>NC_090830.1:69703324-79703324 GCF_028021215.1 Eschrichtius robustus
CTGTTCCGTACAGGTTGCAATTTGTCCTGAGGATGAACGGGAAGAGGGGGAACCAATGGGAGACTAGCTCAAGGTGTTGGGACAGGCACAGGTCACTCTATTTTCCCATCAGTAAGAAGAATTTACCACAGGCACAGCCTGCCGCCCGGAACCCGAATAGGGCCTGAAGCCATCCTGCGCTTTTGCGGCCAGCTCCCAAGAAAGTGAGTTGAAAAATGGAGCTCAGGGGCACTGCAATTCACAAACCTGCAGAGTTATAAATGATAACTCTCGTCCACAAATATATTCAGGGAAGGCAACGAAGAGGATTTTAAAGCAAGGCAGAATTGCAGGAAACAGATTTCAGGAGGTAGATTCGAATCGCCTTTAAAGCACAGGAAAAGCGGCAAAACCTCGACAATGATGCCCTTGGCCAAAAAGGGCGTATGCGTTTTTTCCTGAATTTATTCAGGAAAAAACGCATACGCCCTTTTTGGCCAACCAAGCAACCTGGAAAGGCAGATCAGCGCTACAAAGAAGTCTCGCTTCGCATCGGTCAAAAGGGCCATGCTGAATAAAGGATCAAAACCAGAAATGCAGGACAGGCCATGGAGAAACGGGAGCCTTGCTACGCTGATGGGCGGGATGTAAATTGCCAACAGCCACTCTGGAGAAGTGTACGGTGTATCCTGAAACATCTAAAAAACACAGCTTAGAGAGCATAGGGCACTTCCACTCATGGGCGTATACATTGGGAAAACTAAAAATCAGCAAGACACAGGCACCCCTAAGTTTAGGGCTGCTCTGTTGACAAGAACCTCCACTTCGTTACACCTTAAATATCCCAGGAAAGAGAAAAATGGATAAAGAAGTTGTGGTCCTTATGTACAAAGGAATATCACTCAGCCATGAAATCAACGTCATAAGGCTACTAGCAGCATGATGAGTGGACTTAGGTACGACGATTCTAAGTGAAATAAGTCACACAGAAAAAGACACTTGTCATAAGATATCACTTATAGAGGGAATGGAAAAACCGCTACACTTGAACTGAATTACAAAACAGAACAGAGTCACACGTTTAGAAAACACAGTATAGCTGCTTAACGGGAAAGGTGAGGTGGGGTGATGCCTAAAACAAGGGTTTCAAATTAGCTCAGATACCGTTCCATAAACCCAATATGTAATAGACAAGACCTACTCCTTGCTCAGTGAACTGGACTCAACACCCACGATTCACCGCCCAAGAATATATCTGACTAGTAAGAATCTTAAACCCTATGTATTGATATCTCTCTGTAAGTGAGTCAAGTGGGTGTAAAGCGGCATAAAGACAGCAGTGAAAAGCAGCTAAACCCCATTATAAAAATCAATTACTTTTAAAAACCCGTGAAACAAAGACAGTGAAAGAGAGAGAAATTCTTACAAAATTCGTTCAGGGGCTCTGATGCCACCTGGATTGACCATATCTAGACCCACTGCTGATTGCGACATAAGGGTGGACACTCTTGGGGCTGAGAGGTTTGGTGAGGTTGGGTGAGCAAACACAGACCCTTTAAACTAATACTGCGTGGTACCCATCCCATGGGTCCCAAATCTCCAGGTTCAAGGGCATCTTCCTACATCGAAAACATGCATGAGAAACCCAGAAGATGGTACACCGTGTGATCGGGAAAGGTTTCTAAAACGCACCACATTTCTCATCTGCTTGTGCTCGCTTTCGCCATTCCAGCCGCTTTTCTAGCAATCTCCCTCCTTGGAGAATCAGCACCTTTAACCTCCTGTTCCGTACAGTTTGCAATTTGTCCTGAGGATGAACGGGAAGAGGGGGAACCAATGGGAGACTAGCTCAAGGTGTTGGGACAGGCACAGGTCACTCTATTTTCCCATCAGGAAGAAGAATTTACCACAGGCACAGCCTGCCGCCCGGAACCCGAATAGGGCCTGAAGCAATCCTGCGCTTTTGCGGCCAGCTCCCAAGAAAGCGAGTTGAAAAATGGAGCTCAGGGGCACTGCAATTCACAAACCTGCAGAGTTATAAATGATAACTCTCGTCCACAAATATATTCAGGGAAGGCAACGAAGAGGATTTGAAAGCAAGGCAGAATTGCAGGAAACATATTTCAGGAGGTAGATTCGAATCGCCTTTAAAGCACAGGAAAAGCGGCAAAACCTCGACAATGATGCCCTTGGCCAAAAAGGGCGTATGCGTGTTTTCCTGAATTTATTCAGGAAAAAACGCATACGCCCTTTTTGGCCAACCAAGCAACCTGGAAAGGCAGATCAGCGCTACAAAGAAGTCTCGCTTCGCATCGGTCAAAAGGCTCATGCTGAATAAAGGATCAAAACCAGAAATGCAGGGCAGGCCATGGAGAAACGGGAGCCTTGCTACGCTGATGGGCGGGATGCAAATTGCCAACAGCCACTCTGGAGAAGTGTACGTTGTGTCCTGAAACATCTAAAAAACACAGCTTAGAGAGCATAGGGCACTTCCACTCATGGGCGTATACATTGGGAAAACTAAAAATCAGCAAGACACAGGCACCCCTAAGTTTAGGGCTGCTCTGTTGACAAGAACCTCCACTTCGTTACACCTTAAATATCCCAGGAAAGAGAAAAATGGATAAAGAAGTTGTGGTCCTTATGTACAAAGGAATATCACTCAGCCATGAAATCAACGTCATAAGGCTAGTAGCAGCATGATGAGTGGATTTAGGTACGACGATTCTAAGTGAAATAAGTCACACAGAAAAAGACACTTGTCATAAGATATCACTTATAGAGGGAATGGAAAAACCGCTACACTTGAACTGAATTACAAAACAGAACAGAGTCACACGTTTAGAAAACACACTATAGCTGCTTAACGGGAAAGGTGAGGTGGGGTGATGCCTAAAACAAGGGTTTCAAATTAGCTCAGATACCGTTCCATAAACCCAATAGGTAATAGACAAGACCTACTCCTTGCTCAGTGAACTGGACTCAACACCCCCGATTCACCGCCCAAGAATATATCTGACTAGTAAGAATCTTAAAACCTATGTATTGATATCTCTCTGTAAGTGAGTCAAGTGGGTGTAAAGCGGCATAAAGACAGCAGTGAAAAGCAGCTAAACCCCATTATAAAAATCAATTACTTTTAAAA
Organism: Eschrichtius robustus; assembly: GCF_028021215.1. Classification (NCBI taxonomy): domain Eukaryota; kingdom Metazoa; phylum Chordata; class Mammalia; order Artiodactyla; family Eschrichtiidae; genus Eschrichtius; species Eschrichtius robustus. The sequence goes on from NC_090830.1 coordinate 69,706,449, forward strand.
ACCCGTGAAACAAAGACAGTGAAAGAGAGAGAAATTCTTACAAAATTCGTTCAGGGGCTGTGATGCCACCTGGATTGACCATATCTAGACCCACAGCTGATTGCGACATAAGGGTGGACACTCTTGGGGCTGAGAGGTTTCGTGAGGTTGGGTGAGCAAACGCAGATCCTTTAAAGTAATACTGCGTGGTACCCATCCCATGGGTCCCAAATCTCCAGGTTCAAGGGCATCTTCCTACATCGAAAACATGCATGAGAAACCCAGAGGATGGTACACCGTGTGATCGGGAAAGGGTGCTAAAACGCACCTCATTTCTCATCTGCTTGTGCTCGGGTTCGCCATTCCAGCCGCTTTTCTAGCAATCTCCCTCCTTGGAGAATCAGCACCTTTAACCTCCTGTTCCGTACAGGTTGCAATTTGTCCTGAGGATGAACGAGAAGAGGGGGAACCAATGGGAGACTAGCTCAAGGTGTTGGGACAGGCACAGGTCACTCTATTTTCCCATCAGGAAGAAGAATTAACCACAGGCTCAGCCTGCCGCCCGGAACCCGAATAGGGCCTGAAGCAATCCTGCGCTTTTGCGGCCAGCTCCCAAGAAAGCGAGTTGAAAAATGGAGCTCAGGGGCACTGCAATTCACAAACCTGCAGAGTTATAAATGATAACTCTCGTCCACAAATATATTCAGGGAAGGCAACGAAGAGGATTTGAAAGCAAGGCAGAATTGCAGGAAACAGATTTCAGGAGGTAGATTCGAATCGCCTTTAAAGCACAGGAAAAGCGGCAAAACCTCGACAATGATGCCCTTGGCCAAAAAGGGCGTATGCGTGTTTTCCTGAATTTATTCAGGAAAAAACGCATACGCCCTTTTTGGCCAACCAAGCAACCTGGAAAGGCAGATCAGCGCTACAAAGAAGTCTCGCTTCGCATCGGTCAAAAGGGCCATGCTGAATAAAGGATCAAAACCAGAAATGCAGGACAGGCCATGGAGAAACGGGAGCCTTGCTACGCTGATGGGCGGGATGTAAATTGCCAACAGCCACTCTGGAGAAGTGTACGGTGTATCTTGAAACATCTAAAAAACACAGCTTAGAGAGCATAGGGCACTTCCACTCATGGGCGTATACATTGGGAAAACTAAACATCAGCAAGACACAGGCACCCCTAAGTTTAGGGCTGCTCTGTTGACAAGAACCTCCACTTCGTTACACCTTAAATATCCCAGGAAAGAGAAAAATGGATAAAGAAGTTGTGGTCCTTATGTACAAAGGAATATCACTCAGCCATGAAATCAACGTCATAAGGCTAGTAGCAGCATGATGAGTGGACTTAGGTACGACGATTCTAAGTGAAATAAGTCACACAGAAAAAGACACTTGTCATAAGATATCACTTATAGAGGGAATGGAAAAACCGCTACACTTGAACTGAATTACAAAACAGAACAGAGTCACACGTTTAGAAAACACACTATAGCTGCTTAACGGGAAAGGTGAGGTGGGGTGATGCCTAAAACAAGGGTTTCAAATTAGCTCAGATACCGTTCCATAAACCCAATATGTAATAGACAAGACCTACTCCTTGCTCAGTGAACTGGACTCAACACCCCCGATTCACCGCCCAAGAATATATCTGACTAGTAAGAATCTTAAAACCTATGTATTGATATCTCTCTGTAAGTGAGTCAAGTGGGTGTAAAGCGGCATAAAGACAGCAGTGAAAAGCAGCTAAACCCCATTATAAAAATCAATTACTTTTAAAAACCCGTGAAACAAAGACAGTGAAAGAGAGAGAAATTCTTACAAAATTCGTTCAGGGGCTGTGATGCCACCTGGATTGACCATATCTAGACCCACAGCTGATTGCGACATAAGGGTGGACACTCTTGGGGCTGAGAGGTTTGGTGAGGTTGGGTGAGCAAACACAGACCCTTTAAACTAATACTGCGTGGTACCCATCCCATGGGTCCCAAATCTCCAGGTTCAAGGGCATCTTCCTACATCGAAAACATGCATGAGAAACCCAGAAGATGGTACACCGTGTGATCGGGAAAGGTTTCTAAAACGCACCACATTTCTCATCTGCTTGTGCTCGCGTTCGCCATTCCAGCCGCTTTTCTAGCAATCTCCCTCCTTGGAGAATCAGCACCTTTAACCTCCTGTTCCGTACAGGTTGCAATTTGTCCTGAGGATGAACGGGAAGAGGGGGAACCAATGGGAGACTAGCTCAAGGTGTTGGGACAGGCACAGGTCACTCTATTTTCCCATCAGGAAGAAGAATTAACCACAGGCTCAGCCTGCCGCCCGGAACCCGAATAGGGCCTGAAGCAATCCTGCGCTTTTGAGGCCAGCTCCCAAGAAAGCGAGTTGAAAAATGGAGCTCAGGGGCACTGCAATTCACAAACCTGCAGAGTTATAAATGATAACTCTCGTCTACAAATATATTCAGGGAAGGCAATGAAGAGGATTTGAAAGCAAGGCAGAATTGCAGGAAACAGATTTCAGGAGGTAGATTCGAATCGCCTTTAAAGCACAGGAAAAGCGGCAAAACCTCGACAATGATGCCCTTGGCCAAAAAGGGCGTATGCGTTTTTTCCTGAATTTATTCAGGAAAAACGCATACGCCCTTTTTGGCCAACCAAGCAACCTGGAAAGGCAGATCAGCGCTACAAAGAAGTCTCGCTTCGCATCGGTCAAAAGGCTCATGCTGAATAAAGGGTCAAAACTAGAAATGCAGGGCAGGCCATGGAGAAACGGGAGCCTTGCTACGCTGATGGGCGGGATGCAAATTGCCAACAGCCACTCTGGAGAAGTGTACGTTGTGTCCTGAAACATCTAAAAAACACAGCTTAGAGAGCATAGGGCACTTCCACTCATGGGCGTATACATTGGGAAAACTAAAAATCAGCAAGACACAGGCACCCCAAAGTTTAGGGCTGCTCTGTTGACAAGAACCTCCACTTCGTTACACCTTAAATATCCCAGGAAAGAGAAAAATGGATAAAGAAGTTGTGGTCCTTATGTACAAAGGAATATCACTCAGCCATGAAATCAACGTCATAAGGATAGTAGCAGCATGATGAGTGGATTTAGGTACGACGATTCTAAGTGAAATAAGTCACACAGAAAAAGACACTTGTCATAAGATATCACTTATAGAGGGAATGGAAAAACCGCTACACTTGAACTGAATTACAAAACAGAACAGAGTCACACGTTTAGAAAACACACTATAGCTGCTTAACGGGAAAGGTGAGGTGGGGTGATGCCTAAAACAAGGGTTTCAAATTAGCTCAGATACCGTTCCATAAACCCAATATGTAATAGACAAGACCTACTCCTTGCTCAGTGAACTGGACTCAACACCCCCGATTCACCGCCCAAGAATATATCTGACTAGTAAGAATCTTAAAACCTATGTATTGATATCTCTCTGTAAGTGAGTCAAGTGGGTGTAAAGCGGCATAAAGACAGCAGTGAAAAGCAGCTAAACCCCATTATAAAAATCAATTACTTTTAAAAACCCGTGAAACAAAGACAGTGAAAGAGAGAGAAATTCTTACAAAATTCGTTCAGGGGCTGTGATGCCACCTGGATTGACCATATCTAGACCCACGGCTGATTGCGTCATAAGGGTGGACATTCTTGGGGCTGAGAGGTTTGGTGAGGTTGGGTGAGCAAACACAGACCCTTTAAAGTAATACTGTGTGGTACCCATCCCATGGGTCCCAACTCTCCAGGTTCAAGGGCATCTTCCTACATCGAAAACATGCATGAGAAACCCAGAAGATGGTACACCGTGTGATCGGGAAAGGGTGCTAAAATGCACCTCATTTCTCATCTGCTTGTGCTCGGGTTCGCCATTCCAGCCGCTTTTCTAGCAATCTCCCTCCTTGGAGAATCAGCACCTTTAACCTCCTGTTCCGTACAGGTTGCAATTTGTCCTGAGGATGAACGGGAAGAGGGGGAACCAATGGGAGACTAGCTCAAGGTGTTGGGACAGGCACAGGTCACTCTATTTTCCCATCAGGAAGAAGAATTTACCAGAGGCACAGCCTGCCGCCCGGAACCCGAATAGGGCCTGAAGCCATCCTGCGCTTTTGCGGCCAGCTCCCAAGAAAGCGAGTTGAAAAATGGAGCTCAGGGGCACTGCAATTCACAAACCTGCAGAGTTATAAATGATAACTCTCGTCCACAAATATATTCAGGGAAGGCAACGAAGAGGATTTGAAAGCAAGGCAGAATTGCAGGAAACAGATTTCAGGAGGTAGATTCGAATTGCCTTTAAAGCACAGGAAAAGCGGCAAAACCTCGACAATGATGCCCTTGGCCAAAAAGGGCGTATGCGTTTTTTCCTGAATTTATTCAGGAAAAAACGCATACGCCCTTTTTGGCCAACCAAGCAACCTGGAAAGGCAGATCAGCGCTACAAAGAAGTCTCGCTTCGCATCGGTCAAAAGGGCCATGCTGAATAAAGGATCAAAACCAGAAATGCAGGACAGGCCATGGAGAAACGGGAGCCTTGCTACGCTGATGGGCGGGATGTAAATTGCCAACAGCCACTCTGGAGAAGTGTACGGTGTATCTTGAAACATCTAAAAAACACAGCTTAGAGAGCATAGGGCACTTCCACTCATGGGCGTATACATTGGGAAAACTAAAAATCAGCAAGACACAGGCACCCCTAAGTTTAGGGCTGCTCTGTTGACAAGAACCTCCTCTTCGTTACACCTTAAATATCCCAGGAAAGAGAAAAATGGATAAAGAAGTTGTGGTCCTTATGTACAAAGGAATATCACTCAGCCATGAAATCAACGTCATAAGGCTAGTAGCAGCATGATGAGTGGACTTAGGTACGACGATTCTAAGTGAAATAAGTCACACAGAAAAAGACACTTGTCATAAGATATCACTTATAGAGGGAATGGAAAAACCGCTACACTTGAACTGAATTAAAAAACAGAACAGAGTCACACGTTTAGAAAACACACTATAGCTGCTTAACGGGAAAGGTGAGGTGGGGTGATGCCTAAAACAAGGGTTTCAAATTAGCTCAGATACCGTTCCATAAACCCAATATGTAATAGACAAGACCTACTCCTTGCTCAGTGAACTGGACTCAACACCCCCGATTCACCGCCCAAGAATATATCTGACTAGTAAGAATCTTAAAACCTATGTATTGATATCTCTCTGTAAGTGAGTCAAGTGGGTGTAAAGCGGCATAAAGACAGCAGTGAAAAGCAGCTAAACCCCATTATAAAAATCAATTACTTTTAAAAACCCGTGAAACAAAGACAGTGAAAGAGAGAGAAATTCTTACAAAATTCGTTCAGGGGCTGTGATGCCACCTGGATTGACCATATCTAGACCCACGGCTGATTGCGACATAAGGGTGGACACTCTTGGGGCTGAGAGGTTTGGTGAGGTTGGGTGAGCAAACACAGACCCTTTAAACTAATACTGCGTGGTACCCATCCCATGGGTCCCAAATCTCCAGGTTCAAGGGCATCTTCCTACATCGAAAACATGCATGAGAAACCCAGAAGATGGTACACCGTGTGATCGGGAAAGGTTTCTAAAACGCACCACATTTCTCATCTGCTTGTGCTCGCGTTCGCCATTCCAGCCGCTTTTCTAGCAATCTCCCTCCTTGGAGAATCAGCACCTTTAACCTCCTGTTCTGTACAGGTTGCAATTTGTCCTGAGGATGAACGGGAAGAGGGGGAACCAATGGGAGACTAGCTCAAGGTGTTGGGACAGGCACAGGTCACTCTATTTTCCCATCAGGAAGAAGAATTAACCACAGGCTCAGCCTGCCGCCCGGAACCCGAATAGGGCCTGAAGCAATCCTGCGCTTTTGAGGCCAGCTCCCAAGAAAGCGAGTTGAAAAATGGAGCTCAGGGGCACTGCAATTCACAAACCTGCAGAGTTATAAATGATAACTCTCGTCCACAAATATATTCAGGGAAGGCAACGAAGAGGATTTGAAAGCAAGGCATTATTGCAGGAAACAGATTTCAGGAGGTAGATTCGAATCGCCTTTAAAGCACAGGAAAAGCGGCAAAACCTCGACAATGATGCCCTTGGCCAAAAAGGGCGTATGCGTGTTTTCCTGAATTTATTCAGGAAAATACGCATACGCCCTTTTTGGCCAACCAAGCAACCTGGAAAGGCAGATCAGCGCTACAAAGAAGTCTCGCTTCGCATCGGTCAAAAGGCTCATGCTGAATAAAGGGTCAAAACTAGAAATGCAGGGCAGGCCATGGAGAAACGGGAGCCTTGCTACGCTGATGGGCGGGATGCAAATTGCCAACAGCAACTCTGGAGAAGTGTACGTTGTGTCCTGAAACATCTAAAAAACACAGCTTAGAGAGCATAGGGCACTTCCACTCATGGGCGTATACATTGGGAAAACTAAAAATCAGCAAGACACAGGCACCCCAAAGTTTAGGGCTGCTCTGTTGACAAGAACCTCCACTTCGTTACACCTTAAATATCCCAGGAAAGAGAAAAATGGATAAAGAAGTTGTGGTCCTTATGTACAAAGGAATATCACTCAGCCATGAAATCAACGTCATAAGGATAGTAGCAGCATGATGAGTGGATTTAGGTACGACGATTCTAAGTGAAATAAGTCACACAGAAAAAGACACTTGTCATAAGATATCACTTATAGAGGGAATGGAAAAACCGCTACACTTGAACTGAATTACAAAACAGAACAGAGTCACACGTTTAGAAAACACACTATAGCTGCTTAACGGGAAAGGTGAGGTGGGGTGATGCCTAAAACAAGGGTTTCAAATTAGCTCAGATACCGTTCCATAAACCCAATAGGTAATAGACAAGACCTACTCCTTGCTCAGTGAACTGGACTCAACACCCCCGATTCACCGCCCAAGAATATATCTGACTAGTAATAATCTTAAAACCTATGTATTGATATCTCTCTGTAAGTGAGTCAAGTGGGTGTAAAGCGGCATAAAGACAGCAGTGAAAAGCAGCTAAACCCCATTATAAAAATCAATTACTTTTAAAAACCCGTGAAACAAAGACAGTGAAAGAGATAGAAATTCTTACAAAATTCGTTCAGGGGCTGTGATGCCACCTGGATTGACCATATCTAGACCCACGGCTGATTGCGTCATAAGGGTGGACATTCTTGGGGCTGAGAGGTTTGGTGAGGTTGGGTGAGCAAACACAGACCCTTTAAAGTAATACTGTGTGGTACCCATCCCATGGGTCCCAACTCTCCAGGTTCAAGGGCATCTTCCTACATCGAAAACATGCATGAGAAACCCAGAAGATGGTACACCGTGTGATCGGGAAAGGGTGCTAAAATGCACCTCATTTCTCATCTGCTTGTGCTCGGGTTCGCCATTCCAGCCGCTTTTCTAGCAATCTCCCTCCTTGGAGAATCAGCACCTTTAACCTCCTGTTCCGTACAGGTTGCAATTTGTCCTGAGGATGAACGGGAAGAGGGGGAACCAATGGGAGACTAGCTCAAGGTGTTGGGACAGGCACAGGTCACTCTATTTTCCCATCAGGAAGAAGAATTTACCAGAGGCACAGCCTGCCGCCTGGAACCCGAATAGGGCCTGAAGCCATCCTGCGCTTTTGCGGCCAGCTCCCAAGAAAGCGAGTTGAAAAATGGAGCTCAGGGGCACTGCAATTCACAAACCTGCAGAGTTATAAATGATAACTCTCGTCCACAAATATATTCAGGGAAGTCAACGAAGAGGATTTGAAAGCAAGGCAGAATTGCAGGAAACAGATTTCAGGAGGTAGATTCGAATTGCCTTTAAAGCACAGGAAAAGCGGCAAAACCTCGACAATGATGCCCTTGGCCAAAAAGGGCGTATGCGTTTTTTCCTGAATTTATTCAGGAAAAAACGCATACGCCCTTTTTGGCCAACCAAGCAACCTGGAAAGGCAGATCAGCGCTACAAAGAAGTCTCGCTTCGCATCGGTCAAAAGGGCCATGCTGAATAAAGGATCAAAACCAGAAATGCAGGACAGGCCATGGAGAAACGGGAGCCTTGCTACGCTGATGGGCGGGATGTAAATTGCCAACAGCCACTCTGGAGAAGTGTACGGTGTATCCTGAAACATCAAAAAACACAGCTTAGAGAGCATAGGGCACTTCCACTCATGGGCGTATATATTGGGAAAATTAAAATCAGCAAGACACAGGCACCCCTAAGTTTAGGGCTGCTCTGTTGACAAGAACCTCCACTTCGTTACACCTTAAATATCCCAGGAAAGAGAAAAATGGATAAAGAAGTTGTGGTCCTTATGTACAAAGGAATATCACTCAGCCATGAAATCAACGCCATAAGGATAGTAGCAGCATGATGAGTGGATTTAGGTACGACGATTCTAAGTGAAATAAGTCACACAGAAAAAGACACTTGTCATAAGATATCACTTATAGAGGGAATGGAAAAACCGCTACACTTGAACTGAATTACAAAACAGAACAGAGTCACACGTTTAGAAAACACACTATAGCTGCTTAACGGGAAAGGTGAGGTGGGTTGATGCCTAAAACAAGGGTTTCAAATTAGCTCAGATACCGTTCCATAAACCCAATATGTAATAGACAAGACCTACTCCTTGCTCAGTGAACTGGACTCAACACCCCCGATTCACCGCCCAAGAATATATCTGACTAGTAAGAATCTTAAAACCTATGTATTGATATCTCTCTGTAAGTGAGTCAAGTGGGTGTAAAGCGGCATAAAGACAGCAGTGAAAAGCAGCTAAACCCCATTATAAAAATCAATTACTTTTAAAAACCCGTGAAACAAAGACAGTGAAAGAGAGAGAAATTCTTACAAAATTCGTTCAGGGGCTGTGATGCCACCTGGATTGACCATATCTAGACCCACGGCTGATTGCGACATAAGGGTGGACACTCTTGGGGCTGAGAGGTTTGGTGAGGTTGGGTGAGCAAAGACAGACCCTTTAAAGTAATACTGTGTGGTACCCATCCCATGGGTCCCAACTCTCCAGGTTCAAGGGCATCTTCCTACATCGAAAACATGCATGAGAAACCCAGAAGATGGTACACCGTGTGATCGGGAAAGGGTGCTAAAATGCACCTCATTTCTCATCTGCTTGTGCTCGGGTTCGCCATTCCAGCCGCTTTTCTAGCAATCTCCCTCCTTGGAGAATCAGCACCTTTAACCTCCTGTTCCGTACAGGTTGCAATTTGTCCTGAGGATGAACGGGAAGAGGGGGAACCAATGGGAGACTAGCTCAAGGTGTTGGGACAGGCACAGGTCACTCTATTTTCCCATCAGGAAGAAGAATTTACCAGAGGCACAGCCTGCCGCCCGGAACCCGAATAGGGCCTGAAGCCATCCTGCGCTTTTGCGGCCAGCTCCCAAGAAAGCGAGTTGAAAAATGGAGCTCAGGGGCACTGCAATTCACAAACCTGCAGAGTTATAAATGATAACTCTCGTCCACAAATATATTCAGGGAAGGCAACGAAGAGGATTTGAAAGCAAGGCAGAATTGCAGGAAACAGATTTCAGGAGGTAGATTCGAATTGCCTTTAAAGCACAGGAAAAGCGGCAAAACCTCGACAATGATGCCCTTGGCCAAAAAGGGCGTATGCGTTTTTTCCTGAATTTATTCAGGAAAAAACGCATACGCCCTTTTTGGCCAACCAAGCAACCTGGAAAGGCAGATCAGCGCTACAAAGAAGTCTCGCTTCGCATCGGTCAAAAGGGCCATGCTGAATAAAGGATCAAAACCAGAAATGCAGGACAGGCCATGGAGAAACGGGAGCCTTGCTACGCTGATGGGCGGGATGTAAATTGCCAACAGCCACTCTGGAGAAGTGTACGGTGTATCTTGAAACATCTAAAAAACACAGCTTAGAGAGCATAGGGCACTTCCACTCATGGGCGTATACATTGGGAAAACTAAAAATCAGCAAGACACAGGCACCCCTAAGTTTAGGGCTGCTCTGTTGACAAGAACCTCCTCTTCGTTACACCTTAAATATCCCAGGAAAGAGAAAAATGGATAAAGAAGTTGTGGTCCTTATGTACAAAGGAATATCACTCAGCCATGAAATCAACGTCATAAGGCTAGTAGCAGCATGATGAGTGGACTTAGGTACGACGATTCTAAGTGAAATAAGTCACACAGAAAAAGACACTTGTCATAAGATATCACTTATAGAGGGAATGGAAAAACCGCTACACTTGAACTGAATTAAAAAACAGAACAGAGTCACACGTTTAGAAAACACACTATAGCTGCTTAACGGGAAAGGTGAGGTGGGGTGATGCCTAAAACAAGGGTTTCAAATTAGCTCAGATACCGTTCCATAAACCCAATATGTAATAGACAAGACCTACTCCTTGCTCAGTGAACTGGACTCAACACCCCCGATTCACCGCCCAAGAATATATCTGACTAGTAAGAATCTTAAAACCTATGTATTGATATCTCTCTGTAAGTGAGTCAAGTGGGTGTAAAGCGGCATAAAGACAGCAGTGAAAAGCAGCTAAACCCCATTATAAAAATCAATTACTTTTAAAAACCCGTGAAACAAAGACAGTGAAAGAGAGAGAAATTCTTACAAAATTCGTTCAGGGGCTGTGATGCCACCTGGATTGACCATATCTAGACCCACGGCTGATTGCGACATAAGGGTGGACACTCTTGGGGCTGAGAGGTTTGGTGAGGTTGGGTGAGCAAACACAGACCCTTTAAACTAATACTGCGTGGTACCCATCCCATGGGTCCCAAATCTCCAGGTTCAAGGGCATCTTCCTACATCGAAAACATGCATGAGAAACCCAGAAGATGGTACACCGTGTGATCGGGAAAGGTTTCTAAAACGCACCACATTTCTCATCTGCTTGTGCTCGCGTTCGCCATTCCAGCCGCTTTTCTAGCAATCTCCCTCCTTGGAGAATCAGCACCTTTAACCTCCTGTTCTGTACAGGTTGCAATTTGTCCTGAGGATGAACGGGAAGAGGGGGAACCAATGGGAGACTAGCTCAAGGTGTTGGGACAGGCACAGGTCACTCTATTTTCCCATCAGGAAGAAGAATTAACCACAGGCTCAGCCTGCCGCCCGGAACCCGAATAGGGCCTGAAGCAATCCTGCGCTTTTGAGGCCAGCTCCCAAGAAAGCGAGTTGAAAAATGGAGCTCAGGGGCACTGCAATTCACAAACCTGCAGAGTTATAAATGATAACTCTCGTCCACAAATATATTCAGGGAAGGCAACGAAGAGGATTTGAAAGCAAGGCATTATTGCAGGAAACAGATTTCAGGAGGTAGATTCGAATCGCCTTTAAAGCACAGGAAAAGCGGCAAAACCTCGACAATGATGCCCTTGGCCAAAAAGGGCGTATGCGTGTTTTCCTGAATTTATTCAGGAAAATACGCATACGCCCTTTTTGGCCAACCAAGCAACCTGGAAAGGCAGATCAGCGCTACAAAGAAGTCTCGCTTCGCATCGGTCAAAAGGCTCATGCTGAATAAAGGGTCAAAACTAGAAATGCAGGGCAGGCCATGGAGAAACGGGAGCCTTGCTACGCTGATGGGCGGGATGCAAATTGCCAACAGCAACTCTGGAGAAGTGTACGTTGTGTCCTGAAACATCTAAAAAACACAGCTTAGAGAGCATAGGGCACTTCCACTCATGGGCGTATACATTGGGAAAACTAAAAATCAGCAAGACACAGGCACCCCAAAGTTTAGGGCTGCTCTGTTGACAAGAACCTCCACTTCGTTACACCTTAAATATCCCAGGAAAGAGAAAAATGGATAAAGAAGTTGTGGTCCTTATGTACAAAGGAATATCACTCAGCCATGAAATCAACGTCATAAGGATAGTAGCAGCATGATGAGTGGATTTAGGTACGACGATTCTAAGTGAAATAAGTCACACAGAAAAAGACACTTGTCATAAGATATCACTTATAGAGGGAATGGAAAAACCGCTACACTTGAACTGAATTACAAAACAGAACAGAGTCACACGTTTAGAAAACACACTATAGCTGCTTAACGGGAAAGGTGAGGTGGGGTGATGCCTAAAACAAGGGTTTCAAATTAGCTCAGATACCGTTCCATAAACCCAATAGGTAATAGACAAGACCTACTCCTTGCTCAGTGAACTGGACTCAACACCCCCGATTCACCGCCCAAGAATATATCTGACTAGTAATAATCTTAAAACCTATGTATTGATATCTCTCTGTAAGTGAGTCAAGTGGGTGTAAAGCGGCATAAAGACAGCAGTGAAAAGCAGCTAAACCCCATTATAAAAATCAATTACTTTTAAAAACCCGTGAAACAAAGACAGTGAAAGAGAGAGAAATTCTTACAAAATTCGTTCAGGGGCTGTGATGCCACCTGGATTGACCATATCTAGACCCACGGCTGATTGCGTCATAAGGGTGGACATTCTTGGGGCTGAGAGGTTTGGTGAGGTTGGGTGAGCAAACACAGACCCTTTAAAGTAATACTGTGTGGTACCCATCCCATGGGTCCCAACTCTCCAGGTTCAAGGGCATCTTCCTACATCGAAAACATGCATGAGAAACCCAGAAGATGGTACACCGTGTGATCGGGAAAGGGTGCTAAAATGCACCTCATTTCTCATCTGCTTGTGCTCGGGTTCGCCATTCCAGCCGCTTTTCTAGCAATCTCCCTCCTTGGAGAATCAGCACCTTTAACCTCCTGTTCCGTACAGGTTGCAATTTGTCCTGAGGATGAACGGGAAGAGGGGGAACCAATGGGAGACTAGCTCAAGGTGTTGGGACAGGCACAGGTCACTCTATTTTCCCATCAGGAAGAAGAATTTACCAGAGGCACAGCCTGCCGCCTGGAACCCGAATAGGGCCTGAAGCCATCCTGCGCTTTTGCGGCCAGCTCCCAAGAAAGCGAGTTGAAAAATGGAGCTCAGGGGCACTGCAATTCACAAACCTGCAGAGTTATAAATGATAACTCTCGTCCACAAATATATTCAGGGAAGTCAACGAAGAGGATTTGAAAGCAAGGCAGAATTGCAGGAAACAGATTTCAGGAGGTAGATTCGAATTGCCTTTAAAGCACAGGAAAAGCGGCAAAACCTCGACAATGATGCCCTTGGCCAAAAAGGGCGTATGCGTTTTTTCCTGAATTTATTCAGGAAAAAACGCATACGCCCTTTTTGGCCAACCAAGCAACCTGGAAAGGCAGATCAGCGCTACAAAGAAGTCTCGCTTCGCATCGGTCAAAAGGGCCATGCTGAATAAAGGATCAAAACCAGAAATGCAGGACAGGCCATGGAGAAACGGGAGCCTTGCTACGCTGATGGGCGGGATGTAAATTGCCAACAGCCACTCTGGAGAAGTGTACGGTGTATCCTGAAACATCAAAAAACACAGCTTAGAGAGCATAGGGCACTTCCACTCATGGGCGTATATATTGGGAAAATTAAAATCAGCAAGACACAGGCACCCCTAAGTTTAGGGCTGCTCTGTTGACAAGAACCTCCACTTCGTTACACCTTAAATATCCCAGGAAAGAGAAAAATGGATAAAGAAGTTGTGGTCCTTATGTACAAAGGAATATCACTCAGCCATGAAATCAACGCCATAAGGATAGTAGCAGCATGATGAGTGGATTTAGGTACGACGATTCTAAGTGAAATAAGTCACACAGAAAAAGACACTTGTCATAAGATATCACTTATAGAGGGAATGGAAAAACCGCTACACTTGAACTGAATTACAAAACAGAACAGAGTCACACGTTTAGAAAACACACTATAGCTGCTTAACGGGAAAGGTGAGGTGGGTTGATGCCTAAAACAAGGGTTTCAAATTAGCTCAGATACCGTTCCATAAACCCAATATGTAATAGACAAGACCTACTCCTTGCTCAGTGAACTGGACTCAACACCCCCGATTCACCGCCCAAGAATATATCTGACTAGTAAGAATCTTAAAACCTATGTATTGATATCTCTCTGTAAGTGAGTCAAGTGGGTGTAAAGCGGCATAAAGACAGCAGTGAAAAGCAGCTAAACCCCATTATAAAAATCAATTACTTTTAAAAACCCGTGAAACAAAGACAGTGAAAGAGAGAGAAATTCTTACAAAATTCGTTCAGGGGCTGTGATGCCACCTGGATTGACCATATCTAGACCCACGGCTGATTGCGACATAAGGGTGGACACTCTTGGGGCTGAGAGGTTTGGTGAGGTTGGGTGAGCAAAGACAGACCCTTTAAACTAATACTGCGTGGTACCCATCCCATGGGTCCCAAATCTCCAGGTTCAAGGGCATCTTCCTACATCGAAAAAATGCATGAGAAACCCAGAAGTTGGTACACCGTGTGATCGGGAAAGGTTTCTAAAACGCACCACATTTCTCATCTGCTTGTGCTCGCGTTCGCCATTCCAGCCGCTTTTCTAGCAATCTCCCTCCTTGGAGAATCAGCACCTTTAACCTCCTGTTCCGTACAGGTTGCAATTTGTCCTGAGGATGAACGGGAAGAGGGGGAACCAATGGGAGACTAGCTCAAGGTGTTGGGACAGGCACAGGTCACTCTATTTTCCCATCAGGAAGAAGAATTAACCACAGGCACAGCCTGCCGCCCGGAACCCGAATAGGGCCTGAAGCCATCCTGCGCTTTTGCGGCCAGCTCCCAAGAAAGCGAGTTGAAAAATGGAGCTCAGGGGCACTGCAATTCACAAACCTGCAGAGTTATAAATGATAACTCTCGTCCACAAATATATTCAGGGTAGGCAACGAAGAGGATTTGAAAGCAAGGCAGAATTGCAGGAAACAGATTTCAGGAGGTAGATTCGAATCGCCTTTAAAGCACAGGAAAAGCGGCAAAACCTCGACAATGATGCCCTTGGCCAAAAAGGGCGTATGCGTTTTTTCCTGAATTTATTCAGGAAAAAACGCATACGCCCTTTTTGGCCAACCAAGCAACCTGGAAAGGCAGATCAGCGCTACAAAGAAGTCTCGCTTCGCATCGGTCAAAAGGGCCATGCTGAATAAAGGATCAAAACCAGAAATGCAGGACAGGCCATGGAGAAACGGGAGCCTTGCTACGCTGATGGGCGGGATGTAAATTGCCAACAGCCACTCTGGAGAAGTGTACGGTGTATCCTGAAACATCTAAAAAACACAGCTTAGAGAGCATAGGGCACTTCCACTCATGGGCGTATACATTGGGAAAACTAAAAATCAGCAAGACACAGGCACCCCTAAGTTTAGGGCTGCTCTGTTGACAAGAACCTCCACTTCGTTACACCTTAAATATCCCAGGAAAGAGAAAAATGGATAAAGAAGTTGTGGTCCTTATGTACAAAGGAATATCACTCAGCCATGAAATCAACGCCATAAGGATAGTAGCAGCATGATGAGTGGATTTAGGTACGACGATTCTAAGTGAAATAAGTCACACAGAAAAAGACACTTGTCATAAGATATCACTTATAGAGGGAATGGAAAAACCGCTACACTTGAACTGAATTACAAAACAGAACAGAGTCACACGTTTAGAAAACACACTATAGCTGCTTAACGGGAAAGGTGAGGTGGGTTGATGCCTAAAACAAGGGTTTCAAATTAGCTCAGATACCGTTCCATAAACCCAATATGTAATAGACAAGACCTACTCCTTGCTCAGTGAACTGGACTCAACACCCCCGATTCACCGCCCAAGAATATATCTGACTAGTAAGAATCTTAAAACCTATGTATTGATATCTCTCTGTAAGTGAGTCAAGTGGGTGTAAAGCGGCATAAAGACAGCAGTGAAAAGCAGCTAAACCCCATTATAAAAATCAATTACTTTTAAAAACCCGTGAAACAAAGACAGTGAAAGAGAGAGAAATTCTTACAAAATTCGTTCAGGGGCTGTGATGCCACCTGGATTGACCATATCTAGACCCACGGCTGATTGCGACATAAGGGTGGACACTCTTGGGGCTGAGAGGTTTGGTGAGGTTGGGTGAGCAAAGACAGACCCTTTAAACTAATACTGCGTGGTACCCATCCCATGGGTCCCAAATCTCCAGGTTCAAGGGCATCTTCCTACATCGAAAACATGCATGAGAAACCCAGAAGTTGGTACACCGTGTGATCGGGAAAGGTTTCTAAAACGCACCACATTTCTCATCTGCTTGTGCTCGCGTTCGCCATTCCAGCCGCTTTTCTAGCAATCTCCCTCCTTGGAGAATCAGCACCTTTAACCTCCTGTTCCGTACAGGTTGCAATTTGTCCTGAGGATGAACGGGAAGAGGGGGAACCAATGGGAGACTAGCTCAAGGTGTTGGGACAGGCACAGGTCACTCTATTTTCCCATCAGGAAGAAGAATTAACCACAGGCACAGCCTGCCGCCCGGAACCCGAATAGGGCCTGAAGCCATCCTGCGCTTTTGCGGCCAGCTCCCAAGAAAGCGAGTTGAAAAATGGAGCTCAGGGGCACTGCAATTCACAAACCTGCAGAGTTATAAATGATAACTCTCGTCCACAAATATATTCAGGGAAGGCAACGAAGAGGATTTGAAAGCAAGGCAGAATTGCAGGAAACAGATTTCAGGAGGTAGATTCGAATCGCCTTTAAAGCACAGGAAAAGCGGCAAAACCTCGACAATGATGCCCTTGGCCAAAAAGGGCGTATGCGTTTTTTCCTGAATTTATTCAGGAAAAAACGCATACGCCCTTTTTGGCCAACCAAGCAACCTGGAAAGGCAGATCAGCGCTACAAAGAAGTCTCGCTTCGCATCGGTCAAAAGGGCCATGCTGAATAAAGGATCAAAACCAGAAATGCAGGACAGGCCATGGAGAAACGGGAGCCTTGCTACGCTGATGGGCGGGATGTAAATTGCCAACAGCCACTCTGGAGAAGTGTACGGTGTATCCTGAAACATCTAAAAAACACAGCTTAGAGAGCATAGGGCACTTCCACTCATGGGCGTATACATTGGGAAAACTAAAAATCAGCAAGACACAGGCACCCCTAAGTTTAGGGCTGCTCTGTTGACAAGAACCTCCACTTCGTTACACCTTAAATATCCCAGGAAAGAGAAAAATGGATAAAGAAGTTGTGGTCCTTATGTACAAAGGAATATCACTCAGCCATGAAATCAACGCCATAAGGATAGTAGCAGCATGATGAGTGGATTTAGGTACGACGATTCTAAGTGAAATAAGTCACACAGAAAAAGACACTTGTCATAAGATATCACTTATAGAGGGAATGGAAAAACCGCTACACTTGAACTGAATTACAAAACAGAACAGAGTCACACGTTTAGAAAACACACTATAGCTGCTTAACGGGAAAGGTGAGGTGGGTTGATGCCTAAAACAAGGGTTTCAAATTAGCTCAGATACCGTTCCATAAACCCAATATGTAATAGACAAGACCTACTCCTTGCTCAGTGAACTGGACTCAACACCCCCGATTCACCGCCCAAGAATATATCTGACTAGTAAGAATCTTAAAACCTATGTATTGATATCTCTCTGTAAGTGAGTCAAGTGGGTGTAAAGCGGCATAAAGACAGCAGTGAAAAGCAGCTAAACCCCATTATAAAAATCAATTACTTTTAAAAACCCGTGAAACAAAGACAGTGAAAGAGAGAGAAATTCTTACAAAATTCGTTCAGGGGCTGTGATGCCACCTGGATTGACCATATCTAGACCCACGGCTGATTGCGACATAAGGGTGGACACTCTTGGGGCTGAGAGGTTTGGTGAGGTTGGGTGAGCAAAGACAGACCCTTTAAACTAATACTGCGTGGTACCCATCCCATGGGTCCCAAATCTCCAGGTTCAAGGGCATCTTCCTACATCGAAAACATGCATGAGAAACCCAGAAGTTGGTACACCGTGTGATCGGGAAAGGTTTCTAAAACGCACCACATTTCTCATCTGCTTGTGCTCGCGTTCGCCATTCCAGCCGCTTTTCTAGCAATCTCCCTCCTTGGAGAATCAGCACCTTTAACCTCCTGTTCCGTACAGGTTGCAATTTGTCCTGAGGATGAACGGGAAGAGGGGGAACCAATGGGAGACTAGCTCAAGGTGTTGGGACAGGCACAGGTCACTCTATTTTCCCATCAGGAAGAAGAATTAACCACAGGCACAGCCTGCCGCCCGGAACCCGAATAGGGCCTGAAGCCATCCTGCGCTTTTGCGGCCAGCTCCCAAGAAAGCGAGTTGAAAAATGGAGCTCAGGGGCACTGCAATTCACAAACCTGCAGAGTTATAAATGATAACTCTCGTCCACAAATATATTCAGGGAAGGCAACGAAGAGGATTTGAAAGCAAGGCAGAATTGCAGGAAACAGATTTCAGGAGGTAGATTCGAATCGCCTTTAAAGCACAGGAAAAGCGGCAAAACCTCGACAATGATGCCCTTGGCCAAAAAGGGCGTATGCGTTTTTTCCTGAATTTATTCAGGAAAAAACGCATACGCCCTTTTTGGCCAACCAAGCAACCTGGAAAGGCAGATCAGCGCTACAAAGAAGTCTCGCTTCGCATCGGTCAAAAGGGCCATGCTGAATAAAGGATCAAAACCAGAAATGCAGGACAGGCCATGGAGAAACGGGAGCCTTGCTACGCTGATGGGCGGGATGTAAATTGCCAACAGCCACTCTGGAGAAGTGTACGGTGTATCCTGAAACATCTAAAAAACACAGCTTAGAGAGCATAGGGCACTTCCACTCATGGGCGTATACATTGGGAAAACTAAAAATCAGCAAGACACAGGCACCCCTAAGTTTAGGGCTGCTCTGTTGACAAGAACCTCCACTTCGTTACACCTTAAATATCCCAGGAAAGAGAAAAATGGATAAAGAAGTTGTGGTCCTTATGTACAAAGGAATATCACTCAGCCATGAAATCAACGTCATAAGGCTAGTAGCAGCATGATGAGTGGACTTAGGTACAACGATTCTAAGTGAAATAAGTCACACAGAAAAAGACACTTGTCATAAGATATCACTTATAGAGGGAATGGAAAAACCGCTACACTTGAACTGAATTACAAAACAGAACAGAGTCACACGTTAGGAAACACACTATAGCTGCTTAACGGGAAAGGTGAGGTGGGGTGATGCCTAAAACAAGGGTTTCAAATTAGCTCAGATACCGTTCCATAAACCCAATATGTAATAGACAAGACCTACTCCTTGCTCAGTGAACTGGACTCAACACCCCCGATTCACCGCCCAAGAATATATCTGACTAGTAAGAATCTTAAAACCTATGTATTGATATCTCTCTGTAAGTGAGTCAAGTGGGTGTAAAGCGGCATAAAGACAGCAGTGAAAAGCAGCTAAACCCCATTATAAAAATCAATAACTTTTAAAAACCCGTGAAACAAAGACAGTGAAAGAGAGAGAAATTCTTACAAAATTCGTTCAGGGGCTGTGATGCCACCTGGATTGACCATATCTAGACCCACAGCTGATTGCGACATAAGGGTGGACACTCTTGGGGCCGAGAGGTTTGGTGAGGTTGGGTGAGCAAACACAGACCCTTTAAACTAATACTGCGTGGTACCCATCCCATGGGTCCCAAATCTCCAGGTTCAAGGGCATCTTCCTACATCGAAAACATGCATGAGAAACCCAGAAGATGGTACACCGTGTGATCGGGAAAGGTTTCTAAAACGCACCACATTTCTCATCTGCTTGTGCTCGCGTTCACCATTCCAGCCGCTTTTCTAGCAATCTCCCTCCTTGGAGAATCAGCACCTTTAACCTCCTGTTCCGTACAGGTTGCAATTTGTCCTGAGGATGAACGGGAAGACGGGGAACCAATGGGAGACTAGCTCAAGGTGTTGGGACAGGCACAGGTCACTCTATTTTCCCATCAGGAAGAAGAATTAACCACAGGCTCAGCCTGCCGCCCGGAACCCGAATAGGGCCTGAAGCAATCCTGCGCTTTTGCGGCCAGCTCCCAAGAAAGCGAGTTGAAAAATGGAGCTCAGGGGCACTGCAATTCACAAACCTGCAGAGTTATAAATGATAACTCTCGTCCACAAATATATTCAGGGAAGGCAACGAAGAGGATTTGAAAGCAAGGCAGAATTGCAGGAAACAGATTTCAGGAGGTAGATTCGAATCGCCTTTAAAGCACAGGAAAAGCGGCAAAACCTCGACAATGATGCCCTTGGCCAAAAAGGGCGTATGCGTTTTTTCCTGAATTTATTCAGGAAAAAACGCATACGCCCTTTTTGGCCAACCAAGCAACCTGGAAAGGCAGATCAGCGCTACCAAGAAGTCTCGCATCGCATCGGTCAAGAGGGCCATGCTGAATAAAGGATCAAAACCAGAAATGCAGGACAGGCCATGGAGAAACGGGAACCTTGCTACGCTGATGGGCGGGATGTAAATTGCCAACAGCCACTCTGGAGAAGTGTACGGTGTATCCTGAAACATCTAAAAAACACAGCTTAGAGAGCATAGGGCACTTCCACTCATGGGCGTATACATTGGGAAAACTAAAAATCAGCAAGACACAGGCACCCCAAAGTTTAGGGCTGCTCTGTTGACAAGAACCTCCACTTCGTTACACCTTAAATATCCCAGGAAAGAGAAAAATGGATAAAGAAGTTGTGGTCCTTATGTACAAAGGAATATCACTCAGCCATGAAATCAACGTCATAAGGATAGTAGCAGCATGATGAGTGGATTTAGGTACGACGATTCTAAGTGAAATAAGTCACACAGAAAAAGACACTTGCCATAAGATATCACTTATAGAGGGAATGGAAAAACCGCTACACTTGAACTTAATTACAAAACAGAACAGAGTCACACGTTTAGAAAACACACTATAGCTGCTTAACGGGAAAGGTGAGGTGGGGTGATGCCTAAAAAAAGGGTTTCAAATTAGCTCAGATACCGTTCCATAAACCCAGTATGTAATAGACAAGACCTACTCCTTGCTCAGTGAACTGGACTCAACACCCCCTATTCACCGCCCAAGAATATGTCTGACTAGTAAGAATCTTAAAACCTATGTATTGATATCTCTCTGTAAGTGAGTCAAGTGCGTGTAAAGCGGCATAAAGACAGCAGTGAAAAGCAGCTAAACCCCATTATTAAAATCAATTACTTTTAAAAACCCGTGAAACAAAGTCAGTGAAAGAGAGAGAAATTCTTACAAAATTCGTTCAGGGGCTGTGATGCCACCTGGATTGACCATATCTAGACCCACAGCTGATTGCGACATAAGGGTGGACACTCTTGGGGCTGAGAGGTTTGGTGAGGTAGGGTGAGCAAACGCAGACCCTTTAAAGTAATACTGCGTGATACCCATCCCATGGGTCCGAAATCTCCAGGTTCAAGGGCATCTTCCTACATCGAAAACATGCATGAGAAACCCAGAAGATGGTACACCGTGTGATCGGGAAAGGTTTCCAAAACGCACCTCATTTCTCATCTGCTTGTGCTCGGGTTCGCCATTCCAGCCGCTTTACTAGCAATCTCCCTCCTTGGAGAATCAGCAGCTTTAACCTCCTGTTCCGTACAGGTGGCAATTTGTCCTGAGGATGAACGGGAAGAGGGGGAACCAATGGGAGACTAGCTCTAGGTGTTGGGACAGGCACAGGTCACTCTATTTTCCCATCAGGAAGAAGAATTAACCACAGGCTCAGCCTGCCGCCCGGAACCCGAATAGGGCCTGAAGCAATCCTGCGCTTTTGCGGCCAGCTCCCAAGAAAGCGAGTTGAAAAATGGAGCTCAGGGGCACTGCAATTCACAAACCTGCAGAGTTATAAATGATAACTCTCGTCCACAAATATATTCAGGGAAGGCAACGAAGAGGATTTGAAAGCAAGGCAGAATTGCAGGAAACAGATTTTAGGAGGTAGATTCGAATCGCCTTTAAAGCACAGGAAAAGCGGCAAAAACTCGACAGTGATGCCCTTGGCCAAAAAGGGCGTATGCGTTTTTTCCTGAATATATTCAGGAAAAAACGCATACGCCCTTTTTGGCCAACCAAGCAACCTGGAAAGGCAAATCAGCGCTACAAAGAAGTCTCGCTTCGCATCGGTCAAAAGGGCCATGCTGAATAAAGGGTCAAAACCAGAAATGCAGGACAGGCCATGGAGAAACGGGAGCCTTGCTACGCTGATGGGCGGGATGTAAATTGCCAACAGCCACTCTGGAGAAGAGTACGGTGTGTCCTGAAACATCTAAAAAACACAGCTTAGAGAGCATAGGGCACTTCCACTCATGGGCGTATACATTGGGAAAACTAAAAATCAGCAAGACACAGGCACCCCAAAGTTTAGGGCTGCTCTGTTGACAAGAACCTCCACTTCGTTACACCTTAAATATCCCAGGAAAGAGAAAAATGGATAAAGAAATTGTGGTCCTTATGTACAAAGGAATATCACTCAGCCATGAAATCAACTTCATAAGGCTAGTAGCAGCATGATGAGTGGATTTAGGTTCAACGATTCTAAGTGAAATAAGTCACACAGAAAAAGACACTTGCCATAAGATATCACTTATAGAGGGAATGGAAAAACCGCTACACTTGAACTGAATTACAAAACAGAACAGAGTCACACGTTTAGAAAACACACTATAGGTGCTTAACGGGAAAGGTGAGGTGGGGTGATGCCTAAAACAAGGGTTTCAAATTAGCTCAGATACCGTTCCATAAACCCAATATGTACTAGACAAGACCTACTCCTTGCTCAGTGAACTGGACTCAACACCCCCTATTCACCGCCCAAGAATATGTCTGACTAGTAAGAATCTTAAAAACTATGTATTGATATCTCTCTGTAAGTGAATCAAGTGCGTGTAAAGCAGCATAAAGACAGCAGTGGAAAGCAGCTAAACCCCATTATAAAAATCAATTACTTTTAAAAACCCGTGAAACAAAGTCAGAGAAAGAGAGAGAAATTCTTACAAAATTCGTTAAGGGGCTGTGATGCCACCTGGATTGACCATATCTAGACCCACAGCTGATTGCGACATAAGGGTGGACACTCTTGGGGCTGAGAGGTTTGGTGAGGTTGGGTGAGCAAACACAGACCCTTTAAAGTAATACTGTGTGGTACCCATCCCATGGGTCCCAAATCTCCAGGTTCAAGGGC
This sequence comes from Eschrichtius robustus, assembly GCF_028021215.1. Lineage (NCBI taxonomy): Eukaryota > Metazoa > Chordata > Mammalia > Artiodactyla > Eschrichtiidae > Eschrichtius > Eschrichtius robustus. The sequence goes on from NC_090830.1 coordinate 69,729,551, forward strand.
ATCTTCCTACATCGAAAACATGCATGAGAATCCCAGAAGATGGTACACCGTGTGATCGGGAAAGGGTGCTAAAACACACCTCATTTCTCATCTGCTTGTGCTCGGGTTCGCCATTCAGGCTGCTTTACTAGCAATCTCCCTCCTTGGAGAATCAGCACCTTCAACCTCCGGTTCCGAATAGGTTGCAATTTGTCCTGAGGATGAACGGGAAGAGGGGGAACCAATGGGAGACTAGCTCAAGGTGTTGGGACAGGCACAGGTCACTCTATTTTCCCATCAGGAAGAAGAATTAACCACAGGCACAGCCTGCCGCCCGGAACCCGAATACGGCCTGAAGCCATCCTGCGCTTTTGCGGCCAGCTCCCAAGAAAGCGAGTTGAAAAATGGAGCTCAGGGGCACTGCAATTCACAAACCTGCAGAGTTATAAATGATAACTCGCGTCCACAAATATATTCAGGGAAGGCAACGAAGAGGATTTGAAAGCAAGGCATAATTGCAGGAAACAGATTTCAGGAGGTAGATTCGAATCGCCTTTAAAGCACAGGAAAAGCGGCAAAACCTCGACAATGATGCCCTTGGCCAAAAAGGGCGTATGCGTTTTTTCCTGAATTTATTCAGGAAAAAACGCATACGCCCTTTTTGGCCAACCAAGCAACCTGGAAAGGCAGATCAGCGCTACAAAGAAGTCTCGCTTCGCATCGGTCAAAAGGGCCATGCTGAATAAAGGATCAAAACCAGAAATGCAGGACAGGCCATGGAGAAACGGGAGCCTTGCTACGCTGATGGGCGGGATGTAAATTGCCAACAGCCACTCTGGAGAAGTGTACGGTGTATCCTGAAACATCTAAAAAACACAGCTTAGAGAGCATAGGGCACTTCCACTCATGGGCGTATACATTGGGAAAACTAAAAATCAGCAAGACACAGGCACCCCTAAGTTTAGGGCTGCTCTGTTGACAAGAACCTCCACTTCGTTACACCTTAAATATCCCAGGAAAGAGAAAAATGGATAAAGAAGTTGTGGTCCTTATGTACAAAGGAATATCACTCAGCCATGAAATCAACGTCATAAGGCTAGTAGCAGCATGATGAGTGGACTTAGGTACAACGATTCTAAGTGAAATAAGTCACACAGAAAAAGACACTTGTCATAAGATATCACTTATAGAGGGAATGGAAAAACCGCTACACTTGAACTGAATTACAAAACAGAACAGAGTCACACGTTAGGAAACACACTATAGCTGCTTAACGGGAAAGGTGAGGTGGGGTGATGCCTAAAACAAGGGTTTCAAATTAGCTCAGATACCGTTCCATAAACCCAATATGTAATAGACAAGACCTACTCCTTGCTCAGTGAACTGGACTCAACACCCCCGATTCACCGCCCAAGAATATATCTGACTAGTAAGAATCTTAAAACCTATGTATTGATATCTCTCTGTAAGTGAGTCAAGTGGGTGTAAAGCGGCATAAAGACAGCAGTGAAAAGCAGCTAAACCCCATTATAAAAATCAATAACTTTTAAAAACCCGTGAAACAAAGACAGTGAAAGAGAGAGAAATTCTTACAAAATTCGTTCAGGGGCTGTGATGCCACCTGGATTGACCATATCTAGACCCACAGCTGATTGCGACATAAGGGTGGACACTCTTGGGGCCGAGAGGTTTGGTGAGGTTGGGTGAGCAAACACAGACCCTTTAAACTAATACTGCGTGGTACCCATCCCATGGGTCCCAAATCTCCAGGTTCAAGGGCATCTTCCTACATCGAAAACATGCATGAGAAACCCAGAAGATGGTACACCGTGTGATCGGGAAAGGTTTCTAAAACGCACCACATTTCTCATCTGCTTGTGCTCGCGTTCACCATTCCAGCCGCTTTTCTAGCAATCTCCCTCCTTGGAGAATCAGCACCTTTAACCTCCTGTTCCGTACAGGTTGCAATTTGTCCTGAGGATGAACGGGAAGACGGGGAACCAATGGGAGACTAGCTCAAAGTGTTGGGACAGGCACAGGTCACTCTTTTTTCCCATCAGGAAGAAGAATTAACCACAGGCTCAGCCTGCCGCCCGGAACCCGAATAGGGCCTGAAGCAATCCTGCGCTTTTGCGGCCAGCTCCCAAGAAAGCGAGTTGAAAAATGGAGCTCAGGGGCACTGCAATTCACAAACCTGCAGAGTTATAAATGATAACTCTCGTCCACAAATATATTCAGGGAAGGCAACGAAGAGGATTTGAAAGCAAGGCAGAATTGCAGGAAACAGATTTCAGGAGGTAGATTCGAATCGCCTTTAAAGCACAGGAAAAGCGGCAAAACCTCGACAATGATGCCCTTGGCCAAAAAGGGCGTATGCGTTTTTTCCTGAATTTATTCAGGAAAAAACGCATACGCCCTTTTTGGCCAACCAAGCAACCTGGAAAGGCAGATCAGCGCTACCAAGAAGTCTCGCATCGCATCGGTCAAGAGGGCCATGCTGAATAAAGGATCAAAACCAGAAATGCAGGACAGGCCATGGAGAAACGGGAACCTTGCTACGCTGATGGGCGGGATGTAAATTGCCAACAGCCACTCTGGAGAAGTGTACGGTGTATCCTGAAACATCTAAAAAACACAGCTTAGAGAGCATAGGGCACTTCCACTCATGGGCGTATACATTGGGAAAACTAAAAATCAGCAAGACACAGGCACCCCAAAGTTTAGGGCTGCTCTGTTGACAAGAACCTCCACTTCGTTACACCTTAAATATCCCAGGAAAGAGAAAAATGGATAAAGAAATTGTGGTCCTTATGTACAAAGGAATATCACTCAGCCATGAAATCAACGTCATAAGGATAGTAGCAGCATGATGAGTGGATTTAGGTACGACGATTCTAAGTGAAATAAGTCACACAGAAAAAGACACTTGCCATAAGATATCACTTATAGAGGGAATGGAAAAACCGCTACACTTGAACTTAATTACAAAACAGAACAGAGTCACACGTTTAGAAAACACACTATAGCTGCTTAACGGGAAAGGTGAGGTGGGGTGATGCCTAAAAAAAGGGTTTCAAATTAGCTCAGATACCGTTCCATAAACCCAGTATGTAATAGACAAGACCTACTCCTTGCTCAGTGAACTGGACTCAACACCCCCTATTCACCGCCCAAGAATATGTCTGACTAGTAAGAATCTTAAAACCTATGTATTGATATCTCTCTGTAAGTGAGTCAAGTGCGTGTAAAGCGGCATAAAGACAGCAGTGAAAAGCAGCTAAACCCCATTATAAAAATCAATTACTTTTAAAAACCCGTGAAACAAAGTCAGTGAAAGAGAGAGAAATTCTTACAAAATTCGTTCAGGGGCTGTGATGCCACCTGGATTGACCATATCTAGACCCACAGCTGATTGCGACATAAGGGTGGACACTCTTGGGGCTGAGAGGTTTGGTGAGGTAGGGTGAGCAAACGCAGACCCTTTAAAGTAATACTGCGTGATACCCATCCCATGGGTCCGAAATCTCCAGGTTCAAGGGCATCTTCCTACATCGAAAACATGCATGAGAAACCCAGAAGATGGTACACCGTGTGATCGGGAAAGGTTTCCAAAACGCACCTCATTTCTCATCTGCTTGTGCTCGGGTTCGCCATTCAGGCTGCTTTACTAGCAATCTCCCTCCTTGGAGAATCAGCACCTTCAACCTCCGTTTCCGAAAAGGTTGCAATTTGTCCTGAGGATGAACGGGAAGAGGGGGAACCAATGGGAGACTAGCTCAAGGTGTTGGGACAGGCACAGATCACTCTATTTTCCCATCAGGAAGAAGAATTAACCACAGGCTCAGCCTGCCGCCCGGAACCCGAATAGGGCCTGAAGCCATCCTGCGCTTTTGCGGCCAGCTCCCAAGAAAGCGAGTTGAAAAATGGAGCTCAGGGGCACTGCAATTCACAAACCTGCAGAGTTATAAATGATAACTCTCGTCCACAAATATATTCAGGGAAGGCAACGAAGAGGATTTGAAAGCAAGGCATAATTGCAGGAAACAGATTTCAGGAGGTAGATTCGAATCGCCTTTAAAGCACAGGAAAAGCGGCAAAACCTCGACAATGATGCCCTTGGCCAAAAAGGGCGTATGCGTTTTTTCCTGAATTTATTCAGGAAAAAACGCATACGCCCTTTTTGGCCAACCAAGCAACCTGGAAAGGCAGATCAGCGCTACAAAGAAGTCTCGCTTCGCATCGGTCATAAGGGCCATGCTGAATAAAGGGTCAAAACCAGAAATGCAGGACAGGCCATGGAGAAACGGGAGCCTTGCTATGCTGATGGGCGGGATGTAAATTGCCAACAGCCACTCTGGAGAAGTGTACGGTGTATCCTGAAACATCTAAAAAACACAGCATAGAGAGCATAGGGCACTTCCACTCATGGGCGTATACATTGGGAAAACTAAAAATCAGCAAGACACAGGCACCCCAAAGTTTAGGGCTGCTCTGTTGACAAGAACCTCCACTGCATTACACCTTAAATATCCCAGCAAAGAGAAAAATGGATAAAGAAGTTGTGGTCCTTATGTACAAAGGAATATCACTCAGCCATGAAATCAACGTCATAAGGCTAGTAGCAGCAGGATGAGTGGATTTAGGTACGACGATTCTAAGTGAAATAAGTCACACAGAAAAAGACACTTGTCATAAGATATCACTTATAGAGGGAATGGAAAAACCGCTACACTTGAACTGAATTACAAAACAGAACAGAGTCACACGTCTAGAAAACACACTATAGCTGCTTAACGGGAAAGGTGAGGTGGGGTGATGCCTAAAACAAGGGTTTCATATTAGCTCAGATACCGTTCCATAAACCCAATATGTAATAGACAAGACCTACTCCTTGCTCAGTGAACTGGACTCAACACCCCCGATTCACCGTCCAAGAACATATCTGACTAGTAAGAATCTTAAAACCTATGTATTGATATCTCTCTGTAAGTGAGTCAAGTGGGTGTAAAGCGGCATAAAGACAGCAGTGAAAAGCAGCTAAACCCCATTATAAAAATCAATTACTTTTAAAAACCCGTGAAACAAACACAGTGAAAGAGAGAGAAATTCTGTCAAAATTCGTTCAGGGGCTGTGATGCCACCTGGATTGACCATATCTACACCCACAGCTGATTGCGACATAAGGGTGGACACTCTTGGGGCTGAGAGGTTTCGTGAGGTTGGGTGAGCAAACGCAGACCCTTTAAAGTAATACTGCGTGGTACCCATCCCATGGGTCCCAAATCTCCAGGTTCAAGGGCATCTTCCTACATCGAAAACATGCATGAGAAACCCAGAAGATGGTACACCGTGTGATCGGGAAAGGGTGCTAAAACGCACCTCATTTCTCATCTGCTTGTGCTCGGGTTCGCCATTCCAGCCGCTTTTCTAGCAATCTCCCTCCTTGGAGAATCAGCACTTTTAACCTCTTGTTCCGTACAGGTTGCAATTTGTCCTGAGGATGAACGAGAAGAGGGGGAACCAATGGGAGACTAGCTCAAGATGTTGGGACAGGCACAGGTCACTCTATTTTCCCATCAGGAAGAAGAATTAACCACAGGCACAGCCTGCCGCCCGGAACCCGAATAGGGCCTGAAGCCATCCTGCGCTTTTGCGGCCAGCTCCCAAGAAAGCGAGTTGAAAAATGGAGCTCAGGGGCACTGCAATTCACAAACCTGCAGAGTTATAAATGATAACTCTCTCCACAAATATATTCAGGGAAGGCAAGGAAGAGGATTTGAAAGCAAGGCAGAATTGCAGGAAACAGATTTCAGGAGGTAGATTCGAATCGCCTTTAAAGCACAGGAAAAACGGCAAAACCTCGACAATGATGCCCTTGGCCAAAAAGGGCGTATGCGTTTTTTCCTGAATTTATTCAGGAAAAAACGCATACGCCCTTTTTGGCCAACCAAGCAACCTGGAAAGGCAGATCAGCGCTACAAAGAAGTCTCGCTTCGCATCGGTCAAAAGGGCCATGCTGAATAAAGGATCAAAACCAGAAATGCAGGACAGGCCATGGAGAAACGGGAGCCTTGCTACGCTGATGGGCGGGATGTAAATTGCCAACAGCCACTCTGGAGAAGTGTACGGTGTATCCTGAAACATCTAAAAAACACAGCTTAGAGAGCATAGGGCACTTCCACTCATGGGCGTATACATTGGGAAAACTAAAAATCAGCAAGACACAGGCACCCCTAAGTTTAGGGCTGCTCTGTTGACAAGAACCTCCACTTCGTTACACCTTAAATATCCCAGGAAAGAGAAAAATGGATAAAGAAGTTGTGGTCCTTATGTACAAAGGAATATCACTCAGCCATGAAATCAACGTCATAAGGCTAGTAGCAGCATGATGAGTGGACTTAGGTACGACGATTCTAAGTGAAATAAGTCACACAGAAAAAGACACTTGTCATAAGATATCACTTATAGAGGGAATGGAAAAACCGCTACACTTGAACTGAATTACAAAACAGAACAGAGTCACACGTTTAGAAAACACACTATAGCTGCTTAACGGGAAAGGTGAGGTGGGGTGATGCCTAAAACAAGGGTTTCAAATTAGCTCAGATACCGTTCCATAAACCCAATATGTAATAGACAAGACCTACTCCTTGCTCAGTGAACTGGACTCAACACCCCCGATTCACCGCCCAAGAATATATCTGACTAGTAAGAATCTTAAAACCTATGTATTGATATCTCTCTGTAAGTGAGTCAAGTGGGTGTAAAGCAGCATAAAGACAGCAGTGAAAAGCAGCTAAACCCCATTATAAAAATCAATTACTTTTAAAAACCCGTGAAACAAAGACAGTGAAAGAGAGAGAAATTCTTACAAAATTCGTTCAGGGGCTGTGATGCCACCTGGATTGACCATATCTAGACCCACAGCTGATTGCGACATAAAGGTGGACACTCTTGGGGCTGAGAGGTTTGGTGAGCTTGGGTGAGCAAACGCAGACCCTTTAAAGAAATACTGCGTGGTACCCATCCCACGGGTCCCAAATCTCCAGGTTCAAGGGCATCTTCCTACAACGAAAACATGCATGAGAAACCCAAAAGATGGTACACCGTGTGATCGGGAAAGGTTTCTAAAACGCACCTCATTTCTCATCTGCTTGTGCTCGGGTTCGCCATTCCAGCCGCTTTACTAGCAATCTCCCTCCTTGGAGAATCAGCAGCTTTAACCTCCTGTTCCGTACAGGTTGCAATTTGTCCTGAGGATGAACGGGAAGAGGGGGAAACAATGGGAGACTAGCTCTAGGTGTTGGGACAGGCACAGGTCACTCTATTTTCCCATGACGAAGAAGAATTAACCACAGGCTCAGCCTGCCGCCCGGAACCCGAATAGGGCCTGAAGCAATCCTGCGCTTTTGCGGCCAGCTCCCAAGAAAGCGAGTTGAAAAATGGAGCTCAGGGGCACTGCAATTCACAAACCTGCAGAGTTATGAATGATAACTCTCGTACACAAATATATTCAGGGAAGGCAACGAAGAGGATTTGAAAGCAAGGCAGAATTGCAGGAAACAGATTTCAGGAGGTAGATTCGAATCGCCTTTAAAGCACAGGAAAAGCGGCAAAACCTCGACAATGATGCCCTCGGCCAAAAAGGGCGTATGCGTTTTTTCCTGAATATATTCAGGAAAAAACGCATACGCCCTTTTTGGCCAACCAAGCAACCTGGAAAGGCAAATCAGCGCTACAAAGAAGTCTCGCTTCGCATCGGTCAAAAGGGCCATGCTGAATAAAGGGTCAAAACCAGAAATGCAGGACAGGCCATGGAGAAACGGGAGCCTTGCTACGCTGATGGGTGGGATGTAAATTGCCAACAGCCACTCTGGAGAAGTGTACGGTGTGTCCTGAAACATCTAAAAAACACAGCTTAGAGAGCATAGGGCACTTCCACTCATGGGCGTATACATTGGGAAAACTAAAAATCAGCAAGACACAGGCACCCCAAAGTTTAGGGCTGCTCTGTTCACAAGAACCTCCACTTCGTTACACCTTAAATATCCCAGGAAAGAGAAAAATGGATAAAGAAGTTGTGGTCCTTATGTACAAAGGAATATCACTCAGCCATGAAATCAACGTCATAAGGCTAGTAGCAGCATGATGAGTGGATTTAGGTACGACGATTCTAAGTGAAATAAGTCACACAGAAAAAGACACTTGCCATAAGATATCACTTATAGAGAGAATGGAAAAACCGCTATACTTGAACTGAATTACAAAACAGAACAGAGTCACACGTTTAGAAAACACACTATAGCGGCTTAACGGGAAAGGTGAGGTGGGGTGATGCCTAAAACAAGGGTTTCAAATTAGCTCAGATACCGTTCCATAAACCCAGTATGTAATAGACAAGACCTACTCCTTGCTCAGTGAACTGGACTCAACACCCTCTATTCACCGCCCAAGAATATATCTGACTAGTAAGAATCTTAAAACCTATGTATTGATATCTCTCTGTAACTGAGTCAAGTCGGTGTAAAGCGGCATAAAGACAGCAGTGAAAAGCAGCTAAACCCCATTATAAAAAATCAGTTACTTTTAAAAACCCCTGAAACAAAGACAGTGAAAGAGAGAGAAATTCTGTCAAAATTCGTTCAGGGGCTGTGATGCCACCTGGATTGACCATATCTAGACCCACAGCTGATTGCGACATAAGGGTGGACACTCTTGGGGCTGAGAGGTTTGGTGAGGTTGGGTGAGCAAACGCAGACCCTTTAAAGAAATACTGCGTGGTACCCATCCCATGGGTCCCAAATCTCCAGGTTCAAGGGCATCTTCCTACATTGAAAACATGCATGAGAAACCCAGAAGATGGTACACCGTGTGATCGGGAAAGGTTTCTAAAACGCACCTCATTTCTCCTCTGCTTGTGCTCCGGTTCGGCATTCCAGCCGCTTTACTAGCAATCTCCCTCCTTGGAGAATCAGCACCTTTAACCTCCTGTTCCGTACAGGTTGCAATTTGTCCTGAGGATGAACGGGAAGAGGGGGAACCAATGGGAGACTAGCTCTAGGTGTTGGGACAGGCACAGGTCACTATATTTTCCCATCAGGAAGAAGAATTAACCACAGGCTCAGCCTGCCGCCCGGAACCCGAATAGGGCCTGAAGCAATCCTGCGCTTTTGCGGCCAGGTCCCAAGAAAGCGAGTGGAAAAATGGAGCTCAGGGGCACTGCAATTCACAAACCTGCAGAGTTATAAATGATAACTCTCGTCCACAAATATATTCAGGGAAGGCAACGAAGAGGATTTGAAAGCAAGGCAGAATTGCAGGAAACAGATTTCAGGAGGTAGATTCGAATCGCCTTTAAAGCACAGGAAAAGCGGCAAAACCTCGACAATGATGCCCTTGGCCAAAAAGGGCGTATGCGTTTTTTCCTGAATATATTCAGGAAAAAACGCATACGCCCTTTTTGGCCAACCAAGCAACCTGGAAAGGCAAATCAGCACTACAACGAAGTCTCGCTTCCCATCGGTCAACAGGGCCATGGTGAATAAAGTGTCAAAACCAGAAACGCAGGACAGGCCGCGGAGAAACGGGAGCCTTGCTACGCTGAAGGGCGGGATTTAAATTGCCAACAGCCACTCTGGAGAATTGTACGGTGTGTCCTGAAACATCTAAAAATCTCAGCTTACAGAGCATAGGGCACTTCCACTCATGGGCGTATACATTGGGAAAACTAAAAATCAGCAAGACGCAGGCACCCCAAAGTTTAAGGCTGCTCTCTTGACAAGAACCTCCACTGCGTTACACCTTAAATATCCCAGCAAAGAGAAAAATGGATAAAGAAGTTGTGGTCCTTATGTACAAAGGAATATCACTCAGCCATGAAATCAACGTCATAAGGCTAGTAGCAGCATGATGAGTGGATTTAGGTACGACGATTCTAAGTGAAATAAGTCACACAGAAAAAGACACTTGCCATAAGATATCACTTATAAAGGGAATGAAAAACCGCTACACTTGAACTGAATTACAAAACAGAACAGAGTCACACGTTTAGAAAACACACTATAGCGGCTTAACGGGAAAGGTGAGGTGGGGTGATGCCTAAAACAAGGGTTTCAAATTAGCTCAGATACCGTTCCATAAACCCAATATGTAATAGACAAGACCTACTCCTTGCTCAGTGAACTGAACTCAACACCCCCTATTCACCGACCAAGAATATGTCTGAATAGTAAGAATCTTAAAACCTATGTATTGATATCTCTCTGTAAGTGAGTCAAGTGGGTGTAAAGCAGCATAAAGACAGCAGTGAAAAGCAGCTAAACCCCATTATAAAAATCAATTACTTTTAAAAACCCGTGAAACAAAGACAGTGAAAGAGAGAGAAATTCTTACAAAATTCGTTCAGGGGCTGTGATGCCACCTGGATTGACCATATCTAGACCCACAGCTGATTGCGACATAAGGGTGGACACTCTTGGGGCTGAGAGGTTTCGTGAGGTTGGGTGAGCAAACGCAGACCCTTTAAAGTAATACTGCGTGGTACCCATCCCATGGGTCCCAAATCTCCAGGTTCAAGGGCATCTTCCTACATCGAAAACATGTATGAGAAACCCAGAAGATGGTACACCGTGTGATCGGGAAAGGGTGCTAAAACGCACCTCATTTCTCATCTGCTTGTGCTCGGGTTCGCCATTCCAGCCGCTTTTCTAGCAATCTCCCTCCTTGGAGAATCAGCACCTTTAACCTCCTGTTCCGTACAGTTTGCAATTTGTCCTGAGGATGAACGCGAAGAGGGGGAACCAATGGGAGACTAGCTCTAGGTGTTGGGACAGGCACAGGTCACTGTATTTTCCCATCAGGAAGAAGAATTAACCACAGGCTCAGCCTGCCGCCCGGAACCCGAATAGGGCCTGAAGCAATCCTGTGCTTTTGCGGTCAGCTCCCAAGAAAGCGAGTTGAAAAATGGAGCTCAGGGGCACTGCAATTCACAAACCTGCAGAGTTATAAATGATTACTCTCGTTCAGAAATATATTCAGGGAAGGCAACGAAGAGGATTTGAAAGCAAGGCAGAATTGCAGGAAACAGATTTCAGGAGGTAGATTCGAATCGCCTTTAAAGCACAGGAAAAGCGGCAAAACCTCGACAATGATGCCCTTGGCCAAAAAGGGCGTATGCGTTTTTTCCTGAATATATTCAGGAAAAAACGCATACGCCCTTTTTGGCCAACCAAGCAACCTGGAAAGGCAAATCAGCACTACAACGAAGTCTCGCTTCCCATCGGTCAACAGGGCCATGGTGAATAAAGTGTCAAAACCAGAAACGCAGGACAGGCCGCGGAGAAACGGGAGCCTTGCTACGCTGAAGGGCGGGATGTAAATTGCCAACAGCCACTCTGGAGAATTGTACGGTGTGTCCTGAAACATCTAAAAATCTCAGCTTACAGAGCATAGGGCACTTCCACTCATGGGCGTATACATTGGGAAAACTAAAAATCAGCAAGACACAGGCACCCCAAAGTTTAGGGCTGCTCTGTTGACAAGAACCTCCACTGCGTTACACCTTAAATATCCCAGCAAAGAGAAAAATGGATAAAGAAGTTGTGGTCCTTATGTACAAAGGAATATCACTCAGCCATGAAATCAACGTCATAAGGCTAGTAGCAGCATGATGAGTGGATTTAGGTACGACGATTCTAAGTGAAATAAGTCACACAGAAAAAGACACTTGCCATAAGATATTACTTATAAAGGGAATGTAAAAACCGCTACACTTGAACTGAATTACAAAACAGAACAGTGTCACACGTTTAGAAAACACACTATAGCTGCTTAACGGGAAAGGTGAGGTGGGGTGATGCCTAAAACAAGGGTTTCAAATTAGCTCAGATACCGTTCCATAAACCCAATATGTAATAGACAAGACCTACTCCTTGCTCAGTGAACTGAACTCAACACCCCCTATTCACCGACCAAGAATATGTCTGAATAGTAAGAATCTTAAAACCTATGTATTGATATCTCTCTGTAATTGAGTCAAGTGGGTGTAAAGCAGCATAAAGACAGCAGTGAAAAGCAGCTAAACCCCATTATAAAAATCAATTACTTTTAAAAACCCGTGAAACAAAGACAGTGAAAGAGAGAGAAATTCTTACAAAATTCGTTCAGGGGCTGTGATGCCACCTGGATTGACCATATCTAGACCCACAGCTGATTGCGACATAAGGGTGGACACTCTTGGGGCTGAGAGGTTTCGTGAGGTTGGGTGAGCAAACGCAGACCCTTTAAAGTAATACTGCGTGGTACCCATCCCATGGGTCCCAAATCTCCAGGTTCAAGGGCATCTTCCTACATCGAAAACATGCATGAGAAACCCAGAAGATGGTACACCGTGTGATCGGGAAAGGGTGCTAAAACGCACCTCATTTCTCATCTGCTTGTGCTCGGGTTCGCCATTCCAGCCGCTTTTCTAGCAATCTCCCTCCTTGGAGAATCAGCACCTTTAACCTCCTGTTCCGTACAGGTTGCAATTTGTCCTGAGGATGAACGCGAAGAGGGGGAACCAATGGAAGACTAGCTCTAGGTGTTGGGACAGGCACAGGTCACTCTATTTTCCCATCAGGAAGAAGAATTAACCACAGGCACAGCCTGCCGCCCGGAACCCGAATAGGGCCTGAAGCCATCCTGCGCTTTTGCGGCCAGCTCCCAAGAAAGCGAGTTGAAAAATGGAGCTCAGGGGCACTGCAATTCACAAACCTGCAGAGTTATAAATGATAACTCTCGTCCACAAATATATTCAGGGAAGGCAACGAAGAGGATTTGAAAGCAAGGCAGAATTGCAGGAAACAGATTTCAGGAGGTAGATTCGAATCGCCTTTAAAGCACAGGAAAAGCGGCAAAACCTCGACAGTGATGCCCTTGGCCAAAAAGGGCGTATGCGTTTTTTCCTGAATATATTCAGGAAAAAACGCATACGCCCTTTTTGGCCAACCAAGCAACCTGGAAAGGCAAATCAGCACTACAACGAAGTCTCGCTTCCCATCGGTCAACAGGGCCATGGTGAATAAAGTGTCAAAACCAGAAACGCAGGACAGGCCGCGGAGAAACGGGAGCCTTGCTACGCTGAAGGGCGGGATTTAAATTGCCAACAGCCACTCTGGAGAAGTGTACGGTGTATCCTGAAACATCTAAAAAACACAGCTTAGAGAGCATAGGGCACTTCCACTCATGGGCGTATACATTGGGAAAACTAAAAATCAGCAAGACACAGGCACCCCTATGTTTAGGGCTGCTCTGTTGACAAGAACCTCCACTTCGTTACACCTTAAATATCCCAGGAAAGAGAAAAATGGATAAAGAATTTGTGGTACTTCTGTACAATGGAATATCACTCAGCCATGAAATCAATATCATACGGCTACTAGCAGCATGATGAGTGGATTTAGGTACGATGTTTCTAAGTGAAATAACTCACACGGAAAAAGACACTTATCATAAGATATCACTTATAGAGGGAAAGTAAAAATCGCTACACATTACCTGATTACAAAACAGAACAGAGTCACACATTTACAGAACACTGGATGGCTGCTTAACTATAAAGGTAAGGTGAGATGAGGCATAAAACAAGAGTTTGAATTTAGCACACATACCGTTCCATAAACCAAATATGTAACAGACAAGACCTACCACTTGCTCAGTGAACTGGACTCAACACCCCCTATTCACCGCACAGCAATATATCTGACTAGTAAGAATCTTAAAACCTCTGTATTGATATCTCTCTGTAACTGAATCAAGTGGGTGTAAAGCGGCATAAACACAGCAGTGAAAAGCAGCTAAACCCCATTATAAAAATAAATTACCAGAAGAACTCCAACAAAGACTGTGAAAGAGAGAGAAATTCGTACAAAGTTCGTTCAGGGGCAGTGAAGCAACTTGGATCGACCATATCTAGACCCACAGCTGGAGTAGACATAAGGCTGGACACACTTGGGGCTGAGAGGATTGGTGAGGTTGGGTGAGCAAACGCAGACCCTTTAAAGTAATACTGCATGGTACCCATTCTATGGGTCCCAAATCTCCAGGTTCAAGGGAATCTTCCTACAGCGAAAAAATGCATGGGAAACCCAGTGAATGGTATAGAGTGTGATCGAGAAAGGTTTCTGAAACTCACCTCATTTCGCATCTCCTTGTGCTCAGATTCGCCATTCCAGCCGCTTTACTAACAATCTCCCCACTTGGAGAATCAGCACCTTTAACCTCCTGTTTCGTACAGGTTGCAGGTTGTCCTGAGGATGAATGGAAAGAGGGGGAACCCATGAGAGGCTAGCTCTAGGTGTTGGGACAGGTATAGGTCACTCTAATTTCCCATAAGGAAGAAGAATTAACCACAGGCTCAGTCTGCCCCACGGAACCAGAATAGGGCCTTAAGCAATCCTGCGGTTTTGCAGCCAGCTTCCTAAAAAGCGAGTTGAAAAATGGAGCTCAGGGGCACTGCAATTCACAGTCCTGTAGAGTTATAAATGGTAACTCTCGTCCAAAAATACATTGAAGGAAGGCAACGAAGAAGATTTGAAAGCAAGGCAGAATTGCAGGAAATTTATATAGTTTATATGTTAAGTGTTTATATACATTTAACATACATTAGCCTATTTAGGTTAGCCCCATAATCCTAATTTTTCCAACCTTCCACCTTTAATTTTGGTTAACCATTAGTTTGTTTTATAAGTCTGTGAGTGTCTTTTTCTGTGGATGTTCATTGGTAGCAATCTTAGGATAACTTGTATAAATGATATCATAGGATATTTGTCATTCCCTTTTGACTTACTTTACCTAATATGATTATTTCTAGGCTCATTTTTAATCCTGAAAACGGCACTCTTCGTTTTCTTCCCGAGGCTACTATTCCATTCTGTACATATACCACTTCTTCTTTGTCAATTCATCTGTTTATGGACCTTTTTTTTGCTTCCATGTCTTGGCTATTTCAATATTGCTGCAGTGCACATTTGCCTGCCTCTGTCTTTCCGATTCTGGTGGTCTTAGATTATAGGCCCAAAAGGTGCCCTGCCACATCATCTGGTAGCTCAATTTTTACCTTTTACAGCAGCTCCATTTAGTTTTTGTTAGTGCTGTTACCACTTTACATCCCACCAGCTGCTAGAAGGTACAAAGTTCTCTAAAACCCCTTCAGCATTTATAGTTTGTAGACGTTTGGCTGATGGTCATTTGACTGGTGTGAGCTGAAACCTTTTTGGAGGTTGGATTTGCATGTGGCTAATAATTCCTTATACTGAGCTTTAGGCATGTCCTTTTTTTTCTTTTCCTCTTTTTTTTTAAAGAGTGAGTACAACTTCTCTCTTCATATTGACTTCTTGAAAAATTTGTCATGTGTTGAATTTTCTTGCCTATTCCCTACCCCAGGGCATTTTTGAGGGGAGGTGTCATTTACAGCCCTGCTGTCCTTGTGACTACTAAGCAACCATTAGCACTGGGTTTAAAGCTGCTGTTGTGAGAAACAGCCACAAGGCGGCAGCATGATTATGTTCTCAACCCTTGTTACAAGGGCAACAGAGTCTTCCTGGAGGTAGTGTTCCGAGGTTGTACATTAGAGAGGAATGTGCGGGAACAAGCCCCCAGATTTCAGGAGGTAGATAAGAATCGCCTTTAGAGCACATGAAAAGCGGCAAAACGTCTACAATGATGCACTTGGCCAAAAAGGGCGTAAGGGTTTTTTCCTAAATATATTCAGGAAAAAACGCATACGCCCTTTTTGGCCAACCAAGCAAGCCGGAAAGGCAAATCAGCACTACAAATAAGTCTCACTTCCCATCCGTCCAAAGGCCATCCAAAACAGTGTAAAAACCAGAAGTGCAGGACAGGCCAGGGAGAAAAGAGAGCCTTGTTAGGCTGATGGGCGGGATGTAAATTGCCAACGGCCACTCTGGAGAAGTGCATGGTGTTTCCTAAAACATCTAAAAAACACAGCTAGAGAGCATAGGGCCCTTCCACTCGTGGGCGTATAAAATGGGAAAACTAAAAATCAACAAGACACAGGCACCCCAAAGTTTAGGCCTGCTCTGTTTACAAGAACCTCCACTTCAGTACACCTTAAATATGCCAGGATAGAGAAAAATGGATAAAGAAGTGTGGTACTTATGTACAATGGAATATCACTCAGCCATGAAATCAATGTCATACGGCTACTAGCAGCATGATGAGTGGATTTAGGTACGATGTTTCTAAGTGAAATAAGTCACACAGAAAAAGACACTTATCATAAGATATCACTTATAGAGGGAAAGTAAAAATCGCTACACATGACCTGATTACAAAACAGAACAGAGTCACACATTTAGAAAACACTGGATGGCTGCTTAACTGGAAAGGTGAGGTGGGGTGAGGCATAAAACAAGGGTTTAAAATTAGCACACATACCGTTCCATAAACCAAATATGTAACAGACAACACCTACCCCTTGCTCAGTGAACTGGACTCAACGCCCCCTATTCACCGCACAAGAGTATATCTGACTAGTAAGAATCTTAAAACCTATGTATTGATATCTCTCTGTAAATGAATCAAGTGGGTATAAAGCGGCATAAACACAGCAGTGAAAATCAGCTAAACCCCATTATAAAAATAGATTACAAAAAAAACCCCAACAAAGACGGTGAAAGAGAGAGAAATTCGTCCAAATTTCGTTCAGGGGCAGTGAAGCAACCTGGATCGACCATATCTAGACACACAGCTGGATTAGATATAAGGCTGGAAACTCTTGGGGCAGAGAGCATTGGTGAGGTTGGGTGAGCAAACGTCTACCCTTTAAAGTAATAGTGCGTGGTACCCATTCTATGGGTCCCAAATCTCCAGGTTCAAGGGAATCTTCTTACAGCAAAAAAATGCATGGGAAACCCAGTGGATGGTATACAGTGTGATCGGGAAAGGTTTCTGAAACGCACCTCATTCCTCATCTCCTGGTGCTCGGGTTCGCCATTCCAGCCGCTTTACTAACAATCTCCCCACCTGGAGAATCAGCACCTTTAACCACCTGTTTCGTACAGGTTGCGATTTGTCCTGAGGATGAAGGGGAAGAGGGGGAACCCATGAGAGGCTAGCTCTAGGTGTTGGGAAAGGCACAGGTCACTCTAATTTCCATCAGGAAGAAGAATTAACCAGAGGCTCAGCCTGCCCCAGGGAAATAGAATACGGCCTGAAGCCATCCTGCGGTTTTTCGGCCAACTCCTAAAAGAGCGAGTTGAAGAATGGAACTCAGGGGCACTGCAATTCACAAACCTGCAGAGTTATAAATGATCACTCTCGTCCAAAAATATATTGAGGTAAGGCAACGAAGAGGATTTCAAAGCAAGACAGAATTGCAGGAAACAGGTTTTCACAGGTAGATTGGACTCGCCTTTAAAGCACATGAAATTCCGCAGATCTTCGACAATGATGCAGTTGGCCAAAAAGGGCGTCTGCGTTCTTTCCTGAATAAATTTTGGAAAAAACGCAGATGCTCTTTTTGGCCAACTAAACAAGCGGGCAATGCAAATCAGCATTACAAAAATGTCTCCCTTCGCATTGGTCAAAAGGCCCATGCTGAAAAAGTGTAAAACCCAGAAATGCAGGACAGGCCATGGAGAAAAGGGAGCCTTGTTATGCTGATCGGCGGGATGTAAATTGCCACCGGCCACTCTTGAGAAGTGTATGCTGTATCTTAAAACTTCTAAAAAACAGAGCTACAGAGCATACAGCACTTCCCCTCATAGGCGTATATCTTGGGAAAACCAAAAAATCGACAAGACACAGGCACCCCAAAGTTTAGGGCTGCTCTGTTTAGAAATGCCTCGATTTGGGTACAACTTACATGTCCTTGGAAGGAAAAAATGGATAAAGAAGATGTGGTACTTACGTACAACGGAATATTACTCAGCAATTAAATCAATGAAATAAGGCCAGTGGCAGCAACTCGTGGAGACTGAGGTACGATCATCCTAAGTGACATAAGTCAGACATAAAAAGAGACTTATCATAAGGTATCACTTATAGATAGTATCTAAAAATGCCTTCACATGAACGCAATTACAAAACAGAAACGGAGTCACACATTTAGAAAACACACTTATGGCTGCTAAAGGAGAAAGGTGGGGCGGGGTGATGCATAAACCAGGAGGTTGAAATTAGCACAGATACGGTTCCATAAACAAAATAGGTATTCGACAGGACCTACTCTATAGCTCAAAGAGCTGGACTCAGCACACTGTTGTCACCAGAAAAGGATATATAAGACTGGTAAGAATCTGTAAAAGAATTTATTGATGTCTCTCTTTAAGTGAATCAAGTGGATAGATGTAGAGCAGGAAGAAACACAGTATTGAAAATCAGCTATACCCGATTATAAAATTAAATAACAAGAACAAAATAAAGACAGTGAGAGAGAGAGAAATTCTTACAAAATTTGTTCAAGGGCTGAGATGCAACCTGGACTGACCATATCTAGACACAGAGCTGGATGGGACCTAAGGCTCTACACTCGTTGGTCTGAGAGGCTTCGTGAGGATGGGACAGCAAATGCAGCACTTTTAGAGTAATACTGCCTGGCCCCCATTCCATGGGTCCCATACCTGCAGGTGCAGGGGACCCTTCCTACAGCTAAAACATGCATGGCATATCCAGAGGATGGTACACCGTCTGATTGGGAAGAGTTTGGAAAAGTCACCTCATCTCCATGTCTCCTGGTATTCGGGTTCCCCAGCTCCTTTCCTTAGAGTCTCCCCACTTTGGGAAGGCAGCACACTCAACAGCCGGTTTTGCACGGCTTGGAATTTTCTGGTGAAGAAGGGGAATGGCGGGATGGAATGAGACACAAGCCTTAGATGTTTGGACAGGCATATGCTACTCTAGTTTCCTACCTGGAAGAAGAATTTCCCTATCCTTCAGGTGCCCCAGTAACTGGAATGGGTCTGTAGAAATCCTGCCCCTTTGTGTCTGCTTCCCTAAACAAGTTGAAAACCGGTGCTCAGGGGCACTGCAATTCACAAACATGCAGGGTTGTAATGGACACCTCTAATGGAGTCATTTCTTGAGCCAAGTATTTGTAAAGGCCTTGTAAGCAAGGCAGAATTGCAGGAAAGGGATTTCAAGGGGTAGTTTGCACTCGTCATTAAAGCACATGCAAAGCTGCTGAATATCGCCAATGATGCAGTTTGCCAAAAAGGCCGTATGCGTTATTCCTTAATATATTCAGGAAAAACCCTTACTCCATTTTTGGCCAACAAAACAGGCGGGCAATGTAAATTAATACTACAAAGAGATATCACTTCGCACCAGTCAGAATGGCCAACCTCACAAACTGTAAAACCTGAAATGCAGGACAGGGCGTGGAGAAAAGGGAACCCTGACAAGCTGATGGTGGGAATGTAAATTGCTAACAGCCACTCTGGAGAAGTGGGTGGTGATTCCTTAAAAATCTAAAAACCAGAGCTTCAGAGCATATGGCGCTTCCACTCCTGGGCCTGTATCTTGGAAAAAACGTAAATTGACAGGACACAGGCACTCTAAAATTTATGCAGCCCTGTTTACAAGAGCCTCTACTCGGAAGCTACCTAAAAGTCCTTGGAAGGAAGAATGGATAAAGAAATTATGGTAAATATGTACAATGGAATATTACTCAGCCATGAAGTGAATGAAATAAGGCCATTTAGGGCCACTCAGAAGGACCTACATACATTCATACTAAGTGTCATAAATCAGGCAATGAAAAATATCATATGATATTACTTATCAGTGGAATCTAAAAATTGATAGAAAGGTACTATCTTACAACACAGAAACAGAGTCCCAGACTTAGAACACAAACTTATGGTTACCAAACTGGAAAGGTGTGTTGGAGGTATAAATCATGAGGTTGGAGTTAGTATATACATATTTACAGAGAGAAAACTTGTAATCAACATGGACCTGCTGTAGAGCACTTGGAACTCTTCTCAACACCCTTTAGTAACCTCAATGGGAAAATAATTCTAAAAAGAATATATAGTTATCTCTGTATAAATGAATCATGTTGGTGTATGTCAAAAATGAACACAACATGATAAATGAACTATATACTCCATTATAAATTTAAAATTAAATTAAAGAAAAGAAAAATGATCACTAAATTTGTTTAGTCGCAGTGAACGTACTAGTGTCACATCCCTGGACACAGACACAATTTGGTCCCAAGGCTGGACTGTTGTGGGCCTGAGGACCTCGGGAGGATATGCCAGCTAATTCGCCTCCCTTGAACATGTAATACCTGGTCCCCTCTGCATGGGATCACTATCTCCAGGTCTAAGTGTGCCCTCATACTACTAAACCAACCCTCTGACACCCAAAGGATGGTGGACTCTCTGGGCTGGATGACATTTGGAAAATCACCTGCTCTCAACATATCCTGGTGTTTGGGTTCCGACCTCCCGACTCCTTCGTAAGGGTCATCCCACTCTACAAGACAGCACCCTCAACAGGTCATTTTGCAGGGGTTTATACTTGTTCGGGGGATGAAGGGTAAGGGGGAAGAAGGAATGGGACAGAAGCCCTTACATGTTTGGTCAGGCACATTCCACTCTAATTTAATACCCAAGAACAAGACTTGCCCTTCATCTAAGGTTGTGTCAGTAACCAGAGAGGGACAGTAGAAATCCTGCCGCCTTCTGTTTCCCATAACAACAATTCTAAAACTGGACCTTATACGCACTTCATATTCACAATGCCTGGGGAGCTGTAAATGACAACAGCCCTCAAAAAATGTCTTGGGGTAGGTAATCGAAGTAGACTTCAAAACAAGGCAACCTTTCAATAACCCTTTTTCAAGGGATCAATCTTACTGACACTGTTCAAAAAAAAAAAAAAATCACATATGAAGATACTCACCATTGCTTTATGTTAGACAAATGCAAATCAGATGTACAAAGAAGTATCACCTGGAACCACTCAGAATAGCCATCATCACAATGTCTACAAACAAGAAATGCTTCAGAGGGTGTGGAAAAAAGAGAAATCTACTACTTATTTTTTTTTTTTAATCTGTGTTGGGTCTTCGTTGCTGCGCGTGGCATTTCTATAGTTGCAGCAAGCGGGGGCTACTCATCGTTGTGGTACGAAGCCTTCTCTTTGTGGTGGCTTCTCTTGTTGTGGAGCACAAGCTGTAGGCACACAGGCTTCAGTAGTTGTGGCTCGTGGGCTCTAGAGCGCAGACTGAGTAGTTGTGGTGCACGGGCTTACTTGTTCTGTGGCATGTGAGATCTTCCCGGGCCAGGGCTCGAACCTGTGTCCCCTGAACTGGCAGGCAGATTCTTAACCACTGCACCACCAATTCTATGCTATCGGTGGCAATGCCAAATGGTAACAGCCACTATGGAGCACAGAATGGAGGTTACCAGAGTAAGAGGAGGTGGGAGGGATAAATTGGAAATTGGGATTGACATATACACACCACTATATATAAAAGAGATAACAAATAAGGGCTTACTGTATAGCACAGGGAACTCTACTCAATACTCTGTAATGACCTGTATGGGAAAGGAATCCAAAGGATTGGATATATGTATAACTGCTTCACTGTGCTGTGCAGCAGAAAGTAACACAACATTGTAAATCAACTCTATTCCAACAAAATTGAAACTGAAATGAAATGAAGTAAAATAAAATAAAATAGAGCTACCAGATGATCCAGCAAGTTCACTCCTGTGTGCATATCTGGAGGAAAGCATAAATCGAAAAGACACATCTTCCCCAATGTTCACTGCAACACTCTTTACAATAGCGAAGACATGGAAGCAACCAAAATGTCCATCAACATATGAATATAGGTAAAGAATATGTGATACATATATATAATGGAATATGACTCAGCCATAAAATAGAAGAAAATAATGCCAGTTGCAGTAACATGGATGGACCTAGAGATGATTGTACTAAGTGAAGTAAGTCAGACAGAGTAAGACAACTATTGGATGATATCACTTCTAGGTGGAAGCTAAAAATTGATACAAATGAACTAACTTACAAAACAGAGGCAGACTCACAGACTTGGAAAACAAACTTATGGTTACCAAAGGGGAGAGGTGGGGGGTAGGGATAAATCAGGAGCTTGGGGTAAACATACGAATACTACTATATATAACAGATAAGCAACAAGGACCTACTGTATAGCACACGGAGCTCTACTCAGTATTCTGGGAATACCGTTATCAGAAAAGAATCTGAAAAAGAATGAATATATGCATATGTGTAACTGAATCACTTGCTGTGCAGCTGAAATGAACACAACATTGTAAATCAACTATACTCCAATAAAATTTAAATTTCAAAATAAAGAAAATCACCTATATTTCAAAAGAAAAAAAAAAGAATTCCCATCTCTTTATATGGCTTGATAGCTTACTTTTTTAGTGATCAATATTATCCCATTCCCAGAATATATTAATACTATATCATTTCATTCACCTATTGGAGGACACCTTAGTTTCATTCACATTTTGGCAATATTGAATTAGGTGCTATAAATATCCATATGCAGGTTTTCCTCTGGAAGTATGTTTTAAACTACTTTCAGTAAATATCCATGAGAACACTTGACGGATTGTACAGTAAGGGAATGCTCAATATTCTAGCAAGTGTCAATCAGACTACCAAAGTAGCTGTATTATTTTTCATTTCCACCAATGACAAATGACATTTCCTATTGTTCCACATCTCCTACAGAATTTGTTCTTGTCATTGTTCACATTTTAGCCATTCTAAGTGTTACATAGTGGTATGTAATTGTATTTTTAATTTGCTTTTTCATGGCAGCATGTAATCTGGATTATTCTTCTGTATACTTATATGCATAGTGTCTATTTTCTTTGGTGAGGTGTCCATAAAGTATATTGGTCCACATTTTATTTAGGTTGCTTTCATTTTTTTCTACCCAATCTGTATTTGTTTTATTTATTTTCATGCCTTATTGCATTAGCAAGGACTTGGAGTAAAATATGGAAAAGGAGTCATGAAAGGGGACATCCTTGTTTTTACCTGAACTTAGTGGAAAAGCTTCATGGTTTTGACCATTAATCATGATGTAAGATAAAAGTTTCCTGTAAATCTTTGTTATCAACTTGAGAAAGCTCCAGTCTATTTCTTTAACTGAGAGTTTTTATGAAGAATGGGTGTTAGATTTTTTCAAAGGTCTTCTGAATCTATTGATATGCTAATGATTGTCTTTAAGGTGTTGATATGATGGATATAATTATTTGATTCTAGAATGTTGAACCAGCCTTTCATACCTGGGATTATTTCCTCTCATTCATGATATAAAATTCTCTCAAAATATTGTTGGATTCGATTTGGTAATATTTTGTTGAGGATTTTTGCATTGATGTTCCTGAGAGATATTGGTCAGTTTTCTTTACTAGTCATATGTTCTTCTAAGTTTGGATGTTGTGGATTTAGTGTCAGACATTCATTTGGGGAGATTCTCAGTCATTTTTAAAAAATATTTTCTGTTCTTTATTATCTTTATTCTCCTCCTGCTATACCCATTATGTATAGGTCACAGCATTTTTCATTGTTCCACAATTATTGATTACTCTGTTCTGTTGATTTCTTTCCTGCCCATTTTCTCTTTTCTTTTGAGATTTAACGGTTTCTCCTGATATGTCTTCAAACTCACAGATATTTCTCCTCAGCCAGCTCTTTGACTGCTAAAACAAAATACGAGAGACTTGGTATTTTATAAACAACAGAATATTTTTGTTTTCTCATAATTGCTGAGGCTGAAAAGTTCAAGAACAAGTAACCAGGGGCTTCCCTGGAGGTGCAGTGGTTAAGAATCTGCCTACCAATAAAGGGGACAAGGGTTCGAGCCCTGGTCCAGGAAGATCCCACATGCCATGGAACAACTAAGCCCGTGCACCACAAATACTGAGCCTGTGCTCTAGAGTCCACAGGCCACAACTACTGAGCCCGTGAGCCACAACTACTGAAACCCACACGCCTAGAGCCCGTGCTCCGCAGCAAGAGAAGCCACTCAATGAGAAGCCCGCGCACCGCACCAAAGACACAAGACAGCCAAAAAATTAATTAATTAATTATCTAATTAATTTTTTTAAAAAAAGAACAAGTTGCCAGCTGACTTAGTGTCTGGCGAGGGACCAATTTCTGGTTCATAATGTGGGTCTTCTCGCTCGGCAATGAAATCATGGAATGGGCATAAGATCTTCTGTGTGCTACATTTATTAGGTCACTAATCCCATGTTTGAGGTCTCTGGCCTCATAATCTAATCACCTCCCAAAGGCCCCACCTCCTAATACCATCAACATGGGAGCTGGGTTTCAAAAGTTTAAAATTAGAGGTACAAAATATTTACACCATAACAGGCACCACAGAGTTAACTGATTTTTCCTTTCATGTTAAAGGTTTGCACATTTATATTTATTATATAATCCCAAAACCCTTGTTTTTTTTTATAAGATTCTTTTTTCCGTATACGCCAGTACAGACCACTGAGTAGAGTTCCCTGTGTTATAAAGCAGGTCTTTATCTATTTTATATATAGTAGTGTGTATAAGTCAGTCCCAATCTCCCAATTTATCCCTTCCCCACTTATCCCCTGGTAACCATAAGTTTGTTTTCTATATCCATGATTCTATATCTGTTGTGTAAATAAGTTCATTTGTACCTTTTTTTTTTTCTTTTTTAGATTCCTCATATAAGCAATATCATATGATATCTGTTTTTCTGTGTCTGACTTGCTTCACTCAGTATAACAATCTCTAGGTCCATCCATGTTGCTACAAAACCCTTAATTGTTAAGGATAACTCTCAATTTTTCCCAGGATCATCATCAATTCTTTCTGGCAGACACGTGATAACACTTTTTAAACAGGGATATTGAGACCAAGGCTCCTGACCTGCAAACAAACAAAACATCATTCATATAGTGAAAACTCTGCAAATCAAAGGATGAAAGCACTTGGTCTAAATCCCTTTGCACCCACTGCTGACAGAGGGCAGAGGAGTTTGACTCACTAATCTTCCTTACGTGCACTTCTTCCTAATGGGGTATTCCATCTGAAACTTATAAGAAGCGGGGATGTATCATGGAACACACCAATCGCTACTACAGAATCTGAAGCAGCAAAAAAAACAACAACAACAACAAAAAAAAACATGATGAATCCATCCAAAGGGTTATGTCCACATTGTTACGATAGTTTCCCTCACACTGTGAACCCTTTTCAAACCCTATCACTTGAACCTATTTTTATTTTTTTCAACAAAAATAATGTTAATCTGCAGTCAGACACTCCAGTAATATTACACTATCCCTTGTGCAAGTATGTAGGGATTTGAGGAGCTATGGGAGGCCACCATGAGAGGTTGCCTAGAGTAATTAGGACATTTCATTTAATGTTGGTTCTTCTCCCTAAGATGTCTGCTATCCTCTTCTTTTTGTAGCTACTAGCATTGAGAAAGTGACCAAGATAAGGCCCTTCTCTTTTACTGCCCGTGAATGCAACTGTGATTAACCCCACAGAACTTGGTGCTTCCAGAATCCCCTGAACCTACTGACCCTCCATGCACGGCATGACATAGATAAGGATGGTGACGTGTATCCTTGTATAGAGCATGTTATAAAATGTTTGACTCTTCCCTTCCTCATAATTCCAAAGAATAGATTTCTTTGGATTTCTGCTTAATGCTGCTGGAGTTGGTACATAAGTTGAGGGAGGTATCAGGGCACACCAAAAGAGAGGGTAACTGCATAGAAAATACAAGCAGGTACATTTCTGTGTAGTTTCAAGCAGCTTATTTGCTATATCAACCATGGTGACATGTTGACCCTTCCTCTTTCTACTAGTAGTACAACAAACATAAAGGATATTTAGGCTGCTTGTTTTATCCCCACCTCTCACAATTGATCTGCATTAACATATAGGACAATGAAGGGCCCTTTCTACCATCTTAACCAATATTTGAGAACTAGAAAATGTCCAGATTTTTCTGGGGTTTATTTTCATATTCCCCAATCAGGCCTATGAAGGAATCTTACCTATTGTGTTTAATGAAGTCATATCTCTGATGGCATCCCATCATCAACAAAACTGGAAAGAAATTTGAAGGGTCTTCGATTTTACCATATTTGAAATAACAATATTTTAGCCTGACACGTTTTTGGATTTTAGAAAAAAATATTTTAAATGAGACAAAAAATCATTTTTATGACACAAAAAGACAGCAATAGTTTTATATTTTTATCTGTTCCACTTGCACACAAGTGTCTCATGGGGTTATGTAAAGCTCTCCTGTTGGGTGCTGTGCATGGTGCAAGTATGGATTAAAGCTTAGGAATCTTAAGCTTCAGTCACCTGAAACATTTAAATTAGGATGCAAGCAATCCTGTCCAACATTTGAAAAGAGCAAGACACTCTCTTTATTTTATTTGTTAGGTAATTAATCTGTCTTTTCCCCAAGGAGAGAAACAAGTGGCATCTTCCATCAATGTGTTGCACAAATATCTTTGAACAGAGAGTGCAAGCAGAGGCTGATACAGGATGTGAAAAAAAAAAAAAAATGAGAGACCCTTGTGGCATTTCCTCCTAACTTATTGCAATCTCCCATTTAAAATGTGGGAATAATCAATCTTCTGAGGAAAAAGGCCCAAGGAAGGTTTTTCCTTCTGTGGAATAATGGGATTGCTAAAGATTTCAGGAGGCAAGACGAATTATTGAGAATGACCATGAGAAATCAGAGAAAAGTCAGATCCATGGATGAAGTGATGTTTACCACTGTGAATCAATGAGAAGTAGGAGCAAATGAAAAGAAAGCTGATACAACATTTTCTGAATAAATGTAACCTTTCAGCTGTCATAGAAAAATTAATACTCACTATGATACAACATATTTAGTTTAGAAAGTTAACTTAAATTTAAAGCTTAATAATTACATTTATTGAAGAAATGAAAACATATTTGTGGTTTAGAATAAATAATGTGTTCTGCTACAGGTAAGAAGACTACATAAATAAATAGAAATAAGACTAAATAAATAAAGAGAAAAATAACAAATTAGATGTTACTAACATTAAAAACTGACACTCATCTAAAGAAAGAGAAGGAGAGACAGAAAGAGAGAAGAACTCATCTCAAGCATGTATTAAAAACTCCTAAATAAGAAGTCTTCAGATGTTAAAAAAAAAAGGAAGTCTTCAATAAGAAGATAATGGAATAGCAAAATGGGGGAAATATACCAAAAGATATTTCAAAAAAGAGAGTACAGAATGTTAAGTAAACATATCAAAAGATGCTTGGCTTCTTAGTAGTCAATTAAATGCAAAAGCGTGATACCTGGAATTATCACTCACCAACCAGAAAGTTCAAATGAAAATGACAGGTATTATCAAGTTTGACAAGAATGTGTATAATCCTTGAATCTCATTCACTGCTGCTGAAGATGAAAAATCATACAAATGTTTTGAAAATATTTAGAAATATCTAAAAAGATAAACACAAGAAAGCTATGACTCGAAAATTTTACTACTACGTGTATACTGAACAATAATTTATACACACACCACCAAAGCTCAAGTTCTAGAATTTATATACCAGTGCTGTTCTCAATAGACACAAACTGAAAATCACTCATATTGTAATACACATTGGAATAAATTAATTAATAGTTAAATATTTACATTATGGAATCCTATGCAACAGTGGCAATGCATGATCACAACAACAGGCAGCCATATGGGCATATTCACAAACAACATAAAATAAAAAAGCCCAATCCAAAAGTGATTTTACTGTGCCATAACATTTATATAAAATACAAAATACAGGTAAAGTTATCTTTTTGTTAGATACCAGAAAAATATTAAACCTTAAGGGGAGTCACTAGAATGGGACCAGGGGGCCTCTGAGTATCTGGCAATTTTCTGTGTCTTTATCTAGAAGCTATGTTTAGAGTGTATTCAGATGCTGAATTTTCTGAAATTTGTCATTTCCTTACAAACCATCATGTTTTTCGTTGTTTTTTATACATAACAAAAACTAAAAAAGATAGACCAGGGAAGGTAATTGTATTAGCACTTTAATAGCCATGCTTTTCAAGGTGGAAGTGAAAAGTATTAAATACTTGACATTGTGATTACTTCTTAAAAGTAAGGTGAAAATTTGAGGTTAATAAATAAGACATACTTCTTCATATATAATCCTCAAAGAGGAGGGGTAGAAAGGAGTATTATTTCTTTTTCTTTAATACAGAATCGTTAAGATAGAAAATAATGAAAACAGACTAGGTTTAAAAAAGAGCACACTGGACTTCCCTGGTGGCACAGTGGGTAAGAATTTGCCTGCCAATACAGGGAACAGGGGTTCCATCCCTGGTCTGGGAAGATCCCACATGCCGCAGTGCAACTAAGCCCGTGTGCCACAAGTACTGAGCCTGTGCTCTAGAGCCTGCAAGCAACAACTATTGAGCCTGCATGACACAACTACTGAAGCCCATGCACCTAGAGCCCATACTCCACAACAAGAGAAACCACTGCAAGGAGAAGCTCGTGCACCACAACGATGAGTAACCCCTGCTTCTCTAGTAATAACTGGAGAAACCCTGTGCAGCAACGAAGACCCAACACAACCAAAAATTTAAAAAAATTAAATCTTTTGACTTCTGAGATGACTCACTCACGTGGCTGTAGGTAAGAGGCCTCAGTTCCTTGCCACATGGATCTCTCCTTAGGGCTGCTTGAGTGTCCTCATGACATGGCAGCTGGCTTACCCCAGGATGAGTGATCTAGCAGAAACCAAAGCAGAAGCTGCAATGTCTTTTATAACTTTGGAAGCTGCACTTTGTCATTTCTGCAATTTCTTATTAGTTAAACAGTCAACCCTTTTCAAGTGCGAGGAGCCACACTGGTACATGGAGACTGGGAGATAATTAGGGGATAATTAGGTCCATCTTGGAGTCTGGCTACCAAAGTGGCTGACTAGCCAAAGTCTGAATTTTGTTTTCTTCACTTCTGGAGAGAAAATGGTCAGTGAACCTCATTGGTGGTCTTTGAGATGTACCAAAGCTACCTCTTGCTCTCACCCCCAGCTGTGTGGCTGACAGGGTCTTGGTGCTCCAGCCGGGTGTCAAGCCTGTGCCTCTGAGGTGGGAGAGCCGAGTTCAGGACATTGGTCTACCAGAGACCTCTGGCACCTTGTAATATCAAATGGCGAAAGCTCTCCCAGAGATATCCGTCTCAACACTAAGACCCAGCTCCACTCAGAGACCAGCAAGATCCAGTGCTGGACATCCCATGCCAAACAACTAGCAAGACAGGAATGCAGGCCCACCCATTAGCAGAGAGGCTGCCGAAAATCACAATAAGGTCACAGACACCCCAAAACACACCACCAGATGCGGATCTGTCCACCAGAAAGACAAGATCCAGACACACCAAACAGAACACAGGCACCAGTCCCCTCCATCAGAAAGCCTACACAACCCACTGAACCAACCTTAGCCACTGGGGGCGGACACCAAATACAACGCGAACTACGAATCTGCAGCCTCTGAAAAGGAGTCCCCAAAGCCAAATGAGAAGACACAGAAACACACAGCAGATGAAGGAGCAAGGTAAAAACCCACCAGACCAAACAAATGTGGAGGAAATAGGCAGTCTACCTGAAAAAGAATTCAGAGTAATTGTAGTAAAGATGATCCCAAATCTTGGAACTGGAATGGAGAATAGACAAGAAACGTTTAACAAGGACCTACAAGAACTAAAGAGCAAACAAACAATGATGAACAACACAATAAATGGAATTAAAAATTCTCTAGAAGGAAACAATAGCAGAATAACTGAGGCAGAAGAATGGATAAATGACCTGGAAGATAAAATAGTGGAAATAACTACTGCAAAGCAAAATAAAGAAAAAAGAATGAAAAGAATTGAGGACAATCTGAGACATCTCTGGGAAAACATTAAACGCACCAACATTCGAATATAGGGGTCCCAGAAGTAGAAGAGAAAAAGAAAGATACTGAGAAAATATTTAAAGAGATTATAGTTGAAAACTTCCCTAATATGGGAAAGGAAATCATTAATCAAGTGCAGGAAGCGCACGGAGTCCCATACAAGATAAACCCAAGGAGAAACATGCCAAAACATATATTAATCAAACTATCAAAAATTAAATACAAAGAAAAAATATTAAAAGCAGCAAGGGAAAAACAACAAATAACGTACAAGGGAATCCCCATAAGGTTAACAGCTGAACTTTCAGCAGAAACTCTGCAAGCCAGAAGGGACTGGCAGGACATATTTAAAGTAATGAAAGGGGAAAAGCTACAACCAAGATTACTCGACCCACCAAGGATCTCGTTCAGATTCGACAGAGAAATTAAAACCTTTACAGACAAGCAAAAGCTAAGAGAATTCAGCACCACCAAACCCGCTTTACAACAAATGCTAAAGGAACTTCTCTAGGCAGGAAACACAAGAGAAGGAAAAGACCTACAATAAGAAACCCAAAACAATTAAGAAAATGGTAATAAGAACATACATATCAATAATTACCTTAAATGTAAATGGATTAAATGCTCCAACCAAAAGACATAGACTGGCTGAATGATCCAAAAACACGACCGGTATGTATGTGGTCTACAAGAGACCCACTTCAGACATAGGGACACATACAGATGGAAAGTGAGGGGATGGAATAAGATATTCCATGCAAATGGAAATCAAAAGAAAGCTAGAGTAGCAATTCTCATATCAGAAAAAAAGACTTTAAAATAAAGACTATTACAGGAGACAAAGAAGGACACTACATAATGATCAAGGCATCAATCCAAGAAGAAGATATAACAATTGCATATATTTAGGCACCCAACATAGGAGCACCTCAATACATAAGGCAAATGCTAACAGCCATAAAAGGGGAAATCGACAGTAACACAATCATAGTAGGGGACTTTAGCACCCCTCTTTCACCAATGAACAGATCATCCACAATGAAAATAAATAAGGAAACACAAGCTTTAAATGATACATTAAACAAGATGGACTTAATTGATATTTATAGGACATTCCATCCAAAAACAACAGAATACACTTTTTCTCAAGTGCTCCTGGAACATTCTCCAGGATAGATCATATCTTGGGTCACAAATCAAGCCTTGGTAAATATAAGAAAATTGAAATTGTATCAAGTATCTTTTCCGACCACAATGCTATCAGACTAGATATCAATTACAGGAAAAAAATCTGTAAAAAATAGAAACACATGGACGCTCAACAATACACTACTTAATAACCAAGACATCACTGAAGAAATCAAAGAGGAAATAAAAAAATACCTAGAAACAAATGACAATGAAAACATGAAGACCCAAAACCTATGGGATGCAGCAAGAGCAGTTCTAAGAGAGAAGTTTATAACAATACAATCCTACCTCAAGAAACAAGAAATATCTCAAATAAACAAGTTAAACTTACACCTGAAGCAATTAGAGAAAGAAAGAAAAAAAAAAAAAACAAACAAACCAAAGTCAGCAGAGGAAAGACATCATAAAGATCAGACCAGAAATAAATGAAACAGAAATGAAGGAAACAACAGCAAAGATCAAAAAAACTAAAAGCTGGTTCTTTGAGAAGATAAACAAAATTGATAAACCATTAGCCAGACTCATCAAGAAAAAAAGGGAGACGACTCAAATCAATAGAATTACAAATGAAAAAGGAGAAGTAACAACTGACACTGCAGACATACAAAGGATCATGAGAGATTACTGCAAGCAACTATATGCCAATAAAATGGACAACCTGGAAGAAATGGACAAATTCTTAGAAAAGCACAACCTTCCAAGACTGAACCAGGAAGAAATAGAAACTACAAACAAACCAATCCCAAGCACTGAACTTGAGACTGTGATTAAAAATCTTCCAACCAACAAAAGCCCAGGACCAGATGGCTTCACAGGCAAATTCTATCAAACATTTAGAGAAGAGCTAACACCTATCCTTCTCAAACTCTTCCAAATTATAGCAGACGGAAGAACTCTCCCAAACTTACTCTATGAGACCACCATCTCCCTGACACCAAAACCAGACAAAGATGTCACAAAGAAAGAAAACTACAGGCCAATATCACTGATGAACAGAGCTGCAAAAATCCACTGCACAATACTAGCAAACAGAATCCAACAGCGCCTTAAAAGGATCATACACCATGATCAAGTGGGGTTTATCCCAGGGATGCAAGGATTCTTCAATACATGCAAATCAATGTGATACACCATATTAAAAAACTGAAGGATAAAAACCATATGGTCATCTCAATAGATGCAGAAAATGCTTTCGACAATATTAAACACCCATTTATCATAAAAACCCTCCAGAAAGTAGGCATAGAGGGAACTTTCCTCAACATAATAAAGGCCATATATGACAAACCCACAGCCAGCATCGTTCTCAATGGTGAAAAAGTGAAACCATTTCCACCAAGATCAGGAACAAGACAAGGTTGCCCACTCTCACCACTATTATTCCACACACTTTTGGAATTTTTAGCTACAGCAATCAGAGAAGAAAAAGAAATAAAAGGAATCCAAATCGGAAAAGAAGAAGTTAAGCTCTCCCTGTTTGCAGATGACATGATACTATACATTAGAGAATTCTAAAGATGCTACCAGAAACCTACTAGAGTTAATCAATGAACTGGTAAGGTTGCAGGATACAAAATTAATGTACAGGTATCTCTTTCATTCCTATACACTAAAGATGAAAATTCTGAAAGAGAAATTAGGGAAACACTCCCATTTACCACTGCAACACAAAGAATAAAATACCTAGGAATAAACCTACCTAAGGAGACAAAAGACGTATACTCAACAAACTATAAGACACTGATGAAAGAAATCAAAGATGACACAAACAGATACAGAGATATACCATGTTCTTGGATTGGAAGAATCAACATTGTGAAAATGACTCTACTACCCAAAGCAATCTACAGATTCAATGCAATCCCTATCAAACTAACAATGGAATTTTTCAGAGAACTAGAACAAAAAAATTTCACAATTTGTATGGAAACACAAAAGACCCCGAACAGCCAAAGCAATCTTGAGAAGAAAAACAGAGCTGGAAGAATCAGGCTCCCTGACTTCAGACAATACTACAAAGCTACAGTAGTCAAGACAGTATGGTACTGGCACAAAAACAGAAATATAGAGCAATGGAACAGGAGAGAAAGCCCAGACATAAACCCATACACATATGGTCACCTTATTTTTGATAAAGGAGGCAAGAATATACAATGGAGAAATCACAGCCTCTTCAATAAGTGGTGCTGGGAAAACTGGACAGCTACCAGTAAAAGAATGAAATTAGAAGACTCCCTAACACCATACACAAAAATAAACTCAAAATGGATTAAAGACCTAAATGTAAGGCCAGACACTATCAAACTCTTAGAGGAAAACATAGGCAGAACACTCTATGACATCAATCACAGCAAGATCCTTTTTGACCCACCTCCTAGAAAACGGAAATTAAAAAGAAACATAAACAAATGAGACCTAAGGAGACTTAAAAGCTTTTGCACAGCAAAGGAAAACGTAAACAAGACGAAAAGGCCACCCTCAGAAGGGGAGAAAATATTTGCCAACGAAGCAGCTGACAAAGGATTAATCTCCAAACTTTACAAGCAGCCCATGCAGCTCAATATCAAAAAAAAAACAAACAACCCAATCCATAAATGGGCAGAAGACCTAAATAGACATTTCTCCAAAGAAGATATACAGATTGCCAACAAACACATGAAAGAATGCTCAACATCACTGATCATTAGAGAAATGCAACTCGAAATTACAATGAGGTATCACCACACACAGGTAAGAATGGCCATCATCAAAAAAATCTACAACCAATAAATGCTGCAGAGGTGTGGAAAAAAGGGAACCCTCTTGCACCGTTGGTGGGAGTGTAAATTGATACAGCCACTATCGAGAACGGTATCGAGGTTCCTTAAAAAACTAAAAATAGAACTACCATATGACACAGCAATCCCACTACTGGGCATATACCTGGAGAAAACCATAATTCAAAAAGAGTCATGTTCCACAATGTTCATTGCAGCTCTATTTGCAATAGCCAGGACATGGAAGCAACCTAAGTGTCCATCAACTGATGAATGGGTAAAAAAGATGTTGCACATCTTCAATATAAAATGGAATATTACTCAGCCATAAAAAGAAATGAAATTGAGTTATTTGTAGTGAGATGGATGGACCTAGAGTCTGTCATACAGAGTGAAGTAAGTCAGAAAGAGAAAAACAAATACTGTATGCTAACACATATATGTGGAATCTAAAAAGAAAAGGAAAAGAAACGGTTGGGAAGAACCTAGGGACAGGACAGGAATAAAGAGGCAGACATAGAGAATGGACTTGAGGACATTGGGAGGGGGAAGGGTAAGCTGGGACGAAGTGAGAGAGTGGCATGGACTTACATATACTACCAAATGTAAAATAGCTAGCTAGTAGGAAACAGCTGCATAGAAGAGGGAGATCAGCTCAGTGCTTTATGACCACTTAGAGGGGTGGGATAGGGAGGGCGGGAGGGAGACGCAACAGGGAGGAGATATGGGGATATATGGATATGTATAGCTGATTCACTTTGTTATAAAGCAGAGACTAACACACCATTGTAAAGCAATTATAGTCCAATAAAGATGTTAAAATTAAATAAATAAATAAATACATACATACATACATAAATAATTTATGCCCCAAACAAATCAAATCTTTTTTAAAAATAAATAAATAAAAAAGAGCACTCAATGACATGGAATGCTAAACCTAAGTATTTTCAGTACTATAGTAAATGTAAATGGATTAATATCTCCTATTAAAGTGTCATTTTTTAT
This sequence comes from Eschrichtius robustus, assembly GCF_028021215.1. NCBI lineage: Eukaryota > Metazoa > Chordata > Mammalia > Artiodactyla > Eschrichtiidae > Eschrichtius > Eschrichtius robustus. Next base: position 69,764,474 of record NC_090830.1, read on the forward strand.
ATCATGTGCAACTAAATTTTTTTCACAATATACAGGTAAAATAAAAGTATTACATTAGAAAGGAGAAAACATTCCATGTATTTAAAAACAATAAAAAAATAAGCATATAATATGCATCTTAGATATAAGTAGTCTTTAAGTTCAGAACAATTTGTCATTACTGTAATTAGTATTATTATACCAATTTCTTTAAAACATTTTAATACTTTTTGTACTTGAAAAAATATTTTAATATTTTTTCTTCGCTCTTTTGTGGTCTAATACATGGTAAGTATTTAGGTGCTAACATAACTTAAAAATATATTTTGTTTTTTTTACAGCCGAACAAAACTGAATCAAGAAGAAATAGATAACTTTAACATACTGATCACTAAAAGCAAAATAGAGGGCTTCCCTGGTGGCACGGTGGTTCAGAATCTGCCTGCTAATGCAGGGGACACGGGTTCGAGCCCTGGTCTGGGAAGATCCCACATGCCGTGGAGCAACTGGGCCCGTGAGCCACAACTACTGAGCCTGAGCGTTGAAGCCCGTGCTCCGCAACAAGAGAGGTCACGATAGTGAGAGGCCCACGCACCGTGATGAAGAGTGGCCCCCGCTCGCTGCAACTAGAGAAAGCCCTCGCACAGAAACGAAGACCCAACACAGCCAAAATAAATAAATAAATAAATAGAATTTTGTAAAAAAATAGAATCTGTAATTTTAAAAAACTCCCTACCAACAGAAGTCCAGGATCAGATGGTTTCACAGGCAAATTCTACCAAATATAAAAAGCAGAACTTACACTGATTCTTCTCAAGCTCTTCGAAAAGATTGAAGAGTAAGGAATACTTCCAAAGACATTCTATGAAGCCACTATCACGCTGATATCAAAAACAGATGGGGGGCGGACTTCCCTGGTGGCACAGTGGTTAAGAATCTGTCTGCCACTGCAGGGGACATAGGTTCGAGACCTGGTCTGGAAAGATCCCACATGCCACGGAGCAACTAAGCCTGTGTGCCACAACTACTGAGCTTGCGCTCTACAGCCCACGAGCCACAACTACTGAGCCTGATAGCCACAACTGCTGAAGCCCACGCACCTAGAGCCCATGATCTGCAACAAAAGAAGCCACCACAATGAACAGCCTGCATACCACAATGAAGAGTAGCCCCCGCTTGCCGCAACTAGAGAGAGCCTGAGCACAGCAACGAATGCCCAATGCATCCAAAAATAAATAAAGAAAGAAATTTACTTAAAAAAAAAAACAAATAAAACAGATGGGGACTTTTCTGGTGGTCCAGCAGTTAAGATTTCGCCTTCCAGTGCAGGGGGTGCGGGTTCGATCCCTGGTTGTGGAGATAAGATCCCACATGCCTCACAAACAAGAAACCAAAACATAAAACAGAAGCAATATTGGAACAAATTCAATAAAGACTTTAAAAAAAAAAACACAGAGAAAGACACTACCAAAAAAGAAAACTGCAGGCCAATATCGTTGATAAATATAGATGCAAAAATTCTCAACTGAATATTAGAAAACCGAATCCGACAACACATAAGAGGATCATACACCATGACCAAATTTGATTCACCCCAGTGTCACAAAGCTGTTTCAACATATGCAAATCAATCAACATGATACACCCCATCAACAAAGGAAAAATAAGAAACAAACGATCATCTCAATAGATGGCGAAAAAGCATTTGAAAAGCTTCAACATCCATTCATGATAAAAACACTTACCAAAGTGGGTATAGAGGAAACATATCTCAACATAATAAAAGCTATTTATGACAAACCCACAGCCAATATAATACTCAACATTCATAAGCTGAAAGCCTTCCCGCTAAAATCTGGAACAAGACAAGGATGCCCACTCTCACGTCTTCTCTTCAACATAGTATTGGAAGTCCTAGCCACAACAATCAGACAAGAAAAAGAAATAAAATCTAACCAAATTGGAAGGGAAGAGGTAAAGTTGTCATTATATGCAGATGACATGATAATATATATAAAGGAAACCCTAAAAATTCCACACAAACACTACTAGAACTGATAAACAAATTCAGCACAGTAGCAGGATACAAGATTAACATATATAAATTGGTTGCATTTCCTGGTTTTTCTTTCTTTTTTTAAAAATTTAGTTTGGCTGCATTGGGTCTTCATTGTTGTGCACGGGCTTTCTCTAGTTGTGGCCAGTGGGGACTAGACTTTCTTGTGGTGCGCAGGCTTCTCATTGCAGTGGCTTCTCTTGTTGTGGAGCACAGGCTCTAGGCATGCAGGCTTAAGTAGTTGTGGCACATGGGCTCAGTATTTGTGGCTCACTGGCTCTAGAGTGCAGGCTAAGTAGTTGTGGCACACGGGTTTAGTTGCTCCTTGGCATGTGAGATCTTCCTGCATCAGGGCTCAAACCCGTGTCCCCTGTATTGGCAGGCGGATTCTCAACCACGGAGCCACCAGGGAAGTCCCTGGTTGCATTTATTTACACTAACACTGAAATATCAGGAAGGAAATGTAAACAAGCAATCCTTGTTTTAATGGCATCAAAAAAATAAAATGCTTAGGAATAAACCTCACCAAGGAGGTGAAAGACTTATATACTGAGAACTACAAAACATTAGTAAAGGAAGCTAAAGATGATTCAAAGAAATGGAAAGACATCCCACGCTCTTGGATGGCAAGAATTAATACTGTTAAAATGGCTATACTACCCAAAGCAATCTACAGATTTAATGTGATCCCTATCAAATTACCCATAACATTTTCCCCAGAACTAGAACAAATAATCCTAAAATGTATCTGGAACCATAAAAAGTCAGAAATGTGAACACAATCCCCAGGAAAAAGAACAAATCAGGAGGCATAACCCTCCTAAACTTCAGACAATACTACAAAGTTACAGTAATCAAAGCCACATGGTATTGGCACAGAAAGAGACACATGGATCAATGGAATAGAATAGAGAGCTAAGAAATAAACCCACACACCTATGGGCAATTAACCTTTGACAAAGGAGGCAAGAATATACAATGGGGAAAAGACAGTCTCTTCAGCAAGTGGTGTTTTGAAAGTTGGAGAGCCGTATGCAAATCAGTGAAGTCAGAACATACCCTCACACCATACACAAAAATAAACTCAAAACGGCTTATATGCTTAAATATAAGATAGGACACCTTATAACTCCTAGAAGAGAACATAAGCAAAACATTCTCTGACATAAGTCATACCAAAATTTTCCTAGGTATACTCCTTAGGCAGTACAAATACAGTAAGTCACCTACATACGAACCTTCAAGTTGCAAACTTTCAAAGATGCAAACGTCCATTCGCGTGTCCAATCATGTAAGTTAGTTCACGTGTCTGGCATACATTGTCACGTGCGTGCTTCCTCTATATGTGGTTGTGCTTTTGTGTACTTTACAGTACTGTACAGAGTACAGTAGTACAGTACCTTTATTTCAAGCCCAAGATGCCTGGCAGCAAGCGTAAAAGCAGAGGTGATGTAGCTGGTACTGTTAAGAAGGGCCAAGCGATAATGACGGAAACAAAAGGGAAAGTAATTGAGAGAGTGGAGCGAGGCAAAAAGATGTTAGACATCGCTCATTCTTATAACATGAATCATTCAATCATTCGCACGAATCTAAAGAACAAGGACAAGATCATGGAACATGTGAAGTCTGCTGTGCCGACGATGTTGACAAAATATCCAAGAAGCATGGAAAAATGATGGAGGAGATGGAGAAACTTCTCAGTGTGCGGATGCAGGATCAACATCAGCGTTGAGTCCTGCTCAACTTAACGCTGATTCAAGAGAAAGCTAAAAGACTTTATGAAGACTTGAAGAAGAAACACGGCAAAGAATCAGAGGGCACATCTTTTAATGCCAGCCATGGCTGGTTTCATCGGTTCAAGGCTAGAGCCAGCCTTCACAATGTAAAAGTAAGTGGAGAGACAGCAAGTGCAGATACGGTAGCTGTCCAGGAACTTCCAGAAACACTTTGAGAAATTATTGATGATGGCGTGTATTTACCCAACCAGGTTTTTAATGTGGATGAGACACAACTGTACTGGAAGAGGATGCCAGACCGAAGTTACATCAGTAAGGAGGAAAAGTTGATGCCGGGCTGTAAAGCAGCAAAGGATAGGTTAACTGTTGTTTGGTGGCAATGCTTCCGGTGAATTGAAGCTGAAACCTCTCTTAGTTTATCATTCACAGAACCCAAGAACCCTTAAAATCATAGCCAAGGGCTCTCTTCCTGTTGTGTGGAAGCGTAACCCCAAATCCCGAATTACACAGGCCACGTTCCAGGACTGGTTTTGCCACCACTTTATCCCAGATGTAGAGAAATATTGCTTGGAGAAGGACGTTCCAGCAAAACATTCTTTTGCTGCTCGACTATGCTCGGGCCACCTCCCATTCATGGATGACTTTCATCCCAACGTCAAAGTACTGCATCTGTCACCAAATACTACGTTGCTCATCCAACCTATGGACCAGGGCGTTATAGCGACTTTCAAGAAATATTATTTATGTCACACTTTTTTTCAGGCAGTAAAGGTAAGTGACAAATCAGGAACAACCTAGGGACAACTTTGGAAGGACTATAACATCTACAAGACCATAAAAAATATTGACTTTGCATGGTGTGAAGGTATGGCGGTCACCATGAATGGGGTTTGGAAGAACCTTTGCCCACTGTTTGTTCATGATTTTTGTGGATTTGAGAAGGTAGATCAGAAGTCCAAAGAGGTCTTCAGCAACGTAGTGACCCTCTGCGAGAAGCTGGAGCTAAATCTGCAAGAGGACGATTTCGCTGAACTCCTTGCTGTGCAACATGAGGAGCTTACTGATGGAATTGGAGGCCCAGAGAAAGGATGAAGAGGGACAGGAGGAAGAAAAAGTAACTGAAGAACTGAAGAGATTCACGACGCAGCAAATGGCAAGGGAATCTTCGTTATTTGAGGAAGCACTGTTAGTTTTTGAGGCACAGGACCCGAACCTAGAATGGGACCCAAAGGTGGCAGCAGCCATTCAGAATGCAATCCAGTGCTGCCTTGTCATCCATGATGAGAAAAAAAGAGCTACTACCCAGACATCAATGGATCATTCTTTCATGATGGTAGATAGAATTAAATCCAGCAAGGAACCAGAACCTTTGCCATCAACGTCAGGTATGAGTGAAATTGCAGCTTGCCCTCTGTCTCCTACTGCTGATAATCCTTCACCCCTACCATCTCCCACCTCCTCCCCCTCCTCCAATCAGTAACTCTTCTCGCCTGTTCCCTCGATGCCAGCCCGAGTATCCCAGCTGTTGTACTGTATTACTGTACTTTTCAAGTTACTGTACTGTAAGATTAAAAATGCTTTCTTTGTTTTTGTGCTTGTTTTTTTATGTATTGTTTGCGTGAAAAGTATTATAAACCTATTACGGTACAATACCATATAGCCGACTGTGTAAGTTGGGTACCTAGGCGAACTTTGTTGGACTTACAAACAAATTGGACTTACAAACGCACTCTTGGAACAGAACTTGTTCATATGTAGGGGACTTACTGTAAAAGCAAAAAAGAAACAGTAACTAATCAAACTTAAAAGCTTTTGCACAGCAAAGGAAACCATAATCAAAATGAAAATACAACCTATGGACTGGGAGAAAATATTAGCAAATGATGAGACTGACAAGGGCTTAATTTCCAAACTATACAAACAGCTCATACAACTCAATAACAAAATAACAAATAACTCAATGGAAAAATGGGTAGAAGACCTAAATAAACATTTCTCCAAAGAAGACATACAGAGAGCCAATAGGCACATGAAAAGATGCTCATCATCACTAATTATTAGATAAACGCAAATCCAAATTACAATGAGGTATCACTTCACACTGATCAGAATGGCCATCATTAAAAAAAAATCTACAATTAACAAATGCTGGAGGGGGTATGGAGAAAAGGGAACCCTTCTACACTGTTGGTGGCCATGTAAGTTGGTGCAGCCACTATGGAAAACAGTATGGAGGTTCCTCAAAAAAACTATAAAGAGAGTTGCCATATGATCTAGCAACCCCACTTGTGGACATATATCTAGACAAAACTATAATTCAAAAAGATACATGAAACCCTATGTTCATAGCAGCACTATTTATAACAGCCAAGACATGGAAACAACCTAAATGTTCATTGAAAAATGAGTGTATAAAGAAGGTGTGGTATACGTATACAATAGATATTACTCAGACATAAAAAAGAATGAAATAATGCCATTTGCAGCAACATGGATGGACCTAGAGATAATGATACTAAGTGAAGTAAGTCAAAGAGAGAAAGACAAATACCATATAATATCACTTATATGTGGAATCGAAAACAGGACACAAATGAGCATGTCAGCGAAACAGAAACAAACACACAGATATAGAAAAGAGAGTTGTGGTTGCCAAGGAGAGAGTGAAGGAAAGATTGGGAGTTTTGGAATAGCAGAAGCAAACTATTCTACATAGGATGGACAACCCACCAAGACCTACTGTATAGCACAGGAAACTATATTCAATATCCTGTGATAAACCATAATGGAAAAGAATATATATAGATATATAGATATAGATATATAGATATAGATAGATATATAGATAGATAGATATAAAACTGAATCACTTTGCTGCACAGCAGAAATTAATACAACAATGTATAAAGGCTGCAGAGGGTGTGGAGAAAAGGGAACCCTCCTGAACTGTTGGTGGGAATGTAAACTGATACAGCCACTATGGAGAACAGTATGGAGATTCCTTAAAAGCTAAAAAATAGAACTACCATATGACCCAGCAATCCCACTACTGGGCATATACCCGGAGAAAACCATAATTCAAAGAGATACATGTACCACAATGTTCACTGTAGCACTATTTACAATAGCCAGGACATAGAAGCAACCTAAATGTCCATCGACAGATGAATATATAAAGAAGATGTGGCACATCTATACAATGGAGTATTACTCAGCCATAAAAAGGAACAAAATTGAGTTATTTGCAGTGAGGTGGTTGGACCTAGAGTCTGTCATACAGAGTGAAGTAAGTCAGAAAGAGAAAAACAAATACCGTACGCTAACACATATATATGGAATCTAGAAAAATGGTACTGACGAACCTAGTGACAGGGCAGGAATAAAGACACAGATGTAGAGAACGGACTTAAGGACACAGGGGGCAAGGGGAGACAGGGACGTAGTGAGAGAGTAGCACTGACATATATACACTACCAAATGTAAAATAGCTAGTGGTAAGCTGCCGCATAGCACAGGGAGATCAGCTCGGTGCTTTATGTCCCCCAGAAGGGTGGGATAGTGAGTGTGCGAGGGAGGCTCAAGGGGGGGGGATATGGGGAATATATGTATACATATAGCTGATTCACTTTGTTGTAAAGCAGAAACTAATACAGTGTTATAAAGTAAGTATACTCCAATAAACATGTATTTAAAAAACCCACAACATTGTAAATCAACTACACTTGAAAATATTTTTTAAGTGCAAACAATTTTCTGAATGTAAGTTTTACTGTGTGTGTGTGTACCACAGGTTCAATATATATATGAATTATGTCAAATTGATTATATTGCTTTTCAAAATAAAGAATTTTTGATATTTTACATCAGCTTCATGTTATAAATGCAGAAAAACTATATTATTTTTTTCTAAAGTTCAGAAATAGCCATTTTGCTCATTCGGTATGCTATAAACCATTAACTATTAAAAAGGGATTCGTGACCTCTTCCTTCCAAAGAAATAGCTCTCCACTCACACAAGTTTAATAGAATGTTCCGCCATGAACTGACTTCCCACCTTAGAGACACGAGATTTGCATCCTGAAATCTCTTTCTTGCAAAAATGTCCAATTATCATCCTAGCATTACAGAAAAGAAATGCTTTTTTCCAGATCTCAAATTCCATACAACTTTAGTCAAGACATCATGTATGTTTTTTTTTCACACACACACAGACTGTATTTTATTTTTTCAAGAGATAAATCAACTGACACCAAGCACTGTAAATGGATGACCACAACAAAAGCAACAATGATTGCAATTACCAAACACGAAACACACTCATACTATGTCATAATATTGACATTCAGTCCAGTAATCCTCCACTGTAACAGCTCCTTTACTTTGCAGTGAAAGACATCATGCATTTTTAAATAATCAGCACTCACCTGAGGTCTTTAAAAATCAACATAAACATAATTTTGTGTTCTCTTTCATTTACTCTGGTTCTAAGTGGTCATTTCTAAACGAAAGTATTTACGTATGTTAACGTCATCTTATAACATCATATTTCAAATGACTACCGTGTCTCCAAAGATGAAATATGAGGAACTCACAATTAGGCTCTCCAAAGTTTTCATCTCTGAATGTGTATGACCCTTCTGCTGAACTCCACACTGTTCATTATTCTCTGAGAATATTCTTTTTCTTGTATGGCCATCTCACATGCTCTTTCATTTCATGAAGTTTTTTCCTACAATGTTATGCCTAGTTTATTTCTGAGAATATGCGTTATTTCAGAATGATATTTATAGACACAAAGACTTCTCTATAATTCCCTGAGAGTTTCAAGAACTCCTTCTTCTTTTTTTTTTTTTAATACCTAGATTCTGAAGCTCTCCACAAAGCATTACTAAACTTGCATTTACATAAGTATCTACATATTAATCACACATTAATGCATTCACAATTGTATTATGATTTATTGCTAATTTTGGAGCTGTCTTATTTACCACCCTCTTGGAAATCACTTTAATATTTTCATTTAGGACTTGAAAGAGAATGGATAAATAAAAACCTGAAGAATATGCAAATACAATTCATATATTTCTCATAAAATTAGGTGATTATCTAACCTTTATCCAGAAAAAAAGAAGAGCCCAGATACTCTGCAGGCATGATCCTCGAGAGTGTGTGGTCTTCCAGCAGGAAAACATGCAGTAATCCATGTGGCAGAGTTTACCTGTGACCAGCTGGGGTTAGTGACCTATGCATTCCTTACATGCAACGTATCACGAGTGGAAAAAGGGAATTTGTCCGTTGTGGCAATAAGTATAATGAAGATTTGTAGCAGGTCATGCTCATATGTTCAACACAGGTACAATCAAAAGTTTGCTCAATTCTGGTAGATCTAAGTCTGTATCTGTTACCTTGTCTTTAACGAGGAAATGTCAGAACTGACTTACCAAAAAAAAAAAGTGTTTTGTTTGTTTGTTTGTTTTAATTAGAGTCACGGTGAGTAAGGCAGAGTTCAGAATAGCTAATGTGACTTAGTGATTCTCTCATCAGGAAATACAGTTTCTACTTCCCTGTTTATTCTCCACATCCTGTAGTAAGTAAAGTTTCAATGAAAGATAAATCTACAGCGTGAAAAGAAAAGAAAACTTACATGTGTTGATAAGGTCATTTTGACAGGTTTTACTACGTATGTCAGTGTTTCTGGGGATGGACACAAGCCAGAGCTCCCTACTCGGACATTTTCACTGATGTCATTCCCCTTGATCCTCAATTTGAAAGTGGATAAAAGTGTTTTCTATGCTTTCTTCTTTAAGAAATTAAATAAAGAATGCTTTCTAGACATGATCCTCTAATGATTTTCAGTCAGTGGTCATCAACAGAGGAAAAGCACAGAATCTCATCCCCACAGAAGGGTGACATTCAGTCAGGTAAGAAAATTCTCCCCGAAATCAGAGTTTCATCTTTAACATGCAATCAAAGGCTTTCACAGGTTCTTCATCACTCTGCACTCAGCCCTACCATAAGGGATTGGCTCTGAGAATCTCACATCAGATGACTGACAAACATGTCATAGTACACTGATCTGGTACCAGATCCTGCCTCTCTTAATGATCTCCCACAGGGACACTGGAATATTCTAGGATATTTCCTGGAGCCCTCTATTCTACACAGGTACACTTCCAAGTAGAAGCAGAAGCTTGGATTCTCACTGGGACCCCTGCTCTGTCCAACCAACCTCTCTAGAAATATGATGTTCTAATCTCTCCTGATTAGAACATTTCAAGGTCTCTCCCTGTGCTAATTTAGTAAAGGTAAAAGAGAAACAAGAAAGAGCAAACTATGCAGGGAGCAATATATAAGATTCCTTTACTTAACGTATTTATCTGAAATACCCAAATACTGAGAAATATAGATTCATTTCATAATGTTCAAGAAAAGAGGAGGAGGAATCTCCATGCCAACAGTATATATAAAATGGAATCAATATTGCATAAGCTCCAGCTTAAGCTTAGCTACGAGGTACTAACTCTTCTCCTAAAGAAGCAATAGTTCTCCATCATTTGAAGCACACTGAGGACTCAGACAGCTGGACACTGAAGGTGTAGCCTCCTCACTCGAATTCTGTACCTGCATCACAGAGCAGTGAAATATTCCCAAAGAATTATTAAGGATGAGGGGGGGAGGCGAAATAAAAAAGATGAATCCATAGTCTGTCCTACCGTCTGTTCTGTTGGATATTACCACCATCTTGGCCCAATATGACCTTCCCACTTTTCTCTGGGTCTCCCTACTTTCCACCTCCATCCTCTCATTATATCTTACCTACACTTGGGAACGACTCTAGTTTTTCCACTTATCTTTATCAACAAGTAATCCAAATAGCAACTTTGTATATAACTCCTTAGAAACCTCAGGTCTGACTCAGTAATAATGCATGACCTTCAAAGTCCGAACTTTTCCTAATTCCCTTTATTATTATTTTTTTTCTAATTTCCATGTACTTACACTCTTAAGACCTCCACTGTTCTCAGGTTCGTCTTCCCTGCAAAATCTGTCAACCTAGACATAGACTTAAGTACCACCCTCTAATTATCTCCTAGGGAATCCAGTTTTTAAAAAAGCCTCAGCAAGCCTTAGGGACTTTATTAAAGACTCTTTAAGATAACCCATGGGAGATAGCAGCACACCCACAGATATCTATCTAATACACCTTCAGAGTAATTTTTTTTTCTCTTTTATAAAGTCTTTTCTGGCCAATGAAGACTCTCAGCTCTTCTTCTTCAACATATGCAGTGTCTCACCCTTCTGATTACTCTCTGCTCTATCCCAGGTCCACTCCCTTTCCTGATATTACATTCTTTCCCAATTTTGTATGTTGGTAAAATCAAATAACATAAAATATAACATGTTAGTTATTAGAAAGTGTACCGTTCAGTGATATTAAATACATTCATATTATTGGGCGATCAACATCACCATTTATCTTTCTAATTCTTTTCTACGTTTTAAAACTGTAACTCTATATCCTTTAAATATAACTTTCCTTTTTGTTCCATAACCACCTGAAAAGCGTCATTACCCTCCCAATTTCTATGGTTTTGACTACACTAAGTACCCCCATATAATTGAAATAAGTAGTTGTATTGTTATGACTCACTAAAAGTCACAAAAATGGCATTTTTGGTAGCTAAATTTCCTCAAGATTCATCCATGTTGTAACATATTCCTAGATCTTTTCCTTTTTAACACTGAATACTATTGTATTATATGGGTATACCACACTTTGTTTATCCAGGAACTAGTGGATGAACACTGAGGTTGCTTTCATATTTTAGCTACTGTGATTATTACTGCTCTAAACACTGGAGTACAAATATTTCTTTAAGACCCTGATTTCAATACCTTTGGGCATACATCATAGTAAAATTCCTGGATCATGTAGTAATTCTATTTTTCAATATCTGAAAAATTGCCATACTCTTTTGCAAAGCAGCTGTATCATTCTGCATTCCCTCTGACATAGCACAATGGTTCCAACTCCCTCACATCCTCACCAATAGTTGTTTTCTGCTTGTGTATGTGTGTGTGTGCTTGTGTGTATATGCATGCACACAAACATATAAACATGCATTTAGTGATATGGAGCATCTATTCAAGTGCTTAGTCATTTGTACATCTTTTTGAAGAACCATCTATTCAAGTCTTTTATCCATTTTTGAATCAGGGTGTTTGTTTTTGTTCAGTTGTAGGCGTTCTCTGTATGTTCTGAATAGAAATCTCTTGTCAGATAGATGGCTCTGAAATATTTTCTCCCATCTTGTGGGTTGCCATTTTATTCTGTTTACATTTCTTTGATACACATTTTTTTTTAACTTATGTACTGCAAATTGTTTATTTTTTTGTTAGCTGTACCTTTGTTGTTCCTTCGTTTCATATGGAGGAAAACACTGCCAAATCCAATATCATGAAGCTCTTGTCCTGTATCTTCTTCTAAGACTTTTTATATTATTAGGTCTTATATTTAGTTTCTTGATACGTTTTCATTAATTTTTGCATATGATGTTAGGTAAGGGTCCATCTTCCTTCTTTTGCATGTTGACCACAAGACTTCTCAGCACCATGTGTTGAAAATACTATCCTTTTTACTTTGAAAAGTCTTGGCAACTTGTCAAAAATCATTTGGCCATATATCAGGGTTTATTTCTGGGTGTTGTATTCTATTCTATTCTATTGGTCTTGAATAAGGGAGAAAATAGTATAACCTTTCCAGGTTGATGAAGAACATAAAGAAAGACCAGGACTGAGAATTAGGAGGGCAATATAAAACAGCAGGGAGTAAAAGACAGTGTGAGAGAAGATCTTGTATTTGCGAGTTCATGGAAATAGGATCATGCTAAAACCACTAAACGCCTGACTTTGAACAATACGGTAAATGTACCAGCAAGAAACATAACACTTACCCATCTCTGGGAAATATAGTATGGGCATAAAGATAAACTACACACAGATATATTAAAAAGGGAAGGGTTTTCATGGTGTGAGAATATTGTGGCATTTGAAATACAATTTACTTCTGTTCTACCATTGTCTCTAAAATTTATCAAAGTGTATACACAAGCAATTCCAATTCTGGTAATGTGCTTGACAGGTTTATATATGAACTTCAGTAGAGCAGTAAATGTACATTCATAGTAGGACTGTTCCCTAAACCAAAAAACAAAACACAAAAACTGCAAAGACTAGAGTTCACTTTGTCAACACACATACAGATGCAATGATGGTTAAAGGTCCGAAAACAGAAGGTGAGCATGGGTGCAAGAGGTTAATCCCCAGGCTGGGGTGGGGTGCAGAGTTTGAGGGTAACACAAGTAGAAAAGGCTTTTGTCCTATCCTTGATTTTTGAGGTATGGAAATTCACAGGTCACTACCTTCATTTCAAACTGAATGAATGCACTATTCAATTTTTTTAAACAGGCGAAGTAAACATGAGTGATAATAAATTTCAAACTGTCGCTAATCAAATAAGATACTAAGAAAACTTAAATAATATGATTTCAGAATGAAGTAGAGAGATTGTCCAACATGGTAGCATTCAAAGACCCAGAGCTTGATGCCTCTCATGGGCACACCAAAGTCACAACTGTTTACAGAACAGCAATTGATGAAAAAGGCCGGGACCTACCATAAAAGATGTTTTACAGCTAAAGATATAAGGAAGGCACCTCGACAAGACAGAAAGGACGGGCAAAATCTCAATGGAGTCAAGACCCATACCACCAAGTGGGTGGCCCACAAATGGGAGAATAATTACAATTTCAGAGGTGCTCCCAGGTAGCAAGGGGTATGAAGCCAACATCAGGCTCCCAAGCCCAGGGATCCTGTTGTGGAAAGAAGAGTTCCTAGAAAGTTGGGCTTTGAACACCAGTATTGCTTATTTTCCAGAGAGCCAGAGGGTTGTGGGAAATAGAGATTCCACTCTTAAAAGATGCTCACAAAATCCCACATGATCTGAGAATCAGAACAGAAGCAGTCATTTGAAAGAATCCCGGGTCACACCTACCTCCTGATCTTGGAGAGTCTCCCAGAGAGGCAAGAGGCAACTACAGCACAGCCTCAGGGACAGAGACACTGGCAGCAGCCATTCGGGGGAGCTCCTTCTACCTCGTGGACGCTGGTACCAGCAAGCATAATTTCAGAATCCTCCCTGTAGCTTATCAGCCTCAGGACCGAGCCCCACCCATTTCCACCAGACTACAGACACAAGTACTAGGATGCTGCAGGCCAAGCAACTAACTGAGCAGGGGCATAGCCCCATCCACCAGCAAACAGGCTGCCTTCAGATCCTCTCAGTGCACAGCTGCCCCTGGACATGGGTCCAGCCACCAAAAGCCCCAGGACAAGCCTCCACACCTGAGTGGACAGGCACCAGCCCCAGAGTCCCTGGCCCCTCTGACAAGTGAGCCTGCTCTGGCCTTGGAATCAGCCTCACCATCGGCAGGTGGTAACTGCACAGGGACTGGATGGAGCTTGGACCTACCCAACAGCAAACCTGCTTTAGCAGTGGGATCAGCCTCATACACCAACAGGCACACACCAGCTCCAGGAATACCACAGCACAGCAGCCTGTGTAACCAGGCCACTTAATTGCAGGCCAGAAGCAGCCATGGACTCAGCTGGGTCCTGACCCTGCCCATCAGAATGCCAACACAAGATTAGGGTTACCCCCGGCCCTGCAGAGAGCTGTGTCAGGAACAGTGATCCATCACCAACTCTGTGGCTACTGGGCCCTGCAGCCAGAACGCAGAACCTGTCTCTTCCTCCCAGTAGCCAGCATAGCCCCAGAACCAGTGACTGGGCACTAGCCCTGATACCACCTGGACTGCAATTCTACCCATAAGTGAACCAGCACCAGATTTGGTGTCCCCCAGAGTTGTGCAGCCAGCTGCCTTATGATTTAGTCTCACCAAGCAGCACAGACAGCCTCCATACAAGGCAGAGCCTGGCAAACAAGCAGTCTGGGGGCAGCCAAGCCTACCATACTACCCACAGTAGTCAGCCCACCACAGCAGAAGAGCCCAAGCAGCCCACATAGGGGGTACACCTAGAATATATAGCTCTAGTGACCAGGGGAGAGGGGGCTGCTGGGACCCATAGGACAGCTCCTACAAAAGGCCACTTCCCCAAGGTCAGGAAATGTAACGAACCTACTACACACATAGCAATAAAAACAGGATGTTAAGAAAAATGAGGTGACACAGAAACACGATCCAAATGAAGGACCAAGATAAGAATTCAGAAGAAGATCTAAGTGAAGTGGAGATAGCCAATCTCCTCAACAAAGGGTTCAAGGTAATGACTGTAAAGATGATCAAAGAACTCAGGAGAAGAATGGACGACCAGAGCAAGAAGTTAGAAAATTTTTTAAAAAGAGTTAGACCATTAAAGAACAACAAAACAGAGATGAGGAATACAATAACTGAAATGAAAAATACATTAAAGGAAACTACTGTAGACTAAATGATACAGAGGAATGAATCAGAAAACTGAAGGACAGAGTACTGGCAATCACTGAAGATGAACGGTAAAACAATAGATTAAAATGAAATGAGGAAAGTTGAACAGACTTGTGAAACAACATCAAGTGTACTAATATTTGCATTATACTGGTCCCAGAAGCAAAAAGGAAAGACAAAGCAGTGTAGAACATACCTGAAGACATAAGAGTTGAAAACTTCCCTAACCTGGGAAAGAAAACAGACATCCAAGTCCAGTAAACACAGTAAGGCCAAAACAGGATCAACCCAAAGAGGACCACACCAAGACTCATTGTAATTAAAATGGAAAAAAAAATAAAGATAAAAAGACACTATTAAAAGGAGCAAAGGAAAAGCAACGAGTTACAAACATGGGAAATTGCATAAAGTTATCTGCTGACTTTTCAGGA
The DNA here is from genome assembly GCF_028021215.1 of Eschrichtius robustus. Taxonomy (NCBI): domain Eukaryota; kingdom Metazoa; phylum Chordata; class Mammalia; order Artiodactyla; family Eschrichtiidae; genus Eschrichtius; species Eschrichtius robustus. The sequence continues at coordinate 69,780,183 of NC_090830.1, forward strand.
TAACCTCTGCATGCCAGAAGGGAGTGGCATGGTATATTTAAAGTCATGAAAGGGAAAAGCCTATAAGCAAAAATACTCTACCCAGCAAGGCTCTCCTTCAGATTTGATAGTGAGATCTAAAGTTTTACAGAGAAGTAAAACTAAAAGAGCTCAGCATCGCCAAACCAGCTTTATGAGAAATCTTAAAGGGGCTTTTCTAAGTGAAAAAGAAAAGGTCACGATTGAAACATAAAAATTAGGAAAGGAAACTTACTGAAGGAAAAACCTCATTGGTTAAGGCAAATATTCAACAAAGGTAGTAAATCAACCATGGACACAGCTAATAGGAAGGATGAAAAAAAAAACAGTAATAAAATCATCTATATTCACAATAAGAAGTTAAGGGACACACAAAACAAGTAGATGTAAAATATAAGGTCAAATTCAGTAACTGTGGGGGAGCAGAGTAACAATGCAGGGTTGTTAGTGTCCATGTGAAATTAAGAGCTCAGCAACTTAAATAATCACACACACACACACACACACACACACACACACAAAACTGAAAGAAATCCGAACATAATATTAAAGATAGTCCTCACATCACAGATGAAGGGAATAAAAGGGGAAGAAAGGAACACTGAAGAAATTAAAGAGGGATTCTAAAAATACCCAAGACAAATGAAAATGAACACACAATGATCCAAAATCTATGGGACACAGCCAACGCAGTTCACAGGGGGAAGTTATAGTGATACAAGCTTATTCTTAGGAATCAAGAAAAATATCAAATAAACAACCTAATATTACACCTGAAGGAATTAGAAAAAGAAGAAAAAACAAAACTCAAAGCTGTCAGAAAGAAAAATTAAGAAAACTATACCATATGCAATGACATCAAAAAGAACAAGATACCTAGGAATAAACACACCTAAGCAGGTAAAAGACATGTGCTCAGAAATCTATCAGCCATTGGTGAAAGAAGTTGAAGACAACACAAAAAGATGGAAAAATATAGCATGTGCATCGACTGGAAGAATTAATACTGTTAAAATAACCATACTACCAAAGACAATCTACAGATTTAATGCAATCCCTATCAGAATACCAAAGCATTTTCACAGAACTTGAAAAAGTAATTTTAAAATTTGTATAGAAACACAAAGACCCCAAATAGCCAAACAATCTTGAGAAAGAACACAGCTGGAGGCATCACGCACCTTGACTTCAGACTATACTGCAAAGCGACAGTAATCAAAGAGAAAGGTACCAGAGCAAAAACAGACACAAAGATCACTGGAATAGAATAGAGATCCCAGAAATAAGCCCACACACTTATATTTAATTGATTTATGACAAAGCAGGCAATATGGAGAAAAAACTGTCTCTACAATAAGTGGTACTGGGAAAACTGGTCAGCTACATGGAAAAGAATAAAATTAGATTATTTTAGCACACCATATATAAAATAAATGCAAAACTGAATAAAGACCTAAATGTAGGACCAGAAACCATAAAACCCTTAGAGGAAAATATAGAACATTCTTCAACATAAATGATAGCAACAGTTTTAGGTTCAGTCTAGTAAGGCAAATGAAACAAAAGCAAAAATAAACAAATGGGACTTCACTAAACTTAAAAGATTTTGCACAGCAAAGGAAACCAAAGACAAAATGAAAAGACAACCTGCTGAGGGAGAGACAATATTTGCACATGATAAGAGGTTAACATCAAAAAAGATGACCAAGCAAGGGTTCATATCTAAACTACAGAAACAGCACATACAACTCAATATCAAAAAAACACCCAAAATCTTTTTTAAAAAAATGAGAAGACCTAAATAGACATTTTTTTCCAAGGAAAAACTACATATAGACAGCCAGAACTCACAAAGATGCTAAACATAGCTAATCGGCAGTAAAATGCAAATCAAAACTATGAGATATATCACCTCAGTCTTGTCAGAATGGCTGTCGTCCAAAAGATCACAAATAACAGAGGTTAGTGAGGATGTGGAGAAAGGGAAACTCTTGTACACTCTTGATGTGAATGTGAAGTAGTGCAGCTACTGTGGAAAGCAGAATGGAGGTTCCACAAAAAACTAAAAATAGAACTACCATAATATCCAGCAATTTCACTGTTGGGTATATCAGAAGGAAACAAAAACACTATTTCAAAAAAAATAACTGCACCCCAATGTTCATAACAGTGTTATTTGCCATAGCCAAGATATAAAGTCAAACTAAATGTTCATCAATAGATTAGTGGATAAAAAAGATTTTTTATGATGACTTCAGCAAAAAATGAAATTTTGCCATTTGCAAGAACATGGATGGATTTGGAGGGTATTATGCTTAGTAAAATAAGCCTCAGAGAAAACAAGCATGGCATGTTATGAGAAAAAAAGCATGGTATGTTATGAGAAAACAAGCATGGTGTGTTATCACTTACACGTGGCAGCTAAAAAAATTGAATACAACAACAACAAAAAAACAGACTCACAGATTAAAGAACAGACTAGTGGTTACCAGCAGGGAGAGATAGGGTGGAGGAGCAAAATAGTGGTAGGAGATTCTGAGGTACAATCCACTATGTATAAAATTAATAATCTACAGTGATGTACTGTATAGCATGGGGAATATAGCCACTCTTTTATAATAACTATAAATGGAGAAGAACCTAAACATTTATGAATCACTATGCTGTACCTCTGAAACTAATATAATAATGTAAATTAACTATAGATCAATAAAATATAAAGTAAGAAACAATAAAGGGGAGACACAGATTATTAGATAGAAATCAATTAAATAAACACAAGTTTTGGAAATCAAGGAATTAAAAAACAACACGTAAGACACAACATTGGCATTTAAAGTGTACAATCTATTCATTTAAAAGAAATCATTTAAGTGGTAAAAAATGATACCCATTCTCACAATTTTGTATATCTAGGATAAATTATTATCTACAAATATATGTTACAAATATTCACTCAAAAAGAAAGAGAAAATTGGGATAAACCCATTTTAGTATCCAAATTTAATATCAAAGTCTCTATGTAAAATTGATTTGAATAAGTTCTGTTAGCCACTTCTAGTTTCTTTGTGATGTAAAATCTTTTAAAGCATAAAAATCAGCCTTTCTACATTATTCCATTAGACATACATAGAAGTTAAAAGAAATGAGAAGACAGAACAATCAACCAAGAAGGTGAATTTACTGAGAAACAGTCATTCGTTCTCCCTCCTCCTTTTCTTTTCCTCCTTTTCCAGGTCTCTTTCGGTTCCGATCAAGAGAAATCTTGAGAGTTCTGAGAATATTTCTTTGAGGGTTTCAAATCACCATACCTACATCCTCTGCCACAACTACACACACGGGAACAAAAATCAACCTCTGCTATCTACTCATGTAGGAGGGATTCATGCAAAATAAACTCCTACATGGAGACCAACAGGTGAGTTTTCTACCTGTTCTTTCTAATGTCCTTCCATTATAGTAAATCCCACACATTATGAGGAAGAAACGGTTATGTGAGCTTTTCCTTGAAGTCAAAAAACTTGCCTTCATTTCAAGTACCTGGTGATCATAGGGTACAGCCAGGGAAGGTGCCATCCCCCTTGGGGGGAGGGGCGGTGAATGGGCTCCCACACCCATGCACCTCCTGATGTACAGATTCTGGAGAAACAAAGGGCGGTCACACCGCAGTCAGCCTGTCAGGCTGTCGGGCCACTGGGCAACCCGACCAGCCTGGAAGTGCCCCATCAGTTTGCTGAAAGCAAAACTCTGTCCCCCCTGTGAAGCCAGGCAATTTAGGTCAGAGAGTCAGAGGAGACCGGTAATCAACTCCTCCTCTCTGCTCACCTCCTTGGGGTTACAGCAACCCCATCTCCAAACCCAAATCTGACCCTGGAGTGCCAAACTGGGAGTGGCAGGTGGGCTCTGCCGGTGCTTCAGCGCCCTCTGGAGGTTGTCTGCTCTAATGGCAACTCTCAGCCCTTCCTCCTCCTCCTTCCCTAGTCCTGGGGGCTGCCTTGGCCTCCTGCAGCTGCTGGCCTGAATTCATTCTTCTTTTTTCTCCAATTACAATGAAGTGTCTTACAGAGGTTTGGAATCTCTTGAAGAAGGAAGATCTTTTAGCCAATACACCTTAACCGTGAGAAGTTGGTTTCAAGAATGAACCTGAAATACTGTATTTTTCTCCTGATGATTCCAAGGAGAGACAGCTCAAGTTTTCTAAATCATAAGAAAAACCAAGGTAAATATGATATTCTGAGCCAGAGATGAAAAAGCAGTTTTTAGCACCCCCTCCTCATGTCATATGACCGGGATTTAAATCAATCAACTGCCACTGGTTTTTAAATCAAGTGACCCAACTTTAAATCCATCAGCTGCTTCCCTGTAACTCACGTGACTTGGCTTTGAATAGTAAGAAATGCAGAGGTATAAAAATGATGTTCTGAACAATAAATGGAAAGACAACATTTTAGAAAGTTTTTTCCTTTTCGAATGGACCATTCATTGCCTACAGAATAAAGGATTCCCTTGTGGATTTCTTGAACTGTAAACACATACATTGTCTCCGTTGGCTTGATTGACTTAGATTTTGGGTTTTGTTGTTGTTGTTGTTGTTGTTGTTGTTAACATCTTTATTGGAGTATAATTGCTTTACCTTGTTGTGTTAGCTTCTGCTGTATAACAAAGTGAATCAACTATTCGTATACATATATCCCCATATCCTCTCCCTCTTGTGTCTCCCTCCCACCTTCCCTATCCCACCCCTCTAGGTGGTCACAAAGCACTGAGCTGATCTCCCTGTGCTATATGCAGCTGCTTCCCAATAGCTATCCATTTCACCTTTGGTAGTGTATATATGTCCATGCCACTCTCTCACTTCATCCCAGCTTACCCTTCCCCCTCCCTGTGTCCTCAGGTCCGTTCTCTACATCTACGTCTTTATTCCTCTGCAGCGACTCCTGCTAGGGACGGATACTTCCTTTTATGCTCAGGGAAATCCCCTAGTTTGAATATGATTTGAGTTTGATCCTGTGAAACCATCAGAACTTCCCACCAGAGATAAATGAGGAGATTCTGGCCTTTATTAGTATGCATGATGAACACGGGTGTCCTGGCTGTACTTGCCAACCCTCCTATTTTACCCACCTATTTTTATCCACCTTCCTCCCTGTGAGTACCTTTGACCAACCCTGAGTTCAGACTCCTGACCTATTACAGTGACTTTGTCAGCCTTTCTTTAAAAATGGACAGGTAATAAAATGAATTTAACCTAGAAGCAGCAGCTCAGTAAGGGAAATAAAATCATCAGAAGTTATCTAATCACAACCACAGCCATCCAGGGCTCTGTCTTACCTGCTGGGTCATAAGAATGGGACCTTCCTAAACTTGAAGGGCATCCAATCAAATAAGTAAAGGTTGGCTCACCTCTGGCTCTTGGAGGGATTGCTAGGCAGTCTACCCAGTGTATACTAACTACAAAACACTGTCATGGTTGTGAAAAACCTATGTTCCAGGAAAGCTTTTTGGGGTGCATGGGGAAGGTTTCTTTTTGACATCAAGCAAAAAATAAATCACCAAGCTCTTTGAGCACAGGGCTTCTTAACAGGGCAGTAGAAGGAAGGAATGGGCAGAAAAGACGATCTCCAGTGAAGTGAAGGCCGTTTTTCCAAAAGAGTAGGATTTAGTCTCAGTTTAAGGAGAACACTTTTAAATAGCTGGGACAGCTCCAAAATGCAGTTTAGGGAACTAGTGTTTCAAAAGAACAGTGCTTTAAAAGTCCTGGCAAGGCAGCAAGAGGATGAAGAGTTGGTTTTGCATAGTTTTGAACACAGGAGTAAAGAAGCAGAGGCATCTCTGACTAAAAGGCCCTGAGATCCTATGGCATCAATGGGTCAGTTGCAGGGGCAGGGGGTGTGGGGGGCGATATTTCTCTCTCAACGTCTCCCAGGGCAGCCACCCCTCCCGACCCCACCCCCCCACTCCCTTCACCCTTCCTCCCTCCACTGTTGGGTCCCTAGGGACAGCACTTCTCAAGCTGCAGCGCTCAGGCACCATCTCTGCAGTCTGGATTCTTCCTGGAGCCTGGCAAGTTCTGGGACAGGAAGGCGGGTCTGCAAGGCCGCTGCGGTGCAGTCGGACCTGGAGGCCTGGAGGGGAACTGGAGCCCTGAAGCCCACCCACGTCCTTGAAGCCGAGGGAGGAACACATCCTCCTAACAGTACTTCTCAGGGGTCAGCGTGCTCCCCACCCGACGGTGATCCATACTCACTTGAGGCAGCAAGGACTGCCTCTAACTGGACCCCTCGATTCCGCCTTAAGGGTCCTCGCACATGTGTGATAGCGCAGGCCCCGGATCTCTTTAGTCAGCTGAGGCCAGTGCTGCCGGCATCCCTCCAGTCCCATCCCCCAGCCCCTCCCTCTGGGACTGTATCTCATAGAAGAAAGAGCACAGAGGAATTGGCTGAATCAAGGGACCTGGGAGCCTGGGGATGAGTTTGAAGACCGAGAACCTAAGGCGCAATTACATATTATTGGAAACTCTTGTGGAGTGTGTGGGGGGTGGGGAGGTTAGGAGGCTGAGAGGCTGAGTCGACCTGGTGAGTCCAGCCCCAGGACACCACACAGCCCCGTCCCCCTTTCCCTGCCATCAGACAAGCGGTGCCGCAACTCCAGCCGGGACTCTGCACTTCCCTCTCCCTGATTCTCCAGAAGAGCAGGTGGCCCCCCTCTGAGGGCAGGGGCAAGACAACGGACCAAGTCCCCCTGCACTAAGGCGCTACTGGAATCTCTTCCTGAACAGCAGTGCTGGCTTGGAGCGAACCCGTGCACCGCCAAAGTTGGTCTCGTCCTGCAGCTGAGGGACGCAGGCTTTAAGTTAGCTGCCTTGGCTTTAAATCAATCAGTCCCCCCTTTAAGTCAGGTGACCCGACTTTAAATCACTGTGTGCCCCTCAAGCCTGCCACTTCAAAAGTTGGGAACTTCACTTTGATCCCAGCACCTCACACAGCTGAATGCACACTGTAGTCACCCCCAAGCCTGGCTTAGAGGCAGGATATAAGGTAAGGGGATGGGCTGCACACCTGGTGAGGAGGGTGCACTTCATGTACCAGAAGGGTCCAGGTACTCTGGGTACAGCAAGCAGTGCACGATACAGCAGCTCCCTGGCAAAGCTGGTGATGCACAGGGTGAGCAGGCACACCCAGGCACGCAGAGGTTCCAGGCCGGGAGCTGGGGCACAGCCAGCCGGGAGGGTGTGAAAGCCGAGGATCTGAGCCTTCTTGAGAAAGGCAGACACAGAGGATGGATGAGAAACAAAGATCAGGTGAAACATGGATTTGAAAAACACACCCTGCTCTTGAAATTGGGGTGGGGGCACCCCAGATTTGAGTCTTCTTACTCCCCAGTACCTAGTGCTTTGGCATTTGCCCAATTACATATAAAATGTGACTGATAATATCTAACCCATAGAATACTGCATTTGGAGTGGTTTTGCGTGTTTATGTTTCTATAGTGGAATAATCTTTTCTACAAGAAAAATGTACACAATCTGAAATAAATTCAAACCCTTCTTTAAAAAGTACTCTATCGGACTTCCCTGGTGGTGCAGTGGTTAAGAATCTGCCTGCCAAGGCAGGGAACATGGGTTCGAGTCCTGGTCAGGGAAGATCCCACATGCCGCGGAGCAGCTAAGTCCATGCGCCACAACTACTGAGCCTGCAGGCCACAACTACTGAAGCCCGCGCGCCTAGAACCGGTGCTCCACAACAAGCGCAGCAAGAGAAGCCACCGCAATGAGAAACCCGCGCACCGCAACAAAGAGTAGCCCCCGCTTGCCGCAACTAGAGAAAGCCTGCGCATAGCAACGAAGACCCAACGCAGCCAAAAACAAATTAATTAATTAATAAGTTAACTATTTTTAAAAAGTACTATATCCTTCTATAACGCTTCTCTGGGAAGAACAGAGAGATGGCGTAGGAGAGTGAGAAAGACCAATATTTAGTGCGCATCTCTCATGCAGGTGCTCTGCTGGCTCAGATAGATTTATCCCCACTTTACAAAGGAGGAAATAATCTCAGAGAGGTTTAGTAATTTTCCCAAAGCCAAACAGCTATGGAGTGGCAGAACCAAGATCTGAACCAAGTCTGTTACCTTCAAAGCCTAAGTCCTCATCACAACAAAACTCAATTAATATTTACATTTATCGAATTACATTGCAACCTGGGGAGTTCTTGGCACAATCCTGAATAAGAGTGAGAAAGAAAGAAATAGCATTGTTCCTACAGTCAACCCAAATTGTTGGAGCAGCTGCTAGATGCCTGGCCCTTTTTGGGGTTCAGCAGTGATCAAGACAGGAAGAGTCCTGCTTTCATGAACCACGTAGTGGGGAGGAGAGACGGGTGCAACTTGGGTGAGGGATTTCACCTTGCTGGACCTCTGTTTTCTCATCTGGAAAATGGGATGGGTGTTCCTCATTTTCTGGGATTGTCCAGCCCTCACATTCTCTGATTCCATAAGAAGCATTTGTTTTCCTATTTCTTTAAAATTCATTCAGGCCGTGAGCTGTGATGAATGTTGTTAGTTGCTCCCCAAAGCACTCTATTCCCACCCTTTTCCTGTGATCAGGTCTTTCCCGAAACATGACTCACAGTCAGTCAGTCAAGTCACAGAACCTAAGGGGCACCCAGCAGAAAAATTCCAACCCTTGCTTCCCAGGAGCTCTGCGGTCTACCTGCCAGGTAAACTTAACTCACCTGGCACAAGGTGGCCATCCCTGGTTTCACATCAACATGATCTCAGGCACAAACCTCCTTGTTTTTCCATTTTGTCTTTAAGTTACTTGTTGAAACAACTGCACAGATATGACAAAGATATAAAATCAGGCATCTTCTGCCCCCAGTGCCTATTAATAAATGATTTTCTGCCACTTTAATGATAAAGATAGAACATTTCAACATTCTGCTACCCTTATTATGTCATTTTTGTTGATATTTCTATTGAATACATCTTTCAATATTTTAACAATGGAACATTTATTTAGGTTGTTCCAGACCCAGCCTTTAGTGGTAAAGCTTTTGTTGTTATATTTCTATTATGTTTCCTTTAAAAATCATTATCCTATTTAAATGGATTAAGTCAATTCTATAAGCATTTATCTTATGATATTGATGAAATTGATACATAGAGGGCAGTAGTACAAGTTGATTGGACTTGAGAACCTCTATTAGCACAGTTAAGTATAAATATTATCTATATGTAAACCAAAGTACGTGACAAGTGAGATTCTCCGACTTTTTTTCACTGTCTGCCCCTCAAGCCTGTGAGAAATGGAATATTTCTTGCCATATCAGTAAACAAAGGCTGTCACAGTCTTCAGCACTTGCAGCCCTCCAATGTGAGCCGGCGGGCCCTGAGGCACTCAGGATATGCAAATACAGAATTCAGGCCCCAGAGAGCTGAGGTGCATATCAAAGGAAGGATTTCAGTGAGCCCAAGCAAAGAAAAGCGCCGCATTCCTCACCTTGGGAGAGCTGGTTTTCCTTAGTTAACAATCACCTTTTGATGTTCCCCATTACCTGCGCCAGTCCCCCGCCCTGTCCCCTCCCCCCGGTACTTTAGCTCAGGGAGGAAGGAGCGCAGAGGGACTCGGCTGAATAAGGGGCCTGCGCGCCTCGGGAGGAGTTTTCAGCCGCTTTTCCCGCAGTCGGGAGGAGGGGCGCTGACGCTGCAGCCGGACCCTGCGCCTCCCTTGCCCCGTTTCCCCTCAGGACGCTCAGGCCGACCCCCTCCCCACGCCCACCAGGCCTCGCGAGCCAGGCCGAGGGCAGGGGTGAGAGGAGGGACCGAAGTTCCCCGGGACCAGACGCTGGGGGCCGCTCTTTCTGCACAGCAGCGGCGGGTGGCAGCGAACCCCTGCCCCTCAGAAGCTGGTCTTGCGCTGCCGCCCGGGCACCGGACCAGGCGGAGGGTCGGCGCCCACTTACCCGGCCCGCCGTCCCCGCGACTGTCATGGCTTCGGCCGCCGGGGCACCTCCAGAGCCGGCAGCCTCAGTGAGGTCGCCCTCCCCTCGGGCTCCGGGGCAGTTCCGTGACGGCGGAGGGAAGAGACCCCGAGCCGGGAGTTCCAGCTCTGAGGAAACGCGGGCTCTGTTCAGCACGCAGTGGGTGGGACCGCTCTACCCCAAGGCCTTCCGGGAGGGAGCGGGGCGACGGGGCGGCGGGGGAGGGAGCCACCAGGAGCGCAGGGCCCTGTCGCGGGTCCTGGAGGGGCGGCCCGGTCTGGGGGCCACGCCCACTGTGGCCGCAGCCCAGGTCTTTTTCCTGGAATCCTACACGAAAAAGTTAGAAAGATACACAGTCTATAGTAAATATTCACAAATGATTGTTGCTGCTGTGCTCACTATTCTATTAAAGGTGTAAAATCCATAAAACATTTTAAGTTCAAAATTAAATATGAATTTTTACCTTTCTAATTATGTCTCTGATATTCACAGTTGTGGTTACTGAATCAGAGACTGTGGCATCACTAGTTAAAAATGAGCTTGTTAAAAAAATAGAACTCAGGCCCACCGGACCTACTGAATCACAATCTGCACTTTTACAATCTCCCCAGTGTACTTGTGTACCCATGAATAGTTGAAAGGTACATTTCTACCTCGACATGTCTTTAATGTATGAGAAATACACACATTTTATCCAGTTTCATATAAATAAAACACTCAAAAATGCATATGCCTGTGTTGAAACCATCATTTTATCATTTCTTTTCCAGACAAGTATAGTCTCTATACTGGTTTTGTGGATCACATGCCATTCTCTTTTTTTGTAGTTAGAAACAAGGTAGAGAAAGTTACTTTGTAAAAAAAAAAAAAAAAATATATATATATATATATATATATATATATATGGATAATTGAAGACACTCTTCTAAATTAAAAGCAGTTCTCTTAACTTGCTGTTTTCTTTTTGGGTCACATTATGAACTCTTCCCGTGGCCACATGGCATGTGTACTTTTAATTTCAGGGATTGCTGACATTCCAGGATGTGGCCATAGATTTCTCTCAAGAGGAGTGAGAATGCCTGGACCAAGATCAATGGGAATTGTACAGGGATGTGATGTTAGAGAAGTATAGGAACCTGCTCTCCTTGGGTGAGGATACCTTCCTTCCAGAATTCCTTATCCAACCACAGGGTTTGGAGTCCTTCATTTGTAGACTGTCTCCTGAAATCTTCTGCTTCCTACAATAGGGTTTCAGATTGCAACGTTTCAGGAAAGTTTGGGATTTTGTGGGTATAATTTTTCTTATTCTTTTAAAATTGCAGCCTCCCTTTTAATATACTTTGTAACTGCTTGGGATGTGTCTATATGAACTGTGTACTATATGCTTCTGTTATAGTCCTTACAATATTTTATTGTCTTATTTTCTGTAACCATTTTCCATGGATTCTTTGGGCTTAAGGTATATTAAAAGGGAGACTGCGATTCTCCCTTTAAAAGGGGACTTATTAAAAGGGGACTTCCCTGGTGATGCAGTGATTAAGAATTCGCCTGCCAATGCAGGGGACGCGGTTCGATCCCCGGCCCAGGAAGATCTCACGTGCCACGGAACAACTAAGCCAGTGGGCCACAACTACTGAGTCTGCACGCCACAACTACTGAAGCCGGTGTGTCTTGAGCCCGTGCGCCATTTATTTTTTGGAGAATAAAACCACTTCTGAGTGATTAAAATTTAGGCCAGCTAGTCAAAATGCTTTATCACCTGTTCTTCTAAAACACTGATCAATGGAACAAGTTTTACTAGGGATAACAGTGTAATTGTATTCTGGAGTTCATATGGGCAATATGGTTTATGACCTTGATGCTGGATCACGACACTTCAATGGTATAACTGCTATTAATTGTCTGTTTGTTCAACGATTAAAGTCTCACGTGATCTGAGTTCAGACTGGAGTCATCCTGGTTGGTTTCTGTCTATTGCAGATTTCTTCCAGTATGAAAGAAAGGACAAGAGCAATACGGCTTACTTTACAAAATGTCTTCAAACTAAATGATGATATAATCTACATTCAATTAATTTATACATACCCTACTGTAGAACAGGGTTCGTTACGGTGGCAGAGCCCGGTAATTTTGTAACACTGAAACTTTTTCTGCACTGGTTCAAGTCCTCTTCCTAAGAATATGTTTATAATCAACATTCTTTCACAAATTACCCAATTTAATTCACCATAGCATTCCTCATATTAACTACATGGAAAATCTTAGGCTATATACAAATCCAGAAAAGGCCAAAAATCATCAGCCCCCATGGATGATTACAACCCATTGCTGAGGCATTCAAATTACTTATTAAAGAACCACTATGTCCATCAACATCATCAATTTATATATTATTGCCCCAATGCTAGCCTTAACCCTGGCTCTCACAACATGAATTCCTCTTCCCATATCTTATCCACTAATTAATATAAATGTAGGCATATTATTTCTATTAGCCATATCACACCTAGCCATTTATTCCATCCTCAGATCTGGATGAACTTCACATTCAAAATACTCACTCACTGGAGCTCTAGGAACAATAGCACAGACAATCATCTCATATGAAGTAATGTAGCAGTTATTCTATTCTCAGTCTTACTGATAAATGGATCATTTACGCTTTCAACAGTAATTATTACACAAGAACACCTATGACTAATTTTCTCCTGACCCCTACCCAGAATTTATCTCCGCAGTAGCAGAAATCCAATGAAGCCCCACTTGATTTAACAGAAGTAGCATCAAAACCTGTATATGTCTTCAATGTCGAAAATGTAGCAGGCCCATTCACCCCGTCCCTCCTAGAGAATATGTCAATTTCCCTATCATAAACATTTCCACAGCAATCTATTTTTAGGAGCATTCGACAATCCCTAGGTGCCAGAATTATAGATTCTTTCTTCTTGTAAATATAGTTTTTTTTTAAAAAATAATCTTTATAGTTTTACTACCTTTAAACAAAATGTACTCCATTGCTGTGGAATAGTCCTTCATAGGAGCGTGCATGGTTCATTTCTGCATCCGCCTGTGATGGCCTTCAGGTTCTTTCAGGTTTGGCTCCTGTGGCTGCGAGTCCATGTCCGTGTGTCCTGGTGCAGGGCTGGTGGGTTTGTGTTCAACTGGGAGGAGCACTGTCGGTCTCTGTGCAGGGATTTCGCTATCTGAGGCCCGATTGTTTCAGAAGTGGTTGCATCCCCCCGTTGCGTACCAGGCTTTCCATTGCTCCACATCCTGCTGATATTTGATACTATGTCTTTCATGTCTGCCATTCTGGTAGGTGTATGCACAGTATTTTTCTTATGGCTTTAATCCCTCTGTTGTTAGTGAAGTTGTGCATCTTGTGGTATTCATGGACTATTTCCTGTTGTTTTTTAAAAAGTTTTAAAAATTGTGGTCAGATATACATAACATAAAATTTACTATCTTAACCATTTTTAAGTGCACATTTCAGGGTCAAGAAGTAATTCACACTGTTGTGCAAACCTGACCACCATCATCCTCCAGAACTTTTTCATCTTGCAAAATTGAAACAGTCCCCATTAAACACTCACTCCCCATTGTCCCTCCCTCAGCCCCTGGCACTCAACATCCTACTTTATGTCTCTATGTTTCCGACTGCTCTAGGGGCCTTGTATGAGTGGATCAAGCACTGTTTGTTTTTTTGTGTCTAGCTTACATCACTGAGCATAATGCCCTCAAGGTTCATCCCTGCTGCAGCCTGTGTCAGAATCGCCTTCCTTTTTAGGCTGAATAGCATCCCCTTGTATTGACGGACCGTGTTTTTCTTCTCCATTCATCCATTAGTGGACACATGTAATATCTACATTCATTTCTCCTGTCATAATATTTGTGGAATAACATCAGAAAGTCCTATGAATCAAAAGTCATTTGCCATTAACTTTTTTCTTAAACTTTTTGTTGTGGAAAACATCAAGGCTAAGAAAAGGGAAAAATACATGTCAGCTTCACTTGTGTTCAGGAATTAAAGCTTTACGGATTCACTTTATTCCCTGTGTGTGTGCTATGCGTGTGCATGTGCCTGTTTGCATACATATGCTGTGCATGTGCATAGGTATGTGCACTTGCACACATTAGTGTGTGCATGGGCATATGCGTGCATGTGTGTTCTCATGCTAGTGTGTGAATATATTTGTGCTGTGCACGTGCATATGTTTGTGTGTGTGCTGTGCCTGCCTGTGCGCACACCTGTGTGTTTGCTGGAACCACTTGCAAGTTGGCTGCAGACTGAATTGTGCCCAAGATATATCCGCACGCAGCTGCTCTAACAATCCTGCGTAGCCACGTAATGGTCACAGATCTCAGGGATTTAAATGGATGGAGCAGGATATCCTGACACAGAGTTTGTCTTCCAGTGACTGTCACTGTCTCAGTAACATCCTTCACACCTTCTTTAAGCCCCATTCAGGGTCCAGTTTAGACTCCCATTACATTCAGTCGCCTGCCCCAGGTCCCCTAAAGCAACAATGTCACCGTTGGAGAGCCCGGCCAAGGCTGGGGGTGCCCCTCCTGTTGGCCTGGCCTCCAGGCCCTGCACTTGGCTCCTGTGTTCCCATCTCTCAGCCTGGCCCCGACTTGGATGGGGCCGCCACCTCTTTCCACACAGGGTCCCATCGCCCAGTCAAGGGGGTTCATTCTCCCCAAACACAGCATCAGGAGTGGGGGGGGGTGACAGTCCCCACTGGGTCTCCTTCATGTGAGACCCTGTGCTGTTGAAAGAGCAGGCACCCAGCCCTCGGGGGTGGGGGGCTGGGGGGCGACATGCGGCCCACGATGGGCAGGCGGGTCTCCGGGTGGGGCGAGCCAGTGTGCAAGGAGTTCCGCGGTGGGTTCTCCTCTCCAACGGCTTCTGTGCCCCTACCTCTCCCCGTGCCTCCCCTCGAAGACAGCGCGGTGCCCGGGACGGGAGCCATGGGAGCCGTCAGCCACCGCCCCCTCTACACACACACACACACGCACACGCACACGCACACGCACACGCTGCAGGGAAGCAGGACCTGAGTGCAGGGCTCTCAGCGGCCCTGAGCGCCCCGCCCGGAATCGGACAGCCGAATGGACAGACCGGATCTCCTGGCCCGGACCATGCAGGACTCTCCTGCCTGGGCTTCCAGTGTGGCCGCCTCCTTCTGGAAGCCTGGGAGGCTGGAATCAGGCCACTTCTTGTCTGTCCTGGCAGCAGACTGGGCTGCACGCTAAGAAGTTCGTGGCTCGCCCGTGGATCGTGACCATCAGGTGGCCAGAGAAACTGGGGACATTTCTGTTTTGCCTGTTGAAATGTTTAATGACAAAGATTTTGTTCAGTTTCCTGATGTGGGTGTCCAAAGATGAGAGACCCATGTGTGTGATCTGTACCTCCTATGAGATCAGCCCTAAGCTAGTTTAAACATGATCAAGTTGTGTCTACATGGCAGACTTCGACCTCTGCATGTCCTGTCTCCTGATTATGTTTAGAGCTGACCATGTGTTGTCTATAATAAGAAGATTTAGACCTGACCATGTTCTGTGTACGCTAGGACTATGGGGACCTGGGTAGAGACCCGGCCTGGCCTCAGTACTGGGAAGCTCCGTGCCTGCATCTGAATGTCAGTGCTTAGATGTCTGGGGTCTGGAGCTGAGGTGGGCTTGTCTACGTAACAGCCTCTCTTCTGAGTGTGGTGACCTGGTCCTCCCAAGGGTCAGTGCTATGGTCGGGGCCTTAGTCTTAATCCCTGCAAGGTTCACCTTCCCTGGGGCTCATGGAGAATCCTCAGGAGGACTACCTGGCAATAATTCCAATTTACCAGCACGTGCATGGTGCATAGGGAAGCAGGTTTAGCTGGTGAATTGATTGCAGGGCACGCAGATCGGCAAAAGGCCGATGGGTGACAGCTGAGGCTGCTGCTGAGCTCTCCCTCCAGTCTACCGTCCCTACTCAGCAGAGTCCAGAGCTGCCCCTCGGCTTTCAGCCCTGCTGTCCTGTGAGTTTTCTCAACGTGTAAGTGAGACGAGAAAGGACTGAGCATGCCAGCACCAGGGTCGTGTGTTCAACTCTAGTATGAAAGCTTTAAAAACAGTTAAAATCACACAGAACCAAAGTGAGAAGAGGAGGACTCCTCTGGGACAAGTGTGGGGAAAGGAGACCCACCTGACACTTTTTCCCATCCCAGGAGGTCCCAGGGACCCAGCTTGTTTCCACATTGGGGGAGCCCCCTGCAGAGCCATGGTGTCCTGACCAAGGGGAGGTGTGACCCCAGGTGCAGGGTCTGGGGAGGTGAGGTCACCCTGGGACTGTGGACATGTGACCCAGGTGGAGGGGTCTGGGGAGGTGGGTCACCCTGGTGAGTGTGGATGTGTGGCCCCAGGTATAGGGTGCGGGGACTGTGTGGGTCTCACCATACCTGCATGCGTCAGGATCACATGTATGGGGAGACCGCATATGCGCTCTTTGCCTGCAGTGTGTCCTGTCCCCTTTGAGATTTCCAACCTCTGCATTAAGGGTGTTGTCCTGATGAACCTGTGGCTCCTTTTCTTCTCTTAATCTTGTCACAATCATATGAGGTCAGGCATGTTTGAGTGGGTTGCTGCTCTGTGTTCCGGTGAGTGACAACACTTGGTGGTATCATATTAATACTATAGCATATCATATGTCTAATCTATGGGGGTCACCACTGCCTGGGTCCCCCTGGACAGAGGTCAGGTGAGCACAGACTAGCCCCCCCTAAGAATGGTCTCCCACGTGCTCTGTGAGGGTACCGTGATGGCCCCTAAGGTAGGGGACTGTGTCTGGGCCTCCGACATTTGTGATGAAGGGGAGTCGAAATGGAATCTCAATTAACAAGACATTATTTTAAGAATTTATTTTAAGTGAAATGAAACACACGTCACATACCCTTTACCATCATCACCATTTTAAGTGCACGTTTCTGAGGCATCAGATATATTCACTTTCTCGTGGAGCCATCACCACCATCCCTAAAACTTTTCATCTTGCAAAACCAAAATTCCACAACCATGAAAGTCTCATTCCCCATTCCCTCCCACTGCCCCTGGCACCGATATCCACTTCAGTCCCTGAGTTGTCGACTCCAGGGCACCCACTGGAGTGGAATCCTGCAGTGTTTGCTGACGGGTCATTTTGGAAGAGCTGACTTTCAGTCTGAAGCTCTGCCTGTCTGCATCTGAAGAATCTGCATTTAAGGAGAGGGTGTATGAGGAAGGGGGTGTATGCGGGACAAAGGTGTCCGGGGTGCAGGTGAGCCAGGACCTGACCAGCTGCCTTTTGGGTCCTCTGGTCCCATCTCTTGGTCTGTGCCTCATCTGCATCATCACTGTCCCCGCTGGCACCGCTGGGGTGTTGTTGTCTGAGTGAGAGTCCCCTGGTGCCCCTGCTCTCCTCCCCTCCTCCTGCTGGTTGGGGAGGGAACTGCTTGCTGTGTGGTCTCTACTCCTGAGGCATGAAGGACCCTGTAGCATGGACCTGCAGAGTGTGGGGTGTGGTCCCAAGAGCATGGGGCCCACATAGGACACGACATCGGGGCGTGACAAGTGCTAGGGCTGCCTCATCACTGACAGGGAATGTTGCCCAGATCCTGCTCGAGAGGGCGTGGTGGGTGGCCTGGGACCCTAGAGGCCCCATTCCTATACTGGAGCTTGGAGAGTGCATCCCCATGGGCTCCAGATTCACCCCATATCTTCAGCCATATCCCTCTGTCCTGTCTTTGAACTCAGGAAAACGAGCTCTCTTGTCCACAACATAGGCCTGGTCCTGTTGATATTAGGATTCTTTAAGTTAGGCGTCCTGGGATAGCAGCTCTTTTTAGGCCTGAGAAGGAACAACTCCGGAGTGTACTACAATTTCAGATGAAACTAATATTCAATGACTATCCCTAACTACTCGGTTGTTGACTTCTATTAGTCATGATTCTCCTGGTTTTAGCTCTGATGTGGGGATTACAGACGAGTCAACATTTAAATCTTCATAATCTGTGTATTTGTAGCTTCAGTATCATTACTGACCCATAGTTTTTTATGGTTTGGGAAGAGTTATTGATTTCATGTATCATGTAAAGGATTCACAGTGATGATAGGGCAATTAAGATTACAATAATAGCTAGTAAATTGTTCACATTTTCTCTACCTGTGCATCTATTGTATGCATATGAGTTTAGATGTCAATATTAGTGAAATGATATAGAGGACTAGAGAACTTATTTTAAAAATCACTATTAATGTGTGATGAAGAAAATGTAAAAGTTCTTCCATAATCGGTGATGTTGTATCTTGAGAGCCTAGATGAAATTGATATGCCTTAGTGATATACAGGATTTTAGCTTATCATTTAACTTTGACAAAGCTACATCACTTTTTACTTTTATCTCATTTATTGAGGAAGACATAATTGTTATGGTGTTGGCTTGAAACTGGTTGAAAAGGACTTGAGTCCTTCCTTATTTTACATTTACATAGGTAGGATCTTGAAACATAGGATATGGTGGAGGACATCCGTGTAACCATTCTAGGTTAGGAGTAGCAATTTCCACTGCTAAGACTTCTTGTTTAGACACAAGTGCTTTTCAAAGTATGAAGATTATTAGCATTACTGCTGCTACTGAGATGAATGAGCCTAAAGACAAAATATTTCATGTTGTGTGTGCCTCAGGGTACACAGACTAACGTAGTGACATCCCTGAGAGGCCACGAAAGTGCTGCAGGAAGTCATATTTACTACTACAAATATACTTGTGAAGTGAATTTTTGCTCATGCTGAGTTAACTGTATAACCTGAGAATAGTGGGAATCAGTGTAGGAAGCCTCCTATAATAGTGAAGACTGCTCCCATGGACATTAGGTCATGGAAGTGTGCTACTACATAGTATGTATCCTGGAGGACAATGTCTGGGGATGAGTTGGCTAAGATGATTCCTGTCAAACCACCTACTGTAAAAAGAAAAACTAAAGCCTAAAACTCATAATATAGTGGGAGGTCATATAGTATTACCTCCGTGAACAGTTGCTAACCAGGGACTTCCCTGGTGACGCAGTGGTTAAGAATTCGCCTGCCAATGCAGGGGACACGGGTTCGAGCCCTTGTCTGGGAAGATTCCGCATGCCGCGGAGCAAAAAGCCCGTGTGCCACAACTACTGAGCCTGCCCTCTAGAGCCCGCAAGCCACAACCACTGAAGCCCACGCGCCTAGAGGCCGTGCTCTGCAACAAGAGAAGCCACTGCAATGATAGGGCCGCACACCGCAACGAAGAGTAGCTGCCGCTCAGCGCAACCAGAGAAAGCCCATGCGCAGCAACCAAGACCCAACTCAGCCAAAAAAAAAAAGAAAAGAAAAAGAAAAATTAAATAAAGAGTTGCTAATCAGCTAGATACTTTTACTCCTGTAGGGATAGAAGTAATTACGGTAGCTGATGCAAAGTATGCTCCTGAGTCCACAGCTATCCCTATGGTAAACATATGATGGGCCCACAAGAGAACTCCTAAAAAACCAGTGGACATGACTCATACTATTCCCAGATAGCTGAAAGGCAATTTTTGTCCTAAATAGTAGGTAATGATATGTGAGTTTATAACAAACCCTGTTAGGCCATGAATACAGACTTCAGGGTGAGCAAAGTATCAAAATAGGTGTTGGTATAGGATTCGGTCTCCTCCTGCAGGGTCAAAGAAAGTAGTGTTTAGATTTCTATCTCTTAACAGCATGGCAATTCTGGCTGCTTGGACTGAGATTGGTAATTATAGTAATATGGCTATAGTTGGGGAAGATTAAACAAATAATGGTGTTTGGTATTGGGATATGACTGCTGGTTTTGTATTAAAGACTATAGTAATACAAGTAATAATACCAAGAATTGAGGAGACACCTGCTAAATGTAAGGAGAAAACAGTTAGGTCGACAGAGGCTCCTGCATGGGCCAGATTGCAGGCTAGAGCTGAATACACGGTTCCACTGGTACCAGAACCAGCTTCTACTATTGGTGATATGAGTAGGAGTAAGAATGATGGGGGAAGTAGTCAAAAGTTTATATGATTTATTGGGGGAAAAGCTACTTCAGGTGTCTGAGTTATTAGTGGCCCAGGTCAGTTTTCAAAGCCTGCAATCATAACGAGTACAGCTATAAAGACAATTATTACAAGTGCAGGGACTGCTATGACTACCTTACAGATTTGGGCATCTCCAAGTAGCGGTCCAGGTCAGCATAGCTCAGCCTGGATTAATACAATTAAGGTGCTGCCTGCTACTCCAGCTCAAGCACCAAATAGTAAATATAAAATGCCGATATCTTTGTGATTTGTTGAAAATAATCAGCAGTGTATGAACAGAGGTAAAATGACTGAGTTAGCATTAGACTGTAAATCTAAAGACAGAGATTGAGCCCTCTTTCTGGCAAACCCTGTGGTGAATCAACAAATTGAATTGTAACTTCAGAGAAGCAGCTTCAATTCTGCCAGTGATTTTCCTGCCTTTTTTTTTTTCTTTTTTTCTTTCTCAAATGAAGGAGAAGTAGACTGAAGCCAGTTGACTAGAGGATTGGTCTGTTAACTAAAGTTTCCTGGGGTTAAAACTCATCAATCTCGTAAAGATTTGGCTTAAATACAGTGTTTGCTTTACATTCAATTGATGTAGAATAAAGTCTTGCAATCCTTATTTTTAGGAATTAAGTAAATTTCACTTGTTTAGGGTTTTGAAAGCTCTTGGTCTGAACTAACCTAAATTCCTAGTCCAGCACCGATAGAATGGGTGTTGTGTGTAGTAATCGTGTGGGTATTATGATTGGTAATGATAGGAAGGTTATTTCTTTGTATGTTCAAATTGTTTTGTGTTTGTGTTGTTTAATGAAGGGAATATAGTTAGTGATGTGGAGTATGTTAGCTGCAAGTAGAAATATATGCTGAGGACTGCTATGATGGCTATTAGTGTTGGTAGAATGATGTTGTCATTTTTGTTATCTCTTGGATAATTATTCATTTGGGTAGAAACCCTGATAGTGATGGGCGATGTCCTAATGATACTATAATGGTGAGGAAAATGATTGTGATGGGAGGTGTTTTATCTCATGTGTGTGATAACGATACTCTTGTAGTACATGATCTGGGCATAAATAAGAAGAAGATAGTGTTATGATATAAATTAGTATGTTTAGGATCGTTATAATCTGAATATACATTATAATAGCTGTTATTCATCCTATATGGGCAATTGATGAGGAGGATGTAATATTTTCCAGGTGAGTATGGCGAAGTCTGTCTCAGCCTCCAGCTATGATTTATAATATCAGTATGATTAATAGTATATTTAGGTTGATGGATGGTGACATGTGGTATAAAACTGATAGGGGTGCAATTTTGTCATGTTGATAGCATCAGGTGTGCTGTTCATGGGATGCCTTGTGTGACTTCAGGCACTCAGAAGTGAAATGGGGAAAGTCCTACTTTTGTGACAAGGGCGATTGTCATGAGGGTGGATGCTGCTGGATTAAAGATTTTTGTTATTCATTGGGCTCTTTGACCAGAGTATATTAGATTAATGATAATAGCCATTATAAGTAGTATTGATGTGGTGGACTGTTTTAGGAAATATTTGTTGGATGCTTCTGTAGCTTATGGGTTCATGTTTTTTATTAGAATGGGGATACCATTAACCAGTGTGAGCTTGTTATACAATTATATTTCCTGAGAAAATGGTCAGTAGAATGATGATAAAAACAATGAGAGTTTATTAGCACAGGAAGGATATACAAAAATATTTTGGGGGTATGGGCCTGAAGCTTACTTAGAGAACTTTACTATATAGCATGTGGTGTAATGTGGTAGGTAGCATGGAGAATGTAAAATTATTAGGAAGAATTCAATTCCAGGAATAAGAGCATTGAAACCTCTATGATTTACTCTATCAAAGTAACTCTTTTGTCAGACATATTTCTTAAGTTTGTGGTGGGTTGCCTGGTATGATGACAAGTAGTGAAAACTCTCATATACATAGGGTTAATGTTAGTCGTAAAAAAAACTCTTTATAAGAGATGTATGCGTTGATCATATCAAAATTGTAGGTAGGAGGCTCAAATTCATAGAAAGGAGATTGTTAGATGTGTTTTAATGATGACTTGGGCTGTATATAATTCTGGCACCTAAGGACTGTCGAATGCTCCTAAAAACAGATTGCTGTGGAAATGTTTATGATAGGGAAATTGACATATTCTCTAGGAGGGACGGGGTGAATGGGCCTGCTACATTTTCGACATTGAAGACATATACAGGTTTTGATGCTACTTCTGCTAAATCAAGTGGGGCTTCATTGGATTTCTGCTACTGTGGAGATAATCAAATTCTGGGTAGGGGTCAGGAGAAAATTAGTCATAGGTGTTCTTGTGTAATAATTACTGTTGAAAGCGTAAATGATCCATTTATCAGTAAGACTGAGAATAGAATAACTGCTACATTACTTCATATGAGATGATTGTCTGTGCTATTGTTCCTAGAGCTCCAGTGAGTGAGTATTTTGAATGTGAAGTTCATCCAGATCTGAGGATGGAATAAATGGCTAGGTGTGATATGGCTAATAGAAATAATATGCCTACATTTATATTAATTAGTGGATAAGATATGGGAAGAGGAATTCATGTTGTGAGAGCCAGGGTTAAGGCTAGCATTGGGGCAATAATATATAAATTGATGATGTTGATGGACATAGTGGTTCTTTAATAAGTAATTTGAATGCCTCAGCAATGGGTTGTAATCATCCATGGGGGCTGATGATTTTTGGCCCTTTCTGGATTTGTATATAGCCTAGGATTTTCCATGTAGTTAATATGAGGAATGCTATGGTGAATTAAATTGGGTAATTTGTGAAAGAATGTTGATTATAAACATATTCTTAGGAAGAGGACTTGAACCAGTGCAGAAAAAGTTTCAGTGTTACAAAATTACCGGGCTCTGCCACCGTAACGAACCCTGTTCTACAGTCGGGTATGTATAAATTAATTGAATGTAGATTATATCATCATTTAGTTTGAAGACATTTTGTAAAGTAAGCCGTATTGCTCTTGTTCTTTCTTTCTTACTGGAAGAAATCTGCAATAGACAGAAACCAACCAGGATGACTCCAGTCTGAACTCAGATCACGTGAGACTTTAATCGTTGAACAAACAGACAATTAATAGCAGTTATACCATTGAAATGTCGTGATCCAGCATCAAGGTCATAAACCATATTGCCCATATGAACTCCAGAATACAATTACACTGTTATCCCTAGTAAAACGTGTTCCATTGATCGGTGTTTTAGAAGAACAGGTGATAAAGCATTTTGACTAACTGGTTTAAATTTTAATCACTCAGAGGTGGTTTTATTCTCCAAAAAACAAGTGGCGCACAGGCTCAAGGCGCACCGGCTTCAGTAGTTGTGGCCCACTGGCTTAGTTGCTCCGTGGCACATGGGATCTTCCCGGACAGGGGATCGAACGTGTCCCCTGCATTGGCAGGTGAATTTTTAACCACAACATCACCAGGGAAGTCCCAGAATCGCATTCTCTCTTTTAATATACCTTAAGCCCAAAGAATCCATGGAAAATGGTTACAGAAAATAAGACAATAAAATATTGTAAGGACTATAACAGAAGCATATAGTACACAGTTCATATAGACATATCCCAAGCAGTTACAAAGTATATTAAAAGGGAGGCTGCAATTTTAAAAGAATAAGAAAAATTATACCCACAAACTCCCAATCTTTCCTGAAACGTTGCAATCTGAAACCCTATTGTAGGAAGCAGAAGATTCCAGGAGACATTCTACAAATGAAGGACTCCAAACCCTGTGGTTGGATAAGGAATTCTGGAAGGAAGGTATCCTCACCCAAGGAGAGCAGGTTCCTATACTTCTCTAACATCACATCACTGTACAATTCCCATTGATCTTGGTCCAGGCATTCTCACTCCTCTTGAGAGAAATCTATGGCCACATCCTGGAATGTCAGCAATCCCTGAAATTGAAAGTACACATGCCAAAAAAAAAAAAAAAAAAAAAAGTACACATGCCATGTGGCCACGGGAAGAGTTCATAATGTGACCCAAGAAGAAAACAGCAAGTTAAGAGAACTGTTTTTAATTTAGAAGAGTGTCTTCAATTATCCACACACACACACACACACACACACACACACACACACACATATATATATATATATATATATATATATATATATATATATATATATATATATATATATATAAAGTAACTTTCTCTACCTTATTTCTAACTACAAGAAAAGTGTATGGCATGTGATCCAAAAACCAGTATAAAGACTATACTTTTCTGGAAAAGAAATGATAAAATGATGGTTTCAACACAGGCATATGCATTTTTGAGTGTTTTATTTATATGAAACTGGATAAAATGTGTGTATTTCTCAGACAGAAAAGACATGTCGGGGTAGAAATGTACCTTTCAACTATTCATGGGTACACAAGTACACTGGTGAGATTGTAAAATTGCAGATTGTGATTCAGTAGGTCCGGTGGGCCTGAGTTCTATTTTTTTAACAAGCTCATTTTTAACTAGTGATGCCACAGTCTCTGATTCCTTAACCACAACTGTGAACAGCAGAGACATAATTAGAAAGGTAACAATTCATATTTAATTTTGAACTTAAAGTGTTTTATGGATTTTACACCTTTAATAGAATAGTGAGCACAGCAGCAACAGTCATTTGTGAATATTTACTATAGACTGTGTATCTTTCTAACTTTTTTGTGTAGGATTCCAGGAAAAAGGCCTGGGCTGCGGCCACAGTGGGTGTGGCCCCCAGACCGGGCCGCCCCTCCAGGACCCCCGACGGGGCCCTGCGCTCCTGGTGGCTCCCTCCCCCGCCGCCCCGCTCCCTCCCGGAAGGCCTTGGGGCAGAGCGGTCCCACCCACTGCGTGCTGAACAGAGCCCGCGTTTCCTCAGAGCTGGAACTCCCGGCTCGGGCGGGGTCTCTTCCCTCCGCCTTCACGGAACTGCCCCGGAGCCCGAGGGGAGGGCGACCTCACTGAGGCTGCTGGCTCTGGAGGTGCCCCGGCGGCCGAAGCCGTGACAGTCGCGGGGACGGTGGACCGGGTAAGTGGGCGCCGACCCTCCGCCTGGTCCGGTGCCCGGGCGGCAGCGCAAGACCAGCTTCTGAGGGGCAGGGGTTCGCTGCCACCCGCCGCTGCTGTGCAGAAAGAGCGGCCCCCAGCGTCTGGTCCCGGGGAACTTCGGTCCCTCCTCTCGCCCCTGCCCTCGGCCTGGCTCGCGAGGCCTGGTGGGCGTGGGGAGGGGGTCGGCCTGAGCGTCCTGAGGGGAAACGGGGCAAGGGAGGCGCAGGGTCCGGCTGCAGCGTCAGCGCCCCTCCTCCCGACTGCGGGAAAAGCGGCTGAAAACTCCTCCCGAGGCGCGCAGGCCCCTTATTCAGCCGAGTCCCTCTGCGCTCCTTCCTCCCTGAGCTAAAGTACCGGGGGGAGGGGACAGGGCGGGGGACTGGCGCAGGTAATGGGGAACATCAAAAGGTGATTGTTAACTAAGGAAAACCAGCTCTCCCAAGGTGAGGAATGCGGCGCTTTTCTTTGCTTGGGCTCACTGAAATCCTTCCTTTGATACGCACCTCAGCTCTCTGGGGCCAGCATTCTGTATTTCCATATCCTGAGTGCCTCAGGGCCCGCCGGCTCACATTGGAGCGCTGCAAGTGCTGAAGACTGTGACATCCTTTGTTTACTGATATGGCAAGAAATATTCCATTTCTCACAGGCTTGAGGGGCAGACAGTGAAAAAGAGTCGGAGAATCTCACTCGGCATGTAATTTGGCTTATATATATATAATATTTATATTTAACTGTGCTAATAGAGGCCCTCAAGTCCAATCAACTTGTACTACTCCCCCCATGTATTAATTTCATCAATATCATATGATAAATGCCTATAAAATTGACTTAATCCATTTAAATAGGATAATGATTTTTAAAGGAAACATAATAGAAATATAACAACAAAACCTTTACCACTAAAGGCTGTGTGTGGAACAACCTAAATAAATGTTCCATTGTTAATATATTGAAAGATGTATTCAGTACAAATTTCAACAAAAATGAAAAATAATAAGGGCAGCGGAATGCTGAAATGTTCTATCTTTATCATTAAAGTGGCAGAAAATCATTTATTAGTAGGCACTGGGGGCAGAGGATGCCTGATTTTATATCTTTTTCATATTTGTGCAATTGTTTCAACACGTAACTTAAGACAAAATGGAAAAACAAAGAGGTTTGTGCCTGAGATCATGTTGATATGAAACCAGGGATGGCCACCTTGAGCCAGGTGAGTTAAGTTTACCTGGCCAGGTAGACCGCACAGCTCCTGAGAAGCCAGGGTTGGAATGCTTCTGCTGGGTGCCCCTTAGGTTCTGTGACTTGATTGATTGTGAGTCCTGTTTCGGGAAAGACCTGATCACAGGGAAAGGGTGGGAATAGAGTGATTTGGGGAGCAGCTAACAACATTCATCACAGCTCACGGCCTGATTGAATTTTAAAGAAATAGGAAAACAAATGCTTCTATGGAATCAGAGAATGTGAGGGCTGGACAATCCCAGAAAATGAGAAACACCCCATCCCATTTTCCAGATGAGAAAACAGAGGCCCAGCAAGGTGAAATCCCTCACCCAAGTTGCACCCATCTCTCCTCCCCACTACGTGTTTCATGAAAGCAGGACTCTTCCTGTCTTGATCACTGCTGAACCCCAAAAAGGGCCAGGCATCTAGGAGCTGCTCCAAAAATTTGGGTTGATTGTAGGAACAATGCTATTTCTTTCTTTCTCACTCTTATTCAGGATTGTGCCAAGAACTCCCCAGGTTGCAATGTAATTCGATAAATGTAAATATTAATTGAGCTTTGTTGTGATGAGGGCTTAGGCTTTGAAGGTAAAAGACTTGGTTCAGATCTTGGTTCTTCCACTCAATAGCTTTTTGGCTTTGGGAAAATTACTAAACCACTCTGAGCTTATTTCCTCCTTTGTAAAAGTGGAGATAAAACTATCTGGGCCAGCAGAGCACCTGAATCAGGGATGTGCACTAAGTATTGGATAGTTCCACTCTCCCACTCCTTCTCCCTGTTCTTCCCAGAGAAGCTGTCCAGAAGGATATAGTACTTTTTAGAAAAAATTAATTTATTTATTTATTTTGGGCTGCGTTGGGTCTTCGTTGCTGCATGCGGGCTTTCTCTAGTTGCTGCGAGAGGGGGTTACTCTTTGTTGCAGTGCGCGGGCTTCTCATTGTGGTGGCTTCTCTTGTTGCTCTCGTTGTGGAGCACTGGCTCTAGGAACGCAGGCTTCAGTAGTTGTGGCATGCAGGCTCAGTAGTTGTGGCGCATGGGCTTAGCTGCTCTGCGGCATGTGAGATCTTCCCTGACCAGGGCTCGAACCCATGTCCCCTGCCTTGGCAGGCAGATTCTTAACCACTGTGCCACCAGGGAAGTCCGATATAGTACTTTTTAAAGAAGAGTTTGAATTTATTTCAGATTGTGTACATTTTTCTTGTAGAAAAGATTATTCCACTATAGAAACATAAACACGCAAAACCACTCCAAATGCAGTATTCTATGGGTTAGATATATCAGTCACATTTTATAAGTAATTGGGCAAATGTCAAAGCACTAGGTACTGGGGAGTAAGAAGACTCAAATCTGGGGTGCCCCCACCCCAATTTCAAGAGCAGGGTGTGTTTTTCAAATCCATGTTTCACCTGATCTTTGTTTCTCATCCATCCTCTGTGTCTGCCTTTCTCAAGAAGGCTCAGATCCTCGGCTTTCACACCCTCCCGGCTGGCTGTGCCCCAGCTCCCGGCCTGGAACCTCTGCGTGCCTGGGTGTGCCTGCTCACCCTGTGCATCACCAGCTTTGCCAGGGAGCTGCTGTATCATGCACTGCTTGCTGTAGCCAGAGTACCTGGACCCTTCTGGTACATGAAGTGCACCCTCCTCACCAGGTGTGCAGCCCATCCCCTTACCTTATATCCTGCCTCTAAGCCAGGCTTGGGGGTGACTACAGTGTGCATTCAGCTGTGTGAGGTGCTGGGATCAAAGTGAAGTTCCCAACTTTTGAAGTGGCAGGCTTGAGGGGCACACAGTGATTTAAAGTCGGGTCACCTGACTTAAAGGGGGGACTGATTGATTTAAAGCCAAGGCAGCTGACTTAAAGCCTGCGTCCCTCAGCTGCAGGACGAGACCAACTTTGGCGGTGCACGGGTTCGCTCCAAGCCAGCACTGCTGTTCAGGAAGAGATTCCAGTAGCGCCTTAGTGCAGGGGGACTTGGTCCGTTGTCTTGCCCCTGCCCTCAGAGGGGGGCCACCTGCTCTTCTGGAGAATCAGGGAGAGGGAAGTGCAGAGTCCCAGCTGGAGTTGCGGCACCGCTTGTCTGATGGCAGGGAAAGGGGGACGGGGCTGTGTGGTGTCCTGGGGCTGGACTCACCAGGTCGACTCAGCCTCTCAGCCTCCTAACCTCCCCACCCCCCACACACTCCACAAGAGTTTCCAATAATATGTAATTGCGCCTTAGGTTCTCGGTCTTCAAACTCATCCCCAGGCTCCCAGGTCCCTTGATTCAGCCAATTCCGCTGTGCTCTTTCTTCTATTAGATACAGTCCCAGAGGGAGGGGCTGGGGGATGGGACTGGAGGGATGCCGGCAGCACTGGCCTCAGCTGACTAAAGAGATCCGGGGCCTGCGCTATCACACATGTGCGAGGACCCTTAAGGCGGAATCGAGGGGTCCAGTTAGAGGCAGTCCTTGCTGCCTCAAGTGAGTATGGATCACCGTCGGGTGGGGAGCACGCTGACCCCTGAGAAGTACTGTTAGGAGGATGTGTTCCTCCCTCGGCTTCAAGGACGTGGGTGGGCTTCAGGGCTCCAGTTCCCCTCCAGGCCTCCAGGTCCGACTGCACCGCAGCGGCCTTGCAGACCCGCCTTCCTGTCCCAGAACTTGCCAGGCTCCAGGAAGAATTCAGACTGCAGAGATGGTGCCTGAGCGCTGCAGCTTGAGAAGTGCTGTCCCTAGGGACCCAACAGTGGAGGGAGGAAGTGTGAAGGGAGTGGGGGGGTGGGGTCGGTAGGGGTGGCTGCCCTGGGAGACGTTGAGAGAGAAATATCGCCCCCCACACCCCCTGCCCCTGCAACTGACCCATTGATGCCATAGGATCTCAGGGCCTTTTAGTCAGAGATGCCTCTGCTTCTTTACTCCTGTGTTCAAAACTATGCAAAACCAACTCTTCATCCTCTTGCTGCCTTGCCAGGACTTTTAAAGCACTGTTCTTTTGAAGCACCCGTTCCCTAAACTGCATTTTGGAGCTGTCCCAGCTATTTAAAAGTGTTCTCCTTAAACTGAGACTAAATCCTACTCTTTTGGAAAAACGGCCTTCACTTCACTGGAGATCGTCTTTTCTGCCCATTCCTTCCTTCTACTGCCCTGTTAAGAAGCCCTGTGCACAAAGAGGTTGGTGGTTTATTTTTTGCTTCATGTCAAAAAAAAAAAAAAATCTTCCCTATGCACCCCAAAAAGTTTTCCTGGAACATAGGTGTTTCACAACCATGACAGTGTTTTGCAGTTAGTATACACTGGGTATACTGCCTAGCAATCCCACCAAGAGCCAGAGGTGGGCAACACCTTTACTTATTTGATTGGATGCCCTTCAAGTTTAGGAAGGTCCCATTCTTATGACCCAGCAGATAAGACTGAGCCTTGGATAGCTGTGGCTGTGATTAGATAACTTCTGGTGATTTTATTTCCCTTACTGAGCTGCTGCTTCTAGGTTAAATTCGTTTTATTACCTGTCCATTTTTAAAGAAACACTGTCAAAGTTACTCTAATAGGTCAGGGTTCTCAGCACAGGGTTAGTCAGAGGTACTCCCATGGAGGAAGGTGAATAAACATAGGTGGATAAAATAGGGTTGGCAAGTACAGCCAGGACACCTGTGTTTTCGTGCACACTAATAAGGCCAGAATCTCCTCATTTATCTCTGGTGGGAAATTCTGCTGGTTTCAGAGGATCAAACTCAAATCATATTCAAACTAGGGGATTTCCCCTGAGCATAAAGGGAAGTATCCATCCCTAGCAGGAGTCGCTGCTGAGGAATAAAGACCCAGATGTAGAGAATGGACTTGAGGAGACGGGGTGGGGGAATGGTAAGCTGGGACGAAGTGAGAGAGTGTCATGGACATATATACACTACCAATGTAAAATAGATAGCTAGTGCGAAGCAGCTGCATATAGCACAGGGAGATCAGCTTCGTGATTTGTGACCACCTACAGGGGTGGGATAGGGTGGGTGGGAGGGAGACACAAGAGGGAGGGGATATGGGGATATATATATATACGAATAGCTGATTAACTTTGTTAAACAGCAGAAGCTAACACAACAAGGTAAAGCAATTATACTCCAATAAAGTTGTTAAGAACAACAACGAAAAAAACAAAAAAAATAAGTCAATCAACCCAACGGAGACATTGTATGTGTTTACAGTTCAAGAAATCCAGAAGAGAATCCTTTATTTTGTATGCAATGAATGGTCCATTCGAAAATAAAAAAACTTTATAAGATGTTGTTTTTCCATTTATTGTTCAGAACATCGTTTTTATACCTCTGCATTTCTAACTATTCAAAGCCAAGTCACGTGAGTTACAGGTAAGCAGCTGAATGATTTAAAGTTGGGTCATGTGATTTAAAAACCAGTGGCAGCTGCTTGATTTAAATCCCAGTCATATGACATGAGGAGTGGGTGCTAAAAACTGCTTTTTCATCTCTGGCTCAGAATATCCCATTTATCTTGGTCTTTCTTATGGTTTAGAAAACTTGAGCTGTCTCTCCTTGGAATCATCAGGCCAAAAATACAGTATATCAGGTTCATTCTTGAAACCAACTTCTCACGGTTAAGGTGTATTGACTAAAAGATCTTCCTTCTTCAAGAGATTCCAAACCTCTGTAGGACACTTCATTGTAATTGCAGAAAAAAGAAGAATGAAATCAGGCCAGCAGCTGCAGGAAGCAAGGCAGTTCCCAGGACTAGGGAAGGAGGAGGAGGAAGGGATGAGAGTTGGCTTTGGAGCAGACGACCTCCAGAGGGCGCTGAAGCGCCGGCAGAGCCCACCTGCCACTCCTAGTTTGGCACTCCAGGGTCAGATTTGGGTTTGGAGATGGGGTTGCTGTAACCCCAAGGAGGTGAGCAGAGAGGAGGAGTTGATTACCGCTCTCCTCTGACTCTCTGGCCCAAATTGCCTGGCTTCACAGGGGGGACAGAGTTTTGCTTTCAGCAACTGATGGGGCACTTCCAGGCTGGTCGGGTTGCCCAGTGGCCTGACAGCCTGACAGGCTGACTGCAGTGTGACCGCCCTTTGTTTCTCCAGAATCTGTACATCAGGAGGTGCATGGTTGCGGGAGCCCATTCACTGCCACCCCTCCCAAGGGGGATGGCACTTTCCCTGGCTGTACCCTATGATCACCAGGTACCTGAAAGGACTGCAAGTTTTTTGATTTCAAGGAAAAACCCACATAACTGCTTCTGCCTCATAATGTGTGGGATTCACTATAATGGAAGGACATTAGAAAGAACAGGTAGAAAACTCACCTGTTGGTCTCCATGTAGGAGTTTATTTTGCATGGATCCCCCCTACATGAGTAGATAACAGAGGTTTAGTTTTGTTCCTGTGTGTGTAGTTGTGGCAGAGGATGTAGGTATGGTGATTTGAAGCCCTTAAATAAATATTCTCAAAACTCTCAAGACTTCTCTTGCTTGGAACCGAAAGAGACCTGGAAAAGGAGGAAAAGAAAAGGAAGAGGGAGAAAGAATGACTGTTGTTCAGTAAAGTCACCTTCCTGGTTGATTGTTCTGTCTTCTCATTTCTTTTAATTTCTATGTATGTCTAATGAAATAACGTAGAAAGGCTGATTTTTATGCTTTAAAAGATTTTACATCACAAAGAAACTAGAAGTGGCTAACAGAACATATTCAACATTGACAGAACTTATTCAAATCAATTTTAGAGTCTTTGATATTAAATTTCTACAGTAAAATTGGTTAATCCAAATTTTCTCTTTCTTTTCGAGTGAATATTTGTAACATATTTTTGTAGATAATAAATTACCCTAGGTATACAAAATTGTGAGAATGGGTAACATTTTTTACCACTTAAATGATTTCTTTTAAATGAATAGATTGTACACTTTAAATGCCAATGTTATTTGTTACATGTTGTTTTTTATTTCCTTGATTTCCAAAACTTGTGTTTATTTAATTGATTTCTATCTAATAATCTGTGTCTCCCCTTTATTGTTTCTTACTTTATATTTTATTGATCTATAGTTAATTTACATTATTATATTAGTTTCAGAGGTATAACATAGTAATTCATAAATGTTTAGGTTCTTCTCCATTTATACTTATTATAAATGAGTGGCTATATTCCCCATGCTATACAGTACATCACTGTAGATTATTAATTTTATACATAGTGGATTATACCTTAAAATCTCCTACCACTATTTTGCTCCTCCACCCTATCTCTCCCTGCTGGTAACCACTAGTCTGTACTTTAATCTGTGAATCTGTTTTGTTGTTGTATTCAGTTGTTTAGATGCCACGTGTAAGTAATAACATACCAGGCTTGTTTTCTCTGTGACTTATTTTACTAAACATAATATCCTCCAAGTCCATCCATGCTCCTGCAAATGACAAAATTTTTTTTGTTGAAGTCATCATAAAAAATCTTTTTTGTCCAGTAACCTATTGATGAACACTTAGTTTGACTCTATATCTTGGCTATGGCAAATAACACTGTTATGAACATTGGGGTGCAGTTATTTTTTTGAAATAGTGTTTTTCTTTTCTTCTGATATATACCCAAGAGTGAAATTCCTGGACATTATGGTAGTTCTATTTTTAGTTTTTTGTGGAATCTTCATTCTGCTTTCCACAGTGGCTGCACTAATTCACATTCACATCAACAGTGTGCAAGAGTTTCCTTTTCTCCACATCCTCACTAACCTTTGTTATTTGTGATCTTTTTGATGACAGCCATTCTGACAAGAGTGAGGTGATATCTCATAGTTTTGATTTGCATTTTACTGTCGATTAGCTATGTTTAGCATCTTTGTGAGTTCTGGTTATCTGTATTTTTTCCTTGGAAAAATGTCTATTTAGGTCTTCTCATTTTTTTAAAAAAGATTTTGAGTGTTTTTTTGATATTGAGTTGTATGTGTTGTTTCTGTAGTTTAGATATGAACCCTTGCTTGGTCATCGTTTTGGTGTTAACCTCTTATCATGTGCAAATATTGTCTCTCCTTCAGCAGGTTATCTTTTCATTTTGTCTTTGGTTTCCTTTGCTGTGCAAAATCTTTTAAGTTTAGTGAAGTCCCATTTGTTTATTTTTGCTTTTGTTTCATTTGCCTTAGTAGACTGAACCTAAAACTGTTGCTATCATTTATGTTGAAGAATGTTCTATATTTTCCTCTAGGGGTTTTATGGTTTCTGGTCCTACATTTAGGTCTTTATTCAGTTTGGCATTTATTTTATATATGCTGTGCTAAAATAATCTAATTTTATTCTTTTCCATGTAGCTGACCAGTTTTCCCAGTACCACTTATTGAAGAGACAGTTTTTTCTCCATATTGCCTGCTTTGTCATAAATCAATTAAATATAAGTGTGTGGGCTTATTTCTGGGATCTCTATTCTATTCTAGTGATCTTTGTGTCTGTTTTTGCTCTGGTACCTTTCTCTTTGATTACTGTCACTTTGAAGTATAGTCTGAAGTCAAGGTGCGTGATGCCTCCAGCTGTGGTCTTTCTCAAGATTGTTTGGCTATTTGGGGTCTTTGTGTTTCTATACAAATTTTAAAATTACTTTTTCAAGTTCTGTGAAAATGCTTTGGTATTCTGATAGGGATTGCATTAAATCTGTAGATTGTCTTTGGTAGTATGGTTATTTTAACAGTATTAATTCTTCCAGTCCATGCACATGCTATATTTTTCCATCTTTTTGTGGTGCCTTCAACTTCTTTCACCAATGGCTGATAGACTTCTGAGCACATCTCTTTTACCTGCTTAGCTGTGTTTATTCCTAGGTATCTTATTCTTTTTGATGTGATTGCATATGGTGGAGTTTTCTTAATTTTTCTTTCTGACAGTTTGAGTTTTGTTTTTCCTTCTTTTTCTAATTCCTTCAGGTGTAATGTTAGGTTGTTTATTTGATATTTTTCTTGATTCCTAAGAATAAGCTTGTATCACTGTAACTTCCTCCTGTGAACTGCGTTGGCTGTGTCCCATAGATTTTGGATCATTGTGTGTTCATTTTCATTTGTCTTGGGTATTTTTAGAATCCCTCTTTAATTTCTTCAGTGTTCCTTTCTTCCCCTTTTATTCCCTTCATCTGTGATGTGAGGACTATCTTTAATATTATGTTTGGATTTCTTTCAGTTTTGTGTGTGTGTGTGTGTGTGTGTGTGATTATTTAAGTTGCTGAGCTCTTAATTTCACATGGACACTAACAACCCTGCATTGTTACTCTGCTCCCCCACAGTTACTGAATTTGACCTTATATTTTACATCTACTTGTTTTGTGTGTCCCTTAACTTCTTATTGTGAATATAGATGATTTTATTACTGTTTTTTTTCATCCTTCCTATTAGCTGTGTCCATGGTTGATTTACTACCTTTGTTGAATATTTGCCTTAACCAATGAGGTTTTTCCTTTAGTAAGTTTCCTTTCCTAATTTTTATGTTTCAATCGTGACCTTTTCTTTTTCACTTAGAAAAGCCCCTTTAAGATTTCTCATAAAGCTGGTTTGGCGATGCTGAGCTCTTTTAGTTTTGCTTCTCTGTAAAACTTTAGATCTCACCATCAAATCTGAAGGAGAGCCTTTCTGGGTAGAGTGTTTTTGGTTATAGGATTTTCCCTTTCATGAGTTTATACCATGATATATAAATATACCATGCCACTCCCTTCTGGCATGCAGAGGTTATCCTGAAAAGTCCGCTGATAACTTTATGCAAGTTCCCATGTTTGTAACTTGTTGCTTTGCCTTTGCTCCTTTTAATAGTGTCTTTTTATATTTATTTTTTGCTATTTTAATTACAATGAATCTTGGTGTGGTCCTCTTTGGGTTGATCCTGTTTTGGCCTTACTGTGTTTACTGGACTTGGATGTCTGTTCTCTTTCCCAGGTTAGGGAAGTTTTCAGCTTTTATGTCTTCACGTATGTTCTACACCCCTTTCTCTTTCCTGTTTCCTTCTGGGACCAGTATAATGCAAATATTAGTACACTTGATGTTGTTCACAGGTCTGTTCAACTTTCCTCATTTCATTTTATTCTATTGTTTTACTGTTCATCTTCAGAGATGGCCAGTACTCTGTCCTTTAGTTTTCTGATCCATTCCTCTGTATCATTGAGTCTACAGTAGTTTCCTCTTAGTGTAATTTTCATTTCATTTATTGTATTCCTCATCTCTGTTTGGTTGTTCTTTAAGAGTCTAACTCTTTTTAAAAAAACTTCTGACTTCCTGCTCTGATCGTCCATTCTTCTCCTGAGTTCTTTGATCATCTTTACAGTCCTTACCTTTAACCCTTTATTGAATAGATTGGTTATCTCCACTTCACTTAGGTCTTCTTCTGGGTTCTTATCTTGTTCCTTCATTTGGATCATGTTTCTGTGTCACCTCATTTTTCTTAACTTGCTGTGTTTATTGCTATGTATGTACTAGGTTCATTACATTTCCTGACCTTGGAGAAGTGGCCTTTTGTAAGAGAGGTCTTATGTGTCCCAGCAGCCCGCTGTCCCCTGGTCACTAGCACTATATGTTCAAGTTGTACCTCCTTTGTGGGCTGCTTGAGCTCCTCTGTTGTGGTGCGCTGACTACTGTGGGTGGTCTGGTAGGCTTGGCTGCCCCCAGAATGCTTGTTTGCCAGGCTCTGCCTTGTATGGAGGCTGTCTGTGCTGCTTGGTGAGACTAAATCATAAGGCAGCTGGCTGTACAACTCTGGGGGACACCAAATCTAGTGCTGATTCACTTATGGGTAGAATTGCAGTCCAGGTGATATCAGGGCTAGTGCCCCGTCAGTGGTCCTGGGGCTATGCTGGCTACTGGGAGGAAGAGACAGGTTCTGCGTTCTGGCTGCAGGGCCCAGGAGTCGCAGAGTTGGTGTTGGATCACTGTTCCTGACACAGCTATATGCAGGGTCTGGGGTACCCCAAAACTTGTGTTGACATTCTGATGGGCAGGGTCAGGACCCAGCTGAGTCCATGGCTGCTTCTGGCCTGCAAGTGAGTGTTCTCGTCACACAGGCTGCTGGGCTGTGGTATTCCTGGAGCTGGTGTGTGCCTGTTGGTGTATGAGGCTGATCCCACTGCTAGAGCAGGTTTGCTGTTGGGTAGGTCCAAGCTCCATCCAGTCCCTGTGCAGTTATCAGCTGCCGATGGTGAGGCTGACTCCAAGGCCAGAGCAGGCTCACTTGTCAGAGGGGCCAGGGACTCTGGGGGCTGGTGCCTGTCCACTGAGGTGTGGAGGCTGGTCCTGGGGCTTTTGGTGGCTGGACCCATGTCCAGGGGCAGCTGTGCACTGAGAGGATCTGAAGGCAGCCTGTTTGCTGGTGGATGGGGCTATGCCCCTGCTCAGTTAGTTGCTTGGCCTGCAGCATCCTAGTACTTGTGTCTATAGTCTGGTGGAAATGGGTGGGGCTCGGTCCTGAGGCTGATAACCTAGAGGGAGGATTCTGAAATTATGCTTGCTGCTACCAGTGTCCACGAGGTAGAAGGACCTCCCCAAAATGGCTGCTGCCAGTGTCTGTGTCCCTGAGGGTGTGCTGTAGTTGCCTCTTGCCACTCTGGGAGACTCTCCAAGATCAGGAGGTAGGTGTGACCCAGGATCCTTTCAAATTCCTGCTTCTGTTCTGATTCTCGGATCATGTGTGATTTTGTGAGCATCCTTTAAGAGTCTAATCTCTATTTCCCACAACCCTCTGGCTCTCTGGAAAATAAGCACTACTGGTGTTCAAAGCCCAACTTTCTAGGGACTCTTCTTCCCAGCACAGGATGCCTGGGCTTGTGCACCTGATGTTGGGTTCATACCCCTTGCTACCTGGGAGCACCTCTGAAATTGTAATTATTGTACCATTTTTCGGCCACCAACCTGGTGGTATGGGTCTTGACTCTATTGAGATTTTGCCCTTCCTTCCTGTCTTGTCGTGGTGCCTTCCTTATGTCTTTAGCTGTAAAAGATCTTTTATGGTAGGTCCCGGCCTTTTTCATCAATTGCTATTCTGTAAACAGTTGTGACTTTGGTCTGCCCATGAGAGGCATCAAGCTCTGCATCTTTGTATGCTACCATCTTGGACAATCTCTCCACTTCATTCTTAAATCATATTATTTAATTTTTCTTAGTATCTTATTTGATCTGTGACAGTTTGAAATTTATATCACTCATGTTTACTTCACCTGTTTTAAAAAATTGCATAGTGCATTCATTATTTTGAAATGGAGATAGTTACCTGTGAATTTGCATACCTCAAAAATCAAGGATATGACAGAAGACTTTTCTACCTCTGTTACCCTCAAACTCTGCACCCCACCCCAGCCTGAGGATTAACCTCTTGCACCCATGCTCACCTTCCGCTTTGGGACCATTAACCATCATTCCATCTGTATGTTTGTTGACAAAGTGAACTATAGTCTTGCCAGTGTTTATTTTTTGGGTTTTGGTTTATGGAACAGTCCTACTATGAATGTACATTTACTGGTCTGCTGAAGTTCATATATAAACCTGTCAAGCACATTACCAGAATTGGAATGGCTTGTATATATACTTCGATAAATTTTAGTGGTAATGGTAGAACAGAAGTAAATTGTATTTCAAATCCCACAATATCCCCACACCATGAAAACCCTTCCCTTTTTAACATATTTGTGTGTAGTTTATCTTTATGCCCATACTATATTTCCCAGAGATGAGTGTTATGTTTCTTGCCCAAAAATTTACTGTATTGTTCAAAGTGAGGCTTTTAGTGGTTTTAGCATGATCATATTTCCCTGAACTCGCAAATACAAGATCTTCTCTCACACTGTCTTTTACTCCCTGCTCTTTTATATTGTCCTACTAATTCTCAGTCCTGGTTTTTCTTTATGTTCTTCATCAACCTGGATAAATTATACTATTTCCTCCCTTATTCAAGACCAATAGAATAGAATAGAACACCAACAAATAAACCCTGATATATGGCCAAATGATTTTTGACAAGTTGTCAAGACTTTTCAAAGTAGAAAGTATAGTATATTCAACAAATGGTGCTGAGATGTCTTGTTGTCAATATGCAAAAGAAGGATGGACCCTTACCTAACATCATCATCAAAACTCTTAGAAGAAGACACAGGACAAGAGCTTCATGACGTTGGAGTTGGCAGTGTTTCCTCCATATGAAACGAAGGAACAACAAAGGCACAGTTAACAAGAAAATAAGCAATTTGCAGTACATAATTTTTTTTAAATGTGTATCAAAGAAATGGAAACAGAGTAAAATGGCAACCCACAAGATGGGAGAAAATATTTGAAAGCCATATATCTGACAAGATATTTCTATTCAGAATATACAGAGAACTCCTACAACTGAACAAAAAGCAAACACCCTGATTCAAAAATGGATAAAAGACTTGAATAGATGCTTCTTCAAAAAGATGTACAAATGACTAAGCACTTGAAAAGATGCTCCGTATCACTAAATACATGTTTATATATTTGTGTGCATGTATACACACACAAACACACACACACATACACAAGTGGAAAACAAGTATTGGTGAGGATGTGAAGGAGTTGGAACCATTGTGCTATGTCAGTGAGAATGTATAATGATACAGGTGCTTTGCAAAAGAGTATGGCAATTTTTCAGATATTGAAAAATAGAATTACTACATGATCCAGAAATTGTACTATGAGGTGTACCCAAAGGAATTGAAATCAGGGACTTAAAGAAATATTGTACTTCAATGTTTATAGCAGTAATAATCACAACAACTAAAATATGAAAGCAACCTAAGTGTTCATCCACTAGTTCCTGGATAAGCAAATTGTGGTATACCCATATAATACAATATTATTCAGTCTTAAGAAGGAAAGGATCTAGAAATATGCTACAAAATGAAGGAATCTTGAGGAAATTTAGCTACCAAAAATGCCATTTTCATGACTTTAGTGAGTCATAACAATACAAATACTTATTTCAATTATATGGGGTACTTAGTGTAGTCAAAACCATAGAAATTGAGAGGGTAATGATCCTTTTCATGTGGTTATGGAACAAAAAGGAAAGTTATGTTTGAAAGATTATTGAGTTACAGTTTTAAAAGATAGAAAAAAATTAGAAAATAAATGGTGATGTTGGTTGCCCAATAATATGAATGTATTTAATATCAGTGAACGGTGCACTTTATAATAATTAACATGTTATATTTTATGTTATTTGATTTTACCAACATACAAAATTGCGAAAGAATGTAATATCAGGAAAGGGAGTGGACCTGGGTTGGAGCAGAGAGTAGTCAGAAGGGTGAGACACTGCGTATTTTGAAGAAGAAGAGCTGAGAGTCTTCATTGGCCAGAAGCGACTTTATAAAAAAAAAATTACTCTCTGGGTGTATTATATAGATATCTATGCGTGTACTGCTTTCTCCCATGGGTTATCTTAAAGAGTCTTTAATAAAGTCCATAAGGCTTGCTGAGGCTTTTTAAAAAACTAGATACCCTATGAGATAATTAGAGACTGGTACTTAAGTCTATGTCTAGGTTGACAGATTTTGGCGGGAAGACGAACTTGAGAACAGTGGACGTCCTGAGATTGTAAGTACATGGAAATTAGAAAAAAAATAATAAAGGGAATTAGGAAAGCATTGGACTTTGTAGGTCATGGATTACTGAGTCAGACTTGAGATTTCTAAAGAGTTATATATGCAGTTGATATTTGGATTACTTGTTGATACAGATAAGTGGAAAAACTAGAGTTGTTTCCAAGTGTAGGTAAGATATAATGAGAAGATGGAGGTGGAAAGTAGCGAGGCCCAGAGAAAAGTGGGAAGGTCATATTGGGCCAGGATAGTGGTAATATCCAACAGAACAGATGGTAGGGCAGACTATGGATTCATCTATCTTATTTCGGTTCCCCACCTCATCCTTAATAATTATTTGGGAATATTTCATTGCTTTGTGATGCAGGTACAGAATTCGAGTGAGGAGCCTATACCCTCAGTGTCCAGCTGTCTGAGTCGTCCGTGTGCTTCAAATGATGGAGAACTATTGCTTCTTTAGGAGAAGAGTTAGTACCTCGTAGTTAAGCTTAAGCAGGAGCTTATGCAATATTGATTCCATTTTATATATACTGTTGGAATGGAGGTTCCTTCTCCTCTTTTCTTGACCATTATGAAATGAATCTATATTTCTCAGTATTTGGGTATATCAGATAAATACATTAAATAAAGGAATCTTATATATTGCTCCCTGCCTAGTGTGCCTCTTTCTTGTTTCTCTTTTACCTTTACTAAATTAGCACAGGGAGAGACCTTGAAATGTTCTAATCAGGAGAGATTAGAACATCATATTTCTAGAGAGGTTGGTTGGACAGAGCAGGGGTCCCAGTGAGAATCAAAGCTTGTTTCTACTTGGAAGTGTACCTGTATAGGGTAGATGGTTCCAGGAAACCTCCTAGAATATTCCAGTGTCCCTGCAGGAGATCATTAAGAGCGGCAGGATCTGGTACCAGATCAGTGTACTATGACATGTTTGTCAGTCATCTGATGTGAGATTCTCAAAGCCAATCCCATATGGTAGGGCTGACTGCAGAGTGATGCAGAACCTGTGAAAGTCTTTGATTGCATGTTAAAGATGAAGCCCTGATTTCACGGAGAATTTTCTTACCTGACTGAATGTCACCCTTCTGTGAGGATGAGATTCCGTGCTTTTCCTCTGTTGATGACCACTGACTGAAAATCATTAGGGGATCATGTCTAGACAGCATTCTTTATTTAATTTCTTAAAGAAGAAAACATAGAAAACATTTTTATCCACTTTCAAATTGTGGATCAAGGGGAATGACATCAGTGAAAATGTCCGAGTAGGGAGCTCTGGCTTGTGTCCATCCGCAGAAACACTGACATAGGTGGTAAAACCTGTCAACATGATCTTACCAACACATGTAAGTTTTCTTTTCTTTTCGCCATGTAGGTTTATCATTCATTGAAACTTTATTTACTACAGGATGTGGAGAATAAACAAGGAAGTAGAAACTGTGTTTCCTGATGAGAGAATCACTAAGTCACATTAGCTGTTTTGAGCTATGTCTTACTCACCATGACCGTAATTAAAAAAATAAACAAACAAAACACTTAGTTTTTTTTGTAAGTCAGTTCCGACATTGCATAGTTAAAGACAAGGTAACAGATACAGTCTTAGATTTACCAGAATTGAGTATAATTTTGATTGTACCTGTGTTGAATATATGAGCATGACCTGCTACAAAACTTCATTATACTTATTGCCACAATTGACAAATTCCCTTTTTCCACTCCTGATATGTTGCATGTAAGGAATGCATAGGTCACTAACCCTAGCTGGTCACAGGCAAACTCTGCCAAATGGATTACTGACTGCATGTTTTCCTGCTGAAAGACCCTACATTCTGAGTATCATGCCTGCAGAGTATCTGGGCTCTTCTTTTTTCTGGGTAAAGGTTTGATAATCACCTAATTTTATGAGAAATATGCAAATTGTATTTGCATATTCTTCAGGTTTTTATTTATCCATTATCTTTCAAGTCTTAAGTGCAAATAATAAAGTGAATTCCAAGAAGGTGGAAAATAAGACAGCTACGTTTATGCTCCAAAGTTAGCAATAAATCATTATACAGTTGTAAATGCATTATTGTGTGATTAATATGTAGATACTTAGGTAAATGCAATTTTAGTGATGCTTTGTGGAGAGCTTCAGAATCTAGGTATTAAAAAAAAAGAAGGAGTTCTTGAAACAATCAGGGAATTATAGAGAAGTCTTTGTGTCTATAATTATCAATCTGAAATAATGCATTTTCTCAGAAATAAACTAGGCATAAGATTATAGGAAAAAGCTACATGAAATGAAACAGCATGTGAGATAGCCATACAAGAAAAAGAATATTCTTAGAGAATAATGAACAGTGTGGAGCTCAGCAGAAGGGTAATACAGATTAAGAGAGTAAATCTTTGGAGAGCCTAAATATGAGTTCCTCATATTTCATCTTTGGAGAGACGGTAGTCATTTGAAATATGATGTTATAAGGTGACATTAACATACTTAAATACTTTCGTTTAGAATGACCACTTAGAACCAGAATAAATGAAAGAGAGCAAAAAATTACTTTTTTGTTGATTTTTAAAGACCTCAGGTGAGTGTTGATAATTTAAAAATACATTGATGTCTTGAGTAAAGTTGCGTGGAATTTGAGATCTGTAAAAAAGCATTTCTTTTCTGTAATGCTAGGATGCTAATTGGACATTTTTGCAAGAAAGAGATTTCAGGATGCAAATCTCGTGTCTCTAACGTGGGAAGTCAGTTCCTGGCGGAACCTTCTATTAAGCTTGTGTGAGTGGAGAAATATTTCTTTGGAAGGAAGAGGTCACGAATCCGTTTTTAATAAAGTTAGTGGTTTACAGTATACCGAATGATCAAAATGGCTACTTCTGAACTTTATGAAAACAATAATATAGCTTTTCTGCATTTATATTATGAAGCTGATGTAAAATATCAAAAATTCTTTATTTTGAAAAACAATGTAATCATTTTGACATAATTTATATATTGAACCTGTGGTACACACACACAATAAAACTTAATTCAAAAATTTTTTTGCATTTAAAAAATATTTTCAAGTGTATTTGATTTACAATGTTGTGGGTTTTTTAAATACGTATTTATTGGAGTATAATTGCTTTATAACATTGTGTTAGTTTCTGCTTTAAAACAAAGTGAATCAGCTCTATGTATACATATACCACCCACATCTCCCCCCTCTTGAGCCCCCCTCCACCCTCCCTATCCCACCCCTCTAGGGGGACACAAAGCACCGAGCTGATCTCCCTGTGCTATGTGGCAGCTTACCACTAGCTATTTTACATTTGGTAGTGTATATATGTCAGTGCTACTCTCTCACTACGTCCCCGTCTCCCCTTCCCACCCCTGTGTCCTTAAGTCCGTTCTCTACATCTGTGTCTTTATTCCTGCCCTGTCACTAGGTTTGTCAGTACCATTTTTCTAGATTCCATATATATGTGTTAGCATACGGTATTTGTTTTTCTCTTTCTGACTTACTTCACTCTGTATAACAGACTCTAGGTCCATCCACCTCACTACAAATAACTCAATTTTGTTCCTTTTATGGCTGAGTAATATTCCGTTGTATATATATATGCCACATTTTCTTTATATATTCATCTGTCGATGGACATTTAGGTTGCTTCTATGTCCTGACTATTGTACATAGTGCTACACTGAATATTGTGGTACATGTATCTTTTTGAATTATGGTTTTCTCAGGGTATATGCCCAGTAGTGGCATTGCTGGGTCATATGGTAGTTCTATTGTTAGTTTTAAAGGAACCTCCATACTGTTCTTCATAGTGGCTGTGTCAGTTTACATTCCCACCAACATTTCAGGAGGGTTCCCTTTTCTCCACACCCCTTCCAGCATTTGTTAATTGTAGATTTTTTTAATGATGGCCATTCTGATCAGTGTGAAGTGGTACCTCATTATAATTTGGATTTGCATTTCTCTAATGAAATGCAAATTATTCATGTGCCTATTGGCTCTCTGTATGTCTTCTTTGGAGAAATGTTTATTTAGGTCTTCTACCCATTTTTCCATTGAGTTATTTCTTATTTTGTTATTTAGTTGTATGAGCTGTTTGTATATTTTGGAAATTAAGCCCTTGTCAGTCTCATCATTTGCTAATATTTTCTCCCAATCCATAGTTTGTATTTTCATTTTGCTTATGGTTTCCTTTGCTGTGCAAATCTTATAAGTTTGATTAGTTCCTGTTTGGTTTTTGCCTTTACAGTAAGTCCCTTACATATGAACAAGTTCTGTTCTAGGAATGCGTTTGTAAGTCCAATAAAGTTAGCCTAGGTACCCAATGTACACAGTCAGCTATATGTTACTGTACCGTAATGGGTTCATAATACTTTTCACACAAACAATACATAAAAAACAAACACAAAAATAAAGAAAACTTTTTTAATCTTACAGTACAGTAACTTGAAAAGTACAGTAATACAGTACAACAGCTGGGATACTCGGGCTGGCATTGAGGGAACAGGCAAGAAGAGTTACTGATTGGAGGGGGGAGAGGAGGTGGGAGATGGTAGAGGTGAAGGATTATCAGCAGTAGGAGTCAGAGGGCAAGCTGCAATTTCAGTCATACCTGACGTTGATGGCACAGGTTCTGGTTCCTTGCTGGATTTAATTCTATCTACCCTCTTGAAAAAATGATCCTTTAATGTCTAGGTAGTAGCTCTTTTTTTCTCCTCATAGATGATAAGGTAGCACTGGATTGCATTCTGAATGGCTGCTGCCACCTTTGGCTACCATTCTATGTTCGGGTCCTGTACCTCAAAAACTAACAGTGCTTCCTCAAATAACGAAGATTCCCTT
This sequence comes from Eschrichtius robustus, assembly GCF_028021215.1. NCBI lineage: Eukaryota > Metazoa > Chordata > Mammalia > Artiodactyla > Eschrichtiidae > Eschrichtius > Eschrichtius robustus. The sequence goes on from NC_090830.1 coordinate 69,824,926, forward strand.
GCCATTTTCTGTGTCGTGAATCTCTTCAGTTCTTCAGTTCCTTCTTCTTCTTCCTCCTGTCCCTCTTCATCCTTTCTCTGGGCCTCCAATTCCATCAGGTCTTCATTAGTAAGCTCCTCACATTGCACAGCAAGGAGTTCAATGAAATCGTCCTCTTGAAGATTTAGCTCCAGCTTCTTGCTGAGGGTCACTATGTTACTGAAGGCCTCTTTGGACTTCTCATCTACCTTCTCAAATCCATAAAAATCATGAACAAACTGTGGGCAAGGTTCTTCCAAACCCCATTCATGGTGACCACATACCCTCCCACCAAACAAAGTCAATGTTTTTTATGGCCTTGTAGATGTTATAGTTCTTCCAAAATTGTCCCTGGGTTGTTCATGATTTGTCACTTACCTTTACTGCCTGACAAAAAGTGTGACATAAATAATATTTCTTGAAAGTCGCTATAACTCCCTAGTCCATAGATTGCATGAGCAACGTAGTATTTGGTGACAGATGCACTACTTTGACGTTGGGATGAAAGTCATCCATGAATGGGGTGTGGCCCAGAGCATTGTCGAGCAGCAAAAGAATATTTTGCTGAGACGTCCTTATCCAAGCAATATTTCTCTTCCTCTGGGATAAAGTGATAGAAAAACCAGTCCTGGGAAATGGCCTGTGTATTCCAGGCTTTGGGGTCATGCTCCACCCAACAGGAAGAGAGCCTTTGGCTATGTTTTTAAGGGCTCTTGGGTTCTCTGAATGATAAACTAAGAGAGGCTTCAGCTTCATATCATCAGAAGCATTGCCACCAAACAACAGTTAGCTTATCCTTTGCTACTTTATAGCCCGGCATCAACTTTTCCTCCTTACTGACGTTACTTCGGTCCGGCATCCTCTTCCAGTACAGTTGTGTCTCATCGACATTAAAAACCTGCTTCGGTAAATACACACCATCATCAAAATTTTCTCAAAGTGTTTCAGGAAGTTCGTGGACAGCTACCCTATCTGCACTTGCTGGCTCTCCACTTACTTTTACATTGTGAAGGTTGGATCTAGCCTTGAACCGATGAAACCAGCCATGGCTGGTATTAAAAGATGTGCCCTCTGATTCTTTGCTGTGTTTCTTCTTCAAGTCTTCATAAAGGCTTTTAGCTTTCTCTTGAATCAGCATTAAGTTGAGCAGGACTCAGCGCTGGTGTTGATCCTGCATCCATACACTGAGAAGTTTCTGCATCTCCATCACTTTTCCATGCTTCTTTGATATTTTGTCAACATCATCAGCACAGCAGACTTCACATGTTCCATGATCTTGTCCTTGTTCTTTATAATCGTGCCAATGGTTGAGTGATTCATGTTATAAGAATGAGCGATGTCTAACATCTTTTTGCCTCGCTCCACTCTCTGAATTATTTTCACTTTTGTTTCCATCATTATCGCTTGGCGCTTCTTAACAGTACCAGCTACATCACCTCTGCTTTTACGCTTGCTTCCAGACATCTTGGGCTTGAAATAAAGGTACTATACTACTGTACACTACACAGTACTGTAAACTACACAAAAGCACAACCACTTATAGAGGATGCATGCACATGAAAATGTATGCCAACCAGACATGTGAACTAGCTTACATGATTAGACATGTGAATGGACGTTTGCATATTTGAAAGTTTGCAACTTGAAGGTTCGTATGTAGGTGACTTACTGTATTTGTACTGACCTGGGAGGGAGATCTACCTAGGAAAACTTTGGTATGATTTATGTCAGAGAATGTTTTGCTTATGTTCTCTTCTAGGAGTTTTAAGGTGTCATATATTTAAGCATATAAGCCATTTTGAGTTTATTTTTGTGTATGCTGTGAGGATATGTTCTGACTTCACTGTTTTGAAAGTTGGCTGTCCACCTTTCAAAACACCACTTGCTGAAGAGGCTGTCTTTCCCCCATTTTATATTCTTGCCTCCTTTGTCGAAGGTTAATTGACCATAGCTGTGTAGGTTTATTTCTGGGATCTCTATTCTATTCCATTAATCCATACATCTCTTTCTGTGCCAATACCATGCAGTTTTGCTTACTGTAACTTTGTAGTATTGTCTGAAGTCACGGAGGGTTATGGCTCCTGTTTTGTTCTTTTTCCTCAGGATTGTGTTGACAGTTCTGGCTTTTTATGGTTCCAGATACATTTTAGGATTATTTGTTCTAGTTCTGGGGAAAATGTCATGGGTAATTTGATAGGGATCACATTAAAACTGTAGATTGCCCTGGGTAGTATGGCCATTTTAACACTATTATATCTTGCCTTCCAAGAGTGTTGGATGTCTTTCCATTTCTTTGAATCATTTTCAATTTCTTTTACTAATGTTTTGTAGTTCTCAGCATATAAGGCTTTCACCTCCTTGGTGAGGTTTCCTCCTAAGTGTTTTATTTTTTTGATGCCTTTTTAAAAGGGATTGCTTGTTTACACTTGCTTCCTGATATTTCATTGTTAGTGTAAAGAAATGCAACCAGGGACTTCCCTGGTGCCTCAGTCGCTGAGAATCCACCTGCCAATACAGGGGACATGGATTCGAGCCCTTGTCCAGGAAGATCCCACATGCCGTGGAGCAACTAAACCTGTGCACCACAACTACTTAGCCTACACTCTAGCGCCCGTGAGCCACAACTACTGAGCCTGTGTGCCACAACTACTGAAGCTCACATGCGTAGAGCCTGTGCTCTGCAACAAGAGAAACCACTGCAATGAGAAGCCCGTGCACCACAATGAAGAATAGCCCCCACTGGCCACAACTAGAGAAAGCCCATGCATAGCAATGAAGACCCAATGCAGCCAAAATAAAATTAAAAAAAAAAAAAGAAAAAAATAAGAAATGAAACCAATATTTGTATGTTAATCTTGTATCCTGCTACTTTGCTGAATTTGTTTATCAGTTCTAGTAGTTTTTGTGTGGAATTCTTAGGGTTTCCTTTATATATATTATCAGGTCATCTCCATATAATTTCAATTTTACCTCTTTCCTTCCAATTTGGTTAGCATTTATTTCTTTTTTTGTCTGATTGTTGTGGCTAGGACTTCCAATCCTATGTTGAAGAGAAGAGGTGAAAGTGGGCATCCTGGTCTTGTTCCAGATTTTAGCAGGAAGGCTTTCAGCTTATGAACATTGAGTATTATATTGGCTGTGGGTTTGTCATAAAATAGATTTTATTATGTTGAGATATGATCCCTCTATACCCCCTTTGGTAAGCGTTTTTTTTTACCATGAATGGATGTTGAAGTTTTTCAAATGCTTTTTCATGCAACTATTGAGATTATCATTTGTTTTTTGTTTTTCCTTTGTTGATGGGGTGTATCATGTTGATTGATTTGCATATGTTGAAACAACTTTGTGACCCTGTGGTGAATCACGTTTGGTCATGGTGTATGATCTTGTTATATGTTGTCAGATTCAGTTTTCTAATATTCTGTTGAGAATTTTTGCATCTATAGTTATCAAAGATTTTGGTCCCTAATTTTCTTTTTTAGTAGTGTCTTTCTGTGTGTGTGTGTGTGTGTGTGTGTGTGTTTTAAGTCTTTATTGAATTTGTTACAATATTGCTTCTGTTTTATGTTTTGGTTTCTTGTTTGTGAGGTATATGGGATCTTAGCTCCCGACCAGGGATTGAACCCGCACCCCCTGCACTGGAAGGTGAAATCTTAACTGCTGGACTGCCAGAAAATTCCCCATCTGTTTTTCATTTTTGTTCGTTTTTTTAAAATAAATTTATTTATTTATTTATTTTTGGCTGCATCAGGTCTTCATTGCTGTGTGCAAGCTTCCTCTAGTTGCAGCGAGCGGGAGCTACTCTTCGTTGTGGTGCGTGGGCTTCTTATTTTGGTGACTTCTCTTGCTGCAGAGCATGGGGTCTAGGTGCACGGGCTTCAGTAGCTGTGGCTCTCAGACTCAGTAGTTATGGCTCACAGGCTCAAGGGCGCAGGCTCAGTAGTTGTGGTGCACAGGCTTAGTTGCTAACCAGCATATGGGATCTTCACGGACCAGGGCTCGAACCTTTTGCCCGCATTGGCAGGTGGATTCTTAGCCACTGTGCCACCAGGGAAGTCCCCCCCATCTGGTTTTGATAGCAGGGTGATGGTGACTTCATAGAATGTCTTTGGAAGTATTCCTTACTCTTCAATCTTCTGGAAGAGTTTGAGAAGAATCAGTGTAAGTTCTTCTTTGTATATTTGATAGAATTTGCCTCTGAAACCATATGATCCTGGACTTTTGTTGCTAGGGAGTTTTTTAAAATTACAGATTCTATTTCACTTTTAGTGATCAGTCTGTTCAAGTTATCTATTTCTTCTTGATTCAGTTTTTGTCGGCTGTAAAAATAACAACATACATTTTAAGATTATGTTAGCACCTAAATATTTTCCATGTATTAGACCACAAGAAAGCAAAGAAAAAAAGTATTAAAATATTTTTTCATATATAAAAAGTAATGAAATATTATTTAAGAAATTGTGATAATAATACTAATTACAATAATGACAAACTGTTCTGAACTTAAAGACTACAATCTAAGATGCATACTATATGCTAATTGTTTTATTGTTTTTAAGTACATGGAATGTATTCTCCTTTTTAATTTAATTCTTTTATTTTACCTGTATATTGGTAAAAAAAATTAGTTGCACATAATATAAAAAATTACACTTTAATAGGAGTTATTAATCCATTTACATTTAGTATAGTATTGAAAATACTTCGGTTTAGAGTTACCATGTTATTGTGTGCTCTCTTTTATTTATTTATTTTTTAAACGATTTAATTTTAGTTTTAAAAAAAAATAAATTATTTATTTATTTATTTTTAATGTCTTTATTGGAGTGTAATTGCTTTACAATGGTGTGTTTGTTTCTGCTTTATAACAAAGTGAATCAGCTATACATATACATATAGCCCCATATCTCCTCCCTCTTGCGTCTCCCTCCCACCCTCCCTATCCCACCTCTCTAGGTGGTGACAAAGCACCGAGCTGATCTCCCTTTGCTATGCAGCTGTTTCCCACTGGCTATCTATTTTACATTTGGTAGTATATGTAAGTCTAAGCCACTCGCTCACTTCATCCCAGCTTACCCTTCCCCCTCCACATGTCCTCAAGTCCATTCTCTATGTCTGCGTCTTTATTCCTGTCTTGCCCCTAGCTTCTTCACAACCATTTTCTTTTCATTTTTTTTAGATTCCATTTATATGTGTTAGCATACAGTATTTGTTTTCCTCTTTCTGCCTTACTTCACTCTGTTTGACAGACTCTAGGTCCATCCACCTCACTACAAATAACTCAATTTCATTTCTTTTTATGGCTAAGTAATATTCCATTGTATATGGAAGATCTGCGACATCTTCTTTATCCATTCATCTGTTGATGGACACTTAGGTGGCTTCCATGTCCAGACTATTGTAAGTACAGCGGCAATAAACATTGTGGAACATGACTCTTTGAATTATGGTTTCTCAAGGTATATGCCCAGTAGTGGGATTGCTGGGTCATATGGTAGTTCTATTTTTAGATTTTAAAGAACCTCCATACTGTTCTCCATAGTGGCTGTATCAATTTACATTCCCACCAACAGTGCAAGAGGGTTCTCTTTTCTCCACACCTCTGCAGCTTTTATAGTTTGTAGATTTAATTTCATGATGGCCATTCTTATCTGTGTGAGGTGATACTGCATTGTAGTTTTGATTTGCATTTCTCTAATGATTAGCGATGTTGAGCATTTTTTCATGCGTTTGTTGGCAATCTGTATATCTTCTTTGGAGAAACGTCTATTTAGGTGTTCTGCCCATTTATGGATTGGGTTGTTTGTTTTTTTGATATTGAGCTGCATGAGCTGCTTGTAAAGTTTGGAGATTAATCTTTTGTCAGTTGCTTCATTGGCAAATATTTTCTCCTATTCTGAGGGTTGTCTTTTCTTCTTGTTTATGTTTTCCTTTGCTTTGCAAAATCTTTTACCTTTCATTAGGTCCCATTTGTTTATTTTTGTATTTATTTCCATTTCTCTAGGAGGTGGGTCAAAAAGGATCTTGCTGTTATTGATGTCAGAGAGTGTTCTTCTTATGTTTTCCTCTAAGGCTTTTATAGTGTCTGGCCTTACATTTAGGTTTTAGTCCATTTTGAGTTTATTTTTGTGTATGGTGTTAGGGCATCTTCTAATTTCATTCTTTTACATGTAGTTGTCCAATTTTCCCAGCACCACTTATTGAAGAGGCTGTCTTTTCTCCATTGTATATTCTTCCCTCCTTTATCAAAAATAAGGTGACCATATGTGCATGGGTTTATCTCTGGGCTTTCTCTCCTGTTCCATTGATCTGTATTACTGTTTTTGTGCCAGTACCATACTGTCTTGATTTCTGCAGCTTTGTAGTATAGTCTGAAGTCAGGGAGCTTGATTCCTCCAGCTCTGTTTTTTTTTTTTTTTAGAAATTTCATGTAATGTCTGAAACATTTATATCAGCTCTGTTTTTCTTCTCAAGATTGCTTTGGCTATTCGGGGCCTTTTGTGTTTCCATACAAATTATGAAATTTTTTGTTCTATTTCTCTGAAAAATGCCATTGGTAGTTTGATAGAGATTGCATTGAATCTGTAGATTGCTTTGGGTAATATAGTCATTTTCACAATGTTGATTCTTCCAATCCAAGAACATGGTATATCTTTCCGGCTGTTAGTGTCATCTGATTTCTTCCATCAGTGTCTTATAGTTTTCTGAATACAGGTCTTTTGTCTCCTTAGGTAGGTTTATTCTTAGGTATTTTATTCTTTGTGTTGCAGTGGTAAGTGGGAGTGTTTCCATAATTTCTGTTTCAAACTTTTCTTCCTTAGTGTATAGGGATGAAAGAGATGTCTGTGCATTAATGTTGTATCGTGCTACTTACCAGATTCATTGATTAGCTCTAGTAGTTTTCTGGTAGCCTCTTTAGGATTCTCTATGTATAGTATCATGTCATCTGCAAACAGTGAGAGCTTAACTTCTTCTTTTCCAATTTGGATTCCTTTTATTTCTTTTTCTTCTCTGATTGCTGTGGCAAAAACTTCCAAAACTGTGTTGAATTTTAGTTGTGAGAGTGGGCAACCTTGTCTTGTTACTGATCTTGGTGGAAATGATTTCAGTTTTTCACCATTGAGAACAATGTTGGCTGTGGGTTTGTCATATATGGCCTGTATTATATTGAGGAAAGTTCCCTCTATGCCTACTTTCTGGAGGGTTTTTTATCATAAATCAGTGTTTAATTTTGTCCAAAGCTTTTTCTGCATCTATCGAGATGATCATATGGTTTTTATCCTTCAGTTTTTTAATATGCTGTATCACATTGATTTGCGTGTATTGAAGAATCTTTGCATCCCTGGGATAAATCCCACTTGATCATGGTGTATGATCCTTTTAATGTGCTGTTGGATTCTTGTTGCCAATATTTTGTTGAGGATTTTTACATCTCTGTTCATCAGTGATATTGGTTGTAGTTTTCTTTCTTTGAGACATCTTTGTCTGGTTTTGGTATCAGGGAGATGGTGGTCTCATAGAATGAGTTTGGGGGTGTTCCTCCCTCTGGTATATTTTGGAAGTGTTTGAGAAGGATAGGTGTTAGCTCTTCCTTAAATGTTTGATAGAATTTGCCTTTGAAGCCATCTGGTCCTAGGCTTTTGTTTGTTGGAAGATTTTTAATCACAGTCTAAATTTCAGTGCTTGTGATTGGTCTGTTTATATTTTCTATTTCTTCCTGGTTCAGTCTCGGAACGTTGTGCTTTTTAAGAATTTGTCCATTTCTTGCAAGTTGTCCATTTTATTGGCATAGAGTTGCTTGTAGTAATCTCTCATGATTCTTCGTATTTCTGCTGTGTCAGTTGTTACTTCTCCTTTTTTCATTTCAAATTCTATTGATTTGAGTCGTCTCCCTTTTTTTCTTGATGAGTCTGGCTAATGGTTTATCAATTTTGTTTATCTCCTCAAAGAACCAGCTTTTAGTTTTAATGATCTGTGCTATTGTTTCCTTTATTTCTTTTTCATTTATTTCTGATCTGATATTTATGATTTCTTTCCTCTGCTGACTTGGGTTTTTTTTTACACTTCTTTCTCTAATTGCTTTAGCTGTAAAGTTAGGTTGTTTATTTGAGATGTTTCTTGTTTCTTGAGGTAGGATTATATTGCTATATACTTCCCTCTTAGAACTGCTTTCACTGCATCCCATTGGTTTTGGGTCGTCATGTTTTCATTGTCATTTGATTCTAGGTATTTTTGTATTTCCTCTTTGATTTCTTCAGTGATCTCTTGGTTATTAAGTAGTGTATTGTTTAGCTTCCATGTGTTTCTATTTTTTTACAGATTTTTTCCTGTAGTTGATATCTAGTCTCATAACGTTGTGGTCGGAAAAGATACTTGATATGATTTCAATTTTCTTAAATTTACCAAGGGTTGATTTGTGACTCAAGATATGATCTATCCTGGAGAATGTTCCATGAGCACTTCAGAAGAAAGTGGATTCTGTTGTTTTCGGATGGAATGTCCTATAAATATCAATTAAGTCCATCTTGTTTAATGTCTCATTTAAAGCTTGTGTTTCCTTATTTATTTTCAGTTTGGATGATCTGTCCATTGGTGAAAGTGGGGTGCTAAATCCCCTACTATGATTGTGTTACTGTCAATTTCCCCTTTTATGGCTGTAAGCATTTGCCTTATGTATTGAGGTGCTCCTATATTTGGTGCATAAATATTTACAATTTTTATATCTTCTTCTTCATTGATTCCTTGATCATTATGTAGTGTTCTTGTTTGTCTCTGGTAACAGTCTTTATTTTAAAGTCTATTTTGTCTGATATGAGAATTGCTACTCCAGCTTTCTTTTGATTTCCAATTGCATGGAATATCTTTCTCAATCCCCTCACTTTCAGACTGTATGTTTCCCTCAGTCTGAAGTGGGTCTCTTGTAGACAGCATATATACAGGTCGTGTTTTTAGATCCATTCAGCCAGTTGTGTCTATTGGTTGGAGCATTTAATCTATTTACATTTAAGGTAATTATTGATATGTATGTTCCTATTACCATTTTCTTCATGTTTTTGGGTTCGTTATTGCAGGTATTTTCCTTCTCTTGTGTTTTCTGCCTAGAGAAGTTCCTTTAGCATTTGTTGTGTAATTGGTTGGGTGGTGCTGAATTCTCTTAGCTTTTGCTTGTCTATAAAGTTTTTAATTTCTCCGTTAAATCTGAATGAGATCCTTGCTTGGTAGAGTAATCCTGGTTGTAGGTTTTTCCCTTTCATCACTTTAAATATGTCCTGCCAGTCCCTTCTGGCTTGCAGAGTTTCTGCTGAAAGATCAGCTGTTAACCTTATGGGGATTCCCTTCTATATTCTTTGTTGTTTTTCCCTTGCTGCTTTTAATATTTTTTCTTTGTATTTAATTTTTGATAGTTTGATTAATACGTGTCTTGGCGTGTGTCTCCTTGGATTTATCCTGTATGGGACTCTCTGCATTTCCTGGACTTGATTAACTCTTTTCTTTCCCATATTAGGGAAGTTTTCAACTATAATCTCTTCAAATACTTTCTCAGTCCCTTTCTTTTTCTCTTCTTCTTCTGGGACCCCTATAATTTGAATGTTTTTGTGTTTAATGTGGTCCCAGAGGTGTCTCAGATTGTCCTCAATTCTTTTTATTGTTTTTTCTTTATTCTGCTCTGTGGTATTTATTTCCACTATTTTATCTTCCAGGTCATTTATCCATTCTTCTACTTCAGTTATTCTGGTATTGTTTCCTTCTGGAGAATTTTTAATTCCACTTATTGTGTTGTTCATCATTGTTTGCTCTTTTGTTCTTCTAGGTCCTTGTTAAACGTTTCTTTTATCTTCTCCATTCTTGTTCCAAGATTTGGGATCATCTTTACTATCATTACTCTGAATTATTTTTCAGGTAGACTTCCTATTTCCTCTTCATTTGTTTGGTATGGTGGGTTTTTACCTTACTCCTTCATCTGCTTTGTGTTTCTCTGTCTTTTCATTTTGCTTAACTTACTGTGTTTGGGGCCTCCATTTTGTAGGCTGCTGGTTCGTAGTTCCTTTTGTTTTTGGTGTCTGCCCCCAGTGGCTAAGTTTGGTTCAGTGGGTTGTGTAGGCTTCCTGGTGAAAGGGACTAGTGCCTGTGTTCTGGTGGGTTGGGCTGTATCTTGTCTTTCTGGTTGGCAGGTCCACCTCCGGTGGTGAGTTTTGGGCTGTCTGTGACCTTATTATGATTTTAGGCAGCCATTCTGATAATGAGTGGGGCTCTGTTCCTGTCTTGCTAGTTGTTTTCCATAGGGTGTTCACCACAGGAGCTTGCTGGTCTTGGAGTGGAGCTGGGTTTTAGCATTGAGATGGAGATCTCTGGGAGAGCTTTTGCCGTTTGATATTCCATGGTGCCAGGGATCTCTGGTACACCAACGTCCTGAACTTGGTTCTCCCACCTCAGAGACACAGGCCTGACACCTGGCCGGAGCACCAAGACCCTTCAGCCACACGGCTGGGGGTGAGAGCAAGAAGTAGCTTTTGTACATCTCAAAGACCACCAATGCAATTCACTGACCATTTTCTCTCCAGAAGTGAAGAAAACAAAATTCAGTCTTTGGCGAGTCAGCCACTTTGGTAGCCAGCCTCCAAGATGGCTCTAATCATCCCCTAATTATCTCTCAGTCATCATGCACCTGTGTGGCCCCTCACACTTGACAAGGGCTGAAAAGGGCTGAGTGTTTAACTAATAAGACATTGCAGAAATGACAAAGTGCAGCTTCCAAAGGTAGGTCATAAAAGACATTGCAACTTCTGATTTGTTTTCTGCTAGATCACTCATCCTGGGGTAAGCCAGCTGCCATGTCATGAGGACACTCAAGCAGCCCTATGGAGAGATACATGTGGCAAGGAACTGAGGCCTCCAACTACAGCCACGTGAGTGAGTCATCTCAGAAATCAAAAGATTTAATTTTATTTACTTTTCATTGTGTTGGGTCTTCATTGCAGCACAGGGCTTTCTCTAGCTGTGTCGAGCGGGGGTTATTCATCATTGTGGTGCACGGTCTTCTCCTTGCGGTGGTTTCTCTTGTTGTGGAGTATGGGCTCTAGGTGCATGGGCTTTAGTAGTTGTGTCATGCAGGCTCAATAGTTGTGGCTTGCGGGCTCTAGATCGCAGGCTCAGTAGTTGTGGCACATGGGCTTAGTTGCTCTGCAGCATGTGGGATCCTCCCAGACCAGGATTTGGCCCCCTGTCCCCTGCATTGGCAGGTAAATTCTTATCCACAGTGCCACCAAGGAAGTCCAGTGTGCTCTTTTTTAAACTTAGTCTGTTTTCATTATTTTCTATCTTAACGATTCTGTATTAAAGAAAAAAAAATAATACTCCTTTCTACCCCTCCTCTTTGAGGATTATATATGAAGAAGTATGTCTTATTTATTAATCTCAAATTTTCAGCTTACTCTTAAGAAGTAATCACAATGTCAAGTGTTTAATACCTTTCACTTCTACTTTGAAAAACATGGATATTAAAGTACTAATATAATTACCTTCCCCAGTCCAAATTTTTTACTTTCTGTTACGTATAAAAAACAACGAAAAACATGCATGGTTTGTAAGGAAATGACAAATATCAGAAAATTCAGAATCTGAATACACTCTATACCTAGCTTCTAGATAAAGACATAGAAAATGCCAGACACTCAGAGGCCCCCTGGTCCCATTCTAGTGACTCCCCTTAAGGATTACTATTGTTCTGGTATGTAACAAAAAGATCACTTTACCTGTATTTTGTATTTATATAAATGTTATGACACAGTATAACCACTTTGGATAGGGCTTTTTTATTCCTTACGTTGTTTGTGAATATACCTATATGGTTGCCTGTTGTTGTGATCATCTATTGACACTGTTGCATAGGATTCCATAGTGTAAACATTTAACTAATTAATTTATTACAATGTGTATTACAATATGAGTGATTTTTAGTTTGTGTCTGTTGAGAATACCACTGGTATATAAATTCTAGAACTTGAGTTTTGGTGGTATGTTTATAAATTATTGTTCAGTATACATGTAGTAGTAAAATTTTCGAGTTATAGCTTTCATGTGTTTATCTTTTTAGACACTTCTAAATAATTTCAAAACATTTGTATGAATTTTCATCCTCAGCAGCAGTGAATGAGATTCAAGGATTATACACATTCTTGTCAAACTTGATAATACCTGTCATTTTCATTTGAACTTTCTGGTTGGTGAGTGATAATTCCAGGTATAACGTTTTTGCATTTAATTGACTACTAAGAAGGCAAGCATCTTTTGATATGGTTACTTAACATTCTGTACTCTCTTTTTTGAAATATATTTTGGTATATTTTCCCCATTTTTGCTATTACATTATCTTCTTATTGAAGACTTTTTTTTTAACATCTGAAGTCTTCTTATTTAGGAGGTTTTTATATATGTTTGATATGAATTCTTCTCTCTTTCTGTGACTCCTTCTCTTTCTTCAGATGATTGTCAGTTTTTAATGTTAATAATATCTAATTTGTTATTTTCCTCTTTATTTATTTACTTATTTAGTCATATTTCTATTTATTTATGTAGTCTTCTTACCTGTAGCAGAGAACATTATTTATTCTAAACCACAAAGATGTTTTCGTTTCTTCAAGAAATCTAATTATTAAGCTTTAAATTTAAGTTAACGTTCTAAACTAAATATTTTGTATCATAGTGAAAATTAATTTTTTCTAGGACAGCTGAAATGTTACATTTACTTATAAAATGTTGTATTCAACTTTCTTTTCATTTGCTCCTACCTCTCATTGATTCACAGAGGTAAACATCACTTCATCCATGGATCTGACTTTTCTCTGATGTCTCATGGTCATTCTCACCAATTCTTCTTACCTCCTGAAATCTTTAGCAATCCCATTATTCCACAAAAGCAAAACCTTCCTTGGGCCTTTTTCCTCAGAAGATTGATTACTCCCACATTTTAAATGGGAGATTACAATAAGTTAAGAGAAAATGCCACAAGGGTCTCTCATTTTTTTCTTCACATCCTGTATTGGCCTCTGCTTGCACTTTCTGTTCAAAGATTTTTGTACAACACATTGATGGAAGATGCCAGTTGTTTCTCTCCTGGGGGCAAATGACAGATTAATTACCTGACAAATAAAATAAAGACAGTATCTTACTCTGTTCAAATGTTGGACAGTATTGTTGCACCCTACTTTAAAAGTTTCAGGTGACTGAGGAGATAAACCAAGATGGCGGAGTAGAAGGACGTGCTCTCACTCCCTCTTGCGAGAGCACCAGAATCACAACTGGCTGCTGGACAATCATCGACAGGAAGACACTGGACTTCAACAAGGATGATACCCCACGTCCAAGGACAGAGGAGAAGCCAGAGTAAGACTGTAGGAGGGGTGCAATCAGAGTAAAATCAAATCCCATAACTCCTGGGTGGGTGACTCACAGACTGGTGAATACTTATACCACAGAAGTCCACCCACTGGAGTGAAGGTTCTGAGTCCCACGTCAGGCTTCCCAACCTGGGGGTCTGGCAATGGGAGGAGGAATTCAGAGAGAATCAGACTTTGAAGCCTAGTGGGAATTGATTGCAGGATTTTGACAGGACTGGGGGAAACAGAGACCCCACTCTTGGAGGGCGCACATGGAATAGTGTGTGCATCGGGACCCGGGGGAAGGAGCAGTGACCCAGGGGGAGACTGAACCAGACCTACATGCTAGTGTTGGAGGGTCTCCTGCAGAGGCGGGGGCTGGCTCTCTTTCACCGTGGGTACAAGGACACTGGCAGCGGAGGTTCTGGGACGTACTCCTTGACGTCAACCCTCCCAGAGTCTGCCATTAGCCCCACCAAAGAGCCCAGGTAGGCTCCAGTGCTGGGTTGCCTCAGGCAAAAAAACCAACAGGGAGGGAACCCAGCCCCACCCATCAACAGTCAAGTGGATTAAGTTTTACGGAGCTCTGACCACCAGAACAACAGTCAGCTCTACCCACCACCAGAGCCGCCCATCAAGCCTCTTAGATAGCCTCAACCACCAGAGGGCAGACAGCAGAAGCAAGAAAAACTACAGTCCTGCAGCCTATGGAACAAAAACCACATTTACAGGAAGATAGACAAGATGAAAAGGCAGAGGGCTATACACCAGATGAAGGAACAAGAAAAAACCCAGAAAAACAACTAAATGAAGTGGAGATAGGCAACCTTCCAGAAAAAGAACTCAGAATAATGATAGTGAAGATGATCCAGGACCTTGGAATAAGAATGGAGGCAAAGATTGAGAAGATGCAAGAAATGATTAACGAACACCTAGAAGAATTAAAGAACAAACAAACAGAGATGACCAATACAATAACTGAAATGAAAACTACACTAGGAGGAATCAATAGCAGAATAACTGAGGTAGAAGAACGGATAAGTGACCTGGAAGACAGAATGGTGGAATTCACTGCTGCAGAACAGACTAAAGAAAAAAGAATGAAAAGAAATGAAGACAGCCTAAGAGACCTCTGGGAAAACATTAAACGCAACAACATTCACACTCTAGGGGTCCCAGAAGGAGAAAAGAGAGACAAAGGACCAGAGAAAATATTTGAAGAGATTATAGTCGAAAACGTCCCTAACATGGGAAAGGAAATAGCCACCCAAGCCCAGGAAGCGCAGAGAGTCCCATACAGGATAAACCCAAGGAGAAACATGCCGAGACACATAGTAATCAAAGTGGCAAAAATTAAAGACAAAGAAAAATTATTGAAAGCAGCAAGGGAAAAATGACAAATTACATACAAGGGAACTGCCATAAGGTTAACAGCTGATTTCTCAGCAGAAACTCTATAAGCCAGAAGGGAGTGTCATGATATACTTCAAGTGATGAAAGGGAAGAACCTACAACCAAGATTACTCTACCCGGCAATGATCTCATTTAGATTTGATGGAGAAATCAAAAGCTTTAGAGACAAGCAAAAGCTAAGAGAATTCAGCACCACTAAACCAGCTCTACAACAAATGCTAAAGGAACTTCTCTAAGTGGGAAACACAAGAGAAGAAAAGGACCTACAAAAACAAACTCAAAACAATTAAGAAAATGGTCATAGGAACATACATATCGATAATTACCTTAAACGTAAATGGATTAAATGCTCCAACCAAAAGACACAGGCTTGCTGAATGGATACAAAAACAAGACCCATATATATGCTGTCTACAAGAGACCCACTTCAGACCTAGGGACACATACAGACTGAAAGTGAGGGGATGGAAAAAGATATTCCATGCAAATGGAAATCAAAAGAAAGCTGGAGTAGCTCTACTCATATCAGATAAAATAGACTTTAAAATAAAGAACGTTACAAGAGACAAGGAAGGACACTACATAATGATCAAGGGATCAAACCAAGAAGAAGATATAACAATTATCATTATATATGCACCCAACATAGGAGCACCTCAATACATAAGGCAACTGCTAACAGCTATAAAAGAGGAAATTGACAGTAACACAATAATAGTGGGGGACTTTAACACCTCACTTACACCAATGGACAGATCATACAAAATGAACATAAATAAGGAAACAGAAGCTTTAAATGACACAATAGACCAGATAGCTTTAAATGATATTTATAGGAGATTCCATCCAAAAACAGCAGATTACACGTTCTTCTCAAGTGCGCACGGAACATTCTCCAGGATAGATCACATCTTGGGTCACAAATCAAGCCTCAGTAAATTTAAGAAAATTGAAATCATATCAAGCATCTTTTCTGACCACAATGCTATGAGATTAGAAATGAATTACAAGGACAAAAACGTAAAAAAGACAAACACATGAAGGCTAAACAATACGTTAGTAAATAACCAAGAGATCACTGAAGAAATCAAAGAGGAAATCAAACAATACCTAGAGACAAATGACAATGAAAACATGACGACCTAAAACCTATGGGATGCAGCAAAAGCAGTTCTAAGAGGGAAGTTTATAGCTATACAAGCCTACCTAAAGAAACAAGAAAAATCCCAAGTAAACAATCTAACCTTATACCTAAAGAAGCTAGAGAAAGAAGAACAAACAAAACCCAAAGTTAGCAGAAGGAAAGAAATCATAAAGATCAGAGCAGAAATAAATGAAATAGAAACAAAGAAAACAATAGCAAAGATCAATGAAACTAAAAGCTG
Organism: Eschrichtius robustus; assembly: GCF_028021215.1. Classification (NCBI taxonomy): domain Eukaryota; kingdom Metazoa; phylum Chordata; class Mammalia; order Artiodactyla; family Eschrichtiidae; genus Eschrichtius; species Eschrichtius robustus. Next base: position 69,841,118 of record NC_090830.1, read on the forward strand.
GGGGCTTCCCTGGTGGCGCAGTGGTTGAGAATCTGCCTGCCAATAATGCAGGGGACACGGGTTCGAGCCCTGGTCTGGGAAGATCCCACATGCCGCAGAGCAACTGGGCCCGTGAGCCACAATTACTGAGCCTGCGCTTCTGGAGCCTGTGCTCCGCAACAAGAGAGGCTGCGATAGTGAGAGGCCCGCACACCGCGATGAAGAGTGGCCCCCGCTTGCCACAACTAGAGAAAGCCCTCGCACAGAAACGATAACCCAACACAGCCATAAATAAATAAACAAATACTTTAAAAAAAATGGCTCCCATGTATCCATATTAAACTGCCCCTTTAAAAAAATAAAAATTAAAAAAAAATAAAACTAAAAGCTGGTTCCTTGAGAAGATACACAAAACTGATAAGCCATTAGCCAGACTCATCAAGAAAAAGAGAGAGAGGACTCAAATCAATAAAATCAGAAATGAAAAAGGAGAAGTTACAACAGACACCACAGAAATACAAAGCATCCTAAGAGACTACTACAAGCAACTTTATGCCAATAAAATGGACAACCTGGAAGAAATGGACACATTCTTAGAAAAGTATAACCTTCCCAGACTGAATCAGGAAGAAATAGAAAATATGAACAGACCCATCACAAGTAATGAAATTGAAACTGTGATTAAAAATCTTCCATCAAACAAAAGTCCAGGACCAGATGGCTTCACAGGTGAATTCTATCAAACATTTAGAGAAGAACTAACACCCATCCTTCTCAAACTCTTCCAAAAAATTGCAGAGTAAGGAACACTCCCAAACTCATTCTATGAGGCCAGCATCACCCTGATACCAAAACAAGACAAAGACACTACAAAAAAAGAAAATTCCAGACCAATATCACTGATGAATATAGATGCAAAAATCCTCAACAAAATACTAGGAAGCAGAATCAACAACACATTCAAAGGATCATACACCACGATCAAGTGGGATTTATCCCAGGGATGCAAGGATTCTTCAATATATGCAAATCAATCAATGTGATACACCATATTAACAAATTGAAGAATAAAATCCATATGATCATCTCAATAGATGCAGAAAAAGCTTTTGACAAAATTCAACGCCCATTTATGATAAAAACTCTCCAGAAAGTGGGCATAGAGGGAACCTACCTCAACATAATAAAGGCCATATATGACAAACCCACAGCAAACATCATTCTCAATGGTGAAAAACTGAAAGCATTTCCTCTAAGATCAGGAACGAGACAAGGATGTCCACTGTCACCACTATTATTCAACATAGTTCTGGAAGTCCTAGCCACAGCAATCAGAGAAGAAAAAGAAATAAAAGGAATACAAATTGGAAAAGAAGAAGTAAAACTGTCACTGTTTGCAGATGGCATGATACTATACATTGAGAATGCTAAAACTGCCACCAGAAAACTGCTAGAGCTAATTAATGAATATGGTAACGTTGCAGGATACAAAATTAATGCACAGAAATCTCTTGCATTCCTATACACTAATGATGAAAAATCTGAAAGAGAAATTATGGAAACACTCCCATTTACCATTGCAACAAAAAGAATAAAACACCTAGGAATAAACCTACCTAGGGAGACAAAAGACCTGTATGCAGAAAACTATAAGACACTGATGAAAGAAATTAAAGATGATACCAACAGATGGAGAGAGATACCATGTTCTTGGATTGGAAGAATCAATATTGTGAAAATGACTATACTACCCAAAGCAATCTACAGATTCAATGCAATCCCTATCAAATTACCAATGGCATTTTTTACGGAACTAGAACAAATCATCTTAAAATTTGTATGGAGACACAAAAGACCCCGAATAGCCAAAGCAGTCTTGAGGGAAAAAAACGGAGCTGGAGGAATCAGACTCCCTGACTTCAGACTATACTACAAAGCTACAGTAATCAAGACAATATGGTACTGACACAAAAATAGAAGCATAGATCAATGGAACAAGATAGAAAGCCCAGAGATAAACCCACGCACCTATGGTCAACTAGTCTATGACAAAGGAGGCAAAGATATACAATGGAGAAAAGACAGTCTCTTTAATAAGTGGTGCTGGGAAAACTGGACAGCTACATGTAAAAGAATGAAATTGGAATACTCCTTAACACCATACACAAAAATAAACTTAAAACGGATTAGAGACCTAAATGTAAGACTGGACACTATAAAACTCTTAGAGGAAAACATAGGAAGAACACTCTGACATAAATCACAGTAAGATCTTTCTTGATCCACTTCCTAGAGTAGTGGAAATAAAAACAAAAATAAACAAATGGGACGTAATGAAACTTCAAAGCTTTTGCACAGCAAAGGAAACCATAAACAAGATGAAAAGACAACCCTCTGAATGGGAGAAAATATTTGCAAATGAATCAACGGACAAAGGATTAATCTCCAAAATATATAAACAGCTCATTCAGCTCAATATTAAAGAAACAAACACCCCAATCCAAAAATGGGCAGAAGACCTAAATAGACATTTCTCCAAAGAAGACATACAGATGGCCACGAAGCACATGAAAAGATGCTCAACATCACTAATTATTAGAGAAATGCAAACCAAAACTACAATGAGGTATCACCTCACACCAGTTAGAATGGGCATCATCAGAAAATCTACAAACCACAAATGCTGGAGAGGGTGTGGAGAAAAGGGAACCCTCTTGCACTGTTGGTGGGAATGTAAATTGATACAGCCACGATGGAGAACAATATGGAGGTTCCTTAAAAAACTGAAAATAGAATTACCATATGACCCAGCAATCCCACTACTGGGCATATACCCAGAGAAAACCGTAATTCAAAAAGACACATGCACCCGAATGTTCATTGCAGCACTATTTACAATAGCCAGGTCATGGAAGCAACCTAAATGCCCATCAACAGACGAATGGATAAAGAAGTTGTGGTATATATATACAATGGAATATTACTCAGCCATAAAAAGGAACGAAATTGAGTCATTTGTTGAGACGTGGAGGGATCTAGAGACTGTCATACAGAGTGAAGTAAGTCAGAAAGAATAAAACAAATATTGTTTATTAACGCATACATGTGGAACCTAGAGAAATGGTACAGATGAGCCAGTTTGCAGGGCAGAAGTGGAGACACAGATGTAGAGAACAGACATATGGACACCAAGGGGGGAAAACTGCGGTGGGGTGGGGATGGTGGTGTGCTGAATTGGGCAATTGGCATTGACATGTATACACTGATGTGTATAAAATTGATGACTAATAAGAACCTGCAGTATAAAAAAACAAACAAACAAGACAACTAATAATAAACTTGTATTGGGTTATTTGTATGGAAATATGTTAATATAAATGTTTCAGACATTACATGAAATTTCTAAAAATCTTATATGTTCTGGTATAATGTTATAAGTCATAATCCTAGTTATTACTTTAAAATGTATATCTCAGAAATAACTAATTTTCTTGTCAACTGCATTATTATGACCTTTCATCAAATCTTTAACCGTGGTCATTTTTAAGTCTTTTGTCATTTACAGACAGTTCTGGGTGTACTCTGATGCTTTTGCAAATATGTTCCTATAAAAGGTTTCATCTTCAAGAAATTCATGGAAAAGACTCTGACAAGTACAGGTTTCTGGTAACTGACTGTACTGCTGAACTGAATGAATAAGCATTTTCAGAACTCTAATGAAAAACTGATGAACTCATAAAAGTGCTAACAAAAGATCAAGATGAAAAAAAAATAATTACATTGGACTGAGTGAACTGATGAGGATGAGTATAATTTTTGTGACTTTCTGTTTGAATAAAAAAAAAATCCCACAAGGACACAGAGGCAAAGAATATACAAATCAATTTTCATTGCAAAGTAAAGGAGCTGTTACAGTGGAGGATTACTGCACTGAATGTCAATATTATGACATAGTATGAGTGTGCTTCATGTTTGGTAATTGCAATCATTGTTGCTTTTGTTGTGGTCATCCATGTACAATGCTTGGTGTCAGTCTATTTATCTCTTGTAAAAATAAAATACAGTGTGTGTGTGAAAAAAAAATGCCATCTACATTATCATCAAAACATCATATACCTAATAATAAGTGTAATAAAAAATGTAAGAACCCTGAAAAAAAAAAGTTTCAGGTGACTGAATTGTAAGATTCCTAAGCTTTAATCCGTACTTACACATGCACAGCATCCAACAGGACTACTTTACATCACCCCATGAGACTTTTTTGTGCAATTGGAACAGATAAAAATAGAAAACTATCGCTGTCTGTTTGTGTCATAAAAATGATTTTTTGTCTCATTTAAAATATTTTTTTCTAAAATCCAAAAACGTGTCAGGCTAAAATACTGGAATTTCAAATATGGTAAAATCTAAGACCCTTCAAATTTCTTTCCAGTATTGGTGATGATGGGTGCCATGCGAGATATGACTTCATTAAACAGAATAGGTAAGATTCCTTCATAGGCCTGATTGGAGAATATGAAAATAATCCCTGGAAAAATTTGGACATTCTCTGGTTCTGTAGTATTGGGTAAGATGGTAGTAAGGGCCCTTCATTGTCCTATATATGAATGCAGATCAATTGTGAGAGGTTGGGATAAAACAAGCTGCCTATATATCCTTTATATTTGTTTGTTGTACTACTAGTAGAAAGAGGAAGGGTCAACATAACACCATGGTTTATGTAGCAAATAAGCTGCTTGAAACTACACAGAAATATACCTGCTTGTATTTTCTGTCCAGCTACCCTCTCTTTTGGTGTGCCCTGATACCTCCCTCAACTTATGTACCAACTCAAGCAGCATTAAACAGAAATCCAAAGAAATCTATTCTTTGGAATTGTGAGGAAGGGAAGAGTCGAAAATTTTATAGCATGCTTTATACAAGTATACACGTCACCATCCTTATGTATGTCATGCCATGCATGGAGGGTCAGTAGGCTCAGGGGATTCTGGAAGCACCAAAGTCTGTGGGATTAATCACGGCTGCATTCATGGGCAGGAAAAGAGAAGGGCCTTATCTTGCTCACTTTCTCAATGCTAGTAGCTACAAAAAGAAGAGGATAGCAGACATCTTAGAGAGAAGAGTCAACATTAAATGAAATGTCCTAATTACTCTAGGCAACCTCACATGATAGCCTCCCATAGCTCCTCAAATCCCTATATACTTGCACAAGGGATAGTGTAATATTACTGGAGCATGTGACTCCAGATTAACATTATTGTTGTTGAAAAAAATAAAAACAGGCTCAAGTGACAGGGTTTGAAAAGGGTTCACAGTGGGAGGGAAACAACTGTAACAATGTGGACAGAACCCTTTGGATGATTTCATCATGTTTTTATTTTTTTTTTCATTTTTTGCTGCTTCAGAATCTGTAGTAGAGATTGGTGTGTTCCATGATGCATTCCCGCTTCTTATAAGTTTTAGGTGGAATACCCCATTAGGAAGAGATACACATAAGGAAGGTTAGTGAGTCAAACTCCTCTGCCCTCTGTCAGCAGTGGGTGCAAAAAGATAGAGACCAAGTGCTTTCATCCTTTGATGTGCAAAGTTTTCACTATATGAATGATGTTTTGTTTGTTTGCAGGTCAGGAGCCTTGGTCTCAATATCCCTGTTTAAAAAGTGTTATCACATGTCTGCCAGAAAGAATTGCTGATGACACTGGAAAAAAATGAGAGTTATCCTTAACAATTAAGGGTTTTCAGCAACATGGATGGACTTAGAGATTGTTATACTGAGTGAAGCAAGTCAGACACAGAAAGACAGATATCATATGATATCGCTTATATGCGGAATCTACAAAAAAAAACGTAGAAAAGAACTTATTTACAAAACAGAAATAGAGTCATGGATATAGAAAACAAACTTATGGTTACCAGGGGATAAGTGGGGGAGGGATAAATTGGGAGAATGGGTCTGACATATACACACTACTATATATAAAATAGATAAGTATTGGTATGGACCTGCTGTATAGCACAGGGAACTCTACTCAATGCTCTGTACTGGCCTATATGGGAAAAGGATCTTACAAAAAAACAAGGGTTTGAGGATTATATAATAAATATATATGTGCAAAACCTTTAACATGAAAGGAAAAATAAATTAACCCTGTGGTCCCTGTTATGGTATAAACATTTTGAACCTCTAATTTTCAAATTTTGAAACCCAGCTCCCTTGTTGATGGTATTAGGAGGTGGGGCTTTTGGGAGGTGATTAGGTCATAAGGCCAGAGACCTCAAATATGAGAGTGACCTAATAAATGTAGCACACATAAGATCATATGCCCATTACATCATTTAATTTCAGAACCAGAAGACCCACATTATAAATCAGAAATTTGGCCCTCACCAGACACTAAGTCAGCTGGCAACATTTTTTTTAATTAATTAATTAGTTGGCTGCGTTGGGTCTTGCTTGTGGTGCACAGGCTACTCATTGGGTGGCTTCTCTGGTTGCAGAGCATGGGCGCTAGGAGTGCGGGCTTCAGTAGTTGTGGCACGTAGCCTCAGTAGTTGTGGCTTGCCAGCTCGAGAACGCTGGCTCAGTATTTGTGGCGCACGGGCATAGTGGCTCTGTGGCATGTGGGATCTTTTCGGACCAGGGCTTGAACCTGTTTCCCCTGATTGGCTGCTGAATTCTTAACCACTGTGCCACCAGGGAAGCCCTAAATGTGTGATTCTGTTTCGCTTCTTTAATTAGTTCATGTGTAGCCATTTTTAGGTTACACCTCTAAGTGATACCTTATGATAAGTCTCTTTTTCTGTCTGACTTACGTCACTTAGAATGATCGTACCTAAGTCCACCCAAGTTGCTGCAACTGGATTTATTTCATTGATTTCATTGTTGAGTAATATTCCACTGTTCATAAGTACCACATCTTCTTTATCCATTTTTCCTTCCAAGTACATTTAGGTTGTATCTAACTTGAGACTCTTGTAAACAGAGATGCACTAAAAGTTGGGTTCCCTGTGTCCTGTCGAATTTTGTTTTTCCCAAGACATACGCACTTGAGTGGAAGTGCCGTATGCTCTGTAGCTCTGTTTTTTAGATTTTTTAGGAAACACAATACACTGCTCCAGAGTGGCCCTTGTCAATTTACGTTCCCACCGTCAGCGAAACAGGGCTCCCTTTTCTCCACGCCCTGTCCTGCTTTTCTGGTTTTTACACTTTATGAGGATGGCCCATCTGACTGATGAGAAGTGTTGATTTTCATCACCTGCCTGTTTGGTTGACAAAAAAGGACGTATGCGTTTTTCCTGAATATATTCAGGAAAAACGCATACGCCTTTTTTGCCAAATGGATCATTGGCGAAGTTCAGCTGCTTTTCATGTGCTTTAATTGCGAGTCCAATCTACCTCTTGAAATCCCTCTCCTGCAATTCTGCCTTGCTTTCAAGTCCTTTTCGATGACTTTCCTCAAGATATTTTTTGATGATAGATATCATTGACAATCCTGCAGGTTTGAAAATTGCAGTGCCCCTGAGGTGGATTTTTCAACTTTTGGCGGGGGGGGGGAACTGGACACAAAACAGCAGCATTGCTTCAAGCCCTACTCTGATTCCGGGGGCAAGGTGAGCCTTTGGTGAGATCCTCTTCCTTATTGGAAATTAGAGTGGCATGTGCCTGTGGAAAAACCTAGGGCTTGTCCCTTATTGGTTCCCCCCATTCTGCTTCATTCTCCAGACAAATTCCAAACTGTGCGAAACAGGATGTTGAAGGTGCTAATTTCCCCAATTGGGGAGATTGTTAGGAAAGAGGCTTGAGGGGGGAAGCCGACCACCGAGGGTTGAGGAGATTAGGTGCCTTTTCCAAACTCTTCCCGGTCACATGGTGTACCATGATCTGGATGTCCAATGCATGTTTTAGCTGTAGGACGGGTCCCCTACCCCTGGAGATTTGGGACTCATGGAAGGGGCACCAAGCATATTACTGTCAAGGGGCTGCATTTGCTGGCCTATCTTCAAGAAGACTCTCAGCCCGACGAGTGTCTAGCCTTAGGTCCCATCCTAGCTGTGGGTTTGGATGTGGTCAATCCAGGTTGCAACACAGCCCATGAACGAATTCTGTTAGAATTTCTCTTTCTCAATGTGTTAGTTTTGTTTTGTTTTGTTTTCTGTAATTTATTTTTATAATGAGGTATAGCTGATTTTCGATGTTGTGTTTCTTGCTGCTGTACATCGACTTGACTCACAGAGACATCAATAAATTCTTTTTCAGATTCTTACCAGTCATATATATTCTTTCTGGTGACTAGGGTGTGCTGACTCCAGTTCTTTGAGTGTGCTGACTCCAGTTCAAGAGTAGGTCTTGTAAATTACCTATTTGGTCTATGGAATGGTATCTATGATAATTTCAACCTTCTGGTTTATGCCTCACCCCACCTTTCCCTTTACCTGCCATAATTGTGTTTTCTAAACATGTGACTTTGTTTCTGTTTTGTAATTTAGTTCATGTGTAGCCATTTTTAGATTCTACCTATTAGTGATATCTTATGAGAAGTCTCTTTTTTGTCTGACTTATTTCACTTAGAATGATTAGGACTAAGTCCACCCGAGTTGCTGCAACTGGCCTTATTTCATTGATTTCACGGCTGAGTAATATTCCATTGTATGTAAGTATTACATCTTCTTTATCCATCTTTTCCTTCAAAGGAAATTTCGGTTGTATCCAAGTCGAGGCTCTTGTAAACAGAACAGCACTAAACGTCGGTTTGCCTGTGTCCTGTCAAGTTTTGGTTTTCCGAAGAAAAACGCCCATTAGTGGAATTGCCGTATGCTCTGTAGCTTTGTTTCTTAGATCTATTTAGAAATCACAACACACTTCTCCAGAGTGATCTTGGCAATTCGTATTCCCACAGTCAGTGTACAGGGCCCCCTTTTCTCCATGCCCTATCCTGGATTTCTGGTTTTTACACGTTGTGAGGATGGTCCTTCTGACTGATGAGAAGTGATACCTCTTTGTAGTGTTGATTTGTACTGAGTGCTGGTTTGGTTCTCCAAAAAGGGCGTATGCGTTTTTCCTGAATATATTCAGGAAAAAAACATACACCTTTTTTGGCCAACAGCATAGTTGGAGAAGTTCTGCCCTTTTCAATGTGCTTTAATAGCGAGTCCAATCTACCTCTTGAAATCTCGTTCCTGCAATTCTGCCTTGCTTTCAAGACCTTTTTCATGACTTACCTCAAGGCATTTTTCGATGTTAGGTATCTTTTACAACCCTGCAGGACTGTGAATTGCAGTGCCCCTGAGCTACACTTTTCAACTTGTTTCTTTGGGAACTGGCCACAAAACAGCTGTATTGCTTCAAGCCCTATTCTGGTTTGGAGGGGAAGCTGAGCCTTTGGTCAATTCCTCTTCCTAATTGGAAATTAGAGTGGCATGTGCTTGTCCAAATTCCTAGGTCTTGCCTCTCACTGTTTTCCCCCCTTCCGCTTCATCTCCAGAACAATTCCAAACTATGCGAAACAGGGTGTTGAAGGAGCTGACTTCCCGAAGTGGGAAGATTTTTAAGAAAGAATACCGAGGTGAGAACCTGAGGACCAGGAGATGAGGAGATGAGGTGCATTTTCCAAACTCTTGCCGGTCGGACGTTATACCATCCTCTGGGTGTCCCATGCATGTTTTAGCTGTATGAAGGGTCCCCTGCAAATGGAGATGTTGGACCCATGGAATGGGGACCAGGCAGTATTACTCTAAGGGGGCTGCATTTGCTGACTTATCCTCACCAAGCCTCTCAGCCCCTCGAGTGTCCAGCCTTAAGTCCCATCCAGCTGTGTGTCTAGATGTGGTCAATCCAGTTTGCATCACAGCCCCTGAACGAATTCTGTAAAGTTTTATCTCTCACTCACTGTCTTTGTTTTTTGTTTGTTTGTTTGTTTGTTTGTTTTAGTAATTTATGTCTACAGTGGAGTGTAGCTGATTTTCACTGCTGTGTTTCTTGTTGCTGTACATCCACTTGATTCACTTACAGACAGACATCAAGAAATTCTTTTTCAGATTCTTACCAGTCATATGTAATCTTTTCCGGTGTGTAGAGTGTGCTGAGTCCAGTCTTTTGAGCTTTACAGGAAGTCTTGTTGATTCCCTATTTGGTCTATGTAACGGAATCTGTGCTCATTTCAGACTTCTGGTTTATGCCTCACTTCAACCGACCTTTGCACTCTAGCAGTCATAAGTGTGTTTTCTAATTGTGTGATTCTGTGTTTCTATTGTCCTTTAGTTCATGTGTCACAATTTTGATATTCCACCTATAACTGATATCGTATGATAAGTCTCTTTTTCTGTCTGACTTATGTCACTAAGAATGATCGTACCTCAGTACCCCCAAGTTGCTGCAACTGGCCTTATTTCATTGATTTCATGGCTGAGTAATATTCCATTGTACATAAATATCACATCATCTTTATCCATGTTTCTTTGCAAGGAGATTTTGGTTGTATCCAAGTCGAGGCTCTTGTAAACAGACCAGCACTTAAGGTTGCGGTGCCTGTGTCCTGTCGAGGTTTGATTTTCCCAAGATAGATGGCCATCAGTGGAAGTTCCGTATGCTCTGTAGCTTTGTTTCTTAGATTTTTTTGGGAAACACAATACACTTCTGCAGAGTGCCGTTGGCAGTTTACCTTCCCACAATCAGCATAAAAAGGCTCCCTTTTCTCCACGCCCTATCCTGCATTTCTTGTTTTTACACTTTGTGAGGATGGCCCTTCGGACTGATGTGAAGTGATAGCTCTTTGCAGTGTTAATTTGGACCGCGTGCCTGCTTCGTTGGCCAAAGAGGGCATATGCGTTTTGCCTGAATATATTCAGGAAAAACGCAAACGCCTTCTTTGGCCAACGGCATCGTTGAAGAAGTTCTGCCCCTTTCCATGTGCTTTCGAGGCTAGACCAATCTCCCTCTTGAAATCCCGTTCTTGCAATTCTGCTTGCTTTCAAGTCCTTTTTCGTGACTTACCTCAAGGCATTTTTCCTCGACAGGTATCTTTTACAATCCTGCAGGATTTTGAATTGCAGTGCCCCTGAGCTACACTTTTCAACTTGTTTCTTTGGGAACTGGCCACCAAACAGCAGGATTGCTTCAAGCCCTATGCTGGTTCTAAGGGCAAGCTGAGCCTTTGGTCAGTGCCTCTTCCTCATTGGAAATTAGAGTGGCATATGCCTGTCCAAACACCTAGGCGTTGTCTCTCATTGTTCCCCCCATCCCAGTTCACCCTCCGGAGAAATTCCAAACTGTGCGAAACAAGGTGTTGAAGGTGCTGACTTCCCCAAGTGTGGAGATGGTCCATCCAGGTTGCATCGCAGCCCCTGAACGAATTCTGTAAGAATTTATCTCTCACTCAGTGTCTTTTTTTTTTTGTAATTTATTTTTATAATGGGGTGTAGCTGATTTTCAGTGCTGTGTTTCTTGCTGCTTTACATCCACTTGGTTCACTTACAGAGAGACATAGATAAATTCTTTTTCAGATTCTGACCAGTCGTATATATGCTTTTCTGGTGTGTAGAGTGTGTTGAGTCCAGTCCTTTGAGCTTTAGAGTAAGCCTTGTTGATTGCCTATTTGGTCTGTGGAACGGTATCTGTACTCATTTCAAACTCTTGGTTTATGCCTCACCTCAAACGACCTTTGCATTCTAGCAGTCATAACTGTGTTTTCTAATTTGTGATTCTGTGCCTCTTTTGTCATTTAGTTCATGTGCCGCAATTTTGATATTCCACCTAAAACTGATATCTTATGATAAGTCTCTTTTTCTGTCTGATTTATGTCACTGAGAATGATCGTACCTAATTACCCCCGAGTTGCTGCAATTGGCCTTATTTCATTGATTTCATGGCTGAGTAATATTCCATTGTACATAAGTATCACATCTTTATCTATGTTTTCCTTCCAAGGAGATTTCGGTTGTATCCAAGTCTGGACTCCTGTAAACAGACTAGCACTAAACGTTGTGGTTCCTGTGTCCTGTCGAGGTTTGGTTTTCCCAAGATAGATGCCCATCAGTGCCATATGCTCTGTAGCTTTGTTTCTTAGATTTTTTGGGGAAACACAATACACTTCTGCGGAGTGCCGTTGGCAATTTACCTTCCCACAATCAGTGTAAAAAGGCTCCATTTTCTCCACGCCCTATCCTGCATTTCTTGTTTTTACACTTTGTGAAGATGGCCCTTCGGACTGATGAGAAGTGATACCTCTTTGTAGTGTTGATTTGCACGGTGCGCCTGCTTGGTTGGTCAAAAAGGGCGTATGCATTTTTCCTGAATATATTCAGGAAAAATGCATACGCCCTTTTTGCCAACGGCATCATTGAAGTTCTGCCCCTTTCCATGTGCTTTCCAGGCGAGACCAATCTCCCCCTTGAAATCCTGTTCCTGCAATTCTGCCATCCCTTTTCGCTGACTTATCTCAAGAGATTTTTCGACAATAGGTATCAATTTAAACCCTGCAGGTTTGTGAATTGCAGTGGTCCTGACCTCCATTTTTCAACTTGTTTCTTTGAAAACTAACAATAAAACAGCAGGATTGCTTCAAGCTCTATTGTGGTTCTGGGGCAAGGTGAGCTTTTGGTCAATTCCTCTTACTAAATGGAAATTAGAGTGGCATTTTCCTGTCCAAACACCTAGGGCTTGTCTCTCATTGTTATCCCCCTTCCCCTTCATCCTCCGGACAAATTCCAAACTGTGCCAAACAGGATGTTGAAGGTGCTGACTTCCTTACGTGGGGAGAGTTTTCGGAAAGAGGCTGGTGGGGGGAACCCGAGCACCTGGAGATAAGGAGATTAGGTGCCTTTTCCAAACTCTTCCTGTTCAGACGGTGTACCACCCTCTGGGTGTGACTGGCATGTTTTAGCAGTAGGAATGGTCCCCTGCAAGTAAGGATAACACCAGGGATCTTTCCAAATCAGTCTCCCTGAACCCCAAAACTGGGGAAGTTTTAAGCTGCGGGTACATGCATGTATGTTCATGAAGGGCCTTGGGCAGTAGGCTGAGTCCAAGCTTTAGGTGATTGAAGTCTTGGGGGTCAGAAGCGGTTACCTTCGGCTTCTCTTAAGTTACATTTTATCTTGCCTTGATAGATGATGTAGATATAGATATCTATTCTTTTTCAGATTCTTTCCCCTTATAGGTTAGTACAAAATATTGAGTGTAGTTCCCTGTGCTATACAGTAGGCCCTGTTGATTATGTATTTTATACATTGCGTTGTGTATGTGTTAATCCCAAAATCTTAAATTATCCCTCCCCCCACCTTCCCCTTTGATAACAGTAAGTTACAAGATTTTATATTCCTCAGAAATGTGGGAGCTGAAAGTGTGGTATCATTTTTAATGGAAAAGCATTCAAAAGAAGATTGAAGCTTCAGCCAAGATCATTAGATGTACATCCTTGGAAAAAAAATCACTTAATTTCTCTAAACTTGACCTGACAAATAAGACAAACCCCTCCACTGAACTTGCTTATAATAAACTGATGGAAACATCAAATGGAAGTGTTAGAAACATCTTATCTTACACGAGCCTTATACACTGCTCTATGTTAATTACAGTTTGGGTCACACATCTGTTCATTGAAGTTACAATGTTCTCAATTTCTGTTACTGATCCTGCAGAGTCTGCCCCAACAAGGGTCCCCCTGCCCAGTGTCATTGGAGCCAAGAGAACGAGACTGACTTTGGTTCAGAAGCAAAGGAAACTTTTTATTTTGATCAGAGAATGGAGAGGTGAGAGCGTGCGCTCCCCCGCGGGCTGTGGGCCAGGCTGCTGTGTAGGGATCCCGTCAGCGTCAGCGGGAGGGACGGGGCGGAGCTCTCGAGGGCCGGGTTGGCTGGAGCTCAAGCTCTATGTCTCATAGTCCACACGGGGCCCCGCGAGCTGAGGTGTCGGCCCAGCCATTTTGCACTAGGAAATCGGGTCTGAAGTGCCGGATGTGGGACCTCTGCCTGTGGAAACCTAGCAGCAAGTGAAATTAGACAAAGCACAAAGGAAAAAAAGGTTAGACTTTATTTTATTGCCCAGATTTTATTTTTATCTCCCAGGAATTTTTAATGGGCTTTGCCAGTGACAAACCCCTCCTCTGCCTTTTGTCCCATTCCTCATTCTCGGGGCACTGAGGGTGCAGACACCTCTTCTGTAAATGCTTCGTGCTGAGTTGGGTGTCCTCATACCCGGGGGGAGGGGCAGGACTTCTCCCCAGCAGCCTCCAGGTGAGGTTGATTGTCCCCAGGCCTCCTCCCTCACTGCTCGTCCGCCTGAGCACCAGCATTGGAAGTTTTATAGATTCTAATGACCTTTAAGGGTCCAGGAAAGAGATGCGCAGAGACGCTGGGGGGGGGGGTGCTGGTTTTACCCTGCTCCACATTGGTTCGGCCCCCTTAGGCTGACGGTTTCTGCCAGCCTAGATGCTCTGACCAGTAGTCTGTGCTTTCTTCAGTTAGGTCACTGAATTAACGTACAAACAGCACCAGGTGTCAGAGCCCTGCTTGCTCAACTCCCAGACAGTCCAGGGCCGGTGGTGATCCAGGACCATGACGTCCACTCAGTCAATGGCCTTTTGAAGTAGCTAGGAGTCCAGCCGGTCTCATTGGTCTCTGTCACCGCGGTGTCTCTAGGCTTTTCTATGGTGACAGCCTTATATACGGTTCCCCCGCCGAGCTTATTAGCTCTCCTCTGGGTGCAGTAAGTCCTACAAGCAGTAGTCTGCTCTTTTGGGGCACATTCTTGTTGTTTTCTGGAAGAGAAGACCAAGGTCAAAGAGATGGTCACACGAGTCGTCATGGGTGCCCGTTGCCCCAGGTTGTCCCTCTGGAGGTTGGAGTTGGAGGGCCTCCTCACTCGAGGTCATTGTGCCCACGGAGCAATCCCTGCAACTTCAGGGCATGGTGGGTGGTTAGGATCACCAAGTGGGGTCCTTTTCCCTTAGGAGGGAGCTGGCCTTGCAGGCTGCTGATTTCCAGGTTTTTAGATAATCCCAGTATCCTGGCCGGATGGGGCGGCTGGCCAAGCCCTTGGTGACCGTAGTTTCTCCTACCTGGAGGGCATTCTTGCGTTTTTCCAAGTCGTCCCAGTTTTTGCTCTAATACTAATTTTGCACTAATACAAGGGCGATTCACCTTCGACCAGGAATGTAAAGGTCAAAGGGTTTAGCTAAATTAGGGAGGTCCAGGACAAGGGTCTGAGTTAACTGCTCTTTCCTTTCTTGAAAGGCCGCTTCTGGATTCTTTTCAAAAGGATCATCATCTTTTCCTTTCAGTGTTTCATATAGAGGCCCAGCTATTAGACTGTAGTTAGGGCTCCAGACGCAGCAAACCCCGGCCTCCGCAGGAACCCCTAAGCTGTCTTCTAGTTTTAGAAGGGGTAAGGCTGCAAATGGCTTCTTCCCTTTCCTGGGATAGGCTTCGCCAACCTTCTGTGAGAATGAAGCCCAGGCAGGTCACCTTAGCCTCTGATATTTAAGCCTTTTTCTTGGACACTTTCTATCTTTTACTGGCTAGGTAGTTCAGAAGCCTCCTTAGTAGGGCTGGCGATCAGAATGTCGTCTGCATATTGAAGGAGGGTTCCCTTCTCCAGAGGTAGATCTTTTAGGTCTTTAGCTAATGTTTTTTAAAGATGGTGTGGGAATTTTTGAACCCCTGGGGCAGGACAGCCCAGCAGTATTGTTTTTGTTGTATGTTGAGTCCTGCCACTCACAGCCAAAATTTCTTGTGACTCTGGGACTAACGGAATACAGAAGAAGGCATCATTGAAGTCTAATACAGAATAGCATGTGTTGGTGGATGGTAGATTGACAAGCAGGGTGTAGGAATTAGGAACTACTGGATGTATATCCTCGGTGGCTTCACTGACTATCCTGACGTCCTTTACCAGGTACCCAGCAGCCCACGGGGCTCTCATGGTCAGGTCCCTCCCAGGATATGGAGCTCACCTGGGCAGGTACCCAGCAGCCCATGGAGCTCTTGTGGTCAGGCTCCTCCTAGGATATGGAGCTCACCTGGCAGGTACCCAGCAGCTCACAGGGCTCTCGTGTGCAGACCCCTCCCAGGATATGGAGCTCACCTGGGCAGGTACCCAGCAGCTCACGGGGCTCTCGTGGGCAGGCCCCTCCCTGGATATGGAGCTCCCCTGGACAGGTACCCCGGCAGGGCTGGGCACACAGGAACCGTGCACATAGCCCTCATTGCAGAGCATCCCCAGCTCACCTGTCGGTCAGACCTGACACAGAGCACCTCAGAGCAGGGCTTGAACTAACAAACAGCAGCTCTGACAGGTCTGTGACCCTGGGCTTCACTCTGTGCGGCCTCCCTCCACCTGGTCTTCCAGAGACTTCCACTGCAGCCGGGGGACCAGGCCTCTGTCTCCACGCACCACCCCTCCTCTCCCTGACTCCTGGGTTCCTCTCATTAGGAGAGGGTCTTCTTGAAGTTCTCTCCCACTCATGGACCAGATTAAATGATTAGAAAACAAGCCAGGGCTGCCGCCCCTTGTCTATCCTGACTCTCGGGACCCTATACTTGTTCCTTGGACCTGGCCGGTTCAGCAAGGCCCATTTTCTGCAACTCTGAGCCCCTGAGGGGCGAGGATAGGCTGACCTGGGCAGCCTGACCCGACCGGCCAGCCCTTCCCAGGTGTGCCTGGGTTGAGGTAAATATAAACACCCCTCCAGGCAGCAAGAGCACCTGCAGCTGTGCCTGACGCCATATTCTCTGCCCCGTCAGCAGTCTCAGGGCTGGGCTGGTGGGAGGGAGTAGGGCCTACGGCTTTGTGGGTGGCCCGGTGTGAGTGGGGCTCTGCTGGACTTTCTGTAGGAGTTGCCAGGCTGCCACCTGCTAAAGAAGAGGATGTGTCACCCATACCTGCTGTTGCAATTTCTCCCCGGGCAGAGGTGAGGAAGGAAAAAAGCAGTGGGGGCCGGGACAGGAGGGGTACTTCAGGCAGGGAAATGGAAAGCTTACAGAAAAGCGCCCGGGGCCAGGACCGTCCTGGCTGGCCTGCAGGCACCAAGTCGGCCTGCGTGCTGTCGCTGGCGTGACTCCAAGCCCCTTCCTCTAGGCTTTAAAGTCTTTGCACACATTCAGGTGTTTTACCTGGGAAGGGTGGGAAAAGTTCAGCAGCAGCTGGCCTGGGGCTCAGCTCACGTTTACTCAGAGACGCCTCCTCACGGTCCCCCAGCTTTGCAATGAGGACGCTCCTTGCGGGGGGGCTGCTGGCTGCATGGGAGACGATTCCCCACCTCTGACCAACTTCAGAATTGTTTACCACTGGAGCAAGTGCCCTGATAGGGTTTTCCTCTGTATGACTAGTGGGTTCTTTTTTTCTTTTTTGGTTCAAAGTAGGTTTTATTCCTCTTTTTGTATTTATAGATATAAGCATGGAAATAATTCATTCATATAAACACGTCTATGGGAAGGAAAGAACTTTTTTTCGGTTTTATTTTTTAAAATATTATTTATTAATTTTTGAATTTTATTTTATTTATTTTTTTATACAGCAGGTTCTTATTGGTTATCTGTTTTATACATATAAGTGTATATATGTCAATCCCAATCTCCCAATTCATCCCACCACCACCACCCCCTGCCACTTTCCCCCCTTGGTTTCCATACGTTTGTTCTCTACATCTGTGTCTCTATTTCTGCCTTGCTAACTGGTTCATCTGTACCATTTTTCTAGGTTCCACATACCTGCGTTAATATACGATATTTGTTTTTCTCTTTCTGACTTACTTCACTCTGTATGACAGTCTCTAGATCCATCCACATCTCTACAAATGACCCAATTTCATTCCTTTATATGGCTGAGTAATATTCCATTTTATATATGTACCACATCTTTTCCATTCGTCTGTCTATGGGCATTTAGGTTGCTTCCATGACCTGGCTATTGTAAATAGTGCTGCAATGAACATTGTGGTGAATGTGTCTTTTTGAATTACGGTTTTCTCTGGGTATATGCCCAGTAGTGGGATTGCTGGGTCATATGGTAATTCTATTTTTAGTTTTTTAAGGAACCTCCATATTGTTCTCCATAGTGGCTGTATCAATGTACATTCCCACCAACAGTGAAAGAGGTTTCCCTTTTCTCCACACCCTCTCCAGCATTTGTTGTTTGTAGATATTCTGATGATGTCCATTCTAACTGGTGTGAGGTGATACCTCATTGTAGTTTTGATTTGCATTTCTCTAATAATTAGTGATGCTGAGCATCTTTTCATGTGCTTCATGGCCGTCTGTATGTCTTCTTTGGAGAAATGTCTATTTAGGTCTTCTACCCATTTTTGGATTGGCATGTTTGTTTCTTTAATATTGAGCTGAATGAGCTGTTTATATATTTTAGAGATTAATCCTTTGTCTGTTGATTCATTTGCAAATATTTTCTCCCATTCAGAGGGTTGTCTTTTCATCTTGTTTATGGTTTCCTTTACTGTGCAAAAGCTTTGAAGTTTCATTAGGTCCCATTTGTTTATTTTTGTTTTTATTCCATTACTCTAGGAGGTGGATCAAAAAAGATCTTGCTGTGATTTATGTCAAAAAGTATTCTTCCTATGTTTTCCTATAAGAGTTTTACAGTGTCCGGTCTTACATTTCAGTCTCTAATCCATTTTGAGTTTATTTTTGTGTATGGTGTTATGGAGTGTTCTAATTTCATTCTTTTACAAGTAGCTGTCCATTTTTCCCAGCACCACTTATTGAAGAGACTGTCTTTTCTCCATTGTATATCTTTGCCTCCTTTGTGATAGATTAGTGGACCATAGGTTTGTAGGTTTATCTTTGGGCTTTCTTTTTTTTTTTTTTTCTTTTGCATCTTTATTGGAGGATAATTGCTTTACAATTGTGTATTAGTTTCTGCTGCATAAAAAAGTGAATCAGCTATACGTATACATATATCACCATATCCCCTCCTTCTTGCATCTCCCTCTCACCGTCCCTAGCCCACCCTTTAGATGGTCACAAAGTACCGAGCTGATCTCCCTGTGCTATGTGGCTGCTTCCCAGTAGCTATCAATTTTACATTTGGTAGTGTATATATGTCCATACCACTCTCTCACTTCATCCCAGCTTACCCTTCCCCCTCCCCATGTCCTCAAGTCCTTTCTCTACATCTGTGTCCTTTTTTTTTTTTTTTAGATTCCATATATATGTGTTAGCATATGGTATTTGTTTTTCTCTTTCCGACTTACTTCACTCTGTAGGACAGACTCTAGATCCATCCACTTCACTACAAATAACTCAATTTGGTTTCTTTTTATGGCTAAGTAATATTCCATTGTATATATGTGCCACATCTTCTTTATCCATTCATCTGTCAGTGGACACTTAGCTTGCTTCCATGTCCTGGCTATTGTAAATAGAGCTACAGTGAACATTGTGGTACATAACTCTTTTTGAATTATGGTTTTCTCAGGGTAAATGCCCAGTAGTGGGATTGCTGGGTCGTATGGTAGTTCTCTCTTTAGTTTTTAAGGAATTTCCATACCGTTCTCCCTAGTGACTGTATCAATTTACATTCCCACCAACAGTGCAAGAGGGTTCCCTTTTCTCCAATAAATGCCTCTCCAGCATTTATTGTTGGTAGATTTTTTTGATGATGGCCATTCTGACTGGTGTGAGGTGATACCTCACTGTACTTTTGATTTGCATTTGTCTAATGATTAGTGATGTTCAGCATCCTTTCATGTGTTTGTTGGCAACCTGTATGTCTTCTTTGGAGAAATGTCTACTTAGGTCTTCTGCCCATTTTTGGATTGGGTTATTTGTTTTTGTGATATTGAGCTACATGAGCTGCTTGTAAATTTTGGAGATTAATCCTTTGTCATTTGCTTCATTTGAAAATATTTTCTCCCATTCTGAGGGTTGTCTTTTTGTCTTTTTTATATTTTCCTTTGCTGTGCAAAAGTTTTAAGTTTCATTAGGTCTCAGGCTTCCCTGGTGGCGCAGTGGTTGAGAATCTGCCTGCTAATGCAGGGGACGCGAGTTCGAGCCCTGGTCTGGGAAGATCCCACATGCCGCGGAGCAGCTGGGCCCGTGAGCCACAATTACTGAGCCTGCGTGTCTGGAGCCTGTGCTCCGCAACAAGAGAGGCCGCGATAGTGAGAGGCCCGCGCACAGCGATGAAGAGTGGCTCCCACTTGCCACAACTAGAGAAAGCCCTCGCACAGAAACGAAGACCCAACATAGCCATAAATTAAAATAAATAAATAAATAAAAATTAAAAAAAAAAGTTTCATTAGGTCTCATTTTTTAATTTTTTTTTTATTTCCATTACTCTAGGAGGTGGATCAAAAAGGATCTTGCTGTGATTTATGTCAAAGAGTGTTCTTCCTATGTTTTCCTCTAAGAGTTTTATAGTGTCTGGCCTTACATTTAGGTCTCTAATCCATTTTGAGTTTATTTTTGTGTATGGTGTTAGGGAGTGTTCTAATTTCATTCTTTTACATGTAGCTGTCCAGTTTTCCCAGCACCACTTACTGAAGACACTGTCTTTTCTCCATTGTATATCCTTGCCTACTTTGTCATAGATTAGTTAACCATAGGTACGTGGGTTTATCGCTGGGCTTTCTATCCTGTTCTATTGATCTATATTTCTGTTTTTGTGCCAGTACCATATTGTCTTGATTACTGTAGCTTTCTAGTATAGTCTGAAGTCAGGAAGTCTGATTCCTCCAGCTCTTTTTTTTCCCTCAAGACTGTTTTGGCTATCCGGGGTCTTTTGTGTCTGCCTACAAATTCTAAGATTTTTTGTACTGGTTCTGTAGAAAATGCCACTGGTAATTTGATAGGGATTGCATTGAATCTGTAGATTGCTTTGGGGAATATAGTCATTTTCACAATATTGATTCTTCCAATCCAAGAATATGGTATATCTCTCCATCTGTTGGTATCATCTTTAATTTCTTTCATCAGTGTCTTATAGCTTTCTGCATACAGGTCTTTTGTTTCCCTAGGTAGGTTTATTCCTAGGTATTTTATTCTTTTTGTTGCAATGGTAAATGGGAGTGTTTCCATAATTTCTCTTTCAGATTTTTCATCATTAGTGTATAGGAATGCAAGGGATTTCTGTGCATTAATGTTGTATCCTGCTACTTTACCAAATTCATTTATTAATCCTAGTAGTTTTCTGGTGGCATCTTTAGGATTCACTATGTATACTGTCATATCATTTGCAAACAGTGACAACTTTACTTCTTCTTTTCCGATTTGGATTCCTTTTATTTCTTTTTCTTCTCTGATTGCTGTGGCTAGGACTTCCAAAACTATGTTGAATAATAGTGGCAAGAGTGGACATCCTCGTCTTGTTCCTGATGAGGAAATGCTTTCAGTTTTTCACCATTGAGAATATTGTTTGCTGTGGGTTTGTCATACATGGCCTTTATTATGTTGAGGTGGGTTCCCTCTTTGCCCACTTTCTGGAGAGTTTTTTTATCATAAATGGGTGTTGAATTTTCTCAAAAGCTTTTCCTGCATCTTTGAGATGATCATATGGTTTTTATTCTACAATTTGTTAATATGGTGTATCACAGTGATTGATTTGTGTATATTGAAGATTCCTTGCATCCCTGGGATAAACCCCACTTGATCATGGTGTATGATCCTTTTAATGTGTTGTTCGATTCTGTTTGCTAGTATCTTGTTGAGGATTTTTACATATATATTCATCAGTGATATTGGTCTATAATTTTCTTTTTTTGTAGTATCTTTGTCTGGTTTTGGTATCAGAGTGCTGGTGGCCTCATAGAATGAGTTTTGAAGTGTTCTTTCCCCTTCAATTTTTTTGAAGAGTTTGAGAAGGTTTGGTGTTAGCTCTTCTCTACATGTTTGATAGAATTCACCTGTGATGCCATCTGGTTCTGGGCTTTTGTTTGTTGGAAGATTTTTAATCACAGTTTCAATTTCATTACTTGTGATTGGTCTGTACATATTTTCTATTTCTTCCTGGTTCAGTCTTGGAAGGTTATTCATTTCTAAGAATTTGTCCATTTCTTCCAGGTTGTCCATTTCTTCCAGGTTGTCCATTTTATTGGCATAGAGTTGCTTGTAGTAGTCTCTTAGGATGCTTTGTATTTTTGTGGTGTCTGTTGTAACTTCTCATTTTTCATTTCTAATTTTATTGATTTGAGTCCTCTCCCTCTTCTTCTGAGTCTGGCTAAAGGTTTATCATTTTTGTTTATCTTCTCAAAGAACTAGCTTTTAGTCTTATTGATCTTTGCTATTGTTTTCTTTGTTTCTATTTCATTTATTTCTGCTCTGATCTTTATGATTTCTTTCCTTCTACTAACTTTGGGTTTTGTTCTTCTTTCTCTAGTTCCTCTAGATGTAAGGTTAGATTGTTTATTTGAGACTTTTCTTGTTTCTTGAGCTAGGCTTGTATTGCTATAAAGTTCCGTCTTAGAACTACTTTTGCTGCATCCCATAGGTTTTGGATCACCGTGTTTTTGTTGTCATTTGTCTCTAGGTAGTTTTTGATTTCCTCTTTTATTTCTTCAGTGATCTCTTCGTTATTTAGTAACGTATTGTTTAGCCTCCATGTGTTTGTGTTTTTTATGTTTTTTTTCCTTGTAATTGACTTCTAATCTCATAGCATTGTGCTCGGAACAGCTGCTTGATATGATTTCAGTTTTCTTAAATTTACTGAGGCTTGATTTGTGACCCAAGATGTGATCTGTCCTGGATAATGTTCCATGTGCTGTTGAGAAGAACGTGTAATCTGCTGTTTTTGAATGGAATGTCCTATAAATATCAATTAAATCTATCTGGTCTAGTGTCTTATTTAAAGGCTGTGTTTCCTTATTAATTTTCTGTCTGGATGATCTCCATTGGTGTAAGTATAGTGTTAAAGTCCCCCGCTATTATTGTGTTACTGTCGATTTCCTCTTTTATAGCTGTTAGCAGTTGCCTTATATATTGAGGTGCTGCTATGTTGGGTATATATATATCTATAATTGCTATATGTTCTTCTTGGATCGATCCCTTGATCATTATGTAGTGTCCTTCCTTGTCTCTTGTAACATTATTTATTTTAAAGTCTGTTTTATCTGATATGAGTATTGCTACTCCAGCTTTCTTTTGATTTTCATTTGCATGGAATATATTTTTCCATCCCCTCATTTTCAGTCTGTATGTGTCCCTAGGTCTGAAATGGGTCTCTTGTAGACAGCATATATATGGGTCTTGTTTTTGTATCCATTCAGCAAGCCTGTGTCTTTTGGTTGGAGCATTTAATCCATTCACGTTTAAGGTAATTATCGATATGTATGTTTCTATTACTATTTTCTTAAATGTTATGGGTTTGTTTTGGTGGGTCCTTTTCTTCTCTTGTGTTTCCCACTTAGAGAAGTTCCTTTAGCATTGTTGTAGAGCTGATTTGGTGGTGCTGAATTCTCTTAGCTTTTGCTTGTCTGTAAAGCTTTTGATTTCTCCGTCGAATCTGAATGAGATCCTTGCTGGGTGGAGTACTCTTGGTTGTAGGTTCTTCCCTTTCATCACTTTAAATTTATCTTGCCGCTCCCTTCTGGCTTGTAGAGTTTCTGCTGAGAAATCAGCTGTTAACTTTATGAGAGTTCCCTTGTATGTAATTTGTCATTTTTCCCTTGTTGCTTTCAATAATTTTTCTTTGTCTTTAATTTTTGTCAATTTGATTACTATGTGTCTCGCATTTTTCTCCTTTGGTTTATCCTGCCTGGGACTCTCTGCCCTTCCTGGAGTTGGGTGGCTATTTCCTTTCCCATGCTATGGAAGTTTCCGACTATAATCTCTTCAGATATTTTCTCGGGTCCTTTCTCTCTCTCTTCTCCTTCTGGGACCCCTATAATGCGAATGTTGTTGCATTTAATGTTGTCCCAGAGGTCTCTTAGGCTGTCTTCATTTATTTTCATTATTTTTTCTTTATTCTGTTCCGTGGCAGTGAATTTCACCTTTCTCTCTTCCAGGTCACTTATCCGTTCTTCTGCCTCAGTTATTCTGCTATTGATTCCTTCTAGTGTATTTTTCATTTCAGTTATTTTATTGTTCATCTCTCTTTGTTCTTTAATTTTTCTAGGTCTTTGTTAAGCATTTCTTGCATCTTCTCAACCTTTGCCTCCATTCTTTTTCCAAGGTCTTGGATCATCCTCACTATCATTTTTCCGAATTCTTTTTCTAGAAAGTTGCCTATCTCCACCTCATTTAGTTGTTTTTCTGGGGTTTTATCTTGTTCCTTCATCTGGTCCAAAGTCCTCTGCCTTTTCATTTTGTCTATCTTTCTGTGAATGTGGTTTTCCTTCTACAGGCTGCACAATTGTAGTTCTTCTTCTGCTGTCTGCCCTCTGGTGTATGAGTCTATCTTAGAGGTTATGCAAGCTTCCTGATAGGAGGGACTGGTGGTGGGTAGAGCTTGGTGTTGCTCTGGTGGGCAGAGCTCAATAAAAGTTTAATCTGCTTGTCTGCTGATGCATGGGACTGGGTTCCCTCCCTGTTGGTTGTTTGGCCTGAGGTGACCCAGCACTGGAGCCTACCTGGCTCTTTGGTGGGGCTAAAGGCGGACTCTGGGAGGGCTCACACCAAGGAGTATTTCCCAGAACTTCTGCTGCCAGTGTCATTGTCCTCACGGTGAGACACAGCCACAGCCACCACCTGCCTCTGCAGGAGACCCTCTAAAACTATCAGGTAGTTCTGGTCATTCTCCTACGGGGTCACTGCTCCTTCCCCTGGGTTCTGATGTGCTCACTACTTTGTGTGTGCCCTCCAAGAGTGGAGTATCTGAGTGGAGTTGAGACTCTGAGACTCTGCGTGGAGTTGCACAGACTCTGGGTCCTGTGAAGCTTCGATGCTTTGTGGTTCTAGAAATCCTATAGGAGACGGTCCACAGCAGGTGAAGCTAATGCTGTCAGTGGAGGTGGTGAAGCCAAAGATCTGCATTTCCGACTAGAGGTGCCAATGTACATACAGGACAAAGCCATCTCCTGTGAATGTAGTTCAGGCCCATTTAACATGAATGCAGTCATGTTAATGCCTAAAATCTTCCAGCTTGTGCCTCCCCTCTGGGACTCCCTCCTCAGTTCCTGAGGCTCCTGTAACTCATGTACAGGGGAATGGAGAGTGGTCTCTGTCCAGTCTGAGCCCTGAGTTACCCGGCTTGTATCTTAGGATACTTTGTATTTCCGTGGTGTCTGTTGCTACATCATCTCTTTCATTTCTGATTTAATTGGGCCCTCTCTTTTTAAAAAATCATACTATTATTGTCTTTTATTCTTTACAGAAGCTTAATAAGTGTTCGACCTACTACCCTTACTTTGTATACTTATTGCAGTGAGATTTTTACTTTTGTTTGTTTTCTTCTTACTATCAATAATTAGTGAGACTTCTATTAAGCTTAAGTAAATTCCTTCAGCATTGCTTATAAGGCTGCTTTATTAGTGATGAACTCTTTTAGCTTTTGCTAGTCTGGGAAACTCTTGATTTCTCCTTCAATTCTTTTTTTTTTCCATAAATTTATTTTTTTATTCGTTTTTGGCTGCATTGGATCTTCATTGTTGTGCCTGGGCTTTTCTCTAGTTGTGGCAAGTGGAGGCTACTCTTTGTTGCAGTGCACGGGCTTCTCATTGTGGTGGCTCCTCTTGTTGTGGAGCATGGTCTCTAGGTGTGCGGGCTTCAGTAGTTGTGGCTTGCAGGCTCAGTAGTTGTGGCTCATGGGCTCTAGAGCACAGGCTCAGTAGTTGTGGTGCACAGGCTTAGTTGCTCCGCGGCATGTGGGATCATCCTTTACCAGGGCTCGAACCCGTGTCCCCTGCTTTGGCAGGCGGATTCTCAACCACTGTGCCAACAGTGAAGCCCTCTCCTTCAATTTGGAATCATAATCTTGCTGGTAGAGTATTCCTGTTGTAGACTTTTTCCTTTTAGCCCATTGAATATATCCTGTCATTCCTTCCTAGTCTGCAAATTCTGCTGAAAATTCATCTGACAGTCTTATGGGAATACCTTGAACATAACTAGATGCTTTTATTTCACTGCTTCTATGATTCCTCTTTACCTTAAATTTTTGGCACCTTATAATATATGTCTTGGTGTGGACCTGTTTGTCTTCATCTTGTTTGGGACTTTGTGTTTCCTGGACCTGGATGTGTGTGTACTGATAACTTTCCTAACCTAGGGAAGGACAGTAATGGTTATACACATGCTCACCCAAGTCAGGAGAAGAATAGATAGACAAAGCTGCTAGTCTTCAGAGATAATTTCCATGTAAGTTGTTGTAATTTGAGTGTGTCCATGGCAGGAGGGGAGCTCAGTATCTTCCTACTCTATCATCTTGATCCCCTCTCAAGAATTCTTTGAAAATATATGCATTTATTACTGTAAACATAACTCTTTGAATTGCAATCTTTTTCCTGTATTCCATAAATTTAGATACTTTGTGTTTCCAATTTTGTTTGCTTTAAGATTTCTTTTAAATTTCCCTTTTGATTTATTCCTGTATGCATTGGCTATTCAGGAGCTTATTGTTCAATTTCTACGTGTTCTTGAATTTTCAATTATTCTGTTTAATATTGAATTTCAGTTTCATACCATTGTGGTTGGAAATGATCCTTGATATGATTTCAACATTCTTGGATTTTTGAAGACTTGTTTTGTGGCTTAACATAGGATCTACCCTAGGAAATGTTCTATGTGTACTTAAGAAGAATGGAAAGTTTGCTGCTGTTGAGTGGGATGTACTGTATATGTATGTTAGGTTCATTTGATATCAAGTGTGTGTTCAAGTTCAATGTTTTCTGATTGATATTCTGTCCGGATGATCTATACAATGTTGAAAGTTGGGTATCGATGTTTCTTACCATTATTTTATTTCTGCAAATTTTCCCCTTCACGTGGGTTAATATATTCTTTATATGTTGAGAGGCTCCAAAGCTGGATACATACATATTTATAATTGTCATGATTTCTTGATGAATTTATCCATTTATCATTATATGATAACCTTCTTTCCTTTGAGAAGTTTGACTTCAAGTCTTTTTTGCCTGATAATAGACTAGTCAGTCAAGTATCATTTTCATGGAGTATTTTTTTTTCCAATCATTCAATTTTATGCTATATATGGATTTGAAGTTAACAGGAATCTCTTGTACACAGTATATAATTGAACTTTCTTTAATCCTTTCAGCCACATTATGGATTATTTAAATTGAAGTATAGTTGATTTACAATATTACATTAGTCTCAGTGGTAGAATATATGGATTGAATATTTTTATAGATCATGCTCCACTTAAAGTTATTATGAAATAATGGCTATATATCCCTGTGTTGTACTATATATCCTTGTTTATTTCATACATAGGGGTATTGGATTTAGAGAAACAAACTACTGTCTTTCCCTCCCCCCTTCACTCACCCCACCAGTAACCACTAATTTGTTCTCTGTGAGTCTATTTCTATTTTGTTATATACTCTTCTTTCTTGCATTTTTAGATTCCACAGAGAAGTGAGAACATAGATTATTTGTCTTTCTCTAACTTATTTAAGGTGGTATAAATATTCTAGGCCTATCCACGTTGTTGCAAGTGGTAGAATTTGGTCTTTTTAATGGCCGAGTAATAGTCTATTGTGTATACATACCACATCTTCTTTATCCACTCATCTGTTGATGGACATTTAGTTTGCTTCCATATGCTGGCAATTGTAAATAATGCTGCTATGAACATTGGGATGCATGTGTCTTGTGAAATTGGTGTCTTCATTTTCTTTGGACATATATCAAGCAGTGGAATTGTTGGCTAATATGATAGTTTTACTTTTAGCTTTTTTCAGGGCCTCCATATTCTTTTCATAGTGGGTGTACCAATTTACAATCCCACCAACAGTGTACTAGGATTCCCTTCCTTCATGTCATGAACAACATTTCATATTTGTAGACTTTGGAATAATAGCCACGTTGAGAGGTGTGATGTGATGTCTCATTATGGGTCTTCTTGTGGGTCATTCATTAAATTTAATTTACAAAAGAAGGTGATAGGCTGGATGTGATCTCCAGGTTTAGTTTGCTAATGCCTGGTATAGGTTAATTTGAGGAGAATTAATACCTTTACAACGTTATTTATTGCTTAATTTTTTCAGGTTGACATTTAATGATCGGTAACAGATTTAAAAAATTTTCTCCCTAAAGGATATCTGAAGTCTGTCGGTTTGTTTCTGTTTTATAAATTAGTTCATTTCTATCATTTTTTAGACTCCACTATAAGTGATATCATATGATATTTGTCTTTTTCTATGACTTACTTCACTTAGAATGAAATAATGTCATTTGCAGCAAAAGGAATGGACCTAGAGATGATCATGCTTTTTCATTTCTGAGTAATATTTGATTGTGTACATGTACCACTTCTTCATTATCCATTCATCTGTTGATGGACATTTTGGTTGCCTCCATGTCTTGGCTATTGTAAATAGTACTGCAGTGCATGTTTGGGTTTGGGTGCATTTGTCTTTTTGAATTCTGGTTTTCTGCAGATGTACGCCCAGAAGCAGGACTGCTGGATGATATGGTAGCTCTATTTTTACTTTTTAAAGGCATCTCCATACTGTGCTTTATGGTGGCCGTTACCAGCTTACATCTCACCAACAGCATAGGAGGGTCCCCTTTTCTCCATGTCTTCTCCAGCATTTATGGCTTGTAAACATTTTGATGATGGTCATTCTGACTGTGCAAGGTGATACCTTGTTGTAGTTTTGATTTGCATGTGTCTAATAATTCGAGATGTTGAGCATCTTTGCATGTGTTTTTTTTTAAACACTGTGAAAAAAGTTACAGTTGACATTGGTTTTTTGAAAGGCTGACTGTTTTGAATTTTTGTTTGATAACTCTCACAGGACATTTGTTAAGGGCAGGTGTCATTTACACCCTGGCAGTCCTTGTGAATATTAAGTGCCCATAAGCACATGTTTTAAAGTTGCTGTTGTGGAAATGGACACAAGCGGTAGGATTTCCTTCATTCCCCTCTTTGGTTACTTGGGTAACCAGACCCACTGTGGAAGATGGGTTCCTGGATTGTAAATTAGTGTGGACTGTGCCAGAACAAACGCCCAAAATCTTCTGTTTTGTTACTTCTTGTTTTTGTTTTAATTTAATTTTTCTGTTTTATTGGAGTAAAGTTGATTTAAAATATTCTGTTTGAGGTAGGCATACAGAATCTTGTTCAGTTATATATATTCATATATCTATTCATCTTCAGATTCTTTTCCCATATAGGTTATTAGAGAGTGTTGAGTAGACTTCCCTTTGTTATACAGTAGGTCCTTGTTGATTATCTATTTTATATGTATTAGTGTGTAAATATTTTTCCCAACCTCCTGATTTATTCCTTCCGCCCACATTTCTCATTGGGTAACCATAAGTTTGTTTTCTAAGTCTGTGAGTCTGTTTCTCTCTCTTTTATTTTATTTTTTTGCCTGTACTGGGAGGCATGTGTGATATGAGTTCTCCCAACACCAGGGATCTAACCCACGCCCCCTGCAGTGGAAGCTCGGATTCTTAATCATTGGACCACCTGGAAAGTCCCTGTTTCTCTCTTGTAAATTAGTTCATTGGTGTCAGTTTTTACATTACAGCTATAAGTGGTATCATATGATATTTGACTTTCTCTTTCTGACTTACTTGACTTAGTATGATTATCTCTAGTTCCATCCATGATGCTGCAAACGGCATTCCTTTATTCTTTTTCATTTCTGAGTAATATTTCACTGTGAACATGTACCACTTCTTTATCCATCCATCTGCCGATGGATATTTTGGTTGCTTCCATGTCTTAGACATTGTAAATTGTGCTGCGGTGCACATATGGGCGCATGTGTGTTTTCCAATTCTGGTTTTCTCCTGTTATATGCCTGGGAGTGGGACTGCTGGATCATATGGTACCTCTAATTTTACCTTGTAAAGGAGCCTCCATACTGTTATTTATAGTGGCTGTTACCACCTTAGATCCCAACAGCAGCATAAGAGGGTTCCCTTTTTTCTACAACCTCTCAAGCATTTATTGTTTGTAGACTTTTTGATGATGGCTATTCTGACTCATGTGAAGTGATCCCTCGTAGTTTTGATTTCCATGCCACTAATAATACATGAATTAGAACATCTTTTCAAGTGTTTTCTTTTAAACAGTGTAAAATTTACCTATTGAAATAGGATCTTGAAAGTCTGTTCCTTTGGAATTTATTTTGCTTACCTACCCCTGGATATTTCCTGATTGTGGGTGTCATTTAGAGCCCTACAGTCCTTGTGAATATTAAGTACCCATAAGCATTGGTTTTAAAGTTGAAGTTTCAGGAAAGGGCAACAAGGCAGCGGAATTTATTCATACTCAACTTGATTGCTAAGTAAAACAGAGGCTTAGTGGAAACTCCTCTTCCTAGGTTGTAAATTAGAGTGTAAAGTGCCAGGACAAATACCCAAAATCTTGTGTCACATTACTTCTTATTTAATTTAATTTTTATTTCTTATCAGAGTAAATTTGATTACAATGTTGTGTTTGTTCTAGGTGTACAGGATCCGGTTCATTCATATGTATACATATATCTAATCAGGTTTAGATTCTTTCCCATGTTGGTCATTAGAGAGAGTTGAGTAGTTCCTCCTTTGGCATCCAGTAGGTCCTTCTTGATTATATATTTTATATGAATTATTAAATGCATGTTAACCCCAACCTAATTTTTCCATTCCTTTCACCTTTTGTTAAGTCTGTATGGGTCTTTCTCTGTGGAAATGTGTTCATGGGTATCAATTTTTAGATAACACTAGTACATGATATAATCGGATATTTGTCTTTCTTTTTCTGACTTACTTTACATAGTATGATTACCCCTAGGCTCATTAGTGGTGCTGCAAAAGGCATTGTTTCATCTTTTCCATGGCTAATATTCGATTGTGTACATGTACCTCTTCTTCTTTGTCCATTCATCTGTACATGCACATTTTGGTTGCATCCATGTCTGGCTATTATACGTATCGCTGAAGAGCACGTTTGGGTGCCTGTGTCTTTCTGAATTCTGGTCTTCTTGGGTTACAGGCCCATTAGTGGTTTGGCAGAATCATATGGTAGCTCAATTGTTACCTTTAAAAGGCACCTTCATTCTGTTCTGATTAGTGGCTGTTACCAGTTTACATCCCAGCAACAGCATAGGAGGGTACCCATTCGTGGAAACCCATTCAGCATTTGCTGTTTACAGACATTTTTTTCTGATGGCCATTCAGACTAGGGTGAGATGATACCTTTTTGTAGTTTAAATTTGCATGTCCCTAATAATTCTTGATGTTGAACATTTTTTCATGTCCTTTAAAAAAAAAACACTGTGAGGAAATGTACCTCTTGAAATTGTCTTCTCCAGATTTTCTCCTGTCTTGCATATTAATGTCCATTCCTGACCGCAGGATATTTTTTGAGGGCAGGTGTCATTTAAAGCCCTGCAGTCATTTTGAATATTAAGTGACCAATAGCACTGGGATTAAAGCTGCTGTTGCAGGAATTGGCCACAAGGTGGCAGATTTCTACATTCCCAGCTTTGGTTATAAGGGCAGCAGAGCCTTCCTGGAAGTCGTGTTCCTAGGTTGCAAATTGGAGTGGAATGCTCCAGGACAAACCCCCAAAAGCTTATGTCTCCTTACTTATGTTTGTTTTTTAAATTTAATTTGTATTTTTTATCAGAGTAAATTTTATTAGAGTGTTGTGATTCTCTGGGTGTACCGATTCTGGTCAAATATTCATACATATATCTGTTCATCTTTGGATCCTGTTACCATGTAGGTTATTACAGAGTGTTGAGTAGACCTCCCTTAGTATTTGGTAGGTGTTTGGTGATTATACAATTTATACGTATTAGTGATTATATAATTTATATATTTTATGTTATATGTTTATATACATATAACATACATTAGTGTATGTATGTTAACCCCATAATCCTAATTTATCCATCCTCCCACCTTTCATTTTGGTTAACCATTAGTTTGTTTTATAAGTCTGTGAGTGTCTTTCTCTGTGGAAATATGTTCATTGGTAGCAATCTTAAGATAACATCTATAAATGATATCATAGGATATGTATCATACACTTTTCACTTACTTAACGTAATATGATTATTTCTAGACTCACCTGTAGTCATGAAAACGGCATTGTTCATTTTTTTTGAAAGGTAATATTCCATTAGGTACATGTACCACTTCTTCTTTGTCCATTCATCTGTTGATTGACATTTTGGCTGCTTCCATGTGTTGGCTATTGTGAATATAGCTGCAGTGCAGGTTTGCCAGCCTGTGTCTTCTCGATTCAGCTCTTCTCAGGTGATAGGCCCAGGGGTGGGCGTGCTGGATCGAATGGTAGCTCAATTTTTAGTTTTAAACGCAGCTCCTTTGTGTTCTCATTATTGGCTGTTACCACTTTACATCTCACCAGCAGCTAGAGGGTACACAGTTCTCTAAAACCCCTTCAGCATTTTTTTTTGTAGACTTTTTGCTGATGGTCCGTCGACTGGTGTGAGTTGAAACCTTTTTGTAGATTAGATTTGCATGAGTCTAATAATTCCTGATGTTGAGCTTTTATCTGTTTTCCTTTTTAAAAAAAAAAAAAACGGAGTAGAACTTACCGCTTTTTAGGATCTTATTGAAAAAATTGCTGTGTGTTGAGTTTTTTTGGCCATTCCCTACCTCAGGACATTTTTTGAGGGCAGGTGTCTTTTAAAGCTATGAGTCCTTGTGAATATTAAGTGACCATTAGCTGTGGGTTTAAAGCCGCTCTTGCGGGAAACGGCCACAAGGCGGCAGCATTTCTACATTTCCAACTCTGGGTTTTTGGGCAACAGAGCCTTCCTGGAAATCGTGTTAGTAGGCTGCAAAAAAGAGTGGACTGTGCCAGGGCAAGCCCCCAAGAGCTTATATCTCCTTACTTCTTGTTTGTTTTTTAAATTTAATTTTTATTTATTATGAGAGCAAATTTGATAAAAATGTTGTGCTTGTTTTAGGTGTACAGAATCTGGTTCATCTCTGTATCTATCTATTCATCTTTGGATCCTTTCCTGTGTAGGTTATTACAGAGTGTTGAGTAGACCTCTCTTGGTATTCTGTAGGTATTTTGTGATTATATATTTCATATGTATTAGTACGTGTCTGTTAACCCCCATATCCTAATTCATCCATTCCTTACACTTTTCCATTGGTTAAACATAATTTTGTTTTCTTAATCCATGTGTGTCCTTCTCTTGGAAATAAGTTCATGGGTATCAATTTTTAGGTAACACCTATAAGTGATATCATAAGATATCTGTCTTTCGGTTTGTTTCATACTTCAAGTTAGGTGATTATCTCTAGGTCCTCCTGTGGTGATGCAAACAGCACTGTTTCATTCTTTTCCGTGGCTAATATTCCATTGCGTACATGGACCACTTCTTCTTTGTGCATTTTTCTGTTGATGGACGTTTTGGTTTCTTACAAGTCTTGGCTCTGTTAAATGTTGCTGCAGTGCAGGATTGCCAGCCTGTGTCTTTTTGATTCTGGTCTGCTCAGGTGATAGGCGCATCAAAGGGCCTACCAGATCACATGGTAGCTCAATTTTTACCTTAAAACATACCTCCATTATGTTCTCACTACTGGCTGTTTCCAGTTTACATCCCACCAGCAGCTAGAGGGTACACAATTATCTAAAACCCTTTCAGCATTTATTCTTTGTAGACTTTTTGTTGATGATCATTCTGACGGCTGTGAGGTGAACGTTTCTGTAGAATGGATTTGCATGCCTTTATTAATTCCTGATGTTGAGCATTTTTCTATGCCCTTTTATTTTTTAAAGAAAAGACAAAATGTGCGTAAAATATGCCTCTTGAAATTTTCTTCTTGAAATGTGGACGTCTTTTGAATTTTCTGGTCGATTTACAACCCCAGGATTTTTTTTTGACGGCAGGTGTCATTTACAGGCCTGCAATTATTTTGAATATTAAGTGACCATTAGCGCTGGGTTTAAAGCTGCTGTTGTATGCAATGGCCACAAGGGGGCAGCATTTCTCCTTACCAAATCTGGTTACTAGGGCAACAGAGCCTTAACGGAAGTCATGTTCTAGGTGGTAAATTAGAATGGAATGTGCCAGGGAAAAGCCCCTTAAGTTTATGTATCATTACTTCTTGTTCATTTTTATAATTTAATTTTTATTTTTTATCAGAGCAAGTTTGATTACAATGTTTTGTTTGTTCTAGGTGTGCAAGATGTGGTTCTTTTACACATATACATATATCTATTCTTCTTCAGATCCTTTTCCCATGTAGGTTATGACACAATGTTGAGTATTCTTCTCTTGGTATTCCATAGGTCTTTGGTGATTATATATTTCACATGTGTTTGTATATCTCTGTTCACCCCAATATCATAAAGTATCCAATCCTCACACCTTTCCATTTGGTGAACCATAAGTTTGTTTAATGAAGCTGTGATTGCCTTTCTCTGTGGAAATATCTTCACTGGTATCAATTTTTAGGTAACACCTATAAGTGATACCACAGGATATGTGTCTTTCACTTTCTGACTTACTAAAAGTTGCTTGATTACCTCTAGACTCATCTATGCTGCTGCAAATGGCATTGTTTCATTTTTCTCCCTGGTACATTGCATCTGTACATGTACCAGTTCTTCTTTGTCCACTCATCTGTTGATGAACTTTTTGGTTGCTTCCATGTCTTGGCTATTGTAATACTGCTGCTGTGAAGATTTGCCTGCCTGTGTCTTTCCAATTCTGTCTTATTAGATTATAGGCCCAGGAGTGGGCCTGCTGGAACATATGGTAGCTCAATGTTTACCTTTCAAAGGCACCTCCATTCTGTTCACATCAGTGGCTCTTACCAGGTTACTTCACACTTAAAGTTGTGGGTATGCAATTTCCACAAAACCTTCAGCATTTATTGTTTGTAGTTTTTTTGCTGATGGTTATTCTGACTGGTGTGAGCTGATACTTCTTTGTGGTTGGATTTGCATACACCTAATAATCCCTTGAAATTGAGCTTTAAGGCATGTCCTTGTTTCTTTCAAACTGTGAGTACAGCTTACCTCTTCAAATTGTTTTCTTGAAGTATGTGCCACATTTTAAAATCTTTTGGCCATTACCTCCCTCAAGACATTTTGTGGGCAGGTTTCATTTACAGCCCTGCAGTACTTGTTCATATGAAGTGACCATTAGCACAGGTTTTAAAGCTCCTGTTGCAGTTAAGGGCCAGAGGGCGGCAGCATTTCTATGTTCCCCACGCTGGGACTAGGGAAACAGACCTTCCTGCCAGTGTGTGTTCCTCGGTTGTAAATTAGAGTGGAATGTGCCCGGATAAACCCTCAAAAGATTATGTCTCCTTACTTATGTTTGTTTTTGAAATTTAATTTATATTTTTTATTGGAGTAATATTCCATTGTGTACATGGACCACTTCTTCTCTGTGCAGTCCTCTGTTGATGGACATTTTCATTGCTTCCAAGTGTTGGCTATGGTAAATATTTCTGGAGTGTGGGATTGCCGGCCTATGACTTTTTGATTCTCGTCTTCTCAGGTGATAGGCCCAGCAGTGGGTATGCTTGATTGAATGGTAGCTCAATGTTTACCTTTTCAAGGCACCTCCATTGGGGTTTCATTAGTGGCTCTTACCACGTCCCACTTAGAACGGAGGGTACGCATTTTTCCACAACCCCTTCAGAATTTATTGTTTGCAGAATTTTTGCTGATGGCCATTCTGACTGGTGTGAGCTGACACGTTTTTGTAATTTGGATTTGCATGTCTTTGATAATTCCTAATGTTCAGCACTTTTCCATGCCTTTTTCTTTCCTGTTAAAAAAAAAAGAAAAAATGTGTGAGTAAAGTACACCTCTTGAAATTGTCTTCTTGAAAGGTTACCCCCTTTTTAATGTTTTGGTCAATTTTCGGCCCCAGGATTTTTTTGAGGGCAGGTGTTATTTACAAGCCTGCAATGATTGTGAGTATTTAGTGACCATTACCACTGGGATTAAAGCTGCTGTTGTGGGAAACGGCCACAAGGCGGCAGCATTTCTCCATTACCAAACCTGGTTACTAGGGCAGCAGAGCCTTTCTGGAAGTTGTGTTCCTAGGTTGTAAATTAGAATGGAATGTGCCAGGAAAAACCCCCATAAGTTTATGTCTCATTACTTCTTGTTCGTTGTTTTAATTTTTTTAATTGGCGTAATGATTAGAATAGTGTTCGTGCAAGGTGTACACAGTCTGGTTCATTTGCGCATTACATATATATATTCATGTACAGATCAACTTCCCATGTAAATTATTACAGAGAGTTCCGCAGACCTCCTTTGCTATAAGGTCGGTCTTTTTGATATATATCGCTAGGCTCATCTACGGTGCTGCAAAGAGGCAGCATTTCATTGTTTTCCATAGCTAATATTCCATTGTGTACCCTGATCACTTCCTCTTTGTCCATTCATCTGTTGATGGACATTTCGGTTGTTTCCATGTCTTGCCTCTTGTGAATATTGCTGCAGTGGAGCTTCGGCAGTCTGTGTCTTCTCGATTCTGGTTTTCTCAGGTGATAGGCCCAGCAGTGGGCCTGCTGCATCGAATGGTAGCTCAATTTTTACGTCTAAACGCAGCTCCTTTCTGTTCTCATTATTGGCTTTTACCACTTTACAACTCACCAGCAGCTAGAGAGTACACAGTTTTCTAAAACCAATTCAGCATTTAATGTTTGTAGACATTTTGCTGATGGTCATCCGAGTGGCATGAGTTGAAACCTTTTTGTAGATTAGATTTGCATGAGTCTAATAATTCCTGATGTTGAGCTTTTATCCATTGTCCTTTTTCTTTTTTTAAAGAGTGAGGAAAACTTACCCTTTCTTAAGATCTTCTTGAAAACTTTGCTGTGTGTTGTGTGTTGCTTCTTTTTGCCATTCCCTAGCTCAGGACATTTTTTGAGGGCAGGTGTCCTTTACAGCCATGAGTCCTTGTGAATATTAAGTGACCATTAGCTGTGGGTTTAAAGCCGCTAATGCGGGAAACGGCCACAAGGCGGCAGCATTTCTACATTTCCAACTCTGGGTTTTTGGGCAACAGAGCCTTCCTGGAAATCGTGTTAGTAGGCTACAAAAAAGAGTGGACTGTGCCAGGGCAAGCCCCCAAGAGCTTATATCTCCTTACCTCTTGTTTGTTTTTTAAATTTAATTTTTATTTATTATCAGAGCAAATTTGATAAAAATCTTTTGTTTGTTCTAGGTGTACAGAATCTTGTTCATTATATCTATGTATCTATCTATTCATCTTTGGATCCTTTCCTGTGTAGGTTATTACAGAGTGTTGAGTAGACCTCTCTTGGTATTCCATAGGTCTTGGTGATTATATATTTCATCTGTATTAGTATAGGTCTGTCAACCTCCATATCTTAATTTATGCATTCCTCACACCTTTCCATTTGGTTAAACATAATTTTGTTTTCTTAGTCCTTGAGTGTCCTTTTCTTGGAAATAAGTTCATGGGTATCAATTTTTAGGTAACACCTATAAATGATAACATAGGATATGTGTCTTTTTGTTTCTTTGTTACTTCAAGTTGTGTGATTATCTCCAAGTCCTACTATGGTGGTGCAAACGGCACTGTTTCATTCTTTTCCATGCTAATATTCCATTGTGTACATGGACCACTTCTTCTTTGTGCATTCATCTGTTGATGGACATTTCGGTTGCTTCCAAATCTTGGCTGTGGTAAATATTGCTGTAGTGCAGGATTGCCAGCCTGTGTCTTTTTGACTCTGGTGTTTTCAGGTGATAGGCCCAGCAGTGGGGCTACCAGATCATATGGTAGGTCAATTTTAAACTTTAAACGCACCACCATTCTCTTCTAACTACTGGCTGTTACCAGTTTACATCCCACAAGCACCTAGAGGGTACACAGTTCTCTAGACCCCTTCAAAATTTATCGTTTCTAGACTTTTTTGCTGATGATCATTCTGACTGTTGTGATTTGAAGGTTTTTGTAGATTGGATTTGCATGTCTTTATTAATTCCTGATGTTGAGCATTTTTCCATGCCCTTTTTTTGTTTAAAAAAAAAAAGAAAGAAAGAAAAGGAAAAAGGTGAGTAAAATATGCCTCTTGAAATTGTCTTCTTGAAAGGTAACCTTCCTTGGAATTTCTTGGTCGATTTTCAACACCACGAATTCTTTTTAGGGCAGGTTTCATTTACAGTCCCACAATTATGTGAATATTAAGTGACCATTAGCTGTGGGTTTAAAGCTGCTGTTGTGCGAAACGGCCACAAGGCGGCAGCATTTCTCCACTCCCAAATCTGGTTACTAGGGCAGAAGAGCCTTCCTGGAAGTCATGTTCCTAGATTGTAAATGAGAATAGAATGTGCCCGGAAGAACCCCCATAAGTTTATGGCTCATTACTTCTTGTTCGTTTTTCTAATTTAATTTTTATTTTCTATCACAGCAAATTTGATTACAGTGTTTTGTTTGTTCTAGGTGTGCAAGATGTGGTTCTTTCACACATATACATATATTTATTCTTCTTCGGATCCTTTTCCCATGTAGGTGATGACACAGTGTTGAGTAGTCTTCTCTTGGTGTTCGGTAGGTCTTTGGTGATTATATATTTCACATGTGTTTGTATCTCTCTGTTAACCCCAATATGGTAATGTATCCAATCCTCACACCTTTCCATTTGGTGAACCATAAGTTTGTTTAATGAAGCTGTGATTGCCTTTCTCTGTGGAAATATCTTTGTTTGTATCAATTTTTAGGTAACACCTATAAGTGATATCATAGGATATGTGTCTTTCACTTTCTGACTTACTACAAGTTGTGTGATTACCTCTAGACTCATCTATGGTGCTGTAAATGGCATTGTTTCATTTTTTTCCTTGGCTAATATTCCATCTGTACATGTACCAGTTTTTCTTTGTGCACACATCTGTTGATGGACTTTTTGGTTTCTTCCATGTCTTGGCTATTGTAATACTGCTGCAGTGCAGATTTGCCTGCCTGTGTCTTTCCAATTCTGTCTTCTTAGGTTATAGGCCCAGGAGTGGGCCTGCTGGATCATGTGGTAGCTCAATGTTTACCTCTTAAAGTCACCTCCATTCTGTTCTCATTAGTGGCTCTTACCAGGTTACGTCTCACTTAAAGTTGAGGGTATGCACTTCTCCACAACCCCTTCAGCATTTACTGTTTGTAGTTTTTTTTGCTGATGGTTATTCTGACTGGTGTGAGCTGATACTTCTTTGTGGTTTATTTGCATGTGTCTCATAATCCCTTGAAATTGAGCTTTCTGGTATGTCCTTTTATTATTCAAACTCTTAGTACAGCTTACCTCTTCAAATTGTGTTCTTGAAATATGTGCCACATTTTGGAATTTTTTGGCCATTACCTCCCTCAAGAAATTTTGAGGGCAGGATTCGTTTACAGCTTTGCAGTACTTGTGCACATGAAGTGACCTTTAGCACAGGTTTTAAAGCTGCTGTTTCAGTTAATGGCCCGAGGGCAGCAGCATTTCTACGTTCCCCACTCTGGTACCTATGGAAACAGACCTTCCTGCCAGTGGTGTTCCTTGGTTATAAATTAGAGTGGAATGTGCCCGGATAAACACTCAAAAGATTATGTCTCCTTACTTATGTTTGTTTTTGAAATTTAATTTATATTTTTTATTGGAGTAATATTCCATTGTGTACATGGACCACTTCTTCTTTGTGCATTCCTCTGTTGATGCACATTTTTGTTGCTTCCAGGTGTTGGCTATGGTAAATATTGCTGGAGTGCAGGATTGCCAACCTGTGTCTTTTTGATTCTCATCTTCTCAGGTGATAGGCCAAGCAGCGGGTATGCTTGATTCACTGGTAGCTCAATGTTTACCTTTTCAAGACACCTCCATTGGGTTTTCATTAGTGGCTCTTACCACGTCCCCCTTAGAACCGAGGGTACACATTTCTCCACAACCCCTTCAGCATTGAATGTTTGCAGAATTTTTGCCGATGACTATTCTGACTGGTGTGAGGTGATAGGTTTTTGTAATTTGGATTTGCATGTCTTTAATAATTCCTAATGTTCAGCATTTTTGCTCGCCTTTTTCTTTTCTGTTAAAAAAAAAGAAAGAAAAAAGTGTGAGTACAATATACCTCTTGAAATTGCCTTCTTGGAAGGTTGCCCTCTTTTGAAATTTTTGGTCGATTTTCAACCCCAGGATTTTTTTTTGAGAGCAGGTGTCATTTACAGGCCTGCGTTGATTGTGAATATTTAGTTACCATTAGCACTGGGTTTAAAGCTGCTGTTGTGTGTAATGGTCACAAGACGGCAGCATTTCTCCTTTACCAAATCTGGTTACTAGGGCAGCAAAGCCTTTTTGGAAGTTGTGTTCCTAGGTTGTAAATTAGAATGGAATGTGCCAGGAAAAACCCCCATAAGTTTGTCTCATTACTTCTTGTTCGTTGTTTTAATATTTTTAATCGGGGTAATGATTAGAATATTGTTTGTCCTAGGTGTACACACTCTGGTTCATTTGTACATTATATATGTCTATTCATGTACAGATCCTCTTCCCCTGTAAAATATTACAGTGTTCCGTAGACCTTCCTTGCTATATGGTCGGTCTTTTTGATTTTTGTATGTATTTAATATGTATTTGTATACATATGGTAACCCTAATCTTAATTTATCCATTCCCCCCACCTTTCCTTTTAGTTTCCTTTAAAGTTGTTCGGTGGTCAACAAATAGGTAGATAATGCCCTATATCGAGACCTCTATTTTCAACCTGATTGCTTGTTTAGCTGACGATTTTTGTCTCCGTTAAAAGTCTTTGGTTAGCATAGGTGAAGGTCTTTGGCCTGGGTTTGTAACAGGTGCTACTTGTATTTACTCTTTTGTTTCTGAGAGTAATTGCTGTTTTTCATCAATTTGTTGAGATGCCAAGGACCACCTGTAATAGGTAGCTGATTAAACTCATTGTGATGATGGAAACAAGATGTCTCAGGTTTTATCTTTTAATTTACTGATTTTAGATGGGGACTAATGTTCATGGCTACAGACCATGCTTGTTATCTCCACAATCATCTCTCTTCAATTCTTTCTGGTGGAAGAAGGAAGGACAGAATCCTGAGCCTCTGGTTCAGAGGGTCACAAATCAATCTTTCTCCTATGCCTATTGATTCCAACTTAAATTAGTGAAGTTCTACTCTATATCTTCTTTTTCTTTCCTTCTCCATTAAAAAAAATTCTCCCCTATGCTGTGAAGAAAGACAGGAAAGTAGAAAAGTAATGGGAATAGATTTTGCATCTTCTTTTGGTCTGTCTGAATTATCATCATCGCCTTCTTTTCAATGCCATCTTGGCATATTGTACTTTAAAAGCCCTTTCACATGTGTTTATCTCGTATGCTTCTCTTGCAATAGTTACCCCATTTATAGCTGAGGAATCTTAGGCTCACAGAGGCCAAATGTCTTAGCTAAGTTCATATGGCTAGATAATGAGTGAAACTGGGTATATTTCCTTGGACTCTTCTGGTTGTAAGGAACAAAAAATATCAATTTGAACCAGCTACTAGCTTAATAGAAAGGAATATACTGCAAAGAGTTTGGACTTGTTTACAGACCAGAAGAAAGAGTTATAGAATCAGGTCAACTCTGGAGACTTTCAGAAGTAGAAACTGAGATCTGAAGCCTGCAGGAATTTTTTAGTCCGTCTCATATCTGTTTCTTTTGGGGTACCGACATCATTGGGTCAAACCTCCCCATGTAGTAGGGGACATGGTTGCCAGTAGGGCTGCCATGTATTGCACGCAGTGTACAATTCTGCTCCATCTAAGGGTTACTAATCATATCTTAGAAATCCAAGATTTGTATGTTTATTGTGGCAAATTTCCAGCAGATGGCACTCAAGTGTCTTTTCTAACAAAAGTCAGTAAAATGATTTGAGGAAGAGGTACATTTCTCTATTTGCACAAAGGTGCCTTAGTGGGTAGTGGGGACCTTGTCTTTCTGAGATCATGCTTTTCCTGATTATAACCAAAGAAAAAAGAAAAACCTTCCCCATAACAGAAAGAACCTAGACAATAACTTTGGTGGATTTGGCTTGGGCTCCATCTTGAATCAATATCTGTGGTTGGGAGTGGTTCATGATTGACCCCTTTAGACATTACAATTTTCCCTGTGGAAACACTCCTCTTTCTATATATAAAATTCCACTGCTGCCTACATAAGGCAGTGAATCCATATGTAATCACAAGTATACTCCCCACCCCCAACTCTTTCAAGAGAGGTATTTCAAAGTATCACCAACTACTGCATTTACTAACAAGTTCAGGGTGTTTGGGAGACATGGCTCCTCAAGGTTCTGAACGCTGT
Source organism: Eschrichtius robustus (assembly GCF_028021215.1). Taxonomy (NCBI): domain Eukaryota; kingdom Metazoa; phylum Chordata; class Mammalia; order Artiodactyla; family Eschrichtiidae; genus Eschrichtius; species Eschrichtius robustus. Next base: position 69,883,450 of record NC_090830.1, read on the forward strand.
GGGCATTGGGACTAATTTAACCATTTCCAACCCATCTAAGATACAATAGTACAGGAAAAAGAAAGTAGCCACAATAAGAATTCAAGTTTGGAAAAGAGGGAGAAGGATAAGCAACATGAGTGGGACAACTCCAGAGGATATGCCATACTCCACTGAATAGGACTGGTAAGGCATATCCATTTTTCACTCACTGCCTTGGCTGCTGTTAGGTCTTTGGCATTCTGTCCCCGGGAAGCTTTGCCTTGATCATTTCCCTTCATGGCCACAGTAAACAAGAGGACAGCTCGTGGAAGGTTATATTCTTCAAGAAGCCCAGTTGCTATCTTTGTTGTACAGAGACCCAGGAATTGCCTTAGAGATGGAGGAATTGCAGGCTTCTAATTGAAGAATTTCTTTAACAAAGCACATCTTTTAAAGAGCTAGTTGGCTGTCAATGTTGAGTTCATTTTGATGGGCTCTGTTGACTTATAACCAACCAGCAGTTTTGTTGATTCATAATATTTGGCTCTAGACTCTGCCTTTGAAATTTATGTCTTCTAGAAACATACCCATAGGACTTTGACAGTCCTCCTGTGGCCTCTGTTTAATAACTTCTACCTTGGCCCCTGCCTCAGGGCAACTGAAGCAATAGGCTGAGTTGGTGAAACAGAGCTCTTCTGCCCTCTGGCCCCTCGTTGCTTCCCAACTATTTGCACTTTATGATGGGAAAAATTACTGCCTTTTCTTTGGGGCAAGTGCACAGCAGGAGCTGTTTTGGAAAAGTCTGAGTGGTCAGGCCTTTCCCATTTCTAGGTTACTCTTGGGTATCCCCTCTCCTTGATGGTGAAATAACTCCACTGTAGGACACAGAATTCATCTCTAACAGTTTTGCAGGCAGCATGGTTTTCTGATCCTTAGCAGCTTTGGATCAGTAGCTACATATAGATAAGGGCTCTGTTTTAACAGCACTATATATCTATCTTCTTATTTCCTATCCATTTTAAGAAATGCCAGCTTGGATTGAGGCTTACTTTCCTTTTAAGGGACCTTACCAAAGGCCATAAGAGGTATCCAGTGTGCTCTTGTTTCTTTTTTTTTTTTTTTTTCCTTTCAAATTTTAATCATTTATTAAAGCAATTGTTTTATCAGTCATTTTTCTGGTATAGATATAAACAAAGTCCCCATAACATCTCTTGACCTCCTGTCAGTGTTCTATCGATACATTCTAGTTTTAAAGTTTTTTAAATTGAAGTATAGTTGATTTATAATATCATATTAGTTTAAGGTGTATACAATAGTATTCAATATTTTTATAGATTTAAAAAATTTTTAATTTAAAAAAATTTTAAATTTTATAGATTTTTATCCATTTAAATTTATTTTAAAATATTGACTATATTCCCTTGTGCTGTACCATATATCCTTGCTGCTTATTTATTTTATACATAGTAGTTTGTACTTCTTAATCCCCTACCTCTATCTTGCCCCCTTCCTTACTGGTAACCACTGGTTTGTTTTCTATGTCTCTGAGTCTGTTTCTGTTTTGTTATTTTCATCCATTTGTTTATTTTTCAGATTCCATGTATAAGTGATATCACACAGTATTTGTCTTTCTCTGTCTGACTTCTTCCATTAAAGCATAATACCCTTCAGGTCTCTCCATGTTGTTGCAAAGGGCAAGATTTCAGTCTTTTTTTTTTTTTTTTTTTTTAAGGAATTCCTTTATTTTTATTATTTATTTATTTAGTTAGTTAGTTTTGGCTGTGTTGGGTCTTCGTTTCTGTGCGAGGGCTTTCTCCAGCCGTGGCAAGCGGGGGCCACTCTTCATCGCAGTGCTCGGGCCTCTCACTGTCGTGGCCTCTCTTTTTGCGGAGCACAAGCTCCAGACGCGCAGGCTCAGCAGTTGTGGCTCACGGGCCCAGTCGCTCCACGGCATGTGGGATCCTCCCAGACCAGGGCTCGAACCCGTGTCCCCTTCATCGGCAGGCAGACTCTCAACCACTGCACCACCAGGGAAGCCCGATTTCCTTCTTTTTTATGGCTGAGTCTTGTTTATTATTTTTCTACCAAGCCACCAAAATATTATTGTCTGTCTGCCAAGGTACAGCAGGTAATAGTTAATATCTACTTTGTTTTCATGTAAGAATTACCATCTTTCCACCTGGGAGTAGTGTTATTCTCACTTCCTCTACCTCATATCAACTAAACCCAGTCTACATTTAATACTAATTTCTATAGTAATTAGTAATCTTTGTATTGCTAGTGAGAGAAACTCAAGTGTAAGTAGCCTAAGGGAAAAAAAAAGGAGGAGGAAGAAATTATTGGATCTTGGGTCACTCACATAAGACCTACAGAGAGAGGCAGCTCTGGAAACTTCTGTGGCTGGAACTGGGGAATTGACTGTCTCCTATTCCAGATTCTCTCTGTTGGCTTCATTTGCTCAGACTCTTCCTCATGGTTGCAGGAAGCTGTGGGGTACATCCTACACCTCATAATCAAAGCAGGAAGGAAGATTCTTCCTTTCCTGCTCTAGGAGAAAATACTGGAGAAGGGCTCTGATGAGCTTGGCTTGGACCAGTCCTTGAGGCTGCGGGGTGGGGTTGACATCACTTATCAAGTAGATCACTGACTCACTGATCTACTTTTCAAGTTTGGGAATGCTTTTATCCTATGGAGGTGATAGTTGTTGAATTCTTGGTTAGTGCCTTGCCTTGTTTTTTTTTTGTTGTTGTTGTTTTTTTATTGTGGTCAAAATTAAATACCCAGTACTTTAAATTAAAAAAAAATTTTTTTATTAAAAAATTTTTTTTTGGCTATCCCACATGGCTTGTGAGATCTTAGTTCCCCAACCAGGGATTGAACCTGGGCCCTCAGCAGTGAAAGCACAGAGTCCTAACTATTGGACCGCCATACCCAATTCCACTGGGAATATCATACCCAGTACTTCTTTAAAAAATTGAAGTATAGTTGATTTTGCCATGTTGTGTTAGTTTCAGATATGTAGCAAAGTGATTCATATATATATGAATATATATATAAGGATATATATATTCTTTTTCAGATTCTTTTCCATTATAGTTTACCACCAGATATTGAATATAGTTCCCTGTGCTATATAGTAGGCCCTTGTTGTTTATCTATTTTATGTATAGTAGTGGTATCCCAGTACTTTTGTAACCACACCTGAGGAACTGATAATTTCTTTTTAATAGTAAAAATAAAAATCATTGTCCAGTATGCTCAGAGTCAACCAACTTTCCTTTAAAAATACTGCCAATTTTTTCTTGCTGATGCCATCCCTCCAACTTTGGAAAAACAGTCACGTTCCACCCAAATTATGCTTTTGATGAATGTGGTCTCTGTATATTCAGCTGGGACCGTGATCTACAGACACAGCAATTGAAATGGTCAATCACAGGAGCCACTAAATGACGCCTGAGTGCAGGTGTGTGATTAACAGCAGGTGCTGAAGATATCAGAGCTGGCAAATTGGAATCTTCCTTTCTCCTCACTTTAGCCATACTTTAGGTTTCCCTGGAACTGAAATTGCTGCAGAAAGATAAACTTTGTCACGAACAGCTGCTCACTGGATACTTAGAATAGACTGCTTTGTGGTGGGAGTTGCTTTTTAAAGTCATATTTCCTGTTTCTCTAGCTTGACTGTGAACTCCTTGGGATTGGGGACCAGAGTTTATACTTCTTTGTATACTTGTTCTTCCTGGGACAGTTTTGTGTATACAGAGGATGTTTAGCCAGAGTTGGAGCATTGTTATGAAGGCATGTAAAGAGACGGGATGTTGGCACCACTGGCTTTAAAAAGTGTATGGAAAGACTCTCCAGTCTCAGGTGAACGGGGAATATTGCCCATTCATAAGCACTGATCTGGGAGACAATAGGTTCTGGTTCTCTTTCCTACCCTAATTTTTTGAGCAAGAATGTCTATTAAATCAACAAGCATTTTATTGAGTGACTAGTAAGTGTTAGGACTGGGGAGGAGCAGTGAACCTGATTAAAAAAAAAAAAAGTCTCTTCCCTCATGGAGCTTTTATTCTAGTGGGAGAATACAGAATACAAACAAGATAACAAGCAAGATAATTGTAAATGATTAGAAGTTCCAGGAAGGAAGGATGATATGATAGAGAGTAACTGAGGTCTTTTAGGTTAGGGAGGAAAGGAATAAGATGCATGGGAGTTAGGAAAGCTCTGGAATAAGATCTGAGTTTGAATCTCAACCTCTTTCACTTACCATCTGTGTGTCCTAAGGAGAGTTATGTAACCTCTCTGAGCCCTAGTTTTTTCATTTAGAAAATGTACTTATAAGGTTGTTGTAAATATTAAAATACATATAAAATGCATAATAAGTACTGATTGTAATGTATTCTGGTCTTTGTCCTCTGGATTGTGACAAAATGATTTTGAATGTCCTATATAGAAAGTTTTGAATTTCTATGATTTTTATGCTCCAGTTTTCTTGCTTTCTTAAAAAAAAAAAGAAAAACCTTTCCGATTACTTTTCAGGTTTGAAAATCTTTCAGTGAAATAAACGATGGATAATTGTCATTTCTACTTAACTTTGCAGTCTTCTGAGCTGAATGTCTTTAAGTAGGAGGAAGCAACCGTAAATCTTGCAAAGTTCAAAATCCATTACTGAGGGTGAGGGATGTGGTTAATGTCTCCCATTGTGAAGTGTAATTATCTGTTTAAGAAAAGAGCTGACTAAAGAAAGCTGTGGTTGATTAAAAAAAATTCCAAATCAACCATTAAATCAACAGTTGCTCTTAATTTAATATGTTGCATATGGTCCCAGGTGTGAGTGTAACAAACCAAAGGATTTTTGGGATGAACAGAATCAGATTTTCCATTTCTATGTATTTACATGTCAACAGATTAGAATGGATAGTTTCCTATAACACAACTATTCAGTGCCCTGAAGCACACATTATCTCCACCAGGGGTGGGGCTAGGACGCCTAGTCCCAGTGGTCTGTAAGGCAGGAGCACATTGCAAGACTCCTATCCCTACCTCATCACAAATATTTTAGGCGTTCTCTATCTATATATATTACCTATGAAATCATTTCCACAGAGGCTAAAATCTCTGCCTTATAAAGTCTCTGGATTCAGCGCTTGTCTCCAGGAGGCTTTTGCTTCGATGTTTATGGTGGGAAGAGCTTGTAAAAGAACTAATTTTACGTATCAATGTACTATAGTTGGAAATTAAGGGTGCCAGTTACCCATCTTTGCTATGTATTTGAGTAATAACCAATTAAGAACAATCTGAGTCATATGGGATCAAAACGCAGCTTTATTAATTGCCCCCTTCCTCCCAATGGTCCTGATGTATTTGACGTAACGGTGTTGAAAGACATCATTTAGACCAGAAGCTCAAATGGGGCTTCCTAGTCCCCCACCCAACTCTCACTTAATTCAGGGCAGCTGATGCAGATTAGGGCTAGTGTGATTTACTCACCCAGTCGCTGGCTCCTCTCACTGGCAGGGACAGTTCTTGGTGGGCCAACTGCATAGAGACAAAAAGGAAAGGAAGGGGAGTATAGGGGGAAGAGAGAGAGAGAGAAGCTCCCTTCTGCATCTGAGTCACCCACTAGTTCACGGAGTTTCTGATGGAAGGAATATCTCTTGTGCCTGTGAGAAGAGCTTTTCTTGGCAAATTATCCATTTCTTTCCCCATTTTCAGTTTCATTTTCTTTTTAGGTGTGTATACCTTCATTAATCCAAGTTCCAAGGTACCCCAGCACTCTGGCATCCTAGCTGACTGTGTCCTCTTAGCTTGTCTCGTTCTCCAGGTACTTTCTTGCCCTTCTCACTCTCCTCTAATGCACCTGCCTCATGGTGTGTTTCCTCAGCCTTCTATCTAATCTCAAGAGATAGTTTCTTTTCTGATGTTCGTGTTTGGTCATGCCATAATATTTTTTTTTCATAGTACTATTTGATGCCTTAATGCAAAACTGTGACTTACATGAAAACTTCAGGTTTCAAGGCAGGCAAGTGGGGAAAATATTTTATTCACAGAAAATTTCTCTGCCTTTCAAATCACGTAGAACAGGCAACAGCCTGCTCTGCCTAGGCACAAAATTGCTCTTGGCTGTGATCATCTTCCATAGCTGGATTTTATCTTTACCTGCATCTCTGACAAACTGAGTCAAATTGATTCCAAAGTGCTTCGAGGAACAAGAAGAAACCTTCTTCCCGCAATATGATAGTGTCTAATTTAGCGTGAGAAGGACGGGAGGAACTAGAGATGTTTAGTGTAGAGAAGAGAAACTATGTGCGGGACGTGATGATCTGCTTCTTACATTTGAAAAACTGTTATTTGGAGAGGGTTTGTTATTTTGTATACAAAGTGTATGAGTTAAAGAGAGGGAGGCTGGGAGCTTTTCACAGACAGATTTGCAGACGTGGAAAGCTCTTCATCCTGGAAACAGACTGCTTTAGCTTCCTGACCTTGAAGATGTTTTAAGCAGAGGCTAAGTGACTACCTGCTGTGATGCTGCAGGATGCCTCTGTGTGGAGTAAGGTTAGACTAATGACTTCTGGGGTGTCTTCCCACGCTGAGATCTAATGGTCCTTCAGTGCCTTCTTTCCTCCACTGGTTGTCTCTACTGCTCCAGGTCTGGAGGAAAATTTGAGGAAAAGGACCTTCAGACTTTCACAGGTGCCAAATTTCTTAGCTTTGTTAAAGGCCAAACAATTCTGGGGAGCCTTGGGTATGAAAGATAAGAATAAGCTTTTAAAGTAACTGGTGAACCAAGGGATATTGTCCTAACGTTTGAATGATGCCTTAAGATTGCAAGATTTTCAGAAAATTCAGGTCAGCCTGCATTATAGTCTGACTGATTTTGATGACTACAGTTCTCTAGTTCTTAACACCTGAATCAATTTTTAAATAAATGTTTAATCATTGAAGTATATCTACAGGGATATGCACAATTCTTAAGTGTACAGCTTGATGAAGTATCACAAAGCAAACGGTTACATAATCACCATGTAGATCACCAAGAAATATATTACCCAACAGATAGAACTACATCCAGAAAGCTCCCACACTTCCCAACTTGGGTTCTTTCCCAGGCTTTATCCCACTGTCTTCTCCCCAAAGGCATCCATATCCTGATTTCTAACAAGGTTTCTAGCTTATATGTAAGCTTTACCTATTTTGAGTTTTATATATTCACACCACCAGCATATAAACATTCCAGTTGCTTCACATTCCTTATAGCCCTTGGTGTTACTGTGTCTTTTTACTTTAGCCATATTGTTGGGTGTGTAGTGATGTCATACCAGTTATTAATTTGCATTTCCCTGATGACTAATGAAGTTGAACACTTTTATTAATGTTGTTGGCAATTCAGATATCCTCATTTGAAAAGTACCTATTATTTCATTTTCCTTTTTTTTTTCCTCCCTCTCTCCCTCCCATCCTTCCTTCATTTTTTTCTGTAGATACCGTGTATCACATTAAGAAAGTTTATTTCTAATTTGCTGAAAATCTTTTTTCCTTTTTACCATGAAGGATGTTGACTTTTATCAAATGTGTTTTCTACAATTCTAATGAGAATCATTGACTTTTCTACTTTATTCTGTTAATATGGTAAGCGACATTGCATTTCTGGAATAAATCCAGTTTGCTCACATAGCAGTCTTTTTATGTCAGTGGATTTGCTTTGGATACTTTAATGATTTACACTAAGGAATTGATAAAATATTTTTGTAAAAATAATTTTTGTACTTTATATGAGCTTCTGAAAAGGCTTCAATAACATTTTTTCTCTTAGATGGATTAAATATTTTATCTGCAGTCATATTTACACTGACAACTTGACCAGACATCATTCTGTTTGAATATAAGTAATATAGTCTCTTTTGTGGATGAAGAGCTTACTATATGCCTTTGCAGTCTATCTTCTCTGGAAGAACTTTATTTTCTACTAGAGCCAGAAAGTAGGATTTGCATATATTTGTACCTGGATAGAAATTATAGAATATTACTTTATCCTTTGTCAACTGGAAAAGTTGCTCAGTGACTTATATTCTATGTTTTTTATGTTCTCTAATTAATGTAAATTAATGATTAAAAAATTTAATAGTGTTAAGGGAACTTTTTACCTCCATTATCTAATTTGATCCTCACAGTCTTATGAAATACATAAGGTTAATGTTATTGTTAATAAGATGGTCTCATAAGGAGATTTTTATATTCAAACTGGAGGATAGAAGGCTTTAAAATCTTTTCTCTCTCCCGCTTTCTTTGTTTCCAACCAAGATTCAACATGATCCTCAGCCTTGAAAGGTCTTTGATGAAGGCTCTTAAGTGCTTTAGAATATCTTCTACATTCTGTATTTTGATGACCCTTTTGAAAGGGACCCAGTATTCCTAGATCCACAATTTAGAATGCTTGATGCTAGACCCTGGGAGAATACACAAGAATTTAAAATATTTTGAGGCTCTGGGACATAGGGAATGGTTAGATACAATGACCTCATAACTATTGTTTGGGTCTATGGATTGTCAAGGAGATGAGGCCCCGGAGAGCTCAGCACCCTCAATTCTTTTGTTCTCTTCACTGTGGAATGTGGCTTGGTTATGATTATAGGATTATAGAGGTAAGGGTGAAGACTTGAGAAGACAGTATAAAATTAGGACGTGTGAAATCTGTGTGACAGTTTTCCTTTCTATGTGATGTTTAGAGGAGAATTTAGCACACTTCCTTGGCATCCTATGAATCAGTACAATCTCTGCCTTCTCCAGGCCACTGTGGACCCTAAGGAACATGCAGACCATTGAGGGAGTGGATGCTAGTAACACTAATAATTACCTTTAATTTTCAGATTGGGAAACTGAGAGACTTGTCAATTCTGCAGAGTTGAGAGCTGGAATTGGCAGTGGAGCTAGAACCAGGGTCTTTTGACTCCAGTCTCTAAAAATCTTAATTTTGACTTGTATATAATTTTCATTTATCTAGTAGAAACACCATTTGGCATTTGACAAGTTTCAATATTTGCATTTTTGCGGGGGAGAGGATGAGGGAGCATCAGTATTTGTGCCTCTAGATATTGCCTGCTGTTGGTATCACAGGAGCATGTCCAGCTAGGTTGATGGAATTTGTTCAACCCCTCTTACTCTCTCATCTTTGCTTACTTGTGTTTTCAAAAGCAAAGCCCAACTTGCCAAACCTTCTTTCACTGAATTCTATAACTACATGTTTGTTTTAATTCTTTTTATGTTCTTCTGATATATGAAGTAGGATAGGTCATTTTCTTTATCATCCTTTTATTGCTAGAGATGTTCAGGCCCTGTGAAATGGAGAGAACCCTCCCGGGTCAAAGAACAGGTGAGTGCAGAGCTGACACTACAAGGCAATGGTCCTAACTCTCTATCCAGTGCTACTGCAAAGCTGAGACACTGCCCCAACTAAGCCTGGTAGTTGTTCTTGCTTTTTATTTCTTAAATAACAATCTTATAGCAGCATTAAATAAAAATATAAAAAGGAAAAAAAATCTGTAATTCCTTCATCAAGGATTTGCATCTCTTAATTTTTGTATGTTTCTCACTAGTCTTTATTATATTATACACTTGTTAAGTTGATGTGCTTTAGAAATGAGAGCCCTTTTGGACAAGCTAAAAGCAACAGAAGGGTAATGAATGTGGGATTTGTTAGAAAATCTCAAACTCTGGTTTTCTTTCTTTGGATAATCAGAGTGGTGATCACTATTGGACTATTCACAGACTTCTTTCTATTTTGATGTAGTGGTTTTGGTGTAAGTTATTTTATCTTGATTTTACTCTAGGGCTTTTAGAATTAGATTTTGCTGGAGTCAATTTTGATTTAACGCTTGTATGCATTTCAGGTATTAGAAAACAATCCCATTCGCCCAAAAGTCTTTGGAGTACTAGCAAACTAATTAAAACTACCCAGCTAAGTAAATCCATTTTCCATTATCAGTAACATAGTGAGTTTTTCAAAAAAATACAAAGTTTGCTCAGTACTTGAGGAAAAAAAAAGCAATGTATCATATACAGTGTTTGTCGTTCACTCAAAGTGTACCTGTAGATTTATAAATGTTTCAGTGTCTTTTTACTGCAAAGACAATGGATTAGCTCAGATGGCTAAACGAAGGTATTACAGGGTCCGAGGACGTGGATTTGAATGATAGGTAGAAACTAATTGGCTTTGTCTGTTTCATGACTTTGCAATCACTTCTGATGTGAATGAATCCATCAGTAGTTACTGAATGCCTAGCATTCTCACACAGAAATGTTTGATGTGATCTTTACAATGTAATTTTATGTTTCTTAGTTATTAATGAAGTAAAAGTATGGATGGGCCATTGTAATTGCATCTGTGAGTTTAGGGCAAACATCTCAATGTTCATCACACTGGATGGTGGTTTAGTGGTAACACCTCGTATTTAAAGGGGTCAGGAGGCAGTCGCTCTGGGCCCTGCTTTGTCACAAATTAAAAAGTAGGGCAAAAATTTCCTGGACCTAGGTTTCCTAATCTGTAAAACAAGGTTAATAATACCTGTCCAATTTATCTTCCAATTTTGAGGTGAAGCTCAAAATGGAAATTGTAAGTGTACAGACTCTTAATTAGATTCTACTGATAGACATGGTTCTGATCTTCTGTCTTTTCGTGTTGTTTAATATACACTTGGTGACTTAGACTTAGGGTAATGTTCAGCTACACTTACAAAGTACCGAATAGGTCAGAAACTAATTAAGGACTGGCTTTGGAAGCAGGGTGGGACGATTTGTAAATCAGGAATCCCTGGAACTGATGTCTACATTGGTTTTGGAAATGGGATTATAAAGAGAGTCAATTTTTGCCTCGACAGAGTGCCAGCATCTTTCCTGTGTTAACCTGGAGTTTGAAACCAACTAAAAATCTCCCAACCTTTCTGTAGCCAATGATACAAAATTCTTCAACTGTGATGTTTATCATCAGGGCTCTTTTCAGGACCAACATACAAGGATTTGAAACTCTCCCCGCCTTTCCCCAGTTCCTTCTATTTTCTGAATGCTTTACCTGACTAATGGAGATTGACCAAGGAAAGGGCAGTGGGAGATAAAATAGAATCCAAAGAGTCTGGGCTCTTTTCCAAAATAGCCAATTATTCATTCATTAGTTTATTAATTTGTTGTTGTTGGCTCTTTTACTCGTTAATTCACTCAAAATCGATTGAGAATCTATTATGGACCCAGCTGTGCGTTAGGTGCTATATTTACTAACATGAGTATCTCAGTCTTGACTCAAATGAGAGAAATCAAGTTGTAAATAAACGTTTCTTGTATTCTTTAGTCCACAACAACTCTGACTCCTTTTTTTGGGTTTGTGTTATTGGGGTTGATGTAAACGTCTCAACTTTAGTTCCGATAATTTCTGATACTTCCCTTAGGAAGCTGCCATTATACAACCTTCAGCCATGTAGTTTGGGTAAGATTGACCTCTGGGCCTCTGGCATCAGACTGACTTAAGGCTACCATTTGCCCCCTTTCCCCACCATAGAGTGGGAACATAATTCAAGCAGAATCAATGAGACATCGATAAAACATACGCAGACATTTTCTGGGGCTTCTCAGAAAGAGAAATCTTTGTCCGACTCTGGATGGTATGAGAAGAGGGTATGAGGTCTTGAATGGTTCTTGCTTTTTTGCTAACAAGATGGGCATGTCTTGAGTTGCTAGGGTACTGGCAAGGTGGAGTCTGAGGGTGAAACCACTACCACAGAAGGCATATAAGAGAGATCGAAATCAGGTATTGGTGATAATATTTTGGCTGCTGGGCCAACTCTCACTGAAGCAACTTACCTCTAGATATTTCAATTACATAAGGAACTAAATTCTCATTAATTTTTAAAGCAGGTTTATTGATTAAATTTACATATCATAAAATTCACCCTTAAATGTTTAAAAAATAGTTTAAATAGTTAAATAGTTCTAAAATGTTGTACAATGCAATGGTTTGTAGTATGTTCACAGAGTTGTGCAACTTTCACCACAATCAATTTTAGGACATTTTCATCACTTCAAAAACAAACTCCTTTTTGATTAGCAGTTACTCTCCATTCTCCCTCAATTTCCCTTCTGAATCCCCCACCCTGCTGCCTCCCAGCCCTAGACCACCATGACCACTAATATACTTTGTCTCTGTAGATTTACCTGTTCTAGAGCTTCCATATAAATATAAATATGTTGTCTTTTGCAGCTCGCTTCTTTTATGGAATGTAATATTTTCAAGGTTCATCCATGTTGTAGTATGCATCGTGACTTTGCTCCTTTTTATTGTTAAGTAATTTTCCATTGTATTGATATACCACATTTCACTTATCCAAATATTGATGGACATTTGGCTTGTTTCTGTTTTATTTTAATTTTTATTTTTATTGGAGTATAGTTGATTTACAATGTGTGTTAGTTTCAGGTTTACAGCAAAGTGATACATATATCTACTTTTTTTAGATTCTTTTCCCATATAGGCCATTACAGAGTATCGAGTAGAGTTTCCTGGGCTATAAGGTAGGTCCTTATTAGTTATCTATTTTATTTTATTTATTTATTTATTTTTTTATCATATGGTTTTTATTCTTCAATTTGTTAATATGGTGTGTCACATTGATTGATTTGCATTTATTGAAGAATTCTTGCATCCCTGGGATAAATCCCCCTTGATCGTGGTGTATGATCCTTTGAATGTGTTGTTGATTCTGTTTGCTAGTATTTTGTTGAGGATTTTTGTGTCTATATTCAACAGTGATATTGGTCTGGAATTTTCTTTTTTTGTAGTGTCTTTGTCTTGTTTTGGTATCAGGGTGATGGTGGCCTCATAGAATGAGTTTGGGAGTGTTCCTTCCTCTGCAATGTTTTGGAAGAGTTTGAGAAGGTTTGGTGTTAGCTCTTCTCTAAATGTTTGATAGAATTCACCTGTGAAGCCATCTGGTCCTGGACTTTTGTTTGTTGGAAGATTTTTAATCACAGTTTCAATTTCAGTGCTTGTGATTGGTCTGTTCATATTTTCTATTTCTTCCTGGTTCAGTCTTGGAAGGTTAGACCTTTCTAAGAATTTGTCCATTTCTTCCAGGTTGTCCATTTTACTGGCATAGAGTTGCTTGTAGTAGTCTCTTAGGATGCTTTGTATTTCTGCGGTGTGTGTTGTAACTTCTCCTTTTTCATTTCTAATTTTACTGATTTGAGTCCTCTCCCTCTTTTTCTTGATGAATCTGGCTAATGGTTTATCAATTTTGTTTATCTTCTCAAAGAACCAGCTTTTAGTTTTATTGATCTTTGCTATTGTTTTCTTTGTTTCTATTTCATTTATTTCTGCTCTGATCTTTATGATTTCTTTCCTACTGCTAACTTTGGGGTTTTTTTGTTCTTCTTTCTCTAGTTCCTTTAGGTGTAAGGTTAGATTATTTATATAAGATTTTTCTTGTTTCTTGAGGTAAGCTTGTGTAGCTATAAAGTTCCCTCTTAGAACTGCTTTTGCTGTATCCCATAGGTTTTGGATTGTTGTGTTTTCATTGTAATTTGTCTCTAGGTATTCTTTGATTTCTTCAGTGATCTCTTGGTTATTTAGTAACGTATTGTTTAGCCTCCATGTGTTTGTGTTTTTCACGTTTTTTTCCCTGTAATTCATTTCTAATCTCATAGCGTTGTGGTCAGAAAAGATGCTTGATATGATTTCAATTTTCTTAAATTTACTGAGGCTTGATTTGTGACCCAAGATGTGATCTGTCCTGGAGAATGTTCCATGCGCACTTGAGAAGAACGTGTAATCTGCTGTTTTTGGATGGAATCTCCTATAAATATCAATTAAAGCTATCTGGTCTATTGTGTCATTTAAAACTTCTGTTTCCTTATTTATTTTCATTTTGGATGATCTGTCCATTGGTGTAAGTGAGGTGTTAAAGTCCCCCACTATTATTGTGTTACTGTCAATTTCCTCTTTTATAGCTGTTAGCAGTTGCCTTATGTATTGAGGTGCTCCTATGTTGGGTGCATATATATTTATAATTGTTATATCTTCTTCTTGGCTTGATCACTTGATCATTAAGTAGTGTCCTTCCTTGTCTCTTGTAACATTCTTTATTTTAAAGTCTATTTTATCTGACATGAGTATGCTACTCCAGCTTTCTTTTGATTTCCACTTGCATGGAATATCTTTTTCCATACCCTCACTTTCAGTCTGTATGTGTCCCTAGGTCTGAAGTGGGTCTCTTGTAGACAGCATATATATGGGTCTTGTTTTTGTATCCATTCAGCAAGCCTGTGTCTTTTGGTTGGAGCATTTAATCCATTCACGTTTAAGGTAATTATCGATATGTATGTTCCTATGACCATTTTCTTAATTGTTTTGGGTTTGTTTTTGTAGGTCCTTTTCTTCTCTTGTGTTTCCCACTTAGAGAAGTTCCTTTAGCATTTGTTGTAGAGCTGATTTGGTGGTGCTGAATTCTCTTAGCTTTTGCTTGTCTGTAAAGTTTTTGATTTCTCCATCGAATCTGAATGAGATCCTTGCTGGGTAGAGTAATCTTGGTTGTAGGTTCTTCCCTTTCATCACTTTAAGTATATCATGCTACTCCCTTCTGCCTTGTAGAGTTTCTGCTGAGAAATCAGCTGTTAACCTTATGGGAGTTCCCTTGTATGTTATTTGTCATTTTTCCCTTGCTGTTTTCAATAATTTTTCTTTGTCTTTAATTTTTGCCAATTTGATTACTATGTGTATCGACGTGTTTCTCCTTGGGTTTATCCTGTGTGGGACTCGCTGCACTTCCTGGAGTTGGGTGGCTATTTCCTTTCCCATGTTAGGGAAGTTTTTGACTATAATCTCTTCAAATATTTTCTCTGGTCCTTTCTCTCTCTCTTCTCCTTCTGTGACCCCTATAATGCGAATGTTGTTGCATTTAATGTTGTCCCAGAGGTCTCTTATGCTGTCTTCATTTCTTTTCATTCTTTTTTTTCTTTATTCTGTTCCACAGCAGTGAATTCCACCATTCTGTCTTCCAGGTCACTTATCCATTCTTCTACCTCAGTTATTCTGCTATTGATTCCTTCTAGTGTAGTTTTCATTACAGTTATTGTATTGTTCATCTCTGTTTGTTTGTTCTTTAATTCTTCTAGGTCTTTGTTAAACATTTCTTGCATCTTCTCGATCTTTGCCTCCATTGTTTTTCCAAGGTCCTGGATCATCTTCACTATCATTATTCTGAATTCTTTTTCTGGAAGGTTGCCTATCTCCACTTCATTTATTGTTTTTCTGGGATTTTATCTTGTTCCTTCATCTGGTGCATAGCCCTCTGTCTTTTCATCTTGTCTATCTTTCTGTGAATGTGGTTTTTGTTCCACAGGCTGCAGGATTGTAGTTCTTCTTGCTTCTGCTGTCTGCCCTCTGGGGGATGAGGATCTTATTTTTTTTATTTTTTTTTATTTTTTGGCCATGCCATGCAGCATGTGGGATCTTAGTTCCCTGACCAGGGATCGAACCTGCACCCCCTGCATTGGAAGCAGGGAGTCTTAACCACTGGACCGCCAGAGAAGTCCCCTATTTTATATATATAACAGTGTGTATATGTCAATCCCAATCTCCCAATTTATCCCTCCCCTCCCCTACCTCATGGTAACCGTAAGTTTGTTTTCTGCATCTGTAATTCTATTTCTGTTTTGTAGATAAGTTCATTTGTACCCTTTTTTTTAGATTCCACATTTAAGTGATATCACGTGCTATTTGTCTTTTGACAATTAATGAATAATGTTGCTTGAACATTAGTGCATAAGTTTTTTTTGTTTGGATATATGCTTTCATTTCTCTAAGGTACATACCTAGGAGTGGAATTGCTGGATCATATAGTAACCCTAGGTTTAACATTTTGAGAAACTGCCAAGGTCTTTTCCAAAGTGGCTGCATAATTTTAAATTCTCATTATCAATATATGAGAATGTTCTAGTTTTTCAATATTCTCACCAACCCTTGTTATTCTCTGACTTTTAAGAATCATCATCCTCGTGGGTGGTATCTCACTGTGGTTTGATTTGCATTTCCCTAATGACTAATGATGTTGAGCACTTTTCATGTGCTTGTTGGCCACTGTATACCTTCTCTGGACTTTCTTTAGTTTTTAAGTCAGTTTGCGTTAGATTTTTCTGTCACTTGTAGCATAGAGCCCTACCTGATTCAAGGAGTTATATCTCACCTCTCTCTCAGTTATCCTTTAATACAGTTTAAATATAATAGTCATACAGTGAAGTATAAAAGCAGTAAGTAGAATTCCCAATTTTCAGAGGAGCAAACCTATTTAACCATCACCCAGATTAAGAAATAAAACATTGCTAGCACCCTGGAAAGCTGCTTCACACTCTTAGTCATTCTCCTTCTAAACTTTTAACAACTTAAGATAAGTTTTGCCTATTTTTAAACTTCAGACAAATGGAATCATACAGTGTGTATTCTTTTGTGCCTGAATTCTTTCCTTCAGCACTCTGTGAAACCATTCAGGCTGTTGTATATAGCAGTAGTTTATGCATTTATATTGCAGTACAGTATGCCATTGAATGGATATGCCATACTTTATCCATTCTATTGTTTATGGACATTTGAGTCGCTCCCAGTTTTTTGATATTAAAAATAATAGTGCTATGAACATTTGTATACATGTGTTTTGGAATACTTCCAGTATCATAAAGATTTTCAATGGTATCTACTAGAAGATTTATTGTCTAACCTGTCACAACAATTCTCCTACAGTTTTTCACACCTTTAGTAGATTTATTCCTGGGTATTTGATATTCATTGGTGATACTGTAAATCCTCCAGAAATGATTTACTTTTGCTACTAGCAGGCAGTTAGGATAGGGAAGCTTATCCTATTCTAGTCTCAGATTGATCTAGTCCGGAGCTGTGTTTCATTCCTTTTGAGGATTAGGTGTTTCCTGTTACCTTTATGTAATGGACTGTATGTTTGTGCCCCTGCAAGATTCCTATGGTGAAACCCTAACCCCAGTATGATAGTATTTGGAGGTGGGGTCTTTGGGAGGTAATTTGGTCACGTGGATGGAGCCCTAACAAATGAAATTGGTGCCCTTATAAGAAGAGGCCAGAGAGCTAGCTAGCTCTCTTTCTGCCATGTGAGGACACAGGAAGAAGATGGCTGTCTGTAAACCAGGAAAAGGGCCTTCAGCAAGAACCTGTCCTTGCTGGCACCCTGATCTTGGACTTCCAGCCTCCAGAACTGAGAGAAGTAGATGCTCATTGTTTAAACCACACAGTATATGGTAATTTGTTACAGTAGTCTGAACTAAGACCTCTTACTCCTGGTAAGAAATCCCAAATGAAAGCTTGAGTGTTTACCAAGGACCCTCCTCTTTGGTAGGTCCTGAAAAATTTCAGAATTTTCTCTTCATTGATGCTGCTGAAAGCTCTGCCCCACTCCTCTGCCTCTTCACCATGGCTTTCTGCTTAGCTTCTCATATACTGCTTATGGATCAGCAAATGTGTCAAGGGGAAAAGTGGTGCCTAACATCAGAATCACTTCTTAGCACTTGCCCTTTCTCACTAGGGTTTAGACCCTCAAGTCTTGGCTACCCTGGTAGCGCTTGACTCCTTCAAACAAAGAGATTAAAAAATATTTTACACAGCTTTTTTTTTTTAATTGACCTTTAAAACCTGGTATGTTTTTTGGAGGGAAGCATGTCTTTTGCTCCCTAGCCTCTGTGCATAATTTTCATGCTTTCTTTTCCCCATTTTCTAGTTATTTTTTCTTCCAAGTGATTGTAGGATAGAATTCATTTACATTTCAGGGGACTTCTTTAACTGATCAGAAATGTTTTCCTGTTTGCTAAGTAACACTCTGATCTCACCTTTAGAGTTCTCAGGAATTAAAAGAGCATATATGTGTGTATCAACTTACAGTAGCTTTTATTTAAAATTCAAAATCTTTTCTCATGAAAACGATGTGTGGCTGAGTTTCTATAAAAGCCTAATATTTAATTATTAGAGTATAAGTGAAATATTGCATATTTGTTACTTCAAAATAAATATATAATATTCTCACACATCAACTACATCTTACTACTTAAAAAGTTCCTTTATTGTAAAATATACATACAAAAGAGAGAATGTATCACATATAAGTACAGTTTAAAAAGTAATAGAAAAATGAACACCTGTGAATCCACCATACAGCTTAAAGATACAGAAGCTCCCTTAACCTCCTCTTTTACATTCTCACCTAGTCCACTCTCACACCATCCTTTTCAAAAAAATCTCTCTGCAAAGTAGGAATTGGTGGGAATCTCCTTCATGTGATGAAGAGCTTCTACAAAAACCCTTAAGCTAACAGCATAACTAAATGCTTTTCCCCTAAGATAGGAAACAGTAAAAGGATATCCACTGTCTCAACATGTATTCAGCATTTTACTGGCACTTTCAGCAAACGTAGAAGGTAAGAAGAAATAAAAGGCATACAAGTTGAAAAGGAAGAAGTCAAACTTTCATTATTTACAGAAAACATGATTGTGTATGTAAAAAATTCTAAGGCATTTACAAAGAAACTACCAGAAATAACAGGTGAATTTAGCAAGGACGCAATATACAAGTTAAATAGATAAAAAGCCATAGTATTTTCTTTTATTTATTTATTTATTTATTTATTTTTAACATCTTTATTGGAGTATAATTGCTTTACAATGGTGTGTTAGTTTCTGCTTTATAACAAAGTGAATCAGTAATACATATGTTCCCATATCTCTTCTCTCTTGTGTCTCCCTCCCTCCCACCCTCCCTATCCCACCCCTCTAGGTGGTCACAAAGCCCCGAGCTGATCTCCCTGTGCTATGTGGCTGCTTCCCACTAGCTATCTATTTTACATTTGGTAGTGTATATATGTCCATGCCACTCTCTCACCCTGTCACATCTTACCCCTCCCCCTCCCCATATCCTCAAGTCCATTCTCTAGTAGGTCTGTGTCTTTATTCCCATCTTGCCACTAGGTTCTTCATGACTTTTTTTTTCCCCTTAGATTCCATATATATGTGTTAGCATACTGTATTTGTTTTTCTCTTTCTGACTTACTTCACTCTGTATGACAGACTCTAGGTCCATCCACCTCACTACAAATAACTCCATTTCATTTCTTTTATAGCTGAGTAATATTCCATTGTATATATGTGCCACATCTTCTTTATCCATTCATCCGATGACGGACACTTAGGTTGCTTCCATGTCCTGGCTATTGTAAATAGAGCTGCAATGAACATTTTGGTACATGACTCTTTTTGAATTATTGTTTTCTCAGGGTATATGCCCAGTAGTGGGATTGATGGGTCGTATGGTAGTTCTATTTTTAGTTTTTTAAGGAACCCCTCCATACTGTTCTCCATAGTGGCTGTATCAAGTTACATTCCCACCAACAGTGCAAGAGTGTTCCCTTTTCTCCACACCCTCACCAGCATTTATTGTTTGTAGATTTTTTGATGATGGCCATTCTGACCGGTGTGAGATGATACCTCATTGTAGTTTTGATTTGCATTTCTCTAATGATTAATGATGTTGAGCATTCTTTCATGTGTCTGTTGGCAATCTGTATATCTTCTTTGGAGAAATGTCTATTTAGGTCTTCTGCCCATTTTTGGATTGGGTTGTTTGTTTTTTTGTTATTGAGCTGCATGAGCTGCTTGTAAATCTTGGAGATTAATCCTTTGTCAGTTGCTTCATTTGCAAATATTTTCTGCCATTCTGAGGGTTGTCTTTTTGTCTTGTTTATGGTTTCCTTTGCTGTGCAAAAGCTTTTAACTTTCATTAGGTCCCATTTTCTTATTTGTGTTTTTATTTCCATTTCTCTAGGGGCTGGGTCAAAAAGGATCTTGCTATGATTTATGTCATAGAGTGTTCTGCCTGTGTTTTCCTCTAAGAGTTTGATAGTGTCCGGCCTTACACTTAGGTCTTTAATCCATTTTGAGTTTATTTTTGTGTATGGTGTTAGGGAGTGTTCTAATTTCATACTTTTACATGAACCTGTCCAGTTTTCCCAGCACCACTTATTGAAGAGGCTGTCTTTTCTCCACTGTATATGCTTGCTTCCTTTATCAAAGATAAGGTGACCATATGTGTGTGGGTTTATCTCTGGGCTTACTATCCTGTTCCATTGATCTATGTTTCTGTTTTTGTGCCAGTGCCAAACTGTCTTGATTACTGTAGCTTTGTAATATATTCTGAAGTCAGGGAGCCTGATTCCTCCAGCTCCATTTTTTGTTCTCAAGAAGGCTTTGGCTATTCAGGGTCTTTTGTGTTTCCATACAAATTGTGAAATTTTTTGTTCTAGTTCTGTGAAAAATGCCAGTGGTAGTTTGATAGGGATTGCATTGAATCTGTAGATTGCTTTGGATAGTAGAGTCATTTTCACAATGTTGATTCTTCCAATCGAAGAACATGGTATATCTCTCCATCTATTTGTAGCATCTTTGATTTCTTTCATCAGTGTCTTATAATTTTCTGCATACAAGTCTTTTATCTCCTTAGGTAGGTTTATTCCTAGATATTTTATTCCTTTTGTTGCAATGGTAAACGGGAGTGTTTTCTTAATTTCACTTTCAGATTTTTCATCATTAGTGTATAGGAATGCAAGAGATTTCTGTGCATTAATTTTGTATCCTGCTACTTTACCAAATTCATTGATTAGCTCTAGTAATTTTCTGGTGGCATCTTTAGGATTCTCTATGTATAGTATCATGTCATCTGCAAACAGTGACAGCTTTACTCCTTCTTTTCTGATTTGGATTCCTTTTATTTCTTTTTCTTCTCTGATTGCTGTGGCTAACACTTCCAAAACTATGTTGGATAATAGTGGTGAGAGTGGGCAACCTTGTCTTGTTCCTGTTCTTAGTGGAAATGGTTTCAGTTTTTCACCATTGAGGACGATGTTGGCTGTGGGTTTGTCATATATGGCCTTTATTATGTTGAGGAAATTTCCCTCTATGCCTACTTTCTGCTGGGCTTTTATCATAAATGGGTGTTGAATTTTGTCGAAAGCTTTCTCTGCATCTATTGAGATGATCATATGGTTTTTCTCCTTCAATTTGTTAATATGCTGTATCACGTTGATTGACTTGCGTATATTGAAGAATCCTTGCATTCCTGGAATAAACCCCACTTGATCACGGTGTATGATCCTTTTAATGTGTTGTTGGATTTGATAGTATTTTGTTGAGGATTTTTGCATCTATGTTCATCAGTGATATTGGCCTGTAGTTTTCTTTCTTTGTGACATCTTTGTCTGGTTTTGGTATCAGGGTGATGGTGGCCTCATTGAATGAGTTTCGGAGTGTTCCTCCCTCTGCTGTATTTTGGAAGAGTTTGAGAAGGATAGGTGTTAGCTCTTCTCTAAACGTTTGACAGAATTCGCCTGTGAAGCCATCTGGTCCTGGGCTTTTGTTTGTTGGAAGATTTTTAATCACAGTTTCAATTGCAGGTTCGTAGTTCCTGTTGTTTTTGTTATCTGTCCCCAGTGGCTAAGGTTGGTTCAGTGGGTTGTGTAGGCTTCCTGGTGGAGGGGACTAGTGCCTGTGTTCTGTTGGATGAGGCTGGATCTTGTCTTTCTGGTGGGCACGTCCACGTCTGGTGGTGTGCTTTGGGGTGTCTGTGGCCTTATTATGGTTTTAGGCACCCTCTCTGCTAATAGGTGGGGCTGTGTTCCTGTCTTGCTAGTTGTTTGGCATAGGGTGTCCAGCACTGTAGCTTGCTGGTCGTTGAGTGAAGCTGGGTCTTGATGTTGAGATGGAGATCTCTGAGAGATTTTTGCCGTTTGGTATTACGTGGAGCTGGGAGTTTTCTTGTGGACCAGTGTCCTGAAGTTGCTCTCCCACCTCAGAGGCACAGCCCTGATACCTGGCTGGAGTACCAAGAGCCTTTCATCCACACGGCTCAGAATAAACGGGAGAAAAAATAGAAAGAAAGAGGATAAAATAAAATAAAGCTATTATAATAAAAAATAAGAAAAAAATTATTAAGAAAAAATTTATTAAGAAAAAAACTTTTTTTTAATTTTTAAAAATAAATTTATTAATATTTTATAATAAGAAATAAGAAAAAATTATTAAGTAACAAATTTATTGAGAATTTTTTTTTTATTTTTTAAAATAAAAAATATGAAAAAACTTATTATGAAAATTTTTTTTTAATTTTTAAAAATAGAAAATAAGGAAAAAATTATTCAGAAAACATTTATTAAGAAAAAAAAATTTTTTTTTTTTTTTTTGTCCTTGAGGGATTTTTTTTTTTTTAATTCAGACAGAAAGTCACAAAAATTATACTCATCCTCATCAGTTCACTCAGTCCCATGTAATTAATTTTTTTTTTCATCTTGATCTTTTGTTAGCACTTTTATGAGTTCATCAGATTTCATTAGAGTTCTGAAAATGCTTATTCATTCAGTTCAGCAGTACAGTCAGTTACCAGAAACCTGTACTTGTCAGAGTCTTTTCCATGAATTTCTTGAAGATGAAAGCCTTTTATAGGAACATATTTGCAAAAGCATCAGAGTACACCCAGAACTGTCTGTAAATGACAAAAGACTTAAAAATGACCACTGTTAAAGATTTGATGAAAGTTCATAATAATGCAGTTGACAAGAAAGTTAGTTATTTTTGAGATATACATTTTAAAGTAATAACTAGGATTATTACTTATAACATTATACCAGAACATATAAGATTTTTAGAAATTTCATGTAATGTCTGAAACATTTATATTAACATATTTCCATACATATTTCCATACAAATACAAATATAAGACTTTTAGAAATGTCATATAATGTCTGAAACATTTATATTAACATATTTCCATACATATTTCCATACAAATACAAATATAAGATTTTTAGAAATTTCATGTAATGTCTGAAACATTTATATTAACATATTTCCATCCAAATAACCCAATGAAAGTTTAGTATTAGTTGTTTTGTTTGTTTGTTTTTTTATACTGCAGGTTCTTATTAGGCATCAATTTTATACACATCAGTGTATACATGTCAATCCCAATTGCCCAATTCAGCACACCACCATCCCCACCCCACCGCAGTTTTCCCCCCTTGGTGTTTACTTGGTTTAAGTAAAAAAAAAAAAAAAAAAAACGGACGGAACCCTAGGACAAATGGTGAAAGCAAAGCTATACAGACAAAATCTCACCCAGAAGCATACACATATACACTCACAAAAAATGGAAAAGGGGAAAAATTAATATATCCTGCTCCCAAAGTCCACCTCCTAAATTTGGGATGATTCGTTGTGTATTCAGGTATCCCACAGATGCAGGTACATCAAGTTGTTTGTGGAGCTTTAATCTGCTGCTTCTGAGGCTGCTGGGAGAGATTTCCCTTTCTCTTCTTTGTTCGCACAGCCCCCGGGGTTCAGCTTTGGCTTTGGATTTGGACTGGCCTCTGCGTGTAGGTCGCCTGAGGGCGTCTCTTCTTCACTCACACAGGACGGGGTTAAAGGAGCAGCTGCTTCGGGGGCTCTGGCTCACTCAGGTGGGGGGGAGGGAGGGGTACAGAGGAGGCGGGGCGAGCCTGCAGCGGCAGAGGCCAGCGTGATGTTGCAGCAGCCTAAGGCGTGCCGTGCGTTCTCCCGGGGAAGTTGTCCTTGGATCACGGGACCCTGCCAGTGGCAGGCTGCACGGGCTCCCAGGAGGGTTGGTGTGGAGAGTGACCTGTGCTCCCACACAGGATTCTTGGTGGCGGCAGCAGCAGCCTTAGCGTTTCATGCCCGTCTCTGTGGTCCGCACTGATAGCCGTGGCTCGTGCCTGTCTCTGGAGCTCGTTTAGGCGGCGCTCTGAATCCCCTCTCCTCGCGCACCGCGAAACAAAGAGGCAAGAAAAAGTCTCTTGCCTGTTCGGCAGCTCCAGACCTTTCCCGGACTCCCTCTCGGCTAGCTGTGGTGCGCTAACCCCTTCAGGCTGTGTTCACGCCGCCAGCCCCAGTCCTCTCCCTGCGATCTGACCGAAGCCAGAGCCTCAGCTCCCA
Source organism: Eschrichtius robustus (assembly GCF_028021215.1). Taxonomy (NCBI): domain Eukaryota; kingdom Metazoa; phylum Chordata; class Mammalia; order Artiodactyla; family Eschrichtiidae; genus Eschrichtius; species Eschrichtius robustus. The sequence continues at coordinate 69,907,455 of NC_090830.1, forward strand.
GCCCCCGCCCACCCCGGCGGGTGAGCAGACAAGCCTCTCGGGCTGGTGAGTGCTGCTCGGCGCCGATCCTCTGTGTGGGAATCTCTCCACTTTGCCCTCCGCACCCCTGTGGCTGCGCTCTCCTCCGTGGCTCCGAAGCTTCCCCCCTCTGCCACCCACAGTCTCCGCCCTTGAAGGGGCTTCCTCGTGTGTGGAAACCTTTCCTCCTTCACAGCTCCCTCCCACTGGTGCAGGTCCCATCCCTATTCTTTTGTCTCTATTATTTCTTTTTCTTTTGCCCTACCCAAGTACGTGGGGAGTTTCTTGCCTTTTGGGAGGTCTGACGTCTTCTGCCAGCGTTCAGTGGGTGTTCTCTAGGAGCAGTTCCACGTGTAGATGTATTTCTAATGTATCTGTGGGAAGGAAGGTGATCTCCACATCTTACTCTTCCGCCATCTTGCCCCAGGCCCCATAGTATTTTCTTATATGTGACTTTTGCAGCCCAGCTGGTGAAGCTTGGGATCTCGCCTTTGTAGGGCTGCCAAGCAGAAGCACGCCTGGCTCCGCGCCACAGAGAGGCGCTCCAGAGCTCCCTGGAGAAGGCAGTGTCTAGAGCCCTGACTGTAGAGCAGGGCTGGCGATGCAGGGGTAAAACGGGGTTGTCTTCAGTGGTAGTTCGTAAGGAAGACCCTGAGGACACTTGCACCTGTGCTGCTCAGGGGTCCATCCCACCTTAGCACTTACTGGGCTGCAGCTATCCCTGGCCGCCTGGACGCTCTGGTCACCGCAGGAGACTGGGCATTCCCACGGACCTGGCCATCCCGCAAGCCGGCTTCTACCTGCACAGGAGATGGGTTGCGACCGCTCTCTGGCTCTGGGCAGGCTCTGACTCCCAGTGACTCGGAGGAAAGGGCTGGAGGATGCACAGGCATTGATGTCCAAAGCTGCTGCCCGGGCCAGGCACCGAGGGGCCTGCAGGCGGCTGGACAGCGCCAGCTGGGTGGGCTTTGGGCCTCCGTAGTCTTGAACAGTCTCCCGGAGCGCGGGCCCCCTTGGCCCAAACAGCCACAGCGAAGAGAGGTGGGGGGCGGTTGGGCTCGCCCTTTGCCCTTTGGCGCCCTTCGCCGGCGTGCCTTTTCTCTGACTCGGGTTCCAACGCAGCGTCATGAGCATCGCGCGCGCGTGGCCGCCTGCCTCGCCCCGAGGAGTCGGTAGCCAGGCGATCTCTCTGGACTTTGGCTCCAGTCACAGGGGCGGAAGGCACACAAACTGCTCTTCTCGGGCAACTTCCTCCGAAAACTTTGCCCCTGCTCACCCATTGCCCGTGAGTTCATCCCGTCTCTGGGCCCTCCATCCATCCCTCTGGGGTCTATCTCTTTGCTCTCTGGCGCCTCCCATCCTCCTCGTGGGCAGTTCCACGCGAATCCTGTGCTTTCACCTCCCCCGCCCACTGTTGTACAGTTACAGCTCCCGGAAGTGATGGTATCCCATCCTGCAGGCTCAGTACTCGGCCCCCGGTCTCCTTCTCTCTGTGTCCTCACAAGTGTGACCACTCAGAAGAAGCTGATACTGTCTGCTCACGTCTCCAAGATGTTCTCCACTTAGGGGTCACCCAGGAATGGTAAATATCCCTCCTTCCGGGAGCAAATGGACCCTCCACCACTGGCCACAAGAGCCGTTAGTTACCTTTATGAGACTGGTGCCATCCGGTTTTCCCTCAGATCCTTGCGCAAAGGAGACTGAGCTGAGGGCCCTAGGAGAGCACAGGGAAGGAGAACTGACAACTAATGACCAAAGGCAGGATGTTCAGAGAAGAGGCCCACACAGTGTGAGTGTACCATCAGCATCTAGGCCTCTGAAAGCCAATGGAGTGTCAATCCCTTCAGGTGCAGTCCTGGGTTTCTGAAGGGAAACCTCCAATCCAAGCCCCAGAAAATAGATTAAGAAAAGCCTCATGTCCTCTGTGAGCTGCTTCACCAAAGGCCATGCCATGACCAGCTCACAGTGCCCTGCTGGAGGTGTCCCGCCTCCTTGGAGGGGTGATACAGGTGCAGCAGGGCTCTCTGGTCCAGCCTCATCCTGCTCCTGCTAACCAAGAAGTTGTCAAAGACAGTTCTTGATGAAGGCCATAGGTTCAGTTCTCCAGCTCACTGATGTCCAAGAAGACAACAAGGAGAGAAGTTTTCAGACCTGTCAAGGAGGACTTCTTCACCACATCTACCAGTTGTAGACCCTGCAAATGGAAAATTCCAGTGCCACTGCTCTGCTCCTGCCACTGTTGTAAGGTGGAGGTGAGCTGACCTCACCTCCCCAGCTTCCTTGTACAGTCATTGCTGAAGACCTGGGTTTGGAGAAGATAGTTGAGAGCCAGTGATTTAATAAGGCTTTGGAGGATAGAACTGAGGCCAGTCAGCCTGTTCTCAGCCACTTTCACCTTGCAGATCCAGGTTACTAAAACATTACCAGTTCCTGAATTGTCCGACCTGCCAGGTCCCCAATCCTGTGTGCCCCTCTGCCTTTTCTCATGCCACAGATTGATTGTGAAATGAGATGTACAATTCCTAGTTCTCTTTCTTCTGCTGTTCATGCCGACCCTCTTTCTCCTTTTAGGGTCAGGCTCATTTTTGAGGTTCCACTTAGTAATGAGAAAGAAGGCCCTTGCATTCCCACCCCTCAGTCATAGCTGCAGCATCTTCTGATTTGACCTCCCACGCCTCCTAGCCCCTCAGTCCTCTCCTTCAATCTGCCTCCTACATAATGAGTCACCTACACCTATGTGTGGATTCTCCTCCCTTTTTCATACAGACCCCTCATCCAGTCACCTTCACTGGTCCTCAGTCTTTACCTGCCAGCCCATCACTGTCTCTAGAGTTGCCTCCACTCCTGGGTCAACACCTCTGCACACCCTGCATCGAGACCTGCCTTTGACTCTTATGAAATTGATATGGTTACCATGCTCCCTCCGCAGGCTGTCATCTCTAGTCTCCTGTCTCCAGTGAAAACATCTTCCCATTTTCCATGGAGCTCCTTGGTTCTGAAAACGTCACCTAATGACAGCATTGCCTCAGGCCCAGTTTCCACCAGCTTGCCTGCAGAGTTGGTCAGCAACCCAAATGCAACTTGCAAACTCCTTTTGTTCCAGGAACTGCCTCTCAGCCCACATTTGGAGATCCTGATGGACTGCACCCTGGAGCCACCAATGGCAGCTCTTGGAAACCAGACAGCCCCAGTACAAGCTCCTAATTTAACCTCTGCCACAGCCCAGCCATCCAGTGGCAGCACAACTCAACCAGGTTTGTGGGTTTGACATCCCCAGTTTCCACCTTTGGCATCCCTGTCAGCATCCAGCCAGCCTTTGGAGACACCCCTGGCATTTTTCCCACTGGCACAGCCACTGCTTCTGGCTTAGAGCTGATACCAGTATGCCCAGCACTGAGAACAGTAGCTCACTGTTAGCTAACACTATTGCAGACCCATTTGCTTTTGTGGGATCTGCAGCCCTTATAGGTAGTGGCAGCTTTGGGATGAGTGTGGCTGCCCAGGCCCCACCTCCATTCTGGAGCACTCAGCTTTGGTGCAGGACCAAGCAGAAACTAGTCCTCTAAGCTGGGGACACTTAGACCTGAGCAGCAGGGTTCTGCTGACTTATAGCACTCCACTTGCAAATGGAGAGTCCACTTCTACAGAGAGCAAATCTGTCCTGAAAGACACTTTGCTTCCTGCCTGTCGTCAGAGCACTTGGGGCTGGCCTTGCAAAGGCATGTCTGTGACTACTTGGGGCGAGTCAGCACCACTGAGAAGAGATGAGTGCCAGGTTACACTTTTGTTTCTCCTAGTGTTCACATCAGCTGGGATTCTTCATGCCAGAACACATTCGTTGTAGTGAAAGGGACAAGTACCATACTTATGTTGGGCAGTGCTTTTCTCACCGCCTTCTGTCAGAGCTCCTAGAGTCCCCCTGGCCACAGCACATGGACAGGATCAGCACCAGTCTTGTGCCTGGAGATACTTCTCTTCATGCCTATAATCAGAGCACCTGAGGCACACCTGGCCAGAGTTTATCCTTAGACGTTGCAGCAGCCAGTGCCATACCTATGCTTGTAGGCCCTTATGTTCCCGCCTACAGTCAGAGCACCTGGGGCCCATGTGGTACAATGGAAGAAGACAGCACCAAACTTGTGCTTGGGGACCTTCCCACTATAATCCTGACCTTCTGGGTGCTCATGGTCAAAGCAGTTCTGTTACAGTCAGAGGGACAATGTTATACATTTTTAGGGAGACGTTTCTACTTTTGCCTGCAGTGAGAATACCTGGTCATCCAGCCATGGTATTCTCTTTGAGTTTTGGGGGGCAGCACTACTGAGGAAGTACCTGTGCTTGGAAGCACTTTTGTTCCTACCTTTGGTCAGAGCAATTTCAACTCTGATGTGGTCACAGCAAGGATCAGCTTTGCCTTTGTGGCATTTTTGTCACTTGCGGGAGACAAAAGTGTAGGACCACCAACCTTCATTTTCTCCTAGTGCAAGATGCAGATCTCAGCAATTAAGAAGCAAAAGCTTCCATGAATGGACTTGCTGTTCTGGGAAGAGGCTCAGTTCCTTGTAGTTATGTCAAATAAACTTAACCTCTCTCCGTCTTCCTACTGCAAGCTGGAGGTCCTACACCTCAGGGTATTTGTGTGTGTCAGACAGTGTGGGACAGATAAAGTTGGTCAAAAGTCAACATTCAGGTCTTGACAAATCCCACTGTTGAGAGTAGAAGAGAGCTCTGTACGTATCAACTGAACCCTTCCTGGCTTTGAATTTTAGCCTGAATGACCCAAGCTCTGGGTCAGTTTTCATCTCATCTTGGAACTGGTAGGACACCCCTCTTCTGCTTACAGCTGCCCCTTCTCCTTACTCATTGCCTCAGTGGGCCCTTATCTTTCTGTCCCAGATTATGTATATAAAGCTTTGTTCTTGCTAATTCATTCCCTGCTCATGTGTCTTTGCTGTTTGACTCAACTTTGGAGGAAGAGTTGGTGTGTATGAATGCTGATGTGTTTGGCCAAACTTAACTGTGCAAAGTTTTCTGTAACCCAGTGAACAGGGAGTAGACGTGCCCACATTTGATGACTTCAGATGTTGAACTCTCTGGTCTCTGTGCTTCTAGTGTAAAGGATGGCAACCAGGAGAACATGAGATCCAGAGGACAAAGAGGCAGATGGTATCTTTCCCTTGCCTCTTCTCTCTGAGCTTCTATCCCACCATCTGGCCTCACTGTTAGGTGAGACTATTGCTGATGTGTGTTCAGAAACCACATTTTACAATTTTAGTCATTTAATAATGTTTCAGTGTCTCTTTTGGTGTCTTTTTCTTTAATCTAGGCTTGGGTCAGTTATCACACTTTACCCAGAAAGGATGGGCCTGGCATCTAGTCTCGTGGACCTGTGGGAATAAAGGCAAGAAGAGCTCACACCTACTCTGCAGTGATTGAAAATGTAAACATATTGCATATTATAGTTGTTATACTGCTTAAAAAATCAGAACATATCCCTTTTCAGGGGAGTAAGTAGATAGGGCCTATTTGGGAGAATAACCAGTGTGGTTTATTCATTCATTCATTCATTCATTTATTTTTGGCTGTGTTGGATCTTCGTTGCTGCGTGTGGGCTTTCTCTAGTTGTGGTGAGTGGGGGACTACTCTTTGTTGTGATGCGCAGGCTTCTCATTGCGGTAACTTCTCTTGTTTCGGAGCATGGGCTCTAGGCGCGCGGGCTTCAGTAATTGTGGCACGTGGGCTCAGTAGTTGTGGTTTTCAGGCTCTAAAGCGCAAGCTCAGTAGTTGTGGTGCACGGGCTTAGTTGCTCCACGGCACGTGGGATCTTCCTGGACCAGGGCTCGAACCCGTGTCCCCTGCATTGGCAGGCGGATTCTTAACCAGTGCACCACCAGGGAAGCCCAACCAGTTTGGTTCTTGTCTATACCACGAAAATATCAAACTGCAAGAATTACATTTTCACCCAAATCTGGCTGACTTTAGACTCCTGCTGTCTCCACTAGACTTAATTGTTAACAATTCAATCTTTTCTAAGGCATTCCACAACAGGAGAACCTAACTTATGATGGGGGAAGGAGAAAAGTACAAGCATTGCCCCCAGAAACATCCATATTATTTTATTAGACATTTATTCAGTTATGACTTTATACTAGACTCTGCCCTAGGCCCTAGTGATAGAGAGTTGAAAGAAGTATCTTGCCCCAGAGGAGTTTACAATTTAATGGGAAGACAGATGAATACACCAAAAATTACAATTGGAAGGGTAAGTGTTAGAATAATGGGAGAAGGAATGAAGGACATAAAACCAGGTCAGTAGTAGAAGAAATTTGAGTTGCTCCTTAAAGAAAAAAGAGGAAGCAGCCAGGTGGAGAAGGGCAGTTTTCAGATCAAGTAAATGGTATGTGAAAAGTCCAGGAAGAAAGTGAGATCATGAGCCAGTGGGGCACCAGGCAGGAGTCAGGTGTGGCTGGTGACTGAATCTGGGGGTGGAAGTTGCTGCTGTAGGATTCAGGAGGTACAGATCGTGGATAAACATACCATGATGAGGCATTTGTCTATTATCCTGAAAGTAAGCACAGTCATGAAAGGATTGTGAGCAAATAAGGGCAAGATTGTATGTAGGGACTTCCCTGGCAGTCCAGTGGTTAAGACTTCAAGCTCCCAATGCAAGGGGGTGCACAGGTTCGACCCCTGGTTGGGGAACTAAGATCCTGCATGCTGCACAGCATGGTCAAAAAGAAAAAAAAAAAAAAAAAAAAGATAATATGTAGACTTTAGAAACATCTATGTGGTTGTGTGAGAAGGAAGAGTTAAATGGGAGCCAGAGCAGAGGCAAAGAAGCTTATAGGAAGCTTTGCAGTGACCCAGGCAAAGACAAGACAATGAAGCCCTCACCTGGCAGTGAGAAAGGTGAGGAGGTAACAGGAGAGGGAGGTAAAGTAGGTAACTGCAACAAGACTAGCTGTATTCTAGTCATCTTTTGTGGGTAAAATGGACACAAGCAGTTTTGGCAAAAATAATATACGTACATTTTTAATAGTGCAAGCTTTCTATGGAAGATCCAGATATTCAAAAGGCAATTCATTCACTCATTATCAATTTAACACATTTATTAAGCATCCGGGATGTGCTAAGGACCACTCTAGGTAGTAGCATCAATTTAAAAAAGGCAAAATCCCTGCCTTTGTAGAGCCTACATCCTACTGGGAGGGGAAGAAATAATAAACAATAAATATAAGTAAATTATCTGGTAAGTTAGCCAATAACAAATGCTAAGGAGTTTACAGCAGTATATAGGGATTGAGATTGTAGTAGAGAGAAGCATAAGTTTCATTTTTTTTTAAAAGTTTTTAAATTTTTAATTTTTGGGTGCGTTGGGTCTTAGTTGCGGTGCACGGGCTTCTCATTATAGTGGCTTCTCTTGTTGCAGACCACGGGCTCTAGGCACACAGGCTCAGTAGTTGTGGCACACGGGTGGTAGAGCATGCAGGCTTCAGTAGTTGTGGCACGCGGGCTCAGTAGTTGTGGTGTGCGGGCTCTAGAACACAGGCTCAGTAGTTGTGGCGCGCGGGCTTAGTTGCTCCGTGGCATGTGGGATCTTCCTGGACCAGGGCTCGAACCCATGTCCCCTGCATTGGCAGGTGGGTTCTTAACCACTGTGCCACCAGGGAAGTCCCAAGTTTAATTTTTAAAAGGGTGGACAAAGCAAGTCTTAGTGCGAAGGTAGGATTTGGGCAATTGAGTGAGCCACACAGATACAAAGGAAAAGCATTCCAGATATTGGGACTAGGCACCACAAAGTCCAGAGGAAGGATGCCTGGTGGTCTCAGGAGCAGAAAGTAATCTAATGGCTCAGGAATGGGATCAAGAAATGGGAGAGTGGGAAGAGAGGAGGATGGAGAGGAAAGTGGGCTCCCAGGCTATGTAGGGCTTTGTAGGCTATCATAAGAAAGTTGTCTTTTATTTGGTGTTGAGAATGTTTAGAGGGTTTAGAGCAAAGAATGACATGATCTGACAAGTTTTAATAGGATTGTTTTGGTTGCCGGTATGATAGTAGAGCAGGAAGACCAGTAGGGAATCTAAGGCCATAGTCCAAATCAGGTGTAACCATGGCTTGGACACAGTGATAGCAATGGTGGTCAGATTTTGTACATATTTAGAAATATTTGCCATTAGGTTGGATGACAGGCGTGTGTGTAGGTGAGGGAGAGAAGGTCATGGATTTGCTATCCTAACCTAGAGAATGATTTTGGCCTCATCAATGTATACTTGGTTATTGGATCCATGGAAACAGATAACTGAAGGAGAATTCATAGAAGGAGAAACCAAGAAAGGGAAAGCGGGAGGATAACAGATTCCTCAACACGTGTGGTTAAGATCTTGGCTGTATATTTGGGGGAAATGCTGAGATCTTAACTTCAACCCATCTCAATGGTAGATTTTAGATAGATTTAAGACACCAGGTGTTAAAAACAAAATTAGGATAATTTTTTAAAAAGTAGAGGAGATGATATTTATAATCTTGGGAAAAATCATAAAATACTGAGAAAAGTGACTCCACTGAAATTAAAAACCTTGTATTTAAAAATGATAAGATTAAAAGAAAGAGGACAGACTTCCAACTTCTTCTCATCCAAAGAGAGAACTTCTCATTTCTCATTCATTCAGGAAATGAATTGGCAAGGCACAGACTGGGAAAATACTTGCAAAGCATGTATCTAACACAGGACTAGTGTGGGGGTTATATGAAGTCCTATAACTCAGTAATAGAATGTCAAGCCACTCAATAAAATATGGATAAAACATTCGGACAATCCTTTTATAAGGACGATTCACCAATGTCCAATAATCACATAAAAAATTGCTCAACATTAGTCATCAGGAAAAGGACAATTAAAACCACAGTGAGATGCCATTACACACCCACCAGAATGGATAGGGTTTTAAAAGCCTGATAACTTTAAATGTCAGCAGAGATATGGAGCAGCTGGAACTCTCCTAAACCTGAGTTAAGAGTATAAAATGGTACAACCACTTGGAGAAAAGTTCATGCAGTTTCTCATAAAATTGCATGAGAAACTACCCTGAGTCAACCATTTTATCCCTAAATATTTACTCAAGAGAAATGAAAACTTACGTACATAAAAAGATTTGTTGTACCAAAATATTCATAGCAGCTTTATTCAAAGGAGAAATATTTCATCCATAAGAGAAAGGAAAGCAAACTTTGCTGTATTCACCCTACTCAGCTCTCAAAAGGAATGGATCCTGATACCAGGTAACAACAGGGAGCAATCACAAAAACTTAATGCTGAGTGAAAGAAGCCTTGCACAAAGGAGTGCATCCTGTATGTTTCCACATATGGGAAATGCTGGAACAGTCCGAGTTAACCTGAAGTGGAAATAATCTCTGAAAGGTTGGGAAGGAGTGTGGGAAGACTGTCTGAACCCGGAGGTGCAGCTGGACCTCAGCAGTGAGCAGAGCAGGGAATTGCCAGCTCAGGGTCCAGGGTCACCCTTGGCTGGGGTGACCTCCAAGAGCTGAGCTATTCTCTCCCGGGACTGCAGGCCTGCTGCAGATTTAGTTTATCATTTCACAGGTGAAGTTACCAGTTTAACGCTGCAGTATCAATTGAATAATAAATAGAAATGCTGGATGACATTTTGTTCAGTGAGATCAGCGGGTATGTGCATTTCTCTGCAGCAAATAAGCTGCACTTGGTCTTGATGGAAAGGAGGGAGGAAAGTGCAAATGGGAACTTTTGAACCTCTGCCCTTTTTCCTTCTCCTTTAAGTGAGATTTACAGTTGTCTTGTTATATTTTTACCTAACTTGTTAAAATGAGCAAATATATGAGGAAACATTTAAAGAAGGTAAAGCAGAGTGTATTTTAGATATTCTCGCTGCTGTAGGTAGAATTCTAAGATAGCCCCAAGATTCCCACCCCTTGGTGTAGACTTCCTGGGTCGTCCCCTCCCCTTGAGAAGGGCCTGTGAATATGATGTGCTTATCACTCTCAGTGATTATGCTCCCCTTTATGGCAAAAGACACATCCTGTGTCGCCCGACCTAATCAGGCGAGTCCTTAAAAGTGAGGAGAAGCTGCAGCAGACTCTCCTGCTGGCCTGGATGAAAGCAAACGGCCTTGTTGTGGACCACCTTTAGAGGGGCCGTGTGGCTAGGAACTGAGGGCAGCCCCCAGCTGACATTCAGCCAGAAGATGTGACCTTAGTCCTACAACTGCAAGGAATAGAATTCAGCCAACAATTTGAATGAACCTGAGAGGATCCAGAGCCCCAGATTAGACCGTGATTTCAGCCTTGTGAACAGAAAGCTCTCTCTGAACAGAGAGCTCAGCTCCACTGTGCCTGGGCTTCTGACCTATGGAAACTATGCAATAATAAATATAAAAGTAACTCATAATAAAAATGAATAAATAATAAATATTTAAGCCACTAGGTTTGTGGTGGTAATTAAAATTTTTTTTTTTAATTAAAAAAATTTTTTTTAACTTAATTTTTTATTTTATATTGGGGTATAGTTGATTTACAGTGTTGTGTTTCAGGTGTGTGGCAAAGTGATTCAGTTATACATATACATATATCCATTCTTTTTCAGATTATTTTCCAGTATAGGTTATTTCAGAATATTGAGTAGAGTTCCCTGTGCTATGCAATAGGTCCTTGTTGATTATTTTACATATAGTAGTGTGTATATGTTAATCCCAACCTCCTAATTTATCCCTCCCCACAGTGTTTTCCCTTTGGTAACCATAAGTTTGTTTTTAAAGTCTGTGAGTCTGTTTCTGTTTTGTAAATAAGTTCATTTGTATCATCTTTTTAGATTCCACATGTATGTGACATCATATGATGTTTGTCTTCCTCTGTCTGACTTACTTCACTCAATATGACAATCTCTAGGTCCATCCGTGTTGCTGCAAATGGCATTATTTCATTCTGTATGGCTGTGGAATATACAGTATGCCATTGAATATATGTACCACATCTTCTTTATCCATTCCTCTGTCTATGGACATTTAGGTTGCTTCCATGTCCTGGCTATTATAAATAGTGCTGCAATAAACATTGGGGTGCATGTATCTTTTCGAATTATGGTTTTCTCAAGGTATATGCCCAGGAGTGGGATTGCTGGGTCATATGGTAGCTCTATTTTTAGTTTTTTAAGGAACCTCCATACTGTTCTCCATAGTGGCTGTACCAATTTATATTTCCAGCAACAGCGTAGCAGGGTTCCCTTTTCTCCACACCCTCTCCAGCATTTATTGTCTGTAGACTTATTTATCGTGGCCATTCTGACTCGTGTGAGGTGATACCTCATTGTAGTTTTGATCTGCATTTTCATGCAGCATTTGAAAATGAATATACTCACATACCTAGTGTCTTTGGTAGTTGCTAGAAAGGTTTTCAATTCAGGAAATGTTACTAGAAGTAAGATGAGAGGCTGGCATGGAGGGCATTGCTTGAACCAGACCAGACCCCTTGGAAATCGGAGCACAGGGAGTCTTGGAAAGAGTCCCAGGAGAGCCTGGGAGGCATGTTCCCTGAGGTGAGGCAAGAGGAGGGGTCTTTCTCCTCAGGCATGAGCTGGGTGTGTGCGAGCCAGGCATAAAACTTCATGCTCTGGATGTGACCAGAGTGTTTCTGTGCCCTTAGTTGGGATAAAGAATTTTGCCTGAGAAAAGAGGCTGGTTCTCTCACTGATGAGTGTAGTTGTATTAATGCTATTTAGTTGGGTGATTCATACTTTCACCATCATGTATGCCTTCTCTGTGGCTTGGTTTCCTGGGGTCTTTATTCTAAGGGGGGCATAGTGTAGAGAGCATGCTGAACCTTGTCCACTGTGAATCATGGGTGCTTGCATTTGGACATGTCCTTAGAGGGTGCCCATCCTGACTCATGACACCTCTGGCAGAGGGTTCTCCAGACTCTGTTCTCACCAGCCCAGTGAGTACAGCTGTGGCTTTGTGAGGCTGTCCCATTCTTGGGCAGCTTGAGTGGTTTGGAATAGGGCTTGTAAAGACGAGGTCCTTTAGATATGTGAACATTATTAATATCCCTTTCTAATTATCCCTCTTCTCACCACTTAAACATATTTTTTTCCTTTTAATTTTTCTACCTCTCAAAAAAGTTCCAGAGCCACCACCCTCCTCCCTGGACACCCTATAGAAACTCTATGTCAAACAGTGATGCTCTTGGTAAACTAGTTGTCAACATGGCTCAAAGCCACCTTCTTCTGTTTAGCACTGACTAATATGGCTTTGTGGTTAACTATTAAGTTAGTTAATTTACATATTCTGACAGGCTTGAGTGAGCTTATGTGTGCCTGCAATTTTGCAAGGATCCAGGGAATAAAAATAAAATGCTCTCTTACTACCAGGGCTTAAAATTTAGCTGGAAAAATAGCATGTGAACAATTAATAAAATGACATATGATGAATATGTAATAATTATCTGCATAAATTAACAGCTTTGAAGAAATTCAAGATACTGTGTAATCCCCACTCTCTCCTTTTCTTTATTTACACCAAATTTTATGAAAGGTTACTCTTGGGAATGCTCAAACTCTCTGAGGAGATTAGTAGAGTGACCTCTTCCCCCATGGCAACCCCAGTCCCAGTTGCTGCAGCAGAGACTTCAGTGGCAAGTAGCCCTGATGCTATTTCCTTGTTCATATGCTGGAAAGGACCTGAATTAAAGAATGACACTATATCTCATGTGAAATGAGAATCCCCATGCAGGCCACTTCTGAAAGTTTGACTATTTTAGATTCTGCATATAAGTGAGATTGCACAGTGTTTGTCTTTGTGTCTGGCTTACTTCATTTAGTATCCTTCAGGTCCATCCATGTTGTTACAAATGACAAATTTTTTTTTAAAAAGGCTGAATAATATTCCATTGTAAATATATAGTACATTTTCTTTATCCATTCATTTAACATTTAGGTTAAAAGGGGTAAAGGACTTGAGTAGACAGTTCTCCAAAGAACACATAGAAATGGCCAACAGGGATATGAAAAGATGCTCAAAATCACTAATCAGGGAAATGCAAGTCAAAACCACAATGAGCTATCACTGCACACCTGTTAGAATAACTATTATGTTAAAAAAAAAAGAAAAGAGTTGGTGAAGATGTGGAGGAAAGGGAACCAATACTGGTGGAGGAAAGGGAGCCAATACTGTTGGAGGAATTATAAAATGGTGCAGCTACCATTTTATGGAAATGGTATGGAAAAAAGTATGGAAGGTACTCAAAAAATTAAAAATGGAACTGCTATGTGATCCAGCAATCCTATTTTGGGATATTTATTCAAAGGAATTGAAATCAAGATCTCAGATACTTGCACTCCTATGTTCACTTCAGCATTATTCACAATAGCTAAGATGTAGAAATTATTTTTTGAAGTGAGGAACCCTCATTTTAATGTGAAATCCTCAATTTTAAAAGGGACAAATAATATAAATCAATGAAACTCTTTGCAGAACAACAAGAGGTCTACATTTGGTATTGATGTGTGCTGACCATTGTTCTAAGCACTTTGTACAAATTAAATTAACTCTGCAGTTCTAGGTGAGAATCATCTGTATGGGTAGGGGGCCTAGAATGCAGGAAAAATGGCTTGGGGTCCCATGGCACAGATGGGTCAGCTGGAACCCTCACGGTGGAGGTTAGGGATGACCTGAGCCCCATACTGTCCACTCTTCTGCTGACCTGGCCCAGTGCCAGACCCACATACTCTGCTGACACAGGGAATGTTTCCTTTCTCCAGCTCTCTTCATCTGTTTTCCCTTTCCTCTCCTTCTCTCTGTTTTCTGGGGTTTAGTGATGGGAAGTGGAAGAAGGAGCAATAAAACTTTCCAATAAAAATGCTAAGTTACAAGCTTTTGTTCCTAACAAGCCTCAGGCAAAACTCTCTGTTACAACAGAGGAACTTAATTAGTGAATTGGACTTTTGTTCAAAACGTATACAGGAGTCTATAGGCACTGGGCAAACACTGTTCTCTCCTGATCTGTTGCCCTGGAGCTGTTACAAAGAAAGTGTCACTACCCTGCATTCCAACTTCAGGAAGAGAGACCCATCAGCCAAAGGGGGGCAATCTTTCCCACAGGTTATGCTGACGCTGTGGGGAGAATGCAGCCTCCAGAGAGGCTCAGATCTCTAAGGGTAGAGAGGGAAAATGGTAACACCACTGAGTGGCAGCCCATTGTACAGAGCGGCTGGGGTAGAGCCTCCAATAGATCTCACCCTCAAGGCCAAGGTCTCAAAGACTGTGTTTGGAGAAAATCTTATCAGCGATGCTTTCTCCTTTTTCTCCTCCTCTTCCTCTTCCTTCTACTTCTTCCTCTTCTCCTCCTTTTGCCTTCTCTTCCTCCTCTTCCCCCTCCCCTTTCCTTTTTCCTCCTACTTAAAAAAGTTACTTTTAAAAAATACTACGTAAGACAAGGTAGTTGAAACAATAAGGAATATTTCCCTGTTTCTTATGTAGTTACCTGAGAGAGTGTGTCTGTGTCTTTGTGTGTTGTAGAGGAAAGAGGGGGTAGTGGTTTCACATAGCAGACGGATGAGTGAAGGACAGAACTCTGCTTTTAATGACAAAAGTGTCAGAGAAAAGGCTACAGTCTGAGGGACATGTGAGAATCAAAGGGACATGCATTCTTCTTTTTTGCATCTTTTGTGTAGGTGCTACTGAGGAGCCCAGCTGGGGTAAAGTCAGGGGTCAAGAGGGCTCTCTAATATTGCATCAGTTGCTAGTTATAGCTACCTCAGCACAGTCCATAAGATGATATTGTCTTGGGACAAAGGGTCCTCCATTGGATGGATAGACAGTGCCACAACTTCCTTCCTTTCCTCTACATCCTTAATAAATAAGCTTAGTTTAAGTCCTGAGTGTTTCTGCACTTTGGGTGTATTATGAAGGGTAGTGATAAACTGTAATCCTTCCCTTATTTATTTATTTATTTTTAACATCTTTACTGTAGTATAATTGCTTTACAATGGTGTGTTCGTTTCTGCTTTATAACAAAGTGAATCAGCTCTACATATACATATGTTCCCATATCTCCTCCCTCTTGTGCCTCCCTCCTACCTTCCCTATCCCACCCCTCTAGGTGGTCACAAAGCACCAAGCTGATCTCCCTGTGCTGTGCAGCTGCTCCCCACTAGCTATCTATTTTACATTTGGTAGTGTATATATGTCCATGTCACTCTCTCACTTTGTTCCAGCTTACCCTTCCCCCTCCCTGTGTACTCAAGTCCATTCTCTACGTCTGTGTCTTTATTCCTGTCCTGCCCCTAGGTTCTTCAGAACCTTTTTTTTTTTTTTTTTTTTTGGATTCCATATATATGTGTTAGCATACAGTATTTGTTTTTCTCCTTCTGACATACTTCACTCTTTATGACAGACTCTAGGTCCATCCACCTTACTACAAATAACTCAATTTTGTTCCTTTTTATGGCTGAGTAATATTCTGTTGTATATATGTGCCACATCTTCTTTATTCCTTCATTTGTTGATGTTGATGGACACTTAGGTTGCTTCCATGTCCTGGCTATTGTAAATAGAGTTGCAATGAACATTGTGGTACATGACTCTTTTTGAGTTATGGTTTTCTCAGGGTATATGCCCAGTAGTGGGATTGCTGGGTCATATGGTAGTTCTATTTTTAGTTTTTTAAGGAACCTCCATATTGTTCTCCATAGTGGCTGTATCAATTTACACTCCCACCAACAGTGCAATAGGGTTCCCTTTCTCCACACCCTCTCCAGCATTTATTGTTTGTAGATTTTTTGATGATGGCCATTCTGACTGGTGTGAGGTGATACCTCATTCTAGTTTTGATGTGCATTTCTCACATGATTAGTGATGCTGAGCATCCTTTCATGTGTTTGTTGGCAATCTGTATATCTTCTTTGGAGAAATGTCTATTTAGGTCTTCTGCCATTTTTGGATTGGGTTGTTTGTTTTGTTGATATTGAGCTGCATGAGCTGCTTGTAAATTTTGGAGATTAATCCTTTGTCAGTTGCTTCATTTGAAAATATTTTCTCCCATTCTGAGGGTTGTCTTTTCGTCTTGTTTATGGTTTCCTTTGCTGTGCAAAAGCTTTTAACTTTCATTAGGTCCCATTTGTCTAATTTTGTTTTTATTTGCATTTCTCTAGGAGGTGGGTCAAAAATGATCTTGCGGTGATGTATGTCACAGAGTGTTCTTCCCATGTTTTCCTCTAAATTTTTAAAGTGTCTGGCCTTAAATTTAGGTCTT
This sequence comes from Eschrichtius robustus, assembly GCF_028021215.1. Taxonomy (NCBI): domain Eukaryota; kingdom Metazoa; phylum Chordata; class Mammalia; order Artiodactyla; family Eschrichtiidae; genus Eschrichtius; species Eschrichtius robustus. The sequence goes on from NC_090830.1 coordinate 69,923,749, forward strand.
TAATGCATTTTGAGTTTATTTTTGTGTATGATGTTAGGGAGTGTTCTAATTTCATTCTTTTACATGTAGCTGTCCAGTTTTCCCAGCACCAATTATTGAAGGGGCTGTCTTTTCTTCATTGTATATTATTGCCTCCTTTATCAAAAATAAGGTGACCATAGGTGCATGGGTTTATCTCTGGGATTTCTATCCTGTTCCATTGATCTGTATTTCTGTTTTTGTGCCATTACCATACTGTCTAGATTACTGTGACTTTGTAGTGTAGTCTGAAGTCTGGGAGCCTGATTCCTCCAGCTCCGTTTTTCTTTCTCAAGACTGCTTTGGCTATTTGGGGTCTTCTGTGTTTCCATACAAATTGTGAAATTTTTTGTTCTAGTTCAGTGAAAAATGCCATTGGTAGTTTGATAGGGATGACATTGAGTCTGTAGATTGCTTTGGTAGTAGAGTCATTTTCACAATGTCGATTCTTCCAGTCTAAGAACATGGTATCTCTCTCCATCTGTTTGTATCGTCTTTGATTTCTTTCATCAGTGTCTGATAGTTTTCTGAATACAGGTCTTTTGTCTCCTTAGGTAGGTTTATTCCTAGGTATTTTATTCTTTTTGTTGCAGTGGTAAATGGGAGTGTTTCCTTGATTTCTCCTTCTGAGTTTTTGTTGTTACTGTATAGGAATGCAAGAGATTTCTGTGCATTAATTTTGTATCCTGCTACTTTACCAAATTCATTGATTAGCTATAGTAGTTTTCTGGTGGCATCATTAGGATTTTATATTATCATGTTATCTGCAAACAGTGACAGTTTTACTTCTTCTTTTCCAATTTGGATTCCTTTTATTTCTTTTTCTTCTCTTGTTGCCGTGACTAAAACTTCCAAAACTATGTTGAATAATAGTGGTGAGAGTCGGCACCCTTGTTTTGTTCCTGATCTTAGAGGAAATGCTTTCAGTTTTTCACCATTAAGAATGATGTTGGCTGTGGGTTTGTCATATATGGCTTTTATTATGTTGGGGTAGGTTCCCTCCATGCTAACTTTCTGGAGAGTTTTTATCATAAATGGGTGTTGAATTTTGTCAAAAGCTTTTTCTGCATCTATTGAGATGATCATATGGGTTTTCTTCTTCAGTTTGTTAATATGGTGTATCACATTCTTTGATTTGCATATATTGAAGAATCCTTGCATTCCTGGGATAAACCCCACTTGATCATGGTGAACGATCCTTTTTAATGGGCTGTTGGTTTCTGTTTGCTAGTATTTTGTTGAGGATTTTTGCATCTATGTTCATCAGTGATATTGGCCTGTAGTTTTCTTTCTTAGTGACATCTTTGTCTGGTTTTTGGTATCAGAGTGATGGTGGCCTCGTAGAATGAGTTTGGGAGTGTTCCTCCCTCTGTTATATTTTGGAAGAGTTTGAGAAGGATAGGTGTTAGATCTTCTCTAAATGTTTGATAGAATTCACCTGTGAAGCCATGTGGTCTTGGGCTTTTGTTTTTTGGAAGAGCTTTAATCACATTCTCAATTTCAGTGCTCGTGATTGGTCTGTTAGTATTTTCTGTTTCTTCCTGGTTCAGTCTCAGAAGGTTGTGCATTTCTAAGAATGTGTCCATTTCTTCCAAGTTGTCCATTTTATTGGCACAGAGTTGCTTGTAGTAATCTCTCATTGATTCTTTGTATTTCTGCAGTGTCAGTTGTTACTTCTCCTTTTTCATTTCTAATTCTATTGATTTGAGTCTTCTCCCTTTTTTTCTTGATGAGTCTAGCTAATGGTTTATCAATTTTATCTTCTCAAAGAACCAGCTTTTAGTTTTATTGATGTTTGCTATCGTTTCCTTCATTTCTTTTTCATTTATTTCTGCTCTGATCTTTATGATTTCTTTCCTTCTGCTAATTTTGGGGTTTTTTTTGTTCTTCTTTCTCTAATTGCTTTAGGTGTAAGGTTAGGTGGTTTATTTGAGATGCTTCTTGTTTCTTGAGGTAGGATTGTATTCCTATAAACTTCCCTCTTAGAACTGCTTTTGCTGCATCCCATAGGTTTTGGGTCAACGTGTTTTCATTGTCACTTGTTTCTAGCAATCTTTTGATTTCCTCCTTGGTTTCTTTAGTGATCTCTTGGTTATTTAATAGTGTATTGTTTAGCCTCCATGTGTTTGTATTTTTTACAGATTTTTTCCTGTAATTGATATCTAGTCTCATAGCATTGTGGTGAGAAAAGATACTTGATACAGTTTCAATTTTCTTAAATTTACCAAGGCTTGATTTATGACCCAAGATATGATCTGTCCTGGAGAATGTTCCATGAGCACTTGAGAAGAAGTGTATTTGGTTGTTCTTGGATGGAATGTCTTATAAATATCAATTAAGTCCATCCTGTTTAATGTACCATTTAAAGCTTGTGTTTCCTTATTTATTTTCATTTTGGATGATCTGTCCATTGGTGAAAGTGGGGTGTTAAAATTCCCTTACTATGATTGTGTTACTGGCAATATCCCCTTTTATGGCTGTTAGCATTTGCCTTATATTGAGGTGCTCGTATGTTTGGTACATAAATATTTACAATTGTTATATCTTCTTCTTGGATCTATCCCTTGATCATTATATAGTGTCCTTCTTTGTCTCTTGTAATAGTCTTTATTTTAAAGTCTATTTTGTCTGATATGAGAATTGCTACTCCAGCTTTCTTTTGGTTTCCATTTGCATGGAATATCTTTTTTCATCCCCTCACTTTCAGTCTGTATGTGTCCCTAGATCTGAAGTGGGTCTCTTGTAGACAGCATATATATGGGTCTTGTTTTTGTATCCATTCAGCCAGTCTATGTCTTTTAGTTGGAGCATTTAATCCATTTACATTTAAGGTAATTATTGATATGTATGTTCTTATTACCATTTTCTTAACTGTTTTGGGTTTGGTATTGTAGGTCTTTTCCTTCTCCTGTGTTTCCTACCTAGAGAAGTTCCTTTAGCATTTGTTGTAAAGCTGGTTTTGTGGTGCTGAATTCTCTTAGCTTTTGCTTGTCTGTAAAGATTTTAATTTCTCTGTCAAATCTGAATGAGATCCTTGCTGGGTAATCTTGGTTGTAGGTTTTTCCCTTTCATCACTTTAAATATGTCCTACCACTCCCTTCTGGCTTGCAGAGTTTCTGCTGAAAGATCAGCTGTTAACCTTACGGGGATTCCCTTCTATGTTATTTATTGTTTTTCCCTTGCTGCTTTTAATATTTTTTCTTTGTATTTAATTTTTGATAGTTTGATTAATATGTGTCTTGTCATGTGTCTTCTTGGATTTATCCTGTATGGGACTCTCTGCACTTCCTGGACTTGACTATTTCCTTTCCCATATTAGGGAAGTTTTCAAATATAATCTCTTCAAATATTTTCTCAGTCCGTTTCTTTTTCTCTTCTTCTTCTGGGACCCCTATAATTCGAATGTTGGTGCATGTAATGTTGTCCCAGAGGTCTCTGAGACTGTCCTCAATTCTTTTCACTCTTTTTTTGTTATTCTGCTCTGCGGTAGTTATTTCCACTATTTTTTCTTCCAGGTCACTTATCCGTTCATCTGCCTCAGTTATTCTGCTGTTGATTCCTTCTAGAGAATTTTTAATTTCATTTATTGTGTTGTTTATCATTGTTTGTTTGCTCTTTAGTTCTTCTAGGTCTTTTTAAACGTTTCTTGTATTTTCTCCATTCTGTTTCCAAGAATTTGGATCATCTTTACTATCATTACACTGAATTCTTTTTCAGGTAGACTGCCTATTTCCTCTTTGCTTGTTTGGTCTGGTGGGTTTTTACCTTGCTCCTTCATCTGCTGTGTGTTTCTCTGTCTTTTCATTTTGCTTAACTTACTGTGTTTAGGGTCTTCTTTTCACAGGCTGCAGGTTTGTAGTTCCTGTTGTTTTTGGTGTCTGCCCCTAGTGGCTAGGGTTGGTTCAGTGGGATGTGTAGGCTTCCTGGTGGAGGGAACTGGTGCCTGTGTTCTGGTGGATGAGGCTGGATCTTGTCTTTCTGGTGGGCAGGACTGTGTCTGGTGGTATGTTTTGAGGTGTCTGTGACCTTATTATGATTTTAGGCAGCCTCTCTGCTAATGGGTGTGGTTGTGTTCCTATTTTGCTAGTTGTTTGGCATAGGGTGTCCAGCACTGTAGCTTGCTGGTTGTTGAGTGGAGGTTGGTCTTAGCGTTGAGATGGAGATCTCTGGGATAGCTTTTGCTTTTTGATATTACATGGAGCCAGGAGGTCTATGGTGGAGCAATGTCCTGAACTCGGCTCTTCCACCTCATTGATACAGGCCTGACACCTGGCTAGAGCACCAAGACCCTGTCAGCCACACGGCTCAAACAAAAAGGGAGAAAAAAAGAAAGAAAGAAAGAAAGAAAGAAAGAAAGAAAGAAAGAAAGAAAGAAAGAAAGAAAGAGTAAAAGAAAATAAAATAAAGTTATTAAAATAAAAAAATAAAAAATTAAAAAATAATAAAAAGAAAGAAAGAAACAAAGTGAGCAGCCAAACCAAAAAACAAATCCACCCATAACAAGTGCTAAAAACTATACTAAAAAAAACCAAAAATCAAAAAACGGACAGACCAAACCCTAGGACAAATGGTAAAAGCAAAGCTATACAGACAAAATCACAGAAAGAAGCATATACATACACACTCACAAAAAGAGAAAAAGGAAGAAATAATCTATATATAAAAAAAAGGGAGAGAGCAACCAAATCAATAAACAGATCTACCAATGATAATAAACTCTAAATTCTAAACTAAGGTAAAGTTAAAATCAGAAACAAATTAGATGCAGAAAGCAGACCCCAAGTCTACAGTTGCTCTCAAAGTCCACCACCTGAATTTTGGAATGATTCGTTGTCTATTCAGGTGTTCCACAGATGCAGGGTACATCAAATTGTTTGTGGAGATTTAATTCACTGCTCCTGAGGCTGCTTGGAGAAATTTCCCTTTCTCTTCTTTGTTCACATGGCTCCTGGGGTTCAGCTTTAGATTGGCCCTGGCTCTGCATGTAGGCCGCCTGAGGGCGTCTGTTCCCACTCAGACAGGAGGGGGCTAAAGTAGCGGCTGATCAGGGGGCTCTGGCTCACTCAGACCTGGGGTAGGGAGGGGTACGGAATGTGGGGTGAGCCTGTGACAGCAGAGGCCAGTGTGATGTTGCAACAGCCTGAGGTGCACCGTGTGTTCTCCTGGGGAAGTTGTCCCTGGATCATGGGACCCTGGCAGTGGCAGGCTGCACAGGCTCCCGGGAGTGGAGGTGTGAATAGTGACCTGTGCTTGCACACAGGATTCTTGGTGGCTGCAGCAGCAGCCTTAGTGTTTCATGCCCATCTCTGGGGTCTGTGCTGATAGCCGCGGCTCACGCCCATCTCTGGAGCTCGTTTAGACGGTGCTCTGAATCCCCTCTCCTCGCGCACCCTGAAACAATGGTCTTTTGCCTCTTAGGCAGTTCCAAACTTTTTCCCGGACTCCTTCCCGGCTACCCGCCCTGGCGGGTGAGCAGACAAGCCTCTCAGGCTGGTGAGTGCTGGTCGGCATCGATCCTCTGTGTGGGAATCTCTCCACTTTGCCCTCCGCACCCCTGTTGCTGCGCTGTCCTCCGTGGCTCCGAAGTTTCTGCCCCCCCCCCCGCCCATCCCCCGTCTCTGTCAGTGAAGGGGCTTCCTAGTGTGTGGAAACTTTTCCTCCTTCACAGCTCCCTCCTAGAGGTGCAGGTCCCATCCCTCTTCTTTTGTCTCTGTTTTTTCTTTTTTCTTTTGCCCTACCCAGGTACGTGGAGAGTTTCTTGCCTTTTGGGAAATCTGAGGTCTTCTGCCAGCGTTCAGTAGGTGTTCTGTAGGAGCTGTTCCATATGTAGATGTATTTCTGATGTATTTGTGGGGAGACGTGATCTCCATGTCTTATTCCTCCTCCATCTTGAAGTTAATCTGGAGAACATTGAGAATTGTTTCTGAAGTGAATAGATCGTATATAATGAATAGAGGTCTTAGAATTCTGTATAAATAAGGCAGATTTCAAAGGAGGGTCCCATTCTGGTTCTTTTTGCCTCCTCCTCTTGGCACTAGGTCAGTTCCTTTTTGCTACTCCTATAAAAGTGAAGTTAATCACTGGAATGATATATTCAATCATGGACTGGCCAGTTTTATCCAGGCCATGAAAGGGAGAGTTTTCACAGGCTCTGCAAAGAATTTGGTTTTCTCTCTAGGCAGCTCTGGAGAGCAAATTGGTGTTAAAAAAGGAATCTTGATTGTCTGTGAAGGAAGTTCTGAACTCTTTTAAATTTATGAAAATAATTTACTTGGCTGACAGAATTAATTATAAAGGGATTTAATGAAGAGTGCTTGAGTTTTGGTTCAATTAAAAAGTACCCACTGTCCAACCGAGAGTTGAGCAAATCTGTTCCTTGCATTCCTTTGTCAGTTGACATGTTAACTTTCTAATGGGTTGATTTTTGTCAGGCAGAGAAGCATAGAGTGTCTTCTATGTTATTTGTTTCCAGCAGTGTGCATTAAGTAGAGCCCAGTGGTATGGTTTTGAGGTTAGGTGGTGGAGAGAAGCTGAACATTAATAAACATGAAGGTCAAGAAACCCAGAGTACAGAGGGTTTTGTTATTCTTTCAACATTTGTCACCAGATGCTTGCCTCAGATAAGTCTGACTTCGAGACATGGTTTTTAAGACTTGCTTAGATGTGACAGCTGTAAAAGTCCCTCATGAACTCTGAAAAGGCAATCTCAGCCCAGCTGCTCATGTTTAGGGCTATCCAGAATGAAAATGTTGTTAGCAACAGATTCATTTCTCCCCCAGCAATGGCTTTGACAAATATTCAGTGCCAAAGATGAGACTGGGTTTTTATTTTTTTTAGTTTTCCTCCTGTCTGGACTTAACAATAGGTCTATGTTCTTGACTACCAGGGTGTGCAAAATTAATAATAAACCTGGTGGGTAGTGAAAGCTATCACAGTGAACAGTAAGCACATGAATGATCTCAATTTGGGGAGGGCTGAGTTCCTATGACCACCTTGTAAGACAGACTATGGAGCATCTAAAGAGAGGGAAATATACCAGATTAGTGAATTATATTAAAATGCATGCAGGAATTTACCTGCACATCTCATGCATGCTGAAGTACCCTTGGAAAATTTCCTTGAGGTAATTGGTGTAAGGAGTAGTACAGAGTACTACAAATTTATTTCAATAAAATTAAGTTTTCTGTACTTATTTGTGAATAGATATGTCTCTCCTATTAGATTGTCAACACAATGAGATCATGAATCATGTCTCATTATGAAGAACAGTATCCTTCATTAATTGTAACATCATGTCATGCACCTTAGTTCCCCCAATTAATTTCGTTTTTGTTGAGTGACACATTAGGAAGTTAGAGCACTTGGAATCAACTGAAATGAAAATCATGTCAGGATTTCGGACTGGGGATGGGGATGGGGATGTGGCTACTTACTATCCGTCAATTCTATAAAATGGCCTTCTCTGCCTATGTGTACTTTACAATAGAGCCCAAGCCAGGACGCCAGGAGCAGTTTCTTACCCTCTGAATCCCTATCTGTCAAAATCCTACCTTACCTTTCATGGTCCAGCTCAAATATCATTACCTCTAAGAAGCTTGCCCAGATCCCTCAGCTGAAGTTAAGTTTCTCCTCTCTATTCCTAAAGCAGGGTTTCTTAACCTTGACATTACTGACATTTTGCGCCAGATAATTCTTTGTTTTTGTGGAGGGGTGGGGACAGAGGGGGTTGTCCTGTGCATTGCAGAGTGTTTAGCAGCATTTGTGGCTTCCATCTACTAGTTGTCAGCAACACCTTCCCAGTTGTGACAACCAACAATGTTTCCAAATATTGCCAATGTTCCCCGGGGTGGGGGGGGGAAATCACCCCTGGTTGAGAATCACTGTCCTATAGCAGATTTTTGCCCTGTCATTATAGCACCTGTTACCTCTCCCTTTTTCTTAGTATGTATACTTGCCTGTTAGATTTTAACCTCTTTGAAAGAGTGGGGTAACCTCTAGTTTGCAATTTTGGTAAGCTCTCTCTAAATTCTTAGCACATTATATATATTTTTATTGCTGCATAACTAATTACCACAAGTTTAGTTATTTAAAATAATACCCACTTATTAGCTCACAGTTCTATAGATCAGAAATCTGGATCAGCTTGACTGTGTTCTCAGCTCATGATCTCACAAGACGTTGGCCAAAATGGACTCTTCCCTGGGGGCTCAGGGAAGCTCATTCAGGTTGTTGGCAGAATCCAGTTCCTTGCAGTTGTATGTCTGAGGTCCCCATTTCCTTGCTGGCTGTCAGGTGGGGGCCATTCGCAGCTACTAGAAGCCACCTGCATTCCTTTTCATGTGGCTTTCTTCATCCTGAAGCTATCAAGGGCGTGTCGAATCTCCCCTGTGCTTCAAATCTCTGACTTCCCCTTGTGGCTTCTCTTCTGCCACTGGCCAGAGAGAGTTCTCTGCTTTTAAAAGCTCATGTGATTAGATCAGCTCCACCTAGAAAACCTCCTCTCCTCTTCTCTTTCTTTATGCCATATAACATGACAGAATCATAGGAGTGATATCTCATCACATCCATAGTTTCCAGGAATTAGGTCTATTACAATCGAGGTCTGTGGGGAGAGCAGGGCAGGACTCCCATACAGGTCCAAAATGGCTTGCAAGAGTAAGGAAAGGAGACTGGCTCAGAGTTTTTATTGTGGTGAGAGGAAGGGGCTAACATGAGATTTCTGCCCGAGGAGGGATTTGTATGGTTTCAGTTTCCCCTTTGGCACACCTGGGCTTTCTTAACAGTTTATCAAGATGTAAGTCAGAGGGAGAAGAGGAAGGGGTGTGGCTTATAAGCTGTCATCAGTCAATCATGAAGAAATGGAAAGAGACTCCTTATAACATAACTGGTTATTTTATAAGGCACTGAGCAAAGATTTTTTTTTCAGATTGTCAAAAGACAAAGTCAGTTAAAACATCTTCTCAGTCAATACCTGTTCATTTTTTCCTTAGCATATTATTAAGTAATAATGAGATGTTACACCACTTTATTAGTCCTCTGCTGGTGAGGTATTTTCCTTTTGTTTTCAAACTTTGGACAGTGGTAAATACTGTGCTCTCTCTCCCTCTACCTCAGAAGATGCAGGAGAAGAGAGGTTTGTCAGTAGCCAATGTCCGTGGTCACAACATGCTCACTGCTTCCAAGAAGAGAGATAACTGCAGCTCTTCTTTTATAAATGATTGACTCATGACAGCCAGTTTCTGATTTTATTGGGTACATTGAGAGATGGGTTTCCTATAATCACTGATAGAAATATTATGGTAGCAACTATGCATAGTTTCTCTGATAGAAGAGAGGTCTATTTTGGGTGGCATTTTGTGCTTTAATTTTTTTTCTCAATGCTTTGATTAAATTAGTTTTTGGAATGAAATGGTCAAGGTCTTGGGGTACCATGATCTCAAAATACAAGTGACAATTAATTGAACCCACTTCTCCTCAGATAAAGAAATGATTGTCACATGAAAAATGCCTAAGAAGTTCCCCCAATCTGTAAGTCAGGATTTCCAGGAATCTTCTGTAGCAAAGTATGAATGGCAGAGTCAAAAGTAAAAATAGTCTTTCTTTTTTGGTTGATCTTCTCATCTTTATTTTTAATTTTTCTTAAATTGAAGTATAGTTGATTTACAGTGTTGGGTTGATTACTGCTGTACAGCAAAGTGATTCAGTTACACATATACATCATTCTTTTTTTAAATATTCTTTTCCATATGGTTTATCTTAGGATATTGAATATCGTTCTCTCTGCTCTACAGTAGGACCTAGTTGTTTATCCATTCTATTTGTAAAAGCTTACATCTGCTCACCCCAACCTCCCACTCCATCTCTTCCCCAACCCCTTCCCCTTTATAACCACCAGTCTGTTCTCTATGTTGAACATGAAAGAAACCTGATTCTGTTTCTTTTTCACAGATAGGTTCATTTGTGTCAAATATAAGTGATATCACATGGTATTTGTCTTTCTCTTTCTGACTTACTTCACTTAGTATGATAATCTCTAGTTGCATCCATGTTGCTGAAAATAGCATTATTTTGTTCTTTTTTTATGGCTGAGTAGTATCCCATTGTATATATGTATCACATCTTCTTTATCTATTCATCTGTCAATGGACAGTTAGGTTGTTTCCATGTTTTGGCTATTGTGAATAGTGCTGCTATGAACATAGGGGTGCACGTATCCTTTTGAATTATAGTTTTGTCCAGAAGTATGCCCAGGAGTGGGATTGCTGGATCATATGGTAATTCTATTTTTAGTTTTCTGAGGGACCTCTATACTGTTTTCCACAGTGGCTGCACCAATTTACATTCCCACCAGTAGTGTAGGAGTGTTCCCTTTTCTCCACATCCTCTCCAGCATTTGTTATTTGTAGACTTTTTGATGATGGCCATTCTGATTGGTGTGAGGTGGTACCTCATTGTAGTTTTGATTTGCATTTCTCTAATAATTAGTGATGTTGAGCATCTTTTCATGTGCCTGTTGGCCATCTGTATGTCTTCTTTGGAGAAATGTCTATTTAGGTTTTCTGCCCATTTTTGGATAGGATTTTTTGTCTTTTTGTTGTTGAGTTGTATGAGCTGTTTGTATATTTTGGAAAGTAAGCTCTTGTCGGTCACATCATTTGCAAATATTTTCTCTCTTTCTTGAAATGAGAATGAAATGAAATGAAAATGTCTTTTCATTTTGTTTATGGTTCCCTTTGCTTGGCAAAAGCTTGTAAGTTTGATTAGGTCCCATTTGTTTAATTTTGTTTTTATTTCTGTTGCCTTGGGAGACAAAAATAGTCTTGATAGGTGAGATGATAGACTGAAACCAACAAGAATATAGTGAGGATACTGGGAAAAACTTCTCAAAGGACCTATGGAATGGTTTTGTCTTCTAATGGGAATAGAGGTTATTAATCTTATAACAACTTTTCCTTTACATGATGTGATACCCTTTCACCTAAAAATATCTTTGTGTCTACACTGGGGAAATATAGGTAACTTAGAGCTATGTTTGAAGTTCCTTTTGTTTTGAAATTGGGTTTCTGTGTGCTAGCTCAATTGAATTAAATGTGGGCAATGGGGATCTTTTTAGTTTTAAGAAAGATTGAATGTGTGTGTGTGTGTGTGTGTGTGTGTGCGTGAGTGTGTGTGTATGTGTGTATGTATGTATGTGTATGTGGTTCTTGGTTGGTTGACTTGAACGTGGTTCCCAGGGTAGCCTACTCTAAATTGAGATGCCAGAACTTCCTTGATATATGAGATAGCATGGGTTCTTAAAGTATTGTCCATGAATCCCTTGGGTGCCTGAATCCATTTCAGGGAATCTGCAAGTTCAAGACTATTTTCATAATAAAACTAAGCTGCTATTTTCCTTTTTCACTGTGTTGATATTTGTACTGTGTTGATATTTGTACTATATTGATAGCTCAAAAGCAGTAGTGGGTAAATTTCTGGCTCCTTAGCACAAATCAAAGGAATGGCATCAAACTCTACTAGTGGTGATTGTATTTTTCACTGCCATGGACTTGCAGGGTTTTTTTTGTTTTTTGTTTTTTTTTTAAGATTTTTAGAAATTTCATGTAAAGTCTGAAACATTTATATTAACATATTTCCATACAAATAACCCAATGAAAGTTTAGTATTAGTTGTTTTGTTTGTTTGTTTTTTTATACTGCAGGTTCTTATTAGGCATCAATTTTATACACATCAGTGTATACATGTCAATCCCAATCGCCCAATTCAGCACACCACCATCCCCTCCCCACCGCAGTTTTCCCCCCTTGGTGTCCATATGTCCATTCTCTACATCTGTGTCTCAACTTCTGCCCTGCAAACCGGCTCATCTGTACCATTTTTCTAGGTTCCACATACATGCATTAATATACGATATTTGTTTTTCTCTTTCTGACTTACTTCACTCTGTATGACAGTCTCTAGATCCATCCACTTCTCAACAAATTACTCAATTTCGTTCCTTTTTATGGCTGAGTAATATTCCATTGTATATATGTACCACAACTTCTTTATCCATTCGTCTGTTGATGGGCATTTAGTTGCTTCCATGACCTGGTTATTGTAAATAGTGCTGCAATGAACATTCGGGTGCATGTGTCTTTTTGAATTACGGTTTTCTCTGGGTATATGCCCAGTAGTGGGATTGCTGGGTCATATGGTAATTCTATTTTTAGTGTTTTAAGGAACCTCCATATTGTTCTCCATAGTGGCTGTATCAATTTACATTCCCACCAACAGTGCAAGAGGGTTCCCTTTTCTCCACACCCTCTCCAGCATTTGTTGTTTGTAGATTTTCTGATGATGCCCATTCTAACCGGAGTGAGGTGATACCTCATTGTAGTTTTGATTTGCATGTCTCTAATAATTAGTGATGTTGAGCATCTTTTCATGTGCTTCGTGGCCGTCTGTATGTCTTCTTTGGAGAAATGTCTATTTAGGTCTTCTGCCCATTTTTGGATTGGGGTGTTTGTTTCTTTAATATTGAGCTGAATGAGCTGTTTATATATTTTGGAGATTAATCCTTTGTCCGTTGATTCGTTTGCAAATATTTTCTCCCATTCTGAGGGTTGTCTTTTCGTCTTGTTTATGGTTTCCTTTGCTGTGCAAAAGCTTTGATGTTTCATTAGGTCCCACTTGTTTATTTTTGTTTTTATTTCCATTACTCTAGGAGGTGGATCAAAAAAGATCTTGCTGTGATTTATGTCAAAGAGTGTTCTTCCTATGTTTTCCTCTAACAGTTTTATAGTGTCCAGTCTTATATTTAGGTCTCTAATCCATTTTGAGTGTATTTTTGTGTATGGTGCTAGGGAGTATTCTAATTTCATTCTTTTACATGTAGCTGTCCAGTTTACCCAGCACCACTTATTGAAGAGACTGTCTTTTCTCCATTGTATATCTTTGCCTCCTTTGTCATAGATTAGTTGACCATAGGTGCGTGGGTTAATCTCTGGGCTTTCTATCTGGTTCCATTGATCTATGTTTCTGTTTTTGTGCCAGTACCATATTGTCTTGATTACTGTAGCTTTGTAGTATAGTCTGAAGTCAGGGAGTCTGATTCCTCCAGCTCCATTTTTTTCCCTCAAGACTGCTTTGGCTATTCGGGGTCTTTTGTGTCTCCATACAAATTTTAATATGATTTGTTCTAGCTCCGTAAAAAATGCCATTGGTAATTTGATAGGGATTGCATTGAATCTGTAGATTGCTTTGGGTAGTATACTCATTTTCACAATGTTGATTCTGCCAATCCAAGAACATGGTATATCTCTCCATCTGTTGGTATCATCTTTAATTTCTTTCATCAGTGTCTTATAGTTTTCTGCATACAGGTCTTTTGTCTCCCTAGGTAGGTTTATTCCTAGGTATTTTATTCTTTTTCTTGCAGTGGTAAATGGGAGTGTTTCCATAATTTCTCTTTCAGATTTTTCATCATTAGTGTATAGGAATGCAAGAGATTTCTGTGCATTAATTTTGTATCCTGCAACTTTACCATATTCATTAATTAGCTCTAGCAGTTTTCTGGTGGCAGTTTTAGGATTCTCTATGTATAGTATCATGTCATCCGCAAACAGTGACAGTTTTACTTCTTCTTTTCCAACTTGTATTCCTTTTATTTCTTTTTCTTCTCTGATTGCCGTGGCTAGGACTTCCAGAACTATGTTTAATAATAGTGGTGAGAGTGGACATCCTTGTCTCGTTCCTGATCTTAGGGGAAATGCTTTCAGTTTTTCACCATTGAGAATGATGTTTGCTGTGGGTTTGTCATATATGGCCTTTATTATGTTGAGGTAGGTTCCCTCTATGCCCACTTTCTGGAGAGTTTTTATCATAAATGGGTGTTGAATTTTGTCAAAAGCTTTTTCTGCATCTATTGAGATGATCATATGGTTTTTATTCTTCAATTTGTTAATATGGTGTATCACATTGATTGATTTGCGTATATTGAAGAATCCTTGCATCCTTGGGATAAATCCCACTTGATCGTGGTGTATGATCCTTTTAATGTGTTGTTGGATTCTGTTTGCTAGTATTTTGTTGAGGATTTTTGCATCTATATTCATCAGTGATATTGGTCTGTAATTTTCTTTTTTTGTAGTGTCTTTGTCTGGTTTTGGTATCAGGGTGATGGTGGCCTCATAGAATGAGTTTGGGAGTGTTCCTTCCTCTGCAATTTTTTGGAAGAGTTTGAGAAGGATAAGTGTTAGCTCTTCTCTAAATGTTTGATAGAATTCACCTGTGAAGCCATCTGGTCCTGGACTTTTGTTTGTTGGAAGATTTTTAATCACAGTTTCAATATCATTACTTGTGATTGGTCTGTTCATATTTTCTGTTTCTTCCTGGTTTAGTCTTGGAAGGTTATACCTTTCTAAAAATTTGTCCATTTCTTCCAGGTTGTCCATTTTATTGGCATAAAGTTGCTTGTAGTAGTCTCTTAGGATGCTTTGTATTTCTGCGGTGTCTGTTGTAACTTCTCCTTTTTCATTTCTGATTTTATTGATTTGAGTCCTCTCCCTGTTTTTCTTGATGAGTCTGGCTAATGGCTTATCAATTTTGTTTATCTTCTCAAAGAACCAACTTTTAGTTTTATTGATCTTTGCTATTGTTTTCTTTGTTTCTATTTCATTTATTTCTGCTCTGATCTTTATGATTTCTTTCCTTCTGCTAACTTTGGGTTTTGTTTGTTCTTCTTTCTCTAGTTTCTTTAGGTGTAAGGTTAGATTGTTTACTTGAGATTTTTCTTGTTTCTTTAGGTAGGCTTGTATAGCTATAAACTTCCCTCTTAGAACCGCTTTTGCTGCATCCCATAGGTTTTGGGTCGTCGTGTTTTCATTGTCATTTGTCTCTAGGTATTTTTTTATTTCCTCTTTGATTTCTTCAGTGATCTCTTGGTTATTTAGTAACGTATTGTTTAGCCTCCATGTGTTTGTATTTTTTACGTTTTTTTCCCTGTAATTCATTTCTAATCTCATAGCGTTGTGGTCAGAAAAGATGCTTGATATGATTTCAATTTTCTTAAATTTACTGAGGCTTGATTTGTGCCCCAAGATGTGATCTATCCTGGAGAATGTTCCGTGCGCACTTGAGAAGAATGTGTAATCTGCTGTTTTTGGATGGAATGTCCTATAAATATCAATTAAGTCCATCTTGTTTAATGTATCATTTAAAGCTTTTGTTTCCTTATTTATTTTCATTTTGGATGATCTGTCCATTGGTGTAAGTGAGGTGTTAAAGTCCCCCACTATTATTGTGTTACTGTCAATTTCCTCTTTTATAGCTGTTAGCAGTTGCCTTATATATTGAGGTGCTCCTATGTTGGGTGCATATATATTTATAATTGTTATATCTTCTTCTTGGATTGATCCCTTGATCATTATGTAGTGTCCTTCCTTGTCTCTTGTAACATTCTTTATTTTAAAGTCTATTTTATCCGATATGAGTATAGCTACTCCAGCTTTCTTTTGATTTCCATTTGCATGGAATATCTTTTTCCATCCCCTCACTTTCAGTCTGTATGTGTCCCTAGGTCTGAAGTGGGTCTCTTGTAGACAGCATATATATGGGTCTTGTTTTTGTTTCCATTCAGCCAGTCTATGTCTTTTGGTTGGGGCATTTAATCCATTCACGTTTAAGGTAATTATCGATATGTATGTTCCTATGACCATTTTCTTAATTGTTTTGGGTTTGTTTTTGTAGGTCCTTTTCTTCTCTTGTGTTTCCCACTTAGAGAAGTTCCTTTAGCATTTGTTGTAGAGCTGGTTTGGTGGTGCTGAATTCTCTTAGCTTTTGCTTGTCTGTAAAGCTTTTGATTTCTCCATCAAATCTAAATGAGATCCTTGCCGGGTAGAGTAATCTTGGTTGTAGGTTCTTCCCTTTCATCACTTTAAGTATATCATGCCACTCCCTTCTGGCTTGCAGAGTTTCTGCTGAGAAATCAGCTGTTAACCTTATGGGAGTTCCCTTGTATGTTATTTGTCGTTTTTCCCTTGTGGCTTTCAATAATTTTTCTTTGTCTTTAATTTTTGCCACTTTGATTACTATGTGTCTCGGCGTGTTTCTCCTTGGGTTTATCCTGTATGGGACTCTCTGCGCTTCCTGGACTTGGGTGGCTATTTCCTTTCCCATGTTAGGGAAGTTTTTGACTATAATCTCTTCAAATATTTTCTCTGGTCCTTTCTCTCTCTCTTCTCCTTCTGGGACCCTTATAATGCGAATGTTGTTGTGTTTAGTGTTGTCCCAGAGGTCTCTTAGGCTGTCTTCATTTCTTTTCATTCTTTTTTCTTTAGTCTGTTCCGCAGCAGTGAATTCCACCATTCTGTCTTCCAGGTCACTTCTCCGTTCTTCTGCCTCTGTTATTCTACTATTGATTCCTTCTAGTGTAGTTTTCATTTCAGTTATTGTATTGGTCATCTCTGTTTGTTTGTTCTTTAATTCTTCTAGGTCTTTGTTAATCACTTCTTGCATCTTCTCAATCTTTGCCTCCATTCTTATTCCGAGGTCCTGGATCATCTTCACTATCATTATTCTGAATTCTTTTTCTGGAAGGTTGCCTATCTGCACTTCATTTAGTTGTTTTTCTGGGTTTTTTTCTTGTTCCTTCATCTGGTACATAGCCCTCTGCCTTTTCATCTTGTCTATCTTTCTGTAACTGTGGTTTTTGGCCCACAGGCTGCAGGATTGTAGTTTTTCTTGCTTCTGCTGTCTGCCCTCTGGTGGTTGAGTCTATCTAAGAGGCTTGATGGGAGGCTCTGGTGGTGGGTAGAGCTGACTGTTGCTGTGGCGGTCAGAGCTCAGTAAAACTTTAATCCAATTGACTGTTGATGGGTGGGGCTGGGTTCCCTCCCTGTTGGTTGTTTTGCCTGAGGCAACCCAACACTGGAGCCTACCTGGGCTCTTTGGTGGGGTTAATGGCAGACTCTGGGAGGTCTCACGCCAAGAAGCAATTACCAGAACCTCCGCTGCCAGTGTCCTTTTCCCCTCGGTGAAACAGAGCCACCCCCCGACTCTGCAGGAGACCCCCCAACACCAACAGGTAGGTCTGGTTCAGTCTCCCCCAGGGTCACTGCTCCTTCCCCTGGGTCCCGATGCGCACACTACTTTGTGTGTGCCCTCCAAGAGTGGGGTCTCTGTTTCCCCCAATCCTGTTGAAGTCCTGCAATCAATTCCCACTAGGTTTCAAAGTCTGATTCTCTAGGAATTCCTCCTCCCGTTGCCGGACCCCCAGGTTGGGAAGCCTGACGTGGGGCTCAGAACCTTCACTCCAGTGGGTGGACTTCTGTGGTATAAGTGTTTGCCAGTCTGTGAGTCACCCACCCAGCAGTTATGGGATTTGATTTTACTCTGATTGCGCCCCTCCTACCGTCTCACTGTGGCTTCTCCTCTGTCCTTGGACGTGGGGTATCCACCTTGGTGAAGTCCAGGGTCTTCCTGTCAATGATTGTCCAGCAGCCAGTTGTGATTCTGTTGCTCTCGCAAGAGGGAGTGAGAGCACGTCCTTCTACTCCGCCATCTTAAAAGTAATTTCAGTTTTTTTTTTTTTTAAAGCCAGTTTTACTTATGAATGCTCTTGTTAAAAAACTATTAATTTAATCAAATCTCAACCCTTGAGTATATGTCTGCAAGCATCAGGCGTTAAGTACAAGAGAATTACAGAGACTATTTAGCTCCCACAATTGTGGAAGGTCATCCACTTGCAATAAATACCTTGTTCTGTATATCATTCAGTTTCTCTGATAGAACCCTGACTGATACAGGTTTGGGGGAGGGAGTCTGACAGTTGTCTCCAAGTGTTTGCATGGCTATCATATAACTAAAAAAGCTTTTTTCTTCTGTGTTGATTCAAAGACTAGAATGATGTCCTCATGATAGAAGTGAGAGACAGGATGGAGTCTGAACTCTGGAAACAGACAAATTTAGTTTGGCTTAGATACCATCTCTGCCATTTACTTGTAGCTCTAGTTTTCTTGCCTGTAAAATGGTGATAATAATAGTATCCATTTCACATGATTGTTATGAGAATTAAATGAGTTACTATTTGGAAAGTTCTTCAAATAGTGCCTTTCATGTAGTAAGCACTATTTAACGTTCTGTTAAAATTTAAAAAGTTATAGGGAGATAGATTTTGCCTCTTTAAGAATTTTTAAATGGTCACAGCTGTCCAACAAAGTAGTGGAATGCCTTGCAAAGAACAGAACCTCACTTGATCCTTGACAGGGAGACAGCAGGGAAAAGAAATACAGATTTGTAGTCCAAAGACTTAATTCAAGTCTTCGCTCAGCCATTTGTTAGCTCTGTCATCATAGCAAGTCATTTAATCTCTCAAAATCTCCATGTCATCATCTACAATATAACTTAGATGAAGCAAGATGGTTGAAGGTGCTTTGTTATCTGCAAAGTGCTCTCTAAATGTCAGTCTTTATTATTTCCTTGAAAACTTTGAGACAGAATCTGGTTGAGCTTCTCTTTGTCAATGACACCAGAGAAAGGATTCTTGTATCAAAGAGAAGTTTGGAGTAGATAATCCCTACGGCTCTTTCCAGCTTGGAGAGTTTACAAACTGTTTCTCAAGTAGCTTGCTTGTCAAGGTTTGTGATCATATTAAAGGAGTCAATAAGAGGATTTTTTTTTTTTTTTGACAGAGTGAATGTGTCGGAGCTATACTCAGTAAAGAAATTAAATCAAGCAATCAGTGGGGAAGGTTAGCTTCTTCTGCATATGTAATTGTCATGTTTTAGTTGAGGCTGTTACTCTATTTCAGAGGTCCTTCATTTGAATCACAGCCAGTTCTACTTGAAAGTGTGCAATTCCATCTTCTTTACGAAGGTTTAGGACAATTTGACTTTCTCGTTTTCCCTCTTAGAGCTTCAGATTGTTATGGTTAAAAATAAAGTATTTATCTTCGGTTTAGAAATCTCATAAAACTTTGACAGGATTGTGAAATGGTATAAAGCATCTCTTCAACAAATCCATCTCAGTAACACTTCCTGACAATCAAAAAACCTTCAGCGCTGCTCCTTAATGACTTCTGAAGTTGTAAAGGATTTGTACTAAGGATGTGAGAATGACTGGAAATGGGTTTTAAAGTAGTGCTAACTTGTTTGTGTTAAAATCCACTTTCTAATTCGGTTTTTGAAAAGGGCTTGAACATATGCTTCCATTAAAATGTAGACTGATAAAGTGATTACGATAATGAGAGCGCTGCTTGCCTCTGGTTTGGAATTACGAGGGAACAGCTACAAAGTAAAACATTTGTAAAGGGAAAAATAGTTTTGAAAAGGTTGGAATTAAGCCTTAGAGGGAAAAGGGTAGCTAGCAATCTATCCTAGAAGAGCTGGGTGATTGTCAAGTATGTGAGGTCTTGGGTATCAGGACCCAATGCAGACTCAAACAACATTGGGCAAGTGTAAAAGATGCAGTGCTTCTTAAACCCTGGGTATAATCATGAGAATTAACTGGGAGATAGCTTTAAGATCATGATTCCAAGACCTCAGTCTAAGAGATTCTGATTCAATAGATCTGGAATATGGGCTAGGAATTTATAGAATTTATATAAAGTTCCAGATGATTCTGATGATCAGCAATGTTTGGAAGTCACTAGAATGATGTACTCCTCAGTAGCTTAGGTTTACATGGAAAAGAGTGGGATTTATAGAGTGAATTTAAGAATGAAGTCATTGTGGATAATCCTGAAATTTTCTTGTTTTTAATTTTTTGCCTGTGCCACTCAGTATGCTGGATCTTAGTTCCGTGACCAGGGATCAGACCCGTGCCCCCTGCAGTGGGCATGCAGAGTCTTAACCACTGGACCACCAGGGATATCTCTAAAATTTTTAAAAATTATTTTTTATTTTGGGAATTTTCAAACTTACTCAAAGGTAGAGAGACTAGTAGAAACAACCATGTAACGTGTAATGTATCTGTCACCTGCTTGAAAAATTACTACCATGCTGTCGGTCTTGTTTTACCTGCTTTCCCTTCCTCCCCCATTTCAAAAAAACTAGAATATTTTAAAGCAAATCCCAAATATCAACATTTCTTCTCTAATGGGTAAGGACATAAAAAAAAGTGTCATGCTATTATTATGTCTAACAAAATGATAAGTAATTCTTTAACATTATCTAGCAATACCTAATCCATACTCAAATTCCTCAATTGTCTCAAAGCTTTGAAAAGAGGAAGTAAGTGGTAGAAGCTGGGACTTGGACACAGGCAGTCAGACTCTGCAGACTCTAAAACCTATAACTCATGGAAAGAGAGAGGACACTGTCGGCAATCTTGATGCACTTGAATTTTGATCGCGGGTCTTGGGGATCTTAGAGAAGCAAGAACCAGTTGTCACCTCTGGTGGGGCAATTGTAGACTACAGGAAAGTTAGAGAATGGGTCAGTTTCTGTGAGTTAGTGTCATCGTTCTGAAGCCCTGTGATTATAGCAAATGGCCCTCTGTCCACGTCTGACAGACACAACTTAACGCACCTTGAACATGTTCTTCCAGATTTGCTGAGTTCTGAGGACACTTTCTGGGAAGGAATACAGGTGCAAATTTTTGACCCCAGGTTGTCTTCTGCAATATCATCTCATCTTTCCATCACACATAACTGTATTGTATCTATTGAGACTAAGCCTTTGGCCCTTGGGTTTAGGATGAAACAAAATATACTAGATGTTTAGTATATATTTACTGAATGAATGAGTGAATGAACTATAGCTTGTATTTGGCATTCAATACACTATAGATTAACTTTGCCTTATCAAATCTATGATCCTAATTTATTGTGAATACAATTTTTGTAAATAAAAGGTTTACAGTGTCATTTAAAATTTTAAGTGTGTTCAGAGAATTTACTGTTAAGAGTTATCTGACAATGTATTCCTCCTGAAGGGAAGCAGCTTTATGTTATAGGAATGACATGTCCTAATATATCTGTAGGACAAATACGTTTTGAATATTTTTTCCTTAAAATACAACTGATACACACCTGTATTTTAGAGATTTAAATATATATATTTTTTCAGTTAACATCGGAATAGGGAAGTAGGAGAAGCTGCAATTGCTAAAGGATCAGAGTGGTTTCGAGGAAGGAATGGAAAATGGAAAGCTTGTAGGATAATTGAGGAGAAAAGTCTCTACTGCTTTGATTCTAAAGTCCTCTGATCCTGGGCTTGAATCTTGAGTCCCCTAGTGTTCTGGGGTAGAGGCTATTAGTGCTTACCAATATCTGCCTCCTTCTTTTTTACGTGGGCTTACAGCTGGAGCACATTTCCTAGCTGCCCTATAAATAGGTGTGGTTATATGAGTGAATTCTAGGCAATAGGATGTGAGTGAAACTGATGCCCATCACTTCTTGGTCTGAATGGTCACAACTTCTGATGCATGGCCCCCAATCTCTTCCTCTGTCTGCAGGCCGGATGCAGGAGGTCAGGCAGAGAACTCCAAGGCTCTTTCCATCTTGTGGCTCTGCCCTCTCCGAGAGCCTCAGACATTAAACCTATACTAGGAAAGCCATTGGGAATATGGCTCTTGTTTGCTACAGCAGTTAGCTTAGCCTGGCTTCTGTAGTTTCTAAACACCGGGACAAAAATATGGAGTTGGATTTCTTTAGGGATGATTTATAGAGGTAGTATGGGAGAGTGGTTTTACACATGCCTGAGCTTAGAAATCAACAGACTTTTTGGAGTAAAGTCTAGTCCCATTTCTGTTATATAGCTATGTAGCTTTGGATCAGTTACTTAACGTTTTTTAGCTCTCAGTTTCTTCACCTCTAAAATGGAGACAATCACAGTACCCACTTCAGAGGATTGTTGTGAGAATTGAATGAAATTACGTCTCAGAACAGATACCTGTTAATAAAGTTAACGATTATTATTAGAATTGACCATAGATACAATCTAATTTATTCAGGTACATTTTCTAAGGGCTTAGTATGTCAGGGCAAAGTGTTCAGAAAGGATATAAAGATTAGCACCACTGATTTTTGCCTTCAAAGAATCCCCAGTCTAGGAAGACAATTGAAGGGCGAACCAATAATTACAGTATGTGAATGGCTTTGTGAGCCTGTCAGCTTTTAAATCTGATGAGTATAATTTATTAACTATTCCTGTGCTAACGATACACATCAGTGGGTGGAGGTAGAAAAAGGATTCTCTTGGAAAAAACACACAAACACACACACACACGCGCATGCATATATATACACCTACATATATACAATTTTTTTTTTGCTGAAACTCAATTGGCCCATGTACCAGTGAGTGACAAAAGTGGAGAACTGGCCATTTCAGGGCAATATCTGGAGTCTGTAAACAGCTTGAGATGATTAATTTACTCTAACAATGAATAAGAGAGCTGTGCTGCAGTATATCCTCAAGGCTTACTTTTTAGTGGTAATTTTACTCAGTCAATTGCCTCTTTTTCTTCTCATCAATTTCATCTCCACCAAGCCATCACAATATGCAGAGGAAAATGCAGGTAGGTGATAAAACATAGGGTTTAGGAATCTTTCCATGCCTTCAGGGCATCTAGGAATTTTACCATGAAAAGGGCATGGCATACTGAAACAATAATGAGACTACCATTTAAAAATATTCAAGCTCGTGTAGTCTTTGGAATCAGAGATATGCCTCAGGATAATCCTTTTTCAAGACCCTAGTAAACATTCTTTCCAACATGTGAACAAATTTTTTTTTTTTTTTTTGAGCTGTTAGTTGCCAGGCACTGTGCTAGAAGCTTTGAGCTGAAAGATGAGTAAACAACATCCAAACTCTTGTGGAAAATTCATTTATACAAATAGTTACAATTTTATAAGCACTGTAATAGATAAATATTCTAATTGTTGCAGTGCCACTGAAGCCCGAGCTCTGTCTGTATGATGCTGTGTCAGGAGAGTTGCCATGGTTCAGGTGCTTCTTCAAGGGAGAATGGGAGTTCCCAGGTAGAGAAGAGGGTAGCAGGCTTTGCAGGCAGTAGAGACAGGATGTGCTGGTACAGGGCCCTTTTAAAATGTCATGACTTTTTGGAATCTGGGATATATTAAAAGACGTCAAGGATCTCTGGCTCAAAGAACTGGGAGATTTTATTAAACACATGACATCTACCAGACCAAGGAAGTTAGACAGAGCTGCTAAGCCTAATTCAGAGAGTTTTACAAACCTTTCCTAAACCCCCAAATGATTATTTTCTCAATCCAACTCCTCACATTACTGTAATAACTCTCCTAATGAAAGGAGCAGGAGAAAATATCAACTGTTTTCTTGTCCAGAGACCTTATCCTCTTTGCTAGTTTATGATTTATAATAGTTCAGCAAAGTGCTCTGAATATCCCAAGTTACCTAAAATTAACATATCAATTAATTGGATTTGATGCTGTTAGAGGGATGGGGAAATACTCGAAAGCAGTTGGTTGGAATCAAGGACATAAAAAGAAAGGTATTATGCAAATGTTTGGTTATTAAGATATTCTGCCTAGAGGGAATAAAGTCAGATAATGAGAAATGAATGAAAACCAAAAGTTTCCTGTGTGTTTTAATATTAAATTTCTTTAAGAGTAATATTTGGCCTCTTTAGTAGCATGTCTTTGTTAATACAAAGGAACAGAGGCATAAAAAAGCACTGGGTACCCTGGGGGATATGTGGATATGGAGTGTTGGGAGTGTAAGTGAGGTGGGAATGAGATGGTATCCCTGAGGTCCATGAAGTGGATGGTTTGATTATGGAGCACTTTGCATACTGTATGGGGTTATTTCTAATATCGGTAATACTTTGTTCCTGAACATCTAATGAGAGTAATAACTTTGTTTATATACCTTCCAGGTTACAAGACAATTTCCCATTCATTATCTCATGTGACCATCACAGTAGTTTGGAGATGGCCTGGTGCTGACTGCCCCAGGTCACATAATTAGAGATAGAGATGGATCTTGCTGAAGCTACTTTCTCTCATTTAATAGCTGAAAACAATTGGGATGATAGACCATGAATAACTTGTTATCTTTGGGCATTGAGATAATACCTGATAATCTGGTTGGTAATGAGATTTTTGAATTTGATGAAATTTAATTCTGGGGTTACTGCATCTGACTTGAAGAATTCAGGCCACTAACTTCAGTGTGAATCTTTTTCTGCTTGATCGGGTCTTTAAAGGCTCACTGGCAGGGCATTGCAGTCACTGGTACCTCAGATATTAGTCGAGGAAAACCCAACAACTCTGGCACTGCAAGACTTTTCTGAGAGAAGCTCCATCCCCAGGCAGTGTGTGAACATTCAGTAAGAGGGATGCTAAGGACTTCAGTTATGCCCCTCATCCTTCTGCAGAGCACAGCAGCACGTGGGCCATGGTGTCTAGAGGTCAGAAAGCCTCCTTCACTGAATCCTCACAGGGTGTGGCCTATTCATTTTTTCCTTCATCCTTTTCTGTATGAGTTAATACATTTCTAGTCTGTAACCTTAAAGTTGGAGAATTGAGCTGGAAAGGAATGCTTAGTTCTGATTCACATTTTCTAACAAGACAATAAACTTTTTTTTCTAAATTAGTTTATTTTCTAACTCTTGTCCTTCCAATAGGATTGTAAATTACTGTAGGGTAAGGACCTTTCTTCTAGATTATTTGTTTTTTACTTACTACCATTGACCTCTTCAGCTTTTATATCTTGATTTTAGAAGGGCTCCAATAAAACCTCGTGTCACATGGGAACTGCAGGATGGCATGGTTAAGAGTTGGGCTCTGGAGGCAGATGGCCTGGCTTTTAAAATTCCACCTCCATCGTTTGCTAACTGTATAATCATTGGCAAGTGATATAACTCCTCTATGACTGTTTCCACTTCCTCAACTGTAAAATGGGTATAATATTTAAAACTACCTAATACAATTGTTGTGGAATTAAACGAGATATTCCATTTAAAGCAGTTGGCACAGGGCTTCACATATGCTGATCAATAAATGTTAGGGATCATCATCGTCAGTCATTACCATCATCATCATCATTACTTTTATTTTATTTTTTTTAAATTTTATTTTATTTATTTATTTTTAACATCTTTATTGGAGTATAATTGATTTACAATGGTGTGCTAGTTTCTGCCCTATAACAAAGTGAATCAGCCATACATATACATATGTTCCCATATCTCCCCCCTCCCAGCCTCCCTATCCCACCCCTCCAGGTGGTCACAAAGCACAGAGCTGATCTCCCTGTGCTATGCGGCTGCTTCCCACTAGCTATCTATTTTACATTTGGTAGTGTATATATGTCCATGCCACTCTCTCACTTTGTCACATCTTACCCTTCCCCTTCCCCATATCCTCAAGTCCATTCTCTAGTAGGTCTGTGTCTTTATTCCCGTCTTGCCACTAGTTTCTTCATGACCTTTTTTTTCCCTTAGATTCCATACATATGTGTTAGCATACGGTATTTGTTTTTCTCTTTCTGACTTACTTCACTCTGTATGACAGACTCTAACTCCATCCACCTCATTACAAATACCTCCATTTCATTTCTTTTTATGGCTGAGTAATATTCCATTGTATATATGTGCCACATCTTCTTTATCCATTCATCCGATGATGGACACTTAGGTTGCTTCCACGTCCTGGCTATTGTAAACAGAGCTGCAATGAACATTTTGGTACATGACTCTTTTTGAATTATGGTTTACTCAGGGAATATGCCCAGTAGTGGGATTGCTGGGTCGTATGGTAGTTCTATTTTTAGTTTTTAAAGGAACCTCCATACTGTTCTCCATAGTGGCTGTATCAATTTACATTCCCACGAACAGTGCAAGAGTGTTCCCTTTTCTCCACACCCTCTCCAGCATTTATAGTTTCTATACTTTTTGATGATGGCCATTCTGACCAGTGTGAGATGATATCTCATTGTAGTTTTGATTTGCATTTCTCTAATGATTAATGGTGTTGAGCTTTCTTTCATGTGTTTGTTGGCAATCTGTATATCTTCTTTAGAGAAATGTCTATTTAGGTCTTCTGCCCATTTCTGGATTGAGTTGTTTGGTTTTTTGTTATTGAGCTGCATGAGCTGCTTGTAAATTTTGGAGATTAATCCTTTGTCAGTTGCTTCATTTGCAGATATTTTCTCCCATTCTGAGGGTTGTCTTTTCATCTTGTTTATGGTTTCCTTTGCTGTGCAAAAGCTTTTAACTTTCATTAGGTCCCATTTGTTTATTTTTCTTTTTATTTCCATTTCTCTAGAAGCTGGGTCAAAAAGGATCTTGCTGTGATTTATGTCATAGAGTGTTCTGCCTATGTTTTCCTCTAAGAGTTTTAGAGTGTCTGGCCTTACATTTAAGTCCTTAATACATTTTGAGTTTATTTTTGTGTATGGTGTTAGGGAGTGTTCTAATTTCATTCTTTTACATGTACCTGTCCAGTTTTCCCAGGACCACTTATTGTAGAGACTGTCTTTTCTCCACTGTATATTCTTGCCTCCTTTATCAAAGATAAGGTGACCATATGTGCGTGGGTTTATCTCTGGGCTTTCTATCCTGTTCCATTGATCTATGTTTCTGTTTTTGTGCCAGTATCATACTGTCTTGATTACTGTACCTTTGTAGTATAGTCTGAAGTCAGAAAGCCTGATTCCTCCAGCTCCATTTTTCGTTCTCAAGATTGCTTGGGCTATTCGGGGTCTTTTGTTTTTCCGTGCAAATTGTGAAATTTTTTGTTCTAGTTCTGTGAAAAATGCCAGTGGTAGTTTGATAGGGATTGCATTGAATCTGTAGATTGCTTTGGGTAGTAGAGTCATTTTCACAATGTTGATTCTTCCAATCCAAGAACATGGTATATCTCTCCATCTATTTGTATCATCTTTAATTTCTTTCATCAGTGTCTTATAATTTTCTGCATACAGGTCTTTTGTCTCCTTAGGTAGGTTTATTCCTAGATATTTTATTCTTTTTGTTGCAATGGTAAATGGGAGTGTTTTCTTAATTTCACTTTCAGATTTTTCATCATTAGTGTATAGGAATGCAAGGGATTTCTGTGCATTAATTTTGTATCCTGCTACTTTACCAAATATATTGATTAGCTCTATTAGTTTTCTGGTAGCATCTTTAGGATTCTCTATGTATAGTATCATGTCATCTGCAAACAGTGACAGCTTTACTTCTTCTTTTCCAATTTGGATTCCTTTTATTTCTTTTTCTTCTCTGATTGCTGTGGCTAAAACTTCCAAATCTATGTTGAATAATAGTGGTGAAAGTGGGCAACCTTGTCTTGTTCCTGATCTTAGTGGAAATGGTTTCAGTTTTTCACCTTTGAGGATGATTTTGGCTGTGGGTTTGTCATATATGGCCTTTATTATGTTGAGGAAAGTTCCCTCTTTGCCAACTTTCTGCAGGGTTTTTATCATAAATGGGTGTTGAATTTTGTCAAAAGCTTTCTCTGCATCTATTGAGATGATCCTATGGTTGTTCTCCTTCAATTTGTTAATATGGTGTATCACTTTGATTGATTTGCATATATTGAAGAATCCTTGCATTCCTGGTATAAACCCCACTTGATCCTGGTGTATGATCCTTTTAATGAGCTGTTGGATTCTGTTTGCTAGTATTTTGTTGAGGATTTTTGCATCTATATTCATCAGTGATATTGGCCTGTAGTTTTCTTTCTTAGTGACATCTTTGTCTGGTTTTGGTATCAGAGTGATGGTGGCCTCGTAGAATGAGTTTGGGAGTGTTCTTCCCTCTGCAATATTTTGGAAGAGTTTGAGAAGGATAGGTATTAGCTCTTCTCTAAATGTTTGATAAAATTCGCCTGTGAAACCATCTGGTCCTGGGCTTTTGTTTGTTGGAAGATTTTTAATCACAGTTTCAATTTCAGTGCTTGTGATTGTCCTGTTCATATTTTCTATTTCTTGCTGGTTCAGTCTCTGCAGGTTGTGCATTTCTAAGAATTTGTCCATTTCTTCCAGGTTGTCCATTTTATTGGCATAGAGTTGCTTGTAGTTATCTCTCATGATCATTTCTATTTCTGCAGTGTCAGTTGTTACTTCTCCTTTTTCATTTCTAATTCTATTGATTTGAGTCTTCTCCCTTTTCTTCTTGATGAGCCTGGCTAATGGTTTATCAATTTTGTTTATCTTCTCAAAGAACCAGCTTTTAGTTTTATTGATCTTTGCTGTTGTTTCCTTCATTTCTTTTTCATTTATTTCTGATCTGATATTTATGATTTCTTACCTTCTTCTAAGTTTGGGGTTTTTTTGTTCTTCTTTCTCTGATTGCTTTAGGTGCAATGTTAGGTAGTTTATTCGAGATGTTTCCTGTTTCTTGAGGTAGGCTTGTATTGCTATAAACTTCCTTCTTAGAACTACTTTT
The DNA here is from genome assembly GCF_028021215.1 of Eschrichtius robustus. Taxonomy (NCBI): domain Eukaryota; kingdom Metazoa; phylum Chordata; class Mammalia; order Artiodactyla; family Eschrichtiidae; genus Eschrichtius; species Eschrichtius robustus. Next base: position 69,952,120 of record NC_090830.1, read on the forward strand.
GCTGCATCCCATAGGTTTTGGGTCGTCGTGTCTCCATTGTCATTTGTTTCTAGGTATTCTTTGATTTCCCCTTTGATTTCTTCAGTGATCACTTCATTATTAAGTAGTGTATTGTTTAGCCTCCATGTGTTTGTATTTTTTACAGATCTTTTACTGTAATTGATATCTAGTCTCATAGCTTTGTGGTCAGAAAAGATACTTGATATGATTTCAATTTTCTTAAATTTGCCAAGGCTTGATTTGTGACCCAAGATATGATCTATCCTGGAGAATGTTCCATGAGCACTTGAGAAAAATGTGTATTCTGTTGTTTTTGGGTGGAATGTCCTATAAATATCAATTAAGTCCATCTTGTTTAATGTATCATTTAAAGCTTGTGTTTCCTTATTTATTTTCACTCTGGATGATCTGTCCATTGGTGAAAGTGGAGTGTTAAAGTCCCCTACTGTGACTGTGTTACTGTCGATTTCCCCTTTTATGGCTGTTAGTATTTGCCTTATGTTGGGTGCATAAATATTTACAATTGTTATATCTTCTTCTTGGATCGATCCCTTGATCATTATATAGTGTCCTTCTTTGTCTCTTGTAATAGTCTTTATTTTAAAGTCTATTTTGTCTGGTATGAGAATTGCTACTCCAGCTTTCTTTTGATTTCCATTTGCATGGAATATCTTTTTCCATCCCCTCACTTTCAGTCTGTATGTGTCCCTGGGTCTGAAGTGGGTCTCTTGTAGACAGCATATATACGGGTCTTGTTTTTGTATCCGTTCAGCCAGTCTGTGTCTTTTGGTGGCAGCATTTAATCCATTTATATTTAAGGTAATTATCGATATGTATGTTCCTATTCCCATTTTCTTAAATGTTTTGGGTTTGTTATTGTAGATGTTTTCCTTCTCTTGTGTTTCTTGCCTAGAGAAGTTCCTTTAGCATCTGTTATAATGCTGGTTTGGTGGTGCTGAACTCTCTCAGCTTTTGCTTGTCTGTAAAGGTTTTAATTTCTCCATCAAATCTGAATGAGATCCTTGCTGGGTAGAGTAATCTTGGTTGTAGGTTTTTCTCCTTCATCACTTTATATATGTCCTGCCACTCCCTTCTAGCTTGCAGAGTTTCTGCTGAAAGATCAGCTGTTAACCTTATGGGGATTCCCTTGTGTGTTATTTGTTGTTTTTCCCTTGCTGCTTTTAATATGTTTTCTTTGTATTTAATTTTTGATAGTTTGATTAATATGTGTCTTGGTGTGTTTCTCCTTGGATTTATCCTGTATGGGACTCTCTGTGCTTCCAGGACTTGATTAACTATTTCCTTTCCCATATTAGGGAAGTTTTCAACTATAATCTCTTCAAATATTTTCTCAGTCCCTTTCTTTTTCTCTTCTTCTTCTGGGACCCCTGTTACTCGAATGTTGGTGCATTTAATGTTGTCCCAGAAGTCTCTGAGACTGTCCTCAGTTTTTTTCATTCTTTTTTCTTTATTCTGCTCTGTGGTAGTTATTTCCACTATTTTATCTTCCAGGTCACTTATCCGTTCTTCTGCCTCAGTTATTCTGCTATTGATCCCATCTAGAGTATTTTTAATTTCATTTATTGTGTTGTTCATCATTTCTTGATTCCTCTTTAGTTCTTCTACGTCCTTGTTAAATGTTTCTTGCATTTTGTCTATTCTATTTGCAAGATTTTGGATCATCTTTGCTATCATTATTATGAATTCTTTTTCAGGTAGACTGCCTATTTCTTCTTCATTTGTTAGGTCTGGTGTGTTTTTACCTTGCTCCTTCATCTGCTGTGTGTTTTTCTGTCTTCTCATTTTGCTTATCTTACCGTGTTTGGGGTCTCCTTTTCACAGGCTGCAGGTTCGTAGTTCCCGTTGTTTTTGGTGTCTGTCCCCAGTGGCTAAGGTTGGTTCAGTGGGTTGTGTAGGTTTCCTTGTGGAGGGGACTAGTGCCTTTGTTCTGGTGGATAAAGCTGGATCTTGTCTTTCTGGTGGGCACGTCCACGTCTGGTAGTGTGTTTTGGGGTGTTTGTGGCCTTATTATGATTTTAGACAGCCTCTCTGCTAATGGATGGGGCTGTGTTCCTGTCTTGTTAGTTGTTTGGCATAGGGTGTCCAGCACTGTAGTTTGGTGGTCGTTGTGTGAAGCTGGGTCTTGGTGTTGAGATGGAGATCTCTGGGAGATTTTCACCATTTGGTATTACGTGGAGCTGGGCAGTCTCTTGTGGACCAGTGTCCTGAAGTTGGCTCTCCCACCTCAGAGGCACAGCCCTGATGCCTGGCTGGATCACCAAGAGCCTTTCATCCACACGGCTCAGAATAAAAGGGAGAAAAAGTAGAAAGAAAAAAAGAAAGAGGATAAATAAAATAAAGTAAGATAAAATAAATTAATGTTATTAAAATAAAGAATAAAAAATAGTTATTAAGAAAAAAAGAAAAAAATTAAAAAAAAAAAAACGGATGGACAGAACCTTAGGACAAATGGTGAAAGCAAAGCTATACAGACTAAATCTCATACAGAAGCATACACATACACACTCACAAAAAGAGGTAAAGGGGAAAAAATAATATATCTTGCTCCCAATGTCCACCTTCTCAATTTGGGATGATTCGTTGTGTATTCAGGTATCCCACAGATGCAGGTACATCAAGTTGTTTGTGGAGCTTTAATCCGCTTCTTCTGAGGCTGCTGGGAGAAATTTCCCTTTCTCTTCTTTGTTTGCACAGCTCCCGGGGTTCAGCTTTGGATTTGGACCCGCCTCTGCGTGTAGGTCGCCTGAGGGCATCTGTTCTTCGCTCAGACAGGACGGGTTAAAGGAGCAGCTGATTCAGGGGCTCTGGCTCACGCAGGTGGGGGGGAGGGAGGGGTACAGAGGAGGCGGGGCGAGCCTGCGGCGGCAGAGGCCGGCATGACGTTGCAGCAGCCTGAGGTGCGCCGTGCGTTCTCCCGGGGAAGTTGTCCCTGGATCACGGGACCCTGCCAGTGGCAGGCTGCACGGGCTCCCGGGAGGGGCGGTGTGGATATTGACCTGTGCTCGCACACAGGATTCTTGGTGGCGGCAGCAGCAGCCTTAGCGTTTCATGCCCATCTCTGTGGTCCGCACTGATAGCCGTGGCTCGTGCCCGTCTCTGGAGCTTGTTTAGGCGGCGCTCTGAATCCCCTCTCCTCGCACACCGCGAAACAAAGAGGCAAGAAAAAGTCTCTTGCCTGTTCGGCAGCTCCAGACCTTTCCCGGACTCCCTCCCGGCTAGCTGTGGTGCGCTAACCCCTTCAGGCTGTGTTCACGCCGCCAACCCCAGTCCTCTCCCTGCGATCCGACCAAAGCCAGAGCCTCAGCTCCCAGCCCCCGCCCACCCCAGCGGCTGAGCAGACAAGCCTCTCGGGCTGGTGAGTGCTGCTCGGCACCGATCCTCCGTGCAGGAATCTCTCCTCTTTGCCCTCCGCACCCCTGTGGCTGCGCTCTCCTCCATGGCTCCGAAGCTTCCCCCCTCTGCCACCAGCAGTCTCTGCCCGCAAAGGGGCTTCCTCGTGTGTGGAGACCTTTCCTCCTTCACAGCTCCCTCCCACTGGTGCAGGTCCCATCCCTATTCTTTTGTCTCTTTTGTTTCTTTTTTTCTTTTGCCTTACCCAGGTACGTGGGGAGCTTCTTGCCTTTTGGGAGGTCTGAGGTCTTCTGCCAGCGTTCAGTGGGTGTTCTATAGGAGCAGTTCCACGTGTAGATGTATTTCTGATGTATCTGTGGGGAGGAGGGTGATCTCCGCGTCTTACCTTTCCGCCATCTTCTCCTCTCTCTCCTTCATTACTTTTATATTCATCATCATCATCCCTGGGGATAGTTGATGATAATGCAGTGAGGGCTATCATTAACTTGTTAATTTTGATTATTTTCAGCCTGAAAAGATGTTCTTGGTGTTGTGCCACTGGTCTCTGTCCTCCACTTTATCCTGTTTAGGTAAGCTTCAAAGGCATCTTTGGTCAGTTTAGGGTGACACAAATGTAGGAAGATTAAGAAATATAGAACTGATAGAATTCAAGTTGGAAATGATGAGCTAAAACTGGCAAGGCTGCATTTAGTCGAAGCAAGTATGTTGAATTACATTCAAATGAAAAGTCTGACAAATAAACATAAAACTGCCTAACTACAGGATAGGAGATATCTAGCTAGATAGAAGTTGGTGTGAAATGTCTTGAGGGTTTTGTTCACCAGAAGTTGAGTCTGAGATGCTGGCTTGAGGCTTTTTTTAGAGAGCAAATACCACCTTAGGCTACTACCATGAGCTAAATATTTGTGTCTCCCCAAAATTCACATGTTGAAAATTAATCCCTAATGTGATGTATTTGGAGGTGGTGCCTTTGGGGTGATTAAATATTGAGGATGGAACCCTCATGAATGGGGTTAGTGCCCTTATAACAAAGACTACAGAGAGCTCCCTTGGCCCTTCCACCATGTGAGGACACAGCAAAAAGGCACCAGCTATGAACCAGGAAATGGGCCCTCAGCAGACATCAAATGTGCTGGCACTTTTATCTTGGACTTCCCAGGCTTCAGAACTGTGACAAATCAATTTCTGTTGTTTATAAGCCACCCAGTCTATGGCATTTTGTTACTACAGCCTGAATGGACTAAGACAATCAGTGTGCAGTGTTCAGATCAAGGAAAGTAAAAGATCTGCTGTTTATTTCACCAGAATGAATGCACCTGAAATATTATGTCTAGGTTCAGGTACCTTTGCAATCATCTTTTTATCATTTCACTAAAGGTTTGAGCTTCTTTCTTAGGTATGGATAAAATGAATTAGCAGGAACACAGATTTGTTACATTATCCAAACTGCTTATCATTTTGTAGTTGATGATTCTGATGATAGATTTCAATTTAGGGGGAACATTCTCTTCCTTTCTCGAGAGAGATGCTTACTCTGGGCTTGACCTGAAAAGCCAGTTATGTCACTTTGTTTTCCTTTTAAGAGAGTTAGGCCAAGTTTCTTTTTGACCATTTAATTCCCATATTATGTTATCTTTCCTTCATCTCTCTCTCCACTCCACTTCCTCTCAATATTGCACTTCTCTTTTGTGCTTCCTCCCAATTATGTGTTCCCACCATGCCTGCTGCTGCAGCTCCTAATTTGCTACCTTTTATGATCCACTACCCCTCTTTCCCTTCTATTTAGGGGTTTCCTTTTTTACTGCAGTTAGTTAGACAACTTAATTCCACCTGGGATTTTCATAGCTTGGTAATGACTTGTATAATAGTATAACTTTCAGTTATACATTTGTTTAAAATATAGTGACATTCGGTGCTCTAGCCAAAAGGAGATTAATGGCAAGAATTTTGGAACTTGTATCAGGCTGGTGTAGGGGAGCTTTCTTTCCTGAGGGACCTCATCATCACAGCAGGCAGTGCTTGGTGACTGTGGTGGGTAAGGCTGATTGGTATTGCAGCACCTGTGAGGTTCTTTTTTGGGTAGAGGTGAGGGCTTGGCAAGGGGGATTAGAATTTCATTGAGTGCAGTAGAGACTGGGACAGAAAATTTGGGTAATTGAGGTTATTTGACTTGGCTTTTATCCTGAGACCAGAAAGGTCTGCTGACATTTGAATTTGATCTCATTTAGCTGGGGGTCTTCTGGAAGCAATGACTGGCTTTTATTACCTAGTCCATTGATGGTGACTATTTCAGGCCATGCCAGACCCAAGAAGGAAGAATATTAGATGACCAGAACTTTTAGAGACCAATTAAACCAGGCAGTTTAAGCTGCAACTTAAATAAATTGGAGAGTACTTATTATTCTGTGCATTTTCACACCTACTACACACCTGGATCTTAGTTTACATCTATATGAGTCTCATTCTCTTCTGTAGTGAGGGGAACTGGGATACCTATTTTGAAATCATTTTTACTGCAGAGCTTATACATTGCTCTTGGAGATCTTCCATGATTTCTTTTCTTTCTTTCTTTTTCTTTTTTGTTACAAATTATGTCAGTCATGGGGAGTAATTAATGTAAGAGGTGATAACTCAAATGGAAGAAATTTTAATAGTGATACTAACGCAGTTGTAATTGCTTTAGTCACCACAGAGAAAAATGTCGCATGACAACATCTTCAAGTATTAACCAGTGTATTTTCACAGTTGCATATCTTCCTTATACTTTAAGGAAGAGAGGCCACAGAAAGAATGATGAGAGGAAAAAGAAAAGAAAAGCAATTTCCTGCTCTTGAGTTTCAAAATATAATTCTGGAACCCAGGGCAGAGCAATAGTGAAAATAAAGGCATGAAAGGCCAGTCAATGTTTTTGCCCTGACCTAGAGAGAAGACATAGGAGAGTTGCTGGAAAACCAGCAGGCCCTTAGAGTCTTCAGGGCTGGGAAAAGGGAAGTAAGACTGGAATTCTGCGTGGGCAGCATGAAGGGGCCTGGTGGCAATACAGATGCCAGCCTTAGTAGATGCAGCATGGAAGGGTAATTACATCTTGGGACTAAGGGGGTGAGTTACATCTCAGGGATGGCATATATGGATGGATGACACAAAACAGACACCTCAAAACCCTTGACATTGTGTAGTCTCCCCCACCCCTCCACCCCGCACCAGTACAACTCTTAGAGAAGAACGAAATCTTAAATTGACTGAGTGTACTCAGAACTGACATTGTTATCCCTGATGGAATGAGGATTCAAGATAGACATTTTGTTCCGTTTTAGAAAAATAAACTTATGTTTTGCATACCTCAATTTGTTCTCCTTACTGTTAATGCTTTAGAAAAAGCACTGAAGGTGAATAATTGACTGAGTGGGCTGTTTTCAAAGTTGAAAAAAGCACTGAAATGCAAATCGGAGAATTTAGCTTTTAGTCTTGTCTTTGTTACTGTTTGACCTTGGGCACATAATTTTGTCCTTTTGGGCTTATCTGTCTCCGTCTGGGGGGCTTGTCTGGATCGGAGCTTCCTAACCTAGTGGCTGAGGTCCCTTGGAGAGGCTAAGGAGTTTTTCTAAGGCATCTTGAATCTAGGTATGAACCAATCCTTGTGTGTAGATGGAATAAGTAATGTGTCTTTGTACGTAAGTGCTACTAATTTTTCGAATGTTTGTAGACCTAATTGTGTTTAATGAAATGTGATTAATTAATTTAAAAGCCGTACTAAATTTATACTTTATTTTTGTAATTAATCATCTCAATTAAACAATACAAAATTTGTAACTATTATTTAGAAATTATAGAGATGCCCTTTTAGCCTAGGCTTTAGTCCAAAATGTTTGTTGGCTACAAGTCTATATGGGGTTTATGCTAATTAGGGATCAATATTATATGATTGTTCTAGAAATGATTGATCCTCACACTCTGATGAGTGGTACTAATTGATTTCAGAAATGTAAAGAATAACAGAGGAGATGTTTTAATTACTGCATCCAAATAACCTGTCTTTTCTGATATTGAAAAGCCCCTCTGTGGGAGAGTCTAAAAGTAAAAGCTTAGGTTAAAGTCTTGCTCTTTCTTTCTACCTCTGTGACCCTAGCTGAGCTATCTAACCTTTCTGAGCGGGTTTACTCCTCTTTAAGATAAAGATAAATGTCTTAACCTCATAGGAATTTGTGAAGATAGAATGAGATAAACTGTGAGCCCATTATGTTGTCTAGCAGAAGGAAAGTATCCAAAAATTATTGGTTTCCCTTATGCTTCTCTGGAACCTATTTAATATAAAGGTGTAAAAGGTAAAGTAAATTAAAACTGGCTTGAATGTAAAAATGTTCCATTTAAACATTGAATTAGCAGCAATTAAATTCATATGTTCACTTGTCCAGGGCTGGGTTGGAATTGCCCCATTCACGACAACCAATGAGCAATGCAGTTGGACCACCTAGAAGGCAGTGCTGGCACTGGGCCCAGTCTCTCTCTGAAGCTTGGAAGAGCTTTCACCTGTTTTCATCCCAAGTCTTCCTTTCTTTCTGAGCAAGCATTGAGAGCATTGTTCAGCCATTCCCATTCAGCTGCTGCCAGGAATGAGAATCCTGGAGGTGCTGTCTATTGTCAGATCTTGAAATGGAACTTGAATGGAGAGAATGTGCTTTCAAAATAATTTATTTTGAATGCATTCTCACTTTGGTGGGGAGAGGAGGCACAGATGGCTGAATCAGGACATGTGCCAGTTCCTTCCTCATGCCAGGCATCCAGTGAATCCAGGCTGTAGGAGAGGAGATTTAGGAGAAGAGCAAAGGCTAAAAGAATTAAAAGCAACTATTTTGGGTAATCAAAGGGCTTCCCCTCAGAGATAATGCTGGCTTCTTGAGTATCTGTTGCACTGCAGACCCTGAATAGTAGAAATTAGTCTCTGTTATTTCCTTCAGGAGCTGTTCTATTAGAGAGAGTGGCTTGGATGAGAACAACCAGTGGCTGAGAGACCAGGTCACTCCCCCCAGCAGCAAGCTTGTCAGGATGTAGGTTTCCTGACTTCACCTTCTATCCTCCAGCTGGGCCAGGTGGTTGAGGTTGCTGGCTGGATGCCACTCCCTGAAGCTCTCTTGAAAGTTGTTGCAAATTTCCTGATCCTCTGATTTGAGGATCCCAAAACAGCAGCTTCCTTGCCTCCAACTGCTTCATTTACCCATTCCTAAACATTGCTGAACTCCCACCAAGTTAGCTAAATTCATTCAAGTTTCAGGGAACAGAAAAGCTCAGGTTATCCACGGTGATGGGGGTTATTGTGGTGATACATGAGCAAGAGAGAAGATGGAAAGTCTGCTCAGGAGTCAAGTAGTTGGCCTCAAGGAGCAGAGCAGATGTTTCTGATTTAACAGTAGCTTAGGTGTCTGTGTTAGTTTGCTAAGACTGCCTTAACAAAGTACATAAACCGGGTGGCTTAAACAATAGAAATTCATTATCTCACAGTTCTGCAGGCTAGGAGTCTGAAATCAAAGTATTGGCAGGGTTGCTTCCTGTGAGGACCATGAGAGAGACTCTGTTCCATATCTCTCCCCTAGCTTCTGATGCTTTGCCAGCAATCTTTGGCATTCCTTGGTGTGTAGACACATCACTCCAATCTCTTCCATTATCTTCAAATGGCCTTCTCCCTGTGTATGTGTCTGTTTCCAACTTTCCCCTTTTCATGAGGAGACCAGTCATATTGGAGTAACACCCACACTAATGACCTGATTTTAAATTGATTGCCGCTGTAAGGACCCTAGGTCCAATCAAGGTCACATTCCAAGGTTCTGAGAGTTAGCATTTCAACATATGAATTTTCAGATGACAAAATTCAACCCACTACAGTGTTTAACAGTCACTCTTATTCTTGTTGCCTCAGATTCAGCCATATTCCTGAATAAGCTCATCCTTCCACAGTTTCTATAGAGATTTTTATCTTATCTGCTAGAGTCTTTTGGGAGTATTCAAACTCACTGAAAATCTCATTGGTTTAATTGCTCACTGTCTGGTATAGAGCATCCCTTCTGGTCAGGTTCTCCTGTGGGCTACTCCATGGACTTCTGCTGGCTTTGCCGGACTGACCCCTGGGCCAATCAGCTCTGGCCATGAAATGGTCTTATGAAGGACAGAATTTCCTTTGTGGAAATTATCTCTGTGGCTGCTTTTCTCAGAAGGAGGCTGTGGACCTGAGGATGTGTCTAACTTTCAGAGTGGCTATGTGACCTGCACTGTGCCAAGCCCTGGGGGTTCAGAGAAAAAGCTGTTGTTCCACTTTGGTATGTTCTTTGTGTAAGTGTGCTAGGTTCTAGGCCCATACAGTGAACAAATCTCTGGCCTGGGCAAATTTGATTTCATGATTCTCCTGACTTTGAGAAGCTCCTCACAGAGCCATCACTATTTTCAGAGGCTACTGGTATACTAAAAAAAAAAAAAAAAAAAAGAAACAACTAAGGAAATCACAGATATTGCAATAGAAGTGTTTATATATAATTGCTTTCAACCCTTTTGACTATTCCTAAGATAATTACAGTATTTATAAAGATATTACTCATTAGGCAATCCAGTAAAGAAACACAAGCCTAAAAAATTGTATGATGATTGTCTTCTTTTTGTTTGTTTGTTTGTTTGTTTGTTTTAATAGACCGTATTTTTAAGAGCAGTTTTAGGTTCATGACAAAATTAAGCAGAAACTACAGAGATTTTCCATATGTTTCTGCCCCCAAACATGCAGAGCCTCCCCTATAAATGCAAGTTGTTAATTATCCAAGGCAGTTGTCTTCTTATCCTGTCAGAGTATCTAGTGACTATGTCTAATCTCACTTGAGGATACTATCAAATGTCTAAAATTCAGGAGCTTTGTGAATGTGACTCCAAACTGAATGGTGTCCCTATCTACTCCAAATCTACTCCCTTTTCTTCCTTTGAAAGGATTGGCAACCAGAAATACAGGCCCAGATGGGATTTTATTAAATTTACTTGGTTCTCTACAGGTTCTAATTTCAACCATTGTATTAAGTTACATAAGTCAAGTAGCCTACATTCCATGTAAAAATTCCCTTTGACTTTATAGTGATCATTAAGCAACATTTTGTGCCTAACACTGCACTAGGCTCCCAGGAGAATACAAAACTCATCGAGGGAGAGTGTTGCTTCTGAGAAGCTCTCAGTGGGTATAATTCCTTGGTGATAATCACCTTGTATTATTGTGAGTCTTTCATTTCTCAGCTCTGAGTTGTAGGCACCTGGGCCCTTCCTTTATCTTTGCCATCTTTGCACTATTTGAGGGCTTAGGTCCTATTCTATTTTTCTAAAAAGTGACTTCTTGCAAATTTTAGAAATTTAAGACTCTTGGGATGTTAAACCAAAAGATAGCTTAGAAATCTCTTTCTTTGGTTTCTAGTTTCTCCCTTATCAGAAGTAACCATTGTTACCCAGAACTCTATGGTTTGAAATCTTTCAATCTATCAAAAAATCACTAGAATAATTAACCAAAGGCATAGAGTTGCCAGTCTAACTTGTTACCAAACTGAGAAGTAGCTAAATGCAAAGAAACTTTATGTTCTAGTTAGCTTGTAAGGGTTAGTGACAAATAAATTAGAAAGTTTTACTACTTATTTCCAAACAGTGAACGTATTAAAGACCCCTATGCCTCCAGACTTCCCAATTTTATGAACTACTGGTATAAGTTTGTTCAACCATTTTATAGATGATGAAATTAAAATCTCGAAAAATTAAATACTGTGACTAAAGGTCATATAGTTATATTTTCAAAATCAATAGGAATGATATCACTTACGTGCAATGATTATAACTTTGGTAGTATTCCATTGGGATAGAGCCCAGAGTTTGTACGACTTACATTAAATTATTTTAAAAAAAGTGTAAATACGAGTCTTTTAGCTTCTCTCTCTCTCACCTCTAATTGTTGTCTCTTACGTTTTGTCATTACAGTGTCAGTGTATGTATTTATATTTTACCTCGATACTGACTTCTTCTGAGCAACAGAGGAGTACAGGAAATGTGTCAGGCATGAACTGCTCACAGCTCAGAGGAAGGGATGTGAAGCGAGAATGAGAAAGCCTGCAGGCATCCTCTCAGTCTCCCTCCGGAGAGACCTCGTGTCTCTGCCTCTCTGGGGCTTCTGCTTTTACTTTTGTCTTTTCTTTCTGCAGACCACCTTTCTCTTCTCTCAGTGCACAGGGGGAAAGGGTGGCTCAGGTCAGGTGCCCTGCAGAGAATGACCAGAGCTACTGAATTCCCAGGAGAGAAGATCTGATTGACCTCTTTGGGTCAGCGGGATATGGATGTTCCTCGAAAGATTTCAGAGGATGGGAATTGTAGACTGCTCTAACTTCAAAAGTGTCTGAGTCATGGGTTTAGTGCTCTATAGTCCCCAGACTGCTTTTCTCAAGCATTAACTAATTTTCACTATAAGCCTGAGAGTGGATATTTACTAGTGCTGTGTATTTACTAGTTATACACATGAGGGAACTGAGGTGTAGAGAAATTAGTATATTCGTTCCTAGGGATGCTGAACAAGGCACCCCAAACTGAGTGGCTTAAAACAACAGAAATTTATGGTCTCACAGCTTTCGGGTCTAGAAGTCTGAAATTAAAGTGTCAGCAGAGTTGGTTTCTTCTAAGGGCTCTGAAGGGGAATCTGTTCCATGCTTCTCCCCTAGCTTCTTGGGATGGCTTGTAGCTGCATCACTCCAGTCTCTGCCTCTGTCTTCACAAGGCCTTCTCCTTACCTGTATCTGTGTCCAGATTTTCCTCTTCTTATATGGACACCAGTCATATTGGATTAAGGGTCCACCCTACTCTAGTAAGACCTCATAACCTAGGTAATTACATCTACAAAGGCCCTATTTCCAAATAAGGTCACATTCTGAGGTATCAGGAGTTAGGATTTCAACATAATGTTAACAAGAAATAATCTGTAATTCTGTAGCTTGCCCAAGTTTTGAACTGAAACTCAGAGCTTCCACCTTTTCAAAGGAACTTATTCTTTCACTGGTTGTTTTGGCAATATTAAAGCAGAGAATTACCATGGCTCATTTACCCTCTTTTATTTGTCATTGAATTGAGCAGTTATTCGATGGAGTAAATAAAACCCCTGGCTACTTTATCATTCACCATACTTAATCATACAAGATGCAAGGGCAGGAATTTGGAAAGGAGAACATTGTGGTCAGTCAGTTGTTTTGTCTCTCACCAAGGAAAATAAAGTGATAAAAGAATAAAAGTAAGCCTTTAACGAGGACTGACACAATAAATGTGTCTGATGCTATTGCTGAATGGTTGGTATGGATAACCTTGGTAATTTACTTTTAGCCTATTTCCAGTTCACCCTAACCCATCACAGTCAACCACATTGAGCTCTCAAAACGCTGGATGCTTAAAAGAAAAATAAATCCTCTGAGTATGAGCATGCACCGAAAGGAAAAGATGGAAATGGTGCTAGTGTCTGAGTTCTGTATTGCCCTGCCCTTGGTCCCAGAATAGGAAATTCCTTTTATTTTTTTCTAGGATGGGATATGGTTAGAGTGACCATATAATTTATCATAAAGCCTGGGAGGTTTTCAAGAGTGAGAGATGTGCTAAAAATCATTAAAATTATATTCTTTGAAAATACTTACTGATCATCGAATTGTTTTTATTGGTGAATCTATAGAATAGAATCATTCAAAGGCTACTTCCAAAATCTATTTTAAAAAAAAGTGTATGTGAATAATAAGGCAAAATTTTAATTAAATAATTAAATATCTGAATATTTAAAAACAGTATAAGCAGTCTAATTATTCCTGGTACATGGGCATGTATCTTGATCAGTTTCTTAGCTTTATGTATCTCTAATATTGTGTCATTGTAATCTTTCTGAAGAATGTATTTTTTTCAATACAGTCTTATTATTTTTTATTTTTTCATAAACTGCCAACAACATTCTTCAAAGTTGTACTTTATGATTAATAAATTAGAAATTGTTGTTATCTTCAGTGGGCTCTTCCTGGTAGACTGTAATATTTTTCATCAATAAAATAAAATAATTGCTCTATAGGTGCTGAGATACCTGGTAAAACTAGAGCAAATTCAGCTCAATGGTAAACATTCTCACTTTTTTTTCTTCAATTTTTTTTGTTTAAATGTGTAAAAAGTTCAGCGTGAATATTTTTATTTTTACAGGTATTTTTTGGAGGGGATCTCCATTCAGAGCTCATTTATTTAACGAATATTTTTACAAGGCCAAAGCCTCATCAGTAAGTTCTTTCAATAATCTTTTTCGTTGTTTCACCAAATTTAAACATGGCAAAACTATATACCTTATCAATTTCTTTCCAATATGTTGCAGAATAAAAATTTATCCAGTTGGAAGTAAATATGCCATCAAAGTATTCTTCACTTATGAAGATGGTGTATTCTAAAAGACAACAATAGAATTTTAAGATTAAATCATCAATTCCATTTGAGCTTTCCTAGATTTCTTCCTTACCTTTGAAGGAAAAACATTTTAACATCTTCTATTTGCAAGCTCTGACTCTGTTGCAATTTGTAAAAGCTCTGTTTTTTAAGTTTTTTTATTGAAGCATAATTGATGTACAATATTTTACATACAATGTACATAATTAATGTAAAATATTTTAACTGATTTTGACAAAATATGTACAAAATATAGAGGACTTATTTACAAAGGGTCAGTATCATTGTAGTATACATAGTTTGAATTATAAAATGGTTTTATAAAAACTCAAAGCTTTCTAAAATCCAGTTGATGGTGAGCAGCAAAAAATATATATTGCCATGCTGAAGTTTATTTTATTTTGTTTTCATTCAACGTGAGTTTAATCAGAAAAATTTGTACTTCAGTTACTCTTCGTATATAAAAGAGACGCAATACAGCTTCTATTTTGATGGGTAGAACTATAGGTTATTTGGAGGCAATTATGAATTACTTGTGCAACATAACTAATTCCAAGAAATCTCTGCTCTATAGGTTTCTTAATTTAGTAAAAACATTGTTTTTGCCATACTATGCTACACTAAAATTTGTGCTTACATCATCCCTGCCAAAATACTTTTTTTTCCTCAAATGAACTTTTGAGCTGAGTTTATAGTAATATTTGCAAAAATGTCAGATGTTTCACTTTCAACAGAAGAAATTTCAAGAAGCTTTACTTTGATACTATGAATTGGATGAAAAAAAGAGAACCATTATGGAACTAAGTTGATTGATTTTCTATTTGAAGCACCTCATAATTCGAATATAAAGCTAGTGTCATTTGTGTGCAAAGCTTTTCTTCTGCTAATGGAGCCAACACATTGACAGCCATTACTTATTTTTTATATGCACAAGAATATTTGAAACAGAAAATGGAGAAACTTAATTTAAATAATTTTTGATTTTGAAAAGTCACGATTTACCTAGTGGTATGTAAATATACTTTACGTAGCTGTATTTGTTGAATCAACGTTTCAAATCTTAAGAGTACTACTAACCTTTGAGAAAACTTCATGTGCTTTATATCAGGACTGCTTAGACTCCATTTTTTGCATCGATTTCTCATACATCTAAGCTACAATTTCTCATATTTGCCATTGAACCCTCCCTCTCAAGGCCTGGCAGCTTTGTGCATCTTGCAGACTTCAGCATAGGTCGTGGGAGTTGTCCATCCACTGACTAACCATTGCCAGCAGCAGCATGAGATGCTTCTCCCCCCACCAACACCTTGGCTAGAAGGTGGTACCAGTTCCTCTTTGCTAGTGACAGAGCACACCTTGTTTTATCAGTGGGCACTCTGCCGGAACCCTGAAACAGGATTGTCTGGAAAGGGTCAGAAAAAGAGATGAGATATCACTGCTTTCAGATTTAACCAAATGTTAAAGTGCTTATGAATTTTTGTTTTATCTCTGTATTAAATCATCATTCAGATTTCACACCTGTTAGAGTGAGAACTAGAGTGCATATGTGTCTCACACACTAGACTGGTCCATGGCAGAAGCTGGAAGCACAAAGTGGAAATCTATTGTACCCATTTCAGCTTTCAAAAAATACAGCTATTAAGGATAATACTTTTGTTCTAAGATGAAAACTCTGGAATAAACTCTAAATCAGACTGGAAACAGGCATAAACAGGGAAATGGGTATATAGCTGCCCTACGTATAACAGACTTGAGGTAATGGATCCTAGCATGGCTGTGTAATTTAGCTTAATTTGGATCTGGGACCTGGTGGTAGAGTTTTGCCAAGGACACCATACTAATAGGGTAAATGCAAACTGTACACAGCAGCGCCAGTCTGGGACTCGGGATGAGATCATTCATAGTCACCTCCAACTGGTAGTGTGTTGCTAAGTGCTTAACAACTGGCTGGGGCAGGGGAGAGGGGAGAGAGGGAGGAGGGAAACCCTGATTTGTAGAATTTGATGATTTCTGTGGTGTAAATACTCTCACCACTGCTGATTTCAAGCTCCCAACTTGACAGCTGCCAAACTTGGAGTTGGAAAGGGATGTATACAGTTGGCCAGTGCACGTGGTTGTGTTCTGGTTCACCAACCGGGAAGCTACTTGAACCCTGTTTTTTTGTTTTCTTTAATGGAGGCTTCATTACAAAGGCACAATCGATTAAATCATTGGCCATTGGTGATTGATTCAGCCCTTCTCCCCTCCCAGGAGGTAAGGGGGTTGAGCTGAAATTTCAACCCTGTAATCACAAGGTTGGCTCTTCAGCCTCCATCCTTAGAATTGTGCTGAGGGTCACCTCATTAACCTAAAAACAGACACATTTACTGCTCTCATGCTTAAGAAATCCCAAGAGTTTTAGGAGCTCTGTGCCAGGAACTGAGACAAAGACCAAATATATATTTCTTCTTATAAATCACAATATCAC
Source organism: Eschrichtius robustus (assembly GCF_028021215.1). NCBI lineage: Eukaryota > Metazoa > Chordata > Mammalia > Artiodactyla > Eschrichtiidae > Eschrichtius > Eschrichtius robustus. The sequence goes on from NC_090830.1 coordinate 69,968,408, forward strand.
ACATACCATTTATATTCACGATATATACTGAGCCAAAATATACTATCTAAACCTTGAGCAATTTGCATAACTCTGCTACCTGTGTGACCCTACCCTCCACCCTGGTGAACACTGAGGGAAGAAAAAACCTTGTAGATTAAGATTCCTTTAGCATCCCCTTTTAAATGTCCTATCTTACCAAATTATATAATGAGAAAATGATTTTTAAGAAATATTGTATACAATTGTGAGACCTGAACTATTTAAACTGCAGAACACTTAAGTTTGTTGTGTTCTAGATACCACAGGGAAAATTTCAGTGACTTGAGGAACCTCAAGTAATTGATCCTTGATATATGTGAGTCTGTTCTTGTGTATAAAAAAAAAAACTTGTGTCTTATGCATCAGTTATGGATATGGTTCTGCAACATTTTCTCATAAAACAGGATGTGCCTTATGCTAATTTGACATGAATATTTCAATATCATTTGGCAAAAAGAGCAGAGATATGACCCATGTCAAAAAGCACCTCAACCTTGGGGTTACCACATTCTCCAGCAGTTTCTTTAATTACAGATTTATGAAGTGGTGTCCCAAGCAGAACAGACATTGGATATACCAAACAGGAAGGAGGCGCTTGTAGCAACTGTGGAACACTGAAAGTAAATAAATAGATAAAAAGCTTCCAGCACCAAAACAAAAAGGGCTTCATGGCTCCATTATATGGAGCTGTGACAAGTCAGTATTCAATCTTAAAAACTGATGGAAACTGAAGTCAGCAAAAGTGAGCTGTTCATAAAACACTGATGGACATTTATTGATGGGTGTTACTGAAACACAGTCATGAAGAGAATAGAAATGAATCAAAGTCCTACTCTAGGAATTTTTCCTGACCTTTGCTATTTAGGAACTGCCCAGCCTCTGTTGTAGATGTTCATTTTTCTTTCCCATTCTTGAGTTAGTTTTATAGTACTCCTTTTTGGTGTATACTGTAGTACCATTTATGTATATAAGGGAGGCTTCTGACAGCTTCATATATACAAGAGATTCTTCCATGGAGAAATGATTTATTGTAATGGTTTTTATGCTGTTAGAGCCAGAACTGAGACTATGCTTTTGATCTACTCTGTAGCTTCATCCTGTGAAGAGAATTCTTTCTTCAAATGTCAGAAATCTTTGCTGGCAGCAGGACCTGCCCCTCCCCAGATTTAGTTTTGCTTTAGTGTATTCTATGAGAAGGAGGGAAAAGGGCCTACTTTTATTGCCCCTTAAATCTTCCCTGTTGATAAATTGTAATTTCTCACCCTGCGGTAGTCAGGAAGGGGTCAAAGCTTTGTAATACCTCTTTCCCTGGGAACAGAACCTCTTTCAGTGTATTACTGGCAATTTAAATGGGGTGGGGGAGTATATCTTTTCCTAATCTATAAAGTCTGCATGGCTGTTTTAGAGGTTATGTAACAGGTGATTACTAACTCAGAGGTATTATTTTCCTGTTCATGGAATGTCACTTTTGCAATACAATAACATCAAAATTGCTTAAAGGGAAGTTAAGGGACATGTTGAATATGTAACAGATGGGACACAGAAACTTAAGTGAGCTTCATTTGAAGTACAAAGACTAATAAACTGTTTATTTTTCTGCCTCTTCCAGATGATGCCCCACAGAAACAGAGGGGGGCTACAGTGAGAGAGGGACCAAGATTTAGGGGAATATATGCAGAGCTGAGCCTGATTTCAAATGTGCTGTTTCTTACAGCTTGTTTTGCTAACTCCATGCCTCCTCAAGTTGACTGATAGAGCTCATTGCATAAAATTCCAAAGATGTTTTTTTTCTGCAGCAAAATGTCCTAAAGGAAGTTCAACTCAATTGCCTTCCTCTGATAAAGACACTGAACCAAGTGACTGTTTGATGGTCCTGGAAAGAAATATTTGTTTCATTTGAAGTTTTCATTTTACCCTTAAAACCTAGGTTTGATGGTGTGAGGTATGGCATGTCTTCCTTTCTTTCTTGCTGGCTAAGTTATAGAAAGTCATTAGGTGCTCATTAGAATAACGTGAAAGCCGATAGCACCAGTTATGGAACCCATGACTCATTTTTAAATTATATCAGTTCTCTTTTGCTTGCTGCCTAAATTACAGTCTTTCTTATGACAGGTCGCTTGAAACTCTGAAACAATGGACATCAAAATTTATGACTTAAAAAAGTTAAGGCTCTTTTCTTTTCTTTAGACCATTCCTGGTGTGATCTGATAACCAACCTCTTTACTTTGGTTTTCCCTATCAGTTAATTTGGGGTATGCCTTATGCCAGTTGACTTACTGAATCCCTTCAACATTATTGCCAGGTAGACATTACTTCCACTTTACAGATGAGGAAGTTGAGGCTCAGAGAGCCAGTAAGCAATGGAGCTCAGATATGGAAGCCTATTCTTGACACTTTACTACCTTCCAGTGGTGAATGTGCGTAAGTTAAAGCTGTGGAACCCTGTGAATCTGAGAAGAAGACAAGATTTGGACAGGCCAAATTGAGGATGGGCATTGAGGTACCCATCAGAGGATACACATGCCTAGAGAAGGAATAAAATGGCCATTTATTCTCACCTTAGCTGTTCAAGTTAAATTGTGGGGCCACAACTATCCTTAGGAGCAGGTGAGAGCTAATAAAATGTGAGCTTGTAAGTGGACACCATGCATTTTCTTTGTAAAAATCTTTTTCCTCTTATGATATTTTATGAGTGTGACAGCTCTTCCTCCCCAAGTTGGGAAACGCCTCTGTGGTTGTATATACTCTCTTGATCCACAAATCCTGGATGTTACTTGATGATTTCTATATATTTTTAAATTAATTTTTATTGGAGTATAGTTGCTTTACAATGTTGTGTTAGTTTCTGCGGTACAACGAAGTGAATCAGCTATACGTATACACATATCCCCTCTTTTTTGTATTTCTTTCCCATTCAGGTCACCACAGAGCACTGAGTAGAGTTCCCTGTGCTATACAGTAGGTTCTAATTAGTTATCTATTTTATACATACTAGTGTATATATGTCATAGTAGTGTATATATATATGATTTCTAGTTTAAGCAAATATCTTTAACTTGCACAAACTATTGGAAGTAAGAAAAATAAAAACGTTTAACAAAAACTTCATAAAACTAAAAACAAAGGAAATAAGATATTCAATATGTGAAAATACAGACCTACAGTGTGTCATGAGGTAAAAACTTTAATTGGTTTGTTTGGCGATTAAGTGAATGATGCAGGCATTATTCCACCATTTGAAAGGTATAGAATATTCCAGACTTTTCCCCGTAACTTCCTTTTTAACCATCTTATTCCTTCTTGGTCTTTTTGATTTGGGGATTTACAGCTACTTCATATCAATTGTCATTTATAGATGTGGCAGATGTGATTATAATGTACTCTGTGAATTAGTTCCAATTGTTTTGTTTAAAAAGCCAATTGTGATGCTGGAAACTGACTTGAGAGGAGAAAAATAAAATGTTCATGATAAATTACTCATACCCCTTTTTGGGAAAAGGTGTCTGGTGTTAAGCCACAGGGGATGGGTTTAGTTAACATTTTCATTAATAATCTGGGAAAGGAAGTAAGCAGCATGTAAATAAATAGGGCAGATGCACCTAAGTGGGCTGATGCCAATGGAAATGGACCTTATGTAACTTTTAAATCAAGGCAAATGGGAAGCATATCTAAGAGTGATGTTCAGATGAAATGGGTGGAGATCCTGGGGGAAATGGTTGGAAATGGTTATGACACAGGAGGTATTATGAAATGTCTCCCTTTTATTTTATTTTAAAATTTATGCCCATAGCATCTAGGGATATGCTAACTATATCTCAATATGATATTGATTTTCTCTTTCCCAGAGTAACTAATTTTGTCAGTGACACCACCATTTCCTCAGTCACCCTGGCTCAAATCCTAGAAGCTATCCTTCTCTCATTACTTTCCTTTATCTATATTCAAATAATAATTCACATTTATTTAACATTTACTACATGAAAATCACTATGCTAAGCAGCTTACATATATTATCTGATTTAATCCTCAGGAAAACCCTATGGAGTGACTATTGTTGCTCCCATTCTGCAGATGAAGAAATAACAGGTTTTAAGGGGTTAAATATACTGACCAAGTTCTGATAATTCATATAATCCAGTTTTCTGTATACCTAATGTATTGTCACCAAGCATGGTAGATTCTTCCTTGGTGTGGTCTCTTTCAGTCCTTCCTTATTCTTCATTTGTTCATCACCCACTATTTATGGGACTGCAGTCACTTCATAACTGGTATTCCTATAATCAGTCTATCTCAGCCATATGAATTGACTATATGGCAAGGTCTACTTCAACCACATAACTACTGTAACTCCCATGTTCAAGAGTATTTACTGATTCCTTAGTGTTTACACACCACAACTAAGGATACTTCCATAACTTTTAAAGAATGTTTCCCTATTTATTCACTACCTACCTTGTTCTAGATAAGACTCGTCTTTCTCATAAATAATACAAGATAAAATTAAATACTAAACACAGAGGTAAATAATGGAATAGAGAAGAAAAAAAATGATCACAATGGAAAAAGTATATAAAGGCAGCTGTGAACAGGTCCCTGCATATTTGCTACCCAAATGCAAATGGTTTCTAGATATTTACATTAAGAACTGACATTCAGGTTATAGCATCATTCGTAAAGGTGGTAATAGAGAGGACCGACTCTGTTACATCTGTGATGCTTACTTCTAGGGTAGAGATGGGTGAATTTTCACCCATATGCCACCATTCAGTACCACCAGGTTCTGTTCATAAATATATTTGGTGAGGAGTTTTCCATTTAGGTTGATATATCTATCTTTAAAATAAAGTCTAAAGGAAACCTACCTATTTTCTGACGCTTCTGGTAGGATTTCATTGGACTTCCTGAAAGTATTGATATTCTTTATCCCCCCAAATGGGTCAAGTCAAGTAAATATCAGAAAGTTAATCAAAGAAATACCAGATCTCATAGTGAACCTCAAGACAGGAAACCAAATTCAGGTTGAAAAGACAAATTTAGGATCCTTTGAATTAGTGGACTCAACAAATCACCTGAACTTGTACTTTGTCAAATATTTCCCCCTATAATTGGAAAGGTAAAACTTGCAAAGCAGTAAATGGGGGAGATAAATGTTTTGAAATCCAGATATTTTGTGGGGAAATAGTATTTGTTTGTTTGTTTGGCAATGCAGTACTTGGGATCTTAGTTCCCTGGCCAGGGATCAGACCTGCGCCCCCTGCATTGGAAGCGCAGAGTCTTAACCCCTGGACCACCAGGGAAGTCCTGGGGAATAGTGTTAAAACACCTAAAATGTCAACACATCAGTGTTTCTATTCTTGTGATTCCAATAGATCAGGAAGTGAATTTTAGTTATTATAGAACATACTCCAGATGTAAGGAAATACATCTTTTGCATGTGCTGAATACTACCGCTGAAAGTTGCTTCTCTGGCAAGCCAAGATCATCTTGGCCAAGGCAGAATATACCTAAACAGGTTCTGGAAATAGGTTATCTATTGGTTTTCTGAACTGAGACTTTTTACTAAGGAAGCAGCCAATCAAGCATTTTCAAGGGCTATGGAGAATGGTGTCAAGCAGTTGGCAAGTGTGGTTAGAGGATCCAGTTTCTCAGGAAAGGGCTGGGGCTGTGAATGCATGAGGCTGGTTAGAAATTATAATCAATCAGGTTGTGCATCAGTGAGGTAGGGCCCATTGATGGGAAAATTCCCCTTCAGTGGTGGATATAAAGCAGGAATTCTGGTAGAAAAGAAATACATGAAATCAAGAATATTGCCATTATTATTAAGACTTAAATATTGAGTTAAATCATTTCTAGAATTGCATCCTGTTCTTCCTTGAAGAAGCAGAGAAAAGATCCCTGAAGTCCAATGGCAGACATATCCTTTTGCCCCAACATTTGCTCTAGAGGAAGACACTAGTCCCATGATCTGGGAGGAATTGGACCTCACTTTTCTCATAGATTTTGATATTCTGGGTGACCTGTTTTCCCAATACAGGTCCTAGCAAATTAACAACAGTCCCTTTCTACAAAATGTCCCTATTTGTGAAACTGTCACCTAAGACCAACTTTTTCTTAATAAGCATAGTGAAGAAGTGGAAGCCTGGGAGGTGCACTGAGAGGCTCGTTGGATGCCTTTGCTAAGATAAGAGATGGGCCAACATAGGGATAACTCATTTGAGGCTAGCCTCCTGCCAGTCCTCCCAGTGGGTCTTATGCTGAGCTTATTTGTTGGTCAGGAGGCTTCAGAGCTTGGAGGCCCCGGGCTTCCCCGAAGCAGTTCAGGGCGTTGCATGGTGCGTTCTTCCAAGGGAGGTTCTCACTTACCATTATCTACTCACTCATGTCATACTCTTGACATGTTTTTGCCCTAAATCTAATAAAGCTTTTTTACCCTCTCCTAGTTTCTTGCCCCGTTCACCCTTTCTGCCAATCATTTTCTGTGTATATCTCTATTTTAGTTCTCTGTACAACTCCATGAATTTAAAAACAAACAAATGTCCCTCCCCTACCCCCACCAAACAACAACAGCAATAATTACAGAGCCTCGTATATAACCCAGATAGATCAAGGGACAAGAATCTACATAGTTCTTGACAGTTAAGTGAACTGACTAGGTAGAAATTAGAGCCCTAAGAAGTGTTACCTCATAAGTTTTTCTATTTCTCCAGGTGAGATTTTCTGAGATTCATTGTAGATAGGACTAGGGGGTCCACGGGGTGGGAATGGGGGTGGGGAGCAGGTTGGGAGGGGGATCTGGAGTTGAAGAGTAAGTAGAAAGTCTCTGATCTTCCCTGTGTGTGACAACAGCACTTTGGCTTTACCTCTGACTAGTCATTGTGAAAATAAAAATTTTAAATATAGAAAGGTGGAAGAGGAAGAAAAGGGAACTTTTATTATTTTATGAAGAAGTGTAGATATTTAGAAGACATAATTTAAAAATTGAGAGTAAGATCAGAGAAAAAAGAAAATTAAGATAGAGGAAATAGAAGTTAAAAATACAAAAGAATGAAACTCCAAGTAAAGATGAAACGTTAAACATTAAAAAAAAATAAAAAGATAAAGTGGATGAGATTTAAAATAAATGAGAAAAGGCTATAGGCCAATGAGATAAAAGGTTAAAATCATGAAAGTAAAAGAGATAAAAGATTACGATATAGGGGATAGGATGAAAAGTTAAAAGTGCCAAAATAGATGAGATTAAAAATTAAGCACAGGAAATAACTAACATGCTAAAAGTAAAAAAGTGTCAGAATGAAAAGGATTTAGGGGGAATAATTCAAATGAAAATAAAAACAAAAAGCATGTGCATTAGACAACTGGATGAGCTGAAAAAGGTCAATTGTGTAAGGGCAGACAAGGACTGAGAGGCTGGCTTCTTGCAGTGACGAGTCCACATTGGAAGAGGAAGGCTGGCATGGGGATAGGAGGAATGTGGCTACCTCAGTCCCCTGCCATTTATCATAGCATCTCAGGCCTTTGTCTGTAATGCCAGAGCTTCTGGACCAAGGCAGTCAGACACTCTGGGATACTCAAAAAAAAAAAAAAAAAAAGCCAGGCTTTCCCATGGAGAACTTTTCAGGTGAGCCAGCTGAACTCACTTGAAATGTTTCCTGGTCTTTTTTTTTTTTTAATTTATATAAAAATTTTAAAATATTTAAAACCCATCAGCATTTCTGTCTCTTTTAAGGTGCTTTTCCTATCTCCATCAGCCTGCATTGAAACATCTACAAGCTGTGAAATTTGGTGCTTGTTTACATGTTTTGATATTCTCTACTTATTTTATTTATGTATTTTAAAGTTCATCCTAAAAGGTAAAAGATGAAGAGGACGTATAAGGGAGACTTGTAGACAGCTGTCTTATTTAAATGTTAGATTTATGCTGTTGTAAGATTTCATGCTACCTTGGCTAGGAGAATTTTGTAATTGTCAATCCATTCCCCTGCTCACTTCTTTCTCACCTTCTGAAGAAGTGTTCTTTCTTACTGGAGGAGAGTTCTCTTTTGTCAAATAGGTTTCTCCTGTGACAGGTGGAATGTGTTTACATTGAAAAGATCTGCTCATATTGAACTAATATATCTTAGTCTTCCATATTTCTAGGAGAGGGAATCTGATTAACCCCTCTTGACCCACCTCTGGCTCAGGATAGAGGAAGATGAGGGAAGCAAAAGAGTATTGAACTGAGCAGTGAAAGAGCTTGAAGAGGATGTGGGGATTATAGCAGAGATGCTGTGGAGTAGCTGCAAAGGAATTTTAATATTTTTTTATGGTGCTGTGGACTACATATTTGAGTCCCTTTTGTGCTTTATGAGAAATGCAATCAAGGATTTGAGGTTGAAATTATTTTTGGTTGCTGAATTATGCTTCTTTGGATAGGCAACTATTCTAGGAGTGAAACACCTGGATCTTGGTTTTATCAAGGTTAAAATAAGGATTCCAAATATGTAAAAGAAGCTTAGTGAAGTACAGCTTATAATAAAGTTATTTGGTAATGCAATATAGTAGAAATAATGACAGAATGTAAGAAAGAAAGGGATTAAGTCTAAACAAAGGCTTAATTTCCTTCTTCCATCTTTCTTGAATTCTATTTGGGTATATACTATGTACAATATAATGTGTCAGTGCTATAGGGGATGCAAAAGATGAATAAGAAATTCCCTATCATTTGCTTACAGTTTAATGAGAGAGATAATGTGTTAATCAGCCACCAAAAGAAAAGGTATGAGGAGATAAACGTCAAAAGAAAGACTTGTTCAGAGCTATATGGGTTTATCAGAAAGGAGATATGACATTGACCTGAGTGGGTAAGAAGGCTTCAAGAGGATGTCAAGTTTTTTTCAGAATGTTATAGTCAGTAGGATTATGATCATTGGGCTTAGAATTGGCATGAGCAATAAGGCAGAGAGGAGACAAGCAAAGTTATAGAAGCAGAAAAGCTTGAATGTGGTGGCTACTTGGGGAAGAGTAGCAAATGGGGACTTCGTCTAGAAGGGAGAATTAGGTTCAATAAGGCAAATGGTCAGTTTTCCAGTAAGAGTCATTTGGGTCAAATCATGAATGGTCTTAAACATTAGGATAAGGAATTTGTACTCTCAGCCGTTGGAAGTCTTTGAAGACTTGATCTGGGAAGTGACATGCTTGAAGTTATGCTTTGTTATAGTGTTAGATTAAAAGAAGGGTTACAAAGAAGGGGAAGAAGAAATAGCTGGGGAAAATAGGGTGATTGTGTTAAGATGGCAGGCAGGTTACCCAAATTCACTTCCTCTTAACAGAATTCCTTTGAATTGATATAAAGGGGATACTTCCATAAGAATAATGGATAACAAAGAAGAATGCTATCAGTGGAACAGACACCTGTGAGATATTTCTGAAAGATAGAAAGTAGAGTGGTCAGCTAGATGGAAAAAGGAGATCAGAGGAACTTACAACCCAAAATATAAACAGGAGATAAGATTGCTGTGGAGGTAGGAAAAATTGGGAGATGGCCACAGGTGACTGAACCAGAGTTGGGTCAAGACAGGTTAATCAGGTTCCCTCTCCTAGAAATTTGGAAGTAGGACTAAGATATTTTAGTTCAATATGAGCAGATCTTTTGAGTGTAACCATAAGAGCTGTGGAGTGGCCATCTTCTACCTGTTGTAGGGAAAATCTATTTGCAGAAAGAGAAGAATGATGCAAGACAAAGTGAGAGACACTTAATTCCCTTCAGATTTCTGGTTTGTGGTACTGGACTGAAGCACCTGTCATTGGCTTCTTTGAGACAGCACAGTGGCTTCTTATTACCTTCGTGCTTCCACCTTAAATAAACTGAAATTGTTTTATGTTACTTGCATCCAAATCTTAACTGATAAAGTGAGTACCATGAGTTCAATGCAAAGGTTAAGTGAGTGTTTTTCAAGGGGGTGGATGTGAAATGACAGTTTTTGTGGGTTTTTTTTTTTTTTTTGAAGGGGGTTGTTGGGAGATGGATCTTGCTTCATATAATGTTGGAAGATGTTAGAAATTAAGGAGACCTTGAAAGCAACTCATTTAATTCATCATAAGTCAAATTAATATTGTCTGATTGAAGTGGAAAGAAAAAAACCACTGGAAAACACTCTATAACCTCTTAATTAATATTGGCTCATTGACTAATAGTGTGAGGTGAATTCCATTTTCATAGACCATAACCTCATTCAGTCCCTTGAAAAATTTTTCTGGCTTAATGTATTGCTGTTTGTTATATTGTTCCTTGAAAGTGGGAACAGATTCAATATTTCCTTTCCAGCTCTTAAACTGACTCTATCTTCTGCATATATCAAATTTGTTTATTTTCCCATGTACCACTGAAATACCTAGTAACTTACAATATTTGAGTATTTGGAATATTTGAGTCCAAAGTACATACTTCAGACTGTCACGTTCATTCTCAAATGGCACAAAAATTCTTTGTCAGACTGTGTGTTCTAGTTTTTCATTTGGAAATTATCATCCTGTAGCTAAATTCACCATCGTTCAGGACAGAACAGTTTTACCCTCTACCGAGCTATAACTTGTCACTTCAGCCAGTGTTTTGGAGAGAACTGGGGTCCCTAGTGAATGCTGGTTTTAAAACACCTTTTAGTCCCATGGCCCTTGAACAGCCCTGGTGTGGGCAAATTTATCAGAGAGGTTTACATGATCATTTTCATAGTCTCTTTCTCATTGTCACCTCCCTCCCTCTTCTTTTTATTTTCTACCTCCCAGCTTCCCTACATGTGTCCAGAGAGCTTCCTAACTTCCCAGGAGGCTCTGCACTGGAGAACTGCTCCCTATACATTGCCTTTGACTCCATAAACATTCAGGCCCCCCACCTCGGACAAAACATTTCTGTTCCATGTCAAGAATGACTGAAAATATCTAAGAATATTATGCGGCTAGAAAAAAACAATATACTTTTAACAAGGAACTTTAGAGTGTTAAAGGAATGACTTGTGGGAATTTCAGGTCTGATGACAGGACGGTCAATGTAATGGACAAAGTAATGGACTTGGTCCTTGCGTGTATGACCTTCTCTTTCTCTGTGAACTGACCTTTTCCCCAAAAGTCTGCCCTGTGTCCTGGGAATGGGCCTGGCTGCCAAGCTGTATTAAGCTTGCCCACTCCCTTGGTACGCTGGTTACACCAGGTGAGCAACTGAGTCCAGCTAGTTCAATCAGAATCTCTCTCCATTTTTGGATTGGGTTGTTTGTTTTTTTGATATTGAGCTGCATGAGCTGCTTGTAAAGTTTGGAGATTAATCCTTTGTCAGTTGCTTCATTTGCAGATATTTTCTCCCATTCTGAGGGTTGTCTTTTCATCTTGTTTATGGTTTCCTTTGCTGTGCAAAAGCTTTTAACTTTCATTAGGTCCCATTTGTTTATTTTTCTTTTTATTTCCATTTCTCTAGAAGCTGGGTCAAAAAGGATCTTGCTGTGATTTATGTCATAGAGTGTTCTGCCTATGTTTTCCTCTAAGAGTTTTAGAGTGTCTGGCCTTACATTTAGGTCCTTAATCCATTTTGAGTTTATTTTTGTGTATGGTGTTAGGAAGTGTTCTAATTTCATTCTTTTACCTGTAGCTGTCCAGTTTTCCCAGCACCACTTATTGAAGAGGCTGTCTTTTCTCCACTGTATATTCTTGCCTCCTTTATCAAAGATAAGGTGACCATATGTGTGTGGGTTTATCTCTGGGCTTTCTATCCTGTTCCATTGATCTATATTTCTGTTTTTGTGCCAGTACCATACTGTCTTGATTACTGTAGCTTTGTAGTATAGTCTGAAGTCAGGGAGCCTGATTCCTCCAGCTCCATTTTTCGTTCTCAAGATTGCTTTGGCTATTCGGGGTCTTTTGTGTTTCCATACAAATTGTGAATTTTTTTGTTCTAGTTCTGTGAAAAATGCCAGTGGTAGTTTGATAAGGATTGCATTGAATCTGTAGATTGCTTTGGGTAGTAGAGTCATTTTCACAATGTTGATTCTTCCAATCCAAGAACATGGTATATCTCTCCATCTATTTGTATCATCTTTAATTTCTTTCATCAGTGTCTTATAATTTTCTGCATACAGGTCTTTTGTCTCCTTAGGTAGGTTTATTCCTAGATATTTTATTCTTTTTGTTGCAATGGTAAATGGGAGTGTTTTCTTAATTTCACTTGCAGATTTTTCATCATTAGTGTATAGGAATGCAAGAGATTTCTGTGCATTAATTTTGTATCCTGCTACTTTACCAAATGCATTGATTAGCTCTAGTAGTTTTCTGGTAGCATCTTTAGGATTCTCTATGTATAGTATCATGTCATCTGCAAACAGTGACAGCTTTACTTCTTCTTTTCTGATTTGGATTCCTTTTATTTCTTTTTCTTCTCTGATTGCTGTGGCTAACACTTCCAAAACTATGTTAAATAATAGTGGTGAGAGTGGGCAACCTTGTCTTGTTCCTGATCTTAGTGGAAATGGTTTCAATTTTTCACCATTGAAGACGATGTTGGCTGTGGGTTTGTCATATATGGCCTTTATTATGTTGAGGAAAATTCCCTCTATGCCTACTTTCTGCAGGGTTTTTATCATAAATGGGTGTTGAATTTTGTCAAAAGCTTTCTCTGCATCTATTGAGATGATCATCTCAATCCAAAAATGGGCAGAAGACCTAAATAGACATTTCTCCAAGGAAGATATACAGATTGCCAACAAACAAATGAAAGAATGCTCAACATCATTAATCATCAGAGAAATGCAAATCAAAACTGCAATGAGATATCATCTCACACTGGTCAGAATGGCCATCATCAAAAAATCTACAAACAATAAATGCTGGAGAGGGTGTTTAGAAAAGGGAACCCTCTTGCACTGTTGGTGAGAGTGTAAATTGATACAGCCACTATGGAGTTTCCTTAAAAAACTAAAAATAGAACTACATATGACCCAGCAATCCCACTACTGGGCATATACCCTGAGAAAACCATAATTCAAAAAGAGTCATGTACCAAAATGTTCATTGTAGCTCTTTTTACAATAACCAGGACATGGAAGCAACCTAAGTGTCCATCAACAGATGAATGGATAAAGAAGATGTGGCGCATATATACAATGGAACATTACTCAGCCATCAAAAGGAATGAAACTGAGTTATATGTAGTGAGGTGGATGGACCTAGAGACTGTCATACAGAGTGAAGTAAGTCAGAAAGAGAAAAACAAATACTGTGTGCTAACACATATATATGGAATCTAAAAAAAAAGAAAAAAAGAGTCAGAAGAACCTAGGGGCAAGACGGAAATAAAGATGCAGACCTACTAGAGAATGGACTTGAGGACACGGGAAGGGGGAAGGGTAAGCTGGGACAAAGTGATAGAGTGGCATAGACATATATACACTACCAAACGTAACATAGATAGCTAGCAGGAAGCAGCCGCATTGAACAGGGAGATCAGCTCGGTGCTTTTTGACCACCTAGAGGGGTGGGATAGGGAAGGTGGGAGGGAGGGAGATGCAAGAGGGAAGAGATATGGAGACATATGTATATGTATAACTGATTCACTTTGTTAAAGCAGGAACTGACACACCATTGTAAAGCAATTATACTCTAATAAAGATGTTAAAAAAAAAAAAAAAAAAGAATCTCTCTCCTGAAATTTGGAACTGGAATCAAGAGAGATTTGCAACTTTATTGTGTGAACTTGAAGGTGGAAAGGTAGCCATGTTTGCCAAGTGACTGATGAGATAAGAAAGCCAGTCTGAAGAGAGATGATGCAGTGCCTAGGCAGAATGAAGGTAGGTTGGAGTTTTGATAGGTGAACTTGATCCTCAGGTCTTCCTGGGTTCAGCCTCCCCCTTGACCAGTCTGATATACTTTAAAATGGTAGGAAGGGACTTCCGTGGTGGTACAGTGGTTAAGAATCTGCCTGCCATTGCAGGGGACAGGGGTTTGAGCCCTGATCTGGGAAGATCCCACATCTGCGGAGCAACTAAGCCCGTGCGCCACAACTACTGAGCCTGTGCTCTAGAGCCCATGAGCCACAACTGCTGAGACCGTGTGCCACAACTACTGAAGCCCATGCGCCTAGTTCCCGTGCTCCACAACAAGAGAAGCCACAGCAATGAGAAGCCCGCGCACCACAGCGAAGAGTAGCCCTCGCTCGCCGCAACTAGAGACAGCCCGTGCGTAGCAACAAAGACACAAAGCAGCCAAAAAAAAAAAAAAAAAAAAAAAATGGTAAGGAGGAGTTTGAGATAGAAGTCCTTAACTTCAGAATTGTTCCTCCTCTTCCTCATTCTAACCATAAGACTTTGTGATGACTCCATGCCTGGACTTGCTGTGTTGGGTGAACAATTTAAAGAAGAATTCTATTTATATTAGTCAAAAACATAACGGCATGTAACTGCCTAAGAGGAAGAGAAAACAGTGTTGGATGCAAATGTAGAGCGTTTAAGTTGGGGACTGAGATAGTTCCTTGAGAGACCTGTTGCCTGTAAAACGAAGTAAACAGCCGTTGTGGAGAGGAGAGTTTCTCAGCTGGCCAGTAGTGGGTTGCAGATGTGGTACATATAGAGCCCTTCAGTCCCTGGGAGACTCCCTTTTTGGCTATGAGCAGCCTAGTCTTTTCCCAATTCACCCTACAAATAATTAACTTTTTTTCAAAATGTCTGTTATGATATGAAGAATGTTAGGGAGCTCTGACCCAGAGTAATCATTAATATTTATTGAGTGTTTGCTGTGCGCTTTGCATTCTTTATCTTATTTAAATTTCACAAGAGCTCTCTGAGATGGGTTCCTTTATTACTCCTATTTCACAGATAAGAAGAACCAGGGAGTCCATAGGTCAAGGTTTTGCACAAGCTGCACACCTGATTGATTTATGGAGCTGGACACAAACTCAGGCAGTATAGGTAGTATGGCTGTAGACACCAGATGTCGTGCACTGAGCTGCTGCCCTATATGCCTCCCCACTGGGATCTGCTGGGAGGCATCACAGCCTATGGGTTGAAAATGGCCCCCAACACAGGAATATTATTAGTGGCTGCCTCAGTTGCTTCACTCACTTAGTGCATCGTCTCAAGACAATTGACTTACTACCTAGAGGATAGGCTGTGCCAACGTTTAAATAGAAGAGACTCTACAAGCATTAGGTAATGAAAAAGAAAAACCGACTGATCGTTCCTCATCTGTGGCAAGATGATTACCTTGCTTCTACCTCTGTTAAATACGCCATTGATAGTCAAAGCTGGGCCACTTGGTGCCAAGAGGTGCAACTAGAGCAGCAGTTCTTCTTGTTACCAATAGCAGATGGCAGTTTGCAACAGTTGCCGATTATCTTTGTCATCAGTGAGCCTCATTAGCAAACGAGCCATACTCCTTACAAAGGAGTGTGCCTGGCCAAAGAGGCTTTTTATTGCTTTGAAGCTACTTGGACTGGCCACATTTTCTCTGGGTTCCTTTACCTTTACATAAGCCAAGAACAGGGGAAAAGAAACCCTTTCCTTCTCCTTTCTCTCTCTCTCTCTCTCTTTTCCCAGGGTCATTTCCTGGGGAAAAATAAAATACCTTTCATAACTGGTTTGTCTTTAGGGCAAAACTGTCACAGAGATTAATATATGGTCACCTTATTTAGGATGTTTGAAATTTAAACCCTGCATATTGTCTCCTTGTTTGCTTAATCTCACCACAGACTTCTGTTTCTTGCTACCAAAGATTCCTAACTAATAGGGTTCAGGAAAGAGAATTTGGAGCTGGGTGTTGGATAGGGGAAACTGTTTCTGTCCCTTAGATTAGGTGGTTCATCAGGTGAAGGGCTGTTTGATGCACTATTTGAAAATGGGTAACAAGATATTTCTCTCAGTCCTGGATCAAAATAAAGCCACAGAGCTAGGGGGATGCCATCTTTGACATAAGGTTTGACATTGTATTTTCTGTTTTATTTTCCCCTGGTGCACAATGAGAGCATGTTTGATCCATGCAAGCTTTTCTACCTCTGGTTTTCATGACTTTTCCCCCCTGTTCAGGAAAACATAGTTATTACAAAAGAAGCATAACTGCTCTAGCTTCTTCAAAATAGAATAATGACACTTTCATAACGAGTGATTGTGGGAGCAAGTGTGGGGATGTTGAGCTGGCTGAAATCCAGAGGTTTTTAAAGAACCAGAGACAGGTCGTTCACCTCTTAAAAAGTGACAGTTGTAAAAACAAGCCAATTTTAGAATTTGTCATCTTGTGTTAACAGCGTATCCTTTTGTAGTTACTGATATCTGTCAGAGTAAATGCCAGCGGTAAAGAGCTCCACAGCAGGCTTCCTGAGGACATAGAAGGCTTGCATTTTAGGTCTGTGTACATTTCCTTGGCTCGCTGGAGGGAGATGTGGTGGAAGGAGCTTTGGCTGGGCATTAGGACCCTTTTGTTCTGGCTATGACACTCAGCAGCTTCTTGACATTGCAATTCATGAATCTCTCTGCTTCTCAGTCCCATCATCTGTAACACGAGTGGGTAGGACAAGGTTATCTCCAAGATCTTTTCTAGCTTGAAATTCAGTGATTCTAAGTCCTGGATAAATGCCATGAATCACAATGGTCTCTGCACTAATATTATTTTTTTCTCCCAGATTTTCTCAAGCAAATGACTGGCTCATTAAAAGTACTTGCTTAGTGTTTAGTCATGGTGGACGGACAGTTCGCCAGTGACGTTTTGGAAGAAAAGCTCTAGTTTAGCAGCGTTTCCTCTCAATCTTTCTTGATTGGCAGTGAGGGAGGCCCTGGCCATAGCCAGATCCACATCTTTGCATCTTGCCTTTTAGGCCAGCGTCCTTATAACCTAGTAACCTCTGAGCCAACTACTCAGAGGAGCTTCTTTTGGAATATCTGTGCCTGGATATAGGCTTTAAAATGATAAGTTGTTGCTCAGGATAGTTACTATTAGATCTGCACGTTCTGAAAGCTGCAAAGAAACAGAGACACAGTGCAGTCTGTGATGGTCAGTTTTATGTGTCAACTTGGCAAGGCTACAGTCCCCAGTTACTCAAGCAAACACCAACCTAGGGGTTGCTGTGAAGGTATTTTGTAGATATGATTAATGTTCATAATCAGTTGGCTTGAAATAATTTGGCTTTATAATTTGTGTGGGCTTGATCCAATCAGTTGAAAGGCCTTAAGGGCAAAACTGAGATTTCCTGGAGGAAGAAATTCCTCCCATGGGCTGCAGCTTCAGCCTGTGCCTGAGAGTTCCAGCTTGCCTTTCTTGATGGCCTGCCCTATAGAGTTCAGACTTGCTAGCCAGCCCCCACATTGTTATAAATCAACTCCTTGCAATGGATCTCTTAATACTATCTCCTACGGGTTCTGTTTCTTTGGTAGAACCTAGACTAAAACAGACTCCAAGGCCTGCATTTTATAGAGAAGGAAACTGGGGTTCAATCCCCAGAGTTCATTAATGGGAGAGCCAGCTGCCTTGACTCCTAGGCTTATGAACTTCCCATAGCACCACATTTCAGTTGCCTAGAGTCCAGTTCTGTGGACACAAGGGCATAGGCATAATACATAAATGACTCCTGCCTCCTCACCCTGTGTATTCAAGTATGTCCATCATGACTGGGTTGATATGTTCATGGCCCAAATGAGGAAGTTTGTCCTTGTGTTCATATGAATCCCAAGGTAAGAACTCACACCTGTTCTATTGTTTGATGACCTCTTCTATATTGCTATTTGGTGTATTTTTATTAAATCGTCAAGTGTGTACATCTGGTCTCCTAGCTGGATTAGAAGTTTTTGAACAACAGGGAGCATGAAAAATGTTGTTTTAGCACAGTGCTTGCATCATGATGTCTCTCAGGAAACAGTGATCAACTGATGGAAAGAACAGTGGAGCCCCCCTGATGACAAATTTTCCTCCCTGAGCAGCAGTGTAGTGGAGGGGTTGAGAGAGTGCACTACCCTCCCTCCCATCAGAGAGACAGTAGCTCTGCTCCTTATTAGCTTTGTTAACTTTTTTAAAAAAAATTTAATATTTATTTATTTATTTGGTTGTGCCGGGTCTTAGTTGCAGCAGGTGGGCTCCTTAGTTGCAGCTCACCAGCTCCTTGGTTGCAGCACATGGGCTCCTTAGTTGTGGCACTCGAACTCTTAGTTGTGGCATGCGAACTCTTAGTTGTGGCATGCATGTGAGATCTAGTTCCCTGACCAGGGATCGAACCCGGGCCCCCTGCATTGGGACTGCAGCGTCTTAACCACTGTGCCACCAGGGAAGTCCCTAGCTATGTTAACTTTAGGTAAAGTTTCCTAAACTCTCTAAGTCTCAGGTCCTCATCTCTAAAATGGGGAAAATCACAGTGTTATTGTGGGCATAAAATTAGATAATCTATGTAAAACACCTGGCACAAAAAATGTCCCATACATACATCAGCATTATTATCATCATCATTATTATTATCCCCTTTATTCCTCTGGTCAAGTCCCTGGTTGATGTAGTGGCCAGTCAGTTTTGGGAATGATCTTGTGGAGACAGCAGTAAGTAGTGGCTTGAAGTGAAATCTTAGTTCCCTGCCCAGGAATTGGACCTGGGTAGCCTGGATGAAAACCAGGACTCCTAGGCACTAGACCAGCAAGGGCTAGAGGCTAGAAGCAATGTTCCCCTGGCTCTTGACCCGTTTGAAAGCAAGAATGTTTCAAGGAGGCAAAAACTGTAAAAACAGGGACAAAGTTTATTATCAGACACAGCAAAACCTGTGGGAGAGCACACAGAGAAACAATTTATTTAGTTAAGGCAGAAGCAAGGCAAAGGTATACACCCAGAGAGAAAGAGTGTGGAAGTCCTCCCTAATGAGCACACCAGAGAGGTGATCAGGTCACTTATATTGGGCAGTTCTTCCGGGTCTTTGTTTACCTTTGGCCAATAACCTCACTTCTTTCTCCACACCTGACCTGTCCTAGGGCCTTCCCTGATATGCATGCGCATCATTTAGCCAAGATGGGTTCCAGCACAGAGGCCTATGGGAAGGTTAACAACACTTGTTATGGGGTGGTGCCCCCTCCCTTTTGACCATCAAGAAGACTTTCTGCACATGTGTAGTCAGGGAGGTCTCCTTGACCTCAAGAATGAGAAATACGTGGTCTCTTTATCTTTTATCCAAGCAGGACTCAGCTCCTCTCTGCCCCTGCCATTATCTTTATTTTGGAGTATCTGTCCATAGGGGACAGATTCCAGCCACTCAGCCTGGGGTCCATCTACCTCCTGCCTCAGGAGGACCTGGGTTATCTCAAGGCAGTGAGGAGGGCAGCAGAGGTGTGTGTTGCTATGGGGAATGGAGGGTGGTGAGTTGCCTGGCTGAGGTTGAATCCAGAACTGAGGACAGTTCATTTGGCTCCATAGTCCTCAGTCCCCCATCTGCAAAAGTGCTCCTGGGGTGCAGACAATGCAGCTGGCCTCTGAGCCTCCCTCACATAAGCCCAGAGGGGCTACAGTTACTGATATTGGTTTCTCAGGGCATTTTATCAGCAGGAAGCAAACCTTGTGTATTTTCAGGAGTAGTAAGTAAATAGTGCATTCCCCTGCAGGAAAATTAGAAAACCAAAGAGTTTGTGCAGTGAAATAAAGTAGGGAGCCAGTTGTTCATAATACATTCAGAACAGCCATTTGATGGGTGTCCCCTGAAGGGCCCTGGAGGTGTGTGTGTGGGGGCACTGCAGGTGAAACATCTCCCCTGGCTTTGGAAAAAAGGGAAGCCTTCAGACAAAAGGAACTACCCGGCCCTTGGTCCCCTCTGCCAGTGCTGCTCAGAGATGAGCTCTCTGCCCAATTAGGCAGCCTCTGTGGAGACTGCTTTCATCAAGCCTTGTTAAGAGGGAAAATAACAGAATGTTCTCACTGCTTTCACATTTACTTTGAAGCTTGCAGTTATCTGCCAGAGGAAATGTTTGTCTTTCCCCTGAGCTGGTAGCTGAGCCCTGGAATTAACAGGTGATGTTTCTCCAAATACTGCTCAGTTCAACACTATCGTTCGTCCCTTTCCTTGCTAGGGATTAATGGCCAGGAAAATGAAGACTCTTCATAGGGAACTTGGGCATAAAGTAAGGTGTTTGGTACGAAAACTCTCAGATCCCATCCAGAGTTTAAAGACTCAGGGCTTTGCACACTGTCTCCCGAACACCTATTCAATCCACTGGGAGCTGGTGACAGAGATGGAAAACTACTGCATTAACACCCTTAAATGCTGTTTTTGTTATGTAACTCTCTCTCTCAAAATCCTTATTGGCTCTCCACTTCTTACCATATGTTACTGAATTCCTTTGCCTAGATTTCAAGATTGTTCATAATCTGGCCTCATGCTACCTGGTCAGCAACTACTTGCAGAATGATGAATGAGGTAATCCATGGAACACATTTAAGCACAATATCTAGCACGTGGTTGGAAATAATTAGGTTTTATTAATATTGTTTTTATTTGCAAAAACTATTGCTTTTATCTGTTCAGCATCCATCCATTATCCTCCTTCTTCTAGTAACAGTATCCCTACCTTAAGGAAGAATCTCCTCTCTTTTCTCATCAAGTGTTATAGGAGAACTGGCCAACCATATTACTCCATCTCACATCTCCCTGGCTGCAGAGCTTGGGCTGCAAATGGACATGTGACTTAGACTGGTTAAAAAAAAAAAAATCCTTTCCTGGCATTTTTCAGTCAGGAGCTGGAAGCAAAGCTCCTTTTTTCTCTCTCTATATAAAGTTGTTACGATATAAGCCCAGAGCTGTCTGTGGCCATATTTTTACCTCACAGGGACAGGTGACCTAAGAAAAAATAGTCAAAAATTAGGAACACCCCTCCCCAAAGACGTGTGTGTGTGTGTGTGTGTGTGTGTGTGTGTGTGCGCGCACGCGCGTGTGTAAAGAGAGATGAAGAAAGAAGGAAACATTAAAGTTCCTGATTCTGATAGTTCCTAAGTCCATCCCTACTTGTAAATTTCTTTGGATTGGCCATGTGAGCCTATATTGTTCCCTTTTGTGTTTCACTAATTCGAGGTGACTTTTAATCTGCTGGCACTTGGGATATAAGGATAAATGAAGCACAGGCCCTGCCCTCAAGTAATTCCATTTTATGGAGAAGCATAAATAGCATAAGCAGTCACAATTTCAGTAACAAAAGTTTGTCCTGGACAGCTAGTTGCACCATGAAAGCCACTGTCTTAACCTGGTCACCACCTCTGGAGTCTTAGTTCTAGTTTGTGATGGTTCCTGAGTTGCCTGGTGTCTGAGTATGTGACTGTAAGGAATGTCAGCTACATTTATTTTGCTTTGTCCCTATGCCACCTGGAATTCCCTATGGCATAAGACATTTTAATAAATGATGAGGACTTTGCAGATAGCACAGGGCTTTCTTTCTGGGAGTAAGAGTAGCTGAGTGACCCTCAAAAGAAGTTCGATAATAGAGGTTCTTAACTTAAAGTCCATAGACCCTGGGAGGCATCCACAGATAGGTTTAAGGGAATTACCTTCTGTAGCATTATGCATAATTTCTAGGTCACATGATGTTTTTGGAGGTGTGGGGAGAGAGTCTATAGCTTCTAAAAGCTTCTCAAAGGGATCCCTGAGCCAAAAAAATGCTCTATAAGGAGGTCATGTAGAAGAACTCCCAAAATGCACTGAAGTGACTGTGGGGAAGAATGCAAAAAGAATTTTGCAGGCTGCCTTGGAGATCTGGAGCATATAAGGAATTCCTCCTGGCAAGTCTAAAGAATAGTGACATCCCAGTTATCCCAGAGTCACAGAGACATGCATCTCTTCAAAAGGAACATCCCAGGACATTCAACCAAAGACCTTTTCCAGTTTCAAGGGATGGAGAAAGATCATCCTTAGATTTCCAGTAAGGTGAATAATGTGATTAAAATACCATAGATGACAGTGCTTCTGCCTGGAGTGACCTCTGGATATCCACATGACTTCATTACTTCCTTTAGTACACTATGCAGGTGTCCCCTCTTATTAGTGAGGCTTTCTGTCTATATTTTGCTTAAATTTCTACACTATTTAAAATGGCATGATCATGCCCCTACCCCTCATATTTGTCATTCCCTTATCCAACTTTATTCATCATCTAGCATGTATCATGCACTGGGGTGTCATTTATGTGTGTAATTTAGTTACATATTTATTTATATTTGTTTTCTGTCTCCCTCAGCAGAATGTAAGCTCTGTAAGAAAACGAGCTATGGTAGACTTGTTCATATGTGTGTCTGCAGCACTGAGAACAGTTCCAGGCACAGAATATCTGTTGAAATAATGAATACATAAGAGAATGTCTTCCCTTTGTTCTTACACCTCTCGAAGTATTAACTGTTCTCTCTGCTCCTTATAAAGACAGAATAACATGAAAATTAAAAGCATAGGCCATGGTATCAGTTCAGACTGAATCCAAGTTTTGCCCTGAAAAATATCTTTATTGATAACAGTTACAGTGATACTTGAGATGAAGAAGGCTTGCTGTCTTGAGAGGTATGAAAACCATGCACACTAGTCTCTTTGACTCAATTTTACAGATATGGAGGGTCTTTAATGGGTTAAGAATGGATCTCAGCTTCTACTCTGAGCTCTGCCACACACTTGCTGAGAAACATAGGCCAAATTACTTGACTTCTCAAGCCCTAGTTTCTTCATCTTTCAAACAGCACCTCCCTCATTATCTCTGTGAGTTAGTGCTTAGTAAAGGTTAGCGGTTATTGGTCCATCCTCACGAAATACCCAATAAGTTAACTGCTATCATGGAGCCTTTTCTGACTACTCTAGTACCTTTCTGTCCTCTCTTACGGTATTTATGATTTCTGTCTCATCCACACTGTGGCTGTATTGATCAGTGTGTGTGTGTGTGCGTGTCTGTGTGTATGTGCTGTATTTTCTCAAATAGATTAAATTCCCTGAAAGCCTGCACTTACTTTTGGTCTTCCAGAGGGCACAGTCTGTCATCGAGCAAATAAACCCCTTAGTTCTTGGTGACTTATTGGAATGGGGAGTGCTGTCCTCCCTGATTACTTATAATTTCCCGTCTGTCCTATTCTGTTGACTTTAAAGAAAGGGGTCTCTCTTAAAATGTACACTTTCTCCTCCCTTAATGCTTAGAGAAGACCTTTGTGCACAGAGGGAGCTCCAGATAAGCCAAATGGATGCCTCTTTGCTTGCTAATACCTTATGATGAAGTAACTAATCCACCAATCTATTTCCTCTAGATTCAAGGTCCAGCTAAGATGGCTGTAGAGCAAATAGCTCATCTCTCTGATCTTTTCAGAAGGAGGAATTTCATTACAACCTTTACTGAAACCTGACCTCTTTCTTTCTTGACTTTTCCATCTATAAAATGGGGACCATAACAATCCTAGGTAAGTTTGTAAGAAGACTGGGACAGTTTCTACCAATCACTTCTGGCCGTGTCATCACGTGAGAGAGCCCAGTCCTCAGGGTTAGCAAGGTGGAGCATTGCTGCCAGTCTACTTTAGGGCTTGCCTTCACTTCCAGTTTAGTCGCTTCGAAATATGTCAATGACTGAAGATTTCTAGGTGAAAATCCCACAGAGTTTCATGCCCAAGACTTTAATTTTGCCAGGTCCTTGAGAAATGATTTCTTTAGCTCTCAGCTCTAATATCACATCTGACCTCCCAATTAAGTCATGTCCCCTATTACACACAGTCAGGGTGCCTTTATAGTTCTCATCAGAGTTTGGAAATAGTCATTGATTTGTGTGATTATCTGGTTATGGTCTGCTTTCTCCATTACACTGTGAGCTCGACCAGCTCAGGGATGATTTTGCTCAGTGGTGTCTGGTACGTAGTAGTCATTCACTACAGTTTTGTTCAACAGTGAATCAGTGAAGAGAAATGTTCTTTGTTGGTGAGGAAATAGAGAAGGGCCTGATTCTTCTGAAACCAGGAAAGGACTGGTGGTTTTACTCCATACTTTCTTGGAAGGCCTGTCTTCTCGTTTATAATCAGGGAGACAGGCCAGCAGATAACTATTGAATGCAGCTGGTTTGAAACTCAGGGAAACAACGTCTTGCTGACACATGTCTCTAAGCTCTTGGTAATGCTTAAGTCCATGCATTAAACTTCATCACTAGTGTCTGATGAGAAAAGCAGTGATTTGGATCAAAACAGGAAAGGAGTCAGGGGGCAGCTTCTAGAACGTGAAGGAAATTACATAGCTCTTCCGTTAGGACTGCTATATCTAGACAGGCTGCAATGCAGACCATTGCCGCATAGAGCAATTTCACTGTTGGACAATCACAAATACCTATGGTGTCCAGAGGAAACACGCATCTCTTTTTCTCATTGACTTCCTTTTAGTCCTTATAAATTGTACCTCATAAGGGTGTCTGGGGGTCTCATCTCACTCATCTCCCCTTTGTCTTCTCTTCTTATGTACTTTCTATTCTCATATACTTTCTATTCCTCAGCTGCCCCTGAGGGGCTGAGCTCTTTCCTGGATAGTTCCAACCCCCTTGAGATTCTGGGTATGTTTCTTCACTTGATTCTGAAGGACTCGACTCGTTCAGGTCTCTAATGAGTGCTGCTATAGCTCCTTCAGGTTCTTCAGGGTGGAGCAGCCTCAAGACAAAAAAAAAAGCCTTTGTTTTGCTAATTTCGACCCCTTCCGTAACATCATTTTGTTGAAATATTCTGCAAGCAAAGTCTGTGTCTCTTTACTCTGCCTACCAGCTGGAGGATATGTACTTAGAATAGTGTTTCCCAAGATGTGTTTTGTGGAATATCAATCTTAAGATGTATTTATTTATCCATTCATCAACACATAATTAACATTTACTATGTGCTGGGTTCTGTGCTAACCACTGTGGATAAAAGGGTGGAAAAAAAAACAGTCATGGTCCCCCCTCTTGTGGAGCTCACCATTTAATGAAGAGACAGCTCTTAATAAAGTGATCAATTATATGTGAAATTTTCATATAAGTTTCATACATGAAAAGTGCTATGAGAGCATATAGTCGAGGGTAGGTGTTGGCACCTTTTTTTCTGTAAGGAGGCAGACTAAATCTTTTTGGTTCTGTGGGCCAAATGGTCTTTAATCCAACTAGGAAATTCTGCTGTTGCAGTATGAAAGCAGTCACAGACAGCATGTAAACAAATGAGCATGGCTGTGTCCCAGGACAATTTTAGGGATACTGAAATTTGAATCTCACGTAATTTTTATATGTCACAAAATATTATTCTTCACTTGATATTTTTCAAACACTTAAGAATGTAAAAACTATTCTTAGCTTGTGGGCTACACAAACCAGGCAGTGGACTGTATTTGGCTCTTGGGCAATAAGGAGTTTGCCAACCCTTCCTCTAGGGGTTAGGGAAGGCTTTCCTGAAGAAGAGGTGTTTGATGTGAGATCTGAAATCTGAGTAGGATATCTGGGTAGGGGGGGGAAAGTGGTGGTGGTGTTAATGGTGGTGGAGGCTAGTGGCTAGAACCACTTCAGTTTGTCAATTGTGTTGCAAGTAAAAGGGAATCTACGGTGATAAAAGGGAATCTACGGTGATAAAAGGGAAACATCAACCCTTTAAAGATTCTGAAACGTTCCAGCAGTAAAAGAAATGTGTTTGATTTGGCTTAAACCAATGTTTCCTAAAACTATTTGTCCTTAGAAACCTTCTTGGGCTGGATACCTACTAACATGCAGGGAACACATTTTTGGAAATGCAAGTCTAGGGTGTCCTTGGCCATAAAGAAACTCCAGAGTATACGGAGCACTTTTCACCAAGAAATTTATCCATGCAAATGACCCTAGAGTCCATACGGTACTTTCATGTGGATATTTCTGAGAATTTGTGTCTCTTTACTGAGGGATCTTTTAGGTTAGGATTTGACATAACTGTTTTTGCAAACAGCTTAAGTGTGAACTTGCCTGGGGGCAATGGGTTGGACGGTAAGCTCCCAGAGGTCCCTGTCTGCCATTCAATGATGGCATTATAACTGCAAGAAAATTGAATGTATTTTACCAAATACTCAGTGGCGAAAACAATAACAATAGATATTTAGCTGATGATGACATACAGCTCCTCTGGAGAGCTGTGAGACCTATTGATTCTCACTTCATAAAATGCTTATTTGAAAACTCTAATACCTGTAAGATTTGCCAAGTGCTGTCCCATTAATGTGGTTTCTCCCAGAGCACCCAAGTGAAAAGTGGAAAAACTTGTGCTACATCTGTATGTCCCCAAATATCTAGACATTTGAGTTTAGACTGGATATTTAGATAGTAGGTTGAATTTTTCATCATTTATCCAGTTATTTTGACTACACGTATCCTCTCCTTAAATGTGCACATGGATGGTTTGCTGTTGTTTTTTGAACTCAGGGCAATGTCCTCCATCTAATTTTTTAAAAATTATTTTCCTTACTATAGCCAGAGAAGATTCTGATGAGCACTTTTCTATTGGCACTTGTCAAACTACGTTCACCTCTTGGTCTGGGATTGCTTTCCTGTGGCAGCTACCTACTGGGGTTCAGGGCAGGTTGAAATAAGTCTTAGGTGTTGGCTTGTCTAGGAAGCCAGTTAACACCATGAAATGGAAAATTCCAGGGAAACAGCCAAGGCTACAACCAAGTAACTGAGTTTACTCTCTTTTCTGCCTCAGTCTCTTTCTCTTATTTCTGTCTGTGTCATTTTAATTGTCACACCTCAGCCTTGGATCAAAACAAGAGAAAAATAAATATACAATTAGAGTCTCTGCTCCTTGGTGCAGGGCTGTTGCTGAGGTAAAATGGTTTAGATGACTCTGCAGTACTTTTCCGTTACTCTGTAGAGGAAGCAGCGTTCATTATATATCAGAGCAATTTGCTGTAAATGGTGTCTTTATCTCATTTCCTCTAGCCGAGTTTAAATCCTCAGTCGGCATCCATGTACATCTTGCTTCAAGCCATAGAACATTAAAGCTGAAGGGGACTTAGAGGTTATCAGGCTGGGCTTTCTTGTTCTCAGAAGAGGAAACTGAGGTCCTGAAACAGTGGCAGAGCCAAGCCTAACTCCCACCTCCCAGCTTCTACTGTGGGGTTCTTTCTGGTCCAGCTTCTGTTTGCCACCCAGCACCTGCCATCCTTCTTAACATATTGCTGATGTCCTCTTTTGATTTAATGTTCACAAGGACCCTACAAGACTTAATTTTAAGAAATAAGAGGGTCTCCCTCCCAACGGAATAAAACAGTGTTATTCTTCCTTCCATGTAGAAGGAGAGATGTGCTTCTTTTTATGGGAAGCAGAAATAGGACATGCCATTTGACTAAGTGGAGAGAAGAGTGTGGGAGTGGGGACGGGGAGTCTTTTACAGGTGCCAGATATACAGAGTCTCATAAACACACTGAGCACAGGTAGTAAAGAAGCTGCTTTTGCTCTCTGTGTATATATGGCTGGAGGGAAAGGTAAGCAGTAAGGGATTTATGTGGACTGGTTTCGGAGCTTCTTTACAAGCTTGTTTACAGGGCATCTGTGTAAGGAAGGGCAGCAGCAGGTAGGGCTAAGTCAGTTGGAAAGGAACAGCTTAGTTTAGGCTATTCTTAAAGAAATTTAATTGAGAAGAGGGTAAAACACTTAATTTTTATGAGCTTTCACTCACTGAGTTTTAGTTTGAGGGAGTTGCTGCTCATTTATCACAAAGCACTTGTGAGCATACTCATATATGGCACGCCGTCAGAAACTTTGGGGCATAGGTAAAACAAACCCCTATCTCCAGGTAGCTTAAATTAATTGATTTTTTTTTTTCGGCCACACCACATGGCATGTGGGATCTTAATTCCCCGACCAGGGCTCGAACCCGCACCCCTTGCATTGGAAGTACGGAGTCTTAACCGCTGGACTACCAGGGAAGTCCCAATTGGTGATTATTGAACATGGACTTATGCATAGGATTGCCAGATAAAATACAAGATACCAAGATAAACAACAAATATATTTTTTTTAATTATAAGCATGTCCCAAATATTTCATGGGGCATGTTGGGTGTCCTGGATTATTATTGGCTAAAATCTGGCAATTTATTCATGGATGCGTAACTGGAAGTTTTTGATGAGGTTCAAAGATTTTATTGAGATTAAAACTGGAATGGATCTTTGAGATAGTTCTAAGCCCTTTATTTTAGATGAAGAGAACTGAGGCTTAGAGAAGATAAATGAGTTGCCCTGGTTCCCATAGCTGGCAAGTGGCTGAGTTTGGCCTTCTGTCTTCTAATTCTTAGTTTAATGTTGCACACTGATTTAATTAGTAGAATGAGCATCGTGGGTTGGTATGTTCAAGAAAGCTCCAGAAAGGAAGTGAGAGTAAGGCTGTGTTTTGAATGAAGGTAGAATGGTTTGGGGAAGGCATTCTGATGGAAGGGCAAATGTAAGCAAAAGTAGGAATAAATTTTTGTTTAATGAAGGGATGGAAAAGATGTCACTGTGGGACATAGATCAGTCATTGGACCAATGGATTCATGTGGGTGAGAAATGAAAAGGGAATATTGAAGGGGTAGATGAGACAGGAGTTATATTTTATTGCATCTTGGCTACAAGTTTAAGGATTTGGACATTATTTGAATGCCATAAGGAGGGGATACTAAAGGTTTTTGAGTGGACAAGTCAGCTCTATGTCAGTGGCCAAAACAGTTTTGAAAGAAAGAGAGCTGTTTTAAGAATTTGAATACCAATTTTTAAAAGTCCCTAGGGTTAATTTACCACTCAGGTAGCTAGAATGATCACCCACACATTTTTCACTTCTCCTGGGGAGGAAGAATAGCAACATCCTAGTTCCCTTTAGAAAAATGAGCTAATAGTGGGGCATGATGGAAATTTCCACTGTGATTATAATCCCATTTCTGGTGGGGGAGGCTGAAACTGAGAACTTCTGGCCATGTTGTGTGTGTGTGTATGTATCAACTAAAGTAACCACTTGAAGCTTCCAAAGCAGCATGATCCAAGGGACAGATATAAATCCTTGCTACGAAGAAATTATGTGAATTCAGTACCAAAGGAATATCTCAGTGATTGCTCTGATGAACAAGTGTCCGAAATTCTTGGAGTAAAGATACTGGTGGGGAGAAATTAGAGTTAATGGACAGGGTTTGGGAAGTCCATTGGCAGGAACCATACAAAAAGTCAGTGACACATGGGTAAGTCTGATTGATGTAGTAGCCAGGAAATAGGTCTTCTGTACTTGTAGGTTGGAGTTCATTAGGCTTGGAAGAGTAGGAGAATCCTCTGTAAGATGTCACACAATCATAATTTCTCACCCAGTCCCTAAATGGTCTAAGGCTTGTCAACTTTTAGGACCAACATGAGGAGCAGACTGACCTAAGGAACAAGAAACCCCTCCTTTACTCTCAAATGTCTCCCTAAGACTGGCCAAAGAGATGCAAATTATTTTGATTTAGATAAACATTAATTATTTTATCAAAGTTAAAAGATTTGACAAAGATAGATGTGCCAGGAGACATCACTAAGGAGAGTTTTCACGAAAGTTTATAGACAGAAGATTCTTGTTTGCTTGAAGAGGACAAAGGGCTGGCTATTGGCAGTTGAGCAGAGGGGACTCCAATGGGGGATCACTGGTGGTTGAGTGTGAAGTTTGGAGCTGCTAACTCTGATGATGTCACAATTTTCCTGTTTTGAACACTATTTCCCATCATCATTGTGTGATAATGAAACAGTAGATGGTCTCTATTTTCAATTCCGTTCAAATCTGTGGGAACTGTGCTCTGAGGTTAAACTTTGCATTCCCAGATGAAGTATTTTCTCTGTGGAAGAGTCTTGAATGGGGTGATGAAGACCCTGTTGGGAACCAGGAATGTGAAGGGCTTCACCCGTTGAACAGCTTGTGATCTACTCTATAAAATAGTTGCCGCTTCTTAGTATTGGATGTGACATTAAGGGGTAAACACAATACACCCCATTGCTGAGACACATCCTAAACTGAACTCCTGAGAGTCAGCATCTGCACGTAATTACTTAGGGCACATAATTCTTCTATGGGACCTCACTTAGTAAAGCATGTACATTTACATTCACAGCTCATTAGGTTGCTTGTGAATTTGATGTGAACATTTTAAGTGGGATTGTTTTTAATCTTTGGAGGCACTATAAACCCACAGTCATGCTCAACTGCCACAGACTGTAGAAAGGAAAACCATATAACTGGTTTGTTTTGCTTCCTAGGAGGAGTTTTATAAGGTAAGGGCTGAACTGACCCATGAATATTCTAAGGGGGAATTTTTTTCTTTTTCTTTCTGAGCCCAAGGCTTATGGAGTTACTGTGATCAAAAGTAAAGTTAACTTGAAACTCTAATGGAGAAAGAATGAACTTAAACATGACTTTTGAATTGTTATAAAAATCATAAAATAACAGATCTTTCAACCAGATGTTTAATTTTAAAGTAGCGAACATTGCAGACTTTCTAGAGACTGTCAATGGTTTGAAAAACCAACTCAGTCTCTTCCCTTGGGCTCTCAGACTGCCTGGTAATGAGCGCTGTTGGTCTTAAGCAAGGCAGTCGTTACTAGCAGTACATTCGGAAGTGCACCATCTAATGAAATTTTTCTTTTTTAAGAAAACAGACACATTTTGCAATTTATTCATGGTGCCAGGTGTTCCTTAGCTGTGCACTTTGGGGCTTGAGTTAAGTGCCTTCAGTTTTCCTTTTTCACGGGAAAACTATAAAATGAGAGGTTTGCTGTTGTGCTCTGCTTGAGGAAGGCTGTTCCTCCTTGAGTGTCTGCAGGCAGTTTGATATGAAGTTCAAATGTAATCTCAAGGAGACCTTTCCTTGCCTTGATACTCAGTGTCAGTCTTGGTAGTTTGGGTTGTATGTGAAGCAGGTGCAAATTGTAGTCTGATTTTCAACATGTAGTGGAAAAGACCAGTTAATCCCTTGCAAACTTGGAAATGTTTGTTAGATTTGATTAGTGTCTGTTTGGATAATCATATGGCTGGGGATGTACTTGGGCAAATGCTCTAGAAAGCTTCTTGTGTAAAAGCGGTTCTTTTGGGACAATTTTTACTAAGGTAATTTACTCATAGGGTGGTTATTAAGAAAATGAGGAAAAGGCATTGGAGAAAGCGGTGTTAAAACACAAGGATCAAAAAAAAAAAAAAAAAAAAACACAAGGATCTGTCTGCTTTATGCTAGACTGAAACATCAGTGGTCAGACCATGAGACACTGAGAGAAGGAGTAAAAGGTGGAGTCTCTTTTTCTGTCCTCTTTCCCCATTTGACCTGCAGCACAGGCCCTGCCCTCTGCCCAGGCCTGCCCTATGGAGTGGTCTTCAGCTGCATTCTTGCCTTTTATTGCTCTCATGCCCTCCTTGTCTTGCTCTGTATCTGGTTCCTTTAGCTCCTAGATCTGCAAATAATCTTCTGACAATTCTAATTTTTCACCCTTTCCACAACTCTAGCTAGCTATCCTAGTCAACCCTAATGATTTCCTCCCCACAGGGCTAGTTACTGTTCAGGAAACTTCTGGAAGACTGGACATGTCCCCCAGACTTTGGAGATTCCCAGAACTCAATCTAGAGATTACAGCTGAGATTTGCACCCTTTTATTGCACGTTATTTTTTCCCTTAGAAATGCAGCTACTTCAGTGAGGGATTGCTATGGTCTGAATGTCTGTGTCCCTCCCAAATTCATATGTTGAAATCCTAATCCCCAAAGATGATGGTATAAGGAGGTGGGGCCTTGGGGAGGTGATTAGGTCATGAAGGTGGAATGGGATTAGTGGCTTATAAAAGAGGCTCCAGAGAGATCCCTAGCCTCTTCTACCCTGTGAAGACACAGCAAGAAGGCACTGGTTATGAACCAGGAAAAGACCTTTACCAGAATGTGATCATACTGGCAACTTGATCTTGGACTTCCAGCCTCCAGACCTGTGAGGAATATGTTTCTGTTGTTTATAAGGCACCTACTCTGTGGTTTTTTTTATAGCAGCCTGAACAGACTGAGACAGGGATTCTTAGTGTTAGACACCTCCCAAGTTCTGGAAAATGCTAAAATTACAATTTCTATTTCAGTTAGACTCTAAACTGTAGAAATTAACCAACTACTAAGGGCATTTTGGAAGGAACAAGTGAGTTTAGCTGTGGAAAATGGTGGGTTAGGGTGCAGTCATGCACTACTACTCTAGGAGGTGCCATTCCCAAGTCTCAAATGTGAACGGCGCCCCCTAGAGTTGCGTTATATGGCAGCCCTAAGGGTCTTGGCAGATGAATTCGCTAAATATCCTATCTGATAGATTCTAAACATCTTGAAGACAGGCCCTGTGTTCCCCTTAATGCCTTGCATAAAGCATGTGTTTATTAAGAATTGGTTGAAGGAATGGAGTTGGATATACTCTGGACAGGAAAAGTACAATAAACCAACTGTAAAGTCAGAGGAAGAGAGAATGTTGGCTTTGTTTATTTTCTTTTCACACAACATTTGGAAGCAGGAGACCTAGATTCAAGCTATGGCTTTAATAGTTACTAGCTGTGTGCCCTCTCTGAGCCTCAATTTCCTTATCTGTCACATGTGCATGATAACAGCTGAGCTTTCAGAGGTGGTTGTGAGGCTCAGATGACATGATAATTGTGTAATAATCCCCTAATGAGGGTATTTTCCCAGCTCAAAATGACCCCCTTGACTGCTGGCCCTAACTCCCCATCCTCAGGAATGGGCCTCTGGCTGTCATGTTTGATTAATGTGACCCAACACCTACTTGAAAATAAGGAACTGGATCTACAGTAACCACTTAACCCAAGCTGGACCATTCAGAATCCCTGCCCTGGGAATTTGAAGAAGGACATGAAAGAGTCAGTCTCCATTGTCTGAGAGTGTAATTTGGAAACCCAAGATGTAAGGGCAACGATCTTCTCCCAGCCACATTAACAAATGAGTAGCAGAAAATGTTGGTCTTCTAAGAAATAAGGAAGAAACAGATGTGTAAGAAGAATCAGTGAGTAAAAATGATGCACTATTGCTCTCTGAGTTCCAGAGACCCTGATGCATCTTTGTCTTTAGGGGTTCTTAAACATTCTTGTATCCTTATAATAAACTCTCATTTTGTGCCTCAGCCAACTCCAGTTGG
Source organism: Eschrichtius robustus (assembly GCF_028021215.1). Classification (NCBI taxonomy): domain Eukaryota; kingdom Metazoa; phylum Chordata; class Mammalia; order Artiodactyla; family Eschrichtiidae; genus Eschrichtius; species Eschrichtius robustus. Next base: position 70,001,515 of record NC_090830.1, read on the forward strand.
ATTTTTGCTTCCTTCAATCAAAGCATTAAGGGGTTTTGTGATGCATTTTCTAATATAATAATTTTTTCCCATAGGTTTAAGTATAGCCCAAGTGCTCCTGTACTTCACAGGAGAAGATCTTTGTACTTTAAAATTAATAAGGAATGGCAGTCTTTTTCTGACAGTATTGATCAGAAGCCCAGAATTTCTAGCTATGCCACTGTCTCTTATTCGCTTTCAAGGTAAAAAGCATTCCAAACTCAGCCTCGGTCTCCATGGTGACCAGGAGTCCCCAATAATACCTGCCTGGTGAGGGCCACACAGCATCCATGGCCGCAGACGTGTGCAGTATGCTGAATTAATGCTATAGGAAGCATAAGGAAAGAAACCAGGCCATTGAGGCTCCTTTTTATGCAATTAATGACTTTCATTTCTGCCTACACTTTCACCAGTGCAGCAAAGCAAGGTACAGAAAAGCCGCTACAGAAAATTAGCTATAATTTAGGTAATATCTCAAATGCCCTGTCAGTCACTTGATTATGTGATTGAAAGGAACATTTCATTTGGAGATTTGCAATTTTCTGGTGCTACTGGCATTACACAATTATGTTTCCTGTCATTTATCACATTGTGGAGTACCAAGACAAATTTGCTTCTCCTACATTTATCATATTACTGGGAAATATAGAGACAGATTTAACCAATTGCTTTACACCAAATGATGCCCCTTGTTAACTGGGGACGTTCAGCAGTTTTCGAAGATCTCTCTTGAACAGATTCTGCACCAAGAGGGTTTTTCCCCCAGCTACTTTGAAATTGAGATTTTCCCCTTAACTACAGCGCTGCCTTCCAGAAGGAGGAGCTGAGGCCTATCTGCTTTTTGCAGCAGGTGCACCGAGTGAACTGAGAATGATGCTGCTGCAGAGGGACTCCCTTCTCCTTGGGAATCGGAGAGCAGTGGGGTCCAGATGGGGCATTTCGGCATGAGGCTGGGTAAGAGCATTAAAAAGGTTTAAGTACTGACTTGCTGTAGTCATAGCTACTCAAAACATTTAGCTTTTAAACAAACGTAACTTAATATTTAATTTAGGAAGCAGGTAAAGAGTCTGTGGGGCCTTGCACAAATGAAATTTTCTGCAGGCGGTTAGGTACTCTTCAGCTCACGGACTGACCTAGATTTCCCTTTTCTCTATAAAGATGGTATTAAAAATAATTCAGTTTCTGCCCCTTGGTTTAATAGGGCCTTTGAGTAGTGTGTATGTACCTGGTGCCTGCATTAGAAGCTTGTGCGTGTCCAAAATACATATTTTCCCAAGCCCCAGCCAAAGCTTTCGGAATCATATTATATGGGGTCTGAGAAACCTACATTTAAAACAAGTGCTAGAGGTGCTTTTGTTAGGCACTAAGCCAGTCATTTACATCCTTGGATGCTCATTAGAATGGCTCAGGGAGATTCTGAAACTTCTGATGCCTTGGCTGCACCCTAGATAGGTTAAATCAGAAACTTGGGGAGTAGGAACCTGATATCAGATGCTTTTAATACTCTCCAGGTGATTCCAATGTGCAGCTATGCTTGGGAACCCCTGCACTGAACTGTGGGAAAGTCACGATTAAGAAGCAAGACACCTTGATTCTAGTCCCCCACAGTAGCATACCAAGACGGACCTGGGCTCCTATGATCTGATTTGGAGGCTGGGAAGACCATGACATCTCTGGTGCTCTTTGCAGTCTGAGGACAGCTGGTCCAGTCTGTTGGGGAGATGGGGCTGGTCAAGACCAAGTTTCTGGGAGCTGGAGCAGAAGCCAAAACAGTGAGTGTCAGTGGTGGGGTAAGGAGGAACACAGCTCCATGACCATTGCAGCTGCCGCATTGCTTGGGTCATCTGGGCTTAGGAGTGTAGATGAATTCCATACTGCCTCTGCTGGTGAGACTAGGGCCCCTCCATGACTATAGGCTCTGTTCTCAGTAGCCTAAGACTGAGGGCATTTGAGTCCTCTGACTACAGGAATCAGTGTCTCCAACTGGGCTGAGCTGGGGATAAGCCAGATTGGATAGCTGCTGCTTTGTGCCAGCTTAAATCTGAGAATCCTTTCATGGTCACCCTGGTGCACCGCTTAGCCCCAGAGCACTGGCACCGAGTCCAAAGTCCTGATGTCTGGTAGACCTGCCTGATAGACTTCTGGTTGGGTGACATCAGACAAGCAGTTTACCTCTCTTAGCCTCACAGTTTCTGTCCTTTAATGGAGTTGGCCTTGGGTTGGGAGGCAAATGAGCCCCTAAAATACTTAAGATTGATATTAAACAAAAGCAAGACATTCTCTTTTTCATTGTCCCCACTGCCTTTAGGTACTCTGCTATATTAAAATGAGATTTAAATATGAACCCTTTGCTCAATATTGTGCATTTCTGTGGCTCCTTTTTCTTTTTTCTTTAATCTCCACTCAGACACATCCTATCTATGCTTTCAGGATGAGGTATTGGTTGATGCCAAATCAAGATCTTGGTACAAGCATGTAATTGCTGGTGCCCCCCCCCCCCGGCCTGGACTTGTCTCTGATCAGTTGTTTGCCTTTTCATTCATTCTGCAAACTTGTATCAAGCTCTTATTATGTCTCAATTACTGTGCTAGATTGGGCATGTGGGGAAGAAAGGCACTACTTGTTATCAGATAGCTTGAAATACAGTGTATGTGTTGGGGGAATAAGCAGAGTCTAAAAAATTATTCTTTTAGATATTTGTTTGGAATGGACTCTATAGAATAATAGCAAGCTTTATACTTTCCCAAGTGTTCTCATGTACCTGATCTCGTCTAATCACTGAACACATCCAGGAGGGAGCATCATATACACATTGGGGACATCAAAGCTAACACAAATGAAGTGAGTAACTCCAGATTCCACTGTTATGTGTGGCAGAGTCAGGATTCACACTCAGGACCCCTAACTCCAGGTCTGATGCACTTGCAACAGCTCCAGGGCTCAGCTGTCAAACACAACCATCTACACACACATGCATACACACACACACACATACACATATACACCCCTTCAGAGGTATTGATGTGAACGTTTAGTGGGTGATCGTTACTGAGGATTGAATGGAGAAGTTCTTAGCAAGACATTCTGTACATCTTGCTAGCCAGCATTCCAAAGGGGGATCTTCCCAGAGCTGAGGACAACAGATCTGTGTTTCTGTTCCCCAAAGAGATGTCATCTAGGTGGCATCAGCTGGGGTCCAGCCAAGGCTCAGTCTGGCCATCTGGCCAGGCGTGTAGGGGTCAAGGTCCACAGCAACAGATCATAGGATCAAGGCCAGAGGTGAAGTATGAACTTCCTCTCTCTGAAGTGTATTGCCTGCCAGTGAGGTAAAAGTAATTACTTGTCCCTGTTAATTGAATCCTGAACTTTAAAGTAGAGGTTCTGATTTAGGTTAACATGACATGGTCCAGTTTAAAATTTTAACCTAAAGGAAAAAAACAGCAATGAATCTCAGTGCTTGGAATGCAACAAGCTAAGTTCCTCAGGGCTGGAGCCAATTTTCACAACTTCTGCGGGCACTGGCTCCCCACAGAACTATCTTCGGCATGCCCTGCTTGTAACCTTGATAATGCAAAAGGGTTCCACTATTGTAAGGCAGGAAATTATTTCAGCCAATTTCATACTGTGGACTTTTCCCCCCCTGAATTTCCCATGCTTAGTTTTAGAACTGGTTTTAAAAATGTATTTATTATTTTTTAATTTACTGCCTTTGGATAACAATAGTAATAAATAATATCTAGAGATTGCTTACTATGTGTTGGGCATGGCTCTTAAAAATAGCATGTTAATTGATTTCAATCTTCAGAATTACCCTATGAGGTAGGCATTATTTTCTCCATTCAGCAGCTGGGTTAACTGAGTCACAGAGAGATTATGTGATTTGCCTAAAGTCACAGAGCTAGGAAGGTGGCAGAGCCAGGATTTAGACCTAGGTGGACTGGCTCTGGAGTCTCTGTGTTGAACCTCTCATGGTATTGTCTTGTCATTGTGTGACTTCTCTTGCTAAGGACATGCTGTAACCTGGTGGCCTGGGTCAGTCTGGACTCCACAGTTTTTTGAAACCTTAATGATGACGGGATGAAAAATTCCTGGCCTGAGTTTTGTATATTCTCTCCCAGTGTGCGATGCAAATATCCCATACAGGATGCCATTTAAGACCAGATAAATCAGTTTTTGGGGAAGAACTGATGTCAGACTACCGTGTGATTGTCTCATAGATATCTTATTGTCATTGTCCTTCTCCTCGTACCCCTTGGTGGAGGAAGGAGTTGGCCAGAAAGAATAGAAATCCTCAGTATTAGGCAGCCCAAGGTGAGGTTAACACTGGGGCTTTAGACATGGATGAGAAAAAACCTTCTCCTAGAGCATTTCTGAGGTTGGTGATTGAGCTGCCTTTAGGAAAGTATAGTGAGGGATTCCAGGATGAGTCTGCACCTGCGTGGTCATTGTAAAACACTCTCTGTGTGTGTTTTTCTCTTTGTGTCGTTGGTAACTAGTGGGTAGGACCTGCGCCATACATGGAGTGAAATAAGCAGGAAACATGATTGTCTTCTTCCCTGAGGCCAAAGTGATGGCAACGGCTGTGGTCACCGGCAGAGAACCACTTGCCTTGTGAAGCAGCCCCTTTCTGCAGGCACTGAAGGAGGGAAGTGGCAGTGGCAGCCTGGTGGGAGCCAGTGTCTGGAGCAACCAGCACCCCAAGCGGCCATGGTCATGGTGGAGTCTTCTCTTGTTGAGTTCCCGCTCCACCGGAAGTAGCAAGGACAATCAGGCCTGGGTCTAGAATATTAGTAAACAACCCTAGGGGTTCCTGAACCTGTCAGGGGTGGAAGGCCCAGGGGGAGAATTGGACTTACTGCTAACTTAGAGACTGAGATCTCAGAATATTTTCTATTGATATAAGGGTGACACTGTTTATTTTCCTAACTAGTAATAACTGGACGTACAGGATACACAAGTCTTTCTTTCACTGGAGTGATTTGGGAGTGGCAAAAGTGGACTGATAGGGTGGTTGGCTTTAGCTTGCTCAGTCACTGAGTTGGAACTCACTGACCATTAAGGAATTGCTATGAGTTAGTTTGCATGAAACCTGCTATCAGAGAGTTAAGGGTCTTAGAGTTAAGAAGATTCCTGCAAAAAAAAGTTATTCTATATAAAAATACATTCTGTAAGAGGAATCATTCCTTGGTATTATCATTTGACAAAATTTACAGCATTATTGTTTTTAAAAAATAAACCTCAGTTACAAAGCTCTGAATGATTGCTTGTTGATGCTAGTTGAGGGAAGCATTTAGAAAAGTGAGTAAGTAATTTCTTGTAAATTTATTTCCTGCCTGTTAAGTGGTGGTAATAATATCCCCCTCATGAATTATTGGGAGTGTTCAATTTCAGTCTGATCTTCAACTGAAAAGAATCTTCATCCGCAATGAGAAGAATATTGCAACATTTTCATTCTAGATAGAAGCCTTTGTAATTGGGTCTCATTTGCAACATCTCCGTCCTCTTTAGTACTGTCTCTTTACCCTGACAATACAAACTGGTTCACTGAGACACAAAGATGTCTCTGAAGGCTATGGGACTACTAATGCCCAGGTTTAATTAAGCGACAAGTCCAATTTTGACAATACTGATTTACTTGCTCTGGGAAAAGTGCCAAACCTGGAGTGGGTTTAATTGAATTCAAGTGTTACCCTGTTTATTCATCACCTACCAAATGGCTGTGTGTGTATGCATGTGTGTATGTAAGGATAAATATGAATACATTAAAAGCTATGCAAATACAGGACAACAATACACATATAGGTCAATTTAGAGCATAATTTTCATGCACGCTGCTGAGGATTTTATCCCACTGTTTCCACCTCAAACTGTGGGTGGCAGCAGAGACTTGGGAAATACCTTCTGTGAAATTCAAACGACTTTTTGAGGTATATTAATGATAAGGAAATGATTGAATGATTGCAGTAAGTAATAGATAAATTGGATCTTCATTTTGAATTACAATTGGCATTACTTTATCATTTCTCGTCTCATTTTTGTGGCCAAAAGTGGTGAAAGCGGGCTGTGGTCTTGTGGTCTGGGAACCTCAATGATCTGTTGGCTTTTAAACAGGTGTTCATGATTTTGGGCCAATAACCTTTTTTTTTTTTTTTTTTTTTTTTCAACATACAGAATCAGTTATATTTCTATACCCTAGCAATGAACAATGTGAAAGTGAACTTAAGAGAACAATTCCATTTACAATACCATCAAAGAACATAAAATACTTAAGAGTAAATTTAATCAAAATTGTAAGACTTATACACTGAGAGATATAGAATATATTTTAGTAAAGAAATATCCTAATGGCAAGTAAACACATGATTAAATGTACAATGTAATTAGTGAGATGCAAATGAAAGTCCCAATAGGATACCACTACAGAACTATTACAATTAATTTAAAAAATACTGACAGCATCAAGTGCTGACAAGAATTCAGAACAACTAGAATGCTCGTACATTACTGATAGGAATGCAAAGTGGCACATCCAGTTTGGAAAACATTGGCAGTTTCTTAAATGGTTAAAACATATACTAACTATATGACCCAACAATCCCTTTCTTAGGTGTTCATTCAAGAGAACCAAATACACATATCCACACAAAAATCTATAGTTGAATGTTCACAGCAGTTGTATTCATGATCACCCAACACTGAAAACAGCACCAATGTCCGCCAAATTTTGAATGAGTAAACAAAATAAATAACCTTTTCTATTATTGGAGACCACCCCCTCCCATGGAACCCCTTTTCTTTTGATGATGCCTTATTGCTTATATATGAACCGGATGGCTTCCAGGTTCCTTTGGAACTTCAAAGTGTGTCCTAAAGCTAATGGTAGACTAGTGTACTGAACTTGACCTAGCCCTTGAGTACTTTGTGCACAGGTGTGTCCCCCTGATGCAGGCAGTGACAAAAGTCTTCACAGCTCACAGGATCAGAGAGCTTATCTGACTTTGTCCCTGTCTGAGAAAGACAGGTTGGCTTTTTAACTTGGCCTCTAGTTCCAGGATTGACATGAAAGAGGCAAACTGGACATGAAAGTCCACTTTCCACCCTCTAAGTATTCCTCCTTGAGCCATGGGAGAGGGGGGAATGTCTTCATGAATGGTGGTGGGGTGAGGGAGAACAGGAAAGAAGGAAGAGGCAAGGGTTAAAAGAAAAAAAAAAGAACAAAAGAGAGAAAAGGTTTTATACCACTACCATTAATGTAAAATTGTATCTCTGTATGTGACATATATTGATACATAAAAGAATTAGAAGAAAAGATAAAGAATTAAACTGTAAAGTCGCTTATGATCTACTGTTTGGTGAAAAAAAAAAGATTGTATATTAAGAGGATGAATCTCTTTAGGGAAAATGAAACAACTAAATCCAGATAGATAGATAGATAGATAGATAGATAGATAGATAGATACACACACACATACATACACATATATACACACACTCGAATGCATTGAGATGAATGAAGATAAAGGTGTGAAAAGGTGTACAGCACAGCAGCATTAATACTATGCTTTTTGGGAAAAGCGGTGAGAGTTAGATGGAGGTGCTGGGGACATGATTACTTCTTTATAGAACTTTGTATAGTATTACCTTGTAAACACTATGGATTAGTTTCATCATTTGGAAACCTCACACTGAAAAAAAAAAAAAAAAACCTTTGGTGACTCATGTGACATAATTTGATGCATGCTTCCCTGCTTCCTTTCCTAATCTATGAACTTAAAAACAGGCTGACACTATCTCCTTGATGGAGAGAAATTTTTTCCTAAAAATCAAGTGAGTCATCATGGGCTGAGTCAAAGATGTTCAGTTTCCTTGCTATTCATTATGCCTACATTTTCCACATCAGGTTGAACTGTACATAGTTAACTGTCTTTAATGACTGCACATAGTAAGACGGTATTTATTTATCCTTTTGCTGTTTATTTCTCTAGACGTAATTCTTTTGGTCCTATGATCCCATGGGAGTATAATAGGCATTTTTTGGTCTGAAGCAGTCATGGGAAGGGCAAATAAGAGCTCATGGGTAACTATCATGACCACTCAAATTGTTTAATTTTGAGCCCCACTAGCCAAACTCCTTCTTTCCTTCCCTGTCTGTCTCCCTCCCTTTTGCCCTTTCTCAAATATTTATTAAGCACTTACTATCAACAAGACATTGTGCTTGATTCCGGAGATACGAGACTCCGCCTGGAGCTCCATTGGCCATGTGTGCAGGTGAGACTAGAGTACTCAGTTCTATCCTTCATAGCCTCATTCATGTTGCCCCCTGCAGCCAAGGCATCGAAGTCCATGCCCCTTCTCAACCTAGCCATGCTGCTACTTCTTCCACCTCTGCCGCTGAGGTCTTATTGGTAAGGTCCACTCACTGCCCTGGCAGTGGCTCTCATTGCTGTATCAGTTGTCTCAGAGTCTTCCATCACTATAGTGGGTGGCTGGGACTGCCTCGTGCTATAGACCTGGGTCCTTTCAGCATCTCCTCCTCTTTGCCTGGTCCTGCCGAGTTTGCACCTCACCCTTTAGGGGACCAAGATGTCCCTTGGTCAGTTATCACCTCTGTTATTCTGCATCCAAATGCATTATCTTTTCACTCTTAGGCATTCATTAGATTACATATATATATATATATATTTTTTTTTAAATTAAAAATTTATGTCCATGCCTTTTTTGCTCTGGAATATTATTAGTGTGTATTATCAGCAGACCAGCTGACAGGGGCTCTGTTTGTTTCTTTACCAACTGACTTTTCATTCAATTCTCTACCTCCCAGGTCGGGAGGTGAGGCTTGAAGATTACAGAGAAATTTGGTATTAGAAGACATCACTTTGCCTTTGGAATCCACTGGCTTATCCTAAGCTAGTGCCATTTAATTTTACATTTCTTCAGAGAACAATACTTCTGTTCACTTCCAATTTTCTCTGTTGGTGGAGTTCAGAGAATAGAAAAAAAAAAAAAAAAGTCTAGACTAGAAGGTTCAGGAAAGGCTGCATGGAAGAGACTAGACTTAGATTTGGCTTTGAGAATGGAAGGGTTTGGATTCTAGGCTACTTTAAATTAAAACTATCACAGTATAAGTGATTTTTATCTAAAAACCTTGACATGACTCTGGGAAGAGAAATTCCAGAGTAGTTATTCCCTCTGGTGACTAACCATTGCTAGTCCCCCGGAACTCAAATGTTATTTTTGATTGGGCTGTTGGAGTTTAGGTTTTGCCTGAGTGGATGCTTTGTGTTCTGTGAAAGGCGCCATTGTGTGGGGCAGGGTTGGTGATTCTGTAAGGGTATGAGGTAGCTAGATGGAGAGCTTGAGCTGACGTTCAAATTTAGGCTACTTGTCTTTCCATCCTTCCTTGTCCCCCTTCCATCTTTTTAGTTGTAGGTTGTAAATTAATCCTGAGGCCAGAAAAAGTAGAAAACTTGCGTATTTTCCAGCCAGGAGTGATATGATCAATGTTTTCTTTGGAATTGCCAAGTTAATATTTCTAGTGTATATTATTTTCCTCTTTCCAGGAGTGTCATGATCATGGTCTTGGAAAGAATATGTTTCTTGAATAATGTTCTTTAATGCACTTCTTGTAGTTCTTAGAAGAAATATTATGGTTTCATTGAGCATTTATTCCCAATTGAGGACTGCAGATTTAGGTCGGCATCTCAGGCTCACGCCTCGGGTATGTGCTCACTGAGTACAAAGGCCGAGGATTACCTGGATTATTTAAATTGTGGTTTCTCTCTCTCTGTGCTAAGTGCATATAGTTGAATTTGTGCAAGTAAATCTGTACTTGATGCATTTCCACTTTAATCAATTACAGTGTGGTCATTATTTCAAGTTTTTGGAAGTCTTTACCCCTTTGAGAATTGTGGAAAGCTGTTTACCTTTTCCCGAGAAAAATGCACTTACGCATCTACATAAACATAATCTGGTATATAATGTCAGGGCATCCATAGCCCATTTATAGACTCCCAGACTGAGAGTGGTGTCATGTCAAAAGAGGAAGAGCTTCCTTCCATTTAGCTCTGAGAGAGCGTAGAGAGCAGATGGAGTGCCTCGGCAATGACAGATGCTGAAGTGGTGGAGAAATAGGGGTTAAAGCACAGTAGCAGCTCCAAAGACCCCAGAGGCAGCACAGTGCCAGGGACCACAACTGCTGGGGAACCTGAAACCCAGGAAGTCTGGACAAGCTTGATCAAGCAGTGACCCCATTTCTGCAACCAAAACCAAACCAAAATAAAAGACTGCTGTAACTTGTCATTCACCAAGTTCCTTTTTCACAACCACAAGACTGCTCTGACACACGGGGGAAGGAAAGCCATGGAGGAATTTCCCTGGCACTTGGGCCACAGTAAAATGAGAGGGAATGAGTTGTCTGAGTCCTAGTAAAGCTGGGTACACCCTGAGGTGAACACCTCCTAGATTATAACTGGGGCCTTTGATATTTTCTTTTTCATTTTTCTTTTATTTTTTAAATTTTTTTATTTTTTCATTTTTCTTTTATTTTTATTGGAGTATAGTTGATTTACAATGTTGTGTTAGTGCTGTACAGCAAAGTGAATCAGTTATACATATACATATATCCCCTCTTTTTTAGATTATTTTCCCATATAGGTCATTATAGAGTACTGAGTAGAGTTCTCTGTGCTATACAGTAGGTCCTTATTAGTTATCTATTTTATATATAGTAGTATATATGTGTCAGTCCCAATCTTCCAATTTATCCCTCCCTCTTCTTAACCCCCAGCAACCATATGACAATCTCTAGGTCCATCCATGTTGCTGCAAATGACATTATTTCATTGTTTTTTATGGCTGAGTAATATTCCATTGTATACATGTACCACATCTTCTTTCATCCATTCCTCTGTTGATGGACATTTAGGTTGCTTCCATGTCCTGGCTATTGTAAATAGTGCTGCAATGAACATTGGGGTGCATGTATCATTTTGAATTATGGTTTTCTCTGGATACATGCCCAGGAGTGTGATTGCAGGATCACATGGTAGCTATATTTTTAGTTTTTTGAGGAACCTCCATACTGTTTTCCATAGTGGTTATACCAATTTATATTCCCACCAACACTGTAGGAGGGTTCTCTTTTCTCCACACCCTCTCCAGCACTTAATGTTTGTAGATTTTTTTGGGCCTTTTATATTTTCCTGTGTGTGGGTTTACCTGGGCTCCAGGTACCATACCATCACAACTGTAAAGAGAATCACAGCTATTTCTTATTTTGTGCTTTGTTTTAAAATTTTGTTTATAAGATTAAAAAATGTATGTTTGTTATTTAATTTAATTTCAACATAAGGGATATTAAGGTTGCTAAAGAAAGAAGAGAACATTCCAAAAGGAAGTTGCCAGCCATGTATATCTCCAAGAAGAGAAAAACGGAAATATCTCAGGGCCTATCTGAACATTTTTCCAAGAGTGAAACTACCCAGTAGTAATATCCCTATAGAAAACTATTTGAGTCTATTGTTCTTTAACATTAAATCATATCATCAACTTTCCTTATTTTAGATAAGAGTCTGCCAACTCCTGCCTGCAGGACAAATCTGGCTTTTAGTTAAGTAACTGTGACACAGATTATCACAGCCCATAAAGGCTAACATATTTACTCTCTGACCCTTTACAGAAAGAGTTCTCCAACCCCTGTTCTGGATCATCAAGCAACTTTCTATTATTTTGACTTTTCATACAAGGGTAGAATGTACTGGTTAGGCCAATACAAATGTTCAGTCTGCTTGATAGGTATATTTCTTATTGTAAAACTATAGGTTGCCATTCTGGTTGTGTTCAATAGTTTCTTGGGAGCTTTGTTAGCCTGAGTTGGTAACATTGAGTCTGATCATCTCTGGAACACTAACAACTAAGTTTTTGATCATGAAGTTGAGGGTAAGACCAAGGCCTGAGATGAATTTATCAATCCCATGCCTCTCCTTGGTGACCCATGGAGGAGGTGGCACCTGGCACTCTCTGGATGGTTGCTTTCTGGGAATTGCTGGCCTTTCCCCTTAAAGATCTACAGTACATTTTTACCTACTTGCTTTAGCAGTTTAGAGCAAGCTAAAGAGTTTGAATTGATATATTTAGCCCTCTCCTTTTTTTATAATCTCTCTCTTTCCTTTTGAAAATATTTAAACATAGCCAGTGTCTTCTGCAGTCATTCAGATCAGTGCTAGATTAGAATAGTACAATCGATCTGGGATACTCCAAATATGGCTTGTAATTACTCTTCAATTCATTCAGCCCTATGTTTCCCCAGACCTCCTGCTCTGGTTTAGTGTAGATTTGACAACAGATATTCTTTTGATCACAGTTAACTGAAGTAACTATGGGATATTTACATGGAGCTTCTAAAACATTTATATGCATAATACTAACAGCACCTAGTAGTTTACTTATTGCATTTTAAAATTTGAGCAATATATTATTAATGACTGGCCAGAAATACATAATGTATGAACCTCCTCTGGTGCACTCTTGCTCATGTGCATGTTTGGCACTCCAATTTCCTAAGATTGTCCCTGGGAACTGCTGCCCTCCGTCGCATGCGTAAACACTTCCCAATCACATGGCCTTCTGTGGATGGTATGGCTTTTCCTGAAGTGCTCAGAACAGTTCACACACCTGAGCCCTTCAGTTCCTATAAAATTCTGGGGAGCGTGTTAGAGGCAGATGCTGTCACCTGGATTTTACTGCTCGGGGGATAGAGACACAGGCCATTTGAATGGGAAACATCAAGTGCATGGCTTCTCAGAACAGTGGTACAGGGAAAGAAAGGCAGATCCCCAGCACTAGGTCAATCAATCAACCAATCAGTATTTATTGAGTGTACATTCTCGGCTCAGCATGGGACTAGTTGACTTGTCAGCCCATTTTATGTCTTGCTTATGTGATTTGGGGACTCTGCTATCTTGAAAAAAATATCTTGTCAGTGAATTTTCTTGTGAATTGGCTATAAATTGGGAGAAATAAACAGGAAGGAATCATGAGATGAAGAAGATGCATGGGAGGGCATAGAGAGTCACGTTTTGAAGGCAGATATCCTCCCAATATAATGATGCCACAGATTTCTTACTCTATTCCCAAGACTCTTTTCAGTGCAGTGAATAAAAAAACAGCAATATTTCAGTTATAGAGTAAGTTATGGTGCTTAGCAAAATTCTGTGTATTTAGGTATTTCTCATCCAATCGATTCTCTTGCTGACCTTAACTGTCAATACCTAAAGTCTGACCACATCTTGCACCAGTAGTGATGGGAAGGCTTTTTGGTGCATTTAAATGCAGCTGGAAATTAAACAACTTGAAGTATATGTTGTTGAACAGATGATATGTCTCAAACCAAGAGTATTTTGATATAGCATCATTTGACCCCCAGTACCATCTTAACAAGAATACTTTAAAGGATGGCATAAAGATGAAGCCCAAGAGAGAACATAAGTCATAGGATTGTATGACTACTTGAAAATTATTCCATCTGTTTTTAGAAATAGGAAACTGAGGACCAGAGAGATGAAGCATCTTGGCTCAGATATACAGCTCGAGGGGGGAGCTCTGAGTAGAAATCCAGGTTGCCCTGACTGTCAGTCCAGTTCTCCTTCTACTACTTCTTTTGAACTTTCAGCCTTGGTAGACAAAGTAGTGTAATCAAGTTGGTGACAACTTTCCTTCGTTAATTGGTTCATTAGCAAGCTTTGGGAAATCACCTTCTGAAAAGGAATCATGGATTTCTCTCACTCACGTGAGTAGTCTTTATTTAGTAACATAAATGTTCTTAGAGATGGTGTTTTGGTGCTTTGCGCTTGAGGGAGAGCCAAGTCAGAATTCCCTGCTTCCAAACTCTCAAAAAGAAAAAAGAAAGAAAAAGAAAAAGTCTACAACCATTAGCTGAAACCTGGGATACTGCATTAGCACGCAACCCCAGCGGCTTAGTGAGGTGCCCCTGTACAGTGTGACCAGTAGAGAGTTCGGGGGGTGGGGCCCCATAGCTCCTCTGAAACTCACCCACTCTCCAGACAAATGCAGAGGGCATGGTGGGCAGTCAGAGAAGCAGGGTGAATTAGTGTCAGGGAACATCTTTTATTCATGGGAGTAATACATCAGAGGGGACTGAGCATGACTTAGTTTTGTCACAAGAATAAAATGAGAAGCATTGGGAAGCTGGCACTGTGTCAAAATGCCATTTATGAGTTGTGTAGTATGGACACCGCACTTTGAGCAAAACTGTATGGTTTACTTATGAGTTTATGAACTTCAGTGAGTACACATCTATGGAAACTCCTCAAAGTGAGGGACACGGTTAGGCAATTTAGCATTTCCTTTTTTTAGGTGGAATGAGTGGAGCCATAATTTTTAAATTCCCTGGACAGTAGGGGTAACTATAGAGAGGATGGCTAGTGTTGGGCTGGGACTCTCCCAGAATTTCATGAGGGACTTGTATCAGTCAGTGAATAGTGGTGGAACTCTTCTCAGCTGGCCGATTGGCAGTTCCAGAACTATCCTCACCCTTGTCAGGCAGTGGCCTGGATGTTAGATATGCTGTAGTATGTTTCTAGGAGGTCCTCCTGGCTCAGTAATTCACAGCCATAGCAGAGGAGCTCAGGGAGACATGGACTCCACTCCTGGTTCTACCACTCATATTTCTATACCCCCGTTTTTCTCCTCTCTGAAATGGTGGTAATAACACTGTTTTCACATAGCTGCTATGAGGAGGAGATGACATATTAGTCCATGTCGACATGCCTGGCACATAGGAGTGCTCTTCCATGCTAAGTCCTCTCTTTCCAGATCGGTAAAGGAGTGGTCCTGTTACCAATGGTCACCCCACTTCTCTGGTGGTAAGAGGTCAGCTGCTAAATACTTGGCATTAATAACCTCAGTTTCCTCACATGTAAAGTGGAATCATAGTGGAGTCCTGTCATACATGTTTATTAAAACTTTACAGAGAGAAAGAGGGAGGAAGGATCGGGGAGAGAGAATTATATAGTGTGGTTGCTTCCACTCACATTCCCGCTCAGCATAATGCTGTGTCGCATTTATTGAAAGATGGTATGCTGGTCTTCAACAAAGTGTCTTCTTCAAGTGTGCCTTCCAGGGTAACTTTGACTATGGGTGGCTTTTGTCTTCTTCTCTGACTTGAGCATCTAATCCCCAAAGGAAAAACTCCAGTGTAAATGTCTCCCAGGCAGCTAGGGTTATTGTGAGGCTCAGGTGAGATAACAGGTATGAAAGATCCATGAAAAGGTTAAAGCTAGAGATAGATGGAAGATGCTGCTGTTAATAATGACTTTTTGACTATACCTTCTCTTTCAGACCCCGGGTGTATGGAGCAAGGTGGAATGTTTTTGTGTCTGCTTTCTAGGGCTTGATTTGCCAAACAAGGCTATGAGAACTCTCAGTGAAAATGATTATGGGAGATCTTTGGGGAGAATGGCCACCTTGCCTTCAGGTGGTCGTGCCTCTGTTGTTAGAGGACTGGGATTACAGTAACCTGTGAAGGATTCTGATTAAGGGCCTGGAGTGGAGTCTGGAAATTTGTGTGTGTGTGTTTATCTGAGCATCAAAATAAGAAAATACAATTCTTGTATGAAACTCCTGAGAGTTATTTCCCCCTTTTTTTGGTTAATGTCCCACTCTAACTCTAGTGCAGGAGTGCAGTCTTTGAGGCAGACAGTGTCTGTTTTTTTCAGTTTTGTTGAGGCATAATTAACAAATGAAATTATAAGATATTTAAAGTGTACATTGTGATGATTTGATATATGTATACATTGTGAAAGGATTCCCCCCATCTAGTTTATTAGCACATCCATCACCTCACATATTTATCCTTTTATTTTGGTGAGAACATGTAAGTTTTACTTTCTTAGCAAATTTCAACTATACAATATAGTGTTATCAACTACAGTCACCATTTTATACATTAGAGCCTTAGATCTTATGCATCTTGTAGCTGAAAGCTTATACCCTTTAACTAACATCTCCCCATTTCCCTGGCCCCTCAGCCCCTGGTTACCACATTTGTACTCTCTGGATCTTGAGGACATTTGCTAAGTGAAATAAGCCAGATAGAGAAAGACAGTGTGTTTTGCAATGATTTATCCCAGAGCCTGGGATTTATTATTCACTTACAAATTTCTAAGTCCTAGTGATTCTAGGTCCCAGTAAGGATATTTGACAAATATCAGAAAATTATTTGCCAATTTTGGAAGTTTCAGTGGTTATTTGAAAGTTGTATAAAAATGAATACAAAGCAAAAATTAAAAAAAAAAAAATAAAGAAGGGGGAGGAAGCAAGGGAATAGATACCAGCTGGTGAGAAGAATGCTGAGAAGAGAATAAAATGAGTGTTGACTAATATTAATATATCACTAACATATGGCAGACACTGTGATAGACCATTATATACATTATCTGATCCTCACAATGATCCTACAATCTAGATATCATTCAAATTAAAATGGAAAAACAGAGGGCCACTGGGGTTTAAGTAGCTTGCCCTAGAATCATTTTGAGATTCTAAGCATAAGACAAAATCCAAGGTTTGTTTAACTCTCTCTGAGCCTTTGTTTTTTCAACTATATTATCCTTTGTCCAAGGAAGAAAATTAGTACCTGGGTAAAGTAATTCATAAGAAAAAATGAGTTCCAAAAACCTCATGTTTGTGTATAAACCTTAATTTTCCATCTAGCTTGTAAACTCCTTAAGACAAGAACCAACAAGTTCATGTGTTTCTAGGGAAAGCAATATTTTATACTTATATAAACTTGATGAATCAAAAAATATACTTCCATAAAAAATGGAGCTGAACTGAGGTATTCCACCAATAAAATAAAATAACTAATGATGCTCTGTTACATAATAAAAAGTTGATCTGTCATTTGCAGATCTGTACACTTCAGATTGTATATATTATTGCACGTAAACTATAAATCGATTAAATTAATAAATAAATAGTAAAGAAAAAAGAGAACAGCAATGGTACTTTTTCAGAGATAAGCAGGCTAGTGAGAAAAGTAATAATTTGGATTTAGATGGTTTTGGAATTTCCTTAAAAAATTTTTTCTTATTGAAGTATAGTTGATTTACAGTATTGTGTTAATTTCTGCTGTACAGCAAAGTGATTCAGTTACATATATATACATATATACAAATATATATATATATATACATATATATATATATATATATATATATATATACACATACACACATACATACATACACACACACACACACATCCTTTTTTTAAATATTCTTTTCCATTATGGTTTACCATAGGATATTGAATATAGTTCTATGTGCTATATAGTAGGACCTTGTTGTTTATCCATTCTCTATATAAAAGCTTACATCTGCTAACCCCCTCCCCCTTGGCAACCACAAGTCTGTTCTCTATGTCTGTGAGTCTGTTTCTGTTTTTTAGATAGGTTCATTTGTGCCATATTTTAGATTCCACATATAAGTGATATCATAAGGTATTTGCCTTTCTCTTTCTGACTTACTTCCCTTAGTATGATAATCTCTAGTTGCATCCATGTTGCTGCAAATGGCATTATTTCTTTCTTTTTTTATGGCTGAGTAGTATGGAACTTCCTTATTTTTTATATGAACCCTTCCCTAAATCTTCAGGACTCTCTTAATTCTGGGACTTAACAATTGTAGGTGACTTTCAAGACTGGTGGTTTTTAAGGAGTTCAACTAAATTCTGGCCACTAAGTTGGGCTTTTTTAAGGGCTTCAGCCTTTGCTATTAAGAGCTGTGGGAGCTCTGCTCGGTGCTCTGTGGTGACCTAGACAGGTAGGATGGGGGTGGGTGGGAGGGAGGTCCAAGAGGGAGGGGATATATATACACATATAGCTGATTCACTTTGTTATACAGCAGAAACTAACACAACATTGTAAAGCAACTATACCCCAATTTAAAAAAAAGAGCTGTTTGCTAGCTATGACTCCTCCTTGGTATAATTCTTTCCTGGACAATTTCTGGAAAGAAAATGGATTTTCAAAGACTATGATTCATGCCTGGAGATTTGGTTTCAACAATGCAGACTTAAACAAAACAAAACAAAACAAAACCCAAAACAAAACCTACAGGAAGCAGGTACTGTATTTCAGAGCCATTGTAATAGAACTGAGCAGAGTGAGAGGAGTGTATCCAATGATGGAAATGGTGGATTAATGGATTAATCATTGGCCTAATGATGGAAATGGAGAGAGATTGAAGCCACATTGTGAGGTAAGGGGAACGGAAGTAGCGAATATGGGCCCAGAACCCAACCAAGAGTGGGAAGCAGTGTCAGAAACAAGCATTAAACAGGAGCAAAGCTGTGAAACCAGAGTTCTGGGATACACTCAGGCTCAATCAGCAATCTAATAACCTTCATAGTAGGCTCACACCCTGGCTCTTCTACTTGCTAGCTGTGTGACTATGATTGAGTTACTCAGCCTCTCTGATCCTCAAATTCCCTATCTATAAATTGTTAGTTATGAGGTACATGAGAGAGCTACTGTAATTATTATTCACAAAAATATTATTACCATGTGGTTCTCTGCCTATCCTAATAGGAGACATTGACCAGTTGTCCTGGGCATGTGAGTGAGGCCAAACAGAGAGGCACATACATGTCACTCTGCTCTTCTTAAAGTTGGTTATCTCATAGGTGACTACCACGCCCCATCAGTCTAACCCTGGCAGGATCCACCACATTTGTGAAGCTCATATTACTGTGCTCCATTTGTCTTCATTTCCTCTGTATCAACACCAGCCTGATTTTCTCATTAATGGAGGATTTGCTTAGGAATTATTTTCCAGAGGAATTTAGCCACTAATCCCTTTTATGATAGCAAAATCGCTAAGCCCCCTGTGTCAGTTAGGGTCTCAGCAGGCAACAGATGGCAATCTCAAATTGGATAATTTATGGAGAGTTTAATAAAGGAATTATTTAGAAAATGGGGCCAGGATGTAGAGAATCTACTAGGGGTAATGCAGAACCCTGGGACTGGTAACTGCCAATACTCTACCTACCCTAACCTTGAAAATGTTATTAGTTGAAGAGGTTATCAGTATCTAGAGACTGTGAGTGCTTCCTGACAGGAGCTGTAATCTCTATTTGAAGGACAAAGTCCATCTTTGGCACCCCTGCAGGGAAGGAGCTAAAGGAGCAGATAACCCAGCCACATCCTCTTTCCTCCCTCTGGTTTCTTGTGCTCCCAACTGGCCAAAGCCAGTGGAAATCTAGAGGGCAAGGGAGGCTGATGAATCAGTCTACACAGCTCAGTGTCCCTGGGTGCAGAGCAGAGAGAAGGGTGGAGAGTAAATCTGGAGAGACAAATAGAAGATACTCTGCTCCCTCTCTTAGAGGCTCTCAGCTCCAAGTGTAGCCATAGTAAGTGTGCTGAGGTATTTTACGTGATGTATTGCAAGATATTTATTACAAAAATAAATGTATTGTATCCTGAATCACCTTACAGAACTTGATGACACTGGTTTAGAGTCCAACAGACCTGGGTTCTACCCTGGCTCTACTGGAGTGCCTTATTATCTCTTATGTGCTCTTCAGCAAGTCACAGATTCTCTCAGTCTCAGTTTCTTAACTTGTAAAATGGGAGTAATCATACCTATATGACAGAGTTGTCACAAAGATTCCGTGAAACAATACAAGTGAAAGTATTTTGTAAACCATAAAATTGTATAAATATGTTATAATTTATACAATTTTACTTTTATTTCAAATGGCCATACTGCATACATACATTATAAAAGAGTATATAGAGAGACTAAGCTGGCTACCTCTCTGTTGTCAAAGAATTATTCTTTATTCTAGGTGAAAAATTGCAATTCTAGTGAGCAAAAACTAAGACACTTTGAAATCTATGTAGTGTTCTGGTAAAATATGACTTTGGTTCTCATTGGGTAGCCTAAAAGTTTCATTTGAAGTGAAGAGTGTGTATTAATTTATACCTGTGAAAGCCTTGTATGACATTTCTAAATCTGTCTGTAAGATAATGGCCCTAAATGGTTTATGACTTTTAAAAGATCTAATAAATATAGTAACTTGGTACCTCAGTGCAATGAAAAAAGTGATGTTTTGGGATATATCATTCCTCATTGAAATGCATTACTATTTCCCACCAACATAAATCTCAGAACTGGAGATCTTCTGTTGGCTCATTTCTTTCTTTCTTTTTTTTTTTTTTTAACATCTTTATTGGAGTATAATTGCTTTATAACGGTGTGTTAGTTTCTGCTTTACAACAAAGTGAATCAGCTATACGTATACATATATCCCCATATCCCCTCCCTCTTGCATCTCCCTCCCACCCTCCCTATCCCTCCCCTCTAGGTGGTCACAAAACACAGAGCAGATCTCCCTGTGCTATGTGGCTGCTTCCCACTAACTATCTATTTTACATTTGGTAGTGTATATATGTCCATGACACTCTCTCACTTCGTCCCAGCTTACCCTTCCCCCTCCCCGTGTCCTCATGTCCATTCTCCATGTCTGTGTCTTTAGCTCATTTCTTAAAGAAGAGACCCTAAATGAATAGACTACATGAGGCTGTTCTCCAGTATCTGTCCCAGCCCAGAAAGGTCTGAGCATGGATCAAAATAGAGCCTAAGACAGAATAGCCCAGATACAGGCACTTTTTGAGAGATATCAAAAAGAAGGTGTTTTCCTTACTGTACTAACCTCCTACTTTCCCCTTCCACATGGCCATTTCATTGAACTGCCCCACCCCAAATGTGTTTCCAGTTGCCTGTGATATTTATTAAATTAAAACATGTATGGCTGGATTTTCCAAAGGAGCTCCCTTTATACAGAACACTGAAAATGACGTCAACACATGAATCCCAAATAAGGGATTATAAATGCTCAGAGTATATTGAGGGGCCCAAGGAAGAGGAGGCCACCAAGAATGAGACAAAGGAGGAGGAGTTAAGCCCCTGATTTGTTAAAATGTGGATACTGCTGAGACCCCTATCCAAACGGGGAGATTAACTAGGGGAACTCACCTAATTGGGCTGCTAGAGCAGAAGTTGAGCTCAGACCAAATGCCTAGAGCCTTCAGTGCATTGTTCAGTAGTGAAGTTCTCAACCTTTGTAAAAACTTTTCCTCCCACCCTGACATGCATCTTGGATAATATTTACCTGCTCAATACATTCCCATTGGCATAGCCATGATTTTATGGCAATTTCCAATTAATGCTATCCCTTTCTCTTCTCGAGTTGAAATACAAAGAAAAGCATGTCATTACAGTGATAACCATGAATCTATAAATATTAAGTCAATGTTAATATAAATATTAATATGTGGGTGCGAGCATCTAAGAATATACTACTTCTGTCTTCAGACTCTTTCTAGAATCTAACCACATTTCTCCACCTCTGCGGCTGTCACCTTGGCCAGAGCCACACCATATCTCTCTTGGGTTATTGCAAGAGCCCTGAAGCAGTCTTCCTGCTGCTACTTACTTTTTTTTTTTTTTGACCTCTAGTTCATTCTCAACATAGCCCCCAGGGTGATCCTTTGAAAATGCAAGTCAGATCACATCACTGGTCTGCACAAAATCTACACTAGCTCCCTATTTCATTCAGAGTAAAAGCTGTCATCTTACAATGATCTCAGAGGCCTTCTGGGTTCCACCCTTTTGTTACAGCTCACCTCCTACTGCTCTCTCACCCACTCTGCTTCATCCATGCCAGCCAGTCTCCTTCCTGTTCTTCAAATACATGAAGGACACTCTCGCCTTAGGACCTTTGTATCAGCAGTTCCTCCTCTCTGGAGCAGTTTTGCACCAGATTTGTGGATAGTTAACTGCTTCACCTTCTTCCAGTCTTTGTTTAATTGTCACTCTTTCCTCCAGGCTGCCCTGTTTAACATGGCAACTCATTGCATCTCCATGCCCCAGTTCCTGATCCTTCTCGTTCTGTTTTCTCTCCTCTCCCATAGGATGTATCGTTTAACATACTACAGGATTTTCTTTATTATATTTGTTATAGTATGAGCTCTACCCTGGCAGGCATTTTTACTTCTTTGGTTTATGATGTATCTCAAGCACAAAGAACATTGCCTGATACATGACAAACAATACATAAATATTATTGATTGAAGAGAATTTGCTAATTCATTCAAAAAGCACACATTGAATACTTACGCTGTGCTTGACATTGTGTTAGGTGCTAAGGTAAAATGATGAAGAAAGTCAGGTGTGGCTTCTGTGCTCAGGCAGCTTAGAGCCTGGTGGTGAATCCAAGATGTAAACCCAAACACCAGAGCAGTGAGTGCCTCCTGCTCACTTTTGTGCTCGTATTTGAGGAAGCTGTCAATTGGAGATTTTCCATCAGGAATGGAGACACTAGTCAGGTACTACTCTTGTCAAAGCGGAAAAAAAAAAAGGAGTCTGGACATTAGTAAGGAAAACTTGTATTAAGGGGGTTATTGCAATAAGAAGACACTCAAAACCCCAGCCAGATAAGTCCCAGGGAAGAAGTAGGTGAGTAAGTTTTCATAAGCAGACACAGGCTCGGGGGAAGGTGACCAGGAGAAGAGGAGGGGTCTTAAAGCTCAACAAACTGCTCAACAACGGGAAAGTCATGGCAGGAAATGTTGTGGTCAGGCACATGGGGTTGGGTGTGGACCTGAGATGGAGCACAGAAATGACAGAGAGGGTGTTCTGAGCCTGGCTGTGCTCGGCAAACCAGCCTGAAGTCATGTCAAGCACAAAGCTCGATTAGCCTTGTCATTGTTCATAAGCAAGAGTTAAGGTTTAACCGTAAAACAATTGATGGCTTCTGTTTCCTTTCTTAATATAATTGTTCCCTTTGGGGTTATATATGCTGCTGTATTAAGAGTGATGCATTAAAGTGACCAGAAACAGTAAAAATACTAGCTTGTCAGCTATGTCTGTTGACCACAAGGTTACCAACTATAGCAAAGCCCCTTTCGATGGTGTCAGTGGATGTCAGGTATACACTGTGTGTAGCTAGTGGTGTGCATAGTGATAACAAAAGGCATGCCCTGGAATTCAGCAGTGGAATCGGAGTTCAGAAACTGTCAGGGGAGTCTTTGAGTTTTTCAAAATGGCCTCAGTTTTTACCACCCAATAATATTATGTGCTTGTAATAAACTTCATGCTTTTAACTAAACATTGTCACCAATGCAGTAGTACCAGATCTCTGTTAAGCATGTTTTATTGAGGGGTATACTGTGCATATAAACACTGTAGGTAAAAGATGAGAAAACACCAATTAATATCAAAATGAATCTATTTGATGCAGTTCTTTTGGAGCACATTAAGTGTACTGTAACTTGTTACCAAAGAACTGCATTTTTGTAGTGAAAAATACTTCTCACAGGAGGCCTTCAGTGAAACCACAGTATCTTAGATTTTATTTGGGAAAGTCAGTAGCTGCTCTTGACTCTAATCACACATGCTTTGGCCTCCTATAAGTACATCTGGCATGTAGACTGTGAAATACCCTGCTGGGTCTTGAATTCTCTGAGTTACTAATAAATTTATTGAAATGTGTACCAGCCTTTAAACTAAGTCCATAAAAAGTGTATCTCCATCCAGAGTTATATAATTGTTCTGGTTGGAAGAGCATTGGGCTAGGAGGCAGGGAGGAGAGCAGGGATCAGGGCAGGGATAGGAATGAGGGTTAACATTTGAGACATTCCTTTTATGTCCCTGTCCCTGGGCTCACTGCATTACATACATCATTTACCTCCCACAACCCCTTGTGATGGGCTAGGGTCCCCATTTAGTAGATAA
The DNA here is from genome assembly GCF_028021215.1 of Eschrichtius robustus. NCBI lineage: Eukaryota > Metazoa > Chordata > Mammalia > Artiodactyla > Eschrichtiidae > Eschrichtius > Eschrichtius robustus. The sequence continues at coordinate 70,025,349 of NC_090830.1, forward strand.
AGAAATAGAGATTCAGAGAGGTTAATTAACCTCCCTCAGTCACACAGCTAGAAAAGGCAAGGTATGGGTTTGATGCCAGGCCTGTCTGATTCAAGTCCATGCTTTGCCCAGTTCCACCTTCAGTGCTGTCTGTCATTTGATGTGTGATCTTGAGCCATGGCTGCTTTGATTTTCTGTTTTCTCTTGTGAAATGGAGATAATACTACCAGGCCAGTCGACTTCACAAGAATGATGTTAAATTAAATCTATATGAAAGCACGATGAGAAAGAGTTAAAAGCTTTACAAATGCAAGTCGTTGTTGTTATGGAATTGAATGGAATTAATATGATTTTACATGCCTGGAATATGTTTGTTGGTGCCCTTTGGTTAAGACACACTATTAGAGATAGCACTGCTAGTCACTAAAGATTTAACACAGACCCAGGAGCACATGCTAAGCACAGGAACAGAGATTCCACATGCTTGTTAGATACAGGAAAAGTACAAGGCATCTGTGGTCCATAACTGAAACGGTTCCCAAATTAATAGAAGTATTTTTAGGGTAATTTTTTTCTCTTTTTTCCTGTCATTTCATTTTTGAGGGGAAGTGTTTATGACCTTGAGCAAGTTACTTGATCTCTCTGCACTTGCCTGTCTTTCTCCGTAAAATGATAATAATGATACCTACGTCAGAGTGGTTATCCATTCATTTATTCTACAATTATGCTAAATGCCTACTATGCGCTAGACATTGTTTTAGATGCTGGAAATACAGCAATGAACAAAACAGATAAAAATCCCTACCCCCTACATTCTAGTGTTGGATGAAGACAAGAAATAAGAAAAATAAGTAGAATAGAGACCACGTTAGATGGTGCTAAAGAGAAAAATAAAGCAGGAAAGGGAAAAAAATTATTAGCGATGGGTGGGATGATTTGCACTTTTAGACATGGTGACTCAGAAGTCCTCACTGGGGAGTGACAATTTAGTGAAGATTAAAGACCAGAGTAATTGCGGCAGGGAGTCACGGGGCTATCCTGAGATAGCCTCACGTGTTTTGTGTGTGAGTGTGGTGTGTGCAGGGGAGTAACAAATGAAATAACATATGTCACCCCCAGCAGGTACTCAATACCTGTTTGTTAACTAGGAAGGAACAAAAATATGTGTGTCTAGGCTCTGCAAGGGGAGTTATGAATGCAGAGAGACTGGCTTTGTAAATAAAAATGCAAAGCAAACAAAATGAAAGCACCGTTTGCCTCAAACTTGTACCACTGAAAGTGTTAAGAAATCTCAATGAAATGTCTGTCAATCAGTTGCCAAGAGCCTGCCCTGCCCTTTCAGATGCCTGAAGGCTTTTGCTGGCTTAGTTATTGCTCATTTGAAATCTAGAATTCAAAATGGCCTTGGGTAAATTTAATGACCTGCAGATCCATGAGAGATACTAAGGGGAGAGAGCTTTTAAGGGTGATGTCAAAGAGAACACTGATCCCTCCCTGAGTCCTTGGTAGTTGCCTCTATAGTAGGATATTGAGCTTAATGAACCACAGATCTGGCCATCTCTAGCACTCTTATGATTCTTTACGGTGACCTAATATGACATTTTACTAGACTCTGAGGTAGCAAATAGGCTTTAGCTCTTGTTCCAACTCTGGTTGATGGGGAGTGACTGACTGGGGCACAGTCCTAATGAATGCTGAAGCCTGTCTGGGCTCTTTGGGAAAGCAGACTGTGATGGTTAATTTTATATGTCAACTTGACTGGGCAGGGGGTGTCTGGATATTTGGGCAAGCATTATTCCGGGTGTTTCTGTGAGAGTGTTTTCAGATGAGATTAACATTTAAACTGGCAGACTGAGTAAAGTGGATTGCCTCCCTAATTTGAGTGGACCACATTCAATTAGTTGAAGGCCTGAGTAGAACAAAAATGCTGACCATCCCCTGAGTAAGAGAGAATTCCTTCTGCCTGATTGCCTTTGAATTGGGACATCAGCTTTTTCCTGGTTTTGGACTCGAACAAAACATTGGCTCTTCCTGGGTCTGCAGATTAATACTCGAGCTACACCATCACCTCTCCTGATTCTCAGGCCTTTGGACTCATACTGGGATTAAACCACTGGCTCCCCTGGGTCTCACCCTATGATCTTAGGACTTCCTGCCTCCATAATTGTGTGAGCCAATTCCTTATAATAAATCTCTTTATACATGTATATCTCCTATTGGCTCTGTTTCTCTAGAGAACACTGACTAATATAGGGGCTGTGATTAATTAGCAGTGTCCCATGATGGTAGGAGTGGAAAGTGTACATCCACATTTCCAAACTTTATAAAATTTCCGTGCACAACTGCATGAGAAACTAAACCAAACTATTGAATGAATTTCATTACAGGCTAGTGTTTAAAGACCAGTCAGGCTCCCAGATATAAAATTACAGAGGTGTCTCTTCCATAACTTGATAGAAAGAGTCTTCAAGGAGAAACTGGAAGTCCGTCTGACATTTGCAAAACATCAGATTTGTGACGCACCCTGGCTGTGTTAGAAATAGACAGTAAAGTAATGGGAAATGAGGATTGATCAAGCTTTGATTTATTTGGCCATTTGATACCACCTTTGACAACTTTGTCTACCTTGACATGTCAATAAAGTTATTAAAATGAAATCTGAAAAAAATGTAGAGCATTAGAGCATAACAGTTTCATTTTTAAGTCATTGTGTCCAGCAGACCAAGAGAATCTGAGCCCATGGCATAGAGTGGCTGCTTTAATTCCAGGCTGCCACTCACTTCTGCTTGACATTTGACGGTGTACTTAAAACTGCTCCTAAGCACATCAAGGGAAATGAATGAGTAAATAATTGGTTGCCCCTTTAAAAATAGAAAATATCAGCTTGGGTTTAATTAACTGTCATAAATTATTCTCAGGCTAACTGTTCAGAGAGGAGCCACTTTTACCCTTTGCCTCCAATGAAGGAAAATTGTTCAGGTCACTTACAGTTTCACTTTCTAAAGTCGCAGCATAAGGTAGTGTGTCCCATCATTGACAATATCAAGGGATGATGAAATGAAACCTCTCTACTATGTTAGAGGTTGGACTAGGAGACTAATAATATTTGGGTGCTAAGCATTTCCATCAGTGCTTCCTTCAGAGCCGTTCATGAAACTGGTTTCCTGGCAAGACTTAATAAAATGAAAAGAGCACCAAACTCCCCTCTATTTTTGAAAAATGTTGCCCATTTCTTCAAGAACTCATCATTAATATGAGAAAAAATAAGGCTCAACTTGTAGAAATCAGTATATCCAGGAGAAAATAGCATAACTCAGCACACGTTTATTAACATGGACGACAGGTAAGGCACGGTCCTAGACCCCATGGAAGATGCGAATATCAACACATCATCAAATCTAGTGAAAGGTGACATGGCAGGTTCTCAAATGATTAGAGTGTGCACAGCAGGTGACAGGAGATTTAGAAATGACAGAGATAAAGTGGTGTGGGTGGACAGAAGAGGGAGGTATTAATTCTGTATAAACTAAGAGTGGTAGATGACAGTTATGAAAGGTTTCCTAGAGGAGAAGGCATTTGAGCTGAGACTTCACCATAGGAAGCTTTTACAAGTAGAGCCTAGGAAAGAGCGGCTTATGCCTGGAGAACTGTAATGACCAAAGTTTAGAGTTTGGGAAGCAGCAGGGCATTGAGTGGTAGATGAGATGGGTTTGGGAAGATCACAGAATTAGATACCAGGTTGAGGTGGCTGGGTGTATTTTACAGGATTCTGGCAGTGTTTGAGGCAGGACGTGGCAGGTTGGAACTGAATTTTAGAAACATGCTGGCAGTATATTAAACGTATGTGTGGGTGATGTAGCTCCAAGCTGGCTCCAAGCTGCTACCATAGACCACGAAAATTGTGACTTAGCTTGGACCAGGTTTTCTTGAGAAGAGGTAATTGCTATGGAGGTAGGACTAAAAAGGGTGGTTGTAGTCATGTGGCTGGCCACTCAGAAAGTAAGCAGCGTTGAGCCAGGGAAACGTTAGTACAGGTTTATTCTCAGGTTGTAAATGAACCCTGAGGCCTTGGTATCAGTTTAAGTCCCTGGTTGGGAGATGTTCAAAGAACACGTGAGGTGCCAGTGGTGAGAAAGGGCTGCTCCTGGCCAGAGCAAGTTAGACCCTGACATCCTAGCAATTCCCAGTCTTCTTGCTAAGTTTCTAGCAGGATGTGGCTGGATATGGCTGCATGTGCACAAGGCACATGATGGTGACTTATATTGTGGGCTTGATGAAAAGCTGTCAATATTGTATATGTGTGTGTGTAGGTACATGGTGAACATCCAAGAGTAGGCCTGTTTGTTGGTAAATCTGGGGCTTCCTCAGAGGACTAAAATGCTGGCAAAGAGTATTTCAGTAATCCAGAGTCCCAGTATTTGCTTTGTTTTTTCAACATCAGAAAACTCGTGGGGTGAGAGTCAGTTAAGTCCAAAGCTCCAGGCATTTGGGACACCATTGTGATAGGGGACGGGCTTAAGGCTTGGTTACCCTGTTTTTTTCTCTTTTGTTTATCCCAGAATGATTTGACTTGCCTCCAGATACCTTATCTAAATTCTTTTGTTGGAAAAATGGAGAAATTGGTGAAGAAGAGGCCTCGGACCTCTCTGGAGCAACTGAAGTCTCTGAAGTTTTAGTCATTAGATGGAAGCATTCTTTTTTTATTTTTTAATTTTTATTTATTTACTTATTTTATTTATTTATTTATTTTAATTAATTTTTGGATGTGTTGGGTCTTCGTTGCTGCGTGCCGACTTTCTCTAGTTGCAGCAAGTGGGGACTACTCTTCATTGCGGTGTGTGGGCTTCTCATTGCGGTGGCTTCTCTTTGTTGTGGAGCACGGGCTCTAGGCACACAGGCTTCAGCAGTTGTGGCACGTGGGCTCAGTAGTTGTGGCTCACAGGCTCTAGAGCACAGGCTCAGTAGTTGTGGTGCACGGGCTTAGTTGCTCCGCGGCATGTGGGATCTTCCCGGCCCAGGGAACCCGTATCCCCTGCATTGGTAGGCAGATTCTTAACCACTGCGCCACCAGGGAAGTCCAGTAGAAGCACTCTTTAATGTCAGCGCCATCATTTGTTATGTGGTTCCACCAGCCAGGTCACATCTGGATTTGCTGGTTTCATATTTGCCATAGTGATAGCAAAATCGGCCTTCGCCACCTCTACCAAGCTCACAGGCTATAAATGTGGAAAATGATACTTAGGTGGTGGAGGAGTAGAGGAATGAACAGTTGGCTTTGAACAGTAGCCTGGAGGTCAGGTTGGGAGGGGCAGCTACCTAGAAAGTATAGCACAGACACTTGGGGAGGGGAGGGAGAGCGGTAGATAAATGGAAGAATCCTTTCCTAAAAGGCACAAATTGGTTTCAGGAGATTGCAGTGACAGGAGTAAGTCACAGACTCAATGGGAGGTCTATCCCTGAGAGATGTAACAGCTGTTCTGCTGATAGCAAAGAGTGGTCCCTACATCTGTAGGAACTGGGAGTTTTGCACTAGGCAAGGACCACATCAGAGGTTGATTCAATGCTGAATAACTAGCTCTGTGTTTCATAGATTTATACAGTGGTAAACCTGGAAGAGACACTAAAATATTTTAGTCCAGAACAAATAATAATAACTTGTTATTGACTTTTTTGATGATCTCTTTTCTCACCTGTCCTGGCTGCCACCTAGGATAGTTGTAAGGGTCAAATCAGAGGGATGATGTGTGTGAAAGTTAAATTCCAAATTGCTGAGCATATGCAAATCACCATTGGTGATGCTGATAAATGATCATAGAGATTTAATGTTGGAAATGCCTTATAGCATGCTCCAACTGGTCACATGGAATGATAAGGAGCCTGAGCCCTGAGAGCTGAAAAGCATTGTCCAAGACACACATTTAGTGAATTATTGGCGGCTGCCTCAAATCCTTTTCAAAGCAGGTTTAGTATAAATTAGTTTACAGTAAATAGTGAGTGGCAGAGCTGCCCCTAGGACCCAAGTGCCTTGACTCCTAGCCTGTGTAATTTTCCTCAACAGGTTAATGGTGTCTCTTCAGTCTTAAGTCTGAAAATTTCCCTAGAAATGGGACTCAGCTCCATCTAAAAAGTGTTATTTTGCCCTTAATTTGTTCACCTGCAGATGACATAGGGAGCAGTCTCCATTTTCTGGCATAGGGTGATGGGGGCTCAGAGGGAACTGGTGGGTTTTTTTAATGGAGGAAGAGACTGGCTCTAGAGGGCAGGCTTGAGCTGTTTTGGCTTAGATGCAAAAGCATTTTCAAATCAAATAAGTAGCAGGAGGAAAAGCCATCTAATAATTTGCCTTTATCTCCTTTTATGCAGAAATCAATTGGATCAACAACTATTTGAAACGTGAAATCCTGTATCTGGCATGCTACCCAAAGAGAAAAGGGAATATTACACCTTTTTTTGTTTGTTTTTGGAGGAGGAGTAGCATGCTCTTTAAGTTTGAGAAAGGGGCAAACTTCAAAATCTGGCCTCTTGCCCTATTCTGGGTATCAGGCAATACCACCACAGAGTGTGGAGTTTGTGCACTAATTAAATTGTCTTACTGATGACTTGTTTGGATTCCGGGACAGGCACCAGATGTCACTCAGCCTACAGCATGGAGAGTTACTCTTAATTACAACTTGAAGTTGCCCTAGTTGGAGGTGATATTTCCCTCTCAGTTGAATAAATTAATTCACACTGGAGAGTCTGTTTCTGCTCTCATGTTGTTTTCCTTCATCTACCAAAAGATGGTGCTTCATTACAGTGCTGGCCACGTCTTAAGGGTTACCCCCAAAAGCCCAGGCTAATAAGAGAATTTCCAATCAAACAGGAGTTCTATTACATGTGCCTTTTGCATTTTCTTTGTGGTCCTTCCTACCTTCTCCACACTGTGCTGTGTGTAACTTGTGCTGTGGCATTTTCTTCAGAATGTGTCCAACTGCCTCATCCGGTCCTGGGCTGACGGTGCATCTGTGTCTACTGATTAGCACTGCACTGCAGAAAGACAGCTGTTGTTAGTCAGCCATAATCTGGCTTGAGGTCAGTAATTCTGATTGCTGCTGTCCATGAGCATAAGTGAGAAGAAAGAAAAAGCTTTAAGCTTTGGTTATAGCTGACTTCACTTCACTTCACTTCCTGAACCTGCAGATGCTGCTTCCAGTAGAGACAAGCAAAGTTTTTGTAACTGACTCAGATAGAACTAAGCACTGCAGGACACAGATTATATAAAGACTTAATTATCGGGTCTACCCCAACAAGGCTAATCCTTCACAGGGCCCCAGGACTGAGCCTGTGATATTGTTTGGGTCTTTAGTATTATCCAGGAGACTTCTTTAGCTTGGAGTTTTAGAAGTTTAAAAACTAAAAGGATTAGAAGAGGGAAAAAAAAGACAACATATTGTGGGTAACTTTGTACAGGGGTACCAAACTGTTTGTCTTAGCCTGTCAACCGTCAATGTTAAGTATAATATAGTACTGGTATTTCTTTTTGTGCTATTCTTGGGGAAACCAACAATACCTTGTCAATAGGAAACTGACTTTTAAAATGTTTAGCTAGGGCCACTGGTCATATTCTTGCTATTTCTTACTAGTTAAGTGGAGTAGAAAAAATATGGGTTTTGTGCTCAGAAAGATCTGAGCTTCAGTTTCTTTAGCTGAAAAATGGGATAAATAATATATACTTCAAAGTGTTGCTGTGAGGATTAGAGAAAATGCATAGTTTATAAGAACAGTGTTAGTTATTATTGTCTTTATAATCCTTGCCTACATTTATTCATCAGTATCCTGGTGCTTGAGCCCCACTGAAGTCTTTATTCAAATGGTGGTTTTATTGGGAAAAAAATGGAATATTAGTTCTAAAGAATGATTTATAATTAGTCATAAGTTTCTTGTTTTAAACCAGTGGTTCTCAAAGTGTGGTCCTTGGATCAGGATCATCACCTGGGAAACTGAAAGAAATGTAAACCATTCCCCCACCCCAGACCTACTGAATCAAGCCCTGCTCCAGACAGACTGAATAAGAAACTCTAGGTGTGGGTCCAGCAATCTGTGTTTTATCAAGTCCTCCAGAGGATTCTGATGCACACTAAAGTTTGAGAATCCCTGGTCTAAAACTGTAAATTCATCAGCTGCAGTCAATCTTTCTGTGTTTAATGATTCTAAATACATTGCAATATAAATATGTGCAAGACAGGGACATTTCTAAAATAAAGTGGGTACTGTCTTGCAGAGATTTTCTTGGGTGCCCTTCCCGATCCCCTCACTCTGGGAAAAGAAGTCATCCCAGTCAGAGGGCCTCTCATGCCTCAGTACTCTTCTGCTGGTGGCGCTTTCCTTGCCTCCTGACTGTGACTGTGCCACCTTACCTATAAATATTTGAACAAAACAAAAAGGAGAGAAACACTAAAGGTAGCAGCAATAAACCCTAAAATATTCCTGTCCCTGGACTCTGATTCAGAGAGTAAGGTCCTTATTTAAAGCGTCTAGCTTGCAATTATTTCATTGTCTCTTATTTGAGGGTTATCTTGGTTTACCGTGACACCGTTGAGGGCTGAGGTCTCTACCTGGAGCTGCAGGAAACATGGCCATAATCATTTAATAGCTAACAATGCCTATGGTTATCTGTAACTCATGGGGTAGTTTTTTACAATGGCAAGCACGTTCTTCCTTGAATACCCCTCCTGAACTTTTGCAGTTCACCTTTAAAGCATCTGAAGTTCCTGGGTATTGAGAGAAATGATTAATAGACTCTATTGATTTTTCAAAAGTAAGGAAACAAGGTGGCATGAAGCAGTGAATAGGAAACTCAAAATTTCCATTACACATTCACTTTTTAAAGGGTATTTTGAGATGACTTTCTAGGGGGAATGTCAGTGAGTTTCTAAATATTAAAAATCTTTTCAATTGATGTTTAAAGGTGACAAATGCTCACATTTATATTGCTGTCCTTGCTTCCTTTGGCACAGAACATTCTTGTCTGAATGTATCCAAACCGGGTAAGTTATTCAGAGGAATGTTTCAACTTTTACAGTTGTATTTTACATGTTGGACTAAAGGGAATCTGTGCAGGGATATTTGTTCATCATGTGTATTATGTATTTTTGTTTGTATATCTGTAAATGATATCTTTCTAACCATAGTCTTCTGATTTCTCGTGGTGTTCCTGGAATGCCTTTCCTGGGGGAATGGTAGAACCTCTGTTATAAAAGTAGGGAATTAGGGCCCACATTGCTTAGAAATGTCATAGATCAGGCATACCTTTGCTACTGGAACCTAGGTCTTCCAGTTTCCTTGAAGTAACATAATTTCTGTGTTCCCCGAGTTGTGGATACGCCCTTATAGAGTGATTTTACACTTGCTTCTGTACTGACCCAAAGTTTTCATGGGTTCTGGAAAGATTATGTCAACTTCCGAGCTTGAAATTTATGCCATCTGCTTAGCATACATTTGGATATCTCACCCACATGTGGTGTACCTTTGGCATTTCTATTTTTCATATTTCTCTTAGAAAGCTTTTATTTCTTCCCCACCCAGAGCCTGGAGTAATACAGTAAACTTTCTTGTCGGTTTTTGGCCTATTGGAGGGAATTTTTCTAATCCCTCTTTTCTTTTTTGCAGATTGGGTCATGCTTTGAGGGTCCTTACTTTAAGCAGAGTTGTCTTTCCAGATCCTGTCTCAAGTAGGTTAAGACCATAGTATAATGGGCTGAATGATGGCCCTAGAGATATGTATACATCCTAATCCCTGGAACCTGTAAATATTACCTTATTTTGGAAAAATGTCTTTGCAGATGTGGTTAAATTGAGGATCTTGAGGTGATCATCTTGGATTACTGGGTAGGCTCTAAATTGATTGACTAGTATCCTTGTAAGAGTGAAGCAGAGGGAGATTTGAAACACAGAAAAGTAGACTTAGACACACAGAGGAGAAGGAAATGTGAAGATGGAAGGAGAGACTGGAATGACGTGTCTATAAGCTAAGGAAAGTTTGCAGTCACCAGACGCTGGAAGAAACAAGGAACAGATTCTCCCGTAAAGCTTCCTGAGTGAGCGCAGTGTGGCCCTGCTGATACCTTGATTTCAGACTTCTGGCCTTCAGAATTGTGAGAGGATAAAGTTTTGTTGTTTTAAGCTACCAAGTTTGTGGTTATAGCAGCCACAGGAAACTAGTATATATGGCTTTTGCTCTCTCTAGAGCTTTAAAACCTCAGCCCCTCAGTTTCTAGGGCCTATATTCAGGCACATATCCCTTCTGCCATTATCTCTCAGTTTGATTCCAGGAGTACCACTTACCTAGAATAAAATCTCCCTGGAATTGAGCAACCTGCTGCCCTTCCAGGCTGGATTTATGTTCCTTCTTGTTTTAACCAAGGGTGTGGGGGAGGGAGTTTGTCATTTGTTCAGCTGTGTGCTTAAGATAATTTTTGGTTATATTTTATGCAGAATTTCAATGGTCATTTCCAGTGAGTAATTGAGTTGCATTAAATCAGTCTACTATTTTGGAGGAACAAGAAATATTAGCCAGGGTTCCGCAGAGAAACATAATCACGATCTGCCTAGAAGTCCCATGATCTGCCATCTGCAAACTGGAGAACCAGGAAAGCCAGTGGTGTAATTCAGCTCAAGTTTGAAGTTTGAGAGCCAGGGGAGTCAGTGGTGTAAGTCTTAGTCTGAGTCTGAAGGCCTGAGAATCTGGAGTGCCAGTGTCCAAGGGCAGGAGAATGTGAATGTCCCAGCTCAAGCAAAAGACCAAATTCACCCTTCCTCTGCCTTTTTGTTCTGTTCAGTTCCTCAGTGGATTGGATGATGCCCCATCAACAGATGAGAATGCTAATCTCTTCTGGAAGTACAGTCCCAGACACACCCAGGAATATCAGCTATCTGGGCACCCCTTAGCCCAGTCAAGCTGACACATAAAATTAACCATCACTGTCCCTTTATATATTTTTTAAAGGAAACTGTTTAGAAACCTATTATGTGAACAAATATTTTTAACTGTTTCTGTATGTCTGCCTATATGTTATTTCTTAACTAATTTATAATTGACAGTGAATTCTGTTAGTAGTCTTGATTTCCAAAGGAAATGTGACTGGACATTTCCTCTGTGATGTGAAGAAGAAATAGTGTTAGCAAGGTGGTCCATTAATTATGCTAGTATCTTAGTTCAACAGCATTCAAGGGCAGTGAAGTGGAAATCATAATGGGTTTTGAAAGAAGCTTAAATTAGATTTATGTCACCAAGGTGGGGATGGAATAGCTGAAAAGTCAGCAGGAGAGAAAAGAGGAGTTTCAAAACAAATGAGGTGATTTAAAGTGTTTAAACCAGAGCCAGAGTCTTTGGCTATCGTCTGCAGTGTTAATTCAGAGGTGCCAGAAAGTCTTTTTATCCAAAACCATTTTTTTTCTGACTTGTACACTGATTGTTTTCAAACTTCCATTTTAGATAAGACTCAAACTGCAGCTATACCAGAGAAAAGTTGACTCAATGACAATATAATTCAAACTAAGATTATTATGACTATCATAGATGCCTGAAATAGGGTTGGAGGAAGGGAGACAATAATTGCTGATTTGTACTGTAGTGATTGGTACTATCTTATTTTCCTTAATGTGTTTGTCACCTTTTGCTGAGTAGCAAATAACCCAGAATTTAGTGGCTTAAAACAACACATTATTTCATAGTTTCTGTGGATCAGGAAACTAGTCATGGCTTAACTGGGTCCTCTGCTTCATAGTCTCTCGTAGACTGCAATCAAAGTATTGACCTCGAATTTACGGTCTTACCTGAAAATTCGACTAGGGAAGGATCTGCTTTCAAGTTCACTCACATAGTTTTTGAAAGAATTCAGTTTACTCAGAGGCTGTTGGACTGAGGGTCTTAGTTCCTCACTGGCTGGTTGGCTGGAGATCACCTTCAGTTCTTTGCCAAGTGGCCCACTTCATTAGGGGAAGCATGTAAGGAGTGCTAGAAAAAGAAGGTTAGCAAGATAAAAGTCTCAGTCTTTTATAACTTAATCTCAGATTTACTTTTGTCATATTTTATTCATTAGAAGCAAGTCACTAGGTCCAGTCCATACTCAAGGAGAGGGGGATTACACAGGATGTAAACATTAGAAAGAAAGACTCATGGGTAGCCATTTTAGAGGGTTTACTAGTATATCTATTCAATGCCTTGGAGAACAGTAACATTGCCTAATTCATTTACATGTTGTCACAGAGCCCAGACAGAGTAATTACCCATAGTAAAAAACATGACTAATTTTTTGTATAATACTACCTTCTTTATTTATACTAAGACACTCTCTTATTCATACCTCACTGGATACTGTTTCTCATTGTCCTCTGCTAATTTCTCCTCATCTTTCAGATCTCTAAATATTGTAATGTCCCTGGAGGTAGAATTCTGATCTCTTCTTCTGTATATCTAACTCAAATGTCTTTTAGTGATCTCATGTACTCTTATGCTTGAAATACCATCTGTGACACCCAAATAGATATATCCTAGCTTGACTTTACCTCTGAACTTTGCACATCAGCAACCTGCCCATTCAACATCTCCATTTCATATTAAATAATTATCTTAAACTAAGATGTCTAAAAAAATGAATTTCCCAACCTGCTTCTCTCTCAGCCTTCCCTTTTGGTAAATGACAACTCACTCTTCTAGTTGCTTATGTCAAAAACCTAGAAGTCACCTTGACTTCTCTTTTTCTTTCGCATTCTGGATCAACAAATACTGTTGCCTCTATGCTCTGCTTCTGCCCAAGCATCTCTTGCCTGGACAGTTCCAGCTCTGCCTCTTAACTGTCTTTTTGTTTACACTATTAGCCTCTTGGTTCTCTATTCTCAATTTGGAAACTAGAGTCATTTAAAAAATATATAAGTCAAATCTGCTCAAAACTTTCCAAATGGACATATAACTTGGAATAACATCCTTACCATAGCCTATGAGAACCTACATGGTTTCCCCCTAGCTATCTCTCTGACTGTATTTCCTTCCACTTTTCCTGCTTCTTCCACATGCTCTAGATGTATTGATATCCTTTCTCTTTCCAGAACATACCAAACTTGTTCATCCTGAGGGTCTTGGCAACTACTCCTCCTTCCCTGGCATATAGTTCCCCAAGATAACCACATGACTTGTTTTCTTACCTTTTACAAGCCTCTGCTCAATGTCCCCTATCATAAAGGTCTTCCAAGACCACTCTGTCCAAAACCAAACAACACCTCCATCCTGACCCTGGCATTCTCTTTCTCCTTAACCTATATTTCTCATTATGGCACTTACCACTGCCTAATCATCTATCAATCAGTCAATAAATCAATCATTTATCTGCTTATTTATTGTCTGTTTCCCTTCCCTAGAAAGTAAGCTCCAGGAAGGTTAGGACATTGTTAAGTGCCTAAAACAGTGCCTGGCATAAAGTAGGCTCTTAATAACTATTTGTTGAATGAAGGAATGAATGGTGAAATATTGTAGCTGTTGTTGACTTTCTCGTTTCAAAACAATATCAACCTTTATCTAATTGTAGAGAGAATGATTGCAAATTCAAGCTTAATAGACATATAGGGGAACACAGGCATCTGTTGGAGATGCAAGATAGCTGGGTAAAGAGAAAAGGGAACAGAGTCAAGGATCTTATGGAGAGAAAAAGAGCTATTGCTCTCTGTAGTCAGTTACTTGGTTGTTAACTACTGTAGGATCTGAGTTTGCAGACAAGAGCTACTCTTTCCTGAACTGGAATTGCAGGGCAACTCTAGGGAATGGAGACCCTGACCAGAGGTGGAAGCAGATTGGGGCAAAGTAAGATTGTCCATAACTGCAATCATACCTCAGAGATATTGCGGGTTTGGTTCCAGACTACTGCAGTAAAGCGAATATCACAATAGAGCGAGTCAAACAAAGATTTTTGGTTTCCCAGTGCATATGAAAGTTATGTCTACACTATACTGTAGCCTAGTCAACGTGTAGTAGCATTATGTCTAAAAAGGTACATATCTTAATTAAAAAATAAGGCTGTTGGGAAAACAATGCAGAGTTGCCACAAACTTTCGATCTGTAAGAAACTCAGTATTTGGGAAGCACAATAAATCGAAGCCCAATGAAACTGCACTACCAGAAGAAGTGGATGTGGGCCAGGGCATGTTTGGGCTGAGGGGCATAGGAAATAAGTATCTAGAGCTTGGGACTTTCTGAATAGGACATATCTTCAAAGCTGGACAGAGATGGTCTCTATGTGTCTAGATACCTGTGATATTGTATTTGTAGTGTTTGCAATGTGCCTATAATTACGACTGATTTCTGAACTCTGGATTTCTGTTTATCATACTGCACTTATCACACTTTAATTTTTATTATTATTACTAGTGCAGCACCAAACTATTTTCTAAATATCTTCTGATTTACATTCCCTTATTGGCAAATCAGCTTCTCTCTCTTTACACCATCCACCATTAAGTTCCCAAAGAAAGGGAAAAAGGAGAACATGATGTAAAAGAGATCCTACCAGACAGGATGATGCAAGAAAAGCTAGTTTCCTCTCTCCTGATTTTGGAAAGAGAAAAGACAGAGTAGAGGTAGGGCAGTGAGGTCAAACTTAGGTCACCTTGTTTTCTCTTTCTCAGGTTGGAAACCTGGGAGGGTAAGGGGTACTGGGGGGAGGGTAATAACACCCAAAAGGGGGTTATAAAGATGCCTGAGAACCTTATGAATGCCATATCAGTGGGAATGTGCTATTGGTACTCCTTCCCAGCTTCAAGGGGAAGCCTTCTATTGGCCACATACAACATGCCTTAAAGAGGGCTGAACACCACTGGCAGAGGGAGTGGGCTATATAGATGAGCTTGAGCTGAGGCTTCTGGATCCCCACAGCATGTGAAGAGGGTGCAAGGGGACAGAAAGGCCACACACTCCACTGAGGGAGCTAGTCAACCAAGAAATGCTTGCTGAACCAGCAGAGGCCTGGAGTCAGAACAAAGAGGCTACTGGTAAGGACATTTCATGGCTGGGGCAAATGATAGGAATGACTGTAAAGGTGAGTGGGTGCCACTACAATGCTCAGATGGCTGGAAGGGTCTAATCATGTCTCAGTGATCCAGGAGGCATGGTAGACCAGTACTCTGAAACAGAGGCCAGCAAAGATCTGAAGGACATGGGAAGGGTCTGAGGCAACCACCTCCTCTCCACCACCATGAAGTTATGTGAGTCCCACCCCCAGATCATGGTAAGGAGGAGAAGGGAGGGTAAAATTGGAGCATCTGCTTGAAAGTGACTAAGTCATCCAAAGAGATAAATTAAACCTGAAGGGATTGGTACACTCTAAATTATCAAGTTTAGCTTTTATTTTCCTTTTTCTTTTTTTTCCATGCCACCCTGATCATCAGTTAGAGAAAACAAAGAATCTTTTCTCTTTGCACATCTGAGTGTAATTTGAGTTAAAGTACA
This sequence comes from Eschrichtius robustus, assembly GCF_028021215.1. NCBI lineage: Eukaryota > Metazoa > Chordata > Mammalia > Artiodactyla > Eschrichtiidae > Eschrichtius > Eschrichtius robustus. The sequence goes on from NC_090830.1 coordinate 70,040,803, forward strand.
ATCATATTCAACTTAAGAACATGTCTTATATCCCAGCTTTTCCCTCTAGCATCCAACCTCCCCCAGATCGAAGCTCCTTGAGGATAACAAACGTGAAGGTGTCACTAGCACACCATTTTTTGTGCCTGAAACATTTTACATAAAGTATCTTATTTGATCATCCCATCGTGTGGTGTTTGCTTTATGACTTCACAGGCCAGAACGTGAAGCTAGAGAGGTGAAGTAACTTTCTGTGTCACACAGCTAATATATTTCAGAGCCAGAATTAAAATTCAGATCTGTCAAGTTCCAGACGTTCCTGTACATTTTTGCATCTTCCACTGCACCTTTCACCACAGAATGAGTATGTATAAATGAGTGCTCTTTTCTACTTGTAAGGTAGAGTACATTATGTTGAACTGGGAGTAAGTTGGTATATTAGGATAGGATATTCCAGAGAAACAGAACCATTAGGATCTATATCTATAACTATATATCTATATCTATCCTCTCTATATATGTATATATCAGTATCTCAATAGGATGTCTCTATCTATCTATCTATCCATCTAAGAGAGATAATTACTATAGGAATTGGCTCATGTGATTATGGAGGCCAAGAAGTCCTATAACCTGCTATTTGCAAGCTGGAGAAACAGGAAAGCTATTGGTATAATAAAGTCTAAGTCCCAAGGACCAAGAATCAGGAGTGCCACTGTCCGAGGGCAAGAGAAAATGGATGTTCTAGTTCAAACAGAGAGAAAGTGAATTTGTTCTTCCTCCTCCTGTTTTTTCTCTTTGGGCCCTCAATAGATTGGATGATGCCCACCCACATCGGGGAGGGCCATCTGCTTTCCTCAGTTCACCAATTGAAATGCTTATCTCTTTTAGAACACTTTTACACTCACCCAGAAATAATGCCTTCTCAGATATCTGGGCTTCGTTTAGCCCAGTCAAGTTGACACATAAAATTAACCATCCCAGTTGGTATCAAAAATTTACTATAAGAACAGGTATAGGAGAATGCAGAAGGATGCCAAGAAGTCTCAAATGCTTGTGTGCTATCAGTGAGGCAGAAGCAAAGATGTACAAGACTCCAAAAAACATTCTGTAAGTTGTGTATGAAAGAACCTCTCCTGCCATCTGATCATTTCTTACTGCTTGTCAACCAGTTAGGATGTGTAGCCCTGAGTCTATTTAAATGCCCAGTGATTAAGAGGTCATATTAATATGATCACTTTTTCATTCCTTTCAAGTAAAGGATTAGCACATATTCTGATGGCTCTAGAGTTCAGGACAAAGATATTTACTCTGTGCAAGCTGTGTTGTCGTCTCGGCAAATCTCAGAGCAAGGGAGAACCTGTGATATTTTGTCAGTTATTACTAAATGCCAAAATGGAAAGTGATGATCACTTCTAATAAAAGAATTGATTGTGTAATTTATATCAAGGCAGATTCAATTAATACCTAATCTTTAAATGTACGTAATTAGATTTGCATAGTCACATCTTTGCAATTAGGAGTTGGTATTTAAAGGGCATACTTCCCGTTTCCTATTTTCTTTGTCACAAAAACCTAGTTGGGCTTTTTGATATTGCAGAATTACAGAATCAAGGTAATAACTTTGCTTGATAACCTCTAATCATGGTAAAAGAAAGGGTTTAGTTAATACCTTTAGAGGTATGGAAATATTCATAGTTGATTTAAATGGTATTCAGCCCTGACATTCACAATTTATATTTCACAATGTTCATTTATAATTGCAACCGGTTTCCATTTAATTTATACATCAGATGTACTTAAACATAAAGGTTAAGTTCTTCTCTTCTAAATCTCAGGAGTGAATAAGATTCTTCCTTACAGCAGTTTATGCTGGAGAGTGCTTCAACCCTTCTGACACACCAGGATACTACTAAGTAAATTATAGATACCTGGGTATCATTTAGTTCTGTGAAGCAGCAATTTACCCTAGGGGCCTGGAAGAACATAAATCTGGCTACTAGTCTATTCAAACTGCAGGGGATATGCTTTGTAGTCAGATATCCCAGAAATGGGTCAGGCAACTTAGCAGTAATGTCAGGTTAATAAGCTTATGATGAAGGGCATTGACTCGTACTGCACTCTCTTGTGAAAAATACATGTAATTATGATTGCACTATAAGCTACTAAGTCTGAGAGAATTTTTGGATGAACCTTATGTATGGATCCACCCTAATCTTTAAGTGAAAAATCTTTAAGTGAAATTAAAACCCAAGTGTTATAAGAACCAAAATTTAAAAAGGAGTGATAATATCCAGTGCTGGAGAGCATGAGAGAATGTCAATAATTTCTTATATTGCTAGTAGGGTGTAAATGGGTATAGCCTTTTTAGGACAATTGGTAAATTGTATCAAAAGCCTTAAAAATGTGCTTTCTCTTTGACATAGAAAATTCCACTTAGAGGAAATCATCAGAAGGAAGCAGTTATATATGGAAAGATAACTGTACTACGATAGTCACAGCAACCAGTGAAGTGGCCAAAATATTTTTTTAAAGGATTTATTGAATATATTATGTTAAACTTAAATAATAGATTTCCATATAGTAATGGAAAATGATGATATGTTGATATAGAAACAGTTCATAAAATACTTTTTAGTGAACACAGTTTAAATAGCTTATAAAACAGTATGTATGATGATAATAATAAACCAGGGATGATAAAACAAAGGTCAACAGCAGTTATCTTTGGGAGATAGACATATTCATGATTTCCCCCTTTGTTTTCTATTTGTCTATATAAACAAATATTAGCAAAGGTAAATTATGAAGTGCACATGGCATTGTGTTACAGCAAATCTCAAGTTATGTGAGAAAGATGTGCTATTTTCCATAAAAATTTCTGAAAAACTGAGCCACAAGTCACCAGTGACCTGTTTTCCAATCTCTTTTTACCAGAGAACAATTTCTTGTTATGCAGAAAACATGTTGTGTTTTAATAAACAGGAAGCTTTCTCTGCAATTCTTTATTTCTTATTTTGAATGACAGTTTAATTCTGACAAGGATGTATTATTTTGCCACTCTGTTAACGATTACTGATAGATATGATTAGCAGGTTGGCCATTTTAGATTTAAAAAGCCTCTTAGACATTTCCTTTAGGTTTTATGAAAGGGCATTACATCAATGACTACAATGAAATTAATAATTCAGAGCTTCAAATGGCCAATTCATACAAATAAGTTTGTTGGGTTCTTGTTTTGCTGATAATATGTTTTTATGGGAATTGCTTTTCTATCAACGGACAAAAATGCTAATGGTAGTTTAGTATCTATATGTTACAGCCTTACTTATTTTACTTAGATGATGCAAAATCAATTTAATTATGTCCCTTAGGAGAATCCTGAAATTGGTATTTGTTCTGGATATGTTAATGCAAAACATTTGAGTTTTCACTTACTCACAGTCTTCTGTAAGTTCCTGATTTCTCTCCTACTTTTCTGTAGAAAAGAAAACCAGAGTTTTCTCTTATTTAAAGAGATCAAGTTGTTTTGTAGTTGAAATATGTGAGATCATTTCATTGGCTTGACTTGAAAAACTTTGCTGTTCTTTTAGAGAACTAAGGTGTGTTCCTACGGGTACATCCCCCAACCTAAAAACATGCCATTTAACTTAAAACTGCTCTTCAGCTGAGTAAGGGTAACCTGCCTTTCAGTCATGCTGATTTTCTTTTTTGCTAAAGTGAGAAATGATGCTAATTGGATCTAACCTGAAAATCAGCACTTAGTACTTTAATTTCTGATACCATGGTATAGGGTACCAACCTGATTTGATTATTCTTACTGCCCACTCTATCAAGTTCTGTGTAAGCCACAAAATAATGAGTAATCTATTTCTCTATCCTGGAAAAAGTTACCAAAATAAAAACTAAAGAAAGACTGGGAGGAAGATAAAAAATATATTTTATTTATTTAAAACATATCCATCAGCAGCTTATGATAAAAATACAAGCATAAGATTTACACAGTGTAGTAAAAAATGATCAAGAGAAAAATCAGAAGCCATAAGGAAGAAAGGGGAGAACAGTCTGAGATGATTTCCCAAATCAAACATTACATTTGTCCAAATCTTTCTAATATTTAAAAGCAAAGAAAGAAGCATGACAGGTCGCAGTTCACTGCCTGTTGAAGGATTGAAAATTTTAATGAAAGAGAAAATTTTCTTGCAGCTAAATCTATGAAAAATTTATAGAACATTGATCCATATTTAAGGGATCTGGAATAAGTGGCCCAATTCAAATGCCACCTTTTCCATGGAGTCTTCTTTGATTTCTTTCCCCTCCCTTTCCAGCTATAATTATTTTCTCTTTGATCCTTTGTTCTTTTATAGCACTTTATTTGTGGTGCTTTACAGCATTTATAACCTTTTGCCTTTAATATTGTTATTTATGATTATATTTTGTCAGCCCTGTTAGACAGACGGTGATTTATCCTTTTATTCCCTGCAGTGCCTTTGTTCATAAAAGTAACTAACATTTGTTGAGTTCTTTTACTATGTGGCAGGTGTGGCCACAGCTTTTAGGTACTTTGCCTCATTTTATTCCCACAATACACACCTTTTATTCTTTTCATTTTAGAGCTTTAAAATTTTTTCCATTTAAAAAAATTTTCTTAATATATTTATTTATTTTTGGCTGCACTGGGTCTTTGTCACTGCGCCCGGGCCTTCTCTAGTTGCGGCGAGTGGGGGCTACTGTTCGTTGTGGTGCGTGGGCTTCTCATTGTGGTGGCTTCTCTCGTTGCGGAGCACGGCCTCTAGGTGCACGTACTTCAGTAGTTGTGGCACATGTGCTCAGTAGTTGTGGCTCGCGGGCTCTAGAGCTCAGGCTTAGTAGTTGTGGCACACGGGCTTAGTTGCTCTGCAGCATGTGGGATCTTCCCAGACCAGGGCTCGAACCCGTGTCGCCTGCTTTGGCAGGCAGATTCTTAACCACTGCACTACAAGGGAAGCCCAAATTTTCCATTTTTATTGAGGTATAATTGACATATCACAGTGTATAAGTTGAAGGTATACAACATAGTGATTTGATATACTGTGAAATGTTTATCACAATAAGTTTAGTTAATATCCATCACCTCACATAGTTATAAAAAATTTTTTTTTTATGATGAGAGAGAGCTTTTAAGACCTACTCCCTTAACAACTTTCAAATAGATACAGTTCAATATAGAGTATTGTTAACTGTAGTCACTATGCTATACATTAGATCCCCAGAATTTTTTATCTTAGAAACAGAGTTTGTGTCTTTGACCCTCTTCACCCACTTCCCCCACTCCCCACCCCCTGTCAATGGCAACCACAAATCTGTTCTGTTTCTATGAGTTCAGTTTTTTTTAGATACCATGTGTAAGTGGGATCATACAGTATTTGTCTTCTCTGACTTATTTCATTTAGCATAATGCCCTCAAGGTCCATCCATGTTGCAAAAGGCAGGATTTCCTTCTTTTTTATGGTTGAATAATATCCAGTTGTGTATGTGTGTGTGTGTGTGTGTGTATCACATTGTCTTTATCCATTCGTCCATCAGTGGACACTTTGGTTGTTTCCATGTCTTGGCCATTGTGCATAACACTGCAGTGAACATGGGGGTGCAGATGTCTCTTAGAAATAGTTTTCCTTGCATAATTACCCAGAAGTAGAATTGCTGGATCATATGGTAGTTCTCTTTTTAATTTTTTGAGGAACCTCCATACTGTTCTCCATAGTGGCTGTACCAATTGACATTCCCATCAACAGTGTATAAGGGTTCCCTTTTCTCTGCAGCCTTACCAACGCTTGTTTTTTGGTAATAGACATCCTAGCAGTGTGAGGTGATAACTATTTGTTTTGATTTGCATTTCTCTAATTCTGAGTGACGTTGTCACAATACCTCTCCTCACAATACTGTTATTGTCCTTGTTTTACCAATAAGCATACTATGGTTTAAGAGACAGGAAATAATATGAGACAGGAAATATTATGCCCCGAATCTCAAATCTGATAACTGGTAGATTAGAATTCATGTCTGATTGATTACAAAGGGCTTGCTTTTTAGGACTATGTCTAATTCTAGGCAGTGTTTTCATTAGTTTTTCTTTTTGTTTTGTTTTTTTTTTTTAACAGAACCTATGGAGACATTCTGTATGTGTATTAAAAAGTTGTGTTTTTAATTCCTGACCTCATTTTGTGGGACTGGGAGGAAGGGGTTTGGATGAAGTAGTTTAGATCAAGGGGTTTGGGTGAAGAAGTCATGATGAAGTAGCCAACAATCCTGTATTAACTCCATACACTCTGGTCTTGGGACTGTCCCTCAGGAAGCCTTGGAATGCAGAAATCGGGACCATATTTTCTTATTAGGTTACACGAAGTTATGGTGCAGCAACAAGTGACCATGAAATCTTAGTGGTTATAGCAACAAAGATTTACTTTGTGCTTGCACTGAATGTCCATCATGGGTTGGTTCTGATTCCACTTGATGTTGTCATCATTTCTCTACTCAGGCTGACAGAGCAGCTTCTCTTTGGGTCATTGACAGGCAGTGGCAGAAAGAAATGAGACATGGTAAACATGAGCTAGCTCTAAAAGTTCTTACCTGGAATTAATGTGCATTATTTTTGCCCACATTTCACTGACCAAAGAAATTCACATTGACACTCCTGAGTTCAACAGGGTGGGGAAGTACAGACCTCCTGCAAGAAGGGATAACACAAGTCACATGACCAAACCTAATGTCAGTGGAGTAAGATACATAGTCTTCCTTCAAGGAGGTCGACCTCAGGGTCGCAGAAGCAAATGTTTTTTCACAATAATACAATCTATCACACTTTCCCTTTGCCTGGCCATAGCAGGCCTAGATATTCCAGCCTAATTGTTATAAATAGTGGCAAAGTCATGGCCATCCTGAATGGGGGAGGGTGGGGACTAAAATAAAGTCACAGTGTCAATTTCACTAAAGAGAATGAGCTGAGGTCATCTTTTACTCCTTCTTTCCATGTCTCTCTGCAAACCAGCCCCGTCCTCTAAGGAGAAATTATGTACAGGATCTCTATATTGGAGTCTGCCAGACCAGGGCTCAAATCCTGAGTTTATCATGTACCTACCTGTGAGAACTCGGGGAAGTCTCTGAGCCTGTTTTCTCAGACAATTATAACTGTGCTAGCATGAATTAATATTGTAATATTTTTCCTAATGTATAATTTCCATATCTCTTATTATAACTCAGCTTATTTCCTTGTGCTCAGAACTCCATGTATATCACTTTGGTAGCTTTTCACATATTTAGAAAGTGTTATTTTGTCACTCTCCCCCATCTCCCCAACTTCCCAGGTTCTTCAAACCATGGAACTGTGAGCCCGTTTTCCTTAATAGATCCTCATCCCTAATTGTTACATTCACTTACCTCTAGATTCTTTATTATTTCAACAAGTAGCCCAAAGGAATATCCAGGAAGGTGTGAGGAATATTAAATACTGTGGGGAGATTATTTTCTTGCTCTGAGACAGATAAGTATTTACATTGGATTTTGCTAACCATATTGTGTTGCTGAATTATTATTATTTTTGATGTTCCAGTTATTGAAAGTGGGAGGGAGCGGGGAGAACTAGTGAACAGAGCATTCTAGAGCCAGAATTTACCTCCTTATTGACAGTCGCCTTCTCCCCAAGACTGTGGGTCCCTGGGTGGAGGCCTACCATTTGTTCAATGGGGAAATCAATCTGCTTTTTGTTCCCCGTTCAAGAGGAAGTAACAAAGGCTGAAAAAGCTATTGCCCTGACAACCTGAGAATTTGCCTGTCTTGCTTGGGTGATGTTCCTCTTTGTAGATCCCGTGTGTTTCATAGAAAGAGTCACATACTGACTTTTCAGTGAGATAGATGTTAGATACAGACAATTCTGCTGTGATTAAAACAGCCTTATTCAAATGGACAAGACAAAAAATGCTATGTCTTAATGCTCAGGGGGTTAGAGGTATGTTGTAATAAACATTTGCTTTTTTTTGCTGTACATTGTTGTGTTTATTGGGCAGGTGGAAAAAATAATGCAACCTGAGGCAGATCATTCTTTCTGTTAGCTGGATAAATGAATAAAATTGTGATCCTGAGCTCACTTTGACATCCTGCGTCACTAGGTCTGCGGTTTAAGGTGGGGTAAAGCATTGTAAGGGATGGATAACCTCAAAGATTTTGCAGACCATTGAACTAGGAAAATTGGGTAAAACATTAAATCTAAGTGGATAAGACCAAAAAGGAATTTTCATGTATCTGACTGAGCATAGAGGCAAGGTGATGTTTTAGTGCTCGTTGTTGATATGGATCATGTGTCTATAGGGAGTGGGAGTGAGCGATTCCTGCTGGGGAGGCAGAAGTAATTGACTTTGGTTTGTAAATCGTCTTTGGACTGGTTTCTGGGAAGACACAGAACTTGGCAAATTTTAATGTCTACAGGGAAGGCATTAAAATTACATTCTCAAGAAGGCCCCAGTAATAAGACATTCCCTATCTTTTTAGATGAATTTCAACTGTTTGAGGACTCTTAATAGTTAAAGTCTTCACTGGGTTGCTGGTCACACAATTGACAACAGAATGCCTACCAGGCTGCTAAGTGTGACTGAAAAGAAATCCTTTTTGTCTGTTTGATCTGATTAGTTTGGTTGGTTTGTCCAGTAGTTGCAAATTTAGGTGCAATCAGAAGCTTTTTAAAAATGCTGTTACCATGCCCCCACCTGGGACCCCTGGCATCAGAGATTCTGAGGCTGGTGAGTTGGAATCTGTATGTAAAAACTTCCTGGGTGATTCTGACAGTGTCTCCATGGAAAGTTTGGGAACCACTGGAGTAGAGCATGTGGCTAATGAAATTTGTTTTGGTGAAAGACCACTTTATTGATGAACAGAGAAACAACAAGCAAACCAACATACCAAAACCCAGTAAAATGGTTCCCTGTGTGTGAACTAACACCAGCTACTACTAAAAGGGAAAGTACTAGCAGAGCAAATAGATACATTTTGATCTGTGATTAATACTGACTATTAAAGACAAATGGCTATCTCTGAGCAGGACAGTTTCTATGGAATATAAACATAAGCTTTGATTTCTCTTTTTGTAGAGTTTATAATTCAATTGCTATTTTGACAAGGTCTAATTACTCTTTTGGAATATTATGGAGGTCCTGAGATAATGGGGTCAAGAAATATTCTCTTCTGATAGAATAGGTGAAGTTGCTTTATTTGGTTTGGGTGGAAGGAAGAGGAATTAAAAACACATTTGCTAACATAGTTGTGATAGACAGTGTTGATACTCAAAGCCATGACCCCCTCTTGTTGTCTTCCTCCCACTCTAGAGCCCAGAGAAGCAGAAGTCAGTATCTCCTGCTGCTGGCCATGGCCATGTGACCCATTTCTGGACAATGAGAGGTAAAGAGAAGTTTGTTTTTCTTTTTAAGGTTTCTGGGAAGGAGAGTTCTCTTCTAGATCAGAAAGAAGTACACAAATTGTTCTACATTGCCTCCTGCTTCCTGTCTTTAAGGATATGTTACTTAGAGTTGGTATGACTTAGAGTCCCTTGCTGCCATCAGGAAATACCAAGAGAACCTGAGAGTCACCAACCCAGAGACCTGACACTGCTAAACTTCTGTCTGAATCAAGGCCAAAAATTGCCTACCTTCTCTGTAAGAAAAATGAATCTTATATTAAGCCAGTATTTGGTTACTTGATACTTGCAGTCAAAAGAATTCCTAACAGATACAGTATAATGCAAGGCATGTTTCGGCTGTTGGCTTTATTTTAACTTTCAAGGTTTTAGAAAAAAGTGTCCTTAACTCTCTTTTCTGGCTCAGGGTATGGAATTAGATGGCATTGTGGTGAAATTTGTTGTTTTTGCATGCTCAATTTCTATTTCTCCTTCTTCTTGGTGATATTATCCTGATTTCTCCTGAGGAGCTGCCCCTCTCTCACCCTCAGATCTTAGGGTTTAGAAGCACTGAGCCTACCCCTGATAACAGGATTGGATATGAGTCTTGGGTTTGGCAAATCATAGGTTTGCATCCTGGTGACATTGTGACTGGTTCAGAGATAGGACAAGAAACAGATCAGATCCTGATGGCAGTAGTCAAGCCCCTTGACTGAGAAATGCCTGAAGCCTAGTCCAAATCCAGAAATTAGTAGATGAGAAAATATGTTTGTTTGGCATGTGAGTAGTTTGAGTTAAATTTCTGATACCAGCAACCGAAAGAGGACTGACTTCTAAAACCATGGCACTAGAGCCACTGCATTTTCATCATCAATGGCATATGTGTTGGAATGTTCTAACAGAAGCTTGGCCACAGATTGGGGATGCTATAAAGGGAATTCCAGCTCTGAGTTGGAAGTTAAAGTAAATTACTGTTAAGATCTCTTTCAATCCTCAAATTATATGATACTATAAACATCCCGTGTCTATGGGGAGATTATGGCAATGGGAGGATTGTAGTGCCTCTAGGGATGGTGAGTAATCTGCTTTTGCAAAGTACATGCTTGTTAAATGCTAGATGAATTGAAGGGATTGTGGGGATTTTGGCATTATGGTAATAACAGCAGACTGTTAGTCTTGAAGCATAGATTCTGATTCCATTTCAGAACTGGGTCCCACTTTAAACCTTGGCTAGCTAGATTGATTTGAGCAGTCCTTAAGCCACTGGTGACTCAATAAAATCATTTGTAAAATGGGAATGTAATTTCATGGTTGAAAGGGAACTTTGGGAGAAGAAAAATGTAGTGGCAGGGAAATAATGTTTATTGAGGATCTACTGTGGGTCAAGCATTGTGATAGATGCTTTATCTTTGTTTTGTTTAATTGTTAAAGTGCAAAACATGTTTTCATCCCAGTTTTTTGGATGAGGCAATGGAAACTTAGGTAACTTAATTAAATTTACCAGAAATTTTACAGCCTATGAATGGATGAGCTAGGCTTTGAAAGTTGTTTTTGAGGTCAAAGGCTCAATTCATATTCACCATACAAGTCTAGTTCAAACTCCTTATTTTACAGATATGCTTCAGCCTGAACAATGAATGGGTGACAAATCTGGTACTAGCCCTCATGTTTCCAAGCCTCCATATACTCTACTAATGATATCTGCCCTGCCTGTCTCATTGAAATTATTGTTTGAAATCAGACAATGGCTAGGAATGTGATTTGAAGGGTATAATGTGCTGTACAATATCATTTAGAACCCTGAGCTTGAAAGCTCTCAGGTCTCTCTCTCTTTTTTCTCTCCATCATTATCATTAGTCTTTGCTTCTTTCTGTGGGCTTTTTTCTTTCTTTGGGGCTGGTTATCTCAGTGAGACTGGTACTATATTAGCCGGTAAATCCCGGACTCCAACCTTCTCAACTTTCCATACAGAAAAATAGACTTAAAGGAATTTAGATGCTTATTTGTCTCACTTGACAAGAACTGCAGCTAATAGGCAACTGCTAAAGTTGACGCAGTAGCTCTAGGATGTCAAGGAAAGCATTTTGATGATTCATTCCTAAATTTGTTTGAGCTGCTAATAGTTTTTCTGTTGGAGCTGAAACGATGTTGCCCCTGACTCAAGCCGATCAACTGAAGGACTATAGTAATTTGTCCAGGCGTGGGTACTTGATCCAAGTCAGGTTGGAGTCCTCCAGGAACTTTTGAAAGTGAGGTGTAAAGAAAGAAATTTCCTCTGTGTCACATGGTTGCACTTAGCTGCAGGAGAGGCTGAGAAATGAGTATTTAGCTTTCCAGCCCCTCGGGCAGAAGATGTAGATGTTACCAATGGCTGCTGTTACCCAGTTCTCCTCTCCCTCCAGGAACACTTCCCTACCCTGTGAAGTTAAGTGTGATCATGCAGGTAGTTTTTCCCAACATGGCATATACAACATGGGTCATTTTCAGGCCAAAGCACTCAAGGGCTCTCGTGTGAGTCTCTATGCTCCCTCCTGCATCACTGCAAGCCCGGAATCGCTTCTTACTCTGGGGCTGCCACAAGACCAAAGCATCCGTGCATCACTGAGCCCTAGCATGGGGGACAGCTGCCCTGCACAGTTGCTTGGCAGTGTAGTACATTTGCATATGTGGGAAATAAAGCTTTTTTATTTAAATCACTGGATTGTGGAGTTATTTGTTATTGCAGCATAACCTAACTATGCTGACTAATATAGAAAGCAAGGGAGAGGAAAAGAGGTTTGGAAATAGGTAATATGTGAGCCACCTTACAATGACTGCCAAGGTTCGACCATTAATTAATTAAACCAGGTGTTAAGAGTGAAGTGGGGAGTGAAGGAATGTGTAGCAGAGACAGGACTACCGCGGCATTGCTGTGAGCATAGCTACCATACACCCGAATACACTACAGTTGTCAAATGAATTCTCCTGTATAGTCATCCAGAAAATATGAAACACCACCCAGGCACCTTCTAGGTACTGAGGACAGAGTGGTCAGTAAAGTAGACATGGACCTTACACTCACAGATTTTCTCTCAGAAAACTCAGCTCTTGAATAATTAATTACAAGTGTGTTAAGTGTATCAAAAAATGAAAGTGTTGCTGGATAATGTGGACTTGGGGATCAAGGAATGCTTTCTGGAGGAAATGATATTTAAACGAAAATCCAGTGAATGAGAATATAATATTCGCTGGTCTCATAAGTAGGAATGGGAGAATTCTGTAGGCTGAGGAAACAGTAAAGGCTCAGCCATGCGCTGAGAAACTGTGTCATATTCAGGAACCAAGGGAAGGCCATTAGGAATAGAATATAGAAAACACGGAAATGAAGACCAGTTTTAGTGTATGATTCATTTGGATATTTTCCTCACCTTCTTACTCATTTACTGGGCTTCCTACTCCTGCATCCTGTGTTCGTTTTCCCCATTTCCCTGGTAAATCTGTAAGAACTTGTCTGGCTTCCCAGAATGTATTCTGCCCTAGAATACAGAATACAGAATACCGACTGTAATCTGTATTCCCAGAATGTATTCTGCCTGCCTGTTTTCTCACTGTAACTCTTCCATCTCCCTCTCTCTTCCCCCACCTTTATTTCTTTTTAGCTAGCACAATATTCTGCCCAGGTCTTTGAATAACACCCCCTTTGGTGAATCCATCTAAAAGCTGATGTTCCTTTTAGAGAAATTCCAATCCAGAGAAGTTTTACTCAGGGGGCCCTCTACAGCGTGCTGGGAATAGCACTTACTACTTGTGCTGGAGAATAGTTGTGGGCTGCCCCTCTGTGTCTTGTTGGCTAGATCTCTTAATCCTTCCAGCTTCACTCTGTTGAAATCCAATAGTCTTGGATGACTGTATTCTTTGAACCCTTTTCTCACAATGCCAGATTCAATAACATCACCTGGCAGAGCCAAACTGCCTCTGAGCTTGTTTGGGTTTCTTTCATTTCATAACACATATTGCTTCTGTTTGTTTGATTTCTTGTGGAGAATTTAATACCGACTGTAATCTGAATTTTGCAAAGAAAATTGACTGAATTCAGATTACTTGTGTGTAACAAATACCATCACCCTGCTAAACTGCTATTTACAACAGTAAATATAAACTCAGATGCCTTTGGTTAGGCTGAGTGCAATAATTTTAGAACCTTCACCTAATGCATAAACTAGAGAACTTCAGTTGAAAACTGAAACTGTGAGGTGAGTGAGACAAACTTTAAAAAGCAACTGTTGAGACTCCCTCTATTTTCTCAGTAAGAAAATGGTCAATAATATATGACTTGCATCTTCTACATAACGTTTCATGAATTGACCTGGCCAGTTGATCACCACATAATGGGCTTTCTTGAAGAGAAACCGTGGCACCCAACTGAATCAATTGTATTTCACCAGGGGGTGGAGAGAATCTGATATTAGTTCAGGAAAAAAAAGAGCCAGAGCCCAAATTCTGTACTCTCAGAATAAAAGTATTACTTGGAAAACAGCATATAAAGGAGTCCCAGTCAACGTCATGTCTTGTAAGTGATCTTAAGATGTAAGACCTATTTAAAGCCAGGCAGTGACTCAACCATCTGAAAATATTAATATTATCAGAGCAAATAAAGGAGAATTGTTCCTTTACTTGCAATACTTATGACACCAAATGTGTGGGTTTTCCACGCCAAGGAAATTTCGAGGTTTCTGCAGACACCAACTGGGTGTCCAACAATTTAATTCAGCTCTGACACTACCAACCTGGAGTTAGTGTCAGAACCCATAGGTTAAGGGCTCAGTACTAGAAGACTGCCCCCCACTACAGACACCAGCCACAAGTAGTGGGTCCCCAGGTTACCTACACTTTTGTCTGATGTGGCTACAACTTGGGGGTTTCTACAACTTCCTCCTCAGGTTCAGTAATTTGCTATAATGGCTCACAGAACTCAGGGAAACACTGATGTTTACCAGTTTATTATAATGGATATGACAAAGGATACAGAGGAACAGCCAGATGAAGGGGTACATAGGCTGAGTCCACAATGGTCCTGAGCACAGGAGCTTCTGTTCCTGTGTAGCTGGAATGCACCACCCTCCCAGCATGTGGGTATGTTCACCAACCTGGAAGCTCTCTGAACCCCATAGTTTAGAGTTTTTCATGGAGTTTCCTCATGGAGGCAGGATTATTAACTGAATCTCCAGCCACTCTCCCCTCCCTGGAGGATGGGATTGGGTGGGGCTGTAAGTTCCAAGCTTCTCATCATGGCTTAGTTTTTCTGGTGACCAGCCAGGAGCCCGCCAAGAGTCTTCTTATTAGAATAAAAGATGCTCCTATCTCCCATGAAATTTCAAGTTATCTAGGAGCTCTGTGGTAGGAACCAGGGGCAGAGAACTAATATATATCTTATTATGTCAGGGAAGGGCATTCTGAATTCTTTCTTATTTGGTCTAACTACCTAAGAAAGTCTTCACTCTGTTTAATCAAGATTCCTATTTTTTTTTCTTTATCTCCTTATTCTGACACTGTGGTTTTCAAACTTATTTTTATTTAACTCCCAGTGCCACTTCCTTTTTTTTTTTTTTAATGAAGCCCCCTTTGTTTCAGTGAAGTATGCTCTGTCTGGAGTGGGATTGAAGGTCCAGTAGCCCCACTTATACAATCCCCTTACCTTTCTGTTCTTGCAGTGACTCCTAAAGGGCTCCATGGAATCCCTAATGTCTTGGGACACACAGTTTAAAAACTACACCATAAATATAAATGATTCAGGTATCTGTTGGCTAGGGGGAGCTTCCTTTCCTGTAGTTTACTTGTTTTGGGATAGTTTACTTGGATAGATTACTTGTTTTTTTGTTCCCACCTCTGGCTAGAGTGTGAAAATGTGTCTGGGATGCTCTGGACAAAATTTCTGGTGACACTGGAACTTTGCTTGGATCCCAGTTTTATATCTTGCCCTTCAGGGGCTGGTTAAGTTCTCCTGAGATGTGTTTACCAGAAAGAGCCAAAGGCTGAGTAGCAGCTAAAACCTGACATATTGAAAGCCAAAGGAAACTTAGGTAGGAAATGGCAAGGTATTGATTGAATCTTGAAATATGTGTGTATGTCTTATGTATAAATTTTGAAAGTAACGTGAAGGAAACGAAAACAAAAATCTCCAAACAGCTAAAAATCCGCCACGCCCCCCACCCCCCATTCCCACCTCGTATCAATCAGGGTAATCTTCACCTAACTGTTAAACTTCAAAATACTGGCAAATTTCTGAGTGTGTAAGATATGAACTGGATTCTTGTTTTGTATCATAACCTGATTCTTCTACACCTTAAAAAATATGAATGAAAAGTTTTCATTGTATACTATTGTTACAAATCCTGTCCCATACTGGGAGGGGAGTACTGTATTAAACGTGTGGAGAAGTAATACAGGACCATAGGTTTTATTTGACTCTTGTTTTTTTTACTCTTGTCAAAACATAAGCAGAGCAGTTTAGAGGATGATAATAGATGAGTAGGCTTTTCTTTTGAAACCTAAGATACCCCGGGGTATTTACTATCCTACTGTACCAGAACCTTGACATTGTGGTAACAAAGGTCATTTGATTTTATAACTTCATTAACTTAATACCTAATGAAGTAGATTAATATGTTTGGCCGCTGTTGTGTTTTGTTAAGCACTAAACACAGAAGCATCAAAATCCTACTTAGCTTTGTAAGTAATGGCATAGCTGTTCTTTTTCCCAGGCTGCAAACCTGTGATTATCTCCTAACCATTCCATTTCAGAAAATATTCCAGTATGGTAACTTCTTATTTTTATTTTTTTAAGTTTTCTTTTTTCGTGCTGGAGAGATTTTCAGCCATCTCAGAAGGCTAATCAACTTTCTCTGCATGAATGAACTTAATCCTCTTACATTTTAAGCTTATTCCATTCTAGGAAAAACTATGTTTCCTGTCTACCTCACATTTGGACCTGTATGAAAGTTGCAACCTTGCTGCAGTGAAAAGTTTTTCTCAGGGTGAATGTATTTAGTGAATTAAATGAATTCATTTGAGGCAGTAAAAACAAATTTGTATTTTGGTTCATTCTTTTTTTTTTTTTTGTATTCATTCAACAGTATTTATTGAATACCTATTTATTGAACTCCTGGGTAAGTACAGTACAGCATTAAAACAAGGGTATTTTATACCAACGTATGGTTTATCAAAAAATTTCCTTTCCAACTATGCACATTGTCTTAAGATTAGTTTAGGAGAGCGTTTAACTGGAAGATTAGATTAAATGGTTTAAGTATTATGATTAATCTCTAATTATTTCATGACATTACCTTATTGTTTTGAATGTTTTCTCACTGATTAAGTAAGAATCAGTTTATGTATCTGGCTCCTAATGGTGGAGGATGAAATAATCTGGTTATAGGACTGATATTTGGCTGCTTTGCACTTGTATAGTTATGTGGATAGTTCACAGTTTTATCTGTTTTGATTGGTGCATTCTCCTGCCATAGCGAATGTTACATATTTTGAATATCATCCCTGACTGTATGTCATTTTTTCTTGTATCAGGAAAGGTATAGAAATTATTTGAAAGGTTCTTGGGCCACTGTTAATACAAGGCAGTCATGTTTTATTTCAGGTAATTTCCTTTTAATGGCAGTTTAGAAGAATTTAGGGTAGCCATAATTTTTGAATATTCAGAAGAAATATGAAATCTTACATTGAAAAAAATAAATTGGAAAATTTCCCACATTACTTTTTTCTTAAGCAGACCAGGTTGGTTTATTCTGCTTTGTTATTAAAAGCTCTCTCTTTATTCTCAATCTCTCTTCTGCTCCTTTTTCACCAGCTTTCTTCACTCTTTTCTGGTGAGAAGGACCGTGAACTTAAAAAGAAGAAAGTTTGCTTCTCTGGGCCTCAGTTTCTTCTTCTATAGAATGGGTATGAATGTTCCAGATAGGAATTTTATAGACCATAGATTCAGGTATGCATAGACTATCATTTTATTTTTCTATTAAAAAATTACTGGCTATTTCAAGGTCCGACACCACTTGGTTGAGAGAATTTAATCCTGCCACTTGAGTTCTTTGGTATTGTGTCTGTCATTGTACGCTTGTAGATAATGAACTTAGGGTTTTAGGTCTCCTCCTCCTCTTCCCAGAATTGGTGGTGGGGTAGGTGTGCTTATGTGCACTTAGGCATGATGAAGAGTAGGGAAGAGCCTAGCTGCTGGCTTTCGTGAGGTGGTAGCTCATCCTGTGTGTCCTTGGTTGCTGGCGTCCTGACAACTGTCAGTCAGATTTCCACGGCCTTGGTCTGCTTCCACTCTGATTCTTAGTCCATGCTGGCATCTGTGCCTACTTCTTCCTCATCTTGACCATGAGGTCCCTTTGGATCCATTCACTCTCTTGGCACCTTCTGTGGACACAGAAAGGTTTTGCCAAGCTACTGTTCATGGTTTAAATTTAAGCTTTGGCTTTTTCCTCCAATATTTTATTATGGGGAATTTCTAACAAGCAAAACATAATGAAAAAGATTTCACACTGAACACTCATGTCCTTACCACTCAGATTCTATAACTGACATTTTACTATACTTGCTTTGTCAAATATCTATCCTTTTCTCTATCTCTCTGTGGTAGGCAGAATACTGGTCTGCTTAAAGGTGTCATGGTCTAGTCCCTGAAACCTGTGAATATGTTACCTCACAGAGCAAAAGAGGCTTTACAGATGGGATTTTGTTGAGGAACTTGAGATGGGGAGATTATGTGACAGTGAAAGCAGAGTCAGAGATTTGAAGATGCTATGCTGCTGGCTTTGAAGATGAAGGGGCTGTGAGTCAAGGAATGCAGGCAGCATTTAGAAGCTGGAAAAGGCAAGAGAATCAATTCTCTCCCAGAGCCTCCAGAAGGAGCACAGCCCTGCCTTCACCTTGATTTTACCCCAGTGAAATTCATTTCAGATTTCTGATCCCCAGTAAGATAATAAATTTGTGTTGTTTTAAACCACTAAATTTCTTACAGCAGCAATAAGAAACCAATACACCATCCATCCATTCATCCATCAGTCCATCTTTTTAAACCTTCTATACATTTGAAATGTACATTTCCCTTCCTAATACTTTAGCATGCTTATTATCAATAAGAGTTCATATTTGTTGATGGTTCTTTTATCTTTTGAGTTAAAATTAACACACAATGAAATGAACAAACATTTATTTTTTCATTAGTTCCAAGATATGCTTAAATTTGTGCAATCCAAACCCCAATGGAGAGAGGGGATATATAACCATCACTCCAGGAAGTTTCATCTATTCCTTCCTAGTAAATCCTCCCTCCTCACCCAGGTAACCGTCGTTCTGACTTTTTGCCTCTTCCAGAACTTTACGTAAATGGAACTATGTATTATGTACTCCTTTGTGTAAGACTTCCTTCTCTCAGCATAATGTTTTTGAGTTCATCGTGTTCTTGCATCTGTCAGTAGTGTGTTACTTTTTTACTGCTTAGTAGTATTCCATTACAGGAATATACCACATTTATTTGTCCATTCTTCAGTAAGTGGACACCTAGGCTGTTTTCACATTTTGGTTATTATGGGTATAATTGATATGAACATTTTTGTACAGGTCTTTTTGTGAACATGTGTTCTTGTTTTCTTGGGTAAATACCCAGGAGGGAAATTGATGGGCAAGTTTAATTTGGTTTTATAAGAAACTTCTAGAACTTTTTCCATGGTTGTTGTACAATTTTATACCCAATTGCTCTACATCTTCTTCAACTGTTGATGCTGGCAGTCTTTTAAATTTTAGGTATTGTGTGGGGTAGGTAGTCGTATCTCATAGTGATTTTAATTTACATTTATTTGATGACTCATGATGTATGCCAGGCTTTGCCTATTGAAGCTAAAGAGCCCAACTTCTTGTAAATCAAAAACTTTGGCTATTTAGAATCTCAAGTGACCCTTATATCTTTAATACATGAAAAGAGTTATCTGGTTCTGGGACTTCCCTGGTGGTCCAGTGGTTAAGACTTCGCCTTCCAATGCAGGGAGTGTGGGTTCGATCCCTGGTTGGGAAGCTAAGATTCTCACATGCCTTGTGGCCAAAAAACCAAAACATAAAACAGAAGCAATATTGTAAGAAATTCAATAAAGACTTAAAAAATGGTCCACATCAAAAAAAAAAAAAAAAAAAAAAAGAGTTATCTGGTTCTATATACAGTAACGATGAGAGTGAGGTCCTTGTGGGGACTCAGTCCTAGGTTAATAGCTCAGGGTTCTTTTCTGCTGCAAATATCTATTTTCCTGGGGCTTTCCTGGCGGTCCAGTGGTTAAGACTCTGCGCTTCTACTGAAGGGGGCACGGGTTCGATCCCTGGTTGGGGAACTAAGATCCTGCATGCTGCACGGGGCGGCCAAAAGAAAAAAAAATCTATTCTCTTTAGCGTACAGGCTCAGCCTGAGGAGCAAATGAGATAATGATTGAAATGTGAGCTGTTATTATTTCAATCTTACAAAAATAAAGACTAAGATTTTTCTTCTTTTTGGAAACTCTCTTTTAAACATAGGTTACCACTTCTTAATCTTGATTTAGAGGCCATTTTGGTTACCCTAAATGGAGAAAGAAAGGAAAATAATCAATACAAGGGAGCACTAGATAGTTAAAACTGTCGATATTTTTTAAGGTGCATTTGGAGAAGCCTGTCAGAGCAGCTGAACTGAAGGATAAAATATTCACTAGTGTGTTCTACAGAATGAATATATTGTTTAGATGCAAGGTTCCTGTATATTTATCAAAATTCTCCAAGACCTCTAGTTTGGAAGGGGTGTGCTAGTTTTAGGTTTCAACCATTTAACTGAGACCCCATTCAAATGGGAAAACATTTTTGTCATATCATCAGTACCGAACACATGGTTTCTTCTTTTTCTTTTTTTATTCTCTTTGTATCTAGATTTGTCATGACCCTTCTGTACTACAGAAACTCAGCTCCAGGCAAAGTTTTACAGCACAAAGTCTTCATGAACCAATTCTATCTCCTGCCAAAGTAAAGAAAAATCTGATTTTTAGAGGAAAAAAATATCTATATCTCCCTTGACGGAGAATAATGCATTACAAAGAATAGAAAGATTTTATTTTCCCTCCGCTTTTGTGACCCCCTCCTGTTTTTTGTTGTTGTTGTTTTTTTTTTTTTTTTTGGTCTCAGCTTCTCTTTGAACTCAACAGGGATTTGTCCTTAAACAACAAGCCCTCCTGTATCCTTAAGTCCAGGCCTCCACCTTCTCATTTTAAAGAAATACATGTCACATGTTGAGGCAATAGGGAAGCCAGTATTTGTCTTTTCCAAAATACTTAAAGGAAAATGAACTGTGTATACGAGCAGAATTTTTGCCATGATTTCAAATCATTGGATCCCACTGCTCAGCCATGAGGCCTAAGTTCTTACTTCTTGGGTGGCAGTTTGAAACTTTTTGGTTAACTTTAAGAGTGTACTCTGAGAACTCTATGTAATGTGGGCCTATGCTACAGCTTAGCTTGTGAAATACATTTCCTATTTTTAGAGTCTTCTGTCACATTCTGAAAATCTCTTCTCAGCTAAAAAATTCTGACTTTTGATCAATAGCACGTTTCTTAACCTTTCAGTCTTGACTTGTTCCTGTGCTGTGCATACTTAATTAGTGTGTGCGCGCACTCTTGTGTGTGTGTGTGTGTGTGTGTGTGTGTGTGTGTGTGTGTGTGGTTGAGGGTAGGGGGTAGCAGCTGGGAAGTTATATGCATTACTCTCTCAATTATTTTCAGGTTACTGAGGATGACTGAGTGAACATTTAAAAATTTTAAGAGGGGGAGACCTATTAAAAAATAAGTGACCCTTGTGCTTAAACCAAATGATTAAAATTTCAATATTGAGGCTGAATATAAATGTTAAATATCCTCCTTACATTTTGAGAGCATTCTGCCAGTGAAAGCATTGCATAGGAGTCTGTTTTTTTCTGGAATGGAATGCCTACTTGAAGCCAAATTAGAAATATCTAAACGTAAAACTTCTGGGAATTCAATATTTTGGTTGTTAATTTAGAATCACAAACAAAAGTTGTATAGATGTCTACAGATACGTGTTTGTGAATTGATATACAAAATACCATGATTGAATTTCTGAACTTAAAAATGTGTACATTCAAGTAATAGTTGTTCTATCATGTTTTATATTTATATGGAATATGAAAAATAATATATTATCTGACATTGTTCCAATTTCAACTATTCTGTTTAGTTGTCCCAATAGGTAAACTACTATTTATTAGATTATGACATAGGCAACATATTGTGGTCAATTGGAAATTAAGGAAAAAAAAGAAAATAGGGGAAATAAATTTGTTTTCTGAGCTTTCAACTGCAAATGAAAACTAATGGATCAGAACAGTGAGAGACAGTTCCCTTCCAGAGACACAGTGGCTTCTGGATGAGGGACACTAGATTATTTTTCGATTGACAGTATTAATGTGTAATGAGGAACTCTTTATAAACTCATGTTTGCAGCTAATACAAGTCATTGTTTTCCTGTAAGTCTGTTTGCCTTCTGATTTGAGCTCCCATTTCTCCCAAATGGTAGAAATTTAATTTCAATTTGTTCAGGTTTCTACGTCCTTTTCTTTAGCCAGGGAGACAGGGACAGGCCCCTGGCATCTTTGTTTGGGGACAGACCAGCATCTAATATCTTATGGATTAATGCCATGGCTCCTCTTTTACCCCCAGATCAGGCAGCTTATCTAGTGTCTAGGACAGGAGGTCCTGCTCTTACAGCATCATATTCTTCCCAGTCTATTGTCTTCGCAGAATTCTTCTTTCTCTCGACAGAGCTTAAACTATTGAAACTCAAAAACCAAGAAAACTCCTTTTCTTTGGCCGTCTGCTCTGTCATCCCATCCCCAGAGGCAATGAGTACAGAATACCTAAGTTCCCAAATGGGAAAGGTTTAAGGGATAACAGAGAATGTTGGGGGAAAATTCACATACTAACATTTCAAAATATTATCGTGCCATTCGTGTAAAGAATGTCAGTGGGTTGGTGGGAGGGTGGTGTGGAAATGGCAGGGAGGCGTCTGAGTTGGCTGAGGAGGGACCACATAGGAGAATGAGATCTGAAGGACTCCCATGGGACTCATCTCCTGGTGCCTGAGCAGTAATATCTTTATTATAGAGACAGATGCAACATTCTTTCTGAACCTGCTGCTATTAACCATTTAAACCACAGAACTAACTCTCCCTATTCTGCTCTTACCATTGTAAGTGCCAGTGAAAACTCCAGACAACTTCACTTCCCACATGCCTTGCTTTCAGGGACACAGTGAGCTCATCAGAACTATGTAAATATTTGCCTTACCAACACATAGGATCCTAATTTAAAATGAATACATTGGCTTTCTACTTTATATATATTACAAGCTCCCTGTACATTCCTGATTTCACAGTCTTGATTTCCTGCCAGTCCTTGACCTTCTGGGGTAAGATGTGATTTGGGAGAAAGCCAGGAGCCTCTACCTGGATTCTTATGGAGCCCCCACTGGAGAGAACACTAAAGTTGCTACTGAATCGATTTCTTGTGCAAGTAAAGGTCAGTTCAAGGATTTTTAAATAGTCTGTATTTTGTGTGTGTGTTACTGAATCTCCTGAGACCAACCTCCACTGACTTTTGCTCCCTCTTGTTCACTCACTTTTTTCCAAGGCTTCAGGAAATTTCTAGCTATCTCCAGTGAATTTATAAATCATCCAGTTACAACATGGCATTTAAAAAGCTGCTTCTCCTGCCAGGTACATTCAGTAAATATAGTGGCCCTTAATTTATACAAAAGACACTACTATTATTAATGCTAGCTAACAGTTATGAAGTAATAATTATATGCCAGGCAATATGTTTTTTTTTAACATCTTTATTGGAGTATAATTGCTTTACAATGGTGTGTTAGTTTCTGCTTTATAACAAAGTGAATCAGTTATACATATACATATGTCCCCATATCTCTTCCCTCTTGCATCTCCCTCCCTCCCACCCTCCCTATCCCACCCCTCTAGGTGGTCACAATGCACCGAGCTGATCTCCCTGTGCTATGTGGTTTCTTCCCACTAGCTATCTATTTTACATTTGGTAGTGTATATATGTCCATGCCACTCTCTCACTTTGTCCCAGCTTACCCTACCCCCTCCCCATGTCCTCAAGTCCATTCTCTAGTAGGCCTGCGTCTTTATTCCCATCTTGCCCCTAGGTTCTTCATGACCATTTTTTTTAGATTCCATATATATGTGTTAGCATACAGTATTTGTTTTTCTATTTCTGACTTACTTCACTCTGTATGACAGACTGTAGGTCCATCCACCTCACTACAAATAACTCACTTTCATTTCTTTTTATGGCTGAGTAATATTCCATTGTATATATGTGCCACATCTTCTTTATCCATTCATCTGTCGATGGACGCTAAGATTGCTTCCATGTCCTGGCTATTGTAAATAGTGCTGCAATGAACATTGTGGTACTTGACTCTTTTTGAATTATGGTTCTCTCAGGGTATATGCCCAGTAGTGGAATTGCTGGGTCATATGGTAGTTCTATTTTTAGTTTTTTGAGGAACCTCCATACTGTTCTCCATAGTGGCTCTATCAGTTTACATTCCCACCAATAGAGCAAGAGGGTTGCCTTTTCTCCACACCCTCTCCAGCATTTATTGTTTGTAGATTTTTTGATGATGCCCATTCTGACTGGTGGGAGGTGATATCTCATTGTAGTTTTGACCTGCGTTTCTCTAATAATTAATGATGTTGAGCATTCTTTCATGTGTCTGTTGGCAATCTGTATATCTTCTTTGGAGAAATGTCTATTTAGGTCTTCTGCCCATTTTTGGATTGGGTTGTTTGTTTTTTTTGATATTGAGCTGCATGAGCTGCTTGTAAATTTTGGAGATTAATCCTTTGTCAGTTGCTTCATTTGCAAATCTTTTCTGCGATTCTGAGGGTTGTCTTTTTGTCTTGTTTATGGTTTCCTTTGCTGTGCAAAAGCTTTTAAGTTTCATTAGGTCCCATTTGTCTATTTTTGTTTTTATTTCCATTTCTCTAGGAGGTGGGTCAAAAAGGATCTTGCTGTGATTTATGTCACAGAGTGTTCTGCCTATGTTTTCCTCTAAGAGTTTGATAGTGTCTGGCCTTACATTTAGGTCTTTAATCCATTTTGAGTTTATTTTTGTGTATGGTGTTAGGAAGTGTTCTAATATCATTCTTTTACATATAGCTGTCCATATTTCCCAGCACCACATATTGAAGAGGCTGTCTTTTCTCCATTGTATATTATTGCCTCCTTTACCAAAGATAAGGTGACCGTATGTGTGTGGGTTTATCTCTGGGCTTTCTATCCTGTTCCATTGATCCATATTTCTGTTTTTGTGCCAGTACCATACTGTCTTGATTACTATAGCTTTGTAGTATAGTCTGAAGTCAGGGAGCCTGATTCCTCCAGCTCCGTTATTCTTTCTCAAGGTTGCTTTGGCTGTTCGGGGTCTTTTGTGTTTCCATACAAATTGTGAAATTTTTTGTTCTAGTTCTGTGAAAAATGCCACTGGTAATTTGATAGGGATTGCATTGAATCTGTAGATTGCTTTGGGTAGTAGAGTCATTTTCACAATGTTGATTCTTCCAATCCAAGAACACGGTATATCTCTTCATCTGTTTGTATCATTTTTAATTACTTTCATCAGTGTCTTATACTTTTCTGCATATAGGTCTTTTGTCTCCTTAGGTAGGTTTATTCATAGATATTTTATTCTTTTTGTTGCAGTGGTAAATGGGAGTATTTTCTTAATTTCCCTTTCAGATTTTTCATCATTAGTGTATAGGAGTGCAAGAGATTTCTGTGCATTAATTTTGTATCCTGCTACTTTACCAGATTCATTGATTAGCTCTAGTAGTTTTCTGGTAGCATCTTTAGGATTCTCTATGTATAGTATCATGTCATCTGTAAACAGTGACAGCTTTACTTCTTCTTTTCTGATTTGGATTACTTTTATTTCTTTTTCTCCTCTGATTGCTGTGGCTAAAACTTCCGAAACTATGTTGAATAATAGTGGTGAGAGTGGGCAACCTTGTCTTCTTCCTGATCTTAGTGGAAATGGTTTCAGTTTTTCACCTTTGAGGACGATGTTGGCTGTGGGTTTGTCATATATGGCCTTTATTATGTTGAGGAAAGTTCCCTCTATGCCTACTTTCTGGAGGGTTTTTTATCATAAATAGGTGTTGAATTTTGTCAAAAGCTTTCTCTGCATCACTTGAGATAATCATATGGTTTTTCTCCTTCAATTTGTTAATATGGTGTATCACATTGATTGATTTGCGTATATTGAAGAATCCTTGTATTCCTGGGATAAACCCCACTTGATCATGGTGTATGATCCTTTTAATGTGCTGTTGGATTCTGTTTGCTAGTATTTTGTTGAGGATTTTGCATCTATGTTCATCAGTGATATTAGCCTGTAGTTTTCTTTCTTTGTGACATCTTTGTCTGGTTTTGGTATCAGGGTGATGGTGGCCTCGTAGAATGGGTTTGGGAGTGTTCCTCCCTCTGCCATATTTTCGAAGAGTTTGAGAAAGACAGGTGTTAGCTCTTCTCTAAATGTTTGATAGAATTCGCCTGTGAAGCCATCTGGTCCTGGGCTTTTGTTTGTTGGAAGATTTTTAATCACAGTTTCAATTTCAGTGCTTGTGATTGGCCTGTTCATATTTTCTATTTCTTGCTGGTTCAGTCTCAGAAGGTTCTGCATTTCTAACAATTTGTCCATTTCTTCCAGGTTGTCCATTTTATTGGCATGTAGTTGCTTGTGGTAATCTCTCCTGATCCTTTGTATTTCTGCAGTGTCAGTTGTTACTTCTCCTTTTTCATTTCTAATTCTATTGATTTGAGTTTTCCCCCTTTTTTTCTTGATGAGTCTGGCTAATGGTTTATCAATTTTATCTTCTCAAAGAACCAGCTTTTAGTTTTATTGATGTTTGCTATCGTTTCCTTCATTTCTTTTTCATTTATTTCTGATTTGATCTTTATGATTTCTTTCCTTCTGCTAATTTTGGGGTTTTTTTTGTTCTTCTTTCTCTAATTGCTTTAGGTGTAAGGTTAGGTGGTTTATCTGAGATGCTTCTTGTTTCTTGAGGTAGGATTGTATTCCTATAAACTTCCCTCTTAAAACTGCTTTTGTTCCATCCCATAGGTTTTGGGTCATCATGTTTTCATTGTCATTTGTTTCTAGGTATTTTTTGATTTCTTCAGTGATCTCTTGGTTATTAAGTAGTGTATTGTGTAGCCTCCATGTGTTTGTATTTTTTACAGGTTTTTTCCTGTAATTGATATCTAGTGTCATAGCGTTGTGGTCGGAAAGGATACTTGATACGATTTCAATTTTCTTAAATTTACCAAGGCTGGATTTCTGACCCAACATATGATCTATCCTGGAGAATGTTCCATGAGCACTTGAGAAGAATGTGTATTCTGTTGTTTTTAGATAGAATGTCCTATAAATATCAATTAAGTCCATCTTGTTTAATGTATCATTTAAAGTGTGTGTATCCTTATTTATTTTCATTTTGGATGATCTGTCCATTGGTGAAAATGGGGTGTTAAATTCCCCTACTATGGTTGTGTTACTGTCGATTTCCCCTTTTATGGCTGTTAGTATTTGCCTTATGTATTGAGGTCCTCCTATGTTGTGTACATAAATATTTACAATTGTTATATCTTCTTCTTGGATTGATCCCTTGATCATTATGTAGTGTCCTTCTTTGTCTCTTGTAATAGTCTTTGTTTTAAAGTCCATTTTGTTTGATAGGAGAATTGCTGCTCCAGCTTTCTTTTGATTTCCTTTTGAATGGAATATCTTTTTCCATCCCCTCACTTTCAGTCTGTATGTGTCCCTAGGTCTGAAGTGGGTCTCCTGTAGACAGCATATATACGGGTCTTGTTTTTGTATCCATTCAGGCAGTCTCTGTCTTTTGGTGGGAGCATTTAAACCATTTACATTTAAGGTAATTATCGATATGTATGGTCCTATTCCCATTTTCTTAATTGTTTTGGGTTTGTTTTTGTAAGTCTTTTCCTTCTCTTGTGTTTTCTGCCTATAGAAGTTCCTTTAGTATTTGTTGTAAAGCTGGTTTGGTGGTGCTGAATTCTCTTAGCTTTTGCTTGTCTGTAAAGGTTTTAATTTCTCCATCAAATCTGAATGAGATCCTTGCTGGGTAGAGTAATCTTGGTTGTAGGTTTTTCTCCTTCATCACTTTATATATGTCCTGCCACTCCTTTCTAGCTTGCAGAGTTTCTGCTGAAGGATCAGCTGTTAACCTTATGGGGATTCCCTTGTGTTATTTGTTGTTTTTTCCTTGCTGCTTTTAATATTTTTTCCTTGTATTCAATTTTTGATAGTTTGATTAATATGTGTCTTAGTCTGTTTCTCCTTGGATTTATCCTGTATGGGACTCTCTGTGCTTCCTGGACTTGATTAACTATTTCCTTTCCCATATTAGGGAAGTTTTCAACTATAATCTCTTCAAATATTTTCTCAGTCCCTTTCTTTTTCTCTTCTTCTTCTGGGACCCTTATAATTCGAATGTTGCTGAGTTTAATGTTGTCCCAGAGGTCTCCGAGACTGTCTTCCATTCTTTTCATTCTTTTTTCTTTATTCTGCTCTGCAGTAGGTATTTCTACTATTTTATCTTCCTGGTCACTTATCCGTTTTTCTGCCTCAGTTATTGTGCTATAGATCCCTTCTAGAGAATTTTTAATTTCATTTATTGTGTTGTTCATGATTGTTTGTTTGCTCTTTTGTTCTTCTATGTCCTTGTTAAATGTTTCTTGTATTTTCTCTATTCTATTTCCAAGATTTTGGATCATCTTTACTATCATTATTCTGAATTATTTTTCAGGTAGACTGCCTATTTCCTCTTCATTTGTTAGGTCTGGTGGGTTTTTGCCTTGCTGTTTCATCAGCTGTGAGTTTCTCTGTCTTCTCATTTTGCTTAACTTACTGTGTTTGGGGTCTCCTTTTCACAGGCTACAGGTTCGTAGTTCCCGTTGTTTTTGGTGTCTGTCCCCAGTGGCTAAGGTTGGTTCAGTGTGTTGTGTAGGCTTCCTCATGGCAGGGACTAGTGCCTGTGTTCAGGTGGATGAGGCTGGATCTTGTCTTTCTGGTGGGCAGGTCCACATCTGGTGGTGTGTTTTGGGGTGTCTGTGGCCTTATTATGATTTTAGGCAGCTTCTCTGCTAATGGATGGGGTTGTGTTCCTGTCTTGCTAGTTGTTTGGTGCAGGGTGTCCAGCATTGGAGCTTGCTGGTTGTTGAGTGGAGCTGGGTCTTGGCATTGAGATGGTGATCTCTGGAAGATTTTTGCCATTTGATATTACATGGAGCTGGGAGATCTCTTGTGGACCAGTGTCCTGAACTTGGCTCTCCCACCTCAGAGGCACAGCCCTGACGCCTGGCTGGAGCACCAAGAACCTGTCCTCCACATGGCTCAGAATAAAAGGGAGAAAAAAAAGAAAGAAGGAAGAAGATAAAATAAAATAAAGGTATTAAAATAAAAAATAGTTATAAAAAATATTTTTTAAGTAATAAGAAAAAAAGAAAGAAAGAAGAGAGCAACCAAACCAAAAAACAAATCCACCAATGATAACAAGTGCTAAAAACTATACTAAAAACAAAAACGGACAGACAGAACCCAGGACAAATGGTAAAAGCAAAGCTATACAGACAAAATCACACACAGAAGCATACACATACACACTCACAAAAAGAGAAAAAGGGAAAAATATATATATATATATTGTTGTTCCCAAAGTCCACCTCTTCAATTTGGGATCATTCATTGTCTATTCAAGTATTCTGCAGGTGCAGGGTACATCAAGTTGACTGTGGAGATTTAATTCGCTGCTCCTGAGGCTGCTGGGAGAGATTTCCCTTTCTCTTCTTTGTTCGCACAGCTCCCGAGGTTCAGCTTTGGATTTGGACCCGCCTCTGTGTGTAGGTCCCCTGAGGGTGTCTGTTCTTTGCTCAGACAGGACAGGGTTAAAGGAGCAGCTGATTTGGTGGCTCTGGCTCACTCAGGCCAGGGGGAGGGAGGAGTACGGATGCGGGCGAGCCTGTGGCGGCAGAGACCGGCGTGACTTTGCACCAGCCTGAGGCACGCCGTGTGTTCTCCCGGGGAAGTTGTCCCTGGATCATGAAACCCTGGCAGTGGTGGGCTGCACAGGTTCCTGGGAGGGGAGGTGTGGATAGTGACCTGTGCTCGTACACAGGCTTCTTGGTGGTGGCAGCAGCAGGCTTAGCATCTCATGCCCGTCTCTGGGGTCCACGCTGATAGCCACGGCTCGCGCCCGTCTCTGGAGCTCCTTTAAGCGGTGCTCTGAATCCCCTCTCCTCACGCACTAGGAAACAAAGAGGCAAGAAAAAGTCTCTTGCCTCTTCGGCAGCTCCAGACCTTTTCCCGGACTCCCTCCCAGCCAGCTGTGGCGCACTAGCCCCCTTCAGGCTGTGTTCACGCCGCCAACCCCAGTCCTCTCCCTGCGATCCGACCGAAGCCCGAGCCTCAGCTCCCAGCCCCCGCCCACCCCAGCGGGTGAGCAGACAAGCCTCTCGGGCTGGTGAGTGCTTCTCGGCGCCGATCCTCTGTGCGGGAATCTCTCCACTTTGCCCTCCGCACCCCTGTGGCTGCGCTCTCCTCCGTGGCTCCGAATCTTCCCCCCTCCGCCACCCGCAGTCTCCGCCGTGAAGGGGCTTCCTCGTGTGTGGAAACCTTTCCTCCTTCACGGCTCCCTCCCACTGGTGCAGGTCCTGTCCCTATTCTTTTGTCTCTGTTGTTTCCTTTTTCTTTTGCCCTACCCAGGTGCGTGGGGAGTTTCTTGCCTTTTGGGAGGTCTGACGTCTTCTGCCAGCGTTCAGTGGGTGTTCTATAGGAGCAGTTCCACATGTAGATGTATTTCTGATGTATTTGTGGGGAGGAAGGTGATCTCCGCGTCTTACTCTTCCGCCGTCTTGAAGCTCCTCCCCAGGCAATATGTTATTCACATATGCACATCAACTTGTTCACTTCTCACAAAAACACTATACTGTGGATTGAATTGTGTCCTCCCAAAAAAGTATGCTGGTGTCCTAACCCTAGTACCTCAGAATGTGACCTCGTTTGGAAATAGGGTTTTTACAAAAGTAAACAAGTTAAAATGAGGTCATTAGCATGGCCTCTAATCCATTATGACTGGTATCATTATAAAAAGGGGGAATGTGGCCACAGGGACAGACATGCACAGAGGGAAGATGATATGAAGACACACAGGCAGAACACGGTGTAAAGACAAAGGCAGAGATTGGAGTGACACCTCTACCAGCCAAAGATGGCCTGCAAACCACCAGAAGCTAAGAGAGAGGCATAGAACCGATTTTCTCTCATAGCTCCCAGAAGGAACCAACACTGCCAACACCTTGATTTTGGACTTCTAGCCTCCAGAATTGTGAGACAATACATTTCTCTTGTTTAAGCTATCCAGTTTTTGGTACTTTGTTATGGCAGTCCTAAGAAATTAATATACTCTATGAGGGAGGTACTACTAACTGTTACTATTTTGCAGATGAAAAAAGTGAGGCACAGAGGAATTAAGTGATTTACCAGCTGGTAAATGATTCAAACCCAGGCACTCTGACTCTAGTATCTATGCTTTTACCCATTTTACTAAATCGCCTCTTGTCTCTGCTGTAGTTACGGACCTTTCCCTTCCTAAAGCTTTTCACATCCTTTTGACTGACTTCTCCAGGCAGCACTGCACATGCCCCTTCCGCTGTAGTCTCCCACAGGGCACTGTGGCCTTGACTGGCCCAGAGCTGCACTGTGGTCTGAGGTGCAGCAGGAGAAAGCCTCCCTTCTGTTGGCGGCTTTCTAAAGTAGCACTGCTTGAGCCCTGGGTTTGGTAGCTTTTTTAGGGAAGCACCTCTTCAGGGTTTTAATTCTAGCTCTTGCTCCCAAGAATCTGGATGTGAATCAGTGGGGAGACGGTATAGGACAAGGATAAATATGAGCACTGGCTCACATTAAACTCTTCATTTCTCCTCACCATGTTCACTGAACTATAACTGGGTCATGTATGTGTATGTCGTATGCGCACATGTGTACATGGAGAAAAACATGCATCAAGTTGTTGGGTGAGAGATGTGTGTGACAGAGACAAGAAAAGCTACCTATTCATGATATGGACACTTTGTGGGGCTATCAGCATGTTTATTTAAAATTATGGGTGTGTACCCATGGAGGTATATATAAAGATAGTCACTAAAATGTTAATAGTGATTATTGCAGGGTCATAGAATTTCAGGTGAGTTTTTTCCTTCTGCATTTCTGTGGGATAAAGGGTAGTTATAGTTTTTGTCATTGTAATGGTGGCTCCCATGAAGAACACAGAAGTGATAAAGACAGTATTGTTTCTTTTGTATTGGATTCATAAATTGTCTTGACCACAAGGTTTCTGAATCTCCTTCACTTTCTTCCTATAAAGTATATGTTTCTTTTTCTTTAAAATCATCTTGAAGATTAGAAGTGTGATGCACAGGATAAGTGCTCAGAAGAGATTTGAAGAGGTGATATTCAATGAATCATCAGATGGTAAAAATGGGACTGCTTTTAAAAAGTCACATGGTTAGGCTCTCTCCTGTCTCTTTCATTTGGACAGGCTGAGTGACTCTGTGACATAGAGTAAGATCCCCTCCTTCCTTACCCATTCATTTGTGCTCGGCCATATGGATCATAATGACTGAAGCAATCTGTTCAGGAACCTCTGCCCATATTACTGGGCAACGCACACCAGTTTTGCAGCAAATGAGTACTGTCAGGTTGTCATCAAAATAATAAGCCCATGGTCCAAAGGAAATAAAGTTGGTGCTCCTTATAAACAGTTATGGTACTGTTTTGCAGACTGAAACCTCCAATATCTAAAAACCATCATGCTGTAAATATTCCTCTATTTGGTATGTAGTGTTACAGCATCCCTCACACCTATCTGGTTTTTAAGGTCAGTGAATTTTGTAGAATTCTTTGCCAGGTAGCTGCTGTGATATGAATAAATTTATGTGAAAATGAACTCAGCCAGCTAGTTATTGAACAAGATTTTTTTTTAATGGAATGTACTGACAGGAGAGAAGAAAAGGCAAACATAAAGGGTGAATAATGACCTTATGAAAATATTTTCTTTTCCCCTTCAGTTCAGGGGAAACAGTAATTTAGTTTTTAAAGACAAACTTTCAAAAATCAAAAGGGAAGGAAAATGGAATTCCAACTCCATTGAGATAGAGGAAATAAGTAAAGCATTTCCAAGGAAAAAGAATTATCTGCATGAATGTAACAAAACAGCAATAAATACTTAAATTGTTTAATTTTTTCAAATACAGGAGGGGATGAGCAAATGCAAAACCAAAAATGTATAAGACAGATTTAACTACATTTTTCTTAAGTTATATTAAGTACCTCCTCCAAAACACCCAGCTGCAACAAAAATAAGTTTCTTAAAGATGCCAAGTTTTTAAGGGAAGGAAGTAATTTTGCTTCAGGTGGTCTATAAGGAGAACAATAAAAGCCACCTAGTTCTATAACAGTTCCCTTCTCCATCCAATTTCCTCCCAAAACAAAAAGGAGTCTGGGGCTTTGGGATGATGAAAGCTCAGTATGTCAAACTAGAAATTGCATTTAATCCGTTTCATTAAATGACTTTTTTTTTCTTTTTCTTTTTTTTGTCAGAGCTGTCTAAGCAACTCTCTGATCCTTTTTTCAAAGTTCAAAGTACTCTCCAAGATTTTGTGAACTGCCTAGCTGCTTATATCCCCATGTCTCCTCTACTTCCAGGCTTTTACTTCTCCATTGTCTGCATCTGTCTGCCTTGTGCATTCCCAGACGTTAAACATAGCCCCTTCTTCATCACACGCGCGTGCACGCACACATACACCCCACCTACTCGCGGAGACAGCATGCTTTAGCAGAAGTGTGGTGGTGCTCATGAAGGTGGTGTTTGTGAGGCAGAAAAGAGTAACTTTAAAGGAAACCTTAGGCACTCAGATTTTAAAATGCTTTTGATTATCCCCGACCTGGTTTTTCACTCTGCTTAGTTGAGGTCTTGTTGTCCACATTCTTCTCATCTGCCTCAGCCCTATGAGCTCCCATTCATGGATCGCTCCGAGGAACTCCAAGATCTTTTCAGTTCTTTTCAACTCCTATTCCTGACCTCTGCTCCTCGGCAGTTGCACCTAAACTCAATCCAATGAGCAACAGAAGAAAAGGACCTTCAATTTAACGTCTCCCAATTTAGAAAGTGGAGGGGGTGGTGACTTAAATCAAAAGATAAAATGTCTTCACTCTACCTTACTTGCCATGTTTCAAGTCAGTAACAATGGGCAATCCATTCCTTGTTTTTTAAAGTAGGGAAACGGAACTTTGGATCTTCCCAGTTACACAGCTTCAAGAAGATGTAAACAGCCATCTTCTCCCCTTTTCCATTTCCTTGGTAACACTGGTTACAGTAAACACATTGGGTCCTTGGAAAAGGTTAGGGCTTTTGGCCAGGGTTGAGCGGTGGGATGAGTAGAAAGAGATGATATAGAGAAAAGTGGGAATACTGGTGCATTCTTTGTTATTTTCTAATCTAAATCAATGCTTATTATATATTTTAATTGCTAATATTTATTGCTGCCCTTAAAACTGAAAAGTAAGTACTAGGGAAAATTAAATTTACTTTTCTCAATACTTTACTAATGTAATAGATTTGTTCTTTAGAGCTATCTAAAGTCATCAACAAAGATATCATGCCCCCCTGACAATAAAAAAATGAGAGAATCTAAAGAAAAGAAGACAAAGCTAAACATACTCTTACCATATTATCCAGCAAGCATACTCTTTAGTATTTACCCAAAGGAGTTGAAAACTTATGTCCACATGAAAATCTGCACATGGATGCTTATAGCAGCTTTATTTATAATTGTTAAGAACTTGGAAGCAACCAAGATATTCTTTAGTAGGTGAATGGATAAATAAACTGTGGTACATCCATACAATGCAATATTATACAGTACTAAAAAGAAATGAGCTATCAAGCCATGAAAAACATGGAGGAAACTTAAATGCACGTTACTAAGTGAAAGAAGCCAATATGGGGAAAGTACATATTGTGTGATTCCAGCCATATGACATTGCGGATAAAGCAAAATTACAGAGACAATAAAAAGGTCGGTGGTCTCCAGGGGTGAGAGTGGGGTGGAGTAGGGGTTGAATAGTCAGATCACAGAGGATTTTGGGGGCAGTGAAAATAATCCATCCATTATAATGATTGATACATGTCATTATACATTCGTCCAAACCCATAGAATGTACAACAGCAAGAGTGAACCCTAAGGTAAATTATGGATTTTGGGGGATTACAATAGGTTTATCCTTGGTAAAATAATGTACCATTCTGGTACATGTTGATAATGGAGGAGGTTATGCATGTGTGGGAATAAGGACTATATGGGACATTTCTGCATCTTCCTCTCAATTTTATTGTAAACCTAAACTGCTCAAAAAATAGTCTTCTAAAATAACATAACTATAATACCATTATCATACCTTAAAAAAAAGTAAGGCAAGAGAGACATTTTAGATTTTTCTTTATAGATAGCAGTGGGTCAAATAAAAAGAGAATTATTAAAATATTTCATTAGCGGGGTTATTACAATGCACTTTATAACACATAGTCTATGACCATTCTCTTAAAATTATATCAGTAAGCCTAATACTAGGGGGATTGAAGAGATATTTTTCCTTTCCTCCCTCTCCACTCCCATTCCAAGTCAGAAACAATTTCATCAGCCTAAATTGCCTGGATTGATAGGTCTACTGTAAAAGTGCTTTTCTGATATGTGTTATTATCAGTTTGAGGGATTCACATCCCAAAACTTGAAAGGGGCTAAACTTCCAGGAATTAACTTGCAGGCCACCCTTTTGTCAGGAGGTCCTGTATTACTGTTTTTTGAATGTGTTCTTCAAGCTTCAGTTTCCAAATTTATTTATTTATTCATTTATTTTTTGAGTAGGATGCCTGTTTAACTTTTGGACTAGACTGTTGGACCTCAGAAATAAATTCCATTTCCAAAGCCTGCTCATATGGATGACAATCCCTGGGCAAGCATTCAGTTTTCTAAAGTGGCCTTCCTTTGCTCTTTCAAGGGAATCTTGGGCACAAATTCATTCAGGTTATATTACTAAATGGCCATCTTCGGGTTAATTATCTCCAAATAACTAAAATCATTATTATGAAATTCTCTTCCTCAAGTCTGTCAATTGGCATCATCATGTTGGTGATACAACTTATTTCAAGATTTCCTGGGTGTCTTCATCAGAAGTTACTGGGGTTAAAATGTTATATAAATTTTATGGGGGAGTTCCCTTTTGGATTATTGAGGTTTAAAGCTTCAATGGTAAAGACTTTTATGGTAAAAACTTTTCTTAAATATCTGGAGATTCTTGGTTTCCTGTTCATATTTAAGAGCCAGGCATTGAGAAACTGGTTGGGAGTGCTGTGCACATAAGGGTGGCTTGTCAGCTGATGAACCTGATAGTATAATCAGGATTAGGCAGGAGTGTTATTGTTTTATCAGAGTACTCCCAGATACCTCATCTATAGTGCTTTCTCTTGGATCATAGGTCCCTGGAGAGGAATTCTCCAATTTCTTGCATGAAGATTATACATTTGGCTGCCAGGGTTTTCAAGGACCTAAGCTGGGAGAAAGTAGCTGTGATTGGGTATGGGTGGGTTCAGGGTTTGGTTTATAGATGCTCAGGTAATCGCCTTTATTTCCAGTGCAGCTCTTAACTCCCATCTTTCTTTGTGGCCAGTGTCCCTTAGTTTACAGCTAGAGCTTCTCTGATTCAACTTATCCTCAGACAAAATCTTCTGTCTTTTGCTAGAGTGTATAAAATGCTCCTATTCCTGAAAAGTAAGGAAGCGATTTCTCTTTTGGATCTTTAATTCATTCTTAGTTTGTCTCTTTGCAGCTTCAATTCCTAGTTTAGATATACTGGGATTTGTGGGACACATATGTATACTTCTTTGTATAATCCTTTTTTTTTCCTTCTCCTGTATAGAATCCTTTGTAACCTGGCATCATTTTCAGTCATTATTCCCCTTGAATTTTAGAATCCTTGTTTTTAATCAATTTTTAGTGTCTTAGTTTCCTATCTATAAAACTGGACTTGATTGCTAAGGTCCTTTCCAAATCAAAAGTTCTGATGTGGTAGGAAGTAGGCTGAAAGGGCAGGTAGTGGAGTTAGACACCCGGATTCATATCACTGCTTCAATACTGGACAGTCAGAATTCTCTGGTTGTAAGCAATAGAGACCAACTGGGCTTCCTTAAGCATAAAAGGAAATTGCATGAAGGAAAGTGAATAACAGAATCTATGTTAAAGCTGGAAAGCCAGTCTCAGAGAATGGGCAGAAGCCGGGGAGGCCTGGCAGTGGGGAAGTCAGCCAAAGTCAAACCCCAGGAACAACCTGATGAGGAAGCTGCCGCTGGTACCACTGCCACTGGATATCTGCCACCAGCACATTCTTGATGTCACTGCTACTGAGAGTAATTTCTCAATTCTTGGTCCATCTTTGTGATTGGTGCCTTTAAGTCTCAAGGGATGGGAGAGGAAATTTAAATAGAGCCTATTTGTATTAGGGCTCTGCAGAGAAACAGAACCAATATGATACTCTTATTTTATTTTATTTAGAATTGGCTCAAGTGATTGTAGGAGCTGGAAAGTCTGAAATTTGTAGGGCAGGCTGGCAGCCTGGAAATTCAGGTAAGAGTTGATGTGGCAATCTTGAATCTGAGTTCCACAGGGCAGGCCAGGTAGCCTGGAAACTCAGGCAGTGTTTGTATGTCTCAGTAGTGAAGCTGAAATCCTTCTTTGGGAAATTTGTCTTTGTTCTTAAGGCCTCCAACTGATTGATGAAGTTCATTTACAATGTGGAGAGTAATCTGCTTTACTCAAAGTCTAGTGATTAAATGTCAATTACATTTGAAAAATACCTTCACAGTGACATCTAGACAAGTGTTTGACTAAACAACTGGGCACCATAGCCTAGCCAAGTTGACGTATAAATTTAATCATCACACCATTCAATGTCCATAACAAGATCCCTCTTCAAACATTTCCTAAGTTTAAGATGCTGGGCAGGGACATGACAAAAAAAGTGACATCTGCCTACCATAGTCACTTTGCTGTGTGATCTTGGGCAAGGCTCTTCTCTCTGTGCTTCAGACTCCAATTCTATAAAATGGGGATAATAACACATAATAATATTACACATATTGTTGTAAACAGTAAAACATAAAATATATGTAAATCCCATAGAGAACTTCTTGGAACAAAATTAGTGCTCAAAAAGTATCGTGCTGTAACTTTTTATCTAAACACTGCAATGGATTATTTGTTGCAACTTATATACCCAGCTTCCCACAGTGCAGAGTACTTGAGAATGAAACACCTGAATCTGACGGAGGGAGGTGTGATTTGCATCCATGACCAAAGGCCTTTAGTTTGCACACTCAAATAATGATACTAATAGCTGTGATTTATTGAGCCCTTGCTACCTGCCAGGTACTCTACTGGATACTTTACATATATTTACTCATATAATTGATTCACACAACAATCCAGTGAGGTTGGTGATTCCTCATTTTATAGAGAGCATACTGAGATTTGGAAAAATATGTATCACACCCAGAATCACACAACTAGCCCATTGGAGGGCCTGCATAAGAACTCAGGATTTTCTTATTCTAAAATCCTACTCTCTTAACTACTCCTCTACTACTGTTGCCTCTACTTACTCCAGACAGAGGCGTTGTCTTCTTTCCTGGCTTCAATTCTTCGAGTGTTACATCAGCTTCACTGGTCTGGAAAACGAGAATCCCAAGGTCTCCCCTAAACATCAAATTCAGGATGCTAAACCCCTGCAAGGAAGATCTTTGTCCTTTTTATTAGACATGAGGCTTTTTTTAGTGGTAGCTCTGCTTCAGATTTCTTCTTAAAAATTTGTTAATAAAATTTTGAGTTTTTTGAGTCAACTCATAGATGTAGAAAAGAAAGAAAATAGAATTTTAAAAAGTCTCCTTTCATACAATTTGAACAATTCAAAAAATTTAAAAAATTCTTTCTTATAAACTAATCTATGTAAAACTTCTTGAATAAGTTTAGGGTACCATGGAAAATATTATTCCATATATAGAAGAGAAATTGTTAAGTTTTGAATATTACAGAAAAACAGTTTTTAATGTTTGGTAGGTTGAACACTTCATAATATCCATCATAGAAAAATAAGGATAAAAATCACATGCAAGCCTTTCATTTGTGGACAAAAACATCTAAGGGTTAAGTGTATCTGAACAACATTAAAAGTAGGAATTAACTGGTCTTCACTGCAAATTAGAAAAAAAAAGAAAATGTGACACTATGTATATACTGGCATTGAAAGTTTTCATGTTTTTGATTAAAATATTAAGTCTGAGGGGAAAAAAAATAGAATTAAGCCTGTTTTTTCAGAATAAATTTGAATCTTAAACATTTTGTTCACCAGTTGAAATGGAGAGCATAGCAATTTGTTGGGTGGTATAGAGTCAGACCTGTTCTTCTCAAACTTTAGTGTCCACGTAGACCACGTAGGGATGTTTTCAGAATGCAAACGCTGATTCAGCAGGTTTGAGGTGAGACCTGAGCTTCTATATTTCCAATAAGGAAATCGATATCTACTGGTCATCGGAGGTACTCTTCATACTACCTTTACAGACGAGGAAGCAAAGTTAGCGAAAGTAACTTGGCAAGGCTAGTAAGTGGTGGAGTCAGGGTTTGAACCTCTGTCTATCTGACTTGACAGCCCATTTTTTTCCAGTGTACCATGTGCCAGTCATATCTGGATGGCCTTACTGCTACTGCTTTTTCTTTTGACATCATTGGCTATCCTTTACTTTTAAAGTTTTCTTTAAAAAAGAGAATCTAATCCAGTTTTTAAAAATCGACACAAAATTGTTCATTAAACTTCCCTCTCACATCTTGTTTTCCTGTTTCATTCGGTATGTCAGAATTGTTCTGTACCCTGCAGAGGCCTTGATGTTTTGTGCTAAGCCGACTGACAAAGCATTATGATTTAAAAACTGATTTAAAAACCATCCCGTTCCTTTCTCCACAAAGCCCCAACCTTTGATCTTCTCTCAGGAGCAATTTCCTATCAGCCCTTCTTTCAAAGCTAGTAAATGTTTGGCATGCAGTCCTACCCAGGCCCTCTCCCTCTCCCCAAAAGGAGAGGTTGAAACCTTCAATTCCCCATTGTCATTACTGTTCTATTGGAAGTCTTAGTGTAGGATTTGGTTTTCTATAGTGAAGGCGAAATCAAATATAGTGAACCTCATGCTCTGGCTGTGTTTACACACTTTCAAACTAAGCGAGGTTTTGGCAGTTACCTAGTTCACGTGATCTATGCAGGTGAAACCAGATTATTTCAGCACATTTTACTGAATTAATATTTTTGTTTGGCCCTCTTTACCCAGAAACATTGTTTTACATGATTCAAATTAATTAGATAATTGCAGAATCACCATTTTGCCTTGTGATACAAACTGGTAAGAATTCTGGCAGTCTATAATAAGGAGAAGAATGGACGAATTAGTTATCTAGGACTTCTGAAACTCTTTTCCACTATTCAACTTTTCCTTAAAGGCAAGCCAACATATAAAATCAACAAGATTAGGGCTAGTTGGGTTGAATATGGGGTAGAAACTTTGGAGGCTCATCTTCTCCTCCCTTTTATTCTGGGCATATTCTCCTGAGACAGAAGGGTCCACTGGAGTATTGTACATGGAAAAAAACATGGACTGTCAAGTTAGATAGGCCAAGGTTCACGTCCTAACTCCTAAAACATTCTTACAGCTCTGAATGATTACAACTGGCTTAGGCCAGAGCATGACCTACAGTTTTATCTCAAGGCTAATTATTTATTTTAAGTAAAATATGTGACTTTTGAAAAATAATTAGTATCCATGAACAATTAACAACAGTGTTTTAATATTTCTCTGACTATTTGAATTTCCTTAGTTAGCATTTTATTCAGAAACCCAGATTCAGCCAGTTCCACTTCCTAAAATCAGGTTATAGGGTCTTGAGTTAATAGAAATTTTACAAGTAAAGCATAGAAAGATATATGAATTCTGAATTTGCTATTTGTTCTTCCTTGCTGAAGACTAGATCTTCCTCTATTCAGACTAGATCTCTAGCTGTGGCCCACAATCTAGAAACATGTCAAATGACTAACTACGTGGCTTTTAAGATCTGCACGTCATGGTCACCTGCAGAGCTGCTACAGCCAACACTTATTGAGGGGGGAAGGGTTTTGGCTGTCATTTTAGAGAAATTTAGAGTTAATTCTAATGCACAACGAGGATTGAGAATTGCTGCATCAAGCCATTGAAAATTGGTCCTTTTATTCTGGTCATTTTTGTAAATGAATTCAGGTCCTCATCAAATTATAAACCTGGATTATTTTCTTGTTGCTACATTCTAAGTCAGAATGGACAATGATAACACCACATGGTCCATTTTCCTGTTCTGAATACACATGCCATAGAACTTATGCAATCTTCTTAAAATTCAATAACATTAACGACAATAGCTATAATTTATTGAGCAACTACTACGTGTAGGCATCATCATCATCCTTTTCATCATCATCATCACCACAGCATCATCAACGCTAACATTTACTAAGCACTTGCTAAGATGTTCATATATAAAACTTCTTCTAGTTCTCACAAAACTCTGTGCTGTAAGCATATAATATCCTTTTTTACAGATGAGAAAACTAAGTTATAGCAGCATCTAGGCTTCTCATCCAAGGCTAGACAGGTAATAAGTGTAGAATTCTGGCTCCATATCTTTATACATCATCTCTAACTTTTACAACAACCTTATAAGATAGGTGTTGAACGTGTACCCTCATTTTACAAATGAATATAAATATCTAAGGCTTTAAGTAGTTAAGTAACCAATATCAGATGCTGGAAATCAACCTAAAATCAAGCCCAAGTAATATTTATTCATTGTGTAAAAAAGAGTATCTTTTATTTATTTTTGATCCTGTGAGGGCCTGAAGAGCTGCACCGAAATAGAATTCCCCCAAACCAATGTTACTTTGAAAAGAAAAAGCTAGTAAACACTGTGAGTTTTTTTTTTTAATTTTTGAATATTATTTTATTTATTTTTTTATACAGCAGGTTCTTATTAGTTATCCCTTTTCTACACATCAGTGTATACATGTCAATCCCAATCTCCCAATTCATCACCCACCCCCCACCCCCCACCCCCTCACCACTTTTCCCCTTGGTGTCTATACGTTTGTTCTCTACATCTGTGTCTCAATTTCTGCCCTGCAAACTGGTTCATCTGTACCATTTTTCTAGGTTCCACATATATGTGTTAATATACGATATTGGTTTTTCTCTTTCTGACTTACTTCACTCTGTATGACAGTCTCTAGATCCATCCATGTCTCTACAAATGACCCAATTTCGTTCCTTTTTATGGCTGAGTAATATTCCATTGTATGTATGTACCACATCTTCTTTATCCATTCATCTGTCTGTGGGCATTTAGGTTGCTTCCATGACCTGGCTATTGTAAATAGTGCTGCAGTGAACATTGGGGTGCGTGTGTCTTTTTGATTTATGGTTTTCTCTAGGTATATGCCCAGTAGTGGGATTGCTGGGTCGTATGGTAGTTCTATTTTTAGTTTTTGAAGGAACCTCCATACTGTTTTCCACGGTGGCTGTACCAATTTACATTCCCACCAACAGTGCAGGAGGGTTCCCTTTTATCCACACCCTCGCCAGCGTTTGTTGTTTGTAGATTTTCTGATGATGCCCATTCTAACTGGTGTGAGGGGATACCTCATTGTAGTTTTGATTTGCATTTCTCTAATAACTAGTGATGTTGAGCAGATTTTCATTTGCTTCTTGGCCATCTGTATGTCTTCTTTGGAGAAATGTCTATTTAGGTCTTCTGCCCATTTTTGGATTGGGTTGTTTGTTTTTTTAATATTGAGCTGCATGAGCTGTTTTATTTTTATTCTTATTTTTTTTGCATGAGCTGTTTTATATTTTAGAGATTAATCCTTTGTCTGTTGATCTGTTTGCAAATATTTTCTCTCATTCTGAGGGTTGTCTTTTCATCTTGTTTATGGTTTCCTTTGCTGTGCAAAAGCTTTGAAGTTTCATTAGGTCCCATTTATTTTTGTTTTTATTTCCATTACTCTAGGAGGTGGATCAAAAAAGATCTTGCTGTGATTTATGTCAAAGAGTGTTCTTCCTATGTTTTCCTCTAAGAGTTTTATAGTGTCTGGCCTTACATTTAGGTCCTTAATCCATTTTGAGTTTATTTTTGTGTATGGTGTTAGGGAGTGGTCTAATTTCATTCTTTTACATGTAGCTGTCCAGTTTTCCCAGGACCACTTATTGAAGAGGCTGTCTTTTCTCCATTGTATACCCTTGCCTCCTTTGTCATAGATTAGTTGACCATAGATGTGTGGGTTTATCTCTGGGCTTTCTATCTTGTTCCATTGATCTATGTTTCTGTTGTTGTGCCAGTACCATATTGTCTTGATGACTGTAGCTTTGTAGAATAGTCTGAAGTCAGGGAGTCTGATTCCTCCAGCTCCGGTTTTTTTCCCCCAAGACAGCTTTGGCTATTCGGGGTCTTTTGTGTCTCCATACAAATTTTAACATGTTTTGTTCTAGTTCTGTAAAAAATGCCATTGGTAATTTGATAGGGATTGCACTGAATCTGTAGATTGCTTTGGGTAGTATAGTCATTTTCACAGTATTGATTGTTCCAATCCAAGAACATGGTATATCTCTCCATCTGTTGCTATCATCTTTAATTTCTTTCATCAGTGTCTTATAGTTTTCTGCATACAGGTCTTTCGTCTCCCTAAGAAGGTTTATTCCTAGATATTTTATTCTTTTTGTTGCAGTGGTAAATGGGAGTGTTTCCTTAATTTCTCTTTCAGATTTTTCATCATTAGTATATAGGAATGCAAGAGATTTCTGTGCATTAATTTTGTATCCTGCAACTTCACCAAATTCATTGATTAGCTCTAGTAGTTTTCTGGTGGCATCTTAGGGTTCTCTATGTATAGTATCATGTCATCTGCAAACGGTGAGAGTTTTACTTCTTCTTTTCCAATTTGTATTCCTTTTATTTCTTTTTCTTCTCTGATTGCCATGGCTAGGACTTCCAAAAGTTGAATATGTTGAATAATAATGGTGAGAGTGGACATCCTTGTCTTGTTCCTGATCTTAGAGGAAATGTTTTCAGTTTTTCACCTTTGAAAATGATGTTTGCTGTGGGTTTGTCATATATGGCCTTTATTATGTTGAGGTAGGTTCCCTCTATGCCCACTTTCTGGAGAGTTTTTTTTATTATAAATGGGTGTTGAATTTTGTCAAAAGCTTT
The DNA here is from genome assembly GCF_028021215.1 of Eschrichtius robustus. Lineage (NCBI taxonomy): Eukaryota > Metazoa > Chordata > Mammalia > Artiodactyla > Eschrichtiidae > Eschrichtius > Eschrichtius robustus. Next base: position 70,084,762 of record NC_090830.1, read on the forward strand.
TTCTGCATCTATTGAGATGATCATATGGGTTTTATTCTTCAATTTGTTAATATGGTGTATCACATTGATTGATTTGCATATATTGAAGAATCCTTGCATCCCTTGGATAAATCCCACTTGATCATGGTGTAAGATCCTTTTAATGTGTTGTTGGATTCTGTTTGCTAATATTTTGTTGAAGATTTTTGCATCTATATTCGTCAGTGATATTGGTCTGTAATTTTCTTTTTTTGTAATATCTTTGTCTGGTATTGGTGTCAGGGTTATGGTGGCCTCATAGAATGAGTTTGGGAGTGTTCCTTCCTCTACAGTTTTTTGGAAGAGTTTGAGAAGGATGGGTGTTAGTTCTCTAAATGTTTGATAGAATTCACCTGTGAAGCCATCTGGTCCTGGACTTTTCTTTCTTGGAAGATTTTTAATCACAGTTTCAATTTCATTACTTGTGATTGGTCTGTTCACATTTTCTGTTTCTTTCTCGTTCAGTCTTGGTAGGTTATACCTTTCTAAGAATTTGTCCATTTCTTCCAGGTTGTCCATTTTATTGGCATAGAGTTGCTTGTAGTAGTCTCTTAGGATGCTTTTTATTTCTGCAGTGTCTGTTGTAACTTCTCCTTTTTCATTTCTAAATTTAGTGATTTGAGTCCTCTCCCTCTTTTTCTTGATGAGCCTGGCTAATGGCTTATCAATTTTGTTTATCTTCTTAAAGAACCAGCTTTTAGTTTTATTGATCTTTGTTATTGTTTTCTTTGTTCCTATTTCATTTATTTCTGCTCTGATCTTTATGATTTCTTTTCTTCTGCTAACTTTGGGTTTTGTTTGTTCTTCTTTCTCTAGTTCCTTTAGGTGTAAGGTTAGATTGTTTATTTGAGATTTTTTTTGTTTCTTGAGGTAGGCTTGTATAGCTATAAAGTTCCCTCTTAGAACTGCTTTTGCTGCATCTCATAGGTTTTGGATCATTGTGTTTTCATTGTCATTTATCTCTAGGTATTTTTTGATTTCCTCTTTGATTTCTTCAGTGATCTCTTGGTTATTTAGTAATGTATTGTTTAGCCTCCATGTGTTTCTGTTTTTTACATTTTTTTCCCTGTAATTCATTTCTAATCTCATAGCGTTGTGGTCAGAAAAGATGCTTGATATGAGTTCAATTTTCTTCAATTTACTGAGGCTTGATTTGTGCCCCAAGATGTGACCTATCCTGGAGAATGTTCCGTGCGCACTTGAGAACAAAGTGTAATCTGCTGTTTTTGGATGGAATGTCCTATAAATATCAATTAAATCTATCTGGTCTAGTGTCTTATTTAAAGACTGTGTTTCCTTATTAATTTTCTGTTTGGATGATCTGTCCATTAGTGTAAGTGAGGTGTTAAAGTCCCGCACTGTTATTGTGCTCCTGTTGATTTCCTCTTTTATAGCTGTTAGCAGTTGCCTTATGTATTGAGGTGCTCCTATGTTGGGTGCATATATATTTATAATTGTTATATCTTCTTCTTGGCTTGATCACTTGATCATTAAGTAGTGTCCTTCCTTGTCTCTTGTAACATTCTTTATTTTAAAGTCTATTTTATCTGACATGAGTATTGCTACTCCAGCTTTCTTTTGATTTCCATTTGCATGGAATATCTTTTTCCATCTCCTCACTTTCAGTCTTTATGTGTGCCTAGGTCTGAAGTGGGTCTCTTTTAGACAGCATATATATACGTCTTGTTTTTGTATCCATTCAGCGAGCCTGTGTCTTTTGGTTGGAGCATTTAATCCATTCACGTTTAAGGTAATTATTGATATGTATGTTCCTATGACCATTTTCTTAATTGTTTTAGGTTTGTTTTTGTAGGTCCTTTTCTTCTCTTGTGTTTCCCACTTAGAGAAGTTCCTTTAGTATTTGTTGTAGAGCTGGTTTGGTGGTGCTGAATTCTCTTAGCTTTTGCTTGTCTGTAAAGCTTTTGATTTCTCCATCGAATCTGAACGAGTTCCTTGCTGGGTACAGTAATCTTGGTTGTAGGTTCTTCCCTTTCATCACTTTAAGTATATTATGCCACTCCCTTCTGGCTTGTAGAGTTTCTGCTGAGAAATCAGCTGTTAACCTTATGGGAGTTCCCTTGTATGTTATATGTCGTTTTTGCCTTGCTGCCTTCAATAATTTTTCTTTGTCTTTAATTTTTGCCAGTTTGATTACTGTATGTCTCGGCATGTTTCTCCTTGGGTTTATCCTGTATGGGACTCTCTGCCCTTCCTGGACTTGGGTGACTATTTCCTTTCCCATGTTAGGGAAGTTTTCGACTATAGTCTCTTCAAATATTTTCTCGGGTCCTTTCTCTCTCTCTTCTCCTTCTGGGACCCCTAGAGTGCGAATGTTGTTGCGTTTAATGTTGTCCCAGAGGTCTCTTATGCTGTCTTCATTTCTTTTCATTCTTTTTTCTTTATTCTGTTCCACAGCAGTGAATTCCACCATTCCGTCTTCCAGGTCACTTATCTGTTCTTCTGCCTCAGTTATTCTGTTCTTGATTGCTTCTAGTGTATTTTTCATTTTAGTTATTATATTGTTCCTCTCTGTTTGTTTGTTCTTTAATTCTTCTAGATCTTTGTTAAACATTTCTTGCATCTTCTCGATCTTTGCCTCCATTCTTTTTCCAAGTTCCTGGATCATCTTCACTGTCATTATTCTGAATTCTTTTTCTAGAAGGTTGCCTATCTCCACTTCATTTAGTTGTTTTTCTGGGGTTTTATCTTGTTCCTTCATCTGGTACATAGCCCTCTGCCTTTGTATCTTGTCTGTCTTTCTGTGAATGTGGTTTTTGTTTCACATGCTGCAGGATCGTAGTTCTTGCTTCTGCTGTCTGCCCTCTGGTGGATGAGGCTATCTAAGAGGCTTGTGCAAGTTTCCTTATGCGAGGGACTGGTGGTGGATAGAGCTGGCTGTTGCCCTGGTGGGAGCAAGATCTTTTTTGATCCACCTCCTTTTCTTCTCGGCGTCACATGGGTCATCAAGAAACTCAGCTCCTGTCAGTATGGACGCAGCTCTGAGTCATCCTGAAGCCGAAACCCTGGTCAACACTGTGAGTTTAAAAGATTATATATACCAAAGTAATTGATATGCTTGGATATGGGCTTTGAGAATTATTGAGAAGAAGGGCATGGGAATCAGCCTATATCTCTGGCTTTAAATCTCCCAGCCAACTTTATTTTAAATGTATAAGTATGTTAAGCCATATAATTCCCTGGATTATTTACATTATAGTCAGGGTGACTATTGAAGGATAGTGTAATTACAAAGTACAATTTCCAAGCTGAATGTAATTGCTTGTTGTGTAATAGGTCTGTCAGGACCTGACCTCTGAAAATACACCAAACAAGTACTCTAAGACATGGTTAGAGGTAAATGATATGCAACCCTCCAAGGTAATATATGAAGTGAGAGGTGGTCTTTGATTTGTATAAACATTTTCTTCTGTTTGTCAAACTCTGAAAGGAGATTAGACTCAAGTACATTTTCCTTTTTGACTTTTTTTTCTATTTCTCAGCCTAGTGTTATAAATTGGCTACTTTTCAATCACCTGCATGAGCTACATGAGGAGCAACTCTTTGGGCAGCAGGATGAAACATAGCTATCTGCTAATGTCCAGTGTCTGTGAGATTTTATTATCTGTCTGAGCAGAGAGCAGTATCTCCCAGTTCTGCTTCACTGAGCTCTGATATACCATCCTCCTCTTCTCTGCTCCATTCAAACATCTATCTACCATTTCTTTTATTTTTTAAATCGAAGTATAGTTGATTTACAATATTGTGTTAATTTCAGGTGTACAGCAAAGTGATTCAAATATATATATATTTTTTTTTTCAGGTTATTTTCCATTTTAGGTGATTATAAGATGTTGAAAATAGTTCCCTATGCTATACAGTAAATCCTTGTTGCTTATTGCTTATCTATTTTATGTATAGTAGTTTATATCTGTTAATCCCTTACTCCTAATTTATCTCCCCCTTCCCTTTCCCCTTTGGTAACCATAAGTTTGTTTTCTATGTCTATGAGTCTGTTTCTGTTTTATATATAGATTCATTTGTATTATTTTTTAGATTTCACATGTAAGTGATATCATATAATATTTGTGTTTCTCTGTCTGACTTATGAATACTTTACTAACTATAATATTCTCAAGGTCCATTTATGTTGCTGCAAATGGCAATATTTCATTCTTTTTTATGGATGAGTAATAATATTCCATTTTGTGTATATACCACATCTTCTTAAGCCAGTTGTCTGTTGATGGGCACTTGGGTTGTTTTCATGTCTTGGCTATTGTAAACAGTGCTGCTATGAACATTGGCATGCATGTATCTTTTTGAATTAGAGTTTTCATCTTTTCTGGGTTTATACCTAGGAGTGGGATTGCTGGATCGTATGGTAGCTCTACTTTTAATTTTTTAAGGAACCTCCGTTCTATTTTCCATAGCAGCTGTACCAATTTACATTCCTACTAACAGTGCACCTACCATTTCTTAGTTCAGCTTCACAAGTAGATTCAGTGAATGGTGGGCAGGTGGCTGAGGTGTGTATGACAGTGTCAGGTATGACACATAAAATATTAGCAGAGGATATGCAATTACAAGAAAAAGCTAGCAATGGCAAAGATATTCCCATGTCCTTGCTGATTTATTTTTCCTCCCTCTATGAAATAAATTATTGTATACAATCATTGCTTATTATCTGGCCTTTCTTCATGTGATCATCACTTCTATAATGTAAGTACATAGTTTTGTGCTGAAGTGAGTTCTTCACTTTTCTAAATTTATTTTCATTTTGACATCAATTTTATTTCTCTTTGCTCCCTCATTATCTCATTCCAATCACCTCTATAGGAGGTGGAGAAAGGTTCACAGCCTAAATTGTCAATTAAAAGAGGAATTAATTTTGGTCTATTTTGTGGAATACATTCTTGGCTCTAACAGATGCTAGGAAACAGGGTGAGTACCCTGCTTTTTGCAGGTTGCTTTAGGAACCATAGTCTTAGATGGAATACATATTAAGAGATAGGAAAAAGAATCCTTGGCCTATAAACCCCCAATCCAATTCTTAACTATGAAAGGGATTCTCACATTATTTTTTTTAAAGTTGCAGTAAAATACACCTAACATAAAATTTACTACTTTTTTTAATCATTTTTAAGTGTACATTTATTCATCTACATTGTTGGGCAGCCAATTTCCAGAACTCTTTTCATCTTCAAAACTGAAACACTATACTCATTAAACAACAATTCCCCATTCTCCACTCCCCCCAATGCCTTCTACTTTCTGTCTCTATGAATTTGACTAGATAGCTTAGGTAAGTGGAATCTTACGGTATTTGTCTTATGACTGGCTTATTTCACTTATTATAATGTCTTCAAGGTTTATCCATGTTGTAGCATGTGTCAGAATTCCTTTCCTTTTTAAGACTGAATAATATTCTATTGTATATACCACATTTTGTTTATCTATTCATCTGTCAATGGACACATAGGTTGCTTTCACCTTTTGGCTACTGTTGATGGATGTATAAATATCTCTTTGATATCCTGCTTTCAATTCTTTTGAATATATGCCCAGAAGTAGGATTGTTGGATTTTATGGTAGGTCTATTTTTAATTTTTTGAAGAATTGCCATACTGTTTTTCATAGAAGCCGAACCATTTTATACTTCCACCAAGGGTTTCAATTCTTCCACATCATCACCATCTCTCTCTTCCTTCCTTCCTTTCTCCCTCCCTCCCTCCCTCCTTCTTCCTCTCTCTGTCTCTTTTTCCTTCCCTCACCCCTTCATAGTAGCCACTCTGGTGGGTGTGAGGTGGTATCACATTGTGGTTTTGATTGGCATTTCCCTAATAGTGATATTAAGCATCTTTATGTTTGTTTTGTTAGCCATTTGTGTATCTTCTTTGGAGAAATATCTATTCAAGTTCTTTGTCTGTTTTTTAATTGGGTTGTTGTTGTTGAGTTGTAGGGAATCTTTATATATTCTGGATATCAACCCCTTATCAGGTATGTGAGTCACAAATATTTTTCTCTCATTCTTTTTTTTTTTTTTTTTTCACTCTGTTGCTTCTTTCCTTTGATGGACAGAAGTTTTAAATTTTGATATAATTTATCTATTTTTATTTTTGTTGCCAGTACTTTTGGTGTCATATCCAAGATATCATTGCCAAATCCAATGTCATAAAGCTTTTCCCCTATGTTTTCTTCTAAGTTTTTTATAGTTTTAGCTCTTACATCTAGGTCTTTGTTCCATTTACAGTTAATTTTCATATATGGTATAAGTTAAGAGTTAAACTTTATTCTTTTCATATGTATATTTAATTTTACCAGCACTATTTGTTGAAGAGACTGTTCTTTCTTGCATTGAATGGTCTTGGCACCCTTGTTGAAGTTCACTTGACCATATATGATAGGGTTTAGTTTGGGGATCTCTATTGTATTCCATTGGTTTCTATATCTGTCTTTGTGATGGTATCACACTGTTTTAATTATTGTAGTTTTAAAATAAGTTTTGTAATCAGAAAGTGTGACGTCTCTAATTTTATTCCTCTCTTTTAAAATTCTTTTGGTTATCTGGGATAACCTTGAGATTCCATTTGAATTTTAGGATGAAGTTTTCTATTTCTGCCAAAACCATTGTTGGTATTTTGATAGGGATTGCATTAAATCTGTAGATTGCTTTGGGTATTATTGACATCATAAATATATTAAGTCTTCCAGTCCATGAACACATGATGTCTTTCCATTTATTTGGGCCAAATTCTTAACAGAGACTATAAACAAACAAGCAAAAATAATCGGGGCTACCATATATAGGGAAGAAATTCAGTGGTTTTTATTTTTCTGCCTTAGTGAAAAGCAATATTTGTAGTAGTAAAATTATATGTCTCTTAACTTTTTATTCAATGGTTAAAACAAAAACAGTGCATATTAAATTTATTTAAAATATATTTCCCATTATAGAACAATTTCTGAAATGCATAAACATCTACTCCCGGCAAATAAATGTTATCTGTTTCTTTGTCATTTTCCATGATTCCACAACTATCTGTAAATGAACATTCTGAGACTTACCTGGATACAGTTATAAATGGTGTTCACTAGAAGTCTGCAAACTCTTTGAGAACAAGAAAAATATCCCTTTCATCTTAGCACTTTTCCCCTAACTCACTAAATATTTCTTAGTTACTGGAGCCAAGGGGACAAATGAAATTAAGTGCCAACTACCTAATCATATCAGCAATTTACCTATTGGCAAACATTATTATCTTACTGGATCTTTCAAATCTACATGTAGTTAGAACAGAAGGACTTAACCTTGTCTCAGCTTCTGTTTCAGGGAAAAATTTTAAGTGACCACTCCAGCATTTCTCCTTATTTTGGGGAGCACTAACAGCTTATTATCATTCACCATTCCTGGCCTACAGTCTGAAGGCAAAATAGTATTTGCATCAGTAGTGTTTTTTTCTCATCTATACTCAAGAATAATTGCTGCATGTTGCCCTTTGGCCTTGAAGGAGTTTTGTTTTTGTTTTTAAGTGCCAAAATAGTTGGTTTACTTTTAAATAATTTAAGCACAATTATAAGAAAGAAAATGGCTTAAAGAATTTTTCATGTAATATATCTATGGAGATTCATAAACTCTTTTGAGTTATTATGGATACAAATGATAACAGTACATTAAAAGACCAGGCAAACAGGAGGTTTGAGATGAAGAAAAATGAAGCTCTAACAAAAAGTCTTATATTTCAACAGAAATTAGTAATCGGAAAAACAATGAAACAAACTCAACTTCTTCCATATTGGTTATATCCTAGAAATTCTTTAGAGACTAAATTTTTTTGGCCACAATTCTATTTCTCTCTTCTTGTTGCATCATGCAGTGTAGTCAGGGCAGCACACACAGGATTTTTGAACTTCTTGTGGAGAGACTCTCTTCTTATACAGACTTGAAGAAGCAAAACTTCTTTCTTAAGATTTTCAAGATGAAGGCATTTTGCCGAATTTACCAGATAATCAATATAATACATAAATGGCACCAGTGAAGTGCTACTTTCCTTTCCATAGCCTAGAGATGCCCTATGTATGAAACTCGATTTTTCAGATACCTGCTGTTTGACTAGAAGAGGTTTTTCCATCTTCAAAGTGTTAAATAAAATATCTATTGGAAAATATCTTGAAAACAATGTTATAGGAACTTGCCCCTGCCTTTGTACACAAGTACGAGTCCCTAAATCATATTACAATATTATCAACTTCAACAAGTATACAAAATGGCTCTAGCTAAGCTTTAAGGCTAAGTAAATGTGAGCTACTTTTCATTTTAAATTTCATCCAGTAAATTATTACAAAATATGGACCACAGAATTGTGGAATTTTTATGATTTTTCTCATTTGCTCAGTTTTGTTCTGGGGCCACTCATATTTCTAAGGAATGGCAGAATTTGGAATTCCAGTCCTTCTGTAAACAATTAAGGGGAATGAATGTGGAGTAAAGAGAGGCCAGAGGAAGGATACAGAAGTGACTAATGAAATAAGGGGCTTGTACCGGAAGGAATGGAATCGAAGAACAGAGACAGGCTCACCACCTACAGAAAAATAGCCATTCCGCTGCTCAATCTGAAGGTCTATTATACCATCAAAATGAATACTCTCAGTTCTTCCTTTAGTCTCTACAACTTATGGTATATACATTCACTTGCAGTAGAGGAAATGGCTCAAGTTCATGAAGGGTCTGGTACAGAGAGGCAAATTTATTTTATCACAAGTTCTAGCTTCAGTGACTTGGTAGTGACAGTCTGACATATTTTGTTGAGAAGAGTGTTGAAGTAATGTCCAGACTTACCATAAATGAGTACTGTGACTGATTAACAATATTTGCATGAGTGAGGGAAGGGGGAGAGGTGTTATGCATGAAGGTATTTATTATCCTTGGTACACTGTACCATGTTAGCAGTTTTAGTACCTGGGAGAAAACACTCAATGAGCAAAGTCCACTGAGAAGATACACTTGATTTTGTTATTTCCTGTGGTATTTAAATATAGCTCCCCTTAATATGTTTCAACACTTGCTAAGAATTTAGAGAGGTTGAAATAAAATTTACTTATTTAATTTCCAAACCCTGAGGTAAAAAAAATTTTAAATGCATTTACTTATCCCTAAAAATCACTTGGTTTCATTTTCTTTCATAAAGATACTAAAAAGCAGGGCTTCCCTGGTGGCACAGTGGTTAAGAATCCGCCTGCCAATGCAGGGGACATGGGTTCGAGCCATGGTCCGGGAAGATCCCACATGCCGCAGAGCAACTAAGCCCGTGCGCCACAACTACTGAGCCTGTGCTCTAGAGCCCGCGAGCTACAACTACTGAGCCCGAGTGCCCCAACTACTGAAGCCCAAGCGCGAAGAGCCTGTGCTCTGCAACAAGAGAAGCCACCGCAATGAGAAGCCCGTGCACCGCAAGGAAGAGTAGCCCCCGCTCACTGCAACTAGAGAAAGCTCGCACGCAGCAGCGAAGACCCAGTGCAGCCAAAGATGATTAAATACATATAAAGAGAAATAGTGAAAAGCAGCCTGTAGGGGAAAAGCATTTGGTACAGCCACCCTGTTTTATACATATTCACAAATACATTCGTGACAAAGTACGCACGATGAATGATTTTACTTAGTTTCATTTTTTTCAAAGGAAGAATCTTTATTTCCACATAATTAAATCTAATGACTTTTAATCACAATCCTCCTAAATATCAAAGAATTGCCTGCTCCTTGAAGGTTCTTGAACTTTTTGAAATTGCCTTTTTAAAAAGGATCATAGGGTGGCTGCTGGAAGGTCTTCTTCTCGATTTACAACTCAGGCATAGATTTAAGGAGAGTGTAATTACCAGATACAATCCCTAAACAGAATTGCATTGCTTCCTGGGTGCCACAAGCTTGTTGCAGACTGACCTTCATCGGGAACAAATAACAGTGCAGCTCTGTGTCCTTGTTAGGTTTCAGCAGGATTTGAAACATTTTTCTTCTTCTAGGCAAAAATGGGATAAAGAAAGCTGGTGTTGCTTGTCCTTTGATAACTTTCCTCCACTTGGCCAGAGGACCAGAAATCCCAGTTATCATTGCTTTTCCTTAAAAACAAAACACAACTTATTAAAAGAGCAATTCTGAAAGATCCACAATAAATCACTTGTTTTGAAAATTGAACCAGTCCAACAGCCTCTAAAGCAACCACCTACTTGTTCTTTTCTGAAGAAAACAAAAATCATTTATTGTCCATGAGGTCACAGTGAGAGACTGACCATGGAAAACCCTAAATCAGGAAATAGGGTCTCCTTTCCCAGGTTAGTTCACATTCCAGAAATAATCAAGTCTAATTCCTATACTTCACTCTGCCAAATAACATTTCTTCACTGACATTTTTTCCCCTTACCAATCATTACGTATACAGTAGTCCCTCTTATCTGTGGGGGGTACATTTCCCCGGTGGATGCCTGAAACTGTGGCTAGTACTGACCCTATCTATACTACGTTTTTCCCTACTTATGATAAAACTTAATTCATAAATTAGGCATAGTGAAAGATTAACAACAATAATAAAATAGAACAATTATGATAATATACTGTAATAAAAGTTGTGTGAATGTGGTTTCTCTCTCTCAAAATATCTTTTCCATCTTAATTAAACACTTATCATGCATTGTGACTGTAACTTTTGCAGTTTGAGGTAGGACAGCAAAACTAGCATGCATTTCTTTTTCCTTCTTCACAATTACCTTAGATCTTAGCAACCTCAGCATATGATTTTCTTTTTCTTTCCTATAAAGTAGGGAGCTTTTACCCTTTTACTTAAAGGAAGCATTTTACCGCTTCTCTTTGGCATATCCAAATTGCCAGAATCACTGTTCTTGTGCTTTGGAGCCATTATTAAGTAAAATAAATGTAACCTGAACACAAGCACTGCGATGCCATGACAGTTGAGCTGATAACCTAGATGGCTACTAAGTAACTAAAGGGTGGGATCCGGTGGACAAAGGGATGATTCATATCCAGGGTGGGATGGAGTAGGAGGGCATGAGCTTTCATTATGCTATTCAGAATGGCAAAACATCTTAAACTTAGGAATTGCTTTTTTTGGGGGGAAGAAAATACAGGTTTTATTCTCCAGTTGTTTCACTTTTCCTAAAATCTTGACATGTTTGAGCCTCTTTCTATTTAAGAATGAAACAGTTCAGCACACAGCAAAAAAGATCTCAAAAAAGGTGTCAGTTGGACCAAAGCATTGAAGAAAAGGCTTAATGCAGTTCCCAAACTTTTTCATTAGGATCTAAAAGCCATTTTTGCAAAAGAATCTCCACTTCACATCAAAGTTACTTGTCTCCTTAATTCAACACCCACGCCAATGAAACATAATTTGAGTAGTGTATGTTGGTATGCATAATAATTATGACTCAAAGAAAAATATATCTAGTATATTTTAGGGGTTTTGTTTTTAGGAGGCCGCTGTGAAACAAAGAATTTGAAGTAAACAATTACAAAATACAAAAATAAAAAAAAAGGGTGTTTATTTTTTCTCCAAATTCCTGGTTTAATAAGACCTGGTTTATTTTGAGAAAAAAAGGTCCCAAACATCAGGCTGTTCACAAAAAAACCCACAGTATCAACTTTAGCAAACAAATCTTAAGACTATTACACTAATTATTTTTCTAGAGGATGCATCTGACATGCCAACTCTCATTCACAAAAATACATTGTTACATTTGTGTTGAACAGCCACACACAGCACTCTTATGTGGGGTATAACATGCATACCTCTAATTCAAAGCTGCTCTCATGTGCTACTCAACTTATGAGATTGCCTTTGTAGTTAGGGAAGCAACTACTGAACTCATGTATGAATGGAAAGAACTGTACTCCCTGCATAACAAGAGATTATTTTGGAGACAGTTGATAAAAACCATACATCCTTTTTATTGTTAAGTCATAAAGAGGTATCCAAATTAAAAGCAAAAATTACAGGGTAAGACTCAGCATAACTACTAGGAGCATCAAAGGAAGTGAAAATGGGACTAGGCTCAGGGCAATATGAATTAATGAACATGGGAAGGACAAGGATAGGGAGAACAGTGAGCATGTGCTGAAGATACTAGAGGAGAGAATCTGGTGAAAATTTTGATCTTACAAAAGCACCTAGGTAAAGAAATAATGGGGCAAGATTTCTAAACCCCACTATGTGCTTAAGAGTCATCTTCGACATTGGCACTGTCTCTGTCATCCTCTTCTTCCTCAGCCTCTTTTTCATCATCCTTGGTCAACTCCAGCTGGTCATCCCCCGGATCTTCATTATCATCATCATCCAGTAGGTGCCCCTCCTCAGCAGAGTCATCTGCACCCCCCTCAGACTCCATCTTCACCTTAGTCTCATCTTTCTTCAGGGAGCTGCTGCTCTCCTCCTCTACTGACTTATCATTCTTCATCTCTACTCCTTGTTTGCTCTGTTCCTTTTTGATTTTTTCCAGGCTTTCCAGTAGAGAATCCACTTTTTGTTTTATCTGGGTCAACTCCTTCTTAATGGTCTGAAGGTCATCTCCTTTTAACTTTCCAGACTTAGAAGAAGATCCCCGCTGTCCACTCTTAGAATTGAAGCCACATTTGCCCCTTCATGAGGTGTTTCTTGATACATACTGGCGTTTTGAGGGCACTACAGCCCGGGCAGTAGGAGGAGGAGTAGGAACACGTGCTGGGTAACTATACGTCCTATCATAATAATCCCGTTGAAAGTCATAGTCCAAGTTAAAAGGGGAGCTGAGTAGAGGGGACAGAGAAGGGTGTTCTGGTACTGACCCATACATCTCCGCTGCAGATCGTTTCACACCTGCTTTTGCTCGGTTCACTTTGGCTCTGCTGCCAGATTAATATCTAAAACCTGGCAGCAATCATTCTGCCATCCTCTCCTGCCACAGCAGCCCGGGCATTTCTCTCATTAAGATATTGAACGAAGGCAAAGCCTTTATGAACAGAGCAACCCACAATTTTGCCATATTTCAAGAAGATTGCCTCCACATCAGATTTCTTGACCACAAGAGTATTGAGATTCCCAATGAATACACGAGAGTTCATGGAGTGAGGATCTGTCTTGTTGGTAACATTGCTGGCCATTGTCTTTGATGGTAAGGTGCCTCACAAAGCTGAAAAATGTAGCTGAAGATCAAAAAAATCTCACAGGAGCGGGAAGGGAGAAGAGATTCGGTTCTGAATCTCCTACTCCAGGGTTCTACGTGGAGACGCCGACTGCTGCTTGAGGTCGGCAACGCGGCCACAACTGCTCAGTCTTCACCTTTTCACAAAATGGCCCCCAAGTCTCCTCTCAGGAATTGTTTATTTCTGGAATTTTCCATTTAATATTTTCAGACCACTGTTGACCTCAAGTAACTGAAACCATGGAAATCAAAAGCTCAGATAAGGGAGAACTACTGTAATAAGTGTTAGGTTGCTATACGCTTTCCTTTTCTGTGAAAGTGGAGGATTTTGTTATATTCAACATTCTAATTAGTGTTTAGCTGGTGTGGTGGGCAGAAAAATTCTACAAAAATCTGTTGACCAGTGGAATTTTCAGGCCAATGCTTTTTTTTTTTCATTTTAATTGTAATGATGATTTATTTATTTATTTAATTGAAGTGTAGTTGATTTACAATGTTATGTTAATTACTGCTGTACAGAAAAGTGATTCAGTTATACATATATATACATTCTTTTTAAAATATTCTTTTCCATTATGACTTATCCCAGGACACTGAATATAGTTCTCTGTGCCAGACAGTAGGACCTTGTTGTTTATCCATTCTCTATATAAAAGCTTACATCTGCTAACCCCCCAACCTCCCATTCCACCCCTCCCCCAATCCCCTCCCCCTTGGCAACCACCACTCTGTTCTCTATGTCCATGAGTCTGTTTCTGTTCCATAGATAAGTTTGTTTGTGTCATATTTTAGATTCCACATATTTTTAATTAATTTTTTAATTGGAGTATAGTTGATTTACAACGTTTTGTTAGTTTCTGCTGTACAGCAAAGTGAGTCAGTTATACATATACATATTTCCACTCTTTTTTAGATTCTGTTCCCATATAGGTCATTACAGAATAATATTGAATAGAGTTCCCTGTGCTATACAGTAGGTTCTGATTAGTTACCTATTTTATATGTAGTAGTGTGTATATGTCAATCCCTATCTCCCAATTTATCCCTCCCCACCTTTTCCCCTTGGTAATCATAAGTTTGTTTTCTACATCTGTGACTCAATTTCTGTTTTGTAAATAGGTTCATTTGTACCATTTTTTTAGATTCCACATATAAGTGATATCATATGATATTTGTCTTTGTCTGATTTACTTCACTTAGTATGATAATCGCTAGTTGCATCAGTGTTGCTGCAAATGGCATTATTTTGTTCTTTTTTATGGTTGAGTGGTATTCCTTTGTATACATGTACCACATCTTCTTTATCTATTCTTCTGTCAATAGACATTTAGGTTTTTTCTATGTCTTGGCTATTGTGCTGCTATGAACATAGGGGTGCATATATCTTTTTGAATTATAGTTTTGTCCAGATATATGCCCAGGAGTGGGATTGCTGGATCGTACAGTAATTCTATTTTTAGTTTTCTGAGGAACCTCCATACTGTTTTCTATAGTGGTTGCACCAACTTACATTCCCACCAACAGTATAGGAGGGTTCCCTTTTCTGCACATCTTCTCCATCATTTGTTATTCGTAGACTTTTAAAAAATTTATTGAGGTATAGTTGATTTACAATGTTTGTAGACTTTTTAATGATGGCCATTCTGACTGGTGTGAGGTGGTACCTCATTGTAGTTTTGATTTGCATTTCTCTAATAATTAGCAATTTTGAGCATTTTTTCATGTCAGGCCAGCACTTTTAACTGCACACACACAAACACATATACACATATACATATGCTTGCATGCATGTTTGCATATACATGCATATACACAAACCTCTTGATTTCTTCACATCATACAAAAGAGCCAAATAAAATACAATGCCTACTAATATCCAGGCTTCTAACTGCTTTTCTGAGGCAGAAAATGAGGGTAGGTAAGGCATTTGTAGCAATCAGAATAGAGAATGCTAATTTACCTGTCCTTTCTTAATTGAAAACATTCTTGCATACCTCCTTCTCCTGCTTATGCTCCTACCACCACTGCACTGCCATATCATTCCACACATATTAATAAAAGTAATCCACCTTGTTTTTTTTGAATATTTTCACTTCCTTATATAAACACACAGACGTACACACTCTTAAGAGCTTTTTTTTAAAAAAAACAAAACAAAACAGCTTGCATTGTGCATGAGAAAATGTGTGGCATCTGACTGGCAGCCAGCCCCCTGTGAGGATCATTTTTAAGCAGATGGTGAAGTAGCAAATTAGTTTAAATGTAGACATCACAGTATAATCCTGGAAAACATTCATAGATGTGGATTATGACAATCCTGATGACTCAGACCCATTGGCCAGTTGTTTCTGGTCAGAGTACAATGATTTGCCTGGTGACAATTTTTAAAAATTAGCAACTTTGTATTTTGGGAATATACTGTGGATATTAGAAAGGAGTCTTTCCTACAAACCCCACACACCTCATCCTTTCTTGAATTTGCATCGTTTTCTCTTGACAACCAGCTATTCTTCATTGACCTTTGTAACAGGTTAATGAAGGCTTTTCACAGCCTGGCCTATGTCCACCTTTCCCAGCCCCACCTCTTTCCATTTGGTCCTAAGCAGGTCATATTTCACTAGTATTGATTCACTCTCCAAATAGGCTGTGCTGGTTCTTGTCTTCCTCTGGGCCTTCGCAGATGCAATTCCCATCATAGGATGTACTCCCCACCTTTCTCAATTGGAAAATTCCTAGTTATCAATCTAAATGTGCTGCTTGTATTACCTCTCCTGTCAAGATTTCCCAGATACCCTACACTAGCGAGGGAGAGTAAAGAACTTCTGTCTCTCTACAGTCTCTATTGCATGGTATTGAAATTATTCTTATGCTCACCTCCTTCCCTACACTATGAGTTCTGAAAGGGAAGAAGCTGCATCTTATCATCAATTATTCCCAGCACCTAGAACAGTGTCTGGCATGATTAGACTGTTCATAGGGAGGCACAAGAGGAAGGGGATATGGGGATATATGTATGCATATAGCTGATTCACTTTGTTATACAGCAGAAACTAACAAAACATTGTAAAGCAATTATACTCCAATAAATACGTTAAAAAAAATTTGTGGGAAAAAGAGATAATTTCATATCTGTGGTGAGATTTTAAGTTTCTTGTGTGTCAAGACCATGTTTTCTTTAATTCTCCTCTATATGAACCAGCAGAATGATTACAGTTACATAAGTACCTAATTAATGTTGCTGCCTTTAGTTGTGAAGGAATGGCAAAAACATAGAACCAGGAGTCAAGAGAATAGGGTTCTGGTCCCTTCTCTGCCAACAATTCAATAGGCAAGTCAGGATAAGTAATATAACTTTTCTGAACATCAGTGTCCTTTTATGAAAAATGGAGAATGACCACATATTTCTTATTTACCTTACAGGCCTTGAAAGAGGATCAAACACATTTTCTAGGTTGGGAAATGCTTTGTGAAGCAAGAGGCAGTGTAGTATAGTGAGAATGAGATCACACTCTGGGGTCAAACTGACTCCATTACTTCTTGGCTGTGTGACCTTGGGCACATTAGTCAACATCTCTGAGCCTCAGTTCCCCCATCTGTAAAATGGGGATAATGATGGTGTCTACCTCATGAGGTTGTTCTGGAGTTTAAATAACTTGTGTAAAGCACTTAGTACAGTAGCTATACATAGTAAGTCCAAAAGCAAATGCTAGTTTTTTTAAGTTTATAGTTTAATAATTTATAAAAATACAAGGTGTTACTAATACTCATTGATGAATTCACTTTAAGACCAGTAGAAGGAGAGCCTCCCAGATCTGGAAAAGAGGATACCATACTCTCACTTCCCCTTTCATGGCCTCTTCTCCAGCCAGCTTTAGGCTTTGTTGTCACAAGCAAGATAATCTAGAGTAGATGACAATAGATTTCCTTTACAGAATGGGGCAACTCATTTGGAAAGCACAGCTTCAAGCTCTGCCCAGTTTTCTCCCTGAATCATCTGAAATATGCCACTTAGAAGATAGTATCCCTGTAACATACAGGAAAAGTGTATTTGGACAATTCCCAAGAATGATCTATTCCCTTTCAACTTGTTGTTGCTTGCCATCTCTGGTCCCAGAAAACTGCCCTAGGCAGTTCTGACTTGTAACTTTTCTGGGATTCTTTCTACTTTACCTAAGCTTGGAAACAGGTTTTTAAAAAAATTAATCTGAAGCAAAATTAACATTTCTTAATTACAAGACTTGAGGATAATATAAGGCAATTGCAACGAGAAAACATTAAATTCACTTCCTCCGAAGGTCTATTTGCCATGACCTTCACAAGAGTCGTCTATTAGCCATCTTTCTCTTAAACTCTGGCTTAGGAGAAAGGTCTGACTTCTCTTTCTCCTGTAGGAGACCTTTTGATCATGTCCCACACTGTGCCTTGGAGTTTGGACTCCTGTTTTCCTGGAATGCATTAGAACACAAACTTGCATATCATCCGGAAGCATACTCAACTCCATCTGTAGAGTAAGGTGTCTTGTGTTTTGCAGTGCAATCTCCACAACCTGAATCATTCAGTCTTAAAGACTGCAATGTTTGGGACATTAGTCTAAATTTATGTTGGAAAAAAAAGGCTCAGAAAATTCCAATTCTACCAAGGATACCCATACTTTCTATCTCTGGGCAAAATACATGTCTACATGCCTAAAATGCCTCATTCAAAGTTGTCTGTTCTCAAGTAAAGGAAAGGACTTAACCTAAGAACATATTATAGGTTACTTTTAAGCAGGCACTGCCTTTGACCACTATATTCTGTCTGCCATGTTGAAAGAAAGATTCTGAATCCATCTCCAGGAACAGGAAAAGGTACTGGAAACTTTAAATGAGCAGTGTCCCTTCTTCATTCCTCTCGGAGAACAACATTTTACAATCAAGAACCAGGCACAGTATTAAGCAACTAAACCTGTCGTCTAATTATGAGGAGAAAGACAAGCTCAGTATCAATTATTTCCTCATTTATTTATTCTTATTTAGAAATGATTTTAGATGGTCCTAAAATGAAAACAAGAAGAATGCCAAAGGAATGTTTTCAAACACTCTTGCCATTTTAATTTTAATATACCTAATCCGACAGAAAGTCCTTAAATATAGGCTTTTTTTCTGATATTCTGGAGAGTGTTTTAACCAGACACATTGGGAAAGCTGAAAATAATGAGATCTGCCAATAAAAACTGTTGCTTCCCAAAGAAAGTTTCTCTATATCAGGAGATAACCCTGATGCTAACTTCATCATCAGGAAAAGACACAAAAATATTAGTACAAGGTGGATATTGCCAGTGGAAGAAAATGCACTCTGGACCCAGGAGTGGGGCTAGCGGGAAGGACTTGGATCCAAATCCCAGCCCTGCCATTTACCAGCCCTGTGAACTTGAGGAAGTTATTTAACCTCTCTTTGCCTAAATTACCTCTTCTATAAAATGAGGATAATGGAAATAACTGCATCACAAGGTTGTGATGAGATTTAAGACAGAAGGTATCCATAAAGGTGATATATATGCTGGCAGGATGCCCAGCATGAACCTCAGTACCCAATATGCCTTAGCTAATGTTGACATCATTAGTGCTGCTGCTGTTACTAGGATAAGAAAAAACCTGGCCCAAAAGGAAAGAAACCTATTACTGTGACTAGTAAGACACTCTTCCTTTCCCTGGTCCTTTAAGTCCAGTTCCACTCAAATATCACATGCGAGGTCCTGGAATTGGGGTAAAAATGTTCCTGCTTTGTTTTCCCAGAATGCAGGAAAACAAAACAAAGCTAAACAAAAACAGCAAGCGTTTTTGAAATCTTTTGGAATTGATTCATACCACCTTGTAGGTATCTTCTTTAAAATTCTACTTTGTAATTTTTTATGCCCTTTGAAGTTCATATAAAATCAATATGTAGAAATCAGCTTTATGAGTATTGAATTTATACAAAACATTTCTGTTTGGAAGTCTAGTCTCACAAGGCACTGATCCGTGATTTTTATTACTGTTAGAATAAATGGATATGGTGTTTTATTATACTTGTTGAATAGTGGCTAAAAGACCAAGAAAAATCCAAATAATCCAGGAACAGCTGTCTTCAAGTCCCTTGGGAAGAAAATGGATGGCTTGCTCAGAGCCTTATAAGATCAACAGGTGCTAAGATATTTGTTTTGACCTGTTAAATTTATACTGGCTTCACAGCTTTCAAGACTCGCCCGCTGTCTGCATTGCTGCTGTCTAGCAGCCGCAGGCTGGAAATGATTAAATTTTCCTGCATATGTCAAGTGGGTAGATGATTAAATGAGAACGAATAAGTTACTAGATGGTTCCACCCTGGGTCTTGCATTGCTGCTTGTTCAGTGCTATTTATGACCAGCATTTTTGTTATTGTTGTTGATATGAACAAACCCCTGAGAAATAGGAGTGGAATTTACGATCCTTGTGGAAGAGTCTTGGGGACTTGGGAGCAGCTCCTACCCCAAGCTTCCCCAACTGGCTCTAAGCAAGTGAAAGGTCACAAAGGTGTCTCCATTCCAGCACACTCCTCCAGCACAACAGTGACATCCTGATGAGGAAGGCTGCTGGAGGAATGAAGCTGCAGATGCGAAGCAGTAAATAAAGGCCAGGCTTCCGGGGTGGGGGGGGCGGGTGCAGTGAATCACAGCAGGGCTTTGCTAGGGAAGAGGTGGCATGAACATGATAGACATTAAGTCTTATATGGGTGTAAGTGTTTGAGTTTTTTAATGGACTGTATAACTGGGCCGCATGCATTCACTATGGTAGCCAATTGTGTGCTGCATAAATCTTTGTCTTTACTGCTGTGTAACAATGCAAGATGCAGCTGTTGGGGCCCTCGTGGCAGATGGCGGTCAAAAGTTCAGGAAGCAGTACCAGGTTTGGAAAAATCAAAAAAGAGGTTTCAATAACTGTTGAGATGCTTTAAATTTACTATTCCTCCAAACACAAACTCTCACAGAAACAAAGTTAAAAGAAACTAGAAAAACAAGGTTAGTGCATTTCTTTTCAATGACAGGGGCCTAATTTGTGTCTTTAGGTGGGCACACAGGTATATAATCAGTCATATGATGTTATATCTTGCAAAACAAAAATTTAAGTAATTTTTGTTTTCAACAAGACATTTTTTGTGTGTGTGCCCAAAGTGTAACTGAGGATCCTTGGTGAATTTCTTGATTTGGAAAGTTTATTAATACCATCTATCTTAGCCCTTTTGGGCTGCTATGACAAAATACCACAGTCCGGGTGGCTTATAAACAACAAAAATTTATTTCTTACAGTTCTGGAGGCTGGGAAGCTCAGTATCAAGGTACCAGCATGATCATTTTCTGGTCATGAACTTCTTCCTGGTTCATAGCCCATGCCTTCACCCTGTGTCCTCAATGGTAAATGGGGCTAGAGATCTCTCCGGAGCCTCTTTAATAAGAGCACTAATGCCATTCAAGTGGGCTTCACCCTCATGACCTAATCACCTCCTATAGGTCTCACCTCTTAATAAAATCACTTTAAAACCAACATATGAATTTGAGGGGAGCACCATATTTTCCTCTTAGAGAGAATTCTGCCTGTCATGAAAGCTCATCCAAAGTAAAATAAAGTTCAGAAATAGGAAAGATGAGAATTAACCAAATAGGGTGTTAATTTTAGAGAAAAAAGACATTCAAAGGACAGAGTGAAGAATAGAAGTAAATATACATATGTTTTTTAAGTGGCTATAGACAATATTTATTTAATTCTGTATTGAGCTCAGAAATCATATTCTTGTCACAAACTGATCAGTGCTACCCCAGTCTTAGCCTTTCAGTTTGGATAGAATTGCCTGTACAGCCAGTTCCAGGGGTGAGGGCTGGCCAACGTAAGCCATTGGGAGAGTCCCATTTCCTAGCCACAGTGACAGGTGAAGAGACCCAATTCAGGTCAAACAGTTGCAAGAAAATGTTTACTGGGAATTCTGGGAAAGGAGCTTCCTTTCCTCATCCATCTCTAGGAGAGATGCTTGCTCTTTCTGTGTAGGCTGTGATCTGATCATTGTCAGGCTTCAAACTGCTCCCTGGATGGGAGCCAACATGAGGATAAAGCTGATTCACAGAGGGGCTGAGAGCTGAGAGCAGGTCATAAACTTTTTTTTTTAAAGCTTAACCGCATACCTTGGTAATGTGGTCTGCAATGGAACTAAGCTTGCTCATTGTTATTTTGGGTGCTATTATTGTCTTCTTCCCTATCTAGCTTATGAATAAAATCATTATTCATTTTTAAGGAAGCAGTGCAGTTTTAAAAGCTTAATAAATTCTGCTCTACGTTATGTACCACTTGATTCTATAAAGCATCGCTGTATGCTCTAATTAATCCTCGCAAGTTATTCATTAGAGCATCAAATTTACCCTTTTCATATGACATATGAGGAAACTGGATACTCAAGTCTTTGCCTTAAAACACAGGGGAAATCAATGGCTGAGAGGAGAAAACAGATTTCTCTTTAAGTATTGTATCTATATATTTCATGATAAATCAAACTATTTGGAAAGATCATCATTGTATGGACTTCACAATAAAGGGAATGGTGTCTTTGGTTATTTACTATTCTTGGGCTCTACATTCTTATAGAAAAACTAAATATGAAATCCTTTGTTCCTGTCTGATTCCACCTTATACCTTTATAACGTCCAGTTCCTTTAATAATTCTGGTATATCCTATTACTGATGAAATGACCAGAGGATATTCTATAAATTACTAGCCTGCTAACAATTAGTCAAACCGATGCTGAAACATTTGTATTCAGTTCTTTCATAGATTTTATGCCCTTGTAGGCAGTTATAAGTTGAAATGAACAGCACTTTTCTTTTCTACAACATATTTGTAAGTTTTGAAATATAAAGTCCAAATTTATATGCAACTTTTACATTTCAATTATGTTTTCATTAGATTTTCTAGAACTTATTTAGAAAATAGTTATAGATTTCTTTGCTACTTTGCAAAATTACTTTGAAATTGTAGTCATATACATAAAAAACCCTAATAAGCTCACTTATATTTTAAAATATCTCATTTAATTTCAAGGCATCTCATAAATCCACACTTTTTAGTATGCTACTTCCCTAAAATTTAAAGAATTTTCAGTTGACATTATTTACATCAAATATGTCTACTTACACATCTATTTTATATTTGATTTAAACACCAAAAGCAAATGTTTAATTAACCTTTTTCAGATTAGAATCATTTAAGAAATTTGGAAATCTTAGTTAAAAATTTAAAACTCTAGTACATCACTAAGATCACTTTCAGGAAATATACCAAAGCATATTTATATTGCTGAGTATGACAAGTAGAAAGCCATAAAAGGAGTTTCAATTTTTAAGGATAATTTTATTTTTTATGAAGACCAACAGAAATATTTCTAAACATTTTATCAGGATTCATATCAATATCGACAGTATTCTAAAAAATTCTATTAAATCTTTTGAATCAAGGCAGGGTATTAATTAGTATATGTATAATATACTAACTGGTTGTGGGGTTAAGTATTTTGAGCAATTACTAAGTGTGTGGAGTGAGACCCCCAAAAGGCATGAAACCTCTAGAGGGTCATTTTCTGTGACTACATTCTAATAGGTGGTTATTTGAACTGAGGATTTCTTTAGCCAACTGAGCAAAATTAGCTTGGAGCCAGAGTTGACTGCTTGGGGCAATAGAGGCCCTGTGTTTAGAAGATGTGTAGGGGAAAGATAAGAGAGAACATTTGTCTCTCTCTATAGAGAACTCTGATGGGGAAAGTTTCTGTTTTCACTGCGTGACATACAATGTGACTTCTGTAATGGAACATGAAACGCTCTAATGAAAAAATAAAATACAAGAACATTTACTCAGGAAAGGATATTGGTAACTACAGTGCTGGTGAGGTTGTGGGGAGAAGGCTTGTTATTGGTAGGAACAAGAATTGCTATAATCTTTTTTTTTTTTTTTTTTAACATCTTTATTGGAGTATAATTGCTTTACAATGTTGTCTTAGTTTCTGCTGTATAACAAAGTGAATCAGCTATATGTATACATATATCCCCATATCCCCTCCCTCTTGCATCACCCTCCCACCCTCCCTATCCCACCCCTCTAGGTGAAAACAGAGTTCCCCTGTGCTATACAGCTGCTTCCCACTAGCTATCTATTTTACATTTGGTAGTGTATATATATGTCCATGCCACTCTCTTACTTTGTCTCAGTTTACCCTTCCCCCTCCACGTGTCCTCAAGTCCATTCACTGTGTCTGTGTCTTTCTTCCTGTCCTGCCCCTAGGTTCTTCAGAACCTTTTTTTTAGATTCCATAGATATGTGTTAGCATACGGTATTTATTTTTCTCTTTCTGACTTACTTCACTCTATACGACAGACTCTCGGTACCCCCACCTCACTACAAATAACTCAATTTTGTTTCTTTTTATGGCTGAGTAATATTCCATTGTATATATGTGCCACATCTTCTTTATCCATTCATCTGTTGATGGACACTTAGATTGCTTCCATGTCCTGGCTATTGTAAATAGTGCTGCAATGAACATTGTGGTACTTGACTCTTTTTGAATTATGGTTCTCTCAGGGTATATGACCAGTAGTGGGATTGCTGGGTCGTATGGTAGTTCTATTTTTAGTTTTTTAAGGAACCTCCATACTGTTCTCCATAGTGGCTGTATCAATTTACATTCAAACCAACAGTGTATGAGGGTTCCCTTTTCTCCCCACCCTCTCCAGCATTTATCGTTTGTAGATTTTTTGATGATGGCCATTCTGACTGGTGTGAGGTGATACCTAACTGTAATGCATTGATTTGCATTCCTCTAATACTTAGTGATGTTGAACATCCTTTCATATGTTTGTTGGCAATTTGTATATCTTCTTTGGAGAATTGTCTATTTAGGTCTTCTGCCCAGTTTTGGATTGGGTTGTTTGTTTTTTTGATATTGAGCTGCATGAGCTGCTTGTAAATTTTGGAGATTAATCCTTTGTCATTTGCTTCATTTGCAAATATTTTCTGCCATTCTGAGGGGGTTGTCTTTTTGTCTTGTTTATGGTTTCCATTGCTGTGTAAAAGCTTTTGAGTTTCATTAGGTCCCATTTGTTTCTTTTTGTTTTTATTTCCGTTTCTCTAGGAGGTGGGTCAAAAAGGATCTTGCTGTGATTTATGTCATAGAGTGTTCTGCCTATGTTTTCCTCTAAGAGTTTGATGGTGTCTGGCCATACATTTAGGTCTTTAATCCATTTTGAGTTTATTTTTTTGTATGGTGTTACGGAGTGTTCTAAATTCATTCTTTTACATGTAGCTGTCCAGTTTTCCCAGCACCACTTATTGAAGAGGCTGTCTTTTCTCCATTGTACATTCTTGCCTCCTTTATCAAAAATAAGGGGACCATAGGTGCGTGGGTTTACCTCTGGGCTTTCTATCCTGTTCCATTGATCTATATTTCTGTTTTTGTGCCAGTACCATACTGTCTTGATGACTGTAGCTTTGTAGTATAGTCTGAAGTCAGGGAGCCTGATTCCTCCAGCTCCGTTTTTTTCCCTCAAGACTGCTTTGGCTATTCGGGGTCTTTTGTGTCTCCATACAAGTTTTAAGATTTTTTGTTCTAGTTCTGTGAAAAATGCCATTGGTAGTTTGATAGGGATTGCATTGAATCTGTAGATTGCTTTGGGTAGTATAGTCATTTTCACAATGTCAATTCTTCCAATCCAAGAACATGTTATATCTCTCCATCTGTTTGTATCATCTTTAATTTCTTTCATCAGTGTCTGATAGTTTTCTGCATACAGGTCTTTTGTCTCCTTAGGTAGGTTTATTCCTAGGTATGTTATTCTTTTTGTTGAAATGGTAAATGGGAGTGTTTCCTTAATTTCTCTTTCAGATTTTTCATCATTAGTGTATAGGAATGCGAGAGATTTCTGTGCATTAATTTTGTATCCTGTTACTTTACCAAATTCATTGATTACCTCTAGTAGTTTTCTGGTGGCATCTTTAGGATTCTCTATGTATAGTATCATGTCATCTGCAAACAGTGACAGCTTTACTTCTTTTCCAATTTGGATTCCTTTTATTTCTTTTTCTTCTCTGATTGTTGTGGCTACAACTTCTAAAAATATGTTGAATAACAGTGGTGAGAGTGGACATCCTTGTCTTGTTCCTGATCTTAGAGGAAATGCTTTCAGTTTTTCACCACTGAGAATGACATTGCCTGTGGGTTGTCATATATGGCATTTATTATGTTGAGGGAAGTTCACTCTATCCCTACTTTCTGGAGGGTTTTTATCATAAATGGGTGTTGAATGTTGTCAAAAGCTTTTTCTGCATCTACTGAGATGATCATACGGTTTTTCTCCTTCAATTTGTTAATATGGTGTATCACTTTGATTGATTTTTGTGTATTGAAGAATCCTTGCATTCCTGGGATAAACCCCACTTGATCATGGTGTAGGATCCTTTTAATGTGCTGTTGGATTCTGTTTGCTAGTGTTTTGTTGAGGATTTTTGCATGTATGTTCATCAGTGATATTGGCCTGTAGTTTTCTTCTTTTTGTGACATCTTTGTCTGGTTTTGGTATCAGGGTGATGGTGGCCTCATAGAATGAGTTTGGGAGTGTTCCTCCCTCTGCTAGATTTTGGAAGAGTTTGAGAAGGATAAGTGTTAGCTCTTCTCTAAATGTTTGACAGAATTCACCTGTGAAGCCACCTGGTCCTGGGCTTTGGTTTGTTGGAAGATTTTTAATCACAGTCTCAATTTCATTACTTGTGATTGGTCTGTTTATATTTTCTATTTTTTCCTGGTTCAGTCTCGGAAGGTTGTGCTTTTTTAAGAATTTGTCCATTTCTTCCAGGTTGTCCATTTTAGTGGCATATAGTTGCTTGTAGTAATCTCTCCTGATCCTTTGTATTTCTGCAGTGTCAGTTGTTACTTCTCCTTTTTCATTTCTAATTCTATTGATTTGAGTCCTCTGCCTTTTTTTTTTTTTGATGAGTCTGGCTAATAGTTTATCAATTTTGTTTATCTTCTCAAAGAACCAGCTTTTAGTTTTACTGATCTTTGGAATTGTTTCCTTCATTTCTTTTTCATTTATTTCTGATCTGATCTTTATGGTTTCTTTCCTTCTGCTAGCTTTGGGGTTTTTTGTTCTTCTTTGTCTAATTGCTTTAGGTGTAAGGTTAGGTTGTTTATTTGAGATGTTTCTTGTTTCTTGAGCTAGGATTGTATTGCTATAAAGTTCCCTCTTAGAACTGCTTTTGGTGCATCTCATAGGTCTTGGGTCATCGTGTTTTCATTGTCATTTGTTTCTAGGTGTTTTTTGATTTCCTCTGATTTCTTCACTGAACTCTTGGTTATTTAGTAGCGTATTGTTTAGCCTCCTTGTGTTTGTATATTTTACAGATATTTTCCTGTAATTGATATTTAGTCTCATAGCATTGTGGTCAGAAAAGATACTTGATATGATTTCAATTTTCTTAAATTTACCAAGGCTTGATTTGTGACTCAAGATATGATCTATCCTGGAGAATGTTCCATGAGCACTTGAGAAGAAAGTGCATTCTGTTGTTTTTGGATGGAATGTCCTATAAATATCAATTAAGTCCATTTTGTTTACTATATCATTTAAAGCTTGTGTTTCCTTATTTATTTTCAACTTGGATGATCTGTCCTTTGGTGAAAGTGGAGTGTTAAAGTCCCCTACTATGATTGTGTTATTGTTGATTTCTCCTTTTATGGCTCTTAGCATTTGCATTATGTATTATTGAGTTGCTCCTATGTTGGGTGCATAAATATTTACAATTGTTATATCTTCTTCTTGGATTGATCCCTTGATCATTATGTAGTGTGCTTCTTTGTCTCTTGTAATAGTCTTTATTTTAAAGTCTATTTTGTCTGATATGAGAATTGCTACTCCAGCTTTCTTTTGATTTCCATTTGCATGGAATATCTCTTTCCATCCCCTCACTTTCAGTCTGTATGTGTCCCTAGGTCTGAAGTGGGTCTCTTGTAGACAGCATATATACAGGTCTTGTTTTTGTATCCATTCAGCCAGTCTACATCTTTTGGTTGGAGCATTTAATCCATTTACATTTAAAGTAGTTATTGATATGTATGTTCCTATTCCCATTTTCTTAATTGTTTTGGGTTTGTTATTGTAGGCCTTTTCCTTCTCTTGTGTTTCCTGCCTATAGAAGTTCCTTTAGCATTTGTTGTAAAGCTGGTTTGGTGGTGCTCCATTCTCTTACCTTTTGCTTGTTTGTAAAGGTTTTAATTTCTGCAGCGAATCTGAATGAGATCCTTGCTAGGTAGAGTAATCTTGGTTGTAGGTTTTTCCCTTTCATCACTTTAAATATGTCCTGCCACTCCCTTCTGGCTTGTAGAGTTTCTGCTGAGAGATCAGCTGTTAACCTTATGGGGATTCCCTTGTGTGTTATTTGTTGTTTTTCCCTTGCTGCTTTTAATATGTTTTCTTTATATTTAATTTTTGATAGTTTGATTAATTTGTTTCTTGGTGTGTTTCTCCTTGGATTTATCCTGTATGGGACTCTCTGTGCTTCCTGGACTTGATTGACTATTTCCTTTCCCATATTAGGGAAGTTTCCAACTATAACTCTTCAAATATTTTCTCAGTCCCTTTCTTTTTCTCTTCCTCTTCTCGGACCCCTATAATTCGAATGTTGGTGCATTTAATGTTGTCCTAGAGGTCTGTAAGACTGTCCTCCATTCTTTTCATTTTTCTTCTTTATTCTGCTCTGCAGTAGTTATATGCACTATTTTATCTTCCAGGTCACTTCTCTGTTCTTCTGCCTCAGTTATTCTGCTTTTGATTCCTTCTAGAGAATCTTTAATTTCATTTATTGTGTTGTTCATCATTGTTTGTTTGCTCTTTAGTTCTTCTACGTCCTTGTTAAATGTTTCTTCTGTTTTCTCCATTCTATTTTCAAGATTTTGGATCATCTTTACTATCATCACTCTGAATTCTTTTTCGGGTAGACTGCCTATTTCCTTTTCATTTGTTTGATCTGGTGGGTTTTTACATTGCTCCTTCATCTGCTGTGTGTTTCTGTGTCTTCTCATTTTGCTTACCTTATTGTGTTTGGGGTCTCCTTTTCGCAGGCTGCAGGTTCGTAGTTCCCATTGTTTTTGGTGTCTGCCCCCAGTGGCTGAGATTGGTTCAGTGGCTTGCGTAGGCTTCCTGGTGGAGGGGACTGTTGCCTGTGTTCTGGTGGATGAGGCTGGATCTTGTCTTTCTGGTGGGCAGGACCACATCCACTGGTGTGTTTTGGGGTGTCTGTGACCTTATTATGATTTTAGGCAGCCTCTCTGCTAATGGGTGGGTTTGTGTTCCTGTCTTGCTAGTTGTTTTGCATAGGGTGTCCAGCAGTGTAGCTTGCTGGTTGTTGAGTAGAGCTGGGTCTTAAGGTTGAGATGGAGATCTCTGTGAGAGCTTTTGCTGTTTGATATTACATGGTGCTGGGAGGTCTCTGGTGGACCAGTGTCCTGAACTCGGCTCTCCCACTTCAGATGCACAGGCCTGACACCCAGCCAGAGCAACAAGACCCTGTCACCCACATGGCTCAGAAGAAAAGGGAGAAAGAAAGAGAGAAAGAGAGAAAGAGAAAGCAAGAAAGAAAGAAAGAAAGAAAGAAGGAAGGAAGGAAGGAAAAAGAAAGAAAGAAGGAAAGGAAGAAGGAAAGAAAAGAAAGAAGAAAGAAAGGAAGCAAGGAAGAAAGAAAATAAAGTTATTAAAATGAAAACTAAAAAAATTATTAAAAATAAAAAAATTAAAAAGTAAAAAAAAAAAAAAAAAAAGAAAGAAAGAAAAGAGCAACCAAACTAAAAAACAAATCCACTAATGATAACAAGTGCTAAAACTATACTAAAAAATAAAAAAAAAAATTAAAAAACGGACAGACAGAACCCTAGGACAAATGGTAAAAGCAAAGCTATACAGACAGAATCACACAAAGAAGCATACACATACACACTCACGAAAAGAGAAGAAGGAAAAATATATATCTTTTGGGAAGTCTGAGGTCTTCCATCAGCATTCAGCAGGTGTTCTGAAGGAGTTGTTCCCCATGTAGATGTATTTCCGATGTATTTGTGGGGAGGAAGGTGATCTCCACGTCTTACTCCTCTGCCATCTTGAAGGTCTCCCACCTGTCATTACTAGCACATTTTTCTATCATAATGCTTAAATGCACTGTGTTGTCATCATTGACTTCTTGTCTGTTACATTGTGAGAGCATCCTCTTCTTCACAGTTCCTAGGAAGGTGCTTGGTAAAGGGTAGGAGTCAGTAGGTGTTAGCTGAAACTTCTTCTAGGAGCCCAGGCAGGTTGTCAAGTGGCACTCCCTAATCTTTTAAAGAATTTAAAATGCATGTATCCTTTGACCCAGGAATCCAACTTTTAAAAATTATTTTACAACTATAATAGTAGGTAAGGATGGGAATGTTTGCTATAGGATGTATCTGAGAAGAATGTCCAGCTTAAGAAGAATGGTTGAATAAATTATAGGTTAGCAATACTAGGAACTATTATCTTGATATTAAAAAGAATGCAGTGAATATATACATATTGCTCTTGAAAGAAAATTATGATATATTAAGCAAAAAAAGCAAGCTGTAAATTAATATGTATAGCACAATTTTTTATTGATAAAAATGAGGAAAAAATCCTGTATAACTGTATATGTTTGTCTGTGTTTATTTATGAGCATTGCAAAGATGTGGAAGGATTATATTGCTTACCTAAAGGGCATTGGATTGAAGATGGGAGAATGAGATTAGTAATAACTTTTTTTACACTTCTATATTGTTTGATTTATTGCAATGAATATGTATTACTTTTGAAGTAAAAAGTGAAAACAAAGAAACAGGTGAGCAGCAGAAGCTTCATAAAAGGTCCCAGGCATAACTTTGTTTTATACATATATTAGTCTTCTATGAACTCATGTGACTTTGAATTCTTATAAGTATTATAGAGTAAAACAGGTTAGGTCTACATAGTGACCAAAAATGGAATTAATGCATATGGCTCTAGGTATTTCCAGATGTCTGGATGAAGATGTCCATATAGCTGAGATAGTCACATAGTGGCTGAATGCAACATGATGTCCACCAATCTAAGACATCACGTAGTGTAAAAAGAGAAACCTGATCTCTCTAGTAGTTTGAACTTTCAACTGGGCAATATTATGTGACCCTGCTAGTGAGGATAATTAACTGTACTGTGATGAACAAATCTGTTATAGACTGAATTGTGTCTCCTCCAAAAAAAGGTATTGCAGTACCTGCGAATGTTACCTTATTTGGAAATAGGGTCTTTATGGATGTAGTCAAGTTAAAGTGAGGTCATTAGAGTGATGTGACTGGTGTCCTTATAAGAAGAGGGAAATTTGGACACAGAGAAAGACACAGAGGGAGAATTCTATATGATGATGAAGGCAGAGATTGGAGCTCTGTAGCCGTAAGCCAAGGAACACCAAAGATTATAGATGACATCAGAAACCGAGAAAGGCATGGAATAGATTCCCCGCTAGAGCCTGTGTGAGAGAATGGCCCAGCGTACACCTTGATTTTAGACTTCTGGCCTTCAGAACTGTTAGAAAGTAAAATTCTGTTGTTTAAAACCACCCAGTTGGTGGTAGTTTGTTAATGGCAGTCTTAGGAAACTAAAACAAAATACAAATGCATTGCTAGAAAGAAAAGGGGAGGAAAAATTAGCATGACTACCAAGAACCCATGTATTGCCAAAACTACATGACCAGTTTTTCAAATATTATACTTAATAACATTTTCTGAATAATGCTTAGGAGAGAGAGAAAGAGAAAGCTACATCGGAAAAATGGCCTTAACATTTAATTATCATACTGGATAATGTTTTAAGAAGAATATTGAAAACTTGAATAAGATGTAGGTTTGCAAAAAACTTCAGCAAGAACCAAATTGATTGACAGTTGACGATGTTCTGATGTTTGATAACCAGCTGGCTTGCGTCCAACTATTTTTATGTTATTTTTCTGAAGCAAAAATCTGGTCACACTTTCCACAATGGGAAGGAAGTTTTCTATTTAAGGAGGCAACAAAGTGGTGAGACACAGAGTGGAGAAGAAAAATCATGGGCATGGTGATTGTCAAGTGGGTGGTATATGGGCCATCAGTGTAGTTTTAGAGGCAGTTTTAGAGGGATATAGGATTTTCCTAAAAGTGACCACTTCTTAAAAACATTAGCTTTGTGTTTTAGTTACCAAAGTGGAAATGTATATATTCTGTAATATTATTGTAATCTTCACCTGATAAAGTTATTGCTATTTTTTTGTTTGCTTGTTCAAATGCTTTAAAGCCAGAGCAATGAATGCCTTCTGTTGACAGTACTTCTGAGTCTTAACTGTACTAACAAGTAATTTAGTAATGAAATGATCGTGATTATATAAATATGGGGTTGAGGGTAGGGGTGGTTTTTATCAAACTGTTAATCAGGTTACTTGTTGAAGTGCTTACAGAAGGTTGAAGGCTGTCCACCATGTGCCGACAATAACCTCGTACTTTATGAACAATTCTCACTGATGAATGTAGAAAAGCCAGTCCCATGAACATAAGCAGAAGTGCCATATGGCAATGAAAGTAAATTTTATTGAGTGGAGGGGAAATGTGCTAGTTTGATATTATCTGATGGGCCAACTTGGTCCTGAGGGCTCTGTCCTTATCCAATTAGAGACTAAAATAGGTCACCCACAAGGAATACATCGTGGTCTTTAATTTTGTAAATATACAATTATTTGCACAGACTACTGGATTTCTTCCAAATCATATTCCTCCCCAAAGTCACGAGTCACATGAGCACAGTTTCATACCACAAATGAACCCAAATAACTTAAAGAATATTTTAGCAGCATTACTACCAGGTGAATATAAATACACAACTACTAAGTTTTTTGGTGATGTGAATGTTGAACTTAGAGAACCAAAGGGGGGGAAAAAAAAAAAACTGGAAAAGACTGCGATTCCTTTAGTCTTTAGCCATTTTCTAGTTTTTACACTCTACTGTCTTTAAATAATAGTTGATACTTACTGTATCCTTTTCATCATCATCTCCTCATCACTTAAATCTGGCTTTTGTTCCTATTGCTTTAATTAAATGTCTTTCTTCATACACCAAATGATTGCCTAGTTGCTCAGTCCTATGATTTTTTCCAGTCTTCATCTTCCTTTCTTTTATAATGCCATTTGTTACTATTCATTACCACTTTCTCAAATTTTCTGCTCTCCTAACTCCCACAAATTGGACAAATCTCAGTCTCCTACGGTCTTTTCCCATCATTATTCTCTCTCCTTCTCCAGTGCTCAAATGTAGAGTCTCCCTAAGGTGGTCCTCAACTCTGGATCTACTAGAGACAGATGTGAGGTAGTAGAAGAGAATAAGCCTCCAGTTAGAGGAGTTCAACGAATTCTGACTCTGAAACGTATAATTGCAGAGAAGGGGAGAGTAAGAGGGGGAGAGAGGGGAGGGCAAGAGACAGAGAGAGGGATTGAAATAGTGTCCCCCTTCCATTCACCATTTCTCCCCGTAGTATATGTCCATGACTGTGGAAGCAATAAATCTGTTGTCCCTTTAGCTGAATGTGTGCCCAGTCCTCTCTCACACTGTGAGCATCCATCGCTCAGTGTTGTGTGGTCTCAGTGTTTAAATGGTCAGGAAGAATTTTTTTTTTTTTAATTAAAATGTAGTCCCTATCCTTCTCCATCTGAAGCTCTATTAAAGGAACAGCAAACAGCTCCAGGGCTGGAGGAAAAACTGGTTGGGTTGGACTCACTAAAGGCCAGTACTATACTGTCTTAGTGGATGCCTTAAGCCGCCCCCCCACCAAGACTGTTTATGACTCTATAAGATATCCCTTAACTTTAACATTTAACCCCCTGGATAAGATGAAATGTCAGTGATCTTAAGTAAGTTAGTCAATGTCTCTGAAGCTTAGCATGAAAATGCTCTTCCTGCAGGTTATAATCCTCCCTTAAGCACTGCAAAAACATTCCATTGACCTAGATGGAGAAGCTTTTTTTTTTTTTTTTTGGTAACCATCTAAATGGTTTTAAACTTTAATATTTTGGTGCAATTTTAAATTTACAGAAAAATTTCAAGTATAATGCAAAGATTTCTCATTTATCCCTTTATCTAGATTCTCTACTAATATTTTTCCATATTTGCTTTATCTCTCTCATTTAATACATGTATAGATTACATGTATATTCATATGTATGATATATATATCTTCCCAATTCTGCATTCAGTGAATTCCCATTGGTAGCCTGAGATTGGCCATGGTGAGAACATTTATACCACAGAAATAAGCAAACACTACAAACCAGTGTTTTGATTTTTTTTCTCCAGAAATCTCATTTACCTGCAATACGACTAAATATTTCATGCCTCTAAGAATGATATTCTCTTACCCAACTACGGTAAAAAGACCAACATGAGAAAATTTAACACTGATATAATGCCATTATGTAATCCAAGTCTATATTAAATTTCATCAGTGGCTCCAATAAAGTCCTTTATAGCTATTGCCCATCCCGATCCAGGATCCAATCCAGGCTTACACATTATATTTAGTTGCCATGCCTCTTTGGTTTTTAAAAAAAATTGGAATAGTTCCTCTTCCATTCTTTGTCTTTATGACTTTGATATTTTTGAAGAGCACAGGCCAGTTTTAGTTTTCCTGATACTTTATGCTTTGTTTGGCAGGAATATAATTTAAGGGACGGTGTGTCCTCAGTGAATGATATCAGGAGGCAAATGGTGTTTGTCCCAATATTGGTATGTTAACTTGGATCACTTGGTTAAGGGAATGTACACCAGGTTTCTTCACAGTAAAGTTGAATATGTTTCCATTTGTAATTAATCACTTACTTGTGGGGAAGTATTATCAACTAAAATTTGATAGGATTTGAAACATTACAGTGCATGACATAAGTAACAAATTATGAAAGACAAGTTTTATTTGTTCTGTAACAGTTGAAATGTTACAGGTTTTTGTTATTAAAACAGAAAAAAAAAATTAAAATACCCGTTGTGAGCAGGGTGTCCTGGAGAGAGTCTTCATGTTGTAATCAGAGGCTTCTACCTGTGAGGTGTGTAGGTATATGAAAGAGAAGAGCCGAGAAGAAAGCGAGAGAGACCGCATTGTGGTGTGCTGGGGAGGGGTGGTTGAGGAATGCCAACTCCCTACAGCATCCCCGGTCTACTCTGAAGTTGTTGCTGCTGCCAGTGTTACAACACATTCTCTGAGCTTCATTTAACTCATCTATAAAACTAGGATACTAGCTCTTCTCTCCGAGGAAGGTGGGGGAGATGAAGTTGGACAGTCATCGTAGCTAAATGCTATGTATGTGCCAGGCATTTGGAATGGGGTAGGTCATTTAATCCTCCTATGAGGAAGGCACTATTATTACCCTTATTTTACAGATGAAAAAAGTGAGGGAAAGCTCTGAGATGAGTAAGGGAAAGTAATTTGCTCAAGTTAGCACATGGTAGAGCCAGAATTTAAACCTATGGAATCTGACTGCAGAGTCCATGTCCTTCCTACTATGCTCTTGCCTGATTGTCCCCCAAATATGTATTCTCTTCCATTAATTTTACTTTACACACTTGCTAAGTGTAGAATAATAGAAAGTCATGTATTAGAGATCAAGCGATTGGGACGGATTAAGACTTTTATAGGCTCATTTATCACAACCTGCAGCCCTTTCCACCCTTCCAAAAAAGTAATTTTTGATGTTCCTTCTTGCCTGGTTTTCTAGAATGGGGTCTTTCAGCCTTGCACTGTTGGCTTTTTGAGCCTATAATTCCTTGTTGTGGGGTTCTGTCTTGTGCATTACTGGATGGTCAGCAGCATCCCTGGCCATTACCCACTAGATGCGAGTAACACCCTGCAGTTGTGATGACCACAGATGTCTCCAGAAATTGTAAAATGTCCCCTGGGAGGGCAAAATCATCCCCGGCTGAGAACCACAGCCCTAGGGCATTGCTGGTTATGCTTCTTGGGTCACCCAGTGCTGATGACAATTCAGTGGCTCTGCCCTTGGTGGCTGTGTGATCCTAAGCAAGTCACAGCCACCCTGGGCCTAGTTTCCTTTGCAGTTAAATAAACTCTATTTTCTGACTCTCATGTACATACCTCATGCGGACAAAGTCAGAGGGCAATTCAGAAGTTTTTAGCTCTTCTTCTCTAGCTATTTGAAAAGCAAACTATTATTGTGTATTTGAAATAAGCAATATTTAGACTAGAGTCCAACCCCTAGGCTCTGCTCTAATCCTCACTCTGCCTTGGTGCCCTCCAGGCCTCAGTTGTCACAGCCTTAAGGACGCTGTCCTACATTAGAAGTCACAAATGCAAATGTCGATGGGCAAGGCAGCAGTGTGGAATATGGAATCAGCTTGTGTAAGACAAGAAGTTCTGAGGCCCATGGAGAACCAAAAGTACAGACCCTGACTAGAGGCTTTCGCATCACATTTTTAAAACACAAAGGTATATGTGGACCACATTTGGCTTGTGAACAGTGGGTTAGGGACTCCTTGACTAAAATTATCTCTACAGTCTCTTTCAGGTGTAGAATCCCTTTTTATTTCTGCTAGCTGAAATATTCTTCAGTACTTTCCCCTATCAAGACCTTCTAAAGTTTTAGATATCTAATCTGAAAAGGTGCAGATAGCTTACATATTTATTTATAATTCAGCACTCTAACAATCCAAGCAAGGATATTCAAAGTTAAAGCTAAATGTGTTAATTTTATTGACCCACCAAATAGCTCTTGTTGTAGCCCCATGTGTGGTGAGTGTTTTGTACCATCATTTAAAAGATGTCAATGAAAATACTCTCCTGTATTTATTCATTCATTTATCCCGTCAATAGATTTTTATGTAGCACCCATTCTTTGCTACTTTAACTGTGTGTGATTCAGTAGTATACGTGGAAGGAAAAAGATAAGTAGAATGTACAGCTAAATGGCATGTTTCAATTTTGTGCATGCAGTTTTATTTTTCTAGTAAACTCTGCATTATTATCAAGCATCAAGTATGAATCTTCATATTTGGTGAAAGGGCAAAAGAGGAGGGATCTGTAGCATTCCCCACACAGGCCTTCACTAGAGAATGATTTTTGTCTATGCCAAAGTGGGAACCCAAGAGTTAATTTAAGAAAGCACTTAAAATCGGATACGAGAAATTTCTCTCTATAAAAAGAACAATATCCTGAGGCAGGCAATTATCTACTGAAATGAAAACAGAAAGACAAGCCTAGGATAACAGCTGAAACCACAAAACCCAGAACTATTTATCAGTGGTAATTTTAAAATAAAATACATAAAATCAATCTCAAGGTCCCCTAGAATTTTCTTTCAGTTTATTTCTCTTTTTGGCAAAAATTCTGCCGGCCTGAGTAGTGGGCAATTTTATAAGTGATGTAGAAAACAAGGGCCCATCCTTTTTCCACTATTATAAGGGAAAACTGAGAGATATTTTCTATTGAAAGCCCAGATATATTTATTCTGATGCACACTGACTTTCTGAAACGACTGCTCTTTCTGAATGCTAAGATCTAGAGAGTAAAAGGATAAGGAAGCTATGACTAATCGTACGTAATTGCCATAAATTGGAACTGCACACCAGGGTAGCAGGAATAATTATTTCTGGAGAGTTTATCACCAGCAATTTTAAATCCAAGGGACACCAGTGAGGTCAGTTTTCCATGTACAAGCACAATGACTGGTAACCAGAGTTAATGACCATTTGATGGCTACTGGATAAAGCCTGGGAGAGGGAGAACACTGTTTCAGTTCAGAAATTCATTGAACTGCAGCTTTGGAAGGATCCTTAGAGATCATATAATCCAAACTCTTCTTCGTATAGAAAAGGAAACCAAGGCTCCTAGCGGTAAAAAACACTTGGACAAGGCATAGAGCGTGGTCTTCCGTCTCCCTCCCAGTGTTCTTTCTTCTTCAGGTTGCTTCTCAAGATGGTCAGTTGCCTCTTAGGACAGATTCACAGTTGGAATTCAGAACCTAATTGGTTACTGACATTAATCTGGCATTCATAATGCTAAGACTGACATTCAGCCTGACTCCTTTCTAGGTCAGTTATCTGACTGCTAATTCATGTGGCTGCACCCCAACTGAAACATTCATTGGGTGGACTGGATTTTAAAATTTACTATAGCCGACAGAAACCTGAAGTTTATTTAAGTGTGATTTTTCTGTCTCAGAAACATTTAGATCACAGCCTTTGGAACGTCTGAAGATATTTATTTTACATTTTTGTATTTACTGAGTGCCTTGACATCTTCTAGACTGATTATGGAATTCAGCGGGGACTGATAACATTTACTTTTTCCATCTAATCTCTAAGAATCAAAGGTGTTCCCCTGATTAGTACTCAAAGCATCACAGCCCACTTGGACTACTGGATTTTTTTTTCATAGTAAAGTTTATCAATAGTATTCACAAAACAATGTCTAGGACTTAAAACATGCTTATAAAAACTGGAAGTTTGCAAGATAATGGTTTTACAAAATGATTGCAAAAATGATACATTTTTGATTTTAGTCTATTAAAATCAAAAACGTAGAATCTCAGGAACAATTTTTAGATTGTTTGGTTATTTATATTGAATCACTGGAAAGTATGATATGTTGAACACACTGGATAAATATATATTGAAATTTAAATGTCACATTTGATTTATTTTAATCTCCCCAAATCTGAATTGAGGATTTTTATGTTTTTATTATATGATTATATAGTATAGACCTATTGTGAATGATTTTTCTGAATTTTTTTTACAAATTATAAGGTTGAAACATACTTACTAGAGAAATTTTGAAAATTCAGAAACATATAACGAAAGAAGTAATAAAAAATTACCCATAATATCACCACTTATATAGTAAATCAGTTATAAAAGATATATAAAAATTAATTCAGCACATTTTACTTAAGTTACTATCATAAGATTCCTGCTTATATAGTTGTATAGGAGAGGAAACCATGTATACGAACTACAAATATACTATGTTAAGAAACTACTAGAAGTAAACCTATTTATATATAAGTCCTATTGTCTCATAGAGGATTTAGGATGTTAGAAGATTACATAAAAAGATAAGATAGCAAGTGGAATGAGTGGTTATAGAAGAATAAGGGTGGGATTATCAAGTGGAGGAGGAAGAGGACATCTGCCATCATGACCTCCGTGCTCGCCATGGATAAACACATATTTGGATATCAGAGTTCTAGCCAGTGAGTTGAAAAGAAACTTGGGTGATTGCATGATTCACAGAATCCATTATATACAAAATACATAAAGTATATATAACCTCCATGAACGTGTCCTGGACATTATTATGATATATGTGAGGATAAGCTTTTCTTTAAAATGATCCCTTGATAGACATCAGTGTTCTCTTAACAAGAATTAATTCATGAGAATCAGTTCTACCGCTGGTAGTGGTAGATGGTGGAGGCCAATGTAATTCAGTCTAGGTACCTTTCCCTCTGCTAGCTTGGCTTAAATCCTAAAGAGTGCTAGGTTATCCCATGGGGCAGACTAAGCTAGTGTTTAAGGCACCAACAAATTATATGTATATTAAAAAAGAAAAGGCAATTTCTGAAGAACTTATTTAATCAGAATATCAAGAAAAAAGGTTATTTTTAGTGTTCATTCATGTTTTACGTAATTTTGAAAATGATATATTTCAAATTGCATATGGCAGGAGGAGGCACCATAATCTTCTCAATTCTTATGGTCTTTAAAGTATTAACCTGGCCCTGATTCAGGAGCATATTTTAGACTATCTAGAGAAAGGTAAAATACTTGTTCTCCAAGCAATTGTGCTGAATGTTTTTTCTCTTGATAAAGTCTTAACAAATACTAAGTGGCCATGGGCTTGAGATCACACTTCCTGCCAAGAACCAGGAGGGTAGCTGTCATCAGACCTATATTCCTTAAAATACTTCAGAGCTTGGGACAGAACAGGTGACGAGAAGGCCTCTGACCCAGTCATGCCCAACCTCTGCACCAAGGAAACCAGAGGACAGTCTCAAGACCGACCAATATTCTCTTCAGACACACTGAACTTACTCTGTAGCACAGACGTATGGATCTCTAGACACTCAAGTGTTACTGAATAGAACATGTCCACTGATATTTTGCACTAAAGATTTTATGGCATGTATAACTAACATCTCTGATGGTTAATTTCATGTGTCAACTTGACTGGGCCATGGGATGCCCAAATATCTGGTTAAGTATTATTTCTGGAAGTGTCTGTGAGGATGTTTCTGGAAGACATCCAGAATGGAATAGCATTTGAATTGGTGGACTGAGTAAAGTAGCTTGCCCTCCCCAGTGTGGATGGGCAGTATCCAATCCATTGAGGGCCTGAATAGGACAGAAAAGTAGAGGAAGGTTGAATTCACTCTCTCCACCTGACTGTTTGAGCTGGGATATCAGTCTTCTCCTGCTCTTGGACTGAGTTACCAAAAGTGCTCCTCTTGGACTTAATACCATAAGTGCTCCTGGTTCTAAGACCTTCACATTTGGATTAGAATTTACACCACCAGCTTTCCTGGGTCTACAGCTTTAAGACAGTAGACGGTGGGACTTCTCAGCCCCCATGTTCACACAAGCCAATCCCTTACAACAAGTCACATTTATGTTTACTTATACATATATAAATATAAAAATATATTCATTTGTAAAATAAATCCTATTGGTTCTGTTCTCTGGAAAGCCCTAACATAATACCCTACCTTGTAACAGCCAAAAATATAACGCCATATAGCCCACAGAACTCAGCAGTAACTCCTAGCAGAGATGCCCACTGCTAAGTACTATCTACATAGGTGAGACAAAAGAGGGACAATGTATTTAATAAAAAGATAAAGAATATCTGAGAATAAATGAATCCTGCTGTTATCAGAGCTGGAAAGAATTAAGCTGAGAAGGCATCCTGAAGAATATAAGTCCATACATGTAGTATTATATTTAAAATGTGATATTGCATGCTGAATGACTAAATGGAAATCAAATGTCCAGAAAGTCTACTCTTCCTTGAATGTTCAAATGTGAACCCACATAGGACTAGTACCAAACTAAAGAACAATTTCTGGATTAGTATTTTACAGATGTATGTTTGTAACTATCCTCTGATCATGCATAAAAAGCACATGTTACTAAAACCTGTTCTGAGAGAAAACTAAAAATACTAACTCATTTCCTAGAATTAAATTGTTTTTCAATTGTATTTCTGAAACCACCTCTTGTTATGTTGAAGTTAACACCATGTTGAAGTTTACTATCAGTATTCAACCAATGATGTAGGACCTTAAACAGTTATTTGGGAATGACTTTTTTCAGAGAAGCTGCCTGGAATATGTCCACAAAGATGGAAAATCCTTTCTTAGCAGAGAACGCTATATGAATGATTCCAAAACAAAAAGAGACACTATTTGCCAGAATATATCATGACGCAATGTAGGCAAGTAAAGGAAAACAGACTCCATTAGTACTCAAATTAGTTGTGTAAATTTGATGCCACTTGTATTATGCATTGTCTTAACTGATTAGGATTCCTGCTGTCTGCTTAATAAGTTAAACTAGGATGGCAAAAGGGCACATATCTTTGGTCATTTGTCAGAATATTTTTTTAAAAAAGCAACAGAACTGAGTGGTTAATTTGTTGTTATTTTGTCAAATCAATTAATTTGAAAAGATTCCATGGTCAAGGAATGACCTGTTTGCCGATTTAAAGGTCGCCATAGACAGCAGAGCAAAAGCAACTTCAACGGCGCAGTTCCGTGGGTCATTTTATATTTAGCACTTTAATTGGCTTTTCTTCTTTCCCTTTATAAATGGTATGAAATTTGGGACGACTCAGGCTGCTGACTCCTTGGCATGCTGGTTTTAGAGATCAGAAATTCCCACTTAGGAGTGAAAATATTTTTGCTTAGCTCATTATACTTGTCTACGGGGTCAGTCTTACCTAATGGGTAAGTTGGAAGCTGCTGATACTGGTATGACTGAGGAGCAAAAAGAAAGCTCCATCATCCAGGGAGGAGGAAAGAACACAGTTTTTGTGTGATAATTAGCAGTTAAAAAGAGTCTCTGAATCTCATTTTCCTCACCTTTAAAATAGGGGTAAAGATCCCTAATTTTATGGTCATTTATGGATAAAATATAATAAATAAGACAACTGCTTGACATATAGTAGGTGCTCAGTAAAGACTAATAATTATATTGAAATAATTATCATCTCACTAACCTATGGCCAGTCCTTGAAAGGACTACCTCTGATTGAAATGCCTCTGGAAGGTATTTCACATTAAGTCTGTCTGAGAAGTCATTTACTTCTATGTGTCATTTACTTACGTGATCCCTTCAACTCAGCTGCAGAGAGGAGAACCCAAGGATGAAGTTAGTGGTCTCGGGGAGAGTTCAGTGTTTAACCACTGTGATAACACTTGCTGACAAGAAAGAATAGAAAATCATGGGAAAGATAGACAGGCTAAAGGACCGACAGAAGCTTCCTTTGATTCTGGAAGCAGCAAGGCTGTCGCTAAGGAACAGGGACCAACCACTGTCAGTGGGTACCAGCTACTTCATAGGCAACGCCTTGTGAGGCAGATGTTGCTCTTGGTCTTTAAAAGACCTCACCCTTGCAGTGCAGAAGAACAACTTAAACCTCAAGGCCAACTAAGTGAGGTCAGGATTTATTATGGAGAGAAAGTGGAAGGCACTGCTCCCTGTGAGGAGTGGTGATTTAGCCACCTGCTAAGAGGGAAGGCAGGTGCCTTGTAAAGAGAATTTTCTCCCATCTGACAAATGGACACCAACTTTGTCCATAAACTTGTTGTTATCCAGTTCTCAGGAAGTATATCCAGGTTAAAATACTGTTTCCATTGTGCTCTATAAACTAGAAATAGTTTGAACAATTCAGGTCAAATCAGCCATAGTTTTGTTCTTTGTTTACTCAAATTGAGGATACTTCTCCATGTCTTCATTTACAGATTTAGGAATTGATTTAAGTTTTTCAGCTTCCATAACCATTGGCTTTCATACAATGATTTGATTAGTAAAAATGTGATTTGATATGGGGACCTTGGTAACAGTAATCGGAGGTGCTTATAGTCAATATGCTTCTTGGCATCCATCACATAGAAGGCTGGTCCAAGTGGTTAGACCAGATATAAATCCACATTTATCATTGATTAAAGGCAAAAAAAGGTAGAAGCCAAAGGGAACAGATTGGTAATCTCAGATTATAAAATGTCAGGTATTGTTATAGCCTAAAATATGTGATATGTGTGTATGTATGTATACCAGATTATATGTTGTATATATGTATGTGTTATACATATATGTATATATAATAACCTTTTTTATTGCAAGCACCTTGTGATCAGGACCAAAATCATCTTTTAGCTTTCAGTATAGTGTTGGCACATAACCAATTAGCAAATGTTTGTAGAATTAATTAATTTCATCCTACTTTATAAGTAGTTAGTAAAAGTGAACACTCAGCCATAAAATGTTAACTGTGTGCCAGATACTATTCTAAGTACTTTACATATAGTAACCTGTTTTAGACTCACAAAAAAAGGCTGCAAAGTAGGCACTGTTACTATCATCCCATATAACAATCGAAGAAATTGAAGCACAGAGAGGTCAAGTAACTTGCTCAAATTTGCACAGACAGTTAAAGGCAGAAATGGAATTTCAGCCCAGGCAGTCTGGCTTTAGTGTTTGTGCTTTTAACTGTTTTGCCATGATGTAGAGATAAAGAATTTAATGCTACAGTGATGCTGAATTGGTCTGTAGGGGACCCCTGCAGTAGCCAAAGATAGTTTATGAGACACCAAATGAATAAAAATAAGTTTCTGGCTGTCTATTACTTCCTCTTGTGAAAACACATAGATGCTAAGTATGGTCCAGTTTAAAACACAACCTATAGGTCAGACACAAAATTCATTTAGGAGTCCTGGGTGGCATTTCAAAAATTGATAGTCAAGGGCAGGCAGCAGAAGCAAGAAGAATCCTGCAGCCTGTGGAACAAAAACCACATTCACAGAAAGATAGACAAGATGCAAAGGCAGAGGGCTATGTACCAGATGAAGGAATAAGATAAAACCCCAGAAAAACTACTAAATGAAGTGGAGATAGGCAACCTTCCAGAAAAAGAATTCAGAATAATGATAGTGAAGATGATCCAGGACCTCGGAAAAAGAACGGAGGCAAAGATCAAGAAGATGCAAGAAATGTCTAACAAAGACCTAGAAGAATTAAAGAACAAACAAACAGAGATGAACAATACAACAATTGAAATGAAAAATACACTAGAAGGAATCAATAACAGAATAACTGAGGCAGAAGAACGGAGAAGTAACCTGAAAGACAGAACGGTGGAATTCACTGCTGCGGAACAGAATAAAGAAAAAAGAATGAAAAGAAATGAAGACAGCCTAAGAGACCTCTGGGACAACATTAAATGCAAAAACATTCGCATTATAGGGGTCCCAGAAGAAGAGAGAGAGAAAGGACCAGAGAAAATATTTGAAGAGATTATAGTCGAAAACTTCCCTAACATGGGAAAGGAAATAGCCACCCAAGTCCAGGAAGTGCAGAGAGTCTCAGGTAGGATAAACCCAAGGAGAAACACGCCAA
This sequence comes from Eschrichtius robustus, assembly GCF_028021215.1. Classification (NCBI taxonomy): domain Eukaryota; kingdom Metazoa; phylum Chordata; class Mammalia; order Artiodactyla; family Eschrichtiidae; genus Eschrichtius; species Eschrichtius robustus. The sequence continues at coordinate 70,128,708 of NC_090830.1, forward strand.
CACACATACTAATCAAATTGACAAAAATTAAAGACACAGAAAAATTATTGAAAGCAACAAGGGAAAAATGACAAATAACATACAAGGGAACTCCCATAAGGTTAACAGCTGATTTCTCAGCAGAAACTCTACAAGCCAGAAGGGAGTGGCATGACATATTTAAAGTGATGAAAGGGAAGAACCTACAACCAAGATTACTGTACCCAGCAAGGATCTCATTCAGATTCGACGGAGAAATCAAAAGCTTTACAGACAAGCAAAAGCTAAGAGAATTCAGCACCACCAAACCAGCTCTACAACAAATGCTAAAGGAACTTCTCTAAGTGGTAAACACAAGAGAAGAAAAGGACCTACAAATACAAACCCAAAACAATTAAGAAAATGGTAATAGGAACATACATATCGATAATTACCTTAAATGTGAATGGATTAAATGCTCCAACCAAGACACAGGCTTGCTGAATGGATACAAAAACAAGACCCATATATATGCTGTCTAAAAGAGACCCACTTCAGACCTAGGAACACATACAGACTGAAAGTGAGGAAATGGAAAAAGATATTCCATGCAAATGGAAATCAAAAGAAAGCTGGAGTAGCTATACTCATATCAGACAAAACAGACTTTAAAATAAAGAATGTTACAAGAGACAAGGAAGGACACTACATAATGATCAAAGGGTCAATCCAAGAAGAAGATATAACAATTATAAATATATATGAACCAACATAGGAGCACCTCAATACATAAGGCAACTGCTAACAGCTCTAAAAGAGGAAATCGACAGTAACACAATAATAGTGGGGGACTTTAATACCTCACTTACAACAATGGACAGATCATCCAGACAGAAAATTAATAAGGAAACACAAGCTTTAAATGACACAATAGACCAGATAGCTTTAATTGATATTTATAGGACATTTCCTCCAAAAACAGCAGATTACACTTTCTTCTCAAGTGCACACGGAATATTCTCCAGGATAGATCACATCTTAGGTCACAAATCAAGCCTCAGTAAATTTAAGAAAATTGAAATCATATCAAGCATCTTTTCTGACCACAATGCTACGAGATTAGAAATCAGTTACATAGAAAGAAATGTAAAAAACAAATACATGGGGCTAAACAATACGTTACTAAATAACCAAGAGATCACTGAAGAAATCAAAGAGGAGTTCAAAAAAATACCTAGAAAAAAATGACAATGAAAACACGACGATCCAAAACCTAGGGGATGCAGCAACAGCAGTTCTAAGAGGGAAGTTTATAGCAATACAAGCTTACCTCAAGAAACAAGAAAAATCTCAAATAAACAATCTAACCTTACACCTAAGGAACTAGAAAAAGAAGAACAAACAAAACCCAAAGTTAGCAGAAGAAAAGAAATCATAACCATCAGAGCAGAAATAAATGAAACAGAAACAAAGAAAACAATAGCAAAGATCAATAAAACTAAAAGCTGGTTCTTTAAGAAGATAAACAAAATTGATAAACCATTAGCCAGACTCATCAAGAAAAAGAGGGAGAGGACTCAAATCAATAAAATTCAAAATGAAAAAGAAGAAGTTACAACAGACACCGCTGAAATACAGAGCATCCTAAGAGACTACTATAAGCAGCTCTATGCCAATAAAATGGACAACTTGGAAGAAATGAACAAATTCTTAGAAAGGTATAACCTTCCAAGACTGAACCAGGAAGAAATAGAAAATATGAACAGACCAATCACAAGTAATGAAATTGAAGCTGTGATTTAAAATCTTCCAACAAAGAAAAGTCCAGGATGAGATGGCTCCACAGGTGAATTCTATCAAACATTTAGAGAAGAGCTAACACCCATCCTTATCAAACTCTTCCAAAAAATTGCAGAGGAAGGAACACCCCCAAACTCATTCTATGAGGCCAACATCACCCTGATACCAAAACGAGAAAAAGATACTACAAAAAAAGAAAATTACAGACCCATATCACTAATGAATATAGATGTAAAAATCCTCAACAAAATATTAGCAAACAGAATCCAACAACACATCAAAAGGATCATACACCATGATCAATTCGGATTTATCCCAGGGATGCAAGGATTCTTCAATACACACAAATCAATCAATGTGATACTCCATATTAACAAACTGAAGAAGGAAAACTATATGATCATCTCAATAGATGCAGAAAAAGCTTTTGACAAAATTCAACACCATTTGTGATAAAAACTCTCCAGAAAGTGGGCATAGAGGGAACCTACCTCAACATTATAAAAGCTATATATGACAAACCCACAGCAAACATCATTTTCAATGGTGAAAAACTGAAAGCATTTCCTCTAAGATCAGGAACAAGACAAGGATGTCCACTCTCACCACTATTATTCAACATAGTTTTGGAAGTCCTAGCCATGGCAATCAGAGAAGAAAAAGAAATACAAATTGGAAAAGAAGAAGTAAAACTGTCACTGTTTGCAGATTACATGATATTATACATAGAGAATCCTAAAGATGCCACCAGAAAACTACTAGAGCTAATCAATGAATTTGGTAAAGTTGCAGGATACAAAATTAATGCACAGAAATCTCTTGCATTCCTATACACTAATGATGAAAAATCTGAAAGGGAAATTAAGGAAACACTCCCATTTACCACTGCAACAAAAAGAATAAATTACCTAGGAATAAACCTACCTAGGGAGACAAAAGACCTGTATGCAGAAAACTATAAGAGACTTACGAAAGAAATTAAAGATGATACCAACAGATGGAGAGATATACCATGTTCTTGGATTGGAAGAATCAATATTGTGAAAATGACTCTATTACCCAAAGCAATCTACAGATTCAATGCAACCCCTATCAAACTACCAATGACATTTTTCACAGAACTATAACAAAAAATCTTAAAATTTGTATGGAGGCACAATAGACCTCGAATAGCCAAAGCAGTCTTGAGGGAAAAAAACAGAGCTGGAGGAATCCGACTCCCTGACTTCAGACTATACTACAAAGCTACAGTAATCAAGACAGTATGGTACTGGCATAAAAAAAGAAATATAGATCAATGGAACAGGATAGAAAGCCCAGAGATAAACCCACGCACCTATGGTCAACTAATCTATGACAAAGGAGGCAAGGATATACATTGGAGAAAAGACAGCCTCTTCAATAAGTGGTGCTGGGAAAACTGGACAGCTACATGTAAAAGAATGAAATTAGACCACTCCCTAACACCATACACAAAAGTAAACTCAAAATGGATTAGAGACCTAAATATAAGACTGGACACTATAAAACTCTTAGAGGAAAACATAGGAAGAACACTCTTTGACAAAAATCACAGCAAGATCTTCTTTGATCCACCTCCTAGAGTAATGGAAATAAAAACAAAAATAAACAAATGAGGCGTAATGAAACTTCAAAGCTTTTGCAAAGCAAAGGAAACTGCAAACAAGACAAAAAGACAACCCTCAGAATGGAAGAAAATATTTGTAAACGAATCAACAGACAAAGGATTAATCTCCAAAATATATAAACAGCTCATGTAACTCAGTATTAAAAAAACAAACAACCCAATTCAAAAATGGGCAGAAGACCTAAATAGACATTTCTCCAAAGAAGACATACAGATGGCCAAGAAGCACATGAAAAGCTGCTCAAAATCACTAATTATTAGAGAAATGCAAATCAAAACTACTGTGAGGTATCACCTCATACCAGTTAGAATGGGCATTATCAGAAAATCTACAAACAACAAATGCTGGAGAGGGTGTGGAGAAAAGGGAATCCTCTTGCACCGTTGGTGGGAATGTAAATTGATACAGCCACTATGGAGAACAGTATGGAGGTTCCTTAAAAAACTAAAAATAGAATTACCATATGACCCAGCAATCCCACTACTGGGCATATACCCAGAGAATACCATAGTTCAAAAAGACACATGCACCCCAGTGTTCATTGCAGCACTATTTACAATAGCCAGGTCATGGAAGCAACCTAAATGCCCACTGACAGACAAATGGATAAAGAATTTGTGGTACATATATACAATGGACTATTACTCAGCCATAAAAAGGAACAAAACTGGGTCATTTGTAGAGACGTGGATGGATCTAAAGACTGTCATACAGAGTGAAGTAAGTCAGAAAGAGAAAAACAAATATCGTATATTAACGCATATATGTGGAACCTAGAAAAATGGTACAGATGAACCAGTTTGCAGGGCAGAAATTGAGACACAGGTGTAGAGAGCAAATGTATGGACACCGAGGTGGGAAAGTGACAGGGGGTGGTGGTGGTGGTGTGATGAATTGGGAGATTGGGATTGACATATATGCACTAATATGTATAAAATGGATAACTAGTAAGAACCTGCTGTATAGAAAAAATAAATTAAAAAAAAAAATTGATAGCCTCCAGAAGAGCAAAAACTGTGGTATAAGGAGGGTTTGTGGGGAGGTTGATACATACCCACAAGGCATGTATAAAAGGACTCTGAGGCTGTATATTTTGGGAATAGTGCTATGTGATCTATATACTGTGTCATTTAATCATCACCAAAATATCAAGAAGTCAATGTCATTGCTTTTGTTTTTCAGATGGGGAAACTGAGACTCAGAGAGGTTAAATAACCTTCCCAAGGTCACAGTTAGTAATAGAGGCTGGATTCAAATCCAGTTATATCTGACTTTAAAGTTAAAGCTCTTAAACACTGTCTCTATCTCTCTCTCTCTCTCTCACACACACACACACACACACACACACACACACGCATTTTGATAAGTTTGGGAAGAAGTAGATTAGCAGAATAGAGAAGGAAGCAAATACAGATGGTAGTAATTTTTGATGACAGGTGAGACCTAGTAGAATTACTTCATTTTAAGATTTTAAATGAAAATCGGGTATGATTTTTAGAGTAGTCAATGAGAAGGTGGACTCTAGGATAATAACCTACGGTGGTGGCTCATAGGTCTTTTGCCCATGAAGCCAAATCTTCTAGAACCATTTCAGTGGTTTGGGACTCAGGAGGCTGATGGAGGATAAGTGTTCTCAGTCTCCTGGCTCTCAGAAAAAAGGGGTAACATAGTAGCATCTCAATATGTTTTTTCCAATGGATAGTTTCTACTTCATTGGAAGAGAATCTGGTGTAATATTGGAGAGTAAGACCTAAACTTGGATCTGAACACAATTCAACTCCTTGACCCAAAAAAAACTATCCAGAAAAGTGTCCTAATCCTATATGCAGGTGAGGGTGTTTTCCTTTCAGAAACTGAAAGGTCTTTTCCAGGCAAGGTTGTCCCAACCAACCTAATCTAGGAAGAGGCTTTGCCTAGGCAACTGAGAACTGAGTTACCCTAACTCAGTTATTCATATTGAAAATAAAAAAGAAGGGATAATAGACTGTTGAGGGAAATCTAGGGAATGATTAGGACATATCTCTGATCCTTTGTAATGGCCACCATTACAAAATATTACAGGGCACTTTCTTCAGAGCTATGTATTTTGTATTTAATTCCCAAGAACTTTTTTTAGGTGCTTGTCAGGCACTGATTTAGGTGCTGAAAATATGACTCAGAATTCTTGGACTTAAATTCATATAATATTTTAGAGTTTATAGTGCATTAATATACATTATTTTATTGAACACTGTACCAACTCTGAGTTTAAAAGGGCACGTATGTTTGATCCTATTTTAAAAGTAAGGAAGGAGTGACTTTTTTTTTTTTTTTATATATATATATATATTTTTTTTTTTTATTAAATTTATTTATTTATTATTTATGGCTGTGTTGGGTCTTCGTTTCTCTGCGAGGGCTTTCTCTAGTTGCGGCAAGCGGGGGCCACTCTTCATTGCGGTGCGCGGGCCTCTCACTATCGCGGCCTCTCTTGTTGCAGAGCACGGGCTCCAGACGCGCAGGCTCAGTAATTGTGGCTCACGGGCTTAGTCGCTCCGCGGCATATGGGATCTTCCCAGACCAGGGCTCGAACCCGTGTCCCCTGCATTGGCAGGCAGACTCTCAACCACTGCGCCACCAGGGAAGCCCAGGAGTGACTTTTTAGTATTGAAGTTTTTACCTGTGTTCTAGGCCTTGTCATCCTTCTCTTCAGTTTCCAAACTCATAAAATTTGGTGATAATACCTCTTCTATCTACCTTATTGGATTCTTGCACCATTTAAAATCAGGTGACTGCTGTAAAACTAATTAATAAAAATAAAATTTATATACAAATCCAGCTCACTAATTAGACATAACTATTTTAAATTATTGATTTTAAAGCAATATCCTATTGCCTTTCATTTTCTATTTTTTCTCCTACAATAGAGAAGGCTGTACCAAAATAGTAGTTTTCCAATCCCACAGATGTAAGTAGTAAAAAGTTATGACCAAACCACAGTGTTTATATAGAGGTATCTGAGTATCATGTTTCTTTTCATCTAAATATTTAATTGGCTAACCTAATTTAAGAGGAACTGAAAAATGTGGGGCCACAGTATGGCACTGATCTCTGGTATGGAACATCATGATAGCTGTGTCTACATAAAAGCAACATCTAACATGTTTAAATAGGCAATTTTGTTCCCCAACAATATACTAGAAACATAAACATTTATAATGAAAAATACATATGTTATGAGGGACGTGTGTTTACTCTAGAAACAGTGCAATTAGAGGATCCAACTCTCAAGCCTCTGAAAGTTTGTGGAGTCCCTAAATGGAGCTTAGGGTTTTAAATCCTACACTTTCTTCTAGCTACCACCATATTTAAAAGTTCCCGTTTACTGCTACCTTTTTAAAAGAGAAATAGAAACTATGTATTTCCACTCCCTCATATTCCATTCATTCCTCAGTGAATTACAATCTGGTTTTCAACCCATTCACTGTCTTGCCAAGTTTATATATTAATTCTTAGATGGTAAAGCCAGTGGATTCTGTTGAATTCCTGTGTTTCTGATGTCCTGCAGTATTTGACACTATCTGTTCTTTTGAAACTCTTACCTTGGTATATGTGTTTCCCTTTTCTCCTGATTTCTCTTCTTTCTAGATGTGCTAATTTAATCTCATTAGTGAGCTCAATTTACTTGGCCTACCTACTTTTTAAAACTTGATGATGCAAGAGATTCTATTCTTGATCTTTACTTTTCTCATTCTAGTCACATTCTTATCTATTCCCATGCATTCATTATCACCTCTACATTCAGTGATTCCAAAACTTCTACATATCTGTATGTCTATATTCTAGACCCCTCTCTTACATTACAGACCTCCATGGCTGTTTACTGAAACTGTATAGTTCATTACTGAAAATTTTCATATCAATATTCCATTCATTCATCTATATGTCTATCCATTTATTCATGTACCATAGCTTTTTGTATATGTTCCATAAGCATCATAAACTAACATGTGAAAATCAAACTCTTCACATAGCATTTTTTTCTCCTTTATTTTCTATGTGGTGACTGGAAATGTCATCTACCCAGTTACAGAAGTTAAAAAACCTAGTGATGTATTTGATCCATTAAGCTGGAATCTCTAGAGTAGGAACCTTGCCTTGGTATTTTTTTTTAACTCTCCTCAGGTTGAGAGCATCCAGGCTTGAGAGGTATGAAGTAGATCAGTGCTTCACCAATTGCAGTGTGCAAAGAATCACCTAGGGATCTTGTAAACTGCAGATTCTGATTGAGTAGATCTGGATCGTGGCCTGAGGTTCTGCATTTCTAATAAGCTCCCAGGCAATGACAGATGCTGTTTGTGGGCAAACGTTGAATATTAAGACTGTAGCTGATTATGTGCTAATACCACCAGTCTACCTGCCCTCTCTTAGGGTTTCTTTGGTGGAATATGTGGAGCATTCCAAAGATAAAATGTGGGTTCTTTTACCCATGTTTCTAGCAGTGCACCTTTTGTGCCTCAATTTATTTATCAAGCTCTGAAGCTTCATGGATCTCTAGATATTTTTCCCACCATGAATTGGTTAGATTAAGCAGGAACATTAGAGTAAATTAGGATTAAAAGTGAATAGAGCAATACAATGGGTCTATTCTAATTATTATATTAGTTTATCCCTTGATGGCTCACAGTTCATCAACTCAAACACCTTTTTTTAATTTAAATTCTCAAACATTTTGAGGTTCCCTGGTAGACGAAGCTTAGAGCAAAAATATCATAGGAGCTTTGGAGTTTTCTAAGAAAAGAGGCTTAAAATAAAACAGAAGCTTTTATTTCAAAGATCATTCTTTTTTTTAACCAACAGAGAACAATCAGTGACTGCCTAGGGAATAAGAAAGTGGCTCACTCATGATGGCCAGTGGTGCCTCAGCTCCTGTCTTTATCCCAGAGATATTCTTAGTCGCGACATCTGGCATTTGACACCAGCCTGACATTGAACTTGGCCTGAGTGCCTCATCACATTTTGAACACTGCCGGTCACCATTAGCCTGAATAATTAAGAGTTGGATAAGTCTTCCCCTTACAAGATGCTGTCACGAATTTGAAGGGTTTGGAAAGAATTTAAGTAATTTGGATAACTTGCCCACTCTTTATTGAGATTGATCAGATTAGACTCTAAACAAAGATGCTTTTAAAACAAAAGATTCACAGGCAAGCAAGTTTTCAAAATGGTTTCTTTTAGAAAAATCTTATAGTTAAACTTGTATCTAATCTTGATTTGTCTTATTCAAGAAATCTACAAATGAAATATACAGATTTTAAACTTCTATTCACCTCTCTCACCATAAGCTATTGACAATATACTTGCAGTCACTTAATATTATCAAAATCAATACCTTCAAACAAAAGGGACTATCTGTTAGCTAAAAGCCTAAGCAAAGCAAAGATCCGCTGAAAATGATACTTCATTTTAGGGGGATGAAATTTAATTGGCTTGAATAAAACTGAAATGTATCTGATCTTTGTGTTCATTTAAAAAACTGAACCACTTGAACTGTGACTTTGACATGGTTTTATGGTTTATCAAGTTCAGGTGGTAACACTAATTTCAAAGCTTTAAAATTCCATTGACATGCAACCAACCAGTTTTCTAAATATTTAAGAAAATAAATGATGCTCCATCACTTCGTAGGCTCTACAAGCTGCTGTATCCTGGGCTAGAAATGTTATCTTCTATTGAGCCAATTCTTACTAAGAAAATAGCTGTGAACATCCTCTTTTCTGTTATGAGTATAACCTCCATGAAGACAGAGTCCTTAGACATTTTTGTTCACAGTTCTATTCCAGTTCAAGAATAATGCATGGCTCATACCAGACACTGAATAAATGTTGAATGAATGTCAACTATGAGAGTGCCTCCTAGTTCCCACTCCAGGGTACTGTGGAAGTGCCGGTTGTCAATGAACTCTTTCAGAGTTCAGACTCCTACATGGAACCAGTTTATTGATTTAAAAATATGAAGCAGGGACTTCCCTGGAGGTCCAGTGGTTAAGACTTCGCCTTCCAATGCAGGGGTTGCGGGTTTGATCCCTGGTCGGGTAGCTAAGATCCCACATGCCCCAGGGCCAAAAAACCAAAACATAAAACAGAAGCAATATTGTAACAAATTCAATAAAGATTTTAAAATATGGTCCACATTAAAAAAAAAATCTTAAAAAAAAAATATGAAGCAGAAAGAGCTCCATTTTCTTTTCTATCTAGGGCTGGTGAAAAACCAATTTAAAAAGAACTGCATTTTCTTTTTTTTTTTTTTTTTTTATAATGAGAGCCTCTGGGAACGACAGTTTTGTCTTTTTTTAAATTTTATTTTATTTATTTATTTATTTATTTATGGCTGTGTTGGGTCTTCGTTTCTGTGCGAGGGCTTTCTCTAGTTGTGGCAAGTGGGGGCCACTCCTCATCGCGGTGCGCGGGCCTCTCATTATCGCGGCCTCTCTTGTTGCGGAGCACAGGCTCCAGACGCGCAGGCTCAGTAATTGTGGCTCACGGGCCTAGTTGCTCCACGGCATATGGGATCTTCCCAGACCAGGGCTCGAACCCGTGCCCCTGCATTGGCAGGCAGATTCTCAACCACTGCGCCACCAGGGAAGACCAAGAACTGCATTTTCAACTCACCACAGTAACAGTCCCCCACCATGCCCCCTTATTTTTCTTAATATTCATGGCTTCCCCAAAACTTTAGAGCTAAGTTCCAAACCATACCATGGCTTTCAAGTTCTTCCAGAAGTTACCTGTATAACTCTCTAGCCAAATGCAGCACAACTTTTCCCCATGTGCTCAGTGGTCCTGCCATACTAGTCTCCTTTCATCCACCAGGGTTTTCATTTCTCTAGATATTCCGTTTGGTTCTAGAAATATCTTCCATTTCTTCCTCACTCTGTTCACATATTTTCCTTAAATACTTGAACATTTTTCTAATAGCTGTTTCACATTCTTGTCTGCCAATTCCATTATCTTCATTATTTTTGAGTCTGTTTCTACTGACTAATTTTTCTCCTGGTTTATGTGTCATATTTTCCAACATCTTTGCATTTTTTGATTGGGTGCTATACATTGTGAATTTTATGTTGTTGAGTGTCTAGATTCTGTTTTGTTCTGTTAGACGGTTAGGTTACTTGTGGTCCAGTTTGATCCTTTCCAGGCTTATTTTGAGTTCCATAAGGACAGATCTAGTATAATCTTTACTCTAGGGTTTATTTAGCCCCATTACTAAGTTAGCCCAGAAATATTGGTCTTCTTTCTCTTCTTCAAGTATGTTATACTCTTTCTTTCCTCTGGGTTTGGCACGTTCTGATCTAAGTTAGCTTTGTCCTGTATTTGCCTCCATCAGAGTCGGAACTTTCCATTTTGAAATTAAACCTGTGATTACATATATAATGAATGTAATTTCCTCTAGACTGTAAACTCCATGACACAGGGGAAATTAGCAAAGGGAAGTCATCTTTTCCCATCAAACAAATGACATATTTCAGGACTAGTTTAGAGGTTATTTTCCTAATGAGAATTTGATAAGTGAAAAGATGAGTCAGTCAGGCACCAACACACTTACCAGGGAGAAGGTAGTAGAGATGCCAATTATTTCCTCTGTTAATAATTTCTTTTCTTTCCCTGCACTTCCTTCTGAAATTTTTGCTCCCATGGATCCTGCTGAATGAGCAGTCACTCATTTGATTTCATCCTCCTGGTCATGACTGGCCAGACTGGGGATGGAAAAGTGTCATAAAGTAAGCCAACCATATTCTTCATTTCAGATATAATAATTAGGTTCTGTTTTTCTTCCTTGAGGCCAAGCTATCCCCCTGGTGGGACTGAGCCACTGGGCAATAGGCCCAGTAGGAATCTTGGCTGTCTGTCAGAAAATAATGCCCAGAGGATATATTGATGTCAATGAGGCCCAGAATGGGCTAGCAGTTAGGAGTAGTGGAGGTAAGCAGGCCAAGTGTATGAGCAGAAAATATGAAGAGACACATGTACACTGTGGTTATTATTAGGCAGCTCTTGCGTAAGGTACCATGTCCCAATTACAAAGTGAAGAGTTCATGGGAAAACTTAAGTCTTCCTTGTGATTATATTAATTTTCTAGGGCTGCCATAACAGATTACTACAAACATGGTGGCTTACAACAATAGAAATTTAATTGTTCAGGGTTCTGGAGGCCAGAAGTCTGAAATGAAGGTGTCAGTAGGATTGGTTGCTTTTGGAGGCTCTGAGGAAAAACCTGCCCCATGACTCTCTCCTAGCTTCTGATGGCACTGGAAGTCCTTCACATTCCTTGGCTTGTAGGTGCATCATTCCAGTCTCTGCCTCTATCTTCACATTGTTTTTCTTGCTGTGTTTCTCCTGTGTCTCTCAAATCTTCTGCCCCTTTCTATAACAAGGACACCAGTCATTGGATTTAGGGCCCACCCTAAATCCAGAATTGTCTCATCTTGAGATCCTTAATTATACATCTACAAAGACACTAATCCCAAATGAATTCACATTCATAGGTATGGAAGTGGTTAGGACTTAGGCATATCTTTTTTGGTCCATAAGTGAACCCACTATATTTTTAAATGCAGGACTGAATCCTAACTTAGAAAAACAAGGGTCCAGATCAGGAACCAAGTCATAACTTTAGGCACAGAAAAAAGGAAACAGGAGTCTGATTGTGGGAACTCAACTTCAGGGTCAAAATAGGACCAGTAGTAAATGGAATGGAAGCCTAGTTACTGGTCTAGTAAGGCTCTTTTCACATTCTAACAGATTAGAAACAGATTTTGTCAAATAGCCTGGGACATGGAAAAAACAAAAAAAAATCCACCAGCTCCAGCAGGTGAGCCACATTATTAATCCCTAAATGGAATGATCTTGGAGCTGTAGATTGAGTAAAATAAAGCAGACAAATTTTTTAAAGGATTTAACAACTTGCTTACGGTTTAGCTAGTAGTCTGCACAGAAATTCTAACCGGCTCTTTGACGTTCTTCCTTTGTGTATTCCACAAATAATTTCCACCAAGTTAACACAAATTCTGACTTTCCTCTTTGCTCCAATCCCCAAAATAGGAAAATGGATATATAGCTTTTCAATTAGTCCCATTGGGGATTATGTAAAACAAAGCTAGAAATAGCTTGATTAAACTTTAAAAATCTTCACAGATTTTCTTTTAAGCTTCCCTTAGCATTTGAATCACTTAAAAAATCAAACTTCTTAGTACACAATTTTTAAAAATTTCTATCACAAATACCACCAATTCCTCATTTTCTCAGCAGACAGAAGTCTCCTGAACACTAAACTTCTTATTCCATTTTTAGGAAACTTCTTAAGCAATGATGTCCCACTTTTAAAGATATTAAAATATGCTCTAACACACTCAGAAACATATGTCTTGTCATTTTAAATTGGGTCTTTTTTCCTACTGTCTCCCAAAAATGGAGAAAAAGAGTTGATGAAACTGAACAGCTTCATTTTTCTGTGAATGAGTAGTGCTGTTTGGAACAGACATGGGCATTAGTGGTCACCTGAAGTCAAGGACTGGTGGGTCAGAGAAGCCTAATCACAGTTGCAAAAATCACTTACTTTAGGATATGATGACATTTCTTCCATATCCAAATAGTTTGTAACTTGGCATACAACATCTGTTCAAATGACAGGCAGTTTTCTGTCTTTAAGAGCAAATATATTTCCTCAGCTCTGAGTAATGGCTGTCATTGATTTGATGTTTGATGAACCAAGGTCTTTGGAGTCAGTGCGCACAGAATGCAGTCATGGCTGAGGTTTTGGCAAGATTCCCCACTGCCTCAGAAAATGACTAGCTGTTCCTTTAGGTAGCTTAAAGAAATAGCTCTCCGATGAGTCATCCGGAGGTTAACAACTCAAAGTGCTACATCTGAACAGGTTTTTGGTGTCATCACTGCCCATGAGAAGACACAGGCTTGAAACCCTGGCTACTGACGGGAAATCAAAGGGTCACCTTCTCCCCTCCAGTCAGTTCACAAGAAAAGAACCCCAGATGACCACTTCACAGAAGCCCTTGCATAGAGCTTGCATTTTTTGATTTTCTCTCTCACTAGATACTTTAGAAAGCTTTTGGAAAATGCATTTAACATATTCCAAAGGTCACAGCGACAAAGGTTTCTGCTCCATTGCTATATCCATGCTTGGCCAGGCCTTAAAATTTCAATCTTTGTGGATATTTTTTTTGACATCAGCTGTACAGCAGTGAATGAACATTACTGGTGTTTAAGGCTGCAGATGAAACAGGACAGACTGTTACTCTGTGTGTATTAGGCTGTATAGAAATAGAGTTCCCATATTTTCTGAACTGAAAGTCAATTCTGTTGTCTGACAAATATGAATGACCTCATGGGAACAACGGGACAGAATATTTGAAATCAAGAATGTTATGGAGAATCTGGGATGTGTGGTTTCTGTACATACAAGGGACTTGACTTCATTCAAATTTGATGAAAGCTAAATGGCTCTTTGTATATGTTTAGGTTCATAGCCTGGGTAGACTGTTAACTGCATGTTACTGCTCGCTTTCCTTCTCATCACCCTCTGAGCAATGTTAACAGTATACAGTAAAAGGCAGCTTTCAGAGGTGCCACATGTCCTCCGCCAACCATTAATAATGCGGAAATGCAATACCTATTTGCTAATCAAATGTAATGAGCAGGTTAATGAAAAACACATTCCAAGTTCCTCTAAGTAATGATCTTACCTCTGTCTCTCAAGTCATCAGGGATGGTTTGACAAGCAGGTGTCTTAGGGTACTCAGTGATATGAATTTAGTTAATTTGCTCGGTTTCCATCCTAAGGAAACTATGCAAACAGCACTTTTCATTTTAAATACTGGTCAGGTTTTCAAAACCCCAATGTTATTACAATGGTGAGAAACAGAAATTGAGAGATAAAGAATTGGTGAATGCCCTTAGCCCATCAGACTGATGAGAAAGCTAAAACACATAGGGTTATGTGGTTGATCCATGCTGCATACTGAGAACAATCAGATATGCCTTGCTTTTGGTCAGGTAACAGTAACACTGACAATAATAATAATGTGTGCTAAGTGCTTTTCATTAATTATTGCAATCAATTCTCATAGTTACCCTGTGAGTTAGAATATAATGTTTTCCCCAGACTTAAGGCAATGAAGCTGGGGATCAGAAAGGTTAAATAGCTTCTTCATGGTCACATGATGTGTAATAAGTGGTGGAACCAGGATTTGATGTTGAAGCAGCTTGCACATGTTCTCTGAGCCTCTCTGGTACTTAAGCAGCCATTTCTTAACAACCAGTGTGAGGACTGCAAATAATTATAACTTCTCCCTGAAAGATTTTCATCTTACTCCTGATTTACTCTACAGCAAGCACTATATTTTGGTTTCTATTGTATAAAGTGCTTTGCACACAAAAGGAGCTCAATAAACATTAGCAGAATGAATTTAATTTTTTAATCTTGTTTTAAGACTTTACATTCCAATTGTGTGCTCAGAAAGATGCAGACAGATGCAAAGGGTGTGCATGGATTAGATAAAGTCAGGCCCACTACTTTTGCTCTGGACCCTGGGATGATAGTGTAGGAAACCTGATGCCAAGTGCTAGTCTCAGAAAATGCTCAGATCAGGCAATGCTCTCTAAATGTGGATCAGCTGAGCAGGTTAAGAGCTCTGTATGGTCAAGAGAAAGGTCAAATGCCTTCAGTTACAACTAACCTTCCACAGCAGCAGGTGAGGTCAAGAAGGCACAGTGAACATTGTTCTTAGCTGGAAGAAATCTCAAACAATCCTCTGAGAAAATTCCTGGAATCCCCCAAATCTAATTGTGCTCATTAAATTTGCCTTCAGTCAGAATTAGAGGTAAAAGAAGGTTAATTAGTTAATTTATTGCTATCTTCTCCAGAGGCAGCAAATACATTTTTATCTTCACAACAAACTCACTCCCGAAACCTACATGAGACCTTGAGATTCATCAGTAGTTCTCATGTTTGTCAAGAAATAAGAGCCTCAAATTCTGTCCATTAATCTCTCTCTTTCTGGACCTGGGGGCATGTTACCCTGTGGCCTGTTATCGGTCAGATGTGCCCTATGTCAGACGATTAGCTAAGCACTGCACTTGAGCTACAGTTTCTCCTTAGCCTAATGAAAAGACAGCCTCCTCTTAGAGATACAGAGTTAACCTTTCAGTCATTTTTTTCACCAGAGCTTTGGTAAATTTTCTGTTACAAGGGGATTTTAAAAAGTTGGTGTTAGTAGCCCTGAGAAGTGAAGTTGGGGCCATTACAAACTTACAGTGAAAAGAATGGCATCCTTTTGGCATTTCAGTGACAAACTTGCTTTTCCTCAGGCAAGGGAGGTCCAGCAGGCTTGTCAATGGGTTTTTTTCTTAGAGAGTTCTAGTGTGAGCATTGCTGCCTGGGCAATTACATTGTGACTGTAAGATAGCCTCTATTTCCCAGTGGACCATAACTAGAAATGCAATGCCCATATTTTTCAAGCAGGAAATCGTGACAGCTGGCATGGCATTTAAGAGGGTAACAGGACATAATTTTTTATATCAAAACTCTAGCAAAATCCACAAATTTCATAAACAAATATCTATGTACTTTGCTTATGCAATCACAAAGAATAATATTTATTATACTAGCTAATCCTACTGAAAGTTTACTATATACGAAATACAAACCTATTTGATCCTTACAATAGCACTAGACACTAAATGCCATTATTACTATTCACATTTGGATGATGGGGAAATTGAGATAGAGAGTGGGTAAGAATTTCACCAACTTCACATAACCAGTAAGTGGCCAAGTTAAGATTTCAACCTAAGAAATTTAGATGGAGGGAATATACTCTTAACCATTATGCTGTATTGCTTGTTTTAACTAGAGAACAAGGTTATGCAAACAAAAGACCTCAATAACAACAACTACAATTTACATTTATTTACTACTATAACATTCAAGGTACTTTTAAAATCTTGCTATGCACATTTTTGTATTTAATCCCCTCAACAATTCTATAGGTAGGTATTATTATTATCCTCATTTTATAGATGGAAAAACAGAGGCACATGAAATGTGAGTAACTTTACTCATGTCAGTTGGTACATAAGTGGTATAACTGGGATTCAAACCCAGGTAAAGCCATTCTGACCCATGTCTCTTAATTTATGTTTGTTGATGTTGAAGTAATATTTTGAAAAATGGATCCCAATTATTAGATTCTTAAATTCAATATAAAAAGAATTTTCTTTACATTGGTCATTTATAATTCAAAACAACTCCAAAAACTTTCTTCTATAAATTAGGTATCCTCTAACATCAATTAAAATGACTAAACACAAAACTACATAAATAGAATCAAATTAATTGTCCAAGAAAGACAAGTGGACCACTGTCTTTCTTGTCTCTCTCTAGTAAAGTTATAAAAGCATAACTTCAAAAAGAGGGAAGAAATATAGTGACTGATGTTCTACTACCCACGGGAATGTTTTCAAACAGGTGACAATGTAGATAAACTTGCAACTTCATGCTTAATAGAATTTCTTTATATTTTAATTTTTTATTGACTTACAATATTATAGTAGTTTCAGGTGTATGACATAGCAACTTGACATTTTTATATATTGCAAAGTGATCATCATGATAATTCTAGTTACCATAAAAAATTATTACAATATTATTGACCATATTCCCTATGCTGTACATTACATCCCCATGACTTATTTATTTTATAGCTAGAAGTTTTTACCTCTTAATCTCCCTAACCTACTTCACTCATCCCCCCACTCTCCTCCCCTCTGGCAACCACCCATTTGTTTTCTGTATCTGTGAATCTGTTTCTCTTTTGTTATGCTTGTTTGTTTGTTTGTTTTATTTTTTAGATTGTGTATATAAGAGAAAAATACAGTATTTATCTTTCTCTGTCTGACTTATTTCACTAAGCAGAATATCCTCAAGGTCCATCCGTGTTGTTGCAAATGACAAATTTTATTCTTTTTTTATGGCTGATTAATATTCTACTGTATATATACCACACTTCCTTTATCCATTCATCTGTTGATGGACACCTAGGTTGCTTCCATATCTTGGCTATAATAAATAATGATGCCATGAACATTGGGATCCATATATCTTTTTGAATTAGTGTTTTCACTTCTTTGGATATATCAATATATGCAGAAGTGGAATTGCTGGATCATATGGTAATTCTATTTTTAATTTTTTGAGGAACATCCCTACTATTCCATAGTGGCTGTACCAATGTACATTCCCACCAACAGTATACTAGGGTTCCCTTTTCTCCACATCCTCACCAACACTTATTATTTGTTGACTATTTTATGACAGCCATTCTGACAGTTGTGAAGTGATGTCTCATTGTGGTTTTGATTTGCATTTCCCTGAGGATTAGTGATGATGAGCATCTTTTCATGTGTCTGTTGACCATCTGTATTGTCTTCTTTGGAAAAATGTCTATTCAGGGCCTCTGCCCATTTTTTAATAAAGTTTGTTTTATTTTTGATGTTGAGTTGTATGAATTCTTTGTATATTTTAGATATTAACTCCTTATTGGATATATCATTTGCAACTGTTTTGTCCCATTCAGTAGGTGGCCTTTTCATTTGTTCATAGTTTCTTTTGCTGTGCAAAGTTTTTTAGTTTGACGTAGTCCCATTTGTTTGTTTTTGCTTTTGTTTCCCTTTCCTGAGGGGACGTGTCAAAAAAATTATTGCTAAGACTGATACCAAAGAACATACTGCCTATGTTTTTTTCTAGGAGTTTTGATCATATGATTTTTATCTTTCATTGTATCAATATTAATGTGGTGTATAACATTTATTGATTTGCATATGTTGAGCCATTCTTGCATCCTAGGGATAAATTCTTTAAGTGTTTGGTAAAACTCAACTGTTAAGCCATCTGGTCCTGGACTTCTGTTTGTTGAGAGTTTTTTTTTTTAAATTACTGATTCAACTTCATGACTGGTAATCAGTTTATTTATATTTTCTATTTCTTCCTGATTCAGTCTTGGGAGATTGTGTGTTTCTAGGAACGTATCCATTTCTTCTAGATTGTCCATCTTATTGTTTTATCATTGTTCATAGTAACCTCTTATGATCATTTGCATTTCTGTGGTGTCAGTTGTAACTTGTCTTCTTTCACTTATGAATTTATTTACTTGAGCCTCCTCTCTTTTTTCCTTGTTGAGTCTGGCTAAGGGTTTATCAATTTTGTTTATCTTTTCAAAGAACCAGCTCTTAGTTTCATGGATCTTTTCTATTGTTTTTTTCAGTCTCTATTTCATTTATTTCTGCTTTGATCTTTATGATTTCTTTCCTTGTACTAACTTTGAGTTTTGTTTGTTCATTTTTTTCTAGTTACTTTTGGTGTGAGGTTAGATTGCTGCTTGAGATTTTTCTCATTTCCTGAGGTAGGTTTGTATCACTATAAACTTCCCTCTTGGAACTGCTTTGGCTGCATCCCCTAGATTTTGTACCATTGTGTTTCCCTTTTCATTTGTCCCTAGGTATTTTTTAATTTCCTCTTTGATTTCTTCAGTGACCCATTGGTTGTTTAATAGCATGTTGTTTAGCCTCCTTGTGTTTGTGTTTTTTGCAGTTTTTTTTCTTATAGTTGCTTTCTAGTCTCATACCATTGTTGTCAGAAAAGATCCTTGATATGACTTCAGTCTTCTTAAATGATTGAGACTTGTTTTGTGGCCTAGCATGTGATCTATCCTGGAGAATGTTTCACATGCACTTGAAACTAATGTGTATTCTGCTGTTTTTGGATGGAATGTTCTATATATATCTATTAAGTTTATTTGATCTAATGTGTCATTTAAGGCTAGTGTTTTCCTATTGATTTTCTGTCTAGATGATCTGTCCATTGATGTAAGCGGGGTGTTAAAGTCCCCCACTCTTATTGTGTTACTGTCAATTTCTTCCTTTATGTCTGTTATTATTTGCTTTATGTATTGAGGTGGTCCTATGCTGGGTGCATATATATTTACAATTGTTATGTCTTCTTGATGGATTGATCCCTTAATCATTATGAATGTCCTTCTTTGTTTCTGACTCCAGTCTTTGTTTTAAAGTCTATTTGTCTGACATAACTGTTGCTACCTCAGCTTTCTTTTTGTTTCCATTCACTTGGAGTAACTTTTTCTATCCTCTCAATTTGAGTCTGTGTGTGTCTTTAGATCTGATGTGAGTCTCTTGTAGGTAGCATATATATGGGTCTTGTTTTTTAATCCATTCAGCCACTCTGTGTCTTTTGATTGGAGCATTAATCTATTTACATTTAAAGTAATTATTGGTAGGTATGTACTTACTGCCATTTTCTTAATTCTTCTTTGGTTGTTTTTATAATTCTTTTTGTTCCTTCTTATTTTACTCTCTTCCCCTGTGATTTGATGACTTTCTTTAGTGTTATATTTGGATTCCTTTCTCTTTTTTGTCTATTTATTATTGATTTTTGGTTTGTGGTTACCATGAAGTTTATATATAGCAGTATATATATGATTATTTTTAGGTTGATGACCTCTTAAGTTTGAATGCATTCTAACAATTCTGCATTTTTACTCCCCCACATGTTGAATGTTTTTGACATCATGTTTTACATCTTTTTATTGTGTGTATTCCTTAATTACTTATTATGAATATAGATGATTTTACTACTTTTGTCTTTTAATCTTCCTACTAGCTTTATAAGTGTTTGAGCTATTACCTTTACTGTATGTTTGCCTTTACCAGTGTGATTTTTCCTTTCATAAGTTTCACATTTCTAGTTGTGGTCTTGTCTTTTCCACTTAGAGAAGTGCTTTTAACATTTCTTGTAAAGTTGCGTTAGTGGTGTTGAACTCTTAGTTTTTACTACTTTGTAAGACTCTTTATCTCTCCTTCAAATCTGAATGCTAACCTTGTTGTGTAGAGTATTCTTGGCTGTAGGTTTTTTCTTATTATCATTCTGAATATATTATGCCACTCCCTTCTGGCCTGCAAAGTTTCTGCTGAAAAGTCAGCTGATAGGCTTATGGGAGTTCCCTTGTACATAACTAGTTGCTTTTCCCTTGCTGGTTTTAAGATTTTTTCCTTATCTTTAATTTTTGCCATTTAATTACAATGTGTCTTGGGGTGGACCTGTTGGAGTTCCTCTTGTTTGGGATTCTCTGTGCTTCCTGGATCTGGATGTCTGTTTCCTTTCCCAGGTTAGGGAATTTTTCAGCTATTATTTTTTTCAAATAAGTTCTTTGCCTTTCTCTCTCTCTCTTCTCCTTCTGGGACCCCTATAATGTGAATGTTAGTATGCTTGATGTTGTCCCAGAGGTCTCTTACACTGCTATCATTTTTTTTTTTTTTTAAGAAGAATCCACCTGCTTTCTTTTTTTTTTTTTTTTTAAGATTGATTGATTGATTGATTGCTATGTTGGGTCTTCGTTTCTGTGCGAGGGCTTTCTCTAGCTGCGGCAAGTGGGGGCCACTCTTCATCGCGGTGCGCGGGCCTCTCACTATCGCGGCCTCTCTTGTTGCGGAGCACAGGCTCCAGACGCGCAGGCTCAGCAGTTGTGGTTCACGGGCCCAGTTGCTCCGCGGCACGTGGGATCCTCCCAGACCAGGGCTCGAACCCGTGTCCCCTGCATTGGCAGGCAGATTCTCAACCACTGCACCACCAGGGAAGCCCCCTGCTATCATTTTTTAAAGTGCTTTTTTCTGTTTAGCTTGGGTGATTTCCACTACTCTTTCAGTTCACTGATCTATTCCTCTGTATCATCTAATCTACTGTTGATTCCATATATTTTTATTTCAGTTATTGTATTTTTCAGCTCTCTTTGGTTCTTTTTTATATTTTCTAACTCTTTGTTAACTTCTCCCTGTGTTCATCCATTCTTTTCTCAAGTTTGTTGAGCATCTTTATGATCATTACCTTGAACTCTTTATCAGGTAGATTGTTGGTCTCCACTTCCCTTAGTTCTTCTTTGGGGTTTTGTCTTGTTCCCTCATTTGGAACATATTCCTGTCTCTTCATTTTGCCTAATTCTCTGTGTTTATTTCTGTGTTTTAGGTGAGTTTGTTATGTTTCCTGATCTTGGAGAAGTGGCCTCATTTTGGAGATAGCCTATGGGGCCCAGTAGCATAGCCCCCTCTGGTCATCAGCACTGTATGCTCTAGGGCTGCCCTCTTTGTAGGCTGTGAGGGCCCTTCTGTTAAGGTGGGTAGACCACTGTGGTGACAGTGCTAGGCGAGCTAGCCCATGGCCTGGTTGGCTTCCAGGTCCTGCTGCTGTGCCGTGGCTCCAGCCTATTAGTGGGCAGGGTCGGATTCTGGCATGGCTGGTTGTGGGGCCTGCAGGAGTTGGGGCTGGTGCCAGCCTGCTGGTGGGGGACTGTGTCCCTGCATGGCTCCTTCTAGGGTGGAGTTCCTGGATCGGGTGCCAGCCCTCTGGTGGATGGGTAAGCCCCTTGCACTAATACGCTAGAGGGAGGACTCCAAAATGGTTTTTGCCAGCATCTATATGCCCAGGTGGAATTCCAGTTGCCTCCTGCCTGTATGTGAGGCTCTCCAAGATGAGCAAGTGGATCTGACCCAGATGCCTTTAAAATTACTGCCTCTGTCTTGAACTCCAAGCAAGTAAGATTTTGTGAGTGCCCTTTAAGAGCTCTCTTGTACACAAGCCCTGCTGACCTTCAAAACCAGGTATTCTGGAGGGCTCATCTTCCCAGTGCAGGACCCACAGGCTAGGGAGCTTGATGTGGGGCTTGGATCCCTTGCTTTTTGAGGAGAACCTCTGCAGTTGTGATTACACTCCGTTTGTGGGTCACCTACCTGGGGGTGTGGGTCTTGACTATACCACATCTCCAGCCTTCCTACTCGTCTCATTGTAGTTCCTTCTTTATATCTTTAGTTGTAGAACATCTTTTCTGTTAGTTATCAGGTCACTCTCATAGATAGTTGCTTTGTAAATAGCTGTAATTTTGGTGTGCCCATGGGAAGATGTGAGCTCATGATCTTCCTACTCTGCCATCTTCACCATATCCCCTAACAGAATTTCTTTTTTTTTTTTTTTAAACATATCGATTGTTTCTAGGTAGTCTTTGTTACTTTCCTAGTTGAGTAAAGCTAAATATTAAATATATTGCCATTTATTTTGTGACATATTTCTTTTGAGGAGAACCTGTATGAAATAGTTGTTGATCACGTTCCTGATAGACACAAACCCAACAAATTATAGCTATATGTGTGTCTTCATTTTCAAATACATAATAAATACTTCTGCTCAAATACTTCTATTTTAAAAAATGGAATGCATAAACATAGATTCTGGCAAACATACTTGGTAATCATCAAACAAAACATACCAATCAATTCTCTCATTAATCATAGTATATGAATATTCTAGAGTTACATCAAGTGCCTAATTAGAATTTCATTATTCCTTTACAAATGGAATTGTACTAGATTTTGATTGTTTTAGATATTATGCTTCTTAGTAGGTCCAAAAGTAGACACTTTGTAACACATGATCCTACCCACAACTTTCTTAGCATAAATAACTAGACGAATAATATGATGCTATCCTCTGTATTCTCTTTCCAAATGTCATCTGAAGACAATAAACAAAGAAGTGTTGCATGTGATATTCATGTTTAATTGTTAAAATTCACCAGGTGGCACTGACTTAAGCTAGGCATTAAGAAAATTGGTATGGAAATTAGGAACCGTAGCATGTGGATCCTTACAGTAAAATTAAAGGATGCCAGAGCTGGAAAGGGCCCTTTTTTTCTTTTTATAAATAACAACTTTATTGATACAAATTTCACATACCATACAATTCACTCATTTAAGTGTACAATTCAGCAGTATTTAGTAAGTTCACAGAGAGAGTCTATAACCATCACCACAATCTAATTTTAGAATATTTTGTCCTCCCCAAAAGAAATCCCATACTTATTAGCAGTCACTCCCCATTGCTTCCCTCCCTGCAGCCCCTGCCCAACACTAGCTACTTTCTATCTCTGTAGATTTGCTTTTTCTAGACATTTCAATATAAATGGAATCATACAACATGCCGCCTTTTGTGTGACTGACCTCTTTCATTTCACATAGTGTTTTCACATAAAGTCACATATGTCAGTACTTCATTCCTTTTTATTACTTGATAATATGAAAAGGGCTCTTTAATCTAATTCAGCTGTCATTTATGACTGATGAGTAAATTGAAGTCTAGAGAAATTCATCACCCAGCCCTAGATCACTCAGAGAGTTAACAGCAGAACCAGGACTAGAACTCAGATCTATGGAGTCAGTTTTAAAGAATCTGCCTCAGTTAGAAGGACATGGTACCTGTAGATTCTGCCATTAGCAGTATGACTTTAAGAAAGCTTTTTAATTTCTCTGACCCTCATATTCTTGTATTTCAGAGATTAAATTAAAATTAAATTTTATATGCTGTTATACTACTTTGACCAATTAAAACACATTTCTTTGCCTTTGGCTGCAATTATAACAATATTCAGGGACATAGCATTGGTTACCTCATGTTACTGAAAGGTTCTCAATGGAAGCTATGTATAAAAATGTGAAAGCGAGTTATAGAGCAAGAACTATTCTAAGTATTCATCTCATTTTTTTTCATATTAAGAGTATAATATGCTATTTTGCATATGAGAAAACTTCAACCCAGAAAAGTAAGGATGTTGTTTGAAGTCCTCTTGCTACTAAGGCACAGAGCAAGGATTCAAAATGTGTTTTGTAGGACTTCAAAACCACATGAAACTTTCTTTTTGAGAGAAACAATACAGGACCAGTTGGCAAGTAAAGAGACTCAAAGAAATCACAGTGACAATCACAATGACTCAAAAATAAAAAAACTCAGGGTCATCCAATGCTACTTAGAGTGGGGTCAAGCCGAATAGCCTTTGAGTATATCTCTGTATCATAACAGGGCAAGATGATTGTTTTTCAAAATGATGGCCTTGAATCATCAGTGAAGAGTAAATTCTGGTCTACACATTCTATTTAAGAGAGATCATAAAATTCAAAATCAAATGTGTTAGATATAAGCTTATTAGGAAAGCACAATTATTTAAGATGATTCATTTTGGAAGGTTCCAGTTGGCAGAATACTAGTACTGGAAGTTATTTCCATAAAAATATCTTTGCTGTTATTTTAGAGAGGAATATTGTGGACTGTATTTTTTTTTCAGGTGACGAGGTTAAATTTGAGGTTTAATCGATGGTCCAGTCATCCAAAATGCTACATCTTTGCTTTTTCCTGCTGTACCTATTTATAGAGTTTATGAGCTGTGTTAGACCTTTAGAGTGGGTGGCTTAGTTGAGTGATTTGTCAGAGAGAAGTGGGAGTTGTGTTGTTTTTTCTTTAAGGTTAGTGGAATAATGTTCATTATTTAAACTTAAGGATCAGGTTCCACCCAAATTGCCTAAATAATTTTTATTTTGTCATCCCCCCACCCCCCGGCAAAGAAGTTATTAGTGCATCTAAATGGGTTTGCTGTATATTTTCATTAGTATATTAAAAGAAAATGTGAAAATATCTTTCTACAGTGCTGATAAATTAGATCCCTGAAGTTAGTTCTCATATGACCCCGGCTAAAATAATAGAAGGTAAATTACAGCGCTCCTTGAATTTCATCCTAGTTAAAAATAGCAGTCTGTTTTGCCTCATGTCCATAAACCTAGTGGTATAATTTCAAATATTTCCAGCTAATTAGGCAATCTTTATGTCTAAATCCTTCATACCTCTTTCATTACATTTGATAGATTTTGAGAAAACAGCTGGAAATTTCTATCAATGAAAACAGATTTTGTTTTATTATTATTAAATTTTTAAAATCTCTGCATGTCAGTAGGATGTGCTGCAAATCATTTTAAAGACCTATTCAAGCTGGACATAGTGACATTAAAATAAAAGCAGAGCATTTTGCTTGCAGATATTAAAGTTGATTTACTAACAAGTTTAGCATAAAAGACAGCTAAAATAAGTTATGAGAGTGAAAGGAAATTGGATTATATTGTTTGTGGTTTGAGCTGACTGGGGTTGAACTAATTTTACTTCATAACAATAAGACAAAAATGAACATTGACCTTAATTATCCTAAATCATCAATGAAGCAATGATGTGACATCTTATGAAAATAAGTGCAAATAAAAGTTACAGCATCTCTATGGGTCTGTCCTTTATGTAGAATCAGGCAAAATACTAAGCTTCATCCGGGACAAAGACATGTATCTGTGCCATGTGGTTTTGGTAGTCAATCATTTAATCAATTCCAGAGATAAACTGGTCCTTAGACAAAGTTTGAACTGCTGTAGAAATTCCCTGCTAGGTCTTTAAACAGGGAGGAAGCAGCAGATTGGAGATTCAGAGTGAACCAAAGAAAGGGGAGAGGAAGAATAAGAATCAAGCACCTAATATATACCAGGCACAGTTCAAGATTCTTAATAGGTGCCATCACGGAGTTCTCTCAATCACCTTGACATACCTTGATAACTGTTATCATACCTGTTCAAAACACCACTGTGGTCAGCTTTGCTTTCATCCATCTCACTCAATATCATTCCATCCTTCATTCATCTACTATACTCCAGGCATGCCATCCTCCTCTCTTCTCTGGAACACTAGAAAAATCTTCCCTTCCTTGGGGGCTTTGTATACACTGTTCCCTCTGCCTTGAACACCCTTGCCCCTTCAGCCACTACCTATAAACCTCACTCTTCAAATGGCTAGTTCCTGTCATCTTTAAGTTCTTGCACTATTTTATTTTGGGGACAGAACAAAGCGAGTCTGTAATACTGTGGCTTAATAATATGGAAGTGTATTTATTTTTCATGTGAGAGCCCAAAGATTGGTGATCCAGGTTTGATAGGCAACTCAGCAATTTTCACACTTGACTTACATTTCTGACTCTAAGTCCCAGAGTGTGTCATCTTCCAGCTAGTTGGCAGGGGAAAAAGATGGTGTGCATGTTCAATTGCACTGTACTGTGCACTTAAAATTTTGTTAAGGAGGTAGATCTCATGTTGTATTCTTACAGTAACAATAATAATAACAATAATAATAACAATAGTAGAACAATACCCAGAAATGGCACAAATTGCTTCTGCTCACATCCCAGTGACTAGAATTTAGTTGCTTGGTTATACTTAGATGCCAAGGAAGCTGAGAAATAGAATATTTAGCTGGGGAACCATCATCCTAATTAAGACCACATTAAAATGGAAAAGAAGGAGACCAATTATTGAGGAGCACCTAATAGTCTAGACAGGATCTGGTAGAGATATCATCTTTACAGAAAATCCTTCTTTGATCACTCTATCTAAGTAAGTCTCTTATGTTATTTTGTTTTCTTTATCATTGGATCTTGAAGGCTTTCTTTATAGCAATTTTAATTTTCTGATTTTATATTCATGACGTTACTTTTTAAATTCCTATTTTTTTTAACCTTAAACTCCTTGAAAGTAGCACTGTGTTTATTTTGTTTTCCATTTTATCCTTCATTCCTATATGCCTGGAATATGTCATATATGAAAGTCATATTTGACACAGTAAAGACTGTTTGAATAGAAATCCAAATAAATCTCCAGACAGATAACACCTCAAATCAGATGGATTTATTGACTGAAAATTTGAGCAATTCATAGGGGAATCAACAAATTTAACTTCAAAAGGACTAGGCAATATCCCTAGCACAGTGGTATCTAAAGTGTTGGTCAGCTATCCACTAGTAGGTTACACAATCCATTTACTGAGTCATAGCCAGCATAAAACTTTAGTTTCAGTTATATGTACATGTGAATGTACATTCTGAGTCTCTAGGTAGAATGTAATTATTACTATGAATGATGTGAATAAGAATGAAATGCACTACCTAGCGCACTTAGAAGATTAGGCTCAAAGGCAAGGCAGATATGGGAGAAAAAAAGTTGATCCTTACAGAGCTTAATGTGACCTGCCTCACAGGCTAACAAAATGACATCAAATGGTGAGTCATCTTCTCACCATTTCCATGATTTTCAAATGCATCTTTTCCAGCAATGTGCTATCAAAGTATGTTTCAAAGAAGAGAAGAATGTGTGTTTCAAAGCATTGTTTCATCTTATCAATCATAGTGGGCTATTATCTAAAGTATGAAAACTTCAAAAATAACTCTGAATTAAGTTCAACCTGAGAACATCTTTTTATTTTTGAAATTCAGATATAACCAGGGAACTCATGTACTTGCTCTGGTGTTTGGTTCTAGTTAATTGATCAGTGGTCTTTCCTAATGTGCCCGCCTGTGAGGACCCCATGTTTTATTTAGAACCAAGTTTAGTTGTCTCCTTTGAGCTTTTTGTGTGAATGCGATTTTGCTCTTTGTTGACTTCCTATATTGGTAATAGATTATTTCCCCTTTCTCACTTTTTTTCTAACTAGATGAATCTGAAATGAAAATAGTATTCATCTATTGACTTTATTAAGATTTTAGTCTTTTATTTTACTCTCTTTTTTTTTATAAATTTATTTATTTATTTATTTTATTTTTGGCTGTGTTGGGTTTTCTTTTCTGTGCGAGGGTTTTCTCTAGTTGCGGCGAGCGGGGGCCACTCTTCATCGCGGTGTGCGGGCCTCTCATTATCGCGGCCTCTCTTGTTGTGGAGCACAGGCTCCAGACGCTCAGGCTCAGTAGTTGTGGCTCACGGGCCTAGTTGCTCTGCAGCATGTGGGATCTTCCCAGACCAGGGCTCGAACCCGTGTCCCCTGCACTGGCAGGCAGATTCTCAACCACTGTGCCACCAGGGAAGCCCTTTACTCTCTTTTTAAAATCAATACAGTGTTTTTCTTCTGGCTCCGTCAGTTTTCACGGGACTTATCAACTCCCAGGTACTTTATAAAATGTGTTCAATGGACAATATCAGAGCCAGAAGTAAGAGTGATACTTCCCTAAGCACATGGCTTATTCAGAACCTAACCTGCTGCTCCACACACACCTACATCTTTTAAATCAGCTATGAATCATGTCTGCCACTGGGAGGAAGTGCAAAAAAAGTGAAAATGACAAGAATTTTCTTCCTTCAAAATCAGTTTCATTTGCTATTCTCTGAACTGATTCAGGACTGATTCTCTGAAATAACTGACCTAGGGGAATCCTAAAATATCTATCGGAGCTCCTTTAAATGAACCTGACTCTCCCACTCGCTCACCTGCACTACACCACAACTAGTGGCAGGACGTTGTTGGAATTCAGCCATACCTCTACCAATTTATATACTCTTCCTTGCTTTCAGATATACTGGATCCTCAGCTCTCTTTCCTTCTTACTTTTGCTTAGAACCTCATCCAGTATTAGCATATAGTTTTCTTTAGTATTTATTTAGTGCTTACTATGGTTCAGGCATTATGCTAAGCCCTTTACTTGCATAATCTAATTTAATCCTCACAACAACCCAGTGAGCTAATTTTGAATTAATTATCTATTGCTGCATGACAATACATGTAAGACTTAATGGCTTGGAACAACAAAAATCATTTATTCTCTCTCAGAGAGAGATGGTTTCTGTGGTTCAGGAATTTAAAAGTTTCTTAGCTAAGAATTCTGGTTTAGGTTCTCATATGAAGTTGAGGTCAGTCCGTGCCTGAAGCTGGGGTCATCTTGAAAACTTCTTCACATTCACACGTCTGGTGCCTGGATTGATCAGCTGAGGCTTCTCAGGCATATCTGTCTATCTTTACATGATCTCGTCACAAGGTCTCTCCAAGCTGGTGGCTTTAGGATGGCTAGACTTCAAGGTGCATGTCTCGAGAGAGACAGCAAGCCAGATGAAAGCTATTTTAACTCTTCTAACTTAATCTTGGAAGTCACAAAATGTCACTTTAGCTTCATTCAATATTTTTCAGAAGCAAGTCACTAAGACCAGTTTTATTCAAAAGAAAGGGGATTAGATTCCACCATTTTATGAAAGGAATGTCAAAGAATTTACAGATAGCTCTTAAAACCACCACAGTCTTGCCCTTTGGCCACAAATTATTTGTATTTGTCCCACATCAAAATATACTCACCCCCACTCAAGACCCCCCCAGAAGTCTCATCTATTGTGGCTTCAGGATCAACACTGAGGTCATCCAAATCAGATCCAGGTACAGATGAGACTTATAGTCTGTACATCCTTGAATACAGCTCTCTGGGTAGAGTTCCTCTCCATCTGAAGCCCTGAGACCTCAAGAGATAAGCTGTCTTTCGTCCACACCCTCAACGTATATTGGTGGAGCAGGCACAGTTGAACTGATGTAGACCCTCCTGTTCAAAAAGAGGAGAATGGGAAGCACACAGGAATTCCTGGTCTAAAATCCTGTTCATCTCATGTTGTCATTTCCTTGATCAGAACTCAGTCCTAGTACCTGGGAATGATTCTCCACAACTTTTGGTTCTGCATGCTGGGACACATTTTTCCTTCTCCATAGGAAATGGCTGGTGTTTGCAGCTGAATAGTTTACTCAGCCTGTTCATGCCATTCTTTTAAGAACTTTATGGGCCTGCTATGAATCTTGTTGGAGTCACTCCATTGGACAAAGGTCACACCCACAAATCTCATTGGCATAAGCCTTATCCACCTTGGGCTTCCTGTAAGGCAGCTATTGGAAAATATGCCTAAGATTATTAGAAACCCTATTAGTTTATGAAGAGGATCTACAAAGCATGTTCTTAAGATAATTGGAGGGGCTTTATATTTCTCTGTTTGAGGCACCCATCTTAAATTTCCTGAGGTTCTAAAGTCACACTTGGCTGCATCTTTTGATCACTTTTCCTATGACATCTAGAATTGATCGTTTCTAGAAAGCCATTTCTTTTTTTATATATAAATTTATTTATTTATTTTTGGCTGTGTTGTGTCTTCTTTGCTGTGCACAGGCTTTCTCTAGTTGTGGTGAGTGGGGACTACTCTTTGCTGCGGTGTGCAGGCTTCTCACGGCAGTGGCTTGTCTTTGTTGTGGAGCACGGGGTCTAGGCGTGCGGGCTTCAGTAGTTGCAGCACGAGGGCTCAGCAGTTGTGGCCCGTGGGCTCCAGAGCGCAGGCCCAGCAGTTGTGGTGCAGGGGCCCAGTTGCTCTGTGGCATGTAGGATCCTCAAACCCGTGTCCCCTGCATTAGCAGGCGGATTCTTAACCACTGCACCACAAGGGAAGTCCCTAGAAAGCCATTTCTTAATTTTAGCATCATTTGCCATCTGAGAGATGGAGACTAAGAAACAATTTTATTTTCAAATTCAGAAAGTCCTAGCTCCCTTATATGTATATATTCACACACACACACATATATATGTTATATAAAATCGTTATTTCATTACTTTACCTCTATCCTCTCACACTTTACTATAGGCCACACACACACACACACACACACACACACACACACAAAGATAGTCAGGTAGCACCTTCAAATACTTTGCCTGAGAATCCCCTTAGCTGATCATCCACCTCATTAGGTACATTTTCTATTTTCCAACTTACTGTAGGCAACAATGCTGCTAAATTTCCTGTCACTACAAAACAACTGCACATTTTCCTCCAACTTTCAATAACATTTTTTAAAACGTTTTTTAAACCCTCATAAACAGCCTCTTGGTTCACCAAGCTTTGGCTAACAGTCTAAGTTATTCCAGCTTCTTCCTCTATCTAGTTCCAAAGCCACTTATTTTAGATTTTATTATAGCAGGACTCCATCTTTGAAACCAAAACACAGTGGCTTAAAATAAAAATAAAAAAATTATTTTTGCCCACAAATTTGCAATTTGGGCAAAACTTAGTGGAGTACCACACTTTTCCTATACTCAGTGTCAGGCTGGGTAGCTCAAAAGCTGGGGTTCGAGTCAGCTGAAAGCTCACTTACATGTACGCACCTGGGTCGGGAGGACTCAAATATCTAGGACCAGAGAGTCTTCAGATATCTCTCTATCCTCATGAGGTCTCTCTATCTGGTTTCTTCAGTATGGCAGATTCAGTGTTTATATACTTTTTACATGGCAGCTCAGGGCTTCATAGGCACAAATCTCAAGAGGGAGAGAGCCAAGGAGAAGTTGTATCACTGCATCATTGTTTGTAACCTAGCCTTGACAATCATTCAAGGTCATTTCTGCCACATTCTGCTCAATAGAAGCAAGGTGAGAGGGATTAGATTTAACTTGTCATGGGAGGAATGTCAAATAATGTACAGATATTATTTTAAACTACCATAGTACTATTTATTATTATGCCCACTTTTATAGATGAGGAAACTGAATAGAGAGATTAAGAAACTTGCCCAGTCTTACACAGCCTGCAAGGGTCAGAGCCAGGTTTAACCCGGTGCCTCAGCCAGAGTTAATTCTGCAGAATTATACTCTTTATTGCTCTGTCATGTTCCCTCAATTCTCAGGGCCAATATGACAGTGGACCCTAATGGGGATCCTATTCCTGGCTTTGGTCATAACATTGCCTCCAATATGAATCTTCATATGCTTTCCTTGGTCTGTAACTGCAGTAATCAATAACCCACAACTTGCAACCTTCCCACGTTCCTGTGTGACCATCATCATTTATTACACTTGGCCCTGCCCATCAAGGAAAGGTGGGTTAGAAATCAGATAGATCATTTCACCTAATACATTTGTTAGGCATCAATTCTGTGCTAAGGGTTTTGCAATCATGAGGCACTTGATCATGCACAAAACACAGTATCTGACTTCAAGGAACTCACAGTCCAAGAAGGAGGCAACTTATAATAAGTAAATGACTGAAATAGAGTGGTTAAATATAATAGTAGACATATGCGCAAGGTACAAAGGAAACTTGAGCAAATGGATTCTACAATGAATCTATAGAAGGCTTACCAGAAAAGGGACTATTTAAACTGGAACTTAATATATGAATAGGTATTCACCGAGTAGTCCAGAGGGGGAAAGGGCATTTCAGGCAGAAAAAACAATATGTGCAAAAGGATAGAGATGTAGTAACAGCATGGTATGTTTGTTATAATGTTCTCTAACTCAGAACTTAGGGCCTTAACAACATGCCAAATTTGTTGTTAGTGAAATATTTGTTAATTGAGTGAATGCTAAGTGTGGAGGTGTCTGGTTATAAGGCTGGAAATATAGACAAAGTCTGGATTAACTGTGTGACCCCTAAAATTCAATTATTCCTTCTGTCTTGCTCATCTCTAGGGCTTAATTTCTGTTAATTCAGAGCCTTTTAGTCTGATGTAGTCCCACTTGTTGATTTTTGCTTTTGTTTTTTGTGCTTTAGGGGTCAGATCCAAAAAATCATTGCTAAGACCAGTGTCAAGGAACTTTTCCCCTATGTTTTCTTCTAGGCGTTTTATGGTTTCAGGTCTTACATTTAAGTTTTTAATTCATTTTGGATTAATTTTTGTGAGTGTTGTAAACAGGGGTCCAACTTCATTCTTTTGCCTGTTAATATCCAGTTTTCCCAGAAGCATTTATTAAAGAAACTATACTTTCCCAATTGAATATTCTTGGCTCCCTTGTCAAATATTTATTGACCATATGTGTTTGGGTTTATCTGTGGGCTCTCTATTCTGTTCCATTGATCTATGTTTCTGTTTATGTGCCATAATATTTTGATTATTATAGCTTTGTACTATAGTCAGGAAGTGTGATGCTGCCCTTGCTCTTTATCACATTGCTTTGGCTATTTGGGCTCTTTTGCGGTTCCATACACATTTTAGGATTATTTTTTCTATTTCTGTGAAAAATGTAATTGGAATTTTGATGGGGATTGCATTGAAGTTGTAGGTCACTATCCTATGAACATTTAAACAATATTAAGTCTTCCAGTTCATGAACATGAGATAGCGTTTGTTTTTTGTGTGTGTCTTCCTCAGTTTTTTTCTTCAGTGTCTTATAGTTTTCAGTGTATAGGTATTTTACCTCCTTGGTTAAATTTATTTATAAGTATTTTATTTTTTATGCCAGTGTGAATGAGATTGTTTTCTTCATTTTTTAGATAGTTCATTGTTAATGTATATACAATGACATTAAGTAGATGTCACCAAAGAGGACTTCTTAATAGAATCAGGCAGGAGAATGGGTCAGAAACAAGTATAAGAGGCATAAAAAAAGATCTGACAATAGAAGGGAAAGGGATTAAATTAATTTTATTGTTCTCACTTTCTGATCTAGTTAAATTAATAACTTCATTTCAGTGAACACATGGCCTCTGACTTTAACACCTATTATGAGAACTTAAAAAATTATTCATCATTTTTCCCTAGGAAAATCAGTCCAAATCATTAAACTAGAGTTCATAAAATGGACATTGCAATGATGAGGAAAAAGGGACAGGACTAACAAGCAGAGAAAAAGTCTACTAGGAAATAAGAGAATGAATACATTGCTTTTCAAAATTTATCTCAATATTTAAAATGCCTTATATTACACATATGAGAATAATTAACTCTTTAAAAATTCAAATTATACAGACCCATACAGAATAGATTACAAAGGTTTTTTACACTTCTAGCCCACTCTTATTTTTGCTGGGGGCTGAACATGATGCTGAAGAGGGTCTGTTTTCAGTGTATGTACTGAGCCACAGCAAGAACTGGGAGATTTTTTACTTCCATTTCTTATCTTCCAGAGCACAGTTACCAACTCAAGCTAACCAGTGTTAGTTGATCTTAAACGAAACATGCCAGGGTATCACCTCAGTTCACCGGTGAAGGAAAAAACACAAAAGATGAGCAGTAAGGAAGGGGTTCGATCAAGATAAGGCTATGACACCATTTTAGAACCAATGCTAACATCACACTGTTTTTTCTTTTTAGATTTATTTATTATTTATTTATTTATTTGATTTATTTTTGGCTGCATCAGGTCTTAGTTGCAGCATGCGGGATCTTCCTTGAGGCGTGCAGGATCTTTCGTTGTGGTGTGTGGGCTTCTCTCTAGTTCTGGCACACGGGTTTTCTCTCTCTAGTTGTGGTGCATGGGTTCCAGAGCACATGGGCTCTGTAGTTTGTGGCACACGGGCTCTCTAGTTGAGGCGTGGGAGCTCAGTAGTTGTGGCACGCAGGCTTAGTTGCCCCCCGGCATGTAGGATCTTAGTTCCCCAACCAGGGATCAAACCCACGTCCCCTGCATTGTAAGGCGGATTCTTTACTGCTGGACCACCAGGGAAGTCCCTAGTGTCACACTTTAAATAAACTTTCCTCTTGAGTCCATGGAAGAACATATAATCCAATGCCTAGCTGTGGGTTTTAACCAATTATACTCGCCAGGCTCAGCTGCTTTTATTTCACTACTGTGATGTAAATGCAGCAGGTTTTAAAGCTGTTTACTCTTTAAACAGATATTCTATATTTTGGTACGTGGAGCAAAGTCCAGTTCTCCAGCCCTGGTAACAGCTCAGCCTCTGACTTTATCACAGAAACATGGTACATTAAAATAGGGTAGTTTCCCCAGAGTTAAAAAGGTTCATATTTTCAGCCAAATCCAAAATTATTTGCTTGATTTTCAATACCCTTTACAATCTTTTTTTTCAGTTTTTTTTTTGGCTGCATTGGGTCTTTGTTACTGTGGCACGGGCTTTTCTCTAGTTGTGGTGAGTGGGGGCTACTCTTCGTTGTGGTGTACGGGCTTCTTATTGCGGTGGCTTCTCTTGTTGCAGAGCACGGGCTCTAGGCATGCAGGCTTCAGTAGTTGCAGCACGCAGGCTCAGGAGTTGTGGCGGGCGGGCTCAGTAGTTGTGGTACACTGGCTTAGTTGCTCCGTGGCATGTGGGATCTTCCTGTACCAGGGCTTGAAACTATGTCCCCTGCATTGGTAGGGGGATTGTTAACCACTGCCCCACCAGGGAAGTCCCCAATACCCTTTACAAGCTGACACCTTCTCCATCTTCACATCTACTATTCCTCTAATCTGATGACCGTTTTCTGGCTGTCCCAGGAATATGCTATGCTCAGTCCTGTTCTTTCTGTCTCTTCCACTTGAAATAGCATCTCTTTTCACCATCTATTTCAACCGAACATTTTTCCTCCTATATGTTTACTATGACATATCATGTTCAAAAATTTAAAAATGAGGTACAGCTGTGTGTCCTGGTGAGGGAACATGATCAAGGTATACCATGAAAAAAAGAATTGTAGTAAAAGTAAATTCTGATATGTGTACATATTTATAATAACAGGAGAAAAAGATAAGAGTATAAACCATATCACTAACAGTAATTATCTCTTGAGGAGTGTGATCTTGGGGAGGAAATTTATCTTTTCTTATATTTATACATTGTTTGAATTCTTTAAAGTGTATGTATTACATTTGTGATAATAATGCTTGTTAAAAAAGAATTGAAAAATTATAAATACTTCCTCCACAAATCCTTCCTTGAGAACTGCAATCCTTACTGACATGTTTCTCCTAAACTCCTATCTAACTTATACTAATGCTTACCTCTAAGAGTTTGTATAAAGTCTTCTATTCGTTCTTATTTGTGTGTAGGTCTTGCTCCTTTCTTCATGTAGCTCATAGTCTTGCTTGGGACAGATGCATAATACTAATTCTGAATCTTTTCAGATTCCTAGAAATGGGCTAAACAGGTTGCAGGTTCTCAGAAAACACAGAACGGTTGAGCTAGATGCAGAGAGAACAGCATTGGGCTTGTAAAAATCAACATTTATTTATTCTGACTTCTTAGCTGGCACTGGCAGGGTGCTCCCTAAGTGTAAGGACAATGAGACATCACAGACCATCAAAGAGGGTTGGGGAGGGTTGAAAGAAATGACAAAGATGAATAATCTCTGAGCTCTTGCTTGGCAGGAATGGGTTTTCTAGTGGGGGGAGAGGGTCACTGACACATGGCATGTTTTTTATGACCCTAACACGAAATAGGTGAATGCAGCAGAGAAAATGTTGTGGGTTAGTAGGTATCTTTCTACCCTCCACTGATGCCAGTGAGGAAAGAGAAAGGGACTCTCTCTTGAAGAAAGTCCTTTCCTTCCCCCAAATCCTGAGGTATTGCCCACCCATAGGCTCTCTGTCCTTTTAAATATATATACCTTCTTGCTTCACATGGAATATATATGCCTATAACAAACTCCTGTCCCTTTTTCCTGAGCCTGCCATCCTACCTGGCTCTTGTTGGATCCAGTCTAGATAGGGTTTCTAACTTCTGAGTTTAAATTCCATGACCTATTTCTATCCCAAATTTACTCATAGTAATTCTCTTTTTGGAAGCCAGTAACCTCAGAACCTGAGTGAAAATTAATATCACCATATACCAGGGACAAGCAAATGGTCTGTATAGACAGGTAATTTTGCACATTGACTTATAGGAGAATTGATGCTCAGTAAGGATATGAGGGAATGTGATGTCAGGGTTGAAAAGTCCGTTTGAGGATAGACCAGGTTAAAAGCTTTGATCTCCCTGTAAAGGTTTTATGCATGGAAAGAGAGGATGTGGCTATTTTAATATCCAGATCAGACAGACTTCCTTCTAACATGACTGCTGTTGAGCTGTTTGTATCTTGGAATTAGGAACAATCTTTATCTTGTCCTGTGCTCTCAGAAGTCTTATTCCCCCAGGAACTTGGACAATATATATTTTCCCAGAGACTGAGTAGAGAGAACTCCCCCTTCATGGCATCACAGACATATGTGGTCCTGCCTCAAAAATTTAAGATGTTTCTCTCTCTCTCTCTCTCTCCTCTCTCTCTCTCTCTCTCCCTCTCCTCTCTCTCTCTCTCTCTCGTCTCTCCCTCTACCCTGCTTTTGGTGTGGTGAAATGTGGTCTTTCTAACTCCTCCAAGTTTTTAGTCCTCCCACTTGGGTCTCCTCCATTTGGACCTATTCAACCATCATTGAGTTGGGTGAGGATAATCCACTCAGCAAAATTTGTTGGGCAAGAATCTGAGTGATCCAAGTATAAGACGTACTTCTTTTTTTTTTTTTTTTTCATGATCTTTGAGAGAATATCAGACTGCCTCCTTCCCAAAGTAATGATTTTATTTGCATAGAGACCTTTAGATACACCTAATGTTATAGGTTGACATGGGAGGGAAGTATGGGGTGATAACTTGAGTATAGTCCTGTGTAGGTAAGGAGGAAAGAAACAAGTATTTGAGGCTGATTGGGAATTTGTGAGTTTCTCGATCATGCTCATGCTTTGAAAGGCTGAACTATCATTATGGCTGGGCAGGCTAGAGGATTTCAATACGTAGGAATAAACAAGTGACAGACTACCCAAGAAAGCTTCAGAGTTCTCTTTGCATCTTCTCTGAGGTGTTTTTATGTTTCAAGCCAAGGCTGATCAACCTTTTATGTGGAGTTGGCCAATATATTGGGTGAATTAGCATTGGTCTCCTATCAGTTGCAGAGTCTCTTGTCAAAGGGTTGCAGAGATGAAGACTGCTATTTGATGAATTATTTTAGTCACCTTCAGCTTGTTTTATTGGCTCACGATTTGAGCTAGCCCAACAATTAGTTTAAGAAAAGATGAATAATTGTTGAGTCATTGCTATGGAGAAAACTAGTTTCAGACTAACAGTACCTTTCTCTTAGAGTTTTGAACCTTAGTGGCTTTCAAAGAAGGCCACAGAAGATTTCTTCAGTGTTTGTTGGTCTCTTAGGCTGGTGTCTTGGAATATTTTGTATAATTGATCATATTTTTCTTAGCAAAAAAATAAATTCACCTTTCCCTATTTGAGCTTCTTCTCAAATGAATCACAACTGACAATGTTGTCAGCTTTCCTACTTCCCACTGAGGATTTTATTTTTTCAGACATTGCCTCTTTCTAAAAAATATTTGACTTTTTTTCTGACATAAACTAGTTTTACTAGCAAATTTTATCTTATTAAAAAAAATACCCATCACTTCCTCACTCCTTGTTACCTCCTGTGCTTAACATTGTCTTTCTGCTCTTTCCTTCTGCATCCAGAATACTTGAATTCCATTATCTCCACAATTTGCATTTCCCCTCAGTTTTGAGAAAAATAATGATTTAGGTGAGGTAAGGCCATCATTTTGAATCAAATAAAAAACATTATTTTTGGAAAAAATCAGCTAATTTGGAAAACTAAACTTAAAAGTTTTAAATTGGAGTTTTTGGTTTTAGAGGGGAGGTTATTTTCATTGCTCATATTTTTGGCAAATCTTAGAGTAGTTAATAATGAAATAGTCATCTGTGGAAACCCAAGACTTCTACGGTAGAGTTATCATGAAACTATGATATTATTATTATTTTTTAACATCTTTAATGGAGTATAATTTCTTTACAATGGTGTGTTAGTTTCTGCTTTATAACAAAGTGAATCAGCTATACATATATCCCCATATGTCTTCCCTCTTGCGTCTCCCTCCCTCCCACCCTCCCTATCCCACCCCTGTAGGTGGTCACAGAGCACCGAGCTGATCTCCCTGTGCTATGTGGCTGCTTCCCATTAGCTATCGATTTTACATAAACTCTGATATTATTGAATGAAAATCTCAATTCGATTTTTTTGAAGTTCCTTCAAGATTATCATTTCTCTATTCAACTTTATTAATCCCCATCTACAGTTGCACTCATACTAAACTTTTGGTAATTTATCTTATTGAATGGCAGTAGTATTTCATTGTGGCACACGTGGAATGTTCCTTGGTGAGCTGGAGAAGGGGCTGACCAAGTGAAGGGATGGGATAGAGCTGGCCTTATAATTTATTGGTAGACCACAGAACTCATTAGCATTCTTGGTTGTAAGCAACAGAAACCCACTCTGGCTAATTAATCTAAAAGAATACTGAGTAATCTACAGAATCAAATTAAAAGTTGAACAATTAGGTCATGGGAAATTAGTTTATATGCTGCAGAGCTTCAGGAATCTGGATAGCAGAAACCAATTGACCATCATTTTTAGGGTACTGCCAGTGTATTCTCAGACCCAACTACTTTCAATCATATATTACTCAAGTCAAGATTCTGATTCCTAGGAGATAGAATATCATTGACTTCACGTGGTATCATACTACCAAACACAGCAAGGGGTGGTGGTGAGATATCCTGTTTTACAGTACCAAAATGACAAAGAGAAAGGGGGTACTGATACTAAAACACAGGGGAAAGATCCCAAGCAGGCCAAAACAATAGATATTCACTTCAGCCATGTAATAGACATGTAAACATGAACAGATGAACTCCTCTGAGGCTAGATTATTTATTTTTTTCATTTGTCAAACGGAGAAAAAAATTCTGTTCTGCCTTTTTCATGGAGATATTAATGAAATATCTTTAAGTGAGCTATCTCATTAAATGAGATAATGAGATAACTTTAAATGATATCTAAATGTGAAAGCACATTGAAAATTGTATGGAGTTCAGATAGAGGAATATTTTAATTTCATGGTATTCTTTGCAGGACATTATAAAATGTTTATTAATGAAATCTAGCATTCTCACCAGTACTTCATTATCTGGCTGAAAATATGACTATACTATGTGTATTCAGATCTCTGCACTTTTAAGTGCCTAACGTATTTTAAAAACATTGTATTTCTAAGTTTAAAAATGTATATATTACATGTACATTCATTTTGTCATCGTTTAGTTTCTGTTAACAGGTAAAGGAAAAGG
This sequence comes from Eschrichtius robustus, assembly GCF_028021215.1. Taxonomy (NCBI): domain Eukaryota; kingdom Metazoa; phylum Chordata; class Mammalia; order Artiodactyla; family Eschrichtiidae; genus Eschrichtius; species Eschrichtius robustus. Next base: position 70,168,730 of record NC_090830.1, read on the forward strand.
TAGTAGATATATAAGATTTCTTGTGTGAAAGTAAATTTTATTTCTTTAAAATATTAATAGAAAGAAGTACATAGATCATAGGTATACGCTTCATTGAATTTTCTCAAATGAACATACCCATGTTGAAAACTGAAATTTACTAGCAACTAGAAAGCTGCCTCTCTTTACCCTCTTAGTCACTACTCTACCAAAGATAAAAACTCTTGATTTCTATCACAATAAAATCTGCCTATTCTTTTTATTTATTTGTTTTTTAAATCCTCAATGGAGTATAGTTGATTTCCAATGTTGTGTTAGTTTCTGCTGTACAGCAAAGTAAATCAGTTATATATATACATATATCTACTCTTTTTTAGATTCTTTTCCCATATAGGCCATTACAGTGTATTGATTAGTGTTGCCTGTGCTATACAGTAGGTCCTTATTAGTTATCTTTCTTATATATAGTAGTGTGTATATGTCAATCCCAGTCTCCCAATTCATCTTCCCCACCTGGTAATCATAAGTTGTTTTCTACAGCTGTGACTCTATTTCTGTTTTGTAAATATGTTCATTTGTACCATTTCTTAAGATTCCACATATAAGTGATATCGTATGATATTTGTCTTTGATGTACTCAGTATGACAATCTCTAGGTCCATCCATGTTGCTGCAGATGGCATTATTTTACTTTTTTTATGGCTGAGTAATTTCCATTGTATATCTGTACCACATCTTCTTTATCCATTCATCTGTCAATGGACATTTAGGTTGCTTCCATGTCCTGGCTATTGTAAATAGTGCTGCAGTGGACATTGGGGTGTATGTATCTTTTCGAATTATGGTTTTCTCCAGATATATGCCCAGGAGTGGGATTGGTGGATCATATGGTAGTTTTATTTTTAGTTTTTTAAGGAACCTCCATACTGTTCTCCATAGTGGCTGTATCAATTTACATTCAAACCAACAGTGTATGAGGGTTCCATTTTCTCCCCGCCCTCTCCAGCATTTATCGTTTGTAGATTTTTTTATGATGGCCATTCTGACTGGTGTGAGGTGATACCTAATTGTAATGCATTGATTTGCATTCCTCTAATACTTAGTGATGTTAAGCATCCGTTCATGTGTTTGTTGGCGATCTGTATATCTTTGGATAAATGTCTATTTAGATCTTCTGCCCACTTTTTGATTGGGTTGTTTGTTTTTTTATTTTTTTTTTTTGATATTGAGCTGCATGAGCTGTTTGTATATTTTGGAGATTAATAATTTGTTGGTCGCTCTGTTTGTAAATATTTTCTCTCATTCTGAGGGTTGTCTTTTTGTCTTGTTTATGGTTTCCTTTGCTGTGCAAAAGCTTTTAAGTTTCATTAGGTCCCATTTGTTTATTTTTGTTTTTATTTTCATTACTCTAGGAGGTGGGTCAAGAAAGATCTTGCTGCGATTTATGTCAGACAGTGTTCTGCCTGTGTTTTCCTCTAAGAGTTTTATCGTATCCGGCCTTACATTTAGGAGTTTAATCGACTTTGCGTTTATTTTTGTGTATGGTGTTAGGGAGTGTTCTAATTTCATTCTTTTACATATCATATAGCTGTCCAGTTTTCCCAGCACCACTTATTGAAGAGACTGTCTTTTCTCCATTGTATATTCTTGCCTCCCTTTTCATAGATTAGGTGACCAAAATCTGCCTATTCTTTAAGTATATATAAATGGAAATATATTATATGTACTTTTTTTGTAACTACCTTCTCTGTCTCAACATTATGTTTGTAAGATTCATCCATAATATTGCATGGATCAAATTCTCATTGCTATATAGTGTTACTTTATGAAACCATATTTGCTGGTGGGTATTAGGGTCCAATTTCTAGTTTTATGCACCATAAGACTGCAAATACTCTACTCTTTTTTCAGCTATTTCTATCTATATTTTTAATTAACTTTTTGATTGAATTATAGTTGATTTACAATGTAATATTAGTTTCAGGCATACAGTGGAGTAATTAGATATTTTTATAGATTATACGCCATTTAAAGTTATTATACAGTATTGATAATATTCCCTGTGTGGTACATTACATCCTAGTACCTTATTTATTTTATATCTAGTAGTTTATACTTTTTAATCCCCTTCCCCTATCTTGTCCCTCCCTACCACCCCTCTCCCTCTGTATCTATGAGTCTGTTTCTGTTTTGTTATATTCATTCCTTTGTTTTATTTTTAGATTCCACATATAAGTTAAAACATACAGTATTTGCCTTTCTCTATCTGACTTACTTCACTTAGTATAATATCCTCCAGGTCCATCTGTGTTGTGGCAAATGGTGAAATTTCATTCTTTTTTGTGGCTGAGTAATATTCCATTGTATAGATATACCACATCTTTATGTAGTCATCTGTCGGTGGCACTTAAATTGTTTACATATCTTGGCTATTGTAGCTAATGCTGTGAACATTGAGGTGTGTTTATGTTTTCAAATTAGTGTTTTTGTTTTAGTTGGATATATACTCAGGAGTGGAATTGCTGGATCATATGGTAGTCACATATTTTATTTTTAAAGGGAGCTCTGTACTGTTTTCAATAGTGGCATACCAAATTCCATTCCTACCAACAGTGAACCAGGGTCTTTTCTCCACACCCTCACCAACATTTATTATTTGTTGTCTTGTTGATGATAGCCATTCAGACAGGTGTGAGGTGATATCTCATTGCGGTTTTGATTTTCTAGTTCTTTGTTAAAATTCTCACTGTGTTCCTGTATTCTTTTCCCTAGATCAGTTAGCATTCTTATTACTATTGCTTTGAACTTCCTGTCAGGTAAATTATTTATCTCTGTTTCATTACGGTTTTTCTCAGGGTTTTTTTCCTGGTTTTTTGTTTGAAACATAGTCCTCTCTTTTATGTTTTTGTTTAACTTTCTCTGTCTCAATGTAATTACATGGAATAGTTATCGATCCTGGTCTTGAAAGGGTGTGTTTTTGTGGGAGTGTCCCTATGCAGTCTGCCAGTGACTCTGGTGGGAGAGCTGATCTGAAGTGAGCATGGGCTGCATCTTCTGGGGTTTGCTGTCAGCCACTGCCTTTGTGGCAGGTATGGCTGAAGTTGGAGGGACTGGAGCCAGAGCCAGATGTGAGCCAGGGCTGCTCCTATGCTCAGTGACCGTTACTGCCCTATCAGGGGTGAGGTTGGGGCCTGAGGGGCTGGAGCCGGACCCCTGAGGTAGTCGGGTTTCTCCAGAGTGTGATGGCAGTCTCCACATTGGTTTGGGATGTGCCTGGGGCCTGAGGACTTTGGGCTGCATTTCTGTGCTGGTTTCACTTTTTCTTCTGGGGCACACACGCCTTGGTCAGAGGGTGGGCTAGGGCTTAAGGGGTGGTGCCACACGATCGAGCTGGCCCCACTCCCTCCCAAGTGCACACAGAGACCCACACTCTGGCTGATAGAAGTCTCCACCATGCCTAGCTTTGCTCCCTTCTGAGTGTGCCCAGGGAATGGGGGTCTCCAACCTGGGGCTAGCCTTGCTCCCTTTCAAGTGTGTGCACCACAGTGCGTGCTGGCAATGGCTGCCTTGGCCCTGGGCAGAGGCAGGGCTGAGGTCCACACTCTGTTATTGGCCAGGGCAGGCTCCATTTTAGTGGGGAGCAGTGCCGAGCAAGAGGCTCTGGAGCAGGAGCCTGGTGAGGGCTGGGGGTTGCTCTAGGAGGGTCCTGGCAAGCCAGCCAGAGCCTCAGGCAGTGTTCAGTCCCCTGCCTCCACGCTGTGCTCTCATCTTGAAGAGCAGAGTCTCAGTTTCTTACAGCCCTCCGGTAAGCTGCACGGGTTTTCAAACCAGCTCAGGGGTCTAACCTTCCTGGCGTCAGACCCCGGTGCTCTGTGCCTAATATATGGCTTGAACCCCTCATTCCCCAGGGAGGTCCCCCGAGCCTGTGATAACCCCCTCCTCTTCTGTGTCCCCTGCTAGGGATGTGGGTCTCCACCAGATTGCTTCTCCTCCCTTTTTACCAGACTGTGTGTGGATCTCTTTAGCCTTGGTTGTAGAAAAGCTGTTCTAGTTCCCAGCTGTTTGATTTCAGCAGGAGTTGCTCTGTCTATATGTGGTTGCAGTTTTGGTGTGTTCATGAGGGGAGGTGAGCCCAGTGTTCTCTTTCTCCACCACCTTGAGCTCCCCTTGTTTTTCAGCTACTACTTATTGGCTTTCCAGCCTCTTGCCCTGTGGTAGCTTAAGTATTTAGCAAATATACTGAGGGAAAATACATTGTTGGTCTTATTTCTATGCATCTTCCTTCTTCAGGAAAACTTGGTCCCTCCAGTCCTGCCTAGATCAGCAGCCAAATCTGTAGTTTTTATCTCCTCAGCTCTGAAAGCTTCTGAATTCTCTGATGATTTCATAGCTGCCACCGTCTTCTTGGTTTCTCAACCTCTCCCCATAACCAAGAAAACATATATGCCATGAGGAGAGAGGCTGGACACAAAATACTTGATTCATCTCGCTGAGTTTATTCTCTCCTGGATTTTGACCTCTGAAATTTCATTTTCTCAGTAGCAGTCCAATTTCTTTAAAGAATTTTCAAGTATTAGCTGAATTTTTAGTTGTTCTTAAGAAGAGCGTAGGTCTGCCACATCCAGTATAATCAGAAGTGGAAATCACTGCCCATTTTTTCTTTACTATTTATTTATTATATTAGTTGATTTATAATTTACATGCAGTAAAATGTACTATCGTAAGTGTACAGATCTGCAGATTGATAGATCAACTTTTTACTGTGTAACAGATCACTATTATTTGGCTTTATTTTATTGGTGGAATGCCTTACTTCAGCACCTTCAAACTCAAATTTTTATGGAAGTGTATTCTTTGATTCATTGAGTTTATGTAAGTGTAAAATATTATTTTCCTTAAAAGCACATGAACTTGTTGGTCCTTGTCTTAAGGAGTTGACAACCTAGATGGATAATTAAGGTTTATGCACAAATGTGAAATTTTGGAAACTCACTTTATCTTATGAATTACATTACCCAGGTACTAACTTTCTCCCTTAGACAGTCAGGATAATAAAGTGGAAAAAACAAAGGCCCAGAGAGTTAAAAGAACCTTGGATTTTGTCTTATGCCTAGAAATTCAGAATGTTTCTAGGGCAAGCTACTTAAACCCCAGTGACCCTCAGTTTTTCCATTTTACAACTTAAATGGTATCTATACTGTAGGATCATTGTGAGGATGAGCTAATGTATATAACAGTCTATCACAGCGTCTGCTACATGGTAGTGATGTATTAATATTAGTCACAACTCTCTTCTCTACTCAGCTTTTCTCACCAGCTGATACCTATTGCCTTGCTTCCTCTCCCTTCTCCTTTCCTTTACGTGATTATGATTTTGCAGGTGGTTTGCATTCCTTTACTATTTCACCCATGCTCACAGTCATGGAAGGCACTAGCATATTATTGATGACTAGTATTAGCCACCAATCTCTTCCTCTCCATTGCTGGGAGTTGGTTGGACACAATTTGTGTTACTCATGTGTAAAAGTGGACCGTGGAGGAGTGAGTTGAGGGCAGATGGATGCCCTTCGATTGAAAAAAATTGACTCCAGTCAGCAAGAATGGCATCCTTTTCACAGAGTGTTAATTCTCCCATTTTCCTCCATTCTGAGCCTCAGAGGTTTTAAACTAGGGCATCTGGCGTCATTGCCTTTTTCTTTCTCGTTGAGGCTCGGATCAAACTTTCTCTGACTTCACTCCTGGAGGGCTTGGGGGTTGTTGTCAAGCATGCATTTTTAATTTGGTAAAATTAAATCTCTTCAGTTAAATCTACTGTGAAATTAAAACCTTGACTCAAACCTGACATTCAGTAAAATCCCTTTGAAAGTGTCCTGATTTTACATGAACTCAAATGGCCACAGTAGGCCTTGGATCCCTTTCAAATATTTCAGGCTCAGCTGCCTGATGGGAGATGCAAGATTGTTACAGAAGGACAGAAATACATTTCCAGGTGTGGAAAGAGCAGGCTAAAGTTGATATTCCAAATGGAATGTGGGGATATTCTCTCCTTATACTTGTATTTTAGGGTCCTTTGTTAAGTAGCTTGGGTATTATTTAGTAACTGGTTAGTGAACTATGTGCACAGTGATTCTGTTACCACTGGACCCTTTTCTGCTTAGTGGTATTACAGTTTTCTTTTTTTTAAATAAAATTAATAATAGTGGCACTGAGCTCCTTTTATTTTTTTTTCCTTTGGAGGCAACGTCATCCATCTACAGAGTGTAAAATGCTAATTACTTTTGGTCTGATGTTCTTGGCTTTCTCTAGCTACAGAATTTTAGTATGCTTAAGGAGACACTTAATTGGTATTACCTGATTAAGACTGCATTTTCCAGGCAATTTGTTTGAATAAACAGAAGGTGGTTTGATTTCTTGCCTTCATAGCATTAAACGAGGCTAAGTTTAAAATTTTTTCTACCTTTAAGAAAATGTGTATTTTTTAAAAGGCACAGGGTTTTTTTTTAATACCTTAACTGGTAGATTATATTTACATGTGGAATAAAAACATACCTCAGTGGGTCAAGACTTGTACTAATGTGTGGTCCCTAAGGGTCCTTATTCCTCCTGAGGGTAGAGTTGGGAGCTTGGGTCTATGCTTCTAGGATTTTCCTTGGGACAAGATTACCATTAAAAAAAAATCTGTTTCTAAACTGTTGACTTTAAAAAAAAATAAACATTTTATTTTAGAATACTTTTTGGGGTTTAAAGAAAAATTGTGAGGGTTGTACAGAGAGTTCCCATATACCCTGCATCCAGTTTCCCCTAATATTAACATCTTGCATTAATATGGTACATTTGTCACAACTGATGAACAATATCGATCTATTATCATTAAGTCCATACATTACTCAGAATTCCTTAGTTTTTTCCTAATGTCTTTTTTCTGTTCTAGGTCCTAACCACATTACATCTAGTAGTCTTTCTCCTTAGATTCCTCTTGGCTGTCATAATTTTAGACTTTGACTTTTAGAGTTCTGAGCGTCTTCTCCCACTTGTAAGATATGAACCTACATTGTCTGTGGCTCTTTCTTTTTTGGCCCTTGGATTTCCGCTTCCAGTTTACATGCACACTCTCTCCTCTCTTTCTCTCTCTCTGTACCTGTTTGTTCTCTTCTACTCACTTGAGATCTCCCCCTTGTGGTTTTCAGATATTTCTGCTTTCTCCTCAGCTCGGACTTGCTTAGTGTTTCCCTGCATTGAATATTTTCTAAGCTAAAGCAAAAGCTAAGGGACCGCCACTGATATGTGTATTTCTTGAGTAGACAGCTTCTTAATGCCTTTTCCTGATTTATACATTAATTCAAGATCTAGAACAGACAGGTATTTGCTGTGTGACTGAATAATTAACCTCTCTGAATTGACATTTTCTTATAATAATGACCTCTGAGAATCCCTGTGAGGAGCTACATGATGACATAGTGCTTACTATGGTGTTCCTTCTCTCCTCCAACCCTCCCTTCTACTCTGTAAGATTCACTAATTGAACTAAAATATAATAACATGCTTGCTTCCGATCATTGACTTATGCTTTCCATTTGATGATGGAGTCAAATTTTATTAGACTAGAGAAAGCAAAAATGTTCCTACACATGTGGCATAAAGGAAGTGGTCTAATTTAACCACTTTAAGGAAAATCAGAGAGATTAATATACCAACAACATGATTTCATAAGTATAAATACCAGAGGAGTGCTGCCTATTGTTTACCTGAAGACTCTTCTAAAATTATTGCCTTGCAATGACTTAGTGGGTTAGCCTGGATCAGAGGCTAAGGCTCAGAAGAAATCAGACTACAAGAAACAGGAGTATAATTAAAACAGAGAAAAAGATTATATGGTATTGCAATGACAGACCAGACATAGAAAGATTTAACTTGTTCTGATGCATTGTGATCCATCCATTCAGTAGTATAAAGTCTATTTGAAATGAGTTACAACAAATGAAACCAACAATATCATTTTGGTCCTGTCAAAACTGAGGATCAAGTAGGTTAAATATGTTACTCAGGGTTCTACAGTAGTAAGCTTGAGAATTTGAATTTGAATCTTTGTGAATCACAGCTCCTTATCTCACAAATTTTAATCTCTTTCATGATTGGGCTGCAGAGTTCATGGGCACTATCTGCCCAGAGAAGGGCCTTCACTGATTCAATTCCGTTAAAAGAGATTGAATTCAGATGTCTTTATCAGTGTCTCCTTGTCTCAAGAAGAAAGTGAGAGAAAACTAAAAGACCGATATTTAAGAGAAGTGCAGACATTGGTAACTTTGGAAAACGAGAATTAGGCTGGATGAACTTAAAGGAAGTTGTTGAGGCTCTGAGCAACGAGCAAGAAGTGCTAATGTGGCATTTAACACTTGTACTGCATGATAGGTGGCCCCGGTTCAGAAGACTGGGTGCAGTCAGCCAAGAAAATATTTAGAAATTGAACTTTATCACAGTTTTAAGTGACTGTGCTGTTTGCACTTGGTAGGTATACTTTGTTACTCATTCCTTTATATTTGTATGGTTTATGTATTTTAAAAATGAGCTTACGTCATCTTTGGGCCTTTCGTTGTCCCTGTGAAGTAACAGTAAGTAGAACACTGCTTGTTTGTTTCTTTTTCTTGTGGGTTTTTGACTCTGAGGAGATTCTTACTTCTCTGATAGCATAATAAGTTCTATGGACAGGTTTAGGTGTCATCCTTTTTTCTTTTTTTTGGCTGCGTTGGGTCTTCGTTGCTGCGCGTGGACTTTCTGTAGTTGTGGTGAGCAGGCTTCTCATTGCAGTGGCTTTTCTTGTTGCACAGCATGGGCTCTAGGTGCATGGGCTCAGTAGTTGTGGCTCGCAGGCTCTAGAGCGCAGGCTCAGTAATTGAGGTGCACGGGCTTAGCTGCTCTGCGGCATGTGGGATCTTCCTGGACCAGGGCTCGAACATGTGTCCCCTGCATGGGCAGGCGGATTCTTAACCACTGTGCCATCAAGGAAGCCCCATCCTTCCATTGTTTGCCCTTAATAAAAATATGGTTTCTATGGCACCACTGACAAAGAATCATCTGGTCTCTGTGTTAGTACCTCTACGGGTGGGATATTATTACAGCCTAGACTCAAACAGATCCGGGTCTTCTACTCAGTTCCCTTATAAGTACCATCTATGACCTCGGGAAAGTTAAATCCCGTATATGACATGTGGATGATAATAATAATATCTACTGCACAGGGATGTGTGTGTGTGCAATGGAATAATGTATGCAAGGCAACTGGTCCATAGCCTTACTCAATTCATGTTAGCTCTGTTGCCTTTTAGTTGTTCATTTGTATGCTGAGCTATAATCTTTCTTTTTTATCTTTTACCCACTGGTAAGCCTTCTATCTGAATTCACTTTAAAATAAGGTACCTACAAAATTTTTTTTAAAGTGCTTTTCTTACATGTTGTGCTTCCTTTTGGATTTGCTTCTGCCCACAGTTCTGGCTTATAAATATCGTGATGCTGTCATACTCTTGTCAGTTGGCTTCACCTACCCTGGATGTTCAAGCAGTAGCTTTGATAAGTAAACATGGTATATCTGTTTTGTTTAACTGTTTTGTCGGTGATAGAATTTGGCAGCAATCTGCTTGCAGTTTCCTCCAAGAGGACACAGAGTCATATACTTCTATTTCCTAGCCTTGCGCTCCCATTTCCCTTGACTGATCAGCTGGATCCTGTGAGGCAGAAAGTGGAGCATCTTCTATGCACTGCTTCTGTGCTAATGTTAAGGAGGTTACAAGAATAGGTAAGATATGTGACCTCTCCTTTTTGAGCTACAGTGTGGCAGACATGTAAAATGAGAAAACTCAATTCAGCATAAAGTGTAATAGGAAAAGTTCCACAGAAGGACAAAACATATGCTACAAAAGTTCCAGAGGAAAGGGAGGATATCTAGGATGAGAGAAGAAAGGATTCATAAAGGATGTGGTATTTTAGATGGGGTCTTAGAGAATGGGCATGGAATGCTAAACTTCAGAGATAACAATTTTCAAGTAATAATTTGACAGAAATGAAAAAATTAACACATTGTAATTAGAAAAGGTGTGGAGAAATAAATACTTCCCTTCATATACTGTTGGCATAAGAGTACATTATTACTTTTGGAAAGTAATCTAGCTGTCTCCTATTAGAATTTAAATTGTGAGTGCCTTTCAACCCAGGAATCCATTTCTGAGAATGGATTTGAAAAAAAAAGTAATAAGTTATAAAGGTTTACATACAATGATATTTATTTCCGCCTTGTGTGTAATAGTTAAAAAAGGATCAAACTGAATGGTCATCTATGGGAATGACAGAATAAGGACTACTTATAATGTCGAATCTGAGGCTGTTATTGATATGAAGGAAGCAAATCTCTATATACTGAGGTAAAAGGAGTCTATGTGAATTGTATGAGAAAAGTTAGTTGCAGAATAATATATATGTATATTTTATGTATATATAATATACCTTTATAAACCAAATTATTCATCATTATATCTTTGTGCATATATTTTTTACATATAAAAGAATGTTTATTTAATCATGAAAATAATTATAAAATTCATCTAAACAACCAGTATTTATTAATAATGGCTGAGTATATTACAGAAATATGGAATATTATGGTGAGATACTGTGTTATAATTTAAAATAATGTCTTCTCACGAAATGTCATGGGGATGTAATATACAGCATTACAACTATAGTTAATAATGCTCTCGCAGATTTGAAAGTCACTAAGATGGTAAATCTTAAAGTTCTCATCAGAAGAAGAAACAATCCTGTAGTTGCGTGTGATGACAGAGGTTGACTAGGCTTATTACGGTGATCGTTCTGCAGTCTATACAAATGATCAAGTGATGAGTCATTATGTTGTACACTAGAAACTAATATAATGTTATATGTCAATTATAGCTCAGTATAAAAAAATAATGCCTTCTATCTACTGAACTAAAAAGGTATTTTAAGTGATTAAAGCTCCAGTTTGTCCAAGAAATGCATAGAAGAATAAAACTGTAGGGCCCTGTATATTTTTGCATGTTTTTATAAATTTAAGGAAAATGCAAATAACTATTTGCCAAGTCAGTAACACTGGTTTACTTAAGGATGGACTTAGAAAAAGGAGAGTTAGCTTTTTATTTTCACACATTTGTATTTTCAGTTTTAGTTGTTGAAAAATGCATTAATTGTCTAAGGAAAACAGAATAGAAACTTTGACTTTCAATTTAAAATAAAGAAAGAAATAATCTGGCTGAGGAAATCTATAAGAATGTTAATAATTAAAAGGGATGGAAATAGAATTTGCCCCTGAAATATGTTTCACCAATGGAAATCAAAATAAAAAGCTATGATCATGTTTAGGTTCTATAGATTCAGACAATTTCAAAATAATTAAAATTGGGTAAGATGAGAACCGTCAAGTTTCCATGTAAGCAAATGCTTTCTGTTCAGATTGGCTGACTAAGTTTATATATTTCTTCCTCTCCATCTTTAGAACCATGATTATATATTCCTCATATTGAAAAATGCTTTAAGTGCCCAGAAAAAATGAGTGATTAAGGAACTAAGAATCACATCATCTGCCATCTGCAAACTGGAAACCCAGGAAAGCCAGTGGTGTAATTCCAGTCCCTGTCCAAAGGCCTGAGAACCAGTATAACTGATGGTGTAAAGCCCAGTCCAAGGGCAGGAGGAGACTGACGTCCCAACTCAAGCAGGCAGGTGGCAAGAAAAAACAAGGTACGTCTATTTTTATGTAGGTTAAAGAACAATTATGGAAGAAAACACAATGTTATTCCCATAGGGTGGTAGAAATAGAGAAGGGAAGGGGAACTTGTTATAAAAATAATATAACACCTTTGTGATTCAAATAACTGGCAATAAAAATATATATGTCACTTAGTGAGGAAGAAAAAAAATGAGTAGGTTGCTGGTAATCGAGGATGGTTTGGGCATCAGGAAGGAAGGACTGACTCTAGGCATGACTCCTGGGAGGAGGCTCAGGGACCAGCTTTCCAGGGGTGCAGGCCTGGGTAACACACAGGTGGAACAATGTCTGGAGAGGCAGATGAGACAGAGTGAATGTGGCCTGAACAGCTTGTATTTCTTTGGGTAGCTAGTGGGCAGCAAGTGAAGCTGTTTGAGCAGGGGAATGACATGACTCCAGATGTTTTTGCAGGAGCATTTTCCAGCCCTGCTTTCAGGGTGGACTGCACATGGCAGAGCCTTGAAGCTGGTAGACCCATTGAAAAGCTATTTGCAATAGTTTAGGCAAGAGATAATGAACTGTGCTAGAGGGGTGGCAGCAATTTGGAAAGAGAAAAATGAGAATGATATGTTGGAGGGAGATTGCACAGAGTCGTCAACTTACTGATGTAGACAGTGGGTGGGGCGGGGAGGAAGAGTCAATGGTGATTGAGAGAATCATGATATCCTTGACCGAAAAAGAGGGGTCTGAAGGTGGTTTGGAAATTAAGGTGACAAGTGTGATTTATGGCAGAGCAAGGGACCAGTTGGCAACTGAACATTGCCACTCAGATGGAGGCTACAGTTCTGATTGTATGAGATTTTTGCACAGATAGAAGTTTGCAAGGAGTGGATACAATCTACCAGAGAGAAAAGAAAAGGGACAGAAGATAGGACTTTGATATTTACATTTTGAGTCAGAAGCATTAAATCAGCCATTGAGAATATGTACCCAAAACAGCTGGAGGAAAATTAGAAAAGCTTGGGTGATGGAGTCCAACTCATGTTTTGCTAAAATGTCTGTGTGCTTAGATAAAAGAGAATCTCTTTATTCTCTTTTATCTAAGTCAGTTTTGGGGAGATTGAGGTGACCACCATCAATGGATGCTAGAACCATTAAAAAGGTGAAAGAGGAACTTCATAATGGGAGGGTCATGCTGACCCCACTTACACTCCCAATCCCAGCATCACTAAAGGCGCTCTGAGTGGTACGTTGTTGTATCAGGATGTGATGTAATAGTAAGTGTCCAGTGCAACCCATGAAGTAGTCTAGTCAAAAGGAAAAAATAACTTGAACCAGAATCAATGGAGCCTTCAAAGCTACAGTAAGTCCCATACATACAAACAAGTGCTGTGAGCACATTTGCAAGTCCAATTTGTTCATAAGTCCAACAAAGTTAGCCTAGGTACCCAACTAACACAATCGGCTATATAGTACTGTACTGTACTAGGTTTATAATACTTTTCACACAAATAATACATAAAAAACAAACAAAAGATAAAGAAAACATTTTTAATCTTACAGTACAGAACCTTGAAAAGTACAGTAGTGCCAGCTACATCACCGCTGTTTTACGCTTGCTTCCGAACATCCTGGGCTTTAAATAAAGATACTGTACTCTATACAGTACTGTACGGTAAAGTACACAAAAAAGTACAACCACTTGTAGAGGATGCATGCACGTGACAGTGTATGCCAGACACATGCATTAGACGTGTGAACGAATGCACGTTCACATCTTTGAAAGTTCACAACTTGAAGGTTCATATGTAGGGGACTTACTGTATATCATTTTACAGGAAATCCAGTGGCTATAGGAAAAAGGTAATCAATAGTACAAGGAAGTAATCAGTCAAATGAGAATATGAGATACTTGATACTCTATAGGCCAAAAGACTCAGCTTTACTAACATATAAATGGCAGAGAAAAGGAAGGGGGACTGTTATAGAATAAGAGAGACTTAAAACTCATAAGAATCCCCTATGCACTCTCCCCCTCAAAAGGAAAAGATATAAGTTGGTTCAGATAGCATCACTGATCAACCTTTCCCTCACCGCCTTCATCAAATCCATCACTAAACCACTAAGATGTGGTGATTTTGTTCCTTAAATATCTCTCAGTCTCTCCTTTCTGCTCCAATGACACTGCACTATCATGGTCCCAAATGTCATCATCTCCTGCCTGGACTATTACAACCATGTTACAACTGATTTTCTTTCCTCTGCCTTGTTTCTATGTTCTCCATATTGTAGCCTGTGTGAGTTTTAAAAATGCAGATCTGGTCATGTGACTGACTTTCCTGCTTAAATCACCTCAGTAGAGAAAGACCGAAATCCATCACATGACCTAGTGGGCTTTCCATGATCTAGCCCCTGCCCATCTCCTACTGGCCTGCCATCTTCCTGCTTTAGCTGGCACTGCTGTTTCTTGAATGGGCTGTAGACTTTCCCATTTCAGAACTTTTTCATATGTTGCTCTCAGTCTAGGGGATCCTTTCTATATACACACACACAGACACATACACACCACACGTTAACTCTGCCTCAGGAAAATTCTCCCCTGAGGCCCCATTCTAGGTCATGGCCTCCTTGTGCTAGGCTTCCTGTGTTTGTTTCTTCACAGTATTTATCACAAATTTATGATTATATGTTTATGTGTAGGCCTATTTATATTGGTCAGTCTCAGGAGGCTATAAGCTCGCTGAGAGCAGGGGTTGTCAGCTGTGTCAAACATTGTGTTTCCAGTGCCCAGCACAATGCTTGTCACCTTAAAATGTATAATAAATGAATGACTGGTTTTAGTGAATCTTCTGGACACTATGGCACTGTTAGTACAGATTCATACAATTGTCTTCTCTTCACCTTGGTTTTGTGTTTCTTCCACCATTACCCCCACCCTTTTTTGTTAATTTGTGCTCAGAGAGAGCTCTCAAAATTTTAGTTCGTGGGGTACCTTTTATGTGGCATTGAGATTATTTAATGCATGTAGCCAGAGTTATCTCTAGTCTCTCTTCATGAATTATTCAGTTGTCTTTGTGGATTTTCCAGTGAAGATGTCCTAATACTACTTCTGTTTCTTCATGTTTTAAAATCCATGTTCCTAAAATCTCCAGCTTATATCCAGCTCTGCCTACTGTTTTCTTCCATTTTTTAACAGATTCCAGCCAAAGGAGGCAAGAATATACAATGGAGAAAAGACAGTCTCTTCAGTAAGTGGTGCTGGGAAAACTAGACAGCTACAAGTAAAAGAATGAAATTAGAATGTTCTCTAACACCATACACAAAAATAGACTCAAAATGGATTAATAGACCTAAAAGTAAGGCCAGACACTATAAAACTCTTAAAGGAAAACATAGGCAAAACATTTTTGGCATAAATCGCAGAAAGATCTTTTTCTATCCAACTCCTAGAATAATGAAAATAAAAACAAAAATAAACAAGTGGGACCTAATTAAACTTAAGAGCTTTTGCACAGCAAAGGAAATCATAAACAAAATGAAAAGACAACCCTCAGAATGGGAGAAAATATTTGCAAACGAAGGGACCACAAAGGATTAATCTACAAAAATCTACAAACAGCTCACACAGCTCTATGTCAAAAAAACCCCCAAACAACCCAAATCAAAAAGTAGGCAGAAGATCTAAACAGACATTTCTCCAAAGAAGACATGCAGATGGCCAACAGGCACATGAAAAGATGCTCAACATTGCTAATTATCAGAGAAATACAAATCAAAACTACAATGAGATATCACTTCACACCAGTCAAAATGGCCATCATCAATAAATGCTGGAGAGGGTGTGGAGAAAAGGGAACCCTCCTACACTGTTGTTGTTGGGAATGTAAATTGGTATAGCCACTATGGAAAACAGTATGGAGATTCTTTTAAAAAACTAAAAATAGAGCTACCATATGATCCAGCAATCCCACTCCTGGGCGTATATCTGGAGAAAAACATAATTCAAAAAGATACATGCACCCCAGTGTTCACTGCAGTACTATTTACAATAGCCAGAACATGGAACCAACCTAAATGTCCATCAACAGAGGAATGGATAAAGAATATGTGGTACATATATACAATGGACTATTACTCAGCCATAAAAAAGAAAGAAATAATGCCATTTGCAGCAACATGGGTAGACCTAGATATTATCACACTCAGTGAAGTCAGACAGACAAAGACAAATATCATATATTATCATTTATATATGGACTCTAAAAACAAGATACCAATGAACTTATTTATAAAAAGGAACAGACTCACAGACTTTGAAAACAAACTTAGGGTTACCAAAAGGAAAACATGGGGTGGAGGGATAAATTAGGAGTTTGAGATTAACATATACACACTACTATATATAAAACAGATAATCAACAAGGACCCACTGTATAGCACAGGAAACTCTACTCAATATTCTGTAATATGGGTAAATATTCTGTGTATGGGTAAAAAATCTGAAAAAAGAATGAATATATGTATATGTATAACTGAATCACTTTGTTGTACACCTGAAACTAGTACAACATCATAACTCAACTATATGCCAATAAAATTTTTAAAAAATAAAAATAAGTCACTTGTTCCCAAAAACTATGTTTACAATAACCATGAAAGCTTCATGAAATATTAAGCAAAGTCAGCCATCATCCCAAGCTATTTTTCTTGCTGACAAATTTTGTAACAGAGATAACAAAAACTTATTTGACTTTTGGTAAATCTAGGTAGGATACACGTTTTATATTTAATGCTGATAATTCTAAAGACATGCCTATCTTAATTAAACCAATAGCATTAAATTTGCTTTTATTTACTAAAGATTAATCCTAGATCATATGAAATTGAAAAACATTATGGCTAGTTTCTATTATACTTTTGAGAATTTTTATATAAGTGCTTGTTTGTTCTAGCCAATTAAATAGAGCTCCTTTACAAATTAATTTTACAATAGCTTCCAAAAGTAGAAAATACCCTATCTATAACATACACACATGGACATACAAACACACAAAACCAGAGATACCCTAGCTTTCACTTTAAAACTGTAGTCATGAATCAGGTATAAAAATATAAAACTCACTCGTTTATAAAGAACAGTCAGAATAAGTTAAGATTATCTGCTCAGATGGCTAAGGAATTTTACTGTTTGTGGAAAAGACTTTGGAGATTTATATTTGCCCTTGAGAAATAATCTTAAGGAGGCTATGAGTTAGGTTTTGGAAAAAGCCTTCTTCCTTCTTTTTTTCTTTGATTTTTAGGTTCTACTGACTGAGTTAGCCAAACTCTGCCCCAGGAGACTGTGCACTGTGTTTTACATTCCTGATTTTGTAGAGATTTGTGAGACAAAGACAGTTGTTTTCAATTCGGGAAAGAACTGGGCTGCTTACTAAATGATATCAAAAGGCTGATCCACCCATCCAACTACATTTTCTTTATTTTGATTCTTTATATCAGGGAGAAGATTTCCAACTAAAATGGGAATCAAAAGATTTCTGTGTTCTAGAACTTCAGGTTTCAATGCATCACACCTTCAAAAAGTCTGCACAAGTTGTTGTGAATGCACAGTTTAACCCCAGACCAATTCCCCTGAGGGGCAAAAAGCCTCCACTATTGCCCCAATACCAGACCCCAGATTCCACCTCACACTGAGTGGGCTCAGGCAATCCTATTGGTTCCCTTTAGCATGTTCAGTGAACACTGTCTGAAGGGTGGATATGTGCGTCCTGTCTTATAATGCCAGGCAGGGGAAACATTCCCCAGTGAGACACAAAGTCCATCCCCACAGTATAATCAGGCAAAAAGAGATGCAACCACCTACCTAAAACCCATTCAAATATACCAATTGTCTTATAAACTTTTACCTCAATTCCATCAATTGGAAGGAAGACCTTCCACTAGGACCACACCAACAAGTCTCTGTCTTACAGTACTGGGTAGGGTAAGTGTTCCCAGACAGACATAGCACCCATTCCCATAAACCCTCAGGCAACTGTTGATATAAACCTCTTCACATAGCATTCCAACCTTTATAATCCTATCAACCCTTGCACTTTTATGTTTTCTCAATTTAATTGTAGCCCATGTCAAGTTTCCTCCAATGTGTTTTGGTACCTCAGCTCATGGGGTTCCCACATCAAGGAGTCCCAGAAACTTCTCTCCAACCCCTGGCCATTTTATCCACTACTATGTAAAAGGCCTTGGATCCCCAGTGAGGGAAGGATTAAGCCAAGGGATCCAGGCCCTTTTGTCAATTTTTAACTTGATTAATCAGCCTAACTGTTGCCATAAGCAATTGCTGGTCAGATTTCTCACAGTAATTTTTGCCTTCCAGCTTTTAAAATTTCTCCAAACTGGGGTAAATAGAGCAGAGTTATTTGGGGCCCTCTAAGGTTGGGGGACAAATAGGGAGTAATTTTGGCCTAGCCAACCATAGGTAGTGCTGTACCAAAACCTTTGCTTTAACTCTATGAATGTCCATTTTATTCATCCCATTTCTTACTAACCATCCAAAAATTTCTACCCTGCTAGGGATGAGTCCCATGACTTCCCTTTATGATTCCTCTTTGTTCTGTCTCCTTCAATATTTGCTTTATTTACCTTATTTCTTGATAATCCTTTAAAAATTTCCACCTTGTTGGGAAGAGTTTCCTGATTTTTCCCCCAGCTTGTTCCCATTATCTTGTTAGTTAATGTAATATTTGTATTAGCATCTGTAAGACCCATGAAGGGAACCTGAAGCCACTATTTGGTAAGGCTTCCCAAACCATTATTTTTTTTCCTTATTGAAGGAATTCTTAAGGTTAGCATTTATATTTCTTTGTATCCACCTTTTAGTTTGGTTTCTCAATAGATACCAATAAATCAGTTGTTTATGATGACAGCTCTCTAAAAATTTACCAATTTAGAAGTTTTTCCAATTCAAAGGCTGCATCATCTGGTCATTAATTAGTAGGATCGGAGCTTCAAGATGGCGGAAGAGTAAGATGCAGAGATCACCTTCCTCCCCACACATACATCAGAAATACATCTACATGTGAAACTGCTCCTATAGAACACATACTGAACGCTGGCAGAAGACGTCAGACCTCCCGAAAGGCAAGAAACTCCCCACGTACCTGGGTAGGGCAAAAGAAAAAAGAAAAAACAGAGACAAAAGAATAGGGACGGGATCTGCACCAGTGGGAGGGAGCTGTGAAGGAGGAAAGGTCTCCACACACGAGGAAGCCCCTTCATGGGCAGAGACTGTGGGTGGCAGAGGGGGGAAGCTTCGGAGCCATGGAGGAGAGCGCAGCCACAGGGGTGCAGAGGGCAAAGAGGAGAGATTCCCGCACAAAGGATCAGCGCCGAGCAGCACTCACCAGCCCGAGAGGCTTGTCTGCTCAGCTGCTGGGGTGGGCGGGGCTGGGAGCTGAGGCTCGGGCTTCGGTCGGATCGCAGGGACAGGACTGGGGTTGGCGGCGTGAACACAGCCTGAAGGGGTTAGCGCACCACAGCTAGCCGGGAGGGAGTCCGGGAAAAGGTCTGGAGCTGCCGAAGAGGCAAGAGACTTTCTCTTGCCTCTCTGTTTCATGGCGCGCAAGGAGAGGGGATTCAGAGCGCCGCTTAAACGAGCTCCAGAGACGGGCGCGAGCCGCGGCTATCAGCACGGACCCCAGAGACTAGCATGAGATGCTAAGGCTGCTGCTGCCACCACCAAGAAGCCTGTGTGCGAGCACAGGTCACTATCCACACCGCCCCTCCCGGGAGCCCGTGCAGCCCGCCACTGCCAGGGTCCCGTGATCCAGGAACAACTTCCCCGGGAGAACGCACGGCGCACCTCAGGCTGGTGCAACGTCACGCCGGCCTCTGCTGCTGCAGGCTCACCTCGCATCCGTACCCCTCCCTCCCCCCGGCCTGAGTGAGCCAGAGCCCTAGAAGCAGCTGCTCCTTTAACCCCGTCCTGTCTGAGCAAAGAACAGACGCCCTCAGGTGACCTACACGCAGAGGCAGGTCCAAATCCAAAGCTGAGCCCTGGGAGCTGTGTGAACAAAGAAGAGAAAGGGAAATCTCTCCCAGCAGCCTCAGGAGCAGCGGATTAAATCTCCACAGTCAACTTGATGTACCCTGCATCTGTGGAATACCTGAATAGACAACAAATCATACCAAATTGAGGAGGTGGACTTTGGGAGCAAAGATATATTTTTCCCCCCTTTTTCTCTTTTTGTGAGTGCGTATGTGTATGCTTCTGTGTGTGATTTTGTCTGTATAGCTTTGCTTTTACCATTTTTCCTAGGGTTCTGTCCATCCATTTTTTTTTTTTTACTTTAAAAAATTTTTTTCATAATAATTATTTTTTATTTTAATAACTTTATTTTGTTTTATTTTACATTATTTTATTTTATTTTATCCTCTTTCTTTCTTTCTTTGTATTTTTTCTCCCTTTTATTCTGAGCTGTGTGGATGAAAGGCTCTTGGTGCTCCAGCCAGGCATCAGGGCTGTGCCTCTGAGGTGGGAGAGCAACTTCAGGACACTGGTCCACAAGAGACCTCCCAGCTCCACGTAATATCAAACAGCGAACATCTCCCAGAGATCTCCATCTCAATGACAAGACCCAGCTTCACTCAACGACCAGCAAGCTACAGTGCTGGACACCCTATGCCAAACAATTAGCAAGACAGGAACACAACCCCATCCATTAGCAGAGAGGCTGCCTAAAATCATAGTAAGGCCACAGACACCCCAAAACACATCACCAGACATGGACCTGTCCACCAGAAAGACAAGATCCAGCCTCACCCACCAGAACACAGGCACTAGCCCCTCCACCAGGAAGCCTACACAAGGCACTGAACCAATCTCAGCCACTGGGGGCAGACACCAAAAACAATGGGAACTACGAACCTGCAGCCTGCAAAAAGGAGACCCCAAACACAGTAAGTTAAGCAAAATGAGAAGACAGAAAAACACACAGCAGATGAAGGAGCAAGGTAAAAACCCACCAGACCTAACAAATGAAGAGGAAATAGGCAGTCTACCTGAAAAAGAATTCAGAATAATGATAGTAAAGATGATCCAAAATCTTGGAAACAGAATAGAGAAAATACAAGAAACGTTTAACAAGGACCTAGAAGAACTAAAGAGCAAACAAACAATGATGAAAAACACAATAAATGAAATTAAAAATTCTCTAGAAGGGATCAATACCAGAATAACTGAGGCAGAAGAATGGATAAGTGACCTGGAAAATAAAATATTGGAAATAACTACTGCAGAGCAGAATAAAGAAAAAAGAATGAAAAGAATGGAGGACAGTCTCAGAGACCTCTGGGACAACATTAAACACACCAACATTCGAATTATAGGGGTCCCAGAAGGAGAAGAGAAAAAGAAAGGGACTGAGAAAATATTTGAAGAGATTAGAGTTGAAAAACTTCCCTAATATGGGAAAGGAAATAGTTAATCAAGTCCAGGAAGCACAGAGAGTCCCATACAGGATAAATCCAAGGAGAAACATGCCAAGACACATATTAATCAAACTATCAAAAATTGAATACAAGGAAAAAATATTAAAAGCAGCAAGGGAAAAACAACAAATAACACAAAAGTTTATCCCCATAAGCTGATCCCCATAAGGTTAACAGCTGATCCTTCAGCAGAAACTCTGCAAGCCAGAAGGGAGTGGCAGGACATATTTAAAGTGATGAAGGAGAAAAACCTACAACCAAGATTACTCTACCCAGCAATGATCTCATTCAGATTTGATGGAGAAATTAAAACCTTTACAGACAAGCAAAAGCTAAGAGAATTTAGCACCACCAAACCAGCTTTACAACAAATGCTAAAGGAACTTCTCTAGGCAGGAAACACAAGAGAAGGAAAAGACCTACAATAAGAAACCCAAAACAATTAAGAAAATGGTAATAGGAACATACATATCAATAATTACCTTAAATGTAAATGGATTAAATGCTCCAACCAAAAGACATAGACTGGCTGAATGGATACAAAAAGAAGACCTGTCTACAAGACATATATGCTGTCTACAAGAGACCCACTTCAGACCTAGGGACACATACAGACTGAAAGTGAGGGGATGGAAAAAGATATTCCATGCAAATGGAAATCAATAGAAAGCTGGAGTAGCAATTCTCATGTCAGACAAAATAGACTTTAAAATAAAGACTATTAGAAGAGACAAAGAAGGACACTACATAATGATCAAGGGATTGATCCAAGAAGAAGATATAACAATTGTAAATATTTATGCACCCAACATAGGAGCACCTCAATACATAAGGCAAATACTAACAGCCATAAAAGGGGAAATTGACAGTAACACAATTTTAGTAGGGTACTTTAACACCCCACTTTCACCAATGGACAGATCATGCAAAATGAAAATAACTAAGGAAACACAAGCTTTAAATGATACACTAAACAAGATGGACTTAATTGATATTTATAGGACATTCCATCCAAAAACAACAGAATACACATTCTTCTCAAGTGCTCATGGAACATTCTCCAGGATAGATCATATCTTGGGTCACAAATCAAGCCTTGGTAAATTTAAGAAAATTGAAATTGTATCAAGTATCTTTTCCGACCACAATGCTATGAGACTAGATATCAATTACAGGAAAAAAAATCTGTAAAAAAATACAAACACATGGAGGCTAAACAATACACTACTTAATAACCAAGAGATCACTGAAGAAATCAAAGAGGAAATCAAAAAATACCTAGAAACAAATGACAATGAAAACACGACGACCCAAAACCTATGGGATGCAGCAAAAGCAGTTCTAAGAGGGAAGGTTATAGCAATACCATCCTACCTTAAGAAACAAGAAACATCTCAAATAAACAAGCTAAACTTACACCTAAAGCAAGTAGAGAAAGAAAGAAAAAAAAAAAAACCCAAAGTCAGACGCAAGAGGGAAGAGATATGGGAACATATGTATATATATAGCTGATTCACTTTGTTATAAAGCAGAAACTAACACACCATTGTAAAGCAATTATACTCCAATAAAGATGTTAAAAAAAAATTAGTAGGATCATAACAGTGACTCAAAGCAATAAACCTTTTTATGGTTTAAGCATGGATGAAAGTGGCATCCCATGAGAGTTAAAAGGATGCAGCCCTCACAAGATCCAGAAAGTTCACACCCAAAAATAGTCTAAGAAAGTAAAGGCCACCCTTGCAAAAGGGGACTAGCAAAGCAGCAAAGGTTGAAATGACAAAGGCCCCTATGAACTAGGACTCCTTATGACAAACTTCCCTGAGAGCTGGCCCAGTCTGACAAAGAGATGACAGTCACAAGCCTAGGTTGTTACTTGTGCTTCTGACCAACTGGATACAGCTGCTCATAATCCCAGTCTATTCGAAGGGCTGCCAAAAGCACACTGTTACGTCCACTTTCCCGATGGCTGAGACCACAGACAGTTTTCTTACTGGTCAACAAGCCAAATTCTCAAGACATAGAACACAATGAAAGGAAAACCTAATTAGACCAGTGGCTTTCCTCCTTATGGCAAATGACATAAAGAACACAGACAAAAAGAATAAGCATCTCTGGGAGGAAAAGAACCAACAAACTAAGAGTACTCTACCAAATTTCCCAAGAATCGCTGAGTCCAATGAACTAGCACCAAAAATATTTTCTCCTGCTAATCTAATTTTGGAAAATAGAAAAAGGTACTCTTACCATTCTTATTTCAAACTGATCCTGAAGGCAAAGATATGGGAGACTGACTGACGTGGTAAGAACCTTGACTTTCTGCCAGCTTTTGTCAGTTTCCCTGGATCTCTTAACTGCAGCATTCTTGGGATGGATAGTGTTCAGATGGTAAAGTTGAATCCTGTGACTATACCAAATGTCAGGGATAAAGAAATTTTCCTTCTACCCTTCTAGGTTCTTCACTCCTGCCTAAGAATTAAGTTGACATGACACAGATTAACAGAAGAAAATTAAACAAAAGTTTAATAACATCTATATAAAAGGGAGAGACCCAGGAAAAGTGAGTAACTCGCCAAAATGGCCAAAGCCCTCACCTTACATACCATTTTCAACTAAAAACAAAAGAGGATATTAGGGTAGTGGTTTGGGACTTCAAAGGGAGGAAGGCAATTCATCTGGACATGGAAAAGCAAATGTATGGTATGTTTGCTGGGCCACGCAGAGACAATGGGACAGAGTGCGCTCTGATCTCCAGGCCCTGCTGAGTTTCCACCCCACCGCCCGCTCCCCGCCCCCACCCCCCCCATCTGGCGCATGTTCTTTTCACAGGTCTCTGGTAATAGATCTATTCTGGGAACAGGCACTCTAATCTAATTGTATTTTTGGCAGTTAACAGGAAGGTCAGAGATTCTTCCCGAGTCTTTGGGGCCTTGATTGTTTTCAGCTCAGTATAATCCAATGGCAAAGAGACACATTTTAGAGTGGCAAATTTTCCTCCCCTACAATGTCCTGGACTCTGCATCTCCTGGCATTCCTTAGGAGCAAAAGTAAATACTTAACAACATCGTGTAGGAACAACCTTGACCTTGTATTTTCAGGTCCAAGAGATTTGCTTTACACTCTTCCTTTAGTCTAATGTAATTCCTTGATCTAAGGAAAGGATCAAATGTGTGATCTTTTGACTTTTTCTTAAAGAGAAGCTATATTGTAGTTTTTATATTAATTTAAATATAGGGCTTCCCTGGTGGCGCAGTGGTTGAGAATCTGCCTGCCAATGCAGAGGACATGGGTTCGAGCCCTGGTCTGGGAAGATCCCACATGCCGCGGAGCAACTAGGCTCGTGAGCCACAACTACTGAGCCTGCGCGTCTGGAGCTTGTGCTCCGCAACAAGAGAGGCCGCGATAGTGAGAGGCCCGTGTACCGCGATGAAGAGTGGCCCCCGCTTGCTGCAACTAGAGAAAGCCCTTGCACAGAAACGAAGACCCAACACAGCCAAAAATAAATAACTAAATAACTAAATAAATAAATAAAGGAATTCCTTTAAAAAAATATAGAGAGAGGTCTTAAGGACTTAAATTGAGTAAAGCTCTTATATAACAAGTGTCAATATTACTGCACATATTTGTTACTTGCATTTATTACATTTTGTCCTTCACAAATTATTTTAACTTAGTCAAATCTCTTACATTTTGGTCTCTTATTTCTTCAGAATTTAGAAAGATGTTCTCTTTTCAAATTTTCAGAAGATAATTTTTAGTAGTTCCATACACACATCCACCATCCACGTAAAATGTATCTTGTACTATACAACGTATTTTTTCTCAACACTGCCAATAGACTGTCCCAAGGCCATTTAAAGAATAATTCTTCTGTTCTCTGTTGCCTCCTGTAGCGTATAACAAATTCTTGCATGTGATAGATCTATTTGTAGGCTACTTTGTTCCACTGAAAGCAAACTTTGTATTTTACCATCAGTGCTCATCTGATTACACTGTAACTGCTCTCTGAATAACCTTGTTGGTACTCTTCCTAACAGAACTCCAGTCTAGAGAACAATGGCTATAGCTTAGTGAAAGTCAATCAGATCTATTTTGAAACCAATTCGGTATATTCCAAGGAATGTTAAAAGTTCATGTATCTGGCTCAGTGTGGGTTACAGTGGTTCACATAGAAAAGGTCTGTCTCAAAATGTACCAAATAGCCCCATATGAATAAAAATGAATTGTATACACAGCCAAATTTTGCAGTGGATCCAAGCAAATTTAACAGCTTTTGTTAAGCCAAAGTGTCATCTGCCATAACAACTCCCACAACTGTAACACACAAACTGCAGACAAAACTTCTTTCGTGCTTCCAATGTGTATGTTTATGCCTCAGGATCTGCTAACACTTCTCAAGTGGAAAACATTTGCTGTTGAAACAAATAGTTCCTTTATAAATCTCCAACTGGGCTGTGAAGACACTGATGATTATGTTGATTTTAGGAACGATCATCATTCAGTCTTCGTCCAAGTAAAAATATGTTATTTTTCCATAAAGGGAATTATATTATCTAAGTATTAAATTTAAGAGAAAACATATTCCTTTCTATAATCATTATAATCATACATTAACGCATTCATATATTTTTTTCAATGCACAGCATTTTTCTACTCTATGCAAAGGTACTTGGCATACAAAAATGCATAAGGAAAGGAAGTAAAGGGTTTGGCATGACTTTACCCTCAAATAAACAGACCGAATATGGATAATAAGATAGTACCTATATTTAGAATGCATAATATATACTTATGTTTATATATGATAAATGGCAGCATAAAATGACATCAGCTACATGCTAAGTGGCTGACACAAACAATTCAACTAAGAATTCATAAGAAAATCAACAGTGAAAGATATTTAGACAGAAATATTGAGACTTTCAATGACTTTTGAATGAAGAATTGAACTTAAATAAAAGGAGTATATTTCAGGCAGAAAATGGCAAAGGAAAAGACACATAGTTAGAAATGTGTATGAAATGTTAAAGGGAAAATTAGTAGAACAGTTTGGTTAAAGTGAATTTTTCATATAAGAGAAAAGCGAGAAGCATTGTTGGATATATCAGCAGAAGCTATAATGAAGACTGTTTTTAGTGTGGGGCCACTGTTTCACTAAGAATGTTTGAGATGGAGGATGCCAACAAAGAGGTTGAAGTGGGAAACTGGCACCAATGCGTTTAGTATGGACTGGATGACAAAGAGAAGTGAGGTTGGCATAGCAACTAAGATACCATAGAAGTGCTCTAATTACAGCACTGTTTTTCTAAAAATGCTTTTTTTTTGTTTATTTGCAAAGAGAGTCTTTTTCTCATTAGTTAATTAATTTTTGAAAAATGGAAAAACTGTAGAAACAGCAGAATAGGCACTTCAAATTCTTATGTGAATGAAACAAGTACCAATCCATTGTTTGTGGAGAGTGCCTGCCTAAATGTAGTGAAGTCATCTGAATAGCAGTGCTTCAGATTAAAAAGTTACATGGTCTCCTTAATACTGTTACTTTTACTTAAGAACATATCCAGGACTCCAGAAATTGACTTTAAGACCACATTTTCTAAACTTTGATTTCTTGATCTCCAGTTTCAAAGTTACTTGGTGATACATGAAAATGCAGATCCCCAAAGAGCACTTCGTGCTTCCTAAATCAGAATCCCTGTCAGTGGAACCTAAGAATTTACTTTTGTTTAATAAGAAGGATAGGTAGTTCTTAAAGACAATATTGTGTATTCAAATTCAGCCTTGGGGAAGTAATTTTTTTCTTCTTTTTTCTCTTTCTATGTAGTTTAAGACATCCCTGTGCTGTGTTATGGCTTCTTCTTGAGTTGTAGGAAACTTGTTTCCATATGTGTGTGTTATTATTTAAGCAGTTTTTTAAAGCTTTTACACACAGGAGTTTAAGAACAGACACCCTTAAAACTGCAGGAAAAGTAATGTAAAACTGATAATTTCTGTTCACAGTGGAAGAGAAACCATTAAAAAGCAAAACTATCTTGTAGTGGTGTTAGTGTTTTCTTATTTGAGCCACACTGTTAATGTCCTACACATGATGGTAAGACTAACCTGAATGTTGGATTAGTCCAGAAGCTAGTCTACTCCTATTGCCTTGGCAGGTTCATAGAGTCAAACCACATCGCACATCTTAAATGAAGACTTTTTCACAATCCGTCATTCTTGGAAGAAGATAATAAAGGTAGAAAATGAGGACTGGGGGCAACATTAATCTAGCAAAAAGGGGATATATTCCTTTCTGGGGCTTAATTTATCCTGATTTTTAAATGTGGAAGTGATTCAAATAACCTGTTGGTTAGAATTCAGCTGTCTTGTACAGTAGTATTAATCTGAGAGTTACCCAGAGAGGTGGTCAGTAAGGGAATCTGAGGAAGTGGGGAGCATCAGTGATTGCCAGAGGAGAACACCTGTGCCCAGCAGAGAAGCAGCATTATGAGAAATTAGCAGCAGAGGCAGTAGTGTGATTACAGGATAAGCCAACTTTAGTGGAAGAACATGAAGGGCACATTTCTGAGTATGTATGAGGCAACACCATGGAGCACATTGAATGGAGATCTTTTTCTAATGATTATTTCTTGTTGTGGTTGGCACCGTTAAAATGTGGAAGTTAAAAATTATAGATTTATTCTTTAGCAACATATTAGTTAAGTTCAATGACATTCGGTTAGACTTTATTACCCTAGTCTATAATATCAAGACCCTGGTCAATAATTTCAGGACTATTACTTCCTTCTTTGGCCAATTTATCAAATACAGCTCATAATAGCTAAGAAACAAACAAGTAGGTTTAGTACAACCTTTCCTCATAGCTTGTGAACAAACCTTTTACGAGGAGAGTTCCATGACAAAGATCCTATCCCTGTATGCACAGTACATGAGATTTGTAGATTGGTACTGAGGAACCATTCAAAAAACTTGCATTGCACCTAGATGGCAGGAGAGTTTGAAAAAGAATGGATGCATGTATGTATGTGGCTGAATCACTTTGCTCAACACCTGAGGCTAGCACAGCATTGTTAATCAACTATACTCCAATATAAAATAAAAAGTTAATAAAAAAAGAAACATTATTGTCATGGATCCGCACATGGTAAAGACAATGATTTGAATCAAAAAAAAAAAAAACCTTAAAAAACAAAAACAAAAACTTGCATTGCTTCAGTGTCTATTGAGAACATCTGTCATGCCTGGGGGAGATAATCATGGGGCCAAGAGGCTCCCTTGTATAGTTTCCCTAATGTATTTTCCAAAGTATAGTAGGGAGGACAACTTCTAAAAAAGTCCCTCCTAGAGTTCTGGGGGTCAAGTAAACTTGTGAAATAGTGCACACCTAGACCCTGACAATACACTTGCTTTGACTACAAGTAAATAAATGCTTTGAGGAGGCCAGTAGTAAAAAGACCGATATAACTGATTATTCCAGCCCAGCCTTATTGGAATATAGAAACCCATTTTTCATGTTAAACTTATTAACATATTAGGTAACACACTTTAGATAATTTTACTGAAATGGAAAGGTTATAGGCCTTGTTATCACACACACGTGTATTCAAATGCCAGCATAGCCTCTTACTACCAGTGACCCATCATTTGTAAAACACCTGCAAATGAAGATAGCTACCTCCCAGGGAGGTACCCCCCCCCCCAAATCAATTGAAATAATGTATATAAAGAATCTAGGGAAATCCTGGTGAGTAGAGTTGCTTTTTAAAAATGCTAGTTTCTTACTCATTATCAGAATTTCCCAACCAAAGCCTCTGAAACTCTTCCTAAGTCAGTATTTTGGACTTGGCTAAAGATCAAAAGGGCAGGGTCTCAATAAATAAAATAAATCTATTTATAGGCACAGAGTAGTACTGATTCAGAATAGCATGAAATATAGAAAAAAAAATATTGGTGAGATTGAATTAACCATTCTTAACAAAGGAATCTGCTCATTTCCTTTTCCAGTTCTAAAGAGAAATGAGGACCAACCCAATGCATAAAAAGTTACCCCGGTTATAAATCACACTGTTAAACTCAATAGGTTAAAAAAAATGCTTGGGGAAAATCAATCCTGAGGAAGACAAGTTACTACCCTCCTAAAAATGTGCAGTTTGTTCATTTAACTTCAAAAAGACTGGACACCAGTATTCTTTGGCTGTAGCCAAAGAAGGCCCAATTAAAATTTGCAAACCTACTGATCTTATTTCTGCTTTGGTTGATCTCTAACGTGTATCTTGCTCATAAATAAGATGACAAAAAAAAGGAACTATTGATTTTTGCATGATCTTTTGCTTGCTTTTTTCTCCCAGTACACTCAAAATGGCGTAGCCTATTCTCAAAATAAGGTTCTTAGGATAGCCAACAGTAGACTGTGCTTGACAATTAGCAGAAAAAATATAATAAACCCTATTCAGTTTATTCCAATAATCTTCAAATGTCTCTTCTCATTTCTAAATACCTGACAAGAATGTAAAAATTAACTTTGGGATAAATCACTGACTCACCATGCAATGAGCAAAGGTTTTTTGAACAGCACTGCTCCTTCTTCTTTTAATAATGTGTCTTAGGGAAGAATCCTACTGAGAATTTACTTAATAGAATTTGTGGGTAATTTCAGAAAAGAAAATCTGTCTCAAAATTTCTATCCTGTTCTACACACCTGTGCTCAATTTTCTTGCTGCCTCTAGTCACCAAATTCCCATCCCTCAAGTCAGGGAGGGGGAGAAAGAGAGAGAAAGAGAAAGAGAGAGAGAGAGAAGTGAAAAGAGTCCTGGATTGGGACCTGGGAGTTCTGAAAGTTAATCCTGGCTTTCTTTCTACTTAACTATATCATCTTTGACAACCACATTGAGCCTCTCTGAGCCTCAAACTACTGTTACATAGTCTGTACATAGGATGTACATGCAGGCTACATGTACACCCCTAAAATAGGGATCTATTTAGCTGATCTCTAAAGTTTAGTGGATCTCTAAAATTCCCCTCAAATATTATATATATATATATATATATATATATATATATATATATATATATATATATATATATATTCAATTCAAAAGCCCAATCTCTTCTTTACATCAAAGAAGTCTTAGTAATAAATGATGAAGTAGACTGAGTCATTGCAGAGTAATAGGTTTATGATTGTAAAAGCCATCGTTTTTGGGATTTTGGTCCATGACAAAAGGTCCTTGATATTTGGTCCTTTCTGAAACCATTCGGCATGGACTAAATGTCTTATGGACATTTTGGACAGGGTCAAATATCTGCTAACCAAGTCATCTCCTGGATCCTCACTTCCCAGATAAACAACACAATAACCCACCGAAAGTTTAATAGAGGATTAGAAGCCTTCAAAAGTCAAAGGACTGCCCAATTATGAGACCTGAAGGAACTATGGTGAACCAAAGTTGAATACAGTGGAGAAAGACAGCAAATGATCATAAGTCAATATAATAAATTAGTGTTATGGAATATTTAAAAATCACGAATACCTATGTAGCTGCATCAATCAGCTAGGAAAGATAAAAAATGAAAAAGAATCTAGACCAAACAAGAGCATTCATCAAAAAGACTGGAGAGAGAGAAGTGGCTTTACATATGGTTTCACATCCCTGTAGTTGCTCTCTTATCCTTGGATCTTCTTACATTGATTTCCATGGTCACCACCACACTCTGTATAACCTCTCCCCAGACTTGGATCCCCCTTTTTTCCTTTTAAGCTAAAGATGATTTCTTAAAATTATTATTTTTTATCCTGTTAGTACGGTGATATAGGATGAGGTTTCAGAATTTTTCCCCAAATGAAGACTAAAGGGCAAAGAAATATGAAATAAATGTTATCTAGTTTATGAAAATTCAACTTATGATATCTCCTCACCTTCTGGAAACTTCCTTAGTGTGAATAGAACACACCATTCCCTGTATCACCAGTACTCATATTTATTACCATAACAAGCTTAGAATTCTTTTGTGAAAAGAAAATATGATAAATTGAATATGAAGTGAAAAAATGTTTTAATTTAGCAAATGTAATAGTGAATATGTAATATTCAGTAGAACCGAATGAACATAATCATGAACCAAGTAGTTTTATTAACATATATTCTTTCATGGAAATGTTTAATAACAGGTATTGAGGCAACAAAGAGAGAGGGTCTGAGACTGTATCAATACAAGAGGTGGTATGATGACTTCAGGGAGAGAAATGCTTGACTTCATATCCTAATTCTGTACATAGTTACAGATACATATAAATGACTTTCAAGTTATTACAGATTGATCAATTCTTTATTTTGGTCTGGCAACCAATTAATCAGTTCACAGGTTTAGAGTAACTAAAACTAAGATTATATAATTCTTAAGCTACATTTTGAGGCTTTTGTGCTATTGTTGAGCCTAGCATAATAATAAATTTATAATAGGAAAATCAAAACTAAAGGTTATACAAGGTAAGCTCTAGACTAGTTGATCAACTGTAGATTCAAATCATTGAGTTTTCCTTCTGTGATCAGAGAGCCACTGTAAACCAATCAGCAGAGAAGGAAGATGTAGCAAATAAAGAAATCTGAGTAACAATAACCCTAGGAACATATACATTAACTTCAGACAGGGCTTTATAGAGAGACAGTTCTGACACTTAATGATTGTTTTGGGTCCTGTGATTCCCCAGAAAAGCCTTAGTTTCTGAGGCATTTTTTCATTTCTGGAAGCTAAGTCAGTATCTTTCCAATAATTGCCCTTTCTTATTTATGCTTCTATGAGCTAGAATTTTGTTACTTGCATTTGAAATAATTTTATTTCACATTTGTAATATATATAGTTGCTTATTTATTAATATATGTACAGGTTTTGAAAACTATAAAGTAATTTACAAATGCTACTGATATTTCATCTTAATTACCTTTATTAATATTTCAAAAGCTAATGATACCAATACTGTGCATTCTATAGCTTCCTTTTTAAAAATCGCAAATTATTATAAATGTTTCTCTAGAAAACCTAATAGTGAAAGATAATAAATGTGTCCCATTTTTATACAGAAGAGTAGAAAAACAGAGAATAATGGGATAATATGGACATACCTCAGTGGAGACAATATAATCATCAAGCATTTGCACAGATATAAATAACTTGGGATTGGACCTGTGCATTTCAGGAGATAACATATAGAGGACTATTTATTCACATTAAGTACAGCTTTCTAAAACTTTCTAATTAAGCATTCATTTGTAGAATGGAAATGAAGAGAGAGACAACTTTCAATGACATAGTAAGAGCTAGGTATTACTAGTGAGAATTATAATATTTATGTGAGAAACAGTAAGCTAAAACCTATCAAATAATCTAGATTCAAATTATCTACTACAGTTAAGTCCCCTACGTATGAACTTTTAAGATGCAAACTTTCAAAGATGCGAACGTGCATTTCCATCAATGTCAGGCGTGAATGAAATTTCAGCTTGCCCTCTGTTTCCTACTGCTGATGATCCTTCAGCTCTACCATATCCCACCTCCTCTCCCTCCTCCAGTCAGTAACTCTTCTTGCCTGTTCACTCAGTACCAGCCTCTGTATGCCAGCTGTTGTACTGTACTACTTTACTTTTCAGGGTTCAGTACTGTAAGATTAAAAATGTTTATCTTTTGTATTTGTTTGCTTTTTATGTATTATTTGTGTGCAAAGTATTATAAACCTAGTATAGTACAGTACTATACAGCCAATTGTGTTAGTTGGGTACCTAGGTTAAATCTGTTGGACTTACGAAAAAATTGGACTTACAAATGTGCTCTTGGAATGGAACTCATTTGTATATAGGGGGCTTACTCTATTAAGCCATCAATTTAGTAAAGAAAAAGAGTAACAGAGAGTGACCAAGACAGCGAAGTAGAAGGACCCTAAGCTCACCTCCTCACGTGAGCACACCCAAATCACAAATAACTACAGAAAAACCATTGATAAAAAAGACTGGAGGGACTTCCCTGGTGGCACAGTGGTTAAGAATCTGCCTGCCAATGCAGGGGATGGGGGGACCAGGTTCGATCCCAGGGGACAAGGTGGACCAGGTTTGATTCCTGGTCTGGGAAGATCCCACATGCTGCAGAGCAACTAATCCCATGTGCCACAACTACTGAGCCTGCGTTCTAGAGCCCGCGAGCCACAACTACTGAGCCCACGTGCCACAACAGCTGAAGCCTGTGCGCCTAGAGCCCATGCTCCGCAACAAGAGAAGCCACTGCAATGAGAAGCCCACACACCGCAACGAAGAGTAGCACCCGCTCACTGCAACTAGAGAAAACCTGCACACAGCAACAAAGACCCAACTCAGCCAAAAAAAAAAAAAAAAAAAAGACTGGAAACTACCAGAAAAGATCTTCTACAACTAAAGACATAAAGGAATGAGGCTTCTGAGTCTCACATCAGGCCCAGCCTGGGGGTCTGACACCAGGAAGAGGAGCCCCCAAAGCATTTGGCTTGAAAGGCCAGCAGGGAGCACCACAGGATTGGGGGAGATAGAGACTTCACTCTTAAAGGGCGCATGCAAAATCTCACGTGCCCCAGGACCAAGGGCAAAAGCAGTAATTCATAGGATCCTGGGCCAGACCTACCTGCTAGTATTGGAGGGTCTCCTGGTGGGGGGGGGGCAGGTGCGGGCAGCTGTGGCTCACCCTGGGGACATGAACACTGGTGGTAGACATACTGGGGAGCATTCATCTTCATGGTCTCTCCTGGAGGCTGAAATCTTGGCCCAAGACCTGGCCCCACTGAACAACCTTCAGGCTCCTGTGCTGGTGGACACCTCAGGCCAAACAACAAAGTGGGTGGGGACACAGCCCCACCCATCAGCAGATAGGCTGCCTAAAGAGTTCCTGAGCCACAGTCACCTCTAGACATGCCCCTAAACATAGCCCTGCCCACCAGAGGGCCAAGACCCACCTCCACCCACAAGTGGACAGGCAATGACCCCTCCTGCCAGGAAGCCTGCACAAGCCTCTAGACCAGTGTCACCTACCAGGGGGCAGACACCAAAAGTAAAAAAAAACAAAAACACAAACACATGGAGGCTAAACAGTATGCTACTAAACAACCAATGGATCACTGAATAAAGAGGAAATCAAAATATACCTAGGGACAAATGACAATGAAAACATGATGATCCAAAACCTATGGGACACAGCAAAAGCAGTTCTAAGAGGGAAGTTTATAGCGATACAAGCTTACCCCAGGAAACAAGAAAAATCTCAAATAAAAAACCTAACCGTATGCCTAAAGCAACTAGAGAAAGAAGAAAAACAAAACCCAAAGTTAGTAGAAGGAAAGAAATCGTAAAGGTCAGAGCTGAAATAAATGAAATAGAGATGAAGAAAACAATAGAAAAGATCAATGAAACTAAAAGCTAGTTCTTTGAAAAGATAAACAAAATTGATAAACCTTTAGTCAGACTCATCAAGAAAAAAAAGGGAGAGGGCCTGAATCAGTAAAATCAGAAATGAAAAAGAAGCTGCAACTGACTCCACAGAAATACAAAGGATCATAACAGACTACTATTAGCAAATATATGCCAATAAAAGAAATGGACAAATTCTTAGCAAGGTACAATTTCCCACGACTGACCCAGAAAGATATAGAAAATATGAACAGACCAATTACCAGTACTGAAATTGAATTAATAATTTAAAAACTCCCAACAAACAAAATCCAGGATCTGGTGGCTTCAGAGGTGAATTCTATCAAACATTTAGAGAAGAGTCAACTATCCTTCAAAAAAACTATTCCCCAAATTTGCAGATGAAGGAACACTTCCAAACTCATTCTATTAGGCCACCATTACCCTGATACCAAAACCAGACAAAGACATCACAGAAAAGAAAATTACAGGCCAATATCACTGATGAACATACATGCAAAAATCCTCAACAAAAT
This sequence comes from Eschrichtius robustus, assembly GCF_028021215.1. Classification (NCBI taxonomy): domain Eukaryota; kingdom Metazoa; phylum Chordata; class Mammalia; order Artiodactyla; family Eschrichtiidae; genus Eschrichtius; species Eschrichtius robustus. The sequence continues at coordinate 70,203,880 of NC_090830.1, forward strand.
ACCAGCAAACTGACTCCAACAATACATTAAAAGGAACATACACCATGATCAAGTGAGATTTATCCCAGGGATGCAAGGATTCTTCAATATACACAAATCAATCAATGTGATACACCACATTAACAAATTGAAGAATAAAAATCATATGATCATCTCAATAGATGCAGAAAAAGCTTTTGACAAAATTCAACATCCGTTTATGATAAAAACTCTTCAGAAAGTGGGCAAAGAGCGAACATACTTTACCATAAGGAAGGCCATATATGACAAACCCACAGCTAACATACTCAATGGTGAAAAGCTGAAAACCTTTCTTCTAAGATCAGGAACAAGACAAGGATGCCCACTCTTGCCACTTCATTCAATATAGTTTTGGAAGTCCTAGACAAAGCAATCAGACAAGAGAAAAGAAATAAAAGGAATTCAAATTGGAAAAGAGGAAGTAAAACTGTCACTGTTTGTAGATGACATGATGCTATACATAGACAATCGTAGATCTCATCAATGAATTTGGTCAAGTTGCTGGATACAAAATTAATATACAGAAATTTGTTGCATTTCTGTACACTAGCAATGAAATAGAAAGAGAAATTAAGGAAACAATCCCATCTACCATTGCATCAAAAAGAATAAAATACCTAGGAATATATCTACCTAAGGAGGCAAAAGACCTGTACTCCAAAAATTTTAAGACACTGATGAAGGAAATTGAAGACGACACAAACAGATGGAAAGGTATACCATGTTCTTGGATTGGAAGAATCAATATTGTTAAAATGATCATACTACCCAAGGCAATCTGCAGATTCAGTGCAATCCCTAACAAATTACCAATAGCATTTTTCAGAGAACTAGAACAAAAATTTTTTTAATTTGTATGAAAATATAAAAGATCCTGAATAGCCAAAACAATCTTGAGCAAGAAGAACAGAGCTGTAGGAATCAGGCTTCCTGGCTTCAGACAATATTACGAAGCTACAGTAATCAAAACAGTATGGTACTGGAACAAAAACAGACATATAGATCAATAGAACTAGATAGAAAGTGTAGAAATAAACCCACGCACTTATGGTCAATTAATCTATGACAAAGGAGGCAAGAATATACAATGCAGATAAAACAGTCTCTTCAATAAGTGGTGCTGGGAAAACTGGATAGCCACATGCAAAAGAATGAAATTAGAACATTCTCTAATGCCATATATGAAAAATAAACTCAAAATGGAATAAAGAGCTGAATGTAAGACCAGATACTATAAAACTCCTAGAGGAAAACATAGGCAGAACACTCTCTGACATAAATTGCAGCAATATCTTTTTGACTCCATTCCCTAGAGTAATGGAAATAAAAACAAAATAAACAAATGGGACCTAAAAAAACTTAAAAGGTTTTGTGCAGCAATGGAAACCATAAACAAGATGAAAAGACAGCCTACAGACTGGGAGAAATTATTTGCAAATGATGCTACTGACAGGGGATTAATCTGCAAAATATACAAACAGCCCATGCAGGTCTATGTCAAAAAAACAAACAACCCAATCAAAAAATGGGCGGAAGACCTAAATATACATTTCTCCAAAGAAGACATACAGATGGCCAACAGGCACGTGAAAAGATGCTCAATATCCCTAAATATTAGAAAATGCAAATTGAAACTACAATGAGGTATCACCTCATACTGGTCAGAATGGCCATCATTAACAAGTCCACAAATAATAATTGATGGAGAGGGTGTGGAGAAAAATGAACCCTCCTACACTGTTGGTGGGAATGTAAATTGATGCAGCCACTATAGAGAACAGCATGGAGCTTCCTTAAAAAACAAAAAATAGAGCTACCTTATGATACTGCAATCCCACTCCAGGGCATATATTAGGATAAAACTCTAAATTTCTGCACCCCAATGTTCATAGCAGCACTATTTATAATAGTCAAAACATGGAAGCAACCTACATTTACACTGACAGAGGAATGGATAAAGAAAATATGCTACATATATACAATGGAATATTAGTCATAAAAAAGAATGAAATAATGCCATTTGTGGCAACATAGATGCACCTAGAGATTATCATACTAAGTGAAGTAAGTCAGCCACAGAAGGACAAATATCATATGATACCACTTATATGTGCAATCTAAAAATAAAGGATACATATGAAATTATATACAAAACAGAAATAGACCAACAGACATAGAAAACAAACTTATGGTTACCAAAGGGGGAAGGAGCGATAAATTAGGAGTTTGGGATTAACATATACACACTACTATATATAAAATAAACAACAAGGACTTGCTCTATAGCACAGGGAACTTTATTCAATATCTGTAATAATCTATAATGTAAAAAAATCTGAAAAAGAATATATATATATACATATATATTTAAAACTGAATCACTTTGCTGTACACCTGAAACACAACATTGTAAATTAACTATACTTCAATAAAAAATGATGAAAATAAAAAGAGTAATAAATGCCCCTCAAAATACCCCCCAATTAGTTTCATGCACAATAATACATTTACAGTACACACATCTAATCAATACTCAACATATTAGTGATAGCAAAGAAAAATTCAAACTAACCTTTATCAGTTTCCTTATCTGTTCATGTTCTGATAAAATAATAATAGAAGCTCTTTCAATGTGATGCTTCCTTATTTTGACCAGGGTCAGTTGTGTGCTGAGTCAAGCAACTTACTGATAGCATTCTAGGGAGGTGACCTCAGGAGGTCCAAAAGCCAAATTAGAAGAGGTTTTATATTTGTTAATTTCAATCTCCACTTTAAAATGCACTCATAATTTTCAAAGATGGCATATGACTCTACCATTTTCAATTTCTATTTCTGACTAACAAATGAAACCAAAAAGGACCATGCATGGGGCAGTGATGATAATTTGCCTTGAAGTAAAAAGTACAATTAACTCAAATGTCTGCCCCTGTGCTCCCAAAATAAAATGAAATATTCTGAGTCATCAAATTACTAACAAGTGGGCTATAGAAAAGACCAGAGTGTAAAATAAAGACCATAAAAACCAAAGCGAGGAGACTTAAAAAGATAGAAGATGGCACAGTAGATAATATGACCTCTCCATTTCTGCTTTAAAAAATCACTGATTGTTAAATTTGACTGGATTTCCTATGGAAAATATTGAATAAGTAAACTGATGTGTCTTGGTTCCAGATGAGGTGGTAAAAGGACACTGGTACCACAGCTGCTGTGAATGAGTTCAGTGTGTGCTGCCTGATGTACTTGAAGTTGGGTTTTCTGCACTGAAAACAGTAGTTAGACACATATTTTAAAATACTATTCAATTTTTAAGTTAAAATTTTTATCTAGTTTTTTTTTGGTAAAACTAAATTTTGACTTAAACATTGAATTACTTTACTTATAAATCAAGGGAATTTTAATACCCAATTTTAAGGAGACTTTGATTAATGTTTGGTCTCATTGTGAAACTTAATTAACTAAACCCAATTAACATTATAAAATGATTCATAAATTTAATATATCTGATTTCTTTTTAATTATTTAAATTGTTTGACTACCAAACTAAATCTTTCCAAGCACTAAAGTACATCTTATAAATCATTTATACTGAACTTATAAATAAGCTGATTAGGTTTTCTTAAATATTTCAATGCTGTTTATAAATTTAGAACAACTTAAATATAAAACTACAAGTCTAAATCACTCAGTTATTGATTTTAAGTTAAAATCAGAAATATATTTTTCTAGACACTTTGGTATGACACATTTTCTTAATCATGAAAATATTTAAAGTATCAAATATATGGATTATTCCTTAACACAATAAATAATGCTATAATTTCGATTTATCATTCTAACAATGATTTTATATTCCTCATACTTAACATATCTTTACCAACTAGGGGAAAATAAATCTTTGTCTTCTATGTTAAACAGGTTGATATTCCCATCCACTTCATTGGTTTCCTAACAGATAGAAAGACCCCCAGCTAGGTCAGTGGTCTAGATATTGCCCTTAACAAGGAGGAGCACACCAAATCCTATTATAAACATCATAAACAAGAAATCCCATCTCTTCAAAGGGGATAAGCTTTGAATACATATCCTTGGGTTCAAGACACATAAATCATCCAACTGTAGTAAAATTATCCCTAATATTACTCACTACTCCAGTTGTGTCTGTATGTATTTGACTCTTCCTAGCTCTAAGGAATTTTTACATTGACATAATTTTGCATAACTCCATTTGATTTTGTGGTTACAACTTGTAAAGTTATTCTACAATGAATAGTAACAGTCCTTTTGTCTTTGAGTGCTTGTTCAGGAGTGAAAGTTCTGGCTGGGATATGCCAAAGTTATGTCGTGTGGCCAAGAAATAGCTGTTAGAGCAGTCAGACCAAAGAGAACCTAGCCTCTTCAACGTCACAGTGGAAGGAGGGGTATTCCCCAAAATAGAGCGGAAGGAGTTTAGATTTTGGACAGTCAGAAATAACAAATGTTTAGCACAACCTTCCTAAATCCTGTTGTGTTCCTTGGCTATTGTTCCAGTTCTCTCTGCATGTTTTGTCCCCAAACTTGTGAGATTTCCTATTGACTCTGAACATATTCTTATCCTGGCTCTTATCTGTTAGCTTTATTTCTCACTATGCCTTTTATGCCCAGATAGTCTGCTGAAATGGAACGATTTACCTTTTCCCTAACCCATTTCTAAAACATTATGTTAGTGTCTTTTTTCTTAATATTATGGATTGAAAATAGATAATCCAGTTTATTGCTTGTTTTCTAAAGCTGTGTCTCAATGGATAACTTAGAACAGGGATCTAAGGAAATCAGTGAAAAGGAACTGGAGTAGTTTATGAAAGAAATGATGGTTACTTGTTCGGGCTATACAGAGCCCATGATGAAGTTTTCATTGACCTAATTTTTTTTTTTAAATCTGAAAAACAAGGACAATATAGTTAAATTTTTATACAGTTAAACCAAATTAGACGTATCTGCTACATACCGAGACTATGTTTTTTGTTTGTGTGGTAGAGATGTCCTTTCTTTAAAAAATTACGACAGAAGACAGATTTTTTAAACGTATATTTTTAGCATCTTCACTTAGCAAAAATCAATTAATAAGCATTCTATGTCAATTATCTCTTTCAAAAAATTAGCTCTTCCAGGAAATCTAAAAAAAACTGTGATTATAGTAGTTAAAGTCTATTTCATAAGCCAATGGGTGCCTCTCTACAAATAGTAGCAACAAAATATTCCAAAACTAATGATAAACCTTGTGAGGGAGGGAAGAAGGTCACAAAAGATATTTTCTGTTAATACTTATTTCATTGTTTTGATTTTCTACTTGTGTCTAGAGGTGATTTTGTTTTATTTTCTTCAGTTTTGTTATTAAGGAACTCAAGTTTTTTAAAATGAAAATAAGCAAGCCTACTCTTTAGGGGATAGTTGGCCCAAGTTCTATTTAGAAAGGTATATATATTTAATCTAAGTATTTGTCTGCTTCTGCAAACCACATTATGCCTTCCAGTTAAAACTGAAAAGCAAATAAATTAAAGAATTGATTTTACTTGTGAAAAGCCTGCTTTCTAGCTATCATTTTGCTGCTCAAGAACTGGGAGACTTTACATTTAAGTCTAAATTTCCTTATTTCTTAATAAATAATTATAATTATTATTGAAAATGCTCTTCTGATTCTTGTTTGGAAATTTTGCAAGAGTACTCACATTCTAGGGCTCAAAACAGATCTTTACTCCAGTGGGTAGGTGGTCTGACAGTAGAAAACAGATATAATCCAAACAGCAAGCGTGACTGCTATTCAATGAGAGAAACAAAAGCCAACACTATAGGAGCAGAATCAGGTGTCAGATCAAGGTCATGTACTAGAAAATAAGGTAAAGTATCAGAAGCATAGAGAATCAGGAATGGTTAGAAAAGTTAAATGACAAAACAGCATTAGAACAAATATTTTCAGAAATAGGTTGTGAGAAGAAAAATGACTATTTTGTTTGCATTTGATCTGTATTTGTTTTGATTGTGTGGTTCTAGATCAGTTCCTCTGACTTAGGGGCACAGAACTAGTGTGCTTTAAGAAATGCTTTAAGAAAACGGAGAGAGGAGCAATCTCTTTTCTTATTTTCAACAGGGAGAATTAAGCTATTTTTAATTTGCAATTGTCCTTACACTAGACACTATGCAGGATACAATAATGAACAAGATAAAGTGTATGCCCTCACATTTATAGAAAAAGTATCTGAACTGGGACCAGAGTCATCAGGTTCAGTATCTCCAATTATAAAGTCAAAGTCTCCTAAATGAATATTGCAATAACTTTTATTTTCATCCCCACCAAATGACAAAACTCTCATTTTTTCTTTATCCATACATGTTATCATGAAGTAATGAACTTTAAAAACAGGATTGCTCAATTAACTGTGGCTTTATATGTATTTATTTTGAGTTAATAATTTTCTGTGTTCATGAAACCTAATGAAAACAAAACTAATTTTGAGAAAATAACATTGAAAAATCAGTTTTGATTTAAATATTTATATGTAAACAAAGCTAAAATTCCTACTACTTCAAATCATATGTATTCATTCCTGCATTCATTGAATGATTCATGTATTTTACAGGTATCTCTTTAACAATAATACTGACCACTATATCACATATTAAAGATAATAAGTTGAAGACTATATGAAATAATATTACAATTTTAGAGTCAGACCAATGTGCGTTCAAATTTTATTTTTTTTTCTCTAGCTGTGCAACTTTGGGCAAATTGCTTAATCACTCTGATTCTCAGGGATTTTTGCCTAACAAATGGTGATATAATATGTGCATTTCATTGGAGTAATTTAAGAATTAAATGAAATTATACACCCAAAATTTATTATAGTATTTTGCATTTAGAAAATGGTCAAAACGGCAACTATTACTTTAAATTAATATGAAAAAAATACATATAGAATATCAATAAAGAAGTGATTCACTTGTTTTGAGTGTTATATGGGAGGACGATCAAGGAAAAGCCATTGGTAATAGAATCTATTTGACCAGCTACAAAGATTGGTTATAGAAAAAATTGTCTGCATTAGAGGGACTGGACTCTGTAAAGAAAAAAAAAAAAAAAAAAAAAAAAAAAAAACAGCCTAAAAATTCTTTAGTTTACTCTTTGTCTCCCTCCTGCTGTCATAATTACATCTTGAAAAACAGGCATTGTTATATTCACTATATAAATGTGTAAATGGAAGCTCAGAAAGGTTGCTTGATGAAGCCCAGTGCTTCTCAAACTATTGGTGGTGAAGGGCCAGTTATTTTTACTTCCAGTTCATCAGGTACCAATAATTTTGTAAAAATTTAATAAAAATTACCATAAAAGTGAAATAAAAAATAAAAACATATATAATATATGTTCTAACTGTTTTATCAGATTCAGTAGTCATAAAATTACAGTTTAAAAAATGTAGCCAGGATAGGCAAAACACAGGGAGAAAGAAAATAATTATAAGCAGTGCATATATTGTTTATCAAAAGTGTATGTATAGGTGATTAATATAGTCACTATTACATTTATAATTTTTATTATTCCTCTACTGTAAGTACATAAAAATTTTGAACTAAAAGTAATTCCTCATATTAAATATCTATACACATCTTAAGAATGTGTATATCAATATTTTAAGTTTTTGATGTGACAGTGGATCTGGATTTCTACATGTTAATTTATTTAATTAGGCTGGATTGATGACATTATTTGTATAGGCTAATATAGTTAAATAGATCTATGTTTAGTTTTAATGATGCTTTCATGACCAGTCTCACAGAAGTAGGTTAATAGAAGTGGAAGAAAACATTTTTAAAAACTTTCAGCAAGCTCAGTATATTCATCTTTAACTTTCATCCAAAATGATGCAGGTGATATTTTAAACATTTATCTTCAGTTCTCATTAGTAGCCAGTTTCACTAATTTATCTTATAAAGTTTATTGCATAGTTCAATTTAAATTATCTTTCAGTGGAAGGGAGGGATCAAGAGGGCAGAGTAGGAAGATCCTGAGCTTACCTTCTCCCACAGACACATCAAAACTACAACTACATATAGAAAAACTCTCTCTGACAACAACCTGAAGACTATCAAAACGGGTCTTCTACAACTAGGGATATGAAGAAAAAAACACATCAAGATGGGTAGGAGGGGCACAGACAATATCTAATTAGGATCCATATCCTTGGCACAGGGACCTATAAACCAGACAGTACATCATAAATGCAGAGGTCCTACCTAAAAAGTGAGGATTTTAAGTCCCACAGTGGGGACCCCAGCCCTGGGCACCAGCACTTGGAAGATAAGTCCCCTTTAGATCTGGCTTTGAACCCCAGGGCTTACCTCTGGGAGACATAACAACTGGTGGTGGCCAATGGAGGTAGGGGTATGGGTGAAATAGGTGAAGGGGCTTAAGAGGCACAACCTTCAAGATATAAAATAAATAAGTCATGGTATTCCACACACAGCATAAGGAATACAGTCAATAATATTGTAGTAAGTTTGTATGTTGACTGTTGGTAACTAGACTTGTCATGGTGATCACTTTGTGATATATAAAAATATTGAATCGCTATGTTGTACATCTGAAACTCATAACATTGTAAGTCAATTTTACTTCAATTTAAAAAAACAAAATAAAAAATAATCTTTCAATGTAAGAAATGAAATCTGGATCCATGAATCTCCTATGTATGGATTTCCTTTTGATGGAAAATAAAGTCAAAACTATATATCAAATGGTTAAAATATTCATTGACAACCTGTTTGCAGTGTTCAGTCACTTAATTTATAATTGTTGTTAAATTATGAAATGTGTTATAACAATCTATAGATACTAATCTATATTAACTTTTGTAGGTGCTCTTGATTTTTCTGTTATTGAAAATATGTTTTCTCCATTTCATGAAAGTAAGAAATAATTTTAAATACCAGGTATATCAGGCTGATAAGCAAGTCTGGCTGTCTAATTTACTTCATTATAAAGTTGTGATAAATCTAGTTTGTTTTGAAGAATCATTTAGAGTTTGTTCCAAATTTTAAACATTCTCAATATAACATATTTCTCAATTAACCAACATATTTCTACACGTAATACCAGTTGTTTATGATCACCTAACATACTACATATAATTAAAAGAATATTTTAAAATATAACACATAGTTTTTAAATAATTCACATCTAAACCAACAGTGTAGATGACAACTGACTTTTTTTTTCTGCAATACTTTTCTCCGTGAAGAAGTAGTGCATCGATTTATATTCTGGCACAGGCTTCTTATTCTGATGACTACCCCACAGAACATACCCCTACGCACAACTCAAATTCCAAACTACATTTGTTCACAATGTTATATGTCATAGTTTTACACAATTCAGGGCTCATTATGTTTGTCAGCAATTGATCTGAAAAAGGTTCTTCAATTAAATCACTGTAATGTTTAAACTGCATAAATTCTAAACAAAGTAAAAATACTTTGCTAGCTTTTATTTCCTATACGTTGATATTCTATATCATCAGCCAATTTTTGAATATGTCAAGTTATAGTTTTATTGTAAAGTGGTACTTGAGTCACCTGCTTTGCCATAGAAACATTTCCAGATAAACGCTTTGATACCATTGTTCATTAACTTCTCAGTAACTGTATATGGTGTTTTTATTCTTACGAAACTGAAGTGCTATATTATACAATGCCTGCAAAGCAGTAATGTTTATATGTGAAATACTGAACATCTGCTACTGTCAGCTTTTTATTTCATACTCTTTCTTTCAAAGAATTCTTGTGGGCTTGGATGTATTTCTTTATGCTGTGTATGTAAACGCCACTTAAGTTTTGATGGTTTAATTGCTTCAGTAGCTAATTCATCTGGGCAAATAACACACTTTTTTTTCTTTTAATCACTTCATCACCAATTATAGCTACAAAATAAATTTAATGTATGAGGGATAATAGTTCCGAGTAAACTAGTTTGACCTCTTTTGGTCTTCATTTCTTTGAGGAAAATTTCATTATCATTGTTTAATATACTGTTGAGAGAAAAGGGTTGTCATTTCTTGGCAGAAAAAGTCCAGTGACTCTTCTTTTACCATGTGTGAATTAGGGTTAAAATTTCTTCTTCATTCCTTGAAATAACTTCTATTATTACCATTTGATATATTATTACTGAAATAAAAGATGTATCATTTCCTGACCAAAAAAAAAATTCTTGTAAATTTACCATCTGCAAATTAGGGTTAGAATTTGATTCCTTAATTTATCCAATAATGGTAAACTACAAATTTTAAAATATGTTTGATATGGGACTTCCCTGGTGGTCCAGTGGTTAAGACTTCGCCTTCCAATGCAGGGGGTGCAGGTTCAATCCCTGGTCAGGGAGCTAAGATCCCACACGCCTCGCAGCCAAAACGCCAAAATATAAAACAGAAGCAATACTGTAACCAATTCAGTAAAGACTTTACAAAATGGTCCACATCAAAAAAAATCTAAAAAAAAAGTACATGCTTCAAAAAAATATATGTTTGATAACAATTTGAGTCACCTTTAAAATAAATAGCCACACATTTTCCTCTTATTTTTACTGAATTGTTCTTGAAAAACTAACCTTAAAATATCACGTTTTGTCTCCTGGTCCTATTGTGCATGACTAAAACGCATTACACGTCACAAGTAACTCACCAGGCAAGTTAACCACACTTGGACTAGTCTATACCCCATTCAGTGAGACAAATCCACTGATCACAAATACGATCTCACAGAAATGTCAACTTGATAAATAGTTTTTCAGTGCTTACTCTTCAATTTTTGTTCTTATTACAAATTTATGACAACCAACTCACAGGTGAGCATTAGTCCTTTTATCACATTTGAGTAGCATTGATAGAGCTCCAAGTACTCAGTACCCAAATCTGTCATAATAGTTACAGAAATATGGTGATGTGAGTGCTACTCACATCCAAACCATGTAGAAAGGCACTATATTATGATTGCTTTCTTTCCTCCACATGTTGTTTTTTCTAGAGATAATACTTTTGTTTTATGCATTTATTTTGTTCTCCATGTACTTAGTAACAATTCTGAACTATGTCCCCTCAGTGTTATAAAACTCCTCTTAATACCACCCGACTCATTCTCTTCAGTCAACTCTATTTTTTAATGAAATCTCCAATAGAGCTTTCTGACTTACTCCAATCTGAATAGGTTTCTCTGGAGCAGGCCGATCACATTTCACCGTGGGCTATGTAAATGTCACCTCACCTCTTTCTAGTATTGGATTCTAGTTCCTTAGTTGCTTGAGTCTCTCTCTCTCTCTCTGGTTTATTCCAACTTTTGATGTGGAATGTTTCTCATTTGCTTCCTGCGAAAGGTGTATTAGAAGTTGAGATTAAATTATAAAATTTGTTGAGATCTTGCATGTCTGAAAACAATCTCATTCTATCTCATGTTTGACTTTTTGAAAAGTGACTGGGCAAAGCATTTTAATTAGAAATGAGATTCTCTTTAAGAAAAAAAAAAAAAAAAAAGAAAGGTACTCAGAGACTGTGGAACTAAAAAAATAGAGATGCTCTTAAAATTTGAAAACATTTTTATTGACTTCTGGCTTCCAGTTCTGCTGTTGAGAAATCTGATGCTTTGCTTTTTCTTGATCTTTTCATTTTCCCTTTTCAGAAATTTAGGCAACTCTTTCTTCAGTGTTTTAAAATTTCATTAATAAATGCATGCAGTAATTAACATATACCTACTTGTAGATATATGTTAATTATTTTTAAAAGACATTGAAATGGGCCCTATCAATTTGGAAATTATTCTTCCTCTAGAAATTTATTTCAATTTATAATTGGATAATATTTGTATTACACCACTCTTCCTGGAATTCTTATTTGGAAGTTGGGTCTATGCTATAGGTCCTCTAATTTTCTTATCTTTTCTGTTTTCTATTGTTAATTATATTTTCATCTTAAGATATATCTTTACTTTTCTCTTTAAACACTATATTGAGCTTTTATTTTCTGCTCTCATGTATTTAATTTCCAAGAACTTCTTTTTTTTATTTGCAGGATGGGCCTTTTCTCCCTACCATCTTGTTATAATGTCATGCAGCCAATATCATCCTTTATCTTTCTGACTATATTACTGATGGTATAGTCTCTTTTATTTTAGTTGATCTTTTTCTCTTTGTCTGCTTATGTCTCTGATTTTTATTATAAATGCTTTCCTCAATTCAGCAATCATTGGGTATTCGTTCATATTTAAGTTTGAATAGGCTCCTTTCATACCTATGATCTTCACTCTAACAGGACCAGACCTGGTCCACCTCACTAAGAACCCCCCAATATTACTCTCATTAAGTCTTTTTTAGAGGATTGGTAATGTTTCCAAAGGGAGATTTCTCCAACTTTCTACTTGAGGGGAAAGTGAAGGGAGGTATACATTTGGCTGCCAGCCTTTGGGATCCTAGTGGGGGAATGAAATAGTGGGCTTTCAATATTTATTATTAAACTCTAATTTAAACATATGCTTACAACACAGTAAGCCCAAGAAGGCCTGGGACTTGCCTTAAGAGAGCAAGATGAAGAGTGCATTGTAAGGAACTGAAGCTGGACAGGAGTCACCTCTACCCAGCACAACTGCAGATTTTAAAACTTTACAGATACGCTAATGATAGTGCTTTGAAAAGCTGATGTCTATATACTAGGGAGAACACATATATCAGTAATTCTGAAATCAGCGGTATTAGTTCAAGATTAATATTCCAAAGTCATTAGTTTAGACAACATGAAAAAGAACCAGTTCATAAGAAGATCAAGAATAAAGCCAGGATTTAATGCAGATGGAGTGGGGAAGGGGGGGTCTGGTTTTGGACAAATGGTGCAAACAATAGTGCGCTAGCCTGACCCCCATCAGGTTCAACCACAAGCAGAATAGAAAGTGAAATTCTCAGAGATTTTCAGACTCCCCTATAAGCCTTCCATGTTAAGTATTGTTCTTTAACCCAGAAGTAAAAGTGATTATATGAGTGAAAGAACATTTCAGGTTAATCATCCAATTATATGAGGTACATTTTTTAAAAAATAAGTTTATTTTATTTATCTTTGGCTGTGTTGGGTCCTCACAGCTGCGCGAGGGCCCTCTCCAGTCGCGGCGAGCGGGGTCCACTCCTTGCCGCGGTGCTCGGGCCCCTCACTGCGGTGGCCTTTCCTGCCGTGGAGCACAGGCTCCAGGCGCGCGGGCCCAGCAGTTGCGGCCCGCGGGCTCCAGAGCGCACGCAGGCTCAGCAGCCGTGGCGCACGGGCCCAGCCGCTCCGCAGCACGCGAGATCCCCCCAGACCAGGGCCCGAACCCACGTCCCCTGAACCGGCAGGCGGACTCCCAACCACTGCGCCATCAGGGAAGCCCTCTGAGGTATGTTTTTGGCTGCTATCTATATACCACATTTCCTTGATTCTAAAACACCCTCAATTATAAAATACGCTATTGATCTAATAATAGTTTTAGAAAGAAACAACTTCTGCCACATTAAAGGTACATACTGATTGAAAAATGTATCTCAATTTCAGAAATTAAATAAGAAAACTGAGACATCCTATCCTTGAGAAACAGAAAATGAAGCTTCTACTTCTCTGTACTTTCAATTCAAGCATATCTTCAAATAGAAGTTAACACGTATGATTTCATCTCCAGAAATAGTACTGTAAACACTGCCTCTAAGAAAAGAAAGGGTACTGTCAAGTCTTCATTGTAGAGTTGGCCTATTCAAGTGAAAAGCACAAGGTCTTTTGTTTGTCTAAGAACTAGAAACAACTATCAAAGTAATTGAAAGACTTTGTTTTGAGAAAAACAAATGTTATTTTCTCTAAATTGTAAAATTTTTAAATACATTTGTCTAGTGATGATCTTAAATATTAGTGAATTTTTCTCCAATTGTCTCTATAATTATTTGGAAGTTTTGTATTTCAAATATGGCACTGAATGTAGAAACATGACAAAACTTCTCCCAGCTGGAAAAGTCTCATGCAAGGTCAGCCTTGTGCACTTATCAACAATATTAGGGTCACTGAGTGTGCAGGGTAGCAGATAAAATTTTCAGAGCTTTAAAATATCACATAGAGCTAAATATGCATAGGAAGTATTCTATAAGTACCTGCCTTGGATGAAGAGGGGGAAGAAAATTCTTGGATATTATTGTTTCCATCACCATTCTTGAGTTTGTCTCTTCCATCATACAGTAAATACGGGCAGCCACAGCCCTATTTTTAATGATTACTTGAGAAATGTGAAGGATTTAGCCATTTGCCAAATCACAGTCTATTATAAAATAAAATGTGATTTTCCTGAAAAACATCAATTCTATTGCTTTAAATAAGTTAAGAAATCTACATGGGGTGTTTTGTTTTATCTCAATTTTTCTGAAAAGGGAGAGATCATGTAAAGCTAGGATACACATAAAATATTTTCCATTTTTATGCCCCATGCTTTAAGAGCTTTATCCATTAATTACACAGCAGAGTGATCAAAAGAAAATGGAATAAATGTACCTGATAGTGTGACTTGCTCAGGTATGTCGTTCATTCTGTGGCTTTCATTGTTCAGGTCCAGAGTCAGTCATTTGTTAGCAACACATACATATCTTCAAAGGCAATGCTGAACAAGAAAGAAGTAAAATCATTCTCTGTATCTCATTGCAATTACATTTCTTATATTCAGCCCATCCACAGGATGGAGTAATTACAAGATAACATGTCATTTCATAACCAACTGTATCTATTTTTGCATAAATCCATTATATCTTTCTTCCATTATAAGAGTTAGATATGAAAATAATTCATTTCTTGCAGCAACCAGTGTAACTATTTTTCTATCTACTCAGTGCTAGACTAGTTTTAAGAGCAGACAGATGCTGAAATAGAGAACATAGGGTCCATAGCATCAGCCCCCATAACATCTGGTACTTTCAAGAGTGTTTTTTTATGCCCTACTATATTTTTTCCTACTATATTTTTCTCATCATTTGTTTTTGAACTCATTTCATTGTTAGTTCCATCCTCATCTTTTTTTCTTAATATTTTTATTTGCCTTTAACAGAGATACATTAATTCAAATATAGATTCACTTATTCATTTACTCAGCAGCTATTTATTTCATGCCTACTCTGTGCAAGACCTTGCTTTAGACACTGAAGATACCACAGATAAGATTTCTGCCCTCATGTATTGTACATTCTGGTGGACGAAAACAGAAAAATTTAAAAATAAGCTACAAATATGATCACAATCAGGGAAAGAGAAATGTGGTTCCAAGGAAGCATGTGACAAAAGGACCTCACCTAGTCAGAGAGAAAGGAATCAAGAGATTCTTTGCTAAGAAGGTGATAGCAGTACTGGTCTCCTTCACCGGTGCATACAAGGGGACTTATTTGTATGAAAGACCCATGTCTTCACATAGAACTACTAGTTTCCAAGAGAAACCAGACAAGAATAGGAGAGAACATCCCTTAGTGTATATTCCTGGATTCACCAAAGAATTGTTGGGCTAGAGTTTTCATATCATTATACTGTAGGCTGCTTTACTTATCGTAACATAGGCTAACCAATGACGCTCAGATTATGCCTATAGGTTTGTTCCAAATATTTGGTGGAATACTAATCAGAGATCTAAATGGAAAACAATTGAAACATACCCGGGGAAATTTAAGCTGTATATATGTAAAGTAAATTTATTAGGAAGGACAGATAAACAGGCTTGGAGTCTGCATGGGCAAAAACACTGCCTCAACCCTCACTGCAGAACTAGTCCAGTGAAGACATGATTGCCACCATCACTGGTGATCAGAAATTTCAGGCTGCACCTCCCAATCTACCACATGGACACAGGACCCAGTGACAGTCTACGACATTACTGCAGATCCAGCAAATTGGATGTAGCTGCAACCTCTGCCGTCACCTTCTGCCCAAAATGAGTTCTACAAGGAACTTATTTTATCCCCTCACTACCTCTCAAAATAGAATTGGGAGAGTGGATCTGATTGTCAGAAACTTGATTAACTGCCTGTGTCTTAATTGCAAGCTAGGCTGGGAAAGTAGATGCCATGCATGTCAGCCTGACATGATAGAAAGCAGACTATATGTTAAAAGGTGAGAACACCCCCAAATAATGAGATTAGAGCTAAAAAGCCAGAAAGAATAATGAATTCCCACTAGAGTATACTCTTTTGACTCCCCAGTACTCCATTCTTTCTACCTTGGGACTTAAAAATTCCACTTAGCATGATTCAACTATCTCACATAATGCAAAAAAAAAAAAAAAAAAAAAAAAAAGCTCTTACCCCTTCCCCAAAGGATCAATTCAACATCCAGTTTGTGACTGCCTCTAGCTCCACATTCAGGAACTCTCGGTAATACCATGAATTCACCCAAGAATGTAATAATCTCTCAAAAATAGGCTGTGATATGTGAGCTAAAACTTAAGTTTTATAGCCGACAACACACCTCACGTGAAAGATAAAGAATGAGAGGAAATTAGTTAAATACATGTGTATAATTTGAAGCAGAAGAAAGGTAAAACAAGTGTTTCATTCTTCAATTCCATAACTGGTCACAAAATATTGTAAATCCATAATTTGGACCAAATCTCTCTCTCTCTTTTTTTTTTTTTTTTTAAAAAAAAGCACCATTTCAAGGTCTGATCCCAAGAAAGATTTCCCTTTCCCACCATTCTTCAGGGCCACCACTGTGTGGGGCTTGGATGTCTCTCTCCTCTCTTCCAGGGCTGGTGCCAAAGTGCTGTGTAGAGCTATGTGTAAAGGAGGTTTCAACACTCTTCCTCAGACAAACATTCAGAGGGAACTCCCAAGTCTTCAAATGTGGGTCAGATATAAATATGTTAGGAGTATAAACCACCTGTTCTTGCAACTTGCTCGTCCCTTCAGGACATAGAGGGGCTTTGTCTCCTAAAAATCACTGTGCCTGATAATGGAGCTGTCTGGGAATGCTCAACTTCAGGGATTAGAGGGGCTAATAGAATTTGTCCATGTTGCCTGTTGAACTGTGTCCCATAATCAAGTTTTCAGTCTCTAATAGGGGCAATAGCAACAATAATAGAAAGATAAAATTAAATAAAACAAACAAAAAACACCTCACAGTTGAGCAAAAAGAGTATGACTCTGCCATTATTCCACATTTCTAGAGGCCACTGCTGTTAAATTGCAACAAGGCACTATGGAACAACCAGATCTACCACAAATACTGTGACTACCATTAGAATCAGTTGTGTGCTGAAAGACACACAGCAGAGAAGCTTGTCCTGTGGACTAGACGACCTGTAGAGCCTTCTTTTGCTAGACCCCACTCAGGTATTCAGGTCAATTGATGATGAACCAAAGCTACCAATGTGATAATGTGGTGCCTCTGAAAATCCAAGGAATACACTAAGGAAGATGACTCGATATGATTAACAGATACAACACAGTACAGCCTAAACTTTGCTTTGGATGAGACATATTAACTTTCCTTTAAACTCTAGAATCCTCACTAAGGCAATTGTTTTCAGAATCACTGAAAATTTAATTCTGATTTCATGGAATGCATGTATATTAACAAGTACCTAAATCCCCACCTTGATGAGAAGTTTCAACTGGAAACACCAGCTAATTAATATAATTAGTATGATCAATTAAGACTGGGCCTTTGACAGCATATTAGGATTTTTTTTTTTAATTTCAAATTTATTTTTCACGGGCACCTTTGTGTCCATGTTTTGAAAAAACCAACTGAAAATAATGAGAACCACTTGAAGATATCTGAGCTAGCACACTGAAACCAGAATTTCTGATAAATGCACTTTCTTTTCAACTTTGCTGCTTCCTTGGTCTAACACATCAAAATTCATGAATACAAGTATTCTCTAAGTTTTTCTACATTTTAAATTAGTAAAATCTTGTAACTGGGAATGGGGAAGATCTGGGAGATCTGTTCTTTCTAGGTTTGCTTCTTGAGATATAACTGGACCGTGGATTTGTTTCTAGTTATAGGTCAGGAGACAGCAAGAGGGGTTTGGATAGAACTAGGAACAATTAGTTTTTCCATGGGGCTGTTTTCCATAGGCATGTTGCCTAGCTCTTCCGGGTGCTTTAGATCAAAGTCTGGGGTTGATGAATCCGATTTGTGGTGCAGGGCCAAGTGATCATATTCTTACTACAAAGGAGGTTGAGAAAGCAAGTATCGGTCATTTTAAAATATCTTCAAAAGTAGGAATCAAGCTCTGCTTCCTAAATTGAAATTACTATACATGAGAAGGGGTTCAAATTCTGGGCAGCAAAAGGAAACTAAGATTCTCACTAGAGAATTTCCCATTAAAGGTGAGGTTGAAGCAGTAAACTCAACACAAGAAGTCTTATGGGTCTCCTAATGTTGTTGATTATTTACAACTTGGTATATAATTTGAAAGATTAGGATAACCAAATATTTGTCCCTGATGTATTTTTTTGTTCTTAATAGACTTTATTTTTTAGAGCAGTTTTAGATCCACAGCATTATTGAGAAGAAAGAGAGATTTCCCATATACCTGCTGCCCCTACACATAAATAGCCTCCTCCATGATCAACAGCCCTTAACAATCACTGATCCTTTTACTCTCTCCATAATTTCACCTTTTCCAGAATGTTATACAATTCGAATCATACAGTATATAGCTTTTTAAAATTGGCTTCTTTCACTTAGTAATATGCACTTAAGTTTCCTCCTTGTCTTTTCATGGGTTTATCGCTCCTTTCTGTTTTAGCAGGGAATAGTATTCCATTGTCTGGATGTGCCACAGTTTATTTATTCATTCACCTACTCAAGGACATCTTGGTTGCTTACAAGTTTTGGCAGTTACGAATAAAGCTGCAGTGTTTATGTAAACATAAGTTTTCAACTTCTTTGGGTAAATATCAAGGAACACAATTGCTGGATCATATGGTAAGGGTATATTTAGCTTCGTAAGAAACTGCCAGACTATCTTCCAAGGTGGCTGTACCATTTTGCATTTCTCCAGCAGTAAATGAGAGTTCCCATCGTTGTATATCCTAGTCAGTGTTCGGAGTTGTCAGTGTTCTGAATTTTGGCCATTCTAATAGGTGTGTTGTGGTATTTTGTTCTTATTTTAATTTGCATTTCTGTGATGACATTTGATGTGAAGCATCTTTTCAATATGGTTAATTTTCATCTGTGTATCTTTGGTGAGGTGTCAGTTAAGGTCTTTGGCCCATTTTTTAAACAGGTTGTTTTCTTACTGTTGAGTTTTTCCCTTATATGTTTTTAATTGATTTTCTTTCTGTAGCATTGTGCTGTGAATTTAGGGCATATCGGGCCAACCTATAAATTATATGTTTTTCTAGAAGTCAAGTGGGAACCGAGATATGTAAAGAATTATCTTCTCTAATAGGTAACCTGGGCCTAAGTGAAGCAAGCACCCTAGACATAGATTGTATAAAGAGAATGGCTCTATGATTTTAGAATCATATTACACAGAGTTAAAGGCAGTTTTTAAAACTGTTTACTCAGACTCCTCATGAAACAAGTATTTCCTCTTCACCAAGTCCAGCTCATGGTCACCTTGCCTCTGCTTGACTGTCTCCAAAAATGGAGAACTTACAACTTCCAGAGGTAGTCCTTATTACAATCAGCCCTCCCCATCCACAGGTTTCACATACTCTAAGTCAAAACAGTGGATCTAAAATATTCAGGAAAAGCAAAGAAAGTTTCAAAAAGCAAAACCTGGATTTGCCATGAGCCAGCAGCTATTTACATAGCATTTATATTGTATTAGGTATTATAAGTAATCTAAAGATAATGCAAAGTATATGGGAAGATGTACGCAGGTTATATGCAAATACTTCACCATTTTATAAAATGGACTTGAGCATCCATGGATTTTGGTATCCTTGAGGATGCATGGGTGGGGGTGTGGGTCCTGGAACAAATCCCCCTCGGATACCAAGAGAACACTGTATTTTAGGCAATTCTGTGGCAAATCTCTCCCTAATGTTGAACCCAAATCTATGTCTTAAGATGGATTCCCAGAAATAAACTCCAAAATAAAGATCTGTGTACAGATTTATGGCAAGATGCTAAATCAATGCTTCTGGGGAATTGAAGTAAGTGGGGGTAGTTTAATCATGGTGGCAAGAGTTGACCCCTAGTGGAGGCCTGCACCTGGCACTTTTAAATGGTCCTGCCTTGATCAGAGGAAGATGGTAGAATTCTTCTTTCCCTCATCAACCAGCCATTAGATTTGAGCCCTCCCCAGGGAGGTTACATGTCCTTGGACAAGAAGAAGCTCTTTAGCTGAGGACAACTACCTAGGAGCCACCATCACTCCCAGCAGCTGAAGTGTTGCCTCAATCCTGAAAATGATACCAAAGCTTGACATTCATTACTATCTATAACTTTCCCCGCATTGTTCCTTATCTGCCCTCATGAGCCAATAAAGCTCCATTCCTCTTCCATATAGGCCAAGAATATTAGAACGCACATTTTTACCACTCACAAATCTCTTTAAGTTTTTCTCAGTTATAATGGTTGTAATTATATACATTATATACTGACATGATTCTTCTTAAAATGTGAAGCATAGAATTGAATGGATAACATGGACGTGTTCTCAGCCCATAGTGTACAGTGAGATGACTATTATCCATATGCTCTAGATATTTTAACTCATTCTAAAATCACATTACTTTTCTGAAGCTTTCACCCCACCATTGACTAACACTAGTGATAGTCATTGAATACCCATAAATTTTTCTCATATATTGTCATTTTGCTTTATTTCCAAGTTCTATTCTTCTACAGATAGTTTTATTATATCCAAGGGCAAAGATTCATATATTTCTAAGAAATTTAACTGGCCTCATTTAAAAATATACAAATATTCTAAAGTTCTTGTCTTATTCTCTACCCATAGTACCTAGCCTAGAACATAGTAGGTGTTCGAACAGTGTTTTTTGAATGAATATAGGGAGTTTAATCTCGAACTGACATGTAAATTTCTTTAGTTAAATCCAAACTCAAATAAAAACCCTGAGAGTTCTTACTCATGTGAAATGTGGCCTTTCTTTTGTTACTCACATGCTTTGTATCAGAGACTTGATGAAATATAATGAAGACAAAAGAGCCAGATAGTCTGGCTCTTATGATTCTGGCCTTATTTGTTTCAATTTGCTTGAACTTTCTGGTGTATAAGAAAGCAGCTTTGTTAATAGACTCCCTTGTGATTTTGAGGAGTGATGAGAAAATTCCAAAGCAACTCTTCATTTTAATTTAATTATACTGATGGAGACTTACACTGAGAGTAGCACTAGCTATCAATCAACTTTACCTACTTCTGTGCTTTGGAAAAACTCATCTCAGCTCTTTTCTTCCCCCTCTTTTATCACTGTCTTCCTTTTTGTGATTAAGCTAAGATCAACTACCTTCCCAAAGAGAAGTCAGTATTTAGTTCAAATTCATTTTTGGTGGCCAAAGCAATTGGTTGCATTTTCCCCATGATGTAGCTCACCATTCACTAAGTTTTCATTTGTATTTTCTTCACAGTGGAAGCATATTTGTGATCAATATCCTCTTTATGAGAGATGATTACTTCTTAGCCAAAGGGCATTACATAAAAAAATCTCAAGGAAAAAGGATAAGAAATAGTTTGCACCAGGCCAAGTTAATGGACCAGCCAATTCCTCATACCCTAATTCAGCCTGAATATGTGTTTTAATTACACCACAAAATTTATTTATGGATGAAAACATCACATATAATTACAATCCCATATAATTCAGAGTTATTACAGTGTGAGGCTAGGAGATAGTAGGAAAGTGGCAATGGCTTTTCAGGTAGTAGCCTTGTGTTTTATAAATTACATGTAGTCAAAGTAATTACTTGAAGTGCCTGTAAACTAAAGCTACACTTTTTTATAGCACAAAAAAAAAGGGTAAGAACTTGAAATCTTTCTGGTGACATATTCCTATGTGAATGTTAAAGTTCATAAAATGCAAACTTTTTTCAAACATGAAAAACAATGTTCTAAGTGCTTTATTTGTAATAGTTCATTTAAACCTATGAGTTAGGAATTATTACCCTTATTTTATAAACAAGGGAACTGAGACACAGTGAAGTCAAGTAAATTGTCCAAGTTTACATTGATATTGTCTAGATTGATAGGTGTTGTCTATCAAAGGTATTGTCTAGATCTGAGCCCAGGCCAACTGACGCCAGGTCCATGACCTAAACAACATACCCTACTGTTTCTCTGAAGAAGGAATTATCTGCATACTATATATGAATGTAAGCTTCCTCTTGGCTAATTTTTCTTATTCTAAATGCAAACTTTTTTTTAATATATAAATTTCATCACTGACTGTTACTATCCTATATAATTTCACAATCCTTGATATTAAGTCAGTTGGTGTTTAACTTAACAGTGTTACCTGTTAGGAGTCCACTAAGGAATGATAAATTTAAATGAAATGACACGTTATTTTGGAGATTCTAGTAGGTGAGCATGTTCAAAGTCCTTAGCTATAATCAGTAGTTTAATATTTGTCACTAATTTTGTAACTGTGAGGTATCACTTGATATGTCTAGATTTCAGAATTTTAGGCCTTAAAATAAGGCAGGTGAACTAAGTATAAAACTTTCACTGCTGAATAACTGAAACTTATCACTGTGCCTTTATCACTACTTTTATCATAATCATCATCTGCATCATTTATTGAGCACATCCTACATGATTTGCAAACATTATCTTTTAATCCTTACAAACCTGTGAGTAGGTGTTATTTTCAGTTGAGGAGACTGAAACTTAGAAAGATTAAAATAACTCTCCCCAAATCTCATAAGTCACAAATCCCCAGTCAGTTACTAGGAGGTGGTGGACCCTAGTTAGAGCTCTGCTTAATGTGACTTTGAAATCACATACTCTTCAGAACAGGATAGCTCATTATATGATAAAGACAAATAGATAAATTCTCTTGACGGCTGGATCAGTGTTTCTATCAGTCAGGGTCCATTAAGAGGATAGAAATCATACCAATCACATAAACAGGGAGAACTTAAGATAAATATTATTAACTACCTATAAAGTTGTTGCTTTGTGAAAGGGAAAAAGGAATGCAAGGTGTCCTGGAGGTAGCCACTGCAGGAAGCAGCAACCACTCCTATGGTCAAGAGAACAAAGAGAAAAGACTGGAATTATTAGAATGTGGAGATGGGGCCCCATACAACTGGAACTCAGAACTCTGAAAGCAAAGTATTTCGTGACTGGTTCAGGTTTCTTGGAGTGGGGAACAATGAGGCTGGCTTTGAGGTTGTTGGAAAACCGGCAATCTGAATTCAGCTACTGCCAAGGGAAGGATCCCTGTTGCTGCACTAAAGAAGCACTGCTGATGTGTGACATTCATGGGAATCACAGGCAAACAGTAATCCACAGGAAACAGACAGGAAGAAGCAAGTCCCATCTCCTTCCTCCAGCCTTGCAGTCACCCCACTATCCTATTAGTAGAGTTTTACCTAGAGCCAACAAATCACGTGGAAATGTGGATTGAAGAGCCCCAGCTCCAATCTCAGAAAGCAGAGAGTAAAAGGTGAGTTTGGAGCTGAAATACTGATACAATAACTTAATAGCTGGCACCATGTTAAAGTTAATTATGGATATTATCTATACTCCCAGGTCTGTTGTACTTTAGGATCAGCCCTTCATACTGATCTGTTTATGGGAGAAACTTTGTGCTTAAATTTGAATTATCTGGGATTTTTTTTTAAGACTAAATTTTGCTTTTTCACTTCCTTTCTCTACCTCTACTTTTTATCACTCTAATACCTTAACTACATCACTTCCCAACCTGATCTTCTACCACCTGGAATACCAAATTATAGTTTATAAGAAGGAGTGGATAGTAAAATAAAGATTCAAAAAGAAAAAAGGGGGAGGGGAAAAATGAAAAAATACTCTCCTACCTAGTAAATATAGTTTACAATTTCACAAAACAACTTGTGTATTTGAGATAACATATTAGGTGACTTTTACTTTAATATTCTTAATGGAAAATAGAGAGAAAAATGTTCTAAATGCAATGAGTGTCTATCTTCAATACTTGTCCCCAGTATAAGAAGTAGACAGCAAAATAAATTATTTGTATTGTCACAATTGCATTGGTTTCATAAATGTTTTATTATTAAATTCCATTTTCTCATATAATATCCCTGTTCCTAAAATTATTTTTGCCTTTAACAATAGTACTTGGCAGTTATACAATGTAGGATAAATAATCCCTGTGAAATCTTATGTTTCCTTTATGAGAACTCTGCCAGTGCCAAAACATATAGATCAAATTTGTGTCATTCCCTGTAACTGATGCTGGAATACAGTTCTGAAAGCAAATATAATCAATACATATTTATTCAGTTCCTACCATGTGCCAGGGTCTAAACACTGGGAATTCAAAATGGAATAAAGTCTATAGCATCTAGATGTGGAAGAGAATAAAGGAATTATGGAAAATGTTATGTACAACTGTATACCAATAGATTTTACTATCAGGATTGAATGGAAATGTTTAGGAAAACCTTACTTATAAATGATTCAAGAGGAATAAAAAAAATCTAAACCATTATTAATCATAAAAGAATCAAAATTTCTCAAAAAGTGAAACTCAAAATAGATGGCATGCCCAAATGGTTTAACATGTTCTAGCTCATTTTTAAGGTCACTGAACTTAACTAAATTAAGAGATATAATTTCATTTGATAGAAAAACAGGATAGAAATAAAGTCATCTCAAATTAACATATAAATACAGCACACATCTATTTTTTATTCCAACTGTTAGAAGAGAAACCATAGTTTCTGTCCTTCAATGTGGAAGGAATATTCATTAGTTTAACATGCTTGCTATCCATTCACCACCTCACTTATCCATGGGAGGAGGACTACATTTTCTTTTGAGTGAATTTAGGCTAAAGAAATGGGCACAAATAGCCTCCACAGATTCCCCTTCTCTTTCTTTGGAATCTGTTTGCCTAAAGAGTATCCTGTCTGGTGTGTTATCTGCAATAAGCAAAACAGCATATTTGCTGTACCTTGGGGCACTTGTAGTATTCTAGCACCATCAATGACTGCCTAGGTAAGTCTAAATCTGGGACCTAGATTTAGGGAACCCATTATTTTATAACATCGAGCCATGTCTTTCCATTTAGGCTTTACCTGTAATAAAGATGATATTTTTAACTTTATCTGCTTCATGTGTTTTCCCCATTAGCAATGATATTTATGGAGCTTCATCAAAACCCAACACTTCCTTATATCTTTTACTTTGAAGCTGAAAAGTTTAACATTTTATTGGAAGAATAAATATATCAACTAAATATAAATGAAATTTGAGGAAAATAAAATAGAAAGGAGAATATGGGTGCCTTTCCCTATAAGATATTAAAATATGTTATACAAAAATAGACCCAAAATGGATTAAACACCTAAATGTAAAACCAGATACTATAAAACTCTTAAAAGAAAACATAGACATAACACTCTCTGACATAAATCACAGGAAGATCTTTTTGGACCCACCTCCTAGGGTAATGAAAATAGAAACAAAAATAAACAAATGGGAGCTAATTAAACTTCAAAGCTTTTGCATAGCAAAGGAAACCATAAACAAGACAAAAAGACAACCCTCAGAATGGGAGAAAATATTTGCAGATGAAGCAACTAACAAGCGATTGATCTCCAAAGTATACAAACAGCTCATGCAGCTCAGTGTCAAAAGAAACAAACAAACAACCCAATCAAAAAATGGGCAGAAGAACTAAATAGACATTTCTCCATAGAAGACATACAGATGGCCAAGAGGCACATGAAAAGATGCTCAATATCATTAATTATTAGAAATATGCAAATCAAAACTACAATGTTATCACCTCACACTGGTCAGAATAGCCATCATGAAAAAATCTACAAACAATAAATGCTGGAGATGGTGTGGAGAAAAGGGAACCCTCTTGCACTGTTGGTGGGAATGTAAATTGATACAGTCACTATGGAGAACAGTGACTGTAACCTTAAAAAACTAAAAAAAGAGCCACCATATGATCTAGCAATCCCACTCCTGGGCATATATCCAAAGAAAACCATAATTCAAAAAGATACATGCACCCCAGTGTTCATTATAGCACTATTTACAATAGCCAGGACATGGAAGCAACCTAAATTTCCATCGAGAGAGGAATGGATAAAGAAGGTGTGGTACATATATACAATGGAATATGACTCAGCCATAAAAAATAATGTAATAATGCCATTTGCAGCAACATGGATGGACCTAGAGATTATCATACTAAGTGAAGTAAATCAGACAGAGAAAGACAAATATCATATGATATCACTTATATGTGGAATCTAAAAAAATGACACAAATGAACTTATTTACAAAATGGAAACAGACTCACAGACTTTGAAAACAAAGTTATGGTTACCAAAGGGGAAAGGTGTGGGGAGGGATAAATTAGGAGTTTGGGATTAACATATACACACTACTATATATAACATAGGTAATCAACAAGGGCCTACTGTATAGAACAGGGAACTCAATATTCTGTAATAACCTATATGGGAAAAGAATCTGAAAAAGAATGGATATATGTATATATATAACTAAATCACTTTGCTATACACCTGAAACTAACACAACATTGTAAATCAACTATACTCTAATATAAAAAAAAATTAAATTAAAAAATAATAAAATATATTATAAAGCTCTTAGAAATAACACGTGTTACTAACAAATCATCTGACCTGTCACATCATGTGGTATATTAAAAAATATCAGGCGGAGGATGAACATGATACGGCCCTATGTGCAATTTTCTTTTGTTTCTTTTATCATTCCCTAGGCTACATTATAAAAATATCCATTTTGAATTCCACGTTTGTCACTAAGTAAATTTGGGATATCAAAAGACTGTGCTTCATGTTGTCAGATATTATCCTCTTTGTTTGCCCACTATATTCTCCAATACTATCATAAAATTACCATTTTACCTGTTGTGATATCAGGTCCACATTCCTAGGACCTGGATATTTGAATTTCACTTTCCTTTCATGATGTACATATCATTAATTAGGCCCCAATTCATTAGGGACTAATTTCATGTCACATAGAATGGGGTGGACTATGTTTACAGGGTTCTTATCTGTAAAAGTTATATGTATAGTTGCTCTTTGAGTCCTGAAATCCACTTCAAGAAATAGAATATGAGCACAAGCCTATGTAATTGATAAGGTCCAAGCATGTTTACTCAGGGCAGGGGTATGTTTCAGAATAGGGAATGCTTTACAATGAATCACAGGTGATGACTAAATTGAAATGCATAGTCGAGATATCACAATAGAATAGAAAAAATGCCCATAGGTTATTGAATTTTTAAGAGTAGATTATAACCTCTTACAGCTAATTGTAGTCAATGAGTCATAAGGGAAGTTATAAGGTGAGACTTAAGAGAGGAATAGACAATTTGCAAGCGCTCTTCCTGCCCTCCCCATTTCGCGCCTGCAATCTAGGCATGATGGTTGGAGTTCCATTGTACCACTGGACCTTGAGAAGTGCAGTGAAGCAGAGTGGACCAGAAAGATAGGAGGAGCCTGAGACTGGTAACACTGTGAAAGTCCCACATGTATTCTGGACTCCTAGACACTGGACTTTGTGAGAGATTTCCAACTTCTACCTTGTTTTGACCACTGTTGTTTCTAATATCTGTCACTAGCTGGGAAACATTATTTCTACTTGTTATTAGCACCTATGAGAAAATGCATCTTAACACTCTGGAAGACAGATAAAACACAATGAGCATAGAAATTCTACTTGAATGGAATAAAAAATTAAGAGGAGTTCAGTGAAACTCCAAGCTCAGATTAAAAGGCCTAAGAGTGTTCATTAAGCTGATTAATTCATCAACAAATCAGAGCAATGAAGAGTGTTGACTACCACCACATTCCTCATTTAGTCTGAGTAACTGGAAGCAGAGGTATTTGCCTTTAGATTAAATAATCGAATACTGGCTCTGTAACTGAAGAGATAAGGAAGAGTTATAGAAGGCCACACACATTCTAGGAGGAAAGCAACCAGAAAAATCCATCCAAATAGCATATCTTCATCTATCCCATAATCCCCAATAGAATACAAAAACAAAAGGTAGATGGATGATTAGGACAATTTAAACGTAAAGATTCACAGACAGCCTTGAATCACCAAACATCTAGGAAAAAAAATTCCTTGAAAGAAATGTACCAAATCAAAACAGAAACCAAAACCGAGAAAAATATTTCATAAAGCAAACAGAATTTAAAAATTAAAACAATAAAATTAACTCCATATATTTGAAAGAATAT
Organism: Eschrichtius robustus; assembly: GCF_028021215.1. Lineage (NCBI taxonomy): Eukaryota > Metazoa > Chordata > Mammalia > Artiodactyla > Eschrichtiidae > Eschrichtius > Eschrichtius robustus. The sequence continues at coordinate 70,232,337 of NC_090830.1, forward strand.
CAGTTTTCTTTTTTCTTTTTAACGTAACTAGAGATAATGGAATTTTTAAATGGTTTAAAATTAACTGAACTTTCAGTAAAGTATTCTTTAATTCATTTAAAAAAATATTTATTGGCCTTCTACTTCTAAGTTCCAGGTCCTGTTTCAGGGAATGTGTTATAATCAGGAACAAAACAAACAATATAGAGCTTTGTTTTAATGTAACTTGTCTAACATATGGGTGGAGACACAATAAACAAAACAAAAGCTGTCTCTGCCACTGTCTTTTCTTTGAAGCCTACTTTAAAAAAAAAAAAAATAGAGGAAAAAAAAGGAAGCTGAATCTTCAATGAAACTAGGAAATTGAAAGAAGCATAAAGCAAAACCTATGAAAAAAGGCTATCCAGTGCAGGAAAATTGGATCTGGTTTATGGAGATGTTCAAGAGCAGACTTAACACTTTGCAAGGTTTCAGGAAACACATTTGTCAAAAGTAGACCCAGGAGGCAAGGGTGTGGTTTTCTTATCAGCACACCCCCGAGCCCACTAGAAAATGGGCTAAAAGTAAAAATATAATTATGTATCTTTTCAAGAAGCAGGCCATCAAAATGATAGCATAAAGAGGTAAAAATAAGTTGAAATCAGCTCTGCAGTATATTATCCTGGTTATATGAACACCACCTTTTTAAATCCAGTACTCTCTTCCTGACCTTCATTTTACTGGGCATTTCAACTGCATATGACAAAATAAGCTAATCATTCTCTGTTGAGATCCTTTCTTCCTTTGCCTCTGGTACATCAAGCATCCTTCATTTTAATCCCATTTCATGTGTAACTCCTTCTCAGCATCCTTTGCTGTCTCCTTCTCTTACTCTCCCTGGTTCCTAAATATTGGATTGCCCTGTGCCTAATCCACAATGCTTTTCTTCTATCAATACTCCCTCCCTAAGTGATGTCATCTGGTCCTACAATTAGAACCATTTATATGCTTATAATTCTAAGGTTTATCTACAGCCCTAACATCTCCTGAGAATTTGATTAATAATGTACTTCCTGCTTAACAACTTTGACTGTTCAACAGTCAGTTAAAATTAAGGATTCCCAGTGTCCACAAATGAATTCTTAATTCTCAATCTTTTCTACACTCACACCTCCCCCAGGAAAAAAAAAATGAAAGGAGTAAGGTAAAAATAAAAGCCCCCTCAGATTCATACAACTGCTCAGGACAAAAACATACTTGTCATTCCTCAGACAATCTGTCTTCCACACTATTACCAATAAGGAAATGTGAAAGACTGAAATAAGAAGAGCCAGCACAAGTCATTCTGCCAAAAAATAATTGTGTGGTTAAAAGAAAATGATAGGGGTTTATTTAAAGAACATAGGAGTCAACCTGAAGAAGTTCATAATGGGCCAAAGCTTGAACAATTTGATCAACAAAATAAATACTGATAATATTGGGGTTTAACTCATACATCTACATAGATATGCTAAATCTAGGTAGGAGTTTGAAGAGAAACATGGCTTGAATAGCCTCAAAGTATTCTCCTAAAATATATTTCTTTACTACGAAGATTAATTTAGTAATTTATAGTTGAGAAACTCAGCAGACGCCAACATAACCAATTGATCAAGTTTAACATTCCAAGTAATAAGACCATCATATTGACCTCACGTACTCTTTGATAAATGCACTGAAAGGGATGCAAATGTTTTTCTGTGATCTTCTGGTCAAAACAGCATAAATTCATCTCATTCCAATCATGAGAAAACATCAGACAAATTCAAATTGAGGGACATTCTACAAAATAATTCTCCAAAGGTTTTAAGATCATTAAAAAAATGAAAGATTGAGCAACTATTAAAAATTGGAGGACACTAAGGAGAAATAAAAACTAAATGCAATACTACACACCTGTTGGAACAGCCAAAATCTGTAACACCTACACCACCAAATGCTGGTAAGGATGTGGAGCAACAGGAACCCTCATTCACTGATGGTGGGAATGCAAAATAGTACAGACATGTTGGAAGACAGTGTGGCAATTATTAACAAAACTGAACACACTTGTGTCATATAATCCAGCAATCACACACCTTGGTATTTATGTAAATGAACTGAAAACTCGTATCCACACAAAAACCTGCTGTGAATGTTCATAGCCGCTGTATTCATAAATGCCAAAACATGAACGTACCCAAGATATCCTACAGTAGGTGAATGGATTAATAAACTGTGGTATATACAGACAATGGAATGTTGTTCATCACTAAAAAGAGATGAGCTATCAAACTATGAAAAGACATGGAAGAAACATGAATGCATATTATTGAGTGAAAGAAGCCAATCTGAAAATGTTACAGAATTTATGATTCCAAGAATATGATATGGAAAAAAAGCTATGAAGATAGCAAAAAGATTAGTGGTTGCCAGCAGTTAAGGGGGAAAGAGGGATGAATACGCAGAGTATAGAGGATTTTTTAGGGCAATGAAACTATGCTGTACAATACATGTCACTATACATTTGTCCAAATTCATAGAATGTAGAACACCAAGAGTGAGACCTAATGTAAACTATGGACTTTGGATGATAATGATGTGTCAATGTAGGTGCATAGGTTGTAACAAATGTACACTCTGATGTGGGATATTGATAATGGGGGAAGTTGTGCATGCATGGGGATGGAATATATGGGAACTCTCTGTACTCTCAACACGATTTTGCTGTGAACCTACAACTGCTGTAAAAACTAAATTTTATTAATAATTACCAAAAAAACCCCTAAATGCAACACAATATCTTAGGCTTCTGGAACAGAAAAAAGACAGTAGTGGAAAAGCTGGTAAAATTTGAATACAGAATGTTAATTTCCAAGTTTGACAATATTATGTTATGTAAGACGTTAACGTTAGTGGATGCTGAATGCTCAGTAACTGAAAATTTTCTGTGTAATGTTTGCAGCTTTTCTATAAGCTTAAAATTAGTTCAAAATAAAAGTTACCCCCCCACACCAAAAGAACAAACTCGTATGGAAGATTTGTGTGGTCTGTGAAGAACTGAAATCTATATTTTTTAAATGTTAAATTTCCCTGGGACTTGCGTTAAGGATACAATTATCTGATGAAAGAAATAAAATTTTCGATATATGATATCTTTGTTTTCTGACTTCTAAAAGCGCTCACATTTTTCATCTCATGGTGGAGGATGAAACAGAAACCTAGGCAGAGTCTTAATTCCTTCTGGGTGGGAAATGGACCAGAGTTCAAAGAGGGACCAGTCATATGTCTTCCTGCAATTTCAACCCTCTGGGAATGTTCTGCTGTGCTTCCCTATTACCAAAGGTCCCTATATAAGCTGTGTCTCATCTGTGTCTAGGCTTCCCAGAGACATCATAGCCAGAAACATTCCCAATCTCAGCCTAGCTGGCATTCTGATAAATTGGCAAGAGGACGGAGCCTTTTCTCTAGTAGGTGTGGTGTATGACACTCCAATAAAAGGTACATGCAACCCCTTATCTCCCATTTTCATTCTGAAAAAAAAGAAAATAAGAGAGTGGATATTTTGCTTGTACTTGATGAGAAGAGGAATTAGAATCCCCAAGTCCCATTGCCCTTCAATCCAAACTCCCAGTAACCAGCCCCTCTTCCAAGAAAAGGGCTCAAATATGGAGTAGAAAGAATTTTAAGGAAAAGCCAAAAGATTTTTTAAAATAATATTCAGTATACATCTAAATTCAACAGTGAAAATGGATTAAATAATTATTCCCTTAGGGAATATCCACTGGCAACCATTTTACCCATTCATTTTTCCTAAAAAGTAAATTCTAGAAAGAAGACTGAAAATTATATTCTATGTATTTTTATACCAATATGTGGAATTTTTGAAAATATTATATAAAAAGTACTAGTTTCCAAAGAAAGTTCAAAAGAAAATCTCTTTCTCTCTCTCTCTCTCTATATATATATGTATGTATACATATATATTTTTTATCCAAAACTAAACAGCCCAATAGTCCTTATGATGACAGAGGCTATTAATGCCATAGGAGAATATAAAATTGTGTACAAAGAGTGTACAGAAAAATAAAGGAAGTTGACTTAGAATAAGTTTTCTGCTGAAACAATGCTAAACTGAGATGTCATTTATTCATGAAAGCAAAGTGAACAGTGAACAGACCCACCATGATTCAAACATATAAATACCCCCAATTCAGTTTTTTTCAAATTCTTTTCTAGGGATTCTCTCCTGGGATATAAAAAAGAAAATCTTTCTTCTTTTACCAAATCCTCACCCGTTCCAGGTGATGTGGGTGGTAAGCAGCCACCAGAGTAAGAGGCTGTTTTCACTATTTGCCTGTTAGCTGGTGAAGAAATTCCCTTAGAATTTCTTTGTAATTGCATTTGCCACTGAATTAGGTGTGGCAGAGTTTTTCATGTATAGACACTGTAAGTTGAAACAGTGTTCAAGGGTAAAATTTAGACCTATCAATTTGAAGATTCTTCCTTGAACAAGTGGTCCAATCTATACTTTTGCATTTAGTAAAACACTGCTTGAGGTGGAAATCAATTCCTAAGTTAATTTAAACCTAATCTGTTTGAATACCCAGAAGTCTCAGAGCTCCTTAAAGAATTTTGTTATAAGATTCCATTAGGGACAAAAATATACTTATGAAACACAAAGGTTATATTGAATTTATATGTATCATATAAAAAAGCATACTCTGCACATAATATAGTGCTGTGAATAAAATTTCACCATGCTTTCCTAATAATATCAAATCAGTGAGCTATTTGATTAAAGAAATGGAATATTAATAAATTACTGTAAAGAGCCAGAATGCTTGTCAGTCTCACTATTTCTATTTCCAGCCTCTCCTCTTCCCTCGGATTTTCTTCAAACTCTTCAAATTATATTTTCCAAATTCAAACCCAGTTCTTAAAAAGACATGAAAAGAAATATATAAATGGCAACCAAAGGTCATTTGGGTAGTGTTCTCCCACCCCTAAACTCCTACAAAAGAAAGTTTATGATAAGCTTTAGGGGAATTTTATGAAATCCAAGGAGAAAAAGTACAGTTCTTCAGGAGGAACCTATCCTTGAAACTAGAAAGTATCCAACTTCTCCATCTCCCTCTCTCTCTCCATTTCAGAGTCATTTGTTTCTAATTCTATCTGCATTTCTGATTGGTGGGTTCCCCAGTGGTACAAATATAGATTCTTTATGTTCCCAGCACTTATTGAGGAGCCTGACAATATTCTTTATTCTCTGAGGCCCAATTTCATATTCTTAGGGAGAAGATCCAATTTTCTTACACTGGCTCAGTTCCTTAACAAAGAAAGGAGGATTCTGAGGGGTACATCGGATCACAAAGGGCTCATTCCTGAAAAAATGCAGGAGGGGGAACATTATCTAACTCAAAATTATTACCAAAAACAAAATTGCAGAGCAATGTCGTTAATCAACATAAATGCCAAAACAAAACATCTACAAATTAAATTCAGCAATGTATAAAAAAAGATAATACATGGTGTCCAACTGGGGTCTAGTGCAGGAATGCAAAGTTGTTTTAACATTTGGAATCAGTCAGTGCAATTCACTACATTAACAGAATAAAGAAGAAAAATTATATAATCATCTCAGTGGGAAAAAAAGCATTTGGCAAAATTTAATATCCACTGATTATTTTTAAAAAAGTCTCAGCAAATTAGGATTACATCTGCAATATAATAAAGGGTATCTGTGAAAAGCATATGGCTAATGTAATATATAATGGAAAAACATTGATTATTTTCCTTTTACAATAGCGAATGGAGCATGGATATCTGATCTCACTTCTTTCATTCAATATTAGGTTGATGGCCCTATCTATGCAACTAGGTAACAAAAAATAAAATGAAAAGTATAAAGATTGGAAAGAAAGAAATAAAACTACTTGTGATGGATAATTTTATGTATCAATTTGGCTGGGCCATGGTGCCCAGATATTTAGTCAAATATTATTCGGGATATTTCTGTGAAGGTGTCTGTTTGTTTTTGTTTTGTTTTGGGATGATAATAACATTGAAAGTGGAGGACTTTGATAAAGCATATTGTCCTTTATGATGTGACTGGGCCTCATTCAATCAGCTGAAGGCCTTAAGAGAACAAAGACTGACCTCTCCTGAGCAGGAAGGAATTCTACCAGCAAACTGATTTTGAATTTGAACTGCAACTCCTCCCTGAGTCTCTGGCCTCCTGGCCTACAGCATCAGACTTTGAGTGTGCCAAGCCTCCGTAATCATGTGAGCCAATTCCTTAAAACAAACCTCTCTCTCTATAAATACACATCTTATTGGTTTTGTTTCTCTGGAGAATTGTGACTACTACAGGTATTTACACAAGAGAAACAAAAACAATTTCTACAAAAAGACTACACAAAAGTGTTTTTCACAGCTTTATTAAAAATAGTCCCAAACTGGAAACAATCTATAACTTCATCAAACTGGAGATAACCCATAACCCAATCAACAATAAGAACAGATAAACTGTGTAGAAGTATTATGTAATGCAATACTTCTCAGCAATAAATAGGAACTAACTACAGATATATGAGACTACGTGGGTGAATATTTCAAAAATATTATGTTGAACAACAAAAACAGCAACCAAAAAAACAGACACAGAAGAGTACGTTCTGTAGGTCCTATTTCATGAAGCTCAAGAAAAGGGAAAATTAATTTACAGTGGTTGAAATGAGAACAGTGGCAGGAAGGAGGTGCAACTGATTGGTAGGAGGAACAAGGATATTTCCAGGTGATGGATATATTGGGTATCTTCACTGGGAAATATCTAAGATTTGTGTATTTCACAAGATGAACTGTGAACAGTTTACTTCATTTAAGTAAACAAATAAAGATGTATGTAAGTAAATATGTAAATACATTAATAAGTGAATAACATGGGACTGAGGTGGAATTTTAAATAATGCAGTCTAATCAGGGAAGACTTCATTAAGAAAGTGATTTTTGACAAGGACTTAATAGGGGAGAATCAGTGAGCCATGAGGCTATCTGGGGAAAGACTTCTGGTAGAGAGAACAAGAACAAATATCACAAGGCAGGAACATGCCTGGCATGTGGGAAGAACAAGAGTGGTGTGGGCTTGGAATAGTTAGTGCACAGGTCACACAGGTCCTTGTAGCATATTTTTATCTTATTATTTATTTATTTATATTTATTTTTTATTTTTTTATTTTTTAATTATTTTTTAATTTTTTTATTGATTGATTGGTTGATTGCCACACCATGAGGCATGTGGGATCTTAGTTCCCTGACCAGGGATCGAACCTGCACCCCTTGCAGTGGAAGCACAGAGTCTTAACCACTGGACCGCCAGGGAAGTCCCTTGTAGGGTAGTTTTAGAACTTTGCCTTTTATTCTGAGTTTCATGGGGTGCCCCTGCAGTGTTTTAGCAGAGGACTCACATTACTGCACTTACATTATAAAGCACTGTTTAACAAAAATCCCTTTTCATTTAGAAAAATTTCTTTTACTTTGGCATGTATAAAATTAAACAAAAAGTTGTAAAATTGGTTATAATTTAAATGCTGAGCTCTATCAACTCCAACCTCCATTACAATAGCATTCAGGTACTCAGTAAGTATTAAGATGGAACAGTTAAAAATATAACTGTAATCTGCAATTTCAACACCCTTCTTATCGATATTTCCAAACAATGTCATGTAAAAAGAAAGTAATCTTATCCTAAAACCTTCACAAGCCCAGGTGATACACAGCATAGACGCTTATTTTCTAAATTACAAAATCCTAGGTAACACAAAAGACACTTGCACCTGTGCATTTGTCTTCTAGGTACAGGTGCAAGTGTTTGAGCAATACACAAAGCAAAGTCTGAATTTGTAATATTACTGGCTCTTACTTATATAATGCGTTTTCCCAGAAATACTCAAAAAACAGGTGTTGCAGGTGTGACTGAGTTAATGATCTTGAGATGGGGAGATTATGCTGGATTTTTCAGGTGGATCCAGGAAGGAGATCAGAGAGGAGAGGCAATGCAATGATGGAAGCTGAATGAGATTTGCAGATAGTATGCTGCTGTGTTTACAAATGGAAGGGGCCAGAGCCAAGAAATGTAGGGAAAGCAGTGCTAAAAGCTGGAAAAGGGAATGAAGAAGGTATTCTTCACAGATCCTCTAGAAGGAACCATCCCTGCCAACACCTTGACTTTAGTTCGTTCAAACTGATTTCAGACTTCTGACCTTCAGAACTATAAGAGAATAAATTTGTGTTGTTTAAAGCCAATAAGTTTGTGGTAATTTGTTACAGCAACAATAGGAAACTAGTACAACCACACTGTGAAACAGAAGTCTAAAATATCCTTTTTTATAATGCGTGAAAAATGTTATCAAAGTAAAATTGCACCAGACAGGTTAAACAGGTAAGGATGACGATTCAAGACTACTGCAATAGTAGTCAAAACTATTATAATAGGGGAGAGAGATAAAAGCCAACTCCACTGAAACAAAAGGTGGGAAAGTTTGTAACCACTGGGCAGAGCTAGTGGAAAAGTACTAGGGGAGGTTGGTCAATGTGATTGGGTCATCTGTGTTTGTTAATTTGCTTTTATTGAAATTAATTTTCTATCCTCCCATAGATAGTGGGAGATAGCAGCCTTATCTTTCTTGATGATTGTATTTCAAAAAGATGGCCCCCAGATCCATGAGACATTCATTCCTGGGTTATAATCTTGGCAAGAGGCTGGAGGAATATTTAAATCTCAAAGGGGCAAAGAAAGAATTTATAATTGCAAGTTTTTTTAAAAGTAAGTGCTATCAGAAGAGGGAGGTCAGTGGCCTACAATCAAGGAGAAGCTAGTCTAAAGTTTAGTCAAGCTGAGGGGAACATTAAGGCCATCTTGGTCTATGCCTACTAAAAAACCAAACCAGGGACTTCCCTGGCGGTCCAGTGGTTAAGAATCCTTCCAATGCAGGGGACGCGGGTTTGATTCCTGGTTGGGGAACCAAGATCCCACATGCCGCAGGGCAACTAAGCCCACGCACCACAGCAAAAGATCCCACATATCGTGACTAAGACCAAACGCAGCCAAAAATAAATTAATAAATATTAAAAAATAAAAACTAAACTAGATATTTACATCCAAAGAATGTGTCACGTACATTAATCATATTTGTTTATCCCTTACATTAAAAATCTGGAAATTTTAAAGTCATAGTAATAAATGAATACTTGCCTATTAACACACAAAAAAATATTTTAAGGAAATAAATTGAATGTGCCACTTTAAAGTCTCAAAACATAAATAGGAATTATTTCTAATGGAATGTGTTCTTTGTTTGAACTATTAGAAAGCAGAGATATTTTATAATTTTGGATTTATTTTATGAGTATGTGCCTCCTTAAAATAGAGGAGACCCAGGAATGAGATATATGTGAAATTGCTATGTACAATTAGGGGAAGAAAAAAAAAAGAAAACCTAATCAAAATACTAATAGAAGAACATTGGTGCTTTTTTAGAATAATCCTCAAATGTGCAATGTTAATTAATTATCACAGTATTTGTTGAATAAATATTATATCCTAGACCAGAGGGAAATACAATTATTGAGAAAAAGTACATGTCCTTAAAATATATACAAACAAATATATGAAACTAAGCAAATTTCAGTATAGCCTGGTAAATGATGTTTAGAGATAAGAGTGTAATAGCCATGGGGTCATAAAAGATAAAAAAAATATCTAGCTCTACCTCAAGGAACGCAGTAACATGTCACCAAGGAAGTAATATTTGAACTGATTCTTGAAGATGAACAAATAGAAAGCACAAGGTAGAAAAAGGGTTGGAAAGCATTTTCAGAGGATGTGAAAAATTTTAAGATAGCGTTAAAGAGCATAACTTGTTAAGATTATGGCAAGTTCAATTTTACGGAGGAAAGAAGACCTTATTAACAAATAATAATGTCAGCTGAAGTAGTACTAATAGCAGTGGTGGTGAGATAAATAATACAGATAGAATTAGAATAGAAATAAAAATACCTACGTTTTAGTGAACACTTATATAAGACATTCTAAGTGATTTCAAAGCTTGATCACATTTAATTATGAAATGTATAAAGATTTTATGTCTTTTACTGATGAGGAACCAAGATTTAGAGAACAGAGGATAGTTTAGAAGACTGTGAAAGACCATGTCTGTTGGGAGAAATTTGGAAACTAATCTTTAGAAACATGAAACAAATAAGAGATCAGTATTTTTTTAAAACTAATTTCTTTATTTCTTTATTTATTTTTGGCTGCGTTGGGTCTCCGTTGCTGCACGCGGGCTTTCTCTAGTTGCGGCGAGCGGGCTTCTCATCATGGTGGCTTCTCTTGTTGCAGAGCACGGGCTCTAGGCGTGTGGGCTTTAGTAGTTGTGGCATGCAGGCTCAGTAGTTGTGGCTCACGGGCTCTAGAGCGCAGGCTCAGTAGTTGTGGTGCATGGGCTTAGTTGCTCTGCGGCATGTGGGATCCTCCCGGACCAGGGCTTGAACCCGTGTTCCCTGCACTGTCAGGTGGATTCTTAACCACTGTGCCACCAGGGAAGTCCAAGAGATCAGTATTGTCTTCTTTGTTATTTTATTGTTATTAATAGAGGATTGATTGGGTCAGTTTAGTCTTTTGATAATATAGTTTTGTGACAATACAGGAAAAGAGAGTGGAGGGTTGGCAATAAAAGGAAACCGAGATACTCCTGGTGAAGTAGCCAGTACAGTGACCTAATTAATAGTTTGCGTTAAAGGTTGTAAGATTCTTGAGCACAAGCTTTGTGTATAATTTATATTTGGAATCTCAGAACTCAGCCCAGAAGCAGCCAATGGCATTTAATACGTGTTTTGCTGAGTTTAGCAGAACTGAATAATGGACTGGAACATGAAATGTTCAGAGAGGAATGGAAAATGCAACACCGCATAACATAAATTATTGCTGAATGCCCACTAGGTGGCTAGTGCTTATGCTTTAAAACTTTTTAATCACCAAAGTCCATTAAGATTATTTTCACAACAATTTCAGAGATAATAAAATTAAGCTTTAGAAATATTCATTGAGGGGAAGTCATCCACCAAATCCACAGCCTATAGGTTTTTCTCGGATGGCCCTGGCCACCTGGGATTTTCACATGATAATGGCATGATTTTAAGAGAACAAGTAAAGAAGTGCAAGGGCTCTTAAGGGTATTCCAAACCTAGCACGTCGTCACTTCTATCAGACTGTATTGGTCAAAGAAGTCAACAAATCAGCCCAATTCATCGGTTGAAGTGATAGAGTCTACCTCTTGATGGAAAAATCTGCAGTCACATTGGAAATGGTTTAGATAGAGGAAGAGTTGAAGAGTTGGGGACATTTTTGCAATCAACCTACCGAAATGAGTGAGTCTTAAAGTTCTCCTTCCTGCCCTTATAGCTCTACAAGTCCAAACTAAGCAGAAGTAAAGGACAGAATTTCAGAGGCTGACTTTGCATGTGAGGCAAAGTTGGTCTAAAAATAATATTTAAGTTGAAGCTGACTTGAAATATAGCCTCCTAGATATAGGATCCCAAGTATATATACACTTCTGTGAGTGGCACCCTATAACAAGGTAAGCTCTCTTAGGGGACCTCTATAGTGATACCTGGAAATGTCTGCAATGATAGAGAAATAAATCCACCCAATTTCTCTGCTCTTTATGAACAAGTTACTTACCAAATGTAATAAACAAAAATAACTCCCTGCATCTAGCTTACTCCGGTTTGGAATACCTGCTAAAACTTTCTCCCTTGGTGTGGTCATGACACAAGACCAAATCTCATGAAACCACGACCTGTTTATTTTTTATTCATTCGTTTATCTATTCAACAACACCTGGCTAATAAGATTCAGCAATGGGAAATTACCCTAGCTTTATGTCGTCTAAATGAGAAGAATGACATTTATGGATTAGGCTAAGTCACTATTAAGATTGCACATGTGCACCGTAACCTGAAACTTCCATGTTAATTATGGTTATTTGTCTGTTTACTGGAGACATAATGAAGGCAGTAACTCTGACACAGTGCAGTGAGGAGGACAGTCAGAATGAAGAAGTGTTTTTCAGTAATAATTTGGTGAGAATATTTTACATGGAAGATAAAAATCCTTAAGAGAGGTATTGCAACGAATGTCAAAATTGTTTTAAGTGGATATTGGATATAGCGAGGATCCAGTAAAGACCAGAGGGGACACTGCCAAGAAGAAAACAAATTATTCTTCAAAAGAAGGCAGGACACCTTTTTTTAAAGAGATGAAGAAAGTAAGAAAGGATGTGTGATACTTGAAAGATGCCTCTAGGCTCAGTAGTGCAGGTGGTGAGCTTATTTTCTGTTAAGTGTGATTTGGGAAGAGAGTAAAAGGAGTTTTAGCACAGTCTATATGAAAATTTTGAAATGGACTTATTTAGAGACCAAAAAAAAAAAAAAGCAAAGGTGCCAGGGGGCAGTTGAATCTGATTGGTGTGACTCACCGTTGATCTAGAGTGCTCATTACACAGATGGTTCACCAGCAGTGCTAAGCAGTGTCCCAAAACAAGGAGTCAAAATGAAACAGTCTTAGATAACTGTTTCGAAGTTTTATGTTTAAGTAAAATTACCCCAAACACTCTGAGTGTGTTATCACTTAACGTTGCATAAAAGTATCCTAATACTTTACAATATAAGTGTTTTATGAACATTTTCATTAGTTATCTTTTTCTCAGCTTGCCTGAAGGTTCCAGTGTGCAGATAACTCTTTGTTAGTTCTTTGAAAGTGCATTAAGTCTTTGAGGTTTAATGCTCTAGGGTGGCATTCAGTTTCTTAGAGTAGTAATTTACTAAATAGTAGGGTGGGGTGCTATCTCCTTTATCCAGGAAAGTGAACTGGAGCGAAGAATTAAGGGACTCGTCCTTATTAAAAAAGCTTATTATAGAACTGTGGCAGCGGAGCTAGTGAACATAGGAGAAGAGTACTACATAAAAAAGAAAAGTGAGTTTTCCTTTGATAATATATTACTTCCAATTGGCTAATAAAAAGGAAAATGGCATATAAAAAGCATGCAATTTTGCTAATTAGATCAGCATGATCTCTGCAGTCTTCTCCAAATGTATGCAATACTTTGGGCTATTTAAATCCATTTAGCCCTTTTGGAAAGGAACTAAATGAAGAGCATACTTTCAATGGTGGATATAGCTTTCTTTTTATCTAGGACAAAGGAGTTCTCTCATACTTACCAAACATCTTGTTTTCAAGTAACAGGGATTTATTTTCAGTTCAATTTCAAGCTGTCCTGTCTGCCAAAATGATCCACATTCAATGACTTTTAAAATGACTTGAACAACTCAATTCAATTGTGCTCCCCCAACCCAAGATTTTACAAAAACAGGGAAATTATTTTAATATTCTGAAAGGCATCCATTAAGATGACTCCATTTAAAACACTAAGTGGCTTAATGGCATTTTCAGCGTTACAGAAAATATTCTAACCATGAAAAAAATTCAGCTAACTACTAATATGGAGGAGCTCACTAACTTCAAAAGATATGCTCAGCACACAGAAGTCTAGTGTAGCAGCTAGGAAATTTCTGAGTAGGTAGTAGATTTATATATATATATATCTACTATATTGCAATATGTATAATGTATATTTCTTTTTAATTTAAATGAAAATGAATGAACATATTTAGTACTCTAAGCACCTAATAGAAAAATAATTTTATCAGCATAAAGATAGTATATAAATAAGATCTAAACTGTGAAAAGTTGCAACATGAATGTAATATAAAACCTCTGCACAAACTTAATGTGTCTAAGAAAACATTTCACTTGAATTGACAGGAGGCACTAAATTAAACATACACTAGTCAGATTTGCACCAGGGTGTTGTCGGGTCAGGGGTAATTTCCATGAGGCATGTTACAAGGTGTGGCTTTGGATGTGTAGGTTCTACAGATGTTGTTTCTATCAACTCCCCAAAGAGGCTAAAACACAAAACAAAACTAGGGGACTGAAATAGTATAGTGGGTTGAATTCAGAGGAAGTAACCACCTAAAACATGGCACTTTCTTTTTTTTTTTTTTTTTTTTTACCCTTTTGAAAACAGTTATATTTGGATGATGCAACTAAGAAGTGCTTTTTCTTTTTCCTATTTCTCTGCATTTTTACATTTTTCTTTGAGTATTGACTATTTTGTGATTAGTATTTTTAAAATTTATTTTATTTTTTATCATCTTTATTGGAGTATAATTGCTTTACAATGGTGTGTTAGTTTCTGCTGTATAACAAAGTGAGTCAGCTATACATATACATATATCCCCATATCTCCTCCCTCTTGTGTCTCCCTCCCACCCTCTCTATCCCACCCCTCTAGGTGGTCACAAAGCACCGAGCTGATCTCCCTGTGCTATGCGGCTGCTTCCCACTAGCTATCTATTTTACATTTGGTAGTGTATATATGTCCATGCCACTCTCTTACCTTGTCCCAGCTTACCCTTCCCCCTCCCCGTGTCCTCAAGTTCATTCTCTACATCTGTGTCTTTATTCCCTAGGTTCTTCAGAACCCTTTTTTTTTTTTTAGATTCCATATATATGTGTTAGCATACGGTATTTGTTTTTCTCTTTCTGACTTATTTCACTCTGTAAAACATGGCACTTTCTGATTTTAAACCTTTCCAGAAAGAGAATATTTCCCAAGGTATTTATTTACTTTGAAGGATAAATAATGTTAGCTACTTGTTTTTCCCAAAGATACTGCTTTCTTTACATTTAACAATGCTAATAACCAATTCTGTTCAAAGGTAGTACTAAAAAAAAGAAAACCTTGATCTAGCTTTTGAGTAGAACGATAAGTACATCAGACTACCAAAATGCATACGGCTCACCAAAATTACATATATTCAATTTATATCTTCAGTACATTTGAAAGCAGATGCTCAGAAAGCCATACGGAAAAAATATATATAGATTTTCATTTGTCATCCAGTGTAGAAAAAAGGCAATTATCACAGCTTTTGGAAGGAAAGTACTGTTAGTGTTGATAGTCCTGTGCTAGTTTCATATAAACCAAAGAAAAACTCATTTCAACAAATAATCTTTAAAAATTGATATCATGAGGGAATTTCAGCTTGTACATTTTTTACTTACATTGTTATATCTTACGTTAAGCCAAAAGGAGAACAATTTAAAATGGGGATAATTTCCATTTTCTTAAATCTGTGAGACCAGATATGCCAACTATACTGTGAGTGAGTCACCCAAAAGGAAAAGAAGCAGCAAAGTTTGAGGGTACAATACTGAAAACCCAAAGTCTCTAAGGAAGGAGGAATTTGTTTTTAGCACTGAAGTCTGAGTATAGTTTGGGTAAAAGCACTAAATGGAGTTTTCTTCTATTTTTTCACTAAGTATCAGTCTTCTCCTCCTGGAATTACAGGCAACATGGAATAGTAATTCTATGGTAGCAGTAAGTTTAGATTCAATCAGACATTCAATTAAGATCTCAAAACACTTTACTGAAAATTAAAGAATTCAGATGGTGGGAACAGATATCTAAAATTGGAATTGGTCCCCAATGTCAATTTACAAATTTAAACCATGTCTGAATTCAGTTTTGAAAATTTAAGCCCTTCTATGTTGTAGTTCAATTCACATATTGACCATTTAATCCCAATAGTCAATGATATTATAGTAACAACTGTGATTCAGCCATAATTACAGAAGTGCATTTTGGCCAAGACATTAAACATACAAACGCTAAACACAAATATTTCTCATCTTCTGCAAAAATGTTGGTAAGTATATTTGTGAAGGGAGTGGCTGTTTTCACAGGAAGTGCCATGTTATCCATATTGAGATATCTGCTTTTATCTAGGACAAGGATCACAAAATATGTGTTTACAAAATGAAAATAATAGAGTGCTGCATCAATGTCAATACTGTTTGTGCTACTGTATTACAGTTTTGCACAATGGTACCACTAGAGAAAACTGGATTATGATTTCTGGGATCTCACTGTATCATTCTTCACAACTTTGTGTAAACCTACAACTAATAACAATTTCAATTATAAGTGTGAGTTTTCCCCCAAAATGGAGTTCACATACTCTACTTTTCACTACAATCTGTTAGACAAATGCCAACAAGGCAGAAAGTACAGAGATAAGTCAAAAAATGTCTGAGAGTCTAGAGGAAAAAGCTACTACATGGCTGTTTTAAAATATAGCATATTAATAGAAAATTTAAGGTATAGTAAGGACAGCAGATCCGGAAACACTTCCACTGAAAACATAGTTTGTTACTCACAGTACCCAAGAAGAGGGAGCGCCCTGTACCAGGGTGGGCGGCGGGTGGGGAGTGGAGACCAGGAAGCACTGAGGTCCATCCGGAGGAGAAGAAGGAGGAAACTTGGGCAAGAACTTTTATTGTAGGCTCTGGGACATAGCACTGTCTCTGATTGTCTGATACAGGCCCTGGGGTAATTAGTAGGACGGTTGGATTGTGGTCCAGTGAGAGCTCAATAAAGGAAGTGGTTGGTGTGTGGGCTCTGGATTGATTGGTTTGTATTAGAAAAGCACACCTAAGGGAGCCGGGGGGGCCAGGGGGTGCGGAGGGGCAACGAGGAATGCAAGAGGACAAAGCAAAGTGATTCAGTTATATTACTGGTTTGGCCAGAACAAGGAGCGTCCATTATATGCATGTAGGGCAGATGTTAAAACATCAAATTAACAAAAGTTTGAAACACGGTTAACGCAGTGTCTAGGGAGAGAGGCAGAAACTTTCCCAGAAGCATATGTAATGCCGGCAGCCAGCAAGTGCCAAACACATTAGAGGAAAACAGCTTCCTTTAAAATGAATTGGTTATATCTGTATTTCAAGTGGGGATTTAGGGCATTTGCAGAGGCGAAAATTAAGTATTTTTTACTAAGAGTTACATAACACTTGGCTGAATGCATTTATTGACATGAATTTGGCCAGGTAATTGGTTTTGTGCATTAATTGTACGTGGTACATTTCCACCACATCACTTACAAATGACTATTCTTTTAAATATCTGATTTACAGAAAAAATTATAAAATCATATTTAGAAATTTTAGTGAACCTAAAATAATTATTAACATAAATATTGTGGGTATAGAATGCATAGTGAGGCAGAAGCTGAACTACATAACCCGTTAGCATCACCCAGACACACACGTTTCATTCCTTTGGGAGTGTGCTTATCAATGTTCTGGCTGCATTCATTTTCCATTCACTCTCCAAGCTTTCTCAGAATTCTACAGCACAAGCTGATTGCCATCTGCTCCTACACCACATGAAATTTCATTAGTGTCATAGCTTGTTCCCTTCCCTAGGCTCGTCCCAAGAAAAATTCGCACTTTGTCTTGGGTGATAGGGAGAAAAATCCCCTCAGCCTCACTCAATTAAATGCAATCCCTCTTCCTAAAGCCCCATGGGCCATCCCAAGCTTCCCAGATGGAGTTTTTTGGATTTCATGACCCACTCTCTAGCTAAGTCAAACACATTATATATTCAGACCTATGAAATGCTAGTGGGAAAAAGGATTTTAATTCTTAGACAATCGTTAGTTTTTCATGTTTTACCCCAGAGTACTTCGCAGCTCTTTTGACTTTTGTTTGTTTGGGGTCAATCATATGGCCTTAGAGTCAAATCATGACTCTCCTATTAACTATTTTTGCTTATCTCAGACAAGGTTCCAAACTGCTAATCCATAGTCTGTGTGGTAAGAAGAGAAACATAAATAACTGTATATTACAGAGTTTTTGTGATGACTAAAGAATGTAAAATAGACCCATCACTGAACATAGTATCTGATAAATATTAAGCACTCAAAATTTATTATGGCTATGATTATCTAAACATTCTAGATACATTACACATTGTGCTTGGTTATTTTGCTTCTATTTCAATTTTGCCATTACAGTAATGATAAAAAATAAAAAGAAGGAAGCAGATAATCCTAAAAGGCCAGCATGGAAAAAAGAAAACATGATGTATTTAAGATTTCTCCTTTTCTAGAACATAAAAAAAGAAATACAATCCAGAGAAGCTGAAAATAATTACTATTTCCTCAGGCATTTCAGCTGAGTATTCTCACAAATTTTTTAGAGAAAATGAACAAAACTTTTTTATTAGAATCCACTGCATACCCTTTAGCACAAATGCATATATGATGCATACCTTCCTCTTTCCACAGAGCTAGAATAGTTATTTCAACAAAACATTTGGTCTCCTTATAAAATCCTAATGTTGTCATTTGAGACAACAGAGTAGAGCCAGGTCCCAACACCACTCTTCTAAGCCTAACAGCTGACATGATTAAGAATTAAACACCAAGAATCATGAGATAAAGGGAACTGGTCAACAAGTAAATGAATAAAATAGTTCTTGGAGATTTTGTGTGGCTTGACAAGGCTCAATTTGACATAGCTCCACATAGTACTATATACATTCTTCACAAGAACACTAAAAAGTTAGAATAAACAATCCTGAATAATTGACCAGTAATTTCTTTCTCGAAGAATTATACAAAGAACAGCAAGAGGAGAACACACTGAAATTTCAATAGAAGAAGAAACCCCACTTTAAAAAAACAAAACAAACCAAGCGCTAGTATTTATTAGACACACTGGCAATTCCCTGCTTAGAGGAAAGTAAGGGATGAAAAACAGTAAGAACATTGTCTCATTATCTCCAACGTTAAACAGAAATATAACCACACAGGAAACAGATGAGAAAATAACTGAGGTGGGCAGGAGGCCACAAGACATACTGAATTCCTGATGGACATCCCTGCCCTAACTGTTAGCTTGTAACATACGCACCAAAATGACCTTTCATGCACATTTCCTCATTCTTTAAGAAAGTAGAAGCTTCCACTGGAAAAGAGGAAAGAGGATGAAAATCCCAAGTAAGTGGAGTCTTCTTAAGGGGCATCTCTATATTTGAGGAACAATTTGAAGCCCAAGGGTATTCCAGATGACAATGAAGCAATGACTATATAGTGCTAAGGAAAAGACAAATTTTCCAATAAATATTTTATTCAAATATAAAAGTGGCATAAGCTCTTAGGAGTACAGCAACTATGAGCATTTCTTCATTTAAAAAACAAACAAACAAAAAAAAACAAAGCTGAAAACACTACTCAAGGAAGAAATTCCATCAGTCAAATGAAAAGGAAAATGTCAGCAGGGAGTAAGCATCAAATTTATGTGCAAGAAAATCTATGGCTAAACATCTATGAGAAGTAAGAAGCCTAATGATAGATTTGAAGTTTAAAATCTTAATAATGTAAGAATTAAAATGTAATTAAATTGAGAGGTAAAGGTGAAGAAGAATGTGAATAAATATAATTTTATTTCATTATGCTCATATTGACTTTCACAAAGCCTCATAAAAATTCATTCAAATAAGGAGGATATTAACTGCCTCACATGCCTAGAATTCCAGAGTTAGTGAATCCTCCAAACACGGTACAATCAGCACCTCAATAATGTCATCAAAGACCCAGCATCTTTTTGTCTCTCTATTTCACAATCTTCAGCTTTGGCTTAATTCTAAGTCTACTTCTTTTAACTGTAAGCAGCTTTCTAGTAGCAATCCAAGTCATGTACACCCCCCTTTTTCTCCCTCACATTGACAGTATAGAGTCAGAGCAAATCTTTCCTACAACCATGAAGTACTATTTCTTTCTTTCAATGAAATTAGGGTGACATAACTCACATGCTCACTGTTATGCTAATAATTGCCATATAAAGGAAAGGCATTTGCTGATTGGCATATATAGACTAAGAAGGTTCAATACCTGAGTGCAGACACAGCATCCCCTGTGCCACATTGCTATGTGGGGCAAGGTAAACACTTGTACAAAACAGATCTGTTAGGAAGGCAGAGGGAGGGAGGAAATGGAGACAGTAGAATGGATACTGGGTGGGAAACCAACACTTACAAGAGATAAGGATGATTAGGGTGGATAAAACAAACAAAAAAAAGATTTAAGTATATGATTTAATGTCATAATTATAATAACCAGCTAACTTTTAATAAGGAAGAAAATAACCAACAAAAATGGAAGGTTGAGGAAGTAATGGAGGTAATAGGAAATATTAGTGTTTTAACTTCTGTTTTTCAAAGTTGCAAATAGATGAGCATTAAAGATGCTCATCAACTGGGTTAAGTAAAATATAAAGTTAGTTTTTATAAAGTTAAAAAGATAGCAATTAAAATAATTAAAATAGCCAAATTCATATTACCAGAAGGTAAATAACGTAAATAAATCAAGGAATCAAATCATAATCAAAGTGAAAAAACTAAGAAAAAAAGTAAATTTTAAAATGATAAAGTACGTGGTGACAGAATTAACACCCAATGCGTTGGTTAATTTTATGTCTCAACTTGATTGGGCTAAGAAATGCTCAGAGAGTTGGTAAAACATTATTTCTGGGTATGTCTGTGAGACTGTTTCCAGAAGAAATTAGCATTTGGATCAGTAGACTGAGTAAAGAAGATGCCTTCACCAATTCAGATGGGCATCACAATTCACTGAGGGCCTGAATAGGACAAAAGGCAGAGGAAAGGCAGATTTGCTCTTTGCTTGAACTGAGACATCCATCTTCTCCTGCCCTCAGATATTAGTACTACTGGTTCACGGGACTTTGGACTTAGACTGGGAATTACATATTTGCTCTCCTGGTACTCAGGCCTTCAGACTCTGAATTACAAGCTTTCTCCACCTTGTAGAAAGCAAATTGTGGGACTTGGTGTCCATAATCACTTGAGTGAATTCCTATAATATATCTCCATATATGTGATATCTATATCTGCAATATCTATATATTTTTATATCTCCTATGGATTCTGTTTCTCTGGAGACCCTTGATTTACTGTTGCAACAATAAAGACTTATCAAATATTCTCAGTTAAAGAAAGAGAGGCACAGATAATCACAAAAATAAAAAGAAAGGGAAAAAAAGGAATTTATTTGATAAAAGAGATATGTATAAGGTAGGTGACTGAGAACAAATAAACAAGAAAATACTGAAAGGACACTTGCCAGACAAATACTAACAGATTTCAGACAGAGTTATGGTATTAATACCAAACTTTAATTTGTGTAAAATGTTAAAAGGCACAAAAAGGTTCACTTTATCTTAATAAAGGATTTAATCCAAACATCGCTGTCTTAAATACGTAAACATCACAATATGTAATCAATAAAATTTATAAAGCATAAATCACAGAAATGCAAGAATAACTCAATATAGCAGAAAACGAATAGGAAAATGCACATTATAACTGTCAGCTGATGAGAAGTCAGCACTTAAAAATAAGTAAGGATCACACCATACACAAAAATTAACTCAAAATGGATCAAAGATCTAAATATAAGAGCTAGACTGGGAAAAATATTTTTAAAAGATATGGCAGAAATAGGATTACATCCCTAATTTCAAAAGACTCATACAATGAATTAGAAAAGTATAACCAAATTATGAAACAGGAAAAGGATAGAACAAGGGATACTGTATAGAAAAAGAAATACAAATGGTCAAAAAATTGAATATTATTTTCACCTAAGCGCTGAAATGATACTCATTTCCATCACTCAAGTGTAAGCTTGCACTCATGCACATTTAGTGGAGTCAAGAATTAGTGCAAATTTTAAAAACTTAGTGACAATGCATTGTCAAAAAAATAAGAATGTCTTTGAACAAGCACCATACCGCCAAGAATTCACCTTAAAGATACAATTATAAAAACTTACTTAGAGAAAAATACAAAGTATACTTGGATTCATATGTATAAGCACACAGGAAGGCTCTTGCCCAGTAATATAATCCCAGTAAATAAACTGAGCTATATACATAAGATAGAGTAATATGCAAAATATTTTCAGATTAAACGGCTTGGTGTATACTGATAACAAAATACTTCACTGTATGATATTACAGGAAAACTGCAAGATGCAGAACTATGTAGAGTACCTGATCCCTTTTGAATGAATAACAAAATACTATCTAAATTGATGTACACGGGAAAATATTTGTCCTTAAAGAAACAGTGAAAAATGACCCAATGGATTCCTTTGGAAAAGAGACTTGGGGTGCAGCGAATTGAAGCTCCCAACGTGCAGGTAGGTTTGTGGAAGCTGAGGAAACAACAATACACAGAGATATGTATGGCAAGACAACCCACAACCCAAACTAATTCAAAGGGAATCCAGAGTACAGAGTCGAGGAGAATAATATGAAATTCAGCCTTCAAGGTATGTGCAGAAATCTTGCTGTGGACTCTGGGCTTCCCATGGCAATAAAGAAGTGGGAGAGTATTTGAAGGCAATTTTATCTAGATCTCAGGAGGAAAGGAAAACCAAATGATAGTTATCCACATTACATCAATTTAACTGTTTGTTGTGTGTTCTGTAATTATATAAATTCTCAGGCTTATATTCAAAGTGTCTTCCTGCCTATAACCTTTACCTATAGTTATCCCTATTGGCACCAGTAAAAACATCATACTCATTATCCTTTTTTCACAGGCTTCCATATCTCTGAAATATTCTTTTCTTATCCAATGTTATTAAATCCTATCTTTCTCTGAGATCCAGCTTAAGCCTTAATAACTGCCTAACCTTGAATATAAGAGAACAATTCTCTTCAGCTCTCTAAGCCTCAGAATTTTTTCTCTTTAATATAAAGGGATTGAATTTGACATCTCTTAGTTCTAAAATTCCATGAGCTTATATTATATAAGCCCCAACCTAAGTCTCATAAATTTGTCTCTCTTACCCATGCCCAATATATAAAACTGTATTGCACTTTTCCTAGAAAATAGAAAAATTGTGAGATTAAACCCTACACAAACTTGTCTAATTGGCAAAGAGTATGAAAAAGAAAAATATTTTTAATAACCTTTTGCTATATCAAAACATCATTTCCTTATTGTTTAATAAATGCTTGAAATAGTCCTTAATTAATAATAGCAGCCAACACACACAAACACACAATTTTGTAGCAACAGTAGACACAATAAAATAATTTTGAAAGGATTCCTAAAAATAAAAAAAATTAAAATAACAAACCAAAACACCCCAACGAAACAGAAGACACTTATACTAACATCCAGTAGTAGATTGTATGTACATGTGATCACATGTACCATATGCTAATATCTACCATATTAGATATTCCAATTTTTTTCTGCTATAAATTTCTTCCACTGGCATTTCTTTCTATTTGTGAGCCTAGGTAAGAAATATCTCTACATTTAATCACCAGAAAACTCAGTCTTGACTATGTTAGAAAATTGTAAGTTAGTATTGATTTTCTCAATAGTAGTGATTCAACAGAAGGAGTAACAATGTTTTTTTTTTTTTTAATTCACATCATAATAATAGTATTTTATTATTGGGAAACATTTCCTGAAATGAATATTAGAACCTATCAATTCTTTTGGGCTGATTCTAAATATCCACAATAGGATGTTTTTATTGCTTGAGAGAAAATTACCATACCCACGATTAGAGAAGATACAAAACTTGGTAATATGAAAGAAAACCCACATTACAGATATCCACATTACATCACAAGATATTCACCATACATCAATTTAACTGTTTGCTGTGTGTTCTGTAATTATTTTGGACATTACAGCACACTTCAATCAATGTGAAAGATGTACTTCAATCACTGTGAATTTGGGATAATTAAAAAAGATCATCAGACAGAAATGTTTTTTAAAAAGGAAAACAGAGACTAAACACAGATTTACTCATTATTTCAGTGGTACCTTATAATTACAAATATAATATATTGTAGATAAACCTCTTACTTAAAAAGCAGTAAGATAGAGAGGATTCTGTGAAGAAGGTAGAATAGGAAGCACTAGGAATCTTGTTTTCACACCTAGACAACAATTACAGTGACAAAATCTCTTTGATGTAACTACTTTGTAATTCCGGAGTGTACTGAAGGCTTGTAGCTTCCAGGGGGAAACCCAGTGGTAAATTGAAATTAATTTTAGTCAATTTCAGCTGTTAGCATAGTAGCATCTACCCATCCTCCATCCCCAGGCCAATGGCAGGAGGCAATACACACATTCTAGGAGCAGCTTGCATGCAGCTTGGGTCAGCCAAGGTGGGCAAAAAGGATCCTGAGCTCCAAATATCAAAGACCTGTGTTGTTTCTTTTTGTTTATGGTTTCTATCCCACAGAATGGGAGAAAATATTTGCAAATGATACAACTGACAAGGGATTAATCTCCAAAATTTACAAACAGCTCATGCAGCTCAATATCCAAGAAACAAACAAGCCAATCAAAAAATGGGCAGAAGACCTAAAAAGACATTTTTCCAAAGAAGATATACAGATAGCCAAGAGGCACATGAAAAGATGCTCAATGTTGCTAATTATTAGAGAAATGAACATCAAAACTACAATGAGGTATCCTCTTATACCAGTCAGAATGACCATCACCAAAATGTCTACAAACAATAAATGCTGGAGAAGCTGTGGATAAAAGGGAACCCCCCTACACTGTTGGTGGGAATTTAAATTGGTACAACCACTATGGAGAAGAGTATGGAGGTTCCTTAAAAAAAAACTAAAAATAGAGCTACCATATTATCCAGCAATCCCACTTCTGGGAATATATCCAGAGAAAACCATGGTTCAAAGGGATACATGCACCCCAGTGTTCATTGCAGCAATGTTTACAATAGCTAAGACATGGAAGTAACCTAAATGTCCATCAACAGATGAATGGATAAAGAAGATGTGGTACATATACAATGGAATATTACTCAGCCATAAAAAGGAATGAAATACTGCCATTTGCAGCAAAGTGGATGGACATGGAGATTATCATACTAAGTGAAGTAAATCAGACAAATATCATATGTTATGGCTTATATGTGGAATCTAAAGAAAATGATACAAATGAACTTATTTACAAAACAGAAACAGACTCACAGACTTCAAAAACAAACTTATGGTTACCAAAGGGGAAAGTTGGTGCGGGCGGGCGGATAAATAGGGAGTTTGGGATTGACATATACACACTACTATATTTAAAATAGATAACCAATAAGGACCTACTGTATAGTATAGGTAGCTCTACTTAATATTCTGTAATAAACTAAATGGGAAAAGAAACAAAAGATTTATAAAAAAAAGATGTGTTGTAATCAATGATTTCTGCTTCTGATCTTAGAAGTGCAGAAAAAGAGGTGGGCAGTCATTACGGTTGTGCCTCCCCACATCACTGAGAGCCACTCTACTTTGGTTGAAGTGAATTCCAGGACTTTTAAAGGGCTGGTGCCCATATTCCCCCTTTTATTTTTATCTTTTTTCTCCTTTTTGAAGGGAGACATTAAAGACTACGGCATTGAAAAGCAACCACATTTATGAAGGACATTAGAGAGCCATTCTCTATGCCCAGAGAAAGGTTCAGGCTCAGAAAAGGCCTGAGAAATTTACCCCTTAGGCTGATACTTGGCACAGAGATAGCCTACAACAATTAAAAACAACAACAACAACAAATAACAGAAAACCCTGGTGACAGGGGAGAATCAGATTTCCAGAGTTATCACGCTATTAGGTGCAAAAAGTTTCAACAAAAAGTCATGAAGCATACAAAGAAACAGGAAAGTACAGTCCAATCAAAGGAAAAAAATCAGCAGAAATCATCCCTAGAAAAAACCTGATGGCAATCTACTAGACAAAGACTTTAAAACAGATATAATAAAGATCTCAAAGAACTAAAGAAAGATATGCAGAAAGTCAAGAAAATAATATTTGAAAATAATGAAAATATTAACAAAGAGATAAAAAACCTAAAAGGAAACCAAAAAGAAATTCTGAGGCTGAAAAGTACAATAACTGAAATAAAAAAAATACACTAGAGGATTTAAGATTTCAAGCAGGCATATGAAAGAATCAGTGAACTCAAAGATAAAACAATAGAAATTATCAAGTCTGAGGAACAGAAAGAAAAAAGATTGATGAAATGTGAGCAGAGCTTAAGGAACTTGTGGGACATCATCAACTAGGCTAATATACATATTGTAGGAGTCCCAGAAAGAGGAGAGAGAGAGAAAGGAACACAGAGAATAACTGAAGAAATAATAGCTAAAAGTTTCCCAAATTTTATGAAAGGCATGAATATAAACATTCAAGAAGTTCAACAAACTCCAAGTAAGATGAATTCAAAGAGACTCACACCAAGATATATTAAAATCAGACTTTCAAAAGACAATGAGAAAATCTTGAAAGCAACGAGAGAAATGACATAACACTTATAAGTGATCCTCAATAAGATTATCAGCAGATTTTCTATCGGAAACTTTGGAGGCCATAGAGCAGTGGGCCAATATATTCAAAATACTAAAAGGAAGAACAAAAAACCAAAAAACTAGTAAACAAAAACTCCATATCCAGAAAAACTCTCCTTTGAAAGTGAGGGTGAAATTAAGACATTCCAAGACAAACAGATGTTGAGGGACTTTGTTACCATTAGACCTGCCTTGCAAGAAATGCTAAAGGGAGTCCTTCAGGTTAAAATGCTAGACAGTAATTTGAAGCTGTATAAAGAAATAAAGATCTCAGTGAAGTTAAATATATGGGCAATTATGAAAGCTAGTATTATTGTGACAATGGAATGTAACTCCACCTTTCATTTTGTATATGATTTAAGAGACTAACACAGTAAAAAAAAAAAAAAAAAAAAATTAGTCTGAAAGCCAGGATTATTGTAACATTAGTTTGTAACTCTACATTTTGTTTCTACATAATTTAAGAGATCAATGCATTTAAGATAATTTATGTTTTAGGGCATAGAATATATAAAGCTGTAATTGTGTGATATCAACACTGAACAAAGATGGGGTTGAAGCTGTAAAACAGCAGAGTATTTTGTGTACTATTGAAATTAATTTGGTATCAATTCCAATGAGAGTGTTATAACTTTAGGATGTTAAATGTAATCCCCATGTACCACAAAAGAAAATATTTATAGAATATAGACAAAACGAAATGAATAAATTTAAATATTTTTTATAATGAACTAAACACAGATGAAGATAGTAATGCAGGAAATGAAGGACACAAAACCTATAAGATATATGGAAAACATCCAGCAAAATAACAGAATTAAGTCTTTCCTTATCAGTGATTACTTTAAAGGTAAATCAATTAAACTCTCCAATCAAAAGACAAATATTGGTAGGATGGATAAAAAGAAAACATGATTTGACAATATGCCCTCTATAAGAGCACTTTAGATCCAAAGACACAAATAGGTTAAAAGTGAAAAGATGTGAAAACACATTCCATACAAATAACCAGAAGAGAGCAGAAAAAATAGACTTTAAATCAAAAAAGTTTATAAAACAAAGAAGATTATATATTAATAAAAGATTCAATATAGCAAGAAGATAAAACAAGTATAAATATTACAGACCTAAAAACAGACCATCAGAATATATGGAGCAAAAATGAACAGAATTGAAAAGAGACATTGACAGTTATCTAAAAATTGTTAGAGACTTCAATACCCCACTCTCAATACTGGGTAAAATAACTAGACAGAAGACAAGTAAGGAAGTACAGGACTTCAACAACACAGTAAATCAACTAAATCTAAGAGACGTACATAGAACACTCTACCCAACAAAAACAGAATACACATTCTTCTTGGGTGCATGTGAGACATTTTCTAGGATAGACTGTATGTCAGGGCACAAATTAAGTGTCTATAGATTTGAAAAGATAAACATCATTCATGTATTGTCTTCATCAGAAATCAGTAACAGAAGGAAAGCTGGAAAACTCACAAATTTTTTGAAATTTAAGGATAAGCTCTTAAACAACCAGTGGATCAAAGAAGAAATCACAAGGAAAATTAGAAAATACTTAGAAATGAATGAAAATGAAAAAAAAAGACACAACATACCAAAATAAGAGATGCAGCAAAAGCAGTGCTAAGGGGTAAAATTTATAGCTGTACACACTTACATTAAAAAACGAGAAATATATCAACTCAACAACATA
The DNA here is from genome assembly GCF_028021215.1 of Eschrichtius robustus. Lineage (NCBI taxonomy): Eukaryota > Metazoa > Chordata > Mammalia > Artiodactyla > Eschrichtiidae > Eschrichtius > Eschrichtius robustus. The sequence continues at coordinate 70,260,418 of NC_090830.1, forward strand.
GCTTTATAACTTACGGAACAAGAAAAAAGAAAACATTAAACCCAAAGCTACAGAAAGAAATAAATAGTAAAGATTAGAGTAAATAAAATAGAGAATAGTAAAACAATAGAGAAAATAATTGAAACCACAAGTTAGTTTTTTAAAAAAATCAACAAAATTAAGAAACATTTAGCTGAATGGACTCAGAAAAAAAGAAAGATGATTCAAATTACCAAAATCAGAAATGAAAGTGGGTACATGATTACCAATTCTACAGAAATAAAAAGGATTATAAGAGAGTACTATGAACAACTGCATGCAACAAATCTGATAACCTAAGAGACACAAAAAATACCAAGACTAAATCATGAAGAAACAGAAATAGATCTGGATAGATCTGAGTAGAAATCTGAATATATCTACAACTAGAAAAAATATTGAATCAGTGATCAAAAAATCTCTCTACAAAGAAAAGCCCTAGACATGATGGTTTCACTGATGAATACTACCAAACATTTAATGAACATCGATACTTCTCAAACTTTTCCAAAAATTGAAGAGGAGAGAGTACTTCCTAACTCATTTTTTGAGACCAGTATTATCCTGATATCAAAGACAAAGACACTACAGAAAAAAAGAAAGAAAGAAATTAAACTACAGAGCAATAATCCTCATGAACAATGATGCAAAAATCCTTAATCATATAATAACAAGCCGCATCCAGCAGTATATTAAAAGAATTATACACCATGATCAAGTGGGTTTTATTACAGGAATGCAAGTATGGTTCAGTATACAAAAATCAATCAATGTAATACACCACATTAACAGAATGAAGAAAAAGAACCACACACACAATCATCTCAATTGATGCAGAAAAAGCATTTGACAAAATTTTATATCCTTTCATGATAAAACACTCAACAAAGGAGGAATAGAAGGAACCACCTCAACATAACACAAGCCATATATGAAAAGCGCAAAGCAAGCATCATACTCAATGCTGAAAGACGGAATGCTTTTTCTCTAAAATTGAGAACAAGGCATGCATGCCTGTTTTTGTCACTTTTATTTAACATATTACTAGAACTTTTAACCAAAGCAATTAGGCAAGAAAAAGAAACAAAAGTCATCCAAATTGGAAAGAAAGAAGTAAAATTATCTCTGTTCACAGAAGATATACTTTCACATGTATAAAACCAAAGATTCCACACACACAAAAATAATTGTTAGAACTAATAAATGAATTCAGCAAAGTAGCACCATACAAAGCCAACAGACAAAAATTAATTGTATGTTCATACACTAACAATCAATAATCCAAAAAGGAAATTAAGAAAACAATTCCATTTATAATAGCATTAAACAGAATAAAATACTTAGTAATTAACTTGAGAAGGTGAAAGAAAACTATAAAACATTGCTGAAAGAAATTAAAGGAGACATAAATAAATGGAAACATATTCCATGTACATGGCCTGGAAATCTTATAAGACTACCCAAATCTTTCTATAATTTAAACACAATCCCTATGAAAATCCCAAAGACATTTTTTTGCAGAAATAGAAAAACCCATCTAAAATTCATAAAGAAGAATAAAGCTGGAGGACTCACACTTACTGATTTCAAAACTTACTATAAAGCTTGAGTAATCAAAACATTGTGTTCCTGGGACAAAAACAGACATATAGACCAATGGAAATTAAACAGAGAACCCAGAAATTAACCCTTGCATATATGGTCAAATGATTTTCAACAAGGGTTTCAAGATCATTCAACGGGGAAAGGACAGCCTTATCAACAAATGGTGCTGGAAAACTGGATATCCACATACAAATGAATGAAGCTGGATCCTTACCTAACATCACATACAAAAATTAACTCAAAATGATTCAAGGACCTAAATGTAAGACCTAAAGTATAAAAACTCTTAAAAGAAAACAGCACAAGAGCTTCACAGCATTGGATATGGCAATGATATTTCGAATACAACACCAAAGGCACAAGCAACAGAAGACAAAAAATAGACAAATTAGACTTCATGAAAATTAAAAAATTTTTTACATGAAAAGTAAATTTTTCTACTGTCAACAGAATGAAAATGCATCCCACAGAATAGGAGAAAATATTTGCAAATCATATATCTGAAAAAGTATTAATATCTAGCATATACAGAGAACTCCTAAAATTCAACACCAATTAATAAACAGTCCAATTAATAAATGAGCAATGGACTTGAATAGATATTTCTCCAAAGAAGATGTACAAATGGCCAATAAGTACATGAAAAGGTGCTCAGTATGACTAATTAGAAAAGTGCACATCACAACTACAATGAGATACCACTTCATACCTATTAGGGTGGCTACTGTGAAACAAATCAAAACAGGAAATAGCAAGTATTATTGAAGATAAAGAGAAACTGGAACGTTGTCACTGGTAGTGGTAATGTAAAATGGTATAGAGACTGTGGAAAACAGCATGGCAGTTTCTAAAAATATTAAAAATACAATTTCCATATGATCCAGCAATTCCACTTATGGGTATATACCCCCCAAAATTGAAAGCAGGGTCTTGAAGAGGAATTTGTATCCCCGTGCTTATCACAGCATTATTCACAAAAGCTAAAATGTATTCACAAAGCAACCCAAGTGTCTGTTGATGTATGGATGGATAAGCAAAATGTGGTATATACATAACAAGAGAATATTTTTCAGCCTTAAAAAGGAAGAAGATTCTGACATACACTACAACATGGGTGAGTCTTGAGGACATTATTCTAAGTGAAATATTCTAGCCACAAAAAGACAAATACTATATGATTCCATTTATATAATGTACTTGATGGAAGAGATGAGGAAGAAATAGGAGAGTCTATTACTAAGTCAAGTAAGAATATATAATGAGTACTCTCTTATTCAGAAAAATCACCATATATCTTTTTTAGAAAAGAATAAAGAAGTGACGAAGACATCTACTTCCTGGATATCCGGTAGAAATTATATATTTGGCCAAATATATATATATATATTTTGCAAAGTCATAATTAACAATGCTACTTTTCCCATTTTCCCATTTTTATTGTGTGTGTATGTATAAAACAGTATCTATATAGTATATTCATATGTGCAGTATATATGTAGTATAATGTAATAGTACATATAGTATAGTAGATAGTATATATGTAATTGTGTGTGTATATATATAAATAAATATACACTATATAGAAACCACATATTATACTATATATAGTGTATAGTATATCCTATATACTACACTACATATATAATATAGATACCATATATTATGCTGTACGCTATACTATGTATATAGTATCTATATGTCTGTGTATATAGTATTTACATAATGTATATTTATGTGTGTGTTTGTGTGTGTATATTCACCATATAGCTTTAATAGCTAAGTCAGAATGTTTAACACTTTGAAATGTATATCTTTAGTTTCTAATGAGGCATTTTTTTAAGCCTAATAAAAAAAGTCCATGTAAAAATAAATTTAACCACATGAAATTGCCATTTTGGTGGGCACAAGTTTACTTTAGACCAGCATGGGTTTCAGAACTAAATCTGTCACTTAATAGCTATACAGCAATGAGAAAATTTCTTTATTTCTTAGTGCGTATTTATCTGAACAAATGTAATAATAAATCATGCACTGAAGGATGTTACAAAGATTAAGTGATATATGAGCAATTTTTTTTTAGCATAATGTTGACACATGACATGTGTTTAATAATGTTTGCTTTAATAGCTAAGAACTGTAATTTGACAGACATTCTAGAAAATAAAACTGGTGCTCAAGTTGGAAGCCAAGACAGATTTCAGTATATTATAAAGAAAGACTTTTTCAACAGCCTAAGCTCTCTGAAAAACGAATTACAGTTCCATGAAGCAATAACTTGTCCATCACTGGATATTTTCAAATGCAAATTTTCTCCTATAATGCACTCAGAAAATTATATTATTTGCATACCACATGGGGGTATACAGATAAAACTATGTCATATATATATAACCCAAATGAGCAGTGCTGGCATAAATGCCAGTGGTTACAGAGTCATTGTTGTGGATTGAATGTTTGTGTCAAACATTTTTATGTTGAAGTCCTAACATCTCAGTGTGATCAGGCCTTTGGCAGGTGATTGGGTCAGGAAGGGAAGCCCTGATGAATGGGATCAATGCCCTTATAAAAGAGACCCCAGAGAGCTCTCTGACCCCTTCTGCCAATATAAGGACACAGTAAGAAAACAAGCTGGTCCTCAGGAGACAACTAACCTGCCAATGCCTTGATCTTCGACTTCCCAGCCTCCAGAACTGTGAGAAATAAATGTGTATTGTTTAAGCTACCCATTCTGTGGTATTTCTCTTATAGCAGCCTGAACAAACCAAGACAGTCATCTAACTCCTTTCATTTAGACTAAAAAGTCTGAGTCTGTGGGGTAGAATATCCCATTTACCTGATCAATCAGCAGGAGGACAACAGGCTGGAACAGCTATCCCACATTTGCAGTTCCTTTCCTTGCAGAAATACAATTCAATTGTGAAAAGTGGCTCATAAAATGTCTCAAACTTTGACCAGTCATACTGGTGTCACATCTCCTATCTAGAAAAGGAACTAGTAAGCATGGAATGGAGAATGGTACAGAGGAAGAAGTTTCCTTTTCCTTACGGGAAGAAGGAGAAACATAAGAGAATATACTCCTTACTCCTCACACATTCAAATAGTATTTTATGCACAATTTCCAGTCTGCTAGCTCTGATTTTACCTGCTTTTTCTCCCACTCAAGACCTATGTCTTTGTTTCATGGTGAGTGTCATAATGATTATAATTCAGTACTACATTATTAGTAACAAAAATTTTGAACATATGCCTTTTAAGTCCATCATAGGATGATATATTATGAAAGAATAAGTAACACAAAACCAGGCCGGCTGGGTGCAAATTCTCACTCCATTATTTTCTAGTTTTCATTATTCTAGCAAGCTGGTTAACTCTCTTAAGCCTGCTTTTCTTAATCTTAAAAAAATAATAAGAATCAAAATATCTCCCTTAATAAAATGCTGATTTTTTCCCACTCCTTCACAGTGTTACCCTAACCCTCTCAATTTGTTCAGATTATAAAATAAACCAATTAAATATATTAATGTTTCCCAAACTTCTCTGATAATAAAAACCTAGGAATCTTGTTAAACATGCAGCTTCACAGCCTGCTCCCCTAGAGGTTCTGATGTTATGAGTTTCAGGCTCTTGGAAATTTGTATGGTTAATGAGAATCCCAAATGATTTTATCACCATAGAAATTTAGGAAACACTGACCCAGGTTGTTCTAAAACACAAAGTTCTGGGCACCGTCCCAAATATGACAACTTAAATTCCAGAGGAGATGCCACGTAGCCATAATTTTAATCAGTGACGCAGGTAATATTTATGATTAGGCATGATTGAGAAACGCTATGTTAAATGATTGATAAGGTCTCATCCAGTTCTACAATTCGTTGAATACTATACTGTCTAGATTTTAAACCAATTTTTATAAGAAGCATCCTTTCCCAGACATAAAACCCTATTTCACTTCCAAGTAGCTCTGATTACTCTCAACATGTGGAAGGGATAATGCCCAGTAAAGGTAGAGAGAACTTCTTGATTCTCCTGCCATTTTCTGCTTAGGGAAAGCCTAAAGATAATACTTTGGTACGTGTGGAGGTTTTTTTGCTCTTGTTTTTGTTTTATGTGGCAGGCATGTTTAGCTTCCATGTACTACTTTTACTGTTTCTTCTTCCTGCAAATACTAATGAATTCTGAGAAGAATCGATTATACTGAAAAGTGATTTACTTCTGGCTAATTGTCCTAAAAGCAAAATAAGCAGTAATTTTTAAGTTGATGCTACTTTACATTTCATTGGGTTACGTGGGACTCTACTAACTCTCATAAGATGATATGCACTAAAAATGTTGTAATATGAAACTGCCATTTGCTTTCACTTACTACATATATAGGTACATAGGTATACTTGCCTTAGTAGGTATAGACTATATTTTCCTCCATACACATTCATAAGATATTTTTTTTTTACTATGTTCTACTCTTCATCTGACTCTTTCAAAATTCAATTCAGGATTCAGCCCAGTTTGATTTGGATTTTCCACTCACACATGTAACCCCCTATGCTTCACTCTATCACATATGGCATTAAGTAAAATAGAATAAGTTACTTGTCTCTAATATTAGATACTTCTTAAGAGTGAAGACTACATAATTTTTAATTTAAATTCCCAAAACACAGTGTGGTGCTTGCAAAATAAAACAGTAATTGCTTAATAAATATTTGATGAACAAATAAATGATTTCCCAGAATGATGGCTGGTTCCACTAATAACGTGAAATATATAGTCTTAGGCCTACTAAATTATAAATGTAAACCCCCAAAATCTCAACTGAGTATTTGAAATAAATCCAGAAGCCTACTCTGCATTTTAAACATACATGTGAAATCATTCAACAAATATGTTAAAGTCAATATATGCTAGATAAAATTGATAATTTTTGGTATTACAAATATGAGAGCCATACAGAACCTATCCTTACAGGTCTTAAAGGTTAGTAAGAGGAAAAAAAACCATTAAAATAGTATGTAGGTAATATGATAGAAGTTTGCTTGGTGTGGAGTTTTGTAAAGGGAAGGAGTACTATCAATACACTTTGGGAGGTAATTGCGTTAGAATGAGTCAGGAAAAGCTTCCCAGGGAAAATATTATTTGAACTAGATGTACAAATACAAGAATGTAGAAGGGTACCTGACGGGTGAGGATAATACAGTCCATAAAAAAGTAGCAAGAGATAAAGAAGTAGGTTTTATTATAGCTGATATGTTGGACTCAAGGGGTCACAGGGAAAAATTTAAGATGAAGAAGACAGCAAAGTCAAGCAGAATCATGTCTGTGAAGCCAGAAATGTGTATATTCTTTAGTAGGTAATTCCAAGCCATTAAAGAGATGCAAGCATAGAACTAATGTTTGAGAAAGACTCCTCTAAAAAAACAAAAAAAAGAAAAGAAACAAAAAAATTACAAACTGGACACTGAGATATCAACTAAGAGACCACATGAGCAGTCCAGATAGACTTTGTTTAAGGACTATAACAGGATCTTTGGGAAGAGAAAGTTCAAATCTTTAGATTGTAGAATTAACAGAACATGAATACCAAGCGGAGGTATGAGAATAAGGAAATAAATAATGTAATATTATTTCTAGAAAAGTTTATTTTGATGGCTGGATGAATAGTGAGATCACTCACTGAAATAGGAAATAACAAGAGAAAAGACAGTTTATTCTAGTAGGGGGTAGGTGTGAGGTAAATGAAGAGTTTAGTTTTGGTGGTATAAATCTTTATATTCCTGGTAGAATTTCTATAAACTCTGGGATAAACATACCTGGTACTGGAGAAATACTTAGATTCAAGTATATAGTAAGAAGTTTATATTAAAACTTTGGATGCTAATTGATGTGACCATATGGTTTGCCCTAGGTAACTCTGATATCAATTTTAATACTTCACTCTTTCACATTCAAAAGAGTCCTAGATTGAATGATACATTTTATAATCTCTCTAACTCTGAAATATACCTCACTAGAAAGTTAGAAAAAAGTAAGAGCAAGACCTTAAATGGTAACCGAGGCTTTAACAAGTTGTTCTAAGACATTTTGAGAGCCAATTAATATTTGTAAATGGAATAAGTTTTCAAACAAGTCATAATGCCAGTTTCAATAGTATGATTTATTTAAAGCTATGCATAGATGTAATTTCTGCTTCTAACCATGACTAAATAATTGGCACTGCATCTTCTCTGCCTCTAAAAGAACCATAAAGCTGGGGAAAAAAATGAGTCAACTCTTTTCATATTAAAAAGCAAGCAGGGTATGACTGTGATTTTTGAGAAGAAGACAGTATAAAAGATGAGTTTCATGATCACCCAAGGTCATTCCAGTTTCTTTCCTAATAGCACTTCTTTCTAGAGAGCAGTTAGTAGAAGCCCAAGTGAAGCAGTGGTTCTCACTGATCTGAGGAGGAAGAGATCAGAGTTCCAAGCTAATTAAGTAACTGCAATTTGTGTAACTGAGAACTGGAAGCTTCTCATTCGGGGCTGGGAGGGTGTGAGCATTTTCTGAATGAGCATTAACAATGAGCTCTTGGCCAGGACTGATTTGCACACGCCCAGGGCCAGACTTCATTGGGCTGAGAGGTCTTCTATTACTGGACTGAGAGCTAATACTAGAATTCACTGCTGAGAGACAACTGGATTTCCAGCCCAGCCAGAGCTGAGAGACCTCACTGATAATTCAGCTGAGACCTCAGAAAGGCCAAGCCTTAAGAGTAAGTATCATGCTCTATGGTGAGGGATATACTCTAAGAACAAATTCAATTTTTCACCATTGAGAATGATGTTTGCTGTGGGTTTGTACTATATGGTCTCTATTATGTTGAGATAGGTTCCCTCTATGCCCATTTTCTGGAGAGTTTTTATCTTAAATGGGTGTTGAATTTTGTCAAAAGCTTTCTCTCCATCTATTGAGATGATCACATGGTTTTTATTCTTTAATTTCTTAATATGGTTTATCACATTGATTGATTTGGATATATTGAGGAATCCTTGCATTCCTGGGATAAATCCCACTTGATCATGGTGTATGATCCTTTTAATGTGTTGTTGGATTCTGTTTGCTAGTATTTTGTTGAGGATTTTTGCGTATATGTTCATCAGTGATATTGGTCTGTAATTTTCTGTAAAGCAATTATACTCCAATAAAAAAAATAAATAAATAATGCAAAAAAACCCAAATTCAAAACCAAAACAGACCTACCTTAACAAAGAATAAAACTGAGCCAGCAAGAACAAAAGGATCTATCAATAAATTAACTATCTGCCAGGTATAATTCAATACTAAGTACAGAATAACCCAATCCAGACTCCCTACGATGGACTATACAATGTCCAGTGTACAATAAAAAATTGCCAGACATGAAAAGAAACAGGAAAATTGGACTCACATTCAAGGAAAAAGTGGTCAACAGAACTAGACTCCAGAATTATTCAAATGTTGGAACTGACAGATAAGGATCCTAAAGATTTAGCCTATTTGAACATGTAAGTTTCAGTGCCACCCAGATATGGGCGCTTAACACTAAGATAATAGTAATTAACTAAACGTAATTACTGAGTTTGCTATATGTCAAGTATTACATAAAGAGTTATAAATGCTATGCATTATCTCATTGAATCCTTGTAAAAACCCCTACATGACAGACAAAATTTGTTCTTTATTACAAGTAGAAAATCTGAAATTTAGAGAGGTTAAGTAAATCCTCTAATTCTGTTGTGTATGAAGAAATTAGGCACCTAACATGTAACTATACACACTTTTGAGGTAAAATTATGTATCTGACAAAGAAAATTTCAGACAGGCATATGATGCTCTGCAAAATCCATTATTAAAATGTTGATGGTTGAATAAATTCATTAATTAATTAAAATGGCACCAAGTCTGTCTCTGTGTGAAAATAAGTTTCTGAAGTAGAAGAATCACTCACCTATTGAAGCAGGCTTCTTGCATCATGGGCCATACAACCAAGGTAGGAAGAGATTACAGACAAGACCATTATGTTTACTTAGAATAAAGGAAATATATGTTTGCAAGTGCAATAAAATGCATGATGGCAATAGTTAACACTGGAAAGAAATTTAATTTAAATTATTATTCAAATGCTTTAAACCTCACTAGTCAAAAACATTGAATCTTGGGTGAAAAATGCCAGAGAACAAATGAAATAAATTCCTAGGGACCAAAATATATATCAGACCCATGAATACTTAACTGTCTCAAGTATCTTTAGTAAAGAGAAGGTTATTAATATGCAGGATGAAAATATGAATACTTCCTTATTCACTTTCTTTTATGAAGTTCTTAAAATGAAATATCTCCCATAACCTTTGGAAAATAAGCTAACTCAACAGCCACTGACTTAGGACAAGTTTTTGAATTTGTCTTTACAAGTGGGCAGAAGTGGTCACATCCATGTTAAGTTGACAAGTTTAAAAATACACCAGGGGTTTGTTCAAACTTCCATATTTCTGCTCTTGATGTACTGATTTGAGAAGATAGGGCACAAGGAAAGAAGGTGGGCTGAGTGGGGCAGGTGGAGAAAGAGGGAAGGTCTGCGCCAAGGCTCCTCCCACCTCCCCAGATGTTACACCTTCACTTTCCATATGACTCTAGCTCTTTTGAGGGAAGCTTTTAGAGCACTATTTCAAGTGTCTTTTCTGCTCATCAAAGTCTTTTTTTTTGTCCAGAATGATAATTTTCTTGTCATGAAGAACATAATTGTCTAATGAAGATACCTAAAATGAACTATTCTAATAGCTAACTAATCTAATGCTTGCTATTTGTAAAATATTGTGTTAAGTGTTTTAATACATTACCCAATGCAGTGCTTACAACACTGTGTCATTTAAGGATAATAAGCCTTGGAGAGGTTATACAAGTTATCCTGAGACTCAAGCTAGTGAGTGGTGTGACAAAATTAGATCTCAGTTCTAACCCAAAGCCCATGTTTCTGATAATTACTCCCTTTCAATAAGTCTTTTTCTTACAGAAGTAAATTTGTAACATTAAGCTCCATGAGCATACATTTGTTCAAGCATATAAAAATAGCTAAAAGAAATAAACATCATCAAAAATACCTTTTAAATAAGGTTTGTCAAATAACTCCTTATTTGAATAAGTAATATTTTGTCTTTGACAGTTTTGATGTTTGATGTGGAAAAAACTGAATTGTCTTATTATTCTTTTACAATCAAAGTGGTATTGTTTTACTTTTATACATTCTCCTCAAGCAGATAATATTTTCAGTCAACACTTTCAAATTTTCTTTAAAAATAAAACATTTTTCAATGTAGCACTATTGGAGTAGATTAACAACTGAAAATTCCTGGAGGCAAAAAATTAATCTAAACCCATTATCAAAATAATCTTTATGAATTCTGCAGTATGTATATTTGAAATAAGATAAAAGCATCAAGATTTTTTCTCTTTGCATTTTTCCTTCCAAGACACCATGTTTTTAACTTTCTTGAGGCATATTGTTGAGTTCTTTAATCATTCTGTAATTTGCAATTATCTTTTAAAAAGTAAGTTTACAAATAGGAAGTCAATTTAAATAATTGCTCAACTGTGTTTTAAATGATTAAGGAGAACAGTTATTGCACTATTAAAGTATCATTAAAATACTAAAGTAGATAGTAAGTTGGGGGCTAACTTACTAACATAAAAATAAGAGTAGCATTTTAAAGATTTATTTCTAGTCTTGTAGAAGGATTTTGGATTCGTTTTAATTCTACTTAAATAATATCTGCCTATGATTTTCTTTCCAGTTCTTCACACAATAAAACTTAAACTTAACTCCAAATTTATACTATCATCTTCCCAGTATATTTTCTGAAATCGGATTTCAGAAAAAAAAAAAGAAAATTATATATATATATATATACACACACACACATATATATACTTTTTGCACAGTCCTGGAGACTGGAAAGTCCAGAATCAAGGTCTGGCAGAGTTAAGTTTCTGTTAAGGTCTTTCTTCCTGGCTTGCACATTTTTTTTTTTTTTTTTTTGCTGTGGGTTCACATGGCCTTTTCTTAATTCCTGCACTTGGAGAGAAAGAGTAAGCTCTCTAGTTTCTTTTCTTAGGAGGGAACTATCCCATCATGAGGGCCCTATCCTCCTAATCTCATCTAACCCAAATTAACTCCCCAAAGCCCCATCTGCAAATATTGGGGGATAGGATTTCAATATATAAATCTGAGGGGATGTAAACATTCAATCCATAACAAGGGACTAGAGGACTTCCTGAAATTTCAAAGCAGATTCTGTGCTGACAACAGGCATTATGTGTTACGAACTATAGCTCTTCCTGTGCCATGTAATGGGAGATACCAATGCAGATGTGGGGGAAACAGCAAGATCTGAAATCTAGCACCTTTGGCAACTATCATATCAGCTTTTTCCAGTAGAAGGAACCTGCAGAACTACTAAATTCATAAAGCAAATTACATTAATGAAGCGTTTTAGACAGTCCTGCTTGTCTTCTGAAATACATATGCTTCAAATCACAAACCAGTCTTCATCATCTTCTCATTTTATTTTTAAGAGGGACTTTATTGTTTACCATAGCATCACCATAAGGACAGGGAACTCCTCAGCTAATTCATTCATTCCCACATTTTAATAATTTCTTTCTGGTTCTTAATATACATTCATTACATTAATATACACTACATATTAAATCTGGAATATATTACTCTACATTAAATCTGAAATATCTCTTTGAAAGCCTTTTATTAACTTTAATGTATTAAAGCCATTTCCACTAAAATAATATTACATTGTTTAGTGTGTTTTTCCCCTTATTACTGGATTACTGGATAACAAGGTGTCCACAGTCACGATCGATTGACTCAGACTTGGGACAAAGTATACAGGGTCAAATTAGTGGGGTTTTGTCTAAAGGAATAGATATCCCCAAAGCTAATGTTCCTGGGAAGAGTTTATGCCCTACGTAGGTTTTGGAAGGATCTCTCAGACAGGTAGAGACCTGGAGCAATTCTCAAGAGGGTAGAATTTCTGCTCCTGACCATCTGAAGAGATGCAAGGAGCAGGCAATTGCTCCAAGCTTCCACTGATTTGTGCTGATGAAGAAGAGGCAGCACCATCAACATGGAAGTAGTGAGGCTCTGGGGAAGTCAGAGTCTGGGACAGCAGTGTGAGGTCTTCTAGAGAGCTGTTTGAATAACAAGCACTAAGATAAAACCAATAAAGCCAGAGTCCATAGGAGAGCCAACGTAAGGCTTCAATGTCAGTCACTGACACAGAAGCAGTAGTGGCTGTGAGACGGTAAGACAGAAAAGGAAAGCCTGAAGAGAACACCCAGAGAGACCTGTTCAGTAGCACATGATCAACAAAACCTGTGAAACTCTCAGAAGCAGTTAAGAGACCTTTTCAGGAAGCTAATTTCTAGCAAATAAATGTAGGAAAGTTTGATCTTTTATAAAAAAGAAAAAAGAACAAGTTCTCTCTATTTTCAATTGCAAAAAGTACAGTTTACTTTGTTTAGGGTTTCCCCCAAGGTAGGTTCTATATCACAAATACCTTTGGGAACCTACCTAATTTAAAGCATTCTTTACAAATACAGAGTAGAAAGTAGACAGAGGTAATTTATTAACATCATCTGAAGAGTTTAAAAACTCTGAAGAGTTATTAAAATAGGGATTCTTATTACTCACACTGATTTTGGCAGTGGAAAGATGGAAGAAGGACCTCAGTTCTTGTCTTCTTTGAAGAAACAATTCAGCAAAGAGACCAAAATTGTGAAAAAGATAAAAGCGCTTATTAGAAGCAAAGTACGTGTGGAAAAAACAAAATACGTGTCAAAGAGCACACAGGTGAGCTCAGAGTGAGTTGCACCCAGTAGGGGTGGCTTAGATTGCTTACATAGGGGCAGTTTTCTGGGGTGTCTCTGGCCAATCATCTCCACATTCGGTCCTGGTGTGAGCACGCATCAGCCAAGATGGATTCCAGCTGGCATCTTCTCCCTCCTTTTGTCCTTCCCCTAGACTAAGGGCCTTCTCTGAGCATGTGTCAGGCCGGGAAATTCACAAGAATGCACCCAATCAGGGCCCAATGCTCCTCCTGGTATCCCATCTGGAAGCATCAGCAGGAGACCAGCTGCAGCTGCTCAGCCTAGGGCCCGTCTATCTCCTGCCTCAACCCCAGTCCTGCTAACTCACAACCACTAAGTACTGGGAGCAGAAATCTTTTATTTTACCAAGTTCTTTACATTATTCTATGTGGCCACTCTGACACCTGCTTATGATCTGGCAGTTGAAAACTCCAATAAGATATTTCTCTTGTAATAGAAAGATATCAAAATTCATATAGAATCTATCATTTCAGTGTTTGTTTATTGTGTCCAAGTAATATTTGTGTTAAATAAAGATCCACTTTGATCACTCACCTTGCTGTAAGTGTAAAAACTTTAATTTTGTATGTTATTATACTACAAAAGGATATTACATGTGGAAATGTTATACATGCATCATAACATAAAAGGTGGCACTGATGTAACAATTAGCATGCAATGACAAAATGAATTATCAGTAAAATCCAATTCATATTTAGAAACATTTTCTATATTTATCAAAGACATTTTTTAAAATAGATCTTTTTAAAGCAGTTTTCGGTTTGCAGCAAAATTAAAGTTTTCATTAAAACATTTTTCATTTAAAAATTATAGTTTATAAAATAGTAAGGTAAAAGGCTGGGATGCAAAGTATTCCTCAAAATTCTGTGAAAATTTCAATAAAAAACCTTATTATTCATACATAGGTTGAATACTTTAAGGATAGCTGGCATAAATATAATATTGTAGAGTTTTTTTTTTTTTTTTAATTTAAGAAGCATGACTTCTGTTTCATCAGAGTAAAGTAAACATGTATACTGTCAAAACAGAAAGGTTTCTTATACTCAATAGCTATCTTCATGATCTAAAATATTCATGCTTTGATAATTAACAACTGTTTTGAGATGCATACTAAGTACCAGAAATTACCACTTTAAGTCTTTGGCTCTTGTGAATATTTCTGGTAGTTTCAAATCTGACACTGGGAGAGGAAGGTATATTTAAGATGATGTTAAATAAACCAATGCTAAGCATAATCTTCAAAAAATTTATGGATGCCTGGCTCATATTGTTGTGACTGCATTTCAGCAAATTTATCAGCACATTTCTCTTTGAGGAAGAAAAAAATTGAGACAATTGTCTAGAGTAAGAATAAGTTAGTTACTGATAACATATTTTGGGTTATAAATTATGGTATAGAGTTGCAAGTTAGAAAGAACCTTTTTTTCTATACATAAACTTAATTTTTTTATCTCCAAGTCAATGGAAAATTCGACAAGATTCTTTCATGTAGCACACCCACATCCATACCCACTAGGTCTTGTCAAGATTCTGGAATCTCAAAGATTACCAAGTCACTGAGAAGGAGGCTTTTTTTCCCTTAGTCATCCAGGTATACATGTCACCAGGGTACAGCTGAGAACACTGGTCCAAGTTATATTGGTGCCTTTAGATCCAGCGGCTCAGAAACTTATGCCAAGCTGTGAAAACTGGAATCTTTTACAAAATTGAGAAGCCTGGTACTCATGGAACCAACTCTCTAAATATATCACAGAAACAATCTTCTTTCAAACCAAGCATCTTCTATGTATGTTTTCTGGGGAAGTGGTACAGTCATCACTGTTCAGGATACCACAAAACTCTCTTTTCCCTATCCTGGAGAAATCCTCTAAAGTGGAAGAAATACTTTTCTTTCTCAAACCCTATTCTTCTCAAGAAGCTTAATTTTGGGGCAAGAAAGTCAGTAAATTTTCAGAATTACCTTCTGCTTTCAGCCCAATCAAATACCTTCCTTGAAGTAATAAAGTATAAAACCAAACCTCTTGAGTGGGGAAAAATGGAAGGGAAAATGCAGAACAAAATTAATTCCTAAAATGAAAATCAGTGATGTTCAAAATATTTTCATTTAGGCTTTAAAAGTCAATTGCGGGACTTCCCTGGCCGGTCCAGTGGTTAAGACTCTGCACTCCCAATGCAGGGAACACGGGTTTGATCCCTGGTTGGGGAACTAAGATTCTGCATGCCTCATGGCATGGTCAAAAAAAAAAACCAAAAAACAAAAGTGACAATCAAAATACATGAGAATTAAACAAAAACAAACAAACAAAAAAGATGTTCCTTCTAGGCCTTATCTTAGAAAAAAAAAGTTAACTGCATGATCAAAATCATTAGTCATTAGGGAATCACAAATTAAAACTGCAATAAGGTATCACTGCATACCTATTAGAATGGCTTATAGTAAAGGAAAGAATAAACTGATAATACCAAGAGCTGGCAAAGATGCCGAGCAACTGGAACTCTCATGCACTATTGGTGGAAATAGAAATAAAAATAAAACTGTACAGCAACTTTGGAAAACAGTTTGGAATTTTCTTATAAAGTTAAGCATACCCTTACCAATGACTCAGCACCCTCAATCCTGAATATTTACTCAAGTGAAATGAAAACCTATGTTTACACACACACCTGTACAAAAATATTTACAATGGCCTTGTTCATGATAACAAAAGACTGGAAACTACTCAGATGCCCTTCAACCTGAGACTCAATAAACAAACTGGAAATCCATGCAATGGAACACTACACTGAAATAAAAACGAATGAAGTATTGATACAGGCAACAACACAGTTGGCCTCAAAAAATTATATTTAATGAAAGAAGATAGATTCAAAATGCTACATACGCTATAATTCCATTCATATGACATTCTGGAAAATATAAAACTATAGGAACACAAAACAGATCAGTGACTGAAAGGGACTGGGAAAGGGGGGTGGTGCTCACTGCAAAGGGATAGGAAGGAATTTGGGAAAGTGATGGGATCTGTATCTTGATTGTGCTGTGGCTGCATGGCTGTATACATTTATCAAACTCATAGGACCATATATTATACTAAAAGGGGGAAATTTTATTACATGTAAATTATATGTCAATAAAATGAGAAAAATTATAATTATGAAAGTGTATTATGAGAAAAAAATAATAGAGGGGCTCATAGTTGGCTTCAAAAAAGTTCTATGTAAACGATGGCTTGAGCCCATTGCTCAAAAGTTAGGACAAACTTATAAAACATTAGTAAATATTTAGCATCAAGAAGCAGGATGACACTAGTCTTTATTTTGATTAAGATATGTTATTAAATGATAATGATTAAATGATTCTTCCCTTTAATAAACTGGATGCTTTTTTACCTACAAAATTAATAATTTCTGAATATTTTATTTTTTTTCTTTCAAACTGAATTATTTAGAGATCTTAGAAAATTTGGAATCAAAAAGTAGGAAATTTAAAATAAAGAGAGTTAGTCACTACAGGTCAAATTTTTAATCTAAAAACCTTTCATATTTCTTTTTACCATGTATTTTTTTAAACTTGTAAATTGATTTTTAATAATTTTTACATGTGCCTTAGTTAGATTTTGAATTGTCTTTTAGCAACACATATACATAATGATAGTTATATATGCACACACAATAGTATATTTGTTTTGTGATAAGCTTTTTCTTACAGCAATAAATTATTAACATATTTCCAAGTTTTCTATAAAATAATGATTGCATGTTTAATGATTGCATGTTCTTTAGTTGACTACAACATAGTTTATTAAGTCAGTCCTCTCTTGTTGGATATATAGTTATCTTTTTCACTATCATAGTGCTGAAGTCTTTATACTTGTTTGTCAAATTTACTTGAATATCATTATAGATATGATATTAAAAGACTTTTCAGAAAGAAAACAAAAGATAATAAAATCTGTAAAACAGTTGCATTTATGAGTCCATACTGTGGTTCAAACTTTAAAAGAGTATAGTTGCTGTAGATTAGAATGGTTTTTATTAACATGTGTCCTAAACCATATCTGGGTCACTGTATAAGGTCTAAGTATCAGAAATATTTTATTTTCCATTAGTAATCTTTTAATGATGAAAACAGTTATTAAATAAACATAAGAAATTAAAATATTTTAAATAATTTAGCTAAGATTTAAATAATGAGAAAATTAAAGAGGTAATTCAAATAGTCATTAAGTTATAGACATTATAATAATCCCATTGTAGTTTAATTCAATTAGTTTATCAAGTGCATCATGAGACAAATTATGTCCTAATTGAGTATAAATAAAATTAAAAATCAAATGAGACATGATTAACCTATAAAATATACACTTTAAATAATTCTATACAATGTTTTGTTTACATTATATTTCTAGATACTCCTTTTCATAAATTTTATTCAATTATCACTTTGCTAGCAGAAAAATAAGGTAATTTTGCTTAGTTTGCACCTTTTATGGACTCAGTGACGTACCCTGTAAGTTTTTACTAGCTTTTTAGTCTTGCATAGTCTTTTAAAAGCAATTACAAATGATTAAGTCACTTCATTGTGGTTTTCCTATGATTATCGTTTTTAAATTTTCATATGCTTAAATATTCCAACTATTCTTTAACCTATCTCTTACAATAGACAGTTGGCAAGGCTTTTATTATGTTTTAATTATACAGATTCCTCTTCTTCATGTTCTTGTCCAAAGAAGATATAAAAAGTTAAGAGTCCTTCCTTTTAATATGTCATTATGTTCATGAATCTCCTCATTTGGAAGCCAGGCTATTTCTCCCTTCTACAGAGTAAAAATGTTAACGTTTGTTAATTATTATAATCTTTTTTATTTTATTTTGTTCCTTTATCTTTTGACAGGGAACATTTATAGATATATAATTATAGCATTTTGTCCTCTTTAGATTTCTCATATCCATATGCACCACCAATTTTTCTCAAGTAATTTCACCAGTAATTTCACCATCAATCCAGTTGCCCCTTGAGAGACATTCTTCTCCTATTAAAAATGTATAAAGCAGCAATCACACCAGGGGACTTAATCATTAAAATATTTCTACTATAGTTGTTAAATTTCTAGAAAGGGAAGGACAACAGCTTTCAGAGAGGAAAAGCTGAGATATTAGTAAAATGATTTTGGCCCCTAGGGAGACTCAACACATTAGATTGTTTGTTTGGCTTAAGTGTCACAGTACACTAAACCCGTAGCTCTGCCGTTAGCAGCCTTTTGTGTTCACTCCATTCTACTGTCACAATGCCGAACACATATTGCCTTCTCCAAAAATAGAGGTAAAATAATCTAAATGCTTACAAAGTAATGGTGAGGAGAATGGAAACTTTTTCATAAAAGCAATAGTTGAAGGAAGTTAAAGAATTTCCATTTCTCAAAGTCAGTTTGCCACACAATATAACCTAATCACAGGAGTAAAATTTATCATACCCACAGTCCCAGCCAATATACCATGGGGCAGGTACTGCTTCTACACAGTTTCCTCATCATAAAGTAGAAAAATAAGAGTATTTATCACCATGTAATCTTATGGTAAGAATTAATGGGGTGATTTCTGTAGTGCCTGGTAGTAAATATTCAATGAAAGTTATTATTATTTGTAAACATATCAAGGATGTTAAATCAATCCATTAATATTTAGGAAAGTTTCTCTTGTTTTCTCAAAGACTCGATTTTATATAAGCATCATTAACCCAAAAAGCATGAATTAAGTCTTTGTATGCTTATGATATGTACTTTGGAGTCTATTTTAAGTAATTCAGTGAAGCTCCTAGCATAAGCTCACAGAAGAGTAGAGTGGTTTATTTACTCTGTGACGTACAGGCAACTAAACAGTTGAGGCCAGGTGCTAAATCTACGTTGACAGTTTCCTTAGTTGCCTTTTCTGTATTCCATTTTATATTCTACCTGGTTAACCTAGTCGAGGATTTATTTATAGATCGTAGGCATTTATTTTCATTTGTTTGTTTGTCTTTGCTTCCTGGTATTCTTTCTTAAGCTAGAAACCTCAAAAAGTATGGTTCACATTTGCTCAAACATGAGATATTTAGGACAGATAATAAGCTATTGGTGTGATATAATGGAAAAAGCCTTTTTTTTCCCTGAGGCAATCAAGATGGAATTTCAAAAGGTCTTCAGACAAGAGAAGTTTGCTCATAGAATAGAAAACTCTCCAATGCATCCCAGCTAGCTTAATACCCTAATCTTTCCAATCCAAATATATTTTATGCCAACAGCTAAAATGATGGAAATAACTTTCCATACAGGGCAAAATATTTTACTCGAAGATGGCAGTAAATAAGGACATAATGATGGTACATCCTATTAACACTAGCTCCTGAAATGAAAATATAAAGGATGAGTTTATAAACTCAAACTAGTGTGTTGTCACTAACATTATTAAAGGGTGTTTTTAAAAAGTACTAAAGGAATCTTCACCTTAAATTTAGACATTCTTAATTATATGCTTATTATTTTCCCCATTAAATGCACATGCACGTGGTCAAAACTACCTTTTTTTTTTTTTTTTTTTAAACACTCTTTTAAATTTTATTTATGTATTTATTTATTTATGGCTGTGTTGGGTCTTCATTTCTGTGCTAGGGCTTTCTCCAGTTGCGGTGAGCGGGGGCCACTCTTCATCGCGGTGCGCGGGCCTCTCACTGTCGCGGCCTCTCTCGTTGCGGAGCACAGGCTCCAGACGCGCAGGCTCAGGAACTGTGGCTCACGGGCCCAGTTGCTCCGCGGCATGTGGGATCCTCCCAGACCAGGGCTCGAACCCGTGTTCCCTGCACTGGCAGGCAGACCCTCAACCACTGCGCCACCAGGGAAGCCCCTACCTTGTTTTTATTCATATTTTTCTGGATATTCAACAAAGCTTGCAGTATGGGCAATTCCTGGTGTAGTATGACACTATCTTGTACTTAATGAGAATACAAGTGTCCAGATATCTCATTAGAAAAAAATATTTTTCTAGAGAAATAATCCATAGGAAAACAATCTTTCTGGACAGATTTAATTCAAATAAGGAGGCCTTGGTAAAGAAAATGTCAGATCCCCCAAAATAATTATCTCAGTACACAGGTACATAGTCTACTAAGAGTTCAAAACATGTTTCAATAAAGTTAGTTACATAAACTTACATTTTGACTAAAGGAATAAAATAATTAAAGCTGACTTGCGCAGCTAACACTTAGCTGAGTTCACTAGTGACCAATTATCGGCTGCTTTTAATGGCTTTCTCTTATGTGATCTTTTTTGTGTTTTAAGTGTTAGATTAACCAAGTATCCTTACCCACAAAGTGATAGTGCATCACCTAGTTTCTCATATATTAAGGTGCTTAATTCTTGATACGTGTTTTTCCAAACAAAAATATGTTTGCAATAATTCACACACCATCCAAGCTCCATTTTTAGTTATAACTTTGGGCACCGATTTCTTTAACCAGCTCAAGATGTTAATGGCTGAAAACACATAAAACCTAACCTATCGTAGACCAGTTTTTGTTTTTACAAGTCTTGTTAATATTTCCTGGTTGCAGGGGACATTTTATTTCAATGAATGTGGCATGAGTTTGCTGTGTCTTTGCCCTAACAGGAATGTATGTGAAAACTGAAAATACTTGGTTTCTAGCATGTATCTAGAGTTATAGCTCTGAATCCCGTAGAAGAGTATTCTTCCACGAGCAGTAATACATCTGACTGCTGATGTCAAGGTTCCTACCTAAGTGAGAAGTGACTCGGCATTCCCCCACACATCTCATGAATATAACTTCTTGCTAATTGTAACAGTCTTAGTGAGAAAATTGTGTGTTCATTTTCTTCCTTAATCTTCATTTAAAAGCAAATCATGAAGGACTCTGCTAATTTCTAACCAAACCATTCTCATTTTATCTCCTTTATAGCATGGTGAGAAAGCCTCAGGTTTTTTTTAAAAAAATAAAATCAGAAGTGAACAGAATGTTAGCTTATATATGTTTAATTAACCCCGAATGTTTGAAAAGAAAGATGAAGTTCAATAAATATATAATGGCTTATTTAAAAGCACATAAGAAACTACATATTATGATTAACTCTTTATTATTAACTCATTATTATTGTTCTTATTACTAATGCTACTCTATTATTAACTCCCAATAAGTAATGTTGTTATAGCCCACTAAACCAAGGCCTTGCCAATGATGACATGTGAAGCTGATTCCTCAGGAATTCATTATTGTTTTGTTACCATAAAGGAATTCATAAATTGGTTAGGTCTTTGTTATTTTTGTGCTGTCACCAACTTTTTTCAGGTTGTTAAATTGGTAGAGTGGAGAAAGCATTAAATCTGGAAGTTAGTTTCTGCACTAGATCACTCTGTAAACTTGTCACTTAACATCTCTACACCAAAATTTCATCTGTAAAATGAGACAGTTGCTCCAGACTAGTTCTGAGTTTCCCTGAATGCTGCAACCATCTATTTTCCAGGAAATGCAACAGAGACCACCATTTCTGATCTAGTTTCTTTCTTTTTTTCTATTTCCATAATTACATTTTCTTCTTCATCCTTCTGCAGAACACTTACTCCCAAGTGTATTAGGGCTACATCAAAACATGAAAAATTCATGCCCTCATATTTCTTATAGAGAGTTGAATAAATCTGGTGTACTATGATACGAATAAGAAACTTTTAAAACAGAAATGTAGCGATTTCATTTCATTTTGGAAAGAGGAAGTGCACAATTAATTACTTCATAGATAGGTAAAGACACAATAAGAACTAAAATGTAGGACAACATTAGAGTATATATATTTATACATACATATATATCCTTGATTTAAGATAGTATATATTTTATTTTATTAAGTCTTACTTACATTACTGAAAAGTAATCCATGGCCAGAATTAATTACTCATTTATTCATCTGTCAACTGATAATTATGTGAGACCCTATATTATGTGCTCCTAATAAAATATTGAGAAAAGCAGGCATTCTTTTCATCTTCATGGAGTATACTGTCTAATGGAAGAGGAGACAAAATCAAATAATCATTTAAGTCTTAAAAACTGTGATAAGACTTAAAGACAGGGTTCTATAAACAGGGATATGACTAGCATAGAAGAATTGGTGAAGGTAACTTGTGATAGGGGGATTTTACCTGTTCTATGAAACATGTATGAATAGTGTTTAACTAGATGTGTGTCTGTGCATGTGTGTGTTTTGGGGGATGGGAGTAAAATGGAGCCAGAAAGAAAACTCTGCAGGACACCAGGCCATTGGGCATGCACACAGGTCATAGGACAGGAGTTAGCATGAGGCGTCCAACAAGCAATGCTGACCTGGTCCAAGGATGGACCCTGAAGGCTAGTTTGATATACCATGCAACAACTGCATTCACAAGAAATTCATGAAATTCCTTATAAGGAAATACAATATTTTTTGTTTTCATCTCAAGAGCAATGAAAATCTATTAAAAGGTCAGAAACAGAGGGGGTGACATGCTTTGATTTTTGTTTCAAAGAATATACTCTGTGGTACAGAGAACTGGTAGAAGGCAGTCAAGGGTGGATGTGCTGGAAGTATGAGAGCGGTCCAGGTAAAGAATAAGATTAGGGAGAAACATTTACATTAAAAACTGACAAAACCTGAGAGTGGTTTTGATAAGGGGCTGTGGAAAGGATTTTTATTTTTTTTTAGATTTTGACACAATGTTGAAGAATAAAATACATTATCAGAAAAATAACCAAATAACCTTAGAGATTTGTAAAATAATGGTTTATAGAATATCCTCAGGGTTAAATACAGTAACTCCTGATTTTGCATGTGTGTGAATTTTGGAATTTATTAATTTATTCTGTTGGTAATTTCTGTCTCCATGGAGCTCTGCAAAGAGACCATTAATATTGAAACAGATTGAAAAAGACATAGATGTATACACTTCAATGACACAGAAATTTAATTAGGGGGCCAATTTGATGTCACCTCAAAGGCTCATGTGAAACAATCTGCGTGTGCATTTTACAGTAACAGGCTTTTCTATACTCCCTAGCTACTGACACCAACATTAGCCTTATAAACACAGGGACTGAATCTCCAGCACCAGGCCAGTGGCCATCATAACCTCTTACCTGGTTCAGAAGTACTTTCTGTAGTAGCCTGCACATGTGAAATCATTTTTTTTTCCTTTGTTATCCACCCCCCCCTTCCTTCACTCCCTCTCCCTCCCTTCCTTCCTTCCATTCTTCTTATATAGAGACTGTAAATCTGGCATAAACATCTGGTACACACATCTCATTTAAAAGCAAGAGCGGCTCTCTGTTTAGATCAGCTTCCTCAGGTGTAGAATGTAGACCAAAGCACAGTGATGGCTGACCAGACAGGTCTTGAATTATAAAATATATTTATTAATCAGAGGGGAGTAATGCAGGATGAAGAAGTTTCTCCTTAAAGATTATCATTTAGAAAATTACATTAAAAAGCAGAAATATATTGAAATTTTCGTTAATTCATATGACAGCACATGACACATCAATATGTCAAATGAATATCTTCAGTTTTACTCACAATTCTCTCATCTATTCTCCCATTTACCTAACTAAAGAAAGCAAATAAAAGATAGACTTTACCATTAGGACTCTCTCAATGTAATACAGTATTGATTAATTATTGACCTTAAGCTAAGAGAGATTTCTTTCAAACAACTTAATTAATGTGAAAATGATTGCTGATGCCATATAAATTTCCACTCAGATTAAGTGTTTTTGTCACGTAATCAACATTTACAGTGTGCGTTCCAAGTCTGAAGTTAACACTAAGAAAATAATGAATAATAAATTGGATACTTATCAGGGGCAATAAATACACACACACACACAAATGGTGGAAACACAGAATTAGCATTTCAAAGATCATTTCTCCCCAAAATAAGAACTGAGTAAAATAAAATCCAGTCAATTCATTTACTGTTTCTAAAACAACAAAAATCGATTTGCATTCCAATCTTGTTTCAGTCCTTATTTCCCAAACACCAAATCCTCATTCACTCAATCCTACGCAGTCTGACCTTAACTTCCTTAACTGCACCAAAGTGGTACCTTGAGGAATTTTGCTTCTCCTCCTTTACTTTCTCTTCTCATCATGTAGGCAAACATCAAATTAGCCATCAAGTCCTATTAATACTTCTATAATTTTGCTGACAGGTATCTTACTCTTTCCATTTCTACTGCCACTATGTTTAGACTGTTATCAATTTAATTTTACTATCAACAGAAGACTATAATTTTCACCTGTTCATTGTCTTCCTCTTCCAATTGTCTAAACTACAAACTTCAGAACTTTTACAGTACGCTTTGATCACATCACACTTCACATTAAAAAAAAAAAGAAGAGAAAAAGAAAACAAATCAAAAACAGAAAAGTGTGAACAAACAAAAAGATCTTCCCCAAATTCTCACTCTGATAGTTTAGGTTCTTAATCGAAAACAAATTTTAACAAGTATAAGAATTACCTGGAGAGTTTTTAAAAACTCTGAATCAGAGATTCTCATTAAATTGGTCTGGTGAAGATCATGGGAATCTATACTTTAGCAAATATTTTAAGTGATTCTAACAAAACTGGCCCTAGACCACACTGAGAAACTTAATTCCAAGTCTTCTCATTTTTAAGTTTTGTGAAAAAAATCTTCTCTAATAAAAATGTATTTTTATTTTTCTGACTCTTTCTATGCTAGTCCTTTTGCCTAGATTTTATTTTCATTTCCTAATCCCCTGCCAATCTCAAAACTCACTCATTTTCATATATACTATAAAGCCTTCCCTGATTATCTCCAGCCAAAAGTAATCTCTATTTTACAGTTGTCATTTTAGTTTCATATGACATTCAATACATACCACCTGCACAGTTTTCTATTACTAAATAACAAATGACCACGACTTTAGCAGCTCAAAACAACGCTCACACATAAGTCACAGTTCTGTAGGTCAGAAGTCCAGTACAGTGTGGCTGAGTTCTCTGCTTAGGCGGCAGTCAAGGTATGGCCTGGGGCTCAGGGTCCACTTCCAAGTTCATTCACATTATTGCTAGAGTCTAGTTCCCAGGATTTTTAGTACCAAAGATCTCATTTTCTTGCTGTCTGTTAGCCAGGAGCACTTGCAGATTCCAGAGGCTGCACTCACATCCCTATACCACAGCCCCCTTCATCTCAGCAAAAGAGAATCTCTTTCATGTCAAATCTATCTCACTCTTCTAATATCTCCGACCTCCTTGTCTCTCACTAGTTGGAGAAAACTAGCTGCTTTTAAAGGGGTCATGTGATTATATCAAGCCCACCTGGTAATTACTCCATCTTAAGTTCAACTGCGCCATATTATATAATCTAATCATGGGAGCAAAATGCACTTACTTAACAATTCTAGGTGTTATGCAAGGCATATATACCAAAGGGCTGGGAAATCTTAAGGGACATCTTCGCATTCTGCTGTGTATTCCTCTGAAACATATATTTATTTTTCCCTTTCTTAAATATAAGTTCCTAAAGAGCAAGGATGATGCATTATACACTTTTTGTCTACCACAAATCACCCGTCCTAAGGTTTCACACACAATAAACATACACTAAATAACTGTTGAATGAATGGGCTCTTCCTGTGATAACCTCTTTCCTGATGCATTAAATTTAAATGAATTAATAGCATTGGTCCTAGCATAAATAAATGTGTAGTCATTCACTCTTGAAAATGTATAGTCATTCATTCTTGAAGAGATTGAAGCAGTTAGGAACTCAAAACACTGAGTTTTTGATCCTCTTCATCTTAGTGAAGAATAATAGTACCATCAATCAAAGTTCCTTGTTGACAGAAGACATAGCTAAGTAAACCATCCAAATATGAAACAGAAGACTTTAAAATGAACAGCTCATTAGTGTATTGTGGGATAAATTCTGCAAGTGACATAATGTTTGAATTACTGAAGTCCTCATATGAGGAAAAAGGAGGAGAAGAAAGAGAAATAATCTTTGTATTAATAGTGGGCTAAAGTTTTTCAAATTTGATGAAAACAATAAATCCATATATCGAAGCAATTTGACGAACTCCAAGAAATATGAAGAAAATCACACAAGGAACATCATAAAGATGTTTCTTATAATGAGTGAGAAAAATTCTTAGAATGAAGAAAAAATCTTAAAAGCATCCAGAGTACTGGATAAATTGGAAAGAAATAGACTTTGTAAGTAAAAACTTTTAACTATAAAAACTTCAGAACAAACAACTTCACTGGCAAATTCTACCAAACATTCCTTAAGAGGAATCAATACTAATTCTACACAATTGAGCAGACAATACTGAAGTGAAAGGAACACGGAACACTTCCGTACTCATTTCATGTGGCCACAATTAACCTAAGATCAAAACCAGGAAAAGACACTGAGAGGAAGGAAAACAACAGATCATACATCTCATGAATAGGTGCAAAATTTCTCAACAATATTAACTAATGGAATCCAAAAGCATCTAAAACTATAATACCTAATGACAAAGTGGGGTTTATTCCAGGAACAAAAGGTTGGTTCAACATTTGAAAATCAATCAAGGTAGTAATTTATAATATCAATTGACTGAAGAAGAAAAAGCACATGGTTATCTCAGTATGTACATAAAAATCCTGAGACAAATTCAATGTCAA
Organism: Eschrichtius robustus; assembly: GCF_028021215.1. Lineage (NCBI taxonomy): Eukaryota > Metazoa > Chordata > Mammalia > Artiodactyla > Eschrichtiidae > Eschrichtius > Eschrichtius robustus. The sequence goes on from NC_090830.1 coordinate 70,287,661, forward strand.
TTCATGATAAAAACTTTTAGTAAACTGTGAGTAAAAGGGAACTTCCTCAACATGACACAAAGCAATTATGAAAAACATTGCTAATATCACACCTAAACATGAATGTCTGAATTCTTCTCCCTATAGTCAAGCACTAGGCAAAAGTGTCTACTCTCACTAATTCTATGTATCATGGCACAGAAGGTCTTAACTAAAGCAATGAACAAAGAAAAAGCAATAAAAGCCACTGAACTTGAAAAGAAGTAAAAATAAAATTTATGGCATACAACATTATGGTCAGAAAACTCTAAAGAATCTACAAAAAGCCATAAGAAATAATCAATAAGTCTAGCAATGTGAGAGAATACAAGATCAATACATGAAAATCAATTTTATTTCTATATACAATGAACAATTAGAAATCAAAATGTGGAAAATATTACTGTCTACAATAGAATAAAAAAATCATTGAATAAATAAAGAAAAATCTTATAAAATATACAAGACCTGTACAGTGAAAATTATAGAACATTTCTAAGAGAAGTTAAAGAAGACATAAAGAAACTGAGTGCTATAATGCGTTCATGGTTAAGAATACTCAATATTGTTCAGGTGTCAGTTCTCCACATCTATGAATACAATGAAATCCCAGTCAACATTCCATTAGGGTTTTTTTTTTTCCCCCCTAGAAATTGAGAAGCTAATTCTAAACTTAATATATGGAAATTTAAAATTTATATGGAAAGGACCCAAAATAGCCAAAACACCAAAGACAAAACTGAGTTGAAAGACTATTATAAATTTTAATCAAACTAGTATGATACTGGTGTAAAGATGGAGGAATAAATAAATAGAACGGAACAGAGAGTCCAGAAATAAAACCACAAATATATGGTCAAATGATCTTTGATAGAGGTACAAAGGTACTTAAGAGGAGAAAGGATTATCTTTTCAACATATGGTACTGGAATAATTGGATATCAATATGCAAAAATGTAACCTTCAATCCATATCTCACACCAGATACACAAGTTAATTCAAAATCAATCATAGACCTAAATGAAATAGCCCAAACTATAACATTCCTGAAAGAAAATATTGGAGAAGATCATTGTGACCTTTCGATAGGCCAAAATTTCCTATATATGACAACTGAAGTATAATCCATAAAGGAAAAAGTTGAAAAATTGAACCTAATCAAAAATAAGAACTTCTCTTTGTGAACACAAACTCTTAAGACAATTAAGACAATTTGTTCTTCAACAAATTTGAAGAAAATATTTTCCAATCACATATCTGCCAAATTACTTTTTTCCAGAATATATAATAATTTCTAAAACCCAGTATAATTAGAAAATGTAAAATAATGATAAAAAGAGTAAAAGATACTTTACCAAGGAAACAGTAAGCAAATAAGCACATGAAAAGATGTTCAACATCATTCAACATCATTTGTGTGTATGTGTGTGTGTGTGTGTGTGTGTATCCATTGGAGAAAATGACAGCACGTCTACACAAAGATATAAAAGATATGTATACAAATGTTCAGAGCAGATTTATTTATTTGTGGTCATCAAAAACTGGAGACAACACAAATTTCCAGCAACAGAAGAGTGTATAGACAAAATTTGGTGTTTCTGTACAACAGAATACTAATCAATAAGTAAAAATAAAAAAACATTTACACATGTAATAATATGGATGTCTCAAAATAATTTTGCTGAGTGGAAGAGGCTACACCCCAAGAACTGGTAGAAACTCCCTGAGAAACTACTTGAGAGAAACTCCTTGAGAAAACCCAGGCTTTCAACTATAAGAGTTAGGACAGGACAAGTGAACCAAGGAAAACTGCTGTTAGGCATCTGAGGTTTCTACAGACTACAGGGCCACTACCTGCTCAATGTAGAGGGAGTGGCAATAGTGCTAAAGAGACCACTGAGATGGAGAAAGAAGGGAACACGATGGGAAAGCAAAGAGAATCTCCCAGCAAATGAAAAACCTGGCATCTGGGCTACAACACATGGAGAGATATCCCACAGTTTCAAAAAAATTGGCAGTTTCTCTGTTAAGCACAAGCCAATCTCTGGAATCTCAGCAGTGCTTAGAACCTAAAGCTTCTGTATGGGAAAATCCTGATCCCACTTTTAAAACATTTGAAACCAATGGTGAAATAAATAAAACCAAAACTTTAAAAGAAGCTGCTAAACTACAGATCATCTTTTATTAGCCTTTAGTCTAGCAGCCTGACTTATACAAGGAGTGCACTTCTTTCTGGAGGTAAATACAATTTATTTCAATCTCTACTGTCATTTACTTTTTGCTATATCAAATACAGATATGAGATCTGTTGCCTAAAATTAAACAATCTAACAACATATTTTTAGTTAAGATAGCATAAGGAAGAGAGAATGTGACAGAAGAAATATTTGAAGAGATAATGTCTATCAACTTTAAAAAATTGATACATGGTATCCACCCTCAAATCCAAAAATCTCAGCAAACCCTAATCAAAGCAAATAAAAAGAAAACCACACTTAAGTACATGATAATAAAAACAACATAAACAAAAGATAAAATGTAGAACTTAAAATACCCAGAGGAAAATGGCATATTATCTGCAAGGGAAAAATAGTATGAACAATGACTTATTTATCCAAAAGAATGGAGGCAAGAAGACAAGACAATGAAAATAAATTTTCAAAGTGTTAGAAGAAAAAAATGTCAATCTAAAATTTTATATCCACTGACAATATCATTCCAAAATTAAGGTGAAATAAAGAAAATCTCAGAATGACAAAACTGAGAGAATTCATGTTCAGTAGACCTGTACTAAAAAAATGGTTTAAAAAAACCCCACTTCAGTCTGAAGATAAATAAAACCAAATGGTTTTATTTACATAAGAAGAAAAAATGGTAAATGAAACTTACTACTCTAAGGTTCTAAGCTGTTTATGCATTACTGTATTCTTATTTAATGGTAGACTGCTTTGACTTAAAGATACAAGCAACATTTTAAAAATAACACATACGCAAAGAGGTATTGTTAAAAAGCAATACAGAAGACAAAATAACATATTACTAGTACTCAAAACATCCAAGAAAATGCAGAATACACAGAATAGAATAGCAAAAAGAAGCAGAACAGAAAAACAAAGAATAGGATAAATATACAACCAATACCAAGCTGGTGGAGTTGAAATGGATACATCAATTATACCAAATGTAAATGGAATAAACATTCTCAATAAAAGTCTAAGACTATCAGACTAGATTAGAAAGTGTGTTTTAAAATAAGAATACTCTGAATTTGGACTTTAACAGGTTGAAAAGATGAAGGCAGAAAAAACATATACAATGCAAAGAGTAAGTGGAAGAAAACTGGCTTAGTAATATTAATATAAGACAAAACAGACTTTAAGATAAAGATATAGACATAGAAAGGCACATTTTATAATAGTAGGAGAATCAATCCATCTAGAACACATGGTAAGACTAAATGTGTATGCACCTAACAGAACTTCAAATATATGAAGCAAAAATTGACAGAATTAAAAAAAGTAGATAGCTCCACAGTTATAGTTGGAGATTTCAGCACATATATTTCAGTAATTGATAAAATAAATATACCTTAAAAAATCAATAAGAATAAAGATGTGGACAACACTGTCATTAACTAGAGCACTAGAACTAATTATCTTTTATAGATCACTACACATAACCAACTGCACAATGCATACTTCAAGTGCTCATTAAACATTCACCAAGGTAAACTATATATTCAGCTATAAAATACTGTCAATAGTTATTAAGATATTAAAATCATACAGTGTATATTCTCTGATCACAGCTGTATTAGATATCAATAACAATAAGATATCTAGACAATTCCAAATATTTGGAAGTTAAACCACAGCTTTCTAAATAACTCATAAATAAAAGAAGACACACAAAGCATTAAAAAATGTTTTAAATTGAATAATAATAAAATACAGCATAAAATTTGTGGAATGCAGCTAATGAAGTTCTTAGGGGGAAATATGTAGCTTTTTAATACATACATTTTTAGACTTACAAAAGACCAAAGAGGTAAATATTTACTATCTAAGCTCCTACTTCAAGAAACTAGAGAGAAGCAAATTAAAACCAAAGTAAGTAGGGGACTTCCCTGGTGGTGCAGTGGCTGAGAATCCACCTGCCAATGCAGGGGACACAGGTTCCATCCCTGGTCCAGGAAGATCCCACATGCCGTGGAGGAACTTAAGCCTGTGCGCACAGAGCCTGTGCTCTAGAGTCTGTGAGCCAAAACTACTGAGCCCCCTGCCACAACTACTGAAGCCTGCATGCCTAGAGCCCATGCTCTGCAACAAGAGAAGCCACTGCTATGAGAAGCCCGCGCACTGCAATGAAGAGTAGCCCCTGCTCACCACAACTAGAGAAAGCCCATGCACAGCAATGAAGATCCAAGGCAGCCCCCCCAAAAAAAAGAACAGAAAACAAAATAAGACAAAGGAAATAGTAGAAATGAATTGTTTAGTTAATCAACAAAATAGACAAATAATGGAGAAACGTCAGTGAAAACAATCACGGTGTTTTGTTAAGATTATTAAAATTTATAAACCTCTAACTAGACTTATTAAATTAAAAAATAAAAGAAGCTAGTTACTGATGCAGTAATAAAATACCGTAATTCCCTACAAACTCTACTTTATGAGGACTTTACTAATATCTGAGGCTTTCTGAGAATAGTAAAGTACTCTGATGTAAACAAAGATTTCTTGAAACAAACTCAAAAAGCACTAATCAGAAAAAAAAAAAAAAAATATATATATATATATAAATTGGAATTCATGAAAAAGATCTGCTTATCAAGAAACCACATTAGAAAATACATAGAAACCACATAATGGGAAAAATATTCCCCTTGCATATGTGTGAGAAAGCAGTTAGATCCAGAATATATCAATAATTCTACAAATCAAAAACAAACACACTAATAATCAAATAAAAATGGCCCCAGTAGCCCCAAACTGGAAACGACCCAATGTCTATCAACAGGAGAATGGATATAAAGAAAGTATGGTAGAATCATACCACATGATAACACAGATGAATGTCTAAAACATTTTTAACAAAAGAAGCCAGAAACCAGAGAATACATACAGTATAATTCACTTACATGAATTCCTAAAATAGAAAAAAATAATACTACACAGTGATAAAAATCAGAAAGTGTTTGCTCTGGGTGAGTGAGTGGGGGGGAGTGCTGACCAGAAAAACACATGACAGGATCTTTTGAGCAGTTAAAAATATTCTACATCTTGATCTGAGTGATGGTTACATAGGTGTCTACAATTGTCCATACTTTTTTTTTATACTGATTGTACTCAGTTTTTTAAAGGAAGATATGAAATGACTGAAAACAAACTAAATGTCTATCAATTAGAGAGTGGATAAATTGTGATACAATTGAAAACTATATAGCAATCAAAATGCTTGAACTAGAGCTACATGTATGAACACGGATTAATTTCAAAAGCTTAATGTTACTGAAAAAGTAAATAAAAGAAAGACAACTTGCAAAGATTGCAATGAATATGACATCACTTCCCTAACTGTAAAGGTATAAAACATCACATTCGTGAAAGTGTGTTCACATGGGCCATGACCAGTGGGTAAGCAAAGAGAGGAATGGGATTGAGAAGAGGTCACAGATAACTAGAGGATTTTGTAAGGGAAAAAATATTTTTAAAAATGTTTTAATTTTAAAAAAATTGGTATGGTATGTTTTAAAAATGATTGACTTTCATATTGTTGGAAATTTACCAATATAGAATTTTAATATGATTGAGTTAATTCGTATTTAATAGCCTGATTCTTTTATAAATCCATGCAAAGTATTGCAGATGACTTCTTTCCTTCGTACTTGATTAATTCACTAAATCTACCTGTCACAGGAAACAACCTGAGACAACCTATGTGACCAGCAGACCATGAAAAACTACCCTTGATCTTATGATGAAGAGTGCTCATTTTCTTCCAAAGAGAACAAGACCAGCATGCAGCATGAATTTCTCCTATCAATAGAAAGTCAGTGACCACCAATGAATAACAGAACAACAGCAGACTATAGAGTAGAATATGCCATTCATAATACCTGGAGATTTGCAGCCATCCACCTCCAACTGGGACTCCTGAAATGATTCCTCAAGTGATCATATGTCCATAACTGCAGGTCATAATCCAATTATAAACTAAAGCAATAAACACCAGGACAGTACTGGAAATGTATCTCCTGGTCAATCTGAATTGAGCAAGGGAAAACTCTGTTGAGAATGCTTGCATTGCTCTAACAGTGTTCAGCATAACAATGATTAAACAGGGCCTCCCCTGAGCTGCTTAATAGGGTAAAGTGGAAAAAGCAGGGCATGGATGTTTGATAGTGTTACATAGAAACACTGGGCTCAAACTGATTAAATAGCAATGTCCCTGTCCTTCCGCATTATTCAGAAAGTGTCATGGTGCTGCACAATGTAGATCTGTTTTCAGCTTGAACTCCGAAAAGAAACTGAATCTTTCCACCAAGGAAGACTATTTATTTGTTTGTTTTTTGGTTTATTTTTGCAATGTGAGTCTGTCTCCTGACCCAGTTGATTGGGCTCCTGACCAAGCTGTGCCAATCAGTGCCTCCTGTGGGGATTTGGAACTGAGGTAAGAGACAAAATTACAGTTACACCACGTGTCCAGAATATGGCATGTAAACTCGGGAATCATTGGTAACAATCTACCCTCTGTCATGGGACCCCAGGCCCAGAGAAAAACAGTTCACTAAAAAAGAAGAATGAAGCAGATGTAGATGTGCAGGAAGAAGACAATATGAGAGCATGAGACAGAGTGCCTGAATTCTAGCACTCCCTTCATTCAACTTGCCTTAGAAGGATTTTTGTTTTGATCCAACACATTGTACTCTGACAGGAACGCAGTCCAAGAACATTTCAGGCAAGACTTTGAGAACTGTGGATTGTAAGTACTATTCCTGACAAGTAACTTAGTGGACAAGAGAAACATAAGGATACATGGTAAAATATAAACCAACAGGAAGGCTATCATTTCCTCCTGTTTTAAGACATGACCTCAAGAAGCCTCTAGAGGGCAGGAAGGCTAATTTTATCGAGAGGCCAACATTTGGGTTTTCTCCATATAATAGATAGCATTTATTGTACAATTACTTTGTGCCTGATGCTCCTCCAAATATTCTGCATCGATTAAATAATTTAATTTTTGCATAAATCCATTTGATAGATATCATTTTTATCTGTTTTACAAATGACTCAGTCAAAGATACAAAGCAATTAAAAAACTTGCCCAAGGTGATGCAACCATTAAACTGAGCAATTATCAAACCAAGGCAATCTCCCTACCCTGGCACTTGTTCACTCATCCACTGGGCTAGCTGCTTCTCATATATTATACACTTGATATTTTTCTATTGCAATACTATGCCTCTGTAACTCAAGCCAAGGGAAAAATAGGAATTTTAGCTGAAAGAAATACACCAAGTCCCAAGAATGAAACTCTAATTTTTTTGGGTATCACACTGTTACAAATAAAATGCCCATCTTTCTAAAGAAACCCTAAAACTAATGTTATGGACTAAATAGTTATAACCTCCCCTAAATTCATATTTTGAAATCCTAATCCCCAAAGTGATGGTATAAGGAGGTGGGGCCTTTGGGAAGTAATTAAGTCATGAGGGTGGATCCCTGATGAATGAGATTAGTGCCCTTATAAAAGAGACCCCAGTGAGCTCTCTAGCTCTCTTTCTGCTTTGTGAGGACACCATCTACCCAGGATCCAGGAAGCAGGTCTCACTAGACACCAAATCTGCTGGCACCTTGATCTTGGACTTCCTAGCCTCTAGAACTGCAAGAAATAAAATTTGTTGCCTAACCCATCCAGTTTATGATAATTCGTTAGAGCAACTTGAACTAAAACAATTAACAACCCAGTAACAAAGTTATACTGAGGCAGTACCTAAAGCTCTCCTTATCTTTGTTCTGGTTGTATTTGCAAAAGAGGAAAAAATAAAAATAAAAGATACTGTTGCAGTGTATCTATCGCATATGAAACACTGACTTTAAAACTCAGTAAAATATTTTTAATCTAAGCATAGCTCTTGTGATCCATCATTCTGTCTATAAAACACAAGAACTGGGATGACTCAATGGTGTAGTAATTAAGTTAATACAAATTTCAAATAACAAGCTGCTGAGTAGAAAATAAAATGCTATGCAAATGGAGAGCCTAATAATTACCCTGGTTTACAGAAAGAGAATGAAACTCATGTGTGCTACAAATTGCTGGAGGTGGGGCACTGGTATCAGCAGTAGAGGGAAAACTATCTAACAAGCATGACACTAACCATCCGTATCAGAAGGCAGAGCTCTGTGAACAGACGCCGGGGTTCAAATCTGTACCTTGGCAGATTTATAATTAAGGCATATTCTATTGTCTCTCAAAACCTAAGTTTTCTCATCTATAAAGCAACTGTAATGATAACATATGCTTCTGAGAGTTGTTACACGGATCACGTGAAAGTACATGTTACTGTAATATGTGGAATATGATAATTGCTAATGGATATTAGCCAATATTAACAGCACCATGCTTGGCTCTACTTCTTTTGAAACGATATTAAAGCAGTTCTCTTTACTTCTCTAGGAATATAACCATTACATATGAAAAATGCCAACATCTTTGATATGAAGGGAAAATTAGTGAAAGATGGAAGACTAAGTAAAAACACAATTTTTTTTTTTCTGTCTCGGTTTATTTAATAATAGGTGATAAGTAATCAAATGTAGCAGTCCATACAGTGATCCCAAGTCCATATTTATAAGTAATCAACTTCAGTTGCATGATTTGTAATTGCAGTTTTTGCTTTCTATTTTCAAGTTTTTACAGAAAGTGTGTTTTAGCAGGAGGTGGAGGTAAAGAGGAAGAAAGCAAGAAAACAAGAAACTTCAGGGACATTTTGCATGTTAGAATCCTGCCACTGGGACTGTTTCTTACCCTATTTAAATTTTTTTTCCCTTTGTTAGGTTTAAAAAAACCACTAATTTTAAAAGGGAATGAACTGTACAGGTGAAACAGAATGCTCTGGGATTTACCCATCTACAAGCAGAAATATGCCACATTTCTAGTAATACCTCAGATATCAAAGCAACATGCCCTCTTGAATTCAACTAGCAGGAAGACAAGTGTTTTTCAGAATCTCCTCCTTCTTTTGTCTTACCATAGTCTCAAAAATCCCAAGAATGTTCACTCCAAGACTCCACAAGTCTCTGAATTCCAAGTTAGCATTTTTTTTTCTTTTCTTTCTTTCTTTCTTTCTTTTTTTAATCTAGGATGGAGAAGCAGAAAGATAGAAAGATCCTGGATCCCTAAACACATCAATGAACCACTGGTTGAGTCTTGTACTCTATCACCCAGATTACTCATTGTGTGGGGAAAATAACCCCTTTCTTGTTGTCAGATTTTTCTATTGTTTGCTGACAAGAACATTTCTAACAGGCAGAGACTAATGACAGTATGTGTTTTTATATACCAGAAATTTCTCCTCTCCCCAAAATAGAAGTGAGCTATAACTTGGTCAGGAACTTATTAAATCATATGGAACAGGAGTGGCCAAGGTACAGTTAAGCACAGCTGCCCAGTTTATTTCCAGGGAACATTCCAAACTATGATACTGAGTATGACCCGCTGTGCCATACTGTTTTCCTTATTTGAGGAAATTTGCTTCTAAATCCCAATTATTCCACAACAAATGCTGTTTTCTGGGATCTCTCTTCCATCAAAAATAGATTTTTATAAATGAATCACAAATATGAACAACGTTCATGAAACATCATATGAAAGTCCTGGGAATATAACAGGGTAGCTCTTTTAAGGACTCTTGAAGCTTCCACCTTATTTAGCAGTTTTCAATTTTTCTAAGGTACTATTGTTGGCTTGTCTCCTAGAAAATGCAAAGGATTTAGGGGTGGTTTTTAATAACCCCACAGATCAGCCTATCAGAATTTCAGTCTTGATCTAGCCTAGTGCTACTGCAAATCCAAAAAGTCTTCTAAGACTGTAAGATGCAGGAAAGGAAGATAAGCTCATTATTAGAAACATTTAAAAAAAAATATGATTCCACACATTTTTTTCATTCATAGATTTGTATTATTTCATAATTTTATCATTACGGCTATGGCTATGTGTTTTGCTTATATTTGATTCTATTTAATATTCTTTTCAATCATCAATCCTTATATATCTATATTTTAAGTATTACATATAATTTACTGGTTAGGTATCTGTTTATCCAGAGCATTCACATCTTTACCTTGCAAATGGAAAAGCCCTGATTAAACATAAACGTTTTTAAAAAAAAACCCATCATTGTCAACCTCCAATTCCTCCCTCTAAAAAGAAAAAAAAAAAAAAAAAAAAAATACACTCACAGAATCCTGTCTATTTCTCTTCATTTTCTTCTGCTGTAGATCAGATTTCCCCTTCCCCAGATAGCTTGGTTTTCTAACTTGTGAAAATCACATAGTCACCATTAATTCTAAATACAATGTTAGCCTCCCATGCTTCAAATTAAGGTGAATTATTTTAATGTAATTATTCTAGTGGTTTCATTATGGAATCAGTCAAAATGAGAAATGAAAAGCAAAATTGTCAAAATACTCGAGTTAGGACAAAAGAAAGGCAGACATTTCTTGAATTCTTCTGTTGCACGTTATACGCTAAAAAAAACAGCATCTATAATTCAGAGAACACTCCTACTGACTTCTCCACAAACACTGAAAAATTCTGTTTCAAACAGAGGTAATTAGTCAGTGATTAAGAGACAGAGAGTAATCAGTACAAAAGAGAATTGCCTTTGTTTGTAGAAGAGCTGCCAGTCCAGAAAAGGAAGACTTTGGAGGAAACTTTTTAAATGAATTATCTAGTTTTAAAGTTAATTGATTCCAAAGTTAAAAGTTCAAAACTATCAGCACAAAAGTATAAAGTAAGTCGGCATAAGTACACCCTTTAATATGTGGCTTGCACTGGGGAATATTCTTTCCCACATCCTCAGGTGCCTTGTCTCCTCACCATTCAGTTTTACTCACAAATGCCTTCTCTTCAGACGGGGTTCCCTGATCACCCTAGCTAAAGTAGATCCCAACTCTTTACTCTGTCTTCTCTTGTTCACAGTATTTATCAGAATCTGAAATTACATTATGATGTATTTTCTTCTTGGTTGATTATCTGTCTCTCCCACTAGAATATAAGTTTCATGGAGACAGAATGTTTATTGTGGTCCAAGGTGTAATTCCAGTACCTTTAATGGTGCCTGCAACATGTTAGGTGGTTAATGAAACTTTTGTTGACAAATGAATACCTAATACCTGAAGGAGATTCTTTGTTTACAAAGATCCATGGGGGTTAAAAGAATTAGATGTTGCAAAAGATTTTATTCTTGGTAACAGCTGTATGAGGTTTTTTTTAGGGATGTCTGGAAATAATGGATAGAATCAATGTGCATTATTTACCTGAGACTTTATTAATGAGCCCAAATGACACCTCTTCCCAGAAGGCTTCCTAATAAACTGGATTAATGAATTCCTCATAAATGTTCATCGACAGAGGAATTGATAAAGAAGATGTGCCATATATATACAACAGAATATTACTCGGCCATAAAAAATAATGAAATAATGCCATTTGCAGTGACATGGATGGACCTAGAGACTGTCATTCTGAGTGAAGTAAGTCAGACAAAGACAAATATCATATGATATCACTTATATGTGGAATCTAAAATAATGGTACAAATGAACCTACGTACAAAGCAGAAATAGAGCCACAGATGTAGAAAACAAACTTATGGTTACCAAGGGGGAAAGCGTGGGTGGGGGGAGGGATAAATTGGGAGATTGGGATTGACATATACACACGACTATATATAAAATGAACAACTAATAAGAACCTACTGTATAGCACAGGGAACTCTACTCAATACTCTGTAATGACCTATATGGGAAAAGAACCTGAAAAGGAGTACATATATGTATATGTGTAACCGATTCACTTTGCTGTACACCTGAAACTAACACAACATTGTAAAGCAACTCTACTCCAATAAAAATTAATTTTAAAAAATCAGTTCCTCAGCTGTGATTGAAAGTCCCTTGTTCATTTGTGCTCCTTCAACAGTAACCATTCAGTGGTGAAGATTAGGTCCAATTCCTCTTCTTGTCAATTAGATCTTTTATTAATTTTCCAGATAAAAATTGTATATATTTAAGGTGTAGAACATGATGATTTGATACACATAGTGAAATGATCACTATAGTCGACCTAATTGATATTATCTTCTCCTCACATAGTTACCTTGTGTGTGTGATGAGAGGACCTGAAATCTACCCTCTTAGCAAATTTCCAGTGTTCAGTATAGTACACTGTTGGTGGGAATGTAAATTGGTATAGCCATTATGGAAAACGATTCATCTTTGTAATTGCCTTAGTACCTAACACTGTATATAGTATCAGTGCCTTAAAAAAGTCTCATTGAATGAATAACTAAAACCATCACAGGATGCAAAGTTTCTTCTGATGAAAACATTCTTCCTTCAAGTGTTTATTAAAGATCTCTGCCCAACATCAATGCTGTCCAAACTTGAAAACAGAGTTCTTCAATATGCTCCATTTCTCTTTATGGCCCAGTGCACAGGCATTTCTACACCTGGGTGATTGAAGCAGTTACACTATTTTCACAACACAGTTTATAAAATAACATTGTCACTTTCTATATTTGGTGTCCTTTTATAAGTGTTCCCTGCTTCCACTACCCCCATACCAATCAAGTTAATAAGAACAATATATGTACAGCACTGGTGAACCAATAAAAACTGCCATAACTTCCCTTATGTCTGCCTATCCTCCTGTTGTAGGCAAACAAATGTATTTTCCAGTCCTCCCCAGAAGATCACAATTGTCTAAAGATACAGTGAGATCCAAATCTTTTCATATCAAGAAAAACACTGAAGGAGAGAGTTAAGTAAAACTCTTGCTAACTTTTAATCAGTTATGAAAACAAAATGAACTCTATGATTTTTAAATTAAGTTTAATATCTACACATTTCTGTACTGTCACAAATCTGAAACAAGTCATTATAATTAATCTTCCATCATGTCTTGTATTTATATCTAATTTTAGATCACAGATAAAAATATACTTTTGAGGGAAGCTATTTCACATTTATAGTGCATGTCGGAACCATAGAACAAAAGTTGGAGGTGAAGAGTCCACAGATTTTTACTGATGTATAAAAGGCATTTCAATATTTACTTTCTAAAAGCAACATACATATTCTCTTTAGTGAATAATGAGATTACCTTTTAATTAATCTCCTATTTTCTAGGGAAAAAATTAACCCTTTCTAATTATTCAAAGAAATATTTTAAAGTATATTACTATATGTCAAAGCTTAAGAGAGATTTTTCCCTAAAATTATCCTTTAGAAGTAATAGAAGTCACCTTATGTTTATGTCTATAAAAATACTCTCTACAAAAATATTCTTACACTAGAGTGGCATGTTCAAGGTCACTATATTTTGAATAAAACTATCTGAAGAAATATTAATATAAACAACCCTCTATTAATACTGCATTTGGATCATTAAAGCGATTAGATGTATAGTGAAAACAAAGCAAAAAGTAAAAATAAATATGTCATAGAAATTTAAAACATGTAACAATATTAGGGCTCTGATATTTACAATTTCAAATGCTGTATATGTTCATACACAAGCATTTTCAATCAACTTAAAAATAGGATAGGAGAATGGGTGCCATGCAGACCTTGGAATATTTTTAGGTCCAATTTCACATTCATTCACAAGACAACCATGGGCCACACCTGGTAACAGGTTCTGTCAGCAGGACAATGTCAAACATTCCACATCAATGACAGTAGTCCTGACAGCAATTCATACAGCATTCCACACAGCCCCCCAAGTGACAGTAAGATGTGGGAGTAAAAGATTCATCTTGGTCAAATACAAAAGGCGGCCTGCCCTAAAAGCCTTATGCCCTACAGGAAACAATATGTCTTGTAAGAACCTATAGTCATAATTTATAGCCACCCTGGAAGCCCGTGCCCAGTTACAAGAATCACCACATTATTGAAGCCTAAAAGTATAATGCACTTGTCATTAATTTAGAGTTCATTAACAGTTTCTCTCACTACAAAGGCTATTTGTCAATCTGTGGCAAACAACGTTGCTAATAATACAGCTATTCTATCTTTACCCAGCTCCTACCGGGAGAAATGTTGATTAATTGAATCATAATTATTCAAACAGAAAAAAATCAGACTGAAGGAAACTCTATAAGTCAAATGGTTCTTCAACAGGTTCTTCAGGTTCTTCAACAAATACATACGGAAAATACAGTTATAGACTGAAAAAAATTAATAGACACTGATTTTTATAAAATGGTCAAGACTAAAGTAGAATCTAGGGATGCACACTTAAAGAAATCTTAAGTTACTAGTTACTGTAAATGTCAGTACTGTGATTCATTTTGGGGGGCAAAGGGTTTAAAATTGTGTCAAAGCACATGGAAAGCTCTCTGAGGTGGCTGGAAAAGTACTAGTCCCTTTTTTTTTTTCAGTAAAATATACATAAAATTTATCCTTTTAACCATTTTTTGATGAATACACCAGATTTTATTTAACTTTTCCCCCTACCGTCAGATTTTTAGATATTGCTATTTTTAAACCATTACAAAGAATGCTATAATTACAAAGAAGCCTGTTTACGGCTGCCCCCTTTTCATTTTTTGCACTTTTAATTAATTAATTTATTTATTTATGGCTGTGTTGGGTCTTCGTTTCTGTGCGAGGGCTTTCTCTAGTTGTGGCAAGCGGGGGCCACTCTTCATCGCGGTGCGCGGGCCTCTCACTGTCGCGGCCTCTCTTGTTGCGGAGCACAGGCTCCAGACGCGCAGGCTCAGTAACTGTGGCTCACGGGCCCAGTTGCTCCGCGGCATGTGGGATCTTCCCAGACCAGGGCTCGAACCCGTGTCCCCTGCATTGGCAGGCAGATTCTCAACCACTGCGCCACCAGGGAAGCCCCCTGCACTTTTAAAAATTAAGCAAAATACATTTAATAAGGAAAACTTGGAGATTACAGATAGTCATGGAGATGGAAGTTAAAAATGCTCATCATGCCCCCACTGGAAACAGAAGTTTTCATTATTGTTACGTAGCTACAGTCGAAAGAACTCTGATGTAGGGATGGTTAGTGTCAATCTCTTTGTGTGTACCTTTTCCTAATTCATTATCATATATTTCCTGATAAATATGAACTACTACTGTGTATACAGTTTTGTACCTTGCTTTTGTCACTTAATATTTTGTGGTCTAATATTTCCATGTCTCTGACAGGGATCCTAGCACCGTTTTTAACAACTACACAGCATCCGTTTAGTGGACAAACTATAATGTATATAACCCCCTCGTTACCCTGTTCAATTTAGACAAAAAGTAAACAATGTAAGTGTATCATGGCCACCTTAAAGGCAGGTAGCACTGAAAGCAAGTCAACCCTTCCTTTTGTTTGCATCTTGGTCACTTTCAGAAAGAAGAAAGAACTGCAAGGACTTTAACCATTTTTAAGCACACGGTTCAGTAACATTAAGTATATTCACACTGCCATGAAGCCATCACCAGGATCCATCTCCAGAATTTATCACTCCAAACTGAAACTCTGTACTCATTAAACAATAACTTCACCATGTTTCCTTCCTCCAGGCCCTGGTAACCACCATTCTACATTCAGTCTCTAAGAATCTGACTATTTTAGGTACCTCATATAAGTGCAATCATCCTTTAGTGTCTGGATTATTTCACTAAGCACAGTGTCTTCACGGTTCATCCATGTTGTAGCATCTATCATAATTTTATTCTTTTAAAGATGGAATATATTCCTATGTGTGTATGTGTGCGTGTATACACCACGTTTTGTTTATTCATTCATCTGTGATGAACACTTGGGTCGCTTCTACCTTTTGACTACTGTGAATAATGATGCTATGAATACTGGTGTATAAATATCTGTTCAAGTCCCCATTTTCAATTCTTTTGGATATAGATCCAGAAGTGCAATTTCTAGATCATATGGTAATTCAGTGTTTAAATTTTTTGAGGACCTGCCGTGATGTTTCTGAAAAGTGCTATTTCTTAACGTGGGTTTATAGTTATAAGAAGTGTAAGACGAAATGATCTTACAGCTAGACTGGGATAGCTTTATGCTTACCTCCCAGGACAGCTGGCAGTGTGGTACTGACTCAGCCAGGAACCTGTGGGCTACTGACTTATGATGACTATTTAAAGTTCAGAACTCCTCAGCTTACGCTCAGGGCCAGCTTATCTATGGATAACTTACATCTGGTGTAACTGCTTCAACAGCACGTTTGGCCTTAGCATTCCTGCAACCAAGATTTTTCACACACATCTTGGAGGTTCATAATCTGGAAGCAAAATGCATCCTTTGTAACTAAGAAATGACCCTGGGAAATTGCACCTAGAAGTCTCTTGGGACCCTGATATGTGCCTGCACTTTTTTCTACTACTGTACTTTTGCCTTCCATGAATAGGCTCTATGGAGTCTTCTGAGTCCTTTCAGTTATTCAAACCTGTGTAGCTATTGCAAAAGGATACTTGCCAGGGCTTCCCTGGTGGTGCAGTGGTTGAGAATCCGCCTGCCAATGCAGGGGACACGGGTTCGAGCCCTGGTCTGGGAAGATCCCACATGCCGCGGAGCAACTAGGCCCGTGAGCCACAATTACTGAGCCTGCGCGTCTGGAGCCTGTGCTCCGCAACAAGAGAGGCCGCGACAGTGAGAGGCCCGCGCACCGCGATGAAGAGTGGCCCCCGCTTGCCACAACTAGAGAAAGCCCTCGCACAGAAACGAAGACCCAACACAGCCAAAAATAAATAAATAAATAATTTCTTAAAAAAAAAAAAGGATACTTGCCATATATTTGCCTTGTGTACTTTTATTTGTATAGTTTGTTTAAAAATAGAAAAGGTTAAAAACAGAGTATTTCCACTAACCAGAATTCCTACTCCATACCCTTTCCCAATCACTAAACCCCTCCTCACAGATGTTAACCACTGTCATTACTTCTATACCTATTAATTAATTTTGCCTGTTTTTAAATCCTATATATGGAGTCATACAGAATGTACTCTTGTGCCTTGCTTCATAATTTGCTTCATGAACTCTCCTGCTGTATAGTATTCAATTATCTGAATATGACAAAATATATTCGCCTACTCTACTGTTGACAAATATTTGTGTTTCTAGTTTCAAGGTATCATGAGTAGTGCTGCCATGAACTGTATATATCAATTGGCAAAATATGTATACATTTCTGTTGAATATACCTAGGAGTGTAATTGCATATATTCTGCTTTTTATGTCCTGTTTAAGAAATTTTTGCCTACACTGAAATTATTTGCTTAAGCATTCTTCTAAAAGCTTTTTTGTAACTCCTTTTACATTTAGGTCTCAACCCATCTAAATTGGTGTGAGATGAGGGTCAAGATATATTTACTTTTCTATATGGATATCCAACTGACACAGAAGCATTTATCAAAAAGATAATTCTTTCCCACTGCATTTTTGTGATGTCTTTGTAAAAATCAAGGATGATAGATAGAAAGATACATAGGTAATAGAAAAGATGAGATAAATAAATAGAAATAGGTTTAGATATAGGTGTAAATGTAAATACATATAGATAGAGATGTTCTGAATTTTCTATTCTGTCCCAAAGATTACATTATCTTAATTACTGAGCTTTATTATAATTCTTAATATGTGGTAGTATAAATCCTCTTTATTCCTCTTTTTCAAGATTGTTTTGCTTATTCTTGGCATTTGCATTTCCATATGAATTTTAGAATCAGCCCATCAACTTCCATACACACACAGAAGTTACTGTTGGGGTTGTAAGTAGGGTTACACTGAATTTATAGTACAATTTGAGGAGAATCGCCTTTATAATATCAAGTCATACATTCTGAAAACATGGTATGCATCTCCATTTATTTGGACTATCTTTAAATTAAGTCAGTGATATTTCTTATTTTTGTAGTGTGGTCTTTCATATTATTTACTAGATTTATTCCTAATATTTGAGAATATCTCTTCTCTCCTTTTTTAATATGCATTCTATTGATCTATGTTCCCACTCAATAAACTCATATATTGAATACTTCATTTCAATTTTTCTATTTTTCTGTTCTAGAATTTTCATTTTATCCCTTTCATGGAATCCAGTTCTCTGATAAAGTTATCAATCATGTTATCTATTCTCTTGACTATATTAATAATTATTTCAAGATTTGTATCTAAAAACTTTCATATCTAGATCTTTTATGGATCTATTTCTCTCCTCTGTTTTATTTTCTGTTGGTGCCTTTTTTTTTTTTTGTATTTCTGATTCTAAATATTTTGCTTGAAATATTGTAGAGATTTTGGGCAATAGAATTTTCCTCCATAAAAGGTTGATTTTACCCTCTGAGAAGCAAAAGAGGGACACATCCTTCCAATCCAATCAGGGGCTGAACTGATTTGAAGCTGGGTTTGGAGTGTTACTCTGAGTTGAATTCTGCTCTGCCCTGTGTCTTACATGTAACTCTCCAAAGTTTCCAACTGAGTGTATCCTGGAGATCTTGGCATTCCTGTCCTTTGATTATATATCTTCTAAGCTCTCTGAGAGTGCCTAAAGCTGTATTCTGCTTTTCATTCTCTTTCTGTTCAACTTCATAGTCTCTGGCTCTGGCTTGCCAAATCAGCAAATACATAGAAGGGAAAAAGGTGAGTTCTCTCTGCACCTGCTTTCTCTCCAAGCTCTTGGCCCCTTAAGTCTTGGATCCTTTAGCAATCCCAAATATAAACATTTTAATCTCTATGCCTATAATACTATTTAAAGCATTTCAGGCTTTTCTGCTCTTTAGTTTCTTGCCTCTGTCCATGTTCTCAGCCTTTTGACTTCTACCATAAACTGGCAAATGCTCTGCGAGAATAACCACACTCAGAACATTAGATTTAATAGAACTCATTTGGAACTTATTGTTTAATGAAAGAAAAAAAGAATCAACAGAGTGCTTATCCCTCAGAAAATCCCCCATAAATATTCCTCTCAAACCAGATTTTGATACATACTAACTGGTAGAAACATGGAGGTTACACTCCCTGAAAATTTCCAGAAGAACAGTTATTTTTCCCATATAAGTTCAGACCTTTATGTTTCAGCAATCTATGTTCCTAAGGGCATGATTGATAAAGTCTTGTAAGTGATAAAGTATAGTTACACATGCCTAACTAGAAGGTCACCCCAGTGAGGCATTGACATATTTATGGTTCTTTTTTGGCCTGTCCTGTCATATCTGTTACTCACTTCTATCTTTCTATTTAATTAATTCTTAAGAGTTCTCTCAGTATATTTTGTATATTCACTCTGTGACTTATAAATTCATTATATTTTATCAGTTAGCTATTTGAAATTGGAATATATTAAATTTGCTCTTAAAAAATCTCTAGCTTGGGCTTCCCTGGTGGCCCAGTGGTTGAGAATCTGCCTGCTAATGCAGAGGACACGGGTTCGAGCCCTGGTCTGGGAAGATCCCACATGCCGCGGAGCAACTAAGCCCGTGAGCCACAACTACTGAGCCTGCGCGTCTGAAGCCTGTGCTCCGCAACAAAAGAGGCCGCGACAGTGAGAGGCCCGTGCACCGCGATGAAGAGTGGCCCCCACTGGCCACAACTAGAGAAAGCCCTTGCACAGAAATGAAGACCCAACACAGCCAAAAATAAATCAAAAAAAAAAAAAAATCTCTAGCTATAAAAACAAAAGATATCTAAAAAAGAAAAGAAGCATATCCTTTTAAATACTGATTGATTTATATTAATAAGTGTTTACAAATATTTATTAAGCAAATACTATGTGTCAGACATTGGAGGAAAAAACGACAAAGAAGAGAGATATATAGTTCCTGTGTTTATGGAGCCTGCCTCCTAAAAAAAAGAAAACATTCATAGGTTCAAAATGAAATTCATAGAAAGTGTTTTGTGTTCTGTACTTACACATGGAAGAATAACCTTACATCTACTTAAGCTATCAATAAATTAATGCTTAGAAAGTGTTTAAATATATACAAATAAAAAATGAAATATGTAAATTCTGTACTTATTATAAATGTTGTCCTGAAATATCAATATGAACATGCATGTCATAAATGAAATATAAGTTCTTTAATAGCTGATGACTTGGACCTTCTTAAAGTTATTCTGTCCAAAATGGGACCTTCGACAAATCTTACATGGTATTTCTGATTCCTCACAGAAAACACTTCAAAAGAATCAAATAATTAATATTCACATTCCATATTCACAGCCTATTCAATACAATTTTTTAAAAGGAAAAAAGACATCTTTAATTAAAAAGAAAGCTAAAAGAGTAGGAGGAACTAAAATGTGCTCAATTTCAATGACACTATTAGAAAACAATTATTTCAAAAACAGTTTATCTGTTGAAAGCTGGCAAACTACCAGGAACCTGATTGCTATAAGTAATTTTATAACTGCTTTAAGCAGATAAATTGAACAAAGAGAAATTAATTTCAGTCACACAATGACTCATCATCTTTTCAGAATGAAGTATCTTTTGCAATATAGTTCTTTTTACATTGTGTTTGTAACAGGAATTTGTGAGCAAATAGTAAATTCCTGTTTTGAAAAGTTCATTGTGAGATCTGGACTGATAATGTCTTATCATATTAGGGTTTTATTCTTCTTCATCTTTTTAACTTTTACTGGGACGATGCACACATGCAAACCACCCCCCACGCACACACACACAAACACACACATACACAGACACGGAGAGGTGGCAGTAGAAAATACTTCTACATTATTCATTCTTCAATAGTAATATAGAAATACAATTTTTCTAAGCAGCAGCATATATAAATATTAAAAAGGTAGTTTTGAAATATTTTAATCTTTTTTACCTTACATAGATGAAAAGAATGAGATACTGCAAGTGGCTTATTTAATTTCTTCAATCCAGTTCAATGCCTTTACAACAAGGTTTCAAGCCTAGAATTCTGCAGAGGACAGGATACCAGGTAGAGTGGCTGTGAGTGAGCCTCAGCAGAGAATGATGTAAACTGTGGGGAATTAGTGAGTTTCACCAAAAAGCTGTTTTTCTGTAGCTCCAGCTTATTTTTTGCCACACAAGAAATGTGAGCTCAAAGTTGCCTTTTAAAAAATATATATATATTTATACAGATTTATATAAATCTATATATTATCTGTAAATATTTGAACACTGTGAAGACTAATGAAAATATACATGTGGCCCCCCCACCCAAATTCACTACTTCTGCTTTAAACTGAATCAAGAAGCGGGTGTGCCTGCTTCAAATTGCATCTCTTGGTTTTGTGCTTTGCTGAACCTCTTAAAAAGTTTACACACCTTGCCTTATTAGTATAGCTAACCCAAAAGATTTCACATAAACTGTCTCATTAATAGTCTTCTATCAAGTTTGACAGATATGTTAAAAAAAATAATAAAATGAGAAAAGTAACAAACTAAAATGATAATTAAGTACATTAAGGATAAATAGGATCATGTAAATGACATAAACAACCCCCAATTAGCAAATGAGGAAATTCTAGCCCAAGGTAGTGACATATTGTCATGTTTTAAAAAGGGAATAATAAATCATATACACTGAGTAAGGAATGTGGAAGCTATGGTAACAGACAGAATCTTTTGATGCGAAAAATTATTATACTAGTTTTTCCTCAGGATTGCTAGTGAATTCATTCAAAGGGCATAGTTTCGAGTGCGTTTGCCTGTTTGTCAGATCAATTTTGAAGCCTCTGTCTTTGGCACCACTGCAGGGAAGCTACATGACCTAGAAGAAGCAAACCACTGATTTATAATTTCCTGGAACCTCTACCCACTCCTAGGGCTAATTTCACAGCAAATGATAGAAATGATTATTGACTATTTCTGAGATAAAGGGAAATTTGGGGGAAATGAGTAGCAAGTGAAAATACAAGCTACTAACTTAGAAAAAGGAAAGAATTCTTGTTAATTGAGGAGACAATTTTCTATGTACCTATGATACAGATGTGTATGTGCCCCTTAAGTACAAGTTTGCCTGTGATCCCTAGAAAGTCTTCTATCAATATAAGATGTATGTGTTGTTCATTGTTTTTAAAAATACTATGTGCAAAGGATAAAAATTTCACCTTGCAACTGGACTTTTTAAAAAGTTCTTATTGTTTTCAAATATATTTTTATGCTTTGAAACAAGAAAATGCTACTACAATCTCTTAATGTTGAGATAAAAGCAAACAATCAAACAAACATACAGGGAGCCAGACTCTTAGAAATAAAATAGAACCAGCTTTCCAAATGGCAAACCCAGTTCCCTTTCCATAAAAACTGAGCTGCCTCTCCTTGGCAAGTGTTTGTTAAAGCTCTAAAGCCATACCTAAAACAGGACTTCTCTAATTTCAAATAATGTTCTTCTTCTTGGACTACACTGTAGAAACTACCCAAAGAGATGCAAACTAGATTTGTTTGCATCTAAATTAGTTCCTATTTATTCCCAAATATTTTACCTCAATTCATTTTTTTTTTCAGAAGTTAAATGAAAACTATGAGTAATTCAATTAAACAAACATCCACTTACAATAAGTGTAAGAGAAGAGCAAAATATAATCCTTGGCCCCAAGGAGTTCACAATCTTATAAAGAAATTCAGTACATAATAGTCCCAATATATAGCATATAGATATGTAAAAGACAGAGCAAGGGAACAGAGAAAGCAAAGTAATTAATTCATCCTGGATGAAGAGAGTCAATGTTTCAAGTTCAAGAAGGAAATTGAGAGAGGTATCAGCAAAATGGTGGAGAGACTACTCCAAGCTCTTGTTTCCCCACAGAAAAATTGAACGGCATGCAGAAACTGTTAAAACCGACTTTCTTAAAATTCTGTAAAAAAGTCAAAGGTTTACAGCAAACAAGCGTACACTGAATGAAGAAAAAGTTACTCGAAAGTGGTAGGAAACCTTTGGTTTGTACTCCCCCTTTCCTCAACTCCTCCTCCAGCACAGCAGTAGTCTTGAAGCTGGTGAGAATGTAAACTAGTTCAACTGGTGTGGAAAACGGTCTGGCAAATTCTCAGAAAACTAAACATTAAATTACCCTCTAGCCCAGCAATTCCGATCCTAGGTACGTATTCAAAAGAACTGGCAGTAGGGGCTCAAACGAATATTTGTACACCAATGTTCATCGTAGCATTATTCAAATTAGCCAAAAGGTAGAAGCAACCCAAGTGTCCATCAACAGATGAAAAGATAAACAACTTTTGATAAGTATGTACAATGGACTTTTATTAAGCCTTTAAGATAATGAAGTTCAATACATGCAACAACATGGGCGAGCCTTGAAAATATTATGCTAAGTGAAATAAACCAGAAAAAAGGACAAATATTGTATGATTCCACTTACATGAAAAATCTAGAGTAGACAAATCTATGGAGACAGAAAATAGATGAGCATTGACCAGGGACTGGAGAGAAATGGAAAACGGGAGTTATTGCTTAACAGTGACAGAATTTCTATTTGGAATTACGAAAAGATTTTGGGAATAGACAGTGGTGATAGTTGCACAATATCGTGAATGCAATTTATGCCGCTGAATTTTACATTTTAAAATGATCAAAATGGCAAAATAAAGTATATAAATAAAATTTAAAAGTTTAAAATAATGTGTAAACACAATCCTAAAAGATTGCAGAAGATAAAAAAAAGGACAAGAAAGGTAAAGGAATAATATGAATAAAGGGACAGAAAGCTGAAAGAGTTCGGAAATTAAAAAGGGAGGCTTGGGCTCCCCTGGTGGCACAGTGGTTGAGAGTCTGCTTGCTAATGCAGGGGACATGGGTTCAAGCCCTGGTCTGGGAAGATCCCACGTGCCATGGAGCAACTAGGCCCGTGAGCCACAACTACTAAGCCTGCGCGTCTGGAGCCTGTGCTCCGCAACAAGAGAGGCCACGATAGTGAGAGGCCCGCTCACCGCGATGAAGAGTGGCCCCCGCTTGCCACAACTAGAGAAAGCCCTTGCACAGAAACGAAGACCCAACATAGTAATCAATCAATCAATAAATCTTTAAAAAAAAAAAAAAAAAGGGAGGCTTGTACTGGATTATGGGGATTGTTAATGGTCAAGTGGAATTTGTTCTGTAAGAGGAGAATAGTTGAAGACAATTGAAGAGGGAGAGTGCTGTGATTACATCTATACATTTTAATAAATTAGAGGATGTTTTAGAAGGAGGGATAAATTGGAAGATGTATAATCATCAAGGAGATTATTGCAAAAAAACCCATGAGATGGAAACATTGGAGAAAATGTGAGGGAAGATATAAGAGAAATATTGGAAGTGATTGAGAAGCACATATACATAGTACAGAAATATCTTAATTATGTTTAAAATGTATTATAATGCCAGATACTACAGGTATACAGTCCAGGTATTACTTCCACCTAAGTATGTACCCTAATACTGTATTGATGTGTCAAAGTGTCAAATGGGACATATGTTCTAAAACCTACTGCCCATTTTATCATATCTCCCTTTCTATCTATGTATCAGGCAGGATTATCTATTAACACTGCTTAAGAAAAAGGAAAGAAAGAAACTAGAAGAAAGTTAACAAATCTGCTGGGAAGGAAAAAGCAATGTTATAACTAATGATAGATAACAAGCTGCAGGGTTAAATAGAAATCTACACTGATTATTTTTGCACATCCCAAAGGACTTTGTTTATAAAATTATTTTTCTATCAGTATTTCAATGACACATATAAAATTCTGAACAGTATCTCACAACATGGGGCCGAAGAGAAAGAGGGTTATTCAATGCCAACATTCTAGTTAAATTCTGTATTTATAGTATAATTATTCTCCATGTTGATAATGCACAGGTGATAATGTTGCCCTCTTTTATTCCTCAGCTATCCACCAATGAGAAGGGGACAAAACATTGCAGTTCACTGTAGGCTTGAAACTCAATATGGCTCATCACTCGATCAAATGCTGTGGGGTTATATGCTGATCATTCACTCCAGCCATGGTGAGTCCCAGCTATTTATTTTCCTTTACTGCATGTTAGTGTACACCTCCCATCTGAACTTAGACACAAGCTGATTTGCAATTATGATTTCCTTTAGAAATACTAATCCTATTCTTAAGTAAAAGTAGGCAGACACACTAATGGTGGCAGATAATTGTTGTCCAAAATGAACAAAGACCACCAGAGGGCAGACAGCAGAAACAAGAAGAACTACAATCCTGCAGCCTGTGGAACAAAAACCACATTCACAGAAAGACAGACAACATGAAAAGGCAGAGGGCTATGTACCAGATGAAGGAACAAGATAAAACCCCAGAAAAACAACTAAATGAAGTGGAGATAGGCAACCTTCCAGAAAAAGAATTCAGAATAATGATAGTGAAGATGATCCAGGACCTCGGAATAAGAATGGAGGCAAAGATTGAGAAGATGCAAGAAATGATTAACAAAGACCTAGAGGAATTAAAGAACAAACAAACAGAGATGACCAATACAATAACTGAAATGAAAACTACACTAGAAGGAATCAATAGCAGAATAACTGAGGCAGAAGAACGGATAAGTGACCTGGAAGACAGAATGGTGGAATTCACTGCTGCGGAACAGACTAAAGAAAAAAGAATGAAAAGAAATGAAGACAGCCTAAGAGACCTCTGGGACAACATTAAACACAACAACATTCGCATTATAGGGGTCCCAGAAGGAGAAGAGAGAGAGAAAGGACCAGAGAAAATATTTGAAGAGATTATAGTCAAAAACTTCCCTAACATGGGAAAGGAAATAGCCAACCAAGTCCAGGAAGCGCAGAGAGTCCCATACAGAATAAACCCAAGGAGAAACACGCCAAGACACATAGTAATCAAATTGGCAAAAATTAAAGACAAAGAAAAATTATTGAAAGCAGCAAGGGAAAAACGACAAATAACATACAAGGGAACTCCCATAAGGTTAACAGCTGATTTCTCAGCAGAAACTCTGCAAGCCAGAAGGGAGTGGCATGATATACTTAAAGTGATGAAAGGGAAGAACCTACAACCAAGATGACTCTACCCGGCAAGGATCTCATTTAGATTTGATGGAGAAATCAAAAGCTTTACAGACAAGCAAAAGCTAAGAGAATTCAGCACCACCAAACCAGCTCTACAACAAATGCTACAGGAACTTCTCTAAGTGGGAAACACAAGAGAAGTAAAGGACCTACAAAAACAAGGCCAAAACAATTAAGATAATGTTCATAGGAACATACATATCGATAATTACCTTAAACGTGAATGGATTAAATGATCCTACCAAAAGACACAGGCTTGCTGAATGGATACAAAAACAAGACCCATCTATATGCTGTCTACAAGACACCCACTTCAGACCTAGGGACACATTCAGACTGAAAGTGAGGGGATGGAAAAAGATATTCCATGCAAATGGAAATCAAAAGAAAGCTGGAGTAGCTATACTCATATCAGATAAAACAGACTTTAAAATAAAGAATGTTACAAGAGACAAGGAAGGACACTACATAATGATCAAGGGATCAATCCAAGAAGAAGATATAACAATTATAAATACATATGCACCCAACATAGGAGCACCTCAATACATAAGGCAACTGCGAACAGCTGTAAAAGAGGAAATTGACAGTAACACAAAAATAGTGGGGGACTTTAACACCTCACTTACACCAATGGACAGATCATCCAAAAGGAAAATTAATAAGGAAACAGAAGCTTTAAATGACACAATAGAACAGAGAGATTTAATTGATATTTATAGGACATTCCA
Organism: Eschrichtius robustus; assembly: GCF_028021215.1. Classification (NCBI taxonomy): domain Eukaryota; kingdom Metazoa; phylum Chordata; class Mammalia; order Artiodactyla; family Eschrichtiidae; genus Eschrichtius; species Eschrichtius robustus. Next base: position 70,314,681 of record NC_090830.1, read on the forward strand.
TCCAAAACCAGCAGATTACACTTTCAAATGCGTACGGAACATTCTCCAGGATAGATCACATCTTGGGGCACAAATCAAGCCTCAGTAAATTTAAGAAAATTGAAATCATATCAAGCATCTTTTCTGACCACAACGCTATGAGATTAGAAATGAATTATAGGGAAAAAAACATAAAAAACACAAACACATGGAGGGTAAACAATACGTTACTAAATAACCAAGAGATCACTGAAGAAATCAAAGAGGAAATCAAAAAATACCTAGAGACAAATGACAATGAAAACACGATGATCCAAAACCTATGGGATGCAGCAAAAGCAGTTCTAAGAAGGAACTTTATAGCTATACAAGCCTACCTCAAGAAACAAGAAAAATCTCAAATAAACAATCAAACCTTACACCTAAAGTAACTAGAGAAAGAAGAACAAACAAAACGCAAAGTTAGCAGAAAGAAAGAAATCATAAAGATCAGAGCAGAAATAAATGCAAGAGAAACAAAGAAAACAATTGCAAAGATCAATAAAACTAAAAGCTGCTTCTTTGAGAAGATAAACAAAATTGATAAACCACTAGCCAGACTCATCACGAAAAAGAGGGAGAGGACTCAAATCAATAAAATTAGAAATGAAAAAGGAGAAGTTACAACAGACACCGCAGAAATACAAAGCATCCTAAGAGACTACTACAAGCAGCTCTATGCCAATAAAATGGACAACCTGGAAGAAATGAACAAATTCTTAGAAAGGTATAAACTTCCAAGACTGAACCAGGAAGAAACAGAAATTATGAACAGACCAATCACAAGTAATGAAATTGAAACTGTGATTAAAAATCTTCCAACAAACAAACGTCCAGGACCAGATGGCTTCACAGGTCAATTCTATCAAACATTTAGAGAAGAGCAAACACCCATCCTTCTCAAACTCTTCCACAAAATTGCAGAGGAAGGAACACTCCCAAAGTCATTCTATGAGGCCACCATCACCCTGATACCAAAACCAAACAAAGATACTACAAAAAAAGAGAATTACAGACCAGTAACACTGATGAATATAGATGCAAGAATCCTCAACAAAATACTAAAAAACAGAATCCAACAACACATTAAAAGGATCACACACCATGATCAAGTGGGATTTATCCCAGGGATGCAAGGATTCTTTAATATATGCAAATGAATCAATGTGATACACCATATTAACAAATTGAAGAATAAAAACTATATGATCATCTCAGTAGATGCAGAAAAAGCTTTTGACAAAATTCAACACACATTTATGATAAAAACTCTCCAGAATGTGGGCATAGAGGGAACCTACCTCAACATATAAAGGCCATATACGACAAACCCACAGCAAACATCATTCTCAATGGTGAAAAACTAAAAGCATTTCCTCTAAGATCAGGAACGAGACAAGGATGTCCACTCTCACCACTATTATTCAACATAGGTTTGGAAATCCTAGTCACAGCAATCAGAGAAGAAAAAGAAATAAAAGGAATACAAATTGGAAAAGAAGAAGTAAAATTGTCACTGTTTGCAGATGACATGATACTACACATAGAGAATCCTAAAAATGCCACCAGCAAACTACTAGAGCTAATCAATGAATTCGGTAAAGTTGCAGGATACAAAATTAATGCACAGAAATCTCTTGCATTCCTATACACTAATGATGAAAAATCTGAGCGAGAAATTAAGGAAACACTCCCATTTACCATTGCAACAAAAAGAATAAAATACCTAGGAATAAACCTACCTAAGGAGACAAAAGACCTGTATGCAGAAAACTATAAGACACTGATGAAAGAAATTAAAGATGATACCAACGGATGGAGAGATATACCATGTTCTCGGATTGGAAGAATCAACATTGTGAACATGACTATACTACCGAAAGCAATCTACAGATTCTGTGCAATCCCTATCAAGTTACCAATGGCATTTTTTTACGGAACTAGAACGAATCATCTTAAAATTTGTATGGAGACACAAAAGACGAATAGCCAAAGCAGTCTTGAGGGAAGAAAATGGAGCTGGAGGAATCAGACTCCCTGACTTCAGCCTACACTACAAAGCTACGTTAATCAAGACAATATGGTACCGGCACAAAAACAGAAACATAGATCAAGGGAACAAGACAGAAAGCCCAGAGATAAACTCACGAACCTATGGTCAACTAATCTATGACAAAGGAGGCAAGGATATACAAAGGAGAAAAGACAGCCTCTTCAATAAGTGGTGCTGGGAAAACTGGACAGCTACATGTAAAAGAATGAAATTAGCACACTTCCTAACACCATACACAAAAATAAACTCAAAATGGATTCAAGACCTAAACATAAGACTGGACACTATAAAACTCTTAGAGGAAAACATAGGAAGAACACTCTTTGATATAAATCACAGCAAGATCTTTTTTGATCCACCTCCTAGAGTAATGGAAATTAAAACAAAAATAAACAAATGGGACCTAATGAAACTTGAAAGCTTTTGCACAGCAAAGGAAACCATAAACAAGACGAAAAGACAACCCTCAGAATGGGAGAAACTATTTGCAAACGAATCAACAGACAAAGGATTAATCTCCAAAATATACAAACAGCTCATGCAACTCAATATTAAAGAAACAAACAACCCAATCCAAAAATGGGCAGAAGACCTAAACAGACATTTCTACAAAGAAGACATACAGATGGCTAAGAAGCATATGAAAAGCTGCTCAACATCACTAATTATTAGAGAAATGCAAATCAAAACTACAATGAGGTATCACCTCACACCAGTTAGAATAGGCATCATCAGAAAATCTACAAACAACAAATGCTGGAGAGGGTGTGGAGAAAAGGGAATCCTCTTGCACTGTTGGTGGGAATGTAAATTGATACAGCCACTATGGAGATCAGTATGGAGGTTCCTTAAAAACTAAAAATAGAATTACCATATGATCCAGCAATCCCTCTACTGGGCGTATACCCAGAGAAAACCATAATTCAAAAAGACACATGCACCCCAATGTTCACTGCAGCACTATTTACAATAGCCAGGTCATGGAAGCAACCTAAATGCCCATCGACAGATGAATGGATAAAGAAGTTGTGGTACATATATACAATGGACTATTACTCAGCCATAAAAAGGAATGAAATTGAGTCATTTGTTGAGACGTGGATGGATCTAGAGACTCTCATACAGAGTGAAGTAAGTCAGAAAGAGAAAAACAAATATCGTATATTAACGCATGTATGTGGAACCTAGAAAAATGGTACAGATGAACCGGTTTGCAGGGCAGAAGTTGAGACACAGATGTAGAGAACAAACATATGTACACCAAAGAGGGAAAACCGCAGTGGGGTGGGGATTGTGGTGTGCTGAATTGGGCGATTGGGTTTGACATGTATACACTGATGTGTATAAAATTGATGACTAATAAGAACCTGCAGTACAGAAAAACAAACAAACAAACAAAAAACAACTAATACTTAACTTTCTTTGGGTTATTTTTATGGAAATATGTTTATATAAATGTTTCAGACATTACATGAAATTTCTAAAAATCTTATATGTTCTGGTATTATGTTATAAGTCATAATTCTAGTTATTACTTTAAAATATCTCAGAAATAACTACATTTCCTTGTCAAATGCATTATTATGAACTTTCATCAAATCTTTAACCGTGGTCATTTTTAAGTCTTTTGTCATTTACAGACAGTTGTGGGTGTACTCTGATGCTTTTGCAAAAATGTTCCTATAAAAGGGTTTCATCTTCAAGGAATTCATGGAAAAGACTCTGACAAGTACAGGTTTCTGGTAATTGACTGTACTGCTGAACTGAATATGCATTTTCAGAACTCTAATTGAAAACTGATGAATTCATAAAAGTGCTAACAAAAGACCAAGATAAAAAAAATTAATTACATGGGACTGAGTGAACTGATGAGGATGATTATAATTTTTGTGACTTTCTGTTTGAATAAAAAAAAAGAAATCTCACAAGGACTCAGAGGCAAAAAATATACAAATCAATTCTCACTGCAAAGTAAAGGAGCTGTTACAGTGGATGATTACTGGAGAGAATGTCAATATTATGACATAGTAGGAGTGTGTTTCATGTTTCGTAATTGCAATCATTGTTGCTTTTGTTGTGGTCATCCATTTACAATGCTTGGTGTCAGTTTATTTACCTCTTGTAAAAATAAAATACAGTGTGTGTGTGTGAAAAAAAAAATGAACAAAGATACCAAATACTAAAACCTAAAGTATTAATTTTATTTGGCTTTATAGTTTTATGCAGTAAACGTTATTAAACACACACACACACACACACACACACACACACACTTCTGATCACTGTCCACTACTGTGTCTTTTCTTGAGAAAAGTGTAATTGAAAAAAATGTATTGGGGCAAGATTATCGCTATTCTCATTTTTTTTCCCTCCTACGTGAGCCTTTCTGATTTGCCTGGGAGCAGATTTCACCTGTAAACAAAGTTTCTGGGGGAAAAAAATGCACTGGATCTTTTCTCTGGGCTGCAATATTCCTTGTTCTGGCTTCACTCTATTCAACAATTGTTCCAGCATCAAAATTTTGAGCCAAGTATACTATCCAATTTCATTTTGATGGCACTCCAAATTAAGAGATACTGATGGAACAATTTCCTGTCATTCAGATGAGAGAGAACATAAATATAGGAATGAGAGAAGTGATTTCACTGTAGATTCTATAGATACTTAATGATAATATGGAAATGTTAAAAATAAATGTATGCCAATAAATCTGGCAGCTTAGATGAAATGGACAATTTCCTTGAAATCTACAGACTATCTATTAAATAAATTGTATTTGTAGTTTAAAAACCTTCCCACGAAGAGAACTCCAAGCTTAGATGGCCTTAGTGGAGAATTATACCCAACAGTTATGGAAGAAATAATAGAAATACTTCCAGAAAATTGAAAAGCAAAGGAACACTTCACAAATCATTTCAGGAGTTTAGCATTATTACCTTGACATCAAAAACAGATATATACATTTTAAGAAAATAAAAGTACAGAACAATATTTCTTATAAAACAGGGTGCAGAAATTCTCAACAAAATTTTAGCAAATCAAATGAGAAAATGTATAAGTAGGACAATATATCATGGCCAAGTGTGGTAGAAATCGAGAATGTAAAGGTGATTTAGTGTTTGAAAACTAACATGTAAACACACCATGTAAAAACTACCATGTAAAAAAGTAATATAAAAAAGTAGTGACTGAGATCTAAAATATGTAAAATCTATTGAAATCAAATGAAAAGGAAAAGCAAGTCATTAAATAACAGGCTTTTTATAGAAGAGAAATGGACATTATGCAAATAAACAGAGATTCAAACAGCAGAATTCAGAAAACAATAAATAAAGCCAAAATATATTATTTTGCACCCACCAGATTTTCAAAATAAAAAATGTAGGAAGTTCTCCCATTATTTGGAAATAAATACATTGAGTTTACATAAAAAATCAGCTTAGAAGTATCTCAGAAATAAAATATTGAGCAAAAAAGTAATTTTCAGATAATACCATTCAGATAAAGTTTAAAAATGTAAAAGTAAATCATATAGCTTATTATGTATAATACATATAGTAAAAAATATGAAGAAAAATATTAGAAAAATGAAGGGAATTAAAAAAACCAGAAGAGTTTCAATATTAATAATCTCCGTGAGGGTAAAAGGGTTTCAATGACCCTAGTAAGGTTCTACTTATTAAGGGCAATGAAAGGAACTCAGTGTTCATTGTATTATCTTGTGTTCCTTTGATGAATTCCTTTGATATTAAAAATAAAGGCACTACTGTTAAATATATATATGTATAGTACAATATATACACACATATATACAAAAATACATACATGTATGTATTTACACACATACATACACACACTATATGTCAACATTTTGTCAACATTTGTCCTTTACTGCTTCATGGATTGATAGAGTGCAGGAATTATTGTCTTTAAGTAAAATTATATTATTTCATTTATGCTTGAATATAAAAAAAAACCTTATGCAGGTAAATTAATTCTTTTGCATTTGATTTAAAAAGTAAAAGCTGATGCTTCAGGATTTAAAAAAAAAAAAAGGTAGATATGTCTTAAACTTGAAGATACTCCTTTGCATTCTAAATCATAAATCCTAAGTATTAGAAGTAAGAGTTTGATCATCTGCAAGTTCAACTTCCAATTCCTGAACCTTATTCGTAGGATATAGAGAGCAATCGTGTTTCTGTATGTCACATTACTGAGTGCTTTTTTCCAATTTGGAGAGTTACCTTGACATCCAAATCACTGACTCAAGTTCAGCACCCTGATTGATTCCCAAACCTCAATGTCACTCCAAAAATTGTTTTGTCTGAAACACTAAATAATACTCTTTTATCTAAAAGTGTAACCTTCACCCTTTTCCAACTGTCTTAAGAGCATTTCCTTTATCATAATCAATTTATAATAAAACAGTTTTTAAAAAATAATTGCAAATGGTTTAATGAAGTTATGTACTCAAAAGTGTTTTAAAAACGAAATGTTAGCTTTAACTTAATCTTACCCTACAGTAATCTGAGTACATTAATTTGCAACCAAATGACTTTATTTCTGTTGACTGAATATGGTTAAGCTGCATAAATTTAAAATATTAGCTAAAAAATTTAATTCAACATAACTCCCTTTTATATATTAAAAAATCCTTATTATTTATAATAAATGCACTCTATTTTTGTCTGAGCAAGCTTTACAAATTCCTTGTTTCTTAAATATGCACAATTGTTGAAGAAAAATGAAAATAAGTTACATTTTTCAAGTGAGTATGGTGAGAATGCCAACACAGTTTTTAAAGAATACACATTCATGGCCAGAAGGGAGTAAAATGATTTACTGTTTCTTGTATGTAGCTGCAAAATCATTTTTTAAAAAGAGTTTTATACCATACGACCCGGCAATCCCACTACTGGGCATATACCCTGAGAAAACCATAGTTCAAAAAGAGTCATGTACCAAAATGTTCATTGCAGCTCTATTTACAATAGCCAGGACATGGAAGCAACCTAAATGTCCATTGACAGATGAATGGATAAAGAAGATGTGGCACATATATACAATGGAATATTACTCAGCCATAAAAAGAAATGAAATGGAGGTATTTGTAATGAGGTGGATGGAGTTAGAGTCTGTCATACAGAGTGAAGTAAGTCAGAAAGAGAAAAACAAATACAGTATGCTAACACATATATACGGAATCTAAGGAAAAAAAAAAAAAAAAGCCATGAAGAACCTAGTGGCAAGACGGGAATAAAGACACAGACCTACTAGAGAATGGACTTGAGGATATGGGGAGGGGGTGGGGTGAGATGTGACAGGGTAAGAGAGTGTCATGGACATATATACACTACCAAATGTAAAATAGATAGCTAGTGGGAAGCAGCCACATAGCACAGGGAGATCAGCTCGGTGCTTCGTGACCACCTAGAGGGGTGGGATGGGGAGGGTGGGAGGGAGGGAGATGCAAGAGGGAAGAGATATGGGAACATATTGTATGTGTATAACTGATTCACTTTGTTATAAAGCAGAAGCTAACACACCAAAAAAAAAAAAAAAAAAGAGTTTTAACTTATAAATCAAGGGTAGCAGAGTCTGAACATTATACTGAATTTAAACAGAGAAATCATTTTACATAAAGATTACATTCTGGATCACAAATGAATTTCATCTGTTTTCCCAGAAATTACTGTCCAGAAAATCATTTGTCACTATCATCATATGTAAATACGAAATTCTACTGCCCCACTTAAAACTTCTATTAACATTAGTAGGGATGGCAAGGATTTGCTAAAAAATAGCACCCCTGTAATTGCGAAAACTAGCTTCTGTTTTCCAAACGACTTTAGAGGAACAGATTTGTAAAAGAATCTACTACTGATGATTATACTTTTTTAAAAAACTGGAATTTGTCAGAACAAAATAAAAACACCACAATTCTTTCATTTTCAGTCATTTTGTTTTACGTTGCACACACTGGAAGGTGTTACTTCTTGAGAGGCTGATCTTCAAACTTACACATTTTTCTAAATCCTAAACAAAACTACCTACACAAACATGAAGAAATGCAGCAGGTTGTGAGAAACAACCTCTTCCCGGGTTCATTTCATTAATTTGAAGAATAAAATCATGCTTTGTTTAAAAGTATAAAATTATTATTTCACACAGTAGAAAATACAGAGTGGTATTGTTTATGGGTTGTAGAACAATCAATTGTATAACTGGCTGGATTAATGTTAGGGATACCCCCAAAACTTCTGATACAGGATAAGCTTTGTTTATGATTCACTAGTGTGTACAGAACAAATGCATTGAAGTAGAATTATATTAATATGAAGATTGCCATGGAGTGGGTTAGCTTGTCAAGTTGTTCACTAAGAAATGAGAACATGGGGAAATTCTATTTCAAAGTGCATAATTCTTCCTGATTCACTAGGATTCTCAAAAGAGCTCTGTGGCCAGCACTTTTTCTGTTTTATGTCTATTTCCATCATGCTTGTTTATCCCCCCCCCCCAATTCTGTGCATAAAAATAGCACACACCAAACAGAAATAGAGCAAAACAGTGTTTTCTATTTTAATATCACTAGGATGGTGAAGTTATCTAGAAAAAAGAAATATAAAATGCAAATGGTTTTAAAGCTATATTTATAAGTGACTTAACATAACCTGGTCTCTACTAGGACATAAAGCAACATAAAGCAAAATATAGAAAAGACTGAGAAAATCAGAGAAAAAGCAATATCTAAAGATGTTTTACTTAGGAATAAAAAGTAAACTTCATTGGAGAAATGTCTATTTAGGTCTTCTGCCCATATTTGGATTGGGTTGTTTGTTTTTTTTTTGATATTGATCTGTATGAGCTGCTTGTAAATTTTGGAGATTAATCCTTTGTCAGTTGCTTCATTGGCAAATATTTTCTCCCATTCTGAGGGTTGTCTTTTGGTCTTGTTTATGGTTTCCTTTGCTGTGCAAAACATTTTAAGTTTCATTAGGTCCCATTTGTTTATTTTTGGTTTTATTTCCATTATTCTAGGAGGTGGGTCAAAAAGGATCTTGCTGTGATTTATGTCATAGAGTGTTCTGCCTATATTTTCCTCTAAGAGTTTGATAGTGTCTGGCCTTACACTTAGGTCTTTAATCCATTTTGAGTTTATTTTTGTGTATGGTGTTAGGGAGTGTTCTAATTTCATTCTGTTACATGTAGCTGTCCAGTTTTCCCAGCACCACTTATTGAAGAGGCTGTCTTTTCTCCATTGTATATTCTTGCCTCCTTTATCAAAAATAAGGTGACCATATGTGCGTGGGTTTATCTCTGGGCTTCCTCTCCTGTTCCATTGATCTATATTTCTGTTTTTGTGCCAGTACCATACTGTCTTGATTACTGTAGCTTTGTAGTATAGTCTGAAGTCCGGGAGCCTGATTCCTCCAGCTCCGTTTTTTTTTTTCTCAAGATTGCTTTGGCTATTCGGGGTCTTTTGTGTTTCCATACAAATTGTGAAAATTTTTGTTCTAGTTCTGTGAAAAATGCCCTTGGTAGTTTGATAGGGATTACATTGAATCTGTAGATTGCTTTGGGTAGTAGAGTCATTTTCACAATGTTGATTCTTCCAATCCAAGAACATGGTATATCTCTCCATCTGTCTGTATCATCTTTAATTTCTTTCATCAGTGTCTTATAGTTTTCTGTATTTCTCCAAAGAAGATATACAGATTGCCAACAAACATGAAAGAATGCTCAACATCATTAATCATTAGAGAAATGCAAATCAAAACTACAATGAGATATCATCTCACACCGGTCAGAATGGCCACCATCAAAAAATCTACAAACAATAAATGCTGGGGAGGGTGTGGAGAAAAGGGAACCCTTTTGCACTGTTGGTGGGAATGTAAATTGATACAGCCACTATGGAGAACAGTATGGAGGTTCCTTAAAAAACTAAAAACAGAACTACCATACAACCCAGCAATCCCACTACTGGGTATATACCCTGAGAAAACCATAATTCAAAAAGAGTCATGTACCACAATGTTCACTACAGCTGTATTTACAATAGCCAGGACATGGAAGCAACCTAAGTGTCCATCAACAGATGAATGGATAAAGAAGATGTGGCACATGTATACAATGGAATATTACTCAGCCATAAAAAGAAATGAAATTGAGTTATTTGTCATGAGGTGGATGGACCTAGAGTCTGTCATACAGAGTGAAGTAAGTCAGAAAGAAAAAAACAAATACCATATGCTAACACATATATATGGAATCTAAAAAAAAAAAAAAAAGGTCATGAAGAACCTAGGGGCAGGATGGAAATAAAGACGCAGACCTACTAGAGAATGGACTTGACACAGGGAGGGGGAAGGGTAAGCTGGGACAAAGTGAGAGAGTTGCATGTACCTATATACACTACCAAATGTAAAACCAATAGCTAGTGGGAAGCAGCCACATAGCCCAGGAAGATCAGTTCAGTGCATTGTGACCACCTAGAGGGGTGGGATAGGGAGGGTGGAAGGGAGGGAGATGCAAGAGGGAAGAGATATGGGGATATATGTATATGTATAGCTGATTCACTTTGTTATAAAGCAGAAACTAACACACCATTGTAAAGCAATTATACTCCAATAAAGATGTTAAAAAAGAAAAAATGTAAACTGCAGAGGGGAAACCTAAAAAGCTAAAAAAATAGCACTATTTATGAAAGAGAATACACTTAGAAGAAACAACACTAAAATAGTGAATATGATACTACATGTTCAGCACTGTGTTAGGTTCCTTCATCTGTGCTTTATTTAATCCTCAATACTGACATTAAGAGTTTAATATCATATATTATAAATAATGGAACTGAAGCTTTGAGAGAAAAGAGTGATTTATTCAAGGTGTTTTAGTTCCTGAAGGGCAGAATCTCAAGTCAATTCAGGTCTTATTATTCAAAATGAAAGAAAAAGTAAATATCCTACAGATAAATGAGAAAAAATGAGTAGATGAATACTAATAAAACTGGTAGGTTAAACTTACCTGTCCCATTTATGTAAAAGACAGTCAACCAAGAAAACAAGTATTTCTGGTATAGGTGATAATAAAGAAAGGGGTTATTAAGAAGTATCTTTCATTTCTCTTCTTTCATGACTACTGATTGTTGATTTTAAAAAAGGAAAAACAAACAATTAAGAAAAAATAGAATTAGAAGTTAGAACTAGATGACAGGAAGAATCTTGTCCTATTCTCCCATTCATTCACTTAGTTATCCCTTCAGCAGATACTTTCTAGTAATGAGTAGTAGTTTAGATAGTGTTGATCAAAATATTGTACTGGAGGCAATAAAGAATCCGTTCATTAGTAGCAGTAAAACTAACAAACTTAATTAATTCAGATAAAACTATGTAAATCAGCAAAAAATTGTGGGAAAGCCAAAACAAATCAATGTATAAACAAGTAAATAATTAATAAATAAACTACAAAGAAACTAAAGCACATTTACCTTCTGATTATCATAGTTATGGCATAAACCATAACTAAAAATAGACCATATAGAAATAAATTCATTAGTATTCAAAGTCATGCAATTTTACTACAAACAGTGTCAACTCTGGGAACAACTGTTGAATAGTAGACAAAGATGTGATCCCAAAAGTGTTGGACTTGAGTTCTGCATTCACTTTGTCTGAACGACCCTGCCTGAAGTGACTGCTCCATAAAAAGAAATTCTAGATGGAGCAGAGTAGGTGAGGCAATGCACATAAGACCCTAGATCCTATCCTTGTGGAAATTAACTTTATTAGAGAAGGAAGTGAATAACTGTATAAACAAATAAATATATGATAAGAAACAGAGAAATATCTTACAAGATCTTGTGATAGACAATTCTAGGGACAAGGTGGGAGGGCGGGACATACACAGATGAGTGCATCAAAAAGACCTATTTGAAGAGACTACATTTAATAAGAAATTATGAAAAGGAGGCACCGGCCATGTAAAGAACTCAGGGCAAAGCATTTTGAACATGCACATTAAAAACAAGGTGTGAAAAAGCTCTAGGCAGGTAGAAGTTTGGGGTGATCTTGAAGCTGAAAATATTTCTCTATGACTAAAGGTTAGAGAGACTGGCTGGAGATGACATTTGAAAGGTGAGAAGTGTCCAGGTTATACAGGCCTTTGTAATTGAGAAAACTGAAGGCCAACGATCAAGTGACCTATCTAAAATCAAATTAGCTAGACGCTAAATAAACTATAATATAGGTCTCCTAATCCATCATTAAGAGCTATTTATTTCCTATATTTCGTAAGTTTTAACCCTAGATTATAAAACTCAATAATGTATTAAAGAAAGAGGAAAAACTATTCAAGAGCTGACCTTTGCCTGCTTATGTTGATAATCAAGTGTCCACACAAAATTCATGATCCAATTAAACTGTGGTTATATAATGACCACCGTGTACCAATTGACATCTTTACTCCTCCAATAAATGCACTAATGTTAGAGCTATTCAATTCCCTCAATATCAATATTCTTCAATTTACAAACACAAAGTCCAAAATAAAACAAAAATTTGTCCATTTTTATGTCAGTAACCAAGAACTCAAGATCATTACACTTGTAATGGTATGTTATAACTTTCTATTGCATATACAATCAAGATCAGCTGAGGAGGCACTAGAAAAAGACCCATACCTTCCAGAATTCATATTTTAATCAGCTGACTTTCACGGCAGCTAAAAAGTTCTGTGGGAGTTTTGCGATAGGAAACTGAACTCTGCCTACATTTACAATTCAGGTAATTCTAGTCTACTTTCATAGGCTGAGAGAACCCCAAATGAACATCATTTTTCAGGGCCCTAATAGAAACCTTCACAAGAAGAAAGAAATTGATAGAAGTTGTTCACAGAAAGTTGAACAAATCTTGAGATTCTAAGTACAGTATGATGGTTGGTTCTTGAACATCACCCACTCCCACCAGCTGTTGAGGCTTGGTAAGTCTGGTATATGCATTTCATGTGTAATATAGTTGTCCATTTTATTACATGCTGCAATTCCCCGTGAATGTATTTTTATATTTAGCTCTTGCTAATGATATCTTTGGAGATATAGCATTCCTTACTTCTTAGTAGAATGGTAAGACCTGAATGGATTTGAATTCTTCTCCTCAGTAACTAACAACTTTGAGTAAGTCATTTTTTTCTCTAATATTCAATTCCAATATTTGTAAAATAGGATATTAATCTGTTTAATTCACAGATATTTTGAGAATTAAATGAAAGAGCACAAGGGGAGAAACCTAACATAATTCATGACAACTGCAGCTGCTCTCTGAAAGGCCTTCCCATTTTTACTTTGTCTCTTAAGCTTATGTTTGGCCCGATTTGTTGATTATTAAAAACAGAGGTGCACTAACTCTAGAAGTCTCGTGACAGAGTTTTCACTTACTATGACTTCTTGGATAGCTATGATTGTACTTTGATGCCTCAATGCTTATTTTGCACTCCAAATAACTTATTTATTTATATATAATTGTAAGATTATATGTATGGTGTGTGGTAATATTGAAGAATTCATTTTCATTAAAATAAATTACTCCAGAGTAAAGTGATACCATGTGATTTCACAAAATTACTTGTCTTCAGATAAGAGGGGAGGGTAGCATTTAAATTACTTTAAATATAAAATAATTTCAGGTGGCAACAATTTTTGTACCTTTAACATTATGTGACATAAAACATTTTTTAAAATTACAATTAAAAGACACATGCTCAAGGTAGATTGACAGGTGTATTAGTCTTCTGTTGATGCAGTAACAAATTACCACAAATTTCATGGCTTAAAACAGCACAAATCTGAATTATAATTTTGTATGGATATATGCCCAGGAGAGGGATTGCTGGATCATATGGCAACTCTATTTTTAGTTATTTGAGGAACCTCCAGTAGTTTTCCATAGTGGCTGTACCAACTTACATTCCCACCAACAATGTAGGAGGGTTCCCTTTTCTCCACACCCTCTCCAGCATTTGTTACTTGTAGACTTTTTAATGAAGGCCATTCTGACTGGCTTGAGGTGGTACCTCATTGTAATTTTTATTTGCATTTCTCTAATAATTAGCAATGTTGTGCATCTTTTCATATGCCTGTTGGCCATCTGTATGTCTTCTTTGGAGAACTGTCTATTTAGGTCTTCTGCCCAGTTTTCAATTGGGTTGTTTGGAATTTTTTGTTGTTGAGTTGTATGTACTGTTTGTGTATTTTGGAAATTAAACAGTTTCTCCCAGTCTATAGGTTGTCTTTTCATTTTTTTTATGGTTTCCTTTGCTGTACAGAAGCTTGTAAATTTGATTAGGTACCATTTGTTTATTTTTGCTTTTGTTTCTATTGCCTTGGGTGACCTAAGAAAACATTGGTATGATTTATGTCAGAGAATGTTTTGCCTATGTTTTCTTCCAGGAGTTTTATGGTGTCATGTCTTATATTTAAGTCTTTAAGCTATTTTTAGTTTATTTTTGTGTATGGTGTGAAGGTGTGTTCTAACTTCATGGATTTACATGTGGCTGTCCAATTTTCCCAACACCACCTGTTGAAGAGACTGTCTTTTTTCCACTGTATATTCCTGCCTCCTCTGTCAAAGGTTAATTGACCTTAGGTATGTGGGTTTATTTCTGGGCTCTTTACTCTGTTCCACTGATCCATATGTCAGTTTTTGTGCCAATACCATGCTGTTTTGATTACTGTAGCTTTGTAGTATTATCTGAAGTTATGCTTCCTGCTTTGTTCTTTTTCCCCAGGATTGCTTTGGTAATTCTGGGTCTTTCATGGTTCAATATAAATTTTAGGATTATTTGTCCTAGTTCTGTGAAAAATGTCATGGGTAATTTGATAAGGATCACATTCAATCTGTAGACTGCTCTGGGTAGTAGGCCATTTTAACAAAACTATAATTCCAAAAGATACATGCACCCCTATGTTCATAGCAGCACTACTCACAATAGCCAAGACATGGAGACAACCTAAATGTCCATCAATAGATGAGTGGATAAAGAAGAGTGGTACATATATACAATGGAATAGTATGCAGCAATAAAAAAGAATGAAATAATGTCATTTGCAGCAACATGGATGGACTTAGAGGTTATCATACTAAGTGAAGTAAGTCAGACAGAGAAAGACAAATATCATATGATATAGCTTATATGTGGAATCTAAAATATGACACAAATGAACTTATCTACAAAACAGAAACAGACTCACAGACATAGAGAACAGACTTGAGGTTGCCAAGAGGAAGGAGTGGTGGGGGAGTGATGGCTTAGGAATTTAGGGTTAGCAGATGCAAACTATTATATATAGGATGGATAAACAACAAAATCCTACTGTATAGCACAGGGAACTATATTCAATATCCTGTGATAGAACATAATGGAAAAGAATATAAAAAAGAATATATACAAATGCATAACTGATTCACTTTGCTGCACAGCAGAAACTAACACAACACTGTACATCAACTATACTTCAATTAAAAAATAAATAAAAACAGCAAAGGCAAAAAAACCACACCAAAATCCCCATAAATGTATTATCTTACAATTTTGTAAGTCAGAATTTTCACGTGGGTTGCACACACGGCTAAAATTAAGGGGTTGGCAGGACTGTGCTCCCTTCTGGGTCTACTGAAGAAGAATGTTACCTTGCCTTTTCCAGTTTCTAAAGCTCATGTGTTGCTTGATTCTGAAGCCTTCCTCCATCTTCAAAAGCCAGAAGCCAAAGATGGAGATCATCTCTAGCACATCAACCTGACCTTCCCTTCTGCCTCCCTCTTCTACCTTAAGAGACCCCTGCAATTACACAAGGCCCAACAGAATAATCCAAGATAATCCACCCTATGTTAAGATGAGTTGATTATCAATCTTAATTCCATTTGGTTTCTTTATTCTTTTGCCATATAATCTAACACAGTTACAGGTTATAGGGCTCAGGACATGGACCTGTTTGGTGCCCATTATTCTACCTACCACAGTATATGATTTATCAAAGTCTACTGTTGTCCAAATTTACCAGTTTGGGTAAAGTACAGAAACTTTACCCCATCTACATCCCCTTACCCTCTCCCTTTATAATAAAATTGTGTTAAATATTCTTTCTGTATATACATTAGACAGGGTTATAATTTTGCTTAAACTATTAAATGTAATTTAGAAAACTCAAGAGGAAAAGAAAGTTTACAAAATTAACCATATTTTGCTCTTTTCATGTTCTTTTCTTTTTTCTGATATCCTCCTATCATCATTTCCTTACTTCATACTGAGAGGAACTGCCCACCCACATAACCTACTATCTAGGCGACCTTGCTTGGTACTGCATGACTCATCATACCTCTTTTATTTCACCTCCACCCTTAATGGTGAATGGTTCAAGTGATGGTCGTGACCTGAGGTCAGCAAATCCACAGGACTTCAAGAAACCTATTTAATTTTAGTAGTTACTTAAGGTTTACAATATATATATTTAATTATCAGAGTCTTCCTTCAAATAATATTATAACACATCATGTGTAGTATAAGGACTTTCTAGCAGTTCAGTCCCAATTACTTTCTCTCACCCCTTAGGCTGCTGTCATTTACTTTTATACATGCTGTGAAAACACAATATATAGCTACTCTTTTTTGCTTTAGATAATCAGTTATCTTTTAGAGCAATTAAAAATAAGGAAAATGAATTTTTATCTAAACTTATTTATCCCATTTCAGCACTCTTGATCCCTGTCTATGGAGCTAAGTTTCTGTCTAGTATCATATTCCTTCTGTTAGAAAATCTTCCTGTAACATTTTTGGTAGGGCAGGTCTGCTGGCAATTCTCTATTTTGTTTGTCTGAAAAAGTCTTTATTTCTTCTTCAGTTTTGAAAGATACTCTGCTGGGCATAGAATTCTGGGTTGACAATTTTTTTTTTTTTCAGAAGATCTAAATAGACATTCCTCTAAAGAAGATAGATGGTCAAAAAGCACATGAAAAGATGCTCAACGTTGCTAATTATCAGAGAAATGAAAATAAAAACTACAGTGAGGTATCTCCTCACACCAGGAAGAATGGCCATCATCAAAAAGTCTGCAAACAATAAATGTTGGAGATGGTGTGGAGAAAAGGGAACCCTCCTACACTATTGGTGGGAATGTAAACTGGTACAGCCACTAGGGAGAACAGTATGGAAGTTCCTTAAACAACTGAAAATAGAGCTACCATATGATCCAGCAATCCCACTCCTGGGCATATATCTGGAGAAAACCATAATTCAAAGAGATACATGCACCCCAATGTTCACTGCAGCACTATTTACAATAGCGAAGACATGGAAGCAACCTAAACGTCCATCGAAAATGAATGGATAAAGAAGATGTGGTACATATATACAATGGAATATTACTCAGCCATAAAAAGGAATGGGATAATGCCATTTGCAGCAACACAGATAGACCTAGAGATTGTCATACTAAGTGAAGTAAGTCAGACAGAGAAAGACAAATATCATATGATATCACTTATATGCGGAATGTAAAAAAATGATACAAATGAACTTATTTACAAGACAGAAACAGACTCACAGACTTGGAAAACAAACTTGTGGTTACCAAAGGGAAACAGTTGGGGCAACTAGGAGTTTGGGATTAACATATACACACTACTATATTTAAAATAGATAACCAACAAGGACCTACTGTATAGCACAGGGAACTCTTCTCAATAGTCTGTAATAACCTACATGGGAAAAGAATCTGAAAAAGAGTAGATATATGTATATGTATAAGTGAATAACTTTGCTGTACACCCGAAACTAACACAACATTGTAAATCAACTGTACTCCAATATAAAATAAAATTTTTTAAGAAAGAGATTTTTCCGTTGTCCTACAGTCTGCTGTAATCTTTGTCTTTTTCTTTTGTTACTTTTTTCTCTGGTTACCTTCAAGAGTTTCTTCTTATCTTTGACTTTCAGTACTTTAAATGTGTTGTCTAGATGGTTGTTGTTTTTATTTATGCTGTTTGGCATTGCCTGAGCTTCTTGGATCTGTGGCCTCTTTTATTGATTTTGGAAAATTATTTACCATTAATTCTTCAAATATTTCTTCTGCCCTGAGTTTTCCTTCTGAGGTTCTAATCTCCCTTACATTTGATAATGTTCCAAAGTTCTTGGATGCTCTGTTCTGGTTTGTTGTTTTTACTTTGTTATCACTTTGTGTTTCAGTTTGGGTAATCTCCTTTGACATAGCTTTGAGTTCATTGATTCTTTCCTCCCTTGTGTTGAGTTTACTGATGAGCCCACTGAAGGTTTTCTTCATCTCTATTAATATGTTTTTCATTTGTATAATTTTCACTTTATTTTTTATTATAGTTTATGTATCTTTGTTTTAATTACCCATCTGATCTGATTATGCATGCTGCCCATTATTTTCTACTGAAGCACTTAAAATATCCACCACATTTATTTTTAAATTCACTGTTAGATAGCTCTAACATCTCTTTCATAATTGATTATGGTTTGGCTGATTGCTTTGTCTCTTGATTTTTTTTGCCTCGACTCTTTGTATGCCTTGTAATTTTTTGTTGATAGCTAGACATCTTATATACAACCATGGAAACTGAAATAAAGAGTATTTATTATGTTTAGAAATGAGCAGATCTTTCTGGCCTTCTGCTAAATCTTCAGTGTGGACAGATGATTCAGTTTTATCAGAAGTCAAGCCAGATCTGGGATTTGTTATTTCTGTGGTTACCTACAGTGAACCACAGGCTCCAAATCCCTCTAATGCCACATTGCGCATATGGTAGGGTTGGTTTGCCAGAGAGTTTACCTAATGTCTGCTCCACCCTCAACTTTAGGTCTTCCTTTTGTTCTGAGCCTCACAGCAAATTACTCTCCATGCTCTTGCCTTTTTCCTACCCATAAGCTTTTGTTGTTATTCAACACTTGTTAGTTTGTCAAGCTAGTGGTGAGGGGCTGGAGAGGGCATGCTCCTTTTGCTCTGATTAAATCTGTCTTAGACATTGTGTTGCTGTCTCAGTAGTGGGAGTTCTCAGCAATCTTGCCTGTATGCCTGAGCCAAGCATGCATTCCTGACCCCTCAAGAATAGGTAAAGGACTTTTTCAGGTTTATTTTTCCTAGCTGCAAAGTCTTCACCAATGACTAAGAGTAACAACATTTATTCCCATTTTCTCAGCTGTTTAGGACTTTTGTTTCTATGAAAGACGGAAAAGAGTGATCCAGATGAGACTTTGAGCCTTTCTCAGAGTGGTTGTTGTCCTCTCTCAGACCTGCTCTACACGAGTCATGTTTTCAGGTCTTTCACCTTGCCCTCGATCTTTTATTGTGAGCAACCAGTGATATCCATGGATTTCATGTGAGCATGAAATCCCCTTGCGTCTGTGGCCTCCAGAGTTTATATGACCTTGCTTCTCCACACTTGGCCTTCAGTATATGTTAAACATTTTAGTTGAATCCTCTTCACCATTTTCCACTATATGTTAAACATTTTAGTTGAATCCTCTTCACCATTTTCCAGTGGATAGGCCAACTTAGGCAAGAGCTTTCATACCATCTCTTCTTAAACATACCTGTCTATCCCTAGATGATCAGTTAGTTGTCATCCTGTGACTTCAACTCTCTGATGAGTTCAAAAATTTGAGAATTTTTCAGACTGTGAAGAGTTCTTGTTGTTGTTATTTTTGCAATGGTGAGAGTGATAATCTTTCCAGCTTTCTACATCCTAAGTGGAAACTTGAAGTCAAAATACTTACACAATTAAAAAAAAAAAAAGACCTATAAAAGTCTACCTACCCACTTAGCATAGAACAGCAGTTATATCCATCAGGGTCCAGTCAGAAAAACAGAAACTACACTAACTGTTTGAACAGATGCTACATTATATATCACAAGTAATATAAATATGCAGTGTTTTATATTATGTAAAGAAAATCTTACAGAATTTTGAAATAGACATTAAAAGGCTTAAAAAAAAAACAAAAAACAAAAAGGAAACCCTGAGGCAACACATAAATAGGAACTGCAAAAAGCAGCTCCCCCTGCCCCCAGGAATAGGGGAATGAGGAGGGGTCTGGGGTTATCAGAACAGAGAAGTATGAAGATGAGGGCCTGCCTCTGGGGCTCAGCCATCTGGTGAACTCACAGCCAGGCTGCTACTGGTACCTCTAATGGATATGATACGCTGATTCTGGGATTGGCAGGAAGAAAAGACAAAAATTGGAACCAACTGCTGTTTTCATAGGAAGGGCCTTCACTGGAATGATTCCAACAAGAAAAAATCAAACTAGAAGCAGAAATTTCTTCTCTTACCTCCTGCCTTCTGGCCTCTCTCCAGGGCACCCTACTGGCATAATTTAACAGTCTCTGGCAAAGGGGAAATATAGTTTTCATAGTCCCAGTCCTGGCATCACAAAGCCTATAAAAGGTATCTATGGAGCCGAAAGACAGTAGCTTAATAACTATCCCAGTAGGATCTTTTTATTTTCAATAGGCTGAGTGAATTGTAAGTAGAGATTTTAAAGTGTTTTCAATTTTATAAACTATGCTTCATTAAATACCAATATCTAAATTGTAAAAATTATTCATGTAAATAAACTCACTTTTGTAGAACCGGTACATTTTCAAATTTCTATTATCTGAGAAATGACTGCCAGTTCCAAAGTCTTACAGCTAAATATTATTCTTATGGACGGCACATTACTGACAGTGATGGAGAACACTTTTAATATTTCTTTGTTTTACCGAATTTCAATTGAGCTGACAGTTGCACTAAGAAGTTTCCATTTAGCTGTTTAGAACATTCATTACTCCAGAAACGATTTCTTTTATGAGCATACACTTCGTGAACTTTTAAAATTAAAAAAAAAGAAAAGAAAGAAAAAACCTTGATTTGCCATAAATAAATGAGAGGTTATAGGGAATTCTCTGGTGGTCCAGAGATTAGGACTTGGCGCTTTCACTGCGGGGCCCAGGTTTTATCGGGGAACTAAGATGCCGCAAGACGCAGCCAAAAAAATAAATTAATTAATTATTTTAAAAAAATGATAGGCTATATTTTGTTACATGTTTATTAAAATAAAGATCAAAGTTTACCAAAAAAAGAGATAAAGAAAAGAGAAGAAAGAGAATGAAATCTTGCTTCTCTTTTATTTATATTATTCAAGTGTCAGTATAAATTGGATAAACAATTTTATATTTCAAAGAAGATGCCTATACCAATTACTAGAATTCTTACCAACTTCTATCAAGTTGATAAATTTTTATGGTAGTACACATTTTAGAATCATTTTAATATGTAAATGTCACATTATAAAAATAAGTTCCTAGTAAATAGTAGAAATTTAATACCTGTTATTTGAAATGGTTAGATGGATGAACTGAAGAAAAAAAAAAGGTCCATAAAAACAAATGAATAAAACTAAATATTCTCTGCTCTGGGAAATATGTGGTAAGACAAATTCAGCAAGTAAATTTTGTTCATTATAAATATATTCAGGGCTTCCCTGCTGGCACAGTGGTTGAGAGTCTGCCTGCCAATGCAGGGGACACAGGTTCATGCCCGGGTCCGGGAAGATCCCACATGCCGCGGAGCAACTAGGCCTGTAAGCCACAATTACTGAGCCTGCGTGTCTGCAGCCTGTGCTCCGCAACAAGAGAGGCCACGATAATGAGAGGTCTGTGCCCCGCGATGAAGAGTGGCCCCCACTTGCCGCAACTGGAGAAAGCCCTCGCACAGAAACGAAGACCCAACACAGCCATAAATAAATTAATTCATTTAAAAAAATAAAAAATAAAATGTATACTCATAATCACATTGGTTAATTTTTTTTCCAATATAAAACACCTAGTTACAACCAATACTCATTGTACGAATCATCACTTTTTCTCTTTGAAAACCTAGGTCAGTATTATTCATATCGAAATAGCAACGTGATAGATAGGTAGACAGACAGGCTGAGTAAAGTTCCACAATTCTTGAATATTTCTGAATTTCTGAGTTGGCATAGAATATAAAAGGGAAAGATGGGACTCCTTACTAGTATGGGCAGGTTAGATCTTGAGAAAAAAATTTGACAGTATGACTATGTTTACCTCAGTTTGACAAAATGGATCATCCTGGTTATATAAATTCATAATAGATTTGAGAATAGAACATATGTTCTTGAAAGGAAGAGGATAAATTGGAAAGTGTGTATACTGCATCAATGTTGAAACTTTAATTAAAAAGAATTTTCCTTTAGAAATTTTGCTAAGACTCTCTAAAGTAATTGATTCAACTTTTCTTTGTTACTTTTATTCTATTTTAGAAATAGATCATCCTTTCTTTGATGTATATATATATTTTTTGATTCAGTGAAAGCCAACATAACCAGGAAATTGGGTTCTTCCACTGAAGACACTTATCAAACAGACTGTTTCAAATTGCTTTGGCTTGGAGACAGAGAAAGTCAGTTTCAGTAAAAGTGCTATTTATTTTAAAAGGAAATATACTTTTTGTAATCCTGATAGGAATTCATTCCTGAGACTTTAGAAAGTTTATCCATAATCCAAAGTTGGCACCACTATTTAATCTTAACAATACTTTAAAAAACTTTAGTAAAAATACACGTGCACACACACACACACACACACACACACACACACACACACACACACAGTATTCAGAAATATTTTGTCTCACTGTTTATCACCAAATAACTTTTAGGTTGAGCAAGGGGCTTTCTTCTGAATATACATATACAGAATTTATTCTGTTCCCTCTAAAGATAAGTCCCAGGTAGAGACTTGTGTAAATTATGTACCTAAATTCATATCAACAACTCTCCATCTCAAATCAAAGACTTGATAACAAACTATAATTTTATTCATGAAACTGGTGGTTCAGTATAAATTTGACTGGAATAAAATAGCTTTCACTTTTACCAAATGAACCAAACTGTACACAAGAGCTCCTATAGTTTCTCTGACAGAAAGAGTTTTCTCTATTCTGTCATCTCTCTGATGCACTCAAGCAGATGTTCTCATTTTACTTCATTTTAAAAATTTTATCCAAATTTCACAGTTATCCTCAATGTGAGGGTTGGTATAAGTTAAGTGTCTGTCATGATAAAAACAGGAGTCCTTTGGGGTATTTGTTTAAATATTTTCTTCTCTCATTTCTCTCTTCTTTCACTAAAACTATTATCAACAGGCTGGTTTACATTTTGAGCTGATTTTCTAGTTTTATTACGTTTCTTGAATTTTATTTTTTTTTACCAAGGGAATTCCAGTTTTATTTTTTTCAACCTTTTTATTCTCTCTCTCTCTCTCTCTCGCCCACTGCCTCCCGCCCTCCCCCTCTCTCCCTTACTCCCCGCCTCTCTCTCTCCATTCACACAATACACACACACTTTTATGCACAACTTTCTAATGTTTAAAGTTTTATATTTTCAAATATTTGTTCCCTTTACATAGATTTCTTTCTTATTTCATAGATGCAATATCTTCTCTACTTTATGAGAACAACAATTTTTATTTTCTTTGTTATGTTAATAATCCTAATGTGGTATAAGTTAAAAACAATAAAACATACATTCTTGAGTTTGCATTTGGAGTTTAATGAATCATAATAAACATATACTCATGTAATCACTGTCTCAGTCATGATGTAGAACATTGCATTCACTCCAGAAAGTTCCCTCATGCCTCTTGCAGTCATTCCTCCATGCCACTTATAATTCAAGCCCATACCTGAACTTTTCATTGTATGAATATAAAATAGTTTAAGCATTTACCTCTGGATAACATTCAAGTTGTTTACAGTTCAGAACTATTATGAATAAATTAAGTATAATCATTCATGTACACATCATTTTATAGACATATGTTTTCAGTTCTCACGTAAATACTTAGGTGTTGAATTGCTGGGTCATAGGGTAGGTTTAACTTAAAGTCACAAAGACTTTCTCCCACGTTTTTTCCTAGCTGATTAGGCTTTAGTTTTAACTTACTTTTTAAGGTCCATGTTTCTTATCAATTAATTTCTGTGTGACATAGGGAGAGAAGTTAGTTTTTCTCCATATTTATATCCTGTTGTTACAACACCTTTTGTTAAAAATGCTGCTCATTCCCCACTGAATTGTCTTAACACATCTTTCAAAAATAAATTGAGAAAGTATGTGGTCAATTTCTGGGTTCCCTACTCTGTTTCATTGATTTCTATGTTTACCCTGATGCCAGTATTACACTGTCATGATTTATGTATCTTTATATCTATAGGAGGTCTTCAAGTGAGGTGGTAGAAGGCTTTCAAATGCTTCTTTTTCCCAAAATATTTGAATTCTTCCAGAATCTTTACATTTTGAAATATATTTAAGAGTTTACTTGGCAGTTTATACAACAACAAAAATACCTGCTTTGGATTTTGATTGGAATTGCGTTCATTCTGTAGATCAATTTGAGGGCTATGGACATCTTAATATTGACTCTTCCAATGCATGGTATATCCTAACACTTCCATTTTTATGATCATTGGGTAGAGAATATTTTCTAATTTCTTGCACTATGAATTTTACTAGAAGTGGATTATGTAATTTCCAAATATTAGGAAATTTCTAATTTTTCATTTCTAATTTAATTCCATTCTTCAGAGAACCTATTCTGCTATATTTAAATCATTTGAAATTAGGACATTTTATGCCCCAATACATCATCTACCTTTATAAACATTCCATGAGCAGTTGAATACATATTCTGTAGTTGTTATATGCATTGGTCTGTAAATATCAATTAAGTGAGATTGGCTGATAGTTTTGATCAGATTCTTACTGAGTTTTTGCTTACTTGTTTTATCAAATACTGAGAGAAGTGTCTTAAAATCATGAACCATGATGGTCACTTTGTCTGTTTCTCTCTTTTTTTTTTTTTTGCCAGGGGGTGACTGCCAATTTTTTTTTCATATATATTAAAGTCTATATTTATTGCATTTACATCTTGAAGTGTTAGGTCTCCTTGGTGAATTGTTTCTTTAGCCTGTGAAATGTCCTTTTCTGTTTCTGATAGCACTCTGTCTTGAAGCCTACCTTGTCTGATAGTAATATAGCCATATTACCTTTCCTACACTTGGTGTTTATTTGCAGGTTATATCTTTTTTACTCCCTTTAATTCCAACTCTGTATTTAAAGCACATTGCTAATAAATATCACATAGTTGTGTTCTGTCTTTTAATCCAGTCTAACGATCTGCCTTAAAATGAGTGTTTAGTCCATATACATTTAATGTAATTATTGACATAATAGGACTTACAGGTCACTAAGCCCCGTATATTTTCTTCAATCTTTTATTCTCCATTTTTCCAACTGGATTATCTGATTAGATTTTGCATGAATCCAATTATATGGTTCTATAATTCGTATTGCTATCTATATATCTTATTGCTATTCTTATCATCAAGTTGACTTTCCATTTTCTAAAAAGTCTAATCCAGTCTGCTATTATGCCTACCATGAACTTTGCATTTTAGTTGTTACAGCATTCTCATCCAGTATTTCCATTTTGTTGTATTTTGAAATTTCTATTTCTCTGCTAGGATTTTCTTCAAGATTTCTCATTAAGATATTTTTCTTTACATACTGTATGTATTTATAATAGTGTTTTAAAAATTTGTCTGCTAAATCTAATATATGGACCATTTGGGGGTCTGTTTCCACTTATTACATTTTTCTTTTCTTGGCTATAAGTCACAATTTCCTATTTCTTTAGAAATATAGTATTTTTTATTATATAGATTTTGGACACTATAATTGGCACATTATATAGATGCCACATTTTCTCTTCTCTGCAAATTGTTGATTCTTTTTTTTTCCCCCTAGAAAATTAGTGGCTGATCTCCATCAACATGTGTAGGTTTGGTTTTATGTTTTATTGGAGTGGGTTGGTCGAAAGTTCAAGGTGCTTACCAAGCTCCTCTAACGTGTTGAGGCTCAATCTCCAAGGGTCTAAAGTAGGTTTTATGACAGGGCGTGAGCTTTATTCTTAAGTCACAGTCTTGCTGACATCTTAATTAAATGCTCAGGTGCTAGAAAGGTCTCTCCACTCTGCTTGTGCTGGAATTCAAATGTCTGCTACCACTGACTGATTTCTATTTATTTTGTTCTACTCTCAACCCAGGAAAAGCTGAGAATTTTATATGATCTTGCCTGGAAAAATCACAATTCCACCCTCAGCCAGGGACGTGTAGGAAGCTTTCACACAGATGTCTGCCCTCCCCGCCCTGCACCCTGTCACCTGATCCCCTTACTCAGCTAATTCCTTGCTAGTGATTGCAGACTGTAGCTGCTTTAGCAGTCAAATCCTGATCTCTGTCTTCTCAACTCAGAAGCTTTGTTTGAATTTTTCTTTTCTGCACCACAATTAAGAAAATGTCCCTGGACAGGATGCTGAGATAAATATAGGACTTACTCATGAGTTCCCTTCACTCAGAGATTGCAGTTTTGAGTGCCTATTATCCTGTGCTTGAAAATAGTTGTCTCAGATGCATAGTTATTATATAATCCATGCAAAAATACATGTGTGGTATTTGTGGTGCTTATATGGTTTTAAAATGTCAAAATGACTATACTACCCAAGGCAGTCTACAGATTCAGTGCAATCCCTATCAATTTACCAATGGCATATTTTGCAGATCTAGAACAAAAAATCTTACAATTTGTATGGAAACACGAAAACCCCCAAATAGCCAATGCAGTCTTGAGAAAGAAAAACGGAGCTGGAAGAATCAGGCTCCCTGACTTCAGATTATACTATTAAGCTACAGTAATAAAAACAGTATGCTACTGGCACAAAGACAGGCTTATAGGTCATTGGAACAGGATAGAAAGCCCAGAAATAAACCCACACATCTAGAGTCAGTTAATCTACAACAAAGGAGGCAAGAATATACAATGGAGAAAAGAGTCTCTTCAATAAGTGATGCTGGGAAAACTGGACAGCCACATGTAAAAGAATGAAATTAGAACATTCTCTAACACCATACTCAAAAATAAACTCAAAATGGATTAAAGACCTAAATGTAAAACCGGATACTATAAAACTCTTAGAGGAAAACATAGGCAGACCACACTTTGACATAAATCGCAGCAATGTCTTTTTGGACCCACCTCCTAGAGTAATGAAAATAAAAACAAAAATAAACAAATGGGACCTAAAATTAAACTTAAAAGCTTTTGCACAGCAAAGGAAACCATAAACAAAATGAAAAGACAACCCACAGAATGGGAGAAAATATTTGCAAACAATACAACTGACAAGGGATTAGTCTCCAAAATATACAAACAGCTCATGCAGCTTAATACCAAAAAAACCAAACAACCCAATCAAAAAAGGGGCAGAAGATCCAAATACACATTTCTCCAGAGAAGACATACAGATGGCCAAAAAGCACATGAAAAGATGCTCAACATCACTAATTATTAGAGAAATGCAAACCAAAACTACAATGAGGTAATCACCTCACACTAGTCAGAATGGCCATCATCAAAAAATCTACAAACAATAAATGCTGGAGAGGGTGTAGAGAAAAGGGAACCCTCCTGCACTGTTGGTAGGAATGTAACTTGGTACAGCCACTATGGAGAACAGTATGAAGATTCCTTAAAAAAACTAAAAATAGAGCTACTGTATGATCCAGCAATCCCATTGCTAGGCATATAACTGGAAAATAAACATCATTCAAAGAGATACATGCACCCCAATGTTCACTGTAGCACTATTTACAATAGCCAAGACATGGAAGCAACCTAAATGTCCATCGACAGAGGAATGGATAAAGAAGATGTGGTATACACACACAAATGCACACACACACAATGGAATATTACTCAGCCATTAAAAAAAATGAAATAATGCCATTTGTAGCATCATGGATGGACCTAGAGACTGTCATAATAAGTGAAATAAGTCAGACAAAGGCAAATACCATATGATATCACTTACATGTGGAATCTAAAAAATGATACAAATTAACTTATTTACAAAGCAGAAATAGACTCACAGACTTTGAAAACAAACTTATGGTTACCAAAGGGGAAAGGTGGGGGGGGGAGGGATAAATTAGGAGTTTGGCATTAACATATACACACTACTATATATAAAATAAATAATCAACAAGGACCTACTGTATAGCACAGGGAACTCTACTCAGTACTCTGTAATAACCTATATGGGAAAAGAATATGAAAAAGAATAGGTATATGTATATGTAAAACTAAATCACTTTGCTGTACACCTGAAACTAACACATTATAAATCAACTATACTCCAATATAAAATAAAATTTTTTTTAAATGTTCAAATGTCACCATTTTCATATATGCCCGTATAAATACATATCTGTCAATAATTAGTATAAGAATTTTTGAAAAGCTTCTTTCATCACTTGGAAAGAGACAACACAACAGAAAAATGAGCAAAAGATTATAAAAAGGCCGTTTACAGGGGAGGAAATAAATGGACAATATTAAAAGAACTATTTTTTGTTAGCAATGAGGGAACTGCAAAATTTTGAAAAACACTGCAGGGAAAAGGAGTTTTACATAGTCCTGGTGGGGCAACAGCTTGGAAGAGAAATTCAGTAGTAGAGTAATTCTACTTTAGAGAAACTCTTGTAGTCACATGCAAGGAAGTTATGCATAAAGACAGTCACTGTGCCAATATTTGTAACAGTAAATAAGTGGGACAACTTGACTGTTCCTCAGTAGCAGGATGAATAAATTCAATGGCCTGGTCATAGAGTGGTTTATCAATATCAACTTGATCAAAATAAATGATTTAATATTTTTAAAGATCTTAAAACAATGTAGTTTTCTTTTTTTTTTTTTTTTTTGGTTCTGTTTCTTTTTTTCTCTTTCTTTCAAACCCTTGTGTCGAGGGCTGACTTTCAATAGATCGCAGCGAGGGAGCTGCTCTGCTACATAAGAAACCCCGACCGAGAAGCAGGTCGTCTAGAAATGGTTTAGCACCAGGCTGCCCGCGAACGTTCGGTGCGTGACAGGAGAGGGGCGGCTGCCTTTCCGGCCGCACGCCGTGTCCCAGGATGAGGGACTCTCCGCACCGGACCCCGGTCCCAACGCGCGGCGGGTGGGCCGCACCGTGCCCCGGGGGATGCGGCCGGTGCCCAGCCAGCGGGGACGGCGGTGGGGTGCTGGCTATCGGAGGCCAACCGAGGCTCCCGAGGCGCTGCCGTATCATTCTGCCTGGGCGGGATTCAACAATGTCTATTCTTAGGGGTGTATGTTAGTCACTTTAATGCAGGTTAAAATTAATGAATTAGATTTAAATATATTAACAAAGATATGTATCAAAAACAATGTTGAGTGTAAAATCCAGTTGCAAACATGTATGTCCAGTATGACCCCATTAATGTAAAATCGAAAACACATAAAACAGTAGAATATATAATTATAAATACATGGAAATAATACTCTAGAGGATATAGAGAGGGGCTATAAAGGGATGGCAAGTGGGAGTTTGCTATGTGTATGATTTTATTTTTGTTCTCCTTTTATAGAAAAATTCCGAAACAAACAAAAGAGCAAACGCTTGTAAGGCATCAGACATGGAGAGATTCTCAATTGTGTTAACAGAGCAGAAATATTATTTTAAGCTCTATAACACCATTATTTTCAGTTCAGCTGGCCAGCAGAGTCTATCTATGAGAGAAACAGTGACAGAGAAATAAAAGTATGGTTATCTCTGCTCATGCCACTGTAAGGAAAGGCCACGACAATCAATGAATGGTATATTTGAAATGGGATTTCAACTCTTTATTCACCAAGTTTATAGAACAGTAAGCCTCAATAATGTAGTACTCTTGGCACACATTTTTTTTCCCCTTGGGAGTGGGGGATTTTGCTGCACTAACCCAACTAAAAGTGATGTGCAGTGTTTCGTGTTTACAATGAGGACAATTGAAATTATTTTACCTTAGAAGTATGAGAACTGCACGAGCATTACATAAACAATTTTAAAAAGAAACAAATGTCACATATGTTATTCTGACACAGTCAAAGATGATTATATTCACATGGGGACAGACTATTAATTATACAGATTTCGTATAAGTTAGGAAAACTTTCTTGTTCCATGCCTGGACTGTATTCCTAAATATCTTTCTTTAGCCTAAGGAGCAGCAAACTTTTCCTTTAAAGGGCCAGATAGTAAGTACTTTAGGCTTGGAGGGCCAGATGGTCTGTTGCAAATGCTCAATTCCTCTCTGTTAGTTTGGAGGCAGCCATTCATAATACATAAATTAATAGGCACGTCTGTTTTTCAATACATCTTTATAGAAATAGGCAATCTGGGGCTTCCCTGGTGGCGCAGTGGTTGAGAATCTGCCTGCCAATGCAGGGGACACGGGTTCGAGCCCTGGTCTGGGAAGATCCCACATGCCGCGGAGCAACTAGGCCCGTGAGCCACAAGTACTGAGCCTGCGCGTTTGGAGCCTGTGCTCCGCAACAAGAGAGGCCGCGACAGTGAGAGGCCCACGCACGGCGATGAAGAGCGCCCCCACTCGCCACAACCAGAGAAAGCCGTCGCACAGAAACGAAGACCCAACACAGCCAAAAATAAATGAATAAAGCGTAAAAATTAAAAAAAAAAAAAAAAAGAAATAGGCAATCTGGATTTGTCCTGCAAGTCACAATATGCCAACACTTGCTCTAGATTGTTTTTGATTTTTCCAGTATTCTAGCTAAATGTTTAATACCTCTGTCAATGATTCTATGTATCCTTCTTGCCTACTGGGTTTTTTTTTTAGTCCTCTGGCAAGTAAAAGATAACTTGAGATCTACAAAAATGAGGCGCTGATTTGGATTTTGAAAAGAATAAGATGATTGACCAGTACTGGACTTTGTATCAGTGGTCTGCCCTTGTTTTAATAACCTCCTCCAACATCCTCCTTTAGTCTCCCACGTTCTTACAGATGTAGATGCCCCCAGTGTTATATTGGTGGGGAGGCTTAGGAAGCTAATATAAATTTGGAGCTTACAAAGTCTTCCTGATTAAAACTTTTCCACGGGATCAGGTTTGAATTCTTAATCTCTTTCAACTTTTCACGGCATTCTAAATGCTGTTTATCAATAAAGTCCCATAAGATTCTGTAAAACAAGTAATCACACTAACTTTCTTATGTCTAGATTTATAACTTTCTTATCTCTACTTACAGGCGAGATCAATCCTGGTAGGAAAACCACCAGGGATAAGGGTTCAAAATAGCTAGACAGGCTTGATAAGATTTTTTATGATTTCTTAGGGAAACAAAGAAGAAAATTAAAAGAATGTGGTTCATTATAAGTTATGTCTGCTTTTTAAACATAGATCATCACTAACCAGTCCCTGAAAAAAATTCTTCATTTAGAGAAAAATGATATAAAATTTATTTTAAAAATTGATTATTACTGTCATTTTCATTTGTATGCTGCCTGTGTTGTACGTTTTAGATTCCGTAATAAAACAGGTGAAGTAGAGGGTTAAGAACCACAGAGTGATAGTAAATCTCTGCAGGTGTACTCTTTAGTCAGATATTTATTGGATAGTGGGTGAGACACATAAATAGGAAGTAATGTCCCCATGAATGCCTGTTTAACAATCTTATACATTCAAATATGATTGTTGGATTTGTGGTTGAATTAAGTGGTGCATAAATAGTATATATAAAAGATCTTGGAATTCCTGGTGCAAAAAAGGTTTCTGAATTCACCTAGTATGTCAGTTCAGTGCCACTGAGAAACAGACACTTCAATAGTATCAGAAGTCTCAGACAGTTATTGAGAGACATGCCTGTGAAAGATAAAGAAGATAGAAGAGGGAGCAGAAGTAAGATAGATAAGGAAGATAGATAAAGAAGATAGAAGAGGGAGAGCCTCCAGACCGAGATGCAGGTCTGAAACCTATGAAAGCAGGGAGAAAAATCAGGTATGAAAGCTTCAGAAGGCGATGCAGTTCTGAGAAAGTCTCAGCCAAGCTGAAAGGGAGTTCCCAAGCATAGGCTGTCCTTTGGAAGAGCCCCACATCAGGCAGGGGTGGCTTGGCTCTGGCCCTCCACCGTGCTCAGTTCTTGGCTTAGAGCAGCCCATGGAAAGCATGTCTGTGGTGTGAATGCTGGAAAGTCTAAAAGTACTTCAACTGAAGACCATTAGTTCACTGTGCTCCTCACAGCAGGCTGTCATGAAGAATATGTGAGTGGCACAACAACATGGTCACCTAAGAGAGGTTCTACAACTTCAATCTGAAACTGCATGGCGTGAAGCACTTTTAGCTCTCAGAAGTACTGCCTATGCAGAGGAAGTTTTTAAATAACATATAATACACTTTAGTTAGTATTTACATTTACACACTTCATACAATGATAGGAATATGATCCCAGTACCAAGGACAGTGCTTGAAACATAAGAGATGTTCAATATAAGTTTGAGAATAAATGCAGGTTGTTTTTCACATTTCTTGTTTCAGAAAGCTCTTTAATTTATCCATTTTACTTTTTTTCTAGTTCACCCCTATTGACTGAATAAACTTTTCTTTAGCTAGAATCTTCATCTTAAGCTTTTTAAGAACACATGATCTACGCTCTTTACATCCTGTGGCGTGTGTGTTATAACAATACACAGTTGTAACACTGATTAAGCTCATCAGTCCTAAAAAGTCACCCTGGGATCAATACTTGGCTTCAACACTTTCTAGTTGTGAGAACTTTGGAGAGCCAAGGAACCTCTCTCTGCCTTAGTTTCCTTGTCTATAAAATCAAGACTGTAATAGCACCTAATCATAAAGTTGTTATGAAGATGAAAAGTAGTATGTTAAAATATTGAGAGCAGTGTCTGTACACAGTGAGTGCTCAGAAAATGAAGCCAGTATGATCCATGTTGTTTTTACTAGCATGGATCAAAATCTATACCACATGATTAATAAAGCATTAACGATGTCTGCACCAGGGGAAAGAGACTTTGATAAAGTCTCTATGACTGGCTCATCAATTGAAAATGCTTGGTCATACAAGAAATGAATATAATCTGGGCTCAACTGTCCTGTGACCAGCAGAGATGAAAGTAGAAAAGATATTCTCGGTAAACAAAAAAGCTAAAACACAGCATGGACAGAAAAAGATAATAATAATTTCTGATTTGGGTGAGATATTGTGTGCATGAGTGGAAACAGTGAAAAAGAAAGCTGGCTATTCTCAGACCAGACAACAAAAGACCTTGGATAACATACTACAGATATCAGAGAGTCGTGTATCTTGTCCTGCCATAGAATTAGGGCCAGGGAGGGTATTTGGGCAAGGGAATGGCAAATTCAGAGATGCTTTGATAGCAGTATGAAAGATGCAATAGAGAGGAAAGGGTGCAAGAGATGAAAATGAGATAAGAAGTCTCATGCAAGTGTCCAAAAGTTATTGCTTATGAAAACCTAAGCTAGCTTTGTGGCCTGGGAATGAAGCGTTTGTGATGGAAAAGAGAAGTACCTCAAAAGTAAAATCTATAGAACTTGGACGATAATTAGATATGAGAGACAGAAAAAAACTCATTTATTTATTTAATCCTGTACTCATTCCTCAGATATTTATTGTCTAGTTTGTGTCAGACAATGATCTAAGGTACGGCATCAAGAGACAGATACACAGTCTTCTGCAAGAAACACACTCTTAAACAGAGCATTAAATTGTAAAATGATTATTACTATATTAGGCACAAGTGCAATATACATGTCATCTAGTGTGGCCCAACATGGAGATAACCAACACTGTAGGTTTGATCTAAGCAACTGCACAGATTATGATGCCATTAACAGAGACAAAGAATGAAGAAAGGGGGGGACTTCCCTGGTGGTCCAGTGGCTCAGACTCCGTGCTCCCAGTGCAGGGGGCCTGAGTTCGATCCCTGGTCAGGGAACTAGATCCCTCATGCAAAACTAAGAGTTTGCATGCTGCAACTAAAGATCCCTCATGCCACAACGAAGATTCTACACGCAGCAACCATGATCCCCTGTGCCGCAACTAAGACCCTGCGCAGCCAAACAAACAAACAAACAAATAAATACATAAATAAACAGGGAGGTACCAG
Source organism: Eschrichtius robustus (assembly GCF_028021215.1). Lineage (NCBI taxonomy): Eukaryota > Metazoa > Chordata > Mammalia > Artiodactyla > Eschrichtiidae > Eschrichtius > Eschrichtius robustus. The sequence continues at coordinate 70,348,879 of NC_090830.1, forward strand.
TTTTGGAAGAGATAATAAGGAGTTTTGTTTTACATGTGTTAAGGTGTCAGCAGATCAAATACTGAAAATTAAGTTAAAATACCACACAACTGATACTTGTCACTAAGAACATTTTTCCTAAATCAAGCACATTTGAAAATATTTTAATGCAAGCCATGACAACTGTATCAAAACCTCATATGCATCTAAATTCTCTTCACAAATAATACCACTTAAAAACACATGCTTTTCAAAGGGTTTTTTAGTACCAAAATGCTTTCGTTATTAAAAGTTGAAGAAATATTCATTTAATATTTTAAACACAACACGCATCCTAACTTTATCTGGCTGTTTTTATTAGCTATGTTTTTGTCTTTCAAAATAAGAGGGAAAATCACACTGACTATTATGCTGGTTGGTCTTTGGTGGCTGCCTTCTTAACTGATCATTTAAAGATTAAAGTCTTGGGAGAAGGAAAGTAGCTACATTAAGTACTCAGCTCCTTTCTGCACTGTGTCCTAATCCCTTTCATGCAAGGTAACACCACGCTTAAGTTAAAAGCTCACTCTATTTTGAACCATCACACTCCAGAAATACAGAGCTTTCCAGATACTTAGAAACAAAATCCAAAATTTTGAGAGTTATCAGAAAAATGTATACTTAGCCAGGTAAGAAACTGTGCATTCCAATGTAAAAATAAAATTATTACCATGCACTTGGTAAAAGAAAAGTAATTGACACTTGTGCCCCTCACACCCAAAATAACTGGCATTATGAATATATCCTATAAATCAACAACTGAAGAGTGCTGTACAATAACAACTGAAGATGGCAATTATTACATATCTCTTAAACTAGTTAATGAAGCAATTTATGGTTTAGACAAAAGATTTTTTAAATTACTTGTGTATTTTCCTATAGTAGCCACGTGATTAAGAGGAAAATCCATATTTCACTCTGAATTATTACTTACACATTCACTTCCCTTTACCCCGGTAAGCATTTAGTTTACCTGATTATAGGCTTCTTAGCCATTCGAAGTGTGAATGAATGGATGATGAATGAATGCAAGCAAACGGCAAGCTTCTGTCACGCAAAATACACAGATCAGAAAAGAAATTCATCACTCAAAAGTTCTATTTAGGGCTTCCCTGGTGGCGCAGTGGTTGGGAGTCTGCCTGCCAATGCAGGGGACACGGGTTCGAGCCCTGGTCTGGGAAGATCCCACATGCCGCAGAGCAACTAGGCCCGTGAGCCACAACTACTGAGCCTGCGCGTCTGGAACCTGTGCTCCGCAACAGGAGAGGCCGCGATGGTGAGAGGCCCGCGCACCGCGATGAGGAGTGGCCCCCGCTTGCCGCTGCTAGAGGAAGCCCTCCCACAGAAACGAAGACCCAACACAGCCAATAAATAAATAAATAAATAAATAAATAAATAAAATTAAAAAAAAAAAAAGTTCTATTTATTTACTACTCAGAAAATGGATCAGGGTCTTTAATGGATTTTCTCTGCCTATTGATTTGTTTCAAAATAAAGAAATATCATGCTTTTTGTCCTACCACCTTTTGTGCCCATGTACCAGTTTGATACTTCCGTGACTTTACATATCACCATTCTCTGCCAAAATCTCCCCCCTCTATTCTGTATTAGCCCATGCCAATCACACATTTCAAAATGAGGTTCAAAACTATCTCCCTAAGGTATTCCTGATGCTTTGCTTTATCTTCTCTTGTATTTATATTCTCTCCCCATTGCAAATGTAACTTTTTTTTTAAAGGGATTAAAAGGAACTGGCTTCCTTTTCTGCTTGATTTGTATTATTTATGTCATGAGAGGTACTCAACTTATGTATTTCAATTTAGTTCTTTACTAAACAAATTACCAAACAAATTGAAGACCAATTGTGGGTACAATATTAGGAACTGGGATTAAACAAAGACCTGCCCTTGAAAAGCCTGCAAGGCTTATTCATTCCACAATTATTAATCTAATAGCTATATTAACAAACACTTTGCTAGGTGTTTGGAATATTATGTATGGGTTATTTACCTTTAGGGGTCTCACACAGATGGACATATATGTGAAATATAAATTATGATTCATAACAAGTAAATGCAACGTGGGATCCTGATTTGGATTCTGTCAAGACAAAGGAGATTAGTGAAACAATTGAGTAAAATTTGAATAAGGCCTGTAGATTAGTGAATAGTACTGTATCCACGTTAATTTCCTGGTTGAGGTCATTGTAATGAAGTTGTGTAAGATATTAACATTGGAGAAGGTGAGTGAAGGATACGTAGGTTCTGTTCATACTGTTTTTGCAAACTTGTGTAAATCTAGCATTCTTTTAAAGGTAAAAGGTTTTCAAAGTCATGTAAAATACACCGTGAGATGGACACAGAAATGTTCATATCACGATGTATTCCAGCAATATTCCTCTTGAAGAAAGATCTTAGTGCTCCACTGCAGGGATTGTGGCCAGCAGTCAATGCCCAGGTGTTAGCTTCTTCAGGACATGCCTCAGCTGCAGAGAGCCACCTCATGTAAGCCCCACCCTTCTGACCACAACCATTACCTGGTGACTGATTAAACCAGGGGTATAAAGGTCTGGCCATTTTGTTTCAACAGAAAACACTGACAAGCAACACTCCCTCCAGAATTCCTCCTGAAGCTTTGTTAAACCTGCATCACAGTTTGTCCTCCTCCTTGGCCCACTCCTGCGTCCTCCTCCTTCCTTTCCCAGTTGTTAATCCCTAAAAACATGTTGTCGCTCAATTACCTCTCACTGTTTGCTTCAGGAGAAGCCAACCAGTGTTATGTTAGAGGACTCTGAGAACACAGATGACAAAGCAATTATAAACAGCCAGTGGTGCTATACTGAGATATATATATTCCTAAATAGCACCATGCTATGCAAAATTTGTACAGTAAAATACACAGGACTTATGGAGGAAATGGGGTAAGGACATAATACTTGAAAACATAAATGTGTCAGTGACACATTAAAAAAAAGATATGAGCCTAAGAGAAATAATACTGCCATTTACACATGTTAAGCAGCATTATCTATCTATCTATCTATCTATCTATCTATCTATCTATCTATCTATCTATCCATCCATCTATCCTACAATAAACAAGGCACTTGACCTGAAAGACCATAAGTTTGTTTGTGGAAGTAGGCATTGGATGGATTGCAGCTTGTGAGTTATGGTGGAATGGTTGACAGAAGGTTATCTGCAATTACATGTAAAGTTGTAACACTAACACATATAGTGAACTGAGGTAGCTGGTAGATGTTTCAGGGATGTGTGTGTGTGTGTGTGTGTGTGTGTGTGTATGCATGTGTGTTCTATATTCCTACACAGTTTAGTTCAGCTGGGTTCAGTTTTCTGCTTTCCTCTAAGAAATCAAGCAAAAGAAAACACATGTATGTTATGCTCAAATTGTCCCCTAATACATCGATCATGTTGGGGAAAAAATCGTATTTTCAGAAAAAGTGTTTTAAGAAAAATGACTGTACAACACAAGAAAAGCACTCTTCAGACAGTATTTGATATATGGCAGGTGAGTAGTATACAAGGAAAATAATATAGCTTTTCTGAGGAGGGAGAAGTTGCATTGTATTACATGTCAAGACCCCAGATCATACCTTTGTGGCAATGTGCAGGCTAACAATTTATAAGTAGGACATTGGTCATATTAGTATTAAGTACTGCACGTTAACAAATGTCAGTACAGGGAATGCATGATATGTGAAAGTCCTAACATAACATTTAATTTACTAATAACTTTAAAAAGGTACAACCCTTGAATATATAAACAATTATCTTTTAACAAAAATTAAAGTTCAGAAATCTAGTAAACAGATTATTATTCTTTTCTGCTGGTGACAGGAAATTTTAGTTAATACATACACAAGTAACGACATTGCTTCATTCACTCAATATTTATGGACTGCCTATCATGAGCCAGAGACTGGTCTAGGTGTTGGAATAAAGCACATAAGAAAAATAAAATATATGCTGGTTCTCCTGCTGCTTATAATCTGGAGAGCAGAAATAGAGAAAAGAAAAACCCCACAAATATTTTGTAAGATAGTGAAAGTGGTATTGAAAAAAATAAAACAAGGGAAGGACACAGAGAATGACAGGATAATAGAGAGTTCACCAGAAACTTTCTTAAGAATTTAAAGTATTGCAACTCAGTAAAAGAAAGCATTTTTTTCAGCTATAAAGATAAATGATTTGGGGTCATCCCTTTCTACGGAGTTCAGAGCAAAGAGTACATTTTCAGTGGAGGGTTGTAGTAGTAGTTGCCTTGCACCAAAATATGCTCCATTGAACAGCTAAAAAATGCTGAAGATTTTTATTCATGCTTTTAAAGGCATCAGAGATCTGTGGAAGCAATGAGTACTAGGTGAACACCAATGGGACACATCTGTATAATCACCACCCAGGACAAGAAACAGAACATTCCAGCACCTCAGCAATCATCATGTGTCCTTCCAGTCGTCTACTCTCTGTCAAAGAAAACCACTTCCAGTACCTTTTAAAAGCACTTAAGTGGTGGCCCTTTGTGGACCAGGAATATTAGAGTGAAATCCTGATTTTGAAATAGTTTCCTGACTTCAGTGGGGATGAGAAGATTCAAAGGTATCAGAGGTCAAGAAGATGCAATTAACTGCCAGAGATAAAATGGGCATGATTTCCATAATAAGCAGCAGGGCCACCATGAAAAATGAAGTGACCTGACCCACAATGATCTTTGACTACAGTGGACTGATCATGGGGTCTGTAAGACTGAAATGGATGGTTAAATTGTCATACACCCAGATCTGGCCACCACAATAGACCTTCATCAAAGTCTTTGATCTGAGCCAGTAAATAGACAGAGGGCTCCTTAAATGGCAGGTAGGTTGAGGAAGAATCTTGAAATGTCAACAGCATGCTCAAAATGTGGACATATGCTGAGTCTTTGTTCTGTATTTCCCAAAGAGATCTGCAACTATTTAACAAGATTCAATTGCAGTTGAGAATGGGAAAGACCCAGACCGAAATATTTCAAGGATTCTTGAATATGGCTCAATGCTAACCCATTGATTCCAGGTAAAACTTATGCAGATCAGGTGAAAAATGGAAATATAGCTTGTTAATCTCTGCAATAACACCCAATTTTTTCTAGGTAATTTTTCTGGTTTGAGTTTCCCTTCAATTCCTAAGTACATTATTGGACTATACTTCTCTTGTAGGCAATTGTGGCCATGTGACTGAGTTCTGGCGAAGAAAATATGAGTATTCTATTCAAGTCCTGAGCCACAAAGTGTTCTGGCACAATCCCAAATGCCAGCTAAATCAAAAGAGGGTCTAAAGGAGAGTAAAGTTGGAAAAAGCCAAGGTGTTAGGGTCTCATAGAGGGAAGCCATCTGACTACTGACAGCCACACCGGACTGTGGCATATGAGTAAATACTTTCCGTGTAAAGCTGTAAGATTTGGCACTCACACTTTATCATGGCTAGCACTCCATCACTTGACTACTGCAATACAAATATCTAAGTGGAAGTACTTGATGTTTCTCTTTCCCTATCAAAAATGATGCAAAAGCAATACCACAATCATGAAGACAACACCATTAGTGTCACCATTTTACTGTAAGATTCAAAGGTTATGCTATTATACCCTTGTTTAAGTTTTCACTTTGATCATTGTAAAAGGGGGACATACCTTGGAACTAAGGGTAGATGACCAGAAATTAAATCAGGAGTTACACATATTAGCTGTTATTGGAATCCAGGTGTTCTAACTCCATAGCTCCCATGCTCATTAACTCAATAGGTCAATATTATCACTGAATGTTTGTGACCCCTGCCTTCAAATTCATGTTGAAATCCTAAACCCAATGTGATGATATGAGAGGGTAGGGCCTTTGGGAGGTAATTAGGTCTTGAGGGTGGAGCCCTCATGAATGGGATTAGAGCTCTTTAAAAGGGATCCCAGAGAGCTTTCTAGTCCTCTTTCTGCCATGTGAGGATACAATAAAAAACAATCCATCTGCAACTGGAAAAGAGCTCTTACCAGAACCCTGACCATGCTGGCACCCTGATCTCAAACTTCCAGCCTCCAGGACTATGAGAAATAAATTTGCGTTATTTATAAGCCACCCAGCCTATGATACCCTGTTAATAGCAGCTCGAGCTGCCTAAGGTACCTTCATAGCAAGGGATCACTAAATTCAGAAGAACAGAATTGGAACTGTAAGTAACAGCCTGGTTGACACTTATACGTAAAGATTATCATCCTCCGTGACTTGACTTTTAAAGGGATGGAAGAGAGTTGCTGGGTTAAGGATGGAAGAAATCATACTATCTCCCACTAAAAGCTTTCCATAAAAGAGTGTAATCAGATGTTACAATAATGATAATTTGTAACATTTAAAAAAATTTAGCAAGTGCTTCTACCTGTATCATCTACCATGAAGTTGACCTAAAATTAGGTACTAAGGATAAAAATACAGAGAGTTTGCAGGAATGAACTGAGTGTGAAATGTAGACCTAAATGACTATTTTGACTTCCAAAAATGTGTTCCAAGTAAGTCGTTTTAAGCTAATTTTCTGGGTGTACAATAGATATTATATACACTACATTTTCGTTATATACTTTTAATTGATTAAAGATGATATCTGTATCAGAAGAGAGTTCTATAAACAAATATAGAAACACGGTCTAATAGTCCATTATCTAAATAATAATAATAACTAATAGAAAATATATGGATTGGATCCCATATGAATATTTCCTAGGGTCACTTTGAAACCCGCTACTGACTGAGGACAAGGATATATATCAAATATAGGGCCTGCTTGTGCAGTATAGCCAATTACCAAAAACACTGTCTCAGACATACCTTATCTAATAAATATAGTTTAAAGAAATAAGTTGTAAGCTTGATGTAAAGAGACTATCACAACAATTTAATGGTTAAGTAGACACATCCTGTTTACACATGCAACTTTGCTCCTGAAATTCCACCAAGTTATTTCAAACTGTATCTTAATTTTTTTAAATGCCACTTTGTAATATGGTTATGTCTTATCACATCTTCTAAACCCAAAATTAGTTCCAATTAACACTGTAACCCCAAAGTGCCTAGTATCTTCCCCCATCTTGTGCATACTCAGTAAATAGTTGTAGCTACTCAATAAATCATTTTAGTATTAAACAATTAGTTAATATATTTCAAGGCCTACATCCTTTTTAAGCTTTCTTTAGTCTCTAGACTGACTAGAGAAAGCTTAAAGAGGATGCAGGCATTGAACTACAGTCTGACCTACAGGGTTCTCCATCCCTTGTTTTCTGTTGACACAGTCCTGTAGATTTCTAAGTGTAAACTGATTCAGTTTCGCTAAAGAACCCTACTTCAATATATTGACAGACATATCTGTAAGGAAGAATCAATTTTGGAAACAGATAAAACAAAGTTGTACAAAATTTGACTGCTGTACTTTCTCAGGTATTTGAAAATACTAATGTAAATTGTAAATCTCTAAGATGGGGATAAAGTATGTACAGTTAACCCTTGAACAATGCAGGGGTTAGGGGAGCCCACCATCCTTACAGTGGAAAATCTGCATAAAACTTAAAATCAGCCCTCAGTATCAGGGGCTCCTCCATGTCCAAGGTTCTGCATCCACGGATTCAAATAACCAAGCATCATGTAGTGCTGTAGAAGGTAGTCAGTAAAAAAAAAAAAAAAAAAAAAATCTGTGTATAAGCAGACTTGAGCAGTTCTAATCAGTTCGGTTCAAGGACCAACTCTATTGTTTTCCTAAACTATTTGACCTTCAAATAGTATTTGAGAGAACACATCTAGGTTGAATACATTACAGCTCATAAGGTGTCTACAGACACATATTGCACTTTATTATATACACATATATGTCATTATATACATATGTCATATATATATAAATGTGTCAGGGAAGAATGTTGCTATGTTCCTTACATCTTGGTAAGATACCTTGGCCAAGATCTCAAGACTAATCAACAATGACTCCAACACTAGCACCTTCTGTTCTTGTGATTTCTAGGATTCTGTGCTCTTGATCATTTCTCCATGGGTGAAGGGTGTTGCTCCAACTCTTCTGTAAATCCTTGAAAATACTGGCAATATCTTACTCTGCTTTGCATCTCGAATAATTCCTAATCCATAGTGGACATTCAGAAAAGCTTATAATTTTAGTCATCAAAAGTCCAAGCACCAAATCTAGAAGGAATTATTGTCTTTGAAGAAATTACTTTATGACTCTGGGGGAAATGTATTCCTTTTCAACTAAAACTAAACAAGGAATAAAAAACAACAACTGAGTCTCAGCAGTCTATTTTAAAATTCAGGGATGGAGCTAATTGCAGACTCCAGGAGGGCTCACACTAAGGAGTATCTCCCAGAACTTCTGCTGCCAGTGTCCTTGTCCCTGTGGTGAGCCACAGTCATCCCCCGCCTCTACAGGAGACCCTCCAACACTAGCAGGAAGGACCTTCAAGATGGCGGAGGAATATGACGTGGCGATCACCTTGCTCCCCGCAAATACACCAAAAATACATCTACATGTTCAACGACTCCTACAGAACACCTACTGAACGCTGGCAGAAGACCTCAGACTTCCCAAAAGGCAAGAAACTCCCCATATACCTGGGTAGGACAAAAGAAAAAAGAAAAAACAGAGACAAAAGAATAGGGACGGAACCTGCACCAGTGGGAGGGAGCTGTGAAGGAGGAAAGGTTTCCGCACACTAGGAAGCCCCTTTGCGGGCGGAGACTGTGGGTGGCAGAGGCGGGAAGCTTCGGAGCCACGGAGGAGAGCGCAGCCACAGGGGTGCGGAGGGCAAAGCAGAGAGATTCCCACACAGAGGATCGGTGTTGACCAGCACTCACCAGCCCGAGAGGCTTGTCTGCTCAACCGCCGGGGCGGGCAGGGGCTGGGAGCTGAGGCTCGGGCTTCGGAGGTCAGATCCCAGGGAGAGGACTGGGGTTGGCTGCGTGATCACAGCCTGAAGGGGTTAGCACACCACAGCTAGCTGGGAGGGAGTCCAGGAAAAGGTCTGGAGCTGCCGAAGAGGCAAGAGACTTTTTCTTGCCTCTTTGTTTCGCCGTGCGCAAGGAGAGGGGATTCAGAGCACCGCCTAAAGGAGCTCCAGAGACGGGCGCGAGCCGCGGCTATCAGCGTGGACCCCAGAGACGGGCATGAGACGCTAAGGCTGCTGCTGCCGCCACCAAGAAGCCTGTGTGTGAGCACAGGTCACTATCCACACCACCCCTCCCGGGAGCCTGTGCAGCCCGCCACTGCCAGGGTCCCGTGATCCAGGGACAACTTCCCTGGGAGAACACACGGCGCGCCTCAAGCTGCTGCAACGTCGTGCCAGCCTCTGCCTCCGCAGGCTCGCCCCGCATCTGTATCCTTCCCTCCCCCCGGCCTGACTGAGCCAGAGCCCCGAAGCAGCTGCTCCTTTAACTCCGTCCTGTCGGAGTGAAGAACAGACGCCCCCAGGCGACCTACACGCAGAGGCGGGTCCAAATACAAAGCTGAACCCCGGGAGCTGTACGAACAAAGAAGAGAAAGGGAAATCTCTCCCAGCAGCCTCAGAAGCAGGGGATTAAATCTTCACAATCAACTGGATGTACCTGCATCTGTGGAATACCTGAATAGACAACGAATCATCCCAAATTGAGGAGGTGGACTTTGGGAGCAACAATATATATATTTTTTTCCCTTTTTCTTTTTTTGGGAGTGTGTATGTGTATGCTTCTGTGTGTGATTCTTTATAGCTTTGCTTTTACCATTTGTCCTAGGGTTCTGTCTGTTTGTTTGTTTTTTTAGTATAGTTTTTACCGCTTGTTATCATTGGTGGATTTGTTTTTTGGTTTGGTTGCTCTGTTCTTTTTCTCTTTTTTTTTTTATTACTTAAAAAAATTTTATAATAATTATTTTTATTTTAATAACTTTATTTTATTTTAATTTATTTTATCTTCTTTCTTTCTTTCTTTCTTTCTTTCTTTCTTTCTTTCTTTCTTTCTTTCTTATTTTTTCTCCCTTTTATTCTGAGCCATGTGGAGGACAGGCTCCTGGTGCTCCAGTCAGGCGTCAGGGCTGTGCCTCTGAGGTGGGAGAGCCAAGTTCAGGACACTGGTCCACAAGAGACCTCCCAGCTCCACGTAATACCAAACGGCAAAAATCTCCCAGAGATCTCCATCTCAACGTCAAGACCCAGCTTCACTCAATGACCAGCAACCTCCAGTGCTGGACACCTTATGCCAAACAACTAGCAAAACAGGAACACAACCACACCCATTAGCAGAGAGGCTGCCTAAAATCACAAGAAAGCCACAGACACCCCAAAACACCCCACCAGACATGGACCTGCCCACCAGAAAGACAAGATACAGCCTCATCCACCAGAACACAGGCACTAGTCCTCTCCACCAGGAAGCCTACACAACCCACCGAACCAACCTTAACCATTGGGGTAGACACCAAAAACAACAGGAATTACAAACGTGCAGCCTGTGAAAAGGAGACCCCAAACACAGTAAGTTAAGCAAAATGAGGAGACACAGAAATACACAGCAGATGAAGGACCAACGTAAAAACCCAACAGACCTAACAAATGAAGAGGAAACAGGCAGTCTACATGAAAAAGAATTCAGAATAATGATAGTAAAGATGATCCAAAATCTTGGAATTAGAATGAAGAAAATACAAGAAACATTTAACAAGGACCTAGAAGAACTAAAGAGCAAACAAACAGTGATGAACAACACAATAAATGAAATTTAAAATTCGCTAGAAGGGATCAATAGCAGAATAACTGAGGCAGAGGAATGGATAAGTGACCTGGAAGATAAAATAGTGGAAATAACTACTGCAAAGCAGAATAAAGAAAAAAAAAAAGAATTGAGGACAGTCTCAGAGATCTCTGGGACAACATTTAACGCACCAACATTCGCATTATAGGGGTCCCAGAAGAAGAAGAGAAAAAGAAAGGGACTGAGAAAATATTTGAAGAGATTATAGTTGAAAACTTCCCTAATATGGGAAAGGAAATAGTTAATCAAGTCCAGGAAGCACAGAGAGTCCCATACAGGATAAATCCAAGGAGAAACATGCCAAGACACATATTAATCAAACTGTCAAAAGTTAAATACAAGGAAAAAATTAAAAGCAGCAAGGAAAAAACAACAAATAACATACAAGGGAATCCCCATAAGGTTAACAGCTGACCTTTCAGCAGAAACTCTCCAAGCCAGAAGGGAGTGGCAGGACATATTTAAAGTGATGTAGGAGAAAAACCAACAACCAAGATTATTCTACCCAGCAAGGATCTCATTTAGATTTGATGGAGAAATCAAAAGCTTTACAGACAAGCAAAAGCTAAGAGAATTCAGCACCACCAAACCACCTCTACAACAAATGCTAAAGGAACTTCTCTAAGTGGGAAACACAAGAGAAGAAAAGGACCTACAAAAACAAACCCAAAACAATTAAGAAAATGGTCATAGGAACATACATATCGATAATTACCTTAAACGTGAATGGATTAAATGCCCCAACCAAAAGACATAGACTGGCTGAATGGATACAAAAACAAGACCCATATATATGCTGTCTACAAGAGACCCACTTCAGACCTAGGGACACATACAGACTGAAAGTGAGGGGATGGAAAAAGATATTCCATGCAAATGGAAATCAAAAGAAAGCTGGAGTAGCAATTCTCATATCAGTCTCAAAATAGACTTTAAAACAAAGAGCAGACAGCAACAGTCAGTTCTACCCACCACCAGAGCCTCCCATCAAGCCTCTTAGATAGCCTCATCCACCAGAGGGCAGACAGCAGAAGCAAGAAGAACTACAATCCTGCAGCCTGTGGAACAAAAACCACATTCACAGAAAGATAGACAAGATGAAAAGGCAGAGGGCTATGTACCAGGTGAAGGAACAAGATAAAACCCCAGAAAAACAACTAAATGAAGTGGAGATAGGCAACCTTCCAGAAAAGGAATTCAGAATAATGATAGTGAAGATGATCCAGGACCTCGGAAAAAGAACGGAGGCAAAGATCGAGAAGATGCAAGAAATGTTTAACAAAGACCTAGAAGAATTAAAGAACAAACAAACAGAGATGAACAATACAATAACTGAAATGAAAACTACACTAGAAGGAATCAATAGCAGAATAACTGAGGCAGAAGAACGGATAAGTGACCTGGAAGACAGAATGGTGGAATTCACTGCTGCGGAACAGACTAAAGAAAAAAGAATGAAAAGAAATGAAGACAGCCTAAGAGACCTCTGGGACAACATTAAACGCAACAACATTCGCATTATAGGGGTCCCAGAAGGAGAAGAGAGAGAGAAAGGACCAGAGAAAATAGTTGAAGAGATTATAGTCAAAAACTTCCCTAACATGGGAAAGGAAATAGCCACCCAAGTCCAGGAAGCGCAGAGAGTCCCATACAGAATAAACCCAAGGAGAAACACGCCAAGACACATAGTAATCAAATTGGCAAAAATTAAAGACAAAGAAAAATTATTGAAAGCAGCAAGGGAAAAACGACAAATAACATACAAGGGAACTCCCATAAGGTTAACAGCTGATTTCTCAGCAGAAACTCTGCAAGCCAGAAGGGAGTGGCGTGATATACTTAAAGTGATGAAAGGGAAGAACCTACAACCAAGATGACTCTACCCGGCAAGGATCTCATTTAGATTTGATGGAGAAATCAAAAGCTTTACAGACAAGCAAAAGCTAAGAGAATTCAGCACCACCAAACCACCTCTACAACAAATGCTAAAGGAACTTCTCTAAGTGGGAAACACAAGAGAAGAAAAGGACCTACAAAAACAAACCCAAAACAATTAAGAAAATGGTCATAGGAACATACATATCGATAATTACCTTAAACGTGAATGGATTAAATGCCCCAACCAAAAGACATAGACTGGCTGAATGGATACAAAAACAAGACCCATATATATGCTGTCTACAAGAGACCCACTTCAGACCTAGGGACACATACAGACTGAAAGTGAGGGGATGGAAAAAGATATTCCATGCAAATGGAAATCAAAAGAAAGCTGGAGTAGCAATTCTCATATCAGTCTCAAAATAGACTTTAAAACAAAGAGCAGACAGCAACAGTCAGTTCTACCCACCACCAGAGCCTCCCATCAAGCCTCTTAGATAGCCTCATCCACCAGAGGGCAGACAGCAGAAGCAAGAAGAACTACAATCCTGCAGCCTGTGGAACAAAAACCACATTCACAGAAAGATAGACAAGATGAAAAGGCAGAGGGCTATGTACCAGGTGAAGGAACAAGATAAAACCCCAGAAAAACAACTAAATGAAGTGGAGATAGGCAACCTTCCAGAAAAGGAATTCAGAATAATGATAGTGAAGATGATCCAGGACCTCGGAAAAAGAACGGAGGCAAAGATCGAGAAGATGCAAGAAATGTTTAACAAAGACCTAGAAGAATTAAAGAACAAACAAACAGAGATGAACAATACAATAACTGAAATGAAAACTACACTAGAAGGAATCAATAGCAGAATAACTGAGGCAGAAGAACGGATAAGTGACCTGGAAGACAGAATGGTGGAATTCACTGCTGCGGAACAGACTAAAGAAAAAAGAATGAAAAGAAATGAAGACAGCCTAAGAGACCTCTGGGACAACATTAAACGCAACAACATTCGCATTATAGGGGTCCCAGAAGGAGAAGAGAGAGAGAAAGGACCAGAGAAAATAGTTGAAGAGATTATAGTCAAAAACTTCCCTAACATGGGAAAGGAAATAGCCACCCAAGTCCAGGAAGCGCAGAGAGTCCCATACAGAATAAACCCAAGGAGAAACACGCCAAGACACATAGTAATCAAATTGGCAAAAATTAAAGACAAAGAAAAATTATTGAAAGCAGCAAGGGAAAAACGACAAATAACATACAAGGGAACTCCCATAAGGTTAACAGCTGATTTCTCAGCAGAAACTCTGCAAGCCAGAAGGGAGTGGCGTGATATACTTAAAGTGATGAAAGGGAAGAACCTACAACCAAGATGACTCTACCCGGCAAGGATCTCATTTAGATTTGATGGAGAAATCAAAAGCTTTACAGACAAGCAAAAGCTAAGAGAATTCAGCACCACCAAACCACCTCTACAACAAATGCTAAAGGAACTTCTCTAAGTGGGAAACACAAGAGAAGAAAAGGACCTACAAAAACAAACCCAAAACAATTAAGAAAATGGTCATAGGAACATACATATCGATAATTACCTTAAACGTGAATGGATTAAATGCCCCAACCAAAAGACATAGACTGGCTGAATGGATACAAAAACAAGACCCATATATATGCTGTCTACAAGAGACCCACTTCAGACCTAGGGACACATACAGACTGAAAGTGAGGGGATGGAAAAAGATATTCCATGCAAATGGAAATCAAAAGAAAGCTGGAGTAGCAATTCTCATATCAGTCTCAAAATAGACTTTAAAACAAAGAGCAGACAGCAACAGTCAGTTCTACCCACCACCAGAGCCTCCCATCAAGCCTCTTAGATAGCCTCATCCACCAGAGGGCAGACAGCAGAAGCAAGAAGAACTACAATCCTGCAGCCTGTGGAACAAAAACCACATTCACAGAAAGATAGACAAGATGAAAAGGCAGAGGGCTATGTACCAGGTGAAGGAACAAGATAAAACCCCAGAAAAACAACTAAATGAAGTGGAGATAGGCAACCTTCCAGAAAAGGAATTCAGAATAATGATAGTGAAGATGATCCAGGACCTCGGAAAAAGAACGGAGGCAAAGATCGAGAAGATGCAAGAAATGTTTAACAAAGACCTAGAAGAATTAAAGAACAAACAAACAGAGATGAACAATACAATAACTGAAATGAAAACTACACTAGAAGGAATCAATAGCAGAATAACTGAGGCAGAAGAACGGATAAGTGACCTGGAAGACAGAATGGTGGAATTCACTGCTGCGGAACAGACTAAAGAAAAAAGAATGAAAAGAAATGAAGACAGCCTAAGAGACCTCTGGGACAACATTAAACGCAACAACATTCGCATTATAGGGGTCCCAGAAGGAGAAGAGAGAGAGAAAGGACCAGAGAAAATAGTTGAAGAGATTATAGTCAAAAACTTCCCTAACATGGGAAAGGAAATAGCCACCCAAGTCCAGGAAGCGCAGAGAGTCCCATACAGAATAAACCCAAGGAGAAACACGCCAAGACACATAGTAATCAAATTGGCAAAAATTAAAGACAAAGAAAAATTATTGAAAGCAGCAAGGGAAAAACGACAAATAACATACAAGGGAACTCCCATAAGGTTAACAGCTGATTTCTCAGCAGAAACTCTGCAAGCCAGAAGGGAGTGGCGTGATATACTTAAAGTGATGAAAGGGAAGAACCTACAACCAAGATGACTCTACCCGGCAAGGATCTCATTTAGATTTGATGGAGAAATCAAAAGCTTTACAGACAAGCAAAAGCTAAGAGAATTCAGCACCACCAAACCACCTCTACAACAAATGCTAAAGGAACTTCTCTAAGTGGGAAACACAAGAGAAGAAAAGGACCTACAAAAACAAACCCAAAACAATTAAGAAAATGGTCATAGGAACATACATATCGATAATTACCTTAAACGTGAATGGATTAAATGCCCCAACCAAAAGACATAGACTGGCTGAATGGATACAAAAACAAGACCCATATATATGCTGTCTACAAGAGACCCACTTCAGACCTAGGGACACATACAGACTGAAAGTGAGGGGATGGAAAAAGATATTCCATGCAAATGGAAATCAAAAGAAAGCTGGAGTAGCAATTCTCATATCAGTCTCAAAATAGACTTTAAAACAAAGAGCAGACAGCAACAGTCAGTTCTACCCACCACCAGAGCCTCCCATCAAGCCTCTTAGATAGCCTCATCCACCAGAGGGCAGACAGCAGAAGCAAGAAGAACTACAATCCTGCAGCCTGTGGAACAAAAACCACATTCACAGAAAGATAGACAAGATGAAAAGGCAGAGGGCTATGTACCAGGTGAAGGAACAAGATAAAACCCCAGAAAAACAACTAAATGAAGTGGAGATAGGCAACCTTCCAGAAAAGGAATTCAGAATAATGATAGTGAAGATGATCCAGGACCTCGGAAAAAGAACGGAGGCAAAGATCGAGAAGATGCAAGAAATGTTTAACAAAGACCTAGAAGAATTAAAGAACAAACAAACAGAGATGAACAATACAATAACTGAAATGAAAACTACACTAGAAGGAATCAATAGCAGAATAACTGAGGCAGAAGAACGGATAAGTGACCTGGAAGACAGAATGGTGGAATTCACTGCTGCGGAACAGACTAAAGAAAAAAGAATGAAAAGAAATGAAGACAGCCTAAGAGACCTCTGGGACAACATTAAACGCAACAACATTCGCATTATAGGGGTCCCAGAAGGAGAAGAGAGAGAGAAAGGACCAGAGAAAATAGTTGAAGAGATTATAGTCAAAAACTTCCCTAACATGGGAAAGGAAATAGCCACCCAAGTCCAGGAAGCGCAGAGAGTCCCATACAGAATAAACCCAAGGAGAAACACGCCAAGACACATAGTAATCAAATTGGCAAAAATTAAAGACAAAGAAAAATTATTGAAAGCAGCAAGGGAAAAACGACAAATAACATACAAGGGAACTCCCATAAGGTTAACAGCTGATTTCTCAGCAGAAACTCTGCAAGCCAGAAGGGAGTGGCGTGATATACTTAAAGTGATGAAAGGGAAGAACCTACAACCAAGATGACTCTACCCGGCAAGGATCTCATTTAGATTTGATGGAGAAATCAAAAGCTTTACAGACAAGCAAAAGCTAAGAGAATTCAGCACCACCAAACCACCTCTACAACAAATGCTAAAGGAACTTCTCTAAGTGGGAAACACAAGAGAAGTAAAGGACCTACAAAAACAAACCCAAAACAATTAAGAAAATGGTCATAGGAACATACATATCGATAATTACCTTAAACGTGAATGGATTAAATGCCCCAACCAAAAGACACAGGCTTGCTGAATGGATACAAAAACAAGACCCATATATATGCTGTCTACAAGAGACCCACTTTAGACCTAGGGACACATACAGACTGAAAGTGAGGGGATGGAAAAAGATATTCCATGCAAATGGAAATCAAAAGAAAGCTGGAGTAGCTATACTCATATCAGATAAAATAGACTTTAAAATAAAGAATGTTACAAGAGACAAGGAAGGACACTACCTAATGATCCAGGGATCAATCCAAGAAGAAGATATAACAATTATAAATATATATGCACCCAACATAGGAGCACCTCAATACATAAAGCAACTGCTAACAGCTATAAAAGAGGAAATCGACAGTAACACAATAATAGTGGGGGACTTTAACACTTCACTTACACCAATGGACAGATCATCCAAAATGAAAATAAATAAGGAAACAGAAGCTTTAAATGACACAATAGACCAGATAGATTTAATTGATATATATAGGACATTCCATCCAAAAACAGCAGATTACACGTTCTTCTCAAGTGCGCACGGAACATTCTCCAGGATAGATCACATCTTGGGTCACAAATCAAGCCTCAGTAAATTTAAGAAAATTGAAATCATATCAAGCATCTTTTCTGACCACAACGCTATGAGATTAGAAATGAATTACAGGGAAAAAAACGTAAAAAAGACAAACACATGGAGGCTAAACAATACGTTACTAAATAACCAAGAGATCACTGAAGAAATCAAAGAGGAAATCAAAAAATACCTAGAGACAAATGACAATGAAAACACGACGACCCAAAACCTATGGGAGGCAGCAAAAGCGGTTCTAAGAGGGAAGTTTATAGCTATACAAGCCTACCTAAAGAAACAAGAAAAATCTCAAGTAAACAATCTAACCTTACACCTAAAGAAACTAGAGAAAGAACAACAAACAAAACCCAAAGTTAGCAGAAGGAAAGAAATCATAAAGATCAGAGCAGAAATAAATGAAATAGAAACAAAGAAAACAATAGCAAAGATCAATAAAACTAAAAGTTGGTTCTTTGAGAAGATAAACAAAATTGATAAGCCATTAGCCAGACTCATCAAGAAAAAGAGGGAGAGGACTCAAATCAATAAAATCAGAAATGAAAAAGGAGAAGTTACAACAGACACCGCAGACATACAAAGCATCCTAAGAGACTACTACAAGCAACTTTATGCCAATAAAATGGACAACCTGGAAGAAATGGACAAATTCTTAGAAAGGTATAACCTTCCAAGACTGAATCAGGAAGAAATAGAAAATATGAATAGACCAATCACAAGTAATGAAATTGAAACTGTGATTAAAAATCTTCCAACAAACAAAAGTCCAGGACCAGATGGCTTCACAGGTGAATTCTATCAAACATTTAGAGAAGAGCTAACACCCATCCTTCTCAAACTCTTCCAAAAAATTGCAGAGGAAGGAACACTCCCAAACTCATTCTATGAGGCCACCATCACCCTGATACCAAAACCAGACAAAGACACTACAAAAAAAGAAAATTACAGACCAATATCACTCATGAATATAGATGCAAAAATCCTCAACAAAATACTAGCAAACAGAATCCAACAACACATTAAAAGGATCATACACCACGATCAAGTGGGATTTATCCCAGGGATGCAAGGATTCTTCAATATACGCAAATCAATCAATGTGATACACCATATTAACAAATTGAAGAAGAAAAACCATATGATCATCTCAATAGATGCAGAAAAAGCTTTTGACAAAATTCAACACCCATTTCTGATAAAAACTCTCCAGAAAGTGGGCATAGAGGGAACCTACCTCAACATAATAAAGGCCATATATGACAAACCCACAGCAAACATCATTCTCAATGGTGAAAAACTGAAAGCATTTCCTCTAAGATCAGGAACGAGACAAGGATGTCCACTCTCACCACTATTATTCAACATAGTTCTGGAAGTCCTAGCCACGGCAATCAGAGAAGAAAAAGAAATAAAAGGAATACAAATTGGAAAAGAAGAAGTAAAACTGTCACTGTTTGCGGATGACATGATACTATACATAGAGAATCCTAACACTGCCACCAGAAAACTGCTAGAGCTAATTAATGACTATGGTAAAGTTGCAGGATACAAAATTAATGCACAGAAATCTCTTGCATTCCTATACACTAATGATGAAAAATCTGAAAGAGAAATTATGGAAACACTTCCATTTACCATTGCAACAAAAAGAATAAAATACCTAGGAATAAACCTACCTAGGGAGACAAAAGACCTGTATGCAGAAAACTATAAGACACTGATGAAAGAAATTAAAGATGATACCAACAGATGGAGAGATATACCATGTTCTTGGATTGGAAGAATCAACATTGTGAAAATGAGTATACTACCCAAAGCAATCTACAGATTCAATGCAATCCCTATCAAATTACCAATGGCATTTTTTACGGAGCTAGAACAAATCATCTTAAAATTTGTATGGAGACACAAAAGACCCCGAATAGCCAAAGCAGTCTTGAGGCAAAAAAAATGGAGCTGGAGGAATCAGACTCCCTGACTTCAGACTCAACTACAAAGCTACAGTAATCAAGACAATATGGTACTGGCACAAAAACAGAAACATAGATCAATGGACCAAGATAGAAAGCCCAGAGATTAACCCACGCACCTATGGTCAACTAATCTATGACAAAGGAGGCAAAGATATACAATGGAGAAAAGACAGTCTCTTCAATAAGTGGTGCTGGGAAAACTGGACAGCTACATGTAAAAGAATGAAATTAGAATATTCCCTAACACCATACACAAAAATAAACTCAAAAAAAAAAAAAATAAATAAATAAAACAAAGAGCATTACAAGAGACAAAGAAGGACACTACATAATGATCAAGGGATCAATCCAAGATGAAGATTTAACAATTGTAAATATTTATGCACCCAACATAGGAGCACCTCAATACATAAGGCAAATACTAACAGCCATAAAAGGAGAAATCGACAGTAACACAATTATACTAGAGGACTTTTAACACCCTACAATCACCAATGGAGAGATAATGCAAAATGAAAATAACTAAGGATACACAAGCTTTAAATGATACATTAAACAAGATGGACTTAATTGATATTTATAGGACATTCCATCCAAAAACAACAGAATACACTTTCTTCTCAAGTACTCATGGAACATTCTCCATGATAGATCATATCTTGGGTCACAAATTAAGCCTTGGTGAATGTAGGAAAATTGAAATGGTATCAAGTAACTTTCCCGACCACAATGCTATGAAACTAGATATCAATTACAGGAAAAAGTCTGTAAAAAATACAAACACATGGAGGCTACACAATACACTACTTAATAACCAAGAGATCACTGAAGAAATCAAAGAGGAAATCAAAAAATACCTAGAAACAAATCACAATGAAAACACGATGACTGAAAACCTACGGGATGCAACAAAAGCAGTTCTAAGAGGGAAGTTTATAGCAATACAAGCCTACCTTAAGAAACAAGAAACATCTCAAATAAACAACCTAACCTTACACCTAAAGCAATTAGAGAAAGAAGAAGAAGAAAACCCCAAAGCTAGCAGAAGGAAAGAAATCATAAAGATCAGATCAGAAATAAATGAAGAAAACTATAGCAAAGATCAATAAAAATAAAAGCTGGTTCTTTGAGAAGATAAACAAAATTGATAAACCATTAGCCAGACTCATCAAGAAAAAAAGGGAGAAGACTCAAATCAATAGAATTAGAAATGAAAAACGAGAAGTACAACTGACACTGCAGAAATACAAAGGATCATGAGAGATTACTACAAGCAACTATTTGCCAATAAAATAGACAATCTGGAAGAAATGGACAAACTCTTAGAAATGCACAACCTTCCGAGACTCAACCAGGAAGAAATAGAAAATATAAACAGACCAATCACAAGCACTGAAGTAGAAACTCTGATTAAAAATCTTCCAACAAACAAAAGCCCAGGACCAGATGGCTTCACAGGCGAATTGTATCAAACATTTAGAGAAGAGCTAACACTTATCCTTCTCAAACTCTTCTAAAATATAGCAGAGGGAGGAACACTCCAAAACTCATTCTACGAGGCCACCATCACCCTGATACCAAAACCAGACAAAGATGTCAATAAGAAAGAAAACTACAGGTCAATATCACTGATGAACATAGATGCAAAAATCCTCAGCAAAACACTGGCAAGCAGAATCCAACAGCACATTAAAAGGATCATACACCAGGACCAAGTGGGGTTTATCCCAGGAATGCAAGGATTCTTCAATATACGCAAATCAATGTGATACACAATATTAACAAATTGAGGGATAAAAACACTATGATCATCTCAATAGATGCAGAGAAAGCTTTCGACAAATTTAATACCCATTTATGATAGGAACTCTCCAGAAAGTAGGCACAGAGGGAACTTACCTCAACATAATAAAGGCCATATATGACAAACCCACAGCCAACATCGTCCTCAATAGTGAAAAACTGAAACCATTTCCACTAAGATCAGGAACAAGACAAGGTTGTCCACTCTCACCACTATTATTCAACATAGTTTTGGAAGTTTTAGCCACAGCAATCAGAGTAGAAAAAGAAATAAAAGGAATCCAAATCGGAAAAGAAGAAGTAAAGCTGTCACTGTTTGCAGATGACATGATACTATACATAGAAAATCCTAAAGATGCTACCAGAAAACTACTAGAGCTAATCAATGAATTTGTTAAAGTAGCAGGATACAAAGTTAATACACAGAAATCTCTTGCAATCCTACACACTAATGATGAAAAATCTGAAAGTGAAATTAAGAAAACACTCCCATTTACCACTGCAACAAAAAGAATAAAATATCTAGGAATAAACCTACCTAAGGAGACAAAAGACCTGTATACAGAACACTATAAGACACTGATGAAAGAAATTACAGATGATACAAATAGATGGAGACATATACCATGTTCTTGGATTGGAAGAATCAACATTGTGAAAATGACTATACTACCCAAAGCAGTCTACAGATTCAATGCAATCCCTATCAAACTACCAATGGCATTTTTCACAGATCTAGAACAAAAAAATCTCACAATTTGTATGGAAACATAAAAGGCCCCGAATAGCCCAAGCAATCTTGAGAAAGAAAAACGGAGCTGGAGGAATCAGGCTCCCTGACTTCAGACTATACTACAAAGCTACAGTAATCAAGACAGTATGGTACTGGCACAAAAACAGATATATAGATCAATAGAACAGGATAGAAAGCCCAGAGGTAAACCCACGCACATATGGTCACCTTATTTTTGATAAAGGAGGCAAACATATACAGTGGAGTAAAGACAGCCTTTTCAATTAGTGGTGCTGGGAAAACCGGACAGCTACATGTAAAAGAATGAAATTAGAACACTCCCTAACACCATACACAGAAATAAACTCAAAATGGATTAAAGACCTAAACGTACTGCCAGACACCATGAAACTATTAGAGGAAAACATAGGAAGAACACTCCATGACATAAATCACAGCAAGATCCTTTTTGACCCACCTCCTAGAGAAATGGAAATAAAAACAAAAATAAACAAATGGGACCTAATGAAACTTAAAAGCTTTTGCACAGCAAAGGCAACCTTAAAGAAGACAAAAAGACAACCCTCAGAATGGGAGAAAATATTTGCAAATGAAGCAACTGACAAAGGATTAATCTCCCAAATTTACAAGCAGCTCATGCAGCTCAATATCATAAAAACAAACAACCCAATCTAAAAATGGGTAGAAGGCCTAAATAGACATCTCTCCAAAGAAGATATGCAGATTGCCAGCACACACATGAAAGGATGCTCAACATCATTAATCATTAGAGAAATGCAAATCAAAACTACAATGAGATATCATCTCACACCTGTCAGAAAGGCCATCATCAAAAAATCTACAAACAATAAATGCTGGAGAGGGTGTGGAGAAAAGGGAACACTCTTGCACTGTTGGTGGGAATGTAAATTGATACAGCCACTATGGAGAACAGTATGGAGGTTCCTTAAAAAACTAAAAATAGAACTACCATATGACCCAGCAATCCCACTACTGGGCATATACCCTGAGAAAACCATAATTCAAAAAGAGTCATGTACCACAATGTTCATTGCAACTCTGTTTACAATAGCCAGGACATGGAAGTAACCTAAGTGTCCATCAACAGATGAATGGATATAGAAGATGTGGTACATATATACAATGGAATATTACTCAGCCATAAAAAGAAATGAAATTGAGTTATTTGTAGTGAGGTGGATGGACCTAGATTCTGTCATACAGTGTGAAGTAAGTCAGAAAGAGAAAAACAAATAACGTATGCTAACACATATATATAGAATCTAAGGGAAAAAGAAAAAAAAAGGTCATGAAGGGTCTAGGGGCAAGATGGGAATAAAGACGCAGACCCACTAGAGAATGGACTTGAGGATATGGGGAGGGGGAGAGGGAAGGGTAAGCTGGGACAAAGTGAGAGAGTGGCATGGACATATATACACTACCAAATGTAAAATAGATAGGTAGTGGGAAGCAGCCGCATAGCACAGGGAGATCAGCTTGGTCCTTTGTGATCACCTAGAGGGGTGGGATAGGGAGCGTGGGAGGGAGGGAGATGCAAGAGGGAAGAGATATGGGGATATATGTATATGTATAACTGATTCACTTTGTTATAAAGCAGAAAGTAACACACCATTGTAAAGCAATTATACTCCAATAAGGATGTTAGAAAAAAAAAATTGCTAAGAGTAGGTAGTGTGGGAACAGTGAAGATGAGGCTATGAGGTACCAAAGGGCCTGAGATACTTAGGTCATATCCAGGCTCCCCTTTTTGTTCATCTTTAATAGAAATGGATACTTATTAAAAGGATTGAGTAGGGGAGTGAATGTATCAGATCAGCTCTTCAAATCACTACAGCTGCTGTATGAATCATGCCTTGGAATGCTGAATGTTTGGACACTAGGTAGTAAGTGGGGAAAACTGGAGAAAATTGTTCTTTATGCTGAGATGGAACAGGAATGAAGAAACAGGATGGCTTCAAGAGATGTAGTCAGGCAGGAGCTGCATTCCTCTTATTTTTGTAGTCTCATGATCTAGCAGGGTACCTGGCACATAGTTATTACTAGCATGCCTCTTTCGGGTTTGTTTTTGTTTGTTTGTGGGGTTTTGTTTTCTTTTCTTTTGTTCTGTTTTTTGGTAGTAAGAACTCTTAATGTGAGATCTACCCTCAACAAATTTTTAAGTGTACAATACTGAATTGTTATCTATGGGTACTGTTATACAGCAGATTTCTAGCACTAATTCATCTTGCATATCTGAAATATTTTTTGAAAGCTAGTTATGATGCCCTCATTACCTAAACCTTCTCCACAAATACACTCTGATGTGCGACTCTCTTCCATCCTTCTTTACTTTTCAAGGTTTTTGGATTCCCCATGTTTCCACATATATTTCAGCTTCCTTTTTGTTCATATTACTTTACCTTAGTACCTTGTATTTAGGAACCATGAAATTGAAAATGGATCCGTACAATGGTTTTACTGGTACAGAGCCCAGTGAGGCTAATGTGACCATATCTCTCTTTGTCCACAAAGAGAGGCCCGCATCGCAGAAAACCCCTCAGTCCTGGGCAAACCCAGAGGGTTGGTCAACCACATGTGAGGCTATGCTTTAAGTCTTCAGCATCTGTGTCCTTTCTCTATTATAATCCACTCTTGCATGGCCATGAATGTAATGTGTTGCAAAAGTTAGCTTTTATTCTCAACACTTTATAAGGCACTTTCACATGTACAATTTCATTTTCTTCTTAAAATTCCTCTGTGAGGCAAGATTTATAACTCAAGCTTCAGAGATGAGAAAAATGAGAATTGGAGACGTTCAGGGATTTGCTTATGTTTGCTTGGCTTTAATAATGTGAAAGCCACGTAGTTTCATCTTCCTTCATCTATTTAAACAGTCATACATAGGCAGAAAATATATTCAGATATTAATTTGTGTCATATTTTCCTTCCCTTTCCTCCAAAAAGGGAGTCAGGCCTTACCCTCAAGGACATTTTAGGTGTTTGAAGAAAGCAGAAGATGAAATTCTCTTTTGTGAAAATAATCTACCCATTAGCTTACTATTTTCACAAATATTTTTTGAGTATCTGCCATGAGCCAAGGCCATTTCTGGAACTGAATGGAGGGAAATGAGAAAAAAAGGAGGACAAACCAACCAGTATTGAGAAGAACATAAGATAATGCTGAATGTTATACAAAGAATAAAAATAAAGTTATAGCTAACAACCATGAGGCTATGTTAGTTTAGGTGATTGGAGAAGGCTTTTAGGAGATGACGCTATTCAAACTGGTATTTGAACTATAAGATGAAGGCAACTTTTCCATGCCAAGAGTGGGGGAATAGCCTTCCTGGAGGAGAGAATCATATTGCAAAGTTCCTGAGCAGGAATGAACTACTGTGTTTGAGGAACGGAAAGAAGCATAATGGTCAAGAGGTAGACTGCCTTAAGATGAAGACACAAAACAAAGCAAGGACAAGATCGTGGAGGGTCAAGTAGGCCAGGGCAATAAATTTAGGATTTTCTCCTAAATCTGATAGACCTTTAAGATTTTAAGCAAGGGAGAGTCATGTTCTAATTTCTGCCACTCTGGCTACTGTGTAGAGGAGGTGATTCAAGTAGTTGAGATTAGGTTTAGGTTTTAGAGGTAAAAGTGATAACACCTGCTGATATACTGGATAGAATCCAGGATTGAAGAGTAAGGACAAAAAGGAACAAATAATTTCCTGGTTTCAGGCATGAGAAATTCAGTGTTTGGGATTGGGGTGGGGTGAATGGCCAGGCCATCTGCGAAAAAGTTGAGAATGAAGGAGAATTAATGAAGTTTCATTTTGCCCAAGTGACATTTAAGAAACTTAATAGACAGAGATATATCAAAGAAGCAGTTTGCACATAGAAGTCATTCAAAAGATTTTGCCAGATGTCCTGGATGATGAGTGCAGAGAGAAGAGGTGTATGGATACTCCAGAAAGAGGAATAGGTTACCTGAACCTTAGGGAGGGAACATAGCTCTGCAAGACCTGCAAATAGTGAGGAACTGAGAGCTAGACCTACTTCTTTGTAGCACACTGGCTGGGTGTTAGGAGTGTGGACCCAGGGACACTTTTTGTATCTAGTAAGGCTGGATCCCAGTTTCGAGAGCTCCCAGCCCTAGAATATAACCTGCATGCCCATTAAGCAGAAAGAAAGCAACAGAACTTCCAGACCCCAGGTACCCATGTGGACTTAGAAAAGGGGCCTCTCAGAGATAATTTGTGTAGATCAAAGAAAGAATCAAGGGACATTCACAAATGTTCTGAAAAAAATAAAGTTTGAACAAAAGAACATATCACCTAGTCAGAGCCAAATAACCCTTAGAGGGGTCTGCAGAGTCAGTGAGTCCTGATGTGAAAACCAGTGAGCCTTGGTGTATCAATGATATCAGAATAAATAGGACACAGGAAGGGCTCAGGCACAATGTGCCTCATGACCGTGACCTATCCCCTCTACCAGCAGGTGTCATGAGCCACATTCCTATGCCCAATTCATAAAATAAGCTAAAGGGCAAAGAAATCTGGGAGACCGAGTAGTCATACCTTACAGACTATTAACACTTCTCAGTCACACTAAATTTCAAAGCAAATATAACTAAAATATAATTTCCCTCTAACCAGCAGATGGGAGCGTAGGGAACTACAATTTCTCTGCACACCTGAGGTGTAGGATGAGTGAATTTTATGACCCTGCAACCTGAATAAAGTATATAGAGAGGAAAACTGTGAACTAAACCAGGAAAGGCATACATTTAAGAAGTAGATGGAGGAAAAATAAAATAACAAATAGAGGGCTTAGAGTGAACACAATATTTATCTTCCAAAAAATAAAAATTAACTTAAGAAAAACGTTAACTATTATGCCCTATGTAATACAGAGACTAAAACTTTATGAAGAAAATTCCTGATCATCTCCGTAGTGCAATGAACCTGTTGGTCTGTGCTTCCTTCCATGAAAAGTGTCATTTAAAGTAGAGTATTAAATTGAGTGGAAAACAAATTAAGCCTAAAGAGAAAAAAATAATAGCTTCAACTAAGAACTCGGTGAATAACTCCATAATCTCATTCTTAGAAGGGATGATGATGCATCAAATTTTAGCCCCCACTTCACCCTAACTCTCTTTCATTCTCATTTTTAGGCACTTTGGCAATGTGTGTGTGTGTGTGTGTGTGTGTGTGTGTGTGTGTGTGTGTGTGTATACACATATATATGATCAAATTTGAGTAATCCATCCTTGGAGCTTACTTTACTTATATAGGTTTAGCACACAGAGGGGGCACTTTATCACATATGGCAACAGCTGAAATTTAATAAAACATTAATTAGGTCTAATTTTGTCTTTTAAAAATCCTTAAGCAATTATTTCTATATATGGGAATATAAAGTTATTGGCAACTTAAAAAATCATTTTCTCATAAATCATGTACTTTATTTTCATAACTATTTATATTATTAGCTCTATGGAATATAGACATAACTACATTTTATTATAGATTCATAGGAAAATAAATTCAACCACTTGTTTTTATTCCCCAAGACCTAGATTTTATATGGAAACATGGAAATAATAGCACTCTTTTTTAAAAATCTCTCTTATTTAAAATTTTCAGTTTTGTTTCTGCTAGTATATAGTCAGACAGAGAAAGCCTGGCTCAAAAAATAGCCATGACCTCCTTGTATTCAGATAAAAATGTGACCGTGTATTCTTCCTGGAGGTATTCATTCCAGAGTGGCTACTGACAAGTCAGAGTAGCTCTTCAACCAAGAAAGCATTTGCTCAGTGGCTTCTTTCTCTGCCACGTGTGACATTCAAGGCTCTTAGCAGAAGAAAGCCACTTGTGATCAGATGCCTGATACGCCTTTTTTCCCTTTCTATCCATCTGTCCTTGTTAACTTTGCAAATATATACCTAGATTTTTCCTCCCACCCCTACCCTACACTCTTTCTGATCAAATTCACAATCTTTTCTTTTAGGATTTTAGTTAGTATTTGAGGAAACTGTAAAATAAAAAAGAGCTCAGAGAAAATAATGGAAAAACCATTCACAGACAAAGAAATGCACATGGCTTTATCACTTCAAAAAATACTCATTCTCACTCATACTGAGATAAACACACTATGGCAAATATCAAAAAGTTGACTAACACAGTATGTTTAGGAGGATATGGGGAACAGGTATGGCTGGTAGAAATGTAAATAGGCACAGCCTTTGTGAACATAATTTGGCAATTCCTATCAAACACAAAATGCACATCAGGGGGACGGTCCAAGATGGTGGCATAGGAAGATCCTGAACTCTACCCTCTTCCCATAAGCACACTGAATCTGTAGCTATGTATGGAACATTCCCTCTGAAAAAGACATGAAAGTAAGATGAGCAGCTCCTTCACAACAAAAAATAAAAGGGCCACATAGAGACGAGTAGGAGAGGCAGACATAATCTTGCCCAAAACCCCACCCCCAATGTGGCAACCCACAATCAGGAGGAACCTCACAAATCCAGAGCTTCTTCCTGAGGAGTGAGCACTTTGTGCCCCACATCAAGCATCCCAAACCTTGTAACGTGCACCAGAAAGATGGACCCCCAAAATGTCTGTCTTTGAAAATCAACAGAGCTTACATCCGAGAGACCCAGAAGGCCATAGGCAACTAAGACACTGCTCTTAAAGAGCTTGTATGCAGATTCACTCACCCTGGGACCCAGTGTAAAAGCAACAGTTTATAAAACACCTAGACTATACATGAAGGAGATTCATTTGCTAATATTAACATGTCTATGGAAAGGGAAGGGGCTTGTTGGGAGTCTCTCTGGGGGTGGAGGCACAGGCAGGCACCATTTTTGGGCTGTCTCTCTACTTTGCTAACTCTGACGTGTGCTACAGCCCTGCACTCTCCCAGTGCCTTGCTAATGCTGGCAGCCATGTGCAGTCCACACAGAAGACACTACTTGATCATCTGACTCTGGTGGCCAGAAAGGTTTGCATTCCTGTGTCCCATGGGACTATAACAATTTGGAGCAGCAGTTCATGGCAGGCTACCACCCAAGGGCACTGCACAGACAGCAGACTGAAACACACCCCCAGGCTTTCTGTGAAAAAGTTCTATTAACTTGTTCAGGACCTTCAGCCTGAGGGGAAGGCCTCAGGTTTGCAACACATCTAGAGGCTACTGGGAAATATGGAATGTAGGCCAGGAGATGCTATCTTTGCTCTCTCCCTCAATCTCTCTACAGCATGCCGGTACCTCCCAGAAAGGCGTTTACACACTCATCTGGGGCCCTGATTTTTGCAACTGTTGCCCAGAGGAAATCTACAGATGACCTGGTCTGCAGGTCAGCAGAGTTCACAATTGCAGTCCCACAGGACTGTATATATTTACGTACTTTAAAAACTGCTGCCTGAGGGTCTGGCTTCCAATCAGCCTGAAACGAGGTGTTGACTGACATTCCTCACTTTGGAACATTGAGAAGTCTTGGAACACCCTCAACGGGTAACTACCAAGAATAAATCTAGCTGCTTAGACAATCACAAAGATTTGAGAGATAAGCAAGAGCTAGGGCAAGGTTGAACAATAAGGTTCATTTCCTTCAAGGCTGGGAGAGGGGCTGTTTCACCTAATACATAGAAAAGCACAGAAAGTCAAGAAAAATAAAGAAACAGAAGAATATGTCCCAAATTAAAAGAACAAGATAAAACCTCAGGGAAAAAAAAAAAAAAAAAACTTAAGGAAATGGAGATAAGTAATTTACCTGATAAAGAGTTCAAAGTAATGGTCATAAAGATGCTCACCAAACGTGGGAAAAGAATGGATGAACATGGTGAGAACTTCAACAAAGAGATAGAAACTATAAGAAAGTACCAAAGAGAAGTCTCAGAGCTGAAGACACAATAAATGAGCTGAAAAATACACTTGAGGGGTTCAACAGCAGACTAGATGAAGCATGAGAACAAATTAGTGAACTCAAAGACAAGGGAGAGGAACTTACCAAATCAGAGCTGTAGAAAGAAAAAAGGATTAAAGAAAGTGAAGATAGCTTAAGGGACATATGGGAAATGTCAAATGAGTTAACATTCACATTATAGAGGTCCCAGAAGAAGAAGAAGAGAGAGAAAGGGGCAGACAAGTTATTTAAGGAAACAATGGCTGAAAACTTTCCTAGCCTGGGAAAGAAAACAGATATCCAGATCCAGGAAGCCCAGAAATTCCAATTATGATGGACCTAAAGAGATCCACACCAAGACACATTATAATTACAATGTCAAAGTTAAATAAAGAAACTTAAAAGCAAGAGAAAAACAACATGTTATATACAAAGGAACCCTCATAAGACTATCAGCAGGTTTTTCAGCAAAATTCTATAGGCCAGAATGGAGAGGCACAATACATTCAAAGTACTAAAATGAAAAACTTCCAACCAAGAATACTCTACCCAGCAAGGTTAACATTCACATTTGAAGGAGAGATAAATAGCTTTCCAGACAAGCAAAAGCTAAAGGAGTTCATCACCACTAAACCTGCCTTACAAGAAATGTTAAAGGAATTCTTTAAGCTGAAAAGAAGGGGCACAAATTAGTAACAAGAAAACATATGAAAGTATAAAACTCACAGGTAAGCATTACCCTAATATCAAAACCAGACAAGGACACCACCCACCCACCCACACACACACAGACACACACACACACACACACACACACACACAATTATAGGCTGATATCTCCAATGAACATAGATACGAATTCTATGCAAAATCCTTTTAAAAATATTGGCAAACCAAATTCAACAATACCTTAAAATAACCATACACCATGATGAAGTGAAATTTATTCCAGGGATGCAAGGATGGATCAACACCTGCAAATCAATTAATGTGATTAAACTGCATTAAAAAAAATGAAGGACAAAAATCACACGATCATTTCAATAGATGCCAAAAAAGCATTTGACAGAACTTAACATCCATTCATGATAAAAAATATCTCAGTAAGTGGATTCAAAGGGAACGTACCTTAACATAACAAAGGCCATATATGACATGCCCACAGCTAACATCATACTCAATGGTGAAAAACTTAAAGCTTTTCCTCTAAGATCAAGAACAAGACAAGGATGTCTACTCTTACCACTTGTATTCAACATAGGATTGGAAGTTCTAGCCAGAGCAATTAGGCAAGAAAAAGAAATAAAAGGCATCTGAATCAGAAAGGAAAAAGAAAAACTGTCACTATTTTCAGATAACTTGATACTATATACCAAAAAAAAACCCCTAAAGAATCTACCAAAAAACTGTTAGAACTAATACATGAACTCAGTAAGGTTTCAGGATACATAATCAATATACAGATATTTGTTGTGTTTCAATACACAAATAATGAACTATCAGAAGGAGAAATTAAGAAAATAATCCCATTTATAATATCATCAAAAAGAGTAAAATACCTAGAAATAATTCAACCAAGTAGGTAAAAGACCTGTACACTGAAAACTATATGACAATGATGAAAGAAATTGAAGACACAAATCAACAAAAGGTTATTCTGTGTTCATGGATTCAAAGAATTAATATTGTTAAAATGTCCATACTATCCAAAATGATCTATAGATTCAATTCAATCCCTATCAAAATTCCAATGGCATTTTTCACAAAAATAGAACAAACAATTCTAAAATTTGTATGGAACCACAAAAGACCCAAATGGCCAAAGCAATCTTGAGAAAGATGAGCAAAGCTGGAGGCATCATGCTTCCTGACTTCAAACTATATTACAAAGCTATATTAATCAAAACATTATGATACTGGCATAAAAACAGACACAAAGGTCAATGGAACAGAAAAGAGAACCCAGAAATGAACCCACATTTATAAGGACAATTAATCTATGACAAAGGGGGCAAGAATATGCAATGGGGAAAGGACAGTCTCTTCAATAAATAGTGTTGAGAAAACTGGACAGCCACATGCAAAAGAATGAAACTAAACTACTCTCTCACACAATACACAAAAATTAACTTAAAATGGAGTAAAGACTTGAATGTAAAACCTGAAACCATAAAGCTCCTAAAAGAAAACATAGGTGTTAAGTTCTTGACATTGGTCTTTTTGATGATTTTTTTGGATCTGACTCTAAAAGCAAAGGCACAAAAGCAAAAATAAATAAGTTGGATTCATCAAACTCAAAAGCTTCTGCACAGCACAGAAAACCATCAACAAAATGAAAAGGTAACCTACTGAAAGGGAGAAAATATTTGCAAATACACATTAAGGAGTTAATATTCAAAATATTTAAAGAACTCATATGACTTGTTAGCAAAAAAATAATCTGATTAAAAAATGGCCAGGGGACCTGAATAGACATATTTCCAAAGGAGACATGCAAATAGCCAACAGGCACATGAAAATATGCTCAACATCACTAATCATCAGTGAACTGCAAATCAAAACCACAAACATATCACTTCACACTTGTTAGAATGGTTATTATAAAAAAAGACAAGAAATAATAAGTTTTGGTGAGGATGTGGAGGAAAGGAAACCTGTACACCATTGGTGGGAATGTAAATTGGTGCAGCCACTATGGAAAACAATATGCAGGGTCCTCAAAAAATTAAAAACAGAACTACCATATGATCCAGCAACTTCACTACTGAGTATCTATCAACAGAAAACAATAACACTAATTCCAAAAGATATATGCACCCCTGTGTTTGTTGCAGCATTATTTACAATAGCCAAGATATGGAAACAACCTTAGTGCTCATCAGTGAATGAATGGAAAAGATGATGAGGTCTGTGTATATAATGGATATACTCAGCCAAAAGAAAGAATGAAATCTTGCCATTTGCAACAACATAGACTGAGATTGAGGGTATGATGCTAAGTGAAGTAAGTCACACAGAGAAAGATGTATACCTTAGATTTCACTTAAATGTGGAATCTAAACACAAAACAAAACAAATGAACAAACAACATAAAACAAACAAAATAGATACAGAGATCAAACTGGTGGTTGCCAGAGGGGAAGGGTACTGGGGGCTGGGAAAAATGAATAAAGGGGCTTAAGAGGTACAAACTTCCACTTACAAAGTAAGTCATGGGGATGTAATGTACAAAATAATGACTACGGTCAATCATACTGTAGTGCATGTTTGAAAGTTGCCATGAGAGTAATTCTTAAAAGTTCTCATCAGGCACACAAAAAATTGCAATTTTGTATGGCGATTGATGGTAACTAGACTTTTTGTGGTGATCATTTCACAGTTTATACAAATACTGAATAATTGTATTGTATACCTGAAACTAATATAATGTTATGTGTCAACTATACCTCAATGAAAAAGAAACCAAAAATATTCTTTAATGCATATATTTTTGGCAAGTGTACAAAATGACACATGCAAGGCTGTTTGTTGCAACCATGTTTGCAACAGGAAAAGAATGGAAACAACTTGAATCAGTTTTTCACTAAATGAACTACTTTACATGCAACGATTTCACATTACATTATAATGGGAACACTATACCACTATCTTTTAAAACATGATTCAGCTCTCTCTATATACATTGAGATGAATGTATTTCCCAGATAGATGGTTAAGTGAAGGTGTCATGAATCAAGACAGTGGTATAGTGTTCTATCAATTTTGTTTAAAAAAGGAAAAGAAAATATACAATGAATATACCATGAAGGATACTGAGAGCAATACTGAAAAACCATGTGGAGATGGGTTAAGAATCTGGGGGTTAAAAAATTGGTGGAAGGGAAGGTTTATTTTTTTCCCTAAAGTATATTCTTTTGTACTCTTTGAATGATTTATTATGTGTAAATAATGTCTATTAAACTTATTAAATGAGGGGCTTCCCTGGTGGTGCAGTGGTTGAGAATCTGCCTGCCAATGCAGGGGACACGGGTTCGAGCCCTGGTCTGGGAAGATCCCACATGCCGCGGAGCACGTAGGCCCGTGAGCCGTAACTACTGAGCCTGCGCGTCTGGAGCCTGTGCTCCGCAACAAGAGAGGCCGCGATAGTGAGAGGCCCGCGTACCGCGATGAAGAGTGGCCCCCACTTGCCACAACTAGAGAAAGCCCTCGCACAGAAACGAAGACCCAACACAGCCATAAATAAATAAATAAATTAATTAATTAATTTAAAAAAATTATTAAATGATTTAATGAGATATACAGAGCACTAACAGTATGCTAAGGAATTTTGTTTACCTGAATGCAGTAGGGAGTCACTAAATAGTCTTAGGAAAGGGGATAAGATGATCAGGTGTACATAAATATCATCCTGACAACATCACTGGCATTCGAGTCACAAGAGTCTGGGTGCACAGGGGCTGCTTAGAATAGTGATTCTCCACCTTTACTTCACACTAAAATGCCTGAACTCCAACCCATAGATCCTAATGTAATGGTCTGGGGTGTTGTCAGGGCATCAGGGATTTTTAAAGCTCCCTAAATTATTATAATGTATAGCCAAGATTGAGAACCATTAACATAAAAGGCCGTTTAAGTAATTAGGTAATCTCTAATGAAGAAGACTTAGTTAAATAATGCCACAGGGGATGGAAAAGAAAAGACAAATTCTAAAGCTATTAAGAAGAGGAATCTTCAGAACTCATCAACTGATTGGATGAAGAGTGTAAAAGAAAAAGTGAGGCAACAAAGACTTAGGCAAACAGGTAATGCCACTAAATGAAACAGGAAAGAGCTGCTTTGTGGGTGGAAAAAAATGAATTTTGTTTTGGACAAAATGCTCAGTTAAATGCTTGTGAGATAAGCAAGTGCAGTGTCACAGGAGAAATTCACTATGACTCCAAAATGAGCATATTGGAGATATGAATGTTGTAATTAGTATCAAAGGCTGTTATCTGAAAAGACAGAATGTAGTATAGAAAAAGTTACAACAATGGAACTATCAACAGGGATAGAAAAAAAGGGATTGAAAAAAAGAAGACAAGCATTCAAAGAAGAATGAGGTTAAAAAAAAAAAAGGTCAGAGAGGTAAGAGTAAAAAACAGAAAAAAAAGGGGTTTCTATAGGTCAACCAAGTAGTAGCCTCATGAAAAGAATTGTTAAAAAAAAAAAAAAGAAAGAAAGAAATGAATTGTTAAAGGGGTTAATCACTATAAGGAAAGACTGGAAAGTCTTTTATGGATTTAGCAACTAGAAGCTGACCTTGGTGAGAACGGTGTCCATGCAACGTGTGGATAG
This sequence comes from Eschrichtius robustus, assembly GCF_028021215.1. Lineage (NCBI taxonomy): Eukaryota > Metazoa > Chordata > Mammalia > Artiodactyla > Eschrichtiidae > Eschrichtius > Eschrichtius robustus. The sequence goes on from NC_090830.1 coordinate 70,384,328, forward strand.
CCCACTGTGTAGATTACAGTGGAGTCCATGGAGTGTGTAGACAGATGACAGTTTGCAATAGAAAGTGGGCGTGACAGGAGGTGAGGAAGGGAAGAGAGCAAATGTCTCCAGAAGATGGCATCTTTCTAGAAGACGGCTACAAATAATAGGGGATTGATAAGATCCGATTACTTTTTAAGACTGAAGAAACAATCTTAATATCTTTATACTTTATACTAAGGAAAGAGTTATTGTGCAATGAAGCTGATGACCCAGGAGAACAATGAGAAAACTGATAGAGAAATTTCCTCAAGGAGGCTGAAAAGGATGGGACCAAGATCTCAGCTAGGAGATTTTGCCTTGAGCAGGGGTATTGACATACCCTCTTCTGAGGTTGACACAAAGAAGATTTAAAAAGAGGATGAAGATAAGTTTGTTGGAGTTGAAAAAAAAGGAAGTCTTCCCCTTCTTTTGTAGCCTCTATTTCTTGATGAAGCAGGAGAAGAGGTTGGCTGCAGAGAGTGAGGGAAATGTGTTAAGGAAAATGAAGAAAAATTTAAGTTTAAAATAGCTGGGGTAGGGAGGAGGCTGGGGAGAAAAGATGACCAAGATCCTGCAAAGGAACTTTGAGGACGGAGTAAAAACCATGCTGGTGTTAGAATCCATCAGACACTCTGTTATCTCACTGAAAACTGAGTACTCATCTAGTTGCTGTTGGCATAAGCAGTGGGAAAGGCAGAGAGAAATCTGAGCCTCAAGAAACTTGAACTGCAACTAGTATAGGGCACCCAGAACTGAGGGATCTCCAGGGACACTAACATAGCACTATGTGGCTGTAAATTATAGTAAACCACAAAGAAAAAGAACAGGTGAGGAAAGAGAAAGAAACACGTGATCAGGGAAAGCCTAAAAAAAGAAGGAAGAGTTTTATGAAAAGCATGATTGACTTGGATTAACTGGTAGCACAAAGCAAAGCAATAAAAAAGGGATCCCAGAAACAAAACATGATATTGAAGAATGTGAGCTCCAGAAGGAGAGAGTGTTCACCACTGTGGACCGAGGACCACAGCAGAGCCTCAACAAAGACTTATGGAATTACAAACAACAACAAAAACTGAAGGGCATGCATAATAAATGAATGAGGGAGCACCTAAGGGGTCAGTTTCCCACTCACATTGCAATAATGAAATCAATGGGGAGGTAGCTCTGTAGCTTACTGAAAGAGCTAGGATTTCCTGGAAAGGCAAAAGGAGGCTGCTCTAAGAGAGTTGGGGCTATGAGTCAATGATCAATAAATGACTTCCTCGTTGGCTTACAAAAGAACAGGTCAAGAAGAAAGCTCTTCTTAAATTCTCTCCAAGGAATGCAGAAACTTCTCTTTTCCCCTACTAGGCAGCATCCTACTCTTTGCTTGCTTCTGGTACCCAACTGACCTTCACAAAAAGGTGTATGTGGAAATGTGAGCTACATCTTGGTCAATTTGCCCTATTTCTTCTAAGAGGCAGCCTTGTTAAATCACCAGGGCCCTTCCTCTTCCCACTGCCCAGCTCTTCTCACAGTGGGATCCCTGTGAGATCACTGAAAAGCTGTGTTAATTCTAGGCAAAAGAAGTATCTGAAGATATTTTATTTTCTCCCTTTATAATCCACCCTCTCTGTTCTACCCGCTCACACATACTTCCTTCAGCCTGGTTTTTTTTTTTTTTCCTTCGGGGGGGGGAGGGGTGCTCGTATTATACATCTTTGATTAAAATTGTTATTTAAAAAAAAAAAAAAGGAGGGATATTTGACTTCTTGCTCAACTCCCAGGACTGAATACTTTAGAAATGGCTAAAAATAACACTGGGGAAAAATGTTAAAACACAAACTCTCTCACCTGCCAGAATGAGAGTTGAGGTTTATTTTTCTAGCTTGAAAATTCTTTCAACTGACATATATTTTGCATGCCTGCAACAAACAATGTTCTACTGGCAGAGCATGCACTATACTCAGAATCCTATAATTAAGCATTTCTAAAATTTCCATGAATTTTAAATACCACAAAGAGATGCCAAGTTTGTCGCATAAAATATAAAACAGCTTATTAACATTTGCATGAAAAACAAAATAATACCTCCACATTCTAAAAAGAAACTATTTCTTTTTGTAAAACCCTCAACTTACATAGTGCTTTTCCTTCTAAGCGCTTTGATTAATATTTTCCTGGCTAAAGTGTTCGAGGAAAAGGTGTTAAAATTACCTTCAAGCAATTTAGCCACGTCTAGCTGCTCTGTGTGACAGTAACAAACAGAGTCTTTCTTCCATATCGCAAGCTGTCCTCAGAATCACACTACACAATAAATTTGGATATTGATGGGAAAAGTATGTATGCAGCCATTTCAAAAGCATGTTGCAAAAACAAATTTCCTCCCCTCCCCTGCTTTCTCTACCATGGTTTTCCTTGCCCTGAGTATCTTTTCAAATAAATGTCAAGACCGTGCCACAATAAACCTGCTTGAAAATAAATATAGGAATTGGGATTCAACAGGGGAAAGTTTTATTTGATTTTGATGGTTGTTTCAGGTCTTAGCAATTTTAATTTTTCCTTAATTTCTTTTATGTAATTCATTTCTTTTTGTCCTCTATTTTGAGGGGGATTTTTTTTTCTTTCTTCTATAAACAGTTTAAAACTAAAACATGAACAAATGACATTAGTACCACTACTTCATAAAAATTCGAGAGAGAAGTGTTTTCCTTTGCTACATTTTACACTTTTACACTGTAGCACAGACGGAGGATCTGGTTTCCAGATGGCTTCCAAGGATGGACAGAACTCAGATTGGATTTATTGTTCAATAGAAGGAAAATACCAAGGGAAAAGGGAAGGTTGCAAAACAGATGTAGGATGAAGATGAATATGAGATTTGCCCCAAGGAGTACATATGTAAATACAGGGCCATTGACAAATGTTGAACTGAATAAAAGACCCGAAATTAAGGATGCAAATTATAATTTTATAATAAATCCACATTGGTCCCAAGAGGAACACCTTGGCACTGGTGTACCTTTCTCTCTAATAATTAAAGCCAATCTGCTTATGGAGCTGCTCTTGCCTGGATTTCAAGTAAGCACATCAAGTGAGCTAACCATAGCATACTAATGATGCATTATTACTCAACAGCCATAATCACTCAGGGACTGGAAAAGGTCTAGAAGCATACTCAACATAATTAAAGGAATAAAAGGAGCAAGAGCAATGAACAGACTGTTTTGGATTCTATTTTGCCACCAGGTAGAAGGGTTGATAATGAATATATTCTTCTGGCATTATTAATTTCTTTGCTTAGAATAATAAAATATATGTATTTCGTATGCAGCAAAATTACCAGACATGCATCTATAGAATTTTTAAAAATATTCTTTTTATCCATCACTTTATACTGTCCACAAAGGTAAAGCAGATATGATAAACTAGTATCTGCAATTAATAGTGATTCCACTGTAGCAGAACTTAGCCATCAATCACTGCAGCCTTTCTCTAAAATATGGTGTAGAACCAGAATCCTTTCCAGCAACTCTCTGGGAATCCACTACTGATTCACCTGAATTGGTCCATGAGATACAACATGGCTTAGGGTAATCCTTACACAATAACATCTTTCCTTTCCACCTGCACATTAGGCCAGGTCTTAGTGAACCAGTCAAAGTGAACCAGTATAGGTATGGTAAAGCCAAGAGGCTCAGTAATCCTGAGTTACTCATTTATTCACTTACAACTATTTATTAAACTCCTTCCATACTCCTGTCACTACGTTAGACTCTGAATTCAATGATAAAATTCAATTTCTGCCAACAAGGAATCCAAAGTTTAATGGGTTTATTCCCAGATTTCCTAACTGAAGAAAAAATGATGGGGAATGTCTAGCAATTTTCCAAATAGTAAATTTGTCCTTCAACTTCATGGTGGCTCTGGATCTACAGAAACAAAGCAAAGGGTTATTACACCTAAGCAATCGTCTCCATGATGCAGCATATGTGTTCACTAGTTTAGCACTGAAAAGTATAAACATAATTTGTGTCAATATATAAAACAAATGTAGAACACCAGTATACCAGGTGCATTGCAGTGCAATGGGAAAACCACAGGTTTGGAGGCAAAAAGATCTCCGTTTGACTCCCACTTCTCTACTTATTAGTTGGGTGACCTTGACCGAGTGACTTAGCTCTCTGAGCTTCAACTATCTCAACTCAAAAATAATATGTAAATTAATACCTATGGTTATGACAAGGGTTAAATTAAATGACACAAAATAAGCCCCTGGCATACAACAGGAAATCAACAAATGTTCATAAAATTGTGATGTCATGTGGTGTCCAGCATGGAACACATCCACTAAGAACACTGTCACAAAAGAAGCTACAATGAAAAATAATTAGCACTGACTCTCTGGAAAATACCCTATGAAAGATACCAAGACACAGTGTGAGAGGTATTTATCATGGACTGACCATTTATTTATTAGCAGAAGCCACATTCAGTCTGGAGCAGCTGCTGTGAATGCACCTGCCCCTCTAGCACTGCAAAGGAAATGAGTGACGACTCTTCAGAAAGCTTTTACTACAACAACAGAAGGGGGGAGCGGAAACTACCATTGCTTCTCTGGGAATCAGTTTCTCTAGCCTTCCTCCTGTGCTACTTGATCTTTAATTTATGGAGTCAGCAGAAAACCCTGTCTTCAGCAGCACAGATGCTGGACAAATAGCTAGAGCATTGATTTTGGATTTGGCCAAACTGATGGCATCACTATGTTGACTGAATATCACTGTCTCTAATAATGCTTTATGTATAGTCTCAGGGAAGGGAGACGACTGGCTGGCTGTAGAGAAAGAAATGTAGTTAAGAAATGTCATTTTCTTTTGGGCCACTTGCCCTCTATGTTTAAGCATTACGTTGTGATTTTTTAATGTTCATTTTCTGCTGTTTATTTTTACTTTTTAAAAATATTGCACGTTAATACCACCAAACTTTAGGCAAGAAACTGTAAATACAATTTAGTTTTTCGTATCAGACGTATTTTCAATAAAACAGTTTAAATATTTGATTAAAATATATGCAAAATATGCAACCAAGCTTTTAATTAATTCTATTACCAAAACTAACAGCATTAGCCAAGAATATAACATACATACTCAGAAAAAAAATGAGTTATAAAAGGTTGCTTCTTCTTAAACCTCCACTGAATCAGGGATTCCCTCCCCCTAAAAGCTAATCCAGGCATATAGCCACAACATGAAGCAATAAATAATAATCATTAGGACATTAAAGGTATTAGCACAACCAAGTATAGACGAGTGATGGAAAGAAAAAAATAAAGCTACAAGAAACTCAAATACACTTGTAAGTTACAAATAAACTCTAATTTATTAAAAGCTACAGTATGAAAGAATACTTGCCTAAATAACCTTGAGAAGTAGTAGTGAATATAATAAATTTACTTTTTGAGATTCTTTGCTACAATGATTTTCTATCATTACATATATATGTATATGATGTATTATATATAAATGACCTACCAGCCACAATTTTACTCAGAACATACGGAGCTAGATTACTTAGCACAGGGGCCACACTGCCCTGCAAAATATGCACACATTGAAGCCATAAGCATATCTTACTCAACAATACTAAGTCTTTTTTGCTTTTCTTGATTGATTGCTGAGCCACAGATCAAATCAACAGTTCAGTGATTTGATTCACTGCTTGGAGAGTAAAAGCATAATGACGAAAATACCAGTTCACTAGTCTTGCTGCCAAGTGTCACCCACCTTTAATTCACCCTGCATATCACCAGCACATTCACTTTTTTTCTAAACAACTTTATTGAGGTGTAATTGCTTTACATTGTTGTGTTAGTTGCTGATGTATAACAAAGTGAATCAGCTATGCGTATACATATACCCTCATATCCCCTCCCTCTTGCGTCTCCATCCCACCCTCCCTATCTCACCCCTCCAGGTGGTCACAAAGCACCGAGCTGATCTCCCTGTGCTATGCGGCTGCTTCCCACTAGCTATCTATTTCACATTTGGTAATGTATATATGTCCATGCTACTCTATCACTTCGTCTCAGCTTACCCTTCCCCCTCCCTATGTCCTCAAGTCCATTCTCTACATCTGCATCTTTATTCCTGTCCTGCTCCTAGGTTCCTCAGAATTTTTTTTTTTTTTTTTTAGACGCCATGTATATGTGTTAGCCTACGGTATTTGTTTGTCTCTTTCTGACTTACTTCACTCTGTATGACAGAATCTAGGTCCATCCACCTCACTACAAATAACTCAATTTTGTTTCTTTTTATGCCTGAGTAATATTCCATTGTATATATGTGCCACATCTTCTTTATCCATTCATCTGTAGATGGACACTTAGGTTACTTCCAGGTCCTGGCTATTGTAAATAGTGCTGCAATGAACATTGTAGTACATGACTCTTTTTGAATTATGGTTTTTCTAAGGGTATATGCACAGTAGTAGGATTGCTGAGTCATATAGTAGTTCTATTTTTAGTTTTTTAAGGAACCTATATACTGTTCTCCATAGTGGCTGTATCAATTTACATTCCCACCAACAGTGCAAGAGGGTACCTTTTTCTCCACACCCTCTCCAGTATTTATTGTTTGTAGATATTTTGATGATGGCCATTCTGACCAGTGTGAGGTGATACCTCATTGTAGTTTTGATTTGCATTTCTCTAATGATTAGTGATGTTGAGCGTCCTTTCATGTGTTTGTTGGCAATCTGTGTATCTTCTTTGGAGAAATGTCTATTTAGGTCCTTGGCCCTTTTTTGGACTGGGCTATTTGTTTTTTGATATTGAGCTGCATGAGCTGCTTGTAAATTTTGGAGATTAATCTTTTGTCAGTTGCTTTGTTTGCAAATATTTTTTCCTATTCTCAGGATTCTCTTTTCTTCTTGTTTATGGTCTTCTTTGCTGTGCAAAAGCTTTTAAGTTTCATTAGGACTCATCTGTTTATTTTTGTTTTTGTTTCCATTTCTCTAGGAGGTGGGTCAAAAAGGTTCTTGCTGTGATTTATGTCATAGAGTGTTCTGCCTATGTTTTCCTCTAAGAGTTTTAGAGTGCCTGGCCTTACATTTAGGTCTTTAATTCATTTTGAGTTTATTTTTGTGTATGGTGTTAGGAAGTGTTCTAATTTCATTCTTTTACATGTAGTTGTCCAGTTTTCCCAGAACCACTTATTGAAGAGGCTGTCTTTTCTCCATTGTATATTCTCGCCTCCTTTATCAAAGATAAGGTGACCATATGTGCGTGGGTGTATCTCTGGGCTTTCTATCCTGTTCCATTGATCTATATTTCTATTTTTGTGCCAGTACCACACTGTCTTGATTACTGAAGCTTTGTAGTATAGTCTGAAGTCAGGGAGCCTGATTCCTCCAGCTCCGTTTTTCTTTCTCAAGATTGCTTTGGCTATTTGTGGTCTTTTGTGATTCCATACAAATTGTGAGTTTTTTTGTTCTAGTTCTGTGAAAAATGCCAGTGGTAGTTTGATAGGGATTGCATTGAATCTGTAGATTGCTTTGGGTGGTAGAGTCATTTTCACAATGTTGATTCTTCCAATCCAAGAACATGGTATATCTCTCCATCTGTTTCTATCATCTTTAATATCTTTCATCAGTGTCTTATAGTTTTCTGCATACAGGTCTTGGTCTCCGTAGGTAGGTTTATTCCATGGTATTTTATTCTTTTTGCTGCAATGGTAAATGGGAGTGTTTCCTTAATTTCTCTTTCAGCTTTTCATCATTAGTGTATAGGAATGCAAGAGATTTCTGTGCATTAATATTGTATGTGCTACTTTACCAGAGTCACTGATTAGCTCTAGTAATTTTCTGGTAGCATCTTTAGGATTCTCTATGTACAGTATCATACCATCTGCAAACAGTGACAGCTTTACTTCTTCTTTTCTGATTTGTATTCCTTTTATTTCTTTCTCTTCTCTGATTGCTGTGGCTAAAACTTCCAAAGCTATGTTGAATAATAGTGGTGAGAGTGGACATCCTTGTCTTGTTCTTGATCTTAGAGGAAATGGTTTCAGGTTTTCACCATTGAGAACGATGTTGGCTGTGGGTTTGTCATATACGGCCTTTATTATGTTAAGGTAAGTTCCCTCAATGCCTACTTTCTGGAGGGTTTTTATCATAAATGGGTGTTCAATTTTGTCAAAAGCTTTTTCTGCATCTATTGAGATGATCATATGGTTTTTCTCCTTCAATTTGTTAATATGGTGTTATCACACTGATTGATTTGCGTACATTGAAGAATCCCTGCATTCCTGGGATAAACCCCACTTGATCATGGTGTATGATCTTTTTAATGTGCTGTTGGATTCTGTTTGCTAGTATTTTGGTGAGGATTTTTACATCTATGTTCATCAGTGATATTGGCCTGTAGTTTTCTTTCTTATTGACATCTTTGTCTGGTTTTGGTATCAGGGTGATGGTGGCCTCGTAGAATGAACTTGGGAGTGTTTCTCCCTCTGCTATATTTTGGAAGAGTTTGAGAAGGATAGGTGTTAGCTCTTCTCTAAATATTTGATAGAATTCGCCTGTGAAGCCATCTGGTCCTGGGCTTTTGTTTGTTGGAAGATTTTTAATCACAGTTTCAATTTCAGTGCTTGTGATTGGTCTGTTCATATTTTCTATTTTTTCCTGGTTCAGTCTTGGAAGGTTGTGCATTTCTAAGAATTTGTCCATTTCTTCCAGGTTGTCCATTTAATTGGCATATAGTTGCTTGTAGTAATCTCTCAAGATCCTTTTTATTTCTGCAGTGTCAGTTGTTACTTTTCCTTTTTCATTTCTAATTCTATTGATTTGAGCCTTATCCCTTTTTTTCTTGATGAGTCTGGCTAATGGTTTATCAATTTTGTTTATCTTCTCACAGAACCAGCTTTTAGTTTTATTGATCTTTGCTATCGTTTCCTTCATTTCTTTTTCATTTATTTCTGATCTGATCTTTATGATTTCTTTCCTTCTGCTAACTTTGGGGTTTTTTGGTCCTTCTTTCTCTAATTGCTTTAGGTGTAAGGTTAGGTTGTTTGAGAGTTTTCTTGTTTCTTGAGGTAGGATTGTATTGTTATAACCTTCCCTCTTAGAATTGCTTTTGGTACATCCCATAGGTTTTAGGCTGTCATGTTTTCATGGTCATTTGTTTCTAGGTATTTTTTGATTTCCTCTGATTTCTTCAGTGATCTCTTGGTTATTTAGTAGCATATTGTTTAGCCTCCAAGTGTTTCTATTTTTTACAGTTTGTTTTCCTGTAATTGATATCTAGTCTCATAGCGTTGTGGTCGGAAAAGATACTTGATACAATTTCAATAATCTTAAATTTACCAAGGCTTGATTTGTGACCCAAGATATGATCCATCCTGGAGAATATTCCATGAACACTTGAGAAAAAAGTGTATTCTCTTGTTTTTGGATGGAATGTCCTACAAATATCAATTAATTCCATCTTGTTTAATGCATCATTTAAAGCTTGTGTTTCCTTATTTATTTTCATTTTGGTTGATCTGTCCATTGGTGAAACTGGGGTGTTAAACTCCCCTACTATTATTGTGTTACTGTTGATTTCCCCTTTTAAGGCTGTTAGCATTTGCTTTATTTGTTGAGGTGCTCCTATGTTGGGTGCATAAACATTGACAATTGTCAAATCTTCATCTTGGATTGATCCCTTGATCATTATGTAGTGTCCTTCTTTGTCACTTATAATAGTTTTTATTTTAAAGTCTATTTTTTTCTGATATAAGAATTGCCATTCCAGCTTTGTTTTGATTTCCATTTGCATGGAATATCTTTTTCCATTCCCTCACTTTCAGTCTGTATGTGTCCCTAAGTCTGAAGTGGGTCTCTTGTAGACAACATATATAAGGGTCTTGTTGTATCCATTCAGCCAGTCTATGTCTTTTGGTTGGAGCATTTAATCCATTTATATTTAAGGTAATTATGTATGTTCCTATTACCATTTGCTTATTTGTTTTGTGTTTGTTATTGTAGGTCTTTTCCTTCTCCTGTGTTTCCCAACTAGAGAAGTTCCTTTAGCATTTGTTGTAAAGTTGGTTTGGTGATGCTGAATTCTCTTAGCTTTTGCTTGTCTGTAAAAGTTTTAATTTCTCTGCTGAATCTGAATGAGATCCTTGCTGGGTAGAGTAATCGTGGTTGTAGGTTTTTCTCCTATATCACTTTAAATATGTCCTGCCACTCCCTACTGGCTTGGAGAGTTTCTGCTGAAAGATCAGCTGTTAACCTTATGAGGATTCCCTTGTATGTTATTTGTTGCTTTTCCCTTGCTGCTTTTAATAGTTTTTCTTTGTAGTTAATTTTTGATAGTTTGATTAATATGTGTCTTGGCCTGTTTCTCCTTGGATTTATCCTGTATGGGACTCTCTGCTCTTCCTGGACTTGACTATCTCCTTTCCCATATTAGGGAAGTTTTCAAATATAATCTCTTCAAATATTTTCTTAGTCCTTTTGTTTTTGTCTTCTTCTTCTGGGACCCCTATAATTCGATGTTGGTGCATTTAATGTTGTCCCAGAAGTCTCTGAGACTGTCCTCAATTCTTTTTTCTTTATTCTGCTCTGTGGCAGTTAGTTCCACTATTTTATCTTCCAGGCCACTTATCCATTCTTCTGCCTCAGTTATTCTGCTGCTGATTCCTTCTAGAGAATTTTTAATTTCATTTACTGTGTTGTTGACCATTGTTTGTTTGCTCTTTAGTTCTTCTTGGTCCTTGTTTGTATTTTCTCCATTCTATTTCCAAGATTTTAGATCATCTTTACTATCATTACTCTGAATTCTTTTTCAGGTAGACTGCCTATTTCCTCTTTATTTGTTTGGTCTGGTGGGTTTTTACCTTGCTCCTTCATCTGCTGTGTATTTCTCTGTCTTCTCATTTTGCTTAACTTACTGTGTTTGGGGTCTCCTTTTCACTGGCTGCAGGTTCATAGTTCCCTTTGTCTTTGGTGTCTGCCCCCAGTGGGTTAAGGTTAGTTCAGTGGGTTGTGTAGGCTTCCTGGTGGAGGGGACTGGTGTCTGTGTTCTGGTGAATGAGGCTGGGTCTTGTCTTTCTGGTGGGCAGTACCACATCCGGTGGTGTGAGTTGGGGTGTCTGTGAACTTAGTATGATTTTAGGCAGCTTCTCTGCTAATGGGTGGGGCCGTGTTCCTGTCTTGCTAGCTGTTTGGCATGGGTTATCCAGCACTGGAGCTTGTTCTTCGTTGAGTGGAGCTGGGTCTTAGATTGAGATGGAAATCTCTGTAAGAGCACTCGCCGATTGATATTACATGGGGCCCTGAGGTCTCTGGTGGTCCAATGTCATGCTGAGCTCTCCCACCTCAGAGGCTCAGGCCTCACAGCTGGCCAGAGCACCAAGATCCTGTCAGCCACACGGTGTAGACAACTGTGGTAAAAATGTGACTGGTGTCTTGGATTTTTCTTTGCTTGGTGAGTTATCTGAGACAGGGGTTCCCTTTCTCAGAAACAAGCAAACCAAAATGCTGCAACATCCAAGGTTTGCAGTGAAGACAGGGCTTATTCACAAGACAGCCAAGAAGAAGACAGAAGAACAAATCTCAGATCTGGTGCTCACCTTTTTAAAATACAAATTTTATCCTCTTAATAAACCTGTAGCACAATAATTATGACCTAAGGCCTTGTTGTCAAAAAGGTATATGTTCACATCTCAACTCCGCCACTTTTTAGCTATGCGACTTCCAGCTATCCAATTTTTCTGATTCTGAACTTCAGTAGCCCTGTCTATAAAATGGGGATAATAAATCATCTTACTGCCATGAGAATTAAATAAGATAATGCATATAATATCCTTCACACTATGACTGGAACATAGTCATTACTCTTTCATGGCATCTCCTTTGATAGCATCATGTTTATAGGGCAAAGTTAAGAATCTTCAGCATGAACATTTTTTATTTTTCATGTTCTAAATCCTGCCTACACATTAGAATCACTTGTGGAGGTTTAATATAATACTAAATCCTAGCCCCCAACTGAATAAGAGCATCATTATTCTGGTCATGGAGCACCATTGTATGTTACCACCCGTTATGAGGCCCTGCCCTAAATGTTCCAGTCCACTGACATTTCCCTTCCTTTCACCACCTCTGGCCTTTTACAGGCCTCACCCAGGCACAATCCATGGCCCCAGCAATAACAAAAAGTATTGTATTCCAGATGACGGGCTTCAGGGCAGGCCTCCCCAAGATAGGCCATTCTAGAATGTAGAGTATTTCAGGCTGAAAATAAGTAAAGCCCAAAAGACTCAGGAAGACACTTTGAACTTCCTCCGAACTACCTAAAAGAATTTCATACAGAAGGCATGTTCCAGGAAGAAGCTATCACCATAGATAACTATAGTAAAATATGAACTAGGTGTAGGAGACAGGGAGGAAACTAGCAAGGTCTGTTTGATCAAAGTCCTCCCTGGGTAGTATTGTCTCAAGATGGCCCAGCAAACATTTGTTTACCAAACATCAACTCTTTTCATCTTCCTGTGAATTATCTTAGTTCCCTTTGAAGACCCAGACCCCTACCACCTTCTCCTTAGTACAGAATGACATAAATACTTCATTTTGTCCTACTGTCTTCATAATTATTCATGCTTATGTGAATTCACTGTACATAGATAATAAATTTGATTTCCTTCTGTTAATCTGCCTTATGTCATTTTAATTATTTGACCAGCCAAAAGAACCAAAAAGGATAGGAGTAAAACATTCCCTGCCCCCACACAAACATACTCTGCTCTGGCAAAATTTTATACCTGATTAGAAATTATATTGCAGGCATAAAGATATATGTGATGAAAGCCTAATTCACACTCATCTGAGGAAAAAAGGCAATGTGTTGGCTGATGCAACTGACTGATTGGATTCAGATGCACAAACGATGTCATCAAAGCTCTGTCTCTCTCTCTTCCTGGTCAGGTTCATATGTGGGTAGTAACATGAACTAGGTTGAATGGTGTCTTCAAACAATTAACATCCACCTGGAACTTCAGAATGTGACTTATTTGGAAATGGGGTCTTTGCATATGTAATTAGTTAAGATGAAGTCATACTAGATTAGAGTAGGTCTAAGTATGATGACCTTATAAGAAGAAGAAAGGAAACACAGAGACATCTCGAGAAGACGGCCATGTGAAGACAGGCATTGAGATTAGAATGATATAGCTACAAGACAAAGGATGCCAACGATTTCTGGAAGCCACAAGAAGCTAGGAAGAAGTAAGGAAGAATTCTTTCCTGGAGTCTTCAGAGGGAGTGTAGCGCTGACAGCAAGTTCTTTTGGAATTCTTAGCCTCCAGAACTGTGAGAGAATACGTTTCTGTAGTTTTAAGCCACCGAGTTTGTGGTAATTTGTTATGGCAGCCCCAGGAAATGAATACACACCCTAATGATAAGATTAACTTTTGACAGTGGTAGGAAAATAGTTCCAGGTGGCCTCATACTGGCACAGAGTAATGTGAACCCATCTTTAACCAGTCACTGTGGCCAAGAGCAGGGGTAATTCTGGCCAGTACTGGTTCCCTGTCCTCCCTTTCTGCAGGGTCAGTTATAGTTCCCTGCATGATTTGTCCTGATAATCAAGTGGCCCTTTCTTCCTCAGGCCAGTCTGGACCCAGTAATAAGGATTCCCAAGAATGCAATTATCCCCTAATATTGGCCTAAACCTATCACACCATGAGAAGTCTACACCTGGCACAGCTACTATTGATTTTTTCTTCTCAGATTTCATCTCCATCAACTCAACAGTCAGTAGTGAGCAGTACTGGGAAAGATCTTCATGGACGTGGCTGGCTGAGAGAAGCTGTAACCTTCAGTAGAGGAAAGCAGTCATATCCAAATCTTATTCTATGAGACACAAAGGTAGTAAATAGCCCGACTTCACTCTCCTCCCACCCTTCACTCTCAGACCTGTTCTTTCCATTGTCAAATCCACATAGAGACAGGAGAGCAGAGTGAGGCAGTCCATAGAAGTCAGGCTCCTATGGGGTACACAGCAGAGTAGAGAAAGCTGGATTGTGGATCTGGAGGGGCAAACAGAAGACTGCCAGCACAGGAGGCTTGTAAGAAATAATGTAAGAAACGGATTATAGATCTGGTGTGAAATATAAATAGGAAAGGTAAATGGAATGTTTTATTCATTAGTTGTGTCCATGATTTTAAATTAAGGAAATAAGATGATGAATTATAGATTCAGAACTTTCAGGCAAGTCAGCCAAAATACACTGAAACCATCAAAGTATATTTTAACTGACTAGCTTAAAAAGAAGTGAGATTGTACCCCACCTATATCCTTCCTCTTCTGACATCCTCAAGAATTTGATTTCCAAGTATTGCTTCCTCTCTCTGCTATGGTCTTCCAACCAATCTGCCTCTAAGAAGCTACTAGATTCTTCATTGTCTGAAATTAAATGCAAAGGATGAGTGAGTGGTTCGGAAAACAAAAATGAGCAACACGCCAGGCTGGCATGATTGATCGTGCTTATATACACATCAGGAAGATCAATCTAGTCTCCTTGAAAAAAAGAATTTTTTAAAAGTTCAAATGACTTTGCCACTAATCCAACATACTATAGTACCTCAGTGAATCCAGCTGAGATGCACAGTAGAGCCTAGTGTACCTGCTTTTGTGAGGAAAATGTTACCTTTCATATAGGTGTTATTAGCCATCGAAGAGGTAAGCAGCTAACATTATGTGACAAAAGATAGACCAAAGCAGACATGACCTGAGCAGAGCAGTCATGTCAGCTAATCTTCCATGTTGGAGAACAGTGCTGTCCTCTGTCCTCCTGGAGGGCTGCTCACTGCTTTCCACAGAGGAGCAGGGGCAGCTTTGTGTGAACAGTATCACACCCATGATTTCAGCTAAACCAGGATCAGAAGGAAAGTCAGTTACCTTGGACCTGGTTAGCCAAGGAAACTGCACCTAAAGACAATGGAAGATGCCTTTAAGATGGAAACTTTCAAATCAGACTCAAATTCCTCATTTATTGAATAGACATGTATTGAGAAAATATTTTACCTACCATATCTGAAATAGCATTATTTTACCCGAAATTACCTGAGTAAGTAAAAAACTACTTGAAATTCCGGCAAAGAGATTTTTTTTATACCTACATATTGCTTAGGGCTTCCCACAGCCCTAAGTATCTGAAGAATTGCCTCTTTTTTTTTTTAAATGTCATTTTAAATTCAAGGACATTCTCACTGGTACTCTGGCTTCAAACTTCACTGTGTAGAATATATTTGTTAAGCAGTAACTTGGATTAGACAAAGAATGACTTTCAATTATATTCTAAATGGAAAAATAATTATCAACAAATTGTAACTGAAGAGTTTAAAAAATCAAGTTTTAAAAAAAGAAGAGCAGGAAAATTAAGGTGAAAAAAGGGAAAGCAAATAGTTCTTAGAGGACTGTCTCACTCAAATTTTGGTCCTTAATCTTTGAAAAGTTGTTTATTTTTCCTTTCAAAGGTAGATATTCAAATGTCATCCAAGTTATGAAATTATACCTGTTCTAATACCCAGAAAATACTTCTTTAAAAGAAGGTTTAATTTTACTGCATAAATGTCCTTGTTTCATAAAAATGTCCCCACAGGTACATTGACAGATGTATTTAAGTATTTAAAACTTTAAGAATCAGAAGCTAGATTTCTTGTCAGATGTGTGTAATATAAATTTGCCTAACGCTATTTTAGGCCCATTTCTACAAAAGAGTCATAACAAATTTGAGTGCATTTCAATTCCAGTTTTGGGAGCAACAGCTTGAGAGTAAGATCATTTAGGTTTAATAAAATGACCTGTTCAAGAGCCTATATTCTATTATTCATTAAGTTATTTGTTCTGCAAATATTTATTGAGGGATAAAGTAGGAATCAAGACAGATATGATACCTAATTTTAGAAAATGTACAGTCTAGCATGATATTCAGACAATTTAAGAGACCACTTATGTTAAAATAGTAACAGAAGAAGGAGTTAAGTTCAGAATTTGTGTGATTTATTAATATTTATGAAGACCCAAATTCTCATGTCCATCTTTAAGTGTGGCTAGAAATAGGAAATGTAAATGTGCATAATTTAATCAAAAAGGTCCAAAGACCTGGTATAAAAACTAGTAAAACTGCAGCCCAGACACCATGAAGATGACGCTGTCTTCTTCTGCTGGCAGTATAAAAAGGAAATAGCTGGCACAAAAACAGAAATATAGAACAGTCGGACAGGATAGAAAGCCCAGAGATAAACCCACGCACATATAGTCACCTTATCTTTGATAAAGGAGGCAAGCATATACAGTGGAGAAAAGACAGCCTCTTCAATAAGTGGTGCTGGGAAAACTGGACAGCTACATGTAAAAGAATGAAATTAGGACACTTCCTAACACCATACACAAAAATAAACTCAAAATGGATTAAAGACCTAAATGTAAGGCCAGACACTCTAAAACTCTTAGAGGAAAACATAGGCAGAACACTCTATGACATAAATCACAGCAAGATCCTTTTCGACCCACCTCCTAGAGAAATGGAAATAAAAATAAAAATAAACAAATGGGACCTAATGAAACTTAAAAGCTTTTGCACAGCAAAGGAAACCATAAACAAGATGAAAAGACAACCCTCAGAATGGGAGAAAATAGTTGCAAACAAAGCAACTGACAAAGGATTAATCTCCAAAATATACAAGCAGCTCATGCAGCTCAATATCAAAAAAACAAAGAACCTAATCCAAAAATGGGCAGAAGACCTAAATAGACATTTCTCCAAAGAAGATATACAGATTGCCAACAAACACATGAAAGGATGCTCAACATTACTAATCATCAGAGAAATGCAAATCAAATCCACAATGAGGTATCACCTCACACCAGTCAGAACAGTCATCATCAAAAAATCTACAAACAATAAATGATGGAGAGGGTGTGGAGAAAAGGGAACCCTCGTGCAGTGTTGGCAGGAATGTAAATTGATACAGCCACTATGGAGAACAGTATGGAGGTTCCTTAAAAAACTAAAAATAGAACTACCATACGACCCAGCAATCCCACTACTGGGCATATACCCTGAGAAAACCATAATTCAAAAAGAAGCATGTACCACAATGTTCATCGCAGCACTATTTACAATAGCCAGGACCTGTAAGCAACCTAAGTGTCCGTCGACAGATGAATGGATAAAGAAGATGTGGCACATATATACAATGGAATATTACTCAGCTATAAAAATAAATGAAATTGAGTTATTTGTAGTGAGGTGGATGGACCTAGAGTCTGTCATACAGAGTGAAGTAAGTCAGAAAGAGAAAAACAAATACTGTATGCTAACACATATATATGGAATCTTAAAACAAAACAAAACAAAACAAAAAAACGGTTCTGATGAACCTAGAGGCAGGACAGGAATAAAGACGCAGACATAGAGCATGGACGTGAGGACACGGGGAATGGGAAGGGTAAGCTGGAATGAAGTGAGAGAGTAGCACTGACATATATACACTACCAAATGTAAACTACATAGCTAGTGGGAAGCAGCCACATAGCACAGGGAGATCAGCTCGATGCTCTGTGACCACCTAGAGGGGTGGCATAGGGAGGGTGGGAGGGAGACGCAAGAGGGAGGGGATATGGGGATATATGTACACGTATAGCTGATTCACTTTGTTATACAGCAGAAACTAATACACCATTGTAAAGCAATTATACTCCAGTAAAGATGTTAAAAAAAAAAATTTTATTCATCATTGTAACAGATGTACCACACCAATGCAAGATGTTAATAATAGGGGAAACGGAGGGTGGAGGGTGGGGGAGAGGGATATAAGGCAGGAGCTCCCTGTACTTCCTGCTCAATTTTTCTGTAAACCTAAAACTGCTCTAAAATATGGAGTCTTTGTTAAAAATTAATGATAAGAAAGTCTATTTAAAAAAATTAAAAAAAGGAAATAGGGTTTCTGCTCCTCTGCTCTTGCAGTCACAAGGTTTTAAATCCTCCCAGCACTTCAATAGCAGGTCAGATCCCATCTACTTCTTCTACAGCCTTACAGAGGCAGTGTGGACAGATCTGGGTGTAACATCCAGAATCACCATTTTCCTTGAGCAAGTTACTTAATCTCCCTGCACCACAGGCTCCTCTTCAGTAAGACAGAGGTCACTGTGCCTGTCTCATGGGGTTGACATGGAGTTAAAACTAATGAAGGTAAAGCCCCTCAGAATAGTGTGTCTGGCCACATTAAAAAAAAAAAAAAAGTGGGGGAGAGTCATGTTATTAGCAGTAAGAGTAGCAGCAGGTATACAGTAATGATAGTTCTGTGGTAATTCTGTGGCAATAATACTAACACTTGTGGTTCTGAAGTAGTAGCAGAAGTAGCTTTAGAAGCACAGAAACTGAGGGCCTGGCAGTTTGGTGCCTTGACCAAGGTTGAATAGTGGCCAAATTAGCCTAAAACATGACACTCTTGAATCTGACTCCAGTCCTCTTCCCATGATATTATGCTACTCTCCTTCTCTAAAAAGATTGTATTTCTATAAACAATTGGTTGATAAGTGTTATCATCAAAACAAACAGAAAAGCATTCAGTGATGTTAACCCTCTTAATAATTTCAATCAAGACATGCTTGAAAGAGTCAAGCAGTCACTAGACAGGAAAACAGACCTAGGAAAACATCCACTGCAAACAACTGATCTATTATTTATACATAAACAGCACTAGAGGTAATTAAAAAAAACAAAAAACAAAAAAACCCTTTGTCTATCAAGACAGCTTTTGAAATGTTAAAAGAAATAAACACAAAACCTTTAGCAGGTCATTCTAAACTATTGGAATTGTGACTCTACACTGGCTTATTTTGTATAATGAGACTGCAGCATTATTAAAGGAAAAAGTTTAATTTAGCAGTGTCATTATATTGCACTTACTAG
Organism: Eschrichtius robustus; assembly: GCF_028021215.1. NCBI lineage: Eukaryota > Metazoa > Chordata > Mammalia > Artiodactyla > Eschrichtiidae > Eschrichtius > Eschrichtius robustus. The sequence goes on from NC_090830.1 coordinate 70,403,293, forward strand.
TTTTAGCAGCACTCAGAAAGAAAATGGCTGGTAATATCCATGCTAAGTAACCCCAGAATATAGTTAATTTGCATTAGGAAAAGAACACTATGGCAAATGCTTAGAAACACCTCTCTCCAACATCTTTTCCTTTCCCTTCCTACAATCATCACCTGGCTTCCAGCCCTCATTATCTTGCATTTCACTCTTGAAATAACCTACTGTCTTGTCTCTTCCCCCTCACTATTTTGCCTTTCCAATTCACTCCCACACTCTCCTTGCAGGAGAATTTTCCTGAAGCCCTGTTCTGATTATGTCTCATAGCTATGCTCAGACCTGCAGGGCCACCCCCACCCACCCCCCCGCCGCCCCAAAACTCTGAACACCTGAACCAAACATTTATCTTTCACATGGATCTGCCCCAACCCAGTTGCAACAGCTTTCATATTCTTACAACATAATAATAATTCTTACATAATAATTACATAATAATACATAATAATTACATAATAATTCTTACATAATTCCTACAACAGCTTTCATATTCTTAACTGTTGTCCAAACATATCTATTAATTATTTCTTAAATGTTCCCTGAACATTCTCATTTCCACAACTTTTTTCATGTAGCTACCCTTTCCTGTTTTACTCCCAGGCCCATTTCTAAAATCTGAAATCATACACAACACATTAGTATTTATATCCAGGACCTTAAACTGTTGATAGAGAGATAAATAAATCATGGAACAGCAATATGATAGAATGCTATTCAATTTTTCAAAATTATATTCTAGGAATATTTAACAGTCTGTGCAGTACTAATGATACATTATTTTAAAATAATGTATAAAATTATATACATAATGTCATTATACAAAATACATTTTTCAATGTACGTATGAGTGAAAGAAAAGCTTATCTGAAATAAATGTTTAAATCTTGATTGTAAGTTTTCCTGGGTGATGGAATTACAGATAACTTTTTATTCTGTCCTGCAGATAGATTTTTTTTCAAATGTTTTATATCAACCACACAGCAATTAGCACTTTTATAATTTAAAAATTATTTTTTAAAGTTGGCTCACCTATTAATTCCATTCCAAATAATTCTTCCTTCATAAAATCTGTGGCTATGGCCCAAGTAGATTACATGTTTCCTTCCTTTGAGGTGTTAACATACTGAGAACCTCTCTCACCATATTCCCTGGCATGTTTTGGACATACATTGGAGGACTAGCTCATATAACTGTGGTTACAAGCCCAGACTCTTTCATAATTGCCTGGTACTCAAGCCACCTAAACCTCCATACCAATATTAGCCTTAAAAGTGAAAAATTAAACAAATGGCACCTAATTAAACTTAAAAGCTTTTGCACAGCAAAAGAAATCATTGACAAAATGAAAAAAGACAACCTACTAATTGGGAGAAAATATTTGCAAATGATGTGACTGATAAAGGGTTAATACCTAAAATATATAAGCAGCTCATACAACTCAACACCAAAAAAACAAAAAAACCAAATGAAAAATGGGCAGAAGACCTGAACAGACATTTTTCCAAACAAGATATACAGATGGCCAACAGGGACATGAAAATGCTAATCATCAGAGAAATGCAAATCAAAACCACAATGAGATGTCACCTCACACCTCTCAAAATGGCTATCATCAAAAATACCACAAATAACAAACGTTGGCAAGGATGTAGAGAAAAGGGAACCCTTGTACACTGTTGGTGGGATTGTAAATTGGTGCAGCCACTAAACAGTATGGAGGTTTGTCAAAAAACTAAAAATAGAACTACACTATGACCCAGCAATTCCACTCCTGGGTATACAGCTGAAGAAAATGAAAACTCTCACCCCAATGTTCATTGCAGCATTATTTATAATAGCCAAGATACAGAAGCAAGCTAAGTGTCTATCAACAGATGAATGGATAAAGAAGATGTTTATATATATATATATATATATATATATATATATATATATATATATATATACACACACACACACACATACACACACACACACACACCCCACACAATGGAATATTATACACACAATGGAAAATTACTCAGCCATAAAATATGAAATTCTGCCATTTGCAACAATGTGGGAGAACCTAGAGGGTATTTTGCTTAGTGAAATAAGTCAGAGAAAGACCAATACTCTATGTTATCACTTATATGTGGAATCTACAACAAATGAATGAATATAACAAAACAGAAACAGACTCTCAGATATAGAGAACCAACTAGAGGTTACCAGTGGGGACAGGGGAGGGAAGAGGGGCAAGATAAAGGTAGGGGATTAAGAGATACAAACTACTATGTATAAAATAAATACACACTGGGAAATACAGCTATTATTTTGTAATAACTTTAAATGGAGTATAATTTGCAAAAATAAGGAATCACTATTTTGCACATCTGATACTAATATAATATTGTAAATCAACTATACTTCAATTTAAAAAGTAAAAATTAAATCCTAATCCTTTTAGAGAGTATTTTGTTTTAAATAAAAATAATTCACTGCTTTTTTTTCATAAAACCAAGCATACCTTAGAAATTATGTTTCAACCATAAAGCCGTGAAAATAAACCATTAAAAATGTTTAACAAGTTTATAAGATGAAATCTTACTGTATAAATGATAACTTGAGTGAAATGCATAAATAAAAAAATTACATTTCTTGGGTTCCTGTCATGTATTGTGCCATTCATCTCTCACTTAGGGATCCCCTTTGGTATTTTATTATTATTATTATTATTTTGATATTTATTATTATCAGTAAATTCTAATCTAGTATTAGATAATAATAATACATTTAGTTTATAGTCATGGAATAGACCTTGAAAAAAGGACCCAGTGAAGTATGTGTTTATTTGCTCATAATTCTAGAACCCCTTTCCTGAACATAAATACTTATTTCATGATCACAAATTGGTCTTTTTTTAAAAATTCATTATTTGTTCAGTCTAGGCAGTTCAGCAGGCTAAAATTGCTTCTTTAGGGCTTACATGTCCTAATGCTTTAATTCACCGTGCTTATTCGGGAAGAAACTATAAGATTTATTATAAAATAACGTCTCCAGTAGGTATTATTGCACAGTGTCAATGCCAGTACTTTCTTCTTCTAAACCTGAGGATTTCAAGAAACACTAGTCTTGTTTTGGAAGTGTTGAGGTCCAGGGTAGGCCACCCCAAAATGTATTTGAATTACATGTTGATTATTTTGAATTAAAGTTACTTAAGAAATGGCCAGTGAAAGAGGGACACTCTGACCTTCCTGTCTCCCTGAAGGCAGGAAATAAATCTCTCGTTTGAAATGTGCACTGCAGGCAGGCAGAGGTAAAAGGACACCGTTAACACCAGAGACAGGGAACTGGAGATGAGAAGTCTGAAACAACAGACCTCGTTACTTCTTTAATTCACTACCCCAAGCCCAAACTCTGCTTTAGATTCTTCACTAACTGAGCACCCAAAACCTTAGTTTCTTGGTCCTATCAATTCCTCATAAATTTATTGTTTCTTCATCCAAAAACTATAAAAGATGACTGCTTTGGACACTTCTCAGTTCCCATTTCTTTTTTTAATGTATTTATTTAATTTATTTATTTATGGCTGCGTTGGGTCTTCGTTGCCACGTGCAGCCTTTCTCTAGTTGCTGCGAGCAGGGGCTACTCTTTGTTGCAGCGCGCAGGCTTCTCATTGCGGTGGCTTCTCTTGTTGCGGAGCACGGGCTCTAGGCGCACGGGCTCAGTCATTGTGGCTTGTGGGCTTAGTAGTTGTGGTGCATGGGCTTAGTTGCTCCACGGCATGTGGGATCTTCCCGGACCAGGGTTGGAACCCATGTTCCCTGCATCGGCAGGCAGATTCTTAACCACTGGCCCACCAGGGAAGCCCCTCAGTTCCCATTTCTAGATCTCCATGTGCATGAATTAAATCTTCTTTTTCTTCTAGTAATCTATCTTGTGTCAATTTTGTTATTAGTCCAGCCACAAGAACTCAGAAGAGGTAGAAGGTGAATGTTCCCCCTCCCCAAGAGAAGAAAATTATAGAATATCTGAGATTATGCTCAAATTTCATTTGTCTTTATACAAAGCGACACAGGAGGGGCAGGATGGTGACCACAGGGCATTAACATTAAATGTATACCATATACCACGTAGTTTTTCTAATTTAATTTACCTTATTGTCAATTAATTCTTTATAAACAATACCATACATAACACATTATTATTTCTATTTTGTATCTAAAGAAACTGAGTATATGAGAGAGTAACTGAAACATGCTAGATCAAACAGCTAGAGAATAGCACATCCAGGATTTAATCTAAAATGCCACTGCTCTTGCAAGCATACTGTGATGATGTTTTGATTTGTCAAGGATTAGTAAGTGAGAGAGAGAGAGAGAGAGGGAGAGAGAGAGAGAAAGCAATCTGACATCATTTCTTGAATGTCTATTGGGCACCTCAAATTTAGCATTTCTGAAAGCTAATGAGCTCTTATTGCCATTCTTTTCCTCCAACCTAGCCTTTTTTCCCCTCTGTTAACATTTGTATCCATCACCCAGTTGGTCAGGCCAATAACAAAGGAGCTGACCCTGATTCTTTCCTTTCCTCACACACTTCCCATTGAATTTATTAACAAATTTTGTCACCTCCACCTCCAGATATTCATAATGTCTTTGGATACTTCTTAAATTTTGTTACACATATGATTTTTAAAAATATGTTAATACTTGACAAGGGAGCCAAGAGTACTCAATAGGGAAAGGATAGTGTCTTCAATAAATGGAGCTGGGAAACTGGATAACCATATGCAGAAAAATTAAATTAGACCCTTATCTTACAACACTCACAAAAATTAACTCAAAATGGATTAAAGACTTGGACATAAGACTTGAAACTATAAAAGCCATAGAAGAAAACATAGGAGAAAAGCCCTTTGACGTTAGTCTCAGCAATAATCTCTTTGGATATGACTCCAAAAGCACAAACAACAAAAGCCAGAATTACGAAGAGTGACTATATCAAACTAAAACACATTGCACAGCAAAAATAAATAAATTAAAGAAAGAAAAAAAGAAAGAAAGAAAGATAAATCAAGGAAACGAAAAGGCCTCCTACAGAGGGAGAAGATATTGGCAAACCATATGTCTGACAGGGGTTAATATCCAAAATATATAAAGCACTCATACGACTTCAATGACAAATAAACAAACATTTAAAAATGGGCAGAAGAGCTGAATAGACATTTTTCAAAGAAGACATACAAGTGGCCAACAGGCACATAAAAAGATGTACAACATCACTAAATATCATGGAAATGCAAATCAAAACCACAATGAGATATCACCTCACACCTGTTAGAATGGCTAACTACAAGAAGACTTAAGTTTCCGTCTACAGATGAATGGATAAAGATATGATGTATATAAATATATATACCGTACAGTATATATGTGTGTGTGTGTGTGTGTATATATATATATATATGCACCATATGATACGTGTGAGTGTGTGTGTATATACACACACACACACACACACACTCACACACAATGAATACTATTCAGCTACAGGAAAGAAGGAAATCTTGCCATTTTTAACAACATGGATGAACCTTGAGAATATTATGCTAAGTGAGATAAGTCAGACACAAAAAAGACATAGGCTGCATGGTATCACTTATATGTGGGATCTAAAAAAGCTGGATTCTCAGAAAAAAGAATAGAAGGGTGGTTATCAGGGGCTAGCAGGTGGGAAAATTGGAGAGATGTTGATCAAAGGGTATAAACTTGAAGTTAGAAGATTAATAAAGTTCTGGGGGTTTAATGTACTGCAACAGTGATTACAGTGATTCTAATCAATGATTATAGTCAATGATATACTGTATTATATACTTGTAAGTTGCAAAGAGACTAGATCTTAAATGTTCTCACCACATTTAAAATTGAAATGTGTAATAATTGTGATGTGATGCAGATGTTAGCTAACACTATAGAGGTAATCATATTGCAATATATAAGTGTATAAAATCAATACGTTGTAGATCTTAAACTTATGCAATGTTCTATGTCAACTATATCTCAATAAAAGAAAATAATAATGTCGTTTAAAGGAAAATTGATTTTTCAACTAGTAACTTAATGCCAGAAAAACTGGGACTTTATATGTGTGTGTGTGTGTGTGTATACACACTACATATTACTCTACGATTTATGAACTAAGCCTAAGATAAAGACCAGAGACAGCTTAGGTACCAACAGAGCCTAGGTAGGCTGGAGGGTTAAAATCCCTTTGCATCTTGTAAAAAGTACAAAAGGAGAGGCTTTGTTTCTACTTCCTGCACAGGGATGAGAGACTGCTTCATGAGAGGACCTAAGAAGTTTATCCAAATAAAACAGCTGGAGGGAAGCACACAGAGGAGCCTAAAAAGGCAACCAAGGGACAAAAGGCAGAGGATGAATCCTCAGGATCTATCTGCTCTGGGCCAAGAAGGAAAGCTAGAATGAGAAATCAGTGACTTTGCCCAGTGTGTCTATATAGATGCAACGTTGCACATACAGGATGGTGACAGAGTCTTTATTGAGGAATCAGTGATGACTGAAAACAGAGTGAGTTTTAGATGGAGACTGGTGCATCCTGAAACAAAGTTGTGTACAAATCCTGATATACCAAGAGAAGAAAATGCACTCAGTTGCAATGTGTGTGTGGGTGTGTGTGTGTGTGTGTGTGTGTGTGTGTGCATACGTGTGCAGCTGAAACATACTGGCTTGGATATGTATTTGTGCGTATTAGGAATGCTTATATATTGTGAATATGCAATATTAGATTCGTGTCATTAAAGACTATAAAAATAAGTCTTCCTCCTCCCTCTCATCCTCCAAAGCCCAACTCAAAATTTAACGCAAGGGTAATCTCTGCCCTCTCTGAGTCTGTGTATCAATTCTTCATACATCTCTTACTGTAATTACTATGTTGCATTATAATTATTTGTTACAGGTATTACTCTGTCACTAAAATGTTAGTGTTTAGGAGGAGGAATTTGATCTCCAGGGCTTATCAAAGTACCTGCCTCATAATAAGCAATGAATAAATGATGAATGAATGAATGAGTACACAGTGTTTTCAGAAATGTAAAATTTATATAGAAGGTCTATTTGGAAAGCCTGACATGCATAGGAAAAAACCTGTATCCATCAAAACAAAGTTTGCTGAATTGTCAAGAGCATAGCCTTAGAATTTGTGGAGTGGGTTCCACACAAACCATCCCTGTGAAGCAGCAGATGATTTAAATGCAAAATTAATGAAATGTGCAGATAATTCTTAACAAGAAAAGAAGTAAACAGGAGAGATGGCTGAATTGTTGAATGACAAGCTTGGGGAGACTGGCAGATATAATGAGATGAGACTTAACATGAATACTGCAGGATAATTTACCTAGGGAAAAATCACTGGCAGCTAAGATATAAAATCGAAACCCATTCTCCCTTTGTAAATAAATAATGTTTAAAAAGATTCCGGTTATAGTGGATAATAATTTGTATATGAGCTCAGTTTATAATGTTGTTGCTAAACAGCCAACTGCCCTCTCAGGAGGATGAACATAAAGGATCATTTCAACTAGACACATACATGCAAAAGAGAGAAGGTGCCTTCAGGAGCTTTAGGAATCACTTTGATTCTACTGTCTGTAATTGGAACCATTTCAATAGAGAAAGAGCACCTTAAGGTTTAAGGAAAAAGCAATAAACATCATGAAATGAATTGGAGCCCTATTAATTTGGAAAACCTCTAAAGGGCTCAGAGTGAAGGTCATTCTGCCCAGTCCAATGCAATCAGCCTCCAGCTGCCAGACAACAATAAGATGAATTACTGCTAGCATATATTGAGTGCTTACTCTGGGCCAGGCCCTGCCAACTACTTTAAAAGTATTATCACACTTAATTCCCACAGCAGAGCCATGTCATTGCTCCTTGACATTGTATCCATTCTACAGATAAGGAAACTGAGGCTTAGAGACATCAGGGAAGTTGAATATGGTCTGACAGCAATGAAATGACAGCAGCATGGTTAGTATCCTGGCCTCACAGAATCCAAGACTGTGCTCTTTTCTACTTTGTTGCATTTTTAGTGCCATTTACAAAACTGTAAGCCCCTGCTCCTCTGCCTGCTTTCCATTAAATGAGGTGGCCATTTCCTTTCTCTTTACCCTAATCTCTTTCAGCGCCTCAACCATTACTCTCCCTTGAATTCAGAACTTTCTGACAAATTATGTTCAATCCTATCTGTACACCTTTGCTGTGCTGTAACTAAAGTCCAGAAAATCTCTCTCCACTCAGCCAACTCTTCCAATTCTCTCTATCAGGACCCAGCCTTCTCAGGAAACTTTTAATAGATTATATTCTGGTTTTGAAGTTATCTCCAATTGTTCTGCACACATGTTCACATTTATTTTACTACAGCCGATGTTAACCTTCCCTATCTTTATCTTATTCATAGCCCAGCACCCTATTAGGCACAGAGGTGGCATTCACAAGTTCTGTATGATTGATCAAAAAAAGAGAGTTAGGGAGAAAGGGAAGATTTATAAATACCAATACCTCCAAAGTTTGGCATCCAAAGAGAATGGTATTATTCACAGGGAAGAAACTGCGAAGTTTACGTTTGCTGTTCAACCTGAGTGAAAACAAACTTTTCATGAAAAGAGAAGAATTAGATCTACTAAGGCTAGCTTTAAGAAAATGTACTGACGTTTGACGCTCAGAAATTATCCACTTAAATTCTCAACAATCGCGGTGAGAGAGCACCTCTTCTGCCAGACAAGAGTCCTGGGTTATCAAAGTTGTCCATCTGTTTCTGGTTCTGTGTGGTGAAACTCTGGGTATTATGTTCAGAAATTTATTCTGACTTCCACATCTGGAATGTGGGATCAGATTGTGAAAAGGCCATGAGGATTGAATAAATTAAAATGTAATGACCCTCAGCTCTGAAAGTGTATCTACCTGGAGGACAGCCTGCTCCTGGGAGTAACCCAAGAGCTTAAAATCAGCTGAATGTTAGTGCATTTTACCCCTGTAACCATGGCAAGAAAAATGATGATGAAGCCAACAGCTATCCTATACCACACCCATTTCACTGCCATTGAAAAATGTCCTACATCTGTGTCTTAATGCTGGCATCTGCTTCAAATTACCCTCAGATGAGCTCTACAGCTCTTGCCTAATTGGACACTAACAAAATGGTATGGCTGTTATTGCTTAGCTTCTAGCTGCCCTTTATGCAACAGTCTGGGCTGCTAATGAATCTTCATACGCAAGAGGCTTGCCTTTATCAGAAATTCTAAAAGCAGTATATATCAGCAAGTTGTTCAAAAGATCTTAGGTATCAAATGATTAGTTCTTAACTAAATTTCTTATTGTCTGTTAACTGAGAAGTTTTAAAACCCACTAGTCAGAAGCAGCTGGAAACAAAACAAATAGGAATTAAATCCACCCAGACCTTCAAAGAGTCAGTTTTAGAGAGGATAGAGACCTTTTTTAATACATGAGATGGAGCATCAAGCAAGCAAAATGGTTTTCTCTAGGTCAAATGTTAAACTAGTGGCAGAATCAAGACTAGGACCCAGGTTTCCTTTCAGTACAGGAAACATTCTACTCTCTAGCACTGCCACTCCCTCAGTTATCACTATCACCAGTTAAGATGCATCTTGTAGTCAGCACAGCAACACCAAAGGGAAGTTGAGTCCATGCACTACTTTTCCTTTCTTCTTGATAAAACTTGACACAATATTAAGACGGAAGATATCAGGGACCTTTGTTATCACAAAATCCAAGAGTGAAGTTGCAGGGCCTTGAGAAAGTGATAGAGAAGAAGCATGAAAGCCAGAAGCAAAGTCTGTCTTGAATTTAATGTATGACAAGTCCAAGGGGAGTTGGCACACTTTAGTATTTTTATAAGATGGGCCTCACCGATAAGATGATGGCAGAGTATGAACCATTAGGAGAGCGTTTCAGTATTAATGATGCTCTATCTTGAAAGTAAGTCAAGAAGATATTACCAAAGTAGAATTTATTAAAATTGCTTACATTAAGAAAAATATGGAAAGCTATATTATGTAGAAAATCCATTTCAATAGTGTTCTTAAATTTTGCAATACAAACAATGAAATTTTATCTTTACAGATATTTCTTAAAATGTGTAGTCTACAAGTTATGAGTAATATGAATACATTTCATGATAAAATTAATTATTTACTTCTATGCAGTAAATGCAGTGTTGCGTTTCATATCTTGGTGAATAACATCACCATCAACTCAAGTTCCCAAGTGAGAATCTTAAATCATCTTCTCCTTCTCCCATGCCCTCAATTCTCACACTTTCTTCAAATCTTATTGACTCTGCCTTTGATATACGTTTGTCCCACTTGTCTGCTCACTGCCCCTGCTTCAACTCAACCTCATTTCATCCAAAGACTGAAGAATTAACCAAAAAAGTGGCCTAATATGTCACGGCCTCCACCTTATTTTCCCCAACTCAGTTTATCTTCCTCTTGGCATCAGTGATAAATTTTTCAAATACAAAGTTGTCTGTGTTATGTCTCTGTTTCAGAACCTTCAATAACATCCTTCTACTCACAGACTAAAACTCAAAATCCTTTGAATGGCCTATATGGCCATCAAATTATGGCCACGACTGAGCCTTCTAACCTCATATCCAGGCTCTTTTCCTCACATGGCCTATCCCTTAAACTGCACTGAATTCTCTGTAGTACTCCAACACACTCATATCTTTGCTAATTATTTTCCTACTAATTGAATTTACTAGCTTTTCTTATTCACCTGATGAATGTTTAATCACCCTTAATGAATTGGCTTAAATATCAACTGTTCTGTGAAGTTTTTCTGATTCTCCACAACATAAAAATCTGACTTCTTCACTGTTCTATATGTATAACTACTGTCACTCATCACGTTGGATTGTTTCCTTTAATGTATTTGTCTCATTTGTTTTTCAGAATTCCTGGCAGGCAGGGAGTAGGTATACTTGTCTTTTTATTCCCAGTATCTAGCACAATCAATATAGATGCTTACATTTCACAGTAAATGATGAATTTGCTTAATATTTTGTCATTTTTAATAGTCACAGTGATTGCTCACAGTCTTTACAAAATGTTAGTTATTCATAATATCAATTCCATGATGAACTCTTCATAGCCATATCACATACAGTAGAAATTTCCAGGAGAATAAGAACAAAGAAATGTCTTTGGAGTTGGCCATCATGGTGGTCACTGATAACTTTTCAGGGACTAATTCCAGTAGAATTGAAGAGAACCTTAGAGGTTTGAGGAATAAAACGAACACAGCAATAAGTAACATTTTTAGTATTTTCTAAGACTCTTCTCAGTGCTTTACATACATTATTACATAAACCCTGTAAAGAGGAGAGGCCCTGTCATGTGGTGATGGCTTTAGGCATGTATACATATACCAAAATGATCAAATCCTACTTTTAAATAGGTGCAGTTAATTGCATGTCTCAATAAAGGTGCTAAAAAAACCCAAAAAACATAAACTTCTGAGAAACTTGCCATGATAATCCCCATTTAGCAGATAAGAGTGTTAAGGCACAGAGAGATTAAGGAAAGTACCCAAGTTCACACAGTCAGTCAGCTACAGCTGAGCACAGAACCCAATTGCTCTGACTTCAGAACCTATACAGGGCTGCTCTCTATTTTGCCATAACAGAAAACCCTCACTTACTCTAGAAGTCCTGCTGTGATAGAAAGGGCAGACTGCACAGGAAGGGAGCTGAAGAAACTCAACAGGTTCAAGCAAAGATTTGTTTTTCTTTCAAGAAAATTTTATACCCATTTGGGGTCAGAGATAGAGAGGAAATTCCTAGGAAAAAAATTGACAGAACAGAACTTCACATTTAAGTGGTTTATTTAAAATTATTTTATATTTAATCACCTAATTACAACTTTAAAGCATGCTATTATCAACCCTTACCACTCATGCCTCTGGCAACATGTCACTTGGGTCAATAGCAGACAAAAGTAAGGAGAAACCCCAAAGCAAGAAAGGGCAGGATGATTGAATAGGGGGCCTCCATCCCACTTGCTAAGGTCAGAAGCTAAAGAAGCCCCTGGTGACAACAGAATCTGCCTTCTAGGGAGAGGGACACATTTGAGAATGAACTGTGAGAAATCCTTCTTTAAACTGACCCTACAGGGTAAAGAGTGTGGGTGAAGATAGACAGTCCTTTGATCTTCATTTTCTGAGAAAAAAATTGATGAAATTGTTTCTATGAAGTACAGTGGAATTCATCTTAGATGGAGGCTGGACTCTCAACTCAGCCCACAAGGTAAGGCCACCCTTAAAAATAATCACGTAAATTGTGCACAAATATAGTGCAAGTGATTTTATGAATCCAATCTTTTAAGTAATCACTTTATGAATAAACTTTTGAGAGCCAAATATTGAAGGAACTAGAGGAAAGTCTAAGTGTAGAGTTCTGAGCATTTAAACTACTCTGCTTTTCAGATAACTACCAAAGGTCTAGCAATAAATTAGGAATAGGTGGAAAATTCAAAACATTTCTGCTTGCCTGAAGGGTTTACTCCTCTCACTTTTACTTTGTTTCCATTGCCTTAATACCTTCATTTTGTGAGTTAAGTAAGATGGTTAAGTCCTTCCAACGTTAACTTGTAATGAGAATCTATCATGTCATATTTAGTATACAGTATGTAAAGTATGTAGTAATAAATATATAGAGAATACAGACTGTACAAAGAATGAAATAATGTAATCACTTCAAATACCTAAATGAGAGACTAAAATTATATATCACCCGGTATGTGAAACAGTGAATGTCTTTCTTGTTCATAAAGCCTCAGGACATCACTTCAATATTTACGAGCTCAAGATCAGTGGTTATTGCAATTTGCCATTCTCTCCCATGTGGAGTAATTGTTGGCATCAATCATTTTTACAAAATTGATGTAATTATATTTTCATCTTTCTACAGGATATTTATGTATGTCTATTTAAAATACAATTACATACTCATCATATATTCCATTTCAACAACAGTGAAAAATTTGCTCCTTGCAAAATAATAGAAAGGTAGAATAAAGTACATCCAAATTTATCAATAAAACCTCATATTCTGCTATTTGTACATACACAAGTATTATTAAATTTCATAAGGTTGCTGAATGATGTCATGAAAAAAAGAATTTTGGTATTTTCTTTCTCCACATTTGTTATCATATATAATTGTAAACTATAGTTACTTCATTAATAAATGTGTTTAAATAAGTTTACTAAGTATTTTCAATATGTATACTATTTAGTAAAATTATTTTCCCTGAGTGTAATTCTAAGTCACTTCATATTACTATTGAGTAATAGTCCACATTATTACTCAAAATTGGTAGTGGTTAAGTTAACCACAGTGCTTTTCAACACTGGGGACTTACAGAGCATTTATGCTGAGAAACACAATGGAGTCGATATTTCTTATAAAATACATTTCATTTTTTAAAATATGTTAAAAATGTTTTTAAAATTTTTTGACCACGCTGCATGGCATGTGGGATCTTAGTTCCCCAACTAGGAATGAAACTCATGCCCCCTGCGCTGGAAGCACAGTCTTAACCAGTGGACCGCCAGGGAAGTCCCTTACGGGATGCCTAACGTAATTCTGAATTGGAAAAGTGACGTGCCTTGTATAAACTCCACTATTTTCAATATCTCTTTAAAAAACTGCATTTTATTTAGCCCCAACCCTAATTTTCATATGATTCATACACTGAAACATTATACTACAAATTATAAGTTCACTTCAATTCTTACTCTTTTCAACGGGGACAAAGAGGCCAGGAAGAGCACATATGTCTTTACAGTGTATCATCTCCTGCCTCGCCAGCTCCCCCTCCTGCGAGGCCTTCAGTGTTCTGTGAGCGGTAACATCTCCCTGCGTCAAACTCATCTTCAGCCTCTACCCCTCACACTATCATTTATTCCTCATCCTCACTAATTACTGCAACAGTCACCTCAGCCACTGCATTCTATTCCTATTGCTACTATCTGTATCTTCTGGACTCTATCCCTGCTGCAGTAGTGTTCTAGCAGGGTCTTCTGCCCTGTCTTCCTCCCATGACGGTGTAAACCACACTTGGATCAATTTTTAAAAGCACAGTTCCAACCAGACCACAAAAAAGCATTGGTTACTCTCCCTCTTGTTCTTCCCATTTCAGGCATACAAAGAGTAGAACTACCAGAGCCACATTCTCTTACTAAGGGTATAAACAGAATGTAGAAGAATAATATAGAAGGCCACTATATATTTTTAAATGAAAATCACAGGTTATAAAATGTGTGTGTGTGTATGCATATGATGAAACAATATTTTAAAAAGTCTGTTTGAAGTGTTTGTCTTTTGGTGCAAGGGGTAACCCAACGCTTGCATTGTCATATATCCACACATACATATACATATGTACAATGTTTAAATTCAATGATGTATATAAAAACATTAATTTCATATTTAAAATAATTAAAACTGTGATTTAGAGACAAAAATTCCTATTAAACAGTTCCTTGTTTAAACATGTAATTAAAATTGCAGTGATAACAATATTTAGAAAATAACAGCGTTAGACATAAAGGAATAAAACACCTTCAATATTAACCCCCCCCCCCCAAAAAAAAGAGTGGAAACTGTGAGACCGATAAAAAGACTGTTTCAGTAGTCCAGTAGTTCACTGAGGATTGGTTTCGAACAGTGGCACTGGAGACAGGAAAGAAGTGGATAGGTTTGAGATCTATATCTTAGAGGTAGAGCTGATAGGACATGGGGATGCACTGAAGTGGGAGGTAAGAGAGAAATGTCAAAGTTTACAACTGGATTTATAACACAAAAAACGGGGGGGAGTGTATAGAATTGCTATTTATTGAGATGGGAAATACTGGGGAACAATAAGAAAGTGAAGTTAAGGGGTTAAGAGATGTCTTCGAGACCTCCAAATGAAAATGTCAAGAACACAGTTTAATCTATGTGTCTGGGAATGAGAAGAGAGATCAGAAATAGAAATAAATGTGAGAGCAGTCACATCTAGATGGTATTAAAACTCTACTAGCAAATGAGATAAACTAGGAAACGTGTCTAGATTAAGGAGCGAGGAGGCTAACATTCAGATCTGGTAGAGGAAACATCCAATAAAGAAAATGGCAATTGAAAAGTTAGGTAAGTGGAAGAAATTAGGATAGCATTCTGTATCAGCAGTGGAGAGGGCAGAGGACATTTTTTTTTCTTTCTTTTTATTCTTTTCTTTTCAGAAGGAAATCAACTATGCCCAGTGTTGCTGAGTACAGGGTAAGATAAAGATTAAAAGATACTCATTAAGAGTTCCATTTCTGACAGTGTGGAAAATCCTGAAAATCTTTACACCAAAGATCACCTAGAAATGCTGCATAAAGTACAATTAGCACTGAGCTCAGAACAAAGTAAGGGAAATATTAAGGACCAAAATACAAGGATGAAGATGCAAAGCAGAGTAGAAGATGGGTCTTCAGAGGCATTATGCCAAGCGGTATAAGGCAAACAGAGAAAGACAAATACTTTATATCACTTATATTTGGAATCTAAAAAAGCAAAACTCATAGAAACAGAGTAGAATGGTGGTTGCCAGGGCTGGGGGTAAGGGAAATGGAAGATAAGAGTCAAAGGGTACAAACTTCCAATCAGATGAATACATTCTGGGGATCTAACGTTTAGCATGGTGGCTACGGTTAACAATACTGTATTATATACTTGAAACTTGCTAAGAGAGTAGATCTGAAATGTTCTCATCACAAAAAAGAAATGGGAATTATGTGAGGCGATGGAAGTGTTAACTAACACTCCTGTGGTAATCATTTTGCAATATGTAAGGGTATAAATCATCACACTGTACCCCTTAAACTTACACAATGTTATCTGCTAATTATATCTCAACAAAGCTGGAAAAAAACATAATAATTTCCCAAAAATGAGCAAAAAAATATAAGCTGGTCTGATAATGATTAATGTGCTGGTTTTCTGCATTTTCTTCTTCCATTTTCCATGTTCCAATGAATTGTTTTCCCTATTGCTTCTCTGTTAAAAGATACTACTGGAAAAATAAATAAAAAGAGAGGAAACAATGGATTTTATGATGTGCACCTGAACATACAGTAAATATAGACTTTACCACTGTCCACTCAGGAGAGGTGCTTTCTCCAAATTTTATGGAGTTCCTTATCTCTGCTTTGCAGTTCCTAGGCCCAAAGCTGCCTTCCTTTAAAACAGACAAATTACCACATAATTTTTCTGACTTTTGAAAGTCAGCCTTGCCTTACTGTATTTATATTTAGATGAGCTTGCATATTCACAGACAACTCAGTATTTTTCAATTAACCTATCATTTGTTTTTTAGTTTCTCAAATTAAAAGCAAAAGAATCTGTTTAAACATTTCAATCTGGTGGAGCTGTAGATGACCCCACTTTTACTGACTCTTCTCCCTATTATCAAATCTTTGAAATAAATTTCAGCTGTTTTTAAATGTATTAGGTCTTTTCCTTTTGTTCAGTTGTGTGAAATAATGAAGTTAAATAGGAAGTTATAACATTTTGGCTAGACAGGTAATATTATATGAAAGAACAAGAGACACTAAATCAGTTTTAATAGTTGCTAATATGGACTTGGGCACCTGGTGAGAACCTTATCCGCCAAGGATCTTTCAGGACACATGAGAACAGTGCATTTTGATACTTAAATAGATGTCAAAGAAATAAAGGTAAACACACACAAGTGCACATACACACCCCAAAACTCATATATGCCATGAGCTAAAATAATCGACTTCCCGTAGAATCTAAACCATCAAGATTTTCAAATAATCATGTCTGGGATCAGCTCTGGAGTACTGTCCATTCCTGAAGTGCTTTCTGAATCACTCATAATAAACTCCTCAGACTGACTTTCAAGACCTTCACCTCTTTGCATAATTCTTCTTAGTGTCCTGAATCATCAGGAAAATTGTCCAAGACTTGAAAATTGGCAAAAGAGATGGTTCAGCACTGCCTAGCAGACCCTCTGGGTCTGATCTTACGGAGTGAAGAGGCTGGGAATCTTTGATGAGACTTGTTATTGACTAGGCTATTTTACAGCTCTTCACAGTTACAAGTTAAGTGACAGAAAACTGACAGCAATGAGGATGACTCCTGTTCATAGCAAGACAACTTTTTTCTCATACAGAATATAAATCTCTGTAAGACAAATTCTCAACAGGTTTTAATTTGATCATTCCTTCATAAAGTCATGGGTTGGTAAATCTTTGACACGTTTATTTTATATTTGCATAAGTCATGTTTTTAACTTTTTTGAAAAATTATATGCTGTCAGTCCAACCACCCTCTTTGGAAGGAGATATTGAGACCTCATACATGGGACCCTAATGGGAAACTCAGCATCAGGTTACCTGTGCAGTTGGTCTAGTTCAAGAATGTCCTAAGCCCCACCCTTGTGACTCACATCAGATAATCAGTCTTCTACCTGGCCAGTTCCTAATCTTAGCATAGTCTTGGCAATTTGGCTAGTATTTCAAATGTATCCATAGGATCTTCTAGGTTTCAAGTATCAAAAACAGATTGAGTTTAAACTCAGTGATTGAGCTTTATTGTGAGGAGCTTTACTGTAAGTGAAGGGGAAAAAAAAAAAGGGCAAAAAATTATTTCTTCTATTATATATCCAGGACTCATGAAAACTTGATAATTATTAAGAACTGGAAGATCACTTAACATAACATACATCATATCTCTTCTTACCCAACTGAGATTTCATTGGAGTGATTCATTAATCAATTATCAACAGATAACATTAGCTGAGCATTTAACTATCTTTCTGGCACTTTAATAACTTTGCATGTATAATCTCTCAACAACATTTTGACGTAGATACTGTATCATAATCATTTTAAAGATAAAGACATAAGGGCTTGTAATGTTTAAGTTCCTTGTGCCACCATCACACAATCTTTGTAAGTAGGAGAGCTGGAAATCAAACTCCAGCTGTTTAGAGCTAAAGCCTTAGCCCCAGAAATTCTGTATGTTGCTCCTGCCTCTTCACTTTTCTTTTTCCACTTTACTCTTTTTTCTATTTTATGACAGTGGCAATTTTGAACTTTACCTGGGCCCTGAGCTCCCAGAAAACAGCAACAATTTTAGAAGTCCCCCACTGTTTTCTATTTCAGGAAATGGTTTACTGCCAAGAGCTATGCTTCACCATATAAGTTAGATAACTCACTGTCCTCTTTCTCAGGACCCTTATAAGACTTGTAGATTTTCTTCACCTGTGGCAAGATCAGACACAGGCTTTTCCCCTTTTGCTTTAATCTGCTGACAAGGCTAGATACAGACCTTCCAATTTCCCCTTCTTTGACTGATTAGCTGACACTAGAACTGTTTGTCCCCCCTAAAACTAGCTGTGGTAGGAAAAATAATGACCTCCTAAAGATATCCACATCCTAATCCCTAGAACCCATCACTCTGTTAGGTTACATGCAGAGGGGAATTATGGTTGCAGATGCAATTTAAGTTGCTAATAAGATCGCCTTAAAACAGTGAGATTAACCTGGATTATCAGGGTGAATGCAGTATATATAACCACAAGCAACCTTAAATGCAGAGTAGAGGTAGAAAAGGAGAACTAAGGGGATAGCAGCATGAGAAAGACTTGCCCGATGCTACTAGCTCTGAAGACAGAGGAACAGAGCTATGATCCAAGGAATGCAGATAGATGGCTACTAAGAGGTGAAAAAGGAAAGTAAATGAATTATCTCCTAAAGTTTCAATGATAATAAATTTGTGTTGTTTTAAACCACCAAATTTGTGGTAATTTTTTTTAACATCTTTATTGGAGTATAACTGCTTTACAATGTTGTGTTAGTTTCTACTGTGTAACAAAGGGAATCAGCTATACTTATTCTATCCCTATATCTCCTCCCTCTTGCGTCTCCATTCCACCCTCCCTATCCCACCCCTCTAGGTCATCACAAAGCACTGAGCTGATCTCCCTGTGCTCTGCAGCTGCTTCCCACTAGCTATCTATTTTACATTTGGTAGTGTACATATGTCCATGCCACTCTCTTACTTCGTCTGTCCCAGCTTATGCTTCCCATTCCCCGTGTCCTCAAGTCCATTCTCTACGTCTGTGTCTTTATTCCTGTCCTGCACCTAGGTTCTTCAGAACCATTTTTTCTTTTTTTTAGATTCCATATATATGTGTTAGCATATGGTACTTGTTCTTCTCTTTCTGACTTACTTCACTCTGTATGACAGACTCTAGGTCCATCCACCTCACTACAAATAACTCAATTTCATTTCTTTTTATGGCTGAGTAATATTCCATTGTACATATGTGCCACATCTTCTTTATCCATCCATCTGTCGCTGGACACTTAGGATGCTTCCAAGTCCTGGCTATTGTAAATAGAGCTGCAATGAACATTGTGGTACATGACTCTTTTAGAATTATGGTTTTCTCAGGGTATATGCCCAGTAGTGGGGTTGCTGGGTCGTATGGTAGTTCTATTTGTAGTTTTTAAAGGAACCTCTATACTGTTCTCCATAGTGGCTGTATCAATTTACATTCCCACCAACAGTGCAAGAGGGTTCCCTTTTCTCCACACTCTCTCCAGCATTTATTGTTTGTAGATTTTTTGATGATGGCCATTCTGACCGGTGTGAGGTGATACCTCACTGTAGTTTTGATTTGCATTTCTCTAATGATTAATGATGTTGAGCATTCTTTCATGTGTTTGTTGGCAATCTGTATATCTTCTTTGGAGAAATGTCTATTTAGGTCTTCTGCCCATTTTTGGATTGGGTTATTTGTTTTTTTGATATTGAGCTGCATGAGCTGCTTGTAAATTTTGGAGATTAATCCTTTGTCAGTTGCTTCATTTGCAAGTATTTTCTCCCATTCTGAGGGTTGTCTTTTCATCTTGTTTATCGTTTCCTTTGCTGTGCAAAACCTTTTAAGTTTCATTAGGTCCCATTTGTTTATTTTTGTTTTTATTTCCATTTCTCTAGGAGGTGGGTTAAAAAGGATCTTGCTGTGATTGATGTCATAGAGTGTTCTACCTATGTTTTCCTCTAAGAGTTTGATAGTGTCTGGCCTTACATTTCAGTCTTTAATCCATTTTGAGTTTATTTTTGTGTATGGTGTTAGGGAGTGTTCTAATTTCATTATTTTACATGTAGCTGTCCAGTTTTCCCAGCACCACTTATTGAAGAGGCTGTCTTTTCTCCATTGTATATTCT
This sequence comes from Eschrichtius robustus, assembly GCF_028021215.1. Lineage (NCBI taxonomy): Eukaryota > Metazoa > Chordata > Mammalia > Artiodactyla > Eschrichtiidae > Eschrichtius > Eschrichtius robustus. The sequence goes on from NC_090830.1 coordinate 70,423,633, forward strand.
TGCCTCCTTTATCAAAAATAAGGTGACCATATGTGCGTGGGTTTATCTCTGGGCTTTCTATCCCGTTCCATTTACCATTGCAACAAAAAGAATAAAATACCTAGGAATAAACCTACCTAAGTAGACAAAAGACCTGTATGCAGAAAACTATAAGACACTGATGAAAGAAATTAAAGATGATAGAGATGGAGAGATCTACCATGTTCTTGGATTGGAAGAATCAAAACTGTGAAAATGACTCTACTACCCAAAGCAATCTGCAGATTCAGTGCAGTCCCTTTCAAACTACCAATGGCATTTTTCACAGAACTAGAACAAAAATTTCACAATTTGTATGGAAACATAGAAGACCGCAAATAGCCAAAACAATCTTGAGAAAGAAAAATGGAGCTGGAGGAATCAGGCTCCCAGACTTCAGTCTATACTACAAAGCTACAGTAATCAAGACAGTATGGTACTGGCACAAAAACAGAAATGTGGTAATTTTTTAAAACAGCAATAAAACTAATGCACTAGCTAACCACAGACAAAAACATTTGCTGTTCAGATAACTTACTGAGATTTCCCCTACTTGCAAAACAACCCTAATTATTAATATATAAATCACTCCATCTGTAATTTGTTTGTCCCTCCCTATAAAAGCCTAAGGCAAAACCACTTGTTCTGAGACACTCTCAGTTTTGGATTTGGGATATTCTCACTACTGCAATAATCTGAGTAAAATCATCACCTTAATTGTTCAGTGCATTTTGTCTCTGACACTTTGGTGCCATGACTCAGGCAGGACTGGATCTCAACTTTGGATCATTTACTTCCAGGTAATGTGATTCAATCTTGGCTCTTGATCTAGGGATCCAACAGTGAGCCTGACTGTTCCAGATGCTTACCCCTCTATAGAACAATGAGGATTTTGGTCCCTTTTGAGTACTGACTTGATTACTGGTGGTGACTTCTTTTGGTTTGGGTCTGACCATTTGCTGGTCTCTGTAAATGAATTTATGGTACATAGAGATCTTGTCTCTACTGGGTGAAAGAAAACAGAGAATCTGGTTTGCTAATCTTTTCTCATTGTCTTTGGATATTTTGCACTCACAGCAATTTAGAATCCACACCTATTAGAAAGAGAACAATTCTTTGATATGAAACAGTGAATTCTGTAATTCTGCATCTATTCTTGACACAAGAATAAAATTTTATAATTAAAGCTATAAACTCTCTCCCTGTGTCTATATATATGTTTATGTGTCTATAAGTGTGGAATGTGTTTCTATCTCTGGATGGAATTACCAAATTAGATTATAAAGTCTCTTAAAGGAGCTCTGTTCTGATTGGCTTAAGATTAGTAGGTGCTTATAAAAAATTAAATACTCCTAAAATTTGCAAAAATTAAGGAAATTGAACTTCCACTAGTGTTAATATCCTTTAAAATTATATAGAAACTAATCCAAATGCTTTAAGAATTCAAGCTCATGTAATTTAGGTAAACCTTGGCAAATGGATTTGTTTAATATTGTTGGTTTTATAAAAACAGATATGTCTTAAGCATTAGGTATAATACGTGCTTATGTATGTATAACTATGTATATTTGGGTCTGTTAATGAATTTGTTCACCTACCTTCCCAAATTGAATCCTGAATTATATCTTTTGCACCTAAAATTGCCTTTGAGATTTCTCAGAGGGCCCCTGGAAAACCATAAGGGACTTGTTCTTTTACCTTCCAAAAAGAAAGATGCTAGGTAATTAGGTCAACTTGATGTACTACTATTGGTGAGTTGCATAAAAAGCCTAGCCAAATCAGAAAAGCTATTTAGTCTTCTCTAGGTAACATTTATATGAATAAAATGTTATACATATTTCAGAAATTAGATGCTGTATAGAAAGTCTCTACAGATTTGTCAGTGCTCTAGCTATCAGAGATATGTTTCTACTTATTAGAGTCCTGGTGTTGCTTTGCCTGATAGTACACAATGACAGTGTAGTCTTATTGGCCATAATATCATATATTTTAAAATGTTAACTTTGATGCACCTTTACCTATTTAATTAATATCTGACATCTTCTAGCCTAGAGGTTTTCAAGTAAGGATTCACATCAGATCTTTCCCCTTTGAAAATTATTATTAATAAGTTAACCGCAGCCATTTTAAGTCTTTTGTCAGCTACAGATAGTTTTTTTGTTTCATTCTGATGCTTCTCTAAAATCTCTTGCATTCAGCTACAGACCAGAAAGTGTTGACTTTAACAAAGGACAGGTGAAAGAACTATGCCAAGTACTCTTGGACACAGGCATCTGACGGCATTGCTTAAACAACGTTGAAACCGTAACAATGAACTGAGTTAGAATTTGCAGAACTCTAGTCCAAAAGCTGATGGTTTCATGAGACTACTAACCCATGAGCAAGTGGAACAAGAATTAATTATATAGGATTGAATGAACTAATGAGATATGATTTTTGGTTTTGTTTGGAATATTGTTGATGTTGGAATATTCTATTTTCTGCATATAAGGATATCCATTATCTTTTATCTGTATCTTCTATCTTTAGCTCTGTCTCTTTCTATCTATAACTCATAACAATTTAGTAGACTGTGCTTTTGTAGACAGAAATAAAACACCTTTATCTCCTCACCTGATCCCTCCAGAATTAAGAACCTCTTATGAAACTCTTACGTATATTATTATTTTCATGGCAATACCATTATTTGAATAGATTCAAAAAGAGTTTGTCTTCCTTATTAACAGCACTTATTGCAAACTATGCTTATGCAAACAATGTTTTGTCTGTAGTATATTTGAGAGTGATGCTTATTGAATCAGATATAACTAGACAAGATTAAGGACTTATGGTTGACTTTATGGAGCCAATGATTACTAAGCTCTCTTTTGAAAAGTGGTCAGATAGCTGGCTTACAGAGTTCCTAGCCATAGAGACCAGTAAGGAAGGTCATTTCCAGGAAGGCCCAAAAACTTCATGGTATTTTGGGGACCTTGAGAAGAGATGAATTTATCCAAAATTATAGGTACTGCAGGTAAAATCTGACGGTGAATTTCTGGCTTGGCTTCCTAATCTGAGGAGGCTTTTAAAAGTCCAATCTAAGATTCCTCATGAAACTTCTAGCCAAGCAAATTTAAGAGTGACCACAGTCTCCAGCACAATGCCTGGAACAACAGCCTTGCCCAACAGTTATTTCTTGAATAAATGAAGAAATGAATGAATTCATAACAATTATGTTAATGATCTTATTCTTTTGTTAATTCAGTAACTATTTAATGAGTTGGTACAGGTTGCTTTCCTAGGTTCTAGAGATACAAGGGTAAATAAGTGAGATATCACAGAAATTACAGTTTAATTCAATCTTTAGATAAGCTTCTAGAAATCAGCCTTTTCCCCTGTCTCTCAAATTTAGCTTCATATAATCATTTTTTCCAGGAAAATATTTGATAGTGTCTTTCCTTAGGGAAAACAACACATTCTGAAATGTAACGTTATCTCTAAATCTAGATAGACACAGGCAGAAAACATTTTTATGAGAGTTGACCAGGATGTGGAAAGAATTTCAATAAGTAAAAATATTCAAATGATCAAAATTGGCAAAAAGAAAAAAAAAACATGAAGTTTTAATTTTGTCCTTAGTCCAAATCATAAATATATATTAAATAATATTTCTGCATGAGGTCAAATTTAAACCAATCATACAATGAGTATTTTTTACATGCCTGTTTAATTTAATAGACCTGCCAAAATAAACTTGTCTTTTACAATAATTCACAGTATATTTCTTTCAGCCTAATATGAAATTCTTGAAAGTTGGTAGTTATCAGACTTTCTAACAAGTCAAAAAATGATTTGAATGTTTGTTCCAAATAAAAGATTTGAATTAAGATGTTTCTTAATCTCCTTGTTCTTTTTTAGGTTAATATTCTCACATATTTCTGCATCCTGGAGATGTGAATGATAATCAGACAGAATATAATTAAGTGAAAGTATCATAGTGAAATAACCAGGGAAAATAAAGCTAGAGACTGCTATACTGAACAAATTTGCTTTGATCACATGTAACATTATTATCTCCATCAGCTTATCAACTTCTAAACAACCACATTACCAACATATTAGCTCGCTCTTTGAACCTCCCAGGACATTTGAATTTTCCTTGACCACATACTGGAAATATTTCTGTTGGTGGAAATTAATGGACTTTAGATGTTGGATGATTGAAACATTATGATTTACTATAATCTTTGTTTGTTTGTGGTTAATTAACATTTCCATTAACTTTTTAGCCTTCCTCCCTTTACAGAAGCATTTCTATAAATTCTCCAAAACAAGCAACTAAGAAAGAGAAAAATGGTACTGCAAAAAATACATACGCCTTTTTCAAATATATGAAACTAAAGCAGGAACAAAAATTATCTAACAATTTTAGAAACAGATGATTCATCTGGACACTGACTTATGAGTACATTTTATTAAAAAACATTTCAAAAAGGTATAACTTTTCAAAGTACTTGCAAGGTCACACATTGCTAAAGGTAAGATCATCTTTAAAACCTTGAATACAATCTAAATTTAAAGACTTCCTAAAATGCAGTTTCCAAAAGTTTCCTCAGTGATTTATTGTTCAAATGTAAAACTCTTATTTTTCAAATTAAATCCCTTTTGTTGCAATTGATTATTTTGGAGTCTGATTTAGGAAATATGTAGCAGTGGCTACTTTCTTTCAAAAGTCTAAAATTTACTTCTGAATTGAACCTGCAGAGGCTTTTTTTAAAATTTATTTTTATTTGTGAGTCTACATGCTTTTTGCCAAGCAGCAGAGGTTGCTAAAACTTTTATTCAATAAATGACACATGAATAAATGAAAACGATGGAAGACACTCATGCCTATCATACCGTTCTGAATTCTACATTTTTGTGATACATCCCTGACCTAGGCCTGCTCTTTGAACACAGCACTACCTTGCTGATGCTTGACCACTTGGAATTCACTATGACTCCAAAGCAAGCCTATGATTCCAAATACTGAAAATTTCAATCTGAGGCCTTCATTCAAAAGAACTTTGTCTCCTATTTCTGCCAGGATAAGATAAGAAACCACAATGGAACAAAGAGATGGGAATTGCTATTTCCGGGTGGGGGGGTGGTTGCAGCGCTTTGTGGCGGGGGGGCAATATCAGCTGCTAACAAGCCAGGGTTTTATAATACAGGAATTCTCATCCGTTTTCCTGCATCTTAGCACTGAGACCACTTTAGACCAATCTCCCTATCCCTTATCTAATGCTAAGCACCAGCACTGAGTCAAAAAATGCCATACAAATGAATAGATGGAGAAGGAACAGATCTAAAAGCTAACTCCAAAAAAGCACGCAGCCCATAGCCCTCCTTCAAATAATGCATCTTGTGAAACGGGGTTACTCTAAACCAGAGCTCATGTTTGAAAATTGTAAACACTCTCCAGGAAAAGAAGCAATTCACAAGAATGGTTTAATCAACCCTACATAAATCATCATTGAATCCAACTACCTCAAATTTCAGATGCTGGCATCTCGCCAGTAAAAAAATCAGAGGTGTGAGTTTTTCTTGCTTAATGCAAAGAGGAAAAAAACAAAGACAAAAGCAAAACAAATACAAAACATAAAAACCTACAAAAATTAAGTTTGTGAAATCTGATCTGAAGTTAATATATTTCATGGACTTCGAACCAGAACAAGGTGAATATATAACTGCAAATGATGCAAATTTTAAATGTGGAACTATAGAATACCTTTGTTGACCATTATTTAAATTTTTATTTATTTAAACTAGTAAAGTGCTTCAAAAGGATTCTCCTGATTATAGTATATAATTCTATTCTTCACAGATTCTCTTTTCAAATTGTGGTTCTTTGGGGAGGTGCTATCCTTGGCCATTTCTTTTTACATTCATGAATTGGGCTGTTTCACGGCAGCTTCTGACACAGTTGAAGATGCAGCTGTGACTAGCAGGCACTAGTAGAATTGCTGCTGAGCTTTGAAATCCAAGGAAAAACACAAAGGATTCTTCTAACTTTTAATAATTTTATTGGGAAACATTCTTATACCACCTTCATGGTGAGAAACTCACAGGCTAAAGTGAGATATTATAGTTGAAAAATTCTCAAATCAAAAAATTGAATTAAATACACTCCTTGTACAAGCTTAAGAGATTGACCATCCATGTGGGAGATGTGTAGGGTATCTGTCTTGAGCACCAAAATGTGGTCATAAATATATATATATATATATACACACACACAGAAGGGCCTCAAATATCAAATATCATTAGGTAACCTAATAAATGTACATCCAAAAGTTACTTATATACCCTTTTCCTAAATCTTAGGAGAAATGCTGGAAGTGAAAAATATGAGTGGCAGAGATAAGCTGCTTCAACCACTAGGACTTAAACCTGTAGACCTATATGAAAAAATAAGTGTTGGCACTTGTATCTCTTATTTCTGGCCTACAAGTTAAGTACAAGAGGGAATAATTATGTGCACTCTAACAAATTGAAAGTAAGTTTATTTTCTAAGCACTAAATTATAGTAACTCTGTGAAGTGATGGATGTGCTAATGAACTTGATTGTGGTAATAATTTCATAATGTATACATGAAGTTATCATGTTATATGCCTTAAAAAAAGAATGAAACTATAAAATAATTATACACTGAATGAATGAATTTGAGTCAGCCTATGACAGCTTAGACAAAACAGCTTTCTCACTCTCACGACTTGACTATAACTTTTGAATATATTAAGGCATCTAAAAAAACCTGTGTGTATCAGAAGGGTGGCAGGTGTCTTTCATAAAAATATAGGAGGTGAAAGAGACACAAGCAAATATTGGTTCCCACCTCAGCCATGCACAAGCAAGAAGGTACCTGGGCAAGCAAACTAGATTCTGAAGGTAATGGAAATAATACGTCATTAGAAGTCACAAAGTGGTGATCCAAAGGTGAGATATGTTTCCTCTTTTATTCTGAATTCTCTGTGCTTCTGGTTCTCACAATGTCAACAAATCAAAACAAAACAAAAACAAAAATATTTTAAGTGTACTTTTCTAAGATATAAAAAAGTAGAGGTTTTATAAAATTTCATATTTACAGCTTCTCTTATAAAATTAGATTATTGGGCAGTAGTGGGTCTATATCCTTTCTTGGCAAGAATTGACTGGAAATGAGTATTGGCTGCTCTCTATAGATAGAACATTTCATCCTAGGTTCATGAAGTCTCCACCACTTCCCATTTTTTTCTTCACACTAAAGCCGTTTTGACGGCAGTGGCTATCTTTGCCCTTCCACTATTTTCATATTAAACTTTAAAAAATGTCTTTTACCCATATTTCTGTGAAAAGTGGGAAAATGACAGTAGTTACAAGGATGGAAAGCACTGGCCACGCCTTGGTTAACTTCTACTCCAAGTAACATATTTTTAAATAGTCAACTAATAGCATAGTCTTGGCAATGTTTCAGGTGTTAGTTGGACTCTTAGTACAACCCATTTTGAGCCACTAACTAGAAGGAAGGACCACACCTACATATTTGTAGAGTGATGAATTCACTCGGTTAATGTCACCTTGTGGAGACTGTACTGGGAATGTTCTTAATTCAGAATTTAGTAAGTTCTTTCCCATTTGTGTGTTGTATTGCAAAACTCCAAAGACACAAGCAACAGCTTATTATTTGACCTGAAATCTGAGTCCAGTTTGGATACATAATTCTATGAATTGTGTTTTTATGGCAAGCAGACCTCCAGGTTTTCTTTTATTTTTTTAAATTTAACTTTTATTATATTATACAAAGAACATATGTCCAGTGTAGGAATATAAAAAATATAGATAAAAAATGAACGGGAAAACGAAAGCTACTGATATTTTCATCACCTAGGTAGATATAACGCTACTGATACTTTGGTATAGAGTCTTTCAGATATATTTTTAAATTCTCTAGGTTTATTGTGGGTAAAATAATCTTTGAATTGTCAGTTGTGTCTAAATTTTCAAAAGATAAGTAATGTCCATGCCTATTAGTTAACTGGATTGCTTATGCCAAAGATATTTCATGACTCTTAGAACCTACTGTGTGGCTCTAGAATATAAAGAACAAAACCAAGAGGCATTTCTCAATCTCAATCAGATATTGCTAGAATACCAAGGAGTGAAACCAGGAAAGAATTAGACAAGATATTTGAAAAAGAGGAGGAATATCTTATGTTCTGGCTTTCTCTAAACAGTTTCTTTAAGTAAAATCTTGGATTGTTGGACTGAACACATCTAAGTCACGTACTCCTTGATAAATTCTCCCCAAATTAAATCATATTGGGTTGGCAAGTACATTGGAAACCCACTAACTAGCACTATCAACAGATTATAGATATTTTGCCTCATTATATTCTGTTTGGGAAGCTATGAAGTAAATATTTTTCAAAGTTTAACTACCTCATCTTTAGTAAATATGCTAATATTGCCTCTTTAATTTGAAAACTCTAAACTTGACATCAGAATTTTATGGTGCCATGGTTCCACATAAAAGGTAATCATTTCTTCCTAAACAGCATGCAAATGTTTAATGGTTCTTTGACACCCACAAATATACTTGCTAACTATGCTTTTCAGGTCACATGGTTTTGAAAATAAGCAATAAAATTAACCCATGTTTTTAAATTTGTATAATCTCTTGTTCAATAAAACCCTTACCATATTTGACTAAACATTAAATAGAATAAATGAATAATCTTGTTACATAAAAATGATATTTTTACCTAAGCTGGCAGAATTTTGGAAAAACTCTTCTTTGATTCTGCCAAATTCATCTGGAAGAAAATCAACACACAGTTGTAAAACTCATGAAGTCTAAACAAGTGTGAGTATAAAATAATCTCTCTTTGTTTTTCAGGAATTTGTTTTGAGAACAATTTATCCTACCCTTGCGCCTTACTGAGTCTCCCCTCCCTCTTTCATTTATCTCCTGCCATGGGAAAAGAAAGCAGCCAGTAAAAGGCTCTGAGTAAAGCCAAATCTAATTTCTTTGGCAAAATGTGAAGTTCAACCTCTAAATATTGGATTACATGTGATACTGTACAAGAGGTATTTAATAAAGCAAGGTTTACATTAGAAGAAAAAAACTTTCAATTTTCAATTTTCAAATGAAACAATTCCTATTATCTAGTTCAAACCAGGCACAAACTTGCTTTTAAAAAATGCATTTGTTTTTTCTGACCTCTTACAAAACCAGAAGAAAAATTTGTCTCCAGAAAATTACTAACTAAATTACAAGGTCTATTTAAGCTTCATGATACACAATACTAATCACATCCCCCAAATCCATTTTTCTTTCCCAGTCAACTCCAACTGTTGGATTCATGGAATTCCTGAAATGAGTCTAGTGTCTAACTGGAAAGGTGAACACATGACCTAGTATAAGCCATGAACACAATCCACCACAGAGGCTGGGTGGTCAACTCAAGGTTAGACATTTAAGCTAGTCAGCATAATCAGAACGACTCTCAGGAAATTTGCTCAGAATTCCAAAAGAAAGGCCCTCTTTCAGATGATGTGATCTGTTAAGTACTGAGCATTATAATAGACATGGTTGAGCTATGATATTAAAGGGATGGGATCCATTTTTGGCTAACTGGTACACTTTCATGGTAGAACTCCAGAGGAGTCAGGTTAACATCAAAGCAAGATGGCCTCTATAGTACTTAATCACCTGTTTGCTCAGTTCCCTGGAAGTCTCAGTGCCATGTGAGCTGGCCTAATTGTTATTGGTCCAATTACTTTATGTCTTAGAGTGTTTCAGTAATACAAGAATTTGAAACATTTTTCTGCCTGTGTCATACTAATACCAATATAACTCTTACCTATTATGCACACAAAATATGTTTAGGAGCTTAGTCTTAAATTAGTCAGAATGACTTTTGCTTCTCTTTTTAGAGAGGAAACATGACAATAAAGGCAAGTCCCATGCAAAGTATCACATGATTTTCATTCAACACTGAAAGTAAGGTCAATGACAAACAGAACTTCAATTGTGCAGTGCTTTCTAGAGCACTCAAATGAAGGCCACACATTCACCCAAGCTTCAGCATTTTAAGGTTTAAGAAATACTTATGCTATACTCCTGAGACATTCTTTCAATGTCCGTGAAGCCTTGAAACTCTGCACACAATTTCTGTATTGTAATCATCTGCTTACATGTTTTTATGCTTACTAGACCTTAAATTTGTAGAAAACTGTGGCTGCATCTTTTTTATCTTCCACCCACAGTTTCTGGAACATAATAGGTATTAAATCAGTGATCGTTAAGTTAAAGAGCACTTTGGATGCTTCCCCCTCTTCAACCTTCTTGCCAATTTCCAATCTACATGAATCACACTCTTTCTCCATTCCCTCTTCACAGCTCTTGAGTAAGACAGAGAAATCACTTTGATACATTGACCTGCTCCACGACAAATGTTATTCAACTGTCATTATAAACTCAATGACACTCACAAGTCCATACATTTATTATGAATACTCGATGCTCAATAAGAAAATGGAAATTTTCTCATTATTTTCAAAACCTTGATTGACCCCAACTTACTTTCTTTTTATTCAATTATCATACTTCCTACTTTGTAGGGAAATTTGTCAGAGTCCAATCTGAGCACCAGTTGTCTTCTCCTTAATCTCAAGAAGTAGCTACACTTTTAGCTAGCCAAATTATGTTTTCTTCTTTATAAAGGTAAATTCTATTCTGTTGTGAACGTTTCAGCTCCAAGACCTTTCCTCATCTATGTTCCCTTCTTTACCTATCTTTAATCTGTCCCTTCCAATTTCTACTCCTAGATTTCAAGTTCCTTGAAACCTAGATCTATTTTGGTCATTTTTGTATTTCTTCCTTCCTCCTATACATAGGCTATCGTCTTGGAAAGAGTAATTACACAATAAATATTTGGTGAAATAATGATAAAGTACATGATAGTCTCTTAAATTAATGAGGAATATTTTGTATGTCACACAAAAATAGTCCAATCCTATTATACAGACCTTTTTCTTCGGGGGTGGGGGAGAGATTTTAAAATACAAATGGGGAAAAACATTGGACATAACTTTTAAACTTCTTTGTGCACAAATATACATCTTCTCTTTGAAGACTGATTCAGAGAAAGATATCATTGGCATTTAACTCAATTTCTTACGTTATTATTATGATACTTCTTTATCTTGCTGCTTTATGCCTTCCTAATTAATGGTGTTTGGAGACTCTAAATATCTGTATGCCACTGAAATTTTCCACTTCAGTCAATTGGCTTTCCTTTTTACATTCTTATTAAGATATTAATATAAATACTTTCTTGCACATTAAAAACACTTCAGACTTAAAGCTAAAATTTGGAGAAATGCCATTAAAATAACTTTTCTAAATTATTTGCAAACAGTATACCTAAGACCTTGCATTATTACATGAAATTATGATAATGAATAACTTGTAAAATTTTAATAATTTATTCTGCCTGCAATGCAGAATTTTCAAACTAATGTAATTTTGTTCAACAAAATTAAAGGTTTTTTTTTAAAAGATATACTTTCTAAGCATGTTACCTACTTTAGAAAAACTTAGTTTGAGAAATCTGGTGACAGGTTGTCTACATGAAAAGAAGCATCCCTTGTTGGAAGTACCTTACTTCCTATGTTGCCATAGTTATGTGGCTGTCCATCATTTGCAAGGATCCAGTCACACACTGAGAAAAAAGACTTTCTGCCAAATAAAAGCCATTAGTGCATCTTAACATATTCTATCTGAAAAGAATGATCTGGTGCAGAAAGTGCCAACCTGAGCTCTCTAAAACACTCTTTAATAGTAATTCCACTGAAAAAGAATTCTCCCTCTCAGAGATTCAGACTGCACATATGCTTAGTAAGGATTGAAGTTCTGTGATAAACAAGTCTGTATAAATAGATTAAGAGTTTTTCAAATATATTTTTCTATAAAATCTAGTGTTTTACAAACACCAACTAACATTGCACTGACCCAGGATTCTTTGGAACACAACCTTTCTTTTTTCTGTCATTCTACCTGAGCTTTTGGTCACAACAGAATTTTTACATGTATAAGACTTATTTATCAAAACAACATTCCCAGAACATGCCAAATGGTATGATGAAGTCAGAATTTTTAAATGGCATAACCTTTAATGTGCTTAAAATCAAAATTAGGAAAGCATGACCAATATATTAAATCACTGTTAAACATATAAAATTCCATATTTATAGGTACCTATAAAGGTGCACTTATAGATGTACTTCTAAAGGTAAAAGAGCCTAATATGTAAAACTTACTTCTAAAATTTAGTCACTTATATTGTTTGAGAAATACACAATGATGTATTGTCTATGGTAATGGAAATAGCTTAACAGGTCACCATGTATCCTAGATCCAATTACAATCTAAATCCAGACGTAGGATAGTAAGCTAAGAAACACAACAACAGTACACGGTCCTCCCTCCAGCAAATTTATACTTATTTTATAAAAATAATTACAAATTATCACAATTAAAATCAATGAAATGAACAGGGGTAAAGGTGCAGGCTTCCAGAAGAAGGATGACTTCACAATAAAAAGCCAAGGAACAGACATCTGGTTTCAGTCCCAACAATGCAGAGTTGAAAAGTGATCACTCCCATCTTCACAGCAAAGAAAAAGCTGAACTGAAAATCAATGACTTTTCTTAAATCCAACAGAGAATTGAGTTCACAGAGCAAACAGTCACATGAGATCTGGAGAGACAGGAGAATACGGAGACTCAGGTAACTGAAGCAGACGCTGACAGAGCAAATAACTAGTAGGAACATTAAAATAGTAATTCGATAAATTGTTAGCTGCTGTAGGAGAATGAGCTTGAGAGTTAAAAACTCTTGAAGGTTCAGTCATAGGAGGAAACCTACATTTTTACATTTTTTTTTTTTTTCCCCAAGAGCCCCACCAAATTTTCACAGGGAATATTACAGAAAAATTCCCTCCAGTTTCAGGCAGAGAGAGGGAAAGAAAGCACTGGTTTTGAAATAGGACCAGATCTTTTCCCATACCAATGGCCTGCCTTCTAAGGAAAACCACATTACCAAAGGCTTATCTGACTTGGGGAAAGGGCAATGACAGGCTCATTTCTGTCTCATGTAAGGGGAGGGAAAAAACACGAAGGAACACATCTGACATCACAGCCCAGGGATTCAAACCAACTAAAAAAGCTGAGATTTAATTATAAGATTATAGAACACTCCTCCTCCCCAACACCTCACCACTACATCAACAGGGCTCCAGGATAATAACAGTGGATTACACCTGAAAGACGTGTAAGATATGGACTCCACTTAAGAAGATGTTCATAGGGAAACACAGAGACAATAGTCGCGGGGTGGGTGGGGTGGGGGGGAAGAAAGAAAATGAGAGGAAACTAAAGCCTCTGGCAACTGCGTTTACAACAAACATTAAATAAAGCACAACCCTTAGCCAGATGTCTTATTCAGTTTGGGATGCTATAACAAAATACCATAAATGGAGGGTCTTAAACAACAGACATTTATTTTTTTATAGTTGTGGATGCTGTGAAGTCTAATAACAAGGTTTTCATAGATTCAGAGTTTGGAGAGGGACTTCTTCCTGGTTTGTAGATGGCCATCTTCCTGTTATGTCCTCACATGGCCTTTCTTTGGTACATGAGCATGGAGAGAGTGAGATATCTCCTGTCTTTTTCTCTTTTTATAAGGCCACTAATCCCATCATGATGTAATCTAACCCTAATTATCTCCTAAAGGCTCCACCTCCAAATGTCTTCACATTGGGGATTAGGACTTAAGTATTTGAATGCGGGGGTAGGGACATAAACAGAAAACTTCATACTAAAACTTAATTACCTCAGTTCCTATTACCCAACATATAATGTTTGGCTTTCAACAAAAACATTACGAGGCATAGTGTATAAGTGATATCAACAGAGAAATAAAAACTCTAAAAAGGGATCAAAAGGAAATTCTAAAAATCAAAAACCTTAACAGAAATGAAGAATGCCTGAATGGAATCATCAAAAAACTGCAGACAGCCTAGGAAATAATCAATGACTTTTAAGATATGTCAACAGAATCTTTGTAAACCAAAATGAAAGTAGAAACAATTATTTTTATGAACAGAACACAAATCCCAGAACTATGGGGCAATTACAAAAGGTACAATATGCACATAATGGCAATATCAGGAGGAAAAGAAAGAGAGAAAAGAGCAGAGAAATATTTTGAGTAATATGGCTGAGCATTTTCCAAAATTAATGACAGGTACAAATCACAGGTCCAGGACGCTTAGAGAATAGGAAGTAGGATATGTACCAAAAAATCTACACCTCAGCACATAGTATTCAAACTACAGAAAACCAAAGTCAAACAGGAAATCTTAAAGGAAGTCAGAGAAGAAAACAGCTTACCTACAGAGAAATAAAGATAAGAATTACATTGTACTCCTCATCAGATACCATGCAAGCAAGAAGACAGTGAAGTGAAATATGTAATGTACTGAAAGAAAAAACACCAACTTAGAATTCTATATCCAGCAAAATTATACATCAAAAGTGAATGAGGAATAAAGACTTTCTCAAACAAAAACAGACTGAACTTATAATCAGTGGACCTGCCTTGAAAGAAATGTTAAAAGAAGTTCTTCAAGAAGAAGGAAAAAAATGTAGCTCAGAAACTTAGATACACATAAGAGCATCAGAGAAGGAGTAAGTGAAGGTAAAATTAAATCTTCCATTGTTTTGTATTCTTAATTGAACTAATAGTAATAATATCAACAACATACTAGGTGATTACAGTATATTGATAAGTAAAATGAATGACACCAGTGTTATAAGGGACAAGATAGAGGAATTGAGAACATTCTGTTAGAAAGTTTCTTTACAAACTATGAAACACTGTAGTGTTATTTCAAAGTGGAATTAGATTAGGGGTAAAGGTATACTGGAAACTCTAGGCAAATACTTTAAATTAAGAAAAGAAGTATCACTGATATGCTAAGGGTTGAGAGAAAATTGACTGATACAAAATGTTCAATTAAAACCAGAGAAGGCAGAAAAAGAAGGGAAATTTTGGGGGGAAAAATAAAATGAAACAAAGACCAAGTAAAACAAATAGAAAACAGTTACAAACATGATAGATATTAATCCAACTATATCAGTGAGCACTTTAATATGAATGGTCTAATACACCAACTAAAAGCCATAGACTACCAGAGTGGATAGAAAACAAGACCCACTATGTGCTGTCTACAAGAAACACACTTTAAATATAAAGACTCTGGTAGATTAAAAGTAAAAGTATGGAGAAAGTTACACTATGCTAGCACTAATCAAAAGAAAGCTGAAATAGCTATATTAATTTCATATAAGGAAGACTTTAGAATAAGGAAAATTATCATGGATAAACAGAAATATTACATATTTATAATGGAAGCAATTCTAATAAGAAGACATAAAATTCCTTAACATGATGCACTGAAAAATAGAGCATTAAAATATATGAGGCAGAATCTGATAGAACTGCAAGAACTAGACATATCCACTATTATAGTTGAAGACTTCAACATACCTTTTCCAGGAATTGACAGATCAAGCAGAGAAAAAATCAGCACGGATACAGCTGACCTGAACAACACTATCAATCACCTTGATCTAATTGACATTTATAGAATACTCCAGTCCAACTACAGTACAATACACATTATTCTTAAGCTCACATAGAGCATTCACTAAGATAGAACACATTCTGGCCCATAAAACACACTTTAACAAATCTATTTTTTTTCAGGTTTATGACGTATCACTGCAAATAAAAATTATACATATATATTTAAGGTGTACAGTGTGATGTTTTGATACACATGTACATTGTGAAATGATTACCACAATCAAGCTAATCAACATATCCATCACCTCACACACCAATTTTTGTGTGTGGTGAAAACACTTAAGATCTATTCTCTCAGCAAGTGTCAGGGATACAAAACAATATTGCTAATATAGGCCCAATGTTGTACAACAAGCAGATCTTTAGAATTTATTCATCTTGCATAATTGAAACTTTACACCCATTGAACAGCAACTCTCCATTTCCCTCTCTCTCCAGGCAACTACCATTCTATTTGTTGTTCCTATGAGTTTGACATTTTAGATTTCATGTATAAGTGAGACCATGCCGTATTTGTCTTTCTATCCTGGCTTATTTCAATTAGCATAATATCTTCCAGGTTTATTCATGATTGTCACAAATGGCAAGCTTTCCTTTTCTTTTTTTAAAGGCTGACCAATATTTCTTTATCTTTATATATATAAAACACATCTGTATCCATTCATCAGTCAACAGACATTTAGATAGTTTCTATATATTGGCTGTTGTGAATAATGCTGCAATGAACCTGGAAGTGAAGACATCTCTTAGAGATATTGATTCTATTTCATTTGGATATGTATCCAGAACTGGGATTGATGGATCATCTGGTAGCTTCATCTTCAACTTTTTGAAGAAATTTCATACTGTTTTCCATAGCAGCTGTACCAATTTAAATTTCCACCAATGGTGTTCCAGGATCCCCCTTTCTCTACATCCTCACGGACACTTATCTGTTATATTTTTGATAATAGCCATCTTAACAGGTGACACTTCACTGTGGTTTTGATTTGCATTTCTCTGATGACTAGTCATGTTGAGTACATTTTCATATACTTGTTGGTCATTTGTATGTCATTTTTTCTTTTTTAAGAAATGTCTATTCAGGTATTTTGTACATTTTTTAATTGGGTTATTGTTTTTTGCCATTGAGTAGTATGAGTTTCTTATATACTTTGGATATAAACCCCTTATAAGATATGTAGTTTGTAAATATTTTCTTCCAACCCATAGGCTCCCCTTTCAATTTGTTTATTGTTTCCTTTGCTGTATGAAAGCCATTAAGTTTGAAGTCCCATTTGTTTATTTTTGCTTTTGTTGCCAGTGATTTTGGTGTCATATCCAACAGATCAATGTCAAAAGTATTTTCCCTGTTTTCTTCTGATAGTTGTATTCTTCTGATAGTTCAGGTCTTATGTTTAAGTTTTTTATCCATTATGTTACATTTTTGTTTATGGTGTAAGGGCTCAATTTTATTCTTATGCATGTGGATATCCAATTTTCCCAGCACCATTTATTGAGAAGACTACCTTTTCCCCCATTTTGTGTCCTTAACACATCTGTTGAAGATAAGATGACTGTAAATGTGACATTTTATTTCTGGGTTCTCTATTTTGTTCCACTGGTCTGTGTGTCAGTTTTTATGCCAGCACAATACTGTTTTGATTAATGTAGCATTGTAATGTAGTTTGAAATCAGGATGTGTGATGCCTTCAGCTTTGTTCATCTTGCTCAAGAGTGTTTTAACTGTTGGGGGTTGTTTGTAGTTCCATATGAATTTTAGGATTTTTTTCTACTTCTGTGAAAATGCTTTTGGAATTTTGGTAGGGATTACTCCTACTCTGTAGATTACTTTGGGTAGTATCAAAATTTTAACAAATTAATTCCTCCAATTCATGAGCATAGGATATTTTTCCATTTATTTGTCTATTTTTTTCCCCAAAGAACTAAGTTAATCATTTCCAAAATGATTCGAGAAAAAGAATCTCAGTTTCATGAACATCTCAGTCCCCCAACCTCTCCTCTGCAAAGACTCCCCAAGTGGTTGAAGTCTTTAACATAAGGTGCCAAGCTGTTCTACAAACGGCAAAGCAGCCTAATGCAACATCTGTGTTTTGACAGATCAACTTCTAGGAATCAGGAAAAAAAAACATCTTGTAACATCACAAGCAATGAACTCTTTGCAAGCATGATGGATATTAAGAAATAGTGTCCTACTTCCCGAACGTCTCCTGCCAGGGGTTCTTTCAACATCTGTATATCTTCTCTGGGTCTCCATTTGGTTTTTATTACATCTCCATTTAAGTGTTTCTTCCTCTCCTGACCAGGATGAAGTGAGAGAGTGGCATTAACATATATTTGTGTCTTCTTCAGTTTCTTTCATTAATGTTTTATAGTTATCAGTATTCAGCTTCTTAAATTTTTCCTTAAGTATTTTATTCTTTTTGATGATATTGTAAATGGGATTGCTTTCTTTTTCAGATAGTTCACTGTTAGTGTATAGAAATGCAGTTGATTTTTGTACATTGATTTTGTATCCTACAAGTTTAATGAATTCATTTATTAGTTCAACAGTTTGTTTTTTTTTTATATATAGTCTTTTAGGTTTTTTATATGTAAGACCATGTCATCTGCAAACAGAACAATTTTATTTCTTCCTTTCCAATTTGGATTCCTTTTATTTCTTTTTCTTGCTTAATTGCTCTGGAGAGGACTTCCAGTACTATGTTGAATAAGAGAGATGAAAGTGGGCACTCTTGTCTTGTTTCTGATCTCAGAGGAAAAAGCTTTCAGATTTTCACCACTGAGTATAACAGCTGTGGACTTGTAATATATGATCTTTATTATGATGCGGGACATTTTTTCTATATGTAATTTGTTGACAGCTTTTATCATGCAAGAATGCTGTATTCTGTCAAATGCATTCCCTGCATATCTTGAGATGACTGTATGCGTTTTGTTCTACATTCTGTTAATGTGATGTGTCACATATACATTTGACCCTTGAACAATGTGGGGACTAGGGGTGCTGACCACCTGCCCCAGTCAAAAATCTGTGAATAACTTTAGAGTCAGCTGCCCATATCTGCAGTCCTGCATCTGTGGATGCAAAAAACCATGGACGGTGCAGTACTGTAGCATATATTTATGGAAAAAATCTGCATATAAGTGGATTGATGAAGCTCAAATTGGTGTTGTTCAATGGTCAATTGTATTCATTTGCATATACTGAGCCATTCTTTCATCCCAGGGATATATGCCACTTGAGCATGGTGCGTGATCCTTTTTTTTTTTTAGAGGTAGATTGGACTCGCCTTTATTATTTATTTATTTATTCATTCATTCATTTTTGGCTGTGCTGGGTCTTCGTCCCTGCGCGAGGGCCTCCTCTAGTTGCGGCCAGCGGGGGCCACTCTTCATCATGGTGCACGGGCCTCTCACCATCGTGGCCTCTCTTGTCACGGAGCACAAGCTCCAGACACGCAGGCTCAGTAGTTGTGGCTCATGGGCCCAGCTGCTCCACAGCATGTGGGATCTTCCCAGACCAGGGCTCGAATCCCTGTCCCCTGCACTGGCAGGCAGACTCTCAACCACTTCACCACCAGGGAAGCCCTGGTGTGTGATCCTTTTAATGTGCTGTTGAATTTGCTCTGCTAGTCATTTGTTGAGGAGTTTTGCACTTATGTCCATTAGAGAATTTGGCCTGTATTATTTTTTCTTGTAGTGTCCTGTGGTTTTGGTATCAGGGTAATGATAGTCTCAAAAATTGAGTTTGGGGGGAGGAGAGAAGATGGCGGAAGAGTAAGACGCGGAGAGCACCTTCCTTCCCACAGATACAGTAGAAATACATCTACACGTGGAACTGCTCCTACAGAACACCCACTGAACGCTGGCAGAAAACGTCAGACCTCCAAAAAGGCAAGAAACTCCCCCCGTACTTGGGTAGGGCAAAAGAAAAAAGAAATAACAGAGACAAAAGAATAGGGACGGCACCTGCACCAGTGGGAGGGAGCTGTGAAGGAGGAAAGATTTCCACGCACTAGGAAGCCCCTTCGCGGGCAGAGACTGCGGGTGGCAGAGGGGGGAAGCTTCGGAGCCATGGAGGAGAGCGCAGACACAGGGGTGCGGAGGGCAAAGCGGAGAGGTTCCCGCACGGAGGAGCGGTGCCGACCAGCACTCACCAGCCCGAGAGGCTTGTCTGCTCACCCGCCGGGGCGGGCGGGGCTGGGAGCTGAGGCTCAGCTTCTGTCGGATCGCAGGGAGAGGACTGGGGCTGGCGGCGTGAACACAGCCTGAAGGGGTTAGTGCACCACAGCTAGCTGGGAGGGAGCCCGGGAAAAAGTCTGCAGCTGCTGAAGAGGCAAGAGACTTTTTCTTCCCTCTTTGTTTCCTGGTGCGCGAGGAGAGGGGATTCAGAGCGCCGCCTAAACGAACTCCAGAGACGGGCGCGAGCCCCGGCTATCAGCGCGGATCCCACAGCAACAGGGGCGCAGAGGAAAAAGCGGAGAGATTCCCGCACAGAGGCTCGGCGCCGAGCAGCGCTCACCAGCCCGAGAGGCTTGTCTGCTCCCCCGCCGGGGCGGGCGGGGCTGGGAGCTGAGGCTCGGCTTCGGTCGGATCGCAGGGAGAGGACTGGGGCTGGCGGCGTGAACACAGCCTGAAGGGGTTAGCGCACCACAGCTGCCTGGGAGGGAGACCGGGAAAAGGTCTGCAGCTGCCGAAGAGGCAAGAGACTTTTTCTTGCCTCTTTGTTTCGCTGCGCGCAAGGAGAGGGGATTCAGAGCGCCGCCTAAACGAACTCCAGAGAAGGGCGCGAGCCGCGGCGATCAGCGCGGACCCCAGAGACGGGCGTGAGACGCTGGGGCTGCTGCTGCCGCCTCCAAAAAGCCTGTGTGTGACCATAGGTCACTCTCCACACCGCCCATCCCGGGAGCCTGCGCAGCCCGCCACTGCCAGCGTCCCGTGATCCGGGGACAACTTCCCCGGGAGAATGCACTGCGCGCCTCAGGCTGGTGCAACGTCACGCTGGCCTCTGCCGCCGCAGGCTCGCCCCGCCTCCTCCGTTCCCCTCCCTCCCCGTGGCCTGAGTGAGCCAGCGCCCCCGAAGCAGCTGCTTCTTTAACCCCGTCCTGTCTGGGCGGGGAATAGACGCCCTCAGGCGACCTACACGCAGAGGCGGGTCCAAATCCAAAGCTGAACCCCAGGAGCTGTGCGAACAGGGAAGAGAAGGGGAAATCTCTCCCAGCAGCCTCAGTAGCAGCGGATTAAAACTCCACAAACAACTTGATGTGCCTGCATCTGTTGAATACCTGAATAGACAACAAATCATCCCAAATCCAGGAGGTGGACTTTGGGAGCAGGATATATTAATTTTTCCCCTTTTCCTTTTTTTTGTGAGTGTATATGTATATGCTTCTGGGTGAGATTTTGTCTGTATAGCTTTGCTTTATAATAGCTTTATTTTACTTCACTATATTATAGCCTCTTTCTTTCTTTCTTTCTATTTTTTCTCCCTTTTACTCTGAGCCGTGTGGACGAAAGGCTCTTGGTGCTCCAGCCAGGCATCAGGGCCGTACCTCTGAGGTGGGAGAGCCAACTTCAGGACACTGGTCCACAAGAGACCTCCCAGCTCCACGTAATACCAAACGGCAAAAATCTCTCAGAGATCTCCATCTCAACATCAAGACCCAGCATCACTCAATGACCGGCAAGCTACAGTGCTGAACACCCTATGCCAAACAACTAGCAAGACAGGAACACAGCCCCATCCATTAGCGGAGAGGCTGCCTAAAATCATAATAAGGCCACAGACACCCCAAAATACACCACCAGACGAGGACGTGCCCACCAGAAAGACAAGATCCAGCCTCATCCACCAGAACTCAGGCACTAGTTCCCTCCACCAGGAAGCCTTCACAACCCACTGAACCAACCTTAGCCACTGGGGACAGATACCAAAAACAACGGGAAGTACGAACCTGCAGTCTGTGAAAAGGAGACCCCAAACACAGTAAGATAAGCAAAATGAGATGACAGAAAAACACACAGCAGATGAAGGAACGGGGTCAAAACACACCAGACTTAACAAATGAAGAGGAAATAGGTAGTCTACCTGAAAAAGAATTCAGAATAATGATAGTAAGGATGATCCAAAATCTGGGAAATAGAATAGACAAAATGCAAGAAACATTTAACAAGGACGTAGAAGAACTAAAGAGGAACCAAGCAACGATGAAAAACACAATAAATGAAATTAAAAATACTCTAGATGGGATCAATAGCAGAATAACTGAGGCAGAAGAAAGGATAAGTGACCTGGAAGATAAAATGGTGGCAATAACTACTGCAGAGCAGGATAAAGAAAAAAGAATGAAAAGAACTGAGGACAGTCTCAGAGACCTCTGGGACAACATTAAACGCACCAACATTCGAATTATAGGGGTCCCAGAAGAAGAAGAGAAAAAGAAAGGGACTGAGAAAATATTTGAAGAGATTATAGTTGAAAACTTCCCTAATATGGGAAAGGAAATAGTTAATCAAGTCCTGGAAGCACAGAGAGTCCCATACAGGATAAACCCAAGGAGAAACACGCCAAGACACATATTAATCAAACTGTCAAAAATTAAATATAAGGAAAACATATTAAAGGCAGCAAGGGAAAAACAACAAATAACACACAAGGGAATCCCCATAAGGTTAACAGCTGATCTTTCAGCACAAACTCTGCAAGCCAGAAGGGAGTGGCAGGATATACTTAAAGTGATGAAGGAGAAAAACCTACAACCAAGATTACTCTACCCAGAAAGGATCTCATTCAGATTCGATGGAGAAATTAAAACCTTTACAGACAAGCAAAAGCTGAGAGAGTTCAGCACCACCAAACCAGCTTTACAACAAATGCTAAAGGAACTTCTCTAGGCAAGAAACACAAGAGAAGGAAAACACCTACAATAACAAACCCAAAACATTTAAGAAAATGGGAATAGGAACATACATATCGATAATTACCTTGAATGTAAATGGATTAAATGCTCCCACCAAAAGACACAGGCTGGCTGAATGGATACAAAAACAAGACCCATATATATGCTGTCTACAAGAGACCCACTTCAGACCTAGAGACACATACAGACTGAAAGTGAGGGGATGGAAAAAGATATTCCATGCAAATGGAAATCAAAAGAAAGCTGGAGTAGCAATTCTCATATCAGACAAAATAGACTTTAAAATAAAGACTATTACAAGAGACAAAGAAGGACACTATATAATGATCAAGGGATCGATCCAAGAGGAAGCTATAACAATTGTAAATATTTATGCACCCAACATAGGAGCACCTCAATACATAAGGCAAATACTAACAGCCATAAAAGGGGAAATCGACAGTAACACAATCATAGTAGGGGACATTAACACCCCACTTTCACCAATGGACAGATCATCCAAAATGAAAATAAATAAGGAAACACAAGCTTTAAATGATACATTAAACAAGATGGACTTAATTGATATTTATAGGACATTCCACCCAAAAACAACAGAATACACATTTTTCTCAAGTGCTCATGGAACATTCTCCAGGATAGATCATATCTTGGGTCACAAATCAAGCCTTGGTAAATTTAAGAAAATTGAAATCGTATCAAGTATCTTTTCTGACCACAACGCTATGAGACTAGATATCAATTACAGGAAAAGATCTGTAAAAAAATACAAACACATGGAGGCTACACAATACCCTGCTTAATAACGAAGTGATCACTGAAGAAATCAAAGGGGAAATCAAAAAATACCTAGAAACAAATGACAATGGAGATACGACGACCCAAAACCTATGGGACGCAGCAAAAGCAGTGCTAAGAGGGAAGTTTATAGCAATACAAGCCTACCTCAAGAAACAGGAAACATCTCGAATAAACAACCTAACCTTGCACCTGAAGCAGTTAGAGAAAGAAGAACAAAAAAACCCCAAAGCCAGCAGAAGGAAAGAAATTATAAAGATCAGGTCAGAAATAAATGAAAAAGAAATGAAGGAAACAATAGCAAAAATCAATGAAACTAAAAGCTGGTTCTTTGAGAAGATAAACAAAATTGATAAACCATTAGCCAGACTCATCAAGAGAAAAAGGGAGAAGACTCAGATCAATAGAATTAGAAATGAAAAAGGAGAAGTAACCACTGACACTGCAGAAATACAAAAGATCATGAGAGATTACTACAAGCAACTCTATGCCAATAAAATGGACAACCTGGAAGAAATGGACAGATTCTTAGAAATGCACAAACTGCCGAGACTGAACCAGGAAGAAATCGAAAATATGAACAGACCAATCACAAGCACTGAAATTGAAACTGTGATTAAAAACCTTCCAACAAACAAAAGCCCAGGACCAGATGGCTTCACAGGCGAATTCTATCAAACATTTAGAGACGAGCTAACACCTATCCTTCTCAAACTCTTCCAAAATATTGCAGAGGGAGGAACACTCCCAAACTCATTCTACGAGGCCACCATCACCCTGATACCAAAACCAGACAAAGATGTCACAAAGAAAGAAAACTACAGGCCAATATCACTGATGAACATAGATGCAAAAATCCTCAACAAAATACTAGCAAACAGAATCCAACAGCACATTAAAAGGATCATACACCATGATCAAGTGGGGTTTATCCCAGGAATGCAAGGATTCTTCAATATACGCAAATCAATCAATGTGATACACCATATTAACAAATTGAAGGAGAAAAACCATATGATCATCTCAATAGATGCAGAGAAAGCTTTCGACAAAATTCAACACCCATTTATGATAAAAGCCCTGCAGAAAGTAGGCATAGAGGGAACTTTCCTCAACATAATAAAGGCCATATATGAGAAACCCACAGCCAACATTGTCCTCAATGGTGAAAAACTGAAACCATTTCCACTAAGATCAGGAACAAGACAAGGTTGCCCACTCTCACCACTATTATTCAACATAGTTTTGGAAGTGTTAGCCACAGCAATCAGAGAAGACAAAGAAATAAAAGGAACCCAAATCGGAAAAGAAGGAGTAAAGCTGTCACTATTTGCAGATGACATGATGCTATACATAGAGAATCCTAAAGATGCTACCAGAAAACTCCTAGAGCTAATCAATGAATTTGGTAAAGTAGCAGGATACAAAATAAATGCACAGAAATCTCTTGCATTTCTATACACTAATGACGAAAAATCTGAAAGTGAAATTAAGAAAACACTCCCGTTTACCATTGCAACAAAAAGAATAAAATATCTAGGAATAAACCTACCTAAGGAGACAAAAGACCTGTATGCAGAAAATTATAAGACACTGATGAAAGAAATTAAAGATGATACAAATAGATGGAGAGATATACCATGTTCCTGGATTGGAAGAATCAACATTGTGAAAATGACTCTACTACCCAAAGCAGTCTACAGATTCAATGCAATCCCTATCAAACTACCACTGGCATTTTTCACAGAACTAGAACAAAAAATTTCACAATTTGTATGGAAACACAAAAGACCCCAAATAGCCAAAGCAATCTTGAGAACGAAAAATGGAGCTGGGGGAATCAGGCTCCCTGACTTCAGACTATATTACAAAGCTTCAGTAATCAAGACAGTTTGGTACTGGCACAAAAACAGAAATATAGATCAATGGAACAGGATAGAAAGCCCAGAGATAAACCCACACACATATGGTCACCTTATCTTTGATAAAGGAGGCAAGCATATACAGTGGAGAAAAGACAGCCTCTTCAATAAGTGGTGCTGGGAAAATTGGACAGCTACATGTAAAAGTATGAAATTAGAACACTCCCTGACACCATGCACAAAAATAAACTCAAAATGGATTAAAGACCTAAGTGTAAGGGCAGACACTATCAAACTCTTAGAGGAAAACATAGGCAGAACACTCTATGACATACATCACAGCAAGATTCTTTTTGACCCAGCTCCCAGAGAAATGGAAATAAGAACACAAATAAACAAATGGGACCTAATGAAACTTAAAAGCTTTTGCACAGCAAAGGAAACCATAAACAAGACCAAAAGACAACCATCAGAATGGGAGAAGCAACTGACAAAGGATTAATCTCCAAGATTTACAAGCAGCTCATGCAGCTCAATAACAAAAAAACCAACAACCCAATCCAAAAATGGGCAGAAGACCTAAATAGACATTTCTCCAAAGAAGATATACAGATGGCCTACAGACACATGAAAGAATGCTCAACATCATTAATCATTAGAGAAATGCAAATCAAAACTACAATGAGATATCATCTCACACCGGTCAGAATGGCCATCATCAAAAAATCTAGAAACAATAAATGCTGGAGAGGGTGTGGAGGAAAGGGAACACTCTTGCACTGTTGGTGGGAATGTAAATTGATACAGCCACTATGGAGAAGAGTATGGAGGTTCCTTTAAAAACTACAAATAGAACTACCATACGACCCAGCAATCCCACTACTGGGCATATACCCTGAGAAAACCATAGGTCAAAAAGAGTCATGTACCAAAATGTTCATTGCTGCTCTATTTACAATAGCCAGGACATGGAAGCAACCTAAATGTCCACCGACAGATGAATGGATAAAGAAGGTGTGGCACATATATACAATGGAATATTACTCAGCCATAAAAAGAAATGAAATGGAGGTATTTGTAATGAGGTGGATGGAGTTAGAGTCTGTCATACAGAGTGAAGTAAGTCAGAAAGAGAAAAACAAATACAGTATGCTAACACATATATACGGAATCTAAGGGGAAAAAAAAAAAAAAAAGGCCATGAAGAACCTAGTGGCAAGACAGGAATAAAGACACAGACCTACTAGAGAATGGACTTGAGGATATGGGGAGGGGGTGGGGTGAGATGTGACAGGGTAAGAGAGTGTCATGGACATATATACACTACCAAATGTAAAATAGATAACTAGTGGGAAGCAGCCGCATAGCACAGGGAGATCAGCTCGGTGCTTTGTGACCACCTAGAGGGGTGGGATGGGGAGGGTGGGAGGGAGGGAGATGCAAGAGGGAAGAGAAATGGGAACATATTGTATATGTATAACTGATTCACTTTGTTATAAAGCAGAAGCTAACACACCATTGTAAGGCAATTATACTTCAATAAAGATTTAAAAAAAAAAAACAGTATAAAACTCATGTACCCTACTTAAATCTTACTTTTTGCTATATTTGTAGTTACCTTTTAATTATTCTTGAATCAGACACATATAATGTGAATAATTTTCTGTCAGTCTACACTTGCCTATTCATTTTCTTAGTGGTGGCTTTTGAAGAGTTGAAATTTTAAATTGTGATTAAACTAAATATATCGGTCAAAAAAAAAAAAAATTGAGTTTGGCAGTCTTCTCTCCCCTTCAATTTCTTGGAAGTGTTTGAGAAGTACACACCTTACCAAATTAAAAAATGTAGAAACTATACAAAATATGATATTAGACTATAACAGAATTAATCAGAAATCAATAAATAAAAATACCTAGAAAATCCTTAAAGACTTGTATATTAAACAACAGACTACTACATAACACATAGATCCAACATCCATTTATGATAAAAACTCTCTAGAAAGTGGGCATAGAGGGGACATACTTCAATATAGTAAAGGCATGATATGACAAACCCACAGCTAACATCATACTCAATGGTGAAAAGATGAAAGCATTTCTTTCAAGATCAGGAACAGGACAAGGATGCCCACTCTTGCCATTTTTATTCAACATAGTTTTGGAAGTTCTATCTATAGCAATCATAGAAGAAAAAGAAATAAAAGGAATCCAAACTGGAAAGAAGTAAAACTGTCACTGTTTGCAGATGACATGATACTATACATAGAAAATCCTAAAGACACTACCAGAAAACTACTAGACCTCACTGATGAATTCGGTAAAGTTGCAGGATGCAATATTAATACATAGAAATCTGTTGCATTTCTATACAGTAACAATGAAAGATCAGAAAGAGAAACTAAAGAAACAATCCCATTTACCACTGCATCAATCAATCAATCAATCAATCAATCAATCAGTAAAATACCTAGGAATAAAC
This sequence comes from Eschrichtius robustus, assembly GCF_028021215.1. Classification (NCBI taxonomy): domain Eukaryota; kingdom Metazoa; phylum Chordata; class Mammalia; order Artiodactyla; family Eschrichtiidae; genus Eschrichtius; species Eschrichtius robustus. The sequence continues at coordinate 70,451,432 of NC_090830.1, forward strand.
TTACTTAAGGAGGTAAAAGACCTGTACTCAGAAAACTGTAAGACACTGATGAAAGAAATTGAGACCACACAAACAGATGAAAAGATACATTCTGTTCTTGGATTGGAAGAATCAATATTGTCAAAATGACCATACTACCCAAGGCAATCAACAGATTAAATGCAATCCCTATCAAATTTCCAACAGTATTTTTCACAGACCTGGAACAAAAAATTTTAAAAATGGTCTAGAAGTGCAAAAGACCCAGAAGAGCCAAAAGAGTCTTGAGAAAGAAAGATGAAGCTGGAGGAAACACACTCCCTGACTTCAGACTATACTACAGTAATCAAAACAGTATGGCACAAAAACAACCACATAGATCAATCGAAGAGGATAGAAAGCCCAGGAAGAAACCCACACACTTACGGTCAATTAATCTACGTCAAAGAAGGCAAGAATATACAATGGAGGAAAGACAGTCTCTTCAATAAGTGGTGATGGAAAAACTGGACAGCTACATGTAAAAGAATGAAATTTGAATATTCTCTAACACCATATACAAAAATAAACTCAAAATGGATAAAAGACCTAAATGTAAGACTGGATACTCTAAAACTCTCAGAGGAAAACATAGGCAGAACACTCTTTGACATAAATCGCAGCAATATTTTTTTTGGATCTGTCTTCTAGAGTAATGGAAATAAAAGCAAAAATAAACAAATGGAACCTAATTAAACTTAAAAGCTTTTGCACAGCAAAGGAAACCATAAAGAAAATGAAAAGACAACCTACAGAATGGGAGAAAATATTTGCAAACAATGCAGCCAACAAGGGCTTAATTTCCAAAATATACAAACAGTATATATAGCTCAATGTCAAAAAACAACAACAACAAAAACAAACAACTCAATCAAAAAATGAGCAGAAGACCTAAATAGACATTTCTCCAAAGAAGACATGCAGATGGCCAACAGGCACATGAAAAGATGCTCAACATTGATAATTATTAGAGAAACGCAAATCAAAACTACAATGACGTATCACCTCACACCCATCAGAATGGCCATCATCAAAAAGCCTACAAAAAATAAATGCTGGAGAGGGTGTGGAGAAAAGGAAACTCTCCTATACTGTTGGTGGGAATGTAAATTGGTACAGCCACTATGGCGAACAGTCTGGAGGTTCCTTAAAAAACTAAAAATAGAGCTATCATATCATATGATCCAGGAATCCCACTCCTGGGCATATACCTGGGAAAGATGAAAACTCTAATTCAAAAAGATAATGCACCCCAATATTCATACCAGCACTACTTACAATAGCCAAGACATGGAAGTAACTTAAATGCCCATTGACAGATGAATGGATAAAGAAGATGTGGTACATATATACAATGGAATACTACTTAGCCATAAAATGAATGGAATAATGCCTTTTGCATCAAAATGGATGCAGCCAGAGGTTATCATACTAATTGAAGTAAGTCAGACAGAGAAAGACAAACACCATATGACATCACTTATATTTGGAATCTAAAAAGAAATGATACAAATGAACTTATTTACAAAAAAGAAATAGACTCACAGACATAGAAAACAAATCTATGGTTACCAAAGGTGAAAGAGGGGAGGGATGAAATGGGAATTTGGGATTAAGAGATACACATTACTATATATAAAAATAGATAAACAACAAGGACTTTCTGTATATACAGCACAGGGAACCATATCCAATATATTGTAATAACCTATAATGGAAAATAATCTGAAAAAGAATATGTGTATATATGAATAACTGAATTACTTTGCTGTATACATGAAACACTGTAAAACAACTATACTTCAAAAAAAGAAAGAAAAAAATTATAACACACAGATCAAAGCAGAGCTTCAAGAGCAGTAAAAATTTTTTTGGAACAAATTAAAATCAAACTATAATGTATCACCAGGGAACTGCAAACTAAAACAACGAGATACAACTACATAACTATCAATATAGCTTAAAAAAAACCTGACAGTATCTATTGGTGAGGAGGCGGAACTACAGGAACTCTCATTCATTGCTGGTGGGAATGAAAAATGATACAGTTTTGGAAGACAGTTCGGCAGTTTTTTACAAAGGTAAGTGTACTTTTATCATACAATCTAGCAATCACTCTTTTTTTTTTTTTTATCTCTCTTTTTTTTTTCACACACACACACTGTATTTTATTTTTACAAGGGATAAACAGACTGACACCAAGTATTGTACATGGATGACCACAACAAAAGCAACAATGATTGCAATTACCAAACATGAAACACACTCATACTATGTCATAATATTTACATTCAGTCCAGTAATCCTCCACTGTAACAGCTCCTTTACTTTGCAGTGAAAATTGATTTGTATATTCTTTGCCTCTGAGTCCTTGTGGGATTTTTTTTTTTTTTAATTCAGACAGAAAGTCACAAAAATTATACTCATCCTCATCAGTTCACTCAGTCCCATGTAATTAATTTTTTTTTTCATAAGTTCATAATAATGCAGTTGACAAGAAAATTAGTTATTTCTGAGATATACATTTTAAAGTAATAACTAGGATTATTACTTATAACATTATACCAGAACATATAAGATTTTTAGAAATTTCATGTAATGTCTGAAACATTTATATTAACATATTTCCATACATATTTCCATACACATACAAATATAAGATTTTTAGAAATTTCATGTAATGTCTGAAACATTTATATTAACATATTTCCATACAAATAACCCAATGAAAGTTTAGTATTAGTTGTTTTGTTTGTTTTTTTATACTGCAGGTTCTTATTAGGCATCAATTTTATACACATCAGTGTATACATGTCAATCCCAATCGCCCAATTCAGCACACCACCATCCCCACCTCACCGCAGTTTTCCCCCCTTGGTGTCCATATGTCCATTCTCTACGTCTGTGTCTCAACTTCTGCCCTGCAAACTGGCTCATCTGTACCATTTTTCTAGGTTCCACATACATGCATTAATATACGATATTTGTTTTTCTCTTTCTGACTTACTTCACTCTGTATGACAGTCTCTAGATCCATCCACGTCTCAACAAATGACTCAATTTCGTTCCTTTTTATGGCTGAGTAATATTCCATTGTATATATGTACCACAACTTCTTTATCCATTCGTCTGCTGATGGGCATTTAGGTTGCTTCCATGACGTGGCTATTGTAAATAGTGCTGCAAGGAACATTTGGGTGCATGTGTCTTTTTGAATTACGGTTTTCTCTGGGTATATGCCCAGTAGTGGTAGCAATCACTCTTTTAAGTATGTACATAACTGAGTTGAAAACTTGCCCAAACGAAAACCTGCATATGGATATTTTAGCACTTTTAATCATAAACACGAGAAATTGGAAGCATCCAAAATGTCCTTTAATAAGTAAATGGATAGAGATTGGTTCAAGATGGTGGAGTAGAAGGACGTGCTCTCACTCCCTCTTGCAAAAGCACCGGAATCACAACTAACTGCTGAACAATCATCGACAGGAAGACACTGGAATGCACCAAAAAAGACACCCCACATCCAAAGACAAAGGAGAAGCCACAATGAGATGGTAGGAGGGGTGCAATCACAATAAAATCAAATCCTATAACTGCTGGGTGGATGACTCACAAACTGGAGAACACTTATACTACAGAACTCCACCCACTGGAGTGAAGGTTCTGAGCCCCACATCTGGCTTCCCAACCTGGGGGTCTGGCAATGGGAGGAGGAATTCCTAGAGAATCAGACGTTGAAGGCTAGTGTGATTTGATTGCAGGACTTTGACAGGACTGGGGGAAACAGAGAATCCACTCTTGGAGGGCACACACGGAGTAGTGTGTGCATCAGGACCCAGGGGAAGGAGCAGTGACCCCAGTGGAGACTGAACCAGACCTACCTTCTACTGTCGGAGGGTCTCCTGCAGAGGCGGGGGGTGGCTGTGTCTCTCCGTGAGGACAAGGACACTGGCAGCAGAAATTCTGGGAAGTACTCCTTGGCGTGAGCCCTCCCAGAGTCCGCCATTAGCCCCACCAAAGAGCCCGGGTAGGTTCCAGTGCTGGGTTGCCTCAGGCCAAACAATCAACAGGGAGGGAACACAGCCCCATCCATCAGCAGACAAGTGGATTAAAGTTTTACTGAGCTCTGCCCACCAGAGCAACAGCCAGCTCCACCCACCACCAGTCACTCCCATCAGGAAACTTGCACAAGCCTCTTAGATAGCCTCATCCACCAGAGGGCAGACAGCAGAAGCAAGAAGAACTACAATCCTGCAGCCTGTGGAACAAAAACCACATTCACAGAAAGATAGACAAGATGAAAAGGCAGAGGGCTATGTACCAGATGAAGGAACAAGATAAAACCCCAGAAAAACAACCAAACGAAGTGGAGACAGGCAACCTTCCAGAAAAAGAATTCAGAATAATGATAGTGAAGATGATCCAGGAACTTGGAAAAAGAATGGAGGCAAAGATTGAGAAGATGCAAGAAATGTTTAACAAAGACCTAGAAGAATTAAAGAACAAACAGAGATGAACAATACAATAACTGAAATGAAAACTACACTAGAAGGAATCAATAGCAGAATGACTGAGGCAGAAGAACGCATAAGTGACCTGGAAGACAGAATGGTGGAATTCACTGCTATGGAACAGAATAAAGAATGAAAAGAAATGAAGGCAGCCTACGAGACCTCTGGGACAACATTAAATGCAACAACATTCGCATTATAGGGGTCCCAGAAGGAGAAGAGAGAGAGGAAGGACCAGAGAAAATATTTGAAGAGATTATAGTCAGAAACTTCCCTAACATGGGAAAGGAAATAGCCACCCAAGTCCAGGAAGCGCAGAGAGTCCCAGGCAGGATGAACCCAAGGAGAAACACACCGAGGCACATAGTAATCAAAATGGCAAAAATTAAAGACAAAGAAAAATTATTTGAAAGCAACAAGGGAAAAACAACAAATAACATACAAGGGAACTCCCATAAGGTTAACAGTGGATTTCTCAGCAGAAACTCTACAAGCCAGAAGGGAGTGGCATGAAATATTTAAAGTGATGAAAGGGAAGAACCCACAACCAAGATTACTCTACCCGGCAAGGATCTCATGCAGATTCAATGGAGAAATCAAAAGCTTTACAGACAAGCAAAAGCTAAGAGAATTCAGCACCACCAAACCAGCTCTACAACAAATGCTAAAGGAACTTCTCTAAGTGGGAAACACAGGAGAAGAAAAGGACCTATGAAAACAAACCCAAAACAATTAAGAAAATGGTCATAGGAACATCCATATCGATAACTACCTTAAACGTGAATGGATTAAATGCTCCAACCAAAAAACACAGGCTCGCTGAATGGATACAAAAGCAAGACCCATATATATGCTGCCTACAAGAGATCCACTTCACACCTAGGGACACATACAGACTGAAAGTGAGAGGATGGAAAAAGATATTTCATGCAAATGGAAAGCAAAACAAAGCTGGAGTAGCAATACTCATATCAGATAAAATAGACTTTAAAATAAAGAATGTTACAAGAGACAAGGAAGGACACTACATAATGATCAAGGGATCAATCCAAGAAGAAGATATAACAATTATAAATCTATATGCTCCCAACATAGGAGCACCTCAATACATAAGGCAACTGCTGACAGCTATAAAAGAGGAAATCGACAGTAACACAATAATACTGGGGAACTTTAACAACTCACTTACACCAATGGACAGATCATCAAAACAGAAAATTACTAAGGAAACACAAGCTTTAAATGACACAACAGACCAGATAGATTTAATTGGTATTTATAGGACATTCCATCCAAAAACGGCAGATTACACTTTCTTCTCAAGCGTGCACAGAACATTCTCCAGGATAGATAACATCTTGGGTCACAAATCAAGCTTCAGTAATTTAAGAAAACTGAAATCATATCAAGCATCTTTTCTGACCACAGCGCTATGAGATTAGAAATGAATTACAGGGAAAAAAACGTAAGAAACACAAACACATGTTGGCTAAACAATACGTTACTAAATAACCAAGAGATAACTGAAGAAATTAAAGAGTAAATCAGAAAATACCTAGAGACAAATGACAATGAAAACACGACAATCCAAAACCTACGGGATGAAGCAAAAGCAGTTCTAAGAGGGAAGTTCATAGCAATACAAGCCTACCTCAAGAAATAAGAAAAGTCTCAAATAAACAATCAAACCTTACACCTAAAGGAACTAGAGAAAGAAGAACAAACAAAACCCAAAGTTACTAGAAGGAAAGAAATCATAAAGATCAGAGCAGAGAGAAATGAAATAGAAACAAAGAAAACAATAGCAAAGATCAATAAAACTAAAAGCTGGTTCTTTGAGAAGGTAAACAAAATTGATAAACCATTAGCAAGACTCATCAAGAAAAAGAGGGAGAGGACTCAAATCAACAAAATTAGAAGTGAAAAAGGAGAAGTTACAACAGACACCACAGGAATACAAAGCATCCTAAGAGACTACTACAAGCAACTCTATGCCAATAAAATGGACAACCTGGAAGAAATGGACAAATTCTTAGAGAGGTATAACCTTCCAAGACTGAACCAGGAAGAAACAGAAAATATGAACAAATGGATCACAAGTAATGAAATTGAAACCGTGATTAAAAATCTTCCAACAAACAAAAGTCCAGGACCAGAGAGCTTCACAGGTAAATTCTATCAAACACTTAGAGAAGAGCTAATCCCCATCCTTCTCAAACTCACCTCACACCAGTTAGAACGGACATCATCAGAAAATCTACAAACAAGAAATGCTGGAGAGGGTGTGGAGGAAAGGGAACCCTCTTGCACTGTTGGTGGGAATGTAAATTGATACAGCCACTATGAAGAACTATATGGAGGTTCCTTAAAAACCTAAAAATCGAATTACCATATGACCCAGCAATCCCACTACTGGGCATATACCCAGAGAAAACCATAATTCAAAAAGACACATGCACCCCAATGTTCATTGCAGCACTATTTACAACAGCCAGGTCATGGAAGCAACCTAAATGCCCATCGACAGACAAATGGATAAAGAATTTGTGGTACATATATACAATGGAATATCACTCAGCCATAAAAAGGAACGAAATTGGGTCATTTGTAGAGACGTGGATGAATCTAGAGACTGATACAGAGTGAAGTAAGTCAGAAAGAGAAAAACAAATATTGTATATTAACGCATATATGTGGAACCTAGAAAAGTGGTACAGAGGAACCGTTTTCCAGGGCAGAAATTGAGACACAGGTGTACAGAACAAACATATGGACACCAAGGGGGGTAAGCGGCGGGGGGGGGGGGGGGGGGCGGTGGCAGTGCTCTGATGAATTGGGAGATTGGGATTGACACATATACACTATTATGTATAAAATGGATAACTAATAAGAACCTGGTGTATAAAAAAATTAAATTAAAAAAAAAAAAGTAAATGGATAAACAACCAGGATGCATTTATACAATGTAATCTTATTCAGCAACCGAAAGAAATAAGCATTGCACCATAAAAAGAAAGGAAGAACCCTAAATGAATATTGCTAAGTGAAAGAAGCTAGACTTATAAGGCTACATACTGCATGATTCCAACTATATGACATTCTAGAAAAGGACAAAACTATGGAGATAGTAAAAACACCAGTGGCTGCCAGCAGTTAGAAAATTGGGAGGAGAGGAGGCAGGTAGGGAAGCGATACAGAAGTGAAGTACAGGGAAATTTTTAGGGTAGTTAGACTATTCTGTATGTCACTGTAATGGTGGATACACAACAATATGCAGTTGTTAAAACCCATAGAACTGTTAAACACAAAGAGTGAATCTTAATGTAAACTATTGACTTTAATTAATAGTTACGTACCAAGATTGGTTCATTAATATAACACATATGCCACACTAATGCAAGATGTTATTAGAGAAAACTGTGGGGAGAGGAGGTATATGGAACTCTCTCTCTATACTAGTTGCTCAAATTTTCTGCAAATCTAATAGTGTTCCAAAAAATAAGTCCAATAATTTAAAGATAAAATAAAGGAGAGCTATATCTCCAGTTGTTTTACAACAACTGTTTCACAGCAGAATCTTTCTTGAGATAGTTGTTATTTTGACATTACAGTCTTTTGCCCTAAGCCTTCATGACTAAGCTCCATAACTCCATGAAATTTCCTGCCCTGGGTGTCTTTATTTTATGCACCAAAGATTCCTGTCCTTAGCATATTGTCCGCTGACCAAAAGTTTAATCATGGAATGTTTGGCAGTATATTTAATCATTCTTGACACGGTTACAGACAGTCTTTCCGTATGTTTTGAGTCATGGATAGGCTTAAGAAGAGTTGAAAGGCAGGACAGTGCTCTTTCTTCTTCTTTCCGAGCACGGTGCTTGTTATTGACACCTCACTGCCTTTCTTCCCTGAAATCTTCTTCTTTTCAGTTGTGGAAAAGGACATATTTAACACGAGTGAATTGACCTATTTAAAATGCATCAAACTATAAAATCTTTAAATTCTTGTCAAGACCAGGCTTTCCTCAAGGAAGGTACTTCATGATCCAATGGTTTTACTGCGGAAACATTTTTTGTTTTAACCTGAATTTAAGCAGCATGAATTACATGCCATTTGACCTGCCTATTTCTTTTTTTATTCGAGCACTGATTCATATCCTTGGTTAGCTCTTTCCTGTGTGGATAGAGTCACTTTGCTCTTAACTGAATACATATTAGCATATATTTCGAAGAAAAATATTTTAGTTTCTTCTCCTCCCTGACACTTTTTTCTTCATAATTTCCGATTTTCTAGTTCTTTCTCATAAGTTATACAAAAAGTCTGCCAAATCTCTCTCAAAGACAACAAACAAATACGCTATATCTTTCTCCTTGAACGGTTAGATGGCTTTGAATGTGACAAATCATAAGGCACTGGAAGTACATTACTACAGTGTAAGTTTATATGCTAACTTGATTGGATTTATTAAAGCCAGGCTCAAGCCGGGCCAAGTTAAACCAGATAGTCTCTCAGCTGAGGCGAACTGGGAACAAGCACCACTCAGAAAATATAAAGATAACAATCATTTGGTGCTAAAATGTGTACAGACCCAGTTAGGCCTAGATGCTGCCACATTTCTTCCCTAATCACTTATCAAATTATATTGCAACTGTCTATTTTTCTGTCTCACAATCATTAAGCTTCATGAGAACAGAAATCATGTCTATCATTTTTACCTTTTTATTCCTAGCACCTAGCAAAGTACCTGGCTATCTTAGTTGCTCATTAAATAATCGTGCAATAAAGTAAGTAGGTATGCAGACAAGATTAAGCAAATTGCACAGATTCTAGCGGTGTGCCAGGGAATCATACCCTACTGAAGAATCTCCTCTATCCATTCACTTCCAAGAAACCCTCAAGCAAGCGTAACTAAATATTTCTTGTTGTTTAAAAAGTATCTAAAACTTTATTAAAATATTCTGAAGCACAAAAAATGTCTCATTGATCTTTCATATTTTTTCCACCTTTACTTTACCTCATGTGCCCATTTCTTAATAGATCCACAGTCCTCTCCTAACTCCCTCTATACTTGTTTGCTAGTATATTCTGTCATATTCTTTCCAAGGGGATACTGTATTTAGGCAACAGGGTAACAGAAACTAGAAATCAGGAGTTTAGTGCTGTTAATGGCAAATATCTTGAGAGAGTATCAGGCAACTCTTAATACTAAGATCCCCGGAAGACTACCTTTGTTGTTTTCCTTTCTGAGTCCTTGGTTGTTCAATTTTTCCTTCAATTTTGTGTTATGGTTCAATATCCGTCTACTAAATTTGCCATTTTCTTTAAGATAAGCAGAGATATTTCCTTATTTATAACCTTATTATTATAAACACTAATAAACATCATTTAAAATAGTTAGCAGAGTGGACTGGTCCAATGTCATGAAAGATATTCCAGTATTTGACTTCTAGGGTCCTTATTTTGCCCACTGCTTTTTCTTTCCTCATACTCTACTAGTGGATAATATGATATCACTTATTTATTTAAAATATATAGGCAGGTTTATAGATGTGTTTTGGGACAAAGCAGTCAATTTTTCTGCCAACAGTCACAAGTGGTTTGATTTTTGTTTAGTAAACATACCTGGCAATTATACTAGAAGCACAAGATGGTGATTTTGTTCTCCCAAATAATGTAAGAAGAAATCATTCAAGAGTCCAAGTTAAGAAAGGAACAGGAATAAATAAAAGAAAAAAAGAGTACTTGGAAAGGAATTATATTTACCAAATTATGTTTATTGTACTAATAATTTTATGGGATATTACTTGGTATACCAGGAAAAAAAAGTATCCCTTAATAATTAAGCTGGAGAATTGTTGAATTAAACCAAGTTCACAGATCACTCTAACGCTGATCTTCTTCGAGTCTTTAATATTCAATGCATAGTATGAATCTCCAGTAAGCAGACAGTCTACAGAAACATTCTATGAAACACTTTCCTTGTGGAACATTGGGAAGGATTAAGGTTCTGATGTATACGTTTTGTGGAGTGCTCTGCTTAGGAGATAAGAAATTACTGAAGTTCAGACTCTGTATTCTCCTTACCTTTGAAGAACTAAGTCCTGGAACATAATGATGGATAGTAATTGTTGAAAAAAATGGGTATTTGAGTTAATATAGTTAAATTGATATCATAATGATGAGAAGATGTGACTATTTGATTGTTTTTAGCATTTACATCTTTTTAATGAAAGTAGTTGAATGATTAGAATGTATGGGTACTATACAAGTATTTGTAAGCTTTATCAGTATTAACTCATTTAGACCTCAATCAAAACCCTATGATGTAAATATTACCATGATTTCCCATTTTACTGATGAACAAATGGAAGCTTAGAAAGTTTAAGTAACTGTCCAAGGATACCAAACCAATAGGTGGAAAGCAAGACTAAAAACTCAATTTATTCTGCCTCTGGATCCTGCATTCATAACCAGCATGATAGTATCTCTGTGCTTGTCTAAAATTTTCTGGCATTTGAGAAAACTCTAATAGGTATAAGAAATGAACAAGCCAGTTTTTCTTTTCTTTTGGAATTGAGGTAGAAAATCAAAAAAACAGGACCAGAGATTAAGTGATATCTATCCCTTACTTCCTGTTCAGTGAGGCTGAAAGGTATAGTGGAACACCTCTGGACAGGAGCTAATGAAAACTGGACTCTATCTCTGAAAACTACTTGACTTTCAGTTTCCTCATCTATAAAATAGACACAAGGCTTACTTTAGAGAGTTGTTCTGGGGATTAAAAAACCATACATATAAAGGAACTCTAGAGCCAGACTACCAGGATTTGAATTCCACCCCTAATATTTTCTAGCTGAGTAATCTTGTGCAAGGTTTTTAACCTATCTCTGCTTAGTCCCCTCTTCTGTAAACTTGATTGGCAATAGTCTCTACCACACAGGGTTGTTGAGAGAATCAAATGAGTTGATATACATAATGTACTTAAATCAGTGTCTCACTCATGGAAAGTACTGTGTACAGGTTAGTCATAGCAGGTAATATGCAAATGGTACCTTTTATATGTGTTTGTCCCACCAGCATGTGCAAAAAAGCAGGAGGCTTTGATAAACTTTACTGATCACAAGCACTGCCATTACTAACTATATGACCCTATCAACTTGTTTAATCTTTCTGGACATTAGTTTTTTCTTTTGTAAAATGCAAACAAAAAAAAACTATGTCACAGGGTTTTCAAGAGGATTAAATTACTCATCATATGCAAAGCCAGGTACACAGAAGTTTTCAGTAAAAATTAGTATTTTACTTCCTTCCTTTCTTCCTTCTTTCATTCATTCCTTCCCCTCTCCCTTCCTTTCACAGTAGTCTTGATCTTTGAATTTTAAATATCACATACAGATATATCTTCAACAATTTGTGGTGAATCTTTCAAAGACAAAATCACCAAGCACAATAATGCTTTCAAGAGGGCTTTGGATATTAATTAATTTAACTCTGATACTGTGATTTTGAAATATATCAAAATATTTCTTTCTTAGAGGCATATATACTTTTTTCAACTGGTATATTATATTAATAAATTTGCTCCTTGCCTTACCAGGATGCTTATAAGTGGTAAATAAAGACCTGAGAGAACTAGGTAAATATTCCCCAAATCTTGAGAATATTTTAGGGGTGGCAAGAATCTGGTCTTCATGATCAAAGAGTAGATTTTCTTCCAATCCTCTGATTTAATCTAAGTCTAGTGAGGCAGAAAAGTCTTGAGTCAAATGATCTCTTATTAATTCTAAACCTCCAGGGTCCTGTGAACTTACAGATGGCTTCACGTACAATCCCCAACACAAGCATTATGGAAAAATTGTCATTATGAGTTGTATTGATGCTGTGATTAAAAGCAATCTTGCTTTATGTCCTTTGAGAGACCTAAAATATTACAACCTGAAGACATATAAAGATGTTCTAACCAATCAGGACTAATAACACCTTACATGTATATTCAATCTTACAGCTCACAAAGGAGTATTATGTGTATTATCACACTTCATCTGTGAAGTAAGCAGCACAAGTATTCTGATCTCAATTTTATAAATTAAGAAAATAAGACACAGACAGGTGAGATGGTATGCCCCAAATTTCACAGCTTGTAAATAGAGACACAACAAGAATACAGGTTTTATCTTAGTCTAAAAAATGTTTTTTCTGCTGTACATGCTACTTCCCAACAATGTAGGGAAAAAATATAAAAGAATTGAGTGGTGATATATTATACATATAGTCATTTATCATTGCTTGTGATGAATCCTGGATTTGGCTTATTAGCCAAATTAATTCCCTTTGGCTAAGGGAGCATCTCCTGCTCTAGCCTCACTGTCAAATTCTCCCTAATATTCACTCACACTGAAACTTAGAATACGTCAATTGTCCTTTGAACCTAACTTTCCCCTTGGAACCATCTCTGTGAGTCAAAATAACACCAATTTGCCCAATTTGCTTCAATATCCCCCTCCCCTTAATTTTAAAGGTATACTACAAAGTACCTTTGAAATCTAAAATCTTTATGAAGGGATATAAAAATCTACCAATAATCTTTACCCCGTACAGGGTAGTTGAGGACTGCTTCATATTCCCTGTGGTCGACTGACAGTTGATGAGTGATGGGAATGACTAGAATTAAAAACAAATAAGGGGAAAAAAACCAATTTGTACTGAGCATCAACTTCCTTTGAGAAAAATAGTAACAGTGTCAAAAGATTTTAAAATAAAGTACTTTCAGTCCTAAAGATGTCTTTTAAGCAACATGTGAGTGAGTGGGTGTGTATTTTTTTCCTCTGTGCCTCAGTTTTCTCATATTAAAGTCATTTTAAGAATGATGATAGCAAAATTTATGGGACATGCCAGCCGCTGTAATAAACGCTTTACATAAACATATTATCTACTTAATCCTTAGAACAACCTTTAAATGTAAGCATGATCATTAATCCCATTTTACTCATCAGGAAACTGAGACAGAGAGTGGTTCATTAACCAGCCCAAAGTCACAGAGCGAGTAGTAACAATGCTGAGATGTGAACTCAGACAATCTCTCTCCAGGGTCTACGCTTTCATTATAATCTACTAGCTCCATATGACTATTAGCACTATTATTATTATTGTAAGTTCTTATTAGAAGGCAGGCACTCTCTGCTCAATTAACTTACTCAATATCTAGATCTTTTTGCACATATTGATCTCCTCTTACCCTGAGCCTTAAGCAGGTTGTCTCTTGAACTAGACCTTGGTTCTTACCTCCCTATGCAGGACTCTGGCTGGCACCTTCCTCCTTTAGTGTCTCACTCCCTCTCCAGAACTGCCTCTAGCTGGATGCTCACTTGTACCTGGATTTTGGTGTCTGATCAATGTTTCCTTTGCTCAGTTCTTTGGGCTTAGCTAGTGTGTGTGTGTTTCAAATCAAAGAGAGTCATCACTTAAAATTAAAAACCAAAAAAATCCCACAAACAAACAAACAAACAAAGACAAAACAAACCCCTTGCATTTAAGAGCAAGAAGGAAAGCCCACATCTCTGGCACATAAAAACTTTTACATTCAAAATATTAGTTATTAATTCACTTTTTCTATCATTGCTATTCCCTCAACTGTCCCTCACCCTTTACAAACAGGACATGACAGGAGCACTGGTTACACTGGTGAGAGAAACCCAGAGAAGAAACAACCTTCTTATTTTTACAGCTCTAAGTTTCTCTCCCTAGGTTCACAACTTTGGAACTACCATCTGTACTAGGAAGAGAGAGCCGGGGGAGAGTAGTGAGAAACCATTGAGAGGAAAGGCAACGATGCCAAAGGGGAAGCTAAATCATCCACCTGTCAGGGTTTTAGATGATGAAAAAGTCATTTTAGAATATTCAAGACTCTCTCTCCAATCCCAAAAACGTGCCTTTGCTCAGGGCCCTTACCCCAACTGCTGCGTGGGGGGAGGTGACTGGCAGTGTAGCAGGGGCATCACATCTGACCGTGAAGCCCGCTTTGCAAAAGCTCAAAGGGCCTCACTGCATAGGACAAATGGATGCCTTTTTTTTCTCCCCAGAAAAAAAAAAAACTGCCTCACTTGAATGTCTCTGGTCACCTTTACATTCTCTTTTCAGGGCTGTCAATTTAAAATATTTATCCCTAGTCAAATATCCCTGGCACAGAGAGGAACCTCCTTCCCCCAGATGCATTAAGGGTAGAGAATTCAAAGGGGCAAGGAGTGTAGCTGTAATTTAGAATCATAATAGTTATTTTAAATCTCATTATATTTATTTTATTATGAAAATACATTAGAGTGAAAATTTAAAGCAATCTCAGCATAACTAAGAAACCACCTAATTTCACATTTTCAACAAAACCTAGAAGAAAGGGATACAAATAATATGATCAAGGCAATTTTAGAAGAACAATTCTATGATAATGTAGACATTTTCAGCTACAGGGATTTGATAGATCATCTCGTATTACCTCTTTACCTCTCACCCTTTAATTTACAGAGTTAAGGTCTCAGGCCCAGAAACCATTCCTGACTTGTTAATTAATGGCTGAGCCAGATCAAGAACCCAAGTGTCTGAATCTTAAGACTTTTTTCTTTATACCAAGTAGCATTACTTAAATAAAATGTAACTGTTAATTTATATACCAGTCATCAAACCAAATTAAATCAATCTAAATTTTTCAGTGAGCTGAAAATATTCTTTCTATGGTTTACCTAGAATCAAGAGGTTAAACACTTGAAAATTCCCTTTGACACTGAACACGTAGGCTTATTATACTCCTTATTTTTTTCTAATCAACAAAAAATCGGTGTTTGGTCAATTAGAGATTAGGAAAAAACTTCACATTTTTTATATTTAATTGTGATAACAACTGAGTTTAACCTTTTACTATAACTAGGAAAATTAAAGTCAGGATGGTAAATTTTAATAGCATTTTATCATCTTCTTAAAAAATAGATATAGCAACTTCATTTTCTCTGAAGCCTCACACACCTCTGCACGCATATAGATTTGTCAGTTGGGCCATTCAGGGGCTATTGGACTCAGACTCCCATACGAATGTAGGAAATAAAACTGTGGCTCTTGATCAAAAACATTCTGAATGTGCTTATGAAATAGCAAAAAAATGAAAAGAAACAATCTTCCCAAGCACTGGGCTTGTTATTACCTTATTTTCAATGCCATATGTCAAATGGAATCCTGGAGGGATCAGATATAATACCAGAAATTACATTATAAAGGAAGAAAGCTCTCTATTAGCCTGATGATAAAATTGGTGAACAACCACCTCTTTTCCTTCTCTAATTTTCTAGTATGGCTTCCTGCCTGCAAGTAAATGTGTAAATTACAAACAGAACCAATTGAGTATTTATCTATCTGTCTATTAGTTTATGGTCACCCAGTCAATTTAAAATGAAATGTTCAACGTTTTATCTTATTACCTCCAGCAGAAAGGAAAAAACAACAAAAAATGTGTTGTGTGTAATTTTAAAAGCTACTGAAGTAGTATCATCACAATCTCAAAATGTTTTCATTCATAGAAAAATTTATGATCAATCATCATATCAAAATGATTGTTAAAAAAAAGTCCAGGTAATTGAGGGAATTTTTCACTTTCCGTTTGATGATTTAGTAAAATGTAGATAGTGTTGAAATTCATTGTTAAAAAGAAACGGTTTATTAATGAGTCATGAATTAAAGTCTGGAATATTTTAAGTACAAAAAAAGTATAAATGCAAAATTTATTATCAAGCTTCACGCTATGTTAGAAATTTCTGAAGTTGCTTAATTTCAGTTCTTGTATAAGGCCATGCCTCACTCTCAATCTTATGAGATCAGACATTTAGAAATGGACCTGGTCTAGACAGATGTGTCCAATTAGAGCAAATGGTTTTAACCATAGTAAGAGTCAGTAATTTTAGTTCTTGAAATTACTAGTACTTATTGATGGTAAGTTTGGGAAAAGAAGGATTTTTAAAAATAAGATTTGTCATGAGGTTACTTTATGTTCATTTGGTCATTTTTAAATATCAGTTTAAAAATTACCAGATATTAAGTTGCATAAATCTGGAAAGGGCCTTAAGAAACGCTCAACCAAAATGCGTCTACAATTAGTGTCTCTGGCTCTGTTTCAAGGTTGGAATGACTTTGAGAAGTGCTATAATCATAGTTTCCACAAACTAGACCTGATGGTGGGTTGAAACCATTGTCTGGTAACCAACAGTTTGAACTGGAATGTTCCAATTCTACCCCATTTATCCTGAGAAAGTACCTCGGGCATTACTGTCCACCGTATTTGCCTTCTGCCTTGCCTTTGTCAGATACTAGCCACCGACAGTATGTCTTACCATTTAGCTTAATAAGCCTAGGTTAGAGGATGTGGTCTGACCAAGCAGCATTAAGATATTCATGCCAGAGCTGCTATTTGGCATCCAAGGGTCAAGGATGACGAAAGGCAGTAGGCCAAAAATGCAAGAGAGGTGGTGGTCACTAAATAATGTTTGCTTCTTATGGGTAGGGCTCACGTCTGTCTTATTCTCTACATCACATGTCTAAAACATTCTTAATAAACATCTGTGGAGTAAATAAATGAATAATATTAAGCAGAAGGCAGGACTGAAGAGAAAAAATAAGAGGAAGAAATGTCATCCTGATGAGTTTTGCTCCTCATTAAAACCCTTTTCAAACTACGTATCATAATCTTTCTTCTTAGGCAGTCAAGAAAAATAATAGTCATTTTTATAAAACATCCATTTTGTGAATGTGTGATAAAGGATACATAATACTATCAATTTCTGTTTCCTTGACAAACATTATTCCCTAGTAAACGTGGAATTAGCTTCAGAAGTTTTCTTTACACAGTGCACCAGGGATCCACTACTTGTAATACCACTGCTAAGTGAGAGAAAACCTAGCCATTCCCAATGTGGAGGAAACACGTAGATTGGTCTTCTATACAGTTCTAGTTTCACAACAAAAACACAAGCAACAAAGTAGATAAGTTGGACTTCATCAAAGATAAAAAACTTTTGTGCTTTGAAAAACATCATCAATAAAACAAAAATACAACACACAGACTGGGGAAAAATATTTGCAAATCACATATCTGAAAAGGGATTGTATCTAGAATACAAAAAAGAATTATTACAACTCAACAATAAAAAGCCAAATAACCCAATCTAAAAGTGGGCAAGGGATCTGAATAGATATTTCGCCAAAGATATATACAAATGGAATATGAAATGATGTTCATCATTATAACTCATTAGAGAAATGCAAATCAAAACCACAGTGTACCACTTCACACCCGTTAGGATGCCTAGAATAAAAAAGACAGACAATAGAATGTGTTGGTGAGGATGTGGAAAAATTGGAACCCTCACATGCTGACAGTAGGAATGCAAATTGGTGCAGCCACATTGGAAAACAGTCTAGCAGTTCCTATAAAGGTGAAGCATAGAGTTATCATATGCTCCAGTAATATACTTCTGGTATATACCTAAGAAAAGTGGAAACATACGTCCACACAAAATATTGCACATAAATGTTCAGGACAGAATTATCTATAATAGCTAAAATGTGGAAATAACCCCAGTATGAATCAACTAATGAAAGGATAAATAAAATGTGGTATAGCCATACAATGGAATATTATTCAACAATAAAAAGAAATGAATACCAATACATGTTACAGCAGGATAAACCTTGAAAACACAAGGCTAAGAAGCTAGTCACAAAGGAAGAACTACTGTAGGATTCTATTTATATGAAATGTCCAGAATAGGCACCTCCATAGTAGCCTAGTGCTTGCCTAGGGCTGTAGGATGGAAAGATGGGGTAGAAGTGCAAAAGCTAACGGGTATGGGATTTCTCTTTGAGCTGATAAAAAATATTCTAAAATTGATTATGGCGATGATTGCACAACTCTGTGAATATACTAAAAGCCATTGAATTTTACACTTTAAATGGGTGAATTGTATGGTATGAGTGTTATATCTCAATAAGACTGTTACAAAAATAACTCCAGTTTAAAGGACTCTCAGAATCTTCTTTTCCAGTCCTCACCTAGACAGGACTTCCATTCTCTCTGTGTAATGAAACTAGTAATGTTTAAAGAGGACCACATATATTTATAATATAAACATGTGTCTGTGGATACGTATACACCATACACTCAAATTTGTATATATACACACATATAACAAATATCCTGGGACACTGTTCAACGGGTTGAGCATTCTTTCTCACTTCAGTCAATCACAGCCACTTTTCCAATAGTCTCCCTACGGGTTTTATGACCAGGACCAATTAGGCAGTATTGTTTAATTGGATCGTTAAGGCCTGCCAACAGTTTAATGATTTACACAGCTGTCACATAAGTACATGAGTGATAGTTGGCAGAGAGACAATGACAGTAACAAAAGCACCCAACGTACTAATCACAGGAAAAAGAAGAAACAAACTGTTTCAAAGTACCCATGGAATCATTATGGGGAAAAATGCACACTCTAATTTCTGGATATTTTGCATATGGAAGCAAGTCAAGAATACAATAAGAACTCAGTAAGTGCCTGACCTCACTTCACTCCTCCCATGGCACACACTAGGATCACTTTAAGACCTTAGAGTCCCTGAAAACTCTTTCCTTACAGAGATTACACCAAACAAAATATCAAACATGTAAGTATTACCCACACTCTACCATCCCAGACAGAGATAAAGAGATAGAGATAGAGCTATAAACACACATAGATATATTATGTCAACATTTATCTTTCTGTAGATCTGTAAAAACAACTTGAAAGTCTCTTATAATGTTCTTAATTAGTGGTTTGCTCTGTGAATTAGTGCAACTTCTCTGAGAAGTCCATTGTCAATGCCAAGACAGGAATAAATGTACAAGGAATTTATTAGGGAAAACATCCATGTGAGAGAAAATGGGATGCTGGGAAGATGGGTGCCAGGAGAAGCTGGAAGCATCATCAGACCACAATTATAGTCTGACTCCAAAGGAGAGAGGGAGAAAAATTTGGGTGGAAAGCTCCTCCGGTACTGTACAGTCTAAGAAAGTTTTGGCAAGGCTACTGCGAAGTTCTTGACATAAAGTTAGCAATCAGAGGAGGCCCATGTCTCCCAGAAACTGGTCTGAGTTAGTATCTCTGTCTTGCTCAGTCACTGGTTGGGAGCAGTTCATGGGAAGCATGGCTTCAGTGAAAATGCAGAGATGGTTTTTAGGGCACAGCAGCTGGGGGCCTTGGTCAATTACACTCCCTGTAGTTGAAAGTCTACAAGGTATATTCTCCCGGCCACCACACTGTGATTCACAAGCATCATCTGTTCTCAGGAATACTTGTACTTTGGTAACCTATTTTTTCAAATGCAAAGGACGATTTATTAATACTTAATATGGCAGTAATGAAGTTGAAATAATGCTTGATTTGTGGATGAACATTTGTTAATTATGATTTTGTAATTTTCCTTATTAGATGCAGTAGATTAACTGCAGAAATGACCCCAGTCCTTCACTCTGTCCTGTATCCTCCACTTTTGCAGTATGATTTTGCAACTTCTCCCATCAAGAAGGGTAGTCTGTCTTCTCACACCTTACATATGGACTAGATTTTCTTTTTTTTTTTTTTTTTTTTTTTTTAATTGCTTTGGCCAATAGAATGTGACAGAAAGGCTGGTATGTCTGTTCCAAGTCTAAACCTCAAGAGACTGTGGGCTTCCAAGCTCTCTTCCTCCTCTGTGTTTGCCATTACAACATACGTGGGCTAGCATCTTAGAAGATGAGATGTGTGCAGGAAAGCCAAATTGGCACAGATATTCCAGCTGAGGCCCTATACATAGGGGACAGTCCAGCGAAGATCAGTAAAGCACCTAGCAGTCCCACAGACACATGAGAGAGCTCTTCCCGGCCCATCTCAGAACTGCAGAACCATCCAGCTGACTGTTCAACTAATGATCAATAATAAATGATTGTTATGTTAAATTTCTGAATGGTGAGGTGATTTGTTATTCAGGAGTAGCTAACTAATATGATAGTTATCAAACATTATAAAGCTTATACGTTGAAGCCCTTGACTGTAGTACTTAGTGGATTATAACCGTGCAACTTGTGAAATAAAATTCTTATTTGATGGCAAGACAAGAAAAATTTAAACATCAAAAATTTTCTCTGCCATTTGGCCTCCTCTTTCCCACCTACTGAGAAGTGTATCTGTATTGTGGAACGACCAAATTTACCCATCAGCAGAAATACCTGCTCAACCATAAAGAGCAACATTCTCCTAGAACCAACAAGACAGCTCCTTAAAAGATAACATTCCCTCTTGATTTTGTAAGGGCCACAATGACACTTAGGTCTGGATTGTGTAACTGTCAATAATACATCATTTAATGTATAGCCCTCTGCCTCAAAAAATTTATATAACTGTGCCTTGACTTCTAACTGGTGGGACAGTTCTCAGAGCTTTCTGATATGCTCTTCCCAGGTTATAATCCTTAAATTTGGCTCAAATAAAATTTTCCATTTTTGTCTTCGATCAGCTGATTAATTTTTCATCAACAAACCAAACATACATACATACACACACTTGCACAGCATGTCTAGGGACCAGTGAATGGGGCTTTTACCTGAGTTCTATGCCTTGAGGGATATTCCATTTGTAGCTATGACTTCCACCATCCTGAGTAGGTTCCCTGTTTAGCTGCCCCATTTATCCCATCAGCTGATGCAGTGACCAGGGAAAAGGCCTGGAGACCCTGAGTCATTACTGCCATTGGAGGATGGTACAGAAAAAGATCCCCTTAGATCTCACCAAAAAATGAGGAAGAGATGCTTTAGATTTCACTCTAAAAGCATTGAAAACCAATCATTTCCATCTGCCTATTTTGCGCCTTCGTAGTGTGTCTGGGAACCCAAAGTGGTATAAAAGTAATCCATTTCCATGGCCGATATTTAAAGTCAAATGAATAAGAAAATTATTATTATGGCATTAAAAGTTCCATTTTCATCTGGAAAACACCACAGCAGTAAAATAAATCTAATCTTAGCATAGTACTTGTGTAAGCAGATAGGGTAGGGTGTCCCCGGAGAAAGAGAACTAGGCCATTTTTTGCCTAAGCCATTTTGTGATCTAAGTCTGGCCACAATGCTTGTCCTGAAACAGGTCTCAGTAATTAATGATCTTAAGGGAAGTGAGAGAATGCAGGAAAGAAAAGCAGTCAAGAAACAATAGTTCAGCAAGTGATAAAAGAGAGCCTGAGTTCCTCCTCAAGGGATATACATAATAATCTGATACATATCTTTGAGTTCTGCAGGAACTAAGGCCCCCACCCAGGTGGAGGATGGAATGATGATGTTGACCTTTCTGACCCTCAAGACTTCAATCAACTAAAGCTTGGACTCTGTCAGCCTTTGCCCCAATTCTATGCTGAATTCTCTTCTCAAGCTCCTTCATAAATATGCTTAAAACTTCCCCTATTTTGCTACTGGGGAGATGTTACTTTGGGAAAGATCCCCAGGGTTCTCCTTACTTGCTGTAAGTAATAAATCCTTCTTTCTCCCAATTTTTGGCTTGGTTGTCTTTCGGTTCCATACCCACCAAGAGAAGAACACAGTTTTTGTGTAACACTTACAATCTTAGTTTTCTACTAGGTCTTCAGTTTTTGTATCTTTACCCACAATGGACTTTATATTAAATAAATTAAATATTTTAATTTTACCAAGGCATGCTATATATCTAGGCTGCCAAGACTGGTAGTATTTTTTTTTAATTTTTGAATTTTATTTATTTTTTTATAAAGCAGGTTCTTATTAGTCATCAATTTTACACACATCGGTGTATACATGTCAATCCCATTCGCCCAATTCATCACACCACCACCCCCACCCCGTGGGCGCTTTCCCCCCTCGGTGTCCATACGTTTGTTCTCTACATCTGTATCTCAATTTCTGCCCTGCAAACCGGTTCATCTGTACCATTTTTCTAGGTTCCACATATATGCGTTAATATACGATATTTGTTTTTCTCTTTCTGACTTACTTCACTCTGTATGACAGTCTCTACATCCATCTGCGTCTCCTCAAATGACCCAATTTCGTTCCTTTTTATGGCTGAGTAATATTCCATTGTAAATATGTACCACAACTGCTTTATCCATTCGTCTGTCGACGGGCATTTAGGTTGCTTCCATGCCCTGGCTATTGTAAATAGCGCTGCAGTGAACACAGGGGTGCATGTGTCTTTTTGAATTACGGTTTTCTCTGGGTATATGCCCAGTAGTGGGATTGCTGGATCACACGGTAATTCTATTTTTAGTTTTGTAAGGAACCTCCATACTGATCTCCATAGTGGCTGTATCAATTTACATTCCCACCAACAGTGCAAGGGGGTTCCCTTTTCTCCACACCCTCTCCAGCATTTGTTGTTTGTAGATTTTCTGATGATGCCCATTCTAATTGGTGTGAGGTGACACCTCATTGTAGTTTTGATTTGCATTTCTCTAATAATTGGTGATGTTGAGCAGCTTTTCATGTGCTTCTTGGCTATCTGTATGTCTTCTCTGGAGAAATGCTTATATAGGTCTTCTACCAATTTTTGGATTGGGTTGTTTGTTTTTTTAATATTGAGCTGCATGAGTTGTTTATATATTTTGGAGATCAATCCTTTGTCCGTTGACTCGTTTGCAAATAGTTTCTCCCATTCTGAGGGTTGTCTTTTCGTCTTGTTTATGATTTCCTCTGCTGTGCAAAAGCTTTGAAGTTTTATTAGGTCCCATTTGTTTATTTTTGTTTTTATTTCCATTACTCTAGGAGGTGGATCAAAAAAGATCTTGCTGTGATTTATGTCAAAGAGTGTTCTTCCTATGTTTTCCTCAAACAGTTTTATAGTGTCCCATCTTACACTTAGGTCTCTAATCCATTTTGAGTTTATTTTTGTGTATGGTATTAGGGAGTGTTCTAATTTCATTCTTTTACATGTAGCTGTCCAGTTTTCCCAGCACCACTTATTGAAGAGACTGTCTTTTCTCCATTGTATATCCTTGCCTCCTTTGTCATAGATTAGTTGACCATAGGTGCGTGGGTTTATCTCTGGGCTTTCTATCTTGTTCCATTGATCTATGTTTCTGTTTTTGTGTGAGTACCATATTGTCTTGATTACTGTAGCTTTGTAGTATAGTCTGAAGTCAGGGAGTCTGATTCCTCCAGCTCTGTATTTTTCCCTCAAGACTGCTTTTGCTATTCGGGGTCTTTTGTGTTTCCATACAAATTTTAAGATGATTTGTTCTAGTTCTGTAAAAAATGCCATTGGTAATTTGATAGGCATTGCATTGAACCTGTAGATTGCTTTGGGTAGTATAGTCATTTTCACAATATTGATTCTTCCAATCCAAGAACATGGTATATCTCTCCATCTGTTGGTATCATCTTTAATTTCTTTCATCAGTGTCTTATAGTTTTCTGCATACAGGTCTCTTTTCTCCCTAGGTAGGTTTATTCCTAGGTATTTTATTCTTTTGGTTGCAATGGTAAATGGGAGTGTTTCCTTAATTTCTCTTTCAGATTTTTCATCACTAGTGTAAAGGAATGCAAGAGATTTCTGTGCATTAATTTTGTATCCTGCAACTTTACCGAATTCATTGATTAGCTCTAGTAGTTTTCTGGTGGCATCTTTAGGATTCTCTATGTATAATATCATGTCATCTGCAAACAGTGACAGTTTTACTTCTTCTTTTCCAATTTGTATTCCTTTTATTTCTTTTTCTTCTCTGATTGCCGTGGCTAGGACTTCCAAAACTATGTTGAATAATAGTGGTGAGAGTGGACATCCTTGCTTTGTTCCTGATCTTAGAGGAAATGCTTTCAGTTTTTCACCATTGAGAATGATGTTTGCTGTGGGTTTGTCATATATGGCCTTTATTATGTTGAGGTAGGTTCCCTCTAGGCCCACTTTCTGGAGAGTTTTTATCATAAACGGGTGTTGAATTTTGTCAAAAGTTTTTTCTGCATCTATTGAGATGATCATATGGTTTTTATTCTTCAATTTGTTAATATGGTGTATCACATTGATTGATTTGCCTATATTGAAGAATCCTTGCATTCCTGGGATAAATCCCACTTGATCATGGTGTATGATCCTTTTAATGTGTTGTTGGGTTCTGTTTGCTAGTATTTTGTTGAGGATTTTTGCATCTATATTCATCAGTTATGTTGGTCTGTTATTTTCTTTTTTTGTAGTATCTTTGTCTGGTTTTGGTATCAGGGTGATGGTGGCCTCATAGAATGAGTTTGGGAGTGTTCCTTCCTCTGCAATTTTTGGAAGAGTTTGAGAAGGATGGGTGTTAGCTCTTCTCTAAATGTTTGATAGAATTCACCTGTGAAGCCATCTGGTCCTGGACTTCTGTTTGTTGGAAGATTTTTAATCACAGTTTCAATTTCATTACTTGTGATTGGTCTGTTGATATTTTCTATTTCTTCCTGCTTCAGTCTTGGAAGGTTATATATACCTTTCTAAGAGTTTGTCCATTTCTTCCAGGTGGTCCATTTTATTGGCATAGAGTTGCTTGTAGTAGTCTCTTAGGATGCTTTAATCTGTTTGACTGATGATGGGTGGGGCTGGGTACCCTCCCTGTTGGTTGTTTGGCCTGAGGCAACCCAACACTGGAGTCTACCTGGGCTCTTTGGTGGGGCTAATGGCAGACTCTGGGAGGGCTCACACCAAGGAGTACTTCCCAGAACTTCTGCTGTCAGTGTCCTTGTCTGCACGGTGAGCCACAGCCACCCCTGCCTCTGCAGGAGACCCTCCTACACTAGCAGGTAGGTCTTGTTCAGTCTCCACTGGGGTCACTGCTCCTTCCCCTGGGTCCCGATACACACACTACTTTGTGTGTGCCCTCCACTTGTGGAGTCTCTGTTTCCCACAGTCCTGTCAAAGTCCTGCAATCAAATCACACTAGCCTTCAAAGTCTGATTCTCTAGGAATTCCTCCTCCTGTTGCCGGACCCCTAGGTTGGGAAGCCTGATGTGGGGCTCAGAACCTTCACTCCAATGGGTGGACTTCTGTGGTATAAGTGTTCTCCAGTCTGTGAGACACCCACCCAACATTTATGGGATTTGATTTTACTGTGATTGCGCCCCTCCTACCGTCTCATTGTGACTTCTCCTTTGTCTTTGGATGTGGGGTATCTTTTTTGGTGAGTTCCAGTGTCTTCCTGTAGATGACTGTCCAGCAGCTAGTTGTGATTCTGGTGTTCTTGCAAGAGGGAGTGAGAGCACGTCCTTCTACTCCACCATCTTGGTTCAGGCAAGACTGGTAGTTCTGAGAATGCTCTCATACCTTCATTTAATTTCTAGATAGCAATTTCCTCTGTTAGGAGAACGACAAATCATATTATCTACAGTCTTACTCACCAAGCTTGAAATGATGTCTGAAAATATGAAAACCACACAATCACTACAGTGTCCTCTCCCACACTTATTAATATTTAGACAAAATCATTCAGATTCTGGGCCCATAAAACTAGCACAAACACAGCCTAGCCCATGGTACTACTTTACATATGAAAGAGATGCATTTGGAGTCCTGTTTTTAGAAAGAACTGTGGAGAGACAAGATCTGAGCAAATCAGAGACAGAAGGCCACTAAAACTCCAGCCAATCACTCTTTCCGCTGTCCTCTTTCTTCAGTCCTTTACATACTGACAGACAGAATAACTATCCTAAGGCATGGCTCATATCATGTCATTCCCAGCTCACAAACCATCACAAACTGTCAAAGTCCAATTTCCCAAAGCCTTCTAAGATTTGGCTATTGATTCCCTCACTAGCATTAACTTCTGATGAATTCACCCATTAACAAGACATACCAAACTCTTCATTGTTCTCCCAATTGATTTTTCAAAGTTTCTTTCTGCTTATGGTAATCTCACTGCCTACTGAGAATGCCTCTTCAATTATTTCTGTTTGCAGAAATCTTAGATTTTCCAAAACCCAACTCAATAGCCTCAACTCACATAATGAAAAGTTATTTGTAAATGCATCGATTTTACCTAACACACAACAAACTCCTTGTGGTTAGGGGAAGTTTAGTTCATTTTTGCATACTCAATAAAATCTGGATTTGTGCCTGAAGATTACAATAATAATAGTAATAATAATAATGTAATGATTATGTGAATATGCATATAAATACATATATATGTGTGTATATATATTCCATTTTGCCATCTTCAGATTTAAAATAATATCACGTCTTTCGATATTTAGATCAATATAAATATAATCCTCCAATACACTATCGAAAAATTATCCTTATTCCTTTCCTGCTTTCCCCCTACTTATCCAGATAAACTCTTATTCCCTCATAAATAACTCAGGGAAGGGACTAGTCATGGATACAAACGCTTCATGGCGGAAGAACTGAAAAGCTTTCTACTGTCTAAGAAATCTCTATTCTCTAGTATGCTTGCATTATTGCTGTAAATGGAAAGAAAAGGAGGTCACTCTTCTTGCAGTTCATTTCAGTCACTGTTTCCTTGTACCCCGATAAAGGAGACTTTGCAAAGTTACATTTTTTGTTGTTGAAAGCATCTTAAATTCACATACATTTGTATATTTTTCACATTTTTCTCCAAGGAATATTCAGAACACTTGCATTGTCAAGCTTTAGCCTAAGGCATTTGCATGGAACTATAGGTAGTTACTCCCCTAACCCAGCTCAGACCCAGATATTGACCCCAGGTCCTAATCCTTCCTTCCTTCTCCTCAAGCTGAGTTTCCTTTCAGGGACCCATGGTCTCTTTTCCTCCTTGATGGCCTCAGTAAGGCCCATACTAGTGTGTCAGAGATGCCACCTAATAGTTTGAACATTGAAAGTGAAAGGGTCAAAAAAATACATGTAAAACTCAGGATTTTCTTGCATGCACATTATACTTCAATGAAGCTGACTTTCTTAAAAGATGACAGGTCAGAGTCTTTCGCCCCAGGAGTCCTCCTGGTTTTGTTACCAATTTGATCACCTTTTCCTCAGTGATCTGAGATCTCGACACTGCAAATGTTATGGGGAGAGAGAGCCTCTGGTAGGCCAAAGAAATCTCCAGTCCCACCTTTTCCCGACAACACACTGACATGACTAATATCTTTCAAGTTTTGTTCTTCCAAAAGAGATTTAATGTCTCTGACTCCAGATATAAAGACAAATAACAACTTGTAAGCAGAAGATTCTCCAATTTAAAAATAACTGAAAGAAATGAAGGAAAAAAAGGAGATGAGAGGGAAGTCAATAAAATATAATAATTGATCATCATTTCTATATTTCCTTAAGTTCTATAATGTGAAAGGCATAGTATTAAGCATGTTTTGTATAGATTCTCTTTTAATCCTCTCAACCACCCTGTTGTCCTTATTGACTGAGGAACTGGAGAATCAGAGCAATGAAGAATGTCCCCCAGATCACCCAGTTGGTGAATGTTACACTGAAGAGTAGAATTGAGATCTGTCTGATTCCACTACCTATATTGTTAGTCACCAAACTCAACTGCCCCATTATAAGTACCCAGTTTATTGAACTAGATGGAACGTAAGCAGCTTCACACTCCTTTAAAAAGGATAAACCAACTTCATCCAGTTTATTATACATTTTTCATATATTGATAAAGATATATGGAACAAATATATATTGCTTATTCAGGGCACTCTTCTAGGGTTAATTAAACTGGCTCCTCTCTGTCTCAGCATTTTTGTATCGGCATTTACTATATACATGTTTTCTTTTCTTCCCTCCTCTTCCTGTTCTGTACCACCAGGGTCTGATGAGGCAGCGATATTATCTTTCCACTAAAAGCAATTCCTTCGTTCCACAATACTGAATCACTGTATTTTAAAAAAAAATAACAATTTTCTGCTGTCACATTTTACAGTGGCTGCATTTGCCATATAGCCGTTATAATCACGGTGCATTCTGCAGATCTCTTATGCAACCAGCATCCCTTTCATTCGGTTTCTTTTTTTTTCCTCTCTCATTTCCTGTGTATGACTATTTGGTGAAATTGTATTTGGATTTGTGAACTATGTTCTTGGATTCAGCAGTTTAAAAAAGATGAAAAAAAAAAAAGTTTTTTTTTCTCCTGCATTGCCAGCAGCTCTATCAAGTTTTTACTCTTGCCTTGGGATCTTCTCTGGTGTCTAAAACAGTGACTGATGCAGTGCCTTCTTGCTTATACAAGTACTAAGAACAATGACCACACATTGAGAAGCACTCATCCTGGAATAAAATTCCAAGTGTTTTTGATTTAGAAAACCTCTTGTACTTTTCCATCATATAGGCAGTAAAGCTAAAAATAATACAAGATGGTAAAAAAGTCCACATACTATTTCATAAGATGGAAAATGACTCGTATATAAATAAGGAATTGGGAGATTAAGACAATGTGACTCATGTTCATTAGCACAGGTTCATTAGCACATGATTTCTTGAAGGTCATATACTTCTTTCACAAATTTGCCTATCGTGTCTGCAAAGTACATATACATGTGTTATTTTTCATTAATTTTTGAAAATTTAATTTTCCTTCACTAGAGGTTAACATTATGTCCTTCAGACAGTAAAAATACACATGGAAAGACTTTTATTTCCAAAACCCATGGAAAAGTGCTTTGTGATTTGAACCATGAGCTGCTGTGTTTCACACACCCACTGATCTCCACTGCTTTTTTATATGACAAGTTACAATGAAGGGGAAGAACTCGTGGCCAGTTGCCAGACAGCCCTGCCACTTACCAAATGTCAGAGAGCAAGTTACTTAACCCGCTGAGCCTCAGTTTTCTCACCTTGGAAATCAAGATAATAATATCTACACTCAAGAGTTCGTGAGAAGATTAAATGAGATAATAAAGCACATACACAAAAATCCTCCAATTCATACAGAATTCTCAAGAATGGTAACTATTAGTATCACTGACTATTGCCTTTAAGGTTGTTTTCAAAAATATAAATGGTCATATACCTAGAACTGTTTTGAAAGTTTCAAAATTAGTTATTGCTGCCTAGAGCTACATTTTCTGAACCCTAATGGCTATTTGTCAAGTATATCAAAGGTTGACTAAGTAAAATTCCAATGATGAGAATTTTTTTGATCAAGTTCAGCAGTTAACTATAGGATTGCTGAGGAGAAAGTACCTTTTCACTCCACTGTCCCTAAACCAATCAACAGTTTTAAATTAGAGTCATACTTCTTCCACTGACTTGCAGAAGGGAGGGTGTTCTTTTATATTACATACATGTGTACTTATGTGCGTGCATGTGTGCGCGCACATACACACACTTTAGTCAACTTGCTTAGAAGTTAGATGATAAATAGAGCTACAGAGGAAAATAAAAGAGGAAAGAAGATAGATAATGTTGAGGAGGGAGGGAGTGCTACTTTAAATAGGGTAGTCGATGAAGAAGTATCATTTGAAAAACTGAAAGAAGTGGAAAAGATATTCATATACATAAAATTAAGGAAGAGTATTCCAGGCTGATGGAACAGCCAATGCTAACACCCCAAGGCAGAAATGTGCTTTCTCTGGTCCAAGAAGAGCAAGAAGGTCAGCATGGTTGGAGCCAGTGGTCAAGCTGGGAGGAGCAGGGCCCTGATCTCTAAGAAGGGCTTTCATTTTATTACAAGGTAGGAGGCCAATAGAGGTTCAAGCAGAAGAGCAACATGATCCCAAACATTGTTTAAAAGGATCCTTATAGCTTCTTTGTAGAGATAGACTGTAGGGTGGAAGGAGAGAGACCCAGCGAGGAGATTATTGGCAAAAATCCAGGCAAATGAGCAGAGGAAGTAATGAAAAGTGTTTGGATTCTGGATATATTCTGAAGGCAGAGATAATAGGACTTATGAACAGACAGGATGTGGCATATACTGAAACAGGCTAAGTCCAAGATGTTTTGTTTGAGCAATATGGAGGAAGACATAATCATTTATTCAGACAGGGAAGGCTGATGAGAAGAGTTTGGAGAGAAGATCAGGAGCTCAGTCTGGGACATGTTGATTCTGAGATTTTTATGAGACATCCACTTACTTAATAGAAAGTTAAGATATTCAAGTGTGGATTTTAGGGGAGACATGTAGGCAGCTATAGAAATTTAATTATCAACAGCATACAGATGATATTTAAAACCTTGAGGATGGATAAGATCCTCTGGGAAGCTGCAGGCGCAAGGAGGATTCTTCCCTGGGATACTTCAAAAATTAGGGGTTGGGGAACTAAGAAATCAGACTTAGAAAGTGTTGCCCCTGAGATGGATGTTAAGCCAGGAGCTTCATGTTTTTCCAGAAGCCAGGTGAAAATGAATATCAAAGGAGAAGGTACGATAACTCAGTCAAATGCTGCCAATAGTTGAAGTAAAGGGTGGGCTGTGAATTCACCGTTGGACTTAGCAAAGTCCAACTAAAAGTTGGATCAAAGTCCATTACTAACTTTGACTGGAACAGCTTCAGCAGACTATTAGGGGAGAAAACCGGTTTAGAATGAATTTAAAAGACAATCTGAAAGAGACAGCAAGTACTGACAACTCTCTCTAGGCATTTTGCTGTAAAGAGAGGCTATGAAATGAGGAGAGCTCTGGATTAGACTGTGAAGTCAAGAGAAGGTTTACTGTTGTTTGCTTTTCTGTTGTGGTGATTATTATTTTTTGTTTGGGGAGTATTTTTGTATTGTTTTTCCGAGAAAGTGTAATCTCTTCCTTTCTCATTCCTTCCCTGTGTCCTGAGGGTGAGCATGAGCTGGAGGATGGAACTAGTGGAAATTGACTCGAAAAGCTTTTCACAAATAAAAATCTTTGTAAAAAATCTTTCTTTCCAAATCTGTCTTTTCTGGAAACTTTTCCTGACTGCCATGTGAAGGGAATGGCATTAATACATAAAATTTTCTAAAGTCGTTTGGCAATGGGAGCCCTCTTACATATCATAGAAACCATTAATATTTCTTAGTTGTTTATATTGGTTAGACACTGTTTCTGGAATCTTTTTGTTATTGTTTTAGAATCCTTAGGATGAGAAAATGCTTATTCCAGTGTGGAGTAATAATTGCCACTTTAATCTCTGCCCATCGCATCTTAGGGGACTTCCTGTTTCTGATGGCTCAGAAGTGCTGACTTACATGGAGCCAAATCTGACCCTGTTGCTTACTGCTTTATAAAAAAAAAATCCTTCAAACTGTGTTGCAACTATTGCCATGCAATTCCCTGGACTCGTAAATGAAGAAAAAAGATTAAGGCAATTTTTCAGAGGGGTCCAGCTAGCTCACAATTTGTTGGCTTTCAGAATTTTAGACTATTAATAGAGCAGTTAATAGAATTTGGATAAAAAGGCTGCATATTTTACTAAACTATTAATACTTTAAGGCAGACACAAATATGATTCCATTGCTCCCAAACCTGATGATACCAGCTATGATTATGTTTGTAATACATAATGATATAAATCAATTAGGTAATTTAATTACATAATAATGTAATGAAATATTATATAAACTTATGAAATATAAACATGAAAGGGGGTTGTTATTTCTATGAAAAATAAGCCTAATCCTTTGGTAAATAAATAAAAACATTGAAAAATTT
Source organism: Eschrichtius robustus (assembly GCF_028021215.1). Classification (NCBI taxonomy): domain Eukaryota; kingdom Metazoa; phylum Chordata; class Mammalia; order Artiodactyla; family Eschrichtiidae; genus Eschrichtius; species Eschrichtius robustus. Next base: position 70,483,596 of record NC_090830.1, read on the forward strand.
ACTATCTAAATATGGTGAGATGTCTTCAAATGATGTGGACAAAACAATTATAAAAATGTACAATTCTACAGTCAAATTTTTTGTTAGTGTTTTAAGTTCTCACTCTAAAGGAAAGTAATGCATTCTGTACACATGACCTTGAATATTGATGACAACTTGAATATTTAACTATAAGTCCCAGATCTATAAAGAATGCTTGCCTCATTAAAAATTGGTAAATGGATATACATTTGAATGTTTTACATGTAAAAAACTTTATCTCTTTATATACTCATTTTTATGATTTCCTGCTTTAACCAGTTTTTTGATTAACTGACTATGAGTCAAGGTTCTTCAGAGAAACAGATCAAATAGGAGATATATATATCTATGCCTATCTATCTATATATACATATATAGAGAGAGATAACAGATATAGAAATATGACATTATTATAGATAATAGCTGTATGACATTTACTATAGATTATATAGAGAAATATATAACATATATAGACATTTATTATAGGGATTGGCTCACATGACTGTGGAGCTCGAGAAGTCCCATGATCTGCTGTCTGCAAGCTAGAGAATCAGGAAAGCTAGCTTTGCAATTTAGTCTGAGTCCAAAGGCCTGAGAGCCAGAAGAAGTCGGTTTAAGTGCCAGTCCATATCCAAAGGCCTAAGAACCAGGAGTGCTTATGTCTGAGGGCAGGAGAAGACGGATGCCCCATCTTAAGCAAGAGAGAGCAAATTTGCCCTTCCTCCACTTTTGTTTTATTCAGGTCCTCAAAGTGTTGGATGATACGTATCCATATTGGTGAGGCCATCTTCTTTAGTCTACCGATTCAAATGCTAAACCTTTCCAGAAACAGCTTCACAGACACTCCCAGAAATAATGTTTACCAGCTATCTGGGCATCCCTTAAGCCAGTCAAGTTGACACATACAGTTAACCATCACACTGACCATCAAAATGTTCACAGTTTTTACTCTATTTCTCAAGAATTTTATTTTTAAAATATTCAAGTGGCTTTCTAAAATACAGGTAAATGAATCTTTAGGTTAAATTTTGCATTCAACTCTATTGAATAACCTTATATCCTAGGTATTTTTCAATGTTATAATAAGTCTTATATAGATATTATTTAAAATATATTATCAGTTCAACAGAGGCCAAGCCAGTTAGAATAGAATGCTGGTCAATCAGAATTTAAGCCAGTCGTACACAACCTGTATGCACAGAACATACCTATATGTCCAAAATCATCATTTTAATAATCATCTTTCAAATAGATAGGCCATATTTTACCTCATCACAGTACTAATCTTAGACTTGAAGGTTGTTTTTTTTTTTCCTGATACTAACATGTAACAAACACACATGCCAATCACTTTACTATATTTTTGAATAGAAAATTAATTCTTTTCTTTATGACAAAATGAAGTGAGAAAGAGACGAAGACACTATTGTTTGTCATTGACTAGGCTTCTTGCTTGCTAGCCATTTATTGCATTATTTCCTTCGGAAAGTATTTAAAGTGCAGTGAGTAGTAAGTGTTACAAATAAATCCTTTCACTTCTTTTAAATTCAACTGTATTCCCTAAGATTCAGGTTTATATATGTAGTAGCTATACTTTCCAAAATTCTCCAAATAATTATTTGAACCTCACTTCGTTTTGGCTATGAAGAATTAGAAAAATGACATGAAAGGTATTTCCCCCCAATTAAAGACAGAATGTAAAATTCATAGTCCTTAATTATCCTGCTTTCTGTGCTTGAATTTTGAGTGGAACTATATGTATTTTCATTTGAAAGTACTAATGATGGCGCTATGTCAAAATTTGCCTATGCCATCCCAAAGGATTCAATAAAAACTCTGTTTCTACAATAACTTAATATTTTGATATTAATAGTTTCCCAGACTGTAACAGAACATGCCTGATTGCTGTTCAATGCATAAACAACATTTTTAGACTGCATTCCTAAAACATTTGTATCCTCAAGAATTAAAAACTGTCTAGGGCATTTTTAATTTCCTCCCAAGCATCCTTAATTCATACTTCCATGTCATAGTTAAATATCTCATTAATTTTGAATATGTCAAACACAAAAGATTAAGACAAGAGCTTTTTGAAGGCTTCTAAATTTTACACTTTCCTTGGAAGTTCATGCAAAAAGTGTCTGGCATTTTTGAAAGTTTTCATTCTGACAGTTTATAAGCTAACTAAGAAGGAATATTTCTCCTATTCTCTTAGCCTAGCACAGCACACACATTTCAAAGTGGTAAACATGTAAACCTGGGACTCAACAAATTTTAGGACTTAGAGTAACTTCACATTATCATAGAGTCCATCTTCATTTTATTAATGAACAAATGTATGTCCAAAGACTCCAGAAAATTATTCACAGTCACACAGCAAATAAACTCCTAGTCCAGCTTACTTTCACTGCAATGTACTATCAGGATCCTGTGACTGTTACCCCAAAATAACCAACTAAAAAAAACAAAACATCATATGTATTATATCTCCATAATGTTATACATTCAGTTTAACTTTTTTTCCCTACTCAACATATTGGTTGCCACAGCATTCTGGAGAAAAAAAAACCAATAGTACCAAACTGGAAGTAAACTAAGTCCAAGTGCTGGTTTCCCATTCCTGAGATTTCTTGACTGAATCCTCCTTTCCCCAGCTACTTGTGCTGAGGGGGCAAAAACTGAACTCTATTTTACAGAGCAGAGACCTACACATACCAGAAAGTAGGATTTGAATACACATTGTACTGAGATTACATTTGATGCTGTTTCTCTTTTACCTATAACCTCCATTAAAAGCAACATGTGGTCCAAACTGCTGGGGAATTGATGAATATGGATAAATTCAAATGAGTAGTACTGAAATAGCCAATTAATGCCTCATGGAAAGTTCTGAATGCCAAAGTGCTCTCAAGTGATATACTAAAGAAAGCTGCTTTCAATGGACAAAAGTTTTCCCCACCATACTCTCTGTGGGTCTCCAGTTTATTGAGTAACTTTCTAATATCCAGAACTACATTCCTCCCACCTCATACCAAAGCACTGAGGGTGTCATCTTCTCTATCTGTGTTACCTTCTTGATCAGTACATTTTTCCTAGGTTCATACCCAAAGCAAGGAGAAGTGTAAACTGAAGTGATTGGCATTTCAAAGAATTAGAGGCATCACCCTGAGCTGTAAGGTACCTTATGAGCAGTGGAAGCCACCTTAAATATAGAAACACATTACCAATTTTTTCCCTTGCCAAGAGTGCTTAGTTTTCAAAATGGAATCTTGAAGACTCTTTGTACCCTGTGTGACCCTTCATTTCTGGGGTTGTACTGGCAGATCATTTAAAGCCATCTAGCTAAGCTGTATAATATTATAATTATACTGTCACATAAGAAGATTTCATATGAAATTAATGAAACACCATTTACCTCAGACAAGAGCTGTGAAAGCTTAGAGCACTCTCCCGGGGTGTACTTTTTCTATACCAAGTCTGTCTTAAGGAGAAAAAACAAAACAAAACAGAACAAAAAAAGTTAAATCATAATGCAAAGTACAATTCCAGAAACCAGTTTTGCTAAATGTTTTCCTCTGTTTTGTTTGTTTTCCTTAATTTGAGGATATTAAATTTCCTCTAGCTTCTCATAAACATAGAACTGTTTAATTAAAATCAATAGAAAAAAATTAAAGAGAAAAATAAAAACAAAGAAACATGAAAATGTGATATCGTGAAAATATTCATTACCTCTCATTGGTCTCCATGTAATTACAAAATGGAAAAGTAATTAATTCTTTTGAGATCCCAAAACTCAGTATGCTCTCTCCAGATATAAAACAGAACATATTTTTTTCTTTTTTATGTAGCATGTATGAAATGTAAATAGCTATATCTAGTTAGGGGATGCAGAAAAACAAAATGCACACCAATGTCAAGAAAGCAGTTAAATTTCAGTAACGCGCTTACTCATTTTAATCTGCCAAGATGAGTCCTCTTTTTATGGGTTTTAAGCAAACAGAAAGAATGTGCAAAAAAAGCATTTGCCCTTTTTAACTTGTCCAACTCTTCGTGTTTGGTATTGATATTTGTCTCCCACAGTCTCCTTTGTTTACCAACAATTATTTTTTTCCAATTATTCATTTCACCCCAATACGCGGTGCATATATATGTTAGATATCTGGGCCACTATTCTATTGTACTTAATTAGCAATAGGATTCATGTATCTATGCATGCATACATTTACCATTTATCACCCTCCTTCTGTGTGACAGATGTGGGCTAAGCACTTCTGAGGGTAACGCATTACCCTCAGAAACCTGGAGTACAGTACAGTAGTTCCCAACATATATTTATTTTTCAGTATAAGAACCACTTTTAAATATCAAATAATTTTGAGTACCACCCCAGATATCACAGTAGTTATACTTTTACAAGAGAAAATACGGTGAAAGTAAAGCTACTATGAAATCACTGTCTCTTAAAACTAGTTAACATTTAATTAATCATCGTAGCTATGTGTTTTTAAATGGGAGTACTTATATATGTGAGAAGTAGTATTTCTTTTATTTGTGTAGAGGGTTAAGCGTCTAGAATTTTGATTAGACTGTTTTGAATCTGATTCCCAGCTTGTCCATGTACTTGCCAAGTAGCCCTGGACAAGTGTTTTGACTTTTTAAAAACTCTTTTCAATATAGAAAAACGGGCAAAATAGTACTCTACTTCTTAGCGTTATCGTCAGGACCAAATAAATGACACATGTAGGTAACTGAGAGAGTCCCTGGTACAAGTTGTTTTTGACAACGGGTATTTTTTAAAATGTTTATTATTATATCTACAGACAATGGCTGAGAAGGATTTCAGAGTCTCGTGAATAAGGAATTGCCACCAGTTGAGTCTCAGGGGTGAAGCATGTGTTTTGAAAGAAAGAGAGCAGCCTCTAAAGAGGCTGCGGTGGATAAAGACTTTGCCAACAAATCACAACCCTAATTGTAAGGATGAACTAATTGTAATCCCCAGAAGAACGTGGATTTTGTGTCTTCGCTATTGCCTAGGGCAGTTCTTGGCACATTGTAGAAACACAATGAATAGTTTCTGAATTCATTAACTTCTGCCAAAATTTGAAGATAAGGTGGAGGGAGGAAGAGCCATTTCTAACCCCGTATCTGTGGATGAAGAATCTCACAAAACTATTTTATCTAAATCTGGAAAAATACATATAGGAATTTGATTTTTCCCCACAATGCAGAGCAGAATTCAAGCTACCTCCAAAGATAGCTTATTTCTCAGCTGTATTGCAAAGTTTTGACTATGCCCCATGTCCCCAAATATAATATTTTAATACCTGTGTCTTCATTTTTTTCTGATTTTCACTAATTCACACCACCAGTTTAGTTCAAAAACCCCATAGGCTTCAGTGTAGCAGGGAAATCTTCGAAAATACAACTTTAACAATTGAACAGTTAACCCACACACAAAAGAAGAAAACAAAAAACAAAAAAACAGCCTACACACCAGAGAAGGGCAGACTTGAACGGTAAATCTTAAATCTTAAAATATGGATGAACTCATTTTATGAAAAATATATGAATACTGTGAAGTAGAAGTAAAGTGGGATTAATTTTCAATAACAACACACTGTGACCCTAATGTTCTCATTTCCACTTCACTTTCCCAGAACATACAACCAACGGCACTTTAAAAATGCATTTAACTCCTCTCCAGAGAGTATGAAAATTTTAAAGCATTAAAAAGTGGCTGCCAATGAAAAGGAACTCATCTACAACTTGAAGATTAGTAGCTTTCCCACTGAATCCTAAGAAGCAAATTTTCTCTTCTCTTCACTCATATTGCATTCAGCATACCTGTGAATTAATTCAGTACAGTATCTCACATTTAACTTCTGGTTGGTATGATATTTCTTCCTTCTGTAGTCAGGGATGATGTGGGTACAGTAAGGATGTCTCTTATTCAGCCTATGCCCCAATGGTACAAATGTCATTAAAAGGTCACCCACTGGAGCTGTGACTAACAGGAATCTGAGTTTATCTTTCCACAGTACCAGCTTCCCAAAATATTGTCAATGAAAATGGAGATGTTCCTTATGTCCCTTTCAAGGATTTCTCAAGGTTATCAGAGTGACTTGTAAATCTAACGAATGCTAGCGTATACCCTCTGGACATGTCTAGAATGCATAAAAAGTAACAAAACTAGTAAACAAAGGATTCTGGTCTAGGGTAAGTTAATAGAGTGTGATTTAATCTGTGACAGGAATTTTGTAAGGTAGAGGTATCCTGATTCAACTGGTCCCTTACTGACAGGGAAATATACCAAACAAACCAGAATCTCTCTGGACAGAATCTGGATCACTATATTTTATTTATTTATTATTATTATTATTATTTTGGCCGCACCACGCAGCATGCAGGATTTTAGTTCCCCGACCAGGGACTGAACCTGTGCCCCCTGCAGTGGAAGCACAGACTCTTAACCACTGGACCACCAGGGAAGTCCCTGGATCACTATATTTTAAAAGCTCCTAGGAGATTCTAATATCCAAATATCTTTGTAAACCATCAGTAGTAATATTACTAAAGGGAACCATTTATTGAAGTTCTCAATGAGCTAGGCACTATCTTGAGAAATGTATATACATTATAATATTTATCCTTAAATGTCTATGAGTCAAATATTATTTTATTTTATGAGCAAGGAAAATAACACTACAAGGGATTAAGTAACTTGCCCAAGATCACAAAAATAGTAAAAGTCTATATTAAAATTCAAATCTAGGCATGCTTGATTCCAAATAGATTTTGGAATTTACATAAGTTTGTAATTCTATGAAAATGTCTGTCATCCTTTTGTCCACTCATAGATGGTTAAATTTTTTTTTAATTTTTAATTTTATATTGGAGTACAGTTGATCTACAATGTTGTGTTAGTTTCAGGTGTACAGCAAAGTGATTCAGTTATACATATACATGTATAAATTCTTTTTCAAATTCATAGATGGTTAAATTTTTATTGCAAAATGCATTGAATAATTGTATTGTCAGTTTTCTTGAGCTGCGAACTGTTTCCCAGAAAACTTTTTTCTGTCTGGTGCTGGTTAGAATTAGCCAAAAGAAAAATTTGTATGAGATTTGGAGAGGAGGGAAGTAAAAGAAGCAAAATAGCACAAAATTACTCTCTGATGTCTTCATCAGTAGTTGCAAGTGTATGCCCAGCAGATCCATCTTTCTTTTCTTTCCTCCACACAGCACCCTGCTCCTCCTCCCCAACTGCAGGCTCCACTGACCAAGAGATGGGCCAGCTGACCCACAGAGGCAAAAGCTTCTAGAGGCTTCTCCAACTCCTCATTCCCATCCTACTTCTGCTATTGGATGAGCCTGGCTTTTCAGATCAAATGGTTAGCAACCAGCCTTGTATAAAATTTCAGTTGCTCCATATCCTTGTCAGCACTTGGAATGTCAGTTTTTAAATTTTAGCTATGTTAATTGGATTATAAAGGTATCGAATTGTTGTTTTAATTTGTGTGTCTATGATAATTACTATAGCTGAGTAATTTTTTCCTGTATTTATTGGTCATTTGGATATCCTCATCCATGAAATGCCTGCTCAAATCTCTTGCTCATCATTCTGTTGGATTCTGTCTTTTTAATATTGACTTGTAGAAGAACTTATTATAATGTGAATACAAGCTATTTATTGGGTTACATGTGTTATAAATATCTTCTATTCCCTATATAAAGTTTGTAAGTCAACTTCATCAATCTTTTTCAATATGGTAAATTTTGCTTTTTCTATCTAAAAGTCATGACTGTATTAGCTTCCTGAGGTTTTTATGTTTTATTTTTTACATTTAAATCTTCAGTCCTTCTGGGATTGATTTTGGTGTATGACGTAAAGTAGGGGTTAAACTACATTTTTTTTCTTATATGCCACCCTATTATTCAAACATCATTTATTGAAAAGCCTATTCTTTTACCCCAGAGCTCCTCAGTGACAACTTTTTTCATAAAACAAATGTCAATATACGCTTGACACTCTTCCTGAGAATTCATTTCTGTCCTATGGATCTAGTATAGTAGTCTATCCTTGTGACAATACTGTACTTTCTTAATTACTACGTATTTAAAATAATCCTTGTTATCAGATAGAGCAAATCTTTCCCACCTGTTTTTCATCAGCCATATCTTAGCTAGTTTTGGCTTTTTTCCATTTTCCTATAAAAGTTAGAATCAACTTGTCAACTTACATACATACATGCAGATTTTAAGAAAATACTCTTGTGATTTGATTGGGTTGAAATGAAACTATCAATCAGTTTGGGGAATATTGATAGGTTGACAGTACTGTGTCTTCTAATGCATGAACATTCTTCATTACTCCATTTATTTAGGATTTTAAAAATTCCTGTCAATAATGTTTTATATTTTCTGCATGAGGGTCTATTACAGTTATTTCATTTTTTTCTCAGATTTTGAAGTTTTTAATACTACTATAGGCAATATCATTTAAAAATTGTATTGTCTGCTGTTATTACTACTCATTAAATCAAATAATTGATTTGAAGAATCTTTTGAGTTTTCTAGGTATAAAATATATTATCTGAGAATAATGATAGCTTATTTCTTGCTTTCCAATCCTTCTACTTATTATTACTATTATTATTTTTTCTTCTCTTACAGTCTTGTATAGGTCCTAAAGAAAAATGTTAAATAGAAATGGCTGTATCTGCCATCTTTACCTGACACAAATCTTCAAAAGGAAGCTTTCATCATTTTGCCAATAAGCAAGACGTTGCTGTACATTTCTTTTGAAGATCTATTTTTTGGGGGGGGAGGAGAAATTAAGAAATTTTCCTCTTTTTCTAGATAGCTAAGATTTCATACATAAACAAACATTTATATATAAATATATTTAAATACATTTGAGATACTTTTCCTACAACTATTGAAATAAATTATTTTTTCCCTTTACCCTATAAATAAATTGCATTGGTTGATTTACAAATCTTAAACAAGCTTCCATCCCTGGTATAAATCCAACTTTGGTTTGTTAGAGAACACTTTTAAGATATTGTTGGATTAGCCTGAGGATATTTTACTTAGCACTTTTACATCTATGTTAATGAATGAAAACGACCTATGATTTTCTTTTCTCATTGTTTCTATTGACAACTCCGATGTCACTCTAACTGTTGTGCCTTTGAGTTCAATCTGCTGATTTTTCCCTGGTTGCTTTTAATATTTTTCTCTTTATTTTTCTGAAGTTTCTTGACTAAGATTTGATGTGATTTAGTCTGGAATTCTTTCTATCATTCTTATGATTTGTAAAACTTCTTTGAAACTGAAATATTTAATTATTGTCTCTTCAAATACAACTTCTGCCCCATTCCATCTTTCCTTTTATTCTGGGACTGCAAAGTGGCATATATTAGCCTTCCTGGTGTATCCTTTATGAATATTACATTTATACTGAATCTTTTCCATAGTTTCTTCTCTCTGTTCTTAATTCTGTGTATTTTATTCTGATCTAGCTTTTACTTCACTGTATTCTCTCTTTAGCTGTATCCAATATGCTGTTAAACTCACCATGTAGGTTCTTAATTTCTATTATTATATTTTTCAGTTCTTTAATTTCTGTTTCCATTTTTCATATTTAAATTTTTTTTTTTTTTTTTTTTGCCAAATTGTTCAATCTTGTCTTAGCTCCTTGAATACAGTATGAAGTTATTTCTTATTTTGTATCAGATAAATTAGGATATATGGAGCCCCTTTTTCTATTGTCTTTTTCATTTTTTCAACTCCTCCCTGTTCACAATGTCCTTGTCATTTGTCCCATTATTTTTTATTTTTTGCTCAATGTTTTATTATAAATATTTGGGAAACTACAAAAGGAAAAAGAGGCCAGGATGATTTTTCCACCACGATTTAATTTTGCTTCTGCCAGGTACCTGGGGGCAATATCACTCAGGGATTACTTTAAGTCGCTTTCAGGGATGTGAATGATAATAAGCTGAGGCACGGTCTCCTGCAAGGCCTTGATGAATACCAGTTCACACTTAATGCGCACAGCTCCATTAACCTGCCCTGGCGTCTCACCTGCAGCCCCTGGCCAGATCATTCTTCACTATGTTATTCAGAATTTAACATCTTTAAGCAGATGTTTTCATAATATTTCCAGACTTTTTATCTGTGCTCAGTAGAGAATTGGCATAAATTACTTAGTTTGCCATAATGGGAAATAGAAGTTCATTAACCCTTTATTTTTTGTGATATTTAGGCAAATTGCTTATCCCCTCCAAGCCTCTGTGTGGAAAAGGGAGAGTCTTATGTAGAACGTGCCCCTTTTATTTCATCTCAATACACTTTGTAATGACTCCATTTCCAGTTCAGGGGTGAGATAAGATGACTATTGTTTATGATCATAGATTTTTATGTGTAAAACATACAAAATGGGAAGTCATTTTTATTTATTTATACTTATTGGGAAAATACCATATGTATTCTAATAGAAACACACACACACACACACACACACATAAACCAACTAAAACGATGGCAAGACAAAGCTTGCATTAAAAATGTTACAGATAAGATAGGGAACTGACCTACTCATAACTCATCTTCTCCTTGCCAAGGGTCCATCATAACCATTCCAAATTGAGATAAAAATCTTCAAGCAGAACACCCAAGAGAGAACAACTTTACAACAACTATCTACCTCAAAGTTCCATGAAGAGTCTCTCTTGTCTACTAATTTACCTGAGTACCTTCTGAGCAGCTGAGACCTGTGCAATTTGCAGTAAAGGGTCTCTTCCTTTAGCTATATAAATAAGGCAGGAACCAGCTCCTACCTCTGTATGTTAAATCTCCTTTTCATTGTGAAGTAAACAGTTAGGGAACATTGGAAAAACAATAAAAATTCAATTAAGAAGCCCCCAAGACCTTGGCTTTGTTTTCAGTTGTCAGGCAAACCTAACAGTGTACAATGGAGGAAAGTTAAAAACCAGTAAACTAGGTGTGTAGTCCAAGATGACAGTGTAGAAAGAGCCTAAACTCACCTCCTCCCTTGGACAAACCGAATACTTTACTATATACAGGGCAAATCTTCCTGAAGGAAAACTGAGGGCTGACTGAACAGCTTTTGCACAACAAATGATAGCGGGATCACATGTATATGGGTAGAAGAGATGGAAACAGGGTATTGATGGCAACCCCACTTCTGAATCAGTGACCTGTAGTAGAGAGGGTTATCATTAAGGGATTGCAATATTCACAAATCAATCAACATGATACACATTGGCAAAAAGAAGGATCAAAATCATATGATCATCTCAATAGATGCAGAAAATGCATTTGACACAATTCAAATCCATTAATTTAAAAAACTCTCAAAAAAGTGGGTATAGAGTGAATATACCTCAATACCATAAAGCCCATGTATGACAAATTCACAGCTAACATCATACTCAACAGTGAAATGCTGAAAGCTTTTCCTCTAAGATCATGTTCCTTCAAGGGAACAAGAAATGAATGCCCACTCCTGCCACTATTATTCAGTATGGTATTGGAAGTCCTAGCCATAGCAATCTGACAAGAAAAATAAAAGGAATCCAAACTGAAAAGGAGTAAGTCAAACTGTCACTATTTGCAGATGCCATGGTACTATATATAGAATATCCTAAAGATGCAACCAAAAAATAAAAAACAACAACAACAAAAAACCATTAGAACTAATAAATGAATTAAGTAAACTTGCAGGATACAAGATTAATGTACAAGATCTGTTGCATTTCTATACACTACTAATGAACTATCAGAAAGAAAAATTAAGAAAATAATCCCATTTTTTTTCCAAAAAGAATTAAAATACTTAGGAATAAATTTAACCAAGAAGGTGAAAGATGTGTGCTCTGAAAACTGCAAGACATTGATGAAAGAAACTGAAGATGACTCAAGTAAATGGAAAGCATGCTCAAGGTTTGGAAGAACTAATATTGTTAAAATGTCCAAACTACCCAAAACAATCTATAGTTTCATTACAATCCTTATAAAAATGTCCATGGTGTTTTTCACAGAACTAGAACAAATGACTTTAAAATGTATATGGAAAGAAAGAGAGGAAGGAAGGAAGGAAAGAAGGAAAGGAGGGAGGGAGGGAGGGAGGAAGGAAACTATGAATAGTCAAAGCAATCCTGAGAAAGAAGAACAAAGCCAATTATCATGCTCCGTGACTTCAAACTATACAACAAAGCTATAGTAATCAAAACAGGTAATCAAAATTGTATGGGCACAGAAACAGACACATAGATAAGTGGAACAGAATAGAGGGCCTAGAAGTAAGTCCATGCTTATGTGGTCAATTAATCTATGACAAAGGAGGTAAGAATATACAATTGGGAAAAGACAGTTTCTTCAATAAATGCTGTTGGGAAAACTGGACAGCTGCATACCAAAGAGTGAAACTAGACCACATTCTTATACTATATACAAAAATAAACTCAAATTGGGTTAAAGACTTAAATGTAAGACCTGAAATCATAAAACTCCTAGCAGAAAACACAAGCAATAAGCACTTTGACATCTGTCTTAGCAATATTTTTTTTGGATATGACTCCTCAGGCAAGGGCAACAAAAGCAATAATTAAGACATGGAACTACATCAAACTAAAAAGCTTTTGCACAGCAAAGGAAACCATCAACAAAATGAAAAGGCAGCCTACAAAATGGAAGAAGATATTTGCAAATGGTTTGTCAGATAATGGGTTAATATCCACAATATGTAAAGAACTCATAAAACTCAATATCAAACAAGCAAACAATTCAAGTAAAAAGTGGGCAGAGGATCTGATTATTTTTCCAAAGAAGCCATACTGATGGCCAACAGGCATATGTAAAGATGCTCATCACCACTAATCATCAGGGAAAGGCAAGTCAAAATCACAATGAGATATTACCTCACACTTGTCAGAATGGCTATTATCAAAAAAAAAAAAAAAAAAAAAAAAGAGAGAGAGAAAGAAAAATAACCAGTGTTGGTGAGGATGTGGAGAAAAGGGGACCCTTGTGCACTGTTGGTGGGAATGTAGATTGGTGCAGCCACTATGGAAAACAGTAGGGAGGCTCCTCAAAAACCTAAAAATAGAACTACAATACGATCCAGCAATGTCACTTCTGAGTATTTAACCGAAGAAAAATTTAATTTAAAAATATATGCACCTCAGTGTTAGCATTATTTACAATAGCCAAGATATGGAAGCAACCTAAGTATCCATCAATAGATGAATAGATAAGGAAGATGTGATATATATATATATATATATAGAGAGAGAGAGAGAGAGAGAGAGAGAGAGAGAGAGAGAGGGAGGGAAAGAGAATGGAATAACAGAATATTACTAAGCCATAAAGAGAATGAAATCTTGCCATTTATGATACATGGAAGGACCCTGAGGGTATTATGCTAAATGAAATAAGTCAAACTGGGAAAGACAAATACTGATGAATTCACTTAAACATCAAATCTAAAAAACAAAATAAGTGAACAAAAATAACAAAACGAAATAGACCCATAGATACAGAGAACAAACTGGTGGTTGACAGAGGGGAGGTGGGTGGTGTGGGAAATAAGAGAAGGAGCTTGAGAGGTACAAACTTACAGTTATAAAGTTAATAAGTCACGGGGATGTAATATACAGCATATGGAATATAGTCAATAATAGAGAAATAATTTTGTGTGGTGACATATGGTAACTAGACTGGTTGTTATCATTTTGTAATGCATAAAAATAATGAATCTCTATGTTGTGTACTTGAAACTAACATAATACTGTAAGTCAAGTATACCTCAATTTAAAAAAAAGGAAATTCTATTTTGAAATTCAAAGCCATGCTGTTCCGATTCTTCAAATGTAAAATGAGGTTTTCTCATACCTACCTTACAGGTTTGTAAGGGAGGATTAAGTGTGGAAATTCATTAAAGCACTTCCATAATTCTCGGTACTTTGGTCTAAAGAAAAGTTAGGTTATTACTATGATTATAATGTGAATTACAATATGTTGATTTTAAAAGTGTACCCACATAAGAATTACTGGTTGTCAAAATAATTAATTAATAACCTTACCTCATGTTTACAGAGATCTACTTTTTGCAGTCTATAATTTAATCCTTGGACAAAGCCTGTGGGAAGCAGCTGTGACTCAGTGTAAAAAAATTTTTGCTTTGTGTTAGAAGATCTGGCTTTAAATCGCCATTGTGATATCTGTTAGTCATCAAACTTAGCAAAAAATCATCTAGTCTCTGCCTCAGTTTTCTTATATGCAGACTGAGGATAATACATTCCTCACAGGTTTGTCAGGAGTAAGTAGACAGCACGTGTAAAAGTACCTACCTCTATGGGCAAGGAGGCACTCAAGAATGGTCATTGTATTACTAGCCCCATTTCAAAGATGAAGAAACTGAGATTCAGAGAGTTAGACGTGTCAGAGTTACTACATGAAAAGGAAATGATGGCACTGAAAATAAAATGCAGTTTATATGAATGTCTATTCCAGCACTCATCCAAAGAACTATGCTATATTTTTGCATTTGTGAACAACAGACTTCAGCATAAAATATATGCTGAACGTTACTCAACTTGTTCTATATGATTCAGCAATCATTATGTGCCCCAAAGACCCAATTAGAGTAGCAATTACCCACAAATAAAAATACAAATATGGGGCTTCCCTGGTGGGGCAGTGGTTGAGAGTCTGCCTGCCAATGCAGGAGACACGGGTTCGAGCCCTGGTCTAGGAGGATCCCACATGCCGCGGAGCAACTAGGCCCGTGAGCCACAACTACTGAGCCTGCGCGTCTGGAGCCTGTGCTCTGCAACAAGAGAGGCCGTGACAGTGAGAGGCCCGTGCACCGCGATTAGGAGTGGCCCCCGCTTGCCACAACTAGAGAAAGCCCTTGCGTAGAAACGAAGACCCAACACAGCCAAAAAAATAAAATTAAATAAATAAATAAGTCAGGAGCTCTTAAAAAAAAAAATACAAATATGGAATCATGATGTTACACTGAAAGCATCCTAGTTGTCTATCAAAACTTATCTTACTCATTTTATCCTGAGAAAGCAGAGCTTGTAGTCCATTCTGGGAATGTGTGGATGAACTTAGATATTGAACTGTGTATTTTAGAGGATGGAAGGAACCCTGAAAGTCACTGAATCGAAAGGAAATCCCATTATCAGCTTGTTTGCTTTTCTTTTGTGTCTTCCTCATAAAAGTCATGCACAATATGAAAATAAATAGTTATAAAAGCATTATCAGTTAAGCAGGAATGGGGCTTAACTGACTTCATAACCTCTGAATGTGCTGTATGGCTTAATGAAGATTATTGAAATTGAAACGATGGCTAGAAGCATTCTCAAGCATAAAGAAAATTTTCTGTTTAATAAATTCTTAGCTGTGAAGCTACAACCATTTGTAGGGCCTCAAATGAAAAGTTTTCTGATCGAGCAGTTAACTTGTAACCAGCACAGTGATGATCTGACATTTATTATGTTCCATTTGCGAAGACAATTTCGTTCGCTCAAAGCAGGTAAATTCAGTTCATATCCTTTCAGAATGAGACTGGACCCAGCGAATGAACCACTCTTCGCGCCTGGTTGCTCAGGATCCTCACTTTCTCGACCTTTCACCTCCCCTCTGGGCCTGAGAGCCAGAGAACCCCCATGATTTCATTCTAGTAAATTAGATGTCACAAGCTGTTGTGATCTGTCAGCCAAGTGTAACCGCAACACTGAGGTCTTCTTGCTCCTCTCCAAGAAATCAATAATGCGTCTCTGCAGCAGGATCCTGAGTTCTGATCACTTTGTCACATTTCAAAGCAAATGACACAGCATGTGGAAATGGGTAACAGACAAAAAGCACAGAAGTACAAAAGTACTGACAGCGCTCAATCCAAGGAGGAGAAATTAAGATCTTATAAAGGAGTTTCTAATTACATTCTCTCTTACTGACTTTCAAATGGGCATCCAGAGTCTTTTATGTTTTTAAAAATCAGAAGATAGCACCTTCAGAATTTCAAATTAGCAAATTTCTGATAAAGGGTGTTTGCTTTGAAATAGCAAAGTCTGCTTCTGAAGAGGTAAATAAATAATTCGAATGGCCTCGTGGCCCAGGGCAGGGTTTCAGAAGATAAGGAAGCCATTCTCTATTTGTCCTGTAAATTATGATTACATGATGACTGTTGCTATTATAGTCATTGGTCTTATTATGATTTCTAATTCACAGATAAGATATATACAACAAGCAGAGCAAAGTCTTCTGAAGTATTTTTTAGAGATGGGAAGATTTGATTCACCTCTATTCTTCACCTTAACCTTGAAAAAATTATCTTGTGTGGAGGTGAAAAGAAACAGTGTAAATCATGTGTCAGCAAACTACAGACCACAGAGTAAATGTGGCTCATTGTCTGTTTTTGTAAATAAACTTTTATTGGAACACAGGCACACTCACTAGTTTACATATTTCTTATGGCTACTTTCCTGCTATAACTGCAGAGTCGAGTAGTTCAGACAAAGATCTTATGAACTACAAAGCCTAAAATATGCTATGTAGGTCTTTACAGAAGAAGTTTGCTGGCTTGTGGTCCAAATGATGCTGAGTTTATCTAGCTCTCCTTTTGTGCAAATGAAAATAGCAAAATCCCAGCTCAAGTGGCCAGACTAAGTTCTATCTTAGGATAGATTTTGTAAGAGAAGTAATTGCTGGAGATTAGAAGAGAACACAAATACATGGAAGGATTTTGGAAGCAGAAGTAAAATATATTATATATCAATTATTTACCAAGGACTGTGCTAGGCTTTTTACACATTACATTAGTTTCCAATGGCTGCTGTAATGAATTACCACAAACTTGGTGGCTTAAAAGACAAATTTATAATCTTATAGCTCCAGAGATCAGAAATCAAATATGTCTCACTGTATTAAAAGTCAAGATATTGGCATTCCTGTGTTTCTTCTGGAGGCTCTATGGGGACTCTGTTTTCTTGCCTTAGCCAAATTGTAGAGGCTGCCCGAATTCCTTGGTTGGCTTCCATCTTCCAAGCCAACAAAGGCCTGTCAGGTCTTTTCCACAATGCCTGTTCCTTCCATATTTAAGGGCCTTGGGATCACCCTGGCTTACCCAGATGATTCAGGATAATCTCCCCATTGTAAGGTCAGCAAATTAGTAATATTAACTGCATCTGCAACCTTAATTCCCTTTTGCTATGTAACCTGATATATTCATGGTTCCAGAGAATAGGACATTCCCATCTTGGGAGGGCAATTATTCTGCCTACCACAGACACATTCTATTATTTAATGTTCACACTAATCTTATGAGAAAAAATATAATTATCTTTATTTTACAGATCAGAAAACTAAGGCTGAGAGAGGCTAATTAACCTTCCCAAGGTCACAGGACTACTAAGTAGTAAAGATGAGATTTAAATCCAGTTCCTGCTGATTCTGAAGACTATGCTCTATCATACAATGAGTAAGAGTACCACTAAGAAGAAATTCTGTCTCTCACAGAATACCTTCTTTTCCTCTCAAAAAGCACCTGGAGCAGAGAATATCATGTTTGCCTAGACATGATTTCTCCTCTACTCTTCTGACATTGCATGAACATGCAGTGACATTTAGAAACAGATTCAGATTGATAGGAATTGATTTCTTAAGCTCCATTTTAGCCAGATAGACTGAACTTTAAATAATTCTTTAAAGAAAGTTCATTGCTGATTTCTTCACTGATTTCAGAAACCAATCACTTCCATTATGGATCAGCATGACAAAGATACACATGGGCCCAAAAACTTAAGCCAGGAAAACTTAAAGACAGGACTGGAGTTAGTGAAAAGATATTGGGCTAGCAACTCTTTGGCTAAGTGCTTCACCCACAGAATAAAATATTTCACTTACCACTAGATACACTATATAGTTCAACCTGTGTGGTTCAGCTGTGACTTGCTCCAGGTCTCAGCCTGACAATACAGATAACTTTTATTTTTCCAATTAGTTGCTCAAATAAAAATTGGGCAATATTTGCAGAAATACCAATATCTCCCTCTTGAGATGTCTTCATCTAAATTATCCAAGAATTTAGGGTGCTGATTCAGACTGAAAGGGGTTAGTTCAGTTACCAAACTATCCTCTTAATTCATCGGGTAGGATGAATGCCTCTAAAACTACTGAAGATTGAATCCACATATTCTGAGGGCCACAGGCCCACAACTGATGTGATGTCTTTGGTGATCCAATTCTCTAAGGTAGTAGCTCTTCTTACTTTATAATTTCATGTTCAGGCATCTTTACCAAATGTAGGTTGGATCTGCAGGGACCTCTTGTCTCAGCCATCACTGTGGATTCATTCCACCTAAACTCACAGTGGTCTTTGGGTGCCCTGTCTTATCAGAAGACCTCAGTGACTCCTTGGTCCAAGCAGAAAAAATTTCCACCTCATTTCTAGTGAGTAGCTCTGTATCCCAAATAGTACTGTGAGGGTCTTTGACAATGCCACAGAAGACCCCTTCCCATGTCAGCTATTCAATTAAATATAAGCTATGGCCTTATATTTAATTGAAGGACGGCATGCAAAAACCTTTTCCATAAATGAATTCTCCAGTCTGGTATGCTGTCTCCATATTGACATGAAGGAGAATGGCGTAATTATTAATTATGTTTCATTCATTTCAGAATGTTATTTCAAATCTCCTCAACAATTGTTTTCATCCTTAAGGAACTGAGAATTAAAAAGAAAAAAATAGCCCCTTCTTGTTATATTAAGTCAAATTCATTAAACAAGGGTTAAGAGAGTCAATTTTGATATTCAGTCTAGTCATGCTGTTCTCTCTGGTTAGATGAGGTGAGGAGCATTAACTTACAAAATTCTGCCCCCCAAAAAGAGACTAGCCCCATAAATGAGTTGGAGTGTCTCTAGTATTTTATTTTGAAAATTTCTATTTTGAAATAATTTTAGAGTAACACAAATGCTTCAGAGTTCCAGTATACCTATCACCCAGCTTCCCTTACTGTTAACATTTTACCTAGACATAGCAAAATTGTTAGACTTTAACATAAAAACAATACTATCAGTTAATCTAAAGACTTTATTCAAAAATTTCCAATTGGCCCATTAATGCCCTTGTGCTGGTCCAGACTCTAATCAGAATCCCCCAAACATATTATGTTTCCCTAGTCCCAGCACGGTGCAATTCCTTAGTCTTTCTCAACCTTGGCATGTTGAAGGGTACTGCTATTTTGTAGAATATCTCAGTTTAGGAGTTTGAATCTGTTTATTTCATTCATTATTTTGGCAAGAATATCACAAAAGTGTTATTTGCAGACCTGACATTACCCATCTCCACAGTGCATCATATCAGAGGTATAGGATGTGGATAAGACTTTTTACTGGTGACATTAACTTGATTAACTTAAGGTGCTGTCTGTCAGGTTTTTCCACTGTGAAGATACTACTTTTTTCCAATTGTAATTAATAAATATCTTTAAAGAAATTACTTTGAGAATATGCAAATATTCTGTTTTTCTTCATAATTTTGGCCATCAATTTTAGCATTCATCTATAATTCCTACCTGCAACAATTATTACTGTGGTGTTTGCCAAAGAGTGGTCTTCTATTTCCATCATTCCTTCTATATTTAACAAATTAGAATTCTACTGCAAGGAAAAACTGTCCTTTCTCCCACATTTATTTACTTATTCAATTATTTATTTATACTCTTAAAGGCTCATAAATATTTATTTTATCCTATAAATTACAGCATATTACTATAATTAGTTATTTTTCTCAAAGTGTCCCAGATGTGGTCATTGGAAGTCCTTTTGTGTAGACTTCTATGTCCTTTCAGCTCCCTTCATTTTGTGAACACTTTGTTATTTTCTAGCACAACAAAATATTCCAGGGTAATTTTTGTATTTTTACTAGCTCAGCTTGGATTCAATAATTTCATTGGTACTGAGTTGTCATTGTTTCATGGTCTACTTAGTTGACAGACCTAGGAGACAGGGAGAGAGAGAGGGAGAGAGGGAGAGAGAGGAGAGGTGTGTATTATCTACACATATATGCATATACAAAAATATGTACATCCATATATGTGCATTGTACATATATGTCTATATATACAGAAATCTAGTCATTATACATACATGTTCATGCATGTAACATTTATACACATATATAATGCATCTACATCTCACTCTATGTTCGTGTGAATATATAATATATACACAGAGAGAGGCATACACACACAGAGCAGGGGGTTCATTCTAACCTTCCGTTTCCTTACTTATAGGTCTCTCCTTTGCGTGAGAAATCCAGCTCTAAGTATTCACAATGTATGTACTTATTTGTTCAATTCTGATATACATATAAAGTAGTTTCAGAATTGATATCCATAGCCCTATGAGAAATAAGTTTAATATCTGTATAGTATATATTTGTAAAATATACCTATATTATGGTATGTTGGTGCACAGTTATTTTGTGAGTATAATAGAGCATAATGCTTGTTGACAGTACTTTTTATCTTTAGCCTCAAAGTATATAGTAAAAATGCTGTTCAAAATCACTTAGGTTAGTAATTTTCTTCCCACAGTCTTTAGTGTGGTCATAAAATTGTATTTGTAGTGCTTGATTAACTTTAGTGTGTTACTCTTCGTATTTCATCTTCAGTCTCGCCCCCCATTAAAATTCTACTGAATTTTAATTATTTAGATTTTGGGATATGTGAAGAATTACCATAGCTTAAAGCATCAGAACTTTAAAAAAAAAAAAAAAAAAGGTGTATTCAGAGACACATCACTCCTCCCTCATCTTTTATGCCTCATTCCCATTCACCCATTCTTCCCACACAGTTTCCTCTCAACCTCTGTAGACAACTCCTTAGTTTCTGGTTACTCTTTGTATTTAATTTTACATAAATGAGGAGGTATATACATTTATATATATATATATATGTGTATATATATATATATATATATATATATATATATACACATATATATACATATATATATATATATATACTTTTTTTTCTATATCCTTTTTTACATAAATAGTACCACACTATGGATACTCTTTTGGACTAACACCACACCCATAATGTTCTCTCCCATACAAGATTTCTCATCTTTTACAACATGGATAGGCTGAAAGTTTTCCAAATCTTTACATTCTGCTTCCTTTTTGGTTATCAATCCATCTTCCAATCATTTCTCTCTTCTTGCAATTTACTATAAGAGTCAGGAGGTGTGGCCTCAATACTTTGCTTAGATGTAACTTCAATACGTCGCTTAGAAATTTCTTCAGCTAAATATCCAATTTCATCACTCACAGGTTCTACCTGCCACAAAACACTAGGACATTAACACAATTGAGCCAAGTTCTTTGTTACTTTATAATAAGGATGGCCTTTCCTCCAGTCTCCAGAACATGTTCCTCATTTCCATCTGAGACCTCATCAGAGTGGCCTTTACTGTCCGTATTTCTACCAATATTCTGCTCAGGTAGAATGCTGAAGCTTTCTCTATGATAAGGCTTTCTCTACAGCTCTCCTATGTTCCTCCTGAGCTATCACCAGAATTGCCCTGAACAGTCCTTTCTTTCAGCCTCTCCCTATAACCCAGTCCCAAAGCTACTTGCACAGTTTTTAGGTGTTTGTTACAGCAGCACTCCAGTTCTCAGCACCACAGCATAGGTGGCTTATGAACAACAGAAATCTATTTCTCACAGTTCTGGAAGCTGGGAAGTCCAAGATCAAGGTGTCAGCAGTTTAGTGCCTATGGAGGTCCACTTTCTGGTTCATAGATGGCCATCTTCTCACTGTCTTTTTGCAGGGCAAATGGGGCAAGGATACTTGCTAGGGTTACTTTTATAAGGGCACTAGTCCTATTCCCTTGTAACCTAATCACCTCCCAAAGGCCCCACCTCTAAATACCATCACATTAGGAATTAGGATTCATCATATGAATTTTGGGGAGACATATACATTTGGTCATAGCATTATAATATACTGATAAATTGCCTTTTTTGAAGGTTGTACCAGTTTGCATTCTCATCAGCAATATATGCAATTATCTGTTTGCAATCTCACAACTATGATGCATCATATTTAATTTTCACCAATCTGACAGGCATTTATCTAATTTCTCTAATTTTTAATATACCTAAAGATTTTCATATGTTTAATGGACATTTTCTTATACATGTACTTTGGGAAATGTCTGGCAATATCTTTTTGTTTTTCTAGTGGGTTTGGATTTTTGTCCCTCAGTTTTAAAGCATTCTTTATATATTAGTATATCAGCCCTTTCTCTCAATTAAGTAGAAAATATTTTCTCAGCCAGTTGGTCAGTATTCTTTGATCATTTTTATACTGTTTTTGCTGTGAAAATATTTTGTATTTTTGTAGTTAAAATTTTCAGATCTTTGCTTTTATTGCCTCTGGATTTTGAGACATGGAAAGTCTTTCCCTAGATGAAAGTTAAAAAGGAATTTACTCATCTTTTCTTAGAATACTTGTTTGATTACATATTTTACATCTGGATCCCTGATCCAGTTGAAGTTTCTTCTTGTGAATGGTATGAGGTCTGTATCTAATTTTATTGCCTTCCAGTGGCTACCCACTTTCCCACCACCGTTTCCTCAGGTGTCTGTCACTGTCCCAGTGAATAGAGATGCCACTTCTATCATTTACTATACTGTCATATGCATAAGAGTGTTTCAAAACTTTTAATACTATTTCACTGGCCCATTTGTCTATTCATCTGCCATTACCACCTTGATTTGATTTTGTACCATAATAGTATACTTTAATGTCTGGTAAGGATAGACTTCCTCATAGTTTTGCTTTCACAGCAATTTCTTACCTACTCTTGTGTGTTGATTTTTCCATCTGTTTTTTTTTTAACTTTCTTTTATTTCAGTGGTTACTTTTCCCTTGACATTTCTTCTTTGCATATTTGCTCCTTCTCCCTTTTTATCAAGTTATCTAGTAACATGTATATTTTTGTAATTAAAAAAATAATTTTGATTAATTAAATAGGTCTACCATTCTTTTCTGTCCTCTCCCTCCTTAAATTCTGTTTTTATATTTATTGTTCCTTTCTTATACTTTCTTTTAGTTTACCTTGTTATTCTTTCCCTTAACCTTTGAGCTGGATATTTAATTAATTTTTAGTATTTCATTTGTACTGATAAAGTTGTTTAGTGAGATGTATTTTCCTCAAATCACTACTTAAATAATTTCTGTGATATGTAGTGGTTTCAGTTTTTTTTAGAAATTCTGTCATTTCAGCTCATGTCTCCCTTTCAACCAATGATTCCTCAGTTAAAATTTTTAAGTGGGAGAGCCTTTACATATTTTGTTTTTCTTAATAATTTCTGATTTTATTCCACTGTGATACAAGAGTAGTATTTTATAATATTTCTACTTAATGGAACATACTGACAATTTCTTTGTGACCTAACATGTGCTTAATTTTTGTCACAAATATTTCACAAGATAAAACATTTATACATTAGTCTTCCTCTCCCATTCCCATCTTTCCTCTAGTCTTAGATCTTTGTTTGTACATATAAAAATGCTCACCAAGAGACCTTTCGCTGGTTTTGCAGCCAACTCTTGGTTGGATATATCTCCTCCTTTATTAGATTCCTCAAGAAGGGCTCATGGGTGCAAAATTTCCTACATTTTTATACGTTAAAATTGTTTTTCTATATCTGTCTTACTTCTAAGTACACTTTGACAGGATACAAAATCCAGGGTTCATACTTTCCACTTTGTCCAATTAGGACTTTTTCATTTTTTACCAATAATATTAAAACTTGGGCATTGTCTGTATTTAAATTATGCTGAGCACATGGTTTTGTGCAATTTAATTTTTCACTCTTGTAGTTCTCTATTATTTTGGGAGGAAATGTTAGGATATATGGACCTATGCAGCCATCATTGTCTTTAGATATCGGAAGGCCTTACTTGCAAAATTCTATGCCATCCATTAGTCTTTTCCACCTTGCTCCAGTAGCTTTAGAACTTTGTCAAAATTCCTTTACATTGTGGGAGAGAAAGACAAACAGCCTAGGAACAACATTTACTTTGTTCTTACTTCCCCAGAGCTGAACATCATGGGCTTTAATATGCCTATCCATGTTATTTTAATTTACCTCAAGGCAGTGTTCATTAATAGCCCTGGGGCAGATATGACAGCAATATGTTCAATTAAACATGTCATCAACACTTACGCAGATAATGCCAAATTGTTCAGTGTCTAGTTTTAGCCAGACATAAATGCTCCATTGCTATGTTGAAAGTTGTTTGCATTGTATATAGCTAATTACAATATGCCTTAGGTTTCCCATAATGTTTTTTCTAATGAAAGAGAATCCTTAGTGTCTAACCATAACCATGATTTAAATTAGCCTATTGTACAGAATAGCTAAAATCCTGAAAGGTACAACTCTGGGTAACAAATCCCCTCTTCCCATTGTCTCTGCCTTCAGAACCCTCAGTGGTTGATACACACTTTGCAAATATATGTCCTCTTAAAGTAAGGCCATGTGAAAAAGAAATATTAAAATTAGATTGATAACATATATAAAAGTTTTAGGGAACACAATTTCTGCTCCAAGGTTTAGGAAGAAATTGTTCACCTTGTTATGTGCTATATATGGAAACTTTGCTTCCAAAACTTTTTTTTACTAAATAATGAACAAATGTTCAATATTCAAGCAATGCTTGTCAAGTTATCTGTTAAATAAATAAATAAATAAAATACAAGAAGGGAATTAAAGAAAGGAATTTAATATTGCAATATGTGTGAATACTATTAATAAATAATCAATAACTTGATTATAAGCTTTATAGAAACAATTAATTCATAATATACCTTTTAAAAGCTAGTTTTAACTAGAAAGCATTGAATATCTATCTTGGGAAATTTTTATCACTGGTAGCTGCCCAGAACCTATACATCAATCTTTACACATGTTCTTTTTTTAATCCAGTAAGTAAAAATAGACACACACACAAACACAAACACACACACAAAAGACCTCAGAAATCATTAGATTCATGCAATTACCTGAAATGCTTTCTAATATGAGTATTTGCAAAAGTGCATTTAAATTGTCATAAAAAATAACGATTTCTTGGGATTTATAGGTTACATTGCAGCATTCGAATCCTTACACTGGCCCTCATTATAGGAAGCCAGGATGTGCCAAGAAAACTATTCTTAGCCTGGTTTCCCAGCGAACCAAGGTGCACAAATTTTCTGTGTGTCAGTCTCTTTCTATCAAACCATTTGATCTCATGAGCATAAAGCAAAGTTAGTTAAAATTGGAAAGAGAAAATACAAACTAATCAGATTTTCACTAACTTAAAACATCCAATGGTCATTAGGTGATATCAGAGACTAGCACTCTATTTTCATGGTTTAAAATTATTTACTGATTAAGCTTCTGGCCAGGATTACGCCTACAGCCACACTGGTTGTATACTGCATACTTCCAAGAGAGGTACTCACATAGATTATAGAGACACGGTACCTGTGGAGTTATGCAGTACACAACCTACCCAACCTTAAATACAGTGGGTCTGCAATCTGATAACATTACCCAGCATAACTAAAGTATGCAAGGACAACTTCCACAGCACCACAAGGAAGGTCAGCTCATCCCAAAACTAAGAAAAACTGAAAAACAAATTCAGTTAATATCAGATATGTCTGAATAAGAAACCAAATGTTCAAAAATACACACTTTGAAAATAGCTAGACATATAACAACACAAGTTGCTCTTATAACCCACTTTAATTAGTTGCTTAACAATTACCCCAAATATAATTGATTACTTTAATAATTGCAACTGGTTTTCAAAATATGTTCATTCCTGCATTTATTTAGCACAAATCAATTGAGCCCTTACATGTGTACTAATAACATCTGTAATATGCATGATAAGAAATAAACCTTATTTCAGGTAATATTCTGCCTCCCTATTCTGGAGGCTGAGAATACTAAATGTTCTCTTGTTTCAATACTAAAATAATAACACTTAATTCTATAAATATCTAAGTAATTAAATATCCACAGGATACAATGGGAAATTAATGTGGCCTAAAAAGTGGAAAGATTTTATTTGGGTTTCTTTGTTGCTGTTGTTACTGTTGCTATTGTCATATATATAGAACTCACCCAATACTAATACAGGTGATAAACATGTATCTCTGTAAAATAGTAGAGTACTGAGAATTGTTACATAATAAGATGGGCTACATGAGAAAAAAGATAAGCGGTCATATTGCTTGAGACAAGAAGTTAAGTAATGAAAATAGAGGTGGCCAAGAAGGGAAAACCTTAACCAGAAAGACTAAGGTGGAAATTCCTTTGTGAAAAATGGTAAGAGAGAAAAATTCAACACTATCTCAAGATACACGATAAACCTAAAATGATAGAATTCACATATAATTTAGATAGACACTCTGGTTTACTGAAGGGAAACAATATGTGAAATTTCAGCACAGTTGAAGGTAACTGGCTGTCTGATTAGGGGCCTGCAGGATCAAAGGAACAAATGAAGTTTCGGGTAATTGATGGGAAATATCATAATACATGGGCCTAACGTTGCTAATTAAAAGTTGAAAGGGAAGTCTGATTATTGTTGGGATCGTATAATATGCCACTGGAGATCTGTGTAAATAAAATTTGAGACCATTTCTCTATTTCTCCATGCACAATGAATAAGTAGAAGGTGACTGAAGCATGTCATAAAAGCTCACCACAGACAGAAAGTCACTGAAATGGACAAGACTGAAGAATGAGAGCACATGGGAGACATTCTCAGCAGCCACTCAAAAAGATGCTTAACTGTGGGATCGATCCTGGGACTCATCAGAGAACTATGATGGCTTAATCCATGGCAAACTACAAAAATCTTGTGCTGTCTCTCTCAGAAGAAATTCTTAAAGGGCAGGCTTCAGCTCTGACATAAAAGGAGTCTTATTAAGAGAGGTTCTCCTGAGGATATCGCATACCTACTAGTGTATGTGAACACCCTTAAGAAAATCTTATGGATTCCTGGACATCTCAGGAAAATAGCATAAAACCTACATAGCCCTTTACCTTCACAGAAACAGAGAAGTCTTTCCTCTCCTTCTACATAAAGGAGTGGATGAGGGTCCCCATACATGGTCTTTCAAGGACTTCAGTAACCTTGGTCCCAGAGGGCAGGGAGTGGGGAGTAAATATGCTATTAAAACCCAGTGCAAAATCTACTCATCTACAATTGGACTAATGCCACATGACTCAATATTACTTTAAATAATAAATTTATTTTAATAATGTATGCTATTGGAATCATTGGTTCTGACTTACATAAGCAGAACAAATCTGTGCTTGTAAAAATAATTAGGCCATATTTCTCTCCTCTCCTCTCTGCCTAAATCTGTTCTTATCAGAGAAATACTCAAATGTAAATCTCTAAACTGCTTTATAGTGCATTTTATTGTTCTGGATTCCTTTGCTTAGCAAATGTAACAAGTTACTTCATTTTATGTTTCCTCAAAGTGTGTGGCTATTATATTAATTAGGATTCTGTTTGAAAATAACAGAACCAACTCCCACTGGTTTAAAGCAGCAGCAGCAGAAGGATACAGAAGGAAAATGAGTAGAAAGAAAAGCATGGGAGTATATTTATTATAAGGCAATCATCAATTATAAAGAAACACTGGACTCTCAAGTAACCCAAAGTCCAGACTCTATCTGGGCTATAAGAAAGGAAAAGAACCAAGAAATATAACACTCTAAGACTCCAGGGAATATTTTCTCTCCATCTCTCTGTAGATCTATTCTCTCTGTAGATCTTCATTGTACATGAAAGTAAACAGCTGCATCACTACTCCTGAGCTTTTTGCATCTTCTCTATTCAATTAATTCCGGAATCATGAAAATGAACATTTGATCAGCCCAAGTTTGATCAGGTTTTCACTCTTCATAACTAAGCTAAAGTCAGATGAAACAAGGTTGCCTCAAGCTCATGCCTGTAAAAGTGTGGGCAGTAGTCAGGAAAGATAAATTGAACATAAACTCAGGGGTTTCCATCACAATTTATAGTTGGTATGATCTATTTCCTGATGTTATATTTTTAAGAAAGTAGTGGCTAAACAAATCTAACAGATATTGTGGGAACTGCCTGTCCCACTTACTAGCAGAGAAAATAACTGAGGAATGACAATCACTTACTAGCAGAGAAAATAACTCTTCCCCCAAAGTGTTTAAGTTGGAGTCTAACTTGTTAAAACTAAGTAGGAGATAATTGTTAAAGTTTTATAATTATTTTCATAATATGTTTTCTTAAAGTACACTAACAAGAATACTAATCAATGTGCCAGCACTTAAGGGCACTGACTTTTCATTCCTAATGTAAAGAATATATTTGCAAGGATGTAGTTTTAATATATGCTTAAGAAAAATAACAGAATATTGAACTACGTACTCTAGCTGATACAATACCAGATGAAATATTTTTTATCAGGCATCTGGGTATCTGTCCTGATGTTTACAAATTTTGAACTATTCTGAAACACCTGAATATTCAACTGTATTTCTCTATTTTAGTATTTCAAATAGTGAACAATTATATGTAGATATTATTTTCTGATATTTCCAGTTTATCATCAAATATCACACATCTGTAGGGGACTGCTAGAAGTGAAGTGAGAAAAATGGAGAAAAAGCTGAGATTCTCAGACCACAATACAGAGCTTCTGACTTCAGATGCTTCACTGTGAACCTTATTGAACTGCTGACAGTCAAAGATTGAGTTTAATTCCCAGGAAGACTTAGTGAGAATGTGCCAGAACAGGCTTAGCGACAGAGCATCCAAGACCACACACCTGATTCTAATATTTAGATAGGACCTACCTATACCCTTTCACATAGAATTATACAGAAAAAAAAATAGCCTTCTCTCATTCAATAATTGGAAGGACTAAGGAAAATACACATAAAGAATATTCATCACAAAAGGAAATGGGGGAAAGTGGTGAGGATTTGAGCAAATTTTCTATACTCTAAAAACGTTAGCATTGTTGTTTGTAAACAGAAGTCAAATAAGAGATTTAGAGAAAAGCAGAAATTAGACAAAAGTAGGAGATAAAAAATATGACAAATGATTGAAAGTATGAAACTCACACTAGAAATAATAAATATTGAAAAGAATACAGTCAGGAGCATGTTTGTACTTTTATTTTTTGGGAGGTTTTTGATTACTGATTCAAAGTCTGTTCAGATTTTCTATTGCTTTATGATTAAGTCTTGGTAGGCTGTATGTTTCTAGGAATTTATCCATTTCTTCTAGGTTGTCAAATTTGCTGGCCCTTTTATTGTCTTAATGGTATCTTTCAAAAAGCAGTTTTTAATTTTTAATTACATGAAATTTATCAATTTGTTCCTTTATAATTTGTGATTTTTTTCCTCCTATCTAAAACACATTTGCCTGTTCCAGGGCTGCAATACTGTCCTTTAGACACATTATAAATTTAACTTTTATGTTATATTTAATATCCATTTTGAATTTGTATATAGTATGATAGGAAAATGTTTATTTTTTTTTCCATCTGAATATCTAGTTGTTATAGCATCATTTGTTGAAAACTCTAATCTTTCTCTTTGAATTCCCTCCAGAAGAAGCCTTTAGTCCAAACACCACTCTGATTCATGACAAACATTCCCAGGGAAGTATGAATAGAAGAAAAATTAGTCTGATATTAATATATCTTTTGCAGTTTTTTGGGGTTTTATTTATCTGTTTGTTTGTTTATGGCTGCATTGGGTCTTTGTTGCTGTGCGTGGGCTTTCTCTAGTTGCGCAGAGCGGGGGCTACTCTTCGTTGCAATGCGTGGGCTTCTCATTGCGATGGCTTCTCTTGTTGTGGAGCATGGGTTCTAGGCGTGTGGGTTTCAGTAGTTGAGGCTCACGGGCTCTAGAGTGCAGGCTCAGTAGTTGTGGTGCACTGGCTTAGTTGCTCTGTGGCATGTGGGATCTTCCCGGATCAGGGCTCGAACCTGTGCCCCCTGTATTGGCAGGCGGATTCTTAACCACTATGCCACCAGGGAAGCCCTGCAGTTCTTTTTTAAGATAAGTACTTGTAAGGTATATCATTTCCATCCATTTATTTTACCCATATATGTCTTTGTATTAAAGTGTGTTTCTTATAGATAATACATAGTTAGATCTTGCTTTTTCATCCAAACGGATTGTCTCTGCCTTTCGATTGGAATGCTTATTTACATATTAATTATTTATTTATATATTTAAGGTCAAATCTACCATCTTGATATTACTTTCTATTTGTGCCATTGCTCTTTTTTCCTCATTTTCTCACTTCTTGATTTCTTTTAGGTTAATCATGTAGTTTTTAGGTATTTCATTTTACTGTTCTATTATTAACTGGCTAGCACAGTTTCTGATGAGGAATTTGTAATAATTCTTCTGTTTTGTCCCTATATGAAATTAATCAGCTGTTTGAAGGCATTAGTTTTTAGCAGTTTTAATTATGATGTGTCTTAGAGTATTTGTGTTTATTTATACTACATCAGGTTTACAGAGCTTCAAGAATCTGTGGGTTTGTTGTTTGGTCAAATTGGGAAATTTTCAGTCATTATTTTTTCAAATTTTTTTGTATCCCTATGTATCCATGTTATACTGCTTAACGTTGTCCCAAACGTCACCAAGGATCTGTTCTCTTTAATTTATATTTTCTCCTTTTGTTTCAGTTTCAATGGTTTTATAAATTCAAGTTCACTGATCTTGTCTTTTGTAGTGCCTAAATTTCTTTTAATTTGATCACATAAATATTTCATTTTAGATAATGAATTTTTCATCTCTAGAAGTTCCATTTGCTTCTTTTTACTTCTTTAATTTGTCTTCTTATTATGTTGATTTTCTTCTTTAAAACCTTGAGCATATTTAGGACGTGTATAACAGGCATTTTACATTCTTCATATGCTAATTCCATTACCTCTATCTTTTCTGGGACTGTCTTTATTGACTTATTTTCCATATTTTGGGATCACATATTCCTTTTTGTATTTAATATTTTAATAGGATGCTGGATATCTTGAATTTTACATTATCAAGTGTTGAGTTCTGTTGTGTTCTTCCAAAGAGATGACTTTTTATGGTAGGCAGTTAACTTACCCGATGGTAAGTTTAATCCTTTTAAAGTCTTGTTTCTTTATCTTCATTAGGACATGTTTAAAGTAGCCTTCACTCTAGTTTACTAGCACTACTACTTACATATGACCCTAATTTGGGCTCTACTGAAAGCACCAAACATTCAAAAATGATTCTCCATTATGGCTGATTTGAACTCAAAAATCCCCCAGCACAGTGAAAGCTCTGGTAATTTTTCTGCTTTCATTTTCCTGGTTGTTCTTGGCCCAGTTTCATAAAGTTTCACCCCCTGCATATGCAGCTTTACATACAGTAATAGACTATAGAAAACCCATGCAGATTTCTGAAACATTTCAATTTGTAGCTTTCTCCTCTCTGGTATTCTTGCCTACAATTTGCAGCTTCTTTAAACTTCTCAGACCTTAGTTTTTATCGCTTCAATTCAATAAGAATCAAAAAACTTCATGCTCTCTTTCTTTGATTCCCGTTACTTCACCACTGTCTGGAAAGTGCCTCTAGGTTGAAATACGGGGCTGTCTTAAATCTCATCTGGTTTGCACTCTCTCTATCAGGGATTGTGTTCCTGTGCTGCCTAATGCCTAGTGTCTGAAAACATTTCTTGTCATTTATCTTGCCCACTTTTCTAGTTGTTTACAATAAGATGCAAGTCCCAGCTACTCCATCGTAGCTAGACCTCATTTCTATTTTATACTGTCATTTGCAGTAATGTGAAAGATGAACTGGGGCTAGTGGTAGGGATAACAATCTGGAAAAGACTCTGACAGTTTGTAGAAGGAAAAAAAAAGCATTTGAATCAGCAGCATCAGTGAGACTAGAGAGAAGTGGAGAGTGTCAAGACAATTTCAAAGAAACATGAAGTTTTTTGTAGCAAGAAGGTTATCAGTACCTTTTAAAAGCTTGCTCCTTGCAATCACATCATTTATCCCAATACAAGTATATAATTAAACATAAATATACATTTAAAATGTATGCTTTATCATTTGTTTTTATGACATGCTTTCATTTTCTATGACCACTCCAGCCGGTGCACTTTAAAATAACACACGAGAAAGCAGGAACCAAGTCTACATAATATTCCTTGTAGGGGACATTTTGTAAACATTCTCCATAAATCTACGTAGAATTAAGTATTCCATTCCTGGATGAAGTCACGCTTGATTATTTTCATGAATAGAGGAGAGCAGTGACACAGATAATGCAAGAGAACATGTAACTCAGCTAGCCTTTATGATTTTTGAAAGCTTGATATGATTTTACTGACAGATTGTTACCCTTCTAATTACCTTTTACTTTATTCCTATTTCATGAACGTACATCAGATTCAATTACATATGCCACTCGAGCATGTTATTGTATATATAAAATCATGATATTTTTGAGATACAGATGTATGCATATACGTGAGTGTGTGCATGCCTATCTACATACACATACATACTAGTAAAGGAAGCAACACAGGCAAAATAAACAAATGATTATAAAAATGCAAGAACTACAGTCTAGTCATGTTACAGGTGTTAGAGATACTACAGAGGTCAAAAATAAAGAGAAGTTTAACTCAATAACAGGTTAGTATTTGAGCTGAACTACGAGGAACCACAGGGAAATAATTAGGGGAAAAAGGGCAATTCTAGGTAGAGAGAAGAAAATATACAAGGAGAAAGTCTGGACTGTCAGCAAATGCTGCTTGCATGTTTTGTTGGGTACATTATCTTCTGCTGCATTGATCTCAATGTGGTCTTTCAGAAAGTTTCCCTACCAGTTTGAGACCACTGAGACAGATGTATTTAGAAAGTACTGGAACTACATTGGAAACCTATATTTTTAAATAAAAAGCTTTAGCAGCCACTCCATTAAAAATGCAAGAAGAATTAAATGCATTAGATAGATAATCATCATTTTCATAATTAACATTTACTAAGCACCTACCACGTGGTAGGTACTGTCACATGAATATGCACATATTAAGTATTTGCTGATTTATGAATACATCATACATAAAATATTGGGTATATTTTCCCAGTAAGTCCATTATTCATTTCACTATGACAATGACAAAGAAATATTTTTTGTGCATTTTCTAGTAACAACACATGTATCATGATAGTCCAAAATGTAACATCCCTTGGTAAATCTCTTAAAGTATAAAAGGTACAAATATGAGCAAACTGGCTACTAACAAAAATATTCTTCACATTTAAAGATATTTTATAACAGTAAACATGCAAAATGCCACCCATTTACAGATAGTAAAATTCTAAAATAATTATGTATCTTTTACGTATTGACTGTAGAGTATTACCGGAAGTTGCAAAAATAAAATATCACTGTCAAAGGCAAGAAAACAGCATGTCTTTTTATGCTTTTGTACAGAGAAGGGTGGAAAGACGATAAGTATTTTTTCAGAAGTAATGACTACATCTTTCAACTTGGTTAAAAGATAGATGAACATGAATAAGTTAATAGCATATTGTTATTTTCTCAAATACGCTTTCAGGTCTTCCTGGTTTAAAAAATTCAACATGTAAACATAGGAAGTTTACTTTGTTGTCCCTTTTCAGGTAGTTTTATTCTTCTGGTTCCAAGAATAAACTTGAAGATATACTGTACTAGTGCCTTCTGTTTGCTAATAGACATTTTTCGAGGCCATTGGTTTCACTCAGCTGGCAGCCACTTTGCTTCTATTTTTCCCCTAAAAGATTTTTGAATTCTTAAGTAGTTTAATGTTATGGTTTTTTTTCCTAACAGAAACTACTCTGAATGTTAATAACTAGAAGCTTTTATCAAGTACTTTTCTGCAGTGGCACTAGGTATGCTATTATGAAAATACGATTTAAACAAATAAAGCTGTTTACCATGTATCAGAAAGGTTAGTTTAGTTTACTTTCTTGGAATAAAATACAGACTCCATTACTTGAAATCAAAATTGTCAATATGATAACTTAGGTAGATGAAACCTCTGAATTATTAAGTTAATTATTAGAACTATCACTGTTTTCATTATTTTTATCGTCTAGAGCTGTGGCCAAAGTTAATCCATGAAAATAACGAGTCATGGCAACGTTTCTAATCTTTTTTACCTTTTTGATAGAAGTTATTTTACTTATTATGCTGTGCCCATGGTCTCTCATGGGACT
Organism: Eschrichtius robustus; assembly: GCF_028021215.1. Lineage (NCBI taxonomy): Eukaryota > Metazoa > Chordata > Mammalia > Artiodactyla > Eschrichtiidae > Eschrichtius > Eschrichtius robustus. Next base: position 70,517,989 of record NC_090830.1, read on the forward strand.
TCTGATGCCTTAAGCTTAGAAAAGCTTCCAAAGACTTGAAGCTTCCTCTTCTGAAACGGCAATATCAAACACTCTACAGTAGTCTTACTAAATCCAAAATGTTTCTTTTTATCATGTTGACAGATACAATAAGAGTCTAAAGGCCAGCAGGCATAGTCAGAAAATAATGAATTCATGGTGAGACTAATCAAAAACTACTAGCATTCTCTTTTTTCTTCCTCATCATCAAAAGTAAGAACTGGGAAATAAAAACATGAGTAACAAATGACCTTTCCAGAGTCCAAAATGAAAATAGCCTTTTGACTTCTCCAGTAATGAAATCCAAATGCAACGTGAAAAGAATAAATGGATCACTCAGCATATTATTTTAATCAATTTTAGAAATGAAGGTCTTGCTCACATACAAGGTAAAAGGAACTGCTCCCCAACCATTTCAATCAGAACTCTTGGTAGAAAAGATCACAACACACAAAATAATGGACATGTGAGATATTTCCCTGCTCAGCCAGTCTTACCTTTTATAAATAAAACACCATTAATAACCACAACCAAGAGTGTATATTCTTGGTGCTGCTACTGGTATGCTAGTTGAGGTTATTCTGCAAGACTTCCTCAATTCCAGAATTTCCTTGTACTAGTGGCCATCTCACCATCCCCCTATTAGCTAAAATCATCCCTTCAAACTTTATGAATTTCACTGTGAAACATTACGATGGATATTAACAAAGCCTCATAGATTCAGAATCATAGAATACCAAAGCTAGAAAAAAATCTTAAAATCACTGGACAGTATGTCCTCGAGGTTGCTATCTACTTTAGGTAAGCAGGCATCTGAAAATCCATACTTTTGATTCAATAAAAGCATTTTACTTTATGTGTTTTATACATTGATATGACTTAATATTCCTGTTAAAAAAGAGGTATGCCGGGCTTCCCTGGTGGCGCAGTGGTTGAGAATCTGCCTGCCAACGCAGGGGACACGGGTTCGAGCCCTGGTCTGGGAAGATCCCACATGCCACGGGGCAACTGGGCCCATGAGCCACAATTACTGAGCCTGCGCGTCTGGAGCCTGTGCTCCACAACGAGAGAGGCCGCGATGGTGAGAGGCCCGCGCACCGCGATGAAGAGTGGTCCCCACTTGCCACAACTAGAGAAAGCCCACGCACAGAAACGAAGACCCAACACAGTCATAAATAAATAAATAAATAAAAGAACGTGAATTTCTTTAAAAAAAAAAAAAGAGGTATGCCCTAAACCAAAGTATGAAATCTACTTATCTAGTCCAATTATTTTATAGTATAGATGGGGAGACTGACACCCTTCCCTATTCAGAGACTGGGACTTGACAAGAGGCCCACAGCTACTTAGCAGCTAGTTAATACAATTTGTTATATACTTCCTGCAGGAAAAGACAAAAACTCGAGTCAAATGGGCTTAAAAGGAAGGGAAATGTAGTTGACCATATAAATGAGAAATTCAAAAATAGCTTCTAATAGAACTGGATCCAGATGCTCAAAACTGATGTGCAAGTGTCCCTCTCTGTCCATGTCTCAGCACTATTCTTACATGTTGGCTTTATTCCCAGGCAGGCTCTTTCCACAGAACTGCCCTGGAAACTGCAGACTTATATTCCATCAGCCTCAAGTCTAGTAGATGGAGGGCTTCCCATTCACATGAGTTTCATTACATTTGAACCAACATGAGCCTCCTTGGCTTGAATCATCACTGTGTACAGGGAGACAGAACGTGCTGAGTAGCTACCCTTTGAGCAGAAGGTAGCATGAACCTACCTGAACCACACAGATGGACTGTGGAGGAAGGGTAGTGCTCCTAATGAAAACAGTTTCCATTATCAAGAGAAGTAGCAATGGGTGTTGGAAGACCAACAGCTCAAGCAAAATGTACACTGTCACTGGTCATCTAACTCTCCGTCCAAAGCTTGTCTTTTAAGCTACTCCTCATCCTTAAATGAGGGTGGTAGTGGCACACTCATGAAAGACAGAAATGGCTACAGGCAAATGCAAGAAGCAAATGTCTTATCTCTGCTTTTTCCACTCATTGCTCTAAAGAAGAACTCTTTTTCATTCCAGGTACCTTAAGGATGCCTGGATACCACTTGTTATAAGAAAAGCAGCTAATGAATTAACTTACTTTCTCTTTACAATGAGTCCTAACTTCTTGCTGGGTCAGCTACTCCCTGCATATTTGTTCCCTGGGCATGCAGTTCATACCTCTATTAAATCACTTCCAATCTGACACCACAATTTATCTGCTCTAGATACACCTGTGCTCCTCAAGGGCAGACACCCTTTTATTCATCTCTATAACATTAACACTTACCTCAGTGTTTGGCACATTCCAAATGCTGAATAAAGATGGATTTATTATTTATTATTATTATTTATTATTGTTGCAGTCATGATTTAAGACAGGAATCCCAAAATCAGTTCCTCAAATACTATTCTGTCAAATAGTCTACCAAGAAAGGTTACATGGTCAAATAAATTTTAGAAATACTGTACACCGTAAACCATATTAGAAATTCATGATTAGCATATATTAGATGCCCTGACGTGTCCTCTGTTTGAGAAAGTGACTGTTTAAAATTGTTTGGCATATTCATAATTTATTTTAACTTATATACTAATATCCAATGAGATCAATATTCCACGAACAATACTGGGGGAAACACTGCTTTTTTTCACCTTTAGGGGGAGTGTTTTGTTTTGCAGAAGCAATTTGCAAAAGATAACACTTAACTAAAGATAACAGCTTTCTCACTCGCTTATTCATTCAGCCAGCCTGCATTTTCTGTATGTCTACTCCATGCCTTCTCAGAATCTATAACCTGGTAAGTGGAAACAAGCAGGTTCACTTTTAACTCTTAAGTCATTTTATTCTTATTAGAATTTGAGTAATTCCTTGAGCAAAACAGAGCAGGGTGAAGGTCAACATAAAGGGTCTGGCCATGCATCACTGTAGAAACCAAGTGACTGGAAGAATCAGGAATGTTGATTCAAGTTTGCCAATTGGTGTTAGGAAGAAAAAAAGAGGGGGTATGAAGGGAGGGAGAGAGGGAGAGAGGAAAAGGAGGAAGGGAGGGGAAAGAGGAAAGGAGGGGAGGAAGGAAGGAAGGAAACTGTAGTCAGAAATTCACACATATTACCCCTGAAGCTGCATGCTACTACCTGTGTTTCTTTTGCTGTTTCTGCCCTTCAAGATGGCCTCTTTCCACTGTGCACTGAAGACTCAGAACTCTACAGTGGAGCCAGAAACCAAATAGCACCTGGATATATTGTGAGGATCAAAAGGAAGATAACATGAATTTCAAGCAGTCATGTTATTCAAAAAGGCAGCTATTATTTTCTGTTCCTGCTCAGACTCTTAATCTAATTGGCAATGAAGTGTATATCTGTAGATTTGGTTCATGAAATATCTTGATATGGTATAAAAGATTTTGTCAAACATGGTCACTTAGATGTTTGTGGCTATAAAACTATATAAAGCTCAGGGAGGACCTTCAAGATGGTGGAGGAGTAAGACGTGGAGATCACCTTCCTCCCCACAAATACATCAAAAATACATCTACATGTGGAACAACTCCTACAGAACACCTACTGAACACTGGCAGAAGTCCTCAGACTTCCCAAAAGGCAAGAAACTCCCCACGTACTTGGGTAGGGCAAAAGAAAAAAGAAAAAACAGAGACAAAGAATAGGGATGGGACCTACACCAGTGGGAGAGAGCTGTGAAGGAGGAAAAGTTTCCACACACTAGGAAGGCCCTTCGCAGGCGGAGACTGCGGGTAGCAGAGGGGGGAAGCTTCGGAGCCACGGAGGAGAGCGCAGCCACAGGGGTGCGGAGGGCAAAGTGCAGAGATTCCCACACAGAGGATCACTGTCAACCAGCACTCACAAGCCTCAGAGGCTTGTCTGCTCACCCGTTGTGGGGGGTAGGGGCTGGGAGCTGAGGCTCGGGCTTCAAAGGTCAGATCCCAGGGAAAAGGCTGGGGTTGGCTGCGTGAACACAGCCTGAAGGGGGCTAGTGCACCATAGCTAGCTGGGAGGGAGTCTGGGAAAAAGTCTGGAACTGCCTAAGAGGCAAGAGACCATTGTTTCGGGGTGCGTGAGAAGAGGGGATTCAGAGCACTGCCTAAGCGAGCTCCAGAGACGGGCACAAGCTGCGGCTATCAGTGCGGACCCCAGAGACGGGCATGAAATGCTAAGGCTGCTACTGCAGCCACCAAGCATCCTGTGTACAAGCACAGGTCACTATCCATACCTCCCCTCCCAGAAGCCTGTGCAGCCCGCCACTGCCAGGGTCCCGTGATCCAGAAACCACTTCTCTGAGAGAACATATGGCACATCTCAGGCTGTTGCAACGTCATGCCAGCTTCTGCTGCTGCAGGCTCGCCCTGCATTCCGTACCCCTCCTTCTCCCTGGCCTGAGTCAGCCAGAGCCCCCTAATCAGCTGCTCCTTTAACCTCCTCCTGTCTGGGCGAAGAAGAGAAGCCAGAGGGCAACCTACATGCAGAGGCGGGTCCAAATCCAAAGCTGAACCCCAGGAGCTGAGCAAACAAAGAAAAGAAAGGGAAATCTCTCCATGAAGCCTCAGGAGCAGTGGATTAAATCTCCACAATCAACTTGATGTACCCTGCACCTGTGGAATAACTCAATAGAGAATGAATCATCCCAAAATTGAGGCAGTGGACTTTGAGAGCAACTGTAGACTTGGGGTTTGTTGTATGCGACTGACTAGTTTCTGATTTTTATGTTTATCTTAGTGTAGTTTTTAGCGCTTGTTACCATTGGTGGATTTGTTTGTTGGTTTGGTTGGTCTCTTTTTTTTTTTATTACTTTTTTATTTTAAAAATTTACAAATTTTTTTTATTTTAATAAATTTTTATCTTATTTTATTTTACTTTATTTTATTTTATTTTTTTCTTTCTTTGTTTTCTCCCTTTTCTTATGAACTGTTTGGCTGACAGGGTCTTGACGCTCTGGCCGGGTGTCAGGCCTGAGCCTCTGAGACGGGAGAGTCAAGTTCAGGACATTGGACCACAAGAGACCTCCTGGCCCCACATAATATCAATTGGCAAGAGCTCTCCCAGAGATCTCCGTCTCAACACTAAAACCCAGCTCCACTCAATGACCAGCAAGCTCCAGTGCTGGACACCCTATGCCAAACAACTAGCAAGACAGGAACACAACCACACCCATTAGCAGAGAGGCTGCCTAAAATCATAAAAAGGCCACAGACACCCCAAAACACACCACCAGAGGCGGTCCGGCTCACCAGAAAGCCAAAAACAAGCCTCATCCACCACAACACAGACATGAGTCCCCTCCACCAGGAAGCCTACACAACCCACTGAACCAACCTTACCCATTGGGGGCAGACACCAAAAACAATGGGAACTACACACCTGCAGCCTGTGAAAAGGAGACCCCAAACACAGTAAGTTAAGCAAAATAAGAAGACAGAGAAATACGTAGCAGATGAAGGAGCAAAGTAAAAACCCACCAGACCAAACAAATGAAGAGGAAATAGGCAGTCTACCTGAAACAATTCAGAGTAATGATAGTAAAAATGATCCAAAATCTTGGAAATAGAATGGAGAAAATACAAGAAACGTTTAACAAGGACCTAGAAGAACTAAAGAGCAAACAAACAATGATGAACAACACAATAAATGAAATTTAAAATTCTCTAGAAGGAATCAATAGCAGAATAACTGAGGCAGAGGAACGGATAAGTGACATGGAAGAAAAAATGGTGGAATTAACTACTGCAGAGCAGAATAAAGGAAAAAAAAAAGAAAAGAATTGAGGACAGTCTCAGAGACCTCTGGGACAACATTAAACACACCAACATTCGAATTATAGAGGTCCCAGAAGAAGAAGAGAAAAAAAAAAGGGACTGAGAAAATATATAAAGAGATTATAGTTGAAAACTTCCCTAATATGGGAAAGGAAATAGTCAATCAAGTCCTGGAAGCACAGAGAGTCCCATACAGGATAAATCCAAGGAGAAACACGCCAAGACACATATTAATCAAACTGTCAAAAATTAAATATAAAGAAAACATATTAAAAGCAGCAAGGGAGAAACAACAAATAACACACAAGGGAATCCCCATAAGGTTAACAGCTGATCTTTCAGCAGAAACTCTGCAAGCCAGAAGGGAGTGGCAGGATATACTTAAAGTGATGAAGGAGAAAAACCTACAACCAAGATTACTCTACACAGCAAGGATCTCATTCAGATTTAATGGAGAAATCAAAACCTCTACAGACAAGCAAAAGCTAAGAGAATTCAGCACCACCAAACCCGCTTTACAACAAATGCTAAAGGAACTTCTCTAGGCAGGAAACACAAGACAAGGAAAAGACCTACAATAACAAACCCAAAACAATTAAGAAAATGGTAACAGGAACATACAGATTGATAATTACCTTAAATGTAAATGGATTAAATGCTCCAACCAAGAGACACAGACTGTTGGAATGGATACAAAGACAAGACCCATATATATATACTGTCTACGAGAGACCCACTTCAGACCTAGGGACACATAGAGACTGAAAGTGAGGGGATGGAAAAAGATATTCCATGCAAATGGAAATCAAAACAAAGCTGGAGTAGCAATTCTCATATCAGACAAAGTACACTTTAAAATAAAGACTATTACAAGAGACAAAGAAGGACACTACATGATGATCAAGGGATCAATGCAAGAAGAAGACATAACAATTGTAAATATGCATGCACCCAACATAGGAGCACCTCAGTACATAAGGCAAATGCTAACAGCCATGAAAGGGGAAATCGACAGTATCACAATAATAATAGGGGACTTTAACACCCCACTTTCACCAATGGACAGATCATGCAAAATGAAAATAACTAAGGAAACACAAGCTTTAAATGATACATTAAACAAGATGGATTTAGTTGATATTTATAGGACATTCCATCCAAAAACAACAGAATACACTTTCTTCTCAAGTGCTCATGGAACATTCTCTAGGATAGATCATATCTTGGGTCACAAATCAAGCCTTGGTAAATTTAAGAAAATTAAAATCATATCAAGTATCTTTTCTGACCACAACTCTATGAGACTAGATATCAATTACAGGCAGAAAAATGTAAAAACTACAAACGCATGGAGGCTAAACAATACACTACTAAATAACCATGAGATCACAGAAGAAATCAAAGAGGGAATCAAAAAAATACCTAGATACAAATGACAATGAAAACACAACGACCCAAAACCCATGTGATACAGCAAAAGCAGTTCTAAGAGGGAAGTTTATAGCAATACAGTCCTACCTCAAGAAACAAGAAAAATCTCAAATAAGCAACCTAACCTTACACCTAAAGCAATTAGAGAATGAAGAACAAAAACAACCCAAATTTAGCAAAAGGAAAGAAATCATAAAAATCAGATCAAAAATAAATGAAAAAGAAATTAAGGAAATGATAGCAAAGATCAATAAAGCTAAAAGCTGGTTCTTCAAGAACATAAACAAAATTGATAAACCATTAGCCAGACTCATCAAGAAAAAAAGGGAGAAGACTCAAATCAATAGAATTAGAAATGAAAAAGGAGAAGTAACAACTGACACAGCAGAAATACAAAGGATCACGAGAGATTACTACAAGCAACTCTAGGCCAATAAAATGGACAACCTGGAAGAAATGGACAGATTCTTAGAAAAGCACATCCTCTGAGACTGAACCAGGAAGAAATAGAAAATATAAACAGACTCATCACAAGCACTGACATTGAAACTGTGATTAAAAATCTTCCAACAAACAAAAGCTCTGGACCAGATGGATTCACAGGCGAGTTCTATCAAACATTTAGAAAAGAGCTAACACCTATCCTTCTCAAACTCTTCCAAAATATAGCAGAGGGAGGAACACTCCCAAACTCATTCTACGAGGCAACCATCACCCTGATACCAAAACCAGACAAAGATGTCATAAAAAAAAGATAACTATAGGCCAATATCACTGATGAACATAGAGGCAAAAATTCTCAACAAAATACTAACAAACAGAATCCAACAGCACATTAAAAGGATCATACACCATGATCAAGTGGGGTTTATCCCAGGAATGCAAGGATTCTTCAATATATGCAAATCAATCAATGTGACACACCACCAGCTCCGTTTTTCTTTCTCAAGATTGCTTTGGCTATTCGGGGTCTTTTGTGTTTCCACAGAAATTGTGAAATTTTTTGTTCTAGTTCTGTGAAAAATGCTATTGGTAGTTTGATAGGGATTGCACTGAATCTGTAGGTTGCTTTGGGTAGTACAGTCATTTTCAGAATGTTGATTCTTCCAATCCAAGAACATAGTATATCTCTCCATCTGTTTGTATCATCTTTAATTTCTTTCATCAGTGTCTCATAGTTTTCTGCATACAGGTCTTTTGTCTCCTTAGGTAGGTTTATTCCTAGGTATTTTATTCTTTTTGTTGCAGTAGTAAATGGGAGTGTTTCCTTAATTTCTCTTTCAGATTTTTCATTATTAATGTATAGGAATGCAAGAGATTTCTGTGCATTAATTTTGTATCCTGCTACTTAACTAAATTCATTGATTAGCTCTAGTAGTTTTCTGGTAGCACCTTTAGAATTCTCTATGTATAGTAATCACGTCATCTGCAAACAGTGACAAAGGAAGGTTTTTTTAATGTTTATTGGCCATTTGTATTTATTTTGTCTTTGTTTCACTGCCTTTCTAAGCCTAAGTCTAACTCTAATTTAACCATTCGCTTTTCTTATATATATTTTTTCCACTTCCAACTTTGTGAAAATTTTCTGTTGGCCTAGAAAATATACTCCTATTTTTCATTCGTAATAAGCTACCCATAATAAGTCCCGCATTCAGAACAAGTGTGAGAGTAAGGGCACCAAATGGCAATGGTAAGAAAATCCGACCTACAGGAGGAGTTTATAATTTCATGTTTAACCTCCCCCCAAATAAGCAAACAAATAAATGGAGCATTAAGCCGAATATGTATAATTGAAAGTTAAAAGACATAAAGTGCAAATTGAGCAAATAGCTTCAGGGGACATGTATTTATTCATGACCATTAGGGTTCTAAGCCATAAATCTACTTAATTACAATACTGCTCAAGACAACACAGAGATTATAAAATCTGAGAGTGGCATTTTACATATTGCTAGAGGGATTGTCTGTGTGTGCAAATAATGGACATATCTTCACTCAAAAGGACTAACTGATGAATGGTTTAAGACTATATAGCTAATAAGCGGAGTGAAAAATTAAAAATAATTCTGAATTCTTCAAATTTCAAAGATCTTAACCCCTCTTTTCTACTGGGACATTTGGCCCATAAGGCAAAATACAGTAAAATGATGTAACACTGAGGAAACACCGAAGAGCCTCATGTTTCTGAAACATTTTAACTGCTCCCTGCCTAGTTGTTATTACTATATTTATTTGCCTATTATATTATAATTTATCTATTTACAGGTCTTCTCCCCCTACAAAGCTCTGAGTTCATTGAAGGCCAGTGCTGTGTCTGGTTCATCGTCTTACTCTTCGTGTCTGTAATAGTCCCTGCTACATGAGAGGAATTCAGAAAAGGTGTTGAATGTAGGAATAAATGGGCACTAGGAACACATTAAAATGCCAATAATAAGAGCCTTCGTTTTGGTCATCATTTCTAACTTTAAAAAAACAGTTCACCCCTTGTATATATGTACCGCGTCTTCTTTATCTATTCCTCTGTTGATGGACATTTAGGCTGCTTCTGTGTCCTGGCTATTGTAAATACTGCTACAATGAACAATGGGGTGCATGTATCCAATGGATTATTACTCAGCCATTAAAAAAATGAAAAAATGCCATTTTCAGCAACATGGATGGACTTAGACGTTGTCACACTATGTGAAGTAAGTCAGACAGAGAAAGACAAATATTATATATTGCTTACATGTGTAATCTAAGAAAAGGCTACAAATGAACTTATCTACAAAACAGAAATAGAGTTACAGATGTAGAAAATAAATTTATGGTTACCCGGGGGAAAGCGGGGGAGGGATAAACTAGAAGATGAGATTGACACATACACTCTACTATATATAAAACAGATAACTAATAAGGACCTACTGTATAGCACAGAGAACTCTACTCAATACTCTGTAATGACTTATAGGTAAAATACTCTAAAAAAGAGTGGATGTATGTGTATGTATAACAGATTCACTTTGCCATACACCTGAAACTAACACAACATTGTAAATCAACTATACCCATATAAAAATTTAAAAAAAAAAAAACAGCTCACCCCTTTACTCATGTGTTCTAACATCAAAACCTACCCTTGATCATTTCAGTATATGTCCCTTGCACTAATGATAGCTCCATATAATTTCTTTATGCTGTCACAGTCAATTGACCATAATCCATGAAAGAGGAGAGCTTTGGGGATCAAGAAGCAAGCGATAAATAAAATATCAGACCCACGTACACAGAGTGACCGTCAGACACTTAAATCTCCAGCCACCACTTCCCGTTACAATTGTGAGGAATAAGCAAGAGACCTTGTCTGTGTGTGCTAATGTGATGTGACATTTGGAAAATACTGATTAGTCTGTCTCTCCGCACACTGGATTGTCTAACTAGTCACCTTGGGCAAGATATAAACGAATTCCCTCAAGCATTTTTTGACAATTCCAATCTGCTGCACAGTGTACACACCTAGCTGTTACCCCCAAAGATGTACCCTCTTCATCAAATCTCCCATCTGTGTATCATGGTTGCTCATCCTTGTGTTCATCCATACTACAGATAGTAACTGAACACTTGATACTCCAGCACTGTGGTAACCACTGATAACTGTCATTTCTAAGCTTGCCAAGTGACACTGCAGAACCAAGACACAAAGGTAATCAGCCAATATATCCCAAGCTTTTGCACCTCATAACATACACAGAAAATGCAGATATTGTCCAGAGGCAGATAAGGCTGCTCCATCTGGCACCCTTGCCCTGGTCAGCTGCTCCTAGGTCCAAGGAATGGGGCACACCTGTATAATTCTGAATAGGGCAGATGCAACTTCACAGGACACAGCTTTAGACTGAACCTAATGTCTACCTCAAGGTCCCATTTGTCCAGCTATCAGGTAAACTTAGTCAAATTCAGTGATGCCTGAGATAGGAATAAAACACATTTGTGATTTTTCTCCCTTTTCCCTTCTTCACTCTCATGCTCAGGGCTGATGCTCGGGAGTCTTAAATGCTGCTAGGACATCAGTGCGTATGTAAGGACAAATAAAAATTAAAAACAAGAAGCTTAATTCTCCCTGCTACAAATAAGGGAGGGGATATCCCCCTCCCTTTTCTTAGAACATTTTATTTTGTAAACTTGTAATTATAATTCTTAAAAATCTCTTACAGTTTTACAACCCAGGAACGTCTTTCTCAAGTGCCTGGGAGCCATCCCTTTGAAATGCAGTCATCAAATGGGATTGTGCCCATATCTTCTGGTCTCTGTGGGAGGAGAGGGGTCTCACTTCCACAGGTACCTGGCTCCAAATTGCAAAAACTTCTGTCATAGAGATATGAAAAATTTTCATTTTGTAAAGCTAAAAAACTAACACAGATGATGATCCCAAGTAGCAGGTAAATTTAGGATGAACTATGTGTGACTAGTAAGCGTTTATCTTGGGAAGACATATGCGGTGGGTTGTACCTGCCTATTTATGTGAAAGAATGAAATTTCTGTCTTTGTAGTATCTTAGCAGAATGCCTGTGATATGCATCAAATTCTGGTTTAATGCTTATTCAAAATGCTTATTCAAAAATAAAAGTGTTTTCCTTCTCTATCACTTTTGTGTAGAGGTTTGCTGGGTTGGGAGAAGATTTTACTTTTGATTATGTTTCCAACAACAGGGAGAAGTCATTTGCTCCTTCATCTTTGTCTTGGTTCCAGCTAATCTCTCCATTTAGATGATTTTTTTTCCCATCTGACCCTTAAGCATGTCCCACACCAGGCTGGGGATCTATTAGGGTACAGATATGTCATCGGCCCATCTCTTGTGGGGCTGATCCAGCTGCCTCTGTTGTCCTGTCCTGACCATCAACTCTCTGCACGTGTGAGGGCTCGGTCCCTCCCACCACTGTCCACGTGAGCTCAAGGAGCCGCAGACACCAGGATACCTTCCATCACACTCCCATCACACTCTGGGAAACTTGTAGGCAGGCTCCAACCTCCTCATGCCTGGAAACACCCCATTGATATTTCTGTTCTCTGTTTCACTGTGATAACTTAGAGAACTCTTCTGTAAGCCTCACTTTTTCCTGGGCCTTACCTATCTCAGATCTCTAAATTCTCCCATGACTACTGTCCAGACCTGGCTCAGGCTAGAGTGAGGAAGTAGGGCACAGAGCTCCCATATCACGTAACACTCCTTTTGAAACTCTTCTCTCCTCTCCAGCACTGCAGGCCTTTTATCTTGTGCAGAGGAAGGGGTAGGTGAAAAGACTCTTCTGCCTAATTGTACCTTCCTTGAAATATTTTTCTAACTTACACTGCAATGATGCCTGTTGAACCTTAAAGATAAGAACTTTGACATATTTGTCTTCTATTTCAATGCCACCTAGACAGTGACAAGGTTCTTAAAGTCGTTGTAAATGAAGCATGTAGGTGGGGGAAAATATCACAAGGCATCATCTACTACTTATATTATTGAGGGAATCTAAACCTCTAAAATTCTCTTAAATAAATATCAAGTTCTATGTGTAACATAAACAATCTGATTGTTTGAGTTTCTTCCTTTCTTCCTATAGTACGTGTACAATGACCTTTTATTTATGGCTAAAGTTGTAGACATCTTTTTTTTCTTTTTTTTTTACACTCCACAAAGAAAGAGAACATACTTAGTGGGTTTCGCACGTTTGGACTTTTATAAAAAACAAACAAAACAGCCAGCTCTACCCACCACCAGTCCCTCCCATCAGGAAACTTGCACAAGCCTCTTAGATAGCCTCATTCACCAGAGAGCAGACAGCAGAAGCTAAAAGAACTACAATCCTGCAGCCTGTGGAACAAAAACCACATTCACAGAAAGACAGACAAGATGAAAAGGCAGAGGGCTATGTACCAGATGAAGGAAAAAGATAAAACCCCAGAAAAACAACTAAATGAAGTGGAGATAGGCAACCTTCCAGAAAAAGAATTCAGAATAATGATAGTGAAGATGATCCAGGACCTCGGAATAAGAATGGAGGCAAAGATTGAGAAGATGCAAGAAATGATTAACAAACACCTAGAAGAATTAAAGAACAAACAAACAGAGATGACCAATACAATAACTGAAATGAAAAATACATTAGAAGGAATCAATAGCAGAATAACTGAGGCAGAAGAACGGAGAAGTGACTTGCAAGACAGAATGGTGGAATTCACTGCTGTGGAACAGAATAAAGAAAAAAGAATGAAAAGAAATGAAGACAGCCTAAGAGACCTCTGGGACAACATTAAACGCAACAACATTCACATTATAGGGGTCCCAGAAGGAGAAGAGAGAGAGAAAGGACCTGAGAAAATATTTGAAGAGATTATAGTCAAAAACTTCTCTAACATGGGAAAGGAAATAGCCAACCAAGTCCAGGAAGCGCAGAGAGTCCCATACAGGATAACCCCAAGGAGAAACATGCCAAGACACAGAGTAATCAAAGTGGCAAAAATTAAAGACAAAGAAAAATTATTGAAAGCAGCAAGGGAAAAACAACAAATAACATACAAGGGGACTCCCATAAAGTTAACAGCTGATTTCTCAGCAGAAACTCTACAAGCCAGAAGGGAGTGGCATGACATATTTAAAGTGATGAAAGGGAAGAACCTACAACCAATATTACTGTACCCGGCAAGGATCTCATTCAGATTCAACAGAGAAATCAAAAGCTTTACAGACAAGCAAAAGCTAAGAGAATTCAGCACCACCAAACCAGCTCTACAACAAATGCTAAAGGAACTTCTCTAAGAGGGAGACACAAGAGAAGAAAAGGACCTACAAAAACAAACACAAAACAATTAAGAAAATGGGAATAGGAACACACATATCGATAATTACCTTAAACGTGAATAGATTAAATGCTCCAACCAAAAGACACAAGCTCGCTGAATGGATACAAAAGCAAGACCCATATATATGCTGTCTACAAGAGACCCACTTCAGACCTAGGGACACATACTGACTGAAAGTGAGGGGATGGAAAAAGATATTCCATGCAAATGGAGATCAAAAGAAAGCTGGAGTAGCAATACTCATATCAGATAAAATAGACTTTAAAATAAAGAATGTTACAAGAGACAAGGAAGGACACTACATACTGATCAAGGGATCAACCCAAGAAGAAGATATAACAATTATAAATCTATATGCACCCAACATAGGATCACCTCAATACATAAGGCAACTGCTAACAGCTATAAAAGAGGAAATCGACAGTAACACAATAATAGTGGGGGACTTTAACACCTCACTTACACCAATGGACAGATCATCCAAACAGATATCTAAAAAGGAAACACAAGCTTTAAATGACACAATAGATGAGATAGATTTAATTGATATTTATAGGACATTCCATCCAAAAACAGCAGATTACACTTTCTTCTCAAGTGTGCATGGAACATTCTCCAGGATAGATCACATCTTGGGTCACAAATCCAGCCTCAATAAATTTAAGAAAATTGAAATCCTATCAAGCATCTTTTCTGACCACAACGCTATGAGATTAGAAATGAATTACAGGGAAAAAAACGTGAAAAACACAAACACATGGAGGCTGAACAATACGTTACTAAATAACCAAGATATCACTGAAGAAACTAAAGAGGAAAATCAAAAAATACCTAGAGACAAATTACAATGAAAACACGACGATCCAAAACCTATGGGATGCAGCAAAAGCAGTTCTGAGAGGGAAGTTTATAGCTATACAAGCCTACCTCAAGAAACAAGAAAATATCTCAAATAAACAATCTAACCTTACACCTAAAGGAACTAGAGAAAGAAGAACAAACAAAACCCAAAGTTAGTAGAAGGAAAGAAATCATAAAGATCAGAGCAGAAATAAATGCAATAGAAACAAAGAAAACAATTGCAAAGATCAATAAAACTAAAAGCTGGTTCTTCGAGAAGATAAACAAAATTGACAAACCATTAGCCAGACCCATCAAGAAAAAGAGGGAGAGGACTCAAATCAATAAAATTAGAAATGAAAAAGGAGAAGTTACAACGGACACCGCAGAAATACAAAGCATCCTAAGAGACTACTATAAGCAACTCTATGCCAATAAAATGGACAACCTGGAAGAAATGGACAAATTCTTAGAAAGGTATAACCTTCCAAGACTGAACCAGGAAGGAAGAAACAGAAAATATGAACAGACCAATCACAGGTAATGAAATTGAAAGTGTGATTAAAAATCTTCTAACAAACAAAAGTCCAGGACCAGACGGCTTCACAGGTGAATTCTACCAAACATTTAGAGAAGAGCTAACACCCATCCTTCTCAAACTCTTCCAAAAATTGCAGAGGAAGGAACACTCCTAAATTCATTCTATGAGGCCACCATCACCCTGATACCAAAACCAGACAAAGATACTACAAAAAAAGAAAATTACAGACCAATATCACTCATGAATATAGATGCAAAAATCCTCAACAAAATACTAGCAAACAGAACCCAACAACACATTAAAAGGATCATACACCATGATCAAGTGGGATTTATCCCATGGATGCAAGGATTCTTCAATATACGCACATCAATCAACGTGATAAACCATATTAACAAACTGAAGAAGAAAAACCATATGATCATCTCAATAGATGCAGAAAAAGCTTTTGACAAAATTCAACACCCATTTATGATAAAAACTCTCCAGAAAGTGGGCATAGAGGGAACCTACCTCAACGTAATAAAGGCCACATATGACACACCCACAGCAAACATTATTCTCAATGGTGAAAAACTGAAAGCATTTCCTCTAAGATCAGGAACAAGACAAGGATGTCCACTCTCACCACTATTATTCAACATAGCTTTGGAAGTCCTAGGCATGGCAATCAGAGGAGAAATAGAAATAAAAGGAATACAACAAACAAACAAACAAAACCAACAAAAAACCAGCATGGCTTAGTAGAAGCAAGGACACTACAGGGCCATGTGAGGACCTAAAAAAATCAACTGTAGACCCACAGAGGACTAAAGAATCATCAGCAAGAAAAAGAGATCTCCTGTCCTGTGGACTAAATAATATGATGAAAAACCTGCAAGCTAATGAAAATCAATACATGTTCATCTCTGTGTAGAAAAACCCAATATAATCCGAGCTCCTTTAACTTACCACCTAACAAAATGTATTGCAAAATGTACATTAATAGAGGTGAGATGTGCTAAGGAACAGGACTGTAAGGAACTCAGGAATTTCCCAAATGCTCAGTCACAGAACTTGACTCTAGCTGGTCATGGAATGTGGAGTATGTCCTCATAAGTGGAAAGTGACCAAACTATTTGAGAGAAGGCATGTACCAAGTCATACTCTATCCATCTTCTAAACTGACACCTGCCTTTGGTTGGTCTACAATATCTTTCCCAGGCTCAGGGAATTCATTAAAATCGTTTTAAAAAACTAAATGGAAAGATACTGCTCATGAAAAAGAAATCAGACAATTGGATATCATGGGGCACACCCACGTGAGAATTTTGCAAAGATGAATCAGACAGATAGAAGAAAGTTAGAGAATAAAATATCTCTAGTTATATTTGGCTTAGCCCAAGACAGAGAGAAGTACTATGGAATTTGCAGTATTAATTGGATTCTTTCAAAGTAATTAACATTAATGTTCATTTTGTATTCTACCAGAAGGTTCTGAAAATAGGCAGTCCTGCTTCCTGGGAGCAGGAACTTAACAAGTAATAGGTATTTGTTATTTTTTTCCTTTTTAAATTTTTTATTTAACAAATATGTATCGAGAAGCTGTTGTGTGTAATATACTGAAGATACAGTAACTTTTTTAATAAGTCATGATTCTAAGGAGTTTCTAAACTACAAAAAAATTCATGCATGTATTTTTGAATCAGAAAATGAAAAACTGAAAAGGAGAAAACACACACACCTGGGGTCTGTCAACTTAGCTAGGCAGGAAACGTGTTTCCTAGCATTCTTTTCTCTGTCTGATTCCAGGTGAGGGCTGGACACAAAAGAATACTTGTGAGTTTGGAACAGTAGAAGTAAAGCAGCGGCAGTTCTGTTCTGAAGGTGAGCGCAGGGCTAGTGCCCTCTCTCACATACACACCAGTGAGTGTCCTCACCTTTTCACAGCAGCTGGGTTCTTAGTGCCTCGGCTTCTCACTAGACCTCCTCCTCCCACTTCTCCAAGTCCTGGACCAGGTGAGTGTATAACTCTACAGTGACAGATGCCAGCTCCTTCCACAGGTCAACTGCAACTTCAAGGTCAGTGAAAAACAGATGGGGGTTCCTATTTGACTTTTGTGGATTCCAGTTTGTTCTAGCTTGAACACCCCCCAAATGGCATTTGGGAAGTAAAGGGGGGCCAATGCAACAAGGACTGTTGAAATTGGCTGGTTATCACTAAAATGCATCGATGTCAGATAATGAAAGCTGAAAACTAATTGAAAACCATGAAGGCTAGAGGGCCTGTTGCATAGCCTATAAAGAGGCTCCTACCATGGAAGAGCAGAAAAAGCTAAAGACAAAATGAGAATTTAGTATCCAGAGTTACAGACGTGCAAAAATGACTGAATGCTAAACTGAGGCAGGTGTGTTACCCAAGGACTAGTCTGAGAAATTGGGGATCTTGACATATGGGATGGGCACATCTGGGTGGCTGCCTTTGAAGTTTTTGACTCCCCAGCTCCTCTAAACCTTCAGAGCCTGCAGAGGTTGCCTACACCTTCTATTTAAGAGTTCTAATTACATCTTAGACAATATTTACTGATGAAATCAGATATTTTTAATTTTACAAAAATGAAGAATGTAAAATGATATCTTACTGTGATGTTACTTTGCCTTTACTTTTGCCTTATTAGCAGTGAATTGCATCTCCATAGCTTTTGCCTATATTCTGTTTAGTTACTTCTCATACAGAAATGTGGGGTTGTCAATGCTCTGGGCACTAATTATTTGCAGGTTAAACCTTGCAAATATCTTCTCCCAGAGGGTGGCTTGTCTCTTCACTTTTTAATGGTCTCAGTTGCGGAAAAGAAATTTTAACTGTAATTGAATTTATTAATCTTACTGTTTTTGATTTGTAGGTTTTGAGTTATTTCAGAAATCTCTCCCTAATTTGAGACCATAAAGACGTGCTCCTGTATTTTCTTCTAAGGGTTTTAAATTTTGCTTATTATATTTATGTCTTTAATCTACTTGAAATTCATTTTTCTGTGTGGTGTGCAGTAGGGAACTTTATTTTTCTCATGTAGATAACTTAATTGTCTCAGCATAATTTGTTATATAGTTTATTCCTCCCTCTGACCTAAAATTCAACCTCTTTTATATATCTAATTTTTATATGTATGTGTATATTTCAGCGCTCTTTATTCAGATCCATTAGTCATTTGCCAGTTGAGACTATACTCCAGTGTCTTAATTACTACAAATTTGGTACCTGATGAGTCAAGTGTACTTATTCTTTTTCAAAATTCTTTCGGCTATTCTCAGCCTTTTGTCCTTTCACAGAAATTTTAGAATCAGCTTATTGACTTCCATAAAAAACCCTACTGATTTTTTTTTTCTTTTTTTACTCACATTCTCTTATATGTATTTGACTAGACTTCCAACAGTACAAGCCAATATTTGATTGTCCACTTTGTACTCCCTCCTCCAATCACTGAGTCTCAAGTTGGTTGTAATACATTTTTGTTTCTTGCTCTATAGATCAGGCTGCTGAAGTGACTAGAAAAACAGCAAAATAGAAAAGCTAAAATTATCTAGTGGATTAGCAGCAAGTAGTTTGTCAAAACAAGATCCATAAACTGAAGAAGACACTGAGAGAACTTTTGGCTTTCAGACCCCCTTCAGGCATAAGTAAGATAGAGCCAATTCATTGCCACAGAGTTAGAAACTTATCCCATTAGTGCAACCCCCCTCAAGGTTTCCTAGCCCCAATAATACTGTGCAACCTTCCAAAGGACCCATGGGCGGCCAATTGGTTTCTCTAAGATGGGAATCCAATGCTCTCTGCATACTGGACACTCTTACCCACCTGGGAAATCTTTAGTTTTGCCCCAAACTCTGCCAGAGGAGAAAGCCTTCTCCAGGGCTGCTGGCCTTGTGACTTAGCCTTCCCCCATACCCACAAACAGAGAATGAGACAGAGCAAGAATAAAGCCTCTCACATGTTCTCTCTTTCTGAGAACTCATAGGAGTCCACCTGCAAAAATTCCAAACCTACAGTTGACTGTAATTGTTGAGCCTTGTCAGCAAGGAGTTATGAGGAAAAGAGAAGTCAATAATCTTGCCAATCATTTACTTTTTACTTATTTTCCCAGCTCTAACGTCATAAGGATTTTCCATAAGTTCTGGTACACCACAGTTTCTAGCTGGGTATTTATTTTATTGATTTGGTCTTAACTATATTTTTTATTTTTGAAAAACTTCAACCATACAGAACATGTGTGAAAGAGTAGCACAATGTGCATTCATACACCCTTTTTTTTTTTTTCCAACTGTTAATATTGGCCATGTTTTTGTTTTGTAGATAGCTATGGAGAGAGAGATGAGCAGACAGACAGATATATATTTTTGTTGTTGCTGCTGAGCTTTTTGAAAGTAAGTTTTTGCCATAATGACGTTTCACTGCTCAAAACTTCAATGTGTATCTCCTAAGAATTAGGACATTCTCCTAAATAACTACAATATCTATACCATACTCAGAAAATATAAGTTTTATACAAGATATTATCTTATAGTTGTTAAATTTACTAATTACTCTATACAGTCTATTATAACTATTTTCATTTTGATCCAGGATCCAGTTTTGGTAGCTTAGGTATGTATTCAAAATTATTCACTCTCCTCTCTCTTGCATTTGGCTCTAGCCATGTAACTCCCTGCAACCAGTGAATTATTAGAAGACTTGAAGTAAGCAGGGCCTTGAAATTTGCTTGCCTATGTGCTTCTATCATTGTCATGAAAAGAACTTCCCTGGCACAGCAACAGTACCTTCAACTAGTGGTCTGAAATAAGCACAAATGGAGCAAAGCTACCCAGGTAGCTGAGCCAGAAACCCATGAGCAACATCCATGCATATCATTGGATGCCACTGAGATTTTGTACTTGGTTGTTATGCCACGAAAGTGATATACATCAATAAAAGATCCACATATATTTAAATACCATGTCTTTTTGGTGGCCTTTAATCTACAATAGTTCTCCCTATCCCCCTACTTCCATAAACACACTCCCCACCTCTTTTTTTTTCTTTTCTTTCAGGTCACTGATATTTTTTGAAGAGTGCATGCCAGTTGTCATGTAGGATAGTCCTTAATCTGGAAATGTGTGATTGTTTCTTCATGAGTAGATTCAGGTTCAATGTTTTTCACGAGAATACTGCATTAGTGAGGTGAATTTCCCATGGTATCACATATTATCACATAATAAGTCTCATAATAACAGTTTGTTCAATTTCTAATAATGCTGAGTTTGGTCACTTGGTTTTGGAAATGTTTGCCTTATTTCTCCATTTGAGTGGTACTCCTTTCACTTTGTATTTAATAAATAATCCATGGGGTGACACTTTGAAACTTTGTCATTATACTGTCCCCAAGAACCTTTTTAAAAAGTGCCTTTTGCAACCATTAATTCCTGAACCGATTTTTACATTCATTGGTTATTTTAAAATGGTGATTTTTAAAATTCTAAAATTATTTCTATAATCTTTAACTGACATTCTTTTGTAAAGAATGTTCCCACCATTAATGCTGTATTATTTTAACAATGGACTCACAGATTAAGTTGTGTCAATGGGCAATTAAACATTGATACATTATTGGGGTGCTCATAATGTCCCACATTTGACCAGTTGAAGTTCTGTCAAACTTCAGCATCTTATTTTATCAGTTTCCTGTAGGTGAACATGGACAATGTGTCTAAATTTACCTATTAAAAATAGCGTTCTAACAACTTCATGTATAGTACAGTCATAGAAGCAGAATTGCAAAGTCTAATGATAAATAAAAATGTAGTTTTGCTAGATATTCCCCAATTGTCCTCATTGGGGGTTGTGTCAATCAAAGTCCAATGAGGACACAGAAATCTCACAGTGATTTGAACATAGAAAGTTTAATGTAAAGAATTATTAACTAATAATAGGTGATTGGCTACTAAGGGGTAAAGAAAACTCTAAGGAATATAGGAATAAAAGATACAGGGATAATTACTGTCCTGAAGCTGAATGAAAGTACCAAAGGAAGAAAAAATTTGAGACAGGATCCCACCCCCATGAAAAAGCTGAGATTTAGATCTCACTGGGGAGGAAGTCGATATATCCTTGGATAGCAGAGAAGTTTGCTGAGTCTCTTCAGGCCAAAGTTGGCAAACAGGAAATCACCCACTGTGGTGCAGATGAAACTTGGTTGGGAGCTGTCTATAGAGGTGGCAAGGGGGGCAGGTACTAGCTGGTGAACTAGCTGGGGAGCTGAAAGGGATATTTGCTAGGAGGCCAGTGGGAAGTATCTTCTTGGAGGGATGTTAAAATTTGGGGGAAACCAGCCAGGTTATCTGTGGAACTCATCTGAAACCTGCCTGTGGGGATGTTATCAAAACTTGAAACTCAGTGGAGGTGGGCGCCACTGAGTATCCCACATCCCAGCCAAGCAGCACAGAAGCAAGAAGAAAGGAAAGCACAATGGAAACATGTAGAGAACCTCCTGTCCCTCCAGTGCCCTCTACTTGCCAAGCTTAACATGATGCCAGTGGGCAAAGGAGAAATATTCACCAGCTCCAGTTCCAGTATCATAAGTAGGGCAATGAAGGGGGATTTAGAGATGAGAGGTAATAAACTGCTAACTGGCAAAGGGGTTGAAACATTTTACACTCCACCAGCCTTTTGCATAATGTATGATGATGCATTTTTCCTCAAAGTTCTACCAACCAGAGACAATCTTTTGGATTTTTGTGAATATTATTGGTGAGAAATAGTACTATAGTATATTCTTTAATTTTAATGTATCTTATGAGTAAAGTGGAACATCTTATATATATTTAAGGACCATTTTATATCTTTTTTCTATAAAATGTCTGTTCATGTCTTTTGTCTATTTTTCTATCAAGTTTTCATTTGAGTTTTCTTTATTTTTCATTGATTTTAAAAGCCCTGTATATAATTAGAGAGATTGCCCTTGATCTGTGATCTATGTTATAAATATTTTTTCCAACTCTGTCATTTGTCTTTCACATTATCTGTCATGTGTTTGTTTTTTAGGTTTTGTGGCCGTTATTTATTCAACTTATTAATCTTTTCTTTAATTGAATCTTGATTTTGAGTCCTTATACCTAGAAATTCATCCATGGTTTTTTCTAGTACTTGGGCAGTTTCATTTTTTAATTGAGATATAATTGACATATAACATTATATTAGTTTCAGGTGTACAACATAATGATTCTATATTTATATATATTGCAAAACTATCTCCACAATAAGTCTAGTTAACATCCATTACCACACATTATTACAAGTTTTTTTTCTTATGATGAGAACATTTAAGATCTTAATTTCTTTTTTTTATATTTCTAAATCACTAGGATTTTATTTAGTATGATGTGAGGTCTCTTTTCCAAAGGGACTATTTAGTTTCTATTTCAGTAATTTCTCCAGTGATTTGAGATAATGCCCTTATCAACTATTAAATTTTCAATAAAAGCTAGAAAACTGAATTTAAAAAAGAAATGAGAGGGTTTAGCTTATGAAATGTTAAAAAAAACATATTAAAAGCTTTTATAATTAAAGTAGTGTAGCACTGGTACAGATATAGAGAAATAGAACAATGGAAGAGAATTTGAAGTCAAATGACAATAGAGGTAGGGAAAAGGCCACATCCAGTTCTGAGTTTCAACCTTATAGAGGTAATCATGAAGTAATGAAATTTGTTGAAACTGCTGCACAACAAAATACTCTAAGACTTACTGATTTAAAATAACAACCATTTTATTGTATCTCATGAATTTGTGGGTCAGGAATTCAGGCATGGTTTAGCTGGGCCATATCTATGATCCACATGGCATTCATAGAACAGTATTCAGCTGGCAAATGAACTTATATGTAAGACCCCGAGGCTTCGTTCACCCACTTTGATAGGGATGGCTGAGATGCTGCCCTCAGCCAGGGGTGTCATCCAGAGCGCCTACATGTGGCCTCAGTCAGAAACACTTCATGGCAGTAGGCATCTTAGACAGCAGCTCAAGGTTTTAAGCGAGAGTGCTCTAAGAGCTCAAGAAGGAAGCTGTAAGGCTTCATCTGAACTAGCCTCAGAATTTACCTCAGAATTTATGTCTCTTCTACCACATTCTATCAGTTACCAGCAAGTCAAAGGTCCAACACAGATTCCAGAGGAGTATATGAGCACTAGGAGGTGTGGTTCGCTGGGACAGGAGTATATCTTTGGAAACTGGCTACTACAAAAATGAAAAAAGTCATAGGAACTATATTGCAGAAGAAAGGTTTGAAAATGCCTATATTGTTAACGGGCAAGGTGAAGACACCATTTGGAAGCATACCAAGCCTACTCAGCAAAAAAAGGTGTAAAAGAAAGTCATAGGAAACTATATAGTTTAGGAAAATAAAAGGAGTGGAGTCAGGAAGAAGGACGGTCCACACTGTCACGGGCTGAAGAGGAAAGATGAAGGATGGGGACTTTGAAGAGACATTTGGGTTTGTTAATGAAGAGATCATTGGTAGCTTTTAAGAGAGGTTTTTGTGTAAAGTGATGATTAATAATTGTGAAGGTAGATGATAAAAAGTTGTGAGTAGATAATGAAAAGCAACTATACCCTCTCTTTATTATAATGAAAAAATGAAATAAATCAAAATCTCAAGCTCTGAATAATCTTGAGCTAAGACTTAAACCAATGATTGTATCTCTATCATTGGCTTTATCAAAACGCTTAAAAAAAGAAGATTGTTACTGAAGCCTTTTCTGATTAGTTTTGGAAAAGAATATAGTGCACAGAATGGAAAATTTACTAGATATTTTAGACCTCCAGTAACAAGTCAGTATTTAATTATCTCCTAATGTGAAACATTAAACAAACACCAAATGGAAAATCAGTGAACATGTTAACAGTGGGTATTTATTAAATATCTATTATATCCGAGATGTAAAAAATAATCATTTTTGTATATGAATTACAAGGATCAAATGGTACGTTTATTATTCATCTCTTAATACAGAGGCACTGGAACTTACTGTAGCATATAAAGATTATCTATCTCCTCTAGATCAGTTCTGAAATGAATTTCAGAGGCTGTTACACTGCTATACTACTCCCGTGCCACTAGTCACTGGTGTGATGTGGAAGAGCTTAGCACAGAGACAATGCGTGGAGATTCTACAGAGCTCATAAAGTAAAAATCACAGTCAAACCACTTATCTGGATTTAGGCAAGTCAAGGAAAACTCAGTAATTACCACATTTTATGT
Organism: Eschrichtius robustus; assembly: GCF_028021215.1. Classification (NCBI taxonomy): domain Eukaryota; kingdom Metazoa; phylum Chordata; class Mammalia; order Artiodactyla; family Eschrichtiidae; genus Eschrichtius; species Eschrichtius robustus. Next base: position 70,542,712 of record NC_090830.1, read on the forward strand.
AGACAGTCTTCTATTATACTATCTATAATGAATAAAAAAAAACCTTGAGTACAACTGTAAAATTATAGTAGAAATTTTCTTTTTCACCTAAATAGAGTAATTTAGGGAGTCAAACATTTTCCTTGAGGAAAAAAAAAATCCAAATTTCTATATCATTTGCTCAAATTGCCCCAGCAAATTTAAAAGTAAAAAGTTCAGTTAATCAAGCAACTATTCTGTCTAAACCAGAAGTTGACGTTAAGCTCCCTGAATACAATGTCCATAACTATTTCTTCTATTAGAGGAGTAATATTATATAAAGTTTTAATGTAATTTTCTCTTTTGCCTTTTCTAGACCATTGGAGACATCCATTTGCTTGAGGGTAGATTAGATCTTATCACAGAAGAAATGCAAAGTAAAAGAATAAGATAATATTCAGTATTTGGTATATAAAATTACTGTTACAAAAAGAATTTTCTAAATTTCTTTATCCTTCTACCAAGCATCCCAATTTATATCATAACAGCAAGTAGGCATGAAGGATTCAGATCATAAAGTGCTCTTATACTGCAGAGAATATTCCTCAAAGACCACTGTATTCCTAGTACAGAAAAGGGCAAAAGAGGAGGAGACAGGAGGAAGAAAGCAAGTAGTTATTTCTGCTATTTTCCCTCTTGGAGCCTCCATCTAGAAAGAGAGGAGGTATGGGAAATACAACAGAGAGAGGTAGAGGGAGATGTTTCTGTTTGTGAGTCTAGGAGGAAGTTGGTTTGCTGAATGCCCAGTACATATTTTGGGGTACTGATACCCCAAGGTAACCTTAATTGTACAGTACGGTCAGCCCTGGAGAGTAGCTCACTGAGTCAGTGTTGGTTCCTCAGCAGCGTAGACTGAGCTCAGAAGGAATGTAGAGATCGACTAGGGAGTTTCCACACAGATGCCTCCCTAGGGAAGGGAGCACAGCAAATCACCCGGATGGAATTGAATGCAAGTCATACCAGGACCTCGGCAGAATCTATAGTGCTGTGGGGAATAAGAAGAGGCCAAATCATCCAGGGAACACTAGTAGGCCATGGCCAAGTGGACAGAATCCAGATCACTAAAACTGGTGAATCAACAAGGAGGTAGTCACCAAATGGACAGAAGACACTGTCCTTGAGGAAAACAAAGACAGAAGGCCTTAAATCTCCCTTTTATCATGAACTTGCATAAATCCTTACCTCATTACCCCTGTTCATACACACACTTTCTTAGAGAATATCCAAGGAGAGAGGGAGAAGATGAGAAATTTGGGACATTCAGGTTTGCTTTCTCCTTTGAAGACTTGAGTATTATTGAAGGGGCTATTTAAATTATCCAGTAAGGGGTGAAAGCGGGGGGTGGGGGGTGGGATGAATTGGGAGACTGGGATTGACATATATACACTAATATGTATAAAATAGATAACTAATAAGAACCTGCTGTATAGCACAGGGAACTCTACTTCACTTTGTTGTACAGTAGAAATTAATACAACATTGTAAAACAACTATAACCCAATAAAAATAAATAAATAAATAAATTATCCAATAAAAGGGCAGTGACATCATCAGTATGATGCCACAAGTCATTCCAACCTCAGCATCCCTCACAAGAACACCAAATAGCAACTAACCATAAACAGTCATCACTGTGAAAATCCCGGAACCCAGAGGTGAGGCTGAAGCACCCAATGGACAACAGAGGTGGAGGACCACGTTAGAAGGGTAAGAGAGGTGCTTCTACTTTGCCCACACTGCCCCTCCCCCTGGCCAGCACAGCATTGCACCAAGAGGGTTTCTCTTGGTTTCTCCAGAGGAAAAAAGAGAACCCTAGGTGACATTCAGCTTCCCCAGCATTGTGGAATGCTTCCTGGAAGGTTCACTGAGGTCTCACCACCCAGGGATCACCACAGGAACCTGCAGAGCCTGACCATATTGTATATTTGAAAACTGCTAAGAGAGTAGATCTTAAAAGTTCTCACCACATTAAAAAAAAAAAAAAAAAGGCAACTACGTGAGGTAATAGAGGTTTTAACTAACATTATTGTGGTAATTATTTTGCTATATATATGTATATCAAGTCATCATGTTGTCCACCTTAAACAATGTTATATGGCAATTATATCTCAATAAAGCTAAAAAGAATAAGTTATCCACTAAAACTAATTTTAAAACAAGTTGGACATTTAGTTATTTTCTCCTAAAAATCAGAGAAAAGGACTTTGTGTTGCTTCCATAGACAATATTTAAAATATGATCTCTACACACTCAGGTATTTCTGTTACAGTGTGAATTAAACATTTTCAATATGTGGCCAACATTTTCTTCTGTTGCCAACTTTCCATAAAATGTTGGACATGTAAGTGGCAAAAGGAAGTTGGAAAGGAGTATGCAAGGAAGGAGAAAGAATAAAAACAGGTCTTCCCTTGATTTTTACTTAGAACTGATATCACTAAGTGTTTTGTACCATGTAGACATGTCACTGATGATTTCCTAACATTTGCTAAGTATCTCTCCTTTAGTAGATGCTAATGACAACAAGTCAGCAAACAGTGTCAATTTGAAATAATGTTATTATTTACTATTCTGAAGAGTTCCACTGAAGGCTGTTGTATTTTTTCTGTTTAGCTGAATAACAAGAGCTGCATAGAATAAATTTTAAGGCTAATAACTCCCGGAATCACTAAACTTCAAACAAAATTATTACCCTAGAGAATGTTCCATTGTAGGAGCTAATGCTTCTCCTCCCTTCACAGATCTGGATTTTAAATGACTTAATGAAGGACTAGACAAGAATATAGGACTAAAATATATCATAATAATAATTCCAGTGTTCTAGAAAAGAAACTCCTGATAGAAAAAAAATAAAATAAAAGGAACATATAAAAGAGAAGAATACAAATAAATTATTAACCCTGACACAAAGCTCAATGGTTTATTAGTTTTCATCCCTGGGAGTTTACAACTCATAAAAAGAAAAGTTCCAGTCGGAGTCCTATTCAGATTATATACTGCCCAAGGTTATCACAAAGAATGAATTAAATTTAGTATCACTAAGAAGTCTTCTGGTCATACAAAGGTATAATAATTTACTCCCAGATTTCAAAGGCCCAACCTAAACCATATGGTAAGAGAGAAGAGTACAGGCAGGGAGATAACACGATATGCATGGAACTATTTCAGGCACTGTATGATGATTTACAGGTTAATTAGATCTTACATTCAAGGAACCCATATCCTATCAGGGAAGAGATGTATAAAATAAGAGATAGGAAGTTGCAGTGATGTTATAGGGTTCAGAGGAGTCAAGAAAGTGATCACTCTTAAGCTGGAGCAATACAAAAAGCATAATGAAGGAAATGGAAACTAGCTAGTTATTAACTGCATTAAAAAGACAGAGAGGGAAACACACTGCTAAAAAGCAAGGAAAATTTTAAATATAAATAAGTAAAACTAAAGAAACATGAGTAAAAACATAAAGGCAGGACAGTGAGAAGTGTGCACTGTTACCTGGAATGTAGCAGCTAGCTCACAGTTGGGAAATGAGCTGACACTCACCCAATTTTACTTGTCAGGTGATAGAAGTGAGAGAATGCAGTTGAAGGAAGGGGTAGGTAGAAATGTGGTAAGGATTGGGTTATAAATGACCTGCGGAAAGGGACTGACATTATATACACAGTATCTTCTCAAAATAGATGCTTAGTAAGTTTGTTAAATTGAAATAATATTAATGAATGACCTACATTTATTTAGCACTTGTCATTTTAGGCATACAGTTTCTGTTGCATCTTCTTTCATTTTTAAAACCCTCTAAATATGTAAAACCGATTCTTAGCTTGTGGGCCATACAAACCAGGCTATATGCTGGATTTTGTTTGAGGCCACAGTTTGCCAGCCCCTGCTAGACCAATCTTACTCATTGATATAAATGAATTAAAATAGTAACAAACAGATATAATGAGTAACATGAAACAATTATTTCTCCATAATCATATAGGCTATATTTCTAGTAAAGGAGTTAATGGTAGTATTTCAAAGAATACAGTTATCTCAACAATAGATTAAATAGGTTCTCTGTCACATCAATAAATGAACAAACTACATTTAATAAAATCCAGGATACATTCTTAATCTGTGATCCTTTGAATACCCTTGACCTAACCACCTCTGAGGATCCTGGCAAAGAGTACCCTAACAGCTGTGCCTATAACCTTCAGGCAGGAGACTGGAGAACTCATTTGTAGAAAACACAGGGTTGTCCAATAGAAAAGACCTACAGTATTTCAGCTGAGGTTGATCTAATAGGCCAAATCCCTAACCAAAAATCTACCGGCATCACAAGGTACTTGGGCCCTCAGCCAGAGTTTCCAATCAGCTTGACCATCAGCATGATGTAGTCATGGTAAAGAGCAGAGACTCTGGAAGCAGAGCACTTAGATTCAAATCCTGGATCTTTTACTGATGATCTGTGTGATCCTGAGCAACTTACCTAACTTCTTCATGTCTCAATTCCCTCACCTTTAAAGGGAGATAATAATAATGCTTACTACATGGGGTGTTAAGAGCAATAAAGGAACTAATATTTGTAAGGTGATTAGAACAGTGCCTGGAACATAATAAGCATTTGAATAAGGTCTTGTTAATTAAATATAAGGAAAAAAAGGAGGAAGGAAGGAAGAAGGAAGGAGGAAGGAAAGTAGAAGGAAGGAGACAGATCAAAATAGAGGAAAAGGAGCAGAAAAAACACTTCAAAATAACTAGAATTATTATCCTCTGAGATCAAAGAGATAAGGCTGAATCCATAAAATAAGAATAGAATGCTACTTTTAAAGGATGAAAGAATATTCATTTCTTAATTTTTATAATTTTACCATGGTATGTAAGTTGTTAACCCTAGGGGAAGCTGGGTAAAAGGTAGACAGGAACTCACTGTGCTCACTTTGTAACTGTTTGAAAATTACTTAAAATTTTTATTTTAAAATTTAAAAAAATTAAGGAAATGAAAGAAGAAAGAACATGAAAATTATGTACATATATATAATTTTCAACTTTCTCTTCTTCAAATGTATGTGTAAGTATACACACACACCCCTTTCATTTCTCCTTTTCTTTCATTCCTTTCTTAGGAAAAAAATATACATATAAATATATAAATATTTTTGAAAAATTTGATAATTTGGAAGACAAATTTAATGAAATTCCCAGAAAATAGAACAAAAAGATAGAGATGACCCTTCCCTTCCCCTTCTGGCAGGGAGTAGGAGTTAGAAGGTGGAGTAGGGCCAGGAAGGGTCACCAGCAGCATGCCTGATGGTACAAAGGAAAAAGGGGTGTGGAGCCCTCTGGAGACACGTCAATGGCATGTCCACTGGCAGTTAAGAAGGTAAGATGACTGAGCACTTTTGGGTGGTGGGAGGGATGAGATGGCAGGCTGCCTAGGTTGAGGGATTTGTAACACTGGGTAAACCAGTAAATTGAGCAAATAAGCAAATACTGAGGGTAAGGAGATCTAAGTTTCTCTTACTATTGGAGAATGTATTCACAAGAATGGAAGGGGAAAGGTCAGCAAGAAACCTGAGGTTATAGATTAAAATAGAAAGTTTTAGTATAAATTCGTTATTTTTGAATATATTCGTTCATATACAGACGTAAGTACCCAGATCTTGGTTTCTAATTACTGTCCTCTACTAAAAGAAACCAGGGCTTCATGGAGAAATGGCTGATTCCAAGGCAGGAACAAGGACAATACAATATGCGCACCAGGTATCTTACAGTGCCAGACTATTACTTTCTTACGTAAAGAATGATGAGACCATATCAAAAGACGTAGGAGTGACCGTGGAGGTGCTTCTATTGGCCTAATCTGGGACAAGTTTAGCACCAAAATGATGGCAGTAACTAATTAAAACTCGATTACAATTTCTATTTTAATTGAATAAAATAGAAATCCATAATTTCATTCTGATATAGATAAGTAAATGAATAAATAAAAGGGAGAGAAGGAAAAGCTCTTCATTACAGAAGAATAATTGAATGCCAACTAATGAGTGTTTTTGAAATAGTGAAAAAAAGGTGGTTGCTAGAAACAGGGGGCGGGGGCGGTGAGGGTGGGAGAAGTGGCTAAAGTTGGTCAAAAGGTACAAACTTCCAGTTATAAGATGAATAAGTTCTGGAAATGCAATGTGCAGCATGGTGACTATAATTAACAATACTGTATTTTATATTTGAAAGTTGCTAAGAGAATAGATCTCAAAATACTCATCACAAGAAAAGAACTGTTTTAACTGTGTGAGGTGATGGATGTTAACTAAGTTTACTGTGACAGTCATGTCATCTCTCAAATCATTATGTTATACACTTGAAACAAATACAATGTTATATGTCAATTATATCTCAATAAAACTGGAAAAAATAATAAATAATAAAAATAGTAAAAATAGAAATCACCATTATATAATCTTCATAGTAATAGTTAATTCAAGCATAGGTGTAAGCAGAGAGAAAGGGATCAGTACAATAAAAGTCTGGGCCACTTGTTTGTACAGTTTACTTATGCCCTCAAATCTTCTTTTGCTCAATTTCATCTTACCGCGAATTGATTCTGGGTTCAATGGACCTTTTGAAAGAGTATGACAAAATCCACTTCATGCTGGATATTTCTGACCACGTTTCCCTTGGTGTCCCATGGTCAAGCACTCCAACTCTACCACAGCCTACTACCATGCCAGGAACAGTTACTGAAAAGGTGTGTGATTGTCTATGACATAACACAAGACCTTGTTCTAGAACCTGAGCAAGCAGTTTACATTGTCACTCTCCTATTGATAGGGGCTTACCATAAGCATCCCACATCTTTTTTCACCACAGACACCTCCAATACCATAGGTTATTCTGGGTTTATGGCCCCTCTCACTACAGCATCTACTCCTGGTAAGATTCTTATTTGCCTTTGTTTATGTTTAATCTAAAATGATAAAATATCATTTTGAGAACAAGGGAAACAATAGTTCTGTTAAATGCTCAGTTGACACGTGAGATCATGAATGCAGATCTGGAGACCAACTTTAAAACTTAAAGATCTGTGAGATTTTTCTTTCTTTGTCATCCTTGGCAGACCAAGGATAACTGGAATAAGCTGAAGAGAGGCAGATTTCAGCTATACCTAAGGAAGATCTTTCCAACAATCACAGCTGTCCGAAGAAGGAAAGGACATGCTCTGGAGATGAAGATCTCCCTGCTGTTGGATAACCATTTGGATGATTCAAACATCAAATGGGAAATTGGACTTCAATGAATGGTTTGTAACCAAGAATCAAAATCAAAATTACCTGGAGAGATTTCCTTTCAAATTATATAACCCAGAACCTAGTGACTCTAATTCTGTAGATCTTGAGGCTTGCTAGTATTCCTGATGAGCACAGTAAACAGAAACCTATAAACTACATGACCTTGATGTTTCTTCTAACACTGAGGTCTTTGGTTGTTATTGTTGCAGTTGGAAATAGAAATCAAAGTGCTAACTATACCATACTCAAAATAATATAGATTCAAAATGAGGACTCCGAGTTTTCCCAGCACAAACAAGTAAACTAGACATTAGAAGGGAAAGTGATTGTAAATGTGGAAAAAAATAATTTATCTCCAGTCAATATCCTCACTCCCTATTCCTTACCCAAATAATTGATTATTCTCTAATTTTGCATGTGATCAAAGGTAGTTTAAATGGATAGAAAAAGATAATAAAAGAACAGACAGCTATTCAATAGAAATCCTGGAGCTATTGCAAGCAAATATGGATAACTAATTAAATTATATTAATTTGAATTATATTAAATTATATTATTAAATTATTAAATTATATTATTTAATAATATTATTAAATTATATTATATAATATATATTAAATTATTAATAGTATTAAATTATATTATTTCCCTATGTAGCTGGAATAATTGGTCTCAGTAGAATTTGGTGTGTTTGTTGAATTCCCTCTGAAAACAGTTATTCTTTATTTCCTGTGAAGGCTAAATTATCTTATAAATATAATGTACATCATGTTTAAAAAATGCCCTACAGGGACACATAAGGAAGCTCAGACAGGGATGCAATCCTTAAAAAAGAGGATTTTTTTGCCTTACCAACCTATAAACATTACAAAATTACAGCCCCATGATCCAAGTTTTAGATGTGATTAAAATATTTCTTTGGGCATTTTTCAGAAGATCATGAAATAAAGTAGATTTAACCACACTGAACAATAAAGCTATAAGCAGACTGCAGAAATACCTCCCTTCTCTGCCAGAGCAAAACAGGTATTGATAGAGAGTCTAGATACTACTTTGCAGTATCTGAGAATTTCCTAAGAACCTTGGTGATGACTGAAGTTCAAAGGTCTATGAAATAGATTTTAAATGAGCATCCATCTGTCAAAATTTAACTGGCCAGGCTCTGGAGTCAGAAACACTTGAACTGCACATCTGAGTTCCCACACTTTCAGTGTGAAGTTGGACAACCTACCTCATTCTGCTAAGTCAGTCAGACATTCAACAAACACTTAATGTGAGGGCTAAGCACTAAAATTTGCGTATCTTGGTAACAAGCTTGATGAGTGTATACATTCATTCAAACTCATCTTTTAAAATCTGTGAATTTCATGCATGTAAATTTTACTTTAAAAAAGGGTAGACTGCAATATTTTTTAGGATATGTCTCCTCAGGCGAGGGTAACAAAAGCAAAAATAAACAAATGGGACTACAACAAGTTGAAAAGCTTTTTCACAGCAAAGGAAGCTATCAATAAAACAAAAAGGCTGCCTACTGAATGGGAGAAGATATTTGCAAACTATATATCTTATATGGGGTTAATATCCAAAACATACAAAGAACTCATACAACACAACATCAAAAAAAAAAAAAAAAAGATTAAAAATTGGGCAGAGGACCTGAATAGACATTTATCCAAAGAAGACATATTGATTACCAGCGACACATTAAAAGATGCACAACATCACTAATTATCAGGGAAATGCAAATCAAAACCACAATGAGATATCACCTCACACTTGTCAAAAAGACAACAAATAGCAAGCACTGGTGAGGACGTAGAGAAAAGGGAACCCTCACGCACTTTTGGTAGGACTGTAAATTGGTGCAGTCACTATGTTAAACAGTATAGAGTTTTCTCAAAAAATTAAAAATAGAACGACCATACCATCTAGCAATTCACTTCTGGGTATTTTTCTGAAGAAAACAAAAACACTAATTTAAAAAGATATATTCACCCCTATGCTCAGGGCAGCATTATTCACAATAGCCAAGATACAGAAGTGACCTAAGTGCCCACTGATAAATGAATGGATAAAGAAGATGTAGTGTGTATATATATATATATATATATATATATACATATATATATACACACACACACACACATATATATACACAATGGGCTATTACTCAGTCATAAAAAAGAATAAAATCTTGCTATTTGTGACAACATGAATAAACCTAGAGGGTTTTATGCTAAGTGAAATAAGTTAGACAGAGAAAGACAAATATCATATGATTTCACTTATATGTTGAATCTAATATACAAAACAAGTGAACAAAAAATAACAAAACAGAAACAGACATATATAAAGAGAACGAACAGGTGATTGCCAGAGGGGAGGGGGCATGGAAGATGAGTGAAATAGGTGAGTGAAGTTAAAAGGCAGGATTTCCAGTTACAAAATAAACGAGTCATGGGCATGAAGTGTACAGTGTGGGGACTATGGTCAATAATTATGTAATATTTTTGAATGGTGTCAAAGGTGGTCAGAGGTACAAACTTCCAGTTATAAGATAAATAAACTCTAGGGATGTAATATACAATGTGATTAATGTAATTAGCACTGATATATGTTATATATGAAAGTAAATTTAAGAGAGTAAATCCTAAGAGTTTTCATCACAAAGAAAAAATACCTTTTCTCTTTTTCTTTTATTTTGTACCTATATGAGATTATGAATGTTCTCTAAATGTATTGTGGTAATCATTTCATGATGTATGTAAGTTAAATCATTATGCTGTACACCTTAAACTTATACAGTGCTGTATGTCAATTACATTTCAATAACAATGGAAGAGAAATAGATAATCTTAAAATAAAAAAATAAATAAGACAATATTAAACACAACTGAAATCATAAAGGATAGGAGTATTGGTAGATATAGATTTATAACATAACCTTCCACTTCTCAGTTGGAGATCAAATCTGATCTTACTAAACTGAATATGATTATTATACAGGTAAATTTTATCTAAAATTATAATTATTTACTGATTTTTTAAAAAGACTCTGAATTCCTTTACTTAAAGCAGAATAGATTGAGAAGAGATCATCAAATCAAAGTTAAACAGTTTACATTGGAAAAGGCAAAAATAAAAGCCACTTGAAGACAATATTCCATCACAGCGGCTCCTTCTCTTAGTTCCCTCATCTTGGATACCAGAAGCTTAATTATAATAATCTGATATAATTATAATAATCAGATAGGAAGCAGTCTACATTATGTAATAAGATACACAGCACACCTGTGCACATGAAACTATCACAACATTGTTAATCGGCTATACTCCAATATAAAACAAAAAGTTAAAAGAAAAGATACACAGGGGCTTCCCTGGTGGCGCAGTGGTAAAGAATCTGCCTGCCAATGCAGGGGACACAGGTTCGAGCTCTGGTTTGGGAAGATCCCACGTGCCGCAGAGCAACTGAGCCCCTGTGCCACAACTACTGAGCCCACATGCCACAACTACTGAAGCCCGTGTGCCTGGAGCCCGTGCTCCACAACAAGAGAAGCCACTGCAATGAGAAGCCCGCGCACCACAACGAAGATTAGACCCCCTTGCCACAACTAGAGAAAGCCCACGCGCAGCAACGAAGACCCAATGCAACCAAAAATAAATAAATAAATAAAAAAGAAAATTCCATTTAAAAAGAAAAAAAGATACACAGCACACCTTACTTTCAGAGAATTATAAATGTTCAATGCTAAATTCAGACACAAGTACTCAATTTTATCTCACAAAGGAGGCGGAAGGACAAGTTCTGACCCATTCTGAATCCTCTTACTGTGTGTCCATATTGCTTGTTTTGTCCTGATCTGGCCAGAACTTCTATTTTATGTCTCAAGGTCCTGATTGCTAACACCAACAGTTACTCATTTGTTTCTTACTATTTCTGGAAAACAATGCATGCGTCTATCACTCTAAGAAAGGAGCTCAGGGTAATCAACAAAGTTTTATACCAGTGGTTATGAGTGGCTGTATGAACCAGTGGTTATCTGTCCACTCTGTACACGGTGGGGAACAGCTGGACAGAAGGAGTGAAGAGCCCTTGGTGGGAAGATGTGCTTCCTGCTTGGCAGATAAAGCTGCCATTTCATTACCAGATGTCCCTTCTAATGCCAGCAAACATCCAGGAGTCACGGTAGCCAGGACCATCCAGGGCAGGAGTACAAATGGAAGCTCATGTACCATAGAGCTACATGTTTAAATATAATAAACCAAGCTTTTACACTGTCAAACACAATGTGAGTGGACAAATGGACAAATATCCATTCATAATGCCAGAACTAAAATATACATATTAACATATATAAATAATAAGTTGATGTACATATAAAGTATGTAATTAAGTTTATATATTTATAAATCTATGCTTGTTATATGAATGAAAAATGCCAAAGACACCTGAATTTATTATTGCTCATGTCTCAGTGCTCTACTCATGGGCCAAAAATATTATTTTATATTCATTCCATAAATTTTCTTTCATATCAACAAAACCACCAATCATACTGTTAAAATTGAAACTTTCACACAACTTAGGTTTATAATCATGATGTAAAGGATTTTAAAATGTCAAGTGTATGAAGTGTATAAAATTTGAAAATATTTTATAAAATATTTAAATAGAAAAGATTATTTTTCTGTTTCTAAAAATGTTTTTCCTAGAAGATTCAAAATTATCCATTAATATTAAAAGGCAAAATAATTATAATCAGTTCATATTAAAATTTTAAATCAAAGTTATTTAAAGAAAGCCAAAAATTTTGCATTTCATTTTTTGAAAATTTAATTAAATCATATTAGGTATTATTATAAAAACACTATTCTCAAACCTGGCATTGAAATTCCATCCAGTTACTAATGTAAAGAATCAGTACCACATTTCTTGAGTTTCATGTCTAGATCTACCCATGTACAAATTTAAGACCAATATGAATTGCTTAATTCTGCAAAATGTTGCTATCAGCAAACATGAGCAATTGTTGCAAACCCGATTTGGAGCACGAAGACAAAAAGTAGCAAGATAATGGCATTTGGCACTATGGGAATAATACTTAGTTTTTCCAAGAACGTATTACAGTCTTGCTGTCTGAGAGGGTTTGACAAGTTGATTAACTTTCCTTTTATCTAGTGCTTGTGCTGTTCAAATCCTTCCTGTGATCCAAAATATTGTCCACCGCCAACTTCAGCATAGGCACAACCCAGGAACCATCACAAAATTCCAGAACAGGGGTGCTATGTCTTATGAATGTAAGGCAAGAGATGTGAAGTGTTTCCTTGGGGCATCTCATGCGACATGAGAGCAAATGTTTAAGGTTCCACATCAACTGTTCCTGAGTGTCAGAAGCAGCCCTGTGTCTTTAAGTAAATTCATTTTGTTTTTGTTTGTGACAGTAGGACTGAAACCAAGGACAATCATCAGTAAGACCCATTAAACTATAACTTGCTTAATATATAATAAACTGTAACCTACCTTCACTGGTCAAGCTCACTTTGTTTCTACAAAAACTTACGTATCCTCCAAGCCTCATGTAGCCTAAACTTGAAGACACAAGACCCTTTCACTGCCACTATAGAATGTCTGACATAGGAGTCTTGTTTTTCAGGAACTTGGAGGCAGCTGTTGTCCGGTTCAAGTTCAAGCTGGTTAAGACTGGTTGGGATCACTGACACCCCCAACATGACATGTGTAAGCGTCCAACTGGTGACCCTTTTAGTCAGAGGGACTAAAATTCCACCCTCAGAATATGCTAATGTTGTCATTTTCTGAACATGTCTCCCATGAAGAAGCATGGAGCTTAGTTGCACCTGCTTTTTCTTACCTCACCTTTTTCTTATCTCCAATCACTTTTCCCATACATCAGGCCAAACTGCTTCTTTACTTCATAAATATCTCAAGCCTCTCCTCTTCAGGGAGGCAGATTTGAGACTCGTTCTCCTATCTCCTTGCTTGGCTACCTTGTGAATAAACCCTTTCTCTGCTGCAAACCTTGACATCTCAGCTTTTGGCTTGTTGCACTTCAGGCAAATGAACCTGGTTCAGTAACATGACCCTGCCATCATGCTTCAGAGTCCTCAGGCCTGGGGTTGCAGGGGTTAAAGGACATTTACATTTTTCAAGAGGAAAAACTGGCCTTAATATCCCATTTGCTTAATGTCCCATTTTCCTTAAGGTCTATAAGAACACTAGTTCCCAGATGGGTTAGAATAGAAGGGGCTCTTCAAAACACAGAAGTTCTGCAGTTAAACAGTAGAGGAACTACTGTATAATAACTTGGATCTTGAGAATTCACAGCGCACATTATCATCTTATGAGCTCAGAGAAGCCCTAAAGGAAAGTAATCTGTTTAACTTTCTTTCCCTAAAGCATTTGACCACTGAAGACATCATTTTTCAACTGAACCGTTACTGACATGGGTGCTCCTCAAACTCAGTATAGAAAATACTCCTTTAACGTTTAAATGTTTAGTACTTCTTTTTTTCCATATGTCTTTTCAACTAGACTTTCTACTAATTAATTCATTAACACAGGAAGGAATTTACATTTCTATCTATTGCCTAAGTCAGCAACTGCCGTGATAGAGCAAACTGACAATTTTAGATCTCCAACAAGTAAAACAACCACCATTAAACAAGGAAATCAATTTTAAGTTCAGAAAAGACTAGATGAAATATCTCTTCACTGCTGACTTGGGGGACCATTGCAATCTGAGAACACATGGCTTGACAGAAGGCAAGGTTAAGAGCAGTAGGTTTTCACCTGCTTGCCCACAATGTCACCTACTTAATAGGTGAACACAGTTCAGTAAGAAAAGAGACGCCTGTCAGTGTTTCTTCCTCCATGACTGGTATTATTTGAAATCAATTGGTTTGTCAAGAATCTTTCATTAAGACTTAGGTCACAGGGATCAAAACCATTCATCTCTAATCAATCCATCTGTTTCCAGCCATCTGAACAACCACTGTCAATAAGACAGTAAATTATCATATTAAAGAAAAACTTCAGTGATTTATAATTTTGGGTACTATCAGGAACTGCAAGAGGCAGACTCCCAGAAGAAATAAATTTGCCACCTAAAAGTTACAGAAACGGAGAGCTTTGACTTGGAAACTGAAATAGAACAAAGCAGAGAACACAGCCTTACAGACCAAGAGCATCTTCCAATGAGCAAGAACCGAGAGTGGAGAGCAGAGTGGAAAGGCCATGCACGGCTTCATTTCCCTCTCATTTACCCAACTATAATGTCAGAAATTCCATTCCATTTAAATGAGACAAGATTCCAAGCTAAAAATAAAATAAAATAATAAAAAGAGATGAGCAGGGGCTTAAGAAGTGTGACTAGAGCAGCAGATTTTGACTGACTTGAGACAAATCAGTCCAAGACTGAGAGAGAGAAGCTGATGTATTCCCTCAAGTATTTGCCATGTTCCTTCTGTGTGTTCTGTGTACTTAATTTTAGCATACGAAGATTACAAACCTACTTGGGAGTGATCAGTGGTGAGGTACAGGGACAAGGAAAAGATGTTTGCAAAGACTGAGTTATGAAACAAAGGGAAACTTCCTTTTACTCTTTTGCCTTTGATCAGCCTTAAATATATAACTGGTGGATTTAAATGTTAAAGATTTATTTTCAAAGTATCACAAATAAGTGGCATTTCAATAGAATAAGGGAGGGTATTATAATACAGGTGGATAAGAAAGCAACAGAAAACCAGGAGAGTAGAAAATCTACTCTCCACCCCCAACACCAAACCTGGTCCTCTGTTTCAGTGAGTGGCTGAGCCTCTGTGTTGGTAGCTGGGAACTCTGAGAATAGAAAATCAGTTTAGAATAGAAGAGAGGAGAGGAGTAAAGAAGAGAACGGGAGGGGAGGGGAGGAAAGAGTCCAGTGAAAACAAGAACAAAGCCAAAATAAAACAGACCACAGATTAAGCAAAGTCAGATCCACAGAGAAAGCCAAGAGTCAGCATCTATGATTAGAGCTAGTTGGAGCAATAGCCTCCATGACTTGGAGAGGCACCAGAGATAGTAGACTGTTCTGGAATGGTCTCACCCCACTTGGAATTGTGGGACCACATTCTCACATTGCTACGAAGCTTTTCCTGGTCAGATCCAAGTTTCAGGTGCTGTTGTGGACCATAGAAAAGAAAAAGTGTTTCCTCCATCTCCACACTCCAGTCTCCACTGTCCCTTGTCTTGTCTCCTTCTAGCTACAGAGATCTAAGACTCACTGTGCTTCTGTTCCTTTTACACAGAAACTTTTATGGAAAATAAACCCTAGAAAATGGTGAGGGAAACAAACTGCACTTTGTCCCTGAGAAAAGTTCAAGATTTGGATGAAAAATATAGTCTAGAGCAAATAAACATTTTTCTTAAACATATTTACTCTAATTGTATACGGTGGAAGAGGCAGAACCACATTCCAGGATAGTAGGAATTTTTATGACCCAGGGTTGTACATGAGCCGTTTTTACCTTTTCCCATTTATAACTGAGCAAATAGCTTCAAGTCTTCTCATAGCTCAGTCACTCATCCTGTACCTGCTTTACTGATGGAACTCCTGCTAGCTTATCTTTGTGTATGTTCATTGGATCCTTAGGCCTCTGCTATTGAAACACAAATTAGGTTTACCATTCCATGCCACCAAACCCCACAGCTGCGAATGGGGGTGTTGCTTTAGTACTTCAGAGTGTGACTGTAATTAACCTTGAATATGACTGTACTATTGATTTCTCTAAGTCTGACTCCCTTTTCCATTTTCTCTTCAATCTCTATTTTCTTTGCTTTTGAAAATTCATCTATTAATCTTGTGGTCTGGAATTTTAGATGTGTCTTAATTGAAGCTGAAGTGTACATTTCTGGATTTTGTTCCTTTTTTTCCCTTTTAGTTGATTTCTGGCAGGAAAAACAGAAAATTCTGTCTTCATTTACTGACTGGAAATTCCAGAGCGGAAATGAAGAGTTAACTAAAATATAGGCAAAGGAGGCTTTAATGTGGCCACCTAAGTAATAATAATAATAGTAATGATATAAATAGCTACATCTAATATTTATTGAGCATTTATGATATGCCAAGAACTATTTTAAGCAGTTCACATCTCTCAGATTCATCAGAACAGCACATTTATGAAATAGCTGCCATTATTAGCCTATTTTACAGATAAGAAGACAGAGGCATCCAAAAGATTAGGTAATTTATACAAAGTCACAGCTAGGAGGTGACAAATTCAGAATACAAACTAAGGAGTTAGGCTTCAAAGTCTTCACTTTTGAACATTATACTACATTGCTTCTCAATATCTGGTGAGTTAAAATTGCATTTTGGTGATCCTCTGACTTTTCCTGGATTCAGGAAACATGTAATTGTGCTCTAATCAAAAGCTATCTGGCGGGCTTCCCTGGTGGCACAGTGGTTGAGAGTCTGCCTGCCAATGCAGGGGACACGGGTTCGAGCCCTGGTCTGGGAGGATCCCACATGCTGCGGAGCAGCTGGGCCCGTGGGCCACAATTACTGAGCCTGCGCGTCTGGAGCCTGTGCTCCGCAACAGGAGAGGCCGCGATGGTGGGAGGCCCGCGCACCGCGATGAGGAGTGGCCCCCAATTGCCGCAACTGGAGAAAGCCCTCGCACAGAAACGAGGACCCAGCACAGCCATAAATAAATAAAAAGCCAGACCCTTAGCTCTTTAAAAAAAAAAAAAAAAAAGCTATCTGAATGGACTGTGTAGTTGGGGTTGAAGAGAACTGACTGGTTCTAACAGCAAAGTACTGCCTGTGGTCCATAAAAAGAGACATAACAGGTTCCCAATTAACTAAAATTCCATGTACAGTCAGATTAATGGGGAGAGGGAGGAGCTCATAGTTTAGTTCCTTTTAGGACAACTCCTTCCCAATACAGTTAAATGAAAAATGGTGTCCAATGAATTGAAATTCAGTGAGTTCATTAATTGACTGACTGATTTTTAACCAGTAAAGTTGTTCATTAGTCAAGGCAAAAGCCACATGTTTTAACCTTCATAAAGTCATTAACAATTTCTGTTCTCACCATCATTACCCATATGACTTAAACAATGCAACATATATAATATTAATATCTTAAATATCAGCCAAATGATCCTCTCTCTTTTGGCTTTCCTGAACAATTTATTTCATCCAGAGTGTCTCCCATAGGGGGGGAAAAAATGACAAAGTCTGCATTCCCATGAGGGTCCACGACCTCATGCCAAAATTTGTTGTCCAAGATCTGCCTTCTAATATCATGAGCCTTGTGCTTTGCACCAAAAAGACAACCTCTTATTTTATGTTAACATATATTCTTCAAAGAGATAAGTGAAGAGAAATAGTCTATTTTTGTGTTATGTATGAGAAATTAGATGGTTAAGTTTCAAGGGCTGCTTCAATAAATCCCAATTGAATTAACCAGTATTAGCATGTGAAAGCGACCAAGATGCACTGCAAAAACACAATGCAAAATGAATACAAATGATTTGGCTCCAGATCTGATCAAATAAAGTAGAGGGTTGAATTAACTAGTGAACAAAATTAAGTGGAAATGGCAGTATTTCACAGCTAGTTAGCTGTGGCCATGAAATACAGTACTGAAAAATTCAGACACCCATTCTGAACCTTTTATTTTTCCCACCCAGATGTATCTAAAATTACATCTCTGTATGTACTAATCAGACTTGAACTCATTATACAAGTGATCTGGTGTTTGAGGTCATATTTATTTATCTAGTCTTTTATAAGACATTCAAAGCAACCAAAAACAACAATAAATATCTACTGAATAGCTACTGCATTCTATATCAACCATAATATCAATTGATTTTTTTTTTCATTTCATTTAAGTCAGGTGGGAGTAAAGGAGAGAGGAGGAAAGAAGAGAAGAAATAGATGAAAATCTTCACAAGATTTCTAAACTTTTGACATGTCTGTAATTTTCATGTTGACATAAGAAGCACAGTGTAACATAACAGGAAGAGCTTTGAAGTCAGCTCAGACATTCTTGAGTTTCAATTCCAATTCAGTCACTTACTGGCTGGGCTACTAAGCCTTATTCTGCTCATCTTTAAAAAGACATTGTAGAAGCCTACCTCAAAAAGTCATTTTATGAAATATAACTAATATAATTAAACTCTTCAGCCTGCTATTGGAACATAACAGAGGCTTCCCCCCCCTCCTTTGGCTGTGCTGCACAGCTTGTGGGATCTCAGTTCCCCCACCAGTGACTGAACCCGGGCCTTCGGTAGTGAAAGTGCCGAGTCCTAACCACTGGACCGCCAGGGAATTCCCAACAGAGGCTTATTCTTATTATTTCAGAGTTATAATGACTGTTTCCTGGGATGCTAGTGTCTCTACTGGTGGACAAATTTTTCTCCACATCCTAATGCCATTCTTCCAGCATATTAATTGAAACTATATTTGATAAGGGTGACTACAAGTAAAGAGAAAGGAACCTTTAAATGGAATTTGTAATGATTGAAGTCTGATGCATAAGAATAACTCTTCAGCTGGGGAGACCACCAAATGATAACCATTATTTTATTAAGCTCAAAGCATTTGCCAAGCTTTGGGAATGATACTGTAACAAACACTGTAGGAGAAAGAAAATGCTCAGAGGCTATTAATACCACATGGATGGAAAACACTTGGCTCTCATGGAACAAGGCTTAAAGCAAATAAAGGCAGCTTCTGAGGTAGTTAAAAAATTCTTTTTGAGTCTTCTTTAGGGACAAAGGGCAGTAAATACAGAAAGTTTTCTTAAAATGCCAAGTCTTCCCAACCTCTTATAAGTAATGGAGATTGAAGTGACCTCTTATAAGTAATGGAGATTGAAGTGTTTGCTTTCTCTCCTATACTCAGTGCAGAACTTATTTATCTTTGGCTGAAAGGCCAGTGTATGGTGCTACCTTAGGCTGTTCCACTGCAGTGAAGTCAATGAAATAACCTTCTGCAATTAATATTATTTATCATCAATGCTAAGTGTGCAAATCAACTAGGAAAGAAGACAAGTCAGAGTCTTAACATCTTGCAGTAGTAGCAATATAGGCATAGGCAACTTTAAATAGATCAATTTTTCCTTGCAGTGCCTTTCAAATATTTCAACAGTGTCAACGCCAGGCTGAAAATCTTGAGACATTAGCTCTGTGATTGCTGTGTGGTCTTGTATAATTTCATCTGGTTCCTGTATTACAATGAATGGCCTAAAGTTGAAGATCAGCACTTCTGTAGATATTAGCCTTCAACTGACTGATGACATTCTGTTCTTGAAAGATTTTTAGTTTCCACTCAGCCCAAACCTCCCTCCAGAAAATTGGAGGAGGAAACAGCAACAAGGAGGTGTTCTTGATGGTTCTTGCTTTCACACTCTCCACACTTATCTTGACAATATCCAATACTTCACTTTTATTATCCAACATTTCAGAAGGACCTAGCTGCTTCTGGCTCTTGCTTCATTCTTGATAGTCATTTCCTGGAGGTAGTTGCAGACAGCTAATCTATATGCAAATTGGCCTTCAGCAGTCAGTCTGACTGAGATTCACAGAGGTGAAGTTTAAGGCTGGAGTGGACCCATGGGACTCCCAGAGTGGGATCTATTAGCAAGAGTATAGTAATCCAAGTCACATTTCCTCCTAAGCAATTAAAGATTTCTCTGAGGGGGTTCATTAAATATTGGGTTGGCCAAAAAGTCCGTTCGGGTTTTTGGTAAGATGTTATGGGAAAACCCGAACGGACTTTTTGGCCAACCCACATAAATTCATGCAGAAATGGATTAAGATGGTGGAGTCATGTATGCAAAAATACTCTACCTGTATGACACTTTTGTGGAAAATTATTGCCATAATTAAATTAGTATAATAACAATAAACAATATAACCTTTCAACTCTTCAAATAAGCAGTTGAGTGACCAAAAATAAAAGCAGAAAAATAAAACCAAAAACTAACCTTGCAACCAGTTATTCTGAATCATGCATGTCTAATACCCAATTCTTTGAAGAAATTTTCTTCACTGTTTTCTCTTTGGCATTAATGTCCTACAACACAATCTTCCAAATGGATACCAAAGGAGTTTGTGGGACTCTCTTATTTTAGAGACAGCTCCTAAAAGCCTGAGGCAGTTATTCAGAAGTTTTTACCCCCAATCTTTTTGGCATTACAACTTCCTAGTTTTTATTTGATGTCAATTCACTTTCACCTGTGTGAAACCCAGAGACACCCTTAAGCATCCCAGGATAAGTTACTCATTCCGGAAGAGGTATCCCAACATTCTAATTATCAGACTCCTGATATTGCTATTTGTAACCCTCAATGAGTCTATTGAAAAATTCTCCCTGATCAAGTGGAAATATGAGTTTGAGTCTCAGAAAACGAATGTGACAATGGGATACTGAAAAATGTGAACTTGAAAATCCAGTCTTCACTTAACTCGTAAATTCCTGAGTCATTTAACTTCCACTGGGCTCAGTTTCCTCATCTATAAAATGAGAAAAACTAGACTTAGGGAATCTTTAAGTCCCCTTTCAGCCCTGATATTCTTTGATTTTATAATCCTATGACTCTTGCATTCCACCATTTCTTCAACCAGCCCCACTGCAGTCCCCTACCAATGCAGAGCTAGACAAAATTTAATATTTACACTACAGTAAGATAAATGTCGGGAGAGGCTCTCCTCTGGGATCCAAATTCATGTTCTCTGCTCTGTAATGCTGTCCCTTCCACATACAACCCTCTCAATCTCCTGACTAGTCTAAATTTTCAGCACCTATTTACTTCTTCCTCTTGATGACCTCTGACTGGCAGATTTCCTAACTCTTCTTTAACAACATAAACCATGCCTTCCTTGACCCTTATATGGAGGTCTTGACTGTTAAATTTTCAATGTCTATCAAATGTCTGCTGCCTTTTGCTGGACACACATTTACCAGCCCCACTATACTGCTGTCAACTTCAGCTCCATACTAAGAGGCTAGTGATGAGCAATTGAGCAGTTTATTTTGTTTCTCAGTTATTTTTCAAGTATTTAATGAATTCCTTCTATATGCAAAGTATTGTGAAATATCCTAGAGAAATAATATCTAGAGAAGGCAAAAGTCACTACACTCAAAATAAGTTTGAGTGTTAAAATACAGAGAGGACCATGAAAAATACAATGTACAAAGAGAACAAAGGGTATAGGCTGAGTACAGGAAGTGATCTTAACAGGACAGGAGGTGCCGTCATGTAAATTCTTAATAAATGTTAAAGCTGTTGGAGTTTCTTTCTAAATAGGAAGCATTGGTTTATCTTTATTTTGTTTTACTTTGTTTTGTTTTTTTTTCTCCTTTCTATTTTTCAGTTATTTGAATAGGTGTTATATGCACATGATATGAAATTCAAATTTTACAAAAGATATACTGTGAAAAACAGTCTCTCCCTCATTCTCTTGGTTCCCTTCCACAGATGCAACCACAATTTCTTAGAAACACAGCTTTAAAGTTTAGTTCCAGTTTTATAATGAATGCTAAATCATCCTCCTGATTCCAAGGGCCAGTGTTGCGTAATCAACTGAAGATGTTAGCTAATTCTTAAGTCTGCAACTTTTGAGTCTGAAAAGAGCTCCTGTTTTTCCAGCTCCATGAGTGCATGTACATTTTGCATGATTATATACTTGAGCAAACTATTTATTGGCCAGTAGAATTCTCCTGCTGTCTCCACTAGCCATGTACTGACCTACACCATCGGTATCTCAAGTTACATTTACTATGTCACCACAAATTTAATTTTAGCCTAACATTTAACTTTTGCAAGATCCAAATCAATGCAACTGGTTGGATAAAGGAGCATTTATCTGTGTTTATCATGGGACAAGTATAAATCTCAACAAAATTAAGATTTATTCATGCCTGCTAATCTAATCCATTCTGCTCTAGCTGTTCCGAAAGCAGTGAATCAAAATTGATATCCATTCTGGCCCAGAAACGTATGACAAATGAAGACCTGTGCTGTCAAATATTGTTGTTTTCTTAACATTTATTGATCATCAGTTGAGAGGCAATGGGGAGGGTGCTTGCAAAAATTAATACTAAAACCAGTATACAAAATGAAACCTGAGTTTTTGAAGCCAATTCTGCTTAGTTTCTATATATAATTGTTATTCATTATTGTCTTTTTTTTAAGACCTAAAACAGTTCTCAAGTAAGTCTTAGCAATTTCTAAACACATCACTAGCTAGTTTGACACATCTTGCAGTAAGTTAGAAAAAAGTAGGATACTAACACTAGTGAAATGCCAAAGTCCAGAGGTCTAAGGAAAATAAAAGGATCTATATGAAATATTTCCATCAAAAAATTTGATTTTTAAATTAATTTAGTCTGGCAGTTATAAGAAGTCTTTTACAGTTACTCACTGAATTTTATGTAAGATGAATATTTGCATATTACACTTGCTGTTTTATTCGGGGTTTTTAAAACTGGGAATTATTAGTATTAGCTTTTGCAAATTATTCTCCTAAATGAGGGCATTTCACTAAACCAAATGATTTGTGGATATAGAAAGAGAAGTTTGTGACTTAACTTGACCAACCATGATTTGTGGGAAGGGAGATGAGTGCATAGTTAAGGGCCTATTTTGAATACCTCTGGGCCTGTTTTAAATCCCACAGCACACTGGTGCAGGCCTGTAAAAGCTGCACATTTATGGCCGATTCAGCATTATCTCTGAAAGATATCATCTAGGAGTATCCAAGTCCCTAGCCAACTGCTTCCTCCAGTGGCATGGCGAGGGCAGACACCAGATTTCAAAGAATTAAGATAACCACTGGGAGAAAATTTTGAGTTGAAGATATTCACTTTACAGATTTAGTCAATGAAAAGAAAAGAAAACATAAAGTTAGTTGTTCTATATTATGTGAATATTTTATAAGGAGAATGTAGACGTATGTTGTTTGTGTAAAAAATATTAAAAATATAGCTGATGGAGTTGGTGTCTTACAGAATAAATATTTGAGGGCAGAACAGAACGAGCATCGGAAAAGAAGATAGATATTGAAAGGCTGAAGAGAAGGGAGATTTTTATGGGAATAAGACCCCCAGGAAGTCTCCTCACGCTGGGTCATTAGATCTGAAATGTATGGAGAGCCTGTGATCTGTACATATCAGTTAGGATTGTTGTTTTGCTGCATGCAACAAAAATCCTACTCCAGTGACTAAACCTAGTGATTTTTTTCTCCCTTGTATAAGAAAAAGTGTGGACTTGACCGTCTAGGGCTGGTGTCTTGACCACACAACATCAGCCGTGCCTCTCTACCTTCTCTCATTTCACTCTGCTGTTTTTCACATGTGGCTTCTACCCTCACACTTGCCACTATAAAAACAAGAAAGAAGAAGGAAGAGGGAGCATAAATAGCTTTATCAAGGAAGCAGAATAGCTGGCTGATTTTTGCTTAAATCTCACTGCAAGAACTATGTAACACCACTATCTCCCAGGGAGTCTGGGAAGACAAATTGTATGGCTGTGCACATTACTGATCTTCCCTTTAAAACTGAGGTTCTTTTAAAAGGGAAATGAGTGAGTATGTATATTGATCAGACAAGTAATGTGTGACATATTTCAAACCTTTGTCTACACAACATTGAGATATACATTTTCTCCTTTTGCCCAACTCACATAATCCCAAAGTTTTACATAAGCTGGTATATACCCAGTTCAAATCTCAGGTTCTTTTGGTACTATAATAGGTCTGAATGTCTGACAACCTTGAATGCATAAAAATGTTATCTGCCCTCAACACACCCAGTATGAAAAGTACAAACAAACAAATAAAAACTTACATTCAGAACAGGGATGTAACCGGGAAGCATACCAACTGGGCAACAATTGCATGGACTCACTGCCCTGGTCGTGGGGACCACTCCTTCACTGTCTCTGCCCCTAGTATCTCTCTGGTTGGATCCCCTTTGTCCACTGCTCTCATGACCAGCCATCTTGGAGAATCTCCCTTTCATCACCCTTCATGGCCACACTTGATGTGAGCATTTTGGAGGAAGGAACCACTTCCTGGAGGCTCCAGAGGTTTAGCAGCATACTTCTTCCGGGTACATGTTCGGGTACCTGAGGACTGCCTTCCCAGCTTGAATAGTCAGACACCACTGACAACCACAAAGACGTTTTCAAGCCACGGTCTAAGAGCTATGATGTTCCCATCTCTGGGGCAGAGTGAGTGGCTCTAGTTCAAGCTCATCCTTTTGGTTGAGCTTTCCTAAGAGCATCCAGAACTGCATCCAGAAACACATATTTTTCTACCATTTCTTCTCAAACTACAGTCTTGGTCAGCCCATGGTAAGTTTCCTAAGGAACAACAGGCAGCAGTTTGGTCAAATACTGAACAAGGGCTGCCAGCTCTGTCCATCCTGCAATATGACTCCTCAAATAGCCTGTAGCCCTGTCTTCTCCCCTTTTCTACCTCACTCACTCCATAACTGCTTTTTTTTTTTTTTAACTTTCAAAACCCTAAATACAGGAACCAAATCCTACATGTACTGGAGTTTTTGGGGACTACATGACACAAAATCCCAACTAAATATATTTTTCTTATCTAAAGAAGAAGAATGTATTTTGTGTATTTTTCTTCCAAGTATACTTTCCCTCCAAAAAAAATTTTGCTCATGTAACAAGAACTATCTGCAGGTAGACAGTCCAGGTTTGTAGCTCTGGCTTCATAATACAATTAGTGTTCCATGCATTTCTCTGCTTTCCACTCTGCCATCATTATGGGCTTCTGTTTTTTTGCTGCCACCTCATTGTCACAATGGCTGTTCCATTTCCAGCAAGAGGAAAGATAGAGAAGAAAGGGTTAGGACTTATTGGGAAAGGAAAACCTTTCTCAGAAATTTGCAGCAGATTCTTAATGACATTGCAAAGGTCAGAATAGTGTCCATTGGTCTGTCTATAAGAAAACTCTGGTAAGGCAAGGTTTTCAGCTAGACACATTGCTGCATCAAACAAAATGTGAGCTCTCTAATGAAGACAGGAGAGAAGAATGGATATTAGGTTGACAATTAGTGGCATCTGCCACACTCTTTCTGCCCCTCCACAGGGCTGGGACATACAAGAAGCACACATCAGCAGTTGTGGAACTGAGTGGAAGCCCTGAAGAAAATTCCCAAGGCCATGCTTGTAAGGAGGAAGAATGATGAGTGGATAGCTTCAGGCCATTGATAATCCAGTGAGAAAGTAAACATTTATGAAGAAACACTCTTTATAGCTTCAACTGTCTCCATGAATGAGAAAGTAAGGAAGTTTCTGAGTAGACAGACCAGGTAGGAATGTGGAATGTCCAGTGGTGTGAATAAGGAGTAACTCCAAAATACAATGAGCAGAAGCGACAGCTCAAAGTATAAGAATCTGTCCCCAACTATCAACATCTTCCAGGTTTGACCCTTCCCTCCAATAGCAACAGTCTCTTCTCAGAACGAAAAGTTGTCCAGTCATACTTCCTGAAAGACAGTCAGGTCTTGACTGGACGTATCATCTTCCCAAACACTCACTGCTCAGTTTCCCCAACTCTCTTTGGTTATTGTTCCCTTTAAAGACACTATTTTCTGTAGCCTGCTCTCCATCCTACTGCTTTACTCAAGCTTTTTCTTGAAGTCACTTCAATTATCCTCCTTTCCTTATATCTTAGCATGGCTCATGTTATGTGGTCATGAAAAAAGTAATGTCAGTCGAATTTGGATAATACTGTGGTCAAAAGCAAATGGATGAAAGCATGATATAATAAGTGAGTTGATTAAAAATGTATTGGGTTACACATTCTGATGGCAGGACCCTCATATTGCAAGTTTGAGCTGACAAGGACATCTTGCCTCATTACATCTTGTCATACTATGTTACCAGAGATCTAGTAAGATTTGTAATGCATGATGATTTACAGAGACAGTATTTCCCCTTTAAAAAATCTTTCATGTAAGGTATCTCTCACATATTCGGCAGATGATTTCATCTGCATCTGAATCTTTTTCTTTGTAAAGAGGAAAAAATACATTGCCATTGTTGCATTTGATTCTTCCTCTTTCCTCTCAATCATAGGCTTTACACTCTAATCATGGTAAAATACTTACTCTTCATAGGCACCATACTGTTTTACAAAACTGGACCTTGGTTAATGCTCTTTCTTCTGCTTTCAAGGTCTTCAATTAGCTTAACCCTCACTAGCAAGTTAATTCTCAGAATTTGTTCTCTACTATAATAAGGAGATTCACATGATTTTATACGGCTCTGACTGTGAGATGAGGAGCCTCTGCAAGCCTAAACTTTTCATGTTTTTATTTTCAAACAAGAAGTAACTTTTGCATGAAGTTTTTGCAATTTCCTTACATTGAGAGATAAAGGACCATGAGACAATTTTATTACCATACAATTTCCATGGGGGAGCTTTTTGGACATTTACTGTGACCCTACTGTCAGAGCAAAAAAGAAGTATCACTCTTGAGCCTGGGTTCCCAACAACCTGCAGTCTCTGAAGTTGATGAGACAGTGACTATATTTTGAATCAAATTCCATAAATTTTAGTTGTCCTTTTTCAATGTCTTAAGTCAATCTTAAGTCAAAGAAATTCATCTTTGCCTTCAGCACAATCAATTTTCCCAAAGACACCTTAATCCTCTACCAGTTTTCAAATATGTTATTTTATGGGAGTTAGAGTGGGGGGAATCCTCTGGGGAACAAAAGACTTCGAAAATACAGCTCCCTTTTTTTTCTCTTATAAATCTAAGAAGGTTTCTTTTTTACAATTATTAATCAATTCATCTGTAAAACAAATGCAGAGAAATCATAATCCTTCAAATTCTAGTTTCTTGAGTCTTCTTAAAAAAGTTACATGATTCTGCTCATTCACATTCTTTAATTCCAACATAAATACCAATATGGATTCAAAAGAAAAAATAAGAATATAAAATAAAATATTCTCAGTCCTAGTCCATGACTACACTAGGAAACACACACACACACACATTTTAGAAGAGAAAAACTCTCTCAGGTAGGATGTTTTAATATTCAAGCCATCCACCATTTGCTATTAAGTTCTATCCAAACCAAAACTGTAAACAAAGTAAAGAGGTTTCGTGAGAACTAAATAAGGCAGAATAAAGTGTCTGATCCAGAGCCTCATTCATTAATTCAAAAGAGATTTGGGCACTGAATATATGTCAGCTACTGAATTAAGTATTAGGAACACAAGGATATATAAGATGCTATCCCATTTCTCAAGGTTCTTACCACTTTCCTTTCCTTCTCTCATCTCCTTCCTCTCTTTCATTCTCTTATAGAGAAAACTACTTCTTAGAAATAAGACATCAAAACCAGTTCCAGAACTCTTTATTGTTTCCTGAGTAGACCTTATTAAAGAAAGATCTCCTCGGGATTACTTCACTTTCCAAAAAGACTGGAGAATTTATGACTTCAAGGATAGTTTTAACGGACAAATTTCTTTTGGTGTGTTTTTTAAGAAAGTTGTACCCTTTACAGAATAAGAGTACAAAACATTATAATCATTAATATTTAAGGTGACAGTTTGACAGCTTAAAATAGTCTTTTCAAGGACACATGAAATAAAGCCTTAAAAAGATGACAAGTGAAGATATGACAAAATCTTCACAAGAAAAATTTGCCATCAGTGTTAATCAGCAAAGTCAGTTATTTACAGTGACACAACAGTGAGCAAAGGCAAACAGTGCATGCACATATTAAACTCCTGAAAACTGTCAAAAGCATGGTTTTATAAAATTGACTCTAAACATAACAAATCATTTTATATGAAAGGACTCAGGCTTGGGCACCTAGCTTCCTATGGATATGAGTTCTTTGGGAGCAATCTTGAAGATGTATTACACAACACTTCCCTTGGCACTGCTCATCAAGTTGATCACTAACATTTATCGAGCCCTTATTCCTACTAGCACCTGATGCTGTACATTACAAACCACATGTGGACAATTGTGCATCCTTTTTTAAAAGCTTGAAATAAGAGGCTAGAGGTGTAAATCAAAGGAGTCTCTATCCTTCTCTATAATATTTCTTTTAAAAATGAGACTGCATTTATATTATACTTGTGTAATTTGAAATAAATTTTAAAACCATATCCTATTTTCCTGGAAAATGGTATGGTATAGTGGCTTATCTCTCTTTCTCTCCCAGTAGATTTTTGCCACAAATCAGATTTCTCAGAAAACAGACCCAGGGAGAGGGAGATCTGCATGAGGGAGGTTTATGAGAGAGCATTCTTTGAGAACACCTTCTATGAGGGGTGTGGAAAGAATTAAGCAAATGGAAGAGTTTGGCTGTGACTGCAGGTAGAGCACAGTCCTCAACCAATCCTACAAGGAATCTGCAGTTGGGATGGTTGCTCAGGGTTTGCCCTCCGAGGGGAAAGTGGCCTTTAAATCCCAGCCTTTAAATCCCAGCATCAACCAGTCAATGGAGTGGGTTATGTCTCTTTAGCTGAGGGCAATTGCTAGGAGGGGCTCATCTAAGAGGTGTCAGTCACCAAGACTTGCAGCAGATAGGGCATGAGCACATGAATGCTCTAATCCTGATGTGCGAGTGGTAAAGAATCTGGACAGTGTCCATGACAAGTATGTAAGTTCCTTGAGGAGAGCAGTTGTGACTTCAACTTCATTTTCTCCACAGCCTTTTGCATCATTTCTGGCACAGGACAGAGATTCAGTGAAAGCTTGCTGAATGAATAAAATAACATGTCTCATAACTATAAAGTTCACTTTTGCTTGAGTATAAAGAGAGAGATGAAGAGTGATGAGAAATGAATCTAGAAGAAGTAAGTAGAGTTCTGTTATGGTTAATTTCATGTGTCAACTTGACTGGACCATGGGATGACCAGATAGCTGGTTAAACATTTCTAGTTATGTCTGGGAGGGTGTTTCAGGAAGAGATTAGCCTTTCAATTGGTGGGTTGATGGAGACAGATTGTCCTCCCAGTGTTGGTGGTGGGTATCATCCAATCTGTTGAGGGCCTGAATAGAACAAAAAAGTAGGGGAAGGTTCAATTCTTTATTTCTCTGCCTAACTGCAGGAGCTGAAACATAGGTCTTCTCCTGCCCTTGGACTGGGACTTACATCATCGGTGCTCCTGGCTCTCAGGCCTTGAGAATCAGACTACAATTTACACCACAGCCTTTCCTGGGTCTCTAGTTTGCATTCAGACCAAAGACTGTGAGACTTCTCAGCTTCCATAATTGCGTGAGCCAATTTCTTATAATAAATCTCATATATATATCGTATTGGTTCCGTCTCTCTGGAGAACACTAACTAATACAGAAATTAGTATTGAGAAGTGGGGTGATGCTATAACAAACATCCTAAAATATGGAAGTGGCTTAGGAACTGTGTAACAAAGAGAAGATGAAAGAATATAGAGGTACATGCTAGAAAAAGCGGATATTGCTGTAAAAGGACTGCTAAAGACAATTCTGGTGAGAGCTCAGAAAAAAAAGAATTGTAGAGAAAGCTTCCATCTTCTTAGAAATACATAAATAATCACGAACAGAATGTTGGTAGAAATATGGACAGGAAGGGCCATTCTGATGAGGTCTCAGATGGAAATAAGGAACATGTTATTGGACAATGGAGAAAAGGTAATACTTGTTATAAAGTGGCAAAGAACTCTGCTGAATTGTGTTTGTGTTCCACTGTTCCATGGAAGGTACGACTTGCAACTAATGAAACTGGATAATTAGCTAAGATTTCTCAGCAAAGTGTTGAAGAAGCACTTTGGTTCCTTCTGACTGCTTAGAGTAAAGTGCAAGAAGAGAGAAATGAATTGAAGATAGAACTGTTAAGCAAAAAGGAACCAGAATTTAAAGATTTGGAAATTTGTTAGCCTATCCAGAATGCTGAGAACAGTCTGTTTTGGGGCCACGACTGATAAGGAAATGAGTATTGGTATGATCCATGGACCTAATCAGCTACCCGAGCAGAAACATTGACAGTTAGAACTAAAGAGATTAGAAACACAATGAAATGAAGGAGGGCTGCAGGACTTCTTAGATCCCACAGGACTGGACAATATTGCTATTCAGCTGTGCACTGTACTCCAAGACAAGGGAAGAAGGACCTCAAAGACAATCCAGAGATCACTGAGGCTGCCACTCCCACCACAGGCCCAGAGGGCATGGGCCCAGTAAGCAAGGTTGCCACCACTTTGGTTTCAAAGGGCAGGATCACTGCCCGGTAGAGCTATGGGGACATGACCCCAACCCCATATCTGAAGGTGGGACTGCCACCTCAGTGGGCCCAGAGGGAAGATCATCAAGCCAAAGAGGATCATTCTCAAGCCTTAAGGTCTAATGGAGTTTGCCTTGCTAGATTTAGGACTTGCTTGGGACGCATCACCCCTTTCTACCTTCTGATTTCTCTCTTTTGGAATGCCTATCTCACCATTATATTTTAGAAGCACATAACTTATCTACTTTCATAGGTTCACAGGAGAGGAATTTTGCCTCAGGATGAATTGCACCTTGAGTCTTATCCATATCTGATTTAGACGCTATTTAGATAAGACTTTGGACTTTAGAGTTGATGCCAGTTGAGTTAAGACTTTTGAGGCTGCTGGGATGTACTAAGTATATTTCACAAGTGAGAAGGACATGAATTTGGAGGATCCAGGGGCAGAATGTTATGGACTGAATGTTTTGGTCCCCTCAAAATTCATATGTTGAAAGTCTAATCTTCAATGTGATGGTATTTGGAGGTGGGAACTTCCGGAGGTTAATTAGGATTAGATTATATCATAAGAGTGATGCCATCATGATGGGATTAATGCCCTTATACAAAAGAGACATGAAATTGAGACCTGAAATTCTCTGTGTCATATGAGGATACAGCAAGAAGGTGTCCATCTACAAATAAGAGGGCCCTCACCAGAACCAAACTGACCAGTGCCGTAATCTTGGATATCCCAGCCTCTAGACCTGTGAAAATAAATATCTGTTGTTTAAGCCACTCAATCTATGGTATTTGTTATAGCAACCCAAGCTAAAACAGGTCCCTATCACAGTGATATTCATAAACTGTGTTAATCCACTGTAGAGCGTATGGGCTGTATTTTATGCACCTTAGGAATCCTTAGAAGGGTTTTAGCCAGTCTTATGATCAAATTTAGATTTTACACTGATCACTTTTGCCAACAATGTAGATGAGAACAAAACAGGAGGAATCAAGACGAATCACAGCTAATTTAATAGTTTGGGTAAAAGTTGATGAAGCTCTGAAATAGAATTGCAGCAGTAGAAATAGAAAAAAAAATATTTAAGAAATAGGACTTGGTTCTGTGTAGGGGTAAAGGGAGAGAGGGGAATGTAAAATGATCCCAAGTTTTCCAGCTAGTGTGACTAGATGGTGGAATTAAGTGAAATCTGAAACCCAAGAGGAGTTACAGTTGTAGAAGAGGAAATCTAGTAGGTCCTTGAGACCAAAGAATATGTCTTGCTCACCATTTTATTCCCAGCCCCTACTATATAGTGCTAAGTATGAAGAAGTATTATGGACAGAGGGATCATTAGAAAAGTGAGGACAGTGGGTGAAGTGACATTCACTTACTACACACTGTACACACTGTAATACTCTGAAATCACTTCTTGAGAAAGTAACTGGTAGCATGCAGCTCTTCAGAAGGAATGTTCAGAGGACATACTACAGAGGCCTTTCAAAAGTTCAACAGAGATGCCTCAGGCTTCTGCAAAGACTTGATTCCAATAGAATTTGTCAAATGTATTTTAACTATTTTTAAAGCTGAACTTGAAAATACACACTCAACTGTGAACTAGAATCATATCTGAGCAGTTTAGAGATCACTAATATATTGTTTGTGTTTTTATTTTTGACGGTGAGAGTAAATGTTACAAATTTGGATTAAAATGTAAATCCATACTAACATAATAACTTCTTTATTTATTTATTTATTTATTTTTTACTATCTTTGGGTACACTAAATAATTTATATAAGAATTGTTATGTTGTTTAAAAAAAACCCACCAATTTAGCCTTATCTCTTATTTTACAGACAAAGAAATTTAGGCCTAGAGAAGTAAAATAATATGCCCAGGATACAGAGCACATCAATGGAAGAGAAAGACCTAGAAAGCAATTGTGTCAATTAAGAGTTTGATGCTCTTTCCACAGTACCACACTGCTGGGAAGAGATGGGATTTTCATTCAGAGATTGCCTTGCTACCACTGTTGTGTAGTTATCTTACCCCCTTGTAGGTAATGTGACTGAGTGTTCAAAAGCACTTATGTAACATATAAAAGGTCAAGAAAAACCGTATCATTTATCTGGAAGCAAAAATTAAAGTCTATAAATTATAAACAAGAGTAATGACTCTGATATAAAGGAGAGTCACAGTGCGTGAATTAAATCCATGAGTCTGTAGAAAGAGATTGATGGACAAACAGGTTATTGAGGTAAAGGCCAGGCTGGTGAATAAATGGGGGAGAAAAAAGTTTTCTGCTCCTTCTGTTTTCTAAGGAAAATGCCTCTTATTTTCAGTTTCTCTTGCAACCTTTCTTCAGAGGTGCCTTCCTTTCATCAGCCAACCAAATGGCATTCACCAAAATGCCCACTGTAGACTATTCAGTCAGCGGCCTTCTGCTAAACACACTAAGCCCTGAAGTCACAGGGAGAAAGAAGCAGTCCCTGCCCTTGCAGAGCTCACACTTGCAGAGATAAAAAGTAGATTCACTTTTTGCCCCTAATTATTGAACCATAACTATTTGCTCCTGCCTTCATCATTTTTATTTTTTTGAGAAAAATAATAGGATCAATGAATTGATTGCTTAATGAGGCACAGTCAATGATAACTTATATTCATTTTTACCTATCCATGTTTTTAAAATATCTATCCATGGTTTTTATTTTCACTTTCACTAAACCAACAAAGTCCTTCCTCCATAGAGTACCATAAGCACTGTAGATTATATGTGTTCACTTGATTCTTCTTCATCACAAAATGACATACTATTTTTCTCTCTTCACAGTAAAAAGTGATTAAATTAAAACAGGGTGAGTGTACTTTTTCTGTAGAAATCCAGATAGTAAATATTTCAAGCTTTGCAAGTCTCTGTTGGCTCTACTCAACTTAGCCATTGAAGCATGAAAGCAGCAATAGACAACAAGTAAATGAGTATGTCTATGTTCCAATAAAACTTTATTTATGAACACTAAAATTTGAATTTCAAATAATTTTCACATCACAAAACATTAATGCTTCTTTCGATTGTTTTCAACCATTGAAAAATGTTAACCCAGTATTAGTTTACAGGCCGTATAAAGCAGGCCAGATTTGTCTTGTGGGACATAGTTTGCCCACCCCTAAATTAGAATTTTAACTTCATTAACAAACGTCACCCCTAAATTAGAATTTTAACTTAACAAACGTTACCTAGGGCTTCCCTGGTGGTGCAGTGGTTAAGAGTCCACCTGCCAATGCAGGGGACACGGGATCTAGCCCTGGTCCGGGAAGATCCCACATGCCGCTGAGCCACTAAGCCCGTGCACCACAACTACTGAGCCTGCGCTCTAGAGCCCGCGAGCCACAACTACTGAGCCTGCGTGCTACAACTACTGAAGCCCGTAGCCTGGGCTCCACAACAAGAGAAGTCAACGCAATGAGAAGCTTGCACACAGCAACAAAGAGTAGCCCCCGCTCGTCGCAACTGGAGAAAACCCGCACGCAGCAACGAAGACCCAACACAGCCAAAAATAAATAAATAAGTTTAAAAACATGTTTAAAAAATAAAACGTTACCTAGAGATTAACTTTGTTTCAGAGATATTTTTAGAGAAAGGCTAACTACTTCAGAATATACATTTGATTTCAATAAAGTTTGAAATCATTTCCTGTTTGAGAATGAGTTGGTTAAGAAACAGCATCTTTCAAATAAGAGTAGTTCAAATAGGGAAGAGCCCAGTACAGCCAGCAAAAATTGATTATGTTAAAAGTAATCTTCAGTGCTTCAGTCTCTGTTCACATTTATTTTTACTGGAAAAGTAGCCGAATCTTGGTCTTGAGCTTGCCAGCCCTGCTGAGAGATCATGAGTCATGCCAAGCTTCTCAGGAAGTGGCTTCCTAAAAGCATTTATCTGGTCAACTCCTGGTCATCAATTCATGGATTAAAAACAAAACAACAAAACAACCAAAAAACCTCACCTGCAAACTAAACACGCCTATTTATCACTCATCTAATACCTTGGTTACACCAATAAGAAACTTACACTGTGGAATCCAAATAAAATTTCTGTGTTGGTTCACATAGCCAGGACTCACAGAAAGAAGAGCTCAGAATTTGATAGAAAGTTGTCCAAGTTTTAATTTCATAAGCCATGCAAACATCTTTAAGTGTTATTTAAATTCTCACATTTAGGGAAGCCAGTAGGAAAATGTAGGCATGCCTACATTATGGCTAAGCTCCAAACTCCAACTAAAAGCAAAATATTTTTATCACTTCACACATCAGTGAGAATTCTTATATCTTGGAGGAACTAACGTAAGTCTGTTTTACCATTCTCTCTAATTGGTACTTTGAAGAACCAGGTGTTATTAGCACTTAGAGAGAAAGACGCGTCTTCCCAAGCCCTAATAAACCAGCACTCTACTGCCTCTTTGAAAGACTTATCATCAACCAGCTGCTGAATAGTACTGTCATCTTGCTTATCTCATCCTTGGCTGGAATTTAGACTTTGATTATAACATCAGTTATAGAGATCAAGTTTTAAAATTTAGAATCAATTCACATTTGGGTAAATGTGATTTTTCCTTCTCCCTATAGCCACTGCATCAAAAGAAAGAGGCCTCTAGAAATAGAGACACAGATGTAGAGAACAAATGTATGGACACCAAGGGGGGAAAGTGGTGGTGGTGGTGCTGGGGGTGGGATGAATTGGGAGATTGGGAGTGACTACAATATACACACTAATCTGTATAAAATAGATAACTAATAAGAACCTGCTATATAAAAAAATAAAATTTAAAAATTAAAAAAAAAATAAAAAGAAATAGCCCTCTGCTTCAAACAAGTTAGGACCAACACAAAGCTTATAAGAGGCAGAGCTAGAATATGAACTCGAGCAGACTGACCAACCCAGTGCTCTTCGCTATGCTGCTACACTGCCTCCCTCTCTGCATAGCTGGTTACCTCTATGTTAGAGAGTACGAAGAACTTTCAGAAAGATTTAACAGTCTAAGACATAGATTGATAAGAACCTAAGTTTGGACTGTGATTATAGGAACTATGAAGACACGATAAAGGTGACAAATATTCCTGTAGGTGAATCAACCAAACTTGCTAGAGAGATTTGAAGGCAGGAAAAAGAGAGATTACAGAGACAAGAATAATATCCGTATTTTATTTTGCAAATATTTATTGAGCACCTACCATGTGCCTGGAACTGTGCTAGATGTTGGGAAGAAACTGTGGACAAAATAGACCATGGCTCTATGGCCCTGCCCTCTTGAAGCAAGATCATGTTAGTAATAGACAGCAGATTATATATAGAGAGAGACTATGTCTAGAAGGGTACATGGGCAATTTAATTTTAAAATGTGAATGTATTATCTATTTAAAAAAATTGTTTTTTGAATCAGGCAATTAAAAAAAATGAAACCTCATTCATATTCAGTGTTTCTTAGGAAAGCATGTCATTCTGTGCATTCTTTCACCTGAATAAGAATGATTTTAATTTTATATTTTCAGGCATGTTTGCCAAAAGATTTCATTTGTAATACTTGGTGCATTTACAAATTGTCACTTCACTTTTTAATTCTGTAGAGTATTTTCTGACCGTTTTTCTTCAGCCTGATAAAGACTGTGAAATGACAGGCCTTTGGTCAGCTCAGATTGGGGGAAAAATAAAAACTCTAGAGAGAGGTATATGTGTCTCACTGTCTCTCATGTGGCCAGGGTTAGGTTTTACTTACTGGGGCCAGTAAGAGAATGTGGAGTTAGTACTTTAGCAAGACTGTTGCCCAGAGCCAAAGAGCTAACAAAGCCAGGTCAGTTTGGTACAGAACAGAACTGGAAAACAGATAGACCAAGACTGATACAAACACCAGGAGGGAGCGGTAAGCTACAAATCAAAATATCTACAGAGACAAGATCAAGAGCAGATAGAGGGAATTCTCTGGTGGTCCAGTGGTTAGGACTCTAAGCTTTCACTACTGAGGGTGTGGGTTCAATCCCTGGTCAGGGAACTAAGATCCCACAAGCCACACGGTGCAGCCAGAAAAAAAAAAAAAGAAGAGCAGATAGAGATGGGTAAAGTGATTCCCATGAACACTGCTAGATACTACATGCTAGATGTTCACAGCTGTCTTTTGGGGCAAATACGCATATATTTCCATGGTGAGTTAAGCTGGGGCAAAGAAGGCAATATTGCTCCTAGAGATCTCAGGTTTCAAAGAGAAGAACACTATTCAAGATCCTGAGGACCACTGGGAAAAATTTACCCAGCTTACACTTCACTGGCATTACTTATGTGTGCTATATACTATACTACATGGCTTTATCTCCATCCTAAGTTCATTTTTAAAAATATGTA
Source organism: Eschrichtius robustus (assembly GCF_028021215.1). Classification (NCBI taxonomy): domain Eukaryota; kingdom Metazoa; phylum Chordata; class Mammalia; order Artiodactyla; family Eschrichtiidae; genus Eschrichtius; species Eschrichtius robustus. The sequence continues at coordinate 70,579,635 of NC_090830.1, forward strand.
TTATACCTCTCACTAGTTAGTTGTAAAATTATTAGACATCACAAAACATCTTGGACAGTATGCCAAATGATATTAGAACTATTACATATGTAAATAAATATATTAAGAGTAGGAAACACAAAGCCTATTTGCCCTGTCAGACACAGTGCTTTTTAAAACATTTAACTTGAGTATGATATTTTTTTAAAGAAACTTTTGTTGTGACCATGACTAAAGTAATACATGCACATCAATAATCAGTGGGGGGAAAAACAAGGAAGAAAGGAGGGAGAAAGCAGGAAGAGAAGGAAGGAGGGAGAGACAAAACATCTCCACTGGTCAAATTGAGGCATATCTCATGTTAGTGTTTTTTATTATTTTTTTTGTTCACATGTACGATTTACATGGATGGATGGATGGATAATTATGCATCTGAGAGTTTTTTTCACTAGACCTAGATACTCTTCTATTTTACTATAAACTTTTCCTTAAAATAATTTCTATATTAAAATCCATTAATTATAGATTTTTCATAAGTTGTACATATCTGTGGCAGGTTGGCTTCTCCAAGAAGCTGACTCAGACTCAGTTTACGTTGTAGAATGTTTAGGAAGGAGGGTTTTAGGGTCAACACCTGGGGCAGAAGAAAGCAGGATTGAGTAGAGAGAGAAGTCATGCTGCAGTGCTGGCACCACAACAAGCTTGGTCGACACCACACTGAGTTCTGGGCCTAAAATTTGTCCCATTATACCTCCAATTCTATAAGTCAAAGTAGATGGGTTGCCTTGAGAAGGGTGGCTTTCTGCAGCCACCTGAAATCTGTTCGTCTGCCAGGAGACTGCCACCTGTAACTGTCTGTTGATAGCAATCCCAGCAGCTGGGGCAACAAATCCTTCCTTGCAGGGAGATTTGGATAGCATATCACCATGTCCAACACAATATCATATTTAACTTTTGTGTATTTTTATATTCTTACCAATTTTTCTTTATTAAAAATAACTCAATACGTATTTTTAAACATGTATTTAAGGTTATATATCCAAAACTAGAGTTACTGAGTTAAAATATTTGAATCTTCCTTGAAACATATGACAAACTACCTTCCAAATAATTGTTCCAATTTGCACTTGTACAAGCAGTGTACCAGAGCTGCCCATTTTACAAGCGTATTGGCTTTGGATATTTTCATTTAAAAATGGTAATCTGACAGGTTAACATATTACTTCTTTTAAAATTTACTTTCTATGGATTATTAGTGAATTTTAACATTAATTTATGTTTCTCCAGTCAATAATATAGCTTCCGTTGCAAACTGCCTGTTTATTCACTTTGCTCATTTTCCAACTGCTGTATTAGTATCACCATCATTAGAAAGGAGTTAAGAGTTCCCCATTAAGGTACAGTAATCAAGACAGTATGGTACTGGCACAAAAACAGAAATATAGATCAATGGTACAGGATAGAAAGCCCAGAGATAAAACCACGCACATATGGGCACCTCATTTATGGCAAATGAGGCAAGAACATACAATGGAGAAAAGAGAGCCTCTTCAATAAGTGGTGCTGGGAAAACTGGACAGCTACATGCAAAAGAATGAAATTAGAACACTACCTAACACCATACACAAAAATAAACTCCAAATGGATTAAAGACTTAAATGTAAGACCAGACACTATAAAGTTTTTAGAGGAAAACATAGGAAAAACAATCTGACATAAACCACAGCAAGATCTTTTTTGACCCACCTCCTAGAGTAACAGAAATAAAAACAAAAATAAACAAATAGGACTTAAACTTAAAAGCTTTTGCACAGCAAAGGAAAGCATAAACAAGACAAAAAGACAACGCTCAGAATGGGAGAAAATATTTGCAAATGAAACAACAAAGTATTAATCTCCAAAATATACAAACAGCTCATGGAGCGCAATATCAAAAAAAACAAACAATCCAGGTAAAAAATGGGTGGAAGACCTAAACAGACATTGCACCAAGGAAGACATACAGACGGCCAAGAGGCACAAGAAAAGATGCTCAACATCACTAATTATTAGAGAAATGCAAATCAAAACTACAGTGAGGTATCACCTCACGCCAGTCAGAATGGCCATTATCAAAAAAGCTAGAAACAATAAATGCTGGAGAGGGTGTGGTGAAAAGGGAACCCTCCTGCACTGCTGGTGGGAACGTAAATTGACACAACCACTATGGAAAACAGTATGGAGGTTCCTTAAAAAACTAAAAATAGAACTACCATATGACCCAGCAATCCCACTACTGGGCATATACCCTGAGAAAACCATAATTCAAAAAGAGACATGTACCACAATGTTCACTGAAGCACTATTTACAATAGCCAGCACATGGAACCTAAATGTCCATCGACAGATGAATGGATAAAGAAGATGTGGCACATAAATACAATGGAATATTACTGAGCCATAAAATGAAATGAAATTGAGTTACTTGTAGTGAGGTGGATGGACTTAGAGTCTGTCACACAGAATGAAGTAAGTCAGAAAGAGAAAAACAAATACCCTATGCTAACACATATGTATGGATTCTAAAAAAAAAAAGTGGTACTGATGAACCTAGTTGCAGGGCAGGAATAAAGATGTGGACATAGAGTATGGACTTGAGGACACGGGGTGGGAGGGAGAAGCTGGGGCAAAGTGAGAGAGTGGCATGGACATATATACACTACCGAATGTAAAATAGTTGGCTAGTGGGAAGCAGCAGCATAGCACAGGGAGATCAGCTTGGTGCTTTGTGATGACCTAGATGGATGGGACAGGGAGGATGGGAGGGAGGCTCAAGAGGGAGGGGATATGGGGACATATATATGCATATGGCTGATTCACTTCGTTGTGCAAAAGAAACTAACACAGTATTGTGAAGCAATTATACTCCAATAAAGATTTAAAAAAAAGTTCCCCGTTAAACTATTCTAGTTTCAAAATTTGAGGTTGGTTACTTCAACATAATCAATTCTTCCCTCCTACCTAGACCACTTCATTCACTCATCTATATTATTTGAGACTATATTTTTCTATCTTTCTTTCTATCTGGTAAACCAAAGGAGATGAAGATTATGCTGCAAAATAGGCTCACCCACAGTATAGTGCAACAGCATGTATTCTAGAAAAAGCCTTAGAGAGATGCTTAAGGAAGTTACAGAAACACCATTCATTAACTATATAAATAGATAAAATATACTGCCTACCAATATAGTATTTGTCAGCAGCTAAGATATAAACTGAAGAATTGAATGATTTTCTTTTAAAATATATGAGCAATTTTTGGTTTGTTATTAACTGACACCTTCAGTGTGCTTTGGAAATCAAGAATAAAAAGGCACTAGTAGATGTTTATTTTCTCCCTGTAAGCTTTTCATCTCTGATTTTGCCACAAGAGCCTATTTGCTTGGGGCCTTTCCATTTTAATTCAATCGGCTGCAAATTAATTTTCTGAGGAACAAAAAGTATTCCTGAGAGATGTTGTATGAGTTCCATATTGCTTTTATTTTCATCTTTAGGTTTAAAAAAGAAAACAGAGTTAATGAAATTGGTAGTAATAACCTTCCTTTCATGTATTCTTTTTAGATCTCATTATGAATTTTTTAGTTCTTTGCTTTTTTTTTTTAATAGTCAAGTTTCACAGCTACTCAAATGAACATCCACCAGAACACCAATGTGTTAATCATGGCATATACAAATGATGTGATAAACTCTAGAAATCAAAGTGAGTTAGCTGTAATAAGCAGTCTCCATATGGAATCTGCTTTACAAATATTAAATGCAACACAGACTTTCTTTCTTTTTGTGTCCAAGTTTTGTTTTTGTGTTTTTTTTTTTCTTTCATTACCTACTTCTCCAACCTACAGTTAACTTTTCTTATGGATTTTTCAGAAGCAAAAGAATTCATCCCAAATATGTCACTTAATTAGAGTTAGTACATACAACTAAAAAGTTGCTAATTACAAGAGAGCTGAAATACTTATTAGCAAAGTAGGTACCCAGTTTGTGTAGGCTTAGCATATTATCATGGTCTTAGTGAGCTCACATTTGTCAGTGATTCAGAATCTATCTACTTGGAGCACAACTAAATGAGAATTCAGAGGCTACGTATCTCCAGTCCTAACAACAGTAATTTCTACCAGATTTGGGGGGTTTGTATTTACAGAAATGGAGAATGCTCATTCAAACCATTTATGCACACTTACTCATTGCTCAACGGATATAACTGTTCATTCAACTGTTGGTAAGCAAGGAGGGGCAGTGCAGTCAGTTATTAGGAAACTGGGAAGTTTTGATATCCTGTAACCACTGCTATATGATAGCTATCACAAGTGGTAGTAAAACACAAGTCATAAGACAAAGATGACAGTATCATCAAAACCGAAAGATTTCAAGGGAACAATGCACTCTTACTCTTTCTCTGAAACCTCTGTCCAGTTTCTCTTTAGCCTAGGAGTGGAAGCATTTTTTCCTGGTTTCAAAGACACATTGGTACTAGGATAAAAAGCAGCCTTCCTGTTCCTTCTTAGAAGTCTATATGACAAATGCTGTGAGTGCCCACACGCCCACGAGTGTGTCTTGTTAATTTGCTTGTTCCCAGGCTTCACTTGCTTGACTTCCCAAACCATCCTGTTTATGTTGAACATGTGGACTTGTGGAATGACAGCACTATGGTGGTAGACTCTTCATTTATCAGCTGTATTCTTGGAGAAGCTGCCTCTGACAACCTTAACTGAGAGTTTACAGTTTTCACCCTCAGAAATAAACTAGGCCCGTCTTCCTTGAAATCACAGATCATAAGATGATTTGAATAGTGGTCTCAGAAAGACAATTTCTTTTCTTTTCTTTCTATTTTTTTAATGTGGCAGTTTTACTGGCTGCTTAGCATTCTGTAATCAAAAGTAGTTAAAAACCATTCAAGATTATCCTTAATATTTAGAACCTTTTTCCTAACTGTATATCCCTCGGGCATCTAAAGCGCATAAGCCATATCTGTAGGGCTGGTCCTTGCTGACCCAATTGGAGTACTGGTAATGAGGGAGAGCTCTCCTGAGGACCTTATGACCCATACCAGCTTATCTAATAAATGAGTATTAGTAACTAAGTAATTGATTCCTCAGGATACAAGCACATAAAGCATGTGAAGCTAAAACAAATCTCCTTTTTTTTGCCTTAGAAAATACAAAAGGCACAAGGTTGATTTCAGAAAGTCAACAAATCCATGAATATTTCATTTATATATATACATATACATATGAGAGAGAGAGAGAGAGAGAGAGAGATCCCTATATTTGGGGGATAGATTTATGGTTTGCAATTCCATGGACAAGGGGATTTGGATGAGAAAGGAAAGACATCAAAGGGCAAACCATTTAGTCTCAGTTTGTGGGACATAGTCAAGACCCAAGCCAAGAATACTGAAATGGAAGAACAAAATGAATACTCCCTCTATCATCACCAAACAACAAATGCTCAGTAGGTAACAGGCTTCTTTTTGTGTGTCTCCTCTACCAAATAACAATGGACTTAATGCTCCTTGATGCCAAGCCATTTAACGTGTGTGCTTTGCATTTGGTGGGTGCTTAATGAGTGCTTCTGAGCAATTATGATTTTTCATGTAAATTTTCAGAAAAGGGGATATATTGACACATTGTCATCAATATTTGTGAAGTGGGTGGAGCCCCTTCCTCCTTTTCTCTGCCTTGGTTCCCACTGTCACTTCAAGTGACTTATCTTATGCCATCAAAACTATCTCTTAGGAAAGGATATGTGATAGAGGGGACTTGAGTCAGTGCAATTTCTCCTCAGTTAGAATGGCTTCAATCAGCATCAAGTGAGTATTTTGGGGTCTCTCTAAGAAAATTCTCTCTGATTCAACAATGTGAAAACCATCACAGTGGTGATGAAACAGCCATCAGGTCATAACCTATACTTCCTTTGTCTCAGGAAACATCAGCTTTTTCCTTTTGAAATGCAAATCCAATTTGTTACCACATGCCCCATGAATGCATACACACAGAAAAAATATCCCACAGAATTCCCCTTAAATCCTTGCTTAAAGCCCTTTAATGTCTTCCCTTTGCTTATGGCACAAAATGTAAAACCCTTAATGAGACTTCATGATCTCACTTAACTACCAGCTCATCTCAGCCCAAATGCCCTGGTTCTCTGTGCTCCAGCCACACTATTCTTTCCCAAGTTCTTCAGTGGAAGGGTTCCCCCTCACCTCGGGGAAAACATGCAGAGCCCTTCCCTGTCCTACCACTGCCTTGGCCAGCTTATGCTATCTATCAAGTCTCCTTTTAAATATCACTCTTATAGCACATTGAACTTACTGTAAGTAGAGGAACAGGATTAATAGGAAGATGTTAAGGAAATTCTGGATTGGGAAATTAAAATGTATTAGGTTTAGTTAATACAAAAAAGAATGAGTTTAAACAGTGAATTTAAGGGAGACATTGAGAAAAACAGACAAGCTAAGGAAAACAAGTTAACATTTTTGAAACCTTAAGAGAGAAGGACAAGGACAAATAGCCAGGAGCGCACAGAGCCCAGCCAAGACTGAACTATGTCTGAGAGCACCACCCCGGTCCAGGGACCCCTCTATGTATTAATAATGAAATGCAACATATAAATAAAATCAACAGGAACTAAGGGCAGGATAACATGTGGACTAGCTACCTTCGCTTTGGGGGAAGCTCAGAGGGGGCATTTGGGAAGGATTTATCAAGTGCACAAAGCACAGTTGACAAAAGAATGGACTTGCACTGTAAATAAAAGAGACTGAAGGAGCCTGAGAGCTTCTGATGTTGTCATGTTCAGGATTATCCACAATGCCCCACCTGTTCTGCCTGAGGCATTGTTTCCTGGAAGGAAAACCTAAGGCTCAGTGGCTGTAGAGATCATTTTCAAAAAGATTTAGTGAATCAGCTTGGGCTATCAGTATTTGTGTTAGCTTACTAATAGACTTCTCTTCCTCTTACTATCAACAAGGAACTCAGCCAAAGGAGTTGTAGTGATAAATACAAGAGGAGAGCAAATAAACCACTGATTACAATTGTCATTAAATGTTAATGTTGACATTTTCAAGACATTTGCTCTGGCTCACCAACTAGACTGTAAATACCCATTGTGTAGAGTCTGTTTTCCTCACCATTGTATCAATTGCTTATGGTGTTACCTGGAACATAATCGGGACCCAATAAATGCTTAGATGACTGACTGAATGAATGGCACAGAGAATATATATAACTGTGGGTATTTTCCCAACCAATGTATGCTAGACATAGAGGGCTATCCCCAGTCTAAGAGGAGCACAAAAAAAAAGTAGTATCGGCAAGTATATAGAAGAAGATATTCCACAAAAAATCTTCCACTTAATGGCAGCAATAGGGACAAGCCTTCTATCTCATAAAAACGTCTAACCGCAACCTTCAACAACATCCCACCTTTTCTTAATATGTGAGTTTGGAATTTGTGAGGTGAGAAAGGGATAGTTTTCTTTCTTATGTAAGTCTTATTTGGAGTGACTGTTTGAGATGTGTGTGACATAGAGCAGCTCCCTTGATGATGCAGCTATCTATAATCTCCGTTAAAGGACTCCAAAAAGAGAAAATCTCTGAAAATGGCTGGACTTTGTTTCTTTTAACAAAACTCTCTGAACATCAGGGCAACTGAAAACGGGGGTGTAGACAAAGGTCCTGAAATGAAAAACTTCTTCTCTGCCTTTAAACAAAGAAAAAAAATTTTGTTTGATATCAGAGTTTACCAAGCTGAGCAGAGGAAAAACAGGGGACCAAGAATTCTGCCCTGAAGTCTCAAGGCATCTTCCAGCATCTAGGTCTGCGTATTTCATCCATACGGTCACCTACTGCCTTACAGTAGATGTGGTTCACAGAGCAGCAGCAACCACGTCACCAGGGAGCTTAAGAAATACAGAATCTGAAGCCTCACTCCAGATCTACTGAAACTGAATCTGTGTTTTACCAGGCAATTCATGTGTCCATTAAAGTTTAAAAAGTACTGACCTGGAACCTATGGTATATGATGAAGCCCTGGGGTTTATATGTTAAACTGTACTTTAGAATATTTTTAAAGCTAAGTTTTTGAATTGATGGTGGAAAAGATGATTCTTCAGACACACATAGATGAAATAATTTCTTTCCATAGGAAGATACTAAAATTTAGAAAAGGTCAGAAACTACATCCTGCAGCTCCAAAATGGAAATTCAAACTGGTCTAAGCAGAAAGAACAACAAAAGCATTAATCATCCTCTTCCAGGTCCTCTAGCTTCAGATCTGTTCACAGATAAGAAAGACACAAGGAGAATGCTCTATCCCCAGAGGAAAAGTCAAAAAGTCAGACAAAGCCAGGTGCTCAAAAGATACTTGAAGAGAAGCCCAGAAATTAGAAGTTGTACTCTTGATAATACAAAAATAGTAATTCTATTTCTGATCCCTCTTTTTCCCTTCCTATGTACTTTAAATTTCTCTATTTGTATGTAGTTATAACACATTTTATGTCATTCCTCATTTTCTCCATTAGATTATTAAACCCATAAAGAAAATGACAGCTTGTCACCTGCTCATAATAGTTTTCAATTGTTTGTAAAGGCTTAATAAGTACTTTTTGACCGCTCACTGCCTAAAATACAAGGGACAATTAAATTTCCCCAAGGGGAAGCATGTGATTCAATTTCTCTTGCAATACTCAACTACTTTTTCTATCTCCCCAAACCCTTCAAACCAACTCAAGTGTCACCACTTTAGAGAGATATTCCCTGGCTCCCCCACTTCTTCCTTTCTACTCTCCAAGCACTTACACTGTGTTGTGAATCACCTACTGTCTCCATACTCAACTATGATATCCTTGAAGTCAGTACCATAACTCAGATGTAACTAGAGCCTCCCAGCTTAAATCAAATTTGAATCAAATGTCTCACTTCACAGCCTAGGTGAGTCCAACACCGTCCTTTTTCAGTAAATTTCTGTTCTTTTTTCACAATGTTGCCTCAATTTATGTTTAACCTCTGTCCAGTGGCAGGTCTCTGTCCAGTGTTTATGATAATTAATACACTGACCTCAGTTTTACAGACATTTACCACAAGAACTCAATATTATTCATGACTGTAGGACCTTTGCTCAAGACTTGGTGACAGCAGACAGATTGGAGGACATTGCACAGCACACCATTTTTCTCCATCAGGTGACTAGTCTAGTCCCTTCATGTCCTCCCACTGTACACAGCCTGAGCTCCATTATGTGATCTAATCTACTACCTCCTGGACACACAGTCCAGACCCTGGCCCCAAAACCAGAGTCCAGGTTAGTCTGTCTTCTCCAGCATTCAGAACATCTCTTAGATGTTCTTACTCTAACCCTTTGGAATGTAAGTAAATCTCTCCATGGAGAAGATAAGACCAGAACATTCAGCTTAGCAACCTATGGATTTCTCCCTGAGCCGGGGGTCATCCCCCTTGAAATGTAACTATATAACTCTTACCTCTGCAGAGGTAAATATCTCTGGAATTCTTACTATCTAACTAGTCATAAATTAACTTCCAGCCTTGTTTCTTAATGCAAGTCTCAAGTTTCAGTAAAATTTAGATAGCCCTAACTCTGCAGAAACAAAAATGTTTTCTCTATAGTCCCATGGTTGTTTATTCTTTATTCACATGCTTAAGAGGTTTCTCTGTTTCACAGAATTTAGAGTTTTGTCGACCTATGCCCAGGAATATATCTTTCTCATCAAATCTGCCCAGAAGTTGGTGCATCCTCTCAATCTGCAATTCAAGTATTTATGCAGTATGAGAACTTTTTAATAATTGTCTCTCCTTCAGATGATCCTTTTTATCTTTTATCCTTTTATCTTTTTATCTTTCAGGAACAGTGGTTATTCACATATTTGTTCTCCTAGATGCATCCACTAGGTCTTTGTTCCTTCATGGCTTTGAGATATTTCTTCCACCTTATCTTCCAAGATATTAATTTGACATATAGCTAAAAACTGACTCTAAAATAAAACAATGTTTTAAATAAAAAGAATGGGGTTCTTCTGCTATACCTCAATCTGCTTATGTGTGCTTATGATCTTTCTTGTTGTTAAAGTGTTACTAGTCTCTTTTAGCAGATCTATTTGATCTTCCTATCTCTGGCTGTTGAGTCCCCCTAAAATTGTGACTCAGGTATGATAGTTGCAGCACTCTAAGTAGCAGTACGTCTATAAGTGGCAAAAGGTAAAGTGTTTCATATCCCTACGGGCCAGCAGTGCAGCAGCAGGATGACTCCCAGTCCCTCAGTAGATGTCATGAGGAAGCCACCTTTTTTCCCAGATTCCCTGCATATTCCCAACTCAAGCGTGGGGGAACTTGGTTCACTCATCCATCTTCTCCTGGATTTCTTGAAAACTAAAGAATCTAGGCAAGCTGACATGGGGCTCATATTAGCCTTCTATCGAGGGCCTAAGATCTGTTACATTCAGAATCTCTTCCTGGAGCTCGTTGGCTTTGGCACCTGAAAGAGAAAACTGGTTCCAGCTATCCTGTCTGGATTCTCCCAGGGTCCAAGACTCAATTCCTTCGAGCCCCAGTGGCTGTTTTGCTCAAGAGAAGAAGCTGGATTAGAATTGGGGAGTGCAAACAAACTACCAAGATATGCTTTGAACCCATTTCCTGAATGAAGGGAGCAGCAGTTCAGTCCAAGAAGCCGGATAGGTTCAAAATATGTAAGGCAGGTGGCAAACTGAACAGTGTTTACCAATGATTATAGGTTGGAAGTAAGGGGGAAGAATCAAACATAATCAAAGACTTCTAGGTTGGAAAATTAATTGGGTAAAGTAATCAAGAAATCAGATGTTTCAATCTAGTAAAATCTCATTCCATCTCTGAGTTCATTGCTACTGAATTATCTGTGGCTCACATATTCTTTGAACTATACCTCTTCTTTGAAGGAACAAAATGACTGTCAAGAAGAATGGAGGATATTTAAAGATATTTTTACCCACTGGTCTACTTATGGTCAGGATTGCCCTGACCCCAGTTTCTAAATGTATCCCCCACCATCGTACTTATCATCTTGCTGCCATTAGACAGATGTCAGCTAAGGGCTAGAGAATAAACTTCTTAGCATCAAAATCGATGCCAATTTGAAGTTGAGAGGTTTTTTTTAGGCATGCACCATGACACACCATGATAGACCGCTTGGCACAGTGGTACTCAGAGGGAAATTTTATAAACCTAGCTCCAGCACTGCCAAGTGTACTCTCAGATAGGGTTAATAAAGTCAACTGGGATTACTGATACTTCATCAGTAAGAGGAGCCTCACTCCTGACGGTTTCAAAATAGTCTGTTTTATCTTGTTATTTGTCACCATATGCCTGAGAAAACGTGGGATTCATAGCACATTTTGCTCTCTGAAAGTTACAAGACTATTCTATTAGCATACTTAAAATTTATATTCATCTATGTTCTTTTGAATAGGAACTGTTTTTGAAGTAGACATATGTACTGTGTTCTTGCCAGTAGTCGACTCTCAAAACATAATAATGACAACGACAATAACAATAATGATAATGTTGTAACATCAAAAATGCTAAACAATGCAGGAAAAGATTAAAGGCTGAGTACTAAGAGACCCAGCTAAAGGAGAGGAAGATAAAAGGAGAAAAATGTAGCCAAACAGACAAAATTCATCTTTCCTGCAATGAATGCTGAGTTAGAGGAGAGCTGGAATGTAGACTAGCTCTTAGTTATTTGCTTATTTACTCTCCATATTGTTCCAGAAAGAATTTAAGACTCCTTACATACACTGGGTAAAAAAACATAAAGGAAAAAAAGAGATTAAAAATGAATGCCAAACAGGGATAAGTGTGCAAAATTGAGTTAGAAATAAGTTTAAGTTAAAAATGCCTATTATAAAACTAACACACTTGCTATAGAAAGTCAGTCATAAGTTTGACTCTGAGATTTTCAGTAGTCAATTCTACAATAAAAGGGAAACATTGTGGTCAGTTACACAATTCCCAGTGCCTGTATATAGAAACTGTCCAATTGTTCAGGAGCCCCACAATGATTCTGGAGGGTGAAGTCACACAGGAATATTTCCTGGGACTCCTTGTAAAGGTAACTGTGCAATGTAATGACCCATATCTTCAACAGCATGCTTACAACAAAAGAAATAGCAAGATTTGTAAAAACTGTTTATCTTGTCCCTCAGCTAGTGTGGGGCAAATAAAAAAAAAGCACATTTTAGTCAAAAAAAAAAAAAAAAAAAAACTTTACAGGGGGTGCTGAGTAGTATTAAAAAAAAAAAATAGCAATTGTCCTCAAATGTTCAGAAATTCTTAGTAAAGACAATATGATGCTGCATTGCCCCAGTGCCTCTGGGTCTCCAGAGGGTTCTCTATGACCTTTCAGAAACAGCTCATAGACCTCCATTGGGCACAAGTGGTTTTGAAACAGTAAGAAGAGATGTTAAATGGATTCAGGAAAGAAAACGTGCTAGTTGGATGATGAACTAATGACTTGACTAAACTTCCAGTTTCTTTGGACCCAGCTATCTTTGGACATGTTTCTGATTTTCCTAAGATGTGAAAAAAGCTTGGGGCGGGCACCAGGATTAGGGATAGGGCAGAGGGTAGCAATGCCTCACGAGGCATTTATAATCTACAATCTCTAACTCAGAAGGAAGGTTCATTCTTTTCGAAGGAAAAGTCCCAGTTTGGGGCTCAGAGTCATTCAATAAAAACCAAATTATGTGTTATCCTTAAACCAGAGAGTATGGAAGCAGATATTTCAAGTGAACAGGAAACAGATCAAGAAAACAGCACAAACCTTTTCTGGATCTGAAGGTAATTTTAAATGAAGTAATAAGCAAGAGAAGGTTGATGGCAGAAAGAGCAACAAATCTGTCTACTATTTACAGAAATCTTTACAACTCGATAATGACAGATCATCAATATTAAGTGAGAAAATTCATATTAGTAAATAGCAAAATAAGAGTTGGGGTAGTACGTGGACAGATTACTACAATTTGTTTTTTGTCTCATTCTCAAGAGTATTACTTGAGACTTTATAAAGACTTGTTCATGGTAATTGCATACCTCTACTTTCTTCTCTAACTTTAGGTGCTAGATGCAGAAACCTGAGCCAAAGGTAAAATAGAGCATATGTGGACCTAAATATTTTTACACTGCTACTTAAAGTTTTGAAAGCTGAATGAATGGAGAGCAATTCATTTTAACTTCCTAGTTTCTCTGCTGTCACCCTAGCTTTACCAATTTTTTCAGTCATTAAATGATTTTACCTAATGGCAAAAAAATATTCATGAATCATATCTTAAAACTAAGAGGCTAAAAAAGAAATGGTCTCACCCATGGCCCTAAGATCCACTCTCCATTTAGACTAATATCAATCTTAATTTAATCATGTTGAAGGCCAAACATCCTTTGATCAATGGTGTCTAGGTGACTATCAGATTAACTGTTCAGTAATAGTAATGACAAAGACCAATCTCAGAGCCAAGTTTTAAAGTGCCTCAAGAAAGTAATGCCAAAGACAAGATTTAAAATAACAATAATAAAACAAAAACAGATACTAGGGTCTGCAGAAATCTGAATTATGTAATTTGAGCATCTATTTCCTGAAACACATTTTCATTTAGGAAATCCAAAAAAAAAAAGAAGAAAAAAGGAATAGGTTAGCTTAGCAATTAAAAAGAGCAGTTTCCTGCATTACCACCTGGTATAAAGGTTTCAAAGTTTCCAAATTAGAAGTCAAAATCACTTGCAAACCATTAAGAATAATTTTCCAATACAACAGCAGCAAGCTAGAAGCAGTTTCTGTTCCTCTGAGGACACGCCCTGTCATCAAATTCTGGCACTAAAGATTAAGAAATTTAAGAAAGACTTAGTAATTATATAAGCTTCTAATTGCACACATTGTTCTAATAAGATTAGGTGGTCAATTCTGAGACTGAGCAAACGTTTTGAAAAGGCCTTACCAGGGATCTGCATATAAGAAGTCTTTTTTGTAATCTTAGTCCTAATCCTGTTTTAGAAAATATCTTATTGCAGCAACTGATGAAACTATTTCAGTATCGGGTGCTTGCTCTCCCTGTTTCTAAACAAAAGCCTCATTGCAGGCAATCATCCCCAGCAAGCCAGTCAGATTTCCACCATGCATCCTTTTAAATATTTTCTCTGAAGCATGTTTCTAAATTGGTATGCTTTCAACAAGATGCTAATAGATGTTCTGTGAGGAAAAAAATAAGTTTACCTAGTTGACTAAGCTTGAGGCTGGCTGGTGAAACAAACTTAAATAGATTTCTTAATTACAGGAATTCTCTTGAGCATTTAGCCTCCCCTTGAAGAAGAGGCAACATTTATCATCAGTTAAGCCCCTCCTCCCTCTATTTTTCCTCAGAACACTATTTTTAATCTTTCAGACTTAATTCCCATGGGACATAGTTAGGAAGAACATCTTTGAAACACAGTAATAAGAGAGAGACTGTAGGGTGGGATTAGCGAGCCTCACTGAGTAGAATGTGCCTGTGTTATAGAAATGCGCTGCTTGAAGCTTTATTCCACAAGCCAATTCTATCTAATGACAAGCTTCTCATCCACCCTTGATGGAAAAGCCTGATTCTAGGTCTCTGACGCCCTGTGTCCCAGGAGTTAAGTCTGTTTTATGCCTCTACTGAATATCTGTCACCTTTGCCATGTCACCAACCTCAGTGAAGAGTTGGGATTGCCATCTGTCCCCATCTGGCTGTGGGTATGGGAGTCTATAACTATATAGCTACAGAGGGAGGTAACGTGCCAGATTGCCACCCACAGCCTGGTGGGGTTGAATAATGTCCCTCAAGCATTAGGCTCTCTTACACTGAGAGTGTTACCTCTCAGTGAGCATTGGACGAGAATGGGACAATGAACATGGATGAGAAGCCAGGCCTGCCTACTCTCTCGAGCTGCTCTCTGAGCTCTTTACCAGTGTGGACTCACCAGGACTCCAACATCACTCTAGAGCTGTCCAACAACAATCTACTTTAGAAACATTCAGTTTGGGAAAACTTGTCCAATGAGGATGAAGTCTGATTAGAACTTAATCTACTAACACAAACATATGCTGGCGAATAGAACCAAGAAATGGTATCCACAGAGGCTAACAAACTTATCCAAGGTCACACCTCTGGAATTCTTTCCAACATACCATGTCACCTAGTCCATTCAATCCTTCTCTTCATTAAGGTATGTATCAGCCCAAAGTCCCTTCCTCACAGAGCCATACGTAACCAATGTATCTAAAGCATCTCTGTCCCCATCAAGCTATTCTTTACCTTCATACCAATTATCACAATTTGAAATGATTTTATTTGTTTATGTATTTGTTATCTATCTCACCCCATTGGAATAAAATTTTATGATGCAAGTATCTTATTCTTTTTGTTCTGCTTTATCCCATACACCAAAAACAAGTGCCTGGCACTTATTAGAATTAAATTAAACCAGATGATCAAGGAAGGGAAATCCGTGCTTTTAAGTTAGCAAAAACCTTAATTCCCATGATAGGCTTTCCTTCATAGCAATGTTCAATCTATAAAGGGAAACTGGGATATCTTATGCCATGGGAACTTTTAAGAAGATAATCACCTGCCTGAAATGATTAAAGGACTCTTCAACTTGGATGCAGGAGGCTGAACCTCATGGTCTCCAGGGGACTATCTGCTTACATCTGTACAAACAAATCATTTCTATTCACCTTTTGTGACCCCAGTCTTCGATCTCTCTAGTTTCTAGCAGTTAAAAGGACACAAACACTCTTCCAAATTTCTATTCTGATGAATTACCTGGTACATCTCACAATATTAATGCTCGTGATTTTAGCTGACAACAATTCTGGTGTAATGAATTAATTAGTGTTAGACTTGCTGCTCACCTGATCGGTTTAATAATATTTTTCATGATAAAAGAGATATATCAAGAAAATAATTTAAATAAAATAAAGAGAAATAAATATTTAAATCATTTCAATGATTTTTAAGAATTGGAGAACACACTAGGGTTATGTCTTTAAAACCAATGAAAAAACTGTAAAATGCTATAAGCTCCTAGCTATCCTGCATTCCTAATAAGAAATCTCCAGATATTTGAGTATGAGTGTATAACTGACAGATTTTTACTTTTAACCTGACTATGAGAAAAGTCAATATGAAGGAAAAGACAATTTTTTAAATCAAGTTTGCTAAACATAATGACCAAAGAAATATAATAGAGGGCAAGGACTTAGGGCCTGTTAGGTTTAAGAAAGGAGGATCAAATTTGAAAAGACAGAAGAATAGACCAATGGGACACATCATTTAATTTTATGGATGCATACCAATGTGGCCATTCAAGCTGTCTCCCTCAGCTAATGAAGGATAAATTCATAAGATTTACTCTCCAAAAGCCCCTCTGCCATTAGACGTCAGGATGTGTACTCTTATTCTAAAATATGTAGAAAATTAAGGTTTCAGTTAATTCAATGTATTCCAAATTATTAAAAAAAATTAACATTACATAGTCACCTCTGGGAGACAGACCACTCTCCCAAAAGTTACCTGAGTCTGGACATATTGTAAGTACTGTCATAATGCTTCACGATTACAATAGCAAGAGCTTACTTGGGTATTACAAATGCATATTTGATCTTTTCAAGTAGATTTTCAATAATGAAATCACATTATTCCTTTTATTCCTTAAGCACTCAATACACTCATGGTCAGTACTACATATTTTAGGGTCCAACTCTTCCTTATCACTTCAGAAGACCTGATCTTAGAAAACTGCAAACTTTTTGAGGTTGGGGTTCAATGAAAATTCTAGCAAGTTATTTTATGGACACTGACAAAAGGATTCTAAATTTATACAAAGAGGGAAAAGACCCAGGATAGCCAGCATGATACTGAAAGAGAACAACAACGTTGGAGAACTGACACAACCTGTCTTCAAAACTTATATAAGGCTACAGTAATCGAGACAGTGTGGTATTAGCAGAGAAGAAACAGGTATATCACTGGAACAGAATAGAGGGCCCAGAAATAGACTCCCATAAATATAGTCAACTTATCTTTTACAAAGGAGCAAAGTCAGTACAATGGAACAAAAAGTCTTTTAAACAAAGAGTTAAAAAAACTGAACATCCACACACACACACACAAAAAAGTATCTAGAAACAGAGTTTACTCTCTTCATAAAATTAAATCAAAATATCACAGGGGACTTCCCTGGTGGCACAGTGGTTAAGAATCCGCCTGCCAATGCACAGGTCTGGGAAGATCCCACATTCTGTGGAGCAACTAAGCCCATGCGCCACAAACACTGAGCTTGCGCTCTAGAGCCCACAAGCCACAACTACTGAGGCCATGTGCTGCAACCACAGAAGCCCACATGCCTAGAGACCGTGCTCCGCAACAAGAGAAGCCACTGCAACGAGAAGCCCGCGCGTCGCAACGAAGAGTAACCCCTGCTCGCCGCAACTAAAGAAAGCCCACGTGCAGCAACGAAGACCCAATGCAGCCAAAAAAAACTATATACATATATATATCACAGACCTGAAGGTAAAATGCAAAACTATAAAACTCCTAGAAGATAACATAAGAGAACATCTAGATGACCTTGTGTATGGTGATGTCTTTCAATATGCAACACTAAAGACACAGCCATGAAAGAAATAATTGATAACCTGGAGTTAAAGAAAATTAAAAACTTCTGCTCTCTGCAAAAGACTACATCAAGAGGATTAGAGGACAAGTCACAGATTGAAAGAAAGCATTTTCAGATGACACACCTAATAAAGAACAGTTATCCAAAACATAAGAACTTCCAAAACTCAACTATAAGAAAACAACTTGATTAAAAAATGGGCCAAAGAGACACCACACCAAAGAAGATATACAGAAAGCAAATAAACACATGAAAAGATACTTCACTTCATATGTCAGGGAAATACGAATTAAAGCAACAATGAGATACCACTACACACCTACTGGAATGGTCAAAATCCAGAACACTGATAACACCAGATGCTGGCAAGAATATGAAGCAACAGAAATGCTCATACATTGCTGGTGGGAATGAAAAATGGTACGGCCACTTTAGAAGACAGTTTGGTAGTTTCTCACGAAACTAAACATACAATCTAGCAATAATGCTTTTTGGTATTTACCCAAAGGCACTGAAAATTATGTCTATGCAAAAACCTACACACTGTTTTTATAGCATCTTTATTCATAATTGCCAGAACGTGGAAGTAACCAAGATATCCTTGGATAAACAAACTGTGGTAAATCCAGACAATGGAATATTATTCAGTGCTAAAAAGAAATGAGCTATCAAGCCATGAACAGACATGGAGGAACTTTAAATGCATATTACTAAGTAAAAGAA
Source organism: Eschrichtius robustus (assembly GCF_028021215.1). Taxonomy (NCBI): domain Eukaryota; kingdom Metazoa; phylum Chordata; class Mammalia; order Artiodactyla; family Eschrichtiidae; genus Eschrichtius; species Eschrichtius robustus. The sequence continues at coordinate 70,598,051 of NC_090830.1, forward strand.
GCCAATCTGAGAAGGCTACACACTGTGTAATTCCAACCGTATAATATTCTGGAAAAGGCAAACCTACAGAGACAGTTAAAAGATGAGTGATTGGCAGGGGTGACAGGGTCAGTGGGGAGAGAGATGAATAAGCAGAGCACAGAGGATTTTTAGGACAATGAAAATATATGATATTATAATGACTGAAATATGCCACTATATTTTTGTTCAAACCCATAGAATGTACAACACCAAGAGTGAACCCTAAGGTAAACTGTGGATTTTTGACTCTTATGATTGATGACTTTGATGATTATGATGTATCCACTGACAACATCCTTGATAAAAAAATGTACCCTTCTAGTAAGTGATGTTGGGGAAGGTTATGTATGTGTGGAAGCATGGGGTATATGGAAAATCTCTATAGCTTTCTCTCAATTCAACCTAAAACTATTCTTAAAAAACTGTCTTAAAATTTAATTAAATAAAAAGAAGAGGGGAGGCAGCTATAAGGAAAAAGGTGTGAAGGAGTAATCCTAGTTTTGTTTGGAGTCTTTCTCCATTACCGGAGGCCTATCGGCCGCAGTGGAACATCTCGGTTCCACTCCCTTGTGACCTTCACACACTCTGCACCACTCCTTGCCTGTCCAGCAACACTGAATCTGTTTTACCTGTGACACCACTTTGCAACACCATGGGGGACCCATGGGAGTTGGAGGCGTGGATACTGAGGAGTAGCCCACTGATTCCCCGTGGAAGGAGACGCTGTCAGGACCACTGACCTCCACAGGCGATTGCTCTGCTGATTAGGAGGAGAAAGAGCAGCTCCTACTTGACAAAGGCACTAATGGAGAACGACTCCTGACTTCAAACAGAAGAGTGAGCTGCTGCCGCTGTGGTAAGGAAGAGAAGTCTTCATTCTGGAAACAACTCTCAGGAGTAGGAAAAAGAGAACTTGGGGAAGGATAAAAGATTAGACTGTAGTCCCAATTCCACTACTAACTAGAAGTATCAGGAGGGAAACTATTTAACCTTCTGGAATCTCCATTAATAAACAGATTTATAATAACATTTACGAAACATTTATTATGTGCCAGAAAATGCACTAAGCATTTTACATGTGTTACCTCATTTCATCCTTTACAATTACTCTTTGAGATAAGTAGTCCTATTATTATCCCCCTTTTACTCACGTGGAAACTTGAGGTTTTGATAGTGTAAGAAATTTATTTAAGCTACAGAGTGGTGGAGATCTGGTTGTCAGAAACAGCTAATAACATCATCCTTGCATTCCTACCAAGATTGTGGACAGAACCCAAGGAGACAACAGATATACAGTGCTTGAAAATCCACCCAAATGAAGGAATAACCATTATCATGGAGCCATATGGAAGCTTTAAAATGACACCCAATATCTCTTATGCCTAATATAGCTCCAGTATTTTCTCATACCTCCCTACTCTATCTCTGGTATCTGATGTTCCTATTTGGACCACAGGGACAATGTGAATTTGGGACAACTTTGGTGTTTGCTCAGGTCTTTCCTCACACTTGATACTTCTCTGTGGTGCTGTCACTTTTGTGAAAACGTTGGCATCTCTTTCGCTTTTCTCCCAGTCATGAGGTTGAACGAACCAGTGGAGCTTAACATTGGCTCACTCGGCCCTAGATGTGTAGGTCAAACTTCTTCTAGGTAATATATTTAGGGCAGAGAGTAAATAGGCATAGAAATAATTCTTCTTTCTTAGGTCACATCATTTGCTTTTAACAAAAAGAATAGGAAGGGAGAAAAAAGCCAAACAGTGCAGAGGCTATTACTCTTCAAGGGCAGAATTATTTATCAGTAAGTGGTTACTTCTCATTAAAGGTAGCAGTAGGAGGGCCTTCCCTGGTGGCACAGTGGTTAAGAATTCGCCTGCCAATGCAGTGGATGTGGGTTCGAGCCCTGGTCCGGGAAGATCCCACATGTCGCGAAGCAGCTAAGCCCGTGCGCCACAACTACTGAGTCTGAGCTCTAGAGCCCACGAGCCACAACGACTGAGCCCGCGTGCCACAACTACTGAAACCCACGTGCCTAGAGCCCATGCTCTGCAACAAGAGAAGCCACCACAATGAGAAGCCCACGCACTGCAATGAAGAGTGGCCCCCACTCGCCCCAACTAGAGAAAGCTTGTGTGCAGCAACGAAGACTCAATGCAGTCATAAATAAATAAATACATACATACATTTATAAAAATTAAAAAAAAAAGGTAGCAGTAAGGAATCTAGAAACATCTTGCCTTCAAATTTTCTCCTACACTCAAATGCAAACTGCTTATATTACTATTCACCCCCCAAATAATTTTGATTAAAATATTGCCTTTCATTAAAATTTAGTAATATATTTTAAAAAGGAAATGTGTTTATCAGTCATTTTCACCTTAGTACAAGGTAGTGTATAGTACTTTATATCTGAAAGGGATTTTGCTACAATGATATTGGAAAGCATGTGAAGTACCTCCATAATTAGAAAGCAAGAAGTAGAACGTTAGTGTAGGGCCTGCTCTGCTCCTCTACAGTGGTTTTCACCCCTAAAAGTTATTAGAAAAATTATGATCATATTACTCACTTATATTTATAGTATTACAGTCTTCATGTAGCATACATGATCCCATGATCTTCTTACCACAGAATGTTAGAATAAAAGAGAGAAACCCAGGGAATGCTTTGCCTACAAAGAGACTAAGACTTTATATAGATTACAAAGAGGCTTCCAGAATCAAGGGCCCTGACAGATGCCCAGCTATATGCCTGTGGCACAAGTGGTTACTTGGTTCAAAAATTTGAATATCACATGGCTAACATACAGGAATAAAGTACAGGTCTTAGAAACTGGATGGGGGTGGGTACAGTAGAAACACTGGCTCTGCCCTTGGTCCAATAAGCAAAAAAAGTGCTCAGTTGCAAATTAGGATCCTGGGCAGTAGAAGAGCGACTCTGAGAGAGTGATTTAATACTAACCCCCACTTCATTGTGGGCAGCACAGAGGGAGCTGGGGTGGCTTAACTGGAGAAACAGACTCTGTTTCTCTCAGTGCAGGAAGATGCGACACAGAAAATGAGATGGGGGTTGGCACTATTAGAGGCCAACTCGTTATTTTCTCTTAATGCTTAAGTGGTAGGTAGAATAAAACACAGTTTTGCTCTGACTTGCTCTGGCTTACCATTGATTCACTGGCTAAACTAGATATGTTGTTTTACCTCTCTCTCTCTAATTCGCTCATCCCTAAATTGGGATATTATTTCATCCCTACCTCCTTTAGGTTGTAACAAAAATATTTTCCATGTTCTTGTAAATGAAAAGGACCATAAATATATTTTAAATAGTGAGCTTGCAAATATATGAAATGTGGTAGAAGGACACTGGACTTGAAGTCTAAATTTGAGATTAGACCATAGCAAGCCCTAGGGACAGACCATTCGAGCCCTAATCTTTATTCTACCACTTAAAATTACTCCATGTATTGGTTTCCTAATCTGTAAAATGAAGATAATAGTAGCCCCACATCATACAATGGTTATGTCATCAGATTTTAGTCCCAGAATCACTGTTAATTCACTATACGACACTGGCCAAGTTATTTCACTTCTTTGGGCTTCCATGTACTCATATTTAAAACAGAAGTTTCAATCTCAAACAGATAATTTCTAAAGTTCCTTCCATGGCTAAATTCCATGATTCTCTAAGTTACTTTCATTTATTATATACATCATTTGTCTGTGCATTGCATATAAAGAAGTAAATATTGTAAACCTTTAAGTTGATAATGAAATATTGTCATCAATGACTTGGAAATGTGTTAGAAGCAGAAAAATAATGACTAATAAAACTGATAATGTTCATAGCAAAAGGAAATGAGACACTAAAAATAGTAATAGAGACATTCACTGTTCCATTAATAAATGGTAAAAAGCAAATGTAAGTTGTCTATCACTATAAGTCAGTCTGACTGATTGACCTAAACAAATAAGATTGTAATTAATGCACACCATTTACAAATATAGGGAATGGAGGCAATTCTTTAACCACTAGTTGCAAATCACAGTTTAAGAATTATACTCAATCATTTAAAATGGATTGAAATCCTCACGTCAGCCGTGAAATTTGTCCTCAGATCTCTCCCACGCACAGCTCCTACACAGGGGACAAAGCCAGATGGTTTTACAACCCCTGTACACTGCTTTCCGTGTAGAAATGGCAATGGTAGGGCTGTTTCATTGCCTTGCATGATTCCTGGGAAAGCGCATGTAACCGATTGCTCCCAATCTTCATTGACTCCCCAAAAGCTTTAAAACCTACTTATAATTTCTGCCTAGGAAATATGGATGCCAGCTAGGTCATATCCCAGACAAGCTAGCATCTTTCATTCTGCCAGTTAAGGTTCTCAAAAATGTTAGGAGGAAGTGCATTATAAAAATTCTCAGTGCTAAATGCAGCCCTGTATTTAACATTTGTTACTGGAAGAGAATTATTTTTTGACTCAGAAAGCTCAAGGTGTTTCCAGGTTTCTATTTCATTTGTCAGCCAGGTCATCAGCAGGGTTCCGTCTCCTACCACCCATCCTGAGCACGAGCAAGCCGACATTCCCTGACTTCTAGAATGTTAGCCCAATACTATGCTCCACATCCTGGGCCCTATGCCTCCTTCCCAAGTGTATGTTCTTCTGTGTCAGGTGCCACTTTACTCAGCCCTGAAGTACTTCTGAAACCTCAATCCTCTTATCTCTGGTTCCTCTGCTTTTTGCATTACTTTATTTCTGATTTTAAATCTCTGACTAATTTGGTTGGCTTTAGAATGTGGTGTCCTCATTAGTCCAGATGTACAGCCCCCTTTTTTATACTCAGGTGAGCTGTCCCTCAAACTCTCTGCAAATAAAATATGAAAATGTTAAGTTATCTTAAAATTCTCTTAAAATTTATATAATCAAAATGTGAAATGGATGCCTTTAGCCTGTAACAACAACAAAAAGTGAATTACTTCATTCAGCAAGTACTTGGGCTCTTATCTAAAAACAGAAACATTGTAGAAATAGGTCACAACTATATGTCATAAGACCAAAACTAACTTCAGTTTCTAACTTGATTTAAAATAACCTATTATCAAAACCCAATGCAGGCTTTCAGTAATTTTTCTGCATTGGTTTTAAAGAAATGTTTAATGCGAATATTAATGTTTTTCTTATACCTTCTGCCTGTCAGAGCACTTGTTTCCAGTCTTCTTATAATAAACATTAAGAGTCTAGTTCACATCATGCTGAAACAGTAAAGTTGAGTAAAAACTGAAGGGAAATACATTTTCAGTGAGATTCCATCATCCCTTATCAATGCCATAATTGAGGGCTATAAATCTGTTTCTTATACAATTCATGCAATAAAATACTTAATGGATTGTGAATGACATGTTATAAAACTAGGCATTAAGTATCACAATTTATATTTAAATGTGCTTCAGACATAAATAAATGCTCTATAAATAGCAGGCTTTCTCAAGTCAGAAGATATAACCTTCCATTTAATTCTAGCAGATTTGGGAGCAGAATCATTACAGAGCGTGTTGCTGTCACCAGATTGTTATTTTATCTTGAATTAGGTTGTTTTTTTCTTTACATTTAAAATAGTTTATGATTACCAAATTGTTCAAGAGCTCTTCAACCAAAAGCAGCTGCAAGTATTGCCTTTGTAAGTAAAGCCCCTTCAGAGAGTGTCAGAATGATCTTACCCTCGAAACTGTCTTGTTTGGCATTGATGTTGCTGCCTGATCCGAAATGAAGGAAGGATGGAAAGATGGAATAGGGTAAGAATGAGGCATTTGGAATCATGAAAATCTCTATCAGCCAAAACTCCCCCTTTGTTTCTCATCCTCTCTAAATGGTCATCTCCTGCGGGACATCACTGTGGCATTTACCACTACGCAAACTTGCAGAGGAGACACAACTTCCTCAGTCAGGACACTGGGGAGCAATCACCGCTCACGGCAGCTTTTAGGTAAACACGTGGCTCAGGCCATGCAACGTGCACCTCGTAGAAATGCTGTAAGTGTGAAAATGAAGCAAAGTTTTAGACCCTGCCCAAAGTTTAAGCCCATGTCTGCTTGCCATCTGCTATGGCAAATTAAATTATAACACTGAAGCATCTCTCATTTCTGTTGTGAAGTCACACCTTACCTTCATATTATGCATATGTGACTGAGTGTGTGTATGTATCTGAGATCTGGTCTTTGACTTTAGAAAACCTGGCAAATCTGACTACTTCAATCTGTTCAAATGACCACTGGCTCACTAAACGAGAAGAAAGACAAGCATGGACTCACTCATGTTTGCAGATGAGAAACACCAGTGAAACACTAGTCTTACTTCCCTGGGGAACTGAATGAGTCAGACATGCCTAAACAACACTAAACATAATGAACCGTCATGGCCAGAGTGCTGGATGTTGAGTCTAGGCCTAAGATTTGATTCCATGTTAACCCCACTTGGTATTTTATGACCAACAATTCCAGAATTATATTTTCTTATCTTAAAAGGTGGGGAAGGCAGAAGGCTAGGAAATGAACTCTAACATCCATTCTAATATTAACATGCTCAGATCTGAGTCTGAATGTTTCAGTCCTATCCACATCATCCCCTAGTTTGTTACTTTACCGACACCATGCTAGTCTTACCATTCCAACCCCAAATGTAAATTAATCACTTTGAAAGTGGCCCAGAGTGTAATTTCCTATTTTCCAACTAATGTATTCCCTGGGATTGAGCTGAAAAATCTCTATCTCTGGCAATATTCTGCTCTGTTTTTCAAAAATATGACCAGGTTATCTGTGGCTAGAAGCCCCTAAATAGAGCTCACAGCCATCACTCTCCACCTAATGAAGGCTGTGCTCTCCTCTACTGCTTCCCTTTCTCTCCTCACTGCTTTTCTATCATATCATTGAGCACCACTGTATGCCAGGCATGGTTCTTGGTAATCAGAGGGGGAACAGTATTTGTAAAGCATATCCCAGTTTACAACTGTCAAGTTCAGATATAGTAACAGATCGTGTGAATATCATACATCTCATTTTAGAAGTAATGAAACAAACTTAGCCAACTATATTGACTTGTCCAAGTTCTACCCACTAGGATATGTGTTCCATAAAAGTAGGAATTTTTATCTATTTAATCCATTGCTGTACCCTAAGCATCTAGAAGAACAACTGGCACATAGTAGGCACTTAAATACTAATAATACTTATAAATAAATAGTTGCTTGAATGAATCTCACAGCAGATATGTGACAGAGAACGAGTGAATCCAGGTCCTCTAAGTCCAAGTCTTATGAAACTTTATATATTCAGAACAGTAGCAGTTCAAGTCACAGAGATTATCCTCAGCTACAGATGTCAGCAGTTATGTGAGCTACGTAACATTAATCCCTGTGCCTCAGTTTTATCATCTGTAAAATGGGTGTAATGACATTTGTTGCAAGAATAAAAAGAGTTAAAGATTTTAAAATAGCTACCACAGTACTAGGCACATCAAAAAAGGCTTATAAAATCTTAGATCCGTTTCCTTTTTTTTCTTCCCTTTTTTGTATACTATCCCCTCTTTCTTTCTCCACCCCCTTTTTTTCTGACTTTATTCTTTCCAAATTCCTTTCTCTCTCTCAGGGTCCTCTACTAAGTAGCTCAACTTTAAAGATAATTTAAAAAATAAAAATGGCTCTTCCTATTCCCTATGGCTACCATTTTTGGATATATCCCTTATGACTCCAAAGCTAGAGAAAATTCCCAGGACAATCTAACAGATTCACAAAGACTGTGATGCTAGCACTTTGTAAATGTGAGCCTTTGTCCCTATACTTGTTCTTTACAGAGATTTGCTCTTTTTCAAACAATTATTTCATAGTGAGGTTCTGATTGATTTCTTCAACAACAACAGAAAAGAATTCCTGACCTCCGTATCTTTTCCTTTTAAAGTTCTTTGTTGATGTAGGTATCCCATAAGTTACTACTGATTTGCTTAGCCTTTTATTGGCCACCAGGTTCTCTGTCCCTTTCTTCTCTTTAAATTATTTCTGGAGCCCCCAGAGTTTGTCATTCAGAAAATAGAGTTGTTGCTACTGGTTTTCCAGATGCTGTCATCCTTAGTGATCTTTTCTCTGCTCTACTGATTTATCTTTTTCATAATAATAGCTTTCACCTCTTTGCTAATTTTCAAAACTCATCTTTCTGCAATAGTGATTTTATGCTTCTCTATTTGGCCATTTTGACCTTTTATAGTGGTTGTCCTTTTATGGACTAATAATCAGTTTGAGGTGGTTAATCTGCTGCTGGTGATATTATAGGCAGATCAGCTGTTCTTCCTTTTCCTCCCTGATTACTCTCTATTTAATTATTTAATCTTCAAATGTTCAATGTTGTGTTTAAAAAGTACTTCTCCACATTGTAAATTCTGCGCATTATACTCCTTTTCTTTCATCTAACCTATATTTTATGAGGCTTTATACTAGTGAAACATGCTAATTAACTGAATCTAAAGGATCTGCCCGAAGCCACTCGCCATAAAGGAACGTGAAAAATTCCCATATGATGTATGTACATCATTCTGGTTTCATCAGATCTAGAGCATCAGTTAGGAACTTCTCTGAGACACTTAGATTGCCAGGCCAGTTTCATCAGGTAAAGCAAGGTCTTTATTTTGATCCTCACTATGATTTCCTACTTGTAACCATAAGAGGGGAAATAAGTATTAGATTAAAATTACCCATTTAAAAATAAGTTTGAGCCTCTGACAAAATTGTGAAATAAACATACATACCTCAGTGTCTTCCCAGATTCTCTATCCCAGCCCACTTCAACCTTTATAAGTATTCCTTCACCTTTGGCTCAGAAATGGTGAAAAACTTCATCCTTGACTCTGCCCCTCCTGAACACGGCACCACGGTACCCCATTCCAACCTGCCCTGCAGATGCAGAACTGCCTGATGGACTGTTTTCCTGACACTCCACTCCATCAAAGTTTATCATTTTCCTAATATTCTCTCCTGATTTTGCTTGAGTCATTAAAATGACTCAAAACTAAATCTCAGTTTGATGTTAATAGCCATTAATGACTTCAAAGGTGACCCTTTCTCAGGTGACTTAACTATATTTTCAGAGTGCTTCTAATACTATAACCTGAAATGTTAGAAAATAGTGGGAACTTCAAATTCCACCACAGACGAGCAAGGGGAATATGTATGGATAACAGGGCTCATGTCACCTTCCAATCACACTATTTATAAAGCTTTTCACTCTGAACCTGAGTATGGCTGCCCCTGCTTATTGCAGACTGCAATCAGCTAACTATAGAGTTTGAAGGGATTATTTCTGGTGAAATCTCGATGAATTTATCAACCTTCTTACCTTTGTAGGCATAGTGATTATGAATTATTAGCTCAATTTCTGAATGCAAAAATATGATGCTCTCTGAAGGGGAATCCAGCCATTCAGATGTTAAGCAGAGCATTTTGGTTGTTTTTCTTTTCTTTTAAACAATTAAATAAAAGGTTTAAATTATTCATATGGTTTGAGGGGCTTAAATTTTTAATTCAAACTAATATATAAAGCAACGGCACTTACGAAAATGGAATGATGCAAAGGGACTTTTATCAGATGATAAGTGGATAAGAGAGAAAAATGCTGACAGATCAGCAGAGTTATCTAAAAGCCAAGAGGCAAGCAGAGCCTTGCAGATACCTGAGCCTGGCCAGGGAACAGAGATAAATGAGAGCAGAGATCAGAAAGCTCATCCTTACCCTCCTGCCCATGGTGAAAGGAGACTCACAGCATGTGAGGTACCTGTCTCTAATCACATGTAAAACTGCAAAACTTGCAGGGTTACTTTGATATGAACAAGGTTAATGTGCTACTCAAGATTAATTGTGACTTCACGAAGAAATTGATTGAGGATGAGGGAATCTGAAAGTGAAAGGAGAACCAAAAGCCTTGTTAGAGATTTATCATGAGAGGGTGATGGATGAATGCCTTCAGAAACCAATAATAGGATTTTAAAGATTCACAAAAGCAGCATTAAGGAGATCTCTGGTGCTTACCTTAGACAAACTAGAGCTGGTGGATGGATGACTACTCTGGTTACAGCTGCGAGGGGAAGCTCAGCTGGTTATTTCAGACCTGGCCTTAAGAACTGTCTGTGCTTTATAGAGAACGGACTTGTGGTTGCCAAGGAGGTGGGGGGGAGGGGAGGGGAGGGGACGGAGGGAAGGACCGGGAGTTTGGGATTAGCAGATGCAAACTAGTATATATAGGACGGATAAACAACAAGGTCCTACTGTATAGCACAGGGAACTATATTCAGTATCCTGTGATAAACCATAATGAAAACGAATACATGTAACTCAGTCACTTTGCTGTACAGCCGAAATTAACACAACATTGTAAATCAACTATACTTCAATAAAATAAAATAAAAAAAAAAGAACTGTCTGTGCTTTGGTAAGGTTTTGCATTTCTGGGTCTAGTCCTCTACATGACAATTTTATAGATTTAGTTTTAGGGTGATCATTCCACAAACAACAAAGAAAACAAAATGACCATCTAATGATGCACAGACTAATCGTCCAAGAGACCTGTCTCATCTCTACCACTCAGTAGCTGCACAATTTTGGGCAATTCACCTCACTGCTCAAGTCCTCTACTTCCTCATAAGAGTGACAGGAAAAAAAATTGTGTCAGCTTATATTTTTGTTGTGAGAGTGAAGTGAGATAATGAACTTTAAATGATTAGCAGAGGCTTTAGCTCTCCAGACGAGGAGCTAACCTTGTCAGAAGCATTTTCATTGCTGTTGCTGTCATTCTTAGTGGCAGTAGTAATACTAGTAGGTGTAGAAACAAAATAAAGGAGCTGTGGACTCAAACTGTTGTGGCATCTTGTGCAACCGTCACCACCCCAGGTATGGTCTGTGCTCTAACTAGGAAATCTGTCTTGGTTTTTCTCTTCCATAGATAAACAGTCAAATAATTATCCACCTCTTCTTTATCAATAGGTTTATCAGTCACAAGAAGTGTTTGTCATTACATCATTACTTCATGTAAAACATGTTACAATTAAGCAAGCTTATCTTACTTTTGAATTCACTGCAGTTTTAGGTGACCCTGAGGAGGCAACCAGGACTCAGTCGGCTATAGGAATAGTGTATTCCTTCAGGGGAAATTTTCTGGAAAGATTTCCACAGATGGCTAATACATATTGGATTCTTGTGACCTCCAATTTCAGCAGGGAATATACTTTAATTCTGCCCACAAATTTTTGGATTAAATATGGTTAAGTCCTGAAGTTCTCCATGCATTTACCGAACAACGCATTTCTTTCTGCTTTATGTATTTCAGAGAAAGGTGGATTCAAATTTTAAAGGAAGTTTTGGTCAGGATAACTAAAGTAGAAGATTGTGATCACCTGTGATTACTTGGAGTTTATGCACGGAAAGCTGTTTATTTGGGCTTCCAGGCGTTAGGCTAACTCAATACTTTTCCAGCCTTACTCAGTTTTTCTTAGTTGACCTGTGCTCCTCCCTTCCTTGACTTTCTTCTCATCTCACTCTACACTCTATTGGTGATTTCATCATCTTGCAGGTGAATATCTGTGGTCAACTCTCTCTTCCTACCTCCAGACACATCTATGTTCAACAGCCAGCTGGCACTCCAGATTCCTCAAGTCCACTTGTCCATGGCAACACACATTTATTCACTCAACAATTATTACCAGCCTACAGTGTGCCAGGCCATGTTCTAAGCCAAGAAGATAAAATAAAGCTTACAATCTATTGAGGGGAAAAGTTATTAAATAATAACACACCAAAATGAAATTTCAGTCTGTAATAGAGGATATAAAGGGAAAGCAAAGGTTATCATAAAACATTTTAAAGAGGGAATAAGACCAAGCCAGGAAACACTACGTATCTTCCTCGAATGCTCCAAATCTCAGCAAATGGCATCACCATACCCTCAGATGCTCAAGCGAAAAACCTAGAAGAGATTCTTCATTCCTCCTTTTCTCACTGTTCTTACATCCAGTTTGTGAGTAAATCCTCCCAAACATAGATCTTAAGAGTTTTCACATTGGTCCATTTCTTTCCATCTCCTAGTTTGAGCCAAAATTATCTTTCCTACCCGGTTTTCCTGCATTAACTCTTGGCTCTGAAACCGAGCAGGACCCTGCAGGTACAAAAGCCTTTCCATGGCCCCTGTTTCTTGTTTGTAGAAAAAGGCTTTAGTCTCCTAGACCTTCCCTGAGTTCCAAAGAGCCTATTCAAGCACTTATTAATTAGGGAAGTGAGAGAATGCAGAAACAAAGGAAGAGTAAGCCCAGCATAGGCTTTTCCATGATCGTTAGCTTAAACCATTACCTTCATTTATGACCCCAAACTGTCGAGATAATGTCCTGTGGCTTTAACCAGCTGGTCCCAAGCGGACTTAAAAATTAATGACACTGGGAGGGTCAACTGAGAACTGAAATTCCTGGCCCATCACGTAGGCCCTAAACAAATAATAAACTGCCTCCTAGAGGAAACGTAAAGGATCACCAGACCATGATTTACGAGCTTGCAGGAACATACAGAATAATCACAGCCACCTGGGACAAACAAAATCCTAAGGTGGTGTCAAAAAGTCTGCGGCTGAGATTTCATCACAACACTGCGATCACAGAGAACGCCCTCCCCTCTCGCCTTTAAAATTCTTACCCTCTGGCCAGCCGGCGAGATGGATTTGCGACAAGCCTGTCTCCCCTCTTCCAGGTGGGCGCCTCGTCGCGTAATAAACGTTCTCGTCCAAACTCCGCTGTTTCAGCGTGTTTGTGCCCACTCTTCCACAACGGTCCCCTCCAATCTAGGCTCCACACGGCAACCGGAGTAACGCTTTAAAAACACGTTTATGACTTTTAGCCAGTTCAAGGTGGTGACATGGGGGATCATGGGCTCACCTCCTCTCATGGACACATCAAATCTGCAGCTACATATGGAACAACTTCCCTGAAAAAACCCTAAAAACTGTCTACGAATCGGGGGAAGGAGAAAAGGCCCACCTTGGAGTGCACAGGAGAGGCTGGGACACAGTCTCACCGTAAAGCCCATCTCCCCAGTCAGCGTCCCACGGTCGGGAGGGAACGCAACACCCTGAGCTTCTCCCTGAGGAGCAAAGAATTTGAATCCCCAGCAGGCACCCCAACTTTTAAGACGTGCACCTGAGAGACAAGCCTCCAAAACATCTAGCCTTGAAAACCAATGTGGCTCACGTGCCCAAGACCCACAAGGCTGTAGTGACCTGAGAAACGGCTCTTCCAGGCCTGGCGCTGGGACTCACCTGCTCCAGGGACCAGGGCGAAGCAGTCACTGGGCGCCCAGACCAGCGTCGGGGAGGCTGGTCTGCTTGTCCTGGAGCTTCGGCCTGAGGGGCAAGCATCCGAGGCAGCGCTTAGCTAGACTTGCTGCCTGGCGGGCAGCGTCTCTGGCTTTCTCTCCCCGCCTGGCTCTCACCGGGGCGCCATCTTTTCTCTTTTTCCTGCGGTGCCATTTATACGCTCTCCCTCCGCTTTGTTCCAGCGGGCAGGCCCATCTTCATGCTCTGGCAACATCTCTCTCTCTTTTTTAACGTTAGGGCTTTTTTTTTTTCCCTTTTTTCCCAGCAGGTGCCAGCTTCATGCTCGCCCTCTGCTGTGCTTCAGAGCACCAGTATCTCGGGGGCTGGAGGACCGGGGGCTTTTACTCCGGTCTGGGTCCCTGTTTTTTGCAGCTGCAGCTGTAACCGTGCAGGACCTTATGGGGCCTTCCCAGAACAGGATTCCGCCGCCTGCCTTTTGTCTGAAGAAAAACTTTAGTCAAAGAATAAATTTAATGAAAGACGTTAGAAAACGCAGAAAGAAAGGAAAACAGTCAAGCAAGACGTGAGCCGTCTTCTGAGCTGTTTTGCAGATACTGAAACCGCCACCAGGTGTTAGAAGTTAACTGTATGCTGCCCACAAGCACGTAGACCCCAGACCAGGTGGAACCAGAAGGTTGTTGATGTTGACTCCCGATTACCTCACCACCAGCCAATCAGAATAATGTCCATCAGCTGATCCTCTAACTGAAAGTAGGGTCTGGCTATTCAAAAGCCAATAAAGAGGCCAGGTTGGTGGAAAGGAAAGTTTGCTTTATTCTGGATGCCGGCAACCAGTGGGGGGCCGGGGTGGGGGGGCAGACTCTTGTCCAAAGGGCGGCTCCCCACCCCCACCCCTACCCCTACCCCTACCACCAGTGGGCAGGAGCTTTTATAAGCTGAGGGAGGGGCTACATGCAGAAACAGCACAGTCAGCTCTGACGTCATCTTGAAATTGGTCATGTGGTGGTCTGACCAGCCTCATCTTGATTGTTTTCAGTACAATTAATTTTTAGTTCCAGGGCCTGTTTGTTCCCATTTCCTTGAGGCCAGTTCTCAGAATTGTGACAGCTTATGTCATGGCTGCAGTCTGGTCATCATGTAGTTAACTTCTTCCACCTGGTGGGGGTTTTAGTCTCTCTAAGACAGCTCCCAGGATGCGGCTCAGAATGTTATTAATAGCTGTAGCCCCTGAGAAGGAACTAAAGGTCCTTGACTTTGCTTACTAATTAAACTATTATTGTTTTGTCCTGTTTGACTGCTTTTCTTTGCTTCCACATTTTCTCATTTCTCTGATTAAACTTATTCTTTGGCTAAAGTTTTTCCATAGACAAAAGGCAGTTGGAGGACATGGGCGCAAGGACCAGAGAGTCCTGCTCCATTTCAATCCCACACCCCACAAACCCCTTCCCTCACCCTGTCTTTAGAAACCGTCCCCTGAAAGCCTTTGGGAAGTTCGGGGCTTCGAAATACTAGCTGCCCTGGACTCCTTGCTTGGTGCCCTGCAATAAACCCTGCACTTCCCTTCACCACAACCTGGTGTCAGTGATAGGCTTTACTGCCTGTGGGTGAGCAGACCCAAGTTTGGTTCAATGATCACCTGGCTCTGGAGGCCAGATTTGGGGTGGTTGCGACTGGGTTCCACAGGGCTGTAACGATCGAAGAGACAGACTATCACCCCCAGGGCACTGCGCAGATAACCGACTGAGACAACCACCAGTCTTCCTGTGAAAGACACCTGTTTGCTGGTCCTGGGGCTTTGGCCTGGAGGGGCAGGCTTCTCGTTTGGCACTAGGAGTCTTTGAGACAGAGGCCGGCAGGCAAAATCTTTGTGTAGCCCTGCTGTGGCTCCAACATTGACATAGCGGAGGGGAATCTGGGCCCCTTGGAGCCTAAGTCTTCTCTGCCAATTGCTGCCTAGAGGAAAATGAGAAGTGCAACATAGCCAAGCCTCTGAGGAAGCCACTAGGATCCAGTTAATTAAGATGCACTCTCTATAATTACTGCTGCCTGCAGCCTACCTTAACTTCTACAAGCAGCCCGGGATCTTGCTGTGAGAAATGAAGTAGGTAGGGGAAGATAAAATTGTCTTCAAAAACATTTTTATACACTCTAAATGTATGTATTACATATATACATACATGCATATAACCCTACTGACTATATATAGTCACACATATATGTAATGTGTATGTGTATATATATATACACACACACACAAACCACATATAATATATATTATATATATGTGTGTGTATTTGACATATATACATACAAAATGCATTTCCTAAAAGGAGCTATCAATTAACAAAACAAGATTAACCTGGTTTGAAATGGAAACTGCCTAAATTTGAGCTGAATGAGCTCAAGAGAGTGGTGCAATTTATCTTTAATAAGGCATAATTTGAGATTTAAAATGTTTCCTTATTATTTCAGGCCAAGAACTAATAACTATTTTTTTTTAAATTGGGGTATAGTTGCTTTACAATGTTGTGTTAGTTTCTGCTGTACAATGAAGGGAATCAGCTTAGATCTCCCTCCCATGCCCCCCATTCCACCCATCTAGGTCATCACAGAGCACTTATCTGAGCTCCCTGTGCTATACAGCAGGTTCCCACTAGCTATCTATTTTACACATGGTCGTGTATATATGTCAATCCCAATCTCCCAATTCATTCCACCCCCTCTTCCCCCCTCCCCGTGTCCACATGTCCATTTTCTACGTCTGCATCTCATTCCTGCCCTGCAAATAGGTTCATCTGTACCATTTTTCTAGATTCCATATATATGCGTTAATGTATGATAATTGTTTTTCTCTTTCTGACTTACTTCACTCTGTATGACAGACTCTAGGTCCATCCACTTGTCTACAAATGACCCAATTTTGTTCCTTTTTATGGTTTTACCTTATATCTAAAAACTTCGTGGAGCTCACTTTGAAGAATAGTTATTTATTAACAATAAATTATTTAAATAACTTGAGACTTCACATTAAATAGAAACCCGAGTAACTTATTAGATGGGGTCTGGATGAATTTCTAAAAGGTAACTGTATATATAACTGAAATAAGAACCAACCAAAGAGGCCCAAATCAGCTTCAGTGGCAAACTCATTTTCTCCTAGTAGAGAAGTTAGGGGTTGGGGAGGGCAGAGTGACAGCTAACACTATTTCTATCCAAGCTGCCTCATCCAAGCTGCCTCCATTAATTAACTTGAGCCTAATCTTCTAAAAAAAGGTAGACCCACACCATTGAACTAAATCAGCAGACTCTGAAAATCTGAACAATTGTGAGTAGTGGAACTAAAAGGGAAATTCTCATGAAAGTATGAGAGAGTTGAAAGAATGATAGCAAATCCCATTCTTTTTTTTTTTTAAACATCTTTATTGAACTATAATTGCCTTACAATAGTGTGTTAGCTTCTGCTTTATAACAAAGTGAATCAGTTATACATATACAATATGTTCCCATTTCTCTTCCCTCTTGCATCTCCCTCCCTCCGACCCTCCCCATCCCACCCCTCTAGGTGGTCACAAAGCACCGAGCTGATCTCCCTGTGCTATGCGGCTGCTTCCCACTAGTTATCTATTTTACATTTGGTAGTGTATATATGTCCATGACACTCTCTTACCCTGTCACATCTCACCCCACCCCCTCCCCATATCCTCAAGTCCATTCTCTAGTAGGTCTGTGTCTTTATTCCCGTCTTGCCACTAGGTTCTTCATGGCCTTTTTTTTTTTTTTTTTTTTCCTTAGATTCCGTATATATGTGTTAGCATACTGTATTTGTTTTTCTCTTTCTGACTTACTTCACTCTGTATGACAGACTCTAACTCCATCCACCTCATTACAAATACCTCCATTTCATTTCTTTTTATGGCTGAGTAATATTCCATTGTATATACGTGCCACATCTTCTTTATCCATTCATCTGTCGATGGACATTTAGGTTGCTTCCATGTCCTGGCTATTGTAAATAGAGCAGCAATGAACATTTTGGTACATGACTCTTTTTGACCTATGGTTTTCTCAGGGTATATGCCCAGTAGTGGAATTGCTGGGTCGTATGGTAGTTCTATTTGTAGTTTTTTCAGGAACCTCCATACTGTTCTCCATAGTGGCTGTATCAATTTACATTCCCACCAACAGTGCAAGAGTGTTCCCTTTCCTCCACACCCTCTCCAGCATTTATTGTTTCTAGATTTTTTGATGATGGCCATTCTGACCGGTGTCAGATGATATCTCATTGTAGTTTTGATTTGCATTTCTCTAATGATTAATGATGTTGAGCATTCTTTCATGTGTCTGTAGGCCATCTGTATATCTTCTTTGGAGAAATGTCTATTTAGGTCTTCTGCCCATTTTTGGATTGGGTTGTTCGTTTTTTTGTTATTGAGCTGCATGAGCTGCTTGTAAATCTTGGAGATTAATCCTTTGTCAGTTGCTTCATTTGCAAATATTTTCTCCCATTCTGATGGTTGTCTTTTGGTCTTGTTTATGGTTTCCTTTGCTGTGCAAAAGCTTTTAAGTTTCATTAGGTCCCATTTGTTTCTTTGTGTTCTTATTTCCATTTCTCTGGGAGCTGGGTCAAAAAGAATCTTGCTGTGATGTATGTCATAGAGTGTTCTGCCTATGTTTTCTTCTAAGAGTTTGATAGTGTCTGCCCTTACACTTAGGTCTTTAATCCATTTTGAGTTTATTTTTGTGCATGGTGTCAGGGAGTGTTCTAATTTCATACTTTTACATGTAGCTGTCCAATTTTCCCAGCACCACTTATTGAAGAGGCTGTCTTTTCTCCACTGTATATGCTTGCCTCCTTTATCAAAGATAAGGTGACCATATGTGTGTGGGTTTATCTCTGGGCTTTCTATCCTGTTCCATTGATCTATATTTCTGTTTTTGTGCCAGTACCAAACTGTCTTGATTACTGAAGCTTTGTAATATAGTCTGAAGTCAGGAAGCCTGATTCCCCCAGCTCCATTTTTCATTCTCAAGATTGCTTTGGCTATTCGGGGTCTTTTGTGTTTCCATACAAATTGTGAAATTTTTTGTTCTAGTTCTGTGAAAAATGCCAGTGGTAGTTTGATAGGGATTGCATTGAATCTGTAGATTGCTTTGGGTAGTAGAGTCATTTTCACAATGTTGATTCTTCCAATCCAGGAACATGGTATATCTCTCCATCTATTTGTATCATCTTTAATTTCTTTCATCAGTGTCTTATAATTTTCTGCATACAGGTCTTTTGTCTCCTTAGGTAGGTTTATTCCTAGATATTTTATTCTTTTTGTTGCAATGGTAAATGGGAGTGTTTTCTTAATTTCACTTTCAGATTTTTCGTCATTAGTGTATAGAAATGCAAGAGATTTCTGTGCATTAATTTGGTATCCTGCTACTTTACCAAATTCATTGATTAGCTCTAGGAGTTTTCTGGTAGCATCTTTAGGATTCTGTATGTATAGTATCATGTCATCTGCAAATAGTGACAGCTTTACTTCTTCTTTTCCGATTTGGATTCCTTTTATTTCTTTGTCTTCTCTGATTGCTGTGGCTAACACTTCCAAAACTATGTTGAATAATAGTGGTGAGAGTGGGCAACCTTGTCTTGTTCCTGATCTTAGTGGAAATGGTTTCAGTTTTTCACCATTGAGGACAATGTTGGCTGTGGGTTTGTCATATATGGCTTTTATTATGTTGAGGAAAGTTCCCTCTATGCCTACTTTCTGCAGGGCTTTTATCATAAATGGGTGTTGAATTTTGTCGAAAGCTTTCTCTGCATCTATTGAGATGATCATATGGTTTTTCTCCTTCAATTTGTTAATATGGTGTATCACATTGATTGATTTGTGTATATTGAAGAATCCTTGCATTCCTGGGATAAACCCCACTTGATCATGGTGTATGATCCTTTTAATGTGCTGTTGGATTCTGTTTGCTAGTATTTTGTTGAGGATTTTTGCATCTATGTTCATCAGTGATATTGGCCTGTAGTTTTCTTTCTTTGTGACATCTTTGTCTGGTTTTGGTATCAGGGTGATGGTGGCCTCGTAGAATGAGTTTGGGAGTGTTCCTCCCTCTGCAATATTTTGGAAGAGTTTGAGAAGGATAGGTGTTAGCTCTTCTCTAAATGTTTGATAGAATTCACCTGTGAAGCCATCTGGTCCTGGGCTTTTGTTTGTTGGAAGGTTTTTAATCACAGTTTCAATTTCATTGCTTGTGATTGGTCTGTTCATATTTTCTATTTCTTCCTGGTTCAGTCTCGGCAGTTTGTGCATTTCTAAGAATCTGTCCATTTCTTCCAGGTTGTCCATTTTATTGGCATAGAGTTGCTTGTAGTAATCTCTCATGATCTTTTGTATTTCTGCAGTGTCAGTGGTTACTTCTCCTTTTTCATTTCTAATTCTATTGATCTGAGTCTTCTCCCTTTTTCTCTTGATGAGTCTGGCTAATGGTTTATCAATTTTGTTTATCTTCTCAAAGAACCAGCTTTTAGTTTCATTGATTTTTGCTATTGTTTCCTTCATTTCTTTTTCATTTATTTCTGACCTGATCTTTATAATTTCTTTCCTTCTGCTGGCTTTGGGGTTTTTTTGTTCTTCTTTCTCTAATTGCTTCAGGTGCAAGGTTAGGTTGTTTATTCGAGATGTTTCCTGTTTCTTGAGGTAGGCTTGTATTGCTATAAACTTCCCTCTTAGCACTGCTTTTGCTGCGTCCCATAGGCTTTGGGTCGTCGTATCTCCATTGTCATTTGTTTCTAGGTATTTTTTGATTTCCCCTTTGATTTCTTCAGTAATCACTTCGTTATTAAGTAGTGTATTGTGTAGCCTCCATGTGTTTGTATTTTTTACAGATCTTTTCCTGTAATTGATATCTAGTCTCATAGCATTGTGGTCAGAAAAGATACTTGATACGATTTCAATTTTCTTAAATTTACCAAGGCTTGATTTGTGACCCAAGATATGATCTATCCTGGAGAATGTTCCATGAGCACTTGAGAAAAATGTGTATTCTGGTTTTTTTGGGTAGAATGTCCTATAAATATCAATTAAGTCCATCTTGTTTAATGTATCATTTAAAGCTTGTGTTTCCTTATTTATTTTCATTTTGGATGATCTGTCCATTGGTGAAAGTGGGGTGTTAAAGTCCCCTACTATGATTGTGTTGCTGTCGATTTCCCCTTTTATGGCTGTTAGTATTTGCCTTATGTATTGAGGTGCTCCTATGTTGGGTGCATAAATATTTACAATTGTTATAGCTTCCTCTTGGATCGATCCCTTGATCATTATATAGTGTCCTTCTTTGTCTCTTGTAATAGTCTTTATTTTAAAGTCTATTTTGTCTGATATGAGAATTGCTACCTCAGCTTTCTTTTGATTTCCATTTGCATGGAATATCTTTTTCCATCCCCTCACTTTCAGTCTGTATGTGTCTCTAGGTCTGAAGTGGGTCTCTTGTAGACAGCATATATATGGGTCTTGTTTTTGTATCCATTCAGCCAGCCTGTGTCTTTTGGTGGGAGCATTTAATCCATTTACATTCAAGGTAATTATCGATATGTATGTTCCTATTCCCATTTTCTTAAATGTTTTGGGTTTGTTATTGTAGGTGTTTTCCTTCTCTTGTGTTTCTTGCCTAGAGAAGTTCCTTTAGCATTTGTTGTAAAGCTGGTTTGGTGGTGCTGAACTCTCTCAGCTTTTGCTTGTCTGTAAAGGTTTTAATTTCTCCATCGAATCTGAATGAGATCCTTGCTGGGTAGAGTAATCTTGGTTGTAGGTTTTTCTCCTTCATCACTTTAAGTATATCCTGCCACTCCCTTCTGGCTTGCAGAGTTTCTGCTGAAAGATCAGATGTTAACCTTATGGGGATTCCCTTGTGTGTTATTTGTTTTTTTTCCCTTGCTGCCTTTAATATGTTTTCCTTATATTTAATTTTTGACAGTTTGATTAATATGTGTCTTGGCGTGTTTCTCCTTGGGTTTATCCTGTATGGGACTCTCTGTGCTTCCAGGACTTGATTAACTATTTCCTTTCCCATATTAGGGAAGTTTTCAACTATAATCTCTTCAAATATTTTCTCAGTCCCTTTCTTTTTCTCTTCTTCTTCTGGGACCCCTATAATTCGAATGTTGGTGCGTTTAATGTTGTCCCAGAGGTCTCTGAGACTGTCCTCAGTTCTTTTCATTCTTTTTTCTTTATCCTGCTCTGCAGTAGTTATTGCCACCATTTTATCTTCCAGGTCACTTATCCTTTCTTCTGCCTCAGTTATTCTGCTATTGATCCCATCTAGAGTATTTTTAATTTCATTTATTGTGTTTTTCATCGTTGCTTGGTTCCTCTTTAGTTCTTCTACGTCCTTGTTAAATGTTTCTTGCATTTTGTCTATTCTATTTCCCAGATTTTGGATCATCCTTACTATCATTATTCTGAATTCTTTTTCAGGTAGACTACCTATTTCCTCTTCATTTGTTAAATCTGGAGTGTTTTGACCCTGCTCCTTCATCTGCTGTGTGTTTTTCTGTCGTCTCATTTTGCTTATCTTACTGTGTTTGGGGTCTCCTTTTCACAGGCTGCAGGTTTGTAGTTCCCGTTGTTTTTGGTATCTGTCCCCAGTGGCTAAGGTTGGTTCAGTGGGTTGTGTGGGCTTCCTGGTGGAGGGAACTAGTGCCTGAGCTCTGGTGGATAAGGCTGGATCTTGTCTTTCTGGTGGGCACGTCCACGTCTGGTGGTGTATTTTGGGGTGTCTGTGTCCTTATTATGATTTTAGGCAGCCTCTCTGCTAATGGATGGGGCTGTGTTCCTGTCTTGCTAGTTGTTTGGCATAGGGTGTTCAGCACTGTAGCTTGCTGGTCATTGAGTGATGCTGGGTCTTGATGTTGACATGGAGATCTCTGAGAGATTTTTACCGTTTGGTATTACATGGAGCTGGGAGGTCTCTTGTGGACCAGTGTCCTGAAGTTGGCTCTCCCACCTCAGAGGCACGGCCCTGATGCCTGGCTGGAGCACCAAGAGTCTTTCGTCCACACGGCTCAGAGTAAAAGGGAGAAAAAATAGAAAGAAAGAAAGAAAGAAAGAGGCTATAATATAGTGAAGTAAAATAAAGCTATTGTAAAGCAAAGCTATACAGACAAAATCTCACCCAGAGGCATATACATATACACTCACAAAAAAAAAGGAACAGGGGAAAAATTAATATATCCTGCTCCCAAAGTCCACCTCCTGAATTTGGGATGATTCGTTGTCTATTCAGGTATTCAACAGATGCAGGCACATCAAGTTGTTTGTGGAGTTTTAATCCGCTGCTTCTGAGGCTGCTGGGAGAGATTTCCCCTTCTCTTCCCTGTTCACACAGCTCCTGGGGTTCAGCTTTGGATTTGGACCCGCCTCTGCGTGTAGGTCGCCTGAGGGCGTCTATTCCCCGCCCAGACAGAACGGGGTTAAAGGAGCAGCTGCTTCGGGGGCGCTGGCTCACTCAGGCCGCGGGGAGGGAGGGGTACGGAGGAGGCGGGGCGAGCCTGCGGCAGCAGAGGCCGGCGTGACGTTGCACCAGCCTGAGGCGCGCAGTGCGTTCTCCCGGGGAAGTTGTCCGGGGATCACGGGACCCTGGCAGTGGCGGGCTGCACCGGCTCCCGGGAGGGGCGGTGTGGAGAGTGACCTGTGCTCACACACAGGCTTTTTGGAGGCGGCAGCAGCAGCCCCAGCGTCTCACGCCCGTCTCTGGGGTCCGCGCTGATCGCCGCGTCTCGCGCCCTTCTCTGGAGTTCGTTTAGGCGGCGCTCTGAATCCCCTCTCCTTGCGCGCAGCGAAACAAAGAGGCAAGAAAAAGCCTCTTGCCTCTTCGGCAGCTGCAGACTTTTTCCCGGTCTCCCTCCCAGCCAGCTGTGGTGCGCCAACCCCTTCAGGCTGTGTTCACGCCGCCAATCCCAGTCCTCTCCCTGCGATCCGACCGAAGCCCGAGCCTCAGCTCCCAGCCCCGCCCGCCCCGGCGGGGGAGCAGACAAGCCTCTCGGGCTGGTGAGTGCTGGTCGGCACCGCTCCTCCGTGCGGGAGCCTCTCCGCTTTGCCCTCCGCACCCCTGTGGCTGCGCTCTCCTCCGTGGCTCCGAAGCTTCCCCCCTCTGCCACCCGCAGTCTCTGCCCGCGAAGGGGCTTCCTAGTGCGTGGAAATCTTTCCTCCTTCACAGCTCCCTCCCACTGGTGCAGGTGCCGTCCCTATTCTTTTGTCTCTGTTATTTCTTTTTTCTTTTGCCCTACCCAAGTACGGGGGGAGTTTCTTGCCTTTTTGGAGGTCGGACGTTTTCTGCCAGCGTTCAGTGGGTGTTCTGTAGGAGCAGTTCCACGTGTAGATGTATTTCTACTGTATCTGTGGGAAGGAAGGTGTTCTCCGCGTCTTACTCTTCCGCCATCTTCTCTCCTCCCCAAATCCCATTCTTGATATTTTTATTTTCTAGAAAAAAAAAATGGCTACAGTTAACTTAGACTTACAGTGACTTTTTTTCTAATTCACCTATTTACCAGGATCTTGGGTTTGTCTAGTAATACAATTACATAAAGTTACTTCTCCTTTGTAAACTGAAAAATTCTGATTTGTTGCTAGATCCGCATATCATAGGTTGGTACACAGATCATTGTTTGAGAGGGGTAGATATTGATCAGTAATTTTCACCCCCGGCTGTTAGAATCACCCCGTAGTTTTAAAAAATATAGATGGGCTCTACCTGAGATCTTCTGAATCAACATACTTGAGCATAAGGCTCAGATATGTATATTCCTTTAAGGTCCAATGGTAATTTTGATGAACATCTACCATTAAGAATTTATGAATTAAATGATCTCTAAGGTCCTTTCCAACTCTAAATCTGCAATTGCTTTGAAATACTTATTTAAAAACAAATCTAATTTTTTTCCCATGAAGTCCTATACATCCCTAGAGCAATCAATTTTGATGAAGTCTCTAAAGAAGTGTGTTTCAAAAGCAGCTGTAAAAGTAGCAGGGTTTCTGTTTTAGGAATGCCTTCAAATCTATTAAGACAAAAGCGATCAGTATTTTAAATAAATAGGAGAGCTTTTTTTCCCCATACAATAAGAAATCTGGAGGTGGGCAGTTGTTGTGTTAACCTAGAAGTTCATTGAGGTTGAGATGATTTTCTAGTCACAAGATGCTTTTGTACTTCCAATCATCTTGGCTTCATTCAAAGCAG
Organism: Eschrichtius robustus; assembly: GCF_028021215.1. NCBI lineage: Eukaryota > Metazoa > Chordata > Mammalia > Artiodactyla > Eschrichtiidae > Eschrichtius > Eschrichtius robustus. Next base: position 70,622,648 of record NC_090830.1, read on the forward strand.
GAAGAAGAAAAGAGCAAGAAAGGGTGGACAGCTATAACCATCTCTAATGAGGAAAGCAAAAGCCTTAGCAAACACCTTCTCAGTAGACTTCTGATCAAGTCTTACTGACAGAACAGGTTCTTAAGACCAGGTCGTGTTGTAAGACATTCTGAGAATTTGTTTGGACCAGCCTAATCTATTGCTAGGGCCAAACACATTGCAACCACACTAGGTGGAAAAAAAAAAAGATTCTGGTTAAGAAAGAAGTTAGATATTGAGTAGGAAATGTTGCAAACAATTTATTTTAGGTCAACTCTGATGAAAAATTTGAGATACATTTCAATTATATTTTGTTATAGATAATAATCATAATCATAATACATGAAAAATGTTCATGTCTTTATGCAATTGCTAAAGAATAACTTCAAAAACATTTGACAAATGTAATCATAAGTGTGATCCTACCTTTCAAGGTTATTATTTGGAAAACAACATTTATTGGATGCATAAGTTCTTATGTTACATCATTTATACCACATATTTAATCCATGACCATTATTGTTTTGCAGTGTTAAAACAAGATTTTCATCCAATAAGAAATAAATCAGGAACAGATAGAATGGTTTAATTTAAAATCACTGAAAGAATTTTAAAAATAGGAATTTAAAAATCCATTAAATCCCATTGTTCAATTTGACAACAGGTATCAAAAGCCTTAAAGCAGGGCACACATTAGTGGCTTTAGCCATTCAATTTTTAAACCAGAAAAAAATACAAAAATTATCTATAAACCTGTTATTTTCAAGAACATAAAATTTTAACTACTTTAACTGCCCAATAATAATGGATTGTTATATGAAATATACATCATCTTTACCATACAGTGAAATACTATCTTCTTGTTAAAATTAATGATTAAGGAGACTACTTAATGACCTAGGGATCTTCATAACATATTAAATGAGTAAAGAAGGTACAAATGTGCAAGTGTGCAAATTGTTTAAATAATAATTCATTTATTGAGTACATACTGTATGCAACACTTAATGCTTTGCATGTATTTAATCAGATTCTCACAACTCCAGGAGGGAGGTTCTACTACTCTCCCATCTTACAGATGGAGAATCTGAGGTTTACAGTGCTTATGGAACATACTCAAAATACACAGCTTACAAATGGCAGGACTAGGATGTGAACTGAGGAAGCCTGTTTTCAGAAGTCAGGCTTATACATCTATAATAATATATTCCTAGAGAAAAAAATCTTGAAAAAAATGCACCAAAAGGATAACAGAAGTTATGTCTGCATGGTATGATTACACTACACATTCTATATTTCTGCATTTTTTAGATTAAATATTTATTAACTATAATAAAAAATACAATAATTATTTGATAAGCTTTCAAATCCAGTAAGCTCAATAAGCTTTTAACCTAGTTTGCTAGGCTATCAAATAAACCAGTGCTCTACTCAACAACTACTGATACTATGAACACTACAAAGTGTTACTCTTCTTTTTCCCTAAGAGCTAACACCTTTCTAAAGTCACAACTCATGCCCAGTATCCCCTATACAGCCCTCTTTAAGACCAATAATCTTATTACACAGGCATCATAAAGTCGATTTATTGAAAGGAAACAATATTTATGACAATTCATCCCTTGTTTCATGAAGTCAAGAAGGAGGAAGAAAAAAAGTTTTAAATGAGTATGTTTAAGAACTAAATAAATTCCATTCGACACATTACTCTGCATCCAGTAAGAGAACTACAGATATGTATAAATAGTGGCTTATAAAAAGAGTCCCAAGATATTATCAAGTAAAAAGCCAAGAATAAAAACAACACGAAGAGAAAATTCCCATGTATTTTTAGAACTTATAAATATATAAATACATACATATAAATGAATAGAAAATGGGCTGAAGTTACATTTTCCAAAGCTTGCATTAATACATCTTTTCCAGGGAGGGGAGTGAAACTGGTGTGGAAAGACAAACACAAAGAAAAGGTGGTCAGTTTTTACTTTATGTAGGACTGTTTGATTCCAAGCTTTTAAAATGTATTAGATTTATATTATGCAATTTTTGAAGAAATATAACAAATGTATAAAATTCTTAAAATTACCATCACAGTCGCCATACTTACTATAACCTATTTGTATTATTCTTGTTGTTTCATATATCTCAATAATAACTCTTTTCTACATTATAGTATGTATTTGACCAGTACAATTTTAGAAAAAACAAAGGGAAAATTAATTTACCTCCCTAACTTTAGTAGGAGCAAAGCTGAATATATTTTACCTTTGTTTTTGAAAAGAAAGGAAAATCATTGTCTCATATGCAAATATTGTTGACTATTAACTTCCATCACAAAATGAATATAGAAATTTAAAAAATAAAAGTAGGCAGAAGAAAAGTAGACATAATTTATAGTAGAAAATGTGTGTTATTCTCTGTGCAGCAAGACAATTCATATATTCTCATTGTAAAGTTAGAGGCATAATTATTGAGCCCATTTGCTCCAGCACAAAGTTATTATTCTATCAGACTTTTTCTTCTTACAAAAGTATTTCTTCCTAAATGAAAATTGGAAAGAAAGAAACAACATATCAAATATATGATTCTCTTTTTCTTTTTGAAAGCCTCAAACTATTTATTCATACTATACAAACGCCTGAAACCTTATCATCAGTATCAGTGATTAATCAAAAGGAAAAAAGGTATTACAATATATTTAATGTGCAGTGAAGAATTTTAAGGTAAATTGAATGCAATTATTTTATCCTCTGTGCTTATTTTCTAAACTGTACAAATAATTATGAAATTTTCTATGGAATTCTAGTGAAAGAAGAAACTCTAAGGACCATTTAACAGATAAGAAATCTGCAGTGCAGAAAGTAATTGATCCAAGATATAGAGCAAATTGCTGTCAAAGTTTGGGTTATAACAGAGATGTTCAACTTTTTAAAAGATTCTTCATGTGTTAACAGATGGAGGGTCATTGGAAATAAGCTTTCAGAAAAAAATTCTAACCTATTTAAAGATAATAGATGACTTAAATGTAACAGTATACTGCCATTATTTGTAGCAAAAACAAAACACTTTGCTAAAACCATATCTTTAACATTGTTAAAACTTAAAAAGCATGACTAGTCAATATATAAGCTCTGTTCAATAAGTAAATATTGTAAGTTCTATTGGAAATATTTTTTAAGAAAATCAATACTTCAAAAGATTTTGGTCTATATTGATATCTGACTAAAAAATTTCTTCTCAAATAAAGATTTTATTTGCAATAAATTAAATATCAACTCCATTGAGAATATTGTGATGTTGCTGGTTAAACTGATTTCTAAGTGTTTTTATTTTTTGTGTATGTGAGTATAATGACTATTTATTTGGGGCTTGAAAACGTTTATAAATGTAGGTTGATTTCAGGTTCAGTAAACAGTCATCATTATATTTTCAATTCATGGTTTAATGCAAATCTTGCCTTCAGTATTCAAAATGGGAATGCTTATTCTTATGGAGATATAATAAAATATGACAGAACAATTCTAGGCCAACGGTACCCTTGAAATAAAGAGAACCTGAAAGTCCAGTGACAAACAGTGCATGGCTTAGTATTTTGGCTCAATAAATAATTTTTACTTTTTATAATTACCTTAAATTCCAGAAGGAAAATGAATTAATTAACTTGAGAGGGATACCACCAAAGGCGTTTCAAAGAACATAGGATTAACCCTTCTTCTTGATGCCATTTTCAATAGTATTTGATAGGGCTATAATGTATCCTACTAAACTATTAATTAATTCATTCAGAACATATTTATTGAGTGCTTATCATTTTATACACACTATTCTAAGCTTTGGGGATACAGGAACAAACAAAGCAGATCAAAACCCTTACCCTCATGGAGCTTACATTTTCAGTGAAGGAGACAGACGTAAGCAAAATAAAAAGTAAATTACGTAGTCCATTAGATAGTAATAGGCACTAAAGAGGAAATATGTTCATTTCCAGCTACCTCCTTGAACCATGGAGAATGCAGCACTTCTTAGCTATGAGTTATGTTTGTTTGTTTACTTGATAATATGATGATTCTATTCTAAATCTTTCCATTGCTGACCTAACCTGAGTTGTCATTTCTTGATCTTTTCTGTTCATTTATATTCCTGTTATGGTTTAATCAGGGGCTTACACGATCCAGATTCACGGAAGCTTGGCAGGAAGAGTAAGAGGGTGCTTTTAAATCTCTCTTTCATATAAATTTACTACCTCTATCCCTTGGCCTCCCACAATTGAACTGGTACACTTCTATGCCCTCTAGAAGGGCTCAGTACAGTACATGCTCAGGAAAAAAATGATGCAGTCTGCCTTGGATGTCCCACTGATCTTGCCAATAAAATTCAGTCTGAGGAAGTCAAATTACATAATGGCCTAACTCCATCAATTAAACATTATGATTCACCCATTAACAGGGCCACCCACTGTGGCACATGCCACAAGCAGATACCCATAATCATTTAGTGCCAATAAAGAGAATGGGAGGGTGCTGTGCGGGGGTTGTGTGTGTGTGTGTGTGTGTGTGTGTGTGTGTGTGTGCTCGGGCTGATTCAATCAGTCCCTTGGATCAGAAGACTCCTATTGTTAAATCAGTCCCTATAAATCAGGTGACTCCAAGATTGAATCAGCACCCCTTTAACACATGACTCCCATGTAGCAAAACAGCCCCCTAAATCATGGGACTCCCATTGATTAAATCATCCCCATTAAATATTGACCCCCATTAAATCAATCATTCTTCTTAAATCTCCTGACACCATTATACCAATCAAACCCCTTAGGTTTCCTGACACCCATTAAAGCAATATGCCTTCTTAATTCTCCTGAACCTCATTAAATTAATTTGCCTTCTTAATCTCCTGACAGCCATTAAAACAATAACCCCCCTTAAATCACGGGATTGCCTTTGATTCAATCGTCCCCTTAAAACTATCAGTGATTCAATCTGGCCCCTTGTATCAGGTGACTGAAACTGAGTCAATCACCCCCCATCACGTGACTCCCTTTGACTGGCTCTGTCCCCATAAATCATGTGAATCCCAATGATTAAAACAGCTCCCTTAAATATCGTGACCCCATTTAATCAATCCTCTTTCTTAAATCTCCTGATATTCATTAAACCACCGAAATGCCTTAGGTTTCCTGACCCGGATTAAATCAATCTGCCTTCTTAAGGCTTCTGACACCCATTAAGAGGGACGATTGATTTAATTAGTGTCACTATGTTCAAGAAGGCAGATTGAATCAATGGGAGTGCTGACCTGAGGGGAGGCTGGGTGCCCCGGTGGGGGGCCTGGGCACCCCTTCGGGATTCAGCCATGGAGGGGGGCTGTCCTGCGTGGGGGGAGGCCGGGCACCCCCATTAAGAAGGATGATTGATTTAATTAGGGTCACCATATTTAAGAAGGCAGATTGAATCAATGGGAGTGCTCACCACGCCCCCCTCCCCCCCAGAGTCCAGCCCTGGGGTACAGCCCCACTACTATAGAGAATGGCTTTGATTACCCCATTCTTTGTGGGGGATCCTAGAAAGGCAACCCCTTGAGCAAAAGAAATGCTGAACAGTTTGTGCTTAAAAGCAAGCTATCGATAACCCTGAAGTGCCAACAGAAGCAATCCATTATTGACTAAGTCTTGATTTCATTGAGAGTGAGACTATTGGTGACCCATACATTTACTCGTTTCATGTGTGAAAACCACCTTTTTTCTCTGACTCCTAAGGGCCAGGAAGAATTCCAGATGCTGTGTCAATAAGGAACAATGCTTTTTCTTCTAAGAGTTCACAAAAGTATATAGACACCTAAATAAAGAACCACAATGTCCTATCAGAATTATTTTACTAAATGTACTTTAGAAACTGTATTTTACTAAATCATGACTTTCACCTGTTTTATAAATTGGATCTCAGATAAAATTTCATCTGACAAGAAGAAATTCTGCTTAACACAAACAGTAACAATGAGTTTTAAAAACATTAAAAATATATTTTTCTTTTGAAAGTTACTCTTTTTGGTTAATCAACATGGAGTGAGTTATATAACAAGACTTATAATTCATTCCTGTACAGTTAGGAATGCAGACTATCTATTCTGAAAGATAGACTTTCTAATGCCTGAAGATGACTTCATTTACTGTTTTTTCTCTTAATAAATTTATGTTTTTAGTGTTACTCATTTCAACATAAATTATATAAAATCTGAAGTTTTTAATTCTAGTCGCTTGGATTTTTTGAATCATATCTCCTTATAGGCACAAGTTTAATAACTTTTCTATTTTCCATAATACATAACACTTGGAAAGATTGAAGAGTCCAATACTTGCTGATAGAGTCTGTGAGGCAGATTACCAAAGGAAAATACTGCTATATGAAAACGGACTTTTTTCCCCTGTCATTTGATATTCTTCATGGCTGGACATTTATCAAACTAGGCACTGACTATAGCATTTCACTTTGTCCTTAATTGTCTACAAAACAAATTAGGGTATTCAAGACTGGCCAAAAAGAAAAGAAAAGAAAGGTAAGAATATTCAGTTGAGTCAGCTACAATACTAAGAAGTCTGCTCACCTTGTAAAGGTTTTGTACTAAGGCAGTTATAGCACATGGTGATGGTGGTTTGCCTGGTGTACGAGTTGAAAGCTACCATGATTTTAGAATTATCTTCAGAACATTTGAAGTCATGTAGTTGAAGTTTTATGCAATATCTCTTACGACTCCAGCCAAACTCTAGACTTTTAAAAGGCAGGAATCGTTCTTTGCAAACATCAGAATAACAGAGGCAGTGTCCTGCATGTGGTGAGTGAGCACTGAACGAGGATTTGTTTACGCGATTTATTTTAAACTCTTTGCCTTACAGGGAAAACTTCTGAGGCAGGAGGACCTGGGAATAGCCTAAAGTTAGCCAAACTTTGGCAGTCTGGCATTGATTCAAGCTAGTTATAGCTTTAACAAATGTGAGCTTCCTTGTCTTTTCAAAAGCTTATTGTGGTCTTGCCAGGTAATACTCCAGCCGCGTCAAAATCACCACGCAACAGACAGGCAGTCTTTTAGGGACTCACATTCCATTTCTTCATTCAGTCCTCTTTATGCTGTCTGAGTGAAGTGTCTGTCACTTTCTCTTAAAGGACAGTAGGATGAAAGAACGTGTGGAATTGATGTCGGGAGCAGCTGTCTTCTCTTTAGCTCTTAGCTCTGATCACCTGGGTAGAGGCAGAAAAGCAGGGAATTAGTCTGGAGTGAACAAAACTGTGTGGACAGAAACTAAAGAAAAGCCTGGGGAAGCCTGGAATATTCAGAGGAAAGAAGAAAGAACCATTTTGAGGACACCAACAAAACAGTCATCTGTTTTTTAGTCTGTGGACTGTTGTTAACACCAGATGCCCTCAGGGGTCTCTGGGAAGCTCCGCCTCTGGAAACTTGTACCCCTTCCCTCAGGAACAATGTACCACAAAATGGTGTGGGAAAATGGAGATGCCTCCTATCTCCCTCGGTATCCTAAGAAAAGAAACTCTGACATGCTGAGATATGCATGCACAAGGCTTAATGGGGTGTGTTCCCAGGAACAACAGTTAGGAAGCAGGGGAAACAGTGTTGAACAGAGGGAGAAGATAAAGTGAGATGCAGTTGCAACAGTGGCCACAGCCAATCACTCAAAAAGTTCTAAAGCTTGGAAGTCCTTCCAGGGGTGTTCCTACAGAGGCAAGAAGTCTAGGCTTTAGTACTGCCCAGTAGTGGGCAGTTGCTGGATGTGGGCTGCTCCTGGAGAGGGAGAATAACCTCAAGCAAGGCAACCTTTTGCATCAGAGGGCGATTCTCAGAGAGGGATGCAGTCCCGAGCTGTCAGCAGCCAACACTGCCAAGCACTTAAGAGGGATCTGAGTGGCATGACGTGGTGTCACTCTCCCCACTCAGCCAGACTAATTAAGACCATCAGTAGAAATGATCAGGATTGATTCTGACCCCAGGGTTACGTGTCATTACATTTTACCCTCTGCTGAACAAAGTCCTAACCATATGACAAATACTACTCTACATAGATTATCTCATTTTATCCTCTCATCACTGTAGATCTTATTTGCCTCAATGTGTACATAAAGAAACTAAGTCTTAGAGACATTAAATAACTTTCCCAAGTTCACACTACAAGTGAGAGCATTAATAGAATTCAAAGTTAGATTTTTCTGAATCCAAAATATTCTGAACCAATTCATAGCATTCAAGATTATATTCTATTGGTTGTGTTTTTATTCCTGACCATCCCACAGATACTTGCGGGGATGGGTAAATTGCATTTACATAGAGAAGGGCAAGTGCATAATCCAGGAAATTTAGGTTTCTGAAAAGTTACTGAACTATACCAAAGCGTGTGTGCCCAAGAACACCCTTTTTAGGCCAATGAGGCAGGAGGAGGACTTCATGCCAGCCAGGTGAGCTGAGCTGAATCAACATCATGAATCTGGGACTATCATAGCTGAGCAAATGGACCTAGAAATTATGGACTGAAGCAACAGCACTATCCATGAGATTACCTCCCAAAATAGCATTTTTTAAAAGACTCTTCCTCAAACATCTTCCCTGTATGTTCTCTCCCCACTCCAAACCCAGCAGTCTGCAGCAAAGTCAAAGATGTATTGAAGGTCAGGAATGTGAATGGTGTTGTAAGTGTGTCACGCACCAGCTTGCTTTTTTCATTTATTCTTTTGTCTTTGCTGTTATTTCCTTTTTTATCTCCTGACTTCTTCCCAGAAAAACTACTATGTCTAGTTCAAAAGCATAGCATAGCAGATGTTTCCCATTTTAGGTACACAAAGCTACTATGCAATTACGGAATATACTGGAAGAAGTTTGGAGGAAATGCAAATTATTCATTTAATAAGAAAAAATGTTAAACAGAGATCATCAAAAGGGACTATTTTCAAAATGTTTTGAAGCCTGCACGCAGGATTATTTTCCTGTAACAATTACAATGTCATGTTCCAGAAAGCATTTCCAGAATATCATATGTGTATTGACAGTCTCAGTACCTGATGATCGAGAATAGTTTGTTCCTGGACATCCCTCTCCAAAACAGAGCAGGAGCAACTGTCTTCCTCCTTTCTCATTTCTGCCCTTCCCCACCAAGACAGGCGGGTGTTGTAAACAAGTAGAATTACCAAATTGGACAACATTTTCCCAGTCTTGGGAGATAAATATTGAGTACCGTCAGGAGATGACCTTTTCTTTCCTTATCTGACTTAAATGAATAAATCTCATGAAACAGATGATGCACCCAGTCCAGAGCCAAAAATACAGTAGGAATTCAATAAATATTTGTTGAATTCCTAAGTGTCCATCACCTAGTCCATGAGACCACCCTGTCACCTCTGGAAGAATTCACCCCTCCCTCCTCTGTGCTCTGACAACATTTCTTGCATTTTTAAGAACATGCTCACGAATTGACTTGTTGTATTTAGTGAAAGTTTCTGTCTCTTCCTCTTATCTTCAGGGCAGGAACTGGTTCTAGTTCAATCTGTATCCCACACTTTGTCCTGCACAGAACAGGACTCAATATCAATGTTTTACTGACACTCATGAGCAACCATTTTGGGACCTAGCAGAATGGGCTGTGGAATTGGCAGCTGTGCCAAAACAATTGGTGCTGGCCACAATGGTAGCACTTTATATCCTGACGAGGAAGGTGGACTCAATCCTGCTAACTGCCCATGGCAGATACATGGCACCCTGCAATGTGCTAGATCTCATTTTGTCACTGCTGTCCTCCCCATGTCATTTGCAAACAGCACAATACTGTCAGGCTGGAATCCACAAGTTGCTGCGTTGATGGTATGCTTGAAAGAAAAGAAAGAGAAGACCATTCAGGCTAAACCCCAGAACTACTGCTGGTGTAAAAATTGTGCTGCAGAGAGTTGCCAAAGCTTCTCAGTCCTGGCCTATGATGCAGGGGTTTTGCTTCTCCGGGTGAATTTAGGAATGGTTGAGTGACTATTCATTTCATGCCTCATTTCTTTGTCCATGCCTTTGCTCAGAGAAACGGGAATACATGGTGGTTACAGGGTGAACCCTGGAGCCAAGTGGCCCGCATTTGAATCCCAGATCCACCATTTTCTAGTTGTGCCTCCTTAGGCAGTTTCCTTAACATCCCCCATGGTTCATATCCTCTGCTAAAAAGTGGGGGTAATAATATTTAGATCACAGGACTGGTGTGAAGGTTAAATAAATGAGTACCTGCAAAGCACTCAGAACAGTGCAGAATGCAGAATAATTACCGAATCATGTCAGCTCCACTCAGGGCACTGTATGTGGCATGGTGAGGAGTCTGGAATTTACTCTGAGTACATCAGTAAGCCACTGGGGAGATTTAAGCAGGGGAGTTATGTGATCTGATTTATTTCTTAAATATCCCTCTGACTACTCTGAAAGGCTGGATTGGAGGAGAAGGAGTAGAAAGGTGGAGATGAGTTGGGAGGCTCCCAAAGTAGACCTGGGAAGAAGTGATAATGACCTGGAGCAGGTGACGGCTTCCTCTAGAGGAAAGATAGACAGGATGGGCAGGGCTAGCTGTCTCTGGGGGGCAGAACAATGAAATGTGACAAAGGAGTGCATGTAGGAGGTGAGGGAATGGAAGAAATAAATAATAAAGATTCTAGGTTTCTGGCTTTAGTCACAGAAGCTTGGTGATGGCATTTACTGAAACAGAGAAGAGTGAAAGAGGAACACATTTTGGAAGGGAAATCAAACTTTCCTTGGGGAGTTCTAAGTTTCAGATGTCTATGAGAAGTCCATATAGAACTTTCAGATAGCTGGTATTTAAGCCTGGAAAGCACATGAATAATTTAATAATGAATAATGAATAAATCTATATGGAGATATAAACTTGCATTGACATATAGATATTTAAAGCCACAAAAAGAAATTATATCTGCTATGACCCTGGGGCTGATATAAAAGAAGAAGGAGGACATAGTCCTAAATGACCCCAATATTTCAGGTCAGAGAGAGAAGTATCACATGAAGATGACTGGGAAGTGTAACCAGGGAGATAGGAGAAAACCTAGAGAGTGTGGTGCCATAGAAATAGAGAGAGAAGAACATATCAAGGAGAGTAAAGTGGTCTAATGGGTCTAGTAAGATGAGCATAGAAAACTGTTATTGGATTTGGTGACGTGGAGGCCATTCATGACTTTGACAAGAATCCTTTCAGTGGAGTTATTAAAAATTAAAAGGCAATTGGAAAGGAGTTAAAAATGTAAGTGGTGGTAAAGAAATGGAGAAGGTTTATATTGCAGGGGAAGACTGAAAGAAAGAGTATGACAAAGAGAAAGACTCCATTTTTGATGTTTGACCTCTGATAGCTTTTATGCCCCAACCCTCCCCCTGACACTCCCATATGGGTGACTGGATAAGAAAGTCCACATGCCACCTCCCTTGGTGCTGATGGAGAAGTTGAACCCACACAAACCCCACCCAGCCCTCAAGATCCTCTATCCCACCACACCCCACCCCAGTCTCCCACCAAATCAATAAAAGCCAAAGTCACCCACCCTGCTTTGCTCTTGCTTCACTTCAGACCAAACCTGAGCCCTTCTCCTTGATGAATCCTTTTGCTGTTTAATGTGTGAATAAACCTTACCTCATATCTCACTGGTGCCCATGTGTCATTCATGCCAACACCTGGCAACATCCTGGCAGAGGATATGCCCGGCATTCAGCAGGGGACACTAAGCACCCAAGTAAAACAGAGACAGAAACAGGGTGTGAGGTCAAGGGAAAATTGGACAGTCTGTCTTCATGGAGGTGGGAGAACATAGAACATGTTTTTATGCTAAATGGAAAAATCCCACAGAAGATGAGATATTATTGGAGCAGGAGAAAGAGGGAGTAACTGCAGAGCAAAATACTTGAGGGGCAGAGAGGAGATGGGGTCTGGGAAAAGGGCAGAGGCTGGCCATCAACAGGAAGAGAGACACTTGTTCCCTTGTAATGAAAGAGAAAAGGAGAAGATGGGATTCAGTTCAAATATCCCAGACCTGAGTCAAATAAAGTGAATGAGTGCAGAAGCAATGGGGAAGATGATAGGGAGTGAATGTGACTGTGGGAAGCTGTAGAGAAAATATGCTTCTACCGTATTCAAATAGGAGATTTTACAACATGCAACCTGCCTAGGGGCTAGCTGTTTATAAACCCTGGGGCTGCCAGGGGTCCTACAGAATTGCTGGTATTCCCTGTGAATTACTCATGCCTTTTACGTCTCATAAAAACATAAGACGAGTCAGAGCACAAAGGCCATACATCTGAATAGTCAATAACAGTTTCACAGTGGTTGCCCAGACTTTCACTGCAACCTCCTGAGCTGCACTTTTATCTTCATCTTAGGAAGGATGGGTTACTAAGAGAGTGCAGGAATTTCCATAACTGACAAGTAGTTCAGTTTTCATTTCCTTGGGTTTTTTTCAAACTTTTAACAGTTGTCTAGCTATATAAAGGTAAACTGTTAGTTATTGACCCCTTATTATATTTTCTCCTTATATATATTTTTTTTCTTTGAGATTCATGAACTGCATGTTCAAACTAGGAAAGCAATTCATAATTCCCCTGGGAACTAGCTAGCTGAATAGAAGTGAGTATATTTCCACAGAAAGGGACTCATTGCTCTGCCAGTATTGCATAGGGCTTTATGAATAATTGTTATAAGACAAAGGGGCTTACAGGAAGAAAGCCTTTGCATTTATCTTAGATTATATTTTTGCACTGAAAATAATTTATCCACTTGCATTTAATTTGCTTTGGTGTTAAGTTTGCTATTTTCCTTCTGCTTTAAAGACAGGCACAGTCTAACATTTGGAAATGTTAAGGAAATTTAAAAAATATATTAGTATAAAATATGTTAACAATACAAAATCAGTAGCCATTATATTTTTAAAATACAATTGCTGGATTTTTCTACTCTAAATATAATTTAAATAATAACAGAATATGTTTGGGGCTGCGGAGAAGAAAAAGACATTTTTATGTCTGTTATGTGGTGAATACTAGGTTTGGTGTGTTGAATACCTTATCCCTTTTGAAGTGAGTTTTATCTGCACAGATGAGAAAACTGAAGTTCAAGAGTTTAAATAATTTGTCCAAAGTAAAAAGAAACTAGAAAATGGCAAAGCCACAATGTAAATATAGGTCTCATTTTGAAATGTCTTCTATTGCTATTTCCCAAAATAGAGGTTAAAGGGAAGGTGAAAGATTCCCATTAAACTCAAAATCTCATAACATCAAGTAATTTTATACATTTGACATTTGAAGATTGACAACGACAGAGTTTTCTCCTTTCAAATCACTGGAATTTGATGTGGCTAATATTCGGGTCGAAGTCATGAATCTTTAACAGGTGATTAATCAACATTTCCTTCCTTTAATCTAATCACTGCCTTTATATTTGCATGGTCAGAAAGTAGGAGCAAAAGAAAGGGGGAGGGGGGTGTTCAGGGTTATAGGAATCCCTGTGTATAGTTCTCCCTGAGTAGACAGTTTTGTCTACACTCCAGATCAGCACACCCAGGGTGTAATAGTATAGAGATTAGACCCTTCTAGGAAGTCAATTTTTAAAGACTCTAGAAAGGGCAGTTATTTGGCACATTGGTCCAATATCTTTAAATAAAAAAACAAAATAAAGCAATCTCATACTCTTATTTTAAAGGAATATTTACATCTGTGCCACAATAACTGATATACAACAAAATATCAATGCAGTCCTTTTATCTATCTTTAACTGATTAGACAGCATTGAACTACTTCTAACCCCAGGAGGATAACATTGAAGGTTTTTATGGTTCTGATTAACAAGGTGAGTTTTGTGTCTGTTGCTGTTGGTTTTGTAGGGAGGACTGGGTTTTTTTGTTGTTTTCTATCAAGTTTTATGACTGTTTCTTTAGTTAGTTTTATAATTTTGACAATGTAGAATTTAGACAAGACAGATAAGCTGGGTTCATGGCAGTAACAAATAACCCCCATATCTCAGGGGCATAACGCAACAAAAGTTTACTTCTCCGTCATGTTGCATGTCCTTTGGAGATCGGTGACGGGTCCTGATGGAGCAGCCACCAACCTAGGGCCTTCGCAGTCACCCTGACGGAAGGAAACAACATGGCAAATCACAGACCAGCTTCCACGCTTCTACCCAGACCTCACTACTACTTATTTCACCGACCAAAGCAAGTCAGGTGACCATAGCTAATTTCAAAGGAAGAAAGAAGTGCAATCCTGAAATGTGTACAAGGGAAGAACCAGAAATATTTGGTAGAAAGCACTCCTAACCTCACCACAATCATTTCTTTTCCCTTGATCTTTCTTTTACCAGGCAGAAAGAAATTAAGAGATAGAATATCAGAAGTTAAGAATTCAATCAGCAAACTAAAGAATTCAAGTCCACCCAAAACAATGTAAGAATGATGTAAGTTAGGCTCTGAATTAAGAACAGAATTGGTTTACAAAGAAAAGAGAGAAGGAACATTTCACATGAGAATGGATCATTGAGACCTAAAAATGAATTGTTGCATAGAACCAAGATTATACATGGTGGTTGTGTCCCTATATTGATCCACAAAGGTTAATTTAACTCATCGGTAAAAGAAAATTAGGACTACAAATACTGTTAGCCTTGAGACTGGGGATCTAGGAGCAGGAAATATTATAGCTAAATTTAAAAAATAAAAGGAGATAGAAAAGGGAAAGCTTCCATTTCTGCCATTGAAATGCAGGGCTGACCTTAACTAACATTTTTAATAGATAAGGTTGACTCTGGTACCTTAGGCCTGGACCACCAGATACTATTGGTGTCATCAATGACACAGAGCCCTCTACTCAGATCTGTTGTAATCTCTAACATTGTACCAAGATCTGAAATTATTTTCTCCCACTTGTAGCACCAATTTCCTCTACTTTAGTGCAATGATTTTAGTTAACCATTAAATGAAAAGGTGTAGTTTAGTGGAAAGAGGATACAGCTAATCATCAGAGCACATGGGTTGTAGACCTACCTCCAGAATATACTTCTAGGTTACAATTCTTTGATACATTATATGAGTTTTAATGTATTAATCCACAATACAGAAAGAAAAATATAGAAATAAGAGCTACCACTGAATCAAATGAGGTAATAGGAGTATCTTCTTTTAAAATTCTATAAGTAGTATAGAACTATAACGTGTGGTTATTATTATTTTAATACAGTAGTCAATCTGATGAAAACAATGTATACTAATATTTTTAAAACTGGCTCTTAACTAACCCAAACTGAGATACTTGTATCTTCAAAAGTGAAAGCTTATTAACCCAAACATTGAGTTTCTTGAAAGCAGAGATTTTCTTTCATCTGGTAATCATGGTACATAGCATATTCTAAATAAATGTTGTATTGCCCCTAAGAACAAAGTGGGAATAGCATGAGCTGAGGCCTGGAGCATAGCCTATGAAACAGAAAGCAAGGAAGCCATACTGAAGAGGACTAAAGGACTATACATAATGGGAAGTATGTGGAAACAGGTGTCCCAGGGTTGAGGGTGGATCCATGCCATTAGAAGCCTTGAAAGATGGGAATAGGAAGATAGACTTATAGCAGGCAGCAGCAGGAAGATGTTCCAACATCCAGCATAGCAATTAAACAAAAGCCACAGAAGCTGACGTCCAACTGTTCTCGGTCCCAAAGTAATGAACCTGTTAGTAGGGTAATTTTTGTAGACATTCCTTAGTAAACAACTGGCAAGTTTCTAAATACAAAGATTCCACTATTCCTGTATGAGGGGATTTCCCTTTCATCCTTTCATTTGCTTTTCTTTCCTAGTTTAACATATATTTTTACACAGTTCCCTGCACAGCTTAAAACTCAAGTAGTTACTATGTTGGCTGTGTACCTTGTTTTGAGATGCTTTATATAGACACAAATTACATATGTACAGAATAAATTAGTGAGAGCTTTGGATGAAGTGTTTGGTAAGTATCAAAGGACATATAAAGAAGTGTTAGTGCAGCTTTTGCCAATCAAGGACAGAATTAATCATCAGCAATATGGACATCCTAACTAGACAGTTTGATTAATGTGGTGGAGATATGGATTCTTCCTAGTCCTTCACTTGCCTTGTCCTCCAGGTAAACAATAAGACCTCTTAAAACAGAATTTTTCATTTCATCAGGCAAACTTAAGGCACAGAAACCCCATGGCTTCCAGGAATAGGCTTTCATCTTAGGACAGAATTGTTTAAATGGGACTTCACACCTAGCTCTAATTTGAGAGGAAAAGTGTAAGATTAAAGAGGGATTGTTTCTCTCAATGATTTTTTTTTTTTTTTAAAGAACTATGTTCCTGATGGATTTAAGTCACACTCTAGGTCAAAGCATATCCCTTATGTACATAGATATACATAGCATATCTCACTCTAAGAAATTCCATGATGTTTGTTTTATATTATTCCCCTGCAGTTTTCTCATGCATTAACATTATTTCTGTAATTCACCTCTACTTCACTTATATTTAAAAATCAGAGTTTTGAAAAAAGGATAAGGTGTGATCTCATATCAGTCATTTCTAATCAGCACTTAGCATAGGAAAAACATCACTTTTTAATGTAAATTTCAGGCCATTCCAGCTGAGTAATAAAGAATGATGATCTCAACATCTAACTTGTAATTATATCCCTAGGAAATAGGGCTAAAGAAGTTATAAGTAAGAAAACCAAGTAGGAAGATACATTCCTCAAATCTACATTATCATGTCTTCAGTTAGCCTAATCAAATGGGAATACATTCGAAAAAGATGGTGGCTAAAATGGAACTAGAAAAAAGCCCCAGCCATTTACTTTTACAGTGCAAAGCCTGACCAATGGTCCTCCCCTCACTCTGCTCCTTCTTTCTACCCCCAGTTCTGGCCTAAATGGATCTCCATAGATCTTGTGTGGTTTGAATACTCTGTGACTGAGAAAATCCACAGCGTGGCCAGTAATATTTTCTAAAAATTTTGCCACAGCAACACTTTGTGCATTCTCTTATAGAAGTTTGCCACTCCCCGTTAAAAGGGAAAGTCTATTTCCCATTCCTTCAACTGACTTGATCAAAAGAATGTGGTGGACATGATGCTGTGTGGCTTTTGATGATAGGTCATCAAAGATGATATGCTTTTGTGGCCCTATCACTCACCATGCTTACCCCTTTAACCCAGCTGCCATGTTGTTAGGAAGCCCAAATTAGTGCTTACAGAGAAGCCCATATGGAGAAGAACTGAGACCTCTGACCAATAGCCACATGAGTGAGTTTGGAAACAGATGTTCCAGCCTCAGTCAAGCCTTCAGATGACTGCAGACCCACTTGACATCTTGACTACAACCTCATGAGAGAGCCTGAGTCAAAACTATCCAACAAAAATGTTTGTTGTTTCAAGCTACTAAATTTTGGAGTAGTTTGTTATGCAGCAAATACTTAACTGATACATTTTCCTGTTAGGGTTACATGAATGAAGACAATCAGTTTTGACCATACACAAGATCAGAAGCAAAGCATACAAAAGGGAAAGACCCAAAAAAGGTGGTGAAGGAGAAACAAACAAAAAAACCAAAACAGCAACCAGAGAAAGAAAGGAATTGTGGTTTTCATGGCATGCTTTAAGTAACTCAAGGAGCTGAGGGCAATTAAAATTATACTCAGTTGTCTGTGGCTGCTGAAAGCTCTTGAACTGCATGTCCAGAAATCCTGCTTCATAAGACTTCCCAAAAGAGACCAATGTACAAGGGAAACCAGAAAATACCCTGCCTTTTTAAGTATCATAAACGAGGCAAGGGACATTCAAAAATTAGAATTTTCTCAGACGAAGCAATTCAGTTTTCATACTTATGACAATTCTTTTTTGTTCTATGAAATGATTTGGATGAAAACCTTATGACATGAATGCCAGCAGAAGTACAGAAGAGATCTCATCCTTATTTCAAATATTCGATCTTTGGAAAAGGGGAATGTGCCAGTGAATAAGCACTGACCTTCAGCAAATCACAGCAGTGATTTTTGTGACATCCTGGGTATCATTATGAATAACAAGCAAATTCTGAGTGAAATAAAAGAAATGGTGATGCCATATTTTGGGCTTTCTTAAGAAATTCTTGAGATCATATGTATTTAAGAATTCAGAGCTTCTTGGATTTTAGAAAGGTAATCTGGGTATATTGCAGCACCCTAAAATCAACAATAGTAACATTTCCACATAAAATTGAATGAATATTTAACATGAAATAAAGTGTAAGTAGTCTCAAACCTGTTCAGGTCAATGGTTTTTTCCCAAATAAGTTTTAGCACGAAATGTATGCAAATATTTCGGTATTCAGAGCTTTTGGGATTTTAAGATTGCAGATAAAGGATTATGGACTATGATGTTAAAAATATCTACTATTTGTAGATTTAATTTGTGCCAGTCATCATGTTAATTTTATTTGATCCTCCCATCTCCCCTGTGAAAATGATAAAATTGAGGACTATAGTGGGTAACATTTCCAAGGTCACAGGACTAAGTGGGCAGATTTGGGATTCTATCTTGAGCCAGACTTCAAATCCCCTACCTTTAACAACGCTACTGTATCGCAAGGGATATAAGTTTGGTCTTTTTTCTTTTAATAGAAGTAATAACTATGTTAAAGAATTGGGGGAAATACTTATAATTTATTATCCTGACATTAGTTATTACCTTTTAAAATCTTGTTACAGGTCTTATACCAGCGTATACCCTCCGGAATAGCTAAAGAAAGTAGTAATTTCACTAGCAGTAGCGGTGTAGCCAGGGGTAGGTGAAGGTGACCATGATTTGAGATTGAGAAAAATGAATGACTAGAAAGGAATGGGAATTATTTTCCTCACTTTTTTGGAATGGTGAAGATGTTAAGAAGAGTAGACAGTGGTAGAACCCTAAAAAGAGACTTCCTTTGCAAACACTAAGGGTGATTTTAGGAAGAAATTTAGGTTCTCCAGATAACATAGGAACAGAACCACTTCAAAAAAAAAAAAAGACACCAGTGGACCAGCTAGCAAAGAGCTGGGAAAGAGTCTCAAATCAGAGGATTTCTGGAACTACTGCACACATCAGAGAACAGTGCCAAAGTGATCTAGTGGGACTGTGGGACTCCAGCAAATTGGGTCATTGTGGGAAGTTACGCACCATAAAGCTGTATAGTGTAATATGTGTCGATGATTTCCATCCAAGAAGCTGCTTTCCAAAATATTGGCTTAGGACTGCTGGCAAGTAGAGAATCAATGGGCTGTTCTGCATAGTTCATTGTCACAAGAGCTGGGGATGTCCTTAAACAAAGTGAAATGTGTTACTCCCTTCCAGTTCTACCTAGGCAACAAACCAACTCATAATACTGTAGCAACATCTTTGACACAAACGTCACCCATGCACGAGACTTAAAACTATCTTAAACATTTGCATTACATAACAACTATATTAGGACAAGATAAATTTATACCTTAAACAAAAGCTTCCCAAATGAAAACCATCATGTGACTAGTATTTTGATGTAAATACATTGGTGCTAAAAGTAAGAAATACATTAGTTCAGACACAGGGATCAGGATACCATCAACTAAGAAGGTAAATTAACATCTTAAACACAACAGCAATAATCAAACTGGTATAGTTTGTCATGATCAGCTCCTTCCATATACAAGAAAAGCACCAAGAACAGTAATCAGTCGTGAGTACCAGAAAACAGTTGCCTTCAAAATTCTTAAGACTGTGGTAGAGCCACAGATAACTGTAGATGTTAACCTGTTAAATTGTTAAGCTTTGTGTCAGAAGTAGCCTGACTAAAAATCAAGACAGAAGTACTCATTTTGAATCCTACCCCACCTACCTAGCTAAGTTCTGATAAGAGAATTGTCAGCAGTGAGATGCATAGAATAAGTTAATTGAAGACATACAATGAATATATTAGAACTAGAAAATTGGGACTCCCCCAGGCAAATGAGCACCTGCAATATAGAAGTTCTATGTCCAATAAAAACTGTATTTTTTTTTCCCGTGGACTGACTTTTCTCACTCTGAATTTGATCAGAGTCATAGGACTGAATTTTCCAGCAGTATCCTCTTGCATACAACTAAAGACAAATCAGCCTTAAGAGCTCTGTTTTGTAGGAATGATTAAACCATCACACTTGGATCTGCGTGGCTTGGACTTCTTTGTTTCAACTATTCTGAATTAACTTAAGTCATTAGTGGGCAGTGGGAATTTAATTTTATACATGTATAAAACTGTATGAAAATGTAGGTGCATTTATTTCATAACTTTCATCCTTCACAGTCAGGTTGAGAAAATACATAAAATTTTTTTTTTTTTATTGCAGCATAGTTGATTTACAATGTCGTGTTAGTTTCAAGTGTACAGCAAAATGATTCAGATTTTCAGATTTGCATGAAATATCTTTTTCAATACCCTCATTTTCAATCTATATGTGTCCTTTGCCATAAAGTGGGTCTCTTATAGGCAGCATATTGTACGCTCTTGTTTTTGTATCCAGTCTGACACTCTTTGTCTTTTTTTTTTTTTAACATCTTTATTGAAGCATAATTGCCTTACAATGGTGTGTTAGCTTCTGCTTTATAACAAAGTGAATCAGTTATACATATACAATATGTTCCCATTTCTCTTCCCTCTTGCATCTCCCTCCCTCCCACCCTCCCCATCCCACCCCTCTAGGTGGTCACAAAGCACCAAGCTGATCTCCCTGTGCTATGCGGCTGCTTCCCACTAGCTATCTATTTTACATTTGGTAGTGTATATATGTCCATGACACTCTCTTACCCTGTCACATCTCACCCCACCCCCTCCCCATATCCTCAAGTCCATTCTCTGGTAGGTCTGTGTCTTTATTCCCATCTTGCCACTAGGTTCTTCATGGCCTTTTTTTTTTTTTTTTCCTTAGATTCCGTATATATGTGTTAGCATACTGTATTTGTTTTTCTCTTTCTGACTTACTTCACTCTGTATGACAGACTCTAACTCCATCCACCTCATTACAAATACCTCCATTTCATTTCTTTTTATGGCTGAGTAATATTCCATTGTATATACGTGCCACATCTTCTTTATCCATTCATCTGTCTATGGACATCTAGGTTGCTTCCATGTCCTGGCTATTGTAAATAGAGCAGCAATGAACATTTTGGTACATGACTCTTTTTGACCTATGGTTTTCTCAGGGTATATGCCCAGTAGTGGAATTGCTGGGTCGTATGGTAGTTCTATTTGTAGTTTTTTCAGGAACCTCCATACTGTTCTCCATAGTGGCTGTATCAATTTACATTCCCACCAACAGTGCAAGAGTGTTCCCTTTCCTCCACACCCTCTCCAGCATTTATTGTTTCTAGATTTTTTGATGATGGCCATTCTGACCGGTGTCAGATGATATCTCATTGTAGTTTTGATTTGCATTTCTCTAATGATTAATGATGTTGAGCATTCTTTCATGTGTCTGTAGGCCATCTGTATATCTTCTTTGGAGAAATGTCTATTTAGGTCTTCTGCCCATTTTTGGATTGGGTTGTTCGTTTTTTTGTTATTGAGCTGCATGAGCTGCTTGTAAATCTTGGAGATTAATCCTTTGTCAGTTGCTTCATTTGCAAATATTTTCTCCCATTCTGATGGTTGTCTTTTGGTCTTGTTTATGGTTTCCTTTGCTGTGCAAAAGCTTTTAAGTTTCATTA
Organism: Eschrichtius robustus; assembly: GCF_028021215.1. Taxonomy (NCBI): domain Eukaryota; kingdom Metazoa; phylum Chordata; class Mammalia; order Artiodactyla; family Eschrichtiidae; genus Eschrichtius; species Eschrichtius robustus. The sequence continues at coordinate 70,644,420 of NC_090830.1, forward strand.
GGTCCCATTTGTTTCTTTGTGTTCTTATTTCCATTTCTCTGGGAGCTGGGTCAAAAAGAATCTTGCTGTGATGTATGTCATAGAGTGTTCTGCCTATGTTTTCCTCTAAGAGTTTGATAGTGTCTGCCCTTACACTTAGGTCTTTAATCCATTTTGAGTTTATTTTTGTGCATGGTGTCAGGGAGTGTTCTAATTTCATACTTTTACATGTAGCTGTCCAATTTTCCCAGCACCACTTATTGAAGAGGCTGTCTTTTCTCCACTGTATATGCTTGCCTCCTTTATCAAAGATAAGGTGACCATATGTGTGTGGGTTTATCTCTGGGCTTTCTATCCTGTTCCATTGATCTATATTTCTGTTTTTGTGCCAGTACCAAACTGTCTTGATTACTGAAGCTTTGTAATATAGTCTGAAGTCAGAGAGCCTGATTCCCCCAGCTCCATTTTTCATTCTCAAGATTGCTTTGGCTATTCGGGGTCTTTTGTGTTTCCATACAAATTGTGAAATTTTTTGTTCTAGTTCTGTGAAAAATGCCAGTGGTAGTTTGATAGGGATTGCATTGAATCTGTAGATTGCTTTGGGTAGTAGAGTCATTTTCACAATGTTGATTCTTCCAATCCAGGAACATGGTATATCTCTCCATCTATTTGTATCATCTTTAATTTCTTTCATCAGTGTCTTATAATTTTCTATATACAGGTCTTTTGTCTCCTTAGGTAGGTTTATTCCTAGATATTTTATTCTTTTTGTTGCAATGGTAAATGGGAGTGTTTTCTTAATTTCACTTTCAGATTTTTTGTCATTAGTGTATAGAAATGCAAGAGATTTCTGTGCATTAATTTGGTATCCTGCTACTTTACCAAATTCATTGATTAGCTCTAGGAGTTTTCTGGTAGCATCTTTAGGATTCTCTATGTATAGTATCATGTCATCTGCAAATAGTGACAGCTTTACTTCTTCTTTTCTGATTTGGATTCCTTTTATTTCTTTGTCTTCTCTGATTGCTGTGGCTAACACTTCCAAAACTATTTTGAATAATAGTGGTGAGAGTGGGCAACCTTGTCTTGTTCCTGATCTTAGTGGAAATGGTTTCAGTTTTTCACCATTGAGGACAATGTTGGCTGTGGGTTTGTCATATATGGCCTTTATTATGTTGAGGAAAGTTCCCTCTATTCCTACTTTCTGCAGGGCTTTTATCATAAATGGGTGTTGAATTTTGTCGAAAGCTTTCTCTGCATCTATTGAGATGATCATATGGTTTTTCTCCTTCAATTTGTTAATATGGTGTATCACATTGATTGATTTGCGTATGTTGAAGAATCCTTGCATTCCTGGGATAAACCCCACTTGATCATGGTGTATGATCCTTTTAATGTGCTGTTGGATTCTGTTTGCTAGTATTTTGTTGAGGATTTTGGCATCTATGTTCATCAGTGATATTGGCCTGTAGTTTTCTTTCTTTGTGACATCTTTGTCTGGTTTTGGTATCAGGGTGATGGTGGCCTCGTAGAATGAGTTTGGGGGTGTTCCTCCCTCTGCAATATTTTGGAAGAGTTTGAGAAGGATAGGTGTTAGCTCGTCTCTAAATGTTTGATAGAATTCGCCTGTGAAGCCATCTGGTCCTGGGCTTTTGTTTGTTGGAAGGTTTTTAATCACAGTTTCAATTTCAGTGCTTGTGATTGGTCTGTTCATATTTTCTATTTCTTCCTGGTTCAGTCTCGGCAGTTTGTGCATTTCTAAGAATCTGTCCATTTCTTCCAGGTTGTCCATTTTATTGGCATAGAGTTGCTTGTAGTAATCTCTCATGATCTTTTGTATTTCTGCAGTGTCAGTGGTTACTTCTCCTTTTTCATTTCTAATTCTATTGATCTGAGTCTTCTCCCTTTTTCTCTTGATGAGTCTGGCTAATGGTTTATCAATTTTGTTTATCTTCTCAAAGAACCAGCTTTTAGTTTCATTGATTTTTGCTATTGTTTCCTTCATTTCTTTTTCATTTATTTCTGACCTGATCTTTATAATTTCTTTCCTTCTGCTGGCTTTGGGGTTTTTTTGTTCTTCTTTCTCTAACTGCTTCAGGTGCAAGGTTAGGTTGTTTATTCGAGATGTTTCCTGTTTCTTGAGGTAGGCTTGTATTGCTATAAACTTCCCTCTTAGCACTGCTTTTGCTGCGTCCCATAGGTTTTGGGTTGTCGTATCTCCATTGTCATTTGTTTCTAGGTATTTTTTGATTTCCCCTTTGATTTCTTCAGTGATCACTTCGTTATTAAGCAGTGTATTGTGTAGCCTCCATGTGTTTGTATTTTTTACAGATCTTTTCCTGTAATTGATATCTAGTCTCATAGCATTGTGGTCAGAAAAGATACTTGATACGATTTCAATTTTCTTAAATTTACCAAGGCTTGATTTGTGACCCAAGATATGATCTATCCTGGAGAATGTTCCATGAGCACTTGAGAAAAATGTGTATTCTGTTGTTTTTGGGTGGAATGTCCTATAAATATCAATTAAGTCCATCTTGTTTAATGTATCATTTAAAGCTTGTGTTTCCTTATTTATTTTCATTTTGGATGATCTGTCCATTGGTGAAAGTGGGGTGTTAAAGTCCCCTACTATGATTGTGTTGCTGTCGATTTCCCCTTTTATGGCTGTTAGTATTTGCCTTATGTATTGAGGTGCTCCTATGTTGGGTGCATAAATATTTACAATTGTAATACCTTCCTCTTGGATCGATCCCTTGATCATTATATAGTGTCCTTCTTTGTCTCTTGTAATAGTCTTTATTTTAAAGTCTATTTTGTCTGATATGAGAATTGCTACTCCAGCTTTCTTTTGATTTCCATTTGCATGGAATATCTTTTTCCATCCCCTCACTTTCAGTCTGTATGTGTCTCTAGGTCTGAAGTGGGTCTCTTGTAGACAGCATATATATGGGTCTTGTTTTTGTATCCATTCAGCCAGCCTGTGTCTTTTGGTGGGAGCATTTAATCCATTTACATTCAAGGTAATTATCGATATGTATGTTCCTATTCCCATTTTCTTAAATGTTTTGGGTTTGTTATTGTAGGTGTTTTCCTTCTCTTGTGTTTCTTGCCTAGAGAAGTTCCTTTAGCATTTGTTGTAAAGCTGGTTTGGTGGTGCTGAACTCTCTCAGCTTTTGCTTGTCTGTAAAAGTTTTAATTTCTCCATCGAATCTGAATGAGATCCTTGCTGGGTAGAGTAACCTTGGTTGTAGGTTTTTCTCCTTCATGACTTTAAATATATCCTGCCACTCCCTTCTGGCTTGCAGAGTTTCTGCTGAAAGATCAGATGTTAACCTTATGGGGAGTCCCTTGTGTGTTATTTGTTTTTTTTTCCCTTGCTGCTTTTAATATGTTTTCCTTATATTTAATTTTTGACAGTTTGATTAATATGTGTCTTGGCGTGTTTCTCCTTGGGTTTATCCTGTATGGGACTCTCTGTGCTTCCAGGACTTGGTTAACTATTTCCTTTCCCATATTAGGGAAGTTTTCAACTATAATCTCTTCAAATATTTTCTCAGTCCCTTTCTTTTTCTCTTCTTCTTCTGGGACCCCTATAATTCGAATGTTGGTGCGTTTAATGTTGTCCCAGAGGTCTCTGAGACTGTCCTCAGTTCTTTTCATTCTTTTTTCTTTATCCTGCTCTGCAGTAGTTATTGCCACCATTTTATCTTCCAGGTCACTTATCCTTTCTTCTGCCTCAGTTATTCTGCTATTGATCCCATCTAGAGTATTTTTAATTTCATTTATTGTGTTTTTCATCGTTGCTTGGTTCCTCTTTAGTTCTTCTACGTCCTTGTTAAATGTTTCTTGCATTTTGTCTATTCTATTTCCCAGATTTTGGATCATCCTTACTATCAGTATTCTGAATTCTTTTTCAGGTAGACTACCTATTTCCTCTTCATTTGTTAAGTCTGGTGTGTTTTGACCCTGTTCCTTCATCTGCTGTGTGTTTTTCTGTCGTCTCATTTTGCTTATCTTACTCTGTTTGGGGTCTCCTTTTCACAGGCTGCAGGTTCGTAGTTCCCGTTGTTTTTGGTATCTGTCCCCAGTGGCTAAGGTTGGTTCAGTGGGTTGTGAAGGCTTCCTGGTGGAGGGAACTAGTGCCTGAGTTCTGGTGGATGAGGCTGGATCTTGTCTTTTTGGTGGGCACGTCCACATCTGGTGGTGTATTTTGGGGTGTCTGTGGCCTTATTATGATTTTAGGCAGCCTCTCCGCTAATGGATGGGGCTGTGTTCCTGTCTTGCTAGTCGTTTGGCATAGGGTGTTCAGCACTGTAGCTTGCTGGTCATTGAGTGATGCTGGGTCTTGATGTTGAGATGGAGATCTCTGAGAGATTTTTGCCGTTTGGTATTACATGGAGCTGGGAGGTCTCTTGTGGACCAGTGTCCTGAAGTTGGCTCTCCCACCTCAGAGGCACGGCCCTGATGCCTGGCTGGAGCACCAAGAGCCTTTCGTCCACACGGCTCAGAGTAAAAGGGAGAAAAAATAGAAAGAAAGAAAGAAAGAGGCTATAATATAGTGAAGTAAAATAAAGCTATTATAAAGCAAAGCTATACAGACAAAATCTCACCCAGAAGCATATACATATACACTCACAAAAAAAGGAAAAGGGGAAAAATTAATATATCCTGCTCCCAAAGTCCACCTCCTGAATTTGGGATGATTCGTTGTCTACTCAGGTATTCAACAGATGCAGGCACATCAAGTTGTTTGTGGAGTTTTAATCCACTGCTTCTGATGCTACTGGGAGAGATTTCCCCTTCTCTTCTCTGTTCGCACAGCTCCCAGGGTTCAGCTTTGGATTTGGACCCGCCTCTGCGTGTAGGTCGCCTGAGGGCGTCTGTTCCCCGCCCAGACAGAACGGGGTTAAAGTAGCAGCTGCTTCGGGGGCTCTGGCTCACTCAGGCCGCGGGGAGGGAGGGGTATAGAGGAGGCGGGGCGAGCCTGCGGCGTCAGAGGCCAGCGTGAGGTTGCAGCAGCCTGAGGCGCGCAGTGCGTTCTCCTGGGGAAGTTGTCCCTGGATCACGGGACCCTGGCAGTGGCGGGCTGCACAGGCTCCCAGGAGGGGCGGTGTGGAGAGTGACCTGTACTCGCACACAGGATTTTTGGAGGCGGCAGCAGCAGCCCCAGCGTCTCACGCCCGTCTCTGGGGTCCGTGCTGATAACCGCTGCTCGCGCCTGTCTCTGGATTCTGCGCTGTTAGCCGTGGCTCGCGCCCGCCTCTGTGGTCCGCGCTGATAGCTGCGGCTCGCGCCAGTCTCTGGAGTTCGTTTAGGCGGCGCTCTGAATCCCCTCTCCTTGCGCGCCACGAAACAAAGAAGCAAGAAAAAGTCTCTTGCCTCTTCGGCAGCTGCAGACTTTTTCCCGGTCTCCCTCCCAGCCAGCTGTGGTGCGCTAACCCCTTCAGGCTGTGTTCACGCTGCCAACCCCAGTCCTCTCCCTGCGATCCGACCATCCTACCGAAGCCCGAGCCTCAGCTCCCAGCCCCGCCTGCCCTGGCAGGTGAGCAGACAAGCCTCTCGGGCTGGTGAGTGCTGGTCAGCACCGATCCTCTGTGCGGGAGTTTCTCCGCTTTTTCCTCTGCGCCCCTGTTGCTGTGGGGTCCGCGCTGATAGCTGCGGCTCGCGCCCGTCTCTGGAGTTTGTTTAGGCGGCGCTCTGAATCCCCTCTCCTCGCGCACCAGGAAACAAAGAGGGAAGAAAAAGTCTCTTGCCTCTTCCGCAGCTGCAGACTTTTTCCCGGACTCCCTCCCGGCTAGCTGTGGTGCACTAACCCCTTCAGGCTGTGTTCACGCCGCCAACCCCAGTCCTCTCCCTTCGATCCGACCGAAGCCCGAGCCTCAGCTCCCAGCCCCGCCCGCCCCGGCGGGGGAGCAGACAAGCCTCTCGGGCTGGTGAGCGCTGCTCGGCGCCGAGCCTCTGTGCGGGAATCTCTCCGCTTTTTCCTCTGCGCCCCTGTTGCTGTGGGATCCGCGCTGATAGCCGCGGCTCGCGCCCGTCTCTGGAGTTCGTTTAGGCGGCGCTCTGAATCCCCTCTCCTCGCACACCAGGAAACAAAGAGGGAAGAAAAAGTCTCTTGCCTCTTCGGCAGCTGCAGACTTTTTCTCGGACTCCCTCCCGGCCAGCTGTGGTGCGCTAACCCCTTCAGGCTGTGTTCACGCCGCCAACCCCAGCCCTCTCCCTGGGATCCGACCGAAGCCCGAGCCTCAGCTCCCAGCCCCGCCCGCCCCAGTGGGTGAGCAGACGAGCCTCTCGGGCTGGTGAGTGCTGCTCGGCGCCGAGCCTCCGTGTGGGAATCTCTCCGCTTTGCCCTCCGCACCCCTGTGGCTGCGCTCTCCTCCGTGGCTCCGAAGCTTCCCCCTCTGCCACCCACAGTCTCTGCCCGCGAAGGTCCTTCCTAGTGCATGGAAATCTTTCCTCCTTCACAGCTCCCTCCCACTGGTGCATGTGCTGTCCCTATTCCTTTGTCTCTGTTATTTCTTTTTTCTTTTGCCCTACCCAAGTACGGGGGGAGTTTCTTGCCTTTTGGGAGGTCGGACGTTTTCTGCCAGCGTTCAGTGGGTGTTCTGTAGGAGCAGTTCCACGTGTAGATGTATTTCTACTGTATCTGTGGGAAGGAAGGTGATCTCCGCATCTTACTCTTCCGCCATCTTCTCCCCAACCCTCCACTCTTTGTCTTTTGATTGGAGCATTTAGTCCATTTATATTTGAAGTAACTATTGATAGGTATGTATTTATTGTCATTTTAAACCTTGTTTTCTAGTTGATTTTGTATTTCTTTATTTCTTTTTCTTCTTGTTTTTGCTTTTGCAGTTTGATGGTTTTCTTTTGTACTATGCCTGAGTTCTCTTCTTTTTGGTTTTTCTGCATCTATTGTATGTCTTTGATTCATGGTTACCCTGGTTTTCAAGTGTGTTCACTCCTTATTATATCTACTTGCTTTAGACTGGTAGTTATATAAGCTTAAATGCATTCTAACAAAAGAATCTACATTTTCTTACTCTCCTTCTCCACATTTTATGATTTTGTTGTCTTATTTCATATCTTCATGTTTAGTCTTTTGCTTTTCATTGTGGTTAAAATCACTTTCACAAACATTTTTTGATTTTTAAAATCTATGTACTGGCTTATTTTTTGATCTCCAATCCTTTTATGTGTTTGCTTATCCTATTGTGATTTTCTCTTTCCTATAGCTTCTTGCTTCTTTTCTATTTAGAGAAGACCTTTCAATATTTCTTTAGGATAGGTTTGGTATTGCTGTATTCTTTTAGTTTTTGCTTGTCTGAGAAATTCTTTCTCTCTCTTTCTATTCTAAATGATAATCTTGCTGGGTAGAGTATCCTAGGTTGCAGGTTTTTCCCTTTCAGGACTTGAATATATCTTGCCTCTCCTTTCTGGCCTGCATAGTTTCTGTAGAGAAATCAGCTGATAGCCTCATATGGGTTTCCTTGTAACTAACTCTTTGTTTTTCTCTTGTTGCCTTTAGAATCCTCTCTTTATTTTTAACTTTTGCCATTTGAATTATGATATGTCTTGGAGTAGCTCTGTTTGGGTTCATCTTGTTTGAGACCCTCTGTGCTTCCTACACCTGGATATCTTTAGGTTTGGGAAGTTTTCAGCCAAAATTTCTTCAAATACATTTTCAATCCCCTTTTCTCTTTCTTCTTCTGGGATCCCTATTATGCATAATTTGGCATGCTTTGTATTATCCCATAGGTCTCATATGTTGCTTTTGGTTTTTTTTTTCATTTGTTTTTCTGTCTGCTGTTCTGATTGGGTGATTTCCATTACTCTATCTTCCAGATCACTTATTCATCACTTATTCATTCTTCTGCATTATTTAATTTGCTGTTTATTGTCTTTAGCTCAGTTTTCATCTTGGAAATTGAGTTGTCTAGTTCTGATTGGCTCCTCTTTATAGTTTCCATTTCCTTTTTACAGTGATCTACATTTCTATAGCTAACCTTTCTTAATTCCTTCAGCATTTTTATTACCTCCTTTTTGAAATCAGGGTCTAGTAGACTCAAGAGGTCTGTTTCATTGTTCTTTCAGGGAATTTCTCTTGTTCTTTTAATTGGGAAGGGTTCCTCTCCTTTTTTTCCCCTATATTTCTCTGAGTCTATGGATTTAGTGGAAACAGTTATCTACTATGGTCCTGAAGGGCTGTTTTTATGTGAGAGTGTCCCTGTATAGCTTGCACGAGTCCAATATTTTTGGTGCGGGGGTTGTTTTTGGTATGGATGCCTGCCACGTCTTTCCTCAGGGTGTGCTGTTATCCCCTTTATGGGTAGTGTGATTGGTTTTATGGTGACCAGAGCCTGCACTGGAAGTTGGGTAGGGCTTCCTCTGCTGTGGGGCCCTGCCCCTCCCTTCTTGTGTACTTTAACAATGGGGCTTCTATGGCAGACTTGGGCTCAATCCTGCACACACCCCCAGCTGCAGCCTGGACCACACTCCAGTCCCTTCAGGCTATCTCTGCACAGCCTGAGTCTTCTCCCTGGGTCTGTTCTCTGAAGCCCGAGTTTCAGCACCCAGCCACTGCACACACCAGCAGACGCGTGTCTAGTGCTGGGAAATGCAGCAAGGTGGCACAGACCATCTGTGCTGGTCTCTCTCTATTCTGCCTGCTGCAAGCCGGCTGCTGCACTCTCCTGTGAGTCTCTGAAGCTCCCTATCTGTCCAGGCTGACATTCCAGTTGGTGAAGGGGGTTCCCAGTGTGAGGGAACATTTCCCCTTTTACAGCTCCCTCCCAGGGACACAGGTTCTATCCAGGTTCCTTTTTGTTTTTCCTTTTGTCCTAGCCGGTTATGTAGTGATCTTGCTTGCAGCTTTGGTTGTATGAGATCTTCTGGCAGCATTCAGTGTATATTCAGCAATCTTTATGTTCCACGTGTGGATGCATTTTTGATGTATTTGTGGGAAGAGGTGAGCTCCATGTCCTTCTATTCCATCATCTTGATCACCACTCACTAATGCCTTTAAACAAGGCAGAGTATCTGACTTGAAACAAATTATTATTGAAAGATAAAAATAAGTGCCTAATTCATGCTTTCACTGATTATTTCTTACCTTCTGGAGAAATTAGCTGCATTAAGTCTATAGCTCTGACATTGTAAGTTCCTGGAGACAATAAATGTGATGCTCTGGACACAATGGCATCAAATGCCTCATTCCCACACGTGCTTGGGGTAGAATTCTATGCCTGAAAGAGTGTGATTTCAGGGCTAATAAGCTGACCCTAAATCTCTCATTTGTCATTTCATGAGGACATCTATGGAAAATATAATGCACAGGTTTTCATTCAAAAAGTGAAATATGGAGTATGAAATACTAGTATTTCTTTCTGGAGTTAAACCATTCAAATCTTTCCCATTTATTTACACGCCAAGCTCTTTATCTACATGTCAAGCTCTTGTTTCTCTCTAACATCCAGTCCCAAGGTCTTCCCCTTCTTCAGCCCTTTCTGAACTGTGCCACGGAGTATGTGGCTCTCTTCTTGCTGCCCCCATGGGATTCTGCAAATAAAATAATGCTTATTTTTTTATTATGATTTATCTTTTTACATGATGTTCTTCCTTTATTAAGCTATAGGCTTATCAAGGACCCAATGTATGCTCTCCTTATCATTTCTGCAGCCAGAATGATGCCTGGTGTATACAGGCATACCTCAGAGATATTGCCGATTCATTTCCAGACAACCCTCAATAAAGTGAATACCACCATAAAACGAGAACATGAATTTTTTGGTTTTCCAGTGCATATAAAAGATATATTTACACTATACTATAGTTTATTAAGTGTGCAATAACATTATGTCTAAGAACACAATGTATATACCTTAATTAAAAACTACTTTATTGCTAAAAATTGCCAAAACAATTACAATAGTAACATCAAAGACATCACAAATCACTCTAATAAATATGATAATGAAAAAGTTTGAAATTTTGCATGAATTAACAAAATATGATACAGAGACATGAAGTAAACAAATGGTATTGGAAAAAGGGCACCAACAGGCTTGCTCAACCCAGGGTTGCCACAAACCTTCAATTTGTAAAAAATGCAGTATCTGTGATGCACAATAAAGCAAAGCACAATAAAATGAGGTATGCCTGTATTAAGGTCTCATAGAAGTCTGTTATCTGGTGAATATATAATGGAGGATGTAATTGATCACTCTCTCTGTGCCTAGCACTGTGCTAAGCATTTTCTTTGCATTATCTCATTGGCTCTTCTCTCAGCACTGTAGGTGTTCTCATTCCCATTTGGTCAAAAAGGAAATCAGGTCCAAGGGGGTTAGTAACTAGCTTGCTTGAGCCTGCACAAATAGCAGTTAAAGGAGAATCAAACCAAGATTATCTGCTACCAAGTTTTTTCCACCACAGCAGTGAACAGTGGGCACGTTTGACGAGAGCCTTCAATGGAATTACCTCATGATCATGCTATTTTCCTTCCATGGCACAGAAGGGAGCAGTGTAAGAGATGAATGATATGGATTGAGTTAAATGAGTATAATCTGTGATAGTCTGGTATAAACAAAAACCTCCCCAGGGGTATAACTACATGTATCCAAATGCTATATATTAAATAAATTTAAAATTATGCTGTCTGGATCAAGGAGAGTGAATATTTCAAGGAATGTTCATCATCTCTCTTTTTTCCACATTGTATGCAACACCCTTTCTTTGGCTAACTTTATTCCTTAATCTCTCTCTCTACTCCAACTAGACACTGACTTTAGAGCAGAGAGCGTTGTTTTACACTAAATTGCAACCTCCTAAACATACCATAGTGACCAACAGAGAGCAACAGCTCAGGATATATTTTGATGGGAAAGATGCATTGACCAGCAAATGCAGGCACAACAACAGTGGATTTATCTACATGTCATGTTTGGTCCATAGTGCAACGGTCAATCCTGAGCTTAAACTAGATGATCTCTGAAACACCTTTTTGCCACATTTTCACTTTTGCCTTTTCTTGAGCACCTGCTTCTAGAGACAGCACTCTGTGTGCATCGTCTCTCATTCTCACAACAGCCTTATAAGACATATTTCTATGGCCATCTGCCTCTGGCTCAGAGGCAGAAACTAATTTAGGTAAGGTTTTCCAAAGTGTAAACAGTGCAGCAAGGACTTCAACCAAAGTCCCTGTAACTCCAGAGCTTATATACTGTCCACTAAACCCACAGCTCCTTGTGAGCCTACATGGAAAACAGTTACACACTGATAAGGAAAGGAACGAAAATCTTTGCTACTATAATGTTAGCAACTTACCAAAGAAACAGTTGTTATTATGTTGGGTATTTGAGGGTTATAGTCTCCTGACAGAGACTGTGAATGGGAGTGGAAAGGCTCAAACAGTGAGGAGGAGGTTGGGAGAGGAACCACACATGAGACCCAGGGCCTGTCGTGTTTTTTTTGTTTTGTTTTGTTTTTTTTGCCATGCCACATGGCTTGCAGGATTAGTTCCCTGACCAGGGATCGAACCCAGGCCCCCTACAGTGGAAGTGTGGAGTCCTAACAATTGGAGCCCCATGGAATTCACTCTTTTTTTTTTTTTTTTCAGGGCCTGTTGTTTTGAACTGACAACAAAGTTGATTGCTGCTCTTAACAATCCGAGCATAATTTGAGTTGTTTTACTAGTTAAAAAAAAAAAAAAAAAAGTCTTGCAAGTCACAAAATTTCCATTAATTCTAGTGATGCCATGTCAACCTGGTCCATGGAGACAGTTCAAAGGAAACCAAATTTTGGCCAGGTTCTATGAGACGTACATCTCATACACAAATATGCATTTAAAGCTATGGAGGAAAATACACATTTTATAGCAAGGTGACCTGCCGACAACAAATTAAAAAGTTTAAAGTCACAAAATTTTAAGCAAAATGATTAGTCCGCTTATATAAAAGTTTGTTGCTAAGCAACCACATCAATGGAATATTTCAATTATGATTTGAAGTTCTCGGGCTCCCCTTAGCAGTAACAAAGATAGACATTCCATGGCTAATGAAATCATCTTCTCATAAAATATGGAAACCTGAGACTAATTTTCTGAAACAATGCGTCCTGAAAACATGGCAACATATTAATATTAAAACATAGAGTGAGGGCCTGGTGATTACAATCTGTTATTTTCCACGGCACATTGACACTTTTCCACTAAAAATGAGCTCTTGTGTAGTCTGCTATGTTCTCTAACACTCAGTAAAATAATTGGATATCTATTTCCTTTTTGAAATCATAACTATAGTCATTAAGCAAGTGAGTGATGAGGCAGTTATACAACCCCCAGAGCTTCATATTTCTCTTTAGAGTATAATTTCTTCATCTTCTGGTTTTAAGGTCCACACTTTTTGTATGAAATAAGAATGAATTAGGATGCCTTGTTATTAATTACCTGTTATAAATTGTGAAGGCATTTTAACATTTGAATGTTGTGTGTTTCCTTCTTCCTGTCCCCCCAGTTGGAATCTGGTCATTATTAAAATGAAATAGTAGAGGTGGGGCTTAGCAAAGCTATGTGAGGTTGTCCAGTGCTTTCCAACTTCCACCGGTCTGACTATACCCAAAACAATCCTTAGCAAACGATTGATGGCTCCCTCCTTAACAACTGCCCGTAAAAATGGATAAAATATCATCTTCCTATAACCAGTGTAGTGTCAGAAACTAATATTTTATTTATATTAAAAAATGAAAAGTAATGTTGTATATTTCTCTGCCTGGGATTCTCCAGGAATAGATCTTGGAACGAAGGTTCCAGTGCAGGTAGTTAATACTGGATGTGGTCCTACCAAGCACAGGTAGAAGACTGGAGGAGTGAGACAGAGAACGGAAGGGAGCCTATGAAGGTACATTATCAAACAAACCACCACATTGGGTAACTTGAACCTAATTCTGCTGGAAAGCTCTGGGAAATGGGGGTAGAACACATACCTTAGAGGTATCCCACAGAGGGGCCAAGAGTTGGGCTGTTTGTGGTAGGAGCAAAATATCTAATTCCCTGGGACTTCTAGCAAGTCACATGTGCAGAGGAGGACCTCAGCCAAACTGATGCAAATTGTAGCAATTGGAATTATGGCCAGTGAGTAATGAAATAGTGAGGCATCATGAGCACTAGGTGGAAATAATGCTTCTGAAAACATCTACCAGCCAATAACCAAGGGGAATTGGAGAATAATTACATGACTTTTCTTGCCATCACGTGGGATTAACCCTAAGGCATATGCTATAATGATGTTTAGGATTCAGAGCTCCACATGCCCACAGCAATAACCTCTCTGATGTTACCCTTCTGTGCTTCTTTCTCTTCCTTGTCTCACTTACTCTCTCCCAGAATCAAATCCCAAATAGTTCTTGCATTCACATCCTCACCTCAAGGTTTGCTGAGGGGAAAAATCAACCTAAGATACTAGAAAATTATTTTAATTTGTGACCAGGATTTTTGCCAAGTAACAATCATTTTGTAGCAAAGACAGTTAATAACAAGCAAGATTGATTCCCATTACCAGCATAAAGGTAAAATGTATCTCTTCCTATATTTTCTTCCCCAAAATGCTCTACCAGATTAGTCATTTTACTTCTTCACTGTGTAACCCTTTTTGCACAAAATACCCGAATTTGACATTGGACGAGAGCATATAAAGTCATTTTCTTGGCATCTCCAAAAAGATGACTCTACCAGACTCAGAACCTATCAGTAGTATAGTAATTATTTCATCTGGGCTTGTCCACAAGACCCATACCAAGTGCTAAGAGGTCTCTTTCTTACCACAATTCCATCATTTACACTGCAGCCAAGTCAGTATTCTAGTGCATAGCTGTAACAATATCACTCCCAAGTTCAGAAACATTGATGGTACCACGGTTCCTAGGGAATTATGTAAAATATCCTTGACTTGAAATTCAAAGCCTTCCAAAATTAAACCCCACCTTACCTCTAATCAGAACTAACTTTCTAACAGCAAGTCCCCGGCTGGACCCAATATAGAGCTTTTGGGAAGGTGCTATAAGTGGGTGTTAGGGTAACCAACCATTCCAGTTTGCCTGAAACTGACTGTATCAGTTTTAGCACTGAAAGTTCTATGTCCTGGGAAACCCTTTAGACCCAAGCAAACTTGGACAGTTGTTTACCCTAGGTGTGACAGTGTACACTGTTAGGGTGTAGTTATTTTTCATAGTATTAAGGAAATATCTATGCTAAAATAAGTTAATTGCCCTATCTTGAATGATATGCAGTTGAAAGAAGAAATTTTACATGCCAAAATACAGTGCAAGTGGAGAGAAAGTATATAAAGTATGTTATAAAAGCAGTATGGTCCCTTATTAATCATCAAAATCAGAATCTTGGGACCTTATCTATTTCCCCCATATTCTCTAACTACTTCTACCTAGTAAACTACCTTCACTCCTAATAACACTCAAACCCCCTATATTCTGGAGCTTCAACCATTTGTTCACGCTATTTCCCCCACCACACACCTCCCATCAACCTCCATCAAACAGAATCCATCTTCCAAGACTCACTCGAATGCTGCCACCTCTATGAAGTCATTCCTGATTCCCTGCCTCCACTTCTGGATTTGGTTTTCTCTTCTTGTTTTAAAAATATTTATTTATTTATTTATCTATCTATCTATCTATCTATTTATTTATTTATTTATTGTAGCTGCTCCATGCAGCAGGTGGGATCTTAGTTTCCACCGCCAGGATCGAACCCGTGACCCCAGCAGCGGAAGCATGGAGTCTTAACCACTGGACTGCCAGGGAAGTCCCTGGTTTTCTCTTCATTTAAGCCTCTACCCCGTCTTTCTTTCCTTTTTCACAGCACTTAGAGAACTTTCATTATTTTAAATGTATACAGAGCTGGACAATCACATTTTAGTATATCATCACTCATTCTTCACAACTTCTCTGTGAGGCCCCTGTACAAAGCAGGGATTCTTATCTTCATCAGACACCTGAGGAAGCTGAGGCAAATGCAGGATTAGGTCAGCTATCCGAGTTTAGATCTTGTGAGTGGTTGAACTAAAATTCAAGCCTGAGCCTCTGATTTGAGATCTAGATATTGTTCCTTACATTCATATCCTTAAGCAACCCACTAGGTTTCAAATCATTTGAGGGTATCATTCGATGATGCTTATTAGTCATCACTGTATTTTTGTAAAAACATTTAAGTAGAACCTTTAATCCTGACATTCAAATTCCTCCCTTAGGTAAACTTTATTTGCTGGTACTTATTTCTGCAAATATATGTTTTTCCAGGATAGTCCTCATTTGGATTTCTTGTAATTAAGTACCATATCTATTCTTTAATATGTCCCCTAGGCCAAGGGTACAGTTTTAAGAGCACCTATGAGAAGGAGTTAACATTATAAAGCTAATCGCTCCCCTCTTGATTACCTACAGTGATTCACCATTTTTTTTCAATGCAGTGTCCTCAAATTGTGATCTGTAAAGCATCTGCAACAGAACCTTCCAGATGCCTTGTTATAAATGTCGATCCCTGTATGCAATCTCAGATTTACTGATTCAGAAAACCAGGATGTATGGTTCAGAAATGATGATCCTTGTGGTTAAAGTTTAAACTGAACAGAAAGATTAAAGTTTACCTCCTAAGCCTGGCATGCAAAGTCCTCTTAAATATAAAGATATTACATTACTTTCTATTGGAAACTTCTACTCTTGCCTTCCTTTCACCTTATAAATTCTGGCTGTAGTCTCCACCATGCCAATTGCATGCTTTCTAGTCTTCCACACCATTCCAATCCTACTCATTCTTGTAGGTCTAATCCACATCTCAGCTCCACTGATGTCACCTCTCCCTCCTCTGAGCCATTACCATTGTTGCTGCCGTTGTGATTGCTTTGCTTGAGGCAACATGCATCAAGCACTTACCAGATGCCAGGCATTCTACTAAGTGCCTTATACACACTATCTCTTTAAACCCTCACAAAAAAAAATCCTTATGGGGTAGGTTCTACTATTATCTCCACTACTGAGATGTTGAAACTGAAATCAAAGAGGCTTAATGACTTGCCTGAGAGTCATTAAACCTCTGTGAGGGGCAATATCAGGACATAGACTTGTGGTCTCTGATGCCAAAGCCCACACCTTTAGGGATGCACTGTGTGCTTCCCTCACCTCTCCCCCTAGTACAGCATCTCTACTGCATCTCTACTGTCATAGGCATTTGTCATTATGACAATTGATGGTGCCAGTTCCTTGGGTAGCCTGATGAGCAATAAAGCACACCAAACCATTCTTACCAGAAATGGTAAAATCTAAATGAGGCTAATTCCTCAAACTGTCCTAGTGGTTTGTCCTACCTTGATTTAGAGGGAGAAAGGGTCAGAGGCAGGCAAATGGTTTATTTTACTTCCAATAACGGAATGGTCCACTCTACAAACAAAAATGCAGTAATACTAAAGGTACTGAATACGTACTTGATTAGTCAAGAAACAACAACAATGTAATAATAATAACAGTGATATATAACTAACAAGTATGATAGTCACTATGGGCCAGGCACTCTGGTTAGCATTGTTGTGCATTATCTAATTTAATTATTATAACAATCATAACAAGTAAACACTATTATCACCATCCCACTCTACAGATGAGGAAACCTAGGCTCAGAGAGGTTAAATAGTCTGCACAAGGCCATTTGGCTAACTATGGTAAAGCAATTCATACCTTGGTGTGGTTGATTCCCAGTCTCAAGCTCATTATTTTCTGCTCCATTAAGGAAGTTTTCTCTTAAAGATTAATTTTGAACCAGTGATTAGAAATTATTTTTTAAAAATTTAAATACTAGAAAAATAAGCTCATTCAACTCATAAATGAAGACCAGACCACAAGACTTATCTGTGGATATTAAAAGAAGACTAGAATATAGGCTTGCTGGTTACGTCAATGAATAAGTAGCTGTCAGCTTGGTTTGGCACCTAAACACATGTATTTTCTTAAAAGCCAATTTCATCTGGCTATAGAATTAAATGAGGTTGGCATTGGTCCAGAAAAATAACCTCAATTTCAGGTTTCTTTCAAAATAGTTGATTGTTGATATTTGCCTGTTAAAAATTATTTCCTCTAAATACCACAAAGCAGCTGTGCACACAAAATTTCCAGGTGTAAGAAAAGTTTCTCAAAGACTGGCTAACAAAATAGAAATTTCTTTCAGATAAAGCAAGCATTCTGTTAGTTTGGTTTTACCTTTAACATTCGTACCATAGAAGGAGAGTGGTGGGTAAAACTGGAAAACATTAAAAGACAGTAGTAAGTTCATTTGATATTCCTTTGCAAAAGCTCTCTTCTGTCTCCTCCTCTGCTGTCCCTTCCCACCTTAAAGAGTAGGAGACCACAGAGCAGACCCTCAACATCAAACATAAGTGATGGGGACCTCAAGGCCTTAGGAATTTGCTTAGCATGAAAAACTTCCTAGATATATCTTCCAGCAAAGTTAAGACACAATGCTATGGCTAGGCTACATCCATCACATCCTAAAACTCTCTTTTGGGAGAAGGTAGCATACTTCTCACCTAGAAATTTAGCATAAACATTTCCATTTCTATGGGAAACCTAAAAAAAAAAATGTCAGGTAGTAAATGGTACGTAAAAATTTTCCAGTATTCTAAAGTGTTACACACACTGTATTATTCCCATCCATCACCTTGATAAAGCTTTTTATTACTGGATACATGAGGAAAGTTGTTTTGTGTGACTGATTAAAACTATATTTTCCCTGGCTAAGGAATTTTATAGGCTGTCTCCAGGTGGGATAACAGATCATATTCGTTAATCCACTCATTTCAGGTGGAAGCTTCAAATGGCACTTCCTAATTTTAATACACTTCATAAATTTGCTCTGCTCTCTAAACCTTCTGCCTCAAATGTGCTTGTTTCTTTCTCAACCTATTTTGCTTCTTCAATATACTTCTCCTGCCATTCCTCCCTCTGAATAATCTTTCTGCTGCTTGTCAAAGAACCATCCCTATCAGGGCACTCCCAAATAGGTCCTTTACTTGATTCATCTTTTCATACTCCATTTTTTTTACCCTCCTTTTCAGTGAAAGTATCCTACTCCATCTCATCTTTCTTCATTCTTTCTCTATGTGACATTAGTTACTTTTGTAAATGTATTTATTATTTTAAAAAATTCAGTAAAGATATGTCTTCAGGAATATATTGCATGAAAGATGTTAAACAATCAAATTTCACTTTTATTTTTCATTTTCAAAAAAATTAAAAGCTCAAGTATTCTGCACATAAAAGTTGCTGAGTTTTCAGGCAGCCTCTCAAGAGTCCTCCAGTATATGAGTCCACATAAGGGTAAGAAGGGGAGGTGGAAGCACACATATATCCCCAGAGGAAGATAATGACCTCAAGCTTCAGTTTCTGTGGAATGTTCAGGGACAGAGTGACTTATCTCTCTACATCCCCAAATTTCAAAGTGGTGTTTGCTTTGGGGCAGAAAAGGAAAATTACATTTAATCCATGGTTTAGTTTCTCAAAGTTTTTAAAATTATATGTGAGTTTAGAAGCCTTAGATAGAGTTTATAAGTATGTAGACAAAGCCAAAATACTTTGGAAATAAAACTAACCAGTTCATTGTAAGCACAACTCATTATTTTCCATGTCGATATTGGCTTGGAATAGAGCTGCACTATTAAAAACCTTGGCTTGCCTTCTTTCATAGTCCACCCATTGGCCTGTCCAGTGATTGACTGACTCTCAAAGGCCAACCATTGGCGTCACTGACATGGTTTCTAACTCTAGGTACTCATTAGAATTACCTGAAGAACTCTTAAAAATACCTATGCCCAGGCCTCACCCCAGACCAATTAAATTAAAATCTCTGGGGGTACTAAATGGCCAAGGGTGTTTTTTAAAATCCCCCCAGGGGGACTTCCCTGGTGGTCCAGTGATTAAGACTCTGTGCTTCCAATGCATGAGGCACAGGTTCGATCCCTGGTCGGGGAACTAATACCCCACATGCTGCACGGTATGGCCAAAAAATTTATTTTATTTTATTTTTATTTAAAAAAATTTTTTAAACATCTTTATTGGAGTATAATTGCTTTACAATGGTGTGTTAGTTTCTGCTTTATAACAAAGTGAATCAGTTATACATATACATATGTTCCCATATCTCTTCCCTCTTGTGTCTCCCTCCCTCCCACCCTCCCTATCCCAACCCTCTAGGTGGTCACAAAGCACCAAGCTGATCTCCCTGTGCTATGCGGCTGCTTCCCACTAGCTATCTATTTTACGTTTGGTAGTGTATATATGTCCATGCCACTCTCTCACTTTGTCACAGCTTACCCTTGCCCCTCCCCATATCCTCAAGTCCATTTTCTAGTAGGTCTGTGTCTTTATTCCTGGCTTGCCCCTAGGTTCTTCATGACCTTTTTTTTTTTTTTCTTAGATTCCATATATATGTGTTAGCATACGGTATTTCTTTTTCTCTTTCTGACTTACTTCACTCTGTATGACAGACTCTAGGTCCATCGACCTTGCTACATATAACTCAATTTCATTTATTTTTATGGCTGACTAATATTCCATTGTATATATGTGCCACATCTTCTTTATCCATTCATCTGTTGATGGACACTTAGGTTGCTTACGTGTCCTGGCTATTGTAAATAGAGCTGCAATGAACATTTTGGTACATGACTCTTTTTGAATTATGGTTTTTCTCAGGGTATATGCCCAGTAGTGGGATTGCTGGGTCATATGGTAGTTCTATTTTTAGTTTTTTAAGGAACCTCCATACTGTTCTCCATAGTGGTTGTATCAATTTACATTCCCACCAACACTGCAAGAGGGTTCCCTTTTCTCCACACCCTCTCCAGAATTTATTGTTTCTAGATTTTTTGATGATGCCCATTCTGATCAGTGTGAGATGATATCTCATCGTAGTTTTGATTTGCATTTCTCTAATGATTAATGATGTTGAGCATTCTTTCATGTGTTTGTTGGCAATCTGTATATCTTCTTTGGAGAAATGTCTTTTTAGGTCTTCTGCCCATTTTTGGATTGGGTTCTTTGTTTCTTTGATACTGAGCTGCATGAGCTGCTTGTAAATTTTGGAGATTAATCCTTTGTCAGTTGCTTCATTTGCAAATATTTTCTCCCATTCTGAGGGCTGTCTTTTGGTCTTGTTTATGGTTTCCTTTGCTGTGCAAAAGTTTTTAAGTTTCATTAGGTCCCATTTGTTTATTTTTGTTTTAATTTCCATTTCTCTAGGAGGTGGGTCAAAAAGGATCTTGCTGTGATTTATGTCATAGAGTGTTCTGCCTATGTTTTCCTCTAAGAGTTTTAGAGTGTCTGGCCTTACATTTAGGTCTTTAATCCATTTTGAGTTTATTTTTGTGTATGGTGTTAGGGAGTGTTCTACTTTCATACTTTTACATGTACCTGTCCAGTTTTCCCAGCACCACTTATTGAAGAGGCTGTCTTTTCTCCACTGTATATGCTTGCCTCCTTTATCAAAGATAAGGTGACCATACGTGCATAGGTTTATCTCTGGGCTTTCTATCCTGTTCCATTGATCTATATTTCTGTTTTTGTGCCAGTACCATACTATCTTGATTACTGTAGCTTTGTAGTATAGTCTGAAGTCAGGGAGTCTGATTCCTCCAGCTCCATTTTTTGTTCTCAAGATTGCTGTGGCTATTCGGGGTCTTTTGCGTTTCCATACAAATTGTGAAATTTTTTGTTCTAGTTCTGTGAAAAATGCCAGTGGTAGTTTGATAGGGGTTGCATTAAATCTGTAGACTGCTTTGGGTAGTAGAGTCATTTTCACAATGTTGATTCTTCCAATCCAAGAACATGGTATATCTCTCCATCTATTTGTATCATCTTTAATTTCTTTCATCAGTGTCTTATAATTTTCTGCATACAGGTCTTTTGTCTCCTTAGGTAGGTTTATTCCTAGATATTTTATTCTTTTTGTTGCAAAAAATTTAAAAAATAAAATAAAATAAAATAAAATTCCCCCCACGGGATTTACAAGTCAGCCAGAATTGTGAACTATTGTACTTAACAAAGGACATATCCATATGATCCCTCTCCCATTGGCACACTGATTGAACATTTAGACAAGTAATTCTTTGAGCCTGGAAATTCAAGGATAGAGATTCTCAATAAGGAAAACCCTCTGTACTCAGGAGAAAGAGTTGAGATGTTATTAGACTGCAGAACACAGGCTTTAGGGAACGGGAGAAAGCACTTCAAGTCTAAAAAGCCACCTTGAATGAAAACTAACCACCCACCTGTATCTTCTGAGCAAAATATAAGCATTTATCTTTCAAAAGAGACTTACCTTATTTAAATTATTTAGAATTAATTAGATGTTTTCAAATACTGTCAAATGGTAAAGGCTAATAACAGTTTTAAAAATAGTGACAAATTATTGAGTATGCAATGTGATGGTCTACATGTTATTTTGTTAAATATTCAAAATAAATTATACATGATAGGTAATAGTTAAGGAAACAGAAAATCAGAGAAGTTGAGTAAATTATTTCAAATAACATGGATGAATATCTAGGTCTGTGTATCCCGAAAGATTGTCCACTTTTCCGCACTTTGCCTACCTTGTAGACATTTTAACCTAGTTGGGGGAAGCACCGATTGAGAGGCTTTTCTAGACTTAACTGTGACAGGAAGGAAGGAAGAAAGAAAATAAGTAAGGGAGAGAGGGATGGAGAGAGGGAGGAAGGAAGGAAGGAAGGGATGAAAAGAGAGAGAGAGAGACAGAGAAAACATAGGACAAAATATGAATGTGAAAAAGGAAGTTATAGAAAAAGAAACCCTGAGAAAAGAAGTTTATGCATGGTTAGCTGGCTAAGACTGAAATGAATTTAATTAAGTAGATGAGTTTTAATATCAAAGTAAGCTGGTGCAAAATTAGAATTCGATTTTCTCTCTCTGTTAAGAAGACAAAAGTCTGCTTTTTTTTTTTTTAACATCTTTATTGAAGTGTAATTGCTTTACAATTGTGTGTTAGTTTCTGCTTTATAATGAAGTGAATCAGCTATACATATACATATATCCCCATATCTCCTCCCTCTTCCATCTCCCTCCCGCCCTCCCTATCCCACCCCTCTTAGGTGGACACAAAGCACCAAGCTGATCTCCCTGTACTATGCAGCTGCTTCCCACTAGCTATCTATTTTACATTTGGTAGTGTATATATGTCCATGTCACTCTCTCACTTCATCCCAGCTTACCCTTCCCCCTCCCCGTGTCCTCAAGTCCATTCTCTACGTCTGCGTCTTTATTCCTGTCCTGCCCCTAGCTTCTTCAGAACCAATTTTTTTTTTTTTTTTAGATTCCATATATATGTTAGCATAAGCTATTTCTTTTTCTCTTTCTGACTTACTTCACTCTGTATGACAGTCTCTAGGTCCATCCACCTCACTACAAATAATTTCATTTCTTCTTATGGCTGAGTAATATTCCATTGTATATATGTGCCACATCTTCTTTATCCATTCATCTGTCGATGGACGCTTAGGTTGCTTCCATGTCCTGGCTATTGTAAATAGAGCTGCAGTGAACATTGTGGTACATGACTCTTTTTGAATTATGGTTTTCTTAGGGTATATGCCAGTAGTGGGATTGCTGGATAAAGAAATTATAAAAGGTTTTTCTTTACTTTCTAGTAGTCTGCCTAAGAAGCAGGGATTTTATGTTTTTTTAAATATAATTTTATTTATTTCTTTATACAGCATGTTCTTATTAGTTATCCATTTTATACATATTAGTGTATATATATGTCAATCCCAATCTCCCAATTTATCATATCACCACCCCCAGGATTTTATGTTTTATCAAAATAATATCCTTTGTTGTTTTTATCAGGTCTTTGATTACTTAAACTGAATCTTTTCAATATTACAAGAGCTAAGTTTTTTTTAACAACTATTTAACTTTCTGTATTTGCCTTAGAAGTCTTTGTCACTTTGATTAAACGGATAACTAGGAACTGTTTCACAGTGACCTATGATCCTATTTGACCAGCGTTTAAAAACCTTTTGAAGTCTTTGACAAACTTTCCCAAATCAAATTCTAAATAAAGTTTTTTTGACCTCAAGTTAACTTTAGGATTTTCAGAGGGCCTCTGAAACATCTCAAAGAGAGGTATTAAGTTAATTATCCTTCTTTGGCATGTTAACTTTCATGGGAAGTAATGTCAAATAAGTGACGATAAACCTTCTTGGGTTATATTGTTTGGATTATCAGGGAGGAAGATATTTTCCTGTACCCTTCTAGGTTGTTCTGGGTGGTCTAAGAATTATACTGACATGAGAGAGATTAACAGGAGAAAATCAAACAAAAGTTTAATAACATGTATATATGGGAGAGAACCAGGAAAACTGAGTAACTTGTCAAAATGGCCAAAACCCTCACCTTAAATGCCATCCTCAGCTAAAGCCAAAAGAGGATGCTGAGGGTGGGGAGAGTCAATTTTGGGACATTATCAGGAAAAACACAGTAAACAAGGGTAAGCTTGTTATGCAGATTTAAATCATTGCCTTCTCCATTGATAAGAGTTTCTAGCAATTTGGTCATCCTCCTGTTTCTGGTACAGTGAGGGAGACACCCTTACAAATGAAGATTTTTCTTACAAATATGTATGTTTCTTACAACTTTCTTACAAGTTTCTAACTCCTACTTGGTTTTCAGAATTTTTCCTATATCTTCTTTTTCTTAGAAAATAACAAGTTTAAAATAATTAATATGCCAAAGAGACATATTTTGGGGTAGCAAATTCTGTTCCCCTACAGGATGAATGTTATTAATTTAAATGTTCTAGACACAATATGATATTATGAAAATTTGAATGTGTCTGGGTATTTTACCAGTCATAATTGTAGTTACTATCTTAAAATCTTATCTGTCAAAGAAATAACCAACTTTTTCATCAATTGCATCATAATTATATATTTAACCATGCCATTTTAAGTCTTCATCATCTATAGATACTTATTGTTTTACTCTGATGCTTTTGCAAAAAATGCTTCATCTTCAAGAATATTCACAGAAAGGACTTTTTGACAAATGTAAGTTTCTGATAACTTTCATACCACTGAACTGGGTAAGAAATCAGAGAATTTAGTGGAGAAAAGGGAACCCACCTACATTGTTGGTGGGAATGTAAATTGGTGCAGCAGCTATAGAGAACAGTAGTATGGAGGTTCCTTAAAAAGCTAAAAATAGAACTACCATATGGGCTAGCAATCCCACTTCTGGGCATATATCTGGACAAAACTATAATTCAAAAAGATACATGCACCCCAATGTTCATTGCAGCACTGTTTACAATGGGCAAGACATGGAAGCTGCCTAAATGTCCATCGATAGATGAATAGATAAAAAAGATGTGATATAATGGAATACTACTCAAACATAAAAAAAGAATGAAACAATGACATTTGCAGCAACATGGATGGACCTAGAGATTATCACACTGAGCGAAGTAAGTCAGACAGAGAAAGACAAATATCATATGATAGCACTTATATGTGGAATCTAAAATATGATACTCATTTGTATCATGGTGTCATATCTAATATTTAAGACTTTATTTACAAAACAGAAGCAGACTTACAAAAATAGAAAACCAATTTATGGTTACCAAAGGGAAAAGGGGGTGAAGGAGGGATAAATTAGGAGTTTGGGATACTAGATACCAACAACTATACATAAAAGAGATAAACAATAAGGTCCTACTGTATAACACAGGGAATTGTATTCAATATCCCTGTACTGTATAGCACAGGGAGTTATACTCAATATTCAATAAGCCATAATGGAAATCACTTTGTTATACACCAGAAACTAACACAACATTGTAAATCAACTATACTTTAATAAAAAAATTAAAAAAAAAAAAGCAATGGAGAGGTGATTTGGCAAAATGATTCTAAAATGCATATGTAACTTTAAAGCTGCTAGAATAACTATAAATAACTATAAATCTTAAAACATAATAAGAAAAATAGATGTAACCTGCCAGGCCAGATATCCATCAATTTTTTAAAAGTGTGCTCTTATACTCTAAGAAACAGATATACCAATAGATCTGAAAAGTTCTGTGAAAGAGACCAGAGCATTTTATAGGAATATGTCATATTTTAAAGTGGCATGACTAAGGAAACAGACAGACTATTAAAATATAAATGATTAAGGAACAAGTTGTTATAAATACGGCATACCAAAGGTAAAAATAAATTTCAGATAGCTTATACAATTAATAAATTTGTGCTCCTCTTCAGACTTCTTGTATTCCTCAGTAATCTAATATTTGTTCTATATTTTTATGTGATTACCTTTATAAGTTGATAGTTTACATAATCTCTGATGATACATCCACATTCTTAAGTGCCTATGGGACAGCTTAATGTGAAATATCCCACAGCAAAATATTATTTCTTAAACCAAAATTTGGGCATATGAGTATTTGTTTCTTTTTTAAAATAATTCTACATATGTTATAAATGATATATATGAATTTAATACATAACTTAGATATATGTTTAAATAAAAAAGGAGAGGAAAAGAGAAAATGTTTTGAAAAATTACAATGAGAGGAATAAAAAACCTAATTATTTAAGGCAATGTAGTAACACATGAAATAGATATTTTTAAAACATATCCCAGAATTTTGGTGAATAGAAGTCAGTGGATTCCTGAAATTAAAAAAATAAAATTCTACTATTTTCTTCTTTATATTATCACTTATTTTTATTGTAAATATGCATTACTTTTGTAATCAGAAGACATATCCAGGGGACCCTTAAACAACACAGGGGCTGGGGGCACCAACCCTTCGTGCAGTTGAAAATCCCTGTATAAATTTATAGTTGGTCCTCTGTTTCTGCAGTTCCACGTCCCTGGATTCAAGCAACCTAGGATCATGTAATACCGTAGTAGTAATACATATTTAGTGAAAAAAATCTGCATGTAAATGGACCTGAACAGTTCAAATCCGTGTTGTTCAAGGGTCAGCTATACATACATAAAGCTGATACTCGTTTTTCCAGAATATATTAAAAATTTCTAGCTGAAAGCCATTAGAAGCCTCTTTTGCCTCCTTCCTTTTACATTTTAAAGCTGAAGCTAAGTATTTCTTTTTGAAACAAAACTTTTTACTTACCATTATTTTTACTAATTGTTTTTTGATTCCCCTAAAATCTAAGAAACTAAAATTTTTGTATTAAATAGCCCACTGGCTATTATACACACACTTTTCTAGCTAAAGAATTCTCATGGTGAGGAGCTAAAGGATAAGGACTTAAGGAATTAAATATTTATAACCTTGCATTTTTGCCTGCTAGCAACATATCTGAAAAAGTGTGGAAGTAAGTGGAATTCAAATGATTTACACCCTTTTGCTCCAGTTCACATTTAAATAAGTTACTGACGTGCTGTCACTTCCTGTTTTTTTGGCTCTTAACAAATTCTCTGAATTGGTAGCAGATTTTTATGTCATCTATTTTAATGTTCTGCTTATCAGATGGAAGGACAATGACAAGAAAGTAGAAGTTACTCTGAAATGGTTAGAGACATGAGGAAAAGTGAGAGGTAAAATAATATATAATACCTTTCCACCATTCAGAGTGTTGAGGATTTAAAAGTTTTTCTACATGTTGACACTTCATAGGTATTGTATACAAAAAATTCCATGCCCTTTTATTTGCAAAGTTAAAAAACAGACAAGATTTTCTCAAGAAGTATTAATAAGTGGAAAGTTAGTGGGGATATTTGCCATTTTTGAATAATCTTTCTGGACCAGGTTCTAGAAAAATATAAAAGCCACTTAACAAGTTTCTTATCAATTATTGTGTTTAGGTTGTCCCTTATAGAAATGACTGTTTCAATAATTTATTTTCATGTTGCTATACTTTTAATACCACAAAATGTTTTTCATTTATTCAAAAAATATTGTTTGATCATCAGACAAAACCAAAACATACAATTAGAAGAAATAGTTCGATATAAAAGAAACATAAAACATACTTTCTCTGCCCTCAATATGTTAATATATTTTAATGATAAATTGGAACCACTTTATGAAAGTGTTTTTTTTTTAATTTTTTTATGAAAGTGCTTTTAATCAGATGGTTTGTGATTATTTTCTTGCAATCATTGATCTTTAATAATATTTGATTAATACTAATCCAGTTGCATATAGACTTTTAAAAATTTATTTTATTGAAGTATAGTTGATTTACAATGTTATGTTAATATCTGCTGTATGGCAAAGTTATTTAGTTATACATATATATATACATTCTTTTTCATATTCTTTTCCATTATGGTTTATCACAGGATATTGAATATAGTTCCCTGTGCTATACAGTAGGACCTTCTTGTTTATCCATTCTATATAAAATACTTTGCATCTGCTAATCCCAAACTCCCAATCCATAACTCCCTCACTGCCCCCACTCCTCCTTGGCAATCACAAGTCTTTTCTGTATGTCTGTGAGTCTGTTTCTGTTTCATAGATAAGTTGTGTCATATTTTAGATTCCACATATAAGTGATGTCATATGGTATTTGTCTTTCTCTGACTTACTTCACTTAGTATGACAATCTCTAGTTGCATGCATGTTGCTGCAAATGGCATTATTTCATTCTTTTTTATGGCTGAGTAGTATTCCATTGTATAAATGTACCACATCTTCTTTATCCATTCATCTGTTGATAGACATTTAGGTTGCTTCCATGTCTTGGCTACTGTGAATAGTGCTGCTATAGGGGTGCATGTATCTTTTTAAATTATAGTTTTGTTTGGATATATGCCCAGGAGTAGGATGGCTGGATCATATGGCAACTCCATTTAAAAATTTTTAAGGAAACTCCATACTGTTTTCCATAGTGGCTGCACCAATTTACATTCCCACCAACAATGTAGGTGGGTTCCCTTTTCTCCACACCCTTTCCAACGTTTGTTATTTGTAGATTTTTTAATGATGGCCATTCTGATTGGTGTGAGGTGGTAGGTAACTCATTATCGTTTTGATTTGTATTTCTCTAATAATTAGTGATGTTGAGAATCTTTTCATGTGCCTATTGGCCATCACATACAGATTATGAGAATGCAAATTCACACTGACATCCTTAAAACTCATAGTGAATTATTTTAAAATCCAGTTTGTGTATTTGTAATGATTTTTCTCATTAGAAGATTTTTTTTTTCCTTTTCACTGGATTTACCAAGTTAGAAATCATTATTGCAAGATAAAAATTTTCCCAGGATCATTTAAATTATGCTGTATGCCAAATGAAAAAAGAAACTCTGGTAACTATATCTATGTATTTAAATATTTACTCAGTATATAACATTTTCTTGGTATTGAGATGAATGCAATATAAATTTAGGACATCCTTGCCATTCAGAAAAGAAAAATCTTTATATTGGCAGACAGTCATAAAGATGTCACAGGACAGGCATCTCGGTGTCTTGCGACAGACTTTCTCTGCTTTCTGCTCACCAGTGGGGCATGCTGCATGATCTGTATGTCATGGAGTTGTTTCTGAAGCACTGTGAGGGTCCATAGCAAACAGGACTGGCCGTTGTGCACACAAGGTGCAGCAATGTGACATGAGTCTTGCTGGCTCAAGCACGAGGGCAGGGCAGGATGGATCTAGAATTGAGGGGAAGGGGGCCAGCTGGAAAATTAAAGGGCTGAATTGACCAAGAAGAGAGTATTTCTGGGCACTGTGTTTTGCAGAGTAAGAACTGACTGCAAGGGATTGTGAAAGGGCAATAAGGAAATATTGAGAATCTTGTTTATTCAACTATCAGTAAGATTGGAGTAGTTTTGATAGAATATAGTCAGATGGAATAGATGGGTTCCATACACAGAATTTTAAAAATGACCATTTTTAGACATCAAAATGAGTGGTATACCTAATCACTACCAAAAATATGTAGACTGATATGTGATTTATATTTCATATTGATAGTGGACATCAAAACATTTTACTTGGATTTTAAAGAATATCCTGTGTGTTTCTTACAACATACTTTAGCGAAAACAGATTGGAAAAAAGCAGGCTAAAATAAGCTTTATTTCCAGACTCTCAGAAGTGAACTATCAAATGAGAAGAAACGCCTTTGGTTTGACAGTAAGTGAAAAGCAGATATTAAGCTCACATTCCTGTTAATATTATTATCACCTAACTCCTGATCAGTAATTTCGTTTGCTGTTCTTTTACTAGGTTATTTTAAATTTGAAATGGATTTTGTTTAGATTATTAGATATCAGTTTTTAGAGATGATTGATATTTTATGACATAATGAAATAATTAAAATTCTTAGCTACAAATAAGTTTTCCTTGTGACATTTCATATAAATTGTACACTATCCAAAGAGTATACTATCAAGTTATTTTATGGTGGAGATCAATTTTTAGAAAAAAACCCATATTTTATAATTTTAATCTCACAGAACTTAAAGAGTCTGGTAAACAAAGCAAGCTTATAGGAGTCACCTGTGAGACACTTATTTATACATTAATTTATTTATTTTTCAAAATAATTATTGGACACCTACTAGGTACCAGATATCATGCTAGACACTGGAGACAAAAAAGATGAATATGATTTTGTTCTTGGATAGCTTATGCTTACCAAGGGAAAAGAGATTTGTAAAGAATCACAGGCATTATAGTGACCTATGACTAAAACAAAAAGTTGTTCAAGATGCAGTGAGAATATAAACCAAAAAAAAAAAAAAAAAAAGGCTGATTCTCCTTGGTTGAAATAGAATGGTGTCAGGAAAGGTTGCAGAGAACTGGTCTTGAATGGAGTCTTGAAAACCCTAAGAAAGTTTGCCAAATAAATCTTAAGCAGAGAAACAAAATGTAACTGAGCTATTTCAGACTATACACATGGAGAATATTGTGACTCAGTATCAAGAAAAATTCTTCTTGGTACATAGAGAAAGTCCATAGCATAAACCCAAAAGGACACTTTTACTTTCCAAACCCACAGCTAGAAAAGTTACACTTTTATAATATGTTTGTGTAAATGGGGAGGGGTGAAAAATCATAGCATCTTAGAGGTCAGAAAGGACCATAAGAGTCATATGTTTCCAATCCCCACCTAATGAAGGAATATGTAAAATGAGATGGATTTTTCTGTGAAAAGCTAGAAAATCGTGTGTCTTGGATACAGATAATTTTCTAGCTTTTCACAGAAATAATCCATTTAATTTTGTTGACATGTAATAATTATTACTAAAGTCTATAACAAAATTCTGGCATATAACTTTTCTAATTATGTGGGTCTAAATCTATACTCTAAAGTCACACTGCATATATCTAAATTTTCTTTTCTGTAGGCTGTTATAAAAGTTGGAAGTTTTCCATTACTGAGAAACATACATTTGAAAAATGATACCTTTCTAGACATTAATTGGCATTGTTAAAATTTTCATGTATTGTTTATGAGCAATTTTCAGTTATATCCAGAATGATATGTATCACAGTTTCAATTTTCAATAGTATATTTAAACTTCATTACCATAAACTAAGACTATATTTTCCAAAGATGTTTTGTTCACCAATTGTTGACATGAAAATAAAGGGTTCATTCTTTCAATTTCCCATGATACAACTGTTTCTAATATTGGATAGGCTAAACACAGAGATCCTTAAAAATTTTTATTTAAATTTTTATCCATCTATGAATAAAAAGTACTAAATTTCTAGAAAATGTTTAGAATATTTTAAAATTTTTGACCTTTAGAAATTATGGGTTATTTATCATTTAAAATGTTAAAATGCTCTTTCTTTTCTTTTTTTTTTTAAATTTATTTATGGGCTTCCCTGGTGGCGCAGTGGTTAAGAATCTGTCTGCCGATGCAGGGGACACGGGTTCGAGCCCTGGTCTGGGAGGATCCCACATGGCGCGGAGCAACTAAGCCCGTGAGCCACGACTGCTGAGCCTGCGCATCTGGAGCCTGTGCTCCGCAACGGGAGAGGCCGCTACAGTGAGAGGCCCGCGCACCGCGATGAAGAGTGGCCCCCGCTCGCCACAGCTGGAGAAGGCCCTCGCACAGAAACGAAGACCCAACACAGCCAAAAATAAATAAATAAATGAATTAATTTAAAAAAATTATTTATTTTATTTATTTATTTTTGGATCTGTTGGGTCTTCATTGCTGTGCGTGGGCTCTCTCTAGTTGTGGCGAGCGGGAGCTACTCTTCATGCAGTGTGCAGGCTTCTTATTGCGGTGGCTTCTCTTGTTGCAGAGCACAGGCTCTAGGTGTGTGGTATTCAGTAGTTGTACACGCGAGCTCGGTAGTTGTGGTTTGCGGGCTCTAGGCACGCAGTCTCAGTAATTGCGGTGCACGGGCTTAGTTGCTCCATGGCATGTGGGATCTTCCCGGACCAGAGCTTGAACCTGTGTCCCCTGCATTGGCAGGCAGATTCTTAACCACTGCTACACCAGGGAAGTACCTAAAATGTTCTTTCAAATTTTTTAAAGGATTTAAATAAAAATGTCAATTTTATATTTGCAAAGAGGAAGTAAACAGTTCAAATTTAAGATTTTTGGGATTTTTATCTCTACAATTGAAATCCTTTAAAAGTATTATGAACAATATTTTAGGAATCAGAATTCTCAACATATTAACAAAAATCTCATAATAAACATGAATATAAATTCACCTAGTTGATTAACTGACCAAAGCACTAAGAATTGTGAATTTGTAGGGGCCGTGGAGGTAGGTGCTAGTACTTCAGATGGTTGACTAGAAATTCAGTGGCAGCAATCTGCTTATAAATCTCTAAGTTTAGGTTTCAAAATCCTTCTGATCCTCAAACAAAATTGCTTAGGCTAGGAGCCTAGAAATGTGAGAAGAATGGATATTCATGATGCACTGATCATGACACTGTTAATATGCTGAAGCCATATACTTCCGTATATTCGAAATAAATTCTGGCCTATTTGAAAGTACTCTGAGAATCATCATCCTTCAATAAACAAATAAAGCTCTCAGGCTGCTTCTCCTGGAGCAGCATTGCTCAAAAGAGAAGCATCCCATAGGCAATTAATACTTGTAATTCTGTGTCTACCTTTTTGACTTCGGAGTTCAGTCTGAAACCACTCTTCACAGTGTCAGAACTCACGGGGAATTTCCCCTGACCAGCATTAGATGGGCTTCTCGTTATAGCCAGCTTCTGTCACTGTGGAGGATAGCAGCCTATCTCCTGAAGTGCTCCTAAAGGCCCCAAAAGAATAGTACATATATCATTTTGACTATATTTTGAGGGAGGCTGTCCCACACAAATGCTGAAAAACTGGTAAAAACTTGCTCAGTCATTGTTACATAACACTCAGGCAAAACAAACAGAAGCTGAATTATAAAATAAAACATAGGGACTTCCCTGGTGGCGCAGTGGTTAAGAATCCTCCTGCCAATGCAGGGGATACGGGTTCGAGCCCTGGTCCAGGAAGATCCCACATGCTGCAGAGCAACTAAGCCCGTGCGCCACAACTACTGAGCCTGCGCTCTAGAGCCCGCGAGCCACAACCGAGCCCACGCACCACAACTACTGAAGCCCGCGTGCCTAGAGCCCGTGCTCTGCAACAAGAGAAGCCACCGCAATGAGAAGCCTGCCAGCAACAAAGAGTAGCCCCCGCTCGCCGCAACTAGTGAAAGCCTGCGCACAGCAACGAAGACCCAACGCAGCCAAAAATAAATAAATAAATAAATAAATAAATAAATAAATAAATAAATAAATTTATTTTAAAAATAAATAAAAAATAAAATAAAATAAAACATATATTTGGATTTTGTTTCCTCATTAACTGAAGACTTCCGCTTGTTATGTCTTAGAGCATATAAAATATAAATTTTTAAAAATTGTTAAATTTTATTTTATTTACTTTTTTATACAGCATGTTTTTATTAGTTACCTATTTTATACATACTGGTGTATACATATCAATCCCAATCTCCCAATTCATCCCACCACCACCCCCGCCGCCACTTTCCCCCCTTGGTGTCCATACATTTGTTCTCTACATCTGTGTCTCTATTTCTGACCTGAAAACCAGTTCATGTGCACCATTTTTCTAGGTTCCACATATATGCGTTAATATACGATATTTGTTTTTCTCTTTCTGACTTACTTTACTCTGTTTGACAGTCTCTAGATCCATCCACGGCTCTACAAATGACCCAATTTCGTTCCTTTTTATGGCTGAGTAATATTCCATTGTATATATGTACCACAATTATTTATCCATTCATCTGTCGATGGGCATTTAGGTTGCTTCCATGACCTGGCTATTGTAAATAGTGCTGCAATGAACACTGGGGTGAACGTGTCTTTTTGAATTATGGTTTTCTCTGGGTATATGCCCAGTAGTGGGATTGCTGGGTCATATGGTAATTCTATTTTTAGTTTTTTAAGGAACCTCCATACTGTTCTCCATAGTGGCTGTATCAATTTACATTCCCACCAACAGTACAGGAGGGTTCCCTTTTCTCCACACCCTCTCCAGCATTTGTTGTTTGTAGATTTTCTGATGATGCCCATTCTAACTGGTGTGAGATGATACCTCATTGTAGTTTTGACTTGCATTTCTCTAATAATTAGTGATGTTGAGCAGCTTTTCATGTGCTTCTTGACCATCTGTATGTCTTCTTTGGAGAAATGTCTATTTAGGTCTTCTGCCCATTTCTGGATTGGGTTGTTTGTTTTTTTTAATATTGAGGTGCATGAGCTGTTTATATATTTTGGGGATTAATCCTTTGTCCGTTGATTTGTTTGCAAATATTTTCTCCCATTCTGAGGGTTGTCTTTTCGTCTTGTTTACGGTTTCCTTTGCTGTGCAAAAGCTTTGAAGTTTCATTAGGTCCCATTTGTTTACTTTTGTTTTTATTTCCTACTCTAGGAGGTGGATCAAACAAGATCTTGCTGTGATTTACATCAAAGAGTGTTCTTCCTATGTTTTCCTCTAAGAGTTTTATAGTGTCCAGTCTTACATCTAGGTCTCTAATTCATTTTGAGTTTATTTTTGTGTATGGTGTTAGGGAGTGTTCTAATTTCAGTCTTTTACATGTAGCTGTCCAGTTTTCCCAGCACCACTTATTAAAGAGGCTGTCTTTTCTCCATTGTATATCCTTGTCTCCTTTGTCATAGATTAGTTGACCATAGGTGCATGGGTTTATCTCTGGGCTTTCTATCCTGTTCCATTGATCTCTATTTCTGGTTTTGTGCGAGTACCATATTGTCTTGATTACTGTAGCTTTGTAGTATAGTCTGAAGTCAGGGAGTCTGATTCCTCCAGCTCTATTTTTTTCCCTCAAGACTGCTTTGGCTATTTGGGGTCTTTTGTGTCTCTATACATATTTTAAGATTTTTTGACCTAGTTCCGTAAAAAGTGCCACTGGTGAGCTTCCCTGATGGTGCAGTGGTTGAGAATCCACCTGCCAATGCAGGGAACATGGGTTCGTGCCCTGGTCCAGGAAGATCCCACATGCCATGGAGCAACTAAGGCCATGCGCCACAGCTACTGAGCCTGAGCTCTAGAGCCCATGAGCCACAACTACTGAGCCCATGTGCCACAACTACTGAAGCCTGCGTGCCTAGAGCCCATGCTGCACAATAAGAGAAGTCACTGCAGTGAGAAGCCCGTGCACCGCAACGAGGAGTAGCCCCTGCTCACTGCAACTAGAGAAAGCCTGTGCACAGCAACGAAGACCCAAAGCAGCCAAAAATAAATAAATTTATTTGAAAAAAAAAATGCCACTGGTAATTTGATAGGGATTGCATTGAATCTGTAGATTGCTTTGGGTAGTATAGTTATTTTCACAACATTAATTCTTCCAATCCAAGAACATGGTATATCTCTCCATCTATTTGTGTCATCTTTTATTTCTTTCATCAGTGTCTTATAGTTTTCTGAGCACAGGTCTTTTACCTCCTTAGGTAGGTTTATTCCTAGGTATTTTATTCTATTTGTTGCAAGGGTGAAAGGGATTGTTTCCTTAATTTCTCTTTCTGATCTTTGGTTGTTAGTGTATAGGAATGCCAGAGATTTCTGTGCATTAATTTTGTATCCTGCAACTTTACCAAATTCATTGATTAGCTCTAGTAGTTTTCTGTTTTCTGGTGGCATCTTTAGGATTCTCTATGTGTAGTATCATGTCATCTGCAAACAGTGACAGTTTTACTTCTTCTTTTCCAAATTGTATTCCTTTTATTTATTTTCTTCTCTGATTGCCATGGCTAGGACTTCCAAAAGTACATTGAATAATAGTGGCAAGAGTGGACATCCTTGTCTTGTTCCTGATCTTAGAGGAAATGCTTTCACTTTTTCACCATTGAGAATGATGTTTGCTGTGGGTTTGTCATATATGGCCTTTATTATGTTGAGGTAGTGTCCCTCTATGCACACTTTCTGGAGAGTTTTTATCATAAATGGGTTTTGAATTTTGTCAAAAGTGTTTTCTGCATCTATTGAGATGATCATATGGTTTTTATTTTTCAATTTGTTAATATGGTGTATTGCATTGATTGATTTGCATATATTGAAGAATCCTTACTTCCCTCCCTCCCTCACTCCCTTCATTCCATCCTCCCTCCCTCCCTCTCCCCCTTCTTCCCTTCCTTCCTTCCTCCCTCCATCCTTCCCTCCTTCTCTTCCATCCTTCCATCCTCCCTCCCTCCCTCCCTTTCTTCCTCCTCTCTCTCTCTCTTTCTTTGTTTCCCTTCTCATCCCCTTAACCCATTTCTCTTAACCCCTGCCTCTAGCAACCACCAGTCTGTTCTCTGTACCTATGAATCTGTTTTGGGGTTTTTGTTTGTTTTTTTTGTTGTTGTTTTTATCTTAGACTCCACAGAGAGATTATATTTGTCTTTCTCTGTCTGATTTATTTAGTTAGCATAATGCTGTCAATACCTATCCATGTTGTTGCAAATGGCCAGAATTCATTGTTTTTATGGGTGAATAATATATGTATGTATGTATGTATCATAATTTCTTTATCTATTCATCATTGATGAACACTTAGGTTGTTTTCCTATCTTGGCTATTGTAAATAATTCTGCAATGAACATGGGGCTGCATATATTTGTTCAAGTTGGTGTTTTCATTTCCTTTGTATAAATGCCTAGAAGTGGAACAGCTGGATCATGCAGTAGTTTTGTTTTCGATTTTTTTTACAAACCTCTATACTGTTTTCCATAGTGGCTGTACCAATTTACAGTCCCACCAACATTTTATTTTTTAATAAAAGAAATAATATGAAAGTGAGTTTTACATAAATATCTGATGCAAAATGTTATACTAGACCACAGTAATATTTTTATGAAGTTTCTCTCATAGAAAAACACCCCCGTTTTTCTTTCCTTTTTTTTTTCCTGAGCTTCATTTCTTCTTAAAATACCCATGTGACTAATTTAAAAAATGACCTCAGTTTCAAGGATCTGGCATTTTCTTTTCTTAGCTCTTTCTATATCTAAGAGTAATCAAAGAATTAACTTTTCTCCTCAGGTAAATGATTCAGGATGTTGCACTGCTGAATTTTCCAAGACCTTAGTGCAAAAACAAATATGTTAAAACTCCTCATCGAATAAGTAACCATACAGTAAATATGTGATAATATAAAATCTATGCTTCTAAACTTTCACTCCTTCTCCATCTCTCTCCCTCCCCTATCCCTTTCTTTGTCTCTCTATACACATTCACACATACACACACATCAGGAAACCTTCAGGTAAAATATCTTCGTTTCCTGTTTTAATGGTAGATATATAGTAAATTCAGAAAACAAGCATTATAAAAATTATATTCATTTTGAAGTTTATTGTACACAAACATTTGAAATTATCCTTAGTAACATATTTCTAAAAAAAGAAACTTTACTTTCTTAGTTTTTTTTTTTTTTTTTTTATTCTAAGAGGGATTTTAGAGGTATAAATATTGTCTTATAGCCATAGAGAAAGTGTCAGTTTTCACAATTTGGTAAATATTTTTCACATTGTAGAAAATCAGTAGAATCTACAAGTGGCAGATAGTCTTCAAATATTTTCAAATAAGAAAAAAATCCCATTCCATCATATTCAGTACTTTGATCCTACTGAATGATAGAGGATACCTAAAACATGAATAATTTGATCTCTTGCAGTTTCTGTCATGAGAGATGCACTTTCTTAGCACAGTGCCTAATTCATAATGGGTGTTTGATATCTGCTTGCTGAAAGAATAATAGATCTACTTTACATAGGGTAAAATGAGCCCAAGAGATTCATAAAACAGTGCCAGAGAAATTGATGCCATGCAAACATGGCATCAGAACACAGAGAACACAGAAGCACATGTTAGTAACATCACTGGATAAATTAGGCCTTGGAAAATATCCCTAGTGTACTTACTTACTGATACGAATGGGATATTTAATGATCAGTGCTTTGTGACACCTTGTTCATTTTCTCCTATTGAGAATGAATTAGTATTGCATGCTGATGGGGCAAATATTTTATTTCCCCCATTTTGGGGATGTCTAGGGGATGCTTACTATTACCAATGAGGTGTGACCAACGTTTTGGGGGCTATATCAGGAGACAAAATAACCTGATAAAAAGTGATATATGTTTCTATGGGTTGACCTTCATAATTTAACACTTTTTTTTTTGATTTAATGAAACTTTGCAATTTTTACACATCCCCCAAAAAACAGAGTATCATGATATATTTCCCATTTAGTGCACATTATCTGATGCATGTCATATTTTATGTTCTATCATACTTCCTAGACATCTTAAAGTTATCATAAAGTTATGGTACGAGTTTAGGTTGGGAAACAAAAGTATCCTCTACATGTCCATTCTGATCCCCTCCTGCTATGACCTTGGAGCAGGCGTTGTGCTGAGCACAGTGGATATATAGATGACATAAGCGCTTGAGAAAAGGCATTTCACGTAATATGGAAAAAGCAATTGTGTCCACTTTGCCAAACATGGGAAAGGCAAATCACTCAATCTAGCCTCATTTTTATCACAGTACAATCAGGTTTATGATCTGTATGTGTGCATATCAACCTAGGTTGAGAATATAAATTGTGCTCCTATAATTGAACATTTGCTGGACCTCTAGTAAATATAGAATACTTATTGGACCTTAATGGGGCAGAACCACCTAATAATCACATTCATAATGAGGCACTTACCTACTGATTCTCTTAATCACATGTGGCACACAGGTATTTTATCCTTAATGGAAGTGTAAGGTATGCTGCAGTCTATGATAGATCATACTAATTAGTCTCAATGAAATTAAAAAAACACAACTGGAAAAGTTCATTTAACAATGTGTGTGTACATGAATCTCACTCCTTTTATACCTTAGGAACCAGATTAAGAATCAATAGCTCCACTCTGTCATATATGTCTTTTCTTTTTGTTCCAAAATAGCAAAAGGGAATTTGAGGTTTATGAAAGGGAAAATACTGTTTTACATCAGTGTCAACTGGAAGAAAATGGAGTAGAGGGGAACTTTATGTATACTTTTTTACATACATAATTTACACATTGAAAAGAATCTGGAAGCGCAGTTCTAACTAACACTTACTCCAGGGAATAATCTCTTGTAACAGAAAATGATGTGTATGATGTAAATTTTGGCTATTAATTTAATATGTGTTCAATTCTTACATGTAAATCTGTTTTAATAAGTTAGACATTTTTTTAAACTTTCCTTCTTTCCTAAGTTTCTCTTCTTTTCTTTTGAGTCTGTCCTAGTTACTAAATCAGAAATATCTCCAAAGGGATATATTGAAAATTGTTATTCATGATATGCCAGCTTTTAAAATGTCACACAATAGACCCATGCAAATATAGACTACTGATCTTTAACAAAAGAGCAAAGACAATACAATGGAGCAAAGATAGTCTTTTCATAAGATGATGCTGAAACAATATTCATGTGCAAAAAAAAAAAATATATCTAGACCAGACCTTACACCTGTCACAAAAAAATAACTCAAAATGGATTATAGAACTAAATATAATATGCAAAATTGTAAAACTCCCAGAAAATAACAATAGAAAATCTGTATGACCTTGGCTTTGGTGGTGACTTTTAAAATACAACACCAAAGATACAATCCATGAAAGAAATAGTTTATGCTAACACATATATATGGAATCTAAAAAAAAAAAAAAAAGGTTCTGAAGAACCTAGGGGCAGGACAGGAATAAAGATGCAGACGTAGAGAATGGACTTGAGGACAAAGGGAGGGGGAAGGGTAAGCTGGGATGAAGTGAGAGAGTGGCATGGACATATATACACTACCAAATAGCTAGTGGGAAGCAGCTGCATAGCACAGGGAGATCAGCTCGGTGCTTTGTGACCACCTAGAGGGGTGGGATAGGGAGGGTGGGAGGGAGACACACGACGGAGGAGATATGGGGATATATGTATATGTATAGCTGATTCACTTTGTTATAAAGCAGAAACTAACACACCATTGTAATGAAATTATACTCCAATAAATATGTTTAAAAAAATAATTAAAAATTAATAAGTAAAATGGAGGGCAGGAGGATACTGGTACTAATTTTGCACAGCTGCTCTCAGCTCTGCCTCTAATTAAAAAAAGAAAAAAGAAAAGAAATAGTTAATAAACTGGACTTCATTAAAATTAAAAACTCATGCTCCATGAAAGACAATGTCAAGAAAATGAAAAGACAAACCACAAACGGAGAAACAACATTTGAAAGACACATATCTGATAGAGGACTATTATTCAAGATATACAAAGAACTCTTAAAAAAACCAA
The DNA here is from genome assembly GCF_028021215.1 of Eschrichtius robustus. NCBI lineage: Eukaryota > Metazoa > Chordata > Mammalia > Artiodactyla > Eschrichtiidae > Eschrichtius > Eschrichtius robustus. The sequence goes on from NC_090830.1 coordinate 70,684,265, forward strand.
TTCAAAAATGGGCAAGTATACATACAGATGGCAAATAAACATATGAAAAGATACTCAAGGTCATATGTCATCAGGGAAATGCAAATTAAAACAACAATGAAATACCACTACCAACTATTAAAATGGCTAAAATCCAAAACACTGACAACACCAAATGCTGACAAGGATGTGGAACAACAGGAACTTTCATTCACTGCTGATGGGAATGTAAAATGGTACAGCCACTTCGGAAGACTGTTGGGCAGTTTCTTACAAAACAAAACATAAGCTTACCAGAGGATTCAGAAGTTTCACTTACTGGTATTTACCCAAATAAGTTAAAAATTTATGTCCACACAAAAAGCCTGCACATGGATGCTTATAACAGCTTTATTCATAATTGCCAAACCGTGGAAGAAACCAAGATGTCTTTCAATAGATGGATAAATGGATAAACTGTGGTACATCCGGACAATGGAATATTATTCAATACTAGTGGTCATGATTGTGCAGTGCATTATTTATTTGTATGGTTAGATACCACTAATATAAAATAATGTACTTAAACCTCTGTTCTTACCCCACCTACCTTAGACATTTTCTTTAAATGTTCTACTATTTAAGATGAAATTTTAGAGCACCTACCTTTTCCTATAAACTCTTTTCACCATTTATACTTGCAACATTTTTTTTACTGTACCTTTGCTTGATACCTTTGTTTGCATTCTGTTCCATGGTGACATGTAAGTCTTCTGGCTTTCTCTAAAGTTTATTTCCAAATTCTAAAAAATATAGATATCATATATATTATATATACTATAAATTATGTTAAAATTTTATATAGATATTAATAATATACTTATAAATTATACATATAAAATTATATGCAGATAAAAATTACCACGTGAATTTTTTAACAGCAGAGCTTATTAGTATGTTAGAATTACTTTCCTTCTCTTTAGACCCATCACAACTCCTGTTCCACTTAAAGAAAATGTTTCTAGCATCACAGCAAAATCTATTTTTTTCTTACTCTGCCATTTGCTTAAATTTTTTTTTTTTAATTAGTCTCTCTGTGTGCATTTTTTAAATTATTTATTTATTTATTTATTTATTTATGGCTGTGTTGGGTCTTCGTTTCTGTGTGAGGGCTTTCTCTAGTTGCGGCAAGCGGGGGCCACTCTTCATCGCGGTGCGCGGGCCTCTCACTGTCACAGCCTCTCTTGTTGCCGAGCACAGGCTCCAGACGCGCAGGCTCAGTAGTCGTGGCTCACGGGCCTAGCCGCTCCGCGACATGTGGGATCTTCCCAGACCAGGGCTCGAACCCGTGTCCCCTGCATTGGCAGGCAGATTCTCAACCTCTGTGCCACCAGGGAAGCCCCATTTGCTTAAATTTAAATCACTTTTAATATGTGTTTTACATGTAGATAATGATGTTCTTCTACATATTTTGTTTCCTGAGTCTTTTAATTGCCTTTATTTTCTATTAACAAAAGAAAAATGAATCTTCCCATATCCACTATATATCTACCCGATCTAGAATTTCACATACTCTCCCGTCCATTTCCCTAAGACAGTCCCTCCTAGACTTTTCAAACTCCTGCCTTACTGAGATCTGAGACAGCACAGCTGTCATTCTAAAATTTCATTTCATCATATTCCTGTCTCCAATTCACTGTTTCCTGGATCCCAGGTTATTTTCCTTTTTGATTTTACTCATTTGCTTTGAAGAAGTAACTTCCTAAAAATGATTGTCTTCTAGTTTCCTATTACATTTTAATTCTAATTAGATTTTGCTAATTTTTCCTTTTAAGATTTATTTTCTTTTGTTGATATTGGTCTGTACCTCAAATTATATTTCTCCCACCATTGTGGCATTAACATTTTCCTTTAGTTTTTTTTTTTTTTTTTTTCTCTCTCTCATGCTGCTGGTTTTAATTGATTGGATGTTCATAGCAAAAATGAAGGACCCAGTTGATGTGTTTCCTAGTAAGTTATTGTCGGTTTTTCTCCCTTTATGTAGGTAATGCCAGAGTGAAGAGTACTCAGCTCAGGTGCTTAACTCCAATATTAAGAACCAAAGAGTTCACTAAATTTCTTTGGAGAAAATCCCTTTAGTTTTTGACTGGGGAGTAAAAAACTGGTTGCTTGCTGTCATATTAAGGAAGCTGTGTAGGATGGTTGAACTGTCTAGGTGTTTTGTAGTTAAACACAGCATTAATACTCCTTTTCTAACCTCCCCTCCCCTGCCCATGCCTTGGACCCAGGGTCTCAAAGCATTTTCACCTAAGCTGTATATATCCTGGACAGTGGCTTACTTTTCTCATTTCACCCATCCATTTACTTTGCATATTCCGTTTTCTAGAAATTTATTGAGATTTCTCATCTGCTGATAACCACATCGTATGTTTTTGTTTGGGTTACGGGATTATTCCTTTTTATAGTTTTCACCGAATGACAATGGGGTTTCAAAAGGGAGAGAAGACAAATGCTTGCTCTCCAGCCATGATTTAAATAGAAAATTTAAAGTTAATTTTTATATTCTTATTTTAAATAGAAAAAATGTCAACATGTGTAAATCCAATGTATGTATACAATTTTCTATTATAAAAAATAAAGTTTACCCCATTAACTTGCCCACTAAAAGTTATTCATATCAAAATACATTATTTTTAAAGTGATGTTTTGAAATTAACATGTGTTACTTTTAAATACAAAGATGAGTAAGGACTCTGTTTTTAATCAATTTACTTGGGGGAAAACCAGCCCTTCTGAAGTGATGTATCTAATTTGGATATTATTGTGTAGGATAATAAAATATATCTTGCTAAAAAATTCCTTCAAAGTATTTTCCCCAGAAGAATCTTGACTACTTCAGGGCATGGCATGCAATTTGATACTTCTTTTTTGCTTTCTTTACAATAGAGTTCATAGATCAAATGGATGGACCATCAAACATTAATTAGTTATTATATAAACACATTTAGCAGCTGCATTTATCCCATAAACAAAGGCAGGTCAAATATGTCATCACAAAAATGGATCTAAATTAGTTGTATATAGACTGTAATTCATTATTCAGATATGAAAAATGATTTTTGGTAATGAATTTCTCATATAACTCATCAAGTTTATTTTCTAGACTCTGAAGAAACCATTAATTTGCCTTGTTATAATAATCTATTTTACTGGGTCTTTCAGAACCCCCTATATGGCTACTAATGACTTGGAATATAAAAGTCATCTCATGTTCCATCTATTCCTAGTTTTATTTTCATTAATCATTATGAAATCATTGAAGCACTGACATTTTTCTACACAAATCAACAGCTGAGAGCATCCATAAAGAACAGTATGTGTAAAGCTGAAAAGCCCTTCTCAGAGAGGAATGAAAAGGCAACTCCCCACTATGGCAACTGTTTGGCAAGGAGAGCTTTAAGACTGACTTTCCAAAAGTTACGTACATGTTAGGTATTCTCAGTGCTCTGAAAATTCAGAACTCCAAGAAACTATAACTCTTCGTTGGGAAGGACATGTACCAAAGCTAGATGTTAGTGTGGCATTTCCAGTAGTAACATTTGGCCCCATAATACCATGACACTAGCACACAGGACCCCACCAATTCATGACGATCAGTTTTCTGTTCAATTACCTGGGCTTTTTTTGGTCTGACAATTACTTTATTTTTAATCACGGTGATTACAGTTTAATAAAAATGTGGGCTCTTAAAAAAATTGCCATTGCCATGCCACTTAATCTTGATAATAGTTTTGCGACATTTATCTGGGATCCATTTGTATGTTTATAAAAGTTCAGTTGCTGTACTCAGGTATATTCTTAACAAGATTGTTTACTTTCCTTAATTGTCACTAAAAGTTTGATGACTTAGGTTATTTACATTTTAACTTTGCCTTTGTTTGAGCTATTACCTCCATAATTTTATTAGCTTTCCAAAGGAGATTTTTCCCAGATACTAAAAAACAGGGAGAATGTGTGAGATAGAACCTCAAAAACTCCAGTAAATTGCACAAGAACATGCACTATGAAGACTTTAAAAGCATAGTGAGAACTTTAACATCATAAAGGCCATGTTTACATGTGGTTGATATTTCCATTAATTTTTAAAAAAAATTTTATTGTTGTTTATGGGTGGGGAGAGAGGGCTTTGAAAAAAATATTTTCAAATAGTTCTTAATGAAGACAGAATATAATATTAAAATCATTCAGCTTACTATCCTTGCAGTGAGAATTTTAATGTGCATACAGGACTACCAACAGTTTTGTTTATGGTGTAGAATATAAAATTTAGTGCTTTTTGCCCCTAATGCTATTTAGCAACAACCCAGCATCTATTCTAGGCACTGGAGATCTAGCAATGCATCAATCAGACATGGTCTCTGTCTTCATGGAGCTTTGAGGTAGTACATTTTCCTAGGTTGATGCTTTTCCCCATAATGTTGTTTTATACAATACTCTTATCTGCCTTGTATCTACCTGTCAAACACATGTGGTAAGGTACGTTTTAACTTGTATATCTCCTGTGAAATATACCTGAGATCAGTTCTCCTCAGCTCTTAAATGTTCCTCAATATAAACTGTATAAAACACTATGATTTCAACTGAGATGCAGTATAGTAGTTTCAGGGAAGGCCCTGGAACTATAGTGCTCAGATCTGAATATTACTTCTGCCACTTACTTTGGCGATATTTTATTTAACTACTTTGTTTACTCAGGTTTCTTATACACAAAATGAAGAAATAAGAATACCTGTTTCATAAGATATTGTGAGGATAAACTGGGTTATACAGTGTATAAGCAAAGCATGTGGGAAAATGCTGTCACAAAGCACTAAAGAATGCTAGTTATGATTCTATTTATTTTTACCCTTACTATTCATAGTATTATTCTTGTGGAATGGTTTTGTTCTCCAGGGAAAAGTGTCGTTGTTAGAACAGAAGTAATATTTACTCATTATTGTACTACAAATGCCTACCACAGTTCTTAGCACTAAGTGATGCTCAAAAAAATTATCAGAAACCATTGGGGCAGTATGTTCAATTCACTGAAAACACTGCAGTAACTTTGTGGTACAAATCATTATCGCTCAGTCTGATAGACTGAGCCTACCAAAAAATCAATTTTCAAAATATTTTGGTTCATAGGATTATCTTCTAGCCTCTAAATTTGAGATCTAGTTGCTTATTTGCTCATCTGAAATTACATATTGTTTCTTCAGCATTTGAGTCAAATTCAGGTATCCTAGCTATAGAGATGCATTACTACTCACTTTTTGTTGTATCCTTATGATCATGATGACACCTCACCAGCTTTTCCTAAACATCATGATATTCAGCCCAAATAAAATTAAGATACAAACATAGACTAAAACGTACTATCCATTTGATAGATTCTTTTTGTTCCCCTTCTAGGTAATCACTGTAAAATTACTAGTACAGGAAGACTAAACTCCATTATACAAAGAGCCCCCATTGAAATAAGACAAACTTGGCATCGTACAAGTAAAATCTATGCCATTATTTAAAAAAACAACCCTGAATGTATCTGTTGTGAAAGTCACCTCTAAACATTATAAAATTTAATAAGAAGTTTAATAAAAATATGCAATATGCTTAGGAATTATCTGTCTTATTTGGAAAGCCAATATGCAGAAATCATGATGATGATGATGAAGACAGCAATGCTGATGATAAAGATAATAATGTTGACAACAAAGAAATCCTGATTACATGTTGAAACTTAAGAAGAAAAATCCAAACATTACCTCTTTCTGTAACCTATTTTGACTGAAATGATAATATTTTAATAACAGGAGCAACAATGATTATAGTTAGAGCAATCTCTAAATTACTGCTGAATTATTTTTAATCTGGTTTATAAATGGTTAAATAAAGCTAAAAAGTTTCCCATTTGGGATTACTGTCTTAATTAAAATAAGTAACATAATAAGAATGGCATTTATTGCCATTATTATTAAAGTTAGACTTTTAGATTATAGATGTTAACTCTTTGTTTTTCATATTTATTATGATTTTATCCTTTAGTATTTTTTAATGCTGTTCATGGTTTGTATGGGTGTCCAGAAGTTTATTACTTTTAAATGTTAAAATGGGCATTTTCCCTTAGTCATGTGTTCCATTATTATTATTATCTTTAGAAATTTCTTATCCAGCTTCAAATCTGTTAAACATCTACTTTCAGCCTTTCTCATATAAATAATTTGCCAGTATTTCTAAAATCATGATCTGGCTCTAAACTAGTTGGGTTATAGTATTTTATTACATGTACATATATTCCAAGACAGGGTATTCTGTAGTATGTTCCCAGTTGTGAAAGATTCCTTATACATAGTATCTCCATTTGCTAAACATTGTTAACTGTATTCCTCTGTTGAAGATTTACATCATATATTTCTATTGTTCTACATATAGGAAAGTGTTTAAATTATGCTTATCCAGAGTTTTCCAAAATCACTTGGATTTAGACTTTTTTCCTACTCCAAAACCCCCTCCAAAATATAAAAGAGCCTGCTTAATAAAATCTCAAAGAATATAGTTGGTCACGTTGTATGAGGTTTTATTTCAGAGCTAAGTATTCAGTTTCATTGATCTCTCTATGGATTCTTTTGTCAGTACCACTCTGTTCACTCTGTTTTAATTGTTACAGTTGCATAAAATATTGTATTATCTCAGACAGGATGTCTGTAATCATTAATATGATATTTTAAATTTGTTCAGAGCTTTTCCAGTTTATTTTTAATTTCATATTAATTTAAGAAACATGTTTTTGAGTTCCAGCAAGATGTCATCAGAATTTTAATTGAAATTGTATTAAGCTTTAATTAAACTTTGAAGAACTGTTATCTTTATATTTTGTTTTCCTTTACAGGAGTATACTATGCCACTCCATTTATTAAAATCTACTTTTACATCTCACCGTAAACTTTGTAGTTTTCCTTATATATAGTTCCTGCACATTTCCTGTTGCATACTCCTGGGCATTCACATTTTTCATTAATATTTTGAATGGAATACTCTCTCTTTTTTTATTATATCTTCAACCTGGTTACTGCTAGGATATAATAGTCTATTAATATTTTCTATATTTCTTGGATCTAGATGCTTAACTGAACTCATTAATTGTAATATTTATTTTCAGAATTTAAGTTTCTCTTGGGATTGAGTACATAATCATGATGTCTGGAAAAATAATAATTTTGTCTCTCTCCAATTATTATATCTTTTGTATTTGTTTAATTTCTTACTGTTGGAAACTTTTGAAAAAAGTATATAGTAGTGTTAGGTGACATTCTTCTCTTATTCCCTATTTTTGATAATTCTTTTTCTAGTGTTTAATCCTTAGTTAAAATCCTCCCCCAAAAGTTCATGAATGGACTTTAAGAGCTCCTTGAACCCCTGGAATTATTTGTAATATTTTGCATGTATATGCATTTTCCTGGGGAGAGAATTCTTAGCTTTAATAAAAATTAATAAAATTTCAAAGGGGTCTAGACACAAATAAGCTTTTATAAATCTTACATTAGGAATTAGAATATAGAATTCTATGATAATATGTGTAAAATTCAATTAAATAAGCAATTTAAGATGGAGAGGTAAATTTAAAAGTTAGAATTAAAAATTCTAATGGACAAAGAAAACATGAAAAAATCAAATTATATACAAGTTGAATTCAACCATACCTGTATTTTTAAACCTCCAAAATTAGGTATCTATAATCCAAGCAACTGAACAACAATCTAAGTTTAATATATCCATTAATGACCCAGATGCCAAAGACCCACTAGCCCACTCCTGATCTCCCTCTTTGAAGACATTGTGGCACTCTCTAAAACTAGTATTCTGTTTCACTGCAATGAGTAGGAATAACTATTCTTTTGTCTTATTACCACATTGTTGGTATTTTGGGGAATTCAACACACTTAATCATAAGAATTTAAGGGAAAATAATAGAACACCGTTAAGCTTGACTATGGAGGCTGGAGGGCACCTTCATCTCTCTCAACATGTGAGGACCATTCCATTATAATTAAAACTTGGTTTCCTTCTTGAGTTGGTCATTCAGATCTAGAATCGTCATACCTTGAATTTTGAATCAGCTCTACTGTTACTGCAGTGTTTGTTGTACCAGTGATCAAGTTGCCCTTGATTGCCGTTGTCATGACAAAGCAATCACCAGGCAAAAAATCCTGCATTCCAGAACAATTTGGTAGAATTTTCAACATGTGGTTTTAAAAGACCTCCAGCATTAAATCAATTTCTTTCCTTAAGTTAGCTTCGTTACTGTTAGGCAACGTCTACTAATCACAAAATTCGTACAGAACATGAAACATTAGACTGCTTCTATAATCACTTGCATGGAGAGTTTTCACACACACTATCTCTTTTGATCCTTAAAACAAACCTGTCTCTCAGTACCATGAAGAAAACTGAGACTCAGAAGGGCAGATAATTAAAAATAAAGTCTAACCTGGGTGATACACTAGTTAAAGGTTTCTTTTTTAAGGTAACCATTTCATATATAACAGTCAAAAAGCTTTCTTGTATCATCGACCAAAATATTCTAATTGAATGGTTATTTTTTTTAAAGAATTCTGAGAGGAAACTAAGCAAAATGTTATTACTAAATAAAATATAAAAATTATTTCAGAAGTGACAAACAAAAATACTGTAGTTTGAAAATAATTTCTGCATAAAAATGTTTTGTGATAAACAATGCATTTTTATATATTTTAAACTGGTTTCCTAAACATAATATTTTTTCAGCTATACTAAACACAGAGATCCCTGATAATTTATAAATATAAACTTATGATTATTGGAGGGAAACCAGCCTGAAAACATGAAGAGCATGAATTAAATAACAATATAAATCAATCTTTTTTCTTTTAAATACACTCAGAAATGTGAACTAAGCTAATAAAGTATGGTTTAGAAAATTCTGTAGAAAATGGTCTTTTAGAAAGGTGTTTGCACAGTTTTTGTTTTACTTTTAGTGGGTTAAACATCTCTATATGCCAACATGTTTATGTGTTTGCTCAAGAGAAAGGTGGAATTTCTGTGGCAAGAGCAATGAAAAATTTCAGCATAAGCTTCCTGAATTTTTATAACGTTAATAGTAGTAGAATCCAAACGAATCACACCTGGGATGCTATTTAGTATATGGAAACTGACAACCTTACTGTTTAGGGATTTACTGAATGTTAACTTGCACTGCAGCCTAATTGACTCTAAGAAACGGAGTAGATCTCTTCTCTGGGGTGTGACCTGTTCCAGGTTAACAGTATTTCCAGAGTTTTGCTACCCTAATTATGAAAGAGTTTAATGATTGCAAAAAGGACAATTTAACCTCAACTCCTTTTAAGATGCATTATTTTACCTTATTCCTATTACATGCCATAATTAATGGGGCATGTAACATACTTTCACACTTGAATTTAAATACCTTAAATAACTTGTTATCCACCCAAACATGTAAAAGCAAAATCTCATCAAAATTACTGTTATCAGAAGATCACCATGACATCCCTATGAATGTGGCAAAAGGTACTCTGTGGATGTGATTAAGTTAAGGATCTTGATATGGGGAGATTATCTTGGATTATCCAGGTTGGCCCTATGTAATCTTAAGAATCCTTAAAAGAAGGAAGCTGGAGGGTCAGAGTCCGCGAAGGGATGTGAAGTCAGGAGCAGAGGTCAGAGAGAGATTTGAAGAGGCTATGCAGCTGGCCTTGAAGATGGAGGAAGCCAGCAATGCAGGTCGCCTCTTGAAACAGGAAACTGGAAACCGTAAGGAAATGGTTTCTCCCTTAAAGCCTCCAGAAGAATCACAGCCCTCCAACACCCTGGCTTTAGGACAGCTGACCTCAGAATTGTAACATGGCAACTTTGTGCTGTTTGAGGCCACTAAGTCTGTGGTGATTTGTTATAATAGCAATAGGAAATGACTACAGAAACTAAGAACTGAATTGGTAGATAACTTGCAGATAGTAATCAGTAGAGCTGGGTTCTAAGAGCTAGCACCTAGGTTTAAAGAGAGTGTTCTAAACATCAAATACTATTTTGTCAGACCCCATGTGCACGAACATATAATATTCTTATATAAAATCACACACATACACATACACATGTGTTTTACACATTTACGTATCACCAGGCACCTTATGTTTCTCACCAAAAAACTCAACAGGGAGAAAGAACTGCACTAGTATCCTTTGCCAAGACTCAAACTGACACCAAAGACTTAGCTGCACTTACCTTACCTGCCAATAGGCCTCTATAAGCCTCAGTGGCTGTTTTACTCAGGGGAGACAGAAAGATAAGAGCAGGAAAAGTAAGGAGAGGGTAGAGAGTCTTTTTCAGGTCAAAACCTTCTCAGATTCTTCTCTTACTGAATTTTGAAAACCATCTTGTATATAGGCAAGTATGTGTATATATTTTTTTGAATTTTATTTTATTTATTTTTTTATACAGCAGGTTCTTATTAGTTATCCATTTTATACACATCAGCATATACATGTCAAACCCAATCTCCCAATTCATCACACTACCACCCCACTCCCCGCCGCTTCCCCCCTTGGTGTCCATACATTTGTTCTCTACATCTGTGTCTCAATTTCTGCCCTGCAAACCAGTTCACCTGTACCATTTTTCTAGGTTCCACATATATGCGTTAATAGACAATATTTGTTTTTCTCTTTCTGACTTACTTCAGTCTGTATGACAGTCTCTAGATCCATCCACGTCTCTACAAATGACCCAATTTCATTCCTCTTTATAGCGGAGTAATATTCCATTGTATATATGTACCACAAATTCTTTATCCATTCATCTTTCGATGGGCATTTAGGTTGCTTCCAAAACCTGGTTATTGTAAATAGTGCTGCAATGAACACTGGGGTGCACTTGTCTTTTTGAACTATGGTTTTCTCTGGGTATATGCCCAGTAGTGGGATTGCTGGGTCATATGGTAATTCTATTTTTGGTTTTTTAAGGGACCTCCATACTGTTCTCCATAGTGGCTGTATCAATTTACATTCCCACCAACAGTGCAAGAGGGTTCCCTTTTCTCCACACCCTCTCCAGCATTTGTTGTTTGTAGATTGTCTGATGATGCCCATTCTAACTGGTGTGAGGTGATACCTCATTGTAGTTTTGATTTGCATTTCTCTAATAATTAGTGATGTTGAGCAGCTTTTCATGTGCTTCTTGGCCATCTGTATGTCTTCTTTGGAGAAATGTCTATTTAAGTCTTCTGCCCATTTTTGGATTGGGGTGTTTGTTTCTTTAATATTGAGCTGCATGAGCTGTTTATATACTTTGGAGATTAATCCTTTGTCTGTTGATTCATTAGCAAATATTTTCTCCCATCTGAGGGTTGTCTTTTAGTCTTGTTTATGGTTTACTTTGCTGTGCAAAAGCTTTGAAGTTTTATTAGGTCCCATTTGTTTACTTCTGTTTTTATTTCCATTACTCTAGGAGGTGGATCAAAAAAGATCTTGCTGTGATTTATGTCAAAGAGTGTTCTTCCTACGTTTTCCTCAAAGAGTTTTATAGTGTCCCATCTTACACTTAGGTCTCTAATCCATTTTGAGTTTATTTTTGTGTATGGTATTAGGGAGTGTTCTAATTTCAGTCTTTTACATGTAGCTGTCCAGTTTTCCCAGCACCACTTATTGAAGAGATTGTCTTTTCTCCATTGTATATCCTTGCCTCCTTTGTCATAGATTAGTTGACCATAGGTGTGTGGGTTTATCTCTGGGCTTTCTATCTTGTTCCATTGACCTATATTTCTGTTTTTGTGTGAGTACCATATTGTCTTGATTACTGTAGCTTTGTAGTATAGTCTGAAGTCAGGGAGTCTGATTCCTCCAGCTCCACTTTTTTCCCTCAAGACTGCTTTGGCTATTCAGGGTCTTTTGTGTCTCCATACATATTTTAAGATTTTTTTGTTCTAGTTCTGTAAAAAATGCCATTGGTAATTTGATAGGCATTGAATCTGTAGATTGCTTTGGGTAGTATACTCATTTTCACAATATTGATTCTTCCAATCCAAGAACATGGTGTATCTTTCCATCTCTTGGTATTATCTTTACTTTCTTTCAACAGTGTCTTAAGGTTTCTGCATACAGGTCTTTTGTCTCCCTAGGTAGGTTTATTTCTAGGTATTTTATTCTTTTTGTTGCAATGGTAAATGGGAGTGTTTCCTTAATTTCTCTTTCAGATTTTTCATCATTAGTGTATAAGAATGCAAGAGATTTCTGTGCATTAACTTGTATCCTACAACTTTACTAAATTCACTGATTAGCTCTAGTAGTTTTCTGGTAGCATTGTTATGATTCTCTTTGTATAGTATCATGTCATCTGCAAACAGTGACAGTTTTACTTCTTCTTTTCCAATTTGTATTCTTTTTATTTCCTTTTCTTCTCTGATTGCTGTGGCTAGGACTTCCAAAACTATGTTGAATAATAGTGGTGAGAGTGGACATCCTTGTCTCATTCCTGATCTTAGAGGAAATGCTTTCATTTTTTCACCATTGAGAATGATGTTTGCTGTGGGTTTGTCGTATATCCTCTTTGATTTCTTCAGTGATCTCTTGGTTATTTAGTAACATATTGTTTAGCCTCCATGTGTTTGTGTTTTTTACGTTTTTTTCCCTGTAATTGATTTCTAATCTCATAGCATTGTGGTCAGAAAAGATGCTTGATATGATGTCAATTTTCTTAAATTTACTGAGGCTTGATTTGTGACCCAAGATGTGTTCTATCCTGGAGAATGTTCCATGCGCACTTGAGAAGAAAGTGTAATCTGCTGTTTTTGGATGGAATGTCCTATAAATATGAATGAAATCTATCTGGTCTATTGTGTCATTTAAAACATGTGTTTCCTTATTAATTTTCCGTTTGGATGATCTGTCCATTGGTGTAAGTGAGATGTTAAAGTCCCCCACTATTATTGTGTTACTGTCAATTCCTCTTATACAGCTGTTAGCAGTTGCCTTATGTATTGAGGTGATCCTATGTTGGGTGCATATATATTTATAATTGTTATATCTTCCTCTTGGATGGATCCCTTGATCATTATGTAGTGTCCTTCCTTGTCTCTTGTAACATTCTTTATTTTAAAGTCTATTTTATCTGATATGAATATTGCTACTCCAGCTTTCTTTTGATTTCCATTTGCATGCAATATCTTTTTCCAACCCCTCACTTTCAGTCTGTATGTGTCCATAGGTCTGAAGTGGGTCTCTTGTAGCCAGCATATATAAGGGTCTTGTTTTTGTAGCCATTCAGCAAGCCTGTGTCTTTTGGTTACAGCATTTAATCCATTCACATTTAAGGTAATTATCGATATGTATGTTCCTATTACTATCTTCTTAATTGTTTTGGGTTTGTTTTTGTTGGTCATTTTCTTCTCTTGTGTTTCCCACTTAGAGAAGTTTCTTTAGCATTTGTTGTAGAGTTGGTTTGTTGGTGCTGAATTCTCTTAGCTTTTGCTTGTCTGTAAAGCTTTTGATTTCTCCATCGAATCTGAATGAGATTCTTGCTGGGTAGAGTAATCTTGGTTGTAGGGTCTTCCCTTTCATCACTTTCAGTATATCATGCCACTCCCTTCTGGCTTGTAGAATTTCTGGTGAGAAATCAGCTGTCAACCTTACAGGAGTTCCCTTGTATGTTATTTGTCCTTTTTCCCTTGCTGCTTTCAATAATTCTTCTTTGTCTTTAATTTTTGCCAGTTTGATTACTATGTGTCTTGGTGTGTTTCTCCTTGGGTTTGACCTGTATGGGACTCTCTGCACTTCCTGGACTTGGAATCTCTTCAAATATTTTCTCAGGTCCTTTCTCTGTCTCTTCTCCTTCTGGGACCCCTATGATGCGAATGTTGTTGTGTTTAATGTTGTCCCAGAAGTCTCTTAGGCTGTGCTCATTTCTTTTCATTCTTTTTTCTTTATTCTATTCCACAGCAGTGAATTCCACCATTCTGTCTTCCAGGTCGCCTCTCCATTCTTCTGCCTCAGTTATTCTGCTATTGATTCCTTCTAGTGTATTTTTCATTTCAGTTATTGTATTGTTCATCTCTGTTTGTTTGTTCTTTAATTCCTCTAGGTATTTGTTAAACATTTCTTGCATCTTCTCGATCTTTGCCTCCATTCTTTTTCCAACGTCCTGGATCATCTTCACTATCATTATTCTGAATTCTTTTTCTGAAGGTTGCCTATCTCCACTTCATTTAGTTGGTTTTCTGGGGTTTTATCTTGTTCCTTCATCTGGTACATAGCCCTCTGCCTTTTCATCTTGTCTATCTTTCTGTGAATCAAGTATGTGTATATTATGTAATAAAAATATAGAAATAGAAACAAAGAATCTCTATTTTAAACTAATATTGGTCTATCATTATAAATTAAGTAGGAAATGTCCAATTTTTGTAATCAGAAACTTATTTAAATGATACTGATGAGGTTTACATGTATTAGTGAAAAGGTCATCCATTCAAACTTCTATTTATTCATTCATTCAGTAAATATTTGTTGACTGTTCCAGGCAATTGGGGCACAGAGGATGTTACATTTAACGGGGAAAGACATTAATAAAGAAAAATGTATGTCTTATATAAGTTTTGTGAAAAAGATAATTGAGGGATGACTGGGGATGAGGGCCATGATATTTTCTAAAGGATAATCAGAACAGACTTCTTTGTTAATGTGACAATTTAATGAGATGTGAAGGAAATGAGGGAAAGAGCTATGTGGATATGCGGTGAAAGATATTCCCAGCAAAGGGAACAAGAAGCATAAAGTACCTAAGATGAAAGCAGTCTTGGTTATTATATTGGGTATATTAGTTGCCAAGTATCCATTTCATTGGAAACTAAACAGTCCGTATTATATTAACCTAAAATGTAGAAAGATTGTAGATATTATGCACCCTGTAGTACATTACATATTATAATTACAATACAAAGATATATATGGTCAATATGTATGGTCAGTACTTGACGGTGATCAGGTTACTGGAAGGTAGATGCAGTTACCAACATCCATTATCTGATAATGCCAATGATTTTAGCATGATTCTGACTTGTATTAGCTGACGTTTAGATTTAATTAGGACAATTCTTCTGTAATAATTTTCTATGGGAAGGTCATCACCTTCCATTATGATTCTCTTCTGCACTTTAGTATATAGCTGACTTCAGGGATATCACAGCCATTGTGTACACTTATGCTCTAGGTGTAGTAATCAAAAGAGACCTAATTACAACAAGTATTCTATATCCTCATTGCATTAGTTTGTTGTAATGAAATAGACTACTAAATTACTAAATGGGCACATACCTAGCAGCTTACTGTATTTAATATAAATGGTAGATATCTCAAGTTAGAGCACATACTTCAAAATAACAAGGAAAGAGGATCTGCAAAATTACAGTGATAATGGTGATTGTAATAGTATTTCTTTTATCACCATTATTTGAGACATATTAGGTACAGTGCAAGCTAGGAATGGGAGGATCTTTTCCAATACCATAAAAATATAGTTTTACTAACTTTTAGATTAACATAAAGGGGATAATTCATTAGGCAGTTGAATTAACTTTAAAAAACATTATACAAGCTTGACTTTTCTGATACTGAGGACTGGAAATAACTCCATCAGAAGGATGACTGTACCTGGAATCACAAAGAATAACTGTTGTAGAGGTTTCACTTTAGCCAAACACTAAAGTAAAAGACCTGCAACAAAAGTACACATGAGTTCTATTATTAATGGATGTTGCTTTTGCCAAGGTTTTCTTCAAACATCTGGTATCTGAGGGACTGAGTTACACATTAATATTTCATTCTCCTATGATCTCCATCTTATTTTCCCATATTAAGCTGGAGAAATAAAATGAAAAGTGCTTAAACTATACTACATCATCTCCCCACAGAAACATGTTCACCAGTTACAATTTCATATTATGCGTTACAACCTAAGAGTTGATAAAGACAGTGTTTACTTGAAGAATTCCTCTGCAATTTTCAAACATTATGACTGAGTTCATTATCTACTATATTTTAAAAGCCTTATGTGAGACTTCATGAAATTTTGCTCTATTAGTGTCTAATTAATAGATGCCTACAAAGAAAAAGGAGATAGGCAGGAAGTGAAAATGGAATTACATCCTAAAATCTCAGGTCTATTGATATGCATAAATTGTTCAGTGAGTTATCATTATAATTACTCATTTTTAAATACATCAACTTTTATGCAATTTCCAATCTCTCTTTATATAACTAATACAGGAATACTCTTATAAAATATAATGCAAAGTACATAATCTAGAAAAAATTTAATGCAAAAATTATTTTGCTGTGGACAAAGTTAACTGTAATGAATACTAGCTGTGAGAACAAATGTTCCTCTTAGTCTAAAGTTATCAGAATTTAAAATAAATATGTAACTACTGTAGAGTAATGACCCAACCAGAAGCAACTGGGAGTTGTATAGTTATGAACAACTGTATAAATATTTTAAGCTGTTGAGGGTAAAATATGAGAGGAGGGCTAACTTTCCCACTGACACATAATATTATTGGCCTCACCTAAGGACTTTTTTTTTTAAAATTTAATTAATTAATTAATTTATTTTTGGCTGTGTTTGGTCTTCGTTGTTGTGTGTGGGCTTTCTCTAGTTGCGGTGAGCGGGGGCTACTCTTTGTTGCGGTGCACGGGCTTCTCATTGTGGTGGCTTCTCTTGTTGCGGAGCACGGGCTCTAGGTGCATGGGCTTCAGTAGTTGTGGCATGTGGGCTCTAGGGCGCAGGCTCAGTAGTTGTGGTGCACAGGCTTAGTTGCTCCACGGCATGTGGGATCTTCCTGGACCAGGGCTCAAACCCATGTCCCCTGCTTTGGCAGGTAGATTCCTAACCACGGTGCCACCAGGGAAGCCCTCACTTAAAGATTTTTGAACTAAATTGTCAGGCAATAAAGAAAAAAAAAGAGGAAAGAGAATAGAATGAGGGTTACAATACATTTTAAGTATTATGTAAAACAACATAAGAAGGAGTTTTGTAAAATTAGAAAAGTGACTTGACAGACCCTTCAAATGTAACTAACATAATATTGTAAATCAACTGTACTTCAATTTAAAACAAAGATTATAAACTAAAAAAAAAAAAAAAAGCTAGTTGAGGTTTCCTCCTAAAAATTCCAGAAAATTAGATTCATGTAAATTCATGTAAAAAGTTACAAAGAATTACCACAGTCAAATCCCTTAAAAAGTTATTATAAGAAAAAAAAAAAACCAAGCAGAACAACATGTCCACACACAAAGAGAGCATGAAAGAAAGATATGATCAAAGCCTGAAAAGTTTTTCTGAAAATAAAACACAGAAATGAGATGGCAGAACTCAAGAAAGAACTGGAAATAAAAGCAAAAATCATTTCAGAAATAAAGATGAAATTAGAACCCAGGATTAACTAGTCATAATAGGTAATGCCTCAAAATAAATAAAAAGTGAGACAAAGGAAAATTTTAAAACTCAAAATAAAATATAAGGACAGATTAAAGGAAGAAGATTCAAAAGAGAGTGACAAATGACAAAGCAATGAACATGCAACACACAGATAACAGGGATACCTAAAATAGAAAACCCAAACAAGGGATTAGAACAAATAATAAAGTCTATAATTCAAGAAAACTTTCTTTAAATAATAATAATTATAATTAATATTCAAACTATGTATTAAATAAAATAACACTACACAAATCTGAGAATATCATTCCCAAATGACCAGGACCAAGACATATTCTAGTAAAATTATTGTACTTTAAAGAAAGAAGGAAAAATATCCCTTGATTACCTCACAAAAAGAACACATGATTTAAAAGGTGTGCAGGAGGACAGTACAGTCTCATCAGATTTTTCGACAGAAATGGTTTATGCCAGAAAATAAAATGGAGTAAAATATTTAAAATAGAAAGAAAATATGATAATGATTTTATATCCAGCAAAATTGACCTTTAAGCATAAAAGGTACAAACATGCAAGATCTCAGAGAATTTTTTTTTTTTTCCTATGGGCCCCTGTCGAAAAATCTACTAAATAATGAGCTGCAGACAACAAAATAACAAGAAAGATTCAACATGAGACCTGATAATAAGAATATATAGTACATGTAGAACTTAACACTCAATGAGAGTTCAAGGGGAAAGAGTATGTATATAATATTTGTATGGAGACATATAAAGTGGGGAAAATGGAGACAGTATATTCAAACAACCAAATCAACTGTTTTTAGTGATCCTTATTAGTTGAGACCGTTTAATATGAGTTTGTTAATATAAGCCAGAGAAGACAGAGATATAATACAAAAGAGGTTAATTAAAAAGTTTTAGTCTTGAATTTGAATTGAAAATATCAGAATAAACTATAGATTCCCCAACTCTATCATTAAAAAGGCCAAGAAACAATGATTAATCCCATGGCAGTGAGTTTCCCTAGTATTCTATTCTCAGATTGGCATCTTCAAGTGCTATTTTCCACTAGGAGGAAAGAAGGAAAGAAGGAAGGAAGGAAGGAAGGAAGGAAGGAAGGAAGGAAGGAAGGAAGGAAGGAAGGAAGGAAGGAAGGAAAGGTAAACCTAGGGCTTCTTTGAGAAATGACCAATTCCATGTCTGTGTTAGGAGATGTATTGATACAAGATGATTCTGGAATGTACTGACATGGTTGTGATTAACATTTCCTTAAACTACAGTCTCTGGTTTTCTGGACCTGGGTTTTATTTTACAAAAAAAAAAAAAGAAAGAAAGAACAATAAGGCAGCAAGGCATGCTTTTGGCTAGGTGCAAATGCAAACAGTTCAACAGTTTTATTATACCTTGTGTGTCCTATACATTTACATTACCTTCCTGGTTTCTAAAAGTCTTTGAGCTTATGAACTTTGCTCCAGTCTTTCCACATCTTTTAATTTTTCAAAGTCTCAGGGAAATTTGTCTTGACTACCTTCTGAGCAGAGAGTTCTGTCTTTTCTGTGACTGTGACTGTGAAAGAATGGATATCACAGTAACACTCACCTGGGGGTCCCCGTTAAATGACTGGTGATGTAAGTTAATCCATCATACATATCTGAAGATTTCAACTGTATTTAGAGATCCTTTATGAGTAGTGGATATGTTTTATGCATCTTTTATCATGATAAATGGCTAGCCAGATGTCTTCTGTAATAAATATTTGTCACTGAAGTTATTTTAATATGTGAAATTTGGATACAATAGTGACTGCTCATGGCAGTGTATCGGGCTGTCCCCAAAGGTAGCTAAACAGAAGGATCTTTTCAAAGAGATGTTTCCCAGATAGAAATCATATATATGTAAATAAATATAAATATATGTATGTGTATCCTAATTAGACTTTAAATCTTGCATGATTTTACATTCACATATCTCCAATTTATACATATATATATATACACACACTTCAAAATTTAACAAAGTTGAATGCCGAGATTTAAAATACCATTATATCAATGAAAGCACTACTACACTCCTGACTTACTATTTGCTATTGTTCCACTCATGATTTTTTGACTTTATGATGGTGTGAAAGTGATAGCATTCAGTAGAAACCATACTTTGAATTTTTAATTTTGATTTTTTCCCAGCCTAGGGAAATGTCTTAGGCTACTCTCTGATGCTGGGCAGTGGTAACAGCCACAGCTCCTAGTCAGCCATGCGATCATGAGGGCAAAGAAGTGACACACTTCAAACCATTTTGTACCCACACCCCCATTCTGTCTTTTACTTTCAGCCCAGTATTCAATAAATTACATGAGATATTCAATACTTTATTATAGAATAGGCTTTGTGTTAGATGATTTTGCCCAACTGTAGGCTAATGTAAGTGTTCTGACTACCTTTAAGGCAGCTGAGGCTAAGTTATGATTGGTGGGTTAGGTGTTTTAAATGCACTTTTGACTTATGATATTTTCAACTCACAATGGGGTTATTGGGATGTAACCCTACTGTAAGTTCAGAAATATCTGTATATATACAAACAAATGTTAATAATATAATACAGTTATGACAGAAAGACAAAATAAACAGCATTTTAAATAAATACAATGAGACTGAAGGCCAACACAAAATAAAGTTGACTAAAAACCAGGTTTCCTTGAAAAAAGGGGAAGGCAGGATAAACAAACTGGGACTATTTATAAGGATGATATTATAAAAAGACTGCTGAAAGGGAAAAATTTCTGAGAGATTTCTAACATGAAGAATAATATGAAGCATTAAGGGATATATGAGCAACATATGAACACAATGAAGAAAGAGGTTTAGAGGTCAATTATTTCCAGTATTTTGGAAAATAAAAGCAGACTGAAAGTTTGAAAGGAAATAAAGATATATCACATACTTGTTCTGTGTTCAAACTCATTATACAATAATAACCACCAGCAGAAAAGTGTAGAGTTATGGGTGTAGCAATAAATATGATACACTAAATAATGGTATATAATACACACAAAACAGCTATGTTCAATAGCATAAAGACACAAATAAAATAGTTGTAAGAAAAAATGATATCAAGATCCTTTCATAAAGGACAAAATGTAGTTAATGATGAGCAAAGTAGAAAAGAAAGAATATTCCTTTTGGGAAGGTACATACAATTACATAGAATTTGAAAAGAGACAAAAATACTCATTCAAAATCTATTCATTTCAAAGATGACCTAGATCAAGGAGAATGCTGAATTGGAGGACATTATTTTAAAACTGGGCAAATAAGTATAAACTTTGCAAAGAAAACTAACAAAAAAGATAAAATATACAACCCTCCCAGTATATGACCTAACCTTACAAATGTTCAGTAGAGGACCCTATTGTAAATCATTATTAATAATGAAGAAAATAAGAACTTAAAAGAGAAGTTTGGTATTAGATTTTAGTTCTGGTGAAGAAAATGAACAAGAGTGTATAAATTAAAGGCAATAAATAACATAATACAGGATTTTTCTTTTTTTTTTAGTTCTTAATATAATTTCTGATTCTGCAGATGAAGAATTAAGATTAATTTATCAGAAGTGAGAAAAAGTCAATTAAATGCACATTTTTGTCAATTTCCTGAAATTGAATAATTTTATTGACTTATTCTCTAAATCAGTTTAACTCCCAAGAGCAAGAGTGGGATTCCTCCCTGCAGGGTCCCCTTTGTTGCCTGGTGATGAATACATTGATGGAAACTGGACATGGGAGGGGAGGACTCAGCCATGGGCCATCGCTTCTCCTGTTCCCTCAAGTATTTAACTGGTAAGGGCTCTCCCAGGGAAGAGAAAGAGACAGAGAGAAGACAGCCTCCCACACAGAGTAGATTTTATGAAAATGCATTTGGTTCTATGAGGTATGAGGGCTTCTGGCATCTGGGCTACCCTCTGCCTTCTTTGCGTCCCAGTTTTCTCAGGTTTTTTTCTGTACTTCCTTTATTCTTCCTCATGATAGTCCTATCATTCCTCACCTCCCAGTAATCTTCTTGGCCCTTTCACAAAGTACCACATGGAACTTAACATGACAGAGTCCAAACCACCATGGCTGAAACCCAGACATTCCCCAAAGAGTAGCTTATGAAGCCCAGTGTCCCAAAAGTGATGATGATACTCGAACTACATGCTGGGGAAAGTCTCTCACTCACAAAATGAGCAAAAGAAAACACAAACCAGTTGAATTATTCATGTCAAAACAGGTGACAGCTTACATCCCATCACAGGCCCATTAAAAGCAGTTAGAGAAGGTTTAAAGATAATAATAAATAACTAAATAGCAACCTTTAATTATAAAGATGATGTATCACATTTTTACACATGTATTTAAGAGTATCATATTGTATGTTCATAGGACTTTACAATTTACAATATTTTGACATTTCCTTCTGCTTATTGGGGAGTTAGAGCAGACACGTGCTATTTACATATCCCTGGGTAGCATGACACCTGCCCTCTTCCTTGTTCTCAGTAAGACTGAGGTTGAATTCCCTACTCTGTCACCATCTAGCTACGTGATCTTAGGTAATAATAACGGCTAACATTTCTTGAGTGTTTAATAAATGTCTGGAACTCTTTAAGTCCTTCACACGCGTTTACTCATTTAATTCCAAATCAGTGAAGTAGGTATTATTATTTTCATACCACTTTATCACTTTACCACAGAGAGATTGTAAACTTTTCCAAATACACATGGTCTTTATTTGCTGAGCTGATTTTGAATTTTAGCATTTTGATTGTAAAACTGGCAATCATGAATTCTGTACTCTGCTTACCTTCCTTGTAAGTCAGGACCTTTCTGATCCTCTATTTTTCTCTTCTATACAATGAGCTAATAAGGCTGTCAGGAAAACCAGTGAGATGCATTGTGGAAAGCAATTAACCCAATGTCTGGCATATAGTGGATAATTATTCAATAATTGTGTTACCATTCTTTAGGAATCTAAAGAAATTACAATTGAAAAATTTAAGTTTTAAATTCAACTTAAGAAACTTAAAAGAATGAAAGTAGTTCATAGTTGCATGGGCTAAAATTCAGTGCTCCAAATCATACTGAATTTTAATGCTTACCACAGTTTTAAGAACGATAGCATGTTAACAGACAGGTGTGTTTGAAGGAGTAGCCCCCAGGCTGAGAACCTAGGTACTGGGAGAGTAGTAAGGTTTATGCTCTGAAGTATGGTGTTCCTTGTAAAGCCTCACATTCAGGGTGAGGACCTTGACCTATGTACAAGGACACACTTAAGAACTGGTGGACAAATAGAATTCAATGCCCCAAGGCAGCATTTCTTTAGGTCTCTATTGCTGCAGTTCACCGCTAGGGGCACTTAATGCCTTTGATGTAAAATGTCTTGTCTCTGCCTTGAAACTGTGGCCAGGGAAGTTTCAGTAGGGAAACCAATTGATTCTTCATCCCAGGAAGCAGCATGTGTCAGAAATGAGTGCTCAGTTGCTTGGTTTTTCATGTTAATCTGTTATTTCTTTTCAGGAGACAAATATTCTGTTTTAGATGTAAAGCAAAAAACAAAGGTTTTTTTTCAGGTTTCTATAACAACAACGCATATTCCCTTCCTCAGAAAATTGAGTATTGGCCTGCTCAGGAAAGACAGCCAGAACCAAGAAGTCCTATTTGTAACTGGTCATTAATGTGCCACCAGGGAGAGGATGCAAAAGCTCCTGGTAATGATACGGGTAGAACATAAGTTTTTCCAAATACTACAGCAGCTAGTTTGTCATAGAAAATTAATGGATACCCCGCAGGTCAAAGTAAACCCACACTAGAAAAACACCATACAGGGAATTTTGGATTTTTATTAAGGCGATGACCTACCAAGTAATATGAGTTAATCTGGATTTTCTGTTGAACATGTTAAAATCAGATACTACCATGTGCTTCATTCCCTTAATTTACATATATGCACAGCGTTGTTTGGGAATTCGTAGTTAAACTTGTTATGATTAATAAGAAAAGAACATAGATACTAAGTAATGTATTGGGGTCAAGGCAAATGACATTACTGATTGATTTATGATACTGTATAGTTGATTTCTAAAATGAGTAGACATAATGTTAAAAAAATTATGAAGTTGGGGAAAATGTGATACTCTCTAAGGCCATGACTTCTCTGTTAGTTTGTGTGTATGCGTGTGTGGAAAGGGTTTGGTGGCTTAAGAAATTGCTATTACTATAGTGTTATTTTATAGTTTTATATAACAATTCATTAGGTATGTATACAATGATAGTATGTTCTAAATCTGATAATTTGCAAATTTTATTTTAAATGAATGGGAGTTTCAAGTTATTATCAGACAATCATATTTCTTACAGTGCCCTCAAATTTGAGAATCTTAATAAGACTGAATTGCTAAATTTGATTAAATCCAGTCTAGTTATTAAATATATTTCTAGTATGAGATTAGTTTTATTTGAAGACACCTAAATCTACATGGTACAAAAGACAGAGCAAAGAATTAAAATTAGAATCATTCCCTGCTTCTAAAATCAAAGAACAAGCAGTGACAGCAAGATATAGGTTTGTCACTAGCAATTTATGAGAACAAGAGAAAACCAATCTCAGTGGTCAACTTGTCTCGGTAAGATGCTGAAATACCTGGCATTGTTTCGAGCATGAAGACTATCCCAATATTGTTCTCTCTCTTAAACTTGCTAAGCAAACCAAGGAACACTAAAGCCAAATTTAGATTGGCTGGGGTCAGGGAGGGTGTGGTAGGGGAAGAAAAGAGAGACTGAAACAATTCAAAATCTGCCTAGAAGAACAGACAAATGTTTTATTTAAGGTGCTGCACTTTGTTGCTGTCGCAGATGTGACAAAGGATTGCTATTGAATTCTAAGTTTCATGTTTTCATAATGAACTACAAACAACAGTTGTTTTCGGCAGCCAAATCAGTTCCTCCCTTGGCATTTTTCACCTTTGGCTTCCACTAGGTGAGACAGAGGGTGCTTGAACTCAGTGCTAGTTGTGATGGTTAATTTAATGAGTCGACTTGACTGGGCTACAGGTGCACAGGTATATTTGGTTAAACATAATTCTGGGTGTGTCTGTGACCGTGTTTCTGGAAGAGATTAACAGTTGAATGGGTAGACTGAGCAAAGCAGATTGCCTTCCCCAGTGTGAGAGGGCCTCATTCAATCCCTTGAAGGCCTGAATAGAAAAAAAGGCTGAGCAAAAGACACTTCACTCTCTGCCTGAGGGTCTTCGAGTTGGGTCATCGGTCCTTTCCTGCCTTTCAGACTCTGACTGGAACTTACACCACTGGCTCTCCTGTTTCTCAGGCCTTCAGGAGGTGAAACTTGGAACTCTTTGGTCTCTATCATCGTGTATACATATAAATTTATAAGTTATAAATTTATTATAATTCCTTATAATAAATTTCTCTAGATAGATTTTATTGATTCTCTTCTTCTGGGGAGCTCTGAGTAACACACTAATATTCGTAAATCTATTTTAATTGCCGAACTTACTTGCCACAGTAATTTGGGGGATACAAAATAGCTCGTTCACTATAGTTTCACACACACACACACACACGTGTATGTGTCTATGTCTATGTATATGTATGTTATATATATATGTGTGTACAAATATCCTATTTTGGCCAGGAAAACAAAACCTACACTAGATAATTCAATTGAGGACATTTTTTCTGGGGGCTTAGTTACAAATGTACTTGGAATAACTGAAAAAAAAAAGGAGAAAGTAAGGCAACATCGGTTTTAGGCAGTCATCTCTGCTCTCAGATCTAGAGGGACAAAAGACACAAGCAGAGTTATTGGAGCCTAGAAGCCGGGGCCACCAGGCAGGAGCAGAAAGCTCCATGGGCCTGCCTGGTGGGAGCGGAAACTGACCACAGAGGAGGTGCAACTACTGCTGATGACACTACTCAAAGCAGAAAAACAGCATGGAAAATATCCTGCCTTCTCCCATTGGCGGAACCTAGCAAGGAAGCCTAGGGAACAGAATTGGCAAAAGTCAGCCCCTGTGATTTAGAACAGACCAGGGGAAGGGTGAAAAATGATTCTGAAGACAAGCACATGGTTAGTATAAATGAATATATATGCATTTGTATGTGTGCATATATATATGTGTGTGTGTATATATATATGTGTTGTGTGTGTGTATTCTTTGTATTGATAATGGGGGAAGTTTCTAAATGAAAAGAAAGGCTTGCATAGAGTCTTCAGAGTGGCCCTTTGCTCAGAAGCTTCGCTTTGTCCCTTAGTAGTATGAGATGAGAGAAATGACATACATCCAGGCACTACGGATCAAGGCAGAAAAAGACATTGGTCAAAAACTTGAGGTTATTAGGGCCTTTAAATTCAGTCTAAACAAAGGGACTGCCAGTCTCGGTAGCCCAGGTAGTTAGGAAGAGCAAGTAAGCAAAAAAAAAAAAAAAAAAAAAGCAAAATTGATTTATTCCTCTCCACCAATTTGTGGAATGATATTATCTTCTTTTGTTAAAAACCAAGGCTCAGGGAATTTGTTACTTAAACAAACTTGTTAATGTTAGAGCAGCAACTCAAGTCTACTTCAAACCTTCTACTACAGCAGACCTTTGATCTGTAGGAAATCCACTTCAGAGAGTAAGGGCAGGGTTGGTTTCATGGATGTTAGACATGTGCAGTTATACAAAGACCCATGATCAAAAGGGTCCCATCCTTGGTTTAATGCTCTGCTGTTGCCATCTTGTAATACTTTATAGTTTTATCTTTGAATCCTTGTTTTGGAAGTAAAGTCTGATAGGACAGTGGTGCATGCACAGGCAGAAATGACATGCACAGCATGTGTACCTACTACCATTTCTTGCTGACACATTTGCATATAGCACTCATGCTCCTGCCTCGTGAGCATAGTGGACCAACGATAAATGGTAGTACGGCAAGACTCAAAGAGAATAGTGTTACATCTGACACTGCACACGCAGGGGCACAGACAACGCTGAGATGCTATGCTCACTGTTCAAACCAAAATTTGTTTGAACACAAAGAAAAGGCAATGACTGGCTCTCTAAGAAGCATGAATGACCAAGAAAACCCATCATATTTTTTCTTATGCTACCTCTCTATATTAGCTAACCACTTACACTGAAAGTAAGGACATAGATGGAAAGAAAACTCCTCCCTTACTCACTGGGAAGATGAAGGTAGACTGTATTGGTATAGTGTAAGCATACCAAGAAGTGAAATAAAATTATTTGAGCTAGTTTTATATATTGATTCTACAGGTCTGGTAAGACAGAATAACATACGCATGTATGAGATACAAAATGTAAATTGTGCAATTTTGGTGATTCTGTGTGCTCTTATATTTACATTTAAAAGAGACATTGCAAAATATGAAGATAAATGGCAAAATTCATGCCAATAATTAATTTTTATTTTTACTTAGAACATTAAATAGCAAATATAAAACAATATGACAAGTCAAAACACAGAATAAAAGCTATATATTTTAGTATCTTTAATGGCATTTTTTTCTACTCTTTGAAGAGGGACCCTATGTTTTTATTCTGCAGTAGACACCCCAAATTATATAGCTGGCTCTGAGTAACGAGTAATACTGATATTATAGAAACACATGGAATTTGTTTATTTCAGTGGCTCGCAACCTTCAATATGAATCAAAATCATGAGAAGATATTATTTTAAGGGATGTCTAAATCCAAACCCAAAGATTCAGATTCAGTTGGTCCTGCACGGGATGCAGCATTTTTTTAAGTTCCGTGGACGATTCAAATGTACAGTAAGGATCAAGAACCACAGGTATAGATGTCTCCATACTTACAAAAACCCTAATTACATATAATGCATAACCTCAACTAGAGGTTATACATTTTAATAGCAGCTTTCTAGAGATAATGCCGCAAACAAAACAGGAAAATAATAGCAGGCCAGGGAGGGAACTTAGGGGAACTTGGAGTGTATTTTTAAATCACCAGTTTCAACTAAGCATAGGATAGTTTCTGTCTGGTACTTTAAGCAAAAAAAAAATCTGAAGAAGTTCAAGAGTTCACTGTTAAACAATGTAGCTATTGTTTGCTTATGGAAATAGCACGTGTAATTATTAAATTATTAATTTAGTTATTTTAAAATTATTACCATAGCCATAGAGGAAACAGACCAGCACTTAACATGTTTTGTTATTTTTATTTTCTAAGTAAATAATTCACATGTAGAAGGTCTGACTCAAGCTTCTCTTGACAAAAGTCTTAAGTAGATTCGGTAGCTATTTAGATTCATAGTTGGCAGAAGGGATTGTATTTGTGTGCCTGCATATATATGTCCACACCTTGGCTCTACAGCTCCTTAACAAAGATGTTGTTCCTCTCCTTTTTTTATTTGTGGGGAATGAGAATTTAATGTATAAGGAATTAAAGAGACATTCATAGGTGAGCAAAAAAAGAGTAGCCTTTTCCCCAAAATGCAGGGAATTCTTGGAGTTTATTTTGAAAACAGTTAAAACGGTTTTACTCTTTTCAATAACATTGACTCCCTAAAATTTATTCAACCCCATGGATATCATACACCTCATAAAGAATACTCTTTTTTTGCAGAGTAGGGGATTCATTAAAGATGTTTTAAATATTTTTTAAACTTAATTTTACTAAATATCTCTACAGTACAAAAGTTAATGAAAGATACAAAACAATAGGAATTCTCTAAGCAAACAAGTGAGGGGAACACTTGAATAGAGTTCTACTTCCTTTTGGTTGGTTTATCTCTGCAGGATTTTTCATAGCCTAGGATATGCAAATATATATTATGCATCTTCAAGATACTTTTGGTCCTAAATACTAGAAATATTCTTTTTTTTTAAGCCAATATTGCCCACTGAAGTAAAAGTGGCTAATCCAGTTGGACCATGTAACTACTGAATGTTTCAAATGCAAAACAGGTTGTATTATTTTTTTCTCTTTTAGTCTCTTGAATATTCCTGCATATTCTCAATTTGGGATTCAGTGGGTGAGTCAGGTAGGTAACAACTATCTCCAGTTCAAGGGCTATGATGGAAGAAGCTCTTTTGGGGTTTCAGTTCTAAGGTCTAAGGTTGATTTATATTTATTAGACTATAAAACTGATATTCGATCCCTATCTTCACAGTAAATGTTCATAGACCTTAGTTCAGTCTGTCCAGTTTAGACAACCTATTGAATGAAGACTAGGAAAGAATAGTGTGTTTGAATGTATAGTTTTAAGGAATATTTTAGTCATCACAAGCCAAATTAAATTGATTTTCTAGGAAATAGTTCTTTGATGTTTTAAAACACATTCTAGATCTTTGATATAAATGTTCCAAGATTACTTAGTGAAATAGGTAGATTTATAGCTTTTGCTCTTAATTTTTAAAAATTGTGCATGTTCTTTACCAAACATTTTAAAATGAAGGACTGCATAGTAGACAGTGAAAATCCTTTATAATTACAATTTCCATAGATGACAAGTGGGTACAAATACTTTCAGAGAGTTTAGTACAATTATACACATTACATACACATTATGTAATGTGTGTATATGTACATGTGTGCAGGTAAATTTAATCACATAAATAATCTTAATTAATATTATTTTTAAATATGCAAACTTCATCTTAATTAGCTTTCCCTTTCATATCAATAGATTTCCTATATCTGTAATTCATGCTAATACTAGAATTATTTTCCTCATTAATATCCACTAAACCCCATTTCAATGGAAGCTCTCATAGAATAAAAATATACTTAAATATTTAAAACATACAAAGGTTCTCTGTTTGATTATATCTGTAAACTTGATTTATGTGTTCCTGCTATTCATGACGACGTAAGAAAAAAAGTAGTCTGTTCACAAATCCAAAATAAATTAACAAGAGTATGTACACATATAAATGTAAATATAGATATAAATGTAAATATATATACATGTAAAAAATATATATGTAAATGTATACTATGTAGATATATAATGTATTTTATTTACCAGTCTTCTTTTTAAATTTATTATATACAGGGAATTTAAATCTCCAAAAGTACCTGTCCCTTCACTGGCACGGAAGCTAACATGCTAAGGGACAGAGCAGGTTCACTGCTCCAAAATAAGCTACGTAGAGCCCTGTTTAGATGAAAATTACTGCCCTGAATCATGCTAAAAACCAGCACTGTGCACGTGGCTGGCAGGAAGACCCTCCTGATTATACAGCGGCAGCAACTAAATAGGGCTGAACAGAGGGACCAGCTGACAGCATGGGGAGTCGGAGCCACAGTTGGAATCCCTCGTTCGCAGAAGATACAACAGGGCAATCCCTTAATTTAAAGAACTGTTGTCAAGTAGTGTCAATGGGGCCATCTGTGGGGGAATGAAGAATAAGAATGCCTGGCAAGGAGAAGTGTCGGAGACTGATGAAGAGTACTGTAAACTTTAATAAATGATAAATTGTAATGTTTACTATAAACCAGAAGAAAAAGTATAATTTATTATTTTAATACAGAGTGTACTATATGGTAAGGCTGGGATATAGGAACTTAAAAGGCTCATTGAATTAAGTATTTTGCCTTCCTAAAAGTATATCCCAATAAGGTTCACATATTTACCAAAACGGCAGATTACACGCACAATAAGTGAGAGCTGGAGACATGAGAAAGACAGTGCACGAATGCTTTCCACCTCAAAGAAATTCAGGGCCAAAGGTCAGAGTAAAAGTGAGCAGGTATTCCTCCAGTATAGTGCTTCTGAGATTACACTGGGCAACCCTGCTCTATCTACCTAGATTGACACTCTTAAAGATGATCCCTATCGATTAAGGAATTCATTCTGAATTTAATGCTCACACTGTCATACAGGAGAGAAGAAAATCTACAGAGAATGAAGCCACAGTGATAAATCAGCTTTCTGTCTTGGACTCAGTACTTTTGCACTCTCTGCTCCCTCTCTCTCTCTTTGTAAAATTGATGTCCTTGAAAACAGACATGAATTTTGAATTATGACTCTTGGAACAACTAATAAGTTGACTTGTTTTGAAGACACTTCTATGTTAATTGTTTGTATTATGGGCATTCCAAAACCTACAAACCATATGCTAAGCCATGAATATTATGTCTACATTATACAGGGAACATAGGGTTAATACATTTTCTATTATTTTCCATTACTTTTTTAGTACATTTTTATTACCTGGTGGTGTTTTATACTTGTTATTAAATCACGCACATTTTTAAAAGGAATGCCAAAATGAAACAGAAGGAATATTAAGCATTTTTAAGAATTGGAATTAATAATTTGTAGCACCTAGTACATTGCATTTACATATTAAGAGATCAAAGTACAGTTCATCAGTTTAATCCAACAAATATTTATCTGAATTCCTACAATATGCCAGATGATGTGTAAGGTTAGGGAAGCAAAAATGAATAAGACATAGTTACCTTCCTCAAGGAGCTAGGACAGGGAAAATCTAGGACAGGGAAACCTAAGGGTGGGTATAATGATAAGGAGAACATGGGAATTGCTTATAAGAAGGAAAACCAACCATAGTCCTGACCTGACTGATATGCAAGTATTTCCTCTCTGTCTAAAGACTACAGGTTTTCACTCAAGCCTAACAATTACACATTTCAAAACGTATTTAGTCTACCTCATTTTCACGTTTGTCATCTATTATTTCAGACCTTTCTCCTTATAGAGTCTATAACATCCTCAGTGCTTTCCATTGTTCAAGAGTCTTAAGTCTTCCTTCTGTTCTTAGGAGGCAGTCAAGTCAGTTGGTAATACATCTGGAGCCTCAGAGCTAGCAAGGAATCTGATGCTCTCCCATCTCCATCCTTCAGTTGTGCATGAACAACAGAAGCCCAGAAATACTAAGCAAATTTTTCAGTCACACATTTTTAATGGAAAAACAAAGACCAAGTTAAGTTTTAGTTCAGACTCTGGGAACTCTACTAATTTACTTCCAAGTGGAGGGAAGACTAATAAGAACATAGTTCTAAAGGTAAAAGGTAGAACTTTAAGTACTGAATTTGGAAAGTATTCAATGTTACACTTTCAAATATTTAGAGTCAGACCTCCAATACACAATGGCCGTTCCCATCAATAGATAAAAGAGAGCAGACTACCATCTTCCCCCTTGTCCTTTGTTCCCATTTTCACTTTTGATGCTCTATCTCTTAGCACAGTTTTACTAGAAACAAACTGGGATAGCTCCTGCTGGACTTCATTTCCGGCTTTTAAGTACTGGCTATAGGGCAGGCAGTACTTCAAAGGGAGTCTGTCTATAAAGATATCAATCAACTCGAGAAAATAGACTCGCTCCTCAGAGACAGGAAAGTGTTCTTATCAGGTGTGTTCAGCAAAATAGAGAACTAGTGGCTCTGAAGCCGAACAGCCCCATCTACATTAGATTTATTTAACTATTTGAGAGTTGAAATGGGAATAAATGAAAGTTGTGTCTAAACTGTGAAGACTGCATAAGCCTGACTGAAATATTAGAGTACAGTTCTGCTTCTAGGGAATCTGCGACTAGAGAGCTGATTCTCCATTTGGAGCATATGCCTGACACCTAAGTGCT
The DNA here is from genome assembly GCF_028021215.1 of Eschrichtius robustus. Lineage (NCBI taxonomy): Eukaryota > Metazoa > Chordata > Mammalia > Artiodactyla > Eschrichtiidae > Eschrichtius > Eschrichtius robustus. The sequence goes on from NC_090830.1 coordinate 70,716,359, forward strand.
GTACGAAACCGAGCCGGGTTGTTTTAATGCGATGGATCATACCCTTGGGCCCAAAGAATCCATGGACAGAATTCACAACTAATTTGAAGTTCTGGGTGAAGTTGTATTAAAAAATAGTTTATTTTTCACTAGGTAAATTTAGCACTTCAATTATGAAAGTGGGCAACAAATCACTGCAGTGTTATCAGTATCTGTTGATTTTTACCAGTCAAAATCACAGATATTTCCAAATCATGTTGCAAGCATCTTGAAATATTACTAGGTCATTACAGTAGTAATTAGACACTCAATTAGATCTTGTTATTTAATGAAGAAGCAAGTATATGATATTTATGAAAATTTAATAACTAAATTCACTTTCCTTCCAATCTGTGTATTGCTTTATGCATTTAAAAACATTATTATGAATCTGAGAAGAATACTGGCAGTACACTGTTATTGATGGTCAAAAACAATTAAACATACACAGTCTTGTGCATTACATTTCAAAACTTGACATACCAATTAAGTACTTGCACAAGACATTCTGGGGCCTCAGTCATGTGGGTGAGTCCACTGGAAGGAGAAGGAACTGGTTTGCAGAAGAAGAAGCTGCTGTTGGCTTACCCATGAGGGCAGCTTATCCATGTCACAGTGTACATTTATTTAACAAACTTGACTGTGGTTCAAGGAGAAGCTGTTATGTGAGATTGTCTAATCCAATGGGTGAGTTAACAACAATAGGAATAAGTACAGTAGGAAATCCTTGAAATGAAATGCCTTTGACATCATCTTAGTTCTGGATAGTCACCCCCTTTAAAGAAATGATTTCAGCCAGTGTCTGTGGGCTATGTGGATCAAGATCCAGTCACCCTGACACTGAAAGGGAAAAAAATATTAAAAATATACGCATGAACTAGACCCTGAAATAAGCTTGTCACTGATAAATTTAAAGTACAATTCTGAGTGTGAGAGGGGACCAAGACAATATTTCTTCTGTGCAAACTGTGCTGATACTGTACTATGCCCCTTATCTGTATCATCTCATTTAATCACTAATAATAATTCCATGAGGGAGATTTTATTGTTTTCCTCCTTTTAACTGGTGAGGACTCTGAAACCAGAGAGATAAGTAATTTGCCCAAAGTTATTCTCTTAGTCAGTTGGGCTGCCATCATAAAATACCGTAGATTGGGTGGCTTAAACAACAAAGCATGATCTTCTCCCAGGTTTGGAGGCTAGAAGTCTGAAATCAAGGTGCCAAAATGGTTGATATCTGGTGAGAGCTCTCTTCCTGGCTTGTGGATGGATGCCTTCTCTTCGTGTCCTCAAACACCAGTGAGAGAGAGAGACTGCTTGAGTGAGCTCTTGTCTCTATTCCTCTTCTTTTTGTTCTTTTTGGCTGCACTGCAGGGCATGTGGGATCTTATTAGTCCCTGACCAGGGTTTGAACTCATGCCCCCTGCAGAGGATGTGCAGAGTCTTAACCACTGGACTGCCAGGGAAGTCCCACTATTCCTCTTCTGATAAGGATACTAATCCTATCGGATTAAGGCTATACCCTTATAGTCTCATTTATACTTAATTGCCTCCTAAAGACTCTTTCCCCAAATACAGTCATATTGGGAACTAGGTCTTCATACCTGAATTGTGGGGGCACAGTTCAGTCCCTAGCAGTCATAAAATAGTAAATTGAGTTGCCAGAACTAGAGTTCTGGTCTCTTGGAATCTAGAACTCATAGCCTTAACTGATCCAACAGATCCCTTTTCAGGACCACAGCCACAAGGTTCTTAGGCAATTTGAGTCTCAGTGGAAAGCTGAAATGCTAAGTATAATAAATCAAGGGCGTGAACCTCTCTATGAAACAGAAACAGACTCATGGACATAGCATAGAGAACAGACTTGGGGTTGCCAAGGGGGAGGGGGTTGGGGGAGGGATGGAGTGGGAGGTTGGGGTGAGCAGATGTAAGCTTTTATATAGAGAATGGATTTAACTGCTTTTCAAAAGCCGATGAGATTTATAAAGATTTTCTACCAAAAAACAAAAACAAAAACAAAAAACAAACCCTTGCAGTAAATCATTATAGATTTTCAAGTGCTATCAGCCTTTATGCTTTCAGATGTCATAGGAGTCATCTGTAATAGTTAAGCTTTATCACCCAAAGTCTTATTTTCAGGAACCCATTCTCAGAACATGTCAACTTATAATATTCTATGAAAGTAAATGAAAATGTGTTCTATTTACCTTTCATGCTAAGCAGTTTAATACAGAATTAACTACTAATAAAGTCATGGATTTAGCAGGAAAACAATTAAGCAGTGAAATTCGATACATTTTCCTTTAGTTTTATTTAATATGCACAATATTTTATTTTTACTTTACAAAGATGACGGTATTTAGAATTAAGCTCCTTGTAACCCCCGAGAGTGTATGAACTTGAACTTTCTCATCACTCATGAGAATCCTCAAAGAGAACAAAGACAAAACACTGACCAAATGCTTTTCAAATTGTAATCCAAACATTAAATTCTGCTTACTCTCTGTTCAGTAACTTTTATCCATGATAAAGATCAGGCAATGATTTATATCTATTTGACACTATAAGAATACTGCCTAAAGCCAGTGAGCTTTTCAGGGCCTTAACTAACTAATTGACATAGAAAGATATATTTAGTCCAGAATACTGAAAAAGCACTTAACAATCAAAATGAATTAATTTCAATAATTTTAATATTATGTCAACTTCATTAATTATTAGTATTCAAAAATGTGTTACCATAGTTGCTAAAAAGTTTGTTAGATTTTCTTTGCTTATCAAGATGTTCTTGATAAGGAATTGAAAAAATTAGTCCAATACAAATTAAGATATTGTAAAAGACTGAATGGTAAAAATAATTTTGCCTTCTTCAGCAAAAATATATTTATGAGGTATATTTTAATGTAATTTCTATGATATAAGATGAAAATTTTAAAAATGTGTAGGACCAACAAAGGTCTTAAAATGACAACTAAATTGGCGCCTTTTATTTGTTATTCTGCCTCTTTTCATTATTTTATTGAGGTTACCTCCTAAGATTACAAGAAAAATTAACTGCTAAAATTTAAATAATACTACCACGGCTCACATCTCAAATACAGAAGTAAGACACCTGTAGTCATAAAGCAGAAACCCTCTCTCAAAACCCACTGGGAATCAAAAAAATATATAATGATTTTTTTTTTCTATGGCAACTATTATTTCTTTCTGAATCAAGAACCAAGGCTTCCTGTTGCTTGCAGAACACATATCTATGTGCCCCTGATAAATTAGGAATGAACATTTGTTTCTTTATAATTGGGTTATATTTTCAGTCAGGGACAAATGATTTTTGAATAATGGGTCAATCATTATTTGCTTGTTTGAATGAATATACTGAATGAAAATTAGTGTTTTAAAATATTTATGTACCTTAATAATTCAATAGCTAGTCAAAATGGTAGATCATTTGTGTCTGCAGACAGAGCCTGGGCTGATAATACAATTTTTTTAAAAGCATATGCAAATATAAGAATATGGAAAGCCCTTGCAACTTACTTTAAAAGATATCTTAGTCCACTAGCCCACTTTCTCTGTTTCTACCTCCTATTAGTCAAAATTTGCCACCTGGCTATTTCCTCAACTTGCAGGTTGTCTCACCTGGCCCCTTTGGTGGTGTCTGAGCAGATACCATTCCATGAAAGCAGCAGTAGCAGGAGAGACCCTGGGTTCCCTGATATTGGCCTCTGGAGAAACAGTGCTGGACACAGGGGATCCATAGCAGTGGCTGAGGTGGGCTAAGCAGTCAACGTGTCTGGGAGACACGGATGACTCAGATAAAGCTGAGAAAAATCTGAGGATTCTCATATTAGATAATCAATATAAGAAGTAAAGCTTTTGAGGTTAAATCACTCATAGTATACTTATGCTGTGAATGAACATGCTTTTTTTTTTTTTTTTTTAACAAATGGGAGATAGTAGCTGCCCCTGAGGGAGGGACACCACAATATCACATATCTTTAACCTGGCTGAGCCTTCTGGATATAAAAGGTTGACAGATTCTCACTCTGCCCTCAAGGATATTACACTATCACTGGAGAAAGCAAAAATGTTTTTAAAAGTAATAAGTGGTCAAAGATTGCTGACTACTAAAATGGTAACATAATGGATAAGTACCAAAGGATTACAGATGTGACAGGAGATGAATGCAAACGTGTTAGCTAAATACTGTTCGGTAAGCAAGCTATTTCTCAGCAATGTGAAGTAACTAATATGCCTCTAGGTGATCTATAAGTAAAATACTTAGGCAGTAATCTGAAAAAGCTTAAACCACCAGACAGAGAAAACCAAAACACCCAACAAAGGCAGCATAATTTTTCTTATAAAAATGAATATGCTAAATGTGAATAGATTATTTTTTATAGGTACTATATCTCCCCATTTAACAAATGAAAAAAAAAAAAAAAGACTAAGTTTTTATTTTGGAGTAAACAAAGATTAACATTATTTTAAAATATCTCTAATAGTATACAATCTGGCTATCTCTTAATGAAATATTTATCTGAATGTTGTGTAGAAAGAACAGTTTATCAAAATTACTGCCTTAATTTTGTTTCCCTGTGGATATTTAACATGTCACAGGCACAACTCTGTCTGTGGTTTTAGAGGAAAAATTATATGTTAGCTTAAAACTTATTACATTAATTCAGTAAATGTAAAATATTGATCTAAATAATTATATTTTCCAAACTCATCATTCAATTGCACATACATGTGGCTAAGCACATGTGTGTGCACACACACACACACAGTCTCTGAGAATGTATAAATTATTGCCTTAAATTTCCATCTTTACTCTACTGAGTGAATAAGTATATATGTGCTATATATATATTATATATATTATATATGCTAATACATAATTTTGTAGAAACAAAACAATTTTGAACTTGTAGGAGATTTTGTTTTCTAAATTAATTAGGATTATCTAAATTCTAAGACCAGAGGTTATTCCTAACTACTTTATAAATTTTGATTTGTAAATTTATAGTTTAGAAAAATTATCTAAATTTCACTTTTACACGGATAAAATGAACTCGCTAAAGCTTTGTTTACATGGTGTCAATTTTTAGTAAGATAAATATTTATTACATAAAATCATGCAGAAAATATGCCAAGTAAAATGACTTTTTAAGTGTAAACAATGCCAGTGGGTTTCTTTTGTGCATGTTTCATGTCTGGGAATATTCCCACTGTAGGTCAGAGAATATCAGCCTCTCAGAAATTCTTTGCTGAATTGTTGCTCAGCATTCCCACACTTTCTAAGATGAATCTACCAAAAAGCTCAGATGTATGTTTGACACTTCATTAAATCAACTCCAGCACAGATAACACCAGGAGATGATGCACTTCCAGAAATAAGGGTATTTTATGAGGTAATGTAACAACAAGAAATAATTGAAACATTTTCTATGACAATAAAAATAACTGCATATATTATATGATTGGCCTCACTCAAATAGTATTTAAAATATAAAAAATTTAACTGATTCTGTAACAGTCCAATATTGATTAATATATAAGTACATCCATGACATGAAACAAAAAAGTTTAAGAAAATATCTAATTAGTAGTTGACTCAGAAGTCTCTATTTTTATTGATAAGAAAATGGAAGCCTAATTAATGACTACAAAAGAGAAATAAATGATGATTACAATTAAGGCTTCATAATAGCTTGCAGCACGCTGGGAAATCTTTTTGTCCAAGTACAAATGATTTCACAAAATATGCTATAATTCATAAAAAAATATTGTGAAGAAAATCTTTCATTCTGTGATATTCCTGCCAAAGAAACATATCCTGAAGAAACATCAAATATACGTGAAATGATGGATGATTTACAAAATAATTGGCCTATAATTTTCAGAGATGTCACTCTCATGAAACTCAAAGAAAGAAAATTTTCAAGATGCAACATGGGAATGAGGCATGAGAGCTCTATGCAAAGCATGACTCTGAACTGGAGACTGCTATAAAACACATTATTGGGGAAACTGGCATAACTTGAATGGTGCCTGAGGATAAGATAATAATAATGTATCATGTTAACTTTCTGATTTTGAAGATTATATTAAGACAATGTCTCTGTTTAAAGGAAATACATCCTAACCCTAACCCTAACCCTATTTGGGGATGATGAGACATCAAGGTGGCAATTCAGTCTAATATGGTTCATATACAAAAAGAAATCAAACCTCTTTCTTTGTACTGTAACTCCACCTATTTTGTAATTTTGTGATTATTTTAAAATAAAAAAGAACAAACATAAAATTACATGGGAATATTTAGAAACTTTAGAAACTTTAAAAATAATCCTTTAATCCTATTCCTGGGCATATACCTGGAGAAAGCTATAATTCAAAAAGATACATGTAGTAATTCAGTTGATAAGCAAAGAATAAGTGATATATGTATTTTAGATGCCTTCAAAATGATGCTTAAATAGACAATTCAACAATAATATTTGGGGATTTTAATACACCACTCTCAATAATTGCTAGAACAACTGGACAGAAAATCAGCAAAGATATAAAAGACTTGAGCAATATCAAACAACTTGACCTAACTGACATTGAAAGAACACTTTACCCAATGACTATAGAATACATGTATTTTTCAAGCATGCATAAAACATTCTCCAAGATATACTATATGCTGGGCCATAAAACTAGTCTTAATATATTTTAAAAGATTGAAATAATACAAATTATATTATCTTAGAAAAATAAAATTACATATTAACCATATAAAGAAATCTTAGCGCCACATATTTGGAAATTAAACACACAATTTCAAATGACATATAGGTGAAAGGAAAAAAGGGGGGAATTAGAAAATATTTTGAATTAAAGGTAAACAAAATCATCATATCAAAGGTAATTGGATGTAGCTAAAACAGTGCTTGGTGGAGATGTGTAGCTTTAAGGACTACTATACTGGAAAGGAGGAAAGATCTCAAATCAATTATCAAAACTTTCACATTAAAAAAAATAGAAAAAGAAAAACAAACTAAATCTAAATCAAGATGTGAGATAATAAAAAAATTGTAGTGTAAATCAGAAAAAAAAAAGATAACAGAAAAGCAATAGAAAAATCAGTGAAACCAAAAGATAGCTCTTACAATAAATCAACAAAATTGACAAACCATTAGACAGACTAACAAAGAAAACAGAAGACCCAAAACTCCAAAATTAGAAATGAATGAGAGAACACTGCTACTTACCCTGTAGTAACTAAAAGAATATTAAGGGAATGTTGAGAACAAATTCATGTCCAACATATTAGAGAACCCAGATGAATGGACAAATTCCTAGAATCACAAAAAATTACCTAAACTGACTCAAAAAGCAATAATAAATCTGAGTATATCTACATTAAGTAAAGACATTGTATTTATAATAAAATTTTCTGCAAAAGATACTCCATACCCTGAAGACTTCACTGATGTATTTTACCAAATGTTTAAAAAACTATATCATCTGCATGAACTTCTTCAGAAAATAGATGAAATAATCCCTACTCATTCTATGATGTCAACATTACACTAATACAAAAGACAGACAAATAAACCATAAGTAAAAAAAAAAAGAGAGAGATCAATATTCCTTAAGAACATAAGCACAGAAATCCTTAAAAAAATATTATCAAAATGAATCATCCACATATAAAAAGAATGATACAATGTGAGTAAGTGGTGATTACCTCAGAAATGCAAGATTGATTTAACACCTCAAAATTAATTCATGTTACACACTATGTTAATAGAATAAAGGAAAGAAAAACACATGGTAATTTCAATAAATTCAAAAAAATTTTTGACAAAATAAAATATTTGTTCATGATATAAGTTCTCAATATCCTAGAAATAAAAGGGAAATTCCACAGCTTGATAAAGGACATCTACAAAAACCTACCAGAAGCATCACAATTAACTGTGAAACACTGAATGCTTTACTGCCAATACGTGGGACAAATTAAAGATATCTGCTTTCACCACTTCTATTCAACATGGCACCAAAGATTCTAGCAAAAGCAATAAGTTAAAAAAAAATTACTGGCATCCAAAGTTAAAAGGAAGTAGTAAAACTGATTTTATTTACAGATGACATAATTCTCCCATGTGGAAATTCTAAAGAATCCAAGATAAAACTATTATAATTAATAAACAAGTTTAGAAGGTCATAGGATATAAGGTATATATTTAAACATTAATTATGGAACATTAAAAAATCAGTTAGATTTCTATATATTATCAACTAACAACCTGGAAGTGAAATTAAGAAAACACTTTTGTAATCTACAAATGACAAATGTTGGAGAGGGTGTGGAGAAAAGGGAACCCTCTTACACTGTAAGGAATGTAAGTTGGTGCAGCCATTATGGAAATCAGTATTGAGGCTCCTCAAAAAACTAAAAACAGAGTTGCCATGTGATCCAGAGATCCCACTCCTGGGAATATACCCAGACAAAACTATAATTTGAAAAGATACGTGAACCCCTATGTTCATAGCAACACTATTTATAATAGTCAAGACATGGAAACATTTGTCCATTGACAGATGAATGGATAAAGAAGATGTGGTATACACATATACAATGGAATATTACTCAGCCATAAAAAAGAATGAAATAATGCCATTTGTAGCAACATGGATGAACCTAGAGATTATCATACTAAGCAAAGTAAGTCTGAAAGAGAAACACAAATACCATATATCACTTTATGTGAAATCTAAAATACAAAACAAATGAACCTATCTATGAAACAGAAACAGACTCACAGACACAGAGAACAGACTTGTGGTTCCCAAGGGGGAGCGGGGTGGAGGAAGGAAGGATTTGGAGCTTGGGGCTAGCAGATTCAAACTAGTATATACAAGATATATAGGAAGGATAAATAACAAGATCCTGCTGTACGGCACAGGGAGGTACATTCAATATCCTGTGATAAACCAGAATGGAAAAGAATGTGAAAAAGAATATATATATATAACTTAGTCACTTTGCTGTACAGCAGAAATTAACACAACATTGTAAATCAGCTATACTTCAATAAAATTAAAAAAACCACACTTTTGTTTACAGAAGTATCAAATACTAGGAATAAATTTAACAAATGAAATGCAAGGTTTGTATACTGAAAGCTAGTAGTAGTGGTGAATGGTTAAACATAATGTACTATATCCATACAATGGAATATCATTTAGCAATAAAAATAATTGGAATATTTATACAGATACAACTTACAAGATAGATGGTCTTCCAAAATATTATGGCAGTTGATAGAAGCCAGACACAAAAGACTACATATTGTATTTTTCCATTTATATGAGCAAAATGCATGGAAGCAGTGAATATATACAGAGAGAGTACAGATCAGTGGTTGCCTGGCACCAAAGATGGGATCAGGGATTGAATGCAATGGGCTCAAAGGAATTTGGTGTGTTACAGATCATCCTGCAACTGGGTCAAGGTCATGGTTGCACAGATCTATAAATGTATGAAAAAATTCATTGAGTTTTACTTTTACATTAGATGAATTCTATGGAATTTAAATTGTACCTCAATAAAATTGTTCTGAAAAATATCAGTGCAGTTCTGCAAAATATTTGCTAATATTTTCCCCTGTATGTAGCTTGCCTTTAAACTATCATAATTGTGTCTTTCACAGGTCAAAACTTTTAAAAAATTTTTTATAAAATTCAATGTATCAATATTTTCTTTTCAGATTTATACTTTAGTTTATTGTGTCTGAAAACTCTGATAACCATGAAGTCCCACAGGTCTTTAACTTTCCTTTCTGTAGAAGTTTTATAATTTTACACATTGCTTTTAGAGCTACTATCTATTTTGGATTAATTTTGTGTAAAGTGTGAGATATGGGTTGATTTTACTTTTTATTTATTTATTTTTTTTGCATAGGGACAAAATTTGTCATCACCATTTGTCGAAAAGACAATTCTTTCTCCATTGAATTTTTGTACACACTTGTCAAAAATCAGTTGGCTGTATTTACGTAGTCTGTATCTTGGCTCTCTATTCTGTTCCACTTATCTATGTGTCCATCCTTTTGTCAGTGTCACATATTCTTGATTTTTATAGCTTCAGAGTAAGTCTTGAAATCATGTAATGTGAGTCCTCCAAATTTATTCTTTTTCAACATTGTTGTAACTATTCTAATTTATCTATCTTTCCATATAAATCTTATAATCAGACTGTCAATATCTACAAAAATCTTGCTGCAATTTTGGTTGGGATTGTATTGAACTAACACATTAAATTAGGATAACTGATACATTAACAATACTGAATCTTCCAATATAACTCATACACTGCTGAAGGGAATGTAAAATGGTGCAGCTGCACTGGAAAGAGTTTAGGAGTTCCTCAAAATATTAAACATAGAGTCATCATATGACCAGACACAGCAATCCAACTCCTGGGCCTATACTCAAAAGAAGTAAAGTCATATGTTCATACAAAAACTGGTATATGAATGATTTAAACAGCATTATTCATAACAGCCAAAAAGTGGAAACAAAATAGATAAATACAATGTTATATAACCATAAAATGGAATAGTATTGATATTTAGCAATAAAAAGAAATAGCATACAGATAAATGGCTGCAACATGGATGATCCTTGACAATATTACGCTAAGTGAAAGAAGCCAGTTAAAAGACCATATATTACATGAAACTTCCAGAATTGACAAACCTTTAGAGACAGAGTAGATTAATGGTTGCCGAGGGCATGAGCATTGAGAGTAAAGGAGTGACTATTAATGGGCACTGTGCTTCCTCTTGTCATGAAAGAAATGTCCTAAGATTGATTGTGGTGACTGTGGCACAGCTCTGAATATACTAAAAACTATTAAATTGTCACTTTAAATGAGTGAATTTTTAATATATGAATTACATCTCAATATATCTGCTTAAAAAGACCTATGTGGGGGGCTTCCCTGGTGGTGCAGTGGTTGAGAGTCCGCCTGCCAATGCAGGGGACACGGGTTCGAGCCCTGGTCTGGGAAGATCCCACATGCCGCGGAGCGGCTGGGCCCGTGAGCCGCAATTGCTGAGCCTGCGCATCTGGAGCCTGTGCTCCGCAACAAGAGAGGCCGCGATAGTGAGAGGCCCGCGCACCGCGATGAAGAGTGGCCCCCGCTTGCCACAACTAGAGAAAGCCCTCACAGAGAAACGAAGACCCAGCACAGCCATAAATAAATTTAAAAAAATTAAAAAAAAAAAATGAGCTTTAAAAAAAAAAAAAAGACCTATGTGGATGTTTATACAGCTTTGTTCATGCTCACTAACAACTAGAAGTAGTCCAGTTATCCTTGAACAGGATAAATACCAAGTTTTCCATTTGGGTAACTGGATAGATAGTTAACCAAGCAAGAGAAAAGCAGAAGTTTCGTCGAGGAAAATGTTGGCTCTCCAGCTGTCCCCCATACAGAGAGGATAAGGAGAGACTGAAGAAAGACCACTCCAGATTGGTAGGTGGCAGTTTAATACAAGAGAAATTACATATGAGGCTTGTCCTGGGTGACCACAAGATGAGTAGATCTCCTCACCCTGCCTCTAGAATCTTCAAAGCTTATGTAGGGGCCTTAACTGGGTTCAGTCCAGATGGTCTCAACAACATATTGCTCTCTCAAAGCTACAACCTTGAAACAGCTGCTAGTATAGGAATAAGAGGCAGGAAATAACATTCCAAGGACAGGGGACGGGGTAAGGTGTCTCCTATTGCCTGGGTCCAGCTTGAGGGTCAATCGGTGGTCATGTCCTCTCGATGGCCTCCTCTAACAGAAAATAATTCCATCTTTATCATATTGGATTTTATATGCTTTTGGCATACGCACACACGTGGAGAGGCAGTCTGGGAAAGAAGATAAAACTATGGACCAGTAATATAGGTATGGAACTCAGGAAATCCTTTTGCTTTGTGCACTAAAATTTAATGCTTTTGAGAGGGTCTCTGTAGAGGAATTCCCTGGTGGTCCAGTGGTTAGGATTCCGCGCTTCCACTGCAGGAAGCGTGGATTTGATCCCTGGTCAGGGAACTAAGATTCCAAATGGCACGGAAAAAAAACAAAGGACGGTCTGTAAAATGCCTTATGAATTTTTGATAGTGTTCTTCTGATCAACATGACTAATGTTTCTTCTAAAACACACTACTATATATAAAATAGATAACTAATAAGGACCTACTGTATAGCACAGGGAACTCTATACAATACTCTGTAATTGCCTATATGGGGAAAGAATCCAAAAAAGTGTGGATATATGCATATGTATAACTGACTCACTTTGCTATGTACCTGAAACTAACACAACATTGTAAATCAACTTTACTCCAATAAAAAAAGAATTTTTTTTTAATGATTTTAGTCTAACATTGTTTTTATAGCAAACAGGTTAAAAGTTATTACACAACTTTTAATCAAGAACCAAGCTTTTCAAAGTTTAGAAATTAAGCATGTATTTTAATGTACTTTTCCAGTATTTTCATTTAGATTATTTCATCATGTTAAAAATACTTGAAAACGTTTGTAGTAAAATATGTTAGCATTGACTGGTGAAGACACATTCCAGAGTCCCCAAATCTCAATCAGTCTACTTATTAAAAAATACTTACTGTGATCTATAGGCATTGAGATCTACTATATTACAGTCATTGTTCTACAGTGATACCTGAGAATCATCAGCAAACAAAGCAAAAGTAGTAGTTATTGTGGCTGAGGCAATTTATGGCAACTACTCATTCTGCTGAATTGTATTTAAGCCTTTGCCTGCCTTAGCAAAAATGTCATTAATCTACCTTATGTATGAAGAATCTAATTTAACATCAACATTCTCAGTAAGTCTGTGAATCTGACTGGTGTTCTTATAAACCAGAGAAGCTTTTTGAAAATCTGAAAGCAAGCAAACACAAGATACAGAAAATAATAAACATTAACATTTATTATGTGCTCAAAAGGTACAAAACACTGGACTTGACATGTATGCATTTTCTCATTTATTCCTCAAAAACAACCCTGTGGGGTAGGCTCTTATCATCCTTACATGTGATGGAAATTAGGTTATGAAAGTTAGGTAAATTCATTCATATCACACATCATAAAGTGACATGGCTGAGCAATCCCACTCTAAATTCTGTGCCCTTAACCACTATATTATACTGCCCCGGCATGTAAATTTTGTGGAAGAAAGCATTTAAACATTTTTATTGGTTTATACTCAGGACAGTATAGATATCCATTTACATTTTTTTTCATGAATACATAGAGGCAGAAGAGAAAAAGAAATGAGTAATTTCAGTGAGTAATGTACAAACAAATTGAAATGATTACTAAGAAAAGTTAGGCATATTCATTTTAAAACTGGAAAACTTAACTTCTCCTTTTAAAAATAATTATTTTTGTGAGATTAAGACTTTGTATATGCTTTGACCTTTTTAATTTTATCAGTCTTCACAAAGCTTCACTTAGGTGGTGGTAAGAAGTGCTGAAATGGCTATGAAGTAAATCAGCTCTGCATCATGTACTATGTATTTCAAGGTGATGGATTATAGGCTGAAAAATCATGCTGATCACTGGATATCACCACGGATAGGCTAGGGTCGGTCCAAAGTCATCCAAATATCTTTGAACATTAATCAGTGCAAATCTCATAGGTTTAGAGATGAAAAGAATGTCACTGATTATAAATAACCACTCTCTTACATAATGGCTATTTAAATTCATCAACAGGGAAGAGAAGGTAAGAATTTTTTTAAAAAGATATTACTGTAGTATACAATTGTTAATTGACTACAGTTTACGCAACAGTTTTTATCCACAGAAAATTTCAAGGGCAGACATTATAGATATACGGAATGCATGCTGTATTCAAAGATGTTAAATCTCTATTTGACTTTTAAAAATTAAGATGTTATTTACATACAGTGAAATGCACAGATTACAAGTGAAAATGTTCAATGCTTTTTGACACATATATACATTTTTGTAACCATCATCATAATCAACACAAGGGATATTTCCATTACCCCACAAAGTTTCCTTGTGCCCTTTTGTATTCAAGTTTCCCTCCTCAACCCAACTTCCCTACCACCACTATTACCAACCCTGGCCCCAGGGGCCACTGTTCTAATTTCTATCAAATTAGTTTAGTGCTGTCTTCTGGAATATCACATAAATTGAATCATTTGGTATTATTTTTTATGTCTGGCTTTTCACCCAGCATAATGTTTTGGAGATTTATCCATACTTTAAGCCTCATCAGTTTGTTCTTTTTTTTTTTAATGCTAAATAGTTTTCCATTCTATAAATATGCCATGACTCCTTTACCCATTCTCCTGTCAAAGAGCAATTGGATTGTTTTCAGTTTGGATCTGTGAGGAATAATGCTGCTGTGATCTTTCTTATAAAAGCTTTTTTGTGTACATACATTTTTATTTCTTTGGTTTAAGTATCTAGAAGGGGAATTTCTGGGTCATATGATGAATGTACGTTAAATTTTAGAAGGAACTGAAAAACAGTATTCCAATGTGTGTCTACTGTTTTACAACACCACCAGCAAATGCCTGAGAGCTCTAGTTTATCCGCAGCATAACCATTATTTGATATTGTCAGACTTAAATTTTAGCCATTCTGTTTGATGCATAGTGGTATCTAATTGTGTTTTGTATATCCTGATGGTTAATTATGTTGAACATGTTTTCATGTGCTCATTGGCTCTTCATATATTGCCTGTAATGAAATATTTGTGCAAATGTTTTGCCCATTTTTATTGCATTGTCTTCCCATTATTATGTTGTGGGACATTTTTATACAGTATGGCTAAATCCTTTACCAAATACATAGAGTTTCCTACACTGTAATTTTCCTACTCTGACTTTCAATAATTTTGTGTCCTGAGATCTATTTGGCTACCCTAAGGTCACAAAAATACTTCCCTTAGTTTAATGCTAGAGGTCTCATATTTTTACCTTTCACATATAGGGTCATGATTCATCTCAAATTATTTTTTGTGCATAGTGTGAGGTAGGAATCAAAGTTTTTTTGTTTATTGTTTTTATATACATGTCCAATTTATTTCTGGACACTATTCTTTCCAGAGATCAATTTGTCTATTCTTATGCTAACATCCCCTTTAACTTTTGAAATCAAAAAGGATTAAGTACTGCAGTTTCGTTCTGTTTGTGGAGTTATTTTGACTTTTTAAAGTATTTTACATATCCATGTAAATAGTATAAACAACTTGTCGATTAATACCCCAAAAAGGGATGCAGAGATTTTATTTATTTATTTATTTAAATTTATTTTTTTCACATCTTTATTGGAGTCTAAAGGCTTTACAATGTTGTGTTAGTTTCTGCTGTACAACAAAGTGAACCAGCTATATGTATACATATATCCCCATATCCCCTCCCTCTGGAGCCTCCCTCCCACCTTCCATATCCCATCCCTCTAGGTCGACACAAAGCATCGAGCTGATCTCCCTGGGCTAGGTAGCTGCTTCCCACTAGCCATCCATTTTACATTTGGTAGTGTATATATCGTCAATGCTACTCTTTCACTTCACCCCAGCTTCCCCTTCCCCCTCTGTGCCCGCAAGTCTGTTCTCTAGGTCTGTGTCTTTATTCCTGCCCTGCCACTAGGTTCACCAGTACCGATTTTTAAATTTCATATACATGCATTAGCATACGGTATTTCTTTTTCTCTTTCTGACTTACTTCACTCTGTATGACAGATTCTAGGTCCATCCACCTCACTACAAATAACTCAATTTCGTTTCTTTTTATGGCTGAGTAATATTCCATTGTATATATGTGCCACATCTTCTTTATCCAGTCATCTGTTGATGGACATTTAGGTTGCTTCCACGTCCTGGTTATTGTAAATAACGCTGCAATGAACATTGTGGTACATGTCTCTTTTTGAATTATGGTTTTCTCAGGGTATATGCCCAGTAGTGGGATTGCTGGGTCATATGGTAGTTCTATTCTCAGTTTAAGGAACCTCCATATTGCTCTCCATAGTGGCTGTATCAATTTATATTCTCACCAACAGTGCAGGAGGGTTCCCTTTTCTCCACACCCTCTCCAGCATTTATTGTTTGTAGATTTTTTGATGATGGCCATTCTGACCGGTGTGAGGTGATACCTCATTGTAGTTTTGATTCATATTTCTCTAATGATTCATGATGTTGGGCATCTTTTCATGCATTTGTTGGCCATCTGTATGTCTTCTTTGGAGAAATGTCTATTTAGGTCCTATTTTGGGTGCATAAATATTTACCATTGTTATATCTTCATCTTGGATTGATCCCTTGATCATTATGTAGTGTCCTTCTTTGTTTCTTGTAATAGTCTCTATTTTAAAGTCTATTTTGTCTGATATGAGAATCACTACTCCAGCTTTCTTTTGATTTCCATTTGCATGGAATATCTTTTTCCATCCCTTCACTTTCAGTCTGTATGTGTCCTTAGGTCTGAAGTGGGTCTCTTGTAGACAGTATATATATATATGGGTTATATGGGTCTTGTTTTTGTATCCATTCAGCTAGTCTATGTCTTTTGGTTGGAGGATTTAATCCATTTATATTTAACGTAATTATCAATATGTATGTTCCTATTACCATTTTCTTAATTGATTTGGGTTGTTTTTCTGGGTCTTTTTCTTCTCTTGTGTTTCCCGCTTAGAGAAGTTCCTTTAGCATTTGTTGTAACGCTGGTTTGGTGGTGCTGAATTCTTGTAGCTTTTGCTTGTCTGTAAAGCTTTTGATTTCTCCATTGAATCTGAATGAGATCCTTGCTGGGTAGAGTAATCTTGGTTGCAGGTTTTTCCCTTTCATCACTTTAAATATGTCCTGCCACTCCCTTCTGGCTTGCTGAGTTTCTGCTGAAAGATCGGCTGTTAACCTTATGGGGATTCCCCTGAATGTTATTTGTTGCTTTTCCCTTGCTGCTTTTAATATTTTTTCTTTGTATTTAATTTTTGATAGTTTGATTAATATGTGTCTCAATGTGCTTCTCTTTAGGTTTATCCTGTATGGGACTCTCTGTGCTTCCTGGACTTGATTGACTATTTCTTTTCCTATGTTAGGAAAGTTTTCTACTATAATCTCTTCAAATATTTTCTCAGACCTTGTCTTTTTCTATTCTTCTTCTGTGATCCCTATGATTTGAATGTTGGTCTGTTTAATGTTGTCCCAGAGGTCTCTGAGACTGTCCTCAATTCTTTTCATTCTTTTTTCTTTATTCTGCTCCCTGGCAGTTATTTCCACCATTTTATCTTCCAGCTCACTTATCCGTTCTTCTGCCTCAGTTATTCTGCTATTGATTCCTTCTAGAGTATTTTTAATTTCAGTTATTGTGTTGTTCATCACTGCTTGTTTGCTCTTTAGTTCTTCTAGATCCTTGTTGAATGTTTCTTGTATTTTCTCCACTCTGTTTCTGAGATTTTGAATCACCTTTACTATCATTACTCTGAATTCTTTTTCAGGTAGGTTGCCTATTTCGTCTTCATTTATTTGGTCTTGTAGGTTTTTACCTTGCTCCTTCATCTATAACATAGTTTTTTGTTGTTTCTTTTTTTTTTTTTAATGGGTGGGGCTGTATTTCTGTCTTACTGGTTGTTTGGCCTGAGGTTTCCAGCACTGGAGTTTGCAGGCAGTTGGGTAGAGCCAGGTCTTGGTGCTGAGATGAGGACCTCCAGGAGGCCTCACTCTGCTTAGTATTCCCTGGGGTCTGAGGTTCTCTGTTAGTCCAGCGGTTTGGACTCGGAGCTCCCACCACAGGAGCTTGGGCCCAAACTCCAGCCTGGGAACCAAGATCCCATAAGCCATGTGGCGTGGCAAAAAAAAAAAAAAAAAAAGAAAAAGCAATACAATAACAAAGAATAAAAATCAAAATAAATTTAGAAAGATAAAAAATATATTAGGAAAAATAAAAACATAATTGAAACAACTGCAACAAGGTAAAATAAAATCACAACAGAAAAAAAAAAAAAAAGCCTTGTCTATGGGGGAGTGGAGTTTAGGCAGGGTTGGAACTTAGGCAGGGGCGGGGGTTAGGGGTTAGGCTCAGGACCCACGTAGCCGGAAAAGGCCTTGGGGGCAGGACCTAGGTGGGTGGTGGGTGATGTTTGAGCATGGGGCAGGGCCTAGGCTCAGGATCCACGTAGCCAGAAAAGGCCTTGGGGGCGGGCCCTAGGCGTGGTGACATTCAAGCATGGGGCAGGGCCTCTGCTTAGGGCCTGCGTTCAGAAGGGGAGAGGCAGCACTTCCAAAGGAGGGCTCTGGAGTGTAGAGTTCCAGAGTTCGGAGATAAGGCCCTGGGTGAGGGTGTGTGGGTGGGGTTTAGGCCCAGCGTGTTGGAGGGGGTCTCCGAGTGTAGAGGTAGGGCCCTGGGTGGGGTGTAGGGTTGGGGCTTTGGCTCTGCATGGCAGGAGGGAGGCTTGGAGGGCAGAGGATTAGGCCCAAGAGCCCAAGAGGCTCCCTAGTGCCTAAGTGGACAGGGAAAGTGCTGGCCGCGTTCCTTTCCATTCCTCCATGCCACTCCCCACGGTCTCTCCCAGGGTGTCCCCTGTCTCCGCTGGACCCCTAACCATGGGTGGGTCCTGCTGGGTGTAGGAACTCCTCCCCTCCCCCAGCCACCCCTCAGGTGTGCTCGTCCTGCAGGTCTGGCCTTTACTTTTGCTCCCCCTTCCCCCCCTCCCACTCCCTCAGGACCTGCGTGGCTGGAGGGGGCCTTGGTGGGCAGAGGATCAGGCCCAGGATCTCAGCAGGCTCCCGGGGGCCCAAGTGGGCAGGGGAAACCTGGCCATGCTCCCTTTTGATCCTCTGCCCTCCCAATGGTCCCCCAATTTCCCCCTTCGGGCATGGGATACCTTCCCCTCCCCCAGTCGCCCCTCAGGGGTGCCAGTCCTGTCCCACCTCCACTTCTCCTTTCCCCTCACTCCTCCCCATGCCCCGTCATCCTACCCAGTCGCTGGGGGTTCCTCCCATCCCCTTAGGTGTCCATGATCCCCCACTGGTGCCTGGTAGGTGCACTAGTTTTGCGGAGACGCAAATTCCGTGTCATCCTGGTCCGCCATCTTGACTCTGCCTGAGATTTGATTTATATTAAATCTATCCCAATGCAAAATCTTGCTCTTTTCTCCATTTTTTAGGTTATTATTATTCTTAGTCAGCCATGTCTTGTAACTTTTAATGTAGATGTCTAGCATCTTTCCTCAAATATACTTAATTCCATTTTGATATAATAACATTTTATTTCTTAAATATTGAAACTACCTATTTTATGGCCCACTATAAGGCATATTTTATTGACTATCCATGTGCTTTGGAGACAAATGCACATTTTGTTTGTATTTTCTTTTTTATCATAGAAAAATCAATTAATTTGGTTGAGAATGTTGTTCAAATCTTCCACATTCTCTCTGACATTTTATCTACTTTTGCAATTACTTAAAGATGTTAAAATTCTCTTCTATAATTGTCTATTTATTCTTTTATTCAATTAGTTTTGTCCATTTTTTTGCTTCATGTGCTTTGAGTCTGTTGATCGATGCATACACATTTAAAAGTGTAATATCTTCTTGATGGACTGACCTTTATAGAATTATAAAATGTCTCCCTTAATCTCTAGTAATAGTCCTGTCTTGAAGTCAATTTTTTTTTTTTTTTTTTTTATAATTAGCTGCATTTAGTTTAAGGGTTGTTGCAAAGTCTCCTTTTTTTTTTTTTTTAATGAAAGCTTCTTTCTTTCTTTATTTATTTATTTATTTTTGGCTGTGCTGGGTCTTTGTTTCTGGGCGAGGGCTTTCTCTAGTTGCGGCGAGCGGGGGCCACTCTTCATCGCGGTGCGCGGGCCTCTCACTGTCGCAGCCTCTCTTGTTGCGGAGCACAAGCTCCAGACGTGCAGGCTCAGTAGTTGTGGCTCACGGGCCTAGTTGCTCCGTGGCATTTGGGATCTTCCCAGACCAGGGCTCGAACCCGTGTCCCCTGCATTGGCAGGCAGATTCTCAACCACTGCACCACCAGTGAAGCCCTGAAGTCTATTTTATTTGATATTAATAAAACCCCTATAACTTTCTTATGCCTATTTCTTATATACTGACTATCTTTAATTACTTTTAATCTATCTGTATGTTTATATTTCAAGTGTACCACTTGTAATCAACATATAGTTGGGTCTTGCTTTTGACCCATATCTTTGCTTTATATTTTTATATTTTGTCTTATACTTGTTAGCAGTGCTCTAGCAAATACAAAGTGCATTATTAGCATACTGCTATCTTTCAATAGTATAATATCTATTCATATTCATGAAGAATTTTGCAAAACTTCAATTTACTCCCCTTTTGTCCTCTAAGTTATTCTTGTCATGCATTTTGGTTCTACATATGTTATGCTCAATGATATGTTATTTTATTTTAATAATAATGCCAGGACAATAAGTGTAAGTTAGGTCACCCTACACAGATTTAGAACTATGTTAGTGTTAGTTTTAATATATGCTGTCACATTTCACTTATTTCTCTACATGACCATCAACAGTTTTAAGTAATTTGAGATCCTGAGATTCTGTGGGTAAATAATTGTCGATGAAAAAAATATGTGCCTTTTTTCATGGATACTATGAGGAGCTGATCTACTAAAATAAATTTATGGTAAACACAAATACACTCATGTGTAGATAGACAGGTAGACAGATAAATAGATATATGATAGATTTTTTAAAGTACAGAAGGTAATTAATTCCTGTGTGCATTTACTCATTCACTATTAGTTGACTGTCTCTGTTCCAGGTTATGCTGTAGCTGCTCTAGAAAAGGGGTGAAAAAGACTAACAAATGTCTTACTAACACTAAGTTTATAATAAAGCTATGAAGAAATGTAAGAAATAAATCATTATAACATCATTATTTAATTACAAGTTTTATACCTTCTAAGAAAAAGGAGTGTTTATAATAGGATGCCTAACTTTTCCTGGGATAACAAAGAAGATGTGGTCAATAAAGTGATAAGAATAACACCTGAATATTGAGGTGTTAATTTGTATCTATTCATATGGGTTGGGAAATCAGAAGATATTTTTGAAAGAAATTACATGTAATGAGGAAGTGAGTGCATCTGAGTTTAAATTGGGCTAATTCAATTTTTAAAGTAAGTTTTACTAAGGTATAACTTACTTACAATAAAGTTTACCCACTTTTAGTGTACAATTTTATGACTTTTAACAAATTATACAGTTACATTACCACCACTCTCAAGATATACATTTTTATTATCCCAATATCCCAAAAGTGTTATTGTGCCCCTTTACCATTAATTGTTAGTGTATAAAAATGTGACTTATTTTTGTAGGTTGATTTTTGTATTTGAAACTTTATTGTATTCATATATTAGTTCTAACAGTGTTTTGGTGGAGTCTTTAGGGTTTTTCACATATAATATATCATTTGCAGAGAAAATTTTACCTCTTCCTTACTTATCTGGATGTCTTTTATTTTTTTTCTTGCCTGATTGCTCTAGCTAGGACTTCTAGTATTATACCAAATGGGAGTGATGAGAGTGGGTACCCTTGTCTTCTTCCAGATTTTAGAGGAAAAGCATTTAGCTTTTCATCATTGAGCATGATCTTAGCTGTGGGTTTGTCATGTATAGTCTTTTACTATGTTGAAGTGTGTTCCTTTTATACCCCATTTTTTGAGAACTTTTATCATGAAAGGATGTTGAATTTTGTCAAATGCTTTTGTGCATCTACTTATATAATCGTATAATTTTTGTCCTTCATTCTATTCATGTAGTGTATCATTTATTGATTTGTGTATGTTGAACCATCTTTGAATCCTAAGGATAAATCCAACTTACCTCTTTAATCACAGTCATACTCAGTTGGAGCCAATTTTTAGGCTATCACTGGGTCCTCAGTGCAGTTTCTGGTTGGCATGCTTGTTACCAGGGGCTCAGGCAAGCATGGATCCTATCAGATCCCTGGATGGATGGTACCACCTCCAGTACTTTGTTCAGTAGAGTGACTTTGGGACAAGGGTCTGCTTCAGAGTAACAGTTGTGTTCTAAGCCACTGGGCCTATTAGCCAGGTGCATGATTGGGTTTGGTTCCTGCCCGGTCCCTGGAAGGACTCCTGCCTGGGCACTAGGTGGGACCCTGGGTGGGCAGGACTGGCCATGAACCATGGCGGAGAGGTGCTGGAACCAAGTCCAAGGGCTGTTTCAGGTTCCACAGCCAAGATTGAGATTTGCAGATGCAGATTTGGAGGCATAGATGGGCATGTATCCCACCAGGTCCCTGGGTCTGGACTGTTCTCTGACCGTGGCTAGAGGGGCTGGATCTAAGTAGAGGACACTTTCAGAATGTCTGAGACAGATGAGACTCTCTCCCTCTGGGTCCCTAGACACATGAGACTGCTGGCAGACCATGGCTTTGAGTGACTAAGTATAAGGCCCTTTCAGGATCTCCAGGGGTGCAGATGACAGTGTTTCCTGCTGAGTCCCTATTCAAGCATGACTCCTCAGTAACTATGACTGGTAAGGGCTGGAGCCCAGTTATAGGCCCTTTCAGAACATACAGTCTGACCAAGTTTGATGGGCTTACTTCGTGGCTCCTGGACAGAGGCCAAAACAAGCTGGAGCTGGTTCACAGGTCACTTCAAGGTCCATAGCCTGAACTGAGATATGTATGCCTATTACCCAATGCATGGGTGGGCATGACTCCTCCCAGGCCCCTTGGCATATGATGCTGCTGACAAGATCAAGCCAAATGGGCCTGTAGCTGATTCCTCAGGATACCAAGCTATTTCTAGGTTTGTAGCTGGGACCATGGTCAGTAAGTCAGCCACCTGGGTGTCAGCTGGTGTTCTCAAAAATGGTTCTCCTCAATCTTGGGCTGTACCAGGATCCCAGAGTTTCCACAAAGGCATTTTTTTTTTTGGTTTTATTTAATTATTTATTTATTTATTTATTTTTATGGCTGTGTTGGGTCTTCGTTTCTGTGCGAGGGCTTTCTCTAGTTGCGGCAAGCGGGGGCCACTCTTCATCGCGGTGCGCGGGCCTCTCACTATCACGGCCTCTCTCGTTGTGGAACACAGGCTCCAGACGCGCAGGCTCAGCAATTGTGGCTCACGGGCCTAGTTGCTCCACGGCATGTGGGATCCTCCCAGACCAGGGCTCGAACCCGTGTCCCCTGCATTGGCAGGCAGACTCTCAACCACTGCGCCACCAGGGAAGCCCCACAAAGGTATTTTTGTCCATGGATAGGTGCAAAATGATTGTTGTTCAGAGAATATATTATTTAGGCAATTTGCTGACATTTCAGGTCTTTCTTAATTTCTATCAGGAATATTTTGTAGTTTTCAGTGAACAAATCTTGTGATATTTGTAGTTTATTCCATTTTTTTTGTTTCTATTTTAGTTGTTTTTTAATTTCAATTCCCAAATTTTATTTCTAATATAGAGATATGTGACTTTTGTCAGTTTGATGACCTTGTAGTCAGAAATGTATCTAAACTCACTAGTTCATGTAGCTTTTAAGTAGTTTCCTTAGGATGTCACAGATGCACAATTATGTTGCCAGTGAATAAAGCGAGTTTTACTTTTTTCTATTTTTTAAAATTATTTTTTCTTGCCTTATTACATTCTAGAACCTCCAGTATGATACTGAATAGAAGTAGCAAAGGTGAACATTTTTTGTTTTGTTCCTGATTTAGGGAAAACATATTTAGTGTTCCACCATTATACATGGTTTTAGCTCTAGCAATTTTTGTAGATGGTTATTATGATGATAAGTTCCCTTCCGTTACTAGTTTATTGAGTTTTTACCATGAATAATTGTGGAATTGTGTTCATTCTTATTTCTGCACCTGTTTGAAATTATGTGTTTGTATTTTATGTTTAGTCCATTAATATGACGTAATACATGTCTTGATTTTTTCTAATGTTAGATCAACCTTGAGTTCCTGGGTTAAGTCCCATTTTTTTCTATAATGGTAAAGAGTAATTTCAAAGTGTCTTACTCCCTCATGGGTAAAAGTAGAAATCAGCAAATGTATTTGGCTGAAAATTATGTAGAATTAATATGTTGTCCCAATTTTATTTCTTACTAAAAATCAGCAAATGACAACTAACACTTTCCCTCAAATCTATGTTTTCTTCTTCATTCTGTCTAAAATATTTTTTATACTCAGCTACCAAAATCTTATTTGTCTAAGATACACCAGAAACGACACAAACCTCTTAATTTCTTTCCTTATCTTCTCACTCTGAAATGTTTTCTCCATATCTGACAACTATAGGCTTATGCCTGTGCTACCCTTAAAATCACATAGCATGTTGTATTGTTTTGTACTTATATATTTATGCCACATTTTACCATTCTTTTGTCCTCTATTTCTCTCCTTCATCCAATATTCCACCCTTCTTCTGGAAATAGAACTCCTTTTTTTTTCTTACATGACAGTCTTCCCTAATCCTTTGAATTTTAAGAATGGATAGATTCAAGTCAGTCAGAGTATTCAGCATCTCTGGACAGAGAAACTGATCTAAATGACCCATTTAGTGTTAAGCATTAGTTAGCTTCTTTCTGCTGAGATAATGGATGTTAAACCTGGAGTTACCAGGGTCATAGCAATAACTACCTCAATTAAGCAAAGAGTGCAGGAAGCAGAGCTTTGGAACAGAAAGCAAGACCATTTAAATAACATCAATTGTTGTTATAAATGGCAGGATTTCCTTCTTTTTATGGTTGAATAATATTCTAATATATATTTTTATATCATTTTCTGTACTGACAGACACTTAGGTTGTTTCTATATTTTGGCTATTGGAAATAACACTGCAATGAACACAGGAGTGCAGATACAGATATATTTTCAACCAGGGCCTTGGGGCTTGGGTAATGGGGAGATTTTGGTCAAAGGGTACAAACTTTCAGTAATAAAATGAATAAATTCTAGGGTACAGCATACTGATTATAGTTAATAATATTGAATTATATTAAACTTAAAAGCTTTTGCACAGCAAAGGAAATCATAAACAAGACGAAAAGACAACCCTCAGAATGGGAGAAACTATTTGCAAACAAATCAACGGACAAAGGATTAATCTCCAAAATATATAAACAACTCATGCAGCTCAATATTAAAAAAACAAACAACCCAATCCAAAAATGGGTAGAAGACCTATATAGGCATTTCTCCAGAGAAGACATACAGATGGCCAAGAAGTACATGAAAAGCTGCTCAACATCACTAATTATTAGAGAAATGCAAATCAAAACTACAATGAGGTGTCACCTCACACCAATTAGAATGGGCATCATCAGAAAATCTACAAACAACAAATGCTGGAGAGGGTGTGGAGAAAGGGGAACCCTCTTGCACTGTTTGTGGGAATATAAATTGATACAGCCACTATGGAGATCAGTATGGAGGTTCCTTAAAAAACTAAAAATAGAATTACCATGTGATCCAGCAATCCCGCTACTGGGCATATACCCAGAGAAAACCATAATTCAAAAAGACACATGCACCCCAATGTTCACTGCAGCGCTATTTACAATAGCCAGGGCATGGAAGCAACCTAAATGCCCATTGACAGACGAATGGATAAAGAAGTTGTGGTACATACATACAATGGAATATTACTCAGCCATAAAAAGGAAAGAAACTGGGTCATTTGTAGAGACATGGATGAATCTAGAGACTGTCATACAGAGTGAAGTAAGTCAGAAAGAGAAAAACAAATATCGCATATTAACACATATATGTGGAACCTAGAAAAATGGTACAGATGAACCAGTTTGCAGGGCAGAAATTAAGACACAGATGTAGAGAACAAACATATGGACACCAAGGGGGGAAAGCAGTGGCGGGTGGGGGTGGTGGTGTGATGAATTGGGAGATTGGGTTTGACATGTATACGCTGATGTGTATAAAATGGATGACTAATAAGAACCTGCTGTATAAAAAAATAAATAAAATAAAATTCAAATATTCAAAAAAAAATTGAATTATACAATTGAAATTTGCCAAGAAAGCAGATCTTAAGTGTTCTTAACACACACACACACACACACACACACACACACAAAATGGTAATCATGTGAGATGATGGGTGTGTTAATTAACTTGATTGTGGTAATTATTTCACAACGTACACATATATTAAATCATTACATTGTACACCTTTAAAAATCACATTGTGCGTGTGTTAATTAACTTGATTGTGGTAATTATTTCACAACGTACACATATATTAAATCATTACATTGTACACCTTTAAAAATCACACTGTGCAAGCTAAGTATATACAATTTTTATTTGTCAATAGTACTTCAATAAAGCTGGGGAAAATATAAATAAATAAATAAATAACATCATTTGAGCTCCTTATTCCATTTACGCCTGAAGCCAGATGCATCTTGCCCATCCATTTAAAGTAGAAAATTCTCTTCTTGTTTTATTCTGGCCTAATAAATTTGTTTGGGTTTTTGTCACTTATAGATGCAGAGTTCAGAGATGCACATTTCAAGCTTTTTTCTTTTTTTTTTAGAGCATAAGAATTATGTATTATAGGGCCTGCATATTATGTACTAGAAAATATGTTTCATAATATTTCTGAATGAGAAAAATATTTCATTTAATGTAGAAGAAGGAAATTGTATGCAAAATACTATTTAACATTTTCTTTTACCAATATCCTGAAAGTCAATTATTGGTCTATCAATGTACATTTAAGATTTTCCTTATAAATCCCTTACCGAGAGGAAATGTAAACATTACTCTTTAAAATATAACTATTGATGTGTTCCAGAAATTTTCTCCTTCAAAGTCAGATACTGCCTCTAGTATATTGACACTGCTGTCAGGGAATAAAGAGCATTTGGCTCATTTTCCTATACTTTTTTATTCTGCTTTCTAAATGAAAATGCATGTATTTGGGGGAGTAACTTTATATGTTCAGAGATTGTACAAAGTGATTTGGGATGGGGCTACAGGCTAAGTTCTTCATTACCACTTTAATGTTATTATTTCTCATGATTTCATTAAACAATTTTTAAAATTTCCATTTGGATATAGTTTGTTTTACTTGTATGCTAAAGCAGCACCTATCATTTAGAGAGCATTTATTTCACTTTTAATGAAATGCATTAACTCAGTATTCCTGGAGTTGTCATAATGCAGGCACAAAGTAATAATATTAGTTTTGTAAGTTGGGTTAGGAGCCAGAAATGAAGATTCAGAAATGTAAACCCCCCTCTTCTCATTCTTATAGTATATATAAACCAAAATTGGGATTGAAAGCAAGATAAACTGGACGTATGAGGAATTCAGGCTCCCAACTTGGTTGTCATTGAACAGTATAATAAATCTGAAAAACCTATGTTAATTCATGTCAAAGTAATTAAATTAATCATAGCATAATTACTGTTACAGAAAGTAAGCATTTTTTTTTATTGTGGTAAAAATAACATTAAATTTACCATCCTAACCATTTTTAAGTATACAGTTGAGTAATGCTAAGTATATTCACTTTGTTGGGCAACAGATCTCTTCATCTTGCAAAACTGAAACTCTATACCGTTTAACAGCAAATTCCCAATTTCCCCTCTCCCAATCCTTGGCACCTATCTTTCTGCTTTCTGTTTCTATGATTTTGACTTTAGATACTTCTCATGAGTGAAGTCATACAGTATTTGTCCTTCTGTGACTGGCTTAATTTGCTTAGCATAATGTCCTCGTGGTTAATCCATGTTGTAGGAATTCCTTCATTTTTAAGTCTGCAGCAGAGTGGCCCAGATGGCAGAGTAGGAAGGCCTGATTTTGCCTCGTCCCACAGGCAGACCAAAGTTACAACTATTTACAGAGCAACTAGCAATGAGAACAACCTGAATACTAGCAGGAAACATCTTCTACAACTAAAGATACAAGGGAGAAACTACAAAGACAGGTAGGAGGGGCGGAGATGTGGTATAATTAAGACCCACATTCCAAGATAGGCAACCTACGAACAGGAGGATAATCACAATTGCAGCAATTCCCCCCAAGTAAGCCTGGGGGTCCTGCACCAGGAAGATGAGCCAGCAGAACATCTGGCTTTAAAGGCCAGTGGGGCTGGCATTTGAGAGAGCTAGAGGGCTGTAGGAAAGAGGCTCTACTCTTACAGGATGCAAGGAAAAATCTCACATGCTCCAAGATCCAGCTCAAAAGCAGTGATTTGAAAGTAACCTGGGTCAGACTTACTTGCTGATATTGGAGAGCCTCCTGGAGAGGCATAAGGCAACTGGAAGAGCCCCCTGGGGACATAGATGTTGATGGCAGATATTTTGGGAACTCATTCTACCAGGAGGACATTGGTAGCTCTGGTAAGTGCCAATTTGGAGTCCTACTTCTAGCCTATTAGCCCTGGGACGGCTGGTTGGCACCAGTCCCAGGACCAACAAGGCCAAGCATCCATCCATGCAGGGACCAAATTTCACCCACCAACAGGCCAGCAGCAGCCATAGCTACCCCCCCACCCCCACCCCAGTCCCCCAGCCAGCCACAACAGAATCAGGTCTCACCCACCAGTGGCCGGCAGCCGCTGCACTAGGCAGTGCCTTGCAGCCAGCTTGGGGCCAGCCCTGCCTACAAGCATGACCACGGTAGTAAGCCCTGTTACAACAGAAAGGACAATGCAGCCCATATACAGGGCACCCCTAGAGCATATAGCTCTAGTGAAAAGAGTGGAGTGAGCTGCTGGACCCTGAAAGATGTCTCCTACATTAGGCCACATCAAAGCTATGCTCTTTGATGTTGGTCTTAGCAATATCTCTTTGGATATGTCTCCTCAGGGAAAGGCAACAAAAACAAAAATAAACAAATGGGACTACATGAAACTAAAAAACTTTTGCACAGTGAAGGAAACTATCAACATAACAAAAAGGCAGCCTATTGAATGGGAGAAGCCTATTTGTGAGCAATACATCTGATAAGAGGTTAATATCCAAAATACACAAAGAACTCAGACAACTCAACAACAATAAAACAAACAATCTGATTTAAAAAATGGGCAGAGGATCTGAATAGACATTTTTCCAAAGAAGACCTACAGATGGCAAACAGACACATGAAAAAATGCTCAATATCACTAACAACCAAGGAAATGCAAATCAAAACCATGATGAGATATCACCTCACAACTGTGAGAATGGCTATCAACCAAAAGACAACAAATGACAAATTTTGGCGAGGAAGGGGAGAAAACAGACCAGTGTTTGTCAGAGGGGAGGAGAGAGACCTTGAGTAAAGTACGTAAAGGAGATTAAGAGGTACACGCTTCCTGTTACAAAATAAATGAGTCGCAGGGATGAAAAGTACAGCATGAGGAATATACTTAATTATATTGTAATATCTTTGTATGGTGACAGATAGTAACTGGATGATATCATGGTGATCATTTTGTACTGTACAGAAATAGCAAATCACTAAGTTTTACACCTGGTGCTAACACAGTGTTATAGGTCAATTATACTTCAATTAAAAAAACAATATGTAGACAGTAGGAGGAAATGGATCAAAATGCAAATAATGATTATCTCGGGGGTGGTGGGATTATGGGTGATTGTTAATTTTTACTTTATGCTTTCATGGATATTTAGTTGTCTGCAGTGAACATGTATTGCTTGTAAAATTAGAAAGAACAAAATAAATGTCATTAAAAATGATAAAAAGAGAAGTCAGGAAAAAAATAAAGGCTGCATAATACTCCAGTGTATGTATATACCACATTTTCTTTACCCATTCATCTGTCAATTGACATTTGGGTTGCTTCCATATCTTGGCTGTTGTGAATAATGCTCCAATGAACATGCAAATGCAAATATCTCTTCTAGAAAGTAAGCATGTTTTGTTTGTTCCATGCATGGTTGGTTCATACCATTAAAAAATAAAAATAAATAAAGTAAAAAAAAAAGAAACCTAAACATTTGTCTACAGTTGCAATACATATAATAAACATGGAACTGGTGGGAAGAAAGGATTTATCTTTGTATTTTCAGTCCTGCTTGGAGACCATAATGACAATAACCAGGAGGGGTTGGAAATGCTCTACAGTAGGTCATACATAAGGGCTTTTATATATGGCAAATTGTTGCCCGGTGTGGGAGATAACAGCTGAAAGTAAGTTGTTGTTTTGTTTTTTATTTATTTATTTATTTATTTATTTATTTATTTATTTATTTATTTATTTATTTATTTATGGCTGTGTTGGGTCTTCGTTTCTGTGTGAGGGCCTTCTCTAGTTGTGGCAACTGGGGACCACTCTTCTTCGCGGTGCGCTGGCGTCTCACTATCGCGGCATCTCCTGTTGTGGAGCACAGGCTCCAGACGTGCAGGCTCAGTAATTGTGGCTCACGGGCCCAGTTGCTCCACGGCATGTGGGATCCTCCCAGACCAGGGCTCGAACCCATGTCCCCTGCACTGGCAGGCAGACTCTCAACCACTGCGCCACCAGGGAAGCCCCTGAAAGTAAGTTTAACATTTTCCCTCATCTCTATCTGCAATCCCCCTGCAACTCATTAACTGAGCAATATAAACAGACGCAGTGTTGTTGTCACACAAAAATTCAAGAGAAATCTTCTCATGTCTTCTTTTAACCACTCCATCCACGTTATTGATCTTTTACTGTATGTTAGAGCTTCCTGCTCCATTTATTTCATATACCTTTGTGGTCACTAATCTTGAATTTCTTCTCATGGTTATTACATAAGTTAATATAAGCAAGATTTTAACATATGGTTTCAAACAACCATAATATTTAAAATAATTGCATAGAGAAAAGTAGCAATGAATATATTTCATTCCATAGACATTTTTGCTGGCATAAAAATGCTCACCTGAGAAATCTTATCAGTAATTTTGTTCACTTACCCAATGAAGCAGATAATTTTAAAATAAAGAGAAAAAAGTATACCCTCTTCCCTAATGCCTAGTTAGTACAATATAGGAAACATGTCTTTTACTTCAGAGGTCATATTGCCCTATGCCTTGTTAATTTTAGAGCGATTTCATTGTAAAAGTTCATTAAAGGTAAGAACAATCCTTTCCTAAACAACATATTATGATTGTTTTTAAAGCATCTGTCTTTTTCTACAGTTCCATAAATTTAGAAAAACAAATCTGATTCTATTGAATTAAAAAAATAAACATGTCTAACCCATTTACCATCTAATATTAAAGTGTATCTTATATATCTTGGATTATATGATATTTGAAAGAGGTAAACATAAATTAAATTCTTCTTACTTTTATCAAATATTTAGTTTTTATGTTGTAAAAATAATTTCATTTTTTTACCCAATAGAATTTAAACTGCAAAAGGGCAGAGACTCTTTTTAATCCACTTCAGTGTCCTGCAGTGCCTAGAAGAGGGTCTTTTACACAGGAGGCAATTAGTGAATTTTTAAATGATAAATGACTGAATGAGTGAGCTAATGTGATTAAGAAATAATATTTGATATTATTTTTGGCATATTATTCTATAACAGCTGATTTTACTGTTTTATTAAAACTGATTTATTTACCAAATATATCCCAAATATATTTCCATGTCAAATTTTCATAAATTCATTATATGTACATAACAGTTTATTTCCATCTGAACAACTAGATTATTTCCTCATTTTTCTCCACTGTAAGCAATCCTACGATAACAAGTTTAACTAAATCTTTGTGCATAACCATGATCACTTCCTGAGAATAAACTCCATAAAAGATAACTATAGAGTCAATTTATCTATGATTTATACATACAAATCACAAGTTTTATTCCCTTCAAAACACAGCACATTATTTTTCAACTATATTAGGCACACTTGACAAATAAAATTGTAATACATTTAAAATGTACAACATGATGATTTGATAAATGTCTACATTGTGAAAGGATTCTTCTCATCTAGTTAATGAACATATCCACACATATTTATCCTAATGACCTCATCTTAACTTGACCACATCTGCAAAGACCCTATTTTCAAATAAGGTTATATTCCAAGGTACTGGGAGTTAGGACTTCTACATATCTTTGGGAGGATACAATTCAAACCATAATGGTATACAACCTGGCTTAGTTCTAAATAGTGGGATTATATGGTAATAAGAATGGAAAAAAATAATATTGATCTAACCAAGGGAAACTAGAAGTGTGCATGTGTATATAAAAGAAAGAAGATGGGGAAAAAAGCTAAATCCTCAACAATCTAAAACTTAAAAAAAAAAATCATAAGGTAATAATGTAAGCAGTTTACTTACACGTTGAAAATAATACCAAGAGAATCAGGGAAGAAAGTTGAAAGTACC
This sequence comes from Eschrichtius robustus, assembly GCF_028021215.1. NCBI lineage: Eukaryota > Metazoa > Chordata > Mammalia > Artiodactyla > Eschrichtiidae > Eschrichtius > Eschrichtius robustus. Next base: position 70,748,787 of record NC_090830.1, read on the forward strand.
TCTGAAGAACTAAACAATTGCCAATAGATGGGAATAGGATGTAAAATTGTTTTTTTAATAATATCTTTTAGAATTATGTGGCTTTAAATATTAATATTGTATATGAATATAATAATACAATAAAATAAAACTAAATTAAATAGTAATGATTAAGTACATGTCTAAAATGTCAGGCATTTAAAAACAATCTAAAAGCCTTAAGTCTTAGGCAAACTAGCTCTTAGACTGTTGAGACCATATCCAAATTAGAAATGGGCTAATAAAATCAATGTGCCTACTAGATTCTAATGAAAAAAAAAAATTGGCTAGATATACTAGGCTTTCCTATCCCTCCCTCCCTCCCTCCCTTCCTTCTTTCCCTCCTTCTTTGCCTCAAATTCAGTGTGCCTTTCCAGTTTAAGGGTTCCGTCCTTTTTCACTCAGCACTTAAAAGATATTCTGCCATTTCTTTCTGATCTACATGATTTCTAATAAGAATTCACTGTTATTTGAATTGATTTTCCTGTATAGGTAAGGTGTCACTTTTCTCTGGATGCTTCCAAGATTCTTTTTTCTTTTGCATTTCTTTAGTTTTCAGAAACTTAGTAATGTATGATGTATCTTGGTATGTATTTCATTGGGTTTATCCTGTTTAGGATCTGCTCATCTTCTTGAAACTGTAGGCTTAGGTCTCTTGCCAAATTTGGGAAATTTTAGCTATTATTTCTTTTAATACTTGCTTGCTTTCTACTCTCTTTCCAAAACTCTGATGACTTAAAATTTAGATATTTTATTATAGTCCCACAGGTATCTATTTTATTTTTGTTTTGTACGTCTACTTTCTCTGTGTTGTTCAGATTAAGGAATTTTTATTGTTCTATGTTCTATCCACAGGTATTTTTCTCTGTAACCTCTGTTCTTCTGTTGAGCCAATCCACTGAGCTTTTATTTCAGTTATTATATTTTTTAGTTTTAAAACTTCCATTTTGTTCTTTAAGCTTTTTTTTTTTTTTTTTGCTGAGGATTTCTACTCATATATTTGATTCAAGCATGTTCATGGTTACTTGCTGAGACATTTTTATGATGGCTGCTTCAAAATCTTTGCCAGATAATCTCTGTTACTTTCGTGTTGGCATCTTTTGATTATCTTTTTTCATTCATTTTGAGATCTTGGTTCTTCACCTGACTAGTGATGTTTTTCAATTAAAACCATAAATTTTTTACAGTAATTTTTACGCTTTTTATTGTACAGTTCTCTGAGTTTTAACAAACACATACAGTCATGTAACTATCACCAAAATCAAGATATACAAGAGTTCTTTTTCCACCAAAGGTGTCCCATGCCATTTTGTACATAATCCTTTCCCTTCTTCCCACCCCATTACCAGGGCCTGGCAACTATTAATTCCTATGGATTTGCTTTTTGAAAATGTCCTATAAATAGAATCATACAGTATGTAGCCCTTTGAGTCAGGTTTCATTCACTTCACATAATGCATTTGAGATTGATCCATGTTTTTACATGTGTCACTAATTCATTCCTTTGTATTGCTGAGTAGGATTCTATTATATGTATTTACCATGCTTTGTTGATCCATTCAACCAAACGAAAGACATTTGGTTTGTTCCAGTTCTTCATGCTTATGAATAAAGTTGCTTTAAATAGTCAAGTACGGGTCCTTGTGGCTACAAGTTTTTATGTTTCCTGAGCAAAGAATTAGAAGCAGGATTTTTCTGGGTCATATGGACAATATATGTTTATTTTTATGATAAACTTTCAAATGGCTTTCCAAAGTGATGTACCATTTTGCATTCCCATCAGCATTTTATAAGAGTTCCAGTAGCTCCACCTCCTCACCAGCACTTGGTAATGTCAGCTGTTATGACTTGTTTTGTGTTGTTTTTTAATTTAAGCATTCTAATAGGTGTGTAGTGGCATTTTGTTATTGTTTGAATTTACACTTCCTTAATTACTGATTATGTTCAGCAACTTTTCATTTGCTTATTTACCACCCATACATCTTCTTAGGTAAAATGTCTGCTCAACTCTGATATTTTTATAGGGTTGTCTGTTTTCATCTTATTCAGTCTTGAGGATTCTTCATACATCTCAGATACTGAATTCACAATGTAAATATTTTCTTTCCATTTCTTTCTTCTTTTCCTAATCTTAATTCTGTCTTTGGAAAAGCAAAATTTTTAAGTTAGATGAAGTCCAATTTATGCACTATTACTTTTAGGTATCCTATTTTGGTGTCATGGTTAAGAAATCTTCTCAAACATAAGTTCACAAAGATTGCCTCCTATGTTGTTTTTTTTTTTTTCTCCCCTAAATGTTTTATAGTTTTAGGTTTTATATCTCATTCTAAAGTATAATTTCAATTAATTTTTGTATATGGTGTGCCGTGTGACTTGAGATTCTTTCCTTTTATTTTTTTGTATATGTATGTTCAACTGTTTCAGCATTTGTTAAAAATACTATTCTTTGTATGTTGAATTGCCTCTGTATTTTCATTGAAAATCAATTGACCATATATGCATTGGGTCTATTTCTGAACTTTCTATTTTGTTGCATAATTTATCTTTTTACTGTTCCCCGATTACTACAATGTATAAGTCTTAAAAATCAGTTACTGTAAGACCTTCAACTTCTTCTTTTTTTAAAACTTTTTATAAAATTAGGTTTGTATTTTCTAATTATTTTGCCTTTCCATTTAAATTTTAGAGTCATTTTGTTGATTCCTAAAAAAAAAATAAAAACCCTATAAATGTTTTTATTGAGATTCTAGTTAATCTATAGATTAATTTTGGGAGAATTAGCATCTTAACAATATTAGCCTTCCAATACATGAACATGGGATACCCTTGTATTTATTTAGATCTTCTCTGATGTCTTTCTATTTTATAATTTTAAGCATAAAACCCAACTACATACCTTGTTAGGTTTATATATTGTTTTTTCAGGCTTTTTGTTGCTTATGGAAATGGTACTTGTTTTGTTGGTATTTTCTTGTTGCTATTTTGTTTTGTTTTTAGTTTCAGTTTCCATCTATTAATTGAAAAAGTATTTTTGTATGTTGACCTTGTATACTGAAACATCCTAAATGCACTTATTAGTTCCAGTAGCATTTTTTGTGAATTCTTTTCAATTTTTTAATGTAGACAACCATGGAGTCTAGAAATACCTTCTGTTTTTTGTCTTTAATTAGTGCACTCACTAAGGCTGTCATTGCCATGTTTCATAGGATCCATGAAAGTGACTTTTTTGCCTTGTTCCTGACATTAGGGGGCAAGAATTCAATTTTTCACATACTATGGTTTTTCTTCTTAATCTGTTGATATGGTGAATTACACTGAGTGACTGTTGTATTAAGAACAATTGTTGTATCCCTTGGATAAACCCCAGAGTTGCAAGCCTCTCTGACCTATTATCTAATACCAAGATAATTTTTTCCATTTCACTATTTTTTAAGAAAAATTTAATCAGAATATTGAAAAGCTAAAGGTGGAGAAGGCAACCCAAATGCCATGTTGAAACCTGTGCAGGGTCACTAGAAATATGCAATAAATGCTCTTGCTACTTTAAAAATTTCTTAGTGAAAACATGTAACTCATGGGGCAGTGAATTTCGTTCAAACTCCTTACATCAGTGACCAGAACAAACTCCTAGCTCTTCAGCCTGTGTAAGTTCTTCCATGGCATCATCTTTGTTCACATCTCCAGCCAGTGTTTTGTTTTATAAATTCTGTGAACCAGCCACAGAATAATTTTAAGAAACCAGACAACTGTAAATTCTTTTATCTTCATGCTTTCCCTATGCCTAGAATATCCCCTGCATGCTCTGTACTCTTTCCTAGTTTATTCTTATTTTTATTGCAAAACCGAGCAATGTTATATCATTCTATGGTGAATATTATCATTTTCTTCTAGTATGAGTAGGAAGTCCTACTCTGTATTTACATAGTAATAAATACCCTGTATTATGTACATAGTGTTAAATATTCTGTATCACAGACACTTTTTGCTTTTTGTGTGCTTATGTGTGCCATTAAACTATAAGCCTTTTGAGAAAAAATTTTTAAAAAAGGAAAAAAAAAGAAAAGAAACTAGTCTAATTCACTTTATCTTCCTCAGGATCTAGCACAATGTCAAGCACAAGCACAATGCTTAAAAAAAAAAAAAATATTGAGGAATGAATGACTGATTGTATTGACTAATCCAGGTCTGATTAAGTTTCACTAGTAGGAAGTTCCTCAGGGCTGCATATTCTAGCTTATTTAGCTTATTGATTTAAAATATATTCATTCACTCCTGGGATAATTATGAGTTTGGCTTAGAAGAAAATTAAAAAGCATTTGGATAAGGCACTTTTACTAATTATCTAAGACCTGTGAGCTAATGTCAGCTTATCAATTTTGTTTTCCTAGTTGAGAGGGGACAAAATGTCCCTTCCAAAATTATTTTCAATATGAATTCTTTAATAAGTGAAAAGTGACAATCATAATTGTCAAGGTTGAGAAATTTCATTACTGCTTCAAGTGTAGCCTCATATAAATCATTTTCTGATTGGTTATTTTCTGACTAGAAAGTAAAGGAAGGTCTGGACAACCAAATCTAAGAAATCAGACAAATATGGCTCTGATAAACCCAATGATGTCTCTACTTATATCTGGCTTGAAAAAAAACGATAATTGATTTTTTTCAGACTTTTGTCTGCTTTATTATTCAGGGCTTATCAGTGGCAGAAAGACAGCTCACAAGTTTATTTTCTCTTCAGTATTCTTTACATTTGTAAAGATTCATTAAGCTCACCATCATTCTATATTTATCTGGATTATGCATTCATTTCCAGAAGTAAGTCCTTCTCTATCACCACCATTCTTTGGTAATCTTATGTGAGAAAGTTAAATTATATTATATATACAGAACTGAATCAATATATCATTTTAAGCATTACATTTTAAAAATATTATTATTTAAATCTTAAATATGTTTATACTAATACTTTCATATTCACACTGGATTAAAAATATTAAATTATTTCTACATTTCTGATGAAATATTTACCTTTTACCATATATTTTAGAAAGAGACCTGTCTAGTTGTCAGATATTGTTGTACAAGTTAGCCCGGTTCTACAAGCATAAAATTTCTATGAAGGCATAACTGTGTCTTGTTCACACTTATATTACAATGTGCTTTGACACATAATATGTACTCAATGGTGTTTGCTGAATGGATGACCAAGTAAACTTTTTGACTTGGCCACAGGAATATTCTGACACCATAAATATTAATGTGTGCAATTATATCTTTATTATCTTTGACTCTTGTGGCCGTCCCATTCTTGAGTTTTGAGTAGTTCACACCTCCAATTCATCCTTGAATCTCAGTCCATCCTTGATTCTGAACATTATATATTCCTTCACATCATTCCTATAATTCAGTCCAGCTGTGATCCACTCAATGACCAACATCTCATCCTTGAACCCCAGTGTTCTTTAACCCTATTGAGCACCACTAACTCTGGTAGTTGGTAGAGGTCATGGTATTTCAGCGAGTGACCAACTTAATTATTTAAAATACTTTTCTTAAGGATAATAGACAGAACATAGGCTCAGAGGTCATAATATGTGATTTTTCTTCCAAATTCTGACACAAACTAGCTTTATGACATTTTAATGAGACCCTTAATATATTCTGTTTATAGAATGCATATAATAATGCCAACTCTGCCTTCATCAGAGTGTAGTTACCATGATGAAATATGTGACAAACCTGGGTAAACTGTAAAGTGACATTTAAGTTTAACATTAAAAAAAAAAAAACCCTCCTGGAACTAATAAGTGACTATACCAAGGTTGCAAGATAAAAGTTTAATATACAAAATCAACTGCCTTTAATACCAACAATAAACAACTGAAATTTGAAATTAAAAACAAAATACTGTTTACGATAGCAATTAAAAAAATGAAATACTTAGATATGAATCTAACAAAAATATATATAAGAACAATTATCTGAGCATAGATAATAAAATAAAATAATAAATGAAAATTGATGGGAATTGAGAAGCATGTACAAAATCCTAGTCTCAGAAATCAATAGAATTTTTAAAGTGAATTGAAATATTTTCTAGGCTTGATTTTTTAATTTAATTTTTAAAAATGTGTGCTACAGAGCATCTTTTCGTTGAGGATAGTGGCAAGGAGCAGGGTTATGGTAAAAGATCAAATCATATATTTTTCTAGAATAAGATCTGTTTAATTAGCTTTGTAGAACCAACCCAAAGCTCCCAAACAATCAGGAAAAGAGCAACAACTGTAATAATGATAATATGTTCATGGTCACTTAGGACATGCATTTTGATGATGAAAAATCAAAATAAAATCCAGAGCACTCTATTAGGCAACTTGGCCAGAGCCCCTTAATTGTAATTGCCAGTAAACTATTCCATATTTTCAGCAACACCGCTGGATATGTCTGCAGCTACCTTTTAGACATAAATATCACACGTTCTAAAAAGCATAAAATCAGTAGTATCTTTCACTGCCAGCTATATTTTTTCCCTCTGCCAATTGCAATAATAAATTCAGTTGAAATTTCTGCATTGTTCACTTGGTTTGTATAATATTCCTGCTGGTTCAATATAGAAAATGTCAGTTTGTCCACTCAGGTATTTATATGAATTATGTTTTCTTTTTATTAAAATTTTAATGAAAGAAAACCCCACCAATTCCTAGATAAATAAGCCCCACTATCCATCAGTCAGTGAATAAAATGTATAACAAAATTTCACCATGAATAATCATCATGGTGATGATTGAGGGAACTTCAAGATTCTAGAAAAATTTTGTTGAGTAGAAACTAGAAATATTTACATTTTAACATTTCAAACAATGTTTTCTTTATAAAGAATGAAGGCTTAAATTTACCTTTGAGGACATACTATTTAATTCTGGGAAAAAGTGCTGCTGATATATATTTTTTCAGTCATACTAATGTAGAACAAGTGCTTAAACATCCTTGGAGTAGATTCATATGCAGCAAAATAACCTGAATAACAGTTGACATAAGATGGGATCATTTTGCAAAATTAGATTGTATTTATTTGAACTAGGTTTCCATACATGTTGTGGCTTTCTTGAGAAATGCCACATTTCTAATTGGACTTAGAATTATCAAATATATTATCATACTTGATGAATAATTCTTCTTTGAAGAGGGTTTGTAATTTTGTCCCCTATTTTCCTCTCTTTGAGTATGTATGCTGTCTGTGTGTGTTTCTTTTATCATTGTACTGTGTTTATTGTTCAGAATACATTAATTAGAAATGGTGAGAAGTGCAAGATAAAAATATGAGCTTCTCTGTACTAGGAGACACTGTAGAGAGCAATCAGACTTCATCATTCAGGGTGGGAAAGCTCATTCTCAGAGAGGACCTCTTTGACCACGCTACCTTAATTATGTCTCTTCTGTAATTCTTTGTATCACAAAAACTTTTTTATGGGGGGGGGATGGTTTTTCCTAAAAATGAACCCTTATTTACTTTTACGTTTGTTTTCTGATAGTATTGAAATACAGTCACTAAATTTACACATGCAGATCACCAAGGAGTTCTTCTTTATTCCTATAACTGACCTCATTGTACTCTTGAGATTCTCTCTTTTTGAAAGGAACTTAAAATTGTCAATTAAAGAAAGCCCAGTTTCAAACTTTCAGTCTCGGGTAAACTCAGCTACATATATATAAGAACTAAGTCATGAGAGCCTTGTTTCCTTCCCCTTGAGAAATGGTATAGCTATTGGGAACTAGGCTATTCGTTTTCTAAGCATGGTGCTATATGAAACTAATTGCTCAACATGTTTATTCTTTCCCTAGAGTCTTTTAGCAGTTTGAGGTGGACTCCATGCCTTGGAAAGTATTAGAATACCCAAGTGTATATGTTTGTGTGAGGAAGCAAAATGAGGTAATCTGGCCCTTGCCTATAACCACAGGATAAGTTGGGCTTGCAGGTTCAGTAAGTGGCCAAATCTAGCCAGAGCACTAAAATATCTTTGCTCTCCTTTCCTTCTCTTCCATCATCATTGAATATTTGGTGAAATCTTGTGTAAAGTCGCAGCTTTACATGTAAAATCTTATGTCTTTATGTACATTCAGAGTTTGGTTTCTCTACTAGTGTAATGTATTAAGAAGTAAGTTTTGCCCCATGTGGTAATTTATTGTTGAGTACAATGGCAACAACCTGAAGGAAGACATCTATAAAAAGGTCTAGGTCAACTTGACTTAATAAAGAATAAAACTAGAAGGCTGGCTGAGGGTGGATTTGTAGAAGTATGTTAATCCACTAGGGATTCCTAGAAAAACATAAAAAAGTGGGTAGGAGTGATAAACCTTAAAGATCGGTTTCCCTAAGGTAAAAATTCGGTAGAATTTGAACTTGACTTTTTTCCTTTTGTAATAAGAACAGAAAAGAATGCAAACTTAATGGCTGACGGAGTGTCACTCAGAATTTCTGGATATTTATCCTCTCACAATTGTCATCCTTGATTTTTATATTGAAATATAGATTTAAACTGATTTTAAGTCTTTTTAAAAAATTTTGTGTGAGAGGAGTTCAAGAAAGTGGTGGGGGCTGAATGATATCTGGGACTTTGCTGGTTTAGTATTTCTATGTGTATATTTTGTGGCAAAACATATAACATAAAAATATTATTTTAACTACTTTTAAGTGTACAGTTCATCAATATTGAGTATATTTATATTATTGGGCTACCGTCACCACATCCATCTCTAGAACTTTCTTTATCTTCCCAAATTGAAACTCCATATCCATTAAGCAATAACTCCCTATTCCTTCCTCCTCCCAGCCCCTGCCAACTAATCTTCTACCTCTATAAATCTGACTACTGTGGGTACTTTATATGAATGGTTTCATACAGTATTTGTCCTTTATGACTGGCTTATTTCACTTAGAATAATGTTCTTGATGTCCAACCATGTTGTAGCATGTCAGAATTTCCTTCTTTTTTAAGGTTGAATAATACTCCACTATTTGTATATATCACACTTTGTTTATCTATTCACACATCAATGGACATGGATTATTCCCACCTTTTGGCTATTGTGAATTATGCTGCTATAAAGATGGGTGTACAAGTAACTTTTTACGTTTCTCCTTTCAGTACTATTGGATATATACCAAGAACTGGAATTGTTGGATCATATGGCAATTCTGTTTTAAATTTTTTCAGAAACTGCCAAACATTTTCATAGTGGTTGCACTATTTTACATTCCCACCAGCAAAGCACAAAGGTTCCAATTTCTCCACATCTTACCAACACTTGATAATTTCTGGCTCTTTGTTTTTGTTGTTTGTTTTATAATAGCCATCCCAATGGACGTGAAGTGGTATCTCATTGGGGATTTGATTTTCATTTCCCTAATGCTTAGTGATGTTGAATATCTTTTCATGTGCTCATTGGCCATCTGTATATCTTTGGAGAAATATCTATGCAAGTCCTTTGCCCATTTTTTAACCAAGTTGTTTGCTTTTATGTTGCTGAGCTGTAGGAGTTCCTTATATTAATATATTTGGGATATTAACCCCTTATCAGGTATATAATTCACAAATATTTTCTTCCATTTTGTGGGTTGCCTTTTCACTAGGTTCACAGCATTCTTCGATGCACAAAAGGTTTTAAAAAAATTTTAAATAGTCCAATATACCTATTTTTCCTTCTGATGTCTGTGTTTTTGATGTCACATTTAATAAATCATTGACAATTCCAATGTCATGAAGCTTTTTTCCCCTATAAAGATCAAAGGGTTTTATAGTTTTAGGTCTTACACTTAGGTTTAATCTATTTTTGATTTCATTTATTTTTGAGTTAAATATATTATTGTATATGGTGTAAGGGTCCATTCCATCTCTATTTTTTTGTGTATGGATATCCAGTTTTTTCAGCATCATTTGTTGAAAAGACTCTCCTTTCATCTATATGTATTTATAATGAGTTTAAAATGGATATTACAAGAAATGGTAGTACTATAGTACTATCATTTGAAATAGTTTCTAATATATAGTATATTTTGAATAAGGAAGATTTTATGATTGCAGATAATGAAAACAGACTTACATTTGGGGATAATTTTGCTACAACAAAATGCATTTGAGTTATTTTTTATGTTATATCCTATTGTTAAGCTTACTTTATATATTTCAAACTAGCATACTATTCAAAGTAGATTACCTTAACTTCCAAATCCAAAAAATCTCAGAATAACATCTAAATGCATATTAGAATATGCTGTGGAAAAAACAAAAACTGATTTAAAATGAATGGCTCTTTTGTGTGTAAAATTTTAGAGCCACAGTTAGATATTTTATTCCTTATTTATAGACTTAACTAAAATGGGTACTTTCTGTTGATTTATGTATGTGAAAATCCCCATAAGTGAGAACACTATTAGTATAGAACACCTAACAGATGCAAAGTCTTCTTTAAGTAGAATACAGTGTATATCTCAAAAATCCAAAATAGAACACAAGAATCCAAAACAACAAGGGCTAAAATTTCCACTTTGTTGAAATTACTAAGATAACACATTTTAATTTATATGTACTTGTAACTTGAATAATTTATAAAATCAAGGACTTTTTTTTTTTTGCCAAGTGGTTTATTCATGCCTTTAAGGCTTAAAGATGTGCTATCATTAACTATTGAATACTACTTAAACTTTCATTAAAGCATACATTTGGAAGCTTAAGGACATGTTTCTCATATCTCAATAACTTTTAAATGGCACCATGACAACATATAATGTCATCATTGAATGCCCTTTAATAGTTTTCACTGAACATTAAGTAAAATTAAGTCTACTGATGGTTTGGCATGTAGTCACTGATTAGCTTGGTTGGACTAAACCTCCTACCTGATAGCAATGATAAATTGTAGATAAAATACGTAAAATATATCATTTTGAAGGCTTTGGGGGGTGATCAATATATTACATTACTATATAAAAAGGTATAGTTTGGTACTGATAGCCATATAAACCCATGGAACAGAATAGAACATCGAGGAATAGACCTCCAGGACTTCCCTGGTGGCACAGTGGTTAAGAATCCACCTGCCAATGAAGGGGACACGGGTTTGAGCCCTGGTCCAGGAAGATCCCACATGCTGTGGAACAGCTAAGCCCATGCGCCACAGCTACTGAGCCGGTGCTCTAGAGCCCATGAGCCACAACTACTGAGCCCACGTGCCATAACTCCTGAAGTCCACATGCCTAGAGCCTGTGCTCTGCAACAAGAGAAGCCACCGCAGTGAGAAGACCCTGCTTGCCACAACTAGAGAAAGCCTGCACGCAGCAATGAAGACCCAATGCAGCCAAAAATAAATTAATTAAGAAAAAAAAAAGAAATAGATCTCCATGAGTATGACCAATAATTTTGACAAATATGCACAGAAAAAGGAATGGACAAAGAATAGTCCTTTAATATATGGTGTTGAAATAATTGACCACCATATGTAAAACATGAATATCGATCTATATCTCACACTAATGTAAAATTTAACTTAAAATGGATCTAGACTTTGATATACAATATACAATTTAAAAATAAACAATTAGGAAAAATAAATTTTGGGAGAAAATCTTTGTGACCTTCTGTTGGGTTACAAGCCTTATATACAATGCCAATAGGCTAAACCATGAAAGAAAAGAAAAAGCAGAAGTTGACATTTATAAAATTTAAAACTTGCAACATTAATACTACTACCTACAAATCTAGTAAGTTCGTTTGACAATTTCTTTCATATTATAATACGTATACTTTCTACCATAAAACACCCATACCGAGTGTTAGTCTGCTCTCTGAGAAAATGGCAATGATTTCACTCAAATACACCTACATACACAAATATGTACTCATCCAGTATTTCTTCACTTTTACATCATATACAAAGATATATTCACCTACATGAGTATATCCTTGGATATGTTTTGCTGAAGCTTTAAAACAAAGCAATTCTTAGCCTAGATAGATAAGAGAATTACATCAGGTTGCAATGAACACTTTTCAATAAATTATTTTGCCTTCGTGAAATTGATCTTCATGTAGTATTACTATTATCATCTTTCTTCAAAGCTAGAAAATAAATTTACCTTCAGTATGAGGGTTAGTTTATCCAAATTCCTTGGCCTTGTACTTTTTCCCTCTGCAGGCTGACACCAATTTACTTTTACAACAGGTAAATCTGTGAATAATTTCCCTTACTATCTTTCTCCAATATGAAATGACACCCAGGCATTTAGTCATACTATCACTTTTCTTGGAATTCCATTATTTCAACTACTTGGATTAATGTGCATTGTTAAAACCCTATAAGGCAGAAGTTATATTCAAAATATTTAACAAGTGGTACTTGAAAGATATGCTCTAATAAAAATGGACAAAGACCAGAGTACTGGAGCCATGTCATAAAAGTTCCTGCTTTCCATGCATTAACATTTTCACTTACAGAACTTGGGAAATTTTAGTTCCAAAGGTAGAACTAGGGCAGCTGGGTGTCAGGTATAGGGTGTAATAAGAGATATTGGGGTAACAACTATTTGGCAAATGTAAACTGAATATTTTGACATTGGATAGAGCTTTGTGAGTATGTTTCGTCTGGAGAGCCTCCCTACTTGACAAAGAAACACATTCTATCAGCTCTGTAAAATCTACTCTCATCACAAAAGCAGGAAGTGCTTTGCCTCTCCTTTCTCATAGAACATAGCATTTGCTACCTCATATACGCATCATTTTATATACTGCCTCATATTGCAGATATTTTTGTAACAGGACCTATAGTCGCACGTAGTGGATATAATGACATTGCGAAGAATAAACTCCCCGAGTGCAAGGAAGATGCTTCGTGCATTTTATTTTAACTTCTTATATTCTCAGAATGGAACCTGGAAAAGGGTAGTTAGCCAATAAATATTTGTTGATTTAATGAAAACATCTCATTGCTATATTATTTATATATTGACATTACTTTGTGAGAAATTTGATTTTTCCTGTTAAATTTTATGTGTTGGGGTCCTTAATAATTGAAAATGCATTCTTTACTTTTTCCACTTGAATGTTACCCTAGGGCTGCTTATAGAATTACATTTTAGTGTAGATCCATTTGAAAAATGTTTATATGACTTATTTTTTTCTATCAGATAAAATCAGGCAAACTGCTAGTTATCTCACCTTGACATGCTGTGTGAAGTCAAAATTCAAAGCACTGATAAATAATGTTCAGGAAGCTAAAAGGTCTGTCAACCACAGCAAAAGAAAGTGTTATACTCAAACTCATCTCCATTTTTTCCACAGAAGACTTCCTCTATTTTAATCATTTTAAGTAGGGCAATCAAGAAGTAAATATGTTAGGATAAAATAAAGCAGTTCTTCGATCAATATTACCTATAGAATAGAATACAGTATGAGAGACTGCTGTTTGTCAGAAATGGAAGCTACCCTACTATAGCCTATGTTCATATTCTCAAAAGAATTGCTTTTCGAAAAAACTAAATTCCTAAAGAAGTAAGCAAGTGAATCTATTTTGGTTCCTAATTTCTCTTTTCATGATTGTTCTCTTTACTCCTCCCTTTATGCGTCTCTTCATCTAATTTAAATTCTTACACTTACTATGTTAGCATACTGAAATTTATATTCAGATCATTATAGGTGTTCAGTAGAGTTTGGGGCAAAGTGTGACAAATTTTTATGTAACAAAAAGCAAGCAATATTCTGTACAATTATGTGTATATATGTGTGTGTAATGAAAGTACACACTCTAGTTGAGATGCACGTATCTTTATAAAATTTGATTAGCTTTGACAAATATATACTTCTCATTAACCAATAGTCCAAGCACTGTATATTACTTTTTCATGACCAAAGAATATTCTCTGTGCCACTTGCAGTCAGTCTGACCTTCATATCAAGCACTGCTCTGATTTCTACAACTATAGATTAGATTGTCTGGTCTAGAATTATCATATAAATATTATAATACAGTGTGCACTCTTGTGTATGATTTCCTTTGTTCAGCATAATATTTTGAAGATTCATCCATGTGGCTGAGTGAATCAGACAGTATTCATTATTTTTAGTGCTGAGCAGCATTCCATTTTACAAATATACCAACAATTTTGTCCATTCTTCTGGTGATGAACATTTGAATTATGTTCAAGTTCTGGCTGTTATGAACAAAGTTACTATAATCTTTTCTGTACACATTTTTTAATATATGTATTCATATGTTCATCATTTTTTATTTTATTTTGTATAAAAATACTTGAATGATATTATCAAATAACTTGACAAAACTGATATTTATAGAACATTCCATCTATCAAGAAAAGAATGCTTAGAACATTTATGATGATAAAACATATACTAGGCCATACAACAATTCTCAAAAAAAAAAAAAGACTGAAGTCAGTCTAATATATACCAATGGATATAAATTAAAATTTAACTGCTCATAGAAATTTGTGCTACTTCAGATATTTAAAGATTAAAATAACTCATCTCTAAATATATCATCCTCCAAAGAAGAAATCCTAATGGAAATTAGAAAATATTTTAATTGAATGAAATGAAAACACAAGATATCAAAATGTATGGGATACAGCTATAGTCAACCACTGAGGGAAAATTTGGCTTAAAATACATATTTTAGAAACATAAATGTATTGGAAAATAAGAACATTTTAAAATATATAATGTAAGTGTTTGCTAATAAAACTAGAAAAAGAAGAACAAATGAAACCCAAAGCAAGCAGAAGGAAAGAAGATAATAAGTATCAAAGCAGAAATCAATAGGCTAGAAAAGAAACAAAAAAAATATAGAAAAATCAATAAAATCTAAGGTTGGCTCTTTAAAAAGAACAAGGACATTGATAAATCTTTAGCTCGACTGACCAAAAAAAAAAAAAGAAAAGAAAAAGAAAAGAGAGAGAGAAACAGGATATGCAAATTTACAAACATCAGAAGTAGAAGAGAGCACATCACAAGCAACTCTACATAAATTAAAGAGATTATGATATAATGATATGAACAACATTTCGCTAACAAACGATACAACTAAAATGAAATGGATAAAGTCCAGGAAAGACACAAATTAGCAAGAATGACTCAATATTAATGAAAGAATCATAATAGACCTATAAAAACAAAATGCATTGAATTGGAATTCAGATACATTTTTAATGTAGGAAAAAAACAGCCCCACATGATGTCACTAGTCAGCTCTATCAAATATTTAAAGAACAAGCAATACCAGTCCTACACAAACTCTTTCAGAAAATATAGAATCAGGGAATACTTCCCAACTTATGCTATGAGGTCAACGTTACCCCGATAACAAACCCAGTAAACTTACGGACCTACAAACTCACGAACATAGATGCATGATCCTTAAAAAAATACTAGCAAATCCAATTCAGAAAAAAAAAAAAAAGAAGGATTACACAACCACGGCCAAGTGGGATATATTTCAGAAATGACACATAAGTTGAACAATCAAAAACCAATTCACATAATATACCATATTAATAGAATAAGGGA
Source organism: Eschrichtius robustus (assembly GCF_028021215.1). Lineage (NCBI taxonomy): Eukaryota > Metazoa > Chordata > Mammalia > Artiodactyla > Eschrichtiidae > Eschrichtius > Eschrichtius robustus. The sequence goes on from NC_090830.1 coordinate 70,764,380, forward strand.
CTAAACAACATCAGCATCTGAATAGATTCAGAAGAAGCATTTGAAAAAATTCAATATTCACTCACCATAAATTAGGAATTGAGAGAAGTGTCCTTAATATGGTATAGAACAGATATGAAAACCCTACAGCTAACATATTACTTATCGCTCAAAGACTGAATTATTTTCCCTGAAGCATAACAAACATGTCTGTACTCACCAGTTCTTTTCAGCATTTTACTGTATCATTGCAGTATCTCTGGAAAAGAAATTGAAGATAAGAAAGATAAGATAAAATAAGATAAGAAAGACGAAATCTATCTTTAATCATAGACCTCTTGCTCTTTTATGTAGAAAGTCCTGTGGGGTCTAGATAATAACTACTAGAACTAATAAATGAATTTAGCAGGATTTAAGGATTCATGACCTATATAAAAATCAGTAGAGGGGCTTCCCTGATGGCGCAGTGGTTAAGAATCCACCTGCCAATGCAGGGGACACGGGTTCAAGCCCTGGTTCGGGAAGATCCCACATGCCACGGAGCAACTAAGCCCGTGCACCACAACTACTGAGCCTGTGCTCTACAGTCTGCAGGCCACAACTACCGAGCCCACGTGCCACAACCACTGAAGCCCGTGTGCCTAGAGCTCATGCTCTGCAACAAGAGAAGCCACCGCAATAAGTCCCTGCACCACAACAAAAAGTAGCCCCCGCTCACCCAACTAGAGAAAGCCCACACGTAGCAAAGAAGATCCAATGCAGTCAAAAATAAATAAATAAAATAAATTTATATAAAATAATCAAGTGATCAATACGATCAATGTGATCAATCCAAAAATAAAGAAAATAATTCAATTAAAATAGCACCAAAAAGAATAAAATACCAGTAAATAAACTGAACATGAGAAATGCAAGACTGGTACACTAAAATTCTCTAAAACATTGCTGAGAAAAAATAAAGACTCTCTAGCTTAAAAAGGAGACATTTATTGTTAATGCATAGAAAAACTCTATAATTTAAGATGATAATTATCCCCAATCATCTAGAGAGTCAATAAGATTCTTAACTAAATCTAAACAGGGTATTTTTAAATTGAAAATAAAAATCTAATCATAAAATTAACACAGAAATGAAAATGACCAAGATGAAAGAAATTTAGAAGAAGAAAGCTAAATGACTTTCACTGCCTGATTTCAGATATAGTTCAAAACTTAGTATAAAGAACCATAATCCAGAGAGTACAGTCTTAGTGTTAAGAACAGGCATATACAAATCAATGGAGCAGAATCAAAAATCCAGAAATTAATCCTTAGGTTTTTCGTCAATTAATTTTTGAAAATGATGTCAAGGAAATTTAATGGTGAAAGGAAAATCTTCCATAAAATGGTCGTGGGATAACTGGATAACCATGTACAGAAAAAATAAACTTATTCCCTTATCTTAATATATACACAAAATATTTCTGAAAATAGGAACTTAAATATACAAGATAAAGCTTTAAAATTTCTAAAAGCAACTCTGGATAAAAACTGTGATCATAGGTTGGTCTGGGTTTGCCAGGTGATCTCTGAATACATTTGCATAGAACTATCAGTGCTTTGAAAATTGTTAGAGAATAACTAGGAGATCTAGCTGAATAACAAATGCCAGATATTAAAATTTCTGAAAAATTAAACTAAGCACAGAACACAACAATGTGCAGTTTCACTTCTCTTGCACATGGGATTAGCTAATACTATGCTCTAATTGCTGGAATACTGAGAAAGTTAAATTGGCAGAAGGAGACTTTCAGATGAGGTAGTTTATTTACATCATACTAGTCTGAAACAGTGAATTTAATTTGGACTATAAAACTGGCAAATGAATGTTTTGTTTATTTGTTTTGTTTACTATTGTTGAAGTATGGACAAAGGCTATATTTTACTCACCTGCATAATATACATGTTACTATACTTTAGTAATCTGGAATTGTCTTATATAAATTTAGTTTATCTTGACCTTATCAAAGCACATCCTATTTTTTCCTCCTGTACTATAATAAATCAGGATGTATTCAGTAGGCATAAATAAAATACGTTAGGCAGAGTTCAGAATCATTTTGAGAGACTTTTTTCTAATATCTACATTTTCTGTTCCCATCACCGTAATAATAGACACACAGCATAGGAACTTCACATCATTTCAACTAAAAGGTAATGTGGAGGATGTCTAGCAAGAGATCATAATACTTTACACTGTAAAATGCTTCATCAAAATTTAATGTTATAATTCTGGAGGCTACCACTTTTGTCCCAGATGGTGACTGTCACTGTTTACTTTCTTGAGTCCGATTAGAACCCACCTGTGTAGCACACTCTGTTCTATTGAACAAATGTCCAGCTGAAGAATTAGAGCATTCACTCTGGTTTTTGACTTGAATTTCTAAAGTGTTTTTTTCTTTCTCATCAACCCATGGATATATGTTACAATTGCAATTTTACAGATGAGAAAACTGAGATTTAGACAAAGTAGCTTACAAGAATTAAATTTAATAGCCAGATTAGTGCCGCAGCTGGGCTTATATAAGGGTCTGTTTTATATCAAAATGTGAACCAATATGCAACACTACCCCTTATGAATGGTTATTAAATCCAGATGTATTTTAATGTATAAAATAAAGAAATATTATTGAATTTCACCTTAGAAATCCATTTGGAGAAAAGCATAGGCTCCTCACTTTTGCCTATATTCCTGCAGATATTATGACTTTCCAGTGTTGTCAGGTTCCAATTCCCAAATCCCTCTCAGATATTGGAGTTACTTTTCTTTCTGTTTTTTTCTTTTTTTCAACATCTTTCTTGGAGTATAATTGCTCTACAGTGGTGCATTAGCTTCTGCTGTATAACAAAGTGAATCAGCAGCATATGTATACACATATCGCTATACACCCTCCCTCCCACCTTCCCTATCCTACCACTTTAGGTGGTCACAAAGCACTGAGCTGATCTCCCTGTGCTATGCAGTTGCTTCCCACTAGCTATTTATTTTACATCTGGTAGTGTATATATGTCCATGCCACTCTCTCACCTTGTCCCAGCCCAACCCTCCCCCTCCCCGTGTCATAAAGTCCACTCTCCATGTCTGTGTCTTTATTCCTGTCCTGGCCCTAGGTTCTTCAGAACCATTTTTTCTTTTTTAAGATTCCATATATATGTGTTAGCATACAGTATTAATTTTTCTCTTTCTGACTTACTTCACTCTGCATGATAGACTCTAGGTCCATCCACCTGACGATAAATAATTCAAATTCGTTTCTTATGGCTGAGTAACGTTCCATTGTATATATGTGCCACATCTTCTTTATCTATTCATCTGTCGATGGACACTTAGGTTGCTTCCATGTCCTGGCCATTGTAAATAGGGCTGCAATGAACATTGTGGTACATGACTCTTTTTGTATTATGGTTTTCTCAGGGTATATGACCAGTAGTGGGATTGCTAGGTCATATGGTAGTTCTATTTTTACTTTGTAAGGAACCTCCATACTGTTCTCCATAGTGGCTGTATCAGTTTACATTCCCACCAACAGTGCAAGAGGGTTCCCTTTCCTCCACACCCCCTCCAGCATTTATTGTTTGTAAACTTTTTGATGATGGCCATTCTGACTGGTGTGAGGTGATACCTCATTGGCGTTTTGATTTGCATTTCTCCAATGATTTGTGATACTGAGCAACCTTTCATGCGTTTGTTGGTAATCTGTATATCTTCTTCGGAGAAATGTCTATTTAGGTCTTCTGCCCATTATTGGATTGGGTTGTTTTTTTTTTTAATATTGCGCTGCATGAGCTGCTTGTATATTTGGAGATTAATACTTTGTCAGTTGCTTCATTTGCAAATATTTTCTCCCATTCTGAGGGTTGCCTTTTTGTCTTGGTTATGGTTTCCTTTGCTGTGCAAAAGCTTTTAAGTTTCATTAGGTCCCATTTGTTTATTTTTGTTTTTATTTCCATTTCTCTAGGAGGTGGGTCGAAAAGGATCTTGCTGTGATTTATGTCATAGACTGTTCTGCCTATGTTTTCCTCTAAGAGTTTTATAGTGTCTGCCTTACATTTAGGTCTTTAATAATCCATTTTGAGTTTATTTTTGTGTATGGTGTTAGGAAGTGTTCTAATTTCACTCTTTTACATGTAGCTGTCCTGTTTTCCCAGCACCACTTATTGAAGGGGCTGTCTTTTCTCCATTGTATATTCTTGCCTCCTTTATCAAAGATAAGGTTACCATATGTGTGTGGGTTCATCTCTGGGCTTTCTCTCCTGTTCCATTGATCTATATTTCTGTTTTTGTGCCAGTACCATACTGTCTTGATTACTGTAGCTTTGTAGTATAGTCTGAAGTCAGGGAGCCTGATTCCTCCAGCTCCGTTTTTCTTTCTCAAGGTTACTTTGGCTATTTGGGGTCTTTTGTGTTTCCATATAAATTGTGAAACTTTTTGTTCTAGTTCTGTGAAAAATGCCATTGGTAGTTTGATAGGGATTGCACCGAATTTGTAGATTGCTTTGGGTAGTATAGTCATTTTCACAATGTTGATTCTTCCAATCCAAGAACATGGTATATCTCTCCATCTGTTTGTATCATCTTTCTTTCATCAGTGTCCTATAGTTTTCTGCATACAGGTCTTTTGTCTCCTTAGGTAGGTTTATTCCTAGATATTTTATTCTTTTTGTTGCAATGGTAAACGGGAGTGTTTTCTTAATTTCACTTTCAGATTTTTCGTCATTAGTGTATAGAAATGCAAGAGATTTCTGTGCATTAATTTTGTATCCTGCTACTTTATCAAATTCATTGATTAGCTCTGATAGATTTCTGGTAGCATATTTAGGATTCTCTATGTATAGTATCAAGTCATCTGCAAACAGTGACAATTTTACTTCTTCTTTTCTGATTTGGATTCTTTTATTATTTTCTTCTCTGATTGCTGTGGCTAAAACTTCCAAAACTATGTTGAATAATAATGGTGAGAGTGGGCAACCTTGTCTTGTTCCTGATCTTAGTGGAAATGGTTTCAGTTCTTCACCATTGAGAACGATGTTGGCTGTGGGTTTGTCACATATGGCCTTTATTATGTTGAGGTAAGTTCCCTCTATACCTACTTTCTGAAGGGTTTTTATCATAAACGGGTGTTGAATTCTGTCAAAAGCTTTTTCTGCATCTATTGAGTTGATCATATGGTTTTTCTCCTTCAATTTGTTAATATGGTTTATCACATTGATTGATTTGCATATACTGAAGAATCATTGTACTCCAGGGATTAGCCCCACTTGATCAGGGTGTATAATCCTTTTAATGTGTTGTTGGATTCTGTTTGCTAGTATGTTGTTGAGGAATTTTGCATCTATGTTCATCAGTGATATTGATCTGTATTTTTCTTTTTTTGTGACATCTTTGTGTGGTTTTGGTATCAGGGTGATGGTGGCCTCATAGAATGAGTTTGGGAGTGTTCCTCCCTCTGCTATATTTTGGAAGTGTTTGAGAAGGATAGGTGTTAAGTCTTCTCGAAATGTTTGATAGAATTCACCTGTGAAGCCATCTGGTCCTGGGCTTTTGTTTGTTGGAAGATTTTTAATCACAGTTTCAATTTCAGTGCTTGTGATTGGTCTGTTTATATTTTCTATTTCTTCCTGGTTGAGTCTTGAGAGGTTGTGCTTTTCTAAGAATTTGTTCATTTCTTCCAGGTTGTCCATTTTATTGGCATATAGTTGTTTGTAGTAATCTCTCATGATCCTTTGTATGTCTGCACTGTCAGTTGTTACTTCCCCTTTTTCATTTTTAATTCTATTGATTTGACTCTTCTCCCTTTTTTTCTTGATGAGTCTGGCTAATGGTTTATCAATTTTGTTTATTTTCTCAAAGAAACAGCTTTCAGTTTATTTACCTTTGCTATCATTTCCTTCATTTCTTTTTCATTTATTTCTGATCTGATCTTTATAATTTCTTTCCTTCTGCTAATATTGGGGTTTTTTTGTTCTTCTTTCTCTAATTGCTTTAGGTGTAAAGTTAGGTTGTTTATTTGAGGTGTCTCTTGTTTCTTGAGGTAGGCTTGTATTGCTATAAACTTCCTTCTTAGAACTGCTTTTGCTGCATCCCATAGGTTTTGGGTCATCATGTTTTCACTGTCATTTGTCTCCAAGTATTTTTTGATTTCCTCTTTGATTTCTTCAGTGATCTCTTGGTTATTTAGTAGTGTATTGTTTCACCTCCAATGCGTTTGTATTTTTTACAGTTTTTTTTTTTTTTTCTGTAATTGATATCTAGTCTTATAGTGTTGTGGTCAGAAAAAGATACTTGATACGATTTCAATTTTCTTAAGTTTACCAAGGCTTGATATGTGACCCAAGATGTGATCTATCTTGGAGAATGTTCCATGAGCATTTGAGAAGAAAGTGTATTCTGTTGCTTTTGAATGTCCTATAAATATCAATTAAGTCCATCTTGTTTAATGTGTCATTTAAGGCTTGTGTGTCCTTATTTATTTTCATTTTGGATGATCTGTCCATTGGTGAAAGTGGGGTGTTAAAGTCCCCTACTATTATTGTGTTAATGTCGATTTCCCCTTTTATGGCTCTTAGCATTTGCCTTATGTATTGAGGTGCTCCTATGTTGGGTGCATAAATATTTACAATTGTTATATATTCTTCTTAGATTGATCCCTTGATCATTATGTAGTGTCCTTCTTTGTCTCTTGTAATAGTCTCTATTTTAAAGTCTATTTTGTCTGATATGAGAATTGCTACTCCAGCTTTCTTTTGATTTCCATTTGCATGGAATATCTTTTTCCAACCCCTCACTTTCAGTCTGTATGTGTCCCTAGGTCTGAAGTGAGTCTCTTGTGGAGAGCATATATATGGGTCTTGTTTTTGTAACCATTCAGCCAGTCTATGTCTTTTGGTTGGAGTATTTAATCCTTTTACATTTAAGGTAGTTATTGATATGTATGTTCCTATTACCATCTTCTTAACTGTTTTGGGTTTGTTATTGTACGTCTTTTCCTTCTCTTGTGTTTCCTGCCTAGAGAAGTTCCTTTAGCATTTGTTGTAGAGCTGGTTTGGTGGTGCTGAATTCTCTTAGTTTTTGCTTGTCTCTAAAGGTTTTAATTTCTCTATCGAATCTGAATGAGATCCTTGATGGGTACAGTAATCTTGGTTGTAGGTTTTTCCCTTTCATCACTTTAAATATGTCCTATCACTCCCTTTTGGCTTGCATAGTTTCTGCTGAAAGATCAGCTGTTAACCTTGTATGTTAATAACATACAAGGGGGTTCCCTTGTATGTTATTTGTTGCTTTCCCCTTTCTGCTTTTAATATTTTTTCTTTGTATTTAATTTTTGATAGTTTGATTAATATGTGTCTTGGCGTGTTTCTCCTTGGATGTTCCTCTATGCAACTCTCTGTGCTTCCTGGACTTGATTGACTATTTACTTTTCCATATTAGGGAAGTTTTCAACTATAATCCCTTCAAATATTTTCTCAGTCCCTTTCTTTTTCTCTTCTTCTGGGACCCCTATAATTCGAATGTTGTCCCAGAGGTCTCTGTGACTGTCCTCAATTCTTTTCATTCTTTTTTCTTTATTCTGCTCTGCAGTAGTTATTTCCACTATTTTATCTTCCAGGTCATTTATCTGTTCTTTGCCTCTGTTATTCTGCTATTGATTCCTTCTAGAGAAATTTTAATTTCATTTATTGTGTTGTTCATCATTGTTTGTTTGTTGTTTAGTTCTTCTAGGTCCTTGTTAAACGTTTCTTGTATGTTCGCCATTCTATTTACAAGATTTTGGATCACCTATACTATCATTACTCTGAATTCTTTTTCAGGTAGACTACCTATTTCTTCTTCATTTGTTTGGTCTGGTGGGTTTTTATCTTGCTGCTTCATCTGTTGTGTATTTCTCTGTCTTCTCATTTTGCTTAACTTACTGTGTTTGGGGTCTCCGTTTTGCAGGCTGCAGGTTCGTAGTTACTATTGTTTTTGTGCCTGCCCCCAGTGGGTAAGGTTTGTTCAGTGGGTTGTATAGGCTTCCTTGTGGAGGAGACTGGTGCCTGTGTTCTGGTGGATGAGGTTGGATCTTGTCTTTCTGGTTGCAGGGCCAAGTCAGGTGGTGTGTTTTAGGGTGTCTGTGAACTTAGTATGATCTTAGGCAGCCTCTCTGCTAATGGGTGGGCTTGTGTTCCTGTCTTGCTAGTTGTTTGGCATAGGGTGTCCAGCACTGTAGCTTGCTGGTCGTTGAGTGCAGCCGGGTCTTTGCATTGAGACGGAGATCTCTGGGAGAGCTCTTGCCAGTTGACATTACGTGGGGCCAGGAGGTCTCTGGTGGACCAATGTCCTGAATTTGGCTCTCCCACCACAGAGGCTCAGGCCTGACAGCCGGCCAGAGCACAAAGACCCTGTCAGCCACACAGCTGGAGAAGAGAAGATGGGCTCTGAGTTGGTTGTCAGCCACTGCCCTGTTGTAGCTCTGTCTCAGCTGTCTCCAAAGGTCTCCCAGATACATTGGGTCATTCCACCATTCCTCAGAACTTGCAAATGCCAGTCTGGGATTTGTATATGTCCTCCTGATACTCTTCGTTGAACTACCTTACATTCCTGGTGGTGAAAGATATGCTAAAAGTGTTGGTTCTCTTCAGTTCAGAGACTGGGACAGTCTGAGCCTTCATGTGGCCAAGTCAGGAGCAGCTGGCCAATGGTCCCAAAGTGATAACATGTCAGATTCCAAGAAGGGTTTCTTCAGCGCCTGAGCAGTAGTCCCAAGCAGCCGTTCCGCTCAGCTGCAGCACTCTGACCGGGGAACTTGGTGGGACCCTCAAACGAGGATTTCTGGCAGGCCTAGAGCCTGACATGCCCACCCAGGCAAGGAGCTGAGGAGAGCGTCTCCTGGCCACGTCTCACCAGAGGAGTGGATACCTGGAAGCTGTGCAGCGAACAGCACAGGAGCTGAGAGGTGGGTGGGAGGGGCTGACAGCCTCCCGATAAAAGCCAGAACTGCGTGGAGGGTTCCCATGCTACTGCCCAGGTAGGGGGAATTAATTCAGAGTTGAGGCTGAGGGTAGTTCCCGGCCCACCCTGCCTGGAAAGCCTGGTGTTACCCCACCTGGTCCTGCTGGAGTTACTTTTCAATGATTTTTTTTCCCACCCCAATTGGTCAAGAAAAGACCTTGATATTTTAGGTATTCAGCTGCTAACATTTCTGGATTTTTTCCATTTTTTATTAGGTTGCCCATTTATAATGTTTTCCAGAGTCCCTCTGAAGGTGCTTGTTGGCCTAAAAGCCAAAGATTTATAAATTAGTTTATTTCATGTTAAAATTTAATATTGATAAGAATATTGTTTAAGCAAAGTTATCCAGAAAGAACATAGTTGACATTTTGATAAATTAGATCCTAAAATCTACTTTCAATATAAGAACAACAACAACAAATATTTACTCAATTCCCACATCTAATATCATGAGCAATCCTGGAGGAAGGAAAAAAAAAATCTCCTTGCAGATGTCAAAATACAAGATATAGAATTATAAGACAACATTTAGTGGTTCACCTGGTTCCTCTTCTGGCCCATGAAGAAAAGCCTAAAATAAGTTGAATGAAATATTGGCAATTATTTTAGTAACAACTTTTGATATCACCAATTGAAGCCCAACCTTCAATATATCAAGTCTACATTTTATTCTAACTCAGAAATTTTTACTGGCAAGATGCATGAGTTGCTTTCACAGCCTTGGATAGTTGAACCCAAAGGGGGGCAGTTGAGCAAATATTTTAAGCTTAAAAACTAATTCAGGCTTAATGTTTTTAAAATGTAACTGATGGCTCTTCTCTTACTGTGAAATTATGTTAGTTATTAAATAATACATTTGGCAGCCAAAGTTTAGTTTTGAAATTAAAACACGTGTTTGTTATGTGATAATGATCCTAAATAATGGAAACTTGGCAACAATCATAGAAAGGTAGGAGACAGTAGTGAGGGAAGGAATTTATGTGCCAACAATTATGAATGGATACCAATATTTGGTAGTTTTCTACTTGCCAGAATAAACAATGAGAGATAACAATTTGCTATTGATGTTAAGAATGGCATTAATCATTTTTTAAAAAGTCACAAAGCATCAAAAGATTAGCTTTCTAATCAACACTTAACGGGGACATTCCATATTTTATTTACTCTATAAAGAGAATTACAAAGTGAAAGTAGAGAACAAATTAAAGCACTAATTGGATAATTTACTAATTTAGTTCAGAACATGCTAAATATGTAAGAAGTCTCATAGGGTCTAGACTGATTGTAACAAAGAAAAGAAAAAAAAAAAGAATAATTGTTGGAGACAATTAACTAAACTTTATGATCCTCTCACCTTTCTCCTCTTCCAAAAAGACACCATAGATCACACACATTTAAAATTTTGTAGATATAGTCAAATTACTCACCAAGAAAGCTTAACAAATTTATAGCACCACCAAGACTGTGCAAGTGTTCATTTTCCTCCAAACCCTCACTAACATTTGATATAACCAAACTAATTTTTGCCAATATAGTAAATAAAATATGATGTTGTTAAACTGTTTTAATTCATGCTACCTTTATTACTTTGAGCTACAGGAGCATATTAAACATTTATTGACCAATTGTATTTCTTCTTCTGGGAACACTATGTTCATATAATTATTAGTAAATTTCATATTGATCATATACATCTAAATTTAAAAAAAATATTTTAGCATTTTCTTAGATTTAGTATTGTGTTAAATTACAAAAAAGTGAGAGAAAACAAATTATCAATATCAGATATGGATTTTGTTAGATGTTAAATAAAATCAATGTTCTATAGCCACTAAATATATGATTAGGGACTATTAAATTCTACAGCTTAAATAAGATGAGCAAAATGCTTGAAAACACAACTTACTAAAGTGAAACAAGATGAAATAGAAAATCTAAATAGCTTCTGTGATATAAACAGAGATGTGCTGTCCAGACTGATTTTTTTCAAAGATTCATTTTTTGCAGCAGCAGCAGCAGCTGCTAAAAGTAATGTCACCCAACAACCTTCAATCTTCAGCTCCTATAATAGTTGTTTCAGCTTCAGAGAGCCATTCCACTCAAGGCTCAGCCCTTGCCCAGAAGGCCCTTATCCAATGATCAATTATCAGGGGGTTGGTGGGAATGGCTCTGCCATTCTGGCCTAATGTGGGACAACTCTAATAAGCTATTTTAATTCCAAAACTTTCTGTGTGTAAGCTGAGGTTGAGGTCAGGTCTTCACTTCTCTACCCGAACTTTTTTTTCTGTTTGTTTGTTTTATTTTTTCCTGCTCCCCTCCACAGGAATTGATACTAAGGGCTCTCACAAATAAACTCTCTACACAGTAAGTCTATTTAAGAGTCTGCTTTCCAGATGCCATGCCCTTGTATGTATTAAGAAAATTTTATTTATAATTATTTTAAAGAATCTCCCTATGATGAAAATTTCAGGTGTAGATGGTTTTACATGTAAATTCTGTCATGCGATTAAAAAAGAAATCACACCAATCTGATGCAAACTCTTCAAGAAAATAGAGGGGTAGAAAATATTATGAGGCCAGCACAAATGCAGCACCAAAAACTGACAAAATTCTAAAAAAAAATTAAAGACTAATATTCTCATTGATAATATATTTCTTAATCAAGTATAAGCAAGTCAAATCTATCTATATGTACTTCACAATACATTCTAAACAAAGTAGCCTTTCTACTAGTAATATGAGATTGGTTTATCATTTGAAAATCAATTAATAAAATTCATTGAATTAATGAATGGAGAAAAAAAATATAATCATCAGATGCCTAAAACATATTTCAGAAAATTCAACAATGATGAAGAACTTATATCCCATTACCTTAAGAGTTATTATAGAAATACAGTTTTAAAACTGTACGTGTAGTGACATAAATATAGAAAATTAGAAGAATGAGAGAAAATAGAGGACCCAAATGTAGGCTCACACTTCTTCAATATGTTTTAACTGATCCAAAGCAACCCTATGAGCAAAGGAAAGTACTTTCAACTAATGATGCTAGAAAAGCTTGATATTTATACGGACAAAAAAAATGATACATGCTGTGTATTTCATACCATACCTAAAAAACAATTTGAGATACATCACCAGCCTACATTATAAAAGTTAAAACTATAAAGTCTCTAAAAGAAATTGGTAAATGTCTTTGTGACATGAGTGTAGGCAACATTTTCTTAAATAAGTCACAGATAGCAATAACCACAAAATTTTTAAATGCTTAATTATATTTAATCAGAAATTTAAAATTGTGTTCATTAAGATGTAAAATTAATAAAATTAATAGAGAAGCCGAATATAAGAGAAAATATTAACAATACATATATCTACCAAAAGTATTGTATCTGGGACATAAAGAGAACTCACAATTCAATGATAAAAGATAAACTATCCAGTAAAAAGAGAGGTAATGGAATTGAACAAGCACTTCACAGAGAAAGTTATGTAGATTGTCAATAAGCACATGGAAAAGTGTTTAATATCATGTCTCATCAGAGAAATGCAGATTAAACTATTAATACGATGAAATGCCGTTACACCTGTACTAGAACAACTTAAACTAAAAATTACAATGCCAAATATGGAACACGGCTGCTCAATAGTACATTCTATCATGATAAAAATGTGCTGCCTAATAGAGTAGCCACTAGCCACCTGTGGCCATTCAGCACTTGAAATGCGTCTAGTGTGACTGCAGAACTAAATATTATTTAATTACAATCAATTTAAATTTAATAGCCATGGGTAGAACCTGGAGCAGTTATAGTTCTTATACATTGTATATGAGAATGAGAAACTGTACAACCACTTTCGTAAATGTCTGATAGGCTCTTATAAAAGCCTACCAGACATTTACTTAACATCACTGTAAATGTTAATTTTACAAGATGACCAAAAATACTTGTACAAGAATACCTGTATCAGCCTCATATATAATAACCCAAACTGGAAAAAAACCCAAATGCCCATGAAGTAGGAAATGGCTAAATGACTTTGGTATATTCATACAGCGGCATACTACTCATTAAGTACAAGCTATAAAGAAAAATATAGACAAATCTCAAAAATATTATGCTTAGTAAAAGAAAATTTATAGAACTATAGAACATACATTTTATATGATCCCATTTATATGAATTTCTAGAATAAACAAAATTAATACAGTGAAAAAGTTAAACAGGTTGTCTTTAGGAGTTAGAGAAAGGGGTTTACTGAAAAATGGTGTGAGGGAACTCTTTGAGGTGGGGGTAAGTTTCTGAACCTTGACAGATTTTGGAGTTGGGTGAAGATATACATATTTCCAGGACTCATCCTATTATACACTTAAGAGTTAGATATTTCATTGTATATAAACTTTACCCCAAATGAAACAAAAAAGGAATCTTAAACAAATATAGAGCACTAGTTAATGATATGTGTGTAGAAGTATTTTGGTGGAAGTTTACTGTTACTTGCAGTTTGTTTTAAGAGCATATAAAGATGAATTGATAAATGAATAAAGAGATAGATATGATAAAGCAAGTATAATAATTGTTAATTATAAAATCTAGGTGTAGGTATATGAATGTTCAGTATAAAATTCTTTCAGTTTTTGTGAATACTTGAAAATTTTCATAATGAAATGCAAAAAATATTAAGCCCAAGTGATATATATACATATATTTATAAAATATATTTTTCTCATAATTATATTCTGAAATTTTTACATTTCTTATCACTCTAGAACCAAAAGTGTCTCCTAATCTGTAAAACAATTTTTGAATTAAGTTTTTTCTAAGGACTTTTCCCCCAAATAATTACTTGAAGATATCAAGACCCTAGACTGTGACACCTTTTATTAGTCTTTAGTTTGATCTATGGCAGAAAATACAATATGAAGAGTATATTTCTACAGTGGGCTGAGGCAGTAACTAAACTGAGGTTGCATAAAGTTTATCAGATACTTAGATTAACATTACGGATTATCAAAGTAGATGAAATTCTGGTGGATGTTTGACCACCTCCAATTATTTCAATTCATAAAATATAAAACTATGTATTTTTTTAAAATGCAGGCAATTAATACAAATGCTTCAAAAGAGGTAAGTTTTAAGAGGATAAATACTAGATTTTTCTTGCTTGAAAGTTGTAGAGTCAAAGTAGTTGTAGATTCTTTATGATAAAATAATTTACTGGAAAAAAGTAAGGTGTACTTACTACTTACACTAGCTGGGGATACTATATTCAATAGATAATTTAAAGACATTGAGAGATATATAAATAAAAGCAAATAAACAAAAACTCAGAGCTCATTAAGGAAAAAAAATGATCGATTGAACTTAATTCACTTTATTCAAAGAAGTAAATTACCACTGCCAATGGATATTTTAACAGCCTTGATAATGGAGTGACTTTTATAGAAAATATAACTTTACTATATCATGTTAAGTGGTTGGTGTAGCCTTCTGCAATATAAATGAAAGCACCATAAATCAGATATAGAATGTTTAATTTGTCAAGGGTCTCAGAATCCCTAGAATAAAACATTGCTGTGTCATATTTTCAAAGCTCTCTATCCATTTATGTAGCTAAGTTTAAAAACTAAAAGCTTTTATCTTTTTTTCTCTTTTGGTGAAATCATTGGGTCATGGTGCACAGTGTAATGCAAGATATTTCCAAGTACAACAGGTTTAGACAGTAAATGTCAGTATCTTATTATACTTATTCTGCACAAAGCATGAATTATTAATGGTGTACCACTAATTACAATGATTATATATTTACATATATTTACATGTGTACATGTATATATTACATTTATATAATTACAATGATTATTATATTTGTAAATATAAAGTGGATTCTTTGTGGGGAAGATATATTTTCTAGAGAAGAATAAACATAAATATAAATCGAAAGTTCCAATAATATAGAAGCTTTGACGTATATATATAGTTATAGTCAAGCTATGATTTTAGTTGCTAAGAATTCCTGGAAACTGTATCATAAATTGAAGATAAAATGTCAATCGTTTTTGTATGCATTTTAGAGACACTATATAGTATAACTTTGTAAAAGGGATGCTAAATGTGTCATTATTTTCAGATGATTATCTACTGGGAAAGTTAAAGACAATCAATGAAAAATCATTAGACAAAGAAAAAGAGCTCTTCTGGGTAGCCAGTTATAAAATAGATGTTCTACGGTCGTAATAAGAGACTTAATTTTCTTCTTCCCTGAAAATTACCTCCAGACAACAAAGAGAAGAAGAAATAAGAATGTAACTATCATCTATCATCCTAAATTATAAGTATTCTCAAATACAATTTACATCATCTCGATGTGGGAAGAACAAACACTGTGGATTCCTGAACTCAAAGAGCACTGGCAGATCACTTTTCCAAAAGAGGTGATGCAGACTAAGAGGTAAATCCAACTATTTCTTGTTGGCATAATAGGGACGGCAGTTCCAGTTGGTAATAAGACTTTCCTGAACCTCATTTGGCATCATGGAATAGTATACTAAAGGAACGAAGGTGAAAGAATCAGGAAAAAGTAAGTCAGAAGAAGAATGCTCAACCCCTGCCCCCCCAAAAAAGTTGCAACTAAGCTAAGCAAATAAAAAGTGTAACGACACCTATCACTCTGCATTAAGTAACTGAGTAAAGAAACACTTATTTCAGTACTGAGGAAAAGAGCATAAGGCAACATAAAAAGGTGAAACAAGAGATGGCAGTGTTTGGGAAAAGAAATTAGAGAGAAAGGTAAGTTATCAAAGAAGTGTTCCATACCAGAAGCAGCTTAACGAGAACAAGTAATGCTAAAAACAATGACAAAGGTGGAAAAGTGGATTTTATAAAATGGGCAAAATGATTTGGGAAGGATTGTACTGTTAAAAAGCTTACAGAGAAAATAATCGCTCTTAAATGTGATGTTTGAGCATCAATATTTCTTAATTAGTGTTTCCGATGAAGAGAATGAGAAAATGGAAAAAGAAAACTATACATAATTTTTTAAAACCTTCCAGAAGAAAAGTTCTTCAAAATATTGAAAAGTTGTATGATGTCTATGTATAAGTTAACAGAATTATTATCAACAACAAGCTCTATCTTAGTTAAAATCCTGGAGGACAAAGGAAAAGAAATAATCCTTTGTCATCTAAACAATCAGGTTGACCATAGGATTCTGCACAACAACATTGTTCTCTAAGCGACATTAAAATCATGCCTGTAATGTCTTCAGGGGAAGAAAAGTATGATCCAGGAAATAATTAAACTGTAAATATGACACTGGAATGTAAAGACAATATTTTCAAATTAACAAACATTCTTCTAAAAATGGTTTCCAGATAAGGAAGAAATGAATAAGAAAGAAAAAATAATATATAAAAAGAAAAAGAAAAAATAAGCAAGAGTATGTCTGGTGACCAACAAATCTATTTAATAAATAAGGGATTCCATGTTAAGCTTTTGTAAAACTCATAAAACAAAATGTAAATTTTATACACCATGGCAAATAAAAATTCTATAACCAAAGAAGATGGAAGGAAAAGAATAAAAGGGTTCGGAGTAATTTTTTTAATTGTAATTTTTATTTATTTAATTTTCCAAATTTTCTTCAATGAACATGTGAACATACTTTATGCTTTAAATCAGAAATTATAACTTATAAAATAAAGTCAGTTACTGTGAAAGTTCCAAAATTTTACACTATACAAGCCAGACTACCACAAATTCTGTATTTACACATAAAACTGGAAACCTCTGAGTTAGAGACAAAGACAACTTATTACTTGCAGCAAAAGAAGCAGACAGAATAATGTAGTGTGGGTTCCCTGAGCCCCAGTTCTTACAGTGCGCCTTGGTGAGGAACTGCACACACAGTGAGGGTGATTGACAGGTGAGGAACCCTAAGTTTCATAGACTCTGACCTTATAAAGGGGCTACTGACAAACCCATCCACACCTGCCTATCCTCTTTTCCGGAGAAAGAGAGATTTTTTTTTTTTAATTTTTTAAATTTTTTAACATCTTTATTGGAGTATAATTGCTTTACCATGGTGTGTTAAGTTTCTGCTTTATAACAAAGTGAATCAGCTATACATATACATATATCCCCACATCTCCTCCCTCTTGCGTCTCCCTCCCACTCTCCCTATCCCACTCCTCTAGGTGGTCACAAAGCACCGAGATGATCTCCCTGTGCTATGAGGCTGCTTCCCACTAGCTACCTGTTTTACATTTGGTAGCGAATATAAGTCCACGCCACTCTCTCACTTCGTCCCAACTTACCCTTCCCCCTCCCCATGTCCTTGAATCCATTCTCTACGTCTGTGTCTTTATTCCTGTCCTGCCCCTAGGTTCTTCAGAGCCTTTTTTTTTTTTTTTTTAGATTCCATATATTGTCCTGGAAAGGTCAATATACAAGCAAAGGTCTCCAGGGAGGGATGTCTCTAAATCTCTCTAGAGGAAATCATTGTCTTTATCTTAATGGATTCAGGAATGCATATAGATTTTCTGAAGCAGAATTTCCTATGTCTGTCTCTCCAGAGCCTTTATGTCTCCATAAGTATTCCTGAAAAGGTAGTTCCAGAGCACATTGTCTCTTAACATCTGGACCTGTAGATATGCCACAGATTCATGGAGAATTGACTCAGGATAATGGTTCAATTTGGGAGGCCATTTTTTTCTTTCCATTGTTATTGCCTTAAAAGAACCATGATTTCTTTTAAAATTAGTGGGTAAACTTTAAATACAATTTTATTGCACTTGCTAGTTGTTTTAATGAAGGAAACTAATGGCAGAAACAGCACCTGGAAACTCTGTTCCACGTCACAGTGCCTATAATTGGGAAAGGATAATCTCTCTGAGCATCCAACTATTTGGAGAAACCTTGCAGTGATCCCCAGGCTTGGCAGGCTGCCCGTCTCTACTATATTCCCAATTGCTGGTCAGTTCTAGAGTAAGTGCCTGAAGCAAATACCTCATTCATGGTATTTCATTCTTCAGGTAATTGATATTACATTCCAGAATTTGTGCTGTGGCTGCCAGGTCTCAGTGAAATGATTAGAAATGACATGAGTCAAGAAGCAGGATCTTGGACCTTCTGTATCTCTAGAAACAGGCTTAAGCTTTGCTTCTGCAATCAGCTTTAATCAACATTATTCAAATTTCCTACTTTTTCACAATATCCACATGGGCCAAAGAGAAGCATTATATTTTTTGTGTATGTAGTGCTATAAAAAATAATTTATAACTATAAAAGTAGGAAGAATTCTGACAAAATATATACAAATTATTAATCCAGAGGTAATTTTTGTAGCAGTAGAAACACATATCATGCTTGTTATTTGTAAGATATTCTGCAGATAGTCTGCTATTTGCATATACACTAATCCCTCAACTTGTTCTCCAAACCTAATATAACACTGAATTTGTTCTTCCCATTTGAGTGTCCCAGGAAAGGTGGTCCCCAGACCCAAGGGATGAATCAGAGTGTTAAACATGAAACAAAGGGTCTGCACACTTTTTTCTGGAAAGGGTCAGTAAGTAAGTATTTTAGCTTTGCAGGCCAGACTATCTCTGTCATTATTAATCAAATCTGCCACATACAATAGGTAAATGAGTGAGCATGGCTGGGTTCCAGTAAGACTTTATGTATGGATATTGTATTAGCTTTTGGGGCTGCTTCAACAGATTACCACTCACTGGGTGGTTTAAAACATACATTTATTCTTTCACAGTTCTGGAGGCTAGACCTCTGAATTTAAAGTGCTAGCAAGTCCTGGCTCCTTTGAAGGCTCTTGGGAAGAATCCTTCATTGCCTCTCTCCTAGCTTCTGGTGTTTACTTTGTGGTCCTTGGCATCCTTGCACTTGTGGCCGCATCACTCTAATCTCTGCCTCCACCTTCACATTGCTCTCATCCCTCTGTGTGTGTCTGTGTCTCCAAAACTCACTCTTGTTACAAGGAAACCAGTCACTGAAACTAGGACCAACCTTAATTCAGTATGATCTCATCTTAACTAATTACATATATAAAGACACTATTTCCAAATAAGGTTACATTCGTAGTATAGGGGTTGGGACTTCAACATACCTTCTGGAAGATACAATTCAACCTACAACAAGTAATCAAATTTGAAGTTCTGTAATTTTCAAATATCATGAAATACTATACTTAAATTTTTTTTCAACCCTTTACATCATTAAAACCATTCTTACAGGCTATACAAAAGTAGGCAGCAGGTTACATTTGGTCCATGGACCATAGTTTACTGAACCCTGCTCTGGATCAAAGATGGCAATTTCCTTATGAGTGTTTAATTTAAAGAGGAGAATGTGAAACAATATGGTCAATTAACTAAGAGAGGAAGAATTCTGAGAAATGGGGCTTTGAGGAAAGTTTTCTTCAGTTTTAAATGGAGCTAGAACAAAGGCCTTTTTTACCTTCTTATTTTAAGTTTTTGAACAATAATGTATGAGGACGTTAGGTGACTCAGGTCAATTTATAGCCTCAAGGAATAAAGTTGTTGAGAATGGCAGTTTGTTGAGAATGGCAAAGCAACAAGATGGGAAAAAAAATCTGAATTTGTTGTGGAGCTGCTGACTTTGCCAAAGTAAAACTGCCTACCTTTGGACTTCTTTTTATGAAAAGTCGTATAACAAGTAATTATAGAGCACCTGCTATGTAGCAGACACTGTCCTAGTCCCTGAGGTAAGAGGAACAGTGAATGAAGCAGACAGAACAATTGCTCACTCAAATTTTATATTTGAGTGGAAGAGAGATAAAAAGGAAGGAAGGAAGGAAGGAAGGAAAGGAAGGAAGGAAGGAAGGGAGGAAGGAAGAAGGAAGGAAGGAAGGAAGGAAGGAAGGAAGGAAGGAAGGAAGGAAGGAAGGAAGGAAGGGAGGAAGGGAGGGAGGGAGGAAGGAAGGAAGGAAGGAAGGGAGGGAGGAAAAAAAGAAAGAAACAGAGGAGGAGAGAGGGAGGGAGGAAGTTAATGCCTCCATCTCAAACTTTATTGTGCTTGGAAATCACCTGGATTAGGGCCTGAGATTTTCACATGCTCCTAAATGATGCTAATTCATATGGTTGGCAGACTACACTTGAAATTGTAAGCACTAGAGAAAGTGTAAGTATTAAGGACTTGGGATCTGAGAGGATGTGTACCACATCATAAAACATCTGTTGCCAATCCAGCAGAACATACAATTTACCGTATGCTTCTTAATCTTTCTGTCCTATTAATGTGATCATCAACAGAGGATTACTTGCTCAATTTTATATGAATCTCTTAGAGTTGGTTTTCTCCAAACGCATGAGATTAGCAATCTAAGGTTTGGACTCTGATTCTAAACCTTAACAAAACCTAAAGACATCCATTATATTTTGCCCTTTCTTTTATAATCCATAAAATACTTTTGAAGAACTATATCCTTCCTAATAAATATTTTCAGGTAGTTAAAAATTATAAAATTATATGATTGCAAAGGACATAATTTCTGGAAAATTCTATATGGTGAGTGACAATTTTATGTAATATGGTTATATTGCTCTTTTAAGAGTATCTAATAGAATATAAATACCATAGTAATTTGAGGTCTATAATGATTAAAATAAATTAATAAATAATCTCATTTTACAATTGAAAATTTTACATTGTCTATTTCTCTTTGAAATAACTTCAATCCTACATTTCCTACAGAATACTACACTACAAACATGTATTCTTCAAAATTGTATTTTTTAAAGTTATTATAATCATAAAACTCTACATTTTAAATTCCCTTTGAATAGAGTTATTACAATTGAGCAAAGAGATGTTTTACAAATTTTCCAAAAAATATATTTAAACAAAATGTAGCACCGTGTAAATGCACTTCTTTAAGAGATGGAATAAATAGAAGGAAGGTATTATGAACCCTGGATAAAAGGAGATTTTTCTGCCATTAATATTTATGATTATCTCTTTGTTATCAGTACCTTTTTTTTTTTTGTATCTGAGCAATGTATTATAATAAATCAGGGCTGATGATCAATACAGCATTTTCTTTTAAAGTAGAGAAGAACAATTGATGAAAGGAGAAATGGGAAAAAGAATATGTTAGTTCTCAGGTAATACGTTTTTAAAAAAAGAACATGTAGGACACTCAGTTTTAACATCGACACATAGAGCTTAAAAGTCAGAATTTTCAACCTTACAGAAAAAAAAGGTTAAGGAAACAAAAATCAATTACTTTTTTGGAATCCATCATAGAACAGAGGATAAAAGAGCACAGGAAAAGAATAAATGAAATGAAAATAAAATTATATTTTTTATTCTTAGTTTACTTAAAAATAAATGTTTAAAATAATCATAGTAGCAATGTAGGAGCAATGTACTGGTAATTGTAGTGTACAGAGAAGTGAACTTCATGGCAGCAATGTTATGAGTCACAGTAGGGAAGAATTGGGAATACACTGTCATAAGCTACATGTATCAAACATGAAGGAGTATAGTGTTTTTTAATCTAGTTTAGTCAAAAATGAATATTATAGCCTCTAGGGCAAGCACTAATTTCTTTTTTTAGAAGTAAAATGAACATGCTAAGAAAAAAAAGATAAAATGCAATCCTGTAAATGCTCAATTATAACCAGAGAAAGCAGGAAAAGAGGCGGGGGGTGGGGGGGGGGGGGAAGAAACAAAGAAAATTACAATGAGCAACAAATAGAAAAGTTATAAACATGGTAGGTATTAATCCAAATATATCAATAAACACTTTAAATGTGAATGACCTAAATAACACCAATTGAAAGTCAGGTGTCTGGGTGGATTAAAAAACAAGACCCAACTATATGTTATTTACAAGAAATCACTTAAGTATTAAAACTCGAATAGGTTAAAAGTAAGAGGATGAAGATAGCTATACAATGTTGACAATAATCAGAAGAAGCCTGGGATAACTATATTAATTTCAGGCAAAACAGACTTCAAAACGAAATTATTATCAAGGCTATAGAGAAACACGTCACAATAATACAGAAGTTAATTCTTCAAGAAGACATAATAAGCCGAAATATGTACACAATTAACAGAGCATCAAAAACTGATAGAACTGAAAGGTGATACAGACAAATTCACTATCATACTTATAGACAACTACACCATCTTTAAGTGACTGATACCCAGAGGAGAAAGAAAATCAGAAAGAATATACTGAATGTAAACAGTTCTATTAATCAACTTTATCTAATTCATATTTATAGAATACTTGGTCCAACAACAGCAGAATACACATTCCTCTCAAGAATGTATGGAAAAATCACCAAATAGACCACATTTTGAGCCATAAAACATACTTGAACAAACTTAAAACAATAGAAATCATACTAAGTATGCTTTCAGACCATAATAGAGTTAAACTTAAAATAATAGAAAGATAACTTGAGAAACATCTTAGGAAACTACAGAAAGAAGAGCATGTTAAGCATAAAGCAAGCAAAATTAAAAATCATAAAAAGTAGAACACGAATCAGTAAGCAGGAAAAAGTAGAGAAAATTAATGAAACCAAAATCTGGTTCTTTGAAAAAATCAATAGAATTTATTAATAAACCTCTAGCCAAGCTAACCAAAGAGAGGAGAGAGAAAGAAAGAGAAGGAAGACACAAATTACCAGTATAATAAATGAAAGAGGGGTCATTAGGACTGTCTCCACAGACATTAAGAAGAATTAAAAACTTCTATAAACAACTATGCCTACAATTTTCATAACTTAGATGAAATTGACTAATTCTTTGAAAGTCACAAATTACTAAAACTCATTCAAGGCGAAAAACAGGTAATAATCGCCCTATATCTATGAAATAAATTGAATAGATAATGAATAATATTCTACAAAAGAAAGATCAGGCCCAGATTATTTCAATGATGAACTCTACCAGACATTTAATAATACAAATTCTCCACAATCTCTTCCAGAAAACAGAAGCTGAGGAAATATTTCCCAACTCATTCTATGAAGCCCACCGTAACCTAATAACAAAACCACATAAAGACATTAAAAGAAAACTACAACCAAATATCTTTCATGAAGATGAAACAATCTCTGAAAAGTATTAGCAAATCAAATTCAGCAAGGCATAATAAGATTATAAATCACAATCTACTTGGATTTATTCTAGGTATTCAGAGTAGGTTTGTTATGGTCTGAATGACTGTGTTCCTTCTGAATTCATACGCTGAAATGTTAATGCCCAGTATGATGGTATGAGGAGGTAGGGCCTTTGGGAGTGATGATTAGGTCATGAGGGCAGAGCCCTCATGAATGAGATTAATGCCCTTATAATAAAAGAGGCTCAAGACAAATACTGTGTTTTTACTTATAAGTGGAATCTAAAAAATAAAACAAGTGAACAAATAGACCAAAACAGAAACAGACTCAAAAATACAGAGAACAAACTAGTGGTTACCAGAGGGGAGAGGGGGTTGGGGGAGGGGCAAAATAGGTGAAGGGGATTAAGAAGTACAAACTACTAGGTGTAAAATAAAGAAATTACAAGGACGTAATATATAGCACAGAAAATATAGTAAATTTTTATGATAATTTTGTATGGAGTATATTCAATAAAAATAACAAATGACTATATATTCCCTTGCTCTGTTAGCTAAGAAAGCCTAAAGGGAATAGCACCCCAGTAGCAACAAGAACACCTAGCACCAAGCCCTTAGTTTCTAATACCATTCTCTAATACAAGGAATCAGGGTTCCTTGAAGAAATCGCTGAATCTAGGTGTGGGGCAAGAAGTATACAAGATGGGTGGGAAGCATCCTGTAGTGCCAATGAATCAGTATTGGACTGCAACCCAAGTACAAAATAAATATCCAGAGAAATCTATAATTACATAAATAAGTTATTAAATAAATGAGACAACGGACAATCTCACATGCAAAGTAATTCCAAATAAATTATATAGAAACTCTGCTCAAGGAAGAGAAGCATAACTCCCCACTCCTTAAATGTTGGCTGAGAATGATACATTCCTCTAAAGAATACAATATAGAAAATGGGGGAAAAAAGAGGAACTTTAAAGTGAAACCTGATAAGCACTACCTCAGCCAGGTGATCAAGTGCAACAGCAACAGTGATAAATCACATTGCTAGTATATACCTTTGATATGATTTGATGAGAATGGCAGGTTACTTCTCTGTTTTTCCTCCTCAAAACCCATAACCCCAGGCTAATCATGAGAAAAATGTTGAATAAAACTCAATAGAAGGACATTCTACAAAGTACTTGACCAGTACTGTTGAAAACTGTCAAGTTCATCAAAATCAGGGAAGCCTAAGAAACTGTCACAGCGAAGAGGAGCCTAAGGACACATGACTACTAAATGTATTGTGTACCCTGGATGAGATCCTAGAACTGGATAAAAAAAATAAAAGTGATTTCATAAAGAAAAGATAGGTATAACAGAATGACTAAATTTTTAAGAAATTAATTTGCAAACATTTCTCCTTTACTTGGAAAAATTACTCAAACCTATATTTTCCATTGAGAAGTAGCTAAGTATCGTTATGTGTACTGGCAAGGTCATAGAAATTCAAGCCAGAAAATACAGATTCTAATTATAGTGCATTTCCTCTTCTCCAATAGTGCCTTCTCTGAAAATCAGTTCCCTTATGTGTCAAAAAAAAAAAAAAAAAAAAAAAGCAAATCTTAGAAATAAGGCAAAAAGGTGGGTACATATATTTCCTTGCTCTGTTCTTTCAGTATCACAAGAGATACAGCTACTCAAGAGCACGTATATGATTTTATGTGCATGTTTTTAGTGAGATTCACTGTTAACTCTGTTTTTTTTTCTTAGTCTTATTGAGGCATAATTGGCATATACATTCTGTAAGTTAAAGATATCCATGTTGATTTGATGCACTTACATATTGCAATGTAATTGCCACCATAGCCTTAGCTAATACTTATATCATCACATAATTACCATTTCATTTCTTTCTTGTGGTAAGAACATCTAAGATCTATTCTCTTAGCAATTTTCAAGTGTGCAAACCAAATGCAGGTGCATTAGATCCCCAGAACTTAGTCATATTCTAACTGGAAGTTTGTACCCTTTG
Source organism: Eschrichtius robustus (assembly GCF_028021215.1). Lineage (NCBI taxonomy): Eukaryota > Metazoa > Chordata > Mammalia > Artiodactyla > Eschrichtiidae > Eschrichtius > Eschrichtius robustus. The sequence continues at coordinate 70,789,522 of NC_090830.1, forward strand.
AACAACACCTCCCCAAATTCTCCCAGCCCCTGCCCCTGATGTAACCAATGGGTCAAAGAAGAAATCAAAATGGAAATTTAAAAAAAAATTTCAAAACAAATGAAAATGTTAACTATAGATTAAGTATCCCATACTTAGTAAACTTGCATGCCAAGTTTGATTTTATTTGTTAAAGAGGCAAAAAATTGCTGTTCAGTGGATATACCACTTTATGTCCTAGATAGACATTAACCAGCTCTACATTAAATCTAGCAATTATATATGTGTATACCTAAGATTTTAAAATGTTCTTTGGTTATCACACCTTACTGCTTTCCTTATTAATTAATGAAATAAATAAAATCTTTGACGTGTGTTTATTTTCTACTAGTATGAGCGGCATGATATTATTTCTCCTTTATATTTTGGCATGTTAGAAAGGATGAATAAAAATTCAAAATTTAGTTTGAAGAAATAAAGATGATTGTATTAGGGTTACTAATTCTAATGCTTTTAGAGATTAGGCAAATAATTGAGTTACTGTCTTAAGTGAAAAGTCCATTCATAGGGAGGGAATAGGAAATATGAACCACGGAGATCTGGTGAGAGATGGAAGTATGTATGGGAAATTATCCAGAGGTCATGGGTTATTAAGTGTCACAAAATGTAAACATTATTTTTCAATTTGTCAACTCTTTCTAATCACACTTGTTATACCATCATCTTAAAGTAACAAAACAAAACAAAACAAAACAAAAAACTAATAAAAAATAAAATCTGAGACCAGAATTAACTCTCAGGCCACCAAATTAAAGTGTGTCTCAGATGTGTCATTTTTCCACATGAAATTTATAATTATAAGAAATTGCTTCCTCTCTACCAGCAAGATTTATATTAAAAGTGCCTTAATCACATTTAAAAAAATATGTTGGGAGAGTCTTGCTTATATCACTTGAACAGTTTCTCTAAGTGCAATGTCTGATTTCAGAAGATGATAGTTCTAATATTCTAAACAAAATCCATCACACAGGAAACAATATCTCAAACATGCTGTTAACATTTTCTTCACCAAATGTAAGTGTTAGAATGCTACCTAAACACATGCAACAGTGTTGAACAACATAGTGTTGAAATGTTTCTGATTTCCCTTTCCAGGTTTCTGAGCAGCTGACAGAAGAGGAATACAGTTTACACTTTAAAACCCCTTGGTAATTGGAAATGAGCGCTTTGTTGCTCTTGTCATTGGAGCAAGCAGTTTTGGAGTCATTTGGGGCGTCCCATCAATGCATCTGACAACAAATTGCTGGATGGAAATTCCCAGCAGTGTTACTCCTGAACTTCTCTTTTGTTGCCCTAGGCTGTAGTCAAACTTTCACGCACTCGACAGGTAGAAATTTCCCCAGTATTGACATTTGTGATGGCATCATTTATTTACATGAAATAAGAAAGAATTTCTCACTTTAAGACTGCTCAGGTAAAATGAGCAAGTCGAATGTTAGAATGTTCTCTTAAATTATGTGGAATGACATTAAGATCATTAAATGCACTGTACTTATAAAAAGAAAAAAAAAAAGTTGACATATGGTCAACATGCATCTCTGTTCATCTCCTCTGCATACCTCTAAATGCCTTTCAGCATGACCTATGCTGTATGAACACCGACTTGAAGAGTTGGTCTAGAAACACTGTCTAGAAAAGGGAAATACGTTTTTTTATTTTTAAAAAAGACTTGTATTACTTCCTTTTCAAGTCTTCCAACTTTCTTTGCAGAAATGCTTAGAAAGTTAGCCATTCAATCAGATTAGTAGAGCAACATTTAGCTAAATGGTTTTTAGTTAATGTATTATATAGTATTGACTGGAGGCAAATCTCTAGTGGTGTGCTGTCCTATTCTTACCTAGTTCAACATCATTACAAATGGCATTGCTGTAATGCTCATCAAATCCACATATTATACAAAATTGGAAGAAGTAATCAGTTAAACGACTGAAGCAGACACTAACCTATCTTTTAGCTAGAATGATGAGCTGAATTTAACAAGACCAAATGCCAAGGAGGCGATACAAATGCAAATGTTTATGTGTATACATATATATGTATTCCACATATACGTATAGAATATTGTAAGGTAGCGCACGCAAATGTTAATAGTAGATAATATATTAAGTAGGAGTGAACTAAAATGTAAATAAATTTATGTGACTTTCACTTATCAAAATAATCTCGTGGGATAGTTCATTTATATTAATAAATCTAATTTAAGGGTAACTGTCTCTGCCATGGACAAGGTAACACGTTGAAATAAAATGTAAGTATTATTCCATTAAGTTAAAAAGTTTTCCAGAATTAGTTCTGACCATATATCAACTTTTTAATTTTAGTTTTAATACTGTAAGAAACCTCTAGCATGCTACTTCAAGGAAGTTTTTTTTTTGATCAGGATTTTTTTATCTGAAGAAAGAATGGTTACATAATCATTTTTACACTGAATATAAGCAAAAAGAGTGCTAGATGAAGATTGTTAGATTTTTAATTGCCATTCAGTGAAGTGGGTGAGTAGTATTTCTCCCAGAAGAGGTCTTAATTTCTTTACAGTTTATATGAAAATTATTTAAGCACTTTACCATGAATGCTAATTTCTTCCTGGAAGGATATCGTAAACTATATCATTAAGAAAGAATCTGTTCACAACCATGTTTGGAATAATATTAGAATAATATTTCTTGATTACTTATAATGCTTTTGGGATAATTATCCTCCAATTTGTTATTCATTTCTGTTTTAACTTCTTTCTAACCTTTTAAAAAATTTCCATACATGATTTTTTTGTGGTTTTTTTTTATTTGGGAAAAACTTTCTTCTGCTGATTTGAATATTATATATATATATGTGTGTGTGTGTGTGTGTATATAAAATAAACCTCTGTACTCTATTTATCCCTCTCCACCCCCAATCCCTGGAAATCACTGATTTTTAAAATTGTCTCCACAGTTTTGTGTTTTCCATAAAATATATAGTTGGAATCATACAGTATGCAGCCTTTTCAGAATGTCTCCTTTCACTTAGTAATACACATTTAAGGTTCCTCCATGTCTTTTTATGGCTTGATAGCTCATTTCTTTTAGCACTGAATCATACTCCACTGTCTGGATATACCACAATTTAACTATTCACCTCCTGAAGGACATACTGGTTGCTTCCAAGTTTTGGCAAATTTGCGTAACACTTCTGTAAACATATTTGTGTGCAGGTTATTGTGTGGACTTAAGTACTTAAATTTTTGGATAAATATTAAGGAGCATGATTGCTGAATCACTCTGATAAGAGTATGTTTAATTTTGTAAGAAACTGCCCAAAACTTCCAAAGTGTCTGTGCCATTTTGCATTCCCATCAGTACTGTAGGAGAGTTCCTATTGCTCCACATCCCTGTCAGCAGTTGTTGTTGTCAGCTTGCCAGATTCTGGCCATTGCAATAGTCATGTAGTGGTATCTCATAGTTTTAATTTGCATTTCCCTTATGACCTATAATGTGGAGTATCTTTTCATATGACTATTTGCCATGTTTATATCTACTTTGGTGAGGGTCTGATAAAGTCTTTGGTCCATTTTTTAATCAGATTGTTTGTTTTCTTATTGTTGAGTTTTAAGAGTTCTTTGTATATTTTGGATACTGTCCTTGATCAGATGTGATTTTTGCAATTATTTTCTCCCAGTCTGTGGCTTGTCTTCTCATACTCTTGGCATTGTTTCATCACGGAGCAGAAGTTTCTAATTTTACTGAAGTCCAGCTTATCAATTTTTTCATGGACAAAGCCTTTGGTGTTTTATCTAAAAAGTCATCACCATATCCAAGGTCATGTAGATAGATAATTCTATTTCTATGATCATTTCTGAACCCTTAGTCACTGTGTTAAAATAGCTTAAATTTTATTAAGAATGTAAGTGAATTTTTTTTTCTGGGAGTTTCTTTACTGAATTCTTTCTTTGATTTATATAAGAGTTTATTTTGAATTATAGCATTTACAGAATTCTAGCAGTGTTTGCAGGAATAATTTCTCACATTTACATATTCTTATAAAGAAGATCTTATAGGCAGTGATCTCTTTGACTACTATTTGCTTGTATAATAGCTTGTAAAAGTTTGTGTTTGATTTTGTTGCATGCCACTCCCTAAATTCTTCTAATCCAGATAAAAGTGGACTAAAGGAATACAGAAGTGTGTACATATTTTGATTTCATAAATAGATATTCCTATTCAGATGCTCAAAAACCTGAGAGAACTGATGAAATGTGAAAGTGTAGGAAGGCAGAGCAGAAATTTCACTGCTATTTTCAAATGCTACAAATGAAATCCACATCGAAGAAAGCAAGTACTACAAAATACAATCCTCAATTATATAAATTATGACTTTCCTCTTAGCTCTACACCATAGGAAGTGTTAGTGGGAACCTGCCAAAGTAGTCTATATCTATTTGTTCCTAATGTTGTTCTATATATGGAATTGAATGAATCGACCCTTTAAGACCATTGTCAAACTGTCCTCCTCTGCATTATGTCTTAGAGAAATGTCTTGATATTTTTGGCATGTAAATGGCATGCTTCCCTAGCTGTTGGTAGTAAAATGGGTTCTTATCTATTTTATATTTAATTAGTTATGTCAGTAATAATTTTAGGGCTAGCAGTTGTTTTAAAGCTGGACTTTTAAAGAAGTCCTCTCAATCAATTTATTTTTATAAGAAAATGTATTTCTCCTAGAAATCAATCAAAGAAGTAATAGCTAAGTTCACAGCAATATTATAGGCATGATTGTTGGTACTTGCATCTCTTTTTAATCATTCAATTTAGGTCTATAACTGGACTGAAAAAAATATCCAAATTTATAATGCACTCAGGATAATGGAGTTCTCACAGCACTAACCAAATGACTGAAGTAATAGTATAAGTACAGTCATACTCGTAGATGCTTCTCACAAGATAAGGGAATTTGGCTTCATGAAGGGTTCAATTTATTGCTTCTACTTCAAGTTCATGAGGGATTTCTTTATATAGAGTAAGATATATTTGAATTTCATGCACTTTTCATGACATTAAGCAATATATAAAAAGAGGAAACGTTTGGTCTCCTTTACAAATGTATTGTCTTGCATTGCATTAAATTCTCCTTTAAAAGAACTTCTAGGCACCTAGTATTTATTAGTTAAAAAAAGAAGATAGTTTGAAGATTAGGAGCCAAGATGGCAGAGTAGAAGGACGTGCTCTCACTCCCTCTTGTGAGAACACCAGAATCACAACTAGTTGCTGGACAATCATCGACAGGAAGACACTGGAACTCACCAAAAAAGGTACCCCACATCCAAAGACAAAGGAGAAGCCACAATGAGACAGTAGGAGGGGCACAATCACAGTAAAATCAAATCCCATAACTGCTGGGTGGGTGACTCACAGACTGGAGAACACGTATACCACAGAAGTCCACCCACTGGAGTGAAGGTTCTGAGCTCCACGTCAGGTTCCCAACCTGGGGGTCGGGCAACGGGAGGAGGAATTCCCAGAGAATCAGACTTTGAAGGCTACTGTGATTTGACTGCAGGACTTTGACAGGACTGGGGAAACAGAGACGCCACTCTTGGAGGGCACACACAAAGTAGTGTGCGCATCGGGACCCAGATGAAGGAGCTGTGACCCCAAGGGGAGACTGAACCAGACCTACCTGCTAGTGTTGGAGGGTCTCCTGCAGAGGTGGGTGGTGACTGTGGCTCACCGGGGGACAAGGACACTGGCAGCAGAAGTTCTGGGAAGTATTCCTTGGCGTGAGCCCTCCCAGAGTCCGCCATTAGCCCCTCCAATGAGCCCAGGTAGGCTCCAGTGTTGGGTTGCCTCAGGCCAAACAATCAACAGGGAGGGAACACAGCCCCATCCATCAGCAGACAAGTGGATTAAAGTTTTACTGAGCTCTGCCCACCAGAGCAACAGCCAGCTCCACCCACCACCAGTCACTCCCATCAGGAAACTTGCACAAGCCTCTTAGATAGCCTCATCCACCAGAGGGCAGACAGCAGAAGCAAGAAGAACTACAATCCTGCAGCCTGTGGAACAAAAACCACATTCACAGAAAGATAGACAAGATGAAAAGGCAGAGGGCTATGTACCAGGTGAAGGAACAAGATAAAACCCCAGAAAAACAACTAAATGAAGTGGAGATAGGCAACCTTCCAGAAAAGGAATTCAGAATAATGATAGTGAAGATGATCCAGGACCTCGGAAAAAGAACGGAGGCAAAGATCGAGAAGATGCAAGAAATGTTTAACAAAGACCTAGAAGAATTAAAGAACAAACAAACAGAGATGAACAATACAATAACTGAAATGAAAAATACACTAGAAGGAATCAATAGCAGAATAACTGAGGCAGAAGAACGCATAAGTGACCTGGAAGACAGAATGGTGGAATTCACCATTTGAGGAACAGAATAAAGGAAAAAGAATGAAAAGAAATGAAGACAGCCTAAGAGACCTCTGGGACAACATTAAACGCAACAACATTCACATTATAGGGGTCCCAGAAGGAGAAGAGAGAGAGAAAGGACCAGAGAAAATATTTGAAGAGATTATAATCGAAAACTTCCCTAACATGGGAAAGGAAATAGCCACCCAAGCCCAGGATCAGAGAAAGTTTTGTTTCTGCCAAACTACTCCCTGAAATAGTAGAGGGATCTGTAGCATCCAAGGAAAAGGTGAAAGACATTAGATAAATTGATTAGGAAAGTGAAACATAGTAAGGGAAAATATGAAAATTATTTGCCATTTAATTTCCAATTTGTGCAAAATTTTTACCAAGATCAGCGAAACTCTTGGCAAAAGAAGCAAATTCATCCCTAAGAGAAGAAATAATTTCTACCCCAATTAATACCGACAAATATGTTACCCGACATAGATGTCAAAATGTTTGATATGGAAGGACATTGTTGCTTTCCTTGACTTTAAGCCCACAAACAAATACTTGCCTTTATCTCTATTCACCTCAGTCAATCCCATACAAAAATTTGTCTAAGTTAATGTAAGGTTTTTTTTAAAGAATATTTTACTTACCTTAGAAAAAGAATACTTAAAAGGGACTATTTTTCATGTTATTCAACACTTTCTTTTCACATCTCACTGAACTGTACACATTCCATATAAAATATATGCCTAAGTGTTCTTTTAATTGTTGGTTACCTTATCTAGTTCTAGTTTCATTAGCTTCAACATTTTATACATTATTTCTTAACTTAAATCTTTCTTGACCTTTAATTACTACATGTCCAAATAAAAAAATAACTCTATTGTACATGTTGAAATTAATTTCCTATAACTTTAGAATATGTTGGGCTCCTTTAAATTTGGGGATTTGGGGGAATGCATGTGTTCATGCTACTGCTAGATAGAGTTCTCTCTGTAAAAAAACAAAAAACAAGAAATGCTGGCTAATAGTATTTCCACACTCCTGGTGAGTTTTGTACTGAAAATATACACTAAAATATGGATAGGCACCATCCTCAAAATAGCTGCTGTGGTTGTAGGAGTTGATTATTTTGGAATCAGTCAGCCTACGTTTTTGTACTGGTATGCTCCCACATTATTATGTTGAGAAAATATTATTTTATTGTGCGACAATGATAAAAATGAATTAAATAGAATCACTCAAACTCCTTAATGCAGGGTTCGTATTAACGCCCAATTAATGTCTATTTTTATACATATTTAAACAAAACTGGTATATTAGGTTAAATTATCAAAAGAAAATCTGGTTCTAATTTTAATGTAATAAGGAATGGCAGACCATTCTCCTACTGCATCATTTTAAGAACTCCACAGATATTGCAAATCATATTTTCAAAGACTTTGAATAGAGCTGTGTAGGAAAACAGAGTTATATGAACCAAAATTTCACAGAGTGAATAGCCTTTCCTTTTTTAATAAAGATTTTTTTGAATTCAGTTATTTCATTTATTTATTTTTGGCTGTGTTGGGTCTCCGTTGCTGCATGTGGGCTTTCTCTAGTTGTGTGTACTCTTCGTTGTGATTTGCAGGCTACTCATTGTGGTGGCTTCTCTTGTTGCGAAGCACGGGCTCTAGGTGCATGGCCTTCAGTAGTTGAAGCACACGGGCTCAGCAGTTGTGGTTCACAGGCTCTAGAGCGCAGGCTCAGTAGTTGTGGCACACGGGCTTAGCTGTTCCGTGGCATGTGGGATGTGGGATCTTCCTGGGCCAGGGCTCGAACCCGTGTCCCCTGCATTGGTAGGCGGATTCTTAACCACTGCACCACCAGGGAAGCCCCTGAAGAGCCTTTCTTATGTGAACAATCTGTCAGGAGCTGTTTCCTTTCCTGGGGTCATTTGCTAGTTTTAGATGTGGGCTATATATTGAACTTGGCCCACAGAGAAAGGCAGAGAGACGTGAGTTGGCACTGCAACTTGGAAACTTAAAAATCTCTAAATGTGAGCCTATTTCCCCATGGTACAATGTACAAATTCTTTTGAAATCTTCTATAGCAAATGTACCATGGCCTCTCCCTAAAGACACTTACCAAATTTGGAAGTGTAGTGAGGTGGAAGACCAATGAGTAAAGGCCCAAATCTCTGAAGGGCTGACTGGGCTAAGGAGAGAGGGAGCTGCCAGGCTCTCAATGTGAAGCCCACACTCAGCGAACCAGGAAGAGGGGCAGGTAGAATCTCATCAAACCTGTAACACAGCAGTCTACTGGCCCAATTGCTCATCAAATTTAGATAATCAGCCTCTTACTCTGTTTATCCAAAGAATAAAGAGCCCTATCTGCTAGAAGATAAAATTATCTAAAATCATGATAGTTCCTATACACCCAAGGTCTGATATATAATTAAGACTTACTAGTAGGCATGAAAAAGGAGCTATTAAATTAGTGCTCATTAATATGTTAAAGAGGATAGAGGAAAAGATAAAAAATGGATAAAAAGAGAATTTCAAGTTTTTGAATTCTATAAAATTTTTGATATGTAGAACTCATTGGATGAGTTTAACAGCAGACTGGACACACACAAAAATGTAACTTCAGCTAACTCAAAGACAGGGCACTAAAGAATATTCAGAGTAAAGTACAAAGAGGAAAAAAGAATGGAAGAAATAGAAAAGAACATAAAAGAAACAGTTAAACCCACAACATTAAGAGAATAAAGTAAAAAATTGATATGATTGTCTCAGTATACACAAAACTAAATTTCAAGAAGTTGTTTATTTTTTAAATTTCTGAGGAAATTAAGAAAATAAATAAATTTTCTTAAGGTTCTTGATTTAAGAGCATCAATACCCTCTAGTTAACATTAAACATAATGGTGAAGTTTTAAATACTTTTCCCCTAAGGTTGTAAATAAAACGGGAATTCCACTCTCACTCACTTTAAGTTAACATTGTCCTTGTAGGAGAGGAAAAATGCTCTACCCTTTTTGGCTCTCTGGCTGGACCTAAAAATTGAACTGACATAAAACAGATTATAAGAGAAAAGCAAACAAATTTTACTGAATTATTTACATGTACAAGGGAGCCTTCACAAGACAATGAAAACCCCAAGAAGTGACCAGAACAGGAAGCTTTTACACCTTTTAGTCAAAGAAACAATAAATTTGTGAAGAATTGACAAGATAAAGGAATTTGTTCTAAGAGTAGTAAGTGGTGAGGAAGTAACTGGGAAGATAAGGGTTAGATGAACGATGTTTGTTCATACAGTTGTCCCTTGGGATCCATGGGAGATTGTTCTAGGACCCCTGTAGATACCAAAATCTGTGAATACTCAAGTCTCATAAAAAATGGTGTAGTGTTCACACATAATCTACCTGTAACCTCCAGTACACTTTAAATCATCTCCAGATTACTTATAATACCTTATACAATGTAAATGGTACATAAATAGTTATAAATACAATAAACATGCTATGTAAATAGTTGCTGGTGCTTGTAAAATTTAAGTTTTGCTTTTGGGAATTTTCTGGAATTTTGGGGTTTTTTTGGAATACTTTCCATCTGCAGGTGGTTTAATCCATGAATGCAAAACCCACAGATACAGAGGGCTGACTGTACAGCCTTCTCAACCCTAAATTCTCTGTCTTTTGTGGTAAGAATGTCCTCTATCCTCCTGGTACATGGAGGGCACCTTTCACATGGGAGATTTATCTCCTGCTTTCAGGAAGAGAAAGAAGGGTCAGAGTGTCTTTCTTGCACAGGCTGTTTCTTAAGTACCTTTAATTCAAAATAACCAATATGCCAAAGTGGCATATTTTGGGGTGACGTATTCCAAACTCCACACACTGGAAGTTCTAGCCAGTGCAATAATGCAAATAAAATAAAGACATAAAGAGTTAGCAGGAGGAATTCAAACTGACAATATTCACTGATGACATGATAGTACAACTAGACTAACTACAAACTACTAAAATTAACTTATGAATTTAGCAAGGTTGTTGTTTACAAGCCAATATATAACAATAAATCATATTTCTTTATATTATCAGAAAATAATTGGGAAATGCAATTTTAAAATACCCTGTACTATATACAACACTAAACTGCAACTATTATCTAGAATTCAAACTAATGAAAGTTACATAAGACCTCTACAATGAAAACTACAAAACATCACTGAGAAAAATTAAAGAAAACCTAAATAAATGAAAGGGTATACCATGCTTATACTACATAAGACCCTATATTATTAAGACATCAACTCTCCCAAAATTGTTCCACAGGTATAATATAATGTAATTCCAATAAAAATTCCAGCAGGAACTTTTTGTTGAAATTAACATTTCCTAGAATTTATATGAAAGTGAAAGGCAATCTTGAAGGAAAATAATGCTGGAGAACTTATACTACTTAATATCTAGATATTAAAAAGGCATTGTGTATAAAATAGTAATTATTCATATAGGATAGACATTATAGATCAGTAAAATATACTCACAGTGAGTCCAGAAATAACCCCCCATATAACCAGTCATAATATTTACCAAAGGAACAAACAAACACTGTGGTGTAGTGGGCAAAGGATATCACTTTTCAATAAATGATATTGGAGCAATTAGATATGCACAATAAAACAGTATGTCTAGATCCTTCTTCTGAAATTTACATAAAACAATAATTTGAGATGATGTATAATATATATTCTATTGCAGAATATAAAATTAAAAAAAAATACTTTAAGATGAAAAAAGAACATAGAAGAACATCTTTATGCCCTTGGAGTAAGCAAAGACTTCTTAAACAAGACACAAAATGCAGTAAAGTATTTTTTAAAAGATAATAAATTTTCACTGAAATTAAAAACTTATGTTCATCAGAAGACAATATTAAGGACAAATGCAAGGTAATGCCTGGGAGGAGATACTGGTCATATATATATAAGAAAAGATACTCATATGTAATACTAAAATAATTAAATAATAATAGAACAGACAACACAATAATGGACAAAATCCTGGATGGGCACTTCGAAATAGAATATTCAAAATAAAAAGGAACATTATTAGTCATGAGAGAAATTCGAATTAATAGCACAACACACTTCCACTACACACCTATCAGAATATTTCAAATTAATCTTATGGCATAACAAAGTTCTGAACACCATGAACAACTAAGATTCTCCTGCATTGCCAGTGGGAATGTAAATTGAAATAAGTGCTCTGGATTTCTGTTTGGCAATGTCTACTGGCCTATACTTGTATCTATCCTATACCCAGCAATTTAATTCCTGAGCATATACTCTACAAAAAATGGCATCATGCATTTCTGAAAGACAGGGACAAAAGTATCTGCAGCAACATTATTTATAATAACCCCTAATAGGAAAATGTCCAAATAATCTTAAAAATAGATAGGGCTTAAAAACTGTATATCCACCCAGTGGAATATCAAACAGCAATAAGAAAAAACAAACATAAATGTATTTCATAGTAATCATGTAAACTGAGAATGGGAATGGATATCCTAGGACTGGCCCCCATTATATTTTGGAAGCACACAATTTATCTGGTTTTATAGGTTCATGAATGGAGAGTAATTTTGCCTCAAAATGAATCACAGCTTGAGTTTCACCCATACCTGATTTATACGATATTTAGATGAGACTTTGTACTTTAGACTTTAGACTTTAGAATTGATGCTGAAGTGAGTTAAAACCTTTGAGGCTGTTGGGGTGGAATGCATGTATTTTGCACGCAACAAGGACATGAATTTTGAGCGAGGGTGGGGGGGGGCACAGATTGAATGTTATGAAATGAATGCGTCCCCTCAAAATTCATATGTTGAAGTCCTGACCCCTCACTGTTATAGTATTTAGAGATGGGGTCTTTGGGAGATAATTAAATGTGGGTGAGGTCTTGAGGTTGGGGACCCCATGATGAGATTAGTGTTCTTATAAGGGAAAAAAAAAGAGAGAGAGAGAGAGACTGAAGCTCCTTCTCTCTCTGCCATGAGAGGACACAGTGAGAAGGCGGTCCTCTGCAAGCCAGGAAGAAGGTCCTCTCCAGAACTCAACCACTTAGATCTCAGATTTCCAGCCTCCAGAGTGGTAAGAAATAAATTTCTGTTGTTTAAGCCACTCAGTGTATGGTACTTTGTTATGGCAGCCCAAGCTGGCTAAGACAGGACTCATTCATTTACTCAAATGATATTTACTGAGAATTTATTGATTGCTGAAACCTATTATAGGCCCTCAGGATACAGAAGTGGACAAATGAAAAAGTATCTTTTCAATGCCTTGTCTTCAATCAGCAAAACCCTGAGAGAGAATACAGAATTAAGTATGTAAACTCCCATACTTAGCTGATATCCAAGATCTTACCTTTCACCCTGTGGCTGTTGATTCCACACTTCATATTCAGTATTGAATTTATGTGTGTAAGAAAGTCAATTAGGTAAAAATAGCAGTATTATTAGTATTATATATATTGCATCCACACATGAGGTAAACTATGTCTAAAATAAATAATAAATCTTTTTGTTCTAAATGAGTCCAGAAATTAAGCCATTGATTTTGGGTGTTTACATCCCATAACTCTTTCATAACTCTATTCTTTGCTTTTTTGACATAAAAATATCTTAAATCATTTTCTTATTGGTTATATTCTGTGCTGTTATAGCAGAAGCACATAATCTAATTAAATTTACATTGTTCTATTAGCAAAATATATCTTAAAATTTCACCAATACTCGGGCCAGTCTTTGTTTTTTTTTTTTTAGGGCACTTTTTTTTTTTTTTTTAAACAACTGAGTTGGGTACTTTATTTATTTATTTATTTGGCTGCACTACGAGGCATGTGGGATCTTCTGCAACCAGGGATTGAACTCGTGCCGCCTGCATTGCCAGCACTGAGTCTTAACCACTGGACCACCAGAGCAGTCCCTCAGGTCAGTCTTTTCAATGTTCCCATCTCCCATATGATTATCTAACTTTGTAGTATGTGTAAGGAATAGTCAACAGTGTTCGACTTCTTAACATAGTCTTCTTCATGGTTGACACATTTAGTCTCCAAACTGCACCAAAGCAAATATGTGCACTTGGTGATTAGCTTAAGACAAAATATTACAACTAGTAAAATTGAGTCTAATTGCTAGTTTTCACTTTAACAACTCTGCTATTATAAAGTAGTATGTTTTTCTGCATATTTTAGTCTTAGCTTAATTATGTTAATTGATATTCTTGTGAGAAAATAATAATGATTATTTTGAAAACTTAATATATTGTAGTAATAAATAATTAGTATTAGACACAATGTCATGGGAAGCAGCAATCATTACATGGAAAGAGCAGTGTTGTTGTTGTTGGTTTTTTTGGCTACACCGTGCAGCTTGCAGGCCCCGGCAGTGAAATCCCCAAATCCTAACCCTTGGACCGCTAGGGAATTCCCAAGAGCAATGTTCTCAGAAGCAAAAATTACCTTCTTGAATCTCAGTCTCATCACATGTTATTTTGTTTAATCTACTAAACCTTTTTCTTTTCTTTTTCTTTTTAATTATGGTAAAAAAACACGTAAAATAATACATTGCTAACAATAAGCACAATGTTGTAGCAGATCTCTGGAAATTTTTCATCTGCAAACTCCATATCCATTGAACAATAACTCCCCATCTCCCCCCGACTCCCACCAACCACCATTCAGCTTTTTGTTTCTATGATTTTTATTACTTTAGATGCCTCAAATAAGTACAATCACATAGTATTTGCATGAAATTTCTAAGCAAAGTGTTGAAGATAGAGCTTGGCTTCTCTTGTCTGCTTATATTAAAATGTGAGAAGAGAGAAGGTGGAAGATGAAATTGTTAAGCAAAAAGGAAGAGAACATAAAACTTTGGAAAACTCAGCCTATCCATATTGCAAAAAAATGAGGACACTAAGGTTGTGGCCAAGTGACCTTTTCATAAAGAGATTAGTATGGATGAGCCATCTAAACAGAAGCCAGGAGCTATATTGTTCAAGACAATGGAAGAATGACCCCAAAGATGATTCAGGGATCACCAGGGCTCCCACTCCCATCACAGGCCCAGAGTGTATGAGCACGGGACACATGGCTGCTTCTACCTAGGTATCAACAGACAGGGATGCCTGGCAGAGTCGCAGGCATGGCACCACAACCTGAGAAGGCCACAGGCCCTGGCAGAGAACCTCAGCAGGGGCAGGGCCGCAGTAGGAAGCTGTAGCAGGGTTGTCCCACAGAGCCTTGAGTGGGGGGCTTACCACCCCACTGGGCAGAGACCATCAAGCCAAACAAGATTATTCTCAAACCATAAGGTCTAATGGAATTTTCCTCACTAGGCTTTGGACTTATTTGGGACCTGTCACTTCTTTCTTCTTTCCTCTTTCTCCTTTTTGGAATGGAAATGTTTATCCTGTGCCTGTCTCACTGTTGTATTTTGGAAGCATATAACGACGTGTTTGGTTTCCCAGGTTCACGGCTAGCGAAGAGTTTGCCTCAGGATGACTCACACTTTGAGTCTCACACATATCTGATTTAGATGATATTTACAAGGGATTATGGACTTAGACTCTAAAGTTAATGCTGGAATGAGTTAAGACTTTTGGGCTATTGGGATGGAATAAATGTATTTTGCATGCAAAAATGACTGAATTTGGGGGTCCTGGAGTAGAATGCAATAGACTGAATGTTTCTCCCCAAAATTTATATATTGAAACCCAACCCCCAATGTGATAGTGTTTGAAGATGGAGTCTTCAGGAGGTGATTAAGTCACCTGAGGGTGGAGCCCTCAGGACTGAGATTAATACTTATGAAAGAGACCCCAGAGAGCTCCCTTCCCCCATGTTAACACAGTGAGAGGACGGATATGTACCATCTTGTGGTCAAACCCATGTGATGGCGAACTGAAATCTGCTGCCAAGAGCCACATCAGTCAAGCTTTCAAATGACTGAAACTCCAGCCAACAGCTTGACTTAACCTCACGAGAGATACTGAGCCAGAACCACTGAACTAAACTGTTTTGGGATTTCTGACTTTTAGAAACTGTTATGTAATAAATGTTTCTTGTTTTAAGTTTTTAATTTTGGGTTTAAGTTGTTATACAGCACCAAATAACTAATAAAATGAGTATTTAGAAGCAAATGAAACAAAATGTATTTAGACATGGCAAGTATACAAAATAATTGGTACAACAGTATAATTCTTAAATATTGGGATATTTTAATAGTCTTGTGTAGATATAGCCTATGTTAGGTTTCTGGAAATTCTCTCAGTTTAGTTCTAAAATTCATGTACTGCAAGGTCACTTGTCCAAAGCTAATCCCCTACAAACTTGACTTTTAGATGAGAAGTTGGTCTCTTGCAATCCCCAGGGAAAATGGCTAAAACTCAGAGCTTAAGGCAACTGATTCTCAGTCAGTTATAATCCTTAAATTCTAGGCCATGATCATACCAGGGAAGAACTGTAACTTCACCAGAATAAACGCTGATGTGGTCAATCCTGATACTGACTCATCACATTTAAAACTGGAATTGCACATCTTTGGCCTCCCTCTGACTATAGAAGGCAGTCCTTTCTTATAACTCAGCTGGCAGGATGGGAGAGGAACTCAGGCTCTGCCATATTATACATCCTGGATGCTGATAAAGGCAAGGATGAAAGGGAGGGCTGGTACTTCCCTAATTATGCAGTTTAAAAGCTCAGTTGCCAAATAGTTGGGAACATTTTCCCACTGTCTGTGTCTCATCCTGATAGATCTTCGCATAATTGTCTACAAGGCAATGCCCACAGTTCCACTGACTATGAAGCAATAACAGAGACCAGTCTGGGAAAAATAAATAAATAAATAAAATACATATACATATACATATATATACATACATATATATACATATATATATGTATATATGTATATATATATATATATATATATATACACACATATATATATGAAACACTGTTTACATATTTTGGACAACAGCTAGGGTAGGCTGCGAATGTAAGAATAAAAAAACAAACAAGGTGAGCCCAACATTTACCCCAGCTTTTATATGAGGGAATTTCCATACTATATCACAGGAATGAGGAAGCCAAACAAAGTAATTTGGGAAGGTAAAGACAGCTAGAATATGCAGAGAGATTGGAGCTATATAGAGGAGAAAAAAAAAAAAAAAAACCCTACAGAAACTGGCATAGGAGATACCATAAATATTTGCATGCATACCAATGTATGCATGCATACAGTGAAAATCCACAAGTCCTAGCAAAGCTGAACTTCAAGAAAAGAAAGAAAATCACTGGGTAGCTGCAACCTAATGCATTCCCAAAGCACAAAATGACAGGGAATCATTCAAATTCCCACTGGACACAGTGGTGAGACCAGGATAAATGCAAAGGTCTTTTAATAGCAATCCCCAAAGCATCATACCTTTCTAATGGGCCTGGGATAAAAGCTCCTTTAGACCTACCCTCTCTCATCTCAAAAAGCACCACCATAAAATTAAGCCTCAAAATGACAGATTAAGAAAAAGAAAAAGGTAAGAAAAGAAAAACAAACCACTGATCAAATATGACTTAACTCTCTTCAGAGACAAAACCCAATGCTTGAAAGGAGAAGAGAAAAGCAGTAAAAAAAAAAAAAAAAAAAAAAAAAAAAGTGAAAATCATAATTGCCAGCCTCCGAAAAAAATTTAGTAGATTTGTAAAGAGGTAGGAACATATTATCCATGACCATGAGAAAAATCAGCCATTAAAAGCATAAACAGAAATGAAAAAGATGATAAATTAGTAGACAAAGGTATTAGAGAAGCTATTATAAATATGCTCAATGCTCAAGTATTTAAAGGTAAACAGGAGTATAATGAATATAGTGATGGAAAATATAAAAAATAACAAACTACAACTTTAAAGGTAAAAATACAATAATTGAGATGGACATTTCCCTGAATTAGATTAAAAGTGCACTGGAGACAGAAATCATGGAACTTGATAAAATGACAAGGTAATTCAGTGGGAAAAAATTCTCTAGAACAACTTAATATTCACAGAAAAATAATTAATCTTGACCTTTATTTTATACCATACATAAAACTAAGTCCATAGGATTATAAATCTAAATATGTAAGTAAAAATTAAACTAAGGGATATTATAGGATTAATCTTTACAATACTAGGATAAGCAAGATGTCTTAGATAGGACACCAAAAATCACAAATCAGAAAATAAAAGTTGATAAATTGAAATTCATCAAAAGTTAAAATCTGGTTAAAAAATCATTCTTAACAAAATGAAAAGGTAATCTAAAACTGGGAGAAAATATATTATCTGTCAGAGAACATATACTCAGAAGATTTCTTATAAATCAATACAAAAACAAAGAATATTTAAACAAATATTTATAAAAAGGAATGAATTAAATGAATTACCAAAAAGTACATGAAAAGAAGACCATAATTAGGGAAATTCAAATTAAACCCACAGTGAGATATCATGACACATTATTTGAATGGTTGTATTACAGACTGACAGAACCAAGTGTCTGTGAGGATGTGGAGCACCTACAACTCGCATTACTGTCAATTTGGCAACCAGCTTCTTCCCTTCTATCCCCCTCCCTTCCTCCCTCCCTCCCTCCCTTCCTCCCTCCCTTGTTCCTTCCTTCCTTCCTTCTACCTTCCTTCTTCCCTTCCTTTCTTTTCTTTTCTTTTCTTTTTCAATCACTTTCAATGTGATTTATAAGCTGGTGAGTTCTGGAGGCTGGTGCCAGCATGGTCAG
This sequence comes from Eschrichtius robustus, assembly GCF_028021215.1. Taxonomy (NCBI): domain Eukaryota; kingdom Metazoa; phylum Chordata; class Mammalia; order Artiodactyla; family Eschrichtiidae; genus Eschrichtius; species Eschrichtius robustus. The sequence continues at coordinate 70,807,763 of NC_090830.1, forward strand.
GTTTTGGTGAGAGTTCTCTTTCTGGCTTGTCCATAGTCACTTTAATGCTGTGTTCTCACATCGCAGAGAGGAAAGAGATAAGGGGAGGAGGGAGGAGATGGGGGAGAAGAGAGGAGAGGAGAGGAAAGGAAGGAGCTTCCAGTTTATCTATTTTTTAAAAATTTAAACATTCACTTACCATATAATCCATCCATTCTACTCTTAGGTACTTACCTAAGAGAAGTGAAAACACATGTCCTCACAAAAATGTATGCACGATGTTTGGAGCCGCTTTATTTGTAATTGCCAAAAACTAGAATCAACCCAAATATCCATCACCAGGTCAATAGACAAACTAAGTATGGTGTATGGGGTAGTATGTGGTATACGCAGTATGATTCTTTAAAGTGGGGTCAATAGTAAAAAGGACAAATTGATATGTGCAAAACATGGATAAATCACATAAGACATGCAGAATAAAAGGAGTCAGTCTCAGGAATACAAACTGGTTCAATTTACAGGAAATTTTAGAAAAGCCAAATAAGTCTATAATTACATAAAGCAGATCAATGGGCTGAAGGAGGGTGGAGAGGATTGACTGAGAAATGGGTGATGGTAATATTGTTTATCTCAGTTGCCACGGTTGGTACTCAAACGGGTCCATTTGTCAAAACTCATGGAACTAATCAAATGGTTGTATTTTGTTGTATGTAAATTATAACTCAATAAAGTTTATTAAAATAAATAGGCAACAGGCATGGTGGAACCTGCACATCCTCTGCCAGTTGTTCCTGTTGTAAAATATACCTATAGTTTCTTTTCGTGGAAAGTAAACAGTAAAGCAAAAGGCAGAAAATAATATGATCGAAAGAAACATGAATTCTCTGGTTGATAAAGGTTAAATGTCCTACCCCCAGCAATGTTTCTTAAGAGTTCAGTCTTTTAATCTCCAATTCTACAATTTCTAATTTTCAATCCAGTAATTCCAAGAGAACAAATCAGAGGTCTGTGGATTCAATTTTAGCTTTTCCTGAGTAGTTGCACTCTTGAATACTCTCTCTTTAACTACAATCATATTGAGTTACTAAGTCAGGAAAAAAAAATATATATATATTTATATATATTTATATATATATTTATAAATTTATATTTATATATATTATATAAATATATAAATAAATATATAAATATAAATATAAATATTATATATATATAAATATATAAATATAAATATAAATATATAAATATAAATATATAAATATAAATATAAATATATAAATATAAATATAAATATATAAATATAAATATATAAATATAAAATATATAAATATATAATATAATATATATATATAATATATATATAATATATATAATATATAATATATATATATAATATATAATATATATAAATATATAAATATAAATATAAATATATAAATATAAATATAAATATATAAATAAATATAAATAAATATAAATTTATTTATAAATAAATATAAATTTATAAATAAATATAAATAAATATATATAAATAAAATATAAATAAAATAAAATATATATATAAATAAAACAAAATATATAAAATAAAATATATATATAAATATATATATATAAATATATATATATAAAAATATATATAAATAAATATATATATAAATAAATATATATATATAAATATATATATATAATATAAAATATATATAAATAAAATATAAATAAATATAAATATAAATATAAATATATTATATATATATAAATATATATATATAAATATATATATAAATATAAACAAATATAAATATATTTATAAATAAATATAAATTTATAAATAAATATAAATTTATAAATTTATAAATTTATAAATATAAATATATAAATATAAATATAAATATATAAATATAAATATTATTATATATATATATATATATATTTATAAATTTATATTTATATATATTATATATATTTATATATATATATTTATAAATTTATTTATATATTTATAAATATTTATATATTTATATATTATATATATATATATATTTTTTCATGAACCTTTCTTGTTTTTGGCCTGGCTTTTCCAGATATTTTACAAAAGAATGTACTTTACTTAAAAGTTATACTTTGAGTTAAAGTGTGACAATAATGGCGAATATGTACTTAGTCCTTACTCAGTCCCCAGCACTGTGCTTTACATGTTTTAAACCATTGGCCATTTAGTACCCAAAGTAATTAGAAATAGTATTGTCACAATGTAATTCAGCTACATGTGAGTATTGAGTTTTCCAAAAAGACTGAGAAAAATATACAAAATTAATGTCTTGTTTCTCTTATTCTCTCTTTAGCAGAATTGCATGACTTCAAGAAAAATGTATGATTTTTTATTGTTAAAAGTGTGTGAATTGGGACTTCCCTGGTGGCACAGAGGTTAAGAATCTGCCTGCCAAGGCAGGGCACATGGGTTCGAGCCCTGGTCCGGGAAGATCCCACATGCCACAGAGCAACTAAGCCCGTGTGCCACAACTACTGAGCCTGCGCTCTACAGCCTGAGAGCCACAACTACTGAGCCTGCTCACCTAGAGCCCGTGCTCTGCAATAAGAGAAGCCACCGCAATGAGAAGCCCGCGAACCACAACAAAGAGTAGCCCCTGCTTGCCGCCAACTAGAGAAAGCCTGCGCACAGCAACAAAGACCCAACACAGCCAAAAATAAATAAGTAAATAATTAATTAATTAATTAAAAAAAAAAGTGTGTGAATTTATTCCTTATAGTTAGATATCATTACTGTCAAAAATTAAACCTGTGCTTTCTTTAAGTTTATATATTTTATTAAACATGAAAACAATGCTTATTCATATTGAAAATCAGAAACAGAAGAATCTTAGAAAATGCACAAATTTTCAGATAAAGATTTTTTTACCACAAGAAATACTGTTTTTTAACAAGTTCTTCTAGTTTAAGTAACAATGATTATGAAAGACAGTAAGTTGAATCATTTTTTAAAATCCATATTTCAATTTTGGACAATATTGATTGAATCTCTGTTATGCAAGATAAGGACATTTATGCTTTCTATATTTTCTCTTAACTCCTCTCCTCTTCATGTATTCATATATGAAATAGAAAACATTTATTGATTTGTACATTTGCTTGCCTATTAAACTGAAGAAATTTTCATAGTGATGTTAACCTTCAATGAAAAGGCAAAATATAATTTCTAAATCAAAGTACAACAAATCCTAATACTCATAACATATGACTGGTTTTATAGATGAGTACCTAATTATTTGTTGGTTTCATGGTCTCTAGAGATTCTTTTAATGCTTCAATTGATTCTTCTTGTTACACCCAGAACCTGAAATGTTTCCCACTTATGTAGATTAAAACTGTTTTAGAATGAGTAAATAACTGAATCATCCTAAGAAAATAGTTAATCAAGAATTTCAGTTTGTGTATTCAAATTGCACGGATTTATCTGGGTTACAAAATGATTATTTGCTCTCTAAAGAGATTTGCCAGACTTCTTTCAAAAGCAAATTGCTCTGGGGCACTTAAAGTTTGTTTTGACTCATACAACATGGCAAGTTTACATGTACAATTTAATAATTACTAGTATGCTTTAAATAACACACTAAAGTATACAAGTTCTTTTTTCACATCTCATGTCTCTCTCACAATGACAGCATGAGGTCAATATTATTACAATCCTTGTTTTATATGTTAGGAAACTGACACTCAAAAAGATTAAACACATTAGCCAAAGTTAGGCAATTAGTTCACCATTAAGGCCGAATCTAAATCCTGTGTCCTTACGAAAACTTAATGCTAATTAAAATCCTCATTCTTAGATGACCTAAGTTGTTCTCCATTAACCTGTGAATTGATAGCTTACAGACTTCTTCAGACTATCTTTTAAATTTGAAGATTAGTATAAATCTATGAACTAAAAAGATAGTTTCTCATTAAATACATAGGGAAAATTATGGTAAATTTGCATAGGCACAAATGAGCTCTAACAGGCCTTCCATTGATATTAAAATAGTGGTATCTGTATTACAGTTTGGGCTGGGGAGGGTAAGATTGGGGGCGTGAGGGGTATGTATCTTATAACTCACAAAAATAAATAAATAAATAAATAAATAAATATGTTGTTCTTTCAGCAACAATATTCATGGTGCTTTACATATTATATAGTTTGGGTTTTCTATATTACTTTACTAGATTTCCACATAAGTCCTGTGAAGTAAGTAAAGCATATATGCAATTTTATTGAACAGAAAGCTGATAGGGTTGAAAGAAAAATGACTCACCAATGACCAAAATAACTACAAAGTCATTTGTTGGGAATAAAAGGCAAAAAGACTCTGTTCTGACAAACTGAATCTAAAACTTATTTGGGACTACAAACTCCAAAAATTGTCAGTAACTCCCGAACAGCAATTTGGGAAAATGGCTATGACACTTATCAAACGATACAGAAAGAGATGAACAGACAGATGGAGCAGTACAGAGAGCTGACAAACTAACATAAGTATGGGAATTTTATTTATGCTTATAATAGTTAAAAAATATTTATTTTATTTCAACATTGCAAAGTAATTTGAAAAGGATGGACCATTCAATAATTGGTACTGAAATGACTAGTTCTGAATATAGAAAAGGAAGCTTACTTCAAATTATAAACTGTCAACTTTACATGAACTTTACATTTAAATTTGAAAGGCAAAAGTACTTAAAAAAAAAACGTTCTATGATTTGGGGAATGTACATTGGCAAGATAATGGATAAATACTGTGTGCAACTAGAGCCTGTCATACAGAGTGAAGTAAGCCAGAAAGAGAACAACAAATATCATATATTAACGCATGTATGTGGAATCTAGAAAAATGGTACAGATGAACCTATTTTTAGGGCAAGAATGGAGACATAGAGAACAGACATGTAGACACAGGGGGCAAGGGGAGGGTGGGACAAATTGGGAGATTAGGATTGACATATACACACTACCATGTGTAAAATAGATAGCTGGTGGGAACATGTTATAAAGCACAGGAACTCAGCTTGCTGCTCTGTGACAACCTAGATGGGTGGGATGGGAGGGGGGGAGGGAGGTCCAAGAGGGAGGGGATATAGGTATACATATAGCTGATTCACTTCATTATATAGCAGAAACTAACACAACATTATAAAGCAATTATACTCCAACAAAAAAAAATAAATGAACTATAATTAAAGGTATCAACATACATAAGACCAGAAAAAGCCCAGTATTGAACAACAGAAACAATCACAGAAATCTATGTACATAAGATACTATTTTTTTTTTAACATCTTTATTGAAGTATAATTGCCTTACAATGGTGTGTTAGCTTCTGCTTTATAACAAAGTGAATCAGTTATACATATACAATATGTTCCCATTTCCCTTCCCTCTTGCATCTCCCTCCCTCCCAGCCTCCCCATCCCACCCCTCTAGGTGGTCACAAAGCACCAAGCTGATCTCCCTGTGCTATGCGGCTGCTTCCCACTAGCTATCTATTTTACATTTGGTAGTGTATATATGTCCATGACACTCTCCTACCCTGTCACATCTCACCCCACCCCCTCCCCATATCCTCAAGTCCATTCTCTAGTAGGTCTCTGTCTTTATTCCCGTCTTGCCACTCTAACTCCATCCACCTCATTACAAATACCTCCATTTCATTTCTTTTTATGGCTGAGTAATATTCCATTGTACATATGTGCCACATCTTCTTTATCCATTCATCTGTTGATGGACATTTAGGTTGCTTCCATGTCCTGGCTATTGTAAATAGAGCAGCAATGAACATTTTGGTACATGACTCTTTTTGACCTATGGTTTTCTCAGGGTATATGCCCAGTAGTGGAATTGCTGGGTCGTATGGTAGTTCTATTTGTAGTTTTTTCAGGAACCTCCATACTGTTCTCCATAGTGGCTGTATCAATTTACATTCCCACCAACAGTGCAAGAGTGTTCCCTTTCCTCCACACTCTCTCCAGCATTTATTGTTTCTAGATTTTTTGATGATGGCCATTCTGACCGGTGTCAGATGATATCTCATTGTAGTTTTGATTTGCATTTCTCTAATGATTAATGATGTTGAGCATTCTTTCATGTGTCTGTAGGCCATCTGTATATCTTCTTTGGAGAAATGTCTATTTAGGTCTTCTGCCCATTTTTGGATTGGGTTGTTCGTTTTTTTGTTATTGAGCTGCATGAGCTGCTTGTAAATCTTGGAGATTAATCCTTTGTCAGTTGCTTCATTTGCAAATATTTTCTCCCATTCTGATGGTTGTCTTTTGGTCTTGTTTATGGTCTCCTTTGCTGTGCAAAAGCTTTTAAGTTTCATTAGGTCCCATTTGTTTATTTGTGTTCTTATTTCCATTTCTCTGGGAGCTGGGTCAAAAAGAATCTTGCTGTGATGTATGTCATAGAGTGTTCTGCCTATGTTTTCCTCTAAGAGTTTGATAGTGTCTGCCCTTACACTTAGGTCTTTAATCCATTTTGAGTTTATTTTTGTGCATGGTGTCAGGGAGTGTTCTAATTTCATACTTTTACATGTAGCTGTCCAATTTTCCCAGCACCACTTATTGAAGAGGCTGTCTTTTCTCCACTGTATATGCTTGCCTCCTTTATCAAAGATAAGGTGACCATATGTGTGTGGGTTTATCTCTGGGCTTTCTATCCTGTTCCATTGATCTATATTTCTGTTTTTGTGCCAGTACCAAACTGTCTTGATTACTGAAGCTTTGTAATATAGTCTGAAGTCAGGGAGCCTGATTCCCCCAGCTCCATTTTTCGTTCTCAAGATTGCTTTGGCTATTCGGGGTCTTTTGTGTTTCCATAGAAATTGTGAAATTTTTTGTTCTAGTTCTGTGAAAAATGCCAGTGGTAGTTTGATAGGGATTGCATTGAATCTGTAGATTGCTTTGGGTAGTAGAGTCATTTTCACAATCTTGATTCTTCCAATCCAGGAACATGGTATATCTCTCCATCTATTTGTATCATCTTTAATTTCTTTCATCAGTGTCTTATAATTTTCTGTATACAGGTCTTTTGTCTCCTTAGGTAGGCTTATTCCTAGATACTTTATTCTTTTTGTTGCAATGGTAAACGGGAGTGTTTTCTTAATTTCACTTTCAGATTTTTCGTCATTAGTGTATAGAAATGCAAGAGATTTCTGTGCATTAATTTGGTATCCTGCTACTTTACCAAATTCATTGATTAGCTCTAGGAGTTTTCTGGTAGCATCTTTAGGATTCTCTATGTATAGTATCATGTCATCTGCAAATAGTGACAGCTTTACTTCTTCTTTTCCGATTTAGATTCCTTTTATTTCTTTGTCTTCTCTGATTGCTGTGGCTAACACTTCCAAAACTATGTTGAATAATAGTGGTGAGAGTGGGCAACCTTGTCTTGTTCCTGATCTTAGTGGAAATGGTTTCAGTTTTTCACCATTGAGGACAATGTTGGCTGTGGGTTTGTCATATATGGCCTTTATTATGTTGAGGAAAGTTCCCTCTATTCCTACTTTCTGCAGGGCTTTTATCATAAATGGGTGTTGAATTTTGTCGAAAGCTTTCTCTGCATCTATTGAGATGATCATATGGTTTTTCTCCTTCAATTTGTTAATATGGTGTATCACATTGATTGATTTGCGTATGTTGAAGAATCCTTGCATTCCTGGGATAAACCCCACTTGATCATGGTGTATGATCCTTTTAATGTGCTGTTGGATTCTGTTTGCTAGTATTTTGTTGAGGATTTTTGCATCTATGTTCATCAGTGATATTGGCCTGTAGTTTTCTTTCTTTGTGACATCTTTGTCTGGTTTTGGTATCAGGGTGATGGTGGCCTCGTAGAATGAGTTTGGGAGTGTTCCTCCCTCTGCAATATTTTGGAAGAGTTTGAGAACGATAGGTGTTAGCTCTTCTCTAAATGTTTGATAGAATTCGCCTGTGAAGCCATCTGGTCCTGGGCTTTTGTTTGTTGGAAGGTTTTTAATCACAGTTTCAATTTCAGTGCTTGTGATTGGTCTGTTCATATTTTCTATTTCTTCCTGGTTCAGTCTCGGCAGTTTGTGCATTTCTAAGAATCTGTCCATTTCTTCCAGGTTGTCCATTTTATTGGCATAGAGTTGCTTGTAGTAATCTCTCATGATCGTTTGTATTTCTGCAGTGTCAGTGGTTACTTCTCCTTTTTCATTTCTAATTCTATTGATCTGAGTCTTCTCCCTTTTTCTCTTGATGGGTCTGGCTAATGGTTTATCAATTTTGTTTATCTTCTCAAAGAACCAGCTTTTAGTTTCATTGATTTTTGCTATTGTTTCCTTCATTTCTTTTTCATTTATTTCTGACCTAATCTTTATGATTTCTTTCCTTCTGCTGGCTTTGGGGTTTTTTTGTTCTTCTTTCTCTAATTGCTTCAGGTGCAAGGTTAGGTTGTTTATTCGAGATGTTTCCTGTTTCTTGAGGTAGGCTTGTATTGCTATAAACTTCCCTCTTAGCACTGCTTTTGCTGCGTCCCATAGGTTTTGGGTCGTCGTAACTCCATTGTCATTTGTTTCTAGGTATTTTTTGATTTCCCCTTTGATTTCTTCAGTGATCACTTCGTTATTAAGCAGTGTATTGTGTAGCCTCCATGTGTTTGTATTTTTTACAGATCTTTTCCTGTAATTGATATCTAGTCTCATAGCGTTGTGGTCGGAAAAGATACTTGATACGATTTCAATTTTCTTAAATTTACCAAGGCTTGATTTGTGACCCAAGATATGATCTATCCTGGAGAATGTTCCATGAGCACTTGAGAAAAATGTGTATTCTGTTGTTTTTGGGTGGAATGTCCTATAAATATCAATTAAGTCCATCTTGTTTAATGTATCATTTAAAGCTTGTGTTTCCTTATTTATTTTCATTTTGGATGATCTGTCCATTGGTGAAAGTGGGGTGTTAAAGTCCCCTACTATGATTGTGTTGCTGTCGATTTCCCCTTTTATGGCTGTTAGTATTTGCCTTATGTATTGAGGTGCTCCTATGTTGGGTGCATAAATATTTACAATTGTAATACCTTCCTCTTGGATCGATCCCTTGATCATTATATAGTGTCCTTCTTTGTCTCTTGTAATAGTCTTTATTTTAAAGTCTATTTTGTCTGATATGAGAATTGCTACTCCAGCTTTCTTTTGATTTCCATTTGCATGGAATATCTTTTTCCATCCCCTCACTTTCAGTCTGTATGTGTCTCTAGGTCTGAAGTGGGTCTCTTGTAGACAGCATATATATGGGTCTTGTTTTTGTATCCATTCAGCCAGCCTGTGTCTTTTGGTGGGAGCATTTAATCCATTTACATTCAAGGTAATTATCGATATGTATGTTCCTATTCCCATTTTCTTAAATGTTTTGGGTTTGTTATTGTAGGTGTTTTCCTTCTCTTGTGTTTCTTGCCTAGAGAAGTTCCTTTAGCATTTGTTGTAAAGCTGGTTTGGTGGTGCTGAACTCTCTCAGCTTTTGCTTGTCTGTAAAGGTTTTAATTTCTCCATCGAATCTGAATGAGATCCTTGCTGGGTAGAGTAACCTTGGTTGTAGGTTTTTCTCCTTCATCACTTTAAATATATCCTGCCACTCCCTTCTGGCTTGCAGAGTTTCTGCTGAAAGATCAGATGTTAACCTTATGGGGAGTCCCTTGTGTGTTATTTGTTTTTTTTTCCCTTGCTGCCTTTAATATGTTTTCCTTATATTTAATTTTTGACAGTTTGATTAATATGTGTCTTGGCGTGTTTCTCCTTGGGTTTATCCTGTATGGGACTCTCTGTGCTTCCAGGACTTGGTTAACTATTTCCTTTCCCATATTAGGGAAGTTTTCAACTATAATCTCTTCAAATATTTTCTCAGTCCCTTTCTTTTTCTCTTCTTCTTCTGGGACCCCTATAATTCGAATGTTGGTGCGTTTAATGTTGTCCCAGAGGTCTCTGAGACTGTCCTCAGTTCTTTTCATTCTTTTTTCTTTATCCTGCTCTGCAGTAGTTATTGCCACCATTTTATCTTCCAGGTCACTTATCCTTTCTTCTGCCTCAGTTATTCTGCTATTGATCCCATCTAGAGTATTTTTAATTTCATTTATTGTGTTTTTCATCGTTGCTTGGTTCCTCTTTAGTTCTTCTACGTCCTTGTTAAATGTTTCTTGCACTTTGTCTATTCTATTTCCAAGATTTTGGATCATCCTTACTATCATTATTCTGAATTCTTTTTCAGGTAGACTACCTATTTCCTCTTCATTTGTTAAGTCTGGTGTGTTTTGACCCTGCTCCTTCATCTGCTGTGTGTTTTTCTGTCATCTCATTTTGCTTATCTTACTGTGTTTGGGGTCTCCTTTTCACAGGCTGCAGGTTCGTAGTTCCCGTTGTTTTTGGTATCTGTCCCCAGTGGCTGAGGTTGGTTCAGTGGGTTGTGAAGGCTTCCTGGTGGAGGGAACTAGTGCCTGAGTTCTGGTGGATGAGGCTGGATCTTGTCTTTCTGGTGGGCACGTCCACGTCTGGTGGTGTATTTTGGGGTGTCTGTGGCCTTATTATGATTTTAGGCAGCCTCTCTGCTAATGGATGGGGCTGTGTCCCTGTCTTGCTAGTTGTTTGGCATAGGGTGTTCAGCACTGTAGCTTGCTGGTCATTGAGTGATGCTGGGTCTTGATGTTGAGATGGAGATCTCTGAGAGATTTTTGCCGTTTGGTATTACGTGGAGCTGGGAGGTCTCTTGTGGACCAGTGTCCTGAAGTTGGCTCTCCCACCTCAGAGGCACGGCCCTGATGCCTGGCTGGAGCACCAAGAGCCTTTCGTCCACACGGCTCAGAGTAAAAGGGAGAAAAAATAGAAAGAAAGAAAGAAAGAGGCTATAATATAGTGAAGTAAAATAAAGCTATTGTAAAGCAAAGCTATACAGACAAGATCTCACCCAGAAGCATATACATATACACTCACAAAAAATAGGAAAAGGGGAAAAATTAATATATCCTGCTCCCAAAGTCCACCTCCTGAATTTGGGATGATTCGTTGTCTATTCAGGTATTCAACAGATGCAGGCACATCAAGTTGTTTGTGGAGTTTTAATCCGCTGCTTCTGAGGCTGCTGGGAGAGATTTCCCCTTCTCTTCCCTGTTCTCACAGCTCCTGGGGTTCAGCTTTGGATTTGGACCCGCCTCTGCGTGTAGGTCGCCTGAGGGCGTCTATTCCCCGCCCAGACAGGACGGGGTTAAAGGAGCAGCTGCTTCGGGGGCTCTGGCTCACTCAGGCCGGGGGGAGGGAGGGGTACGGAGGAGGCGGGGCGAGCCTGCGCCGGCAGAGGCCGGCGTGACGTTGCACCAGCCTGAGGCGCGCTGTGCGTTCTCCCGGGGAAGTTGTCCCTGGATCACGGGACCCTGGCAGTGGCGGGCTGCACAGGCTCCCGGGAGGGGCGGTGTGGAGAGTGACCTGTGCTCGCACACAGGATTTTTGGAGGCGGCAGCAGCAGCCCCAGCGTCTCACGCCCGTCTCTGGGGTCCGCGCTGATAACCGCGGCTCGCGCCTGTCTCTGGATTCTGCGCTGTTAGCTGTGGCTCGCGCCCGCCTCTGGGGTCCGCGCTGATAGCCACGGCTCGCGCCAGTCTCTGGAGTTCGTTTAGGCGGCGCTCTGAATCCCCTCTCCTTGCGCGCCGCGAAACAAAGAGGCAAGAAAAAGTCTCTTGCCTCTTCGGCAGCTGCAGACTTTTTCCCGGTCTCCCTCCCAGCCAGCTGTGGTGCGCTAACCCCTTCAGGCTGTGTTCACGCCGCCAACCCCAGTCCTCTCCCTGCGATCCGACCGAAGCCCGAGCCTCAGCTCCCAGCCCCGCCCGCCCCGGCGGGGGAGCAGACAAGCCTCTCGGGCTGGTGAGCGCTGCTCGGCGCCGAGCCTCTGTGCGGGAATCTCTCCGCTTTTTCCTCTGCGCCCCTGTTGCTGTGGGATCCGCGCTGATAGCCGCGGCTCGCGCCCGTCTCTGGAGTTCGTTTAGGCGGCGCTCTGAATCCCCTCTCCTCGCGCACCAGGAAACAAAGAGGGAAGAAAAAGTCTCTTGCCTCTTCGGCAGCTGCAGACTTTTTCCCGGCCTCCCTCCCGGCCAGCTGTGGTGCGCTAACCCCTTCAGGCTGTGTTCACGCCGCCAACCCCAGCCCTCTCCCTGGGATCCGACCAAAGCCCGAGCCTCAGCTCCCAGCCCCGCCCGCCCCGGCGGCTGAGCAGACAAGCCTCTCGGGCTGGTGAGTGCTGGTCGGCGCCGAGCCTCCGTGCGGGAATCTCTCCGCTTTGCCCTCCGCACCCCTGTTGCTGCGCTCTCCTCCGTGGCTCCGAAGCTTCCCCCCTCTGCCACCCGCAGTCTCTGCCCGCGAAGGTCCTTCCTAGTGCGTGGAAATCTTTCCTCCTCCACAGCTCCCTCCCACTGGTGCAGGTGCCGTCCCTATTCTTTTGTCTCTGTTATTTCTTTTTTCTTTTGCCCTACCCAAGTACGGGGGGAGTTTCTTGCCTTTTGGGAGGTCTGACGTTTTCTGCCAGCGTTCAGTGGGTGTTCTGTAGGAGCAGTTCCACGTGTAGATGTATTTCTACTGTATCTGTGGGAAGGAAGGTGATCTCTGCGTCTTACTCTTCCGCCATCTTCTCCCCATAAGATACTATTTATATAAATCTTTAAAATAAAAAATATATGGTTCAGAGATATCTATGGTTTAGGGATATATGACAAAATATATAAGAAAACTTAGAGAATGAATAGTGCATAATCCTGGTGTGGTTATCTTTGGGGTACAGGGACAGGGCTGTGGTCTGGGATAGGAACTCATTGAACTTCTAAGGTGCTAATAAAATTCTGTTTCTTAAAGTATATAATGAACACTTGGGTGTTCAATTCTTACTATGTGTTAAATATGTATACGTGCGTTAGACTTACATTTTACAATAAAACTACTCTAAAGGTCTCTGCTTCAATTCTGAATCTGGAGGTAAAGATTGATTGAATTTTAAGTGGAAGCGATGTGGTATAGCAGAAAGATGCACAAGTTTTGGAACTGGACACACCTAGGTTTGAATTTCCACTTGATAATTTTCAGCATTTCTAACAGCAAAGCCTCAGGAAAAATACTCTCTTGACTCTAGTTCTCCAAAGTGTTGTGTGGATTGAGAACTTCAGAACTCTTGGCACATAAAGACTCCGTCCAAACCTCTGCATTAAGAAATGACAAACTCTGGCATGGCTTCCAACAGCTTGCAGACCTGTCCCTGGGATGACCCCAGCCCTTCCTTCAAATGCCTGCAAGAGACAACTCAAGGCTGGCGGGAGCATTTACTGTTTGTTCCAGCCAAAACCTGGCGATAGGCAGATAGGCTCCTGAACCCCCTCTTCCAGCAGTTACGTTAGAAAGCTTGAAACTATAAATCCTTACTCTGCCTTTTGAAAGATGTAAAACTACCACCCCGAACTATTTCCTCAGGGACCTAAGAACTCTTTGAAATGCAAACATAGGAAGAAAACCCTTCCTTTCCCAGTCCCTGTGGGAGGACAAGAGGCTAACTTCCAGGGATGCCTTGTTTCAATTTGCACCACTGCCTCCTGTCATAAAGAAAGAAGTTTATTTCTCCTCTGGATAAACTCCAACTAACAAATCCAGGTGGCCTAGTCACATCAACCAACCCCCCTAAGACTCCTCCTGAGTGCCTTTCCCTTAGCGCACCCCAGTCTTTCAACAGTCTCCAGCCTTTTGTTTCAGCAAAATTAAGTTCAGTTCATGCTAGAGTCTCTTCCCTACTGTGATAGTATTACTGAAAAAAAAAAAAATCTATCCTTACTGCTTTAGTGTCAAGCTTCATCTTTGACAGAATGAAATTATATAGCATATGTAAAGCACTTACATCAATGCCTGACCAATAGAAGATGCTTTTCAATAAAAATTTCTGTCATTTCTTTCCTCCTACAATCTCACTGCCAAGTTTCCTTGGTAGTGACTTTTTCTCAAATCAGTAGAGAATGCATGAAGTTCTATACATAAAGTAAAGCACATTTAAATAGTATACCCAAAGCTCCATAAAGCAATTGCATAACAGCAAAAGTTATGTTGAAACTTTATAGTCAAGAAAATAGTTAAATGTATAATATTTATTAGTGTAAACCTGTGAATGTTAAACTTCGAGCCATGGGCTCCTCTGAATATTTGAAAGACTAGATATGAATCCTCTACTCATATGCACATAAATTTCACATAATTTCATTGAGCTCAAGAAACCCTTTGGTCCTTGATCTTCATATAAGAAACTCTAGTCTACATTGTTATTTACTGAAAACCATTTCAAAACCTTAATATTTAAAGACAGGAAAAATAAACAACTTTTCTTGCAAGATAAGTTGACATTGCATGAAATTTTATTTTCAAATATTTAAATATGAGTAACAAGAGAGAGGGCAAATGGAGTTTACTAGTGTGTCTTTATACTGTGTATTTTTTCATTCCTCTTCTATAACTAATAACATAAAAATTCATGTGAGTAAATTTACTGTATCAGATGATGTTGTGTGAAAGAGTGTTGAAATCGAATCAGTTATTAACAAAATCAAAATCATTTTAATAAGGTCACATTTTAATGACCTCTTTTATTGTTGATAGTTATTCAAATAAGCATTATAGAAAGGGTATGGCATATTTGATAATGTCATTACTAATCAATATGCAAATTACGGTATTAAGTGTAGTCTGTGACTGAGGACTTTATTAGAGATGAGAAAACTTACGAAGTGTCAGAAGTAGAGAGAAAGAAATGTGGCCCACTTATATTGCCAACATTCTTTGAGCAGTTTCCTCCTATAAGAGTAAGTTTAAATGTCAGAAAAAATGATTGGCTAACTAACCATATTTTGAAACTCTGTTATTGGCTTTTGAAATAATACACTTTAGTTAATATTCTAGTAGACTACACTTAAAAACTCACTTTTCTCCTTTTTGAGGAAAAATAATTTTTTGTTTATCATTTAAAAAGTTAAGATAATATAAATGTACAAAAATGATAATTCATCTAGTAAATCAGTTATTAAGCATAATAGATTGCATATTTGTATACATATATACTATATATGTAAATATATGTATATGTAAATATGTATGAGTATATATATATATGTATATACGTATATTGTGAGTGTGTGTGTGTGTAAAACCATTCAGTTGGTCAATGATTTTGTGCCTGGCATGTACGAAACGCTGCCTTAGGTGTGGGGATACAAAAATTAATAAGAATAAAATACAGTCACTATGCTCAGTAAGTTCACAGACTCCTCTGGAAAGTAGAAATAGAAACAAATACTCATGATGCATATTCCGGTAAAAGTATTTGTCCACTTTAATACTGATACAAATGCGGAAGAAATTCACAGTGCCTCGGCATGGCTTAGCATTAATCTTTCAGGAAACTTGAACTGTGGAGCTATGTCTGGAACACTAGTCAAAGGGATGGGGTGGCAGATGAGACTGGAGATATTGTTGGAAGTAAAAGTTATGTATCAGGCAAAGCCATTTGTCCTCTCTTCTACTGACAATGAAAAATAAATGACAGGCCTAATTCAAACGAGCGGTCAGATTGTTATTATGTTTTCGGGAGGGAATAATTCCATCACATTGGGAAAAACTGAAAAAATCTGAATTGGCAAGAGCAAAACCACTTTGAAGACTACTCCAAAAATCTAAACTAGAAATTAGAAGAAAATTCTTTAAGCCGGTAGGTTATATAGGACATGAAATTCAGAAAGGATAGAACTGAGAAACACATTATTTAAAAGATATATTCAACTTAGTTGGTGTAAAAAGAAATGAGAAGCTGAGGAAAATCCCCACAGTTTAATTGAAAAAAAAGGATGTTGATAATATCATGAACAAAAATCAATAAATATCCATGGAACCTCAAGTTCAGGAGAGAAGATTAGAATAAGAAGGGCTTGAAATTTTTCCATGTTTAATGAGGTAATAAGATGGAAATTTTCAGGAGACATCAGGGACTATGGGTTCTTGATTAGGGGTATATAAATGGAATTTGTCATTTTAAGAATGATTATCAAACAGGTCTTTCACCTAAAATGTTGTTGAATTGTTTTTTTATTCCAATAGGACTAATATCTGAATATCTTCCATCTACCCTTGTTTCATCTTTTGCATGCATAAGTATAACCAAGAAGTATGTCTTCCTGTAGATGATTAATAGAGTAGGAATGATGGAAAAGTCACAAAAATGTGCAACTAAATGTCATAGACTATAAGGAAAATTTGGGAAATAATACATAATTTTAAGTAGAAAGGAAGAAACGTCTCTCTTTGCCTGGTTGGAAATAGAAGACAGTCAAAGAAGGCACACAGAGGAGTAGCAAATCAACTGAGTTGTAAATGATTTGGTTAGAATTCATGAGAGAAAGGGGTTTGGAGAGGATTTTTCAAAATAGAGAAAAGAAAAACAGATACAAAGTAGAGAAAGATATGAGGGTGCAAAGTCTAGTTTATGTTGATCATGTTTTATTTAATTTGTAATAGAATTATTTATTATTATTAAGATTTTAATTTAAAGAATTACAGTAATATCAAGTCACTGTATTTATGTATTTATATACATGGATCAATAACCATATGCATGGACCAAAAATTACAAATCCAATCTCAAATATTTCTTAAAATTTACCATTCACTTTATTTTCTATCAGCTTCTGTTACTTGATTGCTATACTACAAATGATTATTTTCTACACATGACCTATGTCCCTTCTCCATCAGCAAGAAAGATGGAATTCCATATATCACTGACCTTGAGTCTAGAGATGCAGGGAAAAGGCATCATAGGGGCTCACATTAGGGTGACTGTAGAAAGTATATATTAGTGATGAAATAATTGATTCCTTACTCCTTAGGCAGCAACATAATTAATTCATAAATAGAGTTTGAGACCACTTATTTCATGTGAAGCAACCATTAAGAAGAGCATGTCAAAACAAATGTATGTAACTACCAGTATTTTGGTTGTGTAATGCTTTTCATAAAAATGTACATGTATTTATTTTCTAAATAATATAACATTTCATGATTTTCAATGAATCCTTTCCAAATGTAAGGTTTTTTCCCAATTTTTTATTCTTTTTTTTTTTTTTTTTGTATCCACAGTATTTAATGCATTACACCTAGCAATAGAAGGCTCAATTAATATTTGTGAAGTGAGTGAATAAATGTATGAGTGAATAAATCAATGAATAAATCAATTAATGAATTAGTGCTAGAAGCTTATTTTATTTTAACTCATTATCCTTGATATAGTATTTAATTTTGTTTTCTTCTAGGCTCAAAAGAACATAATTATGTACAAAATTGGAGATGATTATTTTTATTACATAATATGGCCTCATGTCATTCATGAACATAGTTTTCAATGAGTACCTATTATATATCAAGAATTGTAAAAAGACCAGTCTCATAGAAATTTCAGCCTGGTTCCATATTAATTATGTGTAAAGCTTAGTACTTGTTTTATTTAAATATATATACATCTTAATATAGAGTTCATATAAATTTTAGAATCAATACTGTTAAATGAGGTACATTCATAGGTATATATATCTGAATTCAGTTTTCATTTAGAAGTCACTTCTAAGCAAGTGGTATCTTTTCTACCAGTTAGAAGTTAAAACAGGCCCTCTGAAATATCCAGTTTTTTAAGTTGTTGATCACATACTCTTACAATGATCTGGAACTGGTCTTAAAGACAAACCTATAGCATTCTAAATAATGTCAATTATAATAGAAAACAATTTACTAGAATTATTTTTTAAAAGAGATAATTTCTTAAGCACAGTGGTTGATAAAATTCTTCTTTAATTTTATTTATGGTAAGCCTCTTCACAGTTGGGATAGAATCATAGAATTTCATAAATGAAAGAAATTTAGAGAGAACCAGCCTTAACACATCTCTACTGCATTTCAGATAGGAAGTCTAAGTAAACTGTCCAATTGCACTGAGAAAACTTAGGGTCTGATCTAGGTCTAATGCTAGTTTTCTGACACATACTTAACAGTTTTGTGTGAATTATTGTATCAATCAGGATAGTATAGGATGTGCTGTACAAACAACCCCAAATTGTCAGTGGCATATAACGAAGAAGGTTGCTTTTAAAATTTCTGCTCAAAATAACATGTCATTGTCACTCCCATTTAGTGGCGAAAGCAGGTGACACGGTTACTCCTGAGACTGACAGCGTGGGAGTTCATACTCATCTTCAAATGAGGGGCAGGAAATGTTTAGAAAAATAATAAAATCTATCACAAAGATTCAGTGGATGACTCTTAAGGAAAAAAAACCAGATTCAATTATAAAACTGTTCTCATTCAGGTACCTTCTGTGTCATTAATTCTACCATTAATTTAAAAATGGAAGTGATATGTGTGCCGAGGGAGGGCATTGTATTGACTGATGTTTCTTGGAAACTTCTTAGGCTCCACACTGAGTATGTAAATCATGTTACAGATATCTCGCAAGAAAGGAGAAAAGTCCAATACCATCATCTTTACTATAGTTTATCTGCTTGGTCTAAGGATTTTTACTGAATCCTATAATGGTAATTTTTCAGAGAAAGAGAAAAAAAGAGATTATGAATCTAGTGATTTTACTTAAAATTTTCCATTTATAATAGTTTTCCTTCAACAATTACAAACATACAGTTAGTTTGGGATATCATTCCAAGAGGAATGATTAATTCCTTAGTGAAAATTAATTTAGTAGATCCTCACTCAATTGGTTCTCTTACTATTGTGTTTATATCTCATTATTCCATAAAGATCTGGAGTGAAATAGATCTAATGTATTCTATAAAATTTATCATAATGTCTCATATTAAAAGCCATTTATAATCTAATTCAATTATTTAAAATGATTTCCTGAACTTTTCATTGCCCAGCACCCTAGTCTATGGAATGCTCAAAAAGTATATTATCTCTTTCAATTTTCTTAGTCATGACACACTTTAGAATTGCAGCAATTCAGACAGCTGTCTCTGCTTCCCGAGCCAGAAACCATTAAAGAAGTATGGGTACCTACATCAGGATCCAGACAGAAAAGGAAGCCTATGTTAGGTAGTTCAATAGAGGAATTTAATAATCCCAACAATTGAGAAATTAGCAAGAGTGGGAAGCAGCAAAACTTCATGCACTAGGAGACAGGAAAGGAGCAACAGTGTTCTAACTTGAGTCTAGAAGCTGGCATTAAGACAAAAGCTGCCGGGTGGGGTCTGAGAACAAAATGGGAAGGCCTGCCCAGTGGGGGATGGAACCACACACTTTCCAGAAGCATAAGAAGATAATAAAGGTTTTCCCATCCTCCTGCCCTATGTATTTGTGTCATATACTGTATTGGTCAAATCTAGTCCAATGCAGTGGACAAGGAAGTGAGTCGACAAGGGTGCTTGTAGACAAAGATGCTTTCAAAATGTGGTTTAAATGAGGACTGTGCCCTGAGATATGGACAGAGCATGGGAAGAGTACAAATGGACGTGATCATAAAGAGGTAAATATTTATGCCATACTAATACATGTGCAGCTTTTGATTAACTGAGGATTCCCTTTCTTGGTGTCTTTTGCATGTTTTCATATTGATAAGGTAGAAGAATAATATCCTCCAGGAGAGAATGAGAAAAAACTCTAATACCCACATCTCTTGCAAGAACTCTGAAGACAAACAACCATGGTTCAGTAAAGCTGCAACATTGTGTTTTAAATTGCAGACCTAAAAAGGCAATTAACAGATATCTGTAGGATTTAAAAAGAACTTGTGAAAGATATTCATTCCCCAAACTAACCACTTACTGCCTTGACAAACTACCATAAAGTTCACCCTTAAAATGGTTTCCTTTTTCACAAGTCACAAGATCTCCAGATAGGAACATGGTGATACAATTGTAATGGATAATGTGTAAAACATATGGTATACATTTATATCATAAAATTTGTGCCTTCATTTCAGCAAAGCCACTAATTACGTCATATATTCATTATCTTCAAGTAATTTGTCTTCTATTTATAATAATTATTTAAACATTAAAAACAAAAAATCATTTTCATTGTATAAATATTAGTTATGCTTGTAATATTTTAACTTCCTTTCCTATAAAAATCCAACCCAGACTTACTTTCTAACACTTGTATACATTTTGCCTGAGCATTTTACTGAGGTAATCTCTCCCTACTTATAGATTCTCTAATTATACAATTAATCAGACAATTACTTATGAATTGTGTTGTAATACTACCTGTATTATTACCTTAAACTCAAGTTTTTTTTCAGGTATTTATATGTTTTCACAATAATGTTGCTTCTCCATAGTGTTATCTATTTTTATTCTTAGCTTGAGACTAAAGATTTTGCTCTTTGGGTATTCAGTGCATTCCACATCAGCTTTTTATACACATAGAGGGTAGTCAGTTAAGTCTGATTGAGAACTTCTGACATTGATCTTAACTGAACTTAGAATCCCTACGTCTACTGATTCCTTTCAGGCTTCCATACATACTCAATAAGTAATGCCATCACTGCCTGCTTGTTTCAAGTACTCAATGTGAAACCATCAACAGCCTCAAGGTTCTCACCTGACTTGTAGACATAACATAAACAGCAGATACATAAACTGTCCGCACAGGTGTTCCACCTCAAGTCATCACAGACATAATTGCACATTGTTCCGGAATCAGCAACTTTCACAAAAGATTAGATGAATACTAGTGAGTAATAGATTATCTACTCTGTGTCAGACACACTATATAGGTTAGTGCACAGGGCATGGATTTAGACTGCCTTGGTTCAAATCCAAGCTCTCTGTGAATATAGGCAAGTTACTTTAAATTCTTTAATCTTCATGCTCTCATCTATAAAATGGGTATAAAAATAATAACAACAGTTACAGGGGGAAGTGGGGGGTGGGGGGTGGGATGAACTGGGAGACTGGGATTGACATGTATACACTAATATGTATAAAATAGATAACTAATAAGAACCTGCTGTATAGCACAGGGAACTCCACTGTACAGTAGAAACTAACACAACATTGTAAAACAACTACACACCAATGAAAAAAAAAGTCTGTAATGACATATTCCTATGGCATATACTGTGAAGCTGTCCAAGAGATGATAGGATAAGATAAATAGGCACAGGGTTCTGCAAGTAAGAGTCCCTAATAAATGTGTTCAGTGCAATACAATCTGGACACATTCAACAGTTTAGTCAAATGTTTGTAGTAACTGCTTTTCTGCCCTGTGATTGTGTTAATTTCTAGAATAATGAGAAGCAATACTTATTTTAAATGGACTTACTGGTTCCAATTTTAAGTTAATAACCATCTTAAGTAGAGTTTTATTTTATTTTTAATTTTTTACACATATATGTATATTTAATTGCGCATTGAAAAATAAACATGCATTTAAAAAGTTAAGGAAAACATAAAAAAAACCCAGTTATCATGGATTGGTTGTGAATGTAAAATGAGCTCATTCATGTGAAGTACTTTGATGTGTGGAAGAACATAAGTACCTACTTGTATTTTGTGTACAAGTTTATAATTGCACACATGTATACCTATAATATGCTTATTATAATAAATAGGCAGCCGGTATGAAACCCAGATGGGCAGTAGCCATGCACACAACCTCCAGCACATTGCACCATTATGTTTATATTATAAAAAACATACCCCCTTACTGACACTATAATCCCTCTTTCTGCAGTCTGAAGCATTTGACTTAACTGCTTATTTTCAAAATGTTAGCAGATTGAAAACCTATAATTTAATGGCGTTTAATTTCCATACAGTGATACAAGTTGTGTCTTTAAGGAAATTAACAGAGGCCTAGCTTCTTATACTGAAAGGAAAGAGTGGTAACCTGGTCCAAGTCTGCATTCCACAAAGTGAGAGAACTATGTATTTGAAAGGGAAGCAAATTGTCTGAAATCATAGACCTAGGTATTCCTCCAACAGAGACGATGATGTGGGTCCCTTTGCTTGAACAACTTTGACTCTGCCTGGCTGCGTTCCCAGGAACTTAAGAAAAGCAAATACGCAAAGATATATTTATACTAAAAACATCTGGGCATTTATTTTCATTCAGCATAGTGTAAAAGTGAAAAGTGCTTCTTAAGAGAATGATAACTAAATCTATATACAGAATTAATAAAAAACCTGGCCTGGAACCTTTATTAGTCACTTACTTTGTGAGATTCTTGAGGAGAGAGGCTCCCTCCTATTCATCATCTTTCTTCCAAGTATTTTATGTTGCCTGGCATATGGTAAATATGCAAAAAATGCTTGCTGAATGAACTTGCCTGAACTTGAACTGTTGGGGTACCTACTAGCTGTCAGATTTAGAATTTTGTCATATTTTCTGACAGCTGTGCAGATTTTCTGACCATTGTGCAAATGCCTGTCCTATCTACTGAACTTATTTCTGAGCCAATGAAAAGTAAAATGGGCTCAAAAACACTAGAAGAAAAACATTCTACCAACTCAAATTGATATATACAGCATACTAATAATTCTGATCTTGGGTTCACCAAAGAAAAGGTTCCCACCAAATCAAATGAAATATGCTCAATATATCAATATGTATTACAACTACAATAGTGGACCAACCACTATCAAACACTGTGCGAAATTATTCAGGAATTAATCCTGAAATATCCGTTCCATCTGATTTTCTGAAGGGGAATGTGGCAGCATTTCCTAGAAAAGGGTTCCAAGCTTTTGTCAATCTCAGGAAGAGTGCATAGCAGCCAAGGTAAATACTTGAGTAAATTTCAGTGAGTTCAGTGAGTAAATTTTCCATGGTCCTTGAAAATTCAGTTTTATTAAATTATAAGAAACTTCATAATTAAGGAGTTTAAGAATTTTTCCCCCATGGAAATACTGCATTTATTGCATTCTCTTTGTCAAATATACTATGAAGCATATTTCTGTAGCACAAGTTAGTTTATACATAATTGATAAATAGAAGGATGATGTCAGTACAATTCGGAAGTCAGATTGGTTCACCTTTGATACCGCCAAGAACGCACATCAATGCTAAACATGCTGACACAGCTGAGTGTTGAATGGAGAAATACAATCTTGTTCACAATGGCAATTCACCCCACATTTTTCATCTTTGCAATATTTGGCTGTGTACTCAGTCTTGAAAGTATTTATTGGCTTATTCTGTTCTCCATGCACTTTGTGATTTTCCTCTTGCCTTCATAACAGCAGCCTCAAACCCACCCTGCACTCACTCTATCAAGATAAACTTAGCTTTTATTTTTAAAGTAAAGTTTATTTTTTACTATGATCTATTCTATATACTGCAAATCTGATATTACTTCTTAAATGCTTTAGAAGCAAAATTTAATAACCAGACCCTTACAAATCCATACAATTTTTGTCTTCTGTTAGTGCTTTGATTACAAACTCAAATTGACGTTGAGTGGCTTACCCAACTTTCATTCTCCCATTAACTCTGCTATTTTTAGTCCATGATTTTGCAGAATGCAAGGTTTTGTAGGAATTACTTTATTCTGATATCACCCCAAATTGGGCAACAATCTGGGGAAACTAAGATAGTTAAGATGCAGGCAGAGTCTTAAAGGAGTTCAGTTTCATGAAACACTTTCACACTAGAACTATAGATCTATAAACAAGGAATTATGAGAACACAGAGAAGAGAAAAGCTAATCCAACCTAGAGGTGGGATTTGCCAAAAAGTCAGGATGGGTAGGTGAGAAATGGAGTGAAGAACATTTCAAGCATGCACAGAGCCACCAAAAAAAAAAAAATAAATAAACCAGCATTCCTTAGCATAAGCATGGTTTTTCTAATTATTAGGATATCTAACCCAGTGCCAGAAACAGTTTTGGATTCATTATATATTTTCAGTCTCAGTTATTCTGTAGATTATGCAAAGACTATATTGTCAAGATTGAATGAATGATATTGAAGAGTTGGCAACAGCAAGAAGAAAGAGCAAGACAGTAATAGTTAATGGGAAAAAAATTGGCCTAAGAGAAAATATACCCTATTGTTAAAAAAAAGTTTCACAAAAAGTGGATTTTATAATAAAGCATGGAGGCTTTTATTTTGACAGCATCTACTTTACAGAAAAGAAGGGGAAAATTGCTAGAAACCAAAACTAATCCAAGAGTTCACAGCCTAAGGAACATAATTCACAAAAGAAATATTAGCATGAAACTTGGAGCCAGCAGAGTGCAGAGGGCTCTCTCGACATACAGTTTTTCAAACATCACACAGAGAAGTAACAGACTGGCATTTGCATTTTTTTCCTGAGAATAAAAAAACAGTGGATTAACCTGCAGTGAACATATTCAGAATTTCATTACAAAGAAAGGCCAAAACATGGAGTCAACTTCTAAAATCAGAACTGCAAATATACAGTGAAAAGACCTGTGACCACAAGGTGTGTGTCGGCAGTCTGAAGTCAGTAGCAGCAGCGATGGCTGGGCTTACAGGGGAGATAGAAGAAAATACGATTTGATTCTTATTGTTATAAAAGCAGGACGCATTTTGCTTAGGCTTTTAATGTCCTTATCATTCTATAATTGGGGATTAGTTAAGAAATGTCAGTTAACAGGTAACCACTGTGTGGTTCCCGAAAATGCAATATAAACTCAAAGTATGAAAAATATACAGCCTTGTAGATGCCTGGTGATTTGGGGGTTTTGTGGCTATTTAATTAAAATAAACAGTTTGTTTTCAAAGCGCTGTTCTTTGAAATTCAAGAACCAAGGGGATATAAGCAATTGTTCACACAATATCACATTAGATAGGTGGCCAAAAAGGAATGCATGGCTTTGTAAATAACCAGTGACTTGGTATAAATCTTATTTGGGGGAAAAATCAATTTTCAAAAGTGCTTCAAACTTTCTTAAAAGGTTAAAATGGAGAAGATACAATCAAAGAAGAAAAAAATATAATATTACTTGGATTATATGACTCCATCATTTTAATCTGATTATTTATTTAAAACAATAACCTAGTTTGTATTTTAACAATATAGCCTAGCTTACTGGAAAATATTCAATTTCATTTTCAATTTCATTACTGGAAAATATTTTGATATTTCCTCAAAGATGATATGCAACTGTTTACACTGTTCTTCTTGATTCAACCGATTTGCAACAATTATTAAGTGCCTACTGTGTGCAAACGCATGAAAGAAACCATGATCCCTGCCTTCAGAAAGCTAAGATACTCATTATCAAAGATAAATATGCAAGAAGACAGAACGTGAAAATAATAAGTGAGTAATGAATTTTGGGAACACAGAAGAAAAAGTCACTGATGCTCAAAGAAATAAAGATTTGTAGAAGAAACGCATGAGCTGGGCCTCAAAGCATGGGGGAGGAATTTTCAAAGAGACATAGAAGAAGATGGAGAAGAAGCGTATTATGGAGAGGGACAGGTTTGAAAGGCAGAAAGTTACTATTGTCTTTCAAGGTCCTCTGAGTGCTCTTTGAGACCCGGGATATGCTTGGGAAGAATGAGATTAAAGAATAGAGTTGATTTGACAAAGATCACAGAGAGACTGGAGTAACATTATGATGAATTTGGATTACATTTTTCGGCAATAGCAAATCATCAAAAATTGCTGATTAGTGGGTAAATGGGCCAGAGTTTTCCTTTAGAAAAATTCCATTAGTGTAATATGTGGAGTCTGGATGACTCACAGAATAAAGCTTCCTTAACTGAGCAGCGTTTTAAGAAAAGGCAAACGATTATAACTAGTTACCAACCTCTCATAATTGGCTAAATCAAATTCATTTCAGTGAAAAAGTAATCACCAAAAAATTTCTTAATTAATGTTAGACTAATAGCATTATTACGACGTTGTTGCTACTCAACTGGTTTTGACTCACAAAAATGACAATTTTATAAAGTTCAACTGAATCTAACCCATAAAAACTTTGGTGCTATAAAATTAGTTTCTTTATCAAGGTGTCTGATTTCTGTTTCCGACAGAATATATCTAGCTTTTGCTTTAGAAGAAAAATATCCTTGAGTACAATGTGTATACATAATTACCTTGTGTTTATGAATTTATATATCATCAATGAATACAACCACCATCAACTTATATTGATAGATATCTTTAAATGGTGAATCAAACACCATTATTGGCAATTTAACTTTTCTAAATGTTAAACAACTCTTGGTAATGTTCTAAAGAAACAATAAGAAAAAGCAAAGAATGAAAAAGAGAGATGTCTCACTTCAGCAACATGGTGGACTGAGTTAATAGACCTCCTTTTACTCCACCACCCTCACTAAAACTAAAATGGTGAATAAAATCAAATTATGCAAGGATGTTAAATTTATAGAGAAGCTATAGAGAAAGATGCCAGGAAAAAAAGGGGAACTTGGAACAAGTGCAGCATGTCCTACAGGTACAGGCTAATGTGTGAACACTGGAGACACAGCATTGGGCCCCTGCCAGGTAGGGAGAAGGAAAGGAAGCTGCTGCAGTAAGAGTAAACCTGGTGAACAGCATGTACAGACCTCCACCTACCTGCCAGGGAAGCCAACGGGAAGCTTGTAACTGCCCCACATTTTATTTTATTTTATTTATTTATTTTTAAATTTTTATTGGCGTATAGTTGATTAACAATGCTGTGTTAGTTTCAGGTGTACAGCAAAGTGACTCAGTTATACATATACATATATCCACTCTTTTTTAGATTCTTTTCCCATATAGGCCATTACAGAGTATTGAGTAGAGCTCCCCTTACTATACAGTAGGTCCTTACTAGTTATCTATTTTATATATAGTAGTGTGTATATGTTAATCCCAATCTCCCAATTTATCCCTGCCCCCCCCCCCGCCTTATCCCCTGGTAACCGTAAGTTTGTTTTCTACATCCATGACTCTATTTCTGTTTTGGAAATGAGTTCATTTGTACTCTTTTTTTAGATTCCAGATATAAGCGATATCATATGATATTTGTCTTTCTGTGTCTGACTTACTTCACTCAGTATGACAATCTCTAGGTCCATCCATGTTGCTGCAAATGGCATTATTTTGTTCTTTTTTATGGCTGAGTAATATTCTATTGTATATATGCCTCACATTTTATATGAAATTTTGAAAAATAAAATAATAAAAGTCAAGCTTACATTCATGAAACTGCAGCAACATTGAAATTTACAAACCAAAAAATTAACAAAGAACTGTTCTTCTGGTGGCCCAG
The DNA here is from genome assembly GCF_028021215.1 of Eschrichtius robustus. Classification (NCBI taxonomy): domain Eukaryota; kingdom Metazoa; phylum Chordata; class Mammalia; order Artiodactyla; family Eschrichtiidae; genus Eschrichtius; species Eschrichtius robustus. The sequence continues at coordinate 70,835,042 of NC_090830.1, forward strand.
CAGAAGCAAAAGTGTTATTGCACAAATCATGATGAAAATGGCAAATATAAGGATGGCAATATTTATATACTGTCCACTGCTACCGGAGTAAATATACTGCTCTTACAATCTAACAACTCTATGAAGTAAGTCTTACTATTACACATTTTACAGATGAGGAAACTGAGGCATCATGAAGTTATATATGTTTAAAATTATACTGCTAGTAAGCAGAGTGGTTCAAACCTGACAGTTGAGTTCAGAGTTTACACTCTTATCAATCTCACTAAGGTGTTTCTTCCACGTAAATAAGTCCGTATTAAAATTTAAAATTAAAACAAACCAGCAAATTTCTGTGACAACCCATCTTATACTAGGTGAAATACAAGTCATAAATGGGGAGAAGATACTATAAATACATACAATTGACAAAAACTAGTAGACAGAATATGTGTATCTCAAATTTTAGAAAGGGAAGGGGAAGACTTCAACAGAAAAATGAGCCAGGTTATAAACATTTAATTCAGAGACGACTGAATTTAAATTTCATAGAGTGGTGTATTAATCGATGCTCAGTAGTACCACTACTACATAGGAAAATGCAGATGTAACTCATGATGCTTTACTGTTTCACACATCAGAGCAGGAAAAAAAAAAAAAAAAGGAGTTAGAAAGTATCAAATTTCTGAGAGGATACAGAGAAATGTCTCCTAGCCAGAGTAGGATTTGGTAAGGTACTCTACAACCCAGCACTTCCTCTACTACTTAAGTACTTCTGAACATAGCTTCCCACCTAGTGTGCTTTATAAATAGATTATAGACCGGTTAAGATAATGATCTCTTTGGCCTGAGGGGTGGCCAAGAGGCTCCTGGGATGACAGAGGGAAGGAATAATAAAGCTAGCCTGTTGATACGATAGAATGCAACAGTTAATATGAATCGATTTAGCTGTGGTTAACAATAGGGATAAATCTCAAAAATCTAATTTTGAATGATAAAAAAGAAGTTTTTAGACAGCATAAACTATTTATGTTCATTGAAATACACTTAAGAAATACAACTACTTGGTTTGACATTTTAACAAAAGCATAAAATCTCTTTGTGAAGAATGCACACTAACTTCAGATGATCCTGTATTAGTTTTTTCCTGAGGATGAATGGGAAAGATGAAGAAGGGTAGCTCTCGCTATCTGATTTCATTTCTTAAAAAACACACATGAAGCAAAGAAGGCAAAATATTAACATTTGTTAAATATGGGTCATGAATACCTGAGTGTCTATTATATGATTTTATGTATTTCTGCATGCTTTCCACATATTGTGTGATTAAAAAGTCTTTTAATACAAATGTTAATGAGTGAACACCAACAATATCATTAAATAGGAGTAAGCTCTAACTTCACCTTCACTACAGCTTTTCATTCAGGAATCTATGTAACACACTTGAAAAACAACATGCTTAGGTGACATCTAGGAAATATGCAAATCCTTTTTAAAAGAAAAAAAATGTGATCCATGATTTCTATTTACACAGGAATATAAATACAGGAATATAAATGTATATAAATTCCTTCTGAAAACAGGAATTTCAGAAGATATAAGGGGAAAAAATTGAATCAAAACTGTTTCAATTAGCACTGTTATACGTCACGACCCTCCTGCTCCATGACGCTACCTCGCAAATCTCATCATGTTTCACCCCAATATAGCAGGTATAAATTGGTAATACAAATCAGATGGGTGTCCTTATAACTTTATTTTTCTAGTAGAACTTAATTTCCTTTAAGAGTCTCTATTTCTATGTGGTATAGAAAATATAACATTGTTTCAAGGTTTTTTAATCTTTTCAACTATAAAAGTCAGTACAATTCTAGCCAGATTAATGAGATGAATGTTTACAACTCTCTCTGAACTTTTTCCCCTTCTCAAGGATTTTCCTATGTGCTTAGTCCTAGTTCTGTTCCTAATTTCACTGAGCTTACCTGGGTCCCTTGCCTGACAGTAAAATGGGTGCTTGTGTTAGCTTATAGTATTTCCCAAAGCTCAGTTTTTATTTGCGGAGTTCTCTTCGGTCAGCAGTCTCTATCTGTCTCAAGCTTGTGGCTTGAACTGAATGCACTCTAGGTGCCCTCCCCAAACACACACCCCCAACAAAGGAGTTCCTATAGAAACACCAACACCTTTGCTCCCACTCAGACTGACTGGTGTCCTTCTGTGGAGCTGGTTAGGCACCCCAAGCCTCCACTAAATTCTGCAGCCTATTCTTGATTCCAAAGAAACAGATTTTTTCATTCCAAATTCATCTCCATAGGAAACTATGAACAGTCTTATCATCTCCCATGTAGATAAGGTCCTACACCATGGTTTTAAGGTTCTTCCCTGAAATTGCCCAGATGCTCAAATGCTGGGTTTTTCTGAGGGTTTGGCTGCTTAGAACAATTCAGAAGGGAAAACTGGGCAAAATGCAGAAGGTATCTCTCTCTATTTTTTCCAACAACTTCATGTGTATCTTCAACTATTCAAATACAAATTTCAAAAATAATTATATTAAAAATAAAAATCTATTAGTATCTACAAAAAAAAGTTTTAAAAAACTTCCATATATTTATATTACAGAGACTAATTATGACCTGTTCACTCCTCCTTTTTAAGAAGGCATTCAGGATCTCCAAAGTTATTCTGCTTTTTAAATTTTTTTCAAAATTCAATTTACCAATGGTTAGCTAAGTTAAAAATACACACACACACACACACACACACACACACACACACTTCTCTACTAGAACTCAGCAAAGTCCCCTATATCCTTAAACTCTTCTGTGAATATTCCCTTAAACTTTTAACCTAAACGGAAATTTAGTTCTCCCCCAAGAATTTTTTCCCTGAAGCTCTCTCAAGTGATAGCTACCATATCAAGGAATAGCACTGACCTGGGTGTTGGTTAGTACTTCCTTTCCCTTTATTACAGCCCAGGACTATTTCTTTTTATCCTCTATTATTACTAAAAAAATAAAAGGAAACAACAACAACAAAACAGTTTCTAAACTCAGGCACGAGATGCAGTTGACAAGAGTTCACAGAACTACTTCCTTGATTCCTAGAGAGTTTAACTTTTGACTTACTCCCATTCTTTCCAATCCAGCTATATTTATCCTAATTCTTAGTCTTCTCAGTACACCCAGACATGATTCAGTTCTCTCAACTCTGATCCAGTTAGATCCAGGGCCCACTGTGATTATTAGGATAATCACCTCCTTTCAGGCATTCATGTCTTGCTCTTTTCTCTCTTCTTAGTACTCAACAGTCAAAACCTCAGTTAAATCCAATACTTTCTGCTTCACACTTGTGCTCTTTCAGTTGAATATAATTAAAGAAAAAACTCACAACTTATTCAACTGACCTCAATTAAATTAATCATTCCTAACTTTAGGCGGACCCTTAGCACTCTCTGTTGATCTTATTACTTTCCCACAGGCCAATAACTTTCTCACTGTAGAGACTCCTATGTCAAAATGTCTAATCTCACCTCAAACAGCCATATAACTTCCACCCTCCACATTCTCAGCTGATGACTTCAGCTTCAGTTTCTCACAGAAAATAGACACAATCTAGAGAATGTCTACATGATCCCACCAATGTCATTATTGACCTGTCTACATTTACACTGTGCCCTCTTTCCCATTGCTGTAGATGAAATGTTCTTTTGTCAAAAGCCAACTTCTCCCTTTCTGGAGTGGAAGTTGTATCTTCTCATCTTCTTTTGTGTACTATTCTAGCATTCCTCCTCTCCCACATTATCAGTTTTCCCTTCCTCCTTGATCATTCCCATAAGGATACAAAGACAGGAAAAGGGAACAGGTGTCGAGTCATGGAGGCAAGATATTGTGTAATATGGTTTGTAAACCTTGTGTAAGTCCACCAACTGAAGTGTAGTTTTCATGACAATGACTATCAAGAAAAAAGAAGTCACATTATGAAGGAATTGGGTAAATTTTTGTTGGTCAGCCAATTAACTTTATCTCATTATTTCATTTCTTCTTTTTCCTTGTGTATCTCTTTCCCAAAACGATGTAGAGTGCAGAAATTATTTGACTACTATTTACAACTATGCTTGTAGTTTAGCTTTTTTTTTTTTTTTTGTAGTTTAGCTTTTAAATACACAATAGAGAATTTGCATTTACAGGTATCCTTTTATTCTCTCAGAAACTATAGTTATTTCACCATTGTCTATCGGTTGATAAATATTACACCAAAAAAACTCAAAAATTATTTTATCTGAGGTTTAATCAACATATTTAGAGTATAATTTATATCTTATTCTGCTTAATATCAATAGATGATTGATTCTTGCAACAGAAAATTGCTGGAAATTAATTTTGAACTGGAAATAAATGAAGGGCTAAACAATGTTTTTTCAATAAAATACATACTCTTTTATTCTTGAGTATCACATTAAGGGAGCAATTGTGGAAATCTGAATTAGGACTGCATATCTGATAACAGTAGTTAGTGAATGTTAAATTTCCTGAGTGTCATAATTTATTATGTTATGTGGAAGTTAGGCCATGTCAGGTTTATTCAAATAGTTTATTTGTGTGTGTGTTCAAGAAAAACTTTATTTGTAATCTCCTGTCTTTTATGTAACAAGATTTTATTTATCCTTACATCACCACACATTTTCGCTGTGTAAATTTAACAACCAGAATTAGATTTTAGGTAGGTTATCACCTCAATCATCACTGTCTATATCTGCGAGTAGAGACATTTCTTTCATCAAGCCACTTTCCAGAAATGTTTGGCTGACCTTCTCAGAACACATTTTCCAAGCCTTTACTGGTTACTTCCTCAATCTGTGTGTGTGTGTGGTGTGTGTGTGTGTGAGTGTGTGCTTGTGTGTGTGAAGTTTCATTTCTGGCTATGTTTCTATGTTGTGTTTACTTTTGATTATTGAATTTGTTTGTATTAAATATAATAAAAATGAGAAAAATGTGATTGCTTATAAAATATGAATAGTTTAAAATCCCATTATTGAGTATATTTAGATTTGACTTTTGGAACTAAATATGATTCTAGAAATTTATTTATTTTTTATTCTAGGGAACTATTATTGTCAAAGATAACATTTTCCTGTTTTTACTTCAAAGAGCACTTAAGATTTGTATATGTGTATACAATATAATATATATGTTACATAAATGGAATTATTCAATTACCTCAATGTCCATTTTTTGAGAGCTTTATTGAGATAAATTTACATACCAAACAAATTAACCATTTAAAGTATAGAATTCAATAGTTTTTAGTATACTTCAGAACTTTGTAACCATCACCACAATCTGACTTTAGAATACTGTCATCATCCTAAAAAGAAGTCCTGTACCCATTAGCAGTAACTCCCCATTCCCATTCCTCCCCTCCAAACTCTCTCCATAGCCCTAGGCAATCATTAATCTACTTTCACTTAGCATATTTTCAAGGTTTATCCATGTCATAGCATGTTTCAGTACTTCATTTCTTTCTAATGCTGAACAATATTACATTGTATTTACCCATGTATCATTTGATGGACATTTGGGGTTATTATGAATAATTTGTCTATGCACATTTGTGTACAAGATTTTATATGAACATGTTTTTATTTATTTGGGGAATGGAACTTTTAGTCCTATAGTATCTCTTTGACATTTTGAGGAAAAGTCAAACTCTTCTCATGGGTACAATATATTTTCACAGGAGTGATTACATAAACTATAATTATTTAATGAATTAACAATTATTTTAAAGGGTGTCTTGAGTACAGAGACTTGGACTTATTCAGATATATTCTCAGCAACACTTGTTTATTAATCATAATTGAATAATTATGATTAATTATATAACCTTAAAATATTTCTTGGCTCAAACCAACTTTTCCTTCACAATGTTCATTATTTTGTGCTTTTAGCGGTTAATATTTACTTCCAATTACTGACTTCTAGAAAGCATCTCAGAATCTTACACTGTTTATTACCAAGAAGCTAAAAGGTTAGAAAAAAAATCTTTAAATTAGAATTTTAAAAACATCAAGCAGTCAATTTGACAGCTTTTTCACATATTAGACAACTTTTGACTAGATTATAGACACAGGTAAATGAAGGGAATTCATATAATTAAGGACATTAGAAAGAACTTTGCTCTTAAATTAGCCTACTTTGTGCACAGAAAACATACTGGTCTCCCTTTAGCCTTGAGGGGTATACATGTACCTTAATAACCATAAGGAGATTAATTTTCTATATTACACTCCTAAGCATTATCCTTTTAAATTCTGTTTTATGTGGTCTATTCAAATGAAATGTGATCAAATAGAAGCCTTAATATTAAGAATTTTAAATCTCCCCATCTCCTTCTCAAGTAACAAACTGGCTATAAAAGCAAGTCTCTGTATTAATTTGCAAATGGACAAGGACTTTGGAGTTATATCCACATTGGTCCCAGGCTGCTGTTGTATTAATTATTAGATAGATTAACTACACACTGAGCTGGCACTTTTCATTAAACAGCTGCTAAAACATGAGGGATGAACAATTCCTTGTGCTATAGCTTCAGATGCATGCACCCTGAGGCTATTTAATATGCCTTAATAAGCTACTGTTTTCCGTGCAGATAAATTTCTCTTAGTTGCTGAGTGTTCTGAGACACCATAGGTCGGGATTTGTCAATGTCTACCTTCAACTTCTGAATAACAAAAATGTCAAATAATCATACCTGCTTACCTTTGTAAATTCATATTAAAATATTTTGATTAGAATTAGGCAGTATAAGTAAAGAAAATAAATAGACTATGATATCAAAACCAATAAAGATAACTAGTAAAGGCCAAATGAGGTAATAAAGGTGTGTGATCCAATAGGATCAATGTCCTTATAAGAAGCAACACCACAGCACCCTCTTTCTCCACATGCATGTACTGAGAAAGAACATGTGAGGACATAGCAAGAAAGAGGCCATCTGATGGTTACCAAGGGAGAAAAGGGGTGGGAGGGATAGACTGGGAGATTAGGACTGACTTATATACACTACTATATATAAAATAGATAACTAATAAGAACCTGATGTATAGCACAGGGAACCCTACTCAATACTCTGTAATGACCTACACGGGAAAAGAACCTATAAAACAGTGGATAAATGTATATGTATAACTGATTCATTTTGTTGTACAGCAGAAACTAATACAACACTGTAAATCAACTATACGCCAACAAAAATTAATTAAAAAAAAAAAAAGAAAGAAAGAGGCAGTCTCCAAGCCAGAAAGACAGCTCTTACCGGAAACTAACCCAGCTGAAATCTTGACCTTGGACTTCTAGTCTCCAGAACTGTGAGAAAATAAATTTAGGTTGTTTAAGACATCCGGTCTATGGTATTTTGTTATTTCAGTCCAAGTAGACTAATACACAATGAAAGATGCAGACTCTCCATAGAATCAGAATCAGAAAATCAGGAAATGTGTGATCTAAACAATTGTATAGTTCTCCATTAAAGCACATTCCTTATTCCATACAGCCCTGACTTCTTCTTTGAGTTTCAATGTTGTATATTCAAAATTCTGTTGAAGAGACACAGCTAAACGCCCATAGGAGCCTCCATCTTATTATACCTCACCCTGAGCTTACTTTTTTCTCCCCCAAATCAGCTCCTTTCTCATTTATTTTCTATCAAAATGTTTGGCAGGGCTTCCCTAGTGGCGCAGTGGTTGAGAATCTGCCTGCCAATGCAGGGGACACGGGTTCGAGCCCTGGTCTGGGAAGATCCCACATGTCGCGGAGCAGCTAGGCCCGTGAGCCACAACTACTGAGCCTGCGCGTCTGGAGCCTGTGCTCCGCAACAAGAGAGGACGCGACAGTGAGAGGCCCGCGCACCGCGATGAAGAGTGGCCCCCACTTGCCGCAACTAGAGAAAGCCCTCGCACAGAAACGAAGACCCAACACAGCCATAAATAAATAAACAAATAAATAAAAATTAAAAAAAAAAAAAATGTATGGCAATCACTATTATCCCACTCATCTTGAGTCATCCTTTTTCATTTCTTCATTCATTCAACTAGCCAGTTTTACCAGCTAAATATGTCTAAAATTTGCCTCCTTCCATAATGAGCACTTCAATGAACCACTCACTAAACTATCAAGGTAGACCACATTTAAAAAAAATATTAGTACTATGTACTGGATACTTAGAAAAGAAAATGTGCAATGTACAGCTTGAGCTTACATTTTACTTACTTTTTCAACTTAATTTGGATTAATTCATAAACAAAGAAATGCTTGCTGTGTGAAAAGGAAAAGGAAGAACAACGTAGACATGATTTCTAGGCAGATATCTGGATGCTAATAATTTCCTACTACTTGCACAATTCTTCCATAAATTTGTGAATGGGATAGATTCACCTGCATATATACATGTTCTGATAATTTTCACCATTGTCAGCATATAACCATTTTAATAATTGCTATTATGCAGGTAATAGCCACACTCTTGCAGGTCTATTCTCTCTTTTTTATTATAGTAGTTGGAAAAAGTTAGGAGGGCATTTTATGCCTATGGGTTTATTTTATTTTTCTTTCACACAAAGCTGGTTGATAACTGTGACATTTCAACTAAGATCTTATTATTATCATCTCATTAGTACTAAATCTTTAAATAATTAAACATACAAGAATTAAATTCCCTAGAAGGTCACCAGTTCTATTTATACTCCAAACTCTATGAGATTCACAGATCATTGTAGCTAGATCTAAATTAATATATTTCATATGCAAACAGTTGTGTTAGAGTATTTTAATGTTATATTTATTCATCTACCTATCTGTGGAAAAATTACTTGAAAGACACAAACTACCAATATTCACACAAGGATAAATAGATAATCTGAACAAGCCAATATCTATCAAAAATTTGAGTCAATAATTAACAACCTCCAAATTAGAAATAATCAGATCCAGGAGAAATAATATGAATTTTCCAAAATTTCCTCTAGAGAACAGAAGCAGAGGGAACATACCCCATTTTATAAGGCCAGCATTACCCTATTATCAAAACTAGATAAAACCATTGTATAAAAGAAAACCAAAGATCAATATCTGTCATAAAAATGAATGTAAATATCTTCAAAAAATTAGCAATGCACACAATGTATAAAAATAAATATACACTATAGCCATTTGAGATTTATTCTAAGTACTGGTACATTTGAAAATCAAAGAATGTAACCCTCCACATCACTAGACTAAAGAAGAAAAATCATATTATACAGTTAAGTAAATATAGTGGATGGTGGGTGCCTATTTCTCACTGTTAGTGTGTGAGTTTCCAGATAAGCAAGGGGAGGGAAGTTAGCATGATCCATGTCTTAATGGACTAGAGGGGGAAAAATCAATATGAACTCATGTTTAGCTTAATATAGACACAGATGGTTACACAGAGAAATATCTATAGATATGTATATATACATGTTGATATACGCAAATAATTTATGCTGATACTCTGCCCTCAAGGAGGAGTAACATAACTCCCTACTACTTACGTGAACTGAATATAGTTACTTCCTTCCGAAGAGTACAGTACAGAAAGGGGAAAAAAAGAGAAACTTTCAAGTGTAGAAATCTTATAAACACTGCACCATCCAGGTGATCCAAGTCAATATCATCAGTAATAAATCATGTTGAGAGTTGGCACACATGTTATGAAGTGATGGAAATGTCTTAACTCTGCGGTCTTCCTTTTGAAAACTTATAATCCCAGTCTAATCATGATGAAAACAACAGACACATTTCCATAGATATCCTACAAAATAAGTGACCAGAATACCGATAAATAACAAGGTCATCAAAAACAACGAAAGTTTGAGAAACCGTCACACCCAAAAGGAGCCTAGGGAGATTGACAGCTAAATGTAATGTGCTCTCCTGGATGAAATCCTGGAACAGAAGAAGACTTTAGGAAAAATTTTTAAAATCTGAATAAACAGAGGACTTTAGATGTTTTAGAAAGTCAATGGCACTACATTACTAATCGCTTGAATAAAATATGATCTTGGGGATCAATGTTCAGACAAAAAAATGCATATTTCTATAATCATCATCAAAATATTTATTATTTATCTAACTGTAACAAAGTTAGATAATGATGAAGAGATAGAGTTATAGCCTTCAGTGAACTCATGCACTCATATTACTTTTATTGCCAGTAAATATATATATATATAGAGAGAGAGAGAGAGCTGACATCAACACATAAAAGGAATATTCATCATAAAAGTAACTATGATTCACTTTGTTATAAAGCAGAAACTAACACACCATTGTAAAGCAATTATACTCCAATAAAGATGTTAATAAATAAATAAATAGAGTTAACCCCCAAAAAAAAGAAAAAAGAAAAAAAAGTTACTATTTATTGAGCATCTACTATGAATCAAGTATAAAAAGTGATACACATACACACTGTACAGATCTTTCCCAAGATTATTCCTAATGTCTCTTAAAGCCTAGGCTTACACATAGGCATGATTATTTCCAAAATACAAAATAAAATTCTAATTCTGGAGTGTACCAAATAATCAACATCTTTTCTAGAGCTTCTACCACCTTCTTGAACTTGAGAGTTTCAGGTGCACTGCTGAGAAGATGATTAAATTTAATAATATAATCTTCTCCCTGAACTCATTACCATAATTCTGTTGTCTATGACTAACACTTCAAAAAAAAAAAAAAAAACTAGGGGAAAAAAAAAAGACTATTGATCATGCAAATCTTAGTTTATTAGATTTAGTGAAGTAAGGGAGAAAACCACCTTGACAGACTCTTACATAGTGTCTCAAAGTGGGGAGAAAACGGAAAGACTTGTAGTACTTTAGGATATGGGTGAGATAATTTTAAGGCAGATTTTATAAGAGAGTAAACTGGTTGAGATTGGACAGAGTTTATGACAATAATAGCTTTGAATTGGTAGGCAGAGAAAGTCAAAGGTCTTTAAGCAGGTCTTTATTAGTAAACTTTAATCCTGATAAGTAATGTATTAAGATTGTGTGCAGTCTTACGTTTCAGGGCACATACATCCTAGAGAAAGCAGCGGGGTTACTGCTTGGACAAAATGTAGTTTAATATAGTGACAGGGAAGTACACAGTGATGAGAATTGTGATGGTTCTATTTCTCACCGTATTTATTATCATGCTCTTTCCTTTTCAACTGCAAGGGAAATGAAACAAAACAAAACTCTATGTCTGGGGAAATAGGTTGAACGTATACATGGGGTAAATTTATAAATTGTAGGAAGGATTAAAAGGTGAATTTTTCACCTAACATTTTATTATGAAAATGTTCAAATATACAGTGTAGAAAACGTAAACCAGAAATACAGGTAGGAATTCCCCTTAAGACACACAGGGTCATATAAGAAAGGCTATGGGTAGAATGCAAAAGACAAATACTCAGAACTGAGATCAGCAAGAGGTCCTTAATACACACAGTTCCAGAATATGTCTTGGCCTAGATACCAAAAATATATAGGTACTCACTGACAATACTTCAGGAAGAAGGTTGAGAACATTAACAAAATATTTTAACACTGTAATGTTCTGTAATATTCTAATATCTATTATCTTTTGAAAAAAGTGTGAAAACTTTCTAAAACATATTTTCCATATAATCTTCCCAGAAAACTTTCCAACCATGTATTATAATCCATATTTTATATAGGGGAGAACTGTTGTTTAAAATATTTAACCACATCCTCAAGGTAACAGAACTAATAACAGAGCTTGAATTGAGAATCAAACCCAAATCCTTGGTCAGTGTTAGAAATGTACGGTTGCTTCTTTTCTCTCCTAACCAAGAAAGAACAGTTTGGGCAAAATATAAACTCTAGTTTTAAAATCCATAAAACACATAGATTTCTTTGGAAATTTAATTTTTAAAATCATCCTCTCTCTTCCACACGCCAGATCAAAGGCTGCTTATGCTTGTGTGCAATTTGCAATTTCTTTGTCTTCCTGCTTCTGTTTTTCTTCTTAAAATAAATTTTACTCCCATTATTTCTTACAGTGTAGACTTTATTACTTCTCTTATCTAAATGTCAGTGGTTTCCTAGGTTACAGCTAAATTCTGTTTAAGAACCACAACCCTGTAATTAAAACTTCATTTATCTGTATTTGCAGCCTCATCAGTTCAGATAGATAATGCTGTCTATACCAAATGACAAATGTCTATGTTTATATGACCCACATAGTCATAACTAGTAGCATGATCTTAAATATATCTTCAGATATAAATGGGATGGCTTGCATGTTCAGTAATATTCTTATTTGATTTGTTTCTTCTAAAACCTTAAGTTAGTCACAATACTATATACCGAGTCAATTGAAGCAGTCTCCCTTTATGGGAACGTTGATTTCTATTTCCTTTAAATTTATCAAAGGAAGGAAAACCTTAAAATTTTGGCATAAAACCTCCAGAAAACCACCTAAAAATTCCACTGTATTGTATGAGTATAATCATTTCTTATGCCTTCTTGACAAAAGCATATAAAGGTAGCATGTTATTTCCTGGTAGTTTTTGCCGTAGAATCCTTTATTCTGGAGTTACTAATCATTTGTTTCCAGGCAAATGGCTAACAAGAGCAGGCACAAATTTGGGAAATAAGATTTTATACTTGAAAACTGGGGCATTAACATATCTACATTAGAAAATGTCAACCTTCTTTTTTTTTTTTTTAACTTTTTAGAATAAATACAATGCTTCTAATACTATTCAAATTCATTTTCGATCAGCAAGTTTATTTAGGTCTCTCAAGAGATTGTTTTGTTCAGGAATTATGTGTTAAACTTTGCAAATGCTTAAATGCTGCTAAGGCATTTCCATCTTTTGCTTCCTCCATACTAAAACAAAATTAATTAAAAAGGGCTGACTTTTTGACTAGACAGTTACTTTTGTAGTATAATTTGAAGGGAGTGAGGATAAGTAAGTATGAAACGAAATAGTATCCTTTCCACAATGACTGAAAAGTCCATATTTTATGTTTTAATTTATCAATTCAACAAATCTTCATTAGGGGCCACTATGCATTAGGCACAATGTTACTTTCTAAGATTACAACTGTATCCAAGATGGACAAGATCTATGTATCATGGCACTTGCATTATAAGGAAGACAAGTAAAAGCAAATGGACAAAAATATTACAGCGTATACAGAATTTCCTTCAGGAAAACAAAGAAATAAACAAAAGCAGGGCACTGGCATTGAAACTAGCAGGAAGAACTTTAGATTAGATGGTTGAGATTGCCCTTGCCAAGGTGATATTTAGATTAAGATCTGATAGGTAATAAGGGGACATCATTCAAACCTGGGGAAAGGAAAAGACCTTAATATTTACTTTGGAAGTAATAGAAAATATATAGAATGGATACATACAGGAGTAGGGGTGAAAATTGTATGAAATGATGCATTTGGAGAGTGGGCAAGAACCAATGATCAAGGCATGGTAGGTAACAATACAGTTTAATGTTGTTAAAGTATAATGTGAAGCCATACCCATGCTTTATAGGATCTTTTCACACATACATACACTCTCACAAACACAGAATTCACGTAATCCTAATATAGGATCTTTGCCTGACTCACCATTATCATTTATGAATTAGTTAATTTGTTTTTCTATTGAGATCCTGGAAATATTGAGAGAAGGAAGGGAGGTGGAGGACAAATGTTACTGAGAAGTGTGATGGCTGGAAAAGAAAATTTCCCTACTCTGAAATTCTATCCCTGTGTCTGAGACAGCTAATAATACTCTGGTATATAAAAACATCCTGAACACATCTCCCATGGCTACAACCGGAAGGGAAAATTTACATTGAAAAGTAAATATAAGTTCTACTGTGGTGGAACACCACAGGGCAACAAGCCATTGGATGATGAAATGGCTTAGACTCTTGTGCCAGTGCTCTGTCTCTGTTCAATTTTCTGCAGGATAAATTTCCTTTGAGAATTCTCCTAAGCCAGTGATGCTAAATGGTGTAGCTGGTTCGTAACCACTTTTTCCTTCTCCCCTAAGAGGTGGAATAGGATGGTGGAAAAGAATGGTATTAGGAAACACAGAGTAAAATCCCTAGCTTGATAGTTACTCCAGTTTTTGTTTCTTTTAATTTCACAAATTTTTAAAAAAACTTTTGGGCACTTTTAAAGTACATATTTTGCTAAGTTGTTCTGAAAAATTATTTTAGATTATTAGTGTTCCATAATTGTTATTTACCTTACCTTATTACCCTTTCTCTCTGATAAGAGACTACTATGAGATATTGAATTGTGTGTGTGTGTGTATGTGTAGAAAAAAAGAAAGAAGAAAAAGAAATTTGTACATATATGTACACATATGCATAAATCAGAAGTTACATATGGATTGCTATAGATTGATATAGATAGCTAGAAATAAATTTATACATTGGAATATATATATACAAAACATAATATGTTTATATAAAATAGATTTTTCTTTATTTACCTTTTCTCAAATTAAACTTTGTATTTCACTATTTAGGTGTACATACAATGAGTGTCTTGAAGATAAGGTTTAAGAAAACCTACTATATCTCTACAGGACATAAGTGTACCTTCCAACAATCTAAAACATAAGAACCCCAGTAATTTCTGGAAGGAAATAAATGACAACTAAAAAGGAAAAAAAGAAAATTATGGACATACATCCTCTAAAGATTAATACTTTAAACAGACAGGTTAGTAAATATAACAAGAGACAAAGAAGGCCATTACATTACTAAAGGTCAGTGAAGAGAAGCTCTGCATTTTTAAAATGAGTAAATGAGCTTGTTGAGTGGATGGCCAGATTAAAGATACATGAGAAAAAAAGAAAATCTATGTATGTTTTTCCATTTCAGCAGTAAGCAATTATAGAATCTAATTTTTTTTTAATTTACTCTATTCAAACTAAAAATATATAATATTAGTAAAAACTCTAGTAAGACCTACAAGAAAATATACAAATTTAGCAGATAACAAAATTGCCAGTATAAAAGAAAATACATATTGTGTTAGCTGAAGAAGGTAATTTAAAATTGTGAAGATGCCAATTTCCTTCAAATTAATCTATGAATTTTTAAAATCCCAATCAACATAATATCAGTATTTTTAAGTAAAACCTTGAAAAGTACATGCTAAATATAATATGAAATAAAAAACTGAAAATAATTCAAGAATATTCTGAAAAAAGAAAACAAAATGTATTTTAGCACCATCAGCTGTTAATACCAATTACAGGTCCACTAAATTTATAAGACCAGAGTATTGCATATAAAGTAGTCAGTGAATCTTCTTGTCTTTATATTATGTTTTCTAGGGAGTTTGCTATGATCAGTCTTTTAGATTACTAATATTCTCTTTAGCTGAGTCTAACATACTGCCTAATTCTTTTTTAAAAATTCTTTTTTAAAAATTCTTTTCTTAATTCTTTGAAAAAAATTTTTAACAAACATGTTTCTCATTTCCAGACATCTCATGTGTTTATTAAATGTTTCTCTTAATTACTGACAAGGGCTTAATTTCCAAAATATACAAATAGCTCATACAACTCAACAACAAAAAAAACAAACAACCCAATCCAAAAATGGGCAGAAGACTTAAAAAGACATTTCTCTGAAAGAAATACAGATGGCCAATAGGCACATGAAAAGATGCTCAACATCACTAATCACACTACTAGAGAAATGCAGATCAAAACTACAATAAGGTATCACCTCACACCAGTCAGAATGGCCATCAATAAAAAGTCTACAAATAACAAATGCTGGAGAGGGTGTGGAGAAAAGGGAACCCTCCTACACTGTTGGTGAGAATGTATGTTGGTGCAGCTACTGTGGAAAACAGTATGGAAGTTCTTTAGAAAACTAAAAATAGAATTACCATATGATCCAGCAATCCTACTCCTAGGCATATATCTGGACAAAACTATAATTCCAAAAGATACATGCACCCCTATGTTCATAGCAGCACTATTCACAATAGCCAAGACATGGAAACAAGCTAAATGTCCATCTACAGATGAATGCATAAAGAAGATGTGGTACCTATGTACAATGGAATACTACTCAGCCATAAAAAAGAATGAAATAATGCCATTTGCAGCAACATGGATGTAACTAGAGATTATCATACTAAGTGAAGTAAGTCAGAAAGAGAAAGACAAATACCATATGATATCACTTGTATGTGGAATTTAAAATATGACACAAACGAACCTATCTATGAAACAGAAACAGAATCATGGACATAGAGAACAGACTGGTGATTGCCAAGGAGGAGGGGGTTGGGGAAGGGATGGAGTGGGAGGTTAGGTTAGCAGATGTAGCTTTTATATATAGAAGAGATAAACAACAAGGTCTTACTGTATAGTACAGAGAACTATATTCAATATCCTATGATAAACCATAATGGAAAAGAATATTTAAAAAAAATATATATATATGTATAACTGGATTACTTTGCTGTATAGCAGAAGTTAACACAACATTGTAAATCAACTATACTTCAATAAAAAATGTTTCTCTTCATTAATAAGAATATCACTGTTTGAGGCATTTTTGGTTTTTTGGCTGTGTTGCACAGCTTGCAGGATCTTAGTTTCCCAACCAGGGGTTGAACCAGGCCCTAGCAGGGAAGCTCTGAGTCCTAACCACAGGACTGCCAGGACTGACATGTACATACTGTTATATTTAAAATAGATAATGAACAAGGACCTACTGTATAGCACAGGAAACTCTGCTCAATACTCTGTAATATCCTAGATGGGAAAAGAATTTGAAAAAGAATAGATACATGTATATGTATAATTGAACCATTTTGCTGTACACCTGAAACTAACACAACATTGTTAATCAACTATACTCCAATATAAAATAAAAATTTAAAAAATGAATAAAACTGGACCCCTATCTTACACCACTAAGAAAAATTAATTCAAGACAGATTATAAACAACAAAGTCTTACTGTATAGCACAGGGAACTATATTCAATATCCTGTGATAAACCATAATGGAAAAGAAATGAAAAAGAATGCATATATATGTATAACTGGGTCACTTTGCTGTACAACAGAAATTAACACAACATTGTAAATCAACTATATTTCAATAAAATTAAACAAAAATTAAAATTAAAAAACAGATTAGACAAAAAGAATAACATTGTTTGCTCATCTATGAGATAGAAAATCCTTTAAACATTTTTAATATGTGTGTGTCTTGTAATAATCTGCATCTGACAGTTCACACATCCAGAGTATTCTGGGCTCTAGAACATATCTACTAATGCCTAGTACAAGATAGCTTACTATCAATTTTGCCTGGTGATCTTTGATGTGAACTAGTTGTTTTATCTTAATCTGTAGAGTTCTCAGTTGAGGAAACTCTCAGAAATAGAAAAGTTCCTAATGTTTCTGCCGAGATACCAGAAATTACCAAACTGTGAACAGGTTAGTCTCAGTCAAAGGTCTGTGCTTATCTCTGAGTCTCAGGTATAGCCCTCTGTCCTTATTGCTGGACCAGGGCAAGGTATTCTTCCAATTGCAGTACTGTAACTGTTATCTGCCCTTAAGGCCACATTGTCTCTCTCTGTATCCACCTTATTTGTGTGTGTGCAACAATAGCAATATTTCAACAAGAGTGCTATATCATATCTACTTGTTCTGATCACCTGCCTGCATCTTTTATACTTCCTGCTAGTGCTGAAGGCAGATATCTAGTATAATCCCCTCTTTCATGAAGAAACAAGATACAGTTATATGTTCATTCTTTGTGAATTTTTTTTGTCTCTTTAGGTTGTAATTTTTATTCTTTTAATTTTTAATTATTTTTATAACCACTCCTCCATTTTTAGTGTTGTCATAGAAAGATTCACTTTTGATCTAAAATGGATTTCTGCTGCGTCTCTGTAACATTATGATTCAGTGTATTTTATTAACACTCGGCTCATAATGAGATCAGGTCACATAGAAAATCAGTGTCTACAGTCAGGTTCTCATTTTCTTTGTTTGTTTCTATTTATTCCAATACAATATAAGGAGCTGACTTTTTAAAAGGAAAGTAGGCCTTGCTCCATAGAATTTGCTCCAAAAATCTATCTATCTGAGACTCTCCTAATGAGATAAACCAGAGATGTCCACAAAGCATTCTTATCTACCTAAGACCCCTCCAGAGCCGAGGTGGGTCATACGGCCTAAGTTGCAGGAACGCTTGCTCTGGAAGCTGGAGCTGTGGTAAAGCCCTCTCTTGTTCTAGGGCCCATTTGAGGGTAGCAGCCTTCCAAGTCACCTGATAAGTGAGTCAGAATAGTACTCCTAAAATCACTGGGTGTGCCTCTAAAACCCAAAGAGGACCACGAAATTTTGTGGATTTTCTTAAGATGTGACGTGTAATAATACCATTTTCACTTTTGCTTCAGAGATGATAACAAAGTGCCTGGAACCGCAGAAACGCAAACATTTTGGGTTGGCAGCACTCTAAATTTCCATAACGTTTATTTTTTACCTCCTGGCATGCAATTATCTTATTAGCACATCTATAACACTTGAAAGTTTTTGCTCAGCAAGTTCAATTTGCATAGCATCGCTAATTTAGAGGGCCAGCATGATATTCTCCCAGTTGTCAAGATGATCAAGATCCCTGTCTATATCTTTGCTAAACAATGTTGCTATCATCAGGGAATGTGTGGGAAATGTAAAATCTCAGGTCCCTCTCCAAAACTACTGAATCAGAAGCTGCATTTTGACAACATCTCCAGAGGATTTAAGTGTGCATTAAAATTTAGATGCACTGGACCATATTATGACAGAACTCAGGAGAATTAACATAACCTGGAGGCAAGACAGTGAAAGTACACTGATAAAATTTGGCAGGTAAAAGTGAATTCCTTAAGACTTGCTCTACTGATGGGGGTTGAGAAAAGGCTTTGTAAAATCAATAGCCACTTACCAAGTGCCAGAGACTGTGTTGCTCTGCTCCAGTAAAGATAAAAACCTGACAGAACAATCCACGACTGCTAAAATTATGTTAAGTCAATTGTGGTCTAACCATTATCCATCTGGTTTTTGCAAAGGCCAGAAAAGTGAATTGAGTGGCAATATGATGGAGGTCACAACTTCTATGTGTCACCGTTTCCTAATGACCGTGTTGTCTGACCATTACAATAATTATGTCCATCTTTCTTCTGATGAATACGCTACCGCCTGGCCTCTGTCATTCCAGAATCACGTAATCACACTGATGGTAGCATACAAACCATCAATTCTGGCCCGCATGAGACATTCACCACTGAGCTGTGCTTCCTTCCTGTGCATTCTTTATTATCCCTGTTAAAGGAGTTCCCTTCCCTAACCACTGGGGACAGTTAGATGCTGGATATAGCCAGTTACATATTTATTCATTCTAATGCAGACATCTCTGAATCTCCTGATTTCTTTCCTACATATCAATTCAATGAAGTTCCAACACATCATCTAATTTTCTGTATGTGACATTCATGTCCAAGTTTCAAGGAGACATCCAACAAAGTAGTAAGACCAACTCCAAATGGTCCTGCTATAATATTGAGTCCTTTGTTACAAGTGAGCATCCCTATATCAATGAGTCCTCCATGTTTGTTAGTGTTCAGAAAATGGAACAGAAAGTGTAAAGTATTGAATATCAGCAAAAGCTATACCAGGATGGAAGATTTAAGGTATTTTAAAGTTCTTGTGCTTTCAAAAACTGCATTTACAGTTAAGAAGGGATTTTAAACATAAAATAGACAATATTTGATTTTAACAGAGATTATTCTGACTTAGCTGAAGAAAGAATTGAACGAAGCATTACTAGAGACAAATTATAAGGTTATTATAAGTAATCTAGGAAGGTTGGTGGAAATTTGAAATGGGTAGAGTAAAATGAAGATGTTAAAAAAGAACACTAAGAGATCAAATTCATAGGCTGTGATGATTAATTGCAGTGGGGGAAGTGCAGAAGACTCAAGATGGTTGCCTAGAATTTGGCTTTGAAATATACATACATATATATATATATATACACATTTACACTTTATTATTTTATTATTGTCTGACCTTCACTTTTCATTTTGTATTCTTGTATTCTTTAGAAAAAAACTTACAGAAGTTTAAAAAAAATAATACAACACAAAAATCATAATCAAACTATAAATAAATCAAACTAATATTTTCTCCTTTTTTAAAATTCACAATAGCCATAGATAATTTGATCATTAAAATGTCACTCATCTTTTTATAATTTTTTCCACAGAAATAAAATTGATTTAACAAAATGAGAGAGGAAAATTAAGCCTAAAACTATTACAACTTAAAAAAATTTTTGTGGTATATTCACAAAATGGAATGTTAAACAGCAATGAAAATAAATGTACAACAGCTGCGTTCAACATGAATGAATCTTAGAAACATAACCATGATTATAAAAAGAATTATTAATAAAAATATATAATTAAATATGTAAACATGTTTATATAATCGTACATAATTTAAAAGCAAGCAAATAATAAAAAAACCTGTCAACATATTGTGTTTAGATACATATGTACTAAAAGCACACACGCAAACACAAAGAAATAATAAACAAAATTTCGTAATGATAGTTAAATATTGCAGAGGAAGAAGGAAAGATTTTTAAAGAGAGACACACGCAGGATTTAATAATGTCTATTTCTTAATTTGGTGAGTAGGTATACTGGAGATTATGATAGTTTTTTATACCTTGTGTACATTTGATATATATTGTCTTGTATGTATCAAATATTTAATAAGAAAACATAGAAAAAAGCTAAAGTTCCAGAAGCTAGCTGGAAAAAAAGCTCTTTGAGTGTGTGTGTGTGTGTGTGTGTGTAATATATTCATCTCTATATGTTTATGTACATGATCTTTATATATAAATATAGTGTAATTATATAATTATGATCTCCAAATACTTACGTGTCAATATGATGATTCCTAAGCTTATTCTGAGATTCTTGCCAGGCTGGCAAATATTCCCCTCTCCATTCTATTTTAGCGTCTTTCTCTTCATTAAATGCAGCAACATGTAATGAAGAAAAATAGTATTTCAGACTCAGAAATGAAAGGGTAGAAAAGCGCATATCAAATAAAGCACTCTCCTTTCACTTTCCATGCAGAACCCACTCTTTTCACTCTAGAAAATGAAATATTATGTATGTAAAAATGGTCTCTGCAAAACATCCATTACCCAGCCATGAATGAACTTTGTATTTAATGCCCATATGCCGGATTTGTTTATTAAGCTGAGCTTGGCGTACTTCAGACCGAGAGGCTGTCCATAGGATGTGCTCTCACTTAGCTTGGCCGTGCTCAGAGCAGGAAGCAATGTCTCCCAAGAATATTCTATAGGAGTAGATTGTCCATCACTAATTTAAAGCCTTCCTGCTGAGCAGCTTCCTCCACGGTGCCAGAGTCTGCAGCAGGATTTCATTAGTTCCTAACGCATTAAAACTCTGTTAAGGATCTGATTTCTGTTCTGGGCATCTATAGTTATTGTTCTTTTTTCACAAATGTAGTTTAAAGCTTGCGACTGAAGGGAGTAACAGTTGAGAAATACCACTACCTCTTCACTAATAAAAGAGCTATTCATGAATTGTTGACAGACATTATTAATATATTCTGCCACATTTAAATTCTGTCATCATGATATTTAGATTTCTAATTCTGCATGAAATCTTCAAACCAAATGTCAAAGGAAATATCCAAACCATTGTTAACTTGGGAGATATGTTTTGTAAAAGAAAACATATTTATAATGTTTTAAAACTCTTCTTGTTTATTTTTATTAAAAGGACAAGTTATTTAATTTGTTAAATGCATTATAGGTAAACATTATACATATGCCACACTACATGTATACTACTATATGTATAGATATATAGTTAACTATGTATATGTGTATATATATTATGTTCATTATGTGTGTATATATTGGATTGGCCAAAAAGTTCGTTCGGATTTTCCCATAGCATCTTACAGGAAAACCCAAACGAACTTTTTGGCCAACCCAATATAGCTTTTATAAAACATTTATAGCTTTTATAAAACACTTTTTATGGAAATAGTATTTCAATTCCTTAAATAGACTTCTATTTCTTCACATTTTTCATAATTAAATCTAAACCTGAAGCTGGTACTAAAAGCTTCTGAGGAAATCTTAAGGAAATTAAAAAGGAATTAAGAGGATGCATTAGAGAGAGATGAAGCAATATATTATATATATCATTAAGAAATCCCCTAGGAAAGAAAATCTTCGTACATCAACATTTCTAAGTGAAACCCAGTGTCTACCGAATCTTTGCCAGACTCCTGTGTTGGGCATATAAGGGGCCTATAGATATAATCTGAATATCAACCCTGACCTGAGAATAGAAAGAGATGATTTAAGGTTAGTGGATATGTGGAAAGGGTAAAGCTGAAAGGATAATTCCAGTGCAATGGGAACAATTGTGAAAATCAATCCCAGCTTGGTATACATGGTATTATACCTTTTCTGACTGCTTATCCTGTTAGAATGTTCAAACACAGAATGGGTTTAAGGACATTTCAAGGACTTGGGCAACATTTATTATTGTTTGTTTGTTACATTAATGTGACCCATCTGCTTTCTCAAAATATTAGAGCAGGCCATAGTTGAATACACTTCAAATTGTCTGATGACCTCACAATTTCATTTGCCTGCTTTTACAGAATGACATAAAAAAGGATAGAGAAATAAAGGAATCAACAAAGATTTATCTGCACAATTGAGGAAATAAGAAAATACGTAGAACATCTAATGTTTGATCAGTTAAATATCAGCTTATTAACCACTTTAGCTCAGTATACTTTGTCACTCTTTTAGCAGATTATCATCTATGTAATATATCATACTTTCTATCACTTGCAATCCAATTTATAATATCTGTATCATCTGATATAAGAACTAAGATATAATTCAAAATTATTTATCACTTAATATTTTGCCACCTGATTGTTGAGCATATGATATTCAATTATATTAAAAAGCAAAACAGAACAATACATATTTTTATGCATAAAATTTGTGCACATCTTTGGCAATATTTTTAGAGAATCCAATAAGTAACAGTGTCTAATAAGAAATCATATTTTCCTTGCATAAAATATTTTCAGGCTAGTATTTTATTCCACTATCTCTTCTAAACAGTTTTGTATGTTTCTGAGCAAGTAACAGATAAATCTAACTAAAACTGGTTTATACTAATAATAGATTCATTATCTCCTTTAACTGAAAAGCCCAAGGATGTGCAGCTTCAGGTATAGCTTGATAAAGATGTAAATGACATCTTAGAACATAGTTTTTCTCTCTTGGAACATATTTTTTCTCTGCTGTCTGCTGTGGTGTCTCCATTCTCAGATGTCTCTCTACAAATAATTTTCAGAGGGCTGCAAAAATTCCGGAGGCATACTCTTCTAGGATCAAGTTGAGCAAAAAAGAGACAACATGCTTTCCTGAGAGCTCAGACATCTTATCACTGGTCGTGGTGGCTCTGACTAGCATGAAATGGGTCATGTGTTCATCCCATGCTTTAAGCAGTCACAGGGTGGGAGTGCTTTTCCTGAAGCACTTAGAGTAAGAGAGGGAGAGTTTCTGGAAAGCAAGAGCAGTGTACTATAAATAACAAGATTGTGTGTGGCTGATTGGTGGAAAAATAACAAACAACAAATACCCATTACAACTCCTATGCCCCACATGTATTCCCACGTTCAACGAAAAATATGTTAGAATGCAGAGAATATTAGGCTTCAGTGTTAGAGGATGCAGAGCAATCTCCAGAATGATTTTGGTATTGTACTGAGAACTATTATATTCACATGGCTGCTTTTCATGAAAACAATTTATTTTCTCTTTGTGTATGTGTGGTGGGAGGGGTGGCTTAGTAAAGCAGTTTATAATTTGCAGGGACTTGGGTGTGGCTAGAATTGCTACTGGGGAGCAATCTGTGCTACAGCAAGAAAAAGAAAGATGGCGCTAATAGGTTGGCAGAAAGCTATGCAGTTCAGGATATAAACTTTACCACCATCTCTAGATCTTTAGCAAAGTTGCCAATTCTCAAATTGTGAACAGTCATCATTATTTTATTTTGAAAGTTACTATAGGCTTTGGACCTGGATCAAAAGGAGTTGATACCAAGGAGCGTGATTAACCAGCTGAAGCCTGCTTTCTGAGTAAAGCCTGAGCACTTTAGCCAGTTGAATTCAGAAGTTGCAGGGACAGCTTTTGATTAAAAGAAGTTTATGGGTTTGGGGATTTGACCCATGTTCCCTTTATGGTTGAGGATAGTATTGTTTAAAGGTACTTTTCTCAGTTAGGTGAAGTGCGTATTGGGGACCAGTAAACATCCAATATTGTGTGTCCAAACACTACCATAATGGCAAGCATTTTAGCTTTAAAAAGAAACTTGAAGATGAATCCAAGACTTTCTAATCACGACGTGTGTCACCTTGCACACATTATTTAACCTACTTCCTCTCATTTTCCCAAATGAAAAAATTGGTCCGTTTTAACTTTGACAAGGCAGTTTTGGCCCCCGTCATAACTGTTCCTCTCAAACTACTTATCAATTATTCTCCTAAGATAGCTTTCTACTTGAAAAGCATATGTAGGGACTTAAATAAATAAATGTAACCTACTGGCTTCATTGCCTAGAATTTAATAAGCCCTCAGTAATTATAAACCATTTTTTCTTTATAGATAAAAATTGCAGAAAAATGTTCATCTACATACATTATTTATTATTTGACCACAAAAAAAAAAAAAAATCACAGAATAAACAGATGTATAAATAAGACATTCTGCCCTAAAGTGAATTTAGTAAAGTAATATCTAGGCAATCAGAAATGGACAAAAAGATAGAAAAGAAAAAATATGTATTTTACTATCCATAATGTCACTAATAATACCACTTTTGTAGAATTTCTGGCACTTATCAATTGCATTTCATTTTAATATATTTTTTGTTGTTGAATGGAAACCTTAAAATGTGTATATGTATAGTCCAGTCTATCACTAGCTTAACATACATCATCTTTTGAAATTATATTCTATTTCAGTTATATTATATGTATAATAAAATATTTATTCATGTATTCTCAGGGTACTTTATTACTTAGGGTTTTATTTTTACTCTGAAAATATTTAAAAATACAGAATAGTATGACTTGCTATTTTTTTAATTGTGAATTTTATAATGATTTCAAACTTTTTTCTCATTTTATAATACTTTTTCAGAGAAAATTATACTTTGATTCATTAAGATCAATTTACATGCAATTGCATGCAATTTATCAGATATTCTCTATTAAGTAATATAAGGTGTAATAATATTATTTTAGCTGCTTTCCATTCCCAGGAAAAGAGGAAGTCTCATAATCACCAATTTACGTATCAAATGGCAAATGAAGAGAAGAATCGTCAAATGCATAGTCCACACGATGGGTAGAGAAAATTCAATTTCAATTTTATGGGATATAGAGCAATGGCAAGGATTTGTTTCATAACACTGAGTATTATTAGCAACTTTACAATAGATAACTATGGGAAGAATCAAAGGACTTTTTTTTCACTACTGAATAGCCCCCAAATCCTTAATCCTCTCGAACATTAAGGCTTCTTTCTAAGGGAATATTTTGCACAAAATATACATTTCCAAAAACTGATCGCTAACTGTCCATTTGAAAAAAAATCAGATTAGCCTAAACTATCGACCAGAGTGTAATTACTTATGAGATAATAGAGTTCCCAAATGTTAAAATAATGACATTTAGCTATTTAGTTTGGAAACACTTTCATAAACATTGTTCATTCATAGTTATTCAACTAATATTATTTCAGAGCATAATATGAGTAAGGTAAAGTTCTAGGTGCTAAATAAGAAATCGGTAAGTCATTGTTCATTCCTCAAGGATAGATGACTTTTGGGGAGGTGCTATAGAAAGGGAAACAGGCAGCACGAAAATTTTAATGCAATGTATTAAGTGCACTGGGCAATAAGAGAAGTTATTAAGCTTGAGCTTCAGACAATGGCAAGACATTAGTTTTCCCATACATTTTATACTTTAGTTCATTTCTACTATGTTTGCGGGAATCTCTTTTTTTTAAAATTTTTATTGGAGTATAGTTGATTTACAATGTTGTGTTAGTTTCAGGTGTACAGCAATGTGACTCAGTTATACTTGTACATATATCCACTCTTTTTTAGATTCTTTTCCCATATAGGCCATTACAGAGTACTGAGTTCCCTGTGCTATACAGTAGGTCCTTATTAGTTATCTATTTTATATATAGCAGTGTGTTTATGTCAATCTCAATCTTGTTTGGGAGAATCTTCAAGTAGTCTTTCCAGGAACCCCCAAACACGCAAAATAAAATTAAGCCATGGTTCCAGAATCTTATATTTTCCACGGCATCAATGTGAGGCATGGTGAGCCATCCATCCTCCCATACAGCTTGCATAGCACTGTAAGTTTTCTGTATCATCCGTACTTGGGGCACAGCCATTTTTAAGGGACCACAGACTGTCCTGAGAGGCTCTCATCATATCACACAACTCTATTCTCTCTAGGTTTTGCCAACTTCCTGACTGTTTCACTGGGAAGTTTTACCACCACACCAAGCATAAAAAATTTTCTTCTCATTTTGTGAGCTGAGGAAAAGTTTTCTTCATTATTTCCAAACATATTTTCTTTTCTTTTAATTTTTATTTTCTTTTCTTCTTAATTCTCTTTTCCTTGCTTCTAAGATTATTTTTTTTTCTGTGCCCTATATCTCCGTTATTCTCTGAGGCATGGTTTGGGGGGACAAAAAAAATATCATTATTAACAGATTATTTCAACTTGATCACTATGTCATCCATATTTTTATGTCATTTCATCTTTATTAGCAGTTAGTGCCTTTGCTCAAAGGACAAGATGGTAGAAATATGATAGAATTATTTCCTGACAAAACCTAAATATAAAATTTAAAACTATAAATCTTCTAAAAGAAAACACTGGAAAAATATTTGTGACCTTGAGTTAGGCAAGGACTTCTGAGATATGACAATAAAACCTAACCCCTAAAGAAAAAAAAAAAAGACACAGTGTACTATATAATTATCCACATCTTTTACTCTATAAAAGATACTCTTAAAAAATGCAACTAGGGCTTCCCTGGTGGCGCAGTGGTTGAGAATCCGCCTGCCAATGCAGGGGACACGGGTTCGAACCCTGGTCTGGGAGGATCCCACATGCCGCAGAGCAACTAGGCCCATGGGCCACAACTACTGAGCCTGCGTGTCTGGAGCCTGTGCTCCGCAACAAGAGAGGCCGCGATAGTGAGAGGCCCGCGCACCGCGATGAAGAGTGGCCCCCACTTGCGGCAACTAGAGAAAGCCCTCGCACAGAAACGAAGACCCAACACAGCCATAAATAAATAAATAAATAAATTAATTAATTAATTAAAAAAAAAGAATTAAAAAAAAAATGCAACTAAAAGCCATAGACAGGGATACAATATTATAAAATCACATTTCTGAGAAAGGACTTATGTCCACAATACACAAAGAGCCCTCAAAACTCAACAGTAAGAAAAAAATAATAAATTGGGTAAAAGATCTAAACAAACACAGTGCCAAATAAGCTATATGAATGACAAAGAAACATAAGGAAAGATGATCAACATAATTAATCATTAGAAAAATTAAAATTAAAATCAAAGAGATACCACAACACATCTATTAAAATGTCTAAAAACAAAAGTTGTAAATGCTTTTTGCTAAATGAAAGAGGCCAAACACAAAAGATAGCATATTGTATGATGCCATTTATAAGACATTCGGTAAAAGGTAAAGTTATAGGGACAAAAAATATATTAATGGTTTTCAGATATTGGGCATAGGAGGAAGTGTTGACCACCAAAAACGAGGCACAAGGGAATTGCTGAAGCGATAAAACTATTCTGTATCCTGACGGTTTGGTGGATTTATGATTCTATGCATATTTCAAAACTTATAGATTTGTAATTCATAAAGATAGAATTTTACTGTATATACATTTTTTAAAAATCTAGATATTGAAGGAAACTAAAATGGAATACAAACTATCACTGTCTTATAATTTTGCAATTATAACAACACTGAAGGAAGTGAGGACATAAAAATCTAACCCAAGATGAATCTGAAAATAATATTTTGAATCCATAATATAAACAAAAGACAAAGAAGACTATACAAAGGCTTATCTTCTGAGAGGGTATAGTATAAACTCATCTTAGATATTGGGTTCTAAATGATTCCCTCAAGTAAAATAAACCAGGGCTCCTTATTGAAGCAGTTAATTCTAGGGTTCAGAGAGGAAAAATTCACAGTGATCCTAAGGAAGTGCACAATCAAGGATGGGGGCATGCCAAAGTTCTCAAGAACCTCCAGTGGCCAAAGTTGGAACAATTTATCAAAAACAACAAAATAATTAGTGAATTGGTTTATGACCCATAAAAAATATAGTAATGAGCCCATTCTAATATAATAATATAATAAATAAATGGGAGAGAAGGGACAGCTCTTCCTTACCAAAGAACTTAAATTATTACATGTAGAATGAATGAGGGAGATAAAAATTTGCCCTAAGAATACCAGAGTAATGACTGTTTCAGGTAAGATCTAGTCATAAATGCAAATTTTAGTGGTCAAAATTTTGAGAAAAATGAGAATATTTGCTGTCCACAAACTATCTCCCCCAAGACATATATTAACTACAGTGTAGAAAATAGTTTACAGTGAAGAAACCTGGCAGAGACCATCTTAATCAGTAACTGAGGTTACCATTTCCTGTAATAAGACACCTTGACATCATATAACCTCAAAATAAGACACTGAGAGGGCACATCACCTGTGTGGTATGCTTGCCAAAAACGCAAAACCACTATCCACATGAGAAAACATCAGGCAAACCTAAATAGACGGACAGGGATGTTCTGTAAAATAACTGACAAGTACACTTGCAAAGGGTCAAAGTCATGAAAGACAGATGCTGAGGAACTGTCACAGACTGGGCGAGGCAAAGGCGACATGACAACTAAATGCAATGTGAAATCCTGGATCCGATGCTAGAAAATAAAAGGAACATTAATGGAAAAACTTGCAAAATCCAAGTAAAGTCTATAGCTTAGTTAATAGACTTGTACCAATGTTAATTTCTTGGTTTTGATAATTGCACTATGAGCGTACAAGATGTTAACAAAGGGGGAAGGTGAGTAAAGGGCATATTTGAAATCTCTGTATTACTTTTACAACTTTTGTAAATCTAAAAGTATTTCAAAATAAAAAGTTAGAAAGCATACTTTAGCATTACTATGAATATCAATATTTGCATGTAGGAGGCAATTATATGAATACGTGGTATAAATATATATATATTATTATCATCAGTATTTCAATTACATGTATTTGTATATATAACTAATAAATTTGTGTATATAAAATAATAGTGTCTGTACCAGGAAAGATGGCAGAGAAGAATGGATTTATGGGTATTTAAAAGGCAAAAATTATGAGGCTTGTAGATCTAAGTGATATCAAGTAAAGGGTTGAATAATATTATAATTTTCAGATCAAGCTTCAGCAAATAGATAGATGCCAATGATATTAGTAATTATAGGTGAACCTACACTAACTACATCTTAAGAAAAGAAAATGAGGTCAATACTAGAGATGTTTTATTCCAGGTACCTGTGGGACATCTAAATATACTAGAAAAAGCTGGAAGTTCAGGTCTGAACAAAACCACAGTAAAAGTAACATAGGAATAAGGTTGAGAGAGGCTTTACCATCCTCACAAAACTAGAAAGTATTGAAACCAAGTTCTTCTTTCTGCTAGTTTTGCGGCTGTTATTAAATAATTTCCTACAGAATAAGGGACTAAACAAAAATGTAAATTAATAAGTTTTTCAGTGATGAGCTGATCATCTATCATCAATAGAATCACTGCAGGAATCTGTCCAAAATATACAGAATAAGATTCGCAGAGTAAAGTACATGATTATTATAGTCCTGCTAGACCCAAAGAACCAATAATACATAGTTGAAAATAAAAGTCCAATGAAATGATCAAAAAATTAGAACATAAAGTTTCCTTAAACTTTATTATTTTTTTCTGAAAAACTACATTTATTAGCAAATAGGAGTAAAAACATCACACAGCCTGTGTGTGTAAACCTGGGGCAGTTCTCTGTCCTCAGGAGACATTGATGGTTTCTTGTATGAAAGGTTTACTCCAGCATATCAGGCAGTATTCTGACTGCAGGACCAGCCAGCCCTATGTGGCGTCAGGCAACAGACCCATGAAGTGGTGATCTGGATTCTGCAGTCCAGTATACATGCAGTGCTGCTCGTAAGATGTGAGGCTCTGGGACCTACTCTCTTCTGACACTGTGCTCACCCAGGGCAGTAGTGGCTCAATAGCCTCATATTCTAAAAACTCATTTCATCAGTGACAAAATTACTTATGAAAGCCATTTATACTAATTACTTAACTCTTGCATGTATATTTCTTTTTTCTCCAGCTTTATTTAAGTATAATTGACCAATAAAATTGTATATATTTAAAGTGTACAACATGGTGATTTCACATACATACAGTTTGTGAAATGGTTACCACATCACGTTAATTAACACTTTCATCACCTCATTTAGTTAACTCTCTTTTTTGTGGTGATGAGAACACTCAAGATCTACTTTCTTAGCAAATTTCAAGTATACAATATGGTATTATTAACTAGAGTCACCATGCTGCACATTAGATCACCAGAACTTATTCACTGCATGCATGAAGACTTTTGTCCGGCATCCCCCTAGCTTCCTCACCTCTCAGTCCCTGGTAACCACCATTCTACTCTCTGTTTCTTTAGTTTAACTTTTCTTTTTTTTTTAATTCCACATATAAGTGATGTAATATAGTACTTGTCTTTCTTTATCTGGCTAATTTCACTTAGCATATACCCTCCAGTTTGACCCATGTTGCTAATGGCAGGATTTAGAGCTTTCTTATGGTGAAATAATATTCCATTGTGTTCTAAGGTATTGCCACAATCAAAATAAAAGAAAGATATATAGTAATAGTGTAATCTAAGTCATTGTTAAAAATTTGGGAATGTTTGGATTGAAGATATAATCTTAGTGAACCCTTCAAGACGTGTTCATTTTAGTGAAACTCTTTCAACATGGCCGGTTGTATTGCTAACAAACCTCATGAAAGGGCTTTCCTGGTGGCGCAGTGGTTGAGAATCTGCCTGCTAATGCAGGGGACACGGGTTCGAGCCCTGGTCTGGGAAGATCCCACATGCCGCGGAGCAACTAGGCCCGTGAGCCACAATTACTGAGCCTGCGCGTCTGGAGCCTGTGCTCCGCAACAAGAGAGGCCGCGATAGTGAGAGGCCCGCGCACCGCGATGAAGAGTGGTCCCCGCTTGCCACAACTGGAGAAAGCCCTCGCACAGAAACGAAGACCCAACACAGCCATAAATAAATAAATTAAAAAAAAAAAAAAAAAACCTCATGAAAGCCCAGACCTCTGGTGTATATTTCTCTTTTGTTTAAAAGTATAGCATACTACTATGACACTATGTGTTGCTAAAATCCAGACATACCATTCAAACTTTTAATCTTGTCTTTGAGTTCCAATCATGTCATTAAAAAAAAAAAAAACCAATGTAGTCTAAAAAAGTGTTCATTGTGAACTCTCACTAGCTCCTCATTAAAGAATTAAGATCACTGACTTTAGAATTAGACAAATGTGTCTCATTTTCACAATGTATTCTCATTTCCTTATAACTATGTACCCACGTGGGAAACATTTTTCTACTTTGATTGAGATATGGATATAATAAATATTTTACTTCCCCCTAAACTTTCTATTAAAAAAATGACATTCAAAATTAATTAATGTACTATACCACATCAATAAAATAAAGGACAAAAAAGTCACAGGAACATTGCAATAGACACAGAAAAAGGATTTTACAAAATGTGATACCCTTTCATGATAAAACCACTCAACGAGCCAGGAGTAGAAGGGAACTTACCCAATCTGATAAAAAGCAACATAAAAAACCCACAGCTAACATTATATTTAATGGTGAAAGACAGTCATTTTCCCTTAAAATCAGGACTAAGACAAGGATGTCCCCTCTCACCATTCTATTCAACATTGTTCTGGAGGTTCTACTCAGGGTGATTAGGCAAGAGTGAAATAAATGGCATCCTAATTGGAAAAGAAGAAATAAAATTGCATTTGCAGATAACATGATTGTGTACAGACAATCCTGAGGAATCCACAAAAAAATTATTAGAGCTAATAAATGAGTTCATCAAGGTTGCAGAATACATATTCAATATATAAAGGAAAGGTATTCTGTATTCACTGATTAAAGACAATATTGTGAAGATGACAATATTCCACAAATTAATATACAGGTTCAATGCAATCTCATCAAACTCTTAGCTGATTTCTTTACAGAAATTGACAAGCTAACACTCAAATTTAAATGGAAACTCAAGGGATCCAGAATAGCCAAAACAACCTTGAAAGAGGAGAACAATGAACACTTCAAAACTTACTATAAAGCTACAGTAATAAAGACAGTGTGCAATTGGCATAAGGATAAACATACAGAACAATGGAATAAGATTGAGTGTTCAGAAATAAATCTTTATATTTTTGGTTAATTTGTTTTCAACAAAGTTTCCATGACAGTTAAATGGGAGAAGGATAGCTTCTTCAACAATGTTTCTGGGACAATTGGATAACCACATGAAAATAAGGAAGTTGGACCCCTATCTCATAGCACATGCAAAAATTAACTCCATATGTATAAAAGACTTAAATGTAAGAGGTTAACTGTAATAGATTTAGAAGAAAAGATGGGGAGGGGGTGTAAATCTTTATGATCATGGATCTGGTATTGATTTCTTATATATGACACTAAAAGTATAGAAAAAAAGGAAGAAAAGAGAGAAAATGAACATTATCAGAATTTTAAAACTTTTGTTCTTCTAATAAAGACATCAAAGAGTCAAAAAATAATCCGCACAGTGGGTGAATATTTTTACAAATCATATATTTTATAAAAGATTTATATCTAGATTATATAAAGAACCATTACATTTCAATAATAAAGAGGGATGAAGAAGAGTTAGAAACTTGCCCAGGAACCGTAGATACCATGATGTTACTTAGAAAATGATGGGAATACCCCTGGAAGTCTGCCTAATGAGACTGGGTCAACTCACAAGCAATTGAATAGTATAAGTAGTTAGGACCCTTTGAAGACTTATGTTTTAGAAGAAACACCATGGCATTAGCATAGAGGCTGATTTGAAAAGAAAGAAGCAAGAAGATCATTTTAAAAGTAATTACCACAGTACTAACAAGAGACGGTAAATACTGAAAGAGCAGCAAAAACATAGCTTTGTCTTTAAATGTATGGTTAACTGTTTAATGATGTGATTGTGAGCATGTGTGTGTGTGTGTGTGTGTTTCCATGATCATTTGCTGCTGACATATATCTAAGATCATAGAAAAGTATTTGTGAATATCAAAATGTTAATTATTTAGATTGCATTTATGACACATACAATCTGTAAATTAAATTTGAGAAGTCATAATAAAAACCTTCATGGTTTAGTAAGAAGCAAGTGGACAAAGACATTCTGATTTTATACGCTGAAGCAAACATGATGATTACTAACACTGATGAGAATATAAGTGATTCTAAACTAACTTAAATCTCTTATCTCAGTTAAGAAGTAAATTTCCCCCTCACCACTAGAAGGACTTAAGGTTGCAAGGTGAAGTTTTGTGAACTGTAGAAAACCTTGTGAAGATAAACCAAAATGAGCACATAGAAACATAACTTAAAGTTATAGTTGTTGGTTGCTTGATTTATAACCTGTTATATGTATTCCTATACCTCCTTGTATAACACATTACTGTGAATAGAACACCCAGTATGTAAAATTTTTGGTGGGTAATATGTTTCTAAAACATCTGCCACGTTTTAATTAAATTACCTCCTTGTAAATACTTTAAGATTCTATTATAGGCTAACTTAGAACACAAATGCAGTGTTTTGTTTTGTTTTGTTTTTTTTGTAAAAGGAAAACAGTGCCACCTAAAGTTAACTATCACTGGTAATACATGTAGAAGTTTACATAATCACTCAGAAAAATTTGATCTCTCAAAAGATTTTTCTTAGGATAATTCTATGATTAAATTACAATTTGAGATTTATACAAAAGGAAAATAAAACCTATATACATTTGAAATCATAGTTATTAAAATAATTTTTCTGACATTTTAAGACTTCCATTTAATTTTTAACTTATTTATATTTGCATTAGGCACCTTTGCATCCCTTGTTGCACTAACATACAGGTGTTTAATAAACACTTAATGGTTTGAACTCTCCTACATAATGTAGCTATGAGAAAAATATTTAAATTTTAAATATAGATGAAAGAATACAATGAAGGAAATGAGAGAATACATATTTAGCTGCTCATTTTAAAGTTGTAAAGATAATGCATAATTATTAGAGAAGATTGGAAAAATTCCAGAGGGAAAAACAAATAGTATCATCAGCCAGAAATAATCTTAAAAAAAAAAAAAAGACTATTTCCTTAGAAGGTTTTTGTAGACGTAGTTTATACTGTTTGTTTTATGAACATATTTTTTTAATTTTGAAATTGATTTGCTATTTTTACCTAACCTTCCTAAATATTTACATTTTATTTTAAAATCTCGAAACATTTAGTGATTTAATTATGTTTCTACAAATGGAAGAGTGTCATTTACTTAACCAATTCTCTGTTCTTGGATATTTAGGATATATTGCATCTTAATATATTACAAAATTATAAACAATGCTATGATGTTTATCTTTGCCATATATTATTTTAGCAATATACTTTTAGATATACTTTTAGATATGCTAGAAGGAGAGAATTCTTTTAACACCATAAAATTGTTGATGTTCTATAACTTTCCCACTTGTAACTTTTATTTCACTTGATTTTTTAAAAGAATAATTTCAATAAAAAGACATCTGTATTTTAATATTGAGAAATCCAGAACCTCAAAATTATCATTAGTTATAAAAGTCTAAATTAGAACCCATATCTTTATGTGTTAATTCAATACTATCCTGTTATGTGTTAAAATATATTATAAAAAAATTACATCTCTGCTTTTGTATGTACCCATGTGACTGAATACTATTTTTTTAAATTTTTAATAGGAATTAGTTGTATGGTCTCCTTTTAAATGTAATTTAATTCCCTGTCCTTTCTCTAACAGAGTTAACAGATTTAAATTAGCAAATGAGAAACATAAATGTCTACCAGTGTTAGATTAAGGGGATGTGGATAATCAATTTTCCTAGAACCACCCTTTTGCCATGGAATTTATAAAATAATATTTATTGAATTATAACTTACATACAGCAGCATGCACATATCATAAATATATAGCTTGATGAATTTTCACAAAGTGAGCATGTATATTTAACTAAAAGATGCTCCAACAGAACATATTCGCTCCCCAGTGCATCCTCCCATCTCCCCATTTAGGCTTTCCTTCCGTTGCTACAACACCCTTTCCCTCCACCCACTAACTCCCAACAAAGGTAACCACTCTTCCGACTTTTAACACCACAGATAGACAGTTTATAAGTGGCATTCTACAATTTGTACATTTATGTGTCTGGCTTCTTTCACTAAAAAATATGAGCGATTTATCCATGTTGGTGCATGTAGCTGTACATATTGTTCATTATCACTGGTCTCTAAGATTCCATTGTTTCAATATGCCACATGTTACTTGTATGTGCCACAGGCTAGGGAAACTATGACTCGTAGGCCAAACCTGGCCAGCCATCTTTTTTTGTCACTGAATTTTTATTGAAACACAGTCATGCCCATTTATTTATGTATTTTCCGTGGTGACTTTCATACTACAATGGCACAGCTGAGAAGTTGTGACAGAGACCATATGTTCTGTATATGTCCTAAATTATCTTCTAACAGGCCTCTTACAAGAAAGGTTTGCTGAGCCCTGATCTATGCTTCATATGATGGACATTTGGTTTGTTTCTAGCTTAGAGTTTTCAAGAGTAGTACTACTATGAACATTATTAAAAATGTATTTTGGTAAATATATGAATACATTTTTATAGTGTTTATATCAAGGAGTAGAATTAGTTCAGCAGTTCTGGATATGTTTACTTTCAGATGATATTGGTAAAGAGTTTTCTAAAATGAGTTTACTAATTTACAGAAGTGTTCCAATTAATCCACATCTGTATCCAGGCTAAAACTTGGTATTATTTTAGCGATTCCATTGAATGTGTAACAGTGTCACATTGTGATTTTAATTTCCATTTCCTTAATAACTAAAGAAGTTGAGCATCTTTCAATGTGTTTATTGGCCATTTGGTTATTTTCATTGACAAATTGCCTATTCGAGTCTTTTATCTGTTTCCCTGATGGGTTGTCTTTTCTCTGTTGTATGTAATGTATATATAGAAATATATAGTGAACATAAATCATTTGCAGATATGTTTATTGTAAAATATTTTTCCTACACTGGTGGTGCCTTTCCACTCCCTGAATAATGACTTTTAGAAGAACAGAAGTGTTAAATTTAATGTGGTCTTATTTATTCATCTTTTTTCCTTAAACGTTTAGAAATGTTGTCATTTTTGAGACACTTTTGACTACTCCAATTCTGAAGATTTTCTTTCTTTCTTTTTTTTTTTTTAAGACTCACTATGTTACCTACACATGTAGATGCTGTATGTTCCTGAAATTGACTTCATTGTGTTGTGTGAGATTACTAGTCTTTTTTTTCAGTATAAATATTCAATTTATCCTACAACGTTTATTGAAAACACAGTTTTTCCCCCACTGCACTGCAATGTTATCTTTACCACACTTGATTTTAATGTCTTTTCTGTCACATATTAATTTTCCTTATATCTTTGCTTCTATTTTCAGGTTATCTATTATATTACATTGTTGTTGTTAATCCATGCTAGTATGATAACTTCCTAAGTCTCAGTATCTGATGTAATTCCTCAAAATTGTCTTACATTTTTTCTTTACAAAGATAGTAATGCTCACCAAATATTCCACGTGCTATCTTTTATTTATCTACCTCTTTGAAGTTAGGCGGAGACATGTGATTAGTCCTGTTAAACTGGTTATAAGCAAGTGTCACTTCTGGGCCAAAGTATTAAAGAGGAAATGAAAATATTCCATGCACTCTCTTTACCTCTAACACTGAGGAGTCCCATTGCTAAGCTGGAGAAAGAATAAGATGAAAAAACCTAGATTCCTAAGTCACCAAAGACAATTCCCTTAGAGGATCACCAAAGCTACAAGAGACTTTGCATTCACAAGAAAATCTGAGGGGAGGACACGCCACTGAGATTTTTAGGAGGTTTGCTATTTTAGCATAATCCTATACTATGCTGACTAATTCAACTGTCCTTAGTAGAGTTTTTATTTCTAAGATAGACAGCATCACTATCTATTGAAGTCTAATTACACGCAAGTTAAAGATATAGATGCTGTATGTATTACAATAGCCAGTTAGATGGATTATGTTGCCATCGTGCTTAAAAAAACAATCTGGATAAGTAAAGGAATGTATACATCAGGAACAAGAGTACTCTGCATATCGTATCTCTTAAAAGGGGCAGCAACATTTATTTCACATAGATGTAGAGCCATTTACTTTTTCTGAACCTGACTTTTAGCACTATAAGAATCCACCTCCATTTTGTGACCCTTTTAATATTTTGGCCTAAAAAATATCAAACAAAACCTTAGGAGATGCTATTTTTTGTTAGATTCCCCCTCTCCCGCCCCCATAACATAGGTGTCAAGCAATTCACTAGCTGGATCTCAACAAAGAATAGGAGTTTTTCACAAAGATTTTATAACATCAATTTTCTTGGTCTTCACTTCCCACTTTTACTTCGTCCATCTCTCCTAGAAGGACACTATAAATTTCTACACTTTTCCTGTCTTATCCCTGCTCATAACCTTCTAGGAACAGTATTAGATATTTCTGTGGCCATCTTCCCCATGTATTTTTGTCTCCTTTCCTACATGAAATATTTCTTGAAGGTAAGCTATGGACTTTGGGTGATTATAAGGTGTCAGTGTAAGTTTACCAACTGTAACAAATAAACCACTCTGGTGGGGATGTTGATAATGGGGGGGATGGTTATGCATGTGTGGGGACATGGGTATACAAAGAATCCTTGTACTTCCCTTTCAGTTTTGCTGTCAATCTAAAATAGCTCTAAAGAAACTGAAGAGGCACATCTTATAATCATATAATTGACTTAGAAAACATTAGAAAAGAATGCTTTGGCAGTCCAAGTTGGATATAATAAAAATCTAAATTATGTTCATCATACAGACAAAAAAAATCACCATTTCTATCTACATTGGGTACACCAGCAGAAATTTTCCCTAAGTAAATAAATTCTTGCCCTTAATATAATTGTAACATAATTTAGTTAATGTGTTATTAAAGTAATTTTGTAAAACAACCCACATATGACTAGAGTTTCAAATTCATCCTTTGTTAAGGAATCACCGTTTAGTAGGAGACAAAACAGATTTACCTATCTTCTGAGATCTTTCAATTAATGCCAGGTCTCTGTGTGATTATTAATAATATACCCCAATTATTTATTCCAAGACAAGACACTGGAGTATGGAATGGTGTTCACCAAATGATTTTGCCTTGTCATCCCCAAAGGAATCTTCAGTTCAATACAGATCTTGCCAACCAATATGGCACAGTTTCTATTAAGAATGAGATAATCAGGTGCCTGTAGTTCCACGTACTGTAGCTGACTTCATATTTCTTAAGAAAAAACACAATCTCAAGAATCAGCTTGAGCCAAGTCATAAGTTAACAAGAACAATTCCACTGTTACTATAGAAACCAACAGAGAGACGCATCATTTTTTTGTGCTTTCTTCCTTCTCATTCCAAATCCTCAGAGCCTTTGGACAAAAAAATCACAAACTAATTCCCATCCACCAAGGTTATAAAGTCTGGTGGTGAGTGATGAGGACACTGAGTTGGCTTGACCACTGATCCACACCTCGCACTGTGACAATATACCAAGTGCAGGCACTGAAATTCACAGATAAGAAGAAAACAGGCTTCCTTGGGATGAGCTATAAAAAGAAGCCCCAAAAGTAAGA
Source organism: Eschrichtius robustus (assembly GCF_028021215.1). NCBI lineage: Eukaryota > Metazoa > Chordata > Mammalia > Artiodactyla > Eschrichtiidae > Eschrichtius > Eschrichtius robustus. The sequence goes on from NC_090830.1 coordinate 70,874,405, forward strand.
ACCCAGCGTATGTTACACCCAAACTACTGGCAAAGCAAACGCGGTCAGTTACCTCCTTCCAAACCAAGTGCGTATTACATTTAAAAGATAAGAGCATTAAGGTATTTAAAAATTGAGGGTTCAGTAAAATAAGCTTTTAGGAAAAATAATTTTATGGCTTATAAGACCTAGTCATCAATAACTGTTTACCTTCTATAGTTATTTAAGGAGAAAACACAAGAATAACTCGGCACATCCAAAAAGATGAAACCAGAAACTTTAGAAAACTAAGTTGTCTCACACATGAGGGAAATAAAAAAAGATTAAAGAAAAATATTTTAATAAATTTTGCTTTATAGATTATTTGATACACACACATACACTCCTCTCCTTGTACTGGGAATAAAACACATTTAAAAAGTTAACTTATTAGTCACGTGGTGAATATTCTATTTGGATTCAGATGTCTTTTTAGGACCTCTTTAGCTGAGCTCATTTGAACTAAACATCACCTACTTTTGTCCCAATTATATACGTTCCTCATGTAAATACAGATATATATGAATGGTTTGTGCCAACTTTTTCTCCTAGGATCCTTATACTGTAATAACATGTACTAAGGCTCTTACAGTTACACTTGCAGGTTAGTGTAAAGAAGAAAGCAATGCAAGAAAGCTTAAGTAAGCATTTCAGATCACCTGATCATATATTCATTAGAGATACATTTTCATTCTGCATTTGAGGACACCATCAAAGTCTTGCTGTAGTTAAAAATATATATGAGGAGAATCACGGAAAGCTTCCAGGTTAGGGTGTCTATAGCCCAGAGTTTCAGACTGCCTGACTGGGTGTGCTGATCAATCCAATTTGATTTATCCAACACTTACTGAGTGCTAGAAAACATGAAAAGCCTATAATCATTATCATGGAGATATTAGGTAGAAGGAAATAAATCCTATCATGAAGTGTTAGGAAATTCTATTAAAGTCAAGAGGATATTAAGTGTTATTGTGGTATCAGAGATGGCTTCAGAGTTGTAGTATTTTCAGGGAGCTTAAAGTATAAGCCAGAATTTGATGGAAAAGAAAAGCAGAAGAAAATTTCAGGTAAGGGAATAGCCTGAACAATAACAGCGTACATGTAATACTAAATGATGTTACTAAAATTAAACTCAATAAAGACTTTCCCAGCTCCAACTTATTGTATATCAGTTTTTATTATTTCTGATCTCACATTATTATGAATATTAGTAACTCAAATGTGTTTTCCATATTTTCTTTCAAGGGAAATTAATTTTGGTCCAGAGTTCCACGACCAAAGTTTTTACCACTGGTTCAGGTCTGCTTCATAAAATTTACATTTCTTTTCTGCTTACTAATCTGAGGATATTTAAAAAATATTTTGTAAATTAAACACTTGATTTTTGGTCTGTGCTTATTTCAAAATTGTTAGCAGTCTTCCCTTCTTTTATTCCCTCCTGCTCTGTTCTTCAATAATGAAACATTGCACATTGATATTTCAACAGATACAAAATGCAAATCTCAAATATAAGCCACATCTTTTAGAAATGTTAAACATTATACATTGCATATCAACTGATATATTTGTTAAAATTTGTTAAATTTCAGTCATAAACTTAACATTTGTGATTATAGTTACTCAGAAAATATTAATATAGATATATTGATACATGGTTTATCATAAATGTCATAAGGAAAATTCATTTTAAAGATATAAAAACATTAATATCAATAACAGTTTTTAACATATGGCAATTTTTATGTATATATTATTATTAACTATACCTTTATAATTTGTAATTTAGGAATACGTATATCTTGACTGATTCCTTATTATGAAGGAAACAACTAAACCGCTTGGTTTGAAATCTCCAGCCTTTCATAATTAAACCTCAAATACTTTTCCAAGATATCCCTCACTTTTACTTGCATGAGTTCCCTGATACTTTTGAAAAGCCCTGTGAGACCTTTAATTATCCAGCCACTACCAGGAAAACATCATTAATTAATCCTTTTCACCTTTCCAACTACTCTCAAATAGATTATCAAATCCAGCAAAAGTGCCATTTTCTTCTTGGTAATCTTTCAAGACTAACTCATCTTTTCTGATCCAACATCTTCTGTGATTTCCATTGTCTTTCTACTGACATGTAACATGCTCATGCAAAATGCATCCCCATCAGTAACAGTACGTTGCTACCAGCTGTAACATAAGGCAATCTGTAAACTAGGCACAATCTCAGAGGATTTTAGCTCTACCCTTTTCTCACACACCTATCCAATATGCATTGGCAGTAATGTTAAAAACTTCTGGTATATATTACCATTCACTATTATCCATGTACAGCCTGTGATGTTTTCATACTATTTTACTGTTCTTATTCAAACATACAATAGAATGTATTATATTCTATTTACTTTATTTCTTATTATGTATTATTATTTATGCTAAATATTATGTTTCTAAAATAGAATGTATGCTATGTTTGACATTGTAAGATTGTAACTTATTGCTGTTCTAATAAAGATTCTTGATTTCAGCTACAGTAATCAAAGCAGTGTGGTGTTGGTACAAAAACAGACATATGGATCAACGGAACAGAATAGAGAGCCCAGAAATAAATCCACACACCTACGGTCAATTAATCTTCAACAAAGTAGGCAAGAATATAAAACGGGAAAATAGTCTCTTCAGCAAGTGGTGCTGGGAAAGTTGGACAGTTGCATGTAAATCAATGCAGTTAGAACACACTCTCACACCATGCACAAAAATAAACTCAAAATGGCTTAAAGACTTAAACATAAGATGTGACATCATAAAACTCCTAGAAGAGAGCATAGGCAAAACATCCCCTGACATAAATCATACCAATGTTTTCTTAGGTCAGTGTCCCAAGACAATAGAAATAAAACCAAAAATAAACAAATGGGACCTAATCAAACTTACAAGCTTTTGCACAGCAAAGGAAACCATTAAAAAAAATTAAAAGACAACCTACAGCATGGGAGAAAATATTTGCAAATGATGCAGCCGACAAGGGTTTACCTTCCAAAATATATGGTAGATGCAAACTATTACATTTAGAATGGATAGACAATAAGGTCCTACTGTATAGCACAGGGAACCATATCCAGTCTCCTGGGATAAACCATAATGGAAAAGAATATTAAAAAAAGAATGTCTATAAGTTTATAACTGAGTCACTTTGCTCTACAGCAGAGATGGGCACAACATTGTAAATCAATTACTTCAATTAAAAAAAAAGATTCTTGATTTCAGAAAAAGAGCTAATATCTTTCAATATCTTAAAGAATCAATTTATTTACAATTCTTCAGTGGTAACTATCGTCTATAAAAGTACCATAAAACTTGTGCCAAGAGTATGTACTTCCTGTCATGAAGAAGTTTACAGTCTAATCACTCTTAACATCTAAACAAAAATAGAAAATATAAATATTTTTGCAGGTACTCAACCTCCCTTCCCTAATGGAAGTTCATGAAGCCTTTGAGATAGGTAAATGAAGACAATAGTGTACTCTTAGAGACTGTAGCTCCTCATCATGTTTACAAGCATCAAGTAAATAAGCAAGGCGAAAGCTCAAGCCTTTCTCAAAATTTGAAAACACTTTATTTCTGTCATTAAAAAAACAAAACTTTTCCTTTTGCATCAATTCAGAGTCTTCTTTGAGTTTTACATTACTTTCATTAATAGATTCACTATCCCGTGAAAAAGGAAAAAGAGAATGCAAGTTGAGTTTGTTTGACTCATTAGTAACACTTTATTTCTAATGTGAAGAGGTTACACTTGCAGATCTCTTCAGTTTTCTATGTTTAAGAATGAAGCACTTTTCAACTTACAAACTCTGCCGATGAGCAACTACAATCTTAAGGAATTATATGGACATCATTCAGGCTCATAGCCAGCATCAATACAGCAGAGAAATGCAAGATTATATACCCTACATACTAAATAAAATAAATGTGATTGCAAAATATTTTAAGACAAAAAGGAGTTCAGTTATTATTTTACATATTTATGTTGATATACTATAGTTTTATTTCTTCTATTTTATAAACAAATGCATTGTAACAAGGGCTTTTAACATCTTCTAATCTCAAATAATAAAAGCAAGATATATCTACTAGAGACGATTTCACTCCAAATTCCTATACTGAACCAGGAAATCAATGAAAAAGAAGAAGAAAAACCTCTTGAAAATTTGTTTATTTTCCCTTTATTGAGAATTCTCAAAAAAAAAATAAGTTATACAGTACAAGGAATATCACAAAGCACAAATGTCCCAAGTCTTGATTGGTTGCCAAATGATGTTACTATCAACATTACAGAATTTGAAATTCAGTGTATTGCGTTTATGAAGGATACACTCGTATGCATATCTATTAATTATTTTTTGTGTATTTTATCTGACAACAAAAACACATTGTCAATCAGATAGCATTGTTTGAAAATGGAGCAAATTGCATACATTAGCATTTCAGAATATTACTGACACCCCTTTTCAATCTTTAGGCTAAGTCTCCAATTCACTTTGAAGGTGAAGGTTAGTTTAGGTAAATCAAATAATTATAGCATTTGTGTATTAAGAGTAAGGCCACAGTGAATCAAAAATGTTATTTATAAAGAGTTTTAAATATCCTGTAAAGAAGTTTAGGATATAATATTTACTGAAAAATGCATATTTTAAATCTATTTGCTTTTACTTATTGCATAATCTCATCTAAGATATATATACATAGCTACATACGTACATGTATGAAAGAAACATCATAACATGATTTAAAGTAAGCATACCAAAATAGAATCAGGAGTTGAATTTCAATGCTTCTGATAATCATCATGATAATAACTATCAATGATTACCAGAAGTTTTAAATATATTTAATTTTCACAGCAGCACTGCAAAGTCATAGATGCTCTGCTTGTATAGATAACCTTCATCAGCCTCACCATCCCCATAGCAGCTGCAGTTAAGCAGACATTTATAAAATATGACCCTGTTTCCTTTCTCACAGCGAAGTGGACTTGGGCTGAGCACTGGCCCAAACATGAGTCAGTGAGAGTACCTTCCGTGGTTATTTGTTATCTGATCTAAGAACTAGAGAAAAGGGAGATGGTTAATGACTGTTCCTTTATTTTCAGATTCCCTCCATTGCCAGTTTTTCACCTTTCTGAGGTCCCACTATATTTCTGTATCTGAATTTATAAGACACCTTATTTGTATACTTAAATTAATTTCTGAATATGCTTCTGTGAAATTGAAACGATTTATTTATAGCCAACAGAGTCTTAATTACTCTACTTAATACCTGAGGAAATGAGGCTCAGGGAAGTTAAGGACCTTTCCTCCAAGTCATACAGATATTGGAGGTCAGAGATGTCTTTGGACTCAGGTCTGACTCCAAAGTCCATGCTTATTCTCTTACACCAAGATCAGGGTGAGTGAGGGATTACTGATGCTTTTCATGAGCTGTTAAGTTTTTTCTCTGTTTTCCAGGTATTTATGGATTGGTGGGTTCACTGAGGGCAGGCTGGCCTTGGCTGGCTCAGCTCTGTTCTATGTGTTATCTCGTCCTCTAGTAGGATAGCCAGGGCTTGCCCTAATCATGGTGACAGGTTTCCAAGAATGGAAGCTTGAAATCTCTTTTGAAACCTATGCTCAGAACCGGCAAACTACCACTTCTGCCCAATTACTTTGGCCAAAGCAAGTCCCGAAGCCAGCATGAATTTAAGGGGCAGGAAAAAGATACCACCTTCTGTTGAGAGGAACCAAAGAGTCACATAATAAAGGGTATAGATTTTGCAATTAACCTACACCTGGTAATTATTTATGAACTTGTTAGTACCCCATTATTTTTAAATTAAAAATTGAGTCTATCTTATTTGGCTTTTCTAGTTATCCTCTGAGGGAGAATTGATCTGGTTTACTTAGTCTTACATAACTGGAAGACTGTTATTTCTGTCTCTAGAGACTTTTATTGTGCAGATAGCAATAGTGGAACTGTTATCTTTTTGTTAATGATAGACAATAATTATGTAAGTGTCATTATATATTTATTTTTCATTAGGCATCAATATTCATTCACAGTCACATAAAGTACTCTGGCTAGGAGATCAGGTAGTTGCTTAGTGATACTCCGTTTGTCCCCAAGGAGATCATGTACCAGCAGGCTTTGTTATGTTTACTTCAAGTAGATATGTCATGTAAATTTAGTTTTTGACATGCAATTCAGGAAATTGAGTCTCATTTACACACTTCACTGATTGTAAAGTCCATGAACAGTTTATTAGATAGTTTCCACTCAGTCTCTCTGGCATAATTTTTCCCAAGGGATTGAAACTTCATGTTGTTATTTCAATCCCAAGTAGGTCTACTTGTATTGTAATAGTTGGGAATTCATGATTACCCTTTACAGTGACTTTCACAGACATGTTATTTAACCGTTGTTCTCTTTCCCTGCTATTCTAGCAGCAACCCCAGGAAAAAAAAAAAAAAAAAACCACAATTGTAAATAAAATAAGACTATACAATGTATGCTCCATTAAGCAAAGAACTGCTGGGAATATTTCCTATTATTTTTCTTTTATTCTACATCAGGGAGAAGAAAAATTCTAAATTTGTACAAAATAGCTACTGTTTTCTCTTTCACAATGGTACCAATTTAAAATCCTGTACTCCCTCAATGTCATCACTTTTGAATCAAGTTATTATTAAATTGGTTATGTTTAGCATGGATGAAGAGACAGCATAACTTATCTCAATAGCCCAATTAACTAAAGAATAATGCAGGTTTCAAAGGCCATGTGGTACCGTTCAGGACAATTATGCTTTCTTCTTTATAATATTTATCTTTCTAAATTTGATTCACAGATAAAACAGTGAGCAAATATTTATTAATCTGTTACTTTAGGACCAGCACTAGACCCTGCAGTCTCAGAAATAAAGATAAAAAGCATGAGAAATATCCCTCTTTAGAAGAACTGAGGTAGAAAAATACTAACATTTAAAAAAGCATAAATATTTATGATCCAGACTAATTAAAGGCATGTGTATACACATTTTGAATATTTATTCAGAAAATTCATGGACCAACACTGATTTTTAAGGATCATATAAAATACTGTAATTCCTGTCAAATCCTCCCTATACCTTTAAGCCTGCAAAAATGTGTACTCCTCAGAACTCTCAAAGCAGTAAATTTATACTGCTTTTATACATTTATCACAATCTACTTTCCTTTGTAGTTATTTATGACCATATGACGTTTTTATTTTGGAGAATAGATATTTTGATTAGCAGAGTCTACGTCCTATTTCTTTACATATGCTCCATAATGCCCAACATGGTTATCTGCACATAATAGGTGATCAATAAACAGCAGCGAATGATTAAACAGTTATTGAATACACGGGTAAAACTCAGTGTGCACTGACTAGTTAAAATTTCTTTGAGGAAATTTTAGGTTTGAAAACAAATAGTATCTAAATCAGAAAGTTTCTGAGAAGAGCACTGTAATAGAAATGCAGAGGATAAAAGATCTACGAACGCAACAAATCTGGAGACAGCGAACATATTTTCCTAGCTGAAATAAAAGCGGCTGTTGTGGATTGTGGCAGATAGAAAGAAAATTTGAAGTCAGTCTATGGAAGGACCTGAACATCAGATGTCAGACTTTAGGTTTTATGAACAAATAATTAGGATTCAGTCCTGGGTCTTGATTAATGGAATAAAATTCTGAAAGCAAATCAACTCACCACTCTCCTCCTCACAAACCACCAGCTGAACATGTTTTCCTTAACACACAGTGTAAGTCCTATGAACTAATTAATTTTGGCTTGACAAACCAGTGGGATTTTCTCAAAGTGCTCCTCTGCTAGAATACTTGTGCTTTACTTTTTCTTTTGCTCATGCCTACTAAAATCTCAATATAGGCCTAAATTTATCTAAGAAATCCCCTTCCCTATAGCACCAACCTTAGAAGACCTACTTCATTAGCTCCTCTCTAAAGCATTGCTCGGTACTATTAATACAAATCTTTTATTTCTTCCAGAAAAATTTACAAGCTTCTTTAAAGCATTCACAGATGGCATCTCTTGCTTTAACAACAACACCTGGCATACAGCCTGGCACATATTAAGTGCCCAAAGTATGATTTCTGAACAAGCGACTACTATGGGTAATGTCATGAGTGCTATATAGAAAAATCATGGTTTCTGCCCTCCAAATTACAACAGTCAGGTAGACAAAAGGATATTAACTAAGTAAAATAACAATTTAAAAAACACAGACAATATCAAACATCCAAAATTTTTCTGTCCAATGAATTGTATAGATGATGAGTTCTTTGGTTTTCGAGATGAAGCAAGTTGTGTGATCTGCAGTTTTAGGATGAAATCACAAATGAGATAGAATTTGAGCTGAAAGTCAAAGGACCCATAGGAGAAGCAGGGAAGACAGGAAGAAAGAGAAAGATCTGAGTGAGATTTTGTAAACAAATAAAAGAAGAAAACAAGGAATTACAAGGTATATTCCATGAGTATGGAGCAGATACTTTGGCAATGCAGAAGTTCATATAGGAAAGAGTAGATTGTGAGATTGGATGATCAAATTAGGGATAGACTGGGTGAAGGTGGTTAAAAAGGTATAAACTTCCAGTTATAAAATAAATAAGTCATGGGGATGTAATGTACATCATGGTGACTATAGTTAATAATACTGTATTGCATATCTGCAAGTTGCTAAGAGAGTAGATCTTAAAAGTTCTCATCACAAGTAAAGAAACTTTTATAAATATGTATGGTGATGCATGTTAACTAGACTTATTGTGGTGATCATTTCACAATGCATACAAATATTGAATCATTATGTTGTACACCTGAAACTAATATCATGCTATATATCAATTATATCTAAAAAAATTTAAGGATAAATTATGAACATTCTTAAATGGTGGCTCTGGGATGCAGGATTCAGACAGAAGCTCCTTTAAGACAGAAAATGGGGAGCCCAGAAATCAGAGCCTCAGTCCATCAAAAGTATCACCTGCATGAACTGCCACCCATGTTGTTATTAACGCAGGTCAGCCATCTTTTCTTTCTGTTTCCAGTCATTATTTACTGACTTTCTCTCCTTGACCTTTGACTCTATGCCCAACCAGAGAATTTTGTCTTTCATTTTTTTCATCTAAATTTTGGCATTTCTTATTGCAGTAGTTGATATCTAACCTTATTTCTGCCCCCACTTCCATTTCTGCCTCACCATCAAGTACTGGCCATACTCTTTTTTTAATTAATTAATGTATTTGTTTTTATTTTTTTGGCTGTGTTGGGTCTTCGCTGCTGCGTCTGGGCTTTCTCTAGTTGCAGCAAGTGGGGGCTACTCTTCGTTGTGGTGCAAGGCTTCTCATCATCGTGGCTCCTCTTGTTGCGGAGCACGAGCTCTAGGTGCACAGGCTTCAGTAGCTGTGGCACTCGGGCTCAATAGTTGTGGCTCGTGGTCTCTAGAGCACAGGCTCAGTAGTTGTGGCACCCGGGCTTAGTTGCTCCATGGCATGTGGGATCTTCCTGGGCCAGGGGTCGAACACGTGTCCCTTGCATTGGCAGGTGGATTCTTAACCACTGCGCCACCAGGGAAGCCCTGGCCATACTCTTTTAATCTTTCTACCTCCATGTTTACATTTACAATTTCAGGTTTTTTGTTTGTTTCTTGTTTTTTTGTTTGTTTGTTTTTTGTCTCATTATTGTCAGTCAACTTATTCTACTTTGGTACATGGCATAAAAGTTCATCAAACAAAATTATCCAGATTTTAACCCATATACAATTAGTGATATTAGAGAACAGTGAGCACAAAGTTGTAATACAAATTCTCCATGAAGATTAATTTGCAAGAGTACATGAAAAAGACTAGAGAGGAAGTCATGGGGTTACTTCAGGAGTCCAGATAAGAAATATGGTCTACCTGTTATAATGATAGATTGGGATAGAAAGGAACAAGCAACAAGATCAGAGAGGAAAGAGGTTAATAGGCTTGGTTAAGAAAAAAATAATCAGCGTACTAAATATGGAGAAGTAGCAATGATGGAAGAGACTGAGAGAGCAAAAAATCAAAGATGACTATAAACGCTTACAAACGCAACACAGGAAATGCATATTATTGACAGATAGGTGAGAAAGAAAATTGAAATTCACCTTAGAGGAGGATGATCGATTGAAATCTTAAGTTTGAGGCAACTGTGACATACTCTGATGAATATTTCTAGCATGGCCTGGAAGATGCGGGACAAACACATATGACTTATAGCTAGAAAACAGATTTTTCTACAGATATGCATATCTACAGATATGCAAAGAGAATTCATTGAAGAAATGATAGTGTTTCAACAAATGATGCTGAAACAACTCAATATCCATATGTAAAAAAAATGAGAACTTTTTATCCTTACCTTGCACCTACAGGAAAAAATTAACTCAAAATGGATGGTAGACCTAAATGTAAAACCTAAAACTGTAAGTCTTCTACGAGAGAACACAGAAGAAAATCTTTGTGACACTAGGTTAGGAGAAGATTCCTCAGGTACGACATAAAAACCACAATCAATAAAAGAGCAAATTGATATATTAGACTTCATCAAAATTAAAAATTACTTCTCGTCATTGGGTACTGTTATAAAATGAAAAGAAAAGCCACAGACTGGTTTAAAGTAATTGCAAAGCATATATTTGATAAGGTCTTGTATCCAGAATACATAAAGAACACTCAAACCTCAATAATAAGAAAACAATATGATGGGGAGACCTTCAAGATGGCAGAGGAGTGAGACGTAGAGATCACCTTTCCCCCACAAATACATCAGAAATACATCTACATGTGGAACAACTCCTACAGAACACCTACTGAATGGGCAGAAGACCTCAGACTTCCCCAAAGGAAAGAAACTCCCCATGTACCTGGGTAGGGCAAAAGAAAGAAGAAAAAACAGAGACAAAAGAATAGGGCTGGCACCTGCACCACTGGGAGGGAGCTGTGAAGGAGGAAAAGTTTCCACACTCTAGGAAGACCCTTCACTGGCAGAGACGGGGGTGGGGGGGTGACGGGGGGGAGAAAGCTTCAGAGCCACGGAGAAGAGGGTGGCAACAGGGGTGCAGAGGGCAAAGCGAACAGATTCCCGCACAGAGGATCGGTGCCAACCAGCACTCACCAGCCTGGGAGGCTTGTCTGCTCACCCATTGGGGCCAGGGGGGGCGGGGAGCTGAGGCTCAGGCTTCAGAGGTCAGACCCCAGGGAGGGTCTGCAGTTGGCTGTGTGAACACAGCCTGAAGGGGGCTAGTGCACCACAGCTAGACGGGAGGGAGTCTGGGAAAAAGTCTGGAACTGCTTAAGAGGCAACAGACCATTGTTTTGGGGTGCACAAGGAGAGGGGATTCAGAGCACCGCCTAAACAAGCTCAAGAGATAGGCGCGAGCTACGGCTATCAGCACAGACATCAGAGACAGGTATGAGACTCTAAGCCTGCTGCTGCCGCCACCAAGAAGCCTGTGTGCAAGCACAGGTCACTATCCACACCTCCCCTCCCGGGAGCCTCTGCAGCCCTCCACTGCTAGGGTCCTGTTATCCAGGGACAACTTCCCTGTGGAGAACACATGGCACGCCTCAGGCTGTTGCAATGTCACGCTGGCCTGTGCTGCTACAGGCTCGCCCGGCACTCCGTACCTATCCCTCCCCCAAACCTGAGTGAGCCAGAGCCACTGAATGAGCCGCTCCTTTAACCCCGCCCTGTCTAGGAGAAGAACAGATGCCCTCAGGCAACCTACATGCAGAGGCAGGGCGAAATCCAAAGCTGAACCCAGGAGCTGCGCGAACAAAGAAGAGAAAGGGAAATTTCTCCCAGCAGCCTCAGGAGCAGTGGATTAAATCTCCACAGTCAACTTGATGTACCCTGCATCTCTGGAATACCTGAACAGAAAACAAATCATCCCAAAATTGAGGCAGTGGACTTTGGGAGCAATGATATTTATATTTCTTTTCTTTTTCTCTTTTTGCAAGTGTGTATGTGTATGCTTCTTGGTGTGATTTTTGTCTGTATAGCTTTTGCTTTAACCATTTGTCCTAGGATCCGGTCTCTCTGTTTTCTCTTTTTTAATATAGTTTTTAGCACTTGTTACGATTGGTGGATCTGTTTTTTAATTTGGTTGCTCTCTTCTTTCTTTCTCTTTTTTTCTTTTTTCATTACTTTTTAATTTTTTAAATTTATAATAATTATTTTTTATTTTAATAACTTTATTTGATTTTATTCATTTTATTTTTTCCTTCTTTCTTTTTTTCTCCCTTTTCTTCTGATCCGTGTGGATCACAGGGTCTCGGTGCTCCGGCCGGATGTCAGGGCTGTGCCTCTTAGGTGGGAGAGCTGAGTTCAGGACATTGGTCCACCAGAGACCTCCCAGCTCCACATAATATTAAACAGCAAAAGCTCTCCCAGAGATCTCCATCTCACTGCTAAGACCCAGCTCCACTCAACGACCAGCAGGCTACAGTGCTGGACATCCTATGTCAAACAACCAGCAAGACAGGAACACAATCCCATCCATTAGCAGAGAGGCTGCCTAAAATCATAATAAGGTCACAGACACAACACAACACACCACTGAACCTGGTCCTGCCCACCAGAAAGACAAGATCCAGCCTCATCCACCAGAACACAGGCATCAGTCCCCTCCACCAGGAAGTCTACACAACCCACTGAACCAACCTTACCACTGGGGGCAGACACCAAAAACAATGGGAACTATGAACCTGCAGCCTGCAAAAAGGAGACCTCTAAACACAGTAAGCTGAGCAAAATGAGAACATAGAGAAACACACAGCAGATGAAGGAGCAAGGTAAAAACCCACCAGACCAAACAAGCAAAGAGGAAATAGGCAGTCTACCTGAAAAAGAATTCAGAATAATGATAGTAGAGATGATCCAAAATCTTGGAAATAGAATAGAGAAAATACAAGAAACTTTTAACAAGGACCTAGAAGAACTAAAGAGCAAACAAACAATGATGAACAACACAATAAATGAAATTAAAAATTCTCTAGAAGGAATCAATAGCAGAATAACTGAGGCAGAAGAACGGATAAGTGACCTGGAAGATAAAATAGTGGAAATAACTACTGCAGAGCAGAATAAAGAAAAAAGAATGCAAAGAATTGAGCACAGTCTCAGAGACCTCTAGGACAACATTAAACACACCAACATTCGAATTATAGGGGTCCCAGAAGAAGAAGAGAAAAAGAAAGGGACTGAGAAAATATTTGAAGAGATTATAGTTGAAAACTTCCCTAATATGGGAAAGGAAATAGTCAGTCAAGTCCAGGAAGCACAGAGAGTCCCATACAGGATAAATTCAAGGAGAAACACACCAAGAAACAAATTAATCAAACTATCAAAAATTAAATACAAAGAAAAAATATCGAAAGCAGTGAGGGAAAAACAACAAGTAACATACAAGTGAATCCCAATAAGGTTAACAGCTGATCTTTCAGCAGAAACTCTGCAAGCCAGAAGGGAGTGGCAGGACATATTTAAAGTGATGAAAGGGAAAAAACTACAACCAAAATTACTCTACCCACCAAGGATCTCATTCAGATTCGACGGAGAAATTAAAACCTTTACAGACAAGCAAAAGCTAAGAGAATTCAGCACCATCAAACCAGCTTTACAGAAAATGATAAAGGAACTTCTCTAGGCAGGAAACACAAGAAAAGGAAAAGACCTACAATAACAAACCCAAAACAATTAAGAACATGGTAATAGGAACACACATATCGATAATTACCTTCAATGTAAATGGATTAAATGCTCCAACCAAAAGACATAAACTGGCTGAATGGATACAGAAACAAGACCTGTGTATATGTTGTTGACAAGAGACCCACTTCAGACCTAGGGACACATACAGACTGAAACTGAGGGGATGGAAAAAGATATTCCATGCAAATAGAAATCCAAAGAAAGCTGGAGTAGCAATTCTCATATCAGACAAAATAGACTTTAAAATAAAGACTATTACAAGAGACAAAAAAGGACACTACATAATGATCAAGGGATCAATCTAAGAAGAAGACATAACAATTGTAAATATTTATGCACCCAACATAGGAGCACCTCAGTACATAAGGCAAATGCTAACAGCCATAAAAGGGGAAATTGACAGTAACACAGTCATAGTAGAGGACTTTAACACCCCACTTTCACCAATGGACAGATCATCCAAAATGAAAATAAATAAGGAAACACAAGCTTTAAATGACACATTAAACAAGATGGACGTAATTGATATTCATAGGACAGTCCATACAAAAACAACAGAATACACTTTCTTCTCAAGTGCTAACGGACCATTCACCAGGATAGATCATATCTTGGTTCACAAATCAAGCCTTGGTAAATTTAAGAAAACTGAAATCCTATCAAGTATCTTTTCTGACCACAACACTAGGAGACTAGATATGAATTACAGGAAAAAAACTGTAAAAAATACAAACACATGGAGACTAAACAATACACTACTTAATAACCAAGAGATCATTGGAGAAATCAAAAGAGGAAATCAAAAGATACCCAGAATCAAATGACAGTGAAAACACGAAAACCCAAAACCTATGGGATGCAGCAAAAGCAGTTCTAAGAGGGAAGTTTATAGCAATACAATCCTACCTCAAGAAACAAGAAACAATTCAAATAAACAATCTTACCTTACACCTAAAGCAATTAGAGAAAGAAGAACCAAAAAAACCCAAAGTTAGCAGAAGGAAAGAAATCAAAATGATCAGATCAGAATTAAATGAAAAAGAAATGAAGCAAAACAATAGCAAAGATCAATAAAACTAAAGCTGGTTCTTTGAGAAGATAAACAAAATTGATAAACCATTAGCGAGACTCATCAAGAAAAAGAGGGAGACGACTCAAATCAATAAAATTAGAAATGAAAAAGGAGAAATTACAACAGACACCACAGAAATACAAAGCATCCTAAGAGACTACTACAAGCAACTCTATGCCAATGAAATGGACAACCTGGAAGAAATAGACAAATTCTTAGAAAGCTATAACCTTCCAAGACTGAACCAGGAAGAAATAGAAAATATGAACAGACCAATCACAAGTAATGAAATTGAAACTGTGATTAAAAATCTTGCAACAAACAAAAGTCCAGGACCAGATGGCTTCACAGGTGAATTCTATCAAACAGAGAAGAGCTAACACCCATCCTTCTGAAACTCTTCCAAAAAATTGCAGAGGTGGGAACACTCCCAAACTCATTCTACGAGGCCACCATCACCCTGATACCAAAACCAGACAAAGATACTACAAAAAAAGAAAATTACAGACCAATATCACTAATGAATATAGATGCAAAAATCCTCAACAAAATACTAGCAAACAGAACCCAACAACACATTAAAAGGATCATGCACCATGATCAAGTGGGATTTAGCCCAGGTATGCAAGGATTCTTCAATATACACAAATCAATCAATGTGATACTCCATATTAATAAACTGAAGAAGAAAAACCATATGATCATCTCAATAGAGGCAGAAAAAGCTTTTGACAAAATTCAACACCCATTTGTGGTAAAAACTCTCCAGAAAGTTGGCCTAGAGGGAACCTACCTCAACATAATAAAAGCCATATACGACAAACCCACAGCAAACATCATTTTCAATGGTGAAAAACTGAAACCATTTCCGCTGAGATCAGGCGCAAGACAAGGATGTCCACTCTCACCACTATTATTCAACATAGTTTTGGAAGTCCTAGCCACCGCACTCTGGAAGAAAAAGAAATAAAAGGAATACAAATTGGAAAGGAAGAAGTAAAATGGTCACTGTTTGCAGATGACATGATACTATACATAGAGAATCCTAAAGATGCTACCAGAAAACTACTAGAGCTAATCAATGAATTTGGTAAAGTAGCAGGATACAAAATTAATGCACAGAAATCTCTTCCATTCCTATACACTAACGATGAAAAATCTGAAAGAGAAATTAAGGAAACACTTCCATTTACAATTGCAACAAAAAGAATAAAATACCTAGGAATAAATCTACCTAAGGTGACAAAAGACCTGTATGTAGAAAACTAGAAGACACTGATGAAAGAAATTAAAGATGATACAAACAGATGGAGAGATATACCATGTTCTTGGACTGGAAGAATCAACATTGTGAAAAGGACTATAGTACTCAAAGCAATCTACAGACTCAGTGCAATCCCTGTCAACCTACCAATGGCATTTTTCACAGAACCAGAAAAAAAAAATTCACAATTTGTATGGAAACACAAAAGACCCCGAATAGTCAAAGCAATATTGAGAAAGAAAAATGGAGCTGCAGGAATCAGGCTCCCAGACTTCAGACTATACTACAAAGCTACAGTAATCAAGACAGTATGGTACTGGCACAAAAACACAAATATAGATCAATGGAACAGGATAGAAAGCCCAGAGATAAACCCACGCACCTATGGTCACCTTATTTTTGATAAAGAAGCCAAGAATATACAATGGAGAAAAGGCAGCCTCTTCAATAAGTGGTGTTGGGAAAACTGGACAGCTACATGTAAAAGAATGACATTAGAACACTCCCTAACACTGTACACAAAAATAAACTCAAAATGGATTAAAGACCTAAATGTAAGTCCAGACACTATAAAACTCTTAGAGGAAAACATACGTAGAACACTCTATGACATAAATCACAGCAAGATTCTTTTTGACCCACCTTCTATAGAAATGAAATAAAAACAAAAATAAACAAATGGGACCTAATGAAACTTAAAAGCTTTTGCACAGCAAAGGAAACCATAAACAAGATGAGAAGACAACCCTCAGAATGGGAGAAAATATTTGCAAATGAAGTAACTGACAAAGGATTAATCTCCAAAATTTACAAGCAGCTCATGCAGCTCAATATCAAAAAAAACAAAGAACCCAGTCCAAAAATGGGCAGAAGACCTAAATAGACATTTCCCCAAAGAAGACATAGAGAGTGCAAACAAGTACATGAAGGAATGCTCAACATCACTAATCATTAGAGAATTGCACATCAAAACTACGGTGAGGTATCACTTCGCACCAGTCAGAATGGCCATCATCAAAAAATTTACAAACAATAAATGTTGGAGAGGGTATGGAGAAAAGGGAACCCTCCTGCACTGTTGTTGGGAATGTAAATTGGTACAGCCACTATGGAGAACAGTATGGAGGTTCCTTACAAAACTAAAAATAGAACTACCATACGACCCAGCAATCCCACTACTGGGCACATACCCTGAGAAAACCATAATTCAAAAAGAGTCATGTACCACAATGTTCATTGCAGCTCTATTTACAATAGCCAGGGGCTTCCCTGGTGGCACAGTGGTTGACAATCTGCCTGCCAATGCAGGGGACACGGGTTCGAGCCCTGGTCTGGGAGGATCCCACATGCCGCGGAGCAACTGGGCCCGTGAGCCACAATTGCTGAGCCTGCGCGTCTGGAGCCTGTGCTCCACAACGAGAGGCCGCGACAGTGAGAGGCCCGCGCACCACGATGAAGAGTGGCCCCCGCTTGCCACAACTAGAGAGAGCCCTCGCACAGAAACGAAGACCCAACACAGCCATAAATAAATACAATAGCCAGGACATGGAAGCAACCTAAGTGTCCATTGACAGATGAATGGATAAAGAAGGTGTGGCACATATATACAATGGAATATTACTCAACCATAGAAAGAAACGAAATTGAGTTATTTGTAGTGAGGTGGATGGACCTAGAGTCTGTCATACACAGTGAAGTAAGTCAGAAAGTGAAAAACAAATACCATATGCTAACACATATATATGGAATATAAAAAAAAAGAAAAAATGGTTATGAAGAACCTAGGGGCAGGATAGGAATAAAGACACATATGTAGAGAATGGACTTGAGGATATGGGGAGGGGGAACTGTAAGCTGGGATGAAGTGAGAGAGTGGCATAGAGTAATATATACCACCAAATGTAAAATAGATAGCTAGTGGGAAGCAGCCGCATAGCACAGGGAGATCAGCTTCTTGCTTTGTGACCACCTAGAGGGCTGGGATAGGGATGGTGGGAGGGAGATGCAAGAGGGAGGAGATATGGGGATATATGTATATGTATAGCTGATTCACTCTGTTATAAAGCAGAAACTAACACACCATTGTAAAGCAATTATAGTCCAATAAAGATGTTTTAAAAATAAAAAGATCTAGGACAATAAAAAAAGAAAACGATACAAAAAAAAAACTGATGACCCATTTAAACAGACAAAACTGAAAAATACATGTCGGTGCAAATAAGCACATGAAAAGATGCTCAACATTTTTAGTCAATGGGAAAATACAAATTAAAAACATAATGAGATACCATTAATGATGAGCATGCCTAAAATTAAAAGATGACACGGGTTCGAGCCCTGGTCTGGGAAGATCCCACGTGCTGCGGAGCGACTAGGCCTGTGAGCCACAACTATTGAGCCTGTGCGTCTGGAGTTTGTGCTCTGCAACAAGAGAGGCCGCAATAGTGAGAGGCCCACGCACCACGAAGAAGAGTGGCCTCCACTTGCCACAACTAGAGAAAGCCCTCGCACAGAAACAAAGACCCAACACAGCCATAAATAAATAAATAAATAAATAAATAAATAAATAAATAAAATTTAAAAAAAATTTAAAAGACTGACAATACCAAGTGTTGGTAAGGATGTGGAGGAACTAGAACTCTCATGCTGCTCTGATGGGAACTTTAGAATGATACAACTACTTTGGGAAACAGTTTGGCAGTTTTTTAAAAGACAAGCATACATCTAGCATTTGATGTAGCTATATTCCATTCCCCTAAATATCCAAGAGAAAAAAAAAATGTCTATACATAGACTGGTACATTAATAGTATAGACTTGTTTATGAGTCAATATTTTAAACAACAACCTGGATAAATGTCAAAGTAATCATGCTGCTTGAAATAAGCCAATCAATAAGAATACTAAGTCATTCCATTTTTATAAAACTCTAGAAAAAGCAAACTAATATATAGTGACGAATACAGATCAGTGTTTGCCTGGAGGAAGGATCAGATGGAAGAGAAATGGGAAGGAAGATTTATAAAGGGGCACAAGGCCACTTGTGAGGGTGGTGGATATCCTCACTATTTTGTCTATAACGATGGTTTCATAGCAGTACACGTATGCAAAAACTTATCAAATTGTACACTTTAAATATGTGCAGTTTATCACATGTCACTTATTACTCAATAAATGTATTCCAATTAAAAATGATAAAACTAAAATAATGAAGTGTGATTAGGGCTAGAAAATGTGGGGGGAGGTGAAGTTACTTTTAGCAAAGGTGATATTTGAACCATGATAACCGACTCAGATCTCAGGAATAAAATATGTGAACTATAATAATCCTCCTTCTCTGTGTGCGTGTGTGCGTCTCCCTGCCTTCCTGCTTTCTTCTTTCCTTCCTTTATCTCTCTTTCTTTAATTATTCTTTTGAGAAGTGTAGTAAGGCTGCACTATTGGTTGGCTGACTAGTCAGATTTTACTATTTCTAGTTTTTCACATTTAATTATGTCTACTCTATATAAACTTGATCAAATATCTATATCCAATTCAGCTCTTAAGTTTCATCAATACTATCAGAAAATAAGTAAATGGCAGAAAAAACAAACTATTACAAACTGATATAAAAGTTTAATTCAGTATTAACAAATAAATTTCATTTAATTTTAAGATATTTTGTGGAATCTTAATTTAATTCATATTTCAGGGCAGAACTCTGTTCTTATAAGATTATATTTTTTTCTTCTATGGTGTCCCATTGTTGAATTTTACTGCCATATAAAACAATTTCTTTCGGCTTTTGAGTTTTAGTTACTTTGTAATCCTTCCTTATTTCACCAATATCTCTTTCTATTTTGTCTTGTTGTCTTTAATCTCTGCCAAATCCTTCCTAAGATTTTCCTGTTTCTATTTCATAATAAAAATATATTATTGTATTACATTGATGACCCCAATATTTCCTATAATTTTTTTTTTATATTCAGGGATTTTTTTCTTCTTAGGCTTTAGGATCATTTTCAATGTCCCTTGGTTTGGTTTTGTTTTTATGGTAGGCTCCATTTTCCCCCAGTCTTTATTCACTGTAAAATGAAGGGATATATATCCAGAGCTGGTGTTTGTCAGTAGATGAAATATGTAGCATGTCTTAATATGTACTAATATAAGATACATTTTATCAATAGCTGTGTGTATCAGTCGACTTCTACTGCAGTAATTCTGTGTAACAAACAAATCCAAAAGTCTTACTAGCTAAGATCAATGAAGTTTTGTCATTTTGCTAATACTACATTTCAGCTGTGGGCGCTGTGATTCTGAAGGTTTGTTGCTGTGTTGCAGTTTTCAAAGCTGCAGATTGACTATGGGTCTGTTCCCTATAGGTCCACAATGTCTTCCTACTTTAATTTGAAAGTATGCTCCCTCATGATTAAAGGGAATAGCAAAAGCACTCATAACAAACTATGTGATCACTAAATTAGGTTCTGCCAAGCTAGAGCAAAATTTACTATGTTTATATCCCACTGAGCAAAGTATGTAACAATACCAAGTCCTAAATCAATGATGCAAGAATGTATACAACTCCCATTGGATGCATAGGCAAGTCCCATAGCAATGGGTGAAGAGATTTAATTCTATTACAGGGAAACAACAATAGTTGAAGGTAATTATTTGGTCTACACCACCAGTTCACAAGATAATTTTTACATTGCCAAACAAAGATTTCTTCTCCTTCTGAGAACATGAGAAAATATTATAGCATCTTGGAAATCTTAGAAAACACTGTAGATGCTACCACGTTCACTCCGGAAATTGGAACAATTAATTTCATGGGAATAATTTAAAATAGACACCCTGCACAAACTTCATATGTAAAAGAGAAAAGTCCTTTTTCTCACAGCAAAATATTAAAATTCCTTGCAACTTCAGCTCTATGGTAGCAATGTAAAAATCCCATAACACATTTTATGATACAAGATAAGGAGAGCTTTTAAGGAAAACTTGGAAAACTTCGTCTGCCACTATGATATAAACCCTTAAGTTAGAAATGTCAGTTCTGCATGTTACTAGTATCTCATGTTCTCTTACGAATTTGACAGTATTTATGACATTCATATAATCGCATCACTACTTTATGAACAAATTTTCATATTCTATATAACTATATACAAATACCACAAAGATAAATAATATTATTCTAAAATATTTGAAACATCTGGGATCTCAAAAAATTATTTCTCGGCCCTACTCAACATCAATTAAATCAGAATCTCTGAGGTAGAACTCTAGTCAATAATTAAAATGTGCTTTCAAGGCTGAGAAGCACTGTTATGAGAAAGATACAATTATAAGATATTACCAGATGATTTTGTTTAAATTAAAAAAATGGAGATATTATAGAGGCAAGGTTGGATCATTTCTTAATCCTGATGCACTTCTGACCTCTAGGTTCTCAGAATAACTCCTCCATTTCAAACTAAAGCTATCCTAATTATTCTCTATGCTCCTTGGATACTAGTTGAATACTCTTCTCATGATGCACTGATGATTTGTGAATATATTTTGTAGATTCTCATATAACATGCATACAAGTTGTGGGAAAGTTCAGAAGGCACATAGAATACAATGTGTACTCCTTTGTTCATTTACTTGGGGAATTGCATGTGTTGGCCCTTTGAAGTATACTAGAGCCACATTTTGACATATGGAAGCACTACCGGGAAAGAAAATATTCAGCTGACAAATTCAGATTCACTCTGCATCATCTACATATAATGCGTATGCAGCCACAGAAAAATGTAATGTGCAAAACCCATGAATTTCAGAAGACTGTTAGTGTTTGTTTTTAGATTATTTTCCACATGCACAGTCACATTTCAAAAGATCAGGCAATAGAAGACCACAGAGTTTTCTTGATGCTTCATAAGTTTCAGAAAATTTATTAACTTTTTTAGTAGCATAAGTCAAATTAGTGGTGTTATGACTGTCCCTTTACTGAGATATTTCACAACTCTTAATTTATTAGAATGGGGGGAAGAATTTCTTAGCTGCACACTAACTAGCTGTATGAATTGTTTTCCTCTTTGCAGAGGCTACAACTAGGGGATGTTATCCACGCTGGGTTTAAGATCTATGTGAGAAAACACTATTCAACAGCAATAAATTAAAATATTGATTGACCATTGATTCTATAACTTCTAAAATAAGGAGTATTCTGATGGGGATAAGTTGTCAAGATTTCCTTAATTTAGCCTTAACTGCTTCTAGACCAGGGATTTGCAACAAAGGAGGCATATAAAAAAATATCAATATATGTGGAACTTTTTAAAAATTGAAGATGTCTAAGCTCCAACTCCAGATAGTCAGTTATAGTAGGTTTAATGCGGGAATAGTCACATTTATTTTGTATAAATTCCATAGCAGATTCTTACAAGTAGTCAAGTTGAAAACCAACAGTATTCAACTTACTGAAACTTTTCCTTATTTGCCTGGCTCACATTTCTGATACATTGAAACAATGCTAAAAGCAAGTGTGCAAAAAATAAAGCCTGGGAGAAAACGGGTATTTGGATGTGCAGCTGAATTTAGACTCTGCCTTAGTTTGTGGGTTTCAGGTAAACCCAGTTTGTGTGTCAAATATTACCCCCTGTTACTTGGTGAAAATTTCACGTGGATTTGTTCTCTTAAGTCAAGGGGTGCCCCTCTTGCTTTAGAACTGAATGAAATCAAGCTTAATATTATAACATGCTTGCTTCTAAGAGGGCCATTATACAAGTTTCTCTCAAGAGAGTGAATACTAAGATGTTCCTGGGAGCCTGCTCCAAAGAATTTAGAAAGTTTCCAGGTTTAGGTTATGAGTTCTTTTCAAAAATTCCTCGAGGCCGGTTCCTAGAGAACTCTTACATACTCATAAAGTCTTTCTACAGAAAAATGTCCGAGAGTGGCTTAAACAAGCTTTAAAGATATGCAGAGAAGTGTTGCGTGTGCATGCAAATACCAAGGTCATATCCGAGAAGAAGTGTGGTTACCTCTCCAAGGATTAGGTGCTAAGAATAAAGGGAAGGGAAAAGCAGGAAAGCATGTCCATAAAAATCTGTGAGTGGACTGAGGGGCTGATCATATTAGTAAAGAGAGCATTTTTTTTTTTTTTTTTTTTAAACATCTTTACTGGAGTATAATTGTTTTACAATGTTGTGGTAGTTTCTGCTGTATAACAAAGTGAATCAGCTATATGCATACATATATCCCTATCTCCCCTCTGTCTTGTGTCTCCCTTTCACCTTCTCTATCCCACCCCTCTAGGTGGTCACAAAGCACGGAGCTGATCTCCCTGTGCTATGTGGCTGCTTCCCACTAGCTATCTATTTTACATTTGGTAGTGTATACATGTCCATGACACTCTCTCACTTCGTCCCAGCTTACCATTCCCCCTTCCCATGTCCTCAAGTGCATTCTCTACGTCTGCGTCTTTATTCCTGTCCGCCCAAGGTTCTTCAGCACGACTTTTTTTTTTTTTTTTTTTAGATTCCATATATATGTGTTAGCATACGGTATTTGTTTTTCTCTTTCTGACTTACTTCACGCTGTATGGCAGACTCTAGGTCCACCCACCTCACTACAAATAACTCAATTTCATTTCTTTTTATGGCTGAGTAATATCCCTTTGTATATATGTGCCACATCTTCTTTATCCATTCATCTGTCGATGGACACTTAAGTGCCTTCCATGTCCTGGCTATTGTAAATAGTGCTGCAATGAACACCAGGGTACATGACTTTTTTTTTTTTTTATTTAATTTTTAAATTTAATTTTATTTACTTTTTTATACAGCAGGTTCTTATTAGTTATCCATTTTATACATATTAGTGTATATATGTCAATCCCAATCTCCTAATTCATCACACCACCACCAAAGCCCCCGCCACTTTCCCCTTTGGTGTCCATACGTTTGTTCTCTACATCTGTGTCTCTATTTCTGCCATGCAAACTGGTTCATCTGTACGATTTTTCCAGGTTCCACATATATGCATTAATATACGATATTTGTTTTTCTCTTTCTGACTTACTTCACTCTGTATGAGTCTCTAGATCCATCCACGTCTCTACAAATGACCCAATTTTGTTCTTTTTTATGGCTGAGTAATATTCCATTGTATATATGTACCACAAATTCTTTATCCATTCGCCTGTTGATGGGCATTTAGGTCGCTTCCATGACCTGGCTATTGTAAATAGTGCTGCAATGAACAATGGGGTGCATGTGTCTTTTTGAATTACGGTTTTCTCTGGGTATATGCCCAGTAGTGGGATTGCTGGGTCATATGGTAGTTCTATTTTTAGTTTTTCAAGGAACCTCCATACTGTTCTCCATAGTGGCTGTATCAATTTACTTTCCCACCCAAACAGTGCAAGAGGGTCCTCTTTTCTCCACACCCTCTCCAGCATTTATTGTTTGTAGATTTTTTGATGATGGCCATTCTGACTGGTGTGAGGTGATACCTCATTGTAGTTTTGATTTGCATTTCTCTAATGATCAGTGATGTTGAGCATCCTTTCATGTGTTTGTTGGCAATCTGTATATCTTTGTTGGAGAGATGTCTATTTAGGTCCTCTGCCCATTTTTGGATTGAGTTTTTGTTTGGACATTGAGCTGCACCACCTGCTAGTAAATTTTGGAGATTAATGCTTTGTCAGTTGCTTCATTTGCAAATATTTTCTCCCATTGTGAGGGCTGTCTTTTCATCTTGTTTATGGTTTCCTTTGCTGTGCAAAAGCTTTTAAGTTTCATTAGGTCCCATTTATTTATTTTTTTAATTTCCATTTCTCTAGGAGGTGGGGCAAAAAGGATCTTTCTGTGATTTATATCATAGAGTGTTCTGCCTATGTTTTCCTCTAACAGTTTTATAGTATCTGGACTTACATTTAGGTCTTTAATCCATTTTGAGTTTATTTTTGTGCATGGTGTTAGGGAGTGTTCTAATTCCATTCTTTTACATGTAGCTGTCCAGTTTTCCCAGCACCACTTATTGAAGAGACTGTCTTTTCTCCATTGTATATTCTTGCCGCCTCTGTCATAGATCAATAGACCATAAGTGCATGGGTTTATTTCTGGGCTTTCCATTCTGTTCCATTGATCTATATTTCTGCTTTTGTGCCAGTACTACACTGTTTTGATTACTGTAGCTTTGTAGTATAGTCTGAAGTTAGGGATAATGATTTTTTCAGCTCTGTTCCTCTTTCCCAAGGTTGTTTTGGCTATTTGGAGTCTTCTGTGTTTGCATACAAACTCCAAAATTCCCTGTTGTAATTCTGTAAAAAATGCCATTGGGAATTTGACAGAGATTGCACTGAATCTGTAGACTGCCCTGGGTAGCATGGTCATTTTAACAATATTGAGTCTTGCAATCCAAGAACATGGCACATCTTTCCATTTGTCTGTGTCGTCCCCAACTTCTCTCATCAGTGTCTTTCAATATTAAAATATTGATGAACTATTTAACTTTTTGTACCCTATTAAATCTTTGAAATCCAGTGTGTATTTGGCACTTTAAGCACATCTCAATTTGAAGTAGACACATTTTGAGTGCTCAATAGCCACTCAATAATCCACAGCACAATTTTAACAGCTTTCTTATAGACATAACTAGCAAATGATTCCGTCTACACCCTAAGATCTTAGCTGAGACTGTCAGCTGGAACACCTACATGTTTCCTTTCCATGTGGTCTAGACTTTCTTATAACATGGCAATTTGGTTGGTTTCAAGAACAAACATTGAGAGAGAAGCAGGCGAGGGAGGAAGGGAGAGAGAGAGAGAGACGGAATCAGTAGGTGAAATGAATCTTGCATTTTATGAGTAATCCAGAAGGCACATAATGTCACTTTTACTGTATATGAGCAGTCACAACAGTCATAAGCTTGCCTAGGTTCAAGGCGAAGTGTATAATGCAATCAATAAATATACTTTGTAATTTATCTCACAATGTCTAGAAGCTTGCAAGCAGAAAATTGACTATTCGGTGGGTAGGACTAAAGGCCAAGGGGTAAGGTAACAACTGAAACTGATAAATGATAACACTAATTGCTAATATCCTTTTAACCTGTATACAGTCATCCCTCAGTATCCACAGGAATTTGATCCTGGAATACCTTGGTACCAAATCTGCAGATGCTCAAGTCCCTTATATAAAATGGCATAGTACTTGCATATAACCTCCACATAGCTGATCTTATACTTTAAATCATGTCTAGATAACTTATTACATAATACAATATAAATGTTATGTATATAGTTGTAAACAATATAAATACTATGCAAATAGTTCTAGGGGATGGCTAAATCAAGTTTTGCTTTTTGAAACTTTCCAATTTTAAAACAAAAATATTTTCAACTCTTGGGTGGTTGGATTGAGGATGGAAGCCACCGATACAGAGGGGTGAGTGTACTATATGATGAGAAAGGTGCATTCAGACAAAGAATGATGGTCTTATGGAATACGAAAGGTTGAAGGACTTAAAAGTATTTGACACACATGCAGTCATGATAATTGGTCACAAGTCTTTTTTGCTGAGCCTTGACCTCAGGTTCAGAATTCTCAGTACAGTGTTCCAACCAGCCACTATAAATTGGTAGAATATTGATAAAATATTTTATTCCTGCATTAGAAATCATAATGCATTTGAGAATAGGTATACTGGGAGAAACTATGAAGGAGAAGTAGGACAAAGAAAATTTGTTATGTAGTGTAGGATTTTATGTTTGAGATTTTAGAGATAAAATAATTCATAATGGCAAAAGCAAAAATGTAACAACCAATATGGGTTGCTAAAGAAGATTGAGTCCACCAATAAATACCACAGGTATAAGAGTTATATATTCAATTGGCTGGAGATATCAGAGATGGTACAATCACAGTCCAAGTTCCAAGTCTACAAAAAAATATAAATATTAGTATAGTATGGCTATAAGAAAGAGAATAATATCAAAAATGGTATATATTTTATGGCAGTAAAAATAATTTAAAAGATATATATTATTCTGAAAGTATATAGGAGAATAAAACAAAAAGTGACTCAAGCTTCTAGTTCCAAACAGTGGTTGCAAAAGAAACAAATAAACAAGAAAACCTTCTATTGAGAGTGATATAAGTATAGCAGCAGTTTCAGGATAAACCTTATTTTTTTTTTTTTTCAGTTAAAATTAGGAAATTGAAAGGAGTAACGATGGTGTGATAATGGAAAATATTAATGATTGCACTTAGTCCTCACAACATGTTTTAACAGGTATTCCCATTACAACCATTTAAGATAAGAAAAATGAGGTGTAAAGTAGTTAGCCTTATACAAAATAATATCACATACCTAGCAAGTATTTAGTTTATTTGGGATAAAGCCTGTAATTATGGTAATCACTGTCTTGTATAAAGTGTAGCAATACTAAGAAACAGTTTATCAGTCTGATAATTGCTTTAATAATAAGAGAAGCTCAAGTTTACTTAATGCTTACTGTGTAGTGGCAACTTTGCAGCCAAAATTTTTTTCTTTTAATGATGTTCTGAGTTTCCCCCACCCCCCAACTTCTTTTCTACTAGATTATCCACTGGAGATAAACATTCTATATTATGCAGCATTATTCTGGTTAAAAGGTAGTGGTTGTTGATAAAATAAAGCCATTTTCATATTGTAATTCCATTGAGTTCAACCCTTTCAATAAACCATACGTGTGTACTAAAGTATATATGATGCAATAGGAAGAGAATGCAGAATAATGCTAAACCAATCACTGATAAAAATATTTGTCAGCATTTCCCAAAGATTACCTATGCTCAAAACATGAATTTTTAAATCATCTAGCATGTATTAATTCTAAAATAAACTTAAAATCATGAAAAAGAAACCAAATTAGAGAGACATTTTAACATGTACGTTTTGCTTCTTGAGTAAAAAAAAAAAATGACAGATTTTTCATACATTTCATAAAATTTGTTGTTTTAGTTTCTTCAAAAGCATGCGTTTATTGTATACTTAATGATGCCGCTAATAATACTATGACCAGATGTGTATGTTGCAAATGAATCTATCTTAATGATTAAAAACAAGAAAAATAACAGATGAAACTCTGCATCATTTTCTTACGTACGATTGTCTATTCATGAGTTCTATGTTGAATACGGTGGCATTAAACCTCTTTTCATCTTGTCATTGCATAAATCATTTGGTTGGTTGCTAAAATTATAGCTAAGTGTAAGAACTGTGAAAAGATTACATTAAAACCTACCTATGAAAATGTACCAAGTAAAGTCTTGTAAAAGTCACAATATCATTTTAATAATAATAGCCAAAATTGGACCTGTGGAGATTTTCAGAAATTCTAATGCCATGTCAAGGAATCTAAGTTTCCTGTTAATAAGATTTACAAAGCACACCACTGTCATATCTTTCTCAAAAGGTTGAATTAGTGGTTATTTTATTTTTATCCAATAAAAATACCATTTAGCTATATTCACAGAGAGTATTTTACTAATATATATGTGTTTACTAATGTAATAATAATGTTTACTAATATGAATGTTGTTATAAAAATAGTTAAACAAAAGTAGAAAGAACTTCAGAAACAGAGGGAATAAAAGGAAAAGAAATTATTACCACTGGTTATATTCTCTGAAAGACATGGCAGCATATAAGAGGGAGAAATAGCCTCAAACTAGAATTCTGAAGATAGCACCAGGAGTAAGCAACTCTGAGTTTGTTCAGATCACTTATTTTTTCTGAACCTGAATTTCTTTATTTTTAAAATGGAATTTATCTTCCATGTCTCCTTTACGTCACTCTTCAGGGTGTTCTATGAGGTTCAATGAAATTATATATTGTTTTGAAAATAGTAAAATGTTATTTAAAATAAACTATTATTATTGTATATGCAGATTGCATGTATTCATTTTTCTAGACCAGTAGTCCTGAAAATACTTTCAAAAAGTGCTTTCAGAATTTAGTGATGAGTATCTGGCCTGTTGTCACATAGTGACCCAAAATAAATAAATAAACAGTCTGTCTCCAATAATAGAATTATAATAGCCAGAACAAGGGAAATAACAGTCTGTATGGAGCTACAGTTTCAATATCATTTATTAGTTCAACCCCCCAAATTCACAAAGGCAGGGACATGCAGATCTTGCTGCTCCTAATTCTTTCTCTAGCATGTAGCATAGACACATAATAGAGTCTCAATAAAGTTTCATGAATTAATTAGTGAATGAAAGGCATTTCAAGGTTACTCAATTAAAAGTAGAATATATTTGAAGGAAGGCTGTGATGACAAAAAATATAAAAACCACTAGGAATAGATTAAATAAACTGGCTATGTATCTTAGAAAAAAAAATGGTAACGTGAAACTTGTCTTGAAATATTTACAGGGCAGGAACATCAAGGTGTAGTAAGCAAAATTTGCCACCCAAAATGTGTCTCTTCGGCATGAGGAAGAAACAGAAGACTCAGGAAATTTTCCCTTTCTCCTCTCCCTTAACTGCCTAAAAGAACTTAGAGAGAGGGCTTATTTCAGGAAAAAGAATTATCACCAGAGATATGTATAGTATAATATGAATGAGGTGTGGAAGACATAGAGGAATCTGGCAAAGTCTGTTTGTTAAAACTCCTCTCTGTGTCCTATTGTTTCTGCATGACCCAGTAAATATTTGCTTACCAAAATTTATCTTTTTAAAAAAAAAATCTTTCTGTGAATTGTCTTCTTTCCTTTTGAAGTTCCAGACCTCTTCCCCCTTCCCCTTAGTCCAGAATGTCATATGTATCTCAAATTGCCTGAATCTTTGGAATCTCCCATGTTTATGTGGATTTCCCATGTGTACTGTTAATAAGTGTTGTGTCATTTTTATTCAATCAGCCAAACTGAGAAGGGAAGGAGGAAACTTTCCCCTCCCCAACAGTGAGAAGTTAGATCTATTTTCTCTGTAGAATAAGCAATAAAAAATATTGAATTAGAAATCAGAGAAACATTGATTTCTTTTCCATAAAATAGCAATAATTATAGCTGGTCAAAAATGAGATGTATTTTCTTGTGTACTTCTCTAATTTTGGAAGGTTAAACAAAAGGCACATGATAATTTGTTGGATTCTCTACAAAAGAAATTGGTAAAGTAGGATGGGAAAGTGATGAAGAGGGCAGGGGCTAGACTCAGAATATCTAGGTACAAGCCTCAACCACAGAATATACTAATTCTGTGACATGCTAAACACCTTTCAAAATTCAATACATAAATGAATTTCGTTGCTAAATAGAGCTAAAATTCAAATTCAAGTTTGGGATGGGGCCTGGGAGCCCATATTTCTAAGGAACTTATGTTGTGGGCTTTGGGTCTAACTTTGAGTGATAAGAATCTGTGCAAATTATTTAATGTCTCTCTACACCCATGTTCTAAACTCTATAAATTATAGGATATTTGTTAGTATTAAATGCAAAAATTCCCACAGAAAACAAACATATCATAATTGCAAACACAGTGTTTTCTACCAGTATTATTATTTAATTGTTATTATAATACTTCTTTAGGGCTATACAAATCTATGATAATATGTTTATCTCTTCAAAAATTCTGGAGGAATAAAATACACAACTTATGATATCTGTCAAAGCTAACACTTGAAGGAAATAAGTGGTGATTTAATACCTATATATTTAATTATTAAAAAATTGTCATCATGCTCATTCAGGACCAACATTTTGTATATAGGCTTAACGCATATTAATCTCACACAAGAAAAAACAAACAAATTTAGGTTTCTTAAAGTGACAGCTGTTACTACATCAATATTGGCAAGTGCTTATATAGAATAAGTATCAGAGGAACAGAAAATGTTTTTAAAAAGAAAAAGAAAAATAGCCATACATCTGTCAACTGATGAAATAAATCTTCAATAAACGATATATATCATGTTGTTAATGGATATATGGCTTTATATTGGAAAAAATGTCAATTCTTCCCAAGTTCTTTTATACCTTCAGCATGATTTCAATCAAAATCCTAAAAGTAATTTTTATGACACTTAAGAACTAATTCTAAAATTTATATGTAATAATAGATAATTTTGAATAAAAGAACAAAAGCAGATAATTTAAAAAATCATCAAGGTATATAATAAAGCTGTAATTTAAATAATGATTCATTGGTGTATAGAATCACAAATAAAGAAATCAAACAGAAAATGGAGCCCCTCCATGTCTGGAAATGACCCTCTGGAGGACTTTAGTTTTCTTTTGTTGCTTGTCCTCTGATATTCCTCCCTATATTTGGAGAAATTGATATGAGTTTTGATATCTAGGAACTTTAGCTTCATCTATACTTTTATAATTTATTTTAAAAGACATATGGGATCATACAAGTCTTGTTTAACTTAAAAATAGTTTATGCATTGATAAAACTGGAAACATGTATTACAAAATATTTAGTGCTAGTAATATTTAAGAATTGTCTAGTTATTTTTTTTATTTTCTGCATTTTTCCAATATCTTAATGTAAAAGCATGTTGTGAAAAAAATTAAAACAGATGAAAGACATACCATTTCAGCTTCAGAACTCTTACACTACCAAAATAGAAAACCTCAGAAATCTAAGAAGATAAACTCTAAATGACAAAAAAACAGCAAGAAGACTGTGCAGGTTCAAGTAGTAGAGCATATGGAGAACCCATGTAAATCATTATAAGTGCAAAACAGCAGACAAAAATGTATCTTTTTCAATGGAAAAATATTTACCAAGAAACTTGACCATTTGCTAAACTGAACATTTTCCCATAACAACTAATGAGTACAGTGGCACAACTCCTTGTTGTGGTGTTTTATGTGAAGAATACATTAATGTTTGCATAATGTGTTCAAGAAGAATAAATTAGAAAGGTTTGTAGCTGCACCAAGATACAACAGTTGATAAACCAAAAACTAGATAATAAAAGAAGACTTTTCAGTCTATTCATGATTATGTTTGTTTTTTTTAATTTCTCTGTCACTTATCTATGGTGCTAAAAGAAAATAACTCCAGGAGATACAAGGCTTGTAAAAACTTTATTCTACCAAATGTATTCACAATACAGACAAATATTTTACACATAATAAATGAATGCTAGTGGGAAGATTTTAAATTTTAAGTATAAAATTCATAATTAATAAAATTAATTCTAGTAAAGTTGATGGTATATAAACATTTCTGCCTGTTAGGCTTGTGCCATTCCTGTCTCCTCTTCTACATTATATAACTTCTTTTATCTTGTCAACACATTCATGCATTGATTGGTATTACCTCCTGAAAATATTTATTTTATGTATGTTCCTAATTAAGTTTAACTAAACTTAAAGAAAAATTTGCAAAGTGATATAAGTGTGTTTCAAAAAATAAAACTAGATTTTGCTATTTAAAATGGCCCCAAGCATAGTGCTGAAGTGCTGTCTAGCGTTCCTAAACGTTATGAAGGCTGTGCTGTCTCTTATGGAGAAAATATATGTGTTAAATAAACTTTGTTCAGGTGTGAGTTATAGTGCTATTTGGCTCTGAGTTCGATGTTAATGAAAAAACAATATATATTAAGTAATGCATCTTTAAACAGAAACACACATAAAGCAAGTTTAAAGGATAGGCTGACAAAAATTAACCAGGGGCACATAGGAACCTAATCCTATATTTCTGCTAGAAGCCTTGGTTCAATATTCACTCACCCCATGTTTGCAGAGGCTTTATAGAACATAACGGCCACAAATAAAGGGAAATGGTTTATATATATATATATTTATATATATATATTATATATATATATAATATATATATAAATATATATATATATATATATATAATATATATATATAAAACGAGAGCGAGAGAGAAAAGAGAAAAAGGTTATATATATATAAAATCAAGTACTTTTATGATATATATGCACCTAACCAATTTTTTCTTCACAACATTTTCCTGACTATTCTTGGACATATAATCTTCCAAAATTACTCACAAATATTTCTCATATTACTTCAAAATTCTATGGGATTTATGACCTATGTATTTAAATACATAAGTAAAATTGAGATTACTTGTTCAGGAATTTAAGACTACTTTTTCCCCACGTAAAGTAATCTTTTTAATTTGCCTTTAAAGTTTTATATATATTTCCACGAAAACCAGAAAAATTAAATAGGTAATAACATTCAAAATAAAATACAATATTTTTTCTTTAAATGGAGAAAGATCTCAATGTTGTTATTAAAATAGCTCCCTAAGTATCAGAAAGAAATAATAAAGAGACAAACATCTAAACACAGCCATATGACTGTCATGAAGAAAAGACAATCCTCTACCAGCAACTTTAGATATCTGGGTTAACTCATCTTCATATTTTGCTTTGGGTCTTTTTTTTTTTTTTTGATAAATGAGTCTTTTTTTTCAAATTTAAACATTATACATGGTTTACCATACTAATGAATAAATTGAGTCCTTTAAAAGTATAAGGAAGGCAGTTTATAGGAGTGCAATCAGTCTTAATGACAGAAACTATAATACATTAAATATTGATGACTTTTAAGAGTTATAATATTAGAAAATGTTATGCATGTCAAAACTTTACTGTTAAATACTTAAGGAAACGTACAAGTAATTGTGTTGTGTATAACGAAAACAAATGCTAACCAAGTCATCCATGGCTCATGCTACTTTTGAACTTAGAGTACATTTGTCTGATCAGAACCACAACTGCATATATAATTATTTTCACAGAAAATTATTCAATCAGGGCATTTTATTAGTTCTGTTATGAAAACTTAGTATTTTGAACTCAATTGCATATAAAATTTAAATAAAAAGTGACTAAGATATAACACATGTTTAAAATTTTCATTACTTATGTTCTATCTGTAAGGAAAACTTGATCGTAATTAATAGCTTATCAGTAAAAACAAAGATCCAAACTAACAGAATATTTCTTAAACAAAACTTTAGAAGCTATTTGAATGCACTATTTAAAAATCAATTACTGACTCACTGACATCAAAAATAAATTTAAAAACTTTTGAAAATCTCCAAAGGAAATTTCAGAGACCTTTTTCTGGAAGGACCTCTAGAAACACATTCACAACATATTATCTAATTCTTAAACCCTTATCTTCTGCTTGTAAGTGTCATCTCTAAAGCTTTGAAATGATACCTATTTGGTCTTCCATTAAAATCCTAGTCGGAATTTAACGCTATTTACAAAGTTCTTTCACTATAAAAAGAGGTCCTTAACAATAGATGTTCATTAAAACACAAAGTGTATGTACTACTATATCTTTTTTAAGTCTTCTGGAAGTAGACCCCATTTAAGTTTGAATTCTTCCAAAAGACCCCAAAGCAGAGATTTAAATAGTCCTAGTTTATTTAGGAGGCTCCAGTACAGGGGCAGGGGAGTGGAAGGGAAGGCAGCTAGTAAGAGTGCAATATTAAGCCAGCTATCACCACAGGCAAATGGAGTTTATTCCTTGAAAACTTTGGAAAATGTTATTCAACACACATCATGGAATTATCATACCAGAGGTAAGCACCAATTCTCAGAAATCATTTACTCAGGGCTGCTACCAGGGGGTGTCAATTCACCACAAGAACAGCCTGACACATACTAATGCACCACAGGTTTGAGAAAAAGTCCCTTCTGGTCCAGAGAGGCTGGCACTAGATGTCCTCAAGAACAAATCAAAATGGTTAGGATAGGGGCTGGGCAGAGGGTCTGCTATAAGTGTTCCCCCATATGATTTCAGTGAAAAATGTGAATTTGACCTATATACAGTTTTTAAAGGCAATTCAAATTCATACAAAGAAAAAAAAATCATAGTGATGAAAATAGTAGTATCACATGTATTTGATTTTAATATTAGGCTTTTAAAACAACAGAAATTATGTCCAGATATAATTATTTTGGTTATACTTGTCAAATGGTAACAACAATTTAAACTTTTTATTTGTTGTGTTTATATACCTATATTGTGTTTTTATATCTAAGACTTGAAATATAAACAATAGAAAATATGTACCAAAAATTTTTAGTCTTTTATTTTTATATTTTGGTTCTGAAATTTTACAAACTCAAGTCTCCAGGTTGGTCTATTTTATTTATCACATGGTTTCATACTTTCAAAGACAGTACAATAGTCCCTCCATCTGCAGTTTTGCTTTCCGTGGTTTCAGTTACCCACGGTTAGTCCTGGTCAGAAAATATTAAATGGAAAATTCCAGAAATAAATAATTCATAAGTTTTAAATTACATGCCCTTTCTGAGCAGCACGATGAAATCTCATGGCCACCTGCTCCATCCTGCCTGGGACTTGATTCATCCCTTTGGTCCAGCATATCCAGTGTGCGTTTGACATAAGCAGGCAGGTAAAATCCCCAAAACTGCTCTGATTTTAAAAAAGCCTTGGAGGAACACTTTAGTTGATTTCACTTCATGGGACAGATTTATTCTCTTTCTTTTCTCCCTTTCCTCACCTCCTTACGTCCCTTGGTCTCTTAGGTTTTTCTCTGTTTCTTTTCACAGGAATTAACATCCTTCCTTAGACTTATCAGGTAGACTGCAATATCTTCTAAAAAGTTTCTCAGACTTTACCTAAACACAGAGGCCACACAGCCAGCTGTGAGTTCTGTGGAGAAAAGGGAGAGGATTGTATCTGCAACCATTTACATATACGGTTCTCACTACCCATGTCTATCTGTAATATGGAGGAACATTTTGTATTCTATTACAAGTTAATCACCAGAGGAATGTTGCCTATAAGCTTAAATTATACATAATGGCCCATCTCTGGGAACCCTGCTTCCCAGGTAATGAGCATTAAGCTAAAATACCTTTGTTTAGCTCACAAGAAACATCCTGACCAGGGCCACCTGTGAACGCCTGCAGGGGGAAGAAATTAACACATCCCCTCCGGAGGCTGATAGGAACCAGGAAATGTATGACTTTACTCCCTCCCGTTTTAGCATAAAAGAAGCCTGAATTCTAACTCAGGCAAGATGGTTCTTTCCGGCATGAGCCCACCATCTTTTCAGTGGTGCTGGCTTCACAAATAAAGTCTTTATTCCTTGTCCCAGCAGCTCGTTGTCTCTTGACTATTGGCCTGTCGTGTGGTGAGCATCACGAGCTTAGACTCGGTAACACATCTTTGATCTTTGTATAGTTTTTGCCAGATTTTGAGCTTCTCTAGTCTCCCTTGGGAAGCCATGTACTGTGGCTTCTGTCTTAGATTTGTTTCCTTTACTCTGTCACTGCCATCTGATTTCTCTTTTTCAAACTCTTGACAGCATTTCTCATCTACTAATATAACAGTTTTTAAAACGTTCTACAGCATAGCTATTTTTCCATTACTTTTCATATTGATTTCTTTTAATTAATATATTTTATTTTTTCAGAGCAGGTTTAGGTTTTCAGGAAAATTGAGTGGAAAGTACAGAGAATTCCCATTTAGACCTCTGACCCCCTGCACACAGTTCACAGTTTATCCTATTATTAAGATTTTGCATCAGTGTGGTACATTCATTACAGTTGATTAGCCAATATTGATACTTTTTTCAGCTTTATTGAGATATAATTGAAAATAGAATTATAAGATATTTAAAGTATACAATGTGACGACTTGATACATGTATTCATTGAGAAAGGATTCCCCCCATCGAGTTAATTAGCACATCCTTCACCTCACATGTTTTTTTGGTTTTGTTTTTGTTTCTTTTTTTCTTTTTTTGGTGAAACCATTTAAGTTCTATTCTCTTAGCAGATTTCAATTATTCAATACAGTGTTATCAAGTAGAGTCACCACCTTGTACATTACATCCTCAGAACTTATTCATCTTGTAACTAAAGTTGGTAGCCTTTCACCAACATTTCTGTATTTTCCCTACCTCCAAACCCCGGACAAACACCATTCTACAATCTGTTTTTCTGCTTCTATGACTTCAGTTTTTTGTTTTTTTTTTTTAGGTTCCACTTATAAGTAGCACCACATAGTATTTGTCTTTATCTGTCTGGCTTATTTTGCTTAGCAAAGTGCTCTCCAGTTCCAATCATGTAGTCACACACACACACACACACACACACACAAAGTATTTCATTCTTGTTTAAGGTTGAACAGTATTCCATAGTATTCATATACCATAGTTTTTTTTAACCATTCATCCATTGATGGGCATAGTTTTTTTTTCTTCCATACTTTGGCTATTGTGAATAATGCTGCAATGAACATGAAGGTAAAGATATTTCTTTGAGATAATTTTATTTCCTTTGGATATATAACCAGAACTGGGATTGCTGGATTATATAATAGATTAAACTTTAATTTTATGCTGTTTTCCATAGTGGCTGCACCAATTTATGTTTCCACCAATCATGTACAAAGGTTCCCTTTTTTCCATATCACCATCAGCATTCATTATCTCTTGTCTTTTTGATAACAGCCATGCTAGCAGGTGTGAGATGATATCACATCGTGGTTTTTATTTGTATTTCCCTGATGATTAGTGATGTCAATTTGCATGTCTTCTTTTGAGAAATGTCTATTCAGGTCTTTTGCTTATTTTTTAATTGGACTGTTTGCTTTTTTGGTATTGAGTTGTATAAGTTCCTTGTATTTTTTTTTTTTTAATTCAAGACTTATTTATTCTCTAGTTCTGCCCACATGGAGACACCCTCCTTGAAAAGGTGTTGAATCCTTCCGTTCACTTTAACACCTTGTGCTGAAAAAAAGGCGTCCAAGGTTTCAACTATGAGATCCACATTCTTAAAGCACTGATTCTTAAACCTCATCTAGATTTCTCCTCTTGGATGGGGAGAGATGACCCAAACACAGCGAAGAACAGCTCAGGACTGTGGGCTCTGCTCGCCCAGAAGACCTTGCGGCTCCCTTGACCACCCGGCTGGAACCAGGATTAGGGCCCTGAGACGAGGGGCGCCTGCTGGGCTGCCGCCACCGCCACCGCCCCCAGCTCCTGTCCTCTTCACTAGGCTGGCTGTCACCTCTAGTTTCCCTGGAGTTCAGGGATTCCAGACGGTCTCTGCTCACACTTCTGCATCACACCTGCAGCCTCAGCACTGCTGATCCCCACCAGGGGGGAAAAGCACACAGAACTGCTTTTCAACACACCAACGTTCCACACAAAAGTTATTTGATAAGCCCGCAGGTTCTTTTTCATCAGAGGACATTCCCAAGGCCGTGATCTCCCCACACTCCCCACTGCCCTTGCCGGCAGACTGGACGCGCGTGGCCGCAGTGCTGAGTCAGGCACACCCCCCTGGCTCCACCCCGGCGCACTCTCCTGGAGAACTGAGTGTGGTGCCCTGGGCTCATCAGCAGGATCTGTCCTGAAGACAGTCCTAGAGTGACAAGAGCCACACCTGCAGGTCTGTTCCACTGACCAGCCGCAC
Source organism: Eschrichtius robustus (assembly GCF_028021215.1). Lineage (NCBI taxonomy): Eukaryota > Metazoa > Chordata > Mammalia > Artiodactyla > Eschrichtiidae > Eschrichtius > Eschrichtius robustus. The sequence goes on from NC_090830.1 coordinate 70,912,973, forward strand.
AGGACCGAGCTGGGCCCACGGACCTTGGTCTGGACTGTGTTGGCTGGTCATTCTTGCCGAGGTTTGCAGGCCAACAGCCGCCGTCCTTCCTTCCCTGCTCATCACTGCACCAGCGGCTCACTCCTACCTGCTGCCGTCACACGCCTGGCAACCTCGTGTTCCGGGGCCAGCCGAGAACTGAGACCCCAGCAGGGCCCTAGTTCCCAGTAGGCAAACTCCGCATTAAACTACTGCTGCCTAGCCGTGTTCTCGAGGCTTCAGAGCCGGGAAAGTGCGGAGGGCATAGCAAGCCACGCCAACCCCAGCCCCGGACCGCGATGCTCCGCGGAGGCGCCGGAACCTCACCGCACCCCCTCCATCCCCCACCCCCTCACCCCCCGACCCCGCCAACACAAGCGACCTCTGCGCCCGCCTGTCCCGGGGACCCGGGCACACCTCTGGCCACCGCGACCCAGGACGGAGGCGCGGGGCACGGGGCTCGGCCGGCGGCGGGCGCTGGGGCGGTCGGGGACCTGGGCTCTGGCCCCGAGGCCGTGCGGACCCGCCAGGCCCACCTCCGTCCCCAACGCCTGGAAAGCTCCTTGTATATTTTGGATATTAACCCATTATTGAATACGTAGTTTGCAAATATTTTCTCCCATTCCATGTACTGCCTTTTCATTTTTTGAGGTTTCTTTGGCAGTGCAGGAACATTTTAGTTTGATATATTCCCAGTTGTTTATTTCTGCTTTTGTTGTCAAATCTAAAAAAATATTGCAAAGACCAATATCAAGGAACTTCCCTTGTTTCTTTCTAGGAGTTTTACAGTTTCAGGTGTTATGTCTAAGTCTTAATACATTCTGTACTGATTTTTGTGTGTAAGGGCCCAGTTTCATTCTTTTGTATGTGACTATCCAGTCTTCCCACCATTATTTTTTGAAGAGACTATTCTTTCTTCCCCAGTGTATATTCTTGGCTCCTGTCCCACAGAATCGACCATTTATATGTGGGTTTACTTTTAGGCTCCCTATTCCAAATCCTGTGCCCCAAATTTTAAGAACCCCATCTGAGGGAGGCAAAACACTAGGGTCTGAAAGCCAAAGATCCTTGTACCCATGTGACCCACAAAACTATAGAAAACACAAAAGCAGTTCAAACAGGCATGCAAGCACTGAATGCAGCTATTCCCCCAGAATATCCCCCTCCCAGTTCAGAGTAGATAAAAACGCCCATCTCCCAGTGTCTTCTTGAAAAGGTTGATCTATGTACTTTAAAAGCTGCTGAGTAAGGACGGAGTTTCTAATTTAATGCACAACCAGGGGCTGGCTATTATGCTTCCCAGAGAATGGGGAAGCCTGCAGAAACCTCCACAGTCTCCTTCCTCCAACCAACTCCAAGTTGTCAGTATCTCCCTTGAAGGAGCTTGTTCACATGTCGGTACTCCAGCTTTTAAAGCTACTGCCTGAGGGGCTGATCCCCAGATCATGTGGCTCTGATAGCCAACAGGGCTTCAATCTGTGAGTCCCACAGGACTACAGAAAACAAAAAAGCAGTATTCAAACAGCCATCCAATGAGGGCTTAACACAGAGGGAACAGGCAAAAACACCCATCTCCAAGTCTTTCCCTGGAAGAGTTTTATCTGCATAATTTAAAAGCTGCTACCTGAGGGCCAGACTTCTTGAACTACAGGAGAGTTAATATTGTCAAAATGACCAAACTACCCAAAGCCATCTATAGATATAATGCATTCCCTACCAAAATTCCAATGACATTCTACACAGAAATAGAAAAAAAAAAATTCTAAAATCTGTATGGAATGACAAAAGACCCCAAAGAGCCAAAACAATCGAGGAAGAACGAAGCTGGAGGCATCACACTTCCTGATTTCAAACTATATTACAAAGGTATTGTAATCAAAACTGTATGGTATTGGCATAAAAACAGACACATAGATCAATGGATTGTTCCAGAGTCCTTTCATAGACTATGTGTTATCATCTTTCAGCAAAATGACTCTCCCTTTCAGGCACCATTTTGCTCTCAAGATTCCCTAGTCATCCTTTTCTTTTTTAATTTTAACAAGTACGTTTTAATTTATTTTCCAGAGCAAAGGATATTTTATTATGTTTTTATCCACGGTTATTACTTGAAAATTACATCTTAAAGAGTTAATCATTGTCATTTTCCAAATTATGGGTCACTTTTTCTATTTTTTCTTAATTTTATAGAAAATAAATATAAAGAGAAATTTTTCACCATTGAATTTAAATAAAAAGTGAGATTCAGTTAGAATATTTAAATGGTTATTACTTTTGTCAGTAATAATTTTGTAGTAGTAATGTTGATTAGTATAAAATATTTGAATTCTCTATTATCTAAGTAGTGAGTTTTAGATAATTGCCTTTATAAATAAAAAAATTTAATCTGTACACTATTATATTGAAATGACAGCTGGAAATTAATGATTAATCACCCTCCTCGTAGGATAATAAAGTATCATAATTTATATTAATAACTTTTAACATAAGGCCTTTTAATGTGCCTATTTTTTTTCAGTAGCATTCTTAGCCTTAAAGTTCTCAAACACTGTAAAAACCATTTTGCTAAATGGTTAAGATATATGAGTTGGTAATCATCTGCCTACTTTATTTCCAAATAAAGGGATTTATTTTTATTTTTTTTCAATTTAAAACATCAGTGTTGTTACAGGAATGTGTCTATAGATATGGGAAATATTTGATCTCAAGGTACTTTGCATAGTAAAAGAATAAAATCATACCTTAGATGAAGACTGGAATTCGATGAACATTATATACAACAGTGTTGCCAAAAGGTATGACACTGCACATTCAGGTCATATATTATGAAAGGCAAATAATTTATAGAAATGTTACTCCATAAACACAATGTAATTTTGGACATTAGGATGTGAATTAGTGGAAGATATCTATAATCAAGAGAAATAGGATGGCAAGAATTTCTTTTTTAAAGATGCAGAGAAGTCTATCCAAATAATTCATTTCAAGCAACCTCGACAGAGCTAGTTTATGGAGATTATGGGAAGATTGTGCAGTCCCTCAAACCACCCCTTGGCCAAGCTACTTTGTCGAGAAAATAGACATACACAGAGAGATATCCAACGAGTGAAACTTTTTCCTTCTTGTCATTTGAAGGCACACTGAAGAAATTTTAAAAAGCTATACTCAGCATAAGGCAGAAACCATCACTTGTGTTGATTGGTTTCCATCTTCTTTCAGCCAGAGTATAACTTGAAGCTGTTAATTGTTTAGCAGCTTGTTATATTAATAAAGAGATAGTGGTGTCTCATAGTAGACCCCAGGATTTTTCTTTTGATTGCTATATATGTACTATAGACAATTTAAATTATTAGTGGAAGCCACCAACCTTTTTGTTAGCTTTCAATTTGGTTGCTGGATAAATAATAGCAATTTTTGATAATTTAGTGCTGTAAAGTAAACTTGATTGGATATATTGTGCATTGGTTTTAGTGCTAAAAATCAGAGTCAGATTTGTAAATTAATTTAACTGCCTATACAATATGGTTAACTAACTAAATTTTCTATTAGGATTATAATAAAATGTAAGGATATTGGCCTATTTGGACTATAAATGAAATTAGTTGTAATAATTTTTCAAAAGATAATCACTGGCTTACAATTTTCATTTAAAATTCTTATAATACCAGAAATAAAAAGACAAATAATGAGGCTTATTTTGTTTGAGGCGTAAGAATTTATACCAGTTTGTAACTAACTCCATACTAAATCTCAACACAATGGATGTGGATTTGGTCCTTCTTAATATCTTTACTCATGTCTGCTTTTGTCATTTTCTTCTTTTCCATTTCTTCTCGTCATTTGTATAAATCAATCCATTATCCAGTCCCGTATGTTCAACATTCCCTAGTTATTCCCCTAGACTACAGTACTATCATTTAAACTTTACGAGGTCAAGTAAAACAATCTGCCACATGTAATTCTAGCAAAAGTAGAACTTCCACCATTGAACTCAGATAGTAAATAAATCATGAAGTCAAATCTTTTGAAAGGATACGTATTAAAAAAAAAAGAAGATGGGAATGAAAATCAGTGTCATATTAAACACACAGCAGGTTCCCAAATTTTGAATTGAAGTACAAACCCTACCTCTCAAACGATGTGTAGGTGCACTGAATTAATTATAGGTTATAGTAAATATATTTAGAGAACAAAAGAAAATAAACAAGTTTTTAATCTTTCAGGTCAACTTGGATGTACATGATAAACTATTCTTCTTGAAATCCCTCCCCTTATCTTTTCCTGCACCTTTCTCTCTCTAAAGTCCTGGATCCATCTTGCTTGTATTTCCAATGATCAAGGCTAGGATGAGCTAATTAATGGCAAGGTAATGGATCCTTATGGGCAAGGTCCTCCTAAGCTAGCACAATTAAGTAGTTTGGATTTTTCATAGTCGAACAGTTATAAGACTAAGTCATTCTCCTAATAACGCTGTCCTTCTAGTACATCATTAAACTGATACATTTTTATAAAAGTATTCTCATATAGGGAGAAAGAAAAAGAGGGTAAGAAAAACAGAAAATCTGTCCTGACTGAGGAACACCAAACAATTTTCCTCTATGCCCCAGACTCACTAATAAGAGAGATGTTATTCTGGTTCAGAAAGGAAAAAAATAAAAAACCCTAATCACAGAACATACAAAATGAATACTTAGCATTTATCTGATAACAAGATTTCCAATGCACAAAAATGAATCTGAAAAGGTCTCTGAATAAGATCTGTAGTGGCAGGTCACTCATTTACTAACACCACAACTGGGATGTATAACGGAAATGAAACTCCTTTATTTCTCAATAGTTTATTTTTATCTTCTTCATAAGCTTCACCACCTGCTTGGGAACAAGTAGGACATCTAAATTTAGTAAAACCAAGACTAAAATTTCGTACCATTCATAAATTTAAGCAGTTCTTTCAAGTTTAAATCATTCCTTTAGACTGTTCTCTCCTCTCACCTGCTTCTTTTCCAGATTTTGACTGGATGCATTGAATGAGCTAGCGTTTTATGAGAAGGCCAGTAAGATCAAAGCAAAAACCCTCACACTACAAACACCCAGAGATAGTGGATAAAATATAATACAGAAAATGTAGTTTATATCGACAGTATGTTTACCTCTGGAAGAAACTGAATTAAACCCACAGATGCCAGAAGTAAAGGGAAAGCTAAAAGCCTTTAATCATTTAATAGTTTCATTAATTCAACAAACATTATGGAGTGCAACAATATACCAGGCAGTGTTCAGGCTTTATTCATAGACACGAATAAAACACAAATTTTTCTGCTATCGGATCTAAAGGAGTAAAATCATATCATTTCCAGAAGATCATGCGAATTATTGGACAAGGGCTGAGTATTCACACCTACATTCTTTTCTTAAAGAAAAGAATCTTCAGGAACACTAAAGATAAGGAACTGAAACTGAGACCTAGTGTAAAGAGATCAAATAAGCTTCCCCTATAATCAAAGATGACTTGAACCATCTCTATACCATAGCTCTCAGTGGATTAAAAACTATTTATTGGGAGAAACTACACCTCTGGCTTGAATTTCAGATAGGTTTGAACTTTGACTTTAAAACCAGCCTGGCGAGTTGGTAAAAGAAATCCTTGTTGTAAGTCAACTCTCCTAAAAGACCAGTACACCCATCTGTTGACAATGCAATGGATCTAGAATCTGTCATACAGAGTAAAGTAAGTCAGAAACAGAAAAACAAATACCACATGCTAACACATATATATGGAATTTTAAAAAGCAGTACTGATGAACCTAATGGCAGGGCAGGAATAAAGACGCAGACGTAGAGAACGGATTTGAGGGCACTGGGTCAGGGGGGACGGGGAAGCTGGGATGAAGTGAGAGAGTAGCACTGACATATATACGCTACCAAATGTAAAATGGATGGCTAGTGGGAAGCAGCTGCATAGCACAGGGAGATCAGCTCGATGCTTTGTGATGACCTAGAGGGATGGGATAGGGAGGGTGGGAAGGAGGCTCAAGAGGGAGGGGATATGGGGGTATATGTACACATATAGCAGATGTGCTTTGTTGTACAGCAGAAACTAACACAACATTGTAAAGCATCTATACTCCAATAAAGATGTGAAAAAAAATTACTAGTGATGATCATTTCAACTTCTAAGAACATGAGGTTTTCCTATTCTTTTAATGAATGATCAACTGCTGGATATTTTGATAGGACAGCAAGTATGCAACAGCATTTCGGTCTCTGTGGAGCTCATTTCTGAACATCTCAACATGGACAAATTCTTTTAAAAAATATCAGAATTTATAGCCACTTCTAAACCGGAATCCAAATATTCTCAAATTAAACCAGCAGTCGGATTCAATAACCAATCTGAAGAACACAGAAAACCACACTAGGGTTATTAGGTAAATTACCTAATACCATGAGCTTTTTAGTTTATTTCCTGAATCACTTAAGTAATATCAAAATAATGTAAATGCTAATACAACATTATTCCGTTACAAGAGCACGTGTTTCACCTGCCAAGTGTAACTGCCTGCCCAATCTAAATTTTCAGGTGAGGTTTTCGTACCCAGAAAGAAGGGAAGTGTGGAGCTTGGGAAGAATTCCCAAGTCTCAATGACAACATTTAGGAAGCTGAGGCTGAGTTATCCTTAATTCCTTTTTTTTTTTTTTTTTTTTTTTTTTTTGGTCCCAGTGTCCAAATGTGAAGCCTCTTTTCCTCTTGCTAGTTTCTCCAGAGACTAAACCTCTTGCTTCCTGCTGGGTGAGGAGTGTTTACCAGGCGGTGCCAAATAAAAATTGGGAAAGGAGATCAGAGCGATCTAACTGTTCCTTAGATAGAATTTCAACTAATTCTCCTACTTTCATCTCCACCTCTCACTACTATCTTTGGATATCTTTGGTATTACTCACTGCAGAGTATTTTGGAGATTTAGTGATGCAAATGGCTCACTTCTTGTTAGTTTTCCCTCTTTTGGTACATTCTACTTGTTCATACATTTTCTCATCTTCCATATGCCAAAATTTAGTGAACATTCATCTAGTGTCAGTTCCTTACCAATGTATATATTCCTTTATGGTCATTTTATAGGAAGCAGTAGAAATGCATGCATGTTTTTAATTAGTCATTTTAAGCTAGAGGTCTTTCATGATATTATCCTAGAGAGTAAATTTTCTATTATATTTGAAAACATTTTGGCTCTATGTTAGCTCTGTTGCCAATAAAAAGCATTAAAATATTTGAGGAAATTATATTCCAGTTTAAAAAAAAATCCTAAATGGATACAACAAAAATTAACAAAACGGAAACACTGGACATTGTCAATAAAAACCTAAATATGAAATTTTAAAAAAACGATTTCAAACTGGAATGATGGTAGTGAGTTATAGCATAACTTAAATTTACTTAGTCAATATTAAGGCACTATTGATCACAAAGCTCTACCTCAATTCCCTTTCTAAAGGTGAGAATAAATTAGAAGAGACAGTCAGCTATGCAGCCAAAATGCTAAACAGAAACAAGATACTGTGAGATTTAATTTTAGACTTGTTAGGAATAGTCTTTGTGATTCTGGAATATACATTTAATGTCTATACATCTCAGTTTGTTATCTATAAAATGAGAGAGTCAGATTGGAAGGTCTCTAAATTCCTTTCTAGGTGCAAATTGTTTCTAAATCTAAAATATATGTTTCTCATATAAAATATTATTTGAAATGTTAAAAAATAGATCCCTCATTTTTAATAAATATCCACATCATGCTTAAAAGACTATAGTATCTTAATCTTTTTATTGCTTTTTCTACCTTTATAGTGACAAAATAACTGAGTAAGAAGAAAACATAATTTTTGTAATGTTATAAAGTGTTAATATTTAATAAATACTTTATACTTATCAGATACAGGATATTATCAGGATGTTATTATTTACCTTATTCTATAATGATGGAAGTTAAGTTGGGTAATTTGACCAAGTCTCCATAAGCCATAAAAGACTAATAAAAACCACATCTAATTATTCATTACAGGTGGATATGCATACTGTAAAATCTTTTTTATACAGGTTTGGGGGAGTTATGTTCTATCATATATACTTTCTACCTAAATTTATTAACTGTCAGACCAAAAAATGCTCCTTTTAGAATGTAAGTATATTTTTATTAACAATTATTTCTTAAAACTGTAAAGTGATTTTTGAAAAATATCTGTTTTTGTGTCTTCTGAATTAATTTTGAAAACTATGTGAATTAGCATTGTGACTGTTCCTTATAGCTAAGGAGCAACATGTATTTGTTAATTTTTCCTTATAATTACAGTAAAATAACTAAATAAATGTTTTGTACATTAAAATGCACATTTTCTAATTTCTTGTCAGACTGAGAACCATCTCCTTGTTGTTACTCTAAGATGCTTTCTAATAAAGATATTAATAGAAAAAAATAAAACATTTTGAGCAGGCTCTCTCTTTGCTCTATATGCAGTGTCGTATTAATATAACAATCAACTCTGCAAAAAGAATACTTTTCCTATTTACAAATGAGAAAACTGAAACACAAAAGGATTAGGTCACATAATCTGCCCATTTTCCAAAACTGGTAAGTCAAATAGTTATAATTTTAAGCCCCAGTCTGTCTAACTCTAAGCTCTACATTCTCGAACATGGTGCTGTGTTTGTCAATTAATGAAAGGTGGTGCAAAGACTTGAAAAAGTAGATATTTTTAAAAATCTACTAAAATAAGCCTTTATTGTGAGATGAATGAAAACTATGTGCACAAACTGTGTTGTTTCAAAAACTAGCTACTCATCATGCTGATGAAAGGCCAAAAGAGTAATACAATTAAATATGATTAGTCTCATTACATAATCTACTCAGATGAATGAGCGATGTGATTAACGCTATTTTTTCCATTGAAGAAAAACATACATAGAGAAAAAACATACAAATTACAAATGTATAACTCTTGCCAAGTGTGGCTTAAAAATTAGCACATGCCTGGGTAGGAAAAGCAGCAGAAAATATCTGGCCCACCTTAATGTGGATGTACTTTCTTTCCTCTCTGTGATCTTGAAACCTCAAGTCTTTTCTGCCAATAAAGTCACTACCAAATGCCTTCAACTAGCTATTTTGTTAAATTATTATTTTATCCAGGTTTTATAGTTGCTCTTGGTAGAAGTGTGTTAAAGCAGAAGTGTCTTGTTGATGTTTAAAAATTGAAAGTAAACATGATCCAAATTTAAAATATAACATCAAATTAATTTCTGACAGGGTAGAATTAGGTCAATTAATTATATAGAAGCAAAAAAAAAGTTGGAAATAATCAGTAGTTTGGTTTGCCATAGGGGGAAATGTTAAAGGCCCAGTGTCCAGTTCCAAGTAGTTTATACAAATATTTAAATTTAAGCAATTTAATAAAGTAAATTAGAGGAATTATACGATGACTGAGAAGTGCTTCTGTACATGCTAAGCAGTACAGAGATTTTAATGGTTTCAGAAGAAATTAAAAGAGATTAAAAAAACACTTTATTGTACAATACATAATGGACAACCAAACAAGTAAATAGTTTAACTGGTTTTTAAAATTCATTTAAGTCCGTGAAATGTGAAATGCTTTAACTTACAGAAATTTTAGAAAATAATGTGCTGATACCAGATAACATAAATTATAATGGTCATTTTCTACATTACATAAATCTATTAAAGTGAGAAAAGCAAGCAGATATAATTGCAACTATTTGTGGAAAATCAGACAATAGGAATCAATATGTATCAGAGGGATTATCTGAAAGATCTCCTGATGATGACTATGATATACTTGCAAATAATCTACAAGAGATGAAAGATGAAAGAACAGGTATAATTTGTAATAATTGTTGAATATCAGGATAGACATAACTTTTTCTGAAGAGAGAGAATTCCACATTCTCTAACATTTTCATTTTTAAAATATCCCAGAAAATTAACAAGAAAAGAAGTGACAGCGATCCTAATATCCATAGAATGTTCAAATTTTCTGAACTAGGAAAAAAAGAAAATATTGAACAATTTTAATACAATACATACATTTATAATTGATAATAAACAGATAATTAAGTTTGCCCCCCAAAAGAAATAATTCAGTGCTATCATTCCATAACTGATGATAAGCAAAGCAGACTGTTAATCAGCAAGAAATGTTAGTTGCTACTCAATGAATAAGGAATGCAATATGGGCAGAATTTCACTGAGTGAACATACTGTAAACCACAAAATCTGGAAGCATGGAGTAATTAAATAAGTGAGGTAAACTATGTGCAACAAAAAGATGATCCAAGCAGATTATATAACTTGTAGTCAATATAACAGATGGCCCATATGCCTGATGAAATTACCTAACAGCAAAAATTGTGATTTAATGAACATTGGGGAGTCTGGTGAAATTTGGTTATTCCAAAATTTATGTAACTTTAAAGTACCAACTCTATAACTCAGTAAAAATTATAAACCTCAAAGCTCATATTTGTGTCATAAAAATCTATCTCCCTTCAAAGATGTTAAGAAATATATTAAATATTAAGTAAACTGACTTTACTTGAGACTTTCATTATTCATTTTATTTGAGAATGATTTTATAACACCAAACTTGGTGTTACTAAATATTCAACTAAATGCATTATACATTTAAATTTAAACTAGATACTCATTAAACACTTTTCAAAGTTATAATAGAAAATCCTATAATTTAAACAATTACATACTTCAAATTTTTCCCTAATTTTGGAATTTTTATTTTTTATATCAAATATTTATTGTACAACTATTAAAAAGCTGTATTACTCACTAGTATAAAACAACTTTTCTTTCAAAGAACTGTGAATATACACAATTGGAAAAATCATGCAATCAACCAAATCAGTATCTGGTGGACAATTTTTATGAATTTTATAGCAACAACACAAATTAATGCCTTTAGAGGATATATATTATATATATATATCACATATATGTAAACTTCACTGTTTCTGAACTTCATAAATCAAACATCTAGAGATACTTCTAAATGTTACCATCTTTATATGACAATTAAATAGTCATAATTTGGAGGTGAATTTTTTTTGGAATTGTATTTGCATACAAACTTGACCATGTACAGTCAAGATACCAACAAATATCTTTTAAAATCTATATTATACATTAATATAAATATGACCAGAGCACCCCAGTGAGTTCCTATCTACGAAGGTACATCGATGTTGATTTTCCAAAGTTCTTATTCTCACTTCATCTTTGGCTATATTATCTTTCATTTACTGAAATGTATTCCACTCTTAAGTCTTTCATGAGACCTGCATGTATTCATAAACTTTATTGTTATTGGAGTCACCAAGCAGCTTCTTCTACATTCTGCTTTTTCCTGAGCCAAATAAAATTTTTTCATATTTCCCTTATGAGGGCTCTCATTGTATGGTCCATAAGTGGTGTGCCCTGGATTTATGCTCCAATATCACCCAGGCATTGAGATTCTTTACCAGTGCTGAGTTATAAGCCAAATTGAGGAGAGAGTTCCTCTCCCACACTGGGCTGCACTTTGTCATGCAGATCCCAAAGCACCACAATATCTCACAAAAGTTGCACTAGTCTTTCATGACAACTCTCCTTTATCTTACATAAAAAGCATCTAGCAAAGATTTCACTCAGTCGTATGCATTAGTAAACACAGACTTTGGCAGGAAAATAATAAACCAATTTTTTTCTTGAGATAAAAACAAAACACTCAAAGTATCTTTGTAGAGAGTACTTTAACATAGAAAACTAGTTACCTCATTAACCTGAGCATTATTCCTCTCCAGCCTATGAATATCTTCAAACTTTTGTTTAAACTGAAAACAACAAAGTGAGGAGGATTTTCTCAATGTAAGAAAATACAGTCAAGTTTCCTTATCTTAGAAACACCTTGCGTTCTTCATGCCCCCAAACAATGACTTCAATAGCCGATCACTTGAGATTTGTCATTAAAATTACTGTAGTTCTGGGACCTACATTTCGCCTCCCAGAGAAGGCCACTCCAAGTTGGTAGCTGCCTTCTACAATGAAAACTCAACACCAAAATCACAACTATCTGCAGAACAACCACCGATTAAAAAGACCAAAACCTACCAAAAACATCTTCTGTAACTAAAGACATAAAGAAGGAGACAGGTAGGAGGGGCAGACATGAGACAGAATTAAGTCCCATACTCCCGGGTGGGCGACCCACAAACAGAAGAATAATTATATTGCAGAGTTTCTCCCACAGGCGTGAGAGTTCTGAGCCCCACGTCGGGCTCCCCAGCCCGGGGTCCTGACCAGGAAGACAAACCCGCACCGCATTTGACTTTGAAGGCCAGCGGGGCTTAAATTTCGGCAGCCCCACAGGACTGAGGGAAACAGAAACTTCACTCTTGACGGGCGCATACAGGCGAAGCAGTAATTTGACAGGCGCCTGGGCCAGACCTACCTGCGGGTCTAGGAGAGTCTCCTGGAGAGCTGGGGCGGCTGCGCTCACGCTGGGGCGTGCGCACTAGCGGCAGCCATATTCGGGAGCTCGTTCTGCCGCGTGGAAGCCCGTGCGGGCAGGCGCAGTAGCGCCAATTGCCGGCCCCACCCAACAGCCTGTGCACCTGTGCTGGAACGTCTCGGCCCAAACAATAACTACGTGGGGACACAGCCCCACCCATCAACAGGCTGCTTAAAGGCTTCCGGAGCCCACGGGTGCCTCTAGACGCGCCTCTACACACAGCCCTGCCCACCAGGGGGGCCAAGACCCAACTCCACCCACCAGGAGGCAGACACCAAACTCAAGAAAATAACAATCCCCTAGCAGGCCAGACCCTAGCCTGGGACCAGCTAAACCCTAGCCCTGCCCACTAGCAGGACAACACAAGTGTTGGGACATCTCGGACCCCGTACCCAACTGTGTCAGGAACCACCCCTCCCCCCCAACCCCCAGCAATCTGAAACCAGCCCTGGGGTCCCTTGGCCCTGTAGCCAGACTCCAGGACCTGGCTCTGCCTGTCAGTAATCTGGCACTAACCCCAAGACCTGGCTTCCCCGACTAGTGAGGGGGCCAGAGCCCAGGAGTCTTTTGGACCCTGACTCTGCCCACCAGTGAGCCAGCACTACTGAATAGTGGGATATTTTTAGTGGACTTTTTCCAGTCTGTCCTCTGTGCAAACAAATCATATTTAGATGCTTAAAAGAGCTTGTTTTTATTTGCTATTGCCAGATGTTTTCTATTTTAGTGATGAGTCTTTTTCCAAGCATATTGCAAATCACATTGATTTTGAGCCATATTATGGCTCAGATGAAAATGAATATGTAAAACAAATGAAATATACTTTATTTCTATATCTCAGATCCTTTTTATTCTGCTTATACATTTAGATACATGTATCTAATCTCTTACTATTCCCCCAAAGACTCTTTTTTTTTTTTTTGCGGGATTACTTTAAGGATCCCACTCTGTGGGATGCGGTTGAGGGAAAGAGTTATAGGTAATGGAGACCCAGGGTATGAAATGATTATTCAAGGACTTCAACATTTAGGATATTAAGTTATGTGAAAGAACACTCTTGCTACACAACACTGGGATGATGTAAAAATGCCACTAGGACTATGTGGTATAGTGTTACATCCTTCCTTCCCTTCTCTACCTCTACCCTTCTTCTCTCCTTCCTTACATATTAGGTACTAAGCCTGGTTTTAGGCACTTGGGAAACACTTGGTTGCAAAATTCACAAAATAACCTGTCCTCATAGAGGTTGTATACAGTTATTAAAAATTTGGTTTCAGACCTACCTGATTCGGCATCCTGACTTTATGAATTAATAGTTTTATGATTTTAACAGTTTGGGAGGCTGAGAAGTCTGAGATCCAGGTGCCAGCAAGGTTGGGTTCTGATGAGAACTCTGTTTCTGGCTTGCAGATGGCTATCTTCTTGGTATGCCCTCACATGATAAAGAGAGAAAGCTGAGGTGTCTCTTTCTCCTCCCATAAGGAGACTAATTCCATCATAGAAGCTACACCCTCATAACCTCATCTAAATTGAATTACCTTGCAAGGTCCCCCCTCTAAATACCATCACATTAGGGGTTAGGGCTTCAACCTATACATTTAGGGGTGGACACACATACACATAGAGAGAGTTTGAAAAGTGTCCTGTCTTTCAGTGATAAATACCATGTTTATGGATGAAATTACATGATATAAAATTAAATCTCTTTAAAATATTAAATGATGGAGGGAAAAGGATAGACGTAAAACAAGATTGACCACTATCAATCATTGGCAGTGACTTATGTTGTATTTTATGTACATGGGGGGAGGATGTACTTTTACTCTTTTCTCTACTTTATACATATTTGACACTTTTCTTAATATCATATTTTAAAACTTTCAAAAAATGTGTGGGAAGTAGCCAAAACATTACTGGAGGAAATAGTATAGCTAAATTTCATATATAAGAAAAGAAAATATCATGTACATTAAAGAGTTAACCATATTAAATGTTAGAAAAAGAAGAGCAAATAAACTCCAAAGAAAATTCAAAGATTGAAAATGATATAGATCAGATATTGATATTAATAAAATAGAAGCATACAATAAAGAGATAAAAAAGACAAATTATTTTTGAAAAATCTAATCAAATTGATGTTTCTAATGAGACTGATGAATCAAATGTGAGAGAAGTCCCAAATGGTGAATGTCAATGTCAAGAATAAATAGGGGAATTACAATAGATTCTGCAGATATTATAAAAACAACAAAATAAAATTATAAAAACATGCCAATAAATTTGGAAAATTTAGATTAATGGATGATTTCCTAGAAAAATACAGCCTACCAAATATGACATAAAAAGGAAAAAAAAACCTCGAGCATTGTATATTATTTAGATGTTGAACTCATAACTTCAAAGTTTTCCAAATGCATTTCTGAGTAATTATACCAATTATTTAAGAAAGAATTACAGTCAATCTTACAGTAAGTTTTCCAGAGAATTCAAAATTTGGGAAGAGTGACCAACTTGTATTATTAGTC
Organism: Eschrichtius robustus; assembly: GCF_028021215.1. Lineage (NCBI taxonomy): Eukaryota > Metazoa > Chordata > Mammalia > Artiodactyla > Eschrichtiidae > Eschrichtius > Eschrichtius robustus. The sequence goes on from NC_090830.1 coordinate 70,928,074, forward strand.
CAGCATACCATTTATGCCAAATAGATCAAGAGTATTAAGAGAACAGAAAGTTACTGGTTTCTCTCCTAAAGGATACTGAAGCCAAAATCTTAAATTCCACAAGACATTGAATGAACAGTAAATGAATCGACATAAATGTTCTATTTATTCAGGGAATATGTGTTTTGTTTAACATTCAAAAGTCAGTTATTATAATTTGCATTGAAAGATTAAAGAAAAATCATAATTCTTTTCAGCAGACGCAAATAAAGTGGTTGATAAAATTCAACACCCAAGGGGCTTCCCTGGTGGCGCAGTGGTTGAGAGCCTGCCTGCCAATGCAGGGGACGCGGGTTCGAGCCCTGGTCTGGGAAGATCCCACATGCCGCGGAGCAACTAGGCCCGTGAGCCACAACTACTGAGCCTGCGCGTCTGGAGCCTGTGCTCCACAACAAGAGAGGCCGCGATAATGAGAGGCCCGCGCAACGCGATGAAGAATGGCCCCCACTTGCCACAACTAGAGAAAGCCCTCGCACAGAAACGAAGACCCAACACAGCCATAAATAAATAAATTAAAAAAAAAAAAATTCAGCACCCACTTGTAATAACACAAAACTAGGAATAGAAAGGGACTTTCTTCGTCTGATAAGGCATGTTTTAACAAACTATAGAGCAAACACCCTGTGGTGAAATAGAAAGTTTTCCTTTTATGTGCTGGTATCTCACCAGGTCAGGTAAAATCAGCTTGATTTTCAACTTGCAGCATCTGCATTCCGTTGCCTGAGGGCTTTCTCCTGCTGCTGGAGCCAGCTTTGTTGCCCCTGTGGGAGGCCAGGTGTGCCAGGGAATGAACGGCTCTCAGGAGTAGCTTTCTACATGGCTGACAGGAGTTAGTGCACACGTACCTCACCACGCGCACCTGACTCTTGGCTGGGATAACAGAGAGACGCATGCCCTATATTGCCTCCTAGACTTTCTCTCCAGGGAGAAAGTTCCAGTAGCCCACAATAGACGCTGGTACCCTTTATCGGCTATCTTCCCTTTCCTTCTTTTTCTCATTTCTTTAATAAACTATTTGCACTAGAAGCCTTGTCTCAGGGTCTGCATCTAGGAGAATCCAAACAAATCCATAATGTAATTTTAAAGTTCTGATAATAATTTGATAATAATAAATTCCTTTCTAAAAAATAAGGTTTTTTCCCACTGATTTTCTACTTGCCAACTTTCTCTTCTTATTACAAAATCTTATGCTTGATATTGATTTCAGCTCAAAGAAAATTAAAGATCATAAGCAAACAACCAAACAAACAAAACACCCAAATTAAAAACAAAGCATGATAGTCTCACTTTAAACAAAAATGCACTCTGCTTTAGCACAATAGTTAATCATCAAGGTCAAGACTTTCATAATCACAGGAATATAATTCAACATTTTCACAAACAAATATAAATATGTGAACCTATATGAACAGGCTTTTTTACATCAGGAACCACTAATTCAAATTTCAGAGTCAGTATAAAACCCACTAAAAAATACTGTGGCAATGGAGGTGTTTTCTCTTTCAACATCCTAATCCTTACACATGGAAATATTTAAGATGAAAGGTAATTGGTCTCTCCTTACACCTTATTTATTCCTCTTGGGCGGAGGGAGATTTATTTGAGTCATTGGTTTGGGAGAAGGAAGTGGTCCTGATTAGCTTGCTGGCTTCTCATTTGAAGCCAGCCTGTTTATAGGATGTACGAACTCTGGTGAGAGGCTTCCTCTCCAGCAGAACCCTGGGACTGTCCACACCGCAGGTGACTGACGGGATTGCTATCCAGTTCAGCGGCAGTGTCTAAGTAAACCCACTTAGCCGCCACCAAAATCTGCATTCTCAATATCACTATCAGTTAAAAATATTTTCATTCCCATCTGTTTAACTCCTACATGCATCTCCTATGTGTTTGAACTTAGAAGGAAAGAACATGATGTTATTTACTTTCCCCCTAAAATCACAAACTATTGACTAAGAATCTCTGGGGATGTTAACAATTTCCACAGATGACTCTGAAGCAGAGTGAAGTTTGAGAATCCTGAGAGACAATGATTCATAAGCACACAATACACTGTTCTGGAAAGAAGCTTATATTCAAAGTTTTAAATTTGAAATATTTGAAAGTTTTATATAAGTTTTCATCAGTTATGGGCTAGGAATGGTTAAAATCATTACTTTAAAATTATAATTTTATTTTAACTAAATGTACAATTTAATTATAATTAGTTAAATTAAATCTAGTGTAAAAATACACTTAGTAAAGTTTTAAAATTTTAAGTGAAATAGAGTGACAAAATTAAAATATTTGCTATTCTGTCAATATGCCCAATGTTATCCTAACATACTGGGGAATACTCTTCAGGTTCTGTTCAAGATTATCTTGATCAGGGGAGAAATTTTCCCTCAATGCATACATTTTCATTCAAGATGCCCAGGTTCCACATACCCTGTTCAGTGGGCTTTCCTGTATCCAAATGTCCAGGACAGTTAGTCAGTTGAGTTGAACTCAGAGAATAGATTAGTGGTGTTTTTATTTTTTTATTTGGATGTTTACATATCATCAGATCTAGAATCTGAGATTCTCCTATCTGTACTGTGTCCAGGGCTCTCTTCCCTTTCCTAAAGAAGGATTTTCTTCCTCTATGTCTTTCTCTTCACTTAAACCCTCTGTTCTCTAGTTTGGGGAATAGATAAACTAGCTCTGCAAATCCATCTATCTTATGCTAAAACCTGTACCTTCTTTAGTCTTTGATTTTGTTTTGTGTTATCTGGTGAAGTAAAATGATCACTGATGGAGGAACTAATAAGAGGCTCACAAAGGAGAAAGGAACATTTAGAAAGTACATAAATTAATACTTCATAATATAATAAAATACAATCATGTTAAAGAGAAGCTAAAATTAAACAAATAAGACTTGCTCTGTAAATTTCAAAACATATTCTAGATAAACAGAACAGATGATGAGAAACAATCCATATGTGTGTGTGTGTGTGCACGTGCATTTCTGAGCTCAGTATCATATCTATTTTTCTATCCCTCCCTCCCTTTCTACCTCCCATACATATTTTTCGAGGGTCAGCAAATGGCCAGATAATAAATATTTTAGTCTTTACAGACATACAGTCCTTGTCACAACTACTTAATTCTAGATTATTGCACAAAAGTAGCCATACAAAATATATAAACAAATAAGCATGGGTGTGTTCCAGTAAAACATTATTTACCCAAACAGGTTGGTGGGATTGATTTTTTTGACCCCTGGTATAAATTAATATAGTATAATCAGAAAGGGAGAAAGGGTGGGCTATTCGTTAAATGGCATGGTAATATTTTTCCAATCCCCTCTAGACAGCCACAAATAACTTCTAGATGGTACTGTTAAAATTTCTGAATATTTAGCATAATGTCCATCTTTCAAAGTATACATAAAAAATAGTAGAATAGATATATGTATCACAAATCATTTTCCTAAGAGAGTTTTGGATAGTCTCATTTAAAAATTGAACATGTAGTTTCTTTAGAGTCTTGACAACAAATATGACATAGTACAGCTTGGAAGCAAAAATAAAATGCAGAGAAATAAGACATAAAAGTAAAACTTTTAAAAACAAGGAATGAAATTGCCCTAAACTTAATTTCAACACTTTCTATATTATTGCCTTGATGACAACTTACACATTCCATATTGTCTTGAGACCAACTTAAATCACTGTCATCCTAGATATGAAACTCATTTGCTTATATTTCCATAAGTATTTTGACATCGTCATAATAATTAGTATTAAACATTAATACAAAGCTTTTGGGACATATATGCATGCGGTTTTATCAACACACTACCTAACAATTTAAAGGGCAAGCTAGAATTACATGAAATCTAATTATCTGTTTCCACTAATTTGGTTTGCATTTTTGGACTATCACTAAACTTTCTTCTACTTTTTGAAGATAAGGGCTATAAGGGGCATTGGTAATTAGTGAGACCTTTAAAATTCAATTTCATGAGAACGAAAATGTAGAGTGTTTTCTCTTAAGGTCCAGCCTCTTCTTTTGATTGAGTGCCATCTGAAGCTGTGAATCTAGATGCTGTCAAAGTAAGCTCCTTGTGTCAAAACAATTGCACTGTGGTTATGCCCTTCCAATAAATAAACTGCTTCTATTTGCTGAAATTAGGCACCCCCATGTTCTCCAAATATTGTCAGCTCCTCAAAATAGACAATGTTGTCTCACATATATTTCATTTACTATCATTTTAAGTCAACTCGTTTGAAATATTAATTTTCTTTAAAAAATGTAAACTGTATCATTCACATCTGGCAAGATATCACATCTAAATTCCAACTACAGGTAAGATAATGTGGTTATAAATGTAGCATCAGCTGCTTGAAGACTGATACTGTAGGGGAGGAAGACTTTTCCTTTCTTCCCTTCTAGTGCTTTGGCTGTTCTAATAATTAAGTTGACATAAGCCAGATTAAAAGGAGAAAAACAAATTTAGTTCATATTTACGAGAGCACATAGAAATATGAGACTCTCCTATAGTCAGGCAATTGAGGCTTGTATGCCATCCTGAGCTAAGGAGAAGGGGGTAGGGGTCAGAGACTTCAAAGGAGAGGAAGACAATTCACAAGAAGATGGGAAGTGCAAGTGTTTGGTAAACAAACGTCTGGCAAGCCTTGGGAGAATTGTTTCTGATATAAAAAGAGTTATCTTTGGTAATAGCTCTCTTCCTGGTACAGGCTTCCTAACTAAATTCTTTTAGGCAGTTAAGGGGTAGGTAAAAAAGTTTTCAGGTCTGTTGAGCCTTGATTTTCTTCAGCTCAGAATAAGTGGCATGTTTTGGGACAGCCTGCCTTGAACCCCATTAATACTTATCTATCATGTAATTGGAATAAGATCTATTATGAGGCGAAAGCTTGATAGTAAGCATTTCTCCATCATGAAAATCACTGTCAGTGATTACTTTTGAGACAGGCTGGGACCTGGGACCCTTTGGTGCAGTGCTGTAATGCTTTGTACCTGAACCAACATCTCCTAGAACAACAAAATACACAGAAACTATAAGGGAATAAAAATAGCTGCGTGCATGGGCAGTTGGGGCAAATTCTGGACAAAAGATACAAAAAGACCAAAAAAGCCCAACTGCCATTTCTGAAGAGCTGGGAGCAAAAAGAGTGGGTCAGGAGCAAAACCAGGGTACTGTGCATGCCTCCTTCACACAACACCACCTAAGCCACCCCTCCAGGCTGACCCCCCTAGGCACACCCCTACCTCATCCCATATAAGGAACAAGCTCACCCCACCCAGGGAGCAAATGAGCAAGGGAACCTGTTACTTCTTTTTGCTCCCCCGGATGCAACAGAGGCGCCAGTAAAGACTTGCCTGAATTTCTTGTCTTGCCTCTGATCAACTTCTATTGATTAAGGATGCCAAGAACCCTGGTGGGTAACACTTTAACATTTTTTTTTTTTTTTAATGCATCTTTATTGGAGTATAATTGCTTCACAATACTGTGTTAGTTTCTGTTGTACAACAAAGTGAATCAGCCATATGCATACATCTATCCCCATATCCCCTCTCTCTTGAGCCTCCCTCCCACCGTCCCTAACCACGTCTCTAGGTCATTGCAAAGCACCAAGCTGATCTCCCTGTACTATGCTGTTGCTTCCCACTAGCTAACTATTTTACATTCGGTAGTGTATATATGTCAACGCTACTCTCACTTCGCCCTGCTGTGTCCTCAAGTCCATTTTCTGTGTCTATGTCTTTATTCCTGCCCTGCTACTAGGTTCATCAGTACCAATTTTTTTTTTTTAGATTCCATATATATGTGCTAACATACGGTATTTGTCCCTCTCTTTCTGACCCACCCCACTGTGCATGACAGACTCTAGGTCCATCCACCTCACTACAAATAACTCAATTTTGTTTCTTTCTATGACTGCATAATATTCCACTGTATATATGCGCCACGTCCTCTCCATCCACTCATCTGTCGATGGACACCCAGGTTGCTTCCATGTCCCAGCTACCTCAAACAGTGCTGCAATGAACACTGTGGTACATGTCTCTCTCTGAATTATGGTTTTCTTGGGGTATATGCCCAGTAGTGGGATCGCTGGGTCATACTTCTAGTTTTTTAAGGAACCTCCATACTGTTCTCCACAGTGGTTGTATCAATTTACATTCCCACCAACAGTGCAGGAGGGCTCCCCTTTCACCTCCCCACCCAGCATTTATTATTTGTAGATTTTTTGATAATGGCCATTCTGACTGGTGTGAGGTGACACCTCATTGTAGTTTTGATCTGCATTTCTCCAATAATTAGTGATGTTATGTATCGATAATAACATTTTTATTAGTTACAGACACAATTATAAAATAATCTACATTATAGAATTAGATTTAAGAAGGATTGGGATTATTACCTAGGGCAAAATAAATGTAGGGGAACTTGCTGAAGTTTAAAAGTTACTGAATTTGTATTCACAGGAACTGGATTTGAGTCTGAGTGCCTTCATTGAAGGAGTAAACTCACCTCTTGAAAACTCAGTTTTCTCATTACAAAAATGGTTTCAATAATCATCTCTTTCTACACATATTTTTAAAAATATTCTGCAATGATGTAGGAATGGAAAAAGTAATTGTGAAACCCAAAGTATGAAAAACTATTTTCTTTTTTGATTGGTTGATAAATGATGGGCTTTTAAAAAAAAGTATATTTCATTGTTTTCTAATTTTTTTCTCAGGGATAATTGTTTCAAATGTAGATTCCTAAGCCCTTTCCCAAGAGATTATGTTTAAGTATTACAATAGGAAATTCCTGTAATTTTTGTTTTTAGTCAAGGCATATATATCATTCTAATGATCAGACAAGTTTGGAAAATACTGGCTTATATCCTTTCTCTCAGTGAAAGTCCATGAATACAGTGATTCAAATATTAAGGTATTTGAACTGGAGTAAAATTTTAAGTAATAAAAATGAAACAAAATTGCTACCCTTACACCTTACTCACACACAACAATTTATCTTTTTTTTTCTTTCTTTAAAATTACCAGGTACACCAGACATGAAACATGTTCAACTAACCTCTTTCTTTTATTGGTATGACATCTTCATGCCTTAAGACATTTTACCATTTTCCTTACAATATTGCTTAAGTAGAGAGATAGATTAGAATCAATTTTCTAAATAGATTTGCCTAGAGAATCAATTATTAACACATGCTAACATTATAAAAAGAGAAATAATAGTCAGTCATTTTATTTTTCCTGGTGAAAGAATATAACACCTCCCAATTTCCCCATATATGAAGAACAGAAAAACATATTACCTGACCCCATAAAGAATCAGCAAAATTCAAACAGTGGAAACTATAGGACAATCAGTCTTGCTTCATCAACAAATAAGTTGACAGGAAAAAAATGGAGGGAAACATAGATTAAAGAAACATGAAAGATAATAGACCTTCTTTAATTTAACCCTGATTTATACCAACTTTAAAAAAAGGGCGTAGGTCATTGAAAATTTTGACATTTATAATAATTTTTTTTTTATTTTTTTAAAGTATAATGGTATTATCGTTATGTTAAAGAGTCTTTATCTTTTAGAGATACATATCAAAATATTTGTGGAGGAAAAAGTATGTCTGGGATTGCTTCAGAATATTTCAAGAAGGAAAGAATGAATGGGGTTGTAGATGAAGCAGGATTGACAGTTGTCAGCTGGTTGCTGGGGATAGGTGATGGATATACCAGGATGCATTTTCCAGTTTTCTACTTTTGTGTATATTCAAAATTCTCCATAATAAAAGGTTAAATATAGTAAATATACCTAGACCATTTCTAAATGTATTGACTCAATAGATCTTGGGTAAAAGCTACACATTATATTTTAAGTAAGCTACATAGTTGTAGCTGATAGACAACCATGGATTAGGTATACCTAAAAGTTAATATGTATTTTAATACATGTATTTATTTTTCCACTATTTTAGTTATTTCTATGTGGGGCATCCATAAAGCCCATCTTGGTGAACCATCTGAGTAAGTAAGCAAGCTAAATATATATATATATATATATATATATATATATGTATTCTTTTCACAGATTTGAAAGATAGTCTTAGTAAATCAATTGCAAATATGCCTTGTAATTCTATAAATACAGATAATCAAAAACAGATACTCAATTTATTATTTTGATGCAATGTAGTATTCCCAACAATAAGACTTCCTATCCTTAAAAATCTTATAATAAAAGCTTGGAAAATCCATTTTGCATCAATATAAGAATTCTGTTGGGAGAAAGCAGGAAAAAAACCCACATAGTTGAGTAAATATGCAGACCCAGAGTTAATAAAATAATATTCAAACATTTTTATTGAACACTTTGAGAAGATGTAATCATTAATACACATTGAACTGATAATAAAAGAAAAAAATCACAACTGACTATAGCCAGTGGTTTATAATTCTGCTTATATTTAAATTACTTGGAGAGATTTTTTTTGAAACTACTACTGCCCATGTCCCAACTCCAGATAGTGGGGTGCCATTGGTCTGGAGTGGGGTCTGAGTATTAATATATTTTAGAGCTCTACAGGTGATTGTAGTATGTTGTCTGGGTTGAGACATGTTTTTCTGTAGACAAAAGAACTCTCTATTTGAATTAGAACTTTGAAAATGGCTCACTGTATTAATTTGGAGAACTATATAGCCTGATTAAAAAAAAATAATGGGATTTCACAATCTATTCAACATCTGAAGAGTGTGAATTAGTGAATTAATTGCAATCTGGTCCTTGGTGTTTTTTTTTTTTTTTTTTTTTTTTACTACTGACCTGCATATACAGTGACAAAGTATTTACTAAGTATATGCTCTACCTAGATAACTCCTTGAATGTCATGTTAGAATAAGATGAGTCAAACTCATTCCTTGCCTCCATAGAGAGTTTAATGCAGGCCAAAATTAGACATGTAACCAAGCAACCAGCCAACATATGTGGACTGACTGACAACTGTATGTGAGACCTTCTACCGGGAGCTAGGAGGCACCACAATGAATAAGAGCTTACTTTCCAGTGGATTCAATCCAAATGAATAAAATGAGCAAGTAAGTAAGTGTGGGCATGTTGATTTCAGATTCTTATAAGTTATATAGGTAATGTGATGAAGACTGATTGGATGGAGGGTTATTTTTCATGGGGTTCTGGGAAAAAGCTTCTCTGAAAGGTCCTACCTGAACAGAAACGAGAAGTCAGCTGTGTGGAGATATGGGGGATTATTTTCCAAGCAGTAAGAATAGCCTCAGAAAATATAAGCCAGAAAAGAGCCTGGCACACCGCATGGACAGTGGGGACAGCACGGACGGAGCTTATCGAGCAAGAGCCAAAGAAAGAGAAATGAGAAAAGGTCAGTGTAGTAACGAGAAATCAAATCAAGTAGTGTCTTTAGGCCACAGTAAAGATGTTTTATTTTGTTTTTCTACAAGGGCAATGGAAAGCCTTTTAACAGTTCTAAGCAAGGAAGTGACATGATCTGATTTATAATTTTGAAAGGTCACTCTGGCTTCTGTACAGAGAAAAGATTATAAGGTAAGAGTGGAAGTAGGGAACTTAGGTAAAAGATAATTGCTATATTCCAGGGAGAAATGACAAATCTATTATAAAGCCTAATGAAATAAGAACTAGTATGGATGTAGAAACCTACACTAGTGTGAATGCAGAAATAATATTTATCAAATTTACAGACTACACAAATCTGGAAAACAGAACTATTAGTTGGTTCATTATTTAAAATTTTTTGTTAAATTCCATCTAGTTGATAAACTATGAGACATTATTCTAGACTTGAAAGCATATTAAAACTTAATTCTTCATCTAATGGTTATGAGTCTTTCACAGCTTTGGACCAGTCTTTTCCTGTTAGTGTTATAAGATGAAGATAGATGCCATAGAATGAATTTAGATTTTATAAAAAGATAGTGAGAATCACCTGGGGATTTTTAGCAGAGCTACGTGATTTGATTTCTACTTATAAAATATCTACTGTCTATGAGAAACAAGAGCAAAAAAAAGAAGGGACTAGTTAGAAATTATTGCCTTTTGAAATTATAAATGAGATGATGTAACTTCCTTGCTTAGAATTCTTAAATCCAGGTAAGAGATGATGTTATCTCAGGCAGTTGTGGAGAGGGTGAGAAGTGATAGGATACATTTTGGAGGAGGATCCAAATGGATTATAAGTAGGAAATGAGAGAAAGAGAGAACTCAAAGATAACTCCTTAGGTTTTGTGCTAAATAACTGGATGACTGCTAATGCCATAAACTAAAGTGGAGCAGACTAGGGACAGAAACATTATTTTTAGGGAGAAATAAAGAATTCCATTTTGGGTACGTTAAATTTACAATGTCTTAAGAACCAAGTGGTAGTTTTAAGAATTGGGCATAGAAGATAGAGATTGAGAAGATGTTAGGGATCTGAGATGTAGATTAAAGCCCCAGGCCTGAAAGAAATTATCCAGGGCAGAAATAAAGACCATGGGGAGGGCTAAAGGCTTAACCCTTGGGTACTTTAATATTTAAGAGTGAAATAACAGCAAAGGAGTCTGAAAAGAAGCAATCTATGATGTAGGTGGAGAACCTAAGAAGTTTGTTAGCCTGGAATTCAGGGGACAAAAGTATTTCAAGAAGCCATTGCTAGAAAGATGTATCAAATGCTGGTAGGATATAAATCTTGTAAAATTCCCTATCCAAGGACAGAGACTAAATAAGAATTCATCAGGAGGATTGATGCTTAATATATAAGGTAAACACAAATTGCATTAAAGGTAGGTCATCTGCTGACAATAATGAGCCTAAACCTCTAAACATCTCAGTGGTTGGAGAGCTCTGCTGTACTCAGCCATTCAGCGACACAGACTCTTTCTGTTTATTGGCTTCTGTGGATGATTTGCATTTTGCATCCACTCAGTCAGCAGAAGGGAGGGGAGAGAGGGAGAGAGAGAGAGAGGGAGAAGGAGAGGGAGAGGGAGAGAGGGAGAGAGAGAGAGAGGGAGAAGGAGAGGGAGAGGGAGAGAGAGAGAGAAAAAAGGAAAGAAGGAAAGAAGGGAAGAAGGAAAGAAAGAAAGAAAGAAAGAAAGAAAGAAAGAAAGAAAGAAAGAAAGAAAGAAAGAAAGAAAGAAAGAGAGAGAGAGGGAGGGAGGGAGGGAGGGAGAGAGGAAGGAAGGAAGGAAGAAAGAAAGAAAAAAAAGAATGAAGGAAGGAAGGGAGGGAGGGAGGGGGGGAAGAAGGGGCTTTTTAGGCTTTTAACTACCTTGACTAGGAAATGTTATGTCACCTTTGTCCTCTTTTCATTGGAAAGAAGTCATCATTATGGCAAGTGGGGTGAGACATTTCATTAACTGGTGTGTCCTGCAATAGGAAGTGAGTTTAATAATTTCTAGCCAGTCTCTGCCACATGAATATTTTTTGAAATCACTTCAATATCTTTATTTTATTCTATAAAAATATTGGAACATTATTCCAATGATCATTTAGGTTGGTACCTTAATCCAATACATATGATCTCTTCGTTTCCCCTTCACCAATTACAGAGCTTCACAATTATGCTACTATGTGATTTAAATGATTTTATTTGTTAATTAAATTTACCAGGAGCTCTGGAATTCATTTAATTCACAAACGAAATACAATTTATACCTTTGTGTCAGATATATCTCATTCAAATTGTCCATTATATCACAAAAAATATGACCAGAGTACTATATATTACTTCTACAACACTATTGCTTTTCCATCACCATATTGTATTTATCACATTAGAGTACCACCTTCAAGTCTAGTTATTTATTTCAACCAAATATTGTCATTATATACTGAGAGTAAATATAAATATTTTAATGGTAATATTATGTTCTATATAGTCAGCTTAAAAATTCATCACATTATGGGAAATTTGATGAGTGGTAACTAAGAACAAAGAAATAGAAAAGATTCTATTGGTTAATAGACACTTACATTAGAGTTTTTAATAAAACTGCTTGCATATTGAGTGTTCAACAAGATGCATTCCAGCAACTGCACTCATAACAAGTTAGATAAATTAAATATAATGTATCTGCTGACCCCTAGTTTCACATCACTATACAAATGGTGGAGATTTTAACATGCGCACATCATTACTTTAAATTATGGTACTTGAAAAGAGATCTTTAGAAATTGTTACTGTTATATTGGTGTGATCTGTCCTAAAAAGAGCTGGTTAGGTGAATGATGATACTAATGACCTGCTGAAAGTGCTTTGAATGATTATATTTAATACTAATGAATTAGCTTCAGCTGTCCTAATAACAGCTAGTTTTTCCCACACAATTTTTAAAAATAATTATCAAAAGCAGCAGAGGCAGCCTACACCTATGATATACATTATATATTATGAATTAATTATATCCAAACTAACATTGGTCTCATTAATATCATGCTCATATCAATCATGTTAATCATTAGAAACAGCAAAGAATTGCAGAATGGGTATATATAGATTACCCAGTGTGACACTGTTCACTTTTTTTCTGACTCTTTTATTTTGTATTGATGTAAGAACTTGCTCACCCAATTAGTGATAGAATGTCAAATATTCACTCAGTCAGATATTACTATCTTAAAACAGTTAGAAACTTCAAAATTAAGTAGTTTATTTGAAAAATAATTTTATTTAAAATTTATTCCACAAAATGAATTAACCTGCTATACATGGTTTTCTAAATTGTAAATTTAACATATCTATTTATACCTATAGGTATGCCTGTGTGCATAAATCTATATATATATACGTGCATAAATGCATGTATAGACATGCATAAACATATACACACTATATATGTGTGTACATGTATAGTACATGTATATTCAAATAAGTTCATATGTGTGTTGTGTATGTATATGTAGATACACATGTGTGTATATGCATGTGTGTATTCAAATAAGGAACACAAAAATGTAAGAATAAATAATCACAAAAGATTGGGTTAAGTGGGGACCAAGCAACTATGCCATGATAACTTACATCTAAAATTCCATGAAATGACAAAATAAATGTAAAAGAGAACAAATGCACTTAAAGCAGCACAGGAAAACATAAAAGTGTCATTACAAGAAAAAGACAGGAAATAGGATCAGATATTCAAAAAATGTAAGACATAATGGCACAAATGCATTAAGGATAAAATGCATTAAGAATTAACTGCATTGAGGATAAACTTCTTAGCACTTAAGCAAGCTGGAAGTCTAGTCTAATTCATACAAGAAGTGGCAGAGGGCTCATTTGGAAAAACAAACTGGTTAACCTCTCCCTCCCGGATTTGTGCTAGGCAATAAGTAAAAATGCCATTAACCCAGAGGTTATGCAATTAGTGTGGAATTGGGACAGTAGAATCGGGAGAGTGTCTCCAATCGCTGCTAAGTATGTAGCAACCACCCTGAGAAGACAATCACCAAGAAACTGAAACAAATCATGTAACACTAGGGAGGGTGGGAGGGAGACGCAAGAGGGAGGAGATATGGGGATATATGTATGTGTATAGCTGATTCACTTTGTTATACAGCAGAAACTAACACACCATTGTAAAGCAATTATACTCCAATAAAGATGTTGAAAAAAAAAAAAACTAAAAAGAAAAAAAAAATCATGTAACACATCTTACTGCTGTTTTTACTCCACTATGGATTGAGCTGACATGTAAGTTATAATTATCACTTTAAAACAGTATGCACACCATTAAGACTCATAAAATAATAGAGTAGAAACAATAAAAGAGAGACACCAAACCAGACAAACAGAACCAATGCTTAAAGTAAAAAGGTTTGTAATGCAAGCAGGTTAATGATAGCATAAATACCAACACTATCCAAATTAAGCTAATCACATGCCTCAAATGTCACACAAAACCAATGCAAGAGGGATTGTGGACAATGTGTGAAATATAGAATAATAAAGCTTCCAGGTGAAAATATAAGAAAATCTATTAAAGACTATGGCGTAGACAATGATAATTTAAATAGGACTCAAATGTAGCAACTATAAAGGAAAAGTTGATGAGGTGGTCTTAATCCAAATCAAAAACATTTTCACCAAAATATACGATTAACAGAGTTAAAATGTAAGCCAAAATCTGGGAGAAGTTCTTTGTAATACTGATATTACGCACGAAAGTGTATCTGGAATACTCCAAGAGATGTTACAAAACACTAAGTTAACTTACTAAAAATGGACACAATCTTGGAGAGGCACTTAACAAAAGAAGATACTTAAATGGCCAATGAGTTATAAGAAGGTGTTCACCATCATTAGTTATAAGAGAAAAATTAGAACTTCAACAATACACTTCTATAACTCTCACCAGGTTGAATAAAATGAAAGAGAGAAGTTTGCAAAGCTGAAGTTACACAATGAATACTTATTTTATTGAGCTTGGATTTCTATTGAGGGCTTTCTACCTTCTGTCTCCTTTACTTCTTTAAAAGTGATGCACGAATGACCACATCCTGGCTTTCCGTGTCTATCAACAATATTAAAAGTCTGCTTTTATTAAATGTTTATGATGTAGCACCTGTTTACTTCTCCAGATGTTTTCTCTATGCTGGTACTCTGTGTGTTTGTCCCAGGTGGGTGAGCAAACCCACTGAAACACAAGATGTTGAAGAATTAACTGTTCACTTGAATAACTATGGACTCACTGCATTCATGCTCTTCCATTTACCTCTAGGAGAACCGGTTTTAGTTTATTTTTCATAATGTCTTAACTATTGATACAATGAAAAAGAATTACTAGAAGAATAATGACATGTCTGAGTATCATGATAATGTCAAAAGTTTTTAAATACTCTCTCTTTCGGTACTTACATCTTTATAGACAGTAGTGAACAGTCTGAAGGCACAGGCCCATAGACCACACTTTGAGTATTGGAGCTCTAAATTACACAGGAAAGGGTGATCATGGTCTCAGGACAAAACAGATGGCACAATGAAATTAGGGTTTTGCAGGGGAGGGAGGTTTTAGTGTAGAAGTTATTTGCAAACGTATGGGCAAGAAAAACAAAAAATAGTAACCAGAACCTCTATTACAGAGGAGAATTCTTAGTCTCATAGAAGTTAAATATATTAAATAAGGCTTCATAGCATATAAGTTCTTGATGTATGATTTAAACCTAATCTGACTGAGCTGGAAGAAGATATAAGAGATGGTCTTTTGAGGAGCCTTAATCGGACACCTAGAACATGTAAAATTAAGGGATGATAGACTACTTAACAATCTATAAATAAATATTAAATAACAGAGTAAATACTGAACACACAGGTACTAAAGAGACTAAAAGAGGGTGATCGGAAGAAAATAATGAAAAATTAGTGAAGTTAATCAACATATATTGACTTGAGAAATTCCTGAGTTCCAGAGTATGTCAGGAACAAACTACTGAACACATACCATTGAAGAAAATGAGTCCTGATGAAGTGAAATGTGGCATCAGTCATCAAGGTGTGATCCAGCAATCTGTACTTGGAAGTATCTAAAGATTCTCTCAATCAACACAAAGGGTGCATGGTGGAAAATAATATGAGATGACTCAGAAGTAGCTTTCTATCATTATCTAGGGACTTTCAGAGCAGCAGATCACAGAATATATACGTATTTTTTAAAGGATCACTGGCAGAAGGACTCTTTTCCTGTGTACATAGTTTTGACATCTTTACTTTTTACTTTACTTTTCTATTGGTGAATAGTAAAAAGAGCTAT
Source organism: Eschrichtius robustus (assembly GCF_028021215.1). NCBI lineage: Eukaryota > Metazoa > Chordata > Mammalia > Artiodactyla > Eschrichtiidae > Eschrichtius > Eschrichtius robustus. The sequence continues at coordinate 70,943,887 of NC_090830.1, forward strand.
GTAGGTTTCATGTTCAAAATAAATCAGGGAGAATAGAAAATTTGTTACTGCTCCCACTTCAATAATTAGCTGAGGAAATTCATTCTGAGGTTTAATGGAGTCTTTGAGTAAATTTGCTAAAAAGCAGAATCATCGCCTTTCAAAGTTTACCATTTTCTCCATCTGTCACTCTGCAATGAATACCTCTTCATTTATATTAATTTTGCAGAATTAGACATAAAACATTTGTTGTGGATAATAATGTCTGTCTCAATTTGTTAGCCAAACTGTAAAATAAACCCAAATATGCAGTTAATTGAGATTTAATAAGAATTGCATGTTGGTTAAATAATACATCACAAGGACTTTGAATCAAAGCCTTTTACCAGGCAAGTACATAATGAACCCTTAAAATGAATTAATAGTCCAGTCCTGAGAATTTGCAAGAACCTGTTAGGCAAACACACCATTGCCCAATATATTCTAGTTAAAAAATTATAAAATTTTTGCCAGTTTCCACAAATAAAAAGATACATGAATAGGTAGTCCTTCTTTTCTGCAGTTTGCTGGTAAAAAAACAAGCATAAAATGTTAGTGATTGTTACAGTAAATCCCAAAGATTAAAGGTTCAATTATCGGCCTAGATGCACAAAGTTACTGTGTTTATTGTGTCACTGAGATCCTATAAATAAAAGTTACATATTTATATATATATTTAATTTATTTTATGAAGGCTTTTGATTTTAGCCCCTTTAAGGTTGTCAAGATATGTTCATTTGTTCCTAACAAAATAGTGAATTATAGAACAGCATTTTAAAAGTGTTAGTTGATGAATTTTAATCTTTTTCTCACCTTCAAAGTTTTGGTTTTATGCCCTAAATGTGCACTATCACTCAAAATTTGCTTTTATAATATATGGTAGTAAATGAATAAATGGATGTAACTGTTAGCATGACACACTATATTTCCCATTTATAGTGTTTTATTAACTTTAAAAAGTACAAATCATAAAAATTAAACGTACTGGAACAATTTAAAGTGTAACTAAACATAAAGCCAACAAGGTGATATTACAAATCATGTGTTTTCAATTAGATGCCCATAGTCTGCAATTTAGTTGGACCAATGTATCCGCATCATCAACAAAAATATTCATCATCATTATCACTTTTCAGCTGGCAGAAATTAGCAGCAGATGTTATGGAAGTTTTCTATGTTTATATTCAGAGATGTTCAACATTCCCCTGTGAATTCAAAATAGCAAAACACAATGAATCATGTCCCCGCAGTCATAGCAAACCATATTTTGCATCATAATAACCATTTGTCTAATGGAAATTCATCTCAGATTTGTTTCCCCTCAAAGGTAAGGAAGCTAAAGAACAGTTGGGTCTCAATAAAAAGCTCTCCATATTTATCTCAGACTAAAAATAAAAAATAGTTTTGTTTATATAATATTCTTCAGAATCCAATAAACCAACTAGATGATTTCTATTGTACCGTTTTATTGTTCAGCCTATATATATATATATATATATATATTTTTTTTTTTTTTTTTTTAAAGGAACATTTATTTATTTTTTGGCTGCGTTGGGTCTTCGTTGCTGCACGCGGGCTTTAGTTGCGGCGAGCAGGGGCTACTCCTCCTTGAGGTGCGCGGGCTTCTCATTGCAGTGGTTTCTAATTGCGGAGCACAGCCTCTAGGCACGTGGGCTTCAGCAGTTGTGGCACGCAGGCTCAGTAGTTGTGGCTTGTGGGCTCTAGAGCGCAGGCTCAGTAATTGTGGCGCACGGGCTTAGTTGCTCTGCGCATATGGGATCTTCCCGGACCCATGTCCGGGATCAAACCCATGTCCCCTGCGTTGTCAGGCGGATTCTTAACCACTGTACCACAAGGGAAGTCCCCAGCTTATATATTAAAGAAATATTTATTTAAGGTTTACACTCTTTTATTACCACCTTCTCAAAAATTAACGAAGACTAATTTTTTTGTGTGTTGTAAAGTTAAGTAGCTTTCTCAAATACAGTATGAAACAGGACAAGTAAAAATTTAAAAAGGGCAAAAACAATGAAATACTCCAATATTATTATGAGACACCTAAAAAGAGCTTCTTACTACAATTTAACATTGCGCTTAGTACTGAATTTTCTCATAGCAAAGCCAAAAAGGAGCTCATCTTATAAACACAAACATTTTTCTAATAGCAATTTTGAGAAGTAATTGCTGTGTGGATCTTGATATAAGAAGATATGACTAATGTGATGGATGACATTTTCAACAGTTTGCGATAGAAATAAAAGTGCTTTCTAAATGGTATAACTTTTATCAACACTGATAAACACTGGAAAAATGACATTTAATTATAAACCCCGAGGGCATTGGGTACAGTGAGGGGTTAGACTGGCTATATAAATTTCTGGTCATGTTAGTAAAGAGAATATCAGAGACTTCTGGTTAAGAAGTTCTAGAGTGGTTTCCCAAAGTTATTTCTGGGGCACTAAATCACTAAGGTGCTGTGTGATAAAGGTGTTTGTTACTTAATGTTGGGAGTCTTGGCGTGCTGTCTGATCCTCTAACTTTTCATAGTTTATATTAGTATATTAATACCTGTGAGAGGTCCTGCCACAAACAAATCTGGTTATATTTATAAACTCTGTACTTTTTACAGTAATCATAAAACTTATTTTTCACATAACCTGTTTTAAACAAGTGATGTATTCTTAAATACTATTCCAGAGAACAGATTTTGTAGCTTTCTGATATGGCAGGGTTGGTAAGTGGCGTGTGCCCAAATAAAGTCAGTCAACTAAAAAATGTGAACATAAAGAATGGTGGTTATTTCATAGTCGTTTTCTCTGATGAGTGCCCATCAGTTTGTTGTTTTTTACTGATTAAGAAGCTTTATACAACATTTATACCAGGTACAACATGGACATCTGTCAGGAAGAACTGGATTTTAATCCAAATGGAAGGTCAATTTGTTTCTATCTAGAGTTGAGAAACAGGGTTCTGTTGGGAGGAACTTATTTTAAAAAAAAATTAACGGAGCTTTCAATGTGCTTAAATCCTTTTGGGGAAAAAAATGCTTGAAAGTATCTTACACTGGATTCCCTAGAATCAGAATCTGATATGGGGATTCCTGTTCAAGTGCTCTGTGAAGAAGTAAGGAAAGCAGGACAGGATGGGGCAAAGTGTTAAACAAAGAGGTCCATTTAATGAAGAAGTGTAGCCTCGCCTGATCCTGCCAGGGGCTCTGTAATGTGTTTGGAGGATGAGGGGAGGAGTGTGGCCCTTTCAGGCCTCCGGGGCGTAGCCTGGTCAGTTCTCCGAGGGAGAGCAGAGCTGTAAATGTTAAAGAACCAACACTCGATACCCAATAAAGGGTGGGAGAGGAATTTGAGGGGTATCATCTGCCAACAGCAGCTACCGCAGGGGTATTTTAGCCTGTTAAAATTTTAAAAGTTTAGCAGTCTGTCTTTTTTAAAATAGTGCCATTAGCAGTTCATTAACAATACAAAGCTCAGAAAATGATTTCTAAAGCAATTATCGAACACGAGGCCATCTCCAGTTTCTCACATGCAACAATATGTTTTTACATTTCTATTCAAAGACCACAGGCTCAACAGATTCAACATGCTGAAAGCTAAGCTAATGAGCTACACGTCCCAAACTGGACTGAGCCTCCTCCACTCTTTCCACATCTCAGTAAATGGCACTGACATCTTTTCAGAAGATACCTTTAATGTCTCTCTTTTTCACTCCACATACCCCATCTATGACCAAGTTCTCTTGTTTTAGCTCTAAAATATCTCTTGAATTCATTTATTTTCCTTTATTTCTTACCTACAAACTATGATCACTTCTAGCTAACATTACTAAAAATATCTCTTTATGGGTTTTACTGCATTTGGTCTTAATCCCCTTTCATATATTTCCACACTGTCGCTAGAGCTATCTTTCAAAAGCAAATCTAATTATATAATCTTCGTTTATAAAATCTACTATTGCATTTCCATTGTTCTTAGGACAAAGATCCAAATCATTAACATGGCCTAGAAGACTCTGTGGGATTTGTCTTCTTCCTATATTTCTAGCCTCTTCCGGTTTTATTTTTCCCCTTTTCTACGTATCTTAACCATTCTGGCTTTCCTTCAAGCCTTCAAATAGTACATATTCCCGTCTATTTTATGGTCTTCACAAGTGTTGTTTCCATCTATCTGATTCTAATTCTCTAATTATAAATCCAACTACACATACATACACACACACACACTCACTCACTCAAACAAATATGTGCTCACCAGTGCACTCCTGAAAGTTAACACTTTAATGTTCTTCATATCTCATCTAAATCATCAGATCCTCAGGGCCACTCACTCAAATCATCTTGGCCTTACCTCCAGCCAGATTTTGACCACATTTACCCCAAAACATAATATGGGATGCTGCTGGACATACTCTGCAGTCACATAAACATAACTTAGAAGTATGAGAGAGTTCATGCTTCACAAGAAAGCCATCAACCAGTGTTCCTTTCATTGTTTCAGAAATAGATAATTCTGAGGCCCTGCTCCTGGTGTGGAGAGGAGGGAGGCTTGTTATCCAAGAAGTGAACAGGTACACAACGCATCCTTTTAATGGGTGTATTGTCTCCTGGTTTTGCTTCAATCGCACTGATCATGCACTCCTGTTTTCTAGCATTACTCTCCCAAAGTAAACCCTTTATCTTAGTCTTTAATTTTTGAGGTAGAACTCAGGCTATGACAGTTGGTGCCAGTGTAACTCTTGAAAGCCGCCCTTCAGATGAGACTCCGGAATCGAATTACTCAAAAGCACATGGCGACATGGGCAGCATGATGGGTGGTAATTTGGGGAGTGATAACACTTAGTATGCAGTATCTTCACATAGTAAGACTGTCACTGATGGAAGTTGGGATGAGGGAAAACTGGGAGGGGAAACATTGCCTGATAAAGTAGTTGTGGCATCTATATTATATGAACCACTGTATCAAGGTCATTATCATCTCCACCTCACCACACACAACTGTCAATTCTCAGTCTTATCTTACTTGAACTAATAGCATTAATCGATACAATTAATATTTAGTTCCTTCTTAAATTCTGGTAGTACTTATAAAACATTGTCCCTAGTTCTCATGTTTCACAGGTACTTTTCTTTAATAGTTTATGCTTACTCTGAATTTGACCAACCTCAAAATATTGGGAATTCCCAGGACTCAGTTCTTAGCCCTATTCTTCTCACCATCTTCACTCACTCCCTAAGTGGTCACATATAGTTTCATGGATTTTAATACCAGTTCCATGCTGGGGATACCTCATTTTATATTTCCAATCCTTACTTCACCTTTACACAGCAGACATATATTCGATCTGTCTATTCAAAATCTCCCCTGGCTATTTAATAGATATAATAATAGCTATTTATGATAACTTTTTTTTCTATCTCCGTCCACACAAATCCATCAACTCTCCTATCAGCTTTTCCTGAGAAGGATACACAAAATCTGACTACTTTTCATTACCCTACCATCCTAGTCCAAACCAATCATCATTGCTTACTTTTATTAGTGCATGATAGCTGGTGCCCAAATTCCATCCTTGCTCCACTACGTGCTTTATTCTACACACAGTTGCCACCATGATAATCTTAAACACAGATCAACTTATGCCATTATTTTTACTCAAAACCATACAACTTATCTGTACTTTGTTCCAGTCAAGTCCTTATCATTGCCTAAATGACTGTACAAGTTCTACTCCTGGCTAACTCCCTGACCTCAGGTTTTATAATTCTTCCTGTGCTGCTCTAACCATACTTAGTTTTTGCTTTCCCTAAATCATGTTTTTTCTCAAAATGTCTAAAAGGCTTACTTCCCTCTTTCTTTCATATCATTGTTCAAAGAATACCCTTTGTAAAAATGGCACCCTTCTACAACATTACTCTGCATCACATATTGCTCCTTTAATTTTGTTCACAACATTTTTTATCACCTCTGGATATTTTTTTATGGTCTAATTGACTCTAATATAATGCCCATTCTTTAAAAGCCAGGTCTGCATTTTATTTAATTTTTATACTCTAGTACTGAGATTTCCTGAGACATAGTATGTGTTAAAAAATATTTTTGGGGGCTTCCCTGGTGGCGCAGTGGTTGAGAATCTGCCTGCCAATGCAGGGCACACGGGTTCGAGCCCTGGTCTGGGAAGACCCCACATGCTGCGGAGCAACTAGGCCCGTGAGCCACAACTACTGAGCCTGCGCTCCGCAACAAGAGAGGCCGCGACAGTGAGAGGCCCGTGCACCGCGATGAAGAGTGGACCCCACTCACCGCAACTAGAGAAAGCCCTCGTACAGAAACGAAGACCCAACACAGCCAAAAATAAATAAATTAATTAATTAAAAAAAAATATTTTTGATAGAATCAATCAGTACTTGTTCAATTTATATTTATTCAATTAAGCCAAGACAATCCCTCTCAATTTCTTTAAATATGTGTCAAGACCCCCAGACAGATACTTTTTCTCTTATCTCTCTTTCTTGAAGAGTTAAAACACTTATATCATGTATATTATTAAAAACAGGTATATCTCTCATTACATGTTGTATCCTGTGTGTGTAGTTCATACCATAAGTAACTTTTTTCTGTCTTTACTATTCTTTAACCTCCTAGGATGAGGCAGTGAATGGAGCAGGCATTTAACAAATGGTCCTAAATGACAAAAAGACAATATCAGTAATTTTTGGTAAAATGACTACCATTGTAAACAACTAAAACTTTACTTGAATCAATAATTATGCTTTATCCAAAAATAAACGAATGGGACCTAATCAAATTTACAAGCTTCTGTACAGCAAAGGAAACCATAAACAAGACGAAAAGACAGCCCTCACAATGGGAGAAAATATTTGCAAATGAAGCAATTGACAAAGAATTAATCTCCAAAATTTACAAGCAGCTCATGCAGCTCAATATCATAAAAACAAACAACCCAATCAAAAAATGGGCAGAAGACCTAAATAGACATTTCTCTAAAGAAGACATACAGATGGCCAACAAGCACATGCAAAGATGCTCAACATCACTAATTATTAGAGAAATGCAAATCAAAACTACAATGAGGTATTACCTCATAATGGTCAGAATGGCCATTATTAAAAAGTCTACAAATAACGAATGCTGGAGAGGGTGTGGAGAAAAGGGAACCCTCCTACACTGTTGGTGAGGATGTAAGTTGGTGCAGCCACTATGGAAAACAGTATGGAGTTTCCTCAGAAAACTAAAAATGGAGCTACCATATGATCCAGCAATCCCACTCCTGGCATATACCCAGACAAAACTATATTTCAAAAAGATACATGCACCCCTATTTTCAGAGCAGCACTATTCACAATAGCCAAGAAATGGAAGCAATTTAAATGCCCATCAACAGATGAATGGGTAAAGAGTATGTGGAATACTATGCATCTATAAAAAGAATGAAATAATGTCATTTGCAGCAACATGGATGGACTTATAGATTATCATATTAAATGAAGTAAGTCAAAAAGAGAAAGAAATACCATATGATATCACTTACATGTGGAATCCAAAATATGGCACAAACGAACTTATCTGTGAAACAGAAAAAGACTCACAGACATAGAGAACAGACTTGTGGCTGGCAAGGGGGAGGAGGGGTGGAGGAGAGATGGATTAGGAGTTTGGGGTTAGTGGATGCAAACCATTATATATAGAATGGATAAACAACAAGGTCCTACTGTATAGCACAGGGAACTCTATTCAATATCCTGTGATAAACCATAATGGAAAAGAATATAAAAAATAATGTATATGTATGTATAACTGAATCACTTTGCTGTACAGCAGAAATTAATACAATATTGCAAATGAACTAACTTCAATAAAAAAATTAATGATGCTTTATCCAAATGAGAATGGTTATTATACTATCTGTAGTAAAGTTTCACTCAATAAAATTTTATTGTGGAAAAGAACTCTAATACAAAAATTTAAATCAACATTATATCAGATTACTACATTTCATTTATGGCAGTGCTAAAATGTCCAGTAGGATTATGACATTAAATTCCTATGGCTGGATCTCAAAGCTATCCATTATGTGGTTCCACCTCACCTCCCACTGCCTCCCATCGAAATAAAACAAACTTTATTTCACATCAGTCTACAGTGTAATACTAGGATCAGTTCTACCTGTGAAAAAAACATGCCCATTCCCACATGCCTGCCTTTATTGATTGAGTTCCCAAATCATAGAAAGTCAGTTCTTCTCTCCATAACCTACCCAAAGGGTACCCTCTATACAAAGTCTAGCCAGAGATTCATCTTTCCTCTGAAGCACTTTTTGATTATTCTAACGCTTAATGATAATATTCTGATATGAACAGATATACTCCATATTACACAACTAATCAATTAATTCATCTTACATGTTCAAATTTACTTTAAACTTACCCATTAGTGTTTGTCTAATCTCCTAAACTACAGTATAAGCTACTTGCAGCAGGCCAAAACCATGTTGCTTATAACACTGAGAAATGAATTTGGCTGAAAGCAATGTGAACTTGATAATGGTTAATGGTCCATCTCCAAGGATCTTTGCCCACATAATATTGACACAAACTATGAAAACCCAGCACTCTCAGTGCATTTCTAACAAGTTCACAGATGTAGTTCATGGACAGCATTCTAAGTAGCAAATTATATACTATACTTCTTAAAGAGGTATGCTATCATCTAAGAACTGCTCAGGTTCATATAAGGGTTCTGCCTCTTAGCTAACTGTCTGATCCTGGACAATAGTTTTAACTGTATTTCCTCATATGTAAGTTGAGGTAACAATAGAACCAATTTTGTACATCTTTAAGAAAACTAAACTCCATAATCCATATGAAACACTTAAATTAATGGCTATCCCAAAAGAAATATTCAATTCCCTTTTACCAGTTTCTGATATTTGTATCATTATAACCTGAAGCTAGCATTTTTCATGATATATTCAAAGCTGAACCTTAAACTAAGGGTAAGAAATTCCTTCCAAATACAACATTTTCACAGATGTTGTGATGAACATCGTTCGATAGGTGGCTAACAATTGTTTCACAGATGCTCTTTTACTAGGGAACATGAGTAAATGATCAATGAATTCAGTTATATTGTGTCAGAGAATAGACTTATAAATTACCCACATTGGCCACACAAATACTGAGTTAATGTGTTGAATAACAGTGCTAAATATGATGTCAAAATCAGAATTGTTGATAAAATAAGTTGATTACAATTTACTTTCCAGGAAATCTTTCTGTCTTTCTTGGTCATCCCCATAATATAAGGCTCAGTACATCTACGATTACTATTTAAAGTGCAGGTTTTTTTCCCCTTTAAAGTGTAGTACCACCCAATGTAGCAGAAAGGGCAAGGCAAATGTTTTGGAATTAAAATGTATACTATATCCAAACAAATTTCATTATTGATACCAGAAATTCAGAAACCCACTAATAACCTTAGATAGTATATAAATTGATATTAACACTTTGACACGGCTTCTCAAAATACCTTTATAATGTCATCTGATGAAACTTAAATGTTATTAAATGAGGGCTCTGAAAGTGCATCAAAAGGAAAGACTAACACCAAGATAAAAGACACTGGCATTGATAAGATGTTCAAGGCTCTTAGAACCAAAGAACTGACAGATCATCACTGTGATGTCCCTAACATTGTTTCAAAGACATGTAATATTGAAATGATTTCCTATAGCCAAGAATAAGCTGTAGGACTTAAAGGATAGTATTCAATTATTAGTTATCCAACAACAATCAGTTACCTTCCAATTGACATAAACAATGTCAAATAAAAGGCAATACCTTCAATGTGGTCATCCACTAAGCATTGGAGACACAATGATCACAAGATTCTTGGGAAAAAAAAACAAAACTATACTTCCTATATATAGTAAGAGACATTGGATTTAATATTTTTTTCAAAGACACTCAAAGTTGATTTATTATGAGGACTCTGTGCAAGAAAGAAAACAATAGACATTTTAAGCAAAGCTTTGCACCAAAGTACTGGGCAGAAAAAAATTCTTAATGTTTTCTTAGCCAAAACAAATGTAATGTCACAAACACACATAGAGAAATTATTACCTGCTGTATCTTCCATGAGCAGTACCTTCTTTCATGTCAGTTCTGTTAGTTTCTGTACAAACAGAATTTTTTTTACAACTGAGTTTCTATCCTAAACTAAATAATACAATTGACAAATACATAGTCATATAGGTGCCAGAATGTTACTACAAAATTATATAATTTATTTGGAGTCATCAAAATGATTCGATGGACTAATGGATTTCAAAATGAAATAATGAGCCTCCTTACAGAATTTGTACGAAATTAGGAGCACTACAACTTTGAAGAAGAATGACTAAAATATTTCTATGTAAATAGAAAGAAGTATGGGCATGGGTGCTCCTAAGACTTTGGAGACAATGTATGTCGCTGTCTCTGTATTGGTGCAAGTCTCTAGTACTTCATCATTTAATCTCTTAAATTAATCTAGTACTTAATCTTTTAATTTCTTGACCACCCCAAAGGCAGAATCTTTCTCCACAGCTTCTAGGAAGCAGAGTTACTTCATCCTTCAACCAGTTCTGTGAGGAAATATCTGTTTTATAATATTGCGGAAAATATTTGCATCCCTACGTCCTTTTCTCCTTATCCTGTCGTGGTAAAAATGAAGAGTGTTTTGGGGTGGGTGGGAGCTAGAATATGCTACTATGGAGGCTTTATATGATCTAGAAAAGACATGTGATCCAGAAAGGTAGCCTGGCCTCAGTAACAGGACCGGACTATTGCAAGGGAGTGGTTTTTCCTGACACAGTAAGTTGCTTTTGAACTCACCTCAACTTAGCTTCAACATCCCCTATTTCTGAGCACTTGAGGACTAAGAAAAAAATGACTATAAATCTAAAGGGCTGTTGTTTCCAGGAGGCTCAATTATTATTCTGTGATCCAGCTGCCAGAAAGAAACACCAGGATAAGAAAGTATATTGGGAGTGACGCTGGGAGAACAGCAGGCAAAAGGTAAGAAATTCTAGACAGCAAAACTTTGATAGGAACTGACTTAAGACATCTGAAAAGTAGTGCCACTTGGTGCGCAGCAAAACATGACAGCAAAGCAGTAGGTAGGAGAGGTGAACACTAAATATAAACAGGAGAACAAGTATATTCTGTGCAAGTCACACAGTGAACTATTATTCAGAAATTATAGTGAACAATATACAACTATACACAACAATATGGATGAAAATCACACTCATGGAGCAGAAGTCAGACAAAAAATGTACATATGTATGATTATATTTATATAAAGTTACTCTTGGGAAGTATAATGTCAGGAAGGCAGGCCAAGGGGAACTTCTAGAACACAGGTAACATTCTGTTTCTTGATCTGAGTGCTGATTATTCAAAGGGTTACATTTGTGATAATTTATTTAGCCATCTATGATGTGTACAATTTTATAGGTATGTTACACTTCAATGAGGACTTTTTATCAGCTTGAAAATACAAGAAAAGGCTCTTAGAGTTCCATAGAGAGAAACAGCAAGAAAAGGCTATTAGAGTCTCGTAGAGAGAGGAACAGAGCTAAGATCCTATTACATGGCAGGTAGGGATGCTGAACCTAATCTACTTAGGTACTTTTACCTCAAGCAGATGTTGTCTTATAATCACTCAGCCTCTTATCTCAGTTATTATTCTTTTTAGGAAAAAATCCATCAATTTATAACGTTCTTATTTTGCAAAAAAATGAATTTAAAAGAAAACATTTTTTCAGGACAAGCAGAATATCTCACATGTAAAGTAAAACTATAGCAAAACTGTCATTCAAAAACAAAAGGGAAAAAACTGTCATTCTATATGTAAATATAAAAAGTGAAAAAATGGTAGTTATATCTAGTTCTAGAGATTGAAAACTCTTTAGCAAATAACTATAGTACATAAATTAAAATATATTATCGGTTTTAGGAAAGGCAAAATTATTAAACAATCAACAGACATCAATTTTCTTCTAAGGAAAAAAGCAAGAAAGTTTTTAATGTAAAATAAATTATAAATTCTCTCAGTGGTTTTAAAATGAAGTTTCTCGTATTATACATAAAACAAATAAGCAAACAGAAAATAATAAACAAGAAATAAGCAAAACCCTGACCACCATGACACCATAAAATTATCCCCAAATTGAAACAGTTTCTCGGTCTATTTCTGGGTTCAAATGATATGGCTGTGACCACACTAAAGAAATGTAAGTAATTCAAACCAGAAGCATAAGGAGAGGATACTAAACAGACAAAGCTATTCTGTCCAGACTTCCAGACCCTAATTTCACTTGTAAGCATTGCATTTCCTTTAGAATCTCAGGAAGTATTCTAAGTGTGAGATTAAATAATGAGTCTGGATATTTTGGCAATTGCTAGGCAAATCAGAAAATTAAATTGACTGCTCTTTCAATATCCATTAAACTGTTAATATTTCCAAAATGGCACTTTGCAGTTTTTCAGCAAGCCTAAATAAACAAGTTTTCAGATACAAATTCTTGAAAAAGATTTGTTAGGTTCTTTTGTGTCTGATGGCAACATATAACCCATTTATCCCCCAAGAAATAGAATTATAAAACCAATCACTTTAACTGAGTAAATCAGTTTTTGTAGACATCATCCTTAGAACGCTGATTCCTGTTTGCTATGTCTAAGTGTGTTCAAATAAAATAATTATTAAAATTTTAGTTTAAGTATATAAAAACATATAAATCACTTGAAGGAATGTATTATGTTGAGAATTAATTATATATTTGTGCATCGTGTTACAAGCATTTTCAGGATTTTTGTTTGTTTGTTTTCTTGTTTAGGGCATTTAGTGTATTTCCAAGTAAAAAAATTTTTAAAGATGTAGGCAAATTAACAATCTATTATTTTCTGATGTCTTAGTTTTGTGTCATACTTGGAAAGCCTTTTCCATCTTAGGTCATTATATACAGAAGAAAAGCTCCTCTGTATTCTCCTAGAACCCAAGAATAAGGTATCTTTTCTGTTTTGTTGTTTACATCTCTGTCTCTGACCCATCTGGATGTCATTTCATGTAAGGACTGGAGTAGGTGTAAACTTTGCCTTTTTTCCTGATGAGTACCTTGTTGTCCCCGTAACATTTTTTGAATAATCTGCTCCCCACTCCACATTCAATGTCATGTCTTTATATCTGGGTATGTTTATTAATTCTTTAATAAAGTTATATATCATTGATCTGCCTACACAATTTAATTACACTGACTTATTCTATGACATTATTATATGATTATTACCTTCGTTGGGATTATATTTCCTAATCATTAACTATTTTATGTGTAAAATCCACTTTTCAAACTTAACATCAGTTGGCATTAAGGAACATCTTTCTGTGTCAATGAATATTGAAATACATCATTACTTGCATGCATAAAGTACAAAGAGCATGTATGTATATGAGTCCACATTGCAACATCAGAAGAGTGATATTGGAACTGAATGTTAGAAACATATTCTGCAATAACTTATACCCTAAATGTTAGCACAGAGTATCTGTGGGTTATAGATTGGTAGTAGAATGGGTATACTTATTTTTTTTTTTGTTTTCTGTTTTTTCTTTATTTTCCAAGTTATTTGTTGATTATTTGAACATATGATTCATTTTTTAATTTTTAAAAATGTTTTTTCTCCTCTGCTTAAAAATCTCTATTGATCCTATTTCCCTCAGCAAAAATATAAGATTTCTTAATGTGGCATCTAAAAAAATGTCCTTAACCATCTAACCACAAAATACCTCTTTACAAATACAGATTTTTTTCACATTGACTTGAATATCCCATATTCTTTTATATCTTTTGTTCTGACAGTTTCTTTTCTCCTCTGTGAAGCTTTTCTGTAGTTTTACAAACAATTTGCTTCCTTTTTTTCTATACTCAAAGAATTTTGTTTATAACTTTATCAGATCACACATTATGTTGTATAATATAGTTTTTCCTATCCATGACTGTGCTCTTCAGTACACTGAGCTCCTCAGGGCAGAGCCTTCTATAGTTCTTTTTTGTATCCCCATCAGTGCACTCAACTACTAATAAGCGGTCAACGTTTGTTGAATGCATAAATGAAATAATGAATGAATGAGATCAGACCAGGATGCAGGTAGTTTTAATGTGAGGTCTACAGATTGTACTAGAGTGATAAAAAAAAATGTCATGAAATAATGAATACTAATTTTAAAATTTTATTTCGCACAATTGGACAATTTTATAAATATCATTGATTTTATTCCCCTGTAATTTTAAAACACAAAGAGACTGCCAAACCATGAGGGGGAGATGGCAGCATTCATTAATTCATTCATTTATATGTTCAACAAACATGAATTGAATATGTAACAGAGATAAAGATGAAAAACTTAAAACACTGTCCTCAAGGGCTCACAATTTTCTAGATGCTCAGAAAAACATAATCAGCCTGTACAAGAATTTTGACCCAAATGTGCTATTAAGTAATTAGATGACTAGGGGCCAAATTTCAAGACCAGTCTGAACCAGCTTATTGTTTCTATTTCTTATCAAATTGCCTTATGTCATGAGTTCATCATCAGAAAAGAAAAATCTCTAGAATGAATTATATCCTTATCCTGCTCAAATCTAAATCCTTAAAGAATATAGAAGTGTCTCCTTTCTCTACACCATTGTACCCGCAAACCTGTCAGACTTTCTGGTTCCTAAAAGTATTTGATAAACATTTATTGGATGAACAAGTGAATGAACCGTACTCTCAGCATCATCAACTTTAGGACATACGTGCAAATTCTGTAACTATGTGTCAAATTATACCACTCAATTAATAGGGAAGGAACGAAGATACAGAAAAAAGTAGTGAGTTAGAAAATAAATAGGGATGTGCATTATGTGTATTAAAGCACCAGTGCAACTCTGGAACTTGCTCATTCTTTGCATGGGCTCTATGGTGCTACTTTGTATGTGTGTTTAACTCATGGGTAAATTTGCCCTACTACAAGATAATTTGGTACCATGAAATACCATAATGACAAAGTTTAAATAATCTTTCGTACAATGACTTCTGCTCTTTAACAGCTTGAAAGAATGTTGCAAAAGATTTGTGAGACCAATTCTCTCACCTTGAGCTGAAGTGTATGGGCTGAGGTGGAGGGATGACACATCTTATGAGAATTTGAAAATTATAAAATTGGCTTCTCAGGGCCAACTTTTATTGATTTCTTGTATAAAAACAAACAGATACACATCTTAAGTTTTCTTTTCATGTAAGTAAATTTGAAACAAATTTCGTTTACAAAATTGTAAGGATTAAAAGTTAAGCTTTGAGTCACTAAAAATATTCTTCAAAGGGAAGAGTCAAACTGAGAAGAATTTATGGGTCAGGAAAAGAAGCTTATTTCCTTAAATGCATTGCTCTAATGGTGTTCAACGTTTATTTCTACGTGTATAATGTTACCATAGTTGATATCACATAATTATATTTTAGCTTTAGCTCTTGAAATATAAAAACTATTAAAATATTATTTATAAGTATAATATTCTACTGGCCAATACATGTTCCCTATTTACTGTTTTATTAGAATGTATTAGGTATATGTTCATATCAATATTTAATTTATGCTTAAGCCTATGAGCGATATGGCCTAATATTCACTACTTCCTTAGAAAGTGAATGTATCTTGGTGATTGCAGACACAAGCACACTTGTACCAGACCTTCAGCTGTTTTGATAAATGGTACAGTGTTTTTTTTTTTAAATCAGCCAGGACAAGGCAGGTGACAAATGATTTCCATTAACTTCAGAAGAATGGAAACAAAACAGATCAATACAAATGATTTGCAGCAAGTTTAGATCATAAATTTCCTTTTGCGCTCGTACATCATTTTAATATAGGAGCTTTTTCTTTTTTAATATAGGAGCTTTTTCTTTTCAGAGCAGAGAAAAAAGTCATTAGAGAATTGAAAATTCTAGTTACAGCAAACTGTCCCTGATTTAAGGTGAGACCGTTTTAATGCACTATTAATTTTATCCAATGGTACATAACAATATTATTTTAAAATATGACAAACAATAAAAATGTTAATGAGCCATGTTCCAGAAAATTAATTTCACCTGTAAGTTGTGTAAAAACCATAAAATGCTTAAGTCTACAAAGTTAGCTTTGTTTCTATTTTAAGTTAAGACTTTTATTGGCTAAAATTTTGTCAGTAGTTCTATTTCTTAAGCATTTTCATTATAATTATTTTTTGTAGATAAACGTATCTTCACTCCCTTGCTTCATATTCAAAAGATGTGTTTTAGATTCATGCATTATGTGTCAATAGTTGTAGAGAAAGGAAGGACGAGAAGGGGGAGGAAGGAGGAAGAGAAAGGGAAATAAAACAAAGAAGTCAAATTTTTAAAAAAGCAAATTAAGCTTACTTTTCCTTCTGCCTGAGTGATTCCAAAATAAATAGCTTTCTTATACAGTTGTGCAAGAATTAGCAAAGATCCACAGGACCACACCCAAGGGTTACCAAGGGATGCCTAAGACTTAATAAAATTATTTATTTATATGACTTTGTGGACCCATAAAGAGATGAGCATAAAACTGTCAGTCATGCTAAATGCACCAAGAATAATGTTCTGCTATACTCAAGGAAAGTGAATGAAGACATTTACTGCACCTACGGGACTCCCCTTACTAATGTAATGAGCAAGTATTTTTCACCTTGGCGCAAAAGGTGAAGCTCAGACTCACCTCCACTCCCTGAGAGACAGCAAGAGGCGAGTGGTCAGGATGCATGGTCCTGATCCAGCTGACATCTAGTGATTCCTGGACAAGGACAAAGGGGCAGTGTGCCTGCTTCCGTAGTCTTTACCGTAAGTCAGGTAACCTCCTCAAGATTATAAGAAACTCCTTTATAATTTAAATCACAAGGATACAGCACAAGAAGAAAGTCAGTTTGGGATGGTGATAGACAGGAAGAGAAACAAGCAGATACTACACTTGCTTTTGTGAGCCAAATAGCTTTAAGGAATCCAACCTTTCGGAGGGAGTTGGTGTGGGGGGAGGCGCCGAGAAGGACATGGGAGCAAGGTCAGGTCCAAGATGCTCCTATGTTCCCAAGATCAGATCTTAGGGGAAATTTTCAAGTTTCACCTGATATTTCTTAGTTTGAAATAATTTCTCTAGATTTGTAATATGGTTCATAGATGGAGCTCTAGAGCCAATATGAATACCTGAGTTCCAATCCTGATTCCATTCTTTACTCTCTGTATGATGTCTAAAAATCATTTAAATAGTCTAGTTTTCAGTTTCCTTATCTGTAAATTGAGCAAAATATTATCCACTCTATCCAAACCTTAATGCCTATAAGCATCTGGTTTCCAACCTGTCCTAATGAGGCCAAAGTGTACATACAGCAGTGTAACGTGAAGCTAGAATGTATGGAGTCTAGATGCGGACTGTCTGGATTCAAATCCAGCTTTGCAACTTTCTAGCTTTGTTAACTTGGGCAAATTATTTAAACTCTCTGTGACTCAGTTTCTTCTATTGTAAAATAGAGAAATAATCATGTATACCAATTAGGATTGGGGTGGTGAGTAAAGGAGTTAATATGGAAAAGTGTTTATAACAGCACTTGGATCATGTTAAGTTTTAGCTGTTATTGTTATTATTACTACTATTGTGGTCATTATTATTATTATTATCATTATTATGATATGTGTACAAAAGTAGTGAAGACAATTTGAAACAGGAGCTGTAGACTTTGGGAGATGGCAATAGAGGCTTAGAAGTCATGTAAAAAAGCTTTTTGCCAGGAATTTGTTTCATTTGGATGAAACAAATCCATGGAAGCAGCATCTAGATAAAGAAATGATACATTATCAGCACATCAAAAAAATGACAATTTTTATTCATTATCCTTGCTGTAAAATTATTCCACTGTACCACCAAATACTACCACTTATTTATTCATTCTACTGTTGATGCATATTTAAGGTTCTATTTGTTGTTATTTACTATCACAAATGTTGCTTCAATGGACATTTCTGTACATTGCTTTTTGATGAACGTATGTGTGCAATTTGTTCATTATATACCCAGGAGTGGAATTTCTGGGTCATTGTCTCTGTACATAATTGGCTACAGTAGATAATGTCAAAGATTATTACAAAGCTGTTGTACAAATTTAAATTCCCACCAAACTGTAGGACAATTTAAGTTATTCTACTTATTTGCCAAAATTTTACATTGTTAGAATTGTAATTTTGGTCATTCTGGAGAGCATGTAAATGTTATTACAATATGGATTTATTTCTCATTTTCCTTGTTTAGTAATTAACGTGACACCTTTTTGTATGCCTACTGACTTTTTAAATATTCTCTATTGTGAAATGCCTACTTTAGTCTTTTGTCCATTTTTTAAATTAGATTGTTTGCTTCTTTTCTATTAGGTTTCTTCACCTTATTAACAGGGACTTTTGGTGATACCATCAATAATTTCTTAATATTAATGTAATACAATTTATACTTTGATGTAACTAAAGTGATGATTTTTTCTTATATTTAGTACTAACTGTGTACCACAAGATCATGAAGATATCTTACCCTTTTTTCTAGTAGCTTTATTTATTTTACCTTTCCTATTTATATCTACAGTCCATTAGGTATTTATTTTTTATATGCACATGGTGCATGATAGGGTCAAGATTTATTTTTTCCCATATTAATATCCAAATGACCAATCAACAATTATTGAAAATATCTGTTTTTAAAATGTACTACAGTGGCACCTTTCTCAAAGTGACAATATATGGGTCTACTTCTGGACAATTTATTCTGTCCCATTGATCTATTTCTCTCTTCTTGTAAAAATCTATATTTTCTTAATTATTACAAATTTATAATAACCTTTGATATCTGATAGTAATGTCCCCCAGTTGTACTTTTTGCCTAGATTATCTCCACTATTCTTTGACTAGCGATTGCTTTGGAATCTCTAGGTCAATTGGGAAAAATTGACATCTTAATAAATTAAGTCTTCCAGTCTATGAAACATGGAATGTTCCTTCATTTATCTAAGACTTTTAAAAACTTTCCCGTTGACCTGACCACTTTTTATTATATTTATTCTAGGCAGTTGATGTTATTTTATGCTTTAAAATTGATATTCTTCTCATTTATTACTGATATACAAAATAAAATTGATTTTATATTAATTTTTTATCCTGTGTCTAACAAAATTTACTTATTAATTCAAATACTATACCTACACCATTAAAAAATATTTTCTATCTATTCAATCATTCATTGGCACATAACAACAAATTTAATCCCCTCTAATGACTATTTTCCTATCATATTGAAAGGCTAAGACCTTCAGTACAATGTTGAACAGAAGTAATGATAGCAGGCATCCTTCTCTCCTCCTCACACTCAGGAGGAAACATTTAAAAAGTTCACCATAGAAATTGTTTACTGTGGGCTTTTAAATTGATAGTTACTCCTTGTCAGATTAAGCACATTCCCTTATATTCACTGTTTGGTAAGATTTGGATTTTTAAATTATTAATAGAAGTCAAATTTTATTAATTGCTTTATCTGCATCTATTGAAATCATATATTTCTTTTTTTCTGTTAATGAGGTAAATTATACCTACTGATTACTATGTGTTGTTTTATTTGACTTATAGTCATTTTTCTCTCCCTTTTTTTCTGTGTTTTTGATTAACCAAATATACTCCATTATCCTACATTTTTTGCTTTATTAAATTTTACGTTGCATATTTTTTACTATTCTTTTAGTATTTTTCCTAAAGATTATAGAATACACCCTTACCTTTTCACAATTTAATAAAATATATTACTTCTATTATTTAATTGACAATATGAGGACTTGAGAACATTTTACATCTTACTTTTTGTGTTATAATTATTATATAACATTATATAATAATTATAATATTATAATTATAATATATTCTATATTCTATATATTTTATATATTCTATATATAATTATATAATTTATATAATTAGTTATATAAAATTAATGTATAATTATATGTATATATCATACATTATATGTATTATTATATATTGTATAATTATATATATTATTACTATATAATTATATGGCAATTATATAATTATTATAATTATATAATTATATATAAATTATAAATATTATAATTAAATTATATAATTATATAATATATATTATTATATACATAATATACAATGTATTGTAATCATATTATAATTATAATCATTTTATGATTATATATTAATATTGATATATATATAATTATAATAATTGTATATAATATTGATATGCATTCCCTTTTATTTATACTTTAAATCATAAGTTATTATTATTAGAATAGTCAATAAATATTAACATATTACCCACATATTTACCCTTTCCATTATTCTTCATTCCTCTCAGAATTTGCAGTTTTTCCATACGAGATTATATCCCTTGGCCTGAATTATACTCTGTATTATTTCTTTTCAATTGAGGTTGCTGGTGATAAATCTGTTTTTGTTCATCTAAAAATGTTTCTTTCACCTTCATTTTAAAAGGATATTTCACTTCATTGCTGTTAATTTGTATTGAATTCTGGTCATTGTGTATGCAAACTTGTAAAGGCTTTTGATAATGTTATCTTCCTTCAAAGAGGGGCCATGCTGTCCTCTGTAAAGCACATAGAGTAAGGGGATATAGTACAGTCATGTGATTTTTCTACATATGTTTAGGTTGCTGGGTACATTTTTCCAGCTTTATTGAGGTATAATTGAAAAATAAAAATTATGTATATTTAAGGTGTACAATATAATGTTTTGATATATGTATATATTGTGAAATGATTGCCACAAGCAAGCTAACTAACAAATTAGAAAATTTCAAGTATACAATACAGTATTATGAATGACAGTCACCATTATATGTCCAGAACTTATCTTGTGTATATGAATCTTTGTACCCTTTGACAACCTCTCCCCATTTCCCTCACCCTCTAGGCCTTGGCAACCATGATTCAATTCTCTGATTTTAAGAGTTTGACTTTTTTAGGTTCCTCATATAAATGAGATAATGCAGTATTGTCTTTCTTTGTCTGGTTTACTCCACTAGACACAAGGTTTTCCAGGATTATCCATGTTGTTGCAAATGGCAGGATTTCCTTCTTTTTTAAGACTGAATATATTCCATTGTATATAGATATATATGGTTGACCTGAAACAAACAGAATGCCAGAGGTTTCTCCAGCAAAGATGGGTTTATTCAGGATTAGCAGAGAATTGCAACTGGGGACTGCAATCATGGTTAGCCATGTTCAAGACCCCACATGTCAATGGGAGAAGAATGCTCTTAGAGAGAGGAAGAGGAATTTGGGAAGGCTATAGCAAACAAAGAGTCCATGGCTTTTCATTGTCTGAGTCCTTGCCAAGAAAGAAGTCTTTCTTCTTTCTGTAGGGCTCTGCTATCATCACAGGACGTGAGAACACCCCCTTCTGGTCTCCCAACTTTATATAACTGAGTTTTCTGTTTGTTTGTTTGTTTGTTTATTTATTTATTTTACAATATATACCATATATTCTTTATCCATTCATCTGTAGCTAGACACTTAGGTTGTTTCCATAACATGCCTATTGTAAATAATGCTGCAATGAACATGGGAGTAAAGCTATCTCTTTGAGAGACTGATTTTATTTCCTTTGGATATACACCTGGAAGTTGGATTGCTGGATCATATGGTAGTTCTATCTTTAATTTTTTGAAGAACCTCTGTACTGTTTTGTCTATACCATAATGTCTATACCAATTTACATTTCCATCAACAGTGTACAAAGCCTCTCTTTTCTTCACACCCTCACCAACACTTGTTAGCGCTTGTATTTTTGATGATAACCATTTTAACGGGTGTAAGGTGGTATCTCATCATGGTTTTGATTTGTATTTCCCTGAGGATTGGTGATGCTGAGCATCTTTTCATGTACCTGTTGGCCATTTGTGTATCTTTAGAGAAAGGTCTATTCAGCTCCTCTGCCCACTTTTAAAACTGGATTGTCTGTTTTTTTTACTGGTAAGTTATTTGAGTTCCTTATATATTTTGGATATTAACCACAAATGTATGGGTTGAAAATATTTTCTACTATTTGTGGGTTGTCTCTGCACTCTGTTGATTGTTTCCCTTGCTGTACAAAAGCTTTTATTCATCCCGCTTGTCTATTTTTGCTTTTGTTGTCTGTCCTTTGGGGTCACCGTCAAAAAACTATTGCCCAGACCAATGTCAAAAAGTGTTTTCTCTATGATTTCTTCTAGTAGTTTTACAGTTTCAGGTCTTATGTTTAAGTGCTTGGTCCATTGAGGGGTGATTTTTGTATATAGTATGAGATAAGGAGGCAACTTCATTCTTTTTCGTGTGTATATCCAGTTTTCCTAACACCATTTTGTGGCAAGAGTAGACACACCTGTCTTGCTCCTAATCTTAGAGGAAACAAATAGCTTTTCACCTTTGAGTATGATGTTAGCTGTGAGCTTGTTATATACAGCCTTTTCTATGTTGAGGTACATTCCTTCTATATGTAAATTGTTGAGAGCTTTTATCATGAAATAATACTGAATTTTGTCAAACGTTTTTCTGCATTTATTCAAATTTTATGATTATTATTCTTCATTCTGTTAATGCAGTGTATAGCACTTACTGATTTGTGTATATTGAGCCATCTTTGCATCCCAGGGATAAATTCCACTTGATCATGGCGTGTGATTCTTTTAATGTGCTGTGGAATTGCTGTTTTGATGAAACTCTGTTTATCTTTTTTTCCCTCCCATACCTAGGGTTTAGTCTTCCAGGAATTCCAAGTACGATCTTGGATTGTTCATTGGGGATCCTCTTCTCAGCTCTATGAGATGGCCAATCTCATGCTTTTCAGAGACTTATCTTGTTACCCTTCCACCTGGCACAACTTCATAATTCAGCAAATGTCTTGAAAAGAAATGAGGTATGTATTTGTGGTAGTTTATGACATGTCTTTAAATATTTTTATACTCCTTTCATTGAGAGATAAGATGTCTGTCCATCCTCTTGAATCTGGGTGGACTGTGACAGCTTCAGCTAACGGTGTGTGGCAGAAGTGATACTACCTGACTTTGAGGCTAAGTCCTACAACACCTTGCAACTTTGTTTGGTTCCGTTGGGAAAAATCTGACTTCCTTGAGACTGTGATGCTGGAGCAGACTTGTATAGGTTCTTTGGTCACCAGATTCAACTGTGTTCCCAGGTGACAGACAGCATTAACAGCCATGAGAATGAGCCATATTAGACACCTACTTTACTCCAAATAGCAGATGACTGTAGCTCAGCTGACAACTGACTGCAAACATATTAGTTAGTCCAGGCAGGAGCTGCCCGGATGAAACTTTCTTGAACTCCAAGTATGTAACTCCATAGCAAAATCAAATGGTCCATTGTTTGAAGGTGTTCAGTTTGGGGGATATTCATTATATAGAACAGTGTCAGCTCTGTCTTCTATTCCTACTATTTTTAGTCTTTTTATTCTTTTAATTGTTCTGCCTCCTACCTACATCTGTGACCTCATATCCAAGCTATTTATCTGGAATCTAGGTTCATTACCTGGTAACCAGCATTGACATATACCCTTAAAAAATGTAGCTGAACACTGGTTTACCTTTCCAAGATATACTGCTCTGGAATCTTGGTCTCTAAAGCCTGGTTCCCATATTATTTCTCTATTGCCTATAAGTAATTTTGTTTTGTTCCTTTTTGTTTTAAATGCTGTCTGCCTTTCTAGTTGTTCTTAGTAGGAACATTACAGAAAACTACCCTTTCTTAATCAGAAGCAAAATTATTCTTTAAGTAATAGAGATTGGATTATAAAATCATTATTGACTCAATTATTATATCATACACTAGGGAACTAGAATTTGATACATACTTAAATTCAAAGGATTTTATCTTAATCATAAATTATTCAGAAGTGCTCTACTTCTTAAACTTTACTCTTCAATAACATTGCTTTCTGAAAACCCCATCTTCTTTAAAAATCCTCATTCTAGAAATAACATTAAGCCATTCATCACCATCAAGACCCCCTCTGAATCTTCCCTTTCTCTTAGTCAGCTGATATTCTTCAAAATGAGAACACTTCCTTTCCTGTGGAACCAGAATTCCATGGGTGACCATCCAAAGTACTCCCTTGACAGTATCTTTAATTTATCAGCCCTTTTCTGCAAATTCTCAACCTGGGATCCATCACATATTTCTCTTTGCTCTTTAACTTGGAATTTCAAGTGAATTAGAGAAAAGCAACAACATATAAATTGGTACTAATGCAAATTTACAGTTCTGGGGCTGTATTTATAGAGCTGAACCTTCACTACTCTGCCAAAATTTTAGCTTTATATTTTCCATATAATGTTGGAGGTCCTAGACAGTGAAGTAAGTCAAGGGAAAAAGATACAGATATTGAAAAGGAAGACACAAAATTTCACTTTTGTAAAATAATATGACTAAGTTAGTATAAAATTCAAGAGCACATTCATAATAATTTTCAAATTAATATGACTTTTTACAAGATAGTGGATAAAAGTAAACAAACATACTTTTCATTAGTTTATTGCAATAGCATACAGTTGAAGATTAAATATTAAAAATACCATTTAAAATATTATCAAAATATAAAATATCTAGAAATAAAACAAAAGTAACTACTATCTGAACAAACTAGGAAATATTATCTAGAGAAATTTAGAAGTATCTAAATCAATGAAGAGCTATGTTATGGTCAGGTTGGAAGTCTCATTTGTAAAAGATGTCAATTTTACCCAAATTATATATAGTTCAAAATTATAACACATTTTTGAAATTCTTGTCAAGATTACTTTATTTTTGAAAATCAAAGCCAGAATTAACCAAGGTTCATTTGAGGAAGAACAATTTGGCAAGACTTGTTCTATAGATACAATTCATTAATATAAAGTGACAGTATTCAGCATAGTATGGTATTGTTGGAAGGACAAAAATATAGGCCAATGGAATCAAATTCAGGTATCCAAAAGAGAGCATGTATATATAGACATGCAAGTTATGACAGTGGGAGTACTGCTAAGAAGTGGGGAAGTACACACTTTTTAGTAAATGGTAACAAGATAATCGGGTATCCTTATCTGAAAAAATAAAAGTTGAACCTCAACTCACATGGCTCAAAAATAATTTCCATGTGAACGTAGAACAAAATATGAAAAGCAAAACACTAAAGGGATCTAGAAGTTAATAGGGATTAATATATTTATGACTTCAAGGTACATAAACATTTTAAACAGAACACAAAAATTCCTGAACATAAAATTCATCAAAAGTAATATTTGGTCATAAAAACTTGGTAATAAAAAAGTGAGTTAAAGTCAGAATAAATATTTGAATTGTATAACAAATAAAAAACTTACAACCAGAAAATGTAAAGAACTAAGAATCAATAAAAGAAATATAAACAGACCCTCCAAAAAGGTAATAGATTTGAATAAAGAGAAAATTTAAATGTGTAATCAACAATTGAAAAGTTGTACACTTTTATTAGTCATCAAGGAAAAGTAACTTAAAAGTCCAACGAATTGCAACCCAAAGAAGAGATAAAATTAAATTCCAGGTGTTTGTGTTAGTGTAGAGAAACTCATACTATTGCTTTAAAGGAATGTAAATTCATAAAACTGCTTTGGAAAGCAGCTTGATATTACCCGGTAATTTAAAGACATACACAACTCAGCAGTTCCACTCCTAGGTATATACACAACAAGAATGCATTCATATGTGAAATCAGAGATGTTCAAGAGTATCTGTAGCAGCACTGATCATAAAGCCCTAAACTGGAAACTACTCAAATGCCCATTAGAAAGAAAACTGGTATATAAGTTGTGGTGTATTCATATATGGAAATACTTTACAATAATCACAAGAAAATGGAACTACAGCTACACACAAAAATGTGGATTAATCTCTTAAGAATAATATAGAACAAGAGAAGCCCGACCTCAAATAATATATAATGTGTAATTCCACTCACATAATGCTCAAAAGTAAACAAAACCACACTATTCCATTTAGGTATATATTCTTAAGTAGTAAGGCTACAAAGAAAGTGAGGGAGTAATTACCTTTGAATTCAGGATAGCAATTGCCTTTAGAAAAAAAGGAGTAATTTGTGATTGAGATGAGATTTTCATTGTACTCATAACATTTTATTTCTTGACCTTGACAGTGGGTATAGGGATTCTCACTATATAATAATTTTTTAACTGTACTTTTTGATTTTATGCAATTTTCAGCATATATTTTTAATTCAGTATTAAAAGGGTTTAAAATACTGTCAGCATCTCATTTCCTTTATATTTGCATCTTTTCCTTCATCAACCTCTGCCAATTTATTTTATTAAAATATGAGTAAATTTAATTAGAGGAGTAGGCACAACAATGGAGGCTATTAAAGAGATGCTGTGGAAACTCCATATGGAAAAGGAAATGTCATGATGAATACTCGCTGCTGTTTCAGTTGAGGGAAGTCATGTTTAACTAGCCTTCTGGAATTATTTGAAAATATTACATCCATAATAGATGATAGAAATTCAATGATGTAGTACTCTTGTATTTTTCTCTAGGCAAGTAGCCATGTTACACATGAGAGATTAATGACTACGGTAACGAGTTATTGAATTAGAGGTTAGAAATAGTGCTAGATAGAAAACTGACAGCAGCATTCCTTTTACTCACAGTCTAATGCCATAAAAACCTTCCTCCAATGCCTTTTCTGGAATATCCTAATTATAAAAGGTCATTCATCTTTCTGGAACTGCTGAGACTTTGAGGACTGAAGGAATCAAGGAAGCCAAGGTTCATCTAAACTTCTACCTCCAGGGCCACCCCATTCAAAATATGTGATTTTCTCTCTGTCTCTGTCTCTGCACACCGGCCCCCCCCAACTTCCTGAAGTACTCTTCTCTCCTCTCCTTTCCTTATCTTCTTTATTAATTTCTTTCTTTTTTCCATTCATACTTTCTTCCATTTCCTTGTTGGGAGCAGGGTTGGGGGGAGAACTCTCCAGCTGAAGGGAAGTACTACTTGACAGTTAATAAGCAATTCTGCTCTTTTATCTCAAGATATGTGAGTAAGGACTGTGAAAGTAGAATTATTTATCCTGTTTCTGAAATTTAGAGATAGACATAATATGGATGAGAAGGTCAAAAATTTAGTCTTGTCGGCAATGATCATTCTCTTAGAGGAGAATAAGCCTCTATTTAACGACGTTGCTTTAACAAAGAACAGGAAAAAAATGAGATTTAGTAATCATCTAAGTCATTTAGACAAACACACTTTTAATAGACACTGTAGAAACCAGTTTTGACAGTATTGTTTAGTTTGGTAGTTTGTAAGAATCATAATAATCAGATCATTTCCAAGTGCTCATTTTATCTTTACTTATGTAAGACTGGTTTCTGGAATCTGCTTGTTAGAGTTTAAACACAAACACACACACATACACGTGTACATACATTCATATCTTGAAGGAAACCATCTTTGAAGCACTGACATAAGTTTTGTTCATAAATAACTTGCTTTTCTGGTGCCTTAGTGCTTGATTTGGCAAAATCAGTTTGTATTACAAAATTTAGATTCGTAAATATAAATTTTCATTGTGAATAATCATTTGAAAGAAAAATTTCTACACCAATGAAAATAAATATCAAAATCCCAAATGAATCAGTGGTTTCCTGTGTATATTATCATATATGGAGAATGAGGGAATGTCACTTCTAGGTATATTCCCTAACACTCAAAGCTGGATTTTTTTTGTCTCTACTTTGTGCATCATTTATCCTATCTTATTACTAATGTCTATCTTGTTTCCATTTCCTTCTCCATACCAGTCCTGTCCAAGAGAACATTCTGTGATGATGAAAATGATCTGTGTTTGTGTTGTCGACTAGGCTAGCTACTAGTCACACATGACCATAAAGTGCTTGAAATATAGCTGATCCCAACTGGAACATACTGTAATGTAAACTACACAGCATATTTCAAAAGTTAGCACAAAAATTAGAATGTAAAATTTTTTTAAAACTTCATTAATTTTTACATAGAGTGCATGTTGAGATGATATTTTGGATACACTGGGTTAAATAAAACATATTATTAAAATTAATTTCACCCATTTCATTCTACTTTTTAAAAAGTAGCTACTAGGAAATTTAAAATTACATATTAAAAAATCTCATTTTTTAAATGTGTAGCATTTGTGGCTGTTTTGGATTTTTATTTCTTAAAATATCTGTGAGAAAACAATTTTCTACATATCTGTAATACCAGATTCATATTTTACCTTTTCTATTAAATAGTGATGTATCTCACAATTTATGAGCAATTATTTGAGGCTTTTAATCTTTCTTACTGTTTTATTTTCTCTTAGTGCATGCTTATACTTGATTATAAATTAGCTTCAATAAACAATGCTTCATTAGTAAGCTTGTCATATAGAATTGCACTGAAAATCTGTTGATCTTTTTAGTCCTTTGGAAATATCTTCTAATACCTTTTTGAAAAGTAACATCTTATTTTGAAACTGCTTGAGTGAAAGTGTGCTTGCAAAAAGGATAATCATTCAGAAGAGAGTATTAACAAGTACTTAAATAAAATGCTACCCTCTATTAAAATAATTGAGGTGAATCATTCTCTTCTTTCCTAAAAATATTATTATAAGCATTTCAAATAAATCTAAGTATTTGCTTTAGTTAGAATACTTGAGAATTTGAATGATGGCTCAAAGTTTTGTTGATAATATTATTTTGAACTAACAATCATATGACATAATATTGCATGTTTATGTTGCTGGTAAAAAAAGGTTAAGAAAATCTGAGGAGAGAAAGGATTTAAAAAGGTAAAATTATGCAAATACACTTCTATGCTAATGTTTATTGTTTTGTTTTTTGCTTTAAATATAATATCTGATACAAAAAGTCATAAATATAGTTAGTGTCAAATATCATGGTTCATCTCCACTCCCACTCCCCAGGGGCAACTCCTTCAATCTCTGTAAATTTAATATTTCTAGTGGTCCTCACTAAACTCTCCATCATATGTGAACATCTCCATTTCTTAATTTATCAACTTTAACAAAAATCTCCTGACTCTCAACAATTAAAAATAAAGAAAAATTTTAGTCAAATTGACCCCTATTTTCCCCTGACATATTTTCTTAGTTAACAGTTATACTGTGTATAGTTTAGTTTTATGCAAGTTACCTTTGTATTGATACCCTGTGAAAAATATACAATTTAATATAATACCTAATATATAGCATGATATAGTAATATAAACCATTTCATTACATCTTATTAGTTCCATTGACTTCCATTAACTTTCCATTAATGTAAGTTAATGGAAATTCACCATATCCTCACACTGGTAAATAAGGGCTTTAGTATTTCTATGTCAAATTTTCCTGCTCTTTATATCTTCCTTCCCCCTTTTCATTTCTGTCATTAACATTTTAAATCACTAGGGTATTTCACATTTACTTTCTTTATTGCAACCAGTAGTAGTAGAATTATGGACCCTGGACCAAGAGACAAACTTTTTTGAGTCCCTGTGTGATAGAGGCGGGACTACCATAAAGGCTGGGGGGTGGAGAGGAGGCATAAAGAGTGATTTTGTCATATTATGTTTATCGTTAATGGGAAAATTAATAAATGTACATAAAATGATGGGGAAATTATTTTCTGTGTGACATGTAGTACTCCTATAATGTGCGATTTCACTTCCTAACTATGTATGGTAAAGAATTTCAATCATCCGGGTACCTTCTGGATTGCTTTTATTTTCATAGCACAGTCTATCTTATCCCATATTAACTGATTTAACACATTGCTACAAGAGGACATAGAAGAATGGGCTGGATATATCTGTAACTGAACTACCATTATTACAAGAAAGGTTTTGTTTCACTTCAGGGTATTTAGAGACAGAAAAGGAAAGCCTCGGAGGATAAGATAGAACATGAAACCTATGGAGTGATCAGGAGAAATGAAAGAAATGTAAAATCACCATGGGAAACAGTTATAATCTAACACCCTCTATCATGAAATTGTATGATAGATACTCTCATTCACCAAACCCAGTGTGGTGCTCCATGCACACCAGGCACCCAATGAAGGTTGCTGGCAGACTGGAAACAAACTTCAAAACTTTAGAATTCATTTAGCATGTCAAATTGAGAATTTATCTCCAAATACTACATTTGTTTCTAGTTAAGATTGAATGCTATATTCAACTATTCAAGAAATCACAGTTGCAACAATTCCCTAAGGAAATATTTCTTCCTGGAAGTAATTTTTACCTGGCCTTATTTTATTTTATTGTGTTAGAGAGTTACAGACTATGACAGAGTTCTGTGGAAGACTACTTTATGTAGTTTTGAATACCTAAGAGTTGCCTCTATAAACTATTTAATTGATAGAATTAATTACAAAAAACTATTAATAGTATCTTTAAAATTTTAATTAAAATTATTTTTAAAATGGTAAAAAATCCTGGAAAAAATAATATCTTTTAGATTAAAATACTGATCATTGCTGCATTCTGACGTACAGAACCAACATAAACGCAAAATAGCAAATTCATACTTCAGATCCATTAAATACTGTGATTTATCACAATCACAGAAACTCCTGCACAGAATAACATCCTGCTGATATTATATATAATGTGTAGTGTGCTCACTTATTCTAATATATTTTTTATTCTTTTATGTTAGCTAGCATATTGGCTCACTAGAGGCAACAGAACCCATGAGACCTTAGCAAATGCATTTCTCATTCAAAAGTACCTTATTGCTTGCAGTGATTCTGGGACTTTTTTCTAGGACTTCTTTAAAAGCAGGACTATAAAAATCAAACATAAGAGGCTGAAATCTAGTACCATTAGCCATTATTTAATAAATATTTTATAACAGCTGGTAATTCTAACACTCTACTCTTACTGTAGTATTATGGTAAAAAACAACTTACAGCTGGATGTTACTGTTAGCTTTTGCTGTGTAACAAAACATCCCAAGCTTCAATGACTGAAAACATTTCTTAGCTCACACTTGTGTGGGCTGTAAGTATAGGCTTGAATCATTTGGGTGGTTTTTCTGTTGATATTGCTTGGGCTTACACATTCACCACCAGTCAGGCAGGGGCTGTTTTGTCTAGTGTCTTGAGTTAGTGTTAGCTATCAGCTGGCGTTATGACTGGCATGCTAGCCTGGGCTTATTCCCATGATGGCAGTCACAATTTTCACAAGAACAACAAAGTAAAACAAATACCAAAGCATAATCACTTTTCTAGTCCCTCCTTGTGTCACATATACTGTTGTCTCATTGTCCAAAGCAAGTTACATGATTTCAAGCCAAGTGTAGATGGACTTTAGTTGTTCCAAGAATATGGGTATAGACAGTTGTGAATAGTCCAGCGGCTACAAGCAAATCAGATCTTTACATTGCATTAGTTGAACCAAATTAAGGTATTAGTTAAAACATGCATTTTCTTTATCTATTCATTCATTGTTGTATTCAAATATTGGTTCACTAAATGAAAAGGTAGAATTGAAACATATGACTTAGAATCATGTCCTAAGACAAATTTTCTATTCTTTCTTTCCCCACTGTAATTTAAAATATTTGGAATGAAATGCTTAGGTTTGCAGGAGAAGTAAAAGAAAGATGGCTTGTCTCCAAGTGGCACTCTGAGTGCACACACACTCACAACCATGTGAAATTAGAACAGAGGGAGCAATGATAAAACACAGGGAAAATAATTTTAAGAGGTAGAAGAGAAGATGGTATCTTAACTTTAATACATAATAACCCCATACACTATAAGCTATGGCCCTATCCACTTAGAAAGTTATCGCAGAAAAGGTTAGATAAGGTGGGACTAGATTTGAGAGAGAAGTGGAAAATAAAACCCAGTGCTGCATATACATCCTGCTGAGGTAAAATGGTAAAACATATGTAAAATGTAGTGATGATACATATAAAGGATGAGGAAAATGTTAATATATGCCAGTAGTTCCACAACCAAGAAATTATTTTAAGGAAATTATTCAACATAATGCTCTCAGTTAACAACAAACTATTTTGAGAAACTGAAAGCAATTTTAGAGAAATAGTTTAAATTATAGTTTAACATCAAGATAATTAGGTAGCCATTAAAATAGTAATTATGAGGATGTTCAAACATAGAAACATACAAGTAACACTGAGTGAAAATGTTAGTATATATTACTGTCACTATGTGTTTTATATACACACAATTACACACGTATTTATATAAAAAAGACATAAACTCTGATTGAGCTAGAGTGATTGACTTCATGGATAACTATTTTAAAGGAGAAAGTATTGATATCTCTATGTATTAAGTTGACAAATAATATCACTCCTTAAAATATTTATATCATGATTTTTTAAGTCAAGTTCATAAAAACAATCTAAAGTAAAAGCAGAATATATGAAACCAGTTTTATACCTTAGCTACCAATTGCTTCAATTCAATGCCATTGGTTTTGGTCTGTGCATTAATAATTTACATGACACAGTAGGTCAATTTATTCAAGTTTATGTGTTCTTTCGGTAAAAAAGTTACTCAAAAAATAAAGTAGGAAACAGAGGGAACTGAATAATGAATATAAATAATCAGTATAATTGATTTAATAGCATACTTTTCCATAAACACACAGTCTAAGAAGAAAATAAACTCAATGCTTTAGTTAGATCAACCGTGATATTTCTAGGTGAAATATGTTTTTCAAATATCATTAAGTAAATTTCAACTTGACTTTCAAACCAAATTATTAGTATTTCTAGAATATCCATCCCCTTTGCCCTGCTATAGAATTACTCAAAATATAACTCTAAGTTATCAAGCTTAGGAAATTGAAATGGAAATTTAGATGTGGGCTGTTTTCAACTCAGTCAGGAAGCATGCAATTGCAATTGAACGCTCAGCAGCAAATATGGCTTGAGCCTGAAGCAGTATTTGAAGGCTTGAGCCTTTCAAATTTTTGTTAAGCAACTCACGTAAATGATTAAAACATATGGCAGTGCTGTCTTTTCTTTTCTCCATAAATAAAAGAAATGTTAGTAGTATTTAACTCTGACCCAGAAACACAATGCTATTCTCACTGCAAAATGTCAGTGCCATTTATGAAGTCTATTACAGAGAGTTCAAGTCAGACTTGTATTTTTTTTTTAATTAAAGGGAAACATTGAGCAATATATACCATTATGAAAACAAAGACATTGCAACGTTTAGGAAAGAATAATGTTAATTTACTAATTGATTTTAAAACTTGTAAACTCTATTTAGCGTTTATCTATGTATTAAAGAAGAAATGCAATTGAAAATGAGCAAAATGGATGGGAAAATTACTAAGCTCTGGTATAAGTTTCAGAAGATTTCTTATCTTTTATGTAGGCTGTGATATGCCTCTAAACACCAAAAAATTGGACTTGCCAATACAATTACCAGAATTTTGATGTTTCAAGATTCCTGATATTGTACTAACTTCTGAGGAAATTCAAGAATTTAAATAACTGTCGTTGTGGTTTCCATTCCACAGGCTGCAGAATTGTGGTTCTTCTTGCTTCTTTGGTCTGCCCTATGGTGGATGAGGCTATCTAAGAGACTTGTGCAAGCTTCCGGATGGGAGGGACTGGTGGTGGGTAGAGCTGGGTCTTGTCCCTCTGGTGGGCAGGTCCGTGCTCAGTAAAACTTTAATCCACTTCTCTGCTGATGGGTGGGGCTGCGTTCTTTCCCTGTTGGTTGCCTGGCCTGAGGCAACCCAACAGTGGAGCCTACAGGCTGTTTGTTGGGGTTGATAGAGACCTCCAGGAGGGCTCAAACCAATGAGTACTTCCCAGAACTGCTGCTGCCAGTGTCTTTGTCTCCAGAGTGAGCCACAGCCTCCCCGCTGCTCTGCAGGAGATCCTCCAAGGTAGCACGTAGGTCTGGCCCAGTCTCTTAGGGGGTCACTGCTTTTTTCCTATGGGTCTTGGTGCACACAAGACTTTACGTGTGTCCTCCAAGAGTGGAGTTTCTGTTTCCCCCAGTTCTGTGAAAATCCTGCAATCAAATCCCACTGGCCTTCAAAGCCAGATTCTCTGAGGACTCCTCCTCCCATTGCCAGACCCCTGGGCTGGGAAACCTGATGTAGGGCTGAGAACTTTCACTCCATGGGAGAACTTCCAGTTTATGGGTCGCCCATCCAGCAAGTATTGGATTTGATTTTACTGCAGTTGCGCCCCTCTTACTGTCTTGAATGTTGGGTATCTTTTTTGGTTTCCTCATTGTCTTTGGATGGTGGGTATCTTTTTTGGTAGGTTCCAGCGTTTTTTTGTCGATGGTTGTTCAGCAGTTAGTTGTGATTCCGGTGTTCTTGTAAGAAGGGGTGAGTGCACGTCCTCCTACTCCACCATCTTGAGCAGAGCAGAGATGCAGGAGCCCAGAAACCAGCCCAGAAACCAGGAGCTGGTGCTGCTGAGAGTAGGGCAAACTAAACTGGAATTGACTAATTTCTAGAGTATGGACAACTCTAAGAGTTCAAAACTCCAGGGTACTCAGTCATTGGGGGGCTTCCACAATTTTTTGAGTTTTGCCTAGAAACTGCTCTTGAACTGTCAGACCTTGGTCTTGTTAGCTGATGACCTCATTTCTTGGTATTCTCTGTCTTGACAGTTGTTCAAGTTGCCCTGGGCCTGCAGAGCCAAGTGAAGAGCCTCAATTCAATCTTTGAAAAGTCAGCACTGTCAGGGCATTGGGTGTCTGGTCCAGGTTAGATGCAACTCCCACCACATCCCAGACAACTCACTGTGGTAAGCAGTTTTATGTATCAGCTTGGCTAGGCTGTAGCACCCAGTTACTCATCCAAACATGACTGGAGGCACTGCTGTGACAGTATTTGGTAGAGCTTTATCACAGAAAGTTAGACAAAATGAAATGGCAGAGGAATATGTCCCGGACGAAGGAACAAGATAAAACCCCAGAAAAACAACTAAGTGAAGTGGACATAAGCAAACTTCCAGAAAAAGAATTCAGAATAATGATAGTGAAGATGATACAGGATCTCAGAAAAAGAATGGAGGCAAGGATCAAGAAGATGCAAGAAATGTTTAACAAAGCCCTAGAAGAACTAAAGAACAAACAAACAGAGATGAACAACATAATAACTGAGATGAAAAATACACTAGAGGGAATCAATAGCAGAATAAGTGAGGCAGAAGAATGGATAAGTGACCTGGAAGACAGAATGGTGGAAATCAGTGCCACAGAACAGAATAAAGAAAAAAGAATGAAAAAAAAAAAAAATGAAGACTGTCTAAGAGACCTCTGGGACAATATTAAACACACCAACGTTCGCATTAAGGGGTCCCAGAAGGAGAAGAGAGAGAGAAAGGACCTGAGAAAATAGTTGAAGAGATAATAGCTGAAAACTTCCCAACATGGGAAAGGAAACAGTCACCCAAGTCCAGGAAGTACAGAGAGTCCCTGGCAGGATAAACCCAAGGAGGAACACACCAAGACACATAGTAAACACTATGTTCACTCCAACCAAAAGACATAGACTGCCTGAATGGATATAAAAGTAAGACCTGCATATATGCTGTTTACAGGAGACCCATTTCAGACCTAGGGGACACATAAAGACTGAAAGTGAGGGGATGGAAAAAGATATTCCATGTAAATGGAAACCAAAAGAAAGCTGGAGTAACAATACTCAAACAAAATGGACTTTAAAATAAAGATTGTTATAAGAGACATAGAAGGACATGACATAATGATCAAGGGATCAATCTGAGAAGAAGATGTAACAATTGTAAACATATATGCACCTAACGTAGGAGCACCTCAATATATATGGCAAATACTAACAGCCATAAAGGAAGAAATTGGCAGTAACACAATAATAGTGGGGAACTTTAACACCCCACTTTTATCAATGGACAGATTATTCAGACAGAAAATCAATAAGAAAACACAGGCTATAAATGACATATTAGACCAGATGGACTCAACTGATATTTATAGAGCATTCCATCCAAAAGCAGCAGAATACATATTCTTCTCATGTGCACATGGAACATCCTCTAGGATTGACCACATGCTGGGCCACAAAGCGAGCCTTAGTAAATTTAAGAAAACTGAAATCATATCAAGCATCTTTTCTGACCACAATGCTCTGAGTTTAGAAATCAACTACGAGAAAAAAACCATAAAAAACACAATCACGTGGAGGCTAAACAACATGCTACTAAACAACCAATGGATCACTGAAGAAATCAAAGACGAAATCAAAAAATAACTAGAGACAAATCAAAATGAAACACAATTATCCAAAACCTATGGAATGCAGCAAAAGCAGTTCTAAGAGGGAAGTTGGTGGCAATGCAATCTTCCCTCACAGAAAAAGAAAAATCTTAAATAAACAACCTAACCTTACAACTAAAGCAACTAGAGAAAGAAGAACAAACAAAACCTGAAGTTAGTAGAAGGAAAGAAATCATAAAGATCAGAGCAGAAATAAAAGTAATAGAGACAAAGAAAACAATAGCAAAGATCAATGAAACTAAAAGTGGGTTCTTCGAAAAGATAAACAAAATTGATAAACCTTTAGCTACACTCATCAAGGAAAAAAGGGAGAGGACTCAATTCAATAAAATTAGAAATGAAAAAGAAATTACAACTGACACCACAGAAATACAAAGGATCAAAACAGACTACTACAAGCAGCTGTATGCCAATAAAATGGACTACCTGGAAGAAATGGACAAATTCTAAGAAGGGTACAGTCTCCCAAGCCTGAACCATGAAGAAATAGAAAATATGAACAGACCAATTACAAGCACTGAAATTGAAATGGTGATTTAAAAACTCCCAACATACAAAAGTCCAGGACCTGATGGCTTCACAGGTGAATTCTATCAAATATTTAGAGAACAGTTAACATCTATCCTTCTGAAACTGTTCCGAAAAATTGCAGAGGAAGGAAAACTCCCAAACTCATTCTGTGAGGCCACCATCACCCTGCTACCAAAATCAGACAAAGATACCACAAAAAAAGAAAATTTCAGGCCAATATCACTGATGAACATAGATGCAAAAATCCTCAACAAAATACTAGCAATCCAAATAAAACAATAAAAGATCATACACCATGATCAAGTGGGATTTATCCCAGGGATTCAAGGATTCTTCAATATATTCAAATCAACCAATGTGATACACTGTATTAACAAATTGAAGAACAAAAACCATATGATCATCTCTATAGATGCAGAAAAAGCTTTTAACAAAATTCAACACCCATTTATGAAAAAAAACTCTCTAGAAAGTGGACATAGCGGAAAATACCTCAACATAATAAAGGCCATATACAACAAACCTACAGCTAACATCATACTCCATGGTGAAAAGCTGAAAGCATTTGCTCTAACATCAGGAACAAGACAAGATGTCCACTCTCACCACTTTTCTTCAACATAGTTTTGGAATTCCTAGCTATGGCAATCAGAGAAGAAAAAGAAATAAAAGGAATCCAAACTGGAAAAGAAGAAGTTAAACTGTCACTCTTTGCAGATAACATGATACTACACACGAGAAATCCTAAAGATGCTACCAGAAAAGTACTAGAGCTCATCAATGAATTTGGTAAAGTTGCAAGTTAGAAAATTAATACACAGAAACCTGTTGCATTTCTATACACTAACAATGAAAGATCAGAAAGAGAAATTCAAGAAATAATCCCATTTACCACTGCACCAAAAAGAATACCTAGGAATAAACCTATGTAAGAAGACAAAAACCTGTACTCTGAAAACTATAAGATGGTGATTCAAGAAATCAAAGATGACACAAACAGTTGGAGATATATACCATGTTCTTGGATTGGAAGAATCAATATTGTCAAAATGACTATACTACGCAAGGTAATCTACAGATTCAATGCAATCCCTATCAAATTAAAAATGCATTTTCACAGAACTAGAACTAAAAATCTTAAAATTTGTATGGAGACACAAAAGACCCCATATAGCCAAAGCAATCTTGAGAAAGAAAAACTGAGCTGGAGGAATCAGGCTCCCTGACTTCAGACTGTACTACAAAGCTATAGTCATCAAAACAGTATGGTACTGGCACAAAAACAGAAATATGGATCAATGGAACAGGATAGAAAGTCCAGAAATAAACCCACACACCTGTGGTCAGTTAATCTACGACAAAGGGGGTAAGAGTATGCAATGGTGGAAACAGAGTCTCTTCAATAAATTGTGTTGGGGAAACTGGACAGCTACATGTAAAAAAAATGAAATTAGAACATTGTATAACATCATACACAAAAATAAGCTCAAATTGGATTAAAGACCTAAATGTGAGACCGGACACTGTAAAACTCTTAGAGGAAAACATAGGCAGAGCACTCTCTGATATAAATCACAGCAATATCCTTTCTGATCCATATAATCAAAAATAAACAAATGAGACCTAATTAAACTCAAACGGTTGTGCACAGCAAAGGAAACCATAAACATAACAAAAAGACAACCCACAGAATGGGAGAAAATATTTGCCAATGATGTGACAAACAAAGGATTAGTCTCCAATATTTACAAACAGCTCATGCAGCTTAATATTATCAAAACAAACAACCCAATCAAAAAATGGGCAGAAAACCTAAATAGACATTTCTGCAAAGAAGACATACAGATGGCCAAGAGGCACATGAAGACATGTTCAACATAGCTAATTATCAGAGAAATGCAAATCAAAACTACAATGAGATATCAACTCACACCAGTCAAAATGGCTATCATCAAAAAATCCACAACCAATAAATGCTGGAGAGGGTGTGGAGAGAAGGGAACCCTCCTACACTGTTGGTGGTAACGTAAATTGGTGCATCCACTATGGAGAACAGTACGGAGGTTCCTTAAAAAACTAAAATATAGCTACCATATGATCCTGCAATACCACTTCTGGGCATACATCCAGAGAAAAACATGGTCCGAAAATATACATGGACCCCAGTGTTCACTGCAGCACTGTTTACAATAGTCAGGACATGGAAGCAACCTAAATGTACATCAAAAGATGAATGAATTAAGAAGATGTGGTATGTATATACAATGGACTGTTACTCAGCCATTAAAAATAATGAAATAACGCCATTTGCAGCAACACGGGTGGACCTAGAGATTGTCATGCTGCGTGAAGTAAGTCAGAAAGAGTAAGAGAAATATCATACGATATCGCTGATATGCAGAATCTAAAAAGAAATGATACAAATGAACTTATTTACAAAGCAGAAACAGACTCACAGACTTAGAGAACGAACTTATGGTTACTGGGGGAAAGTGAGGGAAGGGATAGATAGGGAGCTTGGGATTGACATGTATACACTGCCATATTTAAAATGGATAACCAACAAGGACATACTGTATTGCACAGGGAACTCTGCTCAATATTATGCAACAACCTAAATGGTAAAAGAATTTGAAAAAGAGTAGATACATGTATATGTATAACTGAATCACTTTGGTGTACACCTGAAACGTACATAACATTGCGAATCAACTATACTCCAATATAAAATTAAAAAAAAAAAAAAAAAGAGCAGCTCCTAGCTGTTAGAGCCTACTTTTCTCTTTCTCACAAGAAATAAGTTAGGACACATAATTGAGGAATAGCAAATCTTGGAAAACAAAGGAGAATGAAAAATATACACAAATTAGATCACAGATGATTTTCTAAATAAGCAAGTTTAATTATTGTATTTTTTAAAATATATTTTATTGAAGTATAGCTGATTTCCAATGTTAGAAAAAATTTAAATGAAAACTGTCAACAAAAAAATTAATAATCAATCTAAGAAAGAAATGGAAAATTTTATTTGAGCCAAATTGAGAACTGTTCTGAAGAGGTAAGGGGGGAGGTCATTATATATGTGATTTTGGCAAAGGGGGTATGTGCAAACAAGCACACATCTCAGTAGAAGGTCACTGCTAGTCAAGAGGAACAGACATCTTAGTTAATAGTTGTAGTGCTTTTCTAAGTATGGGAAGATGCAAGAAACTGGGTTCATAAACTTTTCTCCTTAAAATATCTAACTGTCTGAGGGCCGGTTCTGTCAGTCATCCCAGATCACAAAGTGCCTCATCCTGATCTTTATCCTGGATTCCTCTCAGGGTGTACTATAGGCCAGTGACTGCAGTGGCTAATGACTGGATTCTTACAGAACTGGATGGTGGGCAACATTATTTATTATACAATCTCCTTCCCTTCAGTCTTAATTTCAACCAAGGTTTGTGAGGCACTTTGTGAGCAATTTGTCCCACAGCCCCAGGAATGCTCATTCCCAGGTCAGGTTGATAGGTCACTCAATGTGTTACTGGAGTAAGCCTTGTTAACAGTAACAAGCCTCTGCATTGCCTTTCTTACTAATCTGTTATGGTCAAGGAAATGGTTCCCTCTTGTTGCTTCTTCCCATATCTAGAGTTATACTATTACAATCATTAATCTTATAGGACTATACATTCGGTCAATGATTCCAAGTCACCTAATCATTATTAATTTTATCTGAGGCTCAGTCACACATTTGGAAATGCAAGAAATAATAATCTTGTAAAATAGGTAAAATGCAAGTAATATAGCTAGTGACATTAATAACATCATAGGTAAGTAAGCTAAGAGCTCCTATTAAGTGTGGTTCAGTATCTCCCCAGGTCGTCTGACCAGTCTGTTCTGCACCAATCAATATCTTTAAGGGAAATGATATATTGACATTGTACATAAAGTTTACCAAAGATGTCTGCACCTACAAGACGAGTGGTGGGTCATCATGATTCTTTACAGGATTGAGAAAAGAATGTTATCTTCTAAGAAGTTACATGGCCAGGGTCAGAAGAATAAAAATTGATCTTTATGGTTGAGCAGGTATTTCTTCCATTGGGGAGGTCTGGTTAACGCATAAGACAGTTGCACAATGCACACTAGAGGGGAGTGAGGAGGCCCAAATGGGCAGAGAAAAACTTTATGTTTAAATTTTTCTTGTATTGCCTTAAAATGTGAC
Source organism: Eschrichtius robustus (assembly GCF_028021215.1). Classification (NCBI taxonomy): domain Eukaryota; kingdom Metazoa; phylum Chordata; class Mammalia; order Artiodactyla; family Eschrichtiidae; genus Eschrichtius; species Eschrichtius robustus. Next base: position 70,985,155 of record NC_090830.1, read on the forward strand.
TTTTTATTTCATTATAACAACCCATTCAGCTTTGCTTCATATAAACAAACAAACAAAAAGTCATACTAATCTCAGTTTTATAATATGGATATCTAATTGATTAGGAAGAATAGGAGGAGAAGAATAACAACTGAATAGTGAACACTTTACATTTTTTGCATGTTCTGAATCTGAAACTTTTTGTATGTGTAGGACATGAAAAAACCAATCCTTATGGAGTGACAGTGCTGAAGCTAATAGTTCTGGAGAGCTTAAAGAAATAAATGCAAATTGCCATAAAGGTTTGCACAACTTGGCTTGATCTCTCTCATCCCTGTTACACACCTTGACAAAAACATATCACCATTTACCATAAGAAAAATATGCTTTGGATAACAGGTGTGCCAGAGAACATGAGAAAAATTTGTGGCAAGCTTGAACCTAATCCAAACAAATGAGCAACCCAAAGCAGAGCCCCCCATCCATCCATGCCCATCCTAGATTCCTAGGCTACTCCTACTGTAGTCAACCTGCAGCACATGAGCCTCGGAATAATCTTTTTTTGGAAGCCACTGGGCGTCTGAGATTGTCTGTTATGCAACATTACTTTGGCAATAGCTGGATAATTCAATGTTGGATTTGGCAACTTGAAATCACGTGGTTATTTTGCCAACTCTGTTTCAGAGGAACGTCTGGAACAAAATGCTGATTAGAGTCAGTTAAAGAAAAATGGAAGGAAAATGTAGAAAGCATGTGTAGAAAATTCTTCTGAGAAATTTATATGTAAATGGAGAGAAAAGAAATAGTATGAATTAGGATATAAATGTGGAGTAAAAAGTTTTTGTTATTTCTTTCCTGTGTTTCAAAATGATATAATCATGGGCTATCTTTCACGATTTATCTTTAAACAATATTCTTGTTTCTCAAGAAAGCCTACATCCACAGGTAATACCAGAAAAATAAACATGTTTTATTGATTTGGTCTACATCAGCTAAAACTGATCGCTGGGGATGAAGACAATTCCTAAGACCCAGAACTATGTCATAATCTTTGTTATCTTTCTGATTTCCTCCACTTAGCTAGTTAAGTAAAATGCCATTAGGGAGGAAAAAAAAATTCTGTCACCAGCTCTCTCTATATATCACTCCCGGGAATATCTTAAATTTAGAGCAAAAATTCTTGCCACAAAAATAATGTTAAGAGGTTCAATGAACAGAAAATTATATTTCACACATACATCAACTATTAAATACATGCACAGAATATAAACACAGAAATCTTGAGCAATCTTGCTCTATAAAACTCATTTGCCAGTCATACTAAAGTGGTAGTGTTTAACTTTTCTTGAGCAGATAGACAGTTTCTGTAAGAATTTGCAGATGTTGAGTCTCAGAAGTGCTCAGAATTTTTGTTTTCTTAGCACTATATACAAACAGAATAAAAGAGAAAAAAAAATTCTCCATTTGCCCTTTAGCACCTCTGGCTACCCCTCCTTGATTGTACGGAGATCTGCTCTCCAAATATCCTGCCCTAGACTGGGCATATGGAGGAAGTGTGTAAAGGGACTTTAGAAGCTTGTGGAAGATCTATGGGTTCCCCAGGATGGTGAGATAGTGTGTGAGCCGTGATCTCAGGAAAGAATGATAGAAATTTCACCAAAACCTTTGAAATCATCTAAGGTTGAAAGTTATGGATAAAGCTACAGATAGCCTTCCTGGAGAGATAACGTATTTATTATGCTCAAACTAGTTGGATTGTTTCTCTCTATCTTTTTTCACCCTTGAGCAAAGAGGGTCTTCCCATCTTTCCTGTTATCCTGAGATTCAAATATAGGAGATATTCAAATGGGAATAATATTAGCTAACTCATCTGTCTCACCATGTCATTCTGAGGGTCAGATCATTTCTAAATGGACAGTAGGTCAGGTTCCCCTTCATGGTTTGCATGCATTTTTTCAATTATATTCTCACTGAAGATAAGATTGAAGTTTACAGATATGTCCTTATCCTATGGGACAATGACATCCCTTCATACATTTGACAAATATTTACTGCACCTTGGTGGACTAGATAACACATCTCTGTATTAATGGAACTAACATTTTAGTGGTAGACAAAACATACATGAAGGAATAAATAAAATACTTACAGATTGTGGCAAAATGTTTAAGAAAATTAAACAGTGATAGAATTCAGTGAGTGACTACAGGAAGTTATTATTTTGAGAAGTTAATCAGATAAAAGTCTTTTCTGTAGAGATAACAATTAGAGCTGAGACCTGGCTTATGAGAAGGTGCCAAACAAGCAAAATCTATAAGAAAAATATTCAGAACAAAAGGAACAGCAAGTGGAATGAATGGATAAAGAAGATGTGGCACATATATACAATGGAATATTACTCAGCCATAAAAAGAAATGAAATGGAGGTATTTGTAATGAGGTGGATGGAGTTAGAGTCTGTCATACAGAGTGAAGTAAGTCAGAAAGAGTAAAACAAATACAGTATGCTAACACATATATATGGAATCTAAGGGGAAAAAAAAGGTCATGAAGAACCTAGGGGCAAGATGGGAATAAAGACACAGACCTACTAAAGAATGGACTTGAGGATATGGGGAGGGGGAGGGGTGAGATGTGACAGGGTGAGAGAGTGTCATGGACATATATACACTACCAAATGTAAAATAGATAGCTAGTGGGAAGCAGCCGCATAGCACAGGGAGATCAGCTCAGTGCTTTGTGACCACCTAGAGGGGTGGGATAGGGAGGGTGGGAGGGAGGGAGATGCAAGAGGGAAGAGATATGGGAACATATGTATATGTATAACTGGTTCACTTTGTTTTAAAGCAAAAACTAACACACCATTGTAAAGCAATTATACTTCAATAAAGATGTTAAAAAAAAAAAAAAAGAAAGTTAAAAAAAAAAAAAGAATTCAGCACTACTAGAACGTAGTAAAAATGGAGAGATTATGAGAAAAATCAACAGGGAATAGATCGTGTACGGAGTTTATCTTCCTTTGAAAAACATACATTATCTCCTTTGGTAATGTTGATTATGTTTGAAATAACAAATTGACAAACTTAAAAAGCCTGGTAATGATTTGTGAGAAGATACATAGTATTAGGAGAGTAAATTCACATTGCTATGTCACTGTGGCCATAACAAAGCCTGCCTTTATATGATAAAAACTGAAATTACTATCTGGGATGAAAGTAAACAACTTGGAAAACCCTAACTCTTTGTCTTGGCTTTATTATTCCAACTGTCTGCATTTGGGGGATCATCCTTATGTTCCATTTAATTTTTTTCAATGAACTTTTTTATCTTAGAACAGTTTTATATTTACTGAAAAATTGAGAAGATAGAACAGAAAGTTCCCATATAGCCTATACTATATTTCCCGTATTATTAACATCTTATATTAGTAGATAAATATGTCACAATTAATGAACCAATAATGCTATGCTATTATTAACTAAATCTATACTCTATTCATACTCTATTCAGATTACCTTAGTTTTTCCCTAAAGTCCTTTTTCTGTTCCAGTGCCTCAGCCAGGTTATCACATTATATTTATTTGTCATGTCTCCTCTTGATCATGACAGTTTTTTTGGACTTTTCTTGATTTTGATGACCTTGACAGTTTTGAGGAGTACTGGTCAGCTCTTTTACACAATATCTATCAATATGAACTTTTCTGGTTTTTTTCTCATGGTTAGACTAGGAATATACAGTTTTGAGAGGAAGACCATGAAGTGACATTTTCATCACTTCATACCAATATGACTTATCACTGTTGATGTTGACCTTGATCACCTGGCTGTGGTAGTGTTTATTCAGGTTTCTCCACTGTAACATTACTTCCCTCCCTGCTTTTCATTAAGTAATCTTTGGAAGAAAGTCACCATGTACAGCTTGCACTTAGAGAGTGAGGAAGGAGCTATGTTCCACCTCACAGAGGGAAGAGCATCTACATAAATTATTTGGAGTTGTTCAACATGGGATATTTGTCTTTTCAACCCAATTCTTTATTCATTCTTGTGTTTATATTAGTGTGGATTTATGATATTTATTTTATACTTTGGGTTACAATCCAATATTAGTTTATTTTGATGCTTTATTTTGATGTTCCATCTTTGTCCATTAGGCACTGTTTGTTCTTGGTTCCCTTGATACACCCATCATTATGAGGTGTTTTTGTTTTATTTTTTGATAATTTTCTTACTTCCAAGCACCACAAGATGCTTCATGTTCATTTAGGATATTTCCTTCTCCAGTCCTAGAATCAGCCTTTTATACCACAATCGCTGGATCCTTTTACTTCTGAATGGTAGTAGAAACTAAGAGTTAACATTTGGTGGGATCCTTTTTACTAGGGTGTTCTTGATTTTAGGTCTTCTCAGAAGACAGAGCAAAGAAATATATATACATATATTAATATGCATATATTATACACATATTTATAAATATTTATATATGTAACCATCTTTATCAATATATAGCTAAATAGGATTTCATACTGATGTCTCTAACTTCTAACCTATGACCCTGTGGACAATTCTAGCCCCCTCCCCTTCCTTATCTGTAACCTCCCACACTAAGACTGGGAAATCTGGCTCCCACAATTTGCCATCCATTTGCTTAATTGTTCAGTTCCCATAAATATATATAATGGTATCAGAATTGTCATCCTGTACTCCCTTGGGAAATAACATCATCCACAAGAGTACATTACTTGGTACAGTGTCTCTTGCCTTTAGTCTTACAAACTGCTCATTTCTAGTTACTTAGATCTGTATCTTTCCTCCACTCTCCTTCAGTGAGATTATTTCATACATTTGTAATACAGTTATATTCTCTTCTTACAGTCTACATTCCATCCTGGGACCCTCTGACTTCCTAAATGACTTGTTTTAATTTGTATACACTGAGGTTCACTCTTAGTGTTACAAAGATCTATGAGTTTTGACAAACGCATAGCGTCATGAATCCACAATTACAGTATCATACAGTATAGTTTCTCCACCCTAAAAATTCCCCTATACTTCACTTATTCAACCCTTCTATCACCCTTCAAAATCTGACAACCACTGATCTTATTATCATTGCTATCATTGTTCTGTCCTTCCAGAATGTTTTATAACTGGAATCATATAGTATAGAGTCTGGTAACATGTTTTCCTTGGGGAGTAGGCCATTTTTATGGAGACCTCTGTGGCATATTTCACAATGATTACTCTTCTCCCCAGCCTGAGCCATAAGGGGATCTTTCTGGATTTTCACCAGGAAACTTAGGTGGGGCTCCTGTAGGTAAAACCCAAGAAAATATGCACCGCCCCCTCCCAAGACAGTTACTCCCATGAGTTTCTCACTCTCATGCTAGTGTACATACAGCTTTTAGAAACTGGCCAAATTTATCATTTAAGTATCGCAACCAGTTTATGGCCCCTGTGGCTTCTGCTCTGGATTTCAGAGTGGCAGTTTGCCCTGCAATGTCAGTTATCTGATGAGTACAAGAAAAGTTACTGATTTTCAGTCTGTTAAGATTTTTTGTATTATAGAAACAGGTGTGGCAACTCTAACTGCAGAAGCTGAAAATTAAAGTCCTCTTTCTACTTTTTTTTTCATTAAATAAATTAATATCTTCTCAATTTTTTCCTCTGACTCTGATTCTCTGACACTGAGATGCTCCCATGGAAATTTTCATTATTGCATGTTTTTTTTTTTACATGTTTAGCATAATACTTGCATTCTCAAGAAACCCAAATAGATTCCTCTATTTCTGTGTCCTGCACTTTCTTTTCATCTTTTTGTTTGTACTTTTTTGTTGTTCATACTTGAAGTTTGATAAAATTATTACCTGGATGAATAATCAATTCGTTAATAAATAATAAATGTATAAAATGAGAATTAGGAATTCAGTCTTTATATATACAATAAAGAAATGCCATGGTACTTTATGTTTTTAAAATCAGTTTTATATATGTGTTCTTTGTGACATAAAGCAGTGAAAATAATAATCATTTTAAACAATCATAACCTATGCTATAGACTAAAACAACCCACTGGAGATTATATGGTCACCAAGGTGACATCAATCACACCAAAACCTACTGTCATCACCAACATAAAGTTATGAAGGCCAAGCTGGGGACTAAATGAGTGATATAAAGAGTAGTTTGTGTTTATTTGTTTAGCAGAGACCCTTACCATTTGTTGACATTCACTGTGACAGTTTTAATAAACTTAGTGATAAGGCTTGAAACAAAAATTTGATACAAATATAAAAACATAGTTCATTTCTAAATGATGATAAAGAAAGATCTCCCAAAGAATTAATCATTAAAATGTATACAACACATTCCATTCATTTTAAATTTTTTCCTCCAATATAAGTACGAATATTTTTTTTCCTGAAGTGTGGCAAAAGCTGAAAAAATAATTCTAAGAAATAACACTATTACCCAGATGCCACATTCACATTCTGTTATTAGAGGTGGTAGGTTATGAAAAAGTTGTGCACATGAAATAAAAGTACATATTTTAACATCTGAGTCCCTCAGACTGACTTCAACTTTCACTGAACTTCTACTTAAATCAGGCTTCTTCAAAAATACTCATGTTGTCTTCAAATGAATTGGTGACAGGAAGGCTCAAGATCTTTGCAAGGAATCTCTAACAAGGAATAAATTCCCTATAATACCACCTAAGTAAAATATTTTATTTATGAATAGTTTCTCATATTATCTAGGCAATTTGAAAGAGACAACTTTGAAAAAAACATTAACTCTTTCAGACTGCTCTATCTCTGAATGCACAGAAGCAATAACACAATTTTGACTTAGAAGCAGAATGTGATATAAGGTAGTATATTGAAAGGAACTCTGAGCACTGGATCATTGGGTTCCAATCTGACTCTGACACTAATTTAGTGATACAGATTCTGGGTCTTACTTTATGTACATATAACAGACATATATCTGCAGTTGAACACACACATTTGATTCAGATGAATGCTAAAACTTTTACTTTGTTCATGCCATAGATTTACCAGGTTTTCATCATATCACAGTAATTAGGCTCATGTGATAACACATATTCTTTAAATGGAAAGATTATGTTAGTGGATTCCTTGATGATATTTAGATCATTTGTTGATCTTAATAATTATACCACAAAAGCCATGGTTTAACGTTGATTACAATTAACAACAGCTCCATCTAGTGTGTTACTGTTTGACATGGGTTTTCCTTGGATTTAAATACATTGTTGTTCAGTCCCACTCCTAGGCATATAACTGGAAGAAACTAATTCAAAAAGACATGCACCCCTATGTTCATAGCAGCACATTTACAATAGACAAGACGTAGAAATAACCTAAATATCCCTCAATATATGAATGGATAAAGAAGATGTGGTACATTTATACAATGGAATACTACCCAGCTGTAGAAAGGAATGAAATAATGTCATCTGCAGCAATATGGATGGGTCTAGAGATTATCATAGTAAGTGAAGTAAGTCAGAAAGAGAAAGACAGATACCATATGATATCATTTATATGTGGAATCTAAGATATGACACAAATGAACTTATCTACGAAACAGAAACAGACTCACAGACATGGAGAACAGACTTATGGTTGCCAAGGGGGAAGCGGGTTGGGGAAGGGATGGATTGGGAGTCAGGATTAGCAGATGCAAATTATTATACATAGAATGGATAAACAACAAGGTCCTACTGTATAGCACAGGGAACTATATTCAATATCCTGTGATAAACCATAATGGAAAAGAATATGAAATAGAATGTATATGTATGTATAACTGGACTACTTTGCTGTACTGAAGAAATTAACACAACATTGTAAATCAACTATACTTCAATAAAATATATTTTAAAAATAAATGGGGCAAATAAATAAATAATAAGCTGTTATTAAAGAAGAGGAAATCGTTTTGATTTTTGTTTGAGGGTTCCCTCTGCAACTGTTTCTTTTTTTCCATGATGCTTCTTACATGAGAAACACCTCCAATCCTTCTTTTCATTCCTTACACACTTTTCCCCATGTATAAATTAATTCATCAGTGGAATAGTAATGATCTAAAATGCATTGGTTTGAGCTCTCTTGTTTAATAAAGTGTTACAGTATTGCTATTCTCAGGTGCCCCGCCATTTTCTTATTTTTTTTTTTTTTCCTTTTCAGATAGCTGAAAATTGGATACCTTAACAAGCCCATTTCCGAGAAATAAGAACCCCTGGGCCAAACTGAAGATCTGCTTTCTTACAACCACATCTGTAAGATTCATCCCTTTCTGCCTTTTTATGTGTTCTAATACGAGAGAGGCAACATGTCCCATTGGATAAAATTAGGTAAGTGCTGTATGTGCTACAAATACAATCTCCCTCATGGACAGATCCCAAGCTCTAGACGTGGGTGAGTATACACAGCAGCATGGAAAGGCTGCTTGCACCTAGGATTCTAAGTCAGTCTCTCCAGTTCAGATTTACCACACCAAAAGTGATAAATGTTTTGATTTTCAATATGATTCCCATATCTAATGTTTTCTTTTAAAACCCCAACATGAAAGAAGTAAAATATTGTAAATATGGAAGTACACATTTCCCTTCTAAATTACTTGAACAAATGTTCGTTGACAAAAACTTAGCGAAAATAATTCTAGACACATTTATTACTTACATAGTTATATTTTAATATGACTTACAGGAACATTACCGTTATTATAAAACAAGTTGATCTAAATTACTTATTTGGTTCCATATATTATTTTGTGATGTAAAATCACACATACCTGTACACATGCACTACAGAAAATTACAAATAACTCAAGTAAAAGCTCTTTGATAAAAAGAAATATCTTCAATAATTCTGTACCAAATCATAATATTTCTTCTGTAGACATTATTATCCAAACAAGATAACTTTAATTATTTTTCTATTTGTGCTTAAACAAAAGACTTTTTTTTATAGCCTACACATTTTAAAATGTGGTTGAATATAAAAATGTCAATCAAATTTGTTCTTTAAAAAAAAAAAGGCTCCTTTAACTAATACTGATGGGAAATTCAGTGAAACTAGATAATTTGAAATAGATATAATACTATAACAATTCCTCTCCAGGGAGAGTTGGCAAGATTAATTATAGAAGCAATTACTATGTACAGGTGAATTGTTACACTGTAGAAATGGTGCATGGTCACATAGCTATCATCACCAAGCTCCAGGCTATTGCTAAACTATCACAACTCTAAGGATCACTAGGAAGACTGATTAATATGAGCTCCAGGGACACACTTGACTTAATCTAAACTTAGTTTTTGGTGACTACACAGACCTTACAGCTAAGTTGACTCCATCATTTTCCCTTGACAACTAGACTATTAGTCTCTGTATCTCTTTCACCTCTGCCTTTTCATTTTTTCTTTATATACTCATTTTCTTTGCTTCCTGTGATGCACATAATGGAAAAGTTGCCACCCCCCACCCCACAGTTCCAAATTTCATTGCTGAGCACTAGTTTTTAATTGTTGGCAGAAAAAATAGGCTTGTCACAGCTTGATTTAGGGGTTTATTTTGGTCTGGTTGCAGGGTGGGAGGAGGGTGGAAGGAAAGTGGGGAAGAGGTAAATCTCAAGTAGTTTAATTAATACAAAAAGCTGCTAATTTTATGGCAGAGTATCTGGAAATCCCTACGCCAAAACGCTAATGATAGAAAGTAGGATTTTCTTTAAAAAGTACATTATTTACCTGCATTGTGTAATGTTTCTACTACGATCATATTGTGTCTGCTTTTAACCTCTTTTATAATCAAAAAATAGCAAAATTAAATTGAACAGACTATCAATTTTATCAAATTGGCTAGAGTTTTAAAACAAAACACAAATAACAAAATACAAAGTTAATATTATTTAAGGGAAATAAGCATGCTCAAATAGTGCCAACACAACTTTAAACAGTTATCATTTTCTTTCACTGGCACTTTGGCAGTGGTTTATGGTTTATTACAGGATATTGAATATAGTTCCCTATGCTATACAGCTATAAATGATTATGATATGGTATTTGTCTTTCTCTGTCTGACTTACTTCAATTAGTATGAAAATCTCTAGGCCCATCCATGTTGATGCAAATGGCAGAATTTCATTCTTTTTTGATGGCCCAGTAGTATTCCATGGTATGTATACACCACATCTTCTTTATCTGTTCATCTGTTGATAGACATTTAGGTTGCTTCCATGTTTTGTTCATAGGGCAGCTATGAGCTCTAGAGTGTATGTATCTTTGGTGCTCTCTCCTCTGAGCCTCGGAAGCTCCCTTTCTGTCCTGGCTGATCTCCCAGCCAGCTAAGGAGGTTCCCAGGGTGAAGGAACTTTTCCTCTTTCACAGCTCCCTCCCAGGGGCTCAGGTCCTGCTCTGATTCCTTTGGTTAAGTGAGCTCTTCTGCCAGCACTTAGTAGTTATCCTGTGAGAAGTGTTCCACCTGTGGATGTGTTTCTGATGTATTTGTGGAAGGAGCTGAGCTCCACATCCTTCTATTCCACCATCTTGATTGAAGCCCCTCTCCATTGCTTTTAATTCATAGATTATTTCTGGAAGAAATCTGTGATAATAATGCTGTCCTGCTCTTTGACTCAATATTTGTTAAACAGACTATATCTGATCTCAAATTTCTAGCGTATATTATTTATGATTTTGCAATTAATTTGAGATTTTTTGCATCCTGGTTTAAGAATGTATCTTGCACATTAGTATGTCCAAATTTTCCAATCTCTCATCACCTATCTTTTACTATTTAGTATTCATTTTACTTTCCAAATAGCTTTCTAGCATCCATCTGCTTTTCTCTACACTTACCACTACTAATAACTCCTGCTATTTTTCACGAGTGCTCCTGAAATAGCCTCCTGATTAGTCTCTCCCTACCCCTCTTCTGTTTCCTCTACTCCTTTTTTTCTCACTTCAACTAAGTGATCTGGAATGTCTTTTAAACTCAACCTATTCAGAACTCTGTCAATATATACTTTCTCAGGGAAACCTTCCCTGCTATTCTTGGGATGTTTAAATTTCCCTCTTTCATAAAACAATACAATTATTCTTAGTAGTACTTTTCTCAGTTGTAACCACATATTTATTATGTATTTATTTATTGGCTAGCATATATTTCCCTCAACAAGACTGCACACCTCTTTCTTGTGAGCAGAAGCCTTATCTTTTTTTGCCAACCGTGTCATTCCTTCTACTTAATTAGTTAACTATACATAAAATTGCTTAAAATTATTTGTGAATGCATTAATACAACTAATTTTGTTTTTTACCATGGCCTAGTGTGTTGGGCGCCAAATTGTGATCCAGGAGCACATAACTTCTACAGAACTACCTGCCTTAGACATCATCAGAGTGGGCTCAGGTGCTAGGCATCCAATTTCTGTTTTACCTACAGCAAATTTGCAAGTGTCTATGGAACCGTTCTCCAATTAAAATGATCTTGAAAAAAGGACTCCGTGATAAAGTAAAATGTTTGAAATCCCTGAAGGACAGTCATTTGAAAATAAGTGTTTAGTAATTAATTAAAAAGAACATAGTACTAGTTTATAAAATCCAAAGTGAAATGTGTCTATTTTTTGGTCGTTTCTTTTTTAACTTTTTTGTTTTGTGTTTTGTGTCAGCAAAAACAACTTAAATACTAAGCTAATAGAGCCTCAAGGAAATCTTGGTTTTGTTCCTTTTATTTTTGGCATTTTGACATTTTATATTTATCCTTAAGTAAGTAAAGGTTTACCTATGTTTAATGTTTGCCAACATATTAGCAAAAGTTCAATATGTTATTTACCTACTTCACTTTAAAGTTACAACTCCTTTTATTGTGCTTTACTTTATTGTGCTTTGCAGATATTGTGTTGTTTTTTTTTTTACAAATTGAAGGTTTATGGCAAACCTGCCTTGAGCAAGTCTGTAGGCTCCATTTTTCCAACAGCATTTGCTCACTTTGTGTCCCTCTGTCACATTTTGATAATTCTCAAAATATTTCAAACTTTTTCATTATTATTATATTTGTTATGATGATCTGTGATCAGTAAACTTTGATGTTACTATTATAATTGTTTTGGGGCCACGAACCACACAGCTATAACCAAGAACTTCATCAATAAATATCGCATGTGTTCTGACTCCTCCACCTACTGGCTGTTTGTCTGTCTTTCTCCCTCTCCTTAGGCCTTTCTATCCCTTGAGACAAAATAATATTGAAACTGGGATAACAAATAACCCTATGATGGCCTCTAAGTGTTCAAGTGAAAGGAAGAGTCTCACTTCCCTTACTTTACATCAAAAGCTAGAAATGATGAAGTTTAGGGAGGAGGACCTGCCAAAAGCCGAGGCAGGCTGAAAGCAGGGCCTTCTGCACCAAACAGTTAGCCAAGTGGTGAAGGCAAAGGAAAAGTTCTTGAAGGAAATTAGAAGTGCTATTCCAGTGAACACAGGAATGGTAAGAAAGTAAATCAGCCTTATTGCTGATATGGAGAAAGTTTTAGTGGTCTGGATAGAAGATCCAACCAATTATTAAGCCAAAGTCTAATCCACAGCAAGGCCCTAACTCTCTTCAAGCCTATGAAGTCTGCAACAGGTAAGGAAGTTTCAGAAGAAAAGTTTGAAGGTAGCAGAGGTTGGTTTATGAGGTTTAAGGAAAGAAGCCACCTGCTTAATTTAAAAGTGCAAGGTAAAGTAGCAAGTGCTGACACAGAATCTGCAGCAAGTTATCCAGAAGCTAGTTAAGATTATTAATAAAGGTTTCTACACTAAACAACAGATTTTTCAATTAAGATAAAACAGCCTTCTATTGGAAGAAGATTTCATCTAGGTCTTTCATAGCTATAGAGAAAAAGTCAATGCCTGGCTTCAAAGGACAGACCAATTCTCTTGTGAGGGGGTAATGTAGCTGGTGTCTTGAAGTTGAAGCCAATGCTCATTTACCACTCTGAAAATCCTAGGGCCCTTAAGAATTATACTAAATCTACTCTGCCTTTATAAATGGAACAACAAAGCCTGGATGACAGCACATCTGTTTACAGCATGGTTTACTGAATGTTGTAAGCCCACTGTTCAGACCTACTGCTCAGAAAAAAAAAAAAAATTCCTTTCAAAATATTTCTGCTCACTGACAATGCAATGGTCACCCAGGAGCTCTAATGGAGATACACAATGAGATTGATGCTGTTTCTATGCCTTTAACACAACATCCACTCTGTAGCCCATGGATCAAAGAGTAATTTTGACTTTCAAGACTGACTTTCAAAATTGTTTAAGAAATATATTTCCTAGAGCTATAGGTGCTGTAGATGGTGATTCCTCTGATGGATCTGGGCAAAGTAAATTGAAAACCTTTTGGAATGGTTTTCATTTTAGATGCCATTAAGAACATATGTGATTAATGGGAAGAAGTCAAAATAGCAATATTAACAGGAGTTTAGAAGAGGTTGATTGCAACTCTCATGGATGACTTCAAAGAGTCCAAGAGTTTAGTGGAAGATGGGGTGAAAATAGCAAGATAAGTAGAATCAGAAGTGGAGCCTGAAAATGTGATTGAATTGCTGCAATCTCATTATAAAACTTTAATGGATGAGGAGTTGTTTTTATGGATGAGCAAATGAAGTAGTTTCTTCAGATGGAAGGTACTCCTAGTGAAGATGCTGTAAAAATTGTTGAAATGACAACAAAAGATTAATCATATTATATAAATTTAGTTGCTAAAGCAGCACCTGGGTTTGAGAAGATTGACTTCAGTTCTGAAAGAAGTCCTACTGTGGGTAAAATGCCATCAAACAGCATTGCATGCTACAGAGAAATCGTTCATGAAGGGAGGAGTCCATCAGTGCAGCAAACTTCATTGCTGTCTTATTTTAAGAAATTGCCACAGCCCGCCCACCCTTCAGCAACCACCACCCCGATCAGTCAGCAGCCACTAACATCAAGGCAAGACATTCCACCAGCAAAAAGACTACAATTCGCTGAAGACTAAGATTATGGATAATATTTTTAGAAATAAAGCGGGTTTTTGTTTTTTGTTTTTTGTTTTGGGGGGAGGGGGTTGGCCATGCCTTGCAGCTTGTGGGATCTTAGTTCCCCTACTAGGGATTAAACCTGGGCTTTCGGCAGTGAAAGCACCAAGTCCTAACCACTGGACCACCAGGGAATGCCCAATAAAGCATTTTAAAATTGAGACATAAAGCTATTGCACATTTAATACACTACAGTGTAGCATAAGCATAACTTTTAAATGCTCTGGGAATCCAAAAAGTTTGTGTGACCACTTTGTGATATTTGCTTTATTGTGATCTGTAATGGAACCTGCAATATCTCCAATGTCTCTTTTTTCACTCTCTTTCAATTACTGTGGTTAGAAAACCCACTCAAAAATTAATCTGAAACCCCTTCTCCCATCCATTAGAATAGGTATTATCGAAAAAAAAAAAAATCAAAACCAGAAAATAACAAATGTTGTCTAGGATGTGGATAAACTGAAACAATTGTACACTGTGGGGATGTAAAATAATGTAGCTGCTATGGAAAACATTACGGTGGTTCCTCAAAAAATTAAAAATAGAGTTACCATATGATCCATCAATTCCATCTCTGGGTATATAACCAAAATTATTGAAAGCAAGGTTTCAAAGAGATACTTGTACACTTAGGTTCACAGCAGCATTATTCACAAGAGCCAAAAAGTGGAAGCAACTCCAGTGTCCATCAGCGAATGAATGGATAAACAAAATGTGGTGTATACATTCAATGGAATATTATTCAGCCTTAAAAAGAAAGGGAATTTTAACACGTTAGTATGTGGATGAACCTTGAGGACACTATGCTAAGTGAAATAAGCCAGTCACAAAAAGACAAATACTGTGTGATTCTACTTATATGGGTTAAATAGGACAGTCAGATTTGGAGACAGAGAGTAGAATGGTGGTTGCCAAGGGCTAGAAAGAGGGAGAAATGGAGAGTTATTGTTTAATAGGTACAGAGTTTCAGCTTTGCAAGATGAAAAGAGTTCTGGAGATGGCTGGTGGTGAAGATTGAACAACAATATGAACTTATCTAATGTCAGTGAAATGTACCTTTAAAAATGGTTACAATGGTACATTTTATGTTAAGTGTACTATACCTAAATTAAAAAGAGAAAAATGAATCTGAAGTAGCCAAAAATTGGAGACAACTTAATTGTCTATCAGCTGGTGAACTGATATACAAAATGTGGTATATACAGGCAGGAGAATAGTATTCAGTACCAAAAGAGAACAAACTACTGAAACATACTAGGCTATAGATGAACTTCAAAAACATTATGCTAAGTGAAAGAAGTTAAAAACAAGAGGCCTGACACATGTTGTGTGATTTTATTTATATGAAATATCCAGAATGTATAAAGACAGAAGGTAGATTAGTAGCTGCCTGAAGGAGGGCAAGGAGACAGAGATTAAAAGTTAATGGACATGAAAGATCTTATAGTTTGATGAAAATGTTTTAGGACCGATTTATAGTGATGATTGCACAATTTGGTAAATATACCATTTTGCACTAATTGTACACTTGAAATAGATGAATTAAATGATATGAAAGATATGTCTTAATAAAGTTATATTAAGAGGTGTTTAGGTTGGAGGGTCTACAGACTTGTTTACTAATTAAATGTGAAGATAGAGAACAAAGATTAAAAAATCCATTTCTTGTGAGACTGAATGGATAATGGTATCATTCTCTGAGTTAATGAATACTGCAGAAAGAGCAGGCTTAATAGATTGCTAATGATTTAAGTTTTGATCATACTGTATCTGAATTTTCTATGGGGACATTCGGATGCCAATATTCAATATCAATTGGATATACAATTTTAGAACTCAGTGTGTTGCCAGGGGAACCTGGCATTGGTATAAAAATTTGAATTATCAGAACATAGCTGATGTTTGAGAGCATAAATGTTGATAAGATTTAAGCACATCATGAAACTAACAGTGACACCCCAGTGATACCTTGGTAATGCTGTGGAATTTCATCTGATATGGATTTTATACCTTTTGTATTTCATAGGCAATACCATTTTTTTTTAATAAATTTATTTATTTATCTTTGGCTTTGTTGGGTCTTCGTTTCTGTGCGAGGGCTTTCTCCAGTTGCGGCGAGGGGGGTCACTCTTCACCGCGGTGCGCGGGCCTCTCACTGTCGCGGCCTCTCCCGCTGCGGAGCACAGGCTCCAGATGCGCAGGCTCAGTAGTTGTGGCTCACGGGCTATAGTTGCTCCGCAGCATGTGGGATCTTCCCAGACCAGGGCTCGAACCGGTGTCCCCTGCATTGGCAGGCAGATACTTAACCACTGCGCCACCAGGGAAGCCCAGGCAGATACTTAACCACTGCGCCACCAGGGAAGCCCATCACAGGCAATATCTTTGACTCTTCTGAATCCTTAGGACCAATTTTTTTTGCACCTACATATTCTTTACCTTTTTCAGCTTTAACATTCTTTGTGTTATCTATCCTATCAGGAATTTTCTTTTCATAGATTTGTTCTTTAGGTGTCATGCTTTCAAATACAAGCATACAAATTAAGATAATTTTAAAGAGTGGTGTACTAGATCTTGAGTAAGGTTCTTCATAGCTTGGTCCCAATGGAAAACTATGTATATCAGGGTTCTGGAACTAAAGTAATGTAATACAGGGTAATGTAATATAAAGTAACGTGGAATTGAAATGCCCCTACAGCTTTATCCTAGTTGTTTTTACTTGAGGCTACTTCAATCTAAATATGTTGAAGGGTGAGATTTTAAACATTCTTAGATATTCATCTATTCTTTCCATTCTATCATAAGCAATAGAAGTTTCACAAGAATGTGATTTTAACATGAGAAAGGAAAACAATGATTCTAAAGGAAGATTTTATCTTCTATATGAATTGGAATATAGCAAAAACAATTTTTGTTTTAAGAAAATCCTACATTTAAAATCGTATAAATTTTCCATATCAAATTACAGTGAATAAAAGTTTTAGCTAGCATTTATGTTATTAAAAAACTTAATATTTGATTATATGTCTTTGACAAGTAGGTGCTTTTCAAATTTGTTTTATCATGATATGACAAGTAAGAAAAAGGATTTCTGTCATCTGGCATAGGTGTCTTTTATTTTGAGTAAGATATATTCAATTATTTTTCAAGGAATCCAATATCTTGTTGACTAGTACATATAGGAAATATGTCATGGAAATAGTAGTATTAAACTGAGTTTAGGCATTTACCTTACTATGAATATATATACATTTTGAGTCACGTGGATAGATAGCAATATTTTACATCTGCATTTCAAATATATTTAACAACAGAAGTAAAGCATGCTTGCAAATGGGCTGCAAAGAGACAAGACACAAGGACATATATACTAAAATAATATTTTCTTCAACTGAAGTTGTGTCAGAATAAAAATATAAACTTGCACCGATACAGCCCTTAGTCCCTGTTCTTAAAAATCTGAAGTGTGTAGAAAGATGATACATATTAAGAGACTTTCTATCTTATTAAAATTTTTCTGATATTTATAAATCTTTAATGACTTTTGTTATTATGCATTATAAGAGTGGGAAATAAGCTGGTCCTTTGTATAATCATACTTAATTTGTTTTGCCTCTTCCTCATATAAACAATGGAAATCCTTTGTGTCCATATTAAGGTTAAAAAAACCCCAAAGCTCATCACCTGTTGGATCACCCCGCTAAGCCAGGCCCAACATACAATGGAACACTTGTAAAATATAAAGCCATATGAATTTTCCCTGTTAGCATTCAGAAAACAATGTAGGTATTAGACTTAAAAGAGACTTCATTAAATGAAGTTAAAATGAAGTAAAATATGTGCCTTCCATACATCTGCATACCCTTTCTAAAACAGTACATTTTTAGTAGTTTAGGACTGATTGGAAAATTATATTATTAGTTTAGGACTGATTGGAAAATTATAAAAGTGTTATTGTTGTTCTCCCACAGAGAGCAGTTTAGAATTTGGTAGGTGACTTTCTTAGAATTACATAGCTACAAACACATTAATTTGGCTGAGTTCCACAGTTGTGTATTAAGTATAGGTTAAAAAAGTAGGAAACTCACTTTTGTAATATATAGGAACAAGATGAAAATTTTTGTTTGATGTGTTTTTTTAGTGTAGTTTGTTTACTTGGCTGGGAAATGTCCAGTTTCAACAATTTCATCCTCATAGTCAACTGATTTTGTATGTCATTAAAGTAAACACTCATACATCAAGGAACTTGATTAATTATACATTATATTGTACACAATTTTAATACCCTTTTGATAAACTGATTTAAACATACCAATAAGAATGCACTTATTGTCAAGTAACAAAAATTCCAAACTCCAAACTGGCTTAAACAATAAGAAATGTATTATTTTCTATAATAAAAATCCAGAAGTAGGCTAGCACTAGATG
Organism: Eschrichtius robustus; assembly: GCF_028021215.1. Classification (NCBI taxonomy): domain Eukaryota; kingdom Metazoa; phylum Chordata; class Mammalia; order Artiodactyla; family Eschrichtiidae; genus Eschrichtius; species Eschrichtius robustus. The sequence continues at coordinate 71,003,638 of NC_090830.1, forward strand.
CAGTACTTCAGGACTCAGATCCACTTCCTAAAACTCTTTTGACTCTATCTGCTTATGTGTGAGCTTCATCTTCAGGAGGGTAACAGAAAGGCTGCAGCAGTTCCAGGTGTTAAATCCAGATGTTAAGTAAAATGTGGATCATCACATCCAGAGAATCTCTTTCCCAGGAAAGTCCCTATCATGTGTGATTGAATAGAAGAGATCCACACTATTCTTTTTTTTTAATTTTAATTTTATTTTTAAAAAATTTTTATTGGAGTATAGTTGATTTACAATGTTGTGTTTGTTTCTACTGTAGAGCAAAGTGAATCAGCTATACGTATACATATATCCCCTCTTTTTTGGATTTCCTTCCCATTTAGGTCACCACAGAGCATTGAGTAGAGTTCCCTGTGCTATACAGTAGGTTCTCATTACTTATCTACTTTATACATAGTACCAATAGTGTATACATGTCAATCCCAATCTCCCAATTCATCCCACCTCCCTTTCCCCCTTGGTATCCATATGTTTGCTCTACATCTGTGTCTCTATTTCTGCTTTGTAAATAAGATCATCTATACTAGTTTTTTCAGATTCCACATATATGTGTTAATATATGATATTTGTTTTTCTCTTTCTGACTTACTTCACTCTGTATGACAGTCTCTAGGTCCATCCACATCTCTAAGAATGATCCACACTATTCTTAAAGCAACAGTAGCTAAGGAATGAAAGTATAATTGTTGGCTTAATGATGTATATGGTTTTGTGGGTAAAAATAACTACATATATATATAGGTAGGATTCTATTAGAAATGTGTATGTATATATACATACATACACATATATATATGTAGGAGTCTATTAGAAAAGGAGAAGGAAATTCCAAAAGAATGCTGGGTAGGTAAACAGTAGTATCTGCTACAAGCAATTTCTAAATAATGCTTACTGACAGTACTATTATTTAAATTTGTAATGAGTTAATAAACTGTCAAGAGGGCTAGTTTGTACCAAGATGGTGAATTAGCGCCAGCTTCTGGCTCTCTTCCCTAACATCAAATGTAAAGAAACTACAGAGGGAAGTATCAAGACACCCGGAGTAGGAGAGGGAAGCAGAAACTGGGAACTATGAGAAACCCCCAGAATGTAGACAAATAAATAAGGGTATATGTAGCAGGGGACTGCTTATACGGAGCATAAGTCAGAAAAAAATAGTTTGAGTTCTGTTCATACCCCTTCTCCCATTTGTAGCTGTGAGACTGCCCCCTTAATTTAGAGAGTAGATCTTAAAAGTTCTCATCACACAGACACAAAGACATACAGACACACACGCACACACAGTAATTATGTGAGGTGATGGACATATTAACTAACCTTATTGTGGCAATCTTATCACAACATACACATATATCAAATCATCACCTTGTACATCCTAAACTTAAAAAATGTTATATGTCAATTATATATCAATAAAGCTGGAAAAAAGGAAAAAGGGAAAAAAGTGTTAATATTTGTAAAGGCTTGGGCTGGTGATGCTTGTGGTGAAATCAGGGCAATTTTTTCTTTTCTTTTTCTTTTTTTAACATCTTTATTGAAGTATAATTGCTTTACAATGTTGTGTTAGTTTCTGCTGTATAAAAAAGTGAATCAGCTATATGCATACATATATCCCTATATCCCCTCCCTCTTGCGTCTCCCTCCCACCCTCCCTATCCCACCCCTCTAGGTGGTCACAAAGCACCGAGTTGATCACCCTGTGCTATGCAGTTGCTTCCCACTAGCTATCTATTTTACATTTGGTAGTGTGTATATGTCAATGCTACTCTCTCACTTCATCCCAGCTTACCCTTCCCCCTCCCCGTGTCCTCAAGTCCATTCTCTACGTCTGCGTCTCTATTCCTGTCCTGCCCCTAGGTTCATCAGAACCTTTTTTTTTTTTTTTAAATTCCATATATATGTGTTAACATACGGTATTTTTCTTTCTCTTTCTGACTTACTTCACTCTGTATGACAGACTCTAGGTCCATCCACCTTACTACAAAAACTCAATTTCATTTCCTTTTATGGCTGAGTAATACTCCATTGTATATATGTGCCACATCTTCTTTATCCATTCATCTGTGGATGGACACTTAGGTGGCTTCCATGGCCTGGCTATTGTAAATAGTGCTGCAATGAACATTGTGGTCCATGACTCTTTTTGAATTATGGTTTTCTCTGGATATATGCCAGTAGTGGGATTGCTGGGTCATACGGTAGTTCTATTTTTAGTTTTTTAAGGAACCTCCGTACTGCTCTCCACAGTGGCTGTATCAATTTACATCCCCTGAAACACTGCAATTGCATTAGCTAGTGCAGAACCTTGGAATCCCATTCCCTGTTTAAGCAATCACTCTTTTTCACTTCTATCTCCAAATCTTCAAGACTAGTAGATCACAATTTAGCCTCCAGATTCTAAGGCATTCTGCCCCACACTACTACCCTCCTGCTGGTTGGGGAAAGTATTAAAGTGCAGCACTGATCTGAAGCATTACTTAGAGTGGTGATAAACCATGGAAATAAGTAATTATAAATATCTCCTGTTATGTTTATTAGAAACATAATTAAAGAGATACATGTACATATGAGAAAAAAACAAAGAACAAAAAATATTATGGCTAAGTAAAATATTAGGGATAAAAAAATCTAACAGCTACAATAAAAGATACAATGGAATAATTAATGGATACTTAGCGGATACTTCTATAGAACAAATTAGTGAGCTGGACTATCCAGAAGAAGAAGGGAAGGACAAATCAAGGTACATATAGGGAAAAATTAAGAGACAGGAAGATTAAAGTAGAGGTGCCAACATCCAGGTAACAGGGATCACAGAGAAAAGATAAAAATAAAAGTGGGAAGGAGGAGTTATTTAGAGAAATAATGGAAATAAATATTCCAGAATAAAAAGTAAATGGGCTCACAGAATGCAAAATAAGAAAGATAAGGAAAAGTCAGCCAATAGGCTCATTATAGTGAAATTTAAGGTTATTAAAGGCAAAGAAAAAAATCCTATAAGCTTCCATTAAAGAAAGAGCAGATCGCCTGCAGAAAAAGAATAGTCAGATGGATTCATATTTTTCACGGCAGTGAATATAAGAAGACAATGAAGGAACATTTTAAAAATACGGATAAAAAGAAATTTCAACCCAGTTTTATATCTTGTCAAACTCTTACTGAAGTGTAAGGGCATAGTAGGGATACTCTCAGGCTTATAAAACCCAAGAAGGTGGGTCACCAAAGGGCCTATGTTAAAAACAGTATTGGAGGGACTTCCCTGGTGGTCCAGTGGTTAAGAATCCACCTTCTAATGCAGGGGCCGTGGGTTTGATCTCTGGTCGGTCCATATGCCACGGAGCCCGCGCACCGCAACGAAGAGCCTGCGTGCCACAACTAAGACCCGACACAGCCATAAAATTAATTAATTAATTAATTTAAAAAAAAAAACAGTATTGGAGGAAGTACTCAGATAAAAGAAGCAACAAACCCAGGATATTCTGCAAGAGATAGATTTGTATGTGACAGGAGGTTTATCAAATACTTTGGCAGGGTGTGTATAAATCTATTTATCTATCTATCTATCTATCTATCTATCTATCTATCTATCTATCCATCCTCTATCTATTATCTATCAATCTATCTATATTTGTGTGTGTATATGTATTTGTTTATATATAGAATAACAAAATATATAAACATATTTTTATTCTAAGTTGCTCATAACTTTCTTCATAAGACTCCATAAAACAAGCTTTCTCAAACTTAGTAGATCTAAAACATTGCATGCTATGCCACAGTTGTTAGTTTGGTCACCTTGATTCAAAGTTAACATACCACTAGCTGTGTGGGTATAGCTCAGGGGCAGAGCGTTTGACTGCAAAGTGTAAGCTGGTAGTAATTTGCTTTCTATGAAAAGTTGAATACCCCCCAAAATAAAATCCAGATATAAATTTTTCTTTTATATCATTTCATTTTTTATCATTCAGAACATGAGATTTTAACTTACTGTTCCTTGTGCATTTGCATATTTTTATATTGCTCATTAAGTAAAATTTTATTACACACCAACTGCTTGCTCAGTTCTGTGCTCATTTTCAAGTGTAGGGGCAGAAATAATTATGCTAATTAATCAATTAATGAATTAAAACTTCTGACTGAAGAATTAAAGTTTCCAAAAGTATGGAAAATTAAATATTTCTATATTTATTATATATATTATATATTTATTATATTTGATTTTTATAAAGAATTAGAGAAAAATTTATTCTGTGTCACTGTATAATTGCTTTAGAACGAAATGCTTATTAATGGTCATATTTTGTTTTGTTTTGTCCATGCATGTTTGTGTTTGTTTGTGTGAGTATGTTTAAGATGAAAGAGTTACTAAAATTAATAAAAATATGCTTGCTATATTTTATGAAACTGTGTTATAATGGCCCATAATCCGAGTTATTTTTTTCTGAAAAGATACAAGAGCTTCTTCATACAAAAGTATTTCCAAGAGTCAGGTGTCATTAAAAATAAAATTGAATTCCACCTACCAAGACAACCCATAGCGTAGATCTATAGAAGAATAATGTATTAAAGATCTTCACTCCAGGGAATTTTAGAAAAAGAAGAAATCCAAACCATGTGATTAAAAAAATAAAAAAGAAAATCAGTAGATAATTCTGGTATGATTTGAAGAATTCAGTAGAATTAAAGAGATTGAGTGCTACTTAGCAATTATATACTTGAACAGAAGTTGAATAAGCTATAGTCTCTTAGAGAATATGACTATTAACTCTCACAGAACTACGTTGATTTTCTGAGCAAGGACACAGAGCTTATTTGGGTTCAGGCTGGTGGTGTTCCTGGTTTCTTGGAGTGTAACGAATGATGTGCCTTGGGTCTCAGAGTACTCTCCAGTTAAGAAAGGATAGGTACAGAGCTTTGCACCTAGCTGACATTTTAATATTTAATATAATGAGAACTAGTCTCTTATATTCAGGGTACTTCCTGGAATAGTCATTAAGATTTCAGGGAGGTATAGTAGTTTATTTTAAACTACTATAAGTAGTTCAGTGGAGCTCCGCCCTCCTCACAATAATCTGGTTATTATTTGGGGATAAAAGTGGGGCAGGAAGAGCTGAAGGAGGGCTGACTGTACATTTATTTAAAGTGAAAAGAGAAACTTAAGTATTTGTTTTGACTGTCACATGATTAAAAGGATATAATTTATAATATTAGAATTTACTATGTTTTAATTTCAAGAATACAATGCAGTAGTAATATGAAGCTTATTTATTATAAATTCTTCTCAAAAACAGCAGTTTTTAATACCATGAGTTTACCATTAAATAATTGGTTTTAAAATATTTTTCCATCCACATAAGCAGAATCACTATTTCCTGTCCATTTCCCTTTACCCAACATTATATTTTAGTGATAAGCTTATCTTTGCTTATCCTTATCAGTGTTTATAGGAAATGAAAATATATGACATCATTTGATAAATATGAATACAATTCAAACTTGATATCAATATTTTAACTTTTGCCTCATCTCTTAAACCCTATTATTAACCATGCCATACGTATTCTTTATCACTTTTACAGTTACACACTTAATCCTGTTCTTTATCTGATTTACTTATGCATGATTATCAACTGGTAATTCTGTAGAACATGTGCAAATCTACACTGTGCAAAAAGAACCTCAATAATTCTAACCCAGGCAGTGCCCAGACTTTTAAAACTACTGGAAAATTGCACAGGTTTATGGTGAGTTGAGTAAAGTTGCATTCTGCCACAAGTCCACCAGAGACTGGGTCATGTGACGATCTCCTTCTTCCCTTCCACGGTCTCCATCATTTGTCAATTGCTCTATATTGCCAAACAGGATTATCTTGGACAGACGATGTACTGCATAAAAGTAAAGCATCTGCTACCTTTCATCTCTTTCTTCCTCCTCCTCCTCCTCTCCTTCTCCCTTTCCCCTCCTTCCTCTCTCCCTCCTTGCCTCTTCTTTCTCTTAAAGTATCTTAGGAAAATATATAGTTTATACAATCTGCAAAGGTTAAGCTTTCACAAGTCTTCTTCAATTACTCTTAAATTACACCAAAATTTATTAGCTGATTAAAGAGCTAAGATTTTGTTTTGTTTTGTAATTTGTCCATCAATTTTTGTTTCTTTTGTAGGGTGGGACTAAATCTCATAGCACTCCATTTCTAGAATTCAGATTGTCAAAAAATATATATAGTAGAACAATAAAAAAGCAGATATCTTTGCAGAAAAAAAGGCAAATGTAAATTAAACTAATAAAGAAAAAAGCTAAATAAAAAATAAATATAGAATAAAAATAAAACTAAACACGAATATAATGGATAAGTCTGAGTAAATCATAGTAAGTGAAATTTAAAAAGTAATGACAAAATTGGATAGAAGGTGATTGTTATGGAACATAGACAAAAGAAATTTCCTTTTAAAAATATGAAGTTTCAAAAGAAGAATACAGTTCAAATGGAAAGAAAGCATATTCAAATATAAAATAGAAGATAACTTCCCTGAAATAGAGACTTGATTCTGAAAATTTAAAGGGCACACCTTATCTCAGGAAGAAAAATAAGAAGATAGCAAGATTTATTCTAATGGTTAACTGTGAAAAATAAATTAACCTAAAATTTTAGTGCCATAATCTAACCCAGGTTTATGTGTAATATGTTACAATATTCATTGCATTAAATTGAAATATATGAGACTGATCACCATTTTCTGGGTCAAAAATGGTCAAATATAAGTATTTCTTGTGGTTCCAACTACAGGTTCACAGTGGGCTCTGATCCACCGTCCATTAGCTTCAACAACTAGAATATGGCGGCTCCTTATTGTCATGGTAGCAGAGAAAGCATATGAAAGTCTGCTCTTTTTATGATTTAGCCTAAAAGTGTCATTTATCACCTCCTCTTATCCCGCATTGGCTAGAACTACTCATATGGTCTTCTATTACAACAAATAAGCTGGGAAGTATAGTCCGTGTTCCCAAAAGATGAGAACAAAATATTGCAAATACTAGTAATGTTAGCACAGAGACAATTAAGTATAATGCAAGGGGAAAAATTAATCATCATAGTTCTTTAAAGCAGCATGAGCCAGAGATGGCTGAGTGAAAATAGAAAGTTTTGACAGAAGTAAAATGCAATCTAATAATTTTCTACACAGGTGACTTGACTTGGTATAAAGGCAGTATGCAAATATGCTCAAGCATACTCTAACTTAGGGGATAAAAAGCATCATCAGGCCATTTACAAAAACAAAGCAAAAAGGACAAACAGAATCCATCAATCTGATAAAATATGAAAATAGATTGTTCTAGGTCAGGTGACTGCTAGTTCAGTGTGACTGGATCTGAGTGGGCTGGAGGGGAAGTGCTTGAAGATGCTCTCAGAAAGACAGTTCAGGGACAGAACAGGTAGGACCTGATAGGCCTTGCTGAGTAGTTGCATTTTATTGTATACTAGATGAGACAGGAAGCCATTCTAGGGTTTTGAATGAGGGTATACAAGGGTCTGATTTTTATGTTTAATGGGTAATTCTCACCTCTGTGGAGAATTTCTGGTAGCACTGGTGGTAGAAGTGGTCAAATACACTTTTCTTTTACTTTGGTTTATATGGTCAAATACACTTTTCTTTTATATGGTTTCTTTTACTGAAATATATACATTTTGAGGTCCATAGAAAATGAATGCTGTTGAATTCACAGGACTGAATGGGATCTTCAGGGGGGCAAGGGTAGGGAGAGTTCTTAATCTCAACCATCCAGCCATCCATGTGTTCATCTATTGATCTGTTTTACACACAAAGATGCATCTAGAAAAATATTCTGCAGTATACTTAGATTTTTAATAACTATTTTTTGTTTTGTTTTTCTACCTTTTCTGTCTTACTAAAAAAGAGGCATGTGTCATTTTTACAAAAATGGTGACCTCCGTTATTGAAGAAAAGAGTGTGAGACACAAGAAATGTAATGATTAATTAAAAACTGATAAACTTTGTGTCCTGTAATAATGAGGTTATTCATCCAAACACTTTCGGTAACAAAAACCAAGAATTAAGTACTATCCCATAAAAGGAGAATGCTGAGTTCCAACACATATCACTATCTGGACATCTGTGTTTAGAGTTTGCCATTCAGCTTCTACAGAAAGAAGGAGAAGAAATAAGTAATAGCAACAACCAACATATGGTGGGGAATTAGAAGAATAAATTATCACAGTTTGAGAAAATGTGATTGTTAACAGTTAAAATTTAATCTTTTAGGAGTAATGCCAAATGGTAGATTGAGAAAGGTTTTTCAAAATTTCTTGAATAAAACTTTTGTTTGTTTTTCAAACAACACTTGTTAATTAAAAATCCAAATACACTATGCTGCATATTTAAGAGAGAAATGTTGATATGTAATTTTGTCAGATTTTGACAGGTTTAGGTTGAGAAATTTTGAATTTCATGCTAAAGTGAAATAAATTCCTAACACCAGAAGTTAATTGGACCTGAATTTTAGTCACAGCTCTGTAAATACCTAAACTAGGAAACAGATCAAATGACATATAAAAAATTATATAACAGCACCAGCTTGAAATGTGTCACAGGGAATCTGTGAAACTAAAAATGAAAAAGTATAACATACTAACATTTTGAAAAGAATGAAATAATCTTATAACAGTGAATCTTACATTATTATATAAATAATGAGTTCTGTTTCTCTTTCCTGTTTTCATTCATTAAAAAATAAAATCCTCTCACAACTTTTCACTACCCACCTATTATCTTTCTCTGACGCTGTCTTCTATGTCTAATCTGTTGATTTCATGGCTAGCAACCAAAGGCAGAAAGAGGCTGCAAATTCATGGATCTTTAACTCAAACATTGTTGTTGCAGCTTCTACATTTTTGCCAACAGCCCTTTATTAGGCTTGGCAATCTTCCAAGACCCTAGCCATCAGTTTCCTGAGTGCCAGCTTTTCCACTTACTCCAGTATTTTAATTTTTTTATGCAACATGATATTTTTTAAAATAATTTCTTGTTGATACATGCAGCTACAATTCAATAACTTTTGTCCATGTATGAAATTCTATTTTGTATATATACAACAATAAAACTATTTTGATTTCTCCATGAAAGTCTGGAATGTGTATTTTTTTAAACCAGTATTTTTTTAAATACAGAATTCACAGTATTTATTTTTACTGTGAACATAATATATTTTCTAATTGGTTGTTGTATGTACCTTAAGAAACTAGAAAAAACATAGGTAAATTAAATTAAAAACAAACATAATAGTTGAAATGATGAAGAGCAGAAATCGATATAATAGAAGAAACAGAAAAATTCTAAAGCTACAGTAACAAAAATAGTATGGTATTGGTGAAAGTATAGACACAGCACAATAGAACACAGAGCTTAGAAAAAGACACAGACAAAGTCAACTGAGTTTTGATTAAGATCAAAGCCAAGTAAGTGGGGAACAGATAACCATTTTAACAAATTAAGTTGGAACAGTTGAATGTAAATACACAAATATAATGAAGCTCACTCATGTTTTACAAATTACATAAAAATTAACTCAGAAAGGACAATAGACCTAAGTATAAAATGTAACTGTACAACTTCTAGAAGTAAATATAGGAGAAATATCTGTGCTAATGTGTTCACTAAAGTTTTCATATATCTATTAAAGAATGAAGTTGAATTTTATAGAAATTAAAAGTTTTTGCTATGTGACAGATACCATTAAGAAAATGAAAAAAAAAAACCCCATAAACTGAGAGTAATTATTTGCAAATTTTACTTATGATAAGAAATCCAAAAACTCAATAAGAGATCAAAGAACCCAACAAAAAATCAGCAAAATATCTTAACAGACACCTGAGCGAATAATAGCAAATGAGCATGTAAAAATATGTTCAACATCAGTAGTCCTAAGTTAAAACAACAATGAGATACTAGCACATACCTATCTGGACAATACCAAGTGCTTATGCAGTTGTGGATACCTGGATTACCATACATTTCTGGTGGGAAAGAAAAATGGTAGTCACTTTGGAAAACATTTTGACATTTTCTTGTAGAGGTAAATATACACTTGCCCTATTACCCAGGAATCCCATGTGAACATATTTACCAAAAAAAAAAAGTGAAGACATGTTCATACAAAACTCTGTATGTGACTATTTATAGAAGTTTTATATGTAAAACCTGGGAACAATGCAAAACTTTAGAGATGGAAAACAATGTTTTCCAAGACACTGGGTAGAAGGCTGTTTCAACTATAAAGGAGCAGCATGGAGAAAATTTTGGAGTGATTGAACTATTCTGTATCAAGATTTTTGTGGTAGATATAAGACTTCATGCATTATTATTAAACCCCATAGAATTATGTACCACATAGTGAAAATTTTACAATATGTAAATTGAAAAACATCAACTTAGAATATAGAGGGAATCCAAAATGTTATTAATTTGTAAACACTTAAGTCAATATGTTACAAATTATAACAACCCCTAAAAATTGGCATAAATATATTACAAATGCTTTTAATCCTTTTTGGTCTTTCTCCCCATAAGATTCTCAGCCCCAGGACAAATGCTTGTGTTTGTAGGATCATATTTTACAAACAACACTTAACTGTACCAGAGGGAAGGAGAATGGACAGATATAACGATATGACAAAACAACTGCCCTACTGTATGTAAAATAAGAAATGTTTATAATGCAGAAAATTATGCTTTAACATATTTTCTTAATTTCATTAGTCTTATCAAAGAACATACAAATACATTAGATGTTCTTAACAAGTCTATTCATTAGTGGAATGAAATAAAATGTCTTTTTCATGACATAGATTTTAAAATAACTTATTAATTCTTTGCAAACGGCTTTATTTTTTAATCCTAAAACTAATTAAATTAATTAATCTTAAATCTTTATTAAGATAGTCTGAAGGTGAGGGAAGCTGGAAATGAAGTTAATTCACTCACTTTCAGTGACAGCAAGTGCCAGGTAATGTTTTTTCTTTTCGTCTTCTTCTTTTTTTTTTTTTTTTACAGGGGTTATGTTGGTTCTTACAGAAATGTTTAGAATATGAGGTATTATTGTTGTGCCTTTCCCCATCCATGGCATCATGCAGAGGGGACCTGATTATAACAAGTAAAGTTCTCAGATTATGTCACTCTTCTGAGAAAATCTTTCAATGGCTTAGAATAAAGTCTAAATTTCTTTTTCAAAAGTACTCCATTTGTCATCAAGGGAATTTACTCTAAATATTATATTTATAAGAAAGTAGATAGGTTATCACTTTTTTCATTTCCTTCTTTTTTCTACTCCCCTTATCAATATTTTATATGAAACTATTAGTGAGAATGCAACTAATTAGTTCTCATCGTAAAGAATTTGGGTCTCTGTATGAGGTATATTAGCTGTTTAAAGTCAAGGGGGTATCAAAGGATAGTTAAATATTCCAGTTAAGTGTCCTAGTTAAAGTTGCTACTGCTGAACACTATAGAAGTAACTCCTCATAAACAGTGAGGGAGAAAATACCATTTAATTAGAAGAGCTAAATTGACCAAAGTATGCCAACAGAGACTTTAATGTCTAAAACTGGGCTAATTATGGTAAAATCCTTATATTCAAGTATATTTTTAGGTTCCATCTTGGTATACACTTTATGCCATTCCAACATAAATCACGATAGACTGCCTAAAGAGAATATATGATCCAACCCATGGAAAGTTGAATAAACTGTGCTGTACTGGGGCTTTAACTAAATAGAAGTTTAACAGGATGATGGTTTTTTAAAATTTACTTTGCAACATTCCCCTAACATTATAAATCCAATTAAAATCCATTTTTATCTTTGACCCTATGCAAAATATTATTAGATACTGGGACAAAGATTGTCATCTCTATTAAAAACAGTAACAGCTAATATTTATTGAGAGCAGTATATAAGGCACTCTGCTAGGTACTTTCAAGACACTATCTCATTTAATTCTCAAACGTAAATGGCAGAACAGGTACTAAGACTCAGAACCACTGAAATGTTAATCACCACATGAGTCTGACTTCTGAATTAGGACATGGAACATTCAAGAGCTAGTAGTAGGTAGCTGAGCCAAGTGTAGAATCCAGATTTCTAACTGCTAATCAAATGTATTTTTACCCCATTTCACAAACCATATTTTTCTTGTTTTTATGAAATAGATTCTCCAGCACTCGCATAGTCTGCTCCCATCTGCCTTTTCATTTCAGAGGGTACATAATATATTTGTTCAGACATAAATACCACATTGCTGATTGTAGCATGCCAGCATAAACTGCTTATCATCCTCATTCAGTCATTAGTAACTCTAAAATAGTTACATTGCTGAATATTGGTTCATGAAACAAACTCTCAAGCATTTCACGATACCTAATAATCTCTAAGAAGTTACTCAGTGTTTTCACCTACACACCTTTTCACTTACCTGTATCAGCAAACAAGAGAACAAATATTTGCCATTCAGCAAATTTGAGAGCCAAGCCTTTTGTTTTTGTTCATGGAAAGAATACTTGGCTCTGAAATAGTTTTAAACATAATTGTTGATGCTATACCACTAAAAGAAAGGAATATTGACAGCAGCTGTGTCTTACCTGGACTATGTCCACAGCATTAACATAAAAAGGTTAGCTTGTCTGGATCATACGTTAATTGCCCCACCATCCTGCATGCCTTCCTGAAATGATCTAAATGTTAGGGTGTTTTGAATTTAAGATTTATGATTTTCATGTACATCAAAAACATAAGGTCTACTCCTTTACTCCAATAAAGCAGTGAGATTCAACTGTCATTTTCAATTTATCCTCAATTTTTCTTAGAGTATGTGAGTTATTTTGAATTGGTTAAGCAAAAAGTAGAATTTAATTCTTTTCAAAGTTATAAACATCAGCCTGTTCTTTGAGACAGATAAGGCATTCAGGATCAAGAAGCATGACTTAGTAATTTAATTGACTAGAATTTAGATGTGTTTGTCATCGACTGGGCTGAAATATATGTTTAAGATGCTTATTGAGAAGCCAGTTGTTACAAAGGGGAGAAGGTGGGGTCTGGAGACAGGGTACTCTGTAGTCAAAAGCGCCAATGATGAGTGAGATAATTATTTGTACTCTCTTTGTATCCTTAGACAAACCTTAATTTCTCTCTCATTTGTAAATCTGAGCTAATATTTATTATAATGATTAAATGAGACAATGCTGATAAGTTATTGTAGAAGCTTTCACAGGAAGTACTAAAAATGATAACTGGGTTTAACAGTATTATTTCTGAATGTCAAATAGCCAAATAAATTTCCCCAGATATTATGTGACCAAATTAAACACAATATGAATTTATGTGTAGATTGTTTATAACTATAAAATTTTATCAGAACAGGGTAAGCCCATTTTATTAAAGTTTACAATGGAAATTATAATTTTTTATTAACGTTTGAACATCTATTTTTTGATTGAAGTATAATTGATTTACAATATTATACCAGTTTCAGGTATACAGCATTGTGATTCAGTATTTTTACAGATTATATTCCATTAAAACTAATTACAAGATAATGTCTATAATTCCCCGTGCTATACAATATATCCCTGTTGCTTATCTATTTTATGTATAGTAGTTTGTATCTCTTAATCCCATACCCCTAATTTGCCCCTTCCCCTTCCTCTCCCCTTAGGTAACCACTAGTTTGTTTCCTATGTCTGTAAATCTGTTTCTGTTTTGCATATACATTTGTTTGTACTATTTTTTAGATTCCACTTATAAGTGATATCACACAGTATTTGTCTTTTTCTGATTTATTTCACTAAGCATAATAGTCTTTAGGTCCATCCACATTGCTGCAAATGGCAGAATTTCATTCTTTTTTATGGCTGACAGGGAATTAGAATATTAAATATTTTGTAATATTGCAAACATATGTAATAGTTAATATTAAAATGATCATAAATGAATAATATAATCAACATCTCAAATCTTTAACAAATTAAAACATTTTCCCATATTTTTTAGTAACATTTTAAATTAAATGTTGAAAATAAAGATGAAGTCCTTAGTGTACCCTTCTTCAGTCCCATGACTGAAGGTCCCAGAAGACCTTAATATTCTCCATAACTTGACTACATTTTAAACAGGCTTTCTTCCTAACTCGAAGCTCCTTATCTCCCTTTTCTTAAAGCATTTATTTTAGAAAACTTATAAATTTTTTCTCTGCTTCTTTGAGATGTATGTACATATCGTTTTATAGCCTCTTACCAGTTTTCCAATCTTTCTCCAAGAACTAGGAGCCATCTCTTTGAAATGTAATTATCAAAGGAGACAGCACCCCTATCTCCTAGTTTCTGTGGAAGGCTAGGAGCCTAATTTTGATGGGTGCCTTATTCCAAGTTGCAAAACGACCTCCTGTCATAAAGATAAAGCTGATTATCAAATCCAGATGGCCTAACACCCTCCAGTACTTTTCCACTTGCTCACTCCAGCCCTTAAAACCCTACCACTACCTGTTTCACTGGAGTTAAGTTCAGACTTAGTTCTGGACTCTTTCCCCTATTGAAATAGTCTTGAATAAAGTCTTCCTTACCTGTTTAACATTGTCGGTGCAATTTTTGCTTTGATGTGCATTATCTTCCATCCCCGATTCCACTGAGAAAATCTTGCAGTATTTGCACAAAATCCAGAAATTAAAAAAAAAATACTATAAATGGTTAAAAATAAAACAAGCAAAGACTCACAAAAATACACTAAATGAATTAATAGTTTTCTCAAAGACACAAGTATAATCCTCTTTTAAAGCAGGGTTGCAAATTTTCAGTTATAATTTATAACATATTTCTCAGATTATAAAATTTTTTTTCAACATACTATTTCTTCTTTGCCTAGTATCCACCACAATTAAGGGCATATTCAAAAGTTTAGCACATATATGCTTTAATCTCTGAGCTTTCTTGCTCTATTTTTATTAGTTTTAAGGTAGAACAAGGAAGAACGTAAAAACTCCAATTAGCAGGCCCCAAGATTTGACTTTGAAAATATTGGCTGCAAACAAAACTATCATGTTTAGATAAATTGTCCTGCTGAACCTTACTTACCACCTAATGTGCCTTCCCCTATAAATGAGCTTTTTCAAAAAATGACATACAAGATAGCTCATCCATTTATTGTGTCTTTAAGTGACTCACTAGGATCCCTTCATTTACAAAGACAACAGCTGAGAGTGCTAATTACCAAACTAAGCATGACACAGCAGGGACCAGTAATCATCAGTCATACCATTACCACACCTGGTAGAGGAATACATTTAGGAAAGACGGTTCTTGCTTTCTATTATTATTCGACATGAAGTCAGGTGAAATTCTTGACACAAACTATTGGTGGTCACATATCCTCTTTAGTTAAAGACAAGCTAACTTCCATACAAATTTTATGGAAAGGAAATAAAGAAGCTGAAAGGAGACAATTAAAGTGTTGAGTTAAGCAGGAAAAGTCAGTGTTTCTCTTTCACTTTCTGTCTTGGCTATCTTTTGAATATGTGAAAGAATATTAGCATGAGTGGATTTTTTAATGAATAAAAAGATTGCAGATTTTCCCTGTCATTGTGGCATAACGACTGAATTTACATTCATTATTGGCCATTTACAAGATACCACTACTATTTTTTAATCCTGCATAGTCCTTTCAGGATTAATCCTAAAATATAAGATTTATTTTCTTCGTGATTTAAACTGTAAAATTCAAATTATAATTATAACTCATAAATGACTGATGTAAAAGAAGAACTCACCATTTTTACAAATGTTCAGAGATCTCCATCAGGCAACTAAACAATAAATAACAAGCAAACAAGAAGTTTGTTAAAGTTCGTTGTTGGTTTATACATTCTATGTCTCTTTATGTTGGCCATAAAGCCATTTTATTTTTTTATTTTGTAAGGTTATTTTATTATTTTTATAATTTGAGCTGAAAATGAAATATTATGGAATCGTGTTATAAGGAGTATTTGTTATTACTTTCACTGTGTGTTCTTTGACAATACTCTTACTTTGTTACATCGATTATTTTTTAACATCTTTATTGGAGTATAATTGCTTTACAATGGTGTGTTAGTTTCTGCTGTATAACAAAGTGAATCAGCTATACATGTACATATATCCCCATATCTCCTCCCTCTTGCGTCTCCCTCCCACCCTCCCTATTCCACCCCTCCAGGTGGTCACAAAGCACCGAGCTGATCTCCCTTTGCTATGTGGCTGCTTCCCGCTAGCTATCTATTTTACATTTGGTAGTGTATATATGTCCATGCCACTCTCTCACTTCATCCCAGCTTACCCTTCCCCCTCCCCGTGTCTTCAAGTCACATTATCAAATTTTACCTGTATATTCTGTCTGTAATATCACTCCTAATGTCATTTTATTAATTCCATCAAAGAAAGCAGCCAAATTAGTTTGGCAAAAAAGTTTTTTTCTGAGCCCATATTGACTGTAGCGATCATCTCTATTTAGTAAAGGCTCACATTTCACTAGTCCATAGGTTCAATTCAGAATCATGCCTATGCAATTCACAGACATTTTTAACAGCACCCTTAGTTCTGAAAAACATTATCTAAAGCTTTGAGAGATCTATTCAATTAATATAATATGATTCAAAATTCCCCTAAATATGCATGCATTTATAGGAAGCATGCAGTATGGATCTAGTTCACAAAATATCCCTTCTTCTCTCGAAAATTCACCTTGATCCTCAGGCATTGGTCACACATACAAAGTATCGTCCCAGCCTCCCGACCTGGGCATTGGCAGCTGAAAAGGGGTGAGTACACAAACCAAGCTGCGATTTTGATTATCAGATATTCTCTCTCCCAGGAATATGAAATATGCACTGAAAGACAACCAGTGAGTCTATCTGCATGACTGAAACTTAAATACTCAATTGCCGGCACAATGAAGTGTCCAGTGTCTATGATGTGGTTTGAAAATAGATTAAAAAGACTGTCTTCAAAGAAAAGAAAAAAATGATGCAGATGTACAGAGAAAAGCTAAAGCAAGTAGTATGCAACAGGTAAGGTGTCCCAGAATCCTTTCAGTCCCCAACTCCAATCCTTGATGTTTATCCACAGTTGCATCTTATAGGTGCCACCCCTGTATCTTGTACAATTTCCCCTTTTGTCCTGGCAATTGCTCAAGTTGCATTCCTTTATGTGTAAGATGACCATAAAATCCTGTTTGTGCAGAGCCCCTGTTAATGTCTATAACCCCAATTCCCTAACCTGTGTGACATTTCATATGATTTTATATAAAAAGATGCTATTGTTATTAAAGTAGTTTAAATAGCTACTATTATTAATGAATTATTAACTTTTTGTCATTGTTATTAATAGTACTATTTAAATTAGACAAGATAGATTTGTTTGACCTTCACTTTAAATTTCTAATCTATGTAAATATCGTTTCAAGGTAACACTCTTCAATTAAGGGTGGTCATGAAAATGTGAGTAACTAGGTATAGCTATTTGATGCTGCCTGTCCTTTGGTTTACCAATCAATTATACCATTGTCTTTGTTGGAAACTGTAAGACACAGGAAGCTGCTGGTTGCTACCTGGCAGTATCAATGAGAAATGTGGAAAATTATGTTATGTTCATACGAAATATGGATTGAGCAGGTTCAACTACTATTTTATTTATCTTATTGGGTAATTATTGTTTTTAATTTTTGTAATATAATTTTTTGCCTGCAATGAGCTCAAAAAATGAAACTTCATGTTTAATGAAAAAGTAAGTACTGAATTTCCCTGTTTCACTATTTAGATTTTTCATTAGATCAGATAACTGTTGTGCCAGATTTATTTTACTTATTTTCAATTTCAGATGTGTTTATGCACTTATAAAAAATGAAGCAACAGTTATTAAAATTTTTCAGATAACATCATCTCATGTCGATGTATTAGTTTGGGCTCTCCAGAAAAACAGAACCAATAGGAGAAACACACACACACACACGCACGCACACACACACATGCACACACACACAAGATTTTCTATGAGGAATTGGCTCATGTGATTACGGAGGCTGAGAAGTCCACGTTCTGCAGTTAGTAAGCTGGAGTCCTGAGAGAACATGATGTATGTTCTAATCTGAGTCTGAGGCAGGAGAAGAACAATATCCCAGCTTGAAAACCTTCTGACAGAGAGAAAGAATTCTTTCTTATTCAACACTTTATTCTACTCAAGACTTCAAAGGATTGAACGAGGCCAAAGCAATGTGCTTTCGAAGATTATTTCTTGGTTTTTAGATTATGCTGAATTTTAATTTTGTTCTTTGTATATTGATGTATGTTTTAAGATTTAACAAGAAAGTTTTATATTTTTATTATCAGAACAACAAACATGATTTGGCATAAAGTAGAATTATTTGTGGCTAGAATTTAAACCAACAAAACGGGTTTTTTTTTGCTTTGTTTTATGTTTGTTTTGTTTTTTAATAAATTTATTTATTTATTTATTTTTGGCTGAGTTGTGTCTTTGTTGCTGCACGTGGGCTTTCTCTAGTTGCAGCGAGCGGGGGTTACTCTTCGTTGCGGTGCACGGGCTTCTCATTGTGCTGGCTTCTCTTCTTGCGGAGCATGGGCTCTAGGCGTGCGGGCTTCAGTAGTTATGGCTCACGGGCTCTAGAGTGCAGGCTCAGTACTTGTGGTGCCCGGGCTTAGTTGCTCCGCGGCATGTGGAATCTTCCCGGACCAGGGCTCGAACCCGTGTCCCCTGCATTGGCAGGTGGATTCTTAACCACTGCACCACCAGGAAAGCCCAAAACGCTGGTTTTTATTTCACATTTTTGATTATTTGAATTTTACTTAACTTTTGGTTTTAATTGCGATAATATAAGGACACAATGGTAAATGAATTCCATAATTTGGTATCCTAATTTGATTATACAAAATGTTCAGAAAACACTGAACAAAATGGTGAATGAAATAACAACACATTGAAAAGTCAACTAACATATTTTTAACTCAAGGAAATCTCAAAAGCTGATGGGTTTAACAAGATACTAACTGTCCCTCTTAACATTTGGGGGCTTTGTTAGTTATCTATTGCTACAACAAATTACCATAAAACTTAATAACTTAAAACCACCAACATTTATTATCTAACAGTTTCTGAGGGTTAAGAATCCAGAAATATCTTAGCTGTTTTTTTCTCATTCAGGGTGTCTCATGAGAATCATTCAAACTTTATGCAGATGCTGTGGTCTCTAAAAACTTGAACGGCTGGAGGGCTGATTTCAAGCAGACACATGTGGTTTTTGGCTGGAAGCTTCAGTTCCTTGTCACATGGGTCTCTCCATAAGGCAACTCATGACATGAGGTCACAGACAGGAAAAATCTTGAAGTTTAGGATATCTGGGTTGACTCCTAATGAGTGAATAGAAATTTACCTAGTAAAGAGTATGTGTGTGTGTGTGTCTGTTTCTCTGTCTCTCTGTCTGTCTGTTTGTTAGGGTTTGGGGCAGATTAATGGTGTATTGATATTATTGGTTTAGAACAACACAAAATTATCTTATATTTTTAAAGGTCAGTGTACAGTATGGGTCTCACTGGGTTAAATCAAGGAGTCTGCAGGGTTGTGTTCCTTTCTCAAGGCTCTGGGGAAGAATAAACTTCCTTCTTATCTGGGTTATTAGCAGAATTCAGTCCTTTGCAGATAAAGGACCAAGATCCCCATTTTCTTGCTAGCTGTCAATGAGGGTGGTTCCCAGCTTCTAGAGTCTAGCATACTCCCTGTTTTATGGCCACCTTCTTCATCTTCAAAGCCGGCTTATTAGTTTCCTATTGATGCTGTAATACATTACCATAATCTTGGTGGCTTAAAACAATACACATTTGTTCTCTAAAATCAAAGTTTTGGCAGAGTCACATTCCTTCTAGAGACTTCATGGAAGAATCTATTTTCTCACCTTTGTCAGCTTCTAGAGGATGCTTATAATCTTAGCTTGTAGCTCCTTCTTCCATCTTTAAAGTACATTACTTTAAAGATCTGGTCGCATTGTCACATCTCCTGCTTATCATCACTTTGATCCTCCTACCTCCCTCTTATAAGGGCCCATGCAATTACTCTGGGCCCAGTTGGATAATCCAGGATAATCTCTCCATCTCAGGATGCTTGATTTAATCACAACTGCACAATCCTTTTTACCATTTAAGTAACAGATTCACAGGTTATTGCAATTCCTTCTTTTCTCCATTTATTTCAGATGTCACCTGGGGTTGTCCAACCAACAGTATATACTGTTTTTGCAGTTCTGGAGATAGTTTGTTACTGCTCCTAATGCTACAGATTGTGGAACACAGCAAGTGGGTTTTAAGGAAAAAATAAAAACTATTCACACTGACTGTTTTAATGCTCCAAATTTCAAGAATCTCCCACAGTGATGAAGTCATTCCTTCAAGCATACCAATGACACAAGAGAACACCCAACTGCTGAAAGACTCATACTTCCCCATTCAATCTGCTTGTGACCAGTGGCATTGACTGGCAAAGTGCCTTAATAGGGATGCATTTAATGGTCATAGACATAACACTGAGTTTAAAATTAGATTATCTGCACAAAGAATGAAATCCTTAATATTTGTCTCATTGTGTCCCAAATCCAATCATGCCACAAAACCTATCATTATGAGTATGCAAATATAATTTCACCCAGATTTCAACATCTATTGGACAACTTCCAAATGTTTGCAGGGGAATCAAAGGTGATTAATTTGGTCCCTGGACATAGGAACTGGAAAAGGCTGGGGGAGAATCACTTATACCCATTACAGATGACAGTTAAAGAAAGAAATGTATTTGAAAAAAAAAGGGAGGTGTCAAAGACAGATGTTTACATTCTATATTAGGATGTCAAAAAGATGAAATATGGTATAGTATTAGTAAGGTGTCAGGTACTTGAAAGAAAACTAAATCATGCTCTGCATAGCAGATAATTTTCCCAGAAAAACACAAGGTTTATGGTGGGTATCTGAAGTGGAAAAAAATCTCAATAACCGTACAAAATCTAAACAATATATACTAATACAAACTCTTCAGGGACACCTGGTTGATAGCACCATCTTCAAA
The DNA here is from genome assembly GCF_028021215.1 of Eschrichtius robustus. NCBI lineage: Eukaryota > Metazoa > Chordata > Mammalia > Artiodactyla > Eschrichtiidae > Eschrichtius > Eschrichtius robustus. The sequence continues at coordinate 71,024,830 of NC_090830.1, forward strand.
ACAATAACCATGTATCAAAATCAAGAAATGTATTATAAAGGGACCATGGCAGTAATTTGGCAAAATAGCATGAGGAACAAAACCAATGAGTTGAAGCAGGCTATCCTAGTGACTTTCCCTAGAGTGAAAGTTGAGTCAACCTCACATTGGCTGATTTTTTTTCTTTAATAAAATTTTTCAAAAGGTTTGAGTTTGACATAGTCCTTTAAAAAAAAAAAATGACATTCTGGGTCCTGGAGCTCTCTTTTTGATAGTGCGTAGGGAGGAGCAGGAGAGTTCTGTTGCAGTCATCATCATAATCAAAGTAATGGCTAACGCACATATATTGATTTACTTACTGAAAGCTGGATTGTATCAAGTGCTTTGTAAACATTATCTCATTAAAATTCAGAGCACCCTTAAAAGTTAGGTATTGTTGCATTTCCATATATTATATGAATAAACTTATAGCCGAAGTGAATTGTTCAAGAGTAAAGGGCTAATAAATTGCAAGAACAGGAATATGAACACATATTAGTTTGACTCCAGGGTGACAACCAGTTTTGAAAAACATCACTTTGGGTTCCCAACTGGTAGACAAATTGAGGGAGAAGAGAATTAAAAAAACAGTTGACTTTTTTTTTTTTTCCCATAAACTGCTTCATTGTATTTTCTGGAGTAGGATTCAAACCAGATCTTTTGAAAGGTTGGTTCAATAGCCAAGGTCTTACACATGATCATTCTTATTTGAAAACTGTCTTTGAGGCTGCATATCTGTGGTAAAGTTTACCTTATCAAACTCTGGTTTTCATTGTGTCAGAGTAAGGAATCATATTAGCTCAATCCATTGTCTATATAATCTAGGATAAATAGAACATTTGTCTTTAACAAGGTAATGTCCCCATGTCTTAACTCTCACTATCAAGGCCAAGTTTTTGCATGGCATGCAAGTTCTTTGCATGGCATTCTTTCTCAAAGTTGACTAAACTGAACAGAACTATCACTTTTTTAACATTGATTTTACTTTTAGTTTGAAAAAAAGTCTGTTATAACTTTAATGCAAATTAAGATTCATTATTGACATATGTAAATATATCATAAAACAATTATGAAATGTTCCCAAAAAATTATTTTTCAAAGGAAACAAATATTTCCTTCTCCAATCACTGGAAAAAGGAGGAATATGCAAAGAGACTCACATTTTAACTACAGTTGCTTTAATTTGGCTCCTTTGTGAAATGAAATTTATATCATGTACTAGTTTTATTACTCTTAAGATATCGGTATACTGATTTAAATTTAGATTGGGCTTCTTCTTATGATTTACAAACATTTCCTTACTAGCTGCCAAATTCAATTTATGTCTACCTAGCTTTCAAAATAAAAAGTAAAGTGACAGAGATGAATAGAAAGTAAAATTTTGAAACCAGTGTTTTATGCTAAATTTGAATGAGGGTCCTTACGTGTGATTTCCACAATCACAAAAATGAGAATGTTAAGTTCCACAAGTTTGCAGTAAAAATGACTTCTATGCTAACCATCAGGGGAATATTTTCTCTGAGTTATTGTTTACTCCTTTTTGAACTGACTTCAAACTAGCTCTTTTGAAAGACTTGAATGGTAAACAAGGTGGTTAACATTTCCTAAAATATCCATGGGCTTTTACATCCTCCAGCTTCACTTACAAAATCTAACACAGTTATTTTCAGCACAGTTCGTAATATTTACTCAATATCTCACAAAATTCCTAGTATTTATTATAATAAATCTCCAGTTCTTAAATATATTTTGCATTTGGCTATCAAAGACTTATCTTAATCATACTTGATTAATCTTTTTCGGGGATGGTGTAATGAACATTTACTTTCAAAGCTGTGGTTACAGGTTCTTAAACAGGATGTAGTGTAGACGGGAAATAATCCAATATGTTCAAGTAAATATTTTCTGTATAGATGTGTCTGAAAGAAAAGATGAATTAAGAGAGTAAAGAAACACCTAAATCAAAGTAGTTCTTGTGTCAGTCACTTCAGTGAGGTTCTATCTTGAATGTCACCTTCCCTAACCCTCTGTGCAGATTATCTAAAGGTCAAAGAAGAAAATAAAATGAAGAATTATTTGAGTAAAATACAATCTAATGAGGTTAAAGCAGTGGTGGTTCTTCTATATATTCAGCTGATAAATATTTATTGAGTGTGTATTTTATGTCAAACACTATTCTAAGAATTTAGATTGTCAACCTAAAGAAAAATGCACAATGTAAGAGTTGTGTGTTAAGTTTCATTCAGGGTTTTACTGAAGACTGTAACCTAGGAGATAGCCACTCAGTTGGGTCTGAGGAACTGCTCCAAAGAGGTAGGGTAGGGGAGAGGCCAGTTTATATTTTTTTGACTAGGAAATACATGCAGTCAAGTATACAGTTTGGTAAAAGATTATTGCTAATCATAAAGAACAGATATCTCAAGCTAACGATTTTAGGGCTTTTCTATGTATGGGAAGATGAAAGAATTTGGGATCATTGAAATTCTTCCCTGAGATATGTATCTGACTATCTAAGGTTTTGTTTTTTTGGTTTTTTTTCCAAAGCACACAGTGTCTCATCCTGTTTTTCATCCTGAATTCCTCTCAGAGTGCACTGTAGGTGGGCAACTGTAATGGGTTATGACTTAATCCTTATAAAACTGGATGATGAGCAATGTTCTTCTGTTCTTTATTAACAAGATCAATTGTTAACTTAAGTGAAAAAATATCAGCCCTTATGGAGCTTACTTTCTAGTGAGGAAACAGAATTCAACAGCAACAAAGATAACAAAAATAAATAAGTTATAGCATGTTAGATGCTGATACATGCTGCGGAAAAAGAAAAACAAAAACAAAAGTGGTGAGTAAGTTTAGGGAGAACAGGGGTGTTGGGATGGGGGGAGGGTAGTGGCTGGAACTTTGAACACAGGAATCATAGCAGGCCTCATTGGAAAGGTAAATTTAAGCAACACTTGGTGGGGAGTGGAGGAAGTAGCTAAGAGGCTACTAAGGAAAACAGTCCAGATAGATATCTCAACTGGTGCAGTACACTTTGTATGTTCACAGAACAGCAAAGATGTCAGTGTACCTGGGTGTGGGTAAACAGCATAAAAGGCATAAGACAATCTATTTATTTATTTATTAGCTGTGCCACACAGCATGTGGGATCTTAGTTCCCCGACCAGGATCGAACCCGTGTCCCCTGCATTGGAAGTGCAGAGTCTTAACCACTGGACTGCCAGGGAAGTACCGATAATCTACATATTTAAATACTTGTTTCTAGAAATATCTCTAAAAGATATGCTTAATATCCCCTCCAAAACTTAATGGAGAACTTCTTTTATAAATTATTCACACAACAAATTATTTATTGATCATTTAAAATGTGAAATTTCATATGCTAAAGCATGGGAATCTAGACAGGAAAATGACTTAGTTGCCATCCTCAAGGGATTGATTATTCAAGTGGGGCATGGATTTGTAAAAAGGGCTCAGACAGATGTGTAAGCAGTATGAGGAAGTCTTCTTGGAAGAGGTGACTCTTGCCATGATGCCTAAAGTGTACCCTGGCAAAGAAACTGGTGGAAAGACAGAGGATATGCAAGCAGAGGGAAGATCACATGCAGAGATAAAGAAGAATGGATGCAGAAGACCGTGGGGGAATTGTCGGATTGTGCAGAGCATAAAATGTGTCTAGTTTTAGGGAGTCACAAGCTAGGTGAAAATAAACAGGAATGTATTTTAAACTTTTTAGAAAATTATGTTTCCTTTTACTTAATTTCCTAGAGAATTTTTTTTCTGATTTTCTCTTGTGCACCCTAAGTCTATTTGAAGCATATATTAATATTTTACTTCTCCATGTTAACTTATATGGCATTTTTGCTCTAAAGCATTTTTCTAGCACATTCTTGAAGAACACTGTGGAAATAGGAACCACACTACTATTTTCTGTCACCTATGAGACTTACATTTTCCTTCCTCAGTGAAATCTTTGTATAAGAGTGATAGTGACAAAATGTTACAATCAGATGGTCTTCTACTCTCAAAGCAGTTTATCATTCTACTTCATATTATATTAAGTCATCTGAAGCTGCAGAATTTATCTTAAGTATTTTTGAATCATGCACAAATTTTATAATGCAGATTTAGAATTAAATGAAGTTTTTAGAAAAATATCATCTGGATGAATTGATATGTTTAGAATTTTTAAAATTAGTATAATTAGATATAAAGTCAATTTCTGGTTATTCTTTCTGCTGTGTGTTTAGAAGGTAACAGTTCAGGGCTCTCCACAAAAGCACCATTGCACATTAGAGGAATATAATCAGTGTTTCATGAAACAGCTGAAAACTGCATTAATCCTGGGCATAGTTTATCAGATGAAATTGGTGTTTGATCCACTTAAAATAATTCTGTCTGCACATAAAGATCTTGAACTTTAGCCTCTTGTGATCACTCAATTTAATTCTTAACCTTATACCACTAAGTTTTGTTAGAGAAAATCTCATTACCATGCCTATTGGCACTAGTATAAATGGATAGCCTCTTACCTTGTAAGAACATTATTTTACTTGCCGATTTTCAGGTTCTTCGGGCATTCTTTGTGCCACAAAGTCTTTTCCACTCTTCTCACTATCCACTTTTCTCCACCCATCGTACCCCCCCCCCCTTAGTTGATGACATTATATCTGCCTCTTCAGAGAAGTACAAACTATTATATACGGCATTTCTCAGGTTCACATAATCTCACCTGGACTTAACTCTTATAACACTTACTCCATTTTTCAACTCCCAGAAAAAAGGGTTACCCTTATCCTCTGTAACATTTAGTTCTCCATGTACACTTTGGATCTCATTTCCTACACAACTCTTCTGGAAATTTGCTCCCTTAATTATTTCTTCTCTTTCTTTTAATTTCAACATTAATTGTTCTCTGTTTTGATGGGTAAGTGTGTGTTTGTGGTGTTGTGTGTATAGGTTATGTGGTTGAGGGGGGTCGTATGTGTAAATTATACCTCAGTACACAGCCAAGAGCTGCCTGCATACAATGAAGGATACCCCATCTTAAACTGTCCAACCCATCTTATCTAATTTACATATATGTAAAACCTACAGTCATTGGTGGGAATAGCTCAAGCACATTAATCATATCCAGCACCAAAATATTAGAGTTCATTAACTATAAAACTCCTGTTGTTTTTACAGATCAGTGGAACAGCTGTTGCTGTGAGGTGCCTGCTGTGTCTTCACTCTCCTTACACTACAAGGCTGGGTCTCTGTCCAGAGGGTCTGCATCTCACTTTGAGAAGAACTTAATTCAGATCCAATGTACAATAACAGCCGAGTCAGGTGCTAAAGAGGTCAAGGTGGCCATTTCAGGTGAACAATGGACCATCACTGACATTCACCTAGAAGTTTCAGTACTATGGCCTTCTACCTCTGTCCCAAAGAAATGTGTGTGTCTGCACATGCACATGTGAGTAGTGTGTATTAAGGAGAAGATTTATTTTAGATTATATGGTGGTTTCATCTTAGATAAACTCTTATCAAGTTGAATAATTCTCTAAAATGGCTCCGTGTAGTTCATTTGCACATATTGTGGAGTTCATGTCACCCTGTGCATTGTGGGTCTTAGACTCCTGGGCTTGATGTTTTGCCTCCTTCCCTTTAGCCTGCAAATAGTTTTACTTTACTACTTCCTAATGCAATAAATGTACTTAACGTACATAACTCTTCCTTTTACCTTAATCATAACTTCTTAATCTGATGTAATGCCTCTATATCCACAACTTACAATTGAGAAGGTTTACTTTACCACCCTCTCAAGAATATCTTGCAGTACATACTTCCAGCACTGTTATTTAATAAGGACATTGATGTTTTTCCAGTCTCATGCAAAGTGCTGTATGATGTAGTCCCAAACCTGCCAATTGCTCCAGATGAGTTGCAGCAATAAAACCTCATATCTAGAAGTTCTGGGACTTCCAACGCTTCAAACCACTTCAGTAAACACCAATCCCTCTACCCAAGAAGAAACCCTTCTTATAAATATCAGCAAGATCTTTTTACATGTCAAATCAAATAGCTTATGTTAAATCTCTTTTCTACTCAAGCTATCTAAAAGATTCATCACTTCCATCTAGATCCCTATATTTTAAAACTCTCCTATCTCGTTTTTTAGTATATAACTCTTTCCTAGCTCTTCTATTTTGGACAGTTTCTTCTTAGTTGAACTATTCTTTTTCAATTTGTGCAAATATGCATACAGTTGCTAAGCCTCCCCCTATCCATTTCCTACTTTCCCACCCATATGCTATCTTGGAAATATGATCCATTCATAGAAATTTAACATCTGCCTGTATGATATACACTTCTAGCAAGTTATAGTCTTCCATGTATTTAAAGTTCCTGGAGAAACTTTAAACTTATAAAGCCCCAATTGGTCTCTAATTTTCTCCCCCAAAATGTCTTTAATATCTGATTTTATCACAAGTTGGCAAACAAACAACAAAAATCAGTATTTTAAGCTCTTTCTTTTCTTTAATCTTACAACCAAATTTCATGTCATCCTCTTAGTTCTACCTCTGTAAAATCTCTTGAGTATAAAACTGAATATTTATCTCCACTACCACTAGCTTAGTGAATCTTTTGCCTGGAAAATTATAGTCATAGCCTAACTTTTTCCCTTGTAAATATTTTTTTTGCCCTAATTATTTTTATTTAAAAAATAGTTGTATTCATGCTTTTTCTATGCAAATATGAAACCATGTATTAAATAACTAATATTTGCAAGTCACTCTTCCACATACTTCAAATGCATTAAAGGTGGCTCTGTGTTTTGGGCTTCCCTGGTGGCACAGTGGTTAAGAATCCATCTGCCAATGCAGGGGACACGGGTTTGAGCGCTGGTCTGGGAAGATCCCACATGCCGCGGGGCAATTAAGTCCGTGCGCCACAACTACTGAGCCTGTGCTCTAGAGCCCACGAGTCACAACTACTGAAGCCCGTGCGCCTAGAGCCCGTGCTCCGCAACAAGAGAAGCCACTGCAGTGAGAAGCCCGCGCACCGCAACGAGGAGTAGCCCCCGCTTGCCACAACTAGAGGAAGCCCATGTGCAGCAACGAAGACCCAACGCAGCCAAAACTAAATAAATTAAATAAATTAATTTTAAAAAAACCTCTGTAAAGGTGTCTGTTTTCCATTTTTTTAAAGTAATCATTTCAAGGTCCTAACTTGTCATACACACACTACTATAGAACAACCAGCTCCCTCAAACCTCTCAGATTTTGCAAATTCCATTATACACATGCACTTACACACAAAATGAAATCCTACAGCGCATAGACACATCTTGTTACTGAGGCTCCATGTCTAATTTAAATATGTAGTATTGAGTATTCAGTGTTATCCTTATTTCATTCTGCTATCATTGATGTTGTAAGCCATATCCCACAGCTGCATAATCTGCACTGTTGATAACTTTTAGGCTAGTTATAAGAAGCACAGTTTTTCATTTCAAGTTTAGATCTGCATTGCTCCTGAAACTTAAGCCACAAAATTATTATATTATTTGATTTATGCTATGCTTCTGAATGAATCAAATTACATATAAAAGCATTCTGAAGAGATACTCTTACAACCCAAAACACAATGCATTCTCACTGGAAAAAATAAAGGAAAATAATCCCAATCAAAAATGAGCTTATAACAAAACATTTTAAAACACAGAATCAGGAAATCATCCCTGGGATTCAGTAGATAAAATAAAAGTAGGATTAGAAATCCATTAAAATAACTCTTATGTAAGTAGAATATAAAATGATTATGTCTACAGTATTTATATAAATCATAGAAGGAATTCAAATCAGTTATAAGAAAAGAAAAAACGCATTCTTAAAAGAACAAGCAGGTTGGGAAATTAACAGTGCAGAAATTCTAGGAATATTATTAAAACATTTAACAATAAAAATATTAAAAAATAGATTACACCCAGATGAAGCGTATATACACTGCAAAATAGATTTTGTAAAGTATTCTACAAGGAAGTCTAGGGAAATAAAAAGATGGAAAAGATAAAAGTGGTTAAAAGAAAAGAATATCTTTGGCTCAACATCATTAATCATTAGAGAAATGTAAACCAAAACTACAATGAGATATCATCTCACACCAGTCAGAAGGGCCATCATCAAAAAATCTACAAACAATAAATGCTGGAGAGGGTGTGGAGAAAAGGGAATCCTCTTACACTGTTGGTGGGAATGTAAATTGATACAGCCACTATGGAGAACAGTATGGAGGTTCCTTAAAAAACTAAAAATAGGACTACTATATAACCCAGCAATCCCACTACTGGGCATATACCCAGAGAAAACCATAATTCAAAAAGAGTCATGGACCACAATGTTCATTGCTGCTCTATTTACAATAACTAGGACATGGAAGCAACCTAAGTGTCCATCGACAGATGAATGGATAAAGAAGATGTGGCACATATATACAATGGAATATTACTCAACCATAAAAAAGAAACAAAATTGAGTTGTTTGTAGTGAGGTGGATGGACCTAGAGTCTGTCATACAGAGTGAAGTAAGTCAGAAAGAGAAAAACAAATACCGCATGCTAACAAATATATATGGAATCACACACACACAAAAAAATGGTCATGAAGAACCTAGGGGCAGGATGGGAATAAAGATGCAGACCTACTAGAGGATGGACTTGAGGACACGGGGAGGGGGAAGGGTAAGCTGGGACAAAGTGAGAGAGTGGCATGGACATATATACACTACCAAATGTAAAATAGATAGCTAGTGGGAAGCAGCCGCATAGCACAGGGAGATCAGCTCGGTGCTTTGTGACCACCTAGAGGGGTGGGATAGGGAGGGTGGGAGGGAGAGAGACACAAGAGGGAAGAGATATGGGGATATATGTATATGTATAGCTGATTCACTTTGTTATAAAGCAGAAACTAACACCACTGTAAAGCAATTATACTCCAAAAAAGATGTTAAAAAAAAAAAAATCACTATCTTTGGATCCAAGAAAGGTCACAAAATCTGAGCAACAAAATAAAAATAAATCCACACATAGAAATATCAATTAACTTTTAGGATAACAAAAGCATTCAGTCAATATCAAAAGTGGAAAACTAGAATTTCCATCCTGAAAACCAACACCTTGAAAGCATAATTAGAGACAAAATTATATCATATCATTTGATATTCTAAATATTTTCAAAGTATTAGTGAAAGTAAATATCAATACAGTATGATTTATTCAGCTAAGTTATTGTTTAAGAGTGAGCAAGAAAAATAAAACATTAAAAAAAAAATAGATGAATTTTAGATATCCAGGATTTATGGGCCCACATTTTTCATGAATTTTCTACCATTCTCAGTGGTAGGGCATTAGGTTTTTATTAATACTTGACTATTTTAGATCAGCTATAAGAACTAATTCTTTAAACTGTAACATTTCATTGTGTTCTTGTCACAAAATAGTTTAAAAATGTAGATCCAATTATATAATGTTACAGAATATTTTACTTCCAGAATATCTATTATTCATTCAACAGTTTTTTTAAAATTAAATACTTATTGAATATTGAAGATTAGTAGTCAAAGACACAGGTCCTATCATTACACAGTAATATGCACTAGCAGAGAAAATAATGTTTACACAGATACTGATGTCAATCAAAATAGAAGAGATATAACAGACACCTCCATAAACTAAATCCTGTGGAAATTTAAAGGACAGAAGCGGCTGGCTGAGATATCTGACAATGCTTTACAAATGAGTAGAATTTAGATGAGGGGGAAGAACAGAGGTGTGGAGGTGACTGAAGAAATGGAGGAGTGTGAAGATTAAAAAGTTTCCAGAGTTCAGTTTGAATAGAGCCTCTGATGGGTAAGGAGAGTAAGATACAACAGTGAAGCCAGATCCTGGAGGCCACAGGCCAGATCGTGCTGTGCTAATGATTCCAGGCTGTATTTGAAAGCCAAGGGAAAGGTATGGATAGACATACACTATTGATCTGGATATTGTATAACGCAGAGAAGTTTAGAAGGTTTATCTCCTAAAACAGATTTATAGCTTTTAAATCTTCTAAATTTACTCCCCCAAAAGGCTAAGAAACAACTCCTCTATGAGGTCGAAAATGGCTGTGGTATAATTGCAAGAGTCATAGTGCAGTGAGAAGAACCTTGACCTTGGAAGAAAACTGGATACTAGTCCTCTTCCTCAATTTATTACCCAAAAGTATGTGAAATTCTCAGTGCCCCAGTTTCTTTAGCTTTAAAAGAAAAAGTAGTGAAAATCTCTCCTAGGATAGCTCATGAACCTGAAGTCTAAGGAATCGCTAAAAATGTGCCAGTGAAACAGAGGAATCAAATCATTCTCTCATCGTCACAAATGTTAGCATTCCAAATAATATCAAAGAATTTCTTGCAAGTAATGCTAACTCATTTTAATCCAAATTAATAAAGGACTTGCCTGGGAATATGAATAAAGTAATTACTTATGCAAGCCAGATAAAATGATAACTGTGTTTAAACAAGAGATCTATAATCTTTCTTTTTTTCTTTCTGCTGTATTTATATCCAGGTGATTCTCTACTTCACTTAACAAGTGTTAATTATTAACACTACTAAATTCTTCAACTACTTCTACTCCCAACTCAGGCAATCTTTAGTGAATACTTCTTGAGAGTACACACATTTACAAAGGCCTACCTTTTTATTTAAGTCCCCTTTTGACCTTTCCTCAGCTTCTTGCAAGAGGAAGAACCAGTCTCACCTTATACTGTGTATTTTGATGACATAACAGACTAACCCTGTAAAAATAGGGGCAGTGATTCCCTCTGAAGCTCCTCTAGTCTTTCCTTTAGTTTATGCAAAAATTTTATCTGTTTTGAGTTTATAATACTAATATACTGCTTTTTGTTTTGTTTTATTGGTTTTGTTTGCATATTTGTTTCAGGTCTTTTCCAGAATCTTGGCATGTATAGAGCCACCACAAAATGAATGACATTTGGGACTAAGGATGCAACAGGAACTTCCACCAAAGTCAGGTCATTATATTTACCAGGCTGCAAGGAAGAACTGGAATGACCATCTGACACAAGCCTATTCTTGTAACCAGGTAAGGCCAGAACAGTCAAATCCTATGTTCCTGTGTCCATGTTAGAAATTACACTAAAAACTGTGGAAATAAAGGAGTGAGAACCACTGGAGTTCTATGAGAAAGCTCTTAATTCGGCTTTAGATTATTAAGGGAGACAGACAGAAAGAATTGAAGAAATGGATGTAGATTAAAAAATAAAGGCGCAAGCTATTTGACTTTTATTTTTACTTCTTATTATTACTCATTTTCTTTCACTTTTGCACAGTGATTCTGGGAATTGGCTTTTATAACCAACAATTTTCTAAGGAAGGAAGAATCAAGCAAGAGCCAAAACTTCACAGGCCTGACAATTGTACCTGACAAATATTCTACTTCTGAAATTTTATTGAGCCTTAATTTTATACATCCCTTACAGATATTGGTATGCTAAGATTTTCATGCAAATTTCTGTTAATATTTTCTGTGGAGTGAATAACAGAAAACATGTGTCAGGATCCTGGAGGCCTGCCAGAGAGGGGTTGAGCTTCAGTACAAACGTCATACCCTGCGGTTTCCTTCAAGTCACTACAAAGGATCATTTAACCTAAACTGCACTTACCTGCTCAGTCATCAGTCACCCTACGAATAGTAACATGATCTCTCTAGACATTAAATAAATGAATACAATATAAATATTGAATAAAATATAAAATATTGAATAAAATAGTTCTTACAAAAGGGAATTGTGATTCTGCTCTACATTTAGGTTGAAGTACTAAATATGAGTAACAAAGAAAACAGGAGAAATGACTACTAAAGGCATCATCATTGAATTAGGAGGAAACCTAACTGCTTTGTCAGTTTTATCTCAGGATGTTGATTCTCAAATAATTTGAATGGCACTGCAGAATGTGTGCAACTTTCTCAAGGAGTATAGCAGGAAGCTTCCCTTGCTTCTTCCGTGAACAAGTGAATAAATAATATTATAATTGTTATATAAGTAGTATAAGTCGAAACAGCTTGATTAGAATCATGAATGAATGCTGAACACTCAATAATGAAACAGGAATATCAGCAATTCCAAAGCTGCTAAAAGATATTCCAGGAGCATGCTCACTTTAGTTAATTAATACTTTTTGTCCAGAGAAAAATCAGGAAGAGCCCTCCTTTCTTAAAAATGACACCAACAAAAAAGAGGCCACTGATCAGAAGCTCCACTGCAGAGTTAGATGAAATCACCACTAGCTATGAATCATGGATTTTTTATGCTTATATCTAAGACATGTTTCCTTGTCCCACTGGCATTTTATTTCATTTTTATTCATTCAGAAATAAAAATGCAAAGAAAAAAATCACTTATAATTCCACATCCAAACTATAACCACCATTAACCTATTGGTGTATTATTTTAGGGACATTTGTATTTCATATTAATGGTGAATATATATATATATATATATATATATATATATATATATATATGTATAATTTTAAATAATTCAACATTCATAATACTTATTTATAATTGGTTTCTATAAATATAATTATTAATGGTTAAAAATTCCTTAATCCATGGGATTTGGCATAAATCTACCAGTAATCATAGACTTGCATGCTTTTAGTTACCAGGAAGTTAATAGAGAATGCTAGAGAGGGAATCAGCTTCTATTAAAAACACTGGGTAAGCAGTTTTGAGAAGAACTGTGCTCACAGAGACCAAGTTTGAAATTCCTGAACTTTTTGATCTTCTCTAATTTTTTAATGACTTAGTCTATTTAACTTTTTTTGATGATATAACCATGCAGTTTAAACCCATATGCAATGAGCTATTTTCCAAAATTTAGAGAGTCCTTAGAATACATAGATCATTGGTTTACTAGGTCAGGAAGAACAAGAATATTTAAGACTTTTGAGTTATATTATCAAAGTGTTTCCCACAAAGGGTTGTACCAATTTGCATTTTATCAGGCCAAATATTTGTTTGACCATATTCTTGCCAGTATGAACATTTGAAAACAACCATTGTCAAGTAAGTTTTATTTTAATTTCATTCGTTATTATGACTTTTCTATATTTACAAAATTTTGTATTTTCGACTTGTGGATTTTCTCTTCACAACATTTTTTTCATCTTCATGTACTTTTTTTTTTTTTTGGTTTAGATATTTTAGTGTCATTCCTTTGAAGAGGGCTAATATCTCAAGATTAAAGAGTACACAATGAAAAATAAAGAACTCCACACCCAAAAGTATGCTCAAAAAATCTAGTGATTTAGAAAGGGTAGAATCTTTTTCATAAATAAAAACTTATAATAGTTACCTAGAGTAAAATTATTTAACTTCAAAGCAAATGACAGTTTTCAAAGATCATAGCATACACTAATAAAAGTCACAGCTGTGCTGTAATTCTTCTGGATACAGTAAATATTAAAAATATTGTGGGCCTACTATATGTGTATGGTACCATTCTGTAAACTGAAGGATATTCATTACAGATAAAATGAAAATTCTGAATATATTAAATGATGGGAAAGAGTGAGATGGCCAATAACATTAATTCCCTAAAATTTTGTAGTATTTGACAATTTGATCATTTAATTTAACAAAATTGTAAATCCATGATTGAGTCAGGAATCCAGACAACCATGAGTTATTTTTCTTCTTTCAAGAAGCTCAGAGTAAGTTCTGGGGAAAAACAGCCACAAATTATTCTGTGCAGCTGTTAGTTTGCATACAAAATTGATAGCAGAAGCAAGGGGAATATGTAATTTTGAAAACTGTGGGTATAAATAAATATAAAAACAATTAAAAATGCCCTCTTCTAGGTGAAGTACTGAAAAAAAAAATCACCACAAAGGCTATTTGTTATTAAAGAAACATAATTTTTTAATTAATTCAAAATGAATTAAAGATCTATTTCTTGTCTCTTAGGGCTTCAGGAAAAATTGAAGGAAAATGATACTTTCTTGGACAAGTATCTGGAGAAAATAACCTACCTCAGAACAAATGGTGTGTAAAACTAATAAATAATGAAGTGACTATTTAAATAAACAAATGAATTTACCCAACAGTTCTAGCAAAATTTTTCTTAACTATATATAATAATAAATGTTTAGTAGAATTTTGTTTGTGGTCTTCTGCATATTTATTTGTATATTTAGGAACCCATAGAGAGGACAAACAGAGAACAGGGAGTCAGTCAATTTAAAGGAATTACAAAAATTCTACCAAGATTGTGCCAAGATTATACTAAGAGGTCTATAAATAGCTCAGGGAAGCACTTTATCCATAACACTCTAATGGTGCCCACTGTTCTATATTGTATTGTAATAACCTGTCAATATGTCACTCTCCTCCACTGTACTGTGCACTCCTCGAGGGTAGGATCTAAGTCTTGACCTAGTTCACCTGTACTTTCTTATTGATAAGCACTCCAACAGATGTGTGGATGGCAGGAAGACAGGTAGACAGGAAAGATTAATAATAGGGCATGAATAGAATGGATCAGATATGTGCAAAAATGCAATTCTCTTTAATTTTCTGCTATAATTTGTTTACTTCTGCAAGCCCCCACTTGGCTGTGGCACTTCATCCTCTCTCTCTTGTCCTTCCTCCATGATTCCACAATACCAAAGGTATCTGCAATTTTTGCTCATTAGAAACCTCTAGCTAAGGTTAGCTGGATTACTGCAAGGCTCTTCTAAATGTCTTTCCTTCTCCTACCTTTGATTTCCTACAGCCTTTAATCCATGTAAGCCCAATGATGCCATTCCTCTTTTTAAAAGACTCTAACAGTTTCCAATTCAGAGCAAAAGCCAGAAACTTACTATTCCTACATTAACCTTTCATGTTCTCATTTTCTACCTTTTTTTCAGTCTCTTCCGCCACTTCACATCTCATCCTACTCTAGCCCAGTATCCTAACTATTCGTGGAACTTGATGCAACAAGACCTTCACACTTGTAGTTATCTCTGCCTGAAATACTCTTTCTCAGAAAATAATACAGCTCTTTCCTCATTTGTATTTAGGGTTCTGCTCAAAAATAAACTGAATTAAGGGTTGCCTGAAAACTCTATAAAGTAGCAGCCCACTCTGTCACTAGCTCACCACATCCAGTATACCCTGCTTTATTTTTCTCCATAATAATTAACATTTATCATCTTCTGATATTTCTGTATTTTTTAATTTGTTTATTGTTAGTCTCTTCTCTAGAATGTAAGCACCATGAGGGCAAAGATTTTATTTTCTTTACTGCTCTATCTAGAGTAGTTAACACCTCACTATGTAGAATTGTACCTACCATATAGTGGGCACAGAAAAAAAAAAAAATGAATGAATGCATGAATAAGAAATGTTTATCTCCTATATTTGAAATCATTCACACATTTCAATGTAGCTTTGTTTGGATGCCTTCTCTTACTCCAAAACACAAAATGCATTCTCTTCTATAATCTCGAGCTTCTTTAACATTTTGTCTTAAACCATTTGGGCTGCTATAACAAAAATACCACAGACTGGGTAGCTTAGTTAACAAACACTTACTTCCACAGTCTGAATTCTCAGAATTCCAAGATCAATGCACCAGCAGATTCCATGTCTGGTGAGGACCCACTTCCTGGTTCATGGACTGTCATCTTCTCTGTGTCTGCACATGGCTGAAGGGCCTAGAGATCTCTCTGAGGTCTCTTTTATAAGGGCACTAATCCCATTCATGAGAGCTCTAACCTCATGATCTAGTCACCCCCCAAAGGCCCCACCGCCAAATACCATCACATTGGGGGTTAGTATGTCAACATATGAATTGGAGGATGGGGGACACAAACATTCAGTATCCTTTCATTACAGTCAACATTGCTGTGGATCAGGAGTATGCATCACCTATGAAAAAATGCTATCAACAGCTTCACAACTACTGCTGTCAACAACAACTAACACTTGATAGTACTTTATATCAGGCACTGTTCCAACTATCCCACATATGTTAAATCATTTTGGCTTCCTAAAAATTTGTCAATTGGATACTACTATTAGCGCCATACAGATGAGGAAATAAAAGCCCAATATAGGGCACATTTCTTAAGGTCACACAACTATTAAATGGTGGAGAAGGATTTTGGACACAGGCAATGCACAACCAAGGATCTGTGCAACTAGCAATAGTGCCTCAAATAGAGCCCCTTTAAAATTTAGTTCATTGAGATTGGTGATCTCTGTTCTCAGCTAGATGATCATTCCACAGGAAAGACGGCACTGGCAGCCGAGGAACAAATGATGGGAAATCTAGTTGGTAGCAAGAAAAAATATTTTATTTATATTTCTTATCACTATGTAGCAGAAGGGAGAAAGCATCAAAAATTGTTACACAAATCATGTTTAATTGAAGTCAAAGCCTTTGATTGAACATGGGCCTTATTTGGGCTTTGAAGCCCAAACTTAGCAATAAATGGGAATAAACTCTTGATGCATTTAAAATAATTATCTCAAATAAGATTATGCTGAGTATATTGTTGATAGGCATACAATTATTGATACAAGCAAACTAACTATGGTGAGTAAAAAGCCCTGTTTCTACCTTTTTAAACCACTGACAAGCTAGTTCACTTGTCTCGGATCATATATCTCTCCATGAATGCAATTCAAATGGAAAATGTAGTCTATTACTCCTGAAAGCAAATTTCATCTAACTAAAGACGAAACATTTTAAATAACCCTGTGATTCAGTAATGTTGACTGAGAAATAAAAATGAACATTTACATGTATACATGTGTTAACAGTGGTAACAATATTGATAACACATAATAATTAGTAATCTATTTATGTGCCACTATAGGATTCTGTGAAATATCTCATAAGTAAAAAAATCAAACAACAATAGTTGATTATTTATTCAATTTACTAATGTTTTTGGTGATACAAATTTTACATTAATCATGTAAAACTTTCTGATGTGGTTCTCATATTTGGAAAGAATGTATCTTAAGACAAAAACATCCAATTCATGTTTTTAATGTTTTAGGTTTCAAAGCTTAATATTTATTTGAGATGTTTTAAAATGAATTAGCTATATAATTAAAGCTGCAAACAATTACAAGCATGAGCAAAATTAAAGGAAAAATAGAAGTTTAATATTTCAGTTTTTAAAAAATGGAGTCTATTTTTAAATCCTCTAAAATTAGAACTGTTTTCACCTCATTTTATTTGAAATTTTTGACAATTTGAGTTGTCTATTCCTAAACCAATTTAAAAAAAGTACCTCAGAAGTTTGTGTTTATTTGTCCTTTCAAGAATACAACAATGAATTGTTATTGTATCATTTTTTTCAGATTCAATTGGAGAATAAAACAATTTGAAATGTATTCATTCAGTAGTTAGGTAAGTAAAAATGTTCTTTATCCAATAATCAGGAAGTAATTAAACTATAACAGTCTTTTTTTCTTAATACAAGGAATAATTGGCTTGGTATATCATCAATTACAGAAACACATCTGTCAAAACCATAGCTTCTGTAGGATTCCCCATGGTGACATGATGCCCAAAATGGCAATTATGGTTTGCAGAGTTTTAGGGGAATGCATATTGTCTTCACAATGTCCCCCCAAATAGTGGTTATAGCCTAAAAATGTCACAAGGACAGAACAAAAGAGAAAGTTTTTTTTTTTAATTTAAGAAATGCTAAGTTTCTCTGTATATTTCAAAGTAAATTAAAATATCAGAAGCAAGATGAATTTATACTAGATATTGTTTATGAAAAATTTTAATGTAGTTCAGGCCATTATCATTTCCCTCTTCGCCTTCTGCCTGACGTTCAAAACAGCCTTACTCTTCTCAAATTAAGTAGCTTTTGCTATTTGCATTTTTGTCTGTCTTTTGATACATTAACTATGTTTGTTTCTAATTTTTTGCTCTGTAAAACTCATGTTATCAATCTATTTTAATTCTATTTTAAGAGAATCATTGAAACTATACATTTTAAATAATCAAAATCATGAATAACACAACTTTTGATCTCTCAATATGTCAGAATGAAAAGGAATCACTGTTAACGTAAGAATTACTGGCACTTTTATTTGTAATATCTATATGTTTTATATATATATATACATTATATCTATATACATATTATTCTTTTGTATGTGTGTGTCAGACACTTAGGCATTGGAAGTAAAATATTTGAAATAATTGACACACAGGCAAATCTTCTAAAGTCAAAGGAGTATTCTTCATATAACAGGGTATCCAAAAAATTCATCCCAGGAAAATAAAAACCAATAACTTCTGGTGGTCATTGACAATTGGAATGGGGGAAAGTGTATTAGCCCGGTCTATAGCTACTCGCCAAGTTCTAGGAGCTATGTTGTTCTCGTGAAGATGCTACATCACAGTCATAAGTTGCAGTTGGAGTGATCATCTGATTAATTTTGGATAGTCCATATCATTCTGCAAGATTCATCTGACACCTGCCCATGTCGAGCTAGTGAGTTAAGTGGGGATTTACTAGGTATCACACCACTTGCTATTTTTCAAAATTGAATTATCTGTGCAGTTCCTCCAGGGTAAAGTATTGCTTCTGCTTTACCAGCTTCACAGGGAGGGGAGTTCCAGGGGCTTTTAATAGCCCTTCCTACCATAATGGTCCTCGTGTCTGAGAGCCAATATAGTTGCTGAGTATGTCTTTTGCAATTATACTTTTCCAAAGTGGGGATATAACTACATGGTAGCTTGTAGACCAAATGGGCCCACTTGGTCTGTGGCTCAAGTGAGCTGGAATTGACCATCTACTAATTGGCCACCATAAGCCTCCACTTTCACTGATGGATCACAGTGGCATTTGGGTTCTCCAGAATTAGCATAGTTTCAGAGCCACTATCTAGCAATCACTGAAAGTTCTGGGCTTTCCCTTTCCTCAGTGCTCACTCATCCTAGAAAATTGTTACACATCCCATTGGAGAAAGTTTTGGAGGAATATTTATGGAGTGTACTTGTAGCAATGGCACAGGGTCTTTCCTCCAGATGAGTCAGCCTCCCCTTCAATCATGGAGTTCTGGGGATGTAAATTGGTTTAGTTCTGGAAACTAAGAGGCTGAGACTGTCCACTTTCACACCTCTAGTCAAGGTTTTGGCTTCCAGAGCTAGGGTTTTCCTATCATATAGAAGAGGCAATACTCCAGTTAGCTGCCCATGTATTTTCTTCCTAGGGATACCATGCTTATTACCCAGCACCAAAGATATCTGAACCAATGCATTCTGATTATCAGTATGTCCCTGCTGCTCTTTTACAGTAGATGTGCTCACCCCATTTTTGTCAGTAAGTGACGCACTTGTCCTCCATTACTCTAGATCCCATCATCTCCACTGAAGTCAAGGAACCCATCTCCATGACAGTATCTACTACAGCCTTACCTAGTCTAATATGGAGAGCAACCCTAGAGATTTGGATTGAACCCACATCCCCTGCACTGGAAGGCAGAGTCTTAACCACTGAACCACTGGAGACTTCTAGGCTGGTAATCCACATTACACCTTCATAATTTTGCAAAAAAATGCTACAATATTCAAATTCAGAAATGCCTGTGTTGAACTGTATGTTCATAAATTCATTCTAAAACCAAATACCAATGGGTTTGGGTCAATCACCATTGAAAGTTTCCTAACTTCTTTTATTCCAAAATGGAAAATAAATAATATTACTTAGGGTAACAGTTTGTTTCAGATTATATGTTTTAGTAAGCACAGCCATTTCAATAAACCATTAAGTTGCTCTACACTATAATTATACATACAAAAGTAGAGCAGATTGACTGAAGCCCTGCTCCTAGGTCATGCAAAACTGGAAAAATGAAGGGCATTTGCCAGTGGGCAGTTGAGAACAGTTATATTAGCCATTTTTCCTAACTCGAATTTCCTGGATGTTTTAAGTTCCTGATTACTACAATGTGAACCATAAATGTTCATTTCTTTCATCACAGATAACTTGTGTTCAACAAATTTACGGAGTAGGGACTTGGTGTGTTCCCAGCATACAAGTGATTTCTTCTTAATTTGATTTATTCTTTATCCTATTAATATCTAGTTGACTATATTTGGTATGTGCACTAGTTTTGTACCCTGAATGGGAGTGACTGAAAGATAGGCCTTCTTATGTCATTTATAAAGCAAAGGCAACATATTTTAATCCAGTGTGAAATTTTTAATATCTCCAAATGATTAAGTAAAATGTATAATTATTATAATTTATTATTAATACTTATTCTTAAGAAATAAAGTGATTTTTTAAAATAAAAAATTAAAAATAAAAATAAAAATAACACTGCATGTGCACTCTCCAGTAATTTGCATGCTGACTCAGTTACTCTTGGTTTCAAAACTTTGGTTTACCTTCCAGGTAATTGGGGTATATTCTAGAGCAAGTTTATAAAGAATTGTTTCATGGGTAGCATTTTTTCTGAGCTGAGACACATTTAGAATTAGTTTTGTTCCTTCATCCACTTAAAAACACATGGTTTGATCATTCTTTTTGTGTGTGTGTGTTTGTGTTGTAATAAGATCATTCTTGATACATATTTTATTTTCTTCAGAATTCTCTACTTATTTAAGATATAATGGAACAGTCTACCATTAATCCCTGTTTCTGTACAGTGGATTGTTTTAAGTTTTTATACTTGATTGTTATTTTAAGTCGTCAAGTTACACCCTGATGTTGGTTTACCATGATCACTTTTTTTTTTTTTTTTGGCTGCACCACATGGCATGCGGGATCTTAGTTCCCTGACCAGGGACTGAACCCGGCCCCCAGCAATGGAAGTGTGGAGTCTTAACCATTGGACCACCAGGGAAGTCCTTACCATAATCACTTTTGTCAGTCTTCTCATCTGACTCCTTAGATCTTTTTTTTTTAGGTTAGGTATGCTTAGGTGTTCTTATTCTTTTTTGTTTTTTATAGGGATGCCTTTGTTTTTAGTGCTTGAGGACTATTTCTCATAAATTGACTCTCTTTTCTGTCCTTGAATCTATTGTTTTATCTTTTGAAGCATTTATATATCTTGTACTAGTCCTCTTAATTCTGGAAGAAACTTTTCACTTTTGTCCTCCACATTACTTTTTTGATTTCTGAAGTTCTGAGTCAGTGTTTTACTATTTCCAAAATGAATTTAATAAGATAACTGGAGTTTTACTTTAATTCGTATTTTCTGTATCTTGGACAACTTTCTTTTTATTTATTCTGTTTTTATTGTTGCTGTTTTTGTTGACTCCCTGTCCTCTTTCTGACCACCCAGGGAGACCATCCTTATCTAGGACAGCAGCAGATTGTTTAGAATAGATATCTGAAAACTTATTCTGTAAAGGGCCAGATAGCAGCTATTTTAGATTTTGTAGGACATATGGTATCTCTCACAACTATTCAATTCTACTGTTGCAGTGCAAAAGCTGCCATAGACAATACCTAAACAAATGGGCATAGCTGTCTTCTAAAAAACTTTATTTACAAAAAAAAGATGATGTTAGGAGATACAATTCTGGTTTCTATAATTCTGGTTTCTTCACGTCTTCAAGAAAAGGACACTGCAAGGATGTTTGCAAAACATCTCTCTATGATACAGAGTTCAAAGCTATTCTAGAATAGTAAAGTTCTCCTTTCTGGGAAGAGATTTGCCTACATATCTAAGTAATAAACCTAGTGAATCCTTCCCCTTTCCCCCTGAACATTTAACTACATTCCAGTGTAAAATGATAATGTCTGTCTCTGAGACAAAGGTTGGGCAGATGTTCTAGCAGCTTCTTTATAAGATTAGGAGAATCCTAGGCTCAGTTTTCCTTGGCTGTGACTCTAACTTACGTGTGTATCATCCACCTGGGCAGGCACTGTGTTATCCCCCATTGGACTGGAGCAGGGATGGGCAAGGAGAGCCAATGTGGTGCATGCTGTGAACAATAAATTGTCTAAAATCCATTTGTGCTTGCTATTTCCTTACCAATTGAATTTATGGAAGTACGACAAGCCAACCTTAGGATTTGCTTGATAACCTGACTTGACAGTAGAGGGCCATATTTGGCCTAGAGACCTTGGATTGCTTACCACTTTCTAGATGATTATGATTCTTTACAATATTACCAAGGAGTATATATTCCTCTTTCTCCGGTTCTAAGTGTCTAATTTTGGGAATTTTCTCTCATATATCTCTCAAATGAGTAGACTAGGAATAAAAGCCTGGATAAGCAGCCCCTTGATTTAATATCTGACACTGATTCAGTCTTCATGGTTGATTCAGTCTTCATGCCATTATGATCTTTATCCTTCAAAAACTCAAGTTAACCCTTTTATATAGTTGACAGGGGTGAGAGAATTGGGCAAAGTTCTTGATTACTTCATAAGACAGTGTGACACAATAGAGAGATATTATTTGCTAAATGCTTTAATTGAATTAGTTTGTGTCACCATACTGGGCATAGATAAAGAAGATGAGCTGAAATCTTCTCTTTCTTTCTCCCTGTTGGCCCTACCTATGTGGTCCTTTCTTCCTATTTAGCTCTGTAGAGCTCATGGAAACAGTTCCCCACTTTTGGCAAAGTTTTGCTAAATTCTTGTGCTGTTGTGATGCGTAACTTATTTTAATTTTCTTTTATAATTATATTAATGTGGAAGTTATATTACTCATCTTATGCCATAAGACAATTAAACTTTTAAAATATGTATACA
Organism: Eschrichtius robustus; assembly: GCF_028021215.1. Taxonomy (NCBI): domain Eukaryota; kingdom Metazoa; phylum Chordata; class Mammalia; order Artiodactyla; family Eschrichtiidae; genus Eschrichtius; species Eschrichtius robustus. The sequence continues at coordinate 71,047,625 of NC_090830.1, forward strand.
TATTTCTCATAATAGTTGTGCAAATAATACATTAAAATTTATAATGAATTTTAAATATACACAAAAGTAAAATCCATTTTGGGACAGTTTAGGAACTTGGGTTTTATTCTGCACCTGGATTGCAAATTGCAGCTAAAATTATAAGCTAAATTTCAAACAGGAACTTAAAACCAAAATATAAAAGATATAGAAATTCATGTGAAGGACAATATATAATTAAATCCACGGATGAAATATAAATAGTTCCTCTAGAAATGACATGTCACATCAGTGGGTACTTAAGTGTTAAAGAAAGGCACCTCCAACATGAATTTTCAAAAGTTTAAAGCATGTTTGGAGCTCCTTGAAGGGAAGAGCTAATGAACTTTGATCGATTCAACTAACAGGATAAGAAATGCTAGCTAAAAGTTCTTTCCCTTTTCCAGGAGAACTAATAAATGAATTAACCAAATCTAAGAGTGTAGATATAGCCTTAAAACAATATGCTATCAAAAAGAGACCCATTTTTCCTGAGAATCTAGCTTATGATTAGCTTGTGAATAAAGTGAAGACGCAATATTCTTGATTTTTCTCTTTATATCAACCATATATCTGCAAATATTTTGTCCTGGAGAAGTAAATTACACTACTTAAAAGGTCAGCTTTAACTGCAACATTTGGAAAGCTTGGAGTTTCAATGAAGAGTTCATCAACTAAGAGTTGATAAGTTCATGAACTAACAGTTCATCAGCAATAAGATATTCATGGGCCATAACGAACTCTAAAATTCACATTTATGTTTAAATGTACACTATATGAATTTAAATAAATGCATAAGCATGTGTGCATATGTGTGGTCTTAAATTTATATACATAAAATCTCAATGAATTTTTGTGTATTCTACATAATTTGCAGTATAATTAATCTGCTCTTAGAAATGATTTGGCCATGAGTTCTACCCCAGGTCCTACATGGAACAGTTTGAATGTGAGGCAGTTGTCCCCAGGGCATCAATCTTTACAGAGTTATGTGCTATCTGTATCCAAAAGTCCTGATATATTTACTTAAGGAACAGACCTGGTAGTGCTGCATTTTATCATGGAGGATAAACCTGAATAAATTATGTTCACATTTTACTCTGAGTGAATACCTCCTATTTAGCTCATTGTCTCAGAACAACTTCAGGAATAAATTATGGACAGGCTAAATGCCATCAGTTCATCTCTACGTAAACTCCTGGCATAATTGGTTTCAAACTTCTTTGCACTCAGAGTAGGCCTGTGCACTTACTGGAAGATAGAAAAGAGGAAACATTTAAACTTGGAAGGTGGTCTGTAGCTTTCCAAGATTCTTTTTCATTGGTAACACTATCAAAAAGAGGCCCATTTTTCCTGAGAATATAGCTTATCATTAGCTTGTAAATAAAGTAAAGACACAATATTCTTGATTTTTCTCTTTGTATCAACTGTGGTGATACTCAAGAAGTTAATTTATGAAACCTACCTGGCAATGTTTAAAAACTCATGAATTCTGAGCTTTGATGCCACTTTTGGCTTTATCTTATGTTTTCTATTTTTATCTTCACCCTGCCCCAATTTATTATTTTCTTTTGGAAAGCTGGTTTATTCTCACTGGAATGTGATATGTAGATTAACTATATAATTACATAAATTAAACATAGGTGGGATATTATCAAGTTGTCTGGAACAATTTTGACCAAAGTATTAGTATTTTTCTTTTTCTTTACTTTATGGTTAATGCTAAAAACTGGTAACTTTTACGTTCATACATTTATCTTATAGTCTCATGAGTGTTTTGGCCATTTTTATTCTTTTATTTCTGATTTTAAGTTTGATTTATTGGCAAAAAATCATTCTCCAACTTATTTTCATCATAGACTTTGAAATCAACTCACAGCTATTATAGCCATCTTCATATCGTTGCCATTACCTAAGTAATAAAAACTCATACTATCATTAAAATAACTACATGCCATCTCATATTCTCATCATGAATAAGGAGTTATTATTCTGCTGAGGCAGCCATATTCTTTGATCAAAAGCCCTCGGAATTGTTAGCTTGTAGCTCTTTTTCAGGAGGAAATTTTTTCAGCACTCTTTCCAATAATTTAGCAGCTTCAACAAAGAGTTAAAAATTAACCACTTAACTCTATACAGCCCTAGCAATTTCAAAAAGGAAAGTGAATTCCCTCTATAAATCAATAATCCATGATTAAGATGACCATACATCCAAGTTGCCAGAACAGTCCCAATTTATACCTATTGTCTAGACATTCAGTCTGGTTCAAGCTTTGTCTTGGATTTATTTTTTCAATAAACTATTTTTAATAATAGTTTCATTAAAATAAGCCAGGATGAATTTGACCTCCATTTATGGTTTTAACTTCTGCTATGTTCTTGTTTAATAGCTTCTGAAATGCACGTGCAGTGAAGAGATTTCACTGTAGTGAAATCTGAAAGATGACCAGTAATAACCAGATGCTTTCCAAAAGCAGCACTATTAACATTTTCTTTCAAGGACAGAAACAAGGGCTTTGCTGATTAAATGATACGTGCTGGAACTCTAAGACATCTACAGCTAGGGACAGCTTACTCTTTCTGTTCTCAGTGGCGATAAATTTATGATGCTGCTGCCCCTGCTGACTATTTAGGGTACCAGCCACTGAGCTCCCATGATCCATGCTTAGTGGCCTAGAATATTCTAAGCCTCCAGGCTGCTAACTGGGGAGGTCAGTTGGAAACTGGGAAATTTATGCTAGTGTCAGAAATAGGCATGGGAATAGATACTGAACTGTTCAACTTTGAGCGACAGAGAGAGGTATTCAATGAAGAACTTACTGTATTGAAATGGTTTTTTCCTTGGCAATAAAATGGAATGTCATCAATGAACTAAATATGTAAAGTACATCTTTAATGAAAAATTAGAGACTTAATTGCTGTTCCTTGAAGAGCTGATGAGAAACATACAACTTGAACAAAATGTTTGTTGACATTTATCATCCACCATGGGAACAATATTGATTTCACTAATGCATGAAAACGAGAAGACACATACCTACAGAAGAAAGCTCTGCATCTAAATACTTCACACTAACTAGGAAGATTTAGGAAGATTGAAACTGAAGACTACATTTTAACACTTGTAGCTGCAGTAAATGAGTGTATGTTTCCTTCAAGAAGCATGACATTTTTTTTGGCTAAAAAAATCATTTAAATAATTTTCTTTCATGTTTGATTCCAAGGTTTTTTTTTGTAGACATACAAAAAGTGATGTGATAGCTCTTAAAGTGTTAACCTCATCAACAGATGTATATCAGTGGCATTGAAAACTTGAAAAAAATTATTGACTTTTAAGAAAGGTTGGCTTTTTAAAATTCAATTTATAATATCAAAAAAATTTGTCTTGTCAAACTTGAAACATATTACATCATTACCAATACTACTGTAAATTCAGATTAAGAGTTCAACATTAAAAATAAAATTATTCACCTATGTGGTGATAATATAAATAAAAATTTTAATGGAGAATTGTATCGAGCTAAAAATAATGTTCTTAGGAAATTAATATATCTAGGATACAGAAATGTGCTTGGATTTGGTTGAAGAACACATATAATTTAAAATTGATTACAATCAAGTCACACTATTCTACCAATTCAAGTAGAAATTTAAGTTGTCAAAATGTATAAATGTTCTTATAAATACATAGTTACAGTAACTGGCCAACAAAATATTTGTGACAAAACTGATGTTGAATAGAAAAAAAAAATGCTTCAGCATGACAGCACTTTCACTGTTGCCTGTTATTAACTGTATTTTAGAAATGTGTGAGCTTTTGAAATACTCTTGTAAATCAAACTAAATAATTTACAATCCCATTGAACATCTTGCAACAGAGTCTTTAAATTTTTGTTTGCATTTTTTTCTTAATCTTTGGAAACATTTAATCAAATATTTCAATAAATGAAGGACCAAAAAACTCAGCTTTTGAAACTCTGATCAAATTACAATTTTTAAAAAAAATGCTTGCAACCAAGGAGACATTGACATTTATCTTTATAAAAGTGAGAGGAATGTTACGAATTAAACAGATCACAAATGATGCTTATTTCACAACTTTAAAATTCTATACTTATTTTTGGATTATTTCAACCTATGGAAGAAATTATTGATGGAGCTTCAATTTTTGATTGGATTTATTTATATTCTGTTCCAGAATGAAAATAAATTTCAAAGGTATACAATTTTGCAGCATCTAAATTTAGTTAAATATTCAAAAATCAGAGACATTTTAATTCTTGTAAAAGTATATTCCAAAGTAGGTACTGGGAAATGAGGGGAAAAAATACCTATGAAAATATTTTAACTATGACCTAAAGCGTCTATAGATTTTGATAACACTGATATTTTTTCAATTGAAAATATTACGGTTCACAGAGAAAAATCAATTGAAAATGTAAACAATTTAGACTTACTAACCCTAAAATAAAAGTTTGAAGAAGGTTATAAGCAAGTATAATTAAAATATATCTGTATTGAAAACCACATATTCTTCAAAAAATAAAATAAAATAAAACGAGTGGCACTGAATTTTAGAGGGATATGCAGAGAAAAACAGATAACTAAATGTGAATGTTATTTTTGATATTCAGATATTTAGTAATCAATATAAAGATTTTTGCTCTAACGTGCAGAGCTAAAATAATTTTGAAACATAGTATTTACAGGTCTCCTAATAAAATGAAAGCAATTTGTCAACTAATAAATAAACATTTTAAAGTATATAATTTTATTATTTTAGCACTCTTTTTTGCTAAACAATTTCTCAGTTTAGCTGATAAGTTATATAGCTATCCTGTTCATTGAATATTATATTAGAATGCAACTATATTGATATACTAATTAAAATCTCTTACTTTATAGATTAGAACCTACAGTGGAAAATGATTATATAACAGTTGCAATGTCTCTCAACCAGTTAAAAGAGCCAAGACAAAATATTTTCTCCCTTTATTTCAAGTTTAGTGGAGTTTTTTCAAATTTGTTTGTTTGTTTGTTTTTAATTATACAACCCGGGATATAGATAGTTTGTTTTCAACCTAGGTAAACAAATATGATCCTCATTCCACAAAAGGGGATATGAATGAATTACCATTTATAAAGTTTTTTCAGTAAAGTCAAATTGAATACTGAGTCCCCATCCCATTGGGTGGCAGAAAACTACATCTGTCATTACTGGAGTTCCCTCTGTGTTCATATTTTTGAGCCTCCTCATCAAAGCATTTCATTTTATTTGTGAAAGCATCCCACTGTTCCATATTGTCCCATATGGGTTACTATTGAGATGCTCATGGACCGAGTCCATATGATTGTTTTGCAGTTAAAATGATTCTGTGGCTTTCAATATCCCCAGAGAATGAGAACATTTTCAAGTCTCTCTATGCATCTAGCTATATTCTTGAACATTTTAAAAGAATAAGACATAGGTCCCACGTCTTGAAGAATCTGTGTACCTCAAATCCCTCTTGAGACTTGGAGAAAACTCTTTCCCTTTCTCTGTTCCTGTCTATAACTTTTCAAAGGCCCTCACCTTACACTCCTTCTCTTCTGGAATACCAAGCATTGTTTCTTCAAGTTGGATATTTGTAATAACAGAAAGAAGGGTTATCTTCAGTTTCTTCTTGGTAGCTTTACAATTTACCTAGATGCTAAGGGGCATATGACATGGTAACCTTATTAACTTTATTAGTACAAGTAGAGGAGAAACTGCTGATCAGGTGGAGAGAGACTTCTACTGTACTAGGCAGGACTATGCCCACTCTCAGCAGGAAGTAGTTACAGAAGAAAGACACTTCCACCCCAATTCCCAAGAAGTGTCTTGAGTAGGAAGTCTCTCAGGAGGGACTTGTTAGGGGAACGACTGACCAAAACCACCCACACTGGCCAGGCATGATAGTAACCACTTGCATGAGTTATCTTACTATAGGAGGTCCTGGTAAGGAACTCAGAACTAACAAGCTACCACCAACCAGAAGGTCAAAAGGAGAGAGGAGATGCCAGTCCCTATGTCCTACCACCCTCCCAGAATCCTTCTCGCTCATCATCTTGGCTGAGGGATGCGCACGCCACCAGGAAGAATGCTGAGTCAGAATGGTTGGCCAGAGACAACCTGGAAACTAACCTCATTACCATAAAACCTGAGCTCACGAGCCATGTGGCAGAGCCGTTCTCCTGGGTTCCCTTACCTTGTTGCTCTCAGCCCGGGTGCCCCTTTCCAATAAAGTCTCTTGCATTGTCAGCACATGTGTCTCCTCAGACAATTCATTTCCAGGTCTTAGACAAGAGCCCACTCTTGGGCCCTGGAAGGGGTCCCTCTTCCTGCAACAACCCCACCCCCAATCCTCATCCAATGCATCTTTTCCATTTGGCTGTTCCTAAGTTATATCTTTTATAATAGACAGGTAAACATAAAAACGAAACCAAACCAAACCAAACCACAACTGAGTCTTCCTTTATCATTTTACTCAGGGCTGACCTTGTTCTCTTTATCTATTGCTCACTAAGGAGAATATGCTGTTTCCTTTTGATTAGGATAACAAAATAGAATTGTTTGGTAGGCAGCAAGGTTTAGAGGAAAGCATACAAGGTATAAAATCACACATGATATGTTTGAATTTCCAGCTTCTGCATTTATTAGCTGTGTGAGCTTTGATAAAATACTTAAATCAGTCTTGGTCCCTCATTCATAGAACAGTGATAACAATTCCAGAAATATGGGGATTTTATGAGAATTCAGTATTTTCAGTCCACTCTATTTTTTTCCCCATCCATCTCAAATTTGAGGTAGTTGGTTGTGATGAATACAGTATGATAGATTAGGGCAAAGTGCATTGTAATTTATTATTATTGTTACTGTTGTTATTATTATTATTATTTTGCACCACATATCTGCACTGTTAAACCTTGCAATTAAAAACAAACAAACATGGAACTTCCCTGGTGGTGCAGTGGTTAAGAACCCACCTGCCAGGGCAGGAGACATGGGTTCAAGCCTAGTCCAGGAAGATCCTACAAGCTGTGGAGCAACTAAGCCTGTGCACCACAACTACTGAGCCTGAGCTCTAGAGCCCACGAACCACGACTACTGAGCCCGAGTGCCACAACTACTGAAGCCTGCATGCCTAGAGCCCATGCTCCGCAACAAGAGAAGCCACCACAATGAGAAGCCCGCGCACAGCAACGAAGAGTAGTCCTCACTTACCGCAACTAGAGAAAGCCCGTGCGCAGCAACAAAGACCCAACGCAGCCAAAAATAAATAAGTTTATAAATAAACAAACAAACAAAAATATGGTGAAATTCTGGGAGCTTGCTTAGTTAACAGAAAGTTAAAACTAAAGGTCTCACTGTCCTAGGTGCTAATGCCCCAGGTGTGGCTTAAGCCAAGTTCAAAAGATGTGAACCTTATCTCTTAAGTTACAATAAAGTATTTCATTTTGATAGCAAGCAAGTTCCTTCAGGCTTAGGTCAGAATTTCTTTGAAATAAAATGGCAACCTATCTGTACTTTTCCACTCTTCTTAGTAAACCATTAGAGTCGTGTTTTGGCTATCTTGTAAAATTTATGTGTTTCTTACAATTCCCTACACGTTTATTTTAAGACTACAAGGTGAGGATACCTGTTCACAATGGGCCTTCCCAGATCTATTTTACCAACCCAAGGAGTAGGGGAAAATCTTCGCATTATTTTCTTAATTGAGATCCTTCCAGATTTCCCAATAACTTACATTTCTTTGCATCCATTTCTACAATGAAAACAGTCCTACCACATTCAGTTTTCTCTTCTTAAGGTATAGGCTCACTATTCCTATGTTTACTAGTCTCATTTGAAGTATTAAAACTGTGCATCCATTCCTTCTGAACTGTCTACACTCATTTAACTCATTGGTGATATTTCAGTAACACAATACCCAGAAATGTTATGGCAGTGGGAAAAAGAGAACAGATGCTGTGCGTTATCACTGGATAGCAGGGAGAACTGACAGGTGCTAGTAACCCTCGATGGGGTAGCTGAACTATTGATGGTGGATCGTCTGGAATTTACTATTTTCATAACCACAGATAGGTCGTATTTATTTGGCCTTGAGTGTTCAAATGGTTGCACTGCTATCCTGATATTATGTCCAAAGTTGCTAATGATTGGACATTTGATTATAGGCATCCCTTTAAAACACACACAGGTCTGTGACAAAGATTTAATTTGAGATGATTCAGAGGGTGATCTTCCTTTTACTGAAAAATATTCTGGAAGTAGCTGTGCTTGCTGGCATCAATCCTGCTCAAATGCTGACCTAGCTTGACCCTGGAGGTCCCTTTTCTGAAACACAGTTTTGGAGATATCTTTCTTATTAGCAAATGAAATGTATTGCTATTAAGGTCCAATAAGATAATTCCATACACAAGTAAAACTCTACTGCTTTGTATCACTCTACTTTTTAAGTTTTATTCATTAAATCACAAGAGTGAAATCATCTTTAATAATAGTTTAAAAATTAATAAAAGTGTGATCGTAGCCAAGATTGATAGTTAGTTGATACATACCTTTGTGGTTTGTATAGATTGTGAAGACATAAAAGTTCTTCATGTTTTTCATCAAATTCTTAAATGTTCTGAGTGTCCCCGACTCTATCCACTGTCCCAGCTACCTGGGAAAGTTCCTTAGAGTCTCTGAACCTGCACACTGGGGGCCGATAGGATTCTACTCCAGCTATGTCTATTGTTGGTTTTGATTGGTACTGTTTCTGCTAGGTAGCCCCAAGAGTTCCGCCTTTCAAGGAGAGCTATCAGTCTTCCTCGCCCCGTCCCATGGCTGTAAATCAGCCAGGTTACAATGGCTTTTGAACACCTCCTTTTATTTATCTTCGTGGTCAAGAGTAGGCCTGGATATAAATAAAGGATGTGCCTTCTATGATGGTGATGACAGTACCTCAGAGAACAAATTCTCAGTCCCCTTTTGCATTCCCCACAGACTATGGCTCTGTGCCATTAGACAGCTTTCCTTCACAGTTACCCTCTAATTAGCATTAACACAAACTGCAGCGTATACGGGACTTGCCTCAATAGAGTGAGAGAGACTGGGAATGAAGCCATAGACAGTAATGAGAATCAAATCAAACACTGGCTGGGAACAGGGGCTCTAAGAGGGGTTGTAAGCAACAGAAAAGGAGTATGAGTAGAAGACAAAGATTTTGGGCTGTTGGGGTCTGGGTAGCACCCAGGTGTGGATACCCCTTTTGATCGTAAGAGTTGAATTTTATTGCCATTTAATGGGATAGTTTATTAAAATCAACTGAATTCCCACACATATAAGACATTACAACATAATTTAATTATTCACAATGAAAGATAATGCTTATGTAGTGTTCAATCTATGCTGCGCACAGTTCTAAACATATATTTAACCTTATTAATATTACAGTTATCACTATCATCCACGTTGTACTGATGAAGAAACTGATACCCAGAGAGATTACTTAAAATTTAAGTGGGTAGTATTGTTTTAACCACCTCATATCCACCCTGTTGTAGAGGAAGAGATTCCCACTCTAGGATTATGGGGATGATCAAACATCCCACACTTTATATCAAACAGATGAGATTGATGGCCATTAATTAGTAATGCACAGCCCAGGGGATGAGGACATCACACATCATCCAGGGCCTGACAAGGGTTATAACCAGGAACAGAGCGAACAACCAGAGCTCTGGGAGGCAAGTTTTGTACTATCAAGAGAGTGAGGTGCTCCTCAGTTCACGCACAAGGATGTGATGGACTAGAATGAATAATTCTTCAGGCTGACAGGGAACTGGAACTGCTGCTCAGAGATAAATGGGGGTGTGCTGTTTTTCTAGAGAGACTTATGAAAGCAGAGTGGGAAATGTGTGGTTAGGTCATTCAAGGCCCTCTGGGTTTCACAGATGTTGAGGAGCAGATAACATTGGGACTTCATTTTAGGCAGCCCAGTAAATTTCCATGATCTAATACGTTGATGTTGAAAATAGAGATGTTGAACTTATAAATTCACAGACAGTACTGTAAGGGCTAAAAAATGTTTTAATGCAATTGCTGTTAGTTTTGAAGTTGAGAAAAGATAGAGTGATGTCAGCAAGATGGCATAATGGGAGGTTCCATCCCTCCCCTCCCCACAGAAACACTAATTTAACAACCATCCACAGATGCCACAGATGAAAACACCTTCATGAGAGCTCAGAATCCAGGTGATGGGTCACAGGACCCCAGTGGAGCACAGAAAAGAGAAACAATTCATTGAAAAGAGTTCAGAAGAACAGTTGCACTTTAACTGCATCACTCCTACCCCAAGCTAGTGAAGCTTCTTGTTCACAAGTTCTCCTCTGGGGGAAAGAGAAGTGAAATGGGCTTTCAACTTCCTCAGCCTTTCAAGGCACTACCTGAGAGGTCTGCTTTTGCTGTGCCGTCCCCCAAACACTGAGGGAATAGGCCAAGCTGAATCACGTAGAGGTAACTAAGAATAAAAAAAGGGGGTAGGAACTTTCAACAAGCAGTGTGTGGATCTCAACAGCCAGCCCATGGACCCTGGTAGAGGGCTTTCTTGTGGACTCACCCACAGACCCCAGCAACCAACCCACCCAGAATCTTGTCCGGGCTCACTGGTGAAGAACTTTCCTTGCCAAAGCCAGTCTGTAAAGACTGGAAGAGGTGACTGCTTCTTCAAATGCACAGACACCACATAAGCTATAAGGATTGTGAATAATTAGGGAAACATAACACTACCAAAGGAAAAAAATAAATCTCAACTAACTGATCTTAAAGAAATGGAGACCTACAATAGCCAAGATATGGAATCGACATAACTATATCTATATCTCTACCTATATCTGATGGAATATTATTCAGCATTAAAATAAAAGGAAACCTTGTCATTCGTGATAGCATAGGTGAACATAGAGGACATTATGATAAGTGAAATAATAAGCCAGGGGCAGCAAGACATATACTGCATAATCTCACTTACATGTGTAATCTGAAAGAGTTGAAATCATAGAAACAGAGAGTAGAATTGCGGGGTATTGGGGATGAGAGAAATGGAGAGATGTCAGTGAAAGGATACAAAGTTTCAGTAATGTAAATGGATAAGTCTAGGTATCTAATGTACAGCATGATGACTATAGTTAGTAATACTGTACTGAATACTGGAAATATGCTAAGAGAGTAGATTTCAGGTGCTTTTACCATACACAAAAATGGTAACTCTGTGAGGAGATGGGAGTTATTTAGCTTGACTGTAGTAATCATTTCACTATGTATATGTATATCAAATCATCATGTTGTACAACTTAAAAATATACAATTGTTATTGAAAGAAAAGAAAAAGAAATAGAGATCTATGAACTGCTTGACAAATAACTCAAAATAATCATCTTTAAACACATGAGATACAAGAGAACACATACAGTCAACTAAAACAAAATCAGGAAAACAATACATGAACAAAAGGAGAAGTTTAACAAAGAGATATGTCATAAAAAAGAATCAAACAGAAATTCTGGACCTGAAGTATACAATGATTAAACTGAAAATTTTAATAGAGAGCTTAAACAGACTCAATCAAGCAGAGGAAAGAATCAGTGAATTCAAAGACAAGTCATTTGAAATTATTCAGTCAGAGGATCAAAAAGGAAAAAGGATGAGAAAGGACAGAGTATAATAAATACTTTTGTTGATATTAAGATAATCATTTATATTTTATGAATGAAAGTCATACAATGACTATCAATTTAATGGAGAAGTCTTTTTAAAAGTTTAATGTAGCTCCATATACTAAATCATGGCTCAAACAGTATTACTGGAGTAGTGTTATCACATAAACAATTGATGAATATTAATAATTTGAAAACTATCAGATTGATTTCATGGGTGGTTTACATTACATGTATGCAAGTACTAAATGTACTAAATGTACATAAATGTACTTAAACGTACTAAACACTAGTAAGGCATGTGGTACAACATAGAGATTACAAGGAGTTTAGGCCAACAACAAAATTAGAGGGCAGAGTCCCAAGAATTGTGCTCACTTCTGACACCACCTGTAAATTCAGGTGGTTTCCAAAACCACCCTCAGGTTTGATGATTCACTAGAAAGATGCACAGAAGTCACTGAAAGCTGTTATACTCACTGCTAAAGGTCGTTACAAGGAAAGGATACAGATTAAGATAAGCCAAAGTAAGAGATTCATAGGTCACATTTAGGAGGGTTCTAACAGAGACCTTCTATTGTCCTCTCTCCCTGAAGTGAGGACGCATCACTCTTCCAGCACTGATGTGTGACAATACGCTCAGATTATTGACAACCAGAGAAGTTCACCCAAGCTCCAGTGCCCAGTTTTTAAGGTTTCATTATGTAGGCATGATTGATTGATTGATTGATTGCCCACATGGCTGACTTCAGTCTCCAGGTGATTCATATCACATGAACCAAAGCCCCACCTGAGGTCACTTTTTCAAAACTGTCTGGAATGACCCAAAGTCCTCAAATAAACCAAGACATGCCTATCCCACACAACATTCCAGGGGCCAAGAAATTAACTCAAAGAAGGTGAGGGCAAAGGTTAGCACTCTCTTTGGAAAATGCCAAACTCTTCATTTTACAAGTAATGTATAATTTCAAATATTTGAATATCAACTCACTAGTTATCAATATCTTGAATACCACTTCTGATTATATCCATGTTAAAGAAAAGATTGTGGGTTTCAATTTTATCCTTTGCAATATTTGCGGACATTTCTGTCATGTGATGTATATAATTCATAATTAAAATTAAAATTCATATATGTAAAATAATATCAGAATATTTTATTCTTCCTACTAAAGTGCTTCAGGAATAATCTGAATCTTCTACCTTTATTATAATGCCTAATCTTCTACATTTATTATAATTACTCCTTTGATAAATATTTTTGTACTCCTCATAACAGGTATGATATATATTGATAACAATATAGCTGCATTTTATTGAAGAGGTCTTCATTATTAAGCCTATGGTATTAGAAACTGAATTTTATTTTATTATAAATTGCTGAGAATTGATAAGAACATGATAGTGTTTAGTTGCTTTTTTGTTTTGTTTTGCTTTATTTTGGTTATTGATTAAAAATTGTTTCCAAGATGATGAAAAGGCATCTTCTGTTTGCATGATTCAGAATTCTGGAATATTCTTTTGTTAAACTACTAGATCATATTTCTAAAGTATGCTATATTTTATTCTTTGTGAAATAAATTCTTCTTGGATTTGCTGGTCTTCTTGCTTGATGTAGCACCCCTGACATGACACAGATTTCAGGGGTGGAAGTTGAATTATTCAGCCATAAAATCTTGTTTTTCTCCTCTGCAGTTCTGACAAGAAAATAGTGGATGGCTTTCTGTGACATTTGCCATCAATTAAAAGGGTTAAGTTAAAAATCCACTGCTTGGGCATCTGTTCATTTTCTCCAAGTTAATTTTGCCCAAAATCAGTTTATTTTGTCATCAGCTAAGAGATTCTTCCTTATAAAAATTTTCTTATAACTCAAACAGCAAAATTGCCCCTCAGAAGTAAATAATAGAGTGGGATTATTGTGTCTCCCATTAAACTTTTCTAACTTTATTAACATGTAAACTACTTAAACATGTCAAATACAATTTTGCATTCCTATTTTGGAATCAGAAAAGTTCTATGGTCCCATAACATGGCATTATATAAGGTTGGGAGCTGGGTTTTTTTCTTCTTTGTGCCTCATTAGGCAAAACTTTGGTTATTACTAAAATATCTTTGCATAGTTCTTCATTTCCCCAGTATTTAAGTATTATATTCTTCTAGTTTTCACTAATAAAGCCTTATTAAGCAATTGAGACTTAATGGATTCTAATGAGGGCAGGAATGTTATTACTGTCCTTATTAATGTTTACTAACTGATTTGGACTAAACTGCAATGTACACTTCCTAAATTAATGATTCCAATACAGTAAGAACTGACCAAGTTCTGAGGCCAGTCAATAAAGTAGTCAGCAATTCATTAAAATGATGCTTATTATTAGGACAGGGGAGTGTGTAGGAGACAAAAGAGAAGAGAATGAATGTGAGTGGCTTTCTGCCAAGTGGCAGGACCCAGTTCAGTTGCTTTTGTTTTTTAATATTAAAAAGCAATTTAAAGGTAAAATAGGACATTTTATTGGATTTATTTTGAAACTCCTGACAAAACTTAAGAAGTTAATCCATATAGAGTTGATGATTTTTTTCTTAAGGAAAAAAGTAATTTATTCATGTCAAGCTGATGATCATTTTAGTTTAGTTTGCACATACTGTTCTCCACCAAGTCACTATTTCACTCCTCAGCAAAAAAATGGCATTTGATCAGCTTGATTGCAATTTCATACTGCTTACACTGAAGTACATTCACCTGGTGGCAAAACCCATTTAATAACTGACTGTGTGTTTGCTAGAGCTTCTGACATGCACAAGCTACCACTAATTGTTTGATCTCTGACTGGTTCCCTTCAGGCATTGAGGATACAAGGTCTCTCCCTATTAGCCTCCTATTTACCCTGACAATTCCACCTCTGACAAACAGAGTGCCTAAAAATGTAAGCATGACTGTCTACGTTTTAAAAATATCTATAAAACTCCATTAAGTCCTCCTGCAAAAGCAGAAGCAGACATCTTCATCCTAAAGAATAAAATCAATTACAGAAAATCAAGTGTTCTTCCCTTGCTGCTGTGTGACATCAACAACTTCCAGAGCAGATGCTCTGACACCGGGCAACCAGTAGAACACAAAGACTCCAGGAAGAGCATAAACTTTCCAACTTGACTCATTTTAAAGGCTGTCTCAGAGTTCTTTCTTCTTTTACAGAGGTCTCTTTAAAGTGAAGATATAGCCTGCACTGTATGAGATAAAGCAGTTAACTCACTTTAAACTTTTATGATGCCCACTAAATCAAGAAGCACAGGAAAAGGCCAGCAATAAGAACAAAATTGAAACTATTTTACTTTTTACATCAGCTCATATTGAATTATTTTGTTGTTCCAAACGGAATCTGAAAGCTTTTTCAAACAATTTATCTTTTGGTTGGGTGTGGGGATATTGCTTTCAAACACTGGCTGGGCAGGTGGGGGAAATAGCTACTGTAATTGTAACAAATACATCCTGAAGGTTAAATATTTAGTGAAATCAGTATCTATAATTCTTAGACATCCATGGGAAAAAAAGGACTAGGGGCATGAATAAATTCTAACAGTGTGTAACTCCAAGTCTTTAGTGTATTTTTTAGGTATGAAATGCCAGATTCCATGACATTTCTGGCAGTAGATTTACTTAAGTTATTATTGATTTAGGTAAAGTTTAAAATAAAACCTTTGTTCTCAGCCCATAATCACTAACTGCCAGGGAGGGACTGGTCCAAGTATATGCTGAGAAGCATATAGCACAACCAATTGGAATGAAACAATTTTCTAATTGTCATCAACAAAATGAATAATTTACTTGCAAATAAATGAGTTGAGCTATTTAAATATCTAACAAAAATGTATGGCATTTTACTTAAATCATTTAAAAATCCCCTTTTGTGTATATAAGATTTTAAAACAATAAAACTGAAATTATTTGGAAATGACTTTAAAATATCTTAAATTAAGGTATATTTCAATTTCCTGTTTTGTACACAACTGATTAGAGTGAAAATTGGATGGCAATTTGACTGTATTTATCAAAAGACTTTAAAATATGCATAAATCTCACTCAAAAATCCTACCTTGAGAAATAAATACTTAGAAAATAAATGGAAAAAGATGTGCATAAAACATGCCCATCAGAGTCGTGTTCACAGTAGCAAAAAACTGGAACCAATCCAGATGCACATGCTAATGAATTGGTTAAAGAAATTATGGTATCCTTCTATATGGATGATACAGCTAAGAACCACAATTAATATTACTGAGTGTTTACCATGTACCAGGAACTGTTCTAAGAACTATACAAATTGACTTTTTAAATTCTCATAGCTTTACATTAATTCCCTCACTTGATTCTCAGAATTATTATTATTTTTATTTTACAGATGAGGAAACTTAAAATTACAGAGGATAATTAACTTGCCTAATGTCATACCCATAAAAGAAAGTAAAAGTAGATAATGAATCCAGGCTTGTGTTGTTAACCACTATACTCATAACCATTAAAAATAGTGAGTCATTTCTACAACTATTAGCATCAGATAATAGTCACAACTTTTCCCATTATGAAACAAAAAACAGTTCTCAGAAAAATTTATGTAGGTAATTTTATATAGAGTACATGTAATTTTATATGTATTTTAAAATTTATTATTAAAAATTTAATTTCAAATAAGCATGTATTTGATCTGAAATCAATAAGTTTGTTATATTACCTATTATACATAATTTTGTATACACACACACCATCTACATATACACATTTATAGACAGAAGTATGTGACATAATGTGATAGATATTTTGAGTGATGATAAAAATTAGTAAAGGTTCTATGTTTTCTATATGGATCTGTAGTCTTGATTTGCCAGAAGGTAAAACAATGCACATTGCCAAGCTGAAATGGAACCCTTTCCATGTTTCTTCCATATTCTTTGCAAGTATATGGATAATATGCATTCACAGTAGAAAGAGATGCACTGAGATATTGGAAAATAATAGTAAGACTTTAAAGTTGACTATCTAGAACCCTTTTGAGTTGAAACTTGTCTTATTTAATCCCTCACAGTCCAAAGTACTTTATGACCAGAATCTTGATTTAATAAGTGCACAGAGAATGGATCAATTTCTCAAAGATAGACCCTAAATAGCAGAGCTTATAGGTTCATATGAATAAACCAGAAATCTAAATTTAGAATAAGGAAGAAAAGCTCAAGGAGAAAGCATATATATGTGTATATGCTAATATATGTATGCACATATATTACTATATTGATGCATATATGTACTATCTATATTTATGTGTATAGCATATATAATCACTTTCCCATATACAAGTATATGTGTGTGCCTGTGTGTGTGTGTGTGTGTGTGTGTATACATAAACCCCCATATATTTATTTTCTTTTGCTATAGTATGGCTACATGTGACATCAAGTTATAATCAGTTGGCTTCTGAGTAAGCTTTAGAGTAAGAAGTTCAGTTATTTGTGTAGCAAGAGCTGCTGGGCTAGACTGTAAAGAAATTATAGTTGACAAGTACTTCTCAATACATGCTTTTAAAAAATTTGCTCTTCTCATACTGGTAAAACGGAAAAAAAGCAAACAGGAAGTATCATAACACTTTCTACAAATATCATGACAATTTAAAAAACTATCTTCCATTATTTACCCATGAAAAAATAAATCAATAGTGTAATCAAGGGCAAAGATCAGAATCACAGGGTCCAGAAGTCTTACTTGTTATATCTTCCTTCGGAAGGTACTCAGGTAAGTAGCAGTCACAGAGAATAGCATAACAAAGAGATCAGTGGGTATATATTGAAACTCTGAATAAAGGAAGCTCTGAATTATTTGGAACCATTTGTTTTCCCCCATGATGTGGCCTCCGTGGCATTCAAATAAAGTCTGCATTTCATTTTCCAAAGTTAGAGCATCATGGATCTCATTTTATTGACTCTAAGCTGTGAGCACTTCAGTTGGTCTATATTGGTCAGCTGTTGAGTGTTGCCTGAAGCAGTAATAAATGCTACAGCAGTGACTGTCTCATAGGCCACTATTCTGGTTATCTTTTGCTGCATGGCAAACTATCCCAAAACTTAGTGCTGAAAAACAGTAATTTTTATTATGTTCATGGATTCTGTGGGTCAGGAATTTGGGCAGATCCCAGCAGGTATGACTTGTGTGCCAGACTGCAGTTCCAAAAATAACTGGATTGTATCTTCCATCGCACATTCTCTTCTGTAAGGTGACCTTACTATGTCCTCATCAAGATTTGGAACCTAATTCTCATCACATACATCTGAGCTGGCCTTATCAACTCAAAGGTGGAAGTGATACTGTGTACCTTTTGAAGCTAGGTCAATAAAGGCCGTACCACTCCCATCTGGTTTTCATGGGGCATTTGTTTTGTGAACATTTTCTCTTGGAAGGCTTTCTCTCAAGACCCATTTGCTATGCTTTGGGAAGCCCAAACCATGTGAAGGAGCCTCATGCCAGAGCTCTGTTTGAGAGTCACAGTTCAACTCCTACCTTTTCTTCTTCTGTTTTATACTCTGGTTAAAGAGAAATTTAGTTATTAGAGGAAATCCCTTCAGGCACGGCACCATTTGTTACGATGGGGGAGGTTTTGTAGTGTAATTCAGACAAGGAAAGGGAGAAATGCTCTTTTTATGAAATGAAGTCAGGGTTACTCTTTTGTCAGCAATGGGATCAGCATTATGTTAATAGGAGGGATTTATCACCTAGATCAATAAGAAAGGTGGTGGAAGAGAAAATTAATCCTCAGAGAATGAGGTCTGTTTTAAAATTGTAGTTACTGTGAAATATACTCAACCACACCCCAAGGAAGACACCTTGGCCTTCCCACCATGCCAGGTCTTGTCCCTCACTTCTCTACTGGACAAAGCTCATCTTCCTGCCTCCAGGAGATCCAATACACTGAACGGAGACACCAAACTTCATGGTATCAAACCTGAAGGTAGTAGCAGAATCAAGAGGATGAAACATTTGTAAGAAATGGGAAGGGCCTAAAGGAAACTGAGATGTGAGTATTTACATGGGAGGAGTTAGCAGAACTTAGAAAAGGGAGTACATGGAACAAAGAGGGAAAGTTATAGTAGAAAAAGTGATGGGAAGTGAGTAGAGACTGACTTGGGAAAGAAGACAATGCACATGAGCAAGCACTTTTCAGGCCTAAGTCATGAGGCATTGTTCCTAGGAAAGTAGATAAACCAGGGAAAAGGGCCAATTTCTCCACCAATCCTCGCTTCCAACTTTTTACAGCATTGGGAATATAAATTTCTGAAATAAACAAATAATAAATGCAACAGCTTTACCTCCTTCAAGGTTCTTTAGAAGGAAATGTTAAGTGAACCAGTATCTGAAATAGGTTCAAACTCCTCCCCAACAGACATGGAGACTTCACTAGCACCTTACTATTGCCTAGTATAGAAAATTCATCACCAATGACAATCTACCTTGCAGAAGCAGCTAGGTGGGTTACAGTTGTGACTGCCCTGGTCCCAGAGTATAAATGTAACCAAATGTTACCTATGTTAGAATTTTTTCAAGGCATCATGACAAAATTGAAGGCTAAGACTGTCATTATAACTACTTAGCTTTGTAGACAAAAAGATACAGGCATTGAAAACTGGGTGGAAGAGCACTGATAAAATGTTTCTAATTAACATTTTTTCCCCCTATATCCTATTACCAACCAAATGAATGGGAGCCACTCTGTCTTTTTTAGTCAACTCTGTATTTCTGATTTCATCTACAGGTTGATTGTATAGGTTACTCTGATATGCTTTTTATGTTCAAATTTCGTATTGTTTTGTCAAGGAAGGGGTAGTGGAATTTCAAATTCACATTTTCAAATCAACTCTGTATGTGTGCAGGTAGGGAAGGAGTTAATTATGTAATTGTGTGGATAGTATGAATAAGGAAAAGGGAAACAGGTCAAGCAGGTGATGGAGGCAGGTCAGACAATAGACTGGATCAGGTGTTCAATCTGAAATCTTATACAAAAACCAAGTAGCATGGCAAGGAGCTGGTCAGAAGCCTGAGAGAGAAACAAAAACAAATAGGACTCAAAAGACAGAGAGAAATACGTATGGCAGTGCAATCACATATAGAGGAACAGGTAGAAAGGATACAGCTATAGCAGGTCAAAGGTCCCAGCAACAAGGAAGCACCATTGGTTATATGCCTCCTGGGAGACCCGAGCTGACCTCCACGGATACCTTAGAATACCCCCTGCAACAGCGAGTGAACGCAGCTGACAAGTGTCAGAAGTATCTAATTTTTCAGATCTTTCATTGTTATTTTCCATCTACTCTGTTAAAAGGAAAACCAAGGTTCACAATGGGTATTTAAAAATAAATTGTGATGAATAGGATTTTGTTTCTAATGCACACTCAGACCATGCAGCAAGTAATCTACGTGACTTGGTGAATGGCAAATGGATTCCGAATCTCAGCCCTAAATTTCTTCAAGGCCTAGGGCCAGTGGGACAGCACTAATTTGCAAATGTTCTGTAATGTATTAAAATATATACCATTATGTTTTAGAAAAAAATATCTAAGGCTTTATTTAGTCATAAATACTGGTATGGGATTTCACAAAATGATTTTTTGATTTACTTTCTATGTCCTCATGATTTCTAAAACGTCATTTATCTTAACAATGCATTTTCATGTTTTATTTTTTAAAATAAGGTTATAAGTGAAACTTGAGCTGAACTTTAAAGTTACAAGAAGTAGTGATATCTTTTATGATCCCAATAACTTATTTGCCATAATAAAGCCATTATTAATCATACTAAGTATTCTCTTCTTTATAATATAGATTTTTCTTCAGTGGAACCATACATCATAAATTAAGTTTATTTCATAAATCCTATGTTGAATTGTTTATTTTTATTATTCATACTATTATTTTTTATAAATAATTCATGTGTTTACTCCTTTTTATTTTGAACATGCTTCCATTTTGTCTGAATTTTTAATTACAATGTAAAAATCCAGTATTGAATTTTTACAAGCTATCTTAAAGTGATGAGTACATTTTATTTTCTGTAGTGATTGAAAATATGAATTCTTATGCTTGGGTTAAACTCTATGTTGTATAAATTACTGGCTATGAGACTTCAGGCAAATTATTCACTCTGAGTCATAATTTCTTAATCTGTAAACTGAGAATAATAATTATACAAACTCATAGGCTTATTTGCAAATAAAATTTAATAATTCATCATAGCACAGTGCATGACAAATGGTTAGGTACTCATTAAATGTATTTTTGATTATTAATAATTGGTTTTTGCAAAAGAAAACAAGGTTGTGGTGGGAGAGAAGTGGATGTACAAAGTTTGGAGTTGTTAAAGAGAAGGTGGAAGTAGAAAGTATAATGCTTCGGTGAAAGGAGAACAGTAACATTAACACAGATAGGAGAGGATTTAGGGAAATATATTCCATCCTAAATACCCAATCCACGGGGCAACATGAAACCCTCTGAGAGCTTAAGCAAGAATATGACAAGATCAGATTTAAATTTGAGATGGTTAAATGTAACAACATAACGGAAGCCATCTTATCCTCAGATTACAGAACATGACATAGGATAGGATAATAACATTAGGATCTAAGTAGAAGATGATGCAAAGCGTAATAAGGCAATGGTGAAGGGAATAGGCAAGTCAATGGTTAAGAAGGAATAGAAATACAACTTGAGACTTAAAGATAAGGGTGATGAGAGAAAATGGGCAGTTGAGAATCATTTTAATGAAGCCAGTTTAGGTAATTGGTTAGGTAATAATGACGTCAGGAAGACTTGTAACATAAAAGTATAATTAAGGTCTTTGGAGTCAGAAAAAATGGGCATAACATATTACTGTACAATTTACAAGACTGTATTTCCTTGGGTAAGTTCCTAGGAGTAGATGACATTAAAGAGAAAGTCTATAGGAGAAACAACACATTGCTACAAACATGATAGTTAATGAAAAATCTTAATATACCTTTTCATTAAATTTGAAAAGAGATGCATGTTAATATTTAAGGGAATAAGAAAAAAGAAATACCATTTTTTTGGAAAAAAAAGAGCAGTTTGATTCTTGGTATTTTAAATTTGAATAATTTGTCTAAAAGCCATACAGACATGATGAGTGAATTGGAAAATAAATGACAAGAAACTCAGAAAAAATGATGTCCTGAAGTTATATTCATTTGGGAGTCATAAAAGCTTTGAAGTAAGATGGAATCGTTGGTTTGCATTTATTCAAAAATAGCTTGAAAAACAACATGATCTCAAGAATCTTAAAATAAAGTAAGTCAAATCATTACCTTAGGGCTAAATAATTAAACCAATATATAAATAATCTAATCAGGACAATGCAAAAAATTACCCTCAACAGTTTTTATGTCTCCCAGGTCTTCCTAAAGAAAAAAAGAGGTGGTAGATGGTGAACAACCAGAATTACAGAGAAAGGAGACTGGGGCACTAAGAAGCTCCTAATTATTATCCAGGGAAGATACATCTTTGTTCAAATATTTCACTTGTGTCAGGCAGGCATATCTCTATTGTGGAGATAAATGTAACAGATTATATTTAGCTGGTGGCGTTAAACATTAAAATGAAAACTAATCCTTCTATTCTTTATGTTGGCTCACTAAGCAACCTGCCAATTAAATTTTCATCTGCCATCTATGTTATCTACAGGGAGAGAATTCACTGGCTAGAGAAGTCTAGCATCCACCCCTCCTTTGGAATTTATAATTCTCATGTAAAATTAATAAATTGATATTCTAGTCTTTGCATTTTAGTCTCTGTGAGACAAGTTAGTAAGTCTGCCCTTCAGCAAAGAAAGATCCTCACTGGAGTGATGACAAATCAGGTTTTTTAGCCTTCAAACTCCATGCCCTGAGGTTGAACTATGGTAAATCCACCCAGGAACTGCTACCCTGTGGGCTTTTCTTTAGAAGCCAACCAACAGTCTTAACCAGGCATCAGCAGAATGTGATCCACATCTTTTACAATTAATCTTTTACAGGGTTCTTATGAGATTTTCAAGATTTTAAAAGCTTGATGAGATATGTTAATTTCCTATGCAAATGACTGTATAGGTTAGTTCAAACATCTGGTGCTTGCATCTGTAATTCTATTAGTGGTAGCACTATTTAGTTCATACTGAAAGAAAACTGTTATTTATCGTTATTGATATCACAGAATGATTGACAAATATTTTACAGCCCAGGTATAAACACAAACCAGCAGATCAAATATCCCTAAGTAAAGATGTGCAGTATATGAGCAACCATAGACATGAATTCAGAATGACACACACTGAAAATATCACGTAGCATTTAAGCATATTATAATTACGACCATACTACTAATTTACGTATTTTCATTACAGTTTTATCATTGCTTACGCTTTTATATCCTTGGATAAAATTTGGATATTCAATAATAAAAATGGAGGTGCAAAATATATTGATAATTTGATGAATACATTTGTAAATTTAAGATATTCACAAATAATGTTTCCTCTAAGAAACAGATTGAGAACCTCTAAAAGATCTTAGAGTAGGGAGATCTCTATTTAAATTTCCTGTAGAAGGAGAAGAGCATTTCAAGCTCTTCTCCTTCTACAGGAAATTAGGAGGGAGGAGAAGTGAATAGAGTTTTAAGAACAAGAATGTGTTCAAAAGAGGCCAAATAAGATGAGAATTTAAGTACAAAAGTGCAGCAACTTAGAAGTTTTATGTCACTGCTGATGTTAATTATGGTGATGTTGCTGTAAATGTATTCAGAAAGTGGGCATAACTAACAAACATTGGGGGAAAAAGCATGGCTCTTGCTCTCAGTGGGTTCCAATCACCTGGGACCACTTCTCTCTTTATGACAATTATCAAAGCTGGTACGTGGTTAGTCATATCTAATAAAATAATCAGTGCCTTTAGAAATAAGAGAAACTTATGTCCAGTTTATTTATTTAAAAAAAATAAGTAAAAAAAAATTGGATGAAAACAGCTTGGAGAAAAATAGTACAATATATTTGGAAATGCTTACCTTATGTAGACAAAACTGTGTTCACTGCTATGGAGGAGGATTAAAATAAAACATTTGGCAAAGTTTCTTATCTTTTGCTAAGAATAAGTATGGACTGGCAAAAGTCCACTATTCTCCCAATAGATTCAGAGCTCACAAAATGTTTTAGTGTTCATTTAGAAATGCTTTTCATTATATGAATATAATATGAGCCTGATGAGGATTGTCCTAAGATTTAAAAAAAAATGTTAGCAGTTGTGTCAAGAATGAAAATATTATTATGTTTTTAAAGCAGAAACTGATCTTAAATCAGTTCATGACTCTTTCCACTAGAAATGTTTCTGTATGGGCAATACAACTCGATGCTTTTATATCCTAGAATTTAATACTTATTTTAAGCTTGTTACACTTTGTCTCTCCTATCATATTTATATAATTTTGTTCTTATTTGATTATTTTTTCTGAAACCTATATTAATTAGAACCATCTGATAATGAACCAAGTGGGTTAGAGTTTTATGACTCTGTGTGGTTCTATGTATATGGATTTGCTTAGACATATTCAGCATTTCTCTATCGTTAACATACAAATATTTTGTGTTTATCTTTAAAATGGGATATATTATAAATTACCTGGATATTTAAAAAGAGAACCAGACCTAGGATAAATGGCTGATACCAGGACTCGGGTAGGGAAAATACAAGATGAGCCAATAGTATTTAGTATTTCCAGATAGTAAGAAGAGGTAAGTAGTATTAAAAAAAAAAGATGGGTCATGTCAAGGGTCACAGGAACCACTCTGAAAGAACTCCCAATGGCCAAAACTAGAACAATCTGAGCAGCAAAATAAGCAGCACGTTGTTGATTTATAGTCCAAAGTATAAAATAAATATTTGTGCACCTACAATGACATAAATAATTCAGCCAATTAATCAATGGGGAAGAATAGATAAATCTTTCTTCAAGAAGAACTCAAAGTAACATATAGAGAAACCCCCCTCCTCCTGAGGTTTAATATAATTTTTCCCCTTGAATATAGGCTAGACTTAATTACTCACTTTGAAAGAACAGAGTGTAAAAGGGAAAAATAGTGACTTTAGAAGAGAAACCTGGCAAACACTGTCTTAACTAAGTGATCAAGGTTAACATCACCAGTAATAAGTTATATTGATATCATGTTCTTCTAATACATGTGATGAGAAGGGCTCATCATTTCTGTGGTAATTTTTCTCCAAAATCTGTAACCCCAGTGTATTAAGAATGCAGACGTAAGTTGAAGAACATTCTACAAAATATCTATTCAGTACTCTTCAAACTTGCAAAGTCATGAAAAATAGGAGAAGACTGAGAAACTGCAATAGAATTAAAGAGACTGGGATACTAAATGCAATGTGGCATCCTATATTGGACATTGGAACAGAAAAAAAAGGCATTAGAGGACAAATTGGTGGAAAAATTGTAGACATCTGCATAAAGTCAGTAGTTAATGATGCACAAATGCTAATTTCTTAATTTTGTTGCGTATGCTGTAGTTATGTAAGATGTTAATATACGAGGAGATTTAGTGAAGGGTATATGAAAATTCTCTTCATTATCTTTGCCACTTTTCTCTTAGTCTGAAAATTTTCCAAAGAGAAAACAAAACATACAGAACCAGAAATTGAACCCATATCCATTGGCTTCTGCTCCTATATTCTGTCAAACCAAGTTGAATTTATTAAAATATATAACATGAATAAACATATTAAAAATACATGCCTATTTTCAGCTTGACTCTGAGTTTATAAAGCAACCTCAGAAGCGCTGTTCTTATTGGCATAAATGGTTCCAGGTGTAACAAAACACATTCTTTGGTTACAACCTAAGTCTCCTGACATTTTCATACCAAATTTAAGCTTTTCACAAACACTGCTGAATAACAGTAAAAGGATATCTGCAGAAAAGCTCTTTGAAAAATTCTATTTCAGTGCCCCTTTTCCCTTTTATATCACACATTTTTAATGATGATAGCTTATTTTTTATGTGATGAAAAAACACTTTATTTACATTGCCTAAATAATAATGCCATAACCTTATAAATAAATGAAATTTAGATTCTCATTTGGCAGATACTGGAATTGGCTTATCCAGAGGACATGATCTGGTAGTAATTGAGGGCATGAGTAGAATATTTGGCTTTCAGTTGTAGCCGATAGACAAGACCTGGTTATGCTGATTAAGTCGCTAGTAACATATTTTTGAAGCACAGAGACTTAGTAAAATGATATAGTGTCCTATTAATCAGTGAAAGATACACAAATTGAACAATATACATTACAAGGAGACTGCAGAGTCACTATAAAAGGACCCAAACCGTAACTAATATTGTGTATAATTAATTCAAACTCCTATAAACATTACTTGATACTATGGAAATTTGAAGGTATCAATCACATTGTTTTTAATTACTTAAAAATTTTCAGAAAGGAGGTGAAACAACTTCAGATATAGAAATTTTAGGGCTATTTATCATACTGACAGAAGTTAAGCAGTGTTTCTACCCAACATTTTTTATGAAAGGAAAGGACACGAAAAGCCTATTATCTTTATGTATAAAAGTATTTTTTCTTTGTTTCTAAATTTAGGATGAGCATCAAGAAGTTAGGTTGTATAAACCTATTAAGTGGGTAATGTTTTTTTGGTACACATCATTATCTTTTGCTATAAGATTCACAGCTGTTTTTTCAATCTGCATGCAGCAATAATCTCAGACCATTTTTCATATGGGAAAATGGAGTCACTGGATAAAGATACTATCTAGATATGCGATCTAGAAATGTAAAGAAATGATGTAATTTTTCACATTACTTAAACAAAAGTAGGTATAGTAATTGCCTTTGCATATTACTAAAAATAAAAATATTGAACACCTTTTAATGAAAAAAGAAAAACACTATTTTTTTAAATGTTAGAGCTTTGTCAGTATTTGTCTGGGATACCTGGCATTTAGGCTTTTCTATCAGTTTCCTCCATATATTCTTTCATTCTGTCTCTGACATCCTATTAAACTGGTCCAGCTTTACCTTTTTCCTAACACTCTTAGCTCCATAAACTATATCTTACCATAAATATTCTTAAAAACTATTGTTGTCTGCATAGCTGTCTTAGATATCCAACAATTAATGGGCATCCTAGAATACAAAACGAGATCTTTTGGCTTATCTTCAAATCTCTAGGCAAAATAGTACCTAAATGGTTTAGGACAGATGGTTGTTTTATTTCTCAAATAATCTTCATTTTCACACTTTTGATTATTTAACACATATTATGAACTGCCAAGAATAGTCATCTTTCACGACCAAAACAAAGTCTAGCATAACATACTTAAAAATTTAAGAACCATTCTGGACTGTCTCAGTAATATTTGAAAACAGCTATTTTCCATTATTTCCATTGTTGTTAATTACAATTCTGAATCAAAAATTGTTAACTTTGAGTTTTTAGTCATGGGAAATCTGTTTGCATAGTTCAAGTTATTCACAGTCCAAGTTACTATAGCCGAAGACATCCATAGTTCAAGTTACTAAGATAACTGAATTAGGGCATGGGAATTAGTTCAATAATAACCAAAAGGCAAAACTAAGTATCTTGGTTTCTACTATGTAATTTGAGCATATAAAAATCAACAAGGAACTAAGAAGTCAAATTTTTATGGGCCTAGGTATTCAATTTCCTGTTGATATTTTTTAACCAATATTCAGAATTTAGAATCCCCTCTTCCCCCTTGATAAGTATTCAATTAGTTCTCATTTCAAAGCATTTTAGATGTCAATAATGATTTTAGAAGGTAGTTGATGTCTTCAATTAGTGAGCCCTATTAGAACCAGTTATATTTGGTCTTTATGTAAAATGGATAAAACACTTTTGTCAGTGTTTATGGATGAATATTTCTGAGGGCCTTCTAAGTATAAAGCAGTACTTGTGTGCTCCATTGGTAAATACAGTGGTTAAAGTGCAAACCATATGCTTAAAGACTTTACAATTTAATAAAGAGGATTAATGAAATATGCATAACTATAATATAAGTGCATAAGTGGTGCAAAATAAGCAATATTTTTGAAAAATGCTATAGAGTTTCAAAGAAAGAAATTGCATGTGGTTGTGTGTAGGAATAGAAACAGAAAGAGATTAAATGAAGATAATCTTTAGAATTAGATTTTGTAAGGTGGATACAAATTTTACAAATAACGGTTAGAAGAGCATTTTAGGCAAACAGAAAAGAAAGGGTAAAGACTTGTGACAGGAGTATACAAGTTATGTTGGGTGGGGAACTTCAGGTAGGTGTGAGGAAGCTATTGTGGTTGTATACGTTGAAAATAACCTAAGCCTTGACAAGATAAGTGCAAGTTGAAGAGAATAAGAGGATACAGATGGCACAGATATTCCAAAAGGAGGATATTTCTAACTTCAAGAAAAAATATAGGAGAGGAAATACACTTTGTTCAAATTTTGTTAGCAGAATAGTACTTCAAATCACATTGCTATCAATATATACTAATGACTTCGAAGTCCATAACTTCAATCTAGACATTTTTCTTGGTCTTAGAAACAATCAGACATTTTCACCTGAATATTTCACAGATACTTCAAACTAAATATGATCAAAGATTAACTCCCCACCCTCTCTCTATACCTCAATTCTACTTCTCTGTTTAATTTTTGGGTTAATAACTTTAATATCTATCCAGTTTTTGAAGCCAAAACCCTGGATATAATCCTTTGTTTACCTGCATTTCCATCCTTGACATCCAATCATTCTCCAGTTTCTAGAAAAATGTAGAACAGCCTGCTAAATCGGCCTCAATCCTGTACCCACTACTCCATTGCTTCTATTATTGACTTAGTTCAGGTTTCATCATTCCTCACCTGAACTGTAGGAGCAGCTTTCTGACTGTTCTCTCTACCTCCAGCCTCACATTTCTCCAATCAATTCTCCCCCTGCCCTGGAAGATTTGTAAACTTGAATTGTATCAAGAATCTTTCTTGTTAAAGATCCACTGATAGCTCCTCATTGCCTTTAAGGTAAGTAAAAAACTTTAAGCATGTCACTTAAGATTCTTCCTGATATGATCTTTTTTCTCACCACTTGCGTGTATATACATTGTACTTTACCCATCCAAAAGAAATTGTGGTTCACAAAATGCCAAACATTTTGGTAAAACTGAAGTGGCAGACAACATATCAGTGGTTGCCAGAAACCAGGGATGGGGAAAAGATCGGTAACAAAGGTGCATGAGGAAACTTTTTGAGGTGACAGCTATGTCTATTAATGCTTTTGTCAGTGGTTACATGCCTGGACAGTTGTAAAACACATCAAATTGTACACTCAATGTTGCTGAATTTTACTGTATTTATTTATACCTCCAGAAAACTGATAAAGTGTCAACACAATATATAACTGAAACTTAAAAATGAGTATAAGGAAAGTAATCTATATTAGAATAATATGCATTGCTAAATGTAAATTCTCAGGCATATTTCTATCAGAAGACATGAATACCTCTATGAATATTCAAAATTGTCCCTGGGGGGCACTAACCCCTGCTTTGAGATATACTGTTATAAATCATTTAGTACTTTGCAGTAAAATGAATTTGAGAAACATAAGACTGCTTTTTTGTTTGTTTATTTGTTTTTTAAACATCTTTATTGGAGGATAATTGCTTTACAATGGTGTGTTAGTTTCTGCTTTATAACAAAGTGAATCAGTTATACATATACATGTATCCCTATATCTCCTCCCTCTTGCGTCTCCCTCCCATCTTCCCTATCCCTCCCCTCTAGGAGGTCACAAAGCACCGAGCTGATCTCCCTGTACTACGCGTCTGCTTCCCACTAGCTATCCATTTTACATTTGATAGTGTATATATATCCATGCCACTCTCTCACTTCGTCCCAGCTTACCCTTCCCACTCCCAGGCTCCTCAAGTCCATTCTCTACATCTGCATCTTTATTCCTGTTCTGCCCCTAGGTTCTTCAGAACCATTTTTTTTTTTTTTTAGATTCCATATACATGTGTTAGCATATGGTATTTGTTTTTCTCTTTCTGATTTACATCACTCTGTACGGCAGTCTCTAGGTCCATCCACCTCACTACAAATAACTCAATTTTGTTTCTTTTTATGGCTGAGTAATATTCCATTGTATATATGTGCCACATCTTCTTTACCCATTCATCTGTCGATGGACACTTAGGTTGTTTCCATGTCCTGACTATTGTAAATAGAGCTGAAATGAACATTGTGGTACATGATTCTTTCTGAATTACGGTTTTCTAAGGGTATATGCCCAGTAGTGGGATTGGTGGGTCATATAGTAGTTCTATTTTTAGTTTTTTAAAGAACATCCATACGGTTCTCCATAGTGGCTGTATCAATTTACATTCCCACCAACAGTGCAAGAGTGTTCCCTTTTCTCCACACCCTCTCCAGCATTTATTGTTTGGAGATTTTTTGATGATGGCCATTCTGACTGGTGTGAGGTGATACCTCATTGTAGTTTTGATTTGCATTTCTCTAATGGTTAGTGATGTTAAGCATCGTTTCATGTGTTTGTTGGCAATCTTTGTATCTTCTTTGGAGAAATGTCTATTTAGGTCTTCCACCCATTTGTGGATTGGGTTTCTGTTCTTTGGATATTGAGCTGCATGAGCTGCTTGTAAATTTTGGAGATTAATCCTTTGTCAGTTGCTTCGTTTGCAAATATTTTCTCCCATTCTGAGGGTTGTCTTTTCGTTGTGTTTATGGTTTCCTTTGATGTGCAAAAGCTTTTAGGTTTCGTTAGGGCCCATTTGTTTATTTTTGTTTTTATTTCCATTTCTCTAGGAGGTGGGTCAAAAAGGATCTTGCTGTGATTTATGTCATAAAGTGTTCTGCCTATGTTTTCCTCTAAGAGTTTGATAGTGTCTGGCCTTACATTTAGATAATTAATCTATTTTGAGTTTATTTCTGTATACAGTGATAGGGAGTGTTCTAATTTCATTCTTTTACATGTAGCTGTCCAATTTTCCCAGCACCACTTATTGAAGAGGCTGTCTTTTCTCTATTGCATATTCTTGCCTCCTTTATCAAAGATAAGGCAACCATATGTGCGTGGGTTTATCTCTGGGGTTTCTATCCTGTTCCACTGATCTATATTTCTGTTTTTCTGACAGTACCATACTGTCTTGATTACTGTAGCTTTGCAGTATAGTCTGAAATCAGGAAGCCTGATTGCTCCAGCTCCGTTTTTCTTTCTCAAGATGGCTTTGGCTATTCGGGGTCTTTTGTGTTTCCCTACAAATTGTGAAATTTTTTGTTCTAGTACTGTGAAAAATGCCATTGGTAGTTTGATAGGGATTGCACTGAATCTGTAGATTGCTTTGGGTAGTATAGTCATTTTCACAATGTTGATTCTTCCAATCCAAGAACATGGTATATCTCTCCATCTGTTTGTATCCTCTTTAATTCTTTCATCAGTGTCTTATAGTTTTCTGCATACAGGACTTTTGTCCCCTTAGGTAGGTTTATTCCAAGGTATTTTATTCTTTTTGTTGCAATGGTAAAGGGGAGTGTTTCCTTAATTTCTCTTTCAGATTTTTCATCATTAGTGTATAGGAATGCAAAAGATTTCTGTGCATTAATTTTGTATCCTGCTACTTTACCAAAATCAATGATTAGCTCTATAGTAGTTTTCTGGTAGCATCTTTAGGATCCTCTATGTATAGTACCATGTCATCTGCAAACAGTGACAGCTTTACTTCTTCTTTTCCGATTTGGATTCCTTTTATTTCTTTTTCTTCTCTGATTGCTGTGGCTAAAAATTCCAAAACTATGTTGAATAATATTGCTGAGAGTGGACAACCTTGTCTTGTTCCTGATCTCAGGGGAAATGGTTTCACTTTTTCACCATTGAGAATGATGTTGGCTGTGGGTTTGTCATATATGGCCTTTATTATGTTGAGGTAGGTTCCCTCTATGCCCACTTTCTGGAGAGTTTTTATCATAAATGGGTGTTGAATTTTGTCAAAAGCTTTTTCTGCATCAATTGAGATGATCATATGGTTTTTATTCTTCAGTTTGTTAATATGGTTTATCATATTGACTGATTTGCATATATTGAAGATTCCTTGCATTCTTGGGATAAACCCCACTTGATCATGGTGTGTGATCCTTTTAATGTGTTGTTGGATTCTGTGTGCTAGTATTTGGTTGAGGATTTCTGCATCTATGTTTATCAATGATATTGGCCTGTTGTTTTATTTCTTTGTGACATCTGTGTCTGGTTTTGGTATCAGGGTGATGGTGACCTCGCTGAATGAGTTTGGGAGTGTTCCTCCCTCTAATATATTTTGGAAGAGTTTGAGAAGGATAGGTGTTAGCTCTTCTCTAAATGTTTGACAGAATTCACCTGTGAAGTCCTCTGGTCCTGGGCCTTTGTTTGTTGGAAGATTTTCAATCAGAGTTTCAATTTCAGTGCTTGTGATTGGTCTGTTTATATTTTCTATTTCTTCCTGGTTCAGTCTCGGAAGGTTGTGCTTTTCTAAGAATTTGTCCATTTCTTCCAGCTTGTCCATTTTATTGGCATATAGTTGCTTGTAGTAGTCTTTCATGATCCTTTGTATTTCTGCAGTGTCAGTTGTTACTTCTCCTTTTTCATTTCTAATTCTATTGATTTGAGCCTTATCCCTTTTTTTTCTCAAAGAGTCTGGCTAATGGTTTATCAATTTTGTTTATCTTCTCAAAGAACCAGCTTTTAGTTTTATTGATCATTGCTATTGTTTCCTTCATTTCTTTTTCATTTATTTCTGATCTGATATTTATTATTTCTTTCCTTCTGCTAACTTTGGGGTTTTTTTCTTCTTCTTTCTCTAATTGCTTTAGGTGTAAGGTTAGGTTGTTTATTTGAGATGTTTCTTGTTTCTTGAGGTAGGATTGTATTGCTATAAACTTCCCTCTTGGAATTGCTTTTGCTGCATCCCATAGGTTTTGGGTCATCATGTTTTCATTGTCATTTGTTTCTAGGTATTTTCTGATTTCCTCTTCGATTTCTTCAATGATCTCTCGGTTATTAAGTAGTGTATTATTTAGCCTCCTTGTGTTTGTATTTTTTACATATTTTTTCCTGTAATTGATATCTAGTCTCATAGCATTGTGGTCGGAAAAGATACTTGATACAATTTCAATTTTCTTAAATTTACCAAGACTTGATTTGTGACCCAAGATATGATCTATCCTGGAGAATGTTC
Organism: Eschrichtius robustus; assembly: GCF_028021215.1. NCBI lineage: Eukaryota > Metazoa > Chordata > Mammalia > Artiodactyla > Eschrichtiidae > Eschrichtius > Eschrichtius robustus. Next base: position 71,080,688 of record NC_090830.1, read on the forward strand.
CATGAGCACTTGAGAAGAAAGTGTATTCTATTGTATTTGGATGGATGTCCTATAAATATCAATAAAGTCTATCTTGTTTAATGTATCATTTAAAGCTTGTGTTTCCTTATTTATTTTCATTTTGGATGTTCTGTCCATTGGTGAAAGTGGGCTGGTAAAGTCCCCTACTATGATTGTGTTACTGTCGATTTCCCCTTTTATGGCTGTTTGCATTTGCCTTATGTATTGAGGTGCTCCTATGTTGGGTGCATAAATATTTACAATTGTTATATCTTTTCTTGGATTGATCCCTTTATCATTATGTAGTGTCATTCTTTGTCACTTGTAATAGTCTCTATTTGAAAGCCTATTTTGTCTGATATGAGAATTGCTACTCCTGCTTTCTTCTGATTTCTATTCGCATGGAATATCTTTTTCCATCCCCTCACTTTCAGTCTGTATGTGTCCCTAGGTCTGAGTGGGTCTCTTGTAGACAGCATATATATGGGTCTTGTTTTTGTATCCATTCAGCCAGTCTATATCTTTTGGGTGGAGCATTTAATCCATTTACATTTAAGGTAATTATCGATATGTATGTTCCTATTAGCATTTTCTTAATGTTTTCCGTTTGTTATTGTAGGTCTTTCCTTCTCTTGTGTTTCCTGCCTAGAGAAGTTCCTTTAGCATTTGTTGTAAAGCTGGTTTGGTGGTGCTGAATTCTCTTAGCTTTTGCTTGTCTATAAAGGTTTTAATTTCTCCATCAAATCTGAATGAGATCCTTGCTGGGTAGAGTAATCTTGGTTGTAGGTTTTTCCGTTTCATCACTTTAAATATGTCCTGCCACTCCCTTCTGGCTTGCAGAGTTTCTGCTGAAAGATCAGCTGTTAACCATATGGGGATTCCCTTGTATGTTATTTGTTGTTTTCCCTTGCTGCTTTTAATACTTTTTCTTTGTATTTAATTTTTGATAGTTTGATTAATGTGTCCTGGTGTGTTTCTCCTTGCATTTATACTGTATGGGACTCTCTGTGCTTCCTGGACTTGACTGACTACTTCCTTTCCTATATTTGGGAAGTTTTCAACTATAATCTCTTAAAATATTTTCTCAGCCCCTTTGTTTTTCACTTCTTCTTCTGGGACCCCTATAATTTGAATGTTGGTGCATTTAATGTTGTCCCAGAGGTCTCTGAGACTGTCCTCAATTCTTTTCATTCTTTTTTCTTTATTCTGCTGTGCGGTAGTTATTTCCACTATTTTATCTTCCAGGTCACTTATCCGTTCTTCTGCCTCAGTTATGCTGCTATTGATTCCTTCTAGAGAATTTTTAATTTCATTTATTGTGTTGTTCATCATTGTTTTTTGCTATTTAGTTCTTCTAGGTCCTTGTTGAACGTTCCTTGTATTTTCTCCATTCTATTTCCAAGATTTTGGATCATCTTTACTATCGTAACTCTGAATTATTTTTCAGGTAGACGGCCTATTTCCTCTTCATTTGTTTGGTCTGGTGGGTTTTTACCTTGCTCCTTCACCTGCTGTGTTTCTCTGCCTTCTCATTTTGCTTAACTTACTGTGTTTGGGGTCTCCTTTTCACAGGCTGCAGGTTCGTAGTTCCCGTTGTTTTTGGTGTCTGCCCCCAGTGGCTAAGGTTGGTTCAGTGGGCTGTGTAGGCTTCCTGGTGGAGGGGACTGGTGCCTGTGTTCTGGTGGATGAGGCTGGATCTTGTCTTTCTGGTGGGCAGGACCACATCTGTTGGTGTGTTTTAGGGTGTTTGCGACCTTATGATGATTTTAGGCAGCCTCTCTGCTAATGGGTGGGGTTGTGTTCCCATCGTGCTAATTGTTTGGCATAGGTGTCCAACACTGTAGCTTGCTGGGTCTTAGCGTTGAGATGGAGATCTCCAGGAGAGCTTCACCATTTGATATTGCGTGGAGTGGGGAGGTCTCTGGTGGACCAATGTCCTGAACTTGGCTCTCCTACCTCAGAGGCACAGCCCTGACACCTGGCCAGAGCATGAAGACCCTGTCAGCCATACAGCTCAGAAGAAAAGGGAGAAAAAAAGAAAGAAAAAACAAAGAAAGACAAAAATAATAAAATAAAATAAAGTTATTAAAATAAGAAATTTTAAAAATTATTAAAAGAAAAAATAAAAGGTAATATAAAAAGAAAGAAGAGAGAAGAGAGCAACCAAACCAAAAAAACAAATCCAGTAATGATAACAAGCGCTAAAAACTATACTAAAAATAAAATAAAATAAAAGGACAGAAAGAACCCTAGGACAAATGGTAAAAGCAAAGGTATACAGACAAAATCACTGAAAGAAGCACACACATATACACTCACAAAAATGGAAAAAGGAAAAAAAAAAATATCTATATATATATTTAAAAAAGGAAGAGAGCAACCAAATCAATAAACAAATCTACCAACAATAATAAGCGCTAAATACTAAACTAAGATAAACATAAAAGCAGAAACAAATTAGATGCAGAAAGCAAACCCCAAGTCCACAGTTGCTCCAAAGTCCACCACCTCAATTTTGGGATGATTCGTTGTCTATTCAGGTATTCCACAGATGCAGGGTACATCAAGTTGATTGTGGAGATTTAATCCGCTGCTCCTGAGGCTGCTGGGAGAAATTTCCCTTTCTCTTCTTTGTTTGTACAGCTCCCAGGGTTCAGCTTTGGATTTGGACCCGCCTCTGCGTGTAGGTCGCCTGAGGGCGTCTGTTCTTCGCTCAGACAGGACAGGGTTTAAGTAGCAGCTTATTAGGGGGCTCTGGCTCACTCAGGCATGGGGTGGGGCAGGGAGGGGTACAGAATATGGGGTGAGCCTGTGGCAGCAGAGGCCGGCGTGACGTTGCAACAGCCTGAGGCGCGCCGTGTGTTCTCCCGGGGAAGTTGTCCCTGGATCACGGGACCCTGACAGTGGAGGGCTGCACAGGCTCCCGGGTGGGGAGGTGTGGATAGTGACCTGTGCTTGCACACAGGCTTCTTGGTGCTTGCTGCAGCAGCAGACTTAGCCTTTCATGCCCGTCTCTCATATCCATGCTGATAGCCAAGGCTCGTGCCCATCTCTGGAGCTTGTTTAGGCAGTGCTCTGAATCCCCTCTCCTCGCGCACCCCGAAACAATGGTCTCTTGCCTCTTAGACAGGTCCAGACTTTTTCCTGGGCTCCCTCCCAGCTGGCTGTGGCGCACTAACCCCCTTCAGGTTGTGTTCATGCAGCCAACCCCAGTCCTCTCTCTGGGATCTGACCTCTGAAGCCCCTACCCGCCCCAGCAGGTGAGCAGAAAAGCCTCTCAGGCTGGTGAGTGCTGGTTGGCACTGATCCTCTGTGGGAATCTCTCTGCTTTGCCCTCTGCACCGCTGTTGCTGCGCTCTCCTCCATGGCTCTGAAGCTACCCCCCACCCACCCCCCGTCTCCACCAGTGAAGAGGCTTCCTAGTGTGTGGAAACTTTTCCTCCTTCACAGCTCCCTCCCAGAGGTGCAGGTCCTGTCCCTATTCTTTTGTCTCTGTCTTTCCTTTTTTCTTTTGCCCTATGCAGGTATGTGGGCAGTTTCTTGCCTCTTGGGAAGTCTGAGGTCTTCTGCCAGCGTTCGGTAGGTGTTCTGCAGGAGTTGTTCCACACGTAGATGTATTTCTGATGTATTTGTGGGGAGGAAGGTGATCTCCATGTCTTACTCCTCAACATCTTGAAGGTCTCCCCTAATAAGACTGTTTTGAATGTTAGTGAGAAGGCAGCGAGGGAAATGAAAATGGCCTGAACTACATTAAAATTTTTGGAGATGCAGAAAAAAATGTTACTCAGAACATAAAGCTCCTAACTATAACATTTTGGTATCAGGTGTAAATCACAAAATCGGTTCTCAATAAAGCAAGGATGACATGTTTCTAAATGCATTTACCATTTAGAAAGTAGAAATGCTAAGCAGACATAACAATGCAGGTGGATATTAATGCACTGCAGGTTCTATAATTGCTTCTCATCTCACTAATGATATATTTTTTAAATTTATTAATTTCATAAGCTCATGTTAAATGTATATATATATATGCATTTGTATATATGTCACCAAAATTTATATATATACGTGTATATATATACGTATATATAAGACAAGAGAGCCATGTGCTCCAACACAGGTAACTTGCATATTTTTACTACAAAGTCACATTTTTCAGATGGAAAAAGGTTAGTTTGTCTCCACTGTCAGTTTCATGTATATTCGCCTCATACATATGCAGCAGTAAAGAGTCTCTGATCTCAAGAAATTTATATTCTACAAATCCACGTTAGTAGAGTGCACTTACCAAAATATGAAATGTTATGAGAAACTTAAATGACAATAGGTGTTAAAACCAGATATTTACATTTTAAATTATTTTTAAGCTGCTCTCGTGAACTCTGTATAAAATGAAGTAAATGGTGTTTATATTAACTGTATTTACAAATATCATCATTGATTCTAATAAATGTCTAACCTCTGAATTCACTGTAGTTGTATAATGAACAAATTAAAGAACCTATTGGCGATAAAATTTGAGTTGGCATTGCAGGGTGATTGTTTGCAAATACGGCTACAAAAATTCCTCCCCTCCTGCAAGCACTTCTGCAAGGTGTGCCATGTGACTCTACTTCTTCTTGCATCTAGAAGTAGAGTCTGTTTCCCTAATCCTGAATCTGTGCTGGCCATGCAACTTGCTTTAGAAAGTAGAAAATGCAGGGGACGTTGGACTGTGGCACTTAGAAATTAAAATTAAAGAGGCCTTGCAGCTTTCATTTTTCTCTCTTGCAATCATGAGCCCACCATACTATAAAGAAGCTCTGCTAAATTCCTGGACAATGAAGGACCATGTGGAGAAAAATCAAGGCACCCTAGCAGACTGTAAGCACTAATAGGAAGAAATGTGAGTGAGGTCTTCCTGAACCTTCCAGCCCAGACAATCCTCCACCTGAATGTAACCACATGAAGGGGTCCAGGAGAAAATGCAGAGAAACCACCAAGGCATCCACAGAATTATGAAACATAATCAGTTATTGTTCTAAGTAGATTTGGGGTAGTTTATTATATCAATATAGTAATAACTATTGCTGTTAGTCATGGCTGGAACACTCTATATCAGTATTAAAGTACTACCATTTACAAAAACCTAAAACATTTGGCGTTGGCTTTGGGACTGGGCAGAAATGGAGATGGGAACATGGTAGGGAGATCATTATTAGAAGCTGGAAGGGCAGTGAGAAAGCTGCTAAAGAGACCAAAGAGGCCAAAGAAAAGGAGACCCATGCCATATATAGGCCAAAAAAATGGTAAAAAAAATGTCACCAGTGGTAATTAAAATTATAAAATTGATGTCTGAAACTTGTGTATTTGGTTAAAGGGAATTTCAGGTAGACTTTGGTTGGTTTTGTTTTCCCTTTAAAGGTGCATATTACAAGGTATGAGAAAAGAACGATGAACTAACAAAAGAACTGTTCAGTTTGCAGTTAGAACTTTAGGAGAAATATGGAAGTTCTAAGGCAGAATTGTGAGAAATCAGAAATTGTTGTTTAAGCCAGTGTGCTTTGGGGTGTTACACAGTAAAGTATAATTGCCACAGCATCTAACCTTGTCTATAACAAAAGAAGGAAAAGTGCATTTGTCCTTAACTAAAATCATTTGTTCAACTTAAGATTTTTTAAAATTTGAGTAAAATGTGTTATTTGCATTAGCTTGAACCACATGAACTTGCACATAGTCAACCATTCTATTCCACAAAGATGGAAATTTCATATGATTCACCCTCAAAGGTATTTCTTATTTTCTCCAACAATTTATTTCATTTTAGTACGTTCCTCCTTCTTTCCTTCCTTCCATTCCACTAAATAACAAACATTTAGTCAGTATCTATAACAAAAAGTACTGTGATAATATAAAAATGCATCAGCTTCAAAGTTTCCCATAAGGTATTTACAATACAGTAAAATATAATAATTTAATGATAGTGTGTCTTAAATCTGTGAGATATTTTATAGTATACAGCACATTTCTTAATTTTTTTCAGCATTATTTTTATACTGTCACTATGAGGTAGATGGGGACAACAAAGCACAGTGGTCCACAGGACTTATAATCTAAATTATATTAGAAAAGTTGCATAATTTACTGAGCTCTGTTTCCTCACGTGAAATTTATATCTCCCCCATGTAAAAATGGAAATAATATTTCCTTTTCAAGCTTAATAATGATTAATGAAAATAATGCATGTAAAAAACTTAACTTAGAGCCTAGTTCATGTTAAGTCCTCAAAATGTTAGACAGACCAAAATTTCTGCCAGTTATTATTAGTGTTATTACTTAGTATTATTATTTCATTCTTATCACCATTTCACTGACACGGAAAGCAGGATCCAGTGAGTTTAACTAAAAGTCATAAAGTAGCAAATGTAGGTGTGAAAACCAAATCTTTTGACTACCTGTCCAGTTTTTTCTCCATCATGAGAGCCACCCTGGCCCTTTGAAAACTTTAAATATTGTACTTAGATGTATTATCTCCAGAAGAGACTCTAAATTTGTGTGCATGTGTCAGAACCTCTACCATTTGTCTCCTTCATTTTGAAATACATTTAGCTTAAGAAAAATCTGAAGATGAAGTTTGTCTTTGATGGACTTTTAAATGATAATTGCATTTTTTATAGGAAAAATAACTGATTAATTCAGGTTTTATAGGGGATTTTGTACACTCTGAGAAAAGATGAATAATGAGTTTAGACATAACATTTCTAAACATTTTACTATGTTGTAATTTGGTCTCATCATGGATTACAGCCTTGATTTTATAGATTATCCTAGTAAAACATTTAAAAATAAATGCTTAGTATAGATTTTCTGAGATTAATCTGGTATTTTAGTATATCAAGACTAAACGCACCAGAGCTTTTATGTTTTTTTTTTCTTCTGATTTTATTATAAAGCCTTAAAAGCCAACTAGAAATATATATTAATAAACTATAAAAAATTCTAGATTTTGCATTGGTTTGGCCTAATTCTGTTAACAAAACATAAAAACAGGGGAAGGTGGGGAGCTGTCTTTTTCACAATATCTTCTTCACAGCTGCTTTTTTCTCTTTACAATTTCATCTCTATGCAATTTATTCAAATACTGTAACCTTCCTGTATGTTTGAGTTAATTACCTTAAAATTTTCCTCTGCTCTAAAATTTGGTAGATTCTCTGACAATACTGCTTTTACCACTCCCTTGCTCCAAAACACTTTAGCGGCTTCCTAACCTTAACTGCTTTAAATAGAATCTCCTCTCACTGACTTTCAAAGCCATCCATGTGTATTCCACTCTTACCTAACCAATTTTATTTTGAATTCCTCCAAAATGTACCATATGCTTGGATAGTGCCAGTGTCATTACTGTTGCATAAATAGCTTACAACTTTCATTTTAGTTCTGGATGTTGATTCCTTCATTCATGTTGCCTTCCCCTCAAATTCCTTCAACTAAGAGGCACACTCCAAATAGCGCTCTAAGTCCTCCATCCACTTGCTGACAGTTGTGTCATTATTATTTAATGCTTTCTAAGACTGACTTCACATTCTACCTTATACTATTTTTGTGTTTTTTTTTTTCAGTAGGAAGAGTGGTAATATGAAATGCAGTGTCTGACTATGAGCCAGGGTCACTGCAAATACAGTGCTGGTTTAGTTATACCTGGGAATCCATCCAGCTAATCCAATGTAGTCTGTAGTCTTTGCAGGGGTTTGTCTGTAGGGGTTTGTCTGTTGGGTTCTTCTGAAAGAGAGATGTACTCATGTGTCTGCTACTTCTCTTTCCTTTCTTTTGTTTTATGGTTTTGTTTTGTTTTGTTTCAAATCTCTTGCTTCTTTTATCTAATTACTTACGTATCTTCTTCCCATGAAATATTAAACCCATTTAAATATTTTAGCAACAATTACCTATTCCAACATTATCCAGATTATACCATAAATATTTTATTCCTGTCATTTGTCATTTGATAAGTGTTGCCTTTTATTGTTAAAAAATAACTGGAGAATATTTACTTTTTCTTCTAAACTATACTGTAAGATACTTCAAGTAAAAGACTTCAGCTCATCCTCCATAGTTTAATAAATGCTTAAACATTCAGACTTGATTTTACTTCTACCTCAATTTATAATTAGTAGTCCAGTTAAGAATTTTGGCAAATACATACTGCCTTGTCACTTGTTCTTACATCATGTACTGCTTTAGAGTCTTAGAATCTCGAAGATAAGGACAATTTCTTCAAATCTTTCTATACTGCCCTAAAGACCAGTGTTATGCATGTGTTTGATACTTTCAAAAAACCTTGGTAGTTGACTGACTGAATTAGGTATAAATTATCTGACTAGAAGTGAGATCCTCGGAAGAATATTTAATTAAGCTTGATGCCAGGAGCTTGACACAATTTTTGACGACTTAGTTTGATATGGACCTTTGTGAATGACTAATGTTTCCATTTTTAAAATAATAGGAATGCCTACTAATTGGTTTGAGCCTGAGAACATTAAGTATATTATTGGAAACATTTATCTGTCCACCCACATGTGAGCATCCCCAGAATCACAACAGACTTGGGTGGAAACCACATAAAAACAGTCTTACTCTTATTATCTCACTCTGTCATTCTCCACTTGCTATTACATGCTTTACTCCTTTATCACATTACCTAGGGCATTTTTTCCTTACTCTTTTTATTCTTCTTGAAAATCCCACCTTGTCTCCATCTCTTTCTTGTGACTTTGCTCCTCATTTCACCTGTCAGTTATTAACGCTCTTATGTTAGACATGATTGCCTTTAACTTTATCTGTATGTTCAACCACCGTAACATCTATCCAAGTCAGAGAAAGTAATATTCAGAGAAAGTAATATTCAGATTTATATCAAAGAATTTTAATTTTATCTTTGACTTTCAACTTCTCTTCCAAAATACTCAACATCCTTATTTCATGAAATAGCCTCTATCTTCCTCTACATTTGTTTCTTCCTCTATGCATATTAGTATGTTCAAAATTTTTCTTCCACAAAATATGCCATTTTTACATTAAGTTCCTTCTACATCCCATCACATATTTCCACCAGACTTTTGAGAATGAAAAGCCTATGCTTTAATTAAGTCCCCAAATTACTACCTCCAATTCACCCAGTGATTTATTTTAATCTGAAATTTGTCCTCATCAACTCACAATTCTCACTAAATATCTACTATAGAAATCCAGTGATCGTCCTTCAGATTCCAGTTTTCTTGATTTCATGGCAAAATTTGTCAGTGCTGACCATTTTCTCCTTTTTCAAACATTTTTTCACCCTTGGTTTCTGAGATAATTTCCCCTCTCCATGTACATTACACACCTCTGGCCTCCTACTCTCAATCTGCTTTGCGAATTCCTCTTTTGCTATGCATCTCATAAGAGTTAACATTCCAAAGGTTTCAATATTTTAAATCCTTTTATCACACTATATTCTTCCTGGGAATTGATCTATATCCAGGGAGTAACTACAGTCTATATTTTTAATAGCCAAATAAATTTAATCTCACTTGCAAACACTAACTGATTGGTATATTGTCTTTATTTCATTTACCCTAAAAATCAATGCATGATCGAAACTTAAAATATCTGTTCAATCTATTAAGTCCTAAATATCTAATATCTACTTCAGCAGTTTAGATATTCACTATATCTTGTTTGAAATTTTTAACAGTCTTTTCATCATACTTTTTACTTCTCTAGTCTCATCTCCTTCAATCTAGTCTTACTAGGCTGTGAGTATAGTGCTTCTTACATCCAGCTATGCTCTTGCTCTCTTCTCAGTTTTTCAGTTGCTCCCTTTGCCTTCAGATAGAAATTTAAATTATTAGGTATGGCACTGAAAGCCCTTCAAAATCTGATCCGCTGTCTCACCACCTCAATCTCCTATGGCTTCACATTCTATACTATGTAAATCCCAGTTCAGTTTTGCTCTCTTGTGCTTCTGTGTTTTTGCTGAAATGCTCTCCATTCTCTTAGATGAAGCTGTCCCTGAGGCTCCCTAAATATCCCTTCTCCTATATCCTCCTACTCTCTATTCTTAGCCCTTAAAGTAAAAAAAAAAAAAAAGTTTTGTGATGTTATAAGGTTATAATAGTATCACATATTTTATGTTCATCTGTCTTTATCTCATAAAATATATTCTTTAAGTCCACGTCTTATCTCTTTTAATCCATAAGAATGAACTAATTCTATAAATGGTATTGCATGCAGTGACAGTTTTAATCAACAAATACTAAAAGCACAACTATTATTATGAAGAGTGATCTCTATATTCTTTTAATTCTAAAAATGAATCCACTTAAATGCTCAAAATATTTGAGACTCAAGCACAATAGAAGAAATAAGCCTGAGTTGAGAAACAAGGAATTTGGATTAGTTGTATCTTGCCCTACTAATTTACTGTGTGATTTCCAGAAAATCATTCATCATTTCTCACCTTAGTTCTCTCCTCTGAAAAATGATGGATATATATTAAATGCCAAGAAGAATTATTCCACTTTTTTCATTTAAAATGAGAGCATGTCTGTGCATAATTATCATCTTTAACCAAAATGTTCATTTATAAAGAAGCTTAAAACATATTCTCAATAGTTCTCAATTTTATATTTTATAATAATATTTTTCATTCCATGAGAATTACGGATTTTTTTTTAATGAAAAAGGATAACCTCTCTTTGGTTTTACATCTGATTCTACCCAGAAGCTTTTTTATAGACATATAAAGGCATGAGATGACAGACTCCTTGGATGACATATATTCCATTCTAGAACAAAGAAAATGTTCAGGGCTGCCTTTATTTTATATGGCTGTGCAAAGGTCAAAATATTCAGAATTATCTTTAATATATTTCTAACCTGATATCATCTTTTTTTCATATGCAATTCAATTGTTTACCCATGAAGTTTTATAATCGAGCCAAGTTCATCTGATCAAGGACTCACATTCTATTAATCATCTAGATTCCATTTGATTGCCTTTTTGTATTTTGTGTGTTCCTCACATTTCAACAAATGTGAATCATTAGTCTAATGACAGAATAAAAAAGATGACAGAATAACAAAAGATGTATAAACTGAGTGTATTGGATTTAAATTATAATTATTTTGTCACTCATATTTTTGTTTACAAATTTTTCCAGTAGTCACTGTGGTGAATCTTGTCATATACATATACTCGGTCTAATATCAGTTAGAGAGACGTAGTATTTTTTAAAAACTATAATACCTGACGAAATCATTTAAATAGTTTTGGCTAAAATACTTAAAACTATATCCATCAGACATAGCAGTATTTTACCTGGCTTTGCCAGCTGTTACCCAAAACTGTTAGTTTGCCCACTTTAAGCAATAATCAAGGTTAAATATTTATCTCAGTTAAAAATAGCAAATGATGTAGGTTAGCGCTGATACAAAAGAATAATTTGCAGAAGAATAAATGAGACAGAAGATTTAACTGTCAACAATAGACATTTATTAATGATTCTTCTGTAGGTCGTTTAGACCAGGCTCTGAATACAGACATGGCCACTATTCGAGAAGTTATAGTCCAAGATGGCAGTCATTAGAGAAATAGGAAAAGAAAATAAATATATTCTAATACATATCCATGTCATTTATACAATAATTATGTTATATCTTTCAGGAGTGAGGAGAAATATGTCAATGAGGTGAGAAGAGGGAAAATAGCAATGATATCCTCATATCCAAATAGGAGAACATATCAAGTCTTCCCAGATTACTTTAGGAAGCATTCATGGCAGAAATAACACATAGGGAATTTTTTAACTATAGAGAAGATAATAACAATGCTCCAGATACCTGGAGCGCACTATGGACTGCCCAATGAAGAATAAAGAATTTATAGAATGACTTGTTGACTAACCGAAATGAGTGAAATATAGAGATTTCATGATTATGATACTGTTTCATAGAGCATTTTAATCATTTCTCTTTTAAAAATCATACTCTTAAAACTTAGTATAATTATTAACAGAGTTGAACAGTCTTACTGGGAAGAAGCCTGAATCACAACAGAGGCAGGCAAGAGTAGAAACTGAAGTGAGGTCCAGAGAAGATGAAAAGAGTCTGTTCCTATGTTTATATTCAAGCTTCACTGGGGAAGGATTATAGCGTTTATATGTCCAGTGCCTAGTATACTGCCTGCTCACTGTCAGCTATTAGTTTAAAAATTGTTGCTATAGAGTACAAGAATGAATAAATAGCCCCAATATTATACAGATTCTGAGTAATTGTGTAGGGCTCTTGAAAACTGGTATTGTACAAGTGGAATTTACATATGTCTTATTTTGTAGTCAGTATCAGTCACAATAAACTGAATGTATTTGGGTGGTATTAACAGGAAAATTTGTGAGATATTAACCATCACTGCCTCCCAGAAGCAACAATTTTCAATGTTGTTGTTTTACTTTATGGTACTCATCTGTATATTTCTCAGTAACTTGCTGATGTTTACTGATGTTTAAATCCCTTTGTCTGTTAGTAGTAAATATTAGATAATGACAATTTCACCCTGGAAGGTCAGAATTGTTCTCTTTCACAATCTTTATTTTTATTATAATATTTTAAATCTATTTTCAATGATTACAATTTATTAAAATATTACAGACAGGTTCTATAGTGCTATATACACACTACTTCTTGGGGTTAATTGCTCATTTTTTGGTTTGATAATTTTTTTCTTTGTCAAAAATATAAATTTCCTCTCAATACATTCAAATGCATGAAATGATCTATAAATTACTTTGCTTTTTTTTTTTTTTCCCCTTGGCAACATCTCTTCCGGAGCTTCTTTCTCTAATGATTTTTCTCTAGGTCTGCTACACAGTAGCTGTTCTATAATCTGTCTTCACTATTATCCTGTAAAATCCTTTAAGTCTTATTTCTGTGTTGGATCCCCTGTTTCTTAATTCCCTTGACTTCCTTTTTTTGGATTCATTCTCTTGTTTTGGTTGGGCACAACCTTTCAGTAGTTTCTAAGGAATGGGTGTACACATGATGACATTTTTGAAAGTCTTCATGTATGAGAATGTCTTTGACAATCCTCAGTTTTCATTGGCCAGGTATGGAATTCTGCATTGGAAGTCATTTCCATTAAATTTTCAGGTATTGTGTCATGGTCTTCAAGCTTCCATCTTGTCTGTTTGGGAAAACTGATATTTTAAAGCCTGATCGTTTTATAATATGTTGTTTTTATCTCCCATCTCAGGAAGTATTTAGGATCTCCCCTTAGGCACAGATGTTCTGCAATTTCACAGTAATGAGACTTGGTATAGCTCTTTTTCATACATTTTACTGGGTGGACCCATTCGGTATGAAACACTCACATTCTTTAATTTTGTATTGTGTGCCTGAATTGTTTCATTAAAAATTCTTTGTCTTCTTTTCCTCTGTTCTCTATTCTTGGTAATTTTATTATTTGGTTATTGGGTTTTCTAGATAGTCCTTTAATTTTATTTTTCTGTTCTCTTCCAATCTATCTATTTGCCCTTACATTCTCTTTCTGATAGATTTCCTCCGTTTTACATTTTATTAAGGTTTTTATTCCTGCAATTGATTTTAATTTTAAAGACATAAATCTATTCTTTGAGACTGAAGAATGTTTTCATTTCATGGTTGCAGCATCTCACTGAAGCTATCTGATGACATTGATTTTAGTTTTTAAAGTTTTCTTCCATTCCCAGTATTGTGTTTATTTTAAATTCTTTATACCATCTTCACAATTGTGGGGGGAGGGCCCACCTGTCAGTTTTTAATAGGTCTTTTTTTTTGACTACTCAGCTTTTCCAGAGAAGATACAGCAATCTCCTGCCTGGCAGCAAGGGGAATAGATAAGTCTGGCTGCCAACTTTCTTAACAACAAAAGGAAAAAGGAACCTGAGCTTTTGCCAGTTAGTAGCTATATGAATACCTAAAAATTAATAAGTGTAACAAATTAAAATAAATAATTTGTGTTATTTATGCATTTTTTTCTTTTTACTTGATATTTTGTTAAAAGGACCAACAAACCAATGGTGCCAATCACAAGGATAAGAGAAATGGTGCAGATTTCAACTAGGAAAAATATAAGTAGGTTTTTAACTTACTAGACCAATCTGTATGTGACCTCAGTAAGCCTTACAGGACAATAGTTTCTCTATAAGGGTAAAGTTTTTAAATAAATTAACTATACAATTTGGATGATGTTAGCAGTGATCTTCAACTATATTTGACTATGCTCCCTTCTCCATCACTGCGCGTGTGTATCATATACATATGATATGAGATACATATACATGAGATGGGTTAATTATAAAACATACAAATAAATGAGGAAAGATGGATGTGTTAGTCAGGGTCTTTGCAGAAAAGAGACAATTTTGGAACTCTGAAAACAATGAATATATTATTTACAGAGTTATGAATAAAGTTAAGGGAACAGACAAAGATTGTTGATGGAAGCATGGACTAGCAACACCAGAAAAGGTATCACTCCATTCTCTAAAGGGATCAGGGAATGAAATAGGGTTCCTAGAGCCAAGGAGGGAGCAGAAACCTTGGAAAACAAGCTGTCTAGTAGCATCTGTAACTATAGAGGAAAGCAGCCACTTCCATGATCCTGGTGTCCAAGCAGAGAGCAAATAGGAGCTGGGAGAGAAATACATTAATTTCGCTCTCATCTTCTGATCTCCTTCTGATATCTCCCATTGGCTAAACCCAACTAGAATCCAAAGGGCAATGAACCTAGATGACTATGCCCTTAGACCACAGCCTACCTAAGGCACACAGCAGGACATAAAAGGGTGAAGAATGGATCTCGTGATACACAGAGAATGACCAATTAAATAGAATCCAAAATTATATATAAATACAAGTTCCACTATTTTCTTCCCATACCAAGGAAGACTTCTTTCTCTAAGCATCTTACTTTGGTGAACATTGTTTTAGAGCTCAGGAAGCAAAGTTGAAAATGGAAGTGAGCTGTGGTCATTGTGAGAAATCTCCTTCTACCTGAAACTTTTCTTAATGAGAAGTGATTTTACACTTTAATCACCAGAGATTTACTAAATTTAATGAATCACCAGGATTTTACTAAATTATACATTCTGATTCAATAA
The DNA here is from genome assembly GCF_028021215.1 of Eschrichtius robustus. NCBI lineage: Eukaryota > Metazoa > Chordata > Mammalia > Artiodactyla > Eschrichtiidae > Eschrichtius > Eschrichtius robustus. The sequence continues at coordinate 71,095,843 of NC_090830.1, forward strand.
ATCTGTAGTGGTGACTGATTCTGCATCTCTATCCAATGTCCAGTTGATGTCAAATCTTGTGGTCAGAGGACTACACTTTGAACAGCAACTTTTAATAGGACAAAGAGTACAGGTATTCAATTACCTGCCTTATCTCTTACTTTCAAAATTCTTTAGCCTTAGGCAAAAATCTTAAGCCTGGCAAGTCTGTAGGTTTCCCTGTGAAATAAGAAGCTTAACCAGATAATCTCCAATAGGCTTTAAGACTAAAAAGTGTGATTCTGTGAAGTTTACAGGTAGTTTTTATACTTTACGATTAAATCATTAATCATTTAAATGATTAAATTAAATTAATAATGACTTTCCCATGTTGTGTATCATTTTAAAATAATTCAAGGCACCAGTTAACAAGGAATAGAACAATTTTAGTGAAACAATTTGAAAGACAGGCCTCATAGCTAAGAATAAGTACTAAATGAAGGGTGGTAAGAAATATATTATTTTCTTGTCATATATTTGCCATATTAAGATTGCATGTAATTAAAAATTCTATTGTTCTTTTGAATATTAATACACATTTTGGAGCAATGAAGTTACTAATACAATATGTACATAACAATATACTGTTTGTCTAAAGAATTACTGACATGGAAATATTATGTCCATAATTATGGATATGGTTAAACTCTAGTGAGCTTCCACTTAAATCACAATGTGCATTTATTATATTATTCTAAGTAGACCTGTACTTGAATAAACCTGTGATCTCCATGTTTACTGATGTCTACCTCCTTCTTCTAACACTGTGAGCCTTTAGAGTCCTGGAATAGCGGGAAACACACATATACCCACATCTAACTTAAGGTATCTTTGGCTATTTTACTGACATCTTACGTGACCTCACAAGGAATTCAGTAAAAAGGAAGAATGGGTCAGAAACTGTTCATCCATTGTACTATTTCATTATATCTTCCTCATTGTCTCTTTCATTCCATAACCATAAGAATTTACATCCTATACCATATGACAAGGCCTATTTAAGCAAAGATGGAAAGAATATGTCTGCTAATCGGAACCTTGTCTCCAGTTTTGTCTTATAGACTAATATTATCTTCTTGGATTTTGCGACTTCTTAAAACCCACAATATTTGCCTCTGACCCCCATAAGGTTTACTGTGGAATTAGGTGTTTTCTCTCTGTTTTTCACAAAAGGTTTTACTTGGTGAAAGTAAGCATATACATCCTCATAGATAACCAGAATACAACATTTAGGGTCATCCTTGGTATATTGCTTCCAGGAACCCCTGCGGACACCCAAATCTGTGGATGCTCAATTCCCTTATATAAAATGGTGTAGCACCTGTGGATTCTGAGGGCTGACTGTGTATAGATCCTACTCATGAATTTGGGAAAGGTAAAATTTTAAATTAAACAAAATGGTAGTACAGGTTATCCAGAGTGAATTCATTCATTGTTAAGGAAATCCAGGGTGATTACCAATAAAATCATAACAATTTTTCTGGAAAAACAGATAATAGACATCTTTAACTTCAACAATCCAGAAGAGCACTTCTAAGTGTGATCAATGCCCCTGGGCTTTGATGACATTGATTTTGGTTTTTGAAGTTTTATTCTATGCCCCTAACTCATTCCATCCCTAATATTTTTCACCTTAATGTCTTCATTTGTAATATCAGAGGATTAAATGAGAAACTAAGAATCCTTCCTTCTCTGAAATGTATGCAATATTTTTATAAATCTCTAAATTTGTGCTTCTCTTATTTGTCAGTTAAAAATAAAACAATAAAGCACTATACTCAAACAAAGGCAAGACATTTAAAGATGACCACATTTGGATCTAACCTGATCTCTTTAATCACTCTTTTCCCTCACCAAAACATCTACTGACTTGCAATTGTAGCTTGCTTTCTTTCTTTTTCTCAGGGCCATTATATATATAATGGCCCTGAGAAACACACACACACACACACACACACACACACACACATAAATATATATATATATATATATATATATATATATATATATATATATATATATATATGTTTGTTTGTTTTTACCTTCTGCAGTAAGGGTTTTAAAAATGCAGGTGTAAATTAATCTACTACTTAAGCACTTTTAAAAATTTCTCATTACAGCATTTCAAATCACTGTTAATTTGCATGGGGAATAGTCTGCATTTCAGATTATCATTTTGCTGTTAGCAATAAAGGAAAGGCACATACTATATATTCTGAACTTGAAGAAAATTTCCCTGAGCCAAACTGAGTCTTAAAATTATGTGTTGTCTTCCCTATCTGCCTTTTAGAGATAAACTGCAGTTAGGAGAAGTGACTTGCTCAAAGTCACAGAGTTTGCTAGTAATCATTTCTGGACCAGGACTCAGGTATCTTGACTCACACTACCTGATGTGCTTGTGATTATCCAGTGTGTCACTCAATTTTAGTTTGCCAGCTGTAAGCATACAATAGGCATGCATACACATGGGATTTATGGCAAAAATAAAACCAGTAAAATTTGAACATCTGTTCTCAAGCTAGTGTGGGAAGAATTGCCACTTGGAACTGTAGTGATCATACTTAATGCATGTTTCTGTTTGCCAATTAGTGAAAATGATCTCTTAACCGTTTATTTCTAGTTCCTTGACTTAATATATTAATGCCTTAGCTGTGAACTGGCATCTGTGATTTGATTGGTGTGACAGAATATAGAATTTGGTGCAGAGTATATCAAATGCTCTGCATGACCTGGCTAGATTCCTATTATTTGGTTGGTATACCACTCCCCAGCTGCTGTAACTCTATCTTCCTAGAGGCTTGAGCATATCAGATGGAAATGGTCCCCATGGGAGATGCCTGAGAAGCTGTGACTTATCCCCAGTGGGTGACCTTTAGCCAGTCATTGTCTCTGGTAGGGGCATAACCATCTGGCTTCCTTGTCTCTAGGTAAGACAAACTTTGTCTTGCAGCTCATACTCCAGATTCCCCCATGGGATTATACATGAGCTAGATTTCTCTTGCAACCATATCTTATTTACCTTTTCTCCAATATTAGCCTGCTTTACTCACTCCCTTCTCCTGGCAGCACCCCTCAATAAATCATTGGTTCAAGAATCCTTATCTCAGACTCTAGCTGTTTTTTGGGGGGTTTTTTTGGCCACTCCATGCAGCATGCGGAATCTTAGTTCCCTGACCAGGGATCGAACCCATGCCCCCTGCACTGGAAGCGTGCAGTCTTAACGACTGGACCTCCAGGGAAGTCCCTCAGACTCTAGTTTTAAGTAACCTGTGTCTCAAGTAGTGACGTGTGACATCAGTCCACTGCTGGAGAAACATGAAGGCTTCCTGCATTAGAAGTGACTCTAGCAACAACGAAACTTAAATTGACTAGACTGAACCAACTCATCCACTTAAATGGCCTGACAGAAGATATATGTCCATTTCTAGATGTAAGATTTACCTGCTTCAGTTTCTACTCTTATACACGATAACTGGCATTCAATAAAAAACCATGAAAAAACCCAAAACGAGAAATAATAATAATTATTATTATTAAAGAAAACAGAGTCAGACTCAGAGACAATGTAGACAGTGAGCTATCAGACAGGAACTGTAAAATAACTATTACCAATATGTTAAAGGTTTATAAAAAAAAAGTCAGACAATGTGCATGAACAGATGAAGCGTTTGAACAGAAAGATGGAAATTATTAATGAGGGTCACATAAAAATTCTAGAAAAAAAACACATCTAGAGATGAATAATGATAAATCATTAGCACACTCAGCACAAGAAAGGAAAAGTTAACTTGAAGATAGGTAAGTAGAAATTATCTACACTGAGACACCAAAGAGAAGAAAAGAGTGAAAAAGAAAAGACAGGGACTTCCCTGGTGGTGCAGTATTTAGGAATCTGCCTGCCATTGCAGGGGACACGGGTTCGAGCCCTGGTCCAGGAAGATCCCACATGCTGCGGAGCAACTAAGCCCGTGAACCACAACTGCTGAGCCTGTGCCCTGGAGCCCGTGAGCCACAACTACTGAGCCCACATGCCACAATTAGTGAAGCCTGCATGCCTAGAGCCCATGCTCCACAACAAGAGAAGCCACTGCAATGAGAAGCCTGTGCACCGCAACAAAGAGTAGCCCCCGTTCACCGCAACTAGAGAAAGCCCACGTGCAGCAACAAAGACCCAATGCAGCCATAAATTAATTAATTAATTAATTAATTAATTAATTAATTAATTAAATTTAAAAAAAGACAATAAAACAGAACAGAGCATCCAAGAGTTAGGGAACTATATCAAGCAGTATAACTTTTGTGTAATTTGAGTTCCAGAAAGACAATCACTCACTCAATCAATCAATACAAACCTAAGATGAAAGAGCTCCAGGTGAGATAAAAATAAAATAAAATAAAATAAGGCAAATTCTTTGCACTTAGCCTTGGTGTTGAGATGTTCGACTCAGCATTTTTGTCAATCCTTTTAGAAACTAAACTTTACATTGTGTTTGTGGTGGTCTTGAGTGGGAGAAATTTTTCCACTTTTCCCCAAATGGTAGCACACCTCCTAAGTCTAAGAGGTTTTTCTACCCATTGCCTGGAGGCCAATGTGTTCACTTCTACCTCCCCCCACATCCCAACACCTGCCCCAGAAGCAGTAGCTCTTTTCTAGAAACCTGAGGATCATAATGTTTCTTTTTCTCCTCCAGCCGTTTTCTTTGATACGAAAGAACAGTCCCCAGATGCGGGTAGTATTTTTTTTCTGGTCTCTAGAAACAATCAATAACCTCCCAGATACTTGTGACACCAAGGGGACTCTCTCTAGTCTTCTATTTCCCCCCCAGTCTCTCTCATGAGCACCCAGTGAAAGCCTGTAAAAAAGAGTTTGCAAGTGACTCTGAACTTCCTTTGTGTCTGAAGGTCACAGTTTCTCTTCTAAACTGACATGTTAGTCCAATCTCAGCCTTTAATGGTTTGCTGACATTTTAGCTGAATTCTCTCTTACCTGCTTCTGTGGCAGCCACCTCTTCCATACCGCCAAATGTGAAAAAGTTTGCCAGTCCTCATCTCCTTTTAGAGAAGCTTGTCATGGTTTTGAAGTCAGTTAACCCAGTTGACTTGAAACCTTGGCTCTCTAATGGATACAAGAAAATTTATTTATGATTTTTGTATATTTTCCAAGTTTTACTTGTAGGGTAACCATTTGTCTTGTGGCTTTCTACATCTTAAATGAAAGCAGAATTCACAATGTGCACTTTAAATAATAAAATAGACTTATTTCCTACTAGGATACTGCATACTTCAGTACTTGATCTTTGTCCATGCCACTTTGGGAAAGGAGTTTTATTTACACCTTCCTACTCTGGTCCCCTCTTCTCTGTTTGGTCTATTGGGAATTGGTTGAGGACAGTGTGTATTAGGACTATCTAATATTTACTGATACTTATCTTCCACTGGAATATAAGAAATTGAAATTGTATGAATGTGTGTGTGTGTGTGTGTGTTTGAATTAGAACAGGACAAATAGAATGTTGGAGAAGGATGGAGTATACTTTTGGGGTAGGATTGTTAAACTGGATTATTGTCATTTTAAATGAGAGAAGATAAGTAACACTTTGCAGCAGGGTTTAAAAGTGGAAAAGAGCTATAGTGATATTCTGGAGGTCTGAATCTTTAAATTCCTTCCCCAGGATATGGGAAACTCAATTTCTATATCACAACATCTACATCTGAATAATTATCAGGGTTTGTATAATAATCACATAGGCTAATATTCCAGTCTTACTTCTTTTCTTCTCCCCTGTGCTTAGAACACTGCTGATGAAATAGTTAAGTGCTCTGAAACTGTCAGTGCTGGTTGAAAAACATTAAGAAATTTATTTCAAACAAGGAGTGAGAAATGTGTTTTTACAACTATTTTTATGTTTAATTGTCAGTAATTTCATAAATTACTGAAGATTTTAAAACAATTTATTGGAATAAAATTCACTATGTCTATAGGAAAACTCATTTGCTGACCTCATTTGCAATCAGGATCAAATGAGAAATGTAAAATAAAATAAAAATAATTATTTATGCTATGCATTTCAAAGTTTATAATCTGCAAAATAAATCAATCTTCTGCTCAGCTTGTCTTCCATTCTGTATAATAGGATTTTAATTTATCATTTCTCCCAAGTATCTAAATGGCCGGGAAAATAAAAGTATCAGTTAACCTATCAGTAAATCATTATATAAAATATCAAAGAAAAAGAAAAAGGAATTGTGATATAAATAAGACACAGTTTTAACTAGCATGCTGCAATTCTACTTACTTTATTAACCACCTATTAAAGTCTTCCATGAGGTGAGGGGTTCTCTGCAGTGAGAGGGAGGGAAAACATTCTCTTCTCCTGGAAATAAAATTCATACCTGAAAGACATGAGAAACATCGAAATACTCGATTTCAACAAATCTCACAGGGACTATTGCTAAGTACCTCAGCAAGAATTTGGGGGCCTGACTTCAGGAAAGGGGGTAGGCAAAACCCTTTTGGCTCAGGGGAAGGCTAGGAATCTCCTCTGCTTCCAGCACACAGGCTTCTGCCCCTCCCACCCCATCCCCCAATGCTTTGATGGGAGGGTAAGTTAAAACTCTCTGTCTCCCAGAAGAGGGGAAAACAACCCCTTCTTGGGATCAGGATTTGTTTCAATACAGACTAGAGGTCTGCTGTTATTTAGGGAGGTACAAGAAACCCTTTCCCACTCAAAACCCATCACAGATATCAAGTGTTTGGTTGACAAACAAGAAGCATGGCAGGGATTCAGAGACTGTGCCAAATCCAAGGTCTGGGCTCACAAAGCCTATGTAAGACCAAGTCTCTACCAGGAAAACTGAGAGCCCACCTGGTCAAGTACCAAGTACCAAGTATCACAATCAAGTACCAAGCAGGAGGCTACAGCTCTGAGAGGGGCAAAGAGTGTAGGGAGACACCCTTCTGTGACTAGCACAAGCTTGCAGGGACTCCTAAAAGCTAAGAGTAGAGTAAAAACACAGAGAAAAACTTTTCACATACTCAGGCACCACACTAAGTGAAAGGTTAAGAGCAGCCCATATACATCAATGGAACAGCATAACAATCCAAGAAATAGATTCACACAAATATATGAACTGATTTATGATGAAGATACATAGGGGCCATTTTCTTTTGAATTTATTAGAAAAAGGATAGTTTTTTCAACAAACAGTGCAGAAACAATTGGATGACCCTTTGCAAAATGAGAACTTTGACACATACTTCATATACACAAATTTTAGCATGAAATGGATCACAGGCCTAAATATAAAAGATAAAACTATCAAATGTCTTTGGAGATATATACTGGGAGATCTGTGAGACACTGACTCAGACAAACGATTTTTAGATAAAACATCAAAAGCAGAATTTATAAAGAAAAAAATAATAAACTGGACTTTATAAAAATTAAACACCTTTTATCTGCAGAAGATACTGTTGAATGGAACCACAGGCCACAAACTGGGAGAAAATATTTACAAATAAAACTCAACTATAAGAAAACAAATAACTCAATAAAAAATAGACAAAATACCTGTACAGACACTATACCAAAGGAGATATGTGGATGACATATAAGATGTTCAACATTATTAGTCTTTAGACAAAAATAATCACTGTACAACCACTAGAATGCCTACATTTTTTAAAAGATGGAAAATATCAAATTCTGGCAAAATTGAGGAGCAGAAGAAACTCTCAGTGGGAGTGGCAAATGATATAGTCAATTTGAAAAAGAGTGTGGTAATTTCTTATACATTTAAACATATACTTGCTAATACATCATAGCAATTTCACTCAGGTATTTAGTGAAGTAAATGGGACACAGGTTTACATAAAAATCTTTATATGGATGTTTATGACATCTCTATTTATAGTCACCCAAATCTGGAAACAAGATGTCCTGCAACAGGTGAATAAATAAACAAACTGTGGTTCGTCAATACATACAAAGTTCATCAACATATCAATACATGAGTAGACAACCATTCAGCAATTTTTAAAATGTCAAACAAATTGCAAACTGCAATGACAACAACAACAGCAACAACAAAAAAAACTTGAAATATTAATTTACTCAACTGCATTTTGCTTAGTGAAAGGAGTCAGACTCAAAGACTACAGGTCATTAATTTTCCATTTTGGAAAAGGCAAAATAATAGGAACAGAAAACAGATCAGAAGTAGCCAAGGATTGGGAAAGACAGGAAATGCTGTGTATAAAGGAGTCACAAAAGTTACCAAACTCGTCTGTATGGTATTGTGTTGGTGGACGTTTTATGCATTTGTCAAAAATCCATAAAACTGAGCAACACGAAGAGTGAATTTTACTGTGTACAGTGTGCAAATTAAAAGAAAAGAACAACAAAAATGCCAGGTGATCACAGGATGGATGGCAGACTGTAATGAATAAATCTATTATAAATGCATGACACACCCTTTCTAAAAGAGATGCCAAAGTAGCTTAGCTAAGTAATTTTGGAAACCAATACTTTATTTTGCTATATTTCAGGATAATGTTTATATTTGTATTATGCTCAGAAAGAAGTATTTTTTAAAAACTAACCTACCTAAGTCTTAAAATAAAAGGAAATGTACAGAATGATTCAATTGTTTGAAAATGAATATTAATGAGAGTACTTATGCTAAGTGTGTTTTGGTATAGTGTAGAAGGAAACTGATTGTTATCCATGCCTCTTAAATATTAAACTGTTTAGGGCTTCCCTGGTGGCGCAGTGGTTAAGAATCCACCTGCCAATGCAGGGGACACGGGTTCGAGCCCTGGTCCAGGAAGATCCCACATGCCATGGAGCAACTAAGCCTGTGTGCCACAACTGCTGAGCCTTCACTCTAGAGCCTGCTTGCCATGACTGCTGAGCCTGCGTGCCACAACTACTGAAGCCCGTGCACCTAGAGCCTGTGCTCCACAACAAGAGAAGCCACCGCAGTGAGAAGCCTGCGCACTGCAACAAAGAGTAGCCCCCGCTTGCTGCAACTAGAGAAAGCCTGTGTGCAGCAATGAAGACCCAACACAGCCAAATAAATAAATAAATGAAATAAATTAAAAAAAATTAAACTGTTTAAATATATAATATCATATGTTATTTGTTTGAACAGATATTCAATTGTGGAAGAAAGCAACCTAATATGTAAGGTAATCATCATTTTACTTTCATGTAAGTTATCTGATAATTTTTAAATGGTTTATTATATAGATACTTCATAACTGAGTTTTAGCTGTCTTCTTAATCAGTTTGGGCTGCTGTAACAAATTACCATAGACTGGATAGCTTAAACAACAAACATTTATTTCTGATAGTTCTGGAGGCTGGGAAGTCCATGATCAAGGTGCTTTGAAATCCAGGATCTGGTAAAAACCCACTTCCTGGTTTGCAAAGGACCATCTTCTCCCACGCAGATATCAGAGTGACTAAGCAAGCTCTTCTGTCCTTCTGTCTTAGTTTTTAAAGAATGGCAATGATTTCAATTATTATTATGGCTTTACTGAGGTCTAATTGACAAATATAAATTGTATATATTTAAGGTATATTTAAAGTATAGCATATATATATATACACATTGTGAAATATCAATAATTACTATAATCAAGCTAATTAACATATTCATCACTTCACATAGTTTCCATTTTTTTTCCTTTTTCTTTTGTTGTGAGAACACAAGGTCTACACTCAGCAAGTTTCAAGTACATGGTACAGTATTGTTAATTATAATCACATGACTTCTAGTTCCATTCTACTGTGGTCAGAAAAGATACTTGGAATTATTCTGATCTTCTTAAACTGGTTAAGACTTGTTTTGTGACCTAATATGTGATCTATCTTAGAGAATGTTCCATTTGTACTTGAGAAGGCTGTGTATTCTCCTCTTGGGTAGAAAGGTCTGTATATATCTGTTAGGTCCATTTGATCTCAATATATAAAGCAAATATTGACAGATCTGAAGGGAGAAATCAACAAGTAGACAGAGTAGGAGACTCCAATACCCCACTTTCAATAATGGGTAGAACATCTAGACAAGAATCTATCTTTTCTTATAAGGGTACTAATTGCTTTCATGAGGGCTGCATCTGCATGACTGAATTACCTCCCAAAGGACTTACCTCTTAATACCATCACATTGTGGGGGGGGGGGGGGGTTATGATTTCAACATTCAAATTTTGAGGGTACACAAACATTTAGGCATAACACTTGTTCTAATCATGAAAATATGGTTCAATTGAATATACAAAATCTAAAAGACTTAGCAAATATCTACTAGTTCTTAAAAAGATGGATTCTCTCTTAAAATTTACTTATAAAGATTTCCTTGTTTCCTAAAATTTTAAATCAGGGCTGATTTTAAAAAGCATTAGCACAAAAATAGATGGATTCATTATAAGACTATTTGATAATGAGCAGTTTGAGAATTCTGTTTCTCATTGGCCAGGTCTCAAAGCTCATTTTACCTGAATGAGAATGAAATCAACTAGGGAGTCTATTCTTTACATATAAAGTAAGTTATGGTAACTGAGGAATAATTTAAAACTTTTAGTTAACCTTTAATGAAAAGAATGTAAAGAACATTTTCAAGTATCTATCCTAGTTTCTGTCCCATGCAAAATACAGTATGTTAGTTTTTAGTAGTCTGTAATCATAAATCATAAAAATTGTAATGTCGTGTAAAATCACCTTGATGGGATATAGCATTATAATGAAATTTAGGAATATAGAAATTTAGAAAGAAAATATTCTATCACTTTGAGTACTATTATGTGTGTGTGCCTATGTGTGTAGGAGGTGTAAGAGATATGGACAGCTGTTTTATCTTAGTTACTTCTTTAAAATGATTTGGTTGTACCTGATATTCTCTAAGGTCTTTTCCAGTTATAAAATTGAGAGATTCAGTGCTTCTCTTGTGATACCTCAGTAAATTTCACTAAGTGAACATTGAAAGCTCTAATTAAAACAGAGATAATTAGGATCAAATTAGGATCATTTCCCTCTAAATTCCCCAAAGTCTTATTACACACGACAATAATAAAACCATTTCAAGGATATTGACTTCTTTGGTAATGACATTATCCTAACAGAAGGCATTTTATATGTAAAGTCAGGTCATTTTTTCCTTCACTTCTCTAAAATTTGTGTAGGTTCTAATGTGGGATTTTGGAGCCAAAATGAGCTACAGACTGCTCTGAATACATATACTATCTAATTCAGAGGGACAGGATAGGGGCAAAAGAAAAACAGTGGTTACTGAATATCAATTGTATAAAAGAGGAGTCTATCCTGACTTCAGCTGCTCTTTGACTCTCATTCTGGTCTATATTTTGGTAATGCCACAAATGAATTTATGTCCAGGTTAATTTTAGAAAAGAATAAATTTATAAAATATAGTATTCCCTTCCACACTTATATACTCTGGCTGTGATAGCTGGCCTTAACTTTCCCCTCGGCTTTACTAATTTTAGATGGATTTCTTCCTGACTATTGGCCCCTAGTCTCCCTTCTCTTAGAGGATTTACTTTCGAAAACTTACAACTGTAAATTCTTTCTCTGCTTCTTTGAGATGCAAATCTTCTCACAGCCTCTTGCCAGTTTTACAGCCCAGAAACATCTTTCTCAGTGACCTAGGAGCCATCCTTCTGAAATACAATCATCAAGAAAGACAGGGTCCACATCTCCCAATCTCTGTAGGAGGGTAGTGGCCTAACTTGTAAAAGTCCTAATTAACAAACACAGTTGGTCTAATCATATTGACTAACCTCCCCATTATTGTCCTCTAGTAGTGTTCTGCTAACTCATCCCAGCATTTAAAAACTCTCCTGTCTTATATTTCTGTGGGATTGAGTTTAAGCTCTTGGCCCTTTTGCAATTTTCTTAATCCCTATGGCAACAGTTTTGAATAAATTCTTCCTTGTCTGTTTAACTTGCATGGTACAGTTTTTCTTTCACAATTCCAAAGTGGAAAAAAGTACAATGCATGTTAAATTCCAATTTCCCATAGAAAGATAAAACCCAATTAATAAAAAATTATACGTGTTTCAGTTTTGACAAAAGTGATGATATGTAGTATGATTCCAAACTTAAAACATTCTTAACTATGTGTATTACTACAATTTCTCTAAGTAAATAATGCTATGCTATATATGTATATACACATGTAGTTGTTATTTATATTAGAAAGTATATAATATAAATATATATTGTTATTTATATAGTCTATCATGTATACTGTATATTATATACATGAATAAGAACAATTTTTCTTTTAAATTTCCCAAGTTTTTTCTCTCTTACTTCATAGAGCAATAATATAACTATTCAAGCATATTGACTATTTTTAACAACATTAGCACAATAAGGATATATGTGTGTATGTATACATATGTATGTGTATATATATATATATATAAATTTGCACATTAATCCTATTATATGGTCTCTGTTGTTGAAGTTATGATGCAAATGAATAAGGTATACCTTTGAGCTTTTAAAGAGTTCTTTCTAAAGAACAAGGAGAAATTTTGAGAGAGTTAGGAAGAAAAAACGTAAATAAAACAAAATAAAAGGAGTAGATGGCAGATAGGAGCATTTATGTTGCAAAGAAGTCTTGAAGGAGTGAAGTCTTGAAGCAAGTGGCTTTGGTTTTGGCTTTGGTTTTTCATCTAGGCTCTTTAGAGCTGTTATTTTAGGGGTACTCTGGCATAACATCATGTGGGTGAGCCCAAAGCTGCTTTGAATTATTTTATTATTTATTTACTCTCTTACTTATAATACCTCTCTTATATCCCACCAATGTGTGGAGATGGTGACAGCTAACAATATCTAAGAGTACGTGTCTGAGATATTGGAAGAGAAACTATCTACCCATGGTTGAATTGGAAGAGAAACTACTCACAAGAAAAAAATGCTCATTAAATTTCTTCCTCTAGATTGAGTCTTAATTGTGGATCATAATTAAATAACTAACTCTTTTGGAAAGTAATATATGTGGCTTAGGTTTCATGAACACCATTTTCTCATCTGACTGAAAAACCGCTTGAATTTTCTGTGTGTTTGTTTGTTTTGTTTTTCACTCAATTCCATTAGAGAATTCAGGTAACAACATGGATAACATCAAGTATTACTCCTTGGTAAAACAGTCTTTTTTAAATGTCCCACAGCAGACAAGCCAAGCCTCCTTGAAGGGATGAATCATGTAGAGATCATATTTGTTTCAACAAATGACTTGTCATCTAGTGCCTATTGCACTTTTCAGGGGAAGAACAGACTAATTTTTAACCACAGGAGAGCTGGATATACTATGTATTACTCACTGACAAATATATGAACTCTGTTTCCAGCTTTACTTTGAAGAATTGCACTTAGGAACTCCTAATTATACAATATGTCAGCTAAGAGATATGAAATGACAACTTAAAGGCTTTCTTTCAAACTATGACTGCCATTTATTTTTTTAAGTGCTATTATTTATTGTAGAGGAGTAGACATTCATAGCACTTTGCACTTCTTAAAACTGAAGGAAGGTTCCAAAGACCTAAAAATTTGAGAACCTATACTAAGTACTGGTCAAGCAAATGAAAGTTCTGGTGGGTGGGAAAGGAGTGTAAGAAATACCAAAATTAGTGACCAGTGACTATGCAGGAAGAAATGAGCTACAAAGACAATTTGAAGAATGTGAAAACCAATATTTAATGTGTGCTAAGAGATAAGGATGGACATATTTTGCTCTATAAAATAAGTAGTTTGGTAGATGACAAATGGTGCAGACAGGAGATGGATTCCTAAGAACTCATGGTAATGGATAGAGACCATTTGAAAGGTAAATTTTGAGGGTTGTGAGTTTCTGATTACAGAGTTCAATATTTTGGTCTGCCTTTTAGTACTGATTCTTTTATTTACCATCATGATACTTTACAGTATTCTTTATTTGGAAATTATTAATAGTGTTAATTCAGTATTTCTAGACATTTTTACCTCTACATTCCAAATGTTACAAATGTGTTAAGTAACAAAAGCATATGTGTGATTTATCATAAAGTTGTAATAAAATACATTAAAGTTTCTGAAGCACACTTACTGGTACCATATCCTTTTTCTCTAAGTGAAGGTAGAGTGAAAAAACATCATAGCCTTTAGAACCAGATCTACTTAGGTTATACTACTATAAGGATTCCTTGCTTCACTAATCTAGTGGGGTTAATTAGACTCTTTGGGTTTTATTCTTCCAATTTTTAAATATTAATTTTAATGTCAACATATTATTATTAATGAAGATGACATGCATTCCTACAGTAGAGGAGATGATCAATAAATTGAAGCTGTAGCTGCCCTTTTTCTGTCAGGTAATAGGACTAGTGATTATGATACCATAAACTTAAGGATGGTAGTACTCCTCAGGAAAATCTTTATAGTTTTATACAAGTTGATCTTCAACATAAAGTAAAGGAAATGTTACATATATCCATGTACTGGAGTTTCTATGCAAGCAATTTATGTTGTTTTAATTCTGCTCAAAACAGTACATAGTAAGTTGTCTTATTTCCTTAAAGGAAGAGATAATTTAATTCATATTTTCACTGAGCTTCCTTAAGAAAATCTAGCATGTGAATTTTTCTTCTTCATCCCTTATGTTCTGTCCCAACCTGCTGATGCTCTGTTTGCCCACGTTAATTTTTTTAGCATTGATTTTTAAAGAAAAACATTGACCTAGTGGTACTATCCTTTTTTATTTTCTATTATCTCATGTCATTTTAAGTTTAACCCGTTTTAAATTTTTTAAAGCAACAAATATCTGTTATATCACAGTTTCTGTGTCAGCATCTGAGTCTCTGATGTGGTTGCATTCAAGCTGCTGGTTGAGCTGGAGTCATCTTAAGGCTTGACAGAGAGGATTTGCTTCTTAGCTCATTTATGGTGCCTGTTGGCAGCCCTCAGAAAGTCTGCTATCCTTTTTATCATGATCATTGCATCACTGGATAGAAACAATTGAGCTTTATTTTTTGTTCTTCCAGAAAAAAAAGCTACACGCTTGAGTTTATAACAGACAGTACTGCTTAGCTGCTCCAATATCTGTTCCTAAATTTGTTTCTCCTAGCTACACTTTGGCTACTTGTGCATACTATTGGCCAAACGAAGTGGAAGTCTGTTTCTGTGTTCCTAGAAAACCTTTGCTTTCTTGACATAGGTGCTATTCTACCTTCACGTTCCTGCTTCCTGCTGGAGACTGTTGTATTGACAGGAGCAATAAGTCATCAGTTCTGACAACTCAGAGCCCTTGAATCAATCCAACAGCTGACTTGATCGATACTTCTTGTTATGTGAACAAAAATAATGTATTGCTTAAGCTTGTGTTGTAAATGACGTTCTGTTACCAACAGCTAAAAACATGCCTATCTGATATATTTTGCAATATCATTTTTCCTTTCTGGCCTTGAATTTTCTCACAGATAAAAGTAAATGTAATGGTTAACTTTATACATTAACTTGAATGAGCTAAGGATTTCCCAGATAGCCCATGAAACATTATTTCTGGGGTGTATCTGTGAGTGTGTTTCTGGATGAGATTAACATTTTCATCAGTGAACTCAGTAGACTATCCTCCCCAATGTAGGTGGCACCATCCAACCTATTAAGGAACTGATTAGAACAAAAGGCAGAGGAAGGAGAAGTTCACCCCTTTTTCTTCTTGCTGCCCTGCCTGAGCTAAATCATCAGTCTTCTCCTGCCCTTGAACAAGGATTTACACCATTAGCTCCCCTGGTTCTCAGCCTTTTGGATTAGGACTGGAATTATATACCACTGGCTTTCCTGGATCTCCAACTTGCAGATAGCAGGTCGTGAGACTTCTCAGCCTCCATAACTGCGTGAGCCATTCCTCATTACTTACTCTCTTCCATATATATATATGTATATATATATATATACACACACACACACACACACACACACATACACACATATATATGTATATATATATGGAGAGAGAGAGCAAGAGAGAGAGAACCAATACAATAAGATGTATATATCTATATCTATATCTATCTATCTATCTATCTATCTATCTATCTATCTATCTATCTATATATCTTTCTCTGGAGAACCCTAATGAATACAGTAAGGATCTAAGGATCAGATAATAGAACATATATAGGAGTTGTAGTCCCAAACATCTTCATTCTTATTCTCTGTCATGTTTGCCCTGATCAAGTTATGGAAACTATCTGGAAATTGAGAAAAAGAAGCTACTCTAAAAATGAATTTTAGTTTTGATCTTGCCAACTGCATTCATCTCCTATGCATTAATGGCCAATTTTAGCAAATTTTTGTTTTGAATCAGGTTTTCTAAAAATTGAATGAGAATAATTATTTTAACTATTCTGATATGTTTCTCTTGGTACTGCATCTCATAAATTCATCTTCATGTGTGAGTTAGTAAAGAGAAAATGTCTTGCAAATGAAGGAAATAATTTTGTCATCAATCTCTAGATAAATTCAAACAATACATATATAAGTTAATAGAAAATGGCCTATTGTATATGTTTTTTAAATTTCTTCCACATCTCCATCTCTGAATTAATTATCCTTTCAAGTTAATCACATTAACAGAGGATAAAGAAAACACTGTTGGAATTACCTTACTTGTGCAGATTATAAAAACTTGGCAGAGAAGTTTCTATGTGATACCTCTGCTATAAAAATTACATATCTTGTATGCAACTCTGCTATCTTTATTACCAAGAGAGTATGATTATGGATTTACAGGAGTGAGAAATTAGACCCAAACTAAGGAAGAAGAAATTATAATGAATTTGTAGCATTGACCTCATTGAGGTGAAAAAAGAAGAATTCTTACTTGGATTCTCTTGGCTAAATACAAGAAAAAGCTGTAAAATGTGAAAAAAAAAAATAAGGGAAACTAGGGAGGAGATATAGTAACTTATCTATGAAAGGTAGATGCCTAAGGGACAAGTGAAATGTATAATCTATGTCCCAAACAGATTAAATATGAACCTAAATGGTTAACACAATTAGCCCTGAAATATACAACACGCTAAAGATAAAGGCTGAATCACCCAAGATGATGAAAACACCATAGCAACTCGATAACTTGTTAATATAGACCTACTGAATTTGGACTAAACTTGTCTGAGGCTTAAATGTCAGATGAATTCCATCCTTTCCTCTCACATCAGGCCCTTCACTAAAGTGCGTGTATCTAAGGGAAACATGTACAACAGATGCCGTCTCCTGAGGCAAGAGTCAGACCTAAAGCACTCTTATGATAGACTTTTTTTTTGAACTATAGTTTTGAACTCTTTTTTGAACTACAGTTCTTCACAGTTTGAACCTTATCACCCTGCCACATTCTGCCTCACTCGATATACCTCCTTGGACCTGAGGTGGGCATCTAGATTTTTCTGTAGTTATGAAGCAGTATGATTAAAAACCTCTGCCATAAAGGAACTTCTTACCCTGGTTACATATCAGCCTTTTTGGTGAGCATTTGAGAAATACAGAGAAACTCAGTGGACAGTGGAATGATATAGAATAATGACATAAAATGAGATGGTAGCAAGCAGAATCCATGATTAAATAGAAGTGTTATAATGGTTACAATGGTATAGAAAAGAGCTATAAGTGGAACAGAAAGTGACCAAGTCACCATAATGGTGATTCATTAGATTTAGGTTTTATCACAGAATGCCACTTCAATTTCTATGTGACATGACTGCACAGTCATTGATAGAGTTTCCTGTTTTCTTTATTTCCTCATGCATCCTTATCATGTCTCCCTAATTATATTAGCTTGATTATGTTTCTACAGCCTGAAAAGTTCTAAGTGATGAAGTGTACAAGCACGAATCCTTATATTCTGGTCTGGGTCTAACATTTTTCTGGATGATGAATTGTACTGAGGTCAAATCTCAGGCCAAAATTGAGCTTTGCTCAGAGAGGAAATAGAGTTGCCTCTTTTTGTTGTTTGCTCTATCTGCTCGTTTGTTGGAGAGTAATATTTGTTTTGCTATCTTTTAACAAATGCTCTATTTGTAACTCTAAGCAAAGCCACAATATTTTCACTGTATTTGAAACAGAAAATATAATTAAGTTTTGATTAGTACCACTGGTTTCTCTTCCTTGGTTGATGTAATTACCATTACATGACAATTCAGATACATAGTTTAACCAAAGCAAATAGTATAATATCCCTCAGGTCTGTCATCCTATATTGTCCTCTAAATGCAAGTCACTCCTGTCATCTGTCTCTACTCCTCTCTCACCCCTTTGTTGCTATGTATTTCTTCCCTTCTGATTTAATTTCTCACTATAGGCTTCCTTGCCAACCCATTCCACTATGCCATCTGGAGCACCAGTGCACTGTTGAAAACAAAGCAAAACAACACACAATTACATGACATCAGCATATTCACTGAATGCTCTCTACCCCTTGCCTTAAATAAAATCTTTCTCTCCTCTAAGTGTACCAGGGTCCTTACAAACCTTCTGAGTGAGTAAAGAAGATTCATTCATTCATTAAGTGTATACAGAAAGATCAGAGATGATGGAGGAAGGGAAGGAGAATGGAAATTTCAGCTTTTTCTGATTATTCCTACTGCCTCAAAAGTAGTCCCTTTCACATTCATGCAAAGACAATTCCATTGTAGGCTGATGAACCATCACTGTCTGCCTGGAACTGTTCTGATTTTAACACTGTTAAGTCCTGCACCCTGAGAAATCCCTCAGTCACAGGCAAACCTTACAGTTAAGCATCCTAGATTTTCAAGTAATGTCACCCTACATCCCTTCTGTAAACATAATTCTTTCTTTATGGGACAACACAGTCAAATATGGCTTATATTTCTACTGCTTGACTGAAACTATTGAAAGTTTGAAAGTCTTCCCATTTAATGGAGTGCTCTCCTTTCCAGGTTTATAAGACAAAATTCACTTCTGGTTTTCTCCCGTCTTTCTGGAAACTTGACAAGCACTTTAACATTTCTCTGACTCCATGTATAATTTAAATGTTGGCATTTCCCATAAGTCTTGTCCTTTACCCTTTATTCTCATTCCATATGTTCTCCATGGATGGATTCACTTAATTCCATTTGGATTTAATTATCAATTATATCCTAATGATCGCCAAATCTATTTCACATGTGATTTCTCCCATTTACCTATTACCTGTCAGACATCTCCACTAGAAGATGCACACTCATATTAATATGCCTCAAATTAATTCTAATCTTTCTCCTGCTATTCTATTTCTCATTTTTGTGGGAAACACAAGCATACACTCAGAGGCTTAAGCAAAATCCATTTATCTCCCTTACAGCTACCATACCCACTCTCCCAATCCAGTGTCCAGTCTGAAATATTCTACCTCACTGATACATTTCTTATATGCCATGCTTCTTCACATAATTTATCAACCAAACTAAAATATATTTCAAAGCAAAAGAAGAAGCTAGTCAGACAAAACACTGGAATAAGAAGTGTATCAACTGAGACCTTTCATGGTCTTTGTGTTAGCTGACCTTTTATGGTCTTTGTGTTAGTTGAGGTTTACCAAAAAAACCCAGAACCAGCAGAAACTGACAAGATGTGTGTTTCTGTGTGTGTGTGTGTGTGTGTGTGTGTTTGTGTGTGGAGAGGGACGGACAGAGAGACAGAGAGTCAGAAATTTTAAATTGTGCAGCTAAATAAAAAAACTATAAATATCTATTTCATCATCTCATTTTTAATTTGAATTCCATGGCTAACTATTGCCTTGTAGAAAATCACAGAATATACTATTGCTCATAGTGCCCTATCATTTGCTGAGAGGAGGGATTTGGTTCTCTGTTTTTTTTTTTTCCCCTTGGTTCCATTTCCTTATTTATAAAAAGAAAAATGGGCTAAGGTCTCCACTGGGAAAAAATAACAAATGATCACAGATTATTGGTTATTTTTAGAATAACATTTACGAAGTTTTACAGCTGGCAATCTGTAGGAGAAATTGAAGATGATTACAGTCTGAAATACAATAGACACATTTAAATTCCAAAGAGAACACATTCTATTTCATTAAAAGCATTGAAAATTGATGGTGCAAGTACAGTAAAAACTCAATTAACTGATACCTGACTTGCCTAGAATTTTAATTAGCCAATGTTCCCCTCAGATTTGATTTTTAGAAATCATAAATAAAAGGGGGAAAATTGCACACTGATATAAACTTGAACAAGACCTTTAATCATGTCATTTTCCCATTTAGACATCTTCAGTTAGTCTCCTTGACTTCCAATTTCTTCTTCCCAATAACCTTGCACTTTTCTAATTTCCACATGGAACTGGAGTTATCTTGTGAAATGCAAATTTCCTCCATGCCCACTCTAGTTTAAATGTATGAAGGCTGCTCTATCATCTTAGATTCAAGACAAAAGTCCTTGAAATAATCTACAGCCTCCTCATGGCCGGCACCCCACTTCCTCTGCATCATTACATTGCACCATGCACTTTGCCTTCTTCTCTAACTGCATTGGCTTTCTAGCAACCCTGAACTATATTCATGCTCATCCTTTCCAAAGGAGTGTTTTATCTGTCTGGAAATTTATTTCTTCCCCTTAGCCTAGACAATGCCTAGACACTGTATACCAAGAGGAATAAAATCTATTGCATGAATAGGCTCCAGCTTAATCTGTACTTCCTTAGAGAAACTTTCTCTGCCATCTTTCATGCAATTTAACTCCACCTTATCTGCTCTCTTACTATATATTTCTCTTCACAATAATTATACTAGTAGCAATTTAACAAACATTTTGAGATTATTTTATTAATATATGGATTTCTCATTTATAACCCCCCAAGGGCATCCAAATGCATTTTTGTTCACAATACTGTCTCCAGGACTTAACACAGTATCTGGCACATAGTAAGAGTTCAATAAGAATTAGTTGAATTCATATAGATTTCTTATATAGAGACATAGTCTCCAGAAACAAAATAAAGCTCTTGTTGTGAGGTGTTCTGAATTTCAGATATCTTAATAATACTATTTGAGATCAGAGTGGAAGCCATTCACAATGCACCTACCCACATGTATTTATGGGACCAACTCTCAGATACTCTAGACACCTACAGCTCAGAACTCTCCCCTCTAACAAGTCAGATAAAATTTGGTAGAAAAGAAAAAAGAGTAACACGTAAGAAGTCTATGCTTATCTAATGAGTGAGTTGTAAAAAGGACCTATAAATGGATTACTTTTATAGGGAAAGTGGGTAGGCCCCAGGAAAGAGAAAATAAAGAAATAGAATGGTGGGTGAAGTTGAGGGAAATGGTAAGCAATAGGTGAAGGTGAAAGGAAAGAGGATGAGACATGAGGGTGTGACCCTGAAACCATGAGTCAAACACCATCAGCTGATGCCACTCCCACTCCCCACACACAGCTGGACTTTGTAAGACTTTAAAACAACTTCCTTAACACTTTTGTATAGAACCTCTGAGAACTTCATTGGGGACATTTTTGGTCAGGTGAAATACTGTATAGAACAGATAATGACCTCTCCATAGCCAGCATTGATGGCTGTTAGTAGTACAGTTATTGAGAATGAAGGATCAGAAAGGAATATCTATTCACATAGAAAAACCTAGAATATATCATATATATACATATATATATATGTATATATATATTCAAATAAACAAGATAAATTTGGCCACCTGACTTCTTTCATGCCTTATAAAAAAGTAGTTCTGTGGGCCTGCCACATAAATATTTTGTGCACTCATACACACACGTTCACACACATGAACATATGTACATGCACGTTTATATTTTCACACATACACACACATATATACTTACACATAGATGCAGAAATCAATATAAATACATATTCATTGAGAGACAGAGTGAACAAGCCGTGATAAAATTTGATTAATCCGAAGAAAATTTTGTGATACATGTCATATATGCAACTCAATGTGGTTTATGATGAGACTATTAAAATAGATTGATTCATTTCCTGTTCTTTAATATTACTTTTCGTCCAATAGAAGCATGGGTTAAAGATAAAAATTAAAGTCTGACATAATTTTTTTCAACTTTTCTAAGGTTATGATTTTCTGAATCATATAGTTTAAATCTGAATACTAAGAAGTATGTAATTAGATATTTTTAAAAACATATTTACTTGCAAGCTTAATGTATTTTGTTCTGATGAACAACAATTACTAGCTTGAAATTTAGACAAATATATTTGAAGCCTTAGAGCTGTGACAGACTTTTGTGACTATTTGTTCACTCATTTGTTCATTCAAGTAATATTTATGGGTTGTCAATCCTATGGCTGATAAAAATTAGGTGAAATATTATATCTTTAAAGAGTATCTACATCTTAATCAAAATGTTCTAAATTGCTAGCAGGATCATGGCAATTAGTTTGAGAGTAATAATTCAGAACAGGGAGTGTCTGCCTCTAAGAGGGACAATCAGAAAAGTTTCACTGAGTTAACCATTAGCTGAGCGTTGGAGAGTGGGCATGATTAGTGAATGCAAACATGGATCACCAATGGATTTTTTAATGGCAGTGGAATTATTTCTTCAAACATAATAGATCTTTGGACCCTAAGAAATTGAATTGATAAATGTGGTTGGAACAGAAGTGGATGGTTGAGAACCATGACTAAAGGCTGTATCACCCAAGAGACTTTTGTGAAATCCAGATGTTCTCATCTACAACACTGCATTTGCACATAAGGAAACTGAAGCTAAGTGTCTTAACTTGTGATCATGTAATCAGTTAAGAGTTGACAGTTAGTTAACAGCATAAAAAGCGGTAGAACTTAGATCTCCTGACATCTATTTATCAATAGAATGGAAGATGTAGAAAAACAAATGGATTTTTGGCATCAGACTTTGCCATGACTCTAAACTTTGTTACTGGTTGTATGCTCTTAAGCACCATATTTAACATCTCAGATATCAGTATACTTATCTGATAAATCAAAAATAATGTCCGGTACTGTTTGAAAGCAACATAGAAAGAGTCCCAAAATTATTGTAAAAGGCCCCTGAATTTAAACAATCTCTATTACACATATGAACACTAACACCACTAAATTTTTCTTAAATGAAGGAGGGTATTATGTATCAGTTAATAAACACAGATTTTCCCATATAATATAAATTCAGTTTGGCAGGGACACAAAACTCTGCACCACAGATGATTTGTATTATCATTTGAATATTGTGTTAAATCTTGTCATTTTTTTAAAAAGGAAATTGATTAAAGATTGAGGAGAGCTGAAACTAATGACAGTACAATTGGGAGCTGGCTTGGGAGAATTAGGCATGCTGAAAGTAGTGATTTCCTAGCCGTAATCAAAGACTGACGGATGTAAAGCTGGCCATGTGTTCCAATTAAAGAAAATACATGAAATTCCAGAAAGCAATATGAAAGAGAATATCTCAAAGTAATATGAAGTGATAGAAAAATCATAGAAATCTGTATAAGGATGTGAAAAATGATGATCACAAAAAAATACATTGTCTCCAAATGTAAAGAAAGGTAATCAGGTATACAGAGTGATGGTTCAAGAGAGTTTTACACAGATTTCTCTACGTAAGAAAAAATTAGTTTTCATATTTATCTTGACAAATTTTCCAAAATATAAGTAAGATTCTGTCAAATTTCTCCTCAAAATTCTCCTAAAATATTATTTTCAGTCCTTACATGATAAGAATATGCATTTACAAATATCAACATCCATTATGAAATATTACTTTAAGCAAGAAGAACTAAAATTTGAAAATATAGGTTAATTTAGAAACCTAAATAAGCATTCGAATATCTTATTTAATCATATATACATTACTATCTTGGATTGAACCAGCTTACACACCCACACACGCAGATATACACACTTGCACATGCATTTATACTTACATCCACACTTATAAGATAGGTGTTCCTTTATCAATTTTTATAATTTCAATATTTATACATATGCCCAGGAAATATTTAGGTATGAAAGTGGAAGATAGCTTCTTTACCTCTCCAAAAATTTTGATTAATATGCAATAATTTGGTTTCCCTAAAATGCTATCACAGCAAATCATCTAATGAAGCTAGAAAAGAAATATACCTTGAACATCTTATTCTATTTATTGAATGGGGACCCACAGAGGATAATTCCATGAAGACAAGTTGAGTGATTTTTTCATTCTGAGAAAGAATTTATCATGAACATTTGTTGATCCATGCTTTTAGGCAGATGCTCTGCTGCCTGAGAAGACAGGTGACCAAAGGCTCTGGGATATACATAGTATTAGTCACCTTCAGCAAGGCTGGACAAATCTTGTAGTGTAATGACTTTAGTTAATCTTTCACCTGTCGCTTATATGAAATATACTCATTTCTTCTTGAAGGTACAGCTGAGGAAGAGTATCTCATCACCATCCTGTCTTTACACTTGAGGGAAAAGAGATGGAAAAAAAGTCAAAACAACTCAAAACAAAACAAAACAGTAGCCTGGGACTCAGAAATTTCTAATAGTCTGGTAGTGTTTCCTAATTTTTCTTGGTCTAAATTTACCTTTCATTAAAAGGATATGAAGAAGTGTTCAACCCTACTTTAGGGAATTGGCATTAGAATCATGTGAGTTTATATGTGGGGACATTTTGAAGAGTATAAAGTGCCATACAAATGCACTTACCTCTAAGTAAGAGATCCAGCACACAATAGGCTACACCAAGAGAACTGTTTTCTGTTTTAAGAGGTACATAGACTAGAGCATATTCTGAGGTTAAAAACTTGAGGTAGAGAGGATCTACTAATGAAGCCACAAGATAATGAAGATTTTATGTGTTTAGTGAAGGGTGTTAGAAAGGTTTATGATAGTGGACCGTAGAGAGAGATGGAACTAATGAGTAAGGACAGGAAAGAGATTTTTACAAATGAAAATAAGTGTACTCAAATAGCATTATCTAAAAGTTGAATCAACTGGTTTAATAAGTGGTGAGTTTATTGATGTATTTGGAGCTTAAGTAGAGGCTAAGTTGCCACCTGATAGTAAATAAGATCTCAGATGGATAATGAGATTGTATGGCTGCTATGGTCCCTGCCATTCTGATTTTGAAAGGCTGTTATGAAACACCATTATGATCACTGCATGGTTCAGTATTTTGATTATTTATTGCTGTATAACAAACTATCCCCAAACTTAGTGGTCTATGATGATAATTTCTTCTCACAATTCTGTGAGTTGACTGCTGCTGGGAAGGCTGGTGTTAACACATATCGGCCAGTTGGTGGTGGTCAACAGCTGGGAGGTCAGCTGCAGCTCAGTTCACCTTCATGGGTGTCTTTCCACATGACCACTTGGGCTTCCCTACACACTATGATGACCAAGTTTCAAGAAAGTGTGTTCCAACAGGACAAAGTGAAAGCTCAGATCTCTTAAAACTGAGACACCAGAGTTACACAGCATTGCTTCCAGATCATTCTGTGTCAGGTGAGTCACAGGGAAAGCCCAGATTCAGTGTGCCAGGAAAATGCACAAGGGCTTAAATGCCTGGAGTGAGGATCATTGGAAACCGTCTTGGAAAGTGGCAAAAGAATGTAGAACAGACACAATTTTAAACAGAAGTTTTGGAAAGCAAGAAAGGAGCCTAGAAATTATTGAAATTAATTAAAAGATTGAAAGGTAAGTTAAAACATGGACATCAGAGCTTCACTGTGTTAACATCTAGATTTTAGTCAAACATAGGATGTGAGTGAAAGCAGTTTAGTCCAATTTAACAATTAATGAGGATGTATTAGGTGACAAATATGGGACTAGTTACTGAGGTAACAAGATGTGCCTTATATAATCTCTGTATTTGAGACACTTCCTGAATAATTGGGAAGCAGACTGGAAAGTAGGTACCAATAACACAATATAAATGATATTAAAAAAAAAGATTTATACAGTACTGGAGAGAATACATTTGAAGTGACCACAGAGATGAGAAAAGACATGAACTCTTCTTTGAAAGATTAGTTAATTTATTCCAGCAGTCAAATAGAAGGATAAGCAAAGGAACTAACTTTTATTATGTGCCAGGTGCTATGCTAGGTGGTATTGGTCAATTACCTATTTTGTTTTTTAAATGATTCCCTTGAAGCAGATATTCCAATGCCCATTTTATACAAAGAAGAAACTGAGGCTCAGAGAGGTAAAATAACTCACCCAAGGTTAAATGTATCAAGGAACTCTGATTCCAAAATCCATTCTCTGCTTATTGCCCCACACAGCTTTACAGCAATAAAAGGAAACCCAGTCAGTATTGACTTGGGGATCACTGAATTTGAAACATTCTCAGAATGTTAGTACCCATGCCATGAAACTGTCTGGGCACGTCTCATATAAAAAGTCACAATTGCATCTATACATCATCTCAAGAATTCCTCAGATCACCTCCCATGTGATTCTGTAAAAATTCCCTGTGGAAGGCTAAATTAGGCCTGTCCCTGCCTGGGTTATTTCTTCCAGGTGGAAGTATCTACTACATAGGAAGTTGGAAATGCTCAAGATTTTGATACGGTTAGAGTTAAAATCAGAAATCATAAGCATTTAGCTAGTAGTAGCAACAGTTGAGGTAGAAAGGGAAGGAGTAGCAATATAATAATAATAGTAATAGTAAAATTAAAAATATAATTATAATGCACCCGAATGATACAGTGGCATTACACATGCTATTCTACTGCTGGGATATTCTTCTGTACTCCTCTAACCTTTTATCTAAGTTAATTCTATACTATTGAATACATTTGTATTTTAGCTTATACAAAATGTCTGTTCAGTATATCATCCCTAATTTCTCCAGCCTAGGTACAATTCTTTTATAGTCTCTTAAAGCATCATATTCCTTTCTTTTATAAAACCAACTGTAATTTACTTGTACGAACATTTGATTTATTCCTGTATCATTTTCTATTGCAAAAGGTCTATTAAGTCATTTGGGGGGGGAGCATTTTATGCCCAGCTTGTACTCAGTACACAACATATAGTAGATATTTAGACATTTCTGAATGAATGAAGGGTCAATTAAACTCTGGGCATGTACAGTGTGAACAGGATGCTGAGTAATATCAACTTTCAAGCAGTGAATTCAGAAAGAGGTGCCCTTGAAGGAGGAAAAATAAAATATTGTCCCCTATAGTTAGAAACCTTTCTCCACAAATGTGTCAGCTTAATGTATCTGCATTTGCATGCCCATAAATTTACTAAATTGCTCTTGATCATGCACATATGCACACACACACACACACACACACACATACACACTCACAAAACTATTACATCATTACCAGTAGTAATCTCAGGTACTTTTTGCTACTAAATATGTTCCTAAGAAAAATTTTTTATTCAAGAGTGTAAAAAGACCATTTCACTAGCCAAAGAGACAGGTGTTAGAAGTTGAAAGAGCCAGATTTAAAAATCCAATTGAAATTGGCATTTTTTTTAGCTATGAGATGCTTTCTATAAGTTTCAAAATCTAGAAATTGTGATGAATAATTGCATGTGTCAAGTTGGGGATTGTTTGGGGATGAGATTAACACTTAAGGTGGTGAACAATGACTAAAGCTGACCATCCCCCCTAATGTGGGTGGGCTTCATACAGTTAGTTGAAGACTCGGATAGAA
This sequence comes from Eschrichtius robustus, assembly GCF_028021215.1. Lineage (NCBI taxonomy): Eukaryota > Metazoa > Chordata > Mammalia > Artiodactyla > Eschrichtiidae > Eschrichtius > Eschrichtius robustus. The sequence goes on from NC_090830.1 coordinate 71,123,569, forward strand.
CAAAAAGAATGGTGTCCCAGAGCAAGAAGGAATTGTCCAGCATACTGCCTTCAGAATTCATCTGTACCATCAGCTCTCCTGAGTCTTTAGCCTGCCAGTCTAGACTAGAGCTGGAGGATTGGCTCTGCAGGGTCTCCAGCCTGCTGGGCCACATTGTAGATTTTGGAATGCCAGTTTCCACAATGGTGTGAGCCAAGTCTTTATAGTATACATAGTATTTATATATATATGTAGTATTTATATATATATAAATATATATAATGTCTTCTATATATGTCTTTATATATATATATATAGTATTTGTTCTGTTTCTCTGGAAAATAATACAGGTGTTGGTACCAAGAGTGGTTCTAGAGAATGCAATCTTAAGAATAAATTTTCTGAATTGCTTCTGAATTGGTTTCTGCAATTGTCTCTCTAATTTGATTAGATTTAAAGATGCTAATGACTCTATTTTCAGTATTAAAGAAGCATTGATAGCCCATGGCATGATCTGGCAACAGAGTTACACAAAATATTACTAATGGATACTCCTAATCAAACACTTATAAGAAGCAAGGGTTGAGTGATAGTGTTTATGATACTTTAGAACATTTTTGTCAAACAAATGGGTGTAATGAGATTGGTGGGTTATGCCTAATGTTGCTGGACAAAATGGGGAAAGACAAAAGATGAGCTCAGGGATTGAGATTCCCAGATCAAATAACACATAAATAATCTAAAAGCTTCTATGTCTGCCCTGAAAGTGACCCTTTTCTCCTGTAGCCACAGGGCTGAGATGGCTAAAAACCAAACTCAGAATCTCATCCTGTTAGTAGCTAACAATGTAAACTGAATTCCCAGCCTCACAGGGTGTCTACTATTAAAGTGAGGACATTCATTGGGAAGGAATGGTGATGTGTGGGAAGACAATGATGAAGGTGGGCCAATGTCCAAAGGCAGGAGTAGATGGATGTCCCAGCTCAGAGAGATCAAATTTGCCCTTCCTCCAGCTTTTTGTTCTATTCAGGCTTTCAACAAATTGGATGATGCCCACCCACATTGAGGAGAACAATTTGCTTTATTCAGTTCAACAATCAAATGCTAATCTCTTCCAGAAACAACCTCACAAACACATTCAGAAAAAAATATTTTACCAGCTATGTTAGCATCCCTTAGCTCAGTCAAACTGACACATAACATTGACCATCACACCAGGCAACTGTGTATGATGGAAAAGGAAATAATCAGACCTCTCAGGGACTACTGGACACTGGTTCTGTACTGACACTAATTTCAGAAGACCCAAAGCATCATTATGGTCCACTACTCAGCACAGAGGCTTATGGAGGTCAGGTGAACAATGGAGTTTTAGCTCAGGTCCATCTGACAGTGGGTCCCAGCCCCAGTGGGTCCCAGACCCAGTGGGTCCCAGTCTCAGTGAGTCCCTGAATCCATCCTATGGATACTTCTCCATTTCCAGAATGCATATTTGGAATAGATATACTTAGCAACTGGCATAATCCTCACACCGATTCCCTGACCTGTGGAGTGAGGGTTATTTTGGTGAGAAAGGCCAAATGGAAGCTACTACAACTGCAATATATCGATACCATATTCCTGGAGGCATTGCAGAAATTAGTGTCCCCATCAAGAACTTGAATGATGCAGGGATGGTGATTCCCACCACATCCCCATTCAACTCTCCTATTTGGCCTTTGCAGAAGATAGATGAATCTTGGAGAAGGATAATGGATTATAGTAAGCTTAACCAGGTGGTGACTCCAAATGCAGCTGCTATATCAGATGTGGTTTCATTGCTTGAGCAATTAATACATCTCCTGGTACCTAGCATGCAGTTTTTAATTTGACAAATGCTTTTTTTCTTAATACTTGTTAGTAAAGACCACAACAAGCAGTTTGCCTTCAGATAGCAAGGCTATCAGTATACCTTCATTGCCCTACCTTAGGGGTGTATCAACGTTCCAGATCTATGTCATAATTTAGTTCACAGGGATCTTATTCACCTTTCCCTTCTACAAGGTATCACACTGGTCCATTACATTGATGACATCATGCTGATTAGAACCAGTGAGGAAGAAGTAGCAAATATTCTAGAATTATTGGTAAGATATTTAGGTGTCAGAGGGTAAGAAATAAATTCAACAAATTCAGGAGTAAAATTTTACCTTAGTAAAATTTCTAATGGTCCAATTGTGTGTGGAGCATGTTGATATATCCCTTGTAAGGTGAAGAATAAGTTGTTGCATCTGGACCCTTCTTCAACCAGAAAAAGAGGCACAATACCTAGTGGGATTCTTTGGATTTTGGAGGCAACACAATTCTCATTACTCCTAACCAGTTACTAAGTAACCTAAACAGCTGCTAATTTTGAAAGGAGCCCAGAACAAGAGAAGGCTCTGGAAGAGGTCTGACTGCCATGCAAGATGCTCTGTCACTTGGGTCATATGAACCAGCAGATCCAATGGTGTTTGAAGTGGCAGTGGCAGACAGGGATACTGTTTGGAGTCTTTGGTTGGCTCCTATAAATGAATCACAGTGTATGCCCTTAGGACTGTGGACCAAAGCCTTGCCATCCTCTGTGGATAATAATTAGTCTTCTGAAAAACAGTGTTTGGGGTGCTAATGGGCCTTAGTAGAGACTGAATGCTTAACCATGGGCCACCAAGTTATCATGTCACCTGAGCAGTCCCTCATGTTTTCTGACTCATCAAGCTATAAAGTTGGGCCTGCAAAGCAGAATTCCATCATCAAATGTAAATAATAATTATAAGATCAGTCCCAAGTAGGCACTGAAGGCACAAGTAAGTTACATGAAGACTTGGCCCAAATGTCCATGATCTTCCCTCCTGCCATACTATCTGTCTTTCCCAGCCTGCACCTATGGCCTCATGGGGAGTTCTCTACAATTAATTGATAAAGGAAGAGAAAACTCCGGCCTGGTTTACAGATGATTCTGCATTATATGAAGGCACCCGAAAGTGGACAGCCACAGCACTACAGCCCCTCTCTGGGATACCCCTGAAGGACAGTGGTGAAGGGAATTTCTCTTAATGGGCAGAATATCAAGCAGTGCACCTGGTTATTCATTTTGCCTGAAAGGATAAATGGCCAGGCATGTAATTATATACTGATTCATGGACTATCTGCAGTGGTTTGGCTAGAAGGTCAGAGACTTGGAAGGACCATTCTTGGAAAATTGGTGACAAAGAAATTTGGGGAAGAGATTTGTGGGTAGACCTCTTTGAGTGGACAAAAAACATGAAGATATTCGTTTCCCACGTGAATGCTCACCAAAGGATGACCTCGGCAGAGTAGGATTTTAATAATCAAGGAGATAGGATGGCTCATTCTGCAGTAACAGTCAGATTCTTTCCCCAGCCACCCCTGTCATCACCCAATGGGCTCCAAGAACAAAGTGACTACGGTGGCAGAGATGGAGGTTGTGCCTTAGCTCAGCTACATGGACTTCCACTTGCCAACTCCAGCCTGGCTCTAGCCACTGCTCATGCTCAATCTGCCTGCAGCAGAGACCAACACTGAGTCCCCCATATGAGACCATTCTCCAGGGTGATCAGCCAGCTAGCTGGTGACAGGTTGGTTACTTTGGACCCCTTCATCATGGAAGAGGCAGAGGTTTGTTCTTACTGGAATAAATATTTACACTGGATAAGGATTTGCCTCCCATGTATTCATTGCCTCTGACAAAACTACTGTCCATAGACATAATGTTTTAATACCATCAAGATATTCCACACAGTATTGCTTCTGAGAGAGGGACTCTCTTCACACCAAAGGAAGTGCAGCAATTGGGTTTATGCTAATAGGATTCACTGGTCTTACCATGTTCACCACCATCCTGAAGCAACTAGCTTAGTAGAAGAGTAGAATGGCCTTTTGAAGACTCAGCCAGCGAGGTGGCAATATCTTGCAAGGCTGGAGCAACATTCCCAGAAGGATGTGTATGCTTTGAATCAGCATCCGATATATGGTGTTGTTTCTCCCATAGCCAGAATTTATGGGTCTAGGAATAAAGGGGTAGAAATGAGAGTAGCACCACTCATTAATATCCCTAGTGACCCACTAGAAAAAATTTTGCTTCCTATTCCCACAACCTATACTCTGTTGCACTAGAGATCTTAGTTCCAAAGTGAGGAATACTTCACATTAATAATTTATTGAACTGGAAGTTAAGACTGTCACCTGGTCACTTTGGCCTCCTCATGCCTCTGAATCAACATACAGGAAGGGAGTTATTGTGCTGGCTGGAGTGATTGATCCTGACTACCAAAGGAAAATTGCACTGGTGCTCTACACTAGAGGTAAGAAATATAGGAATACAGGAGATCTCTTAGGTCATGTCTTAGTGTTACCATGACCTGTGATTAAAGTTAATGGAAAATTATAACAATTGAATTCAGGCAGGACTACTATGGCTCAGACCCTTCAGGAATAAAGGTTTGGGTCACTCCACCAGGTAAAGAACCACAACCAGCTTAGATAGTTCCTGAAGGCAAAGGGAATATAGAATGGTTAGTGGAAGGAAGTAGTTATGAATACCAGCTATGACTATTTGACTAGTTACACAAATGAGGACTGTAATTGTCATGAGTATTTCCTTGTTATTTTGTTATGAGTATGCTGTGTGTGGAGAATATATACATTTGTTTTCTTCCCTCTCTTACCCCTTTATCATATACAATAGATGTACTGACTTTATATCACAATATTTAAGTATTTTATCTTTATATCATAGTATTTAAGTTACAGGATATCAAGAAGAATTTACAACAACCCAGGACTTTGCATTCTCTTCTGAGGAAAGGGTTAGTGCGTTTTCAGTTGTACACATAATAGTTGTATTATGTTAGGTGCAAGTATGACCTCGTTATTGTCTTTATCTGGTAATTAAGCATGATTTAAGGAGATGTGTATGGGTGCCATTTATAAGCAGTGGACTCATGATAGCTAATTTTATGTATCAACTTGGAGGGTGTTTTTTGATGAGTTAATTGGCTTAGTATGTACTAAGCCAATAAACTTTGGGTAAAGTATATTGTTCTCCATATGTGGGTGAGCTCAGCTAATCAGTCAAAGATTTGAATAGAAAAAAAAGCCTAACTTTCCTGAGCAGGAGAGAATTCTCCAGCTGACCGTCTTCAGACTTCATTTGCACTGTCAGCAACCTGGGTCTTCAGGTTTCTGGGCTTTGGCTGGAGCCACACTTCATGCTCTTTCGGGTCTCTAGCTTATCAGTGTGTACTGCAGATATTGAAGTAGTCAGCCTCCATGATTACGTGAGCCAATTCCTTACGGTATATATCTTTCTATATATACACATCCTATTGGTTCTATTTACCTAGAGAACCCTGAGTAACACAAAAGCATACGCTTTTATTTTTTAGTTTATTCATCAAATAAGACAAAGAAGAAATGCTGGAGGAAGTGCCAGGCTTGTACCACAACTACATGTTGGGTTATAATTCTTGCCAACTCTATGTTGAATCTATTTACAATATCACTGCTTCACTCACCAAAGCCCAAGAATATATTTTTCGTTCTGAAATACAAGAAATCTGTTTATTCTCTTCAAATTATCAATGTGATTTTTGAAAACTGTGGATGAAAATGGAAGCTTACAGTATAAGAAGGCTCACTGGAACTTTATTCTGATGGATTGTTCCAGAAAGCGTAAGGAGCAAGAATTTGATTGCCCACTTCTGGAAAAGAGGTTTCTACATATTGAGAAACTTCTTGCCAAATGTTGGCCTAATTAAGCCTGAGAAAGCCCATTTCTCTGCAGGCCTGGAGCTGCTGGATAAAGGCAAGCAGTGCTGCAGCATCATGAGATTTCATTACTATGTTGGCAAGATTCCTTTATTAGCAGTAGTTGGGAGGACACCTGGCTAACTGGGGTTTACAGGATATATGATTTCTGCAACATTACAGCTGGAATGGTGAAGAGTATAATGCAATTTCTGGAGGAAGATGTTCTGCAGTTGGCCAAGAGCCTTTTGTATTTCATAAGGATGCCAAAACCAATAACCCTCTGCTTCATGTTTAGAAGCATTCTGCAAAGTACATGAAGCATCTGAGGTGGTGGAGATGGGCTAATTCCTCAAGCTAGTAACAGCAGTTAATAGGATCAAGCCATCAAACTTCCCAGACTGATCTCCATGTATTTACTAAAATAAACAAACAAAAATCTCAAGGTACATACAGCATGATCACACACTATAACTAACCAAGGCCAATAAAAATCCTTCCTCTCTACTCCAATGCTCAAACTAAATTTGGACCAGTTTCAATTTGAACCTTGAAACTAGCTTTGTCTCTTTGTAAAACACAATAATAATTTTGCTTCAGCATTCTCTAATCAGAGGATATCATTAGCGTGGCTCCTGGATTATTCACTTACTTACAAAGAATTTCATTTCTACTACACAGATTATCTGGGTCAGTTTCATATTTTTTAAAAAAGTGAATTTAAACTTTGTTGTTAACCTAAATGAAAAAAAAAACCCTGAAATTAATTATATGATTGCTATTATTCTAGAACACAAATTTTATCCTATTTATATTAAATCTTAGCAGTTTTACACATGTAACAAGCATAATCTTCTAAGAATCCTGAGAGCAAATCAGTTGTGATTTCTCAGATATTCCTTCATTTTTCTCTCTGTAAATTCTAGTATGTTCCTTTATAATTTTAAACTAAAGGACTTTTTGAAATGTTCATATTTCATAGGTTAGATTGTGTGTTTGCCACTATATATAGTCCATCCAAGTTAGAAAGCAATGGTACTTGAATTTCTCTTTAAAGGATAACTTTTATCTACATTTCATACATCTATTTCATTCCTTATATATGTTTCCTGTTCCATCATACCCAGAGGTCAATGCTTTTCTATGTCTCCATTCAATGTAGCTTTTTAAGTAAGACCAGTGGATGAGTATATTATTACTCTATTTATAAAATGAAAATCTTTTCACTGGGAACCCAGCCTCATAAGAGATATTAAGATACATGTGCTTATAAAAAATAGCATTTTGTTCATATATATACAATTACTTTTAGTGTATCCCATATCCACAATTTTAAGAGAAATCACTCGTAATAAATACAATCCCTTATCATGATAAAGATTGTTTAACATTTCTTTGCTAGCTCCTCAGTTACTTCTGAACTTTTGATATTTTATCTTTCTCCTTCAATGTTCTTTCCTGCTCATCAATCACTGTTTTCTTTCTGTTCAATGTCAGTGAGAAGAGTAGTGATGCAGTCACAAATAATGAATCTTGAACAAGCTTTTGCCATTTATATCATAAATATGACAGTGCAATACCTGCAGACAACGTTATTTCCGGTCTGCATTCCTGTACGCTGAAGTCAGTAAAATTGCTACTAGTCATAAAGCATGGACATGAGACATACTTGTGTGCAGTGAATCTTCTGACTGGGGAATGAATTACTGTTTCAGGAAGAGAGAATCAAGGTATCACAGCCTTTTGGTAGAAATCTGATTCTACTATATTTTGAGCTTGTTCCTTACACATCCTCTTCATGATTTCATTTAACCCAAGATTTGGACTAACTACTCTACTAAATAAAGCTTTGTCTGGATTTTTATACTCTCTTGATTCATAGTGGGTATCCTAGTCAACTTCACCCCTTTGACCACTCTCAGAAGCAAGCATAGCCCATGATCTATTTTAATCCTCTTTTAAGTCTTATACTGATGTAATATAAGAAATAGCCAGTGGTTATGACTGACAAAGATTCTCTTCTTGACCAAATTCTACTCAGACTCCTCTGAATTATCTTCTCAATTAGGCCCTACTTTTCAGCTTCTGTGTTTGTCTCTACATTGTCCAATTCTGGCTAAGTCAAGTTAGCCAGAATCCCCCATCATTAATAACAAATCACCCTCGGTATCTGATTGGGTATCATCTTTCAGCATCCCCTAGGATGAACATCCTGGCCTGCCTTCAGCAAAAATCTTATTAGCCAGAAACCCCACCCCCATCCTTATCACTGATGCTTCTTCTAAGAAATTTTCTAACTACTAATCTCTATCCTGCTCCTTGAATATAAATTCCCACTTTTTCTTGTTGTATTTGAAGTTGAACCCAATCTCTCTCCCTCACAGCAAAACTCCATTGCAGTGCTTCCCTAAACTTATTCTAATAGTCTCCCTGAATAAAGTTTGCCTTACCATCTGTAACATGTCATAAATAACTTTAACATTTAGAATAATATTTTTGCCTTAACAGAACCAATAAACATTGAAAAATCATTATAAAATCATTGAATCTAAAATCTCAGCTTCCCCTAATTTTTACATAGTCTTTTCTCTCATTTCCTTTCTAAAGCTTATTCAATATCTGTATTGACTGTACAAATATAGAAATAGCTTGTGAAAAATAATTTTTTTTGAGCCTTACACATCTTTAAGCCATACACTTCATATTTCTGCTCCTAAACTTTTTAGAACCCTGGACAGCAAGAAAGAGTAGGCATTTAGCATGTTTTATGCACCCCAAGATCAAATGGAATTTATTCTTTTATTCTTTCATTCTTGGTTCCCTCTGTATATGTCATTCCATTTGACTGATGTTCTGCTTATCCTTCCTTTGTTCCCACCCCTACTTACTAGCAGGATATTGTAGGGATGTAAGGAGATCCTCACCCCTTCCTCTCTGCCATGTCACAGTTTTTCTGATCCTGTTCAATCAATTATAACTTCTCTCTGGGGCTTTTCCCATGGCTCCAGATACACTGGTTTTGGACGATACCTTCACCACACCGTGTCAGGACAAAAAATTGCAAGGACTTCATGCTGATTCTACTTCCTTTGCGCTTCATCGTTACCCTGTTGATTCTTTTAACCCTTGCCTTAAATTATTCTCAGTTAAATTCTTTTGAATGTGCAATCTGTATCTAAATAGAACCCACATTGAATTGTCTGAAATGTTCCTCTCTTTGCCTACCCTGGACCCTTTCATATAATTAAATCTTCTTTTGAGTTTAATTTTAGCCCAATCATTACTTTCTCAGGAAAGTTTTGTCTCACCTCTCAGACTAAATATTTTCACTACAAATGCTCCCATGAAACACTGTAATTTTCTTATAAAAATATTATATTCCTTTCCATAATTATGTTACTGTCTACCTCATTTAACTCTGTTCTCTATGAGAGCTGGGTCCAGGTCTCCCTTGATCATCTTTCTATTTGCAGGGCCTAGCCATGTCTTCTGGCATATTGTGGGCACTCAATACATAAGTTGAAAGATAACTGAATAAGCAAATAAATTGCTATTTTGATTCAAGTTAACACGTACTGTACTGTTTTCTCTCATATCAGCAACTCCCCAGGCATTATTCCTTCTTTTTGAATTAGTTAACTTGGGCCATGTGCTGACTTCCCTTTGATTATGTTTCAGTAAAAGATATTTCTCAAAATAAAATAAAATTATTTTGAGGGAAAAAATAGGTTGTTTAGGCGAGCAAAGAAATCTTTAAAATGATAACTGTACTCATTTGAGTGTGGTAGTTTTGCTGATCAAAAGATTTGTCAATATACAAGCATCATTACTTAAAATGGCTAAGGGCAAGTCTTGACAAACCTCAAGAAATTTCTGCCTCAGGAGACTGATCTGGCTTCCAGATCACTTGACTTTTCCAGATCCTTGTAAAGGTCAGGATGCAATTCCCTTGCAATTCAGGCTTAGCTTAGCTCTACCAAAAGTTTTATCTCTGATTTTGAATTTAGCTAGAATGCTTTCTTCCTTTCCCTTTCATTATTCTAACAAGAGGAACCTGTTTTTGTCTTGGCCACTCACTTTGCTAAAATTTAAAAATTCAGTAAATTTCTGAATAGGTATTTACATTCACAGCAAACATAGGAAATTCCTGGTGGGAGAAATAGTTAGTAATATCAACAAGTTGCAGATGCTTACGTATTACATTACTTATTAGCATATTCAAAATCACAGTCCTTATATTGTATTTTATTTCCTCTTCAGTTTCCAAAACACCATTCCTAAATCAATTTTTATACCGAAAATAATGAGATATTATAGCCTTTCAATAATTATATATTAACATTAAAATGAAATATGTTTTTAAGATAGTAACTATGATTTCTAATGTCAATTTTTATCTTTCCTCAGACTAAATATTGACTAAACAACAAAATTTTAAAAATTAACTTACACACCATCAATATCAGCAACAATAGTTACATACAAGTAATCTTTATATACTAGAACTTATATTCACATTTTTAAAATAAAAATAACAATACCTAGGGCTTATTGTGTGTTGGTCATTTTCCATGAATTGAGACAGGTACTTTACATTTTTACTCTCTGTTTTTCATTTAAAAAATATAATAGGAGTTTATCTCCACTTTATAGATACAGGAGTAGAGCTTAGAAAACTTAACAGTTTGTCCAAGACACACAGCCATAATTAAAATACAGGGTGTCCTCAATCCACAGCCTCTTTCTTATGCTGCCTTAGAAGAGTTTGAAGAGCAGAACAAGAACGTGACTAGACAGCATGGAGGCTAAATAGGTCCTATAGGTTATAGGCTTGTGTTTCAATCGCATCTCTATCAATATTTCGTAATGTGTTCTTGGATACATTGCTTAAGTGTTGAGTCTCAGATTCTTTTGCTGTGGTGTAGGCACAATATAATTTTTTAAATAGATTGCAATGAAAATGAAATACACACAAAAAAGAAAAGGTACCTGGTATGTAGTAAGACCTCAATATGCTAGTTATCATTATTATTGTTATTATTATTTCATACTCCTTTCCCCAACCCATATCATTGAGCTATTAAAAACAGATGCTGTTCAAATGTCAGAAATTTCCCTCATAAGGTATCTTGGTTTTAGACTAGATGGAGTAAGCACACTTCAACCCGATTCTCCTGTTGATTACAACTAAAATTCTCTAGACAAGATATATAAAGCAACTACCTGAAGACTCTGAAAAGTACAAACAAACAAACAAACAAAAAAGATGAATTTTGGAAGGGGAAAACTGAAAAAGCAACTTATACATGGGTGAGTTTTCCATTTTCTCTTTTTTCTCTTGCAAATTTTCCCCCAAGGGTGGGCCCAGTCACAGAGTTAGGCAGCAGTGGTAGTGCCAACGGCTAAAAACTTAGAGAAAACTTGTCTTTTTGGCCAGATTCAGAGAGATACCATTAGAAATATTCTGTCGATGGTTTTATAATTCATATACACAATGGATACTGTTTTAATTCATTAATTAACCTTGGGATTCCTCAGATTAACACAGTTCATAACCACTTTTGGTTCCTGTTATTTATTTTAAAGCAATTGACTACAGTGTGTGTGGGAATACTGGAGTGTGCAACTGCCCTATAAAGGAATTTCCCATTGTTTTAAGGTCATCAAAAGAAACTATCATCATCATTATCATAAAATGTGCTTGTGTATTATTATTATGTTATAGGCCTTGATCTAAGCGCTTCAGAAATTTTAACTCACTGAATTCATACAAAAGGAAGTAAGTTTTATTATTTTCCCCAATTTACAGAAGACAAAACACAGACATGGAGAAGTTAATTTAGTTGCTCAGTGTAACCCAGGTAAGTACATGGTGAATGAAGCCAAGATTCAGAACTGCATTTGGAATCCAGAGTTCATCATCTTATCTACTACACCAGATTGACTTAGGACAAGTCCTGAGGTGAAGTCCAGTGTAGCTAAAATGCATTTGTTCTGCCCCTAACATCAAGGTGATCTCAGACACATTAAGTGACCACTCTCAGCCAAGTTTCATTTTCTATAAAATGTGAGATTGAACTGCAGCACAATTGATGGCTTTTATAGCTATCCTTTTACTTCTATGATTCAGTTTACTGTGTATTGAAAGATTCTTATGAGCAGGTCATGATACATATACCTCATCCACTTTATCTTGCAAATGAGTTGTTAGGCACTTAGTAAATATTTCTTTTCTCAGAACCAGGGGGATGAAATATATGGCAAGTACACAGAAATCTTGATGATCCTCACTTATCCAATGGTGAAATTATGTAGTTGATCTGGTGGAATAAGAAAACAGATCTGACTCCCCCTCAATACTATCCTCTCCAACATTCTATCAACTATGATTGGAGAAACCCTCATTATATTTTGCAATACATGTGTATACACACATACTGAAAACACACATGCATACAAACATAAACATAGAAAACTCTAAAAAAGACATACAAATTAAATCAGTTTATGGAAGATATCTACAGTTAAGGGTATTATATCAATAGAAACATTTTTTTTTTTCTGATGGCACCACCTTAGGAGTCTTTTCAGTGACAGACCAACTACCAAATAAGAGTGGTTTTAATTGAGGTGGAGTTGGAAACATATGACTCAAAAGTTCCACTTACTGTAGAGAGTATACTTTATTAGTCTCTTAAGTCCTGTCAGTCATGTGTACGAATAAATAAAACCAATCTCAACTTTGTACAAATTAGAAAAAGGTGCTCTTTTGGTAAAATGACTTCACAACATAGTATATGGATTGGCAAACAGATGGTGGTTGACATTTTATTCCCTAAGTCCACTAAGCCAACCACTTTCACGCAGGGTGAGTACTGTACAACCACATTTGACAGCCCTAATCATATTAAAGAGCAGGCTGTTACATTGTCCCCAATATCAAAAGTTGTTTTTTTTAAAGTATAAATTCAAAAGTGAATGGAGTAGCAGCAAATGGGTATCCATCTGTGACTTCAATTGATAAAGACCAATTCCTGTGACACACAGGTGACATGCAAAGGTCGGTTAGGTCTTATCAATTTCCCGAACGAAGTCAAAGCTAAGCAGAGCCATGCGTGACCTGAACCATTTGCTACCATTTGAGAAGAATTACAGAATGTTGGAGTGGGAAAATTGCTTAGAGATATTCATACGTACTCCTTTGTTAAATAGTAGATGAAGGAAATTGAACCTAAATGTGTTTGGAGACTTTCCTAAGATCAAGGATGTCACAAAGGCCTTGCAAATGATTGACCCAAGTCTCAGTTATTGTAGAGAACACATGGAGAATATAAACTATAGAAACATGAGTAAATTTAGCATCACAAATTTTTCCCCTTTTGTGTCAGCAGAAATCATTTTTTTCTGCAAACAAAAGATACTCCAAATGTGGCTAATGGCTCCATTCATTGATAGATTCATTCAATACATATTTAGTAAGTGCTTACCAGCCCATTCAAATGGCTTTTAATGGTATAGACGTCACTTTAGGATACAGACATCGCCACCTAAGACTGATCATGTTGATTATACAATATGTCTTCTGCCAACACAATAGAGTATCTATTGGGTACAATGGGCTAATAGATGCCTATTCATCTTATGTTCCCATTCTCTTTTCTCTTTCTTCACAATATAGCATTGCAAACTAGAACATCTTGTCTCTCATATATCTGATATTTCACATTCATCATTTTCTGTTCCTCCCTCAGAGTCAAAATCGACAACTATTTTTCTATAGCTAGACCCAGGGATTTCTAACTATTAGTGTCCTTTCTACAACACAATGCTATCTCCTAGGAGTCAGATCTTTTTTATTACAACAATTACATTTTTCTAGTAGCTATGCTAACCTAAAGCATACTTGAAGAGAGACTATAAGTGGAAAAAGGTACTTTGTCCATGATGTTCCTCTTTATTCAGGCTTCATCAAGAGGCTCCTTTCTCTCAGAATACTTTTCATTTCCTATCCTACTTTTCAGTTCCTAAAAATAAAATGATTATTTTTGAGCTGTGGGTGGAAAAACTAATCTTTAGCATATGGTCTCATCACAGATTGTGACAGTATTACTTCTCAGAAACAACCAAGGCGCAGTAATTACTCCTTCCATGAGTTTCATTATCTCTAGGGAACTAGAATGAAGGAAATTTTGAAATTTCTATTGGCAGTAAGCAAGGGTGCTAGAGTGATCAGAAACTTTAGTTTTTCAGAGTTTAATCCTTAGTTCAATGTTAATCTCTCATTGAGTTACATATTGTCCTGTTCTTTTTATCAGGGTCAGGAAGCTTTGCTGATTAAGTGCTAGACTGACACTCATGCAGACAGACAGTCTTCCTGTTTCCTCTTGCCTCTGCCATCTTCAAGTGCCGGTCTGTACTATGTGCGGATATCCAGTAATCGATTGCTAGGGAACGACTTACATGTGCATGATATGCCATTTTTAGAGGAACTGTCATTTCAAATAAATTTATTCAGAAAATAGATCTACTGCTCAACCATACTGTTGACAAATATTAACTGAAATTACAAATTTAAGGAAATACCAGACACAAATTTCATGGTGATATGAAATAGGATTTATTATTTAAAATATTGATATATAGATATGATAGATATATAGATATGATTGATATATAGATATGATATATAGATATGATATGGTCAGTTCAGATGATTCAGAGTCAGAGGGATTAGCAAGATTATCCATCCTGAGTGAAGCATCCTGAGTGAAGCATCCTGAGTTTCATCAGAAGTCATAGTGATGGGTGATAATGTTGTGGTAAGTGAGGAATATATATAATATATAAACTTCTCTAATCATGCCAGTTTCTGTTACATTCCAGACATTAATCATCCTAAATATATCCACAGACCACCTCATCTGAGCCTAATATAGCTTATCAACCTTAGAAATGATATATCTATATGATATCATATATGTCAGAATTGAGAGGTACAGAATACAAATATAGTCAAATTCTTGATATTCAGGCTAGCTTCCTATAAGTCCCCATTCATTTGTTTTTTTATTTGTGCTTTCCAGCGTTTTGATAGGAAATCCTGACTCTGCTCCAGGTAACTTGGTAAGGGTTATAATATGTTTTCCTTATGATTAACAACAAGCTAAACATTTACTGGACTTCTAGGAAATTGGTGGTTGTGACCATTGCTTGGCATTATATTTACCTTAAGCACCAACCAGATTTTCTCCATCACTCTTCATAGTATGTGATTTGCTCACCTCCATAAATTCCTTAGATATTTTCCAGCTTTATTGTCTTTATTCTTCCTCTGGGTTAAAAGTAGTTGCTTATCACCTCCGTGAATAAACCCCACATTGATCTTCTTCAGATGTACCCTTCTCCAATTCTCACCAAGTAGATACGATCTTTCTTGCACTCTGAAATAACAGGGAAATTTTGTCTCTCATTTGACTTTTACTACTCTCCTTTTTGATATGTAGCATATTATGAATTTTTCTTTATGACACTTTTCTCTTTCTTTACAATATACTGTATCCTACCCAGGATGTAGCATCATGTCTGCTGTGCTTAATATGTTCTAAATATATACATGAATATATATACATTTATATGTATTTATTCTTTTCATTTATTTATGGATAAATATGATGTCCTTGTGTTTGAGTGTTTGACAAACCTGGGACTGACTCCTCATAAAATTTCACTATTTTTGATAGAATGAAATGGAACATTATGAACACCAAGAGACAGACCCAAAGGCTCTTCATGTTTACTTCTTATCAAATGCAATGGCCAAAAAATGCACATAGATTACTTGTACTGTTCTCATTCTTGTGCCTGAAGATGATAATAATCAACTGTCAGATGAAGAGTCTTGTTCTTGCAAACTGGCTTTGTTTCCTCAGTAATTGTGTGTGGATGATGGAAGAGACTCAAAATGTATTCTTTAACTCTCTTTAGGCTCCACCAGGAAGCTCTTTCATCCAAGAAAGTCGGTCCCCTACCATAAGTGGATTTCCCTATAAAATGGATTTATAGAGAAATTCTCCTTCAACGGCATTTTGACTTTTATGGAAAACAATGGGACAGACTATATATATGTATGAGACATACATACAAAAATAGAAAAGAGTTTTCGTAAACAAGAAAGACTTTAAAGGAATTAGTCGGTATTATCCAATTTCTCTCAGTGCAGTCATAAAAAGGACACAACCTTGGTTAAATTCAATAGCAGTTATCAGTATCTTAGTTTATGAGGACCTGTTGCTACATGGCATTGCTATGAATTCTCAAAGTCCCTTTGTGGATTTTCTGGGTGATCCCCAGTAATAAGTTATAATCCATAAGACTAATATCTACCAATTCAGCTTAGAATTTAATCGCTCTATATAAATTTGTCTAAGAAATTGGTGTTTCTAAGAATATTATAGAGGTATTTGATACATAATCATCTGAGATATCTAAATAAAACACAGCTTTCTAAAATCCATAACAGGTATTGATACAGCATCTCTGGAGTCAAGACTTGGAATTCCACCTCTTTAACAGGCTACCCTCTGATGGTTTGAAGATCACTACTCTAATACCAATTTAATTAAAACACAAATTTTGATGCTCAATTGTCATTTACCTGAAATTTGATCACCGTTATTAAATGCTTTTCTACATTTTAGCATGCTAATAATCTTACAACCTTAATGGTATAAGCCTCTTTCTTTTTTAAGACTTTACTTTTTAGAGCAGTTTTAGGTTTACGATAAAATTGAGAGGAAGGTACAGAGATTTTTCTGTATAACTTCTGATCCCACATGTGCACAGACTCCCTCGTTATCAATATAATTCACCAGAATGGTACATTTTTTTCCAAGGAAAAACCCGAATTGACATATCATAATTACCAAATGTTCATAGTTTACCTTATTGTACACTCTTGGTATTCTACATTCTACAGATCTGGACAAATGTATAATGACATGTATCCATTATTATGATATAATACATTCCATCACTCATACCATTATTATAGTATCATACATTCGCTCCACTAAAAAGCCTTGGTCTCTATCTTTCCCACTTATTACCCTTAGCAACCACTGATCTTTCTATTATCTTCATAGTTTTGCGTCTTCCAGAATGTCATATAGTTGGAATCATACAGAATGTAACCTTCTCAGATTGGTTTCTTTCACTTAGTAATACACATCTATGGTTCCTACAAATCTTTCCATGGGCTTGATTATTTCTTTTTAGTGCTAAATAATATTCCATTTGTCTAGACATACCAGTTTATCAAATCACCTACTTCAGGACATCTTGGTTGCTTCCAAGGTTTGACAATCACAAATAAAGCTGCTATTAACATCCATGTGCAGGTTTTTGTGTGAGCATACATTTCAGCTTCTTTGGATAAATACCAAGGAGTGTGATTTCTGGATCTTATGGTAAGGGTATGTTATTTTCAAAAGTGGCTGTACCATTTGGCATTTCCACCAGCAATGTATGAGAGTTCTTGTTGCTCCACATCCCCTCCAGCATTTGGTGTTGTCAGTGTTCCAGATTCTGGCCATGATAATAGGTGAGTAGTGTTATCTATTTGTTGTTTTAATTTGCATTTTGCAGACGACATGATGAGGAGCCTCTTTTCATATGCTTATTTGCCATCTGTATAACTCTTTTGATAAGGTGTTTGTTAAGGTCTTTGGCCCATATTTTAATTGATTTCTTTGTTTTATTATTGTTGAGTTTTAAGAGTTATTTGTATATTTTGAATAATAGTCCTTTATCAGATGTGTCTTCTGCAAATATTTTCTCCTAATCTGAAGCTTGTCTTCTAATTCTCTGATATTGTCTTTCACAGAAGTTTTTAATTTTAATGAAGTACAACTTATCAATTACTTCTTTCAGGTAGCATGTCTGTGGTGTTGTTATCTAAAAAGACAACAGCATATCCAAGGTCATCTAGGTTTTCTCCTATGTTATTTTATAAGAGTTTTATCGCTTTTCATTTTACATTTAGATCTGTGATCCATTTTGAGTCAGTTTTGTGAAGGGTGTGAGGTCTCTGTCTAGATTCACTTTTTTGCATGTGGATATCTAGCTGTTCCGGTATCATTTGTTGAACAGATACTCTTTCATCTGTATTGCCCTTGTTCCTTTTTCCAAAGATCAGCTGACTATGTTTGTTGATTCTATTTATGAGTTCTATATCCTGTTTCATTGATCCATTTGTCTATTTTTTTGCCAACATCACACTGCTTTGATTACTGTAGCTTTAAAGTAAGTCCTGAAGTTGGGGAGCATTGGTCCTCCAACTTTGTTTCTTCTTCAGTATTGTATTGCCTATTCTGAATCTTTTGCTTTTCCATATAAATTTAGAATCAGTGTGTTGATATACATAAAATAACTTTCTGGGATTTTGATTGGGATTACACTGAATCTATACATCAAGTTAGGAAGGACAGACATCTTGACAATATTGAGTCTTCCTTCTTATGCATGAATATGGAATATCTCTCCATTTTCTTAGATCTCCTTTGATTTCATTCATCAGAGATTTGCAGTTTTCCTCAACTAGACCTTGTACATATTTTGTTAGATTTTTATTTTATCTTGGGGGGTGCTAATGTAAATGGTATTGTGTTTTTAATTTTAAATTCCACTTGTTCATTGTTGCCATATAGCAAAGTAACTGATTTTTGCATATTAACCTTGTATTCTGCACCCTTGCTATAACTGCTTATTAATTAAACTTGTATTCTGCACCCTTGCTATAACTGCTTATTAATTAACCTTGTATTCTGCACCCTTGCTATAACTGCTTATTAGTCTCAGGAATTTTTTGTTGATTCTTTCAGATATTTTTCTGTAGCTGATCATATCAACATAGACAGTTTTATTTCTTTCTTCCTAATCTATATACCTTTTGTTTCTTTTTCTTGCCTTATAATGCATTAGAAAAGACTTCCAGTAGGATATTGAAAAGTAGTGGTGAGAGAGGTCATCCTTGTTTAGTACCTGATCTTAGAGGGAAAGTTTCAAATTTCTAACCATTAACCAAGATGTTAGGTATAGGTTTGTTATAGATAGTCTTTGTAAAGTTGAGGAAGTTCTCCTTTATTCCTAGTTTACTGAGTTTTTATCATGAATGGGTGTTGGATTTTGTCAAATACTTTTTCTGCATCTACTGATAATGATCAGGTGATTTTTTTTTTTTTCTTTTTTGGTCAGCTGATGTGATGGATTACATTAATTGATTTTCAAATGTTGAACTAGCCATACATACCCAAGATCAATTCTTCTTGGTTGTTGTGCATAATCATTTTTATCTTTTTGGGTTCAATTTGCTAATATTTTGTTGAAGATTTTTGCAGCTATGTTTATGAGAGATACTGATCTATAGTTTTCTTTTCTTGCAAGGTTGTTGTCTGATTTTGTGTTAGTGTAACACTAGCCTCACAGATGAGTCAGGAAGTATTTCTTTTGTTTCTATCCTCTAAAAAATATTGTAGAGAATTGGTATTATTTATTTCCTAAATATTTGGTAGAATTTGTCAGTGAACCCATCTGGGCTTGGTGCTTTCTGTCTGGAAGGCTATTATTTATTTATTCCATTTCTTTAATAGATACAGGCTTATTCAGACTTTCTACTTCTCCCTGTGTGAGTTTTGGTAGTTTGTGTATTTCAAGAAATTGGGCCATTTCACTTAGGTTATCAAATTTGTGGGCATAGAGTTTGTTACAGTATCCCTTTATTTATCATTTTCATTTCCATAGAGCTATAATAATGTCCCCCCTTTTATTTCTGATATTATTAATTTGTGTTCTCTCCCTTTTTTTCTTAGGTTAGTAGATGCTTATCAATTTCATTGATCTTTTCAAAGAATCAGGCTTTGGTTTCACTGATTTTCTGTATTAATTTTCTTTTTTCAATTTCATTGATTTATGTTCAAACTCTTTTTTCAAGCCTCATCTTCCTTATCTCTAAAATAATATAATGCATGAAAAGCACTTAGCAGTGCCTGGCATGTAATAAACAATGATAAGTGTTAGTGATTGTTATTATTATCCGGCCTTGTTAAGAAGAACAGAGTGCTCTGAGGTATTTCAGAAATTAATTTTCCCTCTTCCTCCTGAGAGAAGCAGGAAGGGATTTTTCTTGGATATTTACTGTGAGAATCTGGTCCAGCTCCTGGAGGTAAATCTCACAATACTGTAAGGACCTCCTAATGATTGCATCCCCCTGGAGTTTTTAACACTCAGAGTGTTAGCACTGAGCCTCCAGCAATTAGTCAATTACAGTTAGATTTTCCTAGCCCCACACTTGTTCCCATAGGGGATTCAGTTCTGAAGCTCTGCTCTGGTAAGCCATGACTCCCTGTATTTGCCTACTTGTCTTTCCAATCTTAGGGCCAGGAGTTTCACCTGTGTCCTCCCCTCTCTTATGTACCCAAGTAAAGTTGTTGATTTTTCAGTCTGTTCAGTTTTTTACTTGTTGTTAGGACAGACAGAGTGGCAAATTCCAAGCTTTTTATATGCAAGATCGGGAACCAGAAGTCATTACAAGCATTTTAAATTCATTTTTGAGGTCATTTCTAAAAAAAATACTTCTTTCAAAGTACTTCTACCAAATTATGTGTTACAAGCAATTAATTTAATCAAATTTATAACACTCCTTATAAATTTAAACAACTTAACTATTTTACCACTGTTACTTTTTTTCCTAGTGGTTAGAATCCCTTTATCTGACTGTTAATCAAATTTGTACATATCACAGCTTTCTTTTCAGTGAAGAATTGGTATTTTGGTGAAATGAAAGATGAAATGAATCAATCAGAACTCTATTTAAACCTGCTGCATTTAGTTTTCAAAACCTGTAACTGATTAGATAATAGTGAATTTATAGATACAACATGATCAAACTAATGATATTAGCAGATGCCACAGAGGCAAAAGATAATCAATAGCAAACATTATCATTTGGTGTCCCAGCCACAGATCATCTCCATATTTTCCTCAAGGTTTTGCTATTTTTTCTGCATCAGAAGATGCCACTACTCTCTCTCTAATTTCTCCATTCACACCTCATTCTGCATTTTTCCTTTTCACTGTGACTGTCACTAAGAGTTTCACAACTGTATGCAACTTACATCGTTAGATCAGAGGCCAGGGCAACAGTATGGCCTTCAGTGTGAAACTGTCATCTCTATAATGTATGACAAATGGGCTAAAAGGTCTGTTGTCTTCAATGAAGATTAAAAAAAATAAGGAAAGAAAAAGACAACCACAGTAATCCAAACCAATTCTATCTTGCACAAAATACTGCACATGTATAAATAATTATTAAAATCATAATAATGATGATATAAATAATAATAATGAGAAGAAGGAGTGGGAAGCTTGGCTCCTCAGTGAACTAGATACAACATGGTAAAAAGGAGCAAAATCAATCCAATGAAAATTGAATTATAAGGGAATTGGTTATGAGGTAAAATAGCCATTCAAAAATTATGTGAGAGCCTAGATCGCATAGATGGAGCAAGCTGTTAAACCAGATTATTATATTGGCTTTGAATTCTGACCCTAGTTCACAAGGTTAAGAGAGGTTAAGAGAGTCTGTAATTATTACAGGTTAAGAGAGTCTGTAATTATTTATAATGCCTTACATTTATATACTACATTACAGTTTACAAAACATTTTAATTTTTTAAAACTTATATTCTCATTTTACATGTTAAAAGAGAAAGAGAGATGTCGGTTACATTTTGACTTAAGATTCATAGCTAGTGACAGAAGTGGGCCCAGAACTCAGGATTTCAGACTCTCAGCCCAGTATCTGTTACAGTACACCCCATAATCATATGCTTAATTCTTCCCCACCCATCACGGCTAAAACTTCACTAAACTCACCTCCTATAATGGCTGCTGCTTAGAAAGGATCTGGGTACTTGTAAAGGGATCTGAACCGTGCTTGTCATATTGTCAAGGAATTCTGATACCATGCAATCATTGCTTGCTGGTGAGAATTTTGACAGTCTTACTCCTGAGCAGGAAGATTTATTTGAAACTATCTTGAATAAACTTTTACACTAGTAAATTTTTTACATCCAATAACTACAAATGTGGAAAAAGTATTTTCCTATTTTTGACAGTTTCTAGGTAGATACAAATTTAAATTGAGGTTCAGAGACTAACGTATATTTATACATGCATAATTATTTATCTAGTATAAAGTGTGCATATAAATTCAGCTAAACATGGAGGAAAGTATCAAATCATTAGGCTCTTTTTTTTTTAACATCTTTATTGGAGTATAATTGCTTTACAATGGTGTGCTAGTTTCTGCTTTATAACAAAGTGAATCAGTTATACATATACATATGTTCCCATATCTCTTCCCTCTTGCGTCTCCCTCCATCCCACCTTCCCTATCCCACCCCTCTAGGTGGTCACAAAGCACCGAGCTGATCTCCCTGTGCTATGCGGCTGCTTCCCACTAGCTAGCTATTTCACATTTGGTAGTGTATATATGTCCATGCCACTCTCTCACCCTGTCACATCTTACCCCTCCCCCTCCCCATATCCTCAAGTCCATTCTCTAGTAGGTCTGTGTCTTTATTCCCGTCTTGCCACTAGGTTCTTCATGACCATTTTTTTTCCCCCTTAGATTCCATATATATGCGTTAGCATACTGTATTTATTTTTCTCTTTCTGACTTACTTCACTCTGTATGACAGACTCTAACTCCATCCACCTCACTACAAATACCTCCATTGCATTTCTTTTTATGGCTGAGTAATATTCCATTGTATATATGTGCCACATCTTCTTTATCCATTCATCCGATGATGGACACTTAGGTTGCTTCCATGTCCTGGCTATTGTAAATAGAGCTGCAATGAAGATTTTGGTACATGACTCTTTTTGAATTATGGTTTTCTCAGAGTATATGCCCAGTAGTAGGATTGCTGGGTCATATGGTAGTTCTATTTTTAGTTTTTTAAGGAACCTCCATACTGTTCTCCATAGTGGCTGTATCAATTTACATTCCCACCAACAGTGTAAGAGTGTTCCCTTTTCTCCACACCCTCTCTAGCATTTAATGTTTCTAGATTAATGATGATGGCCATTCTGACCGGTGTGAGATGATATCTCATTGTAGTTTTGATTTGCATTTCTCTAATGATTAATGATGTTGAGCATTCTTTCATGTGTCTGTAGGCCATCTGTATATCTTCTTTGGAGAAATGTCTATTTAGGTCTTCTGCCCATTTTTGGATTGGGTTTTTTTTTGTTATTGAGCTGCATGAGCTGCTTGTAAAGCTTGGAGATTAATCCTTTGTCAGTTGCTTCATTTGCAAATATTTTCTCCCATTCTGAGGGTTGTCTTTTGGTCTTGTTTATGGTTTCCATTGCTGTGCAAAAGCTTTTAAGTTTCATTAGGTCCCATTTGTTTATTTGTGTTTTTATTTCCATTTCTCTAGGAGGTGGGTCAAAAAGGATCTTGCTGTGATGTATGTCATAGAGTGTTCCGCCTATGTTTTCCTCTAAGAGTTTGATAGTGTCTGGCCTTACATTTAGGTCTTTAATCCATTTTGAGTTTATTTTTGTGTATGGTGTTAGGGAGTGTTCTAATTTCATACTTTTACATGTACCTGTCCAGTTTTCCCAGCAACACTTATTGAAGAGGCTGTCTTTTCTCCACTGTATATGCTTGCCTCCTTTACCAAAGATAAGGTGACCATATGTGCTTGGGTTTATCTCTGGGTTTTCTATCCTGTTCCGTTGATCTATATTTCTATTTTTGTGCCAGTACCAAACTGTCTTGATTACTGTAGCTTTGTAATATAGTCTGAAGTCAGGGAGCCTGAATCCTCCAGCTCCATTTTTCGTTCTCAAGACTGTTTTGGCTATTCGGGGTCTTTTGTGTTTCCATACAAATTGTGAAATTATTTGTTCTAGTTCTGTGAAAAATGCCAGTGGTAGTTTGATAGGGATTGCATTAAATCTGTAGATTGCTTTGGGTAGTAGAGTCATTTTCACAATGTTGATTCTTCCAATCCAAGAACATGGTATATCTCTCCATCTATTTCTATCATCTTTAATTTCTTTCATCAGTGTCTTATAATTTTCTGCATACAGGTCTTTTGTCTCCTTAGGTAGGTTTATTCCTAGATATTTTATTCTTTTTGTTGCAATGGTAAACGGGAGTGTTTTCTTAATTTCACTTTCAGATTTTTCATCATTAGTGTATAGGAATGAAAGAGATTTCTGTGCATTAATTTTGTATCCTGCTACTTTACCAAATTCATTGATTAGCTCTAGTAGTTTTCTGGTAGCATCTTTAGGATTCTCTATGTATAGTATCATGTCATCTGCAAACTGACAGCTTTACTTCTTTTCCAACTTGGATTCCTTTTATTTCTTTTTCTTCTCTGATTGTTGTGGCTAAAACTTCCAAAACTATGTTGAATAATAGTGGTGAGAGTGGGCAACCTTGTCTTATTCCTGATCTTAGTGGAAATGGTTTCAGTTTTTCACCATTGAGGACAATGTTGGCTGTGGGTTTGTCATATATGGCCTTTATTATGTTGAGGAAAGTTCCCTCTATGCCTACTTTCTGCAGGGTTTTTATCATAAACGGGTGTTGAATTTTGTCGAAAGCTTTCTCTGCATCTATTGACATGATCATATGGTTTTTCTCCTTCAATTTGTTAATATGATGTATCACGTTGATTTATTTGCGTATATTGAAGAATCCTTGCATTCCTGGAATAAACCCCACTTGATCATGGTGTATAATCCTTTTAATGTGCTGTTGGATTCTGTTTGCTAGTATTTTGTTGAGGATTTTTGCATCTATGTTCATCAGTGATATTGGCCTGTAGTTTTCTTTCTTTTTGACATCTTTATCTGGTTTTGGTGTCAGGGTGATGGTGGCCTCGTAGAATGAGTTAGGGAGTGTTCCTCCCTCTGCAATATTTTGGAAGAGTTTGAGATGGATAAGTGTTAACTCTTCTCTAAATGTTTGATAGAATTTGCCTGTGAAGCCATCTGGTCCTGGGCTTTTGTTTGTTGGAAGATTTTTAATCACAGTTTCAATTTCAGTGCTTGTGATTGGTCTGTTCATATTTTCTATTTCTTCCTGGTTCAGTCTCAGCAGTTTGTGCATTTCTAAGAATCTGTCCATTTCTTCCAGGTTGTCCATTTTATTGGCATAGAGTTGCTTGTAGTAATCTCTCATGATCGTTTGTATTTCTGCAGTGTCAGTGGTTACTTCTCCTTTTTCATTTCTAATTCTATTGATTTGAGTCTTCTCCCTTTTTCTCTTGATGAGTCAAGCTAATGGTTTATCCATTTTGTTTATCCTCTCAAAGAACCAGCTTTTAGTTGTATTGATCTTTGTTACTGTTTTCTTCATTTCTTTTTTATTTATTTCTGATCTGATCTTTATGATTTCTTTCCTTCTGCTAGCTTTGGGGTTTTTTTGTTCTTCTTTCTGTAATTGCTTTAGGTGCAAGGTTAGGTTGTTTATTCGAGATGTTTCCTGTTTCTTGAGGTAGGCTTGTATTGCTATAAACTTCCCTCTTAGAACTGCTTTTGCTGCATCCCATAGGTTTTGGGTCGTCGTGTCTCCATTGTCATTTGTTTCTAGGTATTTTTTGATTTCCCCTTTGATTTCTTCAGTGATCACTTCGTTATTAAGTAGTGTATTGTGTAGCCTTCATGTGTTTGTATTTTTTATAGCTCTTTTCCTGTAATTGGTATCTAGTCTCATAGCATTGTGGTCAGAAAAGATACTTGATATGACTTCAATTTTCTTAAATTAACCAAGCCTTGATTTGTGACCCAAGATATGATCTATCCTGGAGAATGTTCCATGAGCACTTGAGCAAAATGTGTATTCTGTTGTTTTTGGGTGGAATGTCCTATAAATATCAATTAAGTCCATCTTGTTTAATGTATCATTTAAAGCTTGTGTTTCCTTACTTATTTTCATTTTGGATGATCTGTCCATTGGTGAAAGTGGGGTGTTAAAGTCCCCTACTATGATTGTGTTACTGTCGATTTCCCCTTTTATGGCTGTTAGTATTTGCCTTATGTATTGAGGTGCTCCTATGTTGGGTGCATAAATATTTACAATTGTTATACCTTCCTCTTGGATTGATCCCTTGATCATTATATAGTGTCCTTCTTTGTCTCTTGTAATAGTCTTTATTTTAAAGTCTATTTTGTCTCATATGAGAATTGCTACTCCAGCTTTCTTTTGATTTCCATTTGCATGGAATATCTTTTTCCGTCCCCTCACTTTCAGTCTGTATGTGTCCCTAGGTCTGAAGTGGGTCTCTTGTAGACAGCATATATACGGGTCTTGTTTTTGTATCCATTCAGCCAGTTTGTGTCTTTTGGTGGGAGCATTTAATCCATTTACATTTAAGGTAATTATCGATATGTATGTTCCTATTCCCATTTTCTTAAATGTTTTGGGTTTGTTATTGTAGGTGTTTTCCTTCTCCTGTGTTTCTTGCCTAGAGAAGTTCCTTTAGCATTTGTTGTAAAGCTGGTTTGGTGGTGCTGAACTCTCTCAGCTTTTGCTTGTCTGTAAAGGTTTTACTTTCTCCATCAAATCTGAATGAGATCCTTGCTAGGTAGAGTAATCTTGGTTGTAGGTTTTTCTCCTTCATCACTTTAAATATATCCTGCCACTCCCTTCTGGCTTGCAGAGTTTCTGCTGAAAGATCAGCTGTTAACCTTATGGGGATTCCCTTGTGTGCTATTTGTTGTTTTTCCCTTGCTGCTTTTAATGTGTTTTCTTTATATTTAATTTTTGATAGTTTGATTAATACGTGTCTTGGCGTGTTTCTCCTTGGGTTTATCCTGTATGGGACTCTCTGTGCTTCCAGGACTTGGTTAACTATTTCCTTTCCCATATTAGGGAAGTTTTCAACTATAATCTCTTCAAATATTTTCTCAGTCCCTTTCTTTTCCTCTTCTTCTTCTGGGACCCCTATAATTCGAATGTTGGTGCGTTTAATGTTGTCCCAGAGGTCTCTGAGACTGTCCTCAGTTATTTTCATTCTTTTTTCTTTATTCTGCTCTGCAGTAGTTATTTCCACTATTTTATCTTCCAGGTCACTTATCCTTTCTTCTGCCTCAGTTATTCTGCTATTGATCCCTTCTAGAGTATTTTTAATTTCATTTATTGTGTTTTTCATCATTGCTTGGTTCCTCTTTAGTTCTTTTAGGTCCTTGTTAAATGTTTCTTGCATTTTGTCTACTCTATTTCCAAGATTTTGGATCATCTTTACTATCATTATTCTGAATTCTTTTTCAGGTAGACTGCCTATTTCCTCTTCATTTGTTAGGTCTGGTGTGTTTTGACCCTACTCCTTCATCTGCTGTGTGTTTTTCTGTCTTCTCATTTTGCTTATCTTACTGTGTTTGGGGTCTCCTTTTCACAGGCTGCAGGTTCGTAGTTCCCGTTGTTTTTGGTACCTGTCCCCAGTGGCTAAGGTTGATTCAGTGGGTTGTGTAGGCTTCCTGGTGGAGGGAACTAGTGCCTGAGTTCTGGTGGATGAGGCTGGCTCTTGTCTTTCTGGTGGGCACGTCCACGTCTGGTGGTGTATTTTGGGGTGTCTGTGGCCTTATTATGATTTTAGGCAGCCTCTCTGCTAATGGATGGGGCTGTGTTCCTGTCTTGCTAGTTGTTTGGCATAGGGTGTCCAGCACTGTAGCTTGCTGGTCGTTGAGTGAAGCTGGGTCTTGATGTTGAGATGGAGATGTCTGAGAGATTTTTGCCATTTGGTATTACATGGAGCTGGGAGGTCTCTTGTGGACCAGTGTCCTGAAGTTGGCTCTCCCACCTCAGAGGCACAGCCCTGATGCCTGGCTGGAGCACCAAGAGCCTTTCATCCACATGGCTCAGAATAAAAGGGAGAAAAAAATAGAAATAAAGAAAGAAAGAAAGAGGATAAAATAAAATAAAGCTATTATAATAAAAAATAAGAAAAAAATTATTAAAAAATATTTATTAAGAAAAAAATTTAATTTTTTTAAAATAAATTTATTAATTTTTTATAAGAAAAAAATTATTAAGAAAATATTTAGTAAGAAAAAAATTTTTTAATTTTTTAAAATATAAAATAAGAAAAAAATTATTAAGAAAAAATTTATTAAGAAAAAAAATTTTTTTAATTTTTTTAAATAAAAAATAAGGAAAAAATTATTAAGAACACATTTATTAAGAAAAAAAATTTTTAAGTAAAAAAAAAAAAAAAGAAAACAGACGGACCGAACCCTAGGACAAATGGTGAAAGCAAAGCTATACAGACAAAATCTCACCCAGAAGCATACACATATACGCTCACAAAAAAAGGAAAAGGGGAAAAATTAATATATCCTGCTCCCAAAGTCCACCTCTTGAATTTGGGATGATTCGTTGTCTATTCAGGTATTCAACAGATGCAGGTACATCAAGTTGTTTGTGGAGCTTTAATCCTCTGCTTCTGAGGCTGCTGGGAGAAATTTCCCTTTCTCTTCTTTGTTTGTACAGCTCCCAGGGTTCAGCTTTGTATTTGGACCCGCCTCTGTGTGTAGGTCGCCTGAGGGCGTCTGTTCTTCGCTCACACAGAACGGGGTTAAAGGAGCAGCTGCTTCGGGGGCTCTGGCTCACTCAGGCAGGGGGAAGGGAGCAGTACGGAGGAGGCGGGGCGAGCCTGCGGAGGCAGAGGCCGGCGTGACATTGCAGCAGCCTGAGGCGCGCTGTGCATTCTCCCGGGGAAGTTGTCCCTGGATCACGGGACCCTGGCAGTGGCGGGCTGCACAGGCTCCCGGTAGGGGAGGTGTGGATAGTGACCTGTGCTCGCACACAGGCTTCTTGGTGGCGGCAGCAGCAGCCTTAGCGTCTCATGCCCGTCTCTGGGGTTCGCGCTGATAGCTGCGGCTCGCGCCCTTCTCTGGAGCTCGTTTAGGCGGCGCTCTGAATCCCCTCTCCTTGCGCACCGCAAAACAAAGAGGCAAGAAAAAGTCTCTTGCCTCTTTGGCAGCTCCAGACCTTTTCCCGGACTCCCTCCCGGCTAGCTGTGGTGAGCTAACCCCTTCAGGCTGTGTTCACGCCGCCAGCCCCAGTCCTGTCCCTGCGATCCGACTGAAGCCTGAGCCTCAGCTCCCAGCCCCGCCCGCCCCGGCGGGTGAGCAGACAAGCCTCTCGGGCTGGTGAGTGCTGCTCTGCGCCGAGCCTCTGTGCGGGAATCTCTCTGCTTTGCCCTCCACACCCCTGTGGCTGTGCTCTCCTCCGTGGCTCTGAAGCTTCCCCCCTCCACCACCCGCAGTCTCCGCCTGCGAAGGGGCTTCCTAGTGTGTGGAAACCTTTCCTCCTTCACAGCTCCCTCCCACTAGTGCAGGTCCCATCCCTATTCTTTTGTCTCTGTTATTTCTTTTTTTTTTGCCCTACCCAAGTACGTGGGGAGTTTCTTGCCTTTTGGGAGTTCTGATGTCTTCTGCCAGCGTTCAGTGGGTGTTCTGTAGGAGCAGTTCCACGTGTAGATGTATTTCTAATGTATCTGTGGGAAGGAAGGTGATCTCTGCATCTTACTCTTCCGCCATCTTGCCCAGACCCCCCATTAGGCTCTTAAATAGCATTTTAACTATTCCTCAAACATCCCTCTTTAATGAGTTAATAAAATAGTAAACGTCATCACAGCAATTTCTTATTCACCAAGGGCAAAAATTTGTAGAACAATTTGTCTACACCTGTCCTTGATTTTCCAACCAAGTTCACACAAGCAAAAATATTGAAAGTAGTAAAACTCTTCCATTAGTTATTTTTAAGGAATACTTTTAGCATTAAAAATCTTCGTTTCCTTTTTAAAACCTTTTAACTAACTACAGTTTCTAACAAACCACTTTTTTTTGTTTTTTGCATGTAATCCCTAGTTTCATGAGTCAGCTAGGGCCACCAAACTATAATTCAGTGACAGATGGTTTTCTAAAGACACAAAAGAGATTCAAATTAAGCATAGCAATGAGAGGGCTCTAAAGTTAGAGGAGGCATAATACACTGCAGACACCAATGCGTTGTTCGCACGTACTATAATTAAACCTGAGGTAAGGCAGGGGAAATAAAAAATATAGGGAAAGGATCATGCAGTAGTTCCCTCTTATCCGTGGTTTACGCTACCCTTGGTTTCAGTTACCTGCGGTCAACCGTGGTCTGCAAATATTAGATGGAAAACTCCAGAAATAAGCAGTTCATACGTTTTAAACCGCACCCGCTCTGAGCGGCGTGATGAAATCTCGCGGGGTCTCGCAGGACTCCGGCCTGCTACGGGAGTGAACCGTCCTTCTGTCCAGCACTTCCTGCCTTCAGCCTAGTCACTAGAGCTTGTCTAGGTCATCAGATTGACTGTTGCGGTAACGCTGTGCATGTGTTCGAGTAACTACTTCATAAGGGCCCGAAGCACACGAGTAGAGATGCTGGCAATTCAGATACGCCCAGAAATAAGCAGTTCATACGTTTTAAACCGCACCCGCTCTGAGCGGCGTGATGAAATCTCGCGGGGTCTCGCAGGACTCCGGCCTGCTACGGGAGTGAACCGTCCTTTTGTCCAGCACTTCCTGCCTTCAGCCTAGTCACTGGAGGTTGTCTAGGTCATCAGATTGATTGTTGCGGTAACGCTGGGCATGTGTTTGAGTAACTACTCATGTGTTTGAGAGGCGGTTGAGTGCTTCCTTTAAGTGAGAAGGTGTAAATTCGTGACTTAAGGAAAGGAGCAAAAACCTTATGCTGCAGTTGCTAAAATCTACGGTAAGAGCAAATCTTCTATCCATGAAATTGTGAGGAAGGAAAAAGAAATGTGTGCTAGTTTTGCGGTCTTAACTGTCAAACTGCAAATGTTATGGCCACAGTGCATAAGTACTTAAGATAGAAAAGGCAGAATATTTGTACAAGATACCTTGAGAGAGAAGGCCAGAGAGAGAGAGGGAGACACCACACTCATGTAACTTTTATTATAATATATTATTATAACTGTTCTATTTTATGATTAGTTATTGTTGTTAATCTCTCACTGTGCCTAATTTATAAATTAAACTTTATCAGAGGTATGTATATATAGGAAAAAGCAGTATATATGGGTTTTTGTACTATCCACGGTTTCAGGCATCCACTGGGCGTCTTGGAAAGTATCCCGCTCAGAGAAGGGTGGACTACTATAGTCACATTATGAATTTTAATAGACAGAAGCATAACTTATAAAGAGAAATCACTTTAGAAAAGAAATAGCTTTACGTTTGTCATTTAGTATGTGGTGATTTTTCAGCTATTTATTATGTATTGCATTAAGGGCATCAGGAAAGAAACCGTCACATGTAATTTATCAGTATATAAAAGAAATCAAAATGGTTTTGTGTGATAGGTTTAGTACCTTTAAAATCTCATATAAAGTGTTTACAAATGTCACAGGATTGGAGGCTGCTGAAATAGAAGACAAAATATCATTATTATGCTTTGGAAGGGGTAGCTCAATAACATATTATAAATGCTAGTTTCTCTGAGTCCTGAAAATGTTTCCAAGCTTCCCAAAGACTTTTTTTTTTGAAATCACACTGTGACTCATCTTTGTATTTAAAGGACCAACTTCAAATAATATGTTATGACAGTAACTCTTAGATGTAGAAACATAAGCGATAAGAAGACAAACTCGTCATAATATCTAAGATCTAAAGCCAAGAAACATGTGGGAATATATTCTTAACATCCTTATCAGCTGTCTGTTGGGCCTTCCAATTTTGAAAGATGCACTTCCAAGTAAAATGCATTTCTGGTTATTCATTTGTTTATGGTTATAGAAAACTTTCACCTAAAGATGGCTTCTTGAGCAGTAGTAAATATCTAGAAATAAATGACTATGATTATATGATCGTGTGCCCTGAATATCTAAGAAAAATAACAGAAATTTTTAGAAGAAAAGAGAAAATTCAGAAAAGATAAATAAATATCTCTTTGTAGAAAACAAGAGAATAATATTATTTATAAAATAAACAAAATGTAATAAAAATTATACTAGTGATAGCCACAAAAACATAAAATGCATAAAAATAAACCTTAAAATGTAATACGAAGTTCTTGCATTAGACATTAGAAAATTTGACTGGAAACAAGAGATATCTAGATGAAATACAATTATGTAGTGATATATGTCTAGAAAGACTCACTGTTGTTTAGATGTCTACTCACAGATAAATGAAGAATATTTTGAGGGCAACAGGATTTTCTTTCCACTTAAACTGGTGTGTCTGTGATATTATTTATTTATTTACCTGCTGAAGTGCGTGTGGCATGTTTGTGGATGTAGAATGTCTCAATTTTGTACTTCCAGGAAAGGGTCTTCCCCGCTGGAGAGTAAAGTCTTAGAAGCTCCTTTAAGGTAAAGAGAGCAAATTTCCAGGCCAAAACAAGACTCATGACTGCAAGATACTCTGGCTATTGGGGAAATTATACCAATTCAAAAAAATTTTTGAGGACTCACTCCTGACAAAGAATGCTTCTACCCAAATTCCTAGTCATATAGGTCTGGTCATTAGGAAGAAAATGAATAAATTTGCATATGGTGACAAACTCCAAGAGAGTAAATAGTTAAAACCCTGGTACCTTCCCTTTGGTGGTTCACTATAATAAGAAATCCTCAGGTTGATTAGAAAAGTTCTGATTGAGGTCCATTGGCAAGAAGTCACCAAGAGCTGCTCACTATGAGAAGATGGACCCTGGTCTAGTAATCCAGACACAACAACAGGATCTCAGGGGCTTTTGGGAAGATGGTTAGCTCCAGGAATATGTCACACTGAATCTAAAAGTTGCTGTGGATTAAGATACCTGATACGGTCTTGTGTTCTGGGGAAAATGTAAGAGAAGTTATCTGTGAATTAAAAGAATTGAAACCTTGGAAAATTGCTCAAAAGACAAGGTTTATAACATTTTAAAGCCACTTTGGCTTTGGCTTTAAAAGATCATATCCTACTACCATCTGCAGAATTATTTCTATTGAACTCTAAGATACCTCAAGTTCTATATTGAAATTTCTTTCTATGAAATGAATTAACATTTATTTTAAGCGTACTTTTCAGGATATTATTTATTTATGCTATTCAATAGCTTCATGCGCTTTCATGGGAGAATAGGTATCCATAATATTTATATTTCTCCTTGACAATTAATTAGCCTTTATCTTGTTAGGCTTTGTATATTTCCTGAATGACCAACTTTTTGGTCATTTTACACTTTGGCCCTTGGAAAATTTTTACACTTTGGCCCTTGGAAAATTTATTGCTAAATTTGTAGTCACAAGGCAAATGTTTAGAAGATCATGGTATGTATATTTATGTTTCCCTTTTCCTTTCTCTACCTTTAATATATGCTAGTTGGTGGGGTTTGATGTACTTTTGAAAATCACCTTAAATCCTTCTGTATTTCTGGTTAAATATTGGAGACCAGACACTGGCATTGATCACCACTTCCTCCTAACATTTAATAAAAACGGTGGTAAAGAGTATAAAGATAGCCCTTGACCTTGTGAGTTTATTCTCTGCAATTTAATGTAATTTTGACAGGACAGAGAGATAAATTCATACATTCAGTTTGCCTCGTTTACACAAGTCAGCACACATTTTAAAAAATAATAGGCTGTAACTTATTCATTGAACTTTAATTGCAATAAAGGAATTATCACATAAAATTGGAAATAGAAACCAGTGGTAGTAATTTTAGCAACTGTTTGTCTCCTGGGTGCCAAGTACTCTGCTTTGCATTTTAACATATATTGACCCCAATCCCCATAGCAACACAGTATATAGGTAGTAATATTGCTTTCATTATTTGTGTTTGTTATTAGATAAGTCATTTATGAAAACATTTTTAATATAAAAATTATATTAAGACACAGATATACTGGACAGAACTCAAAGGTCACTTCAGTGTCTTCATTTCTACCCTCCTCCCTGGAGATGTTGCCACCCCACAGAATCACATTAAAGAAGCAACCTGTTATTAACTACAGTGGTCCAGATGTGCATCTTGATAATTCATCTTGGTGCTGTTCACAGTCTCTGCTGAAGTGCCCTTCATCCCCAAAAGTAATTTTTTATATTCACATCTGTTGACTGAAACTAAACTTCCCCTAGTGAGTAAGGACTATTTGAAAGGATGCATTAGCAAATTTTTCTTAGGTAGAATCTCTACTATTAGCTGTGGTTCCTTTGTTCATTTGTTGCTTTAACTTTGCTGTTGTTATTTTCCCCTTTAATTATACAGAAGACTGACAGAAAATGTATAATATTTCCTGTGGATTAGACAGAGAGGTATAGTAACATGAGTGAGAAAGAACAGAAATTGCCCCTACCAAACACTTACACATGATTAAGTATTGCACATTCGGATAGATGATTGCACATGATAATTGGTGCTTGCCTGTCCTGGAGGCTGCTTAAGAATATAATTACCCATTCTGCACTCAGGGTTGTGTTTTTTTCACAACTCAGACATTACTAAATGCATATTTCCACTTCACAAACTTATTTAAGGGTCCTGTGTTAGCACCTGCATTAGAAAACATTCCTGCTCATGTAAACTCCTATTTATGATAACTTTTCTCTTAGTGCTTAAAATTACAAGGACTTATCTGAGTAATTTTTAAAATAAAATTTTATTCCAAAAAACACTAAGAAACCTTATCTTTTCTCTACAATTAATCGTGTTAAATTTTACAGATAAAATGCATGTTTGTAAATAAGAAAACAGTACATCTGACCCTTCTATACTAGAACCAAGTATTTCAAGGAGGATGGTGCAAATTACATTACCTCTCTAATTTCATTTAGAACCTTAACAGAAACTCTATGTGCTCTGTCAGTACCCTGAGGAAAGCAATGTAGATAGCTTTGTTACGGAGTGCCATTCGAAATTTGATGTAAAATATTCTTCAACAGTAAGAAAATAAATAAATATTTTAGGTGTTATGGGCTGAATTGTTTTCCTCCCCAAATTCTTATGTTGAAGTTCTTAACCCCTGGTACCTCAGAATGTGTCTATATTTGGAGATAGGGTCTTATAGAGTTAATTAAGGTAAAATCAGGTGATATGGATGAGGCCTAATCCAATATGACTGGTGTCCTTATAGTAAGAGGAGATTAGGACACAGAAAGAAAGAAAGACCATATGAAGACACAGGGAGAAGATAGCTGTCTACAAGCTAATGAGAGAGACCCACAGAAGAAACCAACCCTGCTGACACCTTGATATTGGAATTCTAGCCTCCAAAACTGTGAGGAAATAAATTTATGTTGCTTAAGCTACCCAGTTCATGGTATCTTGTTATGGCTGCCCTAGCAAACTAATATACTAGGCATTAAGGTAAACATGAGTATGAGTTACTAGAGAGAAAACAAAAACTAAAAATAATGCAAAGGTCACTATTCAGTAATTGGGTGTATGTGTGTAATCACATGAATTAATATATAGGAAATAAAATGGTAATGAATTTGAGACAGAGACTATGCAATTGATGTGGAATTCCTTATTTGATATGTCTAAATTTCAAATCTACAGAGATTTTCAGGGCCCAATTTATGGATGCACTAGCTTTGTTTAATTACTTAAGAGATGCACAACATAATAAGGGACTTCTTGGATAAATAAATCTCATTTGTATAATTATAGGGTTAGAAGAGACTTTGAGTCAATTTGGAGCTTTTTTCCTTTGATCGAAACTGAATGGAGTATGTTTCCAATTCACTCATGTGAAAATGGTTGTCTCTGTAACTTGTGGACATGATTGCCTGTCTTCGCAATAGTAAGCCTCCTCTATTTTCCTTGATTTTATAACACCGATTTCTGCCAAACCATGTCAAATTGGCAACATTTGGGAGTATGTATCATCTGTATCTTGTTAAATATGCTGGCTAGTTCTCTGAGTTTGAAACCTAAAGTGAAGACAATATAAAATGAAAAGTAGTGTTAAAAACATGAATTCCTTTATAGAGTCAGTATGTAGATTTCAGAATGATCAATGGGTTTTGTAACGGATGCTTTTAGTTGGATGTCCTTGGGAAACCTACTTAATCTGTAATCTATAATCAATATCAAAAATGTAAAATGGAGATGCTAATATTTATTTCATAAGTATCTTTGTGCAGATTCCATTAGATAATGCTTGTAAAGTGCTTGCTATGGTATGTTTACATTGCTTATTAGAATTAATACCTTGCAAGGTTGTTTTGAGAATGCAATAAGGTGACAAGTGCCCATCCAAAACATAATGGACACCTGACAGATAATAACTTATCCTCCTTTTTCAGTTATTAAAAAAAAGAAAAACAGGAAATCTGAGTTTGTGATTTGAGATAGAAAGAGAAGAGGGAGAACGTGGAGGTAGGGAGATAGGGACGTTTTTTGGATCTTCATATTCAAACCATCTTTCTTCCATAAAACATTTTGAATTGATTTTTTTTCTCATTTTTTTGTGTATTTCAGTGTTTTGCATTTAGACAATATGACTAAGCCATCCCTGACTATTTTTTGATTCTTATTTAGGGGAAGTTTACGAAGTATTTAAAGATCAGTTAAAGATAAACTTATAATTTCCCTTCATAATTAATTGGAGTCATTTATTATTTCTATACGTAATTATCTGGAAATGTATGTTCACGTATAAGCCACAAATATGAAACACTTCTCTGGTATAGTTGCCATTTACCTGTATATTTCCATGTATCCTCTTATATCTTTTTGCCCTGGGGGATATTTTCTGTTATTATCCAGTTCAAGAGAGTTTTTTTTTTCTTTCTTTGATTATATGTTTTCAGAAAAGCCAGAAATCTCCCTGATCATGGCCTGAAAGACTCTTTAATTATAAGAGGAAGCAGAGGTAGAAAATATGTATGATCCCATTGTTGCAGGATATGATCCAGATGAAAATACACCTCTCAACTCAGCCACCTCTCAACTCAACTCAAGATTACTCTGATTTTTATTACCCTTATCACTAAAATTAAAGAGCTGAGAGTAACTTTTTCCGTGAGTGTAAAGGAGGAGCTAGGGAGGAATCCATGTTGGATCTAAACCCCCCACCCCAGGTAAAGGGTGGATTTCATTGACTTCAAAAGTCACTGTCCAAACCTATTGTCATCAATAAAGCAACTTTTTCCATTCTAAACTTTCAGTCAGCTGAGCAGCAAGCAGCTAACTGGAGCAAATTTCTCATCTAGAGACTGCTGCTTTTTCTGCCTTATCATGTACTCTACTTAGGCAGGTTGCTAATCAGGTAGTTTTGTGACTGCAAGTTCAAAATAATTCGAGAAAATGACAGCTATTTATCAAATCTAAAGCAGGAAGTAAAAATAGCTTCTACACAGTTTATACACTGCAAAATAAAATTCGCTTCTAAGAAAAGAGGCAATTTCTGGCTTTTAAGATGTAAAAATAATTGCGAGGTCCCAATTTCCTTAAGAGGCAGACTAGTTATTGTTGAATGCTAGTTGTGGTTGCAACTCTAATAGAAAGGGAAATAGTGTAAACATATAATGTAAAAAGTGCCTTGGGAAAGTGTTCACTGAATTTAGTATAATCGTTACTATGTTATATAATGCACTTAAATACAACTGAGTACAAAACAGGCATGTAATAGATACCCCATTGTGAATCCTGACAATTACAGTTAGCTTTATTTTTAAATACATGTTTATGTTTTGAAAGGAAAAAAGTTATTTGAGGGACACTAAAATAGTCTTCCTACAATTTTTGTTACACTGAAAAGTAGAATTGTTTGTTTTGCTTAAGTTGAAGTCTATTTAGGGTTTAAAAAACAAAACAGGAATCATCACAAACCAGTCGAAACTCTTGTTTCTGACTCTATTTCTGAAAAACCTTATCTGGAATATCTATTACATTAAATAATCTTCAAATATGTCTTTGTAAATATGGTATCATCTGTATAAGAAAATTATAACTACTCAAGATTAGGAAATGTATTGCTTTTCTGGGTGACATAGTATAGATTTTGAGTAGGGGTATGCTCATGCATTGGAGTGCTGTGTCTTGAATGAATTCTTGATGTTGCAGAAGTTGTGGCTGCAATAGCCTCACTTCCTTCCAGCACCTGCCTTAGCTTACTGGTTTTACTAAAATCTAGGATACAAAGTGGTCCTGTGGAAAACAATCTTCCTAGACCTAGGTGAGGAATAGGGCTTCTCTAAGAATTGTAAAGGTTTTGAATTTTAGGGCAGTAAGGAAAAAATAATAATGATTTCTCAGTTGCAGATCATGGACCAATATCATTAAGCTGGAATCGTTCATTATGACATATACAAAAATGAGTGATCAATTACTCTTGTTTTAATCATTGTAATACCTGCTTATTTTTGATAAACCTTGCCATTTTGTGACCTCATTTAATTTGAAATTTCAAAAAACATCAAGTAGGATATCTAAGCCTTAATCAGAGAATGAAATAGTAAACTATATACTTAATATTCAAATTACAGTACCTCTTACCCAGGACATTCTGATATATGCATCAAATAACTCCAGCTGAGTGTCACTTATTAAAAGTGAAGAGAAAATCAATATCTGGTATATAACTACCTTGTGCATTTAAAAATATAATTTCATATAATATATTATATATGCCATGTTTTATGAAGCATACTATTTAATTAATGCCTTGATATGTTTTAACTATATTATACGTATGTTAAACTTAAAAGAACAGTTTCTAAGACATAAAACTACACAATTCTACCTTTGTAATAAGTACAAGTGGGTTTTAATTAAGTAACAAAAATGATAAGAATCAAAATTATTAGCAGTAAGATATTTCTTTAGATATCAAGGGAAATGAAGAGAAAAGAAATTCTGTACTTGGAAGATAGGGAATTCATAAAGATGCATTAAAAATAAGATGAGTAAGAGAAGGGACAATGAAAGAGTTGAATGTGGTGACCTACATCAGACCATAGATACATCAGTCCCCATGCATCCTACCTTCTTTATAGCACAAAGTTTATTCATGTCTGAGCAGACCAACCATGTCTTCCCAGTCACTCTTTATTTACATTAAGCAATGCATGAAAGAAGCCATTCTGTAAAACCACATTCCTACAGAGTCATGCATGTTTTTACTGGCTAGACAATATTATCTGTAAGATTTCAATTGTATGCTGTAATATTTAGATAGATATTGGATTGTAAAGATACTTAAACCAATATTAAGCAGGACTTAAGAATCAGCTCAGAAAATAATTACTAATTAATCTTCTTTTCCCTAAAACCAGAGAAGATCTTTAAGTAAAGGCTATAAATAGAATGGAATAAAATTTTAGAATACGTGGCACTGGGAAGCACATTAGTGGCTCTATTGCTTAGAAATCCTCAGGCTCTTCCTGAATGAGACTACTCTTTATTTCCATATTCTTATCAGCAAATTAGTGTGAAAGATTGGGAAATGCCAGTATTCCTATTACATCACACTCTGATACTCCTTTGCATCCTCACCCTGAACAGAAGCTGGAAAGTATCACTGTATCTCTACTTTTCTCATTTAACCAGCTTATAATGCAAGATCAAGTAGTGAGGGTTCTCTCTTACGCAATCCTCTTTTTACAGATAATTAACTAAGGTCCAGAGTAGTTACTTCACATTCATCTAGCTGGGGTCAAGGCCAGTATTAAAGCTCAGTTCAGTCAATAATTTCATTTCCATGTCAAGTTGCCTCAAGCAACCAAGTAATCAGGCAATGCATTTCGCACAGAACTCATTAATAGCCATTTTGTGTATTGCCTGAAGACCATCATGCTATTTTGAGAATTTCTACCCAACAGCTATTCAGATTTTATAACATTAGAAAATTTACTCTACAATTAAAGCCATAAAAAGCATGCATTTATGACTTTAACAGGTCATTAAAATACATGTAAGTACCACTATTAAAAAATGCTGAATCTTAGAGATACTTTTCTGGGAGTCATGTATTTTTATAAAGTATAATCAAAAATTTGCACTTGCTCTGCCAATTTTTACTGCACACTTCACGGCACAGGCAGAAGGCATCTTGTCTGTTTGTTACCCCCTGCAAAAATAGAAACTCTGTAAAAGCAGAAGTATTATATTTTTCAAAGTGGTAACTGTTATAAATGAACGAATCAGTGAATGAATGTAGGGCCACATGAGAAGAAAGAGGGACATAGCCCTCTAATTTCCTAATAAATTTCTTATGAGACTTTTATAAGATTTTGGATTGTCTTCACAGACAGAGTAGAAGAATGAGTAGTAACTAGTATCTACTGGCCCTTTCCTGGAAGGTAAACCTCAGAAAACTAATCACAGCTTAGCTGCCTTATTATACATATTTGGAAAATCCATTTAACTTAACTTTCCCTGAGCTCCAGACTTGAAAAGATTGACACTTTTCTGAATTAATGACAAGATTATTACATGGATGTCTGGTTCCCTAGTGTTCAGTTCTCTTATTCTCTCCTTCCTCCTCCTGGGATCATAACCATAGCCAATTTTGACTTGGCTGCCACCATTTTGCATCTGGTCAGTACTGGGTGCCTAGGAAACATATTGTGATTTCAGATCATCTCAGTAAAAAATTGAATTGGAAATGTATAAGTTCTGTACCCTTTCAGCTTGTCCTGCTTCCAATTATATGGGATTCCCATACCTCATAGAAACTACTCTGAGGATAGTCCATTCTAGGTTGAAAGAAGTAAAAGGTCTCTTTTTTATGCACAGATGTCCAAATTAGAATCTGAGAAGATTATTTACACTGAATTTGTACTTAAAAACTAAACCAAAACGAAACAAGAAGTCTTCCTAAAAAGAAAT
Organism: Eschrichtius robustus; assembly: GCF_028021215.1. Classification (NCBI taxonomy): domain Eukaryota; kingdom Metazoa; phylum Chordata; class Mammalia; order Artiodactyla; family Eschrichtiidae; genus Eschrichtius; species Eschrichtius robustus. Next base: position 71,164,232 of record NC_090830.1, read on the forward strand.
AAACATGCCCTTAATAGAGTTGGCATTCACTTTGATATTACATAATTTTACCTCCAGACTGACTGATATTAGTTAGAATCAAAATTAATTTTTTGGCAATTGAAATACCACATGTTGCCTCTCACTTTTCCTTAATCTTTGAAGACATTTCAATATACCTATGGAACTGAGAAAGAGTGAGACAAAAAAATTCTCCAAAATAAATATTAATTTACATTAGCTTTTTTTCATAATTAAATGTGTATGTAACTATGTCTCTAAATAGATTATAATTTTAAGGCTAGGAACAAGTTTTATTTTGTTTTTTTTTCTTGACATTTCCCAAACTTTAACATCAGTACAATTAATAAAAAATAAGAAAATTATATTTTTAGTTATAAAAATAGTTATTAATGTTTTCAGAGAGATTTCATGGACAGTAAGACAATAAAACTCTCCTAAATCCAAAAGTTCTTATAATAATTTAATGCTGCCAGGAAGAGAGTATGAAAAATAGTGCTTCTTGAGGAAACAAATCCTATTTTGTTTAAACTTGAATTCTTAGTTTGATTCATAGCAGGTTGGCCAGGAGATGAGTTCTGAATAATTTTTTTAAATTTTAAAATAACTTATAAGGAATTATGATATGTATTTTAAGTTGGCATGTTTAGACTCCTTTAATAAGTGACCTTTTAAAATTCCTGAAATATTTAAGGCTATATACAGCATCAACCATCTCTGGTAGTAGATAATTTTTTTAAACAAATGTCAAATGAAAAAAATTATGAAGTTCTTAGCCGTTTATATATTCACTTCTAAGTGGATACAATATATATAACATGTTTTTGTAAGTCAGAATGAGCAGAGAAGTCAGTGGGAAAAGAAAGCAAAAGAGATTTTAGAAACTTATTTTGGGAACATTCTTTTCTGGTTTAAAAAATCAGGTTGATGAAATTCAGGAAGAAATTCAATTTTTAAATATTTTTAGACTTTAAACACCCACACAGAGCACCCTCAGACTCTTTAAATCAGATAGAACTAAAGTGTCCTGTCAAATATGGACCTAAACTTAAAGCATCCTCTCATATCTGTAGAAATAGCAATAAAATCAATACTGTGAGTAATTTAATTTAAATGGCTATTTTACTGTTTTATCTTGACCTGGGATGATGATACATCAATATTAATGTGATAATTAAAATATATTATATTGTGTCTACAGGAACAGTACTCATTTCAGCAGAGTATGATCACGTTTTAAAATATGCAGAGCTTGTGCAAGTGTCAACACTGATAAAGTTGCATCTCTGTATGCAATCCTAATTGAACATTGAAATAGACTCTTTGTTTTTTCTTCTGCCAATAACAAGACAATTATGGTTCTTTTTCAGCAGAATGAGTTAATAAAATTTAGAATGAATTCAGGTTTTCAAATGCCAGCATAAGAGAGAAGGAAAGAAATAATATGTTTATGATCCTTCTCAAGTTATTAAAAGGCTTAAGAAAAGTATGGCATTTTGCCTTCATTTGTATATTTTTCCTATAGATACTTAAACGTTTCCCTGGGATAAGTTATAGGCAGTATATTTAGAAAAAACAAAAGTTACAAAATGTTGACTTTATAAGTGGTTAAATGCTATTTTTGTATATGTGAACTGAGTCTAATTTTAAAAGCAGAGAAAATAACTACCACATTTTAATACTATCATCAAATGATAGTATCATTAAATACTATCATTAAAAACTGAAATCGATTTTTAAATTATTTCCCCCAATTTATTGAAGTTTAATTGACATAGAACATTGTGTAACTTTAATGTGTGCATCGTGTTGGTTTGATACACTTAAATATTGCAATATGATTACCGCCTTAGTGTTAGTTAACGCCTCTGTTACATAACATAATGACCATTTCTTTTTTTGTGATGAGAACATTTAATGTGTATTCTATTAGCAACTTTTAAGTATATAATACAGTATTGTTATCTGTAGTCACAATGCTGTGCATTAGATCTCCAAAACTTATTCATTTTCTCACTGGAAGTGTGTGCTCTTTGACCAAGGTCTCTCCATTTTCCCCACCTGCCGACTCTGTTACCCACTATTCTACTCTGTTTCTATGAGTTCAGCTTTTATCGATTCCACATACAAGTGATGTCATACAGTATTTGCTTTCTCTGTCTCACTTATTTAGTGTAATGTCCTCAGGACCATCCGTGTTGTTACAAATGGAAGAATTTTGTTCTTTCTCATGGCTGTAAAATCTCCCATTGTATATATAGACGACAACTTCTTTATCCATTTATCGGTTGATGGACTCTTAGGCTCTTTCCACATCTGGGCTATTGTGAATAATGCAATAAACACAGAGTGCAGATATCGCTCTGAGATACTGATTTCAATTCCTTTGGATACATACCCAGAAGTGGGATTACTGGATCATATGGTAGTTCTACTTTTAACTTTTTGAGAATCCTCTATACTGTTTTCCATAGTGGCTGCACCAACTTACATTCCCACCAACAGTGCACAAGGGTTCCCTTTGCTCCATGTCTTTGCCAACACTTGTTATCTAGTGATTTTTTGAAGATAGCCATTCTAATAGGTGTGAGGTGATATCTCATTGAAGTTTTGATTTACATTTCCTTGATAATCAGTTAAGCATCCTTTTATGTATCTACTGGCAGTTTGTATGTCTTTTTTGGAAAAATGTCTAACAATGTCTGTTTACTTCCTCTACCTATTTTTAATCAGAGTGCTTGTTTTTGTTTTGTTTTGTTTTGTCTGTTGTTGTTATTTTGTATGAGTTTTTAAAAATATACTTTGGATATTAACCCATTAAAATTAAATACAAAATGGAGACTGGACTTGAGAATTCCCTGAGCAGACAACACCATTTAAGCCATGTAAGCAAAACTATCTAGCATATTTTATGAACATAAGCAAAACTTAGGTTATTTCTTGTAAATGCCTCTGACAATCATAAAAAAACAAACAAACAAAAAAATAAAACTTAAGTCATCTTTCTTAAAATGGTATGAGATAAACACTTTTAGCTAATGCCCTGCTGTCTGGAAATCCCCACTGTAATAACTAATCGTTGTAAAGGTTAAGAACTTCCTTGTTTTCACTTCATAAGCCATCCTGTAAGTTCATACCCTTGAGCTTCATATCAGTCTTTGAATTTGGAAACTCCCCGTTTGCAAACTGTTCTTACATGCACAAACTCTTACTAAATGCTATTTATTGATTTAGTGGTTTTAGTTTTGCTGTGTCTGGATTTTTGACAACCCTTTATCAGATGCAATATTTGCAAATATTGTCTCCCATTCTATAGATTTCCTTTTCATTTTGTTGATTGTTTCTTTTGCTGTGCAGAAGGTTTATAGTTCGATGTAGCCCCTCTTATTTATTTTTGCCTTTTTTGTTTGTGCTTTTGGTATCCCCCCCAAAAAAAAAAAATTGCCAAGACCTATGTCAAGGAGTTTTTCCCTATGTTTTCTTCTAGGATTTTACAGTTTCAGGTCTTATATTGAAGTCTTTAATCTATTTCTGCTCATTTTTTGTTAGTGATGTAAGGTAGGAGTCCAATTCACTTTTTTGCACGTGGTTGTCCAGTTTTCCCAACATTTATTGAAGAGACTATCCTTTCCATATTGAGTATCCTTGGCTCCCTTGTCAAATATTAGTTGACTGTATATGCAGCGGTTTATTTCTGGGTTCTCAATTCTGTTTCATCAGTCTATGTGTCTATTTTTATGCCAGTACCACACTGCTTTGATTACTATAGCTTTGTAGTATAGTTTGAAAGCAGGAAGATTGACGCTTCCAGCTCTGTTCTTTCCTGCTGTACATTGTGAGGCTTTCTCAGACTTTATAAGGATATACCTGCTCCATGACTCTTGTTCCCTCTTGTGGCAGAATTCTTAAGCTTATATGTCTTCTCTAGAATCTACAACACCCCAGGCTGGCTGGTGATAGCCTCTCTTTTGTTTTTCTGAAGGTGGCACTACAGCTCAAGTTTGTGGTTTCCCCCTTGCCAATGGACCCTGGCTGGCATGCCTTCTGTGCTTGCTCCCTGTCTACCAGAGCTCTGGCTCCTGCCTTCGGGAGTGCTCACAGGAAGCCAGCTACAGAGTAAAAGGAGGTGTTGTTTGACATATGGCACTCTGTGGGCATATACTCCTCTCCTGATCTGCTCCCTCCCCTCAGTTATGGAGCCCTCACAACAAGGTTCTGAATGCTGTAACAGAGAAAGGAGTCTCTTCAGCAGCATCCCACACAGATGGGGAAGCCAGACATTCACTCACTGGCTTTCTCTTTCCCCTGCAGGAGAAGTCATGGGCTGTGCCATCTCAGGGGTGGTATGATGCTGGCAAAGTCAAGTGGTTCCTCTTACCCACTCCAATGCATTCAAACCTTTTTTACTCCAGTGGAATGCTTTTTTTCTCCAGTGGAAACCTGAACTTTCACAAAGGCTCTCTTGTTCTTAGGTGATTCCCCAAGTTAGTGTTCTGCAAGCACTCCCATACCACAGCCAAGAGGAGCTAGAGGTGGTTCATAGTCTCCTGTAGTTTCTACAACTAATACTGAAGTCTGTCCACTTATTACCCAACACACAGGTGGGCGACTTCTAATTGGTCCCTTGGCATATGGTGCTGGATCCCACAACTTCCACAAAGGCACTTCTGTTCATGGATGGATACGTAATTTTTGTTATTGAAGGGAGGGACAAAAATAAGTGATGGCTTTTGCTACTGTGCTGTTGACATCATTTCCAAATTAATTTTTGTTTTGTCTTATACAATATAATCTCTATTTTTTCAGATGAAGAAATTGAAGTTTAGTTAGTAATCTCACATAGCTAGCAAATTGACAAGCTTGAATTTAACCAAGATCACCATGATTACTTAGCTAAATGAGAAAAATATAAAGTTTAATCTCAAGGAAATATTTTCTCAAATTTGATTTGTGGCCCACCCTTGATGTCAAAACCAGACCCATATAATGTGGTTAGATATAAAATCAGGAGTATTAAGGAAGGTGAATGTAGAACTCAAACCCTTCCTTTAGCTGTTTCTTTGGAACTATTCATGCTAGGGTGTCTTATTAGAAATAAAGAACAGATATCACATTGGTAGTATGAACACAACTAGATATTCTATGTTACCATTATCATTGTATCAATGTATTATTATATTTAATGCTTGAACTACATTTCGTTAAACCCTATTATGTTTAAGCATATTGCTAAATGCTTTACTTGTGTTATATAATCCTAGCAGCAAAGCTAGGAGGTTGTAATTATTAACAGCCTAATTTACAAAATGAGAAAACTGTCATAGAAAAGTGAGGTGAATTGTTCAAAGTGTAAAATGAATGTACCAGTAACTGGTAAAATCAGAGTAACACCAAGGGGAGCTATGTTCTAGAACCTCAACTCTTAAAAACAGCCAATAATTAATGGCTTAAAAATTAAATCAATACAACTTGTTATCAACAGAATAATAAAATTTGAGGGAAAAGTAATGGACAAGAATTAATTTATAACTAAGGGATAGAAACATGTTTGGCTTTTCCTAAACTTTGACTTAAAAAAATTAAATACATTAAACTCAAGTGTTTTGGCCCTCTTTTCTCCCCAAATAAGGACAAGAAAATGTGAGATATAACCTTCACCTTACTGATAAATGCATTAAAATGACATAGAGGGCTTTTTCTTGACTATTGAATTGGCAAGCTGATGAAACTACTTGTTGAAATATACTATCTTTTCACAGAGCAATTTGATAATATCCATCAAAATACTTTATTATTATTAATTTAACATTATTAAATTAAATGCATTCAAGTATGTACATACATATATATTCCTATTTGTATAAACACAAGAAGAATGTTATGGAAACAATTGTCCAATGTTTGATGATAATTATTTCACTTGATGAGATAATTAGAAAAAATTTTGCCTTTTCTATAGTATTTTTATATGTTAAATTTTCTACAGTGGGTTTGTAGTTCTTTGTAAACAAAATACAGAAATGTATTTAAAATACATTTTGCTGTTTTCTGTGTACAATAATTATTTTCTTACATGTTGACATTGGTATTGTCAGGAACTAATAGCAAATAGAGGAACATAAAATAACAAAAATTCTTATAGAATAACAAAAAAAGTGTCTTCATATGTTTTTCAGTTCTTAAATGTATCTTTATAGAACCTATCTTAGCAATACTAGTTTTTAAAAAAATTTAGTATAATTGTATTCATACCATAAAGCCTGAAATGTGTACAAATTTTAGGTTGTTTCATACACAGAAAGATTGTATCTATAAGTACTCTGAATTCTCAGCTTTTTATTTACTTAAAGAAATGCCAATTCATTAATTCTCTGTGTCCGGCCATATTAGATGGTTTTAAAGAAAAGGTGGCAAGTATTTTTATTCACGTTCTTAAGTGCTAGGTCATCTTGTACTTTGTAAATGAGGTATAATTATTGTACCTTTATCTTGTATGAGGACATGGAATTAGTCATGAAGTTTTCCAATGTTAACAATTATCTTATTTACTTCTTGATATTACAACTTTATTTTCCCTTTCTGCAGAATGCTGTTATCTTTTATTTTCATGAAGAGTTTGGCCTTTGGCTTGATGAAATCAGTGATAATGTTTATTGAGTATCTAATTTGTTTAGGAAGCATAGACTATTGTTGTTGTGTGGGCAGCATTAATATACCAAAGAACAAGCTGTGAGGTAACTTGGATTTCACTTCTTTTGTTACGAGTCTCTAGCTACCAAACCTTAAATATATCTTTTCACTTATAATATCCTGTTTCTTCATCTATTAAGTAAATTGAATCAGAATTCTTCCCCCTCTCTGATTTCTATAAGAAGTGAGGCACAAAACAAATAAAGGGAAAGAAAGCATTTCAGACATGCTTTCTGGGCTCAGCCTGTTGAACAGTGGGTTGCTGTTTCAAATATTATCTGATTTCAACAGAAAGTATGGCATTATTTCACTCTTATGTCCAGTGCATATTTGAATACCTAACAGTGATCTAGTGTGGAAATGGTCTTTGTGCTACCTATTTAAGAAGCTAGCTACGTCAGCATATTGCAACTTTAGTGTAGAAGGGAAATGGTGTATTCTCTGTTTGAATCTCCTTTTTAATTGCTTTTATCCCCACATGCTGTGTCTAGATAAACTATTTCTTTTCTTTTTATTGTCTCCCTAATATTACTTCAAAATATTCTACTATTAGTTTTCTCTAAAACCAGAGCACCATAGAAATCTGTCTTCCAGGTTCCACTGGGGCACTAGTTCAAGAGTTTGAAAAGAAGAAATGGTTTTATTGTGGCTAGAGTTCTTTATATAAACACTCCTCAGCATTTTTTCTTTTCTCATATAGAAGAACTACTTCTCAAGAAAGAAAAACTTAAGCTCCTTTAAGAAAGTTTATCCTATTGTAATAGCATTTAACATTTATTAACCAGAAATTAATACGTTTTTCCATATATTAACTTGTTTTTTCCTTCCAACGATTCTCAGAGACGTTCATAGACAAGGAAACTAAGATGTAGAAATTTGAATAATTTGCCCAAAGTCACAGCTATTTAATGGCAAAGTCAGGATTTGAACCTAAGCAGTCTGACCTGAGAGCACTTGTACTTATCAAATCTACTGAACTGTATTCATATCTTATATTTTTGTTTCTGATGTGAATTCATAATCTACTCATCAAACTTAATGTTAATATGATAACATTATGTTGGCAGAATCTCAGAGAAATAGGATTCCTTCCAATTAATTCTAAGTAGATGTGGGTTTATTTTGTTTGGTAGTAGCAATTTTAAAAGGAAGAAAACATATATTTCAAGATGCTTTTAGACCCACTAAAGTGGTTAATGGACTAAATATTTTTGAAAATCACTAATGTAAACTGACCAGAAAGAAAACACATTTCTGTACTGATAAACTAGAACTACAATAAGATTAAGGAAACTCAAGAATGAATCAGGAAATTTATTCCCATTTTTTCCTTACTCTCCAAAATGTTTTTGTTGCTTTTAATAATAAAGTCTATAAAATGTCTTTTACTGTGTGCATGCATGCGTGTGTGCTTGTGTGTCTGTGTGTCTGGGTGTGTGCTTGAATTTGTCAAAATGTTTTCACCATGCAGTTTAATAATATCAGTACAGAATTAGAAGATGGGCAAGAATTTCTGTTCTGGTTCTGCTAGCCAGTTTGGATAATGCTACATCAAATAAACTTGTCTGAAAAATAAAACAAATGAATAAAAAATAAGCCAAGCAAGCAAATAAATAAAAAAACTTCATTGATATAGCATCTTAACCTGTATGAATTTGTTACACTTTAGACAATTCATACCAATGTAGTTGGCTAATTATCAGGTCTTCACATATTTGGGTAACAAAAAAGAAGAGATTGTGGAAAGTGGGGAGAGTGTTTTAGCTATAGAAATAACAAAATGCTATGTTGACCATAATAATCTCTTCCCTAAGCACTATTATCACTATTTGATTTTTATTATAATATTTTTTGTGACCTTGTGCTATTCTAAATTATTTTCTTTCCAAAGTGGAATGTGCAAAATAATTCAGAAGAGTACAGGAAGAAAATATCAAAACATCTATTTATATTCTTATTTTATCTAAATAAGAAAATGATGTTAATATTGATTAATAATACCTTCTTCAGGAAAAATATGAATTCACTTCCATCATGTACATTGATGAGTAACTGGTGTGGTTTAAGATAGCAATGGTTAAGAATCCTAGACTGGATCATAGTTTGGTTTAAAATGAAAAATATCATCTAAAGAAACTTTTTTAAAAGATAAACTATACTATATGAATGGATTTTACCAGTATATTTAAACCTTCCATAATAGTTTCTTTAAAAGGTTTTTAGGAGTCTTTCTATCCTGAACAATATAAAATTTAGAAAGATATTTATTCATGGAATTATATGTGTCATTCAAGTAAGATTGGCTACTGAGTACAGAAGAAACCTTTGAATCTCCATCCCAGACTGTTTTTATTCAACTGATTTATGTTTACATTTAAAATGATATTTATATTCAGGAAGAAGAATCTTATAAACTGTCATTCTTATTTCTCAACAGGCTGATGATTTCAGTTAAATTAATTTCCAGCTAAGTCACTGTAAAACCATTGAACATGGTGATATGCTTCTACTTGGTGGAATAGACTTCTGTTTTTCCTATGCTGATTGTAATAAAAAAATCTATAAATTTTAAGGACATAAGTCACTCCCATGGTGTTTCACATAATAGAATGTGTCAAACTGTCCCTCGTGATGATGACAGGTTTGGTACAATTTACACCATTTTAATGGCAGGATAAGATCTGTATGTTTACTTGGGTATGAAAAAGCAGAGGAAAAAAGTGTTCCAAATGTAAAAAGCAATAAACGAAGTCACTTTTTTAATGAAACAGTATATAAAATTTGTTACTGATGATGGATTTATAGTCAACTAATTTGTAAAATAAATGAAGTGTAGAGATTGTGCTTGAAGTATTAAAACTTACCTTGCATTACCTGTTGTGATTACTGGTAACTCTAGGTGCTTACAGAGGATTGAAATTGCCTTTGCTATGAAAGCACTGTGGTTATTAGGTTTCATCATATTTTGGGGACTTCATCCATTCATTCAACGTTTTTATTTGCTATGCGGTAATACTTCTTAATGAAGAGGCCCTTTCCTTGAAACATATATTTCTCAGAAACTTCCTATTTAGAGGAAGAATAAAACTAGATTTTCAGAGGCATATTATAGAATTTCATAAAGAGAAGACTATAGGTTTAAAAATCCCAGTGGAAGTGTCAATAAATATCTTAGAATTAATAAGATATGTCCCTGGGATTTTTAAAATTTAACTACATATTGGGGGGGTCACATTAGAGATATTTAGGGAATAATAGAAATTAGGCTCTGCTAAGAAAAATAGTTCTAATGAAAAATCTGGCAACAGAACTGCCAAACAGCGACATGGATCCAGATCTCATCATGAAAGTCCTCGTGATGAAGTGACATAGACTTTTGTGCAGTCAAAAGCTCCTGAGGTTTCATATTATGCAGCTCCTGTGACACCACAGCTGCTTCCCCAGTTCCTCTGGAGATCTGGAGGCTGTTTGTAGAGAACAGATTTTAGATTTCCTGACCAGCTCTGTCTTTCCTTGAGTCACCCTCTCGACCTGTGCTGTCCACTGTGATAGCCACTAGACAGTATGGTAGCCTCTGTAGGCACCGAACACTTAAAATGTGGCTAGTCTGAGTTGAGATGCGTCATATGTATGAAACATACACTGGATTTCAAAGACTTAGTACAATAAAAAGTGCACAATATCTCCTTAATAGTTTTGATAATGATAATGTTTTGAATATATGTAGTTAAGTAAAATACATTATTAAAATTAGTTTTACTGTCTATTTTTTAGTGTGGCTACTAGAATATTTAAAACTACCTACAAGTCTTGTGTCATGTTTCTGTTGGAAAAGTACCATAGTAGACAGTGAATACTGTAGGGTTCTCCTCTTTGCCAACTCTTATCTCCCTAGCTGACGTCATCTGAAATTTCACTGGGCCTACAATAGTGAGAGGAAAGCAGTTATAATAGAGAAGGCTTGAAGCTAATGTCTGACTGAAGTAAACATTGTAATGTGAATATTTAAAAAGCACATAAAGTCAACCACCCATCTAAAAGGGGAGCAATTGATAATTTGTGAGATCCTTTACTGTTCTGGCTCAAGGAGGGTCATCTGGAATGAAGGGAAGGAAAGTAGATTATGAAGATAAGAGGGTTTGGGATGGACTAAAGGAAAGGAGTTGATTGCAGTATAGGATGAAGAGGAAGCCTGCAGGACAGGATGCCTATGGAAGCAGATAATTTTTATTATTCCATAAATTTGGATATTTGGATATCACCTCCCTTCAGTTAGGCCCTAACAGTTGGTTGCCATGCAGGGAGGTATTCTCATCATGAAACTGCAGATCCAGCCATTTCTTCAAAGTCTTAAAATTCTGTTTAAAGAGAAAATGATTTAAAGCAGAGTTCTCAGGGAACTTCTTCATCTGACAATTTCTGTTCTAGCAAATGTAAACTGTAACATGATATTAAATACAAAGCTATTTTATCTACACTACATTACAATCAGTATTTTATCAAAAAGAGTGATTTTTCAAGTAAATTGCTACAGGGAAGTAAAGCTCTCTAGCCCCGTACAACATGGCTGTGCTTATGCAAAGCAGATATTTCACAAATGCCAGCATTTTTTCCTTCTTTATCACTGGGCAATAGGGGCTTACCAAAAACGAGAAACAACAAACAGAAACAACAAACACAGCAAAAGGACGCTTCGCTTGTATGGCATATCCATGCTATGTAAGCATTTAGAGTGAAGTACAGTGAAGAAGCTGGGCTCAAAAATTCATGATTCTTTTCCTTCCTAGATATGATTATACTTATCAACTTTTTGAAATTAAAAATCAGTGGTTAAAAAGAAGTGTTGTAATAAGCTGACATTAAGATAGGATAATAGATGTTTACTAGAGCAATATATACTAAAATACACATTTGCTACTCTTTCTGTAAATATGTCTTTTTGTATCATTGCCCAAAAAAGACACACCTGCAAAAGAAAAAAAACCCTGAATATTTATAATAATATGAAGCTCTTATGGATGTGAGGTAGAATAGTAGGAGCTCAAATCAGTTCTGATGTGGAAAGCTTTCTGAGATATATTAGGTAAGGAAAAGAAAGATGTATGTTCACATCTACATAAAATATAAAATATATTGTTATATGTATGTAATACTTATACATAATATGCATATATTACATATATACTCTATACTTATTCATACATAACAGTCTGGAACAATACTCCAAAATTAAGAGTATTTTCCTATGAAGAAGGGGCTCTGAGATGAAGTCTTGCTTTCCATTTTATAATATTTTATATAGTGTAGGTGTCTTTTAACCATGTGTATTTTTAAATTTCAAAACATCGTCATCAGTAAGACTAGGCAGAAATACAGTAATATTTGTGAGAGAATGTGTAATGAGCATAGAATATAAACAAGAAAAAAATTGTATCTCTGAAACTCTAATATAAAGATTTTCATAAAAATGTAAATATATTGATGGTTGCATTTGGGACATTTATTTCTGTAGTCATCATGTTTAAAATGCTTTGCTCAACTAAATTATAGTAACCAAATCAAGACAAGATCAATATGACAGTGTTATTACAAAATAGGGGAAATTTGGACAGACATACACTGAGGGAAGACAATGTGAAAATGGCCATGTGATGAATGAGGCAGAAATTGAAATGATTCTTCCGCAAGCCAAGGAATGTCAAAGATCGCTGGCCATGCAGGAAGGCAAAAAGAGGCAAGAAAGCATTCTATCCAGAGTTTAAGAGGAAGAATGGCCATGCTGACAGCTAGATTTTAGACTTTTAGAGAACAGTGAGAGAATGAATTTCTGATCTTTTAACCACTAAGTTTGTGGTACTTTGTTACAGTAGTCCTAGAAAAATAACATAGTAGTTCTTCTCTTTTATTATATATTTCACACCACTCTCTTCTTGCTTACATGATTTCTAAAGAGAAGTCCCATGTAATTCTTATCCTTGCTTCTCTCTAGGTAAAGTGTTTTTCTTTTTGTTTTTCCTTCTGGCTTCTTTGAAGATTTTCTATTTGTCTTTGATTTTCTGCAGTTTGGATATGATATGTCTAAATGTAGTTTTTTTTTTTCTGTGTTTATCTTCCTCAGTGTTCTTTGAACTTCCTGAATCTGTGGTTTGGTATTTATTATTAACTTTGTGAAATTTGCAGCCATTATTGTTTCAGATATTTCTTCTTTTCCTTTCTCTCTTTGTTATCCTGCTGGTATTCCCATTAGGTGTATTTTTTTTTTCCTGTCTATTTGGATTTGTTTTGGAAGTTTCTGTTGACAATTCTTCAGGCTCAGTGATTCTTCTTCCCTATCCAGTCTATGATTAGCTTATCAAAGACATTCTTCATTTATGTTAGTGTTTATTTCTAGCATTTCTTTTTAGTTTTTTAAAAAATATCCATCTCCTTGCTTACATTATCCATCTGTTCTTGCATGTTGTCCTTTTGTTCCATTAGAGCCTTTAGCATATTAATTATAGATGTTTAAATTCCCAGTCTAATAATTAGAACATTACTGCCATATCTGGATCTGTTTCTGATTCTTGTGCTCTATTCAAACTGAGCTTGTGACATTTAGTATGCTTTGTAATCTTTTGTTGAAAGCCAGATATGATATAAGGTAGAAAGAACTCAGATAAGTAGGTTTTTAGTGTGAGGTTATGTTTACTTAGCTTGGAGTCAGGCTGTGTTAACCATTTGCTGTAGCTGTAGGTGTCAAGATAAACATGTTCTTGATGTCTGTGTTTTTTTTTTTTTCCTCCCATTCTATTTGGGTTTCTCTAGAAACTTCTTAAATGAGATCTGAGATGTGCAGGTTTTTTCTCAGTTTTATTCTCATTATTATATAATATAATCATTGTATAGTCCTATGATTAGGTTTCAGTTTTTTAGTGATTTTATGCCTCTAAACTGTGACCTTATCAAATGCTTTGCAGTGTTTTTCCCCCTTAGATGAAACAGGAAGGCTAGAGGGACTGAAGATGGGTATTCCCTTCCCCCACATCATTTAGGCTATGGTAAAATCCCATTTGGTTAGACTCTGGTAAAAAGTTTCCCATTAGAAGATGCCTTGTTAGTAGAAACAGAGTGCTCTGGACATATATCAAAATGGCTGCTCTTCCCCCATTGATGTCAAAATGTATCAGATCAAATGGGTGTTGGTTGCAGAAAAAGAACCAAGATATTTTTAAATCTTGAAAATATGTATATAATTCTATCTCCTATCTCAATACACTTTTTTTTCTGTTTGAGAACTCAACTCAAAAAGTCTATGTATACACTACCAAACGTAAAATCGATAGCTAGTGGGAAGCAGCAGCGTAGCACAGGGAGATCAGCTCAGTGCTTTGTGACCACCTAGAGGGGTGGGATAGGGAGGGTGGGAGGGAGGGAGATGTAAGAGGGAAGAGACATGGGGACATATGTATATGTATAACTGATTCACTTCTTTATAAAGCAGAAACTAACACACCATTGTAAAGCAATTATACTCCAATAAGGATGTTAAAAAAAAAAGTCTATGTAACCTTGTTTACAAGTAGTACACATTATGTACCTATGAGAATTATAGCTAGCTATCTAGATTAGCTTGAATATTTATTTAGTCAACCAGCACATTTATTTTGAACCTCTCTTTAGTTTGGCATAGTCATTTGTCGATACATTATCTTTGTTTAACCTACAATTTATTTAAGTTCACGTACTTAAAACTAGAGTAAATTTGTTACCAGAAGTAAACTTTGAGTTTTAAATGTCTCCAATTGTGAGACTACTAATGTAAAACTCTCATCACAGTTGTTGTTATGGGACATTGTTAAATAGCAATGACAAAATTATTATCCTTACATTTTCTACAAATAGAGGAAAAGGGGGCAATTTACCCATGAAATTCAGTTTTAAATAAACAACATTTATAAACACTACACTAAGAACTACAATTCTATTGAGCTTCCATTTTGGCAATTGTGTAATCACAACTACAGCAATCAAGCTGGATACAAAAAATTCAAATTTATTTTAGGGGTGAGAAACAAGTTGTTGTTTCTGGATCAATAAATGATATTGTTAAGTAGAAATAACAAAAATGCCACACTGTTTTACTATGAAAAAGTCAAATAATTTTTTTTAGTATTTCTGAGAGAATTTTTGGTTGTATTTTATAGAAGATCAGCTCTTCACCTGAATGGTCGACTGTGTCATGTGCTTTGGAAAGATTTTCCTCTCTCACTGCAGAATAAATTCTCTCTAAATTGGATGTTTGGCAAAAATTTCATTTATTTTTCTTGATTTATCTTGGGAAAGACTTGAAGTTTCTACCAGAGCTGTTGCTTCCCCTTTTCTCATGTGTGTGGGGTTTTTGGTTCTTCCTCGCCCAACTAGATTGAAGCTTTCTCAGCTTGGTGACTTGTCATACAACCTTTAAGTGCATCTATTATTTCATCTTCTTCAGTTATTTTGGTGTGCATTTGGTTTTTTCTTCCTCAAGAGTTTTCACGTAAATATTTAACTCAACTCTATCAATTTCTTCAATACATTTATTCATCTCCTAAATGGTCTCCATTTACTGATACATTTTGTTACACCCAAACCCAAGCTCCCAGCATCTATTAATATTTCTCCAACAAGTGCAGGCTAATCTTCTATAAATGTCTACCCAGAGTCTTCATAAAACTTTCTTTAGAGCTTTCTAATATTTTTTTTCCTGTATAAGTTTACTCACTTCCCTTGCCATTCTTTAGTTTCTTTTAAAAGCACTTTTAGGCTTCTTTAATGCTAAAAAAAACTTATCCAAAACATTTTTTTCAGATTCCTGAAGCTGTTTTTCATTCTTTTAATGGGTTAAGAAAGACGTTTTGGTGACAGCTACTTGAAACTGCACATATTCTGTTGCATTTTGTAAAGACCAATTCTCTCTTGCAATGTCAGACATAGACCCAACTTGTTCTAAATGGTGAGATTTGTCTTCTCTTAGTCCTTTTGAAAAGTGGTAATTTTTAGCCCAAGTGAAAAGTTACATTCTTGGGATAAATTTCATTTAGTATAATTGTTTTTATATTTTGTTTAATTCAGTTTGCTAGTATTTTGCTGAGGATTTTGTGTCTATAATTCATAGGAGATATTGGGCTATAGTTTTCTTTGCTTTTGATGTCTTTGTCTGGTTTTGGTATGAGATTAATACTGGCCTTCGTAGAATGTCTTTGGACATGTTCCTCCTCTTCTACTTTTGGGAGGCTTTAGGAAGTATAGGTGTTAATTCTTCTTTAAATGTTTAGTAGAAATCACCAGTGAAGACATCTTGGCCTAAGATTCCCTTAGGGTGTTTTGTTGTTGTTGTTTATTGCTTTTTAAATACTAATTCAGTCTCTTGATTTGTAATAGGTTTTCTGTTTATTCTTGAGTCAGTTCTGTAATTTGTATCTTTCTGAGCTTTGTCCATTTCATCAATGTTATTTAATTTGTTGGCATATAGTTGTTCATAGTGTTCCTTTACAATCATTTTTATTTCTCTAAGTCAGGTAGTAATGTCTCTTTTTCATTCTTGTTTTTAATAACTTGAATCTTTTTTTATTTGTTTATTAATCTGGGTAATGAGCTGTCAATCTTGTTGATCTTTTGAAAGTACCAAATTTTGGTTGTATTGATTTTATTTTTTTCTTACTTTTAAAATATTACTTGGCACAGCAAATGTTGCAACCATACAAAATGGATATACATTTTTTTCCCAGTGATACTTATGCATCTTCCAGAATCACTATGCTATTGAAAAAGAGAAAAAGAAAAAAGTTTGCCATTTTGCTTTTTCATTCAATGTTATCTTTAAAAAAATCAATACATCAACTTCTTCATTACATGTGGACATACTATAATTATATTTTAAATTCTCCCATTGGTAGATATTTACATTTTATTCAAATTTTTGGCTATAAACTAATGATACTATGAACATTATTATTCATATGTTTTGCTTAGATGTGCTAATATACCACTAGGATAAATTAATAGGAGTGATTTTGCTATGTCATTAAAGAACATATATTTTACATTTTGAAACGTGTTGAAAAACTGGTTTCCAAACTTTTTCCCAAATGTATATCCATGGTGTTAGAATACCTTATTCTCCACATCCTCAGCAACACTGTATAATATCAGTTTTAATAATATTTTCTATTCTAACACAGAAAATTATGTATATTATTGATCATCAAATATGCATTTCTATAATTAGGGGAAAGGTTGATTTGTTTATGTACTTGATGGATATTTCTATTGCTTTCCTGTGACATCCTTTGACTATTTTTCTGTAAAGTTGTACACCTTTGTATTATTGATTAATAAGAATCTTTCTCATGAAAGAATATTCATTCAGCATTGTGTATAAATATGTACAATAACTTAGACAGTGTTCTGGTGGTCAGTCAGAGTTGCTTCAAATCTAGTACTTTTTCTCATCTTATTTGTTATAATTTTTATGTTGTCAAGCAATAACCTTTTCCTATATGACTGCTGGATGTTATGTCATGCTTAAAAAGACTTTCAACCACAATATTCTTAAAACAATTTTCTTTCTTTTTTTTTCCTAGCTCTTTTAAAGTTTTAATTTTAATAATTATTTGGTCCATGATATTTTGGTTGGTATATAGGAAGTGACATATAGATATGTAATGTATTTATATTTTTATTCAGATATGATCATTCAATTGATCTAATTGTCACTTCATGGTTTATTGTCTGGTAAACATGGACAATTCCATATTCTAAATAACTATACCAATATGGAATAAATTAATCTATTTGTGCTGTTTATTTAGGGACTAGCTTTACCATACTATCTTAGTGTGATTTAAGACAATGCTGAGTAAAATTTGTGGCATGTATCCCATCATGAAGGCCCCACCTTCATAAACTCATCTAAATCTAATTACCTCCTAAAGGCCTCATCTCCAACTATCCTCACGTTGGGGGTTAAGACTTTAATATATGAATTTTAGGAAGACACAATTCAGTCCATAGCAGAAAGTGTGCCTCTTTATTTAATTTCTGAATTCAGTAAGGATTCATCTAGTATTTTCCTATTAAATATAATTCTAACCTTTTGGTTTTTAATCACATACTCATTAAATAAGTATTTATAAAGGTAACGCCCAAAATTCTGTTAGGGAGCTGAAATATACAATTTTCAAACAGCGACTTTGGTCTCTAAAAACACAATCCCCCAAAATGTAAACCCTAAGTTCAAGATAGTATTTATATGATAATGGTAAGTTCTTAGTTATTTAGTAGCCATAATATTATAGGAAGACAAAGGAGATAAGAGTTCAGTGCAACTTATCAGGACAGCCTTCTAAGAGAAATGGCATTTCATCACAAATTTGATAATCTGGGGTATTTGGGTAGTTGAATGCAAGGAAAATGAAGTCAGAATCCAGACGAAGCTGGCAATTAAAGTTCAAAAACATTTTGCTAATGAATGTAATATTTTACAATTCTTTCCTTTATTCAGAAGTTTTTTTAATAAACCTAATTAAAAGCAGTATAATATTTGATTTATACATAACTAAAGTATTGAAAATTGTTAAAAATGATGAAGAACAATTCATGTTCATATAAGAGGAATCTTGAAATTTTTGAAGGTGGAGTCAACAAATTGAAAAAAGGCATGTCTTGAACAAACATGATTGTTCTCCCAGATTGTGTCTTAGAACCCGCTGAACAGCTGCAGGTATTTGAGGTGTTTATTCTACCATTGAGTTGAAGCTGTTCAGCTTTGGTAGATAAAATAATTGACACATTTCTGGGAAAGTGTTTTACAACAATGTTAAGAAATAACTTCATTTATAAGAAAATGTATTTCTTATTAAACATGTACATTTGTATTTTATGCTCAAAAAATAAGTGGCATTGATAAATAGGACTTGTTTTCCAACCAAAGGTTTTCCATCACATACATACACACACAAACATAAAAGAGCAGTGAAGAATAGAAAATACTGTGCAGTTCGGTTTTCAAGGAATCAGATAGTTATCAGCATTGTGAGAAAGACTCAGTAAAATTTAATTTCAGGGATAACGCCTATTTACCTAAACCTCAAAGTTGAATATTGTTTTCTTCTTCTCAAAATACATACAAATTGCGTTTTAAAAAATACTTCTATTTTTATTATTAACTGCTTAAATTTTACCTCATCTTTCTGTAGTTAATGCAATAATACAACTCTTGTTGGTTTCTTATTTGTCTAATCTCTTTGATTGCTTACATTTTCATTTATTTTTTTATAAGTAATACATTTTAATGGCTATATTCTTTCCAATTGCTCAAATGTATTTTTTAAATATACTTTGAAATTATTTTTATATACTTACCCTCATTTTGTTTTTTGTTTTGTTTTGGTTTGGTTTTGGCCACACCACATGGCATGGGGGATCTTAGTTCCCCGACCAGGGATCAAACCCATGCCCCCTGCAGTGGAAGCACAGAGTCTTAACCTACTTGCCTTCATTTTATTATATTTTTCTTTTGCTTTTGCTTTTTTTTTTTTTTTTTGCTATTACAATGCTGCCATACATTTCTATTTTTAATTATTTTAATTTTAATTTTGTTATTTTATTTAATTATTTTATATATTTATGTATATGAAGTGTTTACAAGAAATACTTACAAGAGTGTTAGCAAGAATTGCCAAGGGGTACATTTCTAGAACTGGATTGTGCATTTTAAAGGTTGAATGTTGATAAATATGGCAGACATATATCATGTGTAGAAGGCCTCTCAAGTTTGGTATCACCTTATACTCTCCCCAGTGCATTTAATTTTATGAAAATTCTCTCTCTCTCTCCCTTTATATATATATATATATATATATATATATGGAGAAATATATATATAGATATAGATATATATATGCACACACACTATACACATATCCTCCTATATACTAACATATATTCATATATATTCCACATATATAAGCATATATATATATGTACATGTGACATATATATGTTCCAATTATGTTCCAAATATATAATATACATATTGTGGAGTGTATATGTAAACAAAAAAGCATGAATGTGATTATACATAGCTGTATTTTTACAAGCTATTTTCATTCCCATTTCCCTTTTGCTTATTTTTTTCAATGCTTCTTTCTCTAATAAATTACTATTAAGCTCCCAAGTATCTCATATTACCAAAGCAATGTTTTCCATAGTTTCCTGTATACTCATGTAATTATATACTACATGATATATGATATATGCTTGTGTGCAAATAAATATATACATTTTGCTTTTGCTTTTATACAAACAATATCAAATTATACAAGTTTAGTGTCCTGGTCTTTCTACTCATATATACAACATGAGGATCCCTTTAAATCACCTGATATGTTCTAATTAATTCTTCTTAAAGACTTGCTGATATTTCTAAATATGAATATAGTAAAATACATCCAACCATTTACCTTTTAGTAGGTATTAACTGTGTTTTGAGTATTTGGGGCCAACATAAATAATACTGTAATAAATATCCATATATTTATGTGCTATACTTTCTGTGAAACAGATTATTAGAAATAGAATTGCTGAATACTTTTTGTATTTTAATAGACATTGCCATATCATTTTAATTTAACTTGTGATATCAATTACCATGTATTTTATTAAAACGTATGTGTATACTTAAATGTATTTATTTGTGATTTAAAACTTCTGAGCTTTTAGTTTTAGTTAATAACTTTTCTCTTTTTCTAATAGTACAAGTAGCGTTCTAAGATTTCTTATGAAAATTTCTTTTATTTTTTTACATTTAGGTTTTAACCAACTTTATTTTTACATCCCCATTTTAAGATAAAGGTGTAAATTCAGTTTCTTCCAGATAGATACCAGCATCATTTATTCAACAGTCAATAATTTTCTCCATTTATTAAAATATCATCTTCATTCTTTGTTAAAATCTCATATATAAACTGGGATTTATATTTTTATTATTCTTTATTTTGTTCCACTTAACTATTTTTTATTCCCATAACAATCTATATGATGTGATTACAGTAGCTTTATATTTTGCTTTGTTTTGTTTTTCTGGGATGTGATAAGGCAGTTCACTTATATTTGATTATTTTTTCTCCTTCTTGGGCATTTATTCATTCTTGAAAACATAAAGATTGCTTTAACAAATTCAGAGCAAGAGAAAAAAACAACGGCTGAGGCAGTTTAAATCACATTTTATTAATTTATTAATTAAATCACATTATATTAATTTACTAATTTCAGATAATCAGCACTTTTCTAATATGATATAAAATACCCTAAACTAAATCCAAGCCTGCCTTTCCATTTTTGCACAGAGAAGTTTGATGGAATATAATATAAAACTGTATCAATAACTCATGGTTCTTGATGGTGTCCACAATTATATTGATTAATACATAAACCAATAAACCAACTGTACTGAGAATGTAATAAAAGCAAAGCACTAGGAGGTAAAGGTAGACATGAAAAATTTAACTGACATTATAAAGTCACACATAAGATGCTGAATATATGACTAATGGCAAGCAAAGGTCAGACATAGGCAACTTAAAGCTATGTTCTTGGGGATCAGAAAAGAAAGAGACTTCTTTGGATTAGGTATTTCACAAAGAATTCAGTTAAGTGATGACTGTAAAGTGGATTTTGAAAAAGATAAAATTTAAATAGGTAGAACAAAATGGGAGATGCATACAGTTGGGAAGAGTATAAGTAATACTGTGGAGATAAGACCTTAAAAGTTATTTACATCAGCGGGAAACCATTTAAACTAGGTTGGAGATTGTGTTCATGTGAAGATAAGAAATTGAGATTAAGATGGTATGTAAGTGCCTGATTATAGAAGTTTTTGAATCCAAGTTTACCTTGAGTAATTAATAGTTTATTTTAAAGATTTTTTAAAATAAACTGAACAAAGGTATTATTTTGCAAAGACTATCCTGGAGGCAGTGTGAGGAATTAATTGAATAGAACTTAAACTTAAGGTGTAGAGATCAGTATTATTTATTCAAGCTACAGTTGTTAAGAGAATAGATTAGAGTATTGGAAATGGGAACTGAAAGGAACAGATGTGATACTTTCTGAAAGAAACATTGGGCTTTAGTATTTTTATTAGAAATGTTTTCCTTTATTATGTACTCAGACCTGTGAAAAATTTATGACTATGTCTGTCTGCTGCCAAAACTTTAAATTTAAAACTGGCTAAACAGCCAGATATCATAAAACTCTTTTATATTACAAGTGTTAGAAATTATAACACCAGCCATGTTTTAGATGTTTCTAGATTTATCATATCCAGACAGCACAATTTGCTCTAACCCATGGCTCTGTCCTCTGAGATTTCTATGGTATGTATATCCAGGCCCAATAAGTGCTTCAGTCTTTGCTGGGAAATAAGAAGCTCACTCTTCAATGGAAACTTTGTCTACTCTGAATAATAGTCTTTGCATGAATGTTAACAATATGATATATTTTCTTGATGGATTAGGGGAAGACAAGTAATGTTATGCCATTGATTTCTGTCCTAGGTGACCAATAGTAATCTCAAAAGATGTATTTATTCCTTGAATGAACCAGTGCAGCTTCAAACCTCAGTTTTAGGGTAACTTTAATCAGCTCTTGGTTCTTCATGCTGCCAGTTTCTCTACGTCGCAATCTTTTTCAAATCCAAGAGCTGTCCGACTGGAAATAGAGGAAATAGGGCGTGTCTTGTTACCCATCTAAATTCTAGTAAAATATGCTGCCCAGAAAGAAGCTAGGAAGGAAGGAAAGAAGGAAGAATGGAAGAAAGGAAAGAAGAAAAGAAGGAAGGGAGGAAGGGAAGAAACTGGTCTAACTTCAAGTCAATATTAAACATCACAATTAGTATGCACACAAAACTTACCTATAAAGAGGAAAATTTGCATTGGGAGAGTGGCAGTGGGTCTTTTTTCCTTGGATTAGCTGATTAGCATTTCCTAAAGAATATCGTTATACCAGAAGATTATATACTTTATAAGATGGCTGTTGGAAGTTTCTTGATATCAAGATGCATAAGACCCAAAAACCTTCAGTTGTCAAGGGATGTGTAACCCATTGTACTCCTGTGATTTTTCCAAGTTTAGGAGACATTTTTGCTGCAAGAATTACATGGAAATTATCCATGTGAATTCCAGTCACAAATCTAGCCAGTAAATTCTGATTTCTTAGAAGGCTTTATGTAAACATGTTGACAAGAGACAGCCTGAACAGCTAAAACTTAGAGAAGAGAATCTAAAACGTAAAGAACATGAGATCTCCTTAGCTCTTTTTCCAAAGAATACATTCCACTTATGTGATGCAATGTGAAATTGAAAATTAGGAGGTGTTCCCATTTCATCCAGAGCATTGACATCTCATTAGATGTTAAATATATTTCCTCAGAATAATGTAGGAGTTGAGGCATCCAACATCACTTGTTCATTCCTATATGAGGAGAAAGTTATTTCCGAAGTCTAGTGAAATTTTTCCATTTCTTTTAAATGTATAGTATATATGAAACTCTTACTTTTCTGTAATACCTCTTAATTTTAGTGGGACACTTGAAAATATACTTTTGTATTAAAACTATACCTTAAAATTAATATTAAGGTTACCTTTTATTTCAATGAGAAAAATCTATTTCCAGAAAATTCTTAATATGTAGCAGGTACAGGACATTTTCTCCTCATTTAAGTAATGGATATCTTAGTTATTAAAAACCATATTTCCAAGAGGTATTTATTTCATTGAAAATAATGAAAGAAATGATTCAGTCTTTAATAAGTAAAATCATATAAATAAAATCGATAAAATAAATTTTCATAAACTGTATATGCAAGAAATATTTGTTTCATGGACTACTGTGAATTTTATTCCTAAAAAGACTGTGTGTTCAGTAGTTAAAATTATACTAAATAATTAAAATAATGATGATCTTATATTAGAGAAAGAAGAATGAGTACAATTGTAATTATCATTGGAGTGATAAAATAAGGAAGGGTAAATTAAATGGTACTATATGTTTTTCTAGCTTAAGGTCATATATGTTGATTATTTCAACTAAAACATTCATTAAACATTGAATCATAACAGGACAAACTAGACATTGTAATTTCAGAAAGGAAACGTTTACAGTTACCAAGAATACATGGAGATGTAGCCTGGAATGGGCCCATTGGTTTCCTTCATAGGTACCCACAGTCAGACATCATGTTGGTATATTTACCTGATCAGCCAGCATCCGGGGTTGGGGGGTGAGGGGTCTCTGCATTCCTTAAAGATGGTTCACATTGACTGAGCTTCTGAGGCTGACAAATAACATTAGACTGCCAATTTATTAATTTATGACTCAAGAGTCTCTCCGTCACAGAGATCGTGTATTCTCTCCTTGTGGATACATGAACACAGGAAACCACATATTTTTTCAGAAGGTTGTTTGATGAGCATGAGATTAGAACAAGAGACTTTATTTTTATTGAAGTATAGCTGATTTACCATGTGTGAGTTTCATGTGTACAGCAAAGTGATTCAGATATACACATATGTACGTGTGTGTGTGTGTGTGTGTATATATATATATATATTCTTTTTCAGATTATTTTTCCTTTATTACAAAATATTGAGTATAGGTCCCTGTGCTATACAATAGGTCCTTGGTTACATATTTTATACATAGTAGCGTGTACATGTTAATCCCAAACTCCTAATTTATCCCTCTCCACCTCCTTTCTCCTGGTAACCATATGTTGTTTTCTATGTCTGTGGGTCTATTTCTGTTTTGTATGTAAGTTCATTTGTAGCTTTTTTTTTTTTTTTTAGATTCCACATGTAAGTGGTATCATGATATTTGTCTTTCTCTGTCTGGCTTACTTCACTTAGTATGATAATCCCTAGGTCCATCCATGTTGCTGCCAGGGGCATTATTTCATTCTTCTTTATGGCTGAGTAGTATCCCATTGTATATATGTACCACATCGTCTTTATCCATTCCTTTGTCGATGGACATTTAGGTTGCTTCCATATCTTGGCTATTGTAAACAGTGTTGCAAGGAACATTGGAGTGCATGTATCTTTTCAAATTATGGTTTTCTCCGGATATATGCCCAGGAGTGGGATTTCAGGGTCATATGGTACTCTATTTTTAGTTTTTTAAGGAACTACCATACTGCTCTCCATAGTGGCTGTACCAATTTACATTCCCACCAACAGTGTAGGAGGGTTCCTTTTTCTCCACATGCTCTATACCAGAAAATTACTAGAGCTCATTGATGAATTCAGTAAAGTTGCAGGATACAAAATTAATACACAAAAATCTGTTACATTTCTATACACTAACAATGAAAGATCAGAAAGAGACATTAAGGAAGCAGTCCCATTTACCATCACATCAAAAAGAATAAAACACCTGGGAATAAACCTACCTCAAGGGGCAAAAGACCTGTCCTCCAAAAACTATAAGATGCTGATGAAAGAAATCGAAGATGACACAAACAGATGGAAAGATGTACTGTGTTCTTGGATTGAAGAATGATTGTTAAAATGACTATACTACCCAAGGCAATCTACAGTTTCAGTGAAATCCCTATCAAAATACCAATGGCATTTTTTACAGAACTAGAATAAAACATTTAAAAATTTGTATCAAAATACAAAGGACCCCAAATAGTCAAAGCAATCTTGAGAAAGCAAAATGGAGATGGAGGAATCAGACTCCCTGACTTCAGACCATACTACAAAGCTACACTACAAAGCTACAGTCATCAAAACAGTATGTACTGGCACAAAGACAGACTTACAGATCAATCAAACAGGTTGGAAAGCTCAGAAATAAACCCACAAACCTATGGTCAATTAATCTACGACAAAGGAGGCAAGAATATACAATGGAGAAAAGATAGTCTCTTCCATATGTGATGCTGGGAAAACTGGACAGCTACATATTAAAAATATGAAATTAGAACATTCTCTAACACCATACGCAAAGATAAACTCAAAATGGATCAAGGACCTAAATGTAAAACCAGATACTATAAAGCTCCTAGGGGAAAATATAGACAAAACACTCTTGGACAAAAATCGCAGCAATATCTTTTTAGATCTGTCTCTTAGAGTAATGGAAATAAAAAAACAAAAATAAACAGATGGGACCTAATTAAACTTAAAAGCTTTTGCACAACAAAAGACCTACAGAATGTAAGAAAATATTTGCAAATGATGCAATAGACAAAGAATTAATCTCCAAAATACACAAATAGCTTATACAGCTCAATATGAAAAAAACAACCCAATTGAAAAATGGGTAGAAGATCTAAACAGAGATTTCTCCAAAGATGACATACCAATGGCCAAAAGGCACATGAAAAGATGCTCAGCATCACTAATTATTAGAGAAATGCAAATCAAAACTACAATGAGGTATCATCTCACACCGGTTAGAATGGCCATCATCAAAAAGTCTAGAACGAGAGACTGTAGTTGTATGATTCAAGTGTTTAAGGTCATTACTTATACGTTCTAAAATAAGGTCACCTGCCAAATGCCCTGAATCATGAATTTGCTTGGCAAGAACTTGCACTTATATGTAAAATGTTTAATTCTCACTATGATAGTCCTTATAACTGCTTTCTATTTGTTTTGTTGGCTGAAAAAAACACACACACTTTTGGAGTGACACTATTTTTAAAGAGAGCTTAGTATCTTCAGGTTACAGCCTTATTATGTACTAGGTATAAATCTGTGTCCAAATTTCCATGGGATAATTTATTTCCAGTTTACTAACGAAAATGTCAATGTGGTACCATTATCCTAATAATAGCATAAATGATGAGAAATTCATATGGTAATGAGAACCAGAATACAGGTATGTAGCAAATAGCCTTTAATAATTCAACTATTCTACAATAGAATATTATTTGAAATTATGTGTAAATGTAAATTTGTTAAACTAAACAGAAACATGTTTTTCAATGTGACAAAATTTTAAAAATTTGATGAGAACCAAGAGAAACAACACAAAATAGCAAACATCTTAAGTTTAAATATCAATATCACTGCTCCTAACATTCTTAACCTTCTCTGGTTTCCTTCTTAGCTGTCACCCTCTTACTCCAGGCCACACAACAGTATCTAGGGATTAATATCACCCTTAATGTACAAAAATATAAGTTTATATCTAAATTAACAAATATAATGAACAGTAGAAATGTGTCCTGAATCTGCTTTCTGACTAAACAACAGTTACTTCCTTAGGCTGTGAGTAACTCAGGAATTATTCTTTTCCTATTCCCTCCCGCCTTTCCTCCCTCCCTCCTTCCTCCTCCCTTCCTTCCTCCCTTCCTCCCTTCCTCCCTCCCTCACTTCCTCCCTCCCTCCTTCTTTCCTCCCTCCCTTCCTCCCTTCCTTCCTTCCTTCCATCCTCCTTCCCACCCTTCCTCCCTCCCTCCCTTCCTCCCTCCCACCCTTCCTCCCTTCCTCCCTTCCTTCCTTCCTTCTTTCCTTCCTCCCTTCCTCCCTCCCTTCCTCCCTCCTTTACTCCCTCCCTCCCTCCCTCACTCTTCTCTCCCTCCCTGCATTTCTCCCTCCCTTCCTTCCTTCCTTCTTTTCTTTCTTTCTTCCTTCCTTCCTTCCTTTCTTTTTCTTATTTACAGTGGACCACAAAAAGTATGTAAAATGTATATAATTAACAAAGAAAGATGAAAAACCGAGATCTAGGTCAAATTTATTTAAAAAACATACATTTTAAAATGGTACTACAAATAACTTTCTTAACTATCATTTAAAGAAATAATAAAATAAATGGGTATATATATGTGTACAAACTTGTTCTGAAGGTTTAGTTTTCAAATATATATATATATATATATACACAGCAAGAGGTTTTTGTTTATATATTCATTAAAATCCTCAATGAAATACTTAGGAATGAGTTTTTGTGCAGTATGTAAAAAGGATCATATAGCATGCCCAAATATATTCATCATATCAACAAGCTAAAAATGTCATGAAATTTTTATTGATGCGCACAAAGAATTTGACAAAATTTCATGGTAATATGTTTCAGTAAAGTAGGAAGAGAAGTAGGTTTCCTCAAACTGATAAAGGCATTTTTTTTCTTTTGGTAACTTTATTTTATTTTTTTATTATTGTTTTTTTAACATCTTTATTGGAGTATAATTGCTTTACAATGGTGTGTTAGTTTCTGCTTTATAACAAAGTGAATCAGCTATACATATACATATATCCCCACATCCCCTCCCTCTTGCGTTTCCCTCCCACCCTAAAGATGTAGAGATAAAGGCATTTTTAAGAAACGACTACAGCTAGCATCATACTTAATGGTGAAACTGAAATTTTTCCTTCTAAGATTGTGAAAAAGGCAAGGATTCTGTTCTCACCACTTCTTCTTTTTACATTCTACTAAACATTCTAGCTGGTGGATTAATGAGACAGAGAGAGATTGTTTAGGTGTAATATACCAAATAATATATTTCAAAGACTAATGGAATTAATAAGTGGGTTTACCATGGTTATGGGCTACAAGAACAAAACACAATTGTATTTCCATATAAAATTTGTTCCCCAAACCCCTATGAAAACCACCCTAATTTTGACTACAGTCTTTTGATTCTGCACCACAGAATGTTGCCAGATTTTTCATGTGTTTAAGAATATGTAGATGTGAAAATAAAAATACAGAAAATAAATTAATAAATATAATTAACATTTATTTACTATACATATAAATTTAAAGTACATAAATTGTTCAAGTATTTATGTTGTCTTCATTAAGAGGGTTGGTTCTAATTATCTGATTCATCATTCCTGGAAGAAGTCCAGAGGTCCTAATAGTTCACCCATTAGATTGGCAAAAATTGCAATGTTGATAATAACACATGCTTGGGATTGTGTGGAGAATTTATTTAATATTAGATATGCATTTTATTTAATAGAGGTACAACAATTGATAATTTCACATATGGCTGAATTCCATTAATGGAGAGGAGGGGAAATAACATAACTTGTCATCGTTTGTCACAATGAGAGAATATACTTTATACCACCATATACATAGAAACATGACGAGACTTAATACATCCAATCAGTGATATAATAATGTCTGATTTTAATGAAATGTAATATGTGACCACAAAACAGTTCAAAATATGATGCCAGGCATTCTTGTTTTATAAATAAATTTATCAAAAAATTCCTTTAAAGAAATGTGCTAATACATTTTATCTATTTATTTATTTTTAAAAATTGAGGTAACATTGATTTATAACATTATAGGTTACATGTGTATAACCTTATATTTCTACTTCTTTATACCCTAGAACATGCTCACCACCAAAAATTTAGTTTCCAATACGAAAAGTCAATTTTTCAGTACCTATTAAAATATAAAATGTGACTCATGTATCTACCCTAAAGCAACAACATAAACTAGTACATTTGGCATATATGAGTTTTTTCACTCCAGATTTTTTGTGATTTATAAAACTTAGAATTAGCCTAAGTGTCTATCAAGAGAAGAATGGCTAAATCTGTGAATTATATTTGTAGGTGTTAAATTGAAAAGACCTCCAAAAATATAATTTTTTTTAAAGGCAAGTTTTAAAATACTTGTAGTCTGATATAGTACATACAAAATATTGCGTATTTTGAGGTACTTATTTTTGTTTCCTAGAATCACAGCATTTTCTCAAATAATATGTCTTTTATTTAATTTTTGAAAATGATTACTTTTGAGTAAAGGACAACATTATTTACTCCATTCTATTTTGTGTAACATTTTATTAAAATGGTATCTTACTATTCTATATACTATTTTAAAAATTTCACCAAATTAAGTTTACTTAAGAACTCAAGGTACCTTATTTTATTTACTTGATATTATGCACTAGTTTTGATAAGCTCCCATTATTATTTGTAAAAGATGAGAAAAGTAGTATTTTATTAATCTAAGATTTTAATGCATTATATAAATCTTTTAAAAAGGTTTGTAAATGGAAACTTTTATAAGCAAATAAAATGATTGCAAAAAATTATAGCGAGTCATCATTCAGTAAGGACTCAAGAAATTGGCATTTGGTTCATATTAAAACAATGTAAAATGTATAATCTCTGTATATAGCTCATTGACAAACTGATGTATTAAAAATATTAGAGAAACTATTTCAGTTAATGTTATATCACAGCTTTGAAGTTCCTTCAGTAATTAAATGTTTACTCAAAAGAAATTTAAGGTAAGTATAAGTCATGCCTCCACTGAGTGATCAAAATACATCAGAAGCATAAATATTTTCATTACTTAAGAAAATGAAGTTGAACTAGCTTTATTACTTGCATTGTATATAAAATGTGAATATATTTTTTTAAAAAGTATGTCTTTTACTATGTGGGATTTAAACTGAAAAATGTGACAATTCAATAAAAGAATCATTAGATGTAGCTCTATATTAAGATATGTAGTTCTTTAAATTCTTCTGGTAAATCATGTTTACCAGCATGTTAAATTAAACCCTCATGTTTAATATTAATATGAAGTATCTCAAGAGTAATCCCTAGGGGGAAGTGGCATGGGAAAAAGAAGGTCCAATTAGTTTTAATACTACATGGGATAATATATCTTATTTTCTCCAAAATAAAGGATATTTGAAATACTGGTGCAAAGGTAAATTTACTGAGCTTCCTATCATTTACTTTTTTTTTTTTTAAATTAATTTATTTATTTATTTTTGGCTGTGTTGGGTCTTCGTTTCTGTGCGAGGGCTTTCTCTAGTTGCAGAAAGTGGGGGCCACTCTTCATCGCGGTGTGCGGGCCTCTCACTATCGCGGCCTGTCTTACTGCGGAGCACAGGCTCCAGACGCGCAGGCTCAGTAGTTGTGGCGCACGGGCTTAGTTGCTCCGCGGCATGTGGGATCTTCCCAGACCAGGGCTCGAACCCGTGTCCCTTGCATTGGCAGGTGGATTCTCAACCACTGCGCCACCAGGGAAGCCCCATTTACTTTTATATTTAAAAACATGGATAGTGCTGGAAAAAATACTCTTGGTGAATATACAGGAATAAATGATGCAATCTAGATCACCGTCCTATTTACCTTTGAAATTAAAAAGAAATTATATCGTTGAACAAAACCAGTTGTCATAAATTCATCTTAGAAATACCTGAAAGCTCAAATATCAATGACCAAATTCAAACCAAAACTAATAAATGTAGTATTATATAGATTGTTGTAAGCTGAGTTCTCCATGACTGTGAAGATTTTAAAGGTAGTTCTTAGGGACTCAGGGTTACAGAAAGATGATCTCCAATTGATCTTAATTTCCTTGAGCAACCCACATAAATCTTCTCTACAGAAAATGCTCTTAAGGAAAGAGCAGCAGGTACCAGCAGAAATATCACCAGAATGAGAACTGGGAGGCTGAAAGTTTTTCTGTCCGTGACCTTCTTTCCTTGTCTGCAGAGGCAATTCTGCTTCAGTGCTGGAGTGCTGGAGGTAGTTTCTCTAAAGTGCTGTCTCTGTATCAGTTGAGCACTTTTAAATGGAGTAATATCTTAAAGATCCAAAGTACCATGGAGTTTCTGCCATAAAAACAACAGGATTTAGGTGACATCTAAATGCTAAACGTTCCAGCAGAAGACAGTGGCTTCCTGTGAATTCAAGGAGCTTTTGATCTCACTGTTTCTTGTACAACTTCACAATTTACCATGTTTTCGGGTCACTATGTACGTGCCATTTCTTGACAAATGCATTATTCTTACTTATCTCACCCAAAAGAGTGCCTTACTTATAGTTGGTGTTCAGCAGAAGTTCATTGCATGGATGAATAAAAGAATACGTGAATGAATAAGCACACCTTAAAGTCTGGCAAAAAGCAGATATTTTGAAATAGATATATGACATAAAGACTTAAAAAGTATTATAACATGTACGAAGTACTCACCAGATTAGAAGAGCTCATTCTAATTTTAAGAGAACAATTTCCATTCTATGTCGGTTTCATAGAAGACAGCCAATTTTTTTTTTAACTAAGTGAACCAGAGAATGAATGATTGTATGAGTAGATGCAATTCATTTTCATGATATATAGAAAGCTTAGACTTTGATCTCTTTTATAATATGATCTGTAGTAATTGCTGTATCCCACAATCAGTTTATAAATGTTACTTTAATAAGTTGTATAACATTTGGCTTAGATGTTTGCCTTAATTGAAATCTAAACCCCATATCATTTCCCTAATTTAACAGTGGAATATTGTACACAAATTATTGAAGAAATAAGTTTGTGTTTAAGAATCAAATATAGAAAGCTGGAAAAAGGAACTTCAAAGCATGTAATATGGTGGGGAAATGTTGGAAGCACATCTTTCACAGAATTATGCAGAAAAATAATTGTAGGAACTGAGCTCGAATGGAACACCTATTATACAGTATATGGGACAATGCATATTTATATGGTGTTTACAGTAGGTTGTTGCAAAACTTTTGGCCTTTAAAATCCCATAGGTCTGAGTTTAGGTTAATACTGAAATGAGAGATTTAAGTATTTAGAAAAAAATTAAAATAATGGATAATTAAAGCTATTTTACTTAAGATTTTAATATTTATGGATCTGTACTATGTTTTCTTTTTTTTTTATGTTTTTGTTTTGTTTTGGTGTTTTGCCACGACAGTTGTCATGCTATTCAAAATAAAGCACAGGATCTGAAAAAGCACACAAAAATGTTTGTATTATGTACATTGTTGTACTGATAAAGTATTATACTGTACTACTTTGAAAATTGGTGATATTCAAATTATGTACATACAATAAATCCTGATAAACATAAAAGCTTGACTGCCAAAGCATATAATTTGCCAAATATGCTTAAAATTAAATTGACCTTACACCCAAATAACCCTTTCATAGGCCTATTCCTAACAGAATTATTAGAAATCTCTATTAAAAGAGGTGAGGTTCAAACTAAATATTCTAAAATCACTAGTGAAGTTCTATGAAATACATCTTCAAAATTATAATCATGTCAGGTTGTGTTTCAGTATTTTTCAACTAATGATATAATCAAATTTTTACTTTTGTCTTTTCAAACATTTATATTATAAATAAAACTAATTTCCTATCTTCACAGCAGAGGAAGCAAATTCTATGTGTGGAATATCCTGAACTCAGTAAAAAGACACTTTTTAATACAAGACAATTTGTATTTTCAACTTTAAATAACCTCACTCTAAAAACCATACTAGCAATATTCAAATTAGTAGCTATGTAACTTGCTATGTAGTGTAAATATTAATAAGTATTTGATACTTCTAAATGCGGATCATAATTGGCACTCACTGAAAACTGTAGTTAGACAGAAAGTCTAATGAATAATTATGCTATTTTTTTCCTTTCCTCAGGCATCAGTTTACACTTTATTATTATTATTAAATATTGGAGTATAGCTGATTAACAATGTTGTGTTAGTTTCAGGTGTACAGCAAAGTGATTCAGTTATACATGTATCTATTCTTTTTCAAATTCTTTTCCCATTTAGTTTATTACAGAATATTAAGCAGAGTTCCCTGTGCTATACAGTAGGTTCTTATTGGTTATCTATTTTAAATATAGCAGTGTGTATTTGTCAATTCAAAACTCCCAATCTATCCCTTCCCTACACCCTTCCGCCCTGCTAACCATAAATTCATTCTCTGTGAGTCTGTTTCTGTTTTGTAAGTAAGTTCAGTTGTATCATTTTTTTAGATTCCACATATAAGCAATATCATACGGTACTTGTCTTTCTCTGTCTGACTTACTTCACTTAGTATGATAATCTCCAGGTCCATCCATGTTGCTGCAAATGGCATTATCTCATTTAATGGCTGAGTAATATTCCACTGTATATATGTACCACATCTTCTTCATCCATCCATCTGTTGATGGACATTTAGGTTGCTTCCATGTCTTGGCTATTGTAAACAACACTGCAATGAACATTGGGGAGCATGTATCCTTTCAAATCATGTTTTTCTCTGGATATATACTCAGGAGTGAGATTGCTGGATCATATGGTAGCTCTACTTTTAGTTTCTTAATAAACCTCCATACTGTTCTCCATAGTGTCTGTACCAATCTACATTCCTACACAATGTAAATTGTGTAGGAGAGTTCCCTTTTCTCCACACCCTCTCCAACATTTATTGTTTGTAGACTTCTCGATGATGGCCGTCCTGACTGGTGTGAGGTGATATCTCATTGTAGTTTTGATTTGCATTTCTCTAATAATTAGCAATGTTGAGAATCTTTTCATGTGCCTCTTGCTCATCTGCATCTCTTCTTTGGAGAAATGTCTGTTTAAGTCATCTGCCCATTTTTTGATTGGGTTGTTTGGTTTTTTTTGATACTGAGCCACATGAGCTGTTTGTAAATTTTGGAAATTAACCCTTGTCAGTCTCATCGTTTGCAAATATTTTCTCCCACTCTGTGGGTTGTCTTTTCGTTTTGTTTATGGTTTCCTTTGCAGGCTATTTCTTAATTTGGAAAGAAAACCAATGTTTCTGACAAGCATGTTTTATTGGAGCTTTGATGGAAACAAAGAGTCCAGTGGTTTTCAAAATATGGTCCCCAGACCAGCTGCATCAGCATCATCTAGGAACTTAGAAATGCAAGATCTTGTGCCCCACCCTACATATAACGAATCTTCTGGGGGTGGAAGCCGGAAATGTGTGTTTTCTCAAAGTCCTCCAACTGATTCTGATGCAGGCTAAAGTTTGAGAACCACTGGAATAGATAGACCCATAGTTAATATCCTTCAGCCTCCTCTAATAGAGGGAACTGATGATGTCAGTCCCACAGGGCTCTCAGTATTCCTGGTAGAGGAAGGGCAGGTACCAAGACAGTCCAGGTCATCATAGGTAGAGCCCAAGGATGAAAATGGGCCCATATTGTATAGGAGCTTTGAGATCAGAGCTGGAAAAGGAAGTCTAAAATCAAGGCAATCAGAATAAAGATAAGGAAACTGAGGCCTGATTCAGATACAAGGAAATTAGATCAAAGGGCCAAAAATTCCAAGGGAAAGTAATCTATGTACTATAATCAGATAAGATTATGGGCTTTGGGCACAAACTGGACATATATGCAATTTAAAAAAAGCATGTGATTTCTTTTAAAGTCTTCACCTTAGAAATGACTAATACGATACTAGTAGAATTATCATAAGGTTTATTAATAGCATTAGTTAACATGCAATGAGTAACTTCAATGTCCCAGAATTTCAGCAAGAGCTTTAATGCCTTGTCTCAATTGATCTCCGTACAGATCCTATGAGATTGTCATAAATATCATCCCCAGTTTACAGAGCAGGAAACTGCAGTTTAGAGAGACTGAGTAGCTTGCCTAATTTCACATAGCTGGTAAATCATGGAAATGAAATTTGAACAGAGGGAAAAATACTAGAGTCTATGCTCTGCAGATAAAGTACTTAGTATATTTCCGAACACAGAGTAAATGTCCTGAGAAATAGAGAAGGGGAATGAGAAACATGGTACAAGGTACTTTAAAGAATATTTATCAGTTAATCACCTTATGCATCAAAGTGCAGTCTTTTTCAATAATTTTCATTTATTTTGAAAGACAAGGATGAAATAAGAAATTAATCTCAATGCTTTTCTATTTGTTATCTTCAATATTATTTATTATTTTGAAATCCCTTTCACTGAATTTGGAAGATTATAACACAACTTATAAATGAATTGTTAAAGACATACTGTCCTACAGTAACAACATACCAGTAGAGTATGTTGGATTTGACTATCCATGTCTAAAAAAGTGATTGGCAGAGGCTTTATTTTTACTCAGTCAAATTAAAACTTGGGTACGAAGGAAGAGAGACTGAAAGGAAATACCATACCATGGAGATTACAACTGAATTGGAGGTCAGCAAGGGAATCAGTGTTTGTCTTTTTTATGCTCATTTCAATTGAGAATTTGTACAGACACGGTGCCTCTGTATGATATGTAACTCTTTCTTGATGAGCAGAGGATGATCTACCCTGTCCAATCAATAATTTTTATGGTTAGCTTCCATGGATCAAACTATTGTTAAAGTAAAATCTGTCAAAGATTATTAGAGAATTATCTACTAGGATGAGGAAAATAATTTTCTGCAGTCTGAGCTTTGAAATGAAGAGCATTCCGGTGATGTATTGCACAGAGAACAGCTGGAGTATACAAAAAAAGAAATAAAAAGGAAATGCTGTATGCAGAAGGAGAACCTGACATTTTTTTTTCACAGAGGGGATGTGTTCCTGGGAAGTCTGTACGGAAGAGGGCACTGCAGGTCTGTAACACAACAGAAATGACCTCAGGGCTTTTCAATAAAGTTGCCCGTGAAAATTGGGCTAAAGGGTAACGTTACAATTCTGAGGTGTATTTGGCAGGGAGACTTTTTGCCACATCTACTGCCATTGCATTTACAGGGCAAAATCAGAATTTTGATGACAAGCTGGCAATGATTTGTACCCCCAAAGCTCCATAATTTGCAGTCCTCCTCCTCCACTCCACCTCTACCCCTGCTCTTAGTGAGGGAAAGGGCAACAGGGAGAGTTGCTGGCATTCACAAATTCTAACCAGACCTGATTCTGATGCTTTAGCCTCTGGCAAGCTACTTAATCTCTTTCTGTCTCGCTTTTCTCATTTGAAAAATTAGGATAATAGTATTTTCTTCTTTCCCAGAGTATTGGTGAAGGCTAATGCATTTCAAAGAACTGTGAAAGGAAAAAACAAGCTGTTCATGTACAGGACAGTATTGTTTTCCTTTTCTTTCAAAATAATACAAAAGCTTTCTGTTGAGTGGCAGGGGAAAAAGAAAAAAAAAAGATACTTCTAGACTTAGCTTTTCAGTGGTATATTTATGCTCAGTATTTGGTTTAGTGCCCAGTAGTCTACACTAAATAAAAACAAGGTTAGGGGATGTTTGCTGGGTTTGGCTACCTAACATCAGTTTGCTCTCATTTTCCTAACTACAGTGGAGATTTTTTTGTGGGGAACTGCCTGTTTCCCACTCTTGCACTCTTGGTGGTGCTATAATTCAATGTGCCCTGCAACCCTTTTTCCAAAAGCACATGGTAAGCCAATTTGGTACTCTCTCCTCAGATATTTTGAATATGATTCAAAGTTAATAAAAAGATATTTAAAAGAAAACAGAACTATGTAGAACATATATTCCAGTTTGTTACTTTCTGAATTTTATTTTCCTAGTTTTCCAGCCAATTCTGTGATTAACCAGATATCATTCTAATTAAAAACTGACTTAATTTAACCAGTCAGTGAATCAATTTGTAGCATTTGAGAAGTAAAGAACCATAGGAATAAGCAAGTTTTGGCTATGGTTAATAATCAGGAAATTCCTAGGAACAAAATTTATGAGCATTCTACACCTCAAATTAATGACCTGTAGTAGTGTGTGTGTGTGTGTGTGTGTGTGTGTGTGTGTTTGTAAATTCAGGAATTAACTGAGTTGTCAAAAAGGAGTTGTAATCCTTTAACCAATTTTTACCTTTGAGTCAGTTCTACTAACTCAGACACCACTAAATAAAGAGGATATTGAGTACACCCAGGGAAGAATACTCCTATAATAATGTAAATGTCCAC
Organism: Eschrichtius robustus; assembly: GCF_028021215.1. NCBI lineage: Eukaryota > Metazoa > Chordata > Mammalia > Artiodactyla > Eschrichtiidae > Eschrichtius > Eschrichtius robustus. Next base: position 71,201,604 of record NC_090830.1, read on the forward strand.
TGCCATTATTCTAATCTTCCCCACAAACACCTTTGGCCATTCTTGTATGTATTTACAAGTCCTGAGCAAGGAGAAAAGCCAGGTGTTTTAAGAACTGCTGGATCTGAATCTGTACTTATACCCTTAGGGTAGTCAGAGTGTTACTATGGTCTCATAGTCAATAGAGGAGCTTATGGAAGTCAAATGATTAGTGAGATTTTAACTCTCATTTATATCTTGGAAGATCCAATAGGACTTGAAACCCATCCTGGGAATATTTTCACAGTTACTGATTATAGAGTTGAAATCAATACCTTCAGCAACTGCAAAGATTCAATGAATTTCTGATTTGTGAATTTGTCAATAAGGATAAGATATTTATTGAACACTGGCCATTGCTACAAATAGTTTACAAAGTACTTGTCTGAAAATTAAAGAGCACGTCAGATATTTGTCTTTCTCTGACTTACTTCACTTAGTATGATAATCTCCAGGTCTATTCATGTTGCTGCAAATGGCATTATTTCATTCTTTTTAATGACTGAGTAATATTCCACTGTATATAAGTACCACATCTTCTTTATCCATTCATCTGTTGATGGACATTTAGATTGCTACCATGGCTTGGCTATTGTAAATAGTGCTGCTGTGAATATTGTGGTGCCATGTACCTTTTCAAATTAGAGTTTTTGTCTTTTCCAGATATGTGCCCAGGTGTGGGATTGCTGGATCCTACTGGGATAACTCTCTATCCATTTCTGGTTAACTCTCTTTTTAGTTTTTTAAGGAACCTCCATACAATTTTCCATAGTGGCGATACCAATTCACATTCCCACCAACAGTGTAGGAGTGTTCCTTTTTCTCCACACCCTCTCCAGCATTTATTATTTGTAAACTTTTTAATGATGGATGTTCTGACTGATGTGAGGTAATACCTCATTGTAGATTTGATTTGCATTTCTCTAATAATTAGCAATGTTGAGCATCTTTTCATGTGCCTGTTGGCCATATGTATGTCTTCTTTGAAGAAATGTCTACTTAAATCATCTGCCCATTTTTGATTGGGCTGTTTGTTTTTTTGTTATTGAGTTGTATAAGCTGTTTGTGTACTTTGGAAATTAAGCCCTTGTCAGTTGCATCATTTGCAAATATTTTCTTCCATCCCTGTGGGTTGTCTTTTCATTTTGTTTATGGTTTCCTTTGCTGTGCAAAAACTTATAAGTTTTATTGGGTTCCATTTGTTTATTTTTGCTTTTATTTATTTTGCCTTGGGAGAATAATCTAAGGAAATATTGCTATGATTTATGTCAGAGAATGTTTTGCCTATGTTCTCTTCTAGGAGTTTTATGGTGTCATGTCTAATATCTAAGCCATTTTGATTTTATTTTTGTGTATGATGTTCTAACTTCATTGATTTAAATGAGGCTGTCCAGCTTTCCCAACACCACATACTGAAGAGACTGTCTTTTTTTCATTGTGTATTCTTGCCTCCTTTGTCAAAGAATAATTGACTGTAGATGTCTGGATGTATCTCTGGGCTCTCTATTCTGTTCCATTGATCTATAGGTCTGTTTTTGTGCAGATACTATGGTGTCTTGATTACTGTAGCTTTGTAGTATTGTCTGGAGTCTGGGAGGGATAGTCCTCTAGCTTTGTTACTTTTCCTCAGGATAACTTTGGCAATTCTGGGTCTTTTGTGGTTCCATATACATTTTAGGATTATTTGCTCTAACTCTGTGAAAAATGTCGTGGGTAATTTGATAGGGATTGCATTAAATCTGTAGGTTGCTCTTGATAGTATGGTATTTAACCCAATATTAATTCTTCCAATGCAACAGCATGGGATATCTTTCCATTTCTTTGAATCATCTTCAATTTTCTTTATCAGTGATTTATGGTTCTCAGCGTATAGGTCTTTCACCTCCTTGGTGAGGTTTGTTCCTAGGTATTTTTTTTTTTATGTGATTTTAAGTGACATTGTTTTTTACTTTCTCTTTCTGATATTTCATTGTTAGGGTAAAGAAACACAACAGACTTCTATATATTAATCTTGTATCCTGCTAACATGCTGAATTCATTTATTAGTTCTAGTAATTTTTGTGTGGAGTTTTAGGGTTTTCTATATGGAGTATCATGTCATCTGCACATAATGACAATTTTACCTCTTCCCTTCCAATTTGGATACCGTTTATTTCTTTTTCTTGTCTGATTGCTGTGGCTAGGACTTCCAATACTATGTTGAAGAGAAGTGGTGAGAGTAGACATCCTTGTCTTGTTTCAGAATTTAACAGGAAGTCTTTCAGCTTTTCACCGATGAGTATTATATTGACTGTGGGTTTGTCATAAATGGTTTTTATTATGTTGAAATATGTTCTCTCTATACTCATTTTGGTGAGAGTTTTTATCATGAACAGATGTTGAATTTTCTCAAATGCTTTTTCTGCATCTATTGAGATGATCATGTGGTTTTTGTCTTTTCTTTTGTTGATGTGGTATATCACATTGATTGATTTGTGTATGTTGAACCATCCTTGTGACCCTGGAGTGAATCAAACTTGATCATGGTGTATGATCCCTTTTATGTATTGCTGGATTCAGTTAGCTAATATTTTGTTGAGGATTTTTGCATCTATCTTCACCAATGATATTGGCCTGTTTTTTTCTTTTTTTGTAGTGTCTTTTTCTGGTTCTGATATCAGGGTGATGGTGTCTTCATAAAATGACTTTGGGAATATTCCCTCCTCTTCAATCTTTTGGAAGAGTTTGAGAAGGATATGTATAAGTTCTTCTTTGTATGTTTGGTACAATTCCCCAGTGAAGCCATTCAGTCTTGGTCTTTTGTTTGCAGGGAGTTTTTTGTTTGTTTGTTTGTTTTTTATCACAGATTCTATTTCACTTCTAGTGATCAGTCTGTTCAAATTATCTGTTTCTTCTTGATTCCATTTTGACAGGCTGTGTGTTTCTAGAAACTTTTCTATTTCTTCTGGATTGTCCATTTTTGGGGCATATAACTGTTCATAGTATTTTATTATGATTTTTTGTATTTCTATGGTATTGGTTATTTTTTCCTTTTCATTTCTTATTTTGTTTCTTTGGGTCCTCTCTCTTGGGCCTGGCTACAGGTTTGTCGATTTTGTTTATCCTTTCCAAAAACCAGTTCTTGGTTTTATAGATTTCTTTCTATTGCTTTTTCAAACTCTATTATATTTAATTCTTCTCTGATCTTTATTATTTTCTTCTTTCTGCTGAATTTAAGTTTTGTTCTTCTTTTTCTAATTCTTTTTGGTGGTAGGTTAGGTTGTTTATTTGAGATTTTTCTTGTTTTTTGAGGAAGACCTGTATTGCTATGAACTTCCCTCTTAGGGAAGATTATGCTTTTGTTGCATCCCATAAACATTGTATGGTTGTGTTTTCATTGTCATTTGTCTTGAGGTATTTTTTTGTTTCCTCATTGACTCATTGGTACTTTCGTAGTATGTTATTTAGTCTCCATGTAATCATTTTTTTTTTCTCATTTTTCTGTCTGTGGTTGATTATAGGTTCATGCTGTTGTGGGCAGAAAAGATGCTTGAAATAATTTCTATCTTCTTAAATTTGTTGAGGCTTGTTTTGTGTCACTATTCTAGAGAATGTTCTGTGCACACTTGAAAAGAATGTGTATTCTGGTTTTTTGGAAGTAGCGTCCTATAGATATCAATTAAGTCTAACTATTTATTATGTCATTTAAGATCTCTTGCCTTATTGATAGTTTGTCTGGATAGTTTGTCTGGACGATCTGTCCACTGATGTCAGCGATATGTTAAAGTCTCCTACTATTATTATATTCCCATCAGTTTCTCCCTTTATGTTTATTAGTATTTGTTTTATATATTTAGGTGCTCCTATATTGGGTGCACATATATCAGTGAGTGTAATAGCCTCTTCTTGTATTGATTCTTTTATCATTATATAGTGTCCTTCTTTGTCTTTCTTTATGGTCTTTGTTTTAAAGTCTATTTTGTCTGATATGAGTATTGCTACCCCCACTTTCCTGTCATTTCCATTTGCAATATATTTTTCTATTCCCTCACTTTCAATCTATGTGTGTCTTTCCCCTAAAGTGGGTCTCTTGTAGGCAGCGTACTGTAGGTTTTTGTTTTATTATTTAGTGTGCCACTATAATTCTTTGATTGAAACATTTAGTCCATTGACATTTAAAGTAATTATTGATTATGTATTTATTTCCATTTTAAACCTTGTTTTCCAGTTGATTTTGTATTCCTTCCCTCCTCCTTTTCTTTCTTTCTTTTTTTGTTTTTTCTTTTGTGGTTTGATGATTTTCTTTATATTATGCTTGAGTTCCTTCCTTCTTGGCTTCTGTGGGTCTGTTGTATGTTGTTGATTTGTGGTTACCCCAGTTTTCAAGTCTGTTAACCCATAACAATATAGTGAGTCCCTACATATGAATGAGTTCTATTCCAAGAGCATGTTCATAAGTCCAATTTGTCTGTAAGTCCAACAAAGTTAGCCTAGGTACCCAACTAACACAATCGGCTATATAGTACTGTACTGTAATAGGTTTATAATACTTTTCACACAAATAATACATAAAAAACAAAAAAACCTTTTTTAATCTTACAGTACAGTACCTTGAAAAGTACAGTACAACAGCTGGGATACAGGGGCTGACATAGAGTGAACAGGCAAGAAGAGTTACCAACTGGAGGAGGGAGAAGATGTGGGAGATGGTAGAGCTGAAAGATCGTCAGTAGTAGGAGACAGAGGGAAAGCTTCAATTTCACTCACGCCTGATGTTGATGGAATGCACATTTGTATCTTTGAAAGTTCTCAATTTGAAGGGTCATATGTAGGGGACTTACTGTATCTACTTGCTTTAGACTGATAGTCATACAGGTTAAAACATATTCTAAAAGATCTACATTTTCTTACTCCCCTCCCCAACATTTTGTGCTTTTAATGTCCTCTTTTACATCTTCATGTTTATGCTTCTGCTGTTTATAGTAGTTATAATCACTTTCACAAATTTTTTTTGATTATTTTAAATCTATATACTGGCTTATTTCAGTGATCTTCAATCCTTTTATAAATTTGCCTTTTCTACTGTGATTTTTCCTTTCCTGCAGAGTCTTGTTTCTTTTCTATTTAGAAAATACCATTCAATATTTCTTTCAGGATAGGTTTAATATTGCTGTATTCTTTTAGTTTTTGCTTGTCTGAGAAATTCTTTATCTCTCTTTCTATTTTAAATGATAATCTTGCTTGGTAGAGTATCCTGGGTTATAGATTTTCCCTTTCAGGACTTCAAATATATCTTGCCACTCTCTTCTCCTTTGCAATGTTTCTGTAGAGAAATCAGCTGATAGCCTTATGGGGATTCCTTGTAACTGACTCTTTGTTTTTCTCTTGCTGCCTTTAGAATCCTCTCTTTATCTTTAACTTTTGCCATTTTAATTATGATATGTTTTGGTGTGGGTCTGTCTGCATTCATCTTTTATGGGAGCTTCTGTGATTCCTATACCTGGATATCTGTTTGCTTCTTTAGATTTGGGAAGTTTTCAGCCATAATTTCTTCAAATACATTTTCAATTCCCTTTTCTCTTTCTTCTCCTTCTGTGATCCCTAGTATGTGTAGATTGGGATGCTTTATATTATCCCATAGGTTGCATATATTGATTTCATTTGCCTTTCTGTCTGATGTTCTAATTGCGTGATTTCCATTATTCTTTCTTCCAGATCACTCATTTTTCTGCATTATTTAGTCTGCTATTCATTGCATTTAGCTCAGTTTTTATCTTGGCAATTGAGTTGTCTAATTTTCATTGGCTTCTCTTTATAGTTTCTAGTTTCTTGTTACAGTGATCTACATTTCTATTGATAGTCTTTCTTAATTCCTTTAGCATTTTTATTACCTCCTTTTTGAACTCAGGGTCTGGTAGACTTGACAGGTCTGTTTCGTTGTTTTTTTGCAGGGATTTGTCTTGTTATTTTAATTGGGAGTAGTCCCTCTGCTTTTTCATTTTACTTTTATTTCTCTGAGTCTATGAATTTAAGAGAAACAGTAATCTATTGGGTTCTTGAAGGGCGATTTTTATGTGGGAGTGTTCCTGTGTAGACTGTGTGAGTCCAGTATTTTTGGTGCAAGGGCTGTTTTTGGTATGAATGCCTACCACATCTTTCCTCAGAGTGTGATGGCTGTTGTCCTCTAGGTAGGTGATGTGTTTAGTGTTGTGGTGACCAGATGCTGCATGGGATGTTCAGCGGGGCCTCCTCTTTGCTCAGTGGTTGTCACAGACTTGTCAGGGACAAGATCTGCTCTCCAGTTGTTGGAGTAGAAGCCCTCAGATCCAGTTCTAACCTGTGGTGTGAGGTAGGTGGGACCAGAGCACTCCCACTGGCAAATATCCCACTGCATATTCCTCCACAGGAGCTGTCCCCCAGGACATGTGACTCTGAGTCCACCCATCACCCAGTGTGTGCACCCACAAAGTCCACTGCTGCTGGTGCTGCCCCTGGAACCACCCCTGCTGCAGGAATCCTGATAATCAGTTAGAATATCAGCCTTGCCTCTGGCGCATGCATGCTCCCAAAGCCTACCTCAGCAGGGGCCACACCCTGCCATGAGCATGCTGACAGTGAGGCTCCTATGGCAGACCCATGCCCCACCTTTTGTGTGCCGATAATGAGGCTCCTATGGCAGACCCATGCTCTATCCTGCATGTACCCCCATTTGTGGCACAGACCACACTCCAGGCCCTTTGGGCTGTCTCCATACAGTCCTTTCCCTAGGTATATCCTCTAAAGCCCAAGTTTCAGCACCCAGCCCCTGAGCAACCAGCAGTATCTATATCATTAAAATGTCTTTATTTGTTTTATTAAATGTTTTTGTCTTGTGTGTCTTTTGTCACACAATTTATTCTTTTGTTATTTACTTGGGTTTCTGTATTTTTTGTACTTTCTCAAGCCTTTGCTTTTAGTATTTATCTGCCACTTTTTTTTTTAAGATTTATTTATTAATTGATTGATCGATTGCTTGCTATGTTGGGTCTTCGTTTCTGTGCTAGGGCTTTCTCTAGTTGCAGCAAGCAGGGGCCACTCTTCATTGCGGTGCACGGGCCTCTCACTATCGTGGCCTCTCTTGTTGCGGAGCACAGGCTCCAGACGTGCAGGCTCAGCAGCTGTGGCTCACGGGCCTAATTGCTCTGCGGCATGTGGGATCTTCCCAGACCAGGGCTTGAACCCGTGTCCCCTGCATTAGCAGGCAGATTCTCAACCACTGTGCCACCAGGGAAGCCCCTATCTGCCACTTTTTTATAGGGGTATGCTTGTATAATATTGAGGATACTGTCTGGTATAGGCCTGGAAGAGACAAATGTTGAATAAATTACTAACTACACACAATTTAAATATTCCATTCTGTAGGTGTATTTATTTGAAATTAATAGTGCTTTAGATTTTTGTTTGTTTGTTTTTAATAAACTTCCAACCGTTCTCTGAAATACTACCAATGAGAAATGGCTTAAACAGGAAGAGCTATTTACCTTTTCAATACCCCCTTGGGGACAAGCCTGGGGGAAAATGTAGGCTCTCTTTCGTGTGCCTTATTATTATTAATAGGTCCATCTACACTTGTTTCTCAAGCACAACATTTAATCACAAGAACTTCTATCCTTTCATTAACTGAGGCCAAACTTGACATGAATATATGAGAGAAGGTGCAACATAATAAAGGGCTGATATATTTAAACCCAATACACTATTTGCATGCTGAAAGATTTTCACTTGTTGAGTTAAAGATCTGGTACTTTGATCATGTTTGATATTCTGTGTGATACTTTTAGTCACATTTTAAAAAAAAATTAGCTCAACCAAGTGCTGTGTTTTGCATGAGTATTTGAATTTCAATTCTATATCACTTTTTCAGAGATCATTCCTTGAATTATTAAATTTTGTTTATTATTCAAATGGAAAGCACAAATAATGAGAACTAAAAAATTCAAGTCATTTGGGGATATAACACTTGAGCCTGGAGACCTGGTTTCAGGTGAAAGAAAAACTTTATTATATAATATTTTCCAAGTTAAGATTCATCTTTTATATCCTCACTTTTATAATGTAATTTCATCAGAAAAATTTCCCTTTACAATTATTTTTGTGAGGAAAAAAGAGCCAAAAACATTCTTGTGTGGAGAGGTGATTTTCAGTTAAAAGCAGGAGCTAGATTCATTGTTTTGTGGAATGAACAACCTCATATAATATGGTGGAGATTATTGTTTGCTTTCAGCAATTTAATTAAAAGCTCAAACAAGTAAAGCCCACAGGGGATTTCTACCAGAGGCTAATTTATTGCTATATGCTCTTCTGAGTAGTACAGCTCAGGAAGTAGAATGTCTGGTGTAAGTAGCCTAATTAATGAAGGGAATTAATAAATTTAGCAATTCTTAGAAGGTATACCTTTCTATGTTGCACATTCTCTCAAATATTCATGTCAGGTTTGTCCTCACTTAGCGAGAGGATAGAAATTCTTGTGATTAAAGGTTGTGCTTGAGGAACAAGTATTGGTGGACTCATTAACAACTTTTTAACTGAGTCTTAAAAGGGCCATTCCCCCATTCTCTCGAGCCAGGATGGTGGGGAACATAGTAAGATCAGTGAATTACATGATTATGGGCCCATTGCCACACTTATTTTGGTGTGAAGAGAGTTTCTTCATCAGAAGTAATGCTTTGTGGAATAACAAGAGCGTGGATAAGGTATTCTTTAAATCCACAAATGGTAGTTTTGACAGAAGCATTTAATGCAGCGAAGACAAATCCAAATACAGAGTAGGTGTCTATTTCAGTGAGAACAAAATGTTTCCTTTCCACAATAGCAGTGGTCCAATGTAGTCAATCTTCCACTAGAGAGCTGGCTGATTACTCAGACAATGGTGCCATATCAGGGAATCAATGTTGGTCTCTGCTGCTGACAGACTAGCACTCAGCAGTAGACATAGTCAAGTCAGACTTGGCAATTGGAAGTCCATGTTGCTGAGCCCAGGCATAACCTCCATCCCTGCCACTTTGTTCTTGAGCTCATTGGATGATGATTGGAGTAGCTGTGAGAAGAGGCTGACTGGTATCCACAGTATGTGTTATCTAGCCACGTAATTATTAAGATCCTCCTCAGCTGAGGTCACCTCTTTATAAGCATTCACGTGGGATCCAAATATCTTTGTTTTTCCCCCATTCAGAGAGGTGGATTTATTGACAGGTTTGGAGAGAAAGACATATCTCATTGAAATGCTTTTTAAACACCTGTCTAATGTTTGGACAATATTTTAAATATTATATGGATTAAATATGAATATTTAATTATTCCTCTATTGTTGAAGATTGCATCTGATTTCTAATTTTTTTGCCATGAAAATAATGTACTATCATACACTTTTGTCTGGGTTTTGGATAGTTTTCCCTGGGAGAAAGTTATCCAACTGTAATTACTGGTTCAAAAAAAGTAAACATTTTAGAGGGCTTTGACACACATTTTTAAAATGCTTCATGGAAAGATTGAATAGATTTACATTCCAACAAATAAGTGATGATAGCCTCACACATACTTGCCAGCATTAAATGTTGCATTGTTTTGTTTTTGCTAATCTTATAGTAAAGATTTCATTTATTACTAATGAAATTGAATATATTTATGAGTTATCTGATTTTGTATTTTCTGTCTTGTGTCCTTTTCCAGAACTTTAGTGGGGTCTCCATGTTTGATGGTCTTGAATGACTAAGGGGTTTCCCATGCCTAGTTCAGGGAGATGGATAATGAGAAATTTATTCTGGTTAGCAATTAATTGAGAGACATGGATATTAATGGAAAGATCTGAGAGAAAGAAGTAGAATCCAAATGTAAATATTTTCTTGAGCTTCTAGGAATGTTGAGGATCCTACTCCCTAGAACTTTACTTATCTGAGAATTAGCACACACTTTTCCAAAGGAAGCATCATCAATAGTTTCTCAACAAGGTAGGGAGAGGACACATTTTAATCTAATATTAGAAAGAAAATTTGAGTGATTAGATATGAACAAGGAAAGTATGATCTTCACATTATATCTCTTATAAAAAATATTTGTGATTATGCAACTTGATAGATTTGAAGCACTTTTATATTTACTATCTCATTCAATATTTATAATAATTACAGAAAGCAGAGAGAGAGAGAGAGAGATAAAGAATATATAAAAGAGAGGGGGTCCATCTATCTTATGGAATTATGCAACATTCCATCTTCCATGTTGTGAAACAATAATGGTTTTGGAAGATAACAGCACACTGAGAAGAGAAAAAGAAATGACTAAATGTGGTAAACAGGACAATGTCTGTCTTTAAACCAACTGCTGTACCCGCTTCCTAAGAGAGAAAGCAAAGAGGGAGGGAAATTCTCCTTTTCATTTTACAAGAATATTAATAGTCAGATGAATAAGCAGAGATCTGTGGAGAGAGGGAACAATGGAAGTGCCTTGGTCTCATTCAGAGCACAACCCCTTCAATGGTACTAGGGCCAAGGGCTGTCATATCTCTGCTCGGCTAGTGCTAACATCAATAATGGTGAGACAACTCCAACTTGGTGAGAAATAAGGCTGTGTGAAGGATGGGGGCTTAGCAGCAGAGAACTGCTAGGCAAAACTCACTGTTGTGGTTGGCACTTTTATGAAGCTGTGAGAGCCAGTGACCACAAATTCCTGGTTTGGCTAACTTGAACAGACAACAGGAATGATACTTTCTTCATGGCTAGGAATAAGGCACTTCTGGGGGTGGGGGGTTGGGTGGGGTGTAAAATCATCTTGGACAGAGGAAATTTGTAAGGGGCCAAAGTTCCATCCAGCCAGAGGTATCAAGTGCCATTGTAATTTCAATATTATAGAAATCACTTCTTTGAGGATCTCCCCAGCTCAAAATAATGCCCTTAATTTCTTCTTGCACACACAATCGTTTATCATAATTATCCATATTTTTGCTAAGTAGCCCCAATCTCTTGGACATTGCTGATCAACAAAACAGAGTAGGCATATGACACAAACCATGAAGATCACTGGAATGTAGATAATATATGCCAGGAAACTGTGGGATGTCACCTTTTCATTTACTTTGTGAATTTTGGCTGCTTGGATTCCTAGGATACTGACAGCCATTTCAGCCCTGGTTCTGGCCCATTTATAGGTTAGCTACAACCCTGCTCTTGAAGCCTACAATCTTTTGGTGACTTCATCATCTTGGGTTACAATAGATCTGTTTGGTTCATGTGTTTTGGGAAAACATATAGTCACAACTAATTTTATATTAATGTTAATGTTACAACAACCTGATGAAACATGGAACATTTGGATCATGTCATATCATATTATTGTATTGGCATTTGTTTATTTTCCATATCATTACCTCTCTTTTACATTGTGAGTTTCTCAATCCAGTACAGTGCATTATGTTTTAGCTAGATCTTCATGTAACTATGTAATATTTTAGTACATATTAAATTTTTATTGAATTTTCCTCCTATTAAATAAGAATAGCACCTTTTAGACTTAAGTCCAGGTTTGGAGTCTGGAGACAGTTTTCATTTTTGACGACCTAAGTAGTAGGAAACTATTTTATCTGGAATGTTATAAAGGTAGTCAACCATTAGTTGGGAGATGGACCACATGAAATTTAAGATCTATATGCCTCCTAACAATCTGCATCTAAATGAGCTATTACATATTAATTTAGTTTTGAATTTTATTTCACAGGAAAGATATTTATTGTTATTTGTGTTCAAATATAGGACAAATTGAGAAAATATAACATAAACTTCTATGGAAAAGATTCAGTATTTAATATCAGCATTCTCGGTGGGTAGAAAACAAATGAAGAAAAAAACCAGTGTCTCTTCAAGACGGGAACAAACCTAGACAAGCTAAGAGTCTTGAATGAACTTTTATCTACAGCAGAAGCTTCCTGCAGTTACTGACTTCACAGAGACAGAGGGGTAATGAGATTCCTGCAGAGGAACAGAGCAGACTAAAGGTAGATTCATTGAGCCCAATGTGGCTACTATGCATTAATTTTCAGATAATGGAGCATAAGTAAAATAGGTGTAGGCTGAGAGCTGCAATCTAGGCTTCATGTTAAGAGAAAGTCAGTGGGACTTGAAGGAAGAGACAGTCCTCACTGCCATAGAGTTTTTAAAAAATACTCTGGGCAGATGTTATTAGAATCAGATGTGTTGCAATGGCAAGCTTAATAGCTGTGTTTTAGGAAGATAAAATTGTATAATGAATTTATATAAAGACATTGAATATACGCATAAACACTACTTTGGTGTAGAGTCAAATGTTTTCTAATGGAAATTTTATAGGATATTTGCTCCTTTATTCAATGAACATAAATACAATTAAATATTTGCCATATGTCAGGCCCTAAGCAAAGAGAGATGAACAAAACCCTGTTCCTATCCTCTAGGAGCTCAGTTTACTTAGTGAAATAAAACACCAGTGATTCCAGAAGAATATGGAGAGTACTGGCGTTGAGCGTGTACAGAGTGTTGAGGTACAGAGGAGACGACCTCATTGGACTCAGACTGGGGAAGGGGTTTCCAGAAAGCATGTTTCATGGACTGATCCTTGGCCTCAATGTTTCTCACAGTGGGTAATGCCTTTTTTTTTTTTTAATTGCACAGCCAAAATATGAGGGGGAACTTACAGTTTTAATTTAGTTTCTGCATTTTTACTTAAGTGTAATATTCTTGGATTCTGTGGTAAACTCAAAATATTTTTTAAGAGAAGCACATACTCCACAAAGGATTTGTAGTTTCTTTCTCAGTGACAGTCTTAAGGATTAATAAAAATGACTCTAACTGGATTATGTCAATTATCTCATACACTAATTTCCCCAAATTTCAGCACACACAGAGGTGTGTGAATGTGTATATATACACACCCCCATATATATATACACATATATGTGTATAATTAAATATATATTTATGTATATGTATACACATGGAATATTGAAATTAAGGTGGATCTGAATATTTTTTTCCAAGCCAGATAAAAGGCTTGCTAGAAATAAGTGTTCAATGGGGACAGGTTTCGATCCCCCTCATTAGAGGTGGAAACATAAAATGTGCTCTAAATCATCAAGTTTATAAATGGAAAAATAATAACTTTACAGGGGAGAAACTTGGCAAACACTTTAAGCAGTGATATCATGTGTATATCAGGTACACCCTGATCTGATGTGATGAGAAAGGCATTCATTTCTTTGAGACTCTTTCCAAAAAATAGTAGCCTCAATTTAATCATGAGGTAAATATTAGACAAATCTAGAATGGAGGACATTCTACAGGGTATCTGGATAGCAATTCTCAAGAATGTCAAGGTCTTGAAAAACAAGCAAACACTGAGAAACTGTCACAGACCAGAGGAGATGGAGGAAACAAGATTAATAAATGCAATGTGGTACCCTAGACTGGACTCTGTAACAGAAAGAGGGCATCCACGGAAAGACCCGTGAAATATAAATAAAATCTGGAGTTTAGTTAATAGTTACCAATGTGGGTTTATTAGCTTTGACAAAACTTAGTTTGTACCACAGTAATGTAAGGGGCAAATAATAGGCAAAGTTGAATGAGGTGTATACGTGAACTTTGTACTATCTTTGCAATTTTTCAGTAAATCTAAAAATTCCCCCCAAATAAAAAAATTTCCTTATAAAGTGACATCTAATGTTGCAGTGCTAATGCTTGATTTCTAATATATTATTTTCTTTTTTAGTTTCACTTCAAACCAATCTCAGAAATTACCAAAATGTGTTGTAATTTAATGAGAATATTTCTTCGAGACTTTGTAGCTGTGGGTGAAAAAGAACCCATGATAATAAGTGACAGAAATTTTTTAATACCCACAAATGAACAGATAAAACACCTCATTGAATTGAAATGTGCCTTCAAAGTTTGGGTATTTTTTTCCCATTTCTTTCTCCTGTTATTTTTTAGCTACAATTAGTAGTGTGATAGAGATAGAGGATGGCAATCTACAAAGGTCATTTAAATGTATTACAGAAATCTTTCTAACACCCTTCAAATGCTGTCAATCCAACAAATATAAAAAAATAAAAATGTACAATTACACCATATTTCTCTCTTAAAAGTGCTATCTTGTCTTAGAAAAAAGTAATAATTTATAATTATTTTTTATTATTGTTTATATATATATTGTCCAAAATAGGTTACAACAAAATCAACACATATTGGATAGCACAGCTTCATGCAGTTATTATATTATATATATGTTCTATTATATATATAATATTGATATGTTATAAGTGAGGTGGCTTTAAATGAGGGCTTATATATATAATATATATATAGGCTTATATATATATTTTAGGTGTACTTCTTTCTTAATTTTCTTAACTTCAAACCCTCAAACCCTCATTTAAAGCCACCTCACTGTAAGTACCTTGCAAGCATTCTTAGGGGCATCAATAAGCAGACTTTTGAGACTCACAACAATCTCTGATTACCAATCCTTGACATGCACAACTTTTCTGACTCTAGTTAACTGTTAAAGTCATACCTTGGATCTCATCAGGACACTCTTTTCTCTTGCATCGCAGCACCTGCATGTAGTGTGCTGTCATAAAAAGGACTAGAACAACATATTAAGTTAAACTATCTGAAAGCACAAGTATCAACCAGCTGCGATGAAGACAAAAATAGCAATTTCATGTAGTCCAGCCTAATATATAAGTATTATAGTATTATTAACCTCACATCTTTCTACTTTTTTCTGATCTACTGAAATCACCTTTATCAACCCTGAAATTTGCCTTGCACTAGTCTCTGGAAATCAACAAAAATGATGGAATTAATTTAGAATTTTTAGCCAGTGTAAGATGAGTATAAAATCCTAGAATCATGGCTCTTCTTTTCATTCATGGTATAATTTGGTAACACATTTTTCTGGCTGTCTAAGCACAGTTTGTTTACTGGGAAAAAGGAAAAGTGGATAAAACATGTTTATCCTTAACATGTCCCTGTGAAGATTACGTAAGGAAAAAACAGTAGCAATGTGTAGTAGATTAACTGATAAGTGGTAATTCCCTTTCTTTCTCTAGACCTTCTGGTGTCACTACCAGCCTGAGTCTTAAGGTCAAACATTACAACCATTACAGGCTTTCATTAGAAATAATTCCCTTAACAAGTAATTGATGAACTCCTATATTTCTGGCACTGTGTTGTGTTCTGATGATAATTGGTAAATAAGCAATTACTGATTTTCATTGAGCTTACTATTTAATAAGAAAGCATGGCAGAAAATAAGTAAATAAACACATGATAGCAGAATTGTATTAAACATAAGGGATTTGAAGAAATCAAACAGGGTGCATTAGAATAATAGAATAAAAGTAGTGACTCAGTAGTAGGAGTTTTCTCTCTCTCTCTCTCTCTCTCTCATTAGAATAATAGAATGAAAGTAGTGACTCAGTAGTAGTTTTCTCTCTCTCTCTCTCTCATTCTGACTTAGCTACTTGATCCAACATCTGTTTTCTCACTGCTGCTTCTGAGTTGGTTAATTTTGCTAAAGAACAGTCCAAATATGTGGCTGACTGTTTTAACTATGATGTATACTGTTTGAACCTTACTACTTTCACAAGCCATAAATAAAAGGACTGATAACTAACAAAGGCCTTTTTCAACAACTTCTTAAATATCCTGCCATATCCAAGCAATGTGGATTGGGGAGCTGAATTACTTCATCCAAGTTTCTTACTTCTGAAAGGCTGTTTTGAAGAAAGAGATTTGACCTTAAGATTCAGGCTGATAATGACACCAGAATTGTCTCTCAAAGAAGAGGAGGAGCAGAATGCAGGAGAACAGCAGGTACTGGCCAGAAAAGGACATTTGGGGTCTGCTAGAGGGAAAGTTGGGGACAGTGAGATCACGCATGATAACCAGCCCCTTATTTCAGTCTTCAATTGTGTCCTGCTAAGTGCTACCCCACCCTCCTTTTGCTCATTTTAGCTTGGTGTTTGTGTGGTGGTCCTAAGAAAACAATCTTTTGAAAGTTTGCTTACCCATCATTTCCTGCAGCTAAAATTTTCCTTTTGTTTGGGCCTTCCCATAAACTCTGTATCTTCTCTAAATTCACATATTCATTATTTTTCTGTTTCTTAGAACTTTCAACCTTGAGCTGTCATTGCTCAGGTATATGTATCATTTCTTTATGAGACTTTATCTCTTTGAGATCGGTGATCATAGTTTACATGTCTACATCCCTCAAGGTGTCTGTCGTGTTGCCTTGCACAAGATAGATATTAAAAAGGGTTTGAAAGAATACAGTTAATACAATAAATGTTTATCCATGGTTCTTTACTTTCTGATCATCAGTAAAAGACAATATATCTACATCAGCAATTAGATTGTTTTCTATATCAAAAATCATTATACTTTAATAAAGGTGCTTTGTTTAGGTTGTGGCTCCACTTTGGACTAAAGAACTTTTAAGATGTCAGATATGGCTATAAGTGAATACAATTTTTAACAAGGTTAAAATTTAATTGAAACAAAGGATTCCTTCACTAAAAGAACTCTGAAAATGCATGAGATTCTTTAACTGATAGAATTAAACTATTTCTAACTGGGAATTACTTCTCAGCTTTTCTCCACTTAGCTGGTATCTGAAATAATCGATATGTACCTGTCTACACAGTGGTCCTCTGGGCACTTATTATACAAAGAGATAGAAATGTATCCCTGCCTCCAACATACCTACCTCTTTCCTTTCCTCCTTGCTTCCTTTTTGACCCACTTTTTGCTTCTTATCTCTAGTTGCTTCATGTATCTCAAACTTGTCATTGGCGTGTATGGGGGACACATTGCTATATAGGAATAAATTGATTATGGACCTTTATTCTGAGTGTTATAATTTGAGACTGCACTTCAGAGTTTATTTCTGACCCACAGAGGAGCAGAATGATCAATAAGTCTCATTTATTTGCTCTGATCCCTCCTGAAAAGTACTGAGATAACTCTTTCAACATCCTTGCTGGTCTCATGGCCCACACCCTATATACTCCTCCTGAACATGACTGAAGCATTAGGCATCATTTGTCCATCTGTCATCATTTTGTTCCAGGTAGTATTATCTTTGCTACAGCTGAGGAAATTTTTTGGTAAGTGACTCTGGACAAATAACTCTCCCAATTTATCCTAGTAGAAAAACTTGGCAAATATATTCTACTTTTTCTTTTTTCCAAATTGATATGAGATGCGAATAGAAACATTTATGAAAATGATACATATTAGCAGCTGACCTTGAAGAATAAAGCATTTCCCACGTATAGACAAGTCTCCACTTGGCACTTTACTGTGATAATGATCCAGAACAGGTGTTAATTCTCAATTTGCAGGTTCATTATGGATCTATTAAAGTTTAGAAGTTGAGCATTTCTCTCATGTGATTCCAATTTTTGCTATTTTTATCTATATAGTGGGTTGATGTTCCCTTGCTTCCAAAGAACATATGCTCTACAATGGTAATATGATCCATGTCATATTCTGTATTATATAAACATTCTTACTCTTGAAGCATTTACCTACAAGTGCAATATATTCTTAGCTCCCCTCCTCATTTTCCAAGTTCATTTAGATGACAAAGTGTGGATTTATTCTCAATGCTTTTACTTTTTTCCCCATGCACGTTTATAAAAGTTTGTACATATTTCTTGTGCTGCAGTCTCAAGAGCATTTATTTCCAACAACATGGATAGATGTATTGCTACCTATTTGACTCTCTTGCTTTGTTCTCTACAAGGGAGGGAGTAATCTGAAAACAAAGTATAATTAGTCATAAAAGCTTTATCAAAATGGAAGTAAATCATATATTCATAAATACATTGTCGCACTTTGAAATGACCAGCAGTAGGCACTAGTCTTTTTATAAATACAATGATAAAAATTTTTTTAAGCTGTTTTACAAATCTTTTATTGCTTCAACAAGAGAATGGATGCCAGAATGCTTTTCTTTTCTTTTTTTTTTTGAATTTTATTTTATTTATTTTTTATACAGGAGGTTCTTATTTGTTATCTATTTTATACATATTAGTGTATATATGTCAATCCCAATCTCCCAATTCATCCCACCACCACCAAACCCCCCACCACTTTCCCCCATTGGTGCCCATACGTTTGTTCTCTACATCTGTGTCTCTATGTCTGCCCTGCAAACCGGTTCATCTGTACCGTTTTTCTAGGTTCCACATATATGCGTTAATTTACGATATTTGTTTTTCTCTTTCTGACTTACTTCACTCTGTATGACAGTCTCTAGATCCATCCACGTCTCTACAAATGACCCATTTTCGTTCCTTTTTATGGCTAATATTCCATTGTGTATATGTACCACATCTTCTTCATCCATTCGTCTGTCGATGGGCATTTAGGTTGCTTCCGTGACCTGGCTATTGTAAATAGTGCTGCAATGAACGTTGCAGTGCATGTGTATTTTTGAATTATGGTTTTCTCTGCGTATATGCCCCAGAATGCTTTTCTTTTTAAAAACTTATCAATTTGAACAACTACTTTGAGTCACTACTTTTATTCTTTGTCTTTGTTTTCCAAATTTTGTCACCCAAACTTGGCAAACATCATATTCATGTATATGAATATACGTGTATACACACGCATTTAAGTTGAAAGCCTCAATTCCTCATTAAACCTTGTGGCCAGGCTCCTGTTAAAAAGAGGTAAAATGGTGAGAAGCTAAAAATCAGGGAAAACATTAATAAATCTCAATTGACAACTTCCTTGTTATTATGAATTAAAGCAGACATTTTAAGGCAAAATCCATCACCTTGCTAAAGCTTCCACTAAGCTACAGACTCGGATATTTACAAGAAAATAAACAACAAAAAGACCCGTACACACGTCAATATGGTTTAATGACAAGCTGGCTAAGGAGTTGTGTTTTGTTATTTCAGGTAACTTTCCATTCAGGAATAGTTAATATTTCAGTGATTAAAATTTCAGGTATTTAAAACTAACTTCAAACAAGTTCATTGTTACACTGAAGCTGAATTCTTCAGGCGCTTGTTTTTAAATTACTATACAAATCCATCACAGTCACATTTGAGCTATTAATTTAAAAAACATTTAACGTTTGGTACCTAAGTAAATACAATTACTATACTCTACGTCATTCGATTTTATTTTTCTCTGTAGGAGCTTTCCTCTTTTGTGAGAATCCAGTCCCAGGTTCCTTATTATTCTGAAGAAATGAAGCAGCTTCTGGTAGACAGTAATTTTCTATTTGAGGAGGGGATTCCTGCATAAGAAAATCAGTAATGTATTCCGTTTTCAAGCAGTACACATTCTGGGCAGCAGCTTCTTCTATATTAACTCCTGAGTCATTTGGTTTCAGTTTATTAAAGTCACAAAAGAGATGTGCAGCTTCCTTAAATAAAGATACAGAATGACCAGGTAGCACTTTTGCTCCTCCTGACTGAAGAAGGCATTTGAATTCTGCTTCTCAGGACCTATCAACATGTGAAGTAATCTACCACCTGCTAAATGCTCCCTCAACAATGCTCGATTCTTGTCTTTGCTTTATTTTTTTCCTCCGTCTCATTGTTGCAAGTGCTACTTTTCGTTGCTGTACATTGATTCCAGTCAAAACATCAAGTATGGAACTACTTCCCCGTTCTTAGTCTTCTGGCATGAAACGCCCAGCAGTCCTGCAAGCTTCAAGGTAGGAGCGATAAAGCACCCACTTCCCAGCTGCCACTGAGGCTAAATACTTCTCGTTTTGACGTGGATGCCCTAAAACAGTGTGTGTACAGTTAGGATCAAAGCACTGCTTCTCAATCACTAATCCACCTAGTTTTTCAATCAGATGGCAATAATCAATACGTTCTTGAGGATTCAGAGATGACAACTGAAATATGTACTGTTTTTTTAAGTCTTCGTGAGTCTCCTTTACCGTTGTCATCTTTTCTCTAGGGTGTGGAGCCACAGGTGGGTTGCCTAGGGGGAAGGCAATACTTGGGACTTGAGGCGTAGGGATCAGGGGGCTGTCTTTTATTGGAGTTTGCAGTTCTTCAGAGATCGGGTGTTTGGGAGCTTCAGTCACACATATGTTCCCAGGATCACAGCCTGTTCAGCAATTTCTGAATCATGTAAAGGCTCCTGGAAAGGAGAATCCTCCAATTTTTTAATGTCAACCTGAAGCTCAGAGTATTGTGTGGGACAACTAGGCCACTGCAAATTGCTGGCAAGTCTCGCTCTCTCCTCCCTGACTGTGGCGTCATCCCAGATGATCTGTTCATTCTGGGAGGGCTCTGTGTTAGCATCAGGTACTGTTTGGCGAGACTGCCTTAGTGCCTTCAGGACCCTACTTTGTCAGCTGTGGGCAGAGCGAGTGCGGTCAGGGGTTGAAGAGGCACTGTTACAACCACTTCTTGAGAGGGAAGTCCTCTGCCCTTGGGGTTTCACTACTGAAGTTGCAGACATTATCTCCAGCAGCTGCTTTGGAAAGTTCTCTCTCATCTCCAAGGTCGGTGTCAGAGCTCCTTTAGTCATTCCTTCCATTTCCATTTGAATTTACTGATTCTTTATTACTGGTGGTCATATTGCCTATATCATTTTCTTATACAGGCGAATGATCTGGCTCATCATCCTTCGTTGTTGAATCAGCTGAGGTTATTACAAAGTCTGCCATCTTGCACTGCACTGATATCCAAGCTCATTTTGGGACTAAGAGTATGTGGATAAAGAGAAAAAGTTTTTAAAGGAGGCTAGTTTTTGTTCTTTTTTTTTTAATTGAAGTGTAGTGGAGTTACAATGTTGTTGTGTTTCAGTTGTACAACAATGATTTCAGGTGTACAGCAAAGTGTATATATATAATACATATGTATATAAATATATATATATATATTCTTATTCAGATTCCTTTCCCTTATAGGTTATTACAAAATATTGAGTATAGTTCCCTGTGCTATACAGTAGGTCCTTGTTGGTTATCTATTTTATATATAGTAGTGTGTGCATGTTAACCCCATACTCCTAATTTATCCCTCCCCCCGCTTCTCCTTTAGTAACCATAAGTTTGTTTTCTATGTCTGAGGGTCTATTTCTGTTTTGTAAATAAGTTCATTTGTATCATTTTTTTAGATTCCACATATAAGCTATGTCATATGATATTTTTCTTTGGCTTACTTCACTTAATATAATAATCTCTAGGTCCATCCATGTTGCTGCAAATGGCATTATTTCATCTTTTTTATTCTGAGTAATATTCCATTGTATATATGTACCACATCTTCTTTATCCATTCATCTGTCAATGGACATTTAGGTTGCTTCCATGTTGTGACTGTTGTAAATAGTGCTGCAATGAACACTGGGATGCATGTATCTTTTCAAACTATGGTTTTCTCCAGATATATGCCCAGGAGTGAGATTGCTAGATCCTATAGTAACATGTAAAAGAATGAAATTAGCACATTCTCCAACACAATACACAAAAATAATCTCAAAATGGATTAAAAACCTAAGTGTAAGGCTGGATACTATAAAACTCCTAGAGGAAAACATAGGCAGAACACTAACATAAATTGCAGCAATATCTTTTTGGACCCATCTCCTAAAGTAATGGAAATAAAAACAAAAATAAACCAATGGGACCTAATTAAACTTAAAGCAAAGGAAACCATAAACAAAATGAAAAGACAACCTACAGAAAATATTTGTAAACAATGTGACTGACAGGGATTAATTTCTAAAATATACAAACAGCTAATACAGCTCAATATCAAAAAAACAAACAACCCAATCAAAAAATGGACAGAATATCTACATCGATATTTCTCCAAAGAAGACATACAGATGGCCAGCAGGCACATGAAAAAATGCTCAACATTGCTACTTATTAGAGAAATGCAAATCAAATCTACAATGAGGTATCACCTCACAAAAAGTCTACAGACAAAAAATGCTGGAGAGATTGTGGAGAAAAGGGAATCCTCCTACGATGTTGGTGGGAATGTAAATTGGTACAGCCATTATGGAGAACAGTATGGAGTTTCCTTAAAAAACTTTTTAAAAAAGAGGCTATTTTTCAAGGTGAATCATGGAAAGCATAATAAAGCTACCTGGTGAATCTTCAAAATGTTGGAAACTGGAACTCTAACTAGAGTTAATGAGAGAATTTTTTGACCCAATATGAGACAAACTGAAGTGTAAGGATGTTAGTATATTGGAAATACAGCATATTGGAAATGTGATTATCAAGCAGAATAGAAATAGAAGTGATTACTGTATATGACAAAGCCAAGAATATTAACATATAGATATCAAGTCTACAAGTCTACAATGAGTATAACTAAAAAACATAAATGAAATAATTTGATGCAGAAGTAAACAATTTAAATATGGTTATTTTAGTTTACAATGAAATATTTGGGTACCTGAGATAGTCTCACATATTTTGCTATTTTAAATATTTTTGAATCAAATAAGTGTTTACCATTTAATTAAAAGTATATGAGAAATGGTTTCTGCAAGAGAAACAAAACAAGAAGTAAAGCTATTAAGAGCCTACTGTGTGCCAGATACTCCTTTAGAAATTCTTACATGAATTTTTCTAGTTAATCCTCACAAATAGCCTGACAGGTAAAAATACTGTCATTTCGCAGATAAAGCAATTGAAAATTTGAAAAGTTTGATTAACATAACTGAATGCACACAAGCACTGAGCAGAGGATTCAAACTCATCTCTTTCTTATTCTACCATTTCAAATTCTTTCCAGAGGAATTCCACTGACATCCAGTTGTATAGAAATATATGTGCTTTCTTGTAGGAAGGATCTGAACCTGCATTAAGAAACAGTCTAAAACTATTTCAGTTGGAGCAGCAATGAGGCAGAGATACTAGATTTTTCATAGTTATTAATTACAGTGGGAGGAAGAGCTGCTATGTTTGAGGAGATTTAGTTCAATAAAAGCTGTTCATGGCAGAGAAAGCAGAAATGGTTTGGGAAAAAGCCTGCAGAGACACCATATGTACTTTTTTCCTCACACATTTGACTCCTAAATAAGAGCTCTCACTGAAATGATAAAGTCTGAAGACCAGGTAAAGCTTAGTGTCTGAGGAACAGGGAGCAGATGCAAAATCTAGTTTTCACATGCTTTCACAATTAAACAATGAAAAAGGTACATTTTGGAAAGATTTGTTTGCTCCCTTGTTTTAATTAAAGACAGCAAGTGCAGAAATACCTTGAATTCTGAGATCCTAAGAGAGCCAAAATAGCCTGAAGGCCTTTTCTACCACAAAAGTTAATGATGCTTATAAAAAAATAGGCCAGAACCTCAAACTTATTACAGCATGAGAGTTATGAGCTTAATAGAGAAAAAAGTGTTCAGTGATAAGCAGTGAATATCAGAAAATTGATTATAAAACAATGCCTTCCAAAGGTCCTACCTCAGGGAGTGGGAGGAAGGTATTGACTTAAATAGGGCTAATGTCACGAATTCATCTTCCACCCACTGTGCAACTGGCACCTAGTTTAATGGGAGATGATTTTTCCATCCACCTACCTATCTCATTGATAAGCAAGAAATTATTTGGAGAACGTTTTAGAATTAGAACATTTGTGAAATTTCATTTATGATAAATTTGGAATTCTCTAGTAATGTTAAAGATTTTCATCTGCTTGAACAAGAATTTCCATTCCTAGTTATATGTACTACAGGGAAACTCATGCACATATGCAGGAGGAAAAATATACCTGATAGTGAACAACAGAAAACAACTTAAATGACCATCAGCAAGACAGTGGGTATTTATATGGTGGAATACCTTATAGCAGGTAAAATGAATGAGCTAAACCATTTCTAACAAAATAGTTGAATCTGAAAAAAGTTAGTGAAAAAATTAAGTGGTGATATATATTAGAAAATGCTAAATGTGCAAAATGATATTCTACATTATTTATAGATATGTTTTGTAAAAATTATATATTTATAATTTACATTATTTATAATGTATAATTTACCTTACTTGTAGATATATATACATATATATATAATATTATATATGGACACAGATTTCCTTGAGGAGTGAATTTACCTCTGGATGAGGCATATATAAAATTAAGGAAGATACAAAGGGATCGCAACTTTGTAAATGCTCTGTGTGTGTGTTTGTGTGTGTGGCATAAGTTGCACTCTTTGAGAAGTAAATTCTGATTCAGAATTTAGTGTTCAGGGTGTGCATTAAGGAGTGTCCTTGGGAGGCTTTTATACCCCAGAATGAATCAATCATTAGTTATTGGCCACTCCAGAAGGACCTGTCTTGCAGAGAGCAAATAAACTGAAGCTGAGGCAATTCGTAGGGAATTGACAGCTAAAGACTCTCAACTAACAGCCCCCCAGGCAGCAGTTGGGTCAATGAATTCTTTTGAAGGGGATCTGGGCACAATTAGATAAAGCAAGTCAAAAGACAAATGAGTAATTAAACTGTGAATAAATATGTGCAAAGAATATGGCTAACAAAGGATTAATATCCTTAGTACTTAAAGATTTCTTGCAGCTCATGAGAAAAAAGTAAATCAAACAATCTATTGGAAAAATGAACAGCAGACGTAAACAGACTATTCACTTTCTCCATACAGACATATTCACATGCACAAAAACAGGCAAATGACTACTCAGTGAATGAAAAGGTGATATATCTCTTAAGGTCAAAGAAATACAAATTAAAACCATAATTAAAAATCTTTGTTTAATAATAGCAAAGATACTTTTTGTTAGCAAAGAGATGTGAAATACCTTATATGATCTATTGATAAAAATGACTTAAAATGTATGAAGAGTTTAGCACTATATATCAGAATTTTTTTAAAAAGCTGATTGTTTTTGATCCAGAAATTTCCCTTCCCAAAAATACAGCCAAAGTATACTGACGTATCTGCACAGAGACTATTTGATCAAATTTTAAAGTATAAACACTGAAAATGAATAACCAAAATATCTAACACTCTGAAACTTTTAATTAAATTATTCTAGAGCCACGCAATAGAACAATATGCAATCCTTTAGAAATAATATATCTCTTTTGTTATGTAAAATGAAAACCTAAATATATAGTAAATAATGAGAAGAAAACACTGTATATAATGCCACTATTTATGTTTTCTCTCTTTATATAAATATTCATTCAACTAACACACACAGACAGACACACACACACTATGCCTGTTTATATGTAGAATCTCATTGCAAGCACACATTACAAGTGACACTATTTGTTATGGGAAGAAGGGTTAAGAAGCTCAAAGTCAGGGAGAGAAGACTTACTTTTCAAATGTGTAATGTTCAATAATTTTCCCTATGAATTCATTGTGCATTCAGAATCTCTTGGGTTTTCTAATGATCAACAAATAAATGAAAACAAAACAAAAACTATGTGAAAGAAATAGACCAGACTCCAAATAATTTTTTTCTTATACTGGCAAGATTTTTATGTTGTTATTTTTTGCAATGGATATATTATATGAATATGTAAGAATGTACTTATGAAAGATGAATCTATTTTTCAAATATAAGGAATTTTACAGTTTGGCATATTAGAGAGGGAACATCAAGGTTTTACCTAAGTTTTATGATTTTGTAAATTTTATTTCAAAACATTTTTTATATCACTGTAGGTATTTAGAATTTTTTAAATGCAAATTAATGTTTATAAAATACAGATGCCCCCCCAAAAAGAGAAATGCAAACTTTTCTAAACGTCCACCAAAAGAAAATGACTAAAGAATTAATAGTTTTGTTGATATCAAATTTTGATGTGTATATGTGTTAGTTATACTCATTTTTACATTTTTGGTATATAATCCACCATGAACATTTCCATGTTCTTTATATTTTTTGCTCATAAAGTAATTAATATTTGAGTTTCTATTTTAATATAATTATATTTTTGTTTTCTATTTTATAAAAAGAAATTATTTTGCCTTTTGCACTAAGCTGCTCATATTTAAGAATATTAAGAATATTCTTAAAAATATATTTTACATGCCCTTAAATATTAAAAATATATTGCATGTGTTCCAAAAGAAGTTACCCCTGCCATTTATTTTTTAATATTTTTTATTAAAGTATAGTTGACTTACAATATTATATTAGTTTCATGTGTACAACATAGTGATTTGATATTTTTATACATTGAAAGATGGTCTCCACAATGAGTTTATTTACCATCATTCACAGCACAAATTTATTACAAATTATTGACTGTATTATCTGTGCTTTGCCTTACATCCATGAGACTTATTCATTTTATAACTGGATGTTTGTACTTCTTAATCCCCTTCATCTATTTCGCCCATCCCCCTAACCCCACCCCTCTAGCACCACAAGTTTTTTCTCTGTAGCTGTGAGGCTGTTTCCATTTTGTTATGTTTGTTTTGTTTTTTAGATTCCACATATAAGTGAAATGATATAGTACTTGTCTTTCTCTGTCTGACTTATTTTACTTAGCATAATACCCTGTTGGCCCATTCATGTTGTCACAGTAGCAAGATTTCATTCTTTTTTATGGCTAAGTAATATTCCATAGTATAGGTATATCATACCTTCTTTATCCATTCATCTCTCAATGTACAGTTAGGTTACTTCCATATCTTAACTATTGTAAATAATGCCGCAATAAACACTGGGGTGAATATATCTTTTTGAATTAGTGTTTTCATTTTCTTGGGATAAATACTCAGGAGTGGAATTGCTGGATTGTATGGTAGTTCTATTTTTAATTTTCTGAGGAACCTCCATACTGTTTTCAGTAGTGACTACACCAATTTACATTCCCGCCAATAGTGCATGAAGGTTCCCTTTTCTCTGCATTCTTACCAACACTTGTTATTTGTTATCTTTTGGATAATAGCCATTCAGACAAGTGTGAGGTGATATCTCATTGTGGTTCTGATTTGCATTTCTCCGTTGATTAGTGATGTTGAGCATCCTTTCATATGCCTGCTGACCATCTGCCTGTCTTCTTTGGAAAATATCTATTCAGATCATCTGCCCATTTTTAATTTTTTTTTTATGTTGAGTCGTGAGTTCCTTGTACATTAGATATTAACCACTTATCGAATATATTGTTTGCACATATCTTCTCCCATTTAGTAGGTCGCCTTTTTCTTTTTCTTGATAGTTTTCATCACTGTGCAAAGTCTTTTTAGTTTGATGTAGTCCCATTGGTTTATTTTTGCCTCTCTGGCCTCTGTGTGAGAAAACAAAGCCAAAAAATTATTGCTAGGACAGATGTCAAAGAGGGTACTGCTTATGCTTTATTCTAGGAATTTCATGGTTTCAGGTCTCACATTTAAGTCTTTAATCCATTTTGAGCTTATTTTTGTTTATGGTGTAAGAAAGCAGCCCAGTTTCATTCTTTTGATTGGAGTGGTCCAGTTTTCCCAGTACCATTTATTGAAGGAACTGTCTTTTCCCCACTGTATATTCTTGGCTCCTTCCTGTTGATTAATTGTGTATATCAGTGTGGGTTTATTTCTTGTTCTCTATTCTGTTCCATTGACCTGTGTGTCTGTTTTGTTTGTTTGTTTTGCCAGAACAATACTGCTTTGCTTACTATAGCTTTGTAAATACAATTTGAAAACACAGAGCATGCTGCCTCCAAGTTTGTTCTTATTTGTCAAGACTGTTTTGGCTATTCAGGGTCTTTGTGTTTCTATACACATTTTAGAATTATTTATTCTAGTTCTGTGAAAAATGCCATTGGTATTTTGTTAGGGATTGCATTAACTATGTAGATTGCTTTGGGTAGCATGGATATTTTATATGTATTAATTTTTCTGATTCAAGAGCATAGTATATCTTTCCACTTATTTGTGACATCTTTGATTTCTTTTATCAATGTCTTATAGGTTTTCAAGTACAAGTCTTTTACCTCCTTAATTAGATTTATTCCTAGGTATTTTTTTGATGCAGTTGTAAATGTGATTGTTTTCTTAATTTCTCCTTCTGACAGTTTGTTGTTAGTGTATGGAGACACAACAGGTTTCTGCATTTTAATTTTGTATCCTGAAACTTTACTGAATTCATGTATTCTATGGTTTGTTTGGTGGAGTCTTTAGAGCTTTCTATACAGTGTCATGCCATCTACAAATAGCGACAATTCTACTCCTTCAATTTTTGATTTTATTTATTTTGGCCCTCTCTATTTTTTCTTGACAAGTCTGGCTAAAGGTTAATTTATTTTGTTTATCTTTTCAAGGAACCGTCTGATAGATTTATTGATCTTTTCTATTGTTTTCATAATCTCTATTTCATTTGTTTCTGCTCTGATCTGATTTGTTTCTTTCCTTCACTAACTTTGGGTTGTGTTTGTTCTTTTTCTAGATTAGATTGTTTATTTGAGATTTTTCTTGTTTTTTGAGGTAAGCTTGTATTGCTGTAAATTTCCCTCTGAGAACTGCTTTTGCTATGTCTGATTTTGGATCATTTTGTTTCCATTTTTATTTGTCTCCAGTTACTTTTTGATTTCCTCTTTGATTTGTTCAGTAACCCATTGTTTGTTTAGTAGCACATTGTTTGGCATTCACATGATTGCTTT
Organism: Eschrichtius robustus; assembly: GCF_028021215.1. Lineage (NCBI taxonomy): Eukaryota > Metazoa > Chordata > Mammalia > Artiodactyla > Eschrichtiidae > Eschrichtius > Eschrichtius robustus. Next base: position 71,230,229 of record NC_090830.1, read on the forward strand.
TTGCAGTTTTTTTTTCTTGTAGTTGATTTCTAGTCTCATAGTGTTATTGCCAGAAAAAGATGCTTTATATGATTTCAGTCTTCTTAAATTTATTGAGACTGTTTTGTGGTCTAAGAAGTGAACTATCCTGGAGAATGTTTTGTGTGCACTTGAAAATAATGCATATTCCACTGCTTTTGGATGGGATGTTCTATATATATCTATTAACTTCATCTGGTTTAATACGTCATTTAAGCCAGTGTTTTCTTATTGATTTTATGTCTGGATGATCTGTTCATTGATGTAGGTGGGGTTTTAAAGTCCCCTACTAATATTGTGTTACTGTCAGTTTATCCCTTTATGATTGTTAATATTTGCTTTAAGTATTTAGGTTCTCATGTTCGATGCATATATATTTACAATTGTTATATCTTCTTGGATTGATCCCTTTATCATTATGTAATGTCTTTCTTTGTTTCTTATTACAGTCTTTGTTTTAATGTCCATTTTGTCTCATATAACTATTGCCACCATGGCTTTCTTTTCGTTTTAATTTCCATGGAATACATTTTTCCATCCCCTCATTTTCAGCCTTTATGTTTAGATCTGAAGTGAGTCTCTTGTAGGCAGCATATATATGATCTTTTTTTTTTTTAATCCATTCAACCACTTTATGTCTTTTAATTGGAGCACTTAGTCCATTATATTTAAAGTGATTATTGATAGGTATATACTTCTTGCCATTTTCTTAATTGCTGTTTGGTTATTTTTGTATTGATTTTTGTGCTTTTCTTCTTATATTTTGCTCTCTTCCTTTGTGATTTGTTGACGATCTTTAGTGTTATGTTTAGATTCTCTTTTTTGTGTGTGTATCTATTATAGGTTTATGGTTTGTGGTTACCATTTGTTTCTTATGTAAATATATATATATATCTATGATTATTTTAAGTTGATGATCTCTTAAGTCTGAACACATTCTAACAACTCTGCATTTTTATTCCCCCTGACATTTAATCTTGTAACATTGTCTTTTACATCTTTTATTTTGTGTATCCTTTAAAGTGTCTTGATGTGGACCTCTTCGAGTTCATCTTGTTTGGGACTCTCTATGCTTCCTGGATGTGGATTTCTGCTTTATTTCCCTGGTTAAGGATGTTTACAGCTATTATTTCTTCAATTAATTTATCTGCCCTTTTCTCTCTTCTCCTCTGGGACTCCTATAATGCAAATGTTAATATGCTGGATGTTATTTCAGAGGTCTCTTAAACCATCCTCATTTTTTAAAATTCTTTATTCTTTTTTTCTGTTCAGCTTGAGTGATTTCCATTACTCTTACAGTTTGCTGATCTGTTCCTTTGTATCATCTAATCTAGTGTTCATTTCTTTTAGTGTATTTTTTAGTTCATTTATTGTATTCTTCAACTCTGATTATTTCTTTCTTATACTTTCTAACTCTTTTTTCAAGTTCTCATTGTGGTTTTCCATTCTTTCCCAGTGACAATCTTTATAACCATTGCTCTTTATCAGGTAAAATACTTACCTTTGTATTACTAACTTTTTTTTCTTGGATTTTGTCTTGTTCATTTGTTTGGAACAGATTCTTCTGTCTTCTCATTTTGTTTGACTTTCTGTGTTTATTTCTATGAATTAGGCAAAACTTTTACCTCTCCTGGTCTTTAGGTATGGCCTTGTGTAGGAATATCCCTATGTAAACGGCTGTGCCCAGTGAGTGGCTTTGGCTGGAGGGCTGAAGTTGGAATGGGTGTGGGCCAGGGCTTTTCTCAGAGCACACCAGGGGCCACCGTCTTGTTGGGTGGTCTAGACATGGTCCCAGGTACATCCCAGGACTTTTCCCTGGGTGCAACTAGGGCTGCCAACTGATTGGAGTGCTAAAGTTGGAGCCAGGCATGGGCCAGGGGGCATGCTAGGGTGGTCTTGCCAGGCCAGCTAGAGCACCAGGCACATTTCAATCAGCTGCCTCTGCACTGGAACTCAAAATAAGTAACTTTGTGTGCAAACCCTTTAAAAGCAGAGTCTTGGTTTCCTACTACCCTCTGGCTCTCTGTTTCAAAACACCTAGTGGTTTTCAAAGCCAGTTATGGGGGCTCATCTTCCCAGTGCTAGTTCCCATGGCTGAAGGGCATAATGTGGGGCTTGAACCCTTCCCTTCTTAGGGATGACCTCTGAGTTTGTAATATACCCTCTCACTTATGGGTTGCCATGCTGGGCATATGGGTTCTGACTAAATTGCATCTCTGTCCCTCCAACCCTTCCCAATGTGCTTTCTTCTTTATGTCCTTAATTGTAGGAGAGCTGTTCTGCTAGTTTTAGGGTCATTCTCAGAGAAAGTTGTTCTACATGTAGTTGTAGCCTTGGTGCTCATGGGAGGAGGTGAGCTCAGGATCTTCCTACCCTGCCATCTTGATCCCACCTCTCTATCTCTGCCATTGAATGACAACCTCCTGGAAATAGTAGCATAAGCTCACTATACATGATTGTAATTGCTTGAGAAATAGCCTAGAAAATTCAGCTCAATATTAGCAATTGCAAAAAATCACAGTATGAAAATGTTAGAAAGTAAACAACTCTTATAAGGAATCTATAATGAAAATTGCTAGGTAATAAAACTTTGTAATCTTTGAAAATATGCAAAGAAAAGCACTTCAGAACATTGAATTCATATTCAATGTAATGATTTGTCTCTGAAAGTGAGCAGTGCATACAGAAGACTTTGGGGACTTGGTTTGCATTACAGGGGATGTGCTGATCCTCTGCCATGAAAAGTTTGGGCATGTATTCTAGACATTAAATTATGGTAATTGAAATGGGAAAATGTCTGTAACCTTTCTCAATGTGTTTGGGTTAGTTGGACGTGAGCATCTGCTTTCCCATTATAACCTGAGACTGGAGAAGGGCATCAATTTGCAGGCATTAACAACTTCTGCTCACAAAACAGCAGACAACTCTCTGTTGGAACACCACACCATCCAGTGTGCTCAGGGAACAGTCTCTAAGCGTTTACACCAACGTCAAGCCAAATAATGCACTTGCTGCAAAGGAAAGGGATTCATATTCAGGCGTTTTGTGTGGATTTTTCTTTCTTCCTCTTTCCCTCTCTCCCAGTCCATGAGTAGATGCAAGAGTTCATATTTTTGCCATTTTAAATTATAAATGGCAAGTTATTAAAAGTAAAGTGTTTATAATATATTAATATGGCTAAAAGATATCCCAACTCACTCATCCTAACTTATCTTACTCCCTACAAAAAAAACAGGGTATCTTTTCATTTCATTTTCCTGTATATAATATACAATATTATTTCTGTAACTAGATTTTTCCATTCATATATATTGACAAAAGTGTGATAAACATGAAGGGAGTACACCATTTCAAAGGACACACACTATTCCATTTAGACCATAAAATAATTATGGAACTAATCTTCTATAAAAATTTTGTTCTAATGTGAACGATATTGCAATTTTACAAATGCCTTTTTATCCATGTACAAATGGTATTTGTATGATAAATTTTTTTTAAACATCTTTATTGGAGTATAATTGCTTTACAGTGGTGTGTTAGTTTCCGCTTTGTAACAAAGTGAATCAGCTATACATATACATATATCCCCATATCTCCTCCCTCTTGTGTCTCCCTCCTACCCTCTCTATCCCACCCCTGTAGGTGGTCACAAAGCACCGAGCTGATCTTCTAGTGCTATTCGGCTGCTTCCCACTAGCTATTTAATATTGCTAGTGTATATATGACCATTCCACACTCTCACTTCGTCCCAGCTTACCCTTCCCACTCCCTGTGTCCTCAAGTCCATTCTCTATGTCTGCATCTTTATTCCTGTTCTGGCCCTCGGTTCTTCATGACCTTTTTTTTTTTTTTTTAGATACCATATTTATGTGTTAGTATACGGTATCTGTTTTTCTCTTTCTGACTTACTTCACTCTGTATGACACAGTCTAGGTCCATCCAACTCACTACAGATAACTCAATTTCATTTCTTCTTATGGCTGAGTAATGTTCCATTGTATATATGTGCCACATCTTCTTTATCCATTCATCTGTCAATGGACACTTGGGTTGCTTCCATGTCCTGGCTATTGTAAATAGAGCTGCAATGAACATTGTGGTACATGACTCTTTTAGAATTATGGTTTTCTCAGGGTATATGCCCAGTAGTGGGATTGCTGGGTCGTATGGTAGTTCTATTTTTAGTTTTTAAGGAACCTCCATACTGTTCTCCATAGTGGGTGTATCAATTTACATTCCCACCAACAGTGCAAGAGGGTTCCCTTTTCTCCACACCCTCTCCAGCATTTATTGTTTCTAGATTTTTTGATGATGGCCATTCTGACCGGTGTGAGGTGATACCTCATTGTAGTTTTGATTTGCATTTTTTCATGTATTTGTTGGAATGTCAGAATATCTTCTTTGGAGAAATGTCTATTTAGGTCTTCTGCCCATTTTAGGAGTGGGTTGTTTGTTTTTTTGATATTGAGCTGCATGAGCTGCTTGTATATTTTAGAGATTAATCCTTTGTCAGTTGCTTCATTTGCAAATATTTTCTCCCATTCTGAGGGTTGTCTTTTCATCTTGTTTATCGTTTCCTTTGCTGTGCAAAAGCTTTTAAGTTTAATTAGGGGCTGTTTGTTTATTTTTGTTTTAATTTTCATTACTCTAGGAGGTGGGTCAAAAAGGATCTTGCTGTGATTTATATCATAGAGTGTTCTGACTATGTTTTCCTCTAAGAGTTTTAAAGTATCTGGCCTTATATTTAGGTCTTTAATCCATTTTGAGTTTATTTTTGTGTATGGTGTTAGGGAGTGTTCTAATTTCATTCTTCTACATGTAGCTGTCCAGTTTTTCCAGCACCACTTATTGAAGAGGCTGTCTTTTCTCCATTGTATATTCCTGCCTCCTTTATCAAAAATAACGTGGCCATATGTACGTGGGTTTATCTCTGGGCTTTCTATCCTGTTCCATTGATCTATATTTCTGTTTTTGTGCCAGTACCATACTGTCTTGATTACTGTAGCTTTCTAGTATAGTCTGAAATCCAGGCGCCTGATTCCTTCAGCTCCGTTTTCTTCTCAAGATTGCTTTGACTATTCGGGGTCTTTTGTGTTTCCATACAAATTGTGCATTTTTTTGTTCTAGCTCTGTGAAAATGCCATTGGTAGTTTGATAGGGATTGCATTGAATCTGTAGATTGCTTTGGGTAGTATAGTCATTTTCACAATGTTGAACATTCCAATCAAAGAATATGGTATATCTCTCCATCTGTTTGTATCATCTTTAATTTCTTTCATCAGTGTCTTATAGTTTTCTGCATACAGGTCTTTTGTCTTCTTAGGTAGTTTTATTCCTAGGTATTTTATTCTTTCTGTTGCATTGGCAAATGGGAGTGTTTCCTTAATTTCTCTTTCAGATTTTTCATCATTAGTGTATAGGAATGCAAGAGATTTCTGTGCATTAATTTTGTATCCTGCTACTTTACCAAATTCATTGATTAGCTCTAGTAGTTTTCTGGTGGAGTCTTTAGGATTCTCTATGTATAGTATCATGTCATCTGCAAACAGTGACAGCTCTACTTCTTCTTTTCTGATTTGGATTCCTTTTATTTCTTTTTCTTCTCTGACTGCTGTGTCTAAAACTTTCAAAATTATGTTGAATAATAGTGGTGAGAGTGGACAACCTTGTCTTGTTCCTGATCTTAGTGGAAGTAGTTTCAGTTTTTCACCATTGAGAACAATGTTGGCTGTGGGTTTTGTCATATATGGTCTTTATTATGTTGAGGTAAGTTCCCTCTATGCCTACTTTCTGGAGGGTGTTTTTTATCATAAATGGGTGTTGAATTTTGTCGAAAGCTTTTTCTGCATCTACTGCGATGATCATATTGTTTTTCTCCTTCAATTTGTTAATACGGTTTATCACACTGACTGATTTGCGTATACTGAAGAATCTTTGCATTGCTGGGATAAACCCCACTTGATCATGGTGTATGATCCTTTTAATGTGCTGTTGGATTCTGTTTGCTAGTATTTTGTTGAGGATTTTTGCATCTATGTTCATCAGTGATATTGGCCTGTAGTTTTCTTTCTTTGTGACATCTTTGCCTGGTTTTGTTATTAGGATGATGGTGGCCTCGTAGAATGAGTTTGGGAGCGTTCCTCCCTCTGCTATATTTTGGAAGAGTTTGAGAAGGATAGGTGTTAGCTCTTCTCTAAATGTTTGATAGAATTCGCCTGTGAAGCCATCTGGTCCTGTGCTTTTGTTTGTTGGAAGATTTTTCATCACAATCTCAATTTCAGTGCTTGTGATTGGTCTGTTTATATTTTCTATTTCTTCCTGGTTCAGTCTCAGAAGGCTGTGCTTTTCTAGGAATTTGTCCATTTCTTCCAGGTTGTCCATTTTATTGGCATATAGTTGCTTGTAGTAATCTCTCATGATCCTTTGTATTTCTGAAGTGTCACTACTTCTTTTTCATTTCTAATTCTATTGATTTGAGTCTTCTCTCTTTTTTTCTTGATGAGTTAGCTAATGGTTTATCAATTTTGTTTATCTTCTCAAAGAAGCAGCTTTTAGTTTTATAGATCTTTGCTATCATTTCTTTTTCATTTATTTCTCATCTTATCTTTATGATTTCTTTCCTTTTGCTAACTTTGGGGTTTTCTTATTCTTCTTTCTCTAATTGCTTTAGGTATAAGTTTAGTTTGTTTATTTGAGATGTTTCTTGTTTCTTGAGGTAGGATTGTTTTGCTATAAACTTCCCTCTTAGAACTGCTTTTGCTGCATCCCAAAGGTTTTTGGGGCGTCGTATTTTCAATGTCATTTGTTTCTAGGTATTTTTTGATTTCCTCAGTGATCTCTTGGTTATTTAATAGTGTATTGTTTAGCCTCCATGTGTTTGTATTTTTTAGAGATATTTTCCTATAATTGATATCTAGTCTCATAGCGTTTTGGTTGGAAAAGATACTTGATATGATTTCAATTTTCTTAAATTTACCAAGACTTGATTTGTGACCCAAGATATGATCTATCCTGGAGAATGTTCCATGAGCACTTGAGAAGAATGTGTATTCATTGTTTTTGGATGGAATGTCCTATAGACGTTAATTAAGCCCATCTTCTTTAATGTTCCATTTAAAGCTTTTGTTTCCTCATTTATTTTCATTTTGGATGATCTGTCCATTGGTGAAAGTGGGGTGTTAAAGTCCCCTACTGTGATTGTGTTACTGTCAATTTTCACTTTTATGGCTGTTAACATTTTCCTTAGGTATTGAGGTGTTCCTATATTGGGTGCATAAATAATTACAATTGATATTCTTTATCTTGGATTGATCCCTTGATCACTATGTAGTGTCCTTCTTTGTCTCTTATAATAGTCTTTATTTTAAAATCTATTTTCTCTGATATGGGAATTGCTACTCCAGCTTTCTTTCGATTTCCATTTGCATGGAATATCTTTTTCCATCCCTCACTTTCAGTCTGTATGTGTCCCTAGGTCTGAAGTGGGTCTCTTGTAGACAGCATATATACGGATCTTGTTCTTGTATCCATTCAGCCAGTCTGTGTCTTTTGGTTGGAGCATTTAATCCATTTACATTTAACGTAATTATCGATACGTATGTTCCTATTACCATTTTCTTAATTGTATTGGGTTTGTTATTGTAGGTCTTTTCCTTCTTTTGTGTTCCCTGCCCAGCGGAGTTCCTTTAGCATTTGTTGTAAACCTGGTTTGGTTGTGCTCAATTCTCTTAGCTTTTGCTTGTCTGTAAAGGTTTTAATTTCTCCGTCAAATCTGAATGAGATCCTTGCTGGGTAGAGTAATCTTGGTGTAGGTTTTTCCCTTTATCACTTTAAATATGTCCTGCCACTCCCTTCTGGCTTACAGAGTTTCTGCTGAAAGTTCATCTGTTAACCTTGTGGGAGTTCCCTTGTATGTTATTTGTTGTTTTTCCCTTGCTGCTTTTAATATTTTTTCCTTGTATTTAATTTTTGATAGTTTGATTAATATGTGTCTTGGCGTGTTTCTCCTTGGATTTATCCTATATGGGTCTCTCTTTACTTCCTGGACTTGATTGACTATTTCCTTTCCCATATTAGGGAAGTTTTCCACTATAATCTAGAAATATTTTCTCAGTCCCTTTCTTTTTCTCTTTTTCTTCGGGGACCCCTATAATTCTAATGTTGGTGTGTTTAATGTTGTCCCAGAGGTCTCTGAGACTGTCCTCAATTCTTTTCATTCTTTTTTCTTTATTCTGCTCTGCAGTAGTTATTTCCACTATTTTATCTTCCAGGTCACTTATCCGTTCTTCTGACTCAGTTATTCTGCTATTGATTCCTTCTAGAAAATTTTCAATTTCATTTATTGTGTTGTTCATCATTGTTTGTTTGCTCTTTAGTTCTTCTAGGTCCTTATTAAATGATTCTTGTATTTTCTCCATTCTATTTCCAAGATTTTTGATCATCTTTACTATCATTACTCTGAATTCTTTTTCAGGTAGACTGCCAGTTTCCTCTTCATTTTTTTGATCTGATGAGTTTTTACCTTGCTCCTTCATCTGCTGTGTGTTTTTTTGTCTTCTCACTTTGCTTAACTTACTGTTTTTGGGGTCTCCTTTTTGCAGGCTGCAGGTTCGTACTTCCCATAGTATTTGATGTCTGCCCCCAGTGGCTGAGATTGGTTCAGTGGGTTGTGTAGGTTCCTGGTGGAGGGGACTGGTGCCTGTGTTCTGGTGGATGAGGCTGGATCTTGTCTTTCTGGTTGGCAGCACTGCATCCAGTCATGTGTTTTGGGGTGCCTATGACCTTATTATGACTTTAGGCAGGCTCTGGTAATGGGTGGGGTTGTGCTTCTGTCTTGCTATTTGTTTGGCATAGGGTGTCCACCACTGTAGCTTGCTGGTCTTTGAGTGGAGCTGGGTCTTAGCGTTGAGATGGAAATCTCTGGGAGAGCTTTCACCATTTGATATTACGTGGAGCCGGGAGGTCTCTGGTGGACCAATGTCCTGAACTCGGCTCTCCCACCTCAGTGGTACAGGCCTGACACCTGGCTAGAGCACCAAGACCCTGTCAGCCACATAGCTTGGTTTAACTATATACGTATATTTAATTTCTATTGATATAGCAAATTTTATTCCAAAAATTGTCATTATTTAACACTTTTAGTTATAGGTTTGAGGGCATTGTCTTTTAAATACATTCAACAAAATTTTATACAATTGTACATTTTGTTAGATTTGCTAGTGGAAGAAAAATGAAATTTCGTGTTTTGAATTTATATTTATTTGAATAAATTAGGGCATCTCATTACATAGCTATTAACCATTTGAATTTTTATTGGCTTCCTTTTTTTATATTCTATGTTTATATATATAATTATTATTAATATAATTAGTTAGAGACAGGAAAACTTTGAACATCATACTGTTGAATTTTGTTTCTCAGTTTCTAAGTAGGTTATTTTTTTTTAATTTCTTTAATTGTATGTGATGTTATATATGTCTTATAGGACGTAGTTTCATTTGTTTATATTTTTTTGTGAAATTTCAATGGGTTCTCAAACTTAAAATCATTTCCATGATGTGTGTGTGTATATATATTTCCCCCTGTGTCTAGTTTATTCATTCATAAAATGTGAATAATAATAGTACTCACTATAAATTCTAGAAAGTGTTGATAATAGAATTTTATTTATTTTCCTGACTGGGATACTAGTTGTTGACATCCAATTTGTAATAATGCAGGTTTCCCCTGCATATTTTAATTTTCTCATCTATTAGATAGCAGTTTGTACATCATCTTCTGTTTATTTCTGTGTTTCATTCTGTTTCATTGACTTATCTTTTTTTTCATATTGCTTTGGTGTAGAACCTTAATAATTCATTTCCTTATCTGGCAAGGCAACTGTCTTCCAATGTAAATTGTTTTACTTTTAAAGTAGAGAAATAAGCTATTCTTACCTCTAAATTAAAGGCATAAAAATCTATATCAATATATGTAAAACCCCTCTCATATTCTGTTATTTTATTATTTTCTCCTTTATTCATCATTTTCATTCTCGTGAGTATTCACTGCATGTTCTTACAGTTCTTTCCCAACCATTTATTTAGAATTGTTTCCTTTCTTTAAAATATATTTAGTATGGTTGTATATACCAGTTCTTAATTTTACATAAATGTTGTCATATTACAAATCTCATCCAATTTCTGACATGCGCTAAGGCAAAAAAAAATAAAGGAATAAGAAACAGAAACATTTTTTTTTGGTTCAAATAGCTGAATGAATCTTCATTTAAACTCTTACAATTCATAAATGAATTGAGCAAGCTCACTGGAAAATGATCATTACATAAAAATCAATTTTATTTTTATATACCAGCAACAAAACAAAAAAGATAAAATTAAATTTGAAGAACCATTTCCAGTTTTATCAAAAATACCAACAACTCAGGAATAAATCCAGTGGATGGTGTGAAAACTATAAAGCACTATTGAAAGAAATTCAGAGTCCACATGAATGTAGGGATATACCATGAATACAATGTATGTGTTTTTGTATATATATATCTCATATATATGTGTGTATATATATATTCTGTCATACACATGGTCTCTATACATTGTATGTATACGTATATATACACACAGTGAATGAGATTAAATATTTTAAATATGTTAATTCTCCCTAAATTTATCTTTAGATTCAATGCAACCCAACCAAACCTGAAACAGTTTTTATTATTATCATTATTAATTGGTGAGCTGATTCTAAAACATGAAAACACAAGGACAAAACTTAGCAATGGGTATGTTTTCCCCATTCCTCTTCAAGGCTATAGGACACTATCTGGCGTCTGACCCTACACTTGGTGCAAAGGCCTCCCTCACTACCCTGGTCTAAGGGAATGAGAAGAGGAATGTGTAGGCAGATTCATCCCAGTCTCTTTATGCTCTGAACATCTAACCCTTCCATCCTTTGCTTGCATCTAGAGGGGTACCTGCCTTTTCTCACTGCTGTCTCTGAAAATATGTTGTGCTGTGGTCCCTTCTTTAATCAGACCTCATGGCCCAATATCCTTCAAAGAGTACTTGTAGTTCCACTTTTATTTATTCATCTGATTATAAATTCATTAATTTAAACATGACTGTTCTACCTTTCTAGAGATTTAGGATGGAGAGGGCCAATTGCAATATGTAGTTACAATTTTGATCCAAGTTTCCTAAGTCAGTTTTTCCTTAAAAACTTTTGCAATAAAAATTAGATGTTGAATACTCTATATATAATATCTTAACACAACAACATCTCAAAACAACAGGGTTGTTGAGTATTCAAATCAGTAAAATCTTATACCCTCTTTTTTTACCAAAGCAAATTTAAGGGTAAACAATAAGCTATTATGAATGTTTGCAATAATACATATCTATAATTTTCATGAGCTGTCTTTAGCTTCAGTCCTACATTTATAACACTGATGACTTTCTTGAGGAGTCCTTCTAAACTCTCGAAGTAACTGGCAGAATCTCCAGCTAATTTGACATAGAAACGGTATTCCCATGATGAGTTAGCGTAGACCTTCAATCTCTAACATGAGGACTCTGGGCTCAGTTAAAAATGATTTTCCTGAGTCCTATAAATCAACAATCTACTTGGAAGGAAATAGCTTACAGTTTCTTTTATTAGTTTCCTGAGGACACCAAGCTCTAGATTTTGCTTTATCAGTTTATCAACTACTTTCTTTTGCATACATCATTTTTATACACGTATTGCTTATGAATCGAGTAGGGGTTTTTCCTTTAAAATACCCTGACTCATATGGTAGTTCTATTTTTAGTTTTTTAAGGAACCTCTATACTGTTCTCCATAGTGGCTGTACCAATTTACATTGCCACAAACAGTGTAGTAGTGTTCCCTTTTCTCCACACCTTCTCCAGCATTTATTGCTTGTAGACTTTTTGATGATAGCCATTCTGACCAGTGTGAGGATATCTCATTCTAGTTTTGATTTGCATTTCTCTAATAATCAGTGATGTTGAGTATCTTTTCATGTGTTTGTTGGCCATCTGTATGTCTTCTTTGGAGAAATGTCTATTTAGGTCTTCTGCCCATTTTTGGGTTGGGTTGTTTGTTTTTTGATATTGAGCTGCATGAGCTGTTTGTATATTTTGGAGATTAATTCCTTGTCAGTTGCTTCATATGCAAATATTTTCTCCCATTCTGAGCGTTGTCTTTTCATCTTGTTTATGGTTTTCTTTGCTATGCAAAAGCTTTTAAGTTTAATTAGGTCCCATTTATTTATTTTTGTTTTAATTTCCATTACTCTAGAAGGTGGGTCAAAAAAGGATCTTGCTGAGATTTATGTCATAGAGTGTTCTGCCTATGTTTTCCTCTAAGAGTTTTATAGTGTCTGGCCTTACATTTTGGTCTTTAATCCATTGTGAGTTTATTTTTGTATATGGTGTTAGGGAGTGTTACAATTTCATTCTTTTAGATGTAGCTGTCTAGTTTTCCCAGTACCACTTATTGAAAAGACTGTCTTCTCTCCATTGTATATTCTTGCCTCCTTTGTCATAGATCAGGTGACTAGAGGTGCATGGGTTTATGATCCAGCAATCCCACTCCTGGGCATATACCCAGAGAAAAACATAATTCAAAAAGATACATGAACCCCAATTTTCATTGCAGCGCTATGTGCAATAGCCAGGACATGGAAGCAACCTAAATGTCCATCAACAGATCGATAAAGACGTGGTACATATATACAATAAAATATTGCTCAGCCACAAAAGGGAATGAAATTGTGCCATTTGCAGAGATGTGGATGGACCTAGAGACTGTCATACAGAGTGAAGTAAGTCAGAAAGAAAAACAAATACTGTATAATATCGTGGATATGTGGAATCTAGAAAAATGGCACAGATAAACTTATTTGCAAAGCAGAAATAGGGACACAGATGTAGAGAACAAACGTATGGGTACCAAGGGGAGGGTGGGGTGGGATGAACTAGGAGGTTGGAATTGACATATATACACTACTCTAAATAAAATAGGTAACGAATGAGAACCTGCTGTATAGAACAGGGAACTCTACTTAGTGCTCTGTGGTGACCTAAATGGGAAGGAAATCCAAAAAAGAAGGGGTATATGTATACATATGGCTGATTCACTTCACTGTACAGTAGAAACTAACACAACATTGTAAAGCAACTATACTGCAATAAAAATTAATAAAATTAAAAAAAAAATACCCTGACTCATAAGTGACATTATAAAGTACACATTAGCAGTGGGATATTCAGAGAGAGAGAGAGAGACAGAGACAGAGAGACAGAGAGACAGAGAGATTCTTAGAAACTTAGATATAGTTTACTTTAAAGAGTTACCAATATGTCATCTCTATTAAAAGCAGCTCAGAATCACATGCCAAGGAAAAAATGGCAAAGTAAAGAACAACAGAAATAAGAGTAGCGCTCTGAGTGGAAACTAAAAAATTTGAAACGAAAAGGCAAAAGGAGACAGAAAATGAATGTTTTCAATTTATGAAGGCATGAAAGAAGTGATGAAAATATCTCATTGTTTTACATGACTGAGTATAATTCACTTTACTTTCATTACAATTTATGGTCACTTCTCTAAACAATTGTTTCATTTAACATGTGATTGACAAGCATTTTCCTTTTTGCCAAATTAAAATAAACATGCACTTTAGCTTCAGTTATACATTTGAGGAAAAGAGAGACTTTTTTTAATTTCATTTTTTATTTGTTTTACTTTTTTATAATCACAGAAGTGTTGGACTTAAAGTCAAAACTAAATAATATTTCATTTGATGCTGTCTTATCTCAAAGACGCATGAAAGGATTCACAGTGATTTTCTGGATAATGATATTTTGCAGGTATGTTATGACCCAGAATTTTAAGTTCTGTCTTTTATTTTCAAATGTACTGTTTATTTAAGTACACCAACATGATTATCAATAGGTTTTATGTATTATTAATAGGATGAAATTGGAGAATATGTTGGTCTTATAATGCATACATTATTCATCCTATGTCATTTCATTTACTCTTGAACAAAACAAGATGTGACCTTAATTTTTAAGGTAATAGCTGACTTGCTTCCTTAATAAGAAGTGTGCCTGCATATTGAAGTTAACTTTAATCCCTTAGATATATCTTTAAAAGTTACTTTTTTTATTTTAGAAAATTTCCAGAAGTTTTTTGTATACTCTGAACACTTACATAAGAGATATTGCTCGAAGAATAAGTGCAGTTTACACCAGAGAGGTAACATGGCAAATCCTAGAACCGTAGATACTATCACATCTAAATATATGTAACATTATATACTGCGAATCTGTTTGATAAGTTCAAGTACAATAGCTTTACAATTCAACTTGCATTATCCTAGTGATAATTTAGAATCTAACTCAACTCACATAGAATCTTTACTAAGCACACACACATACACACACCCACATATTAAAATATATCACTTAATATTGTAAGTTTTCATATTGTAAATATTATATAAAATTTTGATTTCTTAATAAAACTTCGAGACTTAATTTGTCTAGACACAAGTACAATTGATAATATTGTGTCTAGACAATATTATAAAGCTTGTATAAGAAAAAAATTAATAATAAAACATTCACTTTTTAGGTGTCAGTAAACCTGTATAGAATTGAACATTTCAGAAATATTGTGATGACTAATTATGACAAGCTCTGCTTTTACCTTTTGTTCCTTCTTTCTCAGAGAAAATGTGTCCCTTCTTAGGTTGGCACTTATCTCTCCACCTATGTGTTTGTACTCATATATAATATTCTCCTGGCCTCTAAGGATTGTTGTTTCTTCATATTACCCCCTTCTTGTCTACATTTTAGCTTGTCTATGCTCACTGGCTCTTTGCAGAAGGCCCTAAATATGCTATATTGCAAATCTTCCATATTGTTATCATTATTTTACTACATTTATTGTGGTTCCTCCAAAGCTATGTTCCTCTCTCTTCCCTTTGCTTTCTAAATTCCTGGAAAGAACTTTCTTCCTGTTGATAATTCCCATTTATATTTTTAGTCTCTGGTTTCAGAATCTACCCCTGAAATTTCATTGTATTGGATTGCAGCTACCAAATTTAATGAATTCTTCATTTTTAATATTGTTCCACCCCATGAGACATATCTAATCAGACATGAACTCCTATTCTGCTTTTATCAAACCATTTCATATCAGTCTTTGCTGGTGTCTTTGTAGTGTGTCAACTGGGCTAGGGTGAACTACATTTCATTTCCCAGAATACCCTTCATTGTATATTTTATTCAAAATGGGTCACAAAAGAGATATTTTAGAGATTAGAAGGTAAAAGTGAAGCACAATCTTTTTTTTTTTTTTTTAATGTTTACAGTGCTGGTGCAAGGGCAGCAAGAAGTCTTATAGCTCAAGCATGTTGTCACCTACCTGTTAGTTTGTCTCATTGGCTTGAGACATCAATTGCTCCAACTTCTCTCAGGTCTGTCTTCAACTTCTCCAAGTCCTGGGCCAAGGGTTTTTTTAAGTACATGTGTAAGAGCACGATTTTCTCCTGAGGACAGCTATGTCATAAAGTTGGAAGCAGTAAGACACTTAGGTTCCAGTCTGTCCTGTGGGTTCCAGCCCATGTTCATGGGTTCCAGTTTATCTTTATTCTCCCCCCACTTCATATCCATCTTCTGTTTCTCACTGGCTGCCCTACGGGTTTCAACCTCTAGGATCAAATGTGAATACAGCAATCTTTCTTTTCTTTTTTTAATTTTGTTTTTATTTTTCTGGCTGCATTGGGTCTTTGTTACTGTGTGCAGGCTTTCTCTAGTTGTGGCGAGTGGGGGCTACTCTTCGTTGCAGTGCACAGTCTTCTCACTGCAGTGGCTTCTCTTTGTTGTGGAGCACGGGTTCTAGGCATGCAGGCTTCAGTAGTAGCAGCACGTGGGCTCAATAGTTGTGGCTAGCGGGCTCTAGAGTGCAGCCCAGTAGTTGTGGTGCAGGGGCTTAATTGCTCCATGGTATGTGGGATTTTCCTGAACTAGGGATTGAACCTGTGTCCCCTGCATTGACAGGCAGATTCTTAACCACTGCACCACGAGGGAAGTCCAGTAGAGCAATCTTAACACAGACTCTTTTAACCAACTCCCACAGTTGTGTAAGGGCAGACTTTTCTAATAAATTATGTAAATATATTTATCTCTATCTCATCTATCTATATCTCTATCTATCTATCTGTCTGTCTATCTATCTACCCAATCTGTCTCTCTATCCATCCATCTCTCCTGGTGATTCTGCTGCAATTATCAAAGCCAGAATGAGAGTCCAGTGATCTCTTAAGAATTCTTGTCTTTGATAAGGATTGCGTTGAATCTGTAGATTGCTTTGGGTAGTATAGTCATTTTCACAATGTTGATCATTCTAATCCAAGAACATGGTATATCTCTCCATCTGTTTGTATCATCTTTAATTTCGTTCATCAGTGTCTTACAGTTTTCTGCATACAGGTCTTTTGCCTCCTTAGGTACTTTTATTCCTAGGCATTTTATTCTTTTTGTTGCATTGGCAAATGGGAGTGTTTCCTTAATTTCTCTTGCAGATTTTTCATCATTAGTGTATAGGAATGCAAGAGATTTCTGTGCATTAATTTTGTATCCTGCTACTTTACCAAATTCATTGATTAGCTCTAGTAGTTTTCTGGTAGCATCTTTAGGATTCTCTATGTATAGTATCATGTCATCTGCAAACAGTGACAGCTTTACTTCTTCTTTTCCTATTTGGATTCCTTTTATTTCTTTTTCTTCTCTGACTGCTGTGGCTAAAACTTCCAAAACTACGTTGGATAATAGTGGTGAGAGTGGGCAACCTTGTCTTGTTCCTGTTCTTAGTGGAAATGGTTTCAGTTTTTCACCATTGAGAACAATGTTGACTGTGGGTTTGTCATATATGGCCTTTATTATGTTGAGGTAAGTTCCCTCTATGCCTTCTTTCTGTAGGGTTTTTATCATAAGTGGGTGTTGAATTTTGTCGAAAGCTTTTTCTGCATCTATTGTGATGATCATATTGTTTTTCTCCTTCAATTTGTTAATATGCTCTATCACATTGATTGATACGCGTATATTGAAGAATCCTTGCATTGCTTGGATAAACCCCACTTGATCATGGTGTATGATCCTTTTAATGTGCTGTTGGATTCTGCTTGCTAGTATTTTGTTGAGGGTTTTTGCATCTATGTTCATCAGTGATACTGGCCTGTAGTTTCTTTCTTTGTGATATCTTTGTCTGGTTTTGATATCAGGGTGATGGTGGCCTCGTAGAATGTGTTTAGGAGTGTTCTTCCCTCTGCTGTATTTTGGAAGAGTTTGAGAAGGATAGTTGTTAGCTCTTCTCTAAATGTTTGATAGAATTCACCTTTGAAGCTATCGGATCCTGAGCTTTTGTTTGTTGGAAGATTTTTCATCAGAGTCTCAACTTCAGTGCTTGTGATTGGTCTCTTTATATTTTCTATTTCTTCCTGGTTCAGTCTCAGAAGGTTGTGCTTTTCTAAGACTTTGTCCATTTCTTCCAGGTTGTCCATTTTATTGGCGTATAGTTGCTTGTAGTAATCTCTCATGATCCTTTGTATTTCTGCAGTCTACAGATTCAGTGCAATCCCTATCAAACTACCAATGTCATTTTTCACAGAGCTAGAACAAAAAATTTCACAGTTTGTACGGAAACACAAAAGACCCCGTATAGCCAAAGACATCTTGAGAAAGAAAAACGGAGCTGGAGGAATCAGGTGCCCGGACTTCAGACTATACTACAAAGCTACAGTAATCAAGACAGTATGGTGCTGGCACAAAAACAGAAATATAGATCAATGGAACAGGATAGAAAGCCCAGAGATAAACCCACACACATATGGCCACCTCATTTTTGATAAAGGAAGCAGGAATATACAATGGAGAAAAGACAGCCTCTTCAATAATTGGTGCTGGGAAAACTGGACAGCTACATGGGAAAGAATGAAATTAGAGCACTCCCTAACACCATACACAAAAATAAACTCCGAATGGATTAAAGACCTAAATGTAAGGCCAGACACTATAAAACTCTTAGAGGAAAGCATAAGCAGAACACTGTATGACATAAATCACAGCAAGATCCTTTTTGACCCACCTCCTAGAGAAATGGAAATAAAAACAAAAATAAACAAATGGGACCTAATGAAAGTTAAAATCTTTTGCACAGCAAAGGAAACCATAAACAAGATGAAAAGACAACGCTCAGAATGGGACAAAATATTTGCAAATGAAGCAACTGACAAAGGATTAATCTCCAAAATTTACAAGCAGCTCATGCAGCTCAATATCCAAAAAACAAAAGCCCAATCCACAAATGGGTGGAAGACCTAAATAGACATTTCTCCAAAGAATATATACAGATTGCCAACAAACACCTGAAAGAATTCTCAACATCACTAGTCATTAGAGAAATGCAAGTCAAAACTACAATGAGGTATCACCTCATACCAGTCAGAATGGCCATCATCAAAAAATCTACAAACAATAAATGCTGGAGAGGGTGTGGAGAAATGGGAACCCTCTTGCAATGTTGGTGGGAATGTTTATTGGTACAGCCACTATGGAGAACAGTATGGAGGGTCCTTAAAAAACTAAAAATAGAACTACCATATGACCCAGCAATCTCACTACTGGGCATATACCCTGAGAAAACCATAATTCAAAAAGAGACATGTACCACAGATGTTCATTGCAGCTCTATTTACAATAGTCAGGACATGGAAGCAACCTAAGTGTCCATCGACAGATGAATGGATAAAGAAGATGTGACACATATATCCAATGGAATAGTACTCAGCCATTAAACGAAATGAAATTGAGTCATTTGTAGTGAGGTGGATGGACCTAGAGTCTGTCATACAGAGTGAAGTAAGTCAGAGAAAAACAAAAACTGTATGCTAACACATATATATGAAATCTAAGAAAAAAAAAAAAAAACGGTTCTGACGAACCTAGGGGCAGGACAGGAATAAAGACGCAGACGTTGAGAATGGACTTCAGGACACTGGAAGGGGGAAGTTTAAGCTGGGACGAAGTGAGAGAGTGGCATGGACTTATATACTACCAAATGTAAAATAGATAGCTAGCGGGAAGCAGCTGCATAGCACAGGGAGATCAGCTCAGTGCTTTGTGACCACCTAGAGTGGTTGGATAGGGAGGGTGGGAGGGAGATGTGAGAGGGAGAAGATATGGGGATATATGTATATATGTAGCTGATTAACTTTGGTATAAAGTAGAAACTAGCACACCATTGTAAAGCAATTATACTCCAATAAAGATGTTATTAATTAATTTATTTATTTAAAAAAAAAGAATTCTTGTCTTTTCTGACTTCGATTATTATAGTCTTCAAACTGGTCTTTCTGTCTCCAGTCTTCACCTCTTCCAAGCATTCCCTACTGCTCTAAAACTTAATTTCGTATCATGAAAATCTCTAAATATACTTCCCAAAGTAAAAATCCTTTAGTAGTTTCAAGTCACTTTTATGGCACAGTACCAACACCTAGGTATGATCTCCAAAGCTTTATAATTTGTGGCATTTCTTTATCTCTCTACCCTTATTTTTCACTTTAACCTCATCTAGAAGTATCATATACATATTTTGAATCCAGCCATGCCTAACTACTTTAATTCTCTAGAACATTATTTTTACTCGTTTCCCTCCCCCCTGTATTCTTTATGACTATATATTCATGTTCATGGCTTAGCTCATGGAATATCCTTACAAAAATTTTCCTGATCATCCTTTCAGGTGGATAACTTATTCTTCCCCCAGTTATTTAACTGTGGATGGAGACTGTCCATATAGGCCGTCCCAATGATAAAAGGAAAATTTACTAGCTTCACTGATTCTTCACCTTTCTAGTGTGGCCCCTTAACACATTAATAGGATTGGGGAGAGTGTGTTGGAAAGTGAATTTGGGATAACCTTGTATAGTACTCCTCAGTCAGCCAATGCAGGTATGTAAAATATGTTGAACTCCACGCTGGGTGTCTTTATGTCTGATAAACCTGTAATAATAAGTGTGCTTTGCTTCCGTGTGGTCAGCATTTCCATTCCTATGGACAGTGTTTCTGACTCTTAATAATTTTAGTCAATATAGAGTACCCTATCCATTTTTTAGCTTTTTAATTCTTATATGGCAGATATATGGCAAACACTCTTTACAACACCTTTCAGTATGTGTTTTGTTCATTTACTTCCTTGACCCTTTCTCTGGACTTGTGGCTACCACATTTCACTCTGTACTAAATTCTACTCTTCTAAATTTGATTATGTGCAAACATGCAAAAACAACCAAGGATAATTTATTCCTCTGTTCTACAGCTATTCAAAGCTTGGGAGCTAATTATCTCAGATGATGTACATAAAGCTTAGGAGCTAATATCACATGCCATTACTGATGTTCAAGATAAGTGGGATTCCTGTCCAAGGCGTCAACTCTGAGAGAAGTGGTAAAGGTGAAAGAGTGCCTTACTAACTGAAATGTTAGGATTAGCTACTTTCCTCATATTATACCCTGTACCATTTCAATATAGAAAATGAGTACCTAGTGAGACAGAGGGGTCTCATGTTAAAGCACAGGGGTCTGAGCCAGCTTGTCTGCTCTTGATTCTTGTTTTCACTATTTACCTTTTATGCGACTTGAGCAAGTGTCTTTCTCGCCTACAGTTTAAAATTCTGCTCCTAGAAAATGGGTATATTGCTACCTACCTCATAAGGTTGTAGTGAGTAATTTAATGAGTTTAATGCCAAGCTTAGAATGCTGAGTGGAGTGAAATTCCCTATAAGAAAAGATGAAAAGACCATGATCTCAAAATCCTTTTATCTGTTATTTGGAAAAAATAGAGTGCTATAAATAGTTTCCCATCCTTTCTTCCTTCTTACCTCTCCCCCCTTTTCATTCTTTTTAATTAAACATTGTTCTGCCTTTAACGTCCAAAAATATAAGAGAGTATGGCCCATCTCTGGAGATTTTTGTATGGAACCCAGAGAATGGGGCAAATCGGTTATTTTCTCCAGTAGGTTCAGTTCAATAAATCCACAGTGAAGAGATACAAGAGAACTGCTTCTTCTGTGTCCCTGTATTTTCTCTCATTTTTCTTGGTCCCTTATCTCTTAACATTGCCACCTTCCCCCACAGGGTCCTTTTTTCTCTAAGCTTCTGACTCTTCTGCAGGTGCTCTGTTCTTTATGGTATCTCCATTAAAATATTTGCAGATGTGGGACGATTGAGAGCCTCACAGCCACTAAATGTGTGTAAAGCATGAGGGAAAGATGTCCTCCCTTAACTGAGAGAATACTCTATAGCAGAAACATGCATTTCTAACGTTGAGATTTAGTACAATAGTATAACACCAGTTATTATGCCAAAAAAGGATTCTGTTTCTTCTATTTGTCTTTCCAAAGTCCTTTAGTATTACTTTATCTTTATATAGCCCAGAGCACCATTGTAAGAGTATAAAACTTGCCTAAGGGGAAGAAGTACCCTCTCACTTTTTAGTTTTTTGTTTCTGTTTTTGTTTTCCTCTGTTTTGATTTGTTTTACCTTTATGGCAAAGGCAGAGAAACAGGCCTATTATTTCTAGGCAGGAGCTTTGCTCATAGTGGACATGATAGTGGATGTGCAAGAGCAGGGACAACCCATGCTGTATGAGTATGAAGGCCACCTTCAACTCTGAGTGCTTAGTATAGAATGCTCAACCAGCTAAGTATCAAAAAATAGTCATTTGACAACTGAGTAGAGTTGACATTGATGGGACACTGGTAAGAGTGGCAGCAAAGTCAGAGCAATGTTCCTGAAAGCAATAATCCAGGCTGCACTAATGGCTACTTTCTGGTTTCCTTAGAGCTACTGAAGAGTCTAAGTGTCCACAGCGATAACTGTGACTGTGGCCTGACCAAGGTGACCTTAATACTCCCCGCAGCCTGGCGAAACTTCAGACAGATTTCTTCCTGATTCCAGGCCCTTGACCTCCCTTTTCTTAGAGCATTTACTTTTTTTTAGTAAATTTATTTATTTATTTATTTTCGGCTGCGTCGAGTCTTCATTGCTGTGCTCAGGCTTCCTCTAGTTGCGGCGAGCAGGGGCTACTCTTCGTTGTGGTGTGTGAGCTTCTCATTGCGGTGACTTCTCTTGTTGAGGAGCACAGGCTCTAGGTGAGCGGACTTCAGTAGTTGTGGCTCGTGGGCTTAGTAGTTGAGGCTCGAGGGCTCTAGAGTGCAGGCTCAGTAGTTTTGGCACACGGGCTTAGTTGCTCCATGACATGTGGGATCTTCCCAGACCAGAGGTCAAACCCGTATCCCCTGCATTAGCAGGTGGATTCTTAACCACTGCACCACCAGGGAAGTCCCAAGCATTTACTTCAAACTTGTAATTGTAAACCCTTTCTCTACCCCTTTGAAATGTGTGTAAATCTTCTTCCGGGCTCTTGTCAGTTTTACAACCCAGGACTGAGTTTCTCAAGAACCTGGGAGCCATCTCTTTGAAATGCAATCATCAAGGAAGATTGCACCCCTGGGTTCCTCTTTCTGTGGGAGGTAGGGGCCTGAAAAGAGACTTGCCTTGTTCCAAGTTGTAAAACTACCTACTGTCATGAAGATAAGAGAACGTTTACTTTTCCTTTGGGTAAGGCCAGTTACCAAATACAGATGACCAGGAAGCCTGCCCACCTCTCTTTGTACCCCTGCCTAGCTCTTAAAAATGTTCCAGCTTTTTGCCTCTGGGGAATTGGGTATTCATAGTTGCTCTATGCTCTCTCCTCTATCAGTGGCAATGGTATCATAAAATTAACTTCTGTCTTCTCATCATGTCTGGTACAATTTTTCCTTAACAGACCCAACCATAAGAGTGCAACATGTACAACTGGTCACTTGAAGATTTGTCTTCAAGGAACAAAAGCAGGCCAGCAAAGCATCTGAAGCAGCTTCAGACATGGGAACCATAGAGCAGAGAGTTACCCGGACATTACTACAACTGGAAGAATAAAACATCCAGGTAAATAAGACTTAGTAAAAATATGTGTGGGATAAAGAGAAGCAGCCCCCTGACAGTGCACATGCACATATGTTTAGGAAAGTGTGAGGTAATTGTAACTGAAGCTGCTACTTAGAAGAGACTCTCCCCCTGACTGTGAGTGCTCCGGACTGCAGAATAATCTGGAGCTCCTTATGGACAAATATATTGAACAGCCTGTTAGTCACGCCTTTGGCTCCTTAAGCGAAGAGGAAATCTCCACCTTTCACTCTATTTATTAAACTTTCTTGTTGGAGCACAGCGAAGTCCAGAGGGACCGTCTTACCCTCCTGCCTTGTCCTCTCTGATACCTCAGGCCCTGGCAGTTTGTCTCGTGTTCTCCTGATGCTGTGTTGCAGAAACTTTATTCTTCTTCTTCTGTCACTCACCTCACAAACCCACTCACTTCTCAGTCTTCACTTATTTCTTTTTTCCAATAAAAACACTCTCTTCAGAATTTTATTTTTTTGTAACTGTAATTTCTATGACAACCATAGAATTAACTAACTTAGAAAGAATCAAGGAGAGAAGAGAGACAGGAGAGAAAAGAAGAAGAGGAAGAGTAGGTGTGAGGCTAAAGTTATAAATTGACCAAAGCTTCAGATTATAACAGAACGGGGTAAGGTAAGTAGGGAAGGGATGTACACACAGACTAATGCAGGTGAGCAAGGGCAAAGGCATAGACAGAGAGGCATAGACAAGGCATAGACAAGACATCGCTTGTTCCAGAAGATGTCAGAGGCATAGTTCAATGCCAGCCATCATCAACTGGCCCCATGAGGTTTATAAGTATTTAAACGCATTTATTGAAACTACACCTTCTGTGTTCAGTGAAAATGTAAGGCCTTTGTTTAATTTTGGACTAATCAAGTCTTTGTCTCAAGTTTTCACAAGATGATTAGAGGGACTGGAGATTTGATTTTCAGTACTATCATGTTCAAAACTGGTAACTTAGATAGTTTATTTTATGCAATACTCAGTCACAAATAGGAAAACTTCCTAGTCTTGCAGGGATTCAATTTCCTAATGCCATCCTGGCTTCTCTCCAGGATGGCATCTGGGTGTGTGGAGGATGAGAAGAGTGCTTTTACATTTAAAGTGGATGCTAATATTCTGAGTGTTTGTGGTTGGCAAAGCTGCTTTCCAAAGCTACCCTGAGGTGAAGATCCTTGTCCACCCCGTTGTCGCTTGCCTGATAGCATTTTGCGGTTGAGACATGTGGCTTTATAACTCATCTGGAGCCTTTTGTGGAGCTCAGAGCTCAGAATCGCTTCCTGACTAACTAGTGCCCACCTGTGGTCTTGCTCACTGAAGAATTCACAGTTTTCATTTGGATACATGGTATCACGTAATGAGGCATCCAAATGGGTGTAAAAAAACATTGCCTAATTTGGTGTTCTTTGTTCAGGACTTTACTGGGTACCACAGGAACTGTGAGATTAATGAAAAAGTGTTTCTAGAGGTGTAATATAAACTTCAGAAGGAATAGTTGTTTCTAAGTCTGGAAACTAATTCAATTTACATGTGCACCTGAGGTTGCAAAAGAGAAAGTGTTACAAAGCCATAACTAGAGAATTTAGGCATAGATATTTTTTGTAGCCAGACTGCATAGATCCTCCATTTTTTAGCTGCCTGTCTTTAGGTAGGTGACTTAACCTCTAGTCTTTATTTTTCTTAACTATAGGATGAGTATAATTCTAGTGCCAATTTCATAAAATTGTAATGAGGATTAAGATATATACAGCACTACTGTTGGTGGGAACATAAATTGGTATAGCCACTATGAAAAACAGTATGGAAGTTCCTCAAAAAAAAAAAAAAAAATAGAACTACCATATGATCCAGCAATTTCTGGGTATGCATCAAAAGAATACAAGAATGCTAATTTGAAAAGACAGATGCACCCCTATGTTTATTGTAGCATTATTCACAACAGCTAAGATATGGAAGCAACATAAGTGTTCACCAATAGATGAGTGGATAAAGAAGATGTGATACACACACACACACACACACACACAATGGAATATTATTCAGCCATAAGAAAGAATGAAATCTTTCCATTTGCAATGACATGGATGAAACTAGAGTGTATAATGCTAAATGAAATAAGCCAGAAAGAGAAAGACGAATATCATATGATTTCACTTGTATGTGAAATCTGAAAAACAAAACAAGTGAACAAACATAACAAAACAGAAACAGACTCATAGATTCAGAGAAGTGGTGATCACCAGAGAGGAGGAAGGTAGGAGGGTGGGTGAAATAGGTGAAGGGGATTAAGAGGTACACACTTCACAGGGATGTAATGTACAGGATAGTAAATATAGTCAATAATATTGCAGTGATTTTGTATGGTGACAGATAGTTACTAAACTTGTATTATGGTGATCAATTCATAATGTATATAAATGTCAAATCACTATGTTGTACTAGAACTTATATAATATTGTATGTCAACAATACTTCAATTAAAAAAATGAAAAAAAATGATACATATAGCACTTAGTGCCTGTCATATCATAAGTGATCATGGTTAGCTACCAAAATCATTATCTTTGTCACTGTCATTGTTTTTAATCTTTATTATTATGCCTCAGCTATCAGTTGAAGGATAAAGGACTCAGGAGGATTTTCCTAGTTCGATTATCTATGTGTACAGAGAGGTCATGTATGAGTAGGTCAGTGCAATTACTTCATGTGACCCAAATAATTGAACTAAGTTTTGAAGACAGGTAGACATTTGTTCAGAATTGTCAATTTAAACATCAGACCCCCTCACTGCTATTCAGGTAAAATATTGATAGTCTTTTAATATGTGTCCTCGTGAAGTGATAGAGGCAATAATACTGGACTCAGAATGAGAAGTTATAAACTGAGACTGATCCTGCATCCTGTTCATTGAGCAATTTCTGGAACTTTCCTGAAACTAAGTTTATTTCTCAGTAAAATGATGGCCTTGCCTGCCATACAGTCAAGTGAGATAATATATGATTATATACTTTACACTATGAAGTCCTATAAGGATTGCCAATATTCATTTAAAAATTATTCATAAAGTTCTTACTCTGTTAAACATTGAGAGTTACTTTTATGGTTTTTTTCTTCTTCACCATAATTCCAAATTGTTAATCTTGGCTATTTGCTTCTGATGAGAGTGGGCAATAAAACTTTGAAAGAGAAAGACCCTTATTCTTAAAGGCTATGGAAACATTTTATTCACCAAAGGAAGAAATTTACTGTAGGAATTTAATAGCAAACTTCATGAAGCACAGAAAACCACCTTTAAATCAGTTTTTTCATCCTCAGTCCTAAATCTAGAGCACACAGAAATACAAACAGACAAAATATGTTCTTCAGAGTTTGCTCTGTCCTACGGGGGAAAACAGATTTGTTCTGATTTGTTTGTACTTTCCTGGAAATCTACATATAATAAATGTTTTAATAGTGTACCAAAGACTCCAAGAGCCTCTTACAATAGCAATGCAGGCAAACAAAGTTTGCTTGTTTCTCTTTTGATGTGTGATTTATTTGGAATCCTAGTTTTATTGAAGAACAGATTTTCTTTTATGCTGGATCTACAAGTCTTTAACATAAAATAAAGAATAACATATATTCATTGTGTACAGCACAGTCATGTTTCTATTACAGACAGCAGACTCTTAAGACTTTGTATCTTAAGATGGCACACACATCATTATTATGTGGCATTTGAAATACATAGCTCAGTGGTTTTAAAGCTCCGTGATGCTCAGGACCACATGCTTCCCATATACAATTTTGCCATCTGCAGTATCCTGATAGGAATCTATATATCCAAGTACTGCAGTAAGATTAGGAGCTACAATAACATAAACAGATGCTACGCACTTTTTTTTCCAGTTGTTAGAAAATTAATACATATTATGAAGATTTTAAATTTTCTGGATAGCAATTAAATATTTTTATAATGTAACATTATCTTTTATCAAATAATACGTGGAAGTAGTTTTAAAAATTAAATGGTTTTATATAGTTTATTTAAAAAAAGAAAAACAGTTTCCTTCTCCCCGTCACCCCCCTTCCAGTCCTTGATTCCCACTCCATGGAAGTAAACACCCACCGCTAATTTAGCTCCACTTTAGTGCTCATTTAGTTCTTCTATTTGTCCATATTCTTATGTAATACGCTTGTATTATTTAGTAGATTTTTATTCAAATATAGTTACTTTCTACTAACCTTACATTGTACTCGTATATCAACATCATCTCCTAACTTCACATTTTATGTTTTAGATATAATAACTATTTTCTGTTATTTAGACTTTCATTTTTAAGATACCTAAGTTTTTTTTTAAGGATATATCATATATCGCTGGATATTTCTTACAATTATTTTTTATTATTGATGATTTTCCTTTTCTTCTGAATTGGCTCTGATTATTTCTAATTCCCCTTTTTTTGTTTGTTTGGGTCTCTGTATTTCATGCCACAGCTTTTCTCAAGTATCTGGCAATCCTTGATTATCTAATATATTAAGAATGAAGCACTGAAAAGCTGATTGGGACCTCTTAGTATATGGAAAGCATTTCTCAGTAGCAAGTGGCACTACAATCTGAAAAATCTCTCATGAAATTTTGGACGATGTCTGATTTTCAAAATCTACAGATTCTTTTGCATTTGGGATGATAAATTCCTCTGAGAGAATTCTCCAGTCTCTTGCTTAAAGGGGAGAATCTTGCCAACATCCTGAGAGCAATAGCAAGAAAGGGCCTTTAGTGTCATGGATTGGAATATAGTCCTTCAGTTAATCCCCTCGTTTCAGTATTGCTTCCAGTCGCTAGTAGTACCTGTCGTCCCTGGATTCAGTTTCTTGGGCTCAGTATCTCGAGAAAGTAAGCTGCCAGTATTCTGCTGGAATGAGGACAGGTTATTTCTTTGCTGTGTGGATTGACGGGAAGGGATCTGTTAGGCTAATTGCTTTCAATTCCATTGGCACTTTCAGAGCTATTTAGGGTGCACTGTTCTTGAACCCTTCTACGGTTGTGCAGGTAAGGCATCTTGTGTCGGAGGTTTTCTCCACTCTCAGCTCTGGTTTCAGATTTATTTTTCGAAGTCAGCTAACTAACTCCTTTCCATTTGCCTCTCAGCTTCAGTAATGCTGTTTTGTTGTTCTCCTTTTACTTTTACTTGGAGTGTATTCCCTTTGAAAACATTTTCATCATCAATTTAAGGGAGTTTAGAAGGCAACACAAGTAAACAAGTGTTTAATATGTCATGTTTAAACAAAAGTTCACAATGTCCTTCTTTCATGGGGTCTAAGCATGATCCTTGAGGAGTATTATGGAAGAAAGAAAATTTCAAAAAATTTACAAGTTACATGGCAGAACTTTTGATAGTTTTTTCTTATTTAAAGCATCAAATCACTATTCAATCTATCTTAATTTGGTCACCAAGTCTTAATGTTTTGGAGAAAACTTTAGCCATATCATCGATAGACAGTGAGTCATTACTTCTTACTGTTGTCACTTAAAAAGTGTTCCACCCTTTCTATTCACATCACCAGATTGTTCTATACAATCCAAAGCATGATATTGATTATCAAGTTATTTTCTGTGGACTCTGAGTGTCTTTTGTTTGACTACTTTGTAGTTTTATTTAAGGGATTTCCATTGCTTCTCATAAATTCTCACTTGTGCTTTGAATGTTTTCCCCTTTCCTAGGCTGTAAAACTAGTAATCTACTGAACCAGAAAATAAAGACTCTGAATATTGATCTACTAATTTAAAAGGCCACTGGTGAATCCAACAGATAGATTAAAATAAAAACTTGTAGAGAGGATTTTTCTACCCCCAGACTAGAGGAAAGGTCCTAAAGTTGAAGGAAAAGGTGGAAGGGAGAGAAACAAAGAGCAAAGATTGAGTTAGAGAGAAAAGCTTGAGGCCGGCAAGCAGAGAGCCTCCTTGGAGTCCTATTTGCTGCTTCCTGGTGAGAACTGCCATGGAGCGCAGCCAGCGAGCACCGACCTGCAGTGACACGGATCTGTGGGGCATGAAGCCCCAGTTGAGTGGCTTAGGACACCCATGAGATGCCTGAAACTGAGATTGAGACATGGACCAAAGCACTGTAAATGGATCATTCTAATAAACACTCTATTAAGAATCAAATTATTCTTTTCTCCTTCTTTCTGAGGATAAAGGGGAAAAAAGTATCTTGGCTACTTTCTTCCAGTAACAGATTCCCAAAGTGTAGTTAATGGATTTGTACATCAGAATTATTTGGTGGGACTGTTATAACATATGCCCCTCAGCCCCACTGCAGCACAGTCCCTGGAGGTGGAGCCAAGTGTTCTGCCCATTAAAGAACTGCCCTAGGTTGGTGTGATGCACACTAAAGTTTTAAAGCCTCTTCTATGATTATCTCTATTTTGAATGATTCCCAGGAGGGAGAGTATTACTTATATGAATTAATGCAGAAATTCAAATGTTTCTGTTTGTGGTTTGGTAGATTTTGACCTACATTTGCATAAAGGACCTTTATTAACTGGTCACACTTTAATCCCCTACACATGACCTTTATTTTCTAATTATTCCTAATTATAAATCTACTATCTATTCATCCATCCACCTATCCACCCATCCATCCATACATCCATCCATCTCTCTTATTAATTTGTTCATTCATTAATTTAACAGGCATTTATTGACCAAAATTATATATTAAGCATTTGGGAGATGTTGACTACCAAAAGATATAGAAGAAAGGATCAGGGTTTAAGAAATATATACCTGGGTATGAATCCTACATATGTTATTCATAAACTACGTGAGTTTAGTCAAGTTAATTTATCTCTTTACGTTTATATCCTCAATGTCAGTAGGGAAATAATGATTTCTACTTTTCAGGGTAACTGTGAACAGTAAATCATATAGCTAATATAAACTATGCAGTGCATTGTGTAGTATAGAATACTAAATCTTCTTGTATTATTGTATAATCTTCTTGTGTTATTGTATAATCATTTAAATTATTATTCCTGTACACCTTGTGTAATTAACCTCTATGGAATTATACTGTGGGTGAGGATTTAACCCTGACATGTCTTGTAGGCTTTGGTCTGACAGGGATTTGTTCCAGTTGTAAAGTATAGAGCTTGGGAGTAACTTCAAGAAGTAACTTCACAATTATATTTTTACATCAGTAACAAAGTGGACATTTAGGCACAAGTTTATGGACTCTAAACAGAGTAAAATAACAAGGGCAAAGTCATATATAAAGACAAGAGCACTGGAAAATGAGGGACTTTTTGGATGAAGAGATTCAAAGAAGTAAAGACTGAAGAAATTCTGAATCTAAATTTCAGAATTGGTCATAATTTTTATGTGGTGCCATCAGTGTAGGCAGAGAGGAAACTAACAATGAAAAGAACACTTTTTTTTGATGTAACTCATAGCTCTGTGAGGGAAAAATCCATGAAGATGAGTAACTAAGACAGCACATGAAAATGTAACTATAGAAGAACATACAAAGTATTATGAAATCACAGAGAGGAAGAAAACAGGTAAATTTAGAGACTGCAGATAAAATACCTGGTATAACAAACACAAGCCCACTCCCAATATTTGCAAGGCTCAGGCAAGAACACAAATAGAGACCTGCACGCTGTTTGCCTAAATATTTAAAAGTTAAAAATCAAACTAACAAAATTTTATGCTAAATATGTTTTAAATTCTAGCTA
Organism: Eschrichtius robustus; assembly: GCF_028021215.1. Taxonomy (NCBI): domain Eukaryota; kingdom Metazoa; phylum Chordata; class Mammalia; order Artiodactyla; family Eschrichtiidae; genus Eschrichtius; species Eschrichtius robustus. The sequence goes on from NC_090830.1 coordinate 71,261,040, forward strand.
CTAAAAACATGGACTTTCATAACTGTTTGGAAAGCCCAGTACTAACTGAAATTCTTTTAGCTCCAGTGAGTTTCCTATGGGAACTTGGTGGTACTGGATTAAAAGGTTACAAGCTCAATTCCAGAAACCCCTTTTCTTTTACTATCCCACTCTCCATCTAGCATGGCAAGGGCCTGTGGACATCTTGGCATGTACTGTTCAAGCTCTATCCATCACCATCCCCAAAAGCCACCCCTTGGCCACTCCTCATACCTTGGCTTGTACACACTATTGGGTTAAGACATTTGGACAGGGAATTCTGGATTTCTGCATACCTTGGACATTCTCTAGGCATGGAAGAAATGGGTTCTGGTTACAGGATGGCCACATCCATGACTCTTTAAAACATGGGGCTTAGAGCAGTGGACCCTCTCTCTTGGGTTTCAGTTCATTTTAAGCAAATGTTCTATGGAAAACTTGAATATCGATGAGATAAGTGTGGGCCGGAAGAACAGACAAGAGTTCATCTGAAGGAGAAGATAAAGGTTTTTCTGAGAAGATGGAACAGTATGAGCAAATGCACAGAGATGAAAAAGAAAATGGTTTGTGTGAAAGAAGTTAACCTGGCAAAGCTCACAGTGGAAAGCTGCCCGCTCCACAGCAGACCTGGTCCACAGCAAGTGCACTGCAGACGCCGTAGAGAATCGCAGTCAAGGATTCAGGCCCTCCTGCATATCTACATCCCCAGCCTAGTGCTCCATTTGGAGGCCATTTATGTGAGGCCTCCTTATGATAGGTCTTGACTAAGCCCCTGTTGAGACATCTCTGCCAGGACCTCCTTATAAGAGGAACGAGGGGAGCTTGAAAACACTTAACTTTGATTCAGTTCTCAGTATTCATCCACTCCTAGCCCTTCCCCCTCAACCTCCTCCAGCCCCGGGGGTCCATAAAATGTTAGGAGTCTTCCCTTTGGGACTTAGTGTCTCCCCAGCAGTGAGATGATCCTGCTGTGCTCTGCCCCACCCCTGCCCTTGCCTCAGTTTGCATGGTCACCTCTAACCTCTGGCCTCACCCAGGGCCGTGCCTTTGAGAAAAATGCTATTGTAGGGTTTCCTCTGTCATATAGGACTAGCAAATGCCCTTTTAAACTCCACTCTACCCTTGTCTTTCTTTCCATGGTAAGAAAGCAATTTTATATTACAGCATTATTAAGAGGAATTCTCTTCTATGTGTTGAGAAATGTTATGTTTAAGAAGAGGCAGAACCTAAAGAAAGTTTAAGAATTACTGAGTGGAGCTTCCCTGGTGGCACAGTGGTTAAGAATCCACCTGCCAATACAGGGGACACAGGTTCGAGCCCTGGTCCGGGAAGATCCCACATGCTGCGGAACAGCTAAGCCTGTGCACCACAACTACTGAGCCTGCGCTCTAGAGTTCGTGAGCCACAACTACTGAGTCCACGTGCCTAAGCCACCGCAATGAGAAGCCCACGCACCACAACGAAGAGCAGCCCCCGATCGAAGCAACTAAAGAAAGCCCACATGCAGCAACAAAGACCCAACACAGCTAAAAATAAAATAAAATAAATAAATTTAAAAAGAATAAAAAATTTTAAAAATAAAATAAAAGTAACTTCTTAGAGAAGGTCTCTCCTATCATACTATTGAAAAAAAAAAAAAAAAAAAAAAGAATTACTGAGTGTACACTTCCAGCACTGGCTGCTTGTGCCTCACACCTGCTTTATAAAAAAGGACTTTGGAGAAAACTCACACAAATGTCTCCTGATAGATGTTTAAAAGGAAGTTCAGTAACCAAAGGCAAGTTTCATTTAGGTGTTAATGTAAAAGTAAGCATTATTGGAACTGTACAAACTAAGTGATCACTATCTTTGTAAAAAGAAAAAAAATATGGAAGTTGTTCCAATATAAAAAAGATTAAAATTTTCATTTTAAGATAATTTATATTGTTCATGGATAAGTCTGCTCTTGTCTCTTTTTCTGGGTATCAACTATAATGAAAAGTAAACGCCCTGATTAAAACACATAACTTCCCCTCTCTCAGAATAATTTTATGCGTATTAAAACTTTTTGATTACAAGTAAGTGCCAGAATTTTCTTATTCTCCTTTAAGCCTTATTTCTCTGGCTTCCCATCTGCTCTGGTTCCTCCAGTTTGGCAGTATGATCAGCTTTTTTTGACTCACAACCCTGCTGTTCTGCCTCTGCCTTAGGATCAGCAGTATACATTACAGCATAAGTAAGTGTAGCCTGATCTCCTATGAAGTCTAGGCAGGGAAAGAGAGAGACATCCATAGGCCTTTCTAGCAGCCTTCATCTGTGGATATCCGGATTTTAAGGGTTCCAACTAGGCTGACCTAGAGATTTAAACACAAGTTATACACACAAGATCCAGGTGCCTGGGGATATGGAACATGGGTAGTAGCTGATTTTTCAAAGTCAACCTCAGAATAAAAATCAGAAAAAGAGATAAGTTGTAAAAGAAATGAACTAAGCATATGGAATGTGGAGAAAGAAGGTTTGTGGATAGGAACAGAGGCAGCTCAGGTTTTACTGGCTTTGTAATCCCAAACCAGTTCCCTATGTTACCTGTAGATGAGATAAGAGTGCAAAAATATGACTAAGCTTGGCTTTCTTTAGAGCAGTTATCATAACCCCAAATGTCTGCAGAAGAGAGACACATGAATGAGTGAGGCAAATCCTGTGTAAGAGCATTGTGATCACGTTGAGGAAATGGTGAAAACTGGCAAAATGAAGAGTATTCACATTATCTAGTAAGAAGAACTGTTACTCAGGTGCAGGCAATTATTGCCATTTGGAAATAAGGTCCAATGTTGTCATCTATAGATTTATGAAGAGCTGTGTATCTAAAATTTAGGTGAAATCTCCTGTTAAAAATGTTGGCAGTAATTAAGAAAGGAGAAACAGTACTCTATGTATAGCAGCAAAACAAAGTCTGCACTTGGTTGCAGACTACCAGTTTGAGAGATCTATTTAGATAGTAAGAAAAGCTCAGTTAGCAAATCAGTCTGATCCTGACCATTTTGGACAATCTCTGTGGGCACTGGCCTAATGAAGGCTCCATAATGTTGAAAGTTATTAAACTCTGTTATCAGAGTAGAATGACTTTCCCCCACTCCAGTAGTTCCTATATAGATAAAATTTTCTTAAATGCACGCCTGGCCTCTATCTGTACTATTACTCACTTTGCCCCAAACGGTTGTGAAGTGAGCCTTGATTAATGAGTATGGGAACAAGAACTTGATATGCATGACTCTTCTCTTCCTTTCTTCCTCCTGAGGATAAGCTGCTCATAGGGCAAAGTTAGTTGCCATTGTTACTCTAGGTACTTCTCCATCACTGGGAAAATTGCAGCACACAGACCTGCATGGTTTGGCCCAAGGGGTTGAATAGCTTGACCAATTTGGGGATCCTGTTTGAGCAAGTCTACTTGTCCAGGATAGAATAACGTTCCATAATCTGAACGTCCTTCAGGTTATATTTTTACTTCCATATGCTACTCCTTCATTTTGTTTCTCAGATGAAGTCATATGGGGAAGAGAGATGCTACTTATCAGCTGCCTTTTGAGAGACCTCAATGAATGTGTGCCAGTTTTGTTTTACCAGCAAATCGTGTTCTATTTGATTATCTATTAACGTATCATAGAACACTATTTTGAAAGTATTGATTTTGTCCAATATTCTCTATTGCACACATAGAAGATAGTATACTGATTTATATAAGGTTACCTGGAAATTATTGTCAAATCTATGGTAAAAAGTAAGATAGACTTCTAGTTTCCTTTCTGACATGTAGAGAACTTGGAAGTCATCTCTCCCATTTTTACAAAAGGAAAAAATGCTGAACAATTTGTAAAATAACAACTCTTCTTAGATCCTTCAGAGAATTGAGGCCACAGAGTAAGCTGTCACCCTAAAAAATGCAGAGGAAGGTGGATACTGAGAATCAGAGCCCACTAGGAGCAGAAGCTCACCTCTGACGACAGTACTAGCAGAAGCACGCTGTGACTGATGAATTGCTGGAGGCTCAGTATGGACAAGCTTGAGTTAGGTATTCCGGGGGCCCAGTCTTAGGGGGACCCCTACAGTTTCATGAGTTTTACCTCCAGGAACCCAAGCATGTGAAGATTCTCTCAGGGTGAAAATTGGAGAAAAATCCCCTCTTGTTTCCAGCACAGGGAGGGAAAAAAAGTAACCATTTTAAAATGTACTCAGAGCATTCTGTTCTTACTAGAGGCTGCTTTCAAAGGAACCTCTTTTGCCGGATTCTAATTGACTTGAGGTTATCAGAGCAAAGGCCATTCAATAGAGTAAGGATCATCTTTTCAAGATATGGTACAGGAACAACTGAATATTCAATTAAAAAATGAATCTAGATACTTTGCACAAAAATTAACTCACAATGGATCATAGACCTAAATGTAAAATGCAAAACTATAAAACAGCTAGAATATGACATAGGAGAAAATCTTGAGTTTGGTGAAGAGTTTGATACAACACCAAAAGCACTATGAAATAGAATACCGGTAAAGTGAACTCCGTTAAAATTAAAAACTCCTTCTGTACAAAAGGCACTGTTAAGAGAATGAAAAGACAGCCATGGGCAGGAAGAAAATATTTGCAAAACGCATATCTGATAAAGGACTTGTATCTAAAATATGCAAAGAACACTTAAAACTCAACAATAACAAAGCAGACAACCCAATTTTAAAAATGGGAAGAAGATCTAAACAGGCCCTGCACCAAAGAAAATATGCAGACGTAAATAACCATAGGAAAAGATGCTCAACTTCATATGGCATTAAGGACTTGGAAATTTCCTAATTTCCACTATTTTTTTTACTAACGTAGAATTGCTCTCTTACCATACCCATGAAGCAGTCCAAATTATGGAATTTGTTTTCCTATTTTGGAGGTAAGGCAGCATACAACCAAAGCTCTTTTAATTAATTGGGCTATTCCCTCTCTTCATGACTTGGTTATGGTGGAATACTCCAAAAGGCAGCATTGCAGTGTGGCTGTTCTCCAGAGGCCAGAAATCTAAATTGTGGTTAAGCTCACCAATGTTATTTCATTCTGCACATCTAGCATACATGAATAAACAAAGTAGTGTCAGCCCTGAGATTCAGTCAACAGATATGCTGTTAACCATATATATGTCCTCTAAAGACCCAATGGAGTAAATAATGAAATGTTATCACAACATAAAAGTAAATTCTTTGCAAATAAGTGTATGAAAACACTCAAAAATATTTACCAATACTTATCTTAAATTTTGAATTTACATTTTATGTTAACATTAAATTCAGAAGGATAAAATCTGTATTTCAAATTCTTAGAGTAATTCTGGCATTTCCACTGCTTAATATCTGATCAACAGAGCGAACAGTGTGTTTTTACAGATATCTGCTGTTGAAGGAACCTGCTGTGCAAAGAGATGTAGATTTTTTCAATTTCGGGAAATCACTAGATTTTATTGTCTCCCTTTTATTATTTCTTCTTTTTTCATGAATCCAATCATGAATATGTAAGAATATTGGCAGTCTATTTGTAGGTACAAGGAAAGTGCAAAATAATATTCTATTCAGAGAATTTTCTATTAATAATATCACCTTTAAATTAATGTATAAATGAAACACCTCACACAATAAGAATTCTTAGCATCTTTTGTTTATATGTGGAAAACCTCCTTTTTCAGACTCCTGTGAACATATGTGTGTATGTACACATTCACAAGTCCACGTTTGTATGTGTGCTGTATTAAATGGGTCAGGGAGATCTGGAATACAGTGCACACTCAGTGTTAGTACTAACATATGGAATTACTACAACTTCATTGATATGACCAAATATTTACATGAAGGCAAATGTATAGTTTTGGTGTGTTTCAATGTCAAGCAACAACAAAGAACTAAAACTTTGACATGCAGATTCTTAAAGTTTAAACTGCTAAGATATTTCTGGAGAGAATTTGATAATGTCAATAATGTGCCTTAAAATTAGTCACAATTTTAGTCCAATAATTCCACTTCTAGGAATTATCCAAGGGAAATAAGCAGAGATACTCAAAAAGATGTATCTGCTGAGAAATCCACTGTTGTATTATTTGTTGGAGTGATAGAAAACAAACCAAGATCCTAATAAAAGGGTATATGTAATTTGATGAGATATTATGAATGAATAAAAATATGTTTTGGAAGAGAATTAATTATGATGTGAGAAACTGTCCTTGTAATATTATGTGGGGTAAAACAAAGCACAAACTTTATACAGAGTACGATCATGATTTTGTCTTAAAACACATGTACTCAAATGGTAGAAGGAAATATTGTACATTAAAAAGTTAATAGTGACACTCTTCTATTGCAAAATTAGAGATACATCATATCTTAGTTTTATAACTAATTTACTGAATGAAATAGAATGTACAAATTAATTTTTAAATTAGCATATACGTTACAGTACCTGGTTTAGTAAAAGCCACAAAATCAAGAGAAATTTCAAAATCCTTGGATTCCAGAAGTAGTTAAAAACTATAGAACTTACTAAATAACATCTAACCATGATAGCTTCTGATGAGAAGACATGAAAAATCAAGAAGGACTGTTAAATTCATGTGTACCTTCAAAGCCAGATGCTGGAGACTGTCCCATTTTATAACTCACCCATGTCCCCCATTGTTAACTAGGTGGTTATTGAAAGCCTATGTCTGATACTTACAGAGAAAAAAAGAATCAAGGAAATAGAACGAATGAAATGATATGAAAGGTATATAAACCATGAATTTTTGTGATTAAAAATATTAGAGGCTATTGCATGTTTCTCAAAGCCACATAATTAGTGTAGAGTTACCTAGGGTGTCTAATTAAATTCAACAAATAATGGTTGAGCGTACTCTTCACTCTGAAGAGGTGAATGCAAATGGCTCTTGCTTCTGAGAGGTTTTCACTGTAATGAGGGATTAATTGTTCTGTATTTTTCTTTGGCTATAAGAGCAAAATCATCCGTTACTTACCATTGATAAATCAAATACATATACAAAATATTTATATACATGTTTAGAAGTATACTTTGTGTGGTTAACTGAAGATAGTTCTTAGAAGAACAAAATGGAATTGTTGAATTAGTAAAGTAGATATTTGGAATTGGCATAAAAACAATATTGTGGGAATTTGGTAGGAATAAATAGGAACTGGAAGGCATGGTTCATGACTCTGCTGTTTACCATCTTCTTGAAGAGAGAAAATATGTATAGGAAGTATCATGAACACAATGAAAAATAATGCACCTCAAGAACACAAAGAGCATGCAAGCATGTTGTGTAGGCATTAAAACAGGTTGGGCAAGATTGTCCTTTGAGTTTTGTGGTAAGAAAATCAGGATGGCATTTTTTTTCTAAATAACAATGAAACGAGAATAAAAACAGTGCCTAGCTCAGTGATATGTTATGCAGATGTGAACAGCATATTCTCAAATAATGTTCTTGAATTAATGCACAAAAGCAGTTTTTAAAAAGAAAAATTTATGTAGAAACTAATGGTTTGTCTTTGCAATTTCCCTTACTTTGATATTCTAAAAAATGAATGTACTTTATTAACTAAAAAGGTGTGCGTGTCTTTGGTGGGGCTGATGGCAAACTCTAGGAGGGCTCACGCCAAGGAGTACTTCCCAGAACCTCCGCTGCCAGTGTCCTTGTCCCCACCGTGAAACAGAGCCAGCCCCCGCCTCTGCAGGAGACCCTCCAACACTAGCAGTATTTGTGCTGACCACCAGAGCCTCCCATCAAGCCTCTTAGATAGCTTCAACCACCAGAGGGCAGACAGCAGAAGCAAGAAAAACTACAATCCTGCAGCCTGTGGACCAAAACCCACAGTTACAGAAAGATAGACAAGATGAAAAGGCAGAGGGCTATATACCAGATGAAGGAACAAGAAAAAACCCCAGAAAAACAACTAAATGAAGTGGAGATAGGCAACCTTCCAGAAAAAGAATTCAGAATAATGATAGTGAAGATGATCCAGGACCTCGGAATAAGAATGGAGGCAAAGATTGAGAAGATGCAAGAAATGATTAACAAAGACCTAGAAGAATTAAAGAACAAACAAACAGAGATGACCAATACAATAACTGAAATGAAAACTACACTAGAAGGAATAAATAGCAGAATAACTGAGGCAGAAGAACGGATAAGTGACCTGGAAGACAGAATGGTGGAATTCACTGCTGCGGAACAGACTAAAGAAAAAAGAATGAAAAGAAATGAAGACAGCATAAGAGACCTCTGGGACAACATTAAACGCAACAACATTCGCATTATAGGGGTCCCAGAAGGAGAAGAGAGAGAGAAAGGGCCAGAGAAAATATTTGAAGAGATTATAGTCGAAAACTTCCCTAACATGGGAAAGGAAATAGCCACCCAAGTCCAGGAAGCGCAGAGAGTCCCATACAGGATAAACCCAAGGAGAAACACGCCGAGACACATAGTAATCAAAATGGCAAAAATTAAAGACAAAGAAAAATTATTGAAAGCAGCAAGGGAAAAACAACAAATAACATACAAGGGAACTCCCATAAGGTTAACAGCTGATTTCTCAGCAGAAACTCTACAAGCCAGAAGGGAGTGGCATGATATACTTAAAGTGATGAAAGGGAAGAACCTACAACCAAGATTACTCTACCCGGCAAGGATCTCATTTAGATTTGATGGAGAAATCAAAAGCTTTACAGACAAGCAAAAGCTAAGAGAATTCAGCACCACCAAACCAGCTCTACAACAAATGCTAAAGGAACTTCTCTAAGTGGGAAACACAAGAGAAGAAAAGGACCTACCAAAACAAACCCAAAACAATTAAGAAAATGGTCATAGGAACATACATATCGATAATTACCTTAAACGTGAATGGATTAAATGCTCCAACCAAAAGACACAGGCTTGCTGAATGGATACAAAAACAAGACCCATATATATGCTGTCTACAAGAGACCCACTTTAGACCTAGGGACACATACAGACTGAAAGTGAGTGGATGGAAAAAGATATTCCATGCAAATGGAAAGCAAAAGAAAGCTGGAGTAGCTATACTCATATCAGATAAAATAGACTTTAAAATAAAGAATGTTACAAGAGACGAGGAAGGACACTACATAATGATCAAGGGATCAATCCAAGAAGAAGATATAACAATTATAAATATATATGCACCCAACATAGGAGCACCTCAATACATAAGGCAACTGCTAACAGCCATAAAAGAGGAAATTGACAGTAACACAATAATAGTGGGGGACTTTAACACCTCACTTACACCAATGGACAGATCATCCAAAATGAAAATAAATAAGGAAACAGAAGCTTTAAATGACACAATAGACCAGATAGATTTAATTGATATTTATAGGACATTCCATCCAAAACCAGCAGATTACACGTTCTTCTCAAGTGCGCACGGAACATTCTCCAGGATAGATCACATCTTGGGTCACAAATCAAGCCTCAGTAAATTTAAGAAAATTGAAATCATATCAAGCATCTTTTCTGACCACAATGCTATGAGATTAGAAATGAATTACAGGGAAAAAAACGTAAAAAAGACTAACACATGGAGGCTAAACAATACGTTACTAAATAACCAAGACATCACTGAAGAAATCAAAGAAGAAATCAAAAAATACCTAGAGACAAATGACAATGAAAACACGACAACCCAAAACCTATGGGATGCAGCAAAAGCAGTTCTAAGAGGGAAGTTTATAGCTATACAAGCCTACCTAAAGAAACAAGAAAAATCTCAAGTAAACAATCTAACCTTACACCTAAAGAAACTAGAGAAAGAAGAACAAACAAAACCCAAAGTTAGCAGAAGGAAAGAAATCATAAAGATCAGAGCAGAAATAAATGAAATAGAAACAAAGAAAACAATAGCAAAGATCAGTATTTGTGCTATTTTTGTTCTTTTGCATTTCCATATACATTTTAGAATTAGCTTGTCAGGTATACACACACAGACACACACACACACAGAATTGGGATTTTGAATGGAATTTTACTGACTCTGTAGATCTTTACAATAATAACTCTTCCAACCTATGATCATAACATACCTGTCCATTTACTGAAATCTTCTTCAATTTCACATTAAATAAGTGTATTAAAATTTTTACATAGAGATCTTATATGTCTTTATTAGATTGCAACCTAGGTATTTTATATGTTTAGATGCTATTGTAAATGGCATCTTTTGAAATTTCATTTCTGTTTGTGACTGGGATAGAAATATAGTTAGTTTTTGTATTTTTTTAAAAATTTTACCGTGCTTTCTAGACCCTCCAGTACAATGTTGAATGAAGGTATTTATAATGGGCCATCCTTGTCTTCCAATCTCAAAAGAAAAGGTTTTTTAAAGCATTTCACCATTAAGTGTGATATTTGGTACAGGTTTCTTTAGATAGTCTTTATCATATTAAGCAAGTTGTTTTTCTATTCCTAATTTGCCAAGAGTTTAATAATAATAATTTGATTTCTATCAAAGCCTTTTCTTTTTTTATTAAAGCACTATTTATTGCTGTTAAGATGGATTTTTTTAAACAAAATACTTTCCAGAATGTTTCATAAGTTGCAATTTTTTTATCAGGTTCTGATCTTACAGGAAATGTATCTTTAATAACAATAGCACAACTGACATTTATTGTATTTACTGTATATTAGGAATTGTATTAAGCAGTATAGTGTAGTATGAAAGGTCTCAGATCCTGGTTCAAGATTGTCTGCTTAGAATCCTGGCTCTGCTGCCTACTAGATAGCTAGGTCCTGTTGAGGACCTGGGGCATATTTTTTATCCTATGTGTGCCTCAGTCTTTTACATCTACAAAATGGGGATAATAGAGTTGTGAGGAATGAGTGAATTATTATATGTGACACATATAGAACAGAACTTGTTACATAATAAACACCAGGTACATGTTAGCTGTTGTTGTTGTATACCTATACTCGTTTATTCCCTAGCAACTGCATGAGGTGAGTACTATTGTTATCTCTATTTTACAGTTGATAGTGAGACTTAAGAGAACTGAGTCGTGTGTCCACAGTTAACAAAGCTAGGATGTGGCAGAGCTGGAATTCATACCCAGTGTGTCTTAACCACGAAATCAGTGTATTTTAAACTTTTTACAGTTTGATCCATAGTACATTGTGATCCACTGCACACATGTACACACAGACATAAAACGCACACACTTTAATTGAAAGAAAGGTTTCACAATATCTTACCCTTACTACATGTGATGCACTTTGATATTTTCTTTCATTTCTTCCAAAAATGCTAGTCGTGATTCTATGGGTTATGACATAATTTCGAAAACACTGCACTAAGCCATAGTATTTATTCATTCGTTCATTCATTCGTTCAACAAAATGAGCTTCTTCTGTGTAGCAGTCATGGTACCAGATGTTACTGTTAATGGTTTGGTTTTTTTAAAAAATAAATTTATTTATTTATTAAAAAAAAAAAAAAAGGTGTGCGTGGTTGCGGATGAGTTGCCTACCTATAAAATATCTCATACTAACTGGTAACTGGGAAAACAGGAGACCTCATAAGATTTTGAACTTGAATCTACCTCAGCAATCCTATTAAAATTCCAATTATACTTGTCTCTCCTTTTCTATTTCTTTTGGATGTTTTTATCCTGAGCTTCAACTCAGGCAGGCAGATCTCCTCTCCATTTACCTTTCTCAAAAACCGTTTCTTTACCTGACCCTTATAAATCTTTGGAAATTTCAAAAACTAAAAGCCTTTCATAATTAACTGAGCACACTGGGGGTATATGTGCTTTTGCTTACTGGGAACATAATGGTCATGTTAATATATTTCCTGTATCTATAAAAAGGTGTAAAGATCTAAATGTTTTCTTTAAATATTTAATTGCTCTCAAATAATTCAGTTAGTTACTTACTTTAACTTGAAAACTGTATTCTTGAAAAACGTAAGTGGTCACTTTTTCAGCCTCAGATAGTTTTATAATTCATAGTAAATAATTAGAGGGACTAATTAATTACTCATGCCTCCTCTTCATTTTAATGTGGATGTATGTTTATCCCCATCTTGTTCCAAAAATAACAGAGGCAAAGCAATGATGTTAGAAGACCCTTAACTCTGATAAAATGTAGTTGAGTTGTTAAAATAAGGAGAAATTGTTAGAGTTATAGAGACTGCAATTTGGAAGTGACCTCAGAGGGCATCTAATTTAACTGGCTGCCTTGTGGATTGATGTCTTCTGAAAGGCTCAGGAGTTGTGGCTGTGTAGTTTCTGCTTGAAGACCTCTAGAGAAAGGAAACTCATTCCTAATGCAATTAGGCTTTTTCAATTTCTGGAGAGAATAGTTATAAAGCTCTTTATATTCTTCAGATCTATTTTATAACCCAAAACCAGAAGTCCTGCATTTTTTATAAATGTAACTTTCCTCTTCAGAGTTTTAAAATTGAAATCAAAATGTGTACCAGAGGTCCTCACTGCAAGGGAATAATATTCAGTCCCAAAGGTAGATGGTATTTGACATTTCTGCTTTAGTGAGACTGACTTGTTTTCTTCTTCTTCTTCTTTTTTTTTTTTTTAAGCAAGCAGTACATGGAGCTAGGGCCTGACAATGTCTATGTTCAGATATTCAAAGTGTTTCTTACACTGAAATTGCCTCGTTGGTTAGGATAACTAAGGGACACTGTAGGAAGTTAAGAAAAGTCATATTAGTTGAGGAATGTCTGGTTATTATTTGTGTTTGTGTGTGTGTTTGTATAAATGTATCTGTGTGGTTGTGTCTATGTTTATCATGTGTCTGTAGAAGTGGCTGTGTATATGAGTAAGGAAGGAGTACAAAACAGAGATTTATTATTGGTTCTGACTTCTTTGAGTGTCATTTAAACTTAACCCCCAGTAACTTTTAGCAACAGAGGAAGACTTTTAACTGTTGCACCTGTATCTTTGAATCATCTTGTGTTTTCACTTGAATATATAAGGCATAGGAAAAGTAGAGATTCATAAATAGCTTCAGGTGAATTGTGCATAACGTTGAATTTGTACATTAGATCAACTTTGTAGAGATTTTTTGATTTCAAGTATGTGTGTCTTTGTTGGAATAAGCATGGTATTTGTTTGTTTGTTTGTTTTGGAGGAAGAGAAATAATCATTTGTTTGAGCAGTTATGTAACCTGGCCATATGTAGTACTCCTGTACTGAATTAAAGATTCTGATTTTTGTATATGAGAAGTGAAAGATTTAACTTGCAAAATGTGAAGAGAAAATTATTAGATTTTGCAAGCACATACTATTACCTTCTGCACGCCATATTTGGGGTATTTTTAAAAATAAAGAATACCATTTATAAATTTGGAATTCTATCTTTCCTGGGTACCCAGAAAATAAAGCCAAAGGACTCATTTAAAAATACACTGGTAACTTTACTAATTAAATGTTCCATATGTAAATCAGTGGTACCAAAGACATGGAGCTTTTAAAAAACCTTATTGTTATAGGAGTACATATTCAATTGTCTATTTGGCTCTATTTTATGTGCTAAAATTACCAGGCATCTTGAATATAGTGTTCATTACATGAAAAATTAATTTTCTAACACAAAAAAACATAGTGATTTTTGAGTTTTACCTTTTCTGTCATATGAAGTATGCTTAGTATGCTTTTCTTTGCAAGACAATTTTAGAAATATTAAAGAGACATTTAAAAAATCAAATCTTTAAATACATAGAGGCCCTGAAGTGACTTTTTTCTTCATGTTTTCTTCTAAGGTTTTTAAGTTTCTGGTACAAAGGAGCCCCAACTGGCTTTTCTTGGCTCTGATATCTCTTGATCCACTGTGCTTATAGCATACTCTCTAATACATTTTGACTTTTATTTTATAAAAAAGCAAAAAGCAAAAAACGACTTTCTAAGCTTGTGCTCCACATTTTCCTATAGTTAACTTGAAACTTAGCCACAATCATTTATATTAATTAAAATCCAAATCTTAAAAATATAAGATTTGGATTTTAATCTTAAAAATATAATTATCTGAAATAATATATCTGAAGAAATCATATTTAGAATATATAAAGTACTCATACAAATTAATAATTAAAAGGCAAATAACTAATTGTTCTAAGTGTGCAAAAGAATTCAACAGACACTTCACAAAAGAAGATGTTAGAGTGCCCAATAAATACATGAAAAGCTGCTTAACATCTTCAGTCAAGAAGGAAACGCATATTAAAACCATAATAATATATCGTTGTTCAAAGAAGCTGTACTATTTCACCCTCCAACCAGCAATATATGAGATTTCCACCTATTATACATCCTTGCCAATATTTTGTATTGTCATTCTTTCCCCCAATTCTAATTGTCTGAATTAGTATGTCATTGCTAAATAATATTATTATACATTTTTTTTTTTTGCATGTGGCAGTTTCTTATGAAGATAAACTTATACCTGTCCCATGATTAAGCAATTCTACCCCTGAGTATTTTTTCAAGAGAATGAAACAAACATATGTCCACAAAAAGAACTGTACAAAATGTCATGACAGCCTTATTCATAATAACTGAAAGTGGAAGCAATATAAACATTAATGAATAGCAGAATCATTAAACAAATTGTACTACAACTATTAAGTGGAATACTACACAGCAGTAAAATGGGAAACAAAACTACAAATGCACACAATAATGCGGATGAATCTGAAAATTATTGTGAGTAAAAGAAGCCACTTTCTAATGTTGCAGGCTGTTAATTTAAAGAGGACATTTCTGTTGTTTCTTGCAGTGTTCTAAATATGTTGTGTACAATATGTCCAATAGCTTCATGTCAGTGGCCACTACCACTGACATGCAGCTGTTAAGAATTTGAAATGTGGTTAGGTTAGTGTGATTAAGAAAATGAATTTTAGATTTTATTTAACTTTAATTAATTAAAATTGAAGACTAAGTAGCCACATGTAGCTAGTGATTGGTTACTACATTGCACAACACAATTCTTTATTTTAGGTGGTGGTTAAATGGGTGTGTACAATTGTCAAAACTAATCAATATTAAATCCTAATACTTTATTAAATTTACATTATATCTCACAAAAATGCAGACGTGGCAAAGTTTGTAAACATTTCTATTTAAACAACCAACAAAAACTAAAATTTAAGACACATAGTGACACATTTTTCAGAGGATACTTAAGAAGGCAAGAGGAATAAAACTTCATCTATCTTCAAAATTCAAATAATCCCCAACAAATTAAAATACTGAAGGAGAGCCTTCAGGCCCAAGTCAGTCTCTGTCTGTCCTAGCCTTTCTTAAAATTTTTTAAATTTATAAGCTGAACCCACAGTATGCCATCTATTTATTCCAATGAGTTACATATGTGATTAATTGCATGGCTTTGATTAAACAGCAGATAGCTTGGGTTGATCACCCACAACCTCCAATCAGATTAGTTCTATGAACTCTATCTAATTCTCTTATTGCAATTAACTCCACTCTTTCCACAGGCTCCTAAGAGAATCCTAATATGACTAGTGT
This sequence comes from Eschrichtius robustus, assembly GCF_028021215.1. NCBI lineage: Eukaryota > Metazoa > Chordata > Mammalia > Artiodactyla > Eschrichtiidae > Eschrichtius > Eschrichtius robustus. The sequence goes on from NC_090830.1 coordinate 71,276,610, forward strand.
CAAGAAGTAAAAGGGTTTGTGAGTTTGCCTTACTTGCAAAGTAACAATTTAGCCTGTCACAGTTTGCTGGGTGCTGGCAGAAGACATGAAGCTCATGGGTCAGAGACAAAGGACTTTACTTGTAGCAAAGCAAGAAACATGAACTTCATTGTTGACCTGAAACAAGTAGACTGCTAGATATTTCCCCAGAAAAGATTGGTTTATGTGGGATCAGCAGAGAATTGCAGTTATGTGTCTGCAGCCGTGGCAAGCAACATGCAAGTCCCCACATGGGAAGGGAAGGAGAACGCTTTTATAGAGAGGAAAAAGAAGTTGGGCGGCTATATTAAACAAAGAGTCCGTGGCTTTTCATTGGATTCCTTGCCAGGAAAGAAGAGGAGTATTTCTTCTTTCTGTTGGACTCTGCTATCACTGAAGGGCATGAGAGCTCCCCGTTTTGGACTCCCATCTCTATTTAATTGTGGTTTCTGTTTCTGTTTTATATTTCCTCCTTTTTTTTTTAAATTTTATTTATTTATTTATTTATTTATGGCTGCATTGGGTCTTCGTTTCTGTGCGAGGGCTTTCTCTAGTTGCGGCAAGCGGGGGCCACTCTTCATTGCGGTGCACGGGCCTCTCACTATCGCGGCCTCTCTTGTTGAGGAGCACAGGCTCCAGACGCGCAGGCTCAGTAGTTGTGGCTCACGGGCCTAGTCGCTCCGCGGCATGTGGGATCCTCCCAGACCAGGGCCCGAACCCGTGTCCCCCGCATTAGCAGGCAGACTCCCAACCACTGCGCCACCAGGGAAGCCCCTATATTTCCTCCTTTTGATCAAGATCTTTCTCTAAATTATCACTGATCAAGAGTCAGGTTTTCTGGTTTCAGAGTCTTTTTGTCCTTTGTCCTTTTTGTCTTTTTGTCCTCAGAATTCTTCCTGAGTGTAGTGTCTCATGTTAGAGGGAAAGTGCAAGGATTGGGCACCTATTAAATTCACATCTGAGTAACAAAGAGGGGGTGGAAGGAGAAGTCTCAGGCACTTTTAATCTAAAGTCCATATGTTATCAAGATGCGAGACATTGGAGATCACCTGAAGTGTTATGCCATCATCAAAACTTTGACAACAAACTTCCAACAGACGTGTTCCGTATATCTTGGGAAAGCTGTCTCATCAGATGTTATCTGCTTCAGTTCTGGGACGTCTTTACTTTCAGGTCACCAGATAATGTGCAGTTACAGTCAGTGTTCGGCACCTTTAGGTGCATCATGTGAATCCAAGTGTCTATTCCTTGGAGTTTGTTGGCACAATGTTTGGTTAGCAGTACCTGATAGGGACCCTTCCAGCCACATTGAAGAGAGTCCTTCTAGAGGTTTCTTTTCCAATAACTAAAATCTTCAGATTGCAAAGTATGACACTTAAGGTCTTCATCTCCCAAAGGCTCACTGTGAAAAGATTGTTCTACCAAAATATGGTTACTTTTAGGAGAAGCAACATTGCAATTAAGCCTTTGCAGTATCTCTCCTTTCATCAGTTGTGAGTCAAAAGAAACAGTAGTCAAGTGCATTGGGCACCTTGTGACTATCTCAAAGACTGAGAGTTTATAAGTTCCAAAAGGGGTTGGTCTGAGATTTAGAAAGACCAGTGCTTTTGGCCAGAGTACTGGAGGGCTCCTACAAATTTGCCATTTGAGTCTTAATGCCGTTAGTGTGTTCAACTGAACCAGAGGATTGAGGGTGGTAAGCACAGTGACAGTGTTGTAAGACCAGCCAACAGCACAGACCTGTCAAGGCACCTGGGCAGTAAAATGGATTTCTTGATCATTATGCAATTTGAGTGAAGTTCCCCAGGTAGAGATAATCTTTTCCAAAAGGACTTTAGCCACAAGAGGCAATAAGCTTATCTGCAAGGAAAGGCTTCAATCCAGTGTGAAAACATACCAAACGTGACTAAAACATATTTATATCCATTGGATGGAGGAAATTGTCCAAATTCCAATTGTCAGACCTCAAATTGTCCATTAGGCAGTTTAAAATGGCCAGGAGCAGTAGAAGCAGGCTTCCTCGGTTGTACTTAGGACAAGGGGGACAAGGGAGATAGGCACTTTCTTCAGCTTTGTTAATGTTTCCCCACCAATACTGATTTATAAAGACTATCATTTTGTTGGTAAACCAATGGTTTAATGCATGTACAGTGGTAAGCAGGGAGAATTTTAGATTCTGCAGCAGTACTGGTTTGTTATTAGGTCCAAATCAGAACTTTCTCTTTTTATCAAACCAACAATTGTTGAATTTCCAATCTTGTTCTTTTTTTTTTTTTTTTTTTTCCTGAGTCCACTTGTTGGCCCTCTCCATCCAGTTTTTCTAAATTGTAATTTGGGGAAATATCCCTTCGGACCATGACAGAGTTTTGTCTGCTGTTGGCCCCTTTAAGGGCAGCATTCCTTGCAGAAATATCAGTAAGGTGATTTCCTTTAGCTTCCAGACACTCAAGTTTAGAATATACAGGAAATTTAATGATAGCTAAAACAACAGATAAAAATATCACATTTAGTAATTCTTGAACATAAGGACATTTTTAATCTTATTTCCAAATGGAAGTAAAGAAACCATATTGCTTCCACAACATTCCAAAATCATGAGCTATTCCAAAAGCATATCTACTATCAGTATAAATATTGACAGTTTTGTCCTTGGCTAAAGTACAAGCCCTTGTAAGAGTGTATAATTAAGCATGTTGAGCTAAAGTAGCCATAGGCAAAGATGCTGCCTCAAGAACATCAATAGGAATTGTAATAGTACACCCAGCACATTATTTGCCATTGTCACCTTTTAAGTAAGAACCGTCAGTGAACCATGAGAAGTCAACCTTACCCAATGGATTTTCCTGTTATGAGGAGTCAGGAGGTGATCCAATAGCATTAAGCAGTGGTCGTGACGGACTTTCTCTGCTATGAAGAAGAAAACAGTATTTGGGTTAACGTTATTACAACATAAAAGAGTCATGTGAGGGGCAGTTAACAAAAAGACATTATGAGAGGTGAGGTGGCTAGCTGAGAAATGTTGAGGGAGATGAGAATTCAGGAGAGCTTTTACTGCATGAGGTACAAAAAAATGGTTAAAAAAATGGTTAAAGGGGATCCCACGACGATTTTCTTGGTGGCCTTACCCAAAAGGGCAGTGGCTATCATAGCTTTAAGGCAAGACTTCCCTGGTGGTCCAGTGGTAAAGAATCCACCTTCCAATGCAGCAGATATGGGTTTGATACCGGGTCGGGGAACTAAGATTCCACATGCCGCTGGGCAACTACTCCCGCATGCCACAACTACTGAGCTCACGCACCTCAACAAGAGAGCCCATGTGCCGCAAACTACAGAGCTCATGCGCCCTGAAGCCTGTGCACCACAACTAGAGAGAGAGAACCCACACGCCACAACTAGAGAGAAACCTGCACACCACGTGCCGCAACGAAAGATCCTGCATGCCTCAACTAAGGCCTGACGCAGCCAAAAAAAAAAGAAAAAAAATAAATAAAATAAATAATTTTTTTTTTTTAATGGCTTTAAGGCAAGGGGGCTATCCCCATGCCTTAGGGGCCAATTGCTGGCTAAAATATCCTATGTATTGATGGTGGTCTCCATATTTTTGGGTGAGTACCCCAAGATATTTCCTTCCTTTTCATAAAAAAAGGGAATCTGATAATTGGAATGCCCAAAGACAGATGGGTTTATCAAACTCTTCTTTAAGGCCTTGAAGGCTATGTGGTCCATTCTTTTCATAAAACTGGGTTGGGGTTGCTTTTGTTGAGTTTTACTATAGAGGTTTGCCCAGTAGAGAAAAATTTGAATCCACTTTCAGCAATAACTAACTAATATGAGAAAACCTCACAGCTGGCCCTGACTTTTGGGTTTTGAGAAAGTTAGGACATGATAAAATCTATCTGGACCTAAGTGCAACACTTATTCGGATATCAGATGCCCTAAAAATAAAACCTGGGTTTGAGCAAACTGCAGTTTTTCTTTGGTGATCTTCTGTCCCTTTAAGGCTAAAAGCTTTAGCAAGTGGATGCTGTCTTCCTGTGAGAAGGCTTGAGAAGGAGAGAAAAGAAGCAAATCATCTACATATTGCTACAAAGTAGAACCCTAAGGAACTTTATGTCATCCAGATCAGCCCTCAGGATTTGTGAGAAATAAGAAGGACTCTCAGTATAACTCTGAGTCATTACTGTCGATATGAATTTTTTTTCTTCCCAAGTGAAGGCAAAAAAGGTATTGGCTAGCTTCATCACCTGGAGTACTAAAGAATGCACTGTATAAATCAATTACAGTAAAAAATTTACTTCTGCTGGGAATGGATCTTAGCAATGTAGGGGAGTTAGGAACAACAGGGTTTCAAGGGATAACAATGTTTGTTTATTGCTTGGAGGTTCTGGACAAACCTCCATCCTTGGCCCTTAGGTATTGTCACTGGAAAAATGTGTTACAGGGCCTGGTACAAAGGATAATGAGGTCTTGAGCCCGTAATCTTCTATTATGGGCTTTATGCCTTGAAGGTCTTCTTTACTTACAGAGTATTGATTAATTCTGTGAAGAGCTTTGAGGTATCTATTTGAATTTTGATGAGAGGTGTGCTGTACATTTTGCCAACATCAGTTAGAGATTTTGCCCATAAGAAAAGTGGCAGCTGATTCAATGACAAATGATCAGTGTTTCCAGAATCTGCTCTAGTACCGTAACAGATGGAATAAAAGAGGTGAAGAGGTTATTTAATTCACCTGGTTGGTTACTTTGATGACTATTATCAAATTGTAGAATTATATTTTTCTCTTCTGAGAGAAGGAAATTCTAGTGTGATACTTCTCTAAGAAGTCTTGGCCTAATAAATGGATAGAAGCAGTAGAACTAAGGAGAAAAGGGTGGGTATCTCTCAAAGTGCCTAAATAAAAGAAGATAGGTTTAGAGACAGGAACCTCTTGAGGTTCATTAGACATCCCCACTATCTGAATTGTTTTAGTACTTTGAGGTAAGAGCTGTTTTATAATAGTAGGGTTGAGCACCAAGAGATTGACTCATATCCATTAGGACTAGAAGAGATCCATCCCTAATCTGGAAAAGAAATGTTTTTCCAACCCAATTAACAGGGAGGATTGGGATGAGCCCCTGTAGTTCCTTGGAGTCCCATCATTGAGAATTGGGGAGACATTAAAGGGCTGGTTTGAGGGATGAAGGTACATAAAGCACTTAGATTTGTAAAATCTTTTTTCCAATGTCCTGGCTCTTTGCCATAATAGCAGAAACTAGGAGGGTTTTGGTTTCATTTAGGAGACTTCATTTGATGGAGTTGAATATTAAGAATTTTGGCAGTCTTCCTGTGACGTGACTCATCCAGAGTTCTCTCAAGAGCTGGTTTACCAGATGGACTCAATCTGGAGTGGACATAGTTTCCCATTCCATACCAGTCCTTTTTACTAGAAGGGAAAGGCCTTAGTTCAGCACATTAATAAACATGGAGTTAAAAGCTGCTTAAGTGAAATCAACATCTGAAGAATTTTGTTTAAAAACCATCTGAAGTTGATTGTAAAAATCATAAACAGGTCCATTAGATTTTGTGTACAAGCTAAATTTGCTCCAGTCAACAGTCTTTGGAAAAACACTAGGAATTGCTCCATGAGTTGCTTAGCAATTGCCTAAGGCTTATCATATAATAAATTAGCAGAGTTGGTCTCCCAGTTGTAATTCTAGAGACCTTTCAGGATTTTCCCAATTTTCGTGGTTTCCATCCAATTCTGGGCCTGGCCTTCACTGACAAGCATATGAACTAGCTTACATAAGTCAGAGAAGCCAGGGTGATAAATGTGAATGACTATACAGTTGACCGTTGAACAATGTAGGAGTTAAGAGCACCAACCCTCTACACAGTCGAACATCCGTGTATAATTTATAGTCAGCCCTTTTGTATACACAGTTCCTCCATATCCACAGTTCCACATCTGCAGACTCAACTGTGGATCCTGCAATACTGTACTATTTACTATTGAAAAAAATCTGCTTATAAGTGGACCCATGCAGTTCAAGCCCATGTTGTTCAAGGGTCAACTGTATTAAATCCCTCAGCAATTCTGTGAGGATCTAAGTTTACTTTGGGGAAATCTTTGACTATGGCTCATGGTTCAGCTTTAGTCCAGAGAGTATAAGAAATTAAGGGTTTAGCTTTAGGAAACTCGGAAAACTTAATTTTAAAGGGACTGGTTTTGACAAGTTCAGAGGAAAAGGAAGTGGGGAGAGTTTTATGTAAAAGGGAAAGTTTGGCAAGAGAATTAATATGAGGGAAATGAGGGTATAGTAGAGGCATGGCTGGTGTAGAAGGGAAAAGAATGATTCCACTTGAGGCAGGGTCTGGCCATGAGGAGCTGAGGGAGAAAGATAAGGTGGTGCCAGAGGTGGAGCCCGAGACAATGAAGCCAAGGAAGAAGAAACTGAGGCTTTGGGAAGCATTTTGCTTTCTTTAATTTTTTGTTTGCCTCAGTTAATTTTAAAATCTTATTTGGCAGAGAGGCAATTTTAGACTCCTGATAATGCTTGGAAGCCTCAAAATACCAATCAAAATAAGCATTCCACTGGGTTTTGAAATTTTTTGAGCTATTTTTAAGGAAGTAAGTTTGGAGAGTTCAAAGTTAAGGTTTTAAGGAAATTAAGTTTGGAGAGTTCAAAGTTCACCATAATGGCCATTGATATTTTGAACTGCCTTTGATCAGGTTGGTTCATTTAGTTAGAAATTCACATGAAGAGGGACCAAGGTTTTTAAACATAAGCCAGAGTCCCTGTATGAGGGGAAGGGACACCCTCAAAACACTTAGATAACTTGGATCCCATTTGTAGAGGTTTTCCTCTATAGAAAAGAATAATTTTCAAACAGCTCATAGCACAAATGACTCAACTCAAATAGCTTGCAAGCCAATTCCAACCAGTCCTAAGGAGACAGTTTGGTCCCAGAGGAGCCTGGCTGAAGACAACCTTTCCAAAGGAATAGGCTGAAGGCCAGATGGGCACAGTTTCATTTAAAGCAGCTTTGGTTGAAACTGTCTGACCTCAAGATCAGACTGAAGTGCCAAAGGAGTACTCTCATATTGAACAAGGCCTTAACCAGAAAGATGAATTCTTCAAGTAGATCCCAAATTAAATCTGAAGATCTTCAAATGCAAAGAGGGCATGAGCTCAGATTTTATAATGGCCTGCAAACAAACCTGCCCAACGTTTGCCCTGGATGGAGACTTTATCTTCATCTTCCAAGGCTGTTGACAGTACAACTATGTTTGAAAACATGTTCCAAAACAAAAGCTGGGTCTGTTCATGACCGTGATAAGGAGACAACATTGCAGATCTGGGACTGCTGTCCTTAGAAGGTCTGCTTGCAAGATTGACCCTTGGCTGGCATCTGAACACATGAATGGTAAACAGTTCTATACACTGACATAAATTTTTCCCTAAATTATAAGAGTAACTCACTGGGGCTAGACAGTTTGTACAAACTGAATGCTTACCTTCCTTCTGAGAATCTGGAATCTTGATATACGTGTGGCAGAAGTTACCTCCTGACTAGCTCTCAATAAAAACCCTAGGCGATGAGTCTCTAATGAGCTTCCCTTCTAGACAGTCACACTAGACACATTTTGTCAACAGCTAGTTTCTGGGGTAATAGAGTCCTGTGTGATTCCACTGAGAGAGGATTCTTGAAAGTATGTGTGCCTGATTTCCTATGGACTTTGCCCTTTATGCCTTTTCCCTTTGCTGATTTTGCTTTAAATCTTTTCACTATTATAAACTATAGCTGTGAATACAACTATTTCCTGAGTCCTGTGAGTCCTCCTAGTGAATCACTGATTATGGGAGGGTCTTAGTGATTCCCAACACAACAAGAAATAGAGAAACATAAGAAACCCATGGAGAATTATGTCCCAAAAACCTGGAGCTAAATTTTCTTAAGAATCGTGGTATTCATGCCCCTCCTGGCATGCCTTTGCACCATATCACTGTGGCATGAAGAAGATAAGCGCAGCTCCTACCAACTTCCACTCCTCTAACCTCTAATTCAGGAACCACAAGCATAATCAAACCATCATCAACCTATGCTTTTGGTAACGTTAATCTCAAGTGAGTCTTTCTGACATTTCCCTGCTCATCTCAGGTTCCCTGACACCTTACACTGTGCCATTGAGAATCCACTTCATGCATTGTCACTTCCCAAGTTTCCAAAGATTAAGTTTTTCCTACCTGCCTCTTATTATTAAAATGTATTTGCCTCGTATCAGGTAAATAAAACTACAACCTTCAAGAGTGAGTTAGTTATTTGATAAATAAATCTGGATTAATACATTTATACATTCTGAGACACATCAGTTTAACTAGGGTGAGTTCAACTGAACAAACATGGATTGCATGTCATTTAGGAGCCAGTCATTGTTATAGATGATATGAACAATGCCTTATAGTCTCCAAGTTAAAAAGATAGCATCATACGTTAAGGAAGGAACAAGATGTAATAAATGGATGCTTGCCCAAAATTAGACCAACTAGATTCTAGGTCGTAACTTTTTGAGTGAGATTGGGCAAATGACTTTGTCTCCAAGTTTTAATAGTCCCTTCTATAAAATGAGGAAATTGGGCTAGAATGTTCCAAAAGTCCATTTCAGGTACAAACTTCTACTCAATAACATAGTTTTTTCCTCACTTATTATATAGTTTAATAATTATTATAGTAATAATAGATACTGATTATTTAGCATCAATTACATGTCAGAGACTGTCATGAACACAATATTAATAGTACCCCAAAAAGCAAATATTTAGGCAGTGCTTACTATGAGTTGGGAACTATGCTTTTCACTTTATTGACACTGTTTCATTGATTTCTCATGTCAAGCCTGAAAAGTAACTTATTAATCTAATACAAATATTAGAAAATTGAGACCCAGAGTTAGAGTAATTTGCCAAAGTCACACAGCTACTGAGTGTGTGTGATATGAACATAGTCTTTTTCATCTCAAATTCTCCCTGATGAATGGTATAGGAATGTACTACAAGCAGGGAATTGACCTCCCCTCCATCCTCAGGCAGAAAACACTTTCACTCTAAAACATGCCATCACCACCGCAGATCAATACAGAAAATGATGGTCCCAGTGGTTCCTTGGCTTGCAGCATTATCCCCCACTGATATTCATTCACCTGTTCATCCATTTATACATTTTGATTAGATACCAATTTTTAAGTTGTTATGTTAGGTGAGTATATGGAGTGATTTTTATTTTCAATTCAATTTGTTTGGAGTACAAATAAGGTCAGATGGAATCTCACAAGCATAATGGTTGGTGACTTCTTGGTGACAGGGCTCAATCTACAGTCACAAGTTTAAGGGAAGACAAGTGTTTGTTTTTATTTTAATTTTTTTTTTTACTTAATTGTGCCACATATAAATTATAGATTTAATGATTTCTAGTTGATTTTTTTTTTTTTTTTTTTTGCTTTTGCGGGCCACAGTGTTTCAAAGTCACATATCACTTTGCAGAAATATGATTTACTGGCAGTCTTATCAACCAATTTACAAGTTAGTACTCAAGACTGGTTATGTCTAGATAAAGAGCTACACAGAATTTATGTGTTTTATTGTTCTTGTTCTTGTTGGCCAGAGTGATCCATATAAAGACGTACTACTTAAGGAAAACTATTTTCAACCAATCTATTCTGAGATCTACCAATGATTCTGAAATGTTCCTATACTCATTCTGAAATGAGTTTTTTCCTAGACTTATAATAGTATTCTACTATAATTAAATATCCTTTATATAGTACTACAGTTTGGAATCATAATATATGTCTACATTTTTCCTACCTTTAAATTTTTCAATTTCTTGAAATCTCATATCTGATATTAAATCAGATCTTAGCTACTCATTTAAAATACACACACCCAGCTTGAATTAATGAATAGATGGTTGAACACTAAATTATCACACATCTATTTTTATCATTACAATTTCTACTGATAAATTCCCTTACAGATTTAGACACAGCGCAGTAGAGTGGAGCCAGCCAGGTGGCTTGAATTTGAATCTTCACTATCTTATTCATCCACTATTCTGTATATTTGAGCATATTTGCATAGCCTCTCTGTGCCTCAGTGTTTATATCAGCAGGAGACATCTCCACATTAGTGTGTGATTTGAGAGCTGCATCTCTGAAGACCTAGATTAATCATTGTTCATCCTGCCCTAAACCAAGCTTTTCATAATTTATTAATAGTTTAACGTTAGATTCTAATGAATTCCTCTTCTTTCCCTTAAATAAATCTTTCTCAGTTGCTTTAAAGAACATTTCCATTGTGTTAGGATATTTGCGTAATAATACTTGTAACTTAAGAGATGGAAAAGAGAAGGGAACTATAATTAGATTGCTATCTATGATTTGGAAAGTTTTCATTGTTTTAGTAAACAGCACATTTTCACTATTAAGATAGTATTTCTGAATCACATTTGCAAATAGTGGAATATGTACCAATAGCAATCATATTATACTAAACAGAGAATGTGTTTTTCTCACTCATATTGGTAAAATAACTGCATTAAATCAAAACGCTATTGTGTCATAAAAAGAGTTCTGCATTTTGTAGAATTTCTTTTTTTCTTTACTATTTTAGAAGCTATCTTAAATATTCAACTATTTCTTTTTTTTAATAGATCTTTATTGGAGTATAATTGCTTCAAAATACCGTGTTAGTTTCTGTTGCACAACACAGTGAATCAGCCATATGCATACACATGTCCCCATATCCCCTCCCTCTTGAGCCTCCTTCCCAATCCTCCCTATCCCACCCCTCTAGGTCAACGCAAAGCATGGAGCCGATCTCCCTGTGCTATGCTGCTGCTTCCCAACAGCCAACTGTTTTACATTCGGTAGTGTATATATGTCGATGCTACTCTCACTTCGCCCCAGCTTCCCCCTCCCACCCCAAGTCCTCAAGTCCATTCTCTATGTCTACCTCTTTATTCCTGCCGTGCAACTAGGTTCATCAGTACATTTTTTTCTTTTAGATTCCATATATATGCATTAGCATATGGTATTTGTTTTTCTCTTTCTGACTTCACTCTGTATGACAGACTCTAGGTCCATCCATCTCACTACAAATAACTCAATTTCGTTTCTTTTTATGGCTGAGTAATATTCCATTGTATATATGTACCACTTCTTCTTTATCCATTCATCTGTCGATGGACATTTAGGTTGGTTCCATATCCTGGCTATTGTAAATAGTGCTGCAATGAACATTGTGGTTCATGTCTCTTTTTGAATTATGGTATTCTCAGGGTATATACCCAGTAGTGGGATTGCTGGGTCGTATGGTAGTTCTATTTTTAGTTTTTTAAGGAACCTCCATACTGTTCTCCATAGTGGCTGTATCAATTTACATTCCCCCCAACAGTGCAAGAGGGTTCCCTTTTCTCCACACCCTTTCCAGCCTTTATTGTTTCTAGCTTTTTGATAATGGCCATTTTGACTGGCGTGAGGTAATACCTCATTGTAGTTTTGATTTGCATTTCTCTAATAATTAGTGATGTTGAGCATCTTTTCATGTGCCTCTTGGCCATCTGTATGTCTTCCTTGGTGAAATGTCTATTTAGGCCTTCTGCCCATCTTTAAACTGGATTGTTTGTTTTTTTGATATTGAACTCCATGAGCTGTTTGTATATTTTGGAGATTAATCCTTTGTCTGTTGTTTCATTTGCAAATATCTTCTCCCATTCTGAGGGTTGTATTTTTTTTTTTTTTCAAGATCCTCAATTTACTCACATCTGCAAAGTTCTCTTTGCCTTTTTTTTTTTTTAACATCTTTATTGGAGTATAATTGCTTTACAGTGTTGTGTTAGTTTCTGCTGTATAACAAAGTGAATCACCGATACGTCTATACGTGTACGTATATCCCCATATCCCCTCCCTCTTGCATCTTCCTCCCACCCTCCCGATCCTACCCCTCTAAATGGTCACAAAGCACCGAGCTGATCTCCCTGTGCTATGAGGCTGCTTCCCACTAGCTATCTATTTTACATTTGGTAGTGTATGTATGTCACTGCCACTCTCACTTCATCTGAGGGTTGTCTTTTTGTCTTGTTTATGGTTTCCTTTGCTGTGCAAAAGCTTTTAAGTTTAATTAAGTCCCACTTGTTTATTTTTGTTTTTATTTCTGTCACTCTAGGAGGTGGATCAAAAAAGATCTTGCTGTGGTTTATGTCAAAAAGTGTTTTTCCTATGTTTTCCTCTAAAAGTTTTATAGTGTCTGGTCTTACATTTAAGTCTTAATCAATTTGGAGTTTATTTTTGTGTATGGTGTTAGGTAGTGTTCTAATTTCATTCTTTTACATGTAACTGTCCAGTTTTCCCAGCACTGCTTATTGAAGAGGCTGTCTTTTCTCCATTTTATGTTCTTGCCTCCTTGTCATAAATTAGGTGCCCATATGTGCGTGGGTTTATTTCTGGGCATTCTATCCTGTACCATTGATCTATATTTCTGTTTTTGTGCCAGTACCACGCTGTCTTGATTACTGTAGCTTTGTGGTATAGTGTGACGTCGAGGAACCTGATTCCTCCAACTCCGTTTTTCTCTCTCAAGATTGCTTTGGCTATTCAGGGTCTTTTGTGTTTCCATATGAATTGTAAGATTTCTTGTTCTAATTCTGTGAGGAATGCCATTGGTATTTTGATAGGGATTGCATTGAATCTGTAGATTGCTTTGGGTAGTATAATCATTTGCACAATATTGATTCTTTCAATCCAAGAACATGGTATATTTCTCCATCTGTTTATGTCATCTATGATTTCTTTCATCAGTGTTTTATAGTTTTCTGAGTACAAGTCTTTCACCTCCTTAGGCAGGTTTATTCCTAGGTATTTTATTCTTTTTGTTACCATGGTAAATGGGAGTATTTCCTTTATTTCCCTTTCTGATTTTTTGTTGGTGGTGTATAGAAATGCCTGAGATTTCTGTGCATTAATTTTGTATCCTGCAATCTTACCAAATTCATTGATTAGTTCTAGTAGTTTTCTAGTGTCATCTTTAAGATTTTCTATGTATAGTATCATGTCATTGGCAAACAGTGACAGTTTTACTTCTTCTTTTCCAATTTGTATTCCTTTTATTTGTTTTTCTTCTCTGATTGCTGTGGCTAGGACTTCCAAAACTATGTTGAATAAGTGTGGTGAGAGTGGACATCCTTGTCTTGTTCCTGATCTTAGTGGAAATGCTTTCAGGTTTTCACCATTGAGTATGATGCTTGCTGTGAGTTCATCATATATGGCCTGTATTATGTTGAGGTAGGTTCCCTCTATGCCCATTTTCTGGATAGCTTTTATCATAAGTGGGTGTTGAATTTTGTCAAAAGCTTTTTCTGCATCTATTGAGATGATCATATGGTTTTTATTCTTCAATTTGTTAATATGGTGTATCACATTGATTGATTTGCATATATTGAAAAATCCTTGCATCCCTGGGGTAAACCCCACTTGATCATGGTGTATGATCCTTTTAATGTGCTGTTAGATTCTGTTTGCTAGTATTTTGTTGAGGATTTTTGCATCTATGTTCATCAGTGATATTGGTCTACAATTTTATTTTTTTGATATCTTTGTCTGGTTTTGGTATCAGGGTGACAGTGGCTTCGTAGAATGAATTTGGGAGTGTTTCTTCCTCTGAAATTTTTTGGAACAGTTTGAGAAGGATAGGTGTTAGCTCTTCTCTAAATGTTTGATAGAATTCACCTGTGAAGCCATGTGGTCCTGGACTTTTGTTTGTTGGAAGATTTTAAATTACGGTTTCAATTTCATTACTTGTGATAGGTCTGTTTATATTTTCTAAATCTTCCTGGTTCAGTCTTGGAAAATTGTACATTTTAAGAATTCGTCCATATCTCCGTGGTTGTCCATTTTATTGGCATATAGTTGTTTGTAGTATTCTCTTATAATCCTTTGTATTTCTGCAGTGTTAGTTGTGATTTCTCCTTTTTCATTTCTAATTTTATTGATTTACATCCTCTCCCTTTTTTTTCTTGATGAGTCTGGCTAAGGATTTATCAATTTTGTTTATCTTCTCAAAGAACCAGCTTTTAGTTTTATTGATCTTTGCTATTTTTCTTCATTTCTATTTCATTTATTTCTGCTCTGCTCTTTATGATTTCTTTCCTTCTAATGACTTTGGGTTTTCTTTGTTCTTCTTTCTCTAGTTGTTTTAAGTGTAGGGTTAGATTGTTTATTTGAGATTTTTCTTGTTTCTTGAGGTGAGATTGAATTGCTATAAAATTCAATAGAACTGCTTTTGCTGCATCCTGTAGATTTTGGGTCGTCGTGTTTTCATTGTCATTTGTTTCTATGTATTTTTTGATTTCCTCTTTGATTTCTTCAGTGATTTCTTGGTTATTTAGTAGCGTACTGTTTAGCCTCCATGTATTTGTGTTTTTTACAGTTTTTTCCCCGTAATTGATTTCCAATCTCATAGCGTTGTGGCCAGAAAAGAAGCTTGGTATGATTTTAATTTTCTTAAATTTTCCTAGGCTTGATTTGTGACCCAACTATTTCTATCTTAATGATCTATTGTGCTCTTTCCTTGAGTTAGATCACTTCCAGTTTAAGGATGATTTTTTTATTTTTTTTTTGCAAATAAATAGTTTAGCTCCTAAAAGGCACAGGTGAGAAGCAGGATAGTCCACATTAAGATTGTATAATCTTATTATGTTTTAGCAGCTTGTTAGAATTTTGTCAATACCTTAAAACTACAAATATTCTGAATATTTTATACAAAGATAAAAAAACATTTTAAAACTATTATTTTATCACTCAATATTATTGAGTCTAAATAGTTTTCCTGTCATTAATTTAAAATTAAATTATTTTGTAGTCTCTAAGGCCTTCAAAATTTGAATTTACTAATTTGCCAATCAAATATCATTACTTTTATCATTCAAGTATTTTGATTCACTAGTGCTACTAACCTAAGTATGAGCAATGAAATTTAGGATTTAATTTATTAGGCCTAAGAAAATGAAAACTTTCAGAATGTAAAGGATCTTGATCTGAAACTAACTTACTCTGATTTAATCTCTAGGAATCCCAGGAAGAAGTTTGTGATAGTTTTGGAAGAGCTGCTTGTTCATGCTCAGGCCATTCAGACATAGTAATGTTGGGGTCAGGTTTTAACAGTGCCCTAATACAAAATCTATAACATAGTTAATAATGATTTAGACAGTAGTCTAAAATGATGGACTCCTTGTATTAATACTAGATATACTGTGACTTAGAGAAGAAAAAATGTGTAGTTAAGTAATATGGTTTTTTTGCTGCTAGCAAAAAAGCAATAACAACCAACACAATCCTGGACTGAATTTGTGAGAGTCCCTGACAGTAGGAGGGCTATACCAAATAGCTGTTGTAGCCTTAGAAAAAGATTGTATCAGGAAATGGAAACACATTAGAGGATAGTAATGATAGTGAGTAGTTTACCAAAAACAGTTGTTTCTGCATCAAGAATGGATCCCAGCCATGTGATATCTGATTTCTGGTAAAGGGCTCTGCTAAGCACAGTGATTAACTATGAACATGTAAAGTTTTCATTTTAGCTTAGCTACCACTTCTCTGTCAATGGGTTACATATTACTGCATCAATAAACAGTTTGCTAAACAGTATATAAAAAATCATTTGAGCAGATTCATTAAGAACTTATCTACTTTCTTAGGAAAATAGTAAACCTAAATAAAATAAAATAGTAGACAATTATACAAGGTTACATGAGCAAATAGAGTAAAACTCTTTATAAGACTTATGAAAACATGTCACAACACAAAGAAAAATATATAAGTCAACAGGCAAAAAGGAATATTTTTGAAATTGTGATATGACAAGGAATTAAAAATGAACTTCTCACTAACTCATTTCACTTAGTATAATACAATTTTGGTCTATCCATGTTGTCTCAAATGGCAAGATTTCATTCATTTTATGGCTGAGTAATATTCTATCCTGTGTATACAACATCTACTTTACTCATTCATCTATCAGTGGACACTTAAGTTGCTTCTATATTTTGGTTATTGTAAATAATGCTGAACACTGAGGTGCATGTACATTTTCAAATTAGTATTGTTATTGTCCTTGGAAAAATACACAAAAGTGGAATTTCTGAATCATATGGTACTTATATTTGGAAATTTTGGAGGAACCTAGGTACTTGTTTTCATAGCGGCTGCCCCAATTTACAATCTTACTAAGAGTGCACAATGATTCTTTTTTCCACATCCCCACCACTACCTGTAATTTGTTGGCTTATTGATAATAGCCGTTTGACAGGTGTGAGGTGATATCTCATAGTGGTTTTGATTTACATTTCCCTGATAATTAATGATATTGAACATTTTTTCAGATGTCTGTTGGCTATTTGTATGTGTTCTTTAGAAAAATGTCTATTCAGGTTCTCTCCATTTTTTAATTGGATAGTTTTTTTTTGAGTTGGGTGAGTTCTTTATATATTTTGGATATTAACCTCTTATTGGAAATATATTGCCCCATTCAGTACGTTGAATTTTTTTGTTGTTGATGACTTCCTTCACTGTGCAAAAGCTTTTTAGTTTGATGTAGTCCCATTTGTTTATTTTTGCTTTTGTTGTCCTTGTCAAAGGAGAAAGATCTAAAAAAATATTAAGAACGATGTCAAACAGCATACTACTTATGTTTTCTTCTAGGAGTTTTATGGTTTCAGATCTCCATATGTCTTTAATCCATCTTGAGTTTGTTTTTGTTTATGGTGTAAGCAAGTGGTCCGGTTTCATTCTTGTGCATGTAGCTGTCCAGTTTTTCCAAAACTACTTATTGAAGAGGCTGTCTTTTCACTATTTTATATTTTTGCTTCCTTTGTCATAGCTTAATTGATAATATAAGTGTGGGTTTATTTTGGGGCTCTCTATTCTGTTCCATTGAGCTGTGTGTCTTTTTGTGTCAGTACTATACTGTTTTATTACTATAGCTTTGTAGTAAAGCTTGAAATCAGGGAACATGATACCTCCAGTTTTATTCTTCTTTCTCAAGATTTCTTTAGCTATTTAAAATCTTTTGTGGTTTCATACAAATTTTTTTTTCTTTTAAAATATTCATTTATTTATTTGGTTGCATTAGGTCTTAATTGCAGCAGGTGGGCTCCTTAGTTGTGGTATGTGAACTCTTAGTTGTGGCATGCATGTGGGATCTAGTTCCCTGACCAGGGATCAAGCCTGGGCCCCCTTCATTGGGAGTACAGAGTTTTATCTACTGCGCCACCAGGGAAGTCCCTCAGACAAATTTTCAGATTATTTGTTCTAGTTCTGTGGGAAAATGCCATTGGTATTTTAATAGGGATTGCAATGAATCTGTAGATTGCTTTGAGTAGAATAAACATTTTAACAATATTAATTATTCCAATAAGTAAGCACAGTGTATCTTTCCATTTTTTTTGTATCACCTTCCATTTTTTCGTGTCTTATAGTTTTCAGAGTGCATGTCTTTTACCTTCTTGGTTAAATTTATTTGTAGATATTTTATTCTTTTTGACACAATTTTAAGTAGGATTTTTTTCTTAATTTCTCTTTCTGATAGTTCATTGTAAGTGTATAGAAATGAAACAGATTTCTGTACATTAATTTTGTACACTGCAACTTTACTGGATCAATTTATTAGTTTTAATAGTTTTTGGTGGAGTCTTTGTGGTTATCCATATATAAGATCATGTCATGTGCAAATCGTGACAATTTTACTTTGTTCTTTCTGATTTGGATGTCTTTTATTACTTGTTCTTGCCTAATGACTGTGGCTAGAACTTCCAATACTATGTTGAGTAAAAGTGGCAAAAGTGAGCATCCTTATCTTGTTCCTGATCTTAGAGGAAAATCTATCAGCTTTTCACCATTGAGTATGATGTTAACTGTGGGTTTATCATGTATGGCCTTTATTATGTTGAGATATGTTCCCTCTATACCCATTTTGTTCAGTTTTTATCATAAATAGATGTTGAATTTTACCAAATGATTTTTCTGCATCATATGATTATTATCCTCTGTTTTGTTAATGTGATGTGTTATGTTGATTGATTAACAAATGTTAAACAATCCTTGCATCCCTGGTATGGATCCCACTGATTATGGTATATAATCCTTTTAATGCATTGTTAATTTGGTTTGCTATATTTTGTTAGGAGATTTTTTCATCTTTTTTCATCAGGATTTTTGGCTGGTAATTTTCTCTTTTTGTGGTCTGTCTGATTCTGGTATCGGGGTAATGCTGGGCTCATAAATTGAGTTTGGAAGTTTTTTTCCTCTTCAATTTTTTGAAACAGTTTAAGAATGATAGCTATTAACTCTTCTTTAAATGTTTGGTAGAATTCATCTGTGAAGCCATCTGGACCTGGGCTTTTGTTTTTTGGGAGTTTCCTCATAAAACTAAAAATAGAACTACCATAAGATCCAGCAATTCCACTTCTGGATATTTATTCAAAGAAAACAATAACTCTAATTCAAAGAGGTATATGTACTCTGTATTCATTGCAGCACTATTTGTACTTCCAAGATATGAAAGCATCCTGTGTGTCCATTGATAAATGAATGGATAAAGAAGAGGTGTTATATAAGTACACACACACACACACACACACACACACACAGTGGGATACTACCCAGTCAGAAAAAAGGAATACAATCTTGCCATTTGAGACAACGTGGATGGACCTTGAGGGTACTATGCTAAATAGAATAAGTCAGACAGAGAAAGACAAATACTGTATGGTTTTACTCCAATGTGGAAGCTAAAAAACAAAACAAATGAACAAACAAAACAAAACAGAAAAGAGTTATAGATGGAGAGAGCAAACTGGTGGTTGCCAGCGGGGAGGGTGGGTGGATGGAGGAAATAGGTGAAGAAGATTAAGAGGTACAAACTTCCTCTTAACACATAAAATACATAAATCACTAGAATGTAATGTACACATAGGGAGTGTAGTCAGTGATATTGCACAACTTTGTATGGTGATGGATGGTAACTGTACTTATGGTGGTGATTATTTCATAATGTATAAAAATGTCGAATCACTGTTATACACCTGAAACTAATATTATATTGTATATCAAGTATAATGATGTAAAAATTAATAAACTTATTAAGTGATTATTTTAACTGCCACCAGAGGCTTTTAACTTCCCACTGTTCCTAGAGAAAAATATATTTAATTACCTTTGCATAATAACTCAATTACATATAATTAAATATTCTTCCTATGGCCATCTCAAAGTTAATGTAATTTAAATCAAAATATGTGTAGAACACAACAACTGAAACAGGTTTTTTAAAGCATTTCCTTAAATGTTAGATCTTATGTTGGTTCTATTTCCTTCATCACTTCTCTAGAGCTTTCAGTTCTCAATCAGATGCTGAAATTGAATGACACTAGCTTAGTAATTTTAACACTTGAATATCAATTAAATATTACAGAGTCCCTGAAATATGCATTTCATATATTGTACTATGCATGAATGTGATTATCCAAATAGAGAATTTTCTATATTAATTAATATCTTTGACTATTTATAGAGTATATTCTAGGTAATCTTTTTTTTAAATCTTGCAATTTTTTGCTTTGAGTTAAACAAAGAATGTTAAGCATACTCCCAACATTCTGATAATTCATTCACAATATTTCAAAGTTAAATACATGTCATACACTGATAAAATAAAATAACGACCTGTGTTTTAGCTTTCCCCAGCATTTTCCCTCTGGTTTTAAACTTTTTTCTCATATGCTGTCTACTGTGATCTAGTTAAGAAAATAAACTTTTCCATTTTACTACTAAGCTTATAAACAGTTTTATTCCTTGAATGAAACTGTTCTTGAAATTTTACTGTATATCAGATATAGTGAGGGTGCAAAAATACGTCAAACATTTATTTTCCCTTAAGGTAATCACATACATGTTATCATATATAGCTAACATTTCTGTTTTAAATTGCAAATCATTGTTACGAGGTCTATAACACAACCTCATGCATCCAGTTATGGTGGCACCAA
The DNA here is from genome assembly GCF_028021215.1 of Eschrichtius robustus. Classification (NCBI taxonomy): domain Eukaryota; kingdom Metazoa; phylum Chordata; class Mammalia; order Artiodactyla; family Eschrichtiidae; genus Eschrichtius; species Eschrichtius robustus. Next base: position 71,296,702 of record NC_090830.1, read on the forward strand.
AAAGGAGGAATAAACTTCACTTTGAGCAAAATCGCAAGTTGTTCAGGTAAAGCTGCACCAAGAAGATATTTAACAGCATTCTTGGAGAACAGCATGTACAAAGATTAAAGTGCATAGAAAACAGAGAGAGAAAAGAGAACTAACATTTTTTTTTATGCCTATGATGTATGAGACACTATGCTAAGTGCTTTACATGGATTATATTCTGACAATAGAAAAGCTGTTTGAATTTTATTTTATAATGATTATTCTTGTTGCTGTAATTTGGAGAATTAGTATGGAACCAGGAAAAGCAATTAGAGGCTATCACGTATATCAGGGGAGAGAGGATGACAGCTTGAATAAAGATAGCAATAATGGAGACAGGGGACCGATGTGTTATATATTTTGATGTAAAATTGAAGGGATTTGGTGATTTATTGTAGTAAGAGTTAGAAAAAGAGATAAATCAAGGCTGGCTCTTAGTATTTGTTTAAGCAATTGTGGGTATGATATACTAATTACTGAGATGAGGAACACAAAGGAAGTAATCAATTAGGTTAGGAGAGAAGGAAAAGATGGAAAAAGAAAATTACAGTTTTACTTTAAATGTGTTAAGTTTTAGGTGACTCTGTGGGCATTTATGTAAAGAAGAAAAGGAAGCTGTAGCAGTAAAGGGCCTGGAGTAGTTTAGGAGAGGACTTAGGGCTAGTTAGAGAGAACACTGAAAAGGCAAAAATCAAGAGAATGAAGTATCACAAAGAGGAGGATGTTTCAGGAGAAGAAAGGGGATCAAGAATGTCATTTGCTGTTGAGGGAATGGCAACAACACTCATATTTAGATCCCTGCCTCTTCCTATGCAAATCCGTCATTTCTTTGGAGAGTAGTTTTCTAGTTTTGTTCCAGGGTAAGTGATGTAGAATCAAGGTAACAGTTCCAAAAGCAGTACATCACTCACCCACCCGCTTCAAGTTCTGTGCCTTTTCCCACACCCAATCTCTGTATCTTTTCACTACTTTATTGTGGGCTTTACAAAAGTTGGATTTTTGGTGATAAGGTAAAATTTGAATGCACCTGTATTAGTCTTAACTTACTGTCAGAAAGTAATTTGCTCAGGAGGGCACTCTGCCTTGTCACAGTAGAAAAGAATAGGTGAATGAATAAATGAATGAAGGAATGGATAAATGAATAAATTTTGAGTAACTAATGTGTGTCCGTTACTAAGGTTAGATCTTTCATATGTATAATCATTTAATGTGTCAATATATTGTTATGAGTTAAATGTTCATATTCCCATTGTGTATAAAGAATGAAAAACAGAAGGTTAGAGGCTCACTGCCATGTGGGTAGTAGGTTGCAGAAGTGGAATTTAAGCTCGGATTCCCTAACTTGAAGGTTTTTTTTTCCATTGCACTATAATTATCTCAATAGTAGGAAACAAAGACACCAACTCATGAAAATTCTATCTCTTTGATAACTAAATTTAAAAATAAATATTTTGACAATATAAAAATAAATTAAATTGAAACTATTGTTAAATAAGACATGCATGCAAGACACAGCTTTACCTTTTTACCTTTAAAGGAAAAAAAACCCCACAATCTTTGTAAACTGAGATAAGGAAAAACATATGCAGAAAATGTTTTCAAAATTTCCACAAAAGGCTTGTTGGCACTCTAGAGATACCATCAAATTTTGTTCAAAATTGTTTGCAATCATTGTATTAAACTTTTATCAATAGCATTTCTATTTAATTAATTTAATAATTAATATTTAATAAAAATAATTGTGTGGAAAAATACACTGGAGGAAATGCCCCAGAGAGTAGGTACTTGTGAGCTGGTTCTTTAAGAATCCAAGAAGAAAATGGAGAGAAAAGATTGGGAGCTTCAGTGAGCATGTCAGCAATGTATTGGGATGTTTCATAGTACAGTTCAGCTTCATCAGAGTTTACGGAAAAAAATTAAATCCAAAAGTAAAGCTGTGAAAAATAAAGTTTTTGGTGTCACTACCTCCAGGATACTCCCTAGAAGCTGTGGACTTGTTTAGAATCATACGACCATAGAGAGAGTAGATATTAGCAGTTAATAGTAGGATATCACAAACCCAGACAAAAGAATAAACTATGTCCAAAATTAAATTATACTTTCTTTCCATGTTATAATATGTTCTCTAAACTCTTACAAATTTAATACCCTCCCATCACCCTAATGACCCATACACCATAATGAATAATTAGAATCATTATTCAGAGAGGCAAGAAAGAAAAAAGAGATGCTTGTTTCCACAGTCCATCATGGGCATATATCTTCCTCTTGAAATTGTTTATGTATTGGGAAATGTGGCCAATATTTGTATAAAACAACTCTGAGAAATTCAACTGCTCTGCTCATTTTGGAGTCAAGGGTACAACCTAAGCCTATGCATGTCCCCCTACTGTCAAGAAACTACATTACATATTTAGACAGAAGAGCTTAACATTACTTTAGCTTTTCTATCTCTTGCACCCTGACTCCCCAGATTACTGCGTATGACCCAGAATGATAACTTAATACTAAACTGAATCCTTGACAATTTTAAACACACACACACACACACACACACACACACAAACACATACACACCCCAATGGTGTGTTTTATTTTTTAATATTGAACTGAATATTAGTTGTCATATCCCAGCAGTCTACTTTTTACTTCGTATCAAGCACTCTCATTTTCTTTCTCCTCCCCAACTCAGAAATAAAATAAATATCTTGCCTAATTTCATACATATTGTTTAGTGATTACTTTTTTTGAATTTAAAAATATCCCAAGATTTTAAATTTCCATCCTATTCTTTTTCAAATAAATTAGTGCTTTCCCTAAGAAAATGTGAAGAATAAAATTTGTTTCCATCTAAGTACATACTTCTCGTATATCTAGTTTCAATAGTTTTAAAGCTCTGCTTCTCTTAACAAAAATAAGAAATGAAAAAGAGAATAGTTGTGAGACGGAGATTAATTATGCTTTGGATATGCTAAAGATTAAAGAGAAAGGAATATATAGTGGATATTCCGGTTGGTGATTAGAGATATAGGACTGGAAATATGGAAGTATTTGAAGGCTTTTGATATACATGAGTAAGTTAAAAAGATGTATGTAGCAGCTGGAATAGGGTTACTGAGAAAAAGTTAGCCATTGAGAATATATTGAATTCTTTCATTTTTATAGAGAGGAAAGTATATGGACATCTAGAGAAGTAAATAGTAAGGAAGAATTCAAGATATTGAAAAGGAACCAAGAAGTTAAGGCAGGAATAAGGGAGAAATAAGAAATATGGAGTAGCCCTCAGCTTTAAATACTAATATTGTAGAAGAAAACATTGGATATTAATCCATACCTTTGGCTAACAATTTTTGTGTGACTAACATGACATATATACTGTTCTAGGCTCTGGGAATATGAACATGCTTAATTTTTTGTCTCTTACCTTCATAAATTTAAAAATTATGGAGAGACCCAATAATGCACCATAACTGCAATACAGTTTGATAAGAACCACAGTAGAAAGTGCTTTGGAAGTGCTTTGGAAGAAGCACTGTGACAGAGACTGGCTTTTCTTCTTCTGGAGAAGATGGAGAAATCACTGCATAGAATAAGCCTGAACCCTTGAATCCGTGCTTGAAGGAGAACTATTCAATAGAGCAGAGGTGCCAGGAATATCGATTTATACTTGTTTTTCAATATGTGATAAAAAATTTTTGCTACATCCCTGAGATTCAGGAAATCATTTGTACTGTAGCATAGTATTATATAGCTTAGATAGATTGTAATACTGAGAAAAGGTCATTGGATCTGGAAAGTATGAGATCAGAAACCATTGAGAGAACAGGTTCCATTAAGGTAGCAGAGTTCAGATTGCAAAGGACTGAATGGTATGTGTTTTATGAAAGTGAATTAAGGAAATAGAGATGATTAGAGTCAAAAAAATGTTATTTTTAAAATCTGGTTTTAAAAGAAAGAAGAGATAATTTGGAAACTTGGTATGGAGCAGGGAAAATCAAAAGGAATGGCAGCAGCATGGAGAAACTTGGATGTAACATAGTAGTCTTTATAATTGAGGCAAATGTACCATAAAGCTAGGTGTTTTATGGCTCTTTGATGAGCACATTAAAATAACTAAAATTGAGCTTCCCTGGTGGTCCAGTGGTTAAGACTTTGCCTTCCAGTGCAGGGGGTGCAGGTTCGATCCCTGGTTGGGGAGCTAAGATTCCACATACCTCGCACCAAAAAACCAAAACATGAAACAGAAGCAGTATTGTAACAAATTCAATAAACACTTTAAAAATGGTCCACATCAAAAAAAAATCTTTAAAAAATTAACTAAAATTAATAAAAGGAAATATACTTGTTTGGAAAGCTGTGCACCAAGTGGCAAAACAATCAAGAAGGTAAAAGAATGAACTGGAGTTCAAAAGGCAGTGATAAAGAAGATGAGGAATGACAATGGATTTTTTAAAAATGTTAGTACATGTTTTCAGAATAAAGGCCTAGACTAGAAGCTGTAGTGAAGATCAGAGTATGTTGGTCCTCTTTCTCAGTCCTGTGACCAGAAAAAATAAGAGAAAAAGTAAACTCTTTCAAAGTTGGCTCCAAGGATAAACAATGTTATCAGGATATTGCAGGTTTTGATACATGTGAAAAGATGTAAAGAGTGTTTGTGTTTATATCAAATATCCTGGAATGATGGGTTTGCAAAGAACTTTCAAACAGCATGGTGAAAGTTGTCAAACTTCAGGCTGAATTGGATGGGGATGATAATACAAAACGTAATATGTGATTTGTACAAATGACACCATGCTACCTTGTTATGACCTTACCCATACTCTTCCTTTCTCCCTGGTGTCAGTCCCTTCTGTCACCCTGTCCAAGGCAGTCTGACATGCTATTGATTGAAATTCACAGCAAAGGTACAAATCATATATAGCAGATAACAAGGTTGGAATGTGGGCAACAGAAATGAAGTCATTAAGAGGTGAGGTGATCAGCTATAGAAACATGCTTAGACCTCTGGAGTTCTTTTCTAATTTTTCAGTTTTGCTAAATTAAATTTGGAACTTTGGAGCAGTGTATGAACACCAGGTACAGTTTGTACTGTTAAGACAGCTACATTTGTCTGCTTTATGTTTGCATACTTTAGAATCTAAATTACTGTGGAAAGAAGGAAAACAGGAAAAAAAAACTACTGTTAGTCTTATTTAAAATATTATACAGCATTATCTTTGGGAAGATGGGTTGACCTCTTTTCCTTGGTTTCTTCTTTTGAAAAAACATCACTTTACTGATTGTTACCTAGCAATATTGCAACTTAAATTTCTTATCAGATTTCTTGACCCAAAGTTCCAATATCAAAAGAGAATTTAACATATGCTGAAATATTTATTTTGAAAACTAGAACATCTTATCAATCAAACATGGGCTTAAGTAACATAAGTGCCATGATCTGTAAGTCTGGTAAGGAAAAAAAGAATTTAACTTTCCTCCCATGGAAGCATTTGCCTATACATGGAGACATAGCTAAGAGCACCACATAGGAGAAGATGCATGCCCGGAATGAGGAAGAGAAAGCTAAACCCCCATGTCTGTTGAATTTACCACCCTCTTAGGCTATCCAAGAGAACTTTTCTGGAAAAAAAAAAAAAATGAAATGCAGCTGTTAAAGGATTAAGCAGATTTTCTCACAATGTAATCTGAAAGAGGAGAATGAAACCCAGTACTTCTGCCCGAATGTGTAGGGCACAACAGGGAAAATTAAACCTAATACTGGAGAACTAAAACTGAATTTACAAGCCTGAAATCATTCTATAAAGCCAAAATCAATGATGTCAGAAAACCCCACACATGAATGTTTGTTATTCTTCTAAGTTAAAGATGGTTGATAGGGAGAAAAAGTGGGTAGCTTTAAATGCTTTAACTTATTTTTCTAGTGCTTCAAAGGGGGATAGAAGAGTCTACTAGGAAGGTGACACTGAGCAAGTAGTTATAAGAAATGTAGAGTGGTCAAAATTAACATTAATAGCCATGTTATTAGTAGGTACTCTTAATATGATATAATGAAAATGACACGTACCTCTGTGGTCTTTCTCCCAAAAACACATAACCCCAATCTAATCATAATAAATATACCAAACAAATCCCAACTGAGGGACATTCTGCCAAATATCTGACCAATATTTCTCAGAAATACCACAGTCATCGAAAACAAGGACAGCCTGCGAAATTGTCACTGCTAGGTGTAGCCTAATGAGAATGATTACTAAATGCAATGTCTTACCCTGGATGCAATCCTCTAGTTCCTGCTGATATATCAATATTGGTTCATTCACTGCAACAAATATACCATACAAGTGAAAAATGTTAATAATAGAAGAAAGTAGATGCAGGGCACATGGATTCTCTCTCACAATCTTCTCAATTTTTTATAAACTTAAAACTGCTCTTAAAATATAGTGCCTTTTAAACAGAAGTATGTACAATGTATGGGTAGAGTTTAAAAAATAAGAATAATAGTAACATCTGTGTACCCAGTGCCTAGCACAACCTGGAAAAAATGACTGGTAACTTTGAAATCTCCTGAGTGTTCTTCCCCACTAGCTTTCCTCTACTCCATTCTCTTTATGATTTATAGTGTGTTATCTATAAAACATACAGTTTAGATTTTCCTCTGTTAAAATTTATATGAATGGCATTATTTTGCTTTTTTTGTTTAATGCTGTGCTTTCAAGGTATTCATGCTGATGCAACTAGCTGTAGCTTCTTTTTTTCCTTCCATAAAATTGTTAATTTTAAGTTTCTTCCTCTCTGGTTTGTACTTTTTGTCATTTTTCAGAATTACACTCCTCTTCAGAAAAAATCTTTGTGTTTTTCAGTATTAGCTTCTTTTTTGCTTTCCACACACATTTCTTTGATCTACCTTGAATCAATGCTGTTTATGATGTGAGGTAGGAATAATTTTTATTGTTATTATATGCATAATAAAATCTCTCAGCGCTGTATATTTGGTAGTCAGTCTTTTACTACTGGTTGGCAATGCTGCCTGACAAAATATAAAATCTCCATGTAGGCACAGGTTCATTTCTTAACTTTTTATTTAGTTTCATTGGTCAATTGTTATATTCCTATTTCACTAACACATGTTAATTTGTTCTCTGTTCTTTTAGGTGATGGTCAGTCAGGTGCAGTTACAAGGGGAACACAGAAGAGGCACAGGAAAAAAAACAGCTTATTATACTCAGAGGTCCTAGACAGATAGAGTCACTGCAGTCCAAGAGTGGGTCTCATATAGGAGGGAGCACCAAGAAGCAGGCTCAACCAAGCAGATAGGAAACAAAGAGAGCAAGCGCCCATAGGTAAATTCCTTTACCGGAGATCAGGGTGCAGTAACAGGAAAAGACATGAGGGAGTTTCACTGATGTGTTTGCATGTCATTGGGACAGTCAGGGGAGGGAAGGAGGGAGAACTTGTGGCAGGGACCAGCCTTATTACATTTGGTGCATCTGGTCGCTAGCAGGATGCTCACAGCATGTTTGTGAGGATGCTGAGACAGCAGGAAAAAATGAAGTTTCAAAATTTACAGTGCAAAATTTGTATAGCATTATAAAAACTATATGATATTGGGTGAGGCAGTCTCACCCAAATGTTAATCTTCTTTAGGAGTATCTTATTTATACTTTGCCTTTCATGCTTGAATATATTTTTTCAAACTAACTTGTCAAGTTTCTAAAAATCAATTATATGATCATTTTGATTGAGATTGTATTAACCAGTTTATTTTGGCAAAAATTGATATATTTTTAATTTTGAGCCCTCCTATATATAAACACGGTATGTCTATTTATTTACAGAGTCTCTAAGGTCTTTAAATAAAAGGTGTGACTTTTGCATATAAATTATTGCACATTATTTGTTTGAATTATAGTGCCACTGCTATTAAAAGTGTTTCTTTTTTAAAATTACTTTTTTCTGTATGGTGGTTATGCAAAAAATTAAACACAGAATTACAATATGATAATATCCAGCAATTCCATTTTTAGGTATGTAACCAAAAGAATTAAAAGCAGGGACTCAAACAGATATTTGTAAACCACTATTCATAGCAGCATTATTCACAATAGCCATATGTGAGAACTATTCAAATATGCATCAAATGTGGTATGTACATAAATTGAGTATTATTTAGCCTTAAAAAGGAATGAAATTCTAACACATGCTGCAACATGGATGGAACTTAAATGCATTACACTAAGTAGAGTAAGCCAGAGGTACCTAGAGTAGTCAAATTGGTAGGCACAGAAAGTACAGTAGTGCTTGTCTGGATCTAAGAGGAGGAGGGAATGGGCAGTTATTGTTTAATAGGTAATCGAGTTTTGGTTTCAGAAACTGGAGGTGTTCTGGAGATGATGGTGGTGATAGTTGCACAACAATGTGAATCTACCTAATGCTACTGAAATTTATACTTAAAATGACTAAAATGGTAAAGTTTATATCTGTATTTTACCATAGTAAAAAGCATAGTTTCAAAAAACTGAAATGAATGGAAGCGCAAAGTTTTCAGAATTATTCCTTTTTGTTACGCTTCTTTTCCTCTGGCATAGCAATGTTGCAGATATGGGTAACTCTGGGTACTATGGCACAGCCCTCAGACTACCTGTCATAAACTTGAGGCATCTAGGTCAATTTCAGTCCATTTGTAACGCCAATTCTTGCATTCCTAGTTTCTAAAAGTTTTACATATTTCTTTTTCAAATGTTCTGGCTATTTTTTGTAGTCCCTCGCAATGTAATAATGTAGATTTTTCCTTTTTATTTATTAAAACACACTTGTATATTACATCTAACAGTTTTATTATTTGTTTTTAAGGACCTTCTTTTGTAGCTTGCTGTTTATTTTTGGTTTTGCTCAGGATACATTGTGTTTTGTGGTGTTTTTGAGCTCATGTCTCTAAGGGAACAGGTTGAGGTTTTTGTTATATTGCCTTTATCCAGAGAAGATTTGCCTTTGCTTCCCCCAAGTGTCTGGGGGCACCACCTACCTGGGACTAACATCAACTCTATTATCTATTTTGTGTTTTAATATCAAGAATTAGTGTAAATTCTAGCTTCAAATCCATGTAAGGGCAAGGTTGTACTTCTTGTCTTCTTAGAATCTTTATTTTAATCAATGTTTGTATGTGTGTGTGTGTCTGTGTGAGTGTCTGTGTTTTGATTTCCTACCCAGAGTCAAGGCTGAGTAAAAAAAGCATCCCCATTTTTCCCCTAAACAAAGAGGATTTACCCTACTGTGCATATTAAGTGTTATATTTTAAGACTGTAGGTGCCAGAATCTCTGGTCCAATCTTTCACTGTGCTTGTGTCAATCTTTGTACCATTCCCCAGATGTACCCATTAAAAACCAAGTTCAGGGCCACTAGACATAGGTAGATGCCAGCTTCAGGGCTTGCTTGCCTCTCTAGATTTGTGCTTTCTTGTTATTTTCTTTCTGTAAGCATTTTTCTTACTTTCCCCTCAGCTCAACCTAATATTATAGTCTCTTTTTCTTCTTTATCTGCAATATTGCAGGCGTTCTCTTCTAGGATTTTTTTTTTTTGATAGTTTGTTTACCATATTGATGGAAAGATTATTCCCCTTTAATGATTTGATTTCTTCCTTTAGTTCTGAGAGATGATTTTTTTAAATTTCTTTATGTACATATCATTGTACAGCACTGGACAAGCAACCACAAATGCTCTTTAGAAATAGAGAAGTTATAAATAAAATAATTATGCAATCAGTATGAATAAATACTTTATAATTCCTCATTTAATTAGCCTAATATGTAAGAAGACTAATTTGAAAAATCTTTTAGAAACATTTTATCTATATGGTTATACGATGGGTGAATTAAGGAAATAGTCTATTGTTTGACAAACTAGTTATGTTTATATTCTGATTATCTCTTATCACTCCATTGGTTAAGAAGGGATTCCCTACCCTAAATAGTAGTAGATAGCCAAACTCATGACACCTGATATTGGACAGATGAGATTGAAGGTAGTTTATTATTCACATATACTCAGCCCAAGAGAAGAGGATACCACACACCACACAGGACCACATGGATGTTATACTCAAGAGCAGAGTGAAATAGCAGAAGCTCTGGGTTGCAGGGTTTGTAGTGACAAGAGGATGGGATAATTCAGTGGGCTGGCAAGGAACTGAAATCCCCTATGTTGAGGATTATGTAGAGTATAGCTGGTCTGGCTGCTAAGAGTACTAGCTGGACAGGGAGCCGTTCCCACTGAGTGGGGAGCATATCTGGAAAGAGCAAGAGAGCTCGCATCTAGGTCTGTGGGAGGCTGTGAGACTCAAAGATATCAGGTCAGCAGACAGAATTTCAGGTCTTATAATCCTGTTTGACGAGGGGTGTCAAAACCCTAGTATAGTTGCTATCACTCCTCTATTCAGCAACCATGGTGTACCTTGCTAATCAATTGCAGTCATATGTATCTGGACACTGAAGATGGCCTTAGAATCCTTCTCAAGACAGCACACTAACCAGACACTGTTGAAATATTTTAGTTACTGAGTCTCATGAAGCCTATTAATCTTTCTTAGTCAAGAGCACTCATATGACAAGCACATTATATTAATTTCAGCATATAGATGGCTTGAACATCTATGCAAGGAACAATATCTAAGATAAGTAGACATCTCTCTACTTGACTTTGCACATGGTTAACTCTTCATCCTCTGGATTTTTGTTTTATGGGTGTGTGTGGGTGTGTGGGTATGTTTTAGATAGATAGATGATAGATAGATAGATAGATAGATAGATAGATAGATAGATAGATAGATAGATAGATAGATAATGGAAAGTCTACATATCAGTTTTGCATTGAATTGCTTTCCAGTTTAATCATCTTTGGTATAACCATGTTGGTCATTTCTGTCTTCACTGAACTTCCCATCTGAATTTTATGAGGCTTAAACTAACAGTGTTAACATATTTAAAATGTGTATCTCTATAGAAAATCACTTTAAATGAAGTCACTTGTGACTATGACCATTGTTGACACATATTATTATAAAGAAATGCTCAGTGAACCTCAAAGCTGGGGTTTTGAAGTTATGATAAAGCCATTTTGGAATCTTTGGGGCCAATAGAATCCTGAAATGTCACAAAGTATCATTCCCCAGTACAAAATAACTGCATGTGCTTTATTTTTGCATTTTTGAAAAATATTAATGATGTTGAAATCTTATTTATTTACAGTTTCAATAAAATTCTACCCTAGATACTTATTCTATTTGACAAAAATTTTACTATTTCTCAAAGTGTACTTCATACATACACATATGTGCATACAAAATATGCACATATGCATATGTGTGTATATTTGTGTGTGTGTGAGTCAGAAAGAGATAGAAGGACAGAGAGATTGAGAGACAGATGAAAAAGTTGTTTCTAAAATGCCAGGAAGCCAGAAAAGCATTTTTAAAGCCTGTGAGGATTGAAAAATACTAGCAGTTTCACTGATCTAAATGAAGTTTAGACTCAGTATATGTTTATTTGTAAATGAACAATTGAATGAATGATTAAAGGATGGATTGAGAACTTCTGGCATATAAATTCATTGCTGCTGACACTATATGTTATTTTAATGATTTTTTTATGGAAGTATGAATTGTTAGTAATTTACTAATTATTTGATCTTCTGGTCCCCGACTCAGACACTGAGAGCTTCGTGCAGTATGTGCACAGAAGTGCTAACTCAAAATCTAAGAGACTAAATCAAATATAGAGAAAACAAAACATGCTGAAATAAAGTAAAAATCTCAGTGGAGATCAAAAGGGGCCACTATAGCACTAATGAGGCAGTGTTAGGTTCCCTTGATACATTTCTGGAAAAAAACAAAAATATTATTGAGAAACTGGGGAATGACAGTAAAGAAATTTTCAGGCAGGATGATCCATCTACTTAAGAAATGTGTTGATAGTACTACGTATACAAAACACTTTAAATGAACGAAAGAAGTCTACTTTGGGGATGGATGTTCTTGTAACTGATAGGATGCCAGATTTTCCTGTAATAAAAAATCTGGGTCAGCCGCACTTTCTTTAATGTTCTTGGATATTTACTAGTGTGGCAATCTCAGTATACAGATATTTTAGGAGGATGTCAAATAACTTTGTTTAAAAATACATATATGCATATAAATTATCAACATTTTTTACTTAACAAATAAGGAATATTTATTTTTATTTTTAATGTGTATCACATCTTTCATTATTGGAAAACAAAGTCTTAGGAAGACATGTTTAAAATATTTATCTGTATAAGAATAGAACTGGCAGACATTTTAAATTTCCTACACAGCTATTCCAAGTTTGTGAATTCATATTTAAATTTAAGAAATATTACTTGAACGTACATGCTTTATAGCATTATAATGTAATGAGTGACCTCTCTTAGAAAAAATAGTAAGAAGAAAACTTTTCATACTGATAGTCATAAATTTTCCTGTTTGTGCAGTATTTCTCAGTTCACAGGAACCAATCAACAGCCAAGGTTGAATACTGTAAAATGCATGGCTGCATTTTACAAATTCCAGAGGAAACATATAATAATTTCTTTATTCTTTTTAAAACACATGGAATAGAGAAAAACATCTTCTTGGAAAGCCTTGTTAGCACACTGTACTGAGGAATAAATATATATCACCTCTGTTTCAGCTAGGAATTTGTCATACCTAATTTGGATTTAACAGAATATGATGATCATTAATAACACTTGCCAAACAATTATGGACCTCCCTGATTCTTGGATTATGATGGGATAGTCTTTCTGTTAGTTATAGTATATAATTTAAATCTGAAAAAATATAAATCTGTACTTCAGCTGTACTATCCATAAATTGTCTATACAAATACAGTTAGCCAGTCAGTATGAAAGGCTAGTAAATGAATGTGAACTCTGGTTGGCTGATCTTTTCTAGGCAGTATAGAAGCAACCATACCATATGTATTAGAATTGTCCTAATTTATATTTTCTTGGCATTCATCATGTTCGGCTATAACTTGCCTGGAGGCAGTGGTTTAAATTAGTGTTAATAAGAAGCAAATGCCAATGCATATAGACAATTCAGTGTAAATATTTCTCCTCCATTTTGATTGTATTAGAGGTGGAAATAATGAGAACATAAATAGCTGCACAACAGTTCCAAACATTAATAAAGTGCTAACCTTTCTCAGGAAGACTGTGAGACTTACATTTTTTTAGGCAGTAAATAAGCAAACATGAGGCATCGTGCTGGGCAATAATTTTTAATCTTAGAGGATTTTAACTACCTTGCACTAACATCAAAATTATTTGATCGAATTTAGGTGCATTTTTCAGCCTTTGGGAGAATCATGGATATATATAGAGATTTTACCTTAAGTTTGCATCCTACTTAAGCTATATTGTTCATTCTATAACCCATTTTTAATATGTTTCTATACATATATATTTATAAGAGTTTATTTATAAGAATTATTTATTTTATCTTCATAATGATTTCATAAGGTAGGTGTAATTGTCCCTGTTTTTTTGATTGAAAAACAGGATCATAGATATTAATACAAGATCATTTAGTAAATGACAAATGTCTAATGCAAAGCCAAGTCTTTATAAATCCAAAATCCATATTCATGGCCACTGTGCTCTACTGTCTCTTTGTCACTGTGCCGTTTTTATTAGTATACATCTTCTTATATCTAAGGGAATTGCCATTACTGAATAGTGAGCCCCTCCTATTAAGGAAAAGAGAGAGAGAGATGGAGAACTGATAGTTCAATATGGGAAAATAATGAAGGATGATAAGATCTTTTCCATGAAAATGAGAATTAAAGAAAGAAAACAAAGAAAAGGCAAACCTAGATAATTGGACTTTCTTCCTAAATCTGTTCTGTGAGACAGAGCATAGACCTCTTTTGATGATGCTTGTCTGACTTTGGGTGGCAGAAGTAAGCATTTTATGATCGTAAAGCCAGTTGGGCTTTGAATATGTTCACTAACAGAAAAATCTGAAAAATATTTTCTCTTAGTGTATATATTATGTTCAACAAAAATGAATTTACAAGTATTTCATTGAAATTATGACAGATTCTGAAACCCTTATGTTAAGGATAGATGAAAGTATTATATTGGGTGTACTATTACTAAAATAAAATTTCATTGGAAATTCTAATAGTGTGATATTCTTATTCTTTTATTTTTGTGTAAAATAAAATTAAAATAGCTCTCTTAAAGTGACTGCTAACCTAATTCCCTCTTTGTCCATAGTGTTAGTCTTCAACCCTAAATATTTCTGTTGAAGGATTTTCCTGAATGCAATGAACCCAACAAGAAAGGAATTAGAATTGCAAAATCTTAGAGCTAGAGGAGACATTGGAGGTCATAGTCTGATCCATAAATGCACTCTGTGATTGGATCAAACTGTGTAATCACTCCAGGGAAAATGACCTAGGGGTTACTTTTTTGAATCAGTGACTTGCCCTTCATCCAGTTTTCCTGTCCTCCCATTCAGAGCCATAATTTCCACTTAAGTCCGATACCTTACTCCTCCATGGGCACTTTGCTATTTATGCCTACTCCCCCTGCCTTCTTGGTCTGCTTCCCCACACCCACCCCGCCCCAAGCCCTTTCTTCTGTACTCCTACAAGTTCCGTCAAGTATGTCCATTCTATTTCCCATTTCCCTAGATCTTGTTCTGGAATAAAAGTAATTTTTAGAAAGATGTTAATTAACATTGGTTTATTGTTTCCATAACCACCAGTTACATTTCCATTTTTATAAATACTTTTAAGTTACAAATACTACAAAGGGCCTTTCCCCGAGATCATGGGATTTGAGGCTGGAATTTGGGGTATGTCAGTTCGAAAAAAAAAAAATGTGCATTGGGAACAAGAAAGGTAAAAATATTTGTGATGCGTATTCACTGAGAAACAATGAGGAGCTTCTTTCCAGAGAGATTAGGAAACCATAACTAAAAATATGCAGTAAAATATGGGGTTCATGGTCATAGGTGCTATCATAGGCACCTAATTCAATTTTTTAAATTTCTAACGTCCACGATGACTTTTGCTCTGGGATGTCTTAAAGGCACAATTAGGTCTCTGACAAGAGAAAATAATTCTGAAAAATTTGTGGTTTAGAGAGCTTTAGAATTCCTAACATTAAACTTGATTATTCACAGAAATTATTAATTATAACAAGTTATACATTATAATCTTATGTCATCTACTTTTATGGTAATTAATTACTTATTTATTCACAATTATTAACTCTACTTCCATCATTTTTACCTTTCTTTTCTTCTCCATCCCTGCCTCAGTGCTTTTGCATTTCTATTTTCTCTGTCTCAATTGCTTCTCACTGGATTTTGCATGGTTAAATAATCTTCTCAGAGAGGCTTCCCTCTACAATAATTCTATCTAAATATCTTTGGTGCAGGTCACGTGATGTCAAGGAGCAAGAGTGATGGAGCAGGGAGAGTGAGAAACGGAAGGAAGAGAAGCCAATTGAAAGTAGGTTGCTTATCACTGTTGGAAACATATTTAAACCTGCTCTGACCCTCCTGCTCCAAGGAAACATCTAGACTGTGCCTGAGAATTGTTTCATCAAAGAAAAGGGAGAAGGCTGTGGCACTGATCCATTAATCCTGTCACGTGTCTTAGGGATGTTAACTTTTCTCTTTTTCTTGCATTTCTGGCTTTCCTGCACATAGGTTCAATGGAGTTTGATAGCTTCTGGAGATGCTCTCAGGAGAGCAAATAGAGAGATAGGCAGGTGGATTAGATGGGATGCTAACAGCATGCAAAGACCCTATCCACCAGAGCAGCAGTAGAGGGGACTGGGGCAGGCCATGAAGAGCACCTGCTATATGAATAGAGTCAAACCATCCAATCAGTCAATTGTTTTTTAATTATCATGTTTTGTTTTCTTTACTGCCCTTACCACTTTCTTAAAGTGTTTATTTTCGATTAACAATCAACTTCTCCAACTCAAAGGCAAACTTCGTGAAAACCAGAGCATCATCTATCTTACTGATCACTCTATGCCCATCATGTAGAACAATGTTTAACACATAAGAGATACTCAATATGCACTAGCTGAAACAATGAATGAATGAACATCTATAAAGGAAAAAATGGAGTAAAAAATCTCCAGGCAAAATTCTGACAAAACTTAACACTAATCATATTGCCTAAATCATAATCCAAGTACCTTAACCTGACAACTAAGCCCCTACAAGAACACATCAAAATGTTTTTTTCAATCAACTGAAGGCCTTCTATACTTTAGCCATTTCAAACTAATCATTATTACTTAAGAATTTCCTGCTTCTGAGAATTTGCTGATGCTACCCCTTCTCTCTAGTATTGCTTCACACTGGTTTCTACTCTTTAAAAACTTACCCGTTCTTAAGTGTCTGTTTCAAGTACACTTCTTGTGTTAAGGATATCTTACTGTCTAATATTACTCTATCTCTCCTTTGTGTTTCCATAACATATTTATCTCCATCACTGTACTTTTCTCATTCTTCTTTGTTTACAAGTCTGTGCCCACATCAGATGGACTCTTGAAGAACATGGTCGTATCACTTAAAATTGTTTCTGAAAAAAGAGGGGTAATAAGTAATTGTTAGTCATCTTTGTATCTCACTTCTATATGTCTAGCATAATGAAGGACCTAAGTAAATATTAACTGAATTAAATGATTCAAGTCTGGAGTTTTGAAAGAAATTCCTAGCCATAAGTTACAAATGATCACCAAGTGGCTGAATCTTTTCATAGCAAATTATCCATCAATCTGTTTCTATTGAGCGTCTCATTTCCATTTTTCCCTTTTCTCTCTCCCTGGTGTTTTTCAAACCATATAAAATGCCACAGTCTTGGGATGGGGTTAAACATTCTCTATTTGAATAATGTAATGGACACCTTAAAGAGTAGAGTACCATTTCTCCCCTTGGAATTGAGATCTTTTGAGTAGGTAAATGGGTAATGGCATTTCTAAATGACCATTGCTATTTTGCGGCCTTTTTCTTTTCCAGAATTGAGATAGCTGTCTCACTCAGTTTTAGCTCATACAATCTGCAATTTGTAGCTAATTCATTAGTGAGGGATTTGGTTATAAGGAAATTAAATGTTGAATGTTCAGTTTGGGGGCAATCTAATAGACTTGGTCTATTGTGGTTGCTTCTTAATAAAGGTATTAGACTTGATAGAGTTTCCTCCAGCTATTTCTATTAAGTATCTTCAAACAGAAAGACACTTCATCAGTATTTTAAAGCTTTTGTATTTTTCTTGTGTTTGGAAAATGTTTGAGACATTCTAACAGTAATGAAAAATTGAAGCTATATAACAATTCTAAGAACAATACTGCCTTGTCTTTTTCAAGAGGTATGATTTTGTCCCCCTTTCAAATAATCTTAAGTTTCTTAAGTCCTTTCCCTTAATAAATTTTGAATTTTTAAGCATTCAAATATGAACAGTTATCATATAAGATCTTCCAAAGAGCTGAAGACAATGATGACTGCCTAGGTCCCTCCATCTAACTATTTTCTCCAGAAATAGGGAACAAGGAGGGAAAATGTAACACTACCAAAATAGCTCAGTATAACTTCAAGACAAAAGATGCTCAAACACCAAATTACCTAAAAGTAAAAATAAGAAAATGCCAAGTTCTGGCATGTTATCTCTAATGCTCCCACCCAATGCCAATCTTTGAGGCAAGCAAAAGCAGATTGAGAAAAATGCAGGGAATGGAGAAGGAAGTAAGCAATAGGACCTATGTTTGATCTAAAACCACTGTCAGGAAGACAAATTCACCCTAAGTATAAAAATAGTAAAAAATATCAGGGAAGATGTGACAGAAAATAGATAAGATAATTAAAAGTATATGCAATCTTAATAAAACTTTGTAGCTTCTGGAGGAGGAAAAAAGTGGAAAGGGGGGATTAGAAGCACCTTTTGGTAACTGAGTGGTTAAGGGAAAAGAGAAACAATGTGAGAAAATATATGGTCTTGAAAAGCAAAAGAGAACTAAAAATTCAAGAGATAAAATTTCTCCATCCACCAGAAGAACAAACAAAGAAACAAAATTCATTAAAGTACCTTGATCTTGCTGTATTTAGAGGAGAGTCAAGAATTCTGAACCCTCCTCATAAGAAAAAAAATCAGGAAATGACTAATAGATTGATCAGAAAACAAAACTCAACATACATCAATTAAGGAAAATTCCTCCTTAACCATAAAGCAGAAGAAAACTGTAAGAAACACGCCAAAGAAAAATAAATATACTAAAATAAATAAATAAACTATATGAAAACCCACTTGAAATTAGAAATTAGTACACTAAGGAAAAAATGGACAAAATATAGGAAAAAATGAAAATAGTATTGATTAAATACAGAAAGAAAGGGGTGAAAATGACACAATTATGTTAGAAGTAAAGAATAAATTGCAAAATAAATAAAGAATCATCTTACAGATACAGAATGTGTTACCTAAAATAGAATAGACTTAAGTGAAAATTTAATTTAAAAAATTGAAGAAAGGCACAAAATAACCAAGACAATAAAAATAAGATAAAGAAGTAAAAAAGGGTCTGAAAGAAAATAATGAAAATGTAAGACAGGCAAAGAAAAGATAACATTTGTTTTATTGGAGACCCTGAAAAAAAGAAAATAGTACAAAAATGCATACTTAAAACTTTAATTCAATAAAACCTTCCAGAATTAATGAAATATTTAACTATACATATTTGAAAGGTCCATCAGGTACTTGGAAAACTAAAACCAAAACAAACTACTCAGACACATATCCTAGTAAAATTATTAGATTAAAAATATGCAACCTATAATATCCTCAGGCAAAAAACAAAGAAAAAAGAAAAAGCAAAAACTGACTTAAAATGGCAAAAGATTAATGAAAAACAACATGGACAAGAAAGCAGCAATTGGGCAGTATTTTTTAACTCAAATAAGGTCTGAACCTTATTTATAAACTTAGTGCTTTATAAATTTATAACCTTATTTATAAAGTATTTTATATATAACCAAACTGTCCTTCAAGTATCAAGGCTATTGGGGAGAATATATATACATACACACATACACACACACACACACACACACACGAGTAAAATGAAGGAGGGAAAAAGGTGGAATTTTTTTTCACCCTGTCATATTTTAACTGATGTAAATATCATTGACTTTTGCACTGGACACAGATAAATCTTAGTTTTGCCAACAAAATTCCTTGATGCAATTATGAAGATGTCTCTGAATTGATATTCACATTCTGACTCACTTGAAAAATAACCACAGGATTCAAAGAAGGATCAAAATATTACCACTATTGCTGGTAAACCAAGTGAGAAAATGCTGCCTGGGTCTCTCATCACTTTAAAGATTTCTAGAATTCAGGGCCTTCATTAGAGCCCCTCTGAGAAGCTAAAACTCTGCTAAATATTTGCATAGATCATGAGGGGCTGACTTTGCCCTGCTCTCTTTCCTGGTGCTAGAAGTCAGAAACTGGACCTAATCTCTGTGCCTGTAACAGAGGAGAATATTTCTGTGTCCCAGCAAAGTATCTAGAAAAATAGAGATCAGAAAGGACTAACTCAACAGGGTCATTTGTTTTCCAGATCTTACTGATCAGATGAGTCATTCTTCCTTCCTTATGAAGTTACTGAGTAAGGAGTAAGGGCAAGTATTCTCAAGAACACTTAGTTTGTATTTTATCTATTAGCAGGAACCTGCGAGGGGGAAAAGAATTGTTACCTGTAATTAAACTGGCCATATATCCTAGTTTGCACAATAATATATCAGTTTCCACAAGAATGAATAAAATGTTACATAATGTTCTTGTGAATATTTTTTTTCTTCAGGCAGATCATCAGCTTTTCACTTTATCTGTAGTTTATGAATTTTTGTTAACATTAATCAAAATGAGTCATTAACCAATATGATGGTAAAACTTCTTGTCTGGATTAACTATTTGATTAAAAATAGTTTCTTAAGGTTCTAGAGATTTGTTTTTCGACATCAATCCCCTCCTATTTTGTTGCTCTATAGAGCACTCTCTGACACTAGGTAAGGAAGAAGACAAGCGTGCTCACTCTCACTATTCCTATTCAACATAGGACTGGGAGTTCTAGTTAGAGCAATCAGGAAAGAAAAAAAAAAGGCAACCAAATAGGAAGGAAAAATGTATAATTGTCTTTGTTTGCAGATGCTATGATCTTACGCATAGAAAATCCTAAAATCCTAAAGCACAAAATTGCTAGAAATAGTCAATATATTTAGTAAAGTTGCAGGATACAAAATCAATGTACAGAAAGCAGTTGCTTATACATCAACAACAAACATCAGAAAAAGAAATAAAGGAAATAATCCCATTCACAATAGCATCAAAAATAAGAAAGTGCTTAGAAATAAATTTAATCAAGGAAGTAAAAAATCTGTAAACTGAAAAGTACAAGATTTGATGAAAAAAATAGAAGAAGACACAAACAAATGGAAAGCTATCTCCTATTCATGAGTCAGAAGAAGTAATATTGTTAAAATGTCCATATTACACAAAGCCATCTGTAGATTCAATGAAATCCCTATCAAAACTCCAATGACATTTTTCACAGAAATAGAAAAAACATTCCTAAAATCTGTATGGAGCCACAAAAGGTCCCAACAGCCAAAGCAATCCTGAGAAAAAGGAATAAAGCCAGAGGCATCACAATTCCTAATTTCAAACTATACTGCAAAACTATAGTAATCAAAATAATATTATGCTGGCATAAAAATAGACACTAGACCAATGGAACCCAGAAATAAACCCTCCTGTATATGTCAACTAATATTTGATAAGGGGGCCAAAAACACACAATGGAGAGATCATCTCTTCAATAACTGGAGTTGGGGAAATTGGATAATCACATGCAGGAAAATGAAACTGATCCTTTATCTTACACCACTCACAAAAATTAACTCAAAATGGATTAAAGACTTAATCATAAGACCTGAAACCATAAATCATAAGACCTTAAATGCAAGACCTGAAACTGTACAACTCCTAGAAGGGAACATAAGGAAAATCTCTTTGACATTGGTCTTAGCAGTAATTTCCTGGATTTGACACAAAAAGCGCAAGCAACAAAAGCAAAAATAAATAAGTGGGATCACATCAAACAAAAAAAATCTCTGCAGTGAAAGAAACAATCAACAGAATTAAAAGGTAACTTACAGAATAGGAGAACATGTTTGCAAATCTTGTATCTGATAACAGTTAATCTCCAAATATATAAAGAACACAAAAAAGTCAATAGCAGAGGAAACCTTCAGGATGGCAGAGGAGTAAGACGTGCATATCATCTTCCTCCCCACAAATATATTAGAAATACATCTACATATGGAACAACTTCTACAGAACACCTACTGAATGCTGGCAGAAGACCTCAGACTTCGCAAAAGGCTAGAAACTCCCCCACGTACCTGGGTAGGGCAAAAGAAAAAAGAAAAAACAAAGACAAAAGAATAGAGATGGGACCTGCACCAGTGGGAGGGAGCTGTGAAGGAGGAAAGGTTTCCACACACTGGAAGCCCCTTCACAGCCGGAGACTGTGGGTGGTGGAGGGGAAGCTTGGGAGCCACAGCAACAGGGGTGCAGAGGACAAAGCAGAGAGGTTCCCGTACGGAGGATCAGTGCTGACCAGCACTCACCAGCCCGAGAGGCTTGTCTGCTCACCCGCCGGGACAGGCGGGGGCTGGGAGCTCAGGCTCAGGCTTCGGTCGGATCGCAGGGAGAGGACTGGGGTTGGCTGCATGAACACAGCCTGAAGGGAATAGTGCACCATAGCTAGCGGGGAGGGAGTCCGGGAAAAGGTCTGGAACTGCCGAACAGGCAAGAGACTTTTTCTTGCCTCTTTGTTTCCTGGTGTGCGAGGAGAAGGGATTAAGAGCACCACCTAAGGGAGCTCCAGAGATGGGCGCCAGCCGCGGCTATCAGTGAGGACCTCAGAGACGGGCATGAAAGGCTAAGGCTGCTGCTGCAGCCACCAAGAAGCCTGTGTGCAAGCACAGGTCACTATCCACACCTCCCCTCCCGGGAGCCTGTGCAGCCCGCCACTGCCAGTGTCCTGTGATCCAGGGAAAACTTCCTTGGGAGAACACATGGTATGCCTCAGGCTGTTGCAACGGCCCTCCAGCCTCTGACGCTGCAGGCTCGCCCTGCATTCCGTACTGCTCCCTCCCCGTGGGCCTTAGTGAGCCAGAGCCCCCGAATCAGCCGCTCCTTTAACCCTGTCCTGTCTGAGCAGGGAATAGATGCCCTCAGGTGACCTACACGCTGAGAAGGGGCCAAATCCAAAGCTGAACACCAGGAGCTGTGTGAACAAAGAAGAGAAACGGAAATCTCTCCCAGCAGCCTCAGGAGCAGCGGCTTAAATCTCCACAATCAACTTGATGTACCCTGCATCTCTGGAATACCTGAATAGACAATGAATCATCCCAAAATTGATGTGGTGGACTTTGGGAGCAACTGTAGACTTGGGGTTTGCATTCTGCAAATAATTTGTGTCTGCTTTTAACTTTATCTTAGTTTAGTATTTAGAGTTTATTATCATTGGTAAATTTGTTTATTGATTTGGTTGCTCTCTTCCTTTTTTTTTTAAGGTATAGATATATTTTTTTTTTTCCTTTTTCTCTTTTTCTGACTGTGTATGTGTATGCTTCTCTGTGTGAGTTTGTCTGTATAGCTTTGCTTTTAGCATTTGTCCCAGGGTTCTGTCTGTCCATGTTTTTCTTTTTTTTAAAGTATAGTTTTTATCACTTCTTATCATTGGTGGATTTGTTTTTTGGTTTGGTTGCGCTCTTCTTTCTTTCTTTTTTTTTTTTCACTTTTAAATTATTTTTTATGTTTAATATTTTTTATTTTTTATTTTAATAACTTTTTATTTTATTTTATTTTACTTCAATTTTTCTTTCTTCCTTTCTTTTTTTCTCCCTTTTCTTCTGAACCATGTGGCTGACAGTGTCTTGGTGCACTGGCCGGATGCCAGGCCTGTGCCTCTGAGGTGGGAGAGCCACGTTCAGGACATTGGTCCACCAGAGGCCTCCCGGCTCCATGTAATATCAAACGGCAGAAGCTCTCCCAGACATCTCCATCTCAGTGCTAAGACCCAGCTCCACTCAATGACCAGAAAGCTACAGTGCTGGACACCCTATGCCAAACAACTACCAAGACAGGAACACAACCCCACCCATTAGCAGAGAGGCTGCCTAAAATCATAATGAGATCACAAACACCCGAAAACGCACCACTGGGTGCGGTCCTGCCCACCAGAAAGACAGGATCCAGCCTCATCCACCAGAACACAGGCATCAGTCCCCTCCACCAGGAAGCCTACACAACCCACTGAACCAACCTTAGCCACTGGGGGCAGACATCAAAAACAACAGGAACTATGAACCTGCAGCCTGTGAAAAGGAAACGCCAAACACAGTAAGTTAAGCAAAATGAGAAGACAGAGAAAAACAGCATATGAAGGAACAAGGCAAAAACACACCAGACCAAACAAATGAAGAGGAAATAGGCAGTCTACATGAAAAGAATTCAGAATAATGACAGTAAAGTTGATACAAAATCTTGGAAATAGAATGGAGAAAATACAAGAAACATTTAACAAGGACATAGAAGAACTAAAGAGCAAACAAACAATGATAAACAACACAATAAATGAAATTTAAACTTCTCTAGAAGGAATCAATAGCAGAATAACTGAGGCAGAAGAATGGATAAGTGACCT
Organism: Eschrichtius robustus; assembly: GCF_028021215.1. NCBI lineage: Eukaryota > Metazoa > Chordata > Mammalia > Artiodactyla > Eschrichtiidae > Eschrichtius > Eschrichtius robustus. The sequence goes on from NC_090830.1 coordinate 71,320,547, forward strand.
GGAAGATAAAATAGAGGTAATAACTACCACAGAGCAGAATAAAGAAAAAACTGAGGACAGTCTCAGAGACCTGTGGAACAACATTAAACATACCAACATTCGAATTATAGGGGTCCCAGAAGAAGAAGAGAAAAAGAAAGGGGCTGAGAAAATATTTGAAGAGATTATAGTTGGAAACTTCCCTAATATGAGAAAGGAAATGGTCAATCAAGTCCGGGAAGTGCAGAGAGTCCCATACAGGATAAATCCAAGGAGAAACATGCCAAGACACATATTAGTCAAACTCTCAAAAATTAAATACAAAGAAAAAATATTAAAAGCAGCAAGGGAAAAGCAACAAATAAAATACAAGGGAATCCCAATAAGATTAACCACTGATCTCTCAGCTGAAACTCTGCAAGCCAGAAGGGAGTGGCAGGACATATTTAAAGTGAAGAAAGGGAAAACCTACAACGAAGATTACTCTACCCAGCAAGGATCTCATTCAGAATTGATGGAGAAATTAAAACCTTTAAAGACAAGCAAAAGCTAAGAGAATTCAGCACCACCAAACCAGCTTTAAAACAAATGCTAAAGGAACTTCTGTAGGCAGGAAACACAAGAGAAGAAAAAGACCTATGATTCCAAACCGAAAACAATTAAGAAAATGGTAATAAGAACATACATATCAATAACTACCTTAAAGGTAAAAGGATTAAATGCTCCAAGCAAAAGACATAGACTGGCTGAATGGAAACAAAAACAAGACCCATATATATGCTGTCTACAAGAGACCCACTTCAGACTTAGGGACACATACAGACTGAAAGTGATGGAATAGAAAAAGATATTACATGCAAATGGAAATCAAAAGAAAGATGGAGTAGCAATTCTCATATCAGACAAAATAGACTTTGAAATAAAGACTATTACAAGAGACAAAGAAGGACACTACATTATGATCAAGGGATAAACCCAAGATGAAGATATAACAATTGTAAATATTTATGCACCCAACATAGGAGCACCTCATTGCCTAAGGCAAATGCTAACTGCCATAAAAGGGGAAATTGACAGTAACACAATCATAGTAGGGGACTTTAACACCTCACTTTCACCAATGGACAGATCATCCAAAATGAAAATAAATAAGGAAACACAAACTTTAAATGATACATTAAACAAGATGGACTTAATTGGTATTTATAGGACATTCCATCCAAAAACAACAGAATACACTTTCTCCTAAAGTGCTCCTGGAACATTCTCCAGGATACATCATATCTTAGGTCACAAATCAAGCCTTGGTAAATTTAAGAAAATTGAAATCACATCAAGTATCTTTTCTAACTGTAGTGCTATGAGACTAGATATCAATTACAGGAAAATATCTGTAAAAAACACAAACACATGGAGGCTAAACAATACACTACTTAATAACCAAGAGATGACTGAAGAAATCAAAGAGGAAATCAATAAATACCTAAGAACAAATGACAATGAAAACACAATGACCCAAAACCTATGGGATGCAGCAAAAGCAGTTCTAAGAGGGAAGTTTATAGCAATACAGTCCTACCTCAAGAAACAAGAAACGTCTCAAATAACAACCTAACCTTACACCTAAAGCAATTAGGGAAAGAAGAACAAAAAAAAACCCAAAGTTAGCAGAAGGAAAGAAATCATAAAGATCAGAGCAGAAATAAATGAAAAAGAAATGAAACAATAGCAAAGATCAATAAAACTAAAAGCTGGTTCTTTGAGAAGATAAACAAAATTGATAAACCATTAGCCAGACTAATCAAGAAAAAAAGGGAATACTCAAATCAATAGAAATAGAAATGAAAAAGGAGAAGTAACAACTGACACTGCAGAAATACAAAGGATCACGAGAGATTACTACAGGCAACTATATGCCAATAAAATGGACAACCAGGAAGAAATGGACAAATTCTTAGAAAAGCACAACCTTCCAAGACTGAACCAGGAAGAAACAGAAAATATAAACAGACCAATCACAAGCACTGAAATTGAAACTGTGATAAAAATTCTTCCAACAAACAAAAGCCCAGGACCAGATGGCTTCACAGACGAATTCTATCAAACATTTAGAGAAACTCTAACAAATTCTTCCAAAATATACAGAGGGAGGAACACTCCCAAATTCAGTCTACGAGGCCACCATTACCCTGATACCAAAACCAGACAAAGATGTCACAGAAAAAGAAAACTACAGGCCAATATCACTGTTGAACACAAATGTAAAAATCTTCAACAAAATACTAGGAAACAGAATCCAACAGCACATTAAAAGGATCATACACCATCAAGTGGGGTTTATCCCAGGAATGCAAGGATTCTTCACTATACGCAAATCAGCCAAAGTGATACACCATATTAACAAATTGAAGGATGAAAACCATATGATCATCTCAATAGATGCAGAAAAAGCTTTCGACAAAATAGAACACCCATTTATGATAAAAACCCTCCAGAAAGTAGGCACAGAGGGAACTTACCTTAATATAATAAAGACCGTATATGACAAACCCACAGCCAACATCATTCTCAATGGTGAAAGACTGAAACCATTTCCGCTAAGATCAGGAACAAGACAAGGTTGTCCACTCTCACCACTATTATTCAACATAGTTTTGGAAGTTTTAGCCACAGCAATCAGAGAAGAGAAAGAAATAAAAGGAATCCAAATCAGAAAAGAAGAAGTAAAGCTGTCACTGTTTGCAGATGATATGATACTGTACATAGAGAATCCTAAAGATGCTACCAGAAAACTGCTAGAGCTAATCAATGAATCTGGTAAAGTAGCACATACAAAATTAATGCAGAGAAATCTCTTGCATTCCTATACACTAATGATGAAAAGCTGAAAGAAAAATTAAGGAAACACTCCCATTTACCACTGCAGCAGAAAGAATAAAATACCAAGGAATAAACCTACCTAAGGAGACAAAAGGCCTGTATGCAGAAAACTATAAGACACTGATGAAAGAAATTAAAGATGATAGAAACAGATGGAGAGATATACCATCTTCTTGGATTGGAAGAATCAACATTGTGAAAATGATTATACTACCCAAAGCAATCTACATATTCAGTGCAATCCCTATCAAACTACCACTGACATTTTTCACAGAACTAGAACAAAAAAGTTCACAATTTATATGGACAAAAGACCCCAAATAGCCAAAGCAATCTTGAGAAAAAAATACGGAGCTGGAGGGATCAGGCTCCCAGACTTCAGACTTTGTACTACAAAGCTACAGTAATCAAGACAGTATGGTACTGGCACAAAAACAGAAATATAGATCAATGGAACAGGATAGAAAGCCCAGAGATAAACCCACGCACATATGATCACCTTATTTTTGATAAAGGAGGTAAGAATATACAATGAAGAAAAGACAGCCTCTTCAATAAGTGATGTTGGGAATACTGGACAGGTACATTTAAAAGAATGAAATTAGAACACTCCTTAACACCATATACAAAAATAAACCCAAAATATATTAAAGACCTAAATGTAAGGCCAGACACTATAAAACTCTTAGAGGAAAACATAGGCAGAATGCTCTATGACATAAATCACAGCAAGATCATTTTGACCCACCTCGTAGAGAAATGAAAGAAAAATAAACAAATGAGACCTAATGAAATTTAAAAGCTTTTGCCCAGCGAAGGAAACCAAAAGCAAGATGAAAAGACAACCCTCAGAACAGGAGAAAGTATTTGCAAATGAAGCAACTGACAAAGGATTAATCTCCAAAATTTACAAGCAGCTCATGCAGCTCAATATCAAAAAAACAAACAACCCAATTAAAAAATGGGCAGAAGACCTAAATAGACATTTCTCCAAAGAAGATATACAGATTTCCAACAAACACATGAAAGGATGCTCAACATCACTAATCATCTGAGAATTGCAAATCAAAACTACAATGAGGTATCACCTCACATAGGTCAGAATGGCCTTCATCAAAAAATCTACAAACAATAAATGCTGGAGGGTGTGTGGAGAAAAGGGAACCATCTTGCACTGTTGGTGGGAATGTAAGTTGATACAGCCACTATGGAGAACAGTATGGAGGGTCCTTAAAAAACTAAAAATAGAATTACCATATGACCCAGCAATCCCACTACTGGGCATATACCCAGAGAAAACCATAATTCAAAAAGAGTCATGTACCTCAATGTTCATTGCAGCTCTGTTTACAATAGCCAGGACGTGGAAGCAACCTAAGTGTCCATCATCGGATGAATGGATAAAGAAGATGTGGCACATATATACAATGGAATATTACTCAGCCATAAAAAGAAATGAAATTGAGTTATTTGTAGTGAGGTGGATGGACCTAGAGTCTGTCATACAGAGTGAAGTAAGTCAGAAAGAGAAAAACAAATACTGTATGCTAACACATATATATGAAATCTAAAAAAAAAAAAAAGGTTCTGAAGAACCTAGGGGCAGCACAGGAAAAAAGATGCAGACATGAGAATGGACTTGAGGACATAGAGTGGGGGAAAGGTAAGCTGGGACGAAGTGAGAGAGTGGCATGGACATATATACACTACCAAATGTAAAATCGGTAGCTAGTGGGAAGCAGCCACATAGCACAGGGAGATCAGCTCGGTGCTTCGTGACCACCTAGAGGGATGGGATAGGGGTGGTGGGAGGGAGACGCAAGAGGCAGGAGGTATGGGGATATATGTATATATATGGCTGATTCACTTTGTTATAAAGCAGAAACTAACACACCATTGTAGAGCAATTATACTCCAATAAAGATGTTAAAAAAAGAAAAAAATGTCAATTGCAGAAGCAAAAACAAAACCTCGATTAAAACCTGGGTAAAGGACCTGAATAGACAGTTTTCCAAAGAAGACATTCAAATGGCCATCAGGTACAAGAAAAAGGTGCTTAACATCACTAATCATCAGGGAAATGCAAATCGAAATCACAGTGGGATATCCCCTCACACCTGTTCGAATGGCCAGCATTAAAAAGACAAAAGTGTTGTGGAGAATATGGAGAAAAGGGAGCTCTTGTGCACTGTTGGTGGGAATGTACATTGGTACAGACATTTATGGAAAAACAGTATGAATATTCCTAAAAAAATTTTTTTTAAATAGAACTACCATATGATCCAGCAATCCCACTTCTGGGTATATATCCAAAGTAATTGAAATCAATATCTCATAGAGATATCTACAACACAGTGTACCTTGCAGAATCATCTGCAAAAGCAAATTGGAAACGATGTAAGTATCTGTCAACAGATGAATAGATAAAAAAGCAGCAGGATATATGTACAATGGAATACTATTCAGCCATGGGAAAGAAGGAAATCCTGCCGTTTGTAACAACCTGAATAAAATTTGAGGGTATTATGCGAAGTGAAATATGTCAGAGAAAGACAAATACTGTATATCACTTATATGTAGGATCTAATACAACCAAACTCAGAGAAACTGACAGTAGTGTGGTGGTTACCAGGTGCTAGGGGTTGGGTGAAATGGGAAGATATCAGTCAAAAGGTACAAACTTTCATTTATAAGATTAACAAGTTCTGGGGATCTATTGTACAGCCTGGTGATTATAACTAATAATAATGTATTACATACTTGAATGTTGCTGAGAGTAAATCTTTATAATGTTCTCACCACAAAAAAGAAATGGTAATTGTGTGACTAGATGGAGGTTTTAAATAATGCTGTGGTTGTAATCATTTTGCAATGTATAAATGAATCAAATCAACACCTTGTACAAGTTAAACATATACAGTATTCTATGTCAATTATACCTCAATAAGGCTTGGGGAAAAGTTAAAACAACTCTGTAAGTTTCTGATTACAAATACAATCAGTCCCCTGTATCTACAACTTCTGCATCCATGGATTCAACCATCCTTGGATCAAAAATATTTTTAAAAAATTCCAGAAAATTTCAAAAAGCAAAACTTGAATATACCATGCACTGGTAACTATCTACATAAGATTTATATTGTATTTACTACTATTTATGAAACATTTACATTGTATTAAGTATTGTAAGTAACCTAGAGATTATTGAAAGTATAGGGGAGAATGTGAATAAGTTATATGCAAATACTATGCATAATTTTATATAATGGCATCCTCAGATTTTGGTATCTGTGGTGGGGTGGGGGTGGGGGGTCCTAGGACCACTCCCAGAGGATACCAGGGACAACTGTAAATTACATTATATTGGAGGAAGTATCTAACAGTATCTAAATAAGTATACGATAATCATATCCATTGCAATAATTGAAAATCATTATTCAGTGTGCATTGGGTCATGTGTGCTAGAGTTCATTGAGAAATAAGACATACATGGTCTTTACAATTAGTATGTGGATGTAATTATTTTGGACATGTATGTGCACAATAGAGGCGAAGTGTTAGATGACTTTGTAGGAAGAGAGAATCAAATAAGCTGTGAGGAAATGTGACACTACATCAGGTGTATATTTGTGACCATATAGTGTTTAAATTGGCCATTTGGTAACGTAATTATGGAATTTTGCTGAGTGCCCTTAAAAATATATTAACCAAAATGAATAAAGGTTTATGCTCTATCAGAATGATGATTGAGTAGTTTGAAGGTGTCCACCTAATTTATTTATCTGCCACTGATTGAGAAAATAAAATGTGTCAAAAACGGTTATTTCTATAAACATACAGAAATGTTCTTTACCTCAATACATTATAGAGAAAAAATGATTGAGACCACAATATGGGATGAGAGCTATATACAATTTGTTACTATTAGGCTTAAGTATACTTGTCTACATAAGCATAATGATATATTAACATGTATATAACATCAAGATGATATTAATTTTCTATTATAATTCCAGAGAACTTCCTACACCAAACTTAAGTATGGGAAAGAGTAGGCTCAATTGCATTTCTAGGCCAATTTATTTTTTCACATTTTCCAAGTTCAAATGATACCTTCTTGTTGACCCATCTCTTTTTTCTTGTCTCATATTGTTTGGTATCAGAATGAGCACTTCTGTTATCAAGGTCTGCATTTGCAAACGAGTTTAACCTTATTGTAAAGCAAGCAAATTAACCAGAGGGGATCAGGAAAGAATGCAAAAAAAATTCCATACATATGCAGAGGAAAGAGAACAAAGGGAAACTTTTTTAAAATTTATTTATTTAGTTAGTTAGTTATTTATTTATTTTTGGCTGCATCGGGTCTTGGTTGCTGCGCGCGGGCTTTCTCTAGTGCCTGCAGGCAGGGGTTACTCTTTGTTTAGGTGTGCAGGCTTCTCATTGCAGCGGCTTCTCTTGTTGCGGAGCACAGAGTCTAGGCACGCGGGCTTCAGTAGTTCTGGCTCGCGGGCTTCAGTAGTTGTGACTCATGAGCTCAGTAGTTGTGGCACGCAGGCTCAATAGTTGTGGCTCACGGGCTTATGTTGACATGTTGCGCATGCTGCTCTGCGGCATGTGGGATCTTCCTGGACCAGGGCTCGAACCAGTGTCCCTTGCATTGGCAGGCAGATTCTTAACCACTGCCCCACCAGGGAAGCCCCGAGGGAGACTTTTAAAACTAAAATATTTCTAACCTCTCATAATTTAGCGTTTATAGCCTGGAAGTTTAGTTTCATAAACAATTGCTGGTCCCACGATGAAATTTGCCGTCTTTCCCTTGCAGGTTTAAAGGGTATTTTTCATTCTGGTTTTTTCTCTTTCTAACAGAAGCAAAAAGTTACACAAGCTGAGAGTGAAGCAAAAATCAAAGCCTAGAAGTATGTATCCTTCCCTCCAAACCATGGTTAATCACTAATTTCCCCGCAATAGTCAGCAGAGACATTAAATACAGCAGAGGAGACGGACTTCCAGAATGGCAACATGAGGACATGACTAAGTTGTCCTCCCATAAAAATAATGAAATTACTGTCGAAACACTAAAATTAACTATTTCACCATTCAGGAGATTAACCAACGAAACAGAATAAACCGAAAAATCCTTTATTCAAGAAAAACTACTGAACCTCTGTAAGAGAGCATTGCTTGTGGTGTTTCAACTTGGGTCTATTCCCATGGCCTTTCACTTTCCCTCCTACCCCATCTCTGAGGCGCAGTAGCTCTGGAAAACTGGTAGTCTCACAGCCAATGTGGAGTGCTAACCTCTTTTGGATCTCAGTTATAGGACCCACCCCCCATTAGCAGTGAATTTTTCCATTGAACTCCATTTCCAAGATATGTGGCTGTTTGACATGACTCACAGCTCATTTCAGTAGGAAGGGAAAAAAAGCCCTATCCCCTGGGCATTACTAAAAAGTATAGCAATCACCCTGCAACATCACGGATGTTTAAGGCTGTGATTTCCGTTGTGGTAAACAAAAACCCAGCATTCCCCCACAAGCATTAAAAGAAGGTAGTAATGAATTAGATAATCACAGGGGACTTTAAAAAGCTTCAACGTATTCCTGAAGATCTAGAAGGCTACACATAGGCAAAAGGTTGTATACATTTCCAGGATAGAACTGGGATAGGAAAAGACCACTGTCATTTACCGCTGGCTGACCTTGAGTGCATACCCAAGCAAGAAGTGAAAGCTAAAGCTGGCTTATAAACTGCCTGAAGTTCAAAGGTGTGCCTTCACACAGAGATCTCTTTGGCAAAAACTGGAAATCAAGGCTTTTAAGGAAATTTCCTGACCAATTAATGAATGACCACTAAATTATAGTGACCCAATGAACCCTAGGAAGCCAGGCTTAAAAATTTAAAAAACTCAAATATTAAAAAAAAAAAAGGAGAACTCCATGTTGTGCACCACAGACAATGCAGAACCTACAGAATTCATACAGAAGAGTGGCTAAACAAACAGAAGTAACAAGAAAAATAACAACAACAAAGATAATTATTGAGGGAAGATTTATCTAAGAACAAACCTTGGAGGAAGGGATCTGACACTAGAATTGTTAAAATATATTACAAAAATGTCCAGTTTTCAAAAAAAAAATTACATGATATCCAAAGAAACAGGAAAGTATGCTACATAAACAGCAAAAAAAAAAAAAAAAAAAAAAATAGCCAACAGAAAACGTCCCTAATCTAAAAGTATGTGAGCTATATTTTTAAAATGGAAAAATTTTATGGTATATAAATTATACCTCAATAAAACTATTAATAACATAACATATACATTTAGATGTTGAAATTAGGCTTACTTTACACTACCATCATTGCATAGAATTACAACTGTGCCTAAACTGAGGATAATGAATAATATATAATTTTCAATAGCCCATGTCAAAAAGAACATAGGGATTTGCAAAGGTTTATGTTTTAAACATTACAAAGCCATAAAACGAATGTATACCAACATCTCGTCTGCTACCATTTAGGTGAACATTTCAATTGACACTTTTTGCTTAATGATTTTAGTGATTTTCTAAAAAAAGAGTAAATTAGACCCCTTAAACACTGAATATGCATTTCTATGCTGTAACACATAGACTAGCCATCCATTTTATACCTTTGGTAGACAATTGTTTTCGTACATGAGTATGTAAAAGTAACACACAGTTTCGATCCAGTTTTGCATTTTAAACCACAGTGGAAGGTGGATTTTTTTTTCTAAAGGAACATATCAATCTTAAAATGTACCACACTGTAAATAGTGTGCATAAAATTGTGTCTCAGCAGGATAACCAGACTGAAAGTTTGGGGACTGATATGTTCCTCTGGTAAAAATGCCATTCAATGAGTTAGCAAAATTTAAGAGTAGAACAATAAGAGATAATGTAACATGTTCTAAGTACATTGTGAAAAAATCATGTTCTCCTTTTCACCTCCGCAATGTAGTCTGTCATCTGTGTACCTAGCTATACTAATCAGAGACATTTGTTCAAAAGGCAGTGATGGTGAAATGTAAACATATATGCCAAGCTGCAGAGATATAACCATGCAAATCCAGATAATGTGCAAGATAATACATAGTTATCATTCATGGGCCATTTGAACAAAGAAATAAGTTTTTTTTTTTTAAAGAAAATAAAGCTGTAAAGTTACATCTGAATTATAAAATGAAAGTTAAAGCTTGATCTTTGCATTTGAAAATGTCAAATTATTTAAGGCACCTGGAAGTCAGGTAAAAAATATACCGTAAGCCCCCAGGAATACTGAGAAAGTGTTTGGAAAATGGAGGCAGCGGCTTGCAAGATATTTTAATGGATTTATAAAATCTCATGTCTCTAAGAGACTTTTCTTTGCTCAAGAAAATGTCATGGAGATGTATGTCTCAGACAGTGCTTATGAACAATAGAGTAATTCATAGCTTGCTTTCTGCAGTTCCTGTGGTCTCTTCGTCAAACTGCTTGTTTACATATATGATTGTCTCCTGACATATGAAGTTAGGTGACCTAATACATATGAACTTGTGTTGCTCATACAGCTTTCACACACCAACTGGCTTAGAAGTGTCCTTAATTTAAAGAATCTTTATGTAGTTGTTCAACTAAAGTTTGTAAGAAAAAAATGTAGATAGTCTTAAATTAGCCCTGGATTGAAAGTAAGTACATAGCTGTAATTCACTTATTAAACTTCTCACTTGCCCTCTTTACATTAAAAAAGAATATGTTTATTTGATTGGAAATGTGTTGATAATTTACCTTAAATTAAGTAAAATAGAAAATAAAAGAAGGACAAAGAGGCAGAGAAAACAGTCTAGTAGTTTTATGGCTTGGATATGCTTCCAAAAGTGTATTATTTGAAGGACTTTTCTCCCTGGCATTTATAAGGAAGGAATTTAGTTCAGTAACTTCATCGTTAAGACCTACGGAGTCTTAGACAAATTCAATTTTGATACTTCTTTCTAAAGCTTATTAAGTGTATAAAAATTTAACATTTATTAAATGTATTTAAATTTTTCATTCTCATTTTTACCATGAATAATATTGTGTTAATAACAGTGCACAGTTAGGTGGTTAATAGAGGTGTAAAGTCATTGTAACAATACCTGATGCAAAAATTGTTGGTATGATTATTATTATTAAGGTAGTTCACCCCTAAGTGAGGTGTTAAAAAAAGTGAGGTTTGCCTTAGTGCTCTCTCATCTTCCTTTTTATCAGTCTTTTCCTTTCTATTCCCTGTCCCTCAGTACTTTTCTCTTGATTACTTTGTATTTATTTCAAGGATATTGATCTCCCTGGTAACCAATAAAGTTATTTCCTTTATCCAAAAAAAAATTTAGAAAACAATTCCATTTACAATAGCATAAAAAAGAATAAATTATTTAGGAATTAATTTACCCAAGAAGGTAAAAGATCCATACACTGAAAACTGCAAAACTTTAATGAAGGAAATTGAAGAAGACACAAATAAATGAAAAGATATCTCCTTGTTCATGGATTGGAAGAATTAATATTGTTAAAATGTTTCTAATATCCAAAGTGATTTACAGATTCAAAACAATTCCTATCAAAATTCTAATGGCATTTTTCACAGAAATAGAAAAATCCTAAAATTCATATGGAATCACGAAAGACCTCAAGTATCCAAAGCAATCCTGAGAAAGAAAAACAAAGCTGGAAACATCACACTTCCTAATTTCAAATTATATCACAAAGCTATAGTAATCCAAACAGTATGATAATATTATAGACATATAGGCCAAAGGAACACACTAAACAGCTCAGAAATAAACCCATAAGTATACAGTCAACTAATTTTTGACAAGCATGTCAGAAATACAAAATGGGGAATGGATAGTTTTTTCAATAAATGGTATTGGGAAAACTGTATACCCAGGTGCCAAAGAATAAAATTAGACCCATACCTTATATCATACACAAACATCAACTCAAAATGAATAAAAGGCAAACTTAAGACTTGAAACCATAAAATGCCCAGAATAAAATGGGGAAAAAACTCCTTGACCTCAGTCAGCTATAAAACAACATGGATGAAACTTAAGGGTATTATTCTAAGTAAAATAGGGAGTCACAGAAGGACAAATACTGCAGATTCCACTTATGTGACATCTAAAGTAGTCAAGCCCATTGAAGCAAATAATAGAATGCTGGTTGGTAGAGACTGGGGATAAGGAGAAATGGGAGTTGTTAATCAATGTGAATAAAATTTCAGTTGAACAAGTGAGATCTGTTGTATAACACTGTACCTATAGATAACAATACTATATTATACACTTAAAAATCTAAGAGGGTAAATCTACTCTTAAGTGTTCTCAAATAAATAAATATTTTAAAAACTTCTAAAAATATTTGGAAACAAAATTACTAATGGCAATAAAGAATTACACATGAACATGATTGAAAAGTGATTTGAAGATGTAAGTCTAGGCATGGCACTCTTAATCTTAGGCAAGTCATTTAACTGCCTAACTCCCATATCTTCAGCTTTAAATAGGATAGAAGTGGATTATCTAAGGCCTATGTTATAAAATTGAGAGTTTATAACTATCGTTTTATAAGTAGAAAATAAGAATAAGAACAATCCACATAGGGAATATGTTTTTTATGATAAATGTTGACATTTTTAATACTGTTATAAAATACTTTTCCTTTCTGGAAGGACACTTGTAGATCAGGATAGCTACCAATCTAAGGCACTATTTTAAAGCCAAGTGAGACACATTTTCAAAGATAAAAATCCTGTACAATTCTGGTAGGAAAAAAATTGTGATTTTTCACTTATTACAGGGAATACTGGGTGTTTAGCAATATGGGTGTCCTCTATCTGATCCTAGGAAAATCCTAGAATAAACAAATATGAATAGACAGTAAGTGGCAGTTATTATTAATACTATTAATAATTTCTCTTCTTTAGTTTATATGATTTCAGTGACTTATTCCACTGAAATATCTTACCTGTTAAAATGATAATATGATAAGTCTTTTTTGTGTAATGCTTCAGCAACAAATAACCTCATATTTTCAGTGTCTAGTAAGACAGTTTATTTCTCACTCATATAATATGTCATATTTTATGGATTAGTTGTAGATATGATTTGCAAATCCAGCACCCTTGATATTGTACATGCTGATTTTGTAGCATAGGAAAAGTGCAAGGCAGATGATAGAAACATAGTAGCTTTTAATGCTTCTACTTAAATGTTGTGTATGTCACATGTGTTCATGACTATTGGCCAACATAAATCATGTGACTAAGGCCAATATCAGTTGGGTAAAGAGGTATACCACTTCCTAAAGAGGCACTACAAAAGACATGTCAATGGGTAGGTATGATGCTTTCAAATGAAGGGGGATTAATATTTGACCAATAATAACAATCTACCATGGCTACTTTTCCCCAACTTAATCAATATTCTTAAGTAGGCACAATTTCAATGGTATCTTATGTATTACTTCAGAGGTATAGATTTTTGTTTATTCACTTATAAGGTCTCAACTTATAATACCTACTTAATTTGAATTTGTGCTAATGTTGCTGATTTGATATGGATTCAGAAATTTAATTTAAAAGTGCAGTTTTGGATTTAAAATATTTATATTTCAAGATATTCCTGACAAATATTTGTTATAATTGACATATTAAAGAAATTAATTTATCTAAAACCTGAGGGTATCTTAAATTTTATACCCTTCTTATTCTTTAAATGGAAGAAGTAGTATTTCTTCTTGAGAGATTAGAACCAAAAGAGAATTTGACCCAACTTTCTTTCATTTGACTTTGAAGAAGAAAGTCTAAATAAGAGAAACTATGTCCTGGAAATGTAGGCTCTGAAGAAGAAATTAATACATCAAATTTTCACAGAAATTATTTTAATTATAATCAGAGAGTTAGCAAATTCAGTTTATGTCTGATTTTTCTTTCCCCCTAAGGCAAGCTCGCAGCACATACTTAGAGTTGTAAATATAAGCCTTAAAGTGTAAATTTCTAAGCAGAGTATGGCAAAATAGATGAAAGGGTTCCATTAATGTCAGTGGGAGCCATGGAGTTAAATCCTTTTTCCATTTGCCTCAAAAACGAAGCCCCAAGCAAGTTTTGCACATGGCAAGTTTTGCAAATGGCAAGAGAAATAACAGTTTAGTCATGAAACTACTGCTCTTAGTGTAAATGTATTAATTCACTATACCAGCTTCTCAGCTAAAGTCATTTTCTAAATGGTTTCTCAGCCAAAATGCCTGGCATGATGAAAATCTAGATTTTGGTTGTTTTCTTTACCCCCATTTTTGGGTAATTCTTTAAAAAATACCCTGCGTCAAATATTTTTCCAAAAGAAGTCTTTAAAATTTATGACAGTTTTATTATTCAATAATGTTTTTCATGATAAAAAATAAACTGACAGAACGTGAAGAAAATTCACAATTGTGTTGTAAATTCTAAGAAAATTTTGATTAAATTGAGCCATTGTGATAGCTCTAGAACAGGGATCAGCAAACCCTGGCCTGCAGTCTGTTATTTAAGTAATGCGTCATTTGTTTACATATTATCTATAGGCTCTACTTTCATGCTACAATGGCAAAGCTGAAATAAAGAAAGGGAATGGAAGGGCAGGGAAAGGAAAGAAAGGAAGGGAAAGGAGGGGAAGGGAAGGGAGGGGTGGGGAGGGGAAAGGGAGGGAGGAGAGGGGAAGGGAGAGAATGGAAGGGAGGAGAAGGGAAGGTAAAGGAGGGAAGGGAAGGAAGGGGAGGGGAGGGGAAGGGACTTGGAAGGAAGTGGAAGGGAAGGAAAGGGAAAAGAGGGGAGGGGAGGGAAGGAAAGGGAAGGGAAGGGCAGGAAAAGAAAGGCAAGGCAAGGCAATGCAAGGCAAGTCTCCTTTTTCTGTAGGACACAGATGTTTGGCTAAGTGGCTCAAGCTAAATGATAGAGTCATTCTCTACTCAGCAGACATTTTTTCTTTCTCTCCAGATTCCTACCATCCCATAAAATTGGAACTTCATCCTTTTTAATGGGAACAAGCTTTACCTCTTCCATTCATTATTCATTGGACGTGTCAGTAATAGGGACATAGTTTGTCAGCCACACCTCTGTTCATATTTCTCTTTGTTAAAAATCACACATCTCTTGGTTTCTTTGACCCTTTTGGGGACACAGAGTCTGAGACGATAGTATCTTCCATATGGCTCGTTTGATAATTGTCTGCTATGAAAAACCAAATCTTGCCACATGCAAGCACAAAGGTTAATTTTTGAGGAAAATAATATTAAACTTGATTTTAGTCTGCAGTCCAAACCAAGTCCTTCAATTCAGCATTTCTAGAAATGTTCAAAATCACTGATGTTTTGATTCCTATTGATTCTTACTCAAATTACTCAGTAGACTGAAAATTTGGAGAGAAGAGAGGAGTGAATAAATATCATTCTCTAACTTCTACACCAGCACTTGAACCCCAGCACTCCTGGAGCTGACCAGGAGTCTCTCCTGTGTCCCACACCTGGCAAGGAAGAATTGTACTACCAAATGCCCAATGTTTGGTAAAACCAATGTGGTAAGTGGACAAAAATCTGTAAATACACAAAAGAGATATTTCTCTCCCGACAGCACACACTGTGCAGCCCCCAAAGCAGGAACATTTTTTTGAAGCATTGAGAAGATAGCTGCTGCTGTTCCATCACTCACATCTGCCCAAGGGACTATTTTGCTTGGTCAGAAAGAGAAAGAGGTCTTAGAGCCTGCGGAGTAAGCCCTTCTTGGTTCTCTATGATTTGTTTTTCTGAACATAGAAGAGGCTCTCCTCTTACTCTCACTTCCTATACAAACCTGGATCAAGACCCAGACAAGGCCTAGGTCTCTTCAGACTCTGTTGGGCTCAAGAGCACACTTGATTGACAAGTGAGAAGGTCAAGATTCTTTTTGTGGCTGCATTAGAAATCCCATCTCCTGGAGTCTGGGGGAGAATGGATACATGTATACGTATGGCTGAGTCCCTTTGCTGTATACCTGAAACTATCACAACATTGTTAATCAGCTATACTCCCATATAAAATAAAAAGTTAAAAAAAAAAAAAAAAAAAGAAACCCCATCTCCTGATTAATGAATTCCACAAGTTACATGTAAAGGATGGGAAGACAGGGCCATTCCATGGATGGGTGGGTGACCTATGCAATTGCAGAGGATCCCGTGATTAGAAGGGCCCAGTGTTTAATGTTCTACTATTATTTTGAATTTCTAAATTTCTTTAAAAACAATCTATGCTGCATTTTCATGTTGCATAGAGTCCCATAAATCATGTAGCTATCCTGAAGAGAGGTATTAGAAGTCGCACTCTTTTTGTCACCAACTCTTCCCCAACAAGGGTCCTCCTGCTCCGTGTCATTTGAGCCAATAGAATGAGATCGAGTTCAGTTCAGAAGCAAAGGAAAGTTTTATTCTTTGATTAAAGAACGGAGAGAGCCTTAGGGTTAGGAATGTCGGGGGAGGGATAAATTGGGAGATTGGAATTGAGATATACACACTACTATACATAAAATAGATAACTAATAAGGGCCTACTGTGTAACACAGGGAACTCTGCTCAATACTCTGTAATGACCTATATGGGGAAAAGAATCTAAAAAAGAGTGGATATATGTATGTGTATAACCGATTCACTTTGCTGTACACGTGAAACTAACACAACGTTGTAAAGCTACTCCAATAAAAATTATTAAAAAAAAAAAAATAGAGAGAGGTTTGAGTTTGACCTCTTGAGGCCAGACTGTCCCTGAAAGGCTGTGGGCAGGGCTGCTTTAATAGGGTTCTTGCCCGCGGGGAGGGGCGGAATTCCCGCAGGGCCGAGTTCTTCTCGTGCTGGGCGCACCTGTGCTGCTCAAGGCTCCGGATCCTCCAGCTCCCAGTGTGGAACGCAGCACGTCTCCACGCACCCACGGAGCTAAGGTGTCGGTGCAGCCATTTTCCACTAGGAACTCTGGTCTGAAGCGCCGAGACAAGGCCTGTGTGTCACCCTACGAGCAAGTGAATCTAGATGAAGCACAAAGGAAAAGGAAAAAAAAAAAACGGTTAGACTTTATTTTATTACCCAGATTCTATTTTCATTCCCCAGGAGTTATTAACGGGCTTTACCTCCTTGGTCTCTTGTCCTGCTCGTCATCCTTGAGAGGAGCTGAGGGGCACTGCTCCGTCTTCTGAAACTGCTTTCTGCTGATTTGGGGTGTTGTCATAGCTGTGGGTAGAGCGGAACTTCTCCCAGCTGCCTTTACACATGTTTGATGATCATCGGGTCTCAGCCCTGACTATTGCTGAGCGACCACCATTTCGCTAACCTTCTGGAGACAAAGGACACCAGATAATTTAAGATTCATGGACCAAATATGAGCAGGAGAATAGTGGTCACATGTCAAATTTTTGCTAAAAATGCAGGTTTCTGGGTCTTTTGTCTGTAGGCGAAAGTGTGCCCCGATGTGGAGGCTCGCTGCCCTGGCCTGAATCTTCCTGGCCACACTTTTGTTGTTCTTCAGAAGAGAAGCTTCAGGGCAGAGAGAGTAGTCAAGGGGGTTTGTTGCCCGAGGTTGTCTTCCGGAGGCTGGGATGCTCTTCACGCAAGCGTGAAGCACCCACGGAGTGACCCCCTGCAGCTTCGGGCAGAGTGGGTGGTTAGGATCACCACGTGGAGTCCGCTCCACTTAGGAGTGAGCTGGTCTTGCAGGCCACTGGTTTTCCAGGTTTTTAGGTTCACCCAGTCTCCTTGCTGGAGGGGGTGTAAGGTCAAGTTAGTGCGGGCCAGCACCCTGTTACCGTATACCATGAGAGCTTTCATGGTTTCTCCTACCTGGAGGGATTACTGAGTTGTTCCATTTCAAGGGGGGTTAAGGTGTCCCTTCTCTCAGGCTTGGGGAATGAGTCTACCATACATGAGTTGAAAAGCACTTAGCTTTAACCCCTTGGGGCTAACTGCATGTGGAGCAGGGCAGTCAGAAGTAACTGAATCCAATTTTCTTGAGTTTCCTGACATAGCTTGGGTAAGGCCTGTTTCATAGTCTGACTGGATCTCTCTACTTTCCCTGATGATTGGGGTCTCCAGGCTGAGTGCCAAGTCCATTTTATGCCCAGGGCACTTGTTAGCCACTTAGTCACTTGAGACACAAATGATGGACCATTATCTCTTTCTAGGGATCCTGGGAGCCCAAACCTGGGGATTATTTCTTTTAGTAATGCTTTAGCCACTTCAGCTGCTGTTTCACTTCTAGTGGGCAGTGCTTCTATCCACCCAGAAAATGTGGCTGCTAGCACCAAAAATACCTGAAATTGCCCGATGCTCTCGGTGTGACAGTGAAATCAATCTGCCAGTCGTCTCAGGATATGTCCCTCTGGTCTGAATAGGCCTTATCGGGGGGCCTCTCATGTTGGGCTTCTTACTTTTCATGCCAGGAGCTAACATGACCTCAACTAACCAGTAATATAGGGCTTCCCTTCTGTAGTGAGTTCCTTGATGAGCCTCCCTGATGGCTTGACAAGCTGCAGTTGGGAGAAAGAAGTATTGCCCATGTTCATTAACTAGGCACCCATGGCCTCCTAGATCTCTCCTGAAGCCACATTTTGGGGATTTGTCTAATTCTTCCTTGGTGTAGATTGGGGAATAATTGGATGAGACTGGTCTTCAAGGCATGAGGAGTAGTTGCCAAATTACTGGTTCTAGGGCCACCCTTTTGGCAGTTGTGTCCACTTTGTTGTTTCTCTTTATTATCTCTGCACCCCCCCCCCTTTTGGTGGCCCCCTACAGTGAATCACTGCCACCTTTTTTAGAAGCTGTGTGCTGCTTCTAAGAGCTTCAATATGCTTAAGCCATGTTTCACCAGTTTATTCTCCACAGTAAGCATAGCATTTAAGATCTTCCCTGGCTCAAGCTCTAAGGCTCAGGTGAGTGCTATCAGCTCCACTTTTTGGGCAGAAGTTCCTGGGGGTAGGCTTCTTGCTTCTATGACTTGGGTCTGGGAGGTTCCTGCATATCCCACCAGGCTTTTCCCTCTCTAATGAAACTGCTCCCATCTGTGAACCATTCCTCTTTGATGTTTGGGAGAGGCTCATTTCCTAGGTTGGGGCGACTGGAATAGATCATGTTTATGGTTTCTGTACGATCATGCTTCAGGGACCCGTTTCTGTGGGTAGTAGGGTGGCAGGATTTAGCATGTGACAGGTTTTTATGGTAGCCACTGGGTTGTCTAAAAGCATAGCCTGAACTTGAATCAACTTTCTGGGGGATAGCCTTTCTGTTTCCTTAGAACTTGCTAAAGCCTGAACCTAGCATGGAGCCCATAAGGGATTGGCTGACCAAATGTTAACCTCTCATCCTCCTTTAGCAGAGTTGCAGCAGCTGCAATGCCCGTAGGCAAGGAGGCCATCCCTTAGCAGTTTGATCAAATTGTTTAGAGAAGTAAGCTACCACCCAAGTAAGCTAATACTCCAAGGGCAATTCCCGTTCTCTCATGAATGTAAAAGTCAAAGGGTTTAGCCAAATCTGGGAGGGCCAGGGCAGGGGGCTGGAGTAATTGCTTTTTTAATTCTTGAAAGGCCCCTTCACATTCTGGATTCCATTCAAATGAATCATCATCCTTTCCTTTCAAGTTTTCATATAGAGGCCTAGCTAACCCTAGTTAGTGATCCAGATGTGGCAAAACCTGGAAACCCCTAAGCTGTCTTCTATTTTTAGGAGGGGCAACGCTACAAATGGCTTCTTTTCTTCCCTGGGGTAGGCTTCTCTGACCTTCTCTGAGAATGAAACCTAGGTAGATCACCCTAGTTTGTGATATTTGAGCCTTTATCTTGGACACCTTATATCCTTTATTGGCTGGGTGATTCAGGGTAGTTACAGTATTTTAAGTCAGAGGTCTCCTTAGTAGGGCTGGCAATCAGAATGTCACGTGCATCCTGGAGGAGGATTCCCTTCTCCAGATGTAGATCTTTTAGGTCTTTAGCTAAAGTTTTCCCAAAGATGGTGGGGGAATTTTTGAACTTGTGGGGCAGGACTATCCAGCAGAAAAGCAAAAACTTTTTCTGACTCTGGGGTAATGGAATACAGAAGAAGGCATATTTTAAATCTAATACAGAATACCAGGTTCTGATGGATGGTAGAATGGCCAGCAAGGTGTAGGGATTAAGGACTAGTGGATATATATCCTCTGTGGCTTCATTGACTGCCCTGAGGTCCTGTACCATATGGTATTCCCCATTAGGTTTCTTTATGGGGAGAAAGGGAGTATTGCAAGCTGACTGGCATGGTCTAATAGGACCCTGGTCAGTAAGGCTCTGTATGGCAGGGGCAGTGCCCAACAAGGCTTCCCAACAGAGAGAGTACTGTTTTCTCTTGGGCCATGTGTGTCCGGGATTTAGATGGACTATCACTTACTCCACCCATCGCCAGGCCCAGACCTTGGGATTTACTCCAGGGAGGTCAACTTGTTCTGTCTGAGGAGGTTTGTTCTCAGTCACTAACATTGTCATCTTGTGCCTTTGTCCAGGGGATGCCAATCTCCAGTTTGTCTCCCATTAGGTGGATAGTAGCCCCCAATATATATAAGATATCTCTTCCTAGCAGAGGCATAGGGCATTCAGGGACATACAGGAAGGAATGGGTGAGCTTGTGTTCACCCAGTTTACATTCTGTTGGCTCTATGAATGCCTGCTGTTGGGCTTTCCCTGTTACTCCCATACTTTTACAGCTCTTGCGACCAAGTTTGCCTGATCTGGTGTTTAGAACTAAGTAAGTGGCACTAAGTGTTGACTAAGAATTTGATAGCCTGTGCCCTTATGTCCAATGTCAGCTGGACTCCTCTGGGGTCCATTGGAGTGCCAGCTTAGGAGCCCCCTGACCCCATAATTTTAATCTATTTGGGCCATCCGCCTTCCAAGGGAGTGGCCAGGAACTGCCATTTCCATCTCCCTTTGCGAGCAGTAGGGAATTCTCCCTTCCAGTGTCCGTCTTGTTTACATATGGCACACTGACTGGGTCCTAATTTCCTTGGCTTGCTATCCCTCGATGGGGGCTAAGGGTCACTCTCCAGAGTTGAGAATCTCCATGGGCAGTTAGTCCAGATTCCTATGCCAACCAGTTGATATTGGAGGGCAACAGCCAGTGGGTGGGCTTGCCTCTGGGCCTTTTCATCCTCTAACATTTCCTCCTCTATATCTCAGTTATTAAACACCTGGTAGGCAACCTCGACGAGGTAAGAGGTAGGAGGTACCTGGTTCTATTTCCAGCTTCTGAAGTTTGTGCCTAATGTCAGGAGCACTTTGGGAAATGAAAACCTCAGGGTTGCATTCCCTTCCAAGGACTCAGAGGCAATGGTAGTATAAATTCAGAGGCAGTCCCTAAGGCTCTCTAGGACTGTGAAGGGTTTTCTTTTGGCTCCTGATTGATTTTCCTTATTTTATCCCAGTTGACAGGTTTCTTTCCTGCTGCCTGGATTCTCTTTAGGATCATATTTTTATAATGGGTCAGCCTCTGTCTTGCACTCCATTCTCCATTGTCTCAGTGGTCCCAGTTAAGTTTGTTATCTGAGACCTCTTGATTCCCCAATCTGAACATAGCATGACCTGAATCATTTCTCTTCTCTTTGTTTGCTTCCTCTCTGGCTTTTGAAAAGACCATGGCCTTTTCTTTCTCTGGTAGGGGTACATTGAGGAAGCACTGGATGTCAGCCCAGGTGGGGTCATGGGTCTCAAAGATTCTCCTAATCTGGATCTTTCCTCAACCCTTTACCATGACTTTTCCGGTTATACAGATCAGAAGTGGTAAAGGGGATGTATACCTGGACGAGCCCTCCTTCTCCATTGGGGACCTGCCTCAAAGGGAGTTCTTTTTCTGAATTTCACCCCATTTCTTTTGTCTCTGGCATAGCAGGCCCAATTGTAAAATGGTGTTGTAATTTAGAGACCCATTGGCAGGCCAATTTTCCCCATTTCCCAGATGGTATTGAGGCCAGGCTGTATTCCATAGGAAGATTCAATGTTTGGGGATCAAGGAGTGATACCCGAAAAACTTCCAGTTCTGGAGGATATACCCTAATGGGCTATCTTTCCATATGGTAGATATTTGGTTCCCCATACCTTAGATGTTGTTTTGGATTTGTTTCCATCTACCGAGGGGGTGGCTGGAATAATTTGTTGGCTTGCAAATGTCACAAGATTTAACCCAAATAAGATTTCCAGTTCAGGAAATTTGGAACCAGTGCCAAACTCATAATGGATTCCTCAAAAGATCAAAATAGGAGGTGTTCAAATGGCATGGGCTCTCTTATAACTGGGGGTCCCCCTTGAATTCATAACAGCCCGTTCTTGAGACAGCCCCTCCTCAGTCAGAACATCCCACAGGCAGTGAGATGAGACCACCTCCAGGCCAGAGCAGCTTAGCCATATTAGTTCCTGACCAACTTGGTCCGTTAGGCAGTGGCACAGCTGTCTGAGGTTGGGGGGGGGGGCAGTCTTTTTCCTCCTTTTGCTTGAAAAGGAGGAGTTTTCAGACTTCCCACTGGGTGAGACCTAAAAGCACAAGGGATTCCCAGTGGGTACTCACCAGGTCGCTGGGCAACTGGTATTCTGTGCTGATACTGGGAGGAGAGCCCATGGAATCTCGGTCAATAAAGAATCACCCAAGGTTCACCTCACAAGCAGAGTGGTGGGGAGGGGGGTGGGGGGCAGGCAATGAATGTTTCCTGTTCTTTCCAGCAGCTCACAGGGCTCCCCAGCCCACTTCAGAGAAATTAGCTCTGATTGGAAGAGGTCAAGTCAGCAGTCATGTACCTACCTTGGAACACTTTCACACTTGGGCATCCACAGTGCCTTTTCCTGACCTGATTTGAGCATCCTGTCCTGTTTTGTCAGGTGGTCCTTGTTATCTGAGCCTTTCCCGGTCTTGCCTCTTGGCTCACAGGGCTGGTCATTTTCCTTTACCAAACAGAAAGTGACTATGGAGAGTGCTACTGTTGACCCCTGCAGATTGGCACGGAGGGAAGAAAGGCCCTGGCGTGGCCGCTACTGAGTTGTACAGGGGTCAAGCAGACAGCATTACTGGCAACACAGTGGGCAGGACTGCTGTGGCTCCCTCTTGTCCACAGGTCCCCACTGTCACTTGGGCATCTGGTACTGCGGGAAGGACAGCCAGAGGAAGGGGGAGACGCAAGTGAGTTTTAGTCTCTGATCCCCAATGATGCCACAGTTTGATCCCCTCATGGGGGTACAGTCTAAATGACTGGGGGCTACACTGTGTGTGTGCCACACCTGAGTGGTTGCTGGGCAGAGCTGCTCTGAATTTGGCCGAAAGCTGCTGCCATTCTACCCCATCAGAGTGTACTCCAAGACCAGAGCCAGTCATCCACATGCAAACCTCCCAAAGCTTCTGCCATCCTCCTGCTGGAGCCCGGGTGAACCCAGAGCCTAGTGGGTAGGTGCAGGCAAAAAGGAAAAGGTCACGGTTCGTACCATCTGGGGTGCCAAAATTTGTTACTGACCCTTTTGAGTCAGGCCCCCACAAGGGTCCTCCTGACTATTGAGCCAATAGAAGGAGACCTAGTTCAGTTCAGAAGCAAAGGAAAGTTTTCTTTTTGATCAAAGAGCTCCTCGTGCTGTAGAGTACATGCTCTCCCTGAAAGCTGCTCTATAGGTGGAGCTGCTTTATAGGGTTCTTATTAGTGCAGAGGGGGTCCAATTTCTTGCCAGCCAGATGCAGGGGTATTGATCACAGCCCTTCAGATCGCAGTGCTGGGCACAGCATCTCTGCACCTGGCCGGGCTGGCCATTTCACACTAGAAACTGGTCTGAAGTACTGTGCTGGGTGCAAGGCCTCTGCATGCAGCACCCTATGAGCAAGAGAGACTAGACTAAACACAAAGGAAAAGAAAAAAAAGGTTAGACTTCATTACCCAGATTCTGTTTTTATTCCCTGAGGATTGTTAATGGGCTTTGCAGGTAACATTTTGTCAAGTTCAACCAGAAATAAAGATCACTTTGATTTCTATGTTGTCCCCATGTATATTTCCCAATTGCTCCGTTACTCAGTTGAAAAAGACTAGTGTCCCCCCTGCCTCACCACCACCAGGAATAGTTTACCCAGAAATCTCAAGTTAAGCAGTTTGTTCAAGCAGATCATCAAATGTCTGTCCATGAATACCTTCCTATAGTCTCAAACTTGCATAATCATGTTTTAGAAGTAAATCCCCAGCTCTGCTCTATACACACATTCAAGGTTCTGTATTTCTTTTACTTTGTCGCTGTGCCATTTTTGTAAGGAGTTGTCCTTGACCCAGTGGTTGAGGCTGGCATACTGCCGTGTACACATTCCTGTCCATAGGTTAGAAGAAGATCTGTCAAAGACGAAAGGCTTCATTTTTGAAGAGGGAACCTGCAAGTGCATGTGTGCCTTTTTCCTAAGGTATTGTTTTCCCACTTAGTCATGAGGCTGTAACTAACTATGAGGGGATTAGCAGCTATGGTTCACGTGCCAACTAAAAGTGACTTCTCTTAGAAGAGAAAGAGGAAGAGGATGAAGGAGGAGAGGAGAAAGAAGAGAGGAGACA
This sequence comes from Eschrichtius robustus, assembly GCF_028021215.1. NCBI lineage: Eukaryota > Metazoa > Chordata > Mammalia > Artiodactyla > Eschrichtiidae > Eschrichtius > Eschrichtius robustus. The sequence continues at coordinate 71,345,014 of NC_090830.1, forward strand.
CCATATGAGGGTTATAATTAGTGCTACAGTATCTGAAGTGTCGAAGTGTTTATTGTTGCTAGCACATAGTTCTAATAGGGTCCAAAATACGTAAAGGATTTAATATGTAAAGCATGGTAGTTAATTGTTAGCATTGTTCTCTTACAAAGTTGGTTGCTAGCAAATAGAAAAATATTACAACCAATGTATTTATTCAATATCCTTTTTTTCCTTATTTTTATATTTATACTCTTTCAAGAATTTGGTATTAAAATATATTTTTATTTATAAAATTACAATGATATGATAGGTTTTGCTTACTATTGTTAATTCCATATTTCTAAAGTATAAGTTGGTAATCCATAGTGGTGCTCTGTTTAAAAAATAAATAAACAAGTAAGGATTAAAGGTACATATGAGCCAAAAACATTGTGACCAATAATATGAGGAGTAAATGGAATTTTTCTCTCTAATGAGTTTACATTGCACAATGCAACTCTGAAAAAAAATTCCAAGATAAAATCATATCTTTAGAGTATTAAGATAAGAATCATCTAGATCAAGAAACAACACAGAAGCCTTAAAGAATTTGTGCAAGTTTGTCCAATTTAATAAAGGCATTTCTGGTCCTAGAACAGTAGTTACCAGCTCATTTTTTTTTCTTTTCTTTTTCTTTTTTAAAAAATTTATTTATTTTTATTTATTTATTTTTGGCTGCACTGGGTCTTTGTTGCTGCACGCGGGCTTTCTCTAGTTGCGGTGAGGGGGGGCTACTCTTCGTTGCGGTGCGCGGGCTTCTCATTGCGGTGGCTTCTCTTGTGGAGCACGAGCTCTAGGCAAGCGGGCTTCAGTAGTTGTGGCACATGGTCTCAGTAGTTGTGGCTTGCAGGCTCTAGAGCGCAGGCTCAGTAGTTGTGGTGCACAGGCTTAGTTGCTCCGCAACATGTAGGATCTTCCCAGACCAGGGCTTGAACACGTGTCCCCTGCATTGGCAGGCGGATTCTTAACCACTGTGCCACCAGGGAAGCCCTTCATTTTTTTTCTTATTTCATAATAAAAGTAATGTTTCTGTTAAAGCAGTATTGCTCAAAGTACAGAAAGTAGAACACAGTTCCACTGAATATTGTTTTTTACAAATAAATTGGAGACCATGTCAAATAAGCTCATGAAAAGCCATAGTAGCAATTAAAGAATGGAGCTAGCTTTTGTAGGGTTTTACCCAGTCTTTCCTAAACTAAAATGCTTTGTGAGTCATGAGAGGGATAGAAGACAGAGCATTTCACATAGGTACCTGGTTTTGAAACATCACTTTATGTTTACTTTCTGAGAACACTTTTTGAGAAATGTTTCTCTCTTGGAAATGGTTTTATCAAGCAGTCAACAGAATTTCAAAAGTCCTATTGTATTAATACATTTCAAATTCACAAAAGCCTTAAGATATGCCATACACCTTATGCATAATATGCAGCACACTGACAAACTATTAACTGAAAATCCATGGATACGAGTTTAGGGTTCAAGGAGTACAAATCACTGTTTACTTTTTTGTTCTTATGGAATCTTTGTACTTCAGTAAAAAGTATAGTAATTCAGGACACTCACCTTTAAGTTTTTGAACAGCATTTGGTGTATAATATGTGCTAAAGAATACGTAGCATGAATCACTTGTGAAAGCTGCCCACTTTAGGTTTTTAGGATTTTTCATTAGGTGACTGAAAACACTAGAGGCACATCTTCCCTCTTTAGTCAATGACAAACAAACAAACAAGACAAGCCACACACACACACAATTGAGGAGGTGATTGGAACTACAGAGACAATTCATAGCAGGTTATCCCTTTTTCCATTTGTACACATTTTTATCTAGTTTTTCTGATTTAGTGTTTTTTTTTTTAAATTGGGTCCTCTTTTCCAATGCTCTTAATTTCCCATTGCTCTTTTTTTTGTAAATGTGAATTACTTTTTTCACTCTACCCATAAATAGAGCTCATTCTAATTGACTCACAAATGATCCCAGAGCACAGAAATATCTTTAAAAGAATATTTCTGAAGTTCAGAGGTTTTTATTTTTTTTATTTTATTTATTTATTTATTTTTTAAGTCAAACAATGAATACTCTGTATCTGGGCTTGTTTCACGTTTTACAAGAAGATTAATAGAGATGTGATTAGAGTCAGGTAGTAAGTATTTTTTGGAAAGTGGTTTGGTGTTAGTTTCACATCTCATCTTAGCAGATTTATTTGATGTTAATAAAGTCCCTCTATTGGGATTTGTCTGATATTTTTCTCATGATTAGACTCAAGTTTTGTGTTTTGGGAAGAAAGTCACTGAGGTAGAGTGCCATTCTCATCTAGTCAAAGTACATATTGTCGAGATGACTTATTATGATTCCTATTGACTGAGAGAGTGTTTGTCAGGTTTAATCACTTCAGAGTTAGGATTTTTTCCCCCTTACTTTTCTATACTATATTCTTTGGGAAGAAATTACTATTTACAGTCCATGCTTAAAGGAGTGAGATTCACGATCCACCTCTTGAGGGCAAGGCATCTAAATAAATTATATAAAATTGTTCTGCAAGGGAAAAGCATCTCTTTTTCACCACTTATTCATTCATTTATTTATGTCAGTATTGACTCATAGATATTTATTTTATTCTTTGGGTTATACTCCAGTAACATTTGATTTATTTTGTTGCTCAAATTGTCCCAGTTTTAACCGTTGGGAACTCTCTCAGTTGCCTCCTTTGTCTCCTTAATATACCCCCATAATTGTGGGTTGTTTCGTTGTTGTTGTTTTTGCACAACTCTTATTTTTCATCAGTACAAGATACTCTAGGATCATCTTGTGCATTCTCTGCCCAGTCTTAGAATCTGCCATTTCTCCAAGGAGTCCTGATTCATTTTATTGATGAATGGTATTGGAAACTAAGATCGGAATGCTATGTATTTGAACATTATTTGATACAACTACTCTTTCCCCACTAAAGTGATATCCCATGTAAATTCTTGCAATAATGCTGGATAGTATTTATTGAGGAGTTGCTGAGTTCTGGGCAATGTTTTGATTACTTTATCTATATTGCCTCAGTCTCTAAAATAATCCTTTGATATTAGTACTATTGCTTTCCCTACTGTATCCAAGATTGCTCAAGCTCACACAGAATAATAAATTATGTGATAGATATTCACACCCATGCAGTCTGACTTGTCTGATGTCATTCTAATCCACAAATGCTGGTTATTTACTATACTTTTTTTTTTAATGACATTTAGTTCTTTCTCTTTAATCATATTACTTTGTTTTTTTTTTTAATTTAATTTATTTATTTATTTATTTATTTATGGCTGTGTTGGGTCTTCACTTCTGTGTGAGGGCTTTCTCTAGTTGCGGCAAGTGGGGGCCACTCTTCATTGCGGTGCGCGGGCCTCTCACTATCGCGGCCTCTCCCATTGCAGAGCACAGGCTCCAGACGCGCAGGCTCAATAATTGTGGCTCACGGGCCTAGTTGCTCCGTGGCATGTGGGATCTTCCCAGACCAGGGCTCGAACCCGTGTCCCCTGCATCAGCAGGCAGATTCTCAATCACTGCGCCACCAGGGAAGCCCCCATCATATTACTTTGTATATATAGCTATCAGCTTATTATATTTAGAAATTAATTTCTAATTTTGTGGAAGCCTTCCCTAGAAACCCCAATAATATATGGAAGTTAGGTGCCATTCTTCTATTTGCAATACTGTGTCACTATATTGTAATTCTACACATTTAAATCTCTCTCTTCACTAGTTAATAAACTCCTTAAGTGCTGGAATTCTGGCTTGTATATCCCAAATCCTGTCATAATTTATGGTTTCAGTACATTTGGATAAATGTACATCTTTATGAGGCTGAATATAGTTGATTCATATTAATATTTTTAGAAGTAATTTGCAGTCTTTTGGCCAATTTGTAGTTGTTCAATAATTGTTGAGTGAATGAATATGGATTTATGAAATAAGTCCTATCACTCCTTATGTGGATAGCATTTGAATTATTTCTCAAATAGAAAATAAATACCGAAGGCCTAGGTCTAATTTCATCTAGGTCTTCATGCTAAGAATTTGTTTCTCTAAATAGTATGTGATCCTTCTATCATTTGAAATTGTTTTAAGGTTCATGGAAGTTTGTTTTGTTCTGTTTTGGTGTGGAATTAATAATTCCTTATTGACCTAATAAACACAAAACTTGTTTTCCTGTATATTTTAACGAAAGTAAATGAGAATATACTTTAAAAAAGATTGGGTAAATGGTAAATTTAGAAGAGTTAGGAATACTGGAACAGAAGAGAATTATTTCTGGTACTTAAATATTTATTCATGATTTCTTGTCTCTGGCAAAAATAAAGGGAGGGGGAGTTAAAAATCAAAGTGGATTTAATTCTTTCTCATTATTCAACAAATTCAGTGAACAGAAAAATATAATGGATTTTCTAGGAGCAACTTTTGCTATTTGGGAAATGTTAAAGTAGGTTAAAAGAAAAATAGTTATTGACCTAAATATCTCCAGTGTTAGAAGAATGTTTTCCCTATTTTTCAGAAATAAATACTTTGCTAAAATCTGTAAATAAAATGGTACTGATTTTATATTATATTTGAAGAATTCACTTTTGATGCAGTTGATCAATCCAAGATGATTTTAATCTTCTATTGAAAAAAATTAGAGAATCATGTTTATTAGATGTTTAACTCTGCATGAGGAAGGATTTCAAGTTCCTGCCAATTTTTGCACCCTAGAGTGCCTAGCCCATAAAAGTCACTGAATAAATATTTACTAAATGTCTGCATAAAATACTGGTTAAAATTGAACTTTAAACCAATTTTCTCATAGGGAAATACTATGATTTAGAAAAAATATTAAGTAATCCAATACTTAGTTATTGAGATAATAGTTAATGAATGTAAACATTATTCCATCCTTTATTGGATGGAACTCTCTTTAAAATAAAATTATTTATTCAACTGCTATTGTACCCCCACCACTTTGAGGGGGAAGAAGTATCAATTATAATATGCAAGGGAATCATTTTGACAAGAAATAAGTGACTGATAAAGCCAGTCTTCTTTTCTGAATTTCACTTGGAATTTTATTTTCAAATTTAATAATAAATTTTCATAAGCATGAACAAATGGGTCATAAAAAGTAAAAAAAAAAAAAAAAAAAAACTTGTAGCATACTAGTGAAACTGATGCTTTCCTCAAAATTCTTAAGTTCTGTAACAGAAATAAAGCCAGTGATTTGGAAATTTTGTAGTATATTTTTGCCTTTAAATTAATAAATAAAAAATATACTCAGATTTCCTTTTATGTTTACATTATGGACACTGTTTTTCTGAAATGCTAATTTCAAGTTCCAGCATCTAGTCCACTAATTAGACATGTATAATAAATATTTGTTGAATTAAAGTTTATCCTACATTAGCATCAGTTCGGGTTAGAAGGGTGATGTAGTAAAGTTCTACAATAAATGATGTTAATATTCTCATTGAATTCTAATCAAGTTCTATGCATAAACATTTTTACTATTTTAACCATCCTGAGAATCAAAATACTTACCCCTCATGTATTGATATCTTAAGTCTCATTCTAGAGACTGGTCAATTCAGTCAAAGCTATTGCTTCACAACCCCAATAAATAAACTTCCTTGTGTTAAAAGAATCTAATGTACCATATAGATTTACACTCAGTGGAAACCAACAAATAAATTCAATATATAAAATTGTTTTCTGACAGTGTGCCCAGAATGTTCTAATATTTCATTTATTATTTCTTTCAATGAGTTGTAGAAATCTAGTTTACAAATCATTACATTGGCCATTAGCATATTATAAGCCTCAACTTACTCCATCATGCATGAAGGAAAAAATGAAGTCTTAAAACTCATGCATAAATAAATTCATACCAGTGACTCTAGAAGAAGTAACAGCATTTGTAATTTTGTAAATAGTCCAGTTTATGTTAATAAGCCCATGTTAAATCATTCAGAAAGGATTTGTTGAGCTTATATTTTCCTTGTGCCTAGCATAACTATAATATATGATCTCTCTCTCCTTCTCCCTCTCCTTTTCCTTCTCTCTCTCTCTCTATATATATATGTATATATACACACACACACATATATATACACATATATGTATATATAATCTATATTTAATATGCAGTATATACATATATATACTTTGCTCTTTTTATATTTAATATTCCATATTCTTTCACAGAATGATCATCATAATGCTGGTATTTTTCAGGTAAAGAAAAATCCTCTTCTTTCAAGGTCATCAACAGAATCCCCAAACTCGCCCTGAAGCCTTGCTTATTATCACAAGGGAGACCAGGCAAAGACTATAAGTGCCTCAGCCCTGCACAAAAATCAGTTCAGGGTTCATATTCTACCGAGAGTGAAGCCAGGAATTCCAGAGGGTCATGTTATATTTTATAGTAATGATTCCACTCTCTTTTGCTTTCTGTCTGTGTGTATACACACACACGCATATTGTACTGGGAAAGAATAGACTAAAAGGATTTTACTGAAAGAAGACTAAATTAGAAAATGTATCAGATTTGCATGTAAGGGGAAGAGGCCAATAATGAAAAAGGGGACTAGCGCGTGGAAATATGGAAATAGCCCTTAGCAAACCATGGTAAACTATTCAATTTTGAATTGACAATTTTATCATGGGGTAGGTTCTCAAAGTTGTGGTTTTAGATTCACACCTTTAAAAATCATTATGGATCAACAGTATCTTTTGATTTTGTGGGCTATATTTTATGACCTTTACCATATAGAAATTAAGACTGAGAAACTAAAATATTTATTATTTAATTTAAAAATAACATTTAGAAACCCATTTCACATCAATAAAAGTGGGGTTTCTATTAAAAAATAGAATAATAAACAACAAAAATAATTTTATGAGAATAATGACATTGTTTCACATGTTGACATATCTCTTTCATGTATAGCTTAATTTAAGACATCTGGATACTCATACTGCTTCAGCATTCATCCTGCTGTGACATTTTGTTTTGGTTCAAGTATATGAAGAAAATATAAACTCACACATACGTATATATATATAAATAGTTGGAAAATGGAGGAGTATTTTAGTAACCTTGTCAGATAGTTGCAGACAGTCTAATTTGATGTTGTATCAAACCTTGATAAATGGCAGTTTCTTAATGGTTAGTTGCTATTTGGAATGTGAAATCATATCAATGAACTCATATTCTGTTAAATTCCATTAATATGTCTCGGACTTAAAATAGATTTTGTGTGTGTGTGTGAAATCATTGGTCATTTGAAAAATATTGTTTTACTGGGCAATGTAAACTTCCCAAAAGTTGATACATTTTAGGAAAACAAAATTTAAAAATCATATGCTAATATCATTTAGCTCATCAGAAAATTTTTCACATCTTAAGAAGCAATGGTGCTCATGATGGTAGATAAAAATTTTCCAAAATTCAAATTTTCCCCTGAAATTAAGTCATTGGCAACACATAGTTTAGCTGTTTGTTTTCCTTGAAGTAACAAGTAGTATTCCTTCATTTTTGAGAAAATATTTCCTAAGCACAAAATTTTAAATAACAGTAGTTTTTCAGTCATTCTTTTAAGTTAAATGGTATTCATCAACAACAATAAAGTGGTTAGTTCAGCTCACAACTCAAACAATTTCTTGGGTGGGCAGCAGAAGTGCTTTATTGTTGTATGTACTTCCCATTTCATCACTTAGAATATTAAAAAGACATGTTCTCAAAGTAAATATTTAATAAAATTAATAATTATCAAAGATATTCTTAGGTGAAAACAAGTATTTTTTTTCCATGTGTGTGTAGCAGGTAAAGTTATGACATTTTGTACATTTTGGCACCACTGCCTTGAGTTGTGTTAAGACATAAGCTATCTACACACCACTGCTTTTATACCATCAGTACAAATATCTACAAATGAAAGCAAATACTCTCTTAGTATTGTTAAAAAAAGAATTTTCTTGAACTGCCTGAAAGTGTCTCAGTGAAATCTGAGGACCAAAAACTGCACTTTGATAACTATTGTTCTAACAATATCAACTCAAAGCCGATAGTATTCTATGGAATTGAAAGCAAAGTCACTATTGACTGCAGTATCTCCCATACATGCACGAAGAAAAAAATTTTGAATCAGAGAGAAATTTGTTTTCTGGGGGGATTTTTGCTTATTGAGCATATTTTGGAGGGTACATTCTTATTATGTGAATTAAATACAGGGCCATTTGTATCTTAATTCGTCATTTCTTACAGGTTCCTTTATGTTTCTATTCACCCCTACTACCTTTAAAGGAACATCTAATTGACAGACATTCAGGGTTCATATTATAGCTTATACCTAACAGTGAAACAGTACCTATTTCTCATGACAATAAATAAACTTTACTTACATCTTACTATGCAAAGCCCCTCAACTTAGCAGATACAATGTGGGAGAGCATACCACCTTCTCTTTTCAGAATCTAAATTTGTGTATTGAAAGGACTTTAAGAATCAGTTCAAATCATTCTTATGTAGAGCATGAAAAAGAATTAAATATTTATATAAGTTGATATAATATTTACAGTCAAGTTATAATGTATATACTGTGTTTTGCTGGAGCCAGCTCATAATGGTTCACAAGACTCAAGTGTGTATCTCTCTTCCCAATTCTACATTCACTGATGTTACCAAAACTTAAGCTGAAACTTGCTGAGTTTACCATAAATCAAACCTTTCATTAGGAGGTATTCCTGAAGATAAAACATCATTGAGTCCAGAGGAGGTACATACATGATCATGTTTGATGCCTCTGCTATTGGTGATGATGGTGATGATAATGATGATGATGACAGTAATTTTAATAATATGCACTTTTGCCAAAGTGTCTGACACGGGGTTGTGGTGAAGGAATGTGCAGCGTTTATTGCAAGGCCAAGCAAGAAGTACAGGTGGCTAATGCTCAAAAGACAGAACTCCTAGATGGCTTTCAGGAAAAGGTGAGGGAGAGGGTTGTGGGGTGTGAGATCAGCTTATAGACATTCTTCTGATTGGTTGGTAGTGAGGTAATTGGGAGTCAAGGTCATCAGCCTTCTGGTTCCAATGGGTCTGGGTCTAGCTGCTTATGGTCAGCATACTGTTTACTTCTTCCACCTGGTGGGGATTTCTGTATCTGCAAAATAGCTCAAGGATATGGCTCAGAATACTATCTATAGCCCTTGAGGAGGAGGTAAAAGTCCTTGATTTTGTTTAGTGGCTAAAGTATTATTTTGTCTTGCTTGACTATTTTCCATTGTTTCTGCATTTTCTTCTTTGATTAAATTTGTTCTTTGGAACTTGGAAAAGGCCTTAGAAGGCTAAAGTTTTTGTACAAACAAGAGACAAGCAGAGGACATGGGTGTGTCTGTCCTGAGAAGACCCCTTGGGGTCCTGCTCAGTTACAATCTCCCCTTTTCTTTGATACTCTCAATCTTGAGGGTAAAAAGTGCAGGACAATGGAGTAAAGTTTTGGATATAGAGGTTAATCATAATCTCAGCATTTTAGCATATTTTTCCAGTGCTTTGGATGGCATCATAGGTATATTATGTAATATTTACTAAAGGATGTCAAAATCAAAAACAATGGAACTTTGGCAAAAATCCAACTCAGTTTTGGCATCAGAGTTTATCCTTTTGTCCAATTCAAATAAATTGTTGATTATCTTTAGCAAAAATGACTTATATATCTTCACGGAATTTTGTTAGTGAAGAAATATTAAAAACCCATGTGGGGTTGGTTTGAAAGTAATATACAATAATTCTTTAATAGGATGAAAAAAATCTCAATAACTAGAACTACATGAGAAAATAGGACTAGCACAGTTCGTGGTGTAAATCAATAAATAAATATTGATTAAGAGAAGTTTTGCCTGGGTCTAAAAATAAGGAAGGAAAATGAGAAGTTAGGTCAGTAAACCAAGAGTGAGAGGAGGAATGCTTGGTTAGATGTCAAGATATCCACTGATGTTTATTCTAGTTGTGCCATTAACTGTCTATCCTAGTTGTGCCCTTGACCATATGGAAAGTGCTTCTTTGGACCTCAGTTGTCTTAAATTTACAGTGAGAGAAATTGATTGGTTTACTTTTAGATGCCTTATATTTCTAAAACCTACAGTATGATTATGGACATATATAAGATGACCAAGGAGATATATATATATATACACACACATATGTATACAATAATTACATAAAACATTATATGTGTATAAACATTATACATACATATGTAATATATAATCTAACAGCTACTACATGAGATATATATATATCATGATAGTAATTTAGTTATATATATTAGTGTATATATATGTATAGTAGTATTAGATTATGGTTTCAACCATTATCATGACTTTTGGTCAAACTTGTTGAGCTGTGATGAGTTTACAAAACAGCCTAATCAGATCAATCTCTTCTCTTGTTTCTGTTCAGAACATGGCATCTGCAGAAAATCCATGGCTAATTTAATCGTAAAAGTTATGACATTGTGACACTTTGGCCAAGAAATAAGAGAGATTCTAAAATCTTTAGAAATGTTCAGAGTAATTCCACAGGTTTTATCGAAGCATAACAAAGCAGGAATATCTATTACAATATAGGATTTGGGGAAATGTACGTGTTTCTTTCTATTATATATAATGTTGAGAAGGCATCATCCATAGTACCGAATACAAGATAAAATGAGGCACACTCTTGGCTTGGTGACTAATATTTATATTGGATGGTTAAAATGAAGTGATTCAGAAAGTGTTTAAATTTTAGGAGTATCAGGCTTGTTGGCTATAAGAAGAAAATAGTAATTTAAAGATGTAAAAGGTCTTTTATTAAGACATAAAGTAAAGCAACTCATGTAATCGAAAATAATGGGCTATAAGCCAAATGCAGTGATTGGCATCAGTGCTATCAATAGCTATGTTGCAGTGTAAAATAAAAATAAAAAGCACAACTTGGAAGTATAATACCACATTTCGTCAGAAATCACAAACTGAGAATAAACTTTCTTTAAAGACAAACCTTAGACTCAGATATTGGCTGGCCTAGATTTTAAACTCAACCAACCTTTTTCTAAACATGGGAGCTTCTATCTCCATCTCTTTGTAATAAAGATCATCTCAAGTAAATAGTGCCAATTTCTCTACTGTGATATATATTGCTTTTATTTTATTATTATATTTTCCATTCTATATTGTTTGAATTTTGTATAATGAGCATATATTACTTTTATTAAAAAATACATAATGATAAAACTCAAATACACCTAGATTTTTTGAAGTGGTTTATTTTGAACAATAGGAATTCAAAGAATGATAATGTTCTTTTAACTTTCATGTATTTGGGGGATTTTAATAATTTAAATTAAATTTATTAAAATCATTAATCAAACTGTTACTAAAAGTAAAAAATTTACTTTACACATATGATAGCCTAAGCACTTTACATAGGTTTTTACTTACCTCATTAAATACTCATAACAACTCTGTGCAACTGAAAATATTATTATCCCACTTTCAGTAGTTAGAAAACTGAAGTTGAAAGAGATTAATATCTCTTCCAAAGTGGTGTTACAGATAAAATTAGATAATAGATATGCCTTATTTTGCCTATGAGATTTGCACTTTGCATTTTCCATTGAGTAAAGAGACCAATTAATTCAGTCATAACTGCATATTGAGTTGTCTTCTTTGTACATAGCCTTAGGGTTGTGAAAGCTATTTTGATTTGTAACCCATTTCCAGTAAGCAGAATTTCCTTTCTCTTTCATTTGTGCTTAACAAGAATGTAGAATAAAAGGTGTTTGGGGGAGACTCTTGAGAAAGGATTTAAATATTAGCATTGTCTGAAGTAGATGAAAAGATCTAGGAAACATCTAAGTGTGTTTTTGTTTTTAATGCCTAGAAAAATCAGCACTGGTGGTTTCTGTGTAGCAGTTAAACACTGTTTTATCTCAACCAGCATGTGTGAATGATTATGGTTGAGAAATAAGAAATGATTTCAGCTCAAGCCCTATTTTACAACATAGCTCCTACCCATATGAGATCATATTTTTTGCAAAAGTTTTTATTTTTTCTCTCAGTTTTCTCTTTCCTCTTCTACTTTACGAGCGACTCAACTTTCTCTGAATATGTTTGGTCACTCTGACCTTTTGCTCCTAGTCAAGGGAAAGCCTGCAAGGGGAATCACCATATTCAGACGTTTTAAATAGAATCAAGTTTGCACCATTTTGGTTTCAGTGAGAGTTAAACCTGAATAGGTTTCCTGCCTGTGATTCACTGTCTGTTGAAAAAGGACATAATATGGAAATGGTAATTAATTTCTCTACAGTATGCTCAGGTCAGTGTTTTCTTGATGGTGTAAAAGAACCAGAGAAAGATGTAACTGTGTTTGTATTTCCTTCATGTGTTCTGACATTTCATTTCCTACCTCTCATCAACAGGAGTTCGTGGTCTTCTCATTAAAAAAAGAAAAAAAGAAAAAAAAATTCTTCTATTTTACTTGCTCAAAATTGCAATAATATTTTTAATCTGCATTTGAAATGTCACGTATCATCTTTAAAATTCTCTCTAAATCATCCTTTTAAATTCTATAGCCTTTGAGTAGACCTTTTATATTTTTTTCTTTTCATTGGAAGTTAGTAAAAGGAAAGGAAGGGAAAAATATTAAAGATAGAGAGGCAAAAAAAGTAAAGGAGAGGGAAATGAAACTAAAGAGAAGGAAAAGGAAGAAAAGAGGGAAGAAAATTTCAGATTTCTCAGCATATAATTTTCATTATCTTTCAGTTAAAATATATGATAAAGTTATACATATTATATATTACATTAAATTATTTCAATGGGCTATTTTATCCAATTTTTATTTCTAAAATATAATTGCCTTACTATTATTTGACATAATTTTATACTGTTCTATTTTTAAAGTCCCTTGTTATTAGATTTTTAAATCATTAATGATTAGTCTTTAAAAATGATTGGAATTAGGTATGCATTATATTTGTTCCTCTTCAAATTTTACTTTATTTTTATGTTGCTTTTTAAAAACAAACTTAACTTGAAAATAAGTTTTTTCTGATAATTAAAATCTTTGAAGATTTAATTTATTTAAGTAAGTATAAATTGACTATGTTATCTAGATCAGTGTTTTCAAACTTACCTATGTCCATGAAACATCTGGGAATCGCATTAAATGCAGATACTGGTTTACCTGTCTGAGATTCGGCCTAAGGTTCTGCATATCTAACAAACTTCAGTGTCATGGTGATTCTACTATTCTGTGGACTGCACTTTGTATAGCAAAGACTGTAACAAGCTGTTTTTAAATTCTCATTTAGAAGTAATCTCTTAATTGTGTTTTTTCTCAATGTATTCTTCCTTTCGTCAATTGAATTTTAAGAGAGTATTTCTTAATTTTCAATTAATATTGATTTGATTTGTTTGATTATTTGATTTCTTATTTTTATTTTTATATTGTCATTAGATGTAAAAGTCTGCTCGTATGTAGCAAGTGTTATTTTGTTAAAGCTGGATTGCCAGATATTGCAAATAGAAATACAGATTACTCAGTAATATGACTTTCAGCTAAACAACACATTTTTTGGTATAAGTTGTGTCCCATATATGGATGTAGCTTAAAATTATTCAGTTTATCTAAAATTCAAATTTAACTGGTGTCCTGTAGTTTACCTAGCAAACACAGTTTGAGGTCTAATGTAGCTTTAATGTTATAGACAGTTATGGACAGCTGAAAATATGAATATCTTCATTTGGAAGAACATAAAATCCAATTTAAACCTACAAATTCTGATTTTTTAATTATGTTTACATTCTTTATATCTTTCTTAGTTTCTTTTCCATTTTACCTAACAAATGTAGATAATGAAGAACCTAAATATTTTACAATTTTATATCTGTCAATTTGTAATTATAATCCTATTTGTTTCAGGAGTTTCACTTTTCTATTTTTTTGTCCAATTTTTTTTCGTTTTTGCCAAAATATAGTATATTATTAATTTTTTAGTGGCTTTAATGTTGAGTTCTATACCATATAACAAGTTTTATGGTTCTCATTTTCCTTATGTTTGAGTATGGTATTTATTTGTCTAATGATCTATGATAAAACATTCTGAGATTTTGCAAGGCTATGTTGCCCCAAGTACAAAAGGTCATCCTTTTAAATGTATATAGCCTTTTTGACTTTAATGATGGAATTTGGACAATTTTTATATCTACAGTTTTATTGGTTACGTTTGCAACCAATCAGTTACAGGTTTTGTCATCCTAATTTTTTTTAATATTAATGTTTTGCTGTAACTTCATTTTATTGGGTTTTAGGTAAGCATTGTATTTGATTTCCTTTTATCTTTTAAATCAGTTGGTAAGGTGAAAACAGTTTAAACTTCCAATAATTTATACTAGTTTCTGTGTTTGCCTAGTCTCACATAATCGAACATAATAACTTTGGATTTTACTTTATTTAAGAGGGGCAAATAGTTGTACCCTTTTGGGCTTCAATGAGTCTCTCCTTTACCTACATTTCCCATCTCTGTTAATTTAACACCAAATCTAGTACCTCTCTCCTTTATGGGGTTTTTCTTCTATTTAAATTCTGCATCGCATATTCATTCAATAATTAGAAAAAAAGAGTTATCTTTTGTTAATATTTAATATTATTTGCTACAATATTAGAAAATATCACATCTCAAAGCTAAGCAGCAATATGCTTTTAACTATTCATCTGAATAACTGAAAACACTATCCAGAAATTGCTTAATGAAAACTTCTACCTTGTATATACTCAAATACTTGAGACGTCTCAAATAAATGGCTTTTTAATTTTTCTTTACCAAAGTAAGTTTCCTTGGTTCAGAATTTTCCCTCTCCAAGTTATTTTAAAAGTGCAGTTGTATTGCATTTTTATCTTGTTAACATTGAGAACTTGGAGCTACTCTGATTTGTAATTGTATTATGTCTGTTTTTATCTACTCATACCTATAAAATCATAGTTTAACATATTATGAAAGAACAAATGATGTATAGACATGGATCTTCCAATGATCATTTTAATTCGAGTTCAATGAGAGTTTAATTTCTAAAATCAGAACTTATTCTACCAAGTGAAAATGTATTCTATAATACATTTGCATATAAATGCCATGATTTTTGTTCTGTCTTCCACAATATTTTCTTTTGTTCCCATATTAAAGTTCCATGTTTATTTTCTTATATCTAATATATATTGTGATAGTACTTTTATATCTATATAATGTATTGATTGAATTTTCTGTATTGTCAATTCTGCATTCTACTACCTCCACCAGTTAGTCTATTAATATATTATTCTATTAATATATCTTTGGCTTAAAATATGCATCTGTGTGTTCAAATTTAGGCAAACATTTTCCTTCAGTGTTCATTAAGAAAATAATTAACATTAGAATTTGTTTTGTCCTATTTTAAGGAGCTGCTTTTAAGAGATTAATTTATCTCCAAAGACACACTTGTTAAAAAGCATTTTTCATTTGATCTATAAAAGGTTTACATTCGTCTTATTTTTAAAATTAATCTTCATTAATATATCTTTAGTTTTAACTAATTGTACTGCAATAGCTGAAACATTATTTAGATGATTATATTTGCATGTTTATGGAAGAGAAAGAATTTGAGAAAAATGTTGGTGTTGGTTAACATGCTCCAATGCTGGGTGTTTTTCATTTACTTCATGTTAAACAAAACACTAAAAAATAATTAGCAGAGAAACTCCACCAGGCAATTCAGACAATTAATCTTTCCAAGGCAGTGTGGAGTTATAGGGAGGAGATCAGGAACAAAGGGAAGATCTAGAATATGAGCCTGGCCATTTTTATTTCACTTTTATTCCAGAAGCGTTTTTATTCCAGAGACTTCTACCAATTATGAAAATGATGTCTAGGAGACTGAGATGTTAAGCAGAGTTTTTACCCATCTTATGAGACTGAGGGACCGAAATAGAAGTTTAGGGAAATTTAAGGAGGCAGGACTCTATTCAACATCCCAGTCTTCTGATTGGAATACCAAAGAGGGCTTCTCTAGAAGAAAGAATAAGCTACAACTAGACCAGCACTAACTGTGGCCCAGCTTGCAATCATCTAAACTTCTAATTGGCTTATAAGGATCCTGAATTGATGGAACTCCTCTGCTAGCTGAATGCCAGAAGCAAAAGCATACATTCTGTGGGGAAAATGTCATCATCCAGATACTCAAGTTAGCTTTACGTTTTTTTATGCACAATGCTTGTGATCCAATATAAAATAGCTAGTCATAATAGAAGGCAAGTGATGATGGAAGACAGAGAAGGGGAGACAGAAAAAACAGATAATAGAAACAGGTCCTCAAGAGATTCAAATGATGGAATTATCAAACAAGCTATAAAATCAATATGATTAATATGTGGAAGAACCTAAAAGACAGGATGGAAATTTTTGCCATACAATTTGGAATTGTAAAAAAAGAAGCAATTTGAAAAATCTACAAAAAAAGTCAATATCTTAAATTAAGAAGTTCATTGATTAGTTTAACAGCAAATTTGACAGAGCTGAACTAAGAATTGAAGAGCTGTAAGATAAGTCAGTATGATGTATCTAGGTCTAGAAAGACAAAGGGAAGGGAAACACATAAAAGAGCAAAAGAAAAATAGGAGATTCAGCAAAAAGGTCAAGCATAGGCATAATTGAAGGGCTAGAGAAGTGAGAGTTAATGGGACTAAAGGCATATTTGAAGCGTGAATAGCTGATAATCTCCCAAAGTAATGAAACCCACCAGCCATCATTCAAGAAGCGTGCACGCACACACACACAGCCAATCGAAGTAACTATAAAGAATATTGCCTCTGGTTCGTCTTTTCAAGACATCACAGAAAAACAGCTTAAAATAAAAATTCAAGTCAGAATAGCTCAAACACTCATTAAGCCTATAATACCTTAGTGTAATGATCTGTCTCAGAACATTTTTTAAAAATTGTATTCTTCTAGCAGTCTCATTGTTAATAGAGATAAGGGGAAAAGAAATTTACTTTCCAAATACAAATTATGTGCAAATAGCATTTATTGTTTCTCTCTTTCATTCATAATAATTATTTTATTAGCCATGATCAGAAAGCTTTCTTTTAAATTTTATTTTCTTAAAAATTTACTTTTAATATATCAAAAGAAAAGGGCTTTATTCACTTTCAGCCAAGAAAATACATACATCTATATAATTTTCTTTTTGAACTCAAATGATATCCTATAATACATATTCTTCGGTTTCAAAAACATATTTTTTAAGCCTCTTACTGGCTTCTAAGCAAGTTGGTACACTACAATCAAACTCATTAAAATTAGTCAAATGAGAAGTATACATCATTTCAAGGGTCCATATCATAGCCATATATTATAGTCACAACTGTTCTGTCCTTTCTTTTTTCATATTCTGAAAGGATCCTTTTGTTCCACCATTCACTTCTACTTTCAAGAGCTGAGTTTGGTATACTTAATTAAATCAGAAAATAAGGCAGGGTACACACATGCAACAGAGACAGGATGGTAGGAATTTGCAATTGTCTGTTTAATGTTTTAATGTAAAATCAAATGTGAGTATTAAAGTCAAGATCTATGTGAAAGATATATATCTTCTAGAGTGAATTTTTGAACATTTTTTTCCTTTTACTTGACGATTTACTAACATTAATTTTAATACATATGTTGCTCTCTCACATACATGCTCTTTATATCCTGGAAATATAAGGGCCCCTAAGTGATAAAAGAGAATGGAATCAGTGAACCCATAGTAAAAACTTGTAGCTTGATCAACTGTGAGGATTTTAAAAGTGACATGGGTATATATAAGGTTATTTTCAAATATTTTAAGATACCTGCAATTTGATAAGCCTTTAAATAATTAAAATTCCCAAGAGTACCTATCCTGAGCATCGCATGAGCAAATAAATATATAAGGGTCCAGTGGTAAACGGGTAAAGCTGGCCTGTGGTTGATAGTATGGCATGATGAAAAATATATATTAAATTGTTGACCTAGCTTCTCAGCTCCAGTATAGTTTTGCCATGAAGGGAAAAGGAAACACAGTCTCTTGACACTCTAGATTTTCTAAAGAAATAGGCATTCAGATTCTTATTTGAAGTCTTCTGATTTCTGTATGTCTCCCAAATGACAGCTGATATTTTATGACTAGTGTTTTGAGTGTATGTGGTTTATATTCTTATATCTCGGTGGATTCTCATAACAGTCTGATGAGTCAGGCAAAGGATCAGGGCCCAGGGCCTAATAAAAGACAGTAGTTCAGCAGTAATTCTTGATGCCTAAATTCTGATAACAGTTCTCCCATATGATGCATTAATTCAATATCATTGAGTAAAGAGTCCTTCTGATTTTCTCTAGTTTGTCTAAAAAATTCAACAAGGATTTTTTGTTGTTGTTTATTTCCCTTTGCAACAAGTGTTTTTCCTTCATGCTCAATAGTTATTTCAATTAAACTGTCAGGATATGTTTCACACTCTCCCAAACCTGGCATCTTACAGCAGAGTGTACACAACATTTTGTAAAGGAAGTTTGGAGAGCTTGCAATGAATATAGAAATGTTTTTATCTAAAAATCTTCTGATCTCTACATAGATAGCACTAAATAAATCTCTATACAGGCTATTGTTATAAGAAAAATCAAAGGCTTAGTTCTAATTGTACATAGATTTAAAACTCAGTTTCAATAAAGACTGAAAGTAAAGGACGTTACATTTTGCTTTGTAAGCTCTTCCAAGAATGAATTGCATTGCCTCTTGAAATGGCTCTTAGTCATCACTTTCAAAGGCATTTAATGGTTGTACTAGATCTAAATCATAACTTACATGTGCATTGATACTTGCTAGCTGTATTAAGACCTGAGTCAGCACTGGCCATGGCTGAGCAAGATCAGGTTATTTGGTGGCTTCCACCTAACTGGAGAAGGGTTGCAGCTTTCACTGTGACTATGATAAACCACTCTGTCTTGTACCCTGATAGAAGAGATTCCTTGAATTTACTATATTGTAGAGTTTTTGGTTATAGTTTTAGATGAACTCCTAAGAGATTTGATATAAGCTGGAAATTTAAATATGGCTTTTAATAATTAAAAATAATTGTGTAATTTTGAATGTGAATACAATTGAGAGATAATATAGCCCAACCCCTTATTTTAAAGATAGGACAACCAGGCATAGAGCAGGATGACTGCTCCAGGCCACGTAGCTTGTTAGCAGCCAAGCTGGAATGAGAATACAGGACTCCAGAATATAATGCAGGTTGAGCTCCTGTATTTTGTTGCTAAGTACCAAGATTTAGTATTTAGCCATACTAACATAAAAAGAAAGAACAGGAGAGGTGGGGTCAGACTTGGAGATAACACTGATATTCTTTGTTAGTTTAAATTTTCCTATGAGTTGTTTCACTACAGCTATGATGTTTTCTTTTTTTACTGAAAAGCATCTGAAACAATCAACAATTCTACAAAAGGGTCAGAAAGCACACAATTCAGAAACAACTACAATAACCTTTCATAAGCAAGGGTTCCTTCCTAAAAGATACACATTTTAATTCATCTCTTCTGCATTCAAGCTACTCTTCTAGGTGATGTGGATGTAAATAGTTCCCATAATATGAAGCTTAAAGTTAATAGGAGAAATGACAGGAGTGCAAAATGATGCTTTCATTAAGTGTTGATTAGGTTCAGGATGAAGTGATATTACTTTTGATTAATATATCCAGAATAGGCTCATGGACATAAAATAATGAACAAAGATTAGGAACAGTAAAGTGAAACAAATTTTGAAAGGAAGGTGGGGAGTTTAGTTTGAATCCTCTAAGTTTAAGAAGACACTAGTCTGGTTAGGTAAATTTTATTGATAGATATAAATATATGGACATGGGGGGAGTATCTTCCAAAATGTGATATTAGAAACAATCAAGGGAATAGGAATCAAAAGGAGTGAGAATTTCAGGAATGCCTCTATTTATGGAGAAGATGGAAAAGATAATCCAATGGAGGAGCAAGAGGAGATGTAGTCTGAATGTAAGAAGCACACCAGTGAGTGCTGAATGACAAAAAGTAGCCAAAGAACCAAGAAGTCCTGGATGAAGTTGGAAGCGATGAGGAACTGCTATTTCCTCAAGCTCTGAACCCAAAGCTTTGACCTTGGACGACAGAGACTCGTCTGAATGTCATACCAAACTTGAGGACTTTACAGAACTTGAAAGTATACAAAAGCAAAGGTACAGCACTTAGTATACTATAAATAACATCTTGCTTTAAAAATATATGTATTTCTTATATTTGAAAATAAATAATTTGAGATATAAAACATTTGTCAAACAAGCTGTAAATATGTGCCATTTTAATATGTTACAACATCATTTCATGTTGAAAAAAGCCTATTTCTAGATTTTGTTGACTGTGAATTATATGATGCCTGTCAAACTGAGTCCATCACTGGTCCAGATAAATGTACAAGTAAACGAGGTATGCTTCATGTGTGAACTAAATTTCAAGATAAGTGCCCTAGCTAATCCATTGCTCCTCCCAAACTATTTTACCACTCCTAAGCACCTCTTTCTCTGATATAAATCCCTATTAATGAGCAACTCTTCTTTTCATGCTAAAATTATATTACATTAATTTTTTTCTAAAACAGGAATACATGTCTTCAAAAAATAAAACAGCATTAAAAATTTCACATATTTATGTTTGATAAAATGACACATTTTGTTTCAAATGACATATTCATTTCTTTTCCCTATTACTTGAATGAATAAAAACATTCCGTACTCTTCATTAGCATTACATGAGGCAATTTTCAAAAATAATATTTATAAGCAGTATTTTCTAACAAGTATAAAATTTTTTAAAATAAAACTCAATTCAGGAATAGAGAATTTTGTATTCCAACTGCCTGATTTTATTGAAGGGTTAATAAGCAATTTAAAAAAATAAAAAGAAACTGCTTTGATGAACAATAGTTAAGATTATTCTGTCACCTTTATTTAACATTTAATAGTCAAAAATATTGTTAAAATTACTTTATAGAATGTAAAATCCATGTCCCAAGTCAACAATAAATTAATGTAACCTGATTTTTAGAATACAAGATAGAAAACTATTGAAGATTATTTTACACACACACACACACACACACACACACACACACACAGAGATTCCTACCTCTCCCCTTACATCGTATGCGTTAGAGGAATTATATCTTTCCTAAAAAGTAAGGGTTTGGACTTCCATTTCCAGTAATGTAATTAACTGGAAATATAGTGAAACCTCTCTAATATAACTTTCTTAGAATTACTGTAATGTATATATTTAAACTTGAGATGATGCAAAATTAATGCAGTTTTTCAGAAGCTGTTTTTTTTCTAAAACTCATGAATCCATAGGGATAAAGTGATTCCAAAAACAGCATTTGTCCTGAGTTTATCTACTAATCTCAGACTATCTAGAGACTGGGATTTACCAAGTAAAGATAAAGGGGTCAAATAACAAAATCAAGGCTATGAGCAGATTGAAAGTTTGGGGCATAGAAGTGGAGCTAAGACTCCAAAGGCACAAAACCCTCAGTGAGAGGAGCTAGACAGTGGGGATGCATGCATGTCCCAGGTTTGGCTCTGGGAGGAGCAGGAAAACACATTTCTGTGAAACTTTTGAACTACAAATTTGCATTTTGGATTTGGGGTTAAAATCTACTTTCCTTAATGATCTGAAAACCCAAACTAAAAATTATAAAGAAATTCTGATTGGTGGTACCATCAAGTCCAAGACAGAAACAAAGCCAAATACTCTGTAGAAGGAATACTTTAATTCAAACCTCAGTACTGTCTTGATTAGTATAGCTTTATGTGAGCCTTTAAGAAGTTTATTGTGAGTCCTTCAAATTTTTAAAAATTGTTTTGCCTTTCTGTAGAAATTTGTACGAGATTTAAAATATAAATTTATTTATTTCTTTATTTATTTTTGGCTGTGTTGGGTCTTCGTTTCTGTGCGAGGGCTTTCTCTAGTTGCGGCGAGCGGGGGCCACTCTTCATTGCGGTGCGCGGGCATCTCACTATCGCGGCCTCTCTTGTTGCGGAACACAGGCTCCAGACATGCAGGCTCAGTAGTTGTGGCGCACGGGCCCAGTTGCTCCGCGGCATGTGGGATCTTCCCAGACCAGGGCTCGAACCCGTGTCCCCTGCATTGGCAGGTGGATTCTCAACCACTGCACCACCAGGGAAGCCTGAGATTTAAAATAAAAAACAAAAGCTGCTGGGATTTTGACTAGGATTACATTGAATATAACTATATTGAATCTTAAAATCCATTAACATGTCTCCGTATTTAGGCCTTGTTGGTTGTCTTCCATTAGTGTTTTCTAGTTTTCAGTATACAGATCACATAGGAATTTTGTTCAATTTATACCCAAGTATTTTATTTTTGGTACTTTGTCAATGATATTTGTTTTACAATTTGGATTCAGTGCTTTATTGCTAGTCTGTACAAATGCAATTGATTTTTAAATATCACTTTGTAGCCTGCAAACTTGCAAACTTCACATACAGCTTCTGTAAGTTTATTCTAGATTTATGGATTTTCTTTGTAGACAATATCGTATGTGAACTGAAATAGTTTTATTTCTTCCTCTCTAATCTGGATGAATTTTATTTCTTTTTATTGCCTTACGTTTTAATATAATGCTGGATATGAGCTTTGCTGTTTTTTGAGTGAATATTAAATTTTTCCAAATCCATTTGCATCTATTAAGATGATCATATCATTTTCTTCTGTTAACATGTTGAATTACATTCATGTGAAACTATTTTTCAAGATTATTCTTTTTATATGTTACTAGAATAGATATATTAACATTTTGCTAAAGATTTTTGAGTCTATGTTCATGAGTATTATTGCTCTATAGTTTTTTTTTTTCTATTCTTGTGGTTCCTGTGTGGATTTTGATATTAATGAAATGCTAACCTCATAAAATTTGTTGGAAAGTATTCCCTCCTTTTTAATTTTTCTGAAAAGTATTGCACGAAGATGTGGAATTATTTTTTCTTAAATGCTTGAAAGATTTCTCCATTGAAAACATCTAGTCCTGAAGTTACTTGATAGAAAGAATTTTACTAGAAATTCCATTTTTTTTTTAGTAGATGTGAGACTATTCAGGTTATCTATGTCATCTGAGTAAGTTTTCATAATTTGCATCTTTTGCAAAATTAATACTAACTATTTGTTGAATATGGATGCAGAGTTTGTGGAATCTCTTATTTAATGGACAGAATAATGCCCCCCTCCCCAAATGTCCGCATCCTAATTCTCAGACTCTGTGAATACGCTACCTTAACAAGGAAAAATTAACTTTACCAGTGTGGTTAAATTAAGGATTTTGAGAGGAGGAGGTTATTCTGGATTATCCAGATGGTCCCAGTGTAATCTTAAAGGCTCTCAAAAGAGAGAGAGGGAGGCAAGAGAGTCAGAATTAGAGGTGATGTGATGATAAAAGCAGAAGGATAGAAGGCAATATGAAAATGGAGGGAGATGCCAAAGGAATGCAGGCAGCTACTAGAAGGCAGAAAAAGTAAGGGAATAGATGCTTCCTTAGAATCCTCAGAAGGAATATAATCTGCTTGACCCTGATTTTAGGGCTTCTGGCCTCTAGATATGTCAATTCCTATTGTTTCAAGCTAATAAATTTGTGGTAATTTATCACAGTAGGAAGTTAGCACATCTTCTTATACTTTTAATGTCTGTGTGGTCTGCATTATGTTCCCTCTTTTAATTCTGATATTGGTTAATTGTGTCTTTTCTCTTTATTTGCTTGCTCAGTCTGGCTAGAGATTTTTTAATTGTACTTTTTTTTTCCAAAAGTCAGTTTCACTGATTTTTCTCTATTCTTTCTCTGTTTTAATTTATTTCATCTCAACTTTTAAATTTATTCCTTCTACTTGTTTAGGATTTAACCTTCTATTGTTTCTCTAGTTTCTTAAAATGAAGGCTTAAATAATTGATTTGAGTATTTCCTCTTTTCTAAAAGAAGAACAAGAAAAAGAAGAAAAAATTCCTCCATAAAATTTCATCTAAGCAATGCTTAGCCTAAATTCTGTACATGATATTTTGCACTTTTATTTTCATTAACTTCAAAATATTTTTAAACTTATTTTGAGAATTCCTTTTTGACCCATGTCATATTTAGAAATTTTTATTCAAATGTGAAATAATTAGGAATTTTCCAGTTATCTTTCTGTTACTGGTTTTTAACTTAAATCTCTTACTATTGCATAAAGTGCACACTGCATGATTTCTATTCTTTTAAATTTCTTAAAGTTTGTGTCCCAAAATGGGATTTATATTGGTAAATGTTAAATGCAAACTTCAGAAGAACATGTATTCACTGTTGCTATGGTGTGTTCTATAAATAACAGTGAACAACAACAGAATAAATCCAAAGAAAATCACTCCTAAACATATAATAAAAGTGACAAAAACATAAAGAAAAAACATTGAAAGCAGCAAAAGAAAAATGACAGAATGCATAACACATGGGAATAATTATTCAAATGACCATGGGTTTTCTTATCAGAACCACTGAATGACAGTGAAATAACACTGTCAGTTGAAACAGTGAAACATTTTAAAAGAAGAAAGTAAAAACACAGAAATCTATATCTAATGGAAATATTATTCTTATGTAAATGAAAAATGAGAACATTTTCAGATGAAGGAAAACTAAATAAATCAACTGCAAGCAGCCTGGCTATATACAAAGATGCTAAAGGGATTCTTCAGGCTGAAAGGAAATAGTGCTAGTGGGCAATTTGGATCTTTGAGAATGAGGGAAGCCCAACAGTAATTGTGAATATTTAGAGAAATATAAAATACTAAGCATTTTTCTTCTTAAGCTCTTAAAATTAATATAAATTATTAAAAATATATAATATTGCCCTGCAAGTTTTAACATATATGTGCATGACAACTATTACATAATGGTTGGTAGAAGAAAAGAATCTACTTGTCTCTAAGCTTTCTACATTTTGTGTGAAGTGATAAATACTAACTCGACATAGTTCGTGAAGGTTAGGTATGACAAAGAAAGCTAAACTAAAAATATGTATATTAGGGATAAATAAAATTTTAAGCCAAAAGAAGCCAGGGAAATGGAAACAGTGGAACAACAATGACAACAACCACAGAACAAATGGGGCAAAAGGAACACAAAGAATAAAATGGTATACTCAAATCCAACCACATCAGTTGTTACACATCAAATGGTAATTATCTAAATACTCCAATTAAAAGGAAGGGAAAGGTGGGGTGGATTCAATAATAATAGGACCTTACTATATGCTGCCTACAAGAGACAAATTTTGAATATAGAAACACAGGTAAGTTGAATGTGATGGATGGAAAATGATAAACCATGCAAACCATACACATAAGAGGACTGATGTGACTATTTAATAAACAGGGAAATAGACTCTGAGATGTGCTTTTTTATTTATTTATTTTTAATCAAAATCTATAATGAAAATTACCGCTAATGCTAAAACTTGAGACATTCTTTTAAATTTAGGAATAAGGCAAAGGTGCTTATAATCAAAGTTCTTCTCTTGTACAGCAACATGTTGGAATTCTTGGTCAACAATAAGATGATAGCATAGAAAGAGAGGTACAGTATGAGTTTCCAAGGAACAAGACATACTTGACATATTATTTGTACTAATATGAGAGTTAGCAAGGCTGCAAAACACCAAAACAAAAACATTCATCTATCCCAGAAATAACCAACTCGTGAAGAAAATGGTTTTATAGTTTTAGATTTTATTTTTAGTTCTAGTTCAAGTTATGAATTAGTATCTAATTAAGGCTAACTTTTATATAAAATGTCTGTTGTGAAGTTGGTGTAAATGCTTAGTTACTTCCATAAGTTTCCTCAGGTAACCCAGCACCCTTTGTTAAAAGATTTTTCTTGTCCCATTGAATTGCCTTGGCAACTGTTTTTGGATTCTCTCTTCTATTACATTGATCTATATATCTGTGTACCAGTATCAAAGTGTTTTAATTCCTGTATCTTTCAGTCTTAAAATCAATTAGGATAAATCCTTCCACTTTTTCTTTATTTAAAAAACTGCTTTGGTTATTCTCTAGGTCTTTTAATTTTCATATACTTTTTTTAAAAAGCTTGAAAATTTCTACTGAAAAAGCCTGCTGTAATTTTGATAGACATTTGAAACTATAGGTCAGTTAGAAGAGAATTGACATCTTAGGAAATATTGAGTCTTCCAATCTATAAACATGATATATCTCTCCACTTATTTAGGTCTTTAAAAATATTTCTCCAGATACACTTGGGTAGAGGTCATTGATGCCTTTCTTAGATTTATTTCTAAACATTTTGTATTTCTAGGCATTACTGTAAATTGAATTGTTTTCTTCATTTTATTATCCATTTGTTTGCTGCTAAGATAAAAGAACCCTCTGATCTTGTTAAATTCATTTATCAGTTCTTGGAGTTGTTTCATAGACTTCCTGGGATTCTCTATTTAAACAATGCTGGGCTTCCCTGGTGCTGCAGTGCTTAAGAATACGCCTGCCAATGCAGGAGACACGGGTTCAATCTCTGGTCCAGGAAGATCCCACATGCCACGGAGCAACTAAGCCAGTGTGCCACAACTACTGAGCCTGCGTTCTAGAGCCTGTGAACCACAACTACTGATACCGTGTGCCACAACTACTGAAGCCTGCGTGCCTAGAGCCCTTGCTCCACAACAAGAGAAGCCACCGCAATGAGAAGCCTGCACACCTCAACGAAGAGTAGCCCCCACTCGCTGCAACTAGAGAGGGCCCATGCACAACAACGAAGACCCAACACAGCCAAAAATAAATAAATAAAATAAACTTTTAAAAGATTAAAAAATAAATAAAAAATAAACAATGGTATTCTTAGCAAATAGAGACATTTTTTTTTCTTTCTGTGCTTGATGTTTCCTATTTATGGAAGTTTGTTTTTAGTCATGTATTTTCTAATATGTTTAATATAAATATTTATTGAACATTAAGGAATGCATTTTGCATCTTTTGAGATTATAGTATCAGTTTTCTCTTTGGTCTTTTAGTGTAATGAATTCTATTAATGGATTGTCTATATTGAATCTTATTTGTTTTCCTTAGGTAAAGCTCATTCATTATCTAATACTTTTGTGGAAATTTTTTTGCATCAATGCTTCTGTACTATTTGGGCTTATTTTCGTTTTCTTTCCCTATATTGTGTTTATCTATGTTTATTGCTGAAATTATGTATAAATTATATATTCTTGTTATCTGAGTTGATACCTCCTCCTCACACTTTTTTGTTTGTTTGTTTGTTGTAATGGAGCTACTAAAGTATCTAAAGCAAGGGAGTGGCATTATTAGGTTTGCATTTTGTAAAGGTCACTAAGATAGAGTGGAGAATGAATTTGAAGGCAATAATATTACTAGAATCAGGGAAAGCAGTTGAGTGTTGTTGGTGTTTGTTTGTTTTTGTAATAGGAGCTTAAATGATCAGGCAGTGGAAGTAGAGATAAAAATTTGAGTTGTCAGTTAGATATGGTGAAATGTAGTCGCAATTAGATAGGTGGGCACAAGGGCTAGGAAGTTTACAAGTTTCTGGCTCGGGAATCTCTATGATAAAGCCATTGCTTAGATAGGGAGTATACGAAAAAAATAGTAAGCATAATAATGATCCTGACAGTTTTTGATGTGCCTATGATTATTGGTAGTCATTTCGGATTTATAGGTATAGAGCTCAGAGAAGAATTTAATTTTAGAGATTTCTGAGAGAAGTGAGTGATCATGTTTTTAACCATAAAAACAGGAGAAAATATTCAGCTTTGTTAGCAATTTGGTAGAAAGCAAGAGTTCCATGAATTGAGAGTAAATTAAGAGCGGTGAAAACTATGATTTAGCCTTGGTTTTTGTTTGTTTTGCCATAACTTCTTGCATCACTTCTTAATGAACTGTGTTTCAGGGTCCATGTACTAGCAGCTCCAAATCTGAGACCTTAAAATTATGGAGTTTAAGGAATCACCCAAATTCCTTATAGCTGAGTGATGCAGCTGGTAACGTGACTGCAATCTGTCTTCCATACTCACACTCTTGGCTTTCAGGCTACAAAAGAGTAACCTTCCTAGAAGCGCAAATGCAATAGGCTTTTCTTTTGCAACCCTGATGTGTGATTTTTGATGAAGTAGTTTTGGGAGATATCAAGAACTCCAGTGTAAAAGGTAAATATAAATGCATGATATTGGTTAGGATTCTCTGCACCTTTGTAGACTAATAATAACTGCCCTCCCAGGATTGTAATGTTGATGGGGAAATAGAGTTGAGTCTGAGCACAGCTCTAGTAAAAGCCTTTGTTAAATGGCTTAACACCTTGTTATATAAAGAGAACATAATCCCTATTTTTTTTACGGAAAATGTATCCAAGCAATTCTTATTCTTGTGCAAATGAACATTAATGCTTTATTCTTCAGATTTCACCTACAAAAGGAGTATCATGTAAGCCCCTTTCTCTCCACAAAGTGGCTGCTATGGAAACAAGCCCTGATGCATGACAGAGGAAGAAATCTAGCTGTACTGTGCTTAAACAAAGAGGAGAAATTTCCACAGGATTTCCAATTGTATGTGGAGCCAATAAAGAAGTGACTGGGAATTACACTGCACTGCAAATCTAACGAAGGGGTTGCTAATTCAGCTTCACAAGATACGTTTTCTCAAGGCCCATAATTAAAAGTGAGTTTCAGGGCACTAGCAGAGAAGTCAGATTTGCTCCGAACCTGAGGGGCTTATAAACTGGCTGCTTTTGCAAACTGCTTTCAGCCTTTTAGGTCAAGAGGGGAAGAATTAATGCCTTTGTGTGGTGGAATAAATGCTCCCCTAGTGGCTTCAAAGAAGAGATTTGCCTCCCTAAAGCTCAGATTACGTACTGGTACAAGGGAGAACTGGCTTTGGAAGAAGTTAAATTTGCTGCAAAAAGTTACAGGTATACTGGATTACAACACTGTGCTTTGCATTATAATCGCATGCCTCCAGTTTTGTCTTCGACATGCCCTTTATTGTACCTGCATAATTTGGAACTTAACAGACACATTTATAAAGTTTATGTGTAAAAGTCTAGGCCAAAATATACTGTGAGCAGCAGAAGTAAGAAAAGGGGAGGGGTCCCACAATCCAAGAATATTTTGAAAAATATCTAGGAGTCTGTTTCCCTAGGATATCACAGGATTGGTTTAAAATCTAGTCACATTGACAAGAGGGCAGACAGCAGAAGCAAGAAGAACTACAATCCTGCAGTCTGTGGAACAAAAACCACATTCACAGAAAGATAGACAAGATGAAATGGCAGAGGGCTATGTACCAGATGATGGAACAAGATAAAACCCTAGAAAAACAACTAAATGAAGTGGAGATAGGAAACCTTCCAGAAAAAGAATTCAGAATAATGATAGTGAAGATGATCCAGGACCTCAGAAAAAGAATGGAGGCAAATATCTAGAAGATGCAAGAAATGTTTAACAAAGATCTAGAAGAATTAAAGAACCAACAGAGATGAACAACACAATAATGGAAATGAAAAATACACTAGAAGGAATGAATAGCAGAAAAAGAATGGATAAGTGACCTGGAAGACAGAATGGTGGAATTCACTGCTGTGGAACAGAATGAAGAAAAAAGAATTAAAAGAAATGAAGACAGTCTAAGAGACCACTGGGACATTACACACAACATCATTGGCATTATAGGGGTCCCAGAAGGAGAAGAGAGAGAGAGAAAGGACCCAAGAAAATATTTGAAGAGATTATAGTTGAAAACTTCCCTAAAGTGGGAAAGGAAATAGCCACCAAAGTCCAGGAAGTGCAGCAGGTCCCATTCAGGATAAACCCAAGGAGAAACACGCCGAGACACATAGTAATCAAACTGGCAAAAATTAAAGACAAAAATTATTGAAAGCAGCAAGGGAAAAATGACAAATAACATACAAGGGAACTCCCATAAGGTTAACAGCTGATTTCTCAGCAGAAACTCTACAAGCCAGAAGAGAGTGGCATGATATATTTAAAGTGATGAAAGGGAAGAAACTACAACCAAGATTACTCTACCCAGCAAGGATCTCATTCAGATTCGACGGAGAAATCAAAAGCTTTACAGACAAGCAAAAGTTAAGAGAATTCAGCACCACCAAACCAGCTCTACAACAAATGTTAAAGGAACTTCTCAGTGGGAAACACAAGAGAAGAAAAGGACCTACAAAAACAAACCCAAAACAATTAAGAAAATGGTCATAGGAACATACATATCAATAATTACCTTAACGTGAATGGATTACATGCTCCAACCAAAAGACACAGGCTTGCTGAATGGATACAAAAGCAAGACCCATTTATACGCCGTCTACAAGAGACCCACTGCAGTCGTAGGGAAACATTCAGACTGAAAGTGAGGGGGTGGAAAAAGATATTCCATGCAAATGGAAATCAAAAGAAAGCTGGAGTAGCAATACTCATACCAGATAAAATAGACTTTAAAATAAAGAATGTTACAAGAGACAAGGAAGGATACTACATAATGATCAAGGGATCCATCCAAGAAGAAGATATAACAATTATAAATATATATGCACCCAACATAGGAGCACCTCAATACATAAGGCAACTGCTAACAGCTCTAAAAGAGGAAATTGACAGTAACACAATAATAGTGGGGGACTTTAACACCTCACTTACACCAATGGACAGATCATCCAAACAGAAAATTAATAAGGAAACACAAGCTTTAAATGACACAGTAGACCAGATAGATTTAATTGATATTTATAGGACATTCCATCCAAAAACAGCAGATTACACTTTCTTCTCAAGTGCACACGGAACGTTCTCCAGGATACATCACATCTTGGGTCACAAATCAAGCCTCAGTGAATTTGAGAAAATTGAAATCATATCAAGCATCTTTTCTGACCACAAGGCTATGAGATTAGAAATGAATTACAGGGAAAAAAAGGTAAAAAACACAAACACATGAAGGCTAAACAATACGTTACTAAATAACCAAGAGATCACTGAAGAAATCAAAGAGGAAATCAAAAAATACCTAGAGACAAATGACAATGAAAACACGACCATCCAAAACCTATGGGATACAGCAAAAACAGTTGTAAGAGGGAAGTTTATAGCTATACAAGCCTACCTCAAGAAAGAAGAAAAATCTCAAATAAACAATCTAACTTTACACCTAAAGGAACTAGAGAAAAAAGAACAAACAAAACCCAAAGTTAGCAGAAGGAAAGAAATCATAAAGATCAGAGCAGAAATAAATGAAATAGAAACAAAGAAAACAATAGCAAAGATCAATAAAACTAAAAGCTGGTTCTTTGAGAAGATAAACAAAATTGATAAACCATTAGCCAGACTTATCAAGCAAAAGAGGGAGAGGACTCAAATGAATAAAATTAGAAATGAAAAAGGAGAAGTTACAACAGACACTGCAGAAATACAAAGCATCCTAAGAGACTACTACAAGCAACCTTATGCCAATAAAATGGACAATCTGGAAGAAATGGACAAATTCTTAGAAAGGTATAAGCTTCCAAGACTGAACCAGGAAGAAAAAGAAAATATGAACAGACCCATCAAAAGTAATGAAATTGAAACTGATTAAAAATTTCCAACAAAAGCCCAGGACCAAATGGCTTCACAGGTGAATTCTATCAAACATTTAGAGAAGAGCTAACACCCATCCTTCTCAAACTCTTCCAAAACATTGCAGAGGAAGGAACATTCCCAAACTCATTCTATGAGGCCACCATCACCCTGATACCAAAACCAAAGATACTACAGAAAAAGAAAGTTACAGACCAATATCACTGATGAATATAGACGCAAAAATCCTCAACAGAATACTAGCCAACAGAATCCAACAACACATTAAAAGGATCATACACCATGATCAAATGGGATTTATCCCAGAGATGCAAGGATTCTTCAATATATGCAAATCAATCAATGTGATACACCATATTAACAAACTGAAGAAGAAAAATCATATGACCATCTCAATAGATGCAGAAAAAGCTTTTGACAAAATTCAACACCCATTTCTGATAAAAACTCTCCAGAAAGTGAGCATAGAGGGAACCTACCTCAACATAATAAAGGCCATATATGACAAACCCACAGCAAACATCATTCTCAATGGTGAAAAACTGAAAACATTTCCTCTAAGATCAGGAACAAGACAAGGATGTCCACTCTCACCACTATTATTCAACATAGTTTTGGAAGTCCTAGCCACAGCAATCAAAGAAGAAAAATAAATAAAAAGAATCCAAATTGGAAAAGAAGAAGTAAAACTGTCACTGTTTGCAGATGACATGACACTATACATAGAGAATTCTAAAGATGCCACCAGAAAACTACTAGAGCTAATCAATGAATTTGGTAAAGTAGCAGGATACAAAATTAATGCACAGAAATCTCTTGCATTCCTATACACTAATGATGAAAAATATGAAAGAGAAATTAAGGCAACACTCCCATTTACCATTGCAACAAAAAGAATAAAATACCTAGGAATAAACCTACCTAGGGAGACAAAAGACCTGTATGCTGAAAACTATAAGACACTGATGAAAGAAATTAAAGCTGATACCAACAGATGGAGAGATATACCATGTTCTTGGATTGGAAGAATCAATATTGTGCAAATGACTATACTACCCAAAGCAATCTACAGATTCAATGCAATGCCTATCAAATTACCAATGGCATTTTTTACAGAACTAGAACAAAAAATCTTAAAATTTTTATGGAGACACAAAAGACTCCGAATAGCCAAAGCAGTCTTGAGGGAAAAAAAAACGGAGCTGGAGGAATCAGACTCCCTGACTTCAGACTATATTACAAAGCTACAGTAATCAAGACAATATGGTACTGGCACAAAAACAGAGATATAGATCAATGGAACAGGATAGAAAGCCCAGAGATAAACCCATGCACCTATGGTCAACTAATCTATGACAAAGGAGGCAAGGATATACAATGGAGAAAAGACAGTCTCTTCAATAAGTGTGCTGGGAAAACTGGACAGCTACATGTCAAAGAATGAAATTAGAACACTCCCTTACACCATACACAAAAATAAACTCAAAATGGATTAGAGACCTGAATGTAAGCCCGGACACTATAAAACTCTTAGAGGAAAACATAGGAAGAACACTCTTTGACATAAATCACAGCAAGATCTTCTTTGATCCACCTCCTAGAGTAATGGAAATAAAAACAAAAATAAACAAATGGGACCTAATGAAACTTAAAAGCTTTTGCAAAGCAATGGAAACTACAAACAAGATGAAAAAACAACCGTCAGAATGGGAAAAATTATTTGCAAAGGAATCATCAGACAAAGGATTAATCTCCAGAATATATAAACAGCTCTTGCAGCTCAATATTAAAAAAGAAAACAACCCAATCAAAAAATGGGCAGAAGACCTAAATAGACATTTCTCCAAAGAAGACATACAGATGGCCATGAAGCACAGGAAATGCTGCTCAACATCACTAATTATTAGAGAAATGCAAATCAAAACTACAATGAGGTATCACCTCACACCAGTTAGAATGGGCATCATCAGAAAATCTACAAACAACA
Source organism: Eschrichtius robustus (assembly GCF_028021215.1). Taxonomy (NCBI): domain Eukaryota; kingdom Metazoa; phylum Chordata; class Mammalia; order Artiodactyla; family Eschrichtiidae; genus Eschrichtius; species Eschrichtius robustus. Next base: position 71,378,788 of record NC_090830.1, read on the forward strand.
AATGCTGGAGTGGGTGTGGAGAAAAGGGAACCCTCTTGCACTGTTGGGGGGAATGTAAATTGATACAGCCACTATGGAGAACAGTATGGAGGTTCCTTAAAAAACTAAAAATAGAAGTAGCATACGATCCAGCAATCCCACTCCTGGGCATATACCCAGAGGAAACGATAATTCAAAAAGACACATGCACCCCAATGTTCACTGCAGCACTATTTCCAATAGCCAGGTCATGGAAGCAACCTAAATGCCCATCGACAGACAAATGGATAAAGAAATGGCTGTACATATATACAGTGGAATATTACTCAGCCATAAAAAGGAAAGAAAGTGGGTCATTTGTAGAGACGTGGATGGATCTAGAGGCTCTCATACAGAGTGAAGTCAGAAAGAGAAAAAGAAATATTGCTTATTAACGCATATATGTGGAACCTAGAAAAATGGTACAGATGAACTGGTTTGCAGGGCAGAAATTGAAACACAGATGTAGATAACAAACGTATGGACACCAAGGGGGGAATGCAGTGGTGGGTGGTGGTGGTGGTGTGATGAATTGGGAGATTGGGATTGACATGTATCCACTGATGTGTATAAAATGGATGACTCATAAGAACCTGCTGTATAAAAAAATAAATAAAATAAAATTTAAAATAAAAAGATATTTATGTACTTGTGTTAGTTTCCATGGCTGGATTAAAAAAAATAAATAAAATAAAATCTAGTCACATTAATATTTATAATCCATATTTCCAAGGCTTTTCTCCCTTCTGATATGGTGAGATCTCTAGCCTCAAGCTATGTCTTACATGTACTAATAAATGATGCCTGTAGCCTCCCACAAAAAGTCCACTCCCACTCTGGCCTACTTTCAAGATGTACCTGACAATCTTGCTGACTTCAGTGCCTAGAATCTAGGTGCTTTGCACCTGGCTTTGCCTCTGCTGATGGACACTGGTGCCCTTAAGAGTCCCAAAGAGCCGAAGAAAATTTGAGAAACCTAAGAGAATCTCGTGTGGCAAAACCTCTTGTGATCCATGCAAAAGAAAGGACAATGTTTCTCTTTCAGGTTACCCTTATACACAAATGCATAATAAAATTGATGGGAAGCACTTTTTTGTTTGTTTAATTTTTATTTGTTTAATTTTTATTTTATATTGGAGTATAGTTGATTGACAATGTGTTAGTTTCAGGTGTACAGCAAAGTGATTCAGTTATACATGTATCTATTCTTTTTCAAATTATTTTCCCATTTAGGTTTTTACAGAGTATTGAGCAGAGTTCCCTGTGCTATACAGTAGGTCCTTGTTGGTTGTCTGTTTTAAATATAGCAGTGTGTATGTGTCAGCCCCAAACTCCCAATCTATCCCTCCCCTCACCCTTCCCCCTGGTAACCATAAGTTCATCTTCTCAGTCTGTGAGTCTGTTTCTGTTTTGTAAATACGTTCATTCGTACCCTTTTTTTTTAGATTCCACATATAAGTGATGCCATATGATATTTGTCTTTCTCTGTCTCTTGTATTGACTTGCATTTTCCAGCACTCTTCTGAAACCTCTCCAGTAACACCTTATTTAATCCTCACCACAGCAGCACTGTGAGGCAGGGTTTCAGGCACCATGGACATGGGTTCAGAGAGACGGGATGTTTTCTTTACTCATAAGGCTCTCCTTTTCTGTTCTCTCCCCCGAATGTCTTGTATAAAAAGTTCTCTTCATTCTGACTGAAATGGAAATTTAATATCTCTTAGCATTGCTCAACTTTGAATATCTCTAATTTACCCTGACCCCACAGCACCTGCTCTGGATTACCTCCCACCTGGTCTCACCTTGAGCATGTGAAGCTCAACTTTCAGCAAAATATTCCTGGGGGAACCTTCACGCATTCTCCTGGGGCCCAGTCTCTGCACCGTTCTCTCCCATTGCTTACCCTCCCATTGCAGCCCCTTCAGCAAGCCTGACCTCTGATATTTGCCACCTAAGTGTAGCAGGATTGCAGTAGTTGGTTGGGAAACTTTCCCTGGGCAGGGAACCTGACCTGTAGTAGGGCTCACCTCGTGCGTTTCCATTTTATCCAGGATCGCAGCCTAGTTTGGCCTATTTTTCAATGCCTAAAAGCAGTTACCTCATCTATTTTGTCTGTTTTACAGTTGTTTAGTTGTTAGTCAATACCAGTTGATTTTTCTTGGCCAGAACTATAGCTTCCTAATTACAGAGTAAGGTATAATTTTATTCTATTTTTCCCTCAAATTATCAGAAGAATGAAAGATACCAATGGGCTAAAATTCTACAACTGTTCTTCATTTTATTGTTAAAATCTCTGCACTAGATGCAAATGTCACTTGGATTTTTTTAAAGCATCTTTATGTATTCTATGTTGAATCACCCAAAGGACAGGGGCTGGGATATATGCATTGTTTAATACCCAGATCCTGGCACAGAGCCCAGCACTGAAATATTTGGTGAATATTTAATTGGATGTATAAGTAAAGTATTCACAAGGTTTTAACATGTAAACTAAATGTTAATATAATAAATTTTGTAGCCATTCTTTGGAGATAATATTTTCTTTTTCTGAACGGTAGGATTTACTACTAAGAGTTTAGACTGAGAAATGCAGGAATTACAGCTTAGTGTCAGAAAAAAAATTTTGGAATTTTTTCCATAGTAAAGCATTATGTGCTAAAAAAGGCTAGAGACCACGGAAGCTAAAGCAATTTAAAATCAGAGACTTTAAATCATATTTCCATATTGATATAGTATTTTGAATGACACTAATGGCATCTTTTCATTGATATGGCATCTACTCACAACCTCTAAATGTAGAGCCCAATTCTGAATATCCTATCCATGGCCACCTTTAGTTCTAGAGTTAGTTTTCCTTAAAACTTCTGTGCCTTGCTCAAGATCACAGGGTAGTAAAAGACTGGGCTGGAATTGGAAATATCAGTGTGGAGGAATTAGCATCCTATATACATATCAAAGTCACTCTGCAGATTTGTAGGTATTAAACTTGCATAAGGACAACACTGGCTGTGTAGTCAAATTTAGTAAGGCAAATATCACTCTTAATGTACTTCAGAAGTAAGATTCTTTGGCATGATTTGTGCATCTAAAATTACATTTTAAACAGTACTATCTGATTCAATTGCATTTAAAATAGAATTACTAAGAGCTTTTAAAGAAAAAAAATACTGAAATTAGAGTTGGAGAAATAGGTTTGTATCTTGATTGTTTCATGATTTTTCTGTGACATGATTTTTCGTGACCTTAAGCAAATTTTAAAACATTTCCTTAGTTTTCTTCATGTTTAACATGAGAATTAAATCAAATAGTAAATTTGAGAAAATGTAAAAGATTTGTTCAACATGTGCTTGTAGAATGAATAAATGAATATATATTATATATATACAAAGCAATTCAAAGATAAATTATTAATACTACTTATTCTAAATGCCTCTGCAAGTTAAACCTTAGTATGTCTTAGAGTAAATGCTTCACATTTCTGAACACAATGAAGGAGAGAGTATTATAATAATCCAGGGAATTATTTCTGCCTTGAATATTTACAAGATAATTACCTAATCTAAATTTAAGCATTTTCCTGAGTAAGTTCTCCATTTTCCTTTGTATATTCATAATCACAAAAGCTCTTTCTGTTAAGTCTAGTATCTGGTACCCCAGGATTCATCTTCAAAGGTTCTTATAGTAGTGACTTAGAGTTGTTAGGTGCTAAGCCCCAGCCAATGTCAACAAACATAAAGCGGTGGTATCAAGAAATAAAGAAATTCAAATGATACTATCACATAAACAGTGAGAAAATGCCTTCAATGTGATACTCTGATTATATAAAAGATTTAAACAGAAATATTAAAGATCTGAAGTTTACTCTAAAAATTAAAGTTAGCCAAAAAGGAAAGGAAAAATACAGTCTACAGGGAGGTGAACTTTAAAAAATGAGCAGGGTGGGAGAAAAAAAAAAAAAAAACTTACTAAAATATTTGAATTATTTTCTTGACTTTCATTTAATTATTCTGTTTGCAAAGGCTCTTTTAAAAGTCTATAGGCAGAGCTTTTTTTTTTTTAATTGAACCATCTTTTTCCCTTTATGTATTTATTTATTTATTATTTATGGCTGTGTTGGGTCTTCGTTTCTGTGCGAGGGCTTTCTTTAGTTGTGGCAAGTGGGGGCCACTCTTCATCGTGGTGCGCGGGCCTCTCACTATCGCGGCCTCTCTTGTTGCGGAGCACAGGCTCCAGACGCGCAGGCTCAGTAGTTGTGGCTCATGGGCCTAGTTGCTCTGTGGCATGTGGGATCTTCCCAGACCAAGGCTCGAACCCGTGTCCCCTGCATTAGCAGGCATATTGTCAACCGCTGCGCCACCAGGGAAGCCCAAGGCAGAGCTTTAATTAACATTTCCATGAAGTGTGTTTATCATCTTTACACATTCCCAGCAAATTTTCTCTTCCAACACAAAGCAAGTTTTTGTTTTTTTTTTTTAAACATCTTTATTGAAGTATAATTGCCTTACAATGGTGTGTTAGCTTCTGCTTTATAACAAAGTGAATCAGTTATACATATACAATATGTTCCCATTTCTCTTCTCTCTTGCATCTCCCTCCCTCCCACCCTCCCCATCCCACCCCTCTAGGTGGTCACAAAGCACCAAGCTGATCTCCCTGTGCTATGCGGCTGCTTCCCACTAGTTATCTATTTTACATTTGGTAGTGTATATATGTCCATGACACTCTCTTACCCTGTCACATCTCACCCCACCCCCTCCCCATATCCTCAAGGCTATTCTCTAGTAGGTCTGTGTCTTTATTCCCGTCTTGCCACTAGGTTTTTCATGGCCTTTTTTTTTTTCCTTAGATTCTGTATATATGTGTTAGCATACTGTATTTGTTTTTCTCTTTCTGACTTACTTCACTCTGTATGACAGACTCTAACTCCATCCACCTCATTACAAATACCTCCATTTCATTTCTTTTTATGGCTGAGTAATATTCCATTGTATATATGTGCCACATCTTCTTTATCCATTCATCTGTCGATGGACATTTAGGTTGCTTCCATGTCCTGGCTATTGTAAATAGAGCTGCAATGAACATTTTGGTACATGACTCTTTTTGACCTATGGTTTTCTCAGGGTATATGCCCAGTAATGGGATTGCTGGGTCGTATGGTAGTTCTATTTGTAGTTTTTTAAGGAACCTCCATACTCTTCTCCATAGTGGCTGTATCAATTTACATTCCCACCAACAGTGCAAGAGTGTTCCCTTTCCTCCACACCCTCTCCAGAATTTATTGTTTCTAGATTTTTTGATGATGGCCATTCTGACCGGTGTCAGATGATATCTCATTGTAGTTTTGATTTACATTTCTCTAATGATTAATGATGTTGAGCATTCTTTCATGTGTCTGTAGGCCATCTGTATATCTTCTTTGGAGAAATGTCTATTTAGGTCTTCTGCCCATTTTTGGATTGGGTTGTTGGTTTTTTTGTTATTGAGCTGCATGAGCTGCTTGTAAATCTTGGAGATTAATCCTTTGTCAGTTGCTTCATTTGCAAATATTTTCTCCCATTCTGATGGTTGTCTCTTGGTCTTGTTTATGGTTTCCTTTGCTGTGCAAATGCTTTTAAGTTTCATTAGGTCCCATTTGTTTATTTGTGTTCTTATTTCCATTTCTCTGGGAGCTGGGTCAAAAAGAATCTTGCTGTGATGTATGTCATAGAGTGTTCTGCCTATGTTTTCCTCTAAGAGTTTGATAGTGTCTGCCCTTACACTTAGGTCTTTAATCCATTTTGAGTTTATTTTTGTGCATGGTGTCAGGGAGTGTTCTAATTTCATACTTTTACATGTAGCTGTCCAATTTTCCCAGCACCACTTATTGAAGAGGCTGTCTTTTCTCCACTGTATATGCTTGCCTCCTTTATCAAAGATAAGGTGACCATATGTGTGTGGGTTTATCTCTGGGCTTTCTATCCTGTTCCATTGATCTATATTTCTGTTTTTGTGCCAGTACCAAACTGTCTTGATTACTGAAGCTTTGTAATATAGTCTGAAGTCAGGGAGCCTGATTCCCCCAGCTCCATTTTTCGTTCTCAAGATTGCTTTGGCTATTCGGGGTCTTTTGTGTTTCCATACAAATTGTGAAATTTTTTGTTCTAATTCTGTGAAAAATGCCAGTGGTAGTTTGATAGGGATTGCATTGAATCTGTAGACTGCTTTGGGTAGTAGAGTCATTTTCACAATGTTGATTCTTCCAATCCAGGAACATGGTATATCTCTCCATCTATTTGTATCATCTTTAATTTCTTTCATCAGTGTCTTATAATTTTCTGCATACAGGTCTTTTGTCTCCTTAGGTAGGTTTATTCCTAGATATTTTATTCTTTTTGTTGCAATGGTAAACGGGAGTGTTTTCTTAATTTCACTTTCAGATTTTTCGTCATTAGTGTATAGAAATGCAAGAGATTTCTGTGCATTAATTTTGTATCCTGCTACTTTACCAAATTCATTGATTAGCTCTAGGAGTTTTCTGGTAGCATCTTTAGGATTCTCTATGTATAGTATCATGTCATCTGCAAATAGTGACAGCTTTACTTCTTCTTTTCCGATTTGGATTCCTTTTATTTCTTTGTCTTCTCTGATTGCTGTGGCTAACACTTCCAAAACTATGTTGAATAATAGTGGTGAGAGTGGGAAACCTTGTCTTGTTCCTGATCTTAGTGGAAATGGTTTCAGTTTTTCACCATTGAGGACAATGTTGGCTGTGGGTTTGTCATATATGGCCTTTATTATGTTGAGGAAAGTTCCCTCTATTCCTACTTTCTGCAGTGCTTTTATCATAAATGGGTGTTGAATTTTGTCGAAAGCTTTCTCTGCATCTATTGAGATGATCATATGGTTTTTCTCCTTCAATTTGTTAATATGGTGTATCACATTGATTGATTTGCGTATGTTGAAGAATCCTTGCATTCCTGGGATAAACCCCACTTGATCATGGTGTATGATCCTTTTAATGTGCTGTTGGATTCTGTTTGCTAGTATTTTGTTGAGGATTTTTGCATCTATGTTCATCAGTGATATTGGCCTGTAGTTTTCTTTCTTTGTGACATCTTTGTCTGGTTTTGGTATCAGGGTGATGGTGGCCTCGTAGAATGAGTTTGGGAGTGTTCCTCCCTCTGCAATATTTTGGAAGAGTTTGAGAAGGATAGGTGTTAGCTCTTCTCTAAATGTTTGATAGAATTCTCTTGTGAAGCCATCTGGTCCTGGGCTTTTGTTTGTTGGAAGGTTTTTAATCACAGTTTCAATTTCAGTGCTTGTGATTGGTCTGTTCATATTTTCTATTTCTTCCTGGTTCAGTCTCGGCAGTTTGTGCATTTCTAAGAATCTGTCCATTTCTTCCAGGTTGTCCATTTTATTGGCATAGAGTTGCTTGTAGTAATCTCTCATGATCGTTTGTATTTCTGCAGTGTCAGTGGTTACTTCTCCTTTTTCATTTCTAATTCTATTGATTTGAGTCTTCTCCCTTTTTCTCTTGATGAGTCTGGCTAATGGTTTATCAATTTTGTTTATCTTCTCAAAGAACCAGCTTTTAGTTTCATTGATTTTTGCTATTGTTTCCTTCATTTCTTTTTCATTTATTTCTGACCTAATCTTTATGATTTCTTTCCTTCTGCTGGCTTTGGGGGTTTTTTGTTCTTCTTTCTCTAATTGCTTTAGGTGCAAGGTTAGGTTGTTTATTCGAGATGTTTCCTGTTTCTTGAGGTAGGCTTGTATTGCTATAAACTTCCCTCTTAGCACTGCTTTTGCTGCATCCCATAGGTTTTGGGTCGTCGTATCTCCATTGTCATTTGTTTCTAGGTATTTTTTGATTTCCCCTTTGATTTCTTCAGTGATCACTTCGCTATTAAGCAGTGTATTGTGTAGCCTCCATGTGTTTGTATTTTTTACAGATCTTTTCCTGTAATTGATATCTAGTCTCATAGCATTGTGGTCGGAAAAGATACTTGATACGATTTCAATTTTCTTAAATTTACCAAGGCTTGATTTGTGACCCAAGATATGATCTATCCTGGAGAATGTTCCATGAGCACTTGAGAAAAATGTGTATTCTGTTGTTTTTGGGTGGAATGTCCTATAAATATCAATTAAGTCCACCTTGTTTAATGTATCATTTACAGCTTGTGTTTCCTTATTTATTTTCATTTTGGATGATCTGTCCATTGGTGAAAGTGGGGTGTTAAAGTCCCCTACTATGATTGTGTTACTGTCAATTTCCCCTTTTATGGCTGTTAGTATTTGCCTTATGTATTGAGGTGCTCCTATGTTGGGTGCATAAATATTTACAATTGTAATACCTTCCTCTTGGATCGATCCCTTGATCATTACATAGTGTCCTTCTTTGTCTCTTGTAATAGTCTTTATTTTAAAGTCTATTTTGTCTGATATGAGAATTGCTACTCCAGCTTTCTTTTGATTTCCATTTGCATGGAATATCTTTTTCCATCCCCTCACTTTCAGTCTGTATGTGTCTCTAGTTCTGAAGTGGGTCTCTTGTAGACGGCATATATATGGGTCTTGTTTTTGTATCCATTCAGCCAGCCTGTGTCTTTTGGTGGGAGCATTTAATCCATTTACATTCAAGGTAATTATCGATATGTATGTTCCTATTCCCATTTTCTTAAATGTTTTGGGTTTGTTATTGTAGGTGTTTTCCTTCTCTTGTGTTTCTTGCCTAGAGAAGTTCCTTTAGCATTTGTTGTAAAGCTGGTTTGGTGGTGCTGAACTCTCTCAGCTTTTGCTTGTCTGTAAAGGTTTTAATTTCTCCATCAAATCTGAATGAGATCCTTGCTGGGTAGAGTAATCTTGGTTGTAGGTTTTTCTCCTTCATCACTTTAAATATGTCCTGCCACTCCCTTCTGGCTTGCAGAGTTTCTGCTGAAAGATCAGATGTTAACCTTATGGGGATTCCCTTGTGTGTTATTTGTTGTTTTTCCCTTGCTGCCTTTAATATGTTTTCCTTATATTTAATTTTTGACAGTTTGATTAATATGTGTCTTGGCGTGTTTCCTCTTGGGTTTATCCTGTATGGGACTCTCTGGGCTTCCAGGACTTGGTTAACTATTTCCTTTCCCATATTAGGGAAGTTTTCAACTATAATCTCTTCAAATATTTTCTCAGTCCCTTTCTTTTCCTCTTCTTCTTCTGGGACCCCTATAATTCGAATGTTGGTGCGTTTAATGTTGTCCCAGAGGTCTCTGAGACTGTCCTCAGTTCTTTTCATTCTTTTTTCTTTATCCTGCTCTGCAGTAGTTATTTCCACCATTTTATCTTCCAGGTCACTTATCCTTTCTTCTGCCTCAGTTATTCTGCTATTGATCCCATCTAGAGTGTTTTTAATTTCATTTATTGTGTTTTTCATCATTGCTTGGTTCCTCTTTAGTTCTTCTACGTCCTTGTTAAATGTTTCTTGCATTTTGTCTATTCTATTTCCCAGATTTTGGATCATCCTTACTATCATTATTCTGAATTCTTTTTCAGGTAGACTACCTATTTCCTCTTCATTTGTTAAGTCTGGTGTGTTTTGACCCTGTTCCTTCATCTGCTGTGTGTTTCTCTGTCGTCTCATTTTGCTTATCTTACTGTGTTTGGGGTCTCCTTTTCACAGGCTGCAGGTTCGTAGTTCCCGTTGTTTTTGGTATCTGTCCCCAGTGGCTGAGGTTTGTTCAGTGGGTTGTGAAGGCTTCCTGGTGGAGGGAACTAGTGCCTGAGTTCTGGTGGATGAGGCTGGATCTTGTCTTTCTGGTGGGCACGTCCATGTCTTGTGGTGTATTTTGGGGTGTCTGTGGCCTTATTATGATTTTAGGCAGCCTCTCTGCTAATGGATGGGGCTGTGTTCCTGTCTTGCTAGTTGTTTGGCATAGGGTGTTCAGCACTGTAGCTTGCTGGTCATTGAGTGATGCTGGGTCTTGATGTTGAGATGGAGATCTCTGAGAGATTTTTGCCGTTTGGTATTACGTGGAGCTGGGAGGTCTCTTGTGGACCAGTGTCCTGAAGTTGGCTCTCCCACCTCAGAGTCACGGCCCTGATGCCTGGCTGGAGCACCAAGAGCCTTTCGTCCACACGGCTCAGAGTATAAGGGAGAAAAAATAGAAAGAAAGAAAGAAAGAGGCTATAATATAGTGAAGTAAAATAAAGCTATTGTAAAGCAAAGCTATACAGACAAGATCTCACCCAGAAGCATATACATATACACTCACAAAAAAAGGAAAAGGGGAAAAATTAATATATCCTGCTCCCAAAGTCCACCTCCTGAATTTGGGATGATTCGTTGTCTATTCAGGTATTCAACAGATGCAGGCACATCAAGTTGTTTGTGGAGTTTTAATCCGCTGCTTCTGAGGCTGCTGGGAGAGATTTCCCCTTCTCTTCCCTGTTCGCACAGCTCCTGGGGTTCAGCTTTGGATTTGGACCCACCTCTGCGTGTAGGTCGCCTGAGGGCGTCTATTCCCCGCCCAGACAGGACGGGGTTAAAGGAGCAGCTGCTTCGGGGGCTCTGGCTCACTCAGGCCGGGGGGAGGGAGGGGTACGGAGGAGGCGGGGCGAGCCTGCGGCGGCAGAGGCCGGCGTGACGTTGCACCAGCCTGAGGCGCGCCGTGCGTTCTCCCGGGGAAGTTGTCCCCGGATTATGGGACCCTGGCAGTGGCGGGCTGCACAGGCTACCGGGAGGGGCGGTGTGGATAGTGACCTGTGCTCACACACAGGCTTTTTGGAGGCGGCAGCAGCAGCCCCAGTGTCTCACGCCCGTCTCTGGGGTCCGCGCTGATCGCCGCGGCTCACGCCCTTCTCTGGAGTTCGTTTACACGGCGCTCTGAATCCCTTCTCCTTGCGCGCCGCGAAACAAAGAGGCAAGAAAAAGTCTCTTGCCTCTTCGGCAGCTGCAGACCTTTTCCCGGTCTCCCTCCCAGCCAGCTGTGGTGCGCTAACCCCTTCAGGCTGTGTTCACGCCGCCAGCCCCAGTCCTCTCCCTGTGATCCAACCGAAGCTGAGCCTCAGCTCCCAGCCCCGCCCGCCCCGGCGGGTGAGCAGACAAGCCTCTCGGGCTGGTGAGTGCTGGTCAGCACCAATCCTCTGTGCGGGAATCTCTCCGTTTTTCCCTCTGCGCCCCTGTTGCTGTGGGATCTGCGCTGATAGCCGCAGCTCGCACCCGTCTCTGGAGTTCGTTTAGGCGGCGCTCTAAATCCCCTCTCCTCGCGCACCAGGAAACAAAGAGGGAAGAAAAAGTCTCTTGCCTCTACGGCAGCTGCCGACTTTTTCCCCGGACTCCCTCCCGGCTAGCTGTGGTGCACTAACCCCTTCAGGCTGTGTTCATGCCGCCAACCCCAGTCCTCTCCCTGGGATCCGACCGAAGCCCGAGCCTCAGCTCCCAGCCCCGCCCGCCCCGGCGGGTGAGCAGACAAGCCCCTCGGGCTGGTGAGTGCTGCTCAGCACCGCTCCTCCGTGCGGGAGCCTCTCCGCTTTGCCCTCCGCACCCCTGTGGCTGCGCTCTCCTCCGTGGCTCCGAAGCTTCCCCCCTCTGCCACCCGCAGTCTCTGCCCGCGAAGGGGCTTCCTAGTGCGTGGAAATCTTTCCTCCTTCACAGCTCCCTCCCACTGGTGCAGGTGCCATCCCTATTCTTTTGTCTCTGTTATTTCTTTTTTCTTTTGCCCTACCCAAGTACGGGGGGAGTTTCTTGCCTTTTTGGAGGTCGGACGTTTTCTGCCAGCGTTCAGTGGGTGTTCTGTAGGAGCAGTTCCACGTGTAGATGTATTTCTACTGTATCTGTGGGAAGGAAGGTGATCTTCGCGTCTTACTCTTCCGCCATCTTCTCTCCTCCTCTCCAAAGCAAGTTTTTAATCACATAAACTAGAAGGGAGCATTATGATATTTCATTCATCCTGCTGATTATATTAACTCTCAATTAAGTTAAATGAAATTACTGCTCTGCTCAGGGCTTTCTATGGTTTCTCATATCAGAGAGAAAGGCAAAGTCCTCACAGTAGCCTGCAGATTTCCATATACACCTTTTCCCTTTGAGCATGAGAGAACTTTTTGGTATAAAGGTAACATTCTCTATCTTCATTGGATACTGGTTGTTTGAGTGGTATATCGATTATAATCCAGCAAAATTTTTCAAAACACATTGGTTTATCTTAAATAGGTGCATTTTATTGTATAAGTTATATCTTAATAAAGTTGAGTAGACAAAATAGAGGAGAAGGAGAGAAAGCGGGGTGAAAAGGCACCAAACTCAAAAACAATTTATTTGGTCTTCTTAATAAAAGGCAAAACTCTCCTTTTTATTCAGATTCTTGAATAACAAGGAAGGAGGTATATATCAACTTATAATATTGTAGATAGTTTAGAAATTATGGGAAGTTATAAAGAAGACAAAGTCACAGTGATAAACTATTTAAATTTGATGTATATTACAGGTATCCACCACTTTTTGAAAGTTTGCTTTTCACTGCTTCACCGTTAAGAAAGACCTACGTTAGTACTTGTTTTCACTAACTGAAAGAAATCCGAAGAAGCTCCTCCAAGCTCCTTCCCAGGAACTACAATAGCATCTCGGCATCAAGCTGCCATAGCTTTGAACTGTGTCTGTGAGCATCTCTGCTTTGTCTGGATTTATTTTATGCATCCATTAGCAAGATGTGTCCAAAGGTAATTGCTTCTTTACTTTATACCATTTCAGCTTATGAAAACTCTACTTTCTGAGAGTGGGGGTCACCTGTACTTTGTTTTTTTCAATGTTTTTATTTTCTGTGGTTGCAATGATACTAAATCTATGCTATGCTCTACTTCTTTCTCCTTAATTTTAGAATTTTTATATCATTTTCAATGAACGGAAAGGCACAACTCCTGAAGACTCTGAAAGCCCAGCATTGGGTGTCAGCTAAAATACAGAACACAGATTTCAATCTGACCACCCAATAATTACTGAGACCCACTCAATAATCATGAGTAGGTCTCTCCACTTACAACCATTGACTTATATTAGCTATTCTTGGGAAGCATCAAAGCCATCTGTCAACAGCAATATAAAGTTCTGACTTGGGTCTAATGAAATATTTTTTGCTGTAGTCTGTTTGCAAAGTCAGTCTCATTGTTGGATTTTTCTCGGGAGGTTATCCCCCAAAGTCTGAGCTGTCACCTGAGAGTAAGAGGAAATCTTACTACTAGCAGGTATAATACACTCACTGTTCTCTCTATACCATTTTGTCAAAATGATACATTTATAGCATTGTAAGTTATGATATATCCCATTGGATTCATCATCCACATACTGCAAAAAACTTTATCTCAGAATCTAGTTATTATTGTGATAACGTTTTAATTTTTGCCAAATAATTCTTTCTAAAATTTCTAAAGTAAATCTTTAATTCTCAAAGCATTTATCTTAGGAGTAATTTCTACAGACATATATAAACATATAAATAAAATTTTATTATTTTAAAAAAGTAAATGTTGATAGTATATTCTGGGGATGTTTATTTTACTAGAAAAATCCATCTTATTCAGGATATAAACCAGAGAAATGTTAGGATTTACTGCCACACTGACTTATATAAGAGATCTTATCAAATTATCACTGATTGATCCCTTGGGTTTCTAGTGATTAATTATTCATTGATTATTTAGAAAATCACACTTAAGTTTCCTCTGAGAAGGGAAAAATAGGAAAAGAAACAAGATGCTCTAGAAAAAAATTATATACTTACATGTCTGGGCTTATCAAAGTGTACTGTGCATATAAATCAATCTAGGAAACTTGTTAAAATGCATTTCCTGAGGCCCCTTTTCCTTGGAAACTCTGATTCTCTAGGTCTTGGATAGAATCTAAGTACCTCCAAATTAAATAAGCACCTGAAGTGATAGTATCTCGGAAAGTCTGTTGGCAACAGTTAGAAAAACGGAATTAGCTGTTCCCTGAAAGTCTTTCTTAATTCTAAAATGCTATGACTTAAAATCCACAAAGAAAACCAGAACTGAGAAAGAATCAGTAATCTAAATGTAATTAAAACATTGAAATCCCATTAGTAAATTTTTGTAATCAATAAACTGTTTATTTTAAAAGCAGTTTTGGTTCACAGCAAAAAAGAAAAGAAGGTAGAGAGTTCCCATATACCCTCTGTCCTCACACAAATACAACCTCCCCCACTATCAATGTGTGGTATTGACAGTGTACAATTGTTACTACCCACTGGGACACCCACTGTAGTACATTTGTTACAATTGATGACCTACAGTGGCACATCATCATCACTCAACTGTCCATAGTTTACATTAGGCTTCACGCTTGATGTTGTACGTTCTATGAGTCTTGACGCATGTATAATTACATGTACCCATCATTATACAGAATAGTTTCACTGCCCTAAAAATGCTCTGTGCTCTGAATCACTAATCTAGATATAATTAAAGCTTCATTGCAATTCCATTAGTAAACTTAAAAAATGAATTACACTTTAAGTATATCTTAAACTTTTATTATCCATTGGTATTAAAACATTTAACTTAATATTTTAATTCTTGGGTTCCAAAAGCTATGCAAGAGCTTGATAATCCTAATAACCCATGCTGTCTTTTGTCATTTAATAACAGTGCTATATAGAAGTTGAATATCAGATGGTGAAGTCAGTTCACTAGGCTTGACACAGCAACTTCTCATAATGTCAGGATTTTTATCTACAGAAGTCTGAATACCAACAAAAGGAATAACCATCATTTTTTTTGCTCACATAAAGGATTTTTTTTAATCCTCAAAATTGTCTTAGCTGTTCTACAAAAATTTTCTCTGGTTTTCGAAGAAATTACCTCCAGTGTATTCCAGTTGATGACTGGTAAACTGAAATAGCTTGGAGTTTGCTGATTTTGAAGATCCCAGAGGTCCAGTAACTTGTCCACAGCTGCTCAGTGATTTCATTTTGCCATGGCTAGGCTATCAGCTAGACAGTGTCACGGCGTATTTAAATATCAACAATTTGAAGTCATCTTTGATTCTTCTTTCGATAATACAAGTCTTTAAACTGTCAAAACAATGATATCTATCTATAAGTAAAATAACAATCTCTAACGTTCTCTCACCCTTTTCTTTCTTTCAGTTTTCAGATCCTCAACTTTTTCCCATTTTGCTACTCATTGACATATTGTAAACAGAGTTTATATTAAATTTAACTTAAGGATACTAGAGATACTTAGTACTAAAGATTTTCTTAGAATACCTAAAAAATATAGTACTTTTGACAGCCCTCAAATCATAGAATTATTGACTCATAGTCTGGAAATACGGCCTAAGTCTATTCAGATTAATAATGAGAATTTTGGGCTCTGATATCATTTGGAAGCACACTGTTTAGATTGGTTGGTTCTAGAATCAAACAGCCTCTATTCATTTCTTAGTTCCATTGCTTGATTGCTTTTTACACTTCGGTAAATTACTTCCAACCTCTTTGATTCAGTTTCCTCATCAGCATAAAGGACAGGATCATAATAGTACATACCTCATAAGGTTTTCTGGACATTAAATTCATGTACGTAAAACTCTGCTCATCATATCATTTTCATAAATTGTGGCTAATATCAATTTATTCAAAAGTTAAGTGAAAACACAGCATGTTGTTCTGTGAGTTTCAATAATTCACTCTGTAATTTGAATTCAATTTATTATTTGTAAGTTGAATATAGGGTTTTGTTGGATATCTTCTGAAGTTCAGGTTACAATTAATTTGCTGATTATACAGGGTCACTAAAGGTATTTGTGCTATGTGGAGTAGTCTATTATCCATTCCATTCTAGTTTTTCAATGTCAGCTGCAATCCCTCTAAAAAAGTTGAAGTCAGCCTTTATTTTAAAAATGCTTTAAACACTTCACTGAAATAATTCATTGTCCTGGTATTAATGTAATTCTCATGGTACAGAAGAATAAATGGGTTGTTAAGAATATTGAAAGGATTAGGGAACACTGAATTTAAAGTGCCCTCTTCAACTATTCTCAAACATTATAAATGTAACCATTAATATGCAGTTTCCTACTAAAGTTCAACATACTTGAAAGATCTTTTTTTTTCCTCTATGATTTAGAAATGGTAGTTACGGTATGTTGAAAGAATAAACATTGGTTTTTTTATATATGAAAGCACTCCCAAATCATAAGTGGAACATTTTTTCCTATAGCTCTAAATTACCTATTTAATAAAAGACCGAAAAAATTTGGCATACAGAACTGGTCTAAAAGTGTCAGTAAATGTTAGAGTGGATTTTGGAAGCCTTTCAAAGTATATACTTATTAAGTATATATTAGGTTGCTTTGGGAGAATATAATACATTAGAGTTTTACTTCATAATAATATCACTTATTAAATATGTACTATAAAAGATACTAAGTATGTTACATTTTAATCTTATCTGATACCTCAATGACCAGTTCTGAGTTGTCTTACAGTTAACATCAACACCATCTAAATTCTCCTCAGCTTCAAGAAATAACAAGAACCAAGTTTTACTGAATTCACTTATGTGTGTGGTTCTGACCTAGTGTCTGAAGTGAGAAATCTTGTCTGAGACATAAAAAGGAAAGACAGACCATTATTCTACAGAGATAGTTGCCCTTTGGGAAGATGTAAGGTTCAAGGCACCTTTTAGATAAGCTTCTTGAGAAGACCTTGCATCATTGCTGCAGTCTGAGACCACCTAGAGAAGCTTTCCCAGAGCTGTTGAAATTTGCCATAGCTTTGGGCGAAGCTCCTCTACGTCTGTGCTGTTGACTGACACTGATGTTGGTGGCTTCCCTGACCTTCATTTCCTCAGACACCCCAACAATTGCTTAAACATTTAAAACCTTCCTACTTGTAATACATAAGGTGGCTTCTCTTTTCCTGACGGAAATTTGATTGACACAAACCTTATGACACAGGTATCATTATTCCCTGTAAACAACTCAGAGATGTTAAGATCAAAAAGGTTAGATAAGATGTACAAATATCACACAACTAATACTTGGCTACACTGGCATGTGGCCCTATTTATTCAAAGGTGGTTTTGCCGAGTGAAGAACACTTCAGGCATTGCGTTCTGGGGTTGGTTCTAAAAGTGGTGTGTCTTATACTAAATTACTCTATACTGCATCCATTATTAAATACAAAGAGGGGAAAAAAGACTATACGTGACAGCTATATATACTAATATAAGTTTCATTCAGTATAAATTGATTCTATATCAAATAGAAGGGCAGCTTAAAAAATAACTTTATTAGGCAAACTTCATATATGCTCAGTTTTATCATCCAAATTTTCCTAAGCTTAACCAAGCTTAAATGCCTAGTGTGCCCCGAGTCTGTTGGTACTAATACGTGAAGACCCTTTCATCATACAGCAGCCCGTGCAGGAGACCTTGGGACCAGACACATGAAGATTAAGAACTTTGCACAGAAGATAATGACCAGAAGCTTAAATTTTCAAGGAGGGTAAATAGAATGAATAAGAGTATGCCTAAGAAAGTTGAGTCAAAGAACACAGTTTTATAGAAGAGGGCAAGTGGGACTCTCAGTTTATACGTTTTAAGTGTTTCCAATACTTAATTGTTTCCTTTTATCGGAAGATTCTTTGGGTGAAGCTCTCACCTCTCTCAGGCTAAGTTCAATAATGCTTCTTCTAAAAATCTCTTTACTTAGTGTTATATCTAATAATTTGCTTGCTTTTAAATGTTTGAACATTTAATGTCCATTTGTAAATGGAAAAATTTTCAAAGTCTGCAAGTAAATTTGATCTGGGCCTCTCATATATATATATATATTTTTTTTAACATCTTTATTGGAGTATAATTGCTTTACAATGGTGTGTTAGTTTCTGCTTTATAACAAAGTGAATCGGTTATACATATACATATGTCCCCATATCTCTTCCCTCTTGCGTCTCCCTGCCTCCCACCATCCCTATCCCACCCCTCTAGGTGGTCACAAAGCACCTAGCTGATCTCCCTGTGCTATGCAGCTGCTTCCCACTACCTATCTATTCTACGTTTGGTAGCGTATATATGTCCATGCCACTCTCGCACGTTGTCCCAGCTTAGCCGTCCCCCTCCCCGTATGCTCAAGTCCATTCTCTAGGAGGTCTGTGTCTTTATTCCCATCTTGACCCGAGGTTCTTCATGTCCTTTTTCTTTTTTTTAGATTCCATATATATGTGTTAGCATACGGTATTTGTTTTTCTCTTTCTGACTTACTTCACTCTGTATGACAGACTCTAGGTCCATCCACCTCACTACAAATAACTCAATTTCATTTCTTTTTATGGCTGAGTAATATTCCATTGTATATATGTGCCACATCTTCTTTATCCATTCATCTGTTGATGGACACTTAGGTTGCTTCCATGTCCTGGCTATGGTAAATAGAGCTGCAATGAACATTTTGGTACATGACACTTTTTGAATTATGGTTTTCTCAGGGTATATGCTCAGTAGTGGGATTGCTGGGTCATATGGTAGTTCTATTTTTAGTTTTGTAAGGAACCTCCAAACTGTTCTCCATAGTGGGTGTATCAATTTACATTGCACCAACAGTGCAAGAGGGTTCCCTTTTCTCCACACCCTCTCCAGCATTTATTGTTTGTAGATTTTTTGATGATGGCCATTCTGACCGGTGTCAGATGATATCTCATTGTAGTTTTGATGTGCATTTCTATAATGATTAATGATGTTGAGCATTCTTTCATGTGTTTCTTGGCAATTTGTATATCTTCTTTGGAGAAATGTCTATTTAGGTCTTCTGCCCATTTTTGGATTGGGTTGTTTGTTTTTTTGATATTGAGCTGCATGAGCTGCTTGTAAATTTTGGAGATTAATCCTTTGTCAGTTGCTTCATTTGCAAATATTTTCTCCCATTCTGAGGGTCGTCCTTTCATCTTGTTTATGGTTTCCTTTGCTGTGCAAAAGCTTTGAAGTTTCATTAGGTCCCATTTGTTTATTTTTGTTTTTATTTCCATTTCTCTAGGAGGTGGGTCAAAAAGGATCTTGCTGTGATTTATGTCATACAGTGTTCTGCCTATGTTTTCCTCTAAGAGTTTGATAGTGTCTGGCCTTACATTTAAGTCTTTAATCCATTTTGAGTTTATTTTTGTGTATGGTGTTAGGGAGTGTTCTAATTTCATTCTTTTACATGTAACTGTCCAGTTTTCCCAGCACCAATTATTGAAGAGGATGTCTTTCTCCACTGTGCATTCTTGCCTCCTTTATCAAAGATAAGGTGACCATATGTGCGTGGGTTTATCTCTGGGCTTTCTATCCTGTTCCATTGATCTATATTTCTTTTTTTGTGCCAGTAACATACTGTCTTGATTACTGTAGCTTTGTAGTATAGGCTGAAGTCAGGCAGCCTGATTCCTCCAGCTCCGTTTTTCTTTCTCAAGATTGCTTTGGCTATTCGGGATCTTTTGTGTCTCCATACAAATTGTGAAATTTTTTGTTCTACTTCTGTGAAAAATGACAGTGGTAGTTTGATAGGGATTGCATTGAATCTATAGATTGCTTTGGGTAGTAGAGTCATTTCCACATTGTTGATTTTTCCAATCCAAGATCATGGTATATCTCTCCATCTATTTGTATCATCCTTAATTTCTTTCATCAGTGTCTTATAATTTTCTGCATACAGGTCTTTTGTCTCCTTAGGTAGGTTTATTCCTAGATATTTTATTCTGTTTGTTGCAATGGAAAATGGGAGTGTTTTCTTAATTTCACTTTCAGATTTTTCATCATTAGTGTACAGGAATGCAAGAGATTTCTGTGCATTAATTTTGTATCCTGCTACTTTACCGAATTCATTGATTAGCTCTAGTAGTTTTCTAGTAACATCTTTAGGACTCTCTATGTATAGTATCACATCATCTGCAAACAGTGACAGCTTTACTTCTTCTTTCCCAATTTGGATTCCTTTTATTTCTTTTTCTTCTCTTATTGCTGTTGCTAAAATTTCCAAAACTATGTTGAATAATAGTGGTGAGAGTGGGCAACCTTGTCTTGTTCCTGATCTTAGTGGAAATGGTTTCAGTTTTTCACCGTTGAGGACGATGTTGGCTGTGGGTTTGTCATATATGGCCTTTATTATGTTGAGGAAAGTTCCCTCTATGCCTACTTTCTGGAGGGTTTTTATCATAAATTGGTGTTGAATTTTGTCAAAAGCTTTTTCTGCATCTATTGAGATGATCATATAGTTTTTATTCTTCAATTTGCTAATATGGTGTATCACATTGATTGATTTGCGTATATAGAAGAATCCTTTTATTCCTGGGTTAAACCCCACTTGATCATGGTGTATGATCCTTTTAATGTGCTCTTGGATTCTGTTTGCTAGTATTTTGTTGAGGATTTCTGTATCTATGTTCATCAGTGATATTGGCCTGTAGTTTTCTTTCTCTGTGATATCTTTGTCTGGTTTTGGTATCAGGGTGATGGTGGCCTCGTAGAATGAGTTTGAGAGTGTTCCTCCCTCTGCTATATTTTGGAAGAGTTTGAGAAGGATAGGTGTTAGCTCTTCTCTAAATGTTTCATAGAATTCGCCTGTGAAGCCATCTGGTCCTGGGCTTTTGTTGTTCGAAGATTTTTAATCACAGTTTCAATTTCAGTGCTTGTGATTTGTCTGTTCATGTTTTCTATTTCTTCGTGTTTCACTCACGGAAGGTTGTGCATTTCTAAGAATTTGTCCATTTCTTCCAGGTTGTCCATTTTATTGGCATATAGTTGCTTGTAGTAATCTCTCATGATCCTTTGTATTTCTGCAGTGTCAGTTGTTACTTCTCCTTTTTCATTTCTAATTCTAATGATTTGAGTCTTCTCCCTTTTTTTCTTGATGAGTCTGGCTAATGGTTTACCAATTTTGTTTATCTTCTCAAAGAACCAGCTTTTAGATTTTTTGAACTTTGCTATCATTTCCTTCATTTCTTTTTCATTTATTTCTGATATGATCTTTATGATTTCTTTCCTTCTGCTAACTTTGGGGTTTTTTTGTTCTTCTTTCTCTAATTGCTGTAGGTGTAAGGATAAGTTGTTCATTTGAGATGTTTCCTGTTTATTAAGGCAGGATTGTATTGCTATAAACTTCCCTCTTAGAACTGCTTTTGCTCCATCCCATAGGTTTTCAGTCATCATGTTTTCATTGCCATTTGTTTCTAGTATTTTTTGATTTCCTCTTTGATTTCTTCAGTGATCTCTTGGTTATTAAGTAGTGTGTTGTTTAGCCTGCATGTGTGTGTATTTTTTACAGATTTTTTCCTGTAATTGATATCTAGTCTCATAGCATTGTGGTCCGAAAAGGTACTTGATAACAATTTCAATTTTCTTAAATTTACCAAGGCTTGATTTGTGACCCAAGATGTGACCTATCCTGGAGAATGTTCCATGAGCACTTGAGAAAAATGTGTGTTCTGTTGTTTTTGGGTGGAATGTCCTATAAATAGCAATTAAGTCCATCTTGTTTAATGTATCATTTAAGGCTTGTGTTTCCTTATTTACTTTCACTTTGGATGATCTGTCCATTGGTGAAAGTGGAGTGTTAAAGTCCCCTACTATGAATGTGTTACTGTCGATTTCTTCTTTTATGGCTGTTAGTATTTGCCTTATGTACTGAGGTGCTCCTATGTTGGGTGCATAAATATTTACAATTGTTATATCTTCTTCTTGGATTGATCCCTTGATCATTATATAGTGTCCTTCTTTGTCTCTTGTAATAGTCTTTGTTTTAAAGTCTAATTTGTCTGCTATGAGAATTGCTACTCCAGCTTTCTTTTGATTTCCATTTGCGTGGAATATCTTTTTCCATCCCCTCACTTTCAGTCTGTATGTGTCCCTAGGTATGAAGTAGGTCTCTTGTAGACAGCATATGTACAGGTCTTGTTTTTGTATCCATTCCACCAGTCTGTGTCTTTTGGTGGGAGCATTTAATCCATTTACATTTAAGGTAATTATTGATATATATGTTCCTATTACCATTTTCTTAATTGTTTTGTGTTTGTTATGGTACATCTTTTCCTTCTCTTGTGTTTCCTGCCTAGAGAAGTTCCTTTAGCATTTGTTGTAAAGCTGGTTTGGTGGTGCTGAATTCTCTTAGTTTTTGCTTGTCTGTAAAGGTTTTAATTGCTCCGTCAAATCTGAATGAGATCCTTGCTGGGTAGAGTGATCTTGGTTGTAGGTTTTTCTCCTTCATCACTTTAAATATGTCCTGCCACTCCCTTCTGGCTTGCAGAGTTTCTGCTGAAAGGTCAGCTGTTAACCTTATGGGGATTCCCTTGTATGTTATTTGTTGCTTTTCCCTTGCTGCTTTTAATATTTTTTCTTTTTGTTTAACTTTTGATAGTTTCATTAATACGTGTCTTGGCATGTTTCTTCTTGGATTTATCCTGTATGGGACTCTCTGTGATTCCTGGACTTAATTAACTATTTCCTTTCCTATATTAGGGAAGTTTTCAACTACAATCTCTTCAGATATTTTCTCAGTCCCTTTCTTTTTCTCTTCTTCTTCTGGGAACCCTATAATTCAAACGTTGGTGTGTTTAATGTTGTCCCAGAGGTCTCTGAGACTGTCCTCAATTCTTTTCATTCTTTTTTCTTTATTCTGCTCTGCAGTAGTTATTTCCACTATTTTATCTTCCAGGTCACTTATCCGTTCTTCTGCCTCAGTTATTCTGCTATTGATCCCTTCTAGAGAATTTTTAATTTCATTTATTGTGTTGTTCATCACTCTTTGTTTGCTCTTTAGTTCTTCTAGGTCCTTGTTTAACGTTTCTTGTATTTTCTCCATTTTATTTCCAAGATTTTGGATGACCTTTACTATCATTATTCTGAATTCTTTTTCAGGTAGCCTGCCTATTTCTTCTTCATTTGTTAGGTCTGCTGGGTTTTTGCCTTGCTCCTTCATCTGCTGTGTGTTTCTCTGTCTTCTCATTTTGCTTAACTTACTGTGTTTGGGGTGTCCTTTTTGCAGGCTGCAGGTTCGTAGTTCCCATTGTTTTTGGTGTCTGTCCCCAGTGGCTGAGGTTTGTTCAGTGGGTTGTGAAGGCTTCCTGGTGGAGGGAACTAGTGCCTGAGTTCTGGTGGATGAGGCTGGATCTTGTCTTTCTGGTGGGCACGTCCATGTCTTGTGGTGTATTTTGGGGTGTCTGTGGCCTTATTATGATTTTAGGCAGCCTCTCTGCTAATGGATGGGGCTGTGTTCCTGTCTTGCTAGTTGTTTGGCATAGGGTGTTCAGCACTGTAGCTTGCTGGTCATTGAGTGATGCTGGGTCTTGGCGTTGAGATGGAGATCTCTGGGAGATTTTTGCCATTTGATATTACGTGGAGCTTGGAGGTCTCTTGTGGACCAGTGTCCTGAAGTTGGCTCTCCCGCCTCAGAGGCACAGCCCTGACACCTGGCTGGAGCACCAAGAGCCTGTCATCCACACGGCTCAGAATATAAGGGAGAAAGAAAGAAAGAAAGAAAGAAAGAAAGAAAGAAAGAAAGAAAGAAAGAAAGGGAGGAAGGAAGGAAGGAAGGAAGGAAGGAAGAAAGAAAGAAAGAAAGAAAGAAAGAAAGAAAGAAAGAAAGAAAGAAAGAAAGAAAGAAAGAAAGAAAGAAAGAAAGAAAGAAAGAAAGAAAAAGAAAGAAAGAAAGAAAGAAAGAAAGAGGAAGGAAGGAAGGAAGGAAGAAAGAAAGAAAGAAAGAAAGAAAGAGAAAGAGGGAGGAAAGAGAAGGAAAGAAGATAAAATAAAATAAAATAAAGTAAAATAAAATAAAGTTATTAAAATAAAAAATAATTATTAAGAAAAAAATTTTTTGTGTGGAAAAAAACTTTTTTAAGTAAAAAAAAAAACAAAAAACGGACAGACATAACCCTAGGACAAATGGTGAAAGCAAAGCTATACAGACAAAATCACACACAGAAGCATACACATGTACACTCACAAAAAGAGCAAAAGGGGAAAAAATATATATATATCGTTGCTCCCAAAGTCCACCTCCTCAATTTGGGATGATTTGTTGTCTATTCAGGTATTTCACAGATGCAGGTGCATCAAGTTGATTGTGGAAATTTAATCCGCTGCTCCTGAGGCTGCTGGGAGAGATTTCACTTTCTCTTCTTTGTTTGCACAGCTCCTGTGGTTCAGCTTTGGATTTGGCCCTGCCTCTGCGTGTAGGTCGCCTGAGGGCGTCTGTTCTTCACTCACACAGGACGGGGTTAAAGGAGCAGCTGCTTCGGGGGCTTTGGCTCACTCAGGCCAGGGGGAGGGAGGGGTACGGATGCGGGGCGAGCCTGTGATGGCAGAGGCCGGCGTGACGTTGCACCAGCCTGAGGCGCGCCGTTCGTTCTCCCGGGGAAGTTGTCCCTGGATCACGGGACCCTGGCAGTGGCGGGCTGCATAGGTTCCCGGGAGGGCAGGTGTGGATAGTGACCTGTGCTCGCACACAGGCTTTTTGGTGGCGGCAGCAGCAGCCTTAGTGTCTCATGCTCGTCTCTGGGGTCCGTGCTGATAGCCGCAGCTCGTGCCCGTCTCTGGAGCTCCTTTAAGCAGCGCTCTGAATCCCCTCTCCTTGCACACCACGAAACAAGGAGGCAAGAAAAAGTCTCTTGCCTCTTCGGCAGCTGCAGACTTTTTCCCAGACTCCCTCCCGGCTAGCTGTGGTGCACTAACCCCTTCAGGCTCTGTTCATGCCGCCAACCCCAGTCCTCTCCCTGGGATCCGACCGAAGCCCGAGCCTCAGCTCCCAGCCCCCGCCTGCCCCGGCGGGTGAGCAGACAAGCCCCTCGGGCTGGTGAGTGCTGCTCGGCACTGATCCTCCGTGCGGGAACCTCTCCGCGTTGCGCTCTGCACCCTGTTGCTGTGGCTCCGAAGTTTCCCCTCCGCCATCCGCAGTCTCCACCCACAGTCTCTGCCCGCGAAGGGGCTTCTAGTGGTTGGAAACTTTTCCTCCTTCACAGCTCCCTCCCACTGGCGCAGGTCCCATCTCTATTCTTTTGTCTTTGTTTTTTCATTTTTCTTTTGCCCTACCCAGGTACGTGGGGAGTTTCTTGCCTTTTGGGACGTCTGAGATTTTCTGCCAGCGTTCAGTAGGTGTTCTGTAGGAGTTGTTCCACATGTAGAGTATTTCTGATGTATTTGTGGGGAGGAAGGTGATCTCCGTGTCTCACTCCTCCACCACCTTGAAGCTCCTCCCCTCTCATATTTTTTAACATGGTCTATGTGCAAACCTGGAATGAAGACATACAGTTATTCTTTAAGCTAATCTGTTAATATCCTTTATAATTAGACAATGTATATAACCTTTAAAAATGCCTCTTCTAGTTCCATTATTACTTCATGCATTTTTTTTAATCACAAAGATTTCGAACATTTTTGCCCTTTAGATTGGTGGAAAGAAACAATATATTTAGTTTTGGAATGCTGAGAGCCTAGAACAGCACATGGAACATTATTGGTGCTTAATAAAGGATAATGATAATGATAATATTATATTATTACATACGCAAATTTTTAAAGAATGATACCAGGACCGCTACAAAGCAGACTGTAGCTATGACTGATGAATTATTCAGAGCTGAAAAAGTTGAGCCATGAAGAGAAAAGGCTACCTTCTGATTTCTGGATAAGCTGTTTCTGGAGAGGTCCTGGGACACATGCACCAGCGGGTCCATTTTGTCCGTTGATACAACAGGGCCAGAGAAAGCGAGTTGAACATCAGAAGAATAAAGAGGAGTGTAACAACACAAAATGAGCAGAAAGGCCAACTAGAGACACTTGGTGGCCTTTCCTAGCCCACCTAGTGTTGCATGAGTTACCCTGATATTGTACTAGGAGGGGACTCTGAGGGAGTTGGACATTAGGGTGAGAGAAGCCCACCAGTGGAACACTGGATATTTGGATTCCAAGGAATTCTGAGTTGGGATTCAAAGAGGAGAGATTTGATTTCCCAAGAACAAATGTAGGGTAGGGAACAAAGTTACCTGTGCACTTATTTCATATCATTTAGAACCGTTTTATATTGTAAAGCATTTTAACAACAGCTTTATTTCCACAAAGCATACAGTTTACCTATTTAAAATATACAATTTTATGGTTTTTCATATATTTACTCAGTTGTGCAACTATCATCACAGTCAATTATAGAACATTTAATCATGCCTCAAAAAAATCCTACACACATTAGCAGTCACACCCTTTTCCCCTCATCCTCCACACCACCCACCCACGCCACCACCTCCACCACTACCACCAAGCCCTAGGCCACTTCTAACTTACTTTCCGTCTCTATAGATTTGCCTATACTGGACATTTCCTATAATGGAACTATGTAATATGTGGTCTTCTGTGATTGGCTTCTTTCATTTAGCATACTTCTCTCAAGGTCCATCCTGTTGTATCATATACCAGTATTTCACTCACTTTTATTTCTAAATAATATTCTATTATATGGATATGCCATATTTTATTTATCAGCTGACTAACATTTAGGTTGTTCCTACTTTTTGACTATTGTGAATAATGCTTGTATGAATATTCAAATATTAGGGTTTGTGTTTGTTTAATTTTTACTGAAATATAGTTGATTTACAATGTTGTGTTAGTTTCAGGTGTGCAGCAAAGTGATTCAAATATCTATCAATTGATCGATTGGTCGATCTTTTTAAGATTCTTTTTAAGATTCTTTTCCATTACAGGTTATTATAAGATATTGAGTACAGTTCCCTGTGCTATACAGTAGGTCCTTGTTGGTTATCTATTTTATATATAGTAGTGTGTATATTTTAATCCCAAACTCCCAACTTATCCCTCCCCCACCTTTCCCCTTTGGTAACCATATGTTTGTTTTCTATGTCTGTGAATCTATTTCTGCTTTGTAAATAAGTTCATTTGTATCATTTTTTAAGATTCCACATGTAAGCCATGTCATATGATATTTGTCTAACTTACTTCACTTAGTATGATAATCTCTAGGTCCATCCATGTTGTTGCAAATGGCATTATTTCATTCTGTTTTATGGCTGAGTAACACACTATTTTATATATATATGTATATTATATATATATATATATATATATACACCACATCTTCTTTATCCATTCATCTATCAGTGGACACTTAGGTTGCTTCCATGTCTTAGCTATGTAAATAGTGCTGCTATGAATATTGGGGTGCATGTATCATTTTGAATTATGGTTTTCTCCAGATATATGCCCAGGAGTGGGATAGCTGCATCACATGGTAACTCTATTTTTAGTTTTTTAAGGAACCTCCATACTGTTCTCCATAATGGCTGCACCAATTTACATTCCCACCAACAGTGTAGGAGGGTTCCTTTTTCTCCACACTCTCTCAGCATTTATAATTTGTAGACTTTTTGATGATGGCCATTCTGGCTGGTATGGGGTGGTACCTCACTGTAGCTTTGATTTGCATTTCTCTAGTAATTAGTGATGTTGAGCATCTTTTCACGTGCCTGTTGGCCATCTGTATGTCTGCTTTGGAGAAATGTTGATTTAGATCTTCTGCTCATTTTTTGATTGGGTTGTTTGTTTTTTTTAATATTGAGCTGTATGAGATGTTTGTGCATTTTAGAAACTAATTCCTTGTCAGTTGCATCATTTACAAATACACATATTAGTTTTTAAATGGACATGTTTTCATTGGATATACACTTGGGTATATACTTAGGAGTGGAGTTGCTGGACCATATGATATCTTTACATTTAACCTTCAGAGGAACTGCCAGACTGTTTTCCAAAGCAGCTGCACCATTTTCCATTCCCACTAGCAGTATATGAGGGTTATACTTTTTCCATGTCTTCACCAACACTTACTATAATCTGACTTCTTTGAGTCTACTTATCCTAGTGGTTGTGAAATGCTATCATATTCTGGTTTTGATTTGCATTTCCCTGATGATTAATGATGTTGAAAATCTTTTCATGTGCTTATTGACCATTTGTTTATCTTCTTTGGAGAAATGTCTATTTAAAGGCTTTGCCTATTTTTAACAGGGTTATAGTCCTTTTTTAATTAAGTTGTATGTATATTCCAGATACAAGTCCCTTATCAGATACATGATTTGCAAATATTTCTTCCCATTCTGTGAATTTTCTAAATACACAAAGATTATGTGTATATATAAATGCAAATTATCTATGTACCGGATCATGCCATTTACAAAATATAAATACTTTTATGCCCTAAAATACAGATGTTGTTTAATTTATTTTCTTGCCTAATTGCCCTGGCTAGAACTTCCAGGAACATTGAACTGTAATTTTGACAATACTATAGGACATAAATTGCTCCACAGTCTGATCTGATTAAATGTGAGCTCCTTTGCAGAGGTAGCTGGGGCAAGTCTTTGAGGTTCATTCTGACTCTAGAAGAGCTCTTTTTAGCTGTCTATTTCCCTGATTTTCTCAGGGAAATCAACTGCCTATGGTTTACCTTGTTGCTCTACTGTAGTTGCCAGTTTCTTGTTAATTGTTTATCACCAAAATCTTTATTGCTTTTGAGAGTGCCCTTCGGATTAAACTCCCCATAGTCTGTATCAAATCAAGCCAGTTTCCTTGCAGAAGGCTTCAGAGCTCTCTGTTGCTATGGAGTGTCTCTTTTTTCTGGGCAAAATCTCTGAGCTTCAGCCTCAGAGCTGGGGCAGGGACGTTGGTCCACTTTTCTCAGTGATAGCCTTGCTTTGTGATTAGTGTTCTGGATGCAGGCAGTAGAATCTTGTCTTCTCAGCTTGCCTGTGCCTCCTTACCCTCAGTGAGACCTCTTCCCTACAGCTAGCTGAGGTGGGAGAGATCAAGGCCACAACATTCTTGGCATGTCATGCCCAGGATCACTACCCTGTAAGTGTGGACCGGGTATAAGAAAAGAGTCTCCGACCTCTTGGCAACGCTCACGCAGAATTTAGCTTCTGCTACTGGGGCTGGGGAAGGGGAGTGTGAAATTCTAATATTCTTTGATTAGACCTAATAAGAGAGGGAGCCATACTTTCTTGGCCATACCTACCTGGATTCTTTCATCAGGCTGAAAGGGATAAAGGAGAAGAAAGGTGTGGGTTCTGGCTCCAGTTTCAAAGAATTTCACTGTTTTACCAAGATTTATTAAATTAAGACAAATATTTACTTAAGTATTTTAACCTTCTGGATCTTTAATGTATAAAAATGCTCATTTTTACATACCAAACAATATATACATAAAAGAAAATATTAATGAAATTCTTTCTTAATCCTATATCAGGCTAATATTTACAATGTGAATTTTTTCATACCTTTATTCATACATGTGTATTTCTTTTGTTTTTTACAAATATTAGCTAATCATGTGTTATATTTCACTGTTTTTTGTTTTATTTTGTTAACAGCTTTATTGAGGTATAATTTACATATTATAAAACTACCCAATGTATGTGGACAATTTTGTGATTTTTGGTAAATTTATAGAATTATGCTAGTATCACAACAATCTTTTATTAAAACATTTTCATCAACCCACAAGTTTCCCTCATGCTCTTTCGCAGTTAATCTCTGCTCCCACCTCCACTCTAGGTAAACATAGATCCATTCTGTGTCCCTCTAAATATGCTTTTTCTGTACATTTTTTATAAATGAAATCATATAATCCATGATCATATAAGTCTTTTTTTCATTTAGCATACTGTTTTTGAGGTTCATCAAAATAAAAACCCAAAACATCAAAAAACTGTTTTAGCATGCATCAGTATTTCATTTCTATCTGTTGCTGAATCATATTCTTTTGTATGGATACCACATTTTATTTACTTATTCATCCATTGGAAACATTTGAGTCATTTTCATTTTTTGATTATTATAATAACTACTATATACATTCATATAATGTGCTTGTGTAAATGTATGTTTTCTCTTGGTTAAATTTTAGGAATAAAATTGCTGGGTCACATGGCAAATTTATGTTTAAATTTTTAAAAAACTGCCAAATTGTTTTTCAAAATGGCTTTTTCGTTTTACTTTCCTCTTTACACTATACTTGAGTTCTAGTTTCTCTACTTCTTTGCCAATACTTGTTATCATCTGACTTTTTTTAATTATAGTCATTCTATTGGGTAAGCAATAGTATTTCATTGTTGTCTTAATTTGCATTTCCTTAATGACTAATGATGGTTAGACCCTTTTGATGTGCATATTGGCCATTTGTGTATCTTCTTTAGTAACATGTATATTCAAATATTTTGCCCAATTTTAAATTGGTTGTTTTGTCCTCTTATTTATAAAGTTGTGAAAATTAGTATATATCCTGTATACTACTTTACCAAATATATGATTTGAAAATATTTTTTGCCAATCTGTCACTTGTATTTTCATTTTCAAAATGGTGTTATTGAGGTGCAAAAGTTTTTGATAAAGTCCAATTTATCCATTTTTTTCTTATATGGATTCTCCTTTTGCTATTATAACCAAGAATTATTTGCCTACACTAGGTCATGAAGATTTCCTCCTTTTTTCCCCCAGATTTTTTTTTTTTAATAGTTAAACCTCTAACATTTAGGCCTTTGATCCATTTGTAATTGATTTTCTATATGGTGGTAGGTACAAGTGTAAATTCCCTTTTATTTTATGGTATTTTTAAAAAAAATTTTATGTGAATAAGGATAAATAATTTTCCCAGCACCAATTGATAAAATAACTATCCTTTCTCCATCAAAATTGTTTTGTACCTTTTTCAGAAGTCAGTTGACCATAAGTATGGATTTAATTTATAAACTTTTAATTCTGTTCCATTAGTCTATACACCAGCTTAGTGCCAGTACCACATGATATTGATTACTATGGCTTTATAGGTTTTACTTTCCTTTACTATTTAATATATCATGGCTAATATCTCAGTCATTGCTCATGATTTTGAATAGTTTAATGTCCTTCTGATATTTTTATAGTAATAAAAAATGTATAAATTATAATTTTTCAACCAATTCCCTATGAGTTCATGAAGATAATCTATTTTCTTTTAAAAACTTTATTGTGTGGAATACACATATAGTCTATAGCTCATTTGGAATTGACTTTTTCATAGCATAAATTAGAGGAATGATCATTTTCATATGAGTACATAAATGTTTCTGAATTATTTCTTGAAAAGACTGTAGATTACTCATTGCTCTGTAGCATAACCTTTGTCATAAATCTATATCTTTATACCTTTTAAAATTCTTTCATTAAATTTTTATAGCTTTAGTTATTGAACTCATGTACATCTTTTGTTAAATTTATTTCTACTTAATATGTTCATATTATTATAAATTATACATTTTTCTTTGTACTTCATTTCTGAATATTTCATTCATAATTTTCAAATATACACATAATTCTATCATCTATGAATGTTTAGGGATTTTTTTCTCTATTCCCAGTCTCTATACTTTTAATTTATTTTAGTTCTTTACAGAATTTTCCAGTATTGAATAAAATTGGTAATTTTGAGTATCTTTTCTTGTCCCTGATTGCATATGGATTTCAATGTGTCACTTTTAGTATGAAGTTTTCTATAGTTTGTTGTTGTTGTTGTTATTCTTTCTTTGTTTCATTGTTGTTATTTTGGGGAAATAGTCTTTATCCAATTAAGAAAGTTCCATTCTATGTTGGTAAGAATTTTACAAAACATTTAAAAGAATCTATTTAGAGGAACATATAATTTTTCTTCTTTAGTCTGGTAATATGATACAAGTTGTTGAAGTACCATAAGTTAAACATTGCCTTTTCTAGTAGAGAATTTAGTAATGTTGTTAAATGCTATTTATATATAGGTGCATTATATTTGCTAATATTTAGGATTTTATATCTAATAGTTCTTTATATAATTAATTTATAATTGTACATTACTTGTCAGTCTTAGTATCCAGGTCATGATTGCCATATAAAATAAGTTAAGGGTTGGGTCCCCATTCTGGTCTCTGGAATAATTTGCTTAAGATTTGAATTATATTCTCTTTAAGTACTTGGTAGATTTCCCTAGTGAAGACCTCTGATCAAGGAGTTTTCACTCTGGTAAACTATATAATTACTAATTTGATATCTATATTAAGTATAAGATTACATAAGTTGCTGGCTTGTTTTCATTTTTAAGATTTTTTTTTTTTTTTTTAGTTAGGATATCTTTTTTTTTTAAATTTATTTATTTATTTATTTTTGGGTGTGTTGGGTCTTCGTTTCTGTGTGAGGGCTTTCTCCAGTTCTGGCGAGCGGGGGCCACTCTTCATCGCGGTGCGCGGGCCTCTCACTGTCGCGGCCTCTTCCATTGCGGAGCACAGGCTCCAGACGCGCAGGCTCAGTAGTCGTGGCTCACGGGCCCAGCCGCTGCACGGCATGTGGGATCTTCCCAGACCAGGGCTCGAACCCGTGTCCCCTGCATTGGCAGGCAGATTCTTAACCACTGCGCCACCAGGGAAGCCCCTAGTTAGGATATCTTAACCATACAGTACGGTATCTTACATACCATAATCTTATGGTATATAAGAGTATATAAATTGCTGATTTGTTTTTATATGTACATTTTGTTGGAATAAGTTTGCACACAATATTTTAAATTCCCTTATTTGATGTAAACGATGGAAATATTTGGACGTACATTTTATGGGATTTGGTGAAGTCTTGGACATTCGGGATGAGGAAGGGGATTGAGTCGAGGATGACTGTTTTCTAGATTTTATCAAGAGATGTATGGAGGTAAGGAGGAGGACAAGTTTTGTAAGTGATAGCATCATAGAATTTATTTGGATGTGTTAAATGTGAGTTGCCTTTGAGAACTGGGGGTAAAAAAAAAGACAAGTTTCAAGTGTGCTTGTTTATATCCATGCACAATTTGAAGCACAAAAGAAACTTCTCAGCTGGAGATACAAAAATGAGGGCCATTTGTATGTTAATTGAAAGCGTGAATACAGATGCAATTATTTAGAGAGGTTTTGGGAATGAATAGAGAATAGGTTCATGAACTACAAGGACAAAATAATCACTAATGACAACACGTTATATAGTTTATTGCAAATTGTATATCTTTTCCTGGGAACATGTTTTAGGACCTTTGGTCATTTTTTTTGTTGAAGACTTTTCTTATCAATTTTTATGTGTACCTACATGTTTTAACAATTATATTTAGATCAAATATTTGTTTCTAACTTGCTATTTACCTTTAATTATACTTTAAAATGCATATCTTCTGTGCCCAGGTACTAAAAGTTTATGAAGTCATAGCTATTGTCTTTGTTTTTTATTATTTTAATATTTATTACTTATGAATAAATTATTATATTTATATTATTTTACCAACGTCTAGAAAAAATGTCCTCATTAATGCTTACATAAACTTTCTCTTTCCATCTTAAATTTTCCCATTCACTTGGCTTGTAAAATGCATGATATGAAATGTAAATCTTAACTAACCAATGTTAATTGATTATCAAATACCTACCCAATTCTCTTAACTCAATATGTTGAGTAATCTACCTTTTAGTCACTGAGTTTTATTTCTACATTTTATTTATATGAATCTTTTATACATACTAAGGCTACTCCTAAATAATCTGTTCTGTATCATTGATTCTATTTGTTCACTACTTTATCATTTTGAGGAAATGAATGTTCTTTGAACTGTGTGTATATATGTGTGTGTGTACATAATTTTCTTCAATGTAATTTTCAGTAAAGGCTGTATTAATGGAACAAATAACTGAAAATGGAAAAATTTGAAGTAACTTGATTAATTGACCATATTTACAGTCTTTAATGCACTATTTGTTATTTATAAAAAGTAAAAAATTAAAATAGGCAATGTTGAGAAGATTAAAGCCAGCTTTGCTCTTCTTTCTTAAGGTTGCTTTGGCTATTTGTGGTCTTTTGTGGTTCTATATAAATTTTAGAAATATTTGTTCTATTTCTGTGAAAAATGCCATAGGAATTTTGTTGAGAATTGCAATGAATCTGCAGTTTGCTTTGTATAGTATGGTCATATTAACAATATTAATTTTTCCAACCCATTAACACAGTATATCTTTCCATTTATTTGTGTTGTCTTCACTTTCTTTCATCAGTGTCTTATGGTTTTCCAAGTGCAGGCCTTTAGTCACCCTGCTTAAATTTACTCCAAGGTATTTTATTCCTTTTAACGCAGAGAAAGCATTCATTTATGCAACATTTTTGGAGAATGTTCATGTTCATAAATAGATTTGCTGTTAAACTGTGTAACTTCTGATAAACAGTCTTATGTTTGCTTATATAAGTGAGTTCTTTAAATCACTCATAACATCAATTTAGACTTACACTTAAAACTTTTGAAACAAATACCTTCTATTTAGTACCTTTCAAAAACTAATTTTCCTTTCCAGTCATGAAATTAATATTTGTTAATGAATTATTCCATTTATTTATATTTTAACGTATTTCAGAAGATTTAATTCCTTTAACTTTATCTATAGCAATTAGCTAACCAAAACAAAAATCATTTAATCAATTAAGGACAATAATCTGTTTTGTGTATATCTTTTATCAGAGAAGTTAATTGGCCTTTATTTTTTTTGAATAGTTGTGCTCAGATAAGCACAGTTTTCCCCCTTCTATAGTAGTACTATACACTTTAATGTGAAATATCTTGTTCATATTTTATGAATATTTAAAATGTTATAGTCTTTACTATATTAATTTAAGCAAAAATAATTAACACTAAGAAAATTATAATTATTAATTATAAACAATGAACAGTTTATTATAGCCTTCAATTGCATGAAAATATTTTCTATACTTTAGAATCCAGTATATTGTAGAATAGAACTTTGATTTTGAGTTTTATTGTTTCATGACATTTCTAGCAGTTCTGCCTTTAAAACAGAATGATTACACAGTTCAAAGAAAAAAGAATTTCCACTGTAGAATTATTCTGTTTCAAGCCTATAATCTTATAAATTACTTTCTCACATTATACATAAGAGAAATATTATTAGAAAGAAATAAGTTTTCTCTAACCTTGGTTTTGAAGAGTGAGGCATTGTAGGCAAGGGAGTGGTGGCCAAGAATGTCTTCCCTAAGGCTGATAATGTGCTGGTCAATGTTAACTGCCCTGTGGGATTTCTCTGTGAGTTGAATCAAAACTTGAGAATATATAATTGCTGAATAAAACACTCATCTCAAGGGAACTGATCTGGAACTTAACAGAAAATCAGCTTGATCTGTCTATGAAAGTGTCTTCATTTTAATAATATTCAAACATAGAGTTTTCCCCAACCTCTGCAAGCACTTGAAGAGTGCTTTAAATAATATAAGCATTCATACTGAAACCTGAATCACTTTAATTGGATTCTATGACAATGATTCCCAGGTGTCTAAATTTCTTTAAAACTCTGTTAGCAGGTGATTCTAATGCAGGGCTGTGATTAACGCAAGAAAATGAGTAACAATACAGCTAAGAATGCATTTCTTACTACCATTTTATAAATCTAGTTAAAAATTACCTGTAATTCTATTAGAAAGGCTTAGAAGAAATAAAGTAGAGTGAGTGTGAAGAAACTGGTATGATAGAGCACTGGAATGAGAGTCAGAGGACTGAAAGTTTTCTTTCCCATTGAGCCTAGTTCTGCTTTGACTCTATATCCTGACCCATAAACACAAGAGTATATAAGATAATTGTAGCAGACATGTTCTTGCCTCCTCATTTCCATTTTTCTTTTCCGTTTTCCAACAGCTCTAGTCTTCTCTTTGACAATCCACATAGTTACGGGGAAGTTGCTCCCAATACCAGCTCAAGAGGCATGGCGTGTTGTCCTTTCAAAGACCATCAGTATATTCATCTCTCCTGGCCACAGGTATGGGCATAAAATTCAAGCAAGACCAATCAGGATCA
This sequence comes from Eschrichtius robustus, assembly GCF_028021215.1. Taxonomy (NCBI): domain Eukaryota; kingdom Metazoa; phylum Chordata; class Mammalia; order Artiodactyla; family Eschrichtiidae; genus Eschrichtius; species Eschrichtius robustus. Next base: position 71,414,696 of record NC_090830.1, read on the forward strand.
ATATTTAACATTTTGCTTGGAATTTTAGGGAAAAGGACGTTCTCTATTTGTTGGAGAGTGTAGTATATGTACGTAGTGCCAGGAATTGTGTCAGGTACTATTGCCACTGTTAAAAAACAAAATTCAACTGAGAAAATTTTAAAGGTCTTATTGGCTTTATTCAATGATTTTTGAATCTAGCAGCATCCAACCTAGGAGACAGAAAAGAGCCCTGAGGAGTTGTATAGAAAGACCTATATAGGCAGAATGAAGCAGGAGCAAGGAAGTTATACAAGCAAAAAGTCAGTGGGCTGTGGCAAGGTCACTTTCCTTTAAGCGATGGCAAGGGTCTATTAGGCAGATTAGCTAACTAGTGCTGATCAGGCAATTCCTGACTGGTTTAAGATTCCGTTTCTGGCAGAGTGAAAACTACATGTTTCTGTTTGGTGATGTGGGGCTTAGCATAAGTGACTCCATTTTGATCCTGTTGGTTTGTTAGTAACACTACCAAAAGAGAAGGCAACTGGAGAAGAAAGCCAAAGCACAAAGAAGGGCAAGACCAAAACAATTATATAAAAATAGTCTTGTTGGTACAGTAGGCCTCTGTGTAAAACGGTATGTGAGAGGGACCTTCAGGATGGCAGAGGAGTAAGACGTGGAGATCACCTTCCTTTCCACAAATATATCAAAAATACATCTACATGTGGAACAACTCCTAAAGAACACCTACTGAATGCTGGCAGAAGACCTCAGACTTCCCAAAAGGCAAGAAACTTCCCACGTACCTGGATACAGTAAATGAAAAAAGGAAAAACAGAGACAAAAGAATAAGGATGGGATCTGCACCTCTGGGAGGGAGCTGTGCAAGAGGAAAAGTTACCACACACTAGGAAGCCCCTTCACTGGTCGACACGAAGGGGGGGGTGGGCAGGGGGAGGGGGGAAGCTTCAGAGCCATGGAGGAGGGTGCAGCAACAGGGGTGCAGAGGGCAAAGCAGAGAGATTCCCGCACAGAGAATCGCTGCCAACCAGCACTCAACAGCCTGAGAGGCTTGTCTGCTCACCTGCCTGGGTGGGTGGGGACTGGGAGCTGAGGCTCAGGCTTCAGAGGTCAGATCCAGGGAGAGGACTGGGATTGGCTGCATGAACACAGCCTGAAGGGGGCTAGTGCACCACAGCTAGCCAGGAGGGAGTCCGGGAAAAAGTCTGGACCTGCCTAAGAGGCATGGGACCATTGTTTTGAGGTGCACAAGGAGAGGGTATTAAGAGCAGTGCCTAAATGAGCTCCAGAGATGGACGCGAGCCACGGCTATCTGGGCAGACACCAAAGACAGGCATGAAACACTAAGGCTGCTGCTGCAGCCACCAAGAAGCCTGTGTGCAAGCACAGGTCACAATCCACACCACCCCTTCCCAGAGCCTGTGCAGCCTACCACTGCCAGGGTCTCGTGATCCAGAGACAACTTCCCACGGAGAACACACGGCACACCTCAGGCTGTTGCAATGTCACACCAGCCTCTGGCGCCGCAGGCTCGCCACGCATTCCATACCCCTCCCTCCTCCCAGCCTGAGTGAGCCAGAACCCCCTAATCAGCTGCTCCTTTAACCCCATCCTGTCTGGGTGGGAACAGGTGCCCTCAGGTGACCTACATGCAGAGGCAGGGCTAATCCAAAGCTGAACCCCAGGAGCTGTGCAAACAAAGAAGAGAAAGGGAAATTTCTCCCAGCAGCCTCAGGAGCAGTGGATTAAATATTCACAATCACCTTGATGTACCCTGCATCAGTGGAATACCTGAATAGACAACGAATCATCCCAAAACTGAGACGGTGGACTCTGGGAGCAACTGTAGACTTGGGGTTTGCTTTCTGCATCTAATTTGTTTCTGGTTTTATGTTTATTTTAGTTTAGTATTTAGAGCTTATTATCACTGGTAGATAATTGATATGTTTGCTCTCTTCCTTTTTTTTTAATATATATATTTCTTTTTCCCTTTTTATCTTTTTGTGAGTGTGTATGTGTATGCTTCTTTGTGTGATTTTGTCTATATAGCTTTGCTTTTCCCATTTGTCCTATGGTTCTGTCTGTCCGTTTTTTGGGGGTTTTTTTTGTATAGTTTTTAGCACTTGTTATCATTGGTGGATTTGTTTTTTGGTTTGGTTGTTCTTTCTTTATTTTTTTATTGCTTTTTAATTTTTTAATTTTTAATAATTTTTTAATTTTTTGAATTTAATAACTATTTTCTTCCTTCCTTCCTGCCTTCCTTCCTTCTTTCTTTTCTTTTCTTTTCTTTCCTTTTCTTTTCTTTTCCTTTCTTTTTTCTTGTATTTTCTCCCTTTTATTCTGAGCCAAGTGCCTGACAGGGTTTGGGGAACAGCTGGGTGTCAGGCCTGAGCCTCTGAGTTGGGAGAGCCAAGTTCAGTACACTAGTCCACCAGAGAGCTCCTGGCCCCATGTAATATCAAATGGCAAAAGCTCTCACAGAGATCTCCATCTCAATGCTAAGACGCAGCTCCACTCAAAGACCAGCAAGCTACAGAGGTGGACACCCTATGCCAAACAACTAGCAAGACAGGAACACAACCCCACCCATTAGCAGAGAGGCTGCCTAAAATCATAATAAGGTCACAGGCACCACAAAACACACCACCAGACACGACCCTGCCCACCAGAAAGCCAGGATCCAGTCTCATCCACCAGAACACAGGCACCAGTCCCCTCCACCAGGAAGCCTACCCACCAAACCAAACTTACCCACTGGGGGCAGACACCAAAAACATTGGGAACTATGAACCTGCAGCCTGCGAAAAAGAGACCCCAAACACAGTAAGTTAAGCAAAATGAGAAGACAGAGAAATACACAGCAGATGAAGGAGCAAGGTAAAAACCCACCAGACCAAACAAATGAAGAGGAAATAGGCAGGCTACCTGAAAAAGAATTCAGAGTAATGATAGTAAAGATGATCCAAAATCTTGGAAATAGAATGAAGAAAATACAAGAAACGTTAAACAAGGACCCAGAAGAACTAAAGAGTAAACAAAGAGTGATGAACAGCACAATAAGTGAAATTTAAAATTCTCTAGAAGGAATCAATAGCAGAATAACTGACGCAGAAGAACGGATAAGTGACCTAGAAAATAAAATAGTGGAAATAATTATCGCAGAGCAGAATAAAGAAAAAAGAATGAAAAGAATTGAGGACAGTCTCAGAGACCTCTGGGACAACATTAAACACACCAACATTTGAATTATAGGGGTCCCAAAGAAAAAGAGATAAAGAAAGGGACTGAGAAAATATTTCGAGAGATTATAGTGGAAAACTTCCCTAATATGGGAAAGGAAATAATCAATCAAGTTCAGGAATCACAGACAGTCTCATACACGATAAATCCAAGGAGCAACACACCAAGACACATATTAATCAAACTACCAAAACTTAAATACAAAGAAAAAATATTAAAAGCAGCAAGGGAAAAGCAACAAATAACATATAAGGGAATCCCCATAAGGTTAACAACTTATCTAACAGCAGAAACTCTGCAAGCCAGAAGGGAGTGGCAGGACGTATTTAAATTGATGAAAGGGAAAAACCCTACAACCAAGAGTACTCAGCAAGGGGCTTCCCTGGTGGCGCAGTGGTTAGGAATCCGCCTGCCAATGCAGGGGACACGGGTTCGTGCCCCGGTCCAGGAAGATCCCACATGCCGTGGAGCGGCTAGGCCCGTGAGCCACAACTACTGAGCCTGTGCGTCTGGAGCCTTTGCTCCGCAACGGGAGAGGCCGCAACAGTGAGAGGCCTGCGCACCGCGATGAAGAGTGACCCCACTCACCGCAACTGGAGAAAGCCCTCACGCAGAAACGAAGACCCAACACAGCCAAAAATAATAAATAATAAAAAAATAAAATAAAAATAAAAGGTCAAAAGAAATTAAGCAAGGAGATATACACTGCTATAATGAGTCCATTATGTGCCCTAAGAAATCTTATAAAAAAAAAAAAAAAAAAAAGAGTACTCAGCAAGGATCTCACTCAGATTCGACAGAGAAATTAAAACCTTTACAGACAAGCAAAAGCTAAGAGAATTTAGCACCACCAAACCAGCTTTATAACAAATGCTAAAGTAACTTCTCTAGGCAGGAAACACAAGAGAAGGAAAAGACCTACAATAACAAACCCAAAACAATTAAGAAAATGGTAATAGGAACATACATAGCGATAACTACCTTAAATGTAAATGGATTAAATGCTTCAACCAAAAGACATAGACTGTCTGAATGGATACAAAAACAAGACCCATATATATGCTGTCTACTAGAGACCCACTTCAGACCTAGGGACATATAGTGACTGAAAGTGAGGGGGTGGAAAAAGATATTCCATGCAAATGGAAATCGAAAGAAAGCTGGAGTAGCAAATCTCATATCAGACAAAATAGACTTTAAAATAAAGACTATTACAAGAGACAAAGAAAGACACTACATAATGGTCAAGGGATCAATCCAAGAAGAAGATATAACAATTGTAAATATTTATGCACCCAAACATAGCAGCACCTCAATACATAAGGCAAATTCTAACAGCCATAAAAGGGGAAATCGACAGTAACACAATCATAGTAGGGGATTTTAACACCCCAATTTCATTAATGGACAGATCATCCAAAATGAAAATAAATAAGGAAACACAAGCTTTAAATGATACATTAAACAAGATGGACTTAACTGATATTTATAGAACATTCCATCCAAAACCAACAGAATATGCTTTCTTCTCAAGTGCTCATTGAATATTCTCCAGGATAGATCATATCTTGGGTCACAAATCAAGGCTTGGTAAATTTAAGAATATTGAAATCATATCAAGTATCTTTTCGGACAAGAACACTCTGAGACTAGATATCAATTACAGGAAAAAAATCTATAAAAAATACAAACACACAAGACTAAACGATACACTACTTAACAACCAAGAGATCACTGCAGAAATCAAAGAGGAAATCAAAAAATACCTAGAAACAAATGACAATGAAAACATGACCCAAAATTTATGGCATGCAGCAAAAGCAGTTCTAAGAGGGAAGTTTATAGCCATACAATCCTACCTCAAGAAACAAGAAACATCTCAAATAAACAACCTAAACTTACACTTAAAGTAATTAGAGAAAGAAGAACAAAAAACCCCCAAAGTTAGCAGAAGGAAATAAATCATAGAGATCAGATCAGAAATAAATGAAAAAGAAATGCAGGAAACAATAGCAAAGATCTGTAAAAGTAAAAGCTGCTTCTTTGAGAAGATAAACAAAATTGGTAAACCATTAGCCCGACTCATCAAGAAAAAAAGGGAGAAGACTCAAATCAATAGAATTAGAAATGAAAAAGGAGAACAACTGACACTGCAGAAATACAAAGGATCATGAGAGATTACTACAAGCAACTATATGCCAATAAAATGGACAACCTGGAAGAAATGGACAAATTCTTAGAAAAGGACAACCTTCAGAGACTGAACTGCGAAGAAATAGAAAATATAAACAGACCAATCACAAGCACTGAAATTGAAACTGTGATTAAAAATCTTCCAACAATCAAAAGCCCAGGACCAGATGGCTTCACAGGCGAATTCTATCCAACATTTAGAGAAGAGCAAACACCTATCCTTCTCAAACTCTTCCAAAATATAGCAGAGGGAGGAACATTCCCAATCTCATTCTACGAGGCCACCATCACCCTGATACCAAAACTAGACAAAGATGTCACAAAAAAAGAAAAGTACAGGCCAATATCACTGATGAACATAGATACAGGAATCCTCAACAAAATACCAGCAAACAGAATCCAGCAGCACATTAAAAGGATCATACACCATGATCAAGTGGGGTTTATGTCAGGAATGCAAGGTTTCTTCAATATACACAAATCAATCAGTGTGATACACCATAGTGACAATTTGAAGTAGAAAAAAATTATGATCATCTCAATAGATGCAGAAAAAGCTTTTGACAAAATTCAACACATATTTATGATAAAAATCCTCCCAAAAGTACGCATAGAGGGAACTTACCTCAACATAATATAGACCATATATGATAAACCCACAGCCATCATTGTTCTCAAGGGTGAGAAACTGAAACCATTTCCACTACGATCAGGAAGAAGACAAGGTTCCCCACTCTCACCACTATTGTTCAACATAGTTTTGGAAGTTTTAGCCACAGCAATCAGAGAAGAAAAAGAAATAAAAGGAATCCAAATCATAAAAGAAGAAGTAAAACTGTCACTGTTTGCAGGTGACATGATGCTATACATAGAGAATCCTCAGGATGCTACCAGAAAACTACTAGAACTAATCAATGCATTTGATAAAGTAGCAGGATACAAAATTAATGCACAGAAATCTCTTGCATTCCTATACACTAATGATGAAAAATCTGAAAATTAAGGAAACACTCCCATTTACCATTGTAACAAAAAGAATAAAATACCTAGGAATAAACCTACCTAAGGAGACAAAAGACCTGTATGCAGCTATAAGACACTGATGAAAGAAATTAAAGATGATACAGAGAGATGGAGAGATATACCATGTTCTTGGATTGGAAGAATCCACTTTGTGAAAATGACTATTGTACCCAAACAATCTACAGATTCAATGCAATCCCTATCAAACTACCAATGGCATTTTTCACAGAACTGGAACAAAAAATTTCACAGTTTGTATGGAAACACAAAAGACCCCGAATAGACAAAGCAATCTTGAGAAAGAAAAATGGAGCTGGAGGAATCAGGCTCCCTGACTTCAGACTATACTACAAAACTACAGTAATCAAGACATTATGGTACTTGAACAAAAACAGAAATATAGATCAATGGAACAGGATAGAAAGCCCAGAGATAAACTCATGCACATATGGTCACCTTATCTTTGTTAAAGGAGGCAGGAATATACAATGGAGAAAGACAGCATCTTCAATAACTGGTGCTGGGAAAACTGGACAGCTACATGTAAAAGAATGAAATTAGAACACTCCCTAACACCATACCCAAAAATAAACTCAAAATGGATTAAAGACCTAAATGTAAGGCCAGACACTATCAAACTCTTAGAGGAAAACATAGGCAGAACACTCTATGACATAAATCACAGCAAGATCCTTTTTGATCCACCTCCTAGAGAAATGGAAATAAAAACAAAAATAAACAAATGGGTCCTGATGAAACTTAAAAGCTTTTGCACAGCAAAGGAAACTATAAACAAGATGAAAAGACAACCCTCATAATGGGAGAAAATATTTACAAACGAAGCAACTGACAAAGGATTAATCTCTGAAATTTACAAGCAGCTCATTCAGCTCAATATCAAAAAAACAAACTACCCAATCCAAAAATGGGCAGAAGACCTAAACAGACATTTCTCCAATAAGATATACAAATTGCCAACAAAAACATGAAAGGATGCTGAAAATCACTAATCATTAGAGAATTGCAAATCAAAACTACAATGAGATATCACCTCAAACCAGTTAGAATGGCCATCATCAAAAAATCTACAACAATAAAGGCTGAAGAGGGTGTGGAGAAAAGGGAACCCTCTTGCACTGTTGGTGGGAATGTAAATTGTTCCAGCCTCTATGGAGAACAGTATGGAGGTTCCTTAAAAACTAAAAATAGACCATAAGACCCGACAATCCTATTACTGGGCATATACCCTGAGAACACTACCATAAGACCCAACAATCCCATTACTGGGCATATACCCTGAGAAAACCATAATTCAAAAAGAGTCATGCACCACAATGTTCATTGCAGCTCTATTTATAATAGCCAGGACATGGAAGCAACCTAAGTGTCCATCGACAGATGAATTGATAAAGAAGATGTGGCACATATATAAACGGAATATTACTCGGCTATAAAAGGAAACGAAATTGAGTTATTTGTAGTGAGGTGGATGGACCTAGAGTGTGTCGTAGAGAGTGAAGTAAGTCAGAAAGAGAAAAACAAATACTGTATGCTAACACATATGGAATCTAAAAAAAAAAAAAAAAGGGGGGGTTCTGAAGAACCTAGGGGCAGGACAGGAATAAAGACGCAGACATAGAGAATGGACTTGAGGACATGGGGAGTGGGAAGGGTAAGCTAGGATGAAGTGAGAGAGTGGCATGGACATATATACACTACCAAATGTAAAATAGATAGCTAGTGGGAAGTAGCCACATAGCACAGGGAGATCAGCTCAGTGCTTTGTGACCACCTTGAGAGGTGGGATAAGGGAGGGTGGGAGGGAGATGGAAGAGGGAGGGGATATGGGGATATATGTATACATATAGCTGATTCACTTTATTATACAGCAGAAACTAACACACCATTGTAAAGCAATTATACTCTAATAAAATTGTTAAAAAAATAAACTGTGTCTAGGTCAGAGTTAGAGTTTAATAAATATTAATCCATATTAAAAAAACAACAACAACTGTATGTAGAACCCTCCCTGCTTCTGCACCAATGACTGCCCTTTGTTTTTTAAGCCAGTTGAATTTGTCTTCCTATCAGTTGTAATTCTTGCAATTGAATTAATTCTGATATAGTAATCCTCAAGGCCTCTTCCAGTTTTAATGCTTTTGACATTATGATACTTGAAGTTTAATGTAACTGGTACAGAATGAAAAGATTTTGGTCCAGATTAACCTTAAATTCTGTCAAATGAGCTAAAAAGTCAGCGATAGGACACATCTCAGAGATTACCATACCAAAGAGACATATTTCTATTAGAGGTGTGATCTTCAAGTAATCTGTGAGAAACAATTCTGAAAAAAATAAAGCAGTATTTAAGCATTCATTAAGTATAATGATAGGTTAAGAGATTTCCAAAATTACCAGGCTCAGTGTGGCTTTCATCTTTTCAAAACGGTGCATATTTGAAGAACAGTTGTACACACCGAACACTTTTGGTGAACCCTGCCCACCAAAACTGAAGGCCAAACCCTTAACGCTGAGTTTCAGCTGGAAGTGTTTGAGCATTTCTCATTCAATACTTTGAGACTCCATGTCATTCTCCCTGCAGCTAATACATCTTTGGCTTTGTCTAAAATGCTCTATGTTTTGCATGGAATTTAAGCCCAACTCCCAATGTGACCCCAGGTAGCCCTAAGCTAATGATGGCCTTAGGGTAGGTAGCAAATGCCAACCTCTTTCCTCGTGGTCTGACCGACTCTTTGGAACAATTTGTACTCCTGAGTCCCTAATGAATTAGGTTGAAATTAGTCTCTAAATGAGAATATGCTCTCACCTAAGTATTTTTCCCTGCTCTATTCTGTTACCTCACCTCCCCTTCTCCATAGGGCACTCCCTCAATTAATCATACAAATACAAATCTGCATCTCAACTCAGCTTGTAGGTAACCCTTTCTCCCTGCCTTTTCCCCTGGTTCTAGAGTCTTTACCTGGGGAACATGCTAAGTTCTTTTACTTCCTAAAAATTGTAACCACGACTAGCATTGAACATTTTCTTTTCACAGGCCTGGAGTTCAGATCCTGGTGACTTACTGCCCATTGCCTTGCTTTCCCATGTTTCTCTCTGAAACTCTGCTTTTGAACTCTGTTATTAGTGCATATTTGCTTTATATCATGAGTTTGGAAGATGGGGGAATGGACTGTGAGAGCCCTAGTCCTGAGAAGCAGATACTTTAAAGCATTTCAAATGTCATTGTGTTCTCTTGGGAGATCTCTATGGCTATAATATTGAAATAATTGTAGATATAGTTATAAATCAATAGAAATTTAAACACAGAGATTGCTATATCTCTATCTAAATTCATTTATTTATTTTCTATCTATGTATTGCATATGGGGAGGGGTGTTTTCTTTCTACTTGGCTTTATGTGAACTATGTACTATTTAGAATCACATACTAAATGTTTCCTTGCTGATACCTTTTTTCAAATTACAAAGCCTCTTATTAGAGTTGGACTTTGAAAGCACCATGAGCAATTGCCCTTTTGGGCTTCTTCATTTTTTGTTTTCTCATTGTGTTTGTGTTTCTTTCCCTATGTGATACAAGGATATATTCTGCCCTGCAGCTGTAGGTATATTTTCTTCTGTTCTTGCTTTGTTTAAACCCAGAATAGAAAACATTTATGGGAAGTAAATTGGGTCAATATAAACAATAGTTAGCCAGTAGAATTTTTCCAAATTGCAATAATTTGTGAAGGGAAGTAGATAGAGAAATAAGCCAACATTTGAGTGAAATACAATTAAGGGGGTTAAGCCATTGGAGGCGGCACTGGAATAGATGACCCTAATGCCCCTTCCAATTCTGAGATTCCGTTGTTCCCTAAAATGATATAGAGTAAAAGAGTAAAGATTCTAAGTGGTAAAGCATTGTTATTTTTATTTTAAGTTAAATAAAATCTGAACATTTTCATCCTTTATGTTCCTGACAAATAGGAGAGATATGGTGACATTTAAGTTTGACCCAAATTTCTTAAATCTTTTTATATTTCTCTTATTGTGTTAAAAAATTTTTTTAGCTTACCTCAATTTTGAGAGGAACCCAGAATGTTTCTGACTACTTTTCACTTAAGAAATGATGTGCTTTTAAAGAGCTAGTTGGTGTCTTGAAAACTCTATTAGAGCTTTTTACTAATCCCACTGAGGGGGGTTTTAGTTTGTTTGTTTTGTTTTTGAGACAGGAATACACATTGTATCAGTTCTCCTTGTAATGGAATTTTTATTTTTGTTATAAATCCATATGTTAGATTTCCCCTTTTTTTGTTAAGCCATAGTCAGTTCAAAAATTATCTTCCTTTTTAAAATTAACAAAACTAAGATATAGGCAGTTTGGGTGAATTTGTGAAAAGCCACAATAAAATGATAATAAGTTCAAAAAAGATAATTAATTGCTTCCAGTTACCCATCAAGCTACTTTCTGGGTTTAAAATATGAAAGCTAAAGTTCATGTAGGTTTTAAATTAAGCAAAATACACATAAGGTATATTTTCATGTATATAAAAAGAGAACACAATTATTTTGCATTGTGAAACTTCTAAAATTTAATTTCCACTTCTTACATTGGCATAGTACTTTGTTCTATAAATAAGTATATATCTGTAGTACCTAAGGAAAAACAACCCTTAAGATATAGCAAACTAAATGACTTTTAAAAAATAAAATTCTACAAGTATAACATTATTTACAACCAAAATATCATAATAATAGAGAATAACATCAAAAATTTAAACTATTTTATAGTTTAGAAAATTACTCTATAGTTTTCCATAAAATGTCTGCAATGTAGGTATTATTTTTCTTTTCTCCTTTAATACATTAGAAATCAAAAACTCAGAATAGTTAAGAAACTGACAGAAAGTCACATGAAATCACACTGAAATCCAAGTTTTCTCATACAGTTATGCATTCATTCATTCAAAAATCATATTTATTGAGCACCAGTGGTGTTTCAGGCAATGGTTAAGTATTTGAGGTTACAAGAAGAATACCATATCTCCTAGCCTATTGAAACAAGTAAACTGTTTGGATGTTACAGAACTTAGAAAATAGTGATTTTTTTTTGTTCCCATAAGAAATTTCCAGAGAAGTCATAAAGAAAAGACTTGCAAAAATGAAATGAGGGAAGTAATCCATCCCATTATCGGCATGATCAGGGCCACTGCCTGGTCCAGGACTATTCCGTGACCTACTGAATAGACTCCTAATTTGTTTTCTTCTTTTCTATCTCCTACAAAGTTCAATCTTCACTCACAACTCAGAGTTATTTTTAGACTATTAGTTCAGTCATAACACTCCTCTACCCTTGGTATCACCCAATATATAGACGATAAATCTCAAATTTATTATCATAGAATGTTTTAAACTAATGACAAACTAATCCTAATCAGTCTTCCAATATTTTCCTCAAAGGATTGAAGTTGGCTTATCTTGACACATATTTTGACTTAAATGGCAGAAACTTATTCCTAATACTCTCCTATCTGAATCTCAGTCAAGATAATAGTATATTTTAGATTAGGAGGTTCTATTGAATAAAAGTTTTTAAATGTTCTACAAATAAGTGCTTTTAACTCTTTCTGTATTGTCTTATAAAATAAACAGTGAAATTTGCTGTCAACAAAAGATACTGGACGTCTCTCCAGATGTTTTTGAGACAGGTTATAATTTGTGATTTATATTGATATATAATTTGTAATTTTATATACTTACATTTTCAATATTTGTACTCACATGTATCAATAATAATGAAGGTAAACAAAACAGAATTTTCTGTTTATTAATATGATCTTTTAAATTATGTACAAAACAATCTAAGTTAAAATAGCTCATTGGTTGCCTCTATGTAGTATAAAATCAGCTTAGTGGCATCAGATCTTTGTTTTTCCAGTAAATCATTATCTAAGGAAGAAAGCCTACTCTTGCTTTTATGAATTGTGTACTAATTTGTTTAGTGAGAAGCAATGTCTTTCCCTTTACGTTATCACCTGTAATGGGAGGGGAGATTTTGTCATAAAAAATGTCCTGACACATGCTAAGAATGGCTAGCAATATTAACATAAGGAATGGTTGAGGATTCATGCACAGAATATTCTGAAAGAGACATGAGTATTCCCAATGAGGATACAGTTACCTCCCAAACAAAGTAATAGGGTCTTTGCAGCCTGGGGAAACCATGCATGGATGTTATCTGGCAGACGAAGTCATTGTTTCACTCTGGCTGGGACATAAAATTGATACCTTGCTTAGCTTTCTTTCTATCTTTCCCCATCTTACCTCTTCCACCTCTTACTAATCTCCCCTGGGAGCAATTACTTATTAACCCATCTGAACTTAAATCCCCCTCCCAGGGGCTGCTTCTGGAGAACGTGACTCTAAGGGGAAGAAATATAGAAATCAGAGGAAAGAGGGAGAACAGGTCTGGAAGTCAAATTGTGTAAATTTTTAGCATGTTACTAATCAATTAGTAATTGTGTCTATTTTCAGATAAGCAACTGTATCTACATTTATTTTTAGTTGCTATGGGCCTAATGACAGGATTGTGTTTATATCAATTTTTGTGGATTTTTGGTCTGTGTGTGTTATGTTTCTCCTCTTTGTGTCTAATTTGTATCCAGTTTGTGTACTTAACTACAATTGCTTAATGAGAATGGGATTTATTCTTTATTCTTTATATAGGGAACACCCACGGTATAGACTATACTTGGTCATGGGGCTTGACTTTGCCCCATAAACATATTTCCAAAAATTACATATTGCTATAAAGCTTAAGAATATAATGAAAAGAGTTAAAGTTGGTCATTTAGAAACAAGACCGTGGTGAGTAGTCAACTTTACAGACCCAATACCCCACCTTCCACCCCTGGCCTTGGACTTGGTTCTCAGATGTTATGATATACAGAAGTCCCTAGGGAGAAGCCACGTGAAAACTGAAGCCAACTGCTAGGGAGAGCAGAACTTAATACTTTTTATCTTGATCCATATTTCTATTTTCAGCATCTAAATGTTGCTAAAACCAGTCACTCCCCCGAAGAGATTATATTCTAACTCATTTGGACTGTAATGTCTAGGACATTACACTTTGTGTTAAATGACACACAAAGTGAGTTGAATTGATTTTCTATTGTGACATTAATTTTTAGTTAATAAATTGTGTGTGCTTATGTGTGCGTGTGTGTGTGTGTGTGTGAGCTGAGTATATTAGTATATTCATGTGATGCACAGCAGCTGCAAAATTCTGTTCTTTGAGACTTTCAGCTGTGACTTTTACTTGCATGAATACTTTAGGGGTCATTTGAGGATTTAGTGTGAGTATAAACCAATTATGGGACTCACTCTTCTGTGGCTCTGTCTTTTCTTCCCCACCTGCATTCTGCGACTATGCTGGTAGCCTACAACTCGGTCCCTGACAACTCCAGCTACTTATATTCTTTTTCTTTTTTTTTTCATTAATTCCAGCCTTCTCTCATTGTGAATGCTGGGGTATATCTTAAGGCATTAAGCCGTATAAATGCAAATTTACCTGGTGCAACACCTTTCTTTAGGTGGTCATCTTCCCTCTAGTTTCTGCCTGCTTTTGTTCATTCTTCAGTGCTTTCAAATATGTGTTTTTATATTTTGTCCAGATTCTATAATTGTTATCCATGAACGCGTCAGTTCACCACGGGGCACCCCACCATTTGGAAACCATTTAAATATTATTGTATTTATTAAGTTCAATAACATGAGAACACATAATATTAATAATCACTAATCAAAAGATATGTCTGATAAATAATAGATTGTAAAGATTCCGAATTAAGTATCTGGATTTCCTTCAGGAGGCTGTAAATATTTTGAGTAAAGAACAGACTGAAGCAACTGAGAAAATACTTTACTATCTCACTGAGATAACTGAGTTGATCAGAAGCATAGAAATTAGAGGAACTACCTCATATCACTCAGGAAAGGGTATTTCCTGGAGGACAATAAAGAAACATATATATTTAATATATATATTATTGGGGTACTCTTCAAACTGTTTATATATTAAATATTCACTTGTCTTTAATAATTTCATTAAATTCTAAATTCCATTTTGGCAAATGAATTGCTTATAAACATATCAGGCCACTTTTAAGAAAATAATATAAGTTGAAATTATGAAAACCAAATTTTGTGTTGCTCAGGTGGGTACTGTGTTATGTTAGTTATTAAGTATTGTAGCTTTTGGAATGTGAGGACCATGAGGATCATCACATTTATACCTAACAGTTTTTTGAGCTACTTATACAGGTGCATTAGTCTTACAGTTTCTAACAAACCAAAGTACCTCAGAGAACTGACTTATACTGAAACCTAATTTACATGTGAATATAATCTGTAATGCTAGATTTTAAAAATATCAAATAATCTTACTAGGCATTATCATATTAAAAATAATTAGCTATTATCTAGAGAGGTATCATAATATCTTATATGATTAACTACCAAGTAGATTAAATATGCATAAATTTAATTTAGAATTAAATTTTATTAAAATATCTCTAAGGTCTTGGATTTCACAGTTTAAAAAAAAATCTCTGTAGTATATACATATGTCTATCACTGTTACCCTTTAACATGTTAATAATAGACTTCTAGTCAACACTAAAAGAAACAAGAAAAAGAGAAGAAAGAAAAGAAAGGAAAGAAAGAAAGAAGAGAAAGAAAGAAAAATTAGTAATGTGGCATAAGTATTTGAAAAGACAATTCTCTTCTTGTTTCAGGCAATAAGATTTCCTCCTTAATAGAGAACAAAAACAACACGAAAGAGGATCAGTTCCTAAACTGTTAGAACTGAATCAGGTTATTGTCAAAATCAGGACTGTTTCCTCTAGCACAGACCTTAATTTTGGTTAAGTTATTCTAAAATAAACTATGAGACAGAAATTTTATGATACCATGAAACCTAGGAACCAAAGTGTTATTCTACAGCTGCCTTATTTTCTTCACCAAAACTCTTGCACAGTATTCAGGTAATATTACTCCAGTGATTTCAACGCTTTGCTTGTATGTGTTTAACCCACTGTTTGTGCAGATGGAGATCATTTTTTCCTTTTTCAAATATCTAAGTAGATCTGAATTCCAAACCTTTAGATCAGGTATCTACATTTTTTTTTTCTGTAAAGGGCCAGAATATAAATATTTTAATTTTCACAGGCCATTAGGTCTCTGTTGTAAATATTCAGCCCTGCTATTATAGCATGAAAGCAGCCTTAGGCAGTATGTAAATGATGGGCACAGCTGTGTTCCAATAATACTTTATTTACAAAAGCAGGTGACTGGCCTCATAATGTACCCACTATTGCTTTAGGGAGATGGAGTGAGAGCTCCATCAACAGAATATTGATTTTGCCATCAATAGAATGTCTTCCAAAGGATTCTATCAATAGATCTTGTTATCACCTCTCCTGGTGTAGATAAATAGTAACAACATCAAATTGTTATTTCACTTTTTTCACTTTTCTTTAAAGACAAGATTAATAAGGAAACCTCTTACTCTTCTTTAGTTGCAGCCTAAGTCATCAAGATGGAATAATTTTAGAAGAAAGCTTCTCTCACAACCGTGACAAGTGGTTTCAGGTTCATTTGTTTAAGAATGTGATAAGTATTTGACTGAGAAATGTGCCCAAAGATCTAGTTACTTAACTAGAGACAATATTTAGTAAGCTACATTTGTAATATTAGTGTTTTCCCAATAAAATGTAGAGGAAATTACACGGATTGGACTTCAGGCCAATAAAGAGGAGTTTTACCAAGGGTCTGTCTGAACAAAACTGACAAGAAAAGGCAGCAAGATGCATATATTAAAACGAATGGATATTTTTAAATTGCAGCAATTACTAATTACTGGAGAAATTTTAAAATTTCATAATAACAATTTTTAAAACCCTCGAAGCAAATGTAAGACACGCAAAAATTATATAAAAATATGTAACTTTACTAATGGATGTAAGATGTAAACAGTGGTAAAATATACCTTGTTTTGGTGGCAATGTCTTGTAGGAAATATGCACATTCTTCTTAAATTTATCACTGAAATTTAACTTATCACTTAAATTGAAACCAATTGAAACCCTGATTGAAATCAATCAGGGAATTCCCTGGAGGCCCAGTGGTTAGGATTCTGCCTTTCCAGTGCAAGGGGCACGGGTTCGATCCCTGGTCAGGGAACTAAGATCCTGCATGCTGCCTGGCACGGCCAAAAAGAAAAAAAAAAATCATCAATAAAAATCTCAACCAGGTTTTCATAAGCAGTTGACAAATTTACCTTCAACATAAAATATTTAAGAATAGCTGAGAATTTGGGGGAAGACATGGAGCAATAATAGCAAGGGCCTAATTTGAAAGACAACTAAACATGTTACAAACAGCGCAAAAATAGAAAAAATTTATAAACGAACAAGTTACAACTCTGTCTTATATTTTCACGAAACAAATTCTCAATATAGTAAGGAACTAAGTGTACAAAAATGGAAAATCATACATAAAAGGGTGATAAATAACATTATGGTTCTGGAAGTTCCCACAAAATAAAAATATTAGGAAAAATATGTTTACTACCTCAAGTATTAAGATATCAATATGACAAAATGCTTCACAGATAGTTAAAATGAAAATGTAAGACCTGGAGAAAACATTAACAACCTATATGAAGACAAAGAACCAATCTCTATATTATTTACTTATATAAATAAATAAGAAAAAGGCTACTAATAGAAAAAAATGGAAAATGTGAGAAGGTAATTTACAGTAAAAAATGGTCACAAAATTTTAAGAAAAAATATGTTCAACCTTATCAATCATCATGAAAATACAAATTATAGTAATAAGATAATATCCTTCACTTATTTGATGGATAAAATAAAAAAGGATGATAAACTCCTGGATTAAGGGAACTTTTCCTACTTTTGATATTTCAAATTAATACAATTATATGCAGGATAATTTGACAGTATTAGTTAAATTAAAAGTTATATGACACATTAATATTATTATTTCATTCCTCTATATATCCGCTATAAAAGTAAGCAATGGTATACAAAGAGACTTGGCAAATGGGATTGTTGTAGTACTGGTGAAACAACATCAATATGGATATAGTTAAATAAATTATGCTCTATCTATACAGTAGACTGCTATGTAACAGTTAGAACTACGTGTTCTGATGTATGTTAACTAGATTTATTATGATGATCATTTTGCAATATATACCAATAACGAATCATTATGTTGTACACCTGAAACTAATATAATATTGTGTGTCAACTATATCTCAATTAGGAAAAAAACATAAGGTAGATCTTTTTTATTCTAACATAGAAAAATCTCTACAGCACATTATGATATGGAAAGCTAAGCATCCAGAGTATATATGACACAATTCCTTTGTTTAAGTAAATACACCTAAAACATGTTTCTGTAATTGTTTCAAGTTTTGTGTAGTACTATGGAATACTAATACAATGAAAACTGATTATATAATTCAGTTAAAAATTGCACTTTTTAAAAATTAGTAGGCAAAAATAAGCATCTTATATATCTTGTCATTTGTATAAAATCTTGTAAATCAAGAAGTAACCTATGCTTTTCTTTTAATCACTGAAAAATTTCACAGCAAAAATCTTTAAGCACGTAAATATCATCATTACCTACTAATTGTGGTTAATTGGTCTGTTCATTTGGTTTAGGCAAAGCTAGAAGTGACTCGATATTTACAGAGCATTGAACCAGTGGCTGTTTTGAAAAATCCCAAGATGATATTCTGCAGGAGAGTGCTTTTGGTTAATAACACAAAAGGTAAGTTTTCATAAAATAATACGTAAAATAAGTCATCTTTACTATAAAATTCCTGCGTTTTTTTAAGTGAAATTGGTATATAACATTATATTAGTTTCAGGTATACAAAGTAATAATTTGATATTTGTATACACTGCAGCATGATCACCACAGTATGTCTACTTACTATTTGTCATCATGCAATTGACTCCCTTCACCCCCACCAGCCCCATTCTCCTCTGGAAACCACAAATCTGTTTCCTGTACCTATGAGTTTTGTTTTGTTTGTATATTTATTTTTAAGTCCACATATTGATGAAATCATACAGTATTTGTCTTTCTCTGTCTGACTTATTTCACTTAATATAATACCCTCAAGATTTCACTTAGTATAATACCCTAGGGTTGTCACAAATGGCAAGATTTCCTTCTTTTTTATGGCTGAGTAGTATTCAGTTGTGTGTGTGTGTGTGTGTGTGTGTATCACATCTTCTCTATCCATTCATCCATCTATGGACATCTAGATTGTTTCCATATATTGACTATTGTAAATAATGCTGCAATGAACATAGAGGTGCATATATCTTTTCAAATTTGTATTTTTAATTAAAGAACTTGCTCTAGACAGCAAATATTTAACATTTTCCATTGTACTATACAGGGGGTAAAAACTATTAGAGGAAGAATTTAAGCTCTGAAGCTCGGGTCTGCAAATGTAGATATCCAGGGGCATTCGCCCAGGGTAGTTGTCGTAAAGATTCTGGGAAGCCACCAAGAACTTTATGAAATATCTGTAGCAATAATATCTTCCCTTTATATACTGAAGATAGTATTGAGGCAGGAGATAGATGAGCTCCAGGCCAGACATGCATTATCAGCCCCCTGTTTACATTTCCTGAGGCAAGAGACAAACGGGCATCAGACTACATATTTATGATTGGACTCCTTTCTATATTTCGAGATCTGCACTTCGATATAAGAAATGGCAAGAGGAATAGTGTAGATAACCGGGCATTGGACACTTTTATAACAGGGACAGAGAGGGCCTAAACACTGTTAAAAGATCAAGAGGTCATACATGTCCCATCCTTGGGGCAAGGGAAACATTGCACATGCGCAGAAAGGCTCCTTGGGAGTCAAAAAGGAGGGGGCACCACCCTATAATATGTGATGCTAAGGCTGTCCCATAGGCCTCTGTCCTGTAATTCATCTTGGAAAAAAGTTGCGCTTGCATGTTGGGGAGGGTCCCAAGGCAGGTCAGGTATAGAAAAAGAAACCAGATAATTGGCCAAAGGTAAACAAAGATCCGGAAGAACTGCCCTATGTAAGTGACTTAACGGCCTCTTTACTGCACTCCTCCTCATTAGGGAGGACGCCCACAGCCTTTCTCTCTTTGTGTGCATCTCTGCCTTGCTTCTGTCTTAACTAAGCAAACTGTTTCTCTGTGTGATCTCCCACTTGTTGTTGTGCTATGTCTCTAATAATAAACTTTGTACATGTTTTTACAAAAAAAAAAAATTGTATTTTTTGGGCTTCAGATAAATGACCAGAAGTAAAACAGCTGGATCATATGGTATTTCTATTTTTAATTTCTTGAGAGACCTCCATACTGTTTCCTATAGTGGCGAAACCAATTTACATTCCCACCAGCAGTGTACAAGTGTTCCCTTTCTTCACATTCTCTCCAACACTTGTTATTTCTTGCCTTTTTGATAATAGCCATTCTAGCAAGTATGAGGTGATGACTCATTGTGGTTTTAATTTGTATTTCCCTAATGATTAGTGATGTTGAATATCTTTTCATGTGCCTGTTGGCCATTTGTATGTCTCCTTTGGAAAAAAATGTACCTTTTTTAATCAAATTGTTTGTTATTTTTGCTATTGAGTTGAGTTCTTTACATATTTTGGGTATTAACCCATTATCAGATGTATGATTTGCAAATATTTTCTCCCACAGGTTGTCTTTTCAGTTTTTTCATTTTTTTTAATTTTTAATTTTTACTGGAGTATAGTTGATTTACAAGGTTGACTTTTCATTTTGTTGATGGTTTCCTTTGCTGTGCAAAACTTTTAGTTTGATGTTGTTCCACTTGTTTATTTTTGCTCTTGTTGCCTTTGCTTTTGGAGTCAGATACATAAATTCAATGCCAAGACTGATGTGAAAGATTTTACTGCCTATGTCTTCTTCCAGAATGTTTATGGTTTCAGGTCTTAAATTAATTTTTGTGTATGGTGTGAAACAGTGGTCCAGTTTCATTCTTTTGCATGTGGCTGTCCAGTTTTTCCAACACAATTTATTGAAGAGAGTGTCCTTTCCCTATTATAAATTCTTGACTTCTTTATCATAAATTAATTAACCATATGTGCTGGGGGGTTTATTTCTGGGCTCTTTATTTTGTTACATTGATCTATGTGTCTATTTTTATGCCAATACCATACTGTTTTGATTACTGTAACTTTGTAGTAAAGTTTGAAACTAGGGAGCGTGATACATCTAGCTTTGCTCTTCTTTCTTAAGATTGCTTTGGCTATTTGTGGTCTTTTGTGGTTCTATATAAATGTTAGAAATATTTGTTCTATTTCTGTGAAAAATGCCACTGGAATTTTGTTGGGGATTGCATTGAATCTGTAGTTTGCTTTGGATAGTATGGTCATAATAACAATATTAATTTTTCCAACCCATGAGCACAGTATATCTTTCCATCTATTTGTGTTATCTTCACTTTCTTTCATCAGTATCTTATGGTTTTCAAAGTACAGGTCTTTCACCACCTTGGTTAAATTTACTCCAAGGTATTTTATTCTTTTTAATGCAGTTGTAAATTGGATTGTTTTCTTGATTTCTATTCCTGATAGTTTGTTTTTAGAGTATAGAAATGCAACAGACTTCTGTACATTAATTTTATATCCTGAAACTTTACTGGATTCATTTATTAGGCAAGTTTTTTGATGACGTCTTTAGGGTTTACTATATATAGTATCATGTCAAGTGCAAATAGTGACAATTTCTTTTTTCTTTTCCAATTTGGATATCTTTTGTTTGTTTATTTTTTGCCTAATTCCTGTAGCTGGGATTTCCAATACCATGTGAATAAGTGTTGAGAGTAAGCATGTTTGTCTTGTTCCTGATCTTAGGGGGAAAAGTTTCAGCTTTTCACTGTTGAGTATATGTTAGCTGTGGGTTTGTCATATGTGGCATTTATTATATTGACTACATTCCCTCTATTCCCACTGTGTATAGAGTTTTTTGCTTTTTTTTAAATCATTCCTTGGGTTATTTTTGTTAGTTTTTTTTATCACAAGGAAGATAAAAGTATTTAAAATGATCTGGGACATTAGAATTTTCTATTCTGAATTTATTAGTATATGATCAAAATTTTGAATGGATTCATTTTTTAAAAAGTATTTTGTATTTAGGCATTCAATCATCTGGTTTATTTCTAAGAGTTTCTTATAAGACTGGAGGATGTCTTCCAATTCACACAACACACAAATATTCTGTTAGGTCACTAGAAGTACAAATTCCTCTTTTCAACTCCAACTATATCTATGGCAGCTGCACATTCCATTCTCATTGATCAAAGTCCAAGGCAAAGAATAATCCTTAGTAATTGCTTACTTATTCAATTTGCTTTTTGGCTCAATGTTCTAGTAAGATTCTTTCTGAAAGGTCAGCAACTTGTCTCCAATTCATTTAATTAAATATGAAAAAGGAAAGAAGCTTTTTATAATTTAGTGAGAACAAGGTACATAATCACAAAGTGAAAGGTGTTAATATCTATTCTTAGTCAAAATGAACTGCAGCATTTTTCATCTTTTATCAGAACTTTAATTGGCATTATAATAAGGGTATCTTATAAAGCAACCGCATAGTAAAGAAGACAATAGCTAGCAAGAATCCCCATTGTTGAAGAACCCTTTTCATCATCTGAAAGAAAAGAAGGATTAAAATAGATTATTAAATGATAACTTTATACATTTGAAATCAGTTGTAAGAGGAGTTTTTTGTAGTTGCTGCAGAGCAAGAAGTCATTTAGAATGTGGACTCATTAACAAACCGTACCTAAATTTGAATGAGAGATTGATAGGATTTTATTCATGTGCCAATCAATTCCTTCTCCTACAAAGTCTCATTTCTATTTTCATCTCAAAATCAACCATCTGCTCCAGCCAGCACTGATTAGTGAGTTTTTAATGGTTAAGGTTTACACCTTGTCATCCACTTATTAGCTACACGATTAGTACCAAGTTTCTTATCCTCACTGATCATCAGTTTTCTTATGCATAAAATGGGATAATAAAATGCACTCTAGTACCTGTTTCATAAAGTTGTAGTGGGCACTAAACAATTCATGTAAAATGATTTGCACAGGAATAGTTTTGTAGTTAATAATCATAAAGATGGAAGTCATTAGTGCCTTTATCCCATAGGGCATCCTTTTTAAATACTTTCCTCTATACTTATGGTACAGTAGAAATGGTTTCCTTGAATGCTTTTCTACTCCTCTCCACTCATGCAAATGTTTCCACCTCCTCCAATGAATATCTCTCTGATCAGCCCTGTGAGTTGGTATTATCAATGCTACCTACTTTACACTTTTAAAAGTCTTTCCTCTTTATTAGAATAATTACTGTTCCCAAATACATTTACCTGTTCCTCTATATTATAATTTTTAAAGATTTTATTCTTCTTTTGTGTCTCAGTTCTTGTTGAGAATATGAGAAAATCTACAAAATATTTCCTGAAAACATGTCATATATATGATAAATATTTTTTCATACATATGTATATTTATATACATGTTTGTACACATATATGATTTTTGCACCCAATTTCATGGGAGTACATAGCCTACATCACATCTCTAGTCCATCTAGATGTCATCTAGGGGTCCATGAAACCAGTCTTAAATATCGTGAAATCTCTGTATATGTAGAAATCTTAAACTGGCACACAGCCGATTCTGCATTAGAATATTCCAATTTCCCTTTCCTCAAAATTACAGAAAAATGTAGATATTGTATAAAACACTCAGAAACTCAATGTAAAGTCAACTTAGAAAAGAAAAGTGGAACAAATATTAGCTTGAAAGGAGGACAGCTGAAGTCTTGTAAGCTAAGGGATATATCAGAAGATGAAGACATAGCAAGGGCATATAATATTGTAGAAAAGTTTAAGATACATTTAAGAAAAGATATATTTCTACCTTGCTTGTGATGGAGGTACAAAGAAAGAGGGGTCCATCATGGATGCCCACCAAGGGAGATGGACAGTGTTTGGGGATGTTTGTATGTGAAGGAAGGTAACTTATTGCAGTGAGAGGTTAGCATATGTAATCAACTCTTTGTTTCTTTATATTGGGCCAAGTTGGCGGATTCCAACTTTGTGTTCAACATTTGGCAGGCTAATGTAAGCGGCCAATAATAATGAACTATCAGTGAAGATTTTCCAAGACTACTAACTCCTTGGCATATCAAAAGAGGTCTATTGGAGATGTTTGCTGCAAGAGATTAATATGAATATCAGCCCTCATTTTTCTTTTTGTCTGGCATAGCAACCAACACACAGTGAATGTTGAAAAATCTTTTGTTGAGTATTTTTTTTACTAACCAGACATGTGTCTGTGCAAAAACCTGGACAATTCCACCATACACTAGCAAAAGTTGTTCAGCTTATTTCAGCTTTACAAGGAAATTTCACATCAAAGGGAGGTACAGGCTTTTTGGAAATCAGTGTGGGAAAGACAGTGAGGAGCCAGAGTAAGTGATGGAGTAAAGTGCCCCTATGTCTTAGGCACTCATGTGGAAAATTAACTGTTCACCATCTGGGTCATTAGAGTGACTTGGGAAGACTCGGGTAGGCTTAGTGATTAGGCTGCTCTAGTAGAAATTCAGAAACCTCAATTTTGTTACTGACTTTCTGCCTTTTGACCTTTTGAAAAAGTAATTTCAGATCTCATTTTCACTGGCTCTTAAATAGAATCATACTTGTCTGTAAGGCAATTTTAAGATACTCAGATGAATGATATACATGTTTAAATGCAATTCTCTACTGATTTACTGGAAGACATATATTTCTTTACTTGGAAAGTGCCTTTTATATTTTATTAGCTCTTATACCATATTAAAAAAGTCTTGAAATAGGCAGCTAGTAGAATTGCCACTTTGCCAATATGTAAACTGAATAATAGAACTACAAATAAAAGGATCAGAAGTCAGAATCTCAAGTATCATGTAGTCATTTAACCCCAAAATGAGAGTGAATAAAGAACTTTGATAAAGCACAATGTTGAACCTTAGATAAGACATAATAATGTTCACTATATCTAATTTGTGTTAATAACAGTAGTTAATAAAAAGCAATGATTATGTGCAGGTACTGTTCTAAGAATTTTACATATATTAACTCAGATAATCTCACCACAGCCTTGCAAGTTATATACTATTGCTGTTTCCTTGTTCACTTGAGGAATCTGAGGCATAAACTATCTAATATACTTGAGATCAGTAAGTGGCAGAACCAAGATTTGAACCTGGGAAAAATGGATTCAGAATCTGGGTTCATACCACTGTATTATACTATGCATCCAGTTGGATAGCTTTTCAAAACCATTGTTAAGTCACAAATCCAGTAAGTCATCTCTACTCAAACGTTACCTATCAACTTACTTCAACTATTTTAAAAATTGGTTAAAGAAATTTTGTGTTTTTTTTAATACATGAAATAACATGTATTTAATTGCTATAATGTGTAAGGGGCTAAATTTTACATTGGTTGGATGGAAAATTGAGTAAGACCGCATTGGTTTCTTGTTATTTCTGCATTCTAACCGGAAGATCCCAATATCAGTATGAAAAGGACAAAAGTGTACAGTCAGATATTTACTATTAAAAGGGCCATAGTTACCCCAAGACTTATTGACTGTTATGACAGTATAGACAAGGACTTGGACATTGTAAAACATAAATTAACACTTCCATAAAGATTTCATTTTGTTTTGTTTTTGTTTGAGACTAAGAGTTTCAACTATTCTCCTAAGCTCCACTTAATGCTCACATGCACCTCAAGCAAAACTATTGGGACAGACACTTTACATTTTAGATATATTCATAATAATCAAAATATTTTCATTGTTGATGTATTAATAGGTGGTTCAAAACACAGTTGACCCAAACCATTTGTTACAAATCAGTGTATAGTTAAACTAATTTAAACAGAGAATGTACGTTCAGATTCACAATTCTTAGCCTATAGCTGATCCATAGTCACAAGCCATTCCTCCTAATTAAAGCTTGGTCTTACACTCTGCTAAAACTTGATGATAGATTTAAAGGAGTCATTATCCATGTAAACTCATCTCAACAAGTTCTTATAAATTTTTTTCTTCAATGAGCCCACGAATATCCTTTATTAAAATGTGGGTGGATTTTCTTTTTTTAATACTCTAATCAGAATGAGTGGCTCAGATTGTATCATACACCATATTTTCTAAATCATTTTAGCAGCTGAAAGGTCCTGCCTCTATGTAAGACAATGCATCAATATTATTTTTCATCTAGTTACTTTTGTATAGAACAAAAAAAAGGTTTTGAGGAAATAACATCACCGAAATTGTTTTTGTAAAAGACTATCTATGCTGCATATGTTATTTTATATTCTAAACTATGCCAAACTATATTATTTGGCTTTCCATTTTGAAATCCTGCAGGTGGAGAAACATGTTTCTTCTCTTTTTTTTTTGGTTTTCCCCTATAAATTTTATATAGCTATTTACTTGAAATTGTGTTCAACTTGCTAGAAATGTGGTGTGACAAACATAACTAACCAAAATTGTATGCATATTTGTCTGTCAAAGGTTCAAATTTGTGTTTTGGATACTACTTATGTAGTTTGGACGTATTTATGTGTGGCTTCTAGAGGAAAACAAGAAATTGAGCATCACAATTTCTAAGCAACTTAAATTGCAGTGTGAGACAGGCATTGGTCTTTCTAGGATAATATGTTATATGGTAAATGGCCAGTTAGTCTCTTACTTAGATTATAGATTATTCCACACAGCATAAAGCAATGGAAATGGAATACTTTGATTCAAAATGGTAATTCATTCATGATGTGATACTACAGGTTGTAGGGTTTGAACTCAGTAATATAAAGGTAAAAATCAGCAGGTAATATATCATATCTGTTTTTCCTTCATAATTTCATCTTTAGAGAAATACAAAGTGTCATGAAATAAATACTCAGTGACTATAAATCGACTAACCTAATAAGACACTTAGGAGTAATAGCCATAGGAATGCAATTTAAATAAATAGGAAAACCATTTGGGTACCTGGTATGAAAAATAGGATTAGTTTTACAAAGAAGGATGGAGTAAAACGTATGTTACAGCACAAAACAAAATAGCCATAGGGTCTAAATTCCCTGAAGTGGCTTCTATGGTTGAAGTAAATATTTATTTCTGCTTGGTGAATAAGGACATGTCAAAATTTTCTATGCTGCATCTGGGGAAAGTGGCATACATTTTCACTTCTGCTACATGTTACAAGTTCATGCCAGTGAAATAGACAGTTGTGTCTTTTGTGGGTTTCTTCTGACAGAATGAACAGTATAAAAATACTAATAAAGAAGTTCAAGCCAATTCTTTGTTCCATAGCTGTTTCCACCATTGCAACTTAACACGCCTTGGTTTTTCAAATTGGATAGTACTAGTCCCTCAAAGATAATACATCAGTGTTCTCAGTCTGCTCTTTGAATGGGTATATTGAGCAATGCTCCACCAACTACACATTATAAGGGGAAAAAAATGTACCAATTCATATAATAGATAAGATTCTTCTTTTGGAAGGGACCAGTGGATAGGGCTGCTGATAGACTTCACGCTTCTTTGCTACATGTACCAGTTATGCTTTCTCTTACAAGATGTTTCTGCAATTATCCCAAGAGCAGCTTCTTTGCTGTGCTACAAATAGAGAGTGATGCTACACACAGAATGGGAATGATATGTTAAATGTATTCTATTAGCACTTCATAAAAGTTGCATGGACTTAAAACATCTGCATTCAAGTCCAGCTCTGCCACTTCAAGCTATATAACATGGGCTAATTTTTCTTATATGGGTAAAAAGGATAATGATACTTTAATATATGGTTATGACGACGTGATGGTCAATGTGGTAATATATGAGAAAGTGACCTTGTGAACTCTAAACTGCTATAGAAATATATAATGTCATTATTCAGGATATGAACTTAGCTACATAAGTGCCCATTTAAAATTGTACATTGAATTGTATGTTATAAAATGCTTTGCATTTATACAAACTATTTTTCAATGAGCTGTATTTATTCATGCACATCTTAAAAGGTTTAATTTTTTAATATTTAAGCATCATTTAACTCTCCCAAATTTTCACTAAGTCAAGAACCAACAAATTATGTAAGTTCATCCTTGCCACACATGTTTTATGTGCAAAAACAACAACGACATTTATCAAGAGTATTTTTCATTGTGAAGGGCCCAAAGATTAAATGAACTATTTTCAAAACTATAAATTTATTCTAAGATAGTGTTATTAATTTCCTCACACATCTAACAAAACAAACATAAATAAAGAGGTACAATCTCATGAAACATTCTCTATCTCAAAGAATTAATTTTTTCACCACCTAAAAACTATTAGCACAGTAAGAAAAAGTCAATGGTTATTTCAAGCCAGATAATAGGGCATTCTAAAAAATAGGCACAATCATTTACTTTACTTGTTTCTATGTTTCAGGTAAATGTGACATTGGCCATTTGGTGTCTTTTCTTGAAACTACACAAGAAAATAGTGGGCATCTCTTATTCTACTCAATGGGGTATTAACTTTAGAGCTACCTGTCTTTGAGAACAAGACTTGAATAGAACTATTCAACTAGCTGGGGTTTAACTTTTGGTTTCAATTTAGAACTGAAGGGATGCATTCAGCCAGAAAGCCAATTTAGGTCTTACAGGTATCTTGTTCTTGGGACTAGTAGACTTGTATCCAGAGGTACAGTTCTGTTTTTCCATTGTTTTTACAAAACACAAAATTAAGAAAGTAAATAAAAAGATGTGCTGTTATATTTTCCTACTATTCCCCTGACATTTTACACACACACACACACACACACACACACGATTAAATTCTCTGGCAAATTACTTTTTTTTTTTTAAGATAGATTCTATTCATTTTTTTTTAATTTTACTTTTTTATTTTTGGCTGCATTGGGTCTTTGTTGCTGCGTGTGGGCTTTCTCTATTTGCGGCAAGCAGGGCCTACTCTTCTTTGCAGTGCGCAGGCTTCTCATTGCGGTGGCTTCTCTTGTTGTGGAGCACGGGTTCTAGGCACGCTCTTCCCACCCTTTATGCTACTCTGGCGGCTTGGGACTTAATGTTACAGTAACTGTTTTGGTGTATCTCTCAACAGAAACAACATTATCAGTACTTGTTTATCCTATATCTCCTATGTGTGAAAAAGAAAAAAATAATATAATACTCATTTTTAAGAACAAACTCAAATATTATACTCCTGTGGCAGCATATGTAGTTTTTTAGAAAACATCAAAGCTTTTTCTGGAGATCACCAATATGAATTTCTGATAAAAACAGCAGACTAATCAATAAGATATTCTTCGGCAGGAGGATATGTCTTTCAAACCTTAATGCATATGTTGTTACATATGTAGAGAGCCGATATAATATCTCCTCCTTGTCTACTTATTCTTCATTTTTGTCCCTCCTGATCCATTTTCATGTTCATTGGGCCTCTGCAAGTTATTTTTTATGTACTGCATCAAGTAATTCCTTTGAGGTCTGCCTTCTGGTTGAATTTGTTCAATGGAAGGCAATTATAGGAGATTAGAAAAAGAAATGAGAGTAAGATCAGAATATTTATTATCCATTTCCTCTCTGCTGGGCTATAGTTGTATCCCTTAACCGAAGGCCACAACTCCTATTGGACAGCGGGAGAAAAATTCTTCTGAATTCTGGTAACTTTGCCATACTGGAAGTAACAGCTCTTTACTTTTGTTAGCCCTGAGGTGTTTCACTATCTCTTGTTGGTTTCCAGTAATCTTTCACACACCTTTGAGTATCTCTCACGGAAGTCTACTATCTATTGTCATGACACTGACTAACACAACAGGGTGCTGAAAAAACAAAAATTCAGGGACTACCTCTTGAAATAAAGAGAAAAAAATAAGTTTTCATCTACCACCACATATGTTCACGTGTATATTTTCTTAGTTTCTTAGGCTTTGCTTCTCAATGAGAAACTTAAGAAATTAAGAAATGACATACACAAAATTAGCATCAAAAGCTATAAAATTATGAAGTAAAAAGTGAAAGTTCCATCTAACTACCTACATTCTCACTAATGACATCCCACTTTACCCTGGCACTTCTTCTACTCAGAAAAAGCTATTGTTATTGTAGTATTTTTTTCCTATGCATGTATTCATTTTCACTTTGCTGGTAACAAATTATCACAAATTTTGTAGCTTAAAACACCCATTTATTATCTCAAAGTTAGTCTAGGTCAGAATTCCGGACCCAAGTTTCTATTCAGAATCTCAAAATAGTGATATCAAAGTGTTGGCCCAGATGTATTCTCATCTAGAAGCTCAAATGGAAAAGGATCTAACTTCACCCTCCTTCTGGTTGCTGGCAGAATTCATGCCCTTGTAGCTAAAGAATTCACGGAGGCTTGCTTCTTCAAGCCAGTAATGAAGAGAAAGAGTCTCTTTGGTTTTAGAGTCTCTGGCTTCTAGAACATCTTTTAAATGGTTCACCTAATTATGTCAGGTCCACCAAGAATAATCTGTTTTTGTTTATAGTTGACCGTTGAATAATGTGGGGGGCTAGGGGTGCTGAACCCCAGCACAGTTGAAAATCCATGTATTACTTTACAACCAGCCCTTCATATCTGGGGTTTTGCATCCAGGATTCAACCAAGTGCAGATCCTGTAGTACTGTAGTATATAGTTATTGAAAAAATCTGAGAATAAGTAGACCTATGCAGTTCAAACTTGTGTTGTTCAAGAATCAACTGTACATTAAAGTCACAGTTGGGCGTTTCTTTAAATATTTATGAGTTGTATAAATTTATTATTTATTACTAAAGTAATTCATGTTAATTTCAGGTAAAATGCTTTTAATGAAACAAACATATGTTTTAAAACTGTCCTATTACTTTTATTGAAGATAAACACAGTTAACATATTTGTTTACAATCTGTCAGACATTTTTCTAAGTGTACATGAAATCTGTCAATTTTTAAAATATAAATGCTATCTTAGAATGCATACCTAAACATAGATATTGTTCTATGCCACATATCATTCTATATCCTCATTTTTAATGGCTACATAGTATTGTATTTTATAGAAGTGCCATAATTTTTATACCCAATTTCTTTATACGTGGACATAGTTAGGTTTTCAAATATTTAGTTTTCTACTCAATGCTGATGTGCAGCTGTGTGTGTGTGTGTATTTCCTTGGGATAAAGTTCTAAAAGCCATTCATAAGTTTTAAGACATTGTATTTATATTGCCAGTTTTCCATTTAGAAAGGTAATACCAGTTAGAATTCATAAGCAATATTCAAGAATTTTATTATTCACAATTCTCTAATTTATCCCTAAGGATGAAAAATCATGTCTCATCTTTTTATTTTGCATCTCTTTGAGTACTATTGTGTTTGATTATTTTTCCTATGTTAGCTATCAACTTCTTTACTTAATATCTGTTCTGACCCTAATTTGATTTTTGTATAAGAAAAAATAAATATTGCTTCTATTGACTTAAAGGAAAAGCATATAAATATTAATAGTATAAAAATACTGTCAAACTTTGCAAATATGTTTCTCTGAGTATGTCATTTAACTTTGTTTACTAACTTCTGTTTTATTGTTATTGTTTGTTTTTCCTCTGGATGATTTTGGCCACAATTAATTTCCATGATGAAGAGATATTTTACTCTTTTTTTGACATTTATTTTATTTATTTATTTTCATCTCTTTAGTCTCTCTTTTTTAAATGTTTTTAGCTATTTTATTTATTTATTTTTAATTAATTTATTTAATTTATTTTTGGCTGTGTTGGGTCTTCGTTGCTGAGCACGGGCTTTTCTCTAGTTGCGGCGAGCAGGAGCTACTCTTCTTTGTGGTGTGTGGGCCTCTCATTGTGGTGGCTTCGCTTGTTGCAGAGCATGGGCTCTAGGCATGCAGGCTTCAGTAGTTGTGGTGCACAGGCTTAGTTGCTCTGTGGCATGTGAGATCTTTCCGGACCAGGGCTCGAACCCGTGCATCGGCAGGCAGATTCTTAACCACTGCACCACCAGGGAAGCCCTTGATGTTTATTTTATAGTTAAAATTTTTTCTTTACCAAGTTTATGTATTTATATATATTTTTCTAGTAATTTTATGTTTTTCTTTTTCTCTTTTAAAATTTTGCTTAGAAATACAATGGAAAAACACACTAAGATAGTTCAATTTTACCCATATGTTGTTTCACATTAGAAATATATAAACATATACATGTGTACATATATGCATGCATACATATGCTCGTGTTTCCATGTATGTACATATATTCCCTTTTCACTCATAACA
Organism: Eschrichtius robustus; assembly: GCF_028021215.1. Classification (NCBI taxonomy): domain Eukaryota; kingdom Metazoa; phylum Chordata; class Mammalia; order Artiodactyla; family Eschrichtiidae; genus Eschrichtius; species Eschrichtius robustus. The sequence continues at coordinate 71,446,610 of NC_090830.1, forward strand.
TCATGGCCCTAATTGTTAACTTTATTTTGCGTGTGTCATATATGAATTTTTCTTAAATTCATATTGATGTAATTCATTTATGATATAAACACACACTCATGCTCTAAATATTGATCTATAAATTGCTTTTTTTTTTTTTACCTGAAAGTACCGTTAGGCATTTATCTATGTCAATTCATTTTGCACTGTTTTTAATGACTGAAATTATACCATTTCATATAATGAATTTATTATAGTTTATTTATCCACCTACTGATTAATATTTAAAATATTTTCAATCTTTAGCTACTGTATATTTATATGTGCTGGTGGTTTTGTTTTGGTAGAGTCAATTCCTATAATGATTTTTTTGAAATACATCTACAAATATATAAAGACCTTCAATTTATTGGATGAGGGTCACCCACAAGGTGGAGAGTAATCTGTTTTACTTAAAGTCTACTGATTTAAATATTAATCTCACCTAAAAAATTACCTGCACAGTGATGTCTAGACTGGTGTTTGGCCAAATATCTGGCACTTTTGACACATACAATTAATAACCACAGAGTATTAATTCCTTTTATTGGACAATACTTAGAAATCAAGATCTGGGTGCCAGGTGTGTTCATTGCTACTGAGAAATCATTGCTTCTCAGTGAATAGACCTCAAAAATATATGTATGTATACTAGCCCCATGCACACACACAACTAGTCTGTCTGTCTGTCTATCTATCTGTCTATCTGAATGAGTTCATACTTATACTTCTGATTTTAGTCCAACACCATCAGTTCATCTTAACCTTCCCATTTCCATATTTTAACTTTTTATCCTCCAACACTGATAATCCTGGATCTCATTAACTACAACGTATGTACTTATTTGTTTAATCCTCTTGTACACATACAGTCATCTCAGAATTATTTACTCATACCCCTGGGAGAAACAGACTTACTAATTATATTACAGTATGTATGTACAGTTTCTTGTGTCTTAAACCCTACAGTAGCTAGTGAAAATACTATTTTCTGATCTTACTTAGGTTAGTTATTTTCTGCCTCACCACATATGATATGGTGATGTTATTCATTGGTAATATGGTTAGCTTCCTTTGTTCCTGTATTTATTAACTTTTTGGTTATGTCTATTTTTAACTCAACATTAAAAACTAATTATGTAATGAAAAACAGATTTTTTAGATTTAAATTTCTATTTAAAAACTTCCAAAAATCTGTATTAATCTCTAAGTTCCAAATGTGAGTTTTATTTTACATTTTCAATAAGCTCAGTCCTTTATGGGGGTGGGAGTTAAGGGGGAGAAGTCACTGACCTTGCTTGACACATAGATTTTGTTATCTCCTCCTCCAGAAGGTGCCACTTCTCAAGACACTCAACCCAGCATTAATAAAATATATTTTTGTGATAGAAAACAAGCCAAAGTTCTAGCTTATTGTTTGAAACTGCCATGGTAACTCTCATGAATTCTCTAAGACATCTGGTTTGTTAAACTGATTTTCATTAGTTTTTCTATCTAGTGGGAGTTTTCCACAAAACATTGAAACTCTTTAATATGCCTCCTAAAGTTTACTTTGATTCAACAATGATCATTGATCATATTATTAAAGCAGGTCTGACTTCAGACAAATTGTAAGCAACATTTTTCTATAGAAATCAATTTAAATCAATAAATATTCACATTTTAAAAACTTTAATACTTGTTATATAAGATAAACCTACTGTATGATTTCATTTTTAAGGCATTCTAGAAAAGACAAAATTATAGGGTCAGAAAACAAATCACTCTTTACCAGGGCTAGGATAGAATTCAAGTGGGCATAAGGGAAGTTTTGCTGTAATAGAAATGTTCTATATTTTGTTATTGGTGACAGTTACATGAATGTGTATATTGTCAAAGCACATAAAATTGCACATTTTAAAAGGGTGAATCATTGTGTGTATATTATATTTCAATTTAAAAATCATGCATAATGCACAAAGCACAAAGGCTAAAGTATGGTATATGAAATGTATGATTTAATGGTAGCATTTATAAAGAAGATGTTGGAATTATAGATTACTCACAGATTCATAGTGTCTGACCAAAAAGACTAATTTGATCTTAGGTTATTTTAAAAGAGAAACACTGTTCAGGTGAAGGGAAGTTTCCCATAATGTGTGGGCACTGGTCAAATGATAACTATATTATTCAGCTTAGCTCTAACCTCTGGGTGTTACACTTAAAAGGGAAATTAGAGAAAAATCACCAAATATGGCCTAGAGACTGTACACCCCTGCTACTGAAATCATAGTTCGAGGGCCAGCATCAGTAACATCACCTGGGAGCTTGTTAAAAATTCCGAAGCTCAGGCCCTGTTTTATAAGATTCAAAGATTCTTTTTACTGCAGGACACAGCACAGAGACAGTGGGGTACATGGAAGGCAGAACTCTGTATTGCTTACAATTTCAAAGGAGAAAAGGCTCCAGGCAGGACCACACAGGGGGTTGTACCCAGGAGAAAGGATTATAGAAAACTGGAGCTGTAGGGAGCAGTTTATATGTGACAAGTAAGATGGAGTTAGCTAGGTTCCCTTTGAATTGGTTTATTTGAATAATTTCCACTGTCTCCAGGGCATAGAGGCTGTCCCTAGTTGTATGAAACCTGGCCCCAGGGTAATTAAGGGCAGATGCCTAATGGCCCAGAATATGAGAGCCCATTAATGAAAGTCTTTGGGATGTGGACCTAATTAACTGCTCAAGAAGGGGAACCCACCAGCTTCTAACCAGTGCCTCAAAACTGAGTCAAGATAGCATAAAGCAAACACACGCACAACAACAACAAACTATGTTACAATTGACCCGTTGATGTCTTGAAGTCAATTTTAAGGCTGAGTATTTGGGATATCTGAGCTGCCCAAATAGTAGAGGAGACTTTTTGAGAGTAAGGCATAAGTCGCCTTAAACAGTATAGAAAACATTTTATTATAAAAAGGAGAAGAACACAGTAGAAGTATAAAGAGTCCTTGTAGGCCAGCCCACTACCAAGTTTTCCATTTATATGGCATTAGAAAACAGATGTAAATTTTGGGAGTCTCTAGCACTGTCTTGGTGGGGTTGTAAAGTGTGTTTAAAGTATGAGTTATATTTTTTATGACAGTAACATATTAGTGTATTCCTTGAATAAAGTTGGAGGTTTCCCAGCTTCATTGTTGGAAGGTATGAACTGACAGTTTAGTAAGGTATATGTAAAAGTTAGTAGTATTTGTAACCAAGGGTAAGGAGCACTCTTGAGACCAAGGACAGGATGTCGTGGTAGCAAGCTGAAGGGGATTAGGAGAAGTCCTGGGAAATGGTAGGTCCTACCCTCAAGAGGTCAAGAGGTGTACTTATATGAGGCAGTTGCCTATGAGGAAAACAATAATTTTCACTTGTTTTTAGAATGACACATTTAGTAGCAACCTCTATAAGATTTCCCCTTAGGGATGGAGTAGAGTGCAGTTTTGGCAGAGAACAAGAGATGTGAAAGGATCATGGGCTAAGCAAGCAATAAGCTCAGGAAATGTAATAGAATCCCTAATATCTGTTGACCTAAAACAAATATACTGCCAGATCTTTCTCCAGCAAAGATGGGTTTATTCAGAATCATCAGAAAATTGCAATTAGATGTCTGCAACCATGGTGAGCCACCTGTTAAGTCCCCGAAAAGCAAGGGAAGGAGAACACTTCTATAGAGAGGAAACGGAAGTTGGGAGGGTTACAGTAAACATAGAGTCCATGGCTTTTCCTTGGTTGAGCCCTTGCCAGGAAAGAAGAGGAGTCTTTCTTCTTCCAGTTGGGCTGTGCTATCATTGAAGGGCATCAGAGCTCCCCATTCTGGTCTCTCTGATCTATTTAATTGAGGTTTCTGTTTATTTTTTCATATCAAAAAAAGAGAAGAAATGAATTCCCTGTGTCCAATTTGTCAGTGCCTTAGGAGAAGCAGTCTTGAATTAAGAGAGATTAAGACCTATTTAGGACTTTGTTTTTCATTTTCTTTTTTTTTTTTCTTTTTCTCTTTTATCTTTTTGGCTGCACTGGGCCTTCGTTGCTGTGCGTGAGCTTTTCTCTAGTTGTGGCGAGCGGGGGCTACTCTTCATTGCAGTGTGCGGGCTTCTCATTGCAGTGGCTTCTCTTGTTGCAGAGCACGGGCTCTAGGGCACATGGACTTCAGTAGTTATGGTGCGCGGGCTCAGTAGTTGTGGCGCACAGGCTTAGTTGCTCCGCGGCATGTGGGGATCTTCCTGGACCAGGGCTCAAATCTGTGTCCCCTGCATTGGCAGGTGGATTCTTAACCACTGTGCCACCAGGGAAGTCCCTGTTTTTCATTTTCTGATCTTATATTGTTGTTCTTTGGAAACCCAATTAAGCATTCTAATTAAACCAGCTACCTAGAACCTACCAGAGAGATGAAAGTTCTATAGAATGCCTTTTTTAAGAGCCCAGCAACATGTATTTTGAGAAGTGAAATGTGAGCTTTGGTCACTATCAGTAATGTCAAACTCCAAGGGGGATAAGAAGAGTCCTGGTAAAGCCTTGTATTGTAATCTTATTAAATATGGAGACATTTGTGACTTTGATTTATATTTGGGGCAACTATTAGGCAAGAGATTCCCAGAATTCCTTACCCTGAAGGGGTAAACTCCTCTTAAGTTATAGCCCAAGAGTTTGTAGAAATGTACAGATTGAACCATTTGCTAACCAGAGCCTCCAGCCTTAAGATGACTGCTTGAACTTTGCTCAAAAATGCTGACCCTTAAGTCCCATCTTTTATCACGGACATCTCAGTTATTCGTTGGAAAGCAACAACATTCTACTGAGCTCCAGCATTTATGTCGGTGGCAATGCTATTGGTACAGTGTATGGACTCATTGCTGTTCTCTCAGTTTATCCTAAGGGCCTTCCCAGGCAGTTAAGGGGTCTGGGGATGGAGTGACCTCCTCCAGCACCATTACATCTGGCAAGGACTAAGGACAGGAGAGGCCACTCCCTCCTGCAGGTGGAATATACCACAAGCTCCAGGTTTGCCTCCAGCATTCATTAAGGAGGCCTCAGTAGACCTGCCAAGCTTGTGGTGTGCTGCTTTCATGACCCAAGCAATAATGGAAAGCTAGGTATGGAGGGTCACAGAAGAGCCTAGTCTGTGGCCAGCAATTTTTACTCTAATGGTGTATAGCATAAGTGTGAGAAGGGCAGTTTTTTGCATGAGAAGCCCATGGGTAATTTATGACCATCATAGGTGGTCCAGAGACTCCAGGAGGCATGAGAAAAGGCTGCTAAAGTCTTTACAGTGAAGGAGTCTCTGAGAGCACTAACGAGAGTGCCTGTTAATTTTGACTTGGACCAATTGTAGAGGCTTTCTTGTAAGGTAGGCTGCTGTGTTAGTAGCAGCATCAGTGAAACAAAGTAAAATCTGTAAATGAGGAATATGCTGCCTCTAGAACTCAAAAAGAACTAAAAGATGTTGGATTTGTATGTTTTTAATGCGTGTGCCAAATGAATCTCCTCAGAGGAGGATATTGGCAATGTAATGTCATGCCTGTGGTACTGGAGAAAGGTTGGTGTAGTTAAGATCTTGTCTGCAAAGATGTGTGCAATGGCAAAGCTGTCGAGGTAACTTATGTGGAGTCTAGTAAAGGTGTGTTGTGTCCTTTGGAGGTGAGAGTGAACTGTAGCTGAGGGGTTGTTGAAATAAGCATGGAATAGAACACATTAGTTGAATCTATAATGGCAAAATATTTACTAGCTGCTGATTGGATGGAGTTAGTAAATTAAATAATATTGGGTATTGGGGACTTAACAGATGTGAGCACAGCATTAAGGTGGTAGTAATTTACCATGATGCACCGTTTATTCTTTCCATGTTTAAGAACAGGCAGTGGGGTGTCAAATGGAGAAGAACCTTGAATGCTTCACAATGAATGAATCACCTATTCATTAATTCGTTCTTATAAGTTTCAATCTTTGAAGACCCTTTTTAAATTTGTGTTGGGCTGAACCATTCTAACTAGGGAGTCCACGAGGTCCTATTTCATACAAGTTGTAAGTGTCAAAAACTTAATTTAAATTTATTATTCACTATGTCAGAGTATTTATGTCTAATATAGGATATTTTAGGGCAAAAGGTACTATGACAATGGAAAATTTAGCCAAGGATATAATTAAACTGAGGCATAGCTATTTTTTCTCTCATTATATTTATTTTCCTAAGATTATAGGGGATACCATGTTTCAACTTAGTAGAATCCTCAGGTATAACTATAATTTAAGGCCCAGTATTAATTAAGTCCATAAAGCTTTGTCATTGGTGCATTTTAGCAAATGTTGAAGTTAATTTAAAATCTATGTTGTGGAGGCACAAAACTAGTCAGTGTCCTTGTATCTTTTTATTATATACATTTTTATTAGTAAATTGTGGATTTTCAGTTGGGTCAAATAATTAAGCTTTGTTTTAATTTAATTGTATATGTACCTGTGTGTTTGTTTTGTTGTTTCCTGCCCACACATCCTGTTTTTTCCTTTTTTTTTTTTAATCCACCTTTTCTCTACCATTTTAAACTTCTAGCAGCCTAAAGCCACAGTTTTAGTTTCTGTTTCTGTCTGACAAGTCATATGTGGACCTTCTATGTGGTTACGGGAAAGGGGAGCAAAGTATGTGCAAAGTATCTGTCAGTTCAAATGCAGTGGCACTTACCAAGGCTCAGTTATGCTGGCTAGTGTTTATTCATTATTTAAGCCATTGGGTAACTTTGGCAGGTGTATGGATAGTACAGGGATGAGATATTTATCCCCTTGTCCAAGGGGCCCCACTTTCTTTAACCATCTGGCTACTGATCTCCAAAAGTGCAACCCACAATACCCCTGGGGATCTTGGAAGTATGAAGTTAGCTGGCAACAGCAGCAAGGGATGTACTAGCAGAGAAGAGAGACCACCGCCACCGGAGGAACATTAACAACAGAACGGGGTGCCATTTTTCCACTGTAAGGAAGTCCAGTCAACACCTTCCTCAGGGGTCACCCGAAACACATGGACAAACCAAAATTCTGCTCCAAATAGTAATAATAATAAACAGTGACACTGAAGAAGTGACAAGCCCCTGAAATAACCCTCTGCCAACCACAGATTATGACCAGAAACACACCAGAAAGTACAGCTCAAGTGACCCATTATTTCTGCTGCTCTAAGGGATGCCCCCACGTGGGCTGGAATCTAACCCCCCTGAGTTTAGACAATATTTTGAATATTCCAACACGAAGGAGATTTGGGTAAAGAAAGACATGGGAGACACTAACAGACACAGTAAGTTTTATAAGATTTCAAGGTTCCTTTGATGGTGGGCCACAACACACTGACATGGAGATAGATGAAAGGCAGAACTCTTTGTTACCTATAGCTTCAAATGAGAGAAGGCTGCCAGCACGGTCACATAGTGGCTGTACATGGAGACAGGGTAACATAAAGTTGTAGCTGTATGGGGCCCCTTCTATATGACAAGTTGGGTGGGGTATCCATATTTCTTGGCCTTCCTGTGGATTAGCGTATTTGAATAATTTCCCAGTCCCTGGGACAAGGGGGCTGCTCCTAGTCATTTGATAACTGGCCCTGGTCCATTATTGCAGGTGCATAACAGCCCAAAGTGTGAAAGTTCAGTAATGGAAGTAGTTAGAATATAGACTAAATTAGCCACTCAAGAAGGGGAACTGACTGGCCTCCAGCTAGGACCTCAAAACTAGGTTAAGACATCCTTTAAAAAACAACTACCACAAACAAAAAGCTATATTACAGGACTTATCCAGGCCTATTGAATCCGAATCTGCATTTTAATATCTCCACAACCTGCCAACACACATTCAAGTTTGAGAAGCACTGCTTTAAGCAGTTCCTTTTCAGAGATAGTTGAAACACTGGAAATATTTAATTTGGAAAAGAAGAAATGTTGAGATGAATATTGGAGGTGAGTCAAAATACATTTTTAAAATCTAACTATATGAGGGCTCTCATGATATTACTGGGCCCTTAGGAAAGAAGATGAAATATTAAATACAAGTTCAAGAATATAGATTTTGTTGAAATAAGATCATGATCAACCCACTGTATTGTTTGGTGACCCTCTCTATAGAAGAATTATACATCCTCATTCTGTTTAACTTAGGCACAGCCATATAACTTGTTCTGGCCAATGAAATGTGAAAGAAAAAGACATTTGTTGTCTCCATGTGGAATCTTTAAGAACTTTCCACATGGAATATTTCACCATTTTTCCTTTCCTTGTTTCTGGGATCATAGAAATATAGGTCAAGACAGAGCTTCCCGTAGCCTGTGTACCTCAGGGTATATAATAAGTATCCTGCAATGGACATATAATGTGAACGGGAAACGTTTTTGTTTTAAGAACCTTTTTTTTATTGTTCATTTGTTTCCTTCTTTTAAGCCTCTGAAATTTGGAGGTTGTTTTCTACGAGTGTAGCATAACCTAGGGTGACATGGCTGAGACAATGAGGAGCTTTCTGAAATAAGAAGTATGCAAAAAGGCAATGCACTTTCTTCTGAGGAATGGGAGTAAGGCTTTGCAATCAATTAGACATGGATTTAAATCCCAGCTCCACTGTTCCCAGCCAATTACATGTATATGGTCTGGCACCTCATGGATGTTTGATAAGTGTTACTTTCGCTCCACTAATGCAGCAGTTTTCAAATAAGCCTGTGGAGCTCCATGTTCCCATAGGGGTGCCTCAGGGATCACAGTATACCTCTGAGAAGATGCTAAAGGTCCAGAGCTCCAGGTCTACAGTCTCCTATTCAATCAGTGTGACCCTACATGAATATTTTTACATATTACAGTGGCATTTAAATTTAGCTGACTAAAAATCTCCAAAGAGGCATGGGATATAAAACTAGTGCACTAGAGAAGTCCTTGTGAATGAAAATGTACTAAACATTTCAGTTAACTATCGTTGAGCAAAGCTAGGGTGGAAAATATGCTAGCTTTCTCAGGCCTGATTACTTAATTAGTAATGGTTCCCTTTTTTTGCTCTCAGAATTTGCCCAGTTTGGATAATAAATTATGTGGTAATCCCAATAAAAAGTTGAGTATAATAGCATTATGAATAAATTATGATGATGATAATAATAAGAGGTTAACATTTACATAACTGCTCACAATGTACTGAACAGATTTCTTTCCTTTTTAAAAAGTGATTCTTTTTCATCTGATGAATAAATGGACTAGATATACTTTAAAATACATTTCAACTTTGAAATTCTATCATAACATAAACAACAGAAATAGCCTAGAGTAATTCAGTCTCTTTAGAGGATGAAGAAACTGTCATTGCTAAAAATAATAAATTTTGATAACACCAAATAAATAGAAGCCATGAGAAGCAGAAAATTTTCAATTGGCTATCATTTTCACTATTTGAAAGCATTATGTGGTTCTAAGAGATAAGATATATCTTATAAGAATGCAGGATTCCATCATGTTCAAAAATCTTTAGAGTTGCAGGGGAAAGTCAACTGTATAACTTAAAAGCAATAAAAATAATATCCAACTGAGAGGCAGAGCCATCAGGCACCAGTTATATATTTTAATCTAACTTAAAATATAATTTTTAAATCTAAGGGACATGTTCAGAATCACCACTTACACCTTTTTGTGATAGAGTCACTGACAATTATAAATAGAGTTCACATGTATCCTCAGTCCTAACATCAAGGGTTCAGCTGCATCCTAGCCAGTAGTTCCAGTTCTTAATTACTCAGAAAATCAAAAGAGCAGCCCCAAACATGTTGGTTTAGGAAAGCAGCCCTTCAAGTTATGTTGGCTTATGTAACTGTGGTGTGAGTGCTAAGCATTTTAAAACTTATGAAGGCTTAGAATCACTTATAAAAAAATAAAATTGACTTTATATTATTTTATATTAGGAAATCTAAGCATATATGTTTATATTTTAGCTATTTAAGACAATATGACTTTTAGGGCAATGACTTCAATATGTGACTCCAATTTCAAATATAAATAATTGGGAGTTTAGATTTTAAGTTGAAATCTCCTAAATTTAAAAACAATATTGGAGTGCTTAAGATAACTTAGAATCACTCTACTAAAGTTTTAATGTGTCACAATTTTAAGAGTCACCTGAGTGCTTTCAAAAGTTTATCAACCAAATAATGGAGGAACTTAAAAAGGAAATCCGGTATTTCAAAGTATCTGATTGGTGGAAGGACTATCTGCAGAACCTAGCATAGTTTAAGTACCTCACATTGTCATTTAAATTGTGTTGGCCAATATAAACCAAATTTAGAAAATTCATCCCTGTATAAGCATCTCTGTGGGGAAAAGAAACAATAACCAAAAGTAGTCCAATATATATAAATATGTGTTTTCCTAAGTAGCCACACATCAATCTTGTTTCCTGATAACTTCCATCCTTACTTTTCAGGTGTGAAAAATAATGACATGTGGCCACAATGAAGTTTAAGTATTTAAATGTAATCATAAATTTGACAAAATACTAGCCTCTTGTGAGCAATGGGATTTGGGAGTAAATCTAATCTTCTCCATGCAGATCATTATTTCTATGTCTTATTAATGAAAATAGACAATTTTCAAATATTTTCAAGCCATAAATGCAACCCAGTGTGAAAAGTCTAAAGCTCAGACCTTGAGTTCTTAACTGATGAAAAGTTTAATCATGAAATCAATATTTTGTGAACAAAACTTCTAGTGAGTTTTGTGCGCCTGGGGACAACATTTTTATGGCTCAATGATGCTACTTAATAAGTGAAAATCATTGAGGCGTAACCTAAGAAGGAAGTTAGTGAAACAAAATATTCAGCTGTGTTTACAAGATATTGAGCAATGCAAATTATTTTGTCTAACCACTGTGCTTTTTTTTAAAGCTTGCCAATTCCTATATAACGGCCCATTAGAGTACTATCAGTTGTAGTTGTGTGTGCTTTTTATTCCCTTGAGTTTATTGATACCTAATTCCATATTTTAAGTCACTGTACATCAGCATTGCATAAGGTTAAACAAAGTTTTTAGAATCAAAAGAGATTTGGGGTGGAGAAAATTGTGGCACATCCTTTTCTTTCTTTCTTTTTTTCAAGGAGTAGAAAGAGGCTGAAAGAACTAGCTCCGTGTGCGGTCATATAAGCATCCACAGAGCACTGGGGCAGGAGTATTCACATTTAATCTTTCCCATACCTTTCACATGAGGTTTCTATAATTCACCATAACCATGACCTCCCCACCTGCCACAAAGCTCCACGGCAATAAGTCATTTTGGTGATGACCAATATTCTTGCATGGTGACTTCCCTCATTCTAGAAAACACAGCAGAGCAATCAACAGGAAGACATTTTCTTTTTCCGTGTAAGAGTGAAAGTAGTGAGGTTAAAAAAATGAAAGAATAAATACAGATATGAATATAAGGGAAATTCTGGTCAGACAAAATGCCACTTAGGGGAAAGATCAAATAATTAAAGAATTGGTTGCCTCTAAGTAGATAAATGGCTATGTTGACCTGATACAAGTGAAATGTACTGCTGATTCTCTCATCTTTTCATTTTGGGGTTTCTTTCTTTTCTCTTGTTATCCCACTATTCCTATTCTATGAATTGAGGAACCTGGGCTTCCCTAGTGGGGAAGAAGGACACACATGATATAACTCACCAAAAGCAAGATCTGTTTCAAGTCCTTCAGCAAATTGTGTGTCTGTCATTGTCTCATTGAATCTAGGCTCAGTTCACTTCTTTTCAAATGCAGCTAGTTAATCTAAGTGTGATAGACACAGTGAGTGCCACCCAGATCCCCCTCAAGAAAGGATTGCCCTGCTGCAGGAGTATTGTTAGCAGAGAGCTTCCAACAGTCAGCTCTATTATGATCTGTTTCAGCTGCAGAGAACAGCTTCATCAGAGGTTGCAACTCCCTGGGAAGTTCATACTGGAAGAATGAGAAGGCTGGGGTATAAATGCACAGTCATTTCAGCTCAAAATACAACAACTCTAATGGATAATACTTGCTCCAGACCCCTCCTGCAGGTTTACCAAGTCTTTGTAGGGCCTACATCAGACAAACTTCTTCTGTCCAATCCTGCTTCTTCACATTTTTTCCCCACAAGTCTTGATATCTAATAAATACTATGTACCCCAAACTTCATCTTAGTGTATGCTAAGCCCTCCAACATGTAATGTCAACAAATTCCTATTAAAGTATTGCTAGCAAATAACAGCTTAATACAGAATGCTCTGGGGGCATTGTAGGCGAAGAAGAAACCCTTTAAAACACAAAGCCTTTACCTGCAAACAGTCAGTTTGTAATGCTAGAATTCTCATAACTTAGTAGTGCAGAAGTTTTTGCACCTGTTTGGAGGGCAGGAAAGTCCTCCTAGGTTCATTTTAAGGGACCTCTTTAGTAGGTGACTCAATCTTTATCAACCATTTTACCAATGCAGATAGAAAGAGAAAACATCAAATTCTCTCTGAAAGACAAGTGATTTCACTGCTGATAGTATTTATAATTATTTTAAAACCAACACTGTCTCAGATACTGTATTAAATTATGTACATTTATTATAACTAATCCACTTATGGGGCAATCTCTATTTAACTTTATAGCTAAGAAAACTGAAGCTCAGAAAAGATGAATGAATGAATGAATGAATAGATAGATAATAGATAGGTAGATAAATAGTGAAGCAAAGCAAAGCCATCGGCCAAAATATATCTGAAGCCTGTGTTTCTGTCTTCCTGGGGGAAAAAAAGGATGAGATCTGGGAAGAGAAGATACTGCTGATGCCTCTACTAGTATACCCAGGAGTTGGGAGCAGAGATTCAATAGAAAGAAAGAGAAGGAAAATGTAGAGGCCTGAGAGAATTTCTCAACTATTCTTTTTCCCTTTGGAATTGCCCTAACCAGTGTCAAATATTTCCAAAAATTATTTTTGCATGAAGTTTGACATAAAATAATAAAAATGAAATGTTTTAACTTGAATTCCCTATTTATAAATTAAACTTTTAAGAATGTAGTAAAGATGAATAAGTACAACCTTATCAAGACCTTTGCTAATAACTGACTAAAAATGTAAATAGCTCAGCATTATCGCATATTTATTGAGTCTCTAGGAAATACCATGTGAAGCACAAAGACACATTACCTTGATTGCTTTCATTATTTACTCGCAGTCAAGGTTTTCAGGTATCTAATGATAAACTCCTAAAGGCAGTAGACAGAAGGATGGTTACCTTGGCAACTGAGTCTAACCAACCACAGAAATATTTTAGTATGACAGCAGCACTGTCAATGAGAAACAGAACCAGTCTGACAGAGGAGTAAAATTGGCACACTGAACCTGAACAGGACAGGAACACATATAAGATAGACACAAACAAATGCTGCAGTAAGATGTGTTCTAAAATTCTACTTGCAAGAAAAATCATTGCAGTTCAAAAACGTATACCAGTTTCCAGGGGATGTTTAATATTCCATTGTGCACTGAGCGTTCACAAGGTTGAAGCTATAGTTGACCTGCCATAATCTTTAACAAAATTATTGGAAGGTTACACTCAATCAAGTCTAGGCACACAGATGATATTTTGAAGTGGGCTTTCAGGACGCTAGAAAACTCCTAGTAAAGTGCTCCATGAGTGCCTTTGAAATAAATGGATGCAGAGATGGCGCTGAAAGGTCGAAGCTTAATTCATTGATCTCATCTGTTAAGTAGGTGTGGAGAACTAGGACAGTGAGAAGACTGCAGTCTTCCTTATGCCTCTTCAAACATATCACAGGGACATTTCCTCCTCTCTTGATTTGTGAGGCAGAGTTTAAGTAGATGGCCTTCCGGGAAAGTTCATTGGAATTTCTTTTTTTTATAGGCCAGACTAATCCCTATGGATTGGCTTTGGGTCCACAAAATAAGATAACTCAGTTTGCAGATAATATGCTGAACAGTCAACTGAGAATCCTACACTATTATTTCTGTATGTACAGGTAGCTGGATTGCAAACATCACACTAAAATTAACATATTTGCTCAAAAATAGTCCATTTGTTGAGGCTGAATAAATATGGGCATAATACAACTCTAAAAAAGAATCGTACTTTGTATTTCTTGTATCACTGAGCCCTATTAGAGATAGTGATAATTTCAGTGTGGTTTCCTCTGGCCTGATTTTTCAAGGCGGGTTAGGTACCCCATTTTTTTGTCTGCCTAAATAACCTTATAAAACTATTTATTGAATTATTTTGTATTTTTTGTATACTGGCTTGCATCTTCTTTGTACTGAAAGCTCTTTGAGAACAGTAATCCTATTTATATAAATGCATATCCCCAGGATGTTATCCAGCATCTAGCTCAGAGTATATGTAAAGTAAATGTTTTTTGACTGCATCAGTAAAATAGTAGAGAACACGTGTGAATTACAGTTATTATAGCTAGTGGGACTCCTGTTGACTTCTAATCTCCTCTCTCATGTGGCTGCCTCACACAGAAACTTGGTAACTTGGGCTTTCTTGATCTACAAGAAAATAAACTGCGAGTGAGAGGGCAACTGCTATTCTCCCGCCCCCCCTTTTTTTTTGGTTAGACTCACATTCACTCTGAATTATCGGTTGTCTAGTGTTGGTTTGAAGCAATCTTACCTGTTGGAATTTTCCCTTCCCGGACTCCCCAGACATAAACCTCAGATCTACGATCTTAAATTTATCACATGGACTGATGACTCCCTATACTCCTTGTCTTGACTGGTTGCTGCTTTGAGAAGCAGCTGACTGAGCCCCACTCAGGCTGTTGAATCTTGGTCCCTGACCTGTGCCTGCCTCCAGATCAGCTTAATGTAAATTATTAACATTGATGACCAAGGATTTTGTTATTTAAATTTTGTGCAGTTTCTTTATGCCAAGAGATGCTCAGAAATTACATACATTGGCATCATGAAAAGTCAATCACATAAAAGTGAGATCATGTCGAATTTGTCTTTCTGTGACAGGCTTACTTCACTCATCAGATTGTCCTCCAGGATCATCCATGTTGTCACAAATGAATAAGCTATAATCAACGTGAGAGTATAGACATCTCTTTGAGATAGTGATTTCATTTTCTGTGGATACATACTCTACTAGGTTCTGAATGTTACTAACCCCCCCCCAAATTCCTGTGTTGAAATCCTAACCCCTAAAGTTGATGATATTATTAGGTGGGGCCTTTGGGAGGTGATTAGGTTATAAGGGAAGAGCCCTCATGAATGGGATTAGTGCCGTTATGAAAGAGACCTCACAGAGATCCTTAGCCCCTTCCATTTTATATGAGGATAAAATGAGAAGTCTGCAATCCAGAAGAGGGCCCTCCATACTGGCACCTTGATCTCACACTTCTAGCTTCCAGAATTGTGAGAAATAAATTGCTGTTTCTAAGCCATCCAGTCTGTGACATTTTGTTTTAGAACCTCAACAGACTAAGACATGCACAGAAGTGGCATTTCTGGGTCATATGGTAGTTCTATTTTTATTTTTTTGAGGAACCTCCATACTTTTTTTTATAATGGCTGCATAAATTTATATTTCCACCAACAGCATATAAGGGTTCCCTGTTGTCCACATCCTCACCAACACTTGCTATCTTTCATCTTTTTGATAACAGCCATTCTAACAGGTATGAGGTGATATCTCATTGGGGTTTGGGTTTGCATTTCCCTGTTGATTAGTGATTCTGCTTCCCTGTTGATATACGTGTTGGCTATTTGTATGTCTTCTTTTAAGAAATGTCTACTCAGGTCCTTAGCCCATTCTTAGAAGCAGAGAGCAGAATAGTGGTTGCCAGGTGTTTGAGGGGTGGGAAAAATGCGGAAATGTTGGTCAAAGGGTACAAAGTTTCAGATATACAGGATGAATGAGTTCTGGAGATCTAATGCACAGCATCTTGACTATAGTTAATGATACTGTACTGTACACTTGAAATTTGCAGAATAAAAGAGTAAATCTTTATTGCTCTTGCAAAAAAAAGTTCACTCTATGAAATGAGGATGTGTTAATTATCTTGATTGTGGTGATTATTTCACAGTAATAATATATCAAAACATTATATCATGTACACGATTTTTATTTGTTAGTTAATACCTCACTAAAGCCGGGGGCGGGGCGGCAAGTCTACTAATCATCTTATCGTCTGTTTGAAAAAAATATGTATATACAGGCACACTACTCCATCTTGATCATTTTTCTTTTTATCAGAGAGGAATATTTACTTGGAAGGTACCATTTGATCTTTGTATTAACAGTACCATTGCACTCGAGATAAATATTCTATCCCTTTTTTAGACGAGCAAACTGAGATTCTGGAAGTTGTGAGTGAACTAGCACTTTATAGAGCCTGGACAAAAATCCAGGTTTATTTTCTCCTTGCAACTCCTACAGATAACATCCCATATCAGGAAAAAAAAAAAACCCAAAAAAACCTACCTTACATCTTTACTAATTCCACTTGGGTCATGAAAAAATGATGTATTATTCATACTGTTCTTAAATAAGAGGGTGTTATGATTATTTGAGAGGATTTATATATACTAGCAACAACATAGTAGGTGCAATATAAGAAAAAAAAAGGCTTTTGTGTATAATTTGTCAAGCTATTATGTTGTAAAAAAGTAGAAAGGTCTTTCAGAAATGTTTATTGAAAAAAAATCTGGCAAATTTAACTTTGCCTTGCTGTATATGGCATGGTTTGTATGCGTTAAAGGTCTACTTGAAGACACCTCATAATTCATTTTAGGTCACTCGTATTAGAAGCTTATCTCTATATTTTTATCCATTGTATCATTTCTCCCAGAAATCTGTGCAGTATTTTTTCTAGGAAAATATCTTCCAATTTGATGAGCTAGGAAGCTACATTATAGTAGGCTTCTTGATAGACAGGCATAATAAAAATTTATTTAAACTTATGTATGAAGACAAATGTCCTATTTTTAAAAAAATTACAAGATGACCTTTTGAAACAAGGCTAACAATCTCATACCAAGATGCATAAGTGATATAGCTAATATTACTTCTCATTTGTCATGATGCACAACCACACAAACGACATCTATTTGAAAAGGTCAGGATGGATGATGTGATTGCTTACTAAGATTAACACCCAATAAAATTTAAACTAGGCATTTTACAATTGCATTATTGAAAACTTTTAATGGCCATGGAGACAATTGAGAATTGCATCTGGAATTTTCCCATTCTAAAATTATCATAGCCATGTGTAATTGTCTATGATTGAGAGTGGTAAGAATGTTAGATCTCAGAATTTTTTTTCTGGGATCATATCTTGGGCCTGCAGAAAAAGCTTGGGAAGTGTGGCTGTATTCCAACAGAACTTTATTTATGAAACTGATAGTGGCTGAATGGGCTGTAGCTTGACTCTTGATAGAATAACAACATCTATAGTTTTGATAGACAAAAATTTTTTCTGAAATCTTAATATATAAGTTACCGAATAATCTATTGTGAACAGTATTAGTCATGGGATTTTCCTTGAAGGAAAGGCACTCCCCTCATTTCACCAGCTTCCTATTTACCCAAGCCTTTACTGAAAAAAATAGTATTTCCATGCAATATTATTAGGCTATTAGTAATTTTGTGGTTTAAAATTATGCTATATTAAAAAAAATGTAATAGGCTTTTTTGGAGCAAGAGTTATGGTAATTTTTAATATAACAAAGTGCACCATGAATCTTCAAAAGGGGCAGGAGAGTTTTTTCTAAATTTATTTTATGTGTGAGTCTCCTTCTTTAGTATTCTTTTTTTGTTTTTAACAAAACATTTCTCAATGAATAGTTTTTTGTGGGACACAGTTTGTAAGAAAATTAACTTTAGTTTGTGAGGGAGTAGGTAGTGATTTGTTCAGTTATTTAAAATGTTATTTTAGGTTTTTTGTTGATGTTGTTGTTTCTTTATAGATTTGGTAAGTATCCATCTTAAGAAAGCTGTGAGTTACCTCACAATATATGTCATATAAATCTTTGCCTTTAAAGAAGGTTTGGAATTAAGATAAAATAGAAGAAATGTAAAATGACAATGTTGTCATCCTACTACTCATGAAAACTTCACAAAGAGAAGTATAACCATTCTAACCTGTCAAAGATTTCCACACAATTAGCATTTCTACATTATAATGCTCTTGGCCATTTAAGTAATACAACTTTCAGACATTTTTTCCACTGCAGTCTGTAAGTGAAAACAAGTTTATTAATATTAAAAGTAATGTGAATTCATGAAAGCATACCCAGAATATTTAAATAAATTTTCCTTTTGTTAACTCAATTCCCAGACTTCTACTTGCTTTAATACATAATTTCAAACAGACCTACCTCATATAACTCCTTTCTTAATAATTTTTTGTTATAATGACTCTTTCAAAAGTATTCCACTTTTGGAAAACAACTTAAAAAAATAGGTGAGGAATAATAAGAGGTACAAACTTTCAGTTGCACAATAAATGAGTCATGGGTATATAATGTACAGTGTGGGGAATATAGTCAATAACTGTGTAATATTTTAGGATGGTGACAGATCATAACTAGCTTATTGTGGTGATCATTTTGAAATGTACAGAAATATTGAATCACTATGTTGTGTAAAAAGAACTAACATAGTGTTGTAGGTCAAATATACTTCAAAAACAAAAACAAATAAACTCATAGAAAAAGAGATCAGATTTGTGGTTACCAGAGGCGGGGCGGGGGTGGTGGTGGAGGGAGGGGGCGTGGACAGGGAATTGGATAAAGGCAGTCAAAAGGTATACACTACCAGTTATAAGATAAATAAGAACTAAGGATGTAATGTACAAGATGAAAAATATAGTTAACACTGCTGTAATGTTATATATGAAACTTGTTAAGAGAATAATTCCTAAGAGTGCTCATCCCAAGGGAAGAATCTTTTCTATTTCTTTAATTTTGTCTCTATATGAGATGATGGATATTCACTAAACTTACTGTGATAATCATTTCATGATGTATGTAAGTCCACTCATTATGCTGTACACCTTAAACTTATACAGTGATATATGTCAATTATATCAATAAAACTGGAAGAAAAATATATATATAATCACATCTTATGCAAAAGACATTAATGTGTGAAATACGACACCTGGACATTAAAAATTCAAGTAAAGATGCAGTCACAATTTTTTCAACACAACCCTCTTCATTCACAGAACATCATATGAAATAAATGTGAATGTACACCATGTTTGGATAAATCCACCACAGTTTGCCTTGCCTACTTTATCAAGGATGACAAAAAATAAACTGCCCTCTCTTATGATTCCTCTATAGTCCTCATCCACCAACCACTGCCCAATGTCAGCTTGTCTGTTCTTTGGTGATTACAACAGAGCATCTTTGTATTGTATATTATGTATAAACTCTATGTTTATGTTTAAATTGTTCTTTACGAATATAAATTCTTTTTTGTCTTTTTGTTTGTTTCTCCTACTTTTATTGAAATATACTTGACATATAGCACTGAATAAGTTTAAGGTGTACAGCATAGTGATTTAACTTACATACATTAAGAACTGATTATCACAGTAAGTTTAGTGAACATCCATTATCTCATGTAGATAACAAAATTAAAGAAATAGAAAAAATTTTTTTTTCTTGTAATGAGAACTCTTAGGATTTACTCTCTTAACTTTCATGTTGTACACTACATCCCTAATACTTATTTATCTTATAACTGGAAGTTTTTGCCTTTTGACCACCTTCAGCAAATTCTCCCTTCCCTCATCCCTGCCTCTAGTAACCATAAATCTGTCTTTTTCTATGAGTTTGTTTGTTTGCTTATTTTTGAAGTATAATTGACCTACAACACTGTTAGTTCCTGTTACACAACATAGTGATTTTATATTTCTATACAGTGAATATAAATTCTTTATCTGTTCAATTGATATGCTTTTCCTTTTGTGAAAATTGTTTGAATTTCCTTGGTTAGGATGAAATGTATCATTTTCACTTAAAATTGATAACATTTTTCTATTAGTGGTTTTTTTATTTGCAGAAGAAAGAATTAAAATCATTAAATTGAGGGATAGATGTGATAGATATCATTTCTATTAATGTCTGTTGAATATTCCCAGTTAATTTTAAGTTCTTGGAATGCAGAAATCATGTTCCATTTTTCTAATATCTTCCATAGGACATAATATTATGCTGGGTATCAGGTAGATTGATGGAGTGATTAAACTTCCTCAGGGCACAACTGATGAGGCTTTCCTATGGCTCATATTCCTTAGGAATTTTTATTTAGAAAAAGCAATCTTCATAATAAGCAATTTTTATAATAAAGGGTTGGTGTATATTATAATATTAGAACTAACATGGGAAAAGCATAAGATATATGTCCAGGGAACATGGGTTTAAGTTTCTGCCATTGTGGTTACTAATAATATCATTATAACAACTCAGTTAACTAGGCTGAGCCTCATTTTCCTCATTTTTTGAAAATTTGTTTTAATTTTAATTGGAATATAGTTGATTTACAATATTGTGTTAGTTTCTGCTGTACAGCAGAGTGAGTCAGTTATACATATACATATATCCATTCCTTTTTAGATTCTATTCCCATATAGGTCATTACAGAGTATTGAGTAGAGTTCCCTGTGATATACAGAAGGTTCTTATTAGTTATCTATTTTATATATAGTAGTGTGTATATGTCAATCCCAATCTCCCAATTTATTCCTCACTCCCTTTCCCCCTGGTAACAATAAGTTTGTTTTCTACATCTGTGACTCTATTTCTGTTTTGTAAATAGGTTCATTTGTACCATTTTTTTACATTCCACATATAAGCAGTATCATATGATATTTGTCTTTTTCTGTCTGACTTACTTCACTCAGTATGACAATCTCTAGGTTCATCCATGTCACTGCAAATGGCATTATTTTGTTCTTTTTTATGGCTGAGTAATATTCCATTGTATGTATGTACCATACCTTCTTTATCCAGTCCTCTATCAATGGACATTTAGGTTGCTTCCATGTCCTGGCTATTGTAAATAGTGCTACAATGAACATTGTGCTACATGTATCTTTTCAAATTATGGTTTTCTCCAGATATATGCCCAGGAATGGGATTGCTGGTTCATATGGTAGCCTATTTTTAGTTTTTTAAGGGACCTCCATACTGTTTTCCACAGTGGCTGTATCAATTTACGTTGCCACCAGCAGTGCAAGAGGGTTCCCTTTTCTCCACACTCTCTCCAACATTAATCGTTTGTAGATTTTTTGATGATGGTCATTCTGACCGGTGTGAGGTGATAACTCATTGTAGTTTTGATTTGCATTTCTCTGATAATTAGTGATGTTGAGAACCCTTTCACGTTCCTCTTGACCATCTGTATGTCTTCTTGGGAGAAATGTTAATTTAGATCTTCTGCCCATTTTTTGAGTGGGTTGTTTGTCTTTTTTGATATTGAGCTGTGTGAGCTGTTTATATATTTTGGAGATTAACCCCTTGTCTGTGGCTTCGTTTGCAAATATTTTCTCCCACTCTGTGGTTTGTCTTTTCATTTTGTTTATGGTTTCCTTTGCTGTGCAAAAGCTTTTAAGTTTAATTAGGTCTCATTTGTTTACTTTTGTTTTTATTTTCATTACTCTAGGAGGTGGATCAAAAAAGATCTTGCTGCAATTTATGTCAGAGAGTGTTCTGCCTATGTTTTCCTCTAAGAGTTTTATTGATATAGTATTCAGTCTTACATTCAGGTGTTTAATCCATTTTGAGTTTATTTTTGTGTATGGTGTTAGAGAATGTTCTAATTTCATTCTTTTACATGTATCTGTCCAGTTTTCCCAACACCACTTATTGAAGAGACTGTCTTTTATCCATTGTATGTTCTTGCCTCCTTTGTCATAAATTAGGTGACTATATGTGGGTGGGTTTATCTCCGGGCTTTCTATCCTGTTCCATTGATCTAAATTTCTGTTTTTGTGTCAGTACCATATTGTCTCGATTACTGTAGCTTTGTAGTATAGTCTGAAGTCAGGGGGTCAGATTCCTCCAGCTCCATTTTTCTTTCTCAAGATTGCTTTGGCTATTCCTCATCTTTAAATGATAATAACAGAACCAGCTTTTCAATATCACTGTGAAGATTAAGTGAGATAATGAAAGTGCACAGGAGGAGGGAAAATTTAGCATGTCGCCATGTTCGAAATAGACACCACAAGCACAAATTAACAAATAAACACATGAAAAACTAACAAGTAAAAAAATAGCAAATAAAATGTCAAAGGGTATAGAAAAGGAAACATTATCTTTAACTAAGTGTGCCTCCCAAAAAGGAGGTGGTGTAAGAAATGGGCATTGCCCTGTGGACTGTTCTAAGTAGAAGTCAATGAAACACATTTCAAGTGTAGGTGCATATGGGAATAAAGGTATAAGAGTTGTGAGTAGAGAGAAAGACACATTAGGGAAAAGAAATTAGGTATGTTTGCCAAATGTCTGGAACTTCCTTTGAAGAAAGTTGTAAAGACAAACTGACATAGATCTGTACTGACATTAGTACTATGATAACTATTTTAGATTTCATTTGATAAAGAAGGAAATGGATGGTACAAGCTTCTAAGCAATGGAATCTCCAGGACATAATGATTAACTAAATATGCATTAAAGGAAGGTGAAGTTGGAGTAAAGTTAATTTCAAGTTTGCCTGGGATGTAGGTGATGCTAGTAACAGGAAGAGAGAGAACAGTAACAGAGCCAGATTTCAACCCAAGAACTAGTAAAACAAAGATTAACAAAGAACATTATAAATATATCTGGGAAATCAAATAATTTAAAAGCACATATAAATTGAGTGAAGTCATATATATGACTTGCTTGTGTCTGGAATAACTGAGACCCTTTCACTATGAGGACATTTTGTGATTTCAAGTTTATTTACACAATATGATAGAAAATTTTAAA
Source organism: Eschrichtius robustus (assembly GCF_028021215.1). NCBI lineage: Eukaryota > Metazoa > Chordata > Mammalia > Artiodactyla > Eschrichtiidae > Eschrichtius > Eschrichtius robustus. Next base: position 71,469,584 of record NC_090830.1, read on the forward strand.
AAGCCAAATAAAGCCTCAGTTAGATGTTGATCTCAGGAGCTGTGATGAATGGCCATCTACTCTCTCCTTCTTATTCTATTTTGGTAATTACAGTAATTAGCAATAAAGTACCTTTAAATTTTTTGCCTCTGAAAGAAGTTTAAGAAACATAAAAATTGTACAGCTGAATTCTTATACCATTCAGTTCAAATTCTTTATTTTATAGAGGCCCAGATGACTTACTGAAGGATTCAGAACATGCTTTCCAAATCATGATTTAAAACCATCTTATTTTCTTGTAGAAAACATCACAGTTCATGATGATAAAGTACAGAATATCTTTAGCGTTAAGAGAATTCAGAAATCCTAACTACCCTCCCACTGATCCCTTAGGCAGATTTTTAATGCTTTACCCAGGATTTATAAAGTTTATGCATTTACTAAAAAATCTAGGTTAAAATGGATCAGTATCTCTTAAGAGAGTGAAAATCCAAGATAGAAAGATGACAAGAATCTAAATGATAAACAATAACAACAGAATATACAATTACTTTATTGAAATAATTTTTAAGATTATATTTGCAAAATGCACTGTTAAGCCAACTAAAATTTTTCAATCTGTAAACTTTAACAGCTATGTAGTCTTATGAAATGCATCACAGCATCAAAAATATTTTCAAGCTGTATTTTTTGCATATATATGTGCAAAAATGAAAAATATGAAAAAGAGTTACCAAATATAAAAATCAATAGCAAAAAAAATGGGCACTTAAAAATGGGCAAATGACTTGAATAGCATTTCTCTATAGGAGACCAACAGGTGTGTGTGTGTGTGTGTGTGTGTGTGTGTGTGTTTGGGTGTGTTTCCACTTGCACATGTGTGGAAATTCACATGCTAATTCAATAATGTATATGGAGATGCAAAGGATATGCAATATTCAAGCCAATTTTGAAAAATAACAATGACAGGAAAAAACTATTTGATTTTAAGATGTACAATAAGGAAATTGATATGTGTAATCTAAAGAACAGAAGAATATAAAGTCAAGAAATAGACTGACACATAGGTAGTCATTTGATCTTCAACAAAGGCACCAATGTGATTTAATGGTTAAAGCTTAGTATTTTCAATAAATCATGTTGGACAACTGGATATATATCTATGGAAAGAAACTAACCTTGACCCTTGCCTAATATCACATTAAAAAAATACTCGGAAGAAATTATAGTCTTAAAGGTAAAAACTAAAATAATAAAACATCTACAGAAAAACAGGAAAAAAATCTTAGTAACCTTGGGATTGGTAAAGATTTCTTAGATCTCACACACACACACACACACACACACACACACACAAACATGTGCACACACCCCATAAAAGAAAAGCTGATAAATTGGATCAAATTGTGATTTAAATTGTCTACTCCTCAAAATACACAATAGAGAAGGGAAAAAGTAAGCCACAGACTGGGAGGATACATTAACAGTTACTATATCAAACAAAAGAGTTTTAAACATAACATATGAAGAATTCTAATAATTCAATAATAAAATCAACTAACCCTGAGATGTGTAAAAAATGTTGAAAGACATTTCATAAAAGATTTATGAATATCCAATAAACTCATTCAAAGAAGCTTACATAATTACTAATCAGAGAATGACTTTGAGATACCTCAAAACACCCACTGGATTGGATAAATTTAAGAAGGCTGACAATACCAAATATCAGTGAGGATGTGGAACCAATTGGTGTTTAGAGTGTAAAATGGTACAAACACTCGAAATGAAGTTTGGCAGATTTAGCAAAGTTGAAACACACTTATATGAGACACCAATTCCACTTCTACATATTTTCCAAAAATAAATTAAAACACTTTCCAAACAAATATTTTTACATGAATTTCTCTGAAACTTTATTTAAAATAACCATAAGCTGGGGATAGAAATGTCCATCATGAGCAATGTATTGAAGAAACTACAAATACTCTCACTGCTGATGAACATCAAAAACATCAATCTGGATAAAATGTGGTTAGGTAGTTGCCTGGACAGAAGAAAATGGTTGAAACTGCAGCCCCATAGCCTGTGGACCCTGCCACCACCCAGCAGGCAGCACCAGCCCTGGGACTGGCTGCACCCTGGCATCACCCACCAGCAGGCCAACAGAAGATTCAGGACACTTCAGACCCTGAGGCCAGCTGTGTCAGGAATAGGCCCCAGCCACCAGTGGTCCGACACCAGCTCTGGGACACCTGGGCCCTGCAGCTAGACCTCATGACCTGGCTCTGCCCATCAGTGGGCTGGCACTAGACCTAAGACTGGGCTTCACCTGCTGGTGGGAAAGCACCAGCCCTGGGGTGCCCTGGACGCTGACTGACTAACGGTGAGCCAGTACTATACCCAGGGTACCCTGGGGTTCCAGCTACCTTGTGACTCAGCCCTGCCAACCTATGGCCTGTAGCCTCTACACAAGAGCCTGGCAACCAACCAGACCATGGGCCAACAAAACCTACCACATCACCCACGGTAGTCAGCCCTCCACAATAAAAGGACCCATAGAGCCCACATAAGGGCATGCCTGGAGCGTATAGCTCTGATGACTAACAGGGAGTGTGCTGCTGGGACACACAGGGCATGTCCTACCAAAGGCCACTTCTCTAAGGTCAGGAAATGTAACCAGCCTACTAGATGCATAGAACTAAAACCAGCAAGTTAGTCAGAATGAGGCAACAAAGGAACATGTTCCAAATGAAGCTACACAATAAAACCCCAGAGAAACTAAGTTAAGTGGAGATAGGCAATCTACCCAAGAAAATGTTCAAGGTAACAATCTTAAAGATTATCAAAGAAATCAGGAGAAGAATGAATATACAGAATAAGAAATCAGAAGTTTTTAACAAAAAGTTAGAAAATATAAAGAACTACAAAATAGTGATAAAGACTACAATAACTAAAATGAAAAATACACTAGAAGGAATCAATGGTAGGCTAAATGATACAGAGGAATGGATCAGTAAGCTGGAAGACAGAGTAGTGGAAGTCACTGATGCTGAACAGAAAAAAAGAAAAAAGAGAATTTTAAAAACTGATGACAATTTAAGAGACCTTTGAGAAAATATCAAGCATACTACCACTCACATTATAGGGTTCCCAGAAGGAGAAGAGGGAAAGGGGCTGAGAACACTTTTGAAGACATAATAGCTGAAAACTTCCCTAACCTGTTTAGGGAAACAGACATCCAAGATCAGGAAGCACAGAGAATCCCAAATAGGATCAACCCAAAGAGTAACACAACAAGACACGTTATAGTTAAAATGGCAAAAAGTAAAGGTAAAGAGAGAATATTAAAAGCAACAAAGGAAAAGCAACATGTTCCATACAAGAGAACTCCCATAAGGAAATCAGATGACTGCTCAGCAGAGACGCTGCAGACAATATTCATCAAGAAAAAAAGAGAGAAGGCCCAAATCAATAAAAGAAATAAAAAAGAAGTTACAATTGGCACCACAGAAATACAAAGGATCACAAGAGATTACTGTGAACAACTATATGCCAATAAAATGCACAACCTAGAAGAAACGGACAAATTCCTAGAAATGTACCATCTCCTGAGAATGAACCAGGAAGAAATAGAAAATATGAACAGACCAATTACTAGTAATGAAATGGGATTGGTAATAAAAAAGCTCCCCCCCCAAAAAAGTCCAGGACCAAATGTCTTCACAGGTGAATTCTACCAAATATTTAAAGAAGAGATAACACATATCATTCATAAACTATGCCAAAAAAATGCAGGGGAAGGAAGGCTTCTGAAATCATTCCATGAGGCCTGATATCAAAACCAGACAAATATATCACACAAAAAAAGAAAGTTACAGGTCAATATTACTGATGAAAATAGATGCAAAAATCCTCAGCAAAATATTAGCAAACCAAATCCAACAATACATTAAAAGGATCATACACCATGATCAAGTGGGATTTATCCCAGGGATGAATAATAATTCAATATCCATAAATCAATCAGTGTGATACACCATGGTAACAAATTGAATGATAAAATTATATGATTATCTCAACAGATGCAAAAAAAAAGCTTTTGACAAAATTCAACATCCATTTATGATAAAAACTCTCCAGAAAGTGAGTATAGAGCAAACATACCTCAACATAATAAAGTCTATATATGATAAGCCCACAGCTAACATCATACTCAACAGTGAAAAGCTAAAAGGATTTCCTCTAAGATCAGGAACAAGACAAAGATGCCCATTCTTACCACATTTGTTCAGCATAGTCCTAGCCACAGTAATCAGGAAAAAGAAATAAAAGGAATCAAAATTGGAAAGGAAGCAGTAAAACTCTCACTGTTTGCAGATGGCATGATACAATACATAGAAAATCCTAAGGATGCCACCAAAAAACTACTAGAGTTCATTGGTAAAGTTGCAGTATACAAAATTACTATACATGCATCTATTCCATTTCTATACACTTAACAACAAGCTATCAGAAAGATAAATTAAAGAAACAATCCCATTTAAAATCTCATCAAAAAGAATAAAATACCTAGGAATAAACCTACCTAAGGAGATAAAAGACATGTTCTTGGAAAACAATAAAACACTGATGAAAGAACTGAAGATGACACAAACAGATGGAAATCCATGTTCATGGATTAGAAGAATTAATATTGTTAAAATGACCATACAATCCAAGTAAATCTACAAATATAATGCAATCCTTATCAAAATACAAATGCTTTTTTTTTCTTTTTTTTTTTTTTTTTATAGAACTAGAACAAATAATTTAAAAATTTGTATGGAAACACAAAAGACCCTGAATAGCCAGAAAAAAAGTACAGAACTGGAGGAATCATGCTCCCTGACTTCAGACTACTCTACAAAGCTGCAGTGATCAGAACAGCATGGTACTAGTACAAAAACAGACACAGGTCAACAGAACAGAGTAGGGAGTCCTGAAATAAACCCACACACTTATGGTCATTTCATCTATGACCAAGGAGGTAAGACTATACAATGGAGAAAGGACAGTCTCTTCAATAAGTGGTGATGGAAAAACTGGACAGCTACATGTAAAAAAAAAAAAAAAAAAATGAAATTAGGGGCTTCCGTGGTGGTGTGGTGGTGCAGTGTTTAAGAATACACCTGCCAATACAAAGGACATAGGTTAGAGCCCTGGTCTGGAAAGCTCCCACATACTGCGGAGTAACTAAGCCCATGAACCACAACTACTGAGCCTGCGCTCTAGAGCCTGTGAGCCACAACTACTGAAGCCCACACATCTAGAGCCTGTGCTCCGTAACAAGAGAAGACACCGCAATGAGAAGCCCATGCACCGCAATGAAGAGTAGCCTCTGCTTGCCGCAACCAGAGGAAAAAAAGTCAGCACACAGCAACAAAGACCCAATGCAGCCAAAAATAATATAAATTAAATAAATAAATTTTTTAAAAAATTAGAACATTCTCTAACACGATATACAAAAGTAAACTCAAAATGGATCAAAGGCCTACATGTAAGACCAGATACCATAAAACTCCTAGAGGAAAACATAGGAAGAACACTCTTTGACATAAATCACAGCAGTATTTTTTTGGATCTGTCTCCTAAAGTAAAGGAAATAAAAGCAAAAATAAACAAATAAGACCTAATTAAACATAAAAGATTTTTGCACAGCAAACGAAATCATCGGCAAAATGAAAAGACACCCTACTGAGTGGGAGAAAATATTTGCAAATGACATGACCAATAAAGGATTAATATCCAATATATATAAATAGCTCATACAACTCAACATCAAAAAAAATCAAACAACCCAATTAAAAAATGAGTAGAAGAAATGAATAAAAGTTTTATCAAAGTGGAAACACAGATGGCCAACAGGCATGCAAAAAGATGTTCAACATCACTAATCATCAGGGAAAAGCAAATCAAAACCACAATGAGATATCACCTCACACCTGTCAAAATGGCTGTCACCAAAATGAACACAAATAACAAATGATGGCAAAGATAAGGAGAATCTTATGTTGGTGGGAATGTAAATTGTTGTAGGCACTGTGGAAAACAGTATAGTTTTCTCAATAAACTAAAAATAGAACTATCATGTGACCCAGCAATTCCACTCCTGGGTATATATCCGGAAAAAGAAACATGCTAATTCAAAAACATATATGCACTCCAATGTTCATAGCAGCATTGTTTTCAATTACCAAGATATGGATGCAACCTGTGTCCATTAACAGATGAATGGACTTGGAGGACATTATGTTAAGTGAAATAAGTCAGAGAAAGACAAATATTGTATGATATTACTTATATGTGGAATCTAGGAAATACAACAAACTAGTGAATATAACAAAAAAAGAAGCAGACTCAGAGATATAGAGAACAAACTAGTAGTTACCAGTGGAGAGAGGGGGGAAGGGGCAATATAAGGATGGGGGAGAAGGAGGTACAGAATACTGGGTATGAGATAGGCTACAAGGATGTATTGTACAACATGGGGAATATAGACAATATTTTGTAACTGCTGTAAATGGAGTGTAACCTTTAAAACTGTATAAAAAATAAAAAATGATTTTTCCTAAAAAATAAAAATAAATAAATAAATATGTACATACATACAAAAAAAAAGATGGGGGCGAGAGTGTCTGGCATGATAAAATCTTTAGAACAAGGAGATGAAAGTGGAAGTCATTGAAAAGACTTCTGGAAAAATTATTTTAAATGAAGGGGCTTTCCTGCCATTTCCTTTCACTTATTTCTATCTGAAATGCCAATGAGATGGTGTTAGTAAGCAACTATTATGCAACCACGAGGTAATAAGATGGAGGCTATAAACCACCTTCCCAAGATGACTAAGTAGAAGTTTTGACAGTATTGTTTCACTGACCACATTCTCAAACCACCATATCAGCTCCAGATCAAATATCTTTTTAGTTCTTGTTAGATGGGAAAAACTTAAAACTGATTTAGATATACTCATTAGTTAGATATTCTGTTACACTCAGGTTTATTCCCAACTAATGTAGAAAGAAAGTGTTGTCTCATTTATCTTATTTAGTAAGCACAACTGTGATCAGTTGTTCCCACTATTTCCTCACCTAGTTTGTCCCTTAAGATACTTGAGCCCACTACAAGTCATGCATCAAGTCCCTCTGGTAAATCAGGAAAAGATTTCACAGAGTATGTCCTCCTGCATGTTCAAGGCATACCTAGACTTATTCCTGTGGTATCCCCTTGAGAAAAGATTCATAAAATCATATAAACATTTTTATAATTTATAACAGGAATAGTCCTCTGTCTCTTTTTTAGAGTCTGAAATGATGTATTTTGTTCTCATCTGTTCTCCTGTTAAAACTTATTTCTGGCTATAATTCAGCTAAACCAACATAGCATAGCTATTTTTAGGTATAGATGAATTTGCTTTCATGTGATGTTTTTCTTTTTTCTACAATGAACACAGGTCCAAAGAAAGTAATTTTCCAGAAGTTTCATGAAGATTTTCCCCTTAGCTTAAGGAATAAATGGCAGCCATTCAGAGAAGCAGAGAAACTAAAATATTGCACATTTCCCAACAAAAGAAATCATAATATAAAATTAGATATAATTAGACACATTGTCTCTTGCCTGTTAATTATCCATGTTCAAATCCAGTTAAAAATACCTTACCCACTTTATTCTTTGTTCCTATTTTCATCCAGAGAATAATTAATATCCTAATATGCCATAAAGAAAGACTGCTGTACTATATTTTTTTTGAAGGAATGAAAGCTAAAAGCAGGGGGTGAAATGATTGTTTACCTTGGTCCGAGGTAAAATTGCTTTAATTTTTCCAGCTATGTTGCTGCAGTAATTTAAAAGCCTGAGCACGTCTCCCAGTATCATTAAAACAAAACTGGAATTAAGACCCAGCTCACTCAATCCATATCATAAAGCAGTCAAGGAAATGCTGATGGTGTTTGAACTATTGATAGTGGGTTGAATTTTATGAACTAATGGAGTATATATCATGAACGATCATGCTGATAATGAATTGATGATGTTATGCTTAAACAAAGAAAAGGGCTTGCCTAAAAGATTTCCTATTTGAGAAATCATTTTTCTTTCACTTCATGCGTAAAACACGGATATGGGTAAGAAAAAAATTACCCATGAAAAGAGATATTGTTACATCTGAAACTCAAATGTGAACTGTGTCAGCCAGATAGAACACTTGGGTTCTACAGAAGTATAGTTAGAACGTTCCATTTTGTGGTGGTGATGTGTTTATGTGAAGTACTTAGCACTAGAGAGAGATCTCTATCCCTGCGAGAGTGTCTCTGTTTTGAAAATTATTGTTTAGTACCTCTCCTTTAAGTGGTGGTGGTGGTGGTGGTGGTGGTGTGTGTGTGTGTGTGTGTGTGTGTGTGTGTGTGTGTGTGTGTGTTGGGGAGTAGAAGTGGTTATTGAGGGCTAGCCAGTCAAATGATGATGATTATTAGGGATATCAACAGAGTTGGTATTGAAACCAAAGGAATCAGTGGAGTCAAAATTCAAAGGAGACACTGTGATCAGTAAAATAAATGCACACCTTACCTACAACCCAGCAATTCCAATTCTACGTAGATAACTACGGACACTCTGGCATAGGAGGCATGTACAAGAATTTTTGTAATATAAAGAAAAAGGGAATCAACCTAAATGTCACCAATATTAGGCTGAACAAATTAATTATTATTTATTCATTCAGTGAATCATATGCACAGTAAAAATGAATCAATAAGCCATATGTGTCAGATATGATGATTCCTAAAAATGTAATACTAAGAAAAGGAAGCAAGTTACTTTTGAAACTTTAGTTCAAAAGCAGATAGTACTAAGTAATATAATTCGAAAGGACAATTAACATGAATTTAAGAAGAGCAATTTAAGGGAGCAATTTTGAAGGGTATGGTGAATGATGGCTAGGAAAAGTTTTCCAAAATACAGTAAATATTCAATTTTTAAACTTGGTTTGGTAGAAACAGGAATGTTTGTTATGTACAAAATGTAAACCACTTTTATTGCCTCTCTTGAGCGTTGTCTCACGGAATTTTCACAATTTATCATATATTACTATTATCCTACTTTATGTAAAGGCAAACTTAAGCACATATTAACCTGGCCAAAGCTGCACAGAGTGGATTATCCAAAATAACACAGCTAGCAAGTTTCAGAACTGGGATCCAAATCTTGGTAATTTGACTGTAGAGCAAATGCTCTTAACCACGTGATTATAGACCCTCTGTGCCCAGGGCATTATCTAAGCACATGCATAATTTTAATGTAGCTATAATCATATTATATCCTGCATTTTATACGTAATATCGCATTTAGGGAAACAGTCTGTGTCATTATTACCTTCTGAAAATATACATATTAATGGTTGCATAGTATTTTATCCTGTCTGTGCCATACTTTATATAAAAAACAAATTTTAATTTCCAATGTCTTGATATAATAGTGTTTCAGAAACACCCTTGAAAGTATCCATTATTTTCCTAAAGTAAATTTTTAGAAATCCAATAACGGTAAAACATAAAAACACAATTTTTAAACATTCTGTCTAATTACTCTCTAAAGGGTCTTTATCAACTCATTCTCTTCCTAGCTGTTTATGAGAAAACAAGCATTTTGAAAATTTGACACATTCTGATTATATAATAGTGTTGTTTTAATTTGTATACATTTAATAAGTAATGGAATTTTATATTCTTTCTGATAAACAATTTTTATTTCTTTTGATGATCTTCCTATAGCTATATTAGCATTTGTTTTAGTGTTTGGTAAGATAATCTTCTGTAAAAAAAAAGAAAAAGGGATTCTCTGTCATATTTGTTTAAATGTTTTATTAGTCTACAGATACCTTCTAAGTTTATATTTAACCCAAAACTTTTTTAGATTCTTCATAAGTCTATGGGACGTCAAATTTTTTTTAATATGTTTAAGAGATAATTTTCACCACAAAATGCCATATGTAGGCACCTTTTTTCCTTCTCTTCATATTTTTAAAATCATAAGTTCTCATTATACCTAAAAGGATATGTTATTGTCAGATGTAAGATAAGGATGTCATTTTTTTCAAAATTATTTCTTAAATTTCCAGCAATGTTTGTGTATTTACTCTTTTTAATTAATTTGGGTATTTCAAAACTTATGCATGTATATTATATATACAATGGTCAATTTCTGGGCTGTCATTCTTTTCCATTATTTCCTGTATCATTTCTTACCCTATTGATTTCTAAATCACTGGCTTATCTATCAACTTTTGTACTAATCTCTACTCCTACAAATGTAGTGGCATCATCAATTTCTTGGATGATTACAATGACATCCTCACTGGTTTATCTACTTCATCACTGCCCTCCATCATCAATTCACCACGTAGCAGTCAGAGTAAATCTCAAATAAGTCAATCACATCATTTCTCATTGTAAGCAGCTTTTATTTCATTTTTAAATTTAAACTAATCATGGATTGCACATCTCCATAGCACCTGACCTCCTCACCCTGGCCGTAGTTTTTGTTTGTTTGTTTGTTTTTTTAAACTTTGGGTTTACTTTTATTTATTTATTTATGGCTGTGTTGGGTCTTCGTTTCTGTGCGAGGGCTCTCTCTAGTTGCGGCAAGCGGGGGCCACTCTTCATCGCGGTGCGCGGGCCTCTCACTATCGCGGCCTCTCTTGTTGCGGAGCACAGGCTCCAGACGCGCAGGCTCAGTAACTGTGGCTCACGGGCCCAGTTGCTCCGCGGCATGTGGGATCTTCCCAGACCAGGGCTCGAACCCGTGTCCCCTGCATTGGCAGGCAGATTCTCAACCACTGCGCCAGCAGGGAAGCCCCCTGGCCGTAGTTTTTGACTTAATTATCCATTTCTCTCATTCTTCTCTAGTCATTCCTGCCTTCTTAGTATACTAGTGACAAACCAAGTATACTTCTCTCCATACAAAATGTTAAAATTTAATAACATTTTCAGTACTTCCATGCTTATTTCAATAGTGATTTGGAGGAGAATAAACCTGTCACTGCTAGCTCTCTTAGTACATTTTAATCAGAAAACACTTTACAAGATTTATCGATCTTAAAATGATGTTGGCATCAATTAAAAATATTACTGTCACTTTCTAGTTTCTAAATGCAATAAATGTAAAATAAATTTGTATTGCTCAAGCAGGCTTACCAACAGACTTAGATAAAAACTTTTTTTTTTTTTTTTAACATGAAAGGAGTACCGTGTTACTTATTGATGAAAACATCTAAATTGTAGCCCCTGGGTTAAAATCTAATCACAAAAATGCTGTTCTCTCCGAGATTTGGGAGTGACTACAAGCCCATTTGAAAATTAGGGGCAGGTGAAGCTCAGGAATTTGTGTCAGCACAAGAGTCTCGGGGAAATTAATTACATCCCACTCCCAACCCTCAATTTTGTTGTGACAAAAACTGTAGTGCAAACACATCCAGTAGTCATATTCTATCTGTTAAAGGCACAGTGTGGATAAGCAGAGGTCATTGTCTAGCCCAATGACTTTCCTGTGTTCTTAGTTTATTTTTCTTATGACTCTTTAAAACAACCTAAGGGCACAGGAAGAGGAAATTATTATCAGGCTTTGTTTACAGATGAAAAGATTAACAAACAAATTTTCTATGCATCAAGTACCTTTATACTGGGGATAAATTTTCCCAAGCAAAAAACTCAGCTTTCAAGAAACATTGTTGTTTCTTTTCTCTTGGTTGACTGAAATTTATTTGTAATTCAAGCCTTTAGTCCACTAGAAGAAAATAACTTAATCTAAGTAAATTGAGTTATTTTCTGTGTACACAAGGATCCACTTTCATGACATCTGGTCTTCTATGGATCAAATCTAATTTCCTGATGGGAGTTGCATATAAATCGGGCATTTTGTTTAGTATCATTATCCATGGTGATATGACTTGGGCACCCAGATTCCCATTAGTTCTCACAATTCACAAGGTCCAGGAAGATCACAGCTATAATCTTTTGACCTCCAACTGCATGAGCATTTTAGATCCTACATTTTTCAGTTATTTTCATGGCCCAGAGAAGACATAAGAAATGATTTCATGCCCTCCTGCACATCTCTGGGGCTATGGAAAAACTCTCTTAAAATTACCAGCTCCTGGGGAAAGAATAGTCTCTTCAGTAAATGGAGATGGGAAAACTGGACAGCCACATGCAAAAGAATCGTCGACCACTATCTGACACCATACACAATAATTAACTCAAAATGGATTAAAGATGTGAACTTAGGACCTGAAATCGTAAGACTCCTAAAGAAAATATAGGCAGTAAACTCCTTGACATAGGTTTTGGTGATGATTTTTTGAATCTGACAAAAAGTAACAGAAGCAAAAATAAATACGTGGGACTATATCATACTAAAAAAGCTTCTGCAAAGCAAAGGAATCCATCAACAAAATAAAGCAACCTACTGAGTGGGAAAAAATATTTGCAAGTCTTACATCCAAAAAGCAGCTAATATCCAAAATACATAAAGAACTCAAACAACACAATAGCAAATAAACAATCTATTTAAAAATTGGCAAAAGATCTAAAAATATATTTTTTCCAAAGAAGACATACAGCTGGCCAACAGGTACATGTAAAGATGATCAGCATCATTAATAATCAGGAAAATGCAAATCAAAACCACAATGAGACATCACTTCACACCTATTAGAATGGCTATTATCTAAAAGACAGGAAATAACAAGTGTTGGTGAGGATGTGAAAGAAAAATCCTTTTACACAGTTGGTGGGAATGTAAATTAGTACAGCCACTATGGAAAACAGTATGGAGGTTCCTAAAAATATTAAAAATAGAACTACCATATTATGAAGCAATTCCAGTTCTGGGTATTTATCTGAAGAAAATGAAAACACTAACTTGAAAAGATATATGCACCTCCATGTTTTTTGCAGCATTATATACAATAGTCAAGATATGGAAACAACCCAGGTGTTCATCAGTGGATGAGTGGTTAAACTGTGAGATATATATTTATATGTATGGAATATTATTCCACCATAAAAAGGATGAAATCTTGCTATTTACAACAACATGGATGGACTTCAAGAGTATTATGCTAAGTAAAATAAGTCAGAGAAAGACAAGTACTGTATGATCTCAGTTATATGTGGATTCTGCAAAATAACAACAACAACAAAAGCGCTTGTATACAGAATACAGGTTGGTTGTTGCCAGAGGCAGGGGAGGGACTGGGGAAAATGGGTAAAGGGAGTTAAAAGGTAAAGAAAAACAGCAACAACAAAAGTAAATATGGTGCAGTATTACTGAGCAACAAAAAAGAAAAGAAAATTTTGAAATGAGAATCTCTGATTATTTCCTGGAAGGTAGGTAGAAGAGGAGAAACAGGGAGAGAAGAAAAAGAGTAAAATATTCCTTGTCTTATTTAAAGATTATGATATAGATTCTGATTAAACTCTAGAGGTGCTTATATAAATATAGTTCTAAATATTTTATTAAAATTTTAAGGGTAGAGAAATTTCTGAAAAACCAATAAAATGATGGCAAAAGATTTTTAAAAGATATATATCCCAAAAAAGTGGAGAATGGTAAAGAAGACAATAAGTAGATGGACAAGTGGTAAGTGATGCAACAGACTCAAGAAAGCTGAATCTTAGAGCATAAGTTGGAAAGCTGGAAAGGATACCATAGAAAAGGAACATTCAGTGTAAGAAATGAGCTTTTGGAAATTAAAAACATGACAGTAGAAATGAAGAGATGGAAACTAAAGTGAAGGAAATCTCCCAGAAAAATGGAACAAGAGACACAAGAACAGAAAGTAGAAGAGAAATAAAAGGTAGAAGATCAATCCAGGAGATCCGATGGTCAAATAATTGGTCAAGAAAGAGAAAATGGAGAAGAGGAAATTATTTACAAAATGATTTAATTTGATACAGTTTTCCAAAATTTTTGCCATGATGTGCAGTACTGCTGTGAACACTTGTATATTGTTAAGAACACACCACCATCATTTAGCCTGTGCATATTCTCTCATTTTATGCATTTTGATTTGCTCGTGTGTGCATTTATGGATGCATTTATTTATATAATGAATTCCCATAAACCCACTACCCAACTAACCAATAACCAGCTATGGTATTCTTGCCTTTCAATAAACAAACCAACAAATAAATACGACCTCCCATATTTTAAACCCTTATATTGTCCTTTCTACTCTTCTGTTCCCAGAGAGTTCAGAGCTTTGCTCTTTGAAAATCCACTTGGGAAACCGGTCACAAACTCCATACTCATCAATTCTCATAACTCCTAGAGAATCTGTTCTTCAGCTCATCCATCTCTACCCCAGGAAGCAGTCCTTGTAGTATGGCAGGTCAGAAGCCTTTTTTCTCAGGAAAATATACAGGTGATTAACTCCTTTCTTGCCATCAGACTTCATTTTTTCTGCCCTTTCTCTAAATGGGGGAGAAAACTGGCTACTACTAAGGAAGCTTTCTTCTATGCTCAGTATTAGTTTATAATGCACATTTATGTCTACAGTTATTATGGGTTGTGGCTTTTGTAATACAAAAGTAATTTTCCTTGAGAGATTATACTTCTCTGGTGATCTTAAAATCCCATTCTGAAACTCAAAAGCCAATACTTGATAAGTTTTGTTCTTCGTATTTTTATGTGGTATCTTTTACTGCATAGACCAATTAATCATTCTGAATGAAGGGAAAAGGGCAAAAGTCAGGAAAAAATTCTCAAGAATTAAAAAGGCATGCATCGATGTATAAAAATAGTCTCATTTTAAAATGAAACTACTCAAGAAAATAAAATCAAAGATGGAAGCTCCTGTTTTCCAATTTCTAGTATATTGCATTGAATAAAACTGGCTTCATTGGAATATGGATGATCAGAATGTTAACTGAATCCTAGCCCTACTGGCCATCTTTTGAATTATCTCCCTATCTGTCTATCTATCTATCTATCTAATCTCTATCCAGTATCATCTATCTATGGACATGCAAATAAATAAGAAATATAGACACATAAAACTAACACTTGTGATTCACAACTCAGTTGAAGAAGTAGAACATTACAAATAACTTTCAAAACTGAAATACCCTTTGAAGCCTCCTCATTTCCCTCTAGTATCAAATACATTTCTCAATTTTATGCTTATCACTCTTTTGCTTTTCACAATAGTTTTAATGCAAGTGGATGTGTTTTTAAATGTGAAACTGTTATACTTTGTATTCTTAAAAATTTATATTAATAAGATTATACTAAATGTATTATTGCCATTTTCTTCTTTCACTCAACATTGTTATTTAATATTTATCTATGTTATTTCACACAGATCTACTTGATTTTTTTAATGTTATCAGTATTCCATTGGTTGGATATTCCACAATTTTTACATCCATTCCAACATGTTCTGCATGATACCATTTTTTGAACTTTTTTGAGATACGCTTTTTGCCTCAATGCAAAGTAAATTTTCATAATTTTGTTCATGGGCAAGAATATACTTGGGTTGAGATGATTGCATTTAACATCACAGATCAATGATTCTAATATAAAATACAACCCACCCTTCTTTCCTCTTCAATTTCATGCTCTGAAAGCAACTCTGTGCATTTTCTTCCTTGGTAGATGTGACTATGGGGAGATATCAGTCCTGCTGCCATGAGTATTCCAACCTCTTTGGTAGTATTGCTTTTCTCCTTGCAACCAACATATTGGACTTGTAGTTTATATGTCAGTCTCTTGTGAATCTTACCTGGAGAGAACAAATCAATTTTCTGAAATGGCAAAGTAGAGTATCAAAACCCTTTAGCCTCAAGCAATTTTGTTTCCCTAGAAGACTTTTCATCTTTCTTCTTACTGTGCCACACAGTTGCTCAGAGAATTCCTTCTCTGAAAACTATAGGAACCCACAGTAGCTCTATTGCATATTCTCTGAAAAAATGTGTAATCAACAAAGTGGCGTATATGACCAAAACAAATAAATAAAAGTCCTCGTGATATAATACAATATTGGTCAGTCTTTATTCTTGTAAGATATTGGTTGCAATATAGATTAACACACAATGGAAAAAATTTCTCCTATTATTATATTTTTCATGTTTTACTTTCCTTTTATTGTTCCTTATTTTCATCATTCATTTTTTTTTTTTTACTTTAATTGGCTTTCCTTGTTGATAGTTGAGAAAAGTTGCTAAAGTTTAAGATAGGGTTATGAAGGAAAAGCAGTAGAAAATAATCATATGCTATTTTAAAAATTATAATGTATCATGATAACTCATGAGATAAAGAATGGTAGAAATCTGTTGAAACCTGAGAAATAATTAATGTCATTTAAAGATAATTGGTAGGAGCCAAGATAATTTCTAATTAATTATTGACAGTTAAATAGAGGCAGATAAAGTAAAAAAGTATGAACTAACTCTGGAGTAAGATTGCCTTTCTAAAGAAGCATATTTTGACTTCCAAAGCCTAAAATCTGTCAGAATTTTTTATCTTTGAGCAAACCAACAATTGAATTTTCCTGTAGATTTAAGGAAAATTATTACTTAAATATGATGCTAGTTCTTGATGAATCTACTGTGTGAATTTATTTGATGAATCAAATTCCTTGCTCTACTCTAATTGTCTTATGTTTGCCTAAGGATTATATTTGAATGTTATCATGGTAATCTGTTTATTCTGATATTCATAAACAGTCTGTTTATTCATACATATTAATGCTATGAATCAAATAAACTGTGTCATTGCTATAGGCAAAACTGTATGAAAAAGGAAATCTGAAAGGGAGCTTTCTCAGATCACATTAGTATTGTTCTGTGTCTGTCTTATCCTTCATTTGTCTATAGGTAAATATTAAAAATGTAACTTTCAAGGTAATTCCTCTCCTCACAGAATTATTTTCCCAACAATTCTGAAATCATATATTATAGAAATTAATATTTTCTAATTTTTCCTTTTTTGCTAATTTCTCCACATTTGCATATTTCCTTTGTGAAATACTACATACAACATGTGATTATCACTGAGTATGCCCAGACTAAATTTTTGGTGATTACTCAAAGTCATTTCATATTTATTAAGTACTAATTGTATAGTCTTATATATGAAAAAGTCAAT
Source organism: Eschrichtius robustus (assembly GCF_028021215.1). Classification (NCBI taxonomy): domain Eukaryota; kingdom Metazoa; phylum Chordata; class Mammalia; order Artiodactyla; family Eschrichtiidae; genus Eschrichtius; species Eschrichtius robustus. The sequence goes on from NC_090830.1 coordinate 71,486,747, forward strand.
ACTGTTTAATTGTTACCAGTGACCGAATCTATAATGTGTTGTGTTCATTATTGCATGTTCACTTAAACATAAAGTTTATAAATCATATGCAGGTGATGTTTAAATTTGGAAGACTAATTTGTCCTGAGATCTAAGCATGTAGTAAACAATGTTAACTGAGATGAAGTAAGCAAAGTGATTATAAACTTAAGTATTTAAACATATAATCATTCTCCAGAACTAATATTGTCCGATTCACTATTGATATGACAATGCATGTCAGACTCATATCATCTACATGTATAGATATATATATATATATATATCTATATATATCTGTATGTATGTATGTGTGTGTGTGTGTATATATATATATATATATATAAAGAGATATATAGATAGATATCCTCATTATTTGCTGATCTCATATCCATACATTTTTCTACTTGGGAAATTTATTTGTGATACTTGGCAGTACTTCTGCAGTCACTCATGGACATGCACAGTGGTAAAAAATTTAAGTCACCTAACGTACATGTTCCCAGCTGAGGTCAAACAAGACGATGCTCTGTCTTAGTTTTATAGCTTTCATATTATAAACAAATGTGGGTTTTTTTCCATAGTCTGCTTAGTGCTGCATTTTTCACATTTTTGTGCTTTTGGTTGGTTGATGATTCTACTGTTTAAAGTGGCCCACAAGCATAGTGCGAAAGTGCTCTCCAGTGTTCTAAGCACAAGAAGCTGTGATGTGCCTTACGGAGAAATATGTGTGTTAGGTAAACTTAGTTCAGGTATGAGGTATAGAGCCAGTTGGCTGTGAGTTCATTGTTAATCACCTATATATACTTATATTTATATTCATATTTATGTATTTATTTATATTATATAAAGTGTCTTTAAACAGAAACACACATAGAACAAGGCTACTTATAAATCAGTTGAGGAAGATGTGGTGACCAGAGGCTCACAGGACTCTAACCTTGTGAGACTCTAAACTTTATCTTAGGGCAATTGTTCAGATTTCATTAATTGAGATTTTACAGAGCCTATAGATTATAATTACTATTAATAAGGAGAATTGACTGTAAATAGATGATAGATGGTTGATAGACAATTATATAGGTGTATGTATGCATACATAAAATAGTGAAAATATAGGTGTCTTAATAACTTTTCTACAATGAGCTCTGATATATTTCCCACAGACACTTTTTTTTGACTGTGTATCGTGCAAATACATGAACGTTGCACAAAAATATTTTGTAAACTTATCTATATTCCTGAGTTTCTGTTTTAGCACAGATAAGTTATAATTTCTCTTTTAGTATAGATCTGTGGTTTTCCAAGTGCATTCCCTGAACCAGAAGCATCAGGAACATCTGGGAAGTCGTTAGAAAAATCTCGAGCCTCACCTCAGATTTAGTAATTCTGAGTCTCTGGAGGTGCGGCCCAGCAATGTTGTTTTTAACAAGGCTCTAGGTGATTCTGACACACACCAAAGTCTGTGAAATGCACGTCTAGATGATTGCAGTGGCCACACAGAGATTTGGCAACATTCTATTATCACAATTCAAAAGAAGAATCTTAATTTGAATGAAATAGATTTATATCAACTTAATATTTGGCTTCTCTACTTGACTACATTATAAATAAAAATGATGACACCTTTTTTCAATTTCAATTTCTTTCTTTCATTGCAGCTATGATTCTTAGGAGATAATCCTTTATAAACAGTCGTAGACACCTTCAGTCAATCATACATAACAACATACCACATGTTCAATAATGCAACATGCACATGTACAAACACACACCTAAGCGCACACACATTACGTCTTTATTCAGGCTATTTGATGGCAGGTCTTACCAATGACAAGTAATTTCAAAAATAATTTATTTGTGCCTATGTTACAATAAAAATACGAAAGATACTTTCAAAGTACTTATCTCAAGGACAAACATAAACACATTAATATGGCATTCTTCATTTTCTGAGGATCTTTGTATATGATATAAATTGTAGTTCATTTATATTCTACAAACATTATTAATATGGGATTTTGAACAAGGAAATTAGATTAACTGTAAACACCCAGAAAAGAAATTCAGATGCTCAAAGATAGTAACTATGCAGTATCTTCAGGTATAGAAAACAAACCTACATCTGAGAGATATTAATAAGAATATAATTCTAATGTCATGGGATTTTCCTAAAAGAACACTGATTTCAGAATGAAACACAACAGAATCTGCTTAGGCTCATCTGTCTTAGATATCCACATCTGCCAGTAACTTATTTTTTAACTTTTTTTTTTCACAATTTCCATCATGCCAATGGCAAGTTATATGGTGAAGCCAAACCTTAGCAACTTCTAGGACTAAAATCAGTAAGTCAAGGATCTCTTGTGACTTTATCTGGGTTTTAAAAATATCTTGGGCAAGATCATCAGCCTTAACTCTTGACATCTCTGAATGACTTCTCGAAATGTCTTCACACAGACCTAAAGGTAGAAAGAAGGCCTGAAGTAAACGGGAGATAGATACAGTACTGTATTTAAACCAGTAATGTCTAAGGTTGCAGCAAGCATAATGATAACCTTGTCCTTTTTTTTTTTTTTTTTTTCTTTTTGCAAGGTAACTTGCCTTTCTCTCATGGAGTGATTTTATAGGCTTGGAAATAAACACTAATTTGCAGGTAGTAAATATTTCTCAAAGGGTTTAATGCAGCCCAAAATTAAGAACTGGAGAAAGCATAGCTACATGTTGTGTTTACAGAACAAGAAGCTGTATTTTGACCAAATTCTAATATTTCCAGTTTGAAAAAGAATAATTGAAAATGTGCTGCTTACAAATGTAATGAGAGTTTCACTGCACTGAGATGTCTCAGCTTTTTAACTGGTTTTGTTATTTTTTAATGAATTTATTTATTTTTTGGCTGCGTTGGGTCTTTGTTGCTGCACACAGGTTCTCTAGTTGCGGCGAGTGGGGGCTACTCTTCGTTGTGGTGCGTGGGCTTCTCTTTGCAGTGGCTTCTCTTGTTACGAAGCACGGGCTCTAGGCACGCGGGCTCAGTAGTTGTGGCTCACAGGCTCTAGAGCGCAGGCTCAGTAGTTGTGGCACATGGGCTTAGTTGCTCCGTGGCATGTGGGATCTTCCCGGACCAGGGCTCGAACCCGTGTCCTCTGCATTTGCAGGCGGATTCTTAACCACTGTGCCACCAGGGAAGTCCTTAACTGTTAAGTGAAGCCCTTTGAGCCACTTTATGGAACAATCTTCTATGATTTTACTGTTTTTGATTCTTTATCATCAGGATTTGTCCAAAGCTTGAGATCTGCCTAGAACATTTCTGGGCCTGTATCCCAGCCAATCATAATTCATACATATATGTAATTCATGGAATTTCCCAAGAGCTGTTCTACCAAGTAAATCTATTCTGAACCTTGTTATGTATATAAAGGCTGGACTCATGATGTGAGTAGAGAACAAAATTATTATCTTCAGATGATGAGCACAAACATATTTTATTTAAAGAAAACTCCCAGTTGGCGCAGAACTGAGAACAGATGGAACCAGCAAAATTGCCTACTTGCTTAGGCTCAATGCATTAACTATTTCAGACCACTAGGAAAGCTCTAAGTAAATTGCTGTTCTGAAAAACTCCGATGGTGGGATAATACAGCTGTGCTAATTAGAATGGTTCAATAAAAACATGGGCCGGAAATCTAGGAGTCTGCTGGTAAGTGTCAGTCGTTTAATACAACGTGAAGTGATACTGCTTTCTAGGGTATTACTTACTAACATAATCAGATTTTTCACATTTTAAGGGCAATGTGAGAGCAAGTAAGAATTGAGAAGGGAACGAAGTATGATAATATCTTTGAAAATAAAAATATTTTATTGGGCTTCCCTGGTGGCGCAGTGGTTGAGAATCTGCCTGCCAATGCAGGGGACACGGGTTCGAGCCCTGGTCTGGGAAGATCCCACAAGCCACGGAGCAACTAGGCCCGTGAGCCACAACTACTGAGCCTGCGCATCTGGAGCCTGTGCTCCGCAACAAGAGAGGCCGCGATAGTGAAAGGCCCGTGCACCGCGATGAAGAGTGGCCCCCGCTCTCCACAACTAGAGAAAGCCCTCGCACAGAAACGAAGACCCAACACAGCCATAGATAAATAAGTAAATAAATAAATAAATAAATAAATAAATAAATAAATAAATAAATAAATAAATAAATAAAATAAAGGAATTCCTAAAAAAAAAAAAAAATTTTATTTAAATTCCTTTCTCGAGCTCCTAATAGAGAGTACCTTTATGAGATGACTAAGCAGATAAGAAGTCTTAATTTACTTCTTCTAGTTTTTTTGATGCTATAAAATTCCCCACATGTTTGCATACATATTTTTTTTTCTTGTCTGAGAACATGAATTGCTCTGGTCCATTGCCTGTTTTTGTTTTTTGGGTATTTTGGAATAAGATACACATAACAAAAGTTACCATTTGTTATATTTAGTGCATTCACAATGTTGTGCAACAATTACCACTGTTGAGTTTGAAAACATTTTAATCATCCCAAAAGGAAATCTCAGGCCCATTATGAAGTCACTCTCCATTCCCGCCTCCTACTAGCTCCTCAAATCCACTAATTTGCTTTCTGTCTCCATGGATAGTCTAATCTGAATGTATCATAGAGATGAAATCATTTAATATATGACCTATTGTGTCTGACTTCTTTCACTTAGCATATTTTCAAGGTTCATCCAAGTAGTAGCATGTACGCGTACTTCATTTGTATTGCCAAATAAGATTTCACAGTATATATCGTTTCATCAGTTGATGAACATTTGGGTTGTTTCCACTTTTGGCCATTGGGAATAGTGCTTCTCTGAACACTTGTGTATAAGTTTTTGTTTGAGTTCCTGTTTACCATTCTTTTAGGTATTTACCCAGGAGTAGACTCAAATGGTTATATGGTAATTCTATGTTTAACTTTTGAAGAACTGCTAAACTATTCTCCAGAGTGCTTGTACCATTTTACATTGCATCAGCAACATACAATTTCTCCGTAATTTGGTCAACACTTTTTCTTTTACAATAGCGTTTGTGATGGGTGTAAATTGATATCCCATTATGGCTTGATTTGCATTTTCCTAATGACTAATGATGTTGAGTATCTTTTCATGTGCTTGCTTGTGACTTGTAAATCTTCTTGGGAGAAATGTTCAGTTATATCCTTCATCCATTTATTAAAAATTGGATTGCTTTCCTTTTTGTTGTTGAGTCGTAATAGCTCTTTTTATATTCTGGATACTAATTCCTTATCATATATATGATTCACAAATATATTCTCCCATTCCATGGGTTGTCTTTTCACTTTGTTTATAGTGTTCTCTGGTGCATGAAATTTTTAATTTTAATAGAGCCAGATATATTTCTTTTTCTTTTTTACCTGTGTTTTTTATGTCGTGTATAATTAACCATTACCAATCCCAAGTTGTGAATATTTACCCCTAATATCTTCTTCTAAAAGGTTTAGGGTTTTAACTATTATATTCAGGACTCTGATCCATTTTGAGTTAATTCTTGTATATGGTTTGAAGTAAGGATCCAGCCTCATTCCCTTGCATGTTCCCAGGGCAATTTGTTAAAAAGACAGTTCTTTCCCCATTGAATGGTCTTCACACCCTTGCCAGAAATTACTTGATCATAAATGTATGGGTTTATTTCTGTACAGTCACTTCTCTTCTATTGACCTATATGTATATCCTTCTGTAATATCAAACTGTTATAATTATGGTAGCTTTATAGGTACTTTCGAAATTGGAAAGTGTGAGTCCCCTAACATTATCCTTTTTCAAGATTGTTTTGGCTATTTGGGGACCTTTGCAATTCCATACAAATTTTAGAATAGGCGTTTCCATTTCTGCAAAAGAAAAGAGCAGGGGCTGTTGGGATTTTGATGGAGAGTACATTGAAAACATAGATAGCTTTGTGTGGTAGCACCATTTTAACAGTGTTATATCTGCCAATTCATAAATACAGATGTCTTTCCATTTGTTTATTTTCATTTCTTCCAAGGATATTTTGTAGTTTTCAGTGTACATATTTTGTAGCGCCATAGATAAATTTATTCTAAGTATTTTATTCTGTTTGATACTAATTATAAATGGAATTGTTTTCTTTCATTGTGTATAGAAATACAACTAAATTGTTCATGTTGTATTGTACTCAGCATCTTTGATGAATTCTATTAGCTGTAATAGTTTTTTCATGATTCTTTAGGAATTTCTATAAATAAGGTCATGTTTTCTGCAAATAGAAAAAAATTTACTTTTTCCTTTCCAACTTGGATGCTGTTTGTTTCTTTTCCTTGCCTAATTTCTTTCACTAGAACTTCCAGTAGAACATTGAATAACAGTGTGAAAATGTGATGCTTTTCTTGGTCCTGATCTTAGGGGTACAACTTTCAGTCTTTTACCATTTAGTAGTATGTTAGCTGTGGGTTATTCATAAATGTTCTTTATCATGTTGAGAAAATTCCTGTATATTCCAACTTCCCTCTTTTTTATTATGAAAGGATGTTGGATTTTGTCCAAAGCTTTTTTCTATGTCAATTGAGAGAATTGTGTCAGTTTTCCCTTCATTCCATTAATGTAGTATATTATATTTATTGATTTTCATATCTTGAGCCACCCTTGCATTCTTGAGATAAATCCCATTTGGCCATGAGGAAAAATCCTTTGAATACTTTGCATTTGGTTTGCTACTATTTTGTTGAGAATTTTCACATCTATCTTCCTATGTGGTCTGTTGTTTTCTTTTCTTGTGGAATCTTTGTCTAGCTTGGTATCAGGATAATTTTGACCTTATAGAATGATTTAGGGAATGTTTCCTCCCTTTCTGTTTGTTGGAAGAAATTTGAGAAGCATGGATGTTAAATCTTTTAAAAATCTCTGATAGAATTCACCAGTGAAGTAATCTAGTCCTAGTTATTTCTTTGTTGGGAGGTTTTGATGAATAAATCTGTCTCTTTATAAGTCTGCTAAGATTTACTATTTATTCTTGAGTTAGTTTTAGTAATTTGTATGTCTCTAGTAATTTTTCCATTTACGTAGTTTCTTCTAATTTGTTAACATGCAGTTGTTTATGGTATTCTTTTAATATTGTTTTCATTTTTGTAGGGTTAATAGTAATATCTTCACTTTCATTTCAGATTTCAGTTACTTCTATCTTCCCTCTTTTTGTAATAGTCAGTCTACTCTAATGTTTGTCAATTTTGTTGCTCTTCCCAAAGAACTAACTTTGGTTTCATTCCTTCTATTGTTTTTCTATTTTATTTCATTTATCTTCATTCTAATCTTTATTATATTCTTCCTTCTGCTTGCTTTGGGTTTGGTTTGTTATTTTTCTAGTTCTTTAAGATATAAAGTTAGGTTATTGATTTGCCATCTTTCTTCTCTCATAATGTAGGCATTCATAGTTATAAGTCTCCCTCTGAGCACTCCTCAGAGGTGTTAAAGAGTAGTAGAGGGAAAGTGTTCTATGGCCTTACGATTAAACCTCAGTCTTTAAGTGGGCCTCTTCCTAAGAGCTGTGACCTTCACGAGTTTCCCTTACCTTTTTTTTTTTTTCCCTCTTCTTCTTACCTTAGGTGAGACAGGAAGGTTAGAGCTGGGTGATTTTGACACCTGTCATCTCTGTGAATTTGACTCCATATTATGTTGTCCGTGATCCTCACGGACTAGCTTATAGCTCTCTTGAAAGTGACTCTTGGCTTACTCCTTGTTTCAGTCTGGGTGCCCTGAATCTCAGCTGATGCATGTCGGGCAGACAGAAAAACATCCAGAGAAGGGCAATGTCCAATAAATTTAAGAAAAGAGAATTTTGGAAAATAGGAAATATGAGCATTGACAAATGTAATGGGACTACAAAGAAAATCATGTTCGAGAGGCTTGGCCAAATGCACACACACACACACACACACACACACACACACAAAAGGAATGTTTTTGAGGCCCTTTGAGACAGTATAGTACTGGATACACAGACGGTATCATTGCTGTTTAGTTTGATTTAATAGATGTGTCTGTTTATTTTTTAATGTTTTTAGACTTGAAATAATTTGTTTTCTCCCCTTAGAATATGTGTATATCTACAATATTCACTAATTTATCTTTTATTTCTTCAAAAGTAAAAGCAGTAAAAGAAACATGTCTCAAAAAAGAAATTTAAATGAGTAGACAAATATTCTATCATAATTCAGAGTAAATGACTATTATTGCTTTCATTAAAACAAGTTTCATAAAAATATCTTGTGAAAGATGGTATCTTTGCATGGAAAAGTGACTTTATCTAATTTTTTTTCAAAAGCAGCATCAGTTCAATTGAGAACATGCTATGAAAACCTGTATAAACACAGTCAGAATTCATTTATAGAAAATTTTATTCAAACATCAACATCTAAAAAACATTAAATTACACTTCCCTTTAGAGTTGGCACATTTCTAAACCTTTACAGGTGCCCATAAATGTAATCTTATATGTATATTTTTCAATGTCACATATTGAAAATTTAGTGGTAAAAGGAATTTTAGAAAACACCGTGATCTATGATGTCTTAATTTGTACAGCCCTCATTTAACATTTATGTTCATGTAATGACTGGGTTCAAACTCACATAACAATGAAATCCCTCAATTCTAGGACATAAAAAGAAGCGAAGTTCTGTAGCTATTCTCATAAGGATGCTAGGGTGACAGTTAAGATAGGTTATAACTGACACTAATTGGTGCTCTGGATTGCTACGGCATTATCTTCTTTATAATAATGTGTGCAGAATAGCTTGATACTTTCAAAGTATCAAAAACATGTCTTTTATGAAATAAATGCACTGACATCTATAACTGAATAACAAACAGCAACAAATAGAGGTGACATTTTGAAAAATTCATTATTGTTTTACAAAAATATTCAGAGGTAATATAGAAATGCTGTAGATTTCATATTTTTTTCTTTCTAAAGTAAATTTTGATTATATTAATTAAAAGATAAACATAAATATTAAAAACTATGCTATCTGAAGTATAACTATTCAGTCACAACTATTCTCTATGATGTGTGTAGTTCCTTCAAGTTTTCTTGTTGTAGACAATTGAAATATTAAATATGATTTTAATGCTGATTTTTTCTTATCTTCAACTAATAAATATTTTCCCAGTGTATTCCAATAATATTACTTAATAACATTTTCAATGGCCACATACAATTTTAAGTGATTCATCACCATTTACTTAGCCTTTCCCCTATGTTTGGAAATGTAAGTTATTTCAGAATTGTACAGTTATAAAAAAAACACTACCTTTAGTATCTTTGTGCTTATCAGTGTTTCCAATTCATAATTATTTCTAGAATAAACAGCTGTAAAATTTCTGGGATAGACACATAAACATTTTAAGTGTGTTGATACAAGGGTATATATTGCCAAACTGCTTTATAAAAAAATAAACTCACTTGACACTCTCAATAAAAGATCTTATGAATACTTACCAGCCTAGGTAATTTTTTTCTAATTTTGTTTTAAACTGTATTTCTCTTATTACTAAGGAGGCAGACAATTTTTATACATTTGCCTCATACTTGTATGCCAAAGGGATTATCAGTTCCTTATCTTTACTTACTTTTTAATTAGGGTCACAATGTTGCATCTTATTGCTGTATACATTTCTTATTTAGTAAAATATAAATATATGTCATAATGACAATAAATGTATTCCCTATTTTTGATCTGTGGCTTCTGGTTACTATTTTACATATCCAATTTTCAAAATTTTGTAAAGTTAAAATCTGTCCATCTTCTGCTTTATAATATCTCCTATTATTTTAATAAAAATTAATCTATCCAAAATAACTATATATTTATCCATTTAGAATGTTTTGGTTTGTGTTGTAAGATAGGACTCTATCATTTTTCCAAGTGGTTTATCAATTGTCTCTACACTGTTTAATATAAATTCCATCCCTCCTTGATTTATGCTTTCTCTTTTTTCATATAATAAGCTGATATGTAATAGGTCCTGTTTCCTGGCTGTCAACTCTGTTTTATTGCTGTTTCTCTAATTTTATGTTGTTTCATACTATTAAAATCAGGCATAAAATGGCTAGTGCCCTCTCATTGCCCTTCTATATTAGAATTCTTTTTGCTAGTCTTGTCTGCTTATTTTTCTTGATAAGCTTCAAAATCATTCGGTCAAAACTCCAAAATAAGTTCTACTGTTTTTTTGTAGAATTGAATTAAATCCATTAGTGAATAGGAGTTAAAATTTGTCTAAAAGTGGCTTCAACCCAAATTAAGGAAGCTATTCTGAATTCATCACTGAGTTTATGAGGATTAGTAGTCAAAACTAATTTGTTCAATATTTCTTCACCATTGTCCTCCAAGATTTATAAATATTACTGTTAATCGATGTAATTCAGCATTTCTTATTTATTAAATGTTACCATTCAGTCCCTGTGAATAGTCCAATATGTAGGAATTATGAGACTTTCACTAGTCATCCCCTATGATTTCACTAGTCATGATGCTGGACATGAGGAACAATTAAGCACTGGGATGTAGTACTGAATGTTGCAAAAACATTAATGAGCAAAAAGCAAGGTTCACAGTACAAGGCTTACTTTTCCTGTCATAAGAGTGTCATATATTTTCCCACATTTTGGCAATCATGGGAGGAGAGTGGACTGTGAAAATTTGCAAGGGGAGGAAAGACTGTATCTTCTTTCTCTATAAACACTGTTAAGAGTGTCAGTTTCTAAGTTAGCTGGGAGAAGTTCTTCCCCTAGTTGCATTAGTATATTATATTTCAGGATCCTTCTCCACAAAAGTGAGATTTGAATTCTACATAATACTCAGGTCCTTCAAAAGTAGCCTTGGTATTGGAAACATTATCTTCATAATATTTATTTGTATTTTTCCCATGAGAGATATAATTCATGCATTCTCCTTTATGCCAGAAAAATTAAAAAGGGAAGTTGCAATAGTTTTCCACTTTATTTATTCAATTATTGTTCCACTTGATTTTGCATAAGATATGAGGAGTCTTGAATGAATTAAAGTAATTTAGGAGGAAAATTTGATAAAAATCAGGATCAGGAAAAATACAAAAGGAGGAAATGATCAAAAGTGAGGAGCAGTATGAAATTTATATATATAACCAAAGTTCTACAGAATTAAGGTTGAACTGCAAATCCGGCTCAAATAAAATAGATACACTTTCAGCTATGTGACTCACTTTGTTCATCAGGCCCACACATACTGATTTCTCAGAGGAAAAGGATCATTTCCCAGGCTTTTGTTAAGGAAGAAATTTCGGACATGAATCTCATTGTGCAGGCAAAATTGACGATGTGAGAAGTGTTGGCGCCTATATCCGTTTAATAAATGGAATAACAAAAGCTGTACAGATTGTTACCGCAATCTTCAATATTGGTCAATGTGATGGTGTTAAAGTATAGGTCTGTTATCACGATTTTGGGTGGGGAGCAAAACGGAATGGCCAAAGCACCCAGCTTTCTAATCATTTGCCTTGATTCAAGATAATAACAAGAAGATATAGAGTAGATGAACTGTGAATCGCAAGCTGCCTTACAAATATATCAATTCTTTCAACCTGGCCTTTAACAAAAGTTAAAAATCAAACACTTTGAAATCATAATCTTTGGCCTGGTCTATGTTGTTCATTAAAGAAAATTTATATACTTTACAATTATATGAATAAATAACATGGTCTATTATCCTCTTGTGAAAGTAGATAGTAGCTGCTGAGTGAGTGTCTAGTCATTATACCACTGAAGAGGGCTGAGATTTTTTTTCTCAAAACAGAGAGCTTGTTCCTCCACTGGTTCCAATTATAGTTGACCTTGTGTATTGGAACTACATTTTGCTTACATTTTGATTGATTAACTTGTTTCTAATATTGACAACATTTTTCTGTTTTAAATATTGCTTCATTGAACAGATATCTTATCCCAATATTAAATTACCAGTGGGCATTTTGTTTTCCTCTTATTCATTTTCTGAAAATGTTACCTGAACTGATTGTGACCTACCCCAAAATCTCATCTATAACCACTCTTCAGCATCTTACTACAAAGGTCTTTGCTTAAATATCACTTCCTGAGACACAAGTTCATGGACCCCTTTGTCCAGTGTATCTGTCCATGCGCTCTCTGTCCCACCACTGGCTTTTATATTCGTCAGAGCACTTACTGTAGTATTTCTCCCCCTCAGTAGAATGCAAAACCTATGAGGCCAAGAACTTTTAGAACCTAAAACAGACTATAACACACTGAATATTTGTAGGATCGATGAATTAGAGAAAGCTGAATGAATACATGAATAAAATTGTTAATGTAAATAACATGTGCTGACTTCTTAATTATAATAATGAATGGTAATTGCAAGTAAACATACTTTAGCACACTAAAATGTTTACCTCTTTCTTCTCTAATAATTGTATAATATGAGTATTGGATTTTATCAAACATTTAAGAATAAGATTGATGCATTAATTATTTTATCTGACCTTTCAAAATCATACACTTTACTACTATATATCCCAATGTTCCTTGTGTATTTGGGTAAATCCTACCTAGAGGATCACCTTTAAATATACTCTTCATTTCTATATGCTATTATTACATCAAGGATTTTCACACCTACACTTCACAGTTTTAATTGGTTTATATTAAACATAAATAGATTCATTTAGTTGTATTCCTTTCAAAAATATTAAAATTTTCCTTTCTTGACCATTTTTTCTTTTATTTTGGGTGTGAGCTATAAAATAGTCCATGCAAAGAATGATCTGTTATATTTAGTCATTAAAGGTGTTATCCCTTAAATTAGCCAATTTGATTGACATCACAGTTAATATTAGATGAAATATATAAAATATTTTCTGAAATATCTGTTTCAGATGGATATTTAAATTTTTAGAGAGCAATTATTTTAACTCTAATGGAAATTAACTTTTTAACCGAAGAAGTAAATATTGTGTGTATGCTTTTTGTAGAGGGGGTGTGTGTGTGTGTGTTTGTCTATTACATTACTTACCTTTCAATGTATCCAAGAAAATTTGGGGTATCCATAACTAAAAGAAAATTAAAATAATAGATATTGAGATGTAACTAGCACAACTATATATAATCTATATATAAGATTATACATAGATCCCTCAACCTGGGATGCATATTTCTTTGTACTAGATGCAGTGTTAGTTCTTCATATATTTGTGGTAACATGAAGAGAGCCTTAAGGACAAATGACATTTAAGTTATGCACTGGAAGAAACCAGCCACTCTGCTTTTGTACTGGAGGGTGACATGGCCCTTAGGTCTTAGTATATTTTGATATGTTCCACAGGATCTATTTTATTTTTCTAGCATGCCAATCTCTTGTACTGTGTTAATGCCAATAAGTTACACCAAATATTATGACAAAATGTCTAGTATACTCAACTGGGGTAATACAAATTTCCTCGTTTTTTCATGCCTGAGGTAATGTTCAGTTAAAAAAAATTTCTTCTCACTGAGATTCAATAGCTAATCAGATATATATATATATATATCTTGTACTTGTTGATGGGCTGTAGAGGAAAAGAAAATTAAAACCCTTTCTTTGAACTTTGCAATTTGGAAATAATCTTTTATTACACACTGATTTGACATGTCAGTTAAAAGTGCAAATCTTAAATGGTAGTTATCCCTCTCCCATCTACTGAAGCTTTTAATACACATACAGAAGCACAGAGAATTAAAACGATGCAGGAAATACTGGAAACTTGCCTGCTTGCTGCTACTTTTATGTGCTGCATTGGAAAAGGAAGTTAACCTCTTTGCTTCCATCTCATTTTTCACTTATGTGATGTGATAGAGGGAGTTAGCTGCTATTTGTAAAGAGCTTCAAAGCTGAAAACTAGTGTGTAACCAGAGAAAATGCTTCAATTAGATTTCAGATGATGTAAACACAGCCCAGTGTAAAGCATCTCCTCAAACACCTGCTCTCTCTTTTCAAATTAATGTGTTTTTCTACAGGACATGAGTTCATTTGAATTACTTTTTTAAATATATGCTTCATACACCTATTTTTAGAGTCCTGTTCTATTAAAGAAATTGATTCACATCTCATGTAACTATGTTTTGAAATGACTGAACTTTCCTCTCTCTTATAATTTGCTTCCCCACTCAAAGAATAAGTAAGAAAAAGTATGGACTAAATGAAACAACTGACAAAGCTAAGAAAGAGCTAAAGAATGCATGTATTGGTTAACCCTAACTACGTTGCCTCCTACATGTGAGATTTAATAAGTAAATGTAAGTTACATAGCATAATCTTTGAACTGTGAAATAATCACTAAATGTAAATACAAATACATTATAATGTTTACTGATTAAAATTCTCCAGAAAATTCAGTATTTCACTTTCTTCTTTATGAAGTACGTTATCTCCTTGGCATTTTCAAGTTTCCAGTTTTAAAGTGGGAAAGCAAGTTCAAGTTTGTGGGATGTTTGTGGTAGTCTAAGGCAACTTGATCTTGCCCATTGTGAGGCTTGTGAGCAAATGGGAAAATATTTCTTTTGCATTTTGGAAAAGTGTACATATTTACTAGTACTTATTGAATTCATAACAGCTTCTATTTTTTAATGGAAAAAGTAGCTCAATTCGTTATGTATGTAGTAGTGCTTAAATGCATGTCAATACTTGTAGCTGTTATACAAGCAAAACTCATAGTTGTAGTTCATCCTATAATATTTACTAAAAATATAACTTCTTTCTTTTTTAAAAAGAAATTATACCTGAACCATTATGTCAAAATATCCTACCAACAAATTTTCTGGAATTTAGCCCCCACTTAATGGGTTTTTCATTTATGTCTGAGTTTCTCAGAAGAAGGCCTTCTGATTCTTACCTTGACAATTTTGACTTTGCAATTCAGAATCCTTGAGATGCTGTCATCTTGCTGCCCAGAGCTGTCCCTCATTAGTGACTACTGCTATCCCTCACACTCTTCTCAATTGTTTCGAGGGTAGTGAGAGTGTGTTTGTGGTGAGATGGTGCACTCATCTCCTCATCACCTAAAAATTGGTGTAGACCTAACTTCTACAAAAGAAGTTTGGATATACAATTAATAAGACCTTACTAAGGATTTGAGGATAAACCAAAGCACGTCACACCACACACACACACACACACACACACACACACACACACACACACATTTTTTACAAAGTAACCTAAATTTGCCACATAAACCCACACTACTTTAAGAGGACTTAATCTTATTTCCCTATGTTGCTCATTACATCTTACACCAAGGCTTGGAAATTTGGATAAATTGACCTCAGGTTCTAGATAGAGCCAATATTTTTATTTTAAGCAGATTTTTAAGGCTTGCTTCCAGAAGTTCTTATTTTTTGCCCCTTCTGTTTTTTCCAAGATGATTGGCACCAGGACTGCACCTTCCATGAAGGCAAATGTCCACCCTCCCATTATGCATGCTTGCTTTATGGTCCTGCCAAAATATCATAACACATTCCAAAGTTGATAATTTCCTAAGGTCTGGATTATTTATTATCTATAGCAACTGTTGTATAGCAGTTTGAAGATTATGATATAGTGTATTATGTTTGCAAAATGAAAATCACAAATAAAAATTGCATCATTTGTACATTATAGAAATCTGTGAATAGTTGAAAAACATAAAATTATACAAAATAGTCCCAACTACAAGATTACTGCTATTTTTCATTTTGGAACACTGATTTATCTATAGCAATCAAATAATTGATAATCTACTAATGGTTACTAGATACATATAACACTGTTTTAACCATTTAGAAAATCTTGATAACATAGCTATATATTTAACATAAATAATAAAACTATATGGGTATTTTTTAAAAGTTTAATAGGAGTTTTAAGGTATTGCTGTTAATGATTTCATTCAAAACATCTAGAAGGATGTGAGTGTGTGTGTGTGTGCATGTAGCACACATGTGAGTGTTTTGAAAAGCTAAACAAGTGTGTACCAGAAAAAGAAAGCTTCATACACTGTAACTTCTTAAGGAAATGTTTGTATTTCTTTGTGTAATTTGTACCAGCTTATTGTACATAACAATAGATGTCAGAAAGATAATTCTACTAACATTCTTTTCTAAAAATCTTTAAATGATACTTGCTTTTAGAGAAAATCTGAAGGTTGCTGCAACTCATAGAGAAATACAATAATTTCGAACAAAATATGAAATTACCGGTATAAGTGATCAGCTTCTAGTTCACAGTGTAACTGAAAACCATTTTTTCTCTTAATTCTTACAATGTTTTTGCAAAACTATTGTGTGCAAGGCAGTCATTGTGTTTGAAATATCTAAAAACACAGTCTCTGCTTTGAAAGATATTTCAGTATGGTGGCGGGTTTGGTGAGAGAACAATCCTGAGATTAGGTAGGAACATGAATATAATGTACGCAGAGTACGTAAAATGTTCCAAAATATTAGAAGGATTTTGCATGAAGATGTTATTACCTTCTGTAGGGGGACTTCAAGAAGGATTAAGGGAATATTTGGATTGTGAGGTTGGGACACTATTTGAAAGGAGTTACATTTAAGTGAGGTGAATTAGATTTAAAATGTGGAGTTGAGAATGGAGTTTATTTTGTATCTTTTACACTAGAGATAGTTATAACAAAAATAATTACAGCTACAACTCATAAAGTTGAATTAAGTGCTATGGGCTAAGATAAGTAGTTGGGAGGCATTATTTTATATAGTTGCAACTAATTCCTTATAGGAAGGCACTGCTTGCTATCATCCCCATTTTATAGGTGAGGAATCTGAATCGTAAAGATCCTGGATAATGTTCACAACTTGTAAGAGGTGGACTTGAGTTCAAGAAGCAAAAAACATCTTTGGAAATTTAAAGACCATGCTCTAAATTAAAACTGTATAGTTTTCCCAGATAATCAGGATCAGAACATGCCTTTGGTCATTGAAACAGCATAGGCCTCCTTGGCTCTAAACAGCAGATTCAGAGAAAGGATATGGAAAGGTAAAAGTTTATAAGCAGGATATACTGGATCTGAGTGTCATAATATTTTTAGCCCTGATGAGCTCAAATATGTACCCCCAATAAAAATGATAGTTATAAAATAGATTATGTGAAATAATAGATTTTCATCCAATAACATTAACTAGCTTGCTATAATTATGTATAATGCTTTAAGGTTTTATCTATTGATACTACAATACTATAACAATTAACAAGACATTTAAAATTATTATATCTCAAATGTTTACTTTTATATTTTATATGCTTTATAATACACATGGAATATTAGTTCAGGTATATATAAGGAGTGAGTACTCTAAATTATTTTAGACAGACATAATATAATCAAACTAATTTGCAGACCACTGATTAAAGAGGCTGCCATCACAAAGGGCCACATCTAAAAATTAAAATAAAAATATGACCATAATACTTAATTTTTAAAACTTTCCACTCTCTTTCAGCAGAGTAATATTTTAGTATTTGGCTTCACTTTTAACCCCATGAGTAGATTTTTTCAGTAGTCTACTAGGAGATTTATTTCTCATATATAGATTTGCAGTAATTTTCAGTAATTCTTCCCATGACAGATTAAAGAAAAATGCATTTCTGCCAAACGCATGCAAAACATTTTTACTCTCTTCTCCTTTTCATTTTTCCACTTATCTTTCAAACTGACTTATTCTTGAGTTCCATGTATACTGTAGCATTATTTTAAATGTTTATTGTGAAATGTGATGCAAAATAAATTATTCTTCCATTGAATGGCCTTGGAACCCTTGTTGAAAATCAAATGACTGTAATAATTTAGATTTATTTCTGGACTCTCAGTTCTGTTCAGTTGTTCTATATATCTGTCTATATGCCAATACCACACTGTTTTGATTATGATTACATACTTCTGCAGTAAGTTTTGAAATCAGGAAATATGAATCCTCTTTGTTCTTTTTTTTCAATGTTGCTTTAGTTATTCAGGGTCCCTTGCATTTCCATATGAATTTTAGTAGCAGCTTGTCAATTTCTGAAAAAGAAGCAAGTAAGATTTTGATAAGGATTTTGTTGAATCTATGGATCAATTTAGGGAATATTGCCATGTTAGCAGTATTAAATATTTCAATTCATAAATGTGGGAGGTGTTTCCACATAGTTTGATCTTTAATTTATTTCAACAATATTTTATAGTTTTCACAGTACAAATTTTACATTTCTTCTGTTATGTTTGTCCCTACGTATTTAATTTTTTTGGTATTATCGCAAATTGAATTGTTTTTTTAAAATTTCATATTCTGATTATTTATAGCTTTGTATAGATATAAAATTATTAATTTTTGTACACTGATCTTGTACCCTGCAACTTTATGGAGCTCACTTTTTTCTAATACTTTTTAGTGGATTCCTCAGGATTTTCTGTATGCAACATAATCTTATCTGCCAATAGAAATTGTCTTACTTCTTCCTATACAATCTTTATGCCTTTTATTTGCTTTTCTTGCCAAATTGCTCTGGCTGGAAACTCTAGTATAATGATTAATAGAAGTGGTTAACGTAAGTGATAAAAACAGAAATCCTTGTCTTCTTTTTGATTGCAAAGGGAAAATATTTGGTCTTTCACCATTAAGTATACTGTTAGCTGTGTATTTTCATAAGTGGCCTTTATCATGTTAATGCCCTCTAACAATTACATAAATACACTTTCTATTCCTAATTTTTTCAGCGTTTTCATCATGAAATGGTGTTAGTTTTTTTCAAATGTTTTTCTGCATCTATTGAGATGATCATGTGGTTTTTGTACTTTTATCTACTGATGCTATATATAACATTCATTAGTTTCATCTGTTAAAATAATCTTGCATTCTTGGGATAAATCCCACTTCCTCAGGGTGTATAATCCTTTTAATATGTTGCTGGTTTTGGTATTTTGCTAAGGATTTTTGTGTCTATGTTTATGAGATATTGGTAAATAGTTTTTTTCCCTGTGAGGTAAAAAAAAAACCAAAACGTTATTTTCCTTGTTATTGATATAAAGATAATACTGGCCTCAGAGAATGAATTGATAAGGGTTTCCTCTTCTTTTTTTCTGGGAAGAGTATGTTAAAAAATTGTATAAATTCTTAATTAAATATTTTGTAGAATTCACCAGTGAAGCCATTTGGTCCTTTTCTTTTGGAACTTTACTTTGCGGGATGCTTTTTCATTACTAATTCAGCCTCTTTCCTTGTTAAAGCTCCATTCAGATTTTCACTTCCCTTTTGAGTCAGTTTCAGTGGTTTATGTCTTTGTAGAAATTTTTCCATTTTATTTAAATTATTTATTTTTTGACATCCAGTTGTTCATAGTATTCCCTTGTGATTTTTCAATTTCTGTAAGGTTGATAGTGATATCCTCTCTTTCATTCCCCTTTTAGTAATTTGAGCCTTTTCTCTTTTCTCTAGGTTAATCTAGCTGAAAGTTTGTTAATTTGTTGATCTTGTCAAAGATCAAATTTTTTTGTTTCATTGATTTTCTCAAATGTTTTTCTACTCTAATTAATTTTTGCTCCAGTATTCATTATTCCCACTTTCTGCTTGCTTTATATTTAGTTTACTCTTCTATCTTCAGTGTATTAAGGTGGAAGGTTAGGTGATTGATTTGGGATCTTCTTTGTAATATAGGTATTTATACTTACAAATTCCTTTCTAAACACTGCTTTAGCTACACACAATATGTTTACTATTTTTATTTTCATTCATCTCAAAGTATTTTCTAATGTGTTTTGTGATTTCTTCCTTGATTTATCTGTTATTGGGAAGTATCTTGATTGCTTTCCACATATTAGCAAATTTCCTAAAGTTCTTTCTGTTACTGATCTCTAGTTTCACTCCATGGTGGTCAGAGAACATACTTTATATGATATCAATCTTTTTAATATTTAATATTTTTATGGCCTAGTATACAGTCTATCCTGCAAAATGTTTCATGTACACTTGAAAATAATGTATATTAGGCTATTGCTTTGTTGAGTGTTATACAAAGATCTGTTAGGTTTAGTTGGCTTATAATTCTATTCAAGCATTTCATTTATTTCTGTGTAGTTATTCTATCCATTTGAAAGTGGGGTACTGAAATCTTGAGCCATTATTATTGAATTATATATGTCTCAGCTAGATTCTGTCAATTTTTCTTCACGTATTTTAAGTCTCTGTTGTAGGTGCTTGCTTATAATTATTATTTATAATGGTTGTTTATAATGTTTCTAACTATAAATATTATTGTATGTTTGTATTAAATATTCCTCATGTATTAACCTAATTATTATTATTAAATGTTCTTCTTTATCTCTAGTAACATTTATTTGTTTAAAAGTCATTTTGTCTCATGTTAGTAATGCCACTCCACCTCACTTATGGTTGCTGTTTCCATGGTATATCTTTATTCATCTTTTTATTTTCAACCTACTTGTACCCTTGAATAGCAAGCATGTCTCTCTTAGATGGTATATTGGACCTAGCATTGTGTATGTTTTCTTTTTAATCCAATCTGACTCTCTTTTCTTTGGATTGTTTAATCCATTCACATTTAATACTATTATTAAAATAGCTGAATTTGCATCTGCTGCTTTTTTTTTTTAATTATATCTTATTTATTTTTGTTCCTTTGTTCCTCTTTTATGTTGTTTTCCTTTTGCATTAATGGAGTATCTTTTAGTGTAATATTTTAATTCCTTAATGATATACACTACATTTAAAACTTTTTTTTTAGTAATTGCTCTAAGGCTAACAATATACAACTTAATTTATCAGAACCTACTTCATATTTACATCACCTTTATTCCAATGAGATATAGAAACATTATTCATAAAGTTCTGTTATCTCGTCCACATTTTTGTGCTATTATGGTTATGCATATGATATCTATTTATATTACATACCCAACAATATATAGTTATAATTATTACTTTCTATAATTTTATGTATTTTAAAGAAGCTGAAAAAAGAAAGGATAGAAAGTATATACTTCAGATTTTGTTATATTAACCTTTATACTTAGAATTCTGGGTTTTCTTAATCTTCTATTTCAGTTTTAAGGTCCAGGCTTCGGGTAGCACACAAATTAAATGTCAACTGTGATCTCCCCTTGGTATCTTTCTCATGATTTATTCTGTGGTGAAGAACAGCAACATGTGTCTTTTTTTACTCCACGTGAATAAAAATATTAGTGAGAATATATAATTTAGAGCACACTACGTATTTTATAACACGTTGATTTATCCTTCGACCAGAGACAACATATGTTTTATCAACGTTCATATAAGCAATGAATTTGTGTTACTCTTCAATAATTCATTTGAGGAAATTCTATGCATGGGATGAACACTGCATGCCATGTATAGAGCTTGGGTCACCACATCAGAATTCATTTTACAAATTTCTAATTGGGTTGGATGGGACTTAGATTTATTGTTTCTAATCTTTAGTCCCGCTTGGACTTCTGATAATGCAACTACCTCTCTCAAACTAATGGGAAACAGGAAAATGCAGCTGGCAAAAGAAAAAGACAAATTTAATACTCCCAAACACAAACCTGAAAAAGATTATATAATACTGGCATGTTTACATGAAGATAACATGTTACTAAAAAACATTAGGAATTTTAGCAAATCAAAGAAACCTGAAATTGTTGAATAGCAGGTGGTTTGGCCATTATACTAGTGAGATCCATTTCCTTCACTAACTGTTCTAAATACATTTCTTCTGCAAAGAGGAAACAGTAGGATGCTGATTGTTTCTCATCCTTTCTGGCCTTGTATCACACTTTCAAAGGAAAACTGCCCTTTTAACTATAATTTATAATGCATTATGTAATTTACTGCTACAGTGAACATGCAGAAAGTATGTGTTTAATTTGCAATTTGGGGACTGCTGAGCTTGGGCCAATTAGTGTGGCAAAGCAGAAATCTTTTACTTTTGCTGAAACTCCACATTCCACACTCAATACTTGAGCAAACATTTTTTTTTTTAACATCTTTATTGGAGTATAATTGCTTTACAATGGTGTGTTAGTTTCTGCTTTATAACAAAGTGAATCAGTTATACATATACATATGTTCCCATATCTCTTCCCTCTTGTGTCTCCCTCCCTCCCACCCTCCCTATCCCACCCCTCTGGTGGTCACAAAGCACAGAGCTGATCTCCCTGTGCTATGCGGCTGAGCAAACATTTTTGATATGTCAGCTTAACCATATGTCATTTCCTTTGTAAGTTGAATTCTATCAATCACAATTTTGATTCCCACTTATGAAAACAAGCTCTTTATAATGACTCATATATATCTCAACTTGGCTGCAGGTATTCCATATAATAAGTCATTTCCTTTTTTACAGATGATAAGCAATTTAATAACATTGATCAAGGGTTTTGGTCTTCCTACATTCTAAGCTAATAAATGATGATGGGAGTGCTATAAGTTTGTGTGTGTGTGTATGTGAGTGTGTGTGTGTGTGTGTGTGTGTGTGTGTGAGTGTGTGTGTATCTCTCTCTATATATGTATATATGCACATATATATGAAAATACTTTTATTAATATTTTCATATAATTTGTGAGTGATCATTAATCCTATTTTAAGTGGACCTACTCTTTAATATATGTGGCCAAATACCTAAGGGATGTTTCTTAGGGTTTATCTTACTTCCACCTGATTAATTTGTGAAGCCACAGAATTTAGATCACAAGTAATTTAAAAAGGAATGAAAAAACATTATTTGAGCACCTACTAATAACCCAAACCCCAAGTATCAATATCTAGCCAGGCAATACTGGAAACCTCAAGATCCCAAATCATTAGCAGCAAATCAAGATTGACATTAAGGATTATTGTTTCCCAGTTATCCCCCAGGAAGTCAGGCCCCCTGCATATATTTCCAGAAGTTGTGTACTACCCAGCATTAGGGAACTCTAGTCATATCAGCTTGTGAACATCAACCATCTTCAGTTTAACTCCATTTGTGACTCTTTGCCCTCAGGAGAGCCAGCGGACCAGCTTCAGGCAGGGTTAATTCCATTTCTCTGATGGGATCTGTTTTATGTAGAATAGAGACATTCACTCTCCTCTCCTTTCCTGCTTCCATCTCCTCTTCTGATACTTTGCTGCCCTACCTCCATATTCAGTATTTCCCAATTGGTAGGGATATCAGAGATTTCTTATCCATGAAGCAAGGGATGTTTAGTCTGTTTTCAGCAGTTTTCTTGGAGATATTTGGCTAATTTAAGACTGGGCCCTGTCCCCACCTGGCTAGTGAAGATAAGTCTCTCCTGTTCCTGGTAATTTTTTTGCTTTTTAACTAGTGTTATCTGCCTTGCTCTCAGTTCTCTGAACGTTCATTTTTTCACTCAGATTGAGCAAAATATAGATGCACGTAATTTAAATATACCTTCTATAAACCATGGGGGATAGATATTATTATCCCAATTTTATAAATATGGAAAACAAATTTTATAATTCACCCAAAGTCAGGCTACTGATAAATGGTAGAATTCTAGTCCCATTCTATCTTATTTCAGTATCTTAAACTCTTTCTGCTAGTTAACAATTTCTTAAGATTGCATTTAGTGTTCTTAATTCTCCCTTTCCATCTCCCTGACTCTTACACTTTTGATCTTGTTGGCAAGCTTTCATAGTAATATCTGGATGTAATATATTTTTATTTGAGGGCTATGTATTCTCATCAGTTTTCTTCTAAATTGTGTATACATACCACATTTTGTTTGTGAAGAGGGCTGGATTATAAACCTCGGGAGTCAGTGGCATCTAAAACATTATTTTTTAATTAAAAAGATTTAGGAAGATACCACAATAGGTGAGCACAAAGTAAGAGTAATTTTATGATACTGATTTTCATCAGGAGACCTCATTCCAGGAACCAAATCTGACTGATGCATTGACACATTCTGCTTGCAGATCAGTGTTGCCCTGCTGGATGAAAAGCCCACTTTAAGCCCCAAGTCCCTGAATGCAAGATTGCAGCCTGTCTCTTAGAGTTTAAAGAGTTTTCAGGTAAGGACATTTGGCATTTCATAGAAATGAGAAATTTAAAATCCTTACAAATAAAATATACCTCAGATGACAATGTCACTTACATGAAGATTGGGAAGCACCTCTGCTTTGAGAGTTAATTTTACTGTTTGCTAGAAGAGATTGCCCAGGAAAATCAGAATCTTTGGAGCAATAGTTGAGTTCAAATCTCAATTAGAGTGTACATTTTCACTCCCATGTTCATTGTAGCATTATTCACAATGACCAAGATATGGAAAGAGCCTAAATGTCCTTTGATGGATAAATGGACATCTATCTATCTGTCTACCCCTACTATTTATCTATCTAGATATAAATACGTAATGGACTATCATTCAGCTATATAAAACAAGGAAATCCTACCATTTGTGACAACATGGTTGAACCTGGAGGGTATTGTGCTAAGTGAAATAAGCCAGACAGAGAAAGACAAATACTGTATGATCTCACACTTATGTGGGAATCTATTAAGAAAAAAAAAAAGAAGAGGAAGCAAATTTCATAGAAATAGAGAATAGAATGGTGGGAAGGGAAAAAAGGAGGGAGGGGGAATTTGAAGGTCTCAAAAAGTACAAGCTTTCAGTAATAAGAAGAATAAGTTCTGGGAATCTAATGTACAGCATGGTGACTATAGTTAATGATACAGTATTATATACTTGAAAGATGCTGAGACTAGACCTTAAGCATTCTCACTGCACAAAAAAATGTAAAAGTTAACTATGTGAGGTGGTGAATGTGTTAATTATCTTAATTTTGGTAATTATTACACAACATACTTGTATATCAAATCAACACACTGTACACTTTAAATATATTCAATTATATTTGTCAATTTTTCCTCAATAAAGTTGGAAAAAAAGGGGAAAATAAAAGAAGAGAAGAAACAGACGTATGCCGGTAAAACTGAAAACAAAAGAAAATAGCCCACACAGCTTATGTCAATTAATTTGAATATCAATGTGAAATAAATGTTTTGGGGAAAATAAATATTACTGCTATTGACCCAAGAAATCTAAAAAAAAAAAAAATCATCAAGTTAATTGAAAAGTCAATTAAAGTTCTCTCTGTAATATCCAAGGAATATGTAGTTAATGTACTCTTTGTCTCTTAGTACAGAAAAATATTGGAAAACCCCAAATTCATTTTATGACACTAAATTATGTTGATAATACAATGATTAATGTTAGCCCCCAGAAGAAGTGTACTGGGGGGCCCACAACTGGTGTTTTACATTAAGAATATGCAGATTCTGATCTGCTGAAGAAGGTGGCACAAGCCACCCACACATGGTCAGTGGGTAGCTCCCTCAGCATCCAAGCTCCCCCTTTGGGGAAGTGAAACCCACAGGATCATTTTGACTCAAGTCACATTTTCAATACACTGACACAAAAGAAATAGTCACAAGATCCCAGAAGCAAAGAGGCTCAATGAGCTGAGTCTTTCCTCCAGGGTCAGAAGTGAGCAGAAGATAAGGAGCAGAATAGAAAGCAAAGATGGTTGGGGTGAGGGTTACTAACTGTTCCCAGGCTTAACTCTGAGTGGTTACTATTTTTAAAAGTGCCCAGGAAAAAGGAAAGCAAGAATTTATGATAGGCATCCTAAATTCAAGTTCTTATCTAAATGTCCAGACTCTGGGTGTGAGCAAGGTTATCATATTGTAAAATGCCTAGGCGGCAACTCAGAAAAACAAAAGTTGTTTTTCCTCCACAGCTGTTTTTCTCATCACAAAAAGTTTGTTCCAATTTCATTTACTAAATTGAATTAAAAAATCATAAATAAAATGTTAGCAAATAACATTCAACAGTTCTTCAATTCATACTTTGTCCTATTTTAGAAGGCAGTATCCCCCCAAAAGTTGCAAGGATGTTACAAATGAAGAATTATTTTTATAATTTATCACATTGTCAAATGTGGTTATTTGAATAGGGAGTGACTATGGGAAAGTCTGGAGGTAGGCGGATGTAATTAGGTATTCATGAGTAGCACTGAATGACCCTGATCTTGGTGACTATCTATGAACAAGAAATATCTGTCAGTGTCATTTTATCAACAAACACCCCTGTGGGTAGGAATAGGCTTTACCTTTGTTTCAGCCATCTATCCCTGCTGAGAAACTATCCCAAAATTTAACAGGAAACTAACTTTCTATTTGTCATGATTCTGCCATTTGTGCGTCGCTCAGCTGGGTAGTTTATCTGCTACATGGAGTGTGTTAGGGATAGAACTTCCAGGATGGCTGTATTAGTTCTCTAGGGCTGCCATAACAAAATCCCACAGAATAGGTAGTTTAAACAACCTAAATTTATTTTCTCACCGTTCTGGAGACTAGAAGTACAGGATCAAGATGCCAGCAGGTTTGGTTTCACCTGAGACCTCTCTCTTTGGCTTGCAGACAAGAGGCCTTCTCAGTGTGTCCTCAGGTGGCTTTTTCTTTGTGTTTATGCATTTCTCGTTCTTCCTCTTTTTATAAAAATCCAGGCCTATTGGATTATGATCCTACTCTTATGACCTCATTTAACCGTAATTACCTCCTTTAAAGGCTGTATTTCTAAATATAGTCACCCTGGAGGGTTAGATCTTCAACATGAATCCAGGGGTGGGGGTGAGGGGTGGCACACAATTCAGTCCAAAACAGTGGCTTTATTACTCACCTGTTCTAATTCCTCAGTTGGGATGGTTGGAACATCTGGAGGCTGGTTGGATATTCTTCTCTCTCCAAAAGGCTTCTCACTATGGCTAGCTTGGGATTTCCTACAGCATGGTGGTCTCAAGATAGTCAGACATCCTATATGGTGCTGGCTTTCAAGAAAATAGAAGCTTTGAGGTCTCTTTCTTGAAGGTTAGGCCAGAAACTGATAGAGCATTATTTCTGTCACATTGTATTAATCAAGGTAATTAACAATTCAGCCCAGATTCAGAGTGGGAGGAGTGGAGATATGGACTCTTCCTTCTTCATGGGTGCAAGGGCACACATACGTAAGGAAGAAAGGAATTACTCTTTTAAAGTTTTTATTTATTTTTGACAAATAAATATTGTATATATTTAAGTTATACAATGTGATGTTTTGATATATGTATACATTGCAAAATGATAACAAGCAAATGAATTAACATAGCATTCTGTAGTTACCCCCCCCTTTTGTTTTTGGTGTGGTATTAACATGAGATCTATCTACTCTTTTAGCAAATTTCAAGTATATAATACAGTATTATTAACTATAATCACCATGCTGTACATTAGGTCTCCAGAACTTAATTCATCTTACAACGGAAAGTTTGTGCTCTTTGATTAATATCTCTCCTTTTCTCCCACCCCCAGGAAGGAATTGATGAGTTCTTTCTTTGAATGCTTTCTATCACACACCTAAAATGAATTCGTGTTCCCAATGTCAAGCAACCTATGAAGGTTAATCCTGGATAGGGAATAAATTTCATGAAAGAGACATGATACAAACTCGAGAGAAGCTTCTTTTTTTTCTGGGCAATAGAATAAATGTCCAGATTCCAAGCCCTCTGGAGGGCTGAAACAGTTCTAGAGTTGTTAGAAAGATTGGCTGAAATTGATTAAGAGACCCAAGGCTTGGCCAGAAGTTTTACTTTACTCTTGTGCCATAATTTCCATTCATTGTCCATACCCTTTCATTAAACTCTGACTAAAATTACAGCCTGGTATTTGTTCTGCTCTCTGGAGAGAGGAAAGGGTCTATGTCCATAATTGAGATGAAATGATACAAAGGAAAAAGCAGTGCCCTTTGCCCAAAGACTAGGGAGGAAGTATTAGGGGTGATCAGTAACAGGAAATAGCCCAACCAAGACATTGCAATAAGGCTAATGTTATCTATAATACAGACAGTAACAAGGTTACATCAACTAACAGTTCCTAATCTCATGAGAAGCTGTAACCTAGGAAATAATGTTGGTGAATGCTTGTGTCACTGTGATTGGATGCAGAAAGACATCATACTAATCCCTGTTCTGATTTAAGTCACTCATGTCTTCTAGTGTATCCGGTCCCATTCATGCATCTGGTTTCATTTAAATCACTCACATCTTAAAGTGCATATAGGATAAAAAGTAAACATCATAGCATAATATAAAAAGTCCTCTGTGATCTTGAGTCCATGGATGGACATAATATTGATGAAAAATTCTTCACAAAATAGAGTATGTGTCTTTTCTGATTAAGACATTTTCCCTCAGCTTATTAGTGGAATTCAGTATCCAAAAAAAATTAAAAACCACTGTCTTACTACCTTATTTCTCATTGTTATTTCTGTTACACTTTACCTTCAGTCACATTATTTGCTATTCCCTGAAACTGTTTTGTTCTTCCATATTATCATGCCTTCGTTTGTTTTCTTTCTTAATCCTGGACTCCCCTATCCTTTCTGTGTTCCCTCAGAAATCAAGTACTAAGATTCAGTGCAAGCCTAACTCTTCAATGAAACATTTCCCAATAATTCTTAGCTCCTGACAGTTCACCCCTACTATATTGTGAACTCCTTGATGGTAAAGACCACACCTTATATACATCTCCAAGGAAAAATAACAGGAAACATTTTTAAATGATTAAAAGAATGATATAATATCACACTCAGATTTTAAATGTAGAGTGCACTGGCTTTCAATCCCGTGAAACTTCGATTTTGAAGAAACTTGACAAAACAACAAATTAATCTCCATATGTTCTTCTTGGAATGCATATGCATACTGAATCCCAGGGTAAAACCTCAGAATTACATAGGTTCTTACAATAAATGTGAAAAGTAATTCTAATGATAATATTTTGTGGCATGTATTTTGGTCAAATAAAAGAAACCATAGCAAATATGCTGGAAAAATGCTTTGGTTCAAAATGTCATTTTAGATCACCTTTTCCCAGGCAAAGATAAACATGATTCTAACAGTGTTTGGCCAGTAAATGTGTTTTCATTGATGTAGGTTGGCATTTTCCTTTTGTAAACTAAAAATTAATAATTTGAGGGATTGAAAAGACATGTAAGATATGGTAACTGAGAAAAGAGACGTGTATAACATCGTTTAAAAGAGTAGAACTTTCATAACATGTTTCTTCGTGGTATGCAGCTATAAAAGTGATTTTTTAATGTTCATAGTGTAACAAGTTAGTTTTTTCCCTCTTGATGTTAAAGAAAAATAATAAAATATTAGATTCTCCTTTGGAGTGTTATTTCTGATACAAGAAATCAAGTAGACATCAATGCATTTCTCTATATAGTCAGATTGCTTTACTGCAATCATCAGAAATTAACTTTGCTTAAGCATAATAGAAAATTTTTGGAAGAATATCAGGTCTTACAGAATTACATTATAGGCTAGATAATCAGGTCTAGAAAATGAACAGACTTCACCACCACTCTCTAGGTTATTGCCACTGACAGCCTTTGACACTGATGTGAATAATTTCTCAACTTTGCTATACCTTTGACTCAGTTCTGAAGAAGTCAAATCTCTAGTTGACCCTGCCTGATGGGGAGCAGGGACTGAAAACATCTTGCCTCTTTCTCACTTGTTGTAGGAGGTGGGACCTAGGTAAGGAAGATTTCCCAAAACATAAAAAGAGTGTTGAGAAATTAGTAGCCTTCACATGTATAACCATCTGGTATACATTTTTAATACATCAGGAGATAGAACATATTACACATTTTGGCTCTTTTCAAACTCAATATTTGGCAGTCTCCATGTTAATCTAATATAAAAAGTAAAGATTGTGAGAGGACTCATTCTTTTCTATTTGAAGTTAATCTTCATAATACACATCTATGTATCATGGAAATAAAAAGATAAAAATATGTTACTGTAGGGTATGGAATCTTCCCTTATATTAATCAGACTGTACAGGATAAACTTGACAATTTTAGAGTTGACATAAAAAATAATCACCAGAAGTAAGATTTTTGTCTTAGTGCCACCAAACTGAGTCATTTACAGACTAGGTGGGGATTCCAGAGAAAATTATGTCATTTGTTTGATGAGAGATTAAAACCCTGCATACTGTGATCCTGTGCTGACTCTTATTTTTAATGCTGTAATAACAAAGTAAATGCCAATGGTTATAATTCAGAAGATAAAGACATTTCTTATGGAACTGCTGAAGGCAAATCAAATCACCAGAATAGTGTCAAGTGGTGTCAACAGAATGGAAATTATTAAAGAGCATGAAAATACTAACAAAGTATCCTCACTGAAGTTCCAGTAGCATGATAATTCTTGAAATGGTGAACAACCATCACAAGTAATATGTATCACCATTGCTATTAAAAAGCCATTAGCCTAGATTGGGAAGAACTATTCAAACTTAGAAGTAATAGAAGAAATGACAAACAAAGGTATAGGCATATTAAAATATATAACACTTGAAACTAATATATATCAAAGTAAACATCACATCACAATTAAAGGCAAATAATATGGTACTTAAAATATTTTCGATAAATATGACAAAGGATTAATATTCTTAATGTATCAAAAATGCTTTCAAATTGATAGCCTTTTAAGATCTCAATATATAGGTGGGTAAAGAGCATAATTAGAATCAAGAAAGAAGATGCTGAAATAGCTTGTACAAATATAAATATATGTACACATTCCTCAACATTTTTGTAATAAAATAAATACAATTAAAAGCATCATATTTCACTTGGAAAACATCAATTTTTTAAATGCTAATATGCATTGTTCAAAAAGTACAATAATAAAAAGGCACTTTTATTCACTCTCATAGGACCTGAGGATATGATAAGTTTTTTGAAAGCAATATGGCTTTAGGTATCAAAGCAATAAATTCATAAACTTGAACTCAGCAATTTAAATTATATGGATTTAATTTGTCATGATATAAAAATACTGTTTATCTCTGTATTATCTCTTGTATTTAGAAAACAAAAACTAAATGCTTAACAAGAAATAAGTGAAACAAACTATATTCAGATAAAATAGTTCAACCATTAAAATAGTTATGAGGCAGTTTTAGCTCCAGAGAAATAGTCACTCCCATCATTACAACAACAATTTAAAAATGTCTCTTTGACTCGTCAGAGAACTGAGATTTCAGGGCACATTATTTTCATGAAATTTAGAGAGACAGATGAATCCAGAAAGTCACAGCAGAGATCTGATTACCTGGAGCAAAATTCATTGGAACCATAAAATGGTAGGAGCACTGAACGGTAATTTTGATTAATTGCTTTAGATTGAATATAGACTAACATGAGAGGAAGAAACTCCTGGAGGTCACAGTCTTTGTGGAATGTGGGCAGCAAAATGTTCATGAGCTTTACCTCCAGGAACTCCACTAGGTTCTCATGGTTGAATATCTAAGAAAGCGCACCTTTTGATTCAATCAACTAGAAAGAAAGAAAAATCGTTCTGAAATATTACCACCGCATTCTCTATAACAAAGGCCTTCTCTCCAGGATAAAGACTTTACCAGAGTCTTGTTCCAGAGTCATGGAGGAAGGGTGTTCATCTCACTGCAGCCCCTTCTATCCTTCCTGTCTTACCCAGGTACAGGACTGGGGTGGGAAACTCTACAAGAATAAACACTTGTAAAGGTCACAGGTCACAGACATGAACACACTAAAAGACAGATTTACCTAGAATGCTTCCAACTCCCACACCTTACCACCACACTAAGAGGGCTCCAGTGTAATAGTGGATTATCAGAGATAGTAGATAGCTAGTATCTCTGAGGAAGGGTATATAAGGAAGACCAAAGTCAAGACAGGAGACAAAAGCAAAAACACTACAGGATTTTGAAATCCCTAGGGGGTACAGCTACTGCAAACATTAAACATGGCACAACTCTTAGCCAGACTTTTTAAAAAGCACAGTGGAAGAGATAAAGCAGATTTTAGAGCCAGATCCAGGTATGACACAGATATTTTTACACACAGGAATTTTAAAACACTATAATTACTATGGTAAGGGTTCTAATGGAAAAAATAGACAATATGCAGGAACAGATTGTAATGTTATTAGAAAGATGGACATTCTAAGAAAGAATCAAAAGAAAATGCTAGAAATAAAAACACCTTACTAGAAATGAAAGCAATCTTTGATAAGCTCATTGGTAGACTGGACATGACTGAAGAAACAATCAGTAAGCTTGAGATAAATCAACAGAAACTTCCCAGACATAAATGCAAAGAAAAAAAAAAAAAAAAAGACTGACAGAACAGAATATCCAAGAACAATTTCAAAAAGTGCAAAAATGCATAACTGGAATACTAGAAAGTGAAGAGAGAACAAATGAAAGAAATACTTAAAGTAGTATTAACCAATGACTATGCAAAATTAATGGCAGATACCAAACCACAGATCTAGGAAGCTCAGAAAACACTAAACAAGATAAATGCTAAAACATAAACATATGTTTATCTTATTTACATTGTAGAAAATTAAAGACAAAGAAAAAATCTTGAAAGAAGCAATAGGTTAAGAATAAGGGTAGGAATTAAAGTGGATTTTTCATCAGAAACCATAACAGCAAGAAGAGTTGTGTGAAATACTTAGGTGCTGAAAGATAAAGCCCTAACAAATGAGAATTCTATATCCAATAATATTACTCTTCAAAAGTGAAAAAGAAATACTTTCTCAGACAGACCAAAACTGAAGAAATTATTCACCAGAAGATCTGTCCTGCAAGGAATGTTAAAAGAACACGTTTGAAGAATAGAAAAATGAAACTCAAACCTAGAAACACACACTCAAAACTAAAGTGAAGATAAAATAATTTTTTTTACTTTTCTTGTTCTTAATTAGTGCAAAAGTTAACTGTTTAAAGTTATAATAGTAATATTTCATGCAGTGCTTATAGCATATGATAAGTAAAAGGAATGATAGTAACATCAAAGGGAGAGAAGGGAGGAACTGAAACTTCATGTAAAATGGTACAGTGTTATTTCAAGGTGGACATATATTACTTACAAATGTGCAATTGGAAATTCTAGGGCAATCACTAAAACATTTTTTAAAGTATAATTGCTATGCTAAGAGAGGAAGTAAAATGGAATAAAATGCTCAATAAAAATGCTCAGTTAAAAGCAGAGAAAGGAGAAAAAGAGAAAACAAAGAACAAATGCAATGATTAAAAACCAGTTACCAGGGCTTCCCTCGTGGTGCAGTGGTTGAGAATCTGCCTGCCGATGCAGGGGACACAGGTTCGAGCCCTGGTCTGGGAGGATCCCGCGTGCCGCGGAGCAACTAGGCCCATGCGCCACAATTGCTGAGCCTGTGCGTCTGGAGCCTGTGCTCTGCAACAAGAGAGGCGGCGATAATGAGAGGCCCGCGCACCGCGATGAAGAGTGGCCCCCACTTGCCGCAGCTGGAGAAAGCCCTTGCACAGAAACCAAGACCCAACACAGCCATAAATAAAAAAATAAATAAAAATTTTAAAAAAACAACCTCTTTGAACTACTCATGACAAGTGTTACTATGGCAATATTCTAAATGAATAAAGTACATTTTAAAATTAATAAACATTTGATAGTTTGGAAATGTTCCCACAGTTTCTGTGGAGATAATTATTATGCCTATTTGAACAAATATTTCTCTTGATAAATGAAACAGTTTATTTTCAAAATTAAAACTAAGACCTTCTTACTTTAATCTACTTAACACAAAACAGAATTAAACAAGTAAAGTACTCTAACAATCACTGAAGACTAGAAACCACAGAAATTTCTGCACTCTATGCTTTAAAATATGAATATGCTGGATCTTTTATTGCAAGGAAAGAGGCACTTCGGGCATTTAGCTTTTCCTGAGAATGAGTTTTCAAAGACTGTAGAATCAAAGATGAACTGAGGTTGTTTTTCCAAAATGCAGTGTTTAGATTAGAAGTTTTATTATGAAAGAAACAAAATTAAACTTGAGCAGCAGTTTAGGTTAAAGGTCATTATAAAGCAAAGATTTGTTTGATAAAAACATATCAAGCTTTGTCTTAACCTCTATCCCTGATAGAAAATATCAGGGATATTTTCTATCTGAACTGAACAAGGAAAGGTTAGAAAGAGTGCCCCCAAGTCTAATATGATGACTTGTAAGGTGATAAATTGGCTGGCTAGTAATTCATATAGCTCTCTACAAACTTACATTATATGAAAGATCTGGGGCGGGGGGGTGGGGGGGAATGAATTTGATATTAGGTAGACAAGAGCCAATTAGGATTGTCTTCAGTTCTAAGCAAAAGACCCAAGTCTCTCTGGACTCCATGACTTTCCTATGATAGATTTGGTGGGACCATGATTTTGATTTGTCCTTTCTGACTATGAGCTAGAGAATTCAAATATGCTCAGGAACAACATCAATGCATGTATTATATGAGTAAAGAAATGTGATAATAATGTGAAGTGTATTCTCTTTGAGTTTATAAGAAAGTGAAAATGGCATTTGATATTTTGTGAGAAAACTGCTCAAAAGAAGTTTGAATGCTAAAGATGCTTAAACATGTCATTTAGAGGCAAAGAAGAAAAAAAAAAACATTTTCACAAAACCTGTATGAGAAATCAATATTAAGAAGACAAACAACCCAATCAAAAAATGGGCAGAAGACCTAAATAGACATTTCTCCAAAGAAGACATACAGATGGCCAAGAGGCACATGAAAAGCTGCTCAATATCACTAATTAATAGAGAAATGCATATCAAAACTACGAGGCATCACCTCACACAGGTAAGAATGGACATCATCAGAAAATCTACAAACAACAAATGCTGGAGAGGGTGTGGAGAAAAGGGAACCCTCTTGCACTGTTGGTGGGAATGTAAATTGATACAGCCACTATGGAAAACAGTATGGAGGTTCCTTAAAACACTAAAAATAGAATTACCATATGACCCAGCAATCCCACTACTGGGCATATACCCAGAGAAAACCATAATTCAGAAAGACACATGCACCCCAATGTGCATTGCAGCACTATTTACAATAGCCAGGTCATGGAAACAACCTAAATGCCCATCGACAGACGAATGGATAAAGAAGATGTGGTACATATATACAATGGAATATTACTCAGCCATAAAAAGGAACAAAATTGGGTCATTTGCAGAGATGTGGATGGACCTAGAGACTGTCATACAGAGTGAAGTAAGTCAGAAAGAGAAAAACAAATATTGTATATTAACACATATATGTGGAATCTAGAAAAATGGTACAGATGAACTGGTTTGCAAGGAAGAAATAGAGACACAGACGTAGAGAACAAATGTATGGACACCAAGGGGGGAAAGCGGAGGAGAGGATGAATTGGGAGATTGGGATTGACATATATTCACTAATATGTATAAAATAGATAACTAATAAGAGCCAGCTGTATAAAAATAAAGAAAGAAAAGAAAGAAAAAAATAAAAATAAAAAAACTATGTGAGAAATGTTTCAGGGTAGAAAAGTTGCAATGATTTTGAGAGGCTCTGAGTCACCTATGGACCTTATTGTAGGTTTGACGAAAGTGGGGTTCAGCTCCTCTGTGGGATTGACCTTGTGGATACACCTTGTGTGCCTAACCTGACCTGGTCCTCTAAGCCTTTTGTCTCTTACATTATTCATTTGTTCTCTTACATTGTTGATCAGTTCTTTTTTTCTGTTCTTTTAAAGACTTTTAAGCCTGAAACCATAGAAATTCACAGTGAGAGTTAAATGTTTCATGCTTAATCAAATGCTTTGTCTCTGACTGGTTTTTTTTTCATTTTTAACCTTTCCGATATGAAAGTAAATATTAAAATATGTGTATTTATTAATTTCAATAGAAAGTAATTGGATCTTTTTATAGTTAAGGCCATTTTAGAATCTAGAAGCATGATGTTGTCTTTCTCAGAAGTATTCAATTTTACATCCTAGTGTTTTAATACAAAGAACTCTTGGAACTTTCTAAAATCATGGAAGACTTTTTGATTTCTATAGTGGAGTTGATTTTTTGTAATTTATAAAATTAAGTTTATTGAGATATGATTTGTATACAGTAAAATACAACCATTTTAACCATGCTAGTTTTTTGTTGTTGTTTTTATTTTTTATTTATTTTTTTTACAACTTTATTGAAGTATAATTGCTTTACAGTGTTGTGTTTCTGCTGTACAACAAAGTGAATCAGCTATATGTATACATATATCCCCATATCCCCACCTTCTTGCATCTCCCTCCCACCCTCCCATCCCACCCCTCTATGTCATCACAAAGCACCGAGCTGATCTCCCTGTGCTGTGCAGCTGCTTCCCACTAGCTATCTATTTTACATTTGGTAGTGTATACATGTCACTGCTACTTCCTCCCTTCATCCCAGCTACCCCTCCCCTTCCCCCCCATGTCCTCAAGTCCATTCTCTACGTCTGCGTCTTTATTCCTGCCCTGCCACTAAGTTCATCAGTACTGTTTTTTTTAGATTCCATATATGTGTGTTAGCATACGGTATTTGTTTTTCTCTTTCTGACTTACTTCACTCTGCATGACAGACTCTAGGCCCATCCACCTCACTACACATAACTAAATTTCATTCCTTTTTATGGTTGAGTAATATTCCATTGTATATATGTCTTTATCCATTTATCTGTCGATGGACATTTAGGTAAGCATTCTAGTTTTGACAAATTTAAGTTTTTGAGTAATCACCACCTCAGTCAAGACACAGTATTTTCATCCACCCAAAATTTGCCTTTCCCTGGCAATCATCTCCTCCCAACAATGGCTCCAGGCAACCACTGACGATCCTTCTGTCACTATACATTCAATTTATATTTTCTAGAGTTTCATGTGAGTAGAATAATATGGTACATAGTTCTTTGGAGTCTAGCTTCTTTGTCTCATAGTGTTTGTAATATTTACAATCCTTTTGTGTTCCTCAGTAGTTCATTTCATGTTATTTTGAGAAGTAATCTATTCTTTGACTATACCACAATTTGTTTATTCATTTAACTGTTGGTAGATTTGAGCTATTTACAGTTTGTGACTACAACAAATAAAACTGATAGGAACAATCAGGTAAAGTCTTTGTGTTGATGTAAAGCTTAATTTCTCCTAGAAACACATCTAGGAGTGAAGTTGTTGGGTCATATGGTAATTGTAAGTTGAAATTAATAAGAAACTCCAAACTGTTCCAAAGTGGTTGTATCATTTTGCATTTCTACCAGCAGTATATAAGAATTCCAGTTGCTGATATCCTTACCAAAACCGGTATAGCCAATTCTTGTAAACTTAGCCCATCTATTGATATGTAGTTATTATCTGCTTGTGATTTAGTTTGAATTTCCACAGTGGCTAAATATCTTTTCATGTGTTTGTCTATATATCTTCTTTTGTGAAGTGTCTGGTTTAAATATTTTGTCCATTTTTTATTGGAGTTTTAATCTTATTATTGAATTATTAGTGTTCTTTATATATTTGGCATACAGTTCTTTTATCAAGTAAATACACATATATATTTATTTATCAGAATTACATATAAATATACATATTCATATGTCATATATATTTCTTTGAAGTCTGTGATATGCTTTTTTATTTTTTTAGTGCTGTCTTTGAAAAAGCAGAAAATTTTAATTTTTTAAGTCCAATTGTCAATTTTTCATATTATGTGTGTATTTGTACCGTCTTAAAATCTGACAATATTATGTTCTCCAATGTTGTTATTTTCTTTTTAAATTGTTTATTGGTCCTTTGCAATTTCACATAAATTTTAGAATTGCCTTGTCAATTCCAGCCAAATAAGTATGCTGGGATTTTGAGCAGGATTATATTAAATCCATAGATTCAAATGGTGGATAATCTTAGAAAGTATTGAGTCTTCCTGTCCACAAACATAGTATTTCCTCATTTGCTATATGTTCTTTAATTTCTCTGCAATTTTTTTTTTTGAGTTTTTCATTGAATAGGTCTTTAAATATTTTGAAATAATTTATCTCTAACTATATTTTAGGTATTTTTATGTTTTATAAATGTTATTTTGCTTTCAATTTCCAATTGTTTATTGCTAGGCAATGAGGAACCAAATGCATTTTGTATATTTATTTTGCATCTGGGAAACTTACTAATCTCACTTATTCTAATAAATTCTTTGCAAATTTTGTGAGATTTATATCATATAAAATTATGTCACCTGCCAGAAAAGACAGTTTTGTTTCTTCCTGTCCAATCTGTATGCCTGTTATTTTTTGTTTGTTTGATTGTATTGCACTGACTAGGAGCAATACAACATTGAATAGAAGTGGGAAGAATTGTCTTTCTTCCATCTTACAAATCTTACCAGGGAAGCTTTCATTAAGTATGATGTTACTGGTAGTATTTTTATTTATTCATTTATTTATTTATTTTTTGCCAGTTCTTAAAGTGGAAAACGTGTTTATTAACATTCAAACTCCCTTCATACAAGGCCATATAAAAATTCTTAACATTTTGACTATACATAAGTCTATATTTTCTACATAGTTACAATAATGTATAATTTAGCTTTTCATAATACATTGTTTAAATACATCATTAGTTCTGTTAAACATAAGCAATATTTACAAATCCAATACTTGAACAATTTCCTCTGTACATAGTTTAGCAGGGCTAATTAGCATAAGATGATATTTTTTAAGAGGTATATGATCTGAGTATTAACAATTACTGAAGTTTGGTATTTTTATACAGCATTTTCTTTTTGCTTTGATCACAATAACACAAAAAATCCTTAAGGATACTGAAATTCAGTAACTAAAGTCCAGAGACATTAGCCAATAGGTCAAGTTCATGAATAACACTATAGTATTAAAAACCTTAAAAAAAAAAAAAACAAAAAAAAACCTTTTGCAATCTGCCCTAGTACACACTGTTCCTATCAGAATAAGACTACTTGGCAATAGAAGGGAAAAAGACAGCTTTGAGTCTCTGTGGTGCTGATAGGAAGAAAAATGCTAACTTACCTTGTCACCTCTCACTAATGATGGCAGAAATACCAGAACAAGCATATTCCAGCTCAGCAACTCTAGGTAACTTTATGGAGATGGCAGTTGGCTTAGCTCATGCTAGGTGGCCACAGAACTGACCTTGTATGTAAAAACATGAAACATTTGCATACTGTGATCTAGGTCTTAATTGTAAGCTATACTGAGGAATTTTTTTTTTTAATGTTTTGGCTGTATTTCATTCCAAAAGAAGAGCTGATTTGATGCTTGAGTTACAGCACCAGTCTGTATTAGCTATTAGTGAAACGAAGTACACTCCTGCAGATAAACACCAGATCAAAAAAACCTGTTTCAGTAATCTGATTAACCTGTAGAATACTAAAAAATAAGTTATTTCTACAGAAATCTCTGAAGGGAGCAAAAAAGCTATATGCCTAAATAAACATTTTAAAGGGAAATAACCCAATACCCTCTGAAGGTCAAACAATGTTTGCTATGTTGTAATCCTGTTCACCATTAGGCTGCGGTTGGACCACAACACTATGTTCATTAATTTCGTTTTCTGCATCACTGCTGTCAGTATCTTCATTGTCATCTTCCTCATAGTCTGAAGATTCTGTCATGTTCTGATGTGAGCGGGATTCCGACAAAGCCCCAAATGACTGGGTGCTGACAGAAGCCAAAGGTCTGAGTAAAGGGGTATGTTCTGACACTTCATTTTCTTCTTGACTACTATCTGTGTCAGGTTCTGAATCACCTTGAGAAGGAACAACTTTTTGCTTGCAGACTGGACAGGTTTTTTTGGTTTTAGTTAGCCAAGGATCTACACACTTGCAATGATAAGCATGGGAACATGGAAGGATTCTGAGCTTTTCTCCATCTTCATATTCATCCAAACAAATGGCACATACATCATACTCATCTCCTTTTTTGAATTTATGTATAGGGAGTTTCTTAAGTTGATCTTTACGAAGTCAGTTTCTTCCAGCTCTATGTCTATCCTGGACAAATTTTATGATCTGTACTTACTGTCATTGGATCCCATGCTAATGAGGTCATCAGAATCACCATTGTGAACTATGGCTGCTTTGTATCCTGCTCTCTGTGCATTTAAAACCTTTTCATCAAAATTACAATCAAGTCTTCTAATTAACACAATGAAAGCGCCAGATGAATTGTCTCTTAGTGGTGGAGGCACTATGGGTTCACAGGCACTCTCTGGTTTTGAGTTAATCAAAAAACCCTTTAAACCTTCAGCTGGAAGTCTATAACCAAATCTTGCTGGAAGGTCATCAATGTCTGAGACGCGTTTTCAAAATTATATGCTAAAATGTCCGCTTCTACAGGCGGTAGGTTTAGGAATGCAGAGAGCTGCACAGTCAGGATGGTATAGACTTGCGTGGCCGACAGCATGAGCATCCCGATGGAGAGCAGCAGCTGGCCATAAAGTCACCTGGGAGCCTGACGCCACAACACAGATAGGCTCG
Organism: Eschrichtius robustus; assembly: GCF_028021215.1. Taxonomy (NCBI): domain Eukaryota; kingdom Metazoa; phylum Chordata; class Mammalia; order Artiodactyla; family Eschrichtiidae; genus Eschrichtius; species Eschrichtius robustus. The sequence goes on from NC_090830.1 coordinate 71,527,263, forward strand.
CCAGCACGTCGCTGCGGGAGAAGTCCCTATCCCGACATCATGGCTGAATCTCCGCACCGAACCCCACCCTAGCTGTAGTATTTTTATTGATATCTATTATCAGAGTGGGAAAAAAAAAAGTCCTTTTTGATCCAAGTTTGCTGAGTGTTTTTATCATGCATGAATGCTGAATTTTTCAAGTGCTTTTTTCTGCAACAATTATCAACAAAATAGGTATTGAGGTGGTCAATTGGACAGAAAGACTGAAAGTACTAATCAAGCCTTTATTCACTTACTAGGACAGTGAATAATGCAAGAGGTTAATGGAAGCTCTGGCTCCCTGCTATTTTGTTTTTCTTCATAGAATGGCAGGAGAGGGTCAGATGGATGCAGCACAGAAAGGGGTAGCTGTCTCTGAGGAGAGACTTAACAAAAGGCTCTTGTCTCTTCATGGACCATGGGCTGAAGGCGAGGAAAGAAGGAAGGGGTAGGAGTTGGAAGGTACTGAGTTGAAGTAGAGTGCCTCAGCCACGGGCACTGAGAAGGAGGCCTCAAAATAGGTGGTCAGGGCTAGGAATGCCCATATGCCTATGAGGATGCTGATGAGTGGGGTGGGGGAAAACAGTCCTTGACTGCAACTTGCTTCAGAAAATTGCAGTGTAACGTTGTGCACCAAATCTGGTGAGGGGAAAGCAGCTTTCACTCATGAGGCCTGTCAGGCAAAGCTTGGTAATTGCCTATAGTTGGACTCAAGGATTCCACACAGGATTTGGGAATGGAGCCAGACTCCTCAGTCACAGGTTTTTCTCCTTTATTGTCTTGATAAAAACAATGCTTTAAGATCATTCTTCTTTCCTAATATATGCATTTGGAGCTTTAAGTCTCCCTCAAAGCACCACATTGGCTGCATATCCTGTTATTAGCTATGCCTTGCCTTTTTTTTTTTGGTGGTTACTCATGAGTTGACATTATGCATCTTTAAATTTTCCAGTCTGCCTTCAGATAATATTGAACCACTTCACACAGAATCAAAGGAAAGGCTGAAATGAAAACAGGGTTCTGTGATGTATTATTTTAAAGCAAGATATTTTTTGGCTGGCTTGCTGGTCCATGAGATTAGGATAAATTAAACGTAGAGGTACAAAAGTGTGATGTGTTATAACTGATATGAAGATATGAAGGAGGTATTCAGGAAGGCATCAAGTGCCCAACTGAGTTTGGAGAACACACATTTGTAATGGCACTTGTGTGTAAGGCTGTATGGTTTTCTCCAGCAGGTCTCAGCAACCTGAGTAATAAGTGGAGAAATGTGGGTTGGAGTTGAGTAGGACTAATGGGGTAGAAAGAAAAAGCTCAAGTACTGATGGTGAAATTAATTGATTGAAATGACATATCATCTTCCCTAAACTGGATAAGAGAGAAAAGGAATTGATGAGGTAGGTGAAGGAAGGATCAGGAAACAAGGAAATTCCATATTCAGTCTAACATTTCATTTTCATGATAAGTGTGAGATGAGAAAAAAATGTACAAAAACAGAGGGAGAGAGGGAAAAAAAAGAAAGAAGCATGAGAGAAATTTTAGATATAGCAGAATTTAACAATGATATAAAATCTCTATCAGATCCAGTTTGCACCATTCTTCACTGTACTCTTTGCCCTGAGAGGATAGCCTGCATAGAATTATATCATCGATAGATTTCCTTTACCTCAAGCTTCTTTCTAGGTTTGAACATTGAGAGACACTAGCGTGAGATCAGAAGACAAGACAGGTCAAGGTAGTTATTCTTCTTGATGCCTCTTTGCCACGCCGCAGCTCCTGCCAGGATGTTCCTTCTATAAGGCTCCTGTCTACAGATTCTAATATTTATTTCCTTTCTTTGTCCCTTAAGAAGTAGGGTCGTAGCCGTTTCAGGTGCCACATTATTCCCCAAATGCTGCTCACACCTTTGTAGAGCATCTCCTTATTAAATTGACCTTGAACTTTCCAGTTTGAGTGTGCCATCTGTTTCCAGTAGGACCCAGGCTAACACACACGCACACGCATACACAGTAATAGCCCAATGTGATGTCAGATTTCCTTCCTCACTGAAAATCAGTATTTCTCTTGGATTTGTTATACAAGTTCACATGTTCATATATAAGTGGAAAGTATGGCCACCAAAGTGCTATGTCTTGAGTGGACAAACTGTCTGATTTTTATGCCCCACTAATTTTGGTGTCTAAAATCATATTATTAACCACTCTAAAACAAGATAATGAATCCAGAAAAATTTAATCCAACATATTTATTTAAATGCTTAGTATGTACCTGGCACTGACCTGATGAAATGAACATGACTCAATGTGTGTCATGAACACTAGTGCAAGTGATTTGTATGAATTATCACTGTTGATTCTCTCAACGACTCTGTGAAGCACATCCTGTTTCAAATGAGTAAGCTTAGGAAATTTGAGGTTTATCTAAGTTACCTTAGAAAATGTTCCCAAAGTTACCCAAAGCTATTAAATGAGAAAACTGGATCTGCAGTCAGAGAGTTTGATTCCAAACAGTCTACATGATTAACACCTTCACTATCTTGCACTTCTACCTTCTTAGAAATTACTGTTTAGAAGGGTGGCAGATATTATTATACCAACAATTATATCAGTTATACCAATAATTAATTTGGTGATAAAGATATTAATACAAGTGAACTATATAGGTGCTCAGCAATTAATTAGCAGGAAGACCTAGTGTTTATATAATGATGATCGTTAAGCTAAAAACTGAAGACTTTGTATGAGTTAAGCAGGTGAAGAGGGAGTGGAAGTGTATTTCTAACAGAGAAAATGAAATGTACGAAAGCCTAGAGTAGGAAAGAAGTTGGGATATTTGAAGAAAAGATAGAATGACACTGGCCAAATTATAGTTTATCTAAACACCTAGAAAAGAGTGGGGGAAAGAGGCCACAGAATATATCCATTTAGATAGAGATGGTTGTATATGGGTTCAACATTACAAATAGTGGAAATCTTTAGCAATTACGGATGGCATGAGATAGCAGGATGGGTTTAGGATTAAGATTCCCCAAATGGGAAGTTTCATCAACAACACTAAGTGAACAGATACATGAATTGTTTTGCTAAGGCTGCCGTAAAATAGTACCACCACAACAGAAATACATTATTTCACAGTTCTGGAGTCTGGAAGTCTGAGATCAACGTGCTGCCAGATTGGTTCCTTCTGAGGACTATGGGAAGGAATCTGTTCCATGCCTCCTCTAGCTTCTGGTGCTTTGTTGGCAATATTTGGCTTATAGATGCCTCCCCCCCCCCCAATATCTGCCTTCATCTTCATATGGCGTTCATCCCCTGTGCATATCTGTGTCCACATTTCTCCTTTTTATAAGGATATCTGTCATGTTAGATTAGGGGCCAACCCTACTACAGTATTACTTTATCTTAACTAATTACATTCCAATGACCCTATTTCCAAATAAGGTCACATTCTCAGGTACTAGGGGTTAGGACTTCAACATATGAATTTTGGGGGGGACACAATTCAATCCATAACAATACTCAATAAATAAACTGTTGCATTATTTGCCAAGCACCTCAGGTGGACCCCAACTCTGAGACTTAATACATTTATCTTATTATAAAACACTGACAAGAAACTGGTTAGGTATACTTTGCTAATCATAAGGACTAATTTTATTTTCTGTACTCCTGATAGCAATTTATGGAGGTTGACTAGAAGTACCTCGTGAATGAATCCAAAAGACTACCTTCAAAGTTCAGAGCACAAAAGGTGGAGTGTTAAATTCCAAGCGTAGGCATTTGTCTGATGGATGAGTTCTTTGATCCTTTTCTCCCTTTCTCTTAAGAGGATTTAGGGTGAAGAACTGAGTATATATAAGTGCAATCTCTTTTTCACGCTCCTCCTCTCCAGTTCTTCCATTTCACTTCCTATTTCTTTGTATAAAAGACTTTGGAGAGCCCAAGAGCATAGCAGGCCTTTTTTGTGTATGTTTCAAATCAAAGAGATATCCAGTCAGCAAAAATCAAAGATCACAAGTAGCAAATCTGTCAGGTCTGAGATGTAACCCTGTGTCTTTTTTTCCAAAACAGACAATTGACCTTCTCAATAAGTCATAACTTATGTACTATATACAGAGGTATCAAGGGGTTTTGAAAGCACAGCATGTTTAATACAAAAATGTGTATTCTGCTATCTATAAGTAACAGAAAATAAGAGAATAAGTGTGACTGAGTCCACTTTAGTCTAATTTTTATGCTAATAATAATGTATCCTAAAGAGCACAGATTGCTTTTCCCTTAGTAGGTGGAAAGATATAGAAACAGATATAATGAAAGCTAGATAACATAAAATATGATTTTTTTTTTACTACTTATTCATTTCTTTTGTTCTTGAAAATGTGTTGAATTCACTACATAAGTGAGAAAAAGTCATAAGAAAGAAGGGCACCCCAAGCTTGAAGAAATAGCAGAACATGGAAATAAGTCTGAGGTGAGAACCATGAAATAAGATTCAGATCAGGGAAGAGAACAATTCTAACTAAAATACACTCTGAAGAATAAATGTAAGAATAAAGGCAATTTTAATCTGTCATCCTATTTGAAGCTTAAGTCCACATTAAATCTCCTACTACTGGAAAAAAGGAGGTGGTAAGAAAATACAAAGGAAGAGATTATTGGAAACTGCATAAATTAGTTGAGGAGGACTCATGCATAGGAGCTTTCCAAAGTTTCAAACACATATTCTGTATGTATGTGAGTATTTGTTTGTATAACTCATATTTTGTCAAGTTCAAGACAATTGTGACTTGCAGGATTGCTGAGGGTCTGAGAGGGAGAAAATGTATCTAAGAACAACTACCATAACAGTTGACATATAGTAGAGGATTAAAATTAGAAGTCAGTTTCTGGTGTTGGTTTCATTAGTACTGGCAGCAAAAGTTTTCACTTTGATTAAATAATTTTCTCTTTTATATTCAAAAGCTGGAAAAACATAACCTACAAAATAACATTAAAGGAGAAAAAGTAGGATGATAGAGCAGCTTGCTCCCAAGAAATCCTTAAATCTCAAAAAAGAGAATGATTGTTGTTTTTTGTTGCTGTTGCTGGTGTGTGTGTGTGTTTTAGGAAAACAGCTGTATATATCAGCAGGGGATGGTTAGGTTGGGCAGAGGCCATGAGAGAATAAGTGATATGAGAGCATTTTACTTTTATTGTCTGGAACTTTTTTCTCTGGGATGGAGCTTCAAAAATGGAACCCTCTCCCCTCAAGGTTTTCTCCTCATAGATATTTTTGAAAAAAATCTCTATTTTAAGGATTTTTTTCCACGATGGGTTAAAATAACTACATAAATTATTTTATGTAGTTAAAAGGCTCCAGATAGGTGACAGGGAGATTGAAGAAGGAGGATGATATGGTCCAGAAAATCTATTTCCAAGAAAACCCAGCCCCTGAAAAATCACGTGAAGTGTTTGACCATAGAGCAAGGTGTTTTAGATTCCTTTTTATTTTCAGCATCTTTAGGGGAAAATATGGATAGGTAAGCACCTAATGAGGCATTAACTAAACTGGGGTGGAAGGAGGGGAGATGCATAAGAAAGGAAATGTAATCATTATGGTATGTATCTCAATTGTGAATAATACTATGAATTATTATGTATTTCATAATAATGAAAATATATAATACAATTTGCCCCCAAATTTTGATATGAATACATTGGAAGAATACCTTTAAGGTGGAAGGAGCTTTTTAAGAATGCTAAACCCTCATTTTACTGATTAGGAAGGCAGTAGGTAACATGTGTAACTGAAAAATAAATACATTGTATTATAAGTGTGTAATTTAAACATACAGTGCAAATACCTCCCAAAATAGTTAGAAATGTGTTTCTCTCTGTGAGTGAGCAAAGGAGATTGGAGGATGGAAGGTGGGGACTGCTGACTTATACAATGAATCTAAACAATAAAAACATATTTTTAAATCAAGAAAGAAAGAGATGATGAATATAATTTTTAAAAGCTGTCTAGTTTTTCAGGAATTCTCTGGTGGTCCAGTGGTTAGGACTTGGCACTTTCACTGCCAGCGCCTGGGTTCGATCCCTGGTCAGGGAACTAAATCCCACACGTCATATGGTGCAGCCAAAAAAAAAAAAAATTGTCTAGTATTTTATCATAAACTTAGAATAATGTTTGGACACTGTGACTAAATTAAAAAATAAATTGTTTCAAAGATAAAACCTCTACTTGTCTGTATCTTAAATAAAACAGCGGGAAGAAAGACAAAGAATGTGAAAGAATAAAGACCAGGTTGCATTTGTGCGTATGAATACGATATAGCACTTACTTTTGACAGCACATACGTAGCTAAAAATGCATACATACATCTAAACGCTAAGCATTTCTACTGCCATATATATGCAACACATTCACATCAAAGTTAATTAATGTGTTATCATTCTAAAAATAAATACCAGATTTTACCTTATGTGTTTCCCATGTCCAGGCTTCAAGACCTTATTGTGCCATTTATTCCTTTAAGCAATTGCTACTCAGAGGAATATTCAGTTTGGTTTGGCAATTAACAGCATAAAGAGCTTAAGTGGCATTTGTTGAGAACTTTTTAGCCTTGGACAGAAGCCTTCTCATAGAGCAAATTTTCTTAGATATTCTTCAGAGAAATAATACCAAAAGGTGCTCCTTCAAAAGAGTAGCTCTAAGACAAATTATTTTGGAAACAACATATTACACTTTCATTTTGGATTTTGACCAGTATAGCCTTAATGTTTTCCTCAGTTTGACTACACATTAGATAGGTTTATTCCTGAATCTAGTCTCCTTTTTCTTAGAACAATGGCAGTTAGAAATATGATTGCTGACCTAACAACATGATTATCTTCGATATCATCCAAAAAAAAAAAAAAAAACTGGTCAAATTCTAGGAATCTTCAGTTCCCTTTTTCTTAGAACAATTACTATAGAAAACTTGCAATTGTAAGTTCTTTCTCTGTCCCTTTGAGATGTAAATCTTCCCTCAGTCTCTTACCAGTTTTACAAACCAGGAAGGCCTCTCTCAAGCATCTGGGAGCCATTCCTGTGAAATGTACTCATCAGGAAAGATAAAGTGCCCGTCTCCCTGTCTCTGGGGCAGGTATCACTAGCAAATACAGATGCCCTGCACAGTCACCACCCTTCCATCTAAAGTCATCTAGTACTTTTCCACTAGCTCACCTCACGGCTTAAAAACTCCTAACTTTTGTTTCAATAGAGAGGAGTTCAATCTCTCTCCCCTATTTCAATAGTCTTGAATAGTTTTCCCTGCCTGTTTAACGCCACCTGTTGCAGTATTTCTTTGGCAATATTTATAAAATACATTTTATATTAAATGTTTTCAGGAATACTGCAGAAAAGAAACCAGCCTACCTGAGGTTCCTAACCGAATGTTCCCAATTCATAGCACAATGAAAACTTTTATTTGTTAATACAGATTCCATTATACCAGTAGTTTTCTTCAAAGCATGGTTCAAAAACGAGCAATATCAGCACCAAATGGGAACTTGTTAGAAATAAAGTTTTCAGGCCCCACCCAGACCTTTTGAATCAGACAGTTTGGGGGTGGGGCTCAGCAACCTGTGGGTTACCAAGTCTACCAGGTAATTCTGATGCATGCACGCTAAACCACACTTTTTATCACATGTGTTGGGAAATTCAATCCTAGGTAACAGCAATAAAGAAACAAAGGCCAGCTAAGAAAGAGCATTACTCTATTTATTTATTTATTGCATTTTAATAATTGAAATTAAGACTCAGACAAATTTCTGTCCTAAAATTTAGAATGCAGAGCAAACAAATATATTTATATTTTATTTATGACTAAAGGCTTTTTAGGTTTCCGTGTTAGCTGTCCTCTCTGCCATGCACCTTTCTTTCCTGCTCCACACAATATATAAATACGTTATTATTTGTCATTATTCTAGAACTAATATAAAAGTTTTATGATCAAGAATCTGGAGGTTTATTTGCACTCATTACTGTTAATTCTGGGAAGTCTTTCTCTTGTCATATTTTTTGACATCCCATGAAAATACAAAGCATTTCTCCAGCACCTAATGTCTTCTTTCTTCTTTAAAACTTCATAGAAATTTCTGTTTGAAAACATATATTTTAAATGTCTAGCTTAGCTTATACCATTGTTTATCTTTGTATGTCTACATATATATATTTCCCTGTCAGATTCAATGTAATTAATTTTTATGAATTCTGAATTGCCTGTATTTTTCAATACCCTTCATTTGCTACCAGTCAACTTAAGACTCATAGAATTTGAACAGTTTTTTTGTTTTTTTTTTTTTTCAGGATGATATTGAAGATACTCATGTTGTTAGGTGAGCAATCATATTTCTAACTGCCATTACTAAACCAAATATTGTTTCTTGTGATTAATGTATTTCCTTCCAGTTGCATATATAAATTGCATGTTACATTCAGAAGTAGTACAGAGTCTGCAGAGAAAGCAGAACTCTGAATTAGAGGCGATAGTCCTTACAGAAGGCTCATGTGACTTATTTTTTGGGTTTTTTAGCTGTGGAGAAATGGCACTAACTACCCATATTATACAAGGCTGATTTTCTCCCTCCCTTACAAACAAGATCCATTCCCCACCCACATTTTTACCTTAGGTCTTTAGACAATATCTTTAACACTGAAGCTGGAAAAGCTAGGATTGAGAGTGGGAATCTGTAATGCCTACATACCAACGTGTACTTAATAATCACAGTCATGCAGAGAGATAAAGTTCACCTTTTATAATAACATTTGTGAATTTTTACATGTACATAAGTGTAATAAGCCTAGCAATTCCTCCAGGTATGCATAGTAAATCTTCAAGCAAAGACAGGTATAGTGTGTATTTCCTTGCATTTACATTAATTAATATTTGTCACTTTTTTCATTGTCCCATCATGAATCTGTTGGAACCTACAGACTTTTCAGTTGGTTTTGTTAGAGCATTTTCTTTTGTTACCAATTTGTCACCACATTATAGATGAGAATGACGCCAAATATAACTATCCCTGAATGAAATTTGAATTTTTTAGCCCATTGGGAAGGACTGTTGGTTGAAAAATCTACTCGTTTCCATTTTCCCAGAAAAATTAATGAGAGGAAATGAATTCAAGTGCTCATTTTTTTTTTCTGGATTCTTCTCCTAGAAAATGTTTAGTCAACAAGCAAACTATTTGTCACAGATTGCTTAGGGTAAATTTTGCTCTGAGACAGAGAATTGTCTACATGAGAGCCATTAGAATTCTTGACAGACATGGACTCTGTCTGGAGGAACATCTCTGAACTTGGAAGCTGAAGATCCTGTTAATAAATATAAATCTACTTCATATTTTTGTAAATATATCTTCTCTGCTTTTCCATTTTCCTTTGTGTTTTGAAGGTGTTCTGTGCACTGATTTAAAAACTATTGGGGACCCCACTGAGGTTAATGAATAGGTGGAACCAAATATGTTGATGTCACGAAGACACTGATTGGCAGTGATTGTGCTGGCAAAACACTTTCCTCTGTTCTCTAAATTCTCTATAATACCATTTTCTGTTCTATTAGTCACATAACTGTGTGGAGGAAAAACCTTTTCAGTTTCTAACTGTACTTGTTGTTTACTGTAAATTACTCTTATGAAAATATTCCCATGTATTTGCCTGTGCAAGTGTGCATGTAATTGCATTTTGGCAAGAGGGCAAAAATACATCCACTTTGAAAATGAAGTCTAAGGGGTGCTTGTACAAACAATGACATTTTTAGGTTGACTCTTGGTTGAAATTTCTTTTGTATTCCTAAAACTGACAAGCTGACAGTCTCATCATCTTAGCTTCTCCAGCCACAAGATAGGTACAAAGCTGATGCTTCTAGGTTTTTCCTGACATTGAACCTTTCTCGAACATGCCACATTTAAGGATAAAGGGAATTCTCTTGTAAACTCTCATATCTTGCTGAGGGCATGCATATGTACCTCTCAAAGCCCATCACCAAGTCATATGCAAATATATTCCAAAAGGTGCCATTGCTGTCATAACAGGGAGGTGAACTGGAGGTGTTCCCAGAATAATGGTAGAAAGCTGAGCTGAAGGACTGCTGTCTGCTTCTACTTATGAATAACCTATCAAAGGTGGCACCCCAGGCAATCAGCTCACTCATGAGCAGATGATAGCTGTCTGGAGTTTCATGTCATAATTACTGAAAAGGAAAATTTCTGAAGTAAAATAATAGGTTTGATAAATACACAGTCACCACAAGACTACAGAAAAATTATCTTTTTATAACTACAGTATCAAAAATAGGCTATACATGTTCCTTCTCAGAATAAGAAGTACTATTATGAGAGTGCTAGAGCTTTGTATAATCTTTGTTTTCCCAGGTAGAGATCATAGGAATTTTACAGGTTTAAGCAAAGTGATCTGGCAATAATAAATGGAAATATGAGTTTATAAGCTCAGCTGTCTTGCCAAGCTGGACTGTCTGCCCATCTCTGGACTATTATTTGTGTAAGAAATAAACTATCTTATTTAAACTACAAAAAAAAAAAAAATGGAAAGAGTAGTGAAAGGAGAAAAATAGGAAAACTAATGGTGTTTCTCTTTTTCTTTTTTTTTTTTTTGATTTTTTGAATTTTATTTTATTTATTTTTTATACAGCAGATTCTTATTAGTTATCTATTTTATACATATTAGTGTATATATGTTAACCCCAATCTCCCAGTTCATCCCACCACCACCCCGCCTCTGGCCACTTTCCCCCCTTGGTGTCCATACGTTTATTCTCTATATCTATGTCTCTATTTCTGCCTTGCAAACTGGTTTATCTGTACCATTTTTCTAGATTCCACATATATGCGTTAATATACGATATTTGTTTTTCTCTTTCTGACTTACTTCACTCTGTATGACAGTCTCCACATCCATCTGCATCTCTACAAATGACCCGGTTTCTTTCCTTTCTATGGCTGAGTAATATTCCACTGTATATATGTACCACATCTTCTTTATCTGTTCATCTGTCAATGGACATTTAGGTTGCTTCCATGTCCTGGCTATTGTAAATAGTGCTGCAATGAACATTGGGGTGCCTGTGTCTTTTTGAATTATGGTTTTCTCTGGGTACATGCCCAGTAATGGGATTGCTGTGTCATATGGTAGTTCTATTTTTAGTTTTTAAGGAACCTCCATACTGTTTTCCATAGTGGCTGTATCAATTTACATTCCCACCAACAGTGCAAGAGGGTTCCCTTTTCTCCACCCCCTCTCCAGCATTTGTTGTTTGTAGATTTTCTGATGATGCCCATTCTAAACAGTGTGAGGTGATACCTCATTGTAGTTTTGATTTGCATTTCTCTAATAATTAGTGATGTTGAGCAGCTTTTCATGTGCCTCTTGGCCATCTGTATGTCTTCTTTGTAGAAATGTCTACTTAGGTCTTCTGCCCATTTTTTGATTGAGTTGTTTGTTTTTTTTTAATATTGAGCTGCATGAGCTGTTTATATATTTTGGAGATTAATCGTTTGTCCGTTGATTTTTTGCAAATATTTTCTCCCATTCTGAGGGTTGTCTTTTTGTCTTTTTTATGGTTCCTTTGCTGTGCAAAAGCTTTTAAGTTTCATTAGGCCCCATTTGTTTATTTTTGTTTTTATTTCCATTACTCTAAGAGGTGGGTCAAAAAGATCTTGCTGTGATTTATGTCAAAGAGTGTTCTTCCTATATTTTCCTCTAATAAGAGTTTTATAGTATCCAGTCTTACATTTAGGTCTTTAATCCATTTTGAGTTTATTTTTGTGTATGGTGTTAGGGAGTGTTCATTCTTTTCCATGCAGCTGTCCATTTTTCCCAGCACCACTTATTGAAGAGGCTGTCTTTTCTCCATTGTATATTCTTGCCTCCTTTATCAAAAATAAGGTGACCATATGTGCGTGGGTTTATCTCTGGGCTTTCTATCCTGTTCCATTGATCTATATTTCTGCTTTTGTGCCAGTACAATATTGTCTTGATTACTGCCGCTTTGTAGTATAGTCTGAAGTCAGGGAGTCTGATTCCTCCAGCTCCGTTTTTCTTTCTCAACACTACTTTGGCTATTCGGGGTCTTTTGTGTCTGCATAGAAATTTAAAGATTTTTTGTTCTAGTTCTGTAAAAAATGCCACTGGTAATTTGATAGGGATTGCATTGAACCTGTAGATTGCTTTGGGTAGTATAGGCATTTTCACAATATTGATTTTTCCAATCCAAGAACATGGTATATCTCTCCATCTGTTTGTGTTATCTTTGATTTCTTTCATCAGTGTCTTATAGTTTTCTAAGTACAGGTCTTTTACCTCCTTAGATAGATTTATTCCTAGGTATTTTATTCTTTTTGTTGCAATGGCTAATGGGATTGTTTCCTTAATTTCTCTTTCTGATCTTTCATTGTTAGTGTATAGGAATGCAAGGGATTTCTGTGCATTAAGTTTGTATTGTGCAACTTTACCAAATTCATTGATTAGCTCTAGTATTTTTCTGGTGGCATCTTTATTTATTTATTTATTTATTTATATTTTTGGCTGTGTTGGGTCTTCATTGCTGTCCACGGGCTTTCTCTAGTTGGGGTGAGCGGGGGCCACTCTTTGTTGTGGTGCGCAGGTTTCTCATTGTGGTGGCTTCTTTTGTAGTGGAGCACGGGCTCCAGGCATACAGGTTTCAGTAGTTGTGGCATGCAGGCTCAGCAGCTGTGGCGAATGGGCTTAGTTACTCCACAGCCTGTGGTATCCTCCCGGACCAGGGCTTGAACCCATGTCCCCTGCAGAGGCAGGCAGATTCTTAACCACTGTGCCACCAGGGAAGCCCTGGTGGCATCTTTAGGATTATCTATGTATAGTCTCATGTCATCTGCAAACAGTGACAGTTTTACTTCTTCTTTTCCAGTTTGTATTCCTTTTATTTCTTTCTCTTCTCTGATTGCCATGTCTAGGACTTCCAAGACTATGTTGAATAATAGTGGCGAGAGTGGACATCCTTGTCTTTTTCCTGATCTTAGAGGAAATGCTTTCAGTTTTTCAGCATTGAGAGGATTGTTTGCTGTGGGTTTGACATATATGGACTTTATTATGTTGAGGTAAGTTCCCTCTGTGCCCATTTTCTGGAGAGTTTTTATCATAAATGGGTGTTGAATTTTGTCAAAAGCTTTTCTGCATCTATGGAGATGATCATATAGTTTTTATTCTTCTGTTTATTAATATGGTGTATCACATTGATTGATATGCATATATTGAAGAATCCTCGCATCCCTGGGACAATCCCACTTGATCATGGTGTATGATCCTTTTAATGTGTTGTTGGATTCTGATGCTAGTATTTGATGAGGATTTTTGCATCTTTATTCATCAGTGACATTGGTCTGTAATTTTCTTCTTTTGTAGTATCTCTGTCTAGTTTTGGTATCAGGTTAATGGTGGCCTCATAGAATGAGTTTGGCAGTGCTCCTTCCTCTACAATTTTTTGGAAGAGTTTGAGAAGGATGTGTGTTAGCTCTTCTCTAAATGTTTAATAGAATTCACCTGTGAAGCCATCTGGTCCTGAACTTTTGTTTGTTGGAAGATATTTAATCACAGTTCCAATTTCATTACTTATGATTGGTCTGTTCATATTTTCTATTTCTTCCTGGTTCACCCTTGGAAGCTTATACCTTCTTAAGAATTTGTCCATTTCTTCCAGGTTGTCCACTTTATTGGCATAGAGTTGCTTGTAGTAGTCTCTTATGATGCCTTGTATTTCTGCGGTGTCCATTGTATCTTCTCCTTTTTCATTTCTAATTTTATTGATTTGAGTCTTCACCCTCTTTTTCTTGATGAGTCTGACTAAAGGTTTATCAATTTTGTTTATCTTTTCAAAGAACCAGCTTTTAGTTTTATTGATCTTTGCTATTGTTTTTTTTCTATTTCATTTATTTCTGCTCTGATCTTTATGATTTCTTTCCTTCTCCTAACTTTGGGTTTTGTTTTTTCTTCTTTCTCTAGTTCCTTTAGGTGTAAGTTTAGATTGTTTATTTGAGATTTTTCTTGTTTCTTGAGGTAGGATTGTATTGCTATAAACTTCCTTCTTAGAACTGCTTTTGCTGCATCCCATAAGTTTTGATCATCGTGTTTTCGTTGCCATTTGTCTCTGGTATTTTTTGATTTCCTCTTTGATTTCTTGGTTATTTAGTAACATATTGTTTAGTCTCCGTGTGTTTGTGTTTTTTACGATTTTTCCCTGTAATTGATTTCTAATCTCATAGCCTTGTGGTTGGAAAAGATGCTTGATATGATTTCAATTTTCTTAAATTTACTGAGGCTTGATTAGTGACCTAAGATGTAATCTATTCTGGAGAATGTTCCATGTGCACTTGAGAAGAAAGTGTAATCTGCTGGTTTTGGATGGTATGTCCAATAAATATCAGTTAAATCTATCTGGTCTATTGTGTCATTTAAAGCCTGTGTTTCCTTATTAATTTTCTGTCTGGATGATCTGTCCATTGGTGTAAGTGAGGTGTTAAAGTCCCCCACTATTACTCTGTTACTGTTGATTTCCTCTTTTATAGCTGTTAGCAGTTGCCTTATGTACTGACGTGCTCCTATGTTGGGTGCATATATATTTATAATTGTTATATCTTCTTCTTGGATTGATCCCTTGATCATTATGTAGTGTCCTTCCTTGTCTCTTTTAACATTTTTTATTTTAAGTCTACTTTATCTGATATGAGAATTGTTCCTCCAGGTTTCTTTTGATTTCCATTTGCACGGAATATCTTTTTCCATCCCCTCACTTTCAGTCTGTATGTATCCCTAGGTCTGAAGTGGGTCTCTTGTAGACAGCATATATATGGCTCTTGTTTTTGTGTCCATTCAGCGAACCTGTGTCTTTTCGTTGGAGCATTTAATCCATTCATGTTTAAGGTAATTATCGATCTGTATGTTCCTATGCCCATTTTCTTAACTGTTTTGGGTTTGTTTTTGTATGTCCTTTTCTTCTCTTGTGTTTTCCACTTAGAGAAGTTCCTTTAGCATTTACTGTAGTGCTGGTTTGGTGGTGCTGAATTCTCTTAGCTTTTGCTTGTCTGTAAAGCTTTTGATTTCTCCATCGAATCTGAATGAGATCCTTGCCAGGTACAGTAATCTTGGTTGTAGGTTCTTCCGTTTCATCACTTTAAATATATCGTGCCACTCCTTTCTGGCTTGTAGCGTTTCAGGTGAGAAATCAGTTGTTAACTTTATGGGAATTCCCTTGTATGTTATTTGTCGTTTTTCCCTTGTTGCTTTCAGTAATTTTTCTTTGTCTTTAATTTTTGCCAGTTTGATTACTATGTGTCTCAGCATGTTTCTCCTTGGGTTTATCCTATATGGGACTCGCTGCGCTTCCTAGACTTGGGTGGCTATTTCCTTTCCCACGTTACGGAAGTTTTTGACTATAATCTCTTCAAATATTTTCTCGGGTCCTTTCTCTCTCTCTTCTCCTGCTGGGACCCCTGTCGTGTGAATGTTGGTGAATTTAATATTGTCCCAGAGGTGTCTTAGGCTGTCTTCATTTCTTTTCATTCGTTTTTCTTTATTCTGTTACACAGCAGTGAATTCCACCATTCTGTCTTCCAGGTCACTTATCCGTTCTTCTGCCTCAGTTATTCTGCTATTGATTCCTTCTAGTGTATTTTTCATTTCAGTCACTGTATTGTTCATCTCTGTTTGTTTCTTCTTTAATTCTTCCAGGTGTTTGTTCTTTAATTCTTCTAGGTCTTTGTTGAACATTCCTTGCATCTTCTGGATCTTTGCCTCCATTCTTTTTCCGAGGTCCTCGATCATCTTCACTATCATTATTCCGAATTTTTTTTCGGGAAGGTTGCCTATCTCCACTTCATTTAATTGTTTTTCTAGGGTTTTATCTTGTTCCTTCATCTGGTACAAAGTCCTCTGCCTTTTCATTTTGTCTATCTTTCTGTGAATGTGGTTTTCGTTCCACAGGCTACAGGATTGTAGTTCTTCTTGGTTCTGCTGTCTGCCCTCTGGTGGATGAGGCTATGTAAGAGGCTTGTGCAAGCTTCCTGATGGGAGGGACTGGTGGTGGGTAGAGCTGGGTGTTGCTCTGGTGGGCAGAGCTCAGTAAAACTTTAATCTGCTTCTCTGCTGATGGGTGGGGCTGAGTTCCTTCCCTGTTGGTTATTTGGCCTGAAGCATCCCAGCACTGGAGCCTACCCGGCTCTTTGGTGGAGCTAATGGCGGACTCTGTGAGGGCTCACGCCAAGGAGTACTTCCCAGAACTTCTGCTGCCAGTGTCCTTGTCCACGTGGTAAGCCACAGCCACCCCCTGACTCTGCCGGAGACCCTCCAACACTAGCAGGTAGGTCTGGTTCCTTCTCCTATGGGGTCACTGCTCCTTCCCTTGGGTCCCGATGCACACATTACTTTGTCTGTGCCCTCCAAGAGTGGAGTCTCTGTTTCCCCCAGTCCTCTGGAACTCCTGCAATCAAATCCCACTAGCCTTCAAAGTCTGATTCTCTAGGCATTCCTCCTTCCATTGCCGGACCTCCCCCCCCCACCCCCGACGTGGGGCTCAGAACCTTCACTCCAGTGGGTGGACTTCTGGGTGTAAGTGTTCTCTAGTTTGTGAGTCACCCACCCAGCAGTTTTGGGATTTGATTTTATTGTATTTGCACCCCTCCTACTGTCTCATTATAGCTTCTTCTTTGTCTTTGGATATGGGGTATCTTCTTTGGTGAGTTCCAGTATCTTCCTGTTGATGATTGTTCAGCAGTTAGTTGTGATTCCAGTGCTCTTACAAGAGGGAGTGAGAACATGTCCTTCTACTCTGCCATCTTGAAGCAATCTCTCTTTTTCTGACTTAATCTTCATTCTGCTTGTGACACTATTGACCTCCCCCTTTATAATCCAATCCTAAAATATCTTGCCAAATTTTCCCACTTTAATGTTCTGATCTAGTCAAATATATTATAAATATTACTTTATTCTAAATGTGCCTCTTTCTTTCTATCCTGTGTGACTTTATTTATCTTGTACTCTCATTTTGGAAGCCCTTCTCATTGCATGAAAGTTGACAGTGATTGTCCAGAGAGAACTCCTGCTCAGTGACTCTTGCTGCATTCTCAGTTTCTATTTGTACTTGACTGAATGAACGTCTTCCCTCTTATCTAACTGTCCATAAGTAAACATCTCAAGCCTTTCAGGTGGTGGTTCCCAGACTTAAGGTTCTTTACATTCTCTATTATGCTTTGTACAAAGAGAAGGCATCCATATTTCTTAGTAAAGTGTTTTATAATAGGTTTATTGGCATTGTGATTTAATAGCTGACTATTAGGAGGATTCTTCTATCTGATTAAAATTCATGACCACCCATTATCACTATCAGAGAGGGATTAAAACAAAGGGCTATGCTTGCTGATGTTTGTAAAAGCAAGGCAAGTGGGAGAAAAAGATATGGAAAAGCTGATTTAGCATATAGAATACTGGTATCATGGTTCAGTTTCAGGGGTTCTGGCAACTAGGGCAGTAGTTATAAAATGGGATGATCAGTTTTAGAATCAAAGTAGGTATTATTTTAATGCACATTTCTTTTCCTCCTTGAAAATTATTCGCATATTGGGAAGAAGAATATTGGAGGTGAGTGGAGTAGGCATGTGCATTTTGACAAATATCCCCAAACAATTTAGAAATCCCTGTTATATATTTTCTCCCACAGGTAGGAAAACAATAACATAAGGATAGAGAGCCATAAAAGAAGAGATATAAGACTGATTTACCCCCAAAACTTCACCTTTGTGGTTCCTGGGCCTAGCACAGTGTATGTCATAGAGTAATTGTATAATACATTTGTCTTATTAAAAAGAAAGAGAAACAGCACTACTTCCACAGTGGCATTACATACCTACAAAGAGTTCTATAGTCAGATGTGCTTGGGAAATTCTGGATTAAATGAAGCTTAACCAAGTCTTTCCTGAAGTCTTCTCACAAATGTAAACATGCTTTGTAAGTTTTCCAAAGAAGGCATATGTTTCCCAAACTGATTTTACCAAAGGATCCTATCCCTGTGTTTTTCCAAGGACTCTAATGGAGCTCTGATTCCATGGAATAAACGATTGGAAATACTGAATTAATTTTTAAAAATTAAAGAAAACATGTAAATATAAAAAATGAAGTCAAGCTAATAGGTCATTTGTGTTATGCTTTAACATTATTTCTCTAAAAAATTACCTTTGTTATTTACCATTTTATGTTTAAAAATATAGTTTAGCTGTTTACTAAACTATATTTAACAGGATATAGTGAATGCAGGATTTTTTGATTATTCCTTTGTTAGTGAAGTGTGCTTCACACTGACTCACACCTCTTAACCCAACCTTCACCTGTAGAAATGGAGATCTTCTCTATTCAAAATTCTATTTTACATCTGAAAGAACAAGGCCATTAAATAACTGTGTTCTTATAACAGAGTTTGGACTACAACCTGGATCTCAACTCACCAACAGTGGGTCTTCATATACAATCTTTGATGTCACATTTCTGTCTACCCCTTGATCTCATGTTTCAAAATTCTCATGAGATACTCCTTGCAAAATTATTAAAAGAAATAATCAATTCATATTGTCAAGTGTTACTGATTTGCCTAAGTAGATTTACCACTTCCAGGTCTGTTTTCAGATAGAATAATTCACTCCATTAAATTACTGAAAGAGATTATTTCATCTGTATCTATCAAAGAGGAGAGAAAAATATTGATAGAAATTTTAATGCTTTGACAGACATTTTAATGATTTCCTATAGAAACAAACCATTGTTTTGAAATATTTAAGTAATAGAATCTGTCAAAAGTCAGATCCACAATAAATAGCTACCTCCAAAAGTGACATATACACTTTATGCAGTTTTCCATTTTTTATTAATCATTATGAATTCATAAATTTCTTAATGAAAAAGATAAATACACAAAAGTAAAGAGAGCAGTGTAACAAAACCTCATGCACTGAATACTTCACCTCACCAATAGCAATACAAGTACAATTTTGTGTCACCTCAAACATTATACCCTCCCACTACTGAATTATTTCTAAGAAGAAAATCCCAAGCATCATATTTTACTCCTAAATTATTTAGTACCTTATGTAGTTTCATACAATATATGTGTTGCAATAAATACAATCAGTATTATCCAAATCACATTATTTTCTTTTTTAGTTCAATTCTAATGAGAGCTTCCCCAGGCTGATTTTAGGACCCTGGAGGGTCCTAAAAATGGCTCCTCTCTACTTTCCCCTAGGACATGCTATTTCCTATCAGGATGACAATTTCTCATTGTTCTTGTCTTTTTTATTTTGAATTATTTTATTTTTACAGAGAAATTCCTCTAAGTTTCTGGGGAAATGGAAAATATTACCATCTTTGTAGGAAGTCTGGGTAAGGATGCAAACCTCTGCTTACCCTTCTTTTTTGTACAAAATTCAGATCCTGATGATTAAAAATGACTCAATCATTATTATTCATTGTATATTTTAGGTTATTTGAAATAAATAAATAAGTAGGCCAGAGGGTTCTGCATTTGTTTTGGAAGTAGCTCTTGTACCAAGTCTTTAATCTGAGAGTTGGTTATTTAAGTATTTTTTTCTGTCCTTTCTAGTAGGACCTATATTTCAAGGTAACCAAATAACTGTAAGTGATAAGGAAAAACTCTTCTTTACAAAATAACCCCATCTAATATACAGTGAAAGAAAATTTTTAAATTCACCACTTTTCTTACTAAATAATTTCCTCAAGCTAAAACCATTATATTTAAAAAAAGTGTTTAGGAATTGAATATTTATAGTGTCCAAAGTGTCATCTGGAGTAATATAAAGATTTGTAATGGAGGAATTAGAGTATAATCACCTGAACCCCAAGTTAATTTTATCCAAGCTAATAGAAAGATAAATAAAACACATGTGTACACTGATGTGATCCAATATGTAATATACAGCTTCATCTCTAAAATATTCTTGACTAATTTCTAAATCTGAATTCAGTTAAGTCTCTTTATAAGAAATGTAGGGGATAGAGGGATATGTAAGAGGCACTACCAGGATGAATTAGATAAATCCAAAAAGAAAACTGATTTTCTCCCAACAAGTTCATGGAGTAAAATACAAGGGAAGAGCAGTGGCGTTTCTAGGTTAAAACGACATAATATTCAACTCTCAACAATTCATTGTAGAAAGATACTTCAGGGACAATTGAAGAAAAGTGAATATGAATTGAACATCAGATGATATTTAGGCACTACTGTGATTTGGGGATATGATAATGCTACTGCTATGAGAGAAAACTGCTAATGTCTTTGTTCATGCATACTAAAGTAGTGGTGAGATATAATGTAAGTAAATGTAATTTATATAATAAATATATAAATAATATTTCTGTTACCCCAGAAGTTGCCCTGGACCTGCTTCAAGTCAATCCATTCTTCCACAGAGGCAACTGCCATTCTAATTCTTATTATCACAGATAAATTTTGCTTGTTCTTTGGCTGCTTATAAGCGTTGTCAAATAGATGTAATTTTTGTATGTGGCTTCACTCAACATACTGGTGTCATGTTCTTTTGTATAGCTGTATTTCTTTTTTATTTCTGTGCCATATTCCACTGTATGAATATGCCAAAATTATTTTTACTTTGCTCAGAGTTTTTATTTTAAAAGGGAGAAACATTTTATTAAATGTGTTTTATACATGTATTTAGATGATAATATATTTTTTTCTTTTTTGATGATGAATTATATTGATTGACTCTAGGTTCTTTGAATTTTAGGATCAGCCTGTCAGTTTCTACAAAAATCTAGCTGAGATTTTATTTTTTTTAATTTTTTAAAGTATTTTTATTCTATTTATTTATTTATTTATTTTGGTCACGCCACGCAGCTTGTGGGATCTTAGTTCCCCAGCCAGGGATTGAACCCAGACCCTCAACAGTGAAAGTGCAGAATCTGAACGACTAGACTGCCAGGGAATTCCCTAGCTAAGATTTTAAGTGTGATTTGATCAAACTATGGATCAATTTGGAAAGAATTGACATAACAGTATTGAGCCAATCCAGAAACAAGATACTGCTCTCCATTCATTTGCATCCTTAGTTTCTCTAAGCAACGTTTTGTAGTTTTCAGTGTACAAATCTGTCATATCTTTTGTTAGAATTATTTCTAAATGTTTCATATTTTGGTGGTATTGTAATATTTTATTTCAACTTCTTATTGTTCAATATAGCAAATAGAAATACTTTTTATTTTGATCTTGTATCCTGCAATATTGGTAAACACGCTTATTATTTCTAATAACTATTTTATAGATTTTATCTAATTTTCTTCATAAACTTTAGTGCCATCTGTAGATAAAGACCATTTTATTTCTTGCTTTCCAATCAGAATGCGTTTCATATATTGGGTTGGCCAAAAAGTGCCTTCGGTTTTTAAGCAAAAATGAAAGACACATTTCTCATTTTCACCAAGAACTTTATGGAACAACGTATTCACCCTTTTATGCCACTACCTTCTGCCATTTTTCAGGCAACTTCATAATTCCATCTTCCCAAAACTTTTTTATCTTTTTGAGCAAAGAACTGGTCCAGATGCCTTTTACAGTCTTCCAGGGAATTGAAATTTTTTCCATTAAGAGAATTTTGTAAAGACCGAAATAAATGGAAATCCAAAGGTGCAATGTCTGGTGAATACGGTTGATGAATCAGAACTTCCCAGCCAAGCTGTAACAGTTTTTACCTGGTCATCAAAGAAACTTGTAGTCTTGCATTATCCTGATGGAAGATTATGCATTTTCTGTTAACTAATTCTGGACGCTTTTTGTCAAGGCTGCTTTCAGTTGGTCTAATTGGGAGCAGTACTTGTTGGAGTTAATCGTTTGGTTTTCAGGAAGGAGCTCATAATAGAGGACTCCTAATCCCACCATATACACAACATCATCTTATTTGTATGAAGACTGACCTTTGGTGTGGTTGGTTCATTTCTCTTGCCTTGCAATCTCTTCCATTCCACATTATTGTACAGTATCCACTTTTCATTACCTGTCAAAATTTGTTTTAAAAACGGAATGTTTTTATTACATTTAAGTAGAGAATTGGATGTGGAAATAGGGTAAAGAAGTGGTTTTTTTTGCTTAACTTATGTGGAACCCAAACATCAAAGTGATTAACATAACCAAGCTGGTGCAAATGATTTTCAATGCTTGATTTGGATATTTTGAGTATGTTGGCTATCTCCCACGTGGTATAACATTGATTGTTCTCAATTAATGTCTCGATTTGATTGCTATCAACTTCAACTTGTCTACCCTACCGTGGAGCATTGTCCAGTGAGAAATCTCCAGCATGAAACTTCGCAAACCACTTTTGACATGTTTGATCAGTCACAGCACCTTCTCCATACACTGCGCAAATCTTTTTTTGTGTTTCAGTTGTGTTTTTACCTTTCTTGAAAAAATAAAGCATAATATGCTGAAACTGTTGCTTTTTTTTCTTCCATCTTCAATATTAAAATGTCTACACAAAAATTCAACAATTTTGATAAATCTTTTTTTAAATACACGCTATGACAGCTGTCATAATCTAACAAAAGTGTTTTGAATGAAGTAAAAGACAAATAAGTACTACTAGAGCCATCTTATGGAAAAAAAAGGAAGGAACCTTTTGGCCAACCCAATATTTTTCTACCTGATTACACAGGCTAGAAACTCCAGTACAGTGTTGACTAGAAGTGGCAAGAGTGGATATTCTTGTCTTGCTCTTGCTCTTAGAGGAAAATCATTGAGTTTTTCTATCAGTATTATGTTAGTTAAAGGATTTTCAAAGATATCGATTTTCAGGTTGAGGAAGTTGCCTTCTATGCCTAAGTTGCTAAGGGTAGGTTTGGTTTGTTGGTTGTTTTATGACAAAGGAATGATGGATTTGTCTAATGTTCTTCCTGCATTTACTGAGTTAATCATATGAATTTTTTTTTAGCCTGCTAATGTGGTGAATTATCTTGACTGATTTTTGAATGTTAAACCAAATTTATATTCCTTGGAGCATCTCCCACTTGCTCATGATACAATGTTCTTTTTTACATATTGTTGAATTTCTTTGTTCAAATGCTATTTTTAATCTTTTTATCTACATTCATGAAGACATCGATTTGAACATTTCTTTTTCCCCTCTTTATCCTTTTTCAATCTGATAGAATGAGTTGGAAAGTATTCCTTCTTCTTCAATTTTATAGAACAGTATGTGTATAATTGGTATTAGTTCTTTCTTAAGTATTGGTTGAATTTGCCAATGAAGGCATTTGGGCCAGGAATTTTCACTTTAGGAAGATTTTTAACTCTAAGGTTAATTTCCTTAGGGGATATAGGACTTTTCACATTATGAATTTTTCTTGAGTGAACTTTGGTACCTTGTGTCTTTTTAAAAATTTGTCTATTTCACCTAAATCTTCAAATTTATTGACATAAAGTCGATAATAATATTTCTTCATTATCTTTTTGATATCTGGTGTATATCACACCTTTTTCATCCCTGCTAATGTTGATCTGTGTCTTTTCTCTCTCTTACTTTCTCTTCTTTTTTTTTAATCTATCTGGCTAGATGTTTATAAACCAGTTTTCATGCTTTAAACTATTTTTCTCTATTGTTTCTGCTTTATATTTCATTAATTTTTTATCTGATTCATTTTATTTGTTTTTATCTACATAACTTGGTTTCATTTGCTCTTTTTTGTCTAGCTTAAGGTGGAAGTTAGATTCATTGCTTTGAGATCTTTCTTCTTTTCTAATATAATAAGTATAATGCTATAAATATTCCCTAAGTATTGCTCTAGTGGCAACTCACAAATTTTCTTGTGATATGTTTTCATTTTCATTCAGTTCAAAACTCTTTCTAATTTCCCTCTGTATTTTTTTTTTTTTTTTTTTGACCATGCTACTTTGGAATTTTTTTTCCCCTAAATATTTGGACATTTTCCAGAGATCTTTCTATTTTTTTTTAAATTTTTATTTGAGTGTAGTTGATTTAAAATGTTGTGTTGGTTTCTGCTGTACAGCAAAGTGAATCCCATATATATGTATATGTGTGTGTGTGTGTGTGTGTGTGTGTGTGTGTGTGTATATATATATAGCCACCCTTTTTTAGATTCTTTTCCCATATGGATCATTACAGAGTATTGAGAAGAGTTCCCTGTGCTATACAGTAGGTCCTTATTAGTTATCTATCTTATATATAGTAGTGTGTATGTGTCATTCCCAGTCTCCCAATTTATCCCTCCAGAGAGCTTTCTATTGATTTCCAATTTAATGTCATTGTTTTCAGAGAAGATATTTTTTATATGTCATGAATCCTTTAAAATTGATTGAGATTTGTTTTACAGCCCAGAATATGTTGTGTACATGTGTAAGAAAAATTTGTATTCTGTTGTTTTGGGGGTCAGGAGAGAGTGTAGAAATGTTAATATGTCAGTATTTTTTTATATCCTCGTTGATTTTCTCCAGAGTTCTCTGGGCCCTACATAGTCTGTGTAGTGTTTCCCTGAATACATGACGGTTTCTTATAAGTACCTCCAAGGGGCAAGACACCATGTTTTCAGGAGGAAGGCAGGCCAATGCCTGGTCTCCTGACAAGTATAATTCCAGGGATAGATGGTGCTTTTATTAGAAAAAAATATTGTTTATCATTGTTGGAGCCACTAGGTAAATCATTCTTCAGTCAGACAGCAGGTTCATAGTGGCTCTTAAGGGACCTCCTGTGGAGCCTCCTAGACAGCTGATAAACCTTAAAGTTCCTCTTCAGTGTATCACACTGCAAATTCAGATCACATCTGGCCCACATCACATCACCCTGTGTGGCTTTGGCCATGAGGAACTCATGAAATGTTCACGGGGAACATGAGAAGCTCTCAGTGTACTCTTCTGGCTGTGAGCAATAAACGGTCTATTCTTCTGATCCAGGGATCTTTTGTATTCTGTCAGTATTCATTAGCCTGTAAGTAAAGTAAGATGTCAGGCCCTTCAGTTTCTTACTTAACAGAGGTCTGTTAGGATTCTTGGCAACGAGGAGTTTTGTTTTCATCAAATTTGGAATTTTTTCAAACATTTCTTCTAATATTTTCTGTCTCCTCCTCTCTCCTCTTCTTGGATTCCAATCACATGTACATTAGGTCACTTTAACCTCTCTCACAGCTCACTGATACTCTTTTTTTTTTTTAACATCATCATCATATCATTCTCTTTTCTCTCTTTTATTTTGGATAATTTCTATTGCTAAATTTTTCAAATTTACAAATCTCTTTTTCTGCAATGTCTAATCAGAAGTTGATCTCATCTAGTGTATTTCTCGTCTCACACATTACAGTTTTAAAATATGCAACTTAAATTTTTGATCTGATGAGTATAGTCATTGGTGAGAGACAATTCTTTATGAACTGTTTCTACATATCTTGCCAGCAGAGGGACTGACTGTCTTTATGTCTTCAAGGATGGTTGTAGAGCAAACAGGCTTGGAAAATAGAGATAGTGTCTCCCTGTGGAGTAAAGAGCACAGTTGTTTATTTTAATATAGCAAATGTAATGTTTTCCTCTGGGGCAAAGGGCAGGTTTATTTGCACTTCATTATAAACGATTCTGATTGTCTTTAAGGTTCCTCAGCTGTGATAAAACCCACTGTAGGTACAACATTCACCTAGGCCCTTTTGTGTGACTCTGGAATTTGGAGGCAAGAGGTATAGATGTCAACATAAGTTCATGGTTTTTTGCTATGAGTAACAAACTCCTTGGTCCCTGACCCAAGTGTCCCATGTCTTCTGAGAGTATCCATAAAACCATGGTAGTCTAACTTGTTAGCTTGCAACTAGTGTAAAATTTCAGACCCTTCATGGTTCTTGACAGTTATCATAATTAGTTTAATATCCTTATCTACTAATTCTAAAATCTGTGTCAGTTCTAGATTAGTTTCAATTGATTTATTGTTTCATTTTAGGCTTCATTTGCCTTCTTCTTAGTATCCCTGGTAATTTTTGATTGAATTCTGACACTGATTTTTATCTCATTGGGTACTGAATAATTTTATATCTCTATACATAAACATTTTTTAACACATATATACATTCTTTTTTTATATTCTTTTATATTATGGTTTATCCCAGGAGATTGGGTATAGTTCTCTGTGCTATAGAGTGGGACCTTGTTGTTTATCCATTCTCAATGTAATAGTTTGCATCTACTTACCCCAGATTCCCAGTCCATCCCTCTGCTCCCCCCCACTTGGCAACCACAAGTCTGTTCTCTATGTCTATGTGTTTGTTTCTGTTTTGTAGATAGGTTCATTTGTGCCATATTTTAGATTCCACATATAAGTGATATCATATGGTATTTATCTTTCTCTTTCTGACTTAGTTCACTTAGTATGATAATCTCTAGTTGCATCCATGTTACTGTAAATGGCATTATTTCACTCTTTTTTATGACCAAGTAGTATTCCATTGTATATATATGTACCACATCTTCTTTATCCATTCATCTGTCGATGGACATTTAGGTTGTTTCCATGTCCTGGCTATTGTGAATAATGCTGCTATGAACATAGGGGTGCATGTCCTTTTACATACTCTTGAGCTTTGTTCTGGAATGCTGCCAAGTCACTTGGAAACAATTTGATCCTTTAGGTTTTGCTTTTAAGATTTCTAACTTGAGCTAAGCCATAGCAGTTCTCAATCTAAGGCTCTGGCACTCCCGTTGCATTTAAAGCCTTATCTCTGTCATTATACTCACCATATTATAGTGATATTTATTAGTTTCCTTTCATATCAGACGTACAGCCCTTTAAGGGAAATATCAAACATGCACATAATAGATACTTAACAAATCTGAGCTCTTCTGAATTTTTATTATTTTCCTACGTTTGTATCAGTATTCTGCATCCGAAGATTCACTTCATCTAGCGCCATCCACCCACTTCCTAAGAGGCAGCTCTCCTCATATAAACAGATCTCTTGGCCATTCTGAAATTAGAAGTTCTCAGTGGAACTATATATAAAATAGATAACTAATAAGGACCTACAGTATAGCACAGGGAACTCTACTCAATACTCTATAATGGCATATATGGGAAAGTAATCTAAAAAAGAGTGGATATATGTATAAGTGAATCACTCTGCTGTATACCTGAAACTAACACAACATTGTAAATCAGCTATACTCCGATAAAAATTTTTTTAAATGAAGTTCTCAGTGGAATTATCTGAGTCTCTCTCACAGCCATCTCTCAGTTATACCATTTTGTTTCAACCAGTAGATCTTATGTTAGCTCTTAATTCATTTAAAATGTTGACCTATTATTGGACTAACATATAAAAACTCCCTCCATATGACAGATAAACATTAGATATCGTGTAAGTACTAAACACTAATTCCATAGGAAGAATTAAATCATACCATATATTTATTAGTCAGTACTACAGCTGATTTTTCTCTACTAAACATTCATTTTTATAGACAATTTTATGGAAAATTTGAAGAAAATGGGCAATATGATATTCAAAGAAGTCGGTCTCCACCTTTCACACTCATGGCACTATATTATGCCTTGAATTCTTTGTTGCTTTCTTAAACTGTGCAGCAAACACTTTTCAGAGGCTGAAAGAACCTTGGTAGATAAATATAATATGCTTTTAAATTCATTTAGTAGTGTTATAAATAGAGAAGTACCTACCAGCAATAATTTAATTACACACAAGTTATGTGGGTGTTATAGTTTAACTATACCCTGGTGATCTGCTTTGCCTGTGTC
Organism: Eschrichtius robustus; assembly: GCF_028021215.1. NCBI lineage: Eukaryota > Metazoa > Chordata > Mammalia > Artiodactyla > Eschrichtiidae > Eschrichtius > Eschrichtius robustus. The sequence continues at coordinate 71,555,111 of NC_090830.1, forward strand.
AGATTACCAACCTCAAAGACAAGCTACCCATGTGCCAGTTACTGAGATACCTTTCAACACTTAAGACATTTGCTTCTGCATTTAGTATCTGTTTTGAGCCACACATATATTTTTGAGTTGACATTGTATTCAACTTTATACTTTAAATATGGAAAGATTATAACAGAATGCTCTGGCTGGAATATTTTTAAAAGATACAAATATCTCAGTGCAATTAATTTGCCATCTTTAGAATCATCATTATTGACAGCAACAACAACAACAATATGGCTTTTTCTTCTTCTCTTTGGTTTTACGTTCCAAATATATGCTCATTTTTCGCAATAGTTATACAAAAGAAGAGTTGAAGGAGAGCTATGCGATGGACATTCTCTCTCCTTAAGCTCTCAAGAGATAATGGTAGAAACAGCTTTCTGTTGTATTAAACTTTGTTTCACAAAGAAAGTGCAAATACTTTAATAAAAACAATCTGAACAACAAGACTGGTTACAAATGTCAGAAACAGTTTAACAAGTAACAAGTAAATTCCATTTGCTTTTTTTGAAGAGATGGCATTTAGGCATTTGAAATCATTTCTATGATTTCTGCTCTCTTTCTAGTATTTATCAGAAATAAAGTGGAATCTACTAATCATTGCTTTTAAAAGTAGTCACTATCTAAATAAACAAAAGAAAGAAATATATTAAATATTTTAATCACTGTTTTTTTAAGACACCAATCCTCCATCCCCAATGAGACGTCTTCCTATATATAACCTTTATGTCATTTCTTTGACATGGATGGTTTACATTCTGGGCATTTTCAAAATCTTTCCTGCTAAAGCTTATGCTTTTCTCTTTGAATGATTTTTCAATTAATGGAACAGGCACACAAAAAAATAAAATCACAGCCATTATCTGAATTCTTCTACTATTGCAGTAAATATCATACAAGGTTGTCAACTATGTTTTTCTGAATGATGCAATACTGGAGAAACAAGCCAAGTAAATATTTTTTTCAATTTTATAAATCTGTTTTATATTATCATGGTGCTTAACTGACATTATTGTTCATCATGGTATCTATATTAACATTTTTCCCATTTAACTGTTCTATTAGAGTAGAACCATTATATTTTTCTATAGTGCATAGGTTTTTATTGTTTTACATGTTATCATGAAGGTGCAATTTAAATTTTACTGAACTCTAAGGTATATTTCTAAGAGGTAGGAATATAGCATAAATGTAACAAATGCTCAATTTAGTAGGGTCTGTGCAGAATTTAATATGACCAGATCATAATTCCTGACTTCTCAGTATTCATAATCCAATTAGGGTGAACAAATACTTGTAAGGATAATTTAATAAGCGGGTAGAGTGTTATAAATGCTCAATAAAAATGTATTTTCATACAATAGGAGTTTGGAGTGATGGAGATGCTTCTGAGTTAAGGGCTCTAGAAGACTTCTCAAGGGAACTATAGATTAGCTTTCTCTGGAATTATAGATAAGACCTCTATAAGCAGATACAAAAGTGGAATGGGATTGAGGGAGATTCTGGGCAGAGTGAACCAACATATATAAGCAGAGTAATCAAATTTAGATTAATAATGTTTTTCGTTATCAAATAGAATTGTTTGTTTCATCATTTCCCAGCTGTGTATTGAAGGTTTGTTGCTTAACTTCTATGATCTCCTCTAGGTTTTTTCCTCCTATTACTTTGAGAGTAAAGGGTAATTTCATATAAAGTAGTGAGCACAGCACTCAATAAACATTTACTTGTATATATTTAGCATTGTTATTATTTTGTTAAATTAAAAAATATAAAAACTTTTACCAAAGTAAATTTGACAAGGATTTTAATATTTGTCAGGGCAAATCTTCAGCTAAAATTATACTAGCATTATGTACATTATTAACATTTTTTATTTACTCAGTTAGTTGAATAATGGTAGGTGACAGGTTTCTCCTATTGAATTCTTCCTTTCTCCGTATTGAATGTCCAACATTCCTACATAATTTTAATTTTCATGCTAATTTGCTAAGAATATATATTGAATCAGTGGGCTACATAAGGATATTGATAAAAACCAAAAATACAGTGGTTGAAAAAGTAGTCATGACATAGAACATGTTTTTTAAAAAATCAATTCTTAATTCGGAACCATGTATCATAACCTTTTTATATTGCATTAAGGAGAACTTCAGCGTCTGAAAATGGACCAGGGGATGAAAATGGCTAAGAACAGTTTATGGGCTAACTGTAATTGTCTAGGTTATATTAGTTATCTCTACACTAGCAAAGTTAGGTGCAGACCTCACATCCTCTTATTCGTATCAGCCTTCCCTGACTGGAAGGAAAATAATAGATTTCCTATGTGTTTGTTGAAACAACTGCTAAGTCATTTCTACTAAGGTCTCTTTCTAGAGAAGGTTAGGGAAAGAGACAGTATTTATCAAATCATTATCATCTTTAGTCATGTGGGATTTGTTGTAATAATTCAGCCCGCTAGTTCATAAATTGTCTCCTGAACTAGCATTAACTTTACCCTGTGTCTCTGCAAATGAAAACTCTTTTTCCACTGAAATCCTCTGGAAATTGACATTGAATGAAAACTGACAACATCAGTCTAACTCTTGCAAATGTATTTACACATTCTCTGAAGTGGTAGCATTTATGATTTACCACTCATTTAGCAATTAAGGCAGTATTACATTCATTGTGCTTTTGTTCCGTATAGGTAATTAGCATTTCCTCTATAGAAGTCCTTTCTCTCCCAGTCTAGAATAAATACACTAAACAACAAGAGCAAGAACAACATCAACAGTAACAACACCACTGGAGGGCAAAGGCTACCCATTAGTCTTCAGATCTCCCTACAGCATGAAAATAATGTCTCCTTTGTGTCTTCATATATAGATATCAATTCAATGAAATCAGAGAGCTGTTCATTGTTAGTATTTATAAAAGCTCTGATTACATCTCCTACTTTCATGTCTTTCTATTCCAAAACAGCTTGACACAATGTGTGGGATATGATTTGATTTCTATGACAGTACTATAATTCTTATTTGATAGTCATCACAAGTATATACTGTACTTTTATTATCAAACAGAAGTTGTGTTTAGGGATATAACAGAGAACCTCACAAGAATATCTAAATTGTTTTCCTTAACCTCCTGGAAAGCTCAAGATTGGGTTGCTTGCATCTAACTGTCAGGCTCTCTAACAAGAGTGTTTTAAGCTGTTGATTCTTTCTTCTTTAGTACATGGATAAATGATATAATAAACTATAATAGCTTCAATTATATAAATACATGTTTAGGAACTTTTTAGAATGCATACTTTTGACACAATCCACTCTAGTAGCTTCTTCAAAGATCTGTTGTTTCACAGTCTATTTGAAGGTGCTTCCTAACACATAAATTTTCAACTCTTTAACATTCATATTACTGACAAAAATGTAACATAAAACTTTTTGTTGTTGCAGTTATAGCTTACAATGAAAATAATTTATGTCTTACTTGCATATCACTAATTTGTGGTTTCTCTTTTACAGTCCTTAAATGTGTGTATATGTACACAGAGATTGAAATGCCAGCAAACAAAACTAGGTGCCTTTTCATAACGCTTAAGTAAGTATCGAGCACATTTTTATAAGTACAATCATTTAGCAATATGGCTTAAGTGTAGTTTAATCAAAGGCATATGGCTTTTAATTTAAGCTTAATTAAAATACAATTATTTTAAAATATTTGTAAAATTATTTGGCAGTAATATTGTTAAGGATGATTATATAATTTACATTACTTATGTAAAATGCAAGCCATTTGTAAAAGCACACATGAAACAAAAGTTGTGCTTGATTAAAATGGTATAAGTGTACCTACATAGCAATTAAATTCCAGATCAGCTTAAGAAGTTGTCCCTGGAGTGCCCTCATCTAGTGATTAAATAGTTTTGTCACTTTAGTTCAACTCAACAGAGGTCTGAGATATGAATTGCATATGGATCTTATTCTTTTTTAAAATTTTTATTTATTTTTTTAAAATTTATTTTTGGCTTCATCGGGTCTTCACTGCTGTGCGCAGGCTTTCTCTGGCTGTGGTGAGCAGGGGCTACTCTTCGTTGCAGGCGCAGGCTTCTCATTGCGGTGGCTTCTTGCAGAACATGGGCTCTGGGTGCGCCGGCTTCAGTAGTTGTGGCTCATGGGCTCTAGAGCGCAGGCTCAGTAGTTGTGGTGCATGGGCTCAGTTGCTCCACGGTACGTGGGATCTTCCTGGACCAGGGCTCAAACCCGTGTCCCCTGCATTGGCAGGTGGATTGTTAACCACTGTGGCATGAGGGAAGTCTGGATCTTATTCTTAAACATACCTAATTGTTTGGTTAATTTTCAGAGATTCACATTTTCTGAGAAATAGTTTATCCATCAGTTTTCTTGACATTTCATGTGTTAGTATGTCAGTGTGATGCTCTCCTTCCTAGCACAGGGTTTGCACTTACATTCTAAAGGTGTTGAAATTGTTTTCTTAATTCCTCAATTATATTTCCTGCCCTCACTTTCCACCTGCCCATACCACACCTTACCACCTGGAAACCAAAATATATCTATTAATAGTATATGTGTCCTTAGCACATGCCGTTTAATTTAACAGAAGTTCTGTTTGATCTGAAAGTCAAAATTGGTCTCAATGATATTTCAAGTGAGATTTTTATTTATTCAGCTACAAACCTGAGGGTTTCCCATGACTATAGTTCCAAAGAAGAGTTTTATACATTGGACAGACTTGAATTTTAATCCCAGTTCTGCCACAGAGAAGTTAATTATCCTTAAACTTACTGTTTGAATCTGTAAAATGGAGATAATTGTACCTGTTAAATCAAGATGTTGTGAGAATTCACTGAAATCCCATATGTAAAACCCCTAGCTCTATGTTGTCATGTCTGGGAAAACATCCTCAATTCCCTTTATATTTCACTTAAATTTTGATATTTAGATATATCATTTCAAAAAATGCTACTAAATTTCCCTATGCAACTCTTGTGTTTGTGTGTTTGTTTGCTTGTTCAGGGATGCCAAAGCATATTGCTTACATGAACTCTCTCTCCATGAGAGGGCATGCTTCACAGCAGCAGCAGATTTTTCTATTCCTCCCCCGAGAAGCTCAGACATTTTTCCTTCCATTGAGAAACAAATAGATGCTAATTAGAATTTTGTTCCAAGATAAGGCTTTCTTTTTAAAAATCTCTCATTTACAGGTTAATTTGTATTATATGGAATTTTGGCTCCATTGTCTCAAAAAATCACAACACCTTATTCTATCATCCTACCCCTGTTCTTTTGTTTCATGGCTTAGAATCAGAGTAAGAAGGGCCTTTAAATATACAGCCCTGGATCCATATTTTGCAGTTGAGAAAAATTCAGAAAACTGGAAGGGACATAATCTAAGTCACATTGGAAGTGGCATAAAGAGATTTGAACTAGAAGATGCTTCATTTAATGCCTTTTATCTACTATACAATTTGGCTTCACTGAAAACATTTCCTATTTTATGAATAAACATCCCCATCCCATGCATGTACATGCACTACCCCTGTTGCCTTCCTAAGAAAGGAACTTCTGAAACCTCATGATCAAATGAAGTATGAAAAGACAAAAACAAACAAACAAACAAAAACAAAAAAGAGAAGACACTGCCACGCCTGTCTACTGCAGACTTTGCTGGCATTCCTTTGGATAAGATCTAGCCCAAAGTGAGGAAGAATCCAATAGCCACGTTCACTACAGGGCCTTACTGGCATTTCACGGGTGAGGTATTTGAACGTGAACATGGCTGAACACTACTGCTGTTGTCCAGTCTCATAATCAATAGTGGGGACAAGCCATGACAGACTTCATTATGCTTCCAGATTGACAGCTTGGGAATCTTTCTCTTATATGGAAACTTTAGTAAGGCTATTTCTTTTCTTTGTGTTTTTGTAAAAAACAAACACAACAGCTTAGGACTGTTAACAGTGACTTATAATAAGCATTTTTCCTTCTGAAGACATTACTTCCTTTCTGTTTAAAGAATATTTACATGAATTAAAGACAGTGAAAAATAAAGAAATAAAGGCTCTGCATCTCCCCCAGAATTACTAAGTTAGGGGGAAAACTAAGACTCTAACAGGGAGTATTTTATACTCTTTCTACAGAAGTGTACTCTTTCTACACACCACTTTACTTACTTTAAGTTTCCAACAAATACACTCATTGTACCCAAGTGTATTTTTTATGTTTAGTTGGAATGGTGTTATTGGATGGTAGTGACATCAGAACTGCATAATATCCCTCAAACACCTCATCTTTATTTATGGCTTAGGCCAGGGTTGATAAACTTATTCTGTGAAAGACCAAACAATAAATATTTTAGAGTTATGGACCATATGGTCTCTGTCACAACTACTCAAATCAGCTGTTTTATCACAAAAATCAGCAATAGACAATGCCTAATGAATGGGCATTGTTGTGTTCCAAAGTCTTTATTTGTGGACACTGAAATTTAAATGCCATATAATTTTCATGTATCATGAAATATTCTTTTTTGGAATTGTTTTATCATTTAGAAATGTAAAAATGACTCTTAGCTTACAGACTGTACATAAAAAGGTGATAAACCGAATTTGGCCGACAGGCCATAGTTAGCCAATTCCTACCTTAGACCTGCTTAAGGAGCTTTTATTGGCTAAGGGAGCATTTTTCAAAAGATATGCTTCACAAGAGTAGTGACCTATCAGCTGCTATCTTATGTTACTCAAAAGAAATTTTGTCTGGTTAAATTTTTTGAAGATTTCACCAATTTTATTCTTTAATAAAGGTCTAGCATACTAGATACTCCAAAATATATTCCAAGAAGATACTATTTCCTAAACATCTTAAACCAAACCATAAATCATCCTTGAACATTTATCTATTCCATATTTGTTCAGTACTTAATAAGTGCCAGACCAATTCTGGAGTAAGCAAGTAACAAGAGAGAAATGATAACTGTTCTTATGGGTAGTAAAGCCTAGTGTTGGATATAGACCTTAAATAAATACTTAACTGATTACAATTTCAATAAGAATTGCAAAGGTAAAAGTAAGAAAGTGCTATGAATGTATATAAAAGCGTGATCTAGGATGGTCTGGAAGATCAGGAAAGCCTCCTGATATTGAAAGGAGTGGTATTTAAGCTAAAAGATAAATATTCTACCAGGCTAACAGGAGACAGAAGAGTGTACGAGTGGAAGTAGCTCAAGTGGAAAAATCTGAATCACAAAGAAGCTTAGGATGTTTGAAAACTGATCAAGCAGTATGCCTAGAAAACAAGGGGAAGGCTCGGTTCTGAGCGCAGCTGAGAGGAGTTGAGCCTCCTCAGACACGGGGGCGGGGGCCTTCGGGTAGGACGTCCGGCTCAGCGTCTCTGCTGAGAGGAGCTCGGTCTCCGTCTCCTTAGGACTCGCTGGGGTTTCGGCTTCAGGACAAAGTGGAGCTGCGTCCACACTGACTAGGGAACTAGGTTTCCTGAGGACCCAGGTCGTCCACAACATGGAGGACAGAGGCTCCTAATACAACCTTCCCACAGTGCCTCTAAATGACGTGGACTTTGGGTGAACTGGATCTGGTGGTACCAAAAAGTTAAGAAGGAGCAAACAAGATGTTTTTTGGCTTCAGGATCAATACTCTATATTAGAAAAATCCAGAACCCAAACTAACACCTGCAAGAAAAGCTAGACATACCTAGGATTCACATTGCCCTGGGAAGAGCCCTAGCAAATGACTCCCTACACAGAATTATAAATTTCTCCAGCTTCCTCGCCCCTAGTCCACACTGATCTGAGATAGCCTCAACCACCAGAGGACAGACAGCAGAAGCAAGAAAAACTACAATCCTGCAGCCTGTGGACCAAAACCCACAGTTACAGAAAGATAGACAAGATGAAAAGGCAGAGGACTATATATCAGATGAAGGAACAAGAAAAAACCCCAGAAAAACAACTAAATGAAGTGGAGATAGGCAACCTTCCAGAAAAAGAATTCAGAATAATGATAGTGAAGATGATACAGGACCTCGGAATAAGAATGGAGGCAAAGATTGAGAAGATGCAAGAAATGATTAACAAAGACCTAGAAGAATTAAAGAACAAACAAACAGAGATGACCAATACAATAACTGAAATGAAAACTACACTAGAAGGAATCAATAGCAGAATAACTGAAGCAGAAGAACGGATAAGTGACCTGGAAGACAGAATGGTGGAATTCACTGCTGCGGAACAGACTAAAGAAAAAAGAATGAGAAGAAACGAAGACAGCCTAAGAGACATCTGGGACAACATTAAACGCAACAACATTCGCATTATAGGGGTCCCAGAAGGAGAAGAGAGAGAGAAAGGGCCAGAGAAAATATTTGAAGAGATTATAGTCGAAAACTTCCCTAACATGGGAAAGGAAATAGCCACCCAAGTCCAGGAAGCGCAGAGAGTCCCATACAGGATAAACCCAAGGAGAAACACGCCGAGACACATGGTAATCAAAATGGCAAAAATTAAAGACAAAGAATAATTATTGAAAGCAGCAAGGGAAAAACGACAAATAACACACAAGGGAACTCCCATAAGGTTAACAGCTGATTTCTCAGCAGAAACTCTACAAGCCAGAAGGGAGTGGCATGATATACTTAAAGTGATGAAAGGGAAGAACCTACAACCAAGATTACTCTACCTGGCAAGGATCTCATTTAGATTTGATGGAGAAATCAAAAGCTTTACAGACAAGCAAAAGCTAAGAGAATTCAGCACCACCAAACCAGCTCTACAACAAATGCTAAAGGAACTTCTCTAAGTGGGAAACACAAGAGAAGAAAAGGACCTACAAAAACAAACCCAAAACAATTAAGAAAATGGTCATAGGAACATACATATCGATAATTACCTTAAACGTGAATGGATTAAATGCTCCAACCAAAAGACACAGGCTTGCTGAATGGATACAAAAACAAGACCCATATATATGCTGTCTACAAGAGACCCACTTTAGACCTAGGGACACATACAGACTGAAAGTGAGGGGATGGAAAAAGATATTCCATGCAAATGGAAATCAAAAGAAAGCTGGAGTAGCTATACTCATATCAGATAAAATAGACTTTAAAGTAAAGAATGTTACAAGAGACAAAGAAGGACACTACATAATGATCAAGGGATCAATCCGAGAAGAAGATATAACAATTATAAATATATATGCACCCAACATAGGAGCACCTCAATACATAAGGCAACTGCTAACAGCCATAAAAGAGGACATTGACAGTAACGCAATAATAGTGGGGGACTTTAACACCTCACTTACACCAATGGACAGATCATCCAAAATGAAAATAAATAAGGAAACAGAAGCTTTAAATGACACAATAGACCAGATAGATTTAATTGATATTTATAGGACATTCCATCCAAAACCAGCAGATTACACGTTCTTCTCAAGTGCGCACGGAACATTCTCCAGGATAGATCACATCTTGGGTCACAAATCAAGCCTCAGTAAATTTAAGAAAATTGAAATCATATCAAGCATCTTTTCTGACCACAATGCTATGAGATTAGAAATGAATTACAGGGAAAAAAACGTAAAAAAGACAAACACATGGAGGCTAAACAATACGTTACTAAATAACCAAGACATCACTGAAGAAATCAAAGAGGAAATCAAAAAATACCTAGAGACAAATGACAATGAAAACACGACGACCCAAAACCTATGGGATGCAGCAAAAGCAGTTCTAAGAGGGAAGTTTATAGCTATACAAGCCTATCTCAAGAAACAAGAAAAATCTCAAGTAAACAATCTAACTTTACACCTAAAGAAACTAGAGAAAGAAGAACAAACAAAACCCAAAGTTAGCAGAAGGAAAGAAATCATAAAGATCAGAGCAGAAATAAATGAAATAGAAACAAAGAAAACAATAGCAAAGATCAATAAAACTAAAAGCTGGTTCTTTGAGAAGATAAACAAAATTGATAAGCCATTAGCCAGACTCATCAAGAAAAAGAGGGAGAGGACTCAAATCAATAAAATCAGAAATGAAAAAGGAGAAGTTACAACAGACACTGCAGAAATACAAAGCATCCTAAGAGACCACTACAAGCAACTTTATGCCAATAAAATGGACAACCTGGAAGAAATGGACAAATTCTTAGAAAGGTATAACCTTCCAAGACTAAACCAGGAAGAAACAGAAAATATGAACAGACCAATCACAAGCAATGAAATTGAAACTGTGATTAAAAATCTTCCAACAAACAAAAGTCCAGGACCAGATGGCTTCACAGGTGAATTCTATCAAACATTTAGAGAAGAGCTAACATCTATCCTTCTCAAACTCTTCCAAAAAATTGCAGAGGAAGGAACACTCCCAAACGCATTCTATGAGGCCACCATCACCCTGATACCAAAACCAGACAAAGACACTACAAAGAAAGAAAATTACACACCAATATCACTGATGAATATAGATGCAAAGATCCTCAACAAAATACTAGCAAACAGAATCCAACAACACATTAAAAGGATCATACACCATGATCAAGTGGGATTTATCCCAGGGATGCAAGGATTCTTCAATATACGCAAATCAATCAATGTGATACACCATATTAACAAATTGAAGAAGAAAAACCATATGATCATCTCAATTGATGCAGAAAAAGCTTTTGACAAAATTCAACACCCATTTATGATAAAAACTCTCCAGAAAGTGGGCCTAGAGGGAACCTACCTCAACATAATAAAGGCCATATATGACAAACCCACAGCAAACATCATTCTCAATGGTGAAAAACTGAAAGCATTTCCTCTAAGATCAGGAACGAGACAAGGATGTCCACTCTCACCACTATTATTCAACATAGTTCTGGAAGTCCTAGCCACAGCAATGAGAGAAGAAAAAGAAATAAAAGGAATACAAATTGGAAAAGAAGAAGTAAAACTGTCTCTGTTTGCAGATGACATGATATTATACATAGAGAATCCTAAAACTGCCACCAGAAAACTGCTAGAGCTAATTAATGAATATGGTAAAGTTGCAGGATACAAAATTAATGCCCAGAAATCTCTTGCATTCCTATACACTAATGATGAAAAATCTGAAAGAGAAATTATGGAAACACTCCCATTTACCATTGCAACAAAAAGAATAAAATACCTAGGAATAAACCTACCTAGGGAGACAAAAGACCTGTATGCAGCAAACTATAAGACACTGATGAAAGAAATTAAAGATGATACCAACAGATGGAGAGATATACCATGTTCTTGGATTGGAAGAATCAACATCGTGAAAATGACTATACTACCCAAAGCAATCTACAGATTCAATGCAATCCCTATCAAATTACCAATGGCATTTTTTACGGAACTAGAACAAATCATCTTAAAATTTGTATGGAGACACAAAAGACCCCGAATAGCCAAAGCAGTCTTGAGGGAAAAAAACGGAGCTGGAGGAATCAGACTCCCTGACTTCAGAATATACTACAAAGCTACAGTAATCAAGACAATATGGTACTGGCACAAAAACAGAAACATAGATCAATGGAACAAGATATAAAGCCCAGAGATAAACCCACACACCTATGGTCAACTAATCTATGACAAAGGAGGCAAAGATATACAATAGAGAAAAGACAGTCTCTTCAATAAGTGGTGCTGGGAAAACTGGACAGCTACATGTAAAAGAATGAGATTAGAATACTCCCTAACACCATACACAAAAATAAACTCAAAATGGATTCGAGACCTAAATGTAAGACTGGACACTATAAAACTCTTAGAGGAAAACATAGGAAGAACACTCTTTGACATAAATCACAGCAAGATCTTTTTGGATCCACCTCCTAGAGTAATGGAAATAAAAACAAAAATAAACAAATGGGACCTAATGAAACTTCAAAGCTTTTGCACAGCAAAGGAAACCATAAACAAGACGAAAAGACAACCCTCAGAATGGGAGAAAATATTTGCCAACCAATCAACGGACAAAGGATTAATCTCCAAAATATATAAACAGCTCATTCAGCTCAATATTAAAGAAACAAACACCCCAATCCAAAAATGGGCAGAAGACCTAAATAGACATTTCTCCAAAGAAGACATACAGACGGCCACGAAGCACATGAAAAGATGCTCAACATCACTAATTATTAGAGAAATGCAAATCAAAACTACAATGAGTTATCACCTCACACCAGTTAGAATGGGCATCATCAGAAAATCTAAAAACAACAAATGCTGGAGAGGGTGTGGAGAAAAGGGAACCCTCTTGCACTGTTGGTGGGAATGTAAATTGATACAGCCACTATGGAGAACAATATGGAGGTTCCTTAAAAAACTAAAAATAGAATTACCATATGACCCAGCAATCCCACTACTGGGCATATACCCAGAGAAAACCATAATTCAAAAAGACACATGCACCCGAATGTTCATTGCAGCACTATTTACAATAGCCAGGTCATGGAAGCAACCTAAATGCCCATCAACAGACGAATGGATGAAGAAGTTGTGGTACATAAATACAATGGAATATTACTCAGCCATAAAAAGGAATGAAATTGAGTCATTTGTTGAGACGTGGATGGATCTAGAGACTGTCATACAGAGTGAAGTAAGTCAGAAAGAGAAAAACAAATATCGTATATTAATGCATGTATGTGGAACCTAGAAAAATGGTACAGATGAGCCGGTTTGCAGGGCAGAAGTTGAGACACAGATGTAGAGAACGGACGTATGGACACCAAGGGGGGAAAGTGGCGGTGGGGTGGGGATGGTGGTGTGCTGAATTGGGCGATTGGGATTGACATGTATACACTGATGTGTATAAAATTGATGCCTAATAAGAACCTGCAGTATAAAAAAACAAACAAACAAAACAATTAATACTAAACTTTCATTGGGTTATTTTTATGGAAATATGTTAATATAAATGTTTCAGACATTACATGAAATTTCTAAAAATCTTATATGTTCTGGTATAATGTTATAAGTCATAATCCTTGTTATTACCTTAAAATGTATATCTCAGAAATAACTAATTTTCTTGTCAACTGCATTATTATGAACTTTCATCAAATTTTTAACTGTGGTCATTTTTAAGTCTTTTGTCATTTACAGACAGTTCTGGGTGTACTCTGATGCTTTTGCAAATATGTTCCTATAAAAGGGTTTCATCTTTAAGAAATTCATGGAGAAGACTCTGACAAGTACAGGTTTCTGGTAACTGAATGTACCGCTGAACTGAATGAATAAGCATTTTCAGAACTCTAATGAAAAACTGATGAACTCATAAAAGTGCTAACAAAAGATCAAGATGAAAAAAAAAATTAATTACATGGGACTGAGTGAACTGATGAGGATGAGTATAATTTTTGTGACTTTCTGTCTGAATTAAAAAAAAAAAATCCAACAAGGACTCAGAGGCAAAGAATATACAAATCAATTTTCACTGCAAAGTAAAGGAGCTGTTACAGTGGAGGATTACTGGACTGAATGTCAATATTATGACATAGTATGAGTGTGTTTCATGTTTGGTAATTGCAATCATCGTTGCTTTTGTTGTGGTCATCCATGTACAATGCTTGGTGTCAGTCTATTTATCTCTTGTAAAAATAAAATACAGTGTGTGTGTGTGAAAAAAAAAATAAAAAAGAAAACAAGGGGAAGTTTGGGCACAATGTGTTAAGTGATTATAGTAAAGTAATAAGTAAAAAAAAAAAATGACAGCAATATCACAAGGAACAAGTGGAGGAATTGGGAATACCCTGTTATAAGGTACCTGTGCTGTACGTGAAGTGTCACAGTATTTTTTGAAGATGGAATTAGATTATTTTTAAATGTATATAGTAAACTCTAGGGAAACCACTGTTTTTTTAAAGGAATATAGTTGATGTGCTAAGAGAGGAGATACAATGGAATCATATAAAATACTCAATTAAACCAGAAAAAGCAGAAAAAGAAGCCTGTGGCAACAATATAAAGCAGTTGCAGACACGGTTGATATCAATTCAAATACAGCAAATAATAAATTTAAATGTGAATGGCCTAAATACATCAAGTAAAAGACAAATTTTGTTAAAATACATTTAAAAAGGCCCAAGTATACATTGTCTACAAGAAACCTAATTTAAAGTTTCTGATACATAAAAATAAAGGGATGGAGAAAGACATATCATGTTAACTCTAATCAAAAGCTAATGGAGGGCTTCCCTGGTGGCACAGTGGTTGAGAATCTGCCTGCCAATGCAGGGGACACGGGTTCGAGCCCTGGTCTGGGAAGATCCCACATGCCGCGGAGCAACTAGGCCCGTGAGCCACAGTTACTGAGCCTGCGTGTCTGGAGCCTGTGCTCCGCAACAAGAGAGGCCACGATAGTGAGAGGCCCGCGCACCGCGATGAAGAGTGGCCCCCGCTTGCCACAACTAGAGAAATCCCTTGCACAAAAACGAAGACCCAACACAACCAAAAATATAAATAAATAAATTAAATTAAAAAAAAAGCTAATGGAATAGCTATATTAATTTCAGACAAAGCATAATTCAGAATAAGTAAAATTATAAAGAATAAAGAGGGATGCTACTTAAAGGACTCAATTCTCAAAGAGACATAAAAATCCATAACACGTGTATCTAATGACAGAGTGTAAAAATGCATGAGGCAAAAACTGATAGATCTCTGAGGAAGAACAGACAAATCCACTATTATTAATTGATAGATCAAGCAGGCAGAAATTCAGTAAGCATAAACATGACCTGACCGGCAATAACAGTCAAATTGATGTAATTGTCATGTATGGGATACTCCATCCAATTAAAGCAGGATATACATTCTTCTGTAGCTTGCATGAAACATTCACCAAGGTAGAACATATTCTGGGTCATAAAACACACATTCACTTATTTAAAAGGATATAAATAATACAAAGTATGTTCTCATACTGCAGTTCACTTAAACTAAAAATCAATAACAGAAATATAGCTGGGAAATCTTTCAGTCTTTGAAAATAAATAACACTCATCTAACCTAAATGTATGGATAAAAGAAATCTCAAGAGGATTTTTAAAAATTATTTTGAACTAAATAAAATTGCAGTATGATTCATCAAAATTCGTGGGATGGAGTAAAGGGAGTGCTTAAAAAGAAGTTTATAGCTTTAAATACACATGTCAGAAATGAAATAAAAATGAAATAACCAAATTTTCTCCATTAGAAAACTGGAGATAAAAGAGCAAATTAAATTTAAATCAAGAAGGAGAAAAAATAACACTAGCACAGAAATTATTGAAATTCAAAAAAAAGGAAAATAATATAAAAATCATGACACCAAAATCTAGTTCTTTGAAAAAAGCAGGGAAGTTGATGAACCTGTTCCAGTGGACATTAAAACGATAATAAGTAACATCATGAACAATTTAAGGCCCACAAATTTGATAGTATACATCAAATAAAACAATTTCTTGAAAGACACACCTAAATGATTTTTATAACCTCCAAATAGGAAAAAATCAGGTCCATATGACTTTCATTACTGGTGAATTCTATCAAACGATAAAGGAAGACATGACACAAATTCTCTAAATTTCTTCCAAAAAAATAAAAGCAGAGGTAGCATTTCCTAATTCATTCTATGAGGCCAGAATTACCCTACACCAGAACCAGATAAAGATATTACAAGAAAGGAAAATTAAAAGCTGTAATACCTGTCTATAAATGTTTATGGCAGCTTTATTCGTAATCACTGAAAATTGGAAGCAACTTATATATCCTTCAGTAGTTGAATGGATGAACCAAATGTGGCACATTCATACAATGAAATATTATTAATAATAAAAAGAAATGATGTATCAAGCCACAAGAAGACATGGATGAATATTGGTAAATACTCTTAAGTAAAAGAAGATAGATAGCCTGAAAGGTCTACATACTACACTTTTCCATTGTGGAAAAGGCAAACCTGTAAGGACAATAAACAGGGATTATATGTGAAGGGAGGATTAATTGGTGAGGCATAATGGATTATCTATGGATAACCACATGCAGAAAAATGAAACTGGACCCTCATCTTACACCATACACAAAAATTAACTCAAAAAGTATTGAAGACTTGAACATAAGTCCTAAAACTATAAAAATCCTAGAAGAGATCCTAGTAGTGGTAAACTTCTTTACATCAGTCTTGACAAATTCTTTTGGATTTGACACCAAAAGCAAAGCAACAAAACCAAAAACAAACAAGTGTGACTTCATGAAACTAAGAACTTTCTACACAACAAAAGGAAACCATCGACAAAATGAAAAGCCAACCTATGGAATGGAGTAAATATTTGCAAATCATGTAAGGGATTAACCAGTATGGAGGTTCCTCAAAAATTAAAAATAGAACTACCATAGGATTCAGTGATCTCACCTCTGGTTATGTTCCCAAAGGAAAATGAACAGTATCTTGATGAGACATCTGCACTCATGTTTATTGCAGCATTTTTCACAATAGCCAGATTATGGAAACAATGTAAATGTCAATAGATGAATGTATAAAGAATCTATCTATCTAATATAGATACAGGTATATATCTCACATATATTTAAATATTACAAATATTATTTAACCATGAGAAAGAAGGAAATCCTGTAATCTGCAAAAACATGGATGAAACTTGAGGGCATTATGCTGAGTGAAATAAGACAGAAATTCTTTGTGGTATCACTTATATGTGGAATCTAATATAGCTGAAATCATAGAGACTAGAATGTCGGTTATAGAGGCTGGGAGGGTAAGGGGAATCGAAAGTTATGGATTCAAGAGTACAAACTTCCAGTATTAGATAAATACATTCTGGGGATCTAATGTACAGCATGAGGATTACAGTTAATAATTCTGAATTAAATACTTGAATGTTGGTAAGAGTGAATCTTCGGTGTCCTCACTATAAAAAAAAATGGTAATTAGGTGACATGATGGAGATGTTAGCTAAAGCTAGCTATGGTTGTAATCATTTTGCAATATATAGGTGTATCAAATCAACACTTTTTTTATTGGTGTATAAAAACATTGCTTTACAATGTTGTGTTAGTTTCTGCTCTACAATAAAGTGAGTCAGCTATATATATACATATATCCCCTCCCTCTTGGACCTTCCTCCCACTGCACCCCCTCAACCGATTCCAACTCATTTAGGTCATCACCATGCATGGAGCTGAGCTCCCTGTGCTATACAGCAGGTTCCCACTAGCTATCTATTTTATACATGGTATTTTTAAAAAATTTTTATTGGAGTATAGTTGCTTTACAATGTTGTGTTAGTTTCTACTGTACAGCAAAGTGAATCACTATACGTATACATATATCCCCTCTTTTTTGGATTTCCTTCCTATTTAGGTCACCACAGAGCATTAGGTTCCCTGTGCTATACAGTAGGTTTGCATTAGTTATCTATTTGATACATAGTATTAATAGTGTATATATGTTGATCCCCATCTCCCAATTCATCCCACCCCCCTTACCCCCTTGGTGTCCATACATTTGTTCTCTACATCTGTGTCTCTATTTCTGCTTTACCAATAAGATCATCTATACCATTTTTCTAGATTCCACATATATGCGGTAACATACGATATTTGTTTTTCTGACTTACTTCACTATTATATATATGTTAATCCTAATCTCCCAATTCTTCCCACCCTCCCCTTCCCCCCCGTGTCCACCTGTCCTTTCTCTACGTCTACGTCTCTATTCCTGCCCTGCAAATATGTTCATCTGTACCATTTTTCTAGGTTCCACATATATGCGTTAATATACGATATTTGTTTTTCTCTTTCTGACTTACTTCACTCTGTATGACAGACTCTAGGTCCAACCACATTTCTACAAATGACCCAATTTCATTCCTTCTTATGGCTGAGTAATATTCCATTGTATGTATGTACCACATTTTCTTTATCCATTCATCTGTCGATGGACATTTAAGTTGCTCCCATGTCTTGGCTATTGTAAATAGTGCTGCAATGAACATTGGGGTATATGTGTTTTTTGAATTATGGTTTTCTCAGGGTATATGCCTAGTAGTGGGATTGCTGGGTCATATGGTAGTTCTAGTTTTAGTTTTTTAAGGAACCTTCATACTGTCTCCATAGTGGCTGTATCAATCTGCATTCCCACCAGCAGTGAAAGAGGGTTCCCTTTTCTCCACACCCTCTCCAGCATTTATTGTTTGTAGATTTTTTGATGATGGCCATTCTGACTGGTGTGAGGTGATACCTTATTGTAGTTTTGATTTGCATTTCTCTAATACTTAGTGATGTTGAACATCTTTTAATGTGCCTCTTGGCCATCTGTATGTCTAATGAAATAAAAACAAAAATAAACAGGACCTAATTAAACTTAAAAGCTTTTGAACAGCAAAGGAAAACATAAACAAGACCAAAAGACAACCCTCAGAATGGGAGAAAATACTTGCAAGCGAAGCAACTGACAAAGGATTAATCTCCAAAATATACAAACAACTCAGGCAATTCAATATCAAAAAACAAATAACCCAATCAAAAAATGGGTGGAAAAAAAAAAAAATGGGTGGAAGACCTAAACAGACATTTCTTAAAATCAACACATTTTACACCTTGTTGGAATATGTCACACAACATTACATGTCAGTTACATCTCAATAAAACTGGAAAAGAAAAAATTTTCAGGACTTAACAACGATGTGGGAGATAAGAAAGACAGGTCAAGAAATGGCATTCAGGTTCCTACCCTCTTGAAGAACTAGAATTTGTTCCAAGGAACACATTTTAAGAGTGCTGGAGCTGAGATGAATCATGATCCTCTTTTACCTACTTAATGTTCTGTCCATAATATTTTGATACTGAATATCTTGATATTGATAAAAAAACATTATATACTAAACCCTTGAGTTTGATATGAATATTGTTCAGCAATTCTCAAATTATCAAATATAATTTCTCCCATTAAGTACAATAAGAAAAATTTAAACTTAGTAAACTGAAAATTCAAGATACTTCTTCAGTTCCTGATAAGCAATAATGAAAGATCTAAGGCCACATCATGTGGGGATGCTAGGAAGTGACTAAACATTGTGTTGGATCTTGGAAAGAGATTTCTAATTCCACCATGTACTTTCTTTGTAAGAAATGTCTTGAGAAATTCATGCCACTTGCCTGGAGGCAAGCATATCTCAGTCCTGGTGAATACAGCTCTGAATGAATTAGCCCAATTCCATTATGTTAAGTCTGAGAAGTGTTGCCTTTACCCATTGAAAAGTTTATAATTTATTAAAGCCTCATGATCATACAATTCAGCCCCTTGAAACGGAGCTCAGCTTGATTAATTAAATTGGGAAAATATGCCTTTCTTGCAGTTAAATAGAGAAAACACATTGTTTAGAATGCCTAAATTGCTGGTATATGTGTATTTGTGGATGGAAAAGGATAAACTATCGAATAATCCAGTGACAAAATACTTTCTGAAGAATATTTTGGCTACTTTTACCCTCATTAAGTGGAATTTTACTGAGCTCAGGATTGTCTGTTGGTTCCAGAACCATTGCCATTGGACAAAGTTCAAACCTCTGAAGCTTCAGAAAATTAAATATTAAGTCACAGTTACCAGATTGCTCTTGAAGTACATAGAAACTTTAAAAATGGCCTATGAAGGTAGCTATATGTCCAAGGCAATTAAGCTCAGAGAAAATTTGAGCATCTAGAAATGTTTCTCAGGGCCTAGTCCTTCACTCTCTACCTTGAGCGTGGGAATTTTTTCTCTGTTACACTTTTAGTGTTGTGATTGGTAGCCAATATTTTATGTTGCTGAGAATGGATAGAGGAAAACAAGAAGCTAACCTATTAACATGAGAACAAACACTAGTCTTCTCTAAAAGAGTCAAACTCTGAGCATCTTATCTAATCCCCCAATTTATTATCTCTGCCATCTCAACTTGCTATCTCCACCTCATCATAATCACTTCCTGCCTCCACCCCCACAAAACAGAAGTGCAGAAAGCCACAAGGGTGTAGTCTCCATTGTGGCTCTATGGGCTCTACAAGACCTTTTAGAAATAAACATTCAGCAGAAGAGAAGTAGTCATAAACTGATAAACACAAGAAAGAATAACGTGAACTCTTATTCTGTTCTTGTTGGAACCTTAAGCAAGTCACTTAATTTCTGAGTCTATTTTTTTTCTTCTTTAAAATAGATGTAAACTATACATTTGTACAACTGATTCAAAAACACCTCCAGATTTTTCCACACCTTTCTCTCTTGCAATGTGTTTTTTTTCTGAAGATGACTGATTGGCACCATTGCAAAAGAATCCAGTCATGATTTTTTAAAAAAAAAATACTCTAGTTATTGAAGGTGAGCTTGCATTCTGCCTCAGCATGAAAATATGTGCATCTCACTTCTCTCATTTTGCAATAAGCTCAAATATACTTCTTTGTCAACATAGAAAAACTCATTAAGAATAAAGCCAAATTGGAGGTCACTCTTCATTGTTTCTGAGTGAGAACATACAGATTCTGTCCCTAGAAGACCCAAATACTTGCCAAAAGTAAATTGCCGTAAGCTGTGTGCTCATTTACTCTAAACTCATGTGATGACTTTAAAATAATGAAATAAATGAAGCATTTAATTTAAATGATACTTCATCTGTTAATGGTATTTGTGCCAATTTTCAATAGCTTTTGGTAGTCTTAATGTTATTTGATTTCTGAGCAATTAAGCAATACATTTAGTACTGGCAAAATGATTAATTAGAAACTTTGGACAATGTGCCAAAAAAGTTATCTTTTCCTTCTTATGTAATTTATTTTTGAAGCATTACAGGAGACTAGATTTATATAATTTCAGGCTTGTAGATCTTAGAGGCTATATAGTCCAACTGCCAACCTGAGGCATATACCAGGTCTACATTTTCCCAGGAAAGTAGCTGCTTAAAAGGTATTGCAACATACATTATTACTTTCCAAGGAAAACTAGGCCTTTGTTGAAGGGCCTGAACATTAAAAACAAACACAAAAACAAAACAAAAAAAATTAAACTACTTACACTATCTATCACCTCTAATGTTGCAGAAACTCTATTTGATGCTGGAAATGCAAGGTTGATTTAGGCAAAATTCCTGCTCCCAGAGAACTTGCAGTCCAGTAGGAGATTAACAGGTAAAACAGATAATCATGACACAGGACACAAAATTTTTGATAGAGGTGTTTGTAGGACACAGTAGGAATATAGAGGAGGGTAGTTAACAAAGATTCAGGATTGAATAAAAGCTTGTCTAAGAGCTGAGGCCTGATCTGAATCTTGATGAAGGATGAATGCCTATAATAACCTAGCGGGATATTTGCAATGGACAATTGAGTATATAGGCTGAAGTTGAAAGGGTTAGAGGTATAGAGCTGGGAGTCATTAGCACACAAATTTAGAACTCAGAAGCATAAAAGGGACTGAAATTGCTCAATGAACGTGTAGAGAATGAAGAGGAGTACACCAAGAATGGGGAGACAGAGGAGAGGCCTGTGACGTAAAAGGAATGGTCGGGGGTCTTGTACCAAAAGGTATGTAATAGAGAGACCAAGAAATAGCTGTCTAGAGTAGCATCAGTCAGGGACCCTGAACGTTACTGGGAAATTGTCCAAAAGCAAACCGTCAATTTCATGGAATAAATTGAGAGGCCAATCCAAGTACAAACAAATTGCTTATCAAAAAAACTGGATTAATTCAGGTTTGAAATTTAAACTGCAAAAGCAAAATGAAGAAAAAGGCCAAGATTACGTAGTAAATGGGGTTGTCATTGAAAGCGTAAGTGACAAAGCAGGTGGGTTGGCAGGATGAGCACAAGTCCCTGAGTCGAAAAGCATATCATTAATTCTAATGTACAGCATAGTGACTATAGTTAATTATACAATATTGTATAGGTGAAATTTGCTAAGAGAGTAGATCCTAAGTGTTCTCACCAAAACAAAAACAAACAGAAAAAGTGACTATGTGAGGCGATGGATGAGTTAATTAACTTGATTGCATGTATCATTTGACAATCTATGCATGTATGTACCAAATCATCACATTGTACATCTTAAACTTTCTGTTTTCGTATAATTTATTGGTCATATTAGGGTCATGACCTAGGTGTAGTATAAGTCTTAACGATTGATTTTTTTTTTTTTTTATGCAGTTACCTGACTTAAGCTTTGATTGCTGTGGCATCCACTTCAAAGAGGGCTATCTGAATAAACACACTGTCAACCACATGGCTAGATAAAGAGCCAGGATGTGCCCGCTGCACTCCCCTCTCCCCCACATACATACCCAGACTCTTGGTTTTAGAGATCTTGGTTGATTTTAACAACTGACCATTTGGGCCTCTTGTTTTTCTCTTTCTACGCTGTAAATTTCCACTCTTATATTTTAAATTCACCAATAAAAAGTGAGCCCACAAAACCCTTATAAAACAAGGGAAATAAAGGAGCACTGCTTACCAACTAGTTCTACAAGGATTGAGTCATTAGTCACTGCAGTCACCAACCAACAGTGCACCCTGAGAAGAATTCAGAATGAAAACCAGGATGAGGCACTCTGTGCTTTGGATAAACAGGCCATATGGATATTTAGATGCATATCTCAGGAAGAATTCTAATGAACCCAGATTCTTGCATCTTCCCATACGTAGAAAAGCACTAAAATCATTAACTTGGGATATCCATTCTTTGTGACTAGCCGTAATCTTTTACCAAGATGTATGCTGGACTGCACATATTCCCTAGCCAAAAATTATATACTGGTTTCTCCTCTACTTCTCTGGAGCAATTTCCTCAGAGCTACTGAGAGGCTATCTCCTGGGCTATAGTCCTAGGTAAGATCCTGAGTAAAACCTAAACTCACAACTCCTATGTTGTGCATTTTTCTTTGACACCCTAGGCCTCCACCATTCAACCTAATAAAAACAGAACTTCAGGCCTGCGTGTTCTCTCTGTCTCGCTCTCTGTGACCTCACTGTGTGGCCCCAGAACCTGTATATAAGAAACCTTGTCTCTTTAAAAGTTTTCAAATGGTTATTGCTGAGGGTATCTTGTAATCATAAGAACAAGGGTTGGTCAAGCCACAACACAGGTTATTCATATGCTGAGACTGTAGGCAGATAGGGTTAGGAGTCCCCAGAAAAAGAAGGAAAAGACATAGCTTTCTTGACATAAGAGAAGCCATTTTAGGCCCCAAGCCATTCTGTGATCTATGCCTGATCTCAATACTTGCCCAAGCACATTTCTTGCAAAACTTCCTGGTTGAAACTGTAGAAGAAGAGGCCTCAGTAGTTAATGATTTTAAAGGAACAAAGAATGCAAGAACAAGCATCTATTACCAGACCAGGAAAATAGTTTGGCCATATCTGAGACAATAAATCAGTCCCAAAGACTCCCAGTTCTGTTTCAAAGTACAGATCAGCCTGATGCACATTGCACATTCTTGAGCTCTTTTGTGGGTTTCAAACCCCTTGAGCACTCAACCACCAGACTAACTGGAGCCTGAGAATCAATGAGGCCAACCCTTACTGGCCCTCATGACTTCAATCAGATCCTAGACTCTGTCAACCTAGAATGACCTTTGCCCCAATTCTATGATGAAATCTCGTCTCCACCAGGGAAGCACCCCTAGGACTCTGTCTCTTTACCTGGAACGACTATACCTTTCCTCCATATAGTATATGCATGCACCCTTAGCTTAAAAGTTCCCTGATCTTGCTATTTGGTGAGACAGTACTTTGGGAAATATCCCTGGTGTTCCCCTTACTTGTTGCAAGGAATAAAATCCTCTCTTCTCTTGCTCCTTAGCTTGGTTGTGCCCTCTGACTAGATACCCACCAAGAGGTGAACCCAGTTTTCAGGTAACAAAACCAGCACAAAACACCTGGGCCTCTAGAGACATGACTGAAAAAGGAATATGCTAGGTATAGCTTATGGCCGAGTTCTAGAGCGGGTGTGCCCCTCCCCCCCTTTAAGGACAAGATATCTTTTTCTAAAGAATGGACTTTTAGACTTTTTGTGTTTCAACATTCTTATTTGCATCTAAAGCTTGCACTCTGAGCGGGTTAAAACTTTTATGATATTGGTCAAATAATTGGATAATTCACCTTTTCCCATTAATTTGTGTTTTGAGCTCAGCAATGTAAACAATATTAGAAACTCAATTCCAGAATTCCTCCTAGGGAGGGAATTGTCTTTGCTTTCAGAAATTCATCAGTGAGTGATTAAGATAGACAATTATACCCTGAATGCCTGAGGGACGGCTGCCAGTAAAGCATCAGAGAAAATGGTTTATAAATAAATAAAGAGATGCATTTTAGCTTGCTGACTCGGTATTGTTTTCTCCTAGGAGGAGGGATAGTGTTGAGATTAGAAAAGATGACAGAAAACAAGAGATGACAGCGGGGCTATGAAAGCATGTGCTCTTGGCTGCTGTGGAAAGATGAAGAGAGCAGCCACTGGGTACATGTGAATAAAGAATATTTCACAGAATAGAAATTTCTAATAAACTGTTTTATTTTTTTCTTTTATGTTCAATATATGTTATGAATCCCATGCAACCATTATGCGATTGAATTCTTTCCAGAGGCTAATGAAGTTGAAAAAGCTGAGCATTTTATGTCTTTAAACATGGTACAAAAATCCACATGGAAGGAACTGCTCAGAGGGAGAGAAGTAAGCTTTGATGGGAAAATGCATAATTGAGGGATTGTGTCAGGCTATCACAAGGTATGACATGGGGCTGAGGTATAGGTGAAAGGTTAAAGATAACTTGATTTTACCAATAGCTGATAAAGGCTATTTTGTCTTAGCTCATAGGTAGATTATATTGTAAAGAAGGATACCTCACGTTACTTGTTTAAATATGGAGTTTGATTATTGGCAAAAGACCAAAGAATTGCTGGGTTTTGACTGGTTAAATGTCCTTAAAGTGTGATTGGTCCATGACAAGTGACACACATTTACCTGACTGGGCTGAAATAACCTATCTTGCAGCAAAGTGTGGTTGTACCAGTTTTATATTTTACAAGGTACAATTTACCTTTTTTAGATTTGCTTTATTTGTTTGAAACATTTTACAATATCAATTTCAATGGATTCCATAATTAAATTCCTCCAAGAAAAATGCTCCCAAAATAAATGGCTGAAAATATGTTTATTTGTATCATATAGATTATAAAAATTATACTGTGAAAATGGAGCAGAAACATGTTCATTGTCAAATTCACATTCTCTTGTTAGACCAAGAACATATTGGTTGTAGTCTAGTGTTAGGCTGATGGTCTACCAAAGTTTCTAGTCTAATTCAACACATAGTTCATGACTTATCTTTCATACCACACAGCTGCTTTTTGTCTTTTGAGCTATTTTTTATAAACATAATATAGCAATTATATTCTTTGTGTTTTTAGGTTGACGTTATACGAAGTCCTAACACTTCTCAAATATCTAAGGCAGAAATAATGAAGGTATATCTTAGTATTATTGTTTTTCATTAACATTTTTACTTCCAAGAAGCTTCCTTTGTGATGTTAAGCTCTGTGCACATAGCTTAATAATCAGGATTGAGAGTAGAGACCAACATTTTCTAGGGATTTTGTGATCAAGAAGAAGGCAGTTAAACCAATACGTAACTTCACTGCAAAACAATTTATCTGAACAAAGAGTTTACTCATCTGACAAAACAACTTACTTTTCACAGAATAGTTTACTTACATGGATTCATTTCAGTTCTCAGTTTGCTGTGTCTACCAACCCTAAACTATTATATTACAAATGTCGCCCAATTATGATTTTCTTCCCCTTTAAAATAAGTAAGTTAAGAAAGTAAGCACTAAATTTGATTGATCAATAGTTTTTCTGGTGGTCTTTTTATGGAAGATGACAGTCATCAACCTTAACAAGTTATTTATGTCACTGTGTCTGTTACATTATTTGTAAATAGAAATCAGTATGTTTTTTGTGATTACATGAAATAATTTAAGTAATATACTAATGACAGTTCCAAGAACATAGTGATTGCTCAGTAAAAATTGTTTATTATTAATCAAAGGCATTAAGAGCAATCCCATTGTTCTTAGAAACACATGGACAAAATATAATAGTTTGATTTTTTTATGATAACAACATTGTTTCCCCTATAGAAAATTATGTTAAATGAAAACGATGTTAAACTATTTCTTAACTTCTTTTACTTTAATCTGATTATTTAAACCAGGTGAGGTGGCTTGATATTTTATTGAGCACTAGGTGCAGTTTCCTCAGGTGATAAATTTAAAGAGGAATAAAACATTAATAAATATACTCTCAACCATCCTTTATGTGAGATGCCCCAGGGAAAGGAGTGTAGATATTTCTTGGAGAGAAAAAACCTATGAGAATATGAAAACGTGAATCTGGTTGTAGGTCAATAACATCTAGAGAATCAAGGAACAGAGTGAGAAAGAGTAAGTGATAATCAGTCAAGGAAAATATGTTTCTTTTCCCTGGTAAAATCCACCTATAAAATTAACTCAGCATCACCTTTTTATTGAACTGTTCAAATATGGCCAACATGGTTTTATTCTTGCGTTAAAAGTGTTTTTTTCCACAGGTTTATAGAACAAACCTGACACAACAATAAAGCTTTCACAAACACGTTAGTCTGTCTAAATTTGGCCATTTTTTTGCTTCAGTATGTTTTCACACTTGTCCAAGTCAAAACCATCTTTAGATTGTGAGGAAATACATTGCAGGAAACTTGTTAAGCTGAAGCCATCTTACCTGTTAACTTCATTTTAGAGAGAGAAAAATGCTTCATAAAATTCTCATAGTGACCAATAGAGCAAACATCCTTATTCTATAGTTGCATTAGTGAATTTATTACTTAATGTGTCACAAACATTTCTGTAGAGGCCTTTGGTTTTCTTTTATTTAAAATTTTTATTGTGAGTCATATGAGAAACTTTGCTGAGTCCTATAAAACAGGTTACCTCAGTTTTCAACCTAGCTAAAATTCTATCTTTAATGGGATGGGAAATGTCTGCATTTTCTGGAGCTCTTCTATCTTTTTGTGAATCACATTTCTTTAATTGCCAAAGAACTGAGTGGTATCTTTATTGACGTCACAGACATGGCCACAAGGGACTGACTTTCCAATTCTTAAATTATTTAAAAACAGACAAATGAAATATCTCTGGGTGAGGATGGGTAAAGCTTATCACTTAATCATCAGTTGTCTTCTCCTTCTTCTTCTTCCTCTTTTTTTCCCCTTCCCCTTCATTTCCATCTTCAGTACAAGCAGCTGTCCTCTTATGGCCACATTTTGACCTTTCTCGTTTCATAAGAGTTTTATAAGGTTAAATATAAAATTTATGGAGAATAAAGCCATATTGAAATTTCTGTTTTTGCATAATCAGATAATTTCACTCATTAATCCAGTGTTTATCAAACTCTGGGTCATGATATCAGTGTAAACAACATTAAATACATAATAATTAGAGTAAATATATCATGATAAGAAAATGAATCATACATAGAAACATTAACGGACTTTTACTTGATTATCTGTTGTAAATGCTCACCTGTATTCATGAGAATCCTGGAACTAAATTTTGTAGAATCTCCTTCTATGCATTTTTCCTTGTTTAGAGGCTTCAATTACGAAGCACTCAAGTGGGTAAATTCTGATGACAATTTAGAAAGACTCACCCATAGGCAGAGTTTGAGCTCTTGAGCATCATCTCCCTTAAGGATGTGGGCAAATAAAATCTGTGGCAGTGGTGGCCACTCTTGCATGCCTAGAGCTTCACGTTGTTGAAACTGTGGGTAATCATTAGTCAAATCCATTTCACCTGCTTTCACTGATCAAGATCGTTTTAATTATTGCTACAAAAGACTTGCATGCCCTCCAAGAGGCTCGTAGCCTAAACAATAAGATGTTTGCCTGAGGTGTGTGTTTCAGGAATTTGGAGTCAGCTGTGCCTACTTTGAGCTGAGCTGGTTAAGATTGAAATTGAACGTGGAGGCCTTGTCACTTAGTTACGCCTGCGCAGAACGGTGATTACACACATTTTCCCAATCATCTTTCCCCACGCTCCCCACGTATCCCACGTTCCCTACGCTGCCTACGTGTCAGAACGTCTTTTTTCTTTCTTCTTTATGCCGTAGGTAGCCCAGGCCCCTTACCTTTCAGACGCCAAAGGTTGCAGTATCCTGGCTTGCTGCGCGTTAGGCAAAACAAACCTGGTTGTCTCTGGACTGGTGAAGCTAAGATTTACCATCTTCATTCTAGCATGAGGTTGAGACTGTCTTCAGCCTTCAGCGTCTCCCTCTCAAGTCCTGAGACTCATGGTGGCTTCCAGGTGAGTTCCAATGAGTCATAGCTTTTAAACGCTGCTTTTATTTTTTCTAATTCCACCAGCACTCCCTAAGGAGTACTTAAATCTAATGTTATGATTTCTCTGACGAACACCCTTCAGTTACTTTTTAGTCCTATATTTTTTGTTGTTGAGTTGAATGAGCTGTTTGCGTATTTTGGAAATTAAGCCCTTGTCGGTCGCATCATTTTGCAAATATTTTCTCCCGGTCTGTAGGTTGTCTTTTCATTTTGTTGCTGGTTTCCTTTGCTGTGCAAAAGCTTTTAAGTTAATTAGGGTCCATTTGTTTAGTTTCGCTTTTATTCTATTGCCTCGGGAGATTGACCTAAGAAAACATTGGTACGATTTATGTCAGAGAATGTTTTGCCTATGTTCCCTTCTAGGGGTTTTGTCGTATTGTGTCTTATGTTTAAGCCTTTAAACCATTTTGAGCTTATTTTTGTGTATGGTGTGAGGATGTGTTCTAACTTCATTGACTTGCATGAGGCTGCCCAACTTTCCCAGCACCACTTGCTGAAGAGACTTTTCCCCATTGCATATTCTTGGCTCCTTGGTCAGAGATTAATTGATACAGGTGTATGGGTTTATTTCTGGACTCTTTATTCTGTTTCATTGATCCATATGTCTGTTTTTTGTGCCAGTAACAAATGTTGTTTTGATTACTGTAGCTTTGTAGTACTATCTGAATTGTGGGAGGGATATACCTCCTGCTTTGTTCTTTTTCCTCAGTATTGTTTTGGCAATTCTGGGTCTTTTATGAGTCCATATAAACTTTAGGGTTCTTTGTTCTAGTTCTGTGAAAAATGTCATGGGTAGTTTAATAGGAATCACATTAAATCTGTAGATTGCTATGGGCAGTATGGCCACTTTAACAATATTAATTCTTCCAATCCAAGAGCATGGGATATCTTTCCATTTCCTTGAATCAATTTCAGTTTCCTTTATTAATGTTTTGTTGTTCTCAGCATACGTCTTTCACCTCCTTGGTGAGGTTTATTCCTAAGTTTTTTTTTTTTTTTTCCCTTGATTCGATTTTAAAAGGGATTGTTTGTTTACATTCCCTTTCTGATATTTCATTGTCATGTCCCTTTAGTCCTCCCCAGTCTGTGGCATTTCCTCAGTCTTTTTTCATTCATGACATGAACACTTTTGAAGAATATTGCCCAATTATTTTGTAGAATGTCCCACAGTTTGGGTTTGACTGATTTTTTTTCTTCATGACTAAATTCAGGTAATGTGTTTTTAGCAGAAATGCCACCAAGTGATGTTCTGAGCTGTCACCTTCTCAGTACATCGCATCGGAAGGCACATAACATCAATATGCATCAGTATTGGTGATGCTAACCTTAGTAATTTGGTTAAGGTGATGTGTGTCCAGTTTCTCCACTGTCAAGTTACTATTTTGCCCTGTATTATTAAGTATATTATGGGAAGATATTTTGAGACTATGCAAACATCCTGCTTATCATATTTTTGCTCACCAATTTTAGAATACAGTGATGATTCTTGGTGGAAACAATTATTACTGTACTGTTTGCCAAAAGACACTGTTTCAATTTCTGACATTCTTTCCATATTTATGAAATTGAATTTTTACTATTAAGAAGAGTTTTCTCCTCTCAATTCAATTATTTATACTAGTATTATTTTATTCTATTTATATTAGAATGAAATCATGGGTATTTTGTTTACATTATCTCAGATTTCTCCATTGGCAGCCCCTTCAAGTTGTTGGCTATTGACATAACACCATTTTTTGAGCATTTCTTACTTTCCATGACTACAAGATATTCCAGGATCACCTTGTGTTTTCCCTGTCCCAGCAGTCTTTATATTAGTCAGTTATATTTAGAAAATAAGACATGAACACTAGATATTCTCATTACTACTCATGTATATTTTGCCTCCAGGCCCTCTAAGCAGATATACATACATATAACTAAATCTATTTATCTATCTATCTATATATACAAGACATGAGTTCATACTGATAGCTCTGAGTGCAGTCTAACTCCATTGGGTTTTTTCTAACCTTTATTTATTTATAACTCCTGTATGGAAAATGAGAAACCTGACTCTCATTTCCTCAGGTATTTCCTTATTTACTCAATCCTGGAGTACTTTATATTTTTTGTTAAATACCTTCAAAATTGTTAACCTATTTAACCCTCTGAAAAACGTATTGGCTAAATGGAGTATTTTGTATACTTCTTTTTGTTTTTAACTTTCCATTATAGAGTCAAAATTCCTTTTTCAAAGTTACTTAGATGAGTTATTTTCTATTCAACATTCTTCACTGTGATTATGTCATGAATCTGTAATGCAGTTAGGTTCATTTGTAGATCATGGAATCTAGAAAGAGAAGAGAGGGAAATCAGAACAGAAGAAATATTTTAGAAGATACTGTTTGAGAATTGTCCAAAATTAATGACGAATACCAAATCACAGATCAAAGACACTCATAAGTCACCAAAGCAGGATAAATGCCAACAAAAGTGCACACACACACAAAACCAAACATATCATCTTCAAGCTGATGAAAACCAAACACAGACAAAAAATCTTAGCAACCAGAAAAAAATGACATACAAATAAAAAATATAATAGTAACAATAGGTTGCTAATCAAAAACCATGCAAGCCAGAAGAAAATGGAGTAAATCTTTAAAGTACTGAAATTGAAAAAAAACAACTGTCAATCAGAATTCCATACTAAGTGAAAATAACTTTACAAAATAAAGGAGAAATGGATTTTTTTTGTATAAACAAAAACAGATAATTAATTGCCAGCAGACTTCAACTAAATAATTGTTGAAGGATTCTTCAGGTGAAAGTAATATATTTAAATCAAACGTATATCTAAGGAAATGAAGGTGTTGTAAATGGCATAGATAAAGGTAAATAAAACACTTACATTGTCCTTATATTCAATAGTTCTAAAAGATAACTGTCTAAAGCAAAAATAGTAGCTATGTGCTGTGTTCTTACCATATATGCAAAATGTAAAGGTATGACCAGATATCACAAATGATTGGTGGAGAATTTTAAATTACAGGTTGTAAGTACCTTACAGGATATGTGAAGGTAGACGTTGATTTATTAATGAAATATATTATGTTAGAGTATCCATTAATTTTGTTATTTGTGTATTCATCTACTCTCATTTCCACCTTTGTTTTAGTCTTGGGTCTACACATATATGTTAAAGTGTTTACCATCAGTCGTTTTGCTGAAGGTTGGATGAAGCTCATTCTCTAGTAGTTTCTTTAAGAAAGACTCAGGGGTGCAGAATTCCCCTGGTTCTTTTACATTTAAAACCATTTTTTCCAAAGCTTTGATTAAAAGATTTAGAACTTGTAAAATGCTCAGAACGGTATCCAACACATAGGCAAGTGCTTCACTGACAGGTGCTTTCATGTTCTGATACAGTGAAACTTTCTGGGACAGATTGGGGTGTATTTGATAAATGGGATCAGGCAAGGATCTAACAATATCCACAGCTCTTCAGTAGAGTTGAATTAGTGAGGCTAGTTTGGACCTGAAGCCAAGGTGTAAGCATTGTACATCCCCTTGGAATGAAAAACAGTCACATCTATACACCCTTAAACACCTACCTTATTTTATTATCACTAGAAAATATGGAAAGGAAAAGGATGGTAAATATGCAGAATTAGCTCAGTCTGCTTACCATAGGGAGAGAGGAAGTGCAGGTGTTCATTGTGATTAGGTGCAGGTGGACTCAAGGGACTGTAAAGCCAAGGCATGAACTGTGTGTGATCTTTTAATTAATCCCACCAGCCAGCGAAAGAAGAGCTGCTGGATATCAAGCTCTCACAAATTAGTTTATTTACTCCTATTCCTCA
Source organism: Eschrichtius robustus (assembly GCF_028021215.1). Taxonomy (NCBI): domain Eukaryota; kingdom Metazoa; phylum Chordata; class Mammalia; order Artiodactyla; family Eschrichtiidae; genus Eschrichtius; species Eschrichtius robustus. The sequence goes on from NC_090830.1 coordinate 71,587,410, forward strand.
GAAGAGGGGCGAAAAGAACATGTATACTAATTCCAACATTCTCCTTTTCTAGGTGACTTTATTGAGCACTTATTATGTGCTTCATTGTACAAAGCATTTAATATACACACTATCCCTCTTATCACAATAATTCTATAAGGTAGAAACAATGATAATGAATATTACACATGTGCAGACTCTGATGAAAGAAACTAAAGAGTCATCTACAGCAGAGCTTCTCAAAATTGAGTGTATTAGAACCACCCTGACGGCTTGTTAAAATACAGATTTCTGGGTCCCAACCCTCTGACTTTGATTCTGTGGGTTTGGAGTGGGGGCCTAAAATGTGCATTTCTAACAAGTCCCTGGGTGATGCGATATTGTTCTTAGAGGACCACACACTGAGAACTACTGCTTGGTAGAAACATGAGGGTAAAGTGAGAATACCCTTCTTCACCCTCCAACATTCCACATGTTTGTTCTCTTTATCTTAACAACCAAGCATGGTATTAATTAGAAACTTGGGTCTCATTAAGGCCATTCCTGTGATTTCTAACAATATTCCTTGGGATTTCTCTGTGATAATTGGTAGAGAATTTAGTTTATGCCCCAAGAAATATCCAAATTCTGTCAAGTCATATTGTGCCACAGGTCAGTTATTTACTGCCTTTTCTGTTATGTGTTTCAAATTATACCAACCATGTTTTTCAGTGTAACTCACCAGAGATTATACAATGAACTCTAGTATGTAATGAACAAGAACTCGAATTTGAACACTATCAAACTCATATTATTCAATTTCCACAGAAAAACTAGAGTAATAAAATAAAATAACCTTAAGCTGAAGTTCAGAGACATTAAAAGCCAAACACTTTTCCTATTCATTTGTTTGTTCAGTTTCCTCCAACGTATCTTAGCAGATGAAAGCCCAGTTCCTTGTTTCATTTTCCTTCATTTTTTTCCCAGTAGAATAAATTTGGCTTCTCTGAATGCTCCAAATTTGAATAAATCCAATTCCAACCTGATCCTGGCTTGTCTTCCTTTTCCATAGATACTGTTAATGGATTTAATATTAAAAGAGGATAAAATCAGGATTTTCACATAAAATGAACACATTAAAATCTTTATATTACTCACACTGATGAGAGAACCAGGTACTTATTACAACTAGCTCAAAGGAGAATCCAAAAAAACAAACACATTTATAGATTAGAAATATTGAAATAAACTTGTAAATGGATATAAAAGTGACTTTTTCAAGGTGGGAAAAGAGTTTTCCCACTACCAGACAGGATTCTTTTGAATACCTACAAACAAAATTAATTTTACATTGCTGCCACTTATCTGTGATTTACAAAATTGTAAAATAGCTCAAAGGAATTTAATGGCTAGAATGGATAACCCATAAGGCTATGCCCCAACAATGTACATTCTTCCATTGGAGATACCCAGTAATCTTTTTGCTTATTCCAAATTTCCTTAATACTTCAAGGGTCATGGGTATGTCTATATGATTATCATAATACCTACATACATCTATAAAATTTTGAAAACACATATAATTTTTCAAGTCATATAATAATCATTCCAAGAAATAATTTTTCTTGGACGCAGTATAGAGTACAAGACAAATCTCCAGTGTCTGCAAATCAGGGGTTATGGTAGAGACTTGAAAAGAAGCTAGAGAGAAAAAAAAAAAAATCACTAAAGAGATTTCATTATCTTTTTCAGCCTCTTCATATCAAGAAGTTAATTGAAATACTAAGCTTGCCACGTGATGTTGGAGGAGGTAGTTCTAAATAAGCATACACCCTCTATTGTCAGAGGGCAGCATTTGAAATCTTTTGCATTTTCTTGAAAATTTTAAACGTATATACAGTGGTGACACCCACCTCCTCCAGCTTCCCATCTTCTGAGACTCCCCTTTCCCTTTAATACTCATCCCACATATTTAAAACCACTTAACATTTTGCCTTTGAGTCTTAGATATCTGACCTTCTCTATATACAGGCTTCGTCCCCTTTCCTCATTCCAAGTAGAATGTCCGATATTTATAACAGGAAACACCATAAGCACAGTTTATTGTCATGCATTTTGCACAGATACAATATGCTGTTCTTCTTTGTGCCCAGAGTGATCTTAATACATTTTTAGTTGCTCCATACCTGAAGATTCTGCTTCCTTTTCTGTAATTTTTCAAATGCATAGGTTATTTTTGCCTAAGTTGGAGGATCTCCATAATAAATTGTTGAATTGAAACAACTGGTGATGCTAGAAAATAAATCATCCGTGACAGGTCAACATCACTCACATTCGCTGTCCCTCAGCTATTGAATTTTTACCCAAAACATACTTTCTTTATACATCTTCTCTTCAAATAATTATCTATAATTCTAATGTCTTACTTCTGCCCTCCCAGTTATTGTAAATAAGTCCAGCTATATGTTTATCATTTCAGACTACTTATTTTAGTTCTTTCCTTCCCCACCTCACTCATGCTTTTCACTGGACTTAGAGACCCTCCTTCTTCTTGCCTTCAGGTCCAACCTTTACCTTCTATCTTGTACTCCAGATTCTGTCTGGCAGAATCTCCTGTAGTGAGACATATAAAAACAGTGAGTTTTGAATTTTTCAAAAGCATACACCATTTAAGTAAATTCACATCACCTTCTCTCTCATGAATACTTGATTTTGATTTTTCATCTCTCTGTGCTTTTATTTAGAATTTATTTAAATTTCCCAATCCATCCTTCATATTAACTCTATTACTTTAAAATGCATTTCATACTTTCAAAAGTATTGTACATTAATTTTCTCAGGACTACTTCATTCAAATTCATCCAAATGTTGAATCATCTCATAGGTAATTTAATCATTATGGAGCTGTTTCTCAATTGCTTTCATAATTGATTTTTGATTAACAGCTTAAAAAGGAGTCCTTATTATAGATTTCGGGGGTCTTGGTTCCTCTGGAGGAATCAATTAGGCATCTGAGATCTCCTCTTTGTTTTGTTGTTTTCCTCTTGTTTTGTTGTTTTCTTGGTGTTTCTATTTTTGTTTTTGTTTTTGTTTGTTTTATTTTCAGCTCTAGTGACCCTCCTAACCAATAACAGCTCAATTTTCTCCTAGTCTTCTTAGTTCTATCTATAAGGTAGGCCTTCTCTTCCCATTTGATAGATAGATGATAGAGTGATCAATCAATTGATCAATAGATAGGTAGATAGACAGGTAGATAGACTGATAGCTTGGTCTCTAAGATCTCAATCTTTCTCAAAATAAAATCACTTCTTTCCATCAGGCAAACCATGTGTCTTTTTTCCATGTTTCTATTTGAACTGCAAGATCATTTTGGATTTCAATTTATACCATTCATTCTTCTGTTGAACAAACATGGCAACTAGAAGATCTGGGTTTAAGTAAGTCTTTTTTTTTTTTTTTAAGTTTATTTATTTATTTATTTATTTTTGGCTGCGTTGGGTCTTTGTTGCTGTGCATGGGCTTTCTCTAGTTGTGGCGAGCGGGGGTTACTCTTAATGGCGGTGCGTGGGTTTCTCATTGCAGTGGCTTCTCTTGTTGTGGAGCACAGGCTCTAGGCAAGAAGGCTTCAGTAGCTGTGGCATGAGGGCTCAGTAGTTGTGGCTCGCGGGCTCTAGAGCACAGGCTCAGTAGTTGTGGTGCACGGGCTTAGTTGCTCTGTGGCATGTGGGATCTTCCTGGACCAGGGCTTGAACCGTGTCCCCTGCATTGGCAGGTGGATTCTTAACAACTGTGCCACCAGGGAAGTCCCTAAGTAAGTCTTTTTAATTTCCTTCCAAGATTTTATTTTTGTAAAATTACATTAAATTATTCCTCTACTTCAATCTAAGAAAATGACATATTTCCATATAATAAGGATCCTCATTTTTATCTGCTATTTAATGAGATGTACTATTTGAGCATAATTAACCTACAAGCTATGTCTCTGAATTAAACAACAATAATCAGAGCTTATAAAATAGAACAAAATTTATACTGTCTACATGTGATCGAAAATAATTGTCTGCATTCTGGTGATGGCATAATAAAAGAAGAGAATGCAAAACAAAACACACTTGCCTAGCCAACCCAACTATACTTAAATAGCCTATATAGTGATGTTATTCTTTCTTTGAGGTGAGCCTTCTCTGGAAATTAACGAAAAAAATTCCTGATAATCTAGTATCTAGACCATCTAGGCCTTTAGGAATATCCATGGTCACAGTATAAGAAGCTACTGAATGTGCAGTTTATTTCTTGCTTGCCCTAGATCTGCTAAAGCCAGTTACAGCACTGGCACCTAAAGCCTGATTCACTATACAGTACTTTGATAAAACCCAAACCAGTGTCCATATTTATTCATAAGGATTTCTTGTTAATCTCTCAATATTTGCAGTGGCATGGGGAGATATAAGAGTAAGCCTAATACTCATTCCTCCTTGCTTTGGAGTATAACCAATGAAGAATAGACCCAATGAACTAGGCCTAGAATGGATTTAAATTGGGGATCAATATGTTAGTTTTAATAACTGGTCAGGAAGGTTCCCAGTAGCTCAGTACTCTGAAAGAATAAGGCCATCTAATAAAGTTAGATTGTAAAATGCAGCTTGAATCAATAATCAAACTGGAGGGCTCCTTACTATCTCCCCACATTTAGAACTCAGTTATCATTGATGGAAAGAACTGGGTCTGCAGAGATATTATAGCTGTTGGCATTGAAGATTTTAGACTTACTTCATCACATAATTGTTGGCAAGACACTGAGCAGAAAGGAGGGAGAAAGGGTCACACACTGTCTTAATGCAGCAATCCTTAACTCCTAGTATAAATGTTAGATGCTCAGTAATAAGAGTAAATCTCTTATCTCCCTGTAAGAAGAATGAGTTAATTAGATGGAAAGAGAGGCTAAAAGCATTTATTGTGATAATACACCCTTGTGGGGGAGAAAGAAAAGTCACAAAATGTGAACATGACATAGATGGGTCCTAGTGCATTCCGATGTTTAGATGGAAGGGTTGATGGTCTAAGGGTCATCTTTTTCATGAACATCCACAATTAGTAAAATTGTCAAAAAATGAATAGGTTAGAGAAGTAAAAAAATGATTTCAGTAATATTTTTTAAAAGATGTCAAGGAAAAAGTATGATCAAAATACATTAATGTAATGAAAAGAGAGAGAATGGGAAGAAAGAAGATGGAGGCAAGGCTACAGGATTATGTTTGCACAGGGAACATAATTGGAAACAAAACTGGAAGCAGAAACCAGATGGCAAGTGAGGGACTAAATGGAGACAAAGAAAGCACATCCCTCATTTAAAAGTTTGGTAGAGCAAGGGAATGAGGGACATAGTGAAGATGTTTACATGATTGGACAGAAATACACATGCTTACAAAGACAGAAGGATCAAGTAAAGAATTAGTAAAACTACCTAGGACCTGCAGAAAGGATGAAAGGGGTACTCAGTGAGAAGAGGCTTCTTGATTTGGTCCTGTACACTTAACCTTATCAAAAATCTACCTGGTTCCCCAACTACTGAAAGTTAAAATAGTTAATTGTAGAAATGAAAATGCCAAGAAGGGATGGTGTCTGGGTGCAGTAAGCTTTAGAGGGGATGAGGGAAGACCTTCTTAAACTTAAGGGAAGGATGAGAAGATAGATTTAGAGCTGTAGTTCTCAGCCTTTGGTGCACACAAGAATCATCAGCAGAGAGTTTTAAAATTCTGATACTCAAGTCACACTTCTGCCCAACTACATCAGAACTTGTGGGAGTGGGAACAGGAATCAGTGATTTTAAAATTACCAAAGTGATTCCAATCGGTAGCCAAGATTGAGAAGCACAAACATAAAGCACATTTCCCAAACATGTTCTATGGAACATTAATATGCTACTTGAAATAGTTCAGATATTGAAATGACTTGGGGAAATTGTCTCCTCTATATTCTCTTTCTAATTCAAAATGTAGGGTAGAATATCAAAAAGCCTGAGAAATCCCACAGTTAAGGAAAAAAGCCAATTCCATATTGTTAATCCAGCATTTCCCCCAAGTTATACACCACAGAACTTGAGTTCAATAAATCTCATTTTAGAACTTAGAGGTATAGGGGAAATGGGCTAATTAGAAATGAGATTATGTATAACATTTATAGGTGACATTAATCTCTTTTTTGAAGTAGGTGGCAGGGAAGACAAGAAGACAAGACATATGTACTAAGCTAGCATGTGGTGAATGAGATTATGGACATGAAGCCTAGAGAAAAAGGTTTCAAAGAGTAGATATGGGAGTGTGATAAGGAATCAGAATAAGGAAGGGGTGCTATGCAGGGGTATTGCTCTTAACTTTGCTGCTGAGGTAGCATTACTTTTTTTTTTTTTTTTTGGCTGCGTTGGGTCTTCATTGCTGCACATGGGCTTTCTCTAGTTGCGGTGAGCGGGAGCTACTCTTCGTTGCAGTGCACGGGCTTCCATTGCGGTGGCTTCTCTTGTTGCGGCACACGGGCTCTAGGCACGTGGGCTTCGGTAGTTGCAGCACACAGGCTCAGTAGTTGTGGCGCACAGGCTTAGTTGTTCTGTGGCATGTGGGATCTTCCTGCACCAGGGATTGAACCCTTGTCCCTTGCATTGGCAGGCAGATTCTCAACCACTGTGCCACCGGGGAAGTACGGTAGCATTACTTTTCATGAAATAAAACTGCATAGTGACAGTATGTCTTCATATATAAATTGAATTTCTAAGTGGATAAGCCAGTGTCACACAATTGATGTTAAATTAAGGATCAGAAGAAAATCTGCGGGATATAAATGATTTTGTTTCAAATTTTCAAGCTTAAAACAAGAGTTTTAGTTAGAGCCTCATTTCAGATCTAAAAATTGTAATGAAATTGTGAGGTGTGGTTATTATTCAGTTGTTAGGTAATAAATATGAGAATGATGTTTGCGGTATTTTTAAAATTTGGCCATTAGTTTTAGGGGCATAGAGTCAATGATTTGTAAAAGAATACAGGATTCTGCTGTACTTATTTTCTGTTGTATGAAATGACGCAGGAACATTCAAAACAAGTTTTCCTAGCTTCATTGATAGTGCTTTTATGCTACCCTATGTTTATATCCTGTTCAAGTACTGAGGTCCAGGGAAGCAATTCAATGATTATATTTCTTGAAGTTTCAGTACTAAAAACAAAATTGAACTGAGCATGTGCACTTGTAATTTATTCACTAGGCTTTTGCCAATAAGATATTAAAGCTATTTGTTTGGTCATGAAATTTTACACCCCCAAAACAAATTTACCAAGCTGAGAAATATACTGAATAATCTCAATAGTATAATGTTCATGGATTCTTCATCCAAGGATTGTTCATTAATGGAATTCTTAGATCTTTTGTCGAAAGATATTTTCAGTAATGTAATAAACACTCTTAACTCTTATTTGGAGAAGTGGAGGCAGGGACAAGGGAGTTAGGATTTTCTGCTTATTCAAATATTGGATTTTCATCATGTATCGAGGGCCCATTTTTAAACACTTAAGGGAAAATGAAATACATTGACATCATCTTAAACACTGTTTGCTCTCTGGTAAGTTGATAACTAACCCACTTGTGTCAGTTGCTTCAGGGTTCCTTAAGGACATAAAATTTTATCACACTGTAGAAGCTGGATAAGAATGATTGTGCTTCAGGGAGATCCCTCAGTGCTCTCTGACAACCTAGAGGGGTGGGATAAGAAGGGTGGGAGGGCTAGAAAAACTTTCTTTCTAGATAGGGGTAAGGGACCCTGTTTAACGTCTTTTAATTGTGAAGTTATAAATTACAGTGTAAATTACTTCAGATGATTTTGTAAAAAATGAATCAAGCTATGTGTATGAAAACAATTTGCCATGTATTGTGTATTATTCAAATGTAAGGCATTTAAAAAAGATTATATGGATGGCTTTTTGATATGTCCTATTTGCTGTGAATCTTCATCATTAGAAATAAAAAGATGAGGCAAATTTGAACAAAGTCTGAATCACAGAGTTAATGTGTCACCATTCCCAAGTGTCCAGGGGCCCTATCAGAAATGTATGTAAAAGATTTTTCTGCAAAACATACCAAGAGAATGGCAGATGGTAGCAGGCTTCTCTGACCCACGGCCCGGGGCCATGGCCACAAGTGTTTGCTATCTTTTTGTTCACCTAAAGGGGAGCAAAGTATTTGTCTATGAATAATTCTTAAAAAATCCATTGAGAAACGTTTCACATAAAATCACAACGTGCTGAAATTCCAAAGTAAAAATAAACACGATGTCTTTCTGCAGTTTTTCATAGCAAACTTCATGTTTCTAACTAACAGCAACTTTGAAAATTTTTATGACAGACAAGATCAAAAGAATTTCCCTTTAGGCTATTTTTAACAGAACTCTTTGGAGAATTTTGCAGCCCAATATACTCTTTACATGTGACAGTTCTTTCACACTCTAAACAAGTGTCATTTTAATCAAGTATGTGAATTTACAAAATGTGGTATCAGCCTCGACATTTCTGCCACAGAGTACATTTCCTCCTAAAGGAGCATTGACAAAAATTGAAAATCATTAAATATGTTTAGGTTTTTCTAGGCAGTAATTTTGAGAGATTATGTTAGAGTGATGACAAAAGGAACACAGGTGAGAGCTATATGGCATTTAGTGCTGACAGCCTCTTGGAGGATAGGGAGCCCTCTGGCTTCACAAAATACAGCAGTGGCCTGAAAAGAGGGCAAGGAACCGTGGCATGGAACCACACCTTTCTATTTTTGATGATCTGCAAACATTGGTGATAGAGAGAGTTTACAGTCATTCGCATGAAATGCAGAGGCTGCTAAGGGCAAGGACGAAGCACTGTGGGAGAATCACATTTCAGAATTCAGTTTTTCCCCATCGCATCAGGCCAGGTTTCTTTGCCTGGAGTCTGTGTTTTATAATGAAAGGCTTTTTAATTCACTCAAGAGTTAGCATCAATATAAAGGCTGTAGTAGTGTTGAACATGACTTGTTAACTGATGTTCCTCCCATCACGTTAACTATTTTTAAAAGTCATTGATCTATTTTTATTTGAGAATACTTTTGCACTTACAGAAAAGTTACAAGAATATTACAGAGAGTTCCCAAAAACCAGTTTTCCCTATTGTTAATATTACTGTGGTGCATTTGTCACACTAATAAACCAATATTCATACATGATTATGATCTGAAGGGCCTTTATAAGGCTTTGGCTCCCTTCCCCATAACAGTCTTTGAATTTTACCCACATCTGTGTCTCCCAAATGCAATAATTATTATTATTGAGATATCTTTAGATTTTTGCTAATATCCTTCCCATGTTCTAGAATCCCACCCAAGATACTACATTACATGTAGTTGTCAAGTCTCCTTAGCCTTCTCTAGACTGTGAGAGCTTTTCAGAAGTGCATTGTTTTTTTATGACCTTGACAGTTTTGGGGAATACTGGTCAGATATTTTACTGAATGTTCCTCAGTTTGGTTTGTCTCAAGTTTTCTTCATGGTTAACCAGAGTTATGTGGTTTTCAGAGGAAGAGCACAAAGGTAAAGTATAATTTGCATTATATCAAAAGTGCATACTATCAATGTGTGAACCATTACTCATAGTGTTAACTTGGTTCACCTGGCTGAGGTAGTATTTGTCAGAGTTTTCTACCATAAAGTTACTCATTTTCCTTCGTTCCATACTGTACTCTTTAAATTTATTTATTTATTTTTGCCTGTGTTGGGTCTTCGTTTCTGTGCGAGGGCTTTGTCTAGTTGCGGCGAGCGGGGGCCACTCTTCATCGCGGTGTGCGGGCCTCTCACTATTGCGGCCTCTCCATACTGTACTCTTTAGAAAGAAGTCACTATGAACAATCCACACTCCGGAATGGGGAGTAATTTGCCATATCTTTTAGGGAAAAGAATCTATATAAATTATTTGGTATTTTTCTGTATGAGAGATTTGTCTTTCCTATTTAGTTATTTATACATTTATGTATATCCATATGGGCTCATAGATATTTATTTTGTACTTTGGGCTATAATCTAATACTATGCTATTTATTTTGTTGCTCAGATTCTTTGGCCATTGGGGGCTATTTCATTTGGTTCCTGTGCTCTTTGACAGATCTCCATCATTTTGTGTTTTTAAGCGCTTCCTTATTTTCTGGCACTACAAGATACTCCAGGTTCATTTTGTATATTCTCTGCCTCAACCCTAGAATCAGCCATTTCTCCAAGGATCTTTGACTCCTTTTATTGGAGAATACTAGAAACCAAGATACGGGTGAAGGGAGTGTTTGTTGCCACCAGTGTATCATTGCTTCAAAACTCTCAGTGAGCAAAACTAGTTAAACTAGTTAAATATGTGTGTACCAACTTGTGTATACACATGTATCTATGAATATTTCTGTATGTATCCATCTGTATATATTGTGAAAGGAATATCAAAATGGAGTCAGTGTTGCTAAGAGAGCTCTCTAAAATGAAACCAGGAAGTGTCAGGAAGTGTGACTTACACATGTCTTAGCCTGAATGGAATCTGACCTTTTGACCAGTTTTTGTCTTAACATAGGCATTCAGAACATCTACCAAATGTTCCAGAAACTCAAGATACTTATTGGGCCCTTGCCCTAAAATAACTCATGACAGCCTATCCCTTAAGGACAAATATTACCTTTCCTGTGCCAGAGTCAATTATAATTCCTGCTAGACCCAAATAAAGCTTTCTTCTTTGCAGTCTTGATACTGATTACTGCCTCTCTCTCTCTCTCTCTCGCTCTCTCTCGCTCTCTCTCGCTCTCTCTCACACACACACACACACACACACACACACACGTTTATACTTTTGGATATAAATCTATCCAAGTATTCATACTGATATTTCTAACTCCAATCCATTACCATATATTTCTTTCTAAGCTTCACCCTTTGCTTATTGGTAACCCCTACTCCAACAGTGAGAAACCTACTTCCCTTTAACCACCATCCAACCCCAGAATCCATGCAGAGTGATTTCAGAGCTGTTTACCTGTGTCCCATTCTTGGGGCAGGGTGAGGAGAGTTTATCAACTAGAGTACAATTCTTTTTGTCTTTAATCTTACAGTTTCCAATTATTTTCAAAATTACCGATGAAATCAGCATCTTTTTCCCTAACTCCCTTCGTGAGGTGATGTCAAACATTTGTGATACAGTTAGATCTTTTTATTACAATCTACATTCCGTCTTGGGGTTCCTCAATCTCCTAACTTATTTTTTCCCAATTAGTACACATTAAAGCTCACTCTTTACGCTGTAAGATTCTATGTGTTTTGACAAACTCATAGTGTCATGTATCCACCTTGATAACATACAGAATAATTTTACAACCCTAAATATCCCCTGTGCTTCTCCAGTTCAACCTTCCCCAAACTTCCAATCCCTGGCAACCGTAGACCTATTTCCCACCTCTACCAGTTTTCCATTTTCAGTATGTGATATAAATGTGAAATCATATAGTATAGAGTCTTTTCAAGTTAGCTTCTTTCACTTAGAAATACACATTTAAGATTCACACATGTTGTTTTGTGGATCGAAAGCTGATCCCCTTTTATAACTGAATAATATTCCATTGTATGGAGGTTCCACAGTATTTACCCATTCAACTATTAAAGGACATTGTCATTGCTTCCACGTTTTGGCAAGCCTGGATAAAGCTGCTATAAGTATTGGCATGCAGGTTTTCCAGGGAACATCAGTTTTGTATTCAGATGAACAAATTCCTAGGAGGGAAAATGTTTAATCATATGGTAAGACTGCTTATCATTGTAAGACATTGCCAAAATGTCTTCTAGAATGTCTGTACCGTTTTTCATTCCCACTACTAATGAATGAGAATTCTGGTTTCTTTGTATCCTAGTCTGCAACTGAATATTGTCAAAATTTTGGATTTTAACATTCTAATAGGCTTGTAGTTCTATTCATTTTTTCAACATGGAATTGGCTGGTTGACACAATTTTAAATTGAAGTATGATTGATTTACAATACTATAGTAGTTTCAGGTGTACAACAAAATGATTTCATAGTTTTGGATTTAAAGATATAAAATATTGGCTACATTCCTGTGCTGTACAATATATCCATGGATCTTATTTATTTTATACATAGTAGTTTGGACCTCTTAATCCCATACCTCTATCTTGCCCCTCCCCCCTTTCCTCTCCCCAGTAGTAATCACTAGTTTGTTCTCTATATCTGTGAGTCTGTTTTTGCTCTGTTATATTCATTGATTTGTTTCACTTTTTATATTCCACATATAAGTGATGACATAGGTATTTGTCTTTCTCTGTCTGACTTATTTCACTACATATAATACTCTCTAGGTCCATCCATGTTGTTGAAAATGGCAAAATTTCGTTCTTTTTTATGGCTGAGTAATATCTCATTGTGTGTGTGTGTGTGTGTGTGTGTGTGTGTGTATCACCACTTTTTCCATTCGTCTGTTGATGGACACTTAGCTTGCTTTCATATCTTAGCTATTGTAACTAATGCTGCTATGAACATTGGAGTGCATGAATCTCTTTGAATTAGTGTTTTGTCTTCTTTGGCTATATACCCAGGAGTGGAATTAATGGATCATGTGGTAGTTCTATATGTAGTTTTTTGAGGAAGCTTCATACTGTTTTCCATAGTGGCTGCACCAATTTACATTCCCACCAGCAGTGTAGGAGGGTTCCCTTTTCTCCACATCCTGATCAACATTTGTTATTTGTGGTCTTTTTGATGATAGCAGTTCTAACAGGTATGAAGTGATATCTTGTAGTTTTGATTTGCATTTTTCTGGTGATAAGCAATGTTGTACATTTTATTCATGTGCCTTATGGCCATCTGTATGCCTTCTTTGGAAAAATGTCTATTCAGGTGTTCTAATTTTTACAAATTTTTTTTATTGAATGAGCTGTTTATGTATTTGGGATATTAACCCTTTATCATTCATATCATTTGCAAATATTTTCTCCCATTAACAGGTTGTCTTTTTGTTTTTGTCAGTGGTTCCCCTTAATGTGCAAAAGTTTTGAGTTTAATTAAGTCCAGTTTATTTTGCTTTTGTTTCCTTTGTCTTAGGAGACTGATACAAAAATACGTTGCTACAATTTATGTCAGAGTGTTCTGCCTATGTTTTCTTTTAGGAGTTTTACTGTTTATGTTATTGCATTTAGGTCTTTAATCCATTTTGAGTTTATTTTTGTATATGGTGTAAAAAAATGTTCTAATTTCATTCTTTTACATGTAGCTGTCCAGTTTTCCCAGCACCACTGATTGAGAGGTTGTCTTTTCTCCATTGTATATTCTTCCTTTGTCATAGATTAATTGATCCTAAGTATGTAGGTTTATTTGTGGGCTCTCTATTCTGTTCCGTTGATCTCTGTGTCTGTTTTTGTGCCAATACCATACTGTTTTGATTATTGTAGTTTTGTAGTATATAGTCTGAAGTCAGGGAGTGTGATACCTCCAACATTGTTCTTTATTCTCAAGATTGCTTTGACAGTTCGGGGTCTTTTGTGGTTCCATGTAAATTTCAGGATTATATGTTCCAGTTCTGTGAAAAAAGTCATAGGTATTTTGATAGCTATTGCAGTAAATCTGTAGATTGCTTTGCGTAGTATGGACTTTTTTTTTGCTTTGCTGATTTCTTTATTTTTTTAATTTTTTAATTTTTTTTAACATCTTTATTGGAGTATAATTGCTTTACAATTGTGTGTTAGTTTCTGCTTTATAACAAAGTGAATCGGCTATACATATACATATATCCCCATATCTCTTCCCTCTTGCATCTCCCTCCCTCCCACGCTCCCTATCCCACCCCTCTAGGTGGTCACAAAGCACCGAGCTGATCTCCCTGTGCTCTGTGGCTGCTTCCCACTAACTGTAGGTTTTACCTTTGGACAAAGTGAGAGAGTGGCATGTACGTATGGACGTTTTAACAATGTTAATTATCTCAATCTATGAACATGGAATGTCTTTCCATTTCTTTGTATCATCTTCAATATCCTTCATCAGTGTTTCATAGTTTTCATGGTTTCTTTTTCACCTCTTTGATTAAGTTTATACCTATGTATTTTATCATCTGCTGTGATTTTTCAAAGCATTGTTTTCTTGTTTTCTATTTCCCTTTAAAAAAAATTTTTATTGACGTGTAGTTGATGTATAATAGTATATAAGTAACAGGTGTACAATATAGTGATTCACAATTTTTGAAGTTTATACTCCCTTTATAGTTATTACAAAATATTTGCTATGTTCTCAGGGAGGAGCACTATAGTGATAGGGGATTAAGAGGTACAAAATATTAGGAATAAAATAAGCTACAAGGATATTTTGTTTTCTATTTCTGATAGTTCATTATTAATGTATAGAAAAGCAACACATTTCTGTATATTAATCTTGAATCCTGCAACTTTACTGAATTCGTTTATTCTAATAGTTTTTGGAGGGAGCCTTTAAGGGTGTTTATATGTAGTATCAGGTTATCTGCAAATAGTTTTACTTCTTCCCTTTCAATATGGATTCCTTTTCTTTTTCTTACCTGGTTGCTTGACTAGGAAGTCCAATACTATGTGAAACAGAACTGGAAAGAGTCAGCATCCTTGACTTGTTTTCAATTCTAGAGGAAAAGATTTCATCTTTTCACCAGTGAATATGATGTTATCTGTGGGTTTGTCATAAATAGGCTTTATTACGTTGAGATATTTTCCCATTTATACCAACTTTGATGAGATTTTTATCATGAATGGATGTTGAATCTTCTAAGAATCATGGGATTTTATCCTTCCTTTTGTTAATGTGGAATATCACATTGATTTGTGGATATTGAACCATCCTGCATTCTGGTAATAAATCCCAGTTGATCATGGTGTATGATCCTTTTTATATCTTGTTGAATTCAGTTTGGTAATATTTTCTTGAGGATTTTTGCATCTTTATTTATCAGAATTATTGGCCTGTAATTTTATTTATTTTTAGTGTTTTTGTCTGGTTTTGGTATCAGGGTAAAGATGGTCTTGTTAGAATGAGTGTTAGAAGTGTTCCTGCATCTTCAATTTTTTGGAATCGTTTGAGAAGGATAGGTATTATCTCTTCATTATATGTTTGGTAGGATTCCCCTATGAAACCATCCAGTCCTAGACTTTTGTTTGCTGGGAGGTTTTTTTGTTTTTTTTTTTAAACTAATTCAATTTCAGTACTAGTGATTGGTCTGTTCAGATATATTTCTTCCTGATTAACTCTTGGAAGATTTTTTGTTTCTAGAAGTTTATCTATTTTCTTGTAAGTTGTCTAATTTGTTGACCTATAGCTGTTTATGATATGCTTTTATGATTTTTTTGTATCTCTGTGATACCAATTGCAATTTCTCCTCTTTCATTTCGTATCTTGTTTATTTGGGTACTCTCTCCTTTTTCTTGATGAGCCTGTTAAAGTTGTATCAATTTTATCTTTTCGAAATATCAGCTCTTGGTTTCATTGATCTTTTCTATTGTTTTCTGATCTCTTTTATTTATTATCTATCTGATAATAATTCCTTCCTTCCTTCAGCTGACTTTGGCCTTTGTTTGTTCTTTTTCTAATTCCCTTAGAAGGTAGCTTAGATTATTTGAGATTATTCTTGTTTCTTGAGCTAGGCCTGTATCACTGTATACTTCCCTTTTAGAACAGCTTTTGCTGCATCCCATAGATTTTGGAAAGTTGTGTTTCAATTTTCTTTTGTCTCAAGGTATTTTCTGTTTTCCTCTTTTATTTCTTTACTAACTAATTTTGTAGTTACATGTTGTTTAGTCTCTACCTGTTTGTGTTTTTCCCATTTTTTTCCTGTAATTATAATTTCATACTGATGAAGCCAGAAAAAATTCTTGACATAATTTCTATACTCCTAAATTTGTTGAGACTTGTTCGTAGCCTCATATGTGATCTATCCTGAAGAATGTTCCATGCGAACTTGAAAAGAGTGTATATTCTGCTGTTTTTGAATGGAATGTCCTGTAGATATTAAGTATGACTCCTGTAATGTGTCATTTAAACTACTGTTGCCTAATTGATTTTTCTGACAGGATGATCTGTCCATTGATGTAAGTGGGATGCTAAAGTCCCCTACTATTTTTGCATTCTCAATTTCTCCCTTTATGTCACTTAATATTTGCTTTATGTATTTAAGTGGTCCTATATTAAGTGCATATAAGTTATTGAATGTTATAGTCTCTTATATTGATCTCTTTATCCCTATATAATGACCTTCCATGTCTTTTTATAGACTTTATTTTAAAGTCTACTTTATCTGGTATGAGTATTGCTATCCCCACTTTCTTATCATTTCCATTTGCATGAAAAGTCTTTTTCCATCCCCTCACTTTCAGTCTTTGTGTGTCTTTAGCTTTGAAGTGAGTCTCTTGTAAACTGCATGTAGATAGGTCTTTTTTTTTTTTTTAATCCCTATCAAACACCTGTGTCTTTTGATGGTAGCATTTAGTCCATTGACATTTAAAGTGATTATTGATAGTCTGTCATTGCCATCTTGTGGTTGGACCTTTTGCTCTATGGTTGTTTTTATAGTTCTTCTATGTTCTTTTCTTCTTTCAGTTTCTTAATTTCTGGTTTGATTGTTTCCTTTAGTAGAGGCTTGTGTTCCTTTCTCTCTAGTTTTCGAGCATTTATTGCTGGTTTTTCAATTTTGATTATCATGGAGTTTATATGTGTTGACGTATAACTATACCTACTTGTTTTAAACTGATAGTCATTCAGGTTCAAACACATTCTAAAAGATCTACATTTTTCTCCCCTCCCCCATATTTTGTCTTTTGGATGTCCTATTTTACATCTTCATGTTTATTCCTTCACTGGTTAATGTAGTTATAGTTGCTTTTTACAATTTTTTTGTCTTTTAATCTTCTTACTAGGTTATTTAAGTAGTCAATCTACAACCTTTACTACATATTTGTGTTTACTAGTGATTTTTTTCCTTTTCTATAGATTTTTACTCCTTGTAGCTTTTCTTTTCCACTTAGAGAAGACCCTCTAACGTTTCTTTTTAGGGTTAGTTTAGTGTTGATGAACTCTTTTATGTTTTGCTTATCTGAGAAGTTCTTTTTCTCTCCTTCAGTTCTGAATGATAATCTCGCTAGGTAGAGTATCCTAGGTTGTAGAATTTTTTTTTTTCTTTCAGCACTTTAAATATAACATACTGCTCTCTTCTGGACTGCAAAATTTCTGCAGGAAAATCAGCTGATAGCCTTACAGCAGTTGTCTTGTATGTGACTCTTTGTTTTTCTCTTGCTGCCTTTAGAATTCTCCCTTTAACTTTTGCCATTTTAATTATGATATGTCTTGTTTTGGGTCACTTTGGGTTCATTTTGTTTTGGACTCTGTGCTTTCTGTACCTGGATATCTCTTCCTTCTTTAGCTTTGGGGAAATTTTAGCCATAAATTCATCAAATACATTTTTGACCCTTTTCTCTCTCTTTTCTCCTTCTGGGACCTCTGTATTGTGAATATTAGTACATTTGATGTTGTCCTAGAGGTCCCTTAAACTGTTGTCATTATTTTTTTTTTCTTTTTGCTCTTTTGGTTGGGTGATTTCCATTATTCTGTCTTCCAGATCACTTAAGTGTTCTTCTGTATTACCTAGTCTGCTGTTAATTCTTTCTACTGTGTTTTTTATTTCAGTTATTGTATTCTTCAGTTCTGAGTGGTTCTTTTAATATTTTCTAGGTCATTGTTAAAATTGCCATTGTGTTCATCTATTCTTTTCTCTAGTTCAGTTAGTATTATTATTACTAATGCTCTGAAGTCTTTATTTCTGTTTCATTAGTTGTTTCTCCAGGGTTATTTTTTCTTGTTCTTCTGTTTGAAATAAATTCCTCTGTCTTCTCATTTTGCTTAACTTTCTCTGTTCCTATGAAATTATGTAAAACACTTACCTAACTTGGTCTTGAAGGAATGTCCTTGTGTTGGAGCATCACTATGTAGTCTGCACATACCCAGTGGCTTTGGTGGGAGAGCTGGTTCTGAGATGAGTGTGCATCTCGTCCTTCCCCAGTAATGCTGGTAACTATCACCTTGGTGCTAGTCTTTTGTTTTTCCATACAAATTTTAAAATTATTTGTTCAGGCTCTGTGAAAATATCCTATACAAAGGACATTGAATCTGTAGATTTCCTTGAGTAGTATTAACTTTATATCCTGCAACTTTATCAATTCATTGATGAGCTAAACTAGTTTTTTGGTGGCATCTTTGGGATTTTCCATGTATAGTATCATGTCCTCTGCAAACAGTGACAATTTTACTTTTTTCTTTCCAATTTGGGTGTGTTTTATTTTTCTTGCCTTATTTTTGTGGCTAGAACTTCCAATACTATATTGAATAAAATAGTGGCAAAAGTGGGCGTTCTTATCTTGTGCCTGATCTTAGAGGAGATGCTTTCAGGTTTTCACCATTGAGTATGATGTTAGCTGTGGGCTTGTCATCTATGGCCTTTATTATAATGAGATATATTTCCTCTATGCCCACTTTCTGGAGAGTTTTTATCATAAGTGGATGTTGAATTTTGTCAACAGATATTTTTGCATCTATTGAAATGATTTTTATTCTTCAGTTTGTTAAAGTGGTGTATCACGATTTTTATTCTTCAGTTTGTTAAAGTGGTGTAGCACATTGATTTGCAGATATTGAAAAAGTCTTGCATCACTGGAATAAATTCCACTTGATCATAGTGTATGATCCTTTTAATGTATTGTTGGATTTGGTTTGCCAATATTTTGTTGAGGATTTTTGCATATGTGTTCATCAGTGATATTGACCTGTAATTTTGTTTTTTGTGATATCTTTGTCTTGTTTTGGTATCAGGGTGATACTGGCCTCATAGAATAAGTTCAGAAACACTGGCCCTCTGAATTTTTGGAGTAGTTTGAGAAGAATAGATATGAATTCTCCTCTAAATGTTTGGCTTAGAATTGACCTTTGAAGCCATGTGCTACTGGATTTTTGGGTTTTGGTTTTGTTTCTGTTTTTGTTTTGCTACCGATTTAATTTCATTACTGGTCCTTAGTCTGTTCATATTTTCAATTTCTTCCTGGTTAAGTCTTGGGAGATTGTACATTTCTAGCATTTCATCTATTTCTTCTAGGTTGCCCATTTTATTGGCATATAGTTGTTAATGGTAATATCTTATGATCCTTTGTATTTCCATGGTGTCAGTTGTAACTTCGCCATTTTCATTTCTGATTTTATTGATTTGGGCCCTCTCTCTTTTTCTTGATACATCTTGCTAAAGGTTTATCAATTTTGTTTATCTCATCAGAGTACCAGCTCTTAGTTTCATTGATCTTTTCTATTGTTTTTTGAGTCTCTATTTTATTTCTGCACTGGTTTTTATTATTTCTTTCCTTCTACTAACTTTGAGTTTTGTTTGTTCTTTTTCTAGTTATTTTAGGTTTAAGGTTGTTTGGGATTTTTTGTTTGTTTTTGTTTCCTGAGGTAAGCTTGTATCTTTATAAACTTCCTTTTAGAAATGCTTTTGGTGCATCCCATAGATTTTGGATCATTGTGTTTTCATTTTCATTTGTCTCCATGTATTCTTTTATTTCTTCTTTGATTATTCAGTGATCCACCGGTTGTTTAGTAGCATATTGTTTAGCCTCCACATATTTGTGTTTTTTGCAGTTTTTTTCCTGTATTTGATTTCTAGTCTCATAGCATTGGTCAGAAATAATGCTTGATATGATTTCTATTTTCTTAAATTTACCAAGGCTTGTTTTGTGGTCTAGTATGTGATCTGTGGTGGAGAATGTTCTATGTGCTCTTGAAAAGAATGTGTATACTGCTGCTTTTGGATGAAATATTCATATATACCTATTAATTTCATGTGGTCTGAAGTGTCATTTAAGGCCAGTGTTCTTTATTGATTTTCTGTCTGGGTGATCTGTCCATTGGTGTAAGTGGGGTGTTGAAGTTCCCTACTATTATTATGTAATAGTCAATTTCTCCCTTTATGTCTGTTAATATTTGCTTTATATATTTAGGTACTCTTATGTTGGGTGCATATATGTTTACAATTCTTATGTCTTCTTCTATGATTGATCCCTTGGTTATTATGTAATGTCCATCTTTGTCTCTTGTAACAGTCTTTGTTTTAAAGTCTATTTTGTCTGATATATGTATTGCTACCCCAGCTTTCATTTTATTTCAGTTTACATGGAATACCTTTTTCCATTCCCTCACTTTCAATCTGTATGTGTCTTTAGATTTGAAGTAAGTCTTTTGTAGGCAGCATATATATGGGGCCTGTTTTTGTATCAATTTAGCCACTCTAGGTCTTTTGAGCATTTACTCCATTTACATTTTAAATAATTATCCGTATGTATCAATATGTTCTTGTTGCTATTTTGTTCACTGTTTTGGGGTTGTTTTTGTAGTTTGTTTTTGTTCCTTCTTCTTTTGTTCTCTTTGCTTGTGGTTTGATGTCTATCTTTAGTGTTATGTTTGTATTCCTTCCTCTTTTGTATGTGTGTATCTCTTATAGATTTTTGGGTTTTGGTCACCAAGAGGTTTATATATAGCAATCCATATATGTATATATGTGATTGTTTTAGGTTGCTGATCTCTTAATTTCAACTGTATTTTAACAACCCCGCATTTGTATTCTCTACCCCTTACAATTACTGTTTTTGACGTCATATTTTATCTCTAATTGTTTTGTGTAGCCCTCAACTGCTAATTGTGGATATAGATAATTTTACTACTTTTGTTTTTTAACCTTTCTACTAGCTTTGTGTGTGGCTGATTTCTTACTTTTACGGTATGTTTGCCTTTACCAATGAGCTTTTTTCTTTTGTAATTTTAAAAAATTTCTAGTTGTGGCCTTTTCTTTTCCACTTAGAGAAGTTCCTTTAATATTTCTTGTAAACGTGGTTTGGTGGTGCTGAACTCTTAGCTTTTGCTTGTCTGTAAAGCTTTTGAGTTTTCCAACAAATCTGAACAAAGACCTTGCTGGATAGAGTATTTTTGGTTGTAGGTTTTTTCCTTTCATCACTTTAAATACATTATACCACTCCCTTCTGGCCTGCAGAGTTTTTGCTGAAAAGTCAGATGATAGCCTTATGGGAGTTCCCTTGTATGTAACGTGTTGCTTTTCCCTTGCTGCTTTTAATATTCTCTCTTTAACTTTAATTTTTGCCATTTTAATTACAATGTATCTTGGTATGGTCCTCTTTGGGTTCATCCTGTATGGGACTCTGTGCCCTTCCTGGACTTGGATGTCTGTTTCCTTTTCCAGGTTAAGGAACTTTTCAGCTATTATATCTTCAAGTATGTTATCAGCCCCCTTCTCTCTCTTTTCTCCTTCTGGGACCCCTATAAGGCAAATATTAGTGTGCTCAATGTTGTCCCAGAGGTCCCTTGAACTGTTCTTATTACTTTGCATTCTTTCTTCTTTTTTTCTGTTCAGCATCAGTGATTTCCACTGCTCTCTCTTCCAGCCTGCTGATACATTCCTGTGTTTCACATAGTATACTCTTGATTCCTTCTAGTGTATGTTTTTGTTTCAGTTATTGTATTCTTCACCTCTGGTTGGTTGTTCTTTATATATTCTAACTCTTTGTTAAAACTTCTAACCTGTCACCCTGAGCATCTATTCTTCTCCCAAGTTCTTTCGTCACCTTTACAGTCACTCCCCTGAACTCTTTATCACGTAGATTACTTATTTCCACTTCACTTAGTTCTTCTGGGGTTTTATCTTGTTCCTTCATTTTGAACATGTTCCTCTGTCACCCTATTTTTGCCTAAGTTGCTGTTTTTATTTTTATGTATCTGGTTGGTTGCTTACATTTCCCGACCTTGGAGAAGTGGCCCTTTGTTGGAGATGACCTATGCCTCCTATCAGTGCACTTCCCTTTCTTCACCAGTACTACTTGCTTTAGGGGTTCCTCCTATGAGGGCTGTGTGGGTCTTTCTGGGCTGACTATATGGGTGGTCTGGTGGAATTTCATGGTCCCAGTCCAGTTGGTAGTTAGCCACTAACTTGTGTGGAAGCCGTCTTTTGCTGGTTGGCAAGACTGGGTCACAGGGCTGCTGACTGTGGGATCCTGGGGGGCCATGGGGCTAGTGCTGCATTACTGGTGGACAGTGTCAGGGTGCAGGTGGCCCTCAGGCTGCTGCCTGCCCACTGGTGGCTGAAATAAGTACCTAGGGCTAGTGCCAACCTAATGACTGGTAGAGCTGAGTCCTGGGGTCTGGTTGCAGGGCCCAGGGTCCCAGAATTGGTGTTGTATTGCTGGTGGGAGGGACTGGTTCCTGAAACAGTTGGCTGCAGTTTCCAGGGTGGCCGAAAACTTGTGTTGGCATACTAGTGGGCTGGGCCAGGGTCCAGCCAGTCCTAGGGCAGGTCTGGCCCCCTGGTGACTGGGCTCCTCCAAAGATGCACAGCTGCAGTTTTCTTAAGGCTGGTTTCTGCTCCCTGGTGGGTGAAGCTGTGTCTGAGGGTAGAGCAGCCATGCTGTTGGGCAGGGCCAGGGTCTAGCTGATCCCAAGGCAGGGTTTGCCCTGCTCATAGGCAGGCCTGGTCCACAGACTATGGGTCTGCATTTTCTTGCAGCTGCTGTCTGCCCCTGGTGGATGAGGCTGGACCCAAGGCTAGAGATGATGCCCTAGCAGGCAGGGCTGGGGCACGGGGATTCTGGGGCTGATACCTGCCCACTGGTGGGTGGAGATGGGTCCTGGGTTCTCTGGCTGGAGGGCTTTGCCGGCCCCGTTCTAGTGCCTATGCACTGATGTGCCTATGCATATCCGGGGTGGCTGTGAGTTAAAATCCCCCACTATTATTGTGTTACTGTCCATTTCCCCTTTTATGGCTGTTAGCATTTGCCTTATATATTGAGGTGATCCTATGTTGGGTGCGTATATATTGACAATTGCTATATCTCCTTCTTGGATTGATCCCTTGATCATTATGTAGTGTCCTTCTTTGTCTCTTGCAGTAGTCTTTATATTAAAGTCTATTTTGTTTGATATGAGTATCACTACTCCAGCTTTCTTCTGATTTCCATTTGCATGGAATACCTGTTTCCATCCCTTCACTTTCAGTCTGTATGTGTCCCTAGATCTGAAGTGGGTCTCTTGTAGACAGCATATATACAGTGCTTGTTTTTATATCCATTCAGCCAGTCTGTGTCTTCTGGTAGGAGCATTTAATCCCTTTACATTTAAGGTAATTATTGATATGTATGTTCCTAGTGCCATTTTCTTAATTGTTGTGGGTTTATTTTTGTAGGTCTTTTTTCTTCCCTTCCTTTTTTGTTCTCTTGTGGTTTGATGACCATCTTTAGTGTTGTGTTTGGGTTGCTTTTTCTTTTGTGTGTGTGTAGCTATTGTAGCTTTTTGGTTTGCACTTCCCATGAGGTTTTGATAAAAGTATGTATGTGTGTGTGTGTGTGTATATATATATATATATATATATATATATATATACACACACACACACACACACACACACAAAGTTGTTTTAAGTTGCTGGTCTCTTAACTTCAAGTGCAATTCCTATTTCCTGCATCTCCTCTTCTTACAGTTGCTGGTTTTGATATCACACCTGCTTTTACTGTATGTTTGCCTTTACCAGTGAGCTTTCCCATTTGTGATTTTCATGTTTCTAGTTGTGGCCTCTTCTTTTCCCCCTTGCCTAGAGAAGTTCCTGTAGTATTTTTTGTAAAGCTGGTTTGATGGTGCTGAATTCTCTTAGCTTTTGCTTATCTGTAAAGCTTCTGATCTCTCTGTAGAATCTGAATGAGAGCCTTGCTGGGTAGAATATTCTTGGTTGTAGGTTTTTCCCTTTCGTCACTTTAAATATATCATGCCACTCCCTTCTGGCCTGCAGAGTTTCTGCTGAAAAATCAGCTGATACCCTTATGGGGATTTCCTTGTATGTTATTTGTTGCTTTTCCTTTGTTGCTTTTAATATTTTTTCTTTGTATTTAATTTTTGCTGGTTTGATTAATTTCTGTCTCAGCATGTTTCTCCTTGGGTTTATCCTGTATGGGACTCTCAGCACTTCCTGGACTTGGATGACTATTTCCTTTCCCGTGTTAGGGAATTTTTCAGCTATTATCTCTTCAAATATTTTCTCAGGCCCTTCCTTTCTCTCTTCTTCTTCTGTCACCCCTATAATTCGAATGTTGGTATGTTCAATCTTGTTCCAGAGCTCTCTGAGACTGCCCTCATTTCTTTTCATCCTTTTTTCTTTATTCTGTTCCACAGCAGTGATTTCCACGATTCTGTCTTCCAGCTCACTTACCCATTCTTCTGCCTCAGTTATTCTGCTATTGATTCCTTCTAGTGTATTTTTCATTTCAGTTATTGTATTTTTCATCTCTGTTTGTTCTTTAGTTCTTCTAGATCTTTTGGTGTTGTACCAGTAACTCATCTTCCAAACCAAGTTTATGCCTATCTTCACCTACGTTTCATTTTAGAAGTTTCATAGTTTTGCATTTTTCATTTGGGCCTCTGATCCATTTTGAGTCAAGTTTTGTGTAAAATGTGAGGTCTCTGTGTAGGCTTATTTTTTTGCATATGGAAGTCCAGTTTTTGAAAATATCATTCTCTTTCTGTTCAATTGCCTCTGTGCCATTATCAATAATTAGTTGACTATATTAGTGAGTCTGTTTTGGGCTCTCAGTTCTGTTCCATGGATCAATGTGTTTATTCTTTTGCCAGTATAATGCTGTCTTGATTACAGTGTCTTTAAAACAAATTTGAAAATCAGGTTTCAAGGATGAGAGTAATGACTTCCAAGTTCTTTACATATTGGAGCTGAATCTAGATATTTCATTTTATTAATGTTTGCATATATCCAAATTGTCATAATTTAATGCATGTCCACACCAAAAGGAGATACAGTTTTACTTTACCACCACTTTCTACCTTTTAGGATTTATAATTTCTAATGACATTTCACATAACCTTTAATCATCCTAGTATCTGTGACAGTAAGGGAGAACTAAGTAATATATCCTTGTTTTTCTGTTAAATAAATTAAGACACAGATAAGGTAGCTGACTTATCCGGATTCATACAGCTAGAACATGGCAGAAAGAAGTTATTCTTTTAGAAGACCGAAATCCTGCCTTTTCAGAAATGAGAGAAATACAGATCATTATCAAAACTTTCTTAATTCATTCTGTCATGTTGAATAAATTCTAATTCTTGTTTTTAAAAAAAACACAAACTGGGACTTCCCTGGTGGTCCAGTGGTAAAGAATCCATCCTGCAATGCAGGGGATGCGGGTTCAATCCCTGGTTGGGGAACTAAGATCCCACATGCCACAGGGGAACTAAGATCCCGCATGCCACAGGGCAACTAATAAGCCCATGAGCCACAACTACTGAGCCTGCACATTTCAACTAGAGAGCCTACGTGCTGCAGACTACAGAGCCCATGCGCTCTGGAGCCTGTGTGCCACAACTAGAGAGAGAAAACCCACGTGCCGCAACTAGAGAGAGAAAAACCTACACACCACAACTAGAGAGAAGTCTGTGCACTGCAGTGAAAGATCCTGCATGCCGCAACTAAGATACTGCATGCCGCAACTAAGACCCGACACAACCAAAAATAAAAAATAAATTAAATAAATAAATATTAAAAAAAAAATAAACAGAAACTCAAGTCAAAATTCCCAAAAGTCTTACAGTGAACAAGTACCATTACTTTATAGTCACAACCCACAAATAATCATTTGGTTTTTCACTAAGTTTTTTCTGTGGTTATAGCACCAAGTGAAACATAATTGTATAGGTTAAACATTTAGGAGGTCAAGGAAGATAATCACCATTGGTTTACATTGGCAAAAATCCATTCATTATTTAAAATATTTACTCTTCCCTGATTCTGAATTGCTCTGGATTTTCCTCTGGTGTCTAGATGTAGATTGCTGGCTGAAATACTGAGTTTTAAATTCACATCTTGGCAATGTTTATAGAGAAAATTGAATCTACATTGCATTAGTAAGTTCAAGCCCCCAAGTGCCTGGATATTACAGCTTTTGTATGGAATTGGGGAAATAAGAAACCTTGTTTACAGTCCTAATTCATTATGATATTGCTTTGGCCCAGCTGTAGGAGTTCCTTTCAATTAGCACTTTACCCAGAATAGTAAAAGCTCTTCTACAATTTGAAATAAATTATGGCATTTGACAGTTTCTTTTCATTTTTGATCTAGTTTGGTATATACATCAATTTTCGTTCTAGTTTGTTATATACATCAATGCATCAGTGTAATACAACTTCCAAACTTACGAAGGCGCCACCTATGACATTTCTGAAATACCTTATATCAGACTATAAAGTTCAAGGTCTAAACTCCAGGCCTAATTACCATTGTATCTTAGAGCCTCAGTCTGGCATATAGTTTGTACCTAATATTTTTTAATAAATTATTTGGCACAGTGGATATCATCTAAACTGCCATTGTCTCTCAGTTCTAGCAAGACGTTGATGGGTAGTTTTTAGAGATCAGTGAGTAGAGCTTGTATTTCATGGAAGACTCTAGGCAAGTTTTTGCTCTAGTCTTCTAAATGTTTACACTCAGTTTGGAATATAAGACTTAGGATTGGGCTTCCCTGGTGGCGCAGTGGTTGAGAATCTGCCTGCCAATGCAGGGGACACGGGTTCGAGCCCTGGTCTGGGAAGATCCCACATGCCGCGGAGCAACTAGGCCCGTGAGCCCCAACTACTGAGCCCGCGCGTCTGGAGCCTGTGCTCCGCAACAAGAGAGGCCGCGATAGTGAGAGGCCCGCGCACCGCGATGAAGAGTGGCCCCCACTTGCCGCAACTAGAGAAAACCCTCGCACAGAAACGAAGACCCAACACAGCCAAAAATAAAATAAATAATTAATTAATTAATTAAATAATTTAAAAAAAAAAAAAAAAAAAGACTTAGGATTGAAGAAAAAAAAAAAAAAGAGACACTGAGACAGTGATGTAAACATTTTAGAGAATATAGTATATCAGTATGTTTTAAATTGATGATAAATGTAGCATTAAGTTTAGAAAGAGGTAAATTTTACCTAGGTGAACATTAAGACTGTATGAAAATATTATTTTAAAATATATTGATAAACCGTTTTTAAAACTTTCCTGTTTGCCACCCTTTCCTATTGCATTCCCCACATAGCATCAAGGGCTCAGAATTTTTTATTTTTTTTTACATAGGAGGAAGACAAGGAGAAAATAATTTAATTTTCATCATTAGACTTTAAGATCCAAGGGACCATTTCAGACACGAAAAGAGTGAAAGCCACAGTTTACTTACAGGGAATTTTTTGTGTGCTTGTTTTTGTAGAGGTATAGTTGATTTACAACATGATATTTGTTTAATGTGTACAACATAGTGAGTCAAGATTTTTAGAGATTATACTCCATTTAAAATTATTATAAAATAATGGTTATATTTTTGTGTTCTGTACAATATATCCTTGTAGTTTATTTTATACATAGTAGTTTGTACCTCTTAATTCCATACCCGTATCTTGCCCCCCTTCCCTCTCCCCACTGATAACCACTAGTTTGTTCTCTGTATCTGTGAGTCTGTTTAGTTTTTTTCTACCTTCATTTGTTTTATTCTTTAGATTTCCACATATAAGTGGTAATATAGAGTATTTGTCTTTCTCTGCCTGACTTATCTCACTAAGCAGAATACTCTCTAGGTCCATCCATGTTGTTGCAAATGGCAAATTTTCATTCTTTTATATGGCTTAGTAATATGCCATGGTATATGTATACCACTTTATTTATTCATCTGCTGATGGACACTTAGCTTGCTTCCATACCATGGCTAATGTAAATAATGCTGCTATGAACATTTGAGTGCATGTATCTTTTTGAAATAGTGTTTTTGTTTTCTTTGGATATATGACCAGAAGTGGAATCAGTGGATCATATGGTCGTTCTATTTTTAGTTCTTTGAGGAACGTCCATACTGTTTTTCATAGTGACTACATCAGTTTACATTCTCACAAACAGTGCATGAGCATTTCCTTATCTCTGCATGCTCTCCATCATTTGTTATTTGTGGGTTTTTTTGATGATAGCCATTATGACAGGTGGGAGGTTCTATCTGATGGTTTTGATTTGCATTACTCTGATGATTAGCAATGTTGAATATCTTTTCATGTGTTTGTTGGCCATCTGTATGTCTTCTTTAGAAAAATGTATATTCAAGTCTGTCCATTTTTTAATTGGGTTGTTTGGTTATTTTGGGTATTGAGTTATATGAACTGTTATGTATCTTGGACATTAACCCCTTAATGGTCATATAATTTGCAAATATTCTCTTCCATTTAGTAGCTTGTCTTTTTGTTTTGTCAATGGTTTCCTTTGCTGTGCAAAAACTTTTAAGTTTAATTATGTCTCATTTGTTTATTTTTGCTTTTATTTATTTTGTCTTATGAAACAGATCCAAAAAATACTGCTATGATTAATGTCAGAGGGTGTTCCGCCTATGTACTCTTCTAGGAATTTGTGGTTTCAGGTTTTCCATTTAGGTCTTTAATCCACTTTGAGTTAATTGTTGTATTTGGTGTGAGGTAATGTTCTAATATTAATCTTTTACACATAGCGGTCCAGTTTTCCTAGCACCACTTATTTGTCTGTATTTCTCCATTGCAAATCTTGCCTTCTTTCTCAAAAATTAATTGACCATAAGTGTGTGAGTTCAATTCTGGGCTCTCTATTCTGTTCCATTGATCTATGTGTCTGCTTTTGTGCCAGTACCGTGATGTTTTGATTTCTGTAGCTTTGTTGTATAGTCTGAAGTTAGGGAGTGTGATATGCCCAGCTTTGTCTTTTGGTGTTTTTTTTTTTTCTCCCTCAAGATTGCTTTGGTTATTCAGGGTCTTTTGTGGTTCCATACAGATTTTAGTATTATTTGTTCTAATTCTTTGAAAAATGTCATGGATATTTTAATAGAGATTGCATTAAATCTGTAGATAGCTTTGGGTAGTATGGACATTTTAACAATATTAACTCTTCCAATCCAAGAATACAGGATATCTTTCCATTTCTTTGTATCATTTTCAAATTTCTTCATCAGTGTTTTACCGTTTTCATAATACAAGGTTTTTACCTGTTTGGTTAAGTTTATTCCTAGGTATTCCTTTTTGATACAATTTTAAATGAGATTTTTTTTGCTTTCTTTTTCTGATAGTTTATTATTAATGTACAGAAAAGCAACAGATTTCTGTATACTAATCTTTATCCTGCAACTTTACTGAATTGATTTCTTAGTCTTTTGATGGAAACTTTAGGGTTTTCTATATGTTGTATCATGTCATCTGCAAATAGTGACAGTTTTACTTCTTCCCTTCCAATTTGGATGTCTTTTATCCTTCTCTGATTGCTGTGCCTAGGGTATCCAGTATTCTGTTAAATAGAAATGGTAAGCATGGGCATCCTTTTCTTGTTCCTGATATTGTAGGAAAGAATTTCATCTTTTCTCCATTGAGTATGGTGTTAGCTGTGGTTGTGTCATAAATGGCCTTTATTATGTTGAAACATGTTCCCTCAATACCAAATTTGATGAGAGTTTTAGCATGAATGGATATTGAATTTTGTCAAATGCTTTTTCTGCATCTATTGAGATTATTATGTAATTTTTATCCTTCATTTTGTTAATGTGGTAAATCACATTGAATTGCAAATGTTGAGCAATCCTTGTGTCCTTGGAATAAATACTGTTTGATTGTGGTTTATAATCTTTTTTATATATTGTTGAATTCAGTTTGATAGTATTTTGTTGAGGATTTTTGCATCCCTATTCATTAGAGGTATTGGCCTGTAATTTTCTTTTTTGTAGTGTCTTTGGTTTTGGTATGAGAGTAATTGTGCATCATAGAATAATCTTGGAAGTGTTCCCTCCTCTTTATTTTTTTAGAATAGTTTGAGGAGGAAAGGTATTAACTCTTATTTATATGTTTGGTAGACATCACCTGCGAACCTGTCTGATCCTGGACTTCTGTTTACTGTAAGTTTTTAAATTATAAATTCAATTTTACTACTAGTGATCAGTCTGTTCAGATTGTCTATTTTTTCCGATTCAGTCT
This sequence comes from Eschrichtius robustus, assembly GCF_028021215.1. Lineage (NCBI taxonomy): Eukaryota > Metazoa > Chordata > Mammalia > Artiodactyla > Eschrichtiidae > Eschrichtius > Eschrichtius robustus. The sequence continues at coordinate 71,617,510 of NC_090830.1, forward strand.
TGTAAGAGTGCATCTTTCTAGAAATTTGTCCATTTATTCTAGGTTGTCCAATTTGTTGACATTTAACTGTTCATAATATTCTCTTTTGATTTTTTTTTGTGTTTTTGTGATATCAGTTGTAATTTCTCATGTTCATTTCTTACTTTGTTTATTTGGGTCTTCTCTTTCTCTCTCTTTTTTTAATGAGCCTGACTAAATGCTTATTAATTTTGCTTATCTTTAAAAAAAACTCTTGGTTTCATTGATCTTTTCTATTACTTTTTTGATCTTTATTATTTTTCCACTTTGGTATTTATTATTTCCTTCCTTCTGCCAACTTTGGGTTTGTTTGTTCTTCTCTTTCTAACTCCTTTAGACAGTCAGTTAAGTAGTTTATTTGAGATTTTTCTTGTTTCTTGAGCTAGGCCTGCATTGATATAAACTTCCCTTTCAAAACTGCTTTCACTGCATCCCACAGTTTTGGAAAGTTATATTTCCATTTTCATTTGTCTTAAGGTATTTTCTGATTACCTCTTTGATTTCTTCATTGATCCCTTCCTTTTTTAGTTACATGTTGTTTAGTCCTCATGTGTTTATGCTTTTCCCAGTTGTCTTCCTATATATATAATTTATTTCTGGTTTCATACTGTTGTGGTCAGAAAATATGCTTGACATAATTTCTATCTTCCTGAATTTGTTGAGACTTGTTTCTGGCCTAGCATGTGATCTATCCTGGAGAATGTTCCATGTGCACATGAAATAACATGTATAAGGCTGTTTTGGGATGGAAGGTCATGTAGATGTCAGTTAAGTCCAACTGTGTCATTTCAGACCATTGTTGTGTTATTGATTTTGACAGGATGATCTGTCCATTGATGTGTGGTGTTAAAGTCCCCTATTGTTATTATTTTGTTGTCAATTTCTCCCTTTAGGTTTAATATTTGTTTTACATATTTAGGAGTCCCTCTTTTGGGTGTATATATATTAATGAGTGTAATTTCTTCTTGTATTGATTCTTTCATCACTGTATAATGCCTTTTTTTTTGTCTTTTGTTATAGACTTTGTAAGTATTGTTAACCCTACTTTCTTGTCATTTCCATTTACATGAAATATCTTTTACCATTACCTCACTTTTGGTCTGTGTGTGTCTTTTGCTCTGAAGTGAGTCTGTTATAAGTAGCATATAGATAAGTCCTATTTTTTAATCAAATCACCACCACCTTATGTCTTCTGATTGGAGCATTTAGTCCATTGACATTCAAAGTAATTATTAACAGATATGTCCTTATTGCCATTTTAATATTCGTTTTCCTGGTCATTTTTTGTAGTTCTTTTTTCTTCTTATTTCTTCCACTTTTTTGGATTATTTTCTTCAGTAGTATGCTTGTGTTCCTTTCTCACTAGTTTTTGTGTATGTATTGAGGGTTTTTGATTGTGGTTACCATGGGGTTTATATATATCGACCTCTCACTATATCTACTTGCTTTAAACAGGTAGCACTTTAATTTCAAACACATTCTAAAATATCTACAATTTTAATTTCCCTCCTCCACGTTTCTTTTTTTGATGCTGTATTCTACATCTTCATGTTTTTCCCTTTCCTGATTATTGAAGTTATATTTGATTTTACAATTTTTTGTCTTTGATCTTTGGTCTAGCTAATTTAAGTTATTGATCTTCAGCCTTTACTATGTATTTGCCTTTATTAGTGGGATATTTTATTTTCTATGGATTCATTCTCTGGTAGCCTTTTCTTTTCCACTTAGAGAAGACCTTTAACATTTCTTTATAGGTAGGTTTACTATTGATGAACTCTTTTTGTTTTTTTCTTGTCTGAGAAGTTCTTTATTTCTCCTTCAATTCTGAATAATAATGTTGCTGGGTAGAATACCCTAGGTTGTAGGTTTTTCCCTTTCAGCACTTTGAAGATAATAGGCCACTCCCTTCTGGCCTGTGAAGTTTCTCAGAAAAATCGGCTGACAGCCTTACACGGGTTCCCTAATATATAACTCTTTGTTTTTCACTTGCTGCCTTTAGAATTCTCTCTTTAACTTTGCCATTTTAATTATATGTCTTGATGTTTTTCTTTCAGGGCTCATCTTCTTTGGGACTCTCTGTGCTTCTTGTACCTGGATATCTGTTTCCTTTTACAGGTTTTGGAATTTTTCAGCCACAATTTCCTCAAATACATTTTTGACCTTCTATCTGTCTTCTCCTTCTGGGACACTATGATGCATATGTTAGTCCACTTAATGTTATCCCACAGGTCCCATAAATTGTTTTTATTTAAAAATTTTTTCTTTTTGCTTTTTGATTGCATGATTTCCATTATTCTATCTGCCAGATCACTTATACGTTCTTCTGTATCACTTGGTTTCCTATGAATTTCTTTTTGTGTGTTTTTTGTTTCAGTTATTATATTCTTAAGTTCTACTGGCTCTTTTTTATATTTTCTTTTTCCTTGTTAAAATTATCACTGTGTTCATCTATTCTTTTTCCCTAATTCAGTTATATTCTTATTACTAATGCTATCAATTATTTCTCTGGTAAATTTTTATTTCTGTTTCATTATTCATGTTTTCTAGGGGTCTTCTCTTGTTTTTTCAAATGGGACCAAGTCTTCTGTCTTCTCATTTTGCTTAACTTTCTCTTTCTCTATGAAATTAAGTGAAAAAAACTCCCTATTGTGGTCTTGAAGGGGTGTACTTCTGTGGAAAAGTTCCTCTACAGTCTGCATGTGCCCAGTGACTTCGGTTACAGAGCTGGATCTGTTGTGAACACAAGTCACATCTTGATCAGCATGTGCTGACAGCTGTCATGTTGGTAGGAGGTAGGGTTGGAGATAGAGAAGCTAGGGCTATAGCCAGGTGTGAACCAGGATTTCTCTTCTGCTCGGTGTTTGTCACTCCCCTATTGGTAGCGTGAGAGAGTCTCAAGTACCTGGAGCAGTAGCCCTGAGGGTCAAGTCCAAGCTGACTCTGTTTGCTTTAAGTTTATCCTCTCCCTGCTCCCAGCCACAGTACCTTCACTCCAGAGGGGAGTGGTGCTACAGCAAGAGGGGCTGGTGTGGGCACTTGAAGTATGTCAGGGCACATGCTTACGTGGTCCAGCTGGGGTTGGAGATCTACACTACTTCTCACATCCTGCCTGTTAACTGCAACTAATGGCTGACCCTGCCCTGCTCAGATGTCTCTTCATGTCTGAGTTTCCTTTGTCCATCCATGCTCACCACCAGGGACATGCGTGAGAACCAAGCCTTTGCTTTAGGATAATCTGTCATCATTGAGATCCCTAGAAGTTTTCTCTGTGGAAGAGCTCTGCTATCTGCCATTCTGATTGCTGTCTAAAGAAGGCATCCCACACACAGCTGTTATCACTGATTAATCATTCACTTCTAGTAACCTCTCCCTGGACATAGTTTTGTAAGCATATCTGAATTCTCCTGAGTGACGATTTTCCTTAAGCAGGAATGAATGCAAGATACCCAGAGGGAATGATTGTTGTTAAAATGGAAAAACATGGTCTGTCACCGCTGCTGGTTCTGCTTTACCACTCATCAATTGTGTTCATTATTCTGTATGCTTTATTTTTCTTATTTGGGCTGAATTAGTTAGAATCATTCCCACCCCAAAATAGACAAAGATAAAAATCTATCCCATGTGTAGGTATCCAAGTTATATCTGTTATAAAAATGTGATACAGTGAGAAAAGTTGAATACCTCTGTCTATTCCTTCCTATTCATTCAAAATTTGGAAATATAAGGATCCAGGAGCCCCAATACTTACCTTATTAATATAATGAGACCAATAACATGATTCATATAAGCATTTTGAGGAATAAATAACTAAATACATACCTAATAGCCAAGCAGTGTTCAGCACAAAGAACATATTAATTAAAAATATGTACACCTCTCTCATTCCCCAACAAAGAGATGGAAGTGAAATAAGCTAAAGGAGTAAGGGGAAATCCACAAACAGCCTAATCAAAAGTCCACTGGGAAAGAGAAAGAGAGGAGGAGTCAGAAAGGCATCTCTCCTTAACACAATTGACCAATCAGCGATACAACCAACCCCTTCATTTTAGTTTTCTTCATTATCTGCAATCTCTGGGCCAAACAGAATGGGCTTCCATGCACTAACTGTGAAGACAGATGAAACAAATGAATTGTGTGAGCCATGGTCTGTTTGTTTTATGCAGTTAGGCATCAGCTGTTCTCCCAGAGAACAACCCACGGCCAAATAAAGAATGTGACGTTTTAAGTAGAATTCATCTAAGAAGCACCATCTCCCTGATGGCACATCACAAACAGGTGGCATTCATTTTCCATTACCCTTCAGAAGTCACCAAAAACATCATAACATTTCATTTAAGCTGCAGTTGAGAATAAATGTCCATTTTATTATCTCTTCAAGCATTAGTAGATGAGCAAAGAGGGGAGAATTTAACTGTCTGCTCTTTTCTTTTTATAGCCTTTGACACAAGTAGAACCTTAACCAACGGATGGACAGTGGCACAAAGGGGCACTAAAGTTATATTAGTTATGTTTGCATCTTACTATTCAGGTCCCATCTTGAACAGATGTCTCAGCATCTTCAAAAGAGATTTAGAACATTAGAAAGTAGTGCAGCAGCCCATGTAAAGAAAGATCTGTTAGAAGTCAAAGTCACAGAAAGATCCGTGAGGAACATAAGTCAACCCAAACATTATCACTAATTATCACATGTGCTGGCTAAAGTCATAGTTTCATTGTTGGTATTATTCTAAAAAGTTACAGATAATTTACAGAACTTAGGAGAAACTTGAATTATGTAACAATCTTTAGCCTACTGCATGGGCAACAGTTGAATTTGCCAGAGTCTAGCAAACAGTGATGGGACAGAGGAGGTGGTAGTGATAATGAGTAATGGGGAGATTGGGGGAAATCCAGCAATCATTTTTTATTACCACACCCCAATAACTACTTTATTTTCCATTATATTTAGAAAGGAAAAAAAAGAAAACCCTGGCATCTGATCTACCTTCACACTCTGAGGAAATATGCTCAGTTCTAGGCCTTCAGCATAATCACATTGGCTGATTGAATTTGGGGGTCTGTGGACCATCTTAAGATATCTAGAGTTCATCTTAGAGGAAAGCTCTTTTAAAACAAATTATAATTGTGAACATTTACTATTGCTATTGAGGCCTGTCACCTCTGTGGACTCTACTTTATCCCTTATCACTTAGACTCATTATTCTGGATAAGTTTCAGTTTTCTTATCTATGTGTTAGAGAATAAAAATAGTAAACATTCCTATTGTGATTGCTATTATTAAGTGACTATATTCATATAAAGTGCTTAGCACAGTAAGAGGCATATAAAAGCACTATTGTCATTATTATTTCTGGTTATTGTGAAAATCCTATGCCTCTACAAAACATGACTTCTGAACATCAAGGAATATTCTTTTTTTTTTAGGAATATTATTTCTGATGTCAATCAGAGTCCTACCTGAAGATACACAATCTTTTTCTGAATGTTATGTTGTCCCTGTGGACATTCTAAAATTTAATATGCTAATCCTATTTTTTGTAAAGTCTCTTAAGATTTTATGTTGTTTCCAATATGGTTAGAATTTTATAATACAATATTGAAATTGTAGTCTGTGACTTAATAAAACCTCCAAGGGTATCTAAGATAACTATATGTGTGTATGTGTTATAGTAGTAGTAGTAGCACTAGTATAGTAGTAGTAGCAGTAGTAATAATTGTAATAGTGTTTTTCTGTTTATGCCCTGTATGGGAAAAAAAAGGTGCTTCTACTATTTAAGAAGAAAAAAAGAAAAGAAAAGAAAAAAAAATGCCACCATAATCAGTAGACTGGATTGAAGAGGGCTATGATTACAAATAGAGTTTTGTGAGCTACTCCTTTTAATGTAGCCTATCACATACTATTGAAAGCAATTTAAGTTCATCGACAAATTTCTGAAGCAAATTTGTGAAAGATGCCACCAGTAAACCCCACATATGTGAAACCAAGTAAAACCTTTAGGGTGTCCTAACTGCCTTCTTCCCCTTTTCTATCTCAAAGGGTCATGTATGCTCTCTCCACAAAGTCAAGAGAATGGTAGGGGGAATGTAAAGAAAAGAGAAGGAGTTTGCAGTGCAAAGGAGACCAAAATTAAAAAAAAAAAAAAAAAAAAAAATCACCAGTCATGGGAATTTAGCATTACACAGCAATGAAAACTGTTTAGAAGACCTGAGTGGTAGCTCGGAAATTCCATTCACTTTATTTTGATGGCATTATTTTTATTATTTTTTGTTAATGTCTCTAGTTTGGAATTGATGCAAAATATGCCATTTTCCATTCTAAAGTGTTTAACAGTGTTTTGAAAGGTATTCAGACTTATGAAAAAGTGAGATAGAGTGTTTGCTTCTTTCATCTCATTTTCTTTTTTCTCTTCCTTCCCATCCACACATTTAATTAACAGTTTTTGTGGAGTCTTTAGGGTTTTCTACTACTGTGTCATCTGCAAACAGATAATTTTCCTTTTCCAAATTTAATGTCTTTTATTTATTTATTTTGTCCATTTGTTCTGGCTAGGAATTCCAATACTGTGTTGAAGAGAAGTGTGGAGAGTGGACATCCCTGACTTGTTCTTGATTTTAGCAAAGTTTTCAGTGTTTCACCACTGAGTATGATGTTAGCTATTGGCTTGTCATTTATGGCCTTTATTATGTTGAGGTACATTTCTTCTATACCCAGTTTCTGGAGAGCTTTTATCATGAAAGTGTATTTAATTTTATCAAATGCCTTGTCTGCATCTATTAAGATAATCATGTGATTTGTATCCTCTGTTCTGTTAATGTGGCATATTGCACTAATTGGTTTATATATATTGAATCATCCTTGCATCCCAGGCATAAATCTGACTTGATACTGTATTGTCATCTTGATTTCATTTAGTTTTCTCTCTGTGTTCTCTTATAACTCACTGAGCTTTTTTAAGATGATTACTTTGAATTCTTTCTCAGACAATTCTTAGGCCTCCGTTTTTAAAGGATCATTTACTGGAGATTTATTTTGTTCCCTTTTTTGGGTCATATTTCCTAATTCTTCATGTTACTTGTGGCTTTGCATTGATGCCTGTGCATTGGAAGAACAGTCACCTCTCTGAGTCTTTACGGAATTGCTTCATCAAGGAAAGACCTTCACCAGTCAGACTGGCTAGAGATTCTGGGAAACTCTTGAAACTTTTCTATGATTGTATGCATTTTATTCCTCTTCTTTCCTCCTGGGAGATAAAAGGTGTAACTTTTCTTAGTCTCAGAGATGTGCTGGTCACAGTAAGCCTCCTGCCCCTTTCCTGAGGCAGTACACTAAAAGACAGGAACAGTGGATGCACACTCCACTCCTCTCCCTCCCTCCTGATGACCAAGTCTCAGCATTGAGCATCTTCTCCCAGTGTCACAGAACCATCCTGGCTGCTGGGAGCCACTCGTTCCTTTTCCCTAGGTCAGTGCACTGAAATTCTGGGACATTGAGTGGAAGCTCCACTTCTCTTCCTCCTGAAGGAAAAGTCTCAAGATTATATACCTTCTCCCAGTTTTGCAGGGCCATGCCAGCTGCTGAAAGCTGTCTGCCCCTTTGCTTTGTTCTTTGTCTCCAAGTGTTGCACCTATGCCAGTTCCCTCAGCATTCTGGGTGAGATTATACAGTAACAGGTCTCTCTGAAATGCCTTGAGACTTGTTGCACAGCTAACTCTTTCCACTCATGGAGAAATTGATGGCTGAGGGGATCTATCTGGCTCCTAAGTTATGCTGGTTTAGTAGAAGAGCTGACACAGGTAAAATGAAACTGCTCTTAACTATTTCAGTGTGACTATTCTCAGTTTTGAACTCATCTAATGTACTGCAACTTCTTAACTGGATTCTGGAGTTTTCATAAAGGCATTTTGTTCCTTAAAGTGTTGTTAAATTAGTGCTTCTGTTGGGGGATGAAGGCTGGGACTTCCTATTCTGCCATCTTGCTGATATCACTCCCTCTAATCTAACTCAGTTTCTGCTCTTCCAATCAGAGGAGTCAGGGAATGTCTGTAGTGAGATATTTAGCATAGAAATAAGAGAAAATAAGGTTTTGTTTATTTTATGATATATCAAATATGGTTTTGATAGGTGTTTATTTTTATCTACTTTGAATCTGTTGATAGCCTCTAATACAGGCTTTTAGTGAATCCTAATTGAAATTAACCCTACTCATCATTAAGAGAAAAAAATATTTTTTCACCCCACAGCTCACTTTGACGTAGAATAACACCTCTGAAAATGTAATTACCAAATACCCTTTGAGTGAAAAAAATCACCCACTCCTTTGTTCATTAATCCATCTCAAGTGCATGATTACCTATATATCTGAAATGAGTTTATACACTTTTGATATTCCCTCTGAACATAACAAAACTTTACAACTGGAAAATCATATTGCGACTGTGCCATCTAGGTTCACACAGATTATTTTGAGAATCAGAGCAGAATAGGATAAGCATTCTTACAGAATTACAGTGATTCTACAATTACAGTAAGGACTCAACCCACATGTCTTTGAAAATATGTAGGTGGAAATATTTGTATGATAAACATCATTATTGAAGAAAAACTCATAAGACCATATAGTCCTATATTTTCTGATCTTCAAGATGTAAAGGTTAATCACTGAGTTTCTATATAAGATGTCTCACAGCTCATCCAAATGAAGCAGAAAGCCACTGTCATGGACCAGTGTTTCCACAGAATACCTGAGATGCTTCAGGCCACCACATTGTGGGGAAACTGGATTTAGGCTTCTGTTATGGTGGACCCAACAGACAAATCAATTCCATATTTTTGTACGGAAGCCAGTTATACTTATTACTGAATAGAGTATTCAGTGATTCCACTTATGGTAGCATTAAAAAGACATGTCAAGGAAAAACTATTTTTGGAAGTAGAATCATTTTTTGTTGTAAACTTGAATTATCACCAAATTTCATGACCTCAGTTCCATTATGAAAGTCATTTTTAACAGATTTAGTAATTGGAAAATTAAAGTTCAACCATAACCAGGTTTAATAATTTATTCAATTCAGATCTTAAATATTTTAATTATTCAGTATGTTAAAAAAATCCGTGCAAGAAAATGTCTTACAATATATAAATCAAGAACTCTCTGCTAAACTATGTTTTAAAAGCTGTATCTTCTACCTACTCAACTGCCCATTCTCTCCTCCGTACCAGCTCACTACTTACCTCTCCATACTCCCCTCTTTCAAGTTTCTAAATTAGACTCTCTTCTGAACTGATAAATATCAGGATTATAGTTTATTCCATAAAGAGCAATTTGCTCTTATATACACAGACAAAGAACTTTGTGTATTTATTTTTCTACAAGGGAAGCATTTGTAGGAAAGTCTCTAGATGATGTCTTTAACAATTTTTTGTGTCCTAAGATGATATCTTTGTGGTTTCACCTGTGTGAAAGTTTATGGCAGTCACGTTGCACATTTATGTTTAGGAAGAAAAAGAACCATAAAAATGAAACTGTTAGGGGAACACTAACTGCCAATTCTTATTTGGGCTGAGCTTCCCTGTCCACAACATGTGTTGTTCAACACAGTCCAGCTGAGAATTGCTGAGTAATGATGGAGTTCTTGGCCTTTGTCATCACCTCATTGCTGGTGCTCTGGAGCTCTCTAAGAAGTCAAGTCCTTCATCCTTACCTCATTACTTAATGAAGTCCAAATGCTCATAATTGGTCAATATACTTTTGAGAAATGGAAGGTCACTTTTTTTCCTTTTATTTTTTAAATTTTATTTTATAATAGAGTATAGTTGATTTGCAATGTTGTTAGTTTCAGATATACAGCAAAAAGATTCAGTTTTATATATATATATATATATATATACATATATATATATATATATATACACATACACACACACATATATACATTCTTTTTTAGATTCTTTTCCCATATAGGTTATTACCAAATATTGAGTAGAGTTCCCTGTGCTATACAGTAGGTCTTTGTTGATTATCTATTTTGTATACAGTAGTGTGTATATGTTCCCAAACTCCTAATTTATCCCTCCCCCCACCTTTTCCCTTTGGTAACTGTGAGTTTGTTTTCTAAGTCTGTGAGTCTTTCTCTGTTTTGTAAATAAGTTCATTTATATCATTTTTTATATTCCACATATAAGTGATATCATAGGATATTTGTCTTTCTCTGTCTGACTTACTTCACTCAGTATGACAATCTCTAGGTCCATCCATGTTGCTGCAAATGGCATTATTTCATTCTTTTTAATGGCTGAGTAATATTCCATTGTATATATGTACCACATCTTATTTATCCACTCCTCTATTGATGGACATTTAGGTTGCTTCTGTGTCTTGGCTATAGTAAATAGTGCTGCAGTGAACATTGGGGTGCATGTATCTTTCCTAATCATGTTTTGTTCTGGATATATGCCCAGAAGTGGGATTGCTAGATCATATGGTAATTCTATTTTTAGTTTTTTAAGGAACCTCCATACTGTTCTCCATAGTGGTTGCTCCAATGACATTCCTACCAGTAGTGTAGAGGGTTCCCTTTTCTTCACACGTTCTCCAGCATTAATTAATTAATTTATTTATTTTAACATCCTTATTGGAGTATAATTGCTTTACAGTGGTGTGTTAGTTTCTGCTTTATAACCAAGTGAATCAGCTATACATTTACATATATCCCCATATCTCTTCCCTCTTGAATCGTCTTCCTCCCACCCTCCCTATCCCACCCCTCTAGGTGGTCACAAAGCACCGAGCTGATCTCCCTGTCTATGTGGCTGCTTCCCACTAGCTATCTATTTTACATTTGGTAGTGTATATATGTCTCCAGCATTTATTGTTTGTAGACTTTTTGATGATGGCCATTCTGACTGGTGTGAGGTGATACCTCACTGTAGTTTGGATTTGCATTTTTCTAATAATTAGTGATGTTGAACATCTTTTCATGTGAGTTTTGGCAAAAATGACTATACCACCCAAGGCAGTCTACAGATTCAATGCAATCCCTATCAAATTACCAATGGCATTTTTCACAGAACTAGAACAAAAAATTTTACAATTTGTATGGAAACACAAAAGACCCTGAATAAGCAAAGCAATCCTGAGAAAGATAAACAAAGCTGGAACCATCAGGCTTCCTCACTTCAGACTATACTGCAAAGCTGCAGTCATCAAAACAGTATGGTACTGGCACAGAAACAGAAATATAGATCAATGGAACAGAATAGAAAGCCCAGAAATAAACCCACACAGCTATGGTCAATTAATCTATGACAAAGGAGGCAAGAATATACAATGGAGAAATGACAGTCTCTTCAGTAAGTGGTGCTGGGGAAACTGGACAGCTACATGTAAAAGAATGAAACTAGAACATTCTCTAACACCATACACAAAAATAAACTCAAAATGGATTAAAGACAATGTAAAACCGGATACTATAAAACCTTTAAAGGAAAACATAGGCAGAAAACTCTTTGACATAAATTGGAGGAATGTCTTTTTGGATCTACCTTGTAGAGTAATGAAAATAAAAACAAAAATAAACAAATGGGACCTAGTTAAACTTAAAAGCTTTTGCACAACAAGGGAAACTATAAACAAAATGAAAAGACACCTCACAGAATGGGAGAAAATATTTGCAAATGAAGCGACTGACAAGGGATTAATCTCCAAAATACACAAACAGTTCATGCATCTCAATATCAAAAAAACAACCCAATCGAAAAATGTGAAGAAGCTCTAAAGAGACATTTCTCCAAAGAAGACATACAGATGGCCAAGAGGCACATGAAAAGATGCACACCATCACTAATTATTAGAGAAATGCAAATCGAAACTACAATGAGGTATTACCCCACACCAGAATTTCACCATTTAATATTGGAGTAATTACTGGGAGTAGAAGTGTTAGTCTTGTTGGAAAGACAGACATATAAACAGATATTTTTAACCTATGAAAAGCAAGTTTGAGATGTTACGGGTTAGAAAAGGAGCACCATTGCTTACTATGTTAGTTTTGAGGGTAACCAAGAGTGCCTTAATGTTCCCTTCAGCTTGAATAAATTTAAGACAGCTTTCTTCCTGACTATAAGCCCCTGACTTCCTTTTTCTTAGAGTATTTACTTTAGAAAACTCATGATTGTAAATCCTTTTTCTGTGCCTACAAGGTGTAAATATTCTCACAGCCATTTTACAACCCAGGCATGTCTTTGTCAAGGACCTGGGCACCATCCCTTTGAAATGTAATCATCAAGGAAGATAGAACCCCCACCTCCCAGTCTCCATAGGGGAGTCCGAGTCTATCATATTAGATCAACACCAATTAGCCAACACAGATGGCCTAATCATATTGACCAACCCCTCCCATTAAAATCTTCCAGTATTTATCCAGTAGCTGACCCCAGCATTTAACAACTCTTCCACTTTTTGTTTCAGAGGAGTTGGGTTCATTCTTTCTCCTTTATTGCAATATATTGAATACAGTTTTCCTTGCCTGTTTAACCTGTCTGGTACAATGAATGACCAAATACAAGATCCCAGAAGAAAGTTTAGAAACTAGTGAAAGCAGGATAAATAAGCATTATCATGGTTGTAGGAATTTGGTAATTTCTAGGGTCTGGGTCAATGCTTCGTGCTTTTCTGAGAACGGCACAAAGCACTGATGATTACAGATAGAACCATTCTATGCTTCCCAGCAGCTATGAAGGAATTCTCTAATATGACAAGGGGAGAGAGTCCTTCAGCCTGTACATGGATTTTCCTTTAACATTCTCCTCTGTCCACCCTTATTCATTCTCTCTTACAAGCCAGTTGTAAAACTCTTTTACTATTTCAAGCTTCTTTGTCCTTTCCCTTCTGTAAAGTTTTAAAAATTAAAAAAAAATTTTTAAAAATTTGAACAATTTATTAAGAAATTTTACATTTTATTACATAGGCTTTATTTTAAAAATGCATTTCATCCATCCCCATACCTCAAATCATAACATATCCCTTTACCCTGGCCCTTTTTAAACAGAAGGTAGTGTAAACATTTTCTAAAACTTGTCTTTTCGGGAGGTCAAATTCTAGCACCTGATGGCTGAAATACAGTCTTAGGCACTCTACTCCTTAGTTTTAGACTCTCTGCCTGAGGGAGTCTCCATTCTGATTCCTCTTCCCAATACCATGCCAGCCTTAGTAGAATATTGTTGTCCCTTTCTCTGTTTCTTCAAGTGGGCAAAAAACTAAATGCTCCTTGTTTTTCCCTCATCAAATAAAAGATGTACGGTCCATGGGAAACCAAAGGGGAAATTGACAGCAACAAAAAGTTAAACAGGATACAGCTGTTCAGTTTGTATTTTTTTCAAATTTGAATTTCATCAAAATTTGTAAAATATATACAAATGGATTTCTCTCATTAAAGTCAAGTTATCTAGAGCTTCTCCTCCTTCTTGGTCTCCCTCCTGTACTCTGTTGTAGTCCTGAGAATCGTTCATTAAACTTTAGGTCTTTGAGAAACTCAAATTGAAAACTATTGATCCAGAAGATTGGAGTCATAGTGATTATCAAACGTTAGGGTGCATACAATCATTGGGAATCACTTGAAAGTGAAAATTGGAATAGACCATTATAAAAGGGGAATACTGAGCCATATCTTAACAGTCAGGGAAAATCATGAGAAATTTTATCTTAAAATTTTGAGGCTTAGGTTATTCCTGTAGGGGGAAAACGTTTTAAAGTTAAAATTGACTTTGAAGTTGAAGGAAAACGTAGACAGCTGCAAAAATTAGTAATTAGTTAAATTACACTCTTCAAATGGTTAGCAAGTTCATCTTCAATTCTGCTGAATAGTGCCTATTTCTCATTTTGAGTTCCAGGGATCCTAGAGTGCTATCTTTTCTAACATTAAAAGAATTACTTTGGAAATACAATTTAGACATCTAACAAAGAACAAGCATCCTTTATTCTTCTTCCTGCTTCCATTTCTGTGCTTTAAAAAAAGTGTTGCTGACAGTTGGCGTAGCCATCTGTTCTAGCAAAGCAAAAGAATAAAACTTTGAGATATTTTTCAATGGAAGCAGTTGATTATAGATAACATTATTTTCAGAAAATATGTCTGTTAATGTCTCATTAAAATATTAACCAACAAAGCATTTAATCTGAAAAGAAACTTCAAGAACAAAGTTGGCACATTTGTTCCCAAGGTATCCATAATTTTGTTTTTCATGTTAAAGCTACTTCAACTCTGAAACATATGTTTGGGCAAAGTGTAGGGACAGCGGAGTGGTACACTCTTATAACTTTCCAATCTGACATTTTTGACTGCATGGGCTAAAGACTAACTGGCCATTATTATTATGCTAAATATTATTATAATGGGGGAACAGGGACAACTGGTGAACTGTTGTGGGATGATAAGTTCTTTGGTCATTCAATGAGTAAATGGAAAATGTAATTTCTTCCAATATCATGCTGTGACTAGTAGCAAGTACTATTTATTTTAAGCCCTCTGGAAAATTTGTGTAGTGAATTCACAGCAGTCCACTTTCTAGATCACAGTTTTCTCTCCTGTAAAGTGGCAATATCCATATGCACATTTTGCCTTTATTCTACTATCAAAAGAGAGCCCAGTTACTCAGCCTTACTGATTTTTCCAGTAGACTCAGAAATATGACTCTTACCTGCAGTCCAGGTATATGGTGACAGGAGGTCCACAAAGTCATGTAGTGGGACTCAGGCAAGCTGACAAACCATGTCAGGGTGCAAGTTATTTACATGTATCACAATGGAAAAAACACTGAGAAGAGACTCCACAGATATTAATCCTTAGCCCACCCCACCCATTTTTTTTTCCCATAATTAACTACTAGTTTCCCATTTTCAGTTATTTAAGATATTAGTATCAAGTTATTGGCATGGTAGAACTTGGGGAAAAAAATCCATCCTTACTACCAAACCATCCTAGACTGATGCAGTCATTCAGTTTTTCATGTCCTTGTCCAATTTCACCAGTAACAGCTTTCTCTCTCTTACTCAGATAAATTTTAAAACCATGGTCTATAACCAGAATTCTTCCTATTGGGTTTCCTCTTATTCTGTTATCAGTGCTGACAGTGGAGAATTTTCACTGCAAGTCTCCAAGCAAGATTTTAAAGTGGATCCTTTGCCCTTAGTTAATTGTAAAATAAGTACTTCTCTTCCTTTAAGTGCCCTCCTGTCCAGCAGGGATTGTGTTGGAGGAAAGCACACCCCAAGAGTCACTGTTCTCTCTCTGGGAAGTCTCCACTTATGTGAAGAACATTATTACTTTGCCCTTCAAGTTGCTTCTCTCCAAAATGAATAAATTCAGTTTCTTTCATTTTTCCTCTAGGGCTTTCTTTTCCATGCATTTGTCATCTTCTCTTTGTATGATTCATCCAGAAATAACAATCTATGAGTGAACAAAGCCAAATGTTATAAACGTACAATTAATATATCCAATTAATTCCTCAATGCTATGTGGGAAAAAGTAGCTTAAATGTTATCTTGCTTTACTTTCAGAATATTCAAACTAAAAAATATTGTATTTTTGTTGTTTATACATTAGTATTATTTTTTCCCTAGCCAGAAATACCACTTGTTATGTTATTAATCTCTTGCAATGCATACGGTTTAAAGTAGAGCAGGATTGTTTAACTTCTGTCCCTCTTGACCTTCTGTGTGTAATCTAATGGTTTATTTACTGAACAAATACAGATCAGAGATATTTAGTCTTCATTAAAGCCTGTTGGCTCAACAAAAGTGTAATAATAAAAAGAAATCTGATAACAATGGAAGTGAAGAAAAGAAATCAAAATTTATTACTCTGTTAATGTGCTAGCACTCCCTAATGAAGACAAACTCTTCCTGGCCAACTAAAGGTCAATGTCAACTAGAATCTCCTGTATTTATATATGTCCCTGGTACCTATAAAGACCTTGGGAGACTTGAAGGAATAATTTGTGTGTTACTATGTAGAATAAAGTCTAATAACACTCTAAATCTTACTTCTAACCCTAAGTAACCAAGGCATGACGTGAGGATAGACTTAAAATTGTTTTCCCACTCACTCTCTTAACAATACAGACCTGCTGCACTTACACCGCTGTAGATCTGTTCCAAGCTAGTATTTTAAACCTTCAAATGCCTGAAACAATAACCTTAAAAGTGTATAGAAACTTGTATAAATATACACCAAAAGGTCCTTAAGGGCTCACAGAAACATTTAACAGTGGCTGCCCCCTTTAAAAAAAGGAGTAAAGTGTGTAGTGGGAAGAAGGGGATGGTGGTTGTGTCTGATTAAAGGGGAATTTTAATTATTAGTTAAAATATTTCAGTAGTTTTGGATTCTTTTATTGTAATATATCAATGCATCATTCTGTACAATTTAAAAATAATGTAAAGCAATAACCTTTGAAAAAAACTTTCTCAAATAGTTCAAAAACATCTCCATAAGTTGATTAAAATTTTTACTTGAAATACAGTACCCATTAATCCTAGATGTTTATATTTTTTCTTCTTTTCTGGTATACTTTTGTGTAAGATGAAAACTAACAACAACAACAAAATTTGGATGTACCTGCATGTCCCAAAATGTCCAACATTAAGAATTACATTCCTGGAAGTAGCAGGAAAAAAAGTCATCATACATCCCAGATCAATTCAATCACCAGAAATAAAAATAATAAAAGCTCTGGCTACAATATTTGGTTATTAGATCTATTTGCATTAGCAACTGGCTTAATCTCAAGACTGAGTCTGTCAAATTCATATATTCTGTCTCAGGGTATGTAGTTCTTTTTCTAGAAAACATTATTACTAGATACCTTAAAATACTGCCTAATAAAAATGAATTTTGTTACTCTCTTCACACTGTTTAACTGAGGGGTAGGCCAATATGCCATCAAAGCAATAAACAAATTGCTGCCTTTAATGCAAGATGTTCCCTGACGCAGAACTTATTCAGCAGGTGCTCCATAGAACACTGATGACATCCAATGGTCAAATCGATGATTTGCGGAGTTTCAGCTGCTCAGTAGCAGGGCCTTCCCTCAGGAGGTATCTGTCCCTCTTGGCATCACCCACATGTGGTATCTTCTCCATAGCAAGAAGGTTAAGTATAATCTCCTTATATGGAGAGAGGTATGAATAAACCAGAAAAAAAAAAAAAACAAACCCAGAATGGGAAATGGAGACAGCAATCTTTGAATTATCTTGCAAAGCCAAACTCTGAAGGAGATCATTTCTTTAGTGAAGCCTCATGGGAAATCTCATTTAGATCCATGTTTCTATGCTTCAGCTACATTTGGTGTGAATACTGCTTAGATGATAACGTTTTGATGATAATTAGGTTTTTTGAAATCAGAGGATCCCATACCACAAGTTAAAAATATTTGAGGAAATTGAAGACCCAAAGACACTATTGTAAAATACACCTGTTCTTGTGGTGGATGAGTTCTGTTCCCTGATTTTGTTACAGTTACATCATGTCCATTAACTCTGATAACACAGTTGCTAACTTCCAGAATGACTGTTACTATATCATCTTCTTCTTGGTTAACAGCCTGCTTCATTACCATTACCTTAAAGGTGGCTTGTGACAAATGAAGAATGAATCAACTGTGAATCAAGAATGAAAACTGGGGAATGTTTTGTGTAGCTCCTTTGCACCTGTTCTGTGAATATGTTGTGTGCTTTTACAGTCTTTGCCTTTGCTTATCCTGATCCCTAAGACTGAAGTCATATTCTTTCTACTTCCAACAGGCTAAAGTCAGCTCATACCATAAGTTATAATTTTATATTTTTTTCCACTTTATTTTTTATGAAGTATAGTTGATTTACAGTATTTTATTAGTTTCAGTATACAACATAGTGACTCAGTATTTTTATAGGTTATAATCCATTTAAAATTACTGAAAAACAATGCTTATTTTTCTCTGTGCTGTACAATATATCCTTGTTGTTTATCTATTTTTTACATAGTGGTTTGTATCTCTTAGTCCCCTACCCTTGTCTTGCTTCTCCACACTTCTCTCTCCCAACTGGTAACCCCTAGTTTGTTCTATATATCTGTATAGAACAGATATATATCTGTATATCTGTGAATCTCTATATCTGTGAATCTGTTCCTTTGTTTATATATACACTTTTTGTTTCCTTTTTTTAGATTCCACATATGAATGCTAACAGTATTTGTCTTTCTTTGTTGGACTTACTTAACTAAGCATAATACTCTCCAGATGATCATGTTGTTGCAAATGGCAGAAATGCATGCTTTTTGTGGCTGAGTAACATTCCGTTATACATATAATACACACTATCTTCTTTATCCATTCATCTGTTGATGGACACTTAGGTTGCTTCCATATTTTGGCTATTATAAATAGTGCTACAAACATTGGGGTGCATGAATCTTTTCGAATTAGTGTTTTTGTTTTTTTCAGTTACGTACCCAGGAGTGGAGTGGCTAGGTCATATGGTAGTTCTAGTTTTAGTTTTTTTGAGGAAACTCTATACTGTTTTCCACAGTGGCTACACCAATTTACATTCCCACCAACAGTGTGTGAGGGGTCCCTTTTCTCCACATCCTCACCAGCATTTGTTATTTGTGGTCTTTTTGATGATAGCCATTCTATCAGGTGTGAGGTGATATCTCACTGTGGTTTTGATTTGCATTTCCCTGATGATTAGTAATGTTAAGCATATTTTCATGTGCCTGTTGGCCATCTGTATGTCTTCTTTGGAAAAATGTCTAGTTAGGTCTTCTGCCCGTTTTTTACTGTGTTGTGGTTTTTTTGATATTGAATTGTATGAGCTGTTTATATTATTTGGATATTAACCCCTTAAGTCATATCATTTGCAAACATCTTCTGTTTAGTTGGTTGTCATTTAGTTTTGTTGATGGTTTCCTTTGCTGTGCAAAAGCTTGTAAGTTTAATTAGGACCCATTTGTTTACTTTTGCTTTTGTTTCTTTTGCCGTGGAGACAGATCAAAAAAATGTATTGCTATGAGTTACATCAAAGAGTGGTGTGCTTATGTTCTCTTCTAGGAGTTTTATGGTTTCACGTATTACAGTTAGGTCTTTAATCCGTTTTGAGTTTAGTTTTGTATGTGGTGTGTGAACATGTTCTAAGCTCATTCTTTCACATGTAGCTCTCCCGTTTTCCCAGCACCACTTACTGAAAAAACTGTCTTTTCTTGATTGTGTATCCTTGCCTCCTTTGTCATAGATCAATCAACCATAAGTGCGTGAGTTTATTTCTGGGCTCTCTATTCTGTTCCCTTGATGTATGTTTCTGTTTTTGTGCCAGTACCACACAGCTTTTATTACTGAAGCATTGTAGTATAGTCTGAAGTCAGGGAGCATAATACCTCCAGCTTTGTTCTCTCTCAAGATTGCTTGTGTATTCGAGGTATTTTGTGATTTCATAAAGTTTAGGATTATTTGTTGTGATTCTGTGAAAAATGTCATGGGTATTTTAATAAGATTGTATTAAATCTGTTGATAGCTTTGGGTAGTATGGACATTTTAACAATGTTAATTCTTCCCATCCAAGAACATAGGATATATTTTCATTTCTTTATATCACCTTCAATTTCCTTTATCAATATTTTTATAGTTTTCAGAGTATAAGTATTTTATCTCCTAGGTTAAGTTTTTTTCCTAGGTATTATATTTTTAGACACAACTTTAAATGGGATATCGCTTTTACTTTCTCTTTCTGGTAGTTCATTATTAGTTATAGAAGAGCAACAGATTTCTGTATTTTAATCATGTATCCTGCAACTTTACTAAATTCATTTACTAGTACTAGTTTTCTGGTGGAGACTTTAGGGTTTTCTATATAAAGTATCATGTCTTCTGCAAATAGTGACTGTTTTACTTCTTCTCATCTGAGTTGGATGCTTTTTACTTTTATTTCTTGTCTGATTGCCGTAGCTAGGGCTTTGACTACCATGTTAAATAGAAGCGGTGAGAGTGGGTATCTTTGTCTTGTTCCTGATTTTAGAGGAAAGGCTTTAAGCTTTTCCCAGTTGAGTATGTTAGTTGTGGGTTTGTCATAAATGGCCTTTATTATGTTGAGGTAGGTTCCCTCTATAACCACTTTGATAAGACTTTTTACCACGAATGGATGTTGAACTTTATCAAATGCTTTCTCTGCATCTGCTGAGATGATCATGTAATTTTTATCCTTCCTCTTTTTAGTGTGGTCTATCACATTGCTTTTGCAAATTTTGAACTATCCTTTCATTCCTGGAATGAGTCCTGCTTGAATATGGTGTATGATCCTTGTTACGTATTGTTGGATTTGGTTTGCTAGTATTCTGTTTAGGATTTTTGCATCTAGATTCATCAGAGAAATCAGCCTATAATTTTTTTTTTTTTTTTTTTTGTAGTGTCTTTGCCTGATTTTGGTATCAGGGTAATTATGGCCACCTAGAATGAGCTTGGGAATGTTCCTTCCATTTCAGTTTTCTTGGAATAGTTCAAGAAGGATAGGTATTAGCTCTTCTTTGGTAGAATTTGTCTGTGAAGCCATCTGGTCTTGGACTTTTGTTTGCTGGGAATTTTTTAAACTGCAAATTCAGTTTCATTTCTAGTGATCACTCTTTTCAAATTGTGTTTTTCTTCTTGATTCAGTCATCAGACTGTATGTTTCTAGAAATTTGTCTATATCTTCTAGGTTGTCCAGTTTGTTGGAATATAACTGTTTATAGTTTTCTATTATGATTTTTTATATCTCTGTGATGTTGATTGTTATTTCCCCTTGTTCATTTCTTATTTTATTTGGGTCTTCTCTGTCTTATTCTAGGTGAGCCTGGGTAAAGGTTAATTTATTTCAACCTTATAAAATCATTTATTTAAATTTATTCTCATTTTTAAAATTTGTTTTTCTTTTTGTTGTTCTGATTGGGTGATTTTCATTATTGTCTTCCAGATCATCTGTGCATTCTTCTATACCACCTAGTTTGCTATTAGTTTATTCTAGTGTGTTTTTCATTTCATTTATGGTACTCTTCATTTCTGACTGGTTCTTTTTTATGTATTCTAGTTCCTGGTTGCCATCTCCCTGTGTTCATCTATTCTTTTCCCTAAATCAGCTAGCATTCTTATTACTGATGCTTTGAATTTTTTATCTGGTAAATTGTTTATTTCTGTTTAATTAGTTATTTTTCAGGGATTTTCTCATAGTGTTTCATTTGAGACAAGTTCCTCTGGCTTCTCATTTTCCTTAATTTTCTCTTTCTTTATAAAGTTATATGAAATACTAACCTATTGTGGTCTTATAGGGGTGTTCTTATGGGGGAGCTTCCCTATCCAGCCTGTGTGTGCCGATTGGTTTTAAGAGCTGAATTCGATTTGAACGCAAGTCATGTCTTTCTTCAGGGTGTGCTGGTGGCTGGTGGCTGTCTCCTTGGTAGGCAGTGGGGCTGGTGATGCAAGGCTTTGGCTGGAGCCAGGTGTGAGCCGAAACTTCCCCTTTGCTCGCTGGCCGTCATAGCCCTATCAGGGGACGTGGGCGGGTCTCAAGTTACTGCAGCAGAATCCCTGAGTGTCAGGTCCCTTTTATGGTGCGTTTCCCCCCTCCAAGTACCTGCACCTCCACACCATAGGGGCAGTGCTAGAGCCATAGGGCTCGCATGGGCACTCAGCTTGTGTCTGGGTGCAGGCTTTGGCAATCCAGCCTGGGACAAAAATCTGGATTGCTGCTGATCTGCTGCCTGTGTAAGTACCAGCCATGGCTGCCTCCACCCTTCTCAGATGCCACCTTGGGCCTGAGTCTCTTTTGTTTTTGTCAGCTGGACTCTTCCCCCCAGCCTCTGGTACTGTTCTTGCCCTAGTGTGGGCCGTGCCGCATGTCAGGCTGGGCCTGTGTGGGCTCTCAGTGTGTCAGGGTGCAGGC
The DNA here is from genome assembly GCF_028021215.1 of Eschrichtius robustus. Lineage (NCBI taxonomy): Eukaryota > Metazoa > Chordata > Mammalia > Artiodactyla > Eschrichtiidae > Eschrichtius > Eschrichtius robustus. The sequence continues at coordinate 71,639,463 of NC_090830.1, forward strand.
TGTGGAGGTCTGGCCACAGACGGAAATAGGAATGCTTCTGATGAGCTGCCTGGGTAAGTGCCAGCTCCCGCTCTGCTCCGACGCCACTTTGGGACCAGCCGTGTCTGTACCTCACGGCAGCATTCCCAAGCACGGTTGGAGAATTTGCTCACCTCAGGCTGATGTATGCCCCGGGGTGGTTGCAGGAAACTGAACAGCCACTCATGCAGGCTTCAATCCACTACCCCCACCTGACTCGGGAGTAAGGATGCAAGCAAGCATGTGCTCCTTACGAGTGGAATCCAGGCTTCCCAGAGCCCACCTGCTATTCCAGTGGCCCTCCAACCAACCAAGGGGCTTGTCTCCCCTGTGTTGGACCCTAGTTCTGGGGCACCCAATATATGGCTTGAACCCTCCCCAAAGAGGGTCTCCACCCATGTAATCTTCCTTTTCCTCTGTGTCCCTTCTTAGGGGCACATGTCCTGACCTGACTGCTTCTCTTCCCTTCCTACTGATTCTGTGGGGATCCTTCTTATAGCCTTGATTGTATAGGAGACTTTTTTCCAGTCTCCTGTTAGTTTTCAGTGAGAATTGTTCCACATGTAGATGTATCTTTGATGTGTTCATGGGAGGAGGTGAGTTCCTTGTCTTCCTTTTCTACCATCTTCATCCCTCCTGATAATTCAGTATTTTAATATAGGTTTCTCGAACCAATCTATTAGGAATTACACATTCTTTCCTAGGTTGAGCGACAGCTTTGTTTCCTCACTTTCTACTAATTCCCGTCACATTTTACCCTATGTATCAATTCCCAGTTCTCAATTTTGAGATTTTCAAGAGCAAGAACCAGGTATTATCCATGCCTGGGTCTTCCATAGTTATTCAGCAGGTGCTCAAATCATGTTGGTTTAATTAACGTCTTCACATTATTACATGGTCTTGTCTATTCTCAGTAGTCATATTTTTAATCTGTTAACAACATTAACACATTGGATTATTTTTCCCTGTTTGGAACACTTTGTTCATTTGGCTTTCAGGGCAACACGATCTCTTGTTTTTTTGTTACTCTCACTGGCTGTAATTTTTATTGGTTTTGATTCATCGCTACAGCTTCCAAGGTGGTGGATTGAAGATTCTACATTCTCTGCCTACATTCGTTTCTTTGGGAGACTCATCCTATCTCAATATATTAAATTTTATCTATATTTTGATGACTATCACATTTCTGTTTCTAGCCCAAACCGTACTTCAGACCCCAAATAGTCATCTGAACTCCTGATCTTCATCCTGAAGCATTCTTCTCCTATTGTCTTTTTGAAAGCAGCAAACTGGCAGTTCTACCTTCTGGTTGCTTACGCCAAAAACCTTGAGATGATCCTTGCCATATGTGCTTCACTCACAATGTACAGTGATCCATCAGGAAATCTGGTCAGCTCACCTGTCCAAACACTATAATGTTTAATGTGGATATAGCATTAATCCTTCAACTTGTCTTTCTGCTTCTGCCATTATCTCCGTTCAGTTTGTTTTCAACACAGTAGTCAGAGAGATTCTTTTAATATAAGCCAGATTAGGGAATTCTTCATCTTCGAAACCCTTCAGTAAATTCTTTCTTAATCCAAAGTCCTACAAGGCCCAGCATAGTCTAACCTCCTTGACCTCATCTCCTTCTACTTTTCTCACTCATTCCTCCTCAGACTTACTGGCTTCCATTTCAAATAACTTCTACTTCAGAGCCTTTGCATTGCTTTTTCATTTTCCTGTGTCTCAGAGAGACATAGCTCTCTCCCCTTCTTTCTTGTCTTCCCTCCCAAACATCACCATTTACAATATTTGGTATTGTCTGTCTCTACCTGATCACCACATGAAAATAGAACTTTTTGTTTGTATTGTTTTATTTATTGCAAGTAAGTAATGATATTTATTATCCCTAACACCTAGAATAGTACACAACAAACAGAAGGCACTCAATAAACTTTCCTTGAATGAAAGAATAAATGAATAAATGATTGAAACAACATATTTGCTCAGTTTTTCCTTGTGTTCCTAATACTAGGTAGAAGGAGAACCATTACTGGACTGTCCTCAGAATACATTCAAACAACTACTTGGAAACATAATGGATGAATACATCTGCCTCTTTGCAATTTAATCATTTCTTTCCAAAATCCTAGGGCAAGACAATCTATAGATTATATTTTACATATATAATAACTTATGCAGTTATATAAATTGATACTGTAAATCTCTATTATATATTAAATATTTTCCATGATTTTTGTTAAAGAAAAAATGGTGATTATAAAAGATTATATACAGCCATTTTTCTTTAATGAATGGAGTAGAAAGGAGGAAGGGAATAAATAAGCCATTTGAAGAATATAGACCAACATGTTATCAGAAATTATCTGTGGGTGGCAAAGTCATTTACTTCTTTTTTTCCCAATTTTCCATTTTTTATACATTTTATAATGAGCAATGTTAATCAGGAAAAATGTGGAAAAGCTAAAGCTTCATACTGAAAGAGATCATGACTTCTTGTCTAGTTTGGACTACCATTTTTCTTATTTAAACAAAGTTGAAGGAATAGCTAGTTGAATAGGGCCTTATTCTTAAAATAAACTGAAAACAGACTCTTTTAACTTTTCCTTCCTTTAGAAATTCATGTTGGATCCTCACCTTCACCCACTTATACATTTTCTTCTACATTCTGCTTTTGGTGGAAGTTGATACATACTTCTTTAGGGATCTGAGATTTAAGACTTTTACTCCTTCTCTCTACTTACTTAATTACTATCGGAACAGTTGTGTTTCTTGTCCATTCCATAGTTTGCCCCTCCAAAAAACCAAACAAACAAACACACAGAAACCTCCCACAAAAAAGGAAAAATCCATAATAAAGTCACAAATAGCTTTCTGAGAAACACTGTTTTTAAAGCCTCAATACTTGTCAAGGCAGAGCCTGATCATGCCAGAGAAATAATTCATCTCTAAATATTTTTTGAGAACCCAGCTTGCTTGAACAGTAATACAGAAAACAACTGCCATCTCTTTTGTTCTTAGATTATTAGATTAGATTAGATTTATTTACAATTCACTTTTAATTTTAAAACAATATGAAAGTAAATTTAACTGTCATTAGCATGGATCTCATATTAACTAATGAGTATTTTCTGGGTGGCATTTTTTTTCCCTTTTCAGCATTTCTCTGTAATATTTACTTTCCCTCTCTTTTCATACCTTGCTTTTTGCATTTTGCCTCACAATTTTACATCTTTGTTTTTATGTCAGTAAGAAATCCTTTTTTTCTGTGGTTTTATTTGTTTGACTACACTTTTGTCTTTCTCGAGCATTGAAGCACTTTGGCGTTCATCACTTGAAACTGTAGGGACTAGTTAGGTAATGAATGAAGCTAAAATATCAGACCTATAACAGCAAAGGATCATTTCTTGTTCAGGGTATTTATCCTGTTGACCCTTGAACAACAGAGGTTTGGACTGCATAGGTCCACTTTTGTGCAAATTTTTTTTCAATAAATGTGTACTATACGATCCCTGGTTAGTTGAATCTGCAGATGTGGAACCATGGATATGGAGGGTCAACTGTAGAGTTATACACAGATTTTTTTTTTTTTTTTTTTTTTGAGTACCTGCTGGGTCTTTTATTTTTTTTTTTTATTTTTTTATTTTTTTAAACATCTTTATTGGAGTATAATTGCTTTACAATGGTGTGTTAGTTTCTGCTTTAGAACAAAGTGAATCAGTTATGCATATACATATGTTCCCATATCTCTTCCCTCTTGCATCTCCCTCCCTCCCACCCTCCCTATCCCACCCCTCTAGGTGGTCACAAAGCACCGAGCTGATCTCCCTGTGCTACGCTGCTGCTTCCCACTAGCTAGCTATTTTACATTTGTATACACAGATTTTTGAGTGTGCAGAGGGTGGGTTGCCCTAACCCTGGTGTTGTTCAAAGGTCAACTTATGTATGTGTATATATATACTGCTATATGTTGTCTTCATTCTAGTATCCAACTTGAGGAGGAAGCCCTTATCTGGAATATGGCTGGGCTTGTGTTAAAAGAAACATGGTGGGGAATTTCCTGGAGTTCCAGTGGTTAGGACTCCACACTTTCACTGCCGAGGGCACAGGTTCGATTCCTGGTCAGGGAACTAAGATCCCACAAGCTGCACGGCACAGCCAAAAAAAAATAAAACCCCAAGAAACAAAGAAACATGGTGAAACACATCAGGCTTTTTCTTAAAATTTCTACCTGGAAATAACACATGTCATTGGGGCTCTCATTCTATTACCAAAGTAAGTCAAATGACAACTTACAAGTTCAATAAGATGGGGATGTATTATACTTGTACAGAAAGAAACAATAAATGTTCATTGCTTTATAACTTATCACTTATCCCAAGTCTAGGAAAATATCTGAAGTTTAGGAAAATAAATCAGAAATGGAGTTCTAATGGAGGTGAGCTTGGAGTAGGGTTTTTAAGAGGAATCACTAAGTTATGATATAAAGGGTCACACATAAAGGCAGGGGAAGAGAAAGTATGGGAAGGAGGCCAAAGTAGAGAGTTTTTCATGGCATGTGACTCTCTAGGTTATGAAAATTAGGTGGTTGAGATTGTTAGTAAAGGAAATGGGACTGGTAAGGACTTAAAGGTTAGCAGTAGATTTCACACAGAAAAAAAAAGTGGACCACAATAATCTTTTGTGTATTGAGCTGATGTAATTTTAAAATAGCACTATGATGTAGGCATCTAACGTTGAGTGAGTATAGGCAGTGAAGTTAAGGTGCTTATTTATCAGCTGGTGACTTCCAGCATGCTGTGTTTGTCTTTGGATGTATGTACTTCTGCAAATGTGATGTATGTTTACTTGGAGTTTTGTGATGGATAACTACCACTGAGTGACTGCTATGACTATAAAAATACTCTCCCTGTCTAAGTTAAAAGGTTTTTTATCTTTCATTTTTTTGCATTCTTTTATTTTTTTTAAGGAAGTATAGTTGATTTACAATCTTATATTCGTTTCAGTGTACAACATAGTGATTCAGTCTTTCCATAGGTTATAATCCATATAAAATTATTATGTCTGCCAGAAAAAGACACGTACTCTGTTATCACTTATATGTGGAATCTAAAAAATAAAACAAACATGTATATAACAAAACAGAAACAGACTCACAGATATAGAGAACAAACTGGTGGTTACCAATGGGAAGAGAGAAGGGGTGAGGGGCAAGATAGGGGTATGGGATTAAGAGATACAAACACTGTATAAAACATATAAGCAACAAGGATATATTGTACACCACAGAGAAATATAGCCATAATTTATGTCAGAGCGTTCTGCCTATGTTCTCGTCTAGAAGCTTTATGGTTTCAGGTCTTACATTTAGGCCTTTAATCCATTTTGAGTTTATTTTGTATATGGTATGAGGAAATATTTTAAACTCATTGATTTACATGCGGCTGTCCGGCTTTCCCAGCACCACTTGCTGAAGAGACTGTCTTTTCTCCATTGTATATTCTTGCCTCCTTTGTCATAGATTAGTTGACCATAGGTGTGTGGGTTTATTTCTGGTCTCTCTATTCTGTTCCATTGATCTATTTGTCTGTTTTTGTGCCAGTACCATACTGGTTAGGTTACTGTAGCTTTCAAATATATTCAGAAGTCAGGAAGAGTTATACCTCCAGCTTTGTTCTTTTTTCTCAAGGTTGTTTTGACATTCAGGGTCTTTTGTCATTCCATATCAATTTTAAGATTATTTTTTGTAGTTCTGTGAAAAATGTTCTGAATATTTTGATAGGGATTGCATTACATCTGTAGATAGCTTTGGTAGTATGGATATTTTTAACAACATTAATTCTTCCAATCTAAGAGCACAGTGTATCTTTCCATTTCTTTGTAAAATTTTCAAACTCCTTCATCGATACTTCATAGTTTTCAGAGTATGTCTGTCACCTCTTTGGTTAAGTTTATTCCCGGATATTCTATTCTTTTTGATGTAATTTTATATGGGATTGTTTTCTTTCATTCTCTTTCTGATAGTTCATTTTTAGTTATAGAAACCAAAAGATTTCTGTATATTAATCTTGTATCCTCAACTTTACTGAATACATTTATTCTAATAGTTTTCTGGTAGATACTTTAGGGTTTTTGATATAGAGTATCATGTCATCTGCAAATATTGACAGTTTTCTTCCCTTCCAATTTGGATCGTATTTATTTCTTTTTCTTGTCTGATTTCTGTGGCAAGGAAATACAATACTATGTTAAGTGGAAGTGGAGAGAATATGCGTCTTTATCTTGTTCCTGATTTTAGAAGAAAGGCTTTCAGCTTTTCACTGTTGAGTATGATATCAGCTCTGAGTTTGTCATAAATGGCTTTTATTATACTGAGATATGTTCCCTCTTTACCCATCTTGATGAGAGTTTTTTTTTTTTAAACATCTTTATTGGAGTATAATTGCTTTACAGTGGTGTGTTATTTTCTGCTGTATAACAAAGTGAATCAGCTATACGTATACATATATCCCCATATCCCCTCCCCTTTGTGTCTCCCTCCCATCCTCTCTATCCCACCCCTCTAGGTGGTCACAAAGCACTGAGCTGATCTCCCTGTGCTATGCAGCTGCTTCCCACTAGCTAGCTATTTTACATTTGGTAGTGTATATATGTCAATGCCACTCTCTCACTTCATCCCAGTTTACCCTTCCCCCTCCCTGGGTCCTCAAGTCCATTCTCTACATCTGTGTCTTTTTGATGAGAGTTTTAATCATGAATGGATGTTGAATTCTGACAAATGCATTTTTTTTTCTTTTTTTATTTGTTGGGTTGCTGATGTGAGTTTTTCCCTTAGATTTGTTCATGTGATGTATCACATTGATTGATTTGTGAGTGTTGAACCATCCATAGAATAAATCCCACTTGAATATGGTATGTGATCCTTTTATATAGCACTGGATTTGGTTTGCTAATATTTTGTTGAGGATTTTTACATCTGTATTCATCAGAGATATTGGCCTGTAATTTCCTTTTTTGTAGTGTCTTTGTCCGGTCTTGTAATCAAGGTGACGTAGCCTCATAAACTGAATTTGGGAGTGTTCCACCCTCTTCAATTTTTTGGAGTAGTTTGAGACGAAAAGTTATTAGCTCCTCTTTATAAATTTGGTAGAATTCCTCTGGACTATTTTTTTTCTACGAGTCTTTTAAATTATTAATTCAATTTCATGTCTAGTTATCAGTCTGTTCAGACTGTCTCTTTCTTCCTGATTCAGTCTTGGCAGGTGGTACAATTTCTAGAAATTTGTCCATTTCTTCTAGGTTGTCCAGTTTGTTGGCATATAACTATTTGTAGTAATCCCTTATGTTTTTTTGGTATCTCTGTGGCATCAGTTGTTATTTTTCCTCTTTTATTTCTTATTTTGTTTGTTTGGATTTTCTCTCTTTTCTTCTTTAGGCTGGCTAAAGGTTTATTTTGTTTGCCTTTTCAAAAACAAAAGTTTGATTTCATTGATTTTTAGAAATATTTCTGTCTCTATTTATTTACTTTCCAATCTTCATTATTTCTCCCTTCTGCTGGGTTTGGGCTTTGTTTGTTCTTCTTTTTCTAATTCCTTTAGATAGATAGGCCTAGCATGTGATCTATCCTAGAGAACGTTCCATCTGCACTTGAAGAGAATGTGTATTCTGCTGTTTTTAGATAGAATGTCCTCAAATACCTATTCAGTCCAACTACTCTATTGTGTCATCTAAAACTTTAGTTGCCTTTTTGATTTTCTGTCTGGATAATCTTTCCACTGATGTCAGTGGGGGTGTTGAATTCCCCCACTATTATTATGTAACTGTTAACTTCTCCCTTTTTGTGTTTTTGTATTTGCTTTATATATATAAGTCCTCCACTATTAGGTGCATATATGTTATTGAGTATAATATCCTCTTCTTGTATCGATCCTTTTATCATCATATAATGCCCTTCTTTGTCTTTTGTTATAGACTTTGTTTTAGTCTATTTTATCTGAGATGAATATCGCTATCCCCAACTTCTTGTCATTTCTATTTGCATGAAATATCTTTTACCATTCTCTTACTTTTAGTCTGTGTGTGTCTTTAGTTCTGAAGTGAGTCTCTTGTAAGCAGTATAAGATCTACATGTTTTATTTCCCTTCCCCACATTTTGTGCTTTTGATGTCATATTTTACATCTTTTTATTTATCCCTTTACTATGTATTTTAGTTATAGTTGCTTTTACAATTTTTTTCTTTCATTCTTTGTACTAGCTTATTTAAGTGGTTAATCCTCAGCCTTTACTATATGTTATTCTTTACTAGTGGGATTTTTCTGTTCCTGTGGATTCTTTCTTCTTGTTAATGCCTTTTATTTTCCACTTAGAGAAGACCCTTTAACTTTTCTCTAAAGTAGGTTTAACATCGATTAACTCTTTTAGTTTTTGCTTGTCTGAGAAGTTTATCTCTCCTTTAGTTCTAAATGATAATTTTGCTGGGTAGAGTATCCTAGGTTGCAGGTTTTTCCCTTTTATTTTTATTTTTATTTAATTGCAACTTCAGGAAAAGTTCCTGCTTTATTATTCCAAATAAATTTTTGCATGTAAAATAAATGTCCAATAGTTCCTGGTATGTGGGAAGATAGTGTTTGTTAAAGTCACAATGAAGCCTTATTGACGGAAGCTTGGCTATATAAACAGTTTTCAGTTTCCAGTTAGTTAGCTCTTTATATAAACAGCACAAGTTGAGAAAAGGTTTAATCTCCAAACCTATTAGACTGGATGAAGTAAGATAAGTAATGGCCACCTTGCGACACTACAGGAGATCTCATTCCCATCGGAGGTCAAGGAGGCCCACCTTGGTAAGGGGGCACCATTGGCGGTCCCTGCCCATACGGCGGCATGGCACCAGGAAGATAACCTGGCATGCCTTGATGATGACCACCATACTGACCATGAGGTGGCATTGGGGGTCTCATTCCTTGTTGCTGTGGGATGCCTGGCTGTGGTGGCATCGTAGCTCCAATTGGTCCAATGGGTGGATTACCAATGGGAGCCTCTCCTGGTCAAGGAAGATTACGTTGATATTTAGGTAACTGTGCTCTTCTCTCTTCCAGCAATATATCGTCATCTGGATGGATCAACTTACTGGTTGCACTGGTCGTCGTAAGTGTAGCAGGCTTACTTGTTATTGAAGCTGCTGGTTTAGCTGCAGTGCTATTTGTTGTACTAGTGGTTGAAGCTGTAGACTGTGTATATGCAGGGAATGTAGGCTTTGGGGGTTCTGTAGTTGTTGCAGGGGTACTATTTAAGGGCTTGAAATCTGTACCAACACGTCCTTGAGCAGCTGGCTGAGCCTGTCCTGCACTGGGGAAAAGAGGCTTAGTAACTGGAGGCTGTGGAGCTGGAACTGTTGTTGTTCCTGCAGGTGGTCTGTTAAGAATACCTGGCACTGAAACAGCCTGTGCTTGAGTCATTGGGGAATTCCAGGACGTGGAACAGGAGGGGGCATACCTGGTGGCATACCAGGCATCAGAGGTGGTATTCCTGGTCCAGGTGGCAGCATTCCACCCATTGGCATCATTCCAGGTGGCATTCCTGGCATAACTGGTGGCATTCTTGGCATCAGAGGAGGAACACCTGGCATTAATGGAGGTATGCCTGGAGGCATTCCTGGTGCTTCTGGAACTGGTGGTAGTCCTGGTTGTGCCATTGGGGGGATATAACCTTGTTGAGGTTGAACAGGCTGTGGTTGAAATGAAGTTGAAGCTGCAGAGTCATCATCATCATATTCATCAGAATCCTCTGGTTGCTTCTTTTTTTGACTCTCTGCTTGTGTTTTCTGTTCAAGACGTCGTCTTCTTTCATCCATGTCTTTTTCTGGAATACCTGCCATACCATATATTTCCAACTCTATGTCTGTTCTCCCAGGTATTGCATTTGGTACTGCATCTATTGTCTCTTTATGCACCTGCATGCAATGAATAGCTAAGCCAGGTCCTGTATACAATTTCTTATGACATATATGACATTTAAGATGCTTTGCTTTTTGGTGCTGTATAAGGATCTTCTCATCATCAAAATCTCTATTACAATACCAGCACCATGGCTTCAGCTGCTGCTGCTTCTTGCGACCCATAACTGCGCTCTACCGACAAAAAAAAGGGAGGAGAAAACAAGCAAGAAAAACTAGCCGAAGAGTCGCTCACTCTTCCGACCCAACCTCCACCACCGTGTCCCACAGGAAAACCAGGTTTTTCCCTTTTAGCACTTTCAATAATGATGCCTGTCCCTTCCAGCCTGCAAAGTTTCTGCAGAAAAATCAGCTTATAGCCTGATGGGGGTTCCCTTATATATGACTCTTTGTTTTTCTCTTGCTGCCTTTAAATTCTCTGTATCTTTAACTTTTGTTATTTTAAGTATGATATGCCTTAGTGTGGATCTGTTTGGACTCATCTTGTTTGGGATCCTCTGTGCTTCCTGGATTGCATAGCTGTTTTCTTCCAAAGTTTTGTGAAATTTTCAGCCATATTTTCATCAGATATATTTTCAATCCCCTTCTCTCTCTCTTCACCTTCTGGGATCCCTGTAATGTAAATGTTGGTATACTTGTTGTTATTCCAGAGATCTCTTAAATTGTTCTCATTAAAAAAAAATTCCTTTTGCTGTTCTGATTGGATGATTTCCATTATTCTATCTTCTGGATCACTTATGCATTAATCTGTATCACCTTCTCTGGTATTAATCCTTTCTCGTGTATTTTTTATTTCAGTTATTGTATTCTTCAGTTCTGACTGATTAAAATTCCACTGTGTTCCTCTATTCTTTTTGCTAATTCAGTTAGCATTCTTATTACTAATGCTTTGAATTCTTTATCTGGTACATTATTTCTCATTATTTGTTTCAGGGGTTTTTCTCTCGCTTTTTCAAATGAGACCAATTTCTCTGTCTTCTTGTTTTGCTCAACTTTTTTGTCTCTAGCAAATTTGGTGAAACAGTTCCCTGTTTGAGATCTTGAAGGTGTGCCCTTATGTGGGAGCCTCCCTGTACAGTCTGTGTGTGTCCTGTGGCCTTGGTGGGAGAGTTGGATTTGATGTGAACATAAGCCATGTCTTTTCCTGTTTTGCTGGCAGCTATCATCTTGGTGGGAGGTGAGGTTGGAGAAGGGGGATCCAGGGCTTGAACTAGATGCGAGCTGGGGCTTCCCCTCTGCCCTCTGCTCAGTGGCCATCATCACCCTATCGGGGGCATGGGCCCATCCCTCGTTGCTGGAGCAGAAGCCCTGAGTGACAGGTCTAAACTTTCTCTGTTCTCTTTAAGTGTGTGATCTCCCCACTCCTAGCACCAGCAAACTTGCCCCATAGGGGAGAAGTGCTGGGGTAAGTGGGGCCCATGGAAGCACTTGGTGTGTGTTGGGGCATGGGCTGTGGTGCTCCAACCACATACAGAAGTCTGAGCTGCATGTGATGCACTGCCTGTGCAAGCGTCACTGCCTGGGCCAGCTGCCTATGCCCTGCTCCACTCAGGTGCTACTTTGGGTCTGAGTCTCCTTTGTCCCTCACAGCTGATCTCTCCCCTTTGCCTCTGCCACCCCTGCCCTGGTTTGGAGCTGCACTGCAGTGCAGGCAGGGCCCGTGTGGGCTCCTTGTATGTATTGAGGCACAGGCTGTGGCAGTTTGGCCACGGACAGAGTTTGGGCTACTTCTGATGCACTGCTTGTGCAAGCACCGGTAGTGGCTGCCCCAGCCCTGCTCAGATGCTGCTTCAGATTTGAGCTGCCTCTGTGTCACGTGGTCGAGTGCTTTTCCTCAGTCGTAGAGCTGTGATGTGAAGTAAACGGGCTGGAGCATTCCCTTGGCTCAGGTTAGGGCTCACGCTGGGGATGTCATGGGAAACCAGTCAGCCTCCTCAGCAGTTTCAATCTGTCCTCTTTGCCCTGTTTTGGGAGCAAAGCAACTCCTGTGTGCTCCTCATGAGTGGAGTCCGGGATTCCTACAGCCCTCCTGTTAGTCCCACTGACCCTCCAAGCGGCCAAGGGGACCAGCCTTCCCTGTGTTGGACCCCAGGACTGGGGTGCCCAATATGTGGCTGGAACCGCCCATTCCCTAGGGAGGATCTCCACCTGTGTAATTCCCCTTTTCCTCTGTGTCCCCTCACGGGGGCACAGGTCCTGACCTGACTGCTTCTCTTCTGTTCCTACTGATTGTGTGTGGATCCTTCTTACAACCTTGGTGTACAGAGTTTTTCTGCCAGTTTCATGTTAGTTTTCAGTGGGATCTGTTCCATATGCAGATGTATTTTTGATATGTTCCTATGGGGAGGTGAGTTCCACCTTTTCCTATTCTGCCATCTTCATCTCCTCTCTCTTCCAAGTTAAACATTTTAAGAAACAGAAACTGACTTAGGATGGATGAAGCCTAAAAACATTGACAAGTTTATTGTAAGTATATTGGGCAGCTAAAATCAATGGGAGAGCTGGAATACCAGGAGAAATGGCCAAAACCACATCTCAGACCTGGGTTGATGTGGAAAATTCTTCTCCCTTCACTACCTCTGCCAGGAAGCAACCACCTAAGCCCTTGGTTTTTGCTGCATTTAGCTCCTGAGACAAAGACCAGAATGCATGTATCGAGTGCTATAGCCAAAGATAATGCCTGGGCCTAACTGCAGGAAAGTCTAATAAGCAAGTGCCTGGCCACTCACTCTTTAAAGGGAGACAGCTTTTCCCATGTCAAATCAGACTCTGAAAGTGTGAAAACCCTAAATATCAAAAGACGTTTAGATGCTAATTTGTCAAAATGAAGGAAAATACCCATACAAGTAGAAAGTAAAGAAGTGATTGATATGAAAAGAAATAAAATAGTTGATTGGGAAAATGGGTATTGAGAGATGGCAAGAGGAGATCTGAAATTAGTTTGGGGAGTGTTTGTGCTAAGGGACTAGGAAGATACACATACTTCGGTGGCAAGAAAATCATGACCTTTGGAGCCAAAGAGAAGGGAATTTAAATCCTTGTCTTGATGCATATTAGCTGTGTGTCTTAGTCAAGTTAGTCCAGGAACCTCAGTAAATTGGAGATAATGATATTAGTATGAAGATCAAATAAAATATGTAAAGGTCTGTCATTTTGTCTACCATATGGTAGGTACTCAACAAACATTACCCACCCACCTATTCCCCCCAAAGCTTTAGGTTAAAAGCAATGAGGAAAGTCAGTACAAAGATTTCCATGTTGTTCTAGCATCTAATGTCCTGAATTCCTCAGGAGATGGTGGTTGGTAAAGGGAACAGTAAGAGAATAAAATGTAGAGGTAAGTTTTGTTACTGGTAAGGGATAGAATCTTTTCTGGAACCTGGCTGGATCACAGGATGCCCTATGGTTATTTTTAGTTTTCTCTCAGCCAAGGTGCTGAAGACAGACTAGGCCTTGAACAGTCTTAGTGAGCAGGTGTACTCCCTGGATTTTCTTCTGCTTCTGCACCATTTCTGTCCAAGTAGATCTGGATTTCCATCCAGTCTCACCTTCTTCCTTCTTTTGAATCCTTTCTGGAAGGAAAAAATAGGAAGCAGCCAATCTAAAGGGAATTCCAGTTAAAAGCATTAGGAGTCATAAAAGGTCTACAAAAGGGCCCAAATTCAAATATATTGATAAATATTAGCATCATTCTTGGGCAAGACAATAGTAAGTAGTGAGTTGATAGGACTGAGGTTTGTTTGAACATACAGGAATTCAAATTCAAATTGCTTATAACTCAAGCAAAGTGAAATATAAAAGCAAATATAAAAGCAAATATGAAAGCAGATAGCTGTCAGGTTACAGACCCCAGCCTACATCTGGGGTTTCTTATCTTCTCAGAATCCTCTTGCCTCTGAGGAAACATGGGTTGGAAGACCCAAGGTGTGAAGACTTTCTGTTTTGAACTCAAGCAGCTTTACGTTGCATCTCTCATTCACACTGAGGTTACACAAGATATTATTTGAAAACAGGGCTCTGTGGCTAAAAAGGACATTTAGACTGTGATGCTCTTTTATGCAGATTTCCAAGACTCTCTCATCAGACTTATAGTAAGTGAAGACTACACTTTTCCCAAAGCACTTCCACATACAGTCTTTCAATGACCCTCTTAAGAACCTAGTGAGGAAAGCATATGACTTGAATATTGGTGATCAAGAATATAGCCACATATAATTTTCAGTCAATAGAATAAAACTTGATCATTTTTTTGAATGGTGAAAGAGAGATTACTATTTTCTTCACAGTCAGTGGTTTTTGCTAAGTCTCTAACAGGCTCATTCTGACCAGGAAAAATGGATTTGGGTTGGGAACATGGAATGTGAAATCAGTGTTTCAGGGACATGGACTTTCACAGAGGCCTCTGCAATCACCATGTTCCTGGCTAGTAAAACCCACTGAAATTATTTTCTTGCTATAATGTTGTGATTTACAACTTAAACGTGTTCTCGTAAATAGAGATGCTTCCACGGCTCTTCCGCTTCCCACCCTTTTTGCCAGATCTCGGCACATCTGAGAAAAATTATGAGATCTAATGTTAAAAGATCTAATGGTACATGAATTGTGTTTTCTCCTTATGTCTTGATGTAATGGGGAAAAACATGTCTGTAGAATTGGCTATTTCATTCTCGATGGCACCAATTATTTAAAAGTGTCATTTATATACAGACCCTGCAGCTACATCAGTGCAGCTGGAATTTAATTTAATCCATTTACTCATTTGTTCAATTAACATTCAGTGAACACTGAAAATGTTCTGCCTTAACTGCAGGTGTCCTCTGCAGTAGTGGGAGAATTGGAACCATCCAACCAATCCCAGCAAGTAAACACAACATAAGTCATAAACCATTAGAAAATGGGTAGTTCAAACATGTAAGTGCCACCTTCAGTAATTTAATATCCAACACTACTGTTGAGATTCACAAAGAGTTTTTGCTCTTAAGAAACATACCTATTGGAAATATAAATGTATATGAATATATATATATATATATATATATGTATATATGTGTGTGTTTATGTAGACTTACTTCAGCATTTGACAGTTAAAATACATGCACTGGAATCTTGCTGCTATAACCTCACTAGACATAACCATATAGGATAAGTTTGTTCTTTCTCTTAGCCTCAATTTTCTCACCATCTGGTGTGCCTGAGTTGCTTTATGGGAATTTTGTGAGGAGTAGGATAAAGCGTGTAAAACATGCAGCACAATGCCTGGTGTGGAGTAACTATTCACTAGTGGTTGGTGTAGGAATGCTATTGATGATGATGATGATAATTATAACAATGTTACCTCCTGTTGTCTTTCCTTTACGTGAATGTGAAAAGACAACCAGCAGTGGAGGGAGCAGAGGAGTGAGGTACCAACTATTCAATGATAACAACATAATTTTATCTACCAGGTTCTCTTCAAAGGTCACCTAAAACTTGGACTCCATTTTTGAGGGGTTTTGATTATGTAATAGTAGATGATGTGCAAAGGGTTGCTAATCACAATAACTTTAGAAGCCTCCTGAGAGCCAAAGAACCACTACTCTACCCAGACAACACGAGATGTCAGTAAAGTGGAAGAGGATGAAATAGGTTTATGGTGCACACATTCCCCCCCCACACATATACATCCCATATATATTATAATATGTATTATATAATATTTATTTGACAATCATGTTAATTGTTTTTCATTGTGCACTTATCATGGACCAGGCACTGCACTAAATATTTTATATGCATAATTGCAGTTAATACTTAAAACAACCCTATGAGACAGTTGTTATCCCCATTTTACAGATGAAGAAAATGAGGTTCAGAGACATTTAATAAATTTCCTGTCTTCACATCAGTAATTTGAGGAGCTGCTATGTGAACCCAGTTAACCTGACTCGGAACACTTCATCATCAGTGCTACACAGTGTCTTTTAAAGGTGCTTATTATGTTCAGATCTGTGTGTAAAACCTGACTCTTCTGCCCCTTATCATCTGTCTTTCTTCAGCAATTTATTTAAATTCTGGCCTTAGTTTTCTCAACTGTAAAGTGAAGATGATGATAATACCCACTTTAAAGAGCGATTATTCAATGAAGTCTTGTTTGTAAGAGCATCTAACTTAATGATCTGTATTTAGTGCATATGATAGCAGATATTCCTAAACTGAGATATGCTAATTGAATACTTTCTCTTCATTGATGTAGATTATTAGAAAACTGTGTTATAAGAATGAAACAAAGCAACCTGCAGCTATAAAACGAAAGACGGCCTGCTTGTTGAGCCCATGGTACCTGTGGTTGAGCCATAATAATGGGAAAAGTTATGACACAGGAGACAAGACTATACAATGGAGAAAAGACAGCCTCGTCAATAAGTGGTGCTGGAAAACTGGACAGCTACATGTAAAAGAAAGAAATTAGACCACTCCCTAACACCATACGCAAAAATAAACTCAAAATGGATTAAAGACCTAAATGTAAGGCCAGACACTATCAAACTCTTAGAGGAAAGCATAGGCAGAACACTGTTTGACATAAACCACAGCAACATCTTTTTTGATCCGCCTCCTAGAGTAATGAAAATTAAAGCAAAAATAAACAAGTGGGACCTAATTAAACTTAAAAGCTTTTGCAGAGCAAAGGGGATCATAAACAAGATGAAAAGACAACCCTCAGAATGGGAGAAAATATTTGCAAATGAAGCAACTGACAAAGCATTAATCTTCAAAATATATAAGCAGGTCATACAGCTCAATATCAAAAAAAACAAACTACCCAATCAAAAAATGGGCGAAAGACTTAAATAGACATTTCTCCAGAGAAGACATACAGATGGCCCACAAACACATGAAAAGATGCTCAACATCACTATTAGAGAAATGTAAATCAAAACTACAATGAGGTATCACCTCACACCAGTCAGAATGGCCATCATCAAAAAATCTACAAACAATAAGTGCTGGAGTGGGTGTGGAGAAAAGGGAACCCTCTTGCACTGTTGGTGGGAATGTAAATTGATACAGCCACTATGGAAAACAGTATGGAGGTTCCTTAAAAAACTAAAAATAGAATTACCATATGACCCAGCAATCCCACTACTGGGCATATACCCTGAGAAAACCATAATTCAAAAAAACGCACCCCAATGTTCATTGCAGCACTATTTACAATAGCCAGGTCATGGAAGCAACCTAAATGTTCATTGACAGAGGAACGGATAAAGAAGTTGTGGTACATATATACAATGGAATATTACTCAGCCATAAAAAGGAATGAAATAGAGTCATTTGTAGAGACATGGATGGACCTAGAGAGTGTCATACAGAGTGAAGTAAGTCAGAAAGAGAAAAGCAAATGTCATAATAACGCATATATGTGGAACCTAGAAAAACGGTATAGATGATCTTAGTTGCAAAGCAGAAATAGAGACACAGACATAGAGAACAAATGTGTGGATACCAAGGGGGAAAGGGGTGGGGTAGCAGGAATTGGGAGACTGGGATCGACACATATACATTATTGATATTATGTATAAAATGGACAACTAATGGGAACATGCTGTATAGCACAGGGAACTCACCTAGTGCACTATGGTAACCTAAATGGGAGGGAAGTCCAAAAGGGAGGAGCTATCTATCTGTATGTGTATAGCTGATTCATTTTGTTGTGCAGTGGAGGCTAACACAACATGGTAAAGCGCCCATACTCCAATAAAAATTAATTTAAACAATAATGGGAAAAGTTAATGGATATATAGAGCTGTCTATATATAAAGCATTGCTTTAAGTGCTTTTATATATATTATTTGTTTAATTCTTTTACAAATCTAAGCAATAAGTGCTCAATTTACAGATGAGGTAACATAGGTACAGAGATATTAAATAATTCAAACTTGGGTTGTCACACTCAGAGTTCTCACTTCTAACCATTGTACGGCCCTTCCTCAGAGTCCCTGTGGGGAAAGCATCTGTCACATCTGATCGTCTTCCTGTCTACTCCAGTGAAAGCCCATCCAGGAGAGACCCTCTAACCAGGTACTAACCAGGTATCTATGAGCTATTTGATATCTTCACTTTAGTAATCAATGGAGATCATACATACACAGATGGGTTGTGTGTGTGTGTGTATGTGTATATATATATGTATCTATATATGAACTAATGGAGATTTTAATATCTGCATATAGAAATGATATTTTACATATACGATGGACGTTGTATATAGAAGGATTATATGTATATAAATGGAGTTATTATGTATATATATGTAATTACAAATTTCCTGCATCTTCTCTTCCTCCTCCTCCTTCTCTCTCGTCTCTTTTCCTCTAAAATACCTCATAATGAATGACAAAGGAGCCATTCCCTTTTGGACCTCCCATTGTAAATTCTTCCTGAGGATGAATAACTCGACCTCGAATTCCTCCTGTAATGTGTTACTTTCACAGAGGGACCGGAAATCACATTTCTAACCCACCTGTGAGAGGAAGAGCCCTTGTGCAGGGGTGAGATGGGGAGATGGCTTAGACAGGACAGAGCCCTGAGCAGAGGAAGGAGTCCAGAGCAGAGGCTGTGACTCACAGACACAATTTGTAGCTGAGGAGTTGTGCCTTCTATTTGGTTTGAAGTATTTCCGTCATATTCAATAAAATGGATGGCAGAAATAGAAGCCCGTGTACTTTGTCCATTTGTAAAAATGCAGCTTAGGGTCGTACTCTCCCTCTCTCCCAGGAGGAGAACGTGTCAAGTTGGCATGAGGGCCAGCGGCCTGGGGGTGGAAGAGGGGCCCTGAGCTTCCTTGAGGAGGGCAGCAACGGAGCCGGGCTCTTGCCTTGCTTGCCCTTTGGGGAATCGTGAGGGCAGGATCTGTCTTGTCCCTTCATTGTCCCCCCCACCATTTCCACCTGGAACCTGGCTACGTCTCTGACTTCCACTCCCCCCAAACCAACCTGCATGTTCTCCACTAGCCTGCTTTCACAGGCTGTGCGCGGGGGCCCCGGCCCACAGACAGGAGCTTTGCACCTACTGTTAACTCTGTTTTCAACGCTCTTCCCATCCCACTTCACCTGGTGAAACTCTACTTATTCCTTTGATTTCAGCTTAAGGCTCACTTCCTCAGACCAGCCTTTCCCGATTGTCCTAATTCTGCCAAAAGCCCTTCATTTTAGACTCATGGCACCTGTGTGTCTCTTCTGTGGCCATTGTCAAAGATACAGTTTTACACTTTTGGACCCATTATTTAATTAACTCCTATTGTCTCTGCTAATCTTTAAATCCTTGAGGAAGAAAGATTGTTTTTACTGACCAGTACCTAGTCATTCATCCCTAGTACCTAGAAAAATATCCAACCCATGGGTATACTATATCTGTTGGCTGAATTAGTATGACAGCTACTCTCTGCCATTCCCTGGCATGCTTATGCTCTCCTGCTCCAGGCTTTTCTTTCTCCCTGGTCCTCCTATAAAGAAACTTTCAGAAGTCTGTTTTTTGTGTGTGTTTAATCTTGAAGCTTATAAATTATATATATAATCATAATGGTTAAATTTTATATTGTGTTTACCTTGTGCCAGGCATCCTTCAAAAGTATTTTACTTACATTCATTCATTCAATACTCATAACAATCCTGTGTGGTAGGTTCTATCTCATTTCGTTGAATATGAGGGACATTGATTGTAAAACACATCATTGTTTTGTCAGTCGAACTCTGAAACGTCATCTCTCTCTTACAAATGAGAATTTCAGGATAATGAAAGGTTTAGCAACTTGCCCAAGAAAGGCTGGTGCTAAAAATGATGGAGCCATGGTGCAGATGAGGTAAGGCAATGCCAGAGGCCATGCTTTTCACCATGGGGCCATCTTGCCACACAAAGAGTCACACATCTGGGCTGTTTCTGCATTTCTTAAATCAGATACAGCCATCCCAGTGGATCTCAGAGGCCACGTGAAGTCACAGGATAAACACGGTGCCACCTACTTGACTATCACTATTTGACAGGAAAATGTTAAATTGCCTTTATAGTAAAATATACTTTATTAAAATAAACACGGATATATTAAATAGTAGAATGCAAAATGTATCCATGGTTTAGATAGAACTTAAAACTTGTGATTGTTTATGTTTGATGCTTTATAGTTTATTTTGAAAATACTCTTTTAATTCCTAATGCTATCATTTCACCCAGGCACTTGTTTATATCACACAGGGTTATTGCAACTGATTTTTCCTATTCATTTTCCTTACTCTGAATACCAACCCTGCATTTCACTGTCTAGCTAGTCATCTTATAACTCTGCTTGTATTAGAGAACTTGTTTGCTAGGAGATATTAGTATTGTCCCCATTTACAGATTAAAGCTTTAGCACCTTTGCCTGACATTGAGATCCTCTGTGATTTAACCCATTCGTGTCTTTCTGAGCTCCTATCCTAATGGGGCCATCTAGAACTCTTCGCTTCAGCCAGTTGACCCCCATATGTGACGTTCTCATTCCTGTCTTTGTGCCTTGGGTCATGTCCATCCTCCTGGAATGTTATCTTTCTTCATCCTGCAAAACCATACTCTCCTATTAAAACCTCTATAAAGGTCCCCCTTGAGTCCTGAAACTTGCATTGCTTTCTTGTACCCTGAGGGAGATTGCCAGGAGCTGCGTTTTTATTTCCCTTCCTCTGCTATTTACTTTAATTAACTTGATGAGTCCATGTCTTGATTCCAAAATATTCGTGCTTCTTTCTTTCACCCATAGCACCTTTGCATATAACAGTCCCTCAAGAAATATTTTTGACTGTTGAATAAACACATGAGTGAAAAACAGCCCATGGCTTTTCCTCATCAGTGACTTTCATTTATCTAAGGCGGCAGGGATGGTTTTGGAAGAGTAACAGAATTAGGAGTTTTCAAATCCTGTCCTTGACACTAGTTACTGTCTCTGTAAACTTGAGGATTACCAAACTCTCAGAATTTCAGATTAGATGGTTCAGAGAGGGCCCACATCACAGATCAGTGGAGTTCTGGATTCATTCATTTGAAATAAACTCATTCATGAATTCACTCCTTCCTTCCAAAAATATCAATTGAGCTACTCCTATGTCAGGTCACTGTGCTATAGCATTGGAGAAACAGAATGAACACAATATTATCATTGCTTCCAAGAGTTTATGGTATAATAGAGCTGAGGAGTGCACACATTTCTCTGGCATCAGGGTCTGTTACAGAATGCAGGTCTTCTTCTTCCAAATTTAGCCCTCAGAGCAATAAGCCTCAAAGTGACTGCCACAAAATGGATGAGCCTGGTGGATAGGAGACGCTATGAGCACTTAACGGAAGGATGGAGACATTCCAGAACCCAGCTGTGGATTCCCGGCACTGTCGCAGAGGCTTCCTCTGAAGTCAAATAAAAAGAAACAACAACAACAAACCTATCAGTTCTCTGCCCACATCTGCTGTGAATCAGTGGCTGCAGAGGGCATCCCACCAAGTGAGGGAGATCTGTGTTCCAGAGGGCAGCTCACTGTGTTCCTTGGGGTTTGTCCTTTCCATTGTTACAAAGGGTGACGTGTAGACTTCATCAGCACACCTAACATTCTGTCACCACCACCAGCTAGAAGGGGTAATGGGAAGGCAGGAAAAGTGGCAGGGACAAGGGGATTTCTTCAACTCTCTGTGGTGCTCAGAGTAGCAGATCAGGCCTCCAGGATCCTCAGGGACAAAAGGCGATTTAGTATAAACCTGGCTGTGATTTACTCTCCCCAAGTCCCTCCCTTTGCCATTGCCCTTGGCTTTGACATTCCCTGTTGACTTCATGAGAACTCCTTTCTCTGGGCCTATACCTCAGGAATCTCTCTTCCAAAACCGGGGGATTCAGACAGAACAGGGGACCAGTTACTTGACAACGAAGTACAGCAGCTTTTCCCTCGCAAGCCACAGGATTTTGGACATGTGGTGGCTGGAAGTTACATCTGTGAGTTACTGCTCCTGGATGGAATGTTTCATGGTGTTGCCCAGGAAGTGTCAGGGCATCAGCTCAGCCTCCAGGCAGAAGCAGACTCTTCTTGCCAAGAATGCTTTTAGTTCCACTTCCACCCCCAGAGCGAGCACGACGGCAGATCAAGGTGGAGGGACTGCTGCTGCCAGAGCAAAGATGGGCTCCTGGGGCCCAGGACAGTCTGACACAGGAAGGCAACCCCTTGCTAGCACGTTCATTAACAAGGAGGTGGCCCATGTCTGGCAGAACTGAATGAGGGGAGTCATGGTTTTTCATAGGAATTAAGTGATAAATACTCTAAACTTACAGACTGTGTTTGAAGAAAGTGCAGAAGCTGACTGAGACTTAGCAATAAGCGCCTGAAGCAGTGGGAGCCCTGAAGGGAGAAAATGATGTCCCAGAACAGACAACAGTGGTGTATAAACACTGGAAGGGTATCCAGAGACTATCTCCATGAGGTTCATGCTGAAAAAGATGATCACCAGCGTGCAGATTAGGAAGCTAAGACAGATGTTCAGAACCTATTAATATTCAGATGCAGAAACATCAGTAGAGCCAATGGTATTCCATGCCCACCCTGTAGTATGTGTTCAGTCTTAGAAAAATTATTGGTTCTTTTCATAAAGTCCTAAGCTAGAGAACAGTTCTTTATCTACACAGACATTATTTAAAAAACCTAATGTCCATATTGAACAAAAAAATGCCATTTAAACTGAAAATTTAATTCTATCACATATGGTCTGTGTTACTTGTGTTCATACGGTAGTTTGTGAAAGTACCCTCCCAAATTGTAGTACATATAATTGAAAGAGAGTGGGAATGAAGGTAATACCTAGACTAGTGGTTAGACTACTCAGCAATTCATTACCTTCCCTTTTTTGTTCCGACTCAAGACACATACCACCAAAGATAAACGCCAAATGCATAAACAGTTCTTTCAGTTTTATTGCTTTAACATACATAGTTTAATTATCAGTTGAGCAAACTATTAACAAGCTACAGTGACATGAGTTGAAATAAATATTGTTTCAAATAATACTGCATAATTTCGAAACAAACACAGTGTTACATGCGTGAAAAAATTGAGAACACAATGAAAAAAAAAATTTGATTCAGTTAAGCACAAAAGACATGCAGAATCCCAAACAAGGAATATCTGACCTTCTATGTCAATGTTGTGAGGGTATTAAAGAGCTTTATCTATTCCTGGATAAATAATTCATTTTTATTGATTGGTGAAATTGACTTTAAGGATAAATAATGACCAGAAAGCTCTACAAGTGCTTTTGCCAAAGTTTATCTATGGCCAAACCATAAACCTACTTTGAATTGGCAGTTACTATAGTGGGTGCTTCACTCAGCCCTATTCTGCCTTCTGCACAGCAGGGTGAGGTGTAGAAGCAAGGTACTGATAGTTTGAAACACCTCAAATGCCACTAAAGTTCTCAAGATATTGTTACAATAAACATGACTATTATCAACTGCTTGCTTTTATTTAATCTCAGACTGTCAGCTTAAATCTGCCTTCATCCTGATTTACAATGTGCGTGTTACCTTCGGAAATGTCACTAAGTTTAAAATGTCAAAGTTGTTGCCTGTAAAAGTACATAAGGTAAAGTTAAGTGAATTTTTGTTTTTTTTTGGCCAAGTCAGTATGGAACTAAAACATAATCAAAATGGAAAGCAGGAGCATCTGGAAATCTTTCACTGGAAGTTTTAATTCATATTTAATCACCCAAAAACTTGCTCAAGAAAATTTTGTTTTAAAGTCCCAACTATTAGGTACTAAATTGGGCATAACATATGTCTACTTCTGTTTTCAGGGAGTTGTTAGTCATGGATATCAAAGAAAAATTATTATGCTGTCATTTAGGTCCAATGAAATTTTCTTTGGAGGAATTTTACCACACAAGGACAATTTTCAAAATCAGTCAGAAGCACAGCTTAACCCTGCAAGACAGTTGCTGAAATTCTCATATTTATATCTCGTTGTATACCAGCACATAAAAATAGAGAGCTATAATGCCATAAGATTCAGCAAGCAATGGAATACTATTTCTACAGTATTTTCAAAATTAATTCTATGTTTAAAGCTTAAGGAAGAAGAAAAGTTCTGTGTAACTGAGAGTGTGAACTAACCTCTCAGACTTGCCCCTTTGCTTTATGAATAAACACTCCAATCCAGATTTGATGTTAGAAGCCCAGACTTGTCAGTCTTAGCTAGACTATCACTGAATATCACAGAGAGGTTCAGATAATTCGTAAAGATGGGAAACTGATGGACATGTTGAGGGCTGGCCTGGGACTACGTAATACATGGTTGTCTGAATAGAAAAAGTTATCTGCTGGCTTTGAACTATTGATATAATTATTGAAAGGGGGCTTTAAGATGTTTAGAGATGCAATCTTTAAGACCAAATACCCAGAACAAAAAATAAGCATTCTTCTTGAAAATGCAAAGGAAAGGAAACTTTAGAACTAAAAAATACCTCATTTGGAATGAAAACACAGGACGTAAGTAGAATTAGTATTCTGCTAATACCATTTAAGTGGCTGTCGTATATATCCTACATTGAAGAGATTTTTAGAGATGGTTGTTAGAAATCTGAGCCTCTTTCAGAAAGAGTTTCCCTCCAGAGCTTCCTTTTATGATAGTTGGGAGCAGGCACCGTCATGACTGCCAGGTACCCAAAATTGAAGACCCCAAATAAATACATTCCCAGTTTAAGGAAACATTTCTGGCTCCACTTTAAGAAAGATCAGAAAGTCATTTAACTACCCCAGGCCTGAGATAGGGAGGTCTATCCAGCAACATGGGCAAGAGGGAGAGTCTAGACTTCAGTTGTCTCTAGGAAGAAGGACCATGTAAAGTTAAAAGGACTAAACTTGCTTACAGTCAGACACATACTGTATACATTGTTACCTCTATCGAGAAGGAAACATACATTTTCCTCTGGTTCAGTCAGTGTGGAATACAAAGAAACTTTAGCTTATTTCAATAATCCTTGGCCCATCCTCCCTGGGATATATAACTTTAAACACACATTAGCAGTAAAGAAGGAGAGAAGTGGTGTCAACAAATTGTTTTCACCAGTCAATGCTAAAGATGGATTTTAAACAGGCATCTCCATGGAAGATTTCACCTCTGTGGAAGTGAAAGTAATTTGGTAAGTGTTTTCATCTGATTTCAGATCATGTAGATGAAATATTCACTCCTCATATATCTGATATTTTTATTCAATTATTAGAGGTTATAACATTCAGCTAATTACTTATGTACCTGCTTTTTATTTGCTTTGAGTGATGTAGGTATGGATTTATATACCATATATATTTAAGTTTTGATCCTTTTGCTCTTACATAGGAAGCCAGCCAGCATTTGAAATGCGCATCTCATTTTCAACTAAAAAATCCAATCCCATTTTCCAGGAAATCTGGATGGTGCGGTGGCTAAAAGTTCAGACTCTAGAGTACAACCAGATTTTAAGGCCAGTGAGTTTTTGAGCAAGATCCGTATCCTTAGTTTCTTTTTCTAAGGAATAGAGCTGATAATGTTTATCCCATAGGGTTATTGAAAAAATTAAATAAGGTAATAGCATTCAACACAGAGTCTGCCCATAAGGGCAAGAATCACTGTTTGTTTTGTTATCTGGTATATCCTAAGAACCTAGAGCAGTGCCTGGAACATCAAAGTTGCTCAACAAATATTTGTTAAATATATAATATCCCGATTAACTCTGATACTGGGAAGAATTTCACCCATCAACATGCTAAAAAACTGGCTTAATTTCTGTTTCTCATCTCGCAAACAGTATCACTAAATGATCCTCAAAAGTTATATAGTTTGTTCTCTGCCCTGACATGACTTCACCCAAACTGCCAAAGACAAGTGCCCTATCCTATCCTTAAAATCTTCCTCAGGAGAAGGCTGCCTAATCTTCATAGAACCCAAAACTCTTCCTCTCTCTGGTACAAAAGTTACCTGCTTCTGCAACTACCTTTCTTATTCCCTCCTCTACCTCTGTCACTTTCTTACCCACTTTCTTTTAGAACTGCTCTGTATTCACTGCTTTTTTTCCCTTCCAACTTGTTAAATTCATTTTGAAGGTCATTCCTTGGGTTTTGTTCTCCTAAACCAGTGGGGACTGTTGGATTCCAGAAGCCAGCCTGCAGCCATGAGACATCTCATCCCAGGATCTACATAAAGGCCAGCCCTACAAACCATCGATTGTCTGTAGGTGGGATTCTGGTAAGGTTGGGTTCCATTTGGAAGCGGTTCTCTCAATTAGTATTATCTTCTTTTGAAGTGTTCAGGAATAAGTCCTATCTATCTTGGTAGGGGAAGAACATTCACATGTAAAATGATTAATATAGGAAATTATTCTTTCTTTTGCTTTAATAGAAAATGTTTCTTGTTCATGTAAATTAGTTAAAATGGCAAAAAAAAAATGCATTAAAAATTTTAATCCTTCTCTCAGATGTCTAGGATAGTGTTAAAACCTTGATTACAACATCTTTAGTTGCATACACCTGGTTTTAGCAACATCCACATTTTTCTATCCTAAAAGACCCAAAGAACCAAAATGAAAACTTTAAACTACTTTGTGTGTAGACTCTTCTGTCATTAGGCCTGGCTTGCTTATTTGGCAGGAATATGCAAAATATTTACTAATATTAAAGATATTATAAAGATAGGGAAAGAGAGTCATGACAAAAAAATGCTATAGGGTTTTTATCCGATTAAGTGTTATTTTCTGGTATGTGATATATAAATGAAAATGATAAACAAATATAAATTTTTCAGGTTGCAGACATTTTTCTAGTTGACATAAAAAGAATTATTAAAATAATATGGAAGTTACAGTCTTTTAACTGGATGCCCCTAAATTTTCTGATGAAGTCAAACAGAAGTATTTCTGACTTTCCAAAAAGAAAAAATGGCTGTTTGATACCTAAATATGCAATAAGCAGACTGTCTTAACAAAAGACAGGCTGACAAAAGAAAGTACAGACTTGACTCAACTTGATATTCTGGCGCTTGCTTTGCTAACCTAGAGAATTACTTACAATGAAGGTGAAACAGGCTGGCAGCTCTGCAGTGAGTTCACTAGAGAAAGGTAAATATCACCAGGAAAAGTCTCGATCTCACTCTACTCATTCTGCCACTATACAGAAATATGTATCCATGGGAACCACAGTCCCTAGCATGGAAGTGTCCATTTGACAGCAAAAAAGATAAGAATGTTTTCTGGAATAGAAAAGAAAAGAAAAAAAAAGATAATGGCATTGGGAATTAAAATTAATAATTTTAACTAGAATGCTACAGACTGTATTAATCAATTGATGTGTGGGATGGTCTCCTAAGGGGATGAGAGATGAGCGAGAGAGATTTTGGTGCATGGACTAAGCGGAAAGGACATTATTTGGGGGTAATTGATTGGGATGAGCAGGCCTGCTGCATCATTCTGGTAGCAAACTGTCAGCAGGTTATAGGAAGATACGGAGCTCAGGGATGGTGAGATGAAAAGACCACCCTGAATGTGAAGGTGTAGGAAGTCACTGGAAATACTTTCTCTGTTGTCAGACGTTAGTCTTTTCAGTCACTCATTAAATTTGAGGAGCACTAATTATTAGGTTTGAGGCCCAGACTGGGCACTTAACTGTGTGTTCACAATTTTAAATATCTTGCTTTACTGTGACTTGAAAACTGACCTCTCTGAAGATGTTAAGTGTGCAAGGATGTCAGCCTGACGAAGTGGGCCTTTCTGTAGAGTTGTGGAGGTACTTACTCCTCATACAGAAGGAATTTTATGGGGAATGTATATTAATACTGATAAATTCAGAGATTTGCAAAGACCAGAGGGCAATTTTAAGAATATTGTATTTTCTAATACATTCACGGTTTTTGTTCATGTCATAAGACAAGCAGAAAGGGAATAATTAACAAATTTCCTTAGAAGTTTAGTGTTCGAATTTTTTTCCAGACTCACTTCATTTAGTCCATTAGAAACAAGGAAATATTTTAAGCCATTAATTTCCACTTGTGATAAGTAAAAGGGAAAGATTTATATTTATCACCTTTCCTATTTAATGAGAACCTTCCAGTTTTTCTAACTAAAAAATCTTGAGTGGATTATGATTTCACAGATATTTTCTAACTTCTCATTCTGATTTCAGGCTAATGTTTGCCAGTGATGCTGGTGGGTAACCAGGATGGAACTGTCCTTCAAAGGTGACAGAAACCCTCTCCTCCCTCTCAAAGATTTTTTTTCCTTCATAAATTAACATAACTCAATTTCACTAAAAGAAAAAGGAGAGTTTTGATTAGCAAGATAAAGCAAAAGTATCATTAGAAGAAGCACCAATCTCTGTGATGCAATTTCAAAAGATGCATAGCTGGGCCACCAAGCAATCACTCTCATTAAGAAATTTCTGTCATTCCCCTGCCAAAGAAGGGCTTAGTTATAAATATATACACCACCTTCATACTTACTGATTAGATTCGTTTAACTATGTTTTATAATGTGAGGATTTGTTAACATATTTGCTGCTAATTTTTTTCTTCTAAGTATTATACTATTAGCGGGTTTGAATTGAATTAAATCCTGAAATGCTGCCCACTGCAGGAATTGAGTCAGGTGGACAGATGTCCTTCTCAGCTCTGTGCATCTTGTTCTTATTGCACCTTTGATTATTGCACCAGACTTTACTCCTGGGACATTCTCCAAGTTAATTTTTTTTTTTTTTATTAAGTTTTGCTTAATTATAGTTGTTTGCTTTGAGCTAAGCTGGAAATCCCTCTACTTTGAAGAGGAGGACTTGTTCACATCTCATTTTTAAAGAGTCATTTTCTCAAGATAGATACAGAGGTTATCTGATAAGTGTATAATTTCAGATTAGTTATGGTCTTTTGGCATCCAGTGCTGCATTCTAAACTCTAACCTGTGGAAAGCTGATGTAGAATTAAACAGACATTAGATTTTGTAAATGAGACTCTTACGGTTCTTGAGCATGTGGCTTTAGGAACTAAGATATACTAGTAGTTTGGTAATTTTTTTAAAAAATTATTTTCTCAACTAAATTATAAATTCACACTTCTACCTGAGAAAAGGAAGTGTCATAGATGTAACTCTTGTAATGTCTACTCTTAGAACAGAAAATGATGGTAGCATGTCAACAAAAGAAATTCCCTGTTTTGCCTCAGTTAGCTAGCTAGTTCTGGACAATATAATTATCTGGATTCTCTAATTCCTTTCTGCACTGTCTTTTCTTTTAGGGAGTGGACTCTGTCCAGAATAATATTGATCGTGGGCCAGTGCATACCGCAAGACAGGCAGGAGCTTATTGCTTTCACTCTTAGAAAGCGTATGTATCAATACTTAGCCCAGGTAACCTAGCGTTTCAGAAGAACAATATAACATATTACAATGAAAAGTTTACATTTTCCCCATAATTTATTAACATATTGACCGATTAAATCCCTTTCCCATACCATTTCGTTCAAGATACCACACACATCATGCTCTCAACCTTTATGCCTTCTTATGTTTCACACATTCTTTTACCCAAACTGGCCCTCCAAACGTCAGCTGATGTTGCATGTTTAAACTTTACCTAGTCAAACTAAGGTGACATGGTTGTTGAAACAATTCATTGATGGAAATGTTTTACAAAGTGAAGTCACGATTTTTGTATAATTTTGATAAAGTAGAATAGGAAATTCATGTTTAAAATCCTGTGAATGGGAACTCTATGCATGAGAAAAGGTAAAACTGAAACTTAACTCCTCCAGCGACAGACAGAGAGAAAGAAGTAGAAAGAGAAAAGCAAAGCACTAGACTCTGAAACTGTTATAAAGTCCATTATGAACTCAATTCGGGACGAGCACAATGACTGCAGTTATAAAATGACCTCAGTGACTTTTATTTTAAAAAATGTTATTAAAATCACTCCAGCTTCTTTGCCACTAACTCTACTTCAGAGTTCAGTGGTACAATTCACACACATTTTTTGAGTTATATTTTACTCAATGACAAAATGTTTTTCCAACTGGCCTTTTCCTTTTAATTACACTTGCAAGGTGATACAAATGGAGTCATGCAGAACTCCTTGCATTTCTGTTATCAATCATAACTCACTTGGGGATAGAGTTAAATGCCCATTTCCCCAATGGATGATTGATAACTCTTCCTCCATATATGTAGTATTCTGGTGGGCCTTTCTAACTCCAAAACTCAACGTGCAGAACTGCTGAACACAGTGGAGTCCTGAAATGCACATTTGTGGCATGAAAACTCATTGTAAACTTTATAATGTTAATAAATTGTTTCATCAATAATTAAGGCGGACCTTGAAAATCCAGAAAGTAACTTGATTGCTCAAGCTTGGTTAGTTTCTGATGGATATTAGCCCAATCAGTTGACAGTTGTCACAAATATCTAGAGATTGAATTTTTTTTTCCTGTAGAAGGAATCACACATGTCTGTCAGGTTACATCAGATAAAGGAAGTATGGAGATTAAATGGGAAAGTATTTTATGAAATCTTTTGTTTCCATTGAAAACCAAGTCAAGAGCTCATATCACTATTTTAACTCAAAGTGAAAAAGGTGAGTATACTTAAGCTGTTACAGATGAACAGGACTCATTTGAGTCTCCTGTGTTCATTTAGTAATGAATATAAGATATTCTCTGTGATGGGAAAGGCTGAATGACACCTGAAGATTTCATTCATTCAACAAGCATCTGTTGATTACTTATTAGGTGCTGGCCATACAGAAATGACAATGGCATGATCCCAAATATATGTTGCTCATGTTGGTTAGGCTTTCAATGTTTTACATTATTTGTGGGTTAAATTCTAAGTTAGTGAACTTACAGAACTAATCAAGTGTAAAAATAAAGCAGTGTGTTTAGCCAGGACTTTGTAATATAAACACTAGAGTAGAAGAGTGGTTTCAGTAGATATGTCTTCCTCTAAATTCACTCATCACTTGCACTGGGTGGATTTTTTTCTTTGCTGAGCCTCGTCTGACAGCTGCATACGTTTCCTCTGGTTTCTCTCTTTTAATCAAGGGTTTTTTTGCAGGAGCCTTCATTCTCCACATAACAACTGGGTGCCGGGGCCCAGCAGGACTCTGAATTCGGATGATCTTGGTTGAGGCAATGTAAGACATTTTCACTGTTTGCACTACAGCATTCATTAAATTTTTGGCTGCTTGGATCAGGGAGGTGACACTGTCCAACTGTAGGAAAAAAACAAAAACCAAACTGTTATTCAGAGAATGTAATCAGGAATTTAAAGAGATTTAATGTTACAGAAAATGAAATGTGCCACTTTGTTTTTATCCCAGACACGAATGAGTTATTCCTCATTTTATATACCTGTGTAAATTATCACATCAATCTATATTTTATCATTTATCTAGTCATCTGATGCATAAGTAGATCCATATTCTATTTTCTAAGATGATAGCTTAGATTTTTTTTCTTGGTTTTCAGTGAAATCAATTCTGTACCTTCTGTATCATATCATAAGAACCAGATGGTCACTGCTTTCTTTGTAATGGATCTCCATACTTCCAGGGTTAATGTTCACACCTTTTATAAGAAATGACTGTCTACAGTAAAAGCTATATCATATATAAGTAACTTAATAAAACAACAACTGAAGAATCTTCTCAGGGAATTCGTAGTCTACGATAAATATCATACACACATATGCATATACACATGCATGTATACCACTCATTTTCATGAATATTTCCCAAATAATTCCACCTACAAGAGTCTCTTTTTTAAAAACACGTAATTCTTAACACCTATCAGGCAGTGTGTTAAAACAGATCTTTTCAGTCAAAGTTGGTTAAATTCCAGATCTGCCATTTAGTAACATAAACAAATCATTTAACTATTTTCATCCTAGTTTCCTCAGATATAAAATAGGAAAAGAGTACTTATTGAAGGTAAATAACACGTGTAAAGAGCCTAGTAGACTGCCACATGGTTGTTATTAAATATTTCCTTTGTTTCTTGTGAAGGCTGACAAAATTGCTTAATTATAAAGATATACCAATGAAATTACTAAAAGACACCTTTTCCCACATAATTCTATTTTGTAATTGTTGTTACGTTCTCTGGGTTGTTCACTAAAACCATCTCAGGGCAAAATGAGGTGATATTCCTAGAATCTTGCAAAATACTTCAGAGCTAAGCCCAGTTGGTTCATTTTTATATAACTAATGCCTCTTCCATTATTTTAGTTTGGCAGATTGTCATCCACAGCCAACTCATACGGAAGATGCGCTTCCACTGTCACCTGGCTGTGGTGTGTGCTGTCAGGTTGAGGCTCAGACACTGCCTCTGTAGTTACTGAAATCCATCAGCAGCTGACTGGCCTGAGTACTCCACCTTTGCAGTTCGAGGAGTCTCATCTCACACACAGAATAAATGAGCGAAGGAAAGTAGTAAGCTCAGGTTATGTGCCTGGGGCAGTGGTCTAGCTGGCTGCTTCCTGGGTGGAAAATGTAATTAGCTCCATTATATGCCAACCCTGAAATCCTTGAAAAGGTAACACCAAAAAATATGTAATTTGAAAGGCAGTAATACTTGAAAACTACACATCTTTGAGTCTTTTTACTTATTGAAGCCAGAAATGTAAAATCTTTGTATGTGTCAGGAATGACAAATTTTTTTTACAAACATTAAACAGGATTTCATGAAGCACTCACATGTATTTCAGAGAACACTTAGAACTTCTGAATCTGTACACAACTTAAAAAAAAAAAAAAAAGACAGACTTTGAATAGAATAACACACTTTGTTATTAATGTTACTCTGTGGACAAACTGCACGCTGAAGTCTGCTGTTTAATAATTAGCAATTTTCATTAAAGACCTCCTAGAGCTAGTTAGATTCTGAAAGTAGTTTCCAATCTCACTGTAGTAAGAAGAAAGTTTTTCTAAATGATGAATTAACCTGAATAGTATTGAGGATCCTTGGTAATCTTCTCTTTCAAACATGAAACTATTTGGTGTATTCTGAGGGCTCTGTGCTGCCATTAAGTCTTCTGGAGAAGAAGGTCCTAGTGACCTGCTGTCATTCAGGATTTCACCAGGGCCTCTGGCCTTCCCACCCTAAAACTTACATTCTCTTCTCCTTTTGACTCTGTAATCTTGTCATGTATAGATTGTATTTATTTCATTTGCTTTTGAAGCAAATGAACCCACCCATACAAGTGGGTTTTATACATAAACCTATAGTCTTGAAAGGCTGTTTAAGTTAAATTCATGACTTAAACTGTGGAAATTGACTTGTCTTCTTTCCTCACTGAATCAGCAAAGCCCTGTCTGTACCATTGTGATTTCTTATCCTGGCCTCTGACAAATCTTTTTATTTTAAAATCCTAAATGACTGTAGCAGGACTTCTCCTCCAGTAGACTGAAGAAAACCACAGGACAAATTATCCCTCTAGGAGAGCATGAAAACTAGTTTTGCAGACAGATTAGGACAATTGCTGCAAGAATACTGTTATTTCATGAGGAAAGCTTGTAAGACATTCTATGAGGATCTTTGAGGTCCAAGAGCTATATTCCCTAAGATGCCTGACTTTTTGCTATTAGCCACATCACAGGCCACACAAGCAAGGGGCACAGACAAGCCAAGCAAATGGTAGGAAATTTTGTTTGAGGCCTAAGCAGTGCCTCAGGCCTACTCATAGAGAATAACTGCACAATTTCATGTCTCCAAAAAGTATTATAAGTCCTCTTACCAGGCTTAGTGTAATGAAAAATCCTCCAAGGGAAGAATTCAAAAGAATTCCCTTTGTGGAAACAAAGCATATTTGAGTAGGGTAATGTACCAGTTTGGGATCTCTGTGTTCAATTTCTTGAACAAGGTTTTCTGAATTTCACAAGTGTACCTGTGCAAGCGAGAATGTTATTTTACTCTAAAGGCCTGGTAGCGTAAACCAATCAGACTATAAAACTCAGGTCCAAAAATTCTCTTACCATTACAAATCACTTTCATCAACTGAAAAGGCTTCTAAGTAGATGTAACTTGAAATGTTTGCCATAAAACGAGCTATTTTTCCTAACATCTGGTAACACTCCTCTCTGATTTGGATGAAGTGTTCTTGGATCAAGGTATCAACTGAGAAATGAAATGGCTTCTAAGGCCCTGAAACCTTCTAAGGTTATATGTAAATATTTGCATGCAAGTACATATAAGCAGCTTCCTGTTGCCTTCTTTCCATAAAAGTGGATGAGGTTAAAAAAAATAAAGAAGATCTTGATCCAAATTAAAGGCCTGTGATCTATATAAATTGGAAGTCTGTTCTCCTACCATAGTAAATAGGAATATAGCCATCCTTCTCATGGTAGTGACTGACTTGTGCTTATTCTTACAATACTGATATGGTTTCAAAGTAACTGAACTTATGGGTCTATTAATGTCACAATAAGATCTTCAATATTGTCTATGTTCAAAAGTAAATCGGACATAGTTCATAAGTTCTGCCTCTTTTTTTTTGAGGATCTACATGAATATAGATAGAGATGGTGCTCAGTGCTGGCTCTAACTGCAAGATGTATTTTGCAAATAATCCAAATTAAGACCGTCTAAATAGAGTCCTTCTCAATATTATCATTTGACAGATCTTAGTTCATTTTATTGTAATGTCACTTTTGTGCTTTGTAGTATGTAATCTGTGATTTCAGTTAAGCTACAGTACAAATCTGTCCAGTTCTAAGAATGTTCTCAGACAAAAGGCTTGGTCCTAGTTAGACATGTGTCTGCAAGCCTTTGCTGTGGAAAAGGATTATAACAACAATAAAAGGTATGTTCTTTTTCCTCATAAAATGTCAAAATTTTGTTCATGTATACATAAAATGGCTGGATCTTTTTACAAAACTCGAAGTTAAATACCTGTGATAAAAGTCCTCAACAACTACATCAGGGTGGAATGTTTGCTGGCAAATCTTTGTTCAAATCTTACTGTAATTATTGATAGTTAAGAGGAATATCCAAGAAAGACATGCTAATTATTCCTTCTTTTAATTTTGTAAGTTCCTCATCTACGTTATGTCAGAACACCAGAATGTCTTGTACTATACTACTCTAACTCTCCACATTCTGGAGACAAGACCTTTGTCAGAAATGTGTTTTGCATGAGGTTGCTAACTCCCACTGATGTAGATCCCACACCCGTGCACCTGGGCTGTCACCTGGGGAAAGCATAGATAGCTCCCCAACCCCTGTGTGAACTGCCATGGCAACTACAGTTGCTGGGACTCCTGTGGAGAGAAAAGCCTGGTGTTGCCTGGAAAAATATATTTCCTGTCCTATAACCTTCTAGGTAAACTGGTGCCAAGGGTAGCCTATGATATTCTTGTAAGTCTCAATGTTTACCTGAACTTAAAGACCCCTGGTGGATGTAGCACCTACACAAAAGTAGTACTTGAAAGGCAAATGTGTGTGGTCTGGCTCCAAGTATAATAACAGCTTGTAATAATTGCTAATATCTATTGTGTGTTTCCTATGTGTTGGTGCTGTTCTAAACAGTTGACATAAGTTAACTCACAGCAATCCTATGAGGTGAGTACTATTATTATCTCCATTTTAAAGATGAGGAAACAAAGGAACCAGAAGGTTTGGTAGCTATCTCAAGGCGACCCAGCTATTAAATGGTAGGGTTGGAATTGGAGCCAAGGCAGTGTTGTTCAAGTACCTGGTACTTTTACCCATTACACAACCCTGCCCCTCAGTAATATGTCACTTCCAATGTGTATTTATTTTCAGATATTGTACAGTTGAAGAAAGTGCACCAACATTAATACAATGTCTAAAATTTTAAAAAATGACTATTCAGGGACTTCCCTGGTGGCGCAGTGGTTAAGACTCCGTGCTCCCAGTGCAGGGGGCCTGGGTTCGATCCCTGCTCAGGGAACTAGATCCCACATGCATGCCGCAACTAAGGGGCCTGCCGGCAACAACTAAAAGAGCACACGTGCCACAACTAAGGAGCCCACCTGCCATGACTAAAAAACCCGGCACAACCAAATAAATAAATGAATAAAATAAACATTTTTTAAAAAAATGACTATTCAATAACTGTTTTTAGAAAGGTCATAGAATTTTTGCATGCATGTTGGTACTAAGAAAAATGAGGGTATCTTACTTGCCCCAATGTATTTTGTTAGGATGATGGTTTGATAGTGTTTATACTCCATTATTTTCCAAGCAGCATTTTTTTGAAATAGGAAATAGAAATACTCAGTCATCCTTATAAGCCCCAGTTTGAAGACTTTCAGATTAAAGATATTGTCTAACAAAACCTTTTAAAATTTTAAAATGTACAGCTCAGTAAACATATCAATAAGGCAAAGATAAACCATAAACAAATCATATTATAGTTTCTAGGACGTGGAATTGTATAACATTTACTTCATCTTTAAAATGTGTCATACTGTAAATACAAAGCAAACTTTTTTTCTGATTCTCAAACAAAATTAAGTAAATTTGTTTGCCTTGGTTTTGCAGTAGAAACCAGGATTTTGTCCCCAGATCCTGGAGTTTCTAGTTAACCTGCACTTAGTTTTAAAATGCTCAGTTAAAGTATTTGGAAATAAGGTCAACATAGGTAACGTTAAAGGGCATTACATATGTGTGTTGGTAGATAACAAGTGACAGCTTAAATATTTCTTAAGAGTAAACACTGTTATAGTCTTCCTAACTTATAATTGATCTAATAATGGTAGTTGTACACCATAGGAAATATTTAAATACACATTTGTTAGCAAAAATACATCATCTAATTCAACATGTTTTTAGTATCCACCCTGAACTTTTCTTGAGGACCTAGTTTTATCCAAATACTTGCTTAACACATACTTTTGTTTCTGAACAGATTTTTAGAAGAATGGCCTGTATTGAAAACATTCTCCTTTTTAGGTTGCATTCAAAAATGTTAAAGAGCCAGGCTGGCTTAATGGGAAAATCAGATAAGGGGCTTTGTTAAGGCTAGTCAAAATGGAGTTATACATCCAAATTGAAATTGTCAAGCTTATAATTAAATTGAGAAGGTGGTGCCTTCTTTGAATATGAAGAGTTATTCCAGTGGGCCACTGATAGGATTCATCTTGTAAATTTGTCCTTTGCCAGCTCTCCATTAGATCATGACAACAGAAAAGGACAACTTAAGTTGAAAGGGGGAAAATCAATGTATGGAATAACTAAAGAAATTTAACACTGCTGAAAGGGCCATACGTGAAATGAAATATGACATTTATTCAGTTGTAATATATTATCCTGTCAAAAAGCATTTTCAGATCTTACTGTTTTCTAAAGCACATATTCCAGGCCAAAAACATTTTATGTAGATGAAATAATAAAAAACATAACACCAATTCAGGTGGCTACTCAGAATACTTTTTAATTCTATTTGAAATGGCCTATTTTAGAAATACTATTGGTAATGTTAGTGATTAGCTATCCTATAGTCATGTTGGCTTAAAGGCAGATGATTAGCTGAAGAACTACTTTTCTATAACAATTATACCCCAGCTACTAGTTACACAGATTCTTTACTAAGTAGGGCTAGCAGGAGGGGCTGGGTTTGGCATGGTTCTCTGACCCTCTGTGTTTCAGCCTGTGCTGTTCTTCTCTCCAGCATCAGGCAGCGCTCTGAGTTCTGCCCTCTTCACAGACATCTACTGATAATACTCAACCTGACATCTTAATGACGTTGCAAGAACTCTGTGCTGAGAGTAAGAAAGCACCGTTGTTGGTCCTAGATTGTACACTCATCTGTTGCATGACCTTAGGTAAGGAAAAACTAGGTTGTGTGAAGCTAAAAATCCAAATAGCATCGGTTCTCCAATCCATGTAAGGACTTCCATTTCATAGACCTTTTCACGTTCCTCAGTACTATTTTTCAACCGGTCTTGATCGTCATCATTCTACCATTTTAACCCCTCTAGTTGCAGTAGTAAACATTTCTTAGCTTGCTTCTGTCTGCTACAAACAACCAGTAGAAGACAGATGTCCATGTTCCCAGCACTGATCCATAGGTTACTGTCTCTTAGAGAATCCCCTCACTGGCCAGATGGGTTTCTAGATAAATTGGTGGCCACCAACCTGAAGGTGACAGACAACGCTTTTGTGTCTTTAGCCAATTATTGTACCCATTCTACCCAAACACTGTTTCAAACTTCCACTCTCATCAAACCTTTGTCACCTCACATTCTCACTTGTTCTGCAGATTACTTCACTTAAAATATAAAACAAACAAGAAAGCAAACAAACAACAAAACAGTAACGAAAACAGAAGCAGCAAAATGAAACTGCCAGAACTGGTCCTTAATTCTTGTCCATTTTTATTAAAATGAAAGTTATCTCTTTTTCTCTCTATAAATGATACTTCTAATTATACCCTTGCAGATTACTTCACTTAAAATATAAAACAAACAAGAAAGCAAACAAACAACAAAACAGTAACGAAAACAGAAGCAGCAAAATGAAACTGCCAGAACTGGTCCTTAATTCTTGTCCATTTTTATTAAAATGAAAGTTATCTCTTTTTCTCTCTATAAATGATACTTCTAATTATATCCTAGATTCTATTCCTTCTCTGCCTTCTTGGAGATTTTGCACAATTACTAATTATTTTCTACCAATGCATCTTCCTTCTATTCCTTTCTATTGGCTTTTTCACGGTAGTATTTGTTTATTTTTTATATTTTTATTGAAGTATAGTTGATTTACAATGTTAGTTTCAGGTGTACAACACAGTGATATAGATCATAATACATTTAAAGCTTTTATAAGATATTGGCTATATTCCCTGTGCTGTACATTACATCCTGTGTCTTATTTATTCATACATAGAAGTTTGTATCTCTTAATCCCATACCCCTATCTTGTGTCTCCCCACTGTTAATCACTAGTTTATTCTCTATATCTGTGAGTCTTATTTCTGTTTTGTTATACTGACATTTGTTGTATTTTTAGATTCCACATATAAGTGAAAAAATACAGTGTTTGTCTTTCTCTGTCTGACTTTCTTCACTAAGCATAATATGCTACAGGTCCATCCATGTTATTGCAAATGGCAAAATTTCATTCTTTTTTATGGCTGAGTAATGTTCTGTTTTCCTGACACACACACACACACACACACACACCCCCCACATCTACTTTATCCATTTATCTTTTGATAGATGTTTAGTTGCTTCCATATCTTGGCTACTGTAAATAATGCTGCTATGAACATTGGGCTGCATATATCTTTTCAAATTAATGTTTTCATTTTCTTTGGATATATACCCAGGAGTGGAACTGCTGGATCATGTAGTAGTTCTATTTTTAATTTTTTGAGGAGCCTCCATACTGTTTTCCACAAACCAATTTACATTCCCAATAACACTGAACTAGGGTTCTCTTTCTCTACATACTCACCAACATTTATCATTTCTTGTCTTTTTGATGGTAGCCATTCTGACCGGTGTGAGGTGATATCTCATTGTGGTCTTGATTTGCACTTCCCTGATGATTAGAAATCTTGAGCATCTTTTCATGTGCCTGTTTGCCATTGGTATATCTTCTTTGTAAAAATGTCTATTCAGATCTTCTGCCCATTTTTTAATATGGATTGTTCGTTTTTTGGATACTGAGCTGTATGAGATGTTTATTTGTTTTGGAAATTAACCTCTTATATGACATATCATTTGCAGATATCTTCTCCAATTCAGTAGGTTGTGTTTTCATTTTATTGTTGGCTTCCTTTACTGTGCAAAAGCTTTTAAGTTCGATTAGGTCCCATTTGTTTATTTTTGCTTTTGTTTATCTTGCCTGAGGACACAGATCCAGAAAAATACGTCTAAGGCTTATGTCAAAAAGTATACTGCATACGTCTTGTTTTAGGAGTTTTACGGTTTCAGGTCTTCTGTTAGGTCTTTAATCCATTTTGAATTTATTTCTGTATATGGTGTGAGAAAATGTTATAATTTCATACTTTAAAAAAATTTTTATTTTATATTGAAATATAGTTGATTTACAATGTTGTTAGTTTCAGGTGTACGGCAAAGTGATTCAGTTATACATACATGTATATCTATTCTTTTTCAGATTCTTTTCCCATATAGGTTATTACAGAGTATTGAGTAGAGTTCCCTGTGCTATACAGTAGGCGCTTGTTGATTATTTATTTTATATATGGTAGTGTGCATATATATTTATCCCAACCTCCTAATTTATCCCTCCCCACCACCTTTCCCCTTCGGTAACCATAAGTTTGTTTTCTAGGTCTGTGAGTCTGTTTCTGTTTTTGCAATTTCATGCTTTTTACATGTAGCTGTCCAGTTTTCCCAGCACCACTTCTTGAAGAGACTTTCTTTCCCTGTTGTATATTTTTGCCTCCTTTGTCATAGATTAATTGACCATAAGTTTGTGAGTTTACTTTTGGGCTCTCTATTCTGTTCCATTGATCTATGTGTCTGTTTTTCTGCCAGTACCACACTGTTTTGACTGCTGTAGCTTTGTAGTATAGTCTGAAGTCAGGAAGCATGATAACTTGCAGCTTTCTTCTTTTGTCTCAAGATTGCTTTGGCTATTTGAGGTCTTTTGTAGTTCCAAATAAATTTCAGGATTATTTGTTCTAGCTCTGTGCAAAATGTTGCGGGTATTTTGATAGGGATTGTATTAAATCTGTAGATTGCTTTGGGTAGTATGGATATTTTTAACAATATTCATTTTTCCAATTCATAAACATGGGCTCTTTCCATTTATTTATATCATCTTCAGTTTCTTTCACCAATGTCTTATAGTTTTCAGAATATAGATCTTTCACCTCTTTGGTTAAATTTATTCCTAAGTATTTTATACTTTTTGATGTGATTGTAAATGGGATTGTTTTCTTGACTTCTCTTTCTGATAACTCATTATTTGTATATAGAAAACCAACAGATTTCTGTATATTAATCTTGTATCCTACAACTTTACTGAAATCGTTTTTTTTTGTTCTAACAGCTTTTTGGTGGAGACTTTAGGGTTTTCTATATATCATGTCATCTGCAAATAGTGACGCTTTTACTTCTTCCCTTCCAATTTGGATGCCTTTTATTTCTTTTCTTCTCTGATTGCTGTGGCCAGGACTTCAATACTGTGTTGAATAAAAGTGGTGATAGTATGCATCCTTGTCTTGTTCCTGATCTTTGAGGAAATGCTTTCAGTTTTTCACCACTTAGTATAGCGTTAGCTGTGGGTTTGTCATAAATGCCCTTTATTATGTTGAGGTATGTTCACTCTCTACCCACTTTGTGGAGAGTTTTTAACATGAATGAATGTAGAATTTTGTCAAAAGCTTTTTATGCATCATGTGATTTTTTTATGGTTCCTTTTGTTATCCACACTGATTTGTGGATATTGAAACATCCTTGCATCCTTAGAATAAATCCCCCTTGATCATGATGTATGATCCTTTTAATATATTGTTGGATTTGATTTGCTAATATTTTGTTGAGGATTTTTGCATTATGTTCATCAGTGATACTGGCCTGTAATTTTCTTTTTAGTGATATCTTTGTCTGATTTTGATATCAAGCTAATGTTGTCCTCATAGAATGAGTTTGAAAGCATTCTTTCCTCTACAAGTTTTTGGAATGGTTTGAGAAAGATACGTGTTAACTCTTCTCTAAATGTTTGGTAGAATTCACTTGTAAAACCATATGGTCCTGCACTTTTGTTTGTTGGGATTTTCTTTTTTTTTTTTTTCCTGATTCCATTTCATTACTAATAATTGCTGTGTTCATGCTTTCTATTTCTTCCTGATTCAGTCTTGTGAGACTGCACATGTCTAGGAATTTGTCTGTTTCTTCTAGGTTGTCCATTTTATTGGCATATAGTTGTTCTTAGTGATCTCATATGATCCTCTGTTTTTCTGTGGTGTCGGTCATAACTTCTCCTTTTCCATTTCTCATTTTACTGATTTGGGACCTCACTCTATTTTTCTTGATGAGTCTGACTAAAGGTTTACCAATTTTGTTTATTTTTTAAAGAATCAGCTCTTAGTTTTATTGATCTTTTTTAATATTCTCTATTTCATTTATTTCTCCTCTGAGCTTCATGATTTCTTTACTTCTACCACCTTTGGGTTTTGTTTTTTTCTTCTCTTTCTTGTTCCTTTAGTTGTAAGGTCGGGTTTTTTATTGGAGACTTTTCTTGTTTCCTGAATTGGTCTTGTATCACTATAAACTTTCCTCTTAGAACTGCTTTTGCTGCATCCCATAGATTTTGTATCATTGTGTTTTGCTTTTATTTCTCTCCAGGTATTTTTTGATCTCTTCTTTGATTTCTTCAGTGATCCATTGGTTGTTTAGTAGCATATTGTTTAGCCTCCCCATGTTTGTGTTTTTTTGCAGTTTTTTTTTTTTTTTTTTTTCTTGTCATTGATTTCTAGTCTCATAGAGCTTTGGTTGGAAAAGATGCTTGATATGATTTCAATTTTCTTAAAATCTTTTTGGGATATAGGGCTAGAGCTGGAGGGGCTGGAGCCTGAGCCAGGTGCACACTGTGGCTTCTCCTATGCTCAATGGCCATCACAGCCCTGTTGGGGTTGGAAGTGAGACCCAAGGAGCTGGAGCTGAGGCCCTGAGAGAGCTGGGTTTCTCCTGGGTGTGGTGGCAGTCTCTGACTTGGTTTCAGATGTGGCCGGGGCCTAGGGGCTTGAGGCTACACTTCTGTGCTTGTTTCATTTTTCCCTGTGTGTATTCCTTGACTGGAGACTGGATCATGTTTGGAGAGGTTGATGCCACACCACTGAGCTGGCCCCACCCCTCCCAAGTGGGCAAGAGACACATGCTCCTGTGATGGTGGTTTCTGCCTGGAG
Source organism: Eschrichtius robustus (assembly GCF_028021215.1). Lineage (NCBI taxonomy): Eukaryota > Metazoa > Chordata > Mammalia > Artiodactyla > Eschrichtiidae > Eschrichtius > Eschrichtius robustus. The sequence goes on from NC_090830.1 coordinate 71,682,323, forward strand.
CTATCATTGCTCCCTCCCAAGTGTGTGCAGGGACAGATGAGAGAGTTGGGAGTAGCTGCCTCCATTCTCTCCAAGTTTGTGCACTCTTGTTGGCAATGGTTGCCTTGCACTAGTGGGGAGCAGCACTGAAGCAAGAGGGTCTGGAGTAGGAGCCTGGTGTAGGCTGAGGGGCACAGAGCCCCAGGCAGTTTTAAATTTGCTGTCTCTGTGCTGTGACTGAGAATCAGCAAGTCTGTGTGTATTCTTCAAGAGTAGAGTCTTGGTTTCTTACAGCCCTCCAGTAATCAATCCCCACTGGTTTTCAAACCAGCTAAGGGGGCTCATCTTGCCAGTGTCAAATCCCAGGGATGGGGTGCCTGATATGTGGCTTGAACCATGTTTTCCCCTGGGAAGATCCCCTAGTCTGTGATATCCCTCCTCTTCTTTGTCTCCCACTAGGGATGTGTCTCTCAACCAGATCACTTCTCCTCCCTTTCTACCAGACTCCATGTGGATCTTTCTTTATAGCTTTGGTTGTAGAAGAGCAGTTCTACTAGGCCCCAGGTTGATTTCATCAAGAGTTGCTGTACAGGTAGTTGTAGTTTTGATGTGTTTTTGAGGGGAGGTGAGCCCAGTATCCTCCTACTCCTCCATCTTGATCTCTCTCCACCTTCACTGTAGTATTTAAATGTTCATGAAACCCTATCTTAAAATATAGCCAGACTTTTTGAAAGGTTTTCTATACTCCCTGACAATATTTTCTTCACTTCTCACTTATTCTCAAGCAGTCAAACTCTTAGTACGTTTTCCCTTTTTTTCTACTAGATACTGATAGATATATACACATATTAAATATATACAGTTTAATATATAATTAAAATATATAATATCTAACATTACATATGTGTTAAATATATAACACATGTTAAGTAATTTAATGTGTAATCTTGTATATCTGGTTTCTTTCAATCATTTCATTTATAAGATCAATTAATTCTCATTCTGCTATCCTATTCCATTACATAAAGAGTATATAGTTTATTTAGCCATTTTTCTGTTGATGGACTTTTACATATTTGGGGGCTATTATGAATAGCAATTTATAACTATTCTGGCATGTATATTTTGGTGAACAAATATATGAAATTTTGTTGGGTAGATACCTGAGAGTGCAATTGCAGAGTCATAATAAATGCATATCCACAGATTTCCAAAGTGCTGTTGCAAGTTTACACTCCCACCAGCAATATATGAGAGTCCCAGTTGCAACACATGTTCACCTATGCCTTTTTCCCCATCTTTTTCACATTAGCCATTTTGTCAGGTTTATGTTTAAGATTTTAATTGGCACTTCCCTGATAAGTAATGAAGCTGAGCATATTCTTATATGTTTATACTAACCTGCATCTAGAGACGTTGCAAAATGCACTTAATAATTCTTAAATATTTTTTCAGATTTTTGGATTATCTTAGTATACAAAGCATGTCATCTATGAATACTGACAATTATATTTCTTCTTTTTTATTTTCTCTTTTTTTCCCTTGTATTATTACACTAGGTAGAAATACCAGTACAGAAGTGGTGATACCAGGTATTGTTTTATTCATCTTCCATCTCAGAGAATGTTTTCAATATTTAAGCATCGATTTCTTAGTTACCTCATGGACTAGATACTTATTTTTTTGAATTTTCTGGTAAGAGAGGATTTACCAGTTTTCTTTTTATTTTCTACCTAAAATACTATTGTAATTAGAGAACATGCTCTGAATGATTTCAAAAATGTACTATTATTTGTTGAGGCTTTCTTTATGACCCAACATGTGGTCAAATTTGATGTGTGTCAGGAATACAGGAAAGTAAACTTTAGTATTGTTATATCAGTGTTGTTTTATATCAGATAGTTTCCTTAAGCCTCTTCTCAGTCAAGTCAAGTCAATCCCCATCCCAGGTTTCAGGCAACAACTGATCTTTCTTTGTATCACTATAGATTAGATGTACCTTTTCTTACTGTTGAGGAGTATTAAATTTTATATGTATACCAAAACTTACTAATCCAGTCATCTGTTGACTAGCATTTTTTTTTTTTTTTACAATTTTTATTATTATGAAAAAAGATGCTATGGCCATTCTTGTACAATTATTTTGTAGTATGTTTTTATTTATAAGAAACTATCAAAATGTTGACCAAAGTTATGTTACCATTTTAAATTACCGCCAGCAATAATATTAAATTATAATTGCTCTACATCCTAGGCCGTATTTGGTATTTTTGATCCTTTTAAATTTTAGACATTCTAGTGAGTATGAAGTGAAATGTTACTGTGGCTTTTCTCTGATTGTTAATGATGTCGAGGATATATTAGAGTACTTAATGAATATTCACACATTTTTATCTGTTAAATATTTTGCTTCATTTTTTGGATTACCATCTTTCTAAGTTTTCTTTATATATTCTGGATACAAGTCCTTTGTATATTTTCTTCCAGTCTGATTTTTCTTTTCAGGTTCTTGTCTGAGTCTCTTGAGAAGTGCAAGTTTTTAAATTTGATGAAATATTTATCAAAGATTTTCTTTTATGATTTAGATGTTTGTAGTTTTATGTTTAAGGCTAGGGCCAACTTTGTATTGATTTCTGTTTATGGAGTGATGTACAAGTACATTTATTTCTTATTGATAACCAACCAGTTTTCAAGCACCATTTGGTGAAAATACTCTTCTCCTTTAAATTATCTTGGACTCACAGTCAAAATTAAATTGATCATCATATGTGGGTAAGTCCATTTCTGGACTTTCAATTCTGTTCCATTTCTATGTTTTTCTTTATCTAGCTATCTTAAATACTATATATATATATAACTTTGTTTGGAAGTAAAATATATTGAATATAAACTTGTTCTCCTAAACGATTTGATTATTTTAGGTCATTTGAATTGCTATATGATTTATAAAATTAATTAGTTTGGTAAGTAAGTAAGTCCTACAAAATGCCTACTGGGATATTGATGGGGATTATGTTTAGTATAGTGTATGGATCAAGCTGGATAGAAATGACAACTTAGCAACATTGACTCTCAATCTATGAAGAGAGTTTGTTGTTTTTGGTTTAAACGTCTTGCATATATGACAATAGATTTTTCCCTATTAAATTATTTTTTAATGCTACTATAAAAGTTATTTTGAAAATGTCATTCTCCAATTTTTCATTGCTGGCATATATAATGGATTTTTTGTTAGTTGTTTGTATTTTGGTCTTGTTTCTTGCAACATTTCTACAGTCCACAAATTGTCTCTAGGAAGAAATCTGGAGCTGACCTTGTTTGTTTTCCTTCTCTCAGAGATTATGGTCTTCTGATATTTATTGACCAGTATTTGAAAATATTTCTAATATATATCTCATTCAGTGTTGTGGTTCCTCAGGTTATGTTTACAACTATCATATTACTCATTGTTTCATTTTACATATTTTCATATTATCTATTTTCCTGTCTTGTTTTGGGAGGCTAATGAAATATTTTACATTATTCCATTTTTACTCCCTAGTACCTCCTCAGTTATATATACATTTAGACTACTTTTGATTTGGTTCCTCTCAAGATAAAAACATGCTTCTTTGATTTACTAAGGTTTAATATAAAGTATTACTTATACCACACTTCTGTGATGTTTGTTAGAATCATAGAAAATTTGAATTCCACCTACTCATTTCAATTTTTACAATACTGTCTGTCTGTCAGCCTGAATTTCAATTCTAAACATATTATAAACTCAATAGGGAAATTGTAGTATCACTTTGTACAGTAAAATTACCTTGGACTCACCATTCTCCTTCATTTAGTTGATCACCAAGGTCCGTTAGTACAGAAGGAAGGTATTGACAGGGTTAAGCTAAACTATTACTACCTTAGAGCAGGTCAATATCTAACTTACTTAGAGCCCCAAAACATATTGCAGTTATCCATTTTGCTCCCCTCTAGTCCATTCTCTACATTAAAACTAAAAATGATCTTTAAAAAAACCAACAAAAAACCCGTTTCTTTTACAGTACACTGATGATGGATTTTCATTAGACTCATCTTCATTCTAAGCTTTTGTTACAGATCCCAAAGGCTTAAATTATCTTGTCTGTCTCTTCTTCCTGCTTTAACCAACTTTATTTATTGCTTTTACATTATGTATTGCTTTTACATTATGAGGTCCAGCCATACAATGAAACTAAGTAAAATATTTTAGTTTTTAAATATGCCACATATTTCTCCTCACCTCCAAGCCTTTTCACAAGGGAACTCTTCTTCCCTTAGGTGTTACATTAATATCACTTTCTCAGGGAAGCATTCCATGATACCTAGACTAGGCTGGAACACCTTTTTATATGTTGTTATAGCAATTTATATTTCATCTAACATTAGAGTCATCATAAGGCAATGAGGTCCATGGAGAAGAGATAATACTCTCATTTTTACCCTAGTTGTTTGACACAGGTTACAGGAAATATTAGACACAAAAACAACTTGAAATATTTATGAGTCCCTGTGTCTTTCATCACAAGAAACTTGAGGAGGAAGTTTGGACTTTGGAGCACAATGATCCAAATCCCAAAAAGTTAAGTTAGTTAGCAGAAGAAAAGAAATCAATCAATCATAAAGATTAGAGCAGAAAGTAAGTGAACTAGAGATGAACAATAGAAAAGATCAATGAAAGTAAAAGCTGGTTCTTTGAAAAGACAAACAGCCAGATTCATCAAGGAAAAAGGGAGAGGGCTCAAATCAATAAAATGGAAAAGGAAAAGTTACAAAGGACCATACTACTATCAAGCAACTCTATGCCAATAATATGGGCAACCTGGAAGAAATGGACAAATTCATAGAAAGATACAATCTCCCAAGACTGAACCAGGAAGAAATCACAAGTACTGAAACTGTAATTAAAAAACTCCCAACAAGCAAAAGTCCAGGACCTGAAGGCTTCACAGGCGAATTCCATCAAACATTTAGAGCAGAATTAACACCTATCCTTCTGAATCTATTCTAAAAAATTGCAGAGGAAGGAACACTCCCAACGTCATTCTATGAGGCCACCATCACCCTGATACCAAAACCAGACAATGATACCACAAAAAAAGAAAATTACAGGTCAATATCACTGATGAACATAGATGCAAAAATCTTCAACAAAAATACTAGCAATCCGAATCCAACATGATCAAGTGGGATTTATCCCAGGGATGCAAGGATTTTTCAGTCTCTGCAAATCAATAAATGTGATACACCACATCAGCAAATTGAAGAATAAAAACCATATGATCATCTTAATAGACGTGGAAAAAGTTTTTGACAAAACTCAACACCCATTTATGATAAAAACCCTCCAGAAAGTGAGCACAGTGGGAACCTACCTCAACATAATAAAGGCCATATATGACAGATCTACAGCTAACATCATCCTCATTGAAAAGCGCAAAGCATTTCCTCAAAGATCAGGAACAAGACAAGGATGTCCACTGTCACCAGTTTTATTCTACATAGTCTTGGAAGTCCTAGCAATGGCAATCAGAGAAGAAAAAGAAAAAGAATTCAAATTGGGAAAGAAGAAGTAAAACTGTCACTGTTGCCAGATGACATGATATTATACACAGGAAATTCTGAAGATATTACCAGTAAACTACTAGAGGTCATCAATGAATCTGGTAAAGTTGCAGGATACAAAATTAATAAACAGAAGTCTGTTGCACTTCTATACACTAACAACAAGAGATGAGAAAGAGAAACTAAGGAAACAATCCCATTTACCACTGCATCAAAAAGAATAAAATACCTAGGAATAAACCTACCTAAGGAGGCAAAAGACCTGTACACAGAAAACTATAAGATACTGATGAAAGAAATCGAAGATGACACAAACAGACGGAACGATATACCATGTTTTTGGATTGGAAGAATCAACGTCGTGAAAATGACTATACCCAAGGCAATCTGCAGATTCATTGCAATCCGTATCAAATCGCCAATGACATTTTTCACAGAACTAGAACAAAACAATTCACAATTTGTATGGAAACACAAAAGACCCCGAATAGCCAAAGCAATCTTGAGAAAGAAAAACAGAGCTGGAGGAGGCAGGCTCCCTGACTTCAGACTATCCTACAAAGCTCCAGTAATCAAGACAGACAGTATGGTACTGGCACAAAAACAGAAATATAGATCAGTGGAACAGGATAGAAAGCCCAGAGTAAACCCATGTACCTATGGTCACCTAATCTATGACAAAGGAGGCAAGAATATATACAATGGAGAAAAGACAGCCTCTTAAATAAATGGTGCTGGGAAAACTGGACAGCACATGTTAAAAAAAAAAAAAAAAAATGGAATTAGAACATTCTGTAACACCATACACAAATATAAACTCAAAATGGGTTAAAGACCTAAATTAAGACTGGATACTATAAAACTCTTAGCAGAAAACATAGGCAGAACACTCTCTGTCATAAATTGCAGCAATATCTTTTTGGATCTGTCTCCTAGAGTAATGGAAATAAAAACAAAAATAAACAAATGGGACCAAATTAAAAGCTTTTGCACAGCAAAGGAAACCATAAACAACATGAAAAGACAACCCACATAATGGGAGAAAATATTTGCAAATGATGCGACCGACAAGGGCTTAATCTCCAAAATGTACAAACAGCTCATACAGCTCAATATCAGAAAAACAAATAGCCCAGTCAAAAAATGGGCAGATCTAAGTAGACATTTCTCCAAAGAAGACATACAGATGGCCAAGAGGCACATGAAAAGATGCTCAGCATCGCTAATTATTAGAGAAATACAAATCAAAACTACAATGAGATATCACCTCACAGCACCCAAAATGACCATCATCGAAAAGTCTACAAACAATAGCTGGAGAGGGTGTGGAGAAAAGGGAACCCTCCTACTGTTGATGGGAATATAAATTGGTACAACCACAGTGGAGAACAGTATGGAAGTTCCTTAAAAAACTAAAAATAGAGCTACCATATCATACAGCAATCCCACTCCTGGGCATATATCCCTAGAAAAACATGGTTCAAAAGGATACATACACCCTGATGCGCACTGCAGTGCTGTTTACAATAGCCAAGACATGGAAGCAACCTAAAATGTCCATCAATAGATGAATGGGTAAAGAAGACATGGTATGTATATACAATGGAATATAACTCAGCCATAAAAAAGAATGATGTAATGCCATTTACAGCAACGTGGATGGACCTGGAGATTACCATACCAAGTGAAGGAAGTAAGTCAGAGAAAGACAAATATCACATGATATCACTTACATGCAGAATCTAAAAAAAAAAAAAAAAAATGATACAAATGAACTTATTTACAAAACAGAAACAGACTCACAGACTTAGAGAATGAACTTACGGTTACCCAGGGGGAATAGTGGGGAGAGATAGACTGGGAGTTTGAGGTTGACATGTACACACTGCTATATTTAAAACAGATAACCAACAAGGACGTACTGCATAGCACAGGGAACTCTGCTCAATATTCTGTAATAACCTCAATTGGAAAAGAATTTGAAAAAGAATAGATACATGTATATATATATAACTGAATCACTTTGCTGTACACCTGAAGCTAATACAACATTGTTAATCAACTATATTCCAATATAAAATAAAAATTTAAAAAATTATATGAAATATTTAAGTTATAGAACTATAAGTACAGAAACCATATATAAAATATTTTCAAAGATAGGCATGATTTCAATTATTCTATTCTTCCCCAAAACAATATTTCCCAGACATTCCACAGCCAAGGTCCATAAAACAAAGTTTTCTGGTGTCTAGAAATGGCATTCTTGATTAAATGATGCTTTTCATTATTTGTCAGAAAATTCCAAATTCCTACATTTAGATAAAGATCACTCAGTGATTTAAATGTAATATCAATAAGATATGTCTAATAGCCTAAGAATAAAATCATTTTTGTAGTATATAACCTATTATATTTGAGTCTCAACTCACCACATCCTTGATATGCAGTCAGGGAAGAAATTAATTAGCTTCCCTGAGCTTCTGTTTCCTTTCAGGGTTGGTTGTTAAGATTAAGTGTGATACTTAGGTAGGGCTCTACACATACATGTACACATGCACATAATGAGGCTATGATTTTTACAAATCTATAAAGTCAACTGGCAAATAATACAACACAGAATTTGGAGATTTGGATGGAACAAAACTAAGGACAAATTCTGCCTACGTTTGCAAAGCCAGGAACAGCACAAGAACATTTCTTGAGAATAAGGTGCAAGAGCAAGTACTAAGACTCTTTCTCATCCCAGCACGTGCGCGCGCGCGCGCACACACACACACACACACACACACACATATATATATATCTCAAATCAGCATGAAGCCAGTTCTGCTCATCACAATTCTTTCAGTGAGTGTATCAGTCAGGGTCCAGTGAGGAAGATATAAACTATTTCAGGTGTTTCAAACATGGAATTTAACACAGAAAATTGATTACTGTGAGGCAGCCCTCAATCTGCCATCAGCATGAAATATTACCATTCCTAGTACTGAATGAAATGGAAAAGGTGAAGCTATGACAAGCAGCTAAAACACCGAAAGTGGATGACTGCTTGCCAATAGAATGCCGATTGCTCCCACTGGTTAAACCTAGCTAAAAAGTAGTAGTCAAAAAAATCTCGGGTAGAGGAAGGTTCTGGGAGCAAAAGTGACCATGACTAGCAAAATAAGATTTTTGCCTGAGCTAGCACATCCCCTCAATTTCAGTGTGTCATGGTTTCATTCAGAAAATCTCACAGAACTTACCTTTCCATTTCTGTGATTATAATACTATGTGTGTTTGAAAAAGAAAGTTCATGTCTTTGCTCTCATTAAATCAAACAAATGTTTACACAAAATCAAGTGGTTCTTTTCCTACCTCTATTCTTAGTAAAAAAAAAAAAAAAAAAAAAAAAAAAAAATATGGGAGAATGCTGGCTTCTTTAGCTCTCAAAGATTTTACATACTTACGATCTTTAAGATGCTGTCAAACACACCTATACTTCTTTAGAAAAGTTTTGCTATTTTGTTGGGAAAATAGAGGCTACAGGAATAAGGGAGTGCATAAATGAACTCTAAATTATTATACAGATAAGCATACACATTTTATATATTTATATACAGGATGTGGTTTTCTGACAGTAAAATGTCACCTTCCCTGTTTTGAAGTACATCTGAAATTCCACCTCACGTTACAAATTTCCTTTGCAACCTAGATTTTCCAGAGTCTTTGATGATTTGACCATGGTTTAAACATAACTCTATAAAATATAGCATTAGTCTCTATTTTAAAATTAAAAACTGAATTTCGCAATTAAAATAAGAGCTATACTGAAACCATGACTCGCTTTAGACAACTGTCAGTTTTCTGGACTCTTGTGTACCTTTTTAATATCGTATGCTTCCTGTGATCTCACTTAAGTGGTAGATCTGGGTGCGACTCCAGCCTCATGCCCGCTATGTCCTACAGACATTACAGTCATGTTCTGTGTCAGTGGTTTGAATCTAGGATAGGAAGCAGCAGCATTAACTCCTACCATTATTGCTTCATCCACACACTGTAAGGAAAGGGCAGCAGGTAACGAGACAGAACAGTGCTTCAGAAATTATTCCAGGGAAAGCCTGGCACAGCATAATGCTGTCATCTCAAATGCGAAGCATGGAATATGTCAGGTGTCAAAAACGTACCTCGAGGAAAACAAAGTGTTTTGAAAAATGACCGTCTTCTATTTATTTGAGACTCACAAACTTTGTATCTGAGTAAATATCAGAGGTTAGAAAAGCATCCACATTGGGGAAATACTAAAATGTTCTGTTCTGGAATTTAGTCTCTTTTCAAATCAGAAATCTCTCTCGTCTTGCCTAGAATGTCTTATAAAACAGAAAACCCTCTTCCAGAGTCTTTCTATAGATAATCACAGCTGTCTCTTAGTTGAGGGGATGAGATTCAAAGGCATTTCAGAGCAGCTGGTTGTTTCCTCCCAGCTGCTTGGAAAATGGGAAACTTTATTGGCAGCAAGCCCCAACCCCAAAGCAGTAGATATCTAAACTAGCTCTCAGGCACTGGAATTCAGCAGGCAACCAGCAGAAACATGAAGCCATGAGTGTTTTTTAATCACTGTGATCTTAGCTGTTGTGTGAATTTAAAGAATAAAGCCCACAGGGTCGGTAGGTTACTGTATAGGTGTGCAGGTATGTGTGGGGAGAGGGGAGGAAGGAAGGAGAGCCAGGTGGTTAGGAATATGGACTCTGCAGACAAACTACTTAAATCCGAACAAGTTCTTTCTCTAGGTCTCAGTTTTCTGCTCTGTAAAATGGAAAACCAACAACATCTACCTCGTAGGATTGCCATGAGGACAGATTAAGGATGTAGCACAATGCACCATATATACACTGATTCACTATGATTATTATATTACTAAGGTTTTGAAAACAACAACATTCCATTCCCACTGGTTATTGCAAAAAGTAAAAGAATGAGGAAGGGGGAAGTTGTAATAGTGACCCCTATTTTGTAAACTTGTGTCAAGACCATATGCTTTAAAATAGTATCTATAATCCTAATAACAACCCTATGGGGTAGGTATTATTTTTCCCATTTATCAGATAAGGTATCTAAGAACTATGACTCAGAGAATTTCAACGCCTTGTCCCTGGTTAAGAGGTTTTGGGATTAAACCCAGATCTCTATAACTCCAAATCCCCTGCTCGCTCACCCATCTCCTGTTGCTACTCTCTCAAGAAAAATAAATATTTTGTAATTTAGTGAAAAGTCTTGTTTGGGACTGTTTTGCTCTGGCTGAGACCTCCCAACCCACTCTTCTTGTTCTCCCTCAAATATGTTGCACTGAGGTATTCCTCCTTTTTATCTGGGGAGTCTTTTGCTTTTAAGCGTTGAACATGTAACTCTGTTAGTGATCTCCACTCAGTTTCTCTGAATGGCACTCCCCAGTCTAACTCCTGTACTCCAGAACTGTGTGCCAAATGTGATTGCTCATAATTTTCCTACTGCGTCTTAATCAAGAGAATGATTGATTTTTCTGATAAAAATTGTTTGATTTTATAGGTAAATCTCTATTTTTGTAGACCATGATTTTTGACTGTTTATTACATGCCTAACAACGTGCTGAGTGTTGTGTGTATGTGTGAGTGTTTACCACTTTGGATGCCTAGGGTTTTCTCTTCTCTTTTTAATCTCACTATTCAACTTGAACATCTACACGTCCAGGAAATACAACAATGTAATGACAGTAACAGAGTGGTCACAAAGAAAGAAGAGGGTTGTCCTCTAGTTGACAGCTTTTAACCCAGGGTTCAGACACGCTGGTGCATTTCAATTACTTGTGCCATGTGTCACAGGGTCCAGAATTTGTTGGTAATAATAATAGTTCAAATACTGAAATTGGAGAATGATTTATTGCTTTCCCATATATTAGAGTGGCTTCAAGGTTATGCCTCTAATTATATCCTTTTACTCACTTGCATTCTGATATACTTCTTGGAGTGAAAAAGAAAAGAACTAAAACTAGTTTCCTAATAATTAAGCTAGAAGCCCACTTTATCAATACAGTGTTCAGTGAAGTGTGTCTGCTCATAAGAAATATGTTCTGCATATGAATGCATGTCATGGCAGCAAAACAAAAACAAAGAGTTACTGTTCTCTGGGAACTGGAGGCTGAGACTAAACAGATTATTTCCCTTCAAAGGTGTTCCCCATAACACCAATATGAAATAAATAATACGGTCATCTTCTAAGATTCAAGGTCTAATTTACAGTAGATGACGGTAGAGGGAAATATGGAAAGAATCTAACTTTAATGATATTATTAAATATTGGAGCAACCACTATCTGGACTTCTTGTTATGGTTTAAACCATTGACAGTAAATTTTGTTACTTGCAATTAAAATCATTCTTCTCTCAAATCCTATTACCACTTCTCTAAGCCCAGCCCAAAATAATCAGAGGAAGATGATGCCATCATTTTCCTAGCTGGTATTCCACATCCCAACCATCATGGAAACATTGGTTGCAGCTATTTCCCTCCAGCACTATTCGTTCAAGAACTTACAGAAACTCTTTACTATGGGTTTCATACTATGGGTACTCCGTTTTGCACTCACTTCTTATTTTTCTCCCAGGTCATATCTTTACTTAAGCATGACCATTGCATTTGCGATTGCTCACCTACACCTGGTTCATTCTGCCTCACAATTTGAATCGCAAACTATTTTACCTGTGAAACCACACCACACTCACCTAATTCATATCTATTTTCACCTCTAAAATCCAGGTTTTAAAGCAAAATAATTATTATTTCAATGAAAACAGTGTCTGTAGGTATGGAACCAATCAGCATGATATTGAGATCTTGTTCAACAATCTGAGAAAGAAAGAAAAAATGGACAGAGAAGTCTCTGAAAAAAGGATAAACTTCTGGGAGAATGGAAAGAGGTCAAGGCACAAATGTTGCATTGAGGACCAAAGGCAAGCTCACTTAGGAGTGAAAGACCTTAGGTACAAGGAGGTCAGACTTTTCACCTGAGATAAACATTGATCGGGGACCTATAAAAGATAGTCACTCCTTTTAGGAAGCCGTGTGGCTTTTTAAAGCAGAAACTGGGCCCTAGCATTGCAGAACTGGAGATTTCACCACCTAATAGAACCATAACATCACCGAGAGAAAAGGGACTGCCAAGTAGAAAAGTAGCAATGCCAGAAGAATTACACTTGTTTTTGAACACATATAAATACACCTCCTGTACACTCCCATAAGCAGCTGGAGTCACAAGAGTTTTACAATGCCATGAAATTTGAGTTACTCCTGTTAGTATAACCCTATACAGCATTTGGGTTATTAAGGCCTAGACAATTTTGGGCTATAACACTAATCTTTTGTCCTATCTTTGAACATATCCAATTCTTCAATAAAATCTACCACTCAAAGGAAGGATAAAGTATTTGTTTTGCAAGGAGCTGATAAAATGCATTTTGCTAGGCTCCCTTTCCTTTCAGGATTCTCAGGGATGGATCTACCAATTCCATGAAGATAATTTGTACTAACTTACATTTGCATTTTCTTTATTTCACAGTTCCACTTATAATCATGTCATGTTTCTGAATTGTACTCTTTTAAGCTATCTGGTAATTATGTATGATTGTGCTGACTTATTTGAATTAAGCAGAAAAAGTGACAAGGTAACTTATCCTGTACTAGAACTTTGGCAAATTAAGCATGCTTGTCTTTCATTTTACAGAATCCTTATTCCAATTTTTATAGCGTGTAAGGAAAGTCTCCCTTAACAACGGTATGACAATGCAGCTCAAGTAATGATAAAATTACTTCATGCTAACATTTCGTACTTTTTAATTATTTTGTCCTCCTAATTCACGAAAATGTTTGGGTGTATCTCAGGGTCATAGGCAACATCCATTTCAATTTGTGGAAAAACTTTTGAGCTGAATATAGAAGCCTAGGGATATCTCAAGTGGGTGAACTTTTATGGGTAATGATGCAACAAAGTTATAGCTCAGCCTTCATGAATGCATATTTTATCAGAACTGACAAGTGAGGTGGTCTGTGGAACAGACAGTCAAGAATTTAGATGATGAAGTTTTACAATAGCATGGAAAATAATGTATCAATTCTACTTTTTTGTCCAGATACCTGATATACATTGGCCCCACGCTATACAGTTTATTGTCCAAAATGTTCATTCACCAGGAGAGACAAATGACTATTTCCAGTTGTCTTGTAACAACAGCAAAACTTTGTTTAGAGAGTTGACAATTGGATTTAGAAGAGAGACTACTCTGGTTGTTCAAATCTAGATTCAGTAATAGGTAAATGTTGATTAGTAGTCTCAATTTATTTAAATAAGCTCTTAGTATCTGGGATTAATGCAGTTAGAGTACAGATGTGTACTCTTTGTACTCTTTGATATTTCCAAACAATGGTCAAACAACTGTTTCAAAGGTGTACAAATCATGAAACCAAAACTTATTTATGAAACAATAAAGTAGCTGTTGTTTTAACATGATGAAAGCGTCTAAATCCAGAGATTCTTGATGCCATCAAGCTATCTTGACTTCCCTGCTGCATTTATTTGGGTCAAAAGAAGTATGCATAATTTCTTGGACATAGACCTATGACTTCCATTAACACTCATACACTGAAGCATTCCACGTCTCTATCTTCAACCTGACATTTCTTTGGGGGTTCCGTTATCATATTTCCAATTACCTCTTGGATACTTACACATGGATGTGCTCTAAGAACCTCAAATGCAATCCACTCCTAAATCCCTATATTCTCACTAGGTTGATCAGCACAATGGTTAACAGTGATTAAAAACATATTTTTTAGAAGCAAATGACTCATGCTCGAAACTTGTCTCTGCCACTTATTAACTGAGTGACCTTGGATGATTTAATCTCTGTGTACCTCAGTTTTCTCATCTGAAAAGGCACAATAAATTATATCTAATTAAGTTGACATGACAAATACATTATAAATTATGTATATATATATATATATGTATATTAAACCCTTGGGAGAGTAGCTGGCACATATTATGCAATATATATAAATGTTTACTATTACAATGGCCTCCAAATCTGTGCCTATTCTACTCATAGTCACCAAAGTGTATTCATTCTGTCTCCTAAATCTCTCTTAAATCGAAACCCCCATTTTCGACTTTACATCCACTTTATTAATTTGAGTCAATGTCCCTTTTATGTGAACCATTGAAATAGCCTCCCATTAGTCTCTTAGAATAGTCTCCCTTCTTTTAATGCACCCTCCTGTTTAATGCACATTCCTGTTTAATGCACATTCCTGTTTAACAAACTTCAGTGTAGCACAAATAACCATAAAGTCATAAGTATTGAGCATGTCATATTCTCAAATGACTTTGCCACCTTATTTGCCACCAATCCAACTATTCATAGTTCCTTTCTCATAGCATAAAATGAAAACCATGCCACCTTGCCTTTGTGGATGTTTGCCTCTATTTCAAGAATTCTTTCTTGAATTGATATTTATTTTTCAAGACTCAGCTGGATTATTCCAGTAATTCCCCAGTGAGATGGTCATGATTTCCCCTACTCCATTTTCCCCTTTCAGATAAGAGACCAACATTAGTTTCTCTGTGCTCCCTATTTTACTTTGCACGTACTTCTGTAGTAGCACTTACCACAATGAACTGCTGTTTACTTTCGTTGATCTTCACTGTGGAAAACAGAGATGCAAAACTAAAAATGTGAGATAAACCAAACTCTAATTTTATTTGGTTGTTGGCCCACATTAAGTGGTGATTACATTTTTTAAAAAAAATCCTAGAGAGATGGCTATCATTTTCTTTGATTTTGCGGATCTAGTAAATCATGACACTTTGCATGCATGTTTGCCACACAAGAACAATCAAAATAAGGAGTTGAAGAGAAATGCCAATTAGTCAAAGCAGGTTCAGATTTACTGTCCTATATTCAAAAATTGAAAACAAAAACAAAACATATTAACAGGCTCTTTTGATGTTGCCTTAATACAAACCAAGAACATTTAAAAGAATGGAGGCGGCTGAATAAAATACTCCATCAAGGAAAAAAAAAAAAGATTTTTAAGGTGAACAATGGTTGTGAGCAGTCTCAGTAAGAATGCTATAGCTGAGGTCACAGTTGTCTCTGGATTGAGTGTGAAAAATTAATAACCCTCTGAATTTAGTTGAATGTTGTATTCTGCAGTACTTGACTCCATTAAAACTGGAATCTTAATGCTCTGTTCTACTTTCCTAACACTGATACTTAAATATGCTTCTTAAACCGCCCTAACCAAAACACATGAGTAATCTATATGCAATGTAATGGCACCAGGAAGAGAATACACAATTTCTTCTCAGCCAAATTTGGTTCTCCCTGCTGTGTCAGAGAGATGATGCAAAATATCACTGATGCCATGAATTGACTGGTCACATTTACAACCCTGACACTGTTTATTGGAATTAAGTAGGCAGTAACACTGGTTGGAGGCTCAGAGGGGTTGGTAAAGACTTGACAGGAAGAAGTCTGATTTATAAACTTTCTCATCTATGGATTTTCAAGAGAACTTTAATGTTCTAACCTTTGTGGCAGTGTCCAGTTTATCCAATAAACTGTCCAATAAACAGTTCTTGAGAGGTTTGTGAGGACTTGCTGGGACTATCACCCCAGGGCTCAACACAGAGCAGACAGAAAAACCCATCTCCCAGTCTTTCCCTGGAAAAGGTCTATTTGCATACTGTAAAAGCTGCTGCCTAAGGGTCAGGCTTCTAATTCAGCACACATGTAGGAGCTCATTGCCCTCCTTCCCAGAGACTGCGGAGGCCAGTGGGTACCATTTCCACATTCTCCATCTGGCTCACTCCAGGTCGCTGGAGTCTCCCTGGAGGGAGCTTATAAACATGTGTGGCATGCCAGCTTTTGCAGCTGCCACCCAGAGGATGAACCCCTTGACTGCCTGGCTCTGGTGAACAGTGGAGCTTGTGTTCCAAGGCCACACGGGACTGTTGCAAACCAAGAAACGGTTCTTAACCAGCTATTACCTACCCCCCCTTCCCCCCAGGACTCAGTGCAGAGGGAACAGACAGAAATTCCCATACCCAGTCTTTCCCTAAAGAAGGCCTAATTGCATACCTTAAAAGCTGCTTGCTGAGGATTAGACTTCTAATTTAGCATGCATCTACGGGCTGAATGTGATCTTCCCCAGAGACCAAGGAAGCAAGCAGACACCGTCTCCACCTTCTGCCTGTAACCTCTACAAACTGCTGATATCTCCCTAGAAGGAGTTTGTACTCAGGCCTGGCAACATGGCTTTTGCAGCTGACACTCTGGGGACACACCCCTGGATCACCAGGCTCTCACTGGCTTGTGTTTGCCTCTCCCACACAATAGCAGCAAACAGTTTTTAACCAGCTATCTCTCCCCCACCCCCAGCCCTCGGGGGCTCAGAGGGAACAGAGAGAAACTCTCCTCTCTTAGTCTTCTCATGAAAGAAGTCTATTTGAATAATTTAAAAGCTGCTGCCTTAGTGGCTGGCTTCCAGTCAACCTGCATCTAAGTGTAGAGGGTGAGCCTCTCCTTTGGTACACTGACACATCTTGGTACAACCTAAAATCTTGGGAGCCACTAAGAACAAAAAGGTGGCTTTAACAAACAAAAAGGGTTGTTTTTAAAAAGATAGTCTCTTCACAAAAAGGTTACGAGAAAACTAGACAGCCACGTGCAAGAGAATGAAACTAGACTACCATCTTACACCATCCACAAAAATTAACTCAAAATGGATGAAGACTTGGATATAAGACCTTGAAAACATTAACTCTTAGAAGAAAAGGAGGTAAACTCCTTGACAATGGTTTTGGCAATGATTTTTTTTTTTTTTTTTGATTTGACAAAAAAAAGCAAAGGTAGTAAAAGCACAAATCAACAAATGAGACTACATCCATCTAAAAAGCTTCTGTACATTTAAAGAAACCATCAGAAAATGAAAAGTCAACGTATAGAATGGGAGAAAATATTTGCAAATCATACATCTGACAAGGGGTTACTATGTAAAATATATAAGGAACTCACGCAACTCAATAGCAAAAAAGCAAAACAATACAATAAAAAATTGACAGGAAAAAATGAATAGATATTTTGCGAATGAAGACATAAAAATGGCCAACAGGTACATGAAAAGGTAATCAACATCACTAATCATCAGGGAAATGCAAATCAAAACCACAATAAAATATTAGAGTGGCTCCTAATCAAAAAGACAAGAGATAATAGTCATCAGCAGGGATATAAAGAAAAGGGATCCCTTGTGCACTGTTGGAAACTTAAATTAGTTCAGCCACTATGGAAAACAGTATAGAGGTTTCTTAAAACTTAAATAACTACTGTATGATCCATAAATCCAACTTCTGAGTATATATCCAAAGGAGGTTAAAACAGGATATCAAAGACAAGTCTGCACTCCCATATTCACTGCAGCATTATTCACAATAGTCAAGCTATGGAAACAACCTAAGTGTCCACCAACAGATAAATGATTAAAGAAGTAGTAGTATATACACGATGGAATACTATTCAGCCATGAAAAAGAAGGAAATCCTGACATTTATGTCAACATGAATGAACCTTGAAGGTATTATGCTAAGTGAAATAAGCCAGACAAAAAGAGAAATACTGCATGGTATTGCTTATATTTAGAATAAAAAAAAAAGTCAAATTCATAGAAACAGAGTAGAAAAGTGGTTTCTAGGGGCTGGGAGGTAGGGGAAATAGGAGAGGCTGATAAAAGGGTACAAACATTCAGGTATAAGATAAATAAGGTTAGTCTATGAAAATAATATAAAAGATAGTGACTATAGTTAATAACACTGTATTGTATAATTGAAATTTGCTAAGAGAGTAAAACTTAGATGTTTTCACCAAACAAAAGAATGTCAGATAGATGTGTTAATTAACATTTTAAAAGAATTTAAAATTTTACATGTACATGTAAAAAAGATTTACATGTACAGTAAATCACCACGATGTACACTTTAAATATCTTATAACTTTTAATTACATCTCAATAAAGCTAAAATTTAAAAAAATGTTAAATACAGTCATAAGGGTGGGGCTCTAATCAGGTAGGATTAGTAAGTTAAGAAGATCTCTCTCTCTTTCTCTCTCTCTCTCTACCATGTGAGGACATTGCAAGAAGGCAGCCATCTGCAAGCCAGGAAGAGAACTCTCACCAGGAACCAAATCAGCCAGCACTTTGATGTAAGACATCCCAGCCTCAAGAACTGTGAGAAAATAAATTTCTATTGTTTCAGCCACCCGGTCTAGTGCATTTTGTTATGGCAGCCCTAGCAGACTAAGACATCACGCATGCCACTTGTTCTCCTGATTTAGTAGAGATGTTTGGAACATAATCCTATACTATACAGATATTTTACCCACTCCTCATAATTTACTAGAAACTACACCCTAGCCTAATGGAATTCTATGAGTTTGCATTATCCCCTAATGCTAGCCTCCCCGGCGTGTCCCTTCTAAATTCTCAATGAACAAATCAATTAACAAAACATCATCTATTTACATATATATTAGATTCTCAAACTATTATCACAGCACAGTTTGGTAATATAAACAAGCATGAATGTGCTAGAGTGTAATTATTTGATAAACTGGGTAACTGTACGATCCTTTCTGCTTTAGCAAGATTACAATAAAACACAATATGGTGGTGTTTGGGGCAAAAGCAACTTGAACACCAAAGCTTTTAATCTTGATCAATAAAGGCGGAAACATGAAATATCCAGGTAGGGAATTGTGTATTATTCATGGAAAAATAAGTCAACTTGAATTGGGCAACAGATTTTTGTTGATTAAATAATGTATTTGTGTACCTACTAACTGATAAATTTAATAATTAATAGAATACTCCAACCAAAAGACAAGACATCCACTTCTAATTTGTATTGATAATTCAATTTCAGTTTGATGGAACTCAGTATTTCCTTTAGTGCATAAAAAGCATTTCTAACTCTGTAAGAAGGACCCTAAATAATCGATATGTTGTAAAAATTCAGACAGACTACACTATTAAGCATGGACTATAATTGTTCCTTGCACTTCTAAACCAAAATAAATTGTAAAAGACCTATTCAATATTATTTCATAATCATAGGGAACTTAGCAGCTAGTTATTGAGAGGGAATATTATATTTGATGATATCTAGCCCCAGATTAGTCTAAAACATTAATAATCTAGAGTATGGTTATTTACAGCTCTTGGCCTCACCCTACCATAACAGAAAGCTAGCAAAATGTATTATTTTACTATGTCTTTTATATATTCATGACCAATATATACTATATTTTGTTAGGCAACCTATACTGCCCCTCTTACAACATATTGAGAAGAGGTTAGATGAGACTTGGGGCAAATGCAAGAGTACTGAAATATTTATTCAGAAAATCTGGGGGCTCATTTTACTTACAGACCTTGGTTTGTATACACATGGGTTTTTAGCAAAAACAGAATTTAGATGCATAGGCTTCTATGCCTGCACTGCAACAAAATTTATCTGATTTAAGGATAATAGTCTAAGTATTTCAGTCTTATACATGGCAAAATACTGGCATTTACGGATTCCCAATCAAATTTGGGGATTATAGCTTATTCAGAAATCAACTTGTAAAACTTGAAATGCTTTTCAAAAAGAAAGCAATATTATACATGGTAGTAGTATGCTTTCTCAGACTATCTACTAAATCTTTCTTATTTAACTCATGTTATATATAAAGTATTTAATCTATGGTTATCATGAATCCCCAAATAATAATTAGTATTTACTGATTCATTACCACAACAAAAATATTACATCTATTATCACATCTATTTCTGCAGATGAACCAAAAAAAAATTCAGTGGGATATGTGAAACTGAAATTCCCATTTTATACTAGGTAAAGGAGGTTTATTACCTTTTCCAAGATCACAAGTCTAGTCAAAATAGCTAACATTTATACAGTTTAAATGCACGATAAACAGTACTTGTTATCTGCTAAGCATTATGAAAGAGCTTCCCTTGTATTTAAATAATTTAAAATCATCACTCCCAATTTTAGGTTTAATATCTTTATTAAATTGATTCTAATGTTTACCTCCCAAATATGATTGTGGTTTGTTCCACATGCTTAAACCTAATCCTGAGATGTGTAGTCCTAAGATGTTCTGAAGATGTTGATGACGTGCAATAATGGGGAGAATGTAAGTGGGTAAAAGTCACATTTTTGGAAAAGTTCAACTCCTGTTTATGATTTATTTCTGGTGTTTCTGGGTCACTCCATTTTAACATGGAATGTTCATATCATGTAAATTCCTGCCCCAGAGCCCCCATCACTTGTTTTGTTTTATTTTACTGTTTGTTTAGATAGTACAGAAGGAAAAAAAAAACATATTAGACATAGGTGAATCTTTAAAAGTGTCAAAGGAGTAGATTTTACCTAGATTTCAGAGAAGAACTCTATAACCATCTGTTCAATTTTCATGAAAGCAAGCTGATCTTCAAGTCATTAAAATAAAATTTAGAGCAGGATGAGGGACAGGCTCCCTGGTGGTGTGGAGAGCTGCTGGAGATACACGAGAGCTTGGGGATGACAGCAAGGAGATTGCCACTGTCGGAAGATGCATCCCTACAAATTCATTTTTATTTTATTTTTTGTCTCTTTTCTCTTCTCCTTAATAATATGTCTTCCTATTGAAACTTCTTATAGGGAGAATGAGAGAATAAGAACTAAAAAGATATTTAGAACAGGGGAATTTTATATCATTAAGCTAAAATAAATTATTCATTTACTTAAAGAATATTTAGATTTGAGAGACAGCGAAATATACTGGTTAGGAGTGCAAGCTCTGGAGTCAAAAGGCCTAGATTTGAATCTTGGCTCTACCACATAATACTTGTGTCACTTCAGGGGCCAGATACTTAATTTTTGCCCCAGGTTTTAATTCGCAAAGTTGTGGTAGCAATAACAGATATCTAATTTAGTTATTTTAAAGATTAAATAAAATAATTCATGTAAAGAACTTAAAACACTCTGGCATATAGCAGGCCCCAGTAAGAGTTAACTATTGTCACTGTCGCTATTGGTAACAGTAATGTTATTTTTAAATATACATTGTGTTCTAGATGCTAAGGTGATAGTTTTACACAGAGATCTATACAAATCGCAACCACACAGATACTCTCCAATATTGCTGATGGTATATTCTAATGGGAAACAATACCATATTCTGATATGATGTAGGAAAAACAAAATCTCCAAATGACCTTACATCAGCGGTCCCCAACCTTTTTGGCACCGGGGACCAGTTTCGTGAAAGACAATTTTTCCACGGACAGAGCCGGGGGGATGGTTCAGGCGGTAATGCGAGCGACGGGGAGCGATGGGGAGCGGCAGATGAAGCTTCGCTCGCTCGCCCGCCGCTCTCCTCCTGCTGTGCGGCCCGGTTCCTAACAGGTCTTGGACCGGGGGTTGGGGACCCCTGCCTCACATCAAACCCATTTGCTGCATGCAGCTAGCAGGGTGAATGGTAGAGTGGCAAAGTGGAACTTTCTATCAGGATTTCCATTTCCATAGGCTCATGGACCCACAGACATGAACGTCATGGGGTCTCTGGAGGGTTTAGGCATCGTGGACAAGTCCCTACTTTTTGATTCAATTTCTTTAAGGAGCAGGAGAACCTCTTAACAAAGCATAAGGGTGAACTTCAGAGTTAGAGAAGCCTGAGTTCCCCCCTTGGCTTTACCTTATAATAGGTTTGTGAACCTGAACAAATTACTAAACTTCTATGAGACACAGACCCGGCATTTGTACAGTGGAGATGATAATACATACACACTAGGCAGATGAGAACTAAAAGGGGTGATGTATATAAAACATAGTTGCTTACATATAATGAGGCTTTAGCAAGTTGGCTCTTCTTGTATTATAATATCTAAACATTAAATTGGAAAATCAAGCACAAACTTAACTTTAAAAAAAAAAAAAAAAAGCTAACATTTGTATATGTGTACATACGTATGTATTTTCATATTTAGGCAAAGGCCCTTGGTATATGTCCCCAGAGATCGTGGCTAAAACAAAATCCTTTTTACTTGAGAAGCCCTTTAAATCTGAAAGGTTGGCAAGAGCAGATTCTTAAGTCCTCTTGTATGAATTAGTAGACCATATTTCTCAGCTTTCAAATCCCTTTTCCCAACATAGACCACGGTCCAAATATTTACACTGACCCCTCCAAAGTATAAGCAAACTGGGCTTGTACTGAAGCTTTGTTCATCACCTTCCCATTTCTTTTCAGCTCACTCCCAGGCACTTAATGCCATTAGGCAGAAGTATGCCACTGATGGCACTGCACTTGGCAGGGCTGGTGCTCCCAGGTGGAGAAGCAGATGTATAATGGACCTATTTGAAAATGCTACATTAGAGAAAGAGCTGTACAAACAAAATTAGTGAGATAATGCCGAGGATTGCTCTTCCTTTTGTTGCATCATAATTTATCATCCAGAAAAAGGAATTGCCAGGTAAACCATGGAGGACCACAATTAAGGGGGAAGGCAAAGTGAAGGAGTTTTGACATGGCAGATGTCCCCTGGATATTGTGCAGGGAAAGAGAAAGCAAACTAAGGCATTCGGCTCATATGTCCGTGCATGTTAAGCCATTTAGCTGGCGTATGGAATGCTGCAGGTTGTCCCAGGGTTATAGACAAGGAATTAAATATCGACTCAGCAAGAGCTCAAATGAGAGGTCTAATTAAATTAAATAGTACAAAGGGGAGGCTTGTTTCATAGACCCCAGTAATTGCTTAAAACTCCAAAGAGACTAAATAAACGTCAAAAAGGTAGAGTAACAACGAGGCAGATACATATAGTGAGACACAGGGAAGACATAAGCATAGAAATGAACAAAAGTTCAAAGGCTATTGTTGGCCCAATTGTGAAAAACGCTTAGATGTTGTCACGACCATAAGTAATTAGTGCTGCCTTTAAAGTCTGGCATTGACACGTGCATCAGCATGTTAGTTTTAATTTTACTTTAGTGACTGGCTATGTGCAGAAATGCCTTAGGGTAATGCCCTTTCCTTGGACGGACTTGATGAAGAGCTCATGGAGAATAGGTGTAATACTTTTGAGCTCTAAAAGGGCTGTGTTTCACGTTCCACTCCAGAAAGGACAGTGTGTAAAGGACCATGAGAATAACTCTAGTGTACTCAGCGTTGGCTGTTTCATAATACAATGCTGGAAACACGGGACAGCATTATGTGAACAGGCGGAAAGACGAAGAAGGACTCTGATTTTATTTCTGTGACCCCAAAGCTACCATCACTGGACACTGGGGGTAGCAGAGCCCCTCCTAGATGCGAGAATGAAGGTGGCAGAGAGGAAGAAAGAGACAGATCTCCCTCCTTGTACTTAAGCTCTCTGAGCCTTAGTTTCTCATTTTAAAATGGAAATAATAGTGGGACTTTCCTCAGAGCATTGTTTGTATATAAAATAATGAATATTTGTGAGGGATTTAAAATATCTGGTCATTATTAAGAGCTCGATAAATGTTAGTTATCATTGCTGCTATCATTCTTCTTCTTGTAATTATCACAGAGGTGAAGAATAAGCACCTTGTCCTAAAAAAGTGCCTCATCTGCTCAAAGTTTGAGATATGGACCCCAAATCTACTCAATTTTCCATTTTCACTAGAGCTTCAGTGCACATTGCTGGGCAACTTAGTATTACTTATTTATGCTTTAGAATCAGAGGACTGGGTTTAAGTCTTGCCCTGCCTCTTAACAGCTTTGTGGTCTTGGAGAAGTTGTTCAACCTCTTTAAGTTTCAGTTTCCATATCTATAAAATAGCAATAAAACTTCTTTCTGTTAAAAATTATGAAAGCAAATGCATTTCAAATATTTAGGGCAATGCCTAGCATTAATGAGCACTCAGTTTCATGTACATACACAGACATCCATATATTACATATATGGTTTACATATATGAGCTATACTTGCATGCACACACACACACGCACACACACCACCATTTATTCCCTAAAATCTAAATAGAGTCACAGAATCTTTTAGCTTGATGAGACCTAGTCATATGATTCATTCTCTCTGTCCTTGTCAGTCTCTGTTTCTATCTCTGTCTTTCTGTCATTCTCATTCACACACACACACACACACACACAGAGACACATGCTATGCAGGGAAAATGTTTAGGGGTTTATACTTACACTATTTCTTAATCCAGACATGCCTTTCCTGATTTATTATTTATCTAGCATTTATTAAATTATCTGACATTTTAGAGCAAGTCATAATTTCAGCTCAGTTTCATAGACCTTTTCTTCTCTCCACCTAACCAAATTCTTCCAATTTTTTTTATTATTTAGCTGAAGTTTTCTGTGAAGTTCTTCAGACTATGCAAATCAGAGTGCTTTCTTTGCTGCAGATCTTGGTCACTTATTGCTTAAAACATGTATTTGTTTATTAATTTGGTGCTGCTCTTAAGCATTTCTGTAACATATTGACTTAATGTCCTCTGCCCAACATCTTAAAATCCCATGCTATCAGAAATGTTAGTCTTACCAAAACCATTCCCCGGAAATTTGGGGTGGCTTAAGTTCTACTCTGTGTTGCAATTGAATAATTCTGAACATATGACATTTGCATAAACACTCTAATGTTGAATAAAAATATTTCTGTGCCCAATCTTTCTTAAAGTCTAAGAGTTAAATGTCTCCATTTGCATTGGCAACAAGTAGATTACAGTCCAAATGTCTATCTGAAGATCATTTATCTTATGCTGAATGCAGTTAAGGATAGCCCAAGCTGTACTTTGTACAGTTCTTCCAATACTCATCAGCCATGCATGGACCAAACTCTAACCTTGGCTCAGAAGCAAAGATAATTATTCTTCCTCAAAGCCCTTATCAAATGCCACTGCTAAAAAAGGGATGGGCAATAAGCAGTCTTACGATATGCAGAGGAATTATCTCACTAAAAGGAGAACATTTTCCTAGGCTTCTCCTTAAATGTAATTTGAAATAAACATTTATAACTAGATGAAACACATCAATAAGTAATATCACTTCATGGAAACTTATCATTAGCCCATATTAGCTAATACTATGACTACTGCTACTACTACTATTACTGCCACCAGTTAATATTTAATGAGCACGTGCTATATGCCAAACACTATGCTAAGACCTTACATGCAGAATTTTATTTCCCTCCTGGAAGGTGTTTATCAGCCAGTGAGCAACATTTCTAGCCTTTCGTTTCCTAGTACAGAGATGTTGGAGGTCTCACAGTGAGATTTGAGAAAGTACATAAACCCTTTTTCTGATTAACTATGTAAGTGAAAGCTCCCTAACAACTTGTATCAATCTTAAAAGTGACCAAAAAGTAAAAACTTTGTTGTTTTAAGTCATTGAGAATTGAGAACCATTTGTTATGACAGCAGAATCTAACCTAAATTGACTAACTCAGGGTTGTTGACTAGAAAAACCTTCCTTAACTTTCTTTTTTCCATTATAGATATTCTTTTCTATGCTATTTGATGCAGAATCTGAGGCTAGATTAAAAATGATTTATTTTTGTGCAGAAGGGGAGTTAATCTGTACTCTACATCTGCTTGAAAGTATAAGTGAAGCTCCTAAAACATTTATAAAAGGATGTCAATTTTGTCATTAGCAATAATACCATGCATGTGTGCACACACACACACACACACGAAAGCACACACACATATACACAGTACTTGCTCAATGTTTGCAATGTATTAGTGATATCTAAACTGTATGCACCTTTTGGAAAAAACACAGAGCTTTTTCATAAAATTCAACCATGAACTGTCTGTGACCCAGGCCTTGACCAGAAACTTTCCTGAGACGTCTAATATTGCAAAGAGATGACTTAATGCACTTGTTTCCCCTGGGGTGTCAGAGCATTATTTTTGTCATCAGCTACAACATCAGAAAGCAGCATTTCCAGACCATATTATCATAACTCCCTGCTGAAAAGCCTTGAATAAATTGAGGTTTAATGTGGCAACTTCAGGTTTATTGAGGGTCAGTGTTAAGAAACGTCTGTCTGAACATTTCTGTCTTTTATAGACCCCTAGGTTAGGACCTCATTCATTACATTATCAATTGTTACTCAAATAGTAACCACACACACTACATTTCTTTCTAAATTTAAAGCCTGATAACCTTTTTCTCCCTAAAGAAATTTCTATGCTGCTTATCATCAAGCAATGAAAACTACATAATACAGTTACTTATTTAATTTCCAGTTCTAGAGCAATTTAGCCAAAAGCTTGGTAATCCACATTTCTTTGTTTTTTTAAAAATATTCTTTAGAGTATGTCTTAAGTTTTAGTGTCGAATTCTTATATTTTTTCTTGATTTATAAAACTGCTAAAATTTTTCAGAAGCATGAGGAATACAAATTCTATTTGTGAGTTAGCATTTCCTAAAATTAACTTATTTTCTTTTTTGCTGTTTTTTTTTTTTCAACTGAATTCCTTGAGAACAAGGATTGTTGACTCATCTCCATATTGTTTCAGGGCAGCAAAGTGAGAATAAATAAATGTTAGTGCAGAGTGACACAAAGAGCTCTGAAACCAGAGCCTGGATTCACATTTTCACTCTATCACTTACTAACCATATAACATTTGGCAAGTTTACAAGTTTACTTGTAGCACTGTTGAGAGGATAAGAGAATATATACAAATGTGTCAATAAGAGTGGTGTATTCAGCAAATTCTCCTATCACCTCTTTTCTATATACAAAGAAATTGACAGCAATGCTATCATTTGTCTCTGGAGTAGGTATCTACAAAGAGAGCGTGAAAGGAATTTGTGCATGTGGTTTCCTGAAGGTCTGTTCTCAGGAAAAGGGTGAGAAAGAAAGAAGAATAGGGTGGGTGAGGGTAAAGCTAAATAAGAACATTACTAGTATCAGCCAGAGGCCAGCTTTGGCCTGATTGCATAGGGGGCTGTGAAACTGCACAGCAGAGTTGATTCCATCTTGAGGCAAGGAACCTGGACTTTTGTATCCTCCTCTCAAGTCAGTCACTGGCTATAGGCTTCCAGGCATGCGGGGGTGGTGGTACATAACCAGACAGGGCGATTCCTGTTTGACTGAAAACAATTCTCCAGAGAGGGGAGCAGCTGTGAGATGTCAGCAGCCAGCGCTTGCAGCAGCTGGAAGATGGGAGAACTACCAGGTAAAGGCACCTGGCGGGAGTAACAACGTCAGTAGCAGCACTGTCAGGTTTCCCTTAGTTCTCATCTTCCCTTAGAACAGTAGTTCTCAACCAGGGACAATTTTGCATTTGGCAGTGTCTGGAGACATTTTTGGTTATCACAACTGAGTGAGGGGGTATGGGGTGGGCGCTGGCATCTAGTGGGTAGAGTGCAGGGATCCTGCTAAACATTTCACAATGCACAGGACAGCCCCCCCAGAGCAAATAATTATCCAGCCCTAAATCCCAAATGCCAATAGTGTCAAAGATGAGAAATCCTGGAATAAACAGAAACAGAAGTCAATGTGTAGTATTTTTGATTAACAGTTATTGATATGCTATTAATATTATTCAGACTTTAGTAATCAAAAGGGGAAAATGTCAGACTTCCCTGGTGGTGCAGTGGTTAAGAATCTGCCTGCCAATGCAGGGGATACAGGTTTGAGCCCTGGTCCGGGAAGGTCCCACATGCTGCAGAGAAAATAAGCCCGTGAACCATAACTACTGAGCCCGCATACCACAGCTACTGAAGCCCGCGCACTTACAGCCTGTGCTCCGCAACAAAGACCCAACGCAGCCAAAAATATATAAAGTAAATAAATAAATTTATAGAAAAGAAAAGGGGAAAATGTATTGATTTCACACACACATACACAAACACACCCTCACAGGAACTTTTTATCTTGTAAATGTAACTACTGTTACTTCATAATCTGCATCAACAGGCACAAATTCAGCATGAGATGAATCACAGACTGAAATGACTACTTTTGCAAATGCCATCCATACTGCCTTGTGCCTTTTTTTCACTTCTCCTGTCAGGTCTGCTTTTGCCCATGCCTTTATGGGTTTTGACACCAACACTTGGCTGTCCTAGAATCTTTAGCTCCTTGACTTTTCCTTCTCTCCCCTTTTCTTCTGTGCTTTTTCTCCCTGGTTTGCAGCTGAACTCAGGATGAAGTGAACATCAGGATGTTTGCCTCCAGCTCTGCTCTTTTCCTTAGCTGCACTTTGTCTAATGGGGAATTTGGCACCATCCTATAGCTGTCAAATACATCATGCTCGCTTTCAAGGCCTCTCTTCCCACCTCTTTGAAGTTCTGTGTTTCAGGTTGTTTAGCACACAATAGAAATAATGAGTCCCTTCTCTTCTTTTCTAAGGATTGTTAACAATTAAGCTAATTTTTTTTTTCTAAAACAGAAATAGTCTTTTCCATTAAATTTTAAATTCTTCCAATATTTTCCTTTTTAATAATATAGAACTATTTGACATACAATAAGAACATGGCAACAATTATAAGAAGTAAATTTAACAGTAGAGACTCTCACATCACATTTATATTTTTCTTCCTTTTCCCCCTCCATTTCTTTTCTTCTTAACTTTTGTGTGTGTGTATATGCATTATCCAGATGTTTTATCCTCTCCATCTCTTAACTTCACAAAGAAGATTTCACAAAACAGATCACTGCTGTTCTGTGAGAGATACCACAGCAGTCTCAGTAAAGCCATGTCAAATCAATCCTATACTTATGGACAGTATATTGCACCATTTTGATACACATCCCTCACTTTTCTCTAGATCTAAAATTAACAGGTAACTCCTAAAGCATCTGATCTCATTCTCACTGATGGATATTGTTTAAGCAAAATTCTAGTAGCAGTCTTTTAAGACAAATAAAAATAAAACAAAACATCTTGCTATGTCATATTATAATTTGGCAATTGGTGCTTAGAGGAAAATTCTGTATAAGAACTGGGAAGAGAAAGTGAGAGCAAAAGGAAATAAGAAAGATAGTGAAATAGGAAGCACCAAAAATCTATCGCCCCTCACAGACCACAACTGTACTGTACAATTGTCCAATCTGACTTATGTAACTATTTAGGAACACTGGAGTCTATTGAAGGTTTCCAACTTCCAGAGGAAGGTTTGGAAGGTACATTATGGTTAATTTATGTCAATTTCAGCTCTTAGCACCGTAGCAGCTATCCATCCCCCACTCCTCAGCCACTTGACAGGCAGCTGTGCACATGTTCCTGTAGTAGCTTGCATGCAACTTATGAGAGCTAGGGTGGAAAAAGTATGCTGTCTCAATATCAGAAAGCTGTGATCTTATCCCTGAGTGCTGCTTCTCATCACAAAGGTACAGACAAAGTGGCAGAGGCCATTGTTGCACCTACCCTCATTGTTATAAGCCCTTTTCACTCTGGCTCAAGTGACTTCTAGGGGCACCTTTCTTTACCCTCATTTTTCTTTTTTCTTTCCTCTTTTGGAAGCCAGATATTGAAGATTAGAACATTCAAAACCAACCACAAATACATGGGGAATTAGAAAGTCACTGCACATACCCAGGGGAAGGCACAGGCTCATAAAACACCTGAGAAGACCGCCAGGTTACACTTTAGGCTGATCACTGACACAGAGATAGCCTGCAATAATCAAAAAGCAAAACAAAAGACCTCACAAAAAACCAAAAGCAAACACACACATACACAGCAAACCCTGGGGAAGAAGGAGAATCTGATTTGCAAAATTAGATTCAAATGACTAGTTTTCAACATAAAAGCACACAACATACAAAGAAATAAGAAAGTATGTTCTATTCAAAGGAAAAAAAAATAAACCAACAGAAACTGTCCCTGGGAAAGACATGATGGCAGATCTACCAGACAAAGACTT
Organism: Eschrichtius robustus; assembly: GCF_028021215.1. Classification (NCBI taxonomy): domain Eukaryota; kingdom Metazoa; phylum Chordata; class Mammalia; order Artiodactyla; family Eschrichtiidae; genus Eschrichtius; species Eschrichtius robustus. The sequence continues at coordinate 71,712,865 of NC_090830.1, forward strand.
TAAAACAACTGGTTTAAAGATGCTTAAAGAACTAGAGAAAGATATGGAGAAAGAAAATAATGTATGGACAAAACAGAAGTATCAATAAAGGGAAGCCAAAAAGAAACTCTGGAGTTGAAAAATACAGTAACTGAAATGAAAAATTAACTAAAGGGATTCAGAGGCCAATTTGAGCAGGCAGTAGAAAGAATCAGCAGACTTGAAGATAGTACAAAGAAATGAACAAGTCTGAGAAGCAGAGAGAAACAAGATTGAAGAAAAGTGAACAAGAGCCTAACAGACTTGTGATATATTACCAAACGGACCAACATACCCATTTGTGAGAGTCCCGGAGGAAGAGAGAAAAGGGGGCAGAAAGAATATTTAAAGAAATAATGACTGAAAACTTCCCAAATTTGATGATAGACATGAACATAAACATCCAAAAAGCTCAGTAAACTCCAAGTAGGATGAACATAGAGACTCACTCCAAGACACATTATAATCAAACTGTTGAAAGACAAAGACAAAAAGAGAATTTTGAAAGCAACAAGAGAGAAGCAACCCATCAACTACAAGGAATCCTCAATAAGATAATCATCAGACTTCTCACTGTGAACTTTGAAGACCAGAGGGTATGGGATGATATATTCAAGGTGCTAAAAGAAAGACTGTCAATTGAGAATACTATATACAGTATACTGTCCTTCAAAAGTAGGGAGAAATTAAGACACTCCTAGGTGAACAGAAACTGAAATAGTTCATTACTACCATTAGACCTGCCCAAAAAGAAATGCTAAAAGGGGTCCTGCAGGTTGAAATGAAAAGGCACTAGACAGTAACTCAAAGTTGTATGAAGAAATAAAGGTCTCAGTAAAGGTAAATGCATGGGCAATTATAAAAGCTAGTATTATTATAACAATAGTGTGCAACTCCACTTTTTGTTTTCCATGTGATTTAAGAAGCTAACATTCTTTTAAAAAAGCAATTATCAGTCTAAAAGTAAGTATGAATGTAATTTTGGTTTTTAACTCCACATTTTGTTTTCTACATAATTTAAGACACTAATGCATTAAAATTTTTATTTGTTTATGTTTTTGGACACACAATGTATAAAAATGTAATTTTGTAGCATCAGCAACTGAAAGGAGTGGAGAATAGAGCTGTTAAGGAGAAAAGAATTTGGATGTTATTGAATTTAAGCTGCTACAAATTCAAGTTAAAATGTTATAACTTTGGGATGTTAAACATAATCCCCATGATAATCACAAATAAAATAGCCACAGAATATACAGAAGACGGAATGAGAAAGAAATTTAAATATTCAGTACAAAAGAGACTAAGATCAGAAATTATGAGTTGGAAGGAACCAAAGAGCTCATTTAATTCCAAACCTTGGTTTAAGAGATAGATAAAGAAACCCAAAGAGATTAAGGTCTAGACTACAACCTGGGTCTCCTAATTTGGAGTCCAGTAGTTTTCCCTCCTGTTAGCGTCTCATGTTCAAGATGAAGAATATGTTCTGGTCAAGCTTTCTTAAAAATCTGAGAACATTAAATCATCATTTTTATCAGTTAATACTGTGTTCAAGTCAGTGTTTTCCACCTCTTTCTATTAAAACCATTCCTTATCTTTGGGAGATTGGGATTGACATATATATACTAATATGTATAAAATAGATAACTAATAAGAACCTGCTGTATAGCACAGGGAACTCCACTTCGCTGTACAGTAGAAACTGACACAACATTGTAAAACAACTATACCCCAATTTAAAAAAAATTCCTTATCTCTTGATATCCACAGCAACTATCCCAGCTGAGTATACCAAGACCACCTCCTGCCATTTTGCCACTAACCCCACTCGGAGGCTATAGAGCTTACTTTCAGTAGTGATGGAGTAAAGAACTTGAGAATTAGATTCTGGCCCTGACTCTGCTGTTAGATACTGTCATGCACTAAGGCAAGTCATTGAAAGTCCTTGACCTATTTCATTGTTTGTAAAGCTACTTTGAGTTAGATACTTATAACATGAAGAGATTATAAGATTCCTTCAAGTGTTATTACAACCAGATGCATAGCACAATCAAGAAACTCTAATCCATTGTGATATCAGCTTACCTAAATACCAAGAGAATTTCATAGACTACTTGACTACATTGCAAGGAAAAAAAGAAAAAAAGAAAGAAAAGAAAAAAAGAAAATACCCCCACACCTTTTCTTGTTTTTAAAATATATTCTTTGAATTACTAAGGTCTATTACTTCCATTTGCCTCCTATTCAGCATTAAAAACAAACTGAAAACTCCCAACATTCTTGAGAGTTAAATTTATTGGCCAGGTGTCTTCTTCCTTCTCTTTACTTTTTCTCCTCGCCCTTCTCCCCTTCGTCATTTCTTTCATCTCTCCCCATTCCATTTCATACATCTCCTGGTCCTTTTTTAAATCTCTAAATACTTCAGTTGATTTTCCAAATCTTCTTTTAGTTTTCCCAATGTTCTTGATGACTACCAATGATTGCAGCAGGTTCAGAAAGCTCATTAACTAATTCCCTTAATGTCTTAACATGGCAAGCACATTAACCTACTAAATCATTCTGTATGTAATTCATTGCCTGCGTTCTGCAGGCCCTAGTGGCTCTTTCAGTCAACAGCTACATTGTTACTGTTCCCTATCATTCCTAGTTGAATGCGCACTGCCCCTTGACTTCAGCTAAAGCTGAATTGCTGTTGTTTGGCAAATTTTCCATCTTGCTGATCTTTCCCCCCCTGACTGATTAGTTTTATTATTTATCCAATTTTTAAAATTGTGGCTCTGGCACACCTGCTCAGGGTAAGACAGCACAATTAAACACATTAAAGGAAATGCACAAAACATGGTGATTATGTAATTAATCAGCTTGAGGTAGTATAAAAAATTGCTAGCCTAGAAGCATAACACTTTGGGAAAGGGTAATTTTAAGAATTTAAAACCATTTTAATTATTTGATTTTTTTCTCTTAAATTCATATATATATATATATATATATATATATATATATATATATATATATATATATATATATATATACAGGCTAGAATATAAGAATATTTATTTCTTTATAGCAAGACTCCTTTCACAAGGTAAAATAGCTTCCCCACTTGGCACCATGCTTAAGGACACTAGAGGAACAACTGACAGAGAATTTATTGGAATGCCCATAGGTAACCCAGGTACATCTTAATCTTCGTAGAGTTATATTTGTAATGTGTTCCTAATTAGTACATTAATAAGTCAAGAAGGCTATGGAAAATGATCTGCAACAGTATGTTTAATTACATAGTTTCACTGTGTTTTGCTATCATTTTTTTCAATTAAGCTTTTATATATTCCCCCTTTTTGTGAGAGAGGATAGCCATTGGAAGGCTTCCTTTTCATGTGACTGAAGCATAAAATGAAGCTGAGTTAGTTTCCATAATCCAGGCAATGTCCTGGAGCTCAGCTCTGGTAGAATAATGTCTAGCACACAGTATATCTGATTACTATCTCAAATCACTGGTATTAACTTCGATTATTTTCTCTTCTAAGCAATACTGAAAAGTCTTTGAATATATGGACATATTTACTTTGTTCTTTTGCTAAAATAAAACTGTGGATAGAGCACTCAAGTCTTAATCTTAATGGGAAATTACTGCTCCCATTTTACCAAAATGACTGTATCTAAATGTTTTTATATCCTCATTCATCTGTATCTAAATGTTTTTATATCCTCATTTCTCTTCATTTATCTGGATCTGTTGCTCAGGAGAAAAGTTCTTTTTTTCCAAATCTACACTTTCTACCTGTTTTCCTAATTCCACTCCTTCTCCCCTGTTTAAGATTTTATTCTATCAGTTACAGTCTTAATCCTTATAGATTCATTCTTTTCTGGTTCTTGCTCTTTACCTGAACATTTGCTCAATTACTACCATTTAAAAAGTACATAAGTAAAATGCTAACCAAAAAAAAAAAAAAGGGGGGGGGGGAAGAGTAATAAGAAGAAGCTTCCAGCAATTCCATTTGCCCAAGTCTGTCTCAGTCTCTTCCCCACCCTCCACTTTCTCCTTCCTTTCAACTACAAACTGCTGGAAAATCTAGTGTAAGCTACCATCTTTTCTCTCTTACTGCATACTCAGTATTCAGCCCACTATGGCCTAATTTTTGCTTTCACCGTATTACTGATCCCGCTTCAGAAAAGATGTAAAGATACCTTATAAATGTAAAATCCAATATGTGCTTTAAGGCTCAGTTAACCTGAATTTTCTGTGTTTCTAGTTACTGGCTATTGTATCTTCAATCATTCAAAAATACTCATGGACTTTATAGTCTAAAGGAGAAAATGTATAAAAAAGTAGATAATTACAATATATATGAGTACTGCTGTGACTTTTGTCTTAATAGAGGGATATGGTATAATTGCTAGTTGTCACCCAATAACTATTCTCTCTTCGTGGAAACAAAACTCTGATTTAGATAGGGAAAGCAACATGCCTAGATTAAAACACACAGAAACAAACAAACAGATTTTACATTTTGTGGTGTCCTTTGCAGTTATACATAGCCATATAACTGAAGTCTTGGCAATAATATGTAAGAGAAAGCATTTGCAAGAGACTTAAAAAAGATTTAGGAATGTTTGCTTCTGTGTCTCTTCATTTTTACTGTCTGGAATACAAATGCCATAGCTAGAGTTAGAGAAGACATATTTTGATCCTAATAAAAATGGAAACCAGAAGCCAAGCATAATAAAGCAGAAAGACATAAGAGCCTGATTCCCTGATGACTTTGTGAAGCTGACATTCAGAACTGCCCATTATGGATGGATGGATGGATGGATGGATGGATGGATTGATTGATTGAGATAGTAAACTCCCAATTTCTTTAAACAGCTACAACTAAGTCTCTGTGTCTGATACAGGCACTTTAGAATAACATGTGTAGGAAAAACATTCTTTCTGGATCTCTGTCTCAGCTATTTTTGGTCTTATTCAGCATACTTTCACTGGATGATCCCATCTATTTCTCCTTCATACCTCTCTCCTCATTTCCAAAACCATATGCCCAACTTCTCCTAGACTTTTCTCCTTGGATACCTCTTAGTCGCTTATGACTAAGTCACTTATGACTAAAACCTGAATGAGCTGCCTTACCCTTCTTGATCTGCTCTTTCTTCTGTGTATAGCTTTTGGCTAATGATGCCACTTCTAACTATGAAAGCTACCAACTCTCAAATCATTGGGGGTAAGTCTTAATTCTTCCTTCGTCTTCATCCTTAAAATTCAATAGATCATTGATTCTAATCATTTCTACCTCAGAATTTTTTCTTGCAAGGATACATGCATCTCCATTCTCACCAAGACTGCCTTAACCCAGGTTCTCACTGTTAATGCTCTTGGACTTTTAAAAAAAATCATTCCTAAAGAGTCTTCTATCTTCCAATCTCTCATCTTTCCATCTATCACCACCCTGTTAAAATAAAGATGTAGCATGCAGATGCATACACACACACATACAAACACAAACACACACACAGGAATATTATTTGGCAGTAAAAAGGAATGAAATTCTGCCATTTGCAAAAAAAACATGAATAGACCAAGAAAGTATTATGCTTAGTGAAATAAGTGAGATAGAGAAAGGCAAATACTGTATGCTATTACTTACATGTGGAATCTAAAAAATAAAATAAATGAATAAATATAGCAAAACAGAAACAGACTCATAAAGACCAAACTAGTGGTTACCATCGGAGAGAGTGAAGTGGGGAGGGGCAAGATACGGGTAGGGTGCTAAGAGGTACAAACTACTACGTATAAAATAAATAAGATACGAGGAGTCTCCCAAGGCAATAGAAATAAAACAAAAATAAACAAATCAGACCTAATCAAACTTACAAGCTTTTGCATAGCAAAGGAAACCATAAAAAAAACAAAAAGACAACCTACAGAATGGGAGAAAATATTTGCAAATGATGTGACCTAAAGGGCTTAATTTCCAAAATATACAAACAGCTCATAGAACTCAACAACAAAAAAACAAACAACCCTTTCCAAAAATGGGCAGAAGACCTAAATAGACATTTCTTCAAAGAAGACATAAAGATGACCAGTAGGCACGTGAAAAGATGGTCAACATCACTAATTATTAGAGAAATATAATCAAATCTACGGTGACGCACCACCTCGCACTGGTCAAAATGACCATCATTAAAAAGTCTACAGGGGCTTCCCTGGTGGCGCAGTGGTTGAGAATCTGCCTGCCAATGCAGGGGACACGGGTTCGAGCCCTGGTCTGGGAAGATCCCACATGCCACGGAGCAACTGGGCCCGTGAGCCACAATTACTGAGCCTGCGCGTCTGGAGCCTGTGCTCCGCAACAAGAGAGGCCGCGATGGTGAGAGGCCCGCGCACCGCGATGAAGAGTGGTCCCCACTTGCCGCAACTAGAGAAAGCCCTCGCACAGAAACGAAGACTCAACACAGTCATAAATAAATAAATAAAAGAACGTGAATTTCAAAAAAAAAAAAAAAAAAAAAAAGTCTACAAATAACAAATGCTGGAGAGGGTATGGAGGAAAGGGAACCCTCCTACACTGTTGGTGGGAATGTAAATTGGTACTGCCACTGTGGAGAACAGTATGGAGGTTTCTCAGAAAACTAAACATTGAATTACCATATGATCCAGCAATCCCACTCCTGGCCACATACCCAGACAAAACTATAATTCAAAAAGATACATGCACCCCAATGTTCACTGCAGCACTATTCACAATAGCCAAGACGTGGAAACAACCTAAATGTCCATCGACAGATGAAGGGATAAAGAAGATGTGGTACATACATACAATGGAATACTCTTCAGCCATTAAAAAGAACGAAATAATGCCATTTGCAGCAAGACAGATGCAACAAGAAATTATCTTACTAAGGGAAGTAAGTCAGAAAGAGAAAGACAAATATCATATGATATCACTTATATGTGGAATCTAAAATATGACACAAATGAACCTATCTATGAAACAGAAACAGACTCACAGACATAGAGAACAGACTTGTGGTTGCCAAGGGGGAGGGAAAGAGGGAGAGGGATGGACTGGGAACTTGGGGTTACTAGGTGCCAACTATTACATTTAGAATGGATAGACAACAAGGTCCTTATGTATAGCACAGGGAACTATATCCAATCTCCTGGGATAAACCATAATGGAAAAGAATATAAAAAAAAGAATGTATATATGTGTATAACTGAGTCACTTTGCTGTACAGTGGAAATTAGCACAACATTGTAAATCAACTGTACTTCAATAAAAAAAAAAAGATGCAAGGATATATTGCACAGCACAGAGAAATATAACCATCATTTTATAATAACTTTAAATAGCGTATAACCTATAAGAACATTGAACCGCTATGTTGTACACCTGAAACAAATATAATATTATAAATCAAATATACTTCAATAAAAATAAAATAAAAGGTTAGGTATGAACTCTTTAAAAAAATGTTAACTTCCGAATACATATATCGGTTTATACCCATTTCAAACTTCAACTTTTTCAATTACTCTCAATTGCCTATAGGATAAAGTTGAAATGTTGTTAGTGATCCTTTTGAAACAGCCTCAGTTTCATTTAAAGCTTCTCTTCTATTTCCCACCCCCCTTAACACACACCAACAGACCAAGTACAGTTGTTTGCAATCACTTCAGACTGTTTGTTATTTCCATAAAAATCCTTATCTTTCCCTATTTCTATCTTTCTACTTCAGTTGTTCTATCTACCTCAAATCCTTTTCCCCTCCTTCCCTCATAAATATACAGCTTTTTTGTTTTGTTTTGTTTTTTTACCTATTAATCAAGGACCAAATTAGAGTCAAACCAGTTTCTGGAGCTTTCTCTTGTTCACTTGCCACATCAGTGGAATTAATTATTCCTTCACCTCTTACCATATGCTTTTGTTCATTCAACTATCATATGGCCTATTACATTATTTTGGCCTATTACATCATTTTTGTATATTTAGGTATATTTTATGTACCTTAATTTTGCACATATTTGAGCATCTTAAAGGAGGCTTTGCATCTCCCAGATGTTCTCAGATGCCTGGTACTGAGAGGATGCTCAACTCACGGCTGGAGTTTTGGACTAACTACACTTTGGTTTCGTTATAAATAAAATATGTAACTTCAGGCTAAATGCTTGCAGATAGACATAAGAATCATTGGAAAATTATTTTAATTAAATGGTCTATTATGAAAATGATTTCAGATTCCTTTATGTTATGAACACATCTTCTTTATCCTAAACCCTGACACTCCAGACCCAGAATACATTCTGCCCATTCACTCCAGAAATGCATTCCATTCATACCTATTTCTTTCTAACCAAATATATTTGTTAAAAGTAATGTTTCATGAACCTGATTTTGGAATGCAAACTTTGAAAAGTGTAGTTTTGAATACCAAATTTCTGTAATTTTTAATGGGCTTCCCTGCTTTACAGTCAGGTTTATTACTTTTCAAAAGACCTCATAGAAGAATGATGGCTTAGATTAGAACTTCTTCTCAATTTAAAGAAGAAAGAAGACGAGAACTCAGGATCACAGAGAGAATAAAGCAATTGTGCTTTGGCACACACAAGTTAAATGCATTTTAAAAGCTTTCCAGGATCTACCTGCAAGCAGATGGCAGTAAGGCATGTAAAAGGGTGCATAACATGCTCCCTTTCTTCAGATTTATTTTTTCTAATGGAAAATTACGGGTGAAATGATGACAAAATAGCTTTGGATTTGCAATGCTATTCTTCATTTTATATAATGACAGCTTTTAAATTGTAAATCCTGGATTCTAAATGGCTCATGCTTAATCTATCTGTAAAATATGTAAAGTTCATGAATTTGAATCGTCATATCAAACAGGAAGGGATAAAAACTCAATTTGCACATCTGGAGGAAATTATATTTGGAGGGACAATTAACAGTAATACATTTTAACATAACGTATAGGCCGAACTTCTATCAACATTTTTGAAAGCTTAGCTTCAGGCAACATGAAGAGGTAAATATATAATTGGAAAAGAAAATTCATGTGGATTTAGACCTTGTGAATGACGGTGAGTGTGTGAAATTGAGAAAAGTCAACAGATGACAGGCTTGGGTCTACAAATAAATATATTTTTTACACATTTAAAGTAGTATAATGGGGACTTCCCTGGTGGTGCAGTGGTTAAGAATCCACTTGCCAATGCAGGGGACACGGGTTCGAGCCCTGGTCCGGGAAGATCCCATATGCCGGAGCAACTAAGCCTGTGTGCCACAGCTACTGAGCCTACACTCTAGAGCCCAGAGCCACAACTACTGAGCCCGCGTGCCACAACTACTGAAGCCCACACGCCTAAAGCCCATGCTCTGCAACAAGAGAAGCCATTGCGATGAGAAGCCCACGCACCGCAACAAAGAGTAGCCCCTGTTCGCCGCAACTAGAGAAAGTCCGTGCGCAGCAAAGGGGACCCAACACAGCCAAAAATAAATAAATAAAATAAATGAATTTTAAAAATATAAAGTAGTATAATGTTAAGTGAGAAAGTGAAGACTGAGTGTCTAATAATCCAAAATAAAGATACAATATTTTAAAATGTTTATATACGTATATGCATTCTGTTTGTATATATGCATATATGTAGTCACACACGCATTCATATACCCACACACATTTCTGTGTGGATAGACCGTGACTACTTAAAATGCATTTTCCTTTGAAAAATGATAGGGAACCAATATAGCACAGGTTTTGTTGGTTTGCATTACTGTTTTTGCAAAATTTGAATATCAAGGAAACTAATTTTTTATCTCTAATAATTACTTAGACATAATTTCCAAATTATTCACTTTTGATTTTTGGTTTTCAGTTTCCTCATAGATTCAAGCCTGTCCACCTGAACAGAAAAGGCAAGACCTTTGAAGGTAAACCCCAGGTCTGATATTTACTAATAGGAACTTGGGGAAGCTATTTAACCTTTCTAAATTTCTTTTTTTTTCAAGTTTTAAAGAACATAAAACAAACAACTAAACAATCTATCTGGCATGTTATTGTGAAGATTAAATGAGACAAAATATAGGCAAGAGATAGTCAGTAAGGATTAGTTCCCAGCCGTCTACCCTTGATGGTAATTCTTTGCTTTCTTTTTTTTTTTTAAGCCAACTGCGCAGATTGCGGGATTTAGTTCCCTGACCAGTGATGGAACCCGGGCCCTTGGCAGTGAAAGTGCAGAGTCTTAACCACTGGAAGGCCGAGGAATTCCCTTTGCTTTTGTTTTTGCAACTATGTTCTTTTGAAAAATGTTAGTTCATTGGGGAAAAAACCAAAGTCTGGCTAAGGAGCTCCCAGACTTACACATTTATACGTATGCTATCATTTTAAAAAATTTGTCCTCATGAATATAAGTTCCTAGAATGTTCATGATGCTTCATTTTAACTCAAATTTATAATCTTGGTCCATGTCCTTCTCAAAGTCACTGATAACTGAATCCAATATAGACATCAAATATTATTTTATTACCATACCCACTCTAGAGAAATGATCTACTGTTATTAAAAGATGAGTAGAAAAGGTAGACATTATTTCTACCGTGGTCATTTTATAGCAATTTGAAACTCAGGGCCACCAAAGAATTTATGAAGATTCCTCTAAACCTATTTACATTCTATCATATTCTACTGCTACAATTACATCTGGAGATAATAGTTTTCAAGACCTGAATTTCTATGATATAAAAATGAATAATGAGAAAGCAAATATTAATTAATAGTTATAAAGCAATTATTTCATTGACTTGCAATTACATATGCACTTATTTTTATAAAAAATTATAGGATTCAATTCAGAAAACCGTGCTCTAAATTCACATCCATTTCTTATATAAGGGGCTTACAAAACCTGATTCACTGTAACATCTCTGAAGTAAATAAAGACAAGCTATACTGACTTAACATTTCTTTAAGACATCTGGCAAGATTTCTTGCTAGTTTAGTTTCATGCAATTTTATATACTCCAGTTGAGTTTTTTCTAACCTACATGGCCCTAAAAGATTTGGTGGGGTAAGGTGGGGTGTAGCTTCTCTGTTTCAAGCATCTTCCACATGTGATGGGATAAGTCTGGGGCAGTACTCACCGCTGACATGATGAGCTCTCCTCCCAGGTTCTGGATCTCAGCTTTAACTTGACTGCAGATTTTCAGCTGGTGAGAGTAGAATTTAATCTGTTCCAGGTAGGCCAACAAGTCCTGTTTGCATGATGGATCTGGGCACTAAACATGCATGAGATAAAAATGGAAATAGCAAAACAAAGAGTAAGTAGATCAGAGCAATTAAATATTGAGATTGCAAGTATCTTATAAGGCACTGACTTTATTTGCATTGAGTCCCATTTCTCCGACCAAGCCCATGTAGATTCTGATATGCTTCCACCATTAGAAGAGTTTCTTCATGTTCCAACCTTAACTACTTTAGCATAGACAGAAGGAGCAGTAAAGGAATTTCCAGACATGAAAAGGTACATGAAATAATTGCCTTTAATTTATGATAAGGTTAGAAGCCTTAGATTTCATTTTTAGGTAAATCTGAAGAAGTATTTAAAATGCAATTATTCCCTTCATCTAAAGTTTCTATTAGAATACTCCTCGAGGCCCATAGTTCTGCATTGTCTGTCCTTCGTTATTTATATGGGCATTAAAAACATCTGCAACAAAACATATATTATGTTCTATTACTTTCAGCATTTAATGTTTTTAGCTATTACTGACAAAAGAAATCATTTCCACCTTAGCTAACAGCTGTGGATCTACCTGGAGCCAAGAAAGAGGCAGCATACATGTTTTAGAGATGTATTAACTTTCTTTACGAAAAACAGTCTCCTACATTATATTAGCTTCTGTAAGGAATTTCCTGGAGTAGAGCTTTGTGCTTAATCATACCATGATAAATATCTGTGGTCAGTGTTTAATGTTTGTGTTCTTTCTCCTATGCAATTAGAATAGATTTTTTAAAATCCCCGATAACTTAATTTCACTTTAAAAACATTCATAAGGATATGGAAATATGAACTGTAACTTATATGCAAAGATATTCACTGCAGCCTTACTTACACTAGCAAAATTTGGAAATAAATATTCTATAATAGTGAAAAGACTAAATAAGGATACATATCTATATAATGTGATATTATACAGTCTCAAAAATTAATATTTTCAAAGGAAAATGTTTTGGGAAGGTAAAAAAACACAGCATTTAAAATTTCACATACTATCTCAATCAGAGTATGTAAAAAATATGTGTTTATGTTTGTGTTTAAAACATAGCGGGAAATAAATATGTGAAAATGGTAAATAAACATGATATAACTAATATTTTTCACTCTCTTCATATTTTACATATCTTAATATATATTACTTACATTATATTATTTCTATAGTAATAAAAATGTTATTATTTTAAAAGCTTTAATTCTAATAGCCAAAAATGAAAACTGAAAAGTAGGATGAAAGACCTGAAAGTATTCCATGCACTTCTGCTTTTACATAGTAGTTAATAAGCTGGAGTGTTGTTGAAAAATTCCTGAGAATCTTATTCTCTTTGATATTTGCTAAATAGACTAATCTACATAGTTCCAGAATGTGTGGACAAGATGAGAACATGTGACTTTTGAGTAAAATTTAGTCAACAAAGGTAGCAAAGATATAAATTCTTCTGCAGAAATACTATCAACCTGCTAGATAGGCACGGACAGATGACATGACACATGATAACCAGCCAGAGAAATCAGGTAAGAGGATAGAGAGACCTTGATATTAAGGGCGTTTCTCAAATTTTTAACACAGAAGAAGGGATACTCCCACAAGTCTCATCAGGAGGATTAAACTGTAACTAAGTAAGAAGAAAGAGAAGGAGAGGAAGGAAAAAAAAAGGAGAGAGAGAGAGAGAAGGGAAGGGGGGGAGGAGGAAGAAGCAAAAACCAAGTAAAGGAAGGGATTTCTCCAATTTACGCATGAGAAGTGAGACGTTTAGAAAGCATAATAATTTTCCCAGGATTGAAGAGCTTATGCTAGAGCCAGTATTTGAATCCATATCTACTTGCTTTTAAATCCATTTTATTTTCAATCGCTGAACTTAGGAGAATTTGGAGTGAATTTTTTTTTTTAATCACAGATTACCATGGGTTGCATAGTTTCAAGGAAAAAGAGAATTTATGGGAACACTATGTCTATTTTGAAGTGAAGATTGCTTAGATTTTTTTAAAGACAAAAATTAGCTATCTAGAATTACCTATAATGATGACAGGCAAGTCATCTCATTGTTTTACCACGACAGGAAGTTGATCTTTATTAGGTACTTCTTATGTGTCAGGCACTGTGCCATGTCCTCTACATGCATAATTCTAAGTTAGTATTCATAGTGCCATTTTACTGAGATCTAATTATTGTCATTTTGCATATTTGTAAGCTAAGTTTTGGATAGAATTTATGATTTGCGTAAAGATTTGAATTGAGTTTTCTCTGTTTCATTCACTGCACAATGATCTCTTCTATATGACATTCATTCAAAACATTGCTTTGTCTATCCTGAGTAATGAATGGTCTTATCTATTGTTTGTTCTTATGGATGGACTCAATGATAATCTTTGACACACACACGTGTTCTATCTGTCATATACTCTCCTAGGTGCTTTACCTATATTAACTCTTTTAATAATCACACAACTTCATGAGGCAAGTTCTATGCCTCCTTCTCTATGCCTCAGTTTCCTCCTTAACAAAGGAGGAAACTGAGGCATAGATAAGTTAATTGACTTGCCCAACTGAGAAATAGTAAAGCTGGTATTCAGACTCACATGATCTGGCTCCAATCCCTACCTCTAAGGTCTAGGAACAATATCAGTCTTCCTGCCAGTTTTATCTTATATATAAACAGTAAATTGCCACTCTGATTTGTAAATTGGTTGCTTAAATTGACACTCTTATCTGTATACTGTAGGTAGGATTAGTGTGAATTTGTTCCTTAAAGACCAGCACCACTATATAACTTCTGATAAAATCAAACTTGCAAATTAATAATTAGATTGTTAACTGATAACCAATGTTGCAATCACCTAAGTTTAAGCAAAACATACAGTCTCTCTCAAGACACTTTCAAGGCCATGCTAGAAGAGTCTAGAATTGTGTTAAGCAAAGAATGAGTCAAATGAGTAGAAAATTTGAAGTTGAACTTTTGAAATTAAAAGTTACTTGACCCAGATTTACCCTTCATTCCCAGAATTGATGAAAATGTTGGTTACACCTAAAGATGGTAGCTTTATAAGTGAAGTATGAAAAACATACTGATTGGTAAATTCCATACTATAAGACTTGTTAAAGCCTTCTTTTCTATTGACATTTGGAAAGTCTTTCTGAGTCACTTTTAGCTGCCCAGAAGCAGAACCAGGAGAATGAATCATTCCCACTTTAAGAATGCTCTTCTACTATTTGCCAAACCTCCGTTATTAAAATCAAATTATGTTTTCCTCACCTTTTATATTTTCACATAAAGCTAATTGAAAAAGTTTGGGACCTAGATTTCTACTGGGTGGGCCAAAAAAGTGCCTTCGGTTTTTTAAGTAAAAAATAAAAGACACATTTTTCATTTTCACCAAGAACTTTATTGAACAACGTATTCACCCTTTTGTTCCACTACCTTCTGCCATTTTTCAGGCAACTTCATAATTCCGTCTTCCAAAAACTTTTTATCTTTTTGAGCAAGGAACCGTTCCAGGTACCTTTTACAGTCTTCCAGGGAATTGAAATTTTTTCCATTAAGAGAATTTTGTAAAGACCACAATAAATGGAAATCCGAAGGTGCCATGTCTGGTGAATATGGCAGATGAATCAGAACTTCCCAGCCAGGTGTAACAGTTTTTGCCTGGTCATCAAAGAAACATGTGGTCTTGTGTTATCTTGATGGAAGATTATGCATTTTCTGTTGACTAGCTCTGAATGCTTTTTGTCCAGTGCCACTTTCAGTTGGTCTAATTGGGCACAGTACTTGTTGGAATTAATCATTGGGTTTTCTGGAAGGAGCTCATAATAGAGGAGTGGTCCCCAACCTTTTTGGCACCAGGGACCAGTTTCATAGAAGACAATTTTTCATGGACGGTGGCGGGGGGGATGGTTCAGGTGGTAATGTGAGCGATGGGGAGCCACAGGTGAAGCTTCACTCGCTTGTCTGCTGCTCGCCTCCTGCTGTGCGGTCCGGTTCCTAACAGGCCACAGACAGGTACTGGTCTGCGGCCTGGGGGTTGGGGACCCCTGTAATAGAGAACTCCCTTCCAATCCCACCATATATACAACATCACCTTCTTTGGATGAAGACTGGTCTTTGGTGTGGTTGGTGGTGGTTCATTTCACTTGCCCCACGATCTCTTCTGTTCCACAGTATTGTACAGTATCCACTTTTCATCACCTGTCACAATTTGTTTTAAAAATGGAATGTTTTCATTACATTTCAGTAGAGAATTGCACGCAGAAGTATGGTCAAGAAGGTTTTTTTCGCTTAACTTACGTGGAACCCAAACATCAAAGCGATTCACATAACCAAACTGGTACAAATTATTGTCAACACTTGATTTGGATATTTTGAGTATGTTGGCTATCTCCCAAGTGATATAACGTTGATTGTTCTCAGTTATTGTTTTGATTTAACTTCAACTCTACCCGACCGTGGAGCATCGTCCAGAGAGAAATCTCCAGCACAAAACTTCGCAAACCACTTTTGACGCGTTCAATCAGTCACAGCACCTTCTCCATACACTGCACAAATCTTTTTGTGCATTTCAGTTGGGTTTTTACCTTCCTTGAAATAGTAAAGCATAATATGCTGAAAATGTTGCTTTTTTTCTTCCATATTCAATATTAAAATGGCTACACAAAAATTCACCACTTTTGATAAGTCTTTTTTTTAAATGCACACTGATATGACAGCTGTCACCTATGATCTAACAAAAATTGTTTCGAATGAAATTAAAGACTACTAAGTGCTACTAGAGCCATCTTAAGGAAAAATCCTTTCGGCCCACCCAATAGAACATTCATGTCCTTTACTTTTTAAAAAATAAAATTTGCACAAAAAAACTTTTAAAGGAATACTGCCAGGGACTTTTAGTCAAATCAAGTGGTAGAATATCATAAAACGTTTTGGTTATTATTTCCCAGTTTATTAAAATAGGAGATGTTAACCAGGACACCTGGTTAGCTTTTTAATGCATGGATTTTCTTTTTTTTTAATTTAAGTTTTATAACCACCAGGACACTCACTACAGACAAGCAGATGGCATGTCAGCCTAAGTGGTTTTGTCACATTAAACCGGCTTTCACTCTTCTAGTAAGGTGCTTCATACTAATACAGAATACGTGATTGAGTAATGAGAGGAAAAGTGAAGAACATTTATTACCTTTCAGTTTGAATTTTAAGGGTAAATTAGCAAAGTGAATACTTTTAAAGACCTGTATTCCATAAGTTTAGCCATTTTTTTTGCTCATAATGGAGTTTAAACTTTAAGACACAGTTAAAATGACTTTCGCAATTACAGACAACAAATTCTGCTAAGCTGGCAAAGTTTGTTAAGGGAAAGTTATTAGGTGTCCTTGTGAATTTCTAGAGTGGAAATTTCAAGCAATCAGTGATAGCAGAAGCACTCTGTGTCCATGACCTTTCCCTTCCCACAGGGCTCATTTCTCCACCTATACTCCAGCCCAGAGGCTGTCTCATTTCACCTTCCTCAGGGTCACAGATCATCCATGATCCCATCTTTTTCTGTACTTTTAATGTCTTCTTCTATCCTTGAATCTATCAACATAAAGTCCCTCAAACCAAAATCCCTCCCTCAACCCTGTAATCCCATCTTTCTCTCCTCTTGTTCAGGAACATGCTTTCTAAAAATTTTCAATGCCACCCCTATTGGTGTTCTGTGTTTTCATTCTTGGGCATCTTTTCACTCTTACCCTCTTCTTGGATAATAGTATCAATATATGCTGCTCTGGCTTCGTCGATCACTTACAAAATAAACATGACTAAATCTCTATCATTCCACCCAGTCTTCAGAAAATCCATATACATATTGTATTGCCCCAGCTCATCTCACTGTCTTATCAACATTTCACACTCAACACATATAACCCTCCACTGTCTCATACTCCATCTTGCCTATTATAAAACCATTTTTCCTGTTCTATTAACTATCTCAATAAAGAGTGCTTCCTCCCTCTCTCCCATCTATTAAATTTGGTCAGTCATTTATTTGAGATGATTCTACATCCAGAAATCTCAGCATACTTTGAACGTTTTTCTTCTTTGTTATGCCTCTCATTGCTGCTCTTTAGCAAACTAAGGTTTCTAAGACACAAAAGAGAAGGGTATCTATGGAAGCATGGTAAAAATACAGTGGGACTCTTTTATGATGTCGTGATGGAGGACGACATTGATTCATATGGTCTAGAGTGGACCTGCTGACTTGTGAGAGTTATATTTGGGAAATTATAGTTTGGTATTTTTCAGTGCATAAATGTTGTTTTACCAGAAATTATATATGTTGTTCAAATTTTGTCACATCTCCTTATTTAGGCTAAAATGGTGTTTTTTTAGAAAAATGTATTTTATTTATTTAATTTATTTTTGGCTGCGCAGGGTCTTCATTGCTGCACGCAGGCTTTCTCGAGTTGTGGCGAGCGGGGGCTACTCTTTGTTGCAGTGCGCGTGCTTCTTACTGCGGTGGCTTCTCTTGCTGTGGAGCATGGGCTCTAGGCACGCAGGCTTCAGCAGTTGTGGCATGCAGGCTCAGTAGTCGTGGCACTCGCGCCCTAGAGCACAGGCTCAGTAGTTGTGGTGCACGGGCTTAGTTGCTCCGTGGCATGTGGGATCTTCCTGAACGAGGGCTCGAACCCGTGTCCCCTGCATTGGCAGGCGGATTCTTAACCACTGCACCACCAAGGATGTCCCTAAAATGGTCTTTTTTAAAAAATATATTTATTTATTTTGATTGTGCTGGGTCTTAGTTGCAGCGTGAGGTCTCTTAGTTGTGCACGCAGACTCTTAGTTGCGGCATGAAGACTCTTAGTTGCAGCATGCATGCGGGATCTAGTTCCCTGACCAGGGATCGAAGCTGGGCCCCCTGCATTGGGAGCACGGAGTCTTACCCACTGGACCACCAGGGAAGTCCCTAAAATAGTTCTGAGTTTAAGAACTGCTTCAAATTCATTTTTAGTTTCAACTTGGTTTGGACATACAATCGTTGAGAGACTGCTATCAGTGACATATCCTTTGAAAACTAATGCAAATTAAAGACAAAGATATTTTCCATCTTCATCAAAGCTCATTTCCTTTAGTAGGTATAAAGTTCTGGCCCAACCTACTTTTCTGCTTTATGCTGACTTCCATGAGAAATTCTCAGAAGGACTGACTTCCATATGTATTAGATTAAAACTCAAAACACATCATCTCCCTCCCTGAAACCTGAAACGTGTCAACTGAAGAGTTACTTTGATTGAAATAAACTTATACAAATGTTTTACCCTGTATAAAGAATATGGATATGGAAAGGATGGTGGAAAGGTTATTCAGACAAATTTTGATTATTTGGAATTTTTGGTTAAAGTCAGCCAGCAACCTGTAAGGAGAAACTTTCCTCATCTTTCGTCTTCCCCTCTTACACCAAATAGCCCCTTCTTCCTAGACCCTAAAACACCTTATTCTGGGTACCTAAGGCTATAGTGTTGCATACATGAAATAAAACTGAATATATAATCACCCTCAAAGCATTTAAGATATTGTTTCAATGGGAAAATGACAAAGACCCAATAAAAAAGAAAAATAGTAAAGCAGCATGCCTTTTAACAGGAAACTCTTACTTCAAGGATGCAAACAGATAAAATATTTTCAGTATTTTATCTATTCCTATTTAATTTTTGAGAACCTGCTATGCATTCATTTTTATAAAGTAGGGGTTCATTAATCTGGAGAACAAATCTAGGTATCAAATTATCTGTTCAAAATAAATTTCAGACAAATAATTGTGTCAAAATACAAATATTGTCACAAGATGCATCTAGAAGTTATAGTCTTAAGAGACATGTTAGAATGATATAATTAATGCTTCATAAGTTTCTTTTTAGTGTAGTTTTATTACATTTTTTTTACTCATAATATCAGCAGGAAACAATACAAATCAGGCTAGCCACCAACAATATTTTGTCAAAATATCAATATAAATTACACTTGGAGATTGTTTTGTTCATAGTTGAGTGCATTGTGTATGATTTGCCTTGTAATTCTTTATCTTGTTTTTTAAATGTCATCTTTCTTAAATTAGTTTTGGCTTTCAATATATTTAACACTGAAAATTCATTTTAATTGTGTCCTGTTATGGTTAGGTGGGAGTACCCAGTCAACAATCTGGATATCTTTCCTTTGGAAAATTTACAGTGAAGGAGTATTAGGATTCAGACACAACACTCAGGGGTTACAAAGTCCAATTTTGTCCTCTTCTTGCACAAAACACTTTAGCAGATGTTAATTTTATTTTGTTTCCTATTCACCTCTTTTCTATTTGGGGTAGGTTGCTTCTGTGACTAATTGTGATCTTTCAGTGTATTATTCCTACCTTGTAAGGTATTTTCCAGTTCATCTAATTTAGAATACCTGCTAACATGATGATTTACCGTGAAGAGTCAAAGAATAGAAAGAGATGTGTACCAAGAGTCCGAAATCCTAAATTTGTAAGAAGCATACTTCTCCAACTTGTCATTCTCTTTATTCGTGAGGAAAATGTTTAAGAATTGTGATAACTAACAACATCCTGACCTTCAGGAATATACTGGCTAATGGAGACAGGATTTGTACCAGAGTTCTATAGGACTTAAACAACATGGTCTTGGATGGCATATGAAATCTACCACACCATCTCAAGGTAATTCTAAACCCAAGAGATGTTGAGTGATTGGGACAAGTAAGCTTACATTATGCTTCTGTATGTTACAAGAGAAGATTTTCATTCATCTCTTCCTAGCTACCTAATGGTAATGCCAGAGTAGTAAATTGTATGTAGTTATATAAAATAAACATATGTTCAAGAAAGCAAGACAGGGAAGAAGGGTTAAAAAAAAAAATCCAGGAAGGCAGAACTAGAAGTCTCAATTTGATTTCATTTCATTCTCTCTACATATGAACTTTGACTCTGAAACTTTATAGAATGAAACTAAATTGGCCCAACTATATATATATTTCACAAATCCATGTTGGATAGAATTGAAAATTGATTGATGTTTGACCTTCTGACACTCTAGCCAAAAGCAGACTGGAAAGCATCATAAAAATTATTAAAAGTTTTTTGAGCTATTAGATTGTTCAAAATTAAGAGCAACCAATGTTCTGGCAGAGTTTTTTCATAATATACATTGACACTGTAAAAATTGCCTTGCTTATTTACATTATTCAATTGTATTCCACAACCAATTTCAGTAATTATTTTTGTCTAAATTTTTTATGTTAATCTATCAAAAAGTATCCGAAGCACAATCATAGAGAATCTTCCCAGATAATCACTATAATAAGTGATTCAATTCTGATTCTTCAGAACCGTATTTATTCAGATGAAAATTAAATATATCATTTGAAACTACTTTACTATATGAAATGGAAAAGGCCAAAGAGAGTCATCCATAATTCTCCATTAGTCAGTGACTGTTTCTTTAAGCTTCTTTTAAAATGTCAAAGTTATATGGAAGTGAGACAATACTTTTGCTTTCTTCCATGCAATGTGAATAATGTTAAAAACAATAGCATAATTTAATACAGCTGTGTTATAGAAGTACCTACTGCAAGGTGACCTAATCTAATTAAAGAAGAATATCAGTCAAGAAGAAAAGGACAACTTCAAAGTGACAGAATTATTTGGACTTTGAAAATTGTGCATTCTAAAATAAACAAGTACACTGCTAAGAATCATTAAGTATTTAAAAAGTTATTAGAACACATAAATTTGTTTAATGTATTATGGTTTCATTTATCCTACTACTATTTTGTCTCATAAAAGTGAATGCAATAAAATTCTAAAACACAGAAAACCATGGGCAGATTTGGGTTTCAGTCATTTATTCATAATAGATTTTGAATTATATTAGAATAGAGTTTGTTTTTAACTGTAAATGCTGGATACTAAAGAGATTAATAAAATGTTTATAATGCTTAATGTAGCAAGAACTTGAAAAAAATATATATGACCATATATGTGAATATATATATATATTCAAGAATGTTTTAAAATATTTGTCTCTTATTATTTTTCCTTGTTTATTTCTCTTCCCTTTTATCCAAAAATATAATATCTAATAAGAGAAAGTTCCTCAGGTTCCAAGAAAAAGAGGATAAAAAGATAAAATAATAGTAAGTAGCCTGATAAAGTTTCTCTTAAAGTATATGCACAAAAAGATATGAAGTAGTTTCAGATTCAAAAAGACAAGTGTTTTTTTTCCCCAAAGATAGATAAATATGTATTATGGAGTTGAATAATGTAAAACCTGCAAAGGAATACTATATCTCCGTTTGAAATAGTAATTGAATATCTCAGTACATTAATTAAAGAAACTGACAGATTTCTCAATTAAAGTTAAGCAAAAGGTAACTCTAATAATGTAGCTGCTGCTTAGAAAACTGGAATAGAGACATGAGAAA
This sequence comes from Eschrichtius robustus, assembly GCF_028021215.1. NCBI lineage: Eukaryota > Metazoa > Chordata > Mammalia > Artiodactyla > Eschrichtiidae > Eschrichtius > Eschrichtius robustus. The sequence goes on from NC_090830.1 coordinate 71,734,606, forward strand.
TCTAAAGAAAGGAAACCATGTATTTAGAGCATCTATAAGGATTAAATACTTCCTACATTTTATATCTTCACTTCAGTATTCTATTATTCTACTAATTACTATTTGTCTCACAGTTTTACACAGAATGCCAGAACATATTGTTTACACAGAAAACCTAACATACTTTTGAAAAGCACTAATTTTGAAGAGCAAAAATAAGAAATCTGAGATATTAAGAAAAAGAATACTAACATTGGGTATTACAGCCAATTAAAATAATTTGAGTATATCTGAAACTCAAAAAGCTGATATTTAGAATAATTTGAATATATTTGAAGCTCAAAAATCTTAAAAATAATCCAGCCCTATATAATAATAATAATGATGATAATAGTAGTAATAATAAAGCACCAAGAAATAAACTTCCTCAGAATAAATTTTCCACTACTTGTGTGTTAATTATGCAAAAAAAATTAAAAATAATTCAATAATAATTTAGGAAAAAACAACCCAACAGAGTAAAAATTCAACTTTGTTTTAAACAATGTCAAATGACAGAGAGCAATTACTATGAACTTTCATCACATCCATTTGTAAAGAACTCACCTGGTTGGCAATCTGCCGAGCAAGGACGTCCATCCTTGATCCTGATTCTGATATCATTTTAGCTGCATAGATCACATCAGTTGTATGCTTCAGTGGTCCTTTTCCCCTTAAAATAAAAGAATACATGTTTGTTGCAGTGGTTCATGCTAAGATACAAACACACACAAGCACACACACACAAGATTTGTACCCCAAAGTATAAGCCATCGGTTTTACATACTTCAGTTTTAAACAGGCCATGATTAGATTCCAGTATTAAATGAAAAATTAAAAAAAAAAAAAGGAAGGCCAATTTTGTTAAGATTCAGGATATTTTGCCAAGAAGATGGACTCCATTTGATCTTCATTCCCATGTATTTTGTACAATAAACCTTAGCCCAGAGATACTTTTGGTGGATGTAGACCCCTGAAGGCAAAGGTATTTTCTTCATTCTGGGTGGAAACATGAGATTTTGGACATTTTATATGTTCAACAGTGTACTTTGATTAGCAGGGACGCTGTTAATCCTCCTATTTTTAATTTTTTTTTTTTTTTTACAGTCTTTTGGTTAACTGTACTTTGTTTTTATCACATTACCTCTCCTCCACAATTATTTCATAGTAATATCAGAGTAGTTGAGTATGAATCTGGAGTCACGCTATCTTGGACTATTTCCCCAAACAGACTGCTTCTTACCATTTGTGTAAGTCAAACAAGATAGATACCCACTTTATGCCCCAGTTTCCCAGTGATAGGAAATAGGAGCACCCACCACATGGAGTCATTCTAGGGACTGCATGATTTAATTTCCACGAAGTGCTCAGAACATTGTTTTAAACAAAGTAAGCATTCAATAAGTTGTTATTTTTGTGCTTGTTATTTTAAGATAATTTTGCTTTCTAATGCCATGGAATAAAAGTTAGCTTTATTTAGGGATTTGCAATGTAGTTAAGAAAGAAGTACACTTCTTACATAGTTGGAGTGGGATAAGATAAGGAGATATTTTTCTGTCTTCTCATTCCTCAAAAATAAATGAATAACTGACCTGAATGAATATAAATGTCCCATCCACCTAAAACTGCTCCTCTCCTTATTCCTTTATGTCCAATTCCTAACCCTCTACTGAGTATCGACACACTGGCTATTGCAATTATGTGGTTTCTGTTCCTTGTTCCTAACAGAGAATAGGACCCTGAAGAAATCACCCACTAATGCAATTGTTTTGATGCTTTGCCGGGAGTAAGATGAGTGAGGAAGGTGGGAAGAAGGAATAAGCCAGTCAGGGTGAGGAAAGGGAGATTTTGAGAGGCCAAAATACAGTGGAGTTGAAGAGAAGGGGAATGGACACAATCTTTGTCCAATATCTTATTTACATCCTGGGCCAGTCTTGAGCATAGATGCGCTGATGTTAAATCTAATAAGATGTGTTGTTAAGAGAAAAATCTCTGTTCACTTAGGGACTATCATTCTATACTAATACAAGATAGAGGGATTCATGCAAAGGAAAATGATCAGAGTATTCTACACCTGAAAACCTGAACATCAAATCACTTGTGACTAATATGTCAAAAAGGCCCTTTCACTGCATTTTATATCATGGGGCCTCTCAAATACATTACAAGCAAGTTTTCCTGTAAAAATGGAACCTCACGGCTGAGAGGATGAAAACCTGGCCTCAGTAGATGGTTATCACCATACTTCTCCTCTTTGAATCTGTTGACACAGGTTGCTTTGAATTTTTCTAAAAACATCAACATTAATCATTACAATTTTTTTTGAGTTGCTCTTATCAAATTTACTTTACGCATCAGGCAGGACTAGATGTTATGTACATGGTTATGTTCAAGACAGGCACTGCATTTCATTATGTCTATGCATCTCCAGAGAAAGTTAAACTTAAATAAAGCTGTCCAAGCTCCCAAAAGGCAATGCATCAATTTTCAAGGTCTTAAACGGACAAAATTTGTTACTAAGGAGAGTGGCTAATGCTCACTTAGCTTAAACAATGGACAAAGAGTTTTATTTAAGGGATAATGTAGCTAATGTACCCTTCCCCTCAAAATAATATATTTCCCCATATAAAAACCCTGGGCTGATGAAAAGGAAATTACCTCTAGCTTTAAATACACACCTTGTTATGAGACCACTATCTTAAACACATATAGAACTTAAAAGTAACAATAATATATTGTGACAGACTACAATTATTCTCTTCTCCTCATGCTCCTAATTAAATGTATTGCCTGGCAAGCTTCCTACTGAGTGCCAAACAAAATATACATTTTACAAATGATTCCATATTATGCCAAGTTCCAGAGGAAGCTGCAATTACTGAAACTATGATAAATTTTTAACATTCTCAGCCTGAAATGTGCTAGGTAATGAAGGCTTTTTAAATTGGAAAACACATTCAAAGGTTGTTTCTGCCTTCATTTTCATGATGGGTTCTCAGGATCTCTGTCAGCAGCTTGTGTCTTAAATCATTGAGTTTGGATCCTACAGAGAAAGATACCCAGAGGAGGAGCGGGTAGACTTTGGAAATATTTTAAGGAAACCAGAGGCCAGAAATCTTTCATAAATAGTGGTTACAATAATAATCTATCTATCTCCTCAAAAAGGAGGGCAGACCAAGCTCTGGAGTAGACAGTCTGCCAGTTGTTAATCTCTTAAGTTAGAGCTTAGAAGGTATAATGAGAAAGGCTGAAATAACCCAGTGATGTTGATGCCATAGACAATTTTATTAACAAGTGAAAGGGATGCCTTTGAAACTTGATTTATTGGTACAACACAAACTTCTCAGACATTTTTGATACTGCCCCAACCGTGATTCTCACTCTTCTCCCTGTCCTGGCTCAAGTTCTGGCATCCACCCCTCCCTTCTCCTGATCAGCACGAGAAGCAAGAAGATGATACAGCTGATCAGTAAAGCTCAACTAACTAGAGATCTGGTTTGATAATAGAAAATATCAAATAAGTTTCGGGGACTTATTTTATCTTTTTAGGGACAGAGAATATCTTTGAAACGACTTGGTATTTTCTGCTACTGATTAAAAATAAAACAAAAGGCTTGTTTATATCTTTTGCACTTTGTAGCCCCTAAATCTTTGATAACCTAATATTATTCCCCCTTTCATGACCAAAAACTTTCCCTTTAATCCTTTTCTCCTTTATATTTTTATAGAATAAGTCTCATGACACTGTGGTTAACTTAAGAGATGAAAACAATGATAGCCTATATTATGGTCCATAATAGTAGTTAACACACACTTAGTATTTTCTGTGTGCTAGGTACTATCCCATACACAAATGAATTTGATCATTATAATAAACCTATGAATTTAGAATTATTATTATCCTTATCTTGCAGATGAGAAATCCGAGGGAAAGAGAGATTAAATATATATTTTATCAAGTTACACAGCGATTAGGTATCAGAGATGGGATTTGAACTCAGGTAGTCTAGCCACAGAATCTGCTTTTAATGACTATTCTACACTACTTCCAATAAAATATACTAGGATGACATTAAAATATTTAAAAAGATCTCCTTAGACACTGGTGAGAGTTACTGTGAATGCAATAGAGAGCAAAGAGGAGGGTTACATTTAGACACTAGGTGGCAAGGAGGGCCCCCAGCAGTGACCTGCTCATACACAACAGCCTCAAGGAACACAAACCAAATCTGTGTCCCAGACCCAATGAAATAAAAATGTGCTACATTACACAGGCTTTTTGAGTCTCGTCAAAGTGTTGAAATAGCACCAGTAGCCTACGGTTTTGAGATTTCTTTCTCGAGATCTTGTAACTTTTCTTTGTTACTTTTCTTGGTACCTTTCCTCCCTCTCCCTTTCTCCGTGGATTCTAATCACTAAATTCAAAACTCAACCGCTATAAATGCCATACTAGGATGAGAGATTGAATGTTGATTTTTATTTATAATACAACAAATAGAACTTTTACCTGAGAATCTCAGCTTTAGACATAGTTATTTAATTCTAACACTCAAATTTAGTGCTGCAATAAAGTAGAGTGAAATGAATACGGACTTGGGAAATACACTTTGTCTGCGTCCTAATACTTATTAGCCATGTAGCCTCGGGTAAATGAGTTTGTTGGTCTGAGCTTATTTTCTCTTCGTTGAAATAATAGTTGTGTTACCTGCCACATGGTAAGGATACATAAAATCATGTATTTTACACAATATTTGGCACACATTAGGTGCTCAGCAAATTTTATTTTTTATTTTCCTAATCCCTTTACAAATATTTTATAAAAATGTACCTTTTGAATTTTTATTTAATAATTATAGCACTTGCCAGACAATATGAACTGACGATTGAGTTCCTTCTTACACCTGCTGACAATATAACTCTGTACAGCCTTGTCCATAATATCCTTTTACTAATAAAAAAATATAAATATATATATACCTATAAACTCTGTGTGTGTGTACTTGTTATTGTTGTTCAAGGTTGTTCTTTAACTGATTTTAAGGAGTTGAATTACATTTAATGACAGGTCTTTTTGGTGTTATAAACGTCCCAAGATTAATGATTTAGCTCTACAAGGGTACTGTCAGAATTCTCTTACTTATAATTCTGACTTCAGATACAAAAGAAAAAAGTAATTATCATGGAAGCAGCTGAAAATGATGAGATAAAGAGAGATGCCAGACTCAAGCAAGGACATACTGTTTCTGTACCATTGAAACATGAAACTTGAATTAGGCAACTCTCTCCCTCTGGGTGTTACTTTCTCTTGTAAAGTGTCCTTCTCAAGTTTTGAGGCCCCTATAAAAGTCCTTGGAAAATAAGCTAGTGAGTTATCAGCTAACAACCATCCTAAGTAATTAGTATCCTGAGGAATCTTTGAGATTCAAGTCTGAAAAAGGTGTTGCCCCATGAAGGAGGGAAAATATTGTCTGAACGTTGCATATGTATACTTTTTCATTTCGGCTCCTCTCATTCCATATTATTCAGAGTAGCCTGGCTGCTATAAGAACAACATAAAAATATCTTAAGGGCTTAACCCAATAAAGGTTATTCCTCTCTCACATCACAGTCAAGGTGGATTGTGGGTGATGGGTCACATACCACACAGTCATTTAAGAACTCAGGCTCCTTCTCATTATAAGATAACCTAACCTCTAAGGCTTCACAGCCCTCAGAAGGATTCACTGCATCCAGACACCTGACATGGAAAATGAGTGAGGATCTCATGGGAAATTTTAGGGATCAGGATAAGATTTAGAACACATCACTCCCACCCGTATTCCAGAATCCAGACACACAGACTCATGTAACTGCAAAGAAAGCTGGAAGAAGTATTCTATCTGGGCACAGGAAGAAAAGAAAACAGGGTTTTATGAACTCATAGCATTTCCTCTATATACAGTCCTAGAGGTGCTAAAATCCTATATTTTCTTTTGTCGTTTTAGCAATGAAAAGTGTGTACTCCCTGTGAAGGGAAATTTGGATGTCACCAAGTAGGTGGGGAAAAATTGGGAAAATCCCAAGTCTCTTCACCAATACAGCTGAAATTATAGGAGATGTACTTTGTCTGGGCAGAAGACCAATTCTATCTTTTGTTTTGAAATTGTCACTATGTAGATGGTTTATTATTAAAAATAAAAATTACATAAGTTTACTTTGTGCATGGTGATAATAGCCTTTCATGTTCAATGTTGTGTTTGTTTATGAAACAAGGATAGGGCTTATTTTAGAGATCTTTTGGGGGATCAGCCTGGGGAGAATACTTTTAAAGTTATTAATATTATTTTAATATTATTATTGTTGCTGCTGCAGTTGTTGTTGTTTGTGTGTATATGGGATCTGTGTGCGTGCACGAGTGCGTGTGTGTGTGTGTGTTTGAAGTAGGAATTCCCTTCCTCAAATGTAAAAACTAATTTTCTAAAAAAACACTGAGACATAAATCTTTTGTCTATTCTTAACTCTCAAATTTTCTAATTTACTCTCCACCTGTTAGTGTTGTTTCAAATCCTAGACAGATTGTAAAATTTGGCGGAGATTTCATGGAATACCCTTAAAGAACCCAAAACGCTAAACATCTAGGTGGAAGCAGAAGAATTAGAATTCTTTAATTATAATTCTATATAATTATATAGGGATAGACCTTATTTAGCAAAGTTCATTTGTTTCCAAGTTGTAGGCAAAGAAGAGGTCACCTAGCCAGACACTCTTCTTTTTGTCTTTAGTAAAACAGATAGACAACCTTCTTCAGTTCTTCCTAAGTGTGAAGATTTTACTATTTTCCTATGTAATTTTGTACTGAAAGAATACATAACAAGTTTTTTGTGTGCTTACTATGTTCCAGACATTGTTAAGTTACTCAATTTTCTCATACGCGGCACTGCTGCATAGTGTTGTGCAGGTTGTTCACTGCACAAATTTAAGAGTTGCCATTCATATCATGGATACTCCCATAATTGTGCATATCACAATTTATGCAGCCTTACATGCTCATTCTGCTCCTAGAATCTATTATCTTTGTCCTATAAACAAGAATCAAAAGCTTAGAAGCTCAAAGTCCTTTAACTTTTCTCCAAGCTATATGAATATCACTTGGTCTAAATTTAAAAGCAAGGAGTTTAAGTCATTGGTACTTTCAGAGCCAATTAAAAAGAAATCATGTAGATGGAAACTGTCATAAGTTTTCTGTCAGTATGCATCTTGAAACACTGAAATTCAATGGATAGCTCTGAATCAGTGGAATGTTTCATATACTGCAAAGAAATATACAAGAGCAGAGATTCTTAGCCATTGTCCTGAGTGGGGTCCTATTAAAGCATCATTATCTGTCTATCTGAACATTCCCAAGGGTTATGAAATAAATAACCTCTTTTTCGATGAATGTTTTTTATCAGTAACCTAACATTTATCTTTCTCTTTCTCCCTTTTTTTTTTCCATTCTACTTGGGGCGGAAAGAAGATATATGTAGGGAAAAAGAAAATCACAATTGTTTTTTTCCCTCTCAACTGGATTTTTGAGTTTTGGTTCAGAGAGAGATGTAGCCCAGTGATGGGGGCCCATGATTGACCATCAGAAGTTTGCTAGAACCAAAAATGAAGCCATTAATGTTCATTTGAGAACTGTAGCACTGTTGAAAATGGTGGTGTATAAGTCTAAGTTTTTTCTAGTGAACTCAACCCAACTTTTGAGTAATAAAATAAGCTGTTTCACTATCTCACCTAAAGATGATAGACATCTAAGAAACACTGTCACTATCAACCACTTTTCCAATGGCAAGGAAATGCCTGTATCAACCGAAAGAGAAAACTATAGTTGGTAGTTGCATGGATGCTGATTCCCACGGCTCCCTCTATATTTAATCAATTGTCCTCTTAATCTTTCTTCAAGAAGAGTCATTTTATTCATTTCCTACTGCTGCTGTAACGAATTGTCACAAACTCAGTGGCTTAGCACAACACAAATATCATTGTACAGTTCTAGAGGTCAGAAGTTCTAAAGAATTTTCACCAGGCTAAAGTCAAGGGTTTGGCAGGGCTGGTTCCTTCTGGAGGCTCTGAGGGCAGAATCCATTCCTTTGCCCTTTTCAGCTTCTAGTGGGCACCTGTGTCCCTCAGCTGTGGCTCCTTCCTCTGTCTTCTGAGCACATCACTGCAATTGCTGCCTGTCATCACATCTATGGCCTTCTCCTTTCTGATTTCTTGCTCCTTCTTGTGAGGACCTCTGTGATTACATCAGGCCCACCCAGATAACCCAGGATAATTTTCCCATCTCAATATCCCTAATGTAATTACATATACAAAGTCTCTTTTGCCAGAGAAGGTAATAGTCACAGCTTCTGAGGATCAGGAGGTGGACACCTTGGAGAGCCATTATTCAGGCTGCCATAATCCTCAAGAGTCACGACCAAGTAGTCAGGCTTGGCTCCTGTGAGGGAACTACTGGTTTTCCTGGACTTAGACCAAATCAGCTTGAACAAATTGACAGCACTCTGGTGGTTGCTTCTGCAGCTCGCTAGTTCTTTATTTTTACAACTGCCAGCGAAAGTTTCAGGTTCTTGGTGCTTAATGGTTTGCTAGCTGTATATTCCTTTCCTTACAATTCATATCAAAGGGTGGGGCCTGAAGAAATCTGAAGATCTGGGAAAACCAGAGTTACCCAGAGAGACTATTTTTGTGCCTGCTGCTTCTCTTTCCCCATCAAGCACACAGTGATTTTAGCGTGCTCCTCTCTCCTCCTGGGGCTGCCCGTGAAACACACACAACCACTGCCTGAAAGCATGTCAAAGTCAAACATGGGGCAAAACGAGAGGAGAAGTCCTCTTCTGGGGGAGATGGGGAACGGTTTTCAGATGATTATTATAAATATTCATTTTTTTCTTTTGGACCTACAGGCTTTGAAAACTCTGAAACTTGTTTTCATGAGACATTCAAAAAGTATACCTGCTGCTTACTTAAAGGGGTCATTTAGAGACACTATGGTTGCAATCATTTAAGAAACCTCTTGGAAGCAACTGGTTAAGAAACTGTGAAATAAGGGATAAACGTCTCAGTGGTGGCTCTCCAGACTCACATAGGGGGTGAAAATTGACAAGGAAATCCATTTGTACGTCCCCTCATTCATGGGAAAGTACCCCTCCAGCAGCAGCAAACCCCACCACCACCAAAAAATAAGACTGTATGTCATTATTCATCGATACTTTCTCAGGACATAATGGAAAATCCATACTCAGCACCAACATTTGAAAACAGGTCTTTTCTCGCCCTCTGTACATTACTTCTCTGAGCACACACATTAACCAAAGCCAATGCACTGTAAATACAATCACACTCTCCGACTGTGGCAGTCCCTCTTTTTCCTGTTGGCAGTGGCCTCGGCATTAATCATGTACACGATCTCTTACAGAGCCTGGGCGCTTTTTCCAGCTTCCCCTTAAACCACTGTGATATAGGGGCTGCTCTTGTTCCTTTAATATCAGACCAAATTTTGGGGCTCAGAAAATAATCATTTTCAATTTATGAAAATAATATAATTTAGCTTTTATTATTCGACATTTAGACCTTCTTAAAACCAACATACCAACTCACTTCTAAATCTGGTCATGGTCCAGTGTTATCCTAAGGTCCAATTGAAGAAACATGCAGGGGGTGAAAAGGCCACTAACTTAGTAAAGGCTTATCACAGCTAATAGATTGAGTACAGAGGGGGTTCAAGTGTCTGGCTTGCCACCAGTATCTGATCTTGATGTTTTGGAGATGATAAAAACTGCCAGTAAATTTTTGGCATGCCCTCCCTCCCCTAGTCTAGTCAGATATAGCTGCAGTTTATTAAATATTAGGACACTATAAGGCCTACCATTTTCAGTGGGCTCATTCAGATTGAGTATGACTTGAGATATACTGATTTCTGTAGCTAGTCTTTTTGTTAATGTGCCACTATTGCTGCTCTCCATTGATTTGCTATATTGAATTATTTTATTGTACAGTGACCCAAAGCTGATTTCTATTTAAGTAAAGGGTATGATTTTAAAACTTGAATGAAATAATCAGTGCTAGTTTAGACAAACACATTATTTTTTACTTTCTCCCCCTATCTGGCCTAATATTCAACTATTTAGCTAATGCTACGTGAGACAACATATGTAATGCCTCCTCAAGTAAAAGTTAAAACAATATTATTGTAAAATAGCAGTCATCCAGTATTATGCCCAGCTGTGTGATCCACCCTCTTGTCTGTACGTGCCAGCCTTGGCCCTAAAAATCTCTTGCCTTGGGGATAAAATAAACTCATACCACACCCAGGTATTTGGACCTGCTTTTATACTGTATGGCTCTGTCTAGAGGGTCACATGGTGATATCAGACTGAAATATATTAAAAGGACCATAACCTAGTTTAGAATTGTATACTTAATAATTTTTTTCTGATTAAATCAAAATTACAATAGAAACACATAGGAAAGAAAAGTCAGGGCTGAGATTTTTCTTTTTCCTTCCTTCCTTTTTCTTTTGTAACTTTCTTAGCTCGTGTTGCTCTTTGTTAGGTGTGAGTGCTTTGGTGCTGCCCCAGCAGTGTGCCTTGGGCCATGGTGCCAGGATGTATCCTAGCACACACCTCCTCCACCCTTTTCTACAGGGGGTCTATTTCATTCAAGGCCCGCCAGTTCTCTCTTTCTGAAAATAGGCCTCAAATGTTTCCTGAAATTCTTTTGAAAACTTTAATGATGGCATGTGAGCATATCAAACTTGACTCAGATAGCTGCCTTTCTCTCCGGCCTAGAACTCTTCTCCAAACCCCAGTGTTTCTTTTTTGAAAATGTTCTTTGAAATGTGAGACACTGGGACTCCAATTAAGTGTGGGGGTTATTTAGCAAGAAAAGAATAGGAAATGAGAAAATCAATGCCACATGATAGGATGGTTACTCTGAATAAAATCCAAATTTGCACCTCTCAAGAGGAAGCTCATAAAATTCATTTCTATGGCTTAGACTCTCGTGCTGAATAACTTTTATCTACCCCCCAGTTGGAAAAAAAATGACACCTTCCCAGAGGCTAAGATCATTAAGATTGTGCCTGTTCCGTGGGATTAGCTCCAAGAAGGCAGATATGCTTATGCTAGGAGCTGGCATTCTGAAGGCCTCTTCATATTGAACTTTTGGTGTTTTAATCAGCAAAACATTCATATTCATAGCCAAATAGGTTGCTTTGGGGCCTTTATGCATCCTACACTGTCAAGCACAGAATAACACATGTTTTACCTTAATCTTCTATATATGTTATTTATTTAGATAACATGTGTACTACCGTGGTAATAAACTATGTATATTACAAAACATATACAGAAATGTAAATTGTAAAGAGATCAATTAAAGATAAAAGAAACTATTTTAAATATCTTGCTAATGATAATGTCATTAAAACAATCTCAAGATGCAATATTCCCTTAAGGAGAAATTTAACATGAGTATTAGGGAATGTAAATCCATAATTCAAGCAGTCTTCTTGATAATTAATTTTATTAGTCCAGTTCTTGTCAGTTTTGATTAGATCATCATTGATCTTCCTTTGTAATATGGCTCACCAATAACTCCTTCTAGGAATAGAGAATTGTTAACTCTGACACCTTGTTTTTTGTTTGAGCTTGTCTTCTAATGATCCTCAATCCATGTTTTCATTTTGTTTGTTTGTTTGTTTTTTTGGTTTGTTTGTTTTTTCTGAAAATTTTAAAGCAATGTATCCTATTTAATGAAGGTTAGGTTAGCTTAGTTAAAACTAGATAATGCAATTCATAAATCCAGTTAACCAGGTACATTAATTGTGATATGTTGAAAGCTACTGAACAAGTGAAGGCACCATAATCAGTTCTTCTAGGCCATTGAAATCTCTTGCCTGAGATATGCAGGGCAGTACCAGTGTCAGTCATATATTAAATACTGTTAAGAATACAATTCTTTTCGTCTTGTTTATGGTTTCCTTTGCTGTGCAAAAGCTTTTAAGTTTCATTAGGTCCCATTTGCTTATTTTTGTTTTTATTTTCATTTCTCTAGGAGGTGGGTCAAAAGGATCTTGCTGTGATTGATGTCATAGAGTGTTCTGCCTATGTTTTCCTCTAAGAGTTTTATAGTGTCTGGCCTTACATGTAGGTCTTTAATCCATTTTGAGTTTATTTTTGTGTATGGTGTTAGGGAGTGTTCTAATTTCATTCTTTTACATGTAGCTGTCCAGTTTTCCCAACACCACTTATTGAAGAGGCTGTCTTTTCTCCACTGTATATTCTTGCCTCCTTTATCAAAGATAAGGTGACCATATGTGCGTGGGTTTATCTCTGGGCTTTCTGTCCTGTTCCATTGATCTATATTTCTGTTTTTGTGGCAGTACCATACTGTCTTGATTACTGTAGCTTTGTAGTATAGTCTGAAGTCAGGGAGCCTGATTCCTCCAGCTCCGTTTTTCTTTCTCAAGATTGCTTTGGCTATTCGGGGTCTTTTGTGTTTCCATACAAATTGTGAAATTTTTTGTTCTAGTTCTGTGAAAAATGCCATTGGTAGCTTGATAGATTGCACTGAATCTGTAGATTGCTTTGGGTAGTAGAGTCATTTTCACAATGTTGATTCTTCCAATCCAAGAACATGGTATATCTCTCCATCTGTTTGTATCATCTTTAATTTCTTTCATCAGTGTCTTATAATTTTCTGCTTACAGGTCTTTTGTCTCCTTAGGTAGGTTTATTCCTAGATATTTTATTCTTTTTGTTGCAATGGCAAATGGGAGTGTGTTCTTAATTTCACTTTCAGATTTTTCATCATTAGTGTATAGGAATGCAAAAGACAACCCTCAGAATGGGAGAAAATATTTGCAAATGAAGCAACTGACAGAGGATTAATCTCCAAAACATGCAAGCAACTCATGCAGCTCAATATCAGCCCAAACCAAAATGGGCAGAAGACCTAAATAGACATTTCTCCAAAGAAGATACACAGATTGCCAACAAACACATGAAAGGATGCTCAACATCATTAATCATTAGAGAAATGCAAATCAAAACTACAATGAGATATCATCTCACACCGGTCAGAATGGCCATCATCAAAAAATCTACAAACAATAAATGCTGGAGAGGGTGTGGAGAAAAGGGAACCCTCTTGCACTGTTGGTGGGAATGTAAATTGTTACAGCCACTATGGAGAACAGTATGGAGGTTCCTTAAAAAACTGCAAATAGAACTACCATACGACCCAGCAATCCCACTACTGGGCATATATCCTGAGAAAACCATAATTCAAAAAGAGTCATGTACCAAAATGTTCACTGCAGCTCTATTTACAATAGCCAGGATATGGAAGCAACCTAAGTGTCCATCGACAGATGAATGGATAAAGAAGATATGGCACATATATACAATGGAATATTACTCAGCCATAAAAAGGAATGAAACTGAGTTATTTGTAGTGAGGTGGATGGACCTAGAGACTGTCATACAAAGTGAATTAAGTCATAAAGAGAAAGATAAATACCGTATGCTAACACATATATATGGAATCCAAAAAACAAAAAAAAAGAAAAAAAAAATGGTCAGAAGAACCCAGGGGCAAGACAGGAATAAAGATGCAGACCTACTAGAGAATGGACTTGAGGATATGGGGAGAGGGAAGGGTAAGCTGGGACAAAGTGAGAGAGTGGCATGGACATATATACACTACCAAACGTAAAATAGATAGCTAGTGGGAAGCAGCTGCATAGCACAGGGAGATCAGCTCGGTGCTTTGTGACCACCTAGAGGGGTGGGATAGGGAGGGTGGGAGGGAAGGAGATGCAAGAGGGAAGAGATATGGGGACATATGTATATGTATAACTGATTCACTTTGTTATAAAGCAGAAACTAACACACCATTGTAAAGCAATTATACTCCAATAAAGATGTTAAAAAACAACAACAACAACAAAAAAGAATACAATTCTTATGTGTTTGATTGCAAACAAATAAAATTTCAAATATTTTCTTCTCCCTTTCCAATAGAATATCTCACAGCACGAGTTTGGACATTACTATTTAAAGGTGTAGCTCAAATGATATCTTTTCCATAAAACCTTTCCTGTTGCCCAAAGCAGGAGATAAATATTTCGTTGCTCTGAACATTCCTACCATCTTGCCTGCACCTCTCTTAGGTTCTTCAACCCTTTCTACCTTAGAGTTATGTACATATACATGTTTTCGCTCTTGAACTAGTCTCTAAGTTATTGGGAGAACAGTCAATGGATGATTCATGTTTGGGTTTCCTCGAGCACCTGAAGGCAGGAAGAGCACTGAGGAGACCAGCCATGGACTTACATATCGTAGTTCTTCCAAAAATACACGTTTTAAGAGATAAGTTAATCAATCCCCTTACCCTAGTCGCAAATAAACTTTATAATTTTGACTTTTATATTCTTGCCTCTATTAGGTATTATCAAACAATAGATTACTAGAAGGCATGCAAGAGAGGAGCTAGAAATTTAAAAAAGGTATTTTTTAAAAGGTTCAAAGTAAATGTCAAATTCACAGTGGATAACTATCTTTGAATAACTTAAATTAGGCAATGGATGATTATCCTACGACAGTTTTATTCTAAATTTTTTAATGTGCATGCATGTACATTCAACATATTATACTCATCTATAACATATCTTCCTTCTCCTTTTCTAAATTAATTCCAAATAGAAACTATGAATAACCAGAAGGACATGTTTTTAATTCTCCTCATTTTAGATATGGGATATTAAAGAAGGAATCATTATGTAAGTTATAGAACAACTAAAAACTGTTTATTCCTATGAGCACAGATGCTATAGTAAAGACAACAAGAATTATTTTTAGGAACTTTTTAGAGCAGCAAAGAACTAAAGGTGAAGGGTGAATTCAAAACTGAAAACCAGAAAACACTATTATAAATAAGAAAAAAAACCTCAAGGAACTAAAGACCAACTTATTTTTTAAACACAGCTACTATTTCTGGAAACATGGCAAATACCTGAAGGGCTGAAGACTCTAGGTTCTGCTCTGTTTTCTGAGAGATGAGCATGGCATCCTTTATAGTTTTCCACATACTTAGATGACTCGGATCACCAAAGTGAGATTAATGATTTAATTTTCTTTTCAAAGGTTATGTTCCCTCCATTAAGCCATGCACATGATAACTAACTGTGGAGAAAGTGTACCAGGCCAGGCTGGTGGAATTGCAGAGGTTTCAGCTGGGCCTAATGGGACAAAAGTAAAGGGGAGTCAAGTCATTTAAACTGCTGCTTATACTGAGGATTCTGATGGCCATACCCTGCTACCAGAAGGGGGCCTGCTGCTGTAGTCTGTCTCTTGGAAATAAAATTTCATATCAACTACCTGAGAAGAGATTCTTAGCAAGCACTAGCATATATCTTTGCTACAGTTTCTATTTTAACAATGATTAGCTTCATGACATAATGTCTCTGACCATTGGACTCACTTATCCATTTACATAGGATGACACTTTGTTTTGGCTAATATTCTGTTTGATAGAAACATACATCTCTATTTCATCTGTGACTTCACACAGTCTATTGCTTTGAAATGGATGAAGCCCCAATTTAGGAATCTCAGACAACATAATCACCATGGTTGCCACTCACAAATCCCCATCAGGTACTAATACTTTCTCTCTTACTGGTTCTTTTTTTGTTTGTTTGTTTTTAATATAGTAGATTTACAGTGTTGTATTAGTTTCAGGTATATAACATATTGATTCAATTTTTCTATAGATTATACTCCATTTAAAGTTATTACAAGATAATGGCTACATTTCCCTGCGCTGTACAATATATTTTTGTTGCTTACCTATTTTATACAGAGTAGTTTGTATCTTAATCCACTACCCCTATCATGCCCCTCCCACCTTCTGTCTCCACACTGGTAGCCACTAGTTTGTTTTCTGTATCTATGAGTCTGATTCTGTTTTGTTATATACATTCTTTTGTTTCATTTTTTTAGATTCCACATATAAGTAAGAGCAAACAGTATTTCTCTTTCTCTCTCTGACTTTTTCAGTAATCAGAATACTCTCTAGGTCCATCCATGATGTCACAAATGGCAGAATTTCATTTATTTTTATGGCTGAGTAATATTCCATTGTATGTGTATGTGTGTGTGTGTGTGTATATATATATATATATATATATGCGCCACATCTTCCTTATCTATTCATATGTTGATGGATACTTAGATTGCTTCCATATATTGGCTACTGTACATAATGCTGCTATGAACATTGGGGTGCATGTATCTTTTCAAAGTAGTGTTTTCATTTTCTTTGGATATATACCCAGGAGTGAAATTGCTGGATCATATGGTAGTTCTATTTTTAGTTTTTCGAGGAAACTTCAAATTGTTTTCCACAGTGGCTGTACCAATGTACATTTCCACCAACAATGTACTGAGATTCCCTTATCTTCACATCCTCGCCAGCATTTGTTATTTGTAGATGTTTTGATGATAACCATTTTGACAGGTGTGAGGTAATACCTCACTGTGGTTTTGATTTGCATTTCTCTGATAATTAGAGATGTTGAGATATTTTTATATGCCTGTTGGCCATCTGTATATTTTCTTCAGAAAAATGTCTATTCAGGTCTTCTGTTCATTTTGTAACTGGGTTGTTAATTTTTTGCTATTGAGTTGTATGGGCTGTGTATATATTTTGAATATTAACCCCTTATCGGTCATATGATTTGCAAATATTTTTTCCCATTCAGTAGGTTGTCTTTTCATTTTGTACATGGTTTCCTTTGCTGTGCAAAAAATTTGAAAGTTTAATTAGGTCTCCTTTATTTATTTTTGCTTTTGTTTCTTTTGCCTTAGGAGACAGAGCAAAAAAAAAAAAAAAAAATTCCTACAATTTATGTCAGAGTGTTCTGTCTATGTTTTCTTCTAGGAGTTTTATAGTTTCAGATCTTACATTTAGGTCTTTAATCCATTTGGAGTTTATTTTGTACATGGTATGATAATTTTTATATTGATAATTTCATTCTTTTACATGTAGTTGTCCAGTTTTCCAAGTAACACTTAAATATTTAAGAGACTTTCGTTTCTCCAATGTATATTCTTGCCCTCTTTGTTGTAGATTAATTGAACATAAGTGTGTGGATTTATTTCTGGGCTCTCTATTTTGCTCCATTGATCTATGTGTCTGTTTTTGTGCCAGTACCATGCTGCTTTGATTACTATAGCTTTGCAGTATAGTCTGAAGTCAGGGCATGTGATACCTCCAGCTTTGTTCTTTTTTCTTAAGATTGCTTTGGCAGTTTGGGGTTTTTGTGGTTCCACAGAAATTATAGAATTATTTGTTCTAGTCCTGTGAAAAATGTCCTGGGTATTTTGAAAGGGGATTGCATTAAATCTGTAGATGGCTTTGGGTAGTACGGACATTTTAACAATATAAATTTTTCCAATCCATAGACATAAGATATCTTTCCATTTCTCTATATCATCTTCAAATTCCTTCATCAGTGTTTAATAGTTTTCAGAGTAAAGGTCTTTCACCTCTTTGAGTTTATTCCCAGGTATTTTATTCTTCTTGATGCAATTTTAAAATATGACTGTTTTCTTGCTTTCTTTTTCTGATAGTTCATTATCAGTGAACTTTCTCTTCTATTCCCCCCCACTATTTCTCTGTTAGTTAAAAATGAATAACTTTGCTAGTTTTACTTGTTGATTAAACAGATTGCTAAGCCTTGATTTCACAGAAGTTTTAGTGTTACCCATAATAGTAAGTTTCAATTGTATGGCATTTTTCTAAACTAAAAAGCCCATTTCTACAGATTATTTAATTTTGATATATGGAATAAACCTGTAGTATAGTAATAACAATGCTTATCAGCCCCAATTACAAAAAAAAAAAAAAATACTGATGTTCATGTAAGCTAGTGGCTCAGTCAAGTTTACACATTAAAGAATTGGCAGAACAGGGGATCATCCAACCTGATGTTTCTGATTCTTTCTCTATGCTTATGTTATCCAAGGTTGCCAGTTTTTTTTACTCTCCTTGCGGACCAAAAAAAATACATCCTCTCTTTCTCCTGTGTCTAATCATGAACTATTCCAGTTTTCTAAGACTCCTTATGAAAAGCTATTTCAGTTCCATGAAGGGTGTTAATTACTCATACATCTGACAAATAATTACTGATTATTGATTATGTGTGAGGTGCTTTGTTAGGCAATATGACAGATAGATGAATAAGGCATGGCTCCTGTTCTCTGTAACGTAGAGTGACTGAATGGAAATGTCACTCCAACAGGAGGACCATATGAACAAGGCTGTCTTCCTTGTTATATCTTAAGCTTCATGAATGTAAAAGTAGAAACATAGTACATTCAATCATTTGTTTATCCTGAATTTGTTCATTAAAGATAACCATAGACCAGAATTGTTCCTGGGCATTTGGATTCTTGAAGCTTAAAATCTAATAGGGAATACAGTTAAGAAATAAACATGTAAAATAATAAGATTGTTTCAAATGGGTAGTAGTAAGATGAAAATAAAACTGAGTAATATGATAAAATACTTGGTTGGAGCAGCAGGGAGTATTAGCTGAAGAAGTAATCTGTAATAAGATTGGAAATCGACAGGAGAAAGTATGTAACAAAAATTGAATGTAGATAAGAAAAAAGATATAATTTTTACATTTTAAAGTCTAGCTGAAGTTGTGAAGTGATCCACAGAGTATTTCCAAAGGAACTAATTTCTTTCTTCAATAAGTACAATAAACCACACATAATGATATTTAAGGATAAAACTAAGTAAAATGAGACAAGTGAATGAAAAATAGCTAATCAGAGTGGACATGAATCATGATACTTTATAATCACAAATGCCTTTGCACTATACAATTATAGAAACTAATAGTTGAATGGGAACTTGCTGGCTAATTAGTCTGGGTTCTCTCAACTATGGAAATAATTCCTACCACCTCCAAGCCTAATAGTTATCAACTTTCTGACCTCATATTTCCACATGGGAGCCCATAACTCCTAGGGATGGATTTTTGTGTGTGTGTGAGATTGGCAGCTTTAACTGTTAGCTATTTATTTAAACTGAGCAAAAAATCTGCTGAATTCCTCACAGTAGCCCTAGCTCTGCTGTCTGGAGCAACACAGAAGGCATTTCCTACAAGAATGAAGTATTAGGTTCAGATACTTGGCATGTTTGTTAAGACACCATTGTATGTTCTGATAAATACATTCTAGAATATGGAGGAAGAAAAAGGACATTTAAAAAATTAAACACAATAAACATAGAGGAAGAAGAAGAAAACTTTTCTTTATATGAAAGTAGGAATGAATAAGGTTGCTAATTAAACCCAAACTAGGGAGGAAGAAAAGAAATAAGTGAAAAAACACCTAATGCCACAGTCATGATTGAGGTAGATCTGGAGAAGAACATGTTCCACAGTGTTCATGTCAAAACTCACCTCCACTACAGAGAGAAGACAGCACAAATGTTGGAAGAGCAAACTGAGACCTCTCAGATAATTACAGTGACAGACAGCAGCTAACAAAGGGAGAAACAGTAAAAGGCTTAAGACCGAGTTTCTATGAAGAGCTAAGGTGTCAGAATTGACATTTTGCAAAAGCAGCTGTGGAAGGCTGGTGGCTTTGTGGAAAGGGAGGGAGGGAGGAAGAGAGAAGAGAAGGGAGGAAGAGAGAAGAGAAGGGAGGAAGAGAAACAGTAACTTTTCTGTTTCAACCTTCAGTAGGAACTAAATTTATAGTAAGATGATATTTGCACTTTAACATAAAACTCAATGTTCTAGCATTTAACCGTATGGACAAAAAACACTTTGTTAATAAATGGAAATAGGTATAAATTTCATGGCCATATCAATTTTTAAACATTCACTATGGTTAATTTTCCATCATCTGAAAGTATGCGTGTGTGTATGTATCTATGTATGTATGTATCTATCGATCTCTGACTCTCTTCTCTATTAACAAAGTTTCATCTCCTTACAGACAATATTCAGGCTATATTCAGCTTATGTAGCACCCTAACATTTCTCCCTCGGTTGTTTGTATTTATCACCATCCTTGAATTTTTATACTACTCCATTTAATGACTGGTTTCTGCCTCTGTCAAAAGTGACGCTGTCAACAGCAGGAATCTGGATGCTCATGTCAGTGTGCTGTAACCTTGAGGCGTGAGGCACAGGAGTCACTTACAGGCATTCTCTACTTAACCTCTCTCAGTATCAGATCTCACCTCTTTAAAAAGGGCATAGTATGTCAGTCTTGCCCATCTCATGGAATAATTTCTAGAGTTTAATGGGTTAATGCATATGAAAGTACTTTGTGTACTTCAAATTTCTATAGAGATATATGAATGCCATTATTAATAATATCTGCATATGATGTTGAAATTCTTTGAGACAAATACTATAATAATCTGGCATAGTTAACTAGTAGACACTCTCCTAAATTGATACCTGCCTTATATAAATGTGCATAGGAAATTTTCCATATCTGGAGTTGTGCTGAGAAAAATAAGCATGTCTATACAATAAAATAACCCCTCCACTCAACTGTGGATAGAAACTATTTTTGGTCTTGTGCATGCATTTGTTTCTTTGGTAATATACACTACATATTACACTTATTCAAATAATCAATATTGTTTTACATATGCTATTTGTCTATATTATTTTCATGAAATATGTTCCTAGAAGAAAGAGAATACATTAGTTTCAGTAGTTTAGTACATTATAAAACCATTGTATTGAGTGGACCAGTATTCAACAAATAAGCCTTTTGTCAAAAACTATTAATTTATGTAACTTACATATATTAGTATCAATTAAAATTACATGTACTATCACAAATTTTAAAATAGCATACCCTAAATTGGGTAATATATATATGCGTGTGTTTTATATACACACACACACACCTCTCATCAGTATTTTGTTAATGTACTTTGAAAATGTACTTTTCTTTCTATTGAGAGAAATTATTTCAGCAGTTGAATTTTAGTAAAACAAATAAATTATAATATTTAATTTAGGTATCACATTGTAGAGGAATATGAACAAAATTTTTAAATTTACATTTTGGGTTAGCTGTGTTTCTAGAACATCTGTTATGCTATTATGACAGGTGTTTATTAATATGGATATATAATCAGATCTCTTGGTTGCTAATAGCTTGGCAATTCAACATCTAAATGTTGTCAAAATCCTTGATTATATGTTGAAAACTGTAGATAATTGATTCAAGGCTGTTTCCCTTGACTAGATTAAAAAATTAAAACTTGTCCTGTGTACTTCCCTTTAGAATCTCAATTTTTTTCTGAAACTTCTAAAACATTTCAGTAATAAGAGCTTGTGAACAAATAAAAGCCTTCTACAAGCCAAGATGTGTCTTGATTCAAATTTCTTTAGGCTATTCATTATACAAACACAAATAAATTATTTTTAATGCCCTGGGCTGGAAGTGAGTTCTTAGAGGGGAAATAACAAAGTAATACAGTTCATACACACACACACACACACACACACACACACACACACACACACACACACACACACACATATACATACATAAAGAGAAGAGCCTACAGAAAACCCCCTTTTGGGTGCATGAAAGCTCAGATTTTTAAATTAAATTTTCTTAAAATTATTTAATAAATTCTGAGTAACAGAAGTCAATAAGAAGCAATTTAGTTGAATAGCTTCTTTACATCACAGACCCTGAGCTAGAATTTTCCTTTGAATATACAAGGGTATGACACAAATTTCTAGGAAATTTCTGTGCTAATAATATCAAACAGAAATCTTTGCCAGTCTGAAACTTGTAATTGTAGATTCTGAAAGTTTAAAATTTATTTCCTTCTGGCACACTTTAATTCTATCACTTACATGAGAATGTTTGCTTTTTTATCTTTAATGGTTAGGTATGTGTTCTTAGTCGAGTATCAGCACTGCCCAACAGAACTTTCTACAAAAAAGGACATGTTCTCTATGCTATTCAATATGGTAACCACTAGAATCATTTGAAATGTGTCGTGTGCAGCTAAAAAATGGAATTTTTAATTGTATTAATTTTAATTAATTTATACTTATTTACATAGCCTCACTTGGCTAAGGGCTACTGTGTGGGACAGTGCAGTGATTTAATAAAATTACTTCATTATAGTTCAGAATAATGCTAAATTACTTGCATAGATACTTGTGCTAGAATTCAATGATTTTTTATGTATGAGAAGGAAAACAATATCAGCATCTAACAGACTAGTGATCTTTCTGGATATTGTTTTGCTGTGGTAGAAATGAAGTCACAATAGCAATGAACATAGTTCCTTAGAGGGTGAATATATGCAGAATTTTTTCCACATGACCTAGACCAGGAGTTGACAAACTATGGCTGACAAGCCAAGTTCAGCCTACCACCTGTTTTTGTAACTAAAACTTTATGGGAACCAAGCCACACCCATTCATTTATGTATTGTCAATGACTACTGTGTGCTACAAGTGCAGAGTTGAGTAGTTAAGACTGAGACCATATGACCTGCAAAGCCTAAAATATTTGCTACTTGGCCCTATATGAACAAGTTTTCCAGCCTCTGTTCTAGATGAATGGTTATGTGATAAATGTTAGGATAAAGTCTCTCTGATGGAGAAGTATACATAATATATATTATATTTATATGTAATGTATTATATGTAATATATAAATATATATATATCATAATCTATATAGCAATTTAGCAAGTGAGATGATAAAATCATATATATGTATGATATATATATAATTAAATATTCAACAAATAAAAACCTACGTGTTTTCATCCATTTTCATGGTAAATTTGAGGCGCAATCATTTATAGCATCTCTTTTCTAATTTAAGAACAAAAGGTGAGCTAAAATGTCTTTGTAAAGAACCTTGGTGATCAGAGAGTACTGGACCTAGAGTGGAACATACGAGTGTATTTCAAACTCATTTTATGGATAATAGCCTAAGAAGTTCTGAGACGCCTAAGGACACACAGAGATAATAACCAGTTAATCAGTACTCATTTACTGAGATACATCCATTGTATAACCACCCAGTTAAGCCTATGTGGTATGTAGAATTCAGAAACATAGTACTTTAAGAGCTCTGGATACAGCCTGAGAGGGAAACCCTGTGAACTGTCATTGTGACTATGCCATATATGACATATGCCCTCATCTCAATCCAATAGAGAAGAAAGACAGTCTTCAAATTAGATTCCCATCTTGGTTTCTGTCGCGTGTATATTCCATGCTATCAACTGCTATTAGGACACAGGGGAGAGTGGCATGCACAAGGGAAAAATTATGGTCTATCATTTAAGGACACAAACAATTGGCAATCACAGGTGACTTTTCTATCCCAGAGCATAGACTCTAATTGCTCAATATAAGCACTCAGATATTAGACCTCACTTTACTCATAAGTAATTTTGAGTTAGTTTGAACACTTACACCAAAATAGAAATAAGCCCCTTTGGATTACATTACAATTGTCTGAAAAGCAAGTCTAATTTCATTGAAATTTATTTAAAGAATTCCATTCATTGTTAGGAAAAATCCTTGAATTAAAATTTACTTTCTGACCTCAGTAGAACTGGTACTTATTTTTTCTGTTTTTTTTTATAGGAAATGTATCATAAAGCAATAGACTTCTACTCAAATATAATCTGAAATTTGATATAAATTTTAATTTGGTATAAATTTCAAGGTAAGACATAATGGCATTACTTTCATTAGGTACTTTCATTAAAATTTTATATATGAGTTTCTGGAAGGTGTGGAAGAAAGACGTTATAAATTCAAATTAATGTATAATGATAGAAATGGGTATTTCAAATTCTGCATTGGTAGAGCCTTTAACCTAACTAGAAAACCATCTGGTTTTCACTAACCAGATGTTTAAATAAAAATTAATATCACAACTTAGGATTTTTTGTCTCTTCTTTCTGTCTAACAGTGTAGATCTTGGGTTCATAATACAATTAAAGTGCATAATACAACCTGAGCTTTACAGATGCCTGAACTACATTTTTCCTTTTCAGCAATGTGTATGAATCTAGATCTTTGAATGCATTGTAAAATGCAGAGGTACTCAAAAAGAGATCCAATTTCATTACAATTGGATCATTTCAATTACATTACATTGTAGTACCAAGAATATTTTAGAATATGCTTCTTACACTTTTCTGAATCACTGTTCTTATTCCAGTGTGATGCCTTATTAGTCCTATGAAATCAATCAGGTGGGGATAAAGGTGACAAAAAAGACTGGAATTGGAATTATTATTCCAGCTCTGACCACAGCAGTCCACAGAGAGATTCCAAATAAAGCCCTGGATAGCCAATAGTGAGTACTATAAGTAGCAAGCCTTAAAACATTACCTTTGGCATTTCTGTTGGAAGAGATAACTAAAGATCTCCATAGATTCTTTAAGTTATTTATATTACCAAATGAAATGCTATTGAAGAAGTTTTATTTGAACTGCAAGCAAAGGTAAAGCAAAGTCACTACAGGTGGTGTTACAGCTGAGAGAATTTAGCTGTCTTACACCATGACAGCGGGTTGATATATTAGGACTAGAGACCTCCAGCAGCGAGAGAACCTCTGAACCTCTTACGTGTGAATAGGCACATAAACAGGAGACAGTGTGAAGCATCCTAAATACCCCCTAATTATAGTGCCAAACAGAGCGATTGTTATCTGACAAGATGCTATGCATCAAATTTTGGGTTTGACAACCGAGAAAATGAATTTTGTTTGTTGATGCAGTTCAGAATGATATATTCATAAATACTGGGATTTATAGTCTATTAGTGGGTTGTTTTGGACTAATTCTCTGAAGAATAATTCACTTTCTCCCAAAGATATACATGATTTGTTCTCATATCTTCTATGCCCATCTTTATCTTTATTGTACTGATATTATCATGGCTAGGTATGTCAAAACACATGTGTTTGGGACAATCTTTTGTATCATCTTAACTCCTTGACCACAGGAGAGGATGACTGGTCCTACAGAGATCTTTTCAATTCTATCCCAGAAACGTGTGACATGACCCAATATCTGTCATATTAGATACAAACTGCAAAAGACAAACACACCCATGGTCCTGGAGCTCAAGTGCTTATCTAACTATACTGGGAAATAAAGTTAATTAAAATACACATACGTAAAAAATAAATAAAATACGCATACATACACACATTCTTTTATTGGTTGACAAAGAATGAGTGCAGAAGTGTTCAGTATATAAAGTAGCCTATGCTGAAACAGCAGAAGTATTTTTATTCACTACTTTTAAGTTTTATTCAATAAAGCACTACACTACTTAATTAATTAGTTTGTAAAGGTTGTAGTTGCATACAAACCATCACATATAAGTATGGATATTATCCAGGTGAACAATGTGGAGGACTTAATATACCATCAGTATTATTCTAAAAGAAAATACTCAGTCACACACAGATAAACATTCAGATTGCTTAATGAGCACGATTAGGACATATATTTTACCAAAGTCATTCTTTATGGGCACTCAAAACTCATGTAGAGCAATTACACTGTAAAATGTTTTACTTATTAGATAATCAGCACTTCTGTTTTGTGTGAAATGTCACATTAAATCTAAAGCCCTAAAGTTCAGTGGCCTTCAGAGAGATAGCAACCATTTCTCAAACCATGCACCCTAGAAGGGATACTGAATTTTTTAAAACAGGAATTATCTTTCCTATCTGTAAAATGAGAGGGTTGCAAAAGATAATCTTGTAGGACCTTCTAGGTCTTAGATCTTATAATGTTATGTCTTTTTCCCTTTCAATAAATTATTCCTCAGAATTAAATAGACTACACTTTTGGCTTTAAAAAAGTATACTTTATAGTGATGATAATCAACCATATTTATATTTATAAGTGAAAAATATTTATTTTCTGTATTAGTTATAAAGCAAACACGTTTTCATTTTCAGCTATCTGAAACCAGTTAGGAAGACAGCTGCACAGATGATCAACCATATGGCTTTAATAAATGTATAACCAAAACAGACATGAAACATTTTATATTTTAACCAAACTGCTAAACTAACTCATGAAAAGGTCATATATTACCTATTTAGCTGAGAATTTTATTGCAAAGGAATTGTGTCATAATTTACAATAAACACAGGACCAACCATTCTATTTTATGATTACTTCTCAAATTTTTAAAAAAAGATGAATTATCTTTCCTCTACATTCAGTTATAGCTCCATACAATTATATGTGGGAATATATAAATATCTATAATTATATGAAAATGACTCAATCAGCTCTATGAGTAGTATTTACACAGAAGGCATGATGGGGAATATAATCAGTACAGTTAAATACATAGAATTTTTAGGTAGATCAGTAATTCTCAAACTATCTTCCACTGAGGTGTCCAAGGATATAGAGAGTAGAAGTGAAGAACTAGAAAGGATGCCAAACTGGAAGACCTCATGCCTCTCACTACAGCACCCCCTAGTTTATCTTCTTCTGTTTGTACTTGTATGATGTAGTTGTATCTATGGTTCTGATTTTTAAAAAGATCCCAAATACTTTAGAAAATTAAAAGAAAAATCTGTGATAGTGAAATACTTTAATACTATATTAAATGATCTAAATAAACACAGGACAACAGAAAAAAGAAAGGAAGAAAATGAGAAAAAGGGAGTAACTGATAAAAGCCCAGGGGAAATAGACATTTAAAGAAAAGATGCAGACATAATAAATATATTTAAAAATTTGTTAGTATAATTTGATGGTACTGTACTTCCCATGTCTATAAAATGAATAAGGTAAGATAGGAATTTTGATCATTTTGTCATATGTCTGCCTGGAAATGGAAATATTTTAGCGTAATTAGCGCATTAGTCCTTTAGTGTTTCCTCCATTTTACCTCTGTAGTATTGTAATTAACTCAATATTACATTCACTATAGATCTGAGAGCAACTTATTTTCTGTAGGGGAGCTGCAGTGGAAATAGATTGAGTTCTCCAATCATACTGGATTTTCAAGCATTCCAAATTTAATAAAGATAAGACATTTCCTTCAAAACTATTCTTCCCTCCGTTGCAAAATTCTCAACAGCAAAATAGTTGAATATGATTTTATATATTTCAATCCTGTCAATAAAAATGGCAAATGACATCAAAACAAATTCCACTATAATTTCAAAGTTTATAAGACCAATTTTTATTTGGAAGAAAGGCATAGTCTGCACACATCTATCCCAGAAGGTTAAGTGCAAAATTTCAGGAGTATAGACTTGGGCTGAAAGAAAATGGAGGAAGGCTTTGCTGAATGCAAAAGACGGAGGGGGTAGCACATGCTAGTTACTGAGTTGCTCTGGGAAAAGTCATCTAATTTGACCAGACCAGAGAACTTCTACAGCAGAGTGTTGAAGAAAGAAATAGGACAATATGTAAGGACCAGATCTGGAAAACTTGGAATGCTGACCTGTCTGGGACAACTCTATTCTTGCCACTCTTCAAAAAAACTAAACATGTCTGCAGAGTAAAGAAATGGTGTTAAATATTTAAGCAGCATTAATTTCTCTTTCAATATAGCGAGTAAACGCTGATGCTCAAAGAGCACTGGCTGGCCTCAGGGGTGATTTTCCAGTTGACTGGGACTTCCATATGCTCTCAGGAGTGTGGTTCCTAAGTCTAAACACTTGATAATGATCTGAATTTTACTCATCGTTAATCACTGCCTCTTTCTTGACCGTCTCTGCCTGACCACCAATAGCTCTTAAATTTCTCCTTTCTCTGCCCATTTAATCTTCACTTTCTTAAATATTTTTATGGCTGTGATCTATCTCTCTATTTCTCAAGGACATTACTTAAAGATAGAAAGTCTGGTCTACATATTTTTTGCATAGTCCCAAACACAAGGATTGTGAATGCTCAAACACTGTCAATAATTAGTCTGATTATATCAAACCTAATGAAATAATTTAAAAGGCTGAGTTTATCTACTCCCTTCATATGCTGGAAAACCAGTGTTATTAAGGAAAAATGTAGATTCATTTCTTATAAGAGGATTGTCAAACTGGAGAAAATTGTAACAATTATCTACTGGCAATTTGTGTTTGACATTATTCTGTGTAATTTGAAATGTGAGTTATCGCCTGAAGTACTCATAATAGTATTTTGAAAAGAGTTTACATTAAGACTAACTTGAGGAATCTGTAAATAGCACTATGTTGAAAACAAGTAGTGAATGTTGGCAGAATTCTTACTCACTGATTCATTCCTATTTGCATTATTTATAAGATGCTAATTGGACTCTAAAAGAGACGCTAAATATGGTACTCCACAAGAGCTCTAATTTAATAAAGACCAAATAACAAATATTTGTAAAGCTCTCAAATTTTGAAGATTCCATACTTGATAAACCACAATATTAGTGACCAAAATTGAGAAAAATAAAATATTAAACGAAAATAAAAAATATTTTAGCTTGACTGAGTGACTACTTTAACTGACATGTTTTTCTCAAAATAATCTGGAAATTCTATATCTAGTATATTTGTGATGTTTTCTGTTAGATGACGTCTTTCATAAAGGTGAGGAGTAATTTTTGACCTTGAATTTCCCTGGTGATATGTTCAACCTTCCTCTGCTGGGTTCTTCTTACTTTTACACTACCCTCCCCAAATAAATAGCAAACATAGAATCTCCAGGAGCTATGAACAAAAGTCATATTCCAAAAATGAATAATGTATGTAATTATCCTCAACCTATATGCAAAGTACAAGGTTGAGGAGAACTTCTCTTTTGCTTTAATGAAAGACAGCTCTGCTCATGACCCTCTTCAAATTCTTCAGTATAAACATTTGCCGAGAAAAGTATTCATGGTTCTATGACCTGTGATGCATTAAAAATTACATGACAGTAACTATTTTAGAAAGGAAGGGAAAAGGGGACTGTGCTTGTCCCACATACACATGCCTTACCAATGGCATAGCACCCAGAGACAAGCATATGATCTGATATTAAACACACATACACACCCCAAAAGCAAGCAAGCTTCTTAGCAAGGCATACAAGATTATTTACCATCTGGGCTCCACCTATCCAGCCACACCCTGCCATATCCAACCATTCCTCACCACACACATTTTACGCCAACTACATGGACTCCTTTATCCTTATATGCCCTTGCATTTTAATCTCTGTCACTCTGTTTCCTTAGCCTATAATCTCCTTCCTCCCTTGTCCACCTAGGAGTCCCAATTCATTTTTTGGCATCTAATGTTTAATGTCCACCTCTTCTCTAAAAAATAAATGGAGAGGACCTTCAAGATGGTGGAGGAGTAAGAGGTGGAGATCACTTTCCTCCCCACAAATACATCAAAAATACATCTACAAGTGGAACAACTCCTACAGAACACCTACTGAGCACTGGCAGAAGACCTCAGACTTCCCAAAAGGCAAGAAACTACCCATGTACCTGGGTAGGGCAAAAGAAAAAAGGAAAAACAGAGACAAAAGAATAGGGACGGGACCTGCATCTCTGGGAGGGAGCTGTGAAGGAAGAAAACTTTCCACACACTAGGAAGCCCTTTCACTGGCAGAGATCAGGGCTGGGTGGGGTGGGGGAAGCTCCAGAGGCACGGAGGAGAGGGCAGCAACAGGGGTGCAGAGGGTAAAGTGGAGAGATTCCCACACAGAGGATCACTGCCGACCAGCACTCACCAGCCCGAGAGGCTTGTCTGCTCACCCGCCGGGGTGGGTGGGGGCTGGGAGCTGAGGCTCGGGCTTCGGAGGTCGGATCCCAGGGAGAGGACTGGGGTTGGCGGCGTGAACACAGCCTGAAGGGGGTTAGTGCACCACAGCTAGCCGGGAGGGAGTCCGGGAAAAAAGTCTGGAGCTGCCGAAGAGTCAAGAGACCGTTGTTTCAGGGTGTGCGAGGAGAGGGGATTCAGAGCACCACCTAAAGGAGCTTCAGAGATGGGTGCAAGTCACAGCTATCAGTGTGGACACCAGAGACGGGCATGAAATGCTAAGGCTGCTGCTGCCGCCACCAAGGAGCCTGTGTGCGAGCACAGGTCACTATCCATACCTCCCCTCCCAGAATCCTGTGCAGCCCACCACTGCCAGAGTCCCGTGACCCAGGGACAACTTCCCCGGGAGAACGCACGGCGCGCCTCAGGCTGGTGCATTGTCTCGCCAGCCTCTGCCGCCAGAGGCTCGCCCCGCATTCTGCACCCCTCCCTCTCCCCGGCCTGAATGAGCAAGAGACCCTTAATCAGCTGCTCCTTTAACCCCCTCCTGTCTGGGAGAAGAACAAACGCCAGAGGTCAACCTACATGCAGAGGCGGGGCCAAATCCAAAGCTGAACCCAGGAGCTGTGCGAACAAAGAAGAGAAAGCGAAATCTCTCCCAGCAGCCTCAGGAGCAGCAGATTGAATCTCCACAATCAACTTGATGTACCCTGCATCTGCAGAATACCTGAATACACAACGAATCATCCCAAATTGAGGAGGTGGACTTTGGGAGCAACTGCAGACTTGGGGTTTGCTTTCTGCATCTAATTTGTTTCTGGTTTTATGTTTATCCTAGTTTAGAATTTAGAGCTTATTATCATTGGTAGATTTGTTTATTGATTTGGTTACTCTCTTCCTTTTTTTTTTTTATATATATATTTTTTCCTTTTTGTGAGTGTGTATGTGTATGCTTCTTTGTGTGATTTGTCTGTATAGCTTTGTTTTTACCATTTGTCCTGGGGTTCTGTCTCTCCTTTTTTTCTTTTTTAGTATAGTTTTTAGCGCTTGTTATCATTAGTGGATTTGTTTATTGGTTTGGTTGCTCTCTTCTTTCTTTCTTTCTTTTTATTTTTTATTACCTTTTTATTTTTAATAATATTTTTAAATTTTTTTATTTTAATAACTTTATTTTATTTTATTATATTTTATTTTCCTTCTTTCCTTTTTCTTCTCCATTTTCTTCCAAGCCATGTGGCTGATGGGGTCTTGGTACTCTGGCCGGGTGTCAGGCCCGATCCTCTGAGGTGGGAGAGCCAAGTTCAGGACACTGGACCACCAAAGACCTCCTGGCCCCATGTAATATCAAATGGCAAAGTCTCTCCTGGAGATCTCCATCTCAGTGCTAAGACCCAGCTCCACTCAATGAACAGCAAGCTACAGTGCTGGACACCCCATACCAAACAACTAGCAAGACAGGAACACAACCCCACCCATTAGCAGAGAGGCTGCCTAAAATCATAATAAGTTAACAGACACCCCAAAACACACCACTGCACGCGGTCCTGCCCACCACAAAGACAAGATCCAGCCTCATCCACCAGAACACAGGCAACAGTCCCCTCCACCAGGAAGCCTACACAGCCCACTGAACCAACCTTACCCACCAGGGGCAGACACCAAAAACAATGGGAACTACGAACCTGCAGCCTGCAACAGAGACGAAGAAATACACAGCAGATGAAGGAGAAAGGTAAAATCCCACCAGACCAAACAAATGAAGAGGAAATAGGCAGACTACCTGAAAAAGAATTCAGAGTAATGATAGCAAAGATATCCAAAATCTTGGAAATAGAGTGGAGAAAATACAAGAAATGTTTAACAAGGACCTAGAAGAAATAAAGAGCAAACAAACAATGATGAACAACACAATAAATAAAATTAAAAATTCTCTAGAAGGAACCAATAGCCGAATAACTGAGGCAGAAGAATGGATAAATGACCTGGAAGATAAAATAGTGGAAATAACTACCACAGAGCAGAATAAAGAGAAGAGGATTGAGGACACTCTCAGAGACTTCTGGGACAACATTAAATGCACCAACATTCGAATTATAGGGGTCCCAGAAGAAGAAGAGAAAAAAAAGGGACTGAGAAAATACTTGAAGAGATTATAGTTGAAAAGTTCCCAAATATGGGAAAGGAAATAGTCAGTCAAGTCCAGGAAGCACAGAGAGTCCCATACAAGATAAATCCAAGAAGAAACACACCAACACATATTAATCAAACTACCAAAAATTAAATACAAACAAAAAACTTTAAAAGCAGCAAGGGAAAAACAACAAATGACATACAGGGGAATCCCCATGAGGTTAACAACTGATCTTACAGCAGAAACTCTGCAAGCCAGAAGGGAGTGGCAGGACATATTTAAAGTGATGAAAGGGAAAAACCTACAACAAAGATTACTCTACCCAGCAAGGATCTCATTCAGATTCGACAGAGAAATTAAAACCTTTACAGACAAGCAAAAGCTAAGAGAATTCAGCACCACCAAACCAGCTTTACAACAAATGCTAAAGGAACTTCTCTAGGCAGGAAACACAAGACAAGGAAAAGACCTACAATAACAAAACCAAAACAATTAAGAAAATGGTAATAGGAACATACATGTCAATAACTACCTTAAATGTAAATGGATTAAATGCTTCAACCAAAAGACATAAACTGGCTGAATGGATACAAAAACAAGACCCATATATATGCTGTCTACAAGAGACCCACTTCAGACCTAGGGACACATACAGACTGAAAGTGAGGGGATGGAAAAAGATATTCCATGCAAATGGAAATCAAAAGAAAGCTGAAGTAGCAATTCTCTTATCAGACAAAATAGACTTTAAAATAAAGACTATTACAAGGGACAAAGAAGGACACTACCTAATGATTAAGGGATCAATCCCAGAAGAAGATATAACAATTGTAAATATTTATGCACCCAACATAGGAGCACCTCAAAACTTAAGGCAAATGCTAACAGCCAAAAAAGGGGAAATTGACAGTAACAGAACCATAGTAGGGGACTTGTAACACCCCACTTTCACCAAAGGACAGATCATCCAAAATGAAAATAAATAAGGAAACATATGTTTTAAATGACACATTAAATAAGAGGGACTCAACTGATATTTATAGGACATTCCATTCAAAACCAACAGAATACACTTTCTTCTCAAGTGCTCATGGAACATTCTCCAGGATAGATCATATCTTGGGTAACAAATCAAGCCTTGGAAAATTTAAGAAAATTGAAATCGTATCAAGTATCTTTTCTGACCACAGCACTATGAGACAAGATATTAATTACAGGAAAAAAAAAATGTAAAAAATATAAACACATGGAGGTTAAACAATACACTACTAAATAATCAAGAGATCACTGAAGAAATCAAAGAGGAAATCAAAAAATACCTAGAAACAAATGACAATGAAAACATGATGACCCAAAACCTATGGGATGCAGCAAAAGCAGCTCTAAGAGGGAAGTTTATAGCAATACAATCCTACCTCAAGAAACAAGAAACACCTCAAATAAACAACCTAACCTTATACCTAAAGCAATTAGAGAAAGAACAAAAAAACCCGAAAGTTAGCAGAAGGAAAGAAATCATAAAGATCAGATCAGAAATAAATGAAAAAGAAATTAAGGACACAACAGCAAAGATTAAAAAAAACTTAAAAGCTGCTTCTCTGAGAAGATAAACAAAACTGATCAACCTTTAGCCAGACTCATCAAGAAAAAAGGGAGAAGACTCAAATCAATAGAATTAGAAATGAAAAAGAAGAAGTAACAACTGACACTGCAGAAATACAAAGGATCATGAGAAATTACTACAAGCAACTATACGCCAATAAAATGGACAACCTGGAAGAACTGGACAAATTCTTAGAAAATCACAACCTTCTGAGACTGAACCAGGAAGAAACAGAAAATATGAACAGACCAATCACAAGCACTGAAATTGAAACTGTGATTAAAAATCTTCCAACAAACAAAAGCCCAGGACCAGATGGCTTCACAGGCAGATTCTATCAAACATTTAGAGAAGAGCTAACACTCATCTTTCTCAAACTCTTCCAAAATATAGCAGAGGGAGGAACACTCCCCAACTCATTCTACGAGGCCACCATGATCCTAATAGCAAAACCAGGCAAAGATGTCACAAAAAAAGAAAAGTACAGGCTAATATCACTGATGAACATAGATGTAAAAATCCTCAACAAAATACTAGCAAACAGAATCCAACAGCACATTAAAAGGATCATACACCATGATCAAGTGGGGTTTATCCGAGGAATGCAAAGATTCTTCAATATACGCAAATCAGTCAATGTGATAAACCGTATTAACAAATTGAAGGAGAAAAACAATATGATCATTGCAATAGATGCAGAAAAAAGCTTTCGACAAAATTCAACACCCATTTATGACAAAAAACACCCTGCAGAAAGTAGGCACAGAGGGAACTGACCTCAACATAATAAAGGCCATATATGAAAAACCCACAGCCAACATCGTCCTCAATGGTGAAAAACTGAAACCATTTCCACTAAGATCAGGAACAAGACAAGGTTGCCCACTCTTACCACTATTATTCAACATAGTTTTGGAAGTGTTAGCCACAGCAATCAGAGAAGAAAAAGAAATAAAAGGAATCCAAATCGGAAAAGAAGAAGTAAAGCTGTCACTGTTTGCAGATGACATGATACTGTACACAGAGAATCCTAAAGATGCTACCAGAAGACTACTAGGGCTAATCAATGAAACTGGTAAAGTAGCAGACACAAAATTAATGCACAGAAATCTCTTGCATTCCTATACACTAATGATGAAAAATCTGAAAGTGAAATTAAGGAAACACTCCCATTTACCACTGCAACAAAAAGAATAAAATACCCAGGAATAAACCTACCTAAGGAGGCAAAAGACCTGTATGCAGAAAATTATAAGACACTGATGAAAGAAATTAAAGATGATACAAACAGATGGAGAGATATACCAGGTTCTTGGACTGCAAGAATCAACATTGTGAAAATGACTATATTACCCAAAGCAATCTACAGATTCAATGCAATCCCTATCAAACTACCACTGGCAGTTTTCACAGGACTAGAACAAAAAATTTCACAATTTGCATGGAAACACAAAAGATCCCGAATAGCCAAAGCAAACTTGAGAAAGAAAAATGGAGCTGGGGGAATCAGACTCCCTGACTTCAGACTATACTAAAAGCTACAGTAGTCAAGACAGTATGGTACTGGCACAAAAACAGAAATATAGATCAATGGAACAGGATAGAAAGCCCAGAGATAAACCCATGCACATATGGTCACCTTATTTTTGATAAAGGAGGCAAGCATATACAGTGGAGAAAAGACAGCCTCTTCAGTAAGTGGTGCTGGGAAAACTGGACAGCTACATGTAAAAGAATGAAATTAGAACACTCCCTAACACCATACACAAAAATAAACTCAAAATGGATTAAAGACCTACATGTAAGGCCAGACACTATCAAACTCTTAGAGGAAAACATAGGCAGAACACTCTATGACATAAATCACAGCAGGATCCTTTTTGACCCACCTCCTAAAGAAATGGACATAAAAACAAAAATGATCAAATGGGACCTAATGAAAGTTAAAAGCTTTTGCACAGCAAAGGAAACCATAAACAAGACGAAAAGACAACCCTCAGAATGGGAGAAAATATTTGCAAACGAAGCAACTGACAAAGGATTAATCTCCAAAATATACAAGCAGCTCATGCAGCTCAATATTAAAAAAACAAACAGCCCAATCCAAAAATGGGCAGAAGACCTAAACAGACATTTCTACAAAGAAGATACACAGATTACCAACAAACACATGAAAGGATGCTCAACATCACTAATTAGAGAAATACAAATCAAAACTACAATGAGATATCACCTCACACTGGTCAGAATGGCCACCATCAAAAATCTACAAACAATAAATTCTGGAGATGGTGTGGAGAAAAGGGAACCCTCTTGCACTGTTGGTGGGAATGTAAATTGATACAGCCACTATGGAGAACAGTATGGAGGTTCCTTAAAAAAATAAAAATAGAACTACCATACGACCCAGCAATCCCACTACTGGGCATATACCCTGAGAAAACCATAATTCAAAAAGAGTCTTGTACCACAATGTTCATTGCAGGTCTATCTACAATAGCCATGACATGGAAGCAACCTAAGTGTCCATCAACAGATGAATGGATAAAGAAGACGTGGCACATATATACAATGGAATATTACTCAGCCTTAAAAAGAAACGAAATTGAGTTATTTGTAGTGAGGTGGATGGACCTAGAGACTGTCATACAGAGTGAAGTAAGTCAGAAAGAGAGAAACAAATACCGTATGCTAACACATATATACGGAATCTAAAAAAAAAAATAAAATAAATGGTTCTGATGAACCTAGGGACAGGACAGGAATAAAGATGCAGACATAGAGAATGGTCTTGAGGACACAGAGAGGGGGAAGGGTAAGCTGGGATGAAGTGAGAGAGTGGCATGGACATATATACACTACCAAATGTAAAATAGATAGCTAGTGGGAAGCAGCCGCATAGCACAGGGAGATCAGCTCGGTGCTCTGTGTCCACCTAGAGGGGTGGGATACTGAGGGTGGGATGGAGACACAAGTGGGAGGAGATATGGGGATATATGTACACATATAGCTGATTCACTTTGTTATACAGTAAAAACTAACACACCATTGTAAAGTGATTATACTACAATAAAGATGTTAATAAATAAATAAATAAAAATA
Source organism: Eschrichtius robustus (assembly GCF_028021215.1). NCBI lineage: Eukaryota > Metazoa > Chordata > Mammalia > Artiodactyla > Eschrichtiidae > Eschrichtius > Eschrichtius robustus. The sequence goes on from NC_090830.1 coordinate 71,771,288, forward strand.
AAAATGGGATTAATATGTGAGGATAAAAAATCAAATAAATAAAAAATGGACCTCCCCAAAGCAATATTACTCTCTCATTGTTCTCCCATAGCACTTAGACTAGAATATAACCAGCTCTTTTGTTGTTGTTTTGAATAATATATTTGCTTCTTTGCTATAATTTGAATACCCTGGAGTCTGGGTCAAAGTTTTTTGACTGTCTCTAGTACTTAGAACAGAGCATGAACTATGTGCTTAATAAATGTTTTAAGAAAGGCTTTCACCAACCACTGTTGTCTATGTTTGCTTAAAATCTTAACCCAGAAAAACAATGTTGAAACAAGCATTAAAATAGCTTTCAGGAGCTTACTGTCGTTACTATTTTTTCTTATGTTGCAACAGAATAATAAGTTACAACTTTGCATTTAAAAAGTATTTTTGCCAAATACAGAGAGCTTTTGAACTTGGTACTTCGTCAGCATTAACAACTGATGAGTTTAAAGTAGCAAACAGAGAGACAATATTTGAAGCAGGATGTTGACTCATATTGACATCAGCAAATTTTGACTTAGTCACCTGGCTTCTCTATTTCCAGTAATGAAAGAGATGGAGGTGATGTATACCACTTTCTTACTACAGAAATAAAGGTATCAGACAACTTAACTAAAATATACCTATGAATGTTACAACAAATTTTACTTTAAAAATACCAGCACAAATGTGTTCAGTGATGAAATGCTGCTTTAATAAGGAATCTGAGTTCTCCCCAGATGTATTATCAAATTGCTTCCTGAAGCCTTTCTAGTCTCACTTCCTCACTTGTAAAATGAGAAGATTGACTACAGGAACATTTAGGCCTCCTAAATATTTGAAATCTAACACTTGATAAGATAACTTATACCATAACTGAATTGCTAAATCACTGCTACAGTCTCCAAAAAGCCCTCTTTCAGAAAAAATCACAAGTATTTACATAATTAGAAAAACCTCCAGACCCTACATCTACCTTGTTCCACTAAATTTTAATCAAGTCAAGTTTATGGTGACTATTCAGAAACACTTCTTCTCACAGATGGAATAGAATTAGATTTCTTTTCAGAAGCATAATTTGGTTCAGTAAGAATCAAAGATATGCACCTCTTCTAATCATTTGAAAAACTGATAGATGAGAAGTTAAAAAAAAAAAAAAAAAAAAAAAAAGACTTTGCCTAAAGCCATTGAGACAGTTTCCCAGATTGATAAGTGGTATGAAAATGCCCATACTTCGGTGTATGAGCCTTTTAACAAAATGATACCATCCTCTGTAAAAATGGACTCTATCAATGTATAGTTCATAAAATCTATATAGTACATATTCTTTCATTAACAAACCAAAATAAGAAACAATCATCAAACTCTATCTCCCAGGCAACATATTAGTTCAGCACTAAGCTCTCTGATAATGTAAACAATGGCCAGATTAAGAAGTGGAACATATGCTTGCAGAGATGAGTAGCGGATTTGGGAAGCTAATTAAAGACTGATTCAAATGATGAAACTAATCTATGCCTAGCCTGAGATAGACCAAGACAAGTTTCATGAATGAGTAAAAGTAGCACAAGTTAAGTAACTTAAGATTTAGTGTTCCAGACAGCACAAGACTATATCCTCTGTAGCAGCGTCTGGCCTGATAACACATCACGGCCTGAGGAGAGAGACTGATTTGACACAGATCACCATTTCTAAACCACAGACATAGTAATATTCCTAACAGTAACAGCATAATCTCTTACGGCTTGGTTTGTTTTTTTTTTGTTTTTTTTTGTTTTTCTTTTTTGCATTTTTCTTTTTATTTTTTTTTTGGAGTATAGCTGATTTACAGTGTTGTGTTAGTTTCTGCTGTACAGCAAAGTAAGTCAGTTATATACATACACTCATATCCACTCTTTTTTAGATTCTGTTCCCATATAAGTCATTAGAGTATTGAGTAGAGTTCCCACTGCTATTCAGTAGGTTCTGATTAGTTATCTATTCTATATATAGTAGTGTATATATGTCAATCCCAATCTCCCAATTAATCCCTCCACTCCTTCCCCCCCACTCCCGTCTCTTATGTTTTTAAATGCTAAATCTAGTAGTGACAGTTTTGTATCCAGTTGAATACTTTCGTTAACACTGATTAAGAGGCTAATATTGGCTTCTTCGAGAAAGCCTTTCATTTTGTGAAAGAAATATAGAAAATACTGCCAATGTCCATCATGTTACACGCCCTGTTTTTGTTTCTCTGCTGTTGCAAACAGCACACACACTCCACTGTGAACCGCAGACGTGAATTCAGTTGGGTAGAGCACTGGCTTAATGAGGACACGGTCACAGATTTTATCCCCATTCAGTCCAGTTAAGTTGGCAGAGAAAAACCTTGCTGCACAAGCTACAGCTGTTATTTCATCAAGCCCAATTGTAAATGCATAGTGTGGGTAATGGCAGAGGGGATCAAAACAACCCACCCATCCAGTCACCTAGAAAACAATACCAAATGCGCATGGTTCAAGTTAGCAATTGTGTATTTTATTTAAATGACACCATTTTTTTTTTCCCAGATTTTGCTGGGCTCTGAATACTGATGGAAGATGTAAGTTCAGAAAAACTTGTTTTACATCACTGAATGTGTTTTTGCACATTATCTACTGTCTGTTTCAGGTGGTTCATCCACCTGTAATGAAGGAATAATTCATACATCCTAAGCTGCAGAATTCAACTTTCATCAGGCAGAAACGGTGATTTACAAGGGTATAATTATGTAAAATGGAATACATTTTCTGAGCCTCAGATGTAGAGGAGGATTTTCAGCAATGGAATATGTTGAACTACACTAATAATAGGCATTCTGCTACCTAAGCATTATGAGTAGGAGACATCCTGTTTCATAAAAAGAATCATGGTTTTAAAGCGAGTCTATGTGGCAGATTAGCAAATCAGCTGTAAAAAAGATTCTGGGAGAATCGGCAAGATGGCGGAAGAGTAAGACGCGGAGATCACCTTCCTTCCCACAGACACATTAGAAATACATCTACACGTGGAACTGCTCCCACAGAACACCCACTGAACGCTGGCAGAAGACGTCAGACCTCCCAAAAGGCAAGAAACTCCCCACGTACTTGGGTAGGGCAAAAGAAAAAGAAATAACAGAGACAAAAGAATAGGGACGGGACCTGCACCAGTGGGAGGGAGCTGTGAAGGAGGAAAGGTTTCCACACACTAGGAGCCCCTTCATGGGCGGAGACTGCGGGTGGCAGAGGGGGGAAGCTTCGGAGCCACGGAGGAGAGCACAGCCTCAGGGGTGCGGAGGGCAAAGCGGAGAGATTCCCGCACAGAGGATCAGTGCCGAGTAGCACTCACCAGCCCGAGAGGCTGGTCTGCTCAGCCACCGGGGCGGGCAGGGCTGGGAGCTGAGGCTCGGGCTTCGGTCGGATCCCAGGGAGAGGACTGGGGTTGGCCGCATGAACACAGCCTGAAGGGGTTAGCGCACCACAGCTAGCCGGGAGGGAGTCTGGGAAAAAGTCTGCAGCTGCCGAAGAGGCAAGAGACTTTTTCTTGCCTCTTTGTTTCGCGGCGCGCAAGGAGAGGAGATTCAGAGCGCCGCCTAAACGAGCTCCAGAGACGGGCGCGAGCCACGGCTATCAGCGCGGACCCCAGAGGCGGGCAGGAGACGCTAAGGCTGCTGCTGCCGCCACCAAGAAGCCTGTGTGCGAGCACAGGTCACTCTCCACACCGCCCCTCCCAGGAGCCGGTGCAGCTCGCCCCTGCCAGCCTCCCGTGATCCGGGGACAACTTCCCTGGGAGAACGCACGGCGCCCTCAGGCTGCTGCAACGTCACGCCGGCCTCTGCCGCCGCAGGCTCGCCCCGCCTCCTCCGTACCCCTCCCTCCCACCGTCCTGAGTGAGCCAGAGCCCCCGAAGCAGCTGCTCCTTTAACCCCGTTCTGTCTGGGCGGGGAACAGACGCCCTCAGGCGACCTACACGCAGAGGCGGGTCCAAATCCAAACCTGAACCCTGGGAGCTGTATGAACAAAGAAGAGAAAGGGAAATCTCTCCCAGCAGCCTCAGAAGCAGCGGATTAAAGCTCCACAAACAACTTGATGTGCCTGCATCTGTTGAATACCTGAATAGACAACGAATCATCCCAAATTCAGGAGGTGGACTTTGGGAGCAGGATATATTAATTTTTCCCCTTTTCCTTTTTTTGTGAGTGTATATGTGTAAGCTTCTGGGAGAGATTTTGTCTGTATAGCTTTGCTTTCACCATTAGTCCTAGGGTTAGGTCCGTCCGTTTTTTGTTTTTTTTGTTATTGTTTTTTTCTCTTTTTTTACTTACAAAATTTTTTTCATATTAAATGTTTTCTTAATAATTTTTTCCTTATTTTCTATTTTGATAAATTAAAATTTTTAATAAGTTTTTTCATATTTTTATTTTTAAAAATTAAAAAATTTTCTTAATAAATTTTTAATTTTTTTCATATTTTTTATTATAAAAAATTAACAAATCTATTCTTAAAAATTAAAAAAAAATTTTCTTAATAAATTTATTCTTAATTTTTTTTCTTATTTTTTATTATAATAGTTTTATTTTATTTTATTTAATCCTCTTTCTTTCTTTCTTTCTATTTTTTTCACCCTTTTATTCTGAGCCGTGTGGAGCCCTGTGGCTCTTGGTGCTCCAGCCAGGCATCAGGGCTGTGCCTCTGAGGTGGGAGAGCCAACTTCAGGACACTGGTCCACAAGAGACCTCCCAGCTCCACGTAACACCCAACGGCGAAAATCTCTCAGAGATCTCCATCTCAACATCAAGACCCAGCTTCATTCAACGACCAGGAAGCTACAGTGCTGGACACCCTATGCCAAACAACTAGCAAGACAGGAACACAGCCCCATCCATTAGCAGAGAGGCTGCCTAAAATCATAATAAGGCCACAGACACCCAAAAACACACCACCAGACGTGGACGGGCTCACCAGAAAGACAAGATCCAACCTCATTCACCAGAACACAGGCACTAGTCCCCTCCACCAGGAAGCCTACACAACCCACTGAACGAAACTTAGCCACTGGGGACAGATACCAAAAACAACGGGAACTACGAACGTGCAGCCTGTGAAAAGGAGACCCCAAACACAGTAAGATAAGCAAAATGAGAAGACAAAAAAACACACAGCAGGTGAAGGAGCAGGGTCAAAACACACCAGACCTAACAAATGAAGAGGAAATAGGCAGTCTACCTGAAAAAGAATTCAGAATAATGATAGTAAAGATGATCCAAAATCTTGGAAATAGAATAGACAAAATGCAAGAAACATTTAACAAGGATGTAGAAGAACTAAAGAGGAACCAAGCAACGATGAAAAACACAATAAATGAAATTAAAAATACTCTAGACGGGATCAATAGCAGAATAACTGAGGCAGAAGAATGGATAAGTGACCTGGAAGATAAAATAGTGGAAATAGCTACTGCAGAGCAGAAGAAAGAAAAAAGAATGAAAAGAACTGAGGACAGTCTCAGAGACCTCTGGGACAACATTAAACGCACCAACATTCGAATTATAGGGGTCCCAGAAGAAGAAGAGAAAAAGAAAGGGACTGAGAAAATATTTGAAGAGATTATAGTTGAAAACTTCCCTAATATGGGAAAGGAAATAGTTAATCAAGTCCTGGAAGCACAGAGAGTCCCATACAGGATAAATCCAAGGAGAAACACGCCAAGACACATATTAATCAAACTATCAAAAATTAAATATAAAGAAAACATATTAAAAGCAGCAAGGGAAAAACAACAAATAACACACAAGGGAATCCCCATAAGGTTAACAGCTGATCTTTCAGCAGAAACTCTGCAAGCCAGAAGGGAGTGGCAGGATATACTTAAAGTCATGAAGGAGAAAAACCTACAACCAAGGTTACTCTACCCAGCAAGGATCTCATTCAGATTTGATGGAGAAATCAAAACCTTTACAGACAAGCAAAAGCTGAGAGAGTTCAGCACCACCAAACCAGCTTTACAACAAATGCTAAAGGAACTTCTCTAGGCAAGAAACACAAGAGAAGGAAAACACCTACAACAACAAACATAAACTATTTAAGAAAATGGGAATAGGAACATACATATCGATAATTACCTTGAATGTAAATGCATTAAATGCTCCCACCAAAAGACAAAGGCTGGCTGAATGGATACAAAAGCAAGACCCATATATATGCTGTCTACAAGAGACCCACTTCAGACCTAGAGACACATACAGACTGAAAGTGAGGGGATGGAAAAAGATATTCCATGCCAATGGAAATCAAAAGAAAGCTGGAGTAGCAATTCTCATATCAGACAAAATAGACTTTAAAATAAAGACTATTACAAGAGACAAAGAAGGACACTATATAATGATCAAGGGATCGATCCAAGAGGAAGCTATAACAATTGTAAATATTTATGCACCCAACATAGGAGCACCTCAATACATAAGGCAAATGTTAACAGCCATAAAAGGGGAAATCGACAGTAACACAATCATAGTAGGGGACTTTAACACCCCACTTTCACCAATGGACAGATCATCCAAAATGAAAATAAATAAGGAAACACAAGCTTTAAATGATACATTAAACAAGGTGGACTTAACTGATATTTATAGGACATTCCACCCAAAAACAACAGAATACACATTTTTCTCAAGTGCTCATGGAACATTCTCCAGGATAGATCATATCTTGGGTCACAAATCAAGCCTTGGTAAATTTAAGAAAATTGAAATCGTATCAAGTATCTTTTCCGACCACAACGCTATGAGACTAGATATCAATTACAGGAAAAGATCTGTAAAAAATACAAACACATGGAGGCTACACAATACACTACTTAATAACGAAGTGATCACTGAAGAAATCAAAGGGGAAACCAAAAAATACCTAGAAACAAATGACAATGGAGACACGACGACCCAAAACCTATGGGATGCAGCAAAAGCAGTTCTAAGAGGGAAGTTTATAGCAATACAAGCCTACATCAAGAAACAGGAAACGTCTCGAATAAACAACCTAACCTTACACCTAAAGCAATTAGAGAAAGAAGAGCAAAAAAACCCCAAAGCTAGCAGAAGTAAAGAAATCATAAAGATCAGATCAGAAATAAATGAAAAAGAAATGAAGGAAACAATAGCAAAAATCAATGAAACTAAAAGCTGGTTCTTCGAGAAGATAAACAAAATTGATAAACCATTAGCCAGACTCATCAAGAGAAAAAGGGAGAAGACTCAAATCATTAGAATTAGAAATGAAAAAGGAGAAGTAACCACTGACACTGCAGAAATACAAACGATCATGAGAGATTACTACAAGCAACTCTATGCCAATAAAATGGACAACCTGGAAGAAATGGACAGATTCTTAGAAATGCACAACCTGCCGAGACTGAACCAGGAAGAAATAGAAAATATGAACAGACCAATCACAAGCACTGAAATTGAAACTGTGATTAAAAACCTTCCAACAAACAAAAGCCCAGGACCAGATGGCTTCACAGGCGAATTCTATCAAACATTTAGAGAAGAGCTAACACCTATCCTTCTCAAACTCTTCCAAAATATTGCAGAGGGAGGAACACTCCCCAACTCATTCTACGAGGCCACCATCATCCTGATACCAAAACCAGACAAAGATGTCACAAAGAAAGAAAACTACAGGCCAATATCACTGATGAACATAGATGCAAAAATCCTCAACAAAATACTAGCAAACAGAATCCAACAGCACATTAAAAGGATTATACACCATGATCAAGTGGGGTTTATCCCAGGAATGCAAGGATTCTTCAATATATGCAAATCGATCAATGTGATACATCATATTAACAAATTGAAGGAGAAAAACCATATGATCATCTCAATAGATGCAGAGAAAGCTTTCGACAAAATTCAACACCGATTTATGATAAAAGCCCTGCAGAAAGTAGGCATAGAGGGAACTTTCCTCAACATAATAAAGGCCATATATGACAAACCCACAGCCAACATTGTCCTCAATGGTGAAAAACTGAAACCATTTCCACTAAGATCAGGAACAAGACAAGGTTGCCCACTCTCACCACTATTATTCAACATAGTTTTGGAAGTGTTAGCCACAGCAATCAGAGAAGACAAAGAAATAAAAGGAATCCAAATCGGAAAAGAAGAAGTAAAGCTGTCACTGTTTGCAGATGACATGATACTATACATAGAGAATCCTAAAGATGCTACCAGAAAACTCCTAGAGCTAATCAATGAATTTGGTAAAGTAGCAGGATACAAAATTAATGCACAGAAATCTCTTGCATTCCTATATACTAATGATGAAAAATCTGAAAGTGAAATTAAGAAAAGACTCCCGTTTACCATTGCAACAAAAAGAATAAAATATCTAGGAATAAACCTACCTAAGGAGACAAAAGACCTGTATGCAGAAAATTATAGGACACTGATGAAAGAAATTAAAGATGATACAAATAGATGGAGAGATATACCATGTTCTTGGATTGGAAGAATCAACATTGTGAAAATGACTCTACTACCCAAAGCAATCTACAGATTCAATGCAATCCCTATCAAACTACCACTGGCATTTTTCACAGAACTAGAACAAAAAATTCCACAATTTGTATGGAGACACAAAAGACCCAGACTAGCCAAAGCAATCTTGAGAACGAAAAATGGAGCTGGAGGAATCAGGCTCCCTGACTTCAGACTATATTACAAAGCTACAGTAATCAAGACAGTTTGGTACTGGCACAAAAACAGAAATATAGATGAATGGAACAGGATAGAAAGCCCAGAGATAAACCCACGCATATATGGTCACCTTATCTTCGATAAAGGAGGCAAGCATATACAGTGGAGAAAGGACAGCCTCTTCAATAAGTGGTGCTGGGAAAATTGGACAGGTACATGTAAAAGTATGAAATTAGAACACTCCCTGACACCATACACAAAAATAAACTCAAAATGGATTAAAGACCTAAGTGTAAGGCCAGACACTATCAAACTCTTAGAGGAAAACATAGGCAGAACACTCTATGACATAAATCACAGCAAGATCCTTTTTGACCCAGCCCCTAGAGAAATGGAAATAAAAACAGAAATAAGAAAATGGGACCTAATGAAACTTAAAAGCTTTTGCACAGCAAAGGAAACCATAAACAAGACCAAAAGACAACCCTCAGAATGGGAGAAAATATTTGCAAATGAAGCAACTGACAAAGGATTAATCTCCAAGATTTACAAGCAGCTCATGCAGCTCAATAACAAAAAAACAAACAACCCAATCCAAAAATGGGCAGAAGACCTAAACAGACATTTCTCCAAAGAAGATATACAGATGGCCAACGGACACATGAAAGAATGCTCAACATCCTTAATCATGAGAGAAATGCAAATCAAAACTACAATGGAGGTATCATCTCACACCAGTCAGAATGGCCATCATCAAAAAATCTAGAAACAATAAATGCTGGAGAGGGTGTGGAGAAAAGGGAACCCTCCTGCAGCGTTGCTGGGAATGTAAATTGATACAGCCACTATGGAGAACAGTATGGAGGTTCCTTAAAAAACTACAAATAGAACTACCATACGACCCAGCAATCCCACTACTGGGCATATACCCTGAGAAAACCATAGTTCAGAAAGAGTCATGTACCAAAATGTTCATTGCAGCTCTGTTTACAATAGCCAGGACATGGAAGCAACCTAAGTGTCCATCATCTGATGAATGGATAAAGAAGATGTGGCACATATATATAATGGAATATTACTCAGCCATAAAAAGAAATGAAATGGAGGTATTTGTAGTGAGGTGGATGGACCTAGAGTCTGTCATACAGAGTGAAGTAAGTCAGAAAGAGAAAAACAAATACAGTATGCTAACACATATATATGGAATCTAAGGAAAAAAAAAAAAAAGGTCATGAAGAACCTAGTGGCAAGACGGGAATGAATAAAGACACAGACCTACTAGAGAATGGACTTGAGGATATGGGGAGGGGGAGGGGTGAGATGTGACAGGGTGAGAGAGTGTCATGGACATATATATACACTACCAAATGTGAAATAGATAGCTAGCGGGAAGCAGCCGCACAGCACAGGGAGATCAGCTCGGTGCTTTGTGACCACCTAGAGGGGTGGGATAGGGAGGGTGGGAGTGAGGGAGATGCAGGAGGGAAGAGATATGGGAACGTATGTGTATGTATGGCTGATTCACTTTGTTATGAAGCAAAAACTAACACACCATTGTAAAGCAATTATACTCCAATAAAAAAAAATAAAAAAAAAAAAGATTCTGCACAATTATGCCAATGTTAGAAGCAACCCACACTAGTCAGTTGTACATGTGTGTGCCAGGACACACACACACACACACACACACTTAAATCAAAAGTCAAAATGTGAGTTCCATCATCTAATATTAATCTATATTGTATCTCCCTTATGAGCCTCCTATCAAATTTGTGAGACTTTATCATTAAAGATCTTTAAAATCTAATAGACTCAAATCTTTAAAGTGAAGTAAACTAGCTCCTTCTGATTTCTAGTTCTGCTGATGAACGTCTGAGTAATCCTATTTACATGTGCTTTATGTGAAGGACTATGGCATCTGTTTCATGTAGGAGAAAATAAAAACAAATTGGCTCAACATGCAAGTCATTTTACAGCTCCCTATACCCCTACGTTCCGAAAAGACTTTTCATATTAACTTTTACTTTAGTAAAGGTATTTAATCAATATTTTCACTGAGTTAGGTTCTATTATTCCTAAACTTTGTGCTTTGCTCTTACAGTTACCTTCAACTGATTTCTAAAGAACAGAAAAGGAAAGGCACACGTTTAAAAATTCTATCTAAACAAAGTAAAGGATCAGAATCATTAGACTCTTCAGGAATATCTGTAGAATGGTAAAAGTCAAGAAGCTTTCTTCAAGTGAAACATGAAAGTGTTAAAAATTTAGCATTCTATTAGACCCTGTTTGACTGATAAATACTTTCCCCTCTATCTCTGTCCCCTAGAATGCTGAGCACCAAACTCTGTCTAGAGTTTCTCTATTTTAATATTCTTATTATTTTCACCTTGCTCATTTATTAAGTAATTTCACAAGTCTATTTGTATTACCTCGTTAGCAATGCAGACACAAGATTTGGAAATCATACAGTAAGTCAGAAGAGAATCAGTTTAAGGGCTTTGATTGTTGGGCTCCAGTTATCAGAGTTAACATGATTACTATAAGAAAATGGTGCTTCTAGGTGATATCTATAAAGTTCTAACAATAATACTGATCCTGTATTAGCATTTCTATGTTTCTTCCTTTCTGTTGAGTTCAGTTTTGTTTTGTTATTCCAAACATTGGTATATGTTAAGAAAAATAAAGTGAAACAAATAGGTATTATGAAAATTAATAAAGAGAAACCTTACTAAAATGCAGTTGGGAGGCTGGAATGGGGAGCTCTCATGCAGTACTATTTGATGTCAATTACAGAAAGAATTGTCAATTATAGACCCCAACAGAAGAATCATTAATAGGAAAGAATCATTAATTACAGACATGTCCAATTTATACAGGAAAAAAAATGTACATTGCCTCTCCGACAAGAAACTGACTATCCAGCAACTGATACAATGAGAAACCATCACCACCCTGAACTCTCACTTTTCTCCAATGGACTTCCATTCTTTCAAAACAACCCCTCCCAACTTCCGCCTTTTACTCTATAAAACAGTGTCTCTCTCCTTTGTTTGTTGGACTTGCCTATGTTTTTTTGTTGTGATTTGCTCACCTCGAATTCTCTGCTATTCCCAAATAAATCCATTTATTGCTGGTAAAATAGCTATTTTATTTTGAAGGTCAACAGTATACAAGTCCAGAGATTTTAAAGACTATCTTACTAATCTTTGTAATTTTTTTCCTCTTTTTAATTGAAATATAGTTGATTTATAATATTATATTAGTTTCAGGTGTACAATATAGTGATTCAAAATTTTTACAGATTATACTCCATTTAAAGTTACTACTGGCTATATTCCTTGTGCTGTACAATATATCCTTGCAGCTTATTTATTTTATACAAAGTAGTTTGTATAAACTATGGTTTTATTTTACAAGGCATTGTGGAGCAGAGTTGCAATGTGAAAACAAAACAATAAAATAAAATAACAATAAAAAAGCTTAAACGTATATCTCATTTACAAGATGCTCCCTCATGAAATAAAACCGTTGAACATGCTATGCCAGGAATATGCTTCCTACCATTTTCACCTTGTTAACTCCTCCTTATTATACTCAGATCTCTTCATAATTGTCACGACCTTAGGGAAATCTTCTCAACCTCACTATGTCAGGTACCTTGCTATATTTTTAAAAGAAAATATGAGCACTCATCGCTTATAAAATGTATTTTCTTATGGTTCACAGTAAAGGAAGCCTCAGCTTAGGATCATGTACACAAGCAACAGACTTGGCAACACCAATTTATAGCAAATAATGAGGCTGAAATTCTTTTTGCAAATGGTCGATCCTTTTCCAACTCCAATAACTCTCCTCTGCCCTGACTCACAGGTGACTGACAGTCACATATTTCTCTTGTAGGCCAAAAGGTGAAGGCTTCTGTTCTTAAAAAAAAAAAAAGAAGTATAAAAAGTATATTCCGAGTTCTCTAACTTTTAATACAAATGTTGAAATCCTAATTCAAAGCGTTTAGAGTCCTCCATCTTAAAGGCCAGATTCATCCCACTTATTCTTGGTCAAGTGAGACAGAGACAAGTCCCACCTAAGTGCACAAGTGTACAAGTTTGCTTTTCTTTGGCTTATTATGAAATATAAGCAGAGCTCCAAGAATTCTATACATTTAGGAACAGCCTTAAACATGGAAAAGAAATAGTAAGATAAACAGGGGAGAAATGACCCTTAAGGAGGCTCAGATTATTCAAGAAAAATAAGCAAAATAAAACTAAATCGAATCAATCCAAATAAAACTCTCAATACTAAATAAAAGGATTTATGAAGACAGTATATCCATAATGCAATAATTGGATAAGAAGAAGAAAATAAAGGGACTTCCCTGGTGGCACAGTGGTTAAGAACCCGCCTGCCAATGCAGGGGACACAGGTTCAAACCCTGGTCTAGGAAGATCCCACATGCCACAAAGCATCTAAGCCCGTGTGCCACAACTACTGAACCTGGGCTCTAGAGCCCTCAAGCCACAACTACTGAGCCTGCGTGCCACAACTACTGAAGCCCACATGCCTAGAGTCTGTGCTCCGCAACAAGAGAAGCCACCGCAATGAGAAGCCTGTGCACCCCAACGAAGAGTAGCCCCCATTCGCCGCAACTAGAGGAAGCCCGAGCGCAGCAACAAAAACCCAACACAGCCAAAAATAATCAATTAATTTTTAAAAAATAAAATAAAAGCATTTAAATAACAGGTAAATTAATTCAAATGAAATAATTAGAAAATAAAATCAAGGATAAGAGGCAGAACTTTGGAGAGGAAAACTAAGAAATATATAGAATCAATAGAGAAGATCCAGCATTCAACAAATAGGAGTTCCAGAGAGATAGGAAATAGGAAAGTGATGGAAATCTCAAAGACATAAAAGATATGGAATTCTCAGAGGTGGAGGGCACATCATATTTCTCCTCAGTTCTTGTTAGAGCTACAAATTGCTCTCTTTGCCTTTATCCTTGCCTCTTACATTTTTTTTTCTCAACACAGGAATCATCTTTTTAAAATGTACTACAAAGCAGTGAACATCTTTACTCAAAACTCCAAAATGTCCCATTACATTCAGAGAAAAAGCCAAAGTTCTCACATGATCTGACTTGCACTCCCTATCACATCTCTGACCTTATCTCATATCACTTAGCCCGGGCTCAAAGATCAGGCATGCTCCCCAGCAAGGGTTTTCTCTAACTGAGCCTTCTGCCTCAAATTCTTTTTTCCTAGGTATGCATGTTTAACTTCCCCATCTCCTTTAACTTGTGCTCAAATGAGGCCTATTCTGATCACAATATTTCAAACTATAAGCCCAACCTAGCGATATTGGTCTTCCTCACTCTTCTCTATGCTTTGATTTTCCCATACCTTTCTCAAATATGATCAAAGTTGCTTATTTATCATGTCCACTCTTTAATGTCTGTTTCTATTCAGTGGGATATAAGCTCCATAAGGTCAGGCACTTTTGTAGTTTTTATTCATTATTGTGTTGCAAGAGCCTGCAACAGTGCCTGGCACATAGAAGATGCCCTATAACTGTTTATTGAATGAATAAATAAATAAACAAATTAATGAAGAATTTCTCCACTGAGTGGCATAAAACCTGAATAATGGCATTGTAAGAAAAGAAACTACAACCTGAGCATACCACCCATTGAGATAAACAGTATTTATAGCATGAGTAATATAGATAATACTTACTGGTTTTGAAACATATAGAATCAGCCAATAGACACCACATAAATGTTATAATGATGGTTATAAAGTAATATTGCCAAGTAAAAATCAAGATACATTCCCAAAATTTGGTAAGGTAGGAAGGTGGCAGGATAGGTTAAAAAAAAAAAAGTTAGGATAGCTATTATGTCCTCATCACACAAACTGGGAGTACAGACAAATCCTGTTCTCATCATGGAAAGCTGATGACTGGTTAACAAAATAGTTATTAGAGTATGATTTTTGAAGTTATAGAGATGGCCAATGACAGAACTAAAAACAAAAACAAAAACAATGATGGTATAATTTATGGGGAGTCAAAAAACAATGATCATGGCTGATAAATTATAAAATAGCAATATAGTTATTTAGTGAAACCTAGATGGCTAAAAGAAAAGCTAAATATTAAAGTAGCTAAAAGTGGTTATATGTTGGAATTTGAATTGGAAGACAGAAGGTGTATGTGCAAGAGGAGACTTTAAAAAAATACGTTCTTATATACTATTAGGTTTTTTAGTGCACAGTATTTCTTGGATAAATTTTTTTAAATATTTGAAAAGAAACAAAAAACAGCCTGGAGAATGCATATTAATAGTTACTAACCAGTCGACATTCTTTTCATTCTGTATGTGAAAAATGAATGATTTTATTATGTAGAGGTATTTTTCAGGTGAAATACAACAAAACATGGCTACAAAACAAAAAAGGAAAATAAGAATAAAATTAAAGCGAGAACCCTGCTACTAAGCCTTCATCCTGAGACCAGGGCCGGAATAATAGGTTTAGATAACAATACAGTATTTTTTCCACAGTCCAGAGGTTGAAGCCATAGTCTCTTTAAGGTGGAACAATGAAAGTACTGGTGAAAATCAGAACTTGACATTCACTCGTTTGTACAACTCACTTATTTATTTTTTCATTCATACGTCAAATGTATATCGTGTACCTGTTAGATTCTAGGCAGTGTGTAACATTTTATGAGAGAAAACTCATATAGCCCCTTTCTCATTTCTCATTTCTAAGTATTAGTATCTCATTTCCAAGCATTATTTTGTCATGACCGAAAGCCACAGGAATTTGATAAGCAATAGCCACCAGTTGGAATCATTTATTTACTAAAATATCAACATAAATACATTATTAACAATATACTAATTTTACACATCAAGTTATAGTTTATAAAGTATATTCATGAAAAGTAATATTTTGCTTCATAACAGCCCTGTGTAGCGAGTAGTTTTCTCTACCTAATTTACAGAGAAGGAAATAAGCTCAGAGAAGGCAAGGGACTTGCCTAAGACCACATATTTCAAAAGAGGCAAGGCAAATACCCAAGTTCACTGCATTTTCTGCCACACTTCACCTACTTTTGCATCATTCTAATGCTTCAGTTGGACATGTTCGTGTCATCCTTCAGGTTATTCTGAAGACATATCAAGTGCTCCTCTCTGGAAGTTAGAGTGATTCAGTTCAGGCACAGTAATTGCTTCCTCATCGGGATTCTAAACCTTGTACGCTTGTATGTGCATGTGTTTGCGTGTGTGTGTGCACACGCGTCTGTGCGTGTGTAGCATTTATCCTATTGTTTCAATGTGCTTGCATATTTTTTGGACTAAGGGTGTCATGTAATACCTCCTAGCTTGTATGTTGCCTCATGGAAATATGTTCATCGTGCAGGCTTAGAAGAACTTTAACTTCTGATCCTGACTGATTAAAAAGCTTAAAGGCTGGATTTCATAAAACTTCACACCCAAACAGATGACTTTTTTCTGTACTTCTGTACGTCACCTAGAGACACGCATTAGGAATCACAGAATTACATGATCACATAGCTTCTACCTCCTACTCTGCCATATGTGGGGAAAGACTGGGGCTGACTCTGGAGTCAAACTGGGTGGATTCAAATCCTATCTCTAGCATTCACCAACTATAGGCCTTGGTCTGTGAATATATTCTCTCCATGCCTCAGTGTCTTCATCTGTAAGGTAACAGCAGTATATGCGTCATAGGATTGTTCAGAAGGCTAAACGAGTTTATTAAATAATTTAGAACAGTGTCTGAAACACAGTGGCACTTAATAAATTATTATTAGCTATTTCATCTTCCTCACAGGTGATATGGATAATCAAATTAGATGGTGCATGTGAAAATGATTTGAAAGTTCTCTTACTATTTCTCTAAGTCTTGTATTTATGAACAACAAAATGCACAAGTTTAAAACGTGTTAAATGGCTCATTATTAATCTTAAGGATTCCATGAAAATAATGAAATACTATCTAGTAAGGAGTGACGGATATTGTGAGGTCCTCAGAGTGCTGTCAATTCAGTTATCAATGATTTCTGATTCATTCTACCATAGAATTCTGAGAAAAGAAAACAAAAGGGAGCACAGGCTTTTGCCCTTCTGGGGCCCATACATTCCTGGTTACGCCCTCTCCAGCCCGATTCTTCACAGCTGTCACCTAACTTCAATAGCACCAGTCGCACAGTGTTCAGTGATGGGAAAATTACATGTTTATTTAGATAAATTGAAAAGCTAGCTTCTACTCCTTAACTGCATTTGCATAATCTCAAACTGAATATTATTTTGACCATTTACTAGCTTTACGCCATTTATAAAACAGTAATTTATACACTGAGTATTCCAGAGAACTCCTTTAATAGCCACTTACTTTCAATTTCCTGTGGCTGAAACCTCATTCACTTGACTGACAAGGGATCAGTGTTAGTCAATTAAAGCTTATGAAAGGAAAACAGACACTACCCATAAGGAGAACCCTGAACTGTGGGTTAAGAATACAAAATGTACTGTGTACCTGCAAATCAGAACCTGTTGTGATTTTCTTGAACATTCAATTATACTCTATTATGCTTAGAGTCAAACTTATGTCTCAGTCTCAACAAGAGCTTCAGATTTTTATTTTTATGTTTGAGTCTCAGTGCAATTTTACAACCAAATCCTTTTTCCTTTTTTTGCCTTGTACATTTCACTTCTTTCAAATTTTGTTTACTTTAGGTATTTTACATGTTTTTTCAATCTAAGTTAATTGTATTTCAAAACAAGAAGGGAGGATTAATTAGATGGATAGATGGAAATTGAGTGTATTTTGGAGGAGTCTATATAGCAGAAAAGGATACAGGTAGGGAATGAAAGCGACATTCCAGGGAAATGGAGTAGTATGTATACAGAACACTGAGTCCCAAAATGACATTTTCCTTTCACCTCCATCCTCCTTTGGGTGGCATCTTGGTTGCCCAAGAATTTAGAATAATCCAAGAATAATATTCCATAGTATATATGTGCCACATCTTCTTTATCCATTCATCTGTTGATGGACACTTAGGTTGCTTCCATGTCCTGGCTATTGTAAATAGAGCTGCAATGAACATTGTGGTACATGACTCTTTTTGAATTATGGTTTTCTCAGGGTATATGCCCAGTAGTGGGATTGCTGGGTCGTATGGTAGTTTTATTTTTCGTTTTTTAAGGAACCTCCATACTGTTCTCCATAGTGGCTGTATCAATTTACATTCCCACCAACAGGGCAAGAAGTTTCCCTTTACTCCACACCCTCTCCAGCATTTATTGTTTGTAGATTTTTTGATGATGGCCATTCTGACCGGTGTGAGATGATATCTTATTGTAGTTTTGATTTGCATTTCTCTAATGATTAATGATGTTGAGTATTCTTTCGTGTGTTTGATAAGAAGAAACGAAATTGAGTTATTTGTAGTGAGGTGGATGGACCTAGAGTCTGTCATACAGAGTGAAGTAAGTCAGAAAGAGAAAAACAAATACCGTATGCTAACACATATATATGGAATCTAAAAAACAAAAATAAAATGGTCATGAAGAACCTAGGGGCAAGACGGGAATAAAGACACAGACCTACTAGAGAATGGACTTGAGGATATGGGGAGGGGGAAGGGTAAGCTGGGACAAAGTGAGAGAGTGGCATGGACATATATACACTACCAAATGTAAAATAGATAGCTAGTGGGAAGCAGCCGCATAGCACAGGGAGATCAGCTTGGTGCTTTGTGAACACCTAGAGGGGTGGGAGGGAGGGAGACGCAAGAGGGAAGAGATATGGGGACATATGTATATGTATAACTGATTCACTTTGTTATAAAGTAGAAACTGACACACTACTGTAAAGCAATTATACTCCAATAAAGATGTTAAAAAAAAATGGAGAAAATAAAATTAAATCTATTAATTCAAAGAAAAAAAAAAGAATAATCCAAGAATAAGGCAGAAACTTACAGTACTATGGAAGAAGCACAGGATTAAAAACAAAACCAAACAAAACAAAATAAAGGATTGGGAGGAAATAGATCAATATTCCCATGAGAGACAGAGAGAGACAGAGAGAGAGAGAGAGAGAGAGAGACTAGTAGCATAATACAAGGATAAACAGTATTTTCTACCTTAACCTTTGTAATAAACATATGAGATTCTCAATATAAAATTCTGACTCACACATAAACTTTTTTAGATGAGGTATTTGGGATGAATTTATATCACACATATTTCTTTAGCTGTTTATGTTTCTACTGCCAATATTTGAGGTTAGCAACCATATATCACTTGCCTTATATTCCCAAAGTCTAGTCTAGGGCCTGGCTCATAGGAGAACTCTATAAATACTTAATTATGTGGTAGGGGTTAGGGATGGGGTAGGGATGAAGAATGGGCAAGATTGCCTATTATGCATATTAACTGATGATTTTTTAAAAATGAAAACAGAATTTTTCTTAGGAGAAATCAAAATTTACCTGATATCCAAACGAATGCAACAAAATATCATATAGTTTTCTATATCCTTTGATTTTACATACACCGTGCCCTCATCTCCCACATACTCACACCCTCTTCCACATACATGCACATGTGTAAGCTAGAAACTTGTGAAAAATAGTTTCAGGTGATTTAAATGGATAAAGCTTATAGAGTAAAAAATAAATATCTTTTACCCCTGCCTTGTCCCCTTGTCCCCTTGTCTAGCGGAAAACATCCAAAGATGTTTTATAGATACACAAGCACATAAGTGTATATTTGGTATTGACACACATGGATGGCAGCAGTCTACACAGAGAGTTGTATACATCATTATCTCCTCCAGATGATGGCGAATAATATTAAACATGCATTTTAAGCCGGTATTTTTGAAACAGTTCACGGCAGAATAAACTAAGAAGCTAAAAATATTCTCAATCACTACACCCTGACATTCAGATATTTCTGATCACAGTTTGAGAACAACTGTTGTAACTGGGTTTACTTTTGTTGAAACTATGCACATATACACAGCTGAACTCATCTAGGAGTTTAGAAAGAGAATTATTTGTCCAGGCTTCTATTACAGAGGCTTATCACAGAGATGCACAGAATTTATACAGTAGTTCCAAATTTTAAAATGATTCAGATTTGAATCGTATCAGAAAAATTATATATCTATACAGAAGAACGCTGCTTAATAAACTCACTTTTCTAGAATATTATGCCCTCCTGGGTCAGGATAGTTCAGAAATAAATCTGGTTAAAAGAATAAACACTGGTTAATGTAAACAACACTCAGATTAATTCTAATCTAACTCTCCCTTGCAATCCAAGATTTTTATACTGCTAAATATAATTTGACAGGTCCCTTCAATTAGTTTATGAGGTTAGGCCATAGCCAAGCTCCTCACAGGAATCGTAATTCAATCCATTTTGTCTTCCTTATTTGCCTACTGAACGAATAAATACCCAATTCATATCACGAATCCTCATCTTATACCTAAACCTTAAACCTAAACATAACTTTAATAATATTGGGGATGGAGAAAGAGGATTAAGTTTATTCAAGGACCCTCGTCACTGCCGCCACCTAGAAACACACAGTAAACGAAGCATGACGTGATGACACATTCACATAGCAAAGTGGGGTCAGTTCCTGGTAGAGTGCCCTTCCTCCTACCTATGCTCATTCCCCATTTGAAATGAACACGAGAGCAGAGCAGGAAAGGCCTCTGTTATCATCAGCCCCCCCTGTGCTGTTACCGCTACTAGAAAAGCAATTTCTCTGGTTTTCAGCTGGGCTGGGAGAACACAGAGGCCTTTGTTTTACACCAACCACTTGCACATTGCTTTGAAAATAACGTCTGTCTGTATTACAGCTCCACAGGAATACAAAACAAATGTGCAGCAAATGTGAAAAGATTATTAGAATGAATCTGAGAGTCATTAATGCAGTCTTAAGCCTATATGTAACACACATATATATAAAACGTGGGTCTGCAACATATTGTGTATATATGAACTCGTTGTTTATTAAGGGTGAATTCTAAGCCAATTGGTAGCTTGCTTTTACTTGAAGGTGTCTCTTCAAGTGATAGAAAATTTCTGGGTAGGAGGTACTGAATGATATGCGTTACTGTGGCAGAGTCACAGGTTAAGGATGCACCTAATGGGGATCATCTTTAAAACTGCTCACGTCTGTGAAGCCAGTGCCTTCATGGCTGCATCACCCAGGCCTGCATCCCAGCAGCCTAACTGCCAGGACAGGGTCTGAAGCTGTCCAACTGAAAACATTTTGAGCATTTAAATAACCTACTGTCACTAGGATATACATGTGAGAAAAGGCTTTTTCAGCGCTCTTATCTGAAAATTGTGGATATTAACTGCTCAATTGCAGAGAATTCTCATGAGGATTGATTGGGTAACAGACAGGTGAGAGCTTGAAAAATTATGGTCCACTTTATAACAAGCAAGTTATCAATATTATTGGAAGCCCTGTTAGGGAGGGAGAACAAAGGATGATCTGGCTCCCCTGCCATGTTCCTCCTCTCTTAACTTTTGACATCTTCGTCCACCTAGTTACTCCAAGAATCATCCTATCCCTTATTACCCATATTCAATCAGCAATTAAGTTCTGTCAACTTTTTCACATAAACAATTCTTGACTCTGCTCTCTCTGGTATTTCTCTTTGCCTTCCTGATCCATATTTTCATAAAATAGTCTTCAGCTGGCAAGCCTACCACCATCCAAGTATATCTCTCAAGTCTATTCTCTAAATAGCTGACCAAATATATGGTCAAAATGAATATCAGTTATGGCTATTTCCTGCTTCAGATGCATCCAAGATACCTGTTCATATCCATGCTTCTCAGTATGACAAATCACTCCCTCTACAGCAAGACCATTTCCTGTCTTCAAGCTCCCTCTCCACATTCTCTGCCTTCCAATTACACTCTAGCAATGCCAATTTACTTACTACTCATCCTTCAAGACTTAGCCAAGGTAACACACCATCCAGGAAAATTTTTCTTGATGCCACCCTCTCCTAAGCCACAGCACATTCCCTAGGGCTTCTATAAAATCCTGTATCTCTTTGTATCCCTGCATTTTCTACATATTTATCTTATCTTGTTGATTTATGTGTCTGTCTCTTCTAGATGGGAACTCCTTAAGGGCAAGGTCTGTGTCTTATTAGGCCCTTATATTGTTGGCATGTAGTGAACCTCAATAAATACTTATTTCTAAGTGTGAGTAAAGGAAGCTGTAGGAAAAAGAATGATATGGACATAATTATATAAATATAAGGAGAAAGAGATGGCACAGAAATATCAGAAGTAAGTCACTTGTAAGAAAGAAGCAAAAAATGAAAGGGGCAAGAATAAAGGGAAAGACTCATTGATGAGATATCAATAAGGAGGGTCATGGGGAAGAGGCAAATGTTGAAAGGAGAAATAGGAGAAGGTGGAAAAATAAAAAAAGAATGGGTTGATGGAGAACAGGTCTATTAGAGGACAAGATGAGAGAAGCAGATTGTAGAAAGAAAAGGCAAAATTGACAAATAAAAACCAAGTATTTGAGCCCAGACAAACAGAAGAGAAGAAACCAGAAGGTGTGTTGATAAGCAATATCCATGGAAAGTAGCAAACATAAAGTAGCTATCGGGGTAGTAGAAGAAAAAAACAGCCTAGAATAATTAGAGAAAGATAAATGATTTAATGTCAATATGAAGGAGAGAACACCTAAAAGTAAACAAGCAGACATGGAAAAGAAAGAGTAAGAAATTATGACTTGGAAATATACTAGAGGCTGTCTTTTAAATACTGAACCATTTGTCTGTTTGTTAGAATATGGAATTTGTTAAAAACAGTAACTTTAACATATCTTTCCTTATTAAAAATAGGGACAGATATTGACCCCAAAGTCAGCAATTCCACGGGCAATGCAGTCATTAAGTACTATACAGTTATTCAGGACTATTTTTTTTTAGGTTAATTGTTCCATGTAATTATATTAAATGAGTTTTGCTCTCATCAAGGGCAATTGCGATTTAGTATCTGCCCTTAACTATAACAAATGAGCCGGATTTGAAATACAAAATGTTCTTTTCTATCGGTACACTGTAAAAGACTACCAGTCTCCACTGGCATCTTAGAGTTGCTTCATTATACAAGGAGAAAATTGGAAGAAAAGCACCACGGGCAGATGTCCTGAATGCTGTCAGAGCAGGTGACATTTACATGATGTGACTCACCTTGACATCTCTTGGTATTCCATTACAAATCTGAGAGAGAGTGTTTTCACTTGTGGGTTGCAATTGCCTCAGGTACCCTGGTACTATCCATGTTCTTCAGCAGGGGTCAGCCCATACTCATTGTTAAACACCAGTCTAACATGGTGACCAGCTGGCAAATTGACAGTCCTGCAATGAATGAATCTGCCCTTTCTAATAAAATATTTTGTAGGAGGTAGACCTCAAGGGATATCATGATGTTAGTTATGATGTGTCTAAAAATGTGATAGGTCTACTTTTTTTAAATGTAGAGTTTCATTGCTTTATAATCACATTCTTTATCCAAAAAAATCAAGAGTATACCAAAGCAAATTTTATAAGCTATTTTAAACAACACCCTTCAATAATTTTCTATTTTGAAACTGACTAGAAATGCCTACCTGAGGAAATTTTATCTTCTCATTTCTGGCAATGCAGAATATAACCTATTCCTCTCCCTACTGTACTTCATCCTTTGGCTCTCCTTTAATATTATTAATCATGGATTAGTATCCATGATGATTGATCCATGCCATTTTATGGCCAAAATATTTCAACCTCTCTTTGCCATCAGCTGTTGACTATAAACTTTCTCATTTCCCCCACCATGCATTATGCCTGTATGTCCCATGTTCTCTCTAAATTTTGTGGGATTCTGTAAGGAATTTAAAATTCCACACCCACTTTTTCCTAGGGCTTTTTCTCTTGCCTATTCACGTTAGATTTTAAAGAATTTAAAATCATTTGAAAATATTAGTCACCATTTATAATCTCCCTACTCTACAACCCAGTGGTTTTTATATGCATTACCTATATAATTGTCACAGAAAGCCTATCAGGTGGGTTTTGCTTTCCTCATGTTAATGAGAAAAAAAAAAAAAAAAACAAACCAGAAAACCTGAATTTGGAGAGTGTAAGTGATGTATCCACACCACAAAAAGCATCCAGTAACCAAGTCAGGATTTGAACCTCGTGTGTTGGATTCTAAAGCTGGTATTTATCATTAAATACGAGACAAATGATAACCTCTTGGCATTTTCCATGTGCATAGTACTTTCATATGCACCTGGAAAAATTCAATGAGAAAAATAATCTGCTGGGAAAACAAACAAAAAAACCTAAAAGTCTTATACACTTAGAATTTTGTTGGCACTGTTTATTTCAATTAAGCAGATATTAGAAAGCTTCTTGTGTACTCTAAGCCTAAAGAAACATCTCAAAAGCCAAAGCACTCCATATTGGGAAGAAATGAGAGTCACTTCCAATATACACTCATGACACATTGCTAGGTTTCATCTACCCAAATCCCAAATTGTTGTGGCTTTCTCTGTTTTCTGCTCAAATTATGTACACTTGAAAATTTGCTGTGGCACTACAATCCCTGCTCTTAAACCACACTCACAAAGCAAAGCGTAAGGTAAAAAACATTAAACAAAAATATTACTAATCGTTATAACATTAAAATATTCTGTGTAGAGTACATTTATATATTTACTTATTATTTTGGTATTTCTCATGACATCTTTACTAAAACTGCCTTCTAATAATATAAGGTGCTCTAGCTTTAGCTTAAAAATGAAATGAAAAAGAAAATGTTCATCGCTTGAACCCTGCTGCTATTATATATTCCTACCCCAGGGCAAATGAGAGTACTGTGGTACAGATTCAAAGTTAAATTTTCATTTCTTTTTTGTTACATTGAAGGACTACTGAAAATATAAGTATATATTCTTCTAGACTACTAAACTCCAATCTGAAAAAAGGAACTGAGGAAAGTACAGCTCTTTTTTCCATAGAGACATGACCATTTGGGTCTGCAAGGGATCCATGGGACACAGAAAATATTCCATTTCTGGGCCCATTAAGATGGTACATTATCACATGTACAAGAAGTTTATAATGATTTATGAAAGAAAAGCAGGCTAATGAGTATTTGGTATTTTAATATTTTAAATTTTTGAATAGATTTTATTATTTTATTTTTTATTTTTAAATTATTATTATATTATTATTATTATTTTTGGCCATGCTGAATGTGGCTTGTGGGATCTTTGTTCCCTGACCAGGGACAGAACCCTTGCCCCCTGCAGTGGAAGCGTGAAGTCCTAACCACTGGATCGCCAGGGAAGTCCCTTGAATAGATTTTAATACCCAGACTACAGTTTTCTTCTGTTTTCACATAGCCTGCCTTGAGAAACTCATTGACTCTTAACAGCTTGAACAATAGTCTCTTTGAGAATAATTCCCAAATTTATATCTATACCCAGTATTATTCTGAACTCTCATTCCTCTTTTCAATAGGAAATTAGATATTTTCACTTACATGTTTTATCTGAAATTCAAAATATCTGTATTGGAACTCTATCCTCAAAATTATCTTTTCTTCAAAATTCAGATTCCAGTAAAAAATTTTTTAAAAAAGCACCTTTATTTTCCCCTATTTTTCATATGCAACACATTAGAGTCATCTTAAACACTGGCATCCCCAGGTTTTTATAAGTTGAAATTCCAATTCCAAGTCCTTTATGATGGTGCTCCCAACTCACCCCAGTACATCTCCTGCTTCTCTTCCTTCTAATCATGCCCTACATTTCACACTCCTTCTTTGAAGTGTTTTTCTTCTTCCTCCCCTGGGAAAATCCCACTCATTCTTCAAGACTGAGCTCAAACAGTTCCTCTTCTGTAAAGTATTTTGCTCAAGGCATAGCTGGTCATTCCTGGGTTCCTAATAGCTACATTTATTCCTTCCCTAATTGCTACAAATCCTTGAGGGCAAACATTGAATCCAAATCTAGATTTCTGCTCTCTATATGAAGAATAGAACCAATGTATAATAGGTGCTCACTAAATATTTTTAAATGCATGCATAAATAAATGAATGAGTACATGAATGAACAAATAGTTCAATGAATATTTGACTTCTCTTAGCATCTTCATGGACTTTATATCACTACATTTTGTTTTTCCTTTATTTACTCAAAAAATAATTCCTTAGGTAGTTAATATCTGTTTAAACTAAAAAGTCAAAACTTCCATTAAATATAATTCAGCTTCTTTTTCCAAGGTCATAATATGTTGATGAACTTTAAAAACACTTTGTAGGTCCCAAAAAGTTGCAATAAATTATCCATAAGACAACTGTGAATATGTTCCCTAAGTATGTGGGCAAATTATGATGAACAACAACAACAAAAGATTTTCAAAGTTCAAAGGGAAAAGTAATATATTTAATGTTTTTATTCCTACAAATCATTTCCTTTCATTTTTATTTCTACTCTCCCACATACTATCAATTCCATCAGATCAGAAATATGATGGAAACACTTCCTGAAGTTTTAGTTTTTCCTTGTAGGACATAAGGAAATATTCTCTGCAAATAATGGTGGAATTTGGGGGGGTTAAGGGTGTTTTCCTAAGGAAAACTCGAAATATAGTACTCCCTTCTAAAACATTTAATTCCCACGAATACCTAATTTAAAACTCTGGATGTTTTGGTCTCCACAATAATGGAATTATGATATTTTTTTTGCCTTTTTGTTGTTATTATCAACAGACAAAAATGTTTTAATCCAATAAAAAAAATCCATTAATAAGCACTTGTAAAATAAATCCTATGTTTATAGTAAAAATGAATCTAAGAAAATAAACATAAATATTTGAAAGCAAAGAGTAAGCTTCCATGGAGAAATCACTAAATGGCCACTCTGATGGCCTTGACCTTTCCTATGAGCAAAGGAAGGCAGCCTCACGTTTTAAGTGTCATGATAATTACAATGATAATGAATATTTATATAGTTGCATGCAACTGACCAGTGCATTTGTTGGCAAGACAAAGCAGAAAGGACCTGGCTAATGAGTCTGTGAGCACCAAGGTGAGGGCACTGAGATCCATTCTTACCTACAATCAGGGAATATGGTCACAAAATGTAAATATCAAAGACTGCCTTCAACGTGGGTACTTATTCCAAAGTGAAGGATGGGACAAGAAGAGGAAATTATCTGTAATCAAGGTAGAGTGCTCAACAGAACCCAAAGACCTAAAGAAAGTAAGAGAGAAGTTCATCTAGAGGGAGGATCCTTCTGCCCCAAATTAAAAATGACAAGCCACTACATACCAGAGTAATAAGAATTTAGTATCTCTTTGAGGCTCCCTCTTTCTCTAACATCTCCTGGTACAAACACATCCCTGATCATAAAGAAAGAAGGGGTGAAATTCACAATCTGAAGCCCAAGCAAAAGACAGAAGGAGGCAGTGTTTGGACTGAAGCAGGGTTGAGATTTTGCATGTCATGTGGTCGCGAGAGACAAAGAGATCAAGAGAGTGGTTGTTACAGTGTAGGCCAAGTGGTCTAAGCTGTATAAGAAAGGCGAAATAAAATGACTAGAAGTAGCGGAAAAATGAAAGGATCTGAGGCAAGAGAACATGATAAGGTTGAGGATAAGGCGTTAAAACTTTTAGATGTGAGACAGTTAGACATAAGAGTGGGAATTTAAGTTATCAAAGTGAAAAAATAGCCTATTTGTAGACTATACTCATCAAAGTACTATAGAAGGGAAAATTAACTCCAAACTGCACTAATTAACAGTTCTTGAACCACAGCAAGAATAAGACTGATAAAATGTTATATTTACAAAGATTCATCTATTGGAATATAACACTGTTTTTTTTTCTTTTAACCAGTTACTTTTAAACTCATTGGACATTGATTTAGGATACAGATTTTCACAGATTGCTCTTCTTTTTTTTTTTTTTTTTTTAAAGATTTATTTATTGATTGATTGATTACTATGTTGGGTCTTCGTTTCTGTGCTAGGGCTTTCTCTAGTTGCGGCAAGCGGGGGCCACTCTTCATCGCAGTGCACGGGCCCCTCACCATCGCGGCCTCTCTTGCTGCGGAGCACAGGCTCCAGATGCGCAGGCTCAGCCGTTGTGGCTCACGGGCCTAGCTGCTCCGTGGCATGTGGGATCTTCCCAGACCAGGGCTCGAACCCGTGTCCCCTGCATTAGCAGGCAGATTCTCAACCACTGCGCCACCAGAGAAGCCCTGCTCTTCTTTTTTAAATACAGTATTTTGTTTTTAAGTATAAAATTAATCCAATATTATTTACATAATTACCTCTCCATCACCAACTCAAATAAATGATTATCAGTTAAATTTCTGAGAGGCTGAATAGACAAAGGGGCAATGACCAGACTAAATATGACAAGAGAGCTTTGACCCACAACTTCTGCAGCAACTACGTCAAGAAATTAAACCACAGTCTCTGTAGCAATTGGCCCAGAATGGACTTGAACAACAACAGCCAGCCTAGCTCTATTTGCCCCTGCTTTAAATTCAGTAACAATCAGAGAAAGCAAAATGTGCTACCCAAACCAATTACATATGATGCCCTGCTTCTTCCCTGTGTCATTCATCTCCAATCAGAGATACCCGAAGTCTTCCCTTTTTTCCATTTTAAAGCTTTCCCTCTTCCCTGACGGCCTTTGTGTCACTGCCCAAAGCAGGTGGTGATGGCTACAGTGAGCTCTGAATAGTCTCTGTATGTTTTCATTTGGCTGTTCTTTGTTTATTCCCACGTTTCTAACAGTTTAGGCTCCAGTGTTCTAAGACAATTCATAATTTAATTCTACCCTCCTGAAATCTCTGCAGATTCACACAATACAGAACCGTTTTGCCACTTGGAAACTGGCAGAGTCATTTCACCAAATTCTCTGACAAACTCCCCACAGCCAGTCATTGAAATACCAGATTTCACAGAAAAGTGTGCTCTCACTCTCAGTGAATTTTAATAAACAATTACTAAGGTGTTATATAAACTGAATTTTTGCCCATTACTTATCAGAGTACATGCAAATTTTTATCATGTAAAAATAAATGGCAGACAGAATTATTCTCTTTTATGTTAAAGTATTTCTCATTGGCATTACTGTATGTTTCCAGTGATTCAAGGCTCCACAAAGTAAAACAAACCGATTCTTTACAGGGAGAATATTCATGCAAAAGGCAATAATAATTACTATAAAGCCTATAATTACTCTAACACAATGTTCAAGAGAAAAAAAAGGAGCCATCATTTAGAGCACAGAAAAATAATTCCTCCTCCTTGATACAATATTTATTTCAAACATAGAATGAATGCCTTCTTAAAGTTATAAATTGGAAGGCCTTTTCAAAATCTTAAGTGATCTACATATCTCATATTTTATATTTTCTATTATTTGCTATATATTTATGTATATTTTTAATACATAAGGGGAAGAGAATTAGGTAGTTTTATCAAGTAAAGCAAAAGTCACCTTTCTCTGCTCTTATAGTTTAAATCATAAGACATAAAACTGCTTTTAAAAGGAAGAAACATAAAACTCACCAATATTTCTTATTCTCTTTGTTGTGTGGGCTAAAACATTTAAATTGCTAATGTTGTTAACATACTGTGTTAGAATATAAACACTTCACCTCAGAAAGTAAAACAAACCATGTGTGAAGAGACTCTGTATTTAACAAACAAAAGGATGTAAGGCATAGAACATATGAATTCCATACGTTTATGCTTCCAAAAAGGCTTTAATTCTGAAGTTCCAGCTGAATAGACGAAAGGTGAGCTTCTACCCTTCTCTCTGCTCATTTGCTATTTCATCTCTCAGGATTGCATCTTGGAAAAGGAAGGTGGGGCAAAAAGGTTTCTTAAATACAAGCTTGTGTCCAGTGGGAGGTACACAGATAGTGGGCATATAAGCACCCCGACTTCCAAACATAGTTCGTCATCTGCCATCACTCTACAGTTGCCTCATCCAAGGACTCTCTTTCTACAGATGAATGCAACATGATTTCTACATGAATAGTCATGAGGGCTCTTTTCTTTTTCCTTCACTTGGACAGCCTTTACTGCCCAGTCATTACTTAGGATACCCTGGATATAAGGAAAGCTGAGAGCTCAGTGTTTTACCGGAAACCTCTTTACATCCACACACTCCTCCATACTTTAGGTTAACTTCTTTTTAAATGCAATTCTTGTATTTTCTTTTCTTTTTTTTAATTTTATTGAAGTATAGCTAGGATGACTCGAGTGCAGCAGGCCACACTTAAAATGGTTAGAGTGATAAAATGCCTGAGAAAACTGGCCCATTAGCAGACAAGTAGGCTTAGCTTGCTGGTTTGGCCAAGATTCTGAGAACATACAGATAGTGTAGAAAAATAAAACCAGAAGAACTGCTGTTTGCGGCATTAACTACATAGGATAAGCCAGTCAAGCCCTTTCCCTATTTATATCTCAACTCCTAGCAAGTTTCTCTCAGAGCTCAATGTCTGCTGTCACCATGTCCACTCCTACTTTATTATCATTCCTTCAGATCTTTTTCTTTCATCTTTCTGCCTTGCTGTCCATCTTCCTGTTCTCCTCACCTCTTCTATCTTAGTCTACCCTAGTTCCAAATTCTCCACTGTAGGTATTGGTATATCCTTCATACCAGGACAGTGCCTGATATTTTACAGACGTTCAGTAAATGAACCCCAAAAGAGTTATAGAAAAGCCTACAATCTAGTACATCATTTTTTCAAGTGAAAGCTGACACTGCATTGTATCTTAAAATATAAAATTTGCTGAGGATAGATAAACCACCCTGGTATATTTTTGAATAAGTAGTTTAAAGAATATTACTGCTTAAAGCAGCATTACTTTTCTCTAGGTATTTTCAGTTTTTTAACTGTATTCATAGTAACATTACAGTTGGTACACACTTAGAAATCATCATTTTTTGACAAAGATGAAGATGATGTTTTGTATTTCTTATTTGAGGAAGAGTTATCATTTTTATCTTTTTCCCATAAATTTCCAGCGACTTTTAAAAATACATCTTAAGTGACCATAAAAGATACAATTATCTAGAAAGTTTTACCTCGAACTTGTCTCCTGTTCAAATGAGGGAAAAGAATTAGATGTTCTCAAGTGTTATGTAAACCATGAAAAGTAGAAACTAAGTTTAGTCGATACTGCTTGGACAGAATTTACCTGAGGTGAGAAAAGGAAAGGGGGGAGGGGAGCATTATTCATGAAGAAAACATTAAATATTCAAACTTCCAAATATCATGAAGAGAAAACTTTCACAACCCTAGTAAATCCTAGTGGGTTTGCAGGTTAAGATGGCAAATTGTCACCTATATATAACTTTTCTTCTCCTGCAAGCATCACTGAAAATACAGATGAACTGTCTTTTCTTTTTTCTTTCTTTTTTTTCTTCTTCTTCTAAAAACCTAAACCTATTAGGATGGAGAGGACAAAATGTGAGAAGAGGCAACAGCAAGAAATATTAGGAAACTAGGAAGCAGATAGCAAGTGGGAAATACTACAGTCAATCCAAGAAAGTCAGAGTCTAAATCAGCAGTGGGAAAACTAAGCATCAAACTGATTTAAACAGAAAGATACGTATGACTGAAATTTGGGGTGAAAGGAGAGATCGAAAGTAGCAGTTTGATTCCATCCCCTGTTCTACACCATTGAATATCTGCCTCTCTGTCATCCCAGGAAAAGTCTGGAGATTATTCCCTGAAGAGAAGAAAATAGAGTCTTTGCATTAGAGGTTTTTAGACTTATTTAAAGGGTACAGTACCTTTTACTGACAACAGGGGTATTAAGTGAACATCCGAATTCTTAATAGTAAATGTAGAGACTACCAGCGACTCCACGCTCCACATCTCTGCTCCCAGAACCCTTACATTTCAGGCAGGAATTTGGAAGATGCTTCCCTGGGAAACTAATCAGTGCAAGGGGGAAAGGCTTGCTTTCGTCTAGCAAGCCTTAAGTCCTTCAGTCTGATTCTGCAAAGTCCCAGAGGCTGAAGAAAAGGAATGCTGAATTATTAGAAGATGTCACAGGTTCAGTGTAATAATGTAACATAGCTTATGTGCCTGTGTGGATGGTCCTTCAACAAGGAGAAATCATTTTTAAAACACTAAAGCCTGACTTTTCTGCCCTGGAATGAATGTATCACGATGGTAGTGACAGAAATACACAAAGAACCAGAGTAAAACCTGTTCCACCTCTCCCCTTTAGGCTGGAAGAAGCACTAAATGGTTGGAAAGCCAAGGGGCTTGTGTCAAGGCTCAGAAATGGTTACATCAAGTTTTACAGAAGTAATTTTTCCAGCCCCTGGTACAATACTTCTAGGAATTTATCAAGATTCTATTAGCCACATATATACACTACCAAATGTAAAATAGATAGCTAGTGGGAAGCAGCTGCATAGCACAGGGAGATCAGCTCGGTGCTTTGTGACAACCTAGAGGGGTGGGATAGGGAGGGTGGGAGGGAGATGCAAGAGGGAGGGGATATGGGGATATATGTATATGTATAGCTGATTCACTTTGTTGTACAGCAGAAACTAACGCAACACTGTAAAGCAATTATACTCCAATAAAGATGTTAAAAAAAAAAAAAGATCCTACTAGCCTCTATCAGAATTGTCAGAGCCTGTCTAATTATTTGGGTCTCTCAGTTGCGGCTAGACCCCCATGGGTTGAGTCTCTGCTGGCATTGCCATCCAAAAGTGCCTGCCCTTCTTACCACATGTCATACTTAGATTTATTTTTTTCTATCATGCCACCATCCTGATTACAATTCTTGAATAGTTCCCTATTTTCTACTTCATTTAAACAAACAAACAAAAAAACCTGTCCATTTTCTAATGCCTTACATAAGCTATCACTTTCTTCATGCCCATCTTAACTTCTTCCTGTATTTATATAGTTTTCTGAGAGCCCCCAAATGGATCTAACTCATTCCTACTTCCCGGCCTCCATCCTGGGGGTTTTATCACTTATGTCATCTCACTCCGCAATTCAATCCCCATATCTCACTCAAAGTCAAATACAAACTTCACTTGTTCAGGTTTCGTTCTCTGCTTACTCTGGTCTCCACTGCTAATCCTTCTCTTCCGAAATCCCAATGTATTTACAGCTAGAAACATACAATTATTCTTATTTTTAATGTGTCATTTTTGTTTCTCCTTGAAGAAAGGACTGGCTCTTGTTCTGTTTAGCACAAGGGTGAAGATTTGTAATACAATGAGTAGGTACCCAGATTCTGAAATTGAACCAGCTCCAATTCAGACTCATTTGTGTGTCCTGGAGCAATTTACCTGACCTCTATGAATCTCAGTTTAACAGTAAATTAGAGAATATAATAATCAAACTGTCCTGAAAATAAAAATGAGAAAACATATATATTCATCATAGTGCAGTACAGAGTAAGCATTCAAAGTTTACTATTATGCCTCTTATTAATAATAAAATAGTAGCTAAAGAAAATGAGAAAACAGAGCATTCAGTAGCACTTTAGAGAATATAATTTATTATTTTTTCTTATTTAAAAAATATACAGCTATTTAAAAATCTATATGTGGGACAGAGACTGTATGCCTACCAACTGATCGACTACTTGTTGACAAATACTATACTGGCAGCTCCCACGGCAAACAAACTAAAACACCTCCAATGAGATAAATGTGATGTGGGTAGAATTAAGGAATAATCTATATATAAAACTGCTAAACTTAAACCTCAGTAAAACATTGTAGTGTCTGAGAAAAACTCTTAAAACAATTGGAAGTGAAAATAAGAACAAGGTTTCCTCCATTTTAAAACAACTGGAGATTTATCACAGTTTATATGAACTGAAATTAAGCTGAATGTGGGTGCAGTTCGAGTGTAAAAGATTGTCAGAATCTGAAATTCAATTTTGCTCCCCTACCTTTACTACAATTTGAACACACAGTATTCCTGTTCTGCGGCTGCCTTTGGCAGCAACAACTATAGGTTGTGAGCATGTTGGACTGATTAGCTTTTGCAAAACATGACACATGTCTTATTTTCCAATGAGTTATCACTCTGTGGAGTTGTGAATCTTCTTCTAACACACTAGTTACAGAGTACGACACTCTCAAAGTCACTGAGCATCCTTTCCAAAGTCATATTTCAGCATCCTTTCCAACTTGATTCAAAGTATGTCAACAGTAAAACATTAATTCCTTTGGGAGGGAAACCGATATAGAGCAGGGAAAACTAAAGTCTATATCTTTATCACCTGTTGGTGACATATCCTTACCTTTCCACCTTTTGTTCTACTCTCCAACCTTATTTCCCTTCTGTCCCAGTCTGGGTCCAGTCAGTTATTTCAATATATTCTTTCTAGTAGTTTCAATTCTCTCATCCCCCTGAATTCTACTGAAAATTCCTTAACATCCTAGGACTTCAGGTAAGTCTAATTCACTAGTTCTCTCAGAACAGGTGAAGAGAATCTATTCACTCTGCTAATAAATGCATTAGGTTTTGAACTGGTGACTAAGTAAATGACTGAATGAATAATCTTTCAGGTTAACTACCTTTTATATCCCCATATCTGTTTCTGTTTTGCTACCCAAGCTCTCAGTCCACTTTTGTCTTTTCAAGGCTTCACATATTCCACAGTTGACATCACTTAGCAAGTAGAATCTATTAGGCATATACTTCCTCAAATTCCCTTTGTTTATTCATACATTTCCTTCCTCTTTTAGAAAGAGATGTTTCCTCCTCTTTCCCATGGTTCCTAGAAAAAGTATTCCTATATGCCTCTGTTAAATGATAGATTTTGTTGTTGTTACTGTTTGTACTTATAGTAGTATTGTACTTACACTTTTTAAAACTACTAAGCTTGCTACATTTACACATTAGAAATACTGATATACCTAGCATGTATCATAAAATGATTGAATTTTTATATTCACGCCACATTTTCTTCTCTATATTTTTCTCATTTTCTAACTTCTAGCCCTCCACATTAATTTAATCTATTAATATGAAAATTTTATTTTAGAGATCCCTTGGAAATATTAAAAGGCACTATATGCATTCTTCATGTAGCAAAGTATAGTATTAATACTTCTAAATTTTCCCTGAATATAAAAATAGACCATTTAACTCTGATCTCATTTACATGTTCCCTGTGTAATGTTGCTACTTCACACAGTCTTTCTGTGCTGTCCTCATTGTTCCGCCAAAGCTTATTTGAATAGACCAGCATGGTTTCTGATTTCTTTGCTCACCATTGCTTCTTGCATCTTAATTCTTCTCTAAAGGTAGCCTTTTCTGCTTATGTAATTTGAAATTCATCAGTTTAATAGGTCATAGACTTGAAGTCACTATTTCTTAAAGACCTTTATTTGACCTAGACTCCAAGGAAAATAATTTTGATGTTCCCTCAGGCTGATGCATAGAAATATTTCTAGTTTCCTTTTTAGAGGCACAGCTCTAGGCTTTTCCAAGGACCTCATCTCTAGCTCCCCTATGTGTCGCCTCTTAATGCCATATGGGCATTAAAATTAAAATCTTTGTGTTCAGCATTTAGGATCTATATATGGGTTAAGGAATAAATACAACGAGTTGGTGTCAAGAGCTTAAATTTATGTTACTCCACTGTTTTTTGTTTGTTTGGGTATTTGCTTATTCCTGGTTCCTTCCGAGTTCAAGTTGTTTTTCTTTCTTTTTAATTAATTAATTAATTGAAATTGTTAAATGTCTTAATTCATTCAACACATTACTGTATACTATACATATATATGCATATGAATATGCTATAGTATGTGCAACTACATATATGTATATATGTATGTATTCTATTTAGGCTGTTATAAGTTCTGGGTATAAAAAAAATAAGTCAAATTTCATATTTTCACACCACTTACGCTCCATTAGGGATATGGAGGAAGAGCATATGTAAACAAATGAACTAGGTAATCCAAGAAGTGCTAACTGTAAAGTAGAAAGTAACAGGATCTTGTAACATAGAGAGACAGGTTGGGGGAAGTCTTTATGCCATTTGGCCAGGAAAGGCTTCTATGACGGACATTCTAGCTAAGACTAGAAGATACACCATGTAAACTCATGCAGGTTAATCCTTATATCTGTTTTTGTTTATTTCTTTCTTTCCCTATTTCTCAGTGTTTATGCTCTACCCTTTTGTCTCATTTTTGGCTATAGCTATTGAATAAAAGTTGAATAACTTTTACAGTTTCATTCTATCCCTCCCCATTTCCCCTGTCCCTTCAACCTAGAATATATTCAAGTTATTCAGGAATCTCTAAATCTTGTCTTGATCATTTGCCTCCTTTAAGTTACTACTTTGAGTATCTTTGTTTTACCATCTGCTCTTTTCTCATCTACTTCATAATGAATTAATAAGGCTTTTTAATCTCTCACCTAAAATCTAGTGAAGCTACTCAAACAAAAGTAACCATAAATTGAGAATAGCCAAAACTATACTATCTTTTCAATCTTTACTTTAATTAGGATCTCTTCAAGTAAAACACTTAATTGATAACTCACTGAAACTTTCTTAACTCTGGCCCAAGAATCGTTCTTTGCATATTACACAATTTCTTACTGAGTGCTCTGTCTTTATGGGATTCTATCTCCTCTGCCCACTTCTTAAAAGCTTTTTTTCCTCATGGCTTTGTCCTTGATTGTTTTTCCTTCTAATTTTAGATTCTGCCTATATATATATACTCTTTAGACAATATGGTGAGAAAGGTTAAGAGAACTCTCATTGACACATTTATCAAACTGATGTTAAAACATAGTTTTTAGTTCAGGTTTCTTTCCATGATGTGTTGTTTCCCAAATAAATGTATGGGTACTTTACATCTAAACTCTAATTCAACTTTCTACTGGAAATATGTTTCCTTCATGTGTGTTTCCTATCTAGGTTAATTATATCAGTGTCATAAACATTTTATTTATTAATCTTCACTTTCAGAATAAACCAATAGAATAAGCATGGGTGATTTAGTTATTTAGAAGAATGTAAATGTTACATTAACTATCAACATAAAAGAGGTATGCTAGAAAGAAGTTGGGTTACAAATGAGATGTAGAAGAGGAAGCAGTAACGGGCAAAAGAAAGAGTAAGAGTGGGTATTTCTTCAACATACAGAGTGAGAAGTTGAGATATAACTAATATACATATAGCGAGAAATACTTTATGGATAACATAATATTATCAAGGTCTATAAATATAAATAATAAAATATATAAATTCATGAAACCAAGGAAAAGATAGAAGAAAAGATGAACAGTTATATAAATGACCTACGTTCTCATTTGCAGGAAAAGTCAATAAACCATATCTCAGGAAGTGTATTGTTTAGAGATATAGAGCTAATCAAATGGAATGAAATCATAAGGTTAAAAGTACCTGCCTCCCCTTTGTGGAGGTAAGGATGTTTCTCATAAATTTTTGTTATTCAATTGGTTTCACTTTGCTATTTCTCTCTCCATATATATATATATATATATATATATATATATATATATATATATATATATATATATATATATATATACACACACACACACACACACATATATATAATATGTAGAATATAGTATTGCTATATATAATACATTGGTATTTTTTACATATGAGGAAAACGTACGTGTGTGTGTGTGTGTGTGTGTGTGTGTTTGTGTTTAGTGTTGTCTGGGTCAAATTTCCTAGGAATATGGTAACGTCTTTCAACATGTAAATTTAAGTTTAGTATTATGTATGGAAAACTTTCTTGGTTTATACTTTTAAATATTAGTTGTTTTATTATTTCTTTTTTTTCAAAGTGTCTAACATATGTCTATCAGATCTCCTTTGCCTCTTCTCCATTTCAAGCTTTTTTTCTCTGAGTCTTTTCTTATTTTTTTTTTAAATCTTTATCTCACAGTCATTCTCTTGGTTAATCTCCTGCCTGTCCTCCCCTTATGGAATTTTTATCTGAATCTCTTTTCCTTTGGACACTTTATAATTTTTTATTTTTTAGATATTTTTGTCCTTTAATTTTTTCCCTAAGTTTTATTAACTCAATGCATTCCTCATTTCATTTTTTCTTTTTAAATTTATCTTCTTAGTTTTTGATCTTCTGAGTCCAGGTTTTAAAAACATGTATCTTCAACTCTTTATTTTTTGAAATTCACTGTAGTTTGGAGTGTTGTGTTATAGTTTTATTGTTGTTTTGTATTTGTTTTCTAGATGGAAGGTTTTCATCAGCTGAATTGTTTTGATTCTCACTTTTTTCAGCTTTATTGAGGCATAATTGACAAAACTGTAATATATTTATAGTGTACAATGTGATGATTTGATATATGTATACAATGTGAAATGATTACCACAATCAAGTTAACTAACATATCTGTTACCTTACATAATTACCTTTTTTGCATGAGAACTCTTAAGATCTACTCTCAGCAAATTTCAAGTATTAATAGCTGTGGTCAACATGCTATATATTAGATCCTCAGAACTTACTCATCTTATAACTGAAAGTTTGTAATCTTTGATCAGCATCTCTCTACTTCTCCCGCCCTCCAACCCCCACCATTCTATTCTCTGTTTGACTTTTTTTTTTTTTTAAAGATTCCACATATAAGTGATACCATCCAGTGTTGGTCTTTCTCTGTCTAGCTTATTTCACTTAGCATAATGCTCTCCAGGGTCATCCATGTGTCACAAATGAGTAGGGTTTCCTTTATTATGGCTGAAAAAATTCATATGTATCATTTATTTAAATTTATCATAAACACAAATTTACTTTTTATATATGACATTTTCTCTATCTATTCAATCACTGATGGACACTAAGACTGTTTCCATATCTTGACTATGGTGAGTAATGCTGCAGTGAACGTGGGAATACCAATAACTCCTAAAGATAATTATTTCATTTCCTTTGCATATGTACCCAGAAACACGTTCATTTTCTATATCTCATTACGTAGCTTTGCATGTCATCGGTCTGAATCTTTTTGATTTTAGACAGGGCTCCTGGACCAAGAACACTCTCTTTTAATCATTATTGTAAAATATACTTTCTTTAATGGGTAACATTTTTGGTGGTGGTGGGGAAGGGGAGGGGTTGACATATATTGTGATTCTCTTTCATTTTCTAGGTTCCTTCTTATTTCCTATCTATGTCCTTTTCGATCACTGACATACCTTCAGTGTCACTTGTCCCGTATTTTCCTTTTTTTTTCTCAAAAGTGACATTTCCCAAATCCAGACCCATTCAATTTTAAGCTCAATCTCTATAGTTAACGTTGTAAAATGACAAGTCCCAGACCTGTGGTTCAGTATTTTATCACTTAGCATCAGGTGTCCTCATTTTGGTCCAATTTTCTTTTGTGCTTTATCTATTGCCTTTTCACATTCCTCCCATTTCTACTAGGAGTTTTAATTTTCTCAATGCCTGCTTTCCAGATCCATAGGTTTATGTCGCTGACAGAGTACCAGCAGTAGCGCTGTTGGAATTTGGTGTTTATTTCTCTACTTAAAGGTAGTACTTTGAAACTCACACTATTTTCTGTATCTTAATAATGTTGAAAGCTGACATCACTTAAGGTTTTATTTGTGCTTCGTTTTAGTCTTAACTTTTGGGAAAGTTTGCATGAAATGATTTAAGTTTAGTCAACTTCCACTCTCTTAGGACTAACTTGAAGCAAAATTATAAATTATTTAAAATACGTATATACTTATCATAGAAAATGAACAAATTATAGAAAATTAAAAGTAAAAGTAATTAACTTACCCACCACTAAACTACCAAAACATAGTCAGTATTTAATATCACTGTAGTATAGTTTGTTTCTTATACACAGGCACATTCATGTCTATGTTTTATATATATATAAAATATACGTGTGGAGTAGAGGGGGAGAAGTTTCTCAGAATCTTTGTAGAGACTGAGCAATCGGTTAAAACTGAATTCTGTGTATGAAAGGAAATGGTAAGACATTTAGAAGTCATGGTAGGGGGTTAGAAAAAATGGCAAGAACCAAGAGGGGCAAACATAAACTGATATCTAACAGGTATTCTTTATGAAATTGTATATATAATATACAGATATAGATAGATATAGATATTAAAAGTTTATGAAAGTTTTTAGTTTATACATATTGCCAAATTACCACAAGGCTTATATCAATATATGCTTTCATTACCATACCTTCTCTGTAAAGGGCTATTTTAAAAGTTTTGGCCAGTTTTACAGAATTAAAAGGTATGTTATTTTAAATACTTTAGGTTAAAATATTTTCACATACTTATGGCTCATACCTTTTATGGGGAGAAACTGGTGAGCTATCTGCTCATATCTTTTGCCCATTCTTCTACTAGGACATTTAAAAAATTTTTAATGTCTGTAACTATTCTTTATATACAAATGACATCAAATTTTTGTTATTTTTTGTTACAGATGTTTACCCAATTATCCATTTATATTTAAGTGTTGTTTAGGACATTCTATTGATATTTAGAATTTTTAATGCCATTCAATTTAATGATCCTTTTTTATGAGTTCTTTGTCTATAATGCTTAGAAAGCTTTCCTCAATCTTAATTTTAATGAAATATTCATGTATATTTTTTCCATTTATTATTATTTTTAAATTACATTTATTTCATTACTCCATCTAAAACTTATTTTTGTGCTTAATGTATAGGGATATAAATAAATAGTTTCGTAATTATACTAGGTCTGCTTCAGAGTATTCTTCTGTTCTGTGACTTTTATAATTACATCAAAACTAAATTATTTTAATTGTTGTAGTTTTGTACATTTTAGTAAATGGTAAGGCAGTTACATTTTAGTAACTGGTATTGCTCTTTGGCTAGCTCTGTAAAATAATATTTTGAAGCTATAAGAAACATGTTTATTACTTCTAGAATATACAGACAATGTATGATTCCTTTGTGTATATCATTAAGTCACTGTAATTTCAAATATATCTAGTTGATATCTCAGTATGTAGCTATGAAAATCAATCATTCGGATAGCTCCAATAGAGATCATAACTTGATTTACCACTTTCTTTGTAATAAAAAAAGAAAAAAAAAAGCTAATACGATACACAGAGAAGGTTCCTGAGAGTGAGGACATAAACTGGTTTCTAAAATTATTCCTCAGCAGTTTATGAGACACTCTGCCACATTTATTTACCAAAACCTCTAGAAGGACCTACCTACAACTTTCTAGTTCTTTATTATTTGCTTTTCCCATACCACTTAATTTTTAGCACCTGACACTCAGAGAAACTTAAGGTTTCACTAATATGACAACTGTTTCTAACATTATAAATATTACACATCATTTCCCACATAATTACCTTGTGAAGTCTGTCATTTCCATCATGATCATACACATCTTCTTGGCGAGAACAATGATATCGTTGCTCGTATCGTCCCATATCTCAATCTCAGCATCCAGCTTACTCTTTACTTTCTTGAAATCAGCAACTTGCTCAGCTATCTTTTCCTTTTCTGCCTCAGGCAATTGAGTCATCTTAGCCTAAAACAGGTGATAATTAGATTTATAATCATTCCACTATGTCAAAATACATTTTAGGAAAAAGCGATCATTATAGGATGTTCATAAAACTTGTTCATTTAAGAATAGAGACATATCATTGTTTTTTTAAAGTCATATAATAAAACTTTCCAGGTTTAATTTTTCATATAAAAATCTATTGAATATAATTGTTTGCT
The DNA here is from genome assembly GCF_028021215.1 of Eschrichtius robustus. Lineage (NCBI taxonomy): Eukaryota > Metazoa > Chordata > Mammalia > Artiodactyla > Eschrichtiidae > Eschrichtius > Eschrichtius robustus. The sequence goes on from NC_090830.1 coordinate 71,812,844, forward strand.
CTAGAACTACAATGTTAAATTTAATACAAAAGTATAATATCTGACATATTTAAATCTACTCCTTAATATAAATGTATGACTTCTCGCATTTCTAACGTTTTACAATTTTAAATTAATTCAAACTTAATGTAATTCCTCATATATGTTAGAAAAGCATATACCTTATTTAATTTTATTAATAGTATGCTTCAAGATGTAGAAGTATAACAAACTATAGCTTGAAATGATACTGTTTATCTATGTATGTATATACATTGATAGATCCTTATGTAAACAATGAATACACATTGGTAAACAGTACAGTATACATTTATAAATCATATGTATATAGACAAGCACATATATAAAATCCTAAGGATTAATGTGTATATGGTGCATATAAACATATTCAAGTGTATATGTGTATTACAAACTATCTGGGTGAAGAATAAAAATGTTATGGGCAGGGTTTATTAAGGCAGCCCTCCCTAATTAGCATCCTGAGTTTTGAGGTGCTATTTTCTTATACACAGTAAACTTAATGCACTGGCATAGTACTATTCTTTGTATATGTCATATTTTGAACAGTATGCAAACTTGCTTCTTGCACTTGCAATTTAGAATGTGGGATGGTAGAAAACTATCTATACCCCTAAACTACCATATTCACAACCACAGCACCTGGGACCTATGACTTTTTCTCAAATAAAAAAGAACTTTGAAATAAAAGTGATTCGATAATAATAATCAAGGCCATAAAATTTCATGAGATTGTCTATTCAATCATCTTGTCAAAAAAGAAGTTCATACATAATCCAATAGTAGAAGAAGTAAATAGGTTTGAGACAGAACATTTAAAAAGGATAAATCATATAAGCAGAATTTACTTATTTGATTATTCACAGGGAACATGTGATACCTACAATGCCTATGTATTAATATTTCCAGGTGCTGATTTCTAGTTCACCTATAAATGGGGAAATTGGAAGAAATCACCTCAGAAAGCTTTACAAAAATGTGGTTACTAGGTTCAGAATACTAAAAACACACTTTATTGAGGCAATAGTGTACAATAGCAATAAAATTAAATATATGAATGGAAGGAATTATAAGAATGGTCAATGGAAAATCTGACCAAAATATAAAAATCAAAGAAGCAGTATCAAATATCTTTCATTTATTATCTATCATAAGCCTAATTCGGGGTCTAAAATAACTTGACATTTGTAAAATCTCAGGATTAGTTATCCATGCTTCAGTTCTAACCTATTAAAGAAACTAAATGATGAAGCTTTCTGATATGAAGTTTTCTTTAAGCTCCTTAGCATAAGGCTTGATACATATTGAGTTCACAATAAATGATAGTTATTTCCTACTGAATAAAAAATAAAAATATATTCACATATCTAGCACTTAAAATTTGCTTTCTTTTCATTATATATTTTATTTTATTTTAAGAACTAAATTAAGCTATGAGACTAAGTTTTTAATCGATGAGTGTACAGATGACTCTTCCTTAGGAGCTGAAAATAGTTTGTAGTTTCTTTTCTCAGGAAATGTGGCCTATGTGACACATTAAAGGAAGAGGAGTTTTTACTGCTGCTGGTATGTGGCAAAGCATGTAAATAAAGACACAACTTCCCTTATGTCTGAAATCAGTAGTATACAAGCCATTAAGAAAGTTGTAAGCTACTAATGCACTAAACTAGCTCAAAAATAGAAATGAATTTTCTCCTTCTTAACTACTGGTCATTATCATTCTCTCCATTTTCACAAAAACGTATTTAAACTTCCAAATGATAATAGCTATAGACCAATTTATTTGGGGTCTCTTTTTACAGCCTTTATCTCAGAGATAATAAATGCATGACTCTGGATCTAAGAAATAATTTTGACGTGTATACTGGCATACAGTGGAAAATTTTTCACTATCCTCATGCTAAAGTTCAAACCATTTAAGAGGTGATCTGGTTAAGTGTATTCCAAGTTCTGTTCCTTGGAATGCCATTGATTCACAATATGACCGTGAGGAAGTCACTTAACTCTCCTGTCTACATTTCCCCAGACACAAAATGACAATAATTGCAACTGCTATCCACCTACCATGCAGGGAACAGAGTCGATTATTGGATAGCATTGACTGACCCTGTCCTGGACAAGAATCTCATGGGTTGCACTCAGTTTCCTTAATAACATCTCAACTCATATGGTGAATTACAATTGGCAGATATTTACTTTTGACAAGATAAGGGCCAAAAGTTGGGCAATAGTTTACAAAACTAAAAGTTCTGGAGAATTCTGACTCTTTTTTACAAGAGGAACAACAGGGACAAAAAAGCATTAAATTACTGACTGACACCTTTACTGAAGATTTTTAGTGCTTCTGTGAATGATTTATTAAATGCCATCAATCAATTGCAATCACTATGAAAATATCAAAATAGAACTTCAGAGAATATTTGATATTTAGGAATTCTGGGTGAATGTTCCTTATGGGATGATTTTTGCCTGGATAAGCAAAGAAACTGAGGGACAAAGCTCAAGACAAATCAAGTAAGTGGAATCTCTGATATTTATTGCCAGCTGGCTAAGTGGCTCTTCTCCTGCTCACATATATAGAATACAACTCTGATATAAACAGCTAATAAAGGCTTTTTGAATCCCTGCCATCCAAATGAAATTACACTGTATGTTAACTGATTCTAAAATCTGTTCCAAAAGACAATGAAAATAACATTTATATATGTCAAACACTCTTCTAGGTGCCTTAACATATATTTAAAATTTAATCTTCATAACAGCCCTCTGAGGTAAGAACACTATTATGCTAAGATTATGAAGCTGAGTCTCTAAAAGGTTAAGTGATCTACTCAAGATTGTAGTGTTAGTAAATGGTAGAACCAGGATGAAAACCCAGAAACTCTGACTCGAGTTTTTGTTCTATCACCATGCCTGCAAACAAGAGGAATAATGCCCACCATAGGCCAAAATATCTACATTCTCCTCGCTGGTATTTCTCTATCACCTTCTACTTTTGAATGCAATTGTTCTCCAAAATACAGCCACATATTTTTTACAATATAAGTTTCCTTATTTGCAAACTAGAAAACAATGATATTCACATCACAGGTTGTTTTAGAGATCAAAAGAATGAATGTATATGAATATACTTTTTAAAATTCTTAAGTGCTATTAAATGCTAACTGTTACTCATACTAAGAGATTCAGTTCTTCACTCTATACAGTTAGTGATCCTCAGAATTCTATTTCTCAGGTTATTCTCCTCTCTTCAACAAAAGTTGTGTGTTCCCATTAGCCTATTAGGCATTTTCAAGTATACATATATCATTTATAATTTTAGCTCTAAAACAGAGGTAAGCAGAATTTTTCCGAAAGGGCAAGATAGTACATAGTATACATTTTGCAGGCTGTACCATACCAATCTATTGCATTACTTAACTCCACTGCTGCTGTAATGTGAGAGCAGTCATAGACCCTGTGCTAACAAATGAGCATGGCTGTGTTCCCACACAACTTTCTATGGACACTGAAATTTCAATTGCCTATAATTTTCACACATCACAAATATTATTCTGATTACATCTATTCTGAATTTTTTCAACCATTTAAAAATGTAAAAAAAAAAAAAAACCCCAAAACAACAACAACAAAAAGCCCATAAAAAACCCAAAACAAAACAAAACAAAAACATTCCCAGCTCATGGGCTGTACAAAAACAGTCAATGGGCCAGATTTGACCAGCTGGCTATAGTTTGCCAACGCTTGCTAAATCCTTTATCTTTATGTTCATTTCTGTCAGTAGTACTACCTGCCATCCAGTCTTGAAATCTCATTTAAAAAACAAAAATCTCCCCTTTTATCTATCCTGTTCTGATAGGCACAACATTTGTCAATTTTATCACTAACACTTTTATCACATCCATCTCTTTCTTTGCTTTCCTATTACTATTATACAAGTTTGGGTCTTAATTTTCTCTTTCATTTTCAATCCTTTTGTCTTGCCACCGTTTGATTCAATCTTTCTGACTCATAGAATTGCACAATGCTTCAGCTAAAAAACACCTTTCATGTCTCCTTATTGAATAAAGACTATAAATTCCTCAAATATCACCATTAAATTTAATTAAAGTAGAAAATTCACATAGAAAAATGCCCAAATCTTAACTGTACAGTTGAACAACTTTCACAAACTGAGGGAACCCTGTACCTAGCACCCAATTAAGGAAAAAATAGCATCACCCCCAAAAGCCTCCTTGTGTCCTATTCTAGTCATTATCTCCCAAGAGCAATCAAATAACTACCTGTATATCTAAAACTATAGATTTTCCTGTTTCTGAACCTTATAAAAATGGAATAATAATATATGTACTCTTGTACCTGGCTTTTTATGTCTAACATTTATATATTTGAAATACATCTATATTATTGCATGGAGTTATAGTCTGTTTATTCTCATTGCTCTATACAGAGTATTCCACTGTGTAAACATATACCATTCATTTATCTGTTTTTCTATTAATGGCCTTTTGGGAAGCATAATATTTTTGGCTATTATGAATAGTAAATATTCTTATATTTTTCTTTTGGTGCATATATGGGTACATTCTTCTTGAGTCTATATCTAGGAGTGAAATTACTATGACACAGGCATCACCATGACCTTTGCCCCTACCAGCTTTTCTTTTTATTTATTTATTTATTGGCTGCATTGGGTCTTCATTGCTGTGCACGGGCTTTCTCTAGTTGTGATGTAGTTTCTCTACTCTCTAGTAGCGGTGAGTGGGGGCTACTTTTCATTGCAGTGCGCAGGCTTCTTGTTGTGATGCCTTCTCTTTGTTGCAGAGCACCGGCTCTAGGCACGCGGGCTCAGTTAGTGTGGCTCACGGGCTCTAGAGCACAAGCTCAGTAGTTGTGGTGCACGGGCTTAGTTGCTCCGCGGCATGTGGGATCTTCCGGGACCAGGGCTCGAACCCGTATCCCCTGCATGGCAGGCAGATTCTTAACCACTGTGTCACCAGGGAAGTCCCCCAACCAGCTTTTCAATGTCATTTCATCTTCCTTTCAATGTCATTTCATCTTCCACTGTACCCTCAAGCTAAACCAAGCTATTTGCTGTTGCATGTAAATATCTTAAGACATTGTCCATTAATTATTTTATTCATCTTCTTCCTTTCCCCATCTCTGTTGGTCCAAACTTAATCATATTTCCAAGCCCAATTCATATAGTATATCCCCCTTTCTTCTCCAGAAAAAAGGAGAAATATTATATAATATAATTATATATTATATAATATACAATTATTCTATTAAAGGTTTCAGAACATGTTATCAGTTGTTCCCTCAGGATGTTTATATTGTTCTCTATTGTAGCCTAATTATTTGTAAATGTGACTATCTTTTCTCACTAGAGGAAAGGTCTTTGAAAGCAGAATCATCTTTCAGAGTAATAGTGGTGAATCTGTCTGTCTGTCTATCTTATTTGCTTTTTTGTAGGTTTTTTGGTCTTCTGCCCCAGACTATAAGTTTCCTGAACGTAGGAGCATATACATGATAAATGTTTGTTTGCAGTTGTTAATAGAAACTGTCAAGACATAAAGAAGAATAGGCTTGTGGGATCAAAATTTTAGAGCACTGATCTTGCATTTTGTCACTTATATTTACACATTTTCTAAGCTTCTACCTGTACAAGGTAGAAATTAATTTCTCTTATTTTTCCTGTCCACTTTCTTTTTTAAAATGTTTTAAAATTTAATTTTTATTTTATATTGGAGTATAGTTGATTTACAATGTTGTGTTAGTTTCAGGTGTACAGCTAAGTGATTCAGTTATACATATACATAAATCCATTCTTTTTCAGATTCTTTTCCCATGTAGGTTATTACAAAATATTGAGTAGAGTATTGTATTCCTTGTGCTATACAGTAGGTCGTTGTTGTTATAAATTTTATATATAGTAGTGGGTATATGTTAATCCCCAAATCCTAATTTCCTGTCCAGGATTTTGTTATTCCTCTAAGACTATATTAATAGCACAACTGATCTTCTCATTTTTTATCTACTTTTTAATTTCATTATGCTCATCACTACTACTTAAAATGTTGATATTCCTACATTAGTTCTTTACTTAAACACTTTAAATGATTTTTATTAACACTTAAAAAAGATAAAAAGGAAAGAAAAAAGTGATAATAGAAAAAAATGCAAAAAATTGTTGTCACACAGACCTCCATTCAAACTCCAGCTCTGCCAACTACTAGCTTTGTAGATAGTAACGTAACCATCCTAGACCCGAGTTTCATCACATGTTAAATGACGACAATCTTATTAGGGATTTTCTGACAATTAGAGTTATGTCTGTAAATAGTGATACCTAGAATACATTAGGGACTTAGTAAATGGTGCTTACGATTAATGTATATAAATGTAATAGCCTGGCCTCCAAGACTTTCTACAATATTATGGGAATATTTTACAATATTCACTTAGCTACCTCATAGAGTTTAGGTAGAGAACAAGTAGTATATTTTGAATGAATACATTCCATAAGCAATAAACTATATGGTAATAGAAGCTCACTATAATTCTCTTATTTTCAGAAGCTCTAGAATCCAAATTGCTTATTTTACAGATAAGGAAACTGAGTTCCAGGGAAGAGAAATGTCTTGAAAAATATTACCCAGCTGGTTAACGGCAGATTTGGTACATAAATCCACCTGTTGCCATTATTAATAGTTCTCTCTTCCCACAAAAATGTTCTGCTTTACTTAGCTATAACTTTTACATGAAAACTGAATTCTTAAGTAAATCATATGACTCTGTTACATTCCCTATCCATAAACCTGGATGGAACACAGAAATAGTATTTTATTAATAAGTAAGCCACAATTACTAGTTTTTATAAATATTAGGGAATTCCTAACCAATTAGTATTACTCACGTGGGTGGGTAGCTAGAACTCAACATTCACAATGAAATGTTTTATAAACTTTTAAAATATATGCCTGGTGTATGCATAATGGTTAAATATTACTAAAAGGGGAATTCTTGTTCTTACCTTCAGTGTACACCTAATTTAATAATAGCATTTATAATTTTTTAAATAAGCCCACAGGCATTTGGGAATGGATATGTTTCTAATATATCAAAAACATAAGCAGTAGAACATTTCACTGGAGTTTAGAGAGTCTAAAGTGCTGCCGGCAGAAATTCAACTTAATTAAAATTGGGAGAACAAACTCATAAAAAAAGGTTTTTGCACTGATTTTTTAAGCATACTAAATTGTGATTTCAAACATATTCATGAGAATTCATTAGAGAAAGTTTTCCATAATATTTTAAAATGATATTTAGGGATTAAAATTGGACTCTGCTTTAAGGAATAATATACATTTCTACATTTTTATATGTAGTCCTTTAAATCAAATTTATAAATATATTAGCTTTAAAAAGCTTTCAGTTTCCTCATCTGTCAAAAATAGCACTCTTAAAACCTTGTGGGGTACACTCACAGATTCCTGTCAGCTATAAAACTATCTCATTTTATTATAAAACCTTATAGGCTTCAGGGGCTGGGTTGAAACACAGAGTATTAAATCATTAGGCTTACTTGATTGATTGCCTATTTTCTTTTTTTTCTCATACCAAATAAACCTGCAACGCTCTTTTTAATTTTTTGAATTTTTTGAATTTTATTTATTTTTTTATACAGCAGGTTCGTAATAGTTATCCATTTCATACATATTAGTGTATACATGTCAATCCCAATCGCCCAATTCATCACACCACCATCCCCACCCCACCGCCACTTTCCCCCCTTGGTGTCCATACGTTTGTTCTCTGCATCTGTGTCTCAAGTTCTGCCTTGCAAACCGGTTCATCTGTACCATTTTTCTAGGTTCCACATATATGCGTTAATATATGATATTTGTTTTTCTCTTTCTGACTTACTTCACTCTATATGACAGTCTCTAGATCCATCCACGTCTCAACAAATGACCCAATTTTGTTCCTTTTTATGGCTGAGTAATATTCCATTGTATATATGTACCACATCTTCTTTATCCATTCATCTGTCGATAGGCATTTAGGTTGCTTCCATGACCTGGCTATTGTAAATAGTGCTGCAATGAACATTGGGGTGCATGTGTCTTTTTGAATTATGGTTTTCTCTGGGTGTATGTCCAGTAGTGGGATTGCTGGGTCATATGGTAATTCTGCTTTTAGTTCTTTAAGGAACCTCCATACTGTTCTCCATAGTGGCTGTATCAATTTACATTCCCACCAACAGTGCAAGAGGGTTCCCTTTTCTCCACACCCTCTTCAGCATTTGTTGTTTGTAGATTTTCTGATGATGCCCATTCTAACTGGTGTGAGGTGATACCTCATTGTAGTTTTGATTTGCATTTCTCTAATAATTAGTGATGTTGAGCAGCTTTTCATGTGCTTCTTGGCCATCTGTATGTCTTCTTTGGAGAAATGTCTATTTAGGTCTTCTGCCCATTTTTGGATTGGGTTGTTTGTTTTTTTAATATTGAGCTGCATGAGCTGTTTATATATTTTGGAGATTAATCCTTTGTCCGTTGATTCATTTGCGAATATTTTCTCCCATTCTGAGGGTTGTCTTTTCATCCTGTTTGTAGTTTCCTTTGCTGTGCATAAACTTTTAAGTTTCATTAGGTCCCATTTGTTTATTTTTGTTTTTATTTCCATTACTCTAGGAAGTGGATCAAAAAAGATCTTGCTGTGATTTATGTCGAAGAGTGTTCTTCCTATGTTTTCCTCTAAGAGTTTTATAGTATCCAGTCTTACATTTAGGTCTCTAATCCATTTTGAGTTTATTTTTGTGTACGGTGTTAGGGAGTGTTCTAATTTCATTCTTTTACATGTAGCTGCCCAGTTCTCCCAGCACCACTTATTGAAGAGACTGTCTTTTCTCCATTGTATATCCTTGCCTCCTTTGTCATTGATTAGTTGACCATAGGTGCATGGGTTTATCTCTGGGCTTGCCTTACTTGACTGATTGCCTATTTTCTAATGGTAATAATAATAATGGTAATTAACATTTGTTCATGCTTCCCACATGCCAGTCACTTTGCTAAGTACTTTTGAAAAATTATACCATTTAAATAATAATATTCTAGGGTTGATATTGTTAATATCTACCTTTTACAATCATGGAAATGAGGTCTCTAGGGGACATATACATGTCTCCTATAAATGAAGAAGACCTCCTCCAATTTTTTTTTTCCTTTTACATAATACCTCCTTGTTTATGGTTTCATTAACAACAGAGTTTTTATCACTAGGGTTAAATGTTAGTTTTGAAAAAAATTAGTCATATATTATTTGTAAACCAACTTGTGTCCTGGTTTTAGGAGAAAATAAAGCTGTAAAAGGTATTTGGAAGACAAATGGAGAAATCTGAATATAGACTGAGTATTAGGAAATATTAAGAATTGATTGTTAATTTTCTTCCATGTGATAACAATATTGTGGTTATATAAGAGAATACCCATTATTTTAGGAGACAGTGGCTGAAATATTTAGGCACAAAATGCTATGGTGTTGCAAATCATTCTGAAGTGGTTCAGAAATAAAAAGCAACTATGACTCTGGAAGTATGTTAAAATTACTATATCTAGATCATGGAAATATGCATGTACATTGTATGAGGGTTAAATTTTTCTATACATTTCAATTGAAAAAATAAATCAATAAAATAAAATGTAAATAAAATGAAATAAAATTAAAATTTTTAAGGAATTATTTGAAAAAAATTTTAAAAGCTTGGAAAACAGATAATAGTTTCTATTTTCTTATTTTGTCACGGTATCAGGGACTTTATAGGCCATATAATCTATTCTCTTAACCCAAAATACCATTCCGTCTGTCATATCCCTGAAGATGCTTCAGCCTCTCCTTGGACATACCTGAAGGCTCAGTTCTGAGTTCTCTGGTGCTAAGAGATAAGTAAATTTTACCAGTAAAAACCAAAACTGAATGAGATTCATGACCTGCAAAAGTAATCCTCACATAGATTAGTGTGGCTGAAAACCCATAGGAAACAAGTTCACTCAGAATATTGGTGTATATCATATGATTGAAATTTAAATAAATGTGGCTATAGCATCAACCTTTCTCTAAAAAGAAAGGTTGCTAACTCAGAGTTGGTGATCTACATGGAGGCTCAAAAAAAGTGGTGCCGGTGGGAGGAGGTACCAAAAATCTGACATGAGAATCCCAATCATTTTGACAGATGTGACCCTACCATGGCCATATAGTTTTTGCACTACATATTTTAGCTATAGGGTTAACACTAAGCCTTTAACATCTTTCCTCTGGTTGCTTTCTCACCAAAACAGGTAGGTTATTATAAGTTGTCTTCCAAAGTAGACTTTCTCAATTGGAAAGGCATACTTTAACAAGCTTATATGAGTATTCTTATCTAAATGGTTCCATATATATTTTTTAATCTAAACATTGCAAGGATTTAGATTAATTTAAATTCAATTGCATCATGTTTTCTTTAGATCTTCGTTCCAGGTTTTTGTAACACTTTTTGTCTTGGGTGTTGCCAAGATGGAAAAAATAGAAATATTCAGGTTTTGAAATTACAGAGCTACACATAAAAAAGGAACAATTCAATAAGTAAATATTATAAAGGCTGTGAGAAACTCAATCAAGTTTTAGAAGCCCATTCATTTTAATCACAAGTCTGCATTTAGGATGTGACTCAGAGCCTAGCATATTTTACGTTGCACACAATTTAAATAAATTTAGTTACCTGAATTCCATGCCCACTTTACAGTAAACTGGAAGTAGAGAGGAAGAGTGCTAGTCTGACCCCAAGGAAGGAAAATAAAATCTATCAAAGAAGAGACAGAAAGCTCAGATAACTGGGGTCTTTCAGTTTATGAATAAACTTTCCTGCTCATATCAGGACACCTCCATCCTATCACTGTATTATAGCATAGTACAGCTATGTTTGGTCATAATACTGACAATGAGTCATCTACAACATCATCACCCAGCATTACTGATTTTCTACTGCATGGGAGTTATATAGCACCATTCCTGCTCTCAAGGAACTTAAAATCTCTGTGCCCAGAAAATATCAAATTATATTTGGAATATTTTAGTTGGTAAGTTAAATTGCACGGAATACAATTTGAAGACAAATTCAAGTAAATGTTATTTTTGAAGTTAAAAATGTATCTTCGTCCAAAATAACTTGTTCTATAACAGTTCCAGGAAAGCAAGTGTTTTACTAAATATAGTTTTCATATATCTTTGATGGTGTAATATTTAATGTTTGTTTATAATTAATTAAAAAATTTTTTCAAACATAAAATCCTGACAAGGTATATGAATAGTGTACCACTAAAATGGGTATAATTTGAGAAAAAATTCTACATCTCTACTGATAGTTAGCATAGTTCTTCTTTTTTTAAAGATTTTTTTTTTGATGTGGACCATTTTTAAAGTCTTTATTGAATTTGTTACAATACTGTTTCTGTTTTTTGCTTTGGTTTTTTGGCTGCGAGTCATGTGGGATCTTAGCTCCCCAACCAGGAATCGAACCCGCACCCCCTGCACTGGCAGGTGAAGTCTTAACCATTGGACCACCAGGGAAATCCCAGACCCTTCTTAATTATACTTTTGTAATGAATATAATTTTATAAAATTATACATGTATTAAATGTATAACTGAATATAATTAACAGACTTCCTCCCAATAGTTTATGGAAATTTGAACACTTTATCTTTCTAACAACATTTTTCTTGATAGAATAACAATCTGAGGAATGTAGTATAGAATTGCAAATAATTGTCCATATATTATGCTTATATATGTCTATATTATTATGATTTCATATAGTGCCATGTTTATGATCTATATAAATATGCTGATAATGCCTGCCATCATATATACATGGTAAATTTTAAAAAAAAATCTCATTAGATTAATATCAGTTGAATATAGGAAATGTAATCCCCAAAGAAAAGTGAACAGTTATAATTTGTAACCTATTTAACACTTGCTAGGTATTTAAAAAAGAAAAACATATATCAATTTAGAAAATTCACAAATATTGTTTCATGACTACATTACTGGGTAATTGTCCATTTTTTCTATTCTGACCCACAGTTAGCTGAAGTTTCCATATTTAAAAAGAAATTGTCGGGGTTTCCCTGGTGGTGCAGTGGTTGTGAATCTGCCTGCCAATGCAGGGGACACAGGTTCGAGCCCTGGTCTGGGAAGATCCCACATGCCGCAGAGCAACTAGGCCCGTGAGCCACAACTACTGAGCCTGCGCGTCTGGAGCTTGTGCTCCGCAACAAGAGAGGCCACACAGTGAGAGGCCCGCGCACCACGATGAAGAGTGGCCCCCGCTCGCTGCTACTAGAGAAAGCCCTCGCACAGAAACGAAGACCCAACACAGCCAATAAATAAATAAATAAATAAATAAATAGCGTTCCCTTTTTCAAAAAAAAAAAAAGAAATTGTCAAACTCCTTATCATACATTCTTTGAAAATTCAAAATTCCCTCTCTAAGAGCACTATAAATTACTGAGGACTTACATCCCCATTGACCACCTTTCTACTCTGCATTTCTGCCCTTACTGATCTATTACTTTCGCTTGAGACTAACCTTCCATGACTATTCCCTTCTCACTATGTTATAGTGGCCCAACATTTTTAAACTCTTTAAAAATCATCCATATACATAATTTGTGTAATGAAAAAATTGTGAAAATGTTTAGGAGTAATATGGGAATTTCACAAAGTGGGAATGAAAATATCTTAAAATTATAATCTACCTTGTTTTTATCTGAATATTTAGAAAATTGGAGAAAACACTGTTTCCACATTAAAAAGAACAAGTCAGAAAATCTAAAAGCTATGACCATATTTTTAACCTATCAGAGATGTCAATGAAAATTGCACTGGCTAAATTAAACAAGCAAGGAAAAAATTTATTCAAGAGTATTGCATAGGGGAGAGAGACTGAACTCAACTCTGCTGAAACAAAAGTTGGGAGAGTTGTTAAGCACTGAGGTAAGCTAGCGGAAAAGCACTAGAGGACATTAAAGGGGAGTTGGTCAATGTGGTTAGACCATCTATGTTTGGTAATGATGCTTATTAAAGTTTGGCTCCTACTATCCAGCAGAGGCTGGTAGATAAGAGACACTTTCTTTCTTGATTATTACATTTCAAAGGGGTAGCTCCCAGGTCCTTGTGAAAAATATTCCTGAATTGTAAACCTGGCAAGATGCTGGGAGAATATTTGCATCTCAAAGGGACAGAGAAAGAATTTACAAGTTTTCTAAAGTAAATGCTCTAAAAAAAAGGAAAGTCAGTGACCTATAGTTAGGAAGAAACCTGTCTAAAGCTTAGTCAATCTGGAATGAACAATAAGGTCTTCTTGTTTAGAGGTCACAAGGCAACCAACTAACCTGAAGTCTAGGGGGAGTCAGGTGCCTGCTGGAAGAAGTCCTAGCAAACGCTTGCTTGTCTTGGGCAGGTGCCATTGGACACTGGTAAGATTAATTTAGTTAAAAGAGTTGACAAACTGGTTGAGCTTGGATCATCTTAAGATACCAAAAAGTAAGCAATTCCTCAAAAAATATCAGAGGGGACACGTTAAAAAGAAACAGGAGCCAAGGGGCTTCCCTGGTGGCACAGTGGTTAAGAATCTGCCTGCCAATGCAGGGCACACGGGCTCGAGGCCTGGTCTGGGAAGATCCCGCATGCCGTGGAGCAACTAGGCCCATGAGCCACAACTACTGAGCCTGCGCGTCTGGAGCCTGTGCTCCGCAACGGGGGAGGCTGCGACAGTGAGAGGCCCACGCACCGCGACAAAGAGTGGCCCCCACTCGCCACAGCTGGAGAAAGCCCTCGCACAGAAATGAAGACCCAACACAGCCAAAAATAAATAAATAAATTAAAAAAAAGAAAAAAAAAAAAGAAAGAAACAGGAGCCAAACTCTAAAAGCTTCCAATAGCAAAGGTGGGACAACTGGTCAACAAAATAGGGTTAAATCCACAGAATACAATAAATATGTAGGAACCAACCGTGATAGAAATAAACTGAATAAATAATGTGAGAGAAGGGGCAGCTCTTCCTTTTAATTCTAATTAATAAATTCAGAAGAAATAGGGATATAAAAAATGACTTAGGCAAACATCACTGTAATATCTGTGGCTAGATTAAGTGATGAACATTAAAATTAGTAGATAAACAGTTGAGAATAAGATTTGGATAGCCTTAAATCATTTTCTCCAAGATATTTATTAATTACAAAGAAAAAATGATCCTAAATTTACAGTAGAGAGAGCTAACAACCAACACTTTAGCCAAGTGATAAAGGCCAACATCACAAGAAATGTAACATATTGACATCTTGTACCTCCTGATATGATGGACTGAGAACATAATATAATCATGAGAAAAACATCAGACAAATCCAAATTAAGGGACAGTCTGTAAAATACCTGATCTGTATCAAGTATCAAGGTCATAAAAGACAAAGAAAGTTAAGCAATTGTCATAGTTTATAGGAGACTAGGAGATTTGACAACCAAATACAATCTTGGCTTTAATACTAGAACAAAAAAAGAATGTTAGTGGAAAAATTGATGAAGTCTATACTTTAGCTAGTAGTATAATACCAATGTTCATTTCTTAGTTTTGATAAGCAGACCTTAGTTATGCCAGATGGCAACATTAGGAGAAACTGGGTGAAGGGTATATGGGAACTCTCTGTATTATAACTGTAACTTTTCTATAATTCTAAAACTAATTCAAAATAAAACTTAAAACAATGAAAAATGTACATCCCAATGGTCAAACATACTTCAGAAAGCACATGCGAATTTATTTTTTAGTGGTCACCTTTCTTTTAAGGGTCATCTTCTTACTTTGCCCTTTTCTCTCCTATGTGTTCTCCTACAAAAAAAAAAATATTGTATATTTTTAAGCAAACTTTTAAAGTATTGTCTGATATCTACTCACACCTCAGAACCTCATCTTCCATCACCGCACAGTATATATTCCTGAAGAAAGAATCCTCTCTCTAAAAGAAAGCCTGAAATTATTAAAATATCTTTTTTTTTTTCTTTGCTAGAGTTCTTTTTAGTGAGGAAGTAAAAAGAAGTGAGGGCAAAAATAAACATGAAATTATTAACCCAAATAGGAATTTATTCCAAGGACACAAGGGTAGTTCAACATCCTCAAATGTGAAACACCACATTAACAAAATGAAGGATAAAAGTTTTATGATCATATCAGTAGCTGTAGAAAAAGCTTTTGACAAAATTCAACATTCATTTAAGATTAAAAAACTCTCAATAAAGCATGCATAGAGGGAATGTATCTCAACATGATAAAGGTCATATAAGACAAGCCCATGGCTAACATCACACTCAACTGTGAAAAGCTGAAAGCTTTTCCTCTAAGATCAGGAACAAGAATGACCACTTTTACCACTTTTATTCAAGATAGTATTGGAATTCCTACCTGGATCAATTAGGCAGGAAAAAGAAAAAAAAAAGACATTCAAATTGGAATGAAAGAAGTAAAACTGTCGCTATTTCAGATGACAAGATATTAGATGTAGAAAACCCTCAAAACTCCATCAAAAAATTGTTGCGCTAATAAACTCAGTAAAGTTGTAGGATAAAAATTAACACAAAAAAATCTGTTGCATTTCTATACACTAATAATGACTATCAGAAAGAGAAATTAAGAAAACTATCTCATTTACAACTGCATCAAAAATAATAAAAGTCCTAGGAATAAATTTAACTGGGGGTGGGGCAGTGAAAGAACTGTATATTGAAAATTATAAGATATTAATGAAAAAACTTGAAAAAGACACACATAAATGGTAAGATATTTCATGATCATGAATTGGAAGAATTAAAATTGTTAAATTTCCTATAATGCCCAAAACATTATACAGATTCAGTGCAACCCTTATCAAAATTCCAATGGCATTTTTCACAGAAATAGAACAAATAATCCTAAAATTTGTATGGAATCCTATAAGACCCTCAATAGTGAAAGCAATCTTAAGGAAGAAGAACAAAACTGGAGGCATTACACTCCCTGATTTCAAACTATATTACAAAGCTGTAGTAGCTAAAACAGTATGGCACTGACATAGAAGCAGACACGTAGTTCAGTGGAACAGAATACAGAGCCCAGAAATCCATGCATATACAGTCAATTAATGCAAACAAAGGAGCCAAGAATATACAGTGAGGAAAGAATAGTCTCTTCAATAAATGGTGTTGGGAAAATTGGATAACAACACACAAAAGAATGAAAATGGAACACTATCTTACAGCATACACAAAAAATAACTCAAAATGGATTAAAGACTTGAACTAAGACCTGAAACCATAAATCTCCTAGAAGAAAACAAAAGCAGTAAGCTCCGGAACATAGGTCTTGGAATGATATTTTAAAACCTGACACAAAAGCAAAAGCAACAAAGTTAAAAATAAACAAGTGGGACTACATCAAACTAAAAAGCTTCTGCATAGCAAAGGAAACCATCCACGAAATGAAAAGGCAATGTACTGAATGGGCGAAAATATTTGAAAGTCATATATCAGATAAGGGGCTAACATCCAAAATATCTAGAGAACTCATACAAGTAAATAGCAAAAATACAAACAATCTGGTTAAAAAATGAGAAGATCTGAATAGACATTTTTCCAAAGAAGTCATAGATTGCTAACAGGTACATGAAAATATGCTGTACATCTTTAATCATCAGGGAACTGCAAATGAAAATCACAATGAGTTATCACCTCAAATCTGTTAGAAGGGCAATTATCAAGAAGACTAGAAATAACAAGTGTTGATGAGGAGGCAGAGAAAAGGGAACACTTGTGCACTGTTGGTAGGGATGTAAATTGGTGCAGCCACTTTTGAAAACAGTATCGAGGGGCCTCAAGTAATTAAAAATAGAACAACCATACAATTCATCAATTCCACTTTTGGTTATTTATCTGAAGAATCAAAAACACTAACTCAAAAGGTATGTGCACCCCCCCATGATCACTGCAGCATTATTTACAATAGCCAAGATATGGAAAAAACTTGATGGATGAATGACTAAAGAAAATGTGGTATATAAATATATATGTATGAAAATGGAATCTTTTTCAGCCATAAAAAAAGAGAAGGAAATCCTACCATTTGCAGCAACATGGATGGACCTTGCAGACATTATGCTAAGTGAAATAAGACAGAGAAAAGACAAATACCGTATGATCTCTCTTATATGTGAAATCTAAAACTATTTTTTAAAAAACCTCATAGATACAGATAACAGATTGATGCCTGCCAGAGGTGGAGGGGTGTGGGAGATGGATAAATTGTTTCTGTTTTTGTTTTATACTTTAAATAAATTGATTATTTTAATAAAAGAAATTATTATCCTAAGATTCTAAATTCCCACCAAAGCAAAATCAGAACATTTACTTATAAGCTGAGAAGCTGTAAAAAGTCTACCTATTTTTGGATAACATCATCATTTCTTAAAGAAACTTTTCCCAAATCTTGAAGCTAGAATACCATCATTAAATGACAACCAAGTTATGATTTAGAATGTTTAAATGGGCTTTCATACCACAATAAAATAAGATGTGGTCCAGATTGTTCCTGCCAAGAGAAAATTTGTGAGAGTAAGGCAGCTGGACAAAGCAACCTGTGCTACTCTTCCTTACTTTCATCCTCTGCCCCACTGGGTATTTTTTCTTAAATACCACTGCCACCATATCCTTGGTTTCACTTGAGGGCCAGAGTGTCTCTTCCTACATACTTCCTACTGGCATCTTGCTTGTGTGGACAAATAAAATTTCTCTTAACTACCTCTGCCAGCTAACATAAGACTGTATTATACATATATAACAACATTAGATAAAATATTAGAAATAAGAAATGACAGTCAGATTAAGAGTAACACGGTATTGGTAAAGAGACATCTAAAATGGCTTATTATTCCATCCCAGTTATTGCTCACCCTCTATACTGAGAAAGTCATTTTAGTATCCATTGCTGACGGCACAGGCACCTTATTGGACATCACTGTGTCCCAAATATAATCATAGGTGACCAAGTCCCAGAGAGAAAGGATTTTTCTATTCCAGCTCCCTGAGCACCCACTTTTTCTCAAATTGACTGACATTAGGAAAGTGAGTGAGCCTTCAGAAGAGACCAGTGTACTCTCTTTTTAAGTTTGTTATTTTCCTTCCAGTTATACTGATATATAATTCACATAAACCACTGTACAAGTCTGAGGTATAAAACATAATGATTGACTTACATACCTCATGAAACAATGACCACAATAAGTTTAATGAACATCAATCATCTCATACAGATACAAAATAAAATATAAAGAAAGAAATATTTTTTCCTTGTGATGAGAATTCTTAGGACATATTGTCTTAACAACTTTCATTCAACAATGTTATACGTTACATACCTAGTACTTATTTATCTTGGACCTAGAAGTTTGTACCTTTTGACCACTTTCATTCCATTCTCCTTCCCCCAACCCCCGCCTCTTGTAACAACAAATCTGATCTCTTTTTTTTTTTAACATGTTTATTGGAGTATAATTGCTTTACAATGGTGTGTTAGTTTCTGCTGTACAACAAAGTGAATAAGCTATATGTATACATATATCCCCATATCCCCTCCCTCTTGCGTCTCCCTCCCACCCTCCCTATCCCACCCCTCTAGGTGGTCACAAAGCACTGAGCTGATCTACCTGTGCTATGCAGCTGCTTCCCATTAGCTATCTGTTTTACATTTGGTAGTATATATAAGTTCATTCCACTCTCTCACTTCGCCCCAGCTTACCCTTCCCCCTCCCTGTGTTCTCAAGTCCATTCTCTATGTCTACGTCTTTATTCTTGTCCTGCCCCTAGGTTCATCAGAACCACTTTTTTTTTTTAGATTCCATATATATGTGTTAGCATAGGGTATTTGTTTTTCTCTTTCTGACTTACTTCACTCTGTATGACAGACTCTAGGTCCACCCACCTCACTACAAATAACTCAATTTCTTTTTAAGGCCAAGTAATATTCCATTGCATATATGTGCCACATCTTCTTTAGCCATTCATCTGTCAATAGACACTTAAGTTGCTTCCATGTTCTGGCTATTGTAAATAGTGCTGCAATGAACATTGTGGTACATGTCTCTTTTTGAATTATGGTTTTCTCATGGTATATGCCCAGTGGGATTGATCTCTTTTTCTCTAAGTTTGTTTGTTTTTTTGAAGTGTAATTGACCTACAACACAAGCACAACATAGTGATTCAACATTTCTATACATTACAGAATGATCACCACAATAAGTCTAGTTATCATCTATCACCATACAAAGATATTACATTATTACTGACTATATTCCCCACACTTACATTTCATACTCGTGATTCATTTATTTTGTAACTGGAAGTTTGGACCGTTTAATTTCCGTCACCTATTTCACTCATCCCGCTACCTTCTCCCCTCTGGAAACCACCAGAATCTGCTTGTTCTCTGTATCTATGACTCTGTTTCTGTTTTACTCTGTTTGTTCATTTGTTTTCTTTTTTTAGATTCTACAAAAGATAAATACACACTTATGCTCATTGCAGCATTATTCACAATAGCCAAGATATGGAAGCAAGCTAAGTGTCCATCAATAGATGAGTGGATAAAGAAGATGGGATATATATACATATATACGTGTGTGTGTGTATGTAATGGATTATGACTCAGCCACAAAAAAGGATGAAATCATGCCATTTGAGACAACATGGATGGACCTAGAGGGCATTATGAAAAGCGAAATGTCAGACAGAAATACAAATCCCATAGGATTCACTTATACATGGAATCTAAAAAACCAAATGTACTTTCAAGATGTATACTATAGACTCCAAATGTGTGCCTCATCAAAATGTTATGTAAAACACTACACAATACGAGGCTATTTCCGCAAGTATAGATCTTCCATTACAATGGTATTCAGTTTAGATTCTCTTGCAGATTTCAATGCCTTGAAATTTATCAGAAACTGAATATGATTTTTAAAATTCTAGATTACTTATAAAAATGCAGGTATACTTATTAAATAAACAAATATAATAGGCTGAAAGAGTAGTACCTCAAGTAAGTATTCGCTAAATAAACATTTTTTTCAACTGTTTGGTATTAAGAAAAAAGAGGATTCTTAGACAAAGGACCCACCTTGATGAGCTGAATGTTTTATTTGTATGCATACTACACATTTCTATTTTCTCTAATCCTCCTTAAGCTATAGATTAATTTCAAAAATCCCCAAGTGAATTATGAACTGTTTTCCCAGACACAGGATCCTATAATTAAAATATAAAATGTTTGGAACAATTTATAAGATGCAACTTTCAAAGGCATGTTTCAATCTTATATATCTATCATCTATCTACTTATATATTTATTTGCATATTTACTTATTTAAGATTATGTGTAACAATACAACCAAACTTCCTTGGAATCTTATAAGACAGAACACTGAGACACTAACTAGGAATTGTTTCACAGAGGCCAAGACTTTCTGGACTCTGCTGACAAGATAAGAATCATGAAGTATTCTTCCAGCAGAAAGTGATAAAGCTATCCTGTGCTGCTTGTGAGAATTTACTAAGCGAGGCAATATGCTAAAAATCAGGATAAAAACTTAGAAAAAAATCCCTTCAAACTAACTCCTCTTTCCAAGATAGAACCTTATAATATTAGAAAAAAACATATTAAAAAAAAAAAAAAAGCTTAAAAAGATTTCCCAAGATCAGGAAACTTGCACAAGCCTCTTACATAGCCTCATCCACCAGAGGGCAGACAGCAGAAGCAAGAAGAACTACAATCCTGCAGCCTGTGGAACAAAAACCACATTCACAGAAAGATAGACAAGATGAAAAGGCAGAGGGCTACGTACCAGATGAAGGAACAAGAAAAACCCCCAGAAAAACAGCTAAATGAAGTGGAGATAGGCAACTTTCCCGAAAAAGAATTCAGAATAATGATAGTGAAGATGATCCAGGACCTCGGAAAAAGAATGGAGGCAAAGATCGAGGAAATGCAAGAAAAGTTTAACAAAGACCTAGAAGAATTAAAGAACAAACAAACAGAGATGAACAATACAATAACTGAAATGAACACTACACTAGAAGGAATCAATAGCAGAATAACTGAGGCAGAAAAACGGATAAGTGACCTGGAAGACAGAACGGTGGAACTCAATGCTGCAGAACAGAATAAAGAAAAAAGAATGAAAAGAAATGAAGACAGCCTAAGAGACCTCTGGGGCAATATTAAATGTAACAACATTCGCATTATAGGGGTCCCAGAAGGAGAAGAGAGAGAGAAAGGAACCGAGAAAATATTTGAAGAGATTATAGTCAAAAACTTCCCTAACAAGGGAAAGGAAATAGCCACCCAAGTCCAGGAAGCACAGAGTCCCATACAGGATAAACGCAAGGAGAAACACGCTGAGACACATAATAAACAAACTGACAAAAATTAAAGACAAAGAAAAATTACTGAAAGCAGCAAGGCAAAAACGACAAATACCACACAAGGGAACTCCCATAAGGTTAACAGCTGATTTCTCAGCAGAAACTCTACAAGCCAGCAGGGAGTGGCATGATATACTTAAAGTGATGAAAGGGAAGAAACTACAACCAAGATTATTCTACCCGGCAAGGATCTCATTCAGATTCAATGGAGAAATCAAAAGCTTTACAGACAAGCAAAAGCTAAGAGAATTCAGCACCACCAAACCAGCTCTACAACAAATGCTAAAGGAACTTCTCTAAGTGGGAAACACAAGAGAAGAAAAGGACCTACAAAAACAAACCCAAAACAATTAAGAAAATGGTCATAGGAACATACATATCGATAATTACCTTAAACGTGAATGGATTAAATGCTCCAACCAAAAGACACAGGCTTGCTGAATGGATACAAAAACAAGACCCATATATATGCTGTCTACAAGAGACCCACTTCAGACCTAGGGACACAAACAGACTGAAAGTGAGGGGATGGAAAAAGATATTCCATCCCAATGGAAATCAAAAGAAAGCTGGAGTAGTAATACTCATATCAGATAAAATAAACTTTAAAATAAAGAATGTTATAAGAGACAAGGAAGGACACTACATAATAATCAAGGGATCAATCCAAGAAGAAGATATAACAATTATAAATATATATGCACCCAACATAGGAGCACCTCAATAAATAAGGCAACTACTAACAGCTATAACAGAGGAAATCAACAGTAACACAATACTAGTGGGGGACTTTAACACCTCACTTACACCAATGGACAGATCATCCAAAATGAAAATAAATAAGGAAACAGAAGCTTTAAATGACACAATAGACGAGATAGATTTAATTGATATTTATAGGACATTCCATCCAAAACCAGCAGATTACACTTTCTTCTCAAGTGCCCACGGAACATTCTCCAGGATACATCACATCTTGGGTCACAAATCAAGCCTCAGTAAATTTAAGAAAATTGAAATCATATCAAGAATCTTTCCTGACCACAACACTATGAGATTAGAAATCACTTACAGGGAAAAAAACCGTGAAAAACACAAACACGTGGAGGCTAAACAATATGTTACTAAATAATCAAGAGATTACTGAAGAAATCAAAGAGGAAATCAAAAAATACCTAGAGACAAATGACAATGAAAACATGACCATCCAAAACCTGTGGGATGCAGCAAAAGCAGTTCTAAGAGGGAAGTTTATAGCAATACAATCCTACCTTAAGAAACAAGAAACATCTCAAAAAAACAATCTAACCTTACACCTAAAGGAACTAGAGAAAGGAGAACAAACAAAACCCAAAGTTAGCAGAAGGAAAGAAATCATACAGATCAGAGCAGAAATAAATGAAATAGAAACAAAGAAAACAATAGCAAAGGTCAATAAAACTAAAAGCTGGTTCTTTGAAAAGATAAACAAAATTGATAAACCTTTAGCCAGACTCATCAAGAAAAAGACGGAGAGGACTCAAAGCAATAAAATTAGAAATGAAACAGGAGAAGTTACAACAGACACCACAGAAGTACAAAGCATCCTAAGAGACTACTACAAGCAACTTCATGCCAATAAAATGGACAACCTGGAAGAAATGGACAAATTCTTAGAAAGGTATAACCTTCCAAGACTGAACCAGGAAGAAACAGAAAATATGAACAGACCAATCACAAGGAGTGAAATTGAAACTGTGATTAAAATCTTCCAACAAACAAAAGTCCACGATCAGATGGCTTCACAGGTGAATTCTATCAAACATTTAGAGAAGAGCTAACACCCATCCTTCTCAAACTCTTCCAAAAAACTTCAGAGGAAGGAACGCTCCCAAATTCATTCTATGAGGCCATCATCACCCTGATACCAAAGCCAGACAAAGATACTACAAAAAAAGAAAATTACAGACCAATATCACTTATGAATATAGATGCAAATATCCTCAACAAAATACTGGCAAACAGAGTCCAACAACACATTAAAAGGATCATACACCATGATCAAGTGGGATTTATATCAGGGATGCAAGGATTCTTCAATATATGCAAATCAATCAATGTGATACACCATATTAACAAATTGAAGAATAAAAACCATATGATCATCTCAATAGATGCAGAAAAAGCTTTTGACAAAATTCAACACCCATTTGTGATAAAAACTCTCCAGAAAGTGGGCCTAGAGGGAACCTACCTCAACATAATAAAGGCCATATATGACAAACCCACAGCAAACATCATTCTCAATGGTGAAAAACTGAAAGCATTTCCTCTAAGATCAGGAACGAGACAAGGATATCCACTCTCACCACTATTACTCAACATAATTTTGGAAGTCCTAGCCATGGCAATCAGAGAAGAAAAAGAAATAAAAGGAATACAAATTGGAAAAGAAGAAGTAAAACTCTCACTGTTTGCAGATGACATGATACTATACATAGAGAATCCTAAGATGCCACCAGAAAACTACTAGAGCTAATCAATGAATTTGGTAAAGTTGCCGGATACAAAATTAATGCACAGAAATCTCTTGCATTCCTATGCACTAATGATGAAAAATCTGAAAGAGAAATTAAGGAAACACTCCCATTTACCATTGCAACAAAAAGAATAAAATACCTAGGAATAAACCTACCTAGGGAGACAAAAGACCTGTATGCAGAAAACTATAAGACACTGATGAAAGAAATTAAAGATGATACCAACAGATGGAGAGATATACCATGTTCTTGGATTGGAAGAATCAATACTGTGAAAAATGACTATACTGCCCAAAGCAATCTACAGATTCAATGCAATCCTTATCAGATTACCAATGGCATTTTTTCCAGAACTAGAACAAAAAGTCTTAAAAGTTGTATGGAGACACAAAAGACCTCGAATAGCCAAAGCAGTCTTGAGGGGAAAATAATGGAGCTGGAGGAATCAGACTCCCTGACTTCAGACTATACTACAAAGCTACAGTAATCAAGACAATATGGTACTGCCACAAAAACAGAACTATAGATCAATGGAACAAGATTGAAAGCCCAGAGATAAACCCACACACCTATGGTCAACTAATCTATGACAAAGGAGGCAGGGATATATAATGGAGAAAAGACAGTCTCTTCAATAAGCGGTGTTTGGAAAACTGGACAGCTACATGGAAAAGAATGAAATTAGAACACTCCTTAACACCATACACAAAAATAAACTCAAAATGGATTTGAGACCTAGATGTAAGACAGGACACTATAAAACTCTTAGAGGAAAACATAGGAAGAACACTCTTTGACATAAATCACAGCAACATCTTTTTTGATCCACCTCCTAGAGTAATGGAAATAAAAACAAAAATAAACAAATGGAACCTAATGAAACTTAAAAGCTTTTGCATAGCAAAGGAAACCATAAACAAGATGAAAAGACAACCCTCAGAATGGGAGAAAATATTTGCAAATGAATCAATGGACAGAGGATTAATCTCCAAAATATATAAACAGCTCATGCAGCTCAATATTAGAAAAACAAACAACCCTATCCAAGAATGGGCAGAAGACCTAAATAGACATTTCTCCAAAGAAGACATACAGATGGCCAAGAAGCACAAGAAAAGCTGCTCAACATCACTAATTATTAGAGAAATGCAAATCAAAACTACAATGAGGTATCACCTCACACAGTTAGAATGGGCCTCATCAGAAAATCTACAGACAACAAATGCTGGAGAAGGTGTGGAGAAAAGGGAACCCTCTTGCACTGTTGGTGGGAATGTAAATTGATACAGCCACTATGGAGAACAGTATAGAGGTTCCTTAAAAAACTAAAAATAGAATTACCATATGATCCAACAATCCCACTATTGGGCATATACCCAGAGGAAACCATAATTCAAAAAGGCACATGTACCCCAATGTTCATTGCAGCACTATTTACAATAGCCAGGTCATGGAAGCAACCTAAATGCCCATCGACAGACGAATGGATAAAGAAGTTGTGGTACATATATACAATGGAATATTACTCAGCCATAAAAAGGAACGAAATTGGGTGATTTGTTGAGATGTGAATGGATCTAGAGACTGTTATACAGTGATGTAAGTCAGAAAGTGAAAAACAAATATCGTATATTAACGCATATATGTGGAACCTAGAAGAATGAAACAGATGAACCGGTTTGCAGGGCAGAAATTGAGGCACAGTTGTAGAGAAGAAATGTATGGACACCAAGGGGGGAAAGCCATGGGGGGGTGTGGGTGGTGGTCTGATGAATTGGGCGATTGGGATTGACATGTATACACTGATGTGTATAAAATTGATGACTAAAAAGAACCTGCTGTATAAAAAAATTAATTAAATTTAAAAAATAATAATAAATAAATAAAAAGATTTACCAAACAAAAATAAAATGAGATATTCATTTGAAAACTTTAAGATTGTATTTTAGTTCAGTGTTAGCAACAAAATGATTATGTTACTGAGAAATAAAACTGGGAGAAGTCAATGGGGAGGAAGGGCAGGTGGATAGTGATACGCAGGGGAAATGTGGTAATAGAGAAAGCACTGAGGTGGGTCTCTCATTAAATAGTTGACCTACTTTGGACAAATCATTTAGTCTCAACATGAGTTTTCCATGTAAGAAACTGAGAACTTGTGTCTGTTGTTATAATTTAACCAGTTATTCTCCAATCAGTTGGACCATAGTAATTCTCAGAGTACAGTTAAAGTGTAACTGGAATAAAGTACAGCTTGTCTGTGTAATGAGTTAATAATTCAGTTTTTGAGTAATTTATTTCCTTAATTATAAGATAACATTACTGTTTACATTTTTGTTTATTTTTAAAAATTTTATTATCAATTGAAAAAAAAAGAAAGAGAATATGGAGAGTGTTCTGAGGCACAATATTGGTATGTTATTCCAACAGTTCCCAAAGAATCTAAGTGTGCTGATTTTAGCACTTAAGCTTAGATTCTTTGGGAACTGGTTGAATCTAAGTTTAAGGGCTAAAAACAGCAAGTTTATTTTATATATTTATGCTTATCATTACACTACCAATAATATCCATAATTCTCCAATTACCACAAGGCTCAATATATCTACTTCTTCCCATATTACATTGTTAGATATCAATTAAAGACCTCTTCCCTCTATACAAAATGTAGGTATTTCGATTCCTTTCTTTCATGCAGTTCCAAAAAAATTATTTTACATGTCTGAGATTCAAAATGGTTAAAACTCCTCTGCTGCTGCAAAATGAAAACACAGAATTAATAGTAATATATGTTCCACGTCAGCAGCACTAACAATACGTTGAAAGTATACAAGCTCAATCCATATGGTCAGGACACACACCAAAGTTAAACAAACAAAACATAATTCTTCCTGTCTTCGGAATGTGAATTTGGAGAGGCAAACATCTGGATTAGGAAGGCACTTAGCAGCATACAAGGTTTTTCCAAGTAGAACTCCATTCAGGAACTAGAAATGAGACTCTGCTCAAGAGGCAGCATCTGACGTGTGAGCCTAACTTAGCACTGAGACAGCATGTAGATGAAGCTGTGCCTATGGATGAGCACAAGCAGATAATAAAATTAAGGGCTCAGTGAGTCAGGCTTTCAATGGTAAAACCCCAGGGTATTTGGAAGAACCATTTTTACTGCAGCCTCAATGTAAACAGCTCACAAACAAAATCTATAGTATTTAGAAACATTTTCAAAGTAAAAGATGAAACAGAACGCTTTTTGCCAAAGGTACTCAAGTATGGGATTGCACAGGCCTGTACATTTGTTTTCAATGGGGGGAAAAACATGTTGTAAATTATTCTATTTTTCCAAGTAAGGTCATAAAACACACACAAACATCTGCATATACACACATTCAAAACAAACAAATGATGGTGGGGGAAGAAAAACTTTAACGCAAAAGACTTACCATCCACTATTACTATTATTTTATTTTTTAAAAAAAAGAGTATTTTAACATTAAAACAAATTCAGAAGGACCCAATCGAAAAAGACAAGCTTTTCTAAGAAAGAACAGCTGATACTATGGTTGGTGTTACCTTTCTCCCACCCCACCTTATTGTCATTTGACAATCTCTTGAGATGCTTTTGGTTGTCACAGCCAAGGTGGGGTGTTACTGGCGTCAACTGGGTAGAAGCCAGAGATGCTGCTAAACATCTTTACCACAGGACAATCTCACACAACAAAGAAGTATCTGACCCCCAGTGCCATCAGTACAACAGCTGAGAAGCTCTGCCTTACGCTAATGTTTTGCCCAAGGGTCAGTGGATGCTGGCTCTGACTGATCCTGATGTGCTGGTCAGATTGAGGAGCCAGTGATATCTGCTGAGCTTGTATGCCTTTTAATTTGTATTTTGCTTACAATCATTCTTAACAATAATAATTTAGCAATAGAACTGCAGTGGTAAAGTTCTACTCTACCAATTAGGACCAGACTGAAACATTGGTCACTAAACTGCAGGTCTATCACTTTGACATAGATCCCAGTTGCTTATTAGCTGGTATCTGAACATAAACGCATTAGAGTTGATTAGGAGGTGGTGTTATTTTTTACTGGGAGGTAAAAGAATATTTTGTCAGGTTTTAACAACACATGCTTCATTAAATATTCAGTAAAAGAGCATATACTTTTTGTTAATGTAACTTCTTAAAGATTGGGAAAATAGAATGAATTTATAACCATGATTCCCTCTAGTTAGCAAAACTATAGGCAGCTTCTTTTTTTTTCCTTAAGTTTATTTGGACATTATGGGCGTATAAAATTAGGAATAAAACTGTAAATAGTATGGTTGACTTTTAAATTTTATTTATAAAATACTTTTTCATATACCAAAGATTTTGAAAGTGAAATTTCAATGACTATCCTTGAATAGTACACATACATGTGATTATTTCTACAAATTATATTACAAAATGGGATCTTATCTTGTATGCTTTTCTGTTATTTATTTAACATTTTTATATAAAGTATTTAAATATTTGTAAAATGCAGTTTCATCACAACTTTAAATCTCTCTTATCCACCATACAGATCTAGTATCATCTTTTTACATGTCTGTAATGGTTATCAGGGGTTCTCCATTTCCGTATATATGTATGTATACATGGAGATAGGTAGGTATATATGTTTGTATATCTGTATGTATATATGTGTATTGAGTAGGCTGTGATAGATATCTTTCTACAGTTCTCCAAATGTATCTGGAGGAAAAATTTTAGAAGATAAATCAATTCTATAAAGATTTTCAATATATAATTTCTAATTTCCCTCCAGAAAATTTACCCTAATAAATATCCCCACAAACTGTGTTAAGTGTCTACTTTCCAAGATATCTTTCTGTCCGGATATCAACAATTTTTTTTTTTTTTTTTTTGCATTAAAAAAAAGACAAGGAGATAGTTTTTCATGTTTGTTTTTGTTTGCATTTCTGTAACTTCTGATGAGATGGAACAACTGTTTACATGCTTACTTTAAATGTGCATGGATTCTTTGTGAATATCCTGTTCAGGAACTCTGCCCCATTTTCTGTTGGTGCGGGTGAGGGGCGAGAATCTGTTTATATACAAACACTTTCTTACATAAATTGTGCTTATCTCCCAAACTTGATGTTTCTCTTTTAATAGTTTTTCAGACTTGATTTTGTTTTGTTTATTTGTTTTGGTTTGTTTTACTTTATTTTGTGTTCTCAGGAGTAAAAGTTTGCCTGCTTTCTCTTTTTCTTTTTTTTTGGATTCTCCATTTTTATTGTAATATACATGTTCTTTGTTTAGTATATAGATTTTTAAAATTTTTATATTGGAGTATAGTTGATTAATAATGTTGTGTTTCAGGTGTACAGCAAAGTGATTCAGTTGTACATATACATGTACCTATTCTTTTTCAAACTATTTTTTCCTTTGTCTTTTTTTTTTTTTTTTTTTCTATCTTGGTATCATAGTTAGAAAGTCCTTTATCATCCCAAGGTTACAAAAATAAGTATTTACTTTTTTATCTAGTACAGATTGTGTTAGTCATATTCTGCAGTTCATTGCACAGTATCACTCTTGGTAAATAGAGTGCTCTCCATACCCCAAGATAATTCCTTCCTTCCTTCCCTCCTCCTTGCCTTCCTGCCTTCCTTGCATCCATTCCCATTCCTTATGCCTATTTCTCTATTTCTTCCCTGAAAATTAAAATATAAACTGTTGTTTTATTAACCGACTCTGGTTCACCTTGACTTAGAGGGTTGTTTTTAATTCACTGCACAAATATATGAGTCCCTTATGATTAGACATTACCGCATTTCATAAACACTATATTTTAATAAGACTGATCCTGTGTCAAGCATGTACTATATTTCTATCACTGACTAGATCCTTTACAAACATTCTTTCTTATTACAATGCTTCAGGATAGGTATTATCTAAATTGAAATATAAGGAATCAGAATCTCAAAGAAATAAATAAATTACTAAGAGTCAGACAGTCACTAATTAAAGGAGCCAACATTCACCCTAGCAAAGAAGGTGGCTTTAAAGCCAGAGCTCTTTTGTTTACCTCTTAGTGCCGCATAAAAATGAAAGCAAATGGAACCAAGGGAGTTCTGCATATTTTCAGAAACTACACTTTGCAAATAAAATCCCTTTTCTCTATCACATCATTTTATATAATTTTAGGAAATTTCAGTAACAGTAGTTTCTAACTTCATCATTTCACAGAACTACACTAATTTAATGCGACATGCATGGCTACACAATTGCAAGCAAATGGATGTGGGCAGCAGGTGTAATAACCGTCCTGGTTCTGCTTCTACACAGCTCAATTTCAAAATGTAGATTCCTGCCATTTTGAACAAGACTTTACGCCAAACTTGCACTTGCAAATCAGTCGCAGTTTCCCATAAATCTAGCACATTTTGCCAGGAGTATGGAGACAGGTTTCATTCACACAGTCCCATTAAAGCCTAGACTGCAGGGAGGGGGGTTGTGTTGTACAGCAGGAAGAGCAGGGGCACAGGCGGACCCCTGAGGCAGACACACCTGGGTCAGTCTCAGCTGTGTCACCTCATATTACATGATATTGGGTACTTGCACAAACTCTCTGGGTCTCTTTTTCTATGTTTTTGAAGTGGGGATAGTACTATCTACTTCAGAGGGTAGTTGTGGAGAAAATTTAACAAAGTACCTGCTACATACTAAGCATTAATTAAATAACTGTTGTTTTTACTGTTATCATCGTCATCACCATCATCATCAGAATAGGCAACTGTGATGCCTAGGGTATACTCATGTATTTTACAGACAAAAGCATAATTTGATATCAAATTTGGAAATTTTTTTTAAACTGGGAGGATAACTTCTTGTCACAGTGACTCCTCCATGGAAGGCTGTGTTAATTCCAACTTCCCTAAAAGTATACTTCAGGTACCAATTCTATGATCCTGATCTCCTAAAAGTCACATTTATCTAATTTCAAGTATATCGTTTCTTCTTAATTTAGTAGGCAATAGAAGACATGCTTATTCAAAAGCACATAGCTATGAAAGAGGAATAGGCATGCAACTTTAGTACAACAGGAAATTGAAGGAATTTTTTAAATTGACATTATTAAATTCAATTTTAGTAATGTGTAACACTTCGAAGTTCCATCAGAAAGCCAGTAAAGATCAATGTCATTCACAATTTTAAAAAGAGCTATTAAAAAGGTACATATGTTTTGCTGCTAATTTTAGAAGACTTTCCTTTCTTTTAAAATTCTAACCTTCAAGTCAATTGAAACTATAAAGAACTCTGTTGCCACCTAGATTCTTTACTCTCCTCTGCACCCAGGATTTTGCTTGTAGAAGAGTTTGGACCTCTTATCTCTAGTGAAGCCTAAGAACTAGGAGAGAAGACTAAAGTAGTTCTGTCACTTTAAATTTCAAAGATGGGCTGATAGTAGCTGAAGAGCAGAGAGATCAAAACTTCCAAATTGTTGCTTTGGAAACACATAATTTACACTTTACATGACAATCCCTTGGACTGATGAGGAAAAATTTGAGTATCTCACTGTGTCTACCCAGCCTAGACAGACAGCTGTATATTCTCAAGTCATAGACTTCTAGAACTTACTCAAGTTCTCTACTTGTACAGTGCACTTGCCATTATTAGTGTGGAAGGTGAATATTTTGTTTGCCAGGTGGTGAAGTCTTCACATTTCTATTCTGCTGACTACATATCCCCTCTACACATTTCAATTGCTATGTCTTAGACTGCAAGGTCTAAGTGACCCAGTACCATGAATCATATAGGCAAGTGCTTCGTGAACATTTCTTGGATGCAGATGACTCTTACCTTCCTTGGCAACAGTCTGGTGTGGTACTATTATATTTTGTGTGCCTATCTTAACATCCAATGCACCCAATATCCGCTTATAGCCTGATTTCCTCTATCACCTTCCACTCAAAGAAACAACATAGACCTCATTTTATTTTCATCCACAGCTTGAAAGTAGACCAGGGTAGGCCATCTACCTTGATTCAAGGGCTACCTATCCATAAATTAACTACAAACCCATGAGAAGATCCATGCAAAGGGATATAGGAGGGACTTTATTTAGCTTTGCCAATCAGGCTGGTTCTCTCCACAAATGTTCTGGAAAATCTGAAGAGGACTAATCAGTAAAGCGAATGTTGCCAATCTGCAGAATTAGCAGAGGTGTCATAAATGTGAAACCACTCAACAAATGATGATGATGATGAGGATGATGAAGGTGACAATGATAGTGGTACTGGTAGTGATGATCATCATGATGATAGTCACTCAAGTTTGACCAGTTAACTATGCATCGCATTGTACAAATATTAACTCATAAGCTTCACAATAACCCTATGATGTGAACAGATCCGTCTAAAAAATAAGCAAACTGAGACATAGAGGATTTAAGTAACTTGCTGAATATCAACAGTTATAAGTGGCAGAATCAGGATTTAAACTTGGGAGTTTGACTCCAGAAATTGTGTTCTCTCTCTCTAAATTGTATTAGAATCAGAAAGGAGGAGATGTGTCTGGGGATGACAGTTTTAAAAAGCTTTGTTTCTCACAAGTACATGAGCTTTATAGAGCTGATGACTCCACACCAGGGGAAATGTTTGTGTTCTATGCCCATTCATATTTACATGTGATTTTAACCAAGCCATATATATATATACACATAAACAAATATACATATACACGCCTCATTATAAGAAATACAGCCAATACACCTCTTTATAAGAAAAACATGTTTAAATTTATTAAAAAAAATAAAGGTAGGTTAATAATCACTCACTGATTAAAAATATGCATATAAACACACAAGATTTACCAAAAATGGGCAGAAGATCTAAATAGACATTTCTCCAAAGAAGACATACAGATGGCCAAGAGGCACATGAAAAGATGCTCAACATCACTAATTATTAGAGAAATGCAAATCAAAACTACAGTGAGGTATCACCTCACACCAGTTAGAATGGGCATCATCAGAAAATCTACAAACAACAAATGCTGGAGAGGGTGTGGAGAAAAGGGAACCCTCTTGCACTGTTGGTGGCAATGTAAATTGAAGGTACAGCCACTATGGAGAACAGTATGGAGGTTCCTTAAAAAATTAAAAATAGAATTACCATATGACCCAGCAATCCCACTCCTGGGCATATACTCAGAGAAAACCATAATTCAAAAAGACACATGCACCCCAATGTTCATTGCAGTACTATTTACAATAGCCAGGACATGGAAGCAACCTAAGTGTCCATCGACAGACGAATGGATAAAGAAGATGTGGTACATATATACAATGGAATATTACTCAGCCATAAAAAGGAACGAAACTGGGTCATTTGTAGAGACGTGGATGGACCTAGAGACTGTCATACAGAGTGAAGTAAGTCAGAAAGAGAAAAACAAATATCGTATATTAGCACACATATGTGGAATCTAGAAAAATGGTACAGATGAACTGGTTTGCAAGGCAGAAATAGAGACACAGATGTAGAGGACAAACGTATGGACACCAAGGGAGGAAAGCGGGGTTGGGGGGGAGGGTGGTGATGGTGGGATGAATTGGGAGACTGAGATTGACATATATACACTAATATGTATAAAATAGATAACTAATAAGAACCTGCTGTATAAAAAAATTAAATTAAATTAAAAAAAAACCAACAAACCCAAGCTGTAGATTGAGGTACTTTAGCATGCAAAGGTAATTTTTAGAATATCAATTTTGCTTTTGAGCTCTTTTTTTTTTTTACTACCTTAACCATTACTTGATACACATTGTTTTTAATAGGAAAAGAAGTAAGCACATATATCATATTTCACCAGAGACTAATCATTCAGAATTATTTAGATACGTTAAATTTTCAGCATTAAGAGAAATAGGACTTTTTCAATGACAACAATTAAAAGAATGGGATAAAGGGCAGTACTTTGTAGCCACATGTTCATCACAAACACCTATAAACTCGAGAAGGCAAAGAATCACCTGAACACTTTAGCCTCAGAAAATTTTTCCAAATGACTATTGTTTGGGTAATTATCTATTAAAACACTAGTTTTGAAAAACAAGAATTATGTTATTTATCTTGCAGACAAACTTTTATTGGCTGACTATAAATGCTGTATCCAAAACAGTTCCCCTCCTCCCCAGTTTTTTGCACGTTTCTTTTCCCAAAACACACTTATGATCAACATCATTCATCCACTTATTCACTCAGTAAATATTTATATAGCATATTTATTATGTGCCCAGCACTTGAGTTTGGGGAATATATCATGGGAAAAAGGATTAAAATTGTTCCCTTCATTGAATTTAATGTATAGTAGACATAATAAACCAACAAAGATGTAGTATGTCAGATAGTGAAAGGAAGTGTTAGGGAGAAAAACAGAGAGGGGAAGAGGTTTATATGGGGGTGGGGGTGGGGATGGGACTGCAGTTTTAACCAGGGTGGTCAGTGGAGATCTTCCATAAAAGGTAATAGTTAAAAAAGCAACTGTATCAGAAAAGAGAAGATTTGGGGAAAATGAGGTCTGAAAGTAGAGAGAAACTAGACTTAAACTAAAATATCAGCTTCTTTGATGAAAAAAAAGTGGTCACCATGTAATATATAGAACTTCTCTATAAGTTGAGAAAGTTGTAAAATTGTAATACAAAGCTATGCATGTGAAATGAATTCCAGTCTGGTTTGTAAGTTTCAAATCTGCCTACTTGACATCTTCAGTTGGTTGTCTAATAGACTTTTTAGACTTAGACATATTCAAAATTAATTTCTGATCTTCCACCATCTCCAATGTGCTCAACTGTCTCCTCCATAACGATATAAATGGTAAGTCCACGTTCCCAGTTCTCAAGACAAAAACCTTGAGTTGTCCTTGACTCCATTCTCTCTCTCTTATACTCAATATCTAATCTTCAGAGAATTCACTGATTCACCCATCTCTATATATGTTCAATCAACAACTTTCAACCTCTCTATTTTTAAAACCACAGTCTCAGCCTCCATCATTTCTTACTTGGATAATAGTGATAGTTTTCTAACTTCCAGCTTTCTCCTGTACCACTACTCAGACTGTTTTCAACACAACATAAAGAATGACCCCTTTACAATAAAAGTCGTACGTCACTCTCTGGCTCAAAGCTGTCCAATAGCTTCCTACCGTTCTCAAAATAAAAGCTAAATGTCCTACAATGGCTTTTGTGACCTACAAGATCAGGTCTCCTTTTTAGTCTCAGACCTCCCTTCACCTCACTAACACTTGCTTCCCAGAGCACTCCTTCCTTGAGGCTTTCCTACTTGCTATTTCCTCTGCTATGAAGGCATCAATGAGTAGAAAACACTATTTAAAGCTTGATGGAAGGTTAGGTTCACTAACTAATAATAATGAAGATTAATTATTTCTAAAGATAAATAAGACAATTAGAAACAAGAGACAAACATACCAGGCATTTAAGATTAGTTACTAAGCATTAATTTTAACTGAGAACTTCCCAATAACCAAGGTAGGGTGAAATGTATATAGTTTAATGTAGTTCCACTGTCTGACAAGTGAGAGTATGTTAAGGTATTTGGTAACAATCTTTCCTGGATTGACATTTCAAGAACTATTTATTAAAATATTATAAAAAGTTTCAGATAAAATAATAACAATGCTTTAAACTTTAATTTTCTCTGCCTAGATTCTTACACAGTGACTTATAAAGTCAGAGGAATGACACTAAATTTCAATTCGGGTAAAGAATTTGTATAAAACAAAGTTGAAACTTCCAGGTACAATACTTCACTGTGGATACAGAAAGATAGAGCCTAGCAACCTTAGCACGTAAAAATCCAAAATGAATAAGTACACTGTCCTTTAGACTGCTTCTCAGCAGAAGTTTTTGTATCATTAAATCAATAGTGGCTAAGTATAAAGAAAACCTCTTGGAAATGAAGGGAGTCGAGCTCACCTTAAAGTACTTTTGTATTTGACGGAGTAAAAAAGGACAAAAGGTAGACAATTCAGACATGGGAAAAATCACAGCCTCAGGGATAGTTCTAACTACCAGGAACACAAGAATCAGTTTAGCAAATAAAGAGAGTTTTGGGATTTGTATGCCTAGAGGGCCAGGAATAAGGAGGCACTGTGAAGGACTTTGGCAAGAAGAAGAACAATGAATATTTATACCAGCAGGTACTGGGTAGTAGGGAGCCACTGAATATTTCAGAGTAGTGACCTAGCAATTTATAGTAAGATTTATCTGGTTCAAGTAAGTACAACTGTTGGAAGGGAGAAAGATCAGGAAAGAAATTAATGTACTCCCCTAGACTTAATATATTGAGGACCTAGTGTACTTTTGAGGCAAGGTGGCTTACAAAAGGAAGGTGATCTTTATCTTCTTTCATCTAAATCTAGATCTGTACCAGGCAGTGTATGAGGCTCTGTAAATATAACACTAAATGAGACAGAAACATGTTCTCTGCACTAATGAGGTTTACTTAGGTTTACTGAATGGAGAAAAAAAAAAGCCGTCATATAAGAAATTATACCGGCACAATGAATGTCATGATATGGGAATCTCCATGTATTACAGATGGATGTTGGGAGGAAACTACACTTGGACTTGCATTTCAGTGAAGTCTAAGCTGATCTGGAATCCTAATGATGAGCAGGCTTTTAAAGATGAAGGGGAGGACAGGGAATTGAGGGAATTGTTTTCCTAAGAGAGGGACGTGAGGGCAGAGCCCGTGTCTTCTAGGAAGAATGATTTACATACAAGGGGTCAGGTTTGGAGAGAAAGTGGTGAAATATGAGGCAGAAGAGGGGAGCGGGGAGCAGATCCTGAAGTTCTCTTACATAGGGCATTGAGGGATTGGATGGGGAGACACTGAGACCTATAAGAGGCTTAATGCATGGTGACAGATGACAGATTTGCACTGTAGAAACATGACACGAGTTCAAGTGAGGGAA
Organism: Eschrichtius robustus; assembly: GCF_028021215.1. Taxonomy (NCBI): domain Eukaryota; kingdom Metazoa; phylum Chordata; class Mammalia; order Artiodactyla; family Eschrichtiidae; genus Eschrichtius; species Eschrichtius robustus. Next base: position 71,849,911 of record NC_090830.1, read on the forward strand.
TGAACGTTCACAAAGCTAGAGGCAACAGACAATTTAGTAGTCTGCTATAGACAATCTAGTGAGAGACACCAGGTATTCACCAAGGTATTCACCAAGACAACCTTAACACTCCTCTCAGCTTGACTAAGCTTTAGACAGACTTTTTCCTGAGTCTCAGCTCCTGACCTCCTTTGTGTTAGAGAATGTACTTTATAAAATTTATAGTTGTAAATTCTTTCTCTGTCTCTTTGATATGTAAATACCTTAATGCTTCTTGCCAGTTTTACAACCCAGGACTACCTTTCTCAAGGACCCGGGAGCCATCCCTTTGAAATGTAACCATCAAGGAAGATAGAGCCCTAACTTCCAGTCTCTGTGGGAGGGGAGGAGCTTAACTTTAGAGGGCACCTTGCTCCCAATTATAAAAGTACCTCCGGTCATGTAATTAGAGAAAGTTCACTTTTCCTTTGGGTAAAGTCCAAAGAGAACATAGATGGCCTCCAATCCCCCTCACCCCACCTCTGAAACTTTTTCACACCCTTGTTTCAGCAGAGTTGAACTCAGACTGAGCTCTGGTCTCTCTCCTCTATTGCAGTGGTCTTGAGTAAAGTCTTCCTTTCCTTTTTAACTTTGTCCAGTGCACGTTTTCTTTGAAAGAAGTGATAGTGGAGGTGGTGAAAAAATGGACAAGTTCAGATAGAAGATAGTAAAACCAGAACTTATTGTATGATTAGCTGTAGGAAGGAGTAAAAAAAAAAAAAAGATTCCCAGTTCAGACTTGTGCAAAAGAATGTACAGAAGCACCATAAGTAATATGGGAGTTAGGGTAGATTTGTGGGGTAAGATGATGTATTCAGGCTTAGAAACAGTGAGTTCCACAGGTGAGCTACATGAGGCAAGGAAACTTACAGGCCTGCAAATATATGCAGCCAGAGCTCAGGAGACAGGACTTGGCTAAAGTCATGTACCTCTATATATGACATCTGAAATCTTGGGACTATATGAGCATATCCAGGAAAAGTGGAAAAAACTTGAGGACTATAGGGCTTACATCAAAACTCTAATGAACCCTAATGCATAAGAATAGACAGAGGAAGAGGAAACCATGAAGCACTGAGAATGATCACCCAGAAAGGTAAGAAAGCAGCGTTACCACCAAATACACAATAGAAATTACAGAAACAAGTGATGAGAACGTGCCCTACCTAGTGCAGTGCTGCTGAGTAATGTCATTTCATCAAGGCTTACCAGACCTGTGCTTTTCATAGCAACCTAAACCAAATTGTATCACAAAGAAGGTAATGCGGTCATGTCTCCATATTCCGTATGGTAATTCAGTATAAATTTAAGTTATTGGGAGTGTATTATGATAATAAATAGGGCCTATTAAAATGTTTCCAATTTTTAAAATATACCACTCATTCATGGCAATTTTTCTATTCTCATGGTTGAGGATATTCAGCGGACTACATGTTAAAAAGCAGCAATGAGGGTGTTCTCCCTACCATCAACATCATATTTAAGTGCACGTGGCTTTTTTTTTTTAATACCAAGAATCACCTCCAGTATTTTAAGATTTGATATGCTCCAATTCATTTGCTGCTGTTGACATTTTGGGGTTGTGTTGAGTAACCTAGCAACTGTTCTTATTTCTGTCCTAATTTACTTCTATTTATAGAGCATATAGAGACTCAATGGCCTCAATGATATTCTTTAAGGCAGGGCCGGTTTACAAATTGTATGCTCTTAAGTGAGCATAATGTTAAAGATAGGACAAATATTAGTCATCGAACTGACTACAAGTCACAATTTCTTTAATTCTGGGTCATCAGTAAATATGATGAATCTTTAAAAAGGTGTCATAACTTTATCATGCTGAAATATGATATGACTACAGCTGAAATTACAAAATTTTAAGTGTTTGTTTTTAATGTTATATTCATTAAATTTAATTTCAGCAATTAGAGACCACAGCATCAAATACCTTCAAGTAAAAATCTGGCCCTATTCAGCACTGTTAAATGAGTTCCCTTTTTCACTCTTTATCTAAAAGACACTATGATCAAAGTTTAAATTATGTGAGGCAGAACAGACTCTTTGATTTCGTTTTCAGACCTGACTGGCTTTCAAGCTGTTTAGGCAGAGGGAAGAATCACTAGAACATCTGTCCGTCATGGACAGGGGTAGAGAAAGGTGATCTTAAATGACTACTTGCAAAACTGTCTCCAACATGCATCCTATAAAATATCAGGATGACTTTTTTCTGTTTTTATGAGTATGTACCATAAAACTAGAAAATTAAGCCCTATATACCTTGCTGAAGGTAACTGAGGACTCTAAGATAGAAACTAATAGATCACCAAGCTATCATAATTCCGCAAAGAAGAAAAACTCCCAGTGCAGGGCCAAGCATTCCAAAATCATTGAAGAAAATAAGAACTTGACAACTTTTGGGTAAAACTTTCCGTTCCTACTATCAAAAGATCCTTTTTGTGATCATTATTTCAGTTCTACATTATGAATATATATGTACATAAAAGTTCTAGCATCATTAAGAATCATATTAATACCATCTTCCTTTTTACCTTTTAAGGAAGTTCCAGATATGTCCCCCTCCTGAGGAAAAAAAATATTTCAAAAGATTTTTGGTAATAGAGTGCTAAATATTTACCCCACAAAACCAGGAGACCAAAGCAGTCTTATATTGAAAGACTGAGAGATTTGTATTTACAAAGCTCCTTGAACTACTCAAAAGGAAGTAAAGTATAACATGAGCACATACAAATCTATACACATCTTGAAATTCATTTTTGTAAAAATCAAAATTTATTGAGCATTTCCTTTGTGTGAGAAATGAGTTTTCATATATCTAATCTTCAAAAACAACTATAAAATAGACACTATTTTCTTCACCCTTACTTTGAGCATTTTTGACCCCCCCCCCCCTTACCCATTTCTCCCACTCCATCTATTAGTAGTAATAGATATTATTATTATCACAATTTTACAGATGAGAAAACTGTAAGTTAGAAGTATAAACTAACTTTCCCAGGGTCATATGGATAGTAATTTGTAGAACCCTGATTTGAACCAAAGTTTATGTGACTCCAAAGTGCATGCTTTTAACTTCTACATTCTATTTATATAGCAGGGCCAAAAAAGGCAAGTCACTTTCTCACCCATTCTATTCACAAAACTCTTTCAATCCATTTTATTGAGTCTTTCTAAATCCACAGTTGTCTCCTAGGTAGGCTTGAGGAATACACTTTTAGCTACCACCCTCCTGCACTCGCAATTTCCTGAGTATCTATGGCTACTGCTGCCCAAATTGCCCACAATAAACCAGGGAAAATTTCTAGAAATTAGAATGCTCCCTTTATTCAAATATCACAGAAGCCAATGTGATGAGAGGCTGAGTGAGGAGTAACCGCCTCTGTCTCTGGATCCTTTGCTTGGAGACCCCAGATTGCTGCCCAGGAAGTTCCTCCATGGTGTGATTCTACTTGAGTAGAATCCATCTCATCAGTGCAAAATGACCCACCAGGGAGACTATCAGGGTCTGGGCATCGCTACGTAGTTTCCAAATAGTAACCAACAAACTGATTTTGTTATTGATGGAAGACTGTAGTATTGGGACATTTAGAAATTTGTGAGACTTAAACAGATCTGATACTAAGGCTTATGGCCTTCAGTTTCACGAGTCATCTTTCTGTTAGAGGAATTACAATGTCGACACCATAATACGGCTGTAGCGATAATACAGCAATGAAATCGTAAGGGATTATGAGATTCTACCCAAGTTTACAAGCATGCTACACTGGAAAGAGTGTGGCTGGTACCAGAGGACCTGGGATTTGGCCCCATTTCTATATGACTTGCATAAACTACTGAAACTCTTTGAGTCTAATTCCTTAGTTAGTAAAATCAAGAAAAACTTAAAAACCAAAATCCAGGGCTTTTGTTAAATAAGACAGCAATTTGGAAATATTCTATATAGAGTGTTAATGGTAAATGACACACCTCTGTTTAAATAGAAAATATGGCTCAACTTATATTTAATAAAATTTTTAAGAAGCTTTTAGGATTTACAAAAAAATCTTATTATCAGTGAGTTTAAGAATTTTATTTTCTTAGTCTATTTTAATTTCTTTCTGAGTTTTTAAGATAAGAGATGTCTATTTCATCCTTGCTAAGGGCATGAACAGAATAAACAATGAGCTCTGAAGAATGCTCTATAAACCTATAGCAAACCCACTCTCCTGTATCACTGTGGAATGCCTGATCACTGGATATAACCACAGGATCGGTCCAGTGAGTATTCATGTTTAATAATTAAGATAATCATTAATTTCCACCGCTGTTCCTCTGCCACCTCATAAGGCATGCACTATTGGTCTTTTAGTATTTTGCTCTCATTGACTGGGGACTCTAAATCATTATTTGTTGGTTACAGACCTTTACAATGCCCAGTGGCATTTGCCACCGATGACAGCAGTAACAGATGATGTTGAGCCAAAGCTACTGGGAGTGAAATGCAGAAAGTAAAATGATAATAAATAACTGCCACTCCATTACTAAACAGTGCCTAAGATTGGTTCTAGTACATGTTCGATATAGCAGAGTCTGCATAATCCAAGAACCAAAAAGGCATTTACTCCTCAGTAACAGCTGCAAATAAAAAGGAACCCAAATACTTGTCTTGTGCAGTGACCAGGAATTCTTCCTTGAGCATGGTGTGAGTATTCAAAAAATTCTCGACAGATTCCACTTCGAAATTTTATGGTATCTTCTCAAATTAATGGTATTTGGCAAATATGTCAAAAGGTATACTCTGGCCAGTGGACACAAACTTCAGGAAATGCTGGATAGAATACAAAGTCTCAAATGGCCATAAGACTGAACATATGGACTTCCCTGGTGGCACAGTGGTTAAGAATCTGCCTGCCAATGCAGGGGTTCAAGCCCTGGTCCAGGAAGATCCCACATGTCGTGGAGCAACTAAGCCCATGCGCCACAACTACTGAGCCCACGCACCACAACTACTGAAGCCCGCGCAGCTAGACCCCGTGCCCCGCAACAAGAGAAGCCACCGCAATGAGAAACGTGCACCAACCGCAATGAGAAGCCCGCACACCGCAATGAAGCGTGGCCCCCCGCTCGCCGCAACTAGAGAAAGCCCGCCCCCAGCAACGAAGACCCAATGCAACCAAAAATAAACATATATTTTATAAATAAATTTATAAAAAATAAAGTAAAATAAAAAAAGACTGAACATATGAATATACTCTAAGTAAAGCGATGCAATTATAAGAAATATGGGAATATTAGGGATATAAGATGGCTGGGAGAGAACATAAAATCTATCTAAACATGATCTTAGTTCTGGTCAGGTGATTTAGGTAGAGGACAGATTTGAGCTATCCTCCTTGGCTAGTCATATAAGCTTCAGGTATGAGAGCAGAATCTGTTGTAATAAACTCACAAGATAGCTATTCAATAAGACGGTGTTATTGGAGCTAAGTTATCCATACTGTACAATAATCGTTCTTTAAATTTTAAAAAATTTGTATTCTTCCTTTCTTTCAGATTGCTGTAGTATCCTTAATTCTGTTCTCTTTCATTCCACCGATGATCTATCAGGTTTGTTGTGGTGGGGTTCTCTGTCTGCTTTTTAGTAAAGGATTCACTCTGCTAACTCTATGTCCTAAGTAAACCGACATGTGGTAATCACTAAAGTTCTTAGTGTGGAAACATAATCCACTTATTAGACAAGTTATATATCTGAGCCTCAGTGATCTTATTAGTAAAACTGGGATAATAATAGCAGTATAGCATAGCTAACATGATAATTAAATAAATAGTACATGCGATGTGACTACCTTTTCTCATTTTACCCCAAAAGCAGAGACTAAGAATGGAAGGTAGTTTATCTGGGGGAATAGATCTTAAGGAACAGAACTAGGAGCCTAAGAATGAATCAGGAAAGAAAGGAGAGCCAATCCAAAGATATGTTACCAAGTTGGTCACTGCTGTTGGAATTGGCTTGATCCCCTGGGGAACTTTTGAGGACTTGTGGAAAATGCACTTCTATATGGTTCATCCAAGGAATGGAAGAGTATTGGTTGAGAGTTGTTCTGGGAGGTGTTAGTGCCTCACATAAGGTTGTGTATGTATTAGACTATCTGATTTGCTTCCTGAGGGATTCCACACAGCAATCACAGCAAAGCCTCAAGGCAGGAAGTGAATAAAATCCAAGCTATTTGGAATGTATAGGGGAGATTTACAAAAGCAGAGAGCGGCTGGGTTGAATATAATGTTGCTTCCAGTAGATTTGGTGGTGATGGATCTCTTTTACTAGATAGTGGTAAGGGTATAGCCCATAGGCATTCCAAATGAACTGGATTGTCAGGAAACTGCACAATGGAACACAAAGCCAGGATTCAGAGCACTTTCAGGGTGATTGCCACAAGGTTAGAAGCAGTGGCTTCTATGAAAGATTCTTAAGATCTGGAACCATGGAGATCATCAGCTTTATAACCACCATGGGCAAGTGGTCATTTAGCTGCTGTTTTTCCAAGAACAAAAATATAAATAATAATAAGAAGAAGAACCTTATCTTCTCCGCACATAAAGTTTATAAAACACTCTCGTATGCATTGCCTTCTTTGGAGTTATGAACGATGCTATGAGAAGGTGTAGTATTCTTCTCATTATTCAGATGAAGAAATGTGAACTTTCTAAATTTTAAGTTTCTTAACCAAGGTTTCATTGTCTACATGTGATAAGGCAGAATGAGAACTAGGGCATGTTTATATTAATCCTAGCATCCTAAAAGGTGCCTTTATTTTAAGAAAATTCCCTCCGATCAGTTACTTTGTAAGCCCTGACACACATGCTCCGCCTCCAGTAGCTCAGCCGCAGCCCAAGTGCATCAATCATTCACTGCACTGAAAGCATAAGCAAAGTTTACCATTGCCAAAATTCATTTACAATTCCATTGCCATGTGTAAGATTTGATCTCTTACCGAGAATGCCTACCAGATTTGAAGGAAACTAACTCCAGGTGCTGTGTGTCCCCTGGCTACTACAGGACTTATAGATCAAATAATCAGCAAGAAATAAAACCTCAAGATAACCAACATTTCTAATAAAACACAGGTATTGTGACTGACATATACCTGTTCTAGGCAATTTGAATATTTGAAAACACGGGACTTTCTTAAATGTATCTGTTTCATACATCTCCAAATTTTACGACACTGAATTTAACTAATTAAATAATAATAATAATGATGATGATGATAATGATACTATTGCTACTTAGTTTGTTCTCAATAATCATTACTGAGAACTTACTAAGAGTTAGGCACTGTGTTAAGTGCTCTATTCATTAATTTAGTTGATTTCCCACAGTAATCCTCATATAGAGAATACTATTAGTATACTTACTTTACAAATCAGAGAACAGAGGTAGAGAAAGGCTAAGTGAGTTTCCCAGTAACCCAGCAAGGAAGTGGCTGATTTAGATATATTCCCAGGCAGTCTTAGCCACTATGCTATACTACCTGGCTTTCAGATTCAAGTTCTGTATAGTCTGCTCTCCAGTTGCAAGCTATCAGTAGCTAGGAAATCAAACTTTCACAAACTCCCAAGCATTGGGTATAAATAAAGTGAAATAGAACATGTCAGAGTAATTCAAAAATTGATGAACATCATCAGAGAGTGTGTGTGTGTTGGGGGAGGGCAGAAGAAAGCGTTGTAGAAAGGAAGAAAAGTAGAGGAATATTGCCTCAGAAGTTGATTTTTCTCCCCTAGAATTTCCAAGTATATTTACAACTTCTTGGTTTCTCTTTTCTACTCTAAACAAACAGGTACAAATTTCACTTTGATATTCCCATGACTGCTCTAAAGACCAAAAGTAGTACGGAGTGATTCACTACCTAACCAGAAATGGCCTCACTGTGAGCTCTCAAGGTAGAGGAAATCATTCCCCTCATGATGTTGCCCCTGCCTTCTAAGGCTCTTCTCCTTGTGCTTTACAAGACCAGCCCCAAATCCAGGAATCCCTACTGTGAGAGGCTGCCTGGATTGACAAGGAGAGGGCACGGCACACAGCTCTTCCCCGCAGGGAGGGGACTCACCCGGTCAGTTTTCCCTTCAGTCTGAACACTGGTGTGACTGCGGACCTCGTGATCTTCTTCCAGGTCAGAAACATCCTCTAGTTCCTCTGGGGTCTATAAAAAGAAAGCAAAATACTGCTGGTGGAAATGCAAAATGGTAACCAGGCTGGCAGTACATCAAAAAGGAAGCACAGAGTTATCAATATGACCCAGGAACTCCACTCCTAGGTATATATGTAAGCAGCTCTTTGTAGGAAACTGCCCTCAGTAGGAAGCCCCTTTCACTGTCGCTTTAGCAAAGCTATATTGTAACAAACTTTTTTTTTAAAATTTATTTATTTTTTATTTTATTTATTTTTGGCTGCGTTGGGTCTTTGTCACTGCACGTGGGCTTCCCATTGCGGTGGCTTCTCTTGTTGCGGAGCACAGGCTCTAGGTGCACAGGCTTCAGTAGTTGTGGCTTGTGGGCTCTACAGCACAGGCTCAGTAGTTGTAGTGCACAGGCTTAGTTGCTCTGTGGCATGTGGGATCTTCCCAGACCTGGGCTCGAACCCGTGTCCCCTGCCTTGGCAGGCAGATTCTTAACCACTGTGCCACCAGGGAAGTCCCGTAACTAACTTTTAAACCAGGCACCCCCATGCCCTACTCATCTCTGGCTCAAGCACACCTTTCAAATCTTTTAATCACACGAAACGTTGCCTAACTTGTCTGATCTTTCCATAGATCAAAGAAGTAGAAATGAAGAATAAGTAATTAACAGATGACCAGATCTCTTCCCTAGCTTCCCCTTCAGTAATCTCATGAACAAACTGTGTGAACGAGAAAGCATCCAGAGGAAGATCACAAGAAGTCACTGAGCCTGCATACAGTGGGAGAGGGTGACAACTCTGACCCCTATCCCAATGATTAACTGAGATTACTTCCTTTCTTCCCTTTAAAAGCTTTCAGGCCAAAGCAGAATCTTCGGAGGTGGTTTCTGGGGGATGTTGAATCCACCGTCTCCCCAGATTGCCAGCGTTTTGATTAAAGGCACCTTTCCTTTCTTTATCTCTTGAGTATTCATTTCTTAAGTGGCGACCAGCAGGACCCAATCCATTCGATAACACACCCAAGAGAAATGAAAACATATGTCCACACCACAAGTTGTAAATGAGTGTTCACAGTAGCACCAATCATAAGAGCCAAAAAACGTATCTGGTGATGAATGACCAAACAAAATGTGGTAAATCCATACAATGGAATATTACTTGGCATAAAAAGGAGTAAGTACTGATACATGCTACGACATGGGTAAACCTTAAAACTATTATGCTAAGCGAAGAAAGTCAATCACAAAATAGCACATTTCTGTATGATTCTATGTATTGGAAACTCTAGAACAGTCAAATTTATAGAGGCAGATATCTGATCCGCTGTTCCTAAAGGAAGGAGTGGAGGAGAGGGTTGGGAGCAGTGACGCTAATGGGTATGTGGTTTCTCTTTGGGATGACAACAAAGTGCTGCAATTAGATAGTGGTAATGGTCACACGATCTCAGGAATATATTAAAAACACTAACTTTTGTACTTTAAAATGGTGAATTTTATGGCATATGAATTATATCCCAACAAATTTTGAAAGAAAAGGAAAGCAAAAATGATCAGAAGGACATTTTTCTCTGAGTAGCAATTTGGCTAATCACATGTGCTTACCACAAACCAAGGTGTTTACAGGTGATAAATAAATGGAATAATTATCATTAAAACCATATGACATCAAAACACCAAAAATTGAGAAATTAAATTTTCTTAGAACTTAATAAGTTAACATCAACTTTAGTGTCTATTCTAAAGAGTTAACCTACTTTCATTTCTTTTTTTTCTTGTTTTTCATTTCAGCTTCAACATCTCTTGTTCAGGGAGGTGTCTTGATTAAGAATCCCCTAGACTGGCTTGAGCTCCTCCGCCAAGCATTTCCTGAAGCCCTTTACTTTCACTATCACACTGCTCATCATACTTTATGGTAGCATTGTTTGTTGAATTAGTAAGCCAATCGTTGAACTGTCTGTTCTTTGAGGTAAGGACTAGGTCTGCTCTGCTTACTATCATCTCACCACAACCTAGTATTAATACATACATGCTTTTGAATGAATGAAGCAAAATTATCAGTGATAGCCAAAAATACAGCTGGATATGAGCAAAACAAAACATATCAACAGCAACAACAATTTGTCCTCAGTGAACCTCTACTGTGCTTCCATCTTCTGTATTTCAAACTAAATTTTTTTATTTGCTTTTTGTTGTTTTTCTCTGCTCAAGGTTTCCAATCCCTCAGTCCCACCGGGGCAATAATTTAAAGATATCAGTCATTATTGCAAACACAAGTATTGCAAAGTAAAGTCGTTACTGCAAATATAAAGTACTTAACGAGAATTCATTTAATATTTTAGTTTACACAGTCTCAATTTTAAACTCGGATTCCTTTGTTACAAAGCTCTGGTGAGAAATCCAAAACACAAACATTTAGGTTTCGTGAAAAATATCCAAAAGTGAAAGTGGAAGGTGTCTTGCATATACACCTGGCTGTTAAAGGGTGGAAAGGGGCAGGACCTGCCTCCTCAGAACAGCTCCGGTTTCCCTTAAACCTTGCTCTGCACACAGGCCCTTTGTTTATTTTCAGGGCTGTGAAGAGCTTTCCTTCCCTGGGGCCATTCCAGACATGGGAACCTGCAATGATTAGCTCACACTGTGGGGCAAAATTACCAATTTCCTAACTACTAATGGTCTCAGAGTCTTTCTCAGCTCATGGATCTTTAACCATCAATTTCTTTGTTCTCTGACACTTGCACTGAGCAGCTCCCATCACTTTGCGTTGATTTCAACCGACTCTCATTGGATATTAATATCCACCCCCCGACCAAAGCCTCCAGTGTGCTAAGTAGTTGTTATCTATATGTTGATCTCTATATGCAGTCCTTCTTTGCTGCAACTACGTGCAGCTATGATCACAGGGCAATTTACTCTCTCTTCTTAGGTATTAATAGCATGAGTCTGCCATGAGGGAATTTCTGTACAATCACATATTTCATTATTAGCTATTTTTGTGTATTCTTCCCAAATAGTCTTCAGAAAGGATCTTTACAATTTCCCTCTTGATACATTACCAACCCCTGTAACATCTGAATAAGTTCAACTGATCAAATTCCTTTTCTTGAGTCCTGTTGTTTTGCAGCTGAAGGCTGTCTGGTGCCCCTACTGTGATCTGTTTCTTATAAATGTCTGTTGTTTATTACTTGGATTATACTCTATCGCGTGGTGACATATAACTTCATCATCAATCCCAGTATTCTGTGCAATTCGAAAATAAAGTGACTTAACCAAAATTAAGAGCAATTGCTGCTCTCAGAAGTCACAAGTACCATTTTTGTTGGTGATACTGCAGAGAGACATAAGCCTACTATTAACACCCACGTACTTATGTACTTTTCGTTATCTTTAACAGGGGACTAATAGTTTTCTTGCAAAACCACCACAACTGACCTCTTCTTTTCATGAACAAAATCAGTGGGGGAGTGTTCAAAACACTTGCTGGCAGCATTTTGCATTCTGTAAGGTAAGCAGTTGGATGGTATTGTAAAAATAAAAAGTTAAATACACAATGTTACAGTTTAAGTGGAAACTAAGAAAGAAATAGGAGTACTCTGATCATTTTGGGGGTGTACATTACGCCTTCAAGCTGAAGACAAATTATAACAGAAAGAGCAAACATTTACAAAAGGGAGGAGGGAGGATGGGCTGCCCTATATTTACACTCTTAGAAACAGCTTGCTTTTACTCATCTAGTCACTTTGGAAGGTTAAACTTCTGGAAAGTGTGTGTATGCGTGTGTGTGTGTGTGTGTGTAACTTGTGTATGTTTCTAATCAATTTTCATCCTGTGGGAGGGGAAACCAACTATCTTAGATCAGTGTCATATAGGAGAAAGACCGTAAACTGTTGAATAATATAGACCTGAACTTGAATTCTGCCCCTCCAGTTAGCAATTACAGAACGTTGGGCAATATGTGTCTCCTTTTAAACTTTGGTTTCTTCAGAAAAAAATTTTGGATAATGATACCTAACCCTGAAGATTGTTGTGAGACTCAATTGTACTGAGAACACTTTAAGTGCTTAGTCCACAGACACAGCTGGGGTGCAACAAAAGTCGTTTCTTTCTGTCTAGTGTTTGTTCTCCTCTTCCCTCACTACCTTATCCCTCATCCCATCACAACCTTTTAGATTTGTACGATAAAACTTTTGTGGCAATTTGGGTGCCTCCATTTTACTCCATATCCATTACTCTGGATTAACACGATATTTACTAGCTGTCTCTAGTTACGTTCACCTGATTTTTAGTATACAATGTCATTGTGCTAACAGGGTATAAAATAATTCCACATACAATGCTTTCTTCTAAATTTCAAGTAAAGATCTCTTTTGATCCGATTTTAATCACATATAAGAGTAAGATTATCTCTTAAATTGGTCCCAGCAGAGATACACTCTAACATAGATTCTCAGGGATGACAGAAATAACTTTCCTTCTCTAAGCTGAGTTGTCTCTAAACCAGACCAATAGGAAGATATCCTATTTTTTTCTGGAAAAAGTGATGTTAAACTCAGTTATTTCTCCTATCAGAATTCAGGAAAACTATTTCATATTTTCCTATTTTAACTCTTGCTTATTGTGAAGGCTTCCTTAGGCAACCCAAAGTGATTTGAAATTAGCTGAGTTTCCTCCACCTTTAAATAGCAAAAATATTACCTAATCCTTAGGGTTACTGTGAAGATAAAAGAAGATGATGGATGGGAACATTATTCAGTGACTAGAAAAATACTGAATGTTCAGTACTGTTTATGATTATTATAAATTACTATTACAGTACTTTAAGATCTCACTTTATTTATGTAAGAGTCCAGAAACAAGTATAGAACGTGAAAATAGTCAGGCTGAGGTTTTTATATAGAAACTGAGCATGGAACAAACAGCAGTAGTACATGAAACTTCAGGGTCACAATAAATTGGTGGTGAATATGTATAATTTAAAATATATATTTATTGAGGTATAAATGACTGCATTTATATTGCTTTCTCACCCTCCACACAAAGGAGCTCAATGCTTTCTATAGACTTATCTCATTAATTCTTTCAGCATCCTTAGTGAGACAGGTAGGCAGTATTATTATACCTTAAAATTCACTTGCACAAGACTTTATAAATGTTTAATATTTAAATATAAGGAAATAAATTTGTGGTCACCAAAACAGCAAAAATAAGGGAAGAAAGAAAGAGGGAAAGAAAGAGAAGGAGGGAGGGAGGGAGGGAGGAAGGGAGGAAGGAGGGAAGGAAGGAGGGAAGGAGGGAAGGAGGGAAGGAAGGAAGGAAGGAAGGAAGGAAGGAAGGAAGGAAGGAAGGAAGGAAGGAAAAATAAAGAAGGAAAGAAAAAGGGAAAAAAAGATAATCTAGGAAATAGGAGTCATGCTTGGCATTTTCTTCTCAGAATTAAGGTTGAATTCTAAATCATACACATGATTTGATCATAAATCATACTTCTCTGACTATCCCTCAATGGCTTACTACAATCAAATAACTGCCACAACAATGTCAGTAGTGGTCTGACACAGAGAAGGAATTAGGCTGCGGATAGTATTCTGAAACAGGAAGCTGCAATAACATGTTCAGTGAGATTATCTTAGCTGAGGTGATAACACAGGCTGATTTTGGAATGTTAGGAGAGATTAGAATTAAAATACATTAAAAAAAAAAAAGGAATAGATATAACAATAGCACAATTCAAATTATAGAAAACTAAAAAACACCCCTTGCTGAATGCACACACACACATACACACACACACGTACTTTTTTATTTTTCTTCAAGAAATCAATATTCTGTTCTTGGCATTTATTGACAAGGTTGTTGATCCTTTTCCTGAGCCACTGTTTTTCTAGTTTCCAAGTCCTATAAATTATTTAAAGGGTCACATCTCAGAAAAATGTAACCATCACATTTAACTGTCAAGCATTTCAAAATATTACCAGAAAATAAAGTATACAACTGGTTGTGTGTTACACATGGGCTTTTTAAAACTACAGACCCCTGGAATCAGCCTTTGAGGGAGAGGCCCAGTAACCTGTATTTTTATAAAGTTGTACAAATGATTCTGATGTGTAGTTCTTCATGAGAACCACTGGCCTGACATTGAATGTATTTTAATTTTTTGATTGGTTTGGGCTTAGTTAAGTGTCCCTGTAACAATATGAGTTGCAAGACTGTAGTGGCAATAGTTAATCCCAGATTTTCCCTGTCACCTGAAATGCAGCCATTTTGCATTTTAAGTATGCCTTCCATTGCTTGTCAGTTGGAGGGTTAATTTATCACATTCTTGGACAGATAATGAGTAAGTGGCCAGAAGCCATTTTGACTATTAAACTAAATTATACACTCAGTTGGAGTTGCCAGAGTTGTCAGAGACAAAGGACTTTATTTCTCACGGCAAGCACTATGGATCCATAACACATGGACTTTTTCTACTCCTCAAATATGCCCCAATCATCAGTTCATTCCGCATCAAGATCTTTGCCTCCTAGTATCTACTGCTCTCCTGCCGGGCATGCTCATCCTGCAGCTTTCACACAGCTGGACCTTTCTACCATGGGAGTTCAGATGGCCTATACTCAACCCTATCGAGTCTTCCCTGGTCAGCCCATCTGAAGTTAACCCTTTTTCCTACTTCATTTATTAATTATATCACACCCTGTGCATTTTTCTTTAGCCCTCTTGTTATGATCATAACCTGAAATTATATTATTCTTCTTTTTCCTTTTTTGTTTTGGAGGGGGGAAGGAGATACGTTTTGGTCTTGCCACATTAGAATACAACATCTATGAGAATAGGGATGTTGTCTGTCTTGTTTACCATTCTGAGCACCCCAAACAGCATATACCAGGTACTCAGTAAAGATATCCTAAGTGAATAAGGGAACAAATGATTTAATGACCAGTAAGCTTTGGTACGAATGTCAGAAGAAAGTCTTAGGAACATTTTTGAGCTATGGAGTAAGCCTTTCCTTTCTGCCTTCAGTAGGTGTTGATTTAATAATTCCTTGCCTAAGGGAAAGTCTGAGGCAAAAATTACCAGATTTTGTTTTTTTAAAAATAAAGCCCATGGAAATTAGAGATAATAGATTTTGCACATAGAGAAATTTTCCACAAGTTCAAAATTCTCAGACTTGGAAGACCAGGAAGATGTGTAGGCATCCCATGAGCAGTGCAGTATGAATAAAACAAGACTTGAGAGAAAATGCCATCTTCTAAACTCAGACCAGAGTTGCAAGTCTCACCAGGGCCCTGTGGCACAAACTTGTCATGGAAACAGTAAGTAGTAAACCTGAAGGAGCCACAAGGGCTAGAACAATGGACATTTCATTGGTAACAAGTGGGGGGAAAATGACAAGAGACTGTTAGGTCTCTCTGATACCCTGATAAAGCCTAAGTCTCTAGAAAAGAGTTTCTCCACCTTGGCACTATTGATATCTTGGTCTGACTAATTCTGGTTATAAGAGGCTGTCTTGAATATTGTGGGATGTTTAGCACCACCCTTAGCTTCTACTCACCACATGCAGAGGGCCCTCTCAAATTGTGACAATCAAAAATATCTCCAGACAGCTCCAAATATCCCCTGTTAGGGAGGGCAGGAAATCACCCTTGTTTGAGAACTACTGCTCTAGAACTTTGGTTCACCTGGCCCAACACAGGTGGTAGGGGTAAGTGGCCCTACATAACTGGTAAGGGGGAGGCCCAATTACTATGTTTACATTTCCCATGAGCAAAGTTAAAATTTAGTTGACTTAAGGAAGATAAAAATAAAAAGTAATTTTTTTTTTATTGTACATCTCAATTTGTGGACTGAAATTCATACCCCATAGAATATCATTACGGTTACAAGATGGAAGAGGGCACTCTTTATTCATTTTAGTCTTAACCAAACAACTGGAAGAAAATATCAGATGAGTTATGAAAATTACCAACTTGGTTATAGTCTTAATACCAGCACTTAATAAGCTGCTTTCATTCTGTGGTACTTCTTTTCAACTTTTAATCATAATGAAGACATTATTACCTAAAGAAATGCAGTGATAATCCAAGTTTGCTTGATCAGTCATAAAGTGGTTAGGAAAAACGTCATCTCAACTAACATATTGGAGTGTCTATTTTTATGTATTGATATATAAACACAGGGTGTTATGATAGAGTCTGAGGATCCTGAAACAAATAAAACAATCTTTGTCCTTAGGAGAGGTAAAGGACAAAGATATTAAATGGAAATTTTTAAAAATTCCCTAGAGTTATATGGTTTGAGACAGATTGGTGAGACATGGAGAAATTTCCTTAGAATTGTCAGGCAAAGAGGGGAATGAGCACAAAGTGTCCCAGGGTAACCTGGGAAGATATTTCTTGTATTGTCAGAAAGCTGCTAGGCTTGTGTTACGGTGGTAGGTTGATGAACTCGAAGTTATGTTACCTGGGTTTTCATTCTAACTTTGCCATCCATTAGTTGTATGTTGTTGGTCAAATCTCAGTATTTTCCTCTGCTTCAATTTATTCATCTTTAAAATAGGAATGGGAAGTAAGAAAAACTTGATAATTTCTGCAAGTCCTTCGAGTTTTAAGATTTTGGGAGTTTATGCTTAAACTGAAAGCATAACATTAATATTAATCTAGATGAAATGTTTCCTCAGCACTAGGAGATCTCAACAGTAGGGAAGACCTGGTAAATCTTTTGAGTTCAGCTGACTGAAACATAATTCACTCCAATTCATCGTATCACTTAGAAACATGGTTAATCTGATGAGCACATGTATCTTCTCATTGTCACAAGGAGAGAGAAGGCATCTAGTATTGTTCTCAATTTTATAAACTGAGCATCTCACACAGTGCCTGGCAACAAGTTGGTGCATGGAAAATATGGTTTTTAATGAATGAACACATCAAAGAAAATAGATAAGAAAATAAAGAAGGATGCAAATAAAGATGTATTTCTCTATTTTTCCCAATAGAGCAATGGCAGATTTTCTCCTTACAATCTTTCAAAAAATAATTCAAAACTGCCTTTAGTTACCATTATTATTCCTCTATGTTTCACAAGCCTTTTTTTTTTTTCTCTCTTTTCCAGCATGTTAAGAATATAGCACCATGTGAATCATTCCATATGAAGAACTAAAGAGCCTGAGTATTATACCCCTTAAAGGTTACAACAATTGAAATGCAGTTTGAGAAAGCAAAGTCACAGAATATAAAAAATATAGCCTAAAGTAAGATAAAAAAAGAGTACATCTATAATGTACAAGAAGATATGATTAAACATATAGTCAAATAGGACAACTTTGGCAGATAAATCTTGAGCATGTAGAATATTGCTGTCAAAGGAGACACAGCCCTGAGCCTAAGCTGTTCATCTATTTCAAATGAATTGTCTGTATTTGTTCACTACTTAGAAACTTACCCAGGCCAGCAGCCATCAAACAGCCAATCATTTGATACCTCACACTTGAGTCTGGATTATGATGATTTTCAAAGGAGGTGATCATTATAATCACTTAAGTTTATATAAAGCCTTTCTAAGGACTCAAGCAATTATAAAATCACATAGGGTAAATCATATTTTAACCTCAGCCCCTCCTTCTATCAGGAAGACTGTGGGCAGTCAACTCTCTGATTCTGAGACACTAATGAAGCTAATAACTGTAGAAAAGCACCCAGCAAATCAGCAAGATGGTCATAAATGAAAGGGGCATCATCAATATCATTGTACTTTTTCAACCACCAAATGAGTTGGTGATCTAGCTCTGATCCCAGGACTGCATGTCTAATTCATGAAAACTGTCCTAAGAAGTCATAAGAAGTATTCCAGATTGAAGGAAGACGAATGAAGCCATGAAGAATGGGGTTTGGATGAAAGCATAGTTTTGGAAAGTTAAAATATTGAAATATCTAGACTCAAATCAGGACCCTTGAATTCTTCTCTTTGAGAACAGAAAGGTAAGATAATCATTTTTAACTGAGGTCTTAATATAATTCATTAACAACACTCTGCTGGGGTTTTCCACATTTCTTTTCTCATTCAATCTTAACAATAAACCTGAAGAGGTAAATGTTACCATTTTAATACCACAGTTGAGGAAACTGCGCCTTCGAGTTAACGGAACCTAATCTAATATCACAGAGCTAACAAAGGGCTGCTTCAAAGAGGATCCAGTGCTCATTTTACGAGCCATGTGGCTTGGAAGTCACAGTGCATGATAAATGTGGGGGTTGAGTAGTTAAAACTTACAAGTCTAGAAAATGAGCCTCAAACAGCATGAATATACTGCTCACAGAGCAAGGTGGGTCAGATATTTAGGGGCTTTTTGATCAGTGCGCTATGACCGGTCCTTATCTCTTCATACCCCCGCCAGATACAATGTCTGGACCTCAGTAAATCTGATGTCTGGAACCACCGATGATTCAGCTCTTCCTTACCGCTTCACTGCCACCTATCTTGAACCATATATTGTCTTTGAAAAGCCAACTCAAAGAAATCCTGCTTGTTTCTCAGGCTGGCACACTGGCTTTAAGTTATACAAGCTTGAAACCAATTCAGTTTTGGCCCATAATATGATAGCATGAGCAAAAGCTTGCCAATGGATCTGCCAAAACAACAACAACAACAGCAAAAAGGCTCCTGAGTTATTTCTTTTTCTTCTCTTTTCTTTTAAAGTACTATATAAATTAGGCTATACTAATCAGCAAAACTACTAAATGTGTTTTGGACAGAGCTGAGTTTATATCCTATTTATAACCTATTTCCAAATTATAAACAGAAAACCTGAGGTAAGTAACTTGCCAAAGTTCTTATGGCAAGGCAGAGACTGTGACACAGCAGAATATAAAGAATGCATATCTGGATTCTAGGTCAAATGCTGCCTTTAGTAGCTTGTGACCTCAAACAAGTATTTAACTAGTTGAGAACTCACCTTCTTCAGCAGTAAATGAAAGGACTGAACTAAATGATTTATAAAATCTCATTAAATTCTACTGTTCACTCTATAAGTCTACTGCAGGTTTGGTGACACTGTATCAGGAAAGATTTTTTTTTTTTTCAAGAAAATTCTGAATTAGCAGTATACCCTTTGGTTTGGAAATGCTAAACACAATTTTAGATCCCAAGTCCCTTTTGGTTTGTTAACCTCTCAGGAGGGTAGAAACAACTTTTTATACTTACTTTGTCCAGGACTACACAGGACAAAGTTAGGGCTCTTCACAGGCAGTAACTGATGATGCCACGGAGAACTGCGGCAGTACAGTTACGGTCACTGCGCTATAGGTGAGAAATGCGCTGTTGTTGGAAACGACGCAATAATGAAAGTAAGCGTAGTAGTGGAGACGGTGGTAATGGTGCTGGTGGCAACAGAGGCAGCAGATGACTAATCACACAACCCGACCTTTAACTCTTAGGCGTACACACTGCTACCGTGAATATCAGACACATTCTGCTGTATTTGACGAAGGAAAAGCTCAACTTTTCCATCAAACCCTATGCCAAACAGACTCTATCTATGTGAATGTGTGCTCTTATCTTTAGAATAAACAGCTGAAGAGAGGTTATCTAACTTAAAAATTATTAATTTTTTTTCAAAAAGTCTATTTTACAGATGTTAAAACGAGTTTCAGAGAATATCTAAGGGCAAAGAAAAAGCACTTAATACTCTTAATACTCTTAACAATGTATACGTACATATATTCTAATTACATAAAACAATGTATATATATATGAGAGTGTTAGAGTGTTATATGTGGCTTTCTTCTTTATAATTGAATTGTTTCTAAATTTTTACAATATATATTTATTATGTTTATCATCAGGGGAAAAAACAAGCAATGAATGTTACAAGAAAATCTGCTTAAGGCTGAATACGCCACTTCAAGGACATGTCAGCAATAAAAAAAGAGCAAGATTGCAAAACTCACTGCACGGGAGCAGAGCTGGCCTTGTCACTTTGCAATAGGTCTATCAGTGTGGCACTGTATTTGAAGCCGGTGTGGACACAGACAAAAGCTCTCAAGAGGGGAGAGGAAAATTGCAGCGTAGGTCTTCATTATCAGAGCAAACACTAAAAGAAGACTGATAGCAGATACAGAGATCTATGCCTCATCAGGGCCTTATACTGTTCCCCCATATTGCATGGTCTCCTTCTTAGCTCTGTGGATCCATGAAAGCAGTTGCTTTCTTATTTCATGGATCACATTTTTAGTGTCCTGGAAATTGCTTTTATAAAAGTATTCTGTAATAAAGATTTTGTGGGAAAGAAGAGTTGTGGTGTGACTTCCCAGCAGGGATATATATTTTTTAACCTATAGGAAATCTTTTACTTCCAGAAATTGTTAGGCAGCCAGGCATAATATCAATGGTCCTAACCAAACTCATCTATCTAGATTTGCAAAGTAATCCCAAGCACAGTAATAAAGCAAAAACCTGCCTGCTGTGTTCCAGCCACGGGTATTATGTAAGGCTAAGCAGGATGTCCGCACCTGACACTCCTATTTCACACTGAACTAAAAAACGGAAAACTATGAAAGAAGTTCCACATTACAGAGGAGATATTGCTCGATAAGACAGTAACTCAGATCTATGTTAGACTTTTTGTACATATTATTCAGGGTTATTGGATTGAAGTTTGCTTTATGGGACATAAGAATTCCCTACACTAGTAGAATAAAGTTGCCTAAGTTGGCAGCTTATATATGAAACAGAACACTAGAATGCAGCAAAACAAATATTTGGACAACCCCTAAGGAAGAATTATGCTCTCTCTAAAAGGGATTTTTAAGTCCCCAAACTAAAAGGCCTATTTGTAGAAGCGAGTGAATACATCATCGTTGAAGATGTAGTCAGATGTAAGTGGCTATGAAACTAGCTCATGGCAATGCATTGTGCTGTTTCCACACAGGTCTGTCCTGATCTATGGAATTAGGACAAGAAGTAGAAGCAAACCTAGTGGGGAAATTAGATTTGAAAATTGCATGTGTTCCTTAACATGTTAAACATATACATAACATAGAATCTGGTCACTCCACTCCTAAGCGTTTACCCAAGAGAAATAAAAACATATATTCACAAAAAGGCTCGTACACAACTACTCATAGCAGCTTGTTTTGTAATAGCCAAGTAGCAGGAATAACCCAGATGTTCATCAACAGAGAATGATAAACTATATGACCATTCAATAGAATATTATTCAATTAAAAAAGGGAATGGATTATTGATACAAATAACAACCTGGCTGGATCTCAAAATAATGCTGAATGAAGGAAGCCAAATAAGAGTACATACATATGATTCTATTTAGACAGCATTCTAGAAATTGCAAATCAATCTACAGTAACAAATCCGTTTGCGGTCTGCAGCAAGGAGTGATTAGATTACAAAGTGTCATGAGAAAGTTTTAGGTTTTGATGTATATATTCCTTATCTTGACTGTGGTGATAGCTTCAGGGTTAAATACGTATGTCTATAAAACATATCAAATCGTATGCTTTCATATGCATAGTTAACTAAATGTCAGTTATACATCAATAATGCTGTCAGAATTTGCATCTACTTATTCAAATGCCTACCTAGACATATACTACATAAAGTAACAATTGTTTGCTTAGCCCAAGAGTATAATTACAACTGGGACCACGCAATGTGAATTTCTGTTGAATAAAGTACATGAAAGGAGTAATACTGCAAATTCAGTTTTAATCATTTAATCTCTCTCTTGTTTTCCCTATTTAATAAAATGGACCTCAATTTGTAGTAAGGGACTACATATTTAATTAAAGATTGTTAATTTTTGTTATCAATGTTAAATGTTCAGTTCACAGACACCTTATCCATGGGTCATATCACTAGGGCGCTTAGAAATAAAAAAATCACAGCTTTAGTAAAATAATACCAACTGCAGGCTTTTATATATGGACTCAATGTGAAAAGACCACTGATAAGAATGGTAAGATATTATAGCAGCAATGTGATTTTTCTATCACTTAACGTGTTTATAAAATATCAAACCAAGCTTTAAACTTTTTTTCACTTCATTCAAGGCAATGGTTTTCAAAAAAATGTAGTATTAAAATCCCTTTCTTAAATGAAATTAGAGAACGCTAATATTCACAACAATGCAAAATATGTAATGATTCTGACTAAAGCATAAAGCAGTGAAGCAGGTGTGTGTGCATGTGTGTGTAGGTGGGCATGTGTGTGTGTACCTGGTACAAAGCCTGGAGAGTCAGGCCTCCCTCTTGCCCATCTTTTATTGCAGTCTGGGAAATAGTTCTACTCACGCCAACCACCCAGAGACCACTATGCTTTCACCCTGGAGAGTCTAACCTCCCACATTTAACCAGAAGTTGGCCCATGCTATTTCAGTAAAGTATCATGAGGCTCCCGGTTAAATGTGCAGAATTAATGATAATTACATACCTACACTTCTTCTTGTATATGATTAATGTGACTATAATGTTTAGTTCATTTAAAAATATAACAGTAAAATAATAAAATAGCAATTACAAATGTTCATTGTAATAAATACAGGGGTCATCTACTGCACTTCATCTACTCTACTCATGTGCGTCTCCCTCTGGATTTATCCAGAAGTAGTCTTAGATGTCACCAGACTCATGTCGTAGAGCATGTGTAGACAAAAATATTGTTTTCAAAAACCCACTCAGGCTGTCTTTGGATGAACAATATTAGAGTGTCATTTATATAAAACACTGAAGCTGTATGCTAAATAAAACTAAAGATAGCATATGCTATATATAAAGCCAATAGTTCTTTTTACAGCCTGATGAAAATTAATCCTAAGTACTCTTCAGCTGAACTATCTTTTCTTACTTTTCAACTCTCACCTTTTATTCTTATCTTTTCACCGATTCAAAGTAATTTAGTATGCCAATCATTTTTTTCCTAATATTGATCTATCTTAAAAACTCCTTTTCCCTGCAGATCTTATCCACTATCCAGAAACCAGAAATAATATTTAGTCTCTGGAAAGGAGAAATCGTTTTCAAAATCATTTTAGAGAGAGACAATCTACCTTGGAATAGGATCCCTGTTATCAATGTGGCGATATGAAAAAGTATGCCATGTTCTATGTAAGAGAATTTGCTAGACTTAATTAAACTCAGTGACTGTCGGGGCTGTGTGTGGGTGTGGGTGTGTGTGTTTGGTGTGTGTGTGAGACACTTTTTTTTTTTTTTAATTTAAAGGTATCAAACATTACCTTTTTTAAATTTAAAAAGAGAAAAAATTTAAATAGATACAGATTCTATTCCCAAGATATTTATAGATAACTGTATGAAGTGCAGCAGAGTTAGGTGTTATGGGACTGTCATAAATTGTGAGGTCACCACCTTTATGAAACTAAGTTCTGTGTACTGAGTTTTAGTGAAAATTTCATGAGTATTGAAATATATTATTCACATTCTCCTATCAACATACACCTTTATTTGCACAATGAAAAACTTTGATTCACGCAAAATATCCTGTTTGACTTGTTTTGTTAGACTCTACAAGCTGTTCCTTATTACACTCTCACTAATATTTACAAACTGTTTTAGCTTCATGCTAAAGTGAATAATACAGTGCTCCTCAAGATTTTCCATGATCTTATGGACAGGGTAGTTTTTAATTCCTCATGTTGTTTAACCATCTTTTGATCCTACTAAGGAAGTAGACCGTCTAAACACAGCTTTCACTTAAGATCTCAGCTCTGGAATCTTTGCATAATTAAAATAATAACCACTTCAGTATTATATTTTAAACTAAGTAAGGAATAAGTTCAGCATTTTGGGGCAAGAAGTCAGAAAAACCAGCTTCTCATTTTTGCTTTTCATTCACTCATTCATTCACTTTTCCAGTTAGTAAATATTCATTAAAATGCCAGACAAAAAAGAATGGATATTGTACCAAAAGTGTTTCCTCATCTAATTGGATAGTGACATTTATTTATTCTGTGACCCTAGAAGGTTATTTGGTACTTGGTTTTACGTACTATAAAAGAAAGACAGCTGTCCCTGCCTTCTTCATGTTCTACATTTTACTGCCTCCTCATCGAGATGTTATTACGGGCAACTCAGGTGATAAATATAGATTTAACTCTGTATACATAATGTAAGACAGTCTTTTCATTTTTATGTGAAACTAGTTTTATAAAGCCACTTTCTCAGTTCAGGGAACAGAATAGTTTCTCACTAAAATTTTCTCTCTGTTCTTTTTGTCCTAAGATGCAGTATAGGAGATAAATTAAGACCATGCACGTTGGAATGAAAAAAAAAATTAAATTCCAATCCTGATACACCACAGATTAATTGTGGGTATGGGGGAAGTATATCAAACTCCTTCAATTTTGATGTACCTATCTTATAGGGCTGTTATAAGAAATATATGAGAAAGTAGTATGTATTACTCAATCTAGTACCAGGAACAATAAGCACTCAAATAAATATTAGCTATCATGTCATTCTAACTTATGTCAAGAAATATTAGCTATTATTTCTGATTAATACTGTATTGAAATGCTAAATAAAGAATATTAGACCAGGAGTTAGAAGACTGGTCCTGGCTCAATCACTTACTGACTAGATAATATCAATCATGTTATTTTTAACTTTTAGAGTCTAAATCCTTTATTCTATAAAATGGGATTCATTATATCTGAAAGGGCTTGAAAGTCTAAATAAGTAAAGTATATAAAAATTAAAGTATGTTATAAGTGTCAATTAAACGACAGCTGTATTATTATTAAGTTGCATCACCTTTTACTTTCAGTCAGTTTATTAGATAATTGAAAACACTCTGAAAAACCAATTCAAAGAAGCTAAGTTGGGCTCAAACAGAGAAAATTTGAGACAATTTTTTAAAAAAAATGAATGCTTCATCTCTTTAAAAAGTATATTGAAGGTAAAAATAAGAGGCCCAGGAGAGGGCAAGAAAGCAGCAGAGACCCGAAATTACGTGAGAAGTGGTTCAGAATAGAAGGAATTGCAAACTACTTGTAGTCACCTAACGCAAATGGCAGTAAACAACAGAAGCTATGAAAATAGCCCAGGTGAAAAGGCCAGTGGCTTTCATACATTTTGTGCTTCTCTCTATAAAGTACATTTTTCCATATAAAATCTCAGCTATCATATACACGCACATGCACACACACACACACACACACACACACACATACTTACATGATATAAAGACATGATTCAACTGAAGGTAGGAAACCAGAAACCCTGCCCACTAAAGCCCTCTCTTGCACCAGCACAGAGGCCCCTGATTTCTTTCTTTGGAAGGATCAGTAAAACATAGTAGTTCAAGAAGTAGAGGTCAACAGTTAAAATTATGTCAGGTTCCTTAATTGAACAAAGCCTTTATTAGCCCTTGGCC
Organism: Eschrichtius robustus; assembly: GCF_028021215.1. Classification (NCBI taxonomy): domain Eukaryota; kingdom Metazoa; phylum Chordata; class Mammalia; order Artiodactyla; family Eschrichtiidae; genus Eschrichtius; species Eschrichtius robustus. Next base: position 71,875,489 of record NC_090830.1, read on the forward strand.
TAATTTTGGCAATTCATAGTTAAACAGTGGAAATTAAAAATCACTAAATACTATTGCTTATAAATCTCCACACCTAATTTAAAACACTGCTAGTTGCACCTAGATAGAGGGACCTATTTCTTACAGCTCTCTATTACTTAAAAAAACCTGCAAAGTTCTTTGATTACACATCTTCCTCAGTATTTCCTCAGTTTAATTTTTATGCAATACACATATATATACACATACACATATACTGCATTATCTATACTAGCTTAATATGGCCATCGCTTTGTATTGCAGAAGAGATGAACACTCTTGGAGTGATCACGGGGAAAAAAAAGTTGTTGAGATTTAGTAACTCTGAAATATTTGCCCTAAGACAACCAGAGAAACTGTGGTACAAAAGATTTTCACGGTCATTTTTCATCTCATTACAAATTAGAATCTATTATATGTTGTAGTTTTTTTTTTTTTACCACATAAACAACATTATTGACTTTAATATTTTTGTTGCAACAAGTGCCCATAAATGAGACAGTGAATTGATTTTAAATATGGTACTATCTCTCTTTCTGTGCCAACAACCTAAATCCAATTTTTATTCCAGTCAGAGCATCTGCTCCATATGGCACATCTCCAAGGAGCTCTGATTCCTCTAAATGACTCCCGGTATTTAAAAATCAAGACCAGGAAAGAGGTGTGCTCATTGTAGCTAAGGCATCATTGCTCTAAGCCCTTTTAGTAAAGGAACTAGGAAGTTATTTGGAAGATTATGACTCCATACTCACAAATAACAACAATACATAAAAAAAAATATTACATGGCAAAGTGAGATATACTCCAGAAATTTAAGAATGCTCCACTATTAGGAATTCCAATAATATAATTCACCATATTACTAGATATAAAAGTAAAAAAAAAAAAAATGATTCCTCCAGATGCACTGAAAAGCCTTTGACAAAATTCCGTATCTTTCCCTAATTAAAACATTCAATAAAATAGAAAGTTATTGCTACTCCCTTAATATGCTACACCTATTTCAGCTCTAAAGTCGGCATGCTAGTTAAAAACACCACAGGTATTCCCACTAAGGTTAGAAACAAAGTGAAATGCCAAATGTCTCTATTATTTAACATTGAGAAAAAAAATCATAATTGTTTGGGAAGATTTGAAATAAACAATCTCTATTTGCAAGTAATATGATGTTATACATGAAACCCAAAGAGAGTCAAACAAAAAATCTAAACAACAAAATAAAATAACTCATGAGACTTCTGGTTTCAGCTCTGACGTGCAAAGAGCTTAGAAGTTGTCCTCACTGTAAGAAAAAAGGAGAACAAACTGAAAATGACTGACTCTTCTTAGCTTCATCAGAAAATTGAGGTCATAGGACAAACTTCTACTCCAAAATCTAGAGAGAAAGGTAAATAACATGAAGAGAAACTCAACTAAGAAAAGCTTACCTTTGGGATTGGGATTGACATATATACACTAATATGTATAAAATGGATAACTAACAAGAACCTGCTGTATAAAAAAATAAACTAAATAAAATTCAAAAATTAAAAAAAAAAAAGAAAGAAAAGCTTACCTATAGCAGAAGCTGCAGGAGTCGTAACTGGTAGAAACACTTACATGGTAATTTTTATCAATTGTTGAAGACTGAGGGTGAGCTAGCATGAAAGTGAGAAATTCCTGGGGGGTCACAGCCTTTGGGGGCCCCCATACACTTTCAAGGGTTTTACTTCCAGAAACTCCACCTGGTTCTTACGGTGAAGATTTAAGGAAAAAAACCTCAGGTCTCTAAGATGAGATGGGGAAGAAAAAATATTGTGAAGTATTCCTTGAGCTTCTCTGTTTTATACGCTTCCTCTCTCCAGTTCTTTATCCAACTCCCACCCCCTCTAGCCTTCCTGTATCACCTAATGTGGGGCTAGGAATAAGAAACACTTGTGAAGCTCACATGCCAGGTGCAGGCCCACTAAAAGACTCAGATATAATCACAGGTTCCCCTCCCCCGCACCGTACCATTACATTAAAACAAGACCCCAGTATAATAACAATAGATTACAGATATAAAGTGCTGCAAAGAGCAGACGCTATTAAGAAAGAGTTCTCAGGGAAACCCAATGATAACAGAGGAGAACGCAAACAGGTACAACAGAGGAAACAAGGCTCTGGCACCAAAAGTGCATCAAACAATAAACACAGCCCAACTCCTAGGCAGTTTAACATAAAACCTCACACTAAAGACCTATGGACTTCAATTTCTATTACCCATGTCCAGCTTTCAATAGGAAATTATAAGGCACAGTATAAGGCAAACCAAAAACATAGCCTGAAAAGACAAAGCAAGTATCACAACCAGATTCAGATATGACACAGATTTAAAAATTATAGACAGAGAATTAAAAAAAAAAATCTATTCTAACCTAAAAACAAAAAATACAAGAACTGATGGGTAACATAAGCAGAGAGGTAAAAACTAAGAATGAATCAAAAGGAAATGCAAAAATCCAAAAACAATGAAAATGAAGAATTCCTTTGATGGGATCATCAGTAGATTAGACACAGCTGAAGAAAGAATCAAAGCATTTCAAATTACATCAATAGAAACTTCCCAAATTAAAATGCAAAGAGAAAAAAGAATGAGGGGAAAAAAACACAAACGTCCAAGAACTGTGGGACAATTGGAAAGGTATAATAAACAGATAATTAGAGAAAGAGAAGAAAGAGAAAACAGAGCAGAAGAAACATCTTAAGTGATAATGGCTGATAATTTTCAATAATTAATGACAGATAGCAAACCAAAAATCTCAGAGAATACCAAGTAGGATAAACACCAATAACTAAATCTAGGCATATCATATTCAAACTACAGAAAACCAAAGATAAAGAACAAAATCTCAAAGAATTTAGAAGAATAAAACCCTTTATTTATGGAGGAAAAAGAATAAGAATTTCAGGTTACTTCTTACCAGAAACCATGCAAGGAAGAGTGAAATATTTAAAGTGTTTATAGAAAAAAAAAAAAAAAAGAAAAACACCAACCTAGAATGCTATAAACAGAAAAATTATCCTTTGAAAATGAAGAAATAAAAAGTTTCTTCATTTTAACAAAAGTACTATATTAATAAAAGATGTTAATAATAGGGGAAACTGGGCATGAGCTATATGGGAATTCTTACGGCAGAGAAAATAACAGTAGGCTTATTTAGTAAAATTTTTTATGTATTTTGTCCATTTAGTCATCAAAAGCCTCATTTCCAGGACTAATGTACAAGGATCAAACATCTGGATCTTTACACTCTCTCTCAATGACAGTAATTTAAAATTAATCTTCATTTGTTTACAATTTCAAATTTCTATACTGAACGGCCAGAAAAGCCAAAGCTCCCCCAGGTTTTCTGGTCATATTGTTTTCCTCTGCCCTATGTGATTTTCTCCCTACTGACTGAAAGAAAGGAAACCTAAAATCTGACAGATTAACAATGAAATCTTTTATACCATTTCCTGAGATTCATCTCAGATTTATGGCTGCACGCTTAGAGATATCATGATACAGAAATGATGGGCAAGAAATAAAACTGTATTTTCCCCTTTCTTACTTCAGTGGAGTACAATTTCCATTTATTCACACCATATTTCCTCACACAATATGTTCTTCAGACCAAAGGCTATAAATGTGAATATATTCATAGGCAAGAGTACCCCTGATGCCATTTATACCTTGCTGGCATTTTGTTCCAGCTCCTGAGAGCCACTCGCATCTCATATGAATGGCTTACAACATGTACTGACTTAGAATTTCCTCTGTAAAATGAAAGGTCCTCCTTTGACTACAATACTCTTATTTTGATTAGTTATTTATAACACAAACTTGCTAATGAGTTAAAAGAAAATCTGTTTATGAGTGTTCAGAGTTTATCCAACTTTGGTTTTTGCAGGTGTTACAAATTAGATTCAAATTTGGAGAGTGAGCAGTCCCCTCCTTTTTCCTATCTCTATTTCTATAAAGAATATTTAAAACATTTAAATTTCAATATTTCTCATACTAGAATAGAGAAGCACAATGATCCCTATCAAGGTGGTCATGTATTTGTCAAGTGAAGGGCATGGAGAGACACCGCAAGCACTGCACTGCTCTAGGAGGAACTCAGAGGCAGCAAGCCCCAGTCTTGAGTCATCCCTGACGTGATGTTTGGATCAGACAAGGATGTAATATTCCGGGTTGAGCTCTAGGAAAAGGGTTCTGTCTTCTTGCTCTTTTTCCTAGTTATTTAGTGGGGACCCAGGAGGGTTGAAGGAGCATGTTGCAATAGGGGATTCTGTGGTTCTGAAAGGAGCCTTATTAGTGAGTAAAAGGATTTGCAATTGCATGATGGATGTCCAGGGTGTTTGCTAACCACGTTTAAAGCACGGTAGACCTTTGGGAGAAGTTGATGTTTTGAGTAGTCGCTCCTTTGTCTGCAGGATACAGACCAATATTCCAGCTAACTCATTGCCAGACAACACAAAGAGACCCTGGAAGTTCTGAAGAAAGACATATTATCTGTTACTCATCTTTCAAATTTTCACATCAAAATCAGAGCTAGAGGAAGTGTGATTTTTATTTAGTTAAACCCCCTCCTCCTTCCAATTATTTCCAGAGAAGTAGGTTAAGAACCAATAAACTATGAGAAGGAAATTTAATTTTTAGATACATTTTAAGGGTGTGACTAATCCAAGAGCAAAACAGAAAATTAAGTTAAAAATTCAGTTTCCTGACATTTCATAATACTCACAATGAACCCTAGGAACAGAGATATATACCACACTTTCTTTTTTAAAATTTTAAAAAACTTTTTATACATTATTTAAAGATTACTTTTCATTTACAGTTATTACAAAATATTGACTATATTCCCCAAGTTGTACAGTACATCCTTGAGCCTATCTTACACCCAATAGTTTATGCCTCCCACTCTCCCACTCCTATATTGCCCCTTTCCCCTCCCCACTGGTAACCACTAGTTGTTCTTTATATCTGTGAGTCTGCTTATTTTTTGTTATATTCGCTAATTTGTTGTACTGTTTAGATTCTGCATATAAGTGATATCATACAGTATTTGTCTTTCTCTGTCTGACTTATTTCACTTAGCATGTCCTCCAAGTGATATATATCATACTTTCTATAAATTACTCCTTTTTAATGATTTCAGCCTGATCCATAAATGCATCAGGCATTGAAGGTTACATTTGTCTTCATGTATTTGCCCTCTTTGACAATAAAATAACCATTGTTTATTGGCCACTGTTGAACAACAAACCTGAATAGGCATCTAGGAATGTTCTGTCCTACCCTGCAAACCCCACACTGCATGGTTAAAAGAGAAATATGACCAGCTCATTTTTTGAACTTCTGTGTAAGAAAGTGTCAACTGATATTTTAAAATAGTTGGTTATAACAGAAGTGAATTTTGACTTTTCAGTCTCTTGGATGGTTGATGGGAAGCATCTCCTCTCTTAGCTCATGCTTCTTTGTGTGTGTGTGTGTGTGTGTGTGTGTGTGTGTGTGCTTTTTTAATTTTAAAGGAATTTGTTATTCTTGTTGCTGTCGGTGGTGATGGTAGTTGAGGAGAAGCTGGGGTTAGGGGAGATGATAATCTAAGAGCATTAGATAGAACATTTTAAGACAAAGATTTTACTTGCAGTGTAGTTTGTTTAATGGTAATTAGTTTATTATCGAAAATCTGGGGAATTCATGAGATTATAAATTTACACTAAAGAATGCTGTTAGTTTGATACAAAGAACAACAAAGAGATGATTTCTCAGAATTTGAGATTTAAAAAAAAAAGGTGCCCTCAGACAGTTTAACATATAAACTGTAGAATGAACACATAATTGCTCAGATTATGGACATAAGAAATTGTCAGTTGCAAAGAAAATTTCAAACCTAAAACAAACTTAGCCCGGCTTGACTCAGAGATACATAAAGTAAGATTTTAAGGGATGAGGTATAGTTGAATATAGATGAAAATTTTATTAATTTTTCTAGCATTCCAATAGATTGATTATGTAACCCTTGGGACCATTTCCTTATCTGATAGTGATAAATTACCCAAATAAAATAATGTTAAACATAAGAAGATATGATTTAAATTGAACTTAGGGAGTCATTGGAAAAAAAAAAAAAAGTTGCCTTCCAATGTAAGTACTGCCAAGAAGTTGAAAATAATGTGTATTTTAAGGCAGAGGTTTCCTTATAGAGAAGATGGACATCCAGGTTATTAAAGTTGATATAATTAATAAAATCCACATATAATCAACTGCTTTTAATTTGTTTCCACTTTCATCAATCTTCTAATAATTTGGCTTCCTGTGTAGTTTTCCTTTAGTTAGAAAACATATAATAGGTGAAACTTGCGGGAACTTGTAAGTCTTCTTGAGAGTTACATATTTCTTATTATAAATTAAAATATAAAATCATGGCTTATAGCCTTTACTTTCTAATGAGTTTAATTATCAATATTCAGTGTTCCATCAACTAAAGCAATGTCTGTGATGAACTAACAAGATTTTTTTTTCCCTGAATGTACAAAATCCTGCCTCTTGAAGGGGTTTCAACCACATGACCTCCCTTTTGATAATGTTACGAAATTGTCCTCTGACTTCTTTCAGATATGTATAAACTACACCACAGGAAGTGAGTTATTTTTTTAACAGTATAGTACACTAAGTATCTTGTTCATGCCACTTATATACTTGGCTCTCTCTACCAAAGCCTAGCAGTACCTATTTAGTACTGTGCCCAGTTTAACAAACATCATGTATACAATCTAACAACCTCTAGACAGCTATCAGTTTATTAAACTATTGAGAAGAGTGGGAAACAATTTTGTTCCTTACCTATCATGTACCAGCCATTGGTAGCACTGTCTCCACATTACAGACTCACAGGAAGCTGAAGATCAGAAAATTTATCCTGTCATTCTGCTAAGAACTGGTAGAGTTAGTTTTGGGCCAGGATTTATGCAAGATCTGTGTGACTCCAACATGGAACTCTTTCTGTGACACTGTGATAGTAACTCAACTGCCATAAATAACAGGTAGAGAATGATACATTATAAGGATTAAGGATCTGACAACAATGTGTAACACTTGTTTTTTTTTGTACTATTTTCCCCCATTTAATTTGGATACTATAGATACTACTGGCAGAAATTATTTAGAAAAAAGAGAAGCATATAAAAATAAATGCAACAATCATATGGAAAGAAAAAGTGAATTGCAGAGGAGGGAAAGTTAGAAGAATTGTTTTTTTTTTTTAAGATGGTGATAACACTTCGTAAATTGTTCCAAGTCCTTCTGATTACTGGCTTTACTGCCAGAATAGCAAGCCAAGTTAAGCAGTTAAACCACCTGAATTCCTGATAATGTAATATATTATTATATTTTGAGTATTCTGGGGGAAAATATTTTAATACATAAGTGCTCATTTTCTCCCTAACAGAATACACCACCCAACAGTATTATGGAACTCAGTTATAAAAATATGAATCATTTAACAGAAATCTGCTATCCTGAAAATTGGAATATATATGAATTATTGATTGAAATATGCTTACGGTATCAAAAATGTATGGAGGTTTTTCAGTGTTTTAAAAGCTTGATATAAAGACATAAAGTAATAGCTACTGAAATACAAGGGGGTTTTGAAGCATTACAACCATGCTTTCTATTTTGATCAGAGAGCTAACTGATCCATAATTTTTTTAAGTTTCTTTCTGAAAAGTTGAAGTTGAGTCCCAGGAAAGGAACTTAGGGCACTGATAAAGTAAAACTGCCACTTTTCGACTTGGTAGTTAAACATATCTTCCCTCTGTCTATTAAGCGCAGTGGTTCTGTCACAAATCCTGTTTCTTACTTATAATTAATTAAGTAAAACTAAAATGTTTAAAGCTACTACAAATCAAATTTAATTTAAATGGCTATAATAACTTAAACAAAGATAAATGGAATGGCTTTCTTATGCTTCATTACTTTCTCTAATTCCTTTTGAAACATTTCTATAAGAGAAGTCTAAGGATGGAGAGGGAGCAGGGGTTGACCACTGGAATCCTAATTAAACTACCAAATGAATACTTTAACCCCCAGTGGTTCCAGCACTGGTTCTTTCCACTTATTCCATTCCCTCTGTCGTCTCAACTTTATAATATGAATTTTAAATATATATATGATATAATTGTTATAGTCTAATTTATCTTGAACTTTAGACCATATTTCAGTTCTAATGTGGAAATGTAATGTTGATTTAGGGGTCTAATTAAAAAGATGGCTAAACTGTAAATTAATTACTTAATTACAAGTTTAAAATATGTCGTGTAGTATGTTCCAAGACTGTACTCTTTTACCACTAAGGGGCATTTGAATGAATAAAAAGGAAATTCCATACCCTTATAAAATCCTTTTTTATTTTTTTGTTAAGGCAATCTATTTTTGTTATGTCATGAATTCATTGCATTATTGTGATTTCTTTTTTTAATATAACATCCCTAAAAGCTCTATTTATAGTTTATGCATAGAACCAAGAGCAGAGTAGAATTTATTAAAAGTAGGCCGAGCAATTTTTTAAAAAATTGAGATCGGATCACATAATGTTTATGTTTTGTTTCCATGGCTATGCAAGAAAATTAACTTTTAGTCAATTATATAACTTTATGCAGGACTTATTTTTGCTTATTTAATTTCATAATTTTATACTTTTATCCAACTGAATGGTACATTGCTGAATTCTGAAAATGTTGGGAATTTAATTAATCATTTATTTATTTCTTGAGCTTAGAATATCATATGAAAAAGAAAATGTGCTGTTGGCTGGTTAGCTCTTAATTTTTTAGTAGGTCAAGCACTCAAATAATTTAGCAGTTGAAGCTACACTGAACAGTGTACACAGGGAAATCTCACTATCCCACTTGATACACACATCCAGCCCCCCACCACACATACACTTTTAGAGAACTCTATCTCTTAGTTTATTTTTCCAGTATTTCTTTTAGCAAAATGCAAGAAAATGTATATATGTGCCACTTACTTCCCCACTGCTTGTATAAAAGGTAGCGATATACACTGTTCTCTTCCTTACTTTTTTCACTTAATATATCCTTGTAAATACCCCACATCAGTACATAGTTATCTTCCTAATTAATAAAGGGGAACCTGTTTCCTACTTGTTACCGGGAATAAAAAATAGCCTTTTAGCCTTCTCCCTGCTGTCTATCCACATGCTGTTGAAAATCTAACATCTGTAAGTTCTGCTCTATAACTATAGCACTTGGCCTCTCCTGTGAAGGCCATTTTCCACATAAGGACAAAAGGGAGTGCAGATTATCACCACATTGTACAGATACAGAAGCATCAGAGAGGGACATGGTCCCCAAGGCACCATTATGCCACAGAGAGATCTGCTTGGATAGACGGGACTAGCTGAATTATACACACCATTGAGAGGTCCCCCCAGAAGAGACCCTGGTCCACATATGTCTCTATATATTATTTACAGGGAAAATGGGGCAGGAGTTCTCAAATGACTATGTGAAAATAGGCACTTCTTGGTGGAGGAAATAGTCTGTAGAAAGGGGTAACCTCTGGATCTCAAAGGCCCTTACCAGCAAGGTTTTTCTTTGTGCTAACTCAGATCTCCTGAGTCAGCTTATTGCTAAACTACTGAAAGGGGGAAGGCAATGAGCCTCCAGGGCCACCTGAGTTTGTCTCTCTTCATGAAGTGTTTTTATATTTTCATGAGCACTGAGGCTTATTCATAGATATGGAGAGAAGTAGATTCAAAATGAAATGTGCATTCTGGGTTATCGGCTAAGTTCACTTGCTAAGTGGCTCTTTCTTATATCTCAGCCTTACATTATGAGATCCAAATCTGAATCTTAGTAAAATTAAAAATACTGGCCTTTCTAGGCCATTTGCAATGTTAAACCAGGATAGCAATGTTCTCTACTGAATAAAACAAAATGACATAAGTCCAAAATAATAAAAGGAAATAGACCTACTTCAGAAGAACATCAACTGATTTACATTGAACTGTAGGCAGGAAGGACTCCAATGTCTCATATAGGTATTTATTAAACCTCTCCCACTCTCTAGATACCACTTAGCACCTAAAGGAATATTATTTGGGGTCCAGCCATGGAGAAGATTTTAGACACTAGGATAAGACAAAGAACACACACATTGTAAATAAATCACATTAGGATTTTTTTTTAACCTGTACATTATAACATTAGTGCTTAGGAAATCTAATGGAGGCAGAAACAGTAAAGGGTAGTTTTATGGGAATGACATCACAGATTTTCTGTAGAATACACAGATTTTGACTGGTTAGAAAGTCAAGGAGGAATGCTTTTGTTCTGAACATATAAACCCTCTTCTAAATTGAGCTGTTATTGGAAGTTAGAAATTTTTTGTTGCTGTTGTATTTTTGCTTTGTGTTTTCATTATTTTTCTACTTGCATCTCCCTTGTTAAACCTTTGATTTGGGGAAGAGTGCCATTACTGGAAATGAGTTTACAGAATTAATCTCAAAAACAGAAGGAAATGGTTCTCACCTAAATATTAAGAAATAATCTCTATACTGGTGTACTAGCAGAATTATGATTCAGGGATAATAATTCTATGAAATGTAATTAAACACACGATATATTTTTCTTTTAAATTTCCATTGTTACTTTTTTAAAGTACAATTATAATTCAAGTTCTTTGTAACAAGTGAAATTTAAAAAGATTAAAGGAAAAGATAATATTTTACCACTTGCCCTCCTTTCCCACTCCCTGAAACGGCCAGCATAATGTGTGGGTTTCTCATTTTATCCAGGTGTTCTATGTATCTGTAAGATCATGTTTCTCACTGTAGAAAAACAGATTTAGCTCTCACTCTTTTTATAGGCTACATAACAGTCCATAGAACAGATGTACCATGTATTTCAGACTTAGCTTTTTGAGGGACACTCAGGTTGCTTTCTATTTTGTTGTTCTGCTAATTTGTTTAACACTAGAAAAATAGTTTTTAAAATATATATCTATTTGAAGCGTTGTTTTTATTTCTGTAAGATATGTCCAAAAGTGGAATTATGGGTTAAATTTTAATTTGAATAGAAACTGCCAGTTTATCTCCTATCACAACCTACATTTCCATATACTCAATAACATGATGCTATAACTTGTTTCTTCCTCATTTTTGTTCATCTAAAGGGTGATACAAGGCAGCCTATTGTTGTTTTATTTCATATATCCCTGATCATAAATGAGGTTTAAAGTCATATCTTTATTTCTCAAATGTTTTTCTTTCTTTTAATTAGGCTATTTTACTGTTGAATTGTTTACTTTTAAAATTATTTTTAAGACCCCGTCATGTATACTAAGGATATTAATGCTTTCTAATTTATAATCAAAATATTTTTCTTAGTCAAGATTTTTCTTTTTACTCTGTTTATGGTATATTATGGTCTATATTTTTAATTTATATTTTTATATAGTCAAACATATCTACTTTTCCCTGTCTCTTATTTCCCTGTCTTCGTTAAGACCATCTCACCATGACAATGTTACACAAATATTATCTCCTAGTTTTTCAAAATACATACATATGCATGTATGTGTGTGTATAAACATTTAGATCATACATATACAAATATATATGGTATATCCAAATATAAAGCATATTCATTATATATAAGATAAAAATTAACATATAAAAGTACATTTAGATTTTTAACCCATTTAAAAATTATTTTTAGCATGATGAAAAGTAGCTGGCAGTTTTGTTTTTGTTTTTCTTGTAAATGTCCAATAATGCCAACCACATTTATTAGCTAATCATTTCTCCACTAAATAGGCACTGAATTGAATTAAATTATTTTTTAGAATCTATTATGTAATCATGTTTCCCTCCTATAATTTGTTTTCATAACTTATACTATTTCTTTTTCTAATATATAAGCATCTCTACACTTTTGGAATAAAGTATACTTAATCACAAATAATATTCTTATTGCACTGTTAAATTTGATGTACTTTTACTTTTTTTTACAATCTTGGCATCTTCAGTCATAAGGGAAACTTGTTTATAGTTTTCATTTTTATACATTTTTTTCACCAAGTTATTAGTATTAACATTATTTACAAAATGAATTGAGTTGATCGTCCTCTAGTCTCATAGTCTGCAGTTTAATAGCAATGGAATAACCTATTTCACCTAACGTTAAAAAAAAAAAAGCCATAAAAATATCAAACCCTTCTATTTGTTCGTAATGGTAAATCTTTAATTTTCTTTCTTGTACTTTTGGTAAATTATATAGGAAACCTGTGCCTAACACAACATTCTGAAAATTTTCTCCCTCATTTTCTTCCAAGTTTTATAATTTTACCTCCTTACATTTGTGTATAATCTATTTTGAACTCATTTTTGTGGAATGTAAGAGTCTAAATTTGTTTATTTGCTTATGTACATACAATTATCCTAGTACCATTTGTTGGAAAAAAAACCAAAACCAAAACCAAAAAACAAACCTTTCCCCATTTCATTGTCTTGCCACCTTTGTCAAAAATCAATCGATTGTAAACATGTGAGTTTATCTCTGGATCCTCAGTTCTGTTCCATTATCTATGTGCCTACCCTTATATGAATATCCACTATCTTCAATACCGTAGCCTTATAGTAAGTTTTGATTTTGGGTTGTATATGACCTCTACCTTTGTTCTCCTGTCAGAAAATTTTTTGACTTGAAGCTTATTTTTAAATTTTTAATTGTATTTATAAAAATTATTCCTAGATTATTTCTAACAATAATCCTCCAGTTAATCCTTGGAGTACAGTTTTTGCTGTGTCCTCAAGGTTTTGCTATTAGGGATTTTTATGTTTATCATAGTTTATATAATTTATAGTTTTAGATTTTATTTTCTCTTTGATCCTGGAAGAATCGTTGTAAATAATTCTCAATTTCTAAATAGTTAATTTTATTATCTTCATATTTATTTGATTTTATTCAGAAAATGTTCTATGAAGTTTCTTTTTAGGAAATTTTAAAAATATTTTCTGGGCATTAAACTGTGTGTGTCTGATTCTCTATTCTCAATTTATATTTAAGAAATACAAAGTTCCATGCTTGTAGTTCATCAAATCCAATGTTTTTACATATTGTTTCCAAAGTAGTTAGCCAAAAAATACGGTAATTTGTAGAAAAATTTGATCTAAGATTTTATGATTAATAACTTTAAGTGTCGGGATTAAAACTTGTGAGCTAGGGACTCCCCTGGTGGCGCAGTGGTTAAGATTCCACCTGCCTCGGGCTTCCCTGGTGGCGCAGTGGTTGAGAATCTGCCTGCCAATGCACGGGACACGGGTTCGAGCCCTGGCCTGGGAAGATCCCACGTGCCGCGGAGCAACTAGGCCCATGAGCCACAACTACTGAGCCTGCGCGTCTGGAGCCCGTGCTCCGCAACAAGAGAGGCCATGACAGTGAGAGGCCCGCGCACCGCGATGAAGAGTGGCCCCCGCTTGCCGCAACTAGAGAAAGCCCTAGCACAAAAACGAAGACCCAACACAGCCAAAAATAAATAAAATAAATAAATTAATTAAAAAAAAAAAAAAGATTCCACCTGCCAATGCAGGAGACACGGGTTTGAGCCCTGGTCCGGGAAGATCCCACATGCCGCCCGTGAGCCACAACTACTGAGCCTGCACTCCAGAGCCCGTGTGCCACAACTACTGAGCCCACATGCCACAACTACTGAGCCCACGTGCCACAAGTACTGAGGCCCGTGCACCTAGAGCCCATGCTCCACAACAAGAGAAGCCACCGCAATAAGCACGCACACCGCAACGAAGAGTAGCCCCGCTCGCCACAACTAGAGAAAGCCCACCTGCAGCAACGAAGACCTGTGCCCCCTCCAGCGGAAGTGTGGAGTCTTAACCACTGGACCGCCAGGAAAGTCCCTGAGGATGTTTATTGCTGATGCTCGTCAGTTTGTTTCTTATATTTGGTAATATGAAATTCAAAAAGACAAAACTTAAAAGTTCCATGAAATGTAAGTCAAATGTGACACTTTTGCAAGAAAGAATTCTTGATTTACCAATTCTTGGCTTTCTATAATATATTAAAGATAGAAGTATCTCCTGTAAATATCTAATAAAAAGAAGTATACCTGTCTCTGCTCTTCAGCTGCTAAAGGGAAGCAAGTACAGACTCACCCCTACACATGATATCAATCACCTCCCTAATAACTTTCAATGTCTCCATATATTAAAGTTTGAATTGAGCTATACCAGAATTAAAAGCATTAATCAGGTCCTCAGTTACTTTCCATATATATTTTGATTTCTTTTTAAAAATTAGATAAAGTCATATCTTAATTATGTATTTAACAAGGAATGACAACCATCTGGTACATACTAGTATAGGAACATATAAACTGAATGCTACATGAGTACAATTTATGTGACTTCATTGCCATCAGAGGATTTAAGAAGTCCTATAAATCACTACTTCTGATAGTCTTAATAACCCAGAACATGGAAGTCATACTGTAGCTATGACTATGCTTGTTTATATAATCATGACAAATTATTTGTACATAATCGGCACAGAATCATTTCATTCCTGCTGCAATAGGAGGAAAAATAAGTACCATTCAAAGACATTCTACTAAACTTGATAGAAATATTAAGACAGCACAAAATTTCTTCAAGGTACTAAATTATGAATAACCAGAATGCTAGCCATGAAAGTCAGTATACATTTAATTTAAAAAGTAATCAGAAAGATACTAGGAAATAGAAATATGCTCACTGGTAATAGTTATTAATTGTAAATGACAGACTGTGAAAAAGAAGTAAATAACTAGTATAGCTTATTAGTTAAGTTGAATTTCCAAAAACAGGAAACACAGTTATACATGGGGAGATCAAACATAAAATAATACAAGAATGTTTTAATAACAAGATATAATTTTCATGTATATTTTAACAACGTGAAGAAAAGTAACAACGAGCAGATATATTCTGGATCCATTGTACCAGAAAGTGTTACAGACATTAACCAAAGTCTAATGAGTCCTAGAAATGATTTTGAGATCAAAAATACAGCATGAAATTTTATGAAGTAGGATTTTTGGTGGTTTTCAACATGCTGTACAAACTACAGCTTATGACTCCCAAGAACTTTTTTGGAACTAAAAACGACAACAACAACTAAAAAACCATACAATGCCTTTTCTCGAATATCATGCTCCTCCCTGGCAATGTTGTACCTTACCATGAGCTGCAACTTAAAATATTCCCGGTTTCCAAAGTGTCCTGTTGCAACAAAGGAAACTTTGTTATCCTTTCTCTTTAGTGTAAGTAATCAGATTCACAGAGTTCCTTGAATCTGTAAATGGTTTTCAGTAAATTATCTGCAGATTTCAATTTTCAGCCACTATTTCTTCAAAAAAATTTTTCTGACTCATTCTCATCTCATCTTGGACTCCAGATACATGTATGTTAAACGTTTTGATATTGTCTTATAGATCACTGAACCTCTGTTGATAGTTTTAAAATCTTTTTTGTGTCTTCACGTTGATCTACCTTCAACTTCAGTGATTATTTCCTTTGTCATTTCCATTATTCTATTAAGCCTATCCAATAATATTTTTTCAGATATGTATGTTTCAGTTCTATAGTTTATATATTCTATTTCTCTCCTGGGATTTCCTACCTGTTTATTTATTAGGTTTATTTATTACATACCTGTGTTAGCTGACTTAAAGTCATTGAATGAAATTACAAGATCTGGGTCATCTCAGGATTGGCCTCTGTTGATAGCATTTTTTTTTCCTCTGAATATGAAACAGGTATGAATTGAATTTTTGTCATTGCGAATGTCATGTTGTAGAGGTTCTGCATTCTGTAGTATCCCAAAGAATATTACTGGTTTTGTTTAGCAAGTAATTAATGGTTAGGCCAAAATTGCATATTCTGTCTAGACTATGGTGGGAAAGAGCCATAATCTCAATTTAGTTCTTTCAGACTTAGCTGTAAACTGCTTTGAGTCTACCACTGGCATGCCTGAATCTCTTGTCAGCTTGAGATTTGGGCAAGGTTTGTAGTCTGATTTTGGAGCTTTCACTCTCTGGATTTCTCTTTTCTGGAATGCCCCTCCATCTTCATTTCCAGCCCCGGGGACTACCCTAGGATTTCTCTGGGTGCTGAGAAGAAAGATTTTCTGTCAGAGATTTAGTCATTTTGTAGCTGACTGTGACTGCAACCTACCCTTACATGTACTGCCCTTAAAAATTGAAAGCTTGGGAATTCCCTGGTGGTCCAGTGGTTAGGACTTGGCGCTTTCACTGCCATATGGCCAGGGTTCAATCCCCAGTCAGGGAACTAATGAAAGCTCAATGCATACCAGTCCTGTCTTCCAAGTTTTGATTCCTCTCCCAAATCTGCTTCTACAGAGGCTCTGGAGATATATATATATATATATATATATATATATACACACATACACACACGCACACATATCCACATATATATCCACATATACATCCACATATATATTGTGGATGTGTGTGTGTATATATATATATATGTACAGTTATATAGTTCAGAGTTTTTAAATGTGATCTGTGGGTGGGTTGGACTGTTAGAAGCTTATTCCACCATACCAGAAATGGAACTTCTGGTGATTAATCTAAAGGATCCACAACCTCTATCTTCACTCATAAGGTCAAAGTCAACCCGATACCTTAAAACACAACTCAAAACACTTAGCAGACAGCAAAGAAAGTGTCACAGGTATCTACTGATGTTAATGATCATTGTCTAAGATGTATCTTTCTTGTCCTCAAACATATCCGGCCTCAATTAGTTCCTATCTGATACTCAATCCTTCATTCTACTTTTTCATTTAAACTCCAGAAAATATCCTTGGGAAATTTTTTTTTTTTTTTTTTTAAATCTTACTCCTGACTCTCAAGTCCCCCTGCCAAGGGCTTTAGTCTACTCTAGATTTAATCAATCACCTATCTTTACTTTGAATTACTAGAGTAACATATACTTAATATCAACCCTCTCCCATATTCCAACAGGTCTTTGGAATCTTACTTCTAGAACATTCACAAAAAGTAAGCCTAGAAATTTGTCTTCTGCTCCAAGGGGTATTTGTCTTAGTGGTTCCTAGAAAAGTCTCTTGATATTTATTTTCAAGAGCTGATTTTTTCCATTAGCTGTGGTTCTTATTGGCAAGTACTTATCAATGGCAACATTTTCCCATCTACCAGAAGCTACGCCCAAGGACAGTGACTCCCACGGGCAATTTCATCCCTGGCAGGTGATAGCGGATCCCATTGTTAGAAACTCCTTGCAGTAGCTCTAGGCAATAATCTGCTTAGCTCAACAGTTTTCGAAAGACTTCTAGTATATCTTTTCCCCTGAACAGTTTATATAGATTTCAACGCTAGGAAAGCTCCATATTAATTTCTCAGTAGTGCATCTAGGAACCAATATAGCAATATGGCCTATTTAAGTTCCTAGCACAGCTATAGGATAAATAGTTCTTTCAGAAGATCATGTGCAGATTTTCTAGAGCAGGGGTTGACAAACATTTTGTATAAAGAGCCAGACAGTAAATATTTTAGGCTTTACGGGTCATAAAATGTCTTTTACAACTATTGAACTTTGCCACTGTAGCACAAAAGTAACCAATAAAACTTTATTTACAAAAACAGATGACCAGCAAGATTTGGGCCATGGGCAATAGGTTGTCAACCTCTGCTCTGGAGTTAAAATAGAAAACCATTTCAAGTTGCCTCTGAATTTCTCCACTATTGCATTACTATCCCCTAAAGCAGGACCCAAGTCCATAAACCGTTATACTTCAGGAAGAATCCTATCAGTGACTTCCTAGCTATTTATATAGGAACTCATTCTGTCTCAGTGATTCCATAAAAGAAATGACTAGGACACTTGGCAAAAGATACATACTATCTATTCTACTGCCTTATTGGGCAATAAATTCTCTGTGTTAAACTTGTCCCACCAAATTAAATAAAACAAATTTCACATCATATTTTGACTTTAAAAGTGGTATCACCCTACAGAACTTGAATATTATTTAGGAAATAAAAGAGACACCTGTGGCTAAGACAAATTAATCAATAGAATAAAGTCCAGAAATAGACCCACACGTGTTCTTGATCTACGGCCAAATAAAGAAAAAAATAAGATACTGTAATGCTGCAGGAAAGAGATGGTCATTTTAATAAACTGAACTGGGTAAACTGGATATACTTCAGAAAAAAAAAATGATATGGGTGCTTACTCCTCACACAGGTTTCTAGGGAAAGAGCAAACCAGGAAGAAAGTACAACTAGTCCAAAGGGCCCACTCTGGGAGCAGTCCTGGCATGTTCAATGAACAGTAAGTTACTATGCCATTGTGTCTGGAGCGTGGTTAGTGAGACAAAGAGTGGTAGCATTTTGAGTTAGTGTGATGTCAGATCATATAAGGTCCTTAGGTCATAATAATAACTTTCAATTTTAGTTTAAGTGTGTTTTGGGGGGAGAACAATAATACACAATTTTAAATAGAGTACTGATATGTTCTGACTTACATATGGTTACTTGGGCTTTTATGTTGAGAATAGACTGATGGGGAGGACAAGTGGGAAGTACGAAGACTGGTTAGGAGGCCATTTATTGATTTTTTCAGTTTTGTATTTTATTTGTAACTGGGTTTTGGTTTTATAATTATGTATAAGCTATATGCAATATGGAGTTATATTTAATACCGGTGTTGCAGAGTGCTTAGGCATGTAGATTCTAGAGAGAGCCAGACTGCCGATCACCAGCTGCATGCCCTTGTTCAAGTTACTTAGCCTCTCTCTTTGTCAGTGTTTTCATCTGTACTACAGAGCAGTAATAGCACTCAACTCAGAAAGCTCCTCCCAGGATTAAATATGTTATTATATGGAAAGATCTTAAAGTCTGAGACATGGTAAATCCTATAGGTGTTTTCTATGTCATTTTGTGTCCGTACATAGTTGAGTGACGCTGTAACAAAAACAAAGTCATCATGAGAGAGGGCATAAAAATTATTTTCCTTAATATGGTCCATACATTAGTGACTTTGAAAGACAGTGTACGAAAGCATGCCAATGTTGAGTTAGCTCAGATGTATACTATTTACACATTTATAGTTACTGTAGATACAAGGCATTATAAAACATGTCTGTCACCCAAAATTAAATAACTTATAATTTTCAGGCCAATCATACGTTATTGTCATTTCATTTTAAAATTAAAAATTCAAATACGGTATTTATGGAAACTATTAGCCACCAAGTTACCTTATTAGTGAGAACTATCATTCTCCAATTTTTTAAAATGATAACTTTTGTAGTGGACATATTCTGCTTTTTATCCTACATTTGTACCTTTGGGGAACTTCTCCTTTCACCCTATTATGCTGACGGGAGTAAAATCATAGGTTGCCAAAGTATCCTATTCTCTTGGCCAAAATGATTGATTCATGAATAGGACAATATCCAAGAAGAATCGATCAGAGTATCTTCTTGAAATTAGATGCATAGACACCGGTTTTCCAAGGGTCTCTCTCTTTCTCTTAGGTCCATAGCTATAAGGACCAAATGAACAACAACGTGGACAGAATACGTCTGAGAATTAAGTTAAATAGACAAAAGCTGAGCTAGGAATGAGAGATTCCTTATATATACTCTTTAACTATGGAACGACTGGTAAAATGAATAAAAATTTTGGTTGTGTTCTATTTAAAATTCACATCTTTTTTCTTGGCATAATACTATCAGTTAATCAAGTTTTTCATACCGAAACATAACTGCATTCAGCTTTCAAACCTTGGTCCTTCTTCTATGAAATTGCATTATTTTGGAGAGGGACAAATGTGATTTGCTGCCATTGCATAAATATTCTGTGGATCACATTCAATTCAGGAGTAGTTTCTAATTTATTATTCAAAGAAGGAAAGAAAGATAAAAGGGAGAAATATCTGTTCCTATATGGTGTCTGCCATATTAGTCAAGAACAAATACAGAATTTAACATTACAAGTGAAAAAGATGCACTAAATATTTATATGGTACTAGGTCATGATCACTTTTAAGAACCCAAAGAACCACAGTTCTAGTCTTTTAAAAAGCTCATGTATAGGATAGAAGGAAAACAGTGAAATATATGTCACTTATTTATAAATGGAAGGTACTGTAGAAAATGTGTTTATATGAATTATCTCATTTGAACCGCAAACAAAACCTAAAAGGAAGTAACTCCATTATTTTATAAGAAAATAGAAGATCAGAGAGATTAAGTAAGTCATCCAAGGTCAAACACCTGGTAAGTAATTGAGGAAGAATCCAGTCCCAGTTCAGGTGCTTTCTAATTTCTGATATGCTGATACCTAAACTTTCACAACCATAATGTGGGAGACATGACCAAAACATGAAGACATGAAATAATTCATGACCCAGGTAAGTCATTGCATAATATGATATTATTAAATTAATAAAATACACTATTATACTCATTATATTAATAATTACATTACTAGAATAACATGATAATAATAATATATAATATAGTTTATAACCAGGAACGCAAATGAAATTAACAGATGATTGAAGTGAAAGGGTATATGAAGGTAAGCATGATCAGAGTTATTTTTGTGGAAGAAAAAGAACATGAACTCTGTCCTAAAGGATACATGAAATGTGAGCACATGTGGATAAAGTTAATAAAATGCTAAGGGGAATTCCAGGCTTGGGTTTGGTGCCTGTGTTGTGGGGAGCAGAGGAGAGGAATTTGAGAGGAGCTTCAGACACACAATAGAGGTTAGGAGAGTATGAAAAAAAAAAGGTAACTTCACTTAAAAAAAAAAAAAAAAAAAGAACTTTGAAAGTTAGGCAGAGGAGTTTAGATCTGATGAAATGCCATTTGCTTATAAAAACTTAATTATCATAGAATGTAATATGTCCTGTCACAAGGTGGTCACATGTGTCTCAGAAAGAAAAAGATATATGCATCAAGGGAAAGGGACACAGGACTGTCATATACAAAAGAAAATGAAGATTAAGTTGGAAAAAGTTTTGATTTCTACTTTTAAAGTGAAAAATACCACCTTCCTGCCAAAAATTATTATTGTACAAGAAGAGGTTAGTAAGAATAAAACCTATTCTACATGTCAGATTACTAAATAATTCAACAATTATAGTTATAATTACAGTATTTGAATTATAAGAATTCTTGCAATTGAAATTCTATAAGAATTGAAACTAGTTAGAGAAATAGCATAGTTTACAAGTGTGACAGCAAAATTTTAAGCTCCCTGTGAGATTGTGAAGTGGCTTTGCACCTTCCTTAGAGGTCACTGGGGTTTAATGGACCATCAAATACAAAAGAATAGTTTTTAAAAATTTGTTAGATAAGAACTTTAATTGACTAAGTGAAATGTGTTAAATTAAAATCACTGAAAATAAGAATGTTTATGATACTATTTTAGTTTAAGTCTTGGCAAGACAGGAGAACTGAGGTGTCAAAAGCAAATTGATCTGCTTTACCACTTTGTTAGTCTGGGTCCTCTGAGAAGCAGACACTTAAATGGGATTAAATATGCAAAGATTTATAAAAGAACTGTCTGTGAGACAAAAATAGGAGGAAGTTGGAAAAGGCGGAGAGACTCGTTAGACCAATAAAAGTATGACTGAGCGAAGGAGTCAAGGAAGGAAGGACATGAAAACTTTCTAGACAGATGTGCAGTTTAAGGAAAATGAGGCAAAGTCACTGGAGAGTCCTCAACCCAGAGTTAGTCATTAGAGGCATCCAGGGTCTCCAGCAATGCGCCTGCCTTAGAATCTCAGATGCACTTGGGCATTGGCAAGGCACAGCCCATGGGGCACCCAAACATACTCTTAGCATGGGAGCAGCAATGGATTTCAGAGCATAGCAGCTGGAAGACTTGGTCAATTCCCCTCCTTGCAGTTGGAGGTCTGAGAGGGGCATACCCATGGATTCCGTGATCACTTTGCTTAAGGCTGGTCATGGGTCTCATATGACAGTAAAAGGAGTTTCTGGGCATTTTATTTTTGATGGACAACATATAATTGTAAGCTGTGAACTCTATCAAAATCTAGTAATTTGGTCATTTTGTGAAGACTCCTCATGCCATATTGTCAAATTATATTTTGAAAAACAGTGAGAGCCACAGCTATAGGCAAGGAACCATTACTTCTGGTAGGCTACTGCGTCATCCATCCATTCATTCATTTAATCTATCAACTTATTAAATTAAAAAAAAAACCACACATAGTCTGACCCCTGCCTGATTTCTCAACTTCATCTTCTACACTATGCCCATGGCATACTGTACTGTTCAGTGAACTTTTTCTAGTCATTGAACAAAACTAAATACTTCCCAACCTCAGAATATTAGCACCTGTGGTCCCTCTTGCCTGGAATGTTCTTCCTTTCAATTTTCACATAAATTAAATGTGCACCTACCAAGGCTTTCAGCTCTGTATGGTACCCTGTTAGAAATGCTTCTAGAAAAATTGTCCTTTGGTTAGGCTCACTAGGGTCGGGTTGGCCTATTATAGAAGAGAACTAGTTTAATACCGTCTTGAATGATTGAATTAGCTGAATCGTGGAGTCATGATTTTGCAGGTGGTGTGATGGAGAATGGCAGGCCCTGGATATAATGAAAATTTAATTACATACTTAATACAATTAAATCATGAAGTCATGAGGGAACATAAAAATTAAAAATATATAATCTATGCTGCTTGGTAGCTGGAAACATTTTCACATTAGAGACCTAATTTCTATTATCAGTGTCAACATCTATATCATGCTCTAATATTTCATATGGATTCCACTAATGAAATTAGGAACACAATCAGGTGCAAAGAGTAGAAAGCTCCCTTATTAATAAAATACATTGGCAGTGTTTGCTCTCTTCTCCACAGTAGAGGAAAATTTGCTTCTCCTTCATTGGTCTGAATTATATGTATCTCTTCTGAGATGGAAATCTAATTTGTATTATTAATGTTACATGCTTCCTGAAAGTTTAAAGATATGACCAAACAGCAGATAGCATCAAAGCACACAATGTTCCTTTACCATAATTGTGAAAGAAATGATTAAAAATTGAGTTGGATTCCCTATATTTGGTACAGAGTACACATTTATGCAATAATCACTCCATTAGTTTAGCAAAGTCTTTGTCTTTTTGCCATAAATATATAATTCCAAAACCTAATTTAGTATTTGGCTCAATTAACTTTTTTTTTTTTTAAATTAATTAATTAATTTATTTATTTTTGGCTGCGTTGGGTCCCTGGTTTCTGTGTGAGGGCTTTCTCTAGTTGCGGCAAGTGGGGGCCACTCTTCATCGCGATGCGTGGGCCTCTCACTATCGCGGCCTCTCTTGTTGCGGAGCACAGGCTCAGTAGCTGTGGCTCACGGGCCTAGTTGCTCCACGGCATGTGGGATCCTCCCAGACCAGGGCTCGAACCCGTGTCCCCCGCATTAGCAGGCAGATTCTCAACCACTGCGACACCAGGGAAGCCCTCAATTAACTCTTTTACTATCAGTTCTGATACTTTTGGAGTTTGAGTAGTTGGACATGTTTTACATTATCTCATATAATTGTTTTTCCTAATTTTTATATTAACGCTCTTATTTGTATTTTATCTACATTCACATACACACATACACATATGAATATAAAATATGCTTTTTCTCTTATTTTCCATTCAGCCATTTTGTTATATTTTTATGACACTTTAATACTGATGAACAGTATTTAAGAGAAAAATCCGAAGTAATTTTTAAGTCATCATATATATGCTGAATCAATGATATTTCTTTGGGAAAGAAAGTCTTGTTTAATCTAACCATCAACTTCAGGGAAATTCACACAGAGTCAAGGGGAAGGGAAGGACCACCTATATCAAAAGTTGAATCCACTTTGGAGCCTTGTGCTGCAGTCTGATTGTCCTCACATACATACCTAAACCATGAGTTAATAAGGAATTCATTATTTAATCAGATGACTTGTTCAAAACAAACACATAAGCAAACAACAACAACCAAAATTTGGTACCCAGTTTAGATAAGATATTATAATAGTCATCTTGGGGGATATAAAGATAAATAAGAAAAAAAATCTCAGCCCTAAGATAATGCACATTTTAAAGAAGAGCAAAAGCATACACATAACCAATGTAGTCTATGATAAGGGTCTTAAGGGAGAATACACAAAAAACTGGAAATTCAGAGGTGGTGGTAGGGCAGTCACTTCTGGTTGAAGAGAAATTTTATGAAAAAGTATAACATCTTTTCACATGCATCTTAATAAATTAGAAGGGCTTTACTAAGTGAATAAGGATATTATTCATTTCAATGTTTAACATGATAACTGAATTGTAGAACCTTGGGGGAACATCTGTTTATGTATTCAGGAAAAATAGCGGGCAGAAACAGAAACAGTGGGATATGAGATATTTTGGGGAAAACCGAGAAACAACACAGATATAGAAACCAATTGACAAGAGGTCAATGGAGAAGGAAATGGCTAGCAATGTCACACGTTCAAAGTGATCAACAAGGATTCAAATGGAAGATGTATCATTTAATGTGGTAACAAAGAATACTCAGTGACCTTCGAGAGTTTTTCAGAGACGCTGAAGGAGCAAAAGATGTAATGGAATGGTTTAGTAATTTGGAGATATTGGGTACACATATTAAATTTAATATTTAAATAATAACATAATCAACGCCATCATTAATTCATGCATTCAATACTTATTGAGCACCTACTATGTTCCAAGCACTCTTATAAGAACTGAAGATACAAAGAAATGAAACTGAGACACAGAGATAAATTTAAGTAACTTGCTCAGCTGGTAAGTAAAGATGCCAGGATTGAAAGCTAGGTAGTCTGACTCCAGAATCTATGTTCCTATCCACAACAAAATATGGCCCCCTTTCCTCTGTACCAGGCACTCTACTAAGTACTTTATGTACTTTATTCAATTCTCACTGCAGCCTGGGACATATTGTTTAGATACCCGATGGTTAGATAAATAAACTGGCATTTTGCCAAGTTACATAGCTTTCCAAAGTCACACAGCTAGAAAAAGGTAGAAGCAGAATTTTAGCCTAAAGAAGTATAATACCAGAGCCCAAGTTCTAATTTATTATACTAGATTACACAGAGATATTTTGGAGAGATGTTGGAAAACAGTAAAATAGGTAGAATAAAATACTTCTACCCATATAATGTCTGTTAACATTCTAATCATTGTATCAACAAGAACATTGCCCAGGTGTAATCGAAATCAACTTTTTTTTTAAAGATTTCACATTTGAGGATTTAGTTAATAAATCCTTCCCCACCTTAAAAAAAAAAAAAAAAAAAAAAAAAAAAAAAAAAAACTTCTACCCAGAGAAAGCTACTATTAGTATTTCAGCATATTTCTTCGCAATATTATTGTAGAATTTTACATTATTGAAAATTTGAAATATATACAATTTTAGAACACATTTTTTCCATTGAGTCTTTAATATGTTTGTACCTCTTTAAACACTCCTAGTAAACATAATTATTGGACAAAAGCTTATCTCATGGTTATATCAAAATTTATTTACTCTCCCTCAACATATTAGGCATATAATTTGTGACTTTTGATTATTAAAAACAATGTGGTAAATTATAACTTGTTGCACATTTTTAAAGCCCTTGATATTTATTGGTAAATTGTTCTACAGAAGATTTGTAGCAATTATAATTGAAAAGCAACTTGTAAGATTGCTCATTTCACTATATCTTTATCAGCACTGTATATTATTATTATTATTAAAAGTCACTCTTAATTTTATAGGTAAGAATTGGTATCTCACCTAGAGTAGAAATTTTATGATGAGATTTTTTTTTCCCAGTAATTGTGCCTGACACATTTATTGAGGGTGTTCAATAAATATTTGTTGATTCCATTCATTCTTTTTTTAAATATGAATACAGACTTTGAAGACTTTGGTAACTGAAAAGATATAATCACGAGGGCTGCACATGTGCTTGCCTACCATGCTAAAAAAGAAAAATCAACAAAGAACACACACAGAGACCTGATGCAGCAACACTCACCCAGGAAGAACTCACAGAAACAAAAGAACTTGCAGGTCTGTAGGTCCCCTGTTACCCACTGCCTTCTAGGGCTTCACTGAGATCTAGAATTGCTGGAAAGGTCTCTGACTCCTGGACTATGATGATTTTAAGTAGCATGATTAGGGGAGCACCAGGATAGAACACAATAGCAATAAGACAGAGTAGAACCCACCTCTCTGCTGGAGGATCAGCATTTGTGGTTGGTATTGGGTGACAAGTCTCTATGGAACACCCACATTTCTGCACATCTTGGTAGTGAGGCACTGACTGCCCTTTGTTCAAGACTATCTTTTCAGTGATGTCTGCATATCAAACTGCCTCAGGTGACACAGATAGTGTGTCCCTTTAGAGCAAAGAGCATTTTGCTCACAGCCTTGGAAAACAGTGTCTCTTTCTGAAACAAAAAGCAGGCATGTTTACTGTTCACTACAAAGAGATGATATCTCCCTCCAGAGCAAAGCATATAGATGCTTATCTCTCATTATAAAAGATTCAGTTTTTCTAAGCTCAGTGTTTCTCATCCGTATCACAACTTACTGCATGTGCAGATACCATCCAGCCCTCTTTATGTTCCAGTGTAGGAGATGAGGCTTGAGTACCTGGTGCAAAAGTGTTGATACACTGGCTGCTGCTATTGCTATAAGTAACAAAATAGCCCTCACATCTGACCTAGCAGTCTCATGTCATTTCCTAACATCCAAGAAACTGTGGTAACTACATTGCTAGCCTACACATATGGTAAAATCTCAGAACCTTCAGAATTTCTGACAGTTGGGAGGTTCATCAACCTCTCCCTTGGGTGGGGACAAAGCCTGGTTGCAGCTCTATAGCATGGCTAACTAGTAGCAATTTCACCACATCAATATTCATGGTTAGAAAGCATAAGTCTTTCTTCTGCTATGATAGAAGGGAGGCTGAGGATAAGGTGTGTGGTTACCAGGAGCAATCACCTTCATAATGGACTGGAGCCACTGGAGTTTTACAGGAAGCCAGGCTGCAGGAGATCTGCTTTAGACGAGTTAAACCCTCAATGCCAGAAGTAACGAAATATTTTATTTTCAGGATCACAAATAAGTAAGGTTGTAGTAAAGAAATGAGCAGGAGTCAATAACTAGTGACTAGAGACGTTAGAAAGAATGAAGACACTGGATTAAGCAGTCCTACGGTAGGAAGGAGTGATGTGCTGAAAGCATATGAAGTTTAAAGTTAGTTGCAAATAAAACAAGGTATGCTTTTTTTTTTTTTTTTTTTCCAGAAATGGGAGAGTAGAGAGAAGAAGGGAAAACTGAGACAGGGAAAGGGAAAGAGGGACTTGGTAACGAGATAGAGAAATTGTGATGTGAAAAAGGAAGGCTGTTAGGGTTCATATTGGGATTACTTTGGGTGGGTATAAAAGTAGAAGTAAGGTAGCGGGAGTAGGTGGAATTGGACACTTGGTGTAAGTGAAGTAACTTTGAATCCTCTTACTGAGAGACGGTATGGCAGAGAATCAATAGGCAGTGAATAAAAGGACTGTGTGGAATGAAAGAGCACATGGCTGATATGCATATAATGTGGATCATGTACTTTTTTTTTTTTTTTTTTTTACAGATCTTTATTATAGGATACCACTGAAATTAGAAAGCAGTCCCTTGTCTTTCAGATTGAACTTTGAGCTCTTTGACAGCAAGAGCACTGTTTGAAATATTTTTGGTTTCTTAGTGTTATCGTAGTTTCTGGACCATAGATGCTCACTACAATGACTGAACTAATTTGGACCTTCTCCAGCAAAGTTGAGCCAATTGGAGGAAGTAGTCAATTAAGAATTGGTTAGTTTTGCCTCTGGGTGGGTGACTCACAAACTGGAGAACAATTATATCATGGAAGTCCACCCACTGGGATGAAGGTTCTGAGCCCCACGTCAGGCTTCCCAACCTCCCTGGGGGTCTGGCAACGGGAGGAGGAATTCCCAGAGAATCAGACTTTGAAGCCAAATGGGATTGGCCTGCAGGAATTTGACAGGCCTAGGGGAAACAGAGACTCCACTCTTGGAGGACACACACAAACTAGTGTGAGCATAAAGACGCAGGGGGAAGGAGCAATGACCCCATAGGAGACTGAACCAGATCTACGGGCCAGTCTTGGAGGGTCTCCTGCAGAGGTGGGGGCAGCTGTAGCTCACCTCTGGGACAAGGACACTGGCAGCAGAAGTTGTGGGAAGTACTCCTTGGTGTGAGCCCTCCCGGAGTCCAACATTAGCCCCACCACAGGGCCTCAGGGCAAACAACCAACAAGGAAGTAACTCAGCCCCACCCAACAGCAGACAAACAGATTAAAGTTTTACTGAGCTCTGCTCACCAAAGCAACACCCAGCTCTACCCACCACCAGTCCCTCCCATGAGGAAACCTGCACAAGCCTCTTAGATAGTTTCATCCACCAGAGGGCAGACAGCAAAAGCAAGAAGAACTACAATCCTGCAGCCTGTGGAAGGATAATCACATTCACAGAAAGACAGACAAAATGAAAAGGCAGAGGACTATGTACCAGATAAAGAAGCAAGATAAAACCCCAGAAAAACAACTAAATGAAGGGGAGATAGGCAACCTTCCAGAAAAAGAATTCAGAATAATGACAGTGAAGATGATACAGGACCTTGGAAAAACAATGGAGGCAAAGCTTGAGAAGATGCAAAAAATGTTCAACAAAGACCCAGAAGAATTAAAGAACACCTAGAAGAATTAAAGAACAAACAAACAGAGATGAACAATACAATAACTGAAATGTCAAATACACTAAAAGGAATCAATAGCAGAATAATTGAGGCAGAAGAACGGAAAAGTGACCTGGAAGACAGAAAGGTGGAATTCACTGCTGCGGAACAGAATAAAGAAAAGAGAATGGAAAGAAATGAAGACAGCCTAAGAGGCCTCTGAGACAACATTAAATGCAACAACATTCGCATTATAGGGGTCCCAGAAGGAGAAGAGAGAGAGAAAGGACCTGAGAAAATATTTGAAGACGTTATAGTTGAAAAATACCCTAACATGGGAAAGGAAATAGTCATCCAAGTTCAGGAAGCGCAGAGACTCCCAGACAGGATAAACCCACAGAGAAACATGCCGAGACACATAGTAATCAAATTGACAAAAATAAAGACAAATTATTAAAAGCAACAAGGGAAACATGACAAATAACATACAACGGAATGCCCATAAGGTGAAGAGCTGATTTCTCAGCAGAAGCTCTACAAGCCAGAAGGGAGTGGCACGATATATTTAAGGTGATGAAAAGGAAGAACCTACAACCAATATTACTCTACCCGGCAAAGATCTCATTCAGATTTGATGGAGAAATCTAAAGCTTTATAAACAAGCAAAAGCTAAGAGAATCCACCACCACTAAACCAGCTCTACAACAAATGCGAAAGGAACTTCTCTAAGTGGGAAACACAAGAGAAGAAAAGGACCTACAAAAACAAACCCAAAACAATTAAGAAAATGGTAATAGGAACATAAATATAAATAATTACCTTAAATGCGAATAGATTAAATGCTCCAACCAAAGACACAGCCTTGCTGAATGGACACAAAAACAAGACCCATATATATGCTGTCTACAAGAGACCCACTTCAGAACTAGGGACACATACAGACTGAAACTGAGGGGATGGAAAAAGATATTCCATGCCAATGGAAATCAAAAGAAAGCTGGAGTAGCAATCCTCATATCAGATAAAATAGACTTTGAAATAAAGAACGTTACAAGTGACAAGGAAGGACACTACATAATGATCAAGGGATCAATCCAAGAAGAAGATATAACAATTATAAATATATATGCACCCAACATAGGAGCACCTCAATACATAAGGCAACAGCTAACAGCTATAAAAGAGGAAATCAACAGTAACACAATACTAGTGGGGGACTTGAACACCTCACTTACACCAATGGACAGATCATCCAGACAGAAAATTAATAAGAAAACACAAGATTTAAATGACACAATAGACCAGATAGTTTTAATTGATAGTTATAGGACATTCCATCCAGAAACAGCAGATTACACTTTCTTCTCAAGTGCACATGGAACATTCTCCAGGAGAGACCACATCTTAGGTCACAAACCAAGCCTTGGTAAATTTAAGAAAATTGAAATCATATCAAGCATCTTTTCCAACCACAACACCATGAGATTAGAAATAAATTACAGGGGAAAAAAATGTAAAAAACACAAAAGCATGGAGGCTAAACAATACGGTACTAAATAACCAAGAGATCACTGAAGAAATCAAAGGGGAAATCAAAAAATACCTAGAGACAAATGACAACAAAAACGCAATGATCCAAAATCTATGGGATTCAGCAAAAGCAGTTCTAAGAGGGAATTTTATAGCAATACAATCCTATCTCAAGAAACAAGAAAAATCTCAAATAAACAATTTAACTTTACACCTAAAGGAATTAGAGAAAGAAGAACAAACAAAACCCAAAGTTAGTAGAAAGAAAGAAATCATAAAGATCAGAGCAGAAATAAATGAATTAGAAAGAAAACAATAGCAAAGATCAATAAAACTATAAGCTGGTTATTTGAGAAGATAAACAAAATTGATAAAACTTTAGCCAGACATTTCAAAAAAAAGAGGGAGAGGACTCAAATCAATAAAATTAGAATAGAAATGAAAAAGAAGTTACAATGGACACCACAGAAATACAAAGCATCCTAAGAGAATACTACAAGCAACTCTATGCCAATAAAATGGACAACCTGGAAGAAATGGACAAATTCTTAGAGAGGTATAACCTTCCAAGACTGAACCAGGAAGAAATAGAAAATATGAACTGACCAATCACAAGGAATGAAATTGAAACTGTGATTAAAATCTTCCAACAAACAAAAGTCCAGGACCAGATGGCTTCATAGGTGAATTCTATCAAACATTTAGAGAAGAGCTAACATCCATCTTTCTCAAACTCTTCCACAATACTGCAGAGGAAGGAACACTCTCAAATTCATTCTATGAGGCCACCATTACCCTGATACCACAACCAGACAAAGATAATACAAAAAGAGAAAATTACAGACCAATATCACTCATGAATATAGATGCAAATATCCTCAACAAAACACTAGCCAACAGAATCCAACAACACATTAAAAGGATCATACACCATGATCAAGTGGGATTTATCGCAGGGATGCAGGGATTCTTCAACATAAGCAAATCAATCAATGTGATACACCATATTAACAAATTGAAAAGTAAAAAGTATATGATCATCTCAATAGATGCAGAAAAAGTTTTTTACAAAATTCATCATGGTTTATGATAAAAACTCTCCAGAAAGTGGGCATAGAGGGAAACTACCTCAACATAATAAAGGCCATATACGACAAACCTACAGCAAACATCATTCTCAATGGTGAAAAACTGAAAGCATTTCCTCTAAGATCAGGAACAAGACAAGGATGTCCACTCTCGCCAGTCTTATTCAACATAGTTTTGGAAGCCCTAGCCATGGGAATCAGAGAAGAAAAAGAAATGAAAGGAATACAAATTGGAAAAGAAGAAGTAAAACAGTCACTGCTTGCAGATAACATGATACTCTACATAGATCATCTTAAAGATGTCACCAGAAAACTACTAGAGCTAATCAATGAATTTGGTAAAGTTGTAGGATACAAAATTAATGCTCAGAAATCTCTTGCAATCCTATACACTAACAATGAAAGATTAGAAAGAGAAATTAAGGAAACAATCCCATTCACCATTGCAACAAAAAGAATTAAATGCTTAGGAATAAGGCGTTTTACCTAAGGAGTTAAAAGACCTGTACTTAGAAAACTATAAGACACTGATGAAAGACATCAAAGATGACACAAACTGTTGGAGAGATATACCATGTTCTTGGATTGGAAGAATCAATATTGTGAAAATGACTATACTATCCAGAGCAATCTACAGATTCAATCCAATCCCTATCAAATTACCAATGGCATTTTTTACAGAACTAGAAAAAACATCTTAAAAGTTGTATGGAGACACAAAAGACCCCGAATAGCCAAAACAATATTGAGGGAAAAAAATGGAGCTGGAGGAATCAGACTCCCTGACTTCAGACTATACTACGAAGCTACAGTAATCCAGACAACATGGTACTGTCACAAAAACAGAAATATAGATCAATGGACTAGGATAGAAAGCCCAGAGATAAACTCACGCACATACGGTCAACTAATCTATGACAAAGGAGGCAGGAATATACATTGGAGGACAGATAGTCTCTTCAATAAATGGTGCTAGGAAAACTGGACAGCTACATGTAAAAGAATGAAATTAGAACACTCCCTTACACCATATACAAAAATAAACTCCAAATGGATTAAAGACCTAAATGTAAGGCCATACACTGTAAAACTCTTAGAGGAAAACATAGGAAGAACACTCTTTGACATAAATCACAGCAAGATTTTTTTGACCCACCTCCTAGAGTAATGGAAATAAAAACAAAAATAAACAAATGGAACCTAATGAAATTTAAAAGCTTTTGCACAGCAAAGGGAACTATAAACAAGACCAAAAGACAACCCTCAGAATGGGAGACAATATCTGCAAACGAATCAACGGACAAAGGATTAGTCTCCAAAATATATAAACACCTCATTCAGCTCAATATTAAAGAAACAAACACCCCAATCCAAAAATGGGCAGAAGACCTAAATAGACATTTCTCCAAAGAAGACATACAGACGGCCACAAAGCACATGAAAAGATGCTCAACGTCACTAATTATTAGAGAAATGCAAATCAAAACTACAGTGAGGTATCACCTCACACCAGTTAGAATGGGCGTCATCAGAAAATCTAGAAACAGCAAATGATGGAGAAGGTGTGGAGAAAAGGGAACCCTCTTGCCTTGTTGGTGGGAATATAAATTGATACAGCCACTATGGAGAACAGTATGGAGGTTACTTAGAAAACTAAAAATAGAATTACTGTATGACCCAGCAATCCCAGTACTGGGCATATACCCAGAGAAAACCTTAATTCCAAAAGACACATGCACCCCAATGTTCACTGCAGCACTATTTACAATAGCTAGTTCATGAAAGCAACGTAAATGCCCATTAACAGATGAATGGATAAAGAAGATGTGGTAAATATATACAATGGAATATTACTCAGCCATAAAAAGGAACAACATTGGGTCACTTGTAGAGACGTGGATGGACCTAGAGACTGTCATACAAAGTGAAGTAAGTCAGAAAGCGAAAAACAAATATTGTATATTAATGCATATATGTGGAATCTAGAAAAATGGTACGGATGAACTGGTGTGCAAGGCAGAAATAGAGACACAGATGTAGAGAAAAAGCATATGGACACCAAGGGGGGAAAGTGGCGGGGGGGCGGGGGGGCGGAGGTGGGATGAATTGGGAGACTGGGATTGACATATATACACTAATATGTATAAAATAGATAACTAATAAGAACTTGCTATATAAAAAATTAAATTAAATTAAAAAATAAATTCATGCTAAGTTCAGCTTACCTTATATTTACCAATTGTAATGCTATTTGCACCTAAAATGTGCATATATACTATAAAAAAAAAAGAATTGCTTAGTTTTGTATAACAAAATTCAAGGTGTAGAGGAGCCTAAACACATAGGAAAGAGCACATTTGAAGACTACTTTTCTAAAAGAGAGAATAAGGTGTCAAAAGACAGCCAAGGGACAAAGCAAAAGTTTACTCAGGGGTAATGGAAGAGGAGTAGAAGGAATCAAGCTTAGGGTCAAATAAAGAATGGCCATATGATCCAGCAATCCCATTTCTGTTTATATGTGCAAAAGAACTGAGATCTGGATCTCAAAGAGACATCTGTAATCCCATGTTCATTGCAGCATTATGTATAATAGCCAAGATATAGAAACAACCCAAATGACCATCAATAGATGAATGGATAAATAAAATGTGGGGAATATATAATGGAATATTATTCAGCCTTAAAAAAGAAGGGAATCCTACCATTTGCAACAACATGGATAAACCTAGAGGGCATTATGCTAAGTGAAATAAGCCATTCGCGTAAGAACAAATACTGCATGATTCCAATTATATGACGCATCTAAAATAGTGAAACTTACAGAAGTAGAAAATAGAATGGTAGTTGCCAAGGGCTAGGGGGAGGGGAGAAATGGGGAATTGTTTGTGTGGGAGGGAGGGGCAACAGGAAATGTGTATTTACATACAAGTACATTGGAAAGCAATTTCCATTCATTTTTTAAAAAAAAAAATCTGTTACAAATAAAAAGTTATTAATATATTCATCTTTGGCATACAAAGTACATGGTTTTTGTTTTTAGTCTCAGTATGAATTACCTCTTAATAATAAAAACTTAAGCTACAATGGACAGTCAGATGATTTGGCAATTTGACAATCTTTTTTCAAGAGGGAGTGTCTGAATTTTAAAAGACAGTAGATATAGGAAAGACATTTATATTAAAAGTACTCCTTCAAAATAGAAAATATGAACAGACCAATCACAAGCACTGAAATTGAAACTGTGATTAAAAATCTTCCAACAAACAAAAGCCCAGGACCAGATGGCTTCACAGGCGAATTCTATCAAACATTTCGAGAAGAGCTAACACCTATCCTTCTCAAACTCTTCCAAAATATAGCAGAGAGAGGAACACTCCCAAACTCATTCTACGAGGCCACCATCACCCTGATACCAAAACCAGATTAAGATGTCAAAAAGAAAGAAAACTACAGGCCAATATCACTGATGAACATGGATGCAAAAATCCTCAACAAAATACTAGCCAACAGAATCCAACAGCACATGAAAAGGATCATACACCATGATCAAGTGGGGTTTATCCGAGGAATGCAAGGATTCTTCAATATATGCAAATCAATCAATGTGAAACACCATATTAACAAATTGAAGAATAAAAAACATATGATCATCTCAATAGATGCAGAGAAAGCTTTCGACAAAATTCAACACCCATTTATGATAAAAACCCTCCAGAAAGTAGGCATAGAGGGAACTTTCCTCAACAAAATAAAGGCCGTATATGACAAACCCACAGCCAACATCGTCCTCAATGGTGAAAAACTGAAACCATTT
The DNA here is from genome assembly GCF_028021215.1 of Eschrichtius robustus. Classification (NCBI taxonomy): domain Eukaryota; kingdom Metazoa; phylum Chordata; class Mammalia; order Artiodactyla; family Eschrichtiidae; genus Eschrichtius; species Eschrichtius robustus. The sequence goes on from NC_090830.1 coordinate 71,910,817, forward strand.
CCACTAAGATCAGGAATAAGACCAGGCTGTCCACTCTCACCACTATTATTCAACATAGTTTTGGAAGTGTTAGCCACAGCAATCAGAGAAGACAAAGAAATAAAAGGAATCCAAGTCGGAAAAGAAGAAGTAAAGCTGTCACTGTTTGCAGACGACATGATACTATACATAGAGAATCCTAAAGATGCTACCAGAAAACTCCTAGAGCTGATCAATGAATTTGGTAAAGTAGCAGGATACAAAATTAATGCACAGAAATCTCTAGCATTCCTATACACTAATGATGAAAAATCTGAAAGTGAAATTAAGAAAACACTCCCATTTACCACTGCAACAAAAAGAATAAAATATCTAGGAATAAACCTACCTAAGGAGACAAAAGACCTGTATGCAGAAAATTATAAGACACTGATGAAAGAAATTAAAGATGATACAAATAGATGGAGAGATATACCATGTTCTTGGATTGGAAGAATCAACATTGTGAAAATGACTCTACTACCCAAAGCAATCTACAGATTCAATGCAATCCCTATCAAACTACCAAGGGCATTATTCACAGAACTAGAACAAAATATTTCACAATTTGTATGGAAACACAAAAGACCCTGAAAAGCCAAAGCAATCTTGAGAAAGAAAAACACAGCTGGAGGAATCAGGCTCCCTGACTTCAGACTATACTACAAAGCTACAGTCATCAAGACAGTACGGTACTGGCACAAAAACAGAAATACAGATCAATGGAACAGGATAGAAAGCCCAGAGATAAACCCACGCACATATGGTCACCTTATCTTAGATAAAGGAGGCAAGAATATACAGTGGAGAAAAGACAGCCTCTTCAATAAGTGGTGTTGGGAAAACTGGACAGGTACATGTAAAAGTATGAAATTAGAACACTCCCTAACACCATACATAAAAATAAACTCAAAATGGATTAAAGACCTAAATGTAAGGCCAGACACTATCAAACTCTTAGAGGAAAACATAGGCAGAACACTCTATGACATAAATCACAGCAAGATCCTTTTTGACCCAGCTCCTAGAGAAATGGAAATAAAAACAAAAATAAACAAATGGGACCTAATGAAACTTCAAAGCTTTTGCACAGCAAAGGAAAATATAAACAAGACAAAAAGACAATCCTCAGAATGGGAGAAAATACTTGCAAATGAAGCAACTGACAAAGGATTAATCTCCAAAATTTACAAGCAGCTCATGCAGCTCAATATCAAAAAAACAAAGAACCCAATCCAAAAATGGGCAGAAGACCTAAATAGACATTTGTCCAAAGAAGATATACAGATTGCCAACAGACACATGAAAGGATGCTCAACATCACTAATCATTAGAGAAATGCAAATCAAAAGTACAATGAGATATCATCTCACACCGGTCAGAATGGCCATCAACAAAAAATCTAGAAACAATAAATGCTGGAGAGGGTGTGGAAAAAAGGGAACCCTCTTGCACTGTTGGTGGGAATGTAAATTGATACAGCCACTATGGAGAACAGTATGGAGGTTCGTTAAAAAACTAAAAATAGAACTACCATACAACCCAGCAATTCCACTACTGGGCATATACCCTGAGAAAACCATAATTCAAAAAGAGTCATGTACCACAATGTTCATTGCAGCTCTATTTACAATAGCCAGGACATGGAAGTAAGCGCAGTATCCATCAACAGATGAATGGATAAAGATGTGGCACATATATACAATGGAATATTACTCAGCCATAAAAAAAAAAACGAAATTGAGTTATTTGTAGCGAGGTAGATGGATGTAGAGTCTGTCATACAGAGTGAAGTAAGTCAGAAAGAGAAAAACAAATACCGTATGCTAACACATATATATGGAATCTAAGGAAAAAAAAAAAAAAAACGGTCATGAAGAACCTAGGGGCAAGACGGGAATAAAGACGGAGACCTACTAGAGAATGGACTTGAGGATATGCGGAGGGGGAAGGGTAAGCTGTGATAAAGTGAGAGAGTGGCATGGACATATATACGCTACCAAACGTAAAATAGATAGCTAGTGGGAAGCAGCCGCATAACACAGGAAGATCAGCTCGGTGCTTTGTGACCACCTAGAGGGGTGGGGTAGGGAGGGTGGGAGGGAGGGAGACGCAAGAGGGAAGAGATATGCGAACATATGTATATGTATAACTGATTCACTTTGTTATAAAGCAGAAACTAACACACCATTGTAAAGCAATTATACTCCAATGAAGATGTTAAAAAGAAAAGAAAAATGCATCAAAAGAAAGAGAAAATAAAAGCCTAATTCATTCTGGTAAAAAAAAAAAAAGTACTCCTTCATTGAATCCTAGAAGATTGAATGAGTATTCCCCTCCAGCATGAAATGCAGCTGTCCTTTAAAACAATACAGAGGACTTTAGAAATTCTCTGTGTGATGACAACTCAATTTCTACAAGGCTGAAGCAGTCTTCCTGAAACTGATTCTCATATGTAAATGATAGGCTCATAGAAATATCTACAGTTAATACAATATTTTGTACTTTCAAATGTTAAAAGGATAGTTCTCATGTTAAATGTTCTTACCACAAACACACACGTACACACACACACAAGAACAATAGAACACAAGGAAATTTTTGAAGGTGATGGATAAGTTTAGTAACTTGATTATGAAAATGGTATCACAGGTGTATGCATATGTTCAAACTCATCAAAATGTATATACTAAATCTGTATAATTTATACATATATTGTTTACCTCAATAAAGCTTAAAAAAAGAAGTTTAAGAAGTCAAAATCTTGACGGACGGAATTCAAATCAAACCGAATTTTTTTTTAAGTGTAATCAAATAAGAATCCTACTGAACTGGCAGCAGAGATGAGGTTTACTAGAATCCTCTAACTCCTGATAATAACCAAGGTAAAAGTGATCAGTAAGAGTATGACTCTAACAAAAGTAGCCAGGTGAAGAGAATGTGAGCCATATTTGAAGTCACTAAGGAAGCTGGAAAATACCCAGGGATTGGAAGATGTGGGGAGGGGGTGCTGGAAGTATATAGGTAATAAATGCAGAGACACACGTCTGTAGAAAAAGCAAAGGGTTTGAAGATCGGCAGGCAAGTCTCAGGAGGACCAAATGTTAACTGTGTCATAACTGACATTTTGTTTAAACAAATTGAAAATCAGTTTCAATTTCCTCATCTCCAAAATAAAGATAATAGCATGATGTGTGGTAGCTAGTCTCCTAAAATGACCCTCCATTCAGGCCCTTCCTGACATTCACACCCTGGTGGAGTCCCCTCCCCTTGAATATGGCCGGGCAATGTGCTCGCTTTTGACCCTTAGAATGCAATGATAGGGGTGCTACGTGACTCCAAGCCTAGATTACAAGAAACCTTGTGGCTTTTTCATGGGTCTAGGTGACCCTAGGGGTGCCAGCCAGTAGGTAAAACTTCTGACTACTCTTATACTGCTCTACTGTGAGGAAGCCCAATATGGTCCCATGGAGAGAGGTGTCAGACATGGGATTGGAGAAGCCATCTTAAATATCCAGCCCAATTGAGCCTTCAGATGGAGGTGTGGGTTGAATTGTGTTCCTCAGAAAGATATGTTCAGGCCCTAAACACTGGTATCTGTGAATGTGACCTTATTTGGAAATGGGGTCTTTGTAGATATAATCAAATTAAGATGAGGTCATATTGGATTAGGGTGAGTTCTAAATTCAATGTGACTTGTGTCCTTATAAGAAGAGGGAAATTTGGACACACAGACATAGAGGCAGAAAGGCATGTGATGACAGATACAAGATTGGAGTGATGCAAGAGACCAGGAACACCAAGGATTGCTGGCAACTATCAGAGCTGAAAGAGGCAAGAAAGGATTCTTCCCTACAGCCTTTGGAGGAAGCATGGCACTGCTGACACCTTGATTTGGGACTTCTACCATCTAGAATTGTGAGACAATACATTTCTTTTGTTTTAAGCCACTCAGTTTGCAGTACTTTGTTACAACAGTACTGGGAAACTAATACAGATGGCTTCAGATACAGGCACCACCTGACTGCAGCCACAAGAGGAAACCCAAAGAAGCATCTTCCAGCTGAGCCCAGTCAATTCCCAGAACTGTGTGAGATAATAATAAATTGTTATTTTAAGCCACTAAGTTACATGATGGTTTGTTACATAATAACTGACAAATGAACAAGTTATTATCAAGATTTAAGTTCACATACACAAAACACCAGCTCTGCATCTAGCACACAGTAGGCATGCAACAAGTGAGTGCAACTGTATTATATATTTATAATTTTAATTATATTTACATGTTTAAATAGTGGTTTAAATGTTTAAAAAGCACATTCATGTATACTATGGTATTTGCTGTTCGATGCAGTCCTAATAGAAAACATGAACTTCGTCTTATTCTCATTTAACAAATGAGAAATTCAAACTGTGAATTTAAGTAATTTACCTAAAGTTATACAAACAAGCAGTGGTACTGCTTGGTCTAGAATGCTAAGTCAAATAAAATACATGTAAGTGGTAATCAGAGTACATTGTCTCAAAGATTGAGAAATGAAGTCAGGTATTTAATTTTTACTGAGAGCTTACTGTGTGCCATTTTCCACTCCCTGTGCTAGATGCTGGATGCTATCTTATTTCACTCCCACAAAGACCTTTGTTACAGGTGTTACCATAGCCCCACAGAATCAACACACACACACACACACACACACACACACACACACACACTGCACAGCTGAGGCTCTGAGAGGTTAAGTGACTTGCTCATACCCATGCTTCTTCCATAACATCATGCAAGGAGTGTGCATTCTTTTCCTCTACAACTAAGGGAGTAGAATAAGCAGAATAACATGAGAAAGATGTAGAATATGAGGACTAAAATGAGTAACTCCCATGAAGAGAAAAGACCGGGTCAAGGAAAATAAGGTCAAGTTAAAGCAGTTGAATGCAGTGTAGGGATATTCATTTAGAAGAGAGGGTTATCACCAGACACTGAATAGGTAGGGGTGATGGACAGTATTGAGAGACACACGCTGTCAACAAAAAGGAAGGTGTTGCAAATGTGCAGGACTCTGTCATGTCCAAATTCTTCTGAACTGACCGGTCACATTGGTGGCAATATATTAGTTGGCTAATCTCTCTGCCACTCTCTAACTTATCTCACAGGTGCTGGCCTTCAGCTGATGGTAAACACCCAGGATTCATCAGCAATATTTGCTTAAAGAACTAAAATATGCCATTTTTTGGAAACTGCTTATAAATGTACCTCATAACAAAAGAATTAGCATGGGTTAAACCTATGATGACACCGACCCCAAGGAAGAGTAGGTTTTCAAAATTATCTCTGCTGACAGCTCCACAATCGTCCTACAAAGGGATGAGCTCAAGGATTCTTTGGAGTTCCATTCAGCTTCTCTAATTAGGTGATTTCTCTATCACAATCAGCTGGAGACTAATCAACAGTTTCATTTACTGAACTTCAGGAAACTTAATTGGTGATAATCATAAAATTGTAAAAAAATCTGCAGAGATGTTTCACTGTTGCTGTAACATTGGCTTTAATACAAATTCGGTAGCTCTGTGTGTGTCTGTGTCTGTGTCTGTGTGTGGGTGCGTTTGTAAAGAGTGGATATTCAACTGGATGAAGAAGAAAAGAGATTCTTAAGGGAATGTTCCAGATAATGGTCTGAAAGTAAAGACAAGGAGAAGGCTTCTGAAGATAATCATTTAGATACAAAAATGGAGGCCTATATAAACCCTGTTCTGACCTTATGCATATGAAGTATTTTTAAACCACTGAAGTCTTCAGAAACTGCACATAGTTTCTTTAGGGAAAACAAAAGTGTTCTCAGTTAAAAGGAGCTCCTGAACTTAGAGAACTGAGCAAAGGAGAGATGAGACAGTTACTTATAATTCTCAAAAAGTATTAAATCCATATAAAACTCACAATGCAGAATGACTATTCACCCACGCGCAGCCTAAATCTAACCACTTACTGCTTAAAAATCTGAATGTCTTTGGGAAGTGTACCAGAAAAGTCTAAGGATTTTTAACTTTTCCTAACCTCTTTATTGTCACCAAAATGCAGGTATACTAAAAACAATATGTTTACATAAACTAGAGTAATATAAATCAATATAGAATTTTCCAAATCTCCTGGATTGTTTTAAGATTAGAAGCAAAAAAGGAGTGAGAAAAGATAATTTGTTTAAATAAATAAATAATTTGATTCGGTTCAACAAATAAGTAGAAGCATATTATCGAAAAGCCACCATAAAACCAGAACATTAAAAAAAAATTGGTTCTTAATTTTAATAATAAGACTGCATTTTTGAAGGGATCTACTTTCCAGGGAGGGAAATATGAAATTCTGGTTGGAAAGAGAAATCATTACAATTTATCTTTTTGAATTCTAGCCAAATTATAAAAGGAATGATTCCATCAGTGATTTTTTAAAAATGAGCCTTGTAATATATTGCTAGTGTTAGACAGCAGCATGTTATCATTTTAATTACAAACTGTAGCAATTATTTTACGCTAAAAACCTTAACATACAAAAAAGTGAACATTTTATATGAATATAAATTATGTCTACTGACTATATACATATTTTAAATTTCCATGATTTACCAAATATCTACTCAGAAGTAGGTCATTTTGATAAAAGGTCTTTAAAACATAGATGAATAGTTCAAAATTTATGCATAATCTAAACATCTCAACTATTTATAAGTACAGACGCATTTTTCATTATTAATTTCCTTTAAAATGTATTAAATTTGATTGTCAATAAAATTTTTATTTAAGGCAGGCATATTTCTATGAGGAAATGTTTGTGCCTAGCTAACACACATGTTTAAGTATATGATACTAGAAATATTGATGCAAAGACCCTATAGTTTTACTTTATAAACCTCTTTGCATTTGTACTTAACTTTGAATCCTTTTTTTCAGCTTATCTTTTCTAGTTAAGCACATTAAGACAATACTAAAAAAGTTAAATATAAATTAGCAACTCCTTTGTAAAATAAAAGTTAATTTTCAAGATTTCCACTTCTGGGAAGATGGAGTAGGCACACTTTTCTATATTCCTCCTACTAAGTATGATGTACAGCTGAAAACCTTGGAATAAAGGTATATACATATGACAAATTCTGAAAGTTAGAGAGCAAAAGAAAAATGTTTGCCATGTTTGCATACCACATAACTAACAAAGGACTAGTATCCAGAATATTTAAAGAATTCTCAAAATCCAACATTGAAAACAAACAACCCAATTAGAAAACAGGGAAAAAAACATGAGCTGACATATCACTAGAGAATATACAGATGACAAATAAGCACATAAAAATATGTTCACCATCTTCAGCCATTAGGGGATTGCAAAATAAAACCACAATGAAATATTACTACATACCTATGAGAATAGCTAAGCTAATTAATAGTAACAACATCAAATACTGGTGATGACAGTGAAACTGGACCACAACCGCATACTTTGCTAATAAGAATATATCAATAAAATGATACAACCACTCTGAACAGTGGATCGTTTTAGTACTACGGTATTCGCTATTGAAAGAAAATCCAAGTGTTAAGTGAACTCACGCAGCTTAAACCCATGTTGTTCAAGGGGCAACTGTATTTCTTGCTTATGTTGTGTGTCTAGTACAGGGAGGCGGGCTAGAGGCTGTGGTTGTCATTAGTAGTGGCCACAAATATTTGGTGCTCTTTGTCCAGGCGCATGGCAAAATTGTACTTCTCCAGCCCCTGGAACTCAGTCATGGCCACATAAAATGCTTTGACCAAAGCAAAGTGAACAGAACATTTAGGAGCCAGTCAGCCCTTTGCTCTCTTTTCCTTCTCCCATAGTTAACAAGCAATGTAACAGGTGGTAGCTGCTCCCTCACTTCCAGGTGCCAATGTAAAGATGATTACAACGTGGAGCAGTAGCCCATGAAGATTTTGCATGAGTGACAAGTAACCCTTTATTGGGTTACGCCATGGAGAGTCTGGAGGTGTTTGGTTATCACAGCAAATTCTGACCCGGCCAAACTAAAAAGGGAGTTCTCTTCATTGGACTTGCTCAGAAACCCAGGTTGAAAACTGCTTCATCTCAACTTGACCGCAGCAGTCACACAAGAGTGGAAAGGGGATGGAGTGAATTGGCATTGTTGTTTTCAAGTTTAGCCCGGAAATAACACATGCCACCTAATCTCCTATTTCACTGGGCCAAAGAACAACCGAACCCTCAAAAAGTTTTGAATTCATTATGGGTTTGCAACCCAGAAAGCCAGATATCTTTTGTGAGCAACACTAATGACAACCACAGGTCAGTACCCTTCCTGGGTGCAAGAGGATAACAAAGGAAGGATGCATGTATTTACATCTACATGTTGAGATTGTGACATTAAAAGAATTAGGATCCTTTTTCAGGGATGTCAAGTATCCCAGCAGCTGGTGGTAAATTGGTCGGAAAAAAAATATTAGACGTAAGGTGTTATTCTTTTTTTAGGCAGTAACAAATAATAATCAATAATGAGTTGCCTCAAAATTAAACACGTTGTATAGGTTTGAATTACCATAAAGTAGGAGTGTAATATAAAAGAAGTAAAAATGTATGGATTATAGGGCCTGAAAACTTTAGGCCCAAATTTCACCTCCTTGTAGTTACTAATTAATAACATCAAGCCATGAAAAAAAAAAAAAAATGATACAACCACTCTGGAAAACAGTTGGACACTTTTTAAAAAAAAAACTAAACATGTAACTACTATAAGACCCAGCAACTGAACTCCTTAAAATTTGCCCCAGAGAAATGAAAAGTTACATCCACACAAAAAGCTATATATGAATGTTTATAGCAGCTTAACTCATGGCGGCCCCAAACTGGAAACATCCAGTACTTTAATGAGTGACTGCTTAAACAAACTGTTACATCCATAGCATGGAATCTCACTTAGCAAAAATAGGACTGAACTACTGATGGATGCAAGAAACTGGATGAATCTCCAGAGAATGATGCTGAGTGAAAGAACCCAATCCCAAAAGGTTACATACTGTGTGATTCCATTTATATAACATTCTTCAAAGGGCAAAATTTAGAAACAGAGAAGAGATTAGTGACTGACACCAGTTAACGAGGGCTTGGGAATGGGAGTGAAGTATGTATGGCTATAAAAGGGCAACAGGAGGAATTTTTGTGATAAAGGTACAAAACTTTAACATTATCACAAAAATTCCTCCTGTTGCCCTTTTATAGCCATACATACTTCACTCCCACTCCCAACCCCTCCTTAACTGGTACCTTAACCATATCAATACAAATGCTGGTTGTGATATTGTGCTATAGTTTTATAAGATGTTACCATTGGATGAAACCAGTAAAGGGCACATGAGACCTCACCATATTATTTCTTACAAAGGCATAAGAATCTACACATTTCAAGTAGATTGTTCAATCTAAAATTAAATAAATAATAAAACTGCAAGCTCTGAAAAGATATTCACAAAGGTGGTCACAAAGGAGATCTCTAGGTTTGGGATTTTTTTTTTTTTTTCTCTTTTTCATTTGTATTCTTTTCCTACAGTGAACTTATACTGCTTTGATAATAAGAAAGAGAAAATACAGGACTCTTATAATCTAAATTTTACATATAAGCACATCCTTCTGTTCATATCATTATAAGGTTCTAAGACTACAAGTCAACTTTTAAATTCACCCTCTAATATTAAAAACATAACCCGTGGTCAGGATATTTTATGGTGCGAATACGAACTTGTAATTTGAATAAAGTGAACGAGTTGATAGTAGGAGAGCTGGCCTTACATTGTTTTCTACCCTAGGTTCTCTTAGAGCCATTAACATTTACCAAAATTAAAGTTTCTTTCAGAGCTTAAAAGTGTTCTGAATCTTAGAGATTCTGACCTAATGGCTGTATTATGGCTTTATCCTGCCAATTAGATAAAGTAGCATTGGGAATCACCTCATATCATTTTATCATTTTTGCCTGGCTGGAAAAAGTGTGTGTGCACACATACACAAGCTTCCAATTTCTGCAAAGGATTCCTCTTAGTTCTTCAGAAAACTGCGGGCCTATTTTCAAAAGCTGAAAATAAGCTGGAGCCCAGGGCTCAATTTCAGAAATCAAGAGGCTATTTAAGTTATGGTGATGGAGGGTTTCAGTGAACACAAAAGATGAAATAGAAGGAAGCTGGATAAAGATAATTCAGTTCCAGAACCCAAAGGGTGAGAGGAAATCAAGAAGTTAGAGGTCAGTATCACTGAAGAGGGAATGGTTTTGTAGCTGTAATTGATTCTGTAGCCTCCTAGAGGGATTGAACTTTTGGGAACATAAAGGTGTAGGGCATAAGCGTAAAATATATATCAGATACAGAACCAATAATTATCCCAGAATCATCTCAAACTTTAGTATAATTAAATTCTGGAGGCTTCAAGCAAAATTCTTCAAAGTTATCTCCTTGTAGTCCTCTAAAGTAATAACCTTGACCATAGGCCCTGAGAAACCCATGTTTTCATTAATAATATGGCAGTGCTTATCAATCTTAATTTAAAACATTATTGTGAACAGGAATATAAATTTGCAAACTGTTAAAATCTTACATGAATGTAAAAGTGTTAGGTCACCTCCATTATCCTGTCGCCTTAAAACTATAGAGTGTGATTAGTCTGAAAGGCTAAGCTAGGCGTGAAATAAACCTTGTTGTGTGATGCAAATTGCTTGGGGAATTTGCTTTGTGCCTAACTTCTGTTTAGTGTTAGGTCTGCCATCTAGTGGCCACATAAATAAGTACACGCTGTCATCATAAATTAAAGATCATATGAAAATTTTAGGTCATCCAAATGGGCTATTTCAACACTGTTTCCAAGCATAAGCAGACAAAAAATTAAAAAATTAACTGGTGGTAGGAAAAATTTTATTCAAGGATTTCATTAAATATAACTGCTTACTTAAAACACTTAAAATTTGCTTTTGTGAGTACTAAAGCAAATTAATAATTTTTTTATATTTATGCTGACTTCAAAATAAAAAATTATATTCACAAACTTTCACTGAGTTTAAAAGAAATAAAATTTCTTTAAATAAAATAAAATAAATTATCTTTTATTTTAATCACAGGTTTATCTTTCCTACTTCTTAATTTAAACAATGAAATAAAATGTTCTTCAGTACTTGGATTTGTGCTATCTGCCAATCTGCCAAAGAATCAACAGTTATAAAATAAAACATAAACACAGTTTCAAAATTTGAACTCTTAAATATACAAATATAATATTCAAAAGATACAAAGACCCTTTGGAATTAAAAAAAATAGTATTGTTTTGATTTATTTGTTATTGGAAGTGACAGATAATGTTAGGCGCTCCACACTCATTCTCCTGGCATAATTTTAATAGCTGTTTGTCCAAAGCTATATGCTCCACTCCCACCCCCATTTCCTTCCAGAGTTCTAATCTGATGGCTTGTTTTCTAAAAGCCCCAATATTTTAAAATGGCTTATTCATATGACTGAAAATGACACCTGCAGCATGTCCAAGTATACTGAATACACCCTCAGAAGTATTTACAAGCTAAATTCATTAGACAGATGCCCAATATTCACATTTCAATGTTACAACTGTTATCTTAATTTGTTTGTTTTCTCAATTGGTATATCTATGCAAATTACAGTCCTTTGACATTCTAATCAGTTATGGTAAAAGCATTCAAATGAAAAAATATAAAAAATCCAATAGCAATTAGCCATGTTTCTCATTATTGCCGCATGCAGTTAAATCTCCTCTTCAGCTTATTATTGCTTGAGATAACAAGTTAGCATCACATTGTTCAAACTGGAAGTACAGGTAATTTTGCAATTGCTAATACTGTGTTAAAATGTCCTACGATAATCCACAAACCTATATTCCATGTTGCTGACACCCAAACAAGCATCTGCAAAATGCAGCCAAAATAATGAACGATATCCACAAACTGCTTAATCCTTCACTTTGCGTTGCCCACATTTATTTTTAATTCATAAATATAACCTTTTGCAGCCAACTATGGGAGTCTCCAAGTATAATAAACTCCAATTTAAGGCATGAATGTTAGTGGATACACTTATTTCTAAGACAGTATCTCACGTGACTTCTGAGAGTAATTCTGTTAAGACTCACTCTGAGAATAAGCACCCCCATGTGTGGACTGTTCTTTTTCTACTCAATCTGTATACTTTCTAACAATGTGGCCAAACTCCCAAGATCTTGTGAAAGAAAGAAAGAAGAAAAGAAAAAAGGAAAGAAAGAAAGAGAGAGAGAGAGAAAGAAAGAAAGAAAGAAAGAAAAAGAAAGAAAGAAAGAAAAAGAAAGTAAAAAGAAAGAAGGAAAGAGAGAAAGAAAGAGAGAAAGAAAGTGAGAGAAGAGAGAGGGAGGGAGGGAGGTAGGGACGGAGGATGGATTTGATTTTACAAAAAAAAAAATTTCAGATTTCTAAATGAAAGCAAAATGTCCATACTCATAGTATAGCAAAATCAGTCACAAGATTAAAGCCATGATCTCTAAGAATCAAAAGTCCTTTACTTATTACTCTATGTGTCAGAGACCTATACAGGGCCAGGCTCATGAAGGGGAATGTAACATTAAATGAGCATTTTTTAAAAAACTACAGTGTGGTAAAATGAGACCTCACTATGAAGTCTGGCTCCAGAAGCCTCCCTAGAAAAGTCCTCACTACCATGGATGGCTTTTGCAGCAATTTCCTCAGGGGAAAAATCCATCAAGAAAGGGGATTTATTTTTCAAGAGACAAGATGGTTACCATATCTCAAGGAGGATACAGCACTCAGAGGTGGGGGTCGGGGACACAAATCTTAAGGCAGCCCATCCCCCAGCACAGGGTTTGGACATCACAATCCAAGGGCCAAATCCAGCCCTCCATCTGCTTTTGTAAATAAAGTTTTACTTTCTATATCCATTTGTTTCCATATCATGTATAACTTCTTTTGCAATGTAACAATAGAGTTGAATAGTTGCCCCAGGGTCCCTATAGCTACACAAAGCCTAAAATATTTATTATCTAGCGTTTTACAGAAAAACTTTGTCAACCCTTGTCCAGAGAGCAATTGCACTTCTCATTCCCCAAACATGCCTCATACTTTTCTTTTTAGAAAAAGAAAGCCCTTCTACTGCTTAATGGACATTTGGGTTGGGTCTAATACTTTGATTTTTGCTCAGTCCTGTTTCTATGAATTCTCTTGTACATGTCTCCTGATTTACAAGCATGACAGTTTCTCTAGAGTATATATCTAGGTGTTGATTTATTTCCCAGCATGGTTGGAAAACATTTGATATGGTGACTTTACTAAATAATCTTTTGTGGTTTTAGTTTGCATTTTTGTCATTACAAATGACACTGAGGGACTTCCCTGGTGGCACAGTAGTTAAGAATCCACCTGCCAATGCAGGGGACAATGGTTCAAGCCCTGGTCTGGGAAGATCCCACATGCCACGGAGCAACTAAGCCCGTGTGCCACAACTACTGAGCCTGCGCTCTAGAGCCCACGAGCCAAAAGTACTGAGCTCGTGTGCCACAACTACTGAGCCCACGTGCCTACAGCCCATGCTCTGCAAGAAGAGAAGCCACCACAATGAGAAGCTCGTGCACCGCAATGAAGAATAGCCCCCGCTCGCTGCAACTAGAGAAAGCCCGTGCACAGCAACTAAGACCCAACGCAGCCATAAGTAAGTAAATTAATTAATTAATTAATAATAATAAATAAATAAATAAAACAAATGACACTGAATATCTTTTCAGATAGGGCCATTAATAACCATTAATATTTCATCTTCTATGAAAAGTCTATTTATTTAAATCTTTGGCTTTTTTTCCCTTTTAGTTTGTTAACCTTTTTGCTTTATCATATTGAAGGGTTTTTGTTTACATATACCAGATACTAGTTCTTTGTCAATTATATATTGTAAATGTCTTATTAATTTTATGGCATGTCTTCCCACTCTAGATATGAGGCCTTTTCACAAGAAGTTCTTAATTTGAATGTAGTTGAACTTACCTATATTTTTTCTGTATGGTGTGCAATTTCATACCTTGTTTATTAAAACCTTCCCTATCCTAAGTTCACATAGGTATTTTTCTACATTATACTCTAAAAATGTTACCTAATCTGGAATTTAGTTTTGTATATAATAAGATAGGGAGATAATTCCATTTTTATATAAATAACCACTTTTTTCCAGCATCATGTATTAAGAAGTCTTCTTCCATTGTTTTATAATGCTAACCCTGTAACAAAAATCAAGTTCGCTTATGTTTAAAGGTCTCCTAAATGCTATTATTTCAGATTGTTATAACTGGAACAAGATAACGGGGTCTTAATCTTTTAATTCTGTCTATATTCAATTTGTATATTTTGAGTCAACATTACGTCACCATTAAAAAATTGTTATATCTTTTTGTCAAATCAAACCTCTTATCCTTATGCATTGATTCTCTTTATTCATATTCTTTATTTCTACTAATGCATTTTGCTCTGAAATTTTTTCTTTAATATAGCTACATAAGTATTATTATGAAGAATGTTTACCAGATGTATCTTAATTCATCTATTAACTTTCAATCCTTGTATGCATAGAAATCTTATTTGTAGAGCAAAACTGTTTTGCAATGAATTGTACTGTTGTTGAACAAATATTTGTAATCTATTTTTGTATGACCTTGCTATAAATTTTCTGAATGTGATAATTATCATCATGCTTCACGCAACTCTGCATAGCACCCATCACTAAAAAAACTGCATCATTGGGTGCAACACATAATGACCTCTCCTAACCTTGCCACTGAATCATCTAAAGCAGTGTAATTATTAATTAAGAAGCAATTTACTAATCAATGAGTTTTTTACTTCATCAATAAAAGTTTAAGTAAGGAAACAGAAAAAGCATCACCTTGAATAATACATTTAGTAGACACACTGATCAGATGGCAGATGCCAGTAATATAACAGTAATAAAGAACAATTTTAAACAAAAGTTTATAGCAGATTGATGACTATACAGATATAACTGTATCCACTTAGTATTAATAGTTAGAATACTTGAAAACAAATGCTTGAATGAATATAACTTGTTCTGCAAATAAGTAAAAACCAAAATATTGGAAATGAGTTATTCAAAGTTGTAAGTGAATTCATGGAAATGAATAACACATTTGCAAAATGCATTGCACATGCAATTACAATACTGATATTGTACCCTTAAATGACATAAAGGTATAGAGTTTTACATCAGGAAATTGTTGAAAATCCTGAGATTTCAATAATATATTTTTATTCACAGAGAAGCTGATCCTCCTATGTAGAATTTTCCTTTAGATTTAATAATGAAAGGGATATCTTATTAGGGAATCCAAAATAATCCAAAGTCCTAGAGTCCTATATATTTTCATGTTTAGATAAATAATTGGAATCAAATGATTCACCCCATTGTTTAACAGATAAAATGTTTGCCTGAAGTTTATGAGTTAAACAATACAAAAAACTGTGAAAGAGTCATGCTTTACAGATTGTGTGAAGGGTAGTTTTAGATTTAAAAAATGTCTATTTAACTGTTGTGTATTAGAATCTGAATAAAGTATAAGGGCAATGTGAACATGTGAGTTTGTGTGTGTGTGTATGCACTTATATACATATGTATTCACACGCATATACACATATATGTTTATCTCTGGAGACACATGTGTATGCAGTCATACATACACATATGCATAAACATATATGAGCATGTGTTGCAAAATTTATGGACTTAGAACAAAAATTCAATTTTGGAAAAATTCACTACTGATGTTTAGTCAATGTTACAACTTGAATCTTAAAGAAAGATTACGAAGGTGGGAGCAGTATCGTCTGTGTATGCTTAAGGAAAATCTTCATCATTATCTTAAATAGTTAATGTAAAAAAGAATGATATTAAATTAAAAATCTGTTTCCATTATTATAATAAATATCAACATTTTATGTGTTAAAGATTTTTAAAATTCCCACACACTTAAATATAATTTTAAAAATAAAATTATCTGAATTATTGTAACGCGCTTTCCTTCGGTCAGGAGAAACATTTGAGGCATTTGCTATCGATTACTTGTACAAACTTTACCAGCAATGGAGACTATGAAGAATTTGATGTGGTTGATATCACCAGGAATGCTGGTGAAAGGACCTCCAAAACTCTTTTCCTCCATAAAAGCAAGAAGAACACTGGCAAAATTGTCAAAATCAACTCTTTTAGAAATCAAAACTAAGCAAAAGCTCTTAATAATACAGGTAGTATTTATTTGAGAAAAATGGCTGAATCTTGGTAAGAACAGGAAGTTCTGTGGTATTTTAATTTGCCCTAATACCATCCTTCTCTCTCCAAACATTTCCCTGGAAAACCAATAACCCCATGATCACAGTAAAAACTTTTTAGAAGTGTAACAATGTCTGCAGAGGGCAGAATGAATTTAGAGCAACTCCAAGGCCTGTTTTCCAGATAACTGTCATTATTTGATCTTCCCGAAAGTTCCCTGGAAAATCCCATGTGCAAAACATCTCTTTACTTGACCTGACTCAGAGCATTCAAGAGCAAGCAACCTTTTCCCCATGGGCATTTGTCATAAAGAATCATCAGCAATTGTCAAACATTATAGATAGCAGCAGTGGTATACCAGTTGGAGAAAACAACAAACTGGCCAAAAAGGTAAGAGGAAAAGTTGGGAATGAGGCATCCACAAGTGGATTTGAAAAGCTGTGACATAATCCTGGGAGTCTAGAATGTCATGCTCATGTTCACAGCTGTGTGCGTGCCCAGGAAAAACTAGGGGAGGCCCTAAGCTGTCACCTTGGAAGGATATTGAGGTTCTGTGCAAGCAGGAAGTAAGGGCTAAGGTGGAGTTGTAAACTGCCTGTATGATCACTGAAGGTGTGCTACAACATGCATACTGAGCTCTTAAAAAATAAGCTGTGAGTCTTATTGGTTCCAGGCATTTAAGGAAATCTCTGTCAATCATTAGCTGACTCATAAATTAACCAGAGACTTCGATGACCATATAGGAAAAGAATACTGATATTTCAGAATTACTTCAGAAAAGTCATTAAACAAATAAACAGCAGCAGCATCAACAACAAACAGCAACAACAAGCCATGGAGAAAGATGGGGAAAGTCTGATTTTCAGAGTTGCCACAGCATATTATTTAAAATTTCCAGTTTTCAGTTAAAAAATTATGAGGCATACAAAGAAAGACAAGACAGTGCACATAAAGGAAAAAAAAAAAAAAGCAGTCAATAGAATCGGTCCATAAAGAAGCCCTTACATTGGACTTACTAGACAACGAATTTAATTAAGAAGTTTTAAATATATTCAAAGAAATAGAGAAAGTATGTGAATGATGTCTAACCAAATAGAGATTATAAATAAAGAGACAGAAATTATTTTTAAAAACACAATAGATATTTTGGGGTTGAAAAGTACTATCTCTAAAGTAAAAAAAAATATCACCAGGAGGGCCCAATAGCAGATTTAAATAAGCAGAATTAAAAATCAGCGAACTTGAAAATAAGTCCATTGAGATTATCTAGTCTGAGGAACAGAAACAAAAAAGAAGGAAGGAAAATGAACAGAGCCTCAGAAACTTATGAGACACCATCAACTGTACCAACATACTTATAATGGGAGTTCCACAAAGAGAGGAGAGAGATAAAGGGATAGAAACAATATATGAAGAAACAATGGCCAAAATATCTCAGATTTAAAACAATAAATCTGCATATCCCAAAACTCAAGAATCTCTATGATAAATCAGAGACACACACACCAAGATACACCAAATCTATCTAAAATCAAGACAAAGAAAGATTCCTGAAACAACAAAACAGATGTGACTCAATACAAGGGATCCGCAACAAAATTAACAGCTAATTTGTCATTAGAAACCCAGGAGGCCAGAAGACAGTGAGATGACACAGTCAAAGTGTGTGGCAGAGAAGGGGAGGAACAGTCAAACAATAATTCTATAGCTAGCAAAAATGTCCTACAAAATGAAGGGGACATTAAAATATTACCAAACTATTTGTGTCTTACACCTAAAGGTTGTAAATAATATATAATGCAAATAATAACCAAAAGAGAACTGCAGAGGCTATGCTGACACCAGACAAAATAGACAAAGACTTTAAGTAAAAAAGTGTTACTAGAGACAAACAATGATACTTTTTAATGATAAAAGGGTCATTCCATCGAGAAGGAGATACAATATCTATAAACATATGTGCTTGTGGTCTGTTGAAATTTGCCCCACCCAAAGATATCTATGTCCTAATCTATGTATCTTGTGAATGTTACCTTATGTGGCATATATTATTTTTTAATTATTTAATCACACTTTCCAGATGTGATTAATTTATGGATCTTGAGATAGGAAGATTATCCTGAACAGTGGGCCCTGAATGAAATCCCATGTATCTTTACAAGAGGGAGGAAGAAGGAGATTTGACACATACAGAGGAGAAAGAAATGTGAAAATTGACCAAAGAGAGATTTGAAGATTGGAGTGATGTGGCCACCACCCAAGAAATGTCAGAAGTCATTAAAAACTGGAAAAGGCAAGGAATTGAATCTCCCCTAGAACCTCTGGAGGGATCGCACCCTTGTGGATGCCTTGATTTTGGCCTAGAGAAACTATTTCAGACTTCTGGCCTCCAAAACTGAAAGACTGCTTCTGTTGCATTAAGCCACCAAGTTTCTGGTAATTTGTGACAGTAACCACAGGAAACTAATACAATAATCCTATCCATAGAGTGCCAAAATTTATTAAATAAAACTAAAAAAAAAAAAATCAAAGGAAGAAATGGGCAATAATAGTTGAAGACTTCAAAATCTCACTTTTGTTAATAGATACAACTAGACAGAAGAATCAACATGGATATAGAAGATGTGAACATAACTATAAACAACTTAGAACTAACAGATATCTGTGGACCACTCCAGCCAATAATAACAGAATATATATTGTTCTCAAATGCATACAGATTATACTCCAGGAGAGACCATATATCAATATTAAGCAATAAAACAATCTCAAAATATTTAAAGGATAGAAATCACATAAAGTTCCGTGACCACAGATAATGATATTAGAAATAAATGCAAGAGGAAAATTTGGGAAATTCACAATATAGGAAATTAAATCACATACTCCTAAAAAGTCAGTAAATCAAAGAAGAAATTACAAGGAAATTTGAAAATACTGATAGGTCAATGAAAATGAAAACACAATATGTAAAAGCTTGTGGGATGCAGCTAAGGCAATACTTGGGAGGAATGCACAGCTGCAGAAGCCTATATTTTAAAGAAATAGAAGAGTCAGCCTAAACCAATAACCTAATCTTTCTGCTTAAGAAACTCGAAAAGAGGTAAAACTAAACCCAAAGAAGAAAGGGAGATAAGAAAGATTCGAGTTGAAATAAATGAATTAGAGAATAGAAAAACAATAGGGAAAATCAACAAAACTAAAAATTGGTTCTTTGAAAAGATCAATAAAATTATCAAAACTTTAACTAGACTGATAAAGGAAAAAAGAGAGAAAACTCATATTACTAAAATAGGGAAGGAAAAATGGACATCATTTTGATCTTAAAGAAATAACAATTTTATGCCCAAAAAATAGACACAGATAAAAACAAATTGCTAGAAAGACAAAAAAAATACCAAATGACTCAAAAAGAAATAGAAAATCTGAATAGACCTTTAACAACTAGAGATTGAGTCAGTAATCAAAAATCTTCCCATGAAGAAATGCCTAGGACTAGAGAGATATACAAGTGAATTCTACTAAATGTTTTAAAAATAATTAATACCAATTCTTCACAAACTGTTTCAAAAACTAAAAGAAGGGGAAATACTTTCCATCTTGTTCTATAAGGCCAGTATTACTCAAAAGCAGAAAAAGATATCCAAGAAAGGAAAAATAGAGAACAATATCTCTTATAAATATACACAATAAAATCTTCAACAAAATGCTAGTAAATTAAGTCTAGCAACATGTTACAAGATGATACACCATTACCAAGAGGGATATATCCCAGGACTGCAAACTGGTTCAATACAATCTATATAATATACTATATTAATGAATAAACATACACACACACAATCACATCAATAGTTGTGGAAAAAAGTATTTGACAAAATTGAAGAAGATTTCATGATTAAAAGACAAAATAATGGAAACAGAATAGAATTAAGCTCCCTCCACATGATAAAGGACATCCATGAAAAACCCATAGATACCATCATACTTAATGTTGAAAGTCTCAAATATTTCCCTTAATATCCTGGAACAAGACAAGAATATCCACTCTCACCATTCTATTCAACATTATCCTGGAGGTTCTAGCCAGAGAAGTTCAGCTAAATAAATAAATAAATAGTATCTAGATTAGAAAGGAAAGAGTAAAACTGTCTCTATTTGCAGATGTCATAGTCTTCTGCACAGATAATCCTAAGGAATACACACACACACATACACACACACACAATTAGAGATTATAAACAAGTAGAGCAAGATTGCAGAATACAAAAATCAATATACATTACCAATTTTATTTCTATGTATTAGTATGGGCAATCTGAAATAAAATCAGAAAGCAATTGCATTTCCAGTAATACCAAAACAGAATAAAATGCTTATGAATAAATCTAACAAAATAATGATATGACTTGTATACCAAAAACTACAAAACATTGAAAGAAATTAAAGAAGACCAACATAAATGGGAAAATATCCTATAGCCATAAATCAGAAGACTTAACGTTGTTAAGATGGAAATACTATCCAAATTGTTATACAGATTCAATGCAGTTCTTATCAATATTGCAGTTGCCTTTTTTGTAGACCTTGACAAGTTTATCTTAAAATTCATACAGAAATGCAGCAAACCCAGAATTGCCAAAACTATCTTAGAACAAAAAGAAAGTTGGAGGACTTACAACTCATGATTTCAAAACTTACTACAGAACTATGGTATTCATAGTACTATAGTTTATGTGGTCCAAGCATAAAGATAGGTGTGTGTGTGTGTGTGCGTGTGTGTGTATTTCTCTCAGTGGAATAGAATTGAGAATTTAGAAATGAGCCTTTACATTTATAGTCAATGATTTTGAACAAATGTACTAAGATAATTCAATAGGAAAGAACAGTGTTTTTGAAAAATTTTACTTGGACAAGCAGATATCCACATACAAGTGATTAAAAATTGGACCCCTTCCTCAAATCATATACAAAAACTAAATTAAAATGCATTAAACACCTAAATGTATTAGTTGAAACAATAACTCTTAGAAGAAAAGAGAGGTATAAACACCACAACCTTGAGTTTGGCAATGGTTTCTTGGTTATGATACCGAAAGCAAAAGCAATAAAAAAATATACATATATTGGATTTCTTCAAAATCAAAAATGTTTGTGCTTCAAAGGATATCATCAATAGAATGGAAACCAAACCTGCAGTATGATATAAAATATTTGTGAGACAAATGTCTGATGGTACATATTTAGGATATATAAATAACTATTACAGCTCAATAATAAAAATACAAAATAACCTAACTTAAAAAAATTGGCAGAGGATTTAAATAAACATTTCTCCAAAGAAGATATACAAAGGGCCAATAAACACATAAAGAGATGCTTAACATCATTAAGCATAAGAAATTTTAGGAAAAAACACTGTTAATTCTTAGTAGACATACAACTCACCTGATAGAAGTTGAAGTGTGTGTCATATGGAAGAATGGTCTTCTGGACCTGGGAGTGCCCTACGACTAGCTGTAGAGTGCTGTGGACGTCAGATGGAGTGGACTTTATCATTAATCTGTTTACTAAAGGTTAGTTGGAAGAGATTTTATTATACTATACAAAATCTCATGTCACAGAGCGTTTAGTATAGATCTTGTTCAGCAGTGATTTCCCCTTTAGCCACTCTTCTCACAAACACCTAACTTAGTCAATGCCCCCCGTACATGGTTCATAAGAAGTCTCTGATGAGTCATTTTCCTGGTTATGCATACCCAGTACCTGAGCTAAGTTTCCTTTCTTCAGTAGCAAAACCTGAGTTCTAATCTGTTCTTTTTTTCCCCCTTACGTCTTATGCTTGTTTTATTTCTAATGTTCTATCTGTCATGAACTTCTTTCTACATCTTCTAATCTCGTAATGTCTTTCATAAGGTTTAGAAAGGCTCCGAGCAGGGTAACTGGCCCATCATCATCTCTCTGTAGCTCCAGAACGAGGAGAATTCAGTGAAACAAGTTAAATCTTCACAAAGATCCTGCCTACCAGCTGGTAGATTGTTCCTGAAAAACAAGGGTCCTTAACTTTCATAGTCTGGGTATAAACTGCAATGACTCCAATGCATAAGACCTTCAGAAAGTCTACCCAACAAGACCTCTCACAATTGTATTCCTGGAGTTTATGGCCATTAATAGGTTTCCAATATCTGCATTTATTCATATTATATTGGAAGTAAAGGATAAGATTTCTAGAGCAAATCAGAGTATTATACCTTCTAGGATAATGTGATGACAGCCAGATGGACAGGCCTGCACATACAAAAGGGGATTCTATCACTACTGAAGAGTAACTCAGAGGTTATAAACTGGAGAGCTTATATACACATGGTTCCATTCGCTTCCTAAGAGAGGGAGAAAAATTTTGCTCCCTACTTACAGTAGGGAGCAAAAATTCTCTTAGAGAATTTCTAGATTCTTGTGTTCTTACACTTTGGAATGGAAATAAATGTCCCCACAGGAAAAATAAGACAAGACTCTATATGTTTACAACCTTTGGAAAGTCTCCATGGTCTCAGGCTTCATCCTTCTTTGAAATGTAAACACATGTCAGGGGAGGTAAATTTCTCCAGATAGTCTCTCACTGTCTTATCATCCTTTAAATTCCAAAGGTTATCCTTTAAACCAATTAGCAGGTTTCTTTGTTCCCAAAACCCAAACCACACAGAAACCAAAATGTATCCTCTACAGCTCCACAGTTACACTACCGCCCTCACAGTCTCTGCTTTGCAATGCTGCCCAAGCCTTGGCCCTGCCTCCGTGTAAGCCGTATGACTTTTTTTCATTCCTGTGACACCCATGCATTTTTCTATTCATGGCTTAGACTAGATACTCAGATTCTGAAATATTACTGCATGATCTCCTAATCTTGGATCTGTGTTCCATGGTCTGCCTACTGAGATTTTCTGTCTCTTTTTTGGGGGACAGACTATACATAATGAGCCTGAACACTAAAGTCCCCAGAGTGGTCAGGTTCTGAGATGGCTGTTCCTTGCGTCCAGCTCTCATGGATGGGTGAGGCTTCGTTGTGAGGCAGCCTGAGGCACCTCTTCTTTCTCCAGGCTCATTTTCAAATGTCAAGATATCCAATTATTTTTGTAGTCTCAAGCACCTCACAATTCCACCAGGAATCCCGTTTACTTCCACTTGACCATCAAGAAAGTCTACCTTTTTGTTCTGAAATCCTCCCTTAGCAAATTAAAGACATCTTCAGTTAGCTTTCTGTTTAATTAATACTTTTAACCCTGCCAGCTAAATACTTCCAACTACATCATGATTTTTGAGAAAGGGTTTTCCAAATTTTAGTAATATCTCCACCTCTCTCAACATACTCTCAGTAATTAAATACTGCCTATGGATTGATTGCATACAGAAAATAGTTTACTGTAGGAAAGGAGTTTCACACCATACCTACATATCCAGCAAATATTTGGTGCTATGGAATAGAAAGAACTTTGTGAAATATCATCCCAAAGATGTACCCTGTGTTTCTGATGTCCCAGTAACTTTAAGTTGATAAGAAAACTTGAAGTAAGGTAAGTGAACTCCACAAATTCATAATACTTACAGTAGCTTTAGGGACTAAATCAGCATGAGTATAATGACCACATACAAATAAACTAAAACCTTTTTTTCCCCCAGCATTTTAAATATAAACACTCAAATGCTTAACAAGAACAACAAAAACTATGCATGATCTGACCCTTGCCTTCATTCCTAGATTTACTGCCCGTGGGCTTTAAACTAGTCTGCCTTTATTTTTCAAGAATAACATTTTCTCCCATTTTAGGGTTTTTCCAATTTCTCTGCCCCTTTCCTGAAACATTTTTTAAGTCTCCCACGTTGTATAACTAAGTTTCTTTGCATGTAAGTTGTCTTCCAATTGTGTTTCTTTCATTTCAAGTGGTTAACTCTCTTGTTTGCATAATTATTTGATTGATTACATCTCTTCCACTAGCCTTACTAGTTCCCTGAGAACAGGGGCCATCTGTTTCTTGCCCCCTATTGCATCTCTAGTGTGTAACACAGTGCCTCACAAAGAAAAGGCCTTCAATAAATTTTTGTGAATAAAGTTGGTGAATAAATCATAGAAAGATTTCCTTAGGAAATATAAAGGTGTATGCCTCTATTTATTGGCAGTAATGAAAGCCATGACAATTTGCCAGGTCTGTTGGGAGAAGGTAGAGTGAGAAGAGGGTCAAGAAATAAACCTTGAGAGACTCAATAAATAATGGCTGGTCAGAGAAAGATGCTACTGCAAAAGAATCTGAAAAGACATAGACAGCGTGTTGGATAAACACCATAAGACCATGGTGCCAGAGAAACAAGGGAAGAGAATGGCTATGGAAAGACCAAGTGAAGCAAATGCTCAGACATGTCCATTGGATTTGGCAAGAAGGTCACTAGTGGTGATAGTGAAATTTGGTATGACAGCTTGATGAGAATGGAAGTCATATCATATCAACAAATCTCAGGGCCAATACTGAACTACATAATCTGAAAGAATTATCAACCCAGAAATTGTCCCTAAAAATAATGCTGCATTATCTAAAATCAAATGTGAATCTGACTGAGGCTTCTCAATGTAATTACATATTAGTAATTAATTCAGTTATCCTTATTCCTTAATGCACTGCCTCATTTATCTCAGTATGAAAGCATATTTCACAGAGGATTTCTTTCCAAAAAGCATGGCAACATATACTGGGCTATTCTTTATTTGCTAATAATCCATCCCATAGCTCTTGTGGGTGCATAATATTCACTGAAGTCAATAAGAATTATGGACACAGAAGTGCTGCAAGGCTGAGTCTTTAATACTCAAGAATATATCATCTATACACAGCCAAACAGCACTTGTGAATATAATTCTAATAAAACCTAGTATGTCTTTTCTTTCAGGGAGGAAGAAAAAAATGATAGAAATTTCAATATGGTATATTCTGGAAACAGTGTGCTTGTGGAACAGCCAGAGGGATTTTTAAAATTTGATAAACTAAATGTAGACAACTATTCTAATGTAGGAGCAATATAGTAAGAGGCCACGGTATTAGACTATAGGTATGACATGGGAGAGACTTTGTAAAATAGCAGAGTTAACATTTTTCTTAGGAAAGTATTTCAATAAGATAACTATAACTAAATTTCTCACTAAGCATTTGATATGCCAAAATAAATTTAAAATATAAACCAACCTACTATTGAAAATACTATATGAAATTTGTATGAATACTCTATGAAATTTACTTATGTCAAGAAACAGACACGTGAGAAAGGATATCAATACCCACTATGTTTCTTTTCTCATATTTACCAGGCACGCACATCCTATTCTCTGTCCTTGTGACATGGCTCTGCAGAGTGTCTCATTATTCACCAGCTGAAGCCTAGTTATGTTAGACCAGCATTGGGAGGACCAAGTTAAGTAAATTTATGTCTAAAATCAGGCTTTATTCTGCCTTGTCCCACCACTGAGGTAAGGAGAATTCCTGAGTATATTTCATGTGTTATTCAGGTGACTCAAAGGAATATACTTTGTTCTAGGAGCAAAATTAATTTGCTATATGAAGTACAGGCAACCTCTTAATGGTGTATCTGCACACACACTTTTAAAATGACATTGAATCATTTAGGTAGACTCCTATGTATAAATGTTTAGTTTAGATGGAATATCTCTAACAAAATGAAAGGAGTTTTATCATACTGGCCACTGATAAATGGAGCCTACAGATTTCACTGCAGCTAGATATCACTGAGAATTAGAGAACAGATCAAGAGCTTCCCTGTATCATTGTTTTTAGATGGCCCTTTATTTCCTCTATAGATAACACTATGAAAATAGGTTAAGACGTTTCTATCAATCAGCAATATCTAAAATGCAATCTTTGAGCTGCTGTCATATGCCACAAGCGGGGGAAGGGGAGGAAGAAAAGAAAAAGAAAACAGGCAATATTTACATTTAGCTAAGATTGTGAATATTCTGGACATCACTGATAAAGTAAATAATATTATTAAGAATTACTGCAGATGAATTCATTTGTATTGCTGGGATCAAATCCTTTTGGGAGATGTGTATACCTCTTTCTGTTATCAATGTAGTACATTTATTTAATGTCAGTAATATACCAGGTGCTGCAGCAGAAGCAAACCAGATGGTCCCATAGTTTCCACATGGAGAACAAACTTGAGCAAGTCCTTGAATGCATTTTATTTAAATCTTCCCTATTTGCTATAGAAAAGTGTCAACTAGAGTAAGTCACTGTGCTGTCTAAGGCAGAGTGGAATTAATGCAACATTGTCAATATCTCCTCTAATTTTTATTGCTTATGCTGACTTAGACAAAATATCTATTTTTATAGTGAGATGAACATATATACAGAATGTTAACAGATTCTGAAAAAAGTAAAATCCTCCTGGGTGAACACATGTTAGCTAGGACCACAATAATGAACGATAAATTAAGGTTGTAAAACACTGCCATCAGCTTGTAAAAACATCTATCTATAACTACTGCCTAGCTCCATACACACACACACACACACACACACACACACACACACTTAGCCATAGGACATGTTTACCAAGGATATCTGTGATATTAGAAGCATTCTAAATTCTTCAAAGAAGGAAATTATTAAAAGAAAGTCATATAATATTTACACTAAATCATTCTATGTAAATGTTAAAAGAATGTGGTTTATTTTCAGCTTCCAAATTGGAAAGATATACATAGTATAAAAGAATGAAAGAAAGTTTACAGAAATGTGGAATAGAAGTTAAAATTTTAAAAGTCTATATAGGGCAGCCAGGTAACATTAATGAAAGAAGTAGGTGTCAGGCCCAGACTCCTTGGAAAACTGTCTGAGGCAAAGCTAAGGTGTTAAAACTTTGTTGAGAGCTGCAATCCCAAGCAGCAAGCACAGGGGAAAGAAAGAGAGGCATGGAAAGCCAGGCAAAGTCAAGGTGGTGCTTTACCAAGGTGGTTATGACTTCATGAAAAGATCCAATTGGTTGCTTGGCCAAAGACATCTTCAGGTCAGCCTTAGAGAACTTCCTTCCTCTGTACATCAAAGGAAGGAAAGGAGAGGGATCTAACTCCTTGAGATCTCCTACTCCTCACTGATTTGCATTTGCATTTACTACAGGCTTTAATTCCCTTGCTTCCAGGTTACCCCTCGGGGCTCCTTGGGTGGCTTCTGAGGAAACCATATCCCATCCCCTGTTGAGGGGCACTTTATATGAGGCTACAAGTAGTGGGGGAAACAAGAGTCTTTTCGTATCTGATTAGGTTAAGCAGGATGGCCAGAGCTGTTTGGCTCCTGCCAGGCAGGAAGGAGCAGTGGAGGCCACACCAGAGCCCCTAACTCACTCCAGAGGCAGCCAAGACCCACAGTGCTGTTAGAAGCTGAGGCAGAGTCAGCTGCAGTGGTGGCAGCAGCAGCCAGGATCCTCCGTGAGCTAATGGCCAAGGGCCCAGTAGACAGCTGAAGCTAAGTGAATCAGAGCAGGCTCATAAATTGGACCTATTGTATTAGGTGGGACAAATTATAACTGACACTCATCCCCAGTGAGGGGACTATCATAAGGAGTGATAGAAACTGTGGAGAATGTGAGAGGGCATGCTGCTACCCAACTCTAGGAAACTGCCACAATGCAAGAATGTTGGGCCAAAATGCTGCATTGATTGATAATTTACATCAATATTGGACAATACACAAGATTTCTATTCTCCCTGGAGTCTGGAAGCCCAATGACAGCCACAAGGTACGGTCTTAAGGAGAAGTTCTTGAAAAATGTCACAAATAATTTTAGTTATATTCGAGATTCAGGAATTATGGTAACACATGCAAGCCCAGTAATGACCTGCAGTTTTGTGGTGTGTTTCTCTTCCTAAAACGAACACTAGCTTTTTGTAAGCCTCCTTGATCTTTAACGTAAAAGAAAATGCCTTATGTTTACCAACTTGAGAGGATAAAGATTTGGTTCAGGGATGACTGGAAAAAGTAACATATAAGGGAACTATACAGGAAAAATAACTTTAAGGAGACAAAGGTGAATAAGAATTATTAATAAGAGACTGCTTTTTGTAGGAGGCTAAAAATTAGATTGAGAATAAAGGCTCCATCCTTGGAATCCGTTAGATCTAGACTAGTTGTATGTCTAATTCCTGAGCTTTTCCAAGGACTGGGAAAGCAAATTTTACTAGATCCTTGTTTGCCTTCCTCTTTAAGGAAATTTCAGTTTGTTTCTCTCTATTTGAGTCACGACTACTCAACAAGTTTTTAGTTATCCAAAACTTCATTGGCATTTCTCATTTGAGGCAACCTCTCTTCCTGAATTCTGTCCTCGTGTTTATATATTTTTTTCTAAGCATTTTTTAGCAAGATCTGAAGAAAGAACAAAGTGTAATCTGTATATAATCTGTCATCTATAACTAAAAGCAAGACAATCCCTATTTTATGCAAACTCTTTCATGGAAGACATAAGAAAGATGACTACTTGACTTATTTGGTGAAACAGTCTAACTTTGGTAGCAAAAACCAGACAAGAAGAGAACAAGAAAGTAAAATCATAGATGAATGTCACTTATGTATATAGGAAAAATATTAAATAAAACGCTCCTAGCAAATTCAATTTGCCGAAGTGAATAATAATACTCATAGGAATTTAAGATTGTTCAACATCACATAACCTGTTAAAATATTTACCATATTCATATATATTAAAGAAAAAAATCTATCTTCTCAATAGTATTAAATAAAATTCAACATTCACTAATAATGAAGTGACTTAGTAAATATGAAATGAAAGGAAACCTTCTTAACCTAATAAAAAATTATTCACCTAAAAACCTACAGCATCTATGTCTATACCTATATCTATACCTCTATCTATACATATATAGAGAGAGAGAGAGAGAGAGAGAGAGAGAGAGAGAATACATTAAATTGCATGAGGTCTTTTTTTTTTTTTTTTTTAATTTATTTATTTATTTATTTTTGCTGTGTTGGGTCTTCGTTTCTGTGCGAGGGCTTTCTCTAGTTGCGGCGAGCGGGGGCCACTCCTCATCGCGGTGCGCGGGCTCCTCACTATCGCGGCCTCTGTTGTTGCGGAGCACAGGCTCCAGACGCGCAAGCTCAGTAGTTGTGGCTCACGGGCCCAGTTGCTCCACGGCATGTGGGATCTTCCCAGACCAGGGCTCGAACCCGTGTCCTCTGCATTGGCAGGCAGATTCTCAACCACTGCGCCACCAGGGAAGCCCCTGCATGAGGTCTTTAATCCCATGTCTATTGTGTTGTCTTCATTACTTTAGTGAGAACAAGTAATATCCTTGGGTCTTTATCTTCCTTTTGAAGATTTTGAAGAAATGTGTTTTCATTCAGCTGGGTTTCTAGATAATTAAGATGATAGACACTAGTTTTTCAACTGCTCTAGAAATAAGTGTTAGTATCCAGCACTTGAAGCTGAAATCTTCCTTTTATCCTGCCCAAAATAAGATTTCCTCTTTTTTTGTTGAAGCGCTGTTCCCATCATGTGAATAACGCTCCTTGATACTAACATGACTTCCTACTTTGTTTTCCAACCTGAAATTTCAAAGTTGGCATCATATCCTTGGCTTTCTTCCTGAGGAGCCTGAATTCAAAGGTAAGCCTAGCTGCTCTTATCAAATCATTTAGCAGGAAGCTAGTAGAAGCAGCAGCAGTTTTAAATTAAAATTTCAATGATTGACTGTATTAAAAACATTATAGGGCTTCCCTGGTGGCGCAGTGGTTGAGAATCTGCCTGCCAATGCAGAGGATACGGGTTCGAGCCCTGGTCTGGGAAGATCCCACATGCCGCGAAGCAGCTGGGCCCGTGAGCCACAATTACTGAGCCTGCGCGTCTGGAGCCTGTGCTCCGCAGCAAGAGAGGCCGCGATAGTGAGAGGCCCGCGCACGGCGATGCAGAGTGGCCCCCACTTGCCGCAACTAGAGAAAGCCCTCGCACAGAAACGAAGACCCAACACAGCCATAAAAATAAATAAATAAATAAACCCAAAGTTTAAAAAAAAAAAAACAAACATTATAATGTAACATACTAAATTGGTTTTAACCTAATATCAAGAAAATGCTAACAACCCATATGAATATATTTCCCTCCTGGTAGCTGACTCTATCTTTTTTAATCACACAAAAATAATCAATTTTTGTAGACTAACTAAAATGTCCTTTCACTAACACACATTTTAATGAGTTGAAAAAAACTCAGTGCCATGTTATCTTCTACTTACAATTCAAGATGGAAAAACTATCACCATACACAATCTCACTGCACTTTAATCAATTACCTTTTGACTAAATACTCATGGGCCCCAAAGAAACAAGAAGTAGGACTAGAAAAAAAAAAAAAATTCATTATCAACTTATTTTAAACTTCTTTCTACTATATGATGCAGTAATCCCACTTTGGGGTACATACCCAAAAGAACTGAAATCTGGATCTCTAAGAAATATCTGCACTCCCATGTTCACTGCAGAATTATTCATAATAGCCAAGATATAGAAACAACCTAAATGTCTATCAATGGATGGATGGATAAAGGAAATGTGTTATATATATATATAAACACACACACATATATATATATATATATATATATATAATGTAATATTATTCAGCCTTAAAAAAGAAGGAAATCTTGCCATATGCGACAACATTGATGAATCTGGAGGATAATATGCTAAGTGAAGTAAGCCAGTCACAGAAGGACAAATATTGCATTATTTGACACATACAAGATATCTAAAATAGTCAAACTCACAGATGCAGAGAGTAAAATGGTGGTTGCTGGGGGATATACGGAGCTGTTATTCAGTGGGTATATGGTTTCAAGATGAATAAGTTCTGGAGATCTGCTGTAAAACAGTGCTACAGTTAACAAGACTCTACTGTACACTTAAAAATCTGTTAAGAGGGTAATTCGCATGTTGTGCTCTTATCAAAATAAAATAAAACTCCTTTTTACAAATTTTAAATAATGGAGACCCACTTAGAAGCACGCATACAGACACACGCACACGCACACATTCACTCGTTGTGTCTCACAAAGAGTCAGGCCAGGGCAGAGTTTCCAAGCAATAGACTGAGGGTGGTTTTCAGGGGAGAAGAGAAGATATTGAGGCAGGGTTAAGAATCAATGGGAAAATGTTTCACATCAAATTCATTAGGGATGGGCAGAGAGAAAAGAATACAATCAGAAGCAAAGGGGTCTGTAAACAAGGTCAGTAGAATGAAGTGAACAGCTTCTGAAGCATGAACAAAAGTAAAATAACCTGGAGTGATTCCCTGACCACCAGTTCTTATAGGGTTACAGAAGTTTTAAGATAGGAATGGAGCTATTAAATGTACTGAAGCAGTTTGAATAAATACTAGCTAGTTTTGGAATGATGATTTAAGTTCCGAGATGAAGTTCAGTATAAAATATGGATGACGGTATCACTGATTGGACTTCTCTTTAGAATTGCATTGCAAATGTGTCCAGTAAAATTTTCTTGATGCACTTTCTAATTTATGACCATGGGCAGTCTTTTTATATTTTTATTCAATCCTTCTACTTCTGAAATATGCATACGAATCACATCCCTGTGGTTATAGTATTTTACTGAAATCTTATTGTATTAAACATTATTCAGCATATAAAATCTAACTTAACAGCTAAGGCCTAGGCAGTATTTTGCTATAAGGCAAAACCTTAGGTTGCAATTTGTAGAAAACATTCCAACTATAATGATTAAAAATTTTAAATCACCCTTACTCCTCATAACTCCAGCATTTAGATTAGAATTTTTATTATCCATGTTACTGACACCTTTGAAATCAGTGTTGCCAGTTCGTATGACATTTGAAATTCAGTTTCTTTAGCTCATTTACTACACTGACTTCTAACATAGAACTTATCACCCAGTATTTCTCCATCTTCAAAATCTAGAACTTTCTTAAGTGATATCAATTCCACTCTCATTAGCTATTAAATTTCCACATCATCCACATCAAAATCTCTGTATCATTTAGTTCTCTTATCATTTATTTTTCTAGCTTACTTCTGACTACACTTGACTCACTACCCAGACTACGATTCAGTTTAACTCTGTCATTGATGCCTTCACTAACAATGCCTGTCTTCCAAAGGCTCTTTCCTGTCCCTCTATCTCAGCTACTGTCCCCAATCTTCTCTGGGTTGCTAATCTTTTATCCTGAATCATTTCTACTACCTTTTTTGTTAGTGTTAATTTTTTTTTTTTAATTGTGGGGATTGTCACCTCTCTCATCATTTTTCTTGTTTTTTTCTTTTTAAGGTGTACATGTGTTAATTCTTTTTTAAACATCTTTATTGGAGTATAATTTCTTTACAATGGTATGTTAGTTTCTGCTTTATAACAAAGTGAATCAGCTATACATATATGTATATCCCCATATGTTAGTGTTGATATTTTTGACAAAAGGCAGAAAAACAGACTTTCATTAGCAACTGGAATTCCTTTACTCCTTTTGTATTGGTTTTATGCTGAATTGTCTAGACAATACCCAATCTCTTTTTTCCATAAGGAAGCCAAAAACCCCACTTTATTTTCTCTAAGGTAGATGTTGCCAGAAGAACCATGTAGTAGTAGTTTCATCTACTCTCCCCAGACTTCAAAATATTTGTCACTGTAATACCCTTACCTCTCTCCTTGGAAGAATATATTCTACTTTTCCAAGGTTTGCTTTTTCTTCTAGACTTGCAATAGACCCTACTGCTATCTCAACTCTTTGGGTTGTTTGATTCTTATCTTCTATTTTTAATCAAAGAAAGCTATTGCACCTACTTCAAAACTTCAAATAAATTATTGGTTAACATTCCATAGTTCCACACAATCTCCTCTTAGCCCCTATAACATACAGCCCTAAATAGACATTTCTCCAGCATTTTAAAGTGATCAAACTTTTATTACTTTTTGGTTTAACCATTGATATGTTTCAATCTTCCCTGGGCTTTCTGTACTATCTATCTTGCCGTATTTCTTTTTTTTTTTTTTCTTGAAACTCTGGCTCTTCTGACGTATCTTTGCTTTTTAGTTGCACCTTCTTCTGTGAGCGCTGCCCAAGTTTCAAGTCTTGGTCTTCTTGGTGAGAATTTAAGCTCTTTTAAGGTGGTATAAAATTATTGATAATTAGCAATAAATCATTTACTAAACGTGTTTTAATTTTTAGATATCCTTGGAAGAATAAAAGTTAACAAGGTTCTTGCCCTTCAATGAGGGCTTCTTTTACGCTTGTATTAAGAAGTGTAAATATGAGAAAAGAAAGTCTCTATGGGGACTTTACTGCTGAGGTCTGAGCTACACTTTATGAGACAAATCACTGAATATTACAAGGCAAAGTTTGGAGTTTAGGTGAGAATCAACCTTACAAATCCACCTTCATCACTCTCTTCTAGTGGAGGTTCCAACCACTGGTGAAAAAACAGCATTAACATCATATTTGGAAAATTCAGTAAGATTCCTCAGAACAGAGAAAGGAATCACTGTGACGTTAGCTGAAACAGCAAAGTATTTGAGGCAATACTATGGATTTAGAGAACAATGCAAAGACAAAATGAATTTTAATTATAAATCAGCAAAGTTGTAAGTGTAAACTAACAGTAGTAAATAATGCTTTATAATACTGTTATGGTTCAAGGAATACCAGAAAAATGTTTCTGAATAGTGACAAACCCAAATTTGCTGAAATGAAATTTCTGCGTTTTCAAGACGACCTAGTTAATGGAGGGAGCAGTCCCACTCTTACAAAAACAAAGCAATTATCATGGAAATGTCATAGGAATAAAAGAAGATATGAAGGCCATAATTCTGAACTAGACATAATCTCAAATGTTCAAACATCACCAAAGAAATATGCTCTGGTTTTGAACACTCTTTTTGAAACTATTTTATTCCCAAGGAAAAGAAGAAATTAAAAAAAAAAAAAAAAATCAACCCAGCCATTCCACTTCTGGATATTTTAAGAACACAAAAATGCTAATTTGAAAAGATATATGCACCCATATATTCACTACAGCCCTATTTACAATTTACAATAGCCAAGATATGTAAACAACATAAATGTCCAGTAATGTATCGAGATATATATATATATATATATATACACATATATATATATATGTGTGTGTGTGTGTGTGTGTGTGTGTATATATATATATATATATATATATATATATATATATATAAAACTCAGCCATAAAAAAGAATGAAATCCTGCCATTTGCGACAGCTAAGTGAAATAAGTCAGATGTCAGATGGAGATAGACAAATACTGTATGATTTCACCCGTATGTGGAATCTAAAAACAAAACAAAACAAAAGAGCAAACAAAATAAAACAAGAACAGACTCACAGTAAAGGGAACAGGTTAGTGGTTACAAGAGGGAAAGGAGTTGCGGGGGGAGCAAAATGGGTGAAGAGGGTCAATTGTATGGAGATAGACGGTAACCAGGCATGTGGTGGTGACCACTTTGAGTGTATGCAGATGTCAAATTATATAATGCTGTACACCACAAAATTATAAAATAAAAAATTGACTAAAACTACCTAATTTTATTAACCCACCAGAAAAAATATGAACATCTAGGGTTTACAGGCCAAATAATATGCCCAGTTAAATTTGAATTTCAGATGATCAGCAAATAATTTTATTATGTTTTTAGTACAATTATTCATTATTTATCTGAAACTCAATTTTAAATTGGTGTTTTATATTTTTATTTGGTAAATCTAGCTACCATATAAGGACCTAACTGGTGAATATTATTTGTGTCCATGTCTAATTACTTCTGGTCCATCTCTCCACCCCTACCAAGATTATAAATTCTAGTAGGGACCATAATCTTTCTAGTAGGGACCATAACTTCGGCATGGAAAATTCCAAATTTGTAGCTAAAGAATTGAAATTTGAAGGTGGAACTAGGATGACCTTCATAGACTCACTTCCATCCTTGTTTTCTAATAAAGCTACCAAACATTAGTAAAAAACAAAACTCTCCATCACATTCTGAAAGCTCAGTAAATGCTCCTTCACAAAGAGTAGGGTCTTGTAAAATAGTTATTTTAAATAAAGGGATGAAGACAAAGGACTCGCACTGTTCTCTCTCTCCATCTCTTGGTTACTCCATAAAGCAGTCAAGTTTTCCTTGGTTGCCAATACTACGTGGTGGCTGACATAAGCAATCAACACATGTAAATTTTTCATTCAACTCTCTCTCATTCTCTCTCTCAGCTTCTCTTGTCAGACAAAATAATGACTCAACTGGGCTGACAAATAACAAAATTTTGGAATAAGAAGGGATAGAAAACACCAAGTTAATATCCTTTATTTTACAGATTAAAAAAAAATAAAGTTCACATAACTACAAGAGTACATTCCCAATCAAAACCTTTCAATAGCTCTGTTATATATAAGATAAACTTTCTAAAATCTTGGTATGGTGTAAATATCCTCCAAAATTCTGCCTCCATCTTCCTCTCCAGATATGTATCTCATCACAGTACTTAATATTGTATATTAACACTTATAACTAGTATACCTGTGCTCTCACTGACCCGTAGGTGACCACTTCCTTCCCACCCTTGTCCTCCCATCTGTTCATGTTTCTATTATAGCACTTTTAACACTATGGAATTTATCAGTTTAAACATCTGTCCTCTCCTCTTAATCTGAATTGTGTGATTGTAGGGAACATAGCTCATTCCTGCTGGAATGCCTATTCCAAGTACAGAGTAGAAGCCCAAGGAGCACTTGACAAATGAAGAAACACATACAGTAGTAAGGGCACAAACAATACCAGAATTTGAGTACTGTTATGAACCTATAGGATTAAGCTAAGGATTTATCAATATTAATGTAAAAAAGGCAATGAATTTGGAGATGAAATTTGTCGTAAAAAATCACTGTCAGCAATCTCTGAAGCTCACACACATGCTGAAAAGCCTGCTTTAGAACATTCACAAATTTTTCTATTTTCCACTTTCCTGTCCACTAAATAAACTTGATTTTCTTCCAGGAACAGTTTTGAACTTGAGTATCTACTTCTTATTCCATTCTGTTTAATTTCTACACAACTGTGTTCTGTAATTATTTATCATGTGTGCGCACACACACACTATTTTGAAAATAATGTGGATTGAGATTTTAGAAGACTATTCTGGGAAACAAAACACCTTCAATCACATTGTTTTTATAACTATTCCAAGTTCTCAACTCTCAGTTTAGAAATGGATTTCGGGAATTCAACTTGTGTGAAAACTAAGACTTGCCATTGTATGCAAGGTGGGAATAGCAAAAAAAATTCTACATCAACTTGTAAACCCCAAATTTGCATATGGTTATAGACATGCTTTTCCCTTGTAAATATGTTTTAAGCAAAAAGTTTAAATGACAAATATACGTATTAGTTGATGCATAACTGCATCATCATTTTAAAATTTTTAAATTTCATTTAGATTCAGTTTATAAGCAGATATAATAAATTTATCTACAAGGCCTGCCATAATGTGTGGATGCATTATTTATGTCTATATCTTTTAATAGAACATTTAATAGTTAACATTAAAATATACAGTATAAAATTTGTAATTTGTTTTATAATTATAAGAAGTTACCACATATACGCCATGTTAAGTACTAGCTATGTGCAAGGCACTAAACTAAACATGTGAATTTAAACTTCATTACTCTCCAGAAAGTTCCGTAATAGTATTACCCCTAATTTGACAAAAAAAAAAAGGAGACATACAAATTATTTAATGAATATATCCAACTATAAAAGAAGGGCATTGTAGTTAGGGAGTTTGGGATCGACATGTACACACTGCTGTATTTAAAATGGATAACCAAAAAGGACCTACTGCATAGCACAAGGAACTCTGCTCAATGTTATGTGGCAGCCTGGATGGGAGGGGAGTTTGAGGGAGAATGGATACATGTATATGTATGGGTGACTCCCTTTGCTGTGAACCTGAAACTATCACAACATTGTTAATCAGCTATACTCCAATATAAAATAAAAAGTTAAAAAAAAAGAAAAGAAGGACTTTGTTACATAACTATTACTTAGAAAAAAAGTGGGCACTTTATATTGTATTCCTTACAAATTTAGTCATTTTACCAAGTATGTTCTCAATTACTTTATTTTGATCACCATCATTACGGAATTAATTCTAGCTTGGATTAATTATAGAGGTCACCTATATGAGTTTAAAAGAAGAAAGCAAAGAAATATAACACAAATTTAGTAACAATTCCTGGGAATATTGTCTCACAATTATTAAGTATCAGATATAATTTTAAGCAAACATTTTGAAAATCACCATATCAAAGTAAGTGGTTACCTTTTGGAGATCATGAATATATACCTATGGAATAAATGAGTAGGTGGGAATGACCTAATTTTCTGAGACAATGCTTGTGAAATACATGTTACAATGGTAACATCACCCATAGATTCATAAATTTGAGTATTTCGAACAGAGTGATGTTCTTTGGACAACTGTTTTAGATGACGCCAAGACTTAGAGATTAAGCTGCTGAGGTCTCAAGATGCAAATAAAGAATGCAAAGAATGCAAAAAAAGTGTTTTATTACATCTAAGCAAAGACCAAATAAACTTCTAAACTTCTAAATTAAGATGTGTTATACAATTTGTATTATAAATATCATTTAAATTAATATATTAAGTTATTTTCAGATATTGGACTATTTCATCTACACCCTTGAAAGATTTTATCATTAAATTGGCCAATTAAAAAAAAAAGTCTCTTCTCTGTAAAATGAAATATTGGCTTATATTATGGGATGTTTTATATTTGTAGGCATGTATTAGCATGTAACCACCATTATACGGATAATAAAGTGTAGAATCAGACTGACCAAGGTCTGCCCACCTCCACAGCCTAGGAATTTAACTAAAAATGTATATCTGCTAAAAATGTATATCTACTTTCCTGCCTCTAAACTTTTTAACATTAATTAATAATATAAAACTACACATTGGTAGTCTTTAATACTTGTTAAAGGCACTGTCTTGGTAGAGGAAAGGATGTGCGTGTAGATTCAGTTTTCATGTACTTTCTCAGAACTTGGTATACTTTGGTGAGTGCAAATAAATAATATCTAACTACAATTCACCTTCAAGGAAAAAGATTGTAAGACTAGATAAGGAAGAAAATAATAAGCTTTCATAATATATGATTTGGGATGTTATTATTTAATATATATTGTCCTAAAAAGTATGAATATTTTGATCCTTAAAGGTCACACTGTGATTGTACGACATTCCTGAAATTTATCCTTTATATTTCATGAAAAAAAATGTGTCTAGGCACTCTCAGGAAGGGTTATTTTTTTGTATGGGGTCAATATGTTTCTTTTGTATATAATATAACATGCAACCAAAGAGAAAAGTACCTCTCTTTCCCAAAGAACATCATTGAAAATAGACAGTGTACAATTCCCCCATGTCTGAGATATCTGCCATAGCCTTGAAATGGCTGGAGAATCTTTTCTAAAATGTTCTGCATGTCTTAGCCACGTATCTCACTCTTATTTTATTTCTACCCTCAAAATGAGCCCATCTTCTAGATATGCCATCAATTTATTTTGCCAAAAACAATTTTAAAAAGTGGTGCCTTTTACATTGTAAAACTAATTATGGCAGAGGTGATAAATGGAGTAGGCAAAATGTTTACTGATTATATTAATTTATTTAGACCTAGATATATTAATTGCTTTCTAAATATATGAATTCAAATTTTAAAAAGATGAGAGCTGGTGGTAATCACGTGGCTCTTATACTATTGTGCTCATTTGGATTGAAGTAGTGGGGCAATGCCAAAATCACTATTTGGAAAGTAATTTTCTACCTGGATTTATTTATTCACATTAATAAAAAAATATTTTGCTGTAGTCTTTTGTAGCAGCTGAAACAGCCAAACACAAGTTCGTCTAGGATGATGTAATTTGTATTTGCCTCCACAGTGCTTCTCCCAGGCATAATCAGCTACTCTGTCAGCATCAGTGAACCTCTTCTCTGTAACGTTTAAGGAGAAAATGTGGAGAAGGAGTATCAAAAACATTTTTATCAGGGCTCAATTTTCTACCCCACTTACAGTTTCAAGATTCCTAGGCAGTAGATGAGGCTCAGGAAAAGGTGAAAACGGCTAATGACCTTGGTTTCTCATTTCAGGAGTGAGAAGTAGGTGGATAAATGGAGAGGGAGATTGTAGAGGATTTAGTAATTCTGTAGCCACTCAAACATGGGAAGGAAAAATGAAAAGAATTTTAAACCTGCCAACGTCTTTCCCTTTACACATTCGCAAGAGGTAGATTGCAAAGAGAAAGTACAGCCACAAATGATATTGGACTTCTGTGATCATTCCTCAACTGACAATATTCTAGAACAATATAGTAAAGCTTAACTAAATCAAAATATATATTGCCACTACGAGCATGCCATAGGGTGCTGTGAATAACTTCCTTCTCACAAAGGGGCTGAGGAATATTTGGACTGAAGGCTCAGCAGTGCCTGTTCACCAGAAACTAGAGCACACAAAATGACACACACATAAACACATACGCTAGGCAT
The DNA here is from genome assembly GCF_028021215.1 of Eschrichtius robustus. NCBI lineage: Eukaryota > Metazoa > Chordata > Mammalia > Artiodactyla > Eschrichtiidae > Eschrichtius > Eschrichtius robustus. Next base: position 71,950,871 of record NC_090830.1, read on the forward strand.
CGCAAAGTGGCTGTGCCCTGCTAATGACATGCAGGTTCTTACGTGGGGCTGGGGGGAGGTAAATTCTAGTCTTTTAGCTCCCCATCCTACTCAAGGATTCCATGAGTCCACTGTCTTAGAGAGGGGTGTCTGCTCTACTGTTAGGCGGGAGACAAAAATACAACAGAGGTGATGACAGGTTCCCAACAATGTCGATCTCCTGGGTATAGGCCTGGGTAGGAATCCTGGTTGCCTGGGACAAGTTTCTTTACCTCTCTGAGCCTTTTTTTCTATTTCCCAACTCTATACAGTGAACAGTGAGATCACACGTATTAAAGTGCATGTTGCCCGAGGCCTGGTGAGAGCCAACTTTAGAAAAGCAGTAGCTGCATTATCAGCCATCACTCTGTCCTTAAATATATAAATGCATGTGCACAGAAAGAAAAAAATATATATATATAGTCACTAAGTAATAATAATTAAAATAAATAGAATTTGTACTGTGCCATTTCTGAATTATTTGGATATACAGCACTCTATGTTTCTATCATCTTTAGCAAACATAGAAAACCAAACTTCCCCAGAGTGGTTTAAGAAGAAAAAAATCAAGGACGCACTGAAAAGAATTTAAAAAGGAGAGATGTATGTAAAAGACTATACATCAGTAGAACGTAAATGTACATTGCAAAGTAACATTTAATGGCCTTGTATTATGTTTCCATGTACTGTTTTGTTCAATTGTGTAATTAAATACCACTGCCTTCTTCATATACACGTCACACACTCCACATTCCCACATAAGCACCACTGTTTGAATAATGAGGATTCTCCTCTCTCAGTCTCCAGGGGAGTCAATGCCCAGGGCGACTAGCTTTAGTCTTCTGCACTCCAGTGTCCACCACTGCCCTCCACCAAGACCACCAAGAATACTGTCTGAGTAAAGGTAATGCTTTTTAGGCAAATATATACATTTTTTAAAATTCTCCAACCCCATCTCCATCTACTAAGGAGATGGAGATATCCACAATGGAGTTTAGAAGCTTGGATACATTAATAAGATTTTTCCCAATTAGAGTACCAACAAAATTTTTGCTATGTCATACATTTAACGTTCAATAAATATGTAACTTTACACCATGCATTGTTGTAAGATATGGGAACACATAGGTGGGGAAAAAAAAAAAGACAAAAATTCCTGCTCTCCTGAAGCTCACACTCTAGTGAGGGGAAGACAAACAATGTAATGAACAAGTTAATGACGTTGTATTTTATAAGGAAAGAAGTGCTATAAAATCACAACAGGATAAGAAGGATGGAGAGAACAAAACAATTTTAAATAGGGAAGTTAAGGTACATCTCATCAATAAGGTAAAACTGGGAAAAGAACTGAAGAAAGTGAGAGAGAGGTCAACTCATACATCAGGGTTAAGAATATTCTAGGCAAAGAAAAAGCTAGCTCCAAAGCCCTGAGGCAGGATAATACTGGCTGTGTTGAAGAAACAGTGAGTGTGAATAAGTGGGTGGATAGATAAGGTAAAGTAGAAAATGCAGTCAGACTACAGGGATTTTAGAAAGCAATTTGTTATAAAAGTCATGAGAAAAACAGAAGAGTCAGGGATAAGCCCATTTTCCATACTTTATAGTAATAAATTACAATAAACTTCTCCTTAGAAATCAGGGCTATAGGAGAGCAAATCAGACGGACTCAGGAAAACTTCAGCATCTGTTTCTCATTTTTGGTTAAAATATGTATATGCAGTACCAGATATTTATGCATATTATATATGATTTAATATTAAACATTCCAGTCTATTCTCCAACTAACTTACATGTGAGAATAAGAGAGACAGAACACAGAGAGAGAGAGAGAAGTAAAACAGAAAAATGTAGTAGCTAAGAAGGCAGTTCTCTAAATTGATGTTCCTTTCTGGCTCTCATGTTTTGAAAACACAGTCAACTGTATTACTTGATATCGATTTGTAAGAAAATTCATCTGACATATAATATCCAAGGTGTGTTAAATTAATTTTTGATTGACTATTTAAAGTAATGGTATTGTACAAACCAACTGAAGTAAAATAAGAATAAGTATGGGAAAGGAACCTTTGGCACTGAAAACAAACTATGTCATATATGGGAAGAAAAGGCTTAGGTATGCCAGGAAGCATGATCTCAATATATAGCTGTTATAGGGGAAAAATGGCCATGATCCTGAAGTCCTTTTCTAAAATTTAGTAAAGCAAACAAGATAATCAAAGAATCAGATACAGAATCTGGGCTTATTCAAATAATCACACTTCATTTGGGTCAAGGGTACTTGCATTAAAAATAAGGGAGTACAGATTTTTTATCTTGATAAGAAAAAAAAGCTGCAGTTATTAGTTATTATGTGATGTATTAGGTCTAGCAATAAGAAACTTTTTTTAAAGGGAGGTCTATTTCACAATTCCAGAGCAAATCACTGCTTGGATACAAATATTTCTTTCAGTGGATGTTTACCGTGATGCTAATGTTTTCAGGTAGCCAGCAATTACACTTTTAGCGCCAATAAATGTATACATTCGGGTACACTGTTATTTTCACAGAGTTTAGATTTGCACTAAATACAATAACATAACATGTTTTCGTAACGCAAGTAAGATACCAGTGTCTCCTGAACATATTTATAATTCTATGCTAAGCAGATGGGGGAAACAAACAAACAAAAAACCCCAACACAGCTGTACAAGTTTCAAAGAACAATTCACATGTTGTTTACAAAATGGGTTTAAAACATGATCTGATTGAAAATATCGAATTATTGATAACATTTTTCTAGGACCTAGGCCACTTTGCAAATTCAGGAAGTCACAGTTCTTGGGAGGCTTAGCCACGCTCTGAAATGTTCTCAGATTTTACACTGTCGAAAGAATACTTCCCATAAACAGAGAGCTCTCTGGGGGCATCTACAGGACTAAGTGGTAACTCTCAGTGAAGCAACAGTTGGGGAACTTTCGGGCATGCTGTACCATTAATGAATTGCCTGATTTATAACCAATGTAAATTCGGAGCTGGCTCCTTTCCCAGAATGCTTCTAAGGAAAAGCCCAGCAGCAACAGTAAACAGAAAAACATCGACACAGAAAAACACAGCAGTTGGAGGAATTGAAAAAAAATGGAAGTTTTGGCCAAGGCATAAAGATATAACGGATGCTGAGTTCCAAAGGAGGAGATAGACCTCATGCAGAATATAAAAACTGAAATAGTAAAAATGAGTAATGTTACACTTCAATCCTCACCACGCTAAAGATTTAAAGGGTTCCAGATATGTGGACAGCCAACACGGGCAACATCTGTGAGGACATTATTGTAGGGAGAGTGATGCTGTGAGTATACCTTTTACACAAAAAGGGAAGAATGGCAGGGTGCAGCCAGAGGAATTGAAGGCTAAAGATTTCAGTGGTGTACTGTCGTGATTAATTTTCATTTACTATTTGTATAATTTATTTATAAAATGTGTTTAGCTTTCCCTCAGGAAAATACCATTCAAGACAAGAAGTTTCCTTTCTGCCCTATGTTGTACAAATAGCTTCATTAACACCTACAAATGTATCATTTATCCCACTCTTTTTCCAAATTTTTCAAATAAGATAGTTTTCCTTTAAATTAAGGATATTTTTCTTTTACTGAGTTTCTACTTATAATTCACAGGATACTTAGATGATCTTTAGATAGATAAAAAATATTTATTGTAATGTTAGGTATCCTAATATTTGAAGATGGATATAGGAAAGAAATGCCCATAAACTGCAATGCCCCATATAGGATTCCAAATGTCTTTACTTGCTTTGGTGCCTTTGACGTAGCATTACAGATTTAAAAAATTTTAAGCAAATAGTAATTAATTCATATATCATACTAGCTAGATGAATTACTGATTAAGCTACATCCTTTCTATGTCAAGTGAAAATTATAACATTGTATTAGTACTTAAAATAGATATAAGCAGATGATTTCCAGCATAATTTCACTATTATCTTACAATAGGGTATGAGCTAAATTGATGAAAAGAAATATTGAAACTGTCTTGTAAACATCAGTGATATTAACCTAGCTTGGCCTCCTAAATCAGTTCTAGACTCGCCCATCACAGACCATGAACTAACTTGAGACTTCCAAACTTTTAAATTCACGGTGTTTCTAAGTGCCTACCATTGTAAGACACATTTAAGGGAGAAAGAGGTGACTAAATGCCCAATTCATAATGAGTCTAGTATGTAAGAAATGGCAGGATACTGCTTAGCAAAGCTGATTTTCTGCTTTGGCTCCTAGTCATATTTACCCATATTTCTTGGGTCGGGGGCGGGGGGGGGGGCGGGACGGGAATTTTTCCTCCCTTAGAATTGCTTCACAAAAGTGGAATTCAAGAAATTATTTTAAGTCATGTAAAATGGGAAGCGAGCAGAAACTGGGGTTTTGGTTGATAGTAGCCAAAAACATTGTAAGGAGCATTGGAGGCTGTATAATTTTGAAATGATTGTTTCTATGCATTGTATTCAACAGTCTACATGAGCAAAAATGATAAGAAAAAACGATTTAGCAAGCTCCACTGCCAGGGATGTTGGCAGCCTGCCGAACACACAGAGATAGCAACTATTCCACTTCCTTTACTGTCTTTAGAGTAACATTACCCTTCCCCACTAAACAAAAGAAGAGGTGCAGCCTGCATTCATGCCTGCTCAACTTGTGCTTGCTTTGCCTTCACACAAAATATCTGTGTATCTGCTAGCAGGAGGTTAAATCTTTACCTAGCATATAAATTGAAGAAAATAGCATGTTAAGTTTTGACATGATGATAAGGACATAAAATCTTAGGTAAGTGTATTTCACTGTATTGTTTGTAATTGTACATTGGAACAGGCTTGTTTTATTAAATTTATTTTTGCTACTGTGTGTGTATGTGAGAGAGAGAGAGGAGGGAGGGAGAGGGAGAGGGAGAGAGAGAGAGAGAGAGAGAGAGAGAGAGAGAGAGAGAGAGAGAGAGAGAGCGCTGCTGCCTGAGAGAGAGAGGTGCTGCCTGGAAAGTCCAAGAAAATGTATTCTTCATTGTTCCTAGAAGTGAGGGTTGCCTCCTGTCTCTTACTGGTTAGGATAGCTTCTAATTTTATATCATATGACTTATCATATGTCATATCAATTTTAGATATTTCAGGAAAGAGAAGGGGGAGAAACATATTGTTCAATGAGTGGATTTCCTGAACACAAAATGAGAAGGGTAGAGAAAGCAAATAGTGCTCCCTTCTGATTTTGTAAAGGACATAATAACCTTGTCTCTTTGGAACAAGAAGTCTATTTGCTTGAGAAACTGAGCAACTTCCTCGAAAGGGGTTCATTCTACGTGAAATAGAAGTGATGCGCATAATCGTGTCCAAAAATGCAGGTTGGCTGCCTGAGGTCACAGGAGATTCTTACTGGAGTGTGATGATTTCCCTAGACATAGCCCCCAACTCAATTCCCTACAGACTTAGGACTCATGAGTGAGTCTCAGGAAAAAAGGATACTTTCTGTTGTGGAGTATAGAGCAATACCTAAAGAGAACAAAATGGAAGAAAAACCTCTTTTCAATTTGGCTTCGGTCCCTAGTGGAATCTAATGGGCAGTCATGCGCAAGAAATGACAGAGGTGATGGGACACATAGGAGGTGAAAGTACCCATAAAATATGACTCAACTGTGGACACCGTTTGGCTGCCATTATGGGGCAATGCGGGAAACAGAATGTCCGTGAACAAATCCGAAGGGGAGCACAGCAGAGGAAAAATAGGTGCTGGCAAATTGAGTTACTGTTCATTCAGCGTTTAAGCCAACATAGGCAATGTCCTATGCCTTTTACAACCATTATCTCATTTGATCCCCATAGCAAGTCTTTAAATTAGATATTATAATCCCATTTTGCAAATGAGGAAAGTGGTTTTTTAAGAGCAGGCATTTTGAGGAAAATACCTACTTATGGGTACCATCCTCCTTTCATGCATGAAAAAATGCAATGATTCCATCTCTAGGAGCTCTGGAAATGAAAGCGTTGGATTGTAAATCAATATTCAGAAAAGCAGGAAGTAATATCGTTAATAAGAATGTATAACTAGAACAATACATGGCAACTGTTTACACATACACTTAAGATGGTGGCAGAGAGATTATTAGCTATAAATGACTTAAAATGAAACTGTATTTTAAGGTCTAAGATATGACACAATGAAATTACTAATAGTACTAAATAAGAACCATGGATTGGGGTGGGGGAGGAATAACATAAAAGCTGGGACCAATAGTTTAGGAAAGTATCAAAGGCTTATGCCATGGTCACAGTCAAGAAAGAAAATAAACCTTTCAAAAATGCCACCCCATGGTAAGAATAACACAAGTGATGACTTACATGTTGACCATTAAATTCTAGAAGGACTTCACTCTCCCCCTCTGCCTCTCCCATACTACCTCTCTGGAACAGATTTGAAAAGTAGGAAGAAAAGGAAGGTAGGATCTCAAGCCTCATGTGCTTTCACTTCCAGATGTTTCCTTACTAACCTCAGCATAAAATTTATGTCACTACAAATTATCTTTAAAAATTAATTGGAATTTTTTAAACTAATAAAAAAAGGTTAAGCAATGTATATCCACTGGTACACCATTAATAGGTGAAAGAACTGGGATTTGAATACAGTCTCTCTGACTTGAGAAGCCATGTTTTATTTTTTAACTCTTTATTTTGAAAAGATTATATATCTACAGGAAGTTTCAAGATAGTACAGAGAGATCCCATGAACCCAGTTTCCCTCATGGTTACATTGTGTATATAAATAAAGTATAATATCATTTGCTACTGGTGCAAAGTGTGTAGAGTTCCATGCCATTTTATCCCATATACAGATTTATGTAACCACCACCACAGCCAAGATTCAGAACTATTCTATATCACAAAGATCTCCCTCACACTCTCTTTTACAGTCACACCCACACTCTCCCCTCAACTATCTCTAAACCCTGGCAACTGCTAATCTGTTCTTTATATTTTTATCTCAAGAATGCTATATAAATGGAATCATACAGTATGTGACCTTTTGAGATTGATTTTTTTTCACTCAGTATATGCCCTTCAGGTCTATTCAAATTGTTGCACCTATCAAGAGTTTGTTCCTTTTTACTGCTGAGTATTAGTCCATCGTGTGGACGCATCACAGTTGGTTTAACCATTCATATGTTGAAGGCCGTTTTGGTCATTCCATTTTTTGACTATTACAAACAAAACTGTTATTTAAAATCATGCATGTGTGTTTGTGTGGACATAAATGTTCATTTATCTGAAATAAATACCCAGGAATGTGATTGCTGGGTCATAAGGTAAGTATAAATTTAGGTTTGGGTTGTTTTTAAGAAACTGCCATTTTTTTTCCCCCCAAAATAGGGAGCTGTGTTTTAACCCCTCTTTTTTTAGCGCTTTCTAAATTTGAACAAACAGCATCCATGGCAGCTGGGATAGCCAGCTTCCAATGGTTCCCAATGATCTCTGCCTCCTCCTGCTATTCAAAACTGTGTCTAGCTCCTTCCACATTTTACTAAGGCTGGAACGTATGGCCAATAGATTATTACAGAAGTCATGGTGTACTTCCAAGATTAGGTTTTAAAAGACTGCCTTTTCTCTCCCTCTTTCATCATTTGTTTTGGAGGGAGCTATCTTGTGAGAAGCCCTCTGAGAGAAGCCCAGCAGTGAAGAACTGAAGCCTCCTGCTAAAACCACATGGGAGAGCTTGGATGTGATCCTTCAGCCCAATTAGAAATTCAGAAACTATAACTCTGCCCAACACCTTCTGCAACCTTATGAGAGACCCTAAGCCAAACTCAACCAGCTAAGACATTCCAAGATTCCACACACACACACACACACACACACACACCCCTGTGAGACAGAAAATATTTACTGTTGTAAGAAGCCAAGTTTTGCATACTTTGTTATGCAACCATAAATAGCAAATATATATTTTCATACAAGAAGTTCTTCCATAATAAAAATTTAAAATGTTAGAAAAGCTTTGTAACTAGGTAACAAATGGAGCTGAATAAACTGTAAGAATTCTGAGGACCATGCTAGTGAGGTCTTAAAATACCTTGAATAAACTATTCATAGAATTTTTATTGTGTGAAAGCTAGGGGTGAGGACTTAAAAGAAAGTGAGCAAAATCTTATTAGAAACTGGCAGAAAAAGAACCCTTGTTATACAGTGACAGAAAGTTTAGCCAGTCACATGTGGAAATGCAGAAGGTAGAAAATATACCTAATGAATTGGGGGATCTAGCTAGTGAGATTTCCAACTAGAGTATGGAAAATGCCACCTAGCTGCTTCTCTCTCTTTAGAATAAAATGCAATAAGGGAAAGATTAGCTAAGAAAGGGAGGAGAAGTCTGTTCAACAAAATCTAATACTTCAAACAAGTCTTAGCTCCAAGATCTGTGCCTGTGTTAGAAGTCAAACATGGGAATATTAATAAATGGCTCCCAAGCAAGGATCATATGCAGGGAACTCTGGGGGAAAGTATATATAAAGATGAAGCAAAAGTGTGCCTGTAAGATCTTGAAAAGATCAAAGGGTATGCCTCAGATCAAAGGCCTTTCTTAAAAGCATGGCTCACAAATCCTCTCAAACGACAGTGGTTTAAGATTTTAGGAATCAACCTTCACTGTTTCAGCAGAAAACCAAGAAAGAAAGAGGCTTATCTCAAAGAGGCTTTTGGGGTGGCTTTTGTCTAATGGAGTATCCATCAAGAGATGAACAGGAGACCTATAATGTTTTTAAAAGAATCGTATCAGCAGAAACACTGCCAGCTTAGAATGAAAGAAATAAAAACAGTGCAAATAAGAAAAGACTTTGGACCACCAAACTTGTAAAAGCAGAAATCAGACTACTCAGAAGACTACTGAGCTGGAAGCATGTGCTACCTTTCATAAGGAAAAAAGTGTGACTCAGGTTAAAGCCAAAATGGAGCCACACTCCATGGAGAGTAAGTCCTGGGTAGGGGTAGGACAGAGTCCTATTCAAGAAATTTCCAACATTTTTCTGGTTGGATTTCAGGACTTTTAGGTAGCAAAGAATCCTGTGTATCTTCTATTTTCCCCCTTTCTTATTAGAAATATCTACGGTGCTTATCCTATGCCTGGCTCACATTTGTATGTTGATTATGAAAAAACAGATAACCTATCGCTTTAGTTTACAGGTCTTCAAATTAAGATGAACGGTACTGGAGAAGCTACACCTACAGAACTACACCCAAGGAATATTATACATACATGAACCTGATTCATGTAATGAGATTCTAGATTATGAGCTGATACTGGAATGAGATGAGGCTTGTGGTGGCCTTGGGAGAGGGTGATTATATTTTGAATGTGCAAAGGTTATGAATCATTGGGGGCCAGAGGGCAAAGTGTGGCAAACAATCCCCAGGATCCTCAAATCCTGGTATTCACACCTTTTTGATATTCCACCCCATATTGTGGCAGGATTGGTCAACGTGACCAATAGAATATGGCCAAAATTAATGGTATGTCACTTCTGAGATTAGTTTACACAGAACTGATTTCTGTTTTGATGTGTCTCTACTTCACTTGCTCACTCGTTCATGCGTGCACACACATCTTTCTCTCATCACTTCCTCAGGGGAAAGCCATTTTGTGTGTAGCCCGTATGGGGAAGAACTTAACCCTCATGTCAACAGCCACAGGAGTAATCTTAGAACCAGATTCCTCAGTCCCAATCAAGTCTTCATATATTGTAACTACAGGTAACACCTTGACTGGAACCTCATGAGACAATCTGAGACAAGACCATTCAGCTAAGTCACTCCAGGATTCCTGATCCACCGAAACTGTGGACAATAAATGGTGTACCTTCAAGCCACTCAGGTTCAGGGTAATTTGTTACGCAGCAGTAGACAACTACAGTAGTTGCTAATAAGGCTTAAGAATTAGGGTATCCACAAATAGAGCAACATGGATTACCAGATGCAGCAATAACTTGAGAAAATGTCTACAAAATTGTGATTCTAAAGGCAGCTAAGATGTCTAGGATGTTATCTCAGAAAGGCAGAACTGAATTGTGATTATAAATGAGAAAACGTATCTCTAATACATTGCAGCTTGCATTCTTTGAAGAAAATATAAAGCAAAAGGGGCTGTCAGTGTGTCTCTTACACTATTAAGGCAAGCATATACCCTGACTAGGTAATGTGAATTCACTGGACCGATGTTTCCTTTTATCAGGGATTACATAGAATTAGTGACTCTCTGTCATTCAACCAACTGATCTGTTTCTGATTCTACACTCACCAAGCCGTCTTCTAATTATAAACTGGCTTAGTATATACATTTTCCTTGGGGGGGGGGGGGGCACTTCACTAGTTAGCTAATATTAGTTTCTAAGCTATTCAATACTTTGTACTTGTGACCAAAATCATAAATAAATAAACATTCTGATTAAAATTTAAGTATTTTGTGGCCATGTTAGCAGAAGCCAGTTACCATGCCATACCATCCTGATCAATTCTGGATGTCCTGAAAAAAAATGTGTTTCTTAATCTTTAAGTCCAAAGAATATGGTAAATGCACTGAGATCTTAACAACTGGTGAGTTTCCCTCTGGTCTCTCTAAATTCAGTACAGCTATTATTAAATCTTACTGTGTCACCTATATAACCAAAATGCACTAAATAGTTTTCAGAAAATTATGAACATATTTCCAATGAATTTTTTTTTACTAACAAAACTAAAAAAGCTGAATGAATAAATGATAAGCCAGATGAATTTGTGAATTCTTTGTTCAAAACAGACATTTTGAATGTATTAACAAGGCAACATAACCTGCCAGTGGGAAAAAAAAATCACATGGCATAATGTTTAGTGTGGGTACGTGCTTCAATTTTGTCAGCCAAGTACAATTTTACAAAGCCCTTGTATTTGGAATCATAGTGCTTAAAAGTATAATAATTTTGCATCTGGGGATTTGCCTTAAGATAGACAGAGGGTCAGAGGCTTCTGGGTGGAGTACAAATTACAGAACAGGGTCTTGAAATTTTTATGACCTAGGTTATTGTCCAAACAATGGGTCACTGGATCTTTATTATTTTAATTAAAATCAGTTCACTTTAATGACATAAAATATATTGATTTGGGCTATTCTGTTCAGAGTTTTGAAAGTTTTGCTAGAAAGTCGCAGTCTCCACTTTCTCAGGATACCTAGTCTCTTTCTCTTGGACTGATTTCTCTTTTCTTCTTTGATTTTACTTTTATGTGACTTTTTATTTCTATTCATGCTTCTGAAGATGAAGATGATACCCCATCCCTGAAGAGTATATACCAGGAGTCATAACTACTCTGTACTTGATAAATTTACAAAGGGCCCCCGATCATTCAAAATGTCTACTCATTCCCTACATTGCTACTTATATTTCTGCACTCTTAGCTTCACTATATTTTACTTCAAATACCATCATTTTGACCACTGTTTTTTTCTCATTCCTGTGTTTGTTCATTTATTAAAAATTTAGTGCCTACTGTGTATTAAACAAGGTAAACAGAAAGGAAGGAAACAAGGGAGGGAGAGTGTGGGAGGGAGGGAGGAAGGAAAGAAGACAGAAAAAAAGAAAGAAAACAGACTCTACTCTCAAATGTCCTACAATCCAGCAGAAGGACACGAAAACAAATGAGTGCACTAAAATGTTATAGGTGTTCATACAGGAGAAAATATTTCAAAATAAAGTGCATTCTTTTCTACATGGGTATTCTCTTCTAGAAAAAGTTCATCTGGTTAAACGTCCTTGTTTTTTTAAAGTTACTTGGTAATAACTGTCCTCCTAACCTTATTTTATTTATTTGATTTGGTGTATTTCAGATGTGGATAATTAGATATTTGGATGATAAAACCCATGTTATCATCCCTGCTCTCAGCTCTGAGATTACAAACAAAAACAACAAATAAACAAACAAACAAACTTTCACAAAATGTCTACAATTCCATTAAGCTGACCTTTCAAACATCCCTGAAATGTATCTTTGGCTCACAATTTTTGTTTGTAATGTTTTGTAATGTTTTAAATGGTATTTTAAAAAAATTAATAAAAGCTAGGTAAAACAAGTAAGGAATAAAAATCTAAATGTCTAAAGAATAATACCAAGTAGCAGAAAGGAAGTTAGCATTCTTTTAACTACTTATGTATGCTAGGTATTGTGTTACGTATGAAAAGTAAGTACATGTCCATAACATTTTTACAGAAACTCTTTGGAGCAAAATATGTTATAGAATTGATTCTTTTTTAAATTTTAGAAAACAAATGTATTCACTTCTCTTTTCACTACATAATGTTTCAACAAGTTATGATAATTCGCACTAGATAGGATTGAAAAAAAGACTATCAATCATCTCATAACACTTCGCACAAATTTTGATCTATTTTACAGATGAGGAAACTGAGGTTTAAAAATATAAATTATCCAGCCTATCAATTATTGGCCAGATATAAATGCCCAAGATCACTACATTAATATTTAGTAGGAAGTGTTCAGTTCAATAAAGATTTATCCAGTGGAGATTCAGACTCATGCCTGCCACATTTCATAGGCCATACTTTTCTACTACCCCAGGTTGTATCAATTAGTACAAAATACTTTCTCCACAAGACTTGGTATTGGAAATGTCATATAGCATATTGCTGCCTACCATGATAATAATGTGGAGTACAATGATTTTATTCAAAAATATTTGCTTTTAAGTTAGGAACTTTTTCAATTTTTCTTCCCACAGCGTGGATATAAATAAGAGTCAGACACTGATGCAATTCTCACCTGCTCAGTGATACTTAAATAATACAAGTAGAAAGAGGATGCAATAAAGGACTTGATCTAACAGTTAACTAATATGTTTTAAAGTCCTGAGAAAGTTCTAACTCCAGTGGGGAGGAGGTAGCTCTCCTAAGATATGAGCTAACCATAGATGGTGCTCTATAAGAGAGCTCTCATGTAGCAATTAAATGGCATTATAAACTGACATTTATAGTCCTAACAGGTTTTCAAAAGCAGTCTCAATTTACTTCCTAACTGTGATTTTCTTCTATTTCTGAATCCAACCTCATTCCAAAAAGTCTTTCCATATAGAATAATTTCATAATTGGCAAAACTCACAAGATTTACTGAATCATCAAGCACTCTTCTTTGTTTCTGATGAAGTCAATTGTAATTTCCTAATAGCCAGCAGTCATCCCTCTGAAACACTTTATGGTAGGAGGCAACTCTCTCAAAATATGAAGGTTTAAGAATGTAACCTGATATAACAGGAGCTTGACTTCTTGGCTCCTGATTTTAATGCTGTTTTCCCTCATTATACACTAAGACAGCTTCATACAATATAATTAGAGGTTTTAGTCACACACTCATTTCAGAGTAAAGGGCAAATAAAATGAAATGTTTGGAATGGGTGTATATTTTAAATTAATAAAGTTACTTTATTTGATCCTTTATTTGATCTTTTACTAGAGAAGCTCAGGGCAAAACTAAAGTAAATAAGCTAGCAATTATTACCCAATTATCCACAAATATGTGTATGATTTAGCTCTATTTGTAAGGATGCCAACAATGAGAAAGTTGAGAGTTTCACAATTATCTGACAAACAAAGCCCCCTTCTCTCTCCACTCCTCCTCCTTACTGTCAGATTTCAAACGATCAAATTAGCACTACTGAATAAATTATCTTAATGCTATACTACTGCTTCTAAGGAAGAAATTCTGTTACCATTTAAGCAGAAAATTTGATTTCACCATCTAAACAGAGGAGAGGGATCTAGGGAGATCAAAAGGAATATAACCTGCAACTTGGGCTTATCACTGTATAGTTTGAGGTTTTCAGAGTTAAATCTTACAGAAAGTGATGACTTCTGCAAGGCTCAGCTGAGACAGCGGTCCTGGCCACCACCTTGGTTTTAGCCTGGTGAGACCCTGAATAAGAATCCAGCTAATTTGCACCCTGATTACCAACGCATAGAAACCCTGAGATAATAAATCTGTTTTAAGCTGTTAAACTTGTGGTAATTTGTTATGCAGCAATAGACAACAGATACAATTTACCGTGTTCATTCATTAGAAGATTCAGGATTGTAAAGATGTCAATTCTCCTCAAGTTAGTCCAGAAATAGATCATATATACAGTCACTTGATTTATGACAAAGCTGACCTTGAAGTGAAGTGGGAAAATGATGGATTCAGTAATTTTAACAAGTCTATAGGATATCCACATGGGAAAAATGTATCTTGACTTTTATCTCACAACACAGTCAGAAGTCAATTCCAGGTGGATTGTACATTTAAATATGAAAGAAAAAACAATAAAGCTACCATGCAATATCATGACCTTGAGGTTTGGCAATTATTTCTTAAACAGGACAAAAAGTTACTAACCATAAAGGAAAAGTCCAATTGATGTATTGGTTTTTATTTATTTTTTTATTGGGGTATAGCTGTTTTACAATGTTGTATTGGCTTTTATTAAAATAAAAATTATTTATCTCGAATAAGCCATGAGGTGAAAAGCAAGCCACAGAGTGGAAGAAGATATTCACAATACGTTTATCTGACCAACAACAAGCATCCAGAATGTATAAGAATCTTATACGTCGATTTAAAAAAATCAGAGGACTCATTTAAAAAATAGCTAAGAGTCTTAAATAGGTACTTCACAACACAGGAATTTCAAGTGGTCAATAAACACATGAAAAGGTTCTCTATGTCTACATCCATCAAGAAAATGCATATTAAAATGTACTACCACTACACAGCAACTAGAATGGCTAAAGTGAAAAGATTAATACTATCAAGTGTTGGCTAAAATGTGGAACAGCTTAAAAACCAACCCTTGAGCCCTTCTGGTATATATAAAATTGATTTTAAAAAATCTTTAGAAACTGGCAATATCTTCCAAAACTGAACACATCATGTATGATGACCTGGGACACTCCTAGGTATGTATATATTGGAAATGTATTCATATGTGTTAAAAGAAATGTACAAAGAATGTTCACAGCAGCACTACTACTAATTGCCAAAACCTTAGAATACTTTTTTTCACCCATGAACATGAATGAAACTTGCAAAACAAAATGTCATAGTTGAATCTCACAAATCGTCTTGAGTAAAATAAGCCTGTGGTAAATGTGTACATACTTGATTCCATTTATACAAATTGAAAAAATAACAGACAACACTAATTTGCGATTGTTTTTATGGACTGAATGTTTGTGTCCTTTCAAAGTCCGTATATTGAAACCTTCCTCCTCCCCCCAGGTGATGGCATTAGGAGGTGAGCTTTTGGGAGGTCGTCAGGATTAGATGAGGCCACGAGGGCTGACCTCATGAATGAGATTAGTACCTTACAGGAATCACAAGAGAGCTTGCTGCTTTCTGCTCTCATCCATGTGAGGATACAATGCGAATACGGCAGTCCGCAAACCAGAAGAGGGTTCTCTCCAGAATTCAACTATACTGGCACCCTCATCTCAGTCTTGTAGCCTCCAGAACAGTGAGAAATAAATGTGTGTTATTTGCAAACCACCCAGTCTATAGTACTTTGTTACAGCAGCCTGACTGGACTAAGATAGCGGTAGAGAACAATGGTTACTTTTTAGAAGGTTAAGGACTGGGTAGGCACACATGGCATGCTCCTAGCATACTGATAACGTTCCATTTCTTGATTACATGGTGTTTTCACTCTGCAAAAAGTCATGAAGCTGTACATTTCTGATTTTGCACTTCTTTATATGTATGTTACACTTCAGTAAAGTACTTATCATATAATAATCCAAAGAAATATGATTTTGTTATAAATCAGGTATGGTTCTTCAACACGAATCCATCTCCCCTTATTAAATAGCAGGATTTCCTTGCCCAGGGCCCCCAAGGAGTTATGTGTGCACGCGTACACACGCACACACACACGCACATACCTGCCAAATACTGTTACATTGAAGATACACTTATGAAGCATCACAGATAAACACCGATTTTTAAAAATCATTGTTGTTATGTACCCCACATATCCAATGTATTATCTGTAGTTTCTTTGATGTAAACTAGCTAATTTTTATAAAACTGTGTTAAAAGTATTTGATTGAGACTGACCAAAGTAAAATGGGAAAACTCTATCTAGTGACCTATACCCTTGAGGCTGATAAAAATTATCATGAGGATAACTTGTTATTTTGCAATGTGTGGTAATCAGCTTCTAAAATGGCCCCCAATGACCCCTGCCTCCCAGTATTTACAACTATGTGTATTCCCCTTCTCTTGAGTGTAGGCTGGATCTAGTGACTTGCTTCTCATGAATAGAATACACCTAAAATGAGATGTCACGTCCAAGATTAGGTTATAAAAGACTGTGCCTTTTGTTTCCCTCACATATGCTCTCTCACCTTACCACTTGGTTCATTCTGATGAAACCATCTGCCATGTTGCGAGCTGCTTTTTGGAGCAGCACACATGATAAGGAACTGAAGGTGGACTCTGTCTAACAGCCAGCCTAACAACCTGAGATGTACTGAATCCTGTCAAAAGCCATGTGAGTGAGTTTGAAAGCAGATACTTCCCTGGCTGAGACTTAGGTAGACTGCAGCCGCAGCTTACAACTTGACTGAGACTTGGGACAGATCCTCAACCAGAGGACCAAGCCAAGCTGTGTCCAGATTCCTGATCCACAGAAAATGAGAGATGATAAACACTGCTGTGTAAGCCCCTAAATTTGGGGGCAATTTGTCACATAGCAAGAGACAAACATGCAATATACCAAACTACGCTGTTTCTTTATTCTATTCTTTATAATTTTTACTTCCAATTTTTAATTTTTAAGATATAATTCTACATAATATGTAATTATGTATAACTATAATTGTATATACTTTTGATTATATATTTATTATATATAAATATAATCCTATACAATTATATATAATATATACTTATACATAGTAATATATATTAATATAATACAAAATAATTATTTTACTTATTAAAAATAACCATATATAATCTTAATTCAGTTACATTTCAAAGCTATCTGATGCCTTCTTTCATAAGTTTAACACCCAAAGATTAGTCAACTATCTGTAAGTATATTTATAGTAATTTCTTTAGATAGTTATAAGTAGATTGGTCGCACATTTTGTTGTTGGAAACAAACAAAGAAAAAAATCCACAAGAAACATATATAGAATGTGAGGAACGAGAGAAACATATTTTCAGATGGTTACAATAAAAACGAGCAGGGGAACTAATCTGGCAACATACAGGACCAGATTTAGTAACGATTTCAGATTATGGATTACTCTACTGGCCATTTACATCATCTATCAGATCCATAGCTCTCTCTTATACTGGAGTAAATAAACTATCTGTTCTATTTTTTTAAGCCATATTTAATTTAAAATATTTTTTCTCATTATCTATTTACTCACACTAGTACATTTGACACACCGATTTCCCCATTTGGGTTTTGGAAAATATAGTCACTGTAATTATGGAAATGTCAAAGGAAACTTTAAGTTTCTCTCCTTGAGTTGTTTGTAGTCTCATTTGTTTAAAAAAAATAATAATAATACAGTAGTCCTCCCAGTGGAGGCCGGAAACCCAGACAGTACAAACCCTATATGTGCTGTCATTTTCCTACACATACTGATGGGTGAGCAGCATACACAGTGTGGATCAGCTGGACAAAGAGATGATTCACATCCCAGACGTGATGAAGCAGGAAAACATGGGATCTCATCACTACTCAGAAGACACACATTTTAAAATTTGTAAATCACTTATTTCTGAAAACTTCCATTTAATAATTTTGGACCACAGTTGACCATGAGTAACCGAAACCACAGAAAGCAAAACCTTGGATAAGGGTGTACTACCGTACATGTGTATCTTCATTTATGTTCCCTTAATCCCTGTAAATTCGGGAAAATTATGGTTGGAAAATAGATGACTAGATGGAGAAAATGAAGCACAGAAAAGCTCAATCTTAGAGAAGTCGTCAGAACTAAATTCAAGTTTTCTTAATAATCAATTCTGCCTTCTTAATTTATATTTATTTTTTCCCTAGGTAAGTAACTCTTACTGAATTAGGCTGTCTAATACCAAAATAAACTACAAATATATCAAGCATATAAATTCATAGGAAGGCTACGCTTATGACTAGATATGTGCCAATAAATCTAGACAAATCTAACTTATACTCTGAATCTGCTGTAATTATCTAAATATTTGGTAATATTTAATCTTTAAAATATTTTTATGGGGTTGAGTGAGGACACATAATTTCTTCCTTTTTAGAGAAAATGTCACCTGCTAGTCTTTGTAAAATATATAGAGTTTGAGAAACCTAAAATCAGAGCCATTCATAGCTTTCAATAAGAATGTAAAATTATTAACAAGAGTTGTAAATTATTTTCTGAAATTGTTCCCCCATCCTCGCCCACTCTATGGTAGCTAATCCAGTTTTCAGACAAAAAGCACACAGCAGATAACAAAAGTATTTTTCCAGGTTTAACTTTCTAGCACACTTGTATTCATTTAGAATTTGTTCAACTGTTGATTTTAACTTTATTTTCTCATTCACAATAGTTACATATAATTGATAAGAACCTCAAATACCTAGTCTATTTCCACAATTATGAAAATAGGAAAGAGGTTTTATATTTAACAAATGAATGTGTCTATCATTCATTCCTTAAATATAACAAATAGAGCCAGGCAGTCTTCCTCTCTATCAGCAATAGAAAAGTAATTTACAAAACAAGCAAAGACTTGTGCCTACCCAAATTTCATATAACATTCTATGGCTTGCTACTGGAAATTTAAGGGAATTACTGTGTTTTGCAGGAATAGAAACACAATTGTTAGAATCAAGCAATGACTAATGTGACATAGTTTGCATGTTTTGTTAGTCAATCTTCTCTGGGTGGAATGCTAACTATTGAATACAGGATATACCTTTCTTTGCAATTTGAAGGCATGATTAGCCGTCATAGTCAACACTTATTTGTAACTTTCTCAAAATATCATTTTCTTTGGGTCAATACTGGAGTTTTGTGATCTAGAAAAAAAAAAGGTATGAATTTGTGGTGTTGCACTTCCAACAATGATCTGCAGTACTGGTGATCTAGGAGTTGCTATTTAAAACTCTTTTTTTCTTTCTTTCTGGATATGAAGAATTCATATTTTACATTACTTAGGGGAACACTGTTTTACAAAACGCTGATAGGATGGTTTCTGTCATTTACGCTCTAACTTGAGGGTCCTTGCAACAAAACAGGGCCTGTGAAGGTATTTGGCTAATCTATACAACTAGCCACAAAAGGACTACCTTCTTTATATGTCTGAGATATAATGCTAAAATGGTGTGATATGGCAGGTTTAGAAAACAGCAGTAAACGAGGCTTTGAGTGGGGAGGCTTAAACTGGGGGTGAAAAACAGAGATTGGAGAACAATATGTATAATCCGATCCCATTCTGGAATACTAATAAATTTAGAAACATATATATTTGCATACATCTACATAGAAAATGTCTGAAAGAACATACAGTAGTTATCTCCAGATGGTAAGACAACTGATAATTTTGTTCATTTTTTTTCTATTATTTTTAATGTTTCTATTATAAATCTGCATTATTTTTCTAAAAATTGCATAATTAAAAAAACTGTTTAAGTAACCATGAAATAAGCATTCATTTTTTCCAATGTGAGAAATATTGTGGTAGATGTCAGCATTACAGTGGTGAGTAAGATAAATATGGTCCCTATTCAGGAGAAGCTTATATTTTCATAGAAAAAATAGAGAATCAACAAAGAAATTCTAATAACAAATAGTAAGTGCAAGGATAAGTTAGACACAAGGTTTTATAAGAGCATATATCAAAGGTGTCTAACACAGTCCAAGAGCTAACCCATGGCAAAAGAAATAATAACTTTAATTATAAGAAATTCTTAAAAAGATGGCAGTTTTTATCATTAATCATATTTTACTTTTTCTAAAATATAAAGTATACTCATATTGTGTTTCAACTTTTTATTCCCTTAACACTGGGGATGAAAAAGCTAAGGTACTATTTGCCTATCCCCAGCCTCCTGACTCCAGGGTATTTTACCATTAAAATCAGTGGGTGAACTGTTCACCTTTGAAAGGCCTAATCCTATCACTGCTCTTTGATAGTCTTTTTCTGTCCAAAAACCATGTTGAGAAAACCTAATAGATTAGGAACTTTCAAGAACAACATCATCATCATCACCATCAACAAAAGTACTTTGCAATCAGTTAGAAAGAAAGTGAGGCAATTATCACATCACCAGTAGCATTCTACAGTTTACTCAGAAATGCCCTTTGAAGTGAACATGTTCCATACTTGCTTTTCATCAGACACTTCAAGTATTTCCTTTATGAGCTTCAGCTGGTATTGATACTGGTTTGTTTACTGTTTTGTTCATATCGTCTTCAACTATGTACACTGTTTGGGACAACACACGATGCTGTGACATATACTACTAAACATTTGTCTCACTGTTAAGTTGGGCAGTTTTTCTTGACACAAAATCCTATATATTACCTTTTCCCATTATGTTCAGTTTAAATTCCTCTGCCTTCTATTCTAAGAAAAGTGGCTATAAATATTAAAGCAGGAACAATATTTAAAAAGTGTTGTCAATTTAACATAAATATATATATACACAAACATATATTAATATATATTATTTTGACAAACGTATTCCCTATAAATATGTGTTAAAAGATAAACTGAAGTAATTAAAATTTTGAAGAGTTTATGGTATTTGAGCAAATATCAATTTGAATTGCCAACACAATACCAAAAACGACTAGGAGTCCTTCAGTGGAGCTATAGGAAAGACTTTTATAAAGCAGACATGGAAGCAAAGCAAGAAAATTATTTGATTTGCTATAGCTTAAGCAGTTGCCTTATTTGGGAAAGCCTGAGTTGGCCATTTGTGATTGGTGACTCTTAACTTTAATTTCTTAACTTTGAGGTGTTTACAGGAATAGACTCTGGTTTAGGTTTCAGTTTGCTTACATAGGTTGCCAAGGCATTAGAACAATCTCAGTTTAAAGGCCTCCTTATTTAATTACTTTAACATATGTAATCTGTATTTCTGTATTTTCCTTGTAATGGTAACTTATACATTGGGTGTATTTTTCCACTCAAGCCTGCTTAGTGGGAAAGTCTGGGTTGTAATTACCCCATTTTGCCTTTCTGTTCTCTTTGGGAACTCCAGGATTCTAAAAGTCAAGGCCTACAAAAATGAATTATTAATATTTTAAATGAAGAAACAAACTCGGGAAATGCAAATCACAATTCTGATATCAACACTAACTTATACAAGTGGCCCATTTGCAATTATCACACTTGACTTTTCTGCTTATAAAACATAGATATCTTAACCTTAAGCACTGCATCATCCATACGTGTTTCCATCTTTGGGCTTTTGAATATATACCAGCCAAGCAAGACAAATAATACTATTTTTAATACCTACAGATCCCTGCAAGAACCAAATAGATAGCCTACTGGGTTACCAGATGCACTGTAGTACTACAAAATTAAAGGAACAGATGCTCTTTGTTAACATTATTTTCTAACAAAAAATAAAGTTTTAAAAATAGAGATTGGGAGAAAACTCAGAAGCCTATTATCTCCAAATATTGGGAATTTTAAAAGAGAGGGATAATTGAAAGTACTTGTTAAAATCATAAAGCTAAAGATGAAATGATATTCTTTGATAACAAAGAAGACAGACATCAGGAAACAAAGGATGAATAACTATAATGCATGGTGGTAAATACAAAACATGTAATAAAGAACAGGAATAAAAGTTAACTAGGCAATCTCAAAAATAATTTCTTAAATTACTAAAGAACAACGCTATTATATAATCTTTGTTTAGAAAAAAGAATAAAATGGTTCGATTCAGTCACGGTTAAAAACAGCTAATTTTAAGGAAATAGCAATCTAAGGACTTCAAATACATATAAATACAAAAATGATATTTTACATGTAGTGACCCATGCATTGTCTTATAAGTAAGAATGAGAAACTATTAGGGAGATTGAGGAAAAATGAGGAGCTTTTCAAACTCACTCATATTGTGCCTGATAAACCACAAACAAAAAAACAAAACCTTAAATTGTCTTTGTCTTCTTAGA
This sequence comes from Eschrichtius robustus, assembly GCF_028021215.1. Taxonomy (NCBI): domain Eukaryota; kingdom Metazoa; phylum Chordata; class Mammalia; order Artiodactyla; family Eschrichtiidae; genus Eschrichtius; species Eschrichtius robustus. Next base: position 71,973,110 of record NC_090830.1, read on the forward strand.
AAGGTTAAAAAATAAAAGATGTGCACACATACAAGGAGTGATGTAAAACTAGTGAAATTTGAATAAGGTCAATGGATTGCTTCACTCTTAATTCCCTGGTTGTAGAGTGCACTATAGTTAAGCAAGGTGCTACAGCTGAAGGGTACATAGCATCTCTCTGTAGAATTTCCTACAGCTGCATGTGAATTTACAAGTATCTCAAAATAAAAGTTAAAAAAAAAAAGAAAAAGAAAAGATGCCCAGTAGACTCATATTAGAGTTACTATTCCAATGACAAATTAATCTTACAAATTTCCTTCAAATGGTCTGACACCCTATCTTTGAGGATATAACTAAGATCCTGGGCTAATATAATAGGAAATTATTTAAAATTAGTGAACAAAGAGAAGAATCAAAGGCAATCAGGTGGACAGCGTGAGAGTATTTTATGACTACGGTCTGAAGAGAACTCAGTAAGTCTTAAAAAAATAGTGAACCACTTAACTGAGCAATCATAGAGCTATAGAAAGAAATCAAGAATGAAAATACCAGAATCAGCAATCAAAATAAAAAGAGGAAAACCCAAATAATTGTTTTAAATGTTAACTGGGGGAAAGGATGCTTGTAAAATTAAAATAAATAAATAGCATTTTAGGGCTTCCCTGGTGGTGCAGTGGTTGGGAATCTGCCTGCCAATGCAGGGGACACGGGTTCGAGCCCTGGTCTGGGAAGATCCCACATGCCGCGGAGCAACTGGGCCCGTGAGCCACAACTTCTGAGCCTGCGCGTCTGGAGCCTGTGCTCCGCAACAGGGGAGGCCACGATGGTGAGAGGCCCGCGCACCGCGATGAGGAGTGGCCCCCGCTTGCCACAACTAGAGAAAGCCCTCGCACAGAAACAAAGACCCAACACAGCCATAAATAAATAAAAATAAATTAAATAAATAAATAAATAAATAAATAAATAGCATTTTAAAATTCCAAATACACAGGAATACTCAAAATTTCTTTAAGATAGATAATAAACCCCAATGTAAAACTTGAGACCATTCAGCTCCTAGAAGAAAATGTAGGAGACTGTTTTCACAGTCTTGGAGTAGACGAAGTTCTTTTTAATTCTTTTATCTTATTTTATATATGATGCAAAAGACAGTAACCATAAAAAAATTATGTTGATTTTACAAAATTAAATTTTTCTGCTTATCAAAACAGAGAAACACACCACAGACACAGACTGGGGACAAAATACAATCACAGTACACAAATCCAACAAAGGACTCCTAACAAGAATATATTAAAAACTCCTACAAATCAACAACAAAAATATGAAAAAAATTGATCAGTATATGGGCAAAGGATTTGAACAGATACCTGAAAAAGGAGATACACAATCAGCCAATAAACAATGAAAAGGTGCTCAACATCCTTAATCAACAAGAAAATTCATATTAAAACCATCAGGAGATACAATTTTGCATTTGCTAGAGTGAGTAAAATCAAAAGGACTGACAATAGTGAATGTTGAGAAGTGGAGCAATCAGAACTTTCATGCATCGCCGACGGGAGTATAAAATGGTACAAAGATTTTGGAAAGGAGTTTGGGAGTTTCTTAAAAGGTTAGACGTGTATCTACCCTATGCCTTTGCAATTTCACTACTAAAATCAGAATTTGTGAAGGAGAAATAACAACTCCACAAGAAAATGTGAATAAGAATGTCCATACTGTCCTCATTCATAATAGTTCATAAGATGAGAAAAACCTAAATGTCCATTAATAGGAAAATGGATTAAAAAATTGTGGCATATTAATACAACTGAATACTTATCATCAATAAAAAGAAATGTACTATTGACATGAAAAACATGGATGAGTCCAAAAATATTATGCTCAGCCCAAAGGAGACAGACCCACACAGACACAAATAAATAATTCATAATATATAAAATTCATCATGAAGTGATTTATTAAAATGAACATCTTTGGATTTGTAGCTCAACTTGCTCATGAGAAAATAATGAACAATTACCCTCAGTTTCGACTGCCCTCAGGATTCTCTAGTCAAAATCCATACCAACCTCAAACTTCTTATATTGATTTATACCTAGATTTATTTTCAAAAAGCAGCACAAGTGATCATTGAAATGAAGTTTCTCTAATCCGGTTTAATGCTATTGATATTGCATCATTTTCTGTTTACACAGCATGCAAAAATATTAATATTTCTGCAAATTGTTCCACTCTAGAACTCTGAATTTACCTACGAGAATGATTACCGCATTTAAAATTACTAGTTGAATTGTGAAATTTCTCTGTTTACTTCTAGAAATGTTACACACTATATTGTCACTATACATAATAATGACAGGGCAAAGATCCTCATTAGTCCAAAGTATAGAACACCAGCACAAAACTACTTCATAATCTTGGAATCAAAACACCCTCAGGGGCACAATAATGGATTCAAAATGGCAGCTGCAAAATTTCCTGCATATCCAGATATGTTGCAGCTCTAATAAACTTGCTGTTTTATTATTATCCTATCAGCAGTTGCCTATTGCTCTCAATCCAATTTTCTATGGTGACTCAACTACTCTGTGCTTCTGTTGTTTCTTCTCTTGCCATTACAAACTCTACATTCTTTCAAAATTTATTTCTGCTTATTTAGAGCTTTTTCTGTCTAGTATTGTCACCTCACTACTGCCTTTTATTTTTGTGTCTCTGGCTTCTGTAATTGCTTCTGTACCACTGCTACTTCCGACTTTTTTATATCATCCACTGAAAAATATCTGACTGAATTGGCCAATTACCATATATGGCAAAGAATGTAAGTACTGGATGGTATAGACCTCTCATACTGGTCTACCTTATAAACTATTGATCATTCTACAAGAATGACTTTGGATGAGAAATGATCTTTGCTCCAATAATCTATGGCTAGTTTTGCAGAGACATGTGGAGCTAAAGACAGTAATACATGCACCGGAAATCCCTTAGAAGGGAACCATGAAAATGCCAGGCACAAAGAAGCTCTCCAGAAAGAAGATTGTAGCCAGAAGCCACCTTGCATGGCCTGCGCCAATACATTCATTTATTAGGTCTCTTTCAGGGGCATCTCTTTTATTCTACTGATCTGTTTTTGTATTGGTGAAGTCGTACCAGATGATTAACACCATACATTTGAAATTCTTTAAATATCTGACAGTTGAAAATGTCTTCTCACATTCTTCATTTTCTAAATTTTCTTAACCACTTGGTTAATGTTTGTTATTGTTAGAAAGTAATTTTAGAATAATTTCATCCATTACCAAAAATTCTCCCTCAAAAATTAGGTTGGAACTTCATTTTTATAGGTTATTCAAGGATAAATTAGCATCTAAAATATTGAACCTTTCCACCAAGGCATTACAATAAAATCCATTGAACCAAACTCTTGTAATTCAGAAATTCCAGTAGTTCCACATTGGCAAACTAAAACTAAACAGGAAAATACCAACAGCAATACAGCTCCATATCTACGTAAGAAATATTTTGTGATATTTTATGACATCAAAATGATTTGAGAATATAAGAATGATACTAACTACTCTTTAACATAGTTCAGAAATGGGAAATATAAACATTGCTTGAATAATAATAAAATAATAACTATTTAGTAAGCATTTACTATGTCCCAGAGTTCCAAGTACTTCCAAGGCATGGAGCATTTAAACCTGAGTTGGGATTTATCAACCCCATTTATCAAATGAGGAAACATTTACAGAGAGGTTACGCAACTTGCCTAACATAACACAGCTATCAAGTAATGGAAGCAGAATTTGATCTCCAGGCAGCTTGATCTAAAATATACTGTTAAATATTATACTATATCTATCTACAAAATATGAAAAGCATCAATTTAATCTAGCAGAAGCATTTCTTTGAGATATATATCAACTTTTAAAAATATTAATGGGAACTTTAAAGCGAATGCAAAGTTTTGTGAGCATAAAAATCTATATATATTAGTACTACATTATTTATATTTCCCAAATCTTTATATGATTGTCAAATAAAGTATCAAAACCAACCTACTAATTTGAGAACATATTTTAAATTTTATTTGCCCTAGACATCAAAATATTTAAAGATATTAATCAATTATTCATTAAAAACATTATTCTTGTAATTTTTCAGCTTAATATTCCTCTCTAATTTTAAATATGGGTACAAGCCATTCATTCATTTATTCATTCAAAAACTAGTAACTCAGTATCTACTATGTGCCAAGCATCATGATGACACTTTGAAGGAAAGAGATTTGGAGCCATGGTCTTGGATTTCCCTGGAGCTTAGATTCTAACAGAAAATATGATAAACAGTCGTAATCAACGTTATAATTGGCAGGCATGAGAACTACATGAATATATGAGAGTACCTAATTCATAAGTAGGGTTGAGAAAATCCTTCCAGAAGGAAATAAAAACAAGCAGATATCCAAGCTTGAGTAAAAATTATTGTAGAGAAAGGGTAGAGCGTTCGGACAGAATGACAAAATGATTGACTATCCATAGATGGCAGGAGTGGGTGAATAATTTGAAGAGGTACTGTCAGAGCATAATGGCCAAGTTTCTGGCTCCAGTGGTCAGGTAATTATTATTTCCTGAAATCTGCATTTCTAAACTGTTTTCATACCCACCACCTCTATAAAATCTAAGAACTACTTTTTGGAGGATACAAAGGTATTTTATAACTGAAAATATAAAGGGTTTACATGGTTTGTCTAAAATCTCAATTGAAGGGAAAGTGGTTAATGGAAAGCACATGGAATTAAATTCTTTTTACCATCATTTCTACTCAATTTTAGAACACATGTCTAATTCTATTGTTTAAAATACATGTCTTCTTTCAATCTAGATTTTATCTGGATTCAGGCCTATGTTATATTACCCCCTTTGGGATCTAATGTAGAAATTCCTAACTGGCTGTCCTGACAGGAGCAATCTGTCATCATTGCACCATGGCTAGTGGAACAATTTGGATCAACCGTGTGAACACCCCTATCATTACCACCAAGTGCAAATGCACATTAATATTCAGTGTAGTGGCCAAACAGATGCAGAAAGTCAATATATCTCTTCAAAAGAGGTCTGCAGGCCTCTTCCTTGTTTTGTCACCTTCCTTCTTGCCTTCTAATCCATATTAATATTTAGCAAGCTTTGCTCATATTTTCCAATTGAGATATAAAACTCATCTGACCATACTACAAGGTTATGTATGGTCACGAGAATCCCTTTCTCCATGTACCTACACTGCCCCTTGTGAACTTAGATAGAAGCGAAATAGCCAATGAGGACTCAGAAGCCATAAAGCGTCCTCTTGTGGGGGGGCTATCTTATTGAAATAGTGGCAGAGTTTACCAATGCTTTAGCTCTGCCTGAGGCAGGCACCTCAAACTGGTTAAACTGTATCCACCACAGTACTAGTACTCTGAAGCTTTTCTTTCACAATGGCTTTGCTTTTGAGGGGTGTCCAAAGCCCTGCTTATTGACTCTCTCTCTTTCCCTTTGTTTGTTTTTGATGGGAGAAGGTTATTAAGTGTTCTGTCACTTAAAGGGGAGTTAGCCTGACAGCAGTTCCAACAGGGAGGAACAAAGTCTAGAGACACCAGAAGAGTCACTTCTGCATATTCCAGGCAACGTGTGGGCAGCTACCCCTGAACAGTAATAGGAAGAAAGAGGGCTTTCAGTCTAGGTGACAAACTATCACTCAAGTGGTGATTGACACTCTGCAGGTGTTGGCCCTGCCCTTCCACTCGGCTCCTTGGCCTAGCTATGAAAGTATTCATCCTCAAAGAGGCTGGGGAGCCTCAGATGCCTTCTCTTCTTTCTCCTTATGGTCCGGGCAAGCCTAGTCCCTCAGACTTTCTTTGTCACTAACCTCCCAAGGCAGACAGCTCTATTAAATACACCTCCTGGGGGGTAATGAATGGTATTTAGTTCTTCCTCTAACCTCTGTTAAATCTATTTACCGTTGATAAACTTTATATTCCTTCAAGATTGGACTTTTTCTTTTCAAAAATCTTTTCTTCTTCACTCTAAAAACAAATGCCCTGTACTTGCAATTCAACAACTTTAGCTTTAAAATGATTTCTTCTTAAAGAGGGATATGAATTCAAATTAGCAAATGGTAGAACCAGGTGAGGCCTATCTGACTGAAGAGCAACTCCATGTTTATGTAAAATATTAGCAGGATTCTGGGAAAACAGAAAAGTTATGTGTTAGAGTCTATTCCTGCCCCATGTTGACTCCAAGTCTCTACATCAGGGCCAACCTGCAGAATCAGACAGTGAAAATGAAAGACTCGACCTGCAAGTAGAAATCTTAGTGACAAGAACAGTTTTGTAAGACTTGCCTTGTCTCCTTGACTATTAATTCCTGTCTTTATCTACTCAAATTCCTACAAGCTCCAAACATGCTGAGTTATAAGCAGGGAAAAGCAGAATAGGTAAATGACAGGAGGTTTATATTCAAAAAAATCTTTGTAAAATAATGTGCAATGTCTAACATACCACCCTTTTTTCCTTTAATCTTACTTTCTTTATACTTGAATTTAATTGTTTTCTAAATTTTTAAGGGTAGTTCAAAACACTAAAATTAATCTCCCATACCCCCATATCCAGGAAATCTAGACATAACATAAAGATCATTTTCACTTTAGTGATTAATGAAGGCAGCATGCGTAGCACAGTGAACACGGGCTTTGGAGCCAGACAGAAGTTCCTGAGTCTGAACCCTGTTGGACCACTGTCTGTCAGAGTGACTTTGGGAGAGTAATTTTAAATTATTTGTTTCCTTTCCTGTCAATAAAATGGTTATTTAAATCCCTTCCTTAAGGGTTTCCTTAAGGGTGAAATGAGAGAATTGTATGTAAAGTTCCGGTCAGGTAGTGATCTCTCAACAAAACTTTTTTCCCTCAGGCTAGATTTCTTTATCAGCAGCTCAAGGGTACAGCTTTTACCTCTACTTGATCTTCTCAGTTTCTGTTGGGAATTTTATTTCAAACTGAAGGGCATTTTCATCCTTGCTTCACTTCTTAAACAAATTCAATACATTTAAATTATTTCACTTGATCTTCCTACCTCATCTTCTCTTAGAGAAAAGCGAATTTGACCTTCCCTCCAAGCGACTTGTCACTTGTCCCTTTCTTTATCTTTATATTAATGAATTTCTGTATTTAATTACTACAATATGCTGTACTAAACACATTTAATTACAATTTTATTTAATTAATACAATGTATTTGCTTGTCGTTTTGTTAGTTTGCACTTATGGTTGTGGTAACATCAAAAGTGCACTGAATTTGGAGCCAGGAGACCTGAGTTGTAATCCTGATTTTGACACTAATTAGCTATATGCACTTAAGTCACTCGACCTCTATAGGCCTCAAAGCCATCTAAGGATTTTGAGCCATGTGATTTTTCATTTAATTCAGCTCTATCATTTCAGGGTTTTATGATTCAACTTTTGCAGCAATGCAATGCTCCATTAATGACATTATATTGGCTTCCCATATTTTTCAACCCATGACCTTAAATGACTACTTGCTTCCATTTTTCCTTACACGTTTCCTGTGACTGCCTTTCCCATGTCTTCTCCTTCATTCTTTCTCTACCTACAGGAAAAGCTTATCAGCAAGAGATGTATCATTGACAGTAATGGGCCTGTTAGGGACCCACTGACCAAAACCACCCGCCTTGGCCAGGCAGGATGATAACTGCTTACCTGAGTTGTCACAACAAGAGGCCCTGATAAGGAACACGGTGCTGCCACCGAAAACTAACCGGGAAAATCTGCGAGGGGCCAAAAGAGAGAGGAGACGACCAACCTCCCAGAGTTCTTTGCTCTGGAATCCATCTTGGCTGCTAGATGCTCATGCCACAAGGAAGGACCCTGAGTCAGACTATGGGCCAAGAAAGATGACTGGCCAGAGACATAAAACCTGAGACTGTGAGCCACATGGCAGAGCAGTTCTCCTGGGTTCCCTTACCCTGCTGCTCTCCACCCCAGTGCCGCTTCCCAATAAAGTCTTTTGCTTTGTCAGTACGTGTGCCTCCTTGGACAATTCATTTCCAAGTGTTAGACAAGAGCCCACTCTCAGGCCCTGGAAGGGGTTCCCCTTTCTGCAACAGGCCCTTGCTAACTTTTATTTGGGGTTGAAACTAAGAGAACCTGATGCATGAAATTGTAAAATTATAAAAATCAAATCAAGTTTCATAACAGTAGGCATAGAATGGTCTTATTTTTGCAAAACCAAACAAACAAAAGATACACATACACAATAAGTAGATGTGTTAGGATTTACGTAGAAAATGATCTTAAAAGATATATACAAAATTGCTAAAAGCAATTAGCTCTGGGAGAAAAAGTGTGAAATGGAAGAGTAATAGCAGTAAGGGCTTAATTTTTTACTATAAACGGTCCTACATTAATTTTTCATCACAAGCATGGGTTATTTTTATAACAAAAGTGCTATCATTTACTAATATTGATTTCCACTTATATAATTTTCAAGTGACTTTGTAGTTTACCGTATATTGGGTATAAACTTATTAACAAGATAGAGTTGAGGTGGAGGGATGTTCATTAGTATTACACAGGAAATGCCTATGTATAGCCAGTGGGTGAATCTAATTTCACCTCTGACCCAAGCAGGAACTAATACTTTCTTCAAAAAGTAACTTGAGACCACTGTTCTCATTGCATCTAGGGTAATAAAATGAATTACGGTAATTAAAATATAATAGGAAGAGGAAACACAGGTTGAACTAAATCTTACAGTAGAAGAAGTACTGAGAGCTAAGCAAAAGCCAATATTGGAGTTATGAATAGAATAGGGTGGCAATGAAAAGGAGCAGGACCCTATGGGGTCCTCCCACGTTCAAATCCTTTCCCTGTCTTCCCCGCCCCGCCATGTAAATAGGCTTCATTCAGACTCCTTGACCTTCCCTGAGTTCCAAAAGGCAGATTCAAACAGTTGCCAATCAGGGAAGGGAGGGAATGCAGAAACAAAGGAGGAGTAGTCAAGAAGCAATAGTGCAGTGATGGGGCAGGGTCCTGGTTCCTTCTCAAGGAATATACATAACAATATCTTTGAGGTCTTCTGTAGGAACTAAGGTCCCCACCCAGGTGGAGGATGGTAACTTCAGGCTGAACACAGGATTCCTGGAACACCACCCTGTTACCTCACCACCAACAATCAGAAGAAAATCTGCAAACAGTGGAAGATAAAGAAGGTTCTGACCCCATCCCCTAATGATTCTCCCTTTTAAAACTTTCATGGTCAGCCGAATCTTCAGCGTTGTTTTTTGGACAGGAGTCCGCCTTATCCCCAGGTTATCAGCCTCCTAAATAAAGCAAACTTTTCTTTCCAACCAACACTTGTCTCTTGAGTATTGGTTTTCGAGCAGCAATCAGCTGAACCTGAGTTTGGTAACAGCAAGATTTTGTAGAAGATACTGGAACAAAACAAATCAATAGAAACAACTGGCATTTAAAGATAATTCTTTCAAAAAGTACACAAAGATAAATGACTCTGCAAATATTCATAAGGGCACAGGAAAGAAGAGGCCTTCCAAGCAAAGAGCACAGTTCAACAGCAAAAACTGTAAGAACAGCAAAAAAAAATTGGGGCAGGAGCCTAGAATTGAGACATTAACAGTCATTAACAACTAACGTTCTTGTGAAAAGCTATATATAATGTTTATAGTTGTATGACTTTATGCCTACACAAAGCATAAAGAGTTCACTTTCAGAGTGTGGGTTCAGTCATTGTCAGGGTATCAGGCTTATTTTGTTATTGTTCCTCCATTTATAGCGTGAGGACATCACAGAGTGTCCCAAGGGCACTCCAAAGGGAAAGGAGAGAACTGTTTAACATCTCTTTCAGAACACTACACGTTTCAAAAAATCTAATCTTTTTGTCCCTGTCCCAAATCCCCTACTTATATCTAAGCTCTATGGAAGTGTACTGCTCCCAGAAAATTGGCAGTTCTCTCAAACTACAATTGGAATATTTAGCTCCTTTTGCTAGCTGCAGCCTTAGTCATCAGTTCTAGGAAACCCTGACACCAATATACCACATATCTAAATTTACATTACCTACTTGATCATCTATGTGTCCAAATACAATGCACACATCTTTTTTTATCAGTCCTCTAAGTAACATTCTACACAGTCGAAAAACTCTTGCCTTGGCTTCTTAGATAGCACTCTCTTGATTTTCTTCCCATCTTTCCTGTTACTTCTTGTCAGTCTCCTTTGCTAGCTCTTCAGCATGAATTCTAAATATATCTTTTTCTATATCATTTTTTTCTTTTCTAATATACTTTCTCCAAGTGTGACTACATTCTACGCTAAGGGAAATCAAATTCCAGTCACAGGCCAAATTTTTGTTCTACGTTTCAAAATCATATACTCAATGACCCATATAACATATCTGTAAAATAAGCAAATTTAACATCTAATGAGCCCACTAAAATGGAATCAAACTTCTACCACAAACTGTTTTATCTAAATCTCCCCTAGCTCATTAAGTAACACTCATATACATACAATGGCCCAAAACAAGAAACCTAAGAGCTAAAATTTATTTCTCTTATTTCCTTAAATTCCATATTGATTCCCAGAAAATCTAGTCAATTTTATTTCCAAAATAAATTTCAAATCCATCTACCTCTTTTCCAACTCTCTAGTCCAGCACTGTCCAATACCAATATAACGCAAGCATCCTATAGAATTTTAAATTTGCTAGTAGCTACATTAATAAAATAAATAATAATTTGTACACATCAAATTGATAATATTTTGATATATTTGGTTAAAACGTATTATTAAAATCAATTTGTCATGTACCAATGTAAAAATACATGTGAAATATTTTATATTCTGTTTTTCTTACTGAGTCTTCAAAATTTGTTGTGGGTTTTACACTTACATAGCACATCTCAATTCACACTAGCCAAGTTTCAAGTGCTAAATAGACACAGGTGCCTATTGTATTGGAGAGTGCAGTGCTCATCTACATCAGTTCATCCGTTACCTGAAAAACTACACTCATATTTGGTATTCTCATGTCTATTCCTGCCAACCTCCACCTGGAACAACATATTTTCATGGACTAGTGAGAAATGAAAATAACATAATTCCCTGCTCCTGTGTCAAACAATAATGGGACTGGGTAGATTTTTCTATTCCTGTATTCGTAATAGAAAGACTAAGCAATAATAACTTAGCTGCTTTCCCCAGGAAATACCTGCTCCTAGAAGAGAAAACTGATCCAGCTAAACTGATCAGTTATCAAGACTAACAAAGTCATCCAGATTCATTTCATAATCTTCAATTCACTGTGTCCACCCATCCAAATCTACTATGTCACCTAATCCCAACCAGTTCTCTCTCTCTTGAAATATGCTCTTTAAAATCTCTCAGCACAGGCCTTAAAATGACATAAAGAGCCTAATCTAATCTCCTCATTTTGAGACACTAGTAAGATTGTCAAGATGGTGTTCTACTTTACTGCACTAAGTCTAATAAGCATAGTTTTGCTTGATTAACACATTTTCAGAGATCTTTTGGAAAGCGAACCTTCACCAAAAGCAAGAGGGGACTTCTTAAAATGGAAATGGGATCATGTCATTCACCTATTAAAGATATTTCAATAGTTCCCAATGCTTTGGAACAAAATCCAAACTGTTTAATATATCTGACAAGGCCAAAATAATCTATTCTCTGTCTAGCTCTCTAAAATCATATTAGATCACTCCCCTCTTCCATTCACTAAGTTTTACACACAGTGTCTTCTGCCCTTTCTTTAGGTATAACTAGCATTTTCCCAAACTTGCCATCTTTGCATTTACTCTGCTCTGCCTGCAACATTCTTCCCTGTCTTAAAAGGGATGAATCATCCTGATTCTTATTAACTAAGTCAAATTTGATCTCCTCAGAGAGGCTTTCCCCGACTCCTGTATTTAAGGTGTTATTATCTCTTATGCCAATTTTCTCTCCATCACATCATTCTACTTACTTAACAGCACTCATCATAACTGCCTTGTCTATATCTTTCTTTGTTTACTTTCTCCTTCCACTAAGAATATAAACTTCTTGTAAACCAAGATCTTATCTATCTCTTCCATCTCTATATGCCTAAATATTGGATAGATTTATTGACACATAGGTATTCAATAACAACTTACCAAAATAAATTAATAAAAAGGATCCAATGAATATATTAAATAATGAGGGAAGGAGAAGGAAAGAAGGAAGGAAAGACCGACTAAAATATGTGATACAAGCATTACAAGTTTGATTATCCCCCCTTATATATCAGGACACTGTGTAACAGTGTGTTAAAGGGACAGAACTGGGACTCCACAGCTACTATATAATGTAGCTGAGACCAGGATCAAGGTCTTCTGATTTCTAATTCAGTGCTTGTCACAGCATAACACACTGTCTTTCAACCTTTCTCTGATTGATGTGGTTCTTTTGAAGCACACGTGTAAAGCTTCAGATTTAATAAAGAAACAAGGCATCTGAAGGAGAAAATGATTCTCTCTCCATTAATTGGTGAGTTCATATCTTTTTGCATTTATATCCCCCACTTGCATTTTGACTAGCAATTTCTTCCGTCAATTTAACACCAAAATCCTCTGTAATCAGAGGCATGTAATATTCTGGAACAGACTCAGTGAATCCCTGAAGCTGGAGAGACAGCCCTTCCATCCTTCACCTTGGCTGCTCTAGTGGTGAACACGCCTGACTGTCAGTCTGATTTCCTAAATCTCCTCAGAGACAGTTAGGCAGTTAAAAATGCTGTTGCCATATGCTTGGCTTCAGCTCACTGCAAATACAAAAATGCTGCTTGGTTCCAAACACTAGCCTCACTTCTTTTCCATTATTATCATCATCATTACTAATATTATTATCTTTATCACTCTTCCAATCTCCCTTTTGGAGAGGTTTCATATACTAAGGAAGAGCAATTCCTGAAAATTACATTTGATCAATATATTTAGTGAGGCATAAACCATAAATTAGCATTTGATTAAAATTCCTATCCTTCTCTAATAGTAAATATACTGTAAGGGATTTGTTGTTGTCTACCAATTACTAATTTCTCCTACTGTCTTGCTAAAAGAACCAGAATTTTCAAATATTAGGCAGCTTGAGGTGAATGACTGTGGCAGATGAGACGGAGCATTACTCCTCAACCCAAATCCCATGGAAAGAATCTTGAATACTCTGTACCAAGCCTAGTGATTCTGTTCCTTTTACCACTCGGCCAAGTCATGTCTCTTTGAAATGACATAAAAAAATATTAAGAATCTGGAATCCTCTTACTTTTCAGTCTTCCTACACCTGTATACTGGGGTCCAGGCACTTTGGCTTAATTACAGTTCTCTAAACATGCCTCTACCTCTATATTCTTGCAAAAGGCCTAAGCCACAATTCCAACTATACAACTCTTACTCATTCATCAAAGCCCAACTCAAATGTCACCAAACAGTTACCTCTTTGCATAATTTTCTCCATGGCAGAATTAAAAACTCTATATTTCCAACAATGATTCTATATGCTTCCATTATAGCACTTATCACAAGAAAATCCTATCATTTGCTTACATATCTCTTTACTCCATGAGAATGCCAGTTATTTGAGAACAAGGATTATGTCTTAGTCATGTTTGTGTTCTTAAAACCTAGCACAGTGCTTGAAAGATAGAAGATTCTCAAATATTTTTCAAGTGGTTGACTGAGGAGACTACATAACAGATAGAAAATTATTCCTTAATATGGTACCTTCTTCATTACGTGCTATCCAGGTTCATGCTAATTTCATATTCTACATATAATTCTCAAGACTTTTATTCTGTTTTGTATTTCCTAGATATTTATTTTAAAGGCATTTATTTTTCAAAGAAGATATCACAAAGATTGTGCATAGCTTAACATCTTAAATAAGAAAATGGATACATTTAGAGAAGACATTAAAATGTGGCAATTTAAAACTCTTCTAATTAACTAGCATATCTGATTAATCAGAACTCCCAAAACTCTGTAATTAAACAAATGATCACCTGGAATAGTTTAAGCATATTTCCATTGATTTATTTTACTACTTAATAAGCAGAAGGCTGTTTAAACTAAACTTATTGTCACAAAGTTAATCAGTAAAAAATTAGTAATAAAGATGATGACAATGATAAGAGTATTAGAATAAGTAAGGCATATTGCATTTTCTAAAGATGGGCACAAACTACCTCCCATCCTATATGTTCCTTTTGACCTTTATACTCCTTCCACTGAAAGGGAGGGTTCATGTTTCCTCTTCTTGAATTGAGGAGGCTTTTGACTTGCTGGTAACCAATAGATTATAGCAGAAGTGACGGTGCATGATTTCAGAGGTTAGGTTAGAAAATAAAATATTATATGTGCTTTTTTAACTGTAACACTTATTTTTGGATTCCCTAAATGCCATGAAAAAAGCCCAATATCCATAGGCTGTCATACTGTGAGAAAGCCAAGCCTCATGAGAGGCTAAATGCAGTTTTCCTTAGTCTTCCAGTCCTCAGTCCAGACATCAGACGTGCAAGTGAACAAGCCTATGCCCTTTGTGAACTTCTGACCCAGAGAATCTGTGAGCATAATATATTGATTGTTGTTTTATGTCACTAAGTTTAGGGTAATTCATTGCACAGCAATAACTACTGGAAGAAAGAGTGTGTGACAAGGAATGGTCAGATGTTCACCAATCCCATTTCTTCTTCTTGGACATAAAGGAAGAAGACATTTAACAGCTCCTTTGCAGTTGATCTGGGTCCTATTTGACTGAGTGCTGGTCATTGGGATGCAGAAGGACGTATGCCTCATTGAAGTCTGGTCATCACACTTCCTGTTTAATCATCTACTGCCTGTACCCTTTCCGCAGTGACAGGGGAGGTCACATTATAAAGATGGCAGTATCAAAAGATTGGAGGACTGTGAATCACTGAGCTATCACCTAGTAGAGACCTATCCAGGAAACTAGCTAGCATCAAGCCAATGTATGAATGATAAATAAACCATCATTGAGAAAAGCTACTGGGATTTGGGGGTTGTATTACAGCAGCTAGCACTTGTTACTCTAATACACATAACAAATTTATTTTATTTGCATTACTAATTTGTAATACTGATACTGATTATTGGGCACTTAAACAATGTGTTGGAAACTTCACTGAATGCTGTGTATGTGTTATCCCATGTAAACTCAGATCAAATGCAGGTATATTTGTTTTCCCTGTTTTATAAGTGCAAATCCAAGTTGAAAGAAGACCTGACTTATTCAGGGTCACAAAGGCATTCCAAAAAAAAAGAATTTCCTTGAAGATGGAGCACTGTGAGGCAAACCTAAAGTAAGGTTATCTTCTAAGATTTAAATTAGCAAAATTCATTGGAGAAGTTAGCTGTCTATAAATGTATTGTCAATATAAATTTACATTGAACAGGCACTCTGAATTTATTCCCAAACCACGAATTTTAGTGATAATGGAGGATGTGAAAAAAACTCTGGCTTGAGAGAGGAACCAAGATGGTGGAGTAGAAGGACGTGCTCTCACTCCCTCTTGTGAGAACATCAGAATCACAGCTAGCTGTTGGACAATCATCGACAGGAAGACACGGGAACTCACCAAAAAAGATACCCCACATCCAAGACAAAGGAAGAGCCACAATGAGATGGTAGTAGGGGCGCAATCACAGTAAAATCAAATCCCATAACTGCTGGGTGGGTGACTCACAGACTGGAGAAGACTTATACCACAGAAGTCCACCCACTGGAGTGAAGGTTCTGAGCCCCACGTCAGGCTTCCCAACCTCCGTGGGGGTCTGACAACGGGAGGACGAATTCCTAGAGAATCAGACTTTGAATCCTAGTGGGAACTGATTGCAGGACTTCAACAGGACTGGGGGAAACAGAGACTCCACTCTTGGAGGGCACACACAAAGTAGTGTGCACAATGGGACACAGGGAAAGGAGCAGTGACTCCAGGGGAGACTGAACCAGACCTACGTGCTAGTGTTGGAGGGTCTCCTGCAGAGGCAGCGGGGGGGGGGGGGGGGCGGGCTGTGGCTCACCAAGGGGACAAGGACACTGGCAGCAGAAGTTCTGGGAAGTCCTCCTTGGCGTGAGCCCTCCCAGAGTCTGTCATTAGCCCCACCAAAGAGCCCAGGTAGGCTCCAGTGTTGGGTTGCCTCAGGCCAAACAACCAACAGGGAGGGAACCCAGCCCCACCCATCAACAGTCAAGTGGATTAAAGTTTTACTGAGCTCTGCCCACCAGAGCAAAAGTCAGCTCTACCCACCACCAGTCCCTCCCATCAAGCCTCTTAGATAGCCTCATCCACCAGAGGGCAGACAGCAGAAGCTAGAAGAACTACAATCCTGCAGCCTGTGGAACAAAAACCACATTCACAGAAAGACAGACAAGATGAAAAGGCAGAGGGCTATGTACTAGATGAAGAAACAAGATAAAACCCCAGAAAAACAACTAAATGAAGTGGAGATAGGCAACCTTCCAGAAAAAGAATTCAGAATAACGATAGTGAAGATGATCTAGGGCCTCGGAAAAAGAATGGAGGTAAAGATCGAAAAAATGCAAGAAATATTTAACAAAGACCTAGAAGAATTAAAGAACAAACAAACAGAGATGAACAATGCAATAACTGAAATGAAAAATACATTAGAAGGAATCAATAGCAGAATAACTGAGGCAGAAGAATGGAGAAGTGACCTGCAAGACAGAATGGTTGAATTCACTGCTGCGGAACAGAATAAAGAAAAAAGAATGAAAAGAAATGAAGACAGCCTAAGAGATCTCTGGGACAACATTAAATGCAACAACATTCGCATTATAGGGGTCCCAGAAGAAGAGAGAGAGAAAGGACACGAGAAAATATTTGAAGAGATTATAGTCGAAAACTTCCCTAACATGAGAAAGGAAATAGCCACCGAAGTCCAGGAAGCGCAGTGAGTCCCATACAGGATAAACCCAAGGAGAAAAATGCCAAGAGACATAGTAATCAAATTGGCAAAAAATTAAAGACAAAAAAAAATTACTGAAAGCAGCAAGGGAAAAACGAAAAATAATGTACAAGGGAACTGCCATAAGGTTAACAGCTGATTTCTCAGCAGAAACTCTACAAGCCAGAAGGGAGTGGCATGATATACTTAAAGTGATGAAAGGGAAGAACCTACAACCAAGATTACTCTACCTGGCAAGGATCTCATTCAGATTCGATGGAGAAACCAAAAGCTTTACAGACAAGCAAAAGCTAAGAGAATTCAGCACCACCAAACCAGCTCTACAACAAATGCTAAAGGAACTTCTCTAAGTGGGAAACACAAGAGAAGAAAAGGATCTACAAAAACAAACCCAAAACAATTAAGAAAATGGTCACAGGAACATACAAATCGATAATTACCTTAAACGTGAATGGATTAAATGCTCCAACCAGAAGACACAGGCTTGCTGAATGGATACAAAAACAAGACCCATATATATGCTGTCTACAAGAGACCAACTTCAGACCTAGGGACACATACAGACTGAAAGTGAGGGGATGGAAAAAGATATTCCATGCAAATGGAAATCAAAAGAAAGCTGGAGTGGCTATACTCATATCAGATAAAATAGACTTTAAAATACAGAATGTTACAAGAGACAAGGAAGGACACTACATAATAATCAAGGGATCAATCCAAGAAGAAGATATAGGGCTTCTCTGGTGGCGCAGTGGTTAAGAATCCACCTGCCAATGCAGGGGACATGGGTTCGAGTCCTGGTCCGGGAAGATCCCACATGCTGCGGAGGAACTAAGCCTGTGCGCCACAACTACTGAGCCTGCGCTCTAGAGCCCACGAGCCAATACTACTGAAGCCTGTGTGCCACAACTACTGAAGCCCGCGCACCTAAAGCCTGTGCTCTGCAACAAGAGAAGCCACCATAATGAGAAGACTGCGCCCCGCAATGAAGAGTAGCCCCCGCTCACTGCAACTAGAGAAAGCCCACGTGCAGCAGCAAAGACCCAATGCAGCCAAAAATTAAATAAATGAATAAATAAATAAATTAAAAAAAAAAAGAAGAAGATATAACAAGTATAAATATATATGCACCCAACATAGGAGAACCTCAACACGTAAGGCAACTGCTAACAGCTATAAAAGAGGAAATCGACAGTAACACAGTACTAGTGGGGGACTTTAACACCTCACTTACACTAATGGACAGATCACCCAAAATGAAAATAAATAAGGAAACAGAAGCTTTAAATGACACAACAGACCACATAGATTTAATTGATATTTATAGGAAATTCCATCCAAAAACAGCACATTACACTTTCTTCTCAAGTGCGCACAGAATATTCTCCAGGATAGATCACATATTGGGTCACAAATGAAGACTCAGTAAATTTAAGAAAATTGAAATCATATCAAGCATCTTTTCTGACCACAACACTATGAGATTAGAAATGAATTACAGGGAAAAAAATGTGAAAAACACAAACACATGGTGGCTAAACGATACGTTAGTAAATAACCAAGAGATCACTGAAGAAATCAAAGAGGAAATTTAAAAATACCTAGAGAAAAATGACAATGAAAACACGACGACCCAAAACCTATGGGATGCAGCAAAAGCAGTTCTAAGAGGGAAGTTTATAGCTATACAAGCCTACCTCAAGAAACAAGAAAAATCTCATATGAACAATCTAACCTTACACCTAAAGGAACTAGAGAAAGAAGAACAAACAAAACCCAAAGTTGGCAGAAGGAAAGTAATCATAAAGATCAGAGGAGAAATAAATGAAATAGAAACAAAGAAAACAATAGCAAAGATCAATAAAACTAAAAGCTGGTTCTTTGAGAAGATAGACAAAGTTGATAAACCATTAGCCAGACTCATCAAGAAAAAGAGGGAGAGAACTCAAAGCAATAAAATTAGAAATGAAAAAGGAGAAATTACAACAGACACCGCAGAAGTACAAAGCATCCTAAGAGACTACTACAAGCAACTCTGTGCCAATAAAATGGACAACCTGGAAGAAATGGACAAATTCTTAGAAAGGTATAACCTTCCAAGACTGAACCAGGAAGAAACAGAAAATATGAACAGACCAAACACAAGTAATGAAATTGAAACTGTGGTTAAAAATCTTCCAACAAACAAAAGGCCAGGGCCAGATGGCTTCACAGGTGAATTCTATCAAACATTTAGAGAAGAGCTAACACCCATCCTTCTCAAACTCTTCCAAAACATTGCAGGGGAAGGAACACTCCCAAACTCATTCTATGAGGCCACCATCACCCTGATACCACAACCAGACAAAGATACTACAAAAAAAGAAAATTACAGACCAATATCACTTATGAATATAGATACAAAAATCCTCAACAAAATACTAGCAAACAGAATCCAACAACACATTAAAAGGATCATACACCATGATCAAGTGGGATTTATCCCAGGGATGCAAGGATTCTTCGATATACGCAAATCAATCAATGTGATACACAACATTAAGAAATTGAAGAATAAAAACCATATGATCACCTCAATAGATGCAGAAAAAGCTTCTGACAAAATTCAACATCCATTTATGATAAAAAACTCTCCAGAAAGTGGGCATAGAGGGAACCTACCTCAACATAATAAAGGCCATATATGACAAACCCACAGCAAACATCATTCTCAATGGTGAAAAACTGAAAGCCTTTCCTCTAAGATCAGGAACGAGACAAGGATGTCCACTCTCACCACTATTATTCAACATAGTTCTGGAAGTCCTAGCCATGGCAATCAGAGAAGAAAAAGAAATAAAAGGAATACAAATTGGAAAAGAAGAAGTAAAACTGTCACTGTTTGCAGATGACATGATACTATACATAGAGAATCCTGAAAATGCCACCAGAAAACTACTACAGCTAATCAATGAATTTGGTAAAGTTGCAGGATACAGAATTAATGCACAGAAGTCTCTTGCATTCCTATACACTAATGATGAAAAATCTGAACGAGAAATTAAGGAAACACTCCCATTTACCATTGCAACAAAAACAATAAAATACCTAGGAATAAACCTACCTAGGGAGACTAAAGACCTGTATGCAGAAAACTATAAGACACTGATGAAACAAATTAAAGATGATACCAACAGATGGAGAGATATACCATGTTCTTGGATTGGAAGAATCAATATTGTGAAAATGACTATGCTACCCAAAGCAATCTACAGATTCAATGCAATCCCTATCAAATTACCAATGGCATTTTTTACAGAACTAGAACAAAAAATCTTAAAATTTGTATGGAGACACAAAGGACCCCGAATAGCCAAAGCAGTCTTGAGGCAAAAAAACGGAGCTGGAGGAGTCAGACTCCCTGACTTCAGACTATACTACAAAGCTACAGTAATCAAGACAATATGGTACTGGCACAAAGATAGAAACATAGATCAATGGAACAAGATTGAAAGCCCAGAGACAAACCCAGGCACCTATGGTCAACTAATCTCTGACAAAGGAGGCAAAGATATACAATGGAGAAAAGACAGTCTCTTCAATAAGTGGTGCTGGGAAAACTGGACAGCTACATGTAAAAGAATGAAATTAGAACACTCCTTAACACCATACACAAAAATAAACTCAAAATGGATTCAAGACCTAAATGTAAGACCGGACACTATAAAACTCTTAGAGGAAAACATAGGAAGAACACTCTCTGACATAAATCACAGCAAGATCCTTTTTGACCCAGCTCCTAGAGAAATGGAAATAAAAACAAAAATAAACAAATGGGACCTAATGAAACTTAAAAGCTTTTGCACAGCAAAGGAAAATATAAACAAGACAAAAAGACAACCCTCAGAATGGGAGAAAATACTTGCAAATGAAGCAACTGACAAAGGATTAATCTCCAAAATTTACAAGCAGCTCATGCAGCTCAATATCAAAAAAACAAAGAACCCAATCCAAAAATGGGCAGAAGACCTAAATAGACGTTTCTCCAAAGAAGATATACAGATGGCCAAGAAGCACAACATCAGATGGCCAAAGCTGCTCAACGTCACTAATTATTAGAGAAATGCAAATCAAAACTACAATGAGGTGTCACCTCACACCAGTTAGAATGGGCATCATCAGAAAATCTACAAAGAACAAATGCTGGAGAGGGTGTGGAGAAAAGGGAACCCTCTTGCACTGTTGGTGGGAATGTAAATTGATACAGCCACTATGGAGAACAATATGGAGGTTCCTTAAAAAACTAAAAATAGAATTACCATATGATCCAGCAATCCCACTACTGGGCATATACCCAGAGAATACCATAATTCAAAAAGACACATGCACCCCAATGTTCATTGCAGCACTGTTTACAATAGCCAGGCCATGGAAGCAACCTAAATGCCCATCAACAGACAAATGGATAAAGAAGTTGTGGTTCATATAGACAATGGAATATTACTCAGCCATAAAAAAGAACGAAATTGAGTCATTTGTTGAGACGTGGATGGATCTAGAGACTGTCATACAGAGTGAAGTAAGTCAGAAAGAGAAAAACAAATATCGTATATTAACGCATGTATGTGGAACCTAGAAAAATGGTACAGATGAACCGGTTTGCAGGGCAGAATTTGAGACACAGATGTAGAGAACAAACATATGGACACCAAGGGGGGAAAACCACTGTGGGGTGGGGATGGTGGTGTGCTGAATTGGGCAATTGGGATTGACATGTATACACTGAT
Source organism: Eschrichtius robustus (assembly GCF_028021215.1). Lineage (NCBI taxonomy): Eukaryota > Metazoa > Chordata > Mammalia > Artiodactyla > Eschrichtiidae > Eschrichtius > Eschrichtius robustus. The sequence continues at coordinate 71,994,911 of NC_090830.1, forward strand.
GTGTATAAAATTGATGACTAATAAGAACCTGCAGTATAAAAAAACAAACAAACAAAAAAACCCCGGTTTTATTTTTTATATTTTGTAGTAAACAGACCACTATGCACTGGTTAAAATGTATTTTACAGCCAATTTTAAGGGTTAGAAATAATTTTTGTTATGGTATCTTTCTATATTTTATGACTTTAATTTCTGATTTATGTTCCAAACACTACAATATAAGATAGTATAAAACACGTTTTAATCATTAAATTTGTGGATAATTTTGTGATTTTTTTCAGAGCCTATAACACCAAGGGACGGATAATACAAGATAATGTGTATAAAATACACTTCAGCAAGTTCCACAAACTCCATCCTCAAGGATCTTTCTTGCTCTCACAACCCAACAGCTAATGCACACAATGAAGAAGTCACGTCAGGGGTGTTCTACAACTGTCATCATCTTTAAAGAGGAATCTTGTCATGATCATGAGGTAAAATTAAGGACATTTTAAACCAACTACATATATCCTACTTTACAGAAGCTCGTAGTGAGACAAATAGCATTGACACAAACGTATACGTACATTTGTGATAGCATTAGTGGTCACAGAGTACAATACTTAGTAAAGATCATTGGCACTTTCAAAATTATCTTAAACCAAAGATCAAGCAAACTTTAATTCTTCGCGAAAATATTTATGGAGATAGTTTCCTATTATCCATCACTTTTTGTAATATAAAATATAACAAAGTAACGTTTTTCTTGCCCTTAATTCTGTGAGGTCCAGTATTATATTTCAAACAAATGTCAAATTTGGCAACCAAATCAAGCACTTTAACTGTGAAAAAGCCTAACATCTTATTTTAGTTTAAAGGTCTAAAAATTACTTCTTTTATATAGCCTATATTCTTGTACGGGGAGACAGGCAATAGATAAATAAGCACATGAGTATATAATGCCATTTGTCATGGTAAACATAAACTTGAGTAAGAAGATAAAGGCTGGCTGAAGTGGAAGATGCTATTTTTATTTATGATTCTTAAAGGGCTTAATGCAGGATGTCATGTAAGGTAATGATAACTCAGACCTGAAGAAGTCTGCTGTGCAATTCTTGTAGAAAGTACATGGCTAGAGTACAAGTCTTTTGCCTCTTTAGGAAGATTTATTCCTAGGCATTTTATTCTTTTTGATGTGATGGTAAATGGGATTGTTTCCTTGATTTCTCTTTCTGTTATTTCATTGTCACTGTATAGGAATGCAAGAGATTTATGTGTATTAATTTTGTATCCTGCAAGTTTACCAAATTTATTGATGAGCTCTAGTAGTTTTCTGGTAGCATCTTCAGGATTTTCTATGTATAATATCATGTCACCTGCAAACAGTGACAGTTTTACTTAAAAGCACATGAAAAGATGCTCAACATCACTAATTATTTGAGAAATGCAAATCAAAACTACAATAAGGTACCACCTCACACCAGTCAAAATGGCCATCATCAAAAATCTACAAACAATAAATGCTGGAGAGGGTGTAGAGAAAAGGGAACCCTCCTACACTGTTGGTGGGAATGTAAACTGGTACAGCCACTGTGGAGAACAGTACCGAGGTTCCTTAAAAAATTAAAAATACAGCTACCATATGATACAGCACTCCCACTCCTGGGCATATACCCGGAGAGAACCATAATTCAAAAAGATACATGCACCCCAATGTTCACTGCAGCACTATTTACAATAGCCAGGACATGGAAGCAACTTAAATGTCCATCAACAGAGGAATGGATAAAGAAGATGTGGTACATATATACAATGGAATATTACTCAGCCATAAAAAAGAATGAAATAATACCATTTGCAGCAACATGAATGGACCTAGAGATTGTCATACTGAGTGAAGTAAGTCAGGCAGAGAAAGACAAGTATCATATGATATTGCTTATATGTGGAATCTAAAAACAGGGTACAAATGAACTTATTTACAAAACAGAAATAGAGTTACAGATGTAGAAAACAAACTTATAGCTACCGGGGGTTGGGGTGGGGAGGGATAAACTGGGAGATTGGGATTGACACATACACACTACTATATATAAAACAGATAGCTAATAAGGACCTACTGTATAGCACAGGGAACTCTACTCAATACTCTGTAATGGCCTATATGGGAAATGACACTAAAAAAGAGTGGATATATGCGTATGTACAACTGATTCACTTTGTGGTACACCTGAAACTAACATAACATTGTAAATCAACTATACTCCAATAAAAATTAAAAGAAAAAAGAAAGAAAGAAAGCACATGGTTAGAGAGGGCAGTAAGTGGAAAGACACCAAAAGTGTAGGCATGTCTGCCAAACTGGAGAAACAGTCAGGAGGGCTATGTATCTGAATTTCAAGGTGCAGGGAAGAGAGTTGTAGGGTAAGTTTTCTTTAACAAATTGCCCCAAAAGTGGTTCTTGGGATTTCTGTGTTTATAACTAACCGGTCCATCAACAAAGGGGAGTAAATGAGGTAGAAGGGCTCCTGTTGAGTGCGTAACAACACTGGCCTGTTTCCTTCTCCCGAGGTACAGGAAAATGTCCTGAACTAGGTGCTCAAAGACTCTGGATCTTGTCCTGTTACTTCCCCATCAGTGTGTGACCTCAAGAGCCTCACTTCACTTCCTGACCTTTGCTATCAGGCTCCAGAATATTTCTCCCTTTGAAACTCCATCGTTTACTTTACGGATACTGGAAATACAAAAGTCTCAATATCCTTCCTACTATGAGTTATGCCAAAGTCTGTTTCCTAAAAGTCATCACTTCATAAATTGTATCTTTCAGACTTTTTTTCTCTAGAAGGCTTATTCAACATTCCAGAAGTTACTTTTGAAATGTGGGCAGCCAAACATTTCATTTGAGTTTAGCGATCAGCCCCCCGTAAGAGTTTTTAGGATGAAAAGAAAATAGAAAATAATAAAAACATATTATTAGATTTAAGACAATATATTTACTAATTTAATTACTAATGCAAGTTTAGTTATAAAAACTGAAATAAATTATTTAATAATTAACTTATCAGAAACAAACGATAAAAAAAAAAAAAATCCCTTAAGATTCCACAACTAAACATCCTCCCATCCTCCCCATATTATTTTTCTATTCACAGTGCTAGCTATTTCCCCTGAAGGTATTTTCAAAGGGAGATGCTTGGCTCCTTAAACTCACCTACTCTGAGTCAGAAGCTCTGCACAGCACTTGTGTAGAGTCCCCTGAGTGCAAGGCTAGTCTGCATCAAAGCCCTTTTGGACCATGGACTCTCCCGCCAGCCCACGGCTCTGACCCTTTGGTGAAAGAGCACTTCCCAGAATGACTTCAAGCTGAACATCTCTCTCCCAGCATGAGAAACAGAGATCACTGACTGGTGCTGCTTTGTAGCTTAACCAACAGGTTTCTCAATGAACACTTTTTCCTACTCTAGTCACCTCTGTTCCCTTAGTCAAAAGTCTCTTCAAATGGTGCACACAAGAGGAAGGTCATTAAGTGCACTGAGAGCATACAATCTCACCTCTTGCTGACCGGTGCTAGCAAGCGATTCTGCTTTTCCTTGCCTTCAACTCTTTGCTTTCAGAGGAAACAGCAAGAGCCTCACTATAGAATTCTTCCCAGTAATGTCTGATTTAAATCTGCATATAAAGCTAAGGTTACTCTGCTGCACGTCTTTTATTAAATTCCTTTAGAAAGCCCCCTGGAAACTGGCTTCTCTACAAACTGGCTCTGACACTATAAAGGAGTCATATCATTTCCAAAAAGGACAAAGTGCTTTAATTGGTATTCCCTTGGCAAGACTCCTGTGAGAATGTAGAGTGACTACGATGAATTCAGGAAATCTGCTTTCCACTGAAAAATGAAAAGGTGTAAATTCTTGAACGGTAAATAAATGTGAATGGTGCCTGAATAGATTCCCCACAGTCAACAAAGGGTCTGCAGAGCATGAAGAATGGAAGGGAACATTTGCTAGCGGTTAGGCCTATGGAAAGAAAGTGTCGGAAAAACTGGCTTGATAAAGAACTGTGATCATTAGTGCCCAGGCACCGTGGAACGTAGTCTGGTGGGTAAAAATGATGCAACATGGGGCCTCAAGCAGCAAAATCAGGACCCAGAAACTAGAGTGAACATAACAATGTATCGTGCAAATTTGATACTTTTGAGAGGGAAAAGGGGGATAATCCAAATCTGTCCTAAGGAAACCAAGACATACACTTACCCTAATTCACTGCATGTTTAAATTCACTCAGCAAGTATTTATTTTATGAAAATTCATTTGCAATCCAATAATCTTTGGACAAATTTGTTACTACTATAACATAAAAAAAAAAAATAAGAAGTAACGGTTGAATAAAGTCGACGAATTTCAACATAATGTGAGTCTCAAAAACTGAATTTCAAAATGTGTGATAATCAAAGGCTAAGGTAAAATTTAATTTTATCTGCTGAATGAAAATACCAAGAAGAATGCAAAAAAAATTCCATTCAGCTTTTGGAGAAGGGTGAGTCCTAGTAATTAAAGGACTCTCTCTGCAAAATAATAGGGCAGGAACATAAAATTTGCAAAGAAAGAAGCACAGATAGCTCAAACTACAAAAGAAAAGGTAAGAAAATTTGAGCACCTAAGGCGTGGAAGCCCTCAGGGTAAAAAGGAGGATGGAGAAAGGAGGCTGGGACACTTCCTGTTCATCCCTTCCCCTGGGAACAGGAAGAATTAGCAGAAGTTGCTCTAGGTGGTCACATGATTCAAGGAACTTGGAAGGAAAAACAATTCTAATATTCATATGTTTTGGACAATTGGATTTATAAGGGAAAACTAATAAAGGAGTGATTGGATCCTTGGGCAAGTCATTCAAGATTTTGGTAAACAGTCAAAACAGACTATCTAAAACAAGAGTGAAAAAACTTACTCTGTAATGAGACAAATAGTAAATGTTTTAGGCTTTGTGAGCCACATAGTTTCTGCTGTAGCACAAAGAGCAAGGTGTAATATATGGGTGTGTCTGTATTGCTAAAATTAGAATTTCATATAATTTTCATATTTCAGAAATTCTTCTTACAAATTTTTCAACCATCTAAAAATATTAAAATCATTCTTCACCCAAAGACCATACAAAACAGATGGTGGGCTAAGTTTGGCCCTAAGGCCGTAAGTTTGCCAACCCCTGATCTAAGATACTAAGTAATGAGTCACAAATATAGGGAATAAAAATCAACAAAAGAGGAGTCATGCATTAGAAATATTTGGTAAGCAGCCAGTTATAAAGTAGAAAGGTGTTAATTTTATAATATTCAAAATGTTAGCATTTTCAGAAGTCCATGCGTGCCTTTCTAATTAGTCCTAATTAATACAGTTTGGTAAGACTATATCTAATTAAAACTGCCTGTTTTCTAAGGTGTTGGCTACTGGGCAAAACATTATTTTCTTAAATTAACTTTATCAATATAATTTACATGTAATTTTATGTGTACAATTTGCTGAGTTTTGACAAATGTATACACCCACGTAACCACCCTGGACTATTAGTCTTCATAAAAGTCTGCTGAGAATTTGTTTGGGACATCATCAAATCTAAAATCAATTTGTGGGGACTTCCCTGGTGGCACAGTGGTTAAGAGTCCGCCTGCCAATGCAGGGGACATGGGTTCGATCCCTGGTCTGGGAAGATCCCACATGCCTCGGAGCAACAAAGCCCGTGTGCCACAACTACTGAGGCTGCGCTCTAGAGCTCGCGAGCCACAACTACTGGGCCCATGTGCTGCAACTACTGAAGACCTTGCGCCTAGAGCCCATGCTCCGCAACAAGAGAAGCCACCACAGTGAGAAGCCCAGACACCGCAACAAAGAGTAGCCCCTGCTCACCGCAACTAGAGAAAGCCCGTGTGCAGCAACAAAGACCCAACATCTCAGGGGAAAAAAAAAAATCATTTTGGGGAAAATTGATACCTTTAGCAATATTGAGTCCCCCAGTCCAGAAATATGATAAACTCCAAATATTTAAGTGATTTTACTTTTTCTTAGTAATATTTTTGAATATTTGTAAAATTGAAATTTTTATAATTTTCAGAGTTTAGACCGTGTATGTCTTTGTTAAATTTATCACTAAGTTTATTTTATTTTTAATGCTGAAATATACTGTACTTTTAAAAAATATATTTTCTAGTTGTTAGTTACTACTATATAGAAAAATATACTTTGAGTTTCATTGTATTTCTCTATTGTACTTTTCTTTTTTTTTTGGCTGCACCCTGTGGCATGCAGGATCCTAGTTCCCTGACCAGGGATCGAACCTGCGCCCCCTGCAGTGGAAGCGCTGAGTCTTAACCACTGGAGGACCAGGTAAGTCCCTATTGTACTTTTCCTATTTCATTAATTTTGCCCTTATTTTTATTTTTCCCTTGCTCCCATTATAAAATTGTTTTTTGTATACTGACCTTGTATTCTGTGATCCTATATTCTGTGATCTAAACTTATCTATCAGTTCTACTAGAATGGGTTTTTTTTGTTGTTATAAATTTATTTTTTAGGATTTTCAATGTAGTTGAGAATATAACTTACCAATCTAGACAGTTTTACTTTTTCCTTTGTAATCAATATACTTTTTATTTATTATATTAATATTATTATGATTATTGATTTACTGTTCCGGCCAGAACATCCATAACATTGTACTGCTTTGGAAAACGGACATTCTCACTTTGTTCCTAACCTTAGGGAACAGTGTTTTGTCTTTCATTTTAAGTACAATTTTAAAGCTACTTTACTAGGTAAACGTAGTAATTTAATGGTATGCTTTCATTTCCCTCCACAGGGAAGGAACTAATGATATCATGTAAAATAACAATGTAAGTGGTAATGTAAAACAGGGACTTCAGTGCATGTCTTGATTTTACACAGTATTTTTTTCACTATTTCTTCATTTCCAAATTGCATTACACAGAGTTCTAATTGTACAAGATAATATTCTACACTGGTTAGCTTCTAACTGATACCACCATAGCCTTTCTCTCTGGCAGTCTGAGTGAGACTTCAAAGAGAAAAACAGCAGCTCGGTCCAGAAGACATATAAAGAAAAAAAATTTTTGAGGTCATGAAGAAAAGACACTATGGTGGACAATGAAAGAAGTTCAAAGAAATCATGACAGTGCAAGTAATTTAAATTAAAAAAATTATATATTATTCCAGTAAAAGCTATAAATCTATCCACTTCTATACATACAGTAGAATTGGACACAAAAGGTTTTTCTGGCTGTATAAGCTGAAGTTGTATATTAAACTATGTTCCAATTCTAGAATCCATTTAAATGATTCATGTAAAGATGGTCCCTGTAAACTGGGACATGTAAATGTTTTTTTATTTATTTTATTTTTCTTTGTTTTTTCAAAAATTAATTTCCATCAAGTGAGCTATCCAAAATATGTTCCTCTTCCCTGAAACATAAAGTTAGAAAACTAACACAAAAAATCTAAATTTATGATGGTCCTGTCTTTGGAAAGCTCTCTGTATTCTCAGAGAACTTTTGATAAGGCACATGTGAAAATTCACAAAGAAAATATATGAAAGTCTACATTCTGAATACCTGTTACAGGATGAATTTTTGCTGAATCTTTTCCTCTCTTTGAGAGTATTTCACTTCTGACCACCCATGCTAGTCTCTCACAATTCACTTACACCATCGTTTTCAAATTTCCTCTATTTCTGGTTAAGCACCTTTTACCAAAAAGATGAGCCATTGAGCCTCCTTGTAGGTTTCAAGAGGTTAAGAAAAACAATACGCAGAATTATAACGCTAGCTTAAAGTAATATGGGTTCAAAAGCAAAATTTGCATTAAATCAACTATAATTCAGATACCGAATGTTAATAAACATGGATATCCTCTTATACAATGTAAACGGTACCGTGAGAAAACAAATAATTCTTTGAACTTCACCCTTTCAAGTTACTTTTTTGGGTTTCAGCTTCACGTTGCTCCATGAGCATATTTCTACAGCTTCTATAGCTAACATTCTTCAAGATATACAAAATCATAGGCAGCTTCAGTAGTACTAGTTCTATTCACAGTGGTAACAGCAATAGAAGCTATCTTCTTACTAGACTACTATTTACTAAGTACTTCATTTCTGTTAGCTCATTTTGTCAGCATAATAATCTTTTAAAGTAGGTATAATACCAAGTTCATTTTACAAAGGAGGAAACTGAAGCTTAGTTGAGATTTGTTACTTGCTTTAGTTTTAACCATTATATTATTAGGGCTCTTGCTGGGCTGCACCGCACAGGCCCACAAGCCCCGTGCTTGGCCAGCTTCAAGACCGAAGAAAGAGCTGGGAGTCAGCAACAGAGACATCAGTGATTTAACGGATGGGGGAGCTTACATGTGTGACGCAAGGTCCTGGAGCGACACCCCACCGTGTGCTTCAGACGATGGGCAGGACATGGCAGCAGTCTTCACTCCCCGAGAAAGGGGAGATTGCCAGTTATAGGGGAATTGATTTCAGATGGGCTCATTAGTTACCAGGGAAACCAGCAGAGGGGAATGCCCCTCACAGCCCCCTTTAATAAAAACAATCACTAGCTGGGGCCTGGGGCAAGTATGTAGGAAGGTCAGTCATATGCATAAGATATAGGTGAAGCAGGCACTGGTCGGGCAGGGGAGGTACAGAGAGCAAGAGAACAGTCATCTTAAGTGGCCTGACCATACAGCTCTTAATCACTGTAAAATTTATACATAGATATTAAACACCAAACAGATAAAAAAATATTAATACTCCCCACTCTCCAAGGTTAAGAATGAGATTCTACAAACTCAATTGTCCATACACTGAATCCAGTGGAGTTAGTTATAGTAAATGTCACAGTATTTGACTCAGAAATTTTTTAAATAATCTAAACAATGGCAAACACAGCTATTCATCAAAATAAATATTAAAGACCGGTATAATCATATTTTTTTGTAAAACTATAAAATATCAGGCTATGATCTTAAGTTAGTATTTTATCATCTCAAGAGCACTGAAGAACACTCATGGAAATTCAGGTACAAGACTGGATTCTGTAACGCTCACACACATTCTCAAGAGCATAGACATAGCTTAGCCCTCCCTGAACTTGCAAAATTATACATGTATTGCCTTAATGTTGACACTCTTTAGATACTCTAAATAAAGTTTTGCAGTTCTAAGTTCAGGATATTGGTCAGCATTACATCTGACCTTTTAAAGAGAAGATTATACCAGATCAATTTTATTATCTTCTATGTTAAAGGGACAGTCCTCAAAGAAAAAAAAAAAAAGATTTTCATTAATTACACCTGAGTTAGACTTCTATTTTCATACTATAATCCAATTAGCAGTTAAGTACAAAGGTTTATGGGTCATCATCCAAGGAATCCCTGCAGAAGTGCTGTACAGGTGCCCCTAGCGGCCGTCTAGGAGACTGGGGGTGTACGGACAGAGATAATGGGCCTCTAGACTATCCTGCATGGTTTCAAGCACACCATCTCTGCTTTTATCTGTTTTTTTTGGCCATAAAATGTGTTTGAAGAAAGAGTATCTTTACCTCAACATTCAAAAAAACATTCTTGGGCTTCCCTGGTGGCACAGTGGTTGAGAATCCGCCTGCCAATGCAGGGCACACGGGTTCGGGCCCTGGTCTGGGAAGACCCCACATGCCGCGGAGCAACTAGGCCCGTGAGCCACAATTACTGCGCCTGCGCATCTGGAGCCTGTGCTCCGCAACAGGAAAGGCCGCGATAATGAGAGGCCCGCGCACCGCGATGAGGAGTGGCCCTCACTTGCCGCAACTAGAGAAAGCCCCCTCGCACAGAAACGAAGACCCAACACAGCCATAAATAAATAAATAAATAAATAAACCCAAAGTTTAAAAAAAGAAAAAAATAGATGTAACACTCAAGATTTCAGCTAAAAAAAAAAAAAAAAAAAACAAAAAAAAACATTCTTTCAAACCGAACACTTACCAGTATGTTCTCAGCTGGCTGGAACATCAGACTCTAAGGGATCTTAACGCTAACGCCCTTAACTGGAGCTATCCAGCAGGGATTAAGGGCCAATATAATTTAATATTTTTATTAGTAATCTAGATGAAGGAACTAAGATTATAATCTCATATTTCTAATTAATACTAATTTAGGTATGGTCACCAACCAAAATTAAAAACAACCTGATAAATTACCGGAAGAATCATTTAGAAATATAATGAAGTTTAATAGCATTAGGATTTGGGGCCAAGAACAAACACATCAAATCGAAATGGAGAAGGGATATACAGGCAACGACAGTATAAAAAATGAAAACAAAAAAGTTTTGTCTATCCAATAATCATGGTGTTTAAGAGGGGAAAAAATAGGCTAACAGTAGTTGGCTGTATTAATAGCAGTAATGTAAGAATACATCTTCCACTTTATTTGACATCGGACAGGCTCTAATTAGAGTATGCTTTTTGATAGTCTCATTTGAGAAGTTTGTTGAAAAGTTAAATAAGGACTAGTAAAGAACACAAAATACTAAATTATTTCTATGAGGAAAAGTTAAAAGAAATTGAAGCATTTACCTTGAAAAAGAGATGACTATAGGGAAAAATTACTGCTCTCTAAGGCTGTTAATAATTACAATAAATTGTCCTCCTGCCCTAAAGAGGACTACTGCATATGAGGGATATACAGAAATAATGGCAAGACAATTTAATTTGCTATAGGTAAGCTATTTTGATAATAAGAAAAAATTTTAAATACTAGAATATTCAAGTGGGAGAGGTTATAAGACTTTTATCCCTAGATAGCTTTTGCAGAAAAAAACAAAACAAAATGCATTCCCTGCCCTGGTTCACCTATGCTACTTCACTGGTTTATCTTCTCAAATATCCACCAAGGGATACTGGAAATGTGGGGCTTTCACTCTTGTAAAGTGACCTCCTGAAGTTTATGTGCCTTCTTCATCCTTTCAGTGTTTCCCTCCTGGTTCCAGCTCTGAATTAATACTAGCCCACTAGTCACCTAGTCCACACAGGTAAGGAATAAAAACTTTTGTTAGAAGAAGAAACTATTTGGCAAAGGTACTTTGCAGTTCAGACACAGTACTAGTACAGTACCACTGTTCCCGGTCACATACAAACAAATACTTCTAGGCTGTTCAGAAATATATATTCTGAGGTTTCTCTCTGTATAACTGGCTTGCTTGAAGGTTTTCCCAAGCTCTGAAGTGCTACATCCCATGTCTTGACACCTCTAGACTTTCTCTTACAATTTCTTCCATAAGCGTCCATCTGCCCTGCCAGGCTCCTCGACTTCTGTTGGCCCTTTTCCCTACAACGTCCTCAGTTGGCTCCATTTCTATGAACTGCTCCATGTAACCTATGACATTCAGACCTGTCAGATACTACTAATGCTCCATCCTTATCTCCTCAGTACATCCAATTCCATCTCACAGTCTTACTAACAGTTAATTCCAGAGGCCTTCAAATTGAACTCTACTCATACTTACAAATTGCACTCACCAGTCTTACTGATTCTTCTTTCCTTTACTCTGCCTCAGGGTGGATTTTTTGGCCACAAGAGCTTCATTGGCCCTACAGGAGGCTCTGGTAACACCTCTGAAGAGAGGTGGCCTTTAACCAAGGGTGAATAGGTGGATAAACTGGATTTTGTTTCCCTAAGGTAAGATAATTCTGAGGTGTGCTCTACAGTACCCTCCTAGAGTTCCCCAGGCTCAAGCCCCAGTTGTCTGCAGTGACTCATAATCACCACTTGTTGGTTCTCTGTCTCACTTTTTCCTAAACAGACTAATGTTAACACAAATATTTGACTCTGCCTCCAGGTGAACCAATCCTAAAATAATCTATCTCCATATATTTACATGTGCATTTTCCAAAGAACTTCTATGGTTTGTTTTTTCTTTTTAATAGCATTAAAAAAATATCCCACATTAACATTTTGAGTAAAAACAAATAATCTTGGTCTGTGTATATGCGGTGTGCCCACAACAAATGACTCACTTTCACACTCACAAAGATGGTATATATTCTCCCAAATAGACAACTCTCAAACATTTCTTGTTTCTGGCAGTTACAAGTGAGATTTCTTACTGAACACTCTGATTCTATGATCTAGTATGAGAGGGTTCAGCCATAGAAATACCTTGTTTTACACACATTTTTCTATAAATTTCAGTAGTGATGAGAAAGATCCTCTCCTTTCTGCTCAAGAAAAGAAATTAAATTACTTTATGTATTGTTCTTTGGCTTTTGATATGCTATGTGACACTTCAGCAAATCCTGCACACAATGAATTCTATCATTTCTGCACCTGTGGCAGTTAAATGTGCTCATTTGCATAAGTTACAACCACATACATAAGTAAAAGTGTTGTTTGTGACAGTAGATCTGATTTTGGGGATACATATAAATTTCTAAAGTTCTAATGGATTTTAGCATTGACATTACGGCATAGAAATAAAACATTTCTTGCCATCATTCCAGGCATACCAGATGGTGAAAAGTGTTCAATGGAAGGTAAAGCAAACTTACCCGAATCATCATGACTGAACATCTGATATCATGAATTGTATCATAGATCTTTTTTGAGAGGTCCACAAACTGATTATCATCAAACACATCCAAAGAGTTTTTACTTAAGGCTTCCAAGGCAACATTCACTTGTGTTACAAATTCCGGAATTGCTGTTAAAATGAATAAGAAAGAGAAAATTGTCCTATTTGTATTTTCAGATTTCTGGAGTTTCCAGGAAATGGAGAATCATATTTTTAAACAAATACTTGATTTAAAAAATTTCAATTATTTTTTAAATGTAGGGAGACAAAACATTTTGGCAGGATAATCTTGAATCTCTGAAATACAAAGGTAACCAAAGACAAGAAAGGCATCGTTATGGAAATGTTTTAAAAGATTATCTTTCTCCTTTATGGCGTTTTTGTTTTTACCAAGTCTGGAACCATATAATTATTTTTCATCCTATCCAATGTAAGCTCAAAGAAATGACAAAAAAGAATTGGCGTGAATAATAGTTGAAATTGTAAACCTAAAAATATTTAAAGAAAAAACACATTTGAGTTGCTAAATAGAAGAAAATTAACTAAAGATACTAATTCTATCTCATAGAAATAATAAAACTACTGTAAACTTTCTTTTGATAAAATATTTTCTCATCATCAAAAAGATTAATGAAAAGAAACTGGTGATCTTATATGCAAAACGTTTCTATGTAAAATAACACAACATTGAATGAGTGTAGGGATATATCAATCAGTAAGGCCAATCCATAGAATGCCCTTTTTTTTTTAAGATTTCAAAATAGTCTCAATTAAAACCGTTTCTCCGACTTTACTTTTAAGGTTAATGATAACAACATTCGTTAACTCTTCAGTGGATTCAAGGCAGTTTTCTAAGTGTTTGCTGTGATTTAAATCTTAAAACAACCCCAGTATTAACCTGGGGTTCATACTTAGTTGAATGACAAAGACACAGAGAAATCAAGAATCTTTCACAGAGTCATTCTGCTAATATGACTTTTAACTACTATACCATATCATATTGAATAAGTTTCTTCCCCATGTGACTATGCAGGATAAAAGCAGATTAATTTTTAGAGCAATGATTCCAAACCTGGAAGATACAGTACTTTATCTAACACAAAAATATTAATAAATATTATTTTTTCCTACATCCAACTCTCTATCTGCATGTATGGCATACCATGTCTTGCAATCCTACCTGCCATGTTCTTGATATGGGGAAATGTTGGCAATATACATAGGTACCCATATTTTATCTAGTCTCATCTTTCCTCCACCTACTAAAATGTATCACCTATACCCTAATTCTTAGCTACTATACCCACCAGGATTATCCACTGTGCTTTTCTCCTCTGTCCATTCTCTAGGTGTACCATCCAATAAAAAGGGGCACCTGGCCACATAGGGCCACATATGACTATGAAACATTAAATTCATTAAAATTTAATTTAATTTGAAATTGAGTTCCTCAATCACATTTACCACATTTCAAGTGCTCAGTATACACCTATGGCTACTGAATTCTGTTTTGAGAGTGGCCATATGGAATGTTTCTATCATACCAAAACTTCTATTGGATAATATTATTCAATAGTGAGATTTCATGAAATCACTGTCTCACTTTCAGTGAACAGAATAACAAAGGCAAGGAGAAAGCTAACTCACACCACTTTGTGCAGGAGAAACACTCCTGAACCACAATTCCCACTAATTTAGATGTGACTCCCAAAGTGTATCTCTAATCTAACCTTTTCCCTGAATTCCAGAGCTATAAATCCAAAATAGTCCACTGCAAAATTCTACCTAAATCTTTCATAACACCTCAAATCCATCCTATCTAAACCTAAACACATTCTTTTCTACCTGGAAAGCCTAATTTTCTTGTAATATTTTCTAACTTGACGCCCAGTCATCAATGAAAAAAACTCAGGTGTTTTCTTTTACCTCCTACTCTTTTTTAACCTCTGTATCCAAATGTCCTCTAAGTGCAATCTCCTCTACCATATAAGTACATTTTAAATCCATTGCCAATGCAGCCCCACTGCCTCTAGCCATCATTATCTCCTGCTTGAGCACTCACCAGAGTCCTCCTGCCCAAGATCTTCTCATCCTTCAGACTCATCGTAAGTATAATCTTATTGACAAAGCCAACTCTTAGCAGTAAGTACAACAGTGTCTGTCACAAAATAGATTCTCAATAAGTTGTTTTATTAGTGAGTCACGTCACTACACTGTTCAAAAATGTTCACTGGTTCCTTGAAACTTTTTCCTGTTTGTAGCCCAAGTGTCTAGCCTGGCACATAGTAGATAAGCAATTGAATTAAGTAATCGAATGAGTTAATGAATGAATAAATATAAAAACCCCACAAAAATGCAGGTACAAATGCAACATGTTAAGCTTGCATTTCAATGTAATTTAGGTTTTGTTCCTACTCGGGAATCTCCAAAAATATACTTATGTGGGCTTATAAGAATATTCGAGATATTTAATGAGTTAGTCTTTACTTTTTATAGTGTTGAGAGAGGAGGAAACTCTTAAGGAAATGTGTCCAGTTATTTCACACTTCCTTCAGGTTCTTGGGGTGAACAGCAAACCCCCCAACAAAACTTCTACTCCAAAGAACATGACAGAGAGGCTCCTAATCACTTTGACATCCTCTATTAACCCTAAAGACATAGCTAAATATAAAGAGTTGTGGTCTCAAAACTTCTGGTGGTCTACCACTGACAAAACTCTTTTCATAGTGTTCCCCACTAAAAAAAAGGTTTTTCTCATCCACCAAACAAGTGTGCCATACAATAATAATTTAACTCTTTCTATCCACATCTTCAATTTGTTACTAACTGCCTCTACAATTTGAAACTGCTCCTATCATCTTCCTATGTAGATCTTGGCCAAAAAAGAGAGACAAGCATCAAATCATGTAAAGGTCTAGTTTTCACTGCCATGTGAGATAATGTGAGAAACATTTGGCGTATTTTAAGGAAAATACATCATAGCCTTTTCATTATTGCAACATGATTTCAATTTAACTCCTCTAGGGGCCTCTTACTAATAGACTAATATTAGTTCCAATTAAAATAAAATCTTTGAGAAGCAAATGTTTAATTTCTGAAGTACAGATGGAAACTACTACTTTTTTCACTCTAACAGCATAAATGAACTATTCAAAGCCGACATGTAATACATTTCTCATTTCATTAGCTTAAACATCAGCTGTGGGTGTGCTTTATTCATACTATGGACATATGGTTGCTTGGATCAGAGTGGGCGTGAAATTTTTTAATGCTTTCAAGAAAATACGAAGTGAGTATAATTAAGTAGCCAGTTAGTGGTAATTTAGAAGGAAAAACAAATTGACAAAGCTATCTCAAATCCATAATCTACCTACATTTCAAGAAAACAAGGTTTACACACAGTATACCATCCATCATGTTATACAATCATTGATCAGAGAAGGGGACACCTTAATCAAATTCACTCTAATCATTTGACATCCCAGGTAGAATCAACTGTTCTGAACTTTGGAGTGTAGATTTATTAAACAGAAGCGGCTTTGGGTCAATACCTTGTCAACTTCAAAGTATCTTGTCTATTTTATACTGCCAAATTCTAAGCCAGTCCTGAACTCGTTAGAAGTCTGTACTTTCTCTACCAACCTTATTCAGAATATGCAGAATAATAATATCCATTGATATTATCCATTGCAGATATTATTGATATGATATTATCCATGCAGAATAATAATATCCATTGATGAGCGCTTACTCATCTTGGCACTGTGCTAAGAATTTTGTATGCATTGTCTCATTTAATCCCCGCAGCAGCCCTGTGAGGCAGGAACTATTATTATCCTGATTTCACTGATGAGGAAACTGAGGTCAAACAGCTAATAAGTGGCAGGCTGGTAACTGAGACTCCAGAGCTTGCTCTCTGAGCCCCAAAGCTGCACTGCCTCCTTTTGATAAGTAAAATACTTTGGGCTTCTTAATATCAGTGCTCCTGGGGCACTGAAATTAATGTTAACGTTAATTAACATTAATGTTAATGTCAATTAATTTCTAAATTAATGTTAATTTTCTGGCAATAGAGCCAACTTCTCCCAGGCCTTGAGTATCTCTCTGGTACTAACTCAGGAATATTTTATCCCTTCTCATTTCTTGCTAAGTTTATTATGTGCTTTTGAAAGTAGGTAAGGGTACATAATTATTGGATTAAGTAGGTCAGAAAAAAATCCAGACTCATTATAGGTAATCATCTCCAATGATGTCACTAAATTATGTTTTCTATCATTAATAAAATGCAGATTAAAATATTTCTAATCATACTATTATCTTTGAAAATTACCAATGATAGAGGTATTTGGCTTTGAAAATTCACATAATGCTAAGTCATCATTTCTTTACATGATGCTAAGTAAGTGGGAAGAAATTACAGCAGAAAGTGCAACTAAGCATATGCATGACTTCTATAAATGCCTCATACTCTTCATTTTTTAGATTTATTGAACAAACATTGATTATCAAGGTTCATACTTTTTTTTTTTTTTAAGGAAGCCAAGAGTATGTATCAGTACTGTGTTTGGTCCCTCACAGATTACGTATCATAAAAGTCAATAACTAGTGAGAATTTTTCCTTTTTTCAAATGAGAGAATCAAGGATCAGAGTGAGTGCTTTATGACACATCACACAGTTAACAAGAGCCATACTGGCCTCACTATTCTACTCTACCCCTACCTTTCCATGTCCTGGCTATTGTAAATAGAGCTGCAATGAATATTGTGGTACATGACTCTTTTTGAATTATGGTTTTCTCAGGATATATGCCCAGTAGTGGGATTGCTGTGTCGTATGGTAGTTCTATTTTTAGTATATATTCTTTTGTATCAAGTTTCACTCAACATTAAACTTAGGTGATTTGACTCACATTGCTGTATGTAGGTTTAGATTTCTCATTCTTATTACTGTATAGTATTCCAATGTACAATTATACCACAATTTATTTATCCATTCTATACTTAATGGGCATTTGGATAATTTCCAGTTTGGGACTACTATACATAGTGATGCTATGAAATATTGTGTACTTTTTGGTGCTAGGAATATATGTACATATTTTCAGGGAATTTACATACATATTTTCAGGGACTATACCTATCAGTGGAATTTCTGAATCACAGAATATATTTTTGTACCATGTTAATAGACACTGACAGTTTCCAAAGTGGTTGGAACACATTTTATTCGTATCAACAGTGCCTGAGAGTTCTAGCTGGTTTACATCCTCACTAACACTTGGCATATTCCAGCTTTTACATTTTAGCCTTTCTGGAGGGTATATTTCCCTCTTCCTTTTTAATATATTGATCTGGGGTGTGTGTGTGTGTGTGTGTGTGTGTGTGTTCTACTGGTTAAGCCTCCGGATTACTTTCATTGTTTATCTACTCTCTTGTTGTTCTTGAGTTTAAACAGTTTAAATTTTCCTCCTTTGGAATCACCCACCATCTTATCTATTGCTTAAGCTCATTCTTTAACCTCGTCAGTTTCTACTATCAAGAAAAGCACAGGACTTCCCCGGTGGCACAGCGGTTAAGAATCTGCCTGCCAATGCAAGGGTCATGGGTTCAAGCCCTGGTCCGGGAAGATCCCACATGCCATGGAGCAACTGGGCCCGTGCACCACAACTACTGAGCCTGTGCTCTAGAGCCCGTGCTCCACAACAAAGAGAAGACACCGCAATGAGAAGCCCGTGCACAGCAACGAAGAGTAGCCCCTGCTCACCGCAACTAGAGAAAGCCCATGCACAGCAATGAAGACCCAACACAGCCAAAAATAAATAAATTAATTAAAAAGAAAAGAAAAGCACACACAGGAAAAGAGTGAAAGAAAAAAAGAGAAGTAAAGGAGCTCCATGATCTGTATCTCTAGCTAAATACAGATCAGTGTGCAGGGGATCACACACTGATGACCATAGGAACATGGGCCATAGGAACAGGGAAATGTAAACATTAATAAACAGAAACCTCATTTAAAATGGATTTGGGAAGACAGAAGGGGCAGCTCTCACACCCTACCTCTTGTTATCAATTGCAGACCCAACAGGAAGAGACATACCTTTGCATCTCTGAAAGGAAGAAAGTTCCTATTTTACTACCCAGCAGGAGGAAGGAAGAATTTCTCCTTGCCTGGCAATAGCCCAACCAACGAGAGACTGTCTCAACTTTGCCAGTGAAAAGCCCCTACACTTCAAACTCCCAGTTTCTTCCAATGGACATTTTGTTTGTAACAGCCCCGCCCACTCTTCCTTCTCCATAAAAGAATGTTCCTCTCCTTTGTTTTCCAGACCTGCCTATAGTTTGCCACAGATTCCATGTCCTGAGTTGCAATTCTTTGCTGTTCCTGAATAAACCCATTTTGCTGGTAAATTAACTGACGGTTTTACTTTTTTAGGCCAATAGAAATGTCTAGGGGGGAAAAAATCTTTAAAGATGCTGAGGTGTACAGACAGATTGGGAAGGCTTCTAGTAGGAGAAACATATCTTTGTTTGACATATTTTTGTGGTGTTGAGGTGGTCCTTCACATGTTGCTGGGGATTTCTCGGGTGAGAAGAAAAAGAGTTGATCTCAGCTCCCCAAACTCCAACTCTCTCTGTCCAGCTGTCTATGATTACATGCCTGAGAACAGCCTTTTTCCTAACCCTGTCTACCTGGTAACCTTTTACCCACTCTTCATATTTATCTTCATAGATAACAGTTCTTTGTGAAACTTTCCCTGATCACCAGCCCACCCATGCCTCTAACCGTGTTAGGCAATCTTGTCTCTTGGACTTGCTGACACTAAAGACATGCATTTGCTAAAGATCCTATGTCTGTAACTGCATGTGTTTTCCTATACTCAGCCACTTCCAAAATCCTGACAGAGAGCTCTTAAAATCAGAAGCTCTGTCAAGTCACCTTTGTTTCCTCAGGAAAGGGGTAGGTATCAGAGTCAGAATTCAGCACCAGGTATTCAGACTCAGAGCCTGTACCCATTACCACTCTATTCTACTGCTGGATGCAAGGGTAACCCTGCTGAGACATATCCTCAAACATTAAAGAACACTGAGGGTAAAGAGAAGAACTAAATCTTCAAGAGAAAAAGGGTCATCTATAAAATATTAAAATCAGATTGGTATTAGACTTTTCATGAGCAACACTGGATACCAAATGGAAAAATATGAAGCAATGCATTCAAGTATTAAGTAGAAATTATTTCAGAAATGAGATTCAATACTCAGCCAGTGAATTAAGTGAACAGTGGGATAAAGATTTTTTCAGGCATGCACGTAGACAGAATATTTAATCTCCATGAACTCTTCATTAGGGAGATACTTGTCAATAGATTCTTAAAACAAAAAGTGAATCAAAGGAGCAAGATATGGGGCTGAGGAAATAGTGGAGTCGGAAAAGCAGTCGGAAATACCTGTGGGTATTTCTGTGTGTTGTACGTGGAAACAATGAGTAAACGTGTAGATATTTTTGAGAGCCAGGGTTCTCACTATGGAATAAGAGAGGTACTACAATGGAATGTGATAAGACAAAGAGCCCTATGGGATGGGACTGCATTGGAGGTGTCAGCACGAACTTACGATTTCATATGTAGCAATATGTTACCTTTTGTGTAAGAGTGAAGAGGAAATGAAAAAGCAAATCCTTAATCTGCTTATTTTCACAAACATTAAAAAAAGACTCACATGAAAGATAAAGGAATAAGGAAACTTGTTATTTACAAGGGATGCTAAGAATTGGGTAGAAGAAATATGAGAAGATAGATCAGTAGCTGAGTATATTTTGTGTATTTTTAACTCTTGTAAGCATGTTAACATTATACAATTTCAAAAATATAAAATTGACAACAAGGATATGGGCAGGGGAAGGAAACCTAAAACCAAATGTAAATAGCAACAAATGAACAAACGAATTTGTTGTGAGGTGTGTATCATCGGGTTGCTTACACTTGACTACTTTCTAAAGCCCTGCTGCCCAATCCGCTAGCTGCTAGAAATATCCTGCTATTTAACTAAATTTACATTAAATTGATACAAATTAAATACAATTAAAAATTCACTTCCTCAGTCACTGTAGCTCACCACATGTGGCTATCATTTTAGACAGTATAGATATAGCTCGGTTCTATCCTTGCAAAATATTCTGTTAGCACTGTTCCAAATACTTGCAATCAAGTATTTGTTGAGCACCTGTCCTCTGTAGGACACTGGTTTAGATCCTGGAAGAGTGAGTATCATCTGTGTAGTTTTTCTATGTATACCTCACAAATACAAGTTATAAACCTTTGGAAAAATCCCTCTTTGGCACCTAGAAATGTCCTGGGCCATTGCAAAATTGTGTCAGGTTCTATTTACTGATACCATTCTTAGCTTTTTTGGTCAATATATATTCACCTTTGTATAAATATAGGTGACTACCTAAACAAGAAAATGTATGTTTTGTTTGTGCTTTGAGAAACTATAGATGATATCTTTGCTTACTGTGTTAATCCCATGAGGGTTATGGGATTTCACAACTGCTGAAATTATATTAGTTGTAATATATGTTAAAAATGTTCTGAAATTTCAGTGCCAACTTGTTATTTTTACTTTGACAGAATTATCATTATTTTTAGTGAGTTATAATATTACAGTGAAAGAGTAGAGCCTCAATCTCATTGACAGTAGTGATTTTACTTTCCCTTTAGTAATTCAATATCACAAGGTTTGTAAGGGCTTCCTATGTACAAGTGTACAGTATTAAGGTTTTTAAAGAACAAATTCATTTTTCTTGTATCTGATATTCATTTATCTTGAACCTTCTTGCTATTATAATCAATATATTAAAAATTTCAGGGAGCCCAGCTTAATATGATTTAAATATATATGCACGTATGATTCATTCAATAGATGTTTTTCTAGAAAGTCGAATAAAAATTGATTGTGAACTTCTTGAGTGAGAGCGCCTGTTGTATTGAATTACTCCTTTTACTAATATTTCTTGATCGAATGAAGGAAAGTCATATTTTAAATGCAGCAGGGAAGCTTTCTATTTAAGGCAACTGAAGTGACTTATTTTATAAATATTTACCCCTTAAGCTCTTTTTTTGTAAAGCTGGATTTATGTACATTGGTTACAAACACTATTTTAAACAAGTCTACTGAAGTAAATCAAGATTTATAACTATGCTAAAATTTTTTTAAATAGTTACAGAAATCCAGAAACCTCTGCATCAATGTAAGCTAGGATTGTGGAAGGTTAGTCAATTTTTTTTTTTTTTTAAGGGAGCTAAAATTCTTCTGTAAAATGAAGAAACTGGTCTATTTCTAGCATAGACTCTCTGGATCCGTAGGTCTATTCATAATCACACATGCACTGTGTTCACTTTTTCTAGCTACATTTGGTTACAAGCAGAAAGACATTAGAAAAAGATAAATGAATGGACAGGAGGATAGCAGATGTATGGACAGATTAATGGGTAGTAAAATAAAGCATGGGTTGTTGGAAGAAAAGATAGGTGTATAGAATCATGGGGGTAAGAATTTGTGAGTGGATGGAAGGAGAGATTAATCTTTATAACTTTCCTACTTCCAAAAGAGAAAAAAATTCAAAGAAGCTCAAAAAAGAGGCAAGGGTACAATAAGCTTTTAAAACTTAAAACAAGGCCAAAATAACCAACAGCCACATAACGAAAGTTAGGGAAGACAAGTGTAATTACATCAAAACTTCTAGAGTTAAGGTACAGCAATTAATTATAAAACTGATCTGTTGCATTCCAGGCAAAAGTGAAGCAATGCATGACATGGTTCATATTATTTACTAAAATGGGGCTCGGCACTTAAAAGTTTTCACTGTGAATGACTTAAAAAGATTTTCCTCTTCAACACTGTATGCTAAGGGGAGTGAATGTATCACTTATGTATTTATATTTTTTGTTATTAAAAAACATAACAAAATAGTCTTCACAAATAGTGTTATAAAAGATGTAAAGGCATTCTTCAAAAGAATATTTATTTTATACAACATTATCATCCACTTCTTCAAAAAGTTAAAGTCCTAGAATTTTTGGTTTGCACCTTTTTGGATTTCTGATATGATATGATACAAAAATAGGACTTTGAAAATTTTGATTCTAGGCAGAAATTTAATGGATAAATGAATGAATAATCTCAGCATAGCTTCTGACAGGAGTGAATCATATACTATTTGAAATTGATGTCAATCATGAGTTAGTTCTTGAAGGACGGGCATTCAGGGTTATCAGAAAAAAGAACTTCCATTTGTTTTAGATACTAAGTGCTGACAGGGTAAATTGATATTTTCTTGTGAAAATGAAAGTAACTTGTATTCTTGGTGCAGAAAGTCTCAGATCTGGATTCCAAATATGATAATCTATCTGAAAGTGACCACCACAATATCTGATGCATAATATGGTTCCAGAATAATAGCAGACCAACATTTATTGATTACTTACTAAGTACCAATAATCTTGCTAGTGCTTTACCTATGTTGAAATCAGTAAAGCGTGATGGTGACATGTCTAGATTTGCAGTCAAACTTCCTAGTAGGGGTCACTTTCTTCTTTGCACTTTATTCACATTGTACTCTCTGGAGTTGTGCAAAGCTGTAGCTCTGAGCAAATAGTATTAATATATTCTTTCCTCAGTAAACTTTATCGTGACACAGTGGTTTTTGAACTTGGCCCTGCATCAGAATCACCTGGAGGGCCCATTAAAACACAGAGGGCTGAGCCTACCCACAGAGCTCCTGATAAAAAAGTCTGATATGGAGCAGAAGAATTTGAATTCTAACAAGTTCCCAAGTGATATAATGCTACTGGTCCAAGGGATCAAACTTTGAGAATCACATGTAGCAGATAAAATTGCTTGGCTCCCCAATACTCATTATTAACATCCTTTTTAAAAGAAACATGAATTTGTTCAGCATCCAAACAGCAGAAAGGTGATGTAGCTCTCAGTTTAGAGGTAAATTCTGATTATTACCCAATCATTTCCTTTGGCAGTTAAAGAGAACCTGACACCCTGTTCTAGCCAATGAGATTTAGGAAAGTGTATTGGGGGAAGATTTCTGGGAAAGTTATTCATGCTCAAAGAGAAATACTGGAGAGATGGTCCCTCTTCTTTCTCTGGACATTTTCCCATCTGGATGTGACTCCTAAGAACTGCTGTGGTCATCTTACAACAAAGAGAAAGCTGTCATATCGAAATAGCAAAGAAAAAAAATATGTATCTCTATTAGTATTAATGAACTGGTGAATTAAACAACACTGGACTTCTTGATATATAGCCTGTAAAAATTTCTGTTACTCATGGTTTGAAGAGATATAACTGATTAAATGTAATATAATTTAATCCTAAAAATAATCCCACTTTAAAGATGAGAAAAATGAAACTTTGATAGCTGCCCATATTTATAGTTAATAATTAACAGAGCCAACTTTTATACATAGTTCTGCTGACTCCAAAGCCTGGGTTATTTCCACTACTCTTTATACTGATGGACATGTTTTGAGGGTTTCTTTGTCTGTTTATTTTAATTGTTCTGCCTATCTCAGTGATTTTTTTTCTTTAAGCTAAACAGGAATAAAAGATATAATTCAACACAGATGTTTGAGATCACTCTATTCCATATATTTTTAAATTCAAATGTTAGGAGGGAAAAAGAAAGGAAGTTTTAGTATTATATTTAGCAATAAATAGGCAACACAAAATATGCCCTCATTAACACTAAAGGGTTCTCTTTTATACTTGTGTCTTAAATTTAAAAGATGTTTTTATGGTTTGTGATATTAACTCAATAACAAGGACATCCGGTAGGATGACTACCTTTAAAATACTAAGAGAATCTTCAGAAAATAAACATACAAATAAAACCGAAGACATAAAATATCAGGGATTTTGGAACCAAGATCAAACCCCAAATCCTAAATGGTCTTTTCTCTTTTTACAATAGAAAATATGTACTGTGCATGCTTTCTTTAAAAAATCTTGAGTTCTCCAAACATATCTAACTGACTCCATTGTATGATTTTATAAAATCTTTATCCTGTGTTGCTTAAGAGCAAAACTATGTATTTCCTACACTTTAACACAAATTACATTCTTTGTGATAACTGAAATGCTGATTGCTAACTATGTTATTGATAAAATAAAGTATTTAAATTAGATGAGATACATCTGTTCTTTCTTGTACATTCCATTTACTACCTATACAAATAGAACTTCCAAACTACTACATTTGGCTCTCACTTCTCTCCCTAGCCTCACACGTGTGGCCTTCAATGTATCTCAAACTACATAAATTATGTTACCTTTCAATTCAACGTGTACAAAAATGAAGTCATCACCTTCTTCTCCCAAACTTGCCATCTTTCTTATACCTCCCATCTCAGCAAATGTGATTACCATCTACCCAAGGCCCTAAACAAGATGACTGGGAGTCATTCTTGTCTCCCCTGCTCTACCTCTATCTCCCCTCGATCATCAAATATGGTTACTTTTTGCATCCTGTATAATTCTTGAATTGGAATTCTTTTGGAAACCCCAGGTCTTCCTTACCAGATCTCATGCTGACTGAGCTGATAGCCTCCCTAACTCTTCTGCCATATCTAGTTCTCAGATCTATCCATCCCACTACTATCACAGCAATCATTCTAACCATCAATGCTCACCATTTCTCTGACCTGGTAAGACCCCTTGGTGGACCCTTACTTGTCGAAAGGATAATATTCAAAATTTTAGTCATAGAATTCATTGCCTCCATTTAACTCATTCCTCCTCTATTATCTCCAATAATTTCATATCTGTCATTGTACGCCTCGAACATTCAAAACAGCTTATAGCCTTCCCAAAAAGCCAGCTTATTTACACCTCTCTATATTCATTCATTATTTCCTTTCTAAAGCATGCCCTTCTTCATATTCCTCATTACAGTAATTTTCCTCTCTTTTTAAAGAGTCGATACAGAGAATACTTGTTCAGGGAGCCTTTTGCAGCTTTCCCTTTTCTCTACCCACATCTCAGATTGGATTAGTATTCTGCTTCTGTGCCTGATACGCTATCATTTGCCACTCTATTTTACGTTCCACAAAGATAAGGTACTTAGAAGGTGTGTGTGTGTCCTAACTGTCTGTGTCATCAGCTTCTCTCACCAAATTTACTCCTGCCTCTCCCTAGGTACCCTCCAGCCTCCATATTCAGTCAGTCACTAAGATTGCAGATTTTAGCTTCCCAAATATGTTTCTAGCACGTAGCAGTTGCTCAGTAATTGTGCATTGAGTGAACATGCTTTTCTAGCTCAAGTTCTTATAATTCAGTAATCCTACTTCTACGTATTCTTGGACTGGGAAAGTACCTCATAAGTTGCCTAATTTTACAACTAGAACTCGTAGTGAATTTCTTTTGAAATAATGCACTTACTAACTTTACCATTAGATAAAGGAATTATTGAATCAGTTGCAGAGCATTTAAGTTGGGTCTCTCCCTATGGAAAAGTTCACTCTTCAAATCTGTCCTGTTCTTGTTCACTAAAGCTCTGCCACTACAATGCGTAGCTTTGCCTCTATACTGCCCACGCAGTACATTTAGTATACCACTGAATGATAAAGGTCTGAAGTTAAGAGGATTAATTAGGATAAAACCCGAAATACCCAAAGCTAACACCAATTCCATGGGTCAGCAGAAATATTCTGAAAACCTTTCACTTGAGGTCAGAAAAGCCTCTCACGTATCACTTTATTATTTCTACCTCTGGAATTCTCTAAAAGTTATCAGGAATCTGCAGGAGTAGGAAAGAGAGAGAAAGTATATATAAGCATTTTTGTTGTTTTTATTCTTAATAGTCTTAGATTTATCTGCTTCCTTCTCCTCAGAGGACCTCATCACTGTGCTTAGGTGCCAACTGTCCTCAAGATTCCCAGAGATGTCCAGTAAACTCTCATATCTCAGGCTATTTTTGTGCATTGCTTTTTTCTCTACTATGGGAAAAAAATCATTTCAATAGATATCTATTTACCTATATGTATAATTAGCTCTATTTGAAGAAGAAGAAATCAAGGTTCAGTGAGACTAAATACATATGCCTAGAATTGCATAACTAGTAAAAGATGGTCCACAAAATCATTCTAAAAACCAGCCTTTATCCCTTATACTTTGAAGTCCTACCTTTAAAAGGTTAACAGTCTGTTTGGTGATGCAACATGTACATAGCAAACTACATGGGGCCACAAAGGCAGGTTTTGATCATGTATTATAAACTGATCTCAATAAGTCATCTGTTATATATTTACTCATGTTTCCTATTACCTGTAGAAAACAAGATAGAAAAAGGCAACTACAATAAGAGAAGCACATTGAAAGAATGGTGAGATTATATCCAATTAAAGATATTTTGGGAAATTCTCATCGAAGAGGTGATATGGAAAACCTTAGGCCTTGTAGAATGACTAAGATATAAAGAGAGAAACATAGGAAGGCAAGTTGGGGGAGAAGTATATTACACAAAGAATAGAACATGAGAAACTACAGAGAATGGTTGTGATTAAGAAATAAGCAAAAGTAGGTTTTACACGGTCATAACTGTCCAAGTAGTAAAATAGCAAAAATGCTAACAGTTAATTTGAGTTCATACCAGGTTTTTATTAAATTCCAAGCCAAAGACTATGTTCTTCATTTGGTAGATAATTAATGGCCTTTGGAAATTTTGAGTAAGATTCTAACATGACTAGTGGTGAGAAAGAAAATCATTTCCTACCGGATCTGGGACAAAATTTCTTATATACAATTCATTACTTTTTCTGGGAAGTAATTAACACTCCTGATAAAATAACCAGTGTAATTTTTTTGATAGTCATGAGGTTATGACCTCTTCTAGGAATTTCAACCGACCTCAACTAACCATCATGCTAAGAGCCTGTTGAATCTTTGGTATAGTTGTATACAATCTAATAATGTTTATCTAATTATCTTTTTTTCCCCATAAACCATCTTTATTAAGATGATCCATTTGAATTTACTTTTTCTAAAGCTTCTTCCCTTGTAGCATATTTGAAATACAGTTTATCATCTGGTCGTGATTAATTTGTTTGAGAATATGTTTTAACAGTGGTTCTCAACTATATTCCGATGAGAGTGTCTCAGGGAGGACCATGGGTGGCAGAGGAGCGGTAGGTAAAGAGAAGCGTGAATGCGACTAGGTGTGAGATCCCACACTCAATCCCTGCTTCAAAGAAAGCAGCTCTGATTTATATATTTGGGTTCCATTTCATTTGAATAAAAGGTTGCAATACTAAAAAGATTGCTTGGAAAGCACTGCTTTACATAATTGATTTAGAAGTGGTGTATAACTCTCTTGTATAACTGAAGCAGGAAGACAAGTTAGGAGACTTAGAGCAAAGCTAAAATAAAAGTTTATAAAGATTTGAATGAGGATGTTTGCAATGGAAAGGCTGAGCCATTTGGTACTGAGATAGAAATGTCAAGATTTTATTACTGACTACATGCAAGGGGTAAAAGAAAGGAAGGAATCCAAGACAACTAAGGTATTGATACTGGATGTCTAGAAGAAGTGGGGGAAACTATTATCATCATAAAGAAGCCAGGAGGAAAAGAGGTCTCAGAAAGAGGACAGTCTACTCATGTTGACTTAGGGGTGACCTTCAAGTCCAGATATCTACCAGACAGTCAAGAAGGAGACTGAGATAATGGGGAGGGGTAGGGAGTGAGGGAGGGAGAAGGAGAGAATGAGAGACAGAGAGAGTTTTGACAAGCATTTACATAGAGATGACATTTGGTGCTGTGACAGTAGGCCAAATCACGGAACTTTGAAGAAGATATTCATCTGGGGGAAAATATATAGAAGTGGAGTTAGCCAATGTGACAGAGATTGAGCTGAGAGACAGAAGAAGAATCAGGG
Organism: Eschrichtius robustus; assembly: GCF_028021215.1. Taxonomy (NCBI): domain Eukaryota; kingdom Metazoa; phylum Chordata; class Mammalia; order Artiodactyla; family Eschrichtiidae; genus Eschrichtius; species Eschrichtius robustus. Next base: position 72,023,430 of record NC_090830.1, read on the forward strand.
AAACATGTACATTAAGATACATATGCTTGGTGTCATACTAATTTTCCTATAGTTTCAAAGAGGAACGTGGTAGTCAGAATTAAATGTATTTTTACTGATAGCATTTCACACACTTGAGACAGAAGGAGCTTTGTCCTTCAGGTGATTAGCTGTATATACTGCAGGAATATCTGTACTGTATCCTAAGAAGCTACAGAAATCAAAATGAGTTTTCAAATGTAAGATGGAAGTATTTTTGACACTGTTGTTACTCTTAAATTATGATAGAGGCTTATCAACATAAGACTTCTTTCTCTTTTCTCAGCATTCATTAATGAAACTGTGTTTGTCTAATGCATTGTAGGAGCAATGTCCTACTCAAGCAGTCTAAAAATAGGTTAAAAAATGCATAATCATTGACTTAGTAATCTCTTTATAGGCAATGGTAGTAGAACCAACTTTCCAGCAAGGAGAGCTGAGTAACTCAGGTCCTATCTGCATGTGATTCTATCTGCATTGGAATGGGGCTTACCTTATTTTGCTGTTAAGCTAGTAGGGAAAATGGCACCTGAACTGAAAGGTTGTGATTGCACAACATAGGAGGTGACTGTATATATAGGGGGCTAGGACAGAGAGGATGCATGCAGAGACCATTTGCAACAAGGCAGCATCAGTAACAGTCACCAAGACAAGACAGAAGTCAGGATACCATAGCAGCCAGAAGGAATCAAAAACAGACTCTGCTGACCCAAAGTCTACAAGGCCACAAATGTCAAGCTCTCCCCTCAGTGACTGCTGTTGTCAACTACAAAATAGTCTCTCTCCTGGCAAGGACAGCAGGTCACACATTTCAGTTATTGTTCAGGAAATAACCTGTCAGCACATCATCTCTGAACACAAAGGACAAGATAATTGTCCCAAGTTCTGTCAGCCAAAAGTCCCAGTCATCTGAGGAAGTAGTAATACGGAACGTGGGGCATTCTTACTAATATTATCTCTCACTGTCCCTTGCTTTAGTAGGAAACATTTTGGAGGTGGCAGTAACATTTTGTAGTATTGGGTTGTTTTTTTCAGTATCTTTCTTAACGCAGGGGATTTATTTCTAAAATTGTAGATAATAAGTAAGGAATTCGATGTTGAATGATTATCATAATCAACAGTGATTTTTTTTTTTTCAATTTTCTGTTTTGTACTTCAACCAAAATAGAACAAACACAGAGGTAAGTTCCAAACCCACTAAGAGTATTTTTGGGTTATGTGTAGGGAAATTAACCCATTATTAAACAGAGATTTTAAAGGATGTATAGGAGGAGGCAAGTAGATGAAATTGCCCTGTCAGGATATTTCATGACTTTTATGGGATAAAGGTAAAACTGTATGATTTCTATTATACTTTCTCAGCTGTTATTCAAATTGATTATAACCATAAAGGAATTTCATATTCTGATTCATCTCCATGTTCAATGACTATGAAGTCTTCTAAACAAAAGCATGAAATTCTGCTTCCTCTTCCTAGTACTAGATTTACACAACAAGGTCTCTCTAAAAATGGTCATCACATTTTCTGTTTATTCCTAAATGTGTTTTTAAAATAGCTAAAGTTGGAATTTAAAAACAAAACAAAACAAAAAACTGATCATGCCTGTTGACTGATTTTGGAAACTACAGGGAATTGTGTAATGCTTATATTCCAAGGGAGGATTATCTGTATGGATTTCAATAAGATCCTAACTCCCTAAATGTCTTGACATTTTAGAAAATGTTGGTTAAGTGTCATTCTTTTTCCGCAGCTTTGAAAAGTCACAATCCAACAGAGCCTGAAAGCTTGATTAACAAACACAAATAACAAATAGAAAAGTGGAATTACTCCGGAACAATACAAAAAAAAAAAAAAAAATGGATGTGTTAAATTGAAAGCAAACAAAGAAATAGGCATGTCTTTCTTGCTCCACTGAAAATCCATGCCAAAAATACTTATGACTGTCTTTTCTTTTTCTTGTCTACTTTTGGAAACTGACATTCCCAATTTTGTCTGTACTGAACAAGATTCACAGTGTTACATTATTTCAGTGAATGAAAACATTAATGAAATTTAATGTGTGTAAATTCTGTGAATTTATGTGTGAACTTACACAAGAAAGGAAAGTATGGTAGTAGATGTGGGGATGGGAGTGAATCTAGTCCTATATACACATTAGGGAGGAAAATAGAATCATTCCAATGAATAGATTCATCCTTGAAATAGAAAATAAAATACTTTAAAATAATTTCTGGAAAAATGATGGAAGTATAAACTTGGAAAGAAACATCCTAAAAAGATGTAGAGACACAGATGTAGAGAACAAACGTATGGACACCAAAGGGGAAAGTGGGGGGTGGGGTGGGATGAACTGGGAGACTGGGATTGACATATATACATTAATATGTATAAAATAGATAACTAATAAGAACCTGCTGTATAAAAAATAAATAAAATAAAATTCAAAAAAAAAGTAGGTTCAGAATATAATTAATCATATATTTTAAAAAAGGAATTTTATATAGTAAGAGGCAAATTTTACATTGGTATCAAAATCAATAAGCTGAAAGAAAAAAATCACATGATCATATCAACAGATGCAGAAAAAGCACTGGACAAAATTCTATACCCATTCATGGTAAAAATTCTCAGCAAACTAGGAATAGGATAAGAAACACACCAAGGCTATCTGTTCTCACTACTCTTATTCAACATCATACTGGAAATCCTAGGTAACAAATAAGACAAGAAAAGGAAATAAAAGGCATATGAATTGGGAAGGAAGAAACAAAACGGTCTTTGTTTGCAGATGACATGATTGTTATTGTAGAAAATACCAAAGAATCAACAAAAAACTCATCAAAATAAAAAGTGATTATAGCAAGTTTTCAGTATACAAGGCTAATATACAAAAGTCAATTGGTTTCTTATATACCAGCAATGAACAATTGGAATTTGAAATTAAAACATAATACTATTACATTAGCACCCCCAAAAGAGAAATGTGTAAGTGTAAATCTACCAAACATGTGCAAGATCTACATGAGGAAAACTACTAAACTCTTGATAAAGAAATGAAAGAATATCCAAATAAATGGAGAGATAGTCCATGTATGTGGATAAGAAGAATCGATGTGGGCAAAATGTCAGTTCTTTCCAACTTGATCTAGAGATAACACAATCCATATCAAAATCCTAGCACATTATTTTGGATATTGACCAACTGATTCTAAACTGATTCTCCTTAACATGGATTCTAAACTTATCATGGAAAGGCAAAAGACCCAGAATAGCCAATACAATACAATACTGAAGGAGAACAAAGTTGGAGGACTGACACCACCCAACTTCAAGACTTACTATAAAGCTACGGTAATCAAGACAGTGGGTTTCTGGTGAATGAATAGGCATGATAAACAAGGAAACTGTGAGAAACTACCACATTTTGGAGGACACTAAGAAGACATGGCAAGTAAATGCAATGTAAGATCCTAGATTGGATCTTGGAACAAAACATGGACATTAGTAGAAAAACTGGTGAAATCTGAATAAGGTCTGTAGTTGAGTAAACAGCCTTGCACCAATACTATTCTTAGTTTTAACCAATGTAGCATGATAATGTAAGATGTTAACTTTAGGAGAGGCTAGTGGAAGGGCATGGGGGAATTTCACTATCTATACTATCACTGAACCTCTTCGGTAAATATAAAATTATTTTTAAATAAAAAGTTTTTAAAAATTCCAGACCAGTTGTCACTCATGTACATATATACTAAAATTCTAATAAAATATTAGCAAGCAAAAATCTGTCATCACATAAGAAAGATCTATACCATGCTGAAGTTAAATCCATTTCAGGAAGACTACTGTGCAAGATTGTTTTAAAATTAGAACATTTATTAATTTTCTAATTCACTTCATTAACAGATGAAAGGATAAATTCCATATAATCTCAATAGATACAGAGATGAACAATAATTCATGATGCAATCTCTTATCAAACTAGGAGAATGAAACATCTTTAGTTTGGTATAGCACATCCACAAAGATTTATAGTAAATATCACTTTCAAATGTGAAAAATTAAAACCATAATTTCAAAATAAAATAAGATAAAAACAATCAGGATATGTACTAACACCATTTCTCTTTATTACTGTCTGTACATTATTATGAGAAAAAATAAAATTAAAAGCATAAAGACGGGGCTTCCCTGGTGGTGCAGTGGTTGAGAATCTTCCTGCCAATGCAGGGGACACGGGTTCGAGCCCTGGTCTGGGAAGATCCCACATGCCGCGGAGCAACTAGGCCCGTGAGCCACAGCTACTGAGCCTGCGCATCTGGAGCCTGTGCTCCGCAATAAGAGAGGCCTCGACAGTGAGAGGCCTGCGCACCGCGATGAAGAGTGGCCCCCACTCGCTGCGACTAGAGAAAGCCCTCACACAGAAACGAAGACCCAACACAGCCAAAAATAAATAAATAAATTTAAAAAAAAAAAAAAGCATAAAGATTAGAAAATAAACCAACCACAACAAAGGGTAAGAACAAAGGTAAGAATAAGTAATATGCTCTGGAAAAAAGAAAAGCTCATAGGTATGGAAACTTTCCCTACCAGTTATCAAGGTATTGTAAATTTAGAACAATTAAGATGCATTGTAAAACAATAGAAATGGACATTTGGACTACTGGTACAAAACAAAGATCTATGTACAGACTGTGCGTTTATGTAAACTTGATATATGGTAGATATGGCTCTGCACACCGATAGAGTAGGAAGAGCATTTTAATAAAAAGTTCTCGTACAATTGTCTATGCAAGTGGAAAAAACAAAAATAAAATCCTTCTCTCACAATATACAAAAAATTCAAATTTATTAAGACCTTAAATGAGAAAGGCAAAGCTTGAAACTTTCAGAGGCAAATATAAAAGAATATTTTTAAGCCCTCAGTTGAAAGAAGGACCTAAAATGACAAATCTTGAACTTTTCTTCATCGATAGCATCATAAAGAGAATGAAACGGCAAATCCAAACTGGGAAAAGATAAAATACATAAAACCAATAAAACAACCCAAGAGGAAAATGGTTCAATGTCAAACAGGCATTTCATAGACGAAGAAAAAGGAAATGTCAACAAACATATTTAAAATGTGCTTAATCTCACGGGAAATCAAAGAATGCTAATTGGAAACAGGTTATTATTAGATATTTCATATTTATAGACTGTCAAAAATTCAAAATCTCAGTTTACACAGAGTCATCAAACACCTGAATTTTGCCTTCACTACTTTTTGGTGCCTAAAATGAAAAAACTCTTTTGAAAAACAACTTGATATTGCCTCTTAAATCTGAACAATCACATAACCTAGGACTAGTCTTTTGTCCTTAAGTAAGAGTCCTTAAAAAACTTTTGTACCAGACACACCAGAACTAAAGGGTTCATGGTGCCTTTATGCATAAGAGAAAAAGAGAAAGGAAGAGACAAAGAAGGAAAAAGAAGAAGAAATGTCCCAATAGTCTATATGCTCCCTTCGGCAGCAGAATGAATACATTTTGATATACTTATATATTGGATTAATGAATGCATTAGTGTTTTGAAAACAAAATGTGAAAAAAAGCAGGTTGCAGAGGAATAAAAAATAAATTTTTAAAAATAAAATAATACTGAAGTATATCCTCACACATACACCACAAACACATATCTAAGTATTCTATTACTATGTTACTTTAAGTATGTACAATTATAAAAACAGATAAGAAAATGACCAACACAAAATTCAGGTCAGTGATTAACTCTAAGAGAGAAGAGACGGTCATACAGTAAAGTTAAGTCCATAGACATTTAGTTGATTTATTAATATTATTTAAGTAACATGTTATATTCACTCTAGTATGTGAGATATATTAAATATTTTTCAATAGCAAAAAAATAAACAAAAAGTTAAATTGTTTGAATTTTTTATGGTTCCCAGCCCTCCTCCTTCTGCTTCTCCCTGGTCCCTGCCTGTCCTGGCAGCCTGATCCTTACCTCCTGCCTCGTATCTGAGCCGTGGTTTAAGATAACTAAGTTCGTTTCTCTTGCTTGCATCCCAGTATCCTGACTGAAACACAACATGAAAATAACAGCTCCAACTCAGAATGACAAATATTATGCCCCTAGGTATTCAAGGTTCATTGGTTTTATTAATTTTATTGCCTACACCTTATCAATTTCCAAGTACTTTTGTAGATTTCTAGAAAAGGATTTGTGCAAAACAGTGCTGATAGTGTATTCAACATAAAGACCAGGAAAAAATAAAGAAAAAAAGAAAACACAGCGGAGTAAACGGAGTCAACCTTGTTTTCTCAAGTGTACTACACATTTGGCTAATTATCCTTAATAAACCTTTAATCCTATGTTGTGTTCCTCCCATCATCCTACATGAAATCAGTGAACGTAAGTTAAAATTCCCTTAAGCAAAATATAACTATCACCAAGAATCAATTGAAAGAAAAGTAAATCATATATGACCTAAAATTCTGATGGTGCCTTATATTTTTCTGCTGCTTTCGTAGCTGAAGTCTTTCAGTTAGTGAAGTAGTCAGTTTAGGAATTGCCTGTTTTACAAATAAGGAACCCAAGGTCCAGGTAGGCTAAAAGATTCAACTGAGGTTATGTAGCAGTCAAGGATGACTCTGACACTGATGCCACAAATTCAGAGAGAATTGTCTACTGCTTTAAAAGGGACAATTTATACAAAGCACTTGCTACAGTGATGAACACATGGTAAGTTCTTAACAATAAAGGTGAATTCTCTCTCCTATCCCCTGCATTTTGCTTTATCAGTTCATTGCAGCTGACTCTTCTGAGCTATAGATGCCAAGTTTCAGCAGGAGTGTTGAGTTGACAGTATCCAGTCACACAGTGGGTTTTCTATCCTGACCCAACCAAATGTATTTTGGCCAATTTGTCACTTGTCAATTATTACTACATTTGGATTATCACATGATTCCAAATTCCAAAAAAAGAAAAAAAAAATCTAGAATGTTAGAAAAACTCTACATTTTAAGCAATACATATATACAGTGCCCAGATACTTAACTGATGTTTTTTCCAGCTTCCATGTGGTATAACCCATAGGGTTCAGACCATAGAACCGGACATCAGCCACCTGGCCTTTGTTTTCTGTGGTTCGACCTTCAGCAAATCATGTAACCTCCCTGAATTTCAGCCTCCTCACCTCTCATCTGAAAACAGAGCTGGTTTAACTAGATATTCAATCAGGTTCCTCCCTGTTCTGAGTCTTTTTTTTTTAACTGCCACAGATTTACAGTATCTTCTGATTACTGCCAATACAGAAAGCCAAATGACAGCTTTAGGCACTGGTGTTTCTCAACGATGCATTTTAGGCTATAGCACAGAAGGCTTAGTGAATCAGAGGTGGTGCCAGAAAGAGAATTTATAGTTGCGTCTAATCTATTGTTTTTCTACTGAGCCATACTGCCTCATACAGACTCCATTTAATAATAAAATAACACTTAAAGGGCAAAACTTCATGATTTCATTTCGGCATATGCAAGGGTAAAAGTGAAAGACGCTGCTGTAAAATCATCTCACCATAAAGACTACTGAGTATTTACACTGCTGCAAAAAATGTGTACTTGTGGGCTCTTGCTTGACAGTAATATTTGGTTCAAAGACTATAGCGGAGTTTTAAAAACAAATTAGAGCCTGGTTACCCATGTGTCTGAAAACTCTGCATACAAAGGTACATTTGAACAGCCCTTATTAATAAAAAGGATAAGTGGACTTCGAAAAGTTCTTGCAACTTTGTACTTAAGGGACTTTGCACTGAAGGGATGTAAGGCAATGAGCTTAAAACTCAGGGCTGAAAAGAAGTGCTAATTGAAGTAAACCTTATCTATTTCAAGATCCCAAATTACAAAAATAATATTTCTAGGAACAGTTACTGAGCATGTGCTGCTGAGGTAAATACTACTATTATTCCCAGCTTATATATGAAGAAACAGAGGCCTGAAGTTACATATCCAGTACAGGGAAAAGCAGGAAGCAAGAATAGTTTCGGTTAAACATGATGCTTTCTTCCTGTATGTAAAATAGCCGTGTCAATGAATATTTTACATGTGACTTTTACACGCTCATAAAGGAGCATGCATTAAAGTACACATTCTCCTATGATGTAAAGTAATTAAAAAAAAACTTTCAAAGCTAAAATTAGTTCTCTTTATCAGTCTACTGATCTCAAAAATTTCACATATTACTTGTTTAGGTGAAGTTAACTGTTTTAAATGGAAGTATACTAAAGCTTAAAAAATAAGGCTTGCTTCAAAAATGAAAACAAGTAAATTTTTAGTCATGGTTTTACAAATGCTTTTATTGCATATTGTAACCTAGAGAGGTGGGATAGGGAGGGTGGGAGGGAGGTGCAAGAGGGAGGGGATATGGGGATATATGTATACATAGAGCTTTCACTTTGTTATACAGCAGAAACTAATACAACATTGTAAAGCAATTATACTCTAATAAAGATGTTAAAAAAAAAAAAGTATATATGCAGCTCCAATCATCTCCAAAACTTCCTTTTATTCAGAGATAACATTTGATACCTCAGATCCTGATGTTATTTTCTCATTAGCTATTTCTTTTTCCTAAACTGACAAAACCATATTTTAATTTGATTTAGAGTGAAAATAAATGAAGTCTATTGTTGATTCTCATTTGCAAACTTTGACACTTGTTATAAAGTTCATAAAAATCATAGGCACTGTAATTTATTGGTCTGGAGACCTGAGTTTCATTTTTAGTTTATTTCCTGAGAATTCATTTTGTGACACTGCCTGAAGCATATCCTTTGCAAATACACAAATGGATAACATTCGTTTCCTAAATAAGGTTTACTAGCTGAGACTGAACTTCCTTGTCAAATGTGGCAAGAAATCCACACTGCTTCTCAACTCCATTAAGCACTCACTGTGTGCTGGGTTAAATATTCTCAGTGGTGGGCACTGGTGCCAGAGACATGCCTGGAACACAGGGTGATAGGATCACCAAGCGGCCTCCCTAACTTTCAGGACTGAAGTCTCATCTAAGCAGGGTTTTCATTGATGCCCATGTCTAAATCATACCTTTGTTTTTACTGTAGGTGGCAGGATTTTTATGCTTTACATCTTGCTATAACCCTATATTTTCTTGCAAATGAAAAATTAATGTGCCCTATCCATCAGATCACGTTTTATGAAAATATTCACATGGTTCCAGAGAGAATGGCCAGGCCCTTGAAGGTGGGTGCTCTTTGTTCTTGTTCTTGTTTATAAACTAATACTCATTTTTTGATCTGATCATACTTTACATGTTTTATGTTTTCCTTTTATCCTGCAATTTTAGTCTTTTCCTAAATTTTGAAAATTATTCCGTAAATTAAAAACAGTAATTATTGAAACTCTTAAAAACAAAATTCACTGTTTAAATTTTGAAAATGGTTATATCTGCATGGAATCAATTATTCCAAATGACTTTACTTCGAAGACTATTGATAAGCATATTTATCCCTGAAACAGGGTATCATTTAAATACCTAATAGCTGAAAAAAATAGCACCACTAATAGCTGAAAAAAATAGCAATTTAAAAACATAAAACAAAAATTAACCAAATTTTTACGCTTATGAATCTGTGACTCTTAAAATCTTTATTTACACCTCCAATAGTATAAAATACTACCATTCACATTTTTGTGATATTTACATAGATTGGTGCATAGTTAAAATCATCACTATTTTTTCATTCTGTATTAGAACATTTTCATCATCTGTCTTTTTAAAAGCAAATTATGTCAGTGAAGATAATTTTCTTGGCCAGCCCTTGGAAAGACTAATTTACTTATATTTTAAACACCCATAAAAATTCATGCCTCATTATTTATTTCAAAGCTTTAAAACAAAATAATTAGGATGGCTTGAAGTTCATCAAAATGCTTTGGCTTCTCCTTAATTTGAAGTCAACATATGCTCTTCCTTAATAACTGTTACTTATTCTACTCGTGGGAAATAGCAAATTATCTAAAAGGTAAACAACCCAAATAGCTTAATATTCTAGTTTAGCCCCTTCACATGTCTTCTACTTGGCCCATACTCTCAATTAACCTATGGAAAAATCTCTGTACAAATCACTACATTTGCAAATAGTAAAATGGCTGTCATTCACATCTGCTTAAGGAGAACCACAAAAGATGTACTTTGTGCAAATATGCTCATGCAGGCATTTTAAAGGGAATTTTAGCTTTTTTTAGGTCTAACTTTATGAATATTTCTGGGTAAAAAACAACGAAACCTAGAACTATTCTCTGCTCTCATTTTAAAATCTTCATGACTTTTCACCAAAAATTTGCCACAGTGTTTGAAATACTTAAGTGTGTCAGCATGGCAGTAACACACACACACACACACACACACACACACACACACACAGCCCTTACTAATGATACTTTTTTGTTTCTGGAGCTCAAGATTCTGTCACTAAGGCTAGGTAATAACCTTATTATAGATGGGAAACTTAGGGGCAAAAAAAAAAATCTCCTCCTAACATACTCTCAACAGACTATAGACTTTCTCACAAAGAACAACATTTTCATTTTTTCTCTTGCAGACATCAGATCTTAAACCTTGGATGATATCTTCCAAGAGTTTACCACTTTCTTGTCTACAAAATACTTACACAGGGTATCATCTGAGCTTTATGGTAATTTTGTGATTTAGGTATAAGAGTATCATTCTCATTTAACAGAACAGAACAAATCTGAGGCCTACAGAGGTTGATTTGCTCAACATCATGCAGATTGAACCTAGGTCTTCTAATTCTAAATTTAGTTCAGTACTTTACCACCATCAATCTCTGTACGATAAAGTATTTTTCTAAATTGCTTTCCTTTGGGCAATAATGCATAATAATTGTTCCAGAAAACTGGGTACAAAATATGGCAAGATTTCCTTGGAAATCTGTGCTATGGTAAATTCAGTTTCTCAAATGTCCCATTATGTGTTCATCCTGGCCTCTCCCACCATCGTCTGCAGAGGGCAATACAGAAAGTAAACATTTATGCCTGATTATTCCAGGCCATATTCCAGTTGGGCAATAATATTGGTATATGTTTAACTTAACTCTTTCTTGTGGAAATAGCATTGATTCACTTTTACATAGATTATGGCTCCAAATGCAATGACGTTCCACATCCTGCCATAATACAGGCACAGTGTATCCCAGAATCATTAACATCAGGTAACTGCATGTCCACCTTATGCAAAATATTTTATGTACAGATACACAAAGAAGGCTGATGCCCCACAGATCTTGCAGAGCAGTTGACAAGGTAGGAACTGAAAACCCAAATGCATAAAGGGAGCTACCTTAACGTTTTTATCTGGTTAAGAGGAAGGCAAACATCAAAGAGTTTGTTGCTCTTATTGACATTTTAGGTTTTAAGTGTTTTCCCTCTGTGGTAACTCACACTACCTAAAACTGGCATGGGTAGAATCATGTTCAGGTGTTAGGCAAAGCTGAACAGCTGAGCTTCTAAAGCCTTTGTGGGTAGCAGTATCTCTGAAACTCAGAGAAAATAAAAACCAGGCTCAAGATTGGACACCTAGTAAGTGACAGGTCTGCCTGCTTTTTAAGTCTAAGATTTGCTCCTGTTTCATGGGGCTTTGGGGAGGGTTAAATGAGAGTTCCCAATGAATTTAAAAACAAATCATATTATAAGCAAGCATCTGCTCTTGCTATCTATTACTCATGTCTATGCAAAAGTGAGGTCCCATTAAAAAGAGAAGGACAGCAACATTCTTAGGAAGAAACTTATGGTGAGTAGTGCGTTCCTTTTTCACTTTTTCATGGGCTGTACTTTCATCTCAGGAAGATATGGAAAGAACTGAAGAAGGGAAAGGTCAAAATTTTCAAAGGGAATTAACAGTGAACTCTGGTGACTTAGTGATCAATTTTACAAAAAACAATGTATTGTTCCATTTTTTTCGTTTCAAAGAAGTAATTTCTCTCTTCACAACAAATATTTTGTGAGTAAATACTGGATTTATAAAAGTTTCAGGAATCCCAATTCTGACATTACAATTTCTAACAACTATTAGAAGAATATATCCTCTATCCTGTTCCTATTTTGTTATTAATAACAACAATGAGGTACAAATATGGGTCAGATTTGTACAAGGGGTTTTGTATATTCTACCTCTAATTTCTACCACAACCATGCAACGTAGGGCTTATTCTCTTTTTACGGACAAAGAGAGATTGAAAGGAGTTGAATGACAAATTTTAAAGGAATCTGTATTTGAACCAACTCAGAGCTAAGTGGCTCCAAATGTCTTGTTTCCCACTGATGTGTGTGTATGTGTGTATTTACATGTTGTTATTTGAAAATTGATAAAAATTAGATCCATGTTTATATACAACTTGTTAATTACTTCTGGTATTTCAGATATATACCACAAAGCTTGTTACTAACCTGCTTAAATTTCAGGCCAGATGTTATAGAAAAGAGTGAAGGTGATAAAAACCAACTTGTTAAGAATTTCTTGTTAACTCACATTCTGATCTACAGAGAAAATTATCGTGTAATGTTCTGCCCTCTAAACAAAGGTTACAAGTTTATTCTTCTAAGTACTGGAAAAGCTAAAGCTTATATTCCCAACAACATGATAAAAATCTAAAACATAAAAGCAAATAAATGATATCCTTAAGCCAGTCTTTGGAAAGATTTTAAAGTCCGACACCCTTTTGCTCCCCTCATCTTAACATCATAACCTGTTTAACTTCAAATACTCAATTCAGATTTCAATTATCCAGTCAACAGATAAATATTTTTTAAAGATTTCATACAAGTTTACCTTGTTGTCTGGATTGCCAAAATCTGTGAAGTTTTCTCATGAACTGGTGACTACAGAATAAACCTAATTATATATAACTTTTATTACACAGAATTAAATAGCAGAATGATTAGTGATCTTAAAAGTAGTGACGAGATAGATAAAAGCTTATAAAATATACACATTATCAAAAGCAGAATAGTTCACTTTTGCATCACTTTCAAAATAGAATTTTATTTCTTTCAGAAATTCATACTTAACAGTAAAATTTTATCAGTATAGCCTAATGATCAGTTAGACAATGAAATAAAATTCATGCGCCAAATTTCTGGTACGGAAAGACTATGTTAAGTACATTAAAATAAAGAGAAAATAATGATGCTTCGAATAAGTATTCATAGTTTAATAACTGATTGTCCAAGGCATGCCTTTGAATAACTTAATTTTTTTTCTCAAAATAAATTTATGGTTAGTTAAGTTTTGCCATTTCTACCCAATCCTCAGTTCATTTCGGGTTGTTCATCATACAATTTTGTAGAAATACTTGTAAACATTGTTAAATTCCTTTTTAATTTATCCAATTAGTTTGGTTTAATGTCAATGACATGAACAGTCTAGGAATGTATAGTGATTAATTTCTAAGGTGTTCTGTTGGAACGGATATTTGAATTTTCCATTTGCCAAGGTAATGAAAACAACCTCCAAAAGCTCCCAACGATTTTTATCAAATAACACAGAGAGTGGTATTTAATCACATTCACTAATATGTTCTTCTTTTATTTCATAAAGTTTGATATTTATTAAGTGTTTACATTTTAGGAACTATATGGACCATATACTAAAAGAAATGTAAAAGAGGAAGAAAGCGTTGTGGAGTACACTTAGAAATACTCCTTGGAAAGTTTTAAGCTCACCTACAGACCCCTCTCTGCATGGAGGCCCTTATTTCTTTTGCCCATGAAGCGTCCCAGCTACAGTCTAGCTGACCCAGTGGGATATCAGGGCTTTACTCTGCCCTCTGTCCCTGGAACCAAGTCACCTATGAATAGTCAGTGGAATCAGCTGAGTAAGGTCATTTGCAGACGTAGTTGCTGAGTTAGAAAAAATAATTATATGAATATAAATACAAATATATATATATATGTGTGTGCTAATTTAGGTAAGTGATTATTTTCTTAAAAAATAATTCATATTCTATATTCCTGATGGTCACTAATAATCTCCATACCTGGATGCATATCTTTAAGTTCAGTGTCTTTCTTTGTATTCTGCCCTTGTGATCATTTGAGACCAATTACTCCAGTCTCCCCTCATTTCAATCTGATTGCTCCCAACTCTCCTTTGTGCACTCCAAACTTCCTCTCTGATCTCCATATGCCGCATACTTTTCCTCATCTATGTCATCCCTCAACCTACTCCTTCCATGTGAACTTTTATTTCCATGTTTCTAAGTCTTTCCTACTTTCTAAAAACTAGCTTAAACACCTCCTCCTCCAAAAATGTTTCCATGCTTAGATGGAAGTAATGTCCTCCTCTCCGAGAAGTTCTAAGTTTTAGCATGCATATATGAATGCCCTTTGGAGCTTCTTATAATGCAGTTACCAGGCTCTATCCCCAGTTATCTGGTGAAATGATTCTGATGCATGCAATAAGATAACGTATTTTGAAAACAAATCAAGAGCTTAAAACTTCTCTGAGTCCCAATGGTACTTTGACTTCACATCATTGCATCTTAAAGGAAGAACTACTTTTTCTTAATTCAATAACCTCTCCCCATTAACTTGTGGCCCCCAAGTTCTTAAATTACTTCTAAAAAAAAGAAAAGAGGTAGTGAATGCTTAACAGATTAGGTTCTTTAAAAAGGCACTTCCAGGTTTGAAGATAAATCCACTTTTTAGAAGTGTAAACTTGGGCAAGTCCACTTAGCTTTTCCAAGCGTCAGTTAGCTGAACTATAAATTGGGGGTCATAATGATTTCAGGGATTAGAGTTCTCGTCTCCTTTATTTGTATTTTCATAACAGAACTTCACTTTGAGAAGAAACACTAAGGGGGTAAATAACATGCCCCATACCATAGCAACTACTTACTAACTCAATATTCAGTCTCCCTTCTGTAGTAACAGAACACTAATATACCCAGAAGCAATATACCCAACTAAAATTAAAATCTACATAGTGCACCCACCTTCTAGCTAGAAGTGATCATATGACACTGATCAGTGAGCTGTGTGTGAAAGTCACGGGAAGGGGTGCTGGGAAAGCTCCTTATGTACGGGGGTGGTGGGGTGGTGATGGCTGAGCCGTGCAGAGATATACTAAGCTCACTTGTACTATTTTGCCTTTTGTCTTTTTTTATTCCTACAGCTTGGAACATGAGGATGATTGTTTAGACAGCCATATTTTAACTCCTAGGGCGAGTCCAAAAGAATCACAACGTCCTTACCCTGATATTCTAAGGTCAGTAATCATCTACCTCCAAAATTCTTGTCATGAAAAAAACCCAAACCACTATGATGTTTAAGTCACTGGTGATGTCAGTTAATTGTACTCAAATGCAATTTCTAACTGAAACAATGGTCTTCCACTCCTTACTCCTACTCTTCAAATAAAGAGAGTATGTATATATTTGTAAGATTGAGAAAATAGTATATAGACCCACTACCTAGTTTATCTACTCTCTTTGGTGACAGTAGATGTTCAGCTTGTGACTAAAGCTGCGTGGGTGAGTTTAATTCTGAGGAAAACCTATTAAGAAGGCCATTAGGAGTCTAGTTTATTCACAGGGTTCACTGCATTCTCAAATCCATCCAACTGCCAGTAATAAAGCTGGCATTTTGACCCATCATCAAGCCTACATTTTACCCACACTGTGGGATTGTTGTAAGGTTTAATGCAGCATTGAATATAAAATGTACAGTCTAGCACCTGATGCGTAAGTATTTGCTACCATAATCATGATCATCATTATCACCATCATAATTGTGAAAATCATTTTTACTGGTGAGTCCCAGCTGTCCTGCTGGCTTTAGGCTGTCATTTTAATTCCTTCAAGTCTCTCTCTAGTTGTAATCTTTGGGTTTGCTTTACCTTGTACCATTTATGCATTTCTTTTTCTTGCCTGCCTAATTCTAATTTTCCCTGCTCCTCACCTGTTGGCACATTGCTCCCTTTGATGTGTATCTTGGCTTTAAATAATGTATAAGTAGTATTGTTAAAGTGATCAGCATACCATCTTTAACAAAAGAGACATTCAACCAATGTAAATTGAATGTGAATCGTATAAATCCTTGTCTTAGCTTTTTCAGTTCCTTGTCCCCGGGCTATCTTCACAGCCCTTGTCCTGTGGAGCATGGTATATTCACAGTTTGGATCTCTGCGTATCATTAAGACTTTGGTGCAGGTCTTGGTCCCCTCTTCCTACCCCTAGCTTGAGACATTCTGTTCCCAACAACAACAAAAAATCCCCGAATAAAACACACATTTCTTTTTTATACATAATATTCTATGTCTTCTGATATCCCTGTAAAAATATGTTTGACCTTATGATTTAACAGATACTTCTAACATCATGGAAAAGGGACATATTGTTAAATGTGAACAAAGGGGGGAACAGACAGAAATAAGGAATAATACAAAATGAAGCTTCTCATATATACTGATGCATTTAGATAAAATGGCTGAAAAAATACTCTTCTGTGCGAAGAAGTGAGCAAATATAACCATCTTCCAAGCTTCTGACCTATCATCACATTTACATTATGTATTATGATCGCATCAAGAATGCAAGTATAATAAATAACTCTATCTCCAAAAGCAATGACTTTACCTTCCAGACCAAGGCCATCATGAACAGCTGGCCAGGCTCTCCTCTGTACAGCTGGAGGGGGTCCTGTTCACACAGACTAGGATGTGAATAGTGTCCCTTAAAGTTGTTTTACATGGTGGCCACACTCCAGGCTCTGCCTCAATGATTTTTAATTGTTTGGGGCCGCCTTTGTTGAAGAGATAAAAAATAAAATTTAGATTTGAAAGAAAAATCAGTTATTACATGTTGGAAGATCTTTCTGCAAATGATAATTCAGGGAAAATCATGTTCATTTTTGGGGATCAGAATGTTATCCATTTTATTAAGTAACTGGACAAATAAAATAATAATTAGAGATAGGTAGTATACCTTGGTGGACTGCTAATGTTTAAAGACTGTTGGTGAAAAAGGGTTGGACTTGCTGGTAATCCTTATAAGTAACATAGTATAAAGTGAAATATTGGTAAAATCAGAAAGTGAAAACTGATACAAAACTCGTAGCTTGTTTTAGACTCATTCAACTTATTATCAATGATTCTATTATGTTTCTTCTTAATGTTCTCTTATACTCTCATTAGTTAACTGCATATAGTATTTTTTTACAACTTGTAGTGAATACTCTTTTATAAGAACTACTTAAATGCCAAGATTTAAATTTCAAAATACTATTTTTCCATGATTAAAAACATAATAACATAGTTTTCACACTCTCAAAGTGTGATTTTTATTTTACCAAAGCACTTTATGTGAGTAATAAACTTTTAAAAAGTCTTTATATTTTAACATTTGCCTACCGCTACCAGAAAACTCCAAATAATACTCTTAGATTAAGCTGAACCAGTGGAAATGTGTATATGCTATGAGTTTTCTAGTGCCCAGGCTGTTAATATCTGACCTTGAGTTCTTGTCCAAAACTGAGTAATTCGGAAATAGATACCTGCTGATACAAGCTAGGTTAGAGTATCTGTCTCAAGGATTTACATTTGAAATGGAAGCAAACTGAAAATTCATGAAGTGACAAATCCCCAATTATACACCTTTTTTAAATTCTGCGTCTCTAAACAATTATTATAATTTTAAATTTTTATTTAATATATATTTATTTTCTATTGCTTGCAACGAAACTATCCTTTACTAATACATATAGCAGTAGGAACTTCTTATCTTTCTCTCTACTCCAGTCAAAAAAGCCAATATAACTGGCATATCACATTACTGCTACAATAACTTTAATAAATAACAATTTTGAACATGGCACTTCACTGCTTAGTTTTTAATGAATCATTATTGCCTCTAAGTAAGAGCTCTCTGAAGTAGGCATTGCTGCTATTTGATAAACGCTCAAAAAGGTTGAGTAATCTGTTAAACCAAAATAAACAAACAAAAAAAATCATGCTTAGAAAGAGACAGAACTTGGAACCCAGAACTATCAGCTTCTAAAGCCATACTTTTTATTAAAAAGGAAACATGTTTAACGTATTTGTATAGAACTTTAGATTACATAATGCTTTCCCAGAATGACTTACTTTTATATTCAATAGAACCCTGAGAGAGAATGTATATGGCATTTATGCTTATTTTATTCATTCAATAAATTTTCTGATCTCTTATTGTGATCATTTTGATCATATAGTTATAAATAAAAGGTAAAACATTTCCTGATCCTATCAAGCTTACCTAACAGTGGGTAAGCATCAAAGCAATACATAAACATATATTTCCAGTCAGGAAAAATTATTCCAAAGGTGAAGGACAGAGTGCCAAGCACTGTAAATTATCTGAGATTTTAAATACACTATTCGAAAACTAACAAGTGATTCTGTCACAGTTTCACAGATGCTAGCAGGAGACCTGAGATTCTCAGGTCAGAAACAAAGGACAGTAGTTGCTCACAGCAACAGCAGCATCCAGCAGTATCGGCACTGAAGCAACTTCTCAAGCCCCAATTCCCACAGGGCAATATAAAGAGCACAGGTGACACCTACACACACAATGAATCATACCATAGGAAAGGGAGCCTGAGCTCAGGGAAACCAAACATTTTATAATGTACAGTAAGCCTACCTGACCTTTGCTGTAGGGAGAAACATTATCTTTATCATACTGAACAGTGAAAAAAAAAACAACAACAAAAAACTAACTTTTGCTAAAAAGCCCCACCACCTCTACCTTTCTAGTCTGTTTGCTAAACAAATATTCTTGAAAAGATAGTCTAGGATCAAAGTTCAGTTTGAAGAGGTGAGGTAGCTGGAATTTGTGACATATTGTATCAGAGAAGAGGGAGCTATGCAGAGAAAGAGTTCCAGAAATCTACATATGGGCCTCCTGGAGTCTCTGAGTCCTAATCTTTGAATAAAAAGACATCACAAGACATTGCGAAGAAAAACTCTCAGGGAAACAACAAATCCTGGGGAAAGGGCAACTACCAGGGACTTATGCAAGGTCATGGAAGGAGTTCCTCAGTTCTGAACATTTTGGAAAGGGTCCTCCAATCTTTAGAACACATTGAATATTGCTAACTGTACATTATCAGCTCCACTTTAGTGTCAACCTGAGGAATAAAAGATTTTTACCAAAACATGGAGACTTGAGTTAAAGAGAAATTACATGGGATACTTGTCAAAATGGGAAGACAGATTTTAATGAGCTACTGTGATAGCGGGGAGGGACCTCAATACAGAATTTAACTCAGTGTCACTGAAGCAAAGGTGGGAGAGTTTTCAAGTGCTGGGCTGAGACTGTAGAAAAGTTCCTGAGGATATTAGTCAACGTGATTAGGCCATCTATGTTTTCTAATTGGTGCTGATTAAAGAGGTCCCTTTCTTCCCACAGAGGGAAACAGGAGTGCTACATTTCTTATACTTCAAACAGGTAGTTCCCTGTTTTAAGAAAGGAATTCCTGGGTTGTACAACTGGCTGTAGGCCAGGAGAAAATTTACATCTCAAAGGCCATAGAAACAATTTACAATGGCAGGCTTTCTAAAGTAAATGCCCTAAGATAAAGGAAGTCAAGGACAAAAAGAAACCTGTCTAAAGTGTAGTCAAGGTGAGGGGAATGTTAAGGTTGTCTTGGTCACTTGTTCTTGGTGGTACATCTCACTTAATGAACCACTCCCACCGGGACAGGGAGAGAGCAGGGGGCTTCTTTCCCAAACTGAGATCTCTCACAGGCCTTGTACCAGTCCCAATGAATTCTCAAAAACCTCTCTCCTTTCTGATCATTTACATCTTCTAAAATCCAAGCACTCACATTGTCCTTCCAAAACAACCCATCATAATTCGCCTGAGCCCAGACATGAACAAGCAAAAGCCAGAAGTAAGTTGGCTGATGGGTTCCTGGTAACTTCTGCTTTCAAATTTGCAGCACAAAAGTCTCTGAGGTAAGAGAACACAGGACTGGGATCTTTTTAATTTTTAAAAATGCATTTTAAATGACAGAAGAGGTAAAAATAAATCTAACAACATTAAGAACAAAACACAAACTACTGTCTCAATAAATTAAACTGCCACATTCTCTAAATTCAAACCAAATGTTTTTAACCATTAAGTATTACATTTAAGGTCTTTTTTCACTTGCCATCTGCATATTCATTTTGTGGACAAAATGCTTTGAGAAGCCATCATTTAACCTGATGGATGCTGTTTGTCTTCAGCTTGCTTCAATTAGTTTATCATCATTCTTAAACCAGATTTGGGGATTTAAAAGGAACTAAGGTGGAATTGAGCAGAGTCCATATCTGACCCATTCAAATGTTGGAGGCATGGGAATAATTATATTTTAGAAAATGTTTCTCAGTCAGAAATACAAGGTTGTTATAATCTTACAAACCAAACATTGGAGGCACTTTCTGGACCTAGCTGCAGGCAAGGTAAACCCAAGCAGAGCATAGGAGTCTTACTCAGCAGTGGAGAGAGGTCAAATTTGAAGGAAGTGAGATCGCTGGATTTGTGGGTCACTGCACCAGAAAGGAGGAAGCTACACAGAGAAAGAGTTCCAGAAATCTCCAAAGAAGTCCTCGCGTCTTTGGGGACTAAAACACAAATGTTAAAATAGGAATAGGCATACAAAAGTCAGGAGAAATTTACCAGGAACGACTATAGTCCCTCAGCAAAATGCACCCTGGGTTTTTTTTGTTTTGTTTCTGTTTTCTTTTTGCTTAGTTTTTACAGGTTTGCTTTCTGTATTTTAATGGATAGAAGAAAAAGAAACATTAAAAATGTGCTGAGCATCTTCTATGTGCAAATTTTGAAAGACAGAAATGATTCTCATTTCAAGCGATAGAAAATAAAAAACAGGAATAAAGGTTGATTTGTTAATGTTTTGTCTGCAGAATGAGAATGTCATTGTTTTTGTTTTTAAATAACTGTCTTCATGATACTATACACAGAGAATACTAAAGATGCCACCAGAAAACTAACAGAGCTAATCAATGAATTTGGTAAAGTAGCAGGATACAAAATTAATGCACAGAAATCTCCTGCATTCCTATACACTAATGATGAAGAATCTGAAAGAGAAATTAAGGAAACACTCCCATTTACCATTGAAACAAAAAGAATAAAATACCTAGGAATAAACCTACCTAAGGAGACAAAAGACCTGTATGCAGAAAACTATAAGACACTGATGAAAGAAATTAAAGATGATACAAACAGATGGAGAGATACACCGTGTTCTTGGATTGGAAGAATCAACATTGTGAAAATGACTCTACTACTCAAAGCAACCTACAGATTCAATGCAATCCCTATCAAACTACCACTGGCATTTTTCACAGAACTAGAACAAAAAATTTCACAATTTGTATGGAAACAAAAAGGACCCCGAATAGCCAAAGCAATCTTGAAAAAGAAAAACGGAGCTGGAGGAATCAGGCTCCCTGACTTCAGACTATACTACAAAGCTACAGTAGTCAAGACAGTATGGTACTGGCACAAAAACAGAAATATAGATCAATGGAACAGGATAGAAAGCCCAGAGATAAACCCACACACATATAGTCACCTTATCTTTGATAAAGGAGGCAAGGATATAAATGGAGAAAAGACACCCTCTTCAGTAAGTGGTGCTAGGAAAAGTGGACAGCTACATGTAAAAGAATGAAATTAGAACACTCCCTAACACCATACACAAAAATAAACTCAAAATGGATTAAAGACCTAAATGTAAGGCCAGACACTATCAAACTCTTAGAGGAAAACATAGGCAGAACACTCAATGACATAAATCACAGTAAGATCCTTTTGACCCACCTCCTAGAGAAATGGAAATAAAAACAAAAATAAACAAATGGGACCTAATGAAACTTCAAAGCTTTTGCATAGCAAAGGAAACCATAAACAAGATGAAAAGACAACCCTCAGAATGGGGGGAAATATTTGCAAACGAAGCAACTGACAAAGGATTAATCTCCAAAATATACAAGCAGCTCATGCAGCTCAATATCAAAAAAACAAACAACCCAATCCAAAAACGGGCAGAAGACCTAAATAGACATTTCTCCAAAGAAGATATACAGATTGCCAACAAACACATGAAAGGATGCTCAACATGACTAATTATTAGAGAAATGCAAAGCAAAACTACAATGAGGTATCACCTCACACCAGTCAGAATGGCCAGCATCAAAAAGTCTACAAACAATAAATGCTGGAGAGGGTGTGGAGAAAAGGGAAACTTCTTGCCCTGTTGGTGGGAATGTAAATTGATACAGCCACTATGGAGAACAGTATGGAGGTTCCTTAAAAAACTAAAGACAGAGAACTACCATACAACCCAGCAATT
The DNA here is from genome assembly GCF_028021215.1 of Eschrichtius robustus. Classification (NCBI taxonomy): domain Eukaryota; kingdom Metazoa; phylum Chordata; class Mammalia; order Artiodactyla; family Eschrichtiidae; genus Eschrichtius; species Eschrichtius robustus. The sequence continues at coordinate 72,045,882 of NC_090830.1, forward strand.
CCACTACTGGGCATATACCCTGATAAAACCATAATTCAAAAAGAGTCATGTATCACAATGTTCACTGCAGCTCTATTTACAATAGCCAGGACATGGAATCAACCTAAATGTCCATCTACAGATGAACGGATAAAGAAGATGTGGCACATATATACAATGGAATATTACTCAGCCATAAAAAGAAATGAAATTGAGTTATTTGTAGTGAGGTGGATAGACTTAGAGACTGTCATACAGAGTGAAGTAAGTCAGAAAGAGAAAAACAAGTACTGTATGCTAACACATATCTATGGAATCTAAAAAAAAAAAAAAAAAAAAAGGTCTGATGAACCTAGGGGCAGGACAGGAACAAAGACACAGACGTAGAGAATGGACATGAGGCCACAGGGAAGGGGAAGGGGAAGCTGGGACGAAGTGGGACAGTGGCCTGGACATATATACACTACCAAATGTAAAATAGATAGCTAGTGGGAAGCAGCCACATAGCACAGGGAGATCAGCTGGGTGCTTTGTGACCACCTAGAGGGGTGGGATAGGGAGGGTGGGAGAGAGAAGCAAGAGGGAGGAGATATGGGGATATATGTATATGTATAGCTGATTCACTTTGTCATAAAGCAGAAACTAACACACCATTGTAAAGCAATTATACTCCAATAAAGATGTTAAAAAAACAAAAACAAAAACAAAACTGTCTTCAATGAAGGAGTGTTCTGAGAAAGTTCTTGCTTTTCTGAATCTATCCTTCAAGCAAATCCGAATGCAGTGTGCTTAGTTCAGATCAAGTCATAAGGAATGACCTCTTGACCCTGAGATGTTTAGCCACAAGAACTATGAAAGTGGGTCCAAACAAGGTCCTGCTACTAGAGATCATTAAACCTAGGACTGACAACCATCTGTTTGAGACACTTATCTGCTCATTTAAAAAATTTAGACAACCAAATAGTTTGAAGTGGTGAGAGCAAAAGTGCAAGGCAATGTCTACTATTAAAGATTTTCAGATTGCTGAATTAAAGTGCTTATTTAAGTGGAGCAGAGGGACTTAACAGTCAAAGTCACACTCAACCATGCATGAAAAGAGTCACCCTTTAAAAATGGCTGAAAAAGCCAATTACTCAATTTTAAATGCCTTCATTGTTTAGAGTAATTGATTCAAACTTTAGAGAACTAAGTCAAAATTCTGTAAAATGAACAACCTCATCCAACTAATCCAAATACAGAGTGGCCTTGATAATTTAAAAAGTAATACTAGGATGTGAACGACTACGCTGCATTTCATAATGCTTTACCATGCAATGCAGAATGACTTAAAAGATTCTTCTGACATGTAGAAGAGAATATCTCAAATAGCAGAAATTGGTAGACTGAAGGAAACTGACACTTGATCTACCTGCTGTACTTCACTATTGTCTTACAATATGCCCATCATTCCTTATGCACATTCTTCTTGTAGATAACCAAGAAAAGTTTCTCATAAGGCAGATGATGCTACCTTGATATTTGGCACAGGTGGTACTTATAAATGCCTTACAGTATGGCATCCATTTATGGGATTGACATAAAGGGAAAATTCATATCTAAAGAGTGTATTAAGTAAGGTATGAAATGTTCTTTTTCAGAGATAAATTCAGAAAAAGTACAGGGGTATAAATTACAAGTCACACACAAAATTAATGTAAGTTACTCAAATGATGCTTAGGAATTCAGAATATTGAAGGGTAAAAACTATACATTATCACTATAAATAAAAAAATAATTGTTACAGTCATTAATTGACATGTATCTTTAATACAGACTTATAAATTAATATTTCTTTATGTACTCTAAAATCGTATGTGAGGGGGGTTGTTGCAAGTTCTTTTATGTGCATTCATAGTCTGTATTATCCCCTTTTTTGGCTAAAAAAATTTTAAAAATTGTTCTTTTACACTTTGGTTCATTCCGATTTGGGACAAGATGGCGGAGTAGAAGGACCTGAGCTCACCTATTCTCATGACAACACCAACATCACAACTAACTGCCGAACAGCCATCAACAAAAAAGGACTGGAATCTACCGAGAAAGATATTCTACTTCCAAAGACAAAGAAGAAGCTAAAACGAGACAGCGGGAGGGGCAGGGCACTGTCATGATACAATCAAATCCCATACCCGACAGGTACAGGAGGTACTTATAAATGCCTTACAGTTTGGTATCCATTTATGGCATTGATATAAAGGGAAAATTCATATCAAAAGAGTGTGTTAAGTAGGGTATTAAGTGTGCTTTTCAGAGTTAAATTCAGAAAAAGTACAGGGATATGAAGTACGAGTCACACAAAAAGTTAACACAAGTTACTCAAATGATGTTTAGGAACACAGAATATTGAAGAGTAAAAACTATACGTTATCACTATAAATAAAATATAATTGTTAGTCATTAATTGATATGTACCTTAAATTAATATGCACTTATAAATTCATATTTATATATGTACTCTAAACTTGCATGTCGGGGGGTGCTTACAAGTTCTTTTATATGTACTCATAGTTTCTATTACCTCCTTTTTTGTCTAAAAATAAAAAAATGGTTCTTTTACACTTTGGTTCATTCAGTGAATGAGTTTACAAAATAAAGTTTTCAGTATATGTTTGTATTTTGATTCATAAGAGAAAAAAATGTAGGCTGAGAGTGCTTTAGATTTTAATTCCATCATAATTACTTATATGTGCAAATACATAGAAAAGTTTAGGCACACAGTTAGGTAGCTAATTGTGTTGAAAATATAATTGCATGCTCACAAAGATAATCATGCCCCTAGGGTGTACATTTCTGTTTCAGAACTATTTTTAGGACCTCAGGAACTTGAGCCACCTCTTGACTCTTGGAAAACAAAGTCGATATCTAACTAACTAAATGTAACCTAGCATTTATTTCAAAGCAACAAGCCTAAATTTGATTGCAATGTAGCAATAAGAAATTAAAAGTCTAAAAGCTGTCAACTGTGAACGTGACAAATAGGAATGCTCCTGCCATCAATTTTCTTTGTATACAGTGAATAATTACATTACATAAGGAACTGATGTTCTTCACAGTAGGAAAACAGTCATTTATTGCAAACCTTAAACTTGATAGGAAAATTTACTTTCTGTTCTCATTCTTTGTGAAAAAAAATAGTTGGCACATTTCAAAGGACCCTGAGATTTCAATTGTTTATCTAACTGAAAAGTAGATACATTAAAGTGTTATGAACCTTAAGAATTTGAGAATGTTCTTCATCAGGGAAAAAAAAACCCTGAAATTTCTTTACCCTTATGGCATGTATTTCTTCACCATTCTATTTCAAATGTTGTATTCTAGAATCAAGTCTCTTTATAATATCCATTTTCTCTTGAAAACATTCTCTAATCTTATTCACCCCTTTGATTTCTCAAATGTACCTCTTAGGAACCTAAATTGAATTTAAAAAAAAAAAAGTCCCTTGTGTATACTGATGTTTAGAAAGAAAAAGGGACGAGAATTAAGATTAACTTTTAAACATAAATTAGCTGAACCTTATCAAGAATAACTTGCCGTATGTTACATTTTATGCACTAATTCATAAATGCTATATTATTGTGCTATCTTGCACTATAAGATTGTAAGATTCTCTGTCTAAAAGCATTTCTGAGCATATAAATGTTTCATAATTTTGATCTGTTATCCTTATTTTATTCTTTGCTATTAATCATTTTATACAGATGGCCAATACGCCATGAAAAGATGCTCAGCGTCGCTAATTATTGAGAAATGCAAATCAAAACTGCGATGAAGTACCACCTCACACCAGTCAGAAAGGCCATCATCAAAATAGTCTACAAATAACAAATGCTGGAGAGGGTGTGGAGAAAATGGAACCCTTCTACACTGTTGGTGGGAATGTAAGTTGGTGCAGCCACTGTGGAAAAAAGTATGGAGGTTCCTCAGAAAACTAAAAATAGAATTACCATATGATCCAGGAGTCCCACTCCTGGGCATTTTGTCTGGGTACAGGCAAAACTATAATTCAAAAACATACATGCACCCCTATGTTCATAGCAGCACTATTCACAATAGCCAAGACATGGAAACAACCTAAATGTCCACTGACAGATGAATGGATAAAGAAGATGTGGTACATATATACAATGGAATACTACACAGCCATAAAAAAGAACAAAATAATGCCATTTGCAGCAACATGGATGCAACTAGAGATCATCATGCTAAGTGAAGTCAGTCAGAAAGAGAAAGACAAATACCATATGATATCACTTACATGTGGAATCTAAAATATGACACAAATGATCCTATCTATGAAACAGAAACAGAATCATGGACACAGAGAACAGACTGGTGCTTACTAAGGGGGAGGGGGTTGGAGGAGGGATGGAGTGGGAGGTTGGAGTTAGCAGATATAAGATTTTATATATAGAATGGATAAACAACAAGGTCCTACTGTATAGCACAGAGAACTATATCCAATATCCTATGATAAACTATAATGGAAAAGAATATATAAAAAGAAAGAAAGCGTGTGTGTGTGTGTGTGTGTGTGTACATATATATAAAACTGAATCACTTTGCTGTACAGCAGTAATTAAAACATTGTAAACCAACTGTACTTCAATTTAAAAAAAGCATTTTATCAGAGAGATGCCATAGTTATTTGCTCCAGAAAGAAGACTTTAAAATATGGAAAAGGAGATTATTTCCACTAAGAGAAGATCAATGATAGGAATTTAAGGCCACCTTCTCAGCCAACCATTCTCCCAGTATTGGCATTGCACCATGTCAACAGCATTGCAAGCGTGATTTCTGCCAGAAGATAGGTATCTGGGGGATGAGGATCCATAACAATAGCGATCATTTATTTGTGGGCCTCCTAGGGGTCAGACACTGTGCTGAGTGCTTTCCACCTATTATATTTACTCCATATAATAAAACTGTGAGGTAAGCATTATTCCCATTTTATACATGACAAGCCAAGTCTTGGATCATTCCCCCAAGTTATAAAGCTAGTAAGCAGTAGAAGTGATATTCCAACCTAAGAATCCATTGTTTCTAACTGCTCCTAAAGTGGTGTCAAGTGACAGCTGAGACAGGAAACTTGAGCGTGAAGAAGAGGACCTAAATGTGATGTCCTGGTACTTCCCTGCCATTTTCAGACAATCTGAATCCACGTGAATCCAAACTCTTTATCCACTAGGAAAAAGTCTCCCTTTTTCCTTTAAAATTAGTGCAGCTCAGATTTATTCTCTATAGAGAAATCTTTCTCGATGATCACAAGATTCTTTCTCGGCAATGTCATGGTCCATTCTGCATAAGTTGTAATAGGATATAATAAGTGGTAGTGCTCTGTATACACCATTAGTCTTCACTTCTCCATGTAGAGAACCTAGAGGTTGATCATATTTCAGAAAATAGAATATAAAATACTGAGAAAAGCACTATAATATGTTAAGATAAAAATGAAAGAATGAATGAGCAGATAAATGAATGAGTGAATGAGCAACACACCCAGTTAAATGAGAATAATTTAATAAATTTTCCCAAAGACAAAAGTTATATCAAATACATTTAGAAAGTTTCTAGTGTTTAGAACTCAAAAATTAATTTTGAAGAAACTGCTTTCAGTTTATTTAACATCCTGTGAGTCATTAAGCCCAAATAATTTGACTGTAAATTAAATTACTAGGTTACTTGGACTCATAATATACAGGTTATTCCTCATGCCAGTTTTCATCAGAAACTCTCATATGATATTCTGGAATTTATTCTTTATCATGAAATAAATACTGTATGCCTGGTTAAATGGGACATGATTCCAAGCTCAAAAGAATAAAATACAGAACAGCCACTTCATTGGTTGGTTGCAAGATATGGAAGATACATGATGAGACACATTCTTCTTCCCAATTTCTGACTATCTGAACTTCAGCCATCTTTTATTTGTCCAGCCATTCAACAATAACTTCGGAATTCTTGCTTATGTGAAGAAAATGTAAGGAGCTAAAAAATCTACGAAACCATCTCTAATCTTAAATTGTTATATAGCTTAAGACATTCCTCATCAACACCTCACAATCATCTCCCAGTTGCCCAAAGAGCCTTTCTTCATACAATATTGTTTTTGTAATATTGTCTATTCATACAAGTCCCTGTTTTCAAAAATCTCACGTTTCATTTCCAAGAATAGATTAAGTTCTTCAAAAGTTAAGTCCAAAATCATTCATACTGTGCACAGTACAGGGTCTAATTAATTGGGCTGAAAAACTCCCTTATATCCCTTTCAGCAATGGTTCTCAAAGTGTGGCCTAGGGCCTCGGGGTGAGGGGGGTCCCTGAGAACCATCAAGAGATCTATAAAGTCAAACTATTTTCAAAATAATACTAAGACCTAATTTGCCTTTTTCATTCTCATTCTCTCCTAAGTTTACTATGGATTTTTTTCCAGAGGATACATGCAGTGATAATACAACAGACTGAATGCAGAAGATTTGAGAACCCAGCTATCTTCTATTAAGCCTAATATTAAATAGATTTGCAAAATGTAAAACAATGTCACTCTTCTCAGTAGATTATTTTTTCTGAAAATATATTTGTTTTCCATAAAATGTTATTTATTTGACTTATAATGGTTTTTTATAATCACTTCAAAAATAAGTAAATGAATATTTTTAGAGTTTCTCAGTTTTAAATTGTAATATAATAAATATCAAGAAATACAATGCCCATAACACAAATTCTTTGGAGTGTTCAATAATTTTTAAAAGTGCAAAGAAGTTCTGAGACCCCAAAGTTTGAGAATTACTGCTTTTAAGGGTTTCTCAAAAGGATAAATACTAATAAAGTTATTAACAAGAATAGTAACTACCATTTATTGAGTTTGTCGCAATCAGCTAGCCATTTCATACACATTATATCATTTAACCCTCCACAGCAGTAGAAGCCAGGTGTTGCTCTCCTCCTTTTATGGGAAAGAAATCTGCATCTCAGGATGGTCAGGGTGTTCACCCAGAGACGGTAAGAGGAAATACTGGGCTTTTTTTTTTTTTTTTTTTTGAAATACTGGGCTTTAAAATGTGTCTGACTAAATTTAAATTCAAATTCTTAACCATTACAATAATCAACTGCAAAAGAGACTCATAAACTTGTTGCATGAGCACACGAAGAGATCACTATCATAAGTCATTAGGGAAATGCAAATTAAAATCCCAAGGAGATGCCACTTCATACCCATTATAACAGCTCTAATAAATAAGTCAGACAAAAACAAATACTGGTGAGGATACAAAGAACTGAAGAATACTCATATATTGCTAGTGGGAATGTAAAATGGTACAGCCACTTTGTAAAACTGTCTGGTACTTTCTCAGGCAGTTATACATAGGAATTATCACGTGATCCAGCTATACCATTCCTAGGTGTATAGCCAAGACAAATGAAGCATATGTCCGTGTAAAAACTTGTACACAAATGTTGACAACAGCATTATTCATAATAGCCCCAAAGTAGAAACAACCCCAAATGTTCATCAATTGATGAACGAATAAATAAAATGTGGCATATCCACACAATTAAATATTATTCAGTCATAAAAAGAAATGGAGTTCTTATACAAGCCACAACATGGATAAATCTCAAAAAAATTATGCTCATGAAAGAAGCCAGACACATAGGACTACATACTGTATGATTTCATTTATATGATGTGTCTTGAAAATGGGAATTTAAAGAGCCAAGAAGAAATGAAAAGAGAAGAAAAGAGTAGATAAGTGGTTGACTGGGGTTGGGAGTGGGAACAAGAAGTAACAGTAAACAGGCATAAGGAATTGTACTGTGGTCATAAAAAAATGCCCTAAAACTGATTTATGATAATATCTGCACCACTCAGTAAATATACTGAACACCATTGAATTGTACACTTGCAATGGGTGAATTTTATGATATATAAAATATGCCTAAATAAAGCTGTTTAAAAAAAGACACGTTGCACAGGTTTACTGACAGCTATTTGAAAATGTCTATTACCAATTACTGAAGAAATTTATAGCAGTTAAAGAAATATCAACCTAGTCGTTGAGTAATAGTAAAGAAAAAGATGTTAACTTAGTGACTGAAAGCCTAATACAGATTAGGGAGACAATACAAGAATATGGTCAACACAGAATAAAGATGGGAATGAAAAAAACTTAAACAGAAAAGAGTATGAGAATAATGAAGCAAAGACCAGGGAGCCAAGTTGGTACTGTTACTTCAAACTCTGAGGGCAATTTGGTACTTGGCCAGATTAGAACAGCCTTTGTCCAAAGCAATGTTAAAATAGACTTCAAGACTCCAAAATTTTTATTTCCTTTGAATCAGGGATTCCTGCTATGGGAATTTATGGCAAAGAAACTGTCTTAGCTACAGAAAAAAATGATTTACACAGAATAATTAAAATGTAAATCCTTGTCATTATTCACAATGATGGAAAAATTGAAAATTACCTAAATTCTTTAAAAAGAATACTTTAAGTAAATAACTGTATTTATATATGAACTATTATGCAATTAAATTGGGGCTTCCCTGGTGGCACAGTGGTTGAGAGTCTGCCTGCCAACGCAGGAGACATGGGTTCGAGCCCTGGTCTGGGAAGATCCCACATGCCGCGGAGCGGCTAGGCCCGTGTGCCACAACTACTGAGCATGCGCGTCTGGAACCTGTGCTCCGCAACAAGAGAGGCCCCGATAGTGAGAGGCCCGCGTACCGCGATGCAGAGTGGCCCCCGCTTGCCGCAACTGGAGAAAGCCCTCGCACAGAAACGAAGACCCAACACAGCCAAAAATAAATAAATAAATAAAGGAGTTCCTTTAAAAAAAAAAAATAATAATAATTAAATTGATTTTACCAATGAAACTGATAAAAGAAAATGTTATGTCAAAATGTTTACTGTCAAAAGCAAAATACAAAACTGTATACACCATGGCCTTAAATAGAGCAACATAGAAAAAGGACTGAAACTAAATATGCCAAAATACATATTTTAACATTTCATCATACGAAAATAATAATGGTCACTTTTTCTGAATTCTGGAAATCTAGATGATTTATGCTTTTTTCTTTTTAAATCTTTTTTGAGGGGATCACTAGATTTTCTAAAATTAGCATGTGTTAAATTTGTGATGAAAATTGTTTACTTAACAAGCATTTTTAAGGATATACTGTTTAATCATACTTCCACTGAATTCAACCTTGAGCCTTAATAGAATAATAATCATAGTTTAGGTTTCTATTTTTGAGGTGGGTCTGGAGAAACAGTGGTCCAAGCCCAGAAACAAAAGAAATTTAAAAATTAAAAAAAAAGAACAAATTTTAGAGGCTTGAGGGAAGGGACTTATTTGTAGAGACCTAAGGAATCAGGGTTTAGACATAGGAGTACAAGGAGGTATTTCATTGCCTGCAAGCATATATAAGATGGAAACACAAAGCAAAGCAATGTCAGACCTTCTCAATTATTGTAAGATTTATGAAAATAAGATTAAGTAATGACATTTTAAATAAGGACTAACTTACTCCACAGAAAAGTTGATTAAAATTTGGAAAGACTACTAAAGGAGTTAAAGAAATCACTATTCATGAAGGTTTCTTGAAGACTGCTTAAGTTAGCCGATAACTTATTTTAAGTTAGGGAGAGAGGGCTTTTACATAAGGGGAACAGTAAGGCAAGCAGTTTAAGTATTGAGTCTCTGGAATTGAATGACTTGGCTGTACAGCCTGAGTTTTTTACCTACCCTTACTAATGTTCAGTGTCTTTATCTGTATAAGAGTTAATACTAGAGTCTGCCTTTACCAGCAAAAATTATGATTTTTGTTGAGATAATTAAATGGAGCTAACACATGAAACATATGCATTATTAAATACGGTGAGTGACACATGTTAAGTGATTATTTAGAGTTAAGCTCTGTTATTAATTGAGATAAACTGACTCACAGGAGACTCAAAAAAGAATAAGAAGTAAAGCAGAAACCTAATTTAGTTAACTATTAAGAAAACAATATTTTTTAAAATTACATTTATTTCCAAGCAAATGACAGAAAAAAAATTAGCATCGATATGATCAGTATTTAAATCAAACTTAATTTCTGTAATATAAACATAAAAACTGATTGTTCTATGTTAGAAATATTTTATAGGGTCAGCAGGAATCTTAAGTTCACCAATTTTGATTTCCTCCTTTGACAAGAGAAAAAGAAAGATTGGAAAAGAGAAAGAAATATAAGCTAAAATAAAAAGACAGATGAAGACAGTAAAGGAAAGAACTAAGCTCAATCAGGATAGATTATCATGTTCTGCTTAGTTTCTTAACCCCCAGATTTATTATTACCTCCACAAATAGTACCATAGACAGCTTCCTGATGGCTGAGTTCAATCTAATGTCCCAATTCTTATCCTTTCTCTAGTGAAAAGGGGATTTTAAAAAATCAATGCTCAGAAGAGTCAGAATCTATTTAAACTTGTAGATAGCCCACTTCTGACCTTGGGCTAATTCTAGTAACTGGACTTCTGGTTTACCCATGACAGTAATGCAATACTTTCTACTTGATTTCAACAACTTGGATTCTTCATTGCCAGAGTTCTTTGGTGGATCTCCTGCTCACTTTACTGGATCTGTCCTGTTGGAACTCCATGGATCTCACCCTTGAAATATAGCCCAACGGCCAGAGTCTTACAGATTTCCCTTATGCTGACTGCCCATTTGACTTCATAGTTAATATTACATGCACCAATAATGCCAATGATTGTGCACACCTGTTACATATTCATAATACAGTACAGGGTTATATCCGTCTGTCTTGGTTAATATTAACTGCTTGCATAAACTGCCACGTATTAGCTGTCAACACATGCTCAAAAAACTCAACTTCCCTTGCCTGATTGGCTTTCTTCACTTATGATATTGATTGTTATATCTGTTTCTCCAAACACAAATACTTATAGCATCCAAAAATTAATGTCCAGTATATAAAGTTTCAACTCCACGAGGGGATTTTTCCAATGCAGATAATAAGTCCATTTCTGGACAGTTCCAGAGATAAATTTTAGATTTAGAGAGGCAGAGAGGTTAAGGGTATACAAGACGTCCCACAGGTAATTATACCTAAAGACTTTTAAAATCTATACTCTAATTTTTCCAAGAAATTATGCTACTTTCTCTACAATGTATTTTTAACAGAATATTTGAGCTAAAGCTAACTGAAATCAACTTAGGAAGTATGACTTTATTATTGAAATGAACTCCAGATGTCTTTATAATGGGCAAGTGGAGAAACATTAAATGCCACTGAGAATATGAATTTTGAGTCCTCCTAGAGTCCTATCTATTCTCATGGCTATTGTTAGAGATGTTTTTCTGAAACAAACATGCTCACTGATGAGTTACAAGTAGATGAAACAAGATGATAAAACCAGACTCCCTTTGGGAAACTACAAAGACTCCAGCAACCATCAAATTCCTTATGCCTTCATTCTAGTAAATTATGAGCTATCAAAATTGCACACATTTTGAAAGTTTACTGAATGCAATAAAGTCATCTAGTTGCTATGCTGTAACTTGAGATAATATGGGACTTAAAAAATAGATTCAGTGGAAGCAAAGCCTGATATCTTTGGGTGTCAGAGGCTACTTCGACTAAGTTCATTTCAAATTATAACATCAGCAAAATTAAGCTATTAAAACTATAAATAAAAGAGTACTGTTGGTCCTAAGAAGAAATAGGACTAATTGGATACTCACATGCCTCTTAGGCTATATTTCTTAAATGTGCGGCTCATCAGTAGTTATTACTAAAGTTGGAAGAAATGATGGACATAGCAAATTACATTTCTAGACTTCTTTTTATGCAAAATGTTTCAGGTCACAGAATAAAATGTTTGAGTCACAGAATAAAATCTAAGAAAATAGATGTAAACACGCAGACATTAAAATGCATAATTACTTTTGCCTTTACCTTTTCATACTTGCTTTTGCAATGACGCATGGTTAAATGAACCTCATAAATTAAAATTCCAATAGAAAACAAACACTTTCTATATTCTATTTAGGTATATGAATTGGGTGACCTAATTGAAAAAAATAATACCAATAATACACAAACTCTTAAAAACAATTTGAGGGAAATTGAGAATGGCTGCTGAATCTGAGGGCTCATCAGGGGGTTGTTTCCTACCACTGGTACCATGCTCAGATGGAAAAAAATTGTGGAAACAGAATGGAATGATAAGTCTTCAGAAATCATAGCAGAAAGACCAATACTCCTATCAATTTTAAGAAGTAGGCATCATTACCTGTGTGTGTGTGTGTGTGTGTGTGTGTGTGTGTGTGTATAACAAGTTATTTCAAAATAATGAGCTTGAGGTACAAGGACAGTTTATAACTCACCTAAGATCACACAGACTTCAAAAGCAGAGCCAAGGTTCTAATTCAACCTATCTGATTCTTAGGTGTGGATGGTAGTTCTCATCTAGGTCATAGATTACATTTCATTCTTGCAGCAAACTTTAACAAACCAAACAGTGCCTAGTTTATACTGTTTTTAGCAAGGTTTTTAGACTAAATCAATGACATGCACTTTGAAGATCAGGTCTTCACCACTGTTTCCCCAGAGGTCCAAAAAATGCCTGGCATAGATCAGTCATTTAATAAAGAACAGTAAATGAACAAATAGTTGAGCAAATGAAAAGTGCATTCATTTATTTATTTAGAAAACTGTGTTTATTTATAAACACTAGAACTGCAAATCAAACATTTTCAAACTTACAAACTCTCTAGATGGTTAAATCCATAATTAATGTACAAATGGGTGAGGAGAGAGAAGTTTTTTTTATGTAAGAAAATATTATGCTCTTCTATAGAGTCAACAGAATTTTAGAGAACAATGTCCAAAATTTACGAAATAATCAGTTGCTTACTGTGATCATCAATAAAAGAGACCGTTTTCTATGTAACAATATATTTTGAAGCATCTATATATAGAAGGAAAGAAATAGGTTCTATCTTATAAATACTGGTCATGTAATTTATTAATTCCTTGATTTATTCACCGAGAGAAATGGACTATTTGAGGTACTATTATAAGCTACATCATAGGATCTTTATTCTTTATTCTTCAATATTCTGGACTTATTCTTCAATATTCAATAATATTTGGAAAATACTATATTTGTTAAATTCTTTGTTCAGTGCCCACTAATTCCAAAGAATTATTTGTTGATTGAAAACTGTGAGCAAAATACATCAAGCTTTTCACTGTATTACTTAATTCTCACAACAAATCTATCATGAGTTCACCATTTTACACATATGAATACTACTTTTCAGAAAGATTATGCACTTTGCCTAAGGACACAAAACCAGTGACAAAAGTCCGAAGTCAAGACAAGCACTTGTAATCTTCAAAGTCAGTAATTTTACTGTGCCATGATGTTTCCATAAAATCAAACATTGCATATTTTTGTATGTTTCAAACTAAAAAAATCAAAATTCTTGCCATTGTTTAATGATTTACATAAACCTAAGTTCAGATACCACTACTTCATCTAAAGTCTTCTCTCTATGGTTCCAAAACCAGTCTCTCTTTTTTTTTTTAAAGTTTATGATTTCTGTAGAAGGAACTATCCTCTGACAAACTGACCAATGATGCTGGCAATGGACAGAAGGCATCTGGTTTGAAAGCCACTTAGCATGACTACAGGCTCCTCATACTCAACCCCTCTTGGTTTTAGAATTTTCAGAGTATCCAGATATAAACATGAATGCTTTTTGCCCACAAGTATATAGCAAATCATGTTCCTTTACTGGAAATTTGAAAAAGAGAAAAAATTCTAGTCCTGCACTAACTGTACTTAAGAGATGTTTTAGGAAGTATATTAAATGTAATCCACAGGTAAATTTCAAAATACAGAAGGGGAGTGATGCAGTTAAGGGATAAGAGCAGGACAAAAGGGCTAAAGATTTTTAGTAACGTTAAAAAATATATATGGCATAGTCTTCTTATTTTCAGCCATAAAATTTTTTGCAGCACTCCCAATTATAATTTCTGCTGTTGAGATAATATTGTCACTAAATAACATTACATGATGGGAACAAAAGCAAAATGCCAGAAGACACGATAAAGGCTAGAATGTCGTTTAGAGGCAATTTGGCCCACTGCAGTGGAATATGTCAATGGCTTCTGGAAAATCCATAGCATCATAAAAACCTCGAAGCTACATTTCCTCTGAAAATATATTAACCAAAGGTATCAAAGATTAAAATGCTTAATTATATATTGGCTGATGACTAAGTTTAAATCAAGCAGTATGAATGGCTGATGTGCTCTACTCCTCAGTGTCATTATTCCTACCACTTCATTCTGAGAGGAATTACTGTATCCTTGTCAGTTAGAAATAATTTTCAAGCCTCTGGGAGAATTTTTTTTTCTTTTAAATAAATATGAGAATGCCTATTTTTGAGAAAAAAATGTACTCAAAAAAGCTGGAAGTTTGGAAATTTGGTATGGCCTTTAGAAACAAAGGTGTGATTTCGCTTTGGTAAGTTTCATTTGGTTGAGTTTTTCATGAAATAGCAAGACTAATTTTGGGAAGTCCTTTATATAATGACAAGCTATGTATTTAAAAAAAAAAAGTAAAATAGAAGAAAGCTTCTGAATCATATTAAAATATCTAACATCTAAACTAATATTTTAAACAATACTCACTTTGAAACCATAGCTTCCTATCCTCTCATTAGAAAAAATGTAGAAAACATCCTCCAATTTGTTGCAATGTAGCAAAATAAATTGGACAGTAAGTATATTTGTAGCAACTAAGAATTGTTCCTGGGTAGCTTCTCTTGTGATAGTTTTGTATGACTGGTAATGACAAGACTAGAGACTTTTGCTTGCAGTTTCATGGTAGAATAAACAATTTGAATTACTTGATCACTACATAATAACTTACAAAAAAACATTTTATCACATTTCCAGGATCTAAATAAGAAAGGAGACTTATTCCAAAGACAAACTAATGAATAAAGAAGATGTGGTATATATATACAAGGAAAACTAATCAGCCATAAAAAAGAATGAAACAATGCCATTTACAGCAACATGGACGGAACTAGAGATTATCATACTAAGTGAAGTAAGTCAGACAGAGAATGACAAATACCATATGATATCACTTACATGTGGATTCTAAACTATGACACTAGTAAACTTATCCATGAAACAGAAACAGACTTGCAGACATAGAGAACAGACTTGTGGTTGTCAAGGGGGAGGAGGGGTGGAGGAAGGATGGATTGGGAGTCTGGCATTAATAGATACAAACTATTATATATAAAATGGATAAACAACATGGTCTTATTGTATAGCACAGGGAACTATATTCAATATCTTAAACCATAATGGAAAAGAATATGAAAAGAATAAATATAAATACATATATATATATAACTGAATCACTTTGCTATATACCAGAAACTAACACAACATTGTAAATCAACTATACTTCAACAAAATTAATTTTTAAAAAAAGGAGACTTATTGAAAGGGAAAATGAAAGTGTTGTAACCAAATATGAAATAATTGCCTTTTAGGGCACGTATTAGTACTGTAATGGGCATTTAGACTTAGGTAGTAGGGAAATGGAGGTGATGAAAAGAAGAATCTTGATTAGACTTGGGACTCTGGAATGGGGCTAATGTGTTCTGAGATCTGTAGAAGCAAACGTGTATCTTCTCTAGAAAAAAAAAAAAAATCCTCCTAAGAATTCACAGAATAGCAAGTATCAGATTTAGATTCTCAAGGACTTCATGTGCTGAAAATATATACATATATACCTGTATCACTTACAATAGGCCAGGTGCTGTTTAAGAGCAGCTTTAAATATATTAAATGATTAAATTATCCAACAACTGTCCGAGGTTGAAACAATTTTTATATTTCCATTTTACATATGAAAAGAGTGAAGTATAAGGAAGTTTTATGTTTGTTCAAAGCCAAACAGCAAGAATCTACCAAATATGTAAAATTCCAAAATACATGTGTTTAAAAAACCAGAAAGGATGGATTAGCATATAACATACAACTGAAGAGAAAATTAAGAATAGAGAATAAATAAATAAATAAAGTCAACTGACCTTTGACAAAGGAGAAAGGGAAAACAATGCAGCAAAGATAATCTCTTCAACAATTGGTGCTTGAACACACGGATATCCACATTAAAAATAAAAAAGAAGGGACTTCCCTGGTGGTCCAGTGGGTAAGACTCCGCACTCCCAATGCAGGGGGCCCAGGTTCAATCCCTGGTCAGGGAACTAGATCCTGCATGCATTCCACAACTAGGAGTCTGCATGCTGCAACGAAGATCCCACGTGCCACAACTAAGACCCGGTGCAGCCAAAATAAATGAATATTTTAAAAAAAGGAACAAGAATCTAGACACAGACTTTACATCTTTCACAAAAATTAATTCAAAGTGGATCATAGATCTAAATATAAAATAAAAACCTATAAATCTCCTAGAAAAATAACAAAGGAGAAAATATAGATGACCTTGGGCATGGTAATGACTTTTTAGGTACAACACCAAAGGCACAATCCATGAAAGAAATAATTGATAAACCAGAATTCCTTAAAATGAAGAACTTCTCTTCTGTGAAAGACAATGTCAAGAGAATGAGAAGGCAAGTCATAGACTTGGAGAAAATATTTGCAAAGACACATCTGATGAAGGACTGTTATCCAAAATATAAAAAGAACTCTTAAAACTCAGTAATAAAAAACAAACAACCCAATTAAAAAAAGGGCCAAAGGCCTTAATAGAAACCTCACCAAAGATATACAAATGACAAATAAGCATATGAAAAGATGTTCCACATCACATGTCATCAGGGAAATGCAAGTTAAAACAACAAGATACCACTATACACCTTTTAGAATGGCCAAAATCCAGAATACTGACAACACTAAATGCTGGTGAGAATGTGGAGCTACAGAAACTCTCACTCATTCATTGCTGGTCAGAATGAATGCAAAATAGCATAGCCACTTTGGAAGACCATTTGGCAGTTTCTTACAAAACTAAACATCCTCTTACCATATGGTCTACCATTTGTGCTCCTTGGTATTTACATAAGGGAATTAAGAACGTATGTCCACATAAAAACCTGCACATGGATGTTTATAGCAGCTTTATTCATAATTGTAAAACTTTGAAGCAACCAAGACACCCTACAGTAGGTGAAGAGATCAGTAGACCGTGGTACGTTCAGGCAATGGAATATTATTCAACACTGAAAAGAAATGAGTTATCAAGTCACAAAAAAGACATGGAGGAAACCTAAATGCATATTGCCAAGAGAAAGCAGCCAATCTGAAAAGGCCACAGAATGTATGATTCAACTACATGACATTCTGGAAAAGGCAAAACTATGGAGACTGTAAAAGATCAGTGGCTGTTCAGAGTTACGGGAAAAGGAGGGATAAATTGGCAGAGCACAGAAGATTTTCAGTGCAGTGAAACTACTCTGTATACTATAATGGTAGATCCATGTCTTTATACATTTGTCCAAATCTATAAAATGTGCAACACCAAGAATGAACCCTAATGTAAACTACGGTCTTTGGGTGGTAATGATGTGTCAATGTAGGTTTATCAATTACAACAAATGTACTTCTCTGGGGGGGGATACTGATAATGGGGGAAGCTGTGCACGTGTTGGGGCAGGAAGTATATAAAAAAATCTCCATACCTTCCTCTCAGTTTTGCTGTAAAACTAAAACTTATCTTAAAAACTAACAAAAAAGGGACTTCCCTGGTGGTGCAGTGGTTAAGAATCCACCTGCCAATGCAGGGGACACGGGTTTGAGCCTTGGTCTGGGAAGATACCACATGCCGCGGAGCAACTAAGCCCGTGTGCCGCAACTACTGAGCCTGAGCTCTAGAGCCCGCAAGCCACAACTACTGAGCCCATGTGCCACAACTACTGAAGCCTGCACGCCTAGAGCCCATGCTCTGCAACAAGAGAAGCCACTGCAATGAGAAGCCCGCACACCGCAATGAAGAGTAGCCCCCGCTCGTGCAACTAGAGAAAGCCCACGCACAGCAATGAAGACCCAACACAGCCAAAAATAAATAAATAAAAATAAATTTAAAAAATAAAATGAACTTACATAAATCAATAGGAAAAAGAATAACAAAAAAAAAGAGAAAACTAATGAATTGGAAACATGATACAGAGAAATTATTTTATTTTCAGTACAGAGAGTGAAGCAAAGATATGGTAATATATAAACCTGAGATCAAGAATATAAAGGATAGAATGAGAACAAACATCATGTATACTATGAGAGTCTCAGAAAAAAAAAGAATAGAGAGAATGGAAGAAATTACCTATTTGAATAGAGGATAGCTATTAATTTTCTAAAACTGTTAAAGACATGATTTCACAAATAGGCAAAATGTATACCAAGCAATATAAATAAAATATATATCCACACTTAAGTACATCATAGTGAAACTGCAGAATGCCAAAGACAAAAAACAAAACAAACTTAAAAGTACCAAGAGCACCTAAAGATGAAAGAGAATTAGCCTGGGAGCAGACTCAGAAAGGAATATTGTCTTTATTCCCCATGTCTACTCTTTCTTCAATGCTTATTGCAAAAAATGAAGATATAACTTCATCTTAGGTAAAATGTGCTGACAGAATTGATTAATTATTATTCAATCAATTAATCTATATTTTTAAAATCAGTCCTAGAATAATGGTTAAAAGAACAGGCTTTGAACCTCAGACCTGTATTTCAATATTGTTCCAATCTCTTAATTAGCTGTTTACTGTTGTAAAATTAGACAAATCACATAAACCCAGTGAATTTCAATTTCTTCATTTATACAATGTATATTATTCCATGCTAGTACTGTTTACAGGGATTTTCCCTGGAACGTAGAAAACAAAATACATGGGAAGTATCAGGTTGACCCATATAAAATTATGTTATAGGTCAAAACAGTTGAAAATCAGTTATTATATTTAGGCCAACTTAATGTTTATAGTAAATGTGGTTTTCATTAGAGAAAGAATCAAGTTTACTTTTAAATTCATATACAATGAAGAGAAAAACTATTTTTCAAAAGAAGAAGCTAGTTCAGAATCAGCCTTGCCGTCTACCCCATTAAAGTCTGTAGGAATTACTCTAGGCCTGTCTATTTGTTTCATTAGGTTCAGGCATGCTTTTATTGAAAGTTATAAAGTATTTCCCTGGTATGTCCAACAGACCATTAAGGTGGCCACCATAATACTCTTATCTTGAGTTTGAGCAGGAACTATGACTTGCTTATAACCAATAAAATATGGGAAAGTTGATGGAATATATGTGATTATGTACACATGATTATGAGATTATATTACATAAGATTATAGCACTTGCCTTGCTGAGTGTCTCTTTCTTGCTGAGTGTCTCTTTCTTGCTGACTTTGAGAAGACAAGCACCTGTTTTGGAGAGTTCCACAGCAAGAACTGTGGGAAGTCTCTGGGAGCTGAGAGTGTCCTCTGGTAGACAGAGAGCCAAGAAAAAGAAACTGAAGCCCTCAGTCCTATAACCACGAGGAACTGAATTCTGCCAACCACCTGAACGAGATTGAAAGAGGATATTTCCCTAGTCAAGCCTGAGATGAGGTCTGACACCTTGATTTACATTTTACAAGATTCTAAGCAGAGGATCCACTTAAGTCTTGTCTGGATACCTGACCAACAAAAACTGTGGGGTACTAAACTGTATTGCTTTACGTTGATAATGTTGTGATATTGTTACTCAGCAAGAGATAACTAATACACCTAGAAAGAGAAAGATAAATCATCAGACAGTGTGGCTCATGATAGAAGATAAAAGGCAGGTTATTCTTTCCAGAGCCATTCACAAATTCCACAACCATACTAACTTGTTCTGCAATAGTTGCAATCTTTAAAAAATTGCATTATCAAAATAATCTTTAAAAGTAATCTTTTCCATAGAAATCATCTTCACACTGGTAATGGCCAAATGAAGAGGCCCTGAATGGACAATTACTGATATTCCTCAGTTCCCCAGGAAGCCACATTTCTTCTACCATAGCAATATATGCCACTGGCGGTATGGAATTGTGACATTCAATGTATAGAATAATTCTGTGTTTTTATTGTAAATTGCTCTAACTAGCCAACATAAATTGGGTATTTTGTTGAGAATGTGCTGTCTGAGTAGCCGCCATATACCGGCTTTTGTGAGACACTTCAAAGTGTCTTAATTGGCTCTGCTGTGAGCATTCTTAGCTGCTCCACTGAAAGACCCTTAGGGCTGCACATGGAGAGAAGAACCATGGAGGAAAAGATTCAGGTCAAAGCATCTAGCATGAAGTAGTCATGGAGACGACTCCTTGTTCTGCTTTGTCAATCGATCAACTTTATTAAGGCTCCCAGGTGAGCTGTGCATTGTGTTATTTATTCATCCATTGAACATATATTTATTGTCTACTGTATGGCAGGTTCTTTGCTATGTTTCGAAAATTAGATGTTAGATCAGAAAGCAGGGGGGTTGAGAGATATAACCACTCCAAAAAGTATAGTGTATTTGTGGACATGGAAATAGATTGAGCATATCCAGAATATAAAACACTTAGCAGTTGTGGTAAGCAGTCTGTAAAATGGCTCAATGGCCTTGCCTCCTGATATTCATACTCTGCCTTTAAGTAACTTAGTAATCCATTGAATTTAGTAACTCCCTTCTAACAAATTGAATATAGCAAAAATGATGGTATACCACTTCAGAAATTAGGTTATACAAAAACACTGGCTTCCATCCTAGGGTCTCTCTTTCTCTCTCACTCTCTCTCTTGTTTGGATTGCCTGCTCTGAGGGAAGCCAGGTGCCATGTTGGGAGAACACTTAGGCAACATAAGGGAGGCCCACGAGGCAAGAGACCGAAGCCTCCTGCCAGCAGCCGTGTGAACGAGTCCAGCCACGCCTGGGACTTGGATGAGGGCAGCCCAGGCCAACAGCGTGACTGCAACCTCATGAGAGACCTTAAGCCAGAATCACCCAGCTAAGCTGCTCCCAGATTCTTGATCTCAGAAACCACAGGATGGTAAATGTTTGCTGTCTTAATTTGCTAACTTTTAGGGAATTTTTTTAAAATTCAGCAGTAGATAACTATTAATATAGAAAGGATAAGCTTTGATATAGCTCTGAGTTTCTAAGGGGGCAGAGTAGTGGAATGGTAATTGGGTGGAATGATCTCACAATTGACGGAAACAGGCCATAAAAGACTGAGTCAGTACTGATGAGAAATGTTTGTCCATTCACTATTGCTATGTATTGTGTGAGTCAGTTATTCTAAATCAAATGAAAGTTTAGCCACTAAGGTTTCAGAGTTTAGAAAGTCCTCTGAGGAAAATATAGCGTGATCCAGTACTTTTGGCTGCATAATGTCCAATTATGAAAACTTACTGAGGACCTTCAAAAAAGGGGAAAAAAAGCAGTTAACAAAACTAAATATAACCATTTGCCCACTTGCCTTGTTCTGTACGTTGAAGGTAGATGTGTGAGTGTGTGTGTGCTTCTTCTTGGTATCTTCAAATACATTTTTTTTGTAAATAAATGAGCTATGACTGAAATTATACAAGGTTGAAGAATTTAAAGGGTCTGCAAAATTCTGTATAACACACATAAAACCAATTCAAGATAAAGCATGCAGCAAAGCAGGAGAAAGAATGTACAAGCCAGCATCAGGGCCTCAGACATTTGCAGGCACACCTACACAAAGTCTTTCCTTAGTCACAAAGGATGCACTTCATCTCTGGGTTATGACCTGTCAAGAGAGATATGCAAGAAATTGTGGTTTTAGGACAGTTAAGGCAAAAGATTCTAGCAGAGTCTTTTATGCCCCACTGGTCATATAGCCAAGCCGAGCTATGAAACCAGTGAAATAGGTGTAAGCCATCAATCTACACATCCCTAAACAACATAAATAAGCTGGCCCTGGGTGCCACCAGAGGGATTTCGTACTTTAGACAATGCATTATAAATTACTAGCTAGTCAATTATCTTTATCATAGCCAAAGTCAGTACTAGACTTCCAGATGTCTCTGGAGATAAGTATGGATCTGTCCAGGTTGTTCTGTATGATAACTCTATTTTATACAAAGACCATTAAACACACAGGCAAAAAAAGCAATCATTTTGTATATAATGTATCATATGCACTATACATATATAGTTACACTAATACTAAATATAATAAATTATATAATAAGATAATATATCTGTATTTATTACTATCATAAATGGATATAAACATATGCACATATGTACATGTGTGTATGTCACTTATACAGACATATATATATAAATACATATTCATAATAGGCATAATAGGTAACATTTACCATGTGACATGAAATCTAGTTTCTTAACAATGACAAAAGACATGACAAACACAGACAATAAACAAATACAAATAGTTAAACATAAGCTGATAACAATATAACCAGACAGTTTTAAAGTTTTAGGATTATGTAGTTGGGTTCACAATATTCTAAGCTAGCTAAGTGGGACTTATATACTGACATCTTTTGGAGAGGATAGTGAATTGCTTTCTTTATCATGTGACTAATTTAATGATTCTGTTTGTCTAAATGTATTCTATTAATGATTCTGTTTGTCTAAATGTATTCTAGACTCCTTTTAGAATTATTTCTTCTTGCAGCCTGTGACTTTCTATTCTAATTTGGATCAGTCGCTTTCTAGACCTGCTAGAGATCTGCCATCCTATCATTTTATTCATTACATTTCTGAGTTAGATTTACTATTTCAATTCTCCACATTCTTACTATTTCTGATTTTTCCTCATTTTGCTTGAATACATTTTCAAGTCATTTCTCCAAAAGGGTTTGTGTAGCTTAAATATCCTGGGTTCTTACGTATACAAAAAGGTTTTATTTTGCCACACATTTTGGATGAAAGTAGTGTTCTAAGTACAAATTAATTTTCTCACTGAATGTGAGGCCGCATTATTTCATTGTTTTCCAGAATTCAGAAACAGGAGACACTAACAGGAGAGCTGGAACCCTCCCTCTCTGACGATCTCCGCTTGTGCATACCCTGGATTGAGGTGTTTGCTGCTCTTTTCCATCTACCTGCATGTTTCCAGCTGCTTTCTATCTTCTGGATTTTGTTTTTCTCTGATGAGCCAACACCCATGCATTTGACATTATGGGCTTATTCCTTTTGTTTCCTTTTACTGTTTTATAAAAGCAATGTTAAACTAGAGTGAGGTAGAAATATTTTGTGAATCTGACTTCTTGCTAACTTTTTAAATAGATGAAAAAGGAAAAAAAAACACACTGCTAGTCCCTGAGCTCATAATTATTTGATTGTAATTGTGAAGATAGGATGAATACATTAATAAACACAAATAATGAAGAAAGAATAACTATTTACATACTGAAGTAGTTGGTAGAAGGAGAATAAATAAACATGGTAGGGGAGATGGTAATAAGAGAAGTACAATATTTTAACTTACTGCTTCTTCCCTCAAAAATAATTCTGTTTTTTATCAATATCAGTAATCTAATTCCTCTTTCTAGTTACATAAGAATTTTAAGGCAAGTAGTAATTTTGCACAGCAAAGGAAACTAAAAACAAGACGAAAAGACAACTCTCAGAATGGGAGAAAATATTTGCTAATGAATCAATGGACAAAGGTTTAATCTCCAAAATATAAAAACAGCTCATGCAGCTCAATATTTAAAAAACAAACAACCCAATCCATAAATGGGCAGAAGACCTAAATAGACATTTCTCCAAAGAAGATATACAGATTGCCAACAAACACATGAAAGGATGCTCAACATTACTAATTATTAGAGAAATGCAAATCAAAACTACAATGAGGTATCACCTCACACTGGTTAGAATGAGTGTCATCAGAAAATCTACAAACAACAAATGCTGGAGAGGATGTGGAGAAAAGGGAACCCTCTTGCACTGTTGGTGGGAATATAAATTGATACAGCCACTATGGAGAACAGTATGGAGGTTCCTTAAAAAAACTAAAAATAGAATTACCATATGACCCAGCAATCCCACTCCTGGGCATATACCCAGAGAAAACCATAATTCAAAAAGACACATGCACCCCAATGTTCATTGCAGCACTATTTACAATAGCCAGGTCACGGAAGCAACCTAAATGCCCATCGACAGATGAATTGATTAAGAAGATGTGGTACTGGGGACTTCCCTGCTGGGGCAGTGGTTAAGAATCTGCCTGCCAATGCAGGGAACACGGGTTCGAGCCCTGGTCCGGGAAGATCTCACATGCCGCGGAGCAACTAAGCCTGTGCACCACAACTACTGAAGCCCACGTGCCTAGAGCCCGTGCTCCACAACAAGAGAAGCCACCACAGTGAGAAGTACGGGCACCACAACAAAGAGTAGCCCCCGCTCGCCAGAACTAGAGAAAGCCCACATGCAGCAATGAAGACCCAAAGCAGCCAAAAATAAATAAATAAAATAAATAAATTAAAAAAAAAAAAGAAGATGATGCGGTACACATACACAATGGAATATTACTCAGCCATAAAGAGGAACGAAATTGGGTCACTTGTAGAGATGTGGATGGACCTAGAGACTGTCATACAGAGTGAAGTAAGTCAGAAAGAGAAAAACAAATATATATTAATGCATATATGTGGAATCTAGAAAAATGGTACAGATGAACAAGTTTGCAAGGCAGAAATAGAGACACAGATGTAGAGAACAAATGTATGGACACCAAGGGGGGAAAGCGGGCGACGGGGGGGTGGTGGTGGTGGTGGGATGAATTAGGAGACTGGGATTGACATATATACACTAATATGTATAAAATAGATAACTAATAAGAACATGCTGTATAAAAAAATAAAATAAAAATAAAAAAGTAAAAATAAGAAACTAAGCTTTACCAGCAAAAAAAAAAAAAAAGTAGTAAAGGAATGTACCTTTAACCTTTGTTAAATCACTATAACCTACATTCAAAATCAATTTTAAAATATCTAGAATCTTAAAGAAATACTGGCAGCAGTGTTTATAATAAATGATAATCCCTATATCATCAGAGAAATTTTATAATATAAATTGTTCACTTAACTTTAACTGCTACAGGTTTTGGCAGACAGTAAAATTAAATGGTGGATGATCACCAGAATATATTATACTTTCTAAGATACTGCTGGGTTACTAATACATTTCAGGAGAAGAAACTTATTCCCAGGTCCTTAGCCTGCTGTGTGGGATTGTTAAGCAGTAATGCTTTCTTTTGTAATTGACAAAAGAGGAAGTTGTAAATTACCATGAGCTAGAAAATTCAAATATGTGAAATGAAAATATATGTCAGCAGAAATCAGCATGGGCACATGGTGGGAAAGAATTTCCACATGCCTAAAATCTCTTTGGCTTTTCTTGAACTACATCCTTACTGAGCTGGGTAAACAGGACTCCTGATCAATGTTTCCAGAGACTCTTTTATTCCACTTGTTCTACTCCCAGCATGGTTATCCCAACTGTGGCTATCATTTAAAATATACTTCCTTTCTTCAGTCAAACAATCCTTTCTTCCTTCACTGAAGATCTTGAGATATCCACTAAGTTTATAGTATTCCCCAAGTTTACAGTTTTCACCAAGAGGTGAAATAATCTTTAACTCACCCAATCATGATAAACGACTTACATATGGACTTTATGTGAAAATATTCACATTAATAAAGCTTATAGATAACACTGTCATTTGAAAATACTGGCCTTCTGATAGTGTAAATGCAACACTGCCTTCTTTTGGCAGTAGATACCTACTGTTCATCTTAGAAATGCTTAATCCTTCACTTACTACACTTACTCTTGTCTTGGAAACTTGGCAATATCATCATGGCTATTGCAACCACCCTCATCCAAGCAGGACTACATTTGAGGAAGCCCAGAAAAATGAACATGAAGGACAGCTGGGAACGAGAGGCTGGGAATGAAATGGCTAAAACTATTGCCAATTAAGCTCTGCTATCTACACCAATTACTTAACACCAAAGGAAATGCAGTCTGATTCATACATTCAACTTCACATGGTTTATGCTCTCCCCAAAGCCAGAAGAAAGAAAATCTGAGAGATGCCCCACCTCAGTTTATTTTCTAGACTCAGTGACCTTGAACCTCAAATATAGTTTTTCAGATGAGTATGTAAAAGTTTTACCAGCTCACATCAATAACTGTATAACCAGACTTTCCAGGCCACATATAACGATCTCTAAAAAAGTAAAATTAACCTGTCTTTACAACTGAGGACTATTAATACATGAAACAGATAATTGTAATGACTGGAGTTATTTCATTAGTTTCATAAATCGGACTTTCAAGATGGAGTAGAAGGAAGGAGATTCCTACCAGATATTAGCTACCTTTTAAAAACATAGACTATGTTACAGCTTATAAAACATTTTACAGTAATTCTATTATAAAGAGACAATTGTTGGATTACCCAGGTGATAAAAGGCTATTCCAGAGCTTCCTAACAGCTGTTAGGACGGGCGTGTTTTAGAGGGTTACTGGGGTGTTGAGATATTGATGCCCATAGCCCTCAGAAGGGCTGGGAAAGACCTAAGACTGTTTATGACCCCAGAGCCTCTGATCCCCTCTGGCCCTGAATAGCCACTTCTCTTTTCCCAGTGGCTGTGCAAACACTATGATTTTAGAAGGCACTAGTCTCCTCTGTTAAAAAGAATGTCTAGTACTTAGTAAGTCTTAAAATGAATGAAGTCAAAGTCCCCATCCCGGGGCTTCTCTGGTGGCGCAGTGGTTGACAGTCTGCCTGCCAATGCAGGGGAGGCGGGTTCGCGCCCTGGCCTGGGAGGATCCCAAGTGCCGCGGAGCAGCTGGGCCCGTGAGCCAGAACTACTGAGCCTGCGCGTCTGGAGCCTGTGCCCCGCAGCAAGAGAGGCCGCTACGGTGAAAGGCCCGCGCACCGCGATGAAGAGTGGCCCCGCTTGCCGTAACTAGAGAAGGCCCTCGCACAGAAACGAAGACCCAACACAGCCAAAAATAAATAAAATGCTGGCTTAACTCCTAGAGAGTTTCATTATTAAAAAAAAAGTCCCCATCCCTTTAGGTTTAAAATAAAATGATATAGTTTGGTACAGTATTACTGTAGTTGAACAATAATAGGATTACAGGCCTATTAATTTTTTGTCATTATTGTCGTTAAAGAAAGAAAAAAAGAAGAAATCCCTGAATGATCCATTTTCCTACTTTTCACAAGACTTCATAGACACCTGTATGTTTACCTTGCCACTATCTTGGTAATAGAATCACATTCACAACGTATATTCTAAGGCACATCATCCCTGAAACACTTAGATTTAAAGTGGTGTCATAATATCTCATTTAATAAAACCACCAGGCATAAAGCATGCTTTTATGCTTATTTTTAAAATTTCATAAACCATCTGAAAGAAATGGGTTTGGAAACAAGCTGCTGAAAGGCCGTGCTCCTGTTTGGGTGATATGGATGGAAGCATTTCCATTGTTCCAACATAGACGATGACCAACCAAATTGGAAAATCAGTACTCAATTTCCCTTCTCTGGGTCCTTTCACTCCCTTTTTGAGGCTACTCCTCTCCTGCTCCTTACCACCCCCATCTCCCTTTGCTCACAGACTCCAAAGCCCTTCTGCGCCAAGAAATCTGCCAGTATGAGAATCTAACTGAGGCAGAATGTTGTCTCCATAGAAGCTCAAAAGTCAGTACTTGTGGCTCACCTCCATGCTGATCATCAAGGCGTGGGCATGTGATTTAAATTCTGCTAACATGATGCATCTGCTCAGGAAGTTGAATTCAGGGAGAGTGAGGCAAAAGCAGGGACTGGCTTTGAATTTATTTCTGTGGTGGAAGTATCTGGAATGTGGTGGCAAATGAAAGTAGCATCTGTAGGGTCCAGTGTCATAATGTTATGATGCCAATAATGGCATTAGATGTTCACTGAGGTCTGGAATGGCAGCTCATACAAATGCTCCTTGGGAATGACCAACCGGTTCTTATATTCAGCAACCCTTGCAGTCTGTCTGTTTTCTCTTCTTGTTCTCTAGCCTTGCTGTGCATGTGTGTTGGGTTATAGTCAGATTCTGTTGTTTGCAATCTAGAGCTGAAACTGGGACTTCATGCCTAAACCACTTACATTAAGTTATTTTACTTCCTACCTATTCCTACCATATAAAGGCCCATAAAATAAATCTGAATTAGTTTTTTACAGAGAGTATGTAAAAGTAAGATTAGAAAGAAAGGTGTGGCCTATTTCTCTTACCAGATAATGTCTTCTTTGGCTGGAGATCATGCATCTGAGGCTGGTAATAGGAGATCTAGAGTTAAAGAAGATACCAGAGCGCTACAATATCTTTGCATGGTGAATAGCCACACAGCATGTTCAAATTCTCCACTTCCTTTCCCAATGATCCCTTCCTTTTAACCCATGCCATTTCAGCTCATCTATTTTTAATCTATCCATTTAGCATCAGCTTCACAGTTCCATATTTTACATTTTCCAGATTTGGGAATGTATCAGCCCCTCTTTATGATTCTCTGAAATCCACCCGTAAGCCCTCTATACCATTTCCTTCCTTGACAATAAAATTTCTACCAATGTGTCAGAACATATTCTTTTTATTAATAAGGATATTACTAACAGTGGCTTTTTAGATTATTCCATGTACCTTTCTTAGGATCTAACTATATCAAAAATGTCAAAAAAAGGCTTTGCATTACCCAGTACACATAGGAGATTTCAGTTTTTATGGCACTTTTTATCTGACAAGTTTATATTTCCAATAACTTAAAATGTCAAGATAAGTAAGTACCCTCAGCCTGCTCACTAGATCTGGGTCCTATTCAAATCCAGGTCTCTTTGGACAAAAAAACAGGTTTTCCACTCAGAAGCTCTAGAAGCTTCTTTCTTCAATTCACAATGTTAGTTCAAAGTTAGAAGCTTCTTTCTTCAATTCACAATGTTAGTTCAAAGTCCCAAACTTCTGCAGCAACAGAAGTACTTCTAAGGCCAGGGGATCTTACTCTTCTTTAAAGAGGCTAAATTGTCATTTAACTTTTGATTTTGGCATCACCAACAAGAAGACACTGGTTATCCAGGCTGGCCAAGTGATATGCAGATAGAAGTGGTTTATTAATGCTCTCTGACTGTGTTAAAGGGTGTCAGATTAGGGCTGAAGCCAAAAGTAAGAAAGTGCATAATCCCAGAGGCCTGTCTCAGACTGCTACCAGGGGAAGGAAGTTTGCCAGCATACGTTTCTGAATTTGAAGGCACGGCTGCTACCCTTTAGAGGGATTTGCTGGAACCATTAGTGAAAATAGGTTTAGTGGGATCTTTCAACAGATGCAGTTCAAGGATGGTTCTTGGAAGTAATTGTGTATACAAAAGTCATGATCGCTTGTTCAAAAGCTTGCTAAAGAACATTTTAAGAATCTGACCTGAAGTTCTCTGAAAATGGCTAATATCTGACTCTGGACAGTAATGAATCACTTCCCTGATCTTTTCTCTGCCCCAGCCTTTGACATAGTCTACTGCTCTTGAGTTTTGTTTTTTTGTTTTTGTTTTTTTCCCCCACAAATTGAGATGATAACTTTTCCTCTTGCTTAACTATAGGAGAATGTGTCACAGTATAATCTTACAATGAATTTTAAATTTAAAATTGGGAGGAGGGGGGCTTCCCTGGTGGCGCAGTGGTTGAGAATCTGCCTGCTAATGCAGGGGACATGGGTTCGACCCATGGTCTGGGAAGATCCCACATGCTGCCGGGCACCTGGGCCCATGAGCCACAACTACTGAGCCTGCGCGTCTGGAGCCTGTGCTCCGCAACGAGAGGCCGCGATAGTGAGAGGCCCGCGCACCGCGATGAAGAGTGGCCCCCCGCTCGCCGCAGCTAGAGGAAGCCCTCGCACAGAAACGAAGACCCAACACAGCCAAAAAAATAAATAAATAAACAATAATTAAAGGTGCTAATAATTTAAAAAAAAAAAAAAAAATTGGGAGGAGGACTTGAGTACTCCTACAATGCATAAAATGCTAATGGGAACTATGAAAATAAATAAAGTGTGGTATCTACCTTTAAGTACGTTACAATCTAGTGGGAGAAACTTGTATGTAAATGGCTGATTATGATACAAGGCAAAGTGAAATAAGCATTAACTAGAGGATAAGCTCATCCATGGTAACACAGGTAATGGAGCAATTAATTCTAACTGAAAGGGAATCAGAAGCTCCTTTGTAAAGGTGGTGGCATTTGAGAAAGCTGTAAAGAATAATTATAATTGTAGAGGGCCAGTAGAGGAGAAAAGGTGTTTCACTGCTGGAATAAAATTAGCATAAGCATATAGGTTCAATTCAAGAGTTGTTTTGTTCTGTTTCATTTTAATCTCGCACACACAAGACATTATGGTAGGCTTTGGAAGAGATGCAAAGAGAAATGATACGAGTTCTCTTTTCTCCTATAACTTAACTTCTGTTTTGAAAGAAAAAGTCATTTCTATATAAATATACGTGAAGAGTTCATCAGTAACATATAGTTGCCTGGAACAATGTACCTGAGTGGCAAGTCCTTTAAAATCTACAGCACAGGAGACCAAGAAGAGCTCGCTATTTCCAGAGAGAGTAAAAAAAAGGTTTCTAGAGGACACGGGGGTATGTGCTGTTTCTTGAAAGGTGGATAAAATTTGATGTGATAAATAAGGCGCAAGGGTATTCAAAATGACAGGTACAGCATGGACAAGACCTAAAGGCAGAAATGATCCTGGCATGCCCATGTGATTGGGAAAGCATCAACTTAGATGGAGTAGAAGGTGCCTTTTGGCCCATGCTAGGAAGAAAAAAACAGAAATTCACGTTTAGGTGAATTCAAACGCCTGCAAAGTTCAGGTAGGTATATTAAGTGAGCAAAGCAGACTGGGCATATAATGAGAGGTAATAAAGGAGACTATGGCCCAGTCTCAACCAAAAGAAAGACACTACTAAGCTCCAGCCATTTTCGTTTCCATGGTAAACTCTGCTCTAGTGTTGCCAGACCCTCCAATTTGTTACGATAGGCCATTAATCTGGATATATATATATGTATGTATATGTGTATATGTATATATATTCACATATATAATTAGAAAGTAATTCTTATAATAAAACATAAAACTTTGTTGGTCAAAACTCTACTGGACACATAAGAATTCTCTGAGTCACAATGAATCACGTCCAGTATGTGGACCACTGAGTTTCAACTTCTGCTGGACTGTAGTGGGCAAAGACTGCTGGAACTAAAGCTTCTGTTTTATATCCTATAGCCATTTAAGATTATAGACAGAGATGCAACATAAGGGCAGTAGCTAAAAAATGTTTTAATTAGGCTACAAAAATGCAGGCTATTTGTATATGAAAACTATTAAATGAAGGAAATTGATCGGAATTACTGACTGCTATTAAAGTTTTTAAAATGTTTTTTAGAGAAATTCATCTTAAAAGTCTATCCGTTGTTTCAACTGGTCACAAGAAAAATTTACAACAAAAATTTGGAAATATTTATTGACTCTAAATTGTTCTCAACTGTCTCATTTGCCTTTAAGAAGAAAAATTGCAGCTATGTGACTCTTCTCCACTCTAACAGGGGAAAGGGTTCAAGTTTGGGCCTGAAAGGGTACTTGATGAATGACACTTTATTTGCCATCACTACCAGTTGCCAATGTTGGAGGCCACTAGGATGTCTTGGTCAGGTTCAGTTGTGTGCTTGTTGTGCTTTGGTCCATGAGCCTAGCTGACTTTGAAACCAGGTGGAGTTTGAGTGTTTGCAAAAGATGCTTTGGGTCCTGCTGATTTCTGAATTGACAGAATTCATAAATCACTCACAAAAAATATTATGTGTGTCCACTCTTGGTTTAGGTTTTCTCCCAGCCTAGTGTGAAAAAACTGAAATTGATGTTAGGTATACAACTTCTAAGCCTTCACATTGCAATCCAGAAGGCTTGCTTTTAACAAAAAAGCTAATATTTTCTCTACCCTATCGGGAATTCCTGACAGGTAGAGGAGCTCAGTAACAGGGAAGAATTGGGTGGAATAAAATTTTCTCATGGAGATTACAATACTCCGCCTCAGTCTGAATGAAATGCAGCATTCCAGATGTTGCCTACATTTCACTGAAAACCAGCTGGTTGATTTTATGAACAATGCAAATCCTGTAATGTAACAGGGCTTCTCTAAGTGCTGATAAAACACTTAGAAGATCAACAAATCTTGAAAATGTGCTAACGAGCCACAAAGTCTGATTAAAAGCAAAGGTGCAATGTTCCAAAAACATTCTTTGTGATTTAGATAAGCATGACTTAGGTTTCATCATTGATGCCAGTACTTTAAAGGCAAATTGTGCAAAGATAAGAAAGTCTTGTTAATAAGAACAGTTCACAATAGCTCCTTACTGAGTTATTTTCAGGAAAAAGGGTTAAGACCTGAGAACTGCATAAAAGGAAAAGAAAGAAAGAGAAAAACAGGCCACATATACAGACCATTCACTTGCTAAAATATGAGCTATTAAGGCTTCATAACATAAAACATGACATTTTGAATTATTTAATTTGATGATTATTTATAAATAATAAGTCCAAGTTATGAGCAGATGTGAACAAAGATGAACATCTTCTGTTACTTAATTGTGGAGGATAGAATAGTTGGAAGTATTTTTCATAGACAATATCTCCATGGGAGAGAAAATGCTCACATATTTCAGCTTTGGTTAAGATCAAACTGATCAAATTAGCATTTTCATCTAATTTATTGCTCAGAATTCCCTTTAGTGAGGCACGCTTTTGATAAATTTCAAGAAAAGCTGTTTGGAGCAAAGTTTGAAATTAGACATAAAAAACCCAAAATGAGAAGATTTTAAGATAAGCCAAAAAGTATGTAAAAAACTAAAACAACAAAATTGTAAAGTCATAAACTATACTGTTATATTACTAATAAGATGTGACTTATACAGAATAACCCAGGATTATTCCATATTTATTGTATTTGTATTTGGGGTACAGGACATAATTTACCTGGAGAATTTCAATTAAAGTTACATACAAGTAATTAGAGGAAAAAGGATTTCTCTCTCTTCTGATTGAATGATAATGTAGCCATATTGGTTAGTTATCTTGTAAGGTCATCATAAATCATACAGGTATTGACAAAATTGTAATTAAATGTGTAAATAACTTTGTTTCATTTTTATTTTCTGATTTCAGATTATAAGAATTGATTGTGAACGGAGTGTTCCCACAACACATTTCACATTCTGGACACTTCAAAATTTCACTTCCACTTCTTTGCATATGAAGTCCAGATATGGGCGCTATACTATAGAGAATAAAACTATAAACTTAGTACCTCATACAGACATGGTGACTATAAGAGTGTGTTCACAAGACATTACCAATATGATTACAAAACTGAGACAGAAGCAAGATATAGGTACCATTTTGGTAGACTTTAGTCAGTTCCCTATAGGGCATTTTTCACCGGCTAAAAGGAGAACCACCGGTGCCGTCTTCTTTTTACTTACAATTCTATTCCCGAAGGTAGAAAAAAATCAGAGAACTCTGTACTTGATTTTGACCAACGAGAAAGGACCAGTTAAACTGAGTTTAGGGAAGAGATGCTGAACTACTCCAACACAATTATCTCCTTAAGCAAGTAAATGTATCGTCGCACCTCACTGATAAAGCAACTACCCTGTACCCTATTCGTGACACCAGTGACTTTTGAGGAGTTAGTATAGAAATATCATATCAAGAGTTGCAAATACACCTCCTTCATCTTTCCTTAGTATATCTTAAGCATGTCACTGTTTTAGAAATATTTTTAAAGAGATACTGAGAAGACTACGCGCCAAGGTTCATTAATGAGTTCTGTATCAACATTCTAGGAAAAGAGAACCACTAATCATCAGTTCTCTACAAAACTTGCCAAGCCTACCTTGTGGTATAGCTCTTCAGAGCTATTTCCTAATGAAGGCTATTCAACTGTTGATAAGCTTATATTTGTTAATTTCAAAGAGCAGCTTCCTCTCCCCACAAATCACCCATCTCCATCCCTTCCACCCCTTTCACAAAACAAATACGTACATCCAAATTTAATACGCCCCATGCGTAACATGAACAATTCTCTAGGTAGGATCAATGACTTCAGTATGTAATTTCAAATATTTTAGGGATCATGGGTCCACTGTCACCCTCCTCTTACGAAGTAATTAATAAGAAAAATTCAACCTGCGGTTTTCACAGATCACAAAGGCTTTTCACAAGAAAAACTACTGCCATGATGATTTCTAAAAATGGTTGGCTGACCTCATTCGAACTGTATCCACTGTTTCTGAATTCATATGAATTTAAATGCTTCTTTGAATTTTCTGTAAGTGTCTTGGAGAAATGTTAGTAACAGTGCTAAAATAAGAATACCATTTTAATGTGTGATTCAACAACTAAGCATTTATTAGCTGATTTCAGAAAATATTAACTTCGGTGCTGCAACCAAAACAAAATCCTGGTTCCGTATTTCTTAAGTAATCAAAGATTATGTGAAAGAACAAAATGGTGTTTTGCAAACAGATTACAAAAGAAGGTAGAAAGCATTTCTCTGGAAACATAGGACAAGTTTGCTCTGTTTAAGCAATGTAAACAAAAACCTGGGGGCTACCAATCAGACAGCTAAAAGAAGGCTTGGAAACTATTACATACTTATCACATCTGGCCTAATTATATCTCCTAACAACTCTAGCATTAATAAACATTCACAAGTGGCTAAAGGCCTGTGGGTAATTTATATAATGCATATATTTATAAAAGCCTTTTTTCTCCAGTGAATATATTTACTTCCCAGAGATAAATTTCAAATCACACAACCACAGGATGCAAGCCCTTATCAGAGCAATCTACTTCGAAACAAGCCACACAGACTGAGATCTTCTTTCCATATGTATGAATATTTAGTAGTTATATAGATGCAAATGTCAGGAAGAGAGCAGCTGTTATTGGGGACAGAGACTTACCAGTACTTGTCAGGAAGTTAACATTTCTCATCACACCTTCTGTGTAAGCTCCTGGCTCGTAACTGTCCATTTCACCCGTGACAATGTGAGCAACTCTTGCGGCCCGTCCTCTGATAGCACCTGCAGCTCGATCTAAATTATCAGCATCCTGGTCTCTCAAGGCTATGATACATTTGTTGACATCTTCTAGGATATGGCTCTCTGTAAGTGAACAGGTCGAATTAGTTTTGTGGTTTTTTTTTTTTTTAATCACGCAAATCTAGCATACTATAATTTATGTTAATTTCTGGTTGTGGATAATGTGCACATTGGGAATAAAAGACATTGACAACTAAGAAGAAAAAATACAGATGTGACTTTGCTTATACCTTTTTTAATAGCTCATCTTGTAAAATAAAAATTTTGCATTTTTATCAGTAAATTTTATAGATCGCATCTTATTTTAGATTCTAGTTCCAGTAGATTAGATTTTAGATTTGAGTGACTTACAGACGGAAATTAAGGAAAGATTCTAGATTAAAACAAAAATAAAATGTATAATGATGGAATACTTAATCCTGATTAAGCACAATACTATGCCGCTTATGAAACTCTTAAAAAAATCACCTGCCCTAAATATATAGAAAAATATAACTATGGTGTTCCATTCAACTAATGTTCACTGATGTACGATATTTAACACAATTACAGAAATATTATAAATTAGCAAATGATGAAAACGGTGAAATATATAATTTTATATTGTAAAGCAATAACCTCACTACATCTGTGAAAAGACTTATATATAAAAAAGGGCTTTAAAAAGATTGATTGACTTGAAGTAAATGAATCCCAGAGAAATTTGCTCACCCTGAAGAGTATCTCCAGACCTCTTTCTCTCCTTCCTTCTTTGCATGATTAGGGCGTGAAGACAGCTGGGAGTTATTAGTATAGCACAACAATGTTTTCTTTTTCTATAAAATGATTAATACTCCCAGAATAAAACTAATGAGTGGAGCTGAGTAAATATGTAGACTATCAACAAGCATGGGCAATGATATTTCTAAGAAATTAAAAGAATACTAAAGAAATGGTTTCTATTTTTACTAAATGAATCCCCACCCCAAATCTTTAAAGACTCTATTACTTCAAAACACACAGAGAAAACAACTACAACAAAAAGGCCTCAGTAATTCCAGAACATATTGTTAACTTCTCCTTCCCCCTCCCCCTCCCCTTCTCCCTCTCTCTCTCCCTCTCCCTCTCCCTGGATTTGCTGACTTTCTGCAGGTAAGCTACACAAGACAGGTATTCATAAAGCTATTTCCTTGCAGAGTCACACCTTCCTCTTACTGCGTAGAGCATAATATCCAAACTGTCAAAGAATATGGTCGTTGGTGAACTTCTTAGACCTGATATCTACTATTCCTCTGCATGTCCCTCATGCTTTAGTTATATCTATTTTACAAATTTCCAAATCTGCCATGTTTCCTCATGCCTCTGTGCCTGTGGGCATATTAGAACCTTGACCTAGACTGTTCTTTTGGGTTCCTGGACCCAATGTCAACGTGTGTGTGTGTGTGTGTGTGGAGGCTTCCCCACACCAACAAGCAACTCTCTGTACACCAACTGGGTGGCCTGTAATTCAACTCAATTCTGACACCATCTACCTGGAGATAGCATCAGATTCCACAGGTTAAGGGTTTAGTCCCACAAGACTGCCCCTTCCCACCCCCCTACAGACACCAGCCAAAAGCCTAGATCGTTATCTGTGCTTCTGCTACAATTTGAAGGTTCCCCCCTTCTGGACTTCAGTCGCCGGTCCAACTTCAGGTTGTTACATATATTTCTGACCAACTAGCTATAAATCAGAGGTTCCCACAACCCCCTTTTTAGGTTTGATTATTTTGCTTAGAGTAGCTCACAGAACTCAGAGAACCATTTTACTTACTAGATTTAACTTTTATAACTCAGGACCAGCCAGATGGAAGAGATGCAGAGGGTAAGGTATGGGGAAAGGCCCAGAGCTCCATGCCCTCTCCAGGCATGCCACTTTCCCCAAATCTCCATGTGCTCATCAACCTAGAAGCTCTCCAAAACCCATCCTTTTGGGATTTTATGGAGGCTTCATTACATAGGCATGATTGATTAAATCACTGGCCATTGGCAATTGATTCAGCCTCCAGCCCCTCTACCCTTCCCAGAGGTAAAGGGGTGGAACTAAAAGTTCTAACCACATGGTTGGTTGCCCTGTCAACCAGCCCCCATCCTTGGGTGGGGCGGGGGTGGTCCCAAAGTCACCTCATTAACATACAAAAGACAGCTTTATGGCCCTCATCACTCAGTATATTCCAAGGGTTTTAGGAGCTCTGTGCCAGAAACAGGAAAAGAACAAAGATATACCTCTTATTCTAAATCACAATATCGTAACTGCCAATCCCCTCTGGTCTGCTTGCTCAACTCCTACTATTCTTTTTTTTTTTTTTTTTTTTGGCCATGCCTCATGGCTTGCAGGATCTTAGTTCCCCTACCAGGGACCAAAACCGTACCCCCTGCAGTGGAAGGGCAAAGTCCTAACCACTGGACCACCAGGGAATTCCTTACTATTCTTTTAAGACACTAGTTAAATGCCCTGCCTCAGGAAATCCATGCTGACCTAGAACAAGGCAAACTTTGTTCCAAGTTGTTTGGGGTTCACATAAAATGGTTTATATGTTTTCATTAGAGCTTCTTTCTGTGTTTTAGCGATATACTAATGAAACTATCTCTCTAGTAGACTAACAAATATATGTGAGTGCAGGAATTTTATCTTATTCCTTGAGGTATCTAGACTTTGGTACAGTGCATAGCACCTGTTAGGTTAACAAGAATGTTTGTTGAATGAATGAATGAAGTCTTCTTGTAAGATGCACCTGGGAACAGTACACTATTTTGTCTAAATCCTAAATCATGGGTTATGAACATTGGTAGACACATTTCTGTAGCATTAAAATTAGTCAATTTAAGCCCTATTAAGGACAGTAAGTTCATTTGCATGAAAAAGACTAAGTACGGAAAACCTTCATTATAAATTCACTGGAGTTTTAACCTAATTTGTAGCATTCAGTTATGAATGTGTCATTAAGGCCTGTAATAAATCCAGGCACAGTCCCATCTCAACAGAAAGCACATGTGTATCATCACCATCATGTTTCCCTTGGAACTGAAGTGCAAGTATAAATGTGGAAGGCATAATAATGATCAGTTTTTTAAAAATCCACAGATGTGCCCTTTAATGACACATTAAGAAGCTGTTATTTTCCAAGTAGGTTGGTAAGTTTTTTTAAAAGCAAACACAATATATACGTATTCAATGCATGTTTAATCTGTATTCACTGAAGGTGCTTAATTTTAGATTGCAGAGCTGTTTTTCTCAGTTCTGTGAAAGTGAAAAGATATTTAGGAAAGAAAAAACATTGTTCATTTTTGGAAAATTAATTATCTAATAAACTCAGTAATTTCTGTTTAATTAAAGGTGAAATTATAGCTGTCACAAACTATTTTTTCCTATGAATTTTGCACTGGAAAAAATACAAAAAAATATTCACTAACAATGAATGTTCACTTCTTTAAAACAATGATATATATGCTTCACAATTTATTTTATTACTTTAAGTGGAGAATAAAAAATACAGTAAGAATTTTCCTGGTTCTTTTTTGCTTGGCCTTATAGAAGTTTGTGTGGTTATTGCTTTAGATTGTGCAACACAATCAGAAGCCCTGGTGTTAATTATGTTGAAGAACCATAGAGGTAAGGTCAGATATGGAAATAAAAATCTTACATGAAAATATACAATATAAAATAACATAAGGAAAATAAATGACAAGAAGCATATACCCAGAGTTTATCTGAAGCAGCTATACTGAGAAGGTTGGAGATGATGGCTAAATGATCTTTTGAACTACTAAGATTAAATATAGCGCAGAAGCATTAGGAAAGGGTTGCAAGATTTCCATTATTGTGACACTTCCCCATTATTCTGAATGTTTCCCAAAATGCCAGCAACAATTATTTGCATGAAATTCTAAACAGAGTGCCAGAAAAAGAAAAAAAAAATTGGGCACCTCCCATATACACAGTAAATAAACATTAAGCTAATGTCTTGAAAACAAGTATTTCTTTATTTCAGGTGAACTTAAGTAGTTAAAAAGGCCTTCATGATAGCTTGAGTTTTTATGTCTAGATATATAACTCCACACCTCTAGGAAAGAAATAAAACACCAAATACTTTGTATAAAACTTTCTACTGACGTATCTCTTAAGTCTTCGCTGATGGAATGAGTTTACTTGTTAGACGCAGAAAAAATCATTAGGAGCTCTACCTCCAATTTATTTTTATTCTCACTACACATGTACTTGGATTTAACAATTACATAATTTTTACAATGAGGTTTAAAAGAAAGAAAATATGTTATTATAAAAGAAGTACACTTGGGAAACAGTTGACCGTTGAACAATGCTGGCACTAACTCGTATATAACTTGTATCAATAGTTGGCCCTCTGTATCCCCAGTTCCTCTGCAGATTCAACTAACCATGGACGGTGTAGTACTGTGATATTTACTGTTGAAAAATATCCTCATAAAAGTGGACCTGTGCAGTTCAAACCCATGTTGTTCAGGGGTTAACTGTATTATATATGTTTTGAAGGACTGATTGAAGATTTGTCTTAATTGTTTCAGAGTGTCAGCTTAACATTTGATTTGGGGTGACGGGTGAAATGTCCTACTGTTACTGCAAATCCTAAAGTACATTATTTTAAGAGCAGAGAATTGCTGAACTACTAGCAATTACTGTCATTCATTTTATAGCTATCCTGAGATGCAAAGGATGATTTTTATTATGTTGGAAAATGGTAATAAAGAGGGCAATAAAGGAACTGATCTTAGACTACAAGACATTTCATTTGTTGCAAACTTCTCTGGGTGGCTCCATCTTCAGTCATCGCAGCAAGTGTAGCACAATAAGATTTTGAAATACATTTAAAATTTTGTTCTTAATTCTTCAGTTTTCTACAATTAAAGCTAGAACTTGCCTCAGGGAAAGTAGAAAACAACATCCAAAGCAGAATTTTATAAATCCATAACCCAAAGAACAGACCTAAAGTAGAAGGACATTTTATTCACAAAAGCCACACTTAAAGTTGCTTTCTTTTAATTCCCAAAGCTGGGCTTTGGATACATCAATGGCAAAACCTGAAGAGGTAGAGAGTTT
Organism: Eschrichtius robustus; assembly: GCF_028021215.1. Lineage (NCBI taxonomy): Eukaryota > Metazoa > Chordata > Mammalia > Artiodactyla > Eschrichtiidae > Eschrichtius > Eschrichtius robustus. Next base: position 72,086,266 of record NC_090830.1, read on the forward strand.
ATGCTATAATCCATTGAATGGGGAATAATCTACCACAAACTGTTTCCTCCCCTGATATCTGCATATGTAAAACAAAATTCTAAGGAGGAAAGGAGAAGAGAGAAAAGAATATTTTTCTAAAGAGAAAACTTTTTTTCCAAAGAGACTGAATTATAAGCCAAAAGAGGTTGAGTTTCTTAAACTGGCAAGATTAAGTTTAGCAACCCATTGTATATGAGCTCAGAGATTTAACTAAGTATAAGAAAATGTTTCCTTTTGCACACCTGAATCTCTACCTGTAAATTTAAAATTCATTACATAGGCAACTACACAGTAATTTTTCTCTTTCACCCCCCCCCCCCAAAAAAAGAAGCTATAAAGCCAATGGAATACACCAGTATATAAGTTAATTGTTGTTTATGTATCTACTTAAAGGTGGCCAAAATTTTTTTAGTAAGAATTTGATCATGATGATTGTTCTCCAAATAACTAATATCCTGCATAAATATCTAGGCAAGTACTCTTCTGAGAATAAAGAACATGTATGTAGCTAAATGTAAAACTTTTTGAAATTTCATATCCCTTTTCTACATCCTTAGAACCTTTCCTCTGTCTCCTTTCCTGAACCTAAGTATTGCGCTATGTGTTAGAAAATGTAGATGATGTAAAAGATAAATAAGGTAAATCCCTTTCTGTAAAGGGTTTAAAAGCTAGCAACCAGAAAGAATTACTTTCTTTTTAAAAATTAAAAAAAAATTATTGAAGTATAGTTGATGTAAAATATTAATATTATATAAGTTATAGGTGTACAATATAGTGATTCACAATTTTTAAAGGTTATACTCCATTTATAGTTATAAAATATTGGTAAGAATTACTTTCTTTCATTATCTTTTATTCTTCCTAAAATACGATAGTCAAAATTATCTCATCATTTTAATGAAGTTTTGTTAACCTTTATCACAAAAGTTTGCCTAGTTTCTCTGCACTATAAGCTATTTATTCTTCATTGGACTTTAACCAGCTCAAACTTACTTGACCCACTTCTGACAATAATCAAAAGAAAAATAAAGATTGCTATTCCCAAACTAGTTCTTTACCAAACTATACTTAAAGGAATTCTGCTGTACTTATGCAGACACAATTCTATAGAAATAAACACACACACACACACACACACACACACACAAAGAAAGTAACTGAAGTCTTCAGATTTCTTTTCATAAGTCTTAAGTAGGCTCTTACAACAGTTTTCTCTGTGAAGCAAAGAAATTTATCAAAAGCTTAGAAATAGGCAAAAGGTACTATCGCTTGCCCCTTCAGTGTCCTCCTGGGCAGACGTTGTGAACCAAGCCTACCTGGCAGATATCTAATTCTCCAGCAGTGTGTATCTTTTTTCCACTTGCTATTTACTGTTGGTTAGGATGTTTTACAATTCTGTAGGGGTTTTACAGTTCTCTAGATGCTCATTTTGCTTAGCTATGTAAATAATTCTTGTCACACAGGAATGCAAATATATTTTTATCTGATAGAGATGGGAATAATTTTTACAGAAAACATAATCCTGAAGGTTACACATTTTTACCGTTCTATAGGACCATGAACCAGTTTTTTTTCTAAGTTAGAATTTTATTTAACCATTCTTTCTTTATCCAGTTCTCCTTAAACAAGTATTATCATCTTGGCGTCTCTCGATAGTGAATTTTTGACACATGTTCACTTTAAATTTGTAAAAGTTGCTTTCAGCTTTGGAAAATTATTCTTTTGACTGTGTATTTTGTCTTGGAAGCTACTAATTTTTCAAGTATTTTTTCTACCCAGGGGGAAAAAATGTAAAGGATAAATTACATGTGGAATCATAGACCTACATGTAAAGTGCAAAACTTTAAAGCTCCTAGGAGAAAATCTAGGTAGCCTTGAATATGGAAAGGACTTTTTAAATACAACACTGAAAGTATAAAAAATGAAAGGAAAAATTAATAAATTGGACTTCATAAAAATTTAAAACTTCTGCTCTGTGAAAGGCACGGTTTGTTAAGAGAATGAAAAGGCAAGCACAGATCAGAAAAACATATTTGCAAAAGATATTTGCAAAAGGACTGGTATCCAAAATCAACAAAGAATTCTTAAAATTCAACAATAAAAATAAAAAAGTCTATAAATATTAGCAAAAGATCTAACAAAGACACCCAAACAAAGAAGACATATAAATGAAAAGTAAGCATATGAAAGGACACTTAACATCACATATCATCAGGGAATTGCAATTAAAACAACAATGAGATACCACTACACACCTATTAGAATGGCCAAAATTCAGAACCCTGAGAATACCAAGTACTGAGGAGAATACAAAGCAACAGGAACTCTCATTCATTGCTGGTGGAAATGCAAAATGGTACAGCCACTCTGAAAAACAATTTTTCAGTTTCTTATAAAACCAAACATGCTCTTACCATGTGATCCAGCAATTGTGCTACTTGGTATTTACCCAAATGAGGTGAAAACTTACATCTACACAAAAACATCACATGAACAGTTATTGAAGCTTGCCTTATAATTACCAAAACTTGGAAGCAACCAAGATATCCTTCAACAGGAGATTGGATAAACAAACTGTTATACATCAATACAATGGAATATTATACAGCAATGAAAATAAATTAACTATCAAGCTACAAAAAGACATGGAGGAAATTTAAATACATATTGATAATAAATTAAGCCAATATGAAAAGGTTACATACTGCAGTATTCCAACTATATGACATTTTGGAAAAGGCAAAACTATGGACACAGTAAAAAAAAAAAAATCAGTGGTTGCCAGGGATTCAGGGGTAAAAAGGGAGGAATGAATAGATGTAACACAGGGGATCTTCAGCATAGTGAAACTATTCTGTATGATACTGTCATGATGGATGCATGTCATTATTACATTTGTAAAATCCATAATTTTTTTTTTTAAATCCATAGAATTTAAAACACATAGTGAACCCTAATGTAAACTACAGAAGGTAGTTAATGAATCAATATTGGTTCATCAATTACAACAGCAAAGAAGATTCTTCAAACATTCACTATTCAATGCCAAGTCCACTTTAGACTTTTAAGCACTGTGTTCAGCTTCTAAACTGGAAGAAAACTAATAATGTTCAATCTTCCATATTCAATAACATTCATAATTTACAGATATCTATAATTAATGTGGTAGGAATTTTGAACATTCTTCAATTTTCCAAGAATATAATTAAGAAAAAGTTTGATCCTTTCCCCAACTCCTTCCTAGCTTTTACACAGTAACATCTCTGATCGTCAATTTGCTTGAGTTTTTAACAAATAATTTTGGAATGCCTGTTTTCCATAACGTGCATATCATAATCAACATATGCACATTATTTCATTAAATTCTTATAACATTCCTAAGAGGTAGGTCTCTTACCTATCAATTTTTTTTCAAAAAAAAAAAAAACACTTTATTTTTAAGGGAAGTTTTACGTTCACAGCAAAATTGAGCAGAAAGTACAAAGGTTCCCACTTACCCACTCATGCATAGCCTCCCCATTATCAACATCCCCAATCAGAGTAGTACATTTTTTACTGTCCATGAAGCTACACTGACACAATATTATCACCCAAAGTCCAAAGTTTAATACATTAGAGTTCACTCTTGCTATTTTACATTCTTTGGGTTTGAACAAAGGTATAATGACATATATCCACCATCGTAGTATCATACAGAACAGTTGCAGTGCCCTAAAAGTCCTCTGTGCTCTGCCTATTTATCTGTACCCCATGCAACCCCTGGCAACCACTGGTCTTTTTACTGTCTCCACAGTTTTGCATTTTTCAGAATGTCATATAATTGGAATCATACAGTATGTATCTTTTTCAGATTGGCTTCTTTCATTTAGTAATATGCATTTAAGCTTCCTCCATGGCTTGTTGGCTTATTTCGTTTTAGCACTGGATGATATTCCATTGTGTGGATGTACCACAGTTTATTTACTCATTTACCTACTGAAGGACATCTTGCTTGCATGCAGATTTTGGCAATTATGAATAAAGCTGCTATAAACATCTATGTGCATGTTTTTGTATGGATGTAACTTTTCATTTTATTTTGGTAAATACCAAGGAGTATGGTGATTGTTAGGTCGTATGTTAAGAGTATGTTTAGGTTTTTTTGTTTTTTGTTTTTTAATTTTTATTGGAATATAGTTGCTTTACAATGTTGTGTTAGTTTCTACCGTATAGCAAATGAATCAGCTATATGTATACATATATCCCCTTTTTTTGGATTTCCTTCCCATTTAGGTCACCACAGAACACTGAGTAGCATTCTCTGTGCTGTACAGTAGGTTCTCATTAGTTATCTATTTTATACATAGTATCAATAGTGTATGTATGCCAATCCCAATCTACCAATTCATCCCACCTCCCCTTCCCCCTTGGTACTCATACGTTTGTTTAGCTTTGTTAGAAACTGCCAAACTGCCTTCCAAAGTAGCTGTATCATCTTATCAGTTTTAAAGATGAAGAAATCAAGGCTTTGAGCAGAAATGTATCATTCCAAAATTCAGAGTTACAGTAATTGAGCCATAGCTTGAAATCAAGTTTATCCCACCTACTAAGGTCCTAGAAATGGTAAGGTCTCATCTGGCTTTAAAATATGGTTATTCTATAATTATATTATTCAGCTACCCCAAATGTACAATGGGAAGGAGAAATTATAGGTCTAAAATATTTTCTAAATTTTATAAAAATGGTGCAAAAGATTGTTTATAATATTATGTACCTGAATGCATTATACGTTTTCACATTAATTTTAACTGGGCATGAAATGTCATCTAAGTATATATTTTTTCTTTTTTTACAAGAGATAAATAAACTGACAGCAAGCATTGTAAATGGATGACCACAACAAAAGCAACAATGATTGTAATTACCAAACACGAAACACACTCATACTATGTCATAATATTGACATTCAGTCCAGTAATCCTCCAATGTAACAGCTCCTTCACTTTGCAGTGATAATTGATTTGTATATTTTTGGCCTCTGAGTCCTTGTGGGATTTTTTTTTTTATTCAAAAAGAAAGTCACAAAAATTATAATCATCCTCACCAGTTCACTCAGTCCCATGTAATTAATTTTTTTTTCATCTTGATCTTTTGTTAGCACTTTTATGAATTCATCAGTTTTCCATTAAAGTTCTGAAAATGCTTATTCATTCAGTTCAGCACTGTAGTCAGTTACCAGAAACCTGTACTTCTCAGAGTCTTTTCCATGAATTCCTTGAAGATGAAACTCTTTTATAGGAATATTTTTGCAAAAGCATCAGAGTACACCCAGAACTGACTGTAAATGACAAAAGACTTAAAAAGGACCACGGTTAAAGATTTGATGAAAGTTCATAATAATGCAATTGACAAGGAAATTTAGTTATTTCTGAGATATACATTTTAAAGTAATAACTAGAATTATGACTTATAACATTATACCAGAACATATAAGATTTTTAGAAATTTCATGTAATGTCTGAAACATTTATGTTAACATATTTCCATACAAATAACCCAAAGAAAGTTTAGTATTAGTTGTTTTTTTGTTTGTTTGTTTGTTTTTTTATACTGCAGGTTCTTATTAGTCATCAATTTTATACACATCAGTGTATACATGTCAATCCTAATCGCCCAATTCACATCTAAGCATATTTAGAGGGATAGTTTTAATTCTGCAAATTAATTAATTTAATTCTCACATGGACAGTGCTCTAGTAATGTCAGTATTCTGGATCTGTATAGAGACATCATAGCTAGAGGGAACCTAAAGCATACTAGAGACATCAGCAGAGAAGACGGCCATAGAAGAAGAACTTAGCAAATGAAATTTAATGCCTCAGTTATTTACCTACTCTGATGTCGGAGCAAAAGTCTAGGTTATTGCATTTTATGCTGCCCTTATCTTGGCAAAATAAACAAACAGAAAAAGTAAACCAAACCTTAGGTTTTCTTATTCAGCCCATACTTTCTTGCATTGACTCCTCCTAGACTGAGCTCTTTCATGCTAACTGTCCCATTGCTTCTTCTCCCATAGACCAAGAACCCAGTAACAGCTAATATCAAAGCACTGGGTTTAAAAAAAAATAGCTTTGGGGATATTACTAGATTGAACATCAGGACTGTCAGCAGGAACAGACAGTAGTGAGCAATTCTCCTATATTATGCAATGAAACCATTCAGTTTCTGCACACTGGATGCTAATGCTGGAGGCCTCTGTGGCTGGATACTCTTGTAAAAAAAAAAAAAAACAATCAGTACTCATTTGAGTGCTATTCCTTGCTTATAGTTCAAAATACAAAACAACTTGGGTGACCAACTTTGAAATTTGTACTTTTGAGCAAAGAGAGAAGAAAATCCCGCACTAGGATGACCTTTTTAATGAACTCCTTGAGGTATATGACACATATAGTAGAACAGAAACTCAAAGAATAAAGCACATAAAATTGCAAATGTACAGATAAAATTAGTAACAACTGAGTTGTTTATAACCTGGCAAATTTAATTTTTTTCCAGAATATTAAGTATGCAGTTTGATTATTTCAATTACTTTCTAAAATACAATATCTCTCCACATTAAAAAAGGGGGGGGGGGAGCTAACAATTAAAAAAGATAAGACTGTTATTGGATATATGCCTTAGGGAAGTTCATTTTCCTAGTCAATAAATTTATTTTAAACTCAATCACAATGTTCTTTTGTTGAAATTTATATTTCTCTTATATTTTGCTCTCAGATGCACAAAAATTCACGAAGTAGATCCCTCTCCATGAGATAAATTCTCTTTCTCAGTCTCATTAGTAACTGTTTCAAGGAATCTATTAAAATCTGGAATTTGCCATACACATGACAAAGAAGTCCATGAGGTTAGAAGCAAATACAAGGTGTGATTTCCAAACCCTGAATCAGTGTAAATATTCTGGATCAACATGATTGTTTTTAACAATATTGAAATCCCTGCAAAACTACATGTAACTGGACAGCAAATTATAAGGACTGATAAAAAGTGAAGGGTAAAATATACTGTTCAAAATACATAGGTACCATTTTCTAGGGGACTCAATATACTTCATATTAACTCAGATTTCTAAAGAGTCTGTGTCTGTTAGTTACCCCTCCATGAAGCTCCCATAGCACTCTTTAGAAGATTCTCTAATGAATCCTATTCATAGCCATCCCATAACCTCTGAACTAAATCCCAATTTCACCAGCATCAGTAATTTTTATCTAAAGAGTTCTCCTTTTCTTGGTGCTTTATGTATTTAAATACTGCTATTTGATTTTCTAATTTAACTCTGAAAACATACACTGAATCCAAAATCTTATTGAATAAACAAGGATTTATTCAGATATTAAAATAAGGATACTAAAAATCTCTTCTTGTTAGATTTAAACTTTTTTTTTTTCTAATGGGTAAGATGTAATCAAGCAGAAATAATTAACAATGCAACTTACTGAACTTTATTAAGATCTCTAAGTGAAACTATCATGAATTAAAATTTCAAGAGAATGATTATAAAGGTTTTCACCTTAATTATAAATTGGGTATCCACGTGAAAGTGCTGTCTAAAGTTGATGACATGTATTAACACCGTGTAAATGGACCCAGTTTATGGAAATGCTGTGGAAGAGGTACCTAATTAAAAGGTAAAACAGCACTTTAAAATTGTTTCTGTGACAGGTACAGAAATATTTATGAGCAGTTTAGCAATGGCCAGCAAAAAAAATCACTGGAATAGTTATTAAACATTTTAGAGAAATGAATTTACTCTTCAATCTATGCAATGGATTGGTGGAGTTAGGTCAGAAAATGACAGTCCCAAAATTATTACTCTCAAAGAAATTCCTTTTCTAGTAAACCAAGATGCCCTCCTATACATATGTAGATTTATGTCAGAATAAAATTTAAACTGCAGTTAGTGACTGAAATAACTATCAATGAGTTTATTTTCTAACGCAAACTAAACAGTGGTGAATATAAATACCTTTATTTTCTGGAATGTTATAAAAATTTTTAAAGTTATAAAATATTTAAATTGCATAAAAGGATACTTATGGGTTAATTTTAATGGAAAAATCGGGCTGTATATCTATTAAAATAGAATTTTTATATAAAAATCCTATATATGTTTATATATTTGTTTATAATATAGTACATCATTACATACCTTTCCAGAAAAAAATCTAGAAAGAAATTTCCAAGCTCCTAATAGTTTTTAACAGGTAGCATCATCATGGATAATTTTTATTTTTTCTAAAGCATTTATTTATTTTTTGTAAAATAATACTATATGTCATAATACATAAGTCTTATCATGTTAATGATTACCATTTCAAATTATACTCTATCTTTAATTAACAGTGTTATTAAAGAGTGAACCTCAATAGGTAAAAGTTAGATGACTAAGCACACACCAATTGTTAAGAACTATATATTGCTAAGGTAAATATATGCCTGATGCCCCCAGATAAATCTTAATACCATTAGTTCTTCCAGGATTATTTTTCCTCTCTCTCAACTTTCTGCCTGAAAACTAGTAGTAATTGTAAACTGGCATTTTTAAAAATTCATTTATTCAATGAGTATTTACAGAGCTCCTACCACTAGATATATTGCCGGGTAAAGGAGGTGACAAGATAAATAACTCATTGTCTTTGCTTCAAAAGAACTCACAGTCTAATGACAGAAAAGAGCACCTAAACAACTAACTACAAGAAACATGATTAGTGTCATACTGTATATGGGTAAGAGTGGCTAAACCATTTCCTTTTCCTACAGTGCACTTCCTCTTTCTATGTTTGTACATCGTTGCATTACATACCATGGATTGTTCCATTAAGATCAGACTGATCCAGTGAGTATGTCTTGGTCCTTTTTAAGTTCATTGTGTATTTACATGTTCCTTGATGACTGTGAAAGTAGGGGTGTAGTAATTTTCCTATCAAAATGATATGTATATGATCAATAGTCTCTCATGGCTCTAACTACGAGAGTTTGAAGACAAGTAACTGATGTTCTGTCCTATTCATTGCTAGCGTGATACCTGCATAAAAACTGAAGAAGGGGATTGGCGGCGTGAACACAGCCTGAAGGGGTTAGCGCACCACAGCTAGCCGGGAGGGAGTCCGAGAAAAAGTCTGCAGCTGCCGAAGAGGCAAGAGACTTTTTCTTCCCTCTTTGTTTCCTGGTGCGCGAGGAGAGGGGATTCAGAGCGCCGCCTAAACGAACTCCAGAGACGGGCGCGAGCCGCGGCTAACAGCGCGGATCCCACAGCAACAGGGGCGCAGAGGGAAAAACGGAGAGACTCCCGCACAGAGGCTCGGCGCCGAGCAGCGCTCACCAGCCCGAGAGGCTTGTCTGCTCACCCGCCGGAGCGGGCGGGGCTGGGAGCTGAGGCTCGGGCTTCGATCGGATCGCAGGGAGAGGACTGGGATTGGCGGCGTGAACACAGCCTGAAGGGGTTAGCGCACCACAGCTGGCTGGGAGGGAGACCGGGAAAAAGTCTGCAGCTGCCTAAGAGGCAAGAGACTTTTTCTTGCCTCTTTGTTTCGCTGCGCGCAAGGAGAGGGGATTCAGAGCGCCGCCTAAACGAACTCCAGAGAAAGGCGCGAGCCGCGGCAATCAGCGCGGACCCCAGAGACGGGCGTGAGACGCTGGGGCTGCTGCTGCCGCCTCCAAAAAGCCTGTGTGTGAGCACAGGTCACTCTCCACACCGCCCCTCCCGGGAGCCGGTGCAGCCCGCCACTGCCAGGGTCCCGTGATCCCCGGACAAATTCCCCGGGAGAACGCACTGCGCGCCTCAGGCTGGTGCAACGTCACGCCGGCCTCTGCTGCCGCAGGCTCGCCCCGCCTCCTCCGTACCCCTCCCTCCCCCCTGCCTGAGTGAGCCAGCGCCCCCGAAGCAGCTGCTCCTTTAACCCCGTTCTGTCTGGGCGGGGAATAGACGCCCTCAGGTGACCTACACGCAGAGGCGGGTCCAAATCCAAAGCTGAACCCCAGGAGCTGTGTGAACAGGGAAGAGAAGGGGAAATTTCTCCCAGCAGCCTCAGAAGTAGCGGATTAAAACTCCACAAACAACTTGATGTGCCTGCATCTGTTGAATACCTGAATAGACAACGAATCATCCCAAATTCAGGAGGTGGACTTTGGGAGCAGGATATATTAATTTTTCCCCTGTTCCTTTTTTTTTGTGAGTGTATATGTATATGCTTCTGGGTGATATTTTGTCTGTATAGCTTTGCTTTACAATAGCTTTATTTTGCTTCACTATATTATAGCTTCTTTCTTTCTTTCTTTCTTTCTTTCTTTCTCTCTCTCTCTCTCTCTCTCTCTCTCTCTCTCTCTCTCTCTCCCTCCCTCCCTCCCTCTCTCTCTCTCTCTCTCTCTTTCTCTCTCTTTCTTTCTTTCTTTCTATTTTTTCTCCCTTTTACTCTGAGCCGTGTGGACAAAAGGCTCTTGGTGCTCCAGCCAGGCATCAGGGCCGTGCCTCTGAGGTGGGAGAGCCAACTTCAGGACACTGGTCCACAAGAGACCTCCCAGCTCCACGTAATACCAAACGGCGAAAATCTCTCAGAGATCTCCATCTCAACATCAAGACCCAGCATCACTCAATGACCAGCAAGCTACAGTGCTGAACACCCTATGCCAAACAACTAGCAAGACAGGAACACAGCCCCATCCATTAGCAGAGAGGCTGCCTAAAATCATAATAAGGACACAGACACCCCAAAATACACCACCAGACGTGGACGTGCCCACCAGAAAGACAAGATCCAGCCTCATCCACCAGAACTCAGGCACTAGTTCCCTCCACCAGGAAGCCCACACAACCCACTGAACCAACCTTAGCCACTGGGGACAGATCCAAAAACAACGGGAACTACAAACCTGCAGCCTGTGAAAAGGAGACCCCAAACACAGTAAGATAAGCAAAATGAGACGACAGAAAAACACACAGCAGATGAAGGAGCAGGGTCAAAGCACACTAGACTTAACAAATGAAGAGGAAATAGGTAGTCTACCTGAAAAATAATTCAGAATAATGATAGTAAGGATGATCCAAAATCTTGGAAATAGAATAGACAAAATGCAAGAAACATTTAACAAGGACGTAGAAGAACTAAAGAGGAACCAAGCAATGATGAAAAACACAATAAATGAAATTAAAAATACTCTAGATGGGATCAATAGCAGAATAACTGAGGCAGAAGAAAGGATAAGTGACCTGGAAGATAAAATGGTGGAAATAACTACTACAGAGCAGGATAAAGAAAAAAGAATGAAAAGAACTGAGGACAGTCTCAGAGACCTCTGGGACAACATTAAACGCACCAACATTCGAATTATAGGGGTCCCAGAAGAAGAAGAGAAAAAGAAAGGGACTGAGAAAATATTTGAAGAGATTATAGTTGAAAACTTCCCTAATATGGGAAAGGAAATAGTTAATCAAGTCCTGGAAGCACAGAGAGTCCCATACAGGATAAACCCAAGGAGCAACACGCCAAGACACATATTAATCAAACTGTCAAAAATTAAATATAAGGAAAACATATTAAAGGCAGCAAGGGAAAAACAACAAATAACACACAAGGGAATCCCCATAAGGTTAACATCTGATCTTTCAGCAGAAACCCTGCAAGCCAGAAGGGAGTGGCAGGATATACTTAAAGTGATGAAGGAGAAAAACCTACAACCAAGATTACTCTACCCAGCAAGGATCTCATTCAGATGTGATGGAGAAATTAAAACCTTTACAGACAAGCAAAAGCTGAGAGAGTTCAGCACCACCAAACCAGCTTTACAACAAATGCTAAAGGAACTTCTCTAGGCAAGAAACACAAGAGAAGGAAAACACCTACAATAACAAACCCAAAACATTTAAGAAAATGGGAATAGGAACATACATATCGATAATTACCTTGAATGTAAATGGATTAAATGCTCCCACCAAAAGACACAGGCTGGCTGAATGGATACAAAAACAAGACCCATATATATGCTGTCTACAAGAGACCCACTTCAGACCTAGAGACACATACAGACTGAAAGTGAGGGGATGGAAAAAGATATTCCATGCAAATGGAAATCAAAAGAAAGCTGGAGTAGCAATTCTCATATCAGACAAAATAGACTTTAAAATAAAGACTATTACAAGAGACAAAGAAGGACACTATATAATGATCAAGGGATCGATCCAAGAGGAAGGTATAACAATTGTAAATATTTATGCACCCAACATAGGAGCACCTCAATACATAAGGCAAATACTAACAGCCATAAAAGGGGAAATCGACAGCAACACAATCATAGTAGGGGACTTTAACACCCTACTTTCACCAATGGACAGATCATCCAAAATGAAAATAAATAAGGAAACACAAGCTTTAAATGATACATTAAACAAGATGGACTTAATTGATATTTATAGGACATTCCACCCAAAAACAACAGAATGCACATTTTTCTCAAGTGCTCATGGAACATTCTCCAGGATAGATCATATCTTGGGTCACAAATCAAGCCTTGGTAAATTTAAGAAAATTGAAATCGTATCAAGTATCTTTTCCGACCACAACGCTATGAGACTAGATATCAATTACAGGAAAAGATCTGTAAAAAATACAAACACATGGAGGCTACACAATACACTGCTTAATAGCGAAGTGATCACTGAAGAAATCAAAGGGGAAATCAAAAAATACCTAGAAACAAATGACAATGGAGATACGACGACCCAAAACCTATGGGACGCAGCAAAAGCAGTGCTAAGAGGGAAGTTTATAGCAATACAAGCCTACCTCAAGAAACAGGAAACATCTCGAATAAACAACCTAACCTTGCACCTAAAGCAATTAGAGAAAGAAGAACAAAAAAACCCCAAACCAGCAGAAGGAAAGAAATTATAAAGATCAGGTCAGAAATAAATGAAAAAGAAATGAAGGAAACAATAGCAAAAATCAATGAAACTAAAAGCTGGTTCTTTGAGAAGATAAACAAAATTGATAAACCATTAGCCAGACTCATCAAGAGAAAAAGGGAGAAGACTCAGATCAATAGAATTAGAAATGAAAAAGGAGAAGTAACCACTGACACTGCAGAAATACAAAAGATCATGAGAGATTACTACAAGCAACTCTATGCCAATAAAATGGACAACCTGGAAGAAATGGACAGATTCTTAGAAATGCACAAACTGCCGAGACTGAACCAGGAAGAAATAGAAAATATGAACAGACCAATCACAAGCACTGAAATTGAAACTGTGATTAAAAACCTTCCAACAAACAAAAGCCCAGGACCAGATGGCTTCACAGGTGAATTCTATCAAACATTTAGAGACGAGCTAACACCTATCCTTCTCAAACTCTTCCAAAATATTGCAGAGGGAGGAACACTCCCAAACTCATTCTACGAGGCCACCATCACCCTGATACCAAAACCAGACAAAGATGTCACAAAGAAAGAAAACTACAGGCCAATATCACTGATGAACATAGATGCAAAAATCCTCAACAAAATACTAGCAAACAGAATCCAACAGCACATTAAAAGGATCATACACCATGATCAAGTGGGGTTTATCCCAGGAATGCAAGGATTCTTCAACATACGCAAATCAATCAATGTGATACACCATATTAACAAATTGAAGGAGAAAAACCATATGATCATCTCAATAGATGCAGAGAAAGCTTTCGACAAAATTCAACACCCATTTATGATAAAAGCCCTGCAGAAAGTAGGCATAGAGGGAACTTTCCTCAACATAATAAAGGCCATATATGACAAACCCACAGCCAACATTGTCCTCAATGGTGAAAAACTGGAACCATTTCCACTAAGATCAGGAACAAGACAAGGTTGCCCACTCTCACCACTATTATTCAACATAGTTTTGGAAGTGTTAGCCACAGCAATCAGAGAAGACAAAGAAATAAAAGGAATCCAAATCGGAAAAGAAGAAGTAAAGCTGTCACTATTTGCAGATGACATGATACTATACATAGAGAATCCTAAAGATGCTACCAGAAAACTCCTAGAGCTAATCAATGAATTTGGTAAAGTAGCAGGATACAAAATTAATGCACAGAAATCTCTTGCATTTCTATACACTAATGACGAAAAATCTGAAAGTGAAATTAAGAAAACACTCCCATTTACCATTGCAACAAAAAGAATAAAATATCTAGGAATAAACCTACCTAAGGAGACAAAAGACCTGTATGCAGAGAATTATAAGACACTGATGAAAGAAATTAAAGATGATACAAATAGATGGAGAGATATACCATGTTCCTGGATTGGAAGAATCAACATTGTGAAAATGACTCTACTACCCAAAGCAATCTACAGATTCAATGCAATCCCTATCAAACTACCACTGGCATTTTTCACAGAACTAGAACAAAAAATTTCACAATTTGTATGGAAACACAAAAGACCCCGAATAGCCAAAGCAATCTTGAGAACGAAAAATGGAGCTGGGGGAATCAGGCTCCCTGACTTCAGACTATATTACAAAGCTTCAGTAATCAAGACAGTTTGGTACTGGCACAAAAACAGAAATATAGATCAATGGAACAGGATAGAAAGCCCGGAGATAAACCCACACACATATGGTCATCTTATCTTTGATAAAGGTGGCAAGAATATACAGTGGAGAAAAGACAGCCTCTTCAATAAGTGGTGCTGGGAAAATTGGACAGGTACATGTAAAAGTGTGAAATTAGAACACTCCCTGACACCATGCACAAAAATAAACTCAAAATGGATTAAAGACCTAAGTGTAAGGGCAGACACTATCAAACTCTTAGAGGAAAACATAGGCAGAACACTCTTTGACATACATCACAGCAAGATTCTTTTTGACCCAGCTCCCAGAGAAATGGAAATAAGAACACAAATAAACAAATGGGACCTAATGAAACTTAAAAGCTTTTGCACAGCAAAGGAAACCATAAACAAGACCAAAAGACAACCATCAGAATGGGAGAAAATATTTGCAAATGAAGCAACTGACAAAGGATTAATCTCCAAGATTTACAAGCAGCTCATGCAGCTCAATAACAAAAAAACCAACAACCCAATCCAAAAATGGGCAGAAGACCTAAATAGACATTTCTCCAAAGAAGATATACAGATGGCCTACAGACACATGAAAGAATGCTCAACATCATTAATCATTAGAGAAATGCAAATCAAAACTACAATGAGATATCATCTCACACCGGTCAGAATGGCCATCATCAAAAAATCTAGAAACAATAAATGCTGGAGAGGGTGTGGAGGAAAGGGAACACTCTTGCACTGTTGGTGGGAATGTAAATTGATACAGCCACTATGGAGAACAGTATGGAGGTTCCTGAAAAAACTACAAATAGAACTACCATACGACCCAGCAATCCCAATACTGGGCATATACCCTGAGAAAACCATAGGTCAAAAAGAGTCATGTACCAAAATGTTCATTGCAGCTCTATTTACAATAGCCAGGACATGGAAGCAACCTAAATGTCCATCGACAGATGAATGGAAAAAGAAGATGTGGCACATATATACAATGGAATATTACTCAGCCATAAAAAGAAATGAAATGGAGGTATTTGTAATGAGGTGGATGGAGTTAGAGTCTGTCATACAGAGTGAAGTAAGTCAGAAAGAGAAAAACAAATACAGTATGCTAACACATATATACGGAATCTAAGGAAAAAAAAAAAAAAAAAAAAAAAAGGCCATGAAGAACCTAGTGGCAAGACGGGAATAAAGACACAGACCTACTAGAGAATGGACTTGAGGATATGGGGAGGGGGTGGGGTGAGATGTGACAGGGTAAGAGAGTGTCATGGACATATATACACTACCAAATGTAAAATAGATAACTAGTGGGAAGCAGCCGCATAGCACAGGGAGATCAGCTCGGTGCTTTGTGCCCACATAGAGGGGTGGGATGGGGAGGGTGGGAGGGAGGGAGATGCAAGAGGGAAGAGAAATGGGAACATATTGTATATGTATAACTGATTCACTTTGTTATAAAGCAGACGTTAACACACCATTGTAAGGCAATTATACTTCAATAAAGATGTTTAAAAAAAAAAAAAAAAAACTGAAGAATTATTTAAAAGGTATTTTATTGGGAGAGTTTTATGTTACATAACCAATTTATAAATATTATTTCATTAGCTCATTTATTGTTAACATCTTTTTTTTCTTTGCACATTTTAATTGTTTTTCGGTTCTTCTTTTACAACTTGTAAAGTACAATCCATGTCCTTTGTGTGTGGACATCTTAGTTCAGCTTAGATTCAATACAGGAAAAGAGAGACATGGAAATTTTAAAACTTTCTATTTAAAGATTTAAAAAAATTAGTTCTTTTTTTCCCCAATTGTGTGCTTAAGAACAAGTTTTTGTATCATACAGAAACTTCCCAAGTAAAAATTGGCACGAATAGCAGTTATGTCCAACAATTACAATAACTGCATGGGACCAGTACAAGCTATCTACAAAATACTGCAGTTAAAAGAAATTTTTGCCAAGATTCAAACATGATGAAAGACAGTAGCACATGACACAAACATTCACATACTAAAGATCACAGTAAGGGAAGCTAGTGGAGGTACTGTAATGAGGCTGATGATAATAAAATGAGGAAGAAAAGTAATATGACAGCAAAAACTGCTGATAGTAATAAGAGGTAAGCTGTTAAAACGACTCCTAAAAATGTGAAACAAACAGGTTGTGGTTTTTTTTTGATGCTATGTCTACATAAAAAGCAGAAAAATATAATCTTTGTTCAAGATCTTAAACAAAGATATGAGACTTCTAAAAAAAAGTGCAAACAGCCCGGTTGGCCTACAACAGCTTATTCTTTCAGTTTTAAACCTCTACTGTCAGACCATCTAATCAAACCATCTTGAACAAATTCAGTGTTATTATCTCAGCAACCTTGCCTGGAAGGCCATTCCTCCCATTTAAGTATCTCCGCATGAAAAACAGATTCACAACAGCTAGTCTGATTTCGTTTGCCTTTAATTTTCCTTTTGCTGCCTTTTCCATTTTATGTCCTTTTCCAGTCACGTTTGTTGAGTTGCAGATAGTAATTTTCATTCTTACCTATGGTCTTTATTTTACTGCTTATTTGCAGGGTTAGTGGTCTAACTTGTTGCTTAATATTAGCTGAAACATAATAATTTGAAGGGCTATAACTACCCTTGCTCTCCTCAAACAATTTCAGAAAGTTGGCATACGTTTTGTTTTCTTTTATAGTACTATCTACACCAATAAAACACCTGAGTCAAAATTGGCCATGATTATTTTGTCAGTGCTATGTATCCATGGGCTCTGACTTATCTTCTTTTCCTGCGTCTGGTTGCCTCTTGTATCTTCTGTTCTAGAGTTCTCAGTATTAAAAAAAAAAAAAAAAAAAAGCTGATCATTTAGAACAATATCATTTTAATCCAAAAATCCCCATAGGAGGTATCAAATATTATAATTGAGATGATAAACACAAAACTTTGACTTTGACAGTCACGGATAAGTAAATTCAAACATATGACACCTCATATTCATCATAATTTTGGCACGTGGTACATGTGCGAAAAAGTGGGGTTGTCATACAATAGTATAAAATGACATTAAAAGACTTAAATAAGAACTGGACTATTTTTCTCATACTTATTATTTACATCAAACCTTAGACATGACATCATCAAAGTGTCATCTGTTATAAAAATATGTCAAGCCAAATGCAGAATTTCTTTGCTCATTACCCTGCCATACCATAGACCTATGCCATCATCTGAAGAAAATTGTCACCTACTGCTGAAAAACCTCTGGGATATTCTGCATCCGAAATCAGGGACTACCATCATTCTGAAAAGACAACAACGTCCACCAAAACATAGGGCAGCAATAAGACACAGAGGCATTAAAGCACAAATAATTTACGTGGCCTTATTGTCAGAGTCCTAGATTATCATTTTGGCTCTTCTACTTACTAGTTCTATAAACTTAGAAAAAACAATATCCCTAAGCCTTAGTTTCTTCATTAATAAAATGGAATAAATAAGATTAACAATCTCTGAGACTGTTGTAAAGATTAATTAAAAATATACATAAAAAACATAGTACATGGCATCTAGTAAGCAACCAAATACAGTTTACCCTTAAACAACATCAGTTCGAACTGTATAGGTCCACTTATATGCGGATTTTTTTCAATAAATAGTAATACGAGACAATACAATCTGTGGTTGTGGAACCTCAGCTACAGAGGGAGAGGGGAAGACCACTGTAAAATTATACGTGGATTTTCAACTGCACGGGGGTTGGCATCCCTAACCCCAAATTGTTTAAGGGTTAACTGTATTATTTAATGTTTGTACTTTGATTTTACTTTTGCAAATCAGTCCCATTCCTAAATTAGTCCTTTTATTTTTCTAGAGGTAAATAGAACTCAAACTATCCATTCACTTACCTAATTTTTTCACTCACCTAATTTTATGTAAGCAAAATGTATTTCTTATTATTATCCTTTTAATTCATCCATTTAAATAAAACTTATATATATTTAACATGTACAACATGATTTCATATACCTAGAGTGAAATGATTACCATGGTCAAGCTAATTAACATATCTCCTCACACAGTTTTCATTTTTTTGTGTGTGATGAAAGCACCTGAAATATATTATTTTAGCATCTTTCCAGTGTTCAATACAGTATTATTAAATAGTCATCATACCTGTACTTTAGATCTTTAGACTTACTCATTCAACATAACTGCAACTTTGTACTCTTTACAAAGTACATCTTCCCATTTACCCCATCTCACCAGCTCCTGGTAACCACTATTCTCTACATTTGAGTTCAACTTAAAAAAAAAATTATATTCCACATATAAGTGATAGTAGGCAGTATTTGCCTTTCTGTCTGGCTTAATTCACTTAGTATAATGTCCTCCAGGTTCATCCATGTTTTCACAAATGGCAGGATTTTCTCCTTTCTCATGGCTGAATAAATGTGGTGTATATATATATACACCACATCTTCTTTATCCATTCATTTGTTGACCAGCACTTACGTTGTTTCCATACCTTGGCTCTCGTGAATAATGCTGCAATGAACATGGGAGAACAGATACCTCTCTGAGATCCTGATTTCATTTCCTTTGGATATATACCCAGAAGTGGGATTGCTGGATCATATGGTAGTTCTAGCCTTAATTTTTTGAGGAACCGCCATACTGTTTTTCTTAATGGCTGTACCAATTTACATTTCCACCAACAGCGTACAAGGGTCCCTTTTCTCCACTTCCTCGCCAACACTTATCTTTTGTCTTTTTTGATGACAGCCATTTTAACAAGTGTGAGGTAATATTTCATTGTGGTTTTGATTTGCATTTCCCTTATGATTAGTAGTGTTGATAATCTTCTCATACATCCGTTGGCCATTTGTATGTCTTTTTTTGAGAAATGTCTACTCAAGTCCTTTGCCCATTTAAAAATATGGTTATTGGTTTTCTTGTTATTTAGTTGTTTGTGTCCCTTATATATTTTGAATGTTAATCCCTTCCCTGATCAGATGTATGTTTTGTAAATATTTTCTACCATTTAGCAGATTGTCTCTTCACTCTGTTGATTGTTTCCTTTGTTGCGAAGAAAATTTTTAGTTTGCAATCCCATATGTCTAGTTTTGCTTTTGCTGCCTGTGATTTTCGGTTCATAATCAAAAAATCATTGCCCATACCAATGTCAAGAAGGCTTTTCCCTATTCAAGAAGCTTTTTCCCTATCATCATTTACTTATTTATTGATCCCAGTATTGAGGGCAAAACACTCAAAATGGAAAACACTCAATGTACATATTATCATTACTCAGTTTGGAAGTACATTTAAAGAGGCAATTAAAACACTTCTAAACAAAACAGTAACTGATTTCATCTCACATGAGCCTGGAGTACCTCAGATAAAATTCATCTGATTAACATAATGGCTGTTATTATTTCATACTATATTTAATGTTACTGATAATTCAGGGAACATAAGAAGGTAATCACCAATCTAAGACATACATAGTTTTAAAGAGAACATACTGAATTTAATTATTTGAATTTTTGATTATCAAAACTATTGATTAGATGCATAGAGCTTATTAATGGTCTGGCTGTTCATATCTCTCTTTACTTGTTTATCTCCCTGTTAGACTATGAGCTCCTCGAGGAAAAAACACTGTTTCTTCCTCATTTATTGAAGCTTCAGAACCAAGATTGGTGTCACAAATATAATAAACACTCAATAAAAGTTGTTAAAATGCACAAACACTGTACATTGGTATTTTCTTACATTCTTTATTAATTATTTTACAAATTATATTGTTTATTCATATGTTAATATATCAACAACAGACCTGAAATATTATTTGCAAGACAGGTACTATATAATATTTTATTCATATACTTAGCACATTATTTACTGGATTTCTATTATGCACTGGGCACTCTGCTAATTTTAAGGTAAACAGTAATTATATTTTTTAAAAGTCTTGGCTGTCTTGACTTGGTTTCAATCCTTGCTACACAGCTCTAGCTTAGACCTAATCAAACCTTTTGACAGAATGTTCCACATGAAAACCTAGGGTTGTGATGTTGAATTAGGTAATTTATATTAAATGATTTGTCTGATGTTTGGCATATAATATATACTTAATAAATCATGGTGTTATTATTTCAATTAATAAAGGAATTACTTAAAAACAAGTATCTAGTGAGATGATCTCTAAATGAATTTTTATTAATTAACTTTAAACAGTTTGTCTAATTTCAAGTGTTTGCTACTTATATTGCCTCCTTAAGGAGGTGATAATGTCTCTCCAGCCATGAAGAGTGTCTGAACTAAATTAGATTGACCCTCAATAATGCTCTTGCATCCATTTGTGCCCAGTGTTCTTCTCTTTATGTATGAGTGATGAAGGAATTCCTACACATTACACAACTCAAAACCATATAAATATCTCTGGGACATTTTCTTTGGAACCACCACCCTTCTCTGCATAACACTACTATCACATTTCTTATTCTTTCACTGCACTCTACATTTGAGTAGTACATTAAAATGTACTGGACTCAGATGACCTGTGTTCCTGCCTTGTGCCACACTGGCTTGCAAGGTTGTTATTTTTTCTTGGCAAGCTATCTCCTAAAACAGGCTTCAGACTAAACCCCCTGTCTTTCTAATTTGCACAAACTTTCTTCTGCTGGTCAGAATATTGGTGACTGGATTTGTTACACCTGTTCCTTTTAGCCATACTAACCACCATGGCTGTGTTGGTCACATATTGAAAGCAGCATCTTTACAGACTGACTTTTCTGCCTAAATAGACATTTTAACCTTTTAGCTTTTACCACACAGTAGAATGAGACATTTATCCAACATCATGATTTGGGGAGGCAAAGAAACATTTTTCTGCAAGTGCTATCTGCATTATCATCTCTCCATGAAGAACAAGAAAAGGACACTATCTAATGGCAGCTAATCCAAATAGGAAAGAAACTGAGAACATATGAGAATTATTTTCAGGAATGTTTTCCAACTATATGCACCCTCCTCACCCCCAAAGAAGGCCTGCCTCCCCTTTTGAGCATCAGCATTTAGAATAGACAGGAGTTATGACCCATTGGTGTGATGCAGAGGTAATGACTGAGATGCTTTAATCCTTCATTTCTTCATCTTTAGTCACTCTCCTTCATTAAGACAGAGAATGAGAATGGAATACAAAATACTGTGGGGTTTTTATCTCCATTGAAGGGTATTTTCCTCTCCACTATCTACTTAATATGTGAGATCTATAAGCTTTGTTGCTGTATGGATTTCCAGTGTGACAGGGAAAAAGTCAATATTAATGTGACTTTGTTTTCTGTATCAATCTTCAGATATCTAAACCTGAAACTGTATAAAGAAAAGCCATTACAGTTATAATAAAACCCTATTTGTATGTTTAAGGTATATATGCGTATACAAGTAAACACACGTACAGATACATACATATATACAAGGAACAAGTACATACAATATACTGGTATGTGTATTGCTTGTATTTTAGAATTTCCTTTAATTGTCCAAAGAACACAAGTAAATAATTACTATTATTACCCTCATTCTTATCAAAGAAACAAAGGCAAACAGTAATCAAATGGCTTATTCCAAGTTCAAATACTGATAAGTGGTAGAGCTGGGATTGAACCCAGGAAGTTCACATCAAGAGCTTTTGCTCTAAATCACTTCTTGATGCTGTTACTTTAGTATAATTATGTCATTAAAAGTAATATATACATAAGTTTTCCATGACAATTCAATGAAATAAGCATACATTTCCGTCACAGAAAATGTAGATTGTGTTGATATGCTTTACTTTCCTGAGGTTTAAAAGCTTTCAGAACAAAATTTTCTTTCAAAGGACTTTATCTAGAACTCATTAAATTGCTCTGTTTTGTTAAACAACTATGAATTTGCTCTTTAGAGGGCTCCTCTGATAGTAATAAATGTCTATCGTCTGACTTTCCAAGAACATCAAACACCTACTAGCAGATTTATGTGAGAGTGGAAAACATCCAGTTACTTTCAGCGAATGCTTTCTTAAAAGTACATGCATTCTAACCATACAGGGAATTTAAACAACTGTGCTTAAAACATAGAAAACAGGAAAGGAAGATTTGAGTCAATTCATCATTTTTATTATGTACTCTCAACTCTACCCAAACCACATCTAAAAACCACATTTCAGTGGCATTTACTACTACTTCCCCACTCCACGTTTAAAGCAGCCTATGCACATATCAAATGGATGGACTTATATATCACATAATGTAGGAGGAATACTTAGCATCGATAATAGTAAGAATTAAAGAAATTCTTTGAACATTGCTGCTTTTTAGATCACTCCTAATATCTGATTATTCCTTCTTTCTCCTATTTCTTTAATTAGCTGTGGCTTTGATACTAGGCATATATTTATTTGAAGCTAAAAGACCACTCTTAACAACTTGCAGATATTCAAAAATGTTTTCACTCATTATTTACAGTTCTACTTTAACACTTTCAAATTACTTTCTAATACATTTCCAATTGTATATATTTCTCATTTTTCAAATGGTGGTTTCTTCCTCCCTCAAATGTAAAATTATAGTTCGTTCAACCATTTCTTTCTCTTGATAAAGTACAGGTTATCTTTTAGTCTTAAATTAGAAGCTCCACCACACACAACAGAGGAAGCCCCCAGATCATTCTTATTGGCAGAAAGGACCAGAAAAGACTGTGAAGTGGACAAAGATTCACTTCAATGTCCTTCCTTCTTTATGTCACTCTCTAATGTATCTTCTTCCAAAACCCAAATTTTAATTGTTCTTAAGCTCTCCGAAGTATACCACCTAGGCCTGCCACAGAGATCTCCTTGATATATAAATATCCCTCCCACTCCCCATGTATTCTTTCAATAATACTCTTACACTTTAGCAAAAATGACCTTGGCAATCAACGTTTGGATTAAAGAAATTCAAACTAAAATGTCAATGACTGTAATTCAGATGTTTAAAGAGTACATTAAACCTTTTAAAAGAACAGTGTGGTAAACTCGCTGAAAATGAATGTGTAATTCGCAGACTGGAAGGGGGAGATGTTTTTCAATCACAGAGTTATCCTCACTACTCCTTATCTACATAAGCAAGCCACAAACACACATATCTCACGCTGTTGACACATCAGAACGGACACTGCCAATGGACTTCTGACCCTAAAGTGGAAACAGAATATACAAAATAACCTCAGAATTCCTTGGCATTTCTCTTTTGCTAATGAGCACATTATTCTAACATTATTCCAAAACAAAGTTATGGAATTTCTGGCACTATTTCATCAACCTAATTATGACTGTATCAAATTTACTTCTCTTGACATTTTCTGGGTATTCTATGTCTCTTATGTACCAGATAGTTAACCTGTATCTAGAAACATGGTTAATAAGAGTGGCTTCAAATGGGAAAGCCCTGGGAAAGTTTGAATAATGAGAAGAGGCCAAAGGGAAATTTTCTGGGTATGAGAATTTATGTTGCCCTAACTTCACTTCATGCTCTTGGCCCACCTAATACACTTCCTAAACTCACACCTAAACTCATCTCATCCTCTTCAATCTAAATTCTACACAGAATTTCCTAGCCACAACAAGGAATGCACAAAAGGGTCATGAATGAACCTGGGGTTCTTCTAGTTTTAGTAGTTCCTGTGGGGAGACCAGGAGAGAGAATATAATCACTCCTCCATGGAGCCAGGGTTACAAACCTCTACACTCTGTTCTTGCTACCAATGTCTGGTGCATTGACCAGCACCATGAGCATGACTTGAGCGCCTGTTAGATATGCAGAATCTCAGGCCCCATCTCAGACTTACTGAATCAGAATCTGTATCTTAAAAAGACTCCCAGATGGTTTCAAGTTTGAAAAGCCCTGCTCTAGAAGAAGGTCATATAGTTCATTTTCATACTCAATAAAAAGAAAAACTGTCTCATATCACTAGACAATTTCAATAATTTCAAACATTCTTCTGAAATTCCCCCAAATTTTTATGCTCAATCATATTGACCTTAATAATAGCTGGGAATTAGTTCTTTTAATATTTTGCCATTTTTATAAAACAAATAATGGTAAAATGGTATTAACCACTAATTTGGTGCAAGCTATGAAGCTTGAAGAGGCATCCTCTTGTATCTTAATACTAGTAAGGTACGATTTACAAAGGCATGGAAATGTAATCTCAGGAGTCTTCATGTTTCTTTAAAAGATTAAACAGCCACGAAATTCCACTATCTAGAAGGTTAGACAGAAATGGCACTGCCTGGGTGTCCCATAATGGAGAGTGACGATTTGTAATAACAAAACACAAGGTCTTTCTTTCAGAGGTTTATGTCTGATTGCAATTTTCCATGTCCAGATACCCGTAATCAACAATAGGTACAGCTTTATCTACCACAACAGAACTTTACAATATAAAAGGGAAGATACAGAAAAGAAAGTGGAAAAATAGTCCCCATGCATTAAATCTTCACAGCTAAGTCCTGCTGTTTGATATAATCTGTCTATTCCTTCTTTCCTTCGAACTATACTATTTAAGAGAAAAACTAATAATTATCTTATTTTCCTAAACTTGTTCCACCTGCTTTGTTCATTGGTGAAACAGAAGGATTATTATAGCATTTAAATATATAAATATTTTCAAAACAAATGGTGCTCTGGTTAGGCAATTTAGTTCAAAAGGGGATTTTAAAATTCATAAGAGCTTCATGATAAATGTGATATAGATATGAGAAAAAAATGAGCTCAGAAATACAAAGCTGAAATAAACCTTGCTGGTTGCAATTCTTTGCAGAAGTAAGTGGGGGCATGGTTTGTACTTTTTCCAAATGGAATTTCTAGAGATTGCCATTTCTGGGGCCCTGACTTCATGCAGTCTATAAATGTTCAATGTTGACACTTCTCAACTGATCTTCAGAGTTGACCATTACACAAATACACTCTTTCTTTTATAGTTAATACTTTAGTTATAGTCAATGACTTCTTGCAGCAGGTTATTTTTTTAATGGTGGCCACAAACTGCTCAAAATGAAACTGATAAGGACACTTGAAAATGTTTACTCCCTTATCAATCCTTGCTAAATAATAAAAGTCCAATTTCTTACGGATGCCTCATTAAATCTATTTTCTATTATTTAAACTTTGTTTTTCTCCAAGACCACTCCTATTTCTCTGTATCTCTTACACGAGAAGAGCATATATGATTCTCAAATCAAGGCTTGATCAGTTACTAACAGAAGAATATTGATTTTCTTTCATGTAGGTCTATTCTATTTCATGTACAACATTATGTTCATTTTGTTTTAAAATTTTTTTTTCCAAAAACAGGAAGTTGTTCCTGTTATTGATAGTCCATTTTTCAGCGAATTGTGTCTACTCATTTTTCTGATACATATCTCTAGGGTAGATTGGTTCTAGAGAAAGGCTATTTTTATATCTTACCATTGTACTTATCTCTTTGCTTTTTTTCCAAGTCATTTAATCTAGCCACAGAATTGCCGTTGTAATCTCAGAGAGATGAAAAGAAAGAAAGAAAGAAAGAAAGAAAGAAAGAAAGAAAGAAAGAAAGAAAGAAAGAAAGAAAGAAAGAAAGAAAGAAAGAAAGAAAGAAAGAAAGGAAAGAAAGGAAGGAAGGAAGGAAGGAAGGAAGGAAGGAAGGAAGGAAGGAAGGAAGGGAAAGAAAGAAAGAAAGAAAGAAAGAAAGAAAGAAAGAAAGAAAGAAAGAAAGAAAGAAAGAAAGAAAGAAAGAGAAAGAAGGAAGGAAGGAAGGAAGGAAGAAAGAAAGAAAGAAAGAAAGAAAGAAAGAAAGAGAGAGAGAAAGAAAGAAAGAAAGAAAGAAAGAAAGAGAAAGAAAGAAAGAAAGAAAGAAAGAAGGAAGGAAAGAAGGAAGGAAGGAAGGAAAGAAAGAAAGAAAAAGAAAGAAAGAAAGAAAGAAAGAAAGAAAGAAAGAAAGAAAGAAAGAAAGAAAGAAAGAAAGAAAGAAAAGGAAAATGAAGAAAAAGAAAAAAAGAAAATTGCTATGCCAACAGTGGCTTGGGGAAGCTTCAATCCCTTCACAATCTCATCAACCACAACTACCCCTGGTGGTGGTTTTTATACCCTCCTGTTGAACCATAATCCTTTCCTATATGGAAATTCTAGAGCTACCAGGCTTTTAATGAATATAATCATTTTTAAGAATAATAATCCTACTTGGTCATGATGTGTTTCTTTACATGTGCGGCCATTTTAGATTTAACTCTTAAGTCCTTTTAAGGACTTCACATTGCGTATATGTTTATATATAAAATTGGCCTGTAATTTTTGTTTCTATTTCTGACTGCTGTGGATGTTAAAATTACACTGATAGACTTAATCATGTGACTTTGCATCTTTATTTAGTCTTGAGATAATTTGTAAAAGACAAGACTAATCTCCTCCTTGAATGTCTGGTAGAATCTGCTTGGAAAAAACATCTAGGTCTGGCATGTTTTGCTGGGGGCAAAGGTGGAGGATTTAATTTATTTGCAAGTTTACTCAGGTTTTCTGTTTTACTTAAGTCTATTTTTAGTATAATTACTGAATTTTCTTTCATGAAAATTGCTCATTTCATCTAAATTTCCAAGTGTATTGAAGTTACATTCCTTAAATGCAAAATTCCTTAACATGTTTCATATTATTTTCAAATGATATTTTTGCTCTACTCTATTTATAGTTTTATTTCCCTTCACAGTTAGTGTTTGTAATCTTTAAAAGAAAAATTGTATTCTGTCTTGTAAGAGCTTTATTTCATTGACAAAACTTGTAAAGAACCAGCTTTAAAATCTCTATATGTCTTATTTTCTATTACTTTCTTGTCTACTCTATTTTTTTCTACTTTTTCCAGATTAACTCTGTTGTTCATTAGCTAGGTTCTAGAGGTGAATGCTTAAGTAACTTTTTTTCCCATTAAAAAATAAATAAGTTTAACATGATAACTTTCAGTTATTACAGACTTAGATGCATTTTATAAGTTATAAAATGGATTCTTGAGGAGAGAAGATGGCGGAAGAGTAAGACGCGGAGATCACCTTCCTTCCCACAGATACAGTAGAAATACATCTACACGTGGAACTGCTCCTACAGAACACCCACTGAGCGCTGACAGAAAACGTCCGACCTCTAAACAGGCAAGAAACTCCCCCCGTACTTGGGTAGGGCAAAAGAAAAAAGAAATAACAGAGACAAAAGAATAGGGATGGCACCTGCCCCAGTGGGAGGGAGCTGTGAAGGAGGAAAGATTTCCACGCACTAGGAAGCCCCTTCGCGGGCAGAGACCGCGGGTGGCAGAGGGGGAAAGCTTCGGAGCAACGGAAGAGAGCGCAGCCACAGGGGTGCGGAGGGCAAAGCGGAGAGATTCCTGCACAGAGGCTCGGCAACGAGCAGCACTCACCAGCCCGAGAGGCCTGTCTGCTCCCCCGCCAGGGCGGGCGGGGCTGGGAGCTGAGGCTCAGCTTCGGTCAGATCGCAGGGAGAGGACTGGGGCTGGCTGCGTGAACACAGCCTGAAGGGGTTAGCGCACCACAGCTGGCTGGTAGGGAGTCCGGGAAAAAGTCTGCAGCTGCCGAAGAGGCAAGAGACTTTTTCTTGCTTCTTTGTTTCAGGGCGCGCACGGAGAGGGGATTCAGAGCGCCGCCTAAACAAGCTCCACAGACTGGCGCGAGCCGCAGCGATCAGCGCGGGCCCCAGGGACGGGCGTGAGACGCTGGGGCTGCTGCTGCCGCCTCCAAAAAGCCTGTGTGTGAGCACAGGTCACTCTCCACACCGCCCCTCCCGGGAGCCTGTGCAGCCCGCCACCGCCGGGCTCCCGTGATCCAGGGACAAGTTCCCCGGGAGAACACACGGCGCACCTCAGGCTGCTGCAACGTCACGCAGGCCTCTGACGCCGCAGGCTCGCCCCGCCTCCTCTGTACCCCTCCCTCCCCGCGGCCTGGGTGAGCCAGAGCCCCCGAAGCAGCTGCTCCTTTAACCCCGTCCTGTCTGGGCGGGGAACAGACGCCCTCAGGTGACCTACACGCAGAGGCGGGTCCAAATCCAAAGCTGAACCCCGGCAGCTTTGCGAACAAAGAAGAGAAGGGGAAATCTCTCCCAGCAGTCTCAGAAGCAGCGGATTAAAACTCCACAAACAACTTGATGTGCCTGCATTTGTTGAATACCTGAATAGACAACGAATCATCCCAAATTCAGGAGGTGGACTTTGGGAGCAGGATATATTAATTTTTCCCCTTTTCCTTTTTTTTGTGAGTGTATATGTATATGCTTCTGGGTGAGATTTTGTCTGCATAGCTCTGCTTTATAATAGCTTTATTTTACTTCACTATATTATAGCCTCTTTCTTTCTTTCTTTCTATTTTTTCTCCCTTTTACTCTGAGCCGTGTGGACGAAAGGCTCTTGGTGCTCCAGCCAGGCATCAGGGCCGTGCCTCTGAGGTGGGAGAGCCAACTTCAGGACACTGGTCCACAAGAGACCTCCCAGCTCCACGTAATACCAAACGGCGAAAATCTCTCAGAGATCTCCATCTCAACATCAAGACCCAGCTTCATTCAACGACCAGTAAGCTACAGTGCTGGACACCCTATGCCAAACAACTAGCAAGACAGGAACACAGCCCCATCCATTAGCAGAGAGGCTGCCTAAAATCATAATAAGGACACAGACACCCCAAAATACACCACCAGACGTGGACGTGCCCACCAGAAAGACAAGATCCAGCCTCATCCACCAGAGCTCAGGCGCTAGTTCCCTCCACCAGGAAGCCCACACAACCCACTGAACCAACCTTAGCCACTGGGGACAGATACCAAAAACAACGGAAACTACAAACCTGCAGTCTGTGAAAAGGAGACCCCAAACACAGTAAGATAAGCAAAATGAGACGACAGAAAAACACACAGCAGATGAAGGAGCAGGGTCAAAACACGCCAGATTTAACAAATGAAGAGGAAATAGGTAGTCTACCTGAAAAAGAATTCAGAATAACAATAGTAAGGATGATCCAAAATCTTGGAAATAGAATAGACAAAATGCAAGAAACATTTAACAAGGACGTAGAAGAACTAAAGAGGAACCAAGCAATGATGAAAAACACAATAAATGAAATTAAAAATACTCTAGATGGGATCAATAGCAGAATAACTGAGGCAGAAGAAAGGATAAGTGACCTGGAAGATAAAATGGTGGAAATAACTACTACAGAGCAGGATAAAGAAAAAAGAATGAAAAGAACTGAGGACAGTCTCAGAGACCTCTGGGACAACATTAAACGCACCAACATTCGAATTATAGGGGTCCCAGAAGAAGAAGAGAAAAAGAAAGGGACTGAGAAGATATTTGAAGAGATTATAGTTGAAAACTTCCCTAATATGGGAAAGGAAATAGTTAATCAAGTCCTGGAAGCACAGAGAGTCCCATACAGGATAAACCCAAGGAGCAACACGCCAAGACACATATTAATCAAACTGTCAAAAATTAAATATAAGGAAAACATATTAAAGGCAGCAAGGGAAAAACAACAAATAACACACAAGGGAATCCCCATAAGGTTAACATCTGATCTTTCAGCAGAAACCCTGCAAGCCAGAAGGGAGTGGCAGGATATACTTAAAGTGATGAAGGAGAAAAACCTACAACCAAGATTACTCTACCCAGCAAGGATCTCATTCAGATGTGATGGAGAAATTAAAACCTTTACAGACAAGCAAAAGCTGAGAGAGTTCAGCACCACCAAACCAGCTTTACAACAAATGCTAAAGGAACTTCTCTAGGCAAGAAACACAAGAGAAGGAAAACACCTACAATAACAAACCCAAAACATTTAAGAAAATGGGAATAGGAACATACATATCGATAATTACCTTGAATGTAAATGGATTAAATGCTCCCACCAAAAGACACAGGCTGGCTGAATGGATACAAAAACAAGACCCATATATATGCTGTCTACAAGAGACCCACATCAGACCTAGAGACACATATAGACTGAAAGTGAGGGGATGGAAAAAGATATTCCATGCAAATGGAAATCAAAAGAAAGCTGGAGTAGCAATTCTCATATCAGACAAAATAGACTTTAAAATAAAGACTATTACAAGAGACAAAGAAGGACACTATATAATGATCAAGGGATCGATCCAAGAGGAAGCTATAACAATTGTAAATATTTATGCACCCAACATAGGAGCACCTCAATACATAAGGCAAATACTAACAGCCATAAAAGGGGAAATCGACAGCAACACAATCATAGTAGGGGACTTTAACACCCTACTTTCACCAATGGACAGATCATCCAAAATGAAAATAAATAAGGAAACACAAGCTTTAAATGATACATTAAACAAGATGGACTTAATTGATATTTATAGGACATTCCACCCAAAAACAACAGAATGCACATTTTTCTCAAGTGCTCATGGAACATTCTCCAGGATAGATCATATCTTGGGTCACAAATCAAGCCTTGGTAAATTTAAGAAAATTGAAATCGTATCAAGTATCTTTTCCGACCACAACGCTATGAGACTAGATATCAATTACAGGAAAAGATCTGTAAAAAATACAAACACATGGAGGCTACACAATACACTGCTTAATAGCGAAGTGATCACTGAAGAAATCAAAGGGGAAATCAAAAAATACCTAGAAACAAATGACAATGGAGATACGACGACCCAAAACCTATGGGACGCAGCAAAAGCAGTGCTAAGAGGGAAGTTTATAGCAATACAAGCCTACCTCAAGAAACAGGAAACATCTCGAATAAACAACCTAACCTTGCACCTAAAGCAATTAGAGAAAGAAGAACAAAAAAACCCCAAAGCCAGCAGAAGGAAAGAAATTATAAAGATCAGGTCAGAAATAAATGAAAAAGAAATGAAGGAAACAATAGCAAAAATCAGTGAAACTAAAAGCTGGTTCTTTGAGAAGATAAACAAAATTGATAAACCATTAGTCAGACTCATCAAGAGAAAAAGGGAGAAGACTCAGATCAATAGAATTAGAAATGAAAAAGGAGAAGTAACCACTGACACTGCAGAAATGCAAAAGATCATGAGAGATTACTACAAGCAACTCTATGCCAATAAAATGGACAACCTGGAAGAAATGGACAGATTCTTAGAAATGCACAAACTGCCGAGACTGAACCAGGAAGAAATAGAAAATATGAACAGACCAATCACAAGCACTGAAATTGAAACTGTGATTAAAAACCTTCCAACAAACAAAAGCCCAGGACCAGATGGCTTCACAGGTGAATTCTATCAAACATTTAGAGACGAGCTAACACCTATCCTTCTCAAACTCTTCCAAAATATTGCAGAGGGAGGAACACTCCCAAACTCATTCTACGAGGCCACCATCACCCTGATACCAAAACCAGACAAAGATGTCACAAAGAAAGAAAACTACAGGCCAATATCACTGATGAACATAGATGCAAAAATCCTCAACAAAATACTAGCAAACAGAATCCAACAGCACATTAAAAGGATCATACACCATGATCAAGTGGGGTTTATCCCAGGAATGCAAGGATTCTTCAACATACGCAAATCAATCAATGTGATACACCATATTAACAAATTGAAGGAGAAAAACCATATAATCATCTCAATAGATGCAGAGAAAGCTTTCGACAAAATTCAACACCCGTTTATGATAAAAACCCTGCAGAAAGTAGGCATAGAGGGAACTTTCCTCAACATAATAAAGGCCATATATGACAAACCCACAGCCAACATTGTCCTCAATGGTGAAAAACTGAAACCATTTCCACTAAGATCAGGAACAAGACAAGGTTGCCCACTCTCACCACTATTATTCAACATAGTTTTGGAAGTGTTAGCCACAGCAATCAGAGAAGACAAAGAAATAAAAGGACTCCAAATCGGAAAAGAAGAAGTAAAGCTGTCACTATTTGCAGATGACATGATACTATACATAGAGAATCCTAAAGATGCTACCAGAAAACTCCTAGAGCTAATCAATGAATTTGGTAAAGTAGCAGGATACAAAATTAATGCACAGAAATCTCTTGCATTTCTATACACTAATGACGAAAAATCTGAAAGTGAAATTAAGAAAACACTCCCGTTTACCACTGCAACAAAAAGAATAAAATATCTAGGAATAAACCTACCTAAGGAGACAAAAGACCTGCATGCAGAAAATTATAAGACACTGATGAAAGAAATTAAAGATGATACAAATAGATGGAGAGATATACCATGTTCATGGATTGGAAGAATCAACATTGTGAAAATGACTCTACTACCCAAAGCAATCTACAGATTCAATGCAATCCCTAGAACAAAACTAGAACAAAAAATTTCACAATCTGTATGGAAACACAAAAGACCCCGAATAGCCAAAGCAATCTTGAGAACGAAAAATGGAGCTGGGGGAATCAGGCTCCCTGACTTCAGACTATATTACAAAGCTACAGTAATCAAGACAGTTTGGTACTGGCACAAAAACAGAAATATAGATCAATGGAACAGGATAGAAAGTCCAGAGATAAACCCACACACATATGGTCACCTTATCTTTGATAAAGGAGGCAAGAATATACAGTGGAGAAAAGACAGCCTCTTCAATAAGTGGTGCTGGGAAAATTGGACAGATACATGTAAAAGTATGAAATTAGAACACTCCCTGACACCATGCACAAAAATAAACTCAAAATGGATTAAAGACCTAAATGTAAGGCCAGACACTATCAAACTCTTAGAGGAAAACATAGGCAGAACACTCTATGACATACATCACAGCAAGATTCTTTTTGACCCAGCTCCCAGAGAAATGGAAATAAGAACACAAATAAACAAACGGGACCTAATGAAACTTAAAAGCTTTTGCACAGCAAAGGAAACCATAAACAAGACCAAAAGACAACCCTCAGAATGGGAGAAAATATTTGCAAATGAAGCAACTGACAAAGGATTAATCTCCAAGATTTACAAGCAGCTCATGCAGCTCAATAACAAAAAAACCAACAACCCAATCCAAAAATGGGCAGAAGACCTAAATAGACATTTCTCCAAAGAAGATATACAGATGGCCTACAGACACATGAAAGAATGCTCAACATCATTAATCATTAGAGAAATGCAAATCAAAACTACAATGAGATATCACTCACACCGATCAGAATGGCCATCATCAAAAAATCTAGAAACAGTAAATGCTGGACAGGGTGTGGAGAAAAGGGAACCCTCTTGCACTGTTGTTGGGAATGTAAATTGGTACAGCCGTTATGGAGAACAGTATGGAGGTTCCTGAAAAAACTACAAATAGAACTACCATACGACCCAGCAATCCCACTACTGGGCGTATACCCTGAGAAAACCATAGTTCAAAAAGAGTCATGTACCAAAATGTTCATTGCAGCTCTATTTACAATAGCCAGGACATGGAAGCAACCTAAATGTCCATCGACAGATGAATGGATAAAGAAGATGTGGCACATATATACAATGGAATATTACTCAGCCATAAAAAGAAATGAAATGGAGGTATTTGTAATGAGGTGGATGGAGTTAGAGTCTGTCATACAGAGTGAAGTAAGTCAGAAAGAGAAAAACAAATACAGTATGCTAACACATATATACGGAATCTAAGGGAAAAAAAAAAAAAGCCATGAAGAACCTAGTGGCAAGACAGGAATAAAGACACAGACCTACTAGAGAATGGACTTGTGGATATGGGGAGGGGGTGGGGTGAGATGTGACAGGGTAAGAGAGTGTCATGGACATATATACACTACCAAATGCAAAATAGGTAGCTAGTGGGAAGCAGCCGCATAGCACAGGGAGATCAGCTCGGTGCTTTGTGACCACCTAGAGGGGTGGGATGGGGAGGGTGGGAGGGAGGGAGATGCAAGAGGGAAGAGATATGGGAACATATTGTATGTGTATAACTGATTCACTTTGTTATAAAGCAGAAGCTAACACACCATTGTAAGGCAATTATACTTCAATAAAGATGTTTAAAAAAAAAAAAATGGATTCTTATTGTCTTTCAGGTCTATATATTTCTTATTTTACATTATGAGTTCCTCTTTAACCTGTTATTTAAGAATAATTTCTTTGTTTTCAAACATGTTTTTCTGCATTTTTTTAGTGCTAATTTAATCATATTATGGTGAAATAACATAGTTTGTACTGGACTCATTCTCTGGAACTAAATAGACTTTTTTCCTTTGTTATATAATATGTGGTCAATTTTTATAACACTCCATGTGAATTTGAAAAAAATATATTTTCTCTTTGCTGTAGAGTATTGAAGCCTTGGAGATGACTTGTTCAAATCACATATATCCATTTTAAAATTTTTGCTGTTTGAGATTTCAGTTTCTGATAGCTGTGTATTAAAATCTACCATCATGAGTCTGAACTTGTCTATTTCTCCCTATATTCTAATTTGCCTTATCTATTCTGAAAGCTGCCTACAAGTTATTATTCTATTTTTTTATCATAACATATTATGTTCTTTTAAAAAGTCCCTATTGATGTTTTTCCCTTAAATTCTTTTGTCTACTATTAATATTTAGACACACACAGCTTTTAACATTTGCCCTGCACATATATAGCATATATATTTATATATTTAATTTTTCTATGTATTTAAAAAATATTTTCCTTACAAGAGTAGTAGTTACCATTTTTATAATCAAATATAATAATTTTGGACTTCTTTCAGAAAAGTTTAATCAATTTACATTTTATTATAATTATTGAAAATATTTAGATTGATTTCTACTGTCTTACTTTATTTTTCTGTTCAGTGTGCCTTTTATTTCAATTTTTTTGTTGTTGTTTTTGTTATCTTGGTTTTTTTGTGGGGTTTTTTGGTCTCCTTTCCTCTCCTGCTTTCTTAGAATGATTTTCATGTGCTCTTCCTTTTTCCCTTCTACAAATGGTATAGCTCTGGTACATACTTCTATTCTTTTAATATTTACCCTTACATTTTAACATACCCAGCAAACTATACACACACATGCACACACATACACATATAATTTCTACCAGAGATTAAAGTTAAGTAACTCCCACCTACCTACCAAATAAGACAATAATATTAGCAAATTTAATCTATGCATTGAACCTTCTCCTCCCTAGCTCTTTTCCCCAAGAATTTCAGTTCAACCTATTGAGTTTTTTCTATTTTTTAAAATTTTATCAAAGTATATTATGTATAAAGTGCACATATTTTGGCTGTACAACTCTATGAATTTTCACAAACCAAACATGCACATATGACCAGCACTTAGAGTAAGAAACAACATTAGAGCTACTATATGATCCTGCAATCTCACTCCTGGGCATATATACAGAGAAAAACATAATTTGAAAATATACATGCACCCCAATGTTCACAGTAGCATTATTTACAATAGCCAAGACATGGAAGCAACCTAAGTGTCCATCAACAGATGAATGGATAAAGAAGATGTGGTATGTGTGTATATATGTATACAAACATGCATACATACAATGGAATATTACTCAGCCACAAAAAAAATGAAATAATGTGATTTTCAGCAACATGGATGAGGCCTAGAGATTATCATACTCAGTGAAGTAAGCCAGACAAAGACAAATATCATATGATATTGCTTATATGTGAAATCTAAAGAAAGGAGACAAATGAACTTATTTACAAAACAAAAAATAGACTCACAGACATAGAAAATAATCTTATGGTTACCAAAGGGGAGAGTGGAGAGGGATAAATTAGAAGTTTGGGATTAAGATACACACACTACTATATACAAAATAGGTAAGCTATAAGGATCTACTGTATAGTACAGGGAACTATATTCAGTATCTTGTAATAACCTATAATGAAAGAGAATATAAAAAAGAATATATATATTTATATCTATATATGTATAACTGAATCCCTTTACTGTACAACTGAAACTAACACATTGTAAATGAACTATATTTCAATAAAAAATTTTAAAAAAGAAACAACATTAACAGCTCCCCAAAAGTCCCTCTTGTATTTACCTCAAAACTACTTCTCTTCCAAGGGTGACACATCCTGACTTCTACCAGCATAGAATTTTTTTGTTGTTATTTAAGTACTTTATATCAATTAAATCACTTACTATGCATTTTTTCCTGTCTTCTTTCACTCAATATTATGTTTGCGGAAAAAATCTATATTGTGTGAGTGGTGTTTCAGCCTCATAGCTTTATAATTTCACAGAGTATAAATATATTGTGGTTTATTTATTAATTCTACTGTTGATGGGTATTTCCTACTTAGGGCTATTATGATCATTTCCAAATTTGTTCTACTTCCAACTTTTGGCTATTACATGTCTTTTGGATATCACATATATGTATTTCTCTCAGGTTTATAACTAGGTCATAGGGCATACATATATTCAGTTATAATTAATACTGCTAAAATGTTTTCCACTTTAACCTGTTTTTTAGAAAATAAAAATGTAGGTTTGTTTAAAGTTAGCAATTACTTATATTTACCAATACATTAAAAACATTTTTGATTACCATACTTTCTCTTTACTTTCATTCTTCTTGCTGAAGAGTATACTTAATAAGTAACTGTTCATTGTAAATTCTTTTAGTGTTTAAATATTTGAAAATGTTCCTATTTTGCCTTCAGTCTTTAGGGATAGTTTAGCTACATATAAAATTCTAGGCTGATAGTTAATTTCACATAAAACTTTTAATCCATTGCTGCTTTTAGTTTCTTTTGTCTACTGTAAATCTTCACACCCCACCCCACCCCCCACATAAGCATTCTGTATTTCCTTCCTGGTGTTTTTCAGAATTGGCTCTTATCATTAACTTCTTTGTTTTGTTTCCAGTGAGCAGTTAAAGATTATGTAAATTTATCTTGTTTTGCCCTCAGTATGAGCTTTCAACTTGAAGAATTATTCCACTCTTCAATTCTACATAAGTCCATTATCTCTTCTGCCTTCTTAAAATGTTTTTTTTGTTGTTGTTTTGGGTTTTTTTTCTTTTCTTTTTTTTTCTCAGTGGGATTCCTCTGAGATATATGCTAGAATTTCTTAATCTCTATCTCCATATCTTTTATTTTTTTCCTACATTTTTACATTTAGTTTATCTCTGTGTGTTGCATTTTTTGTGAATTCTTCAGTTCTATCATTCAAGTCACTAATACTTTCTATGATACTGTGATTTAAATTTACTTTATCTATCGATCATTTTATTTTAATGTTTTTAGTTTCAGTCTCTCAGCACTCCTTTGTCCATCTAGCTTTTTTTTTTTTTCCCAATCTAGGCCAGTGGAATTTAAAAGCTATAGCTTTTGCCGTCAGATTCATACAATGTACTTTGCTGCAATTCCCCTCACATTGGGGAAAGCTTTGAATCATGGGGGTTAAAAAAATTAAAAACTCCACTCTGGAGTCCAGTCTACCCTTGGCTTTAGTTCCCTCCCACTGCCATACATATATCATATATATATAAATTTCTGATGCACAAAGATTTTTTTTGATTTTTATATTTTTACTATATATTTTCTGTTTAATTCTTTACTGTAATATTTTCAATATGAACTTTCAGTGCTATCTTGGTTTATGTTCCTTTCATTGTATTTATGGTTTGTACTAGCCTTCCACTGACCTCACTTAGGTCTAAAATCGTATTATTAATCCTCATATTGCCAGTATCTGAGTATTGCAAATTTATACAGTAAGCAACCAATAAAAGTTTTCGATTACATAACTTGATTTTAGTTCATCTAACTAGAGGAAGTATACCCACTTTTCTACTGGCAACATGGAAGTCTAACTGGAATTGTTATATTTTTACTATTGTAAATAAAGTAAAGCAACTATAAATCACTTCAGCAAAAGATGTAATATCTGAATTGTAATATGGAATGTATTTTCTGAAATTCTGATTACTCTGAGTTTTCTTTTATTATCTTAGTCTGTTTTGACTAATTTAAAGTATGTCTGGCTACAAACTAGAATTTAATGACAAAAAAAATGTGAGTTGATTGATGCTTAACTTTAAATAATTCTAGTGCACTGAAGCCCTGATGCTGTAAATCTTAACAAAAGTTAATCTACAGTGATGTTGCAAGGTTAAGAAGAGCAAGTCCTAAGTTTTCCAAGGGAGTCTACAGAAGAAAAATCCTTTAAATCCTCTGTGACTGATTGAATTTCTCCTTTAATGTATTCTTAGGTAAACAGTGAATGACATGAATAATTGTATTTTATTTAAATGTAAATTGTTATTTTAAAAAGAGGACTTTTCTCCCCTTGAGATAAAAATTTCATCATCTCTAAGATCACATCACTGAAATTAGGCAATAACATGAGACCACTTTCAGAAATCACATAATCACTTTCATCTATACATTTTTTAATAAGTATTGCTATAAATTGTCAACTGCATGGCTTAGGAAAGCATAATAGATAATGGATTTCATAGAATGACATTTCCTAACAATTTCATTTTAGACAGTTTCATTTAAGTGTCATGTTAGATGAGGAGTATTTGTGTAAAATAATAAAATTATTATGTGTGCTTTTAATGTAAGTAGTGTGCCACATTTAAATATAGGTTCTTGGAGTACAGACATATGTTTTCCATGGGTTTCATGAACTTCTTGCTGCCTTTGGGGACCCTCAATATTACATTTTGCTTGGTAAGTTCATAAGCATCTATAAAAAGAAATCAAAGCATTGCTTATTTTGATAATAATATAAATCAATTTAGTGTCTTGATATCCAATTTGACAATATAATAATAATAAACAATATTAATAATAGCTTACATTTACACAGAATTTATCACATACCCAGAACTGTTTTAAGAGCTTAGCTAATTCATTTAATCCTACTAAGATCCCTTTGCTGTAGATACTACTATTATTCGTATTATATAAATGAGGAAGCTGAAACACAAGGAGGTTCCACAGCTAATAGGCGGTAGAACAACGATTCCAACACAGGTGGTCTCACACCAGAGATCCAGGTAGTCACAGACAATTGGGACTATTGGGCACCTTTAATGCATTTGTTCCATGAAGACCAATTCAAATAAAAACAACTTGAAAATGACAAGTTACAATACCATATGATACAGTATTTCAATTATTTAACCACTCAAAGACTTTAACATGAAAAATATGACTTCTAAAAGTCTAAGTAAAGATGGAAATTCTCAAATTACATTAGGATAACAAAGTCCTGCATCAAAGAATCAGTGGAAAGGTTTGGAATCAGTTAAAACTCTGTCATCTATAACATGGTAGAATATGTAAAGTCCCTTCACCTCTCTGAGTCTGAATTCCCTCATAGGAAACATGGGAATAATGCTCCTGTTCTAAATTGTTTTAAAATTACAATAGAGGATATATCAGAAAAGCATTTTATAAATTATAAAATTATGTAGAATTTGTTAGCAAATAAAAACCTTTCTAGACCCTCATACAATACTGAATATTTCTAATAATTATGAAAAAAACAAGCCAAACCATGTTAAGGGATTTAAGAGATAACTTGAATTTATGAAGAAATAGTGTGTAATATATGCAATTCCTGTGACAACTCTATATATCTTATTGCAATGTCTATTTAGTTTTCAACTTCCTCTCCTAAACCATTATATCCTGATGATATAAATTAAGCAACACAATATTAAAGGCTACTTCTATGCTTAAATGAATAGGCCAAGCTCAATACAGTTTGAAGTAGCAGAGTTAGATTTAGTCCTCTAGTCTTTCTAATTCTCAAACAAAAAACAAAAACCCACAGGTGAGGATGGTCAACAAAGATTTGGGGGGAAAAGTGTATTGTTTTGGAAAAGGAGGAACTAATATGTTTTTAAAATTAGTCAATAGCAGAACAAAAATAATTAACCAAGCAAAAAGTCCTGCTATAGAAAGGATTTTAACAATCATAAAAGAGGTATAGCTAAGCAAAAGATCAAGAACTTTTTTCCAAAAAATGGTTCTAGAAAAATTGACACGTAAAAAGAAAAAGATTTCGTTTATCTTCATACTTCATATGATACCAATACAACTGATTTTGGTATCAGGATAATGCTCACTCCTTCCAGGAGATACTGGTGCCCTGGAGCAAGGCAAAGAGAAAGTACAAAGATGGCACCTGTCATTCTCCATCACTGTAGAGTATTCCAGAGGGCTCCTAGATGTGTGTGTTAAATGAGATGCCTAACTCTCAGGCCAATGCTTTAAAATAAGCAGGTGAGCATCTTCAGTTTAAGTCTGGGTGCACTGACTGCCATAGAGCT
The DNA here is from genome assembly GCF_028021215.1 of Eschrichtius robustus. Lineage (NCBI taxonomy): Eukaryota > Metazoa > Chordata > Mammalia > Artiodactyla > Eschrichtiidae > Eschrichtius > Eschrichtius robustus. Next base: position 72,127,206 of record NC_090830.1, read on the forward strand.
GGGCCCTGGGGCAGGTGAGTCCAAGTCCATGAGCCCTTTATTAGTTGTTTCTCAGATCACTAGGGTCTTGAGATGTGAGCCCCACTGGTTTCCAATGTTAGGTGTTTGGGGAGATCATCTCTCAGGTACAGGTATTAAAAGTTGAGGTGCCCTATGTGGGGTTCAAACCCTTAGCTCTCTGTAAAGAAGCTCCGGGTTTTAGTTTTCTCTTGGTTGTGGGCCACCAATCCAGGAGTGAGGTTTATGGTGAGATTGTGTTCCAGACTGTCTTAACTGCTCTGCTGTGATTTTCTTCTAATTTGTCCAGTGTAGTCATCACTAATCCAGCCTTTAGATCTTCTTTAAGAGGAAAGTGTTCCATATGTAGCTGTAGACTCAGTGTGCCCATGGGAGGAGGTGAGTTCAGGTTGTTCCCATATTGCCATCTTGAACCCTTGTATGTATTTTTTAATATAATGGCTGTACTCTAATTATAACCTTATGGAATATATTCACAGGGAAATCCAATAGGTATGTATATCAACATAGTAATGTTTATGTTTGGAGAGTGAGATTATTTATGGATGGAAATTTTCTAATATCTTTTTTATTAAAACATGGTAATATTATTTCTATCCTTCAAACAATAATTTCATGAAGAAGAGAAAAAAAAAGAATTGATAGGTTACCATGATAAATTAAAGGATATGAAGTTTTAGTGACTAATTGTTTAGATTTAGTTATTTCCAAAGAAATGTGATATGGTGGCTAGAGTATGCAGATTTCTGCAGATTTTGGTTTTCAGATTCATGACTTAGTCTTTAGGGATTTCTTATAATAAAGAAAATAATTAACCAAATTAAAAATGCAGAAAATAAAAATAATACTGTGTTTGTACGTTGTGTATGATGAACATTAGAGCTAGCATAGCAGGCTATAATAAAAGGTTGTTTGGCTAATAAGCCAAAACACTGAGTGTGAAAATGGCTTCAATTATGTTACCAGAGGAAAAGATAAAAATCACAAAATAGAAGATTAATTTTCCTCTTAATAATAAAAGATTCGTCGGGCTATCATGCTGCACTGACTTATGAGCGGATGTTAGTAAGAACATATATAAAGCCTGTTTATAAAATATATATAAATAATATGAGAATTATATTATCACAGTTTCATAGAGACATACTTAGCCACTGTCTCAAACAAAATCAATATCAGAATTGGGACAAGACAATATTCTTCCCACTAAATCACAAAACCTCATTTCATTCTTATAAAATCAAATGACAGTATAATTAAATATTATAATTCATATAACCTCAGGCAAGCTTCTCAGTATCTCAGAAACATACATTGTTATCAATGTCTCATATTGATAGCATTAGATTATTGCCAGTTTGGGCTATTAAAACAACATTCCAATAAACATCATGGTACATATATCTTTCACAATTAGATCTCTAGTATAGATATCTGAAGTGAAACTGATTTGATAGCAAACTGGGCTCAATGTGACTGTCATGAACAATTATATCTCTGTAATTTAATCTATTTTGTTTGGTTATTAGTAAAGTTGAGGATATACATTTTTATTTGTATGCATTTGTGCTTTTTAATCTGTTAGTTGTCTGTTCATATTTGCCTATTCTTCTAGTGCATTGTTTTCTATTGATTTGTAGTAATACTTTATATATAAAAGAGTCTTAAACACTTGAACCACTGTGTCTGCTATATGCATGGTAAGTATTTTCTCTGAGTCTATAGCTTGTCTTTTCACTCAAAGTTTATGTTACTTTGCTCATATAAAAGTTTAAATGCTGATAAAATAAAATCTGTCAAATTTTTCATAGGATTCTGGCTCCTATATGTTGATTTAAAAGACCAATCTTTAGGTGGCCTTGAAAACTAAGTGGTACCCATCTCAACGATTTTGAGATAAGAATAGTGTGATTAAAAGCACATAGTCTGAAACCAGATTCTCTGGATTTAAATCCTGGGCCACCCTCATCTAACTATATCTGTGATATTAAATGAGTCACTCAACTTTCCTGCATGTAGTTCCTCATCTACAAATTGAATAAATATATGTAAAGAGCTTAGAGTGTGGCCTGGTACAGACTGAGCATTATATAAATGTTTACTGATAAACATGGAGTTTGTTACTCTAAGTAGATTCCTCTGTATAGACTACAACAATGCAATTTTCATATTAAAATTTTATTCAGATCGTTTTCATTCATTCATTCATATAAGTAAGTGCCTACTATGTACTTCTCTGGCACCAAGCCAGGCACTAAAAACTTAGTAAGTATGAAATGTTCCCTTTTTCATGGAGCTTACTGTCTAATATGTGAGAGAATAAAATTTCAATATGATAATTGCAAGGAGAGATAAAAATGCTATGATGAATTTGACCTATTCAGATTTGGGAAGCTACTTCCCTGAGGAAGTTATGCTTAAACTGAAATCTAAATGATAAGTAGAAATTATTCTGGAGAAAAGGGAAAGAAAGGCCACTCATATAAATTTAACTAGGTAAATTAATGAAGTTACAGTCTCAATTCATTTTAAACTACTCTTACAAATAAGCACTATTTCATAAACAGTGGTTCTAAATACCACTTGGTGATTCAAAGATTAAATAATTAAGAATTCTTTCAACTCAAGTTATTTGTGTGAACTACATAATGCAAACATTTGTAAAGGATTGATTGCTTTTAGAAAGGCTGATATTGAATTTAATTTTTCTTAGTTTACTCTCCTGCAGAAATACCTATTGTACATTTTAGAAAAATTCTGCTATTTTTCCGGTATATAAAGACACTTTGTAAAAAGCTTCGATACACATGTAGTTAAACAAATTAAAAAATCCTAGAAACTATTTCCTTTAAATGGTTAATAAAATGAGAGTTGAAAGAAATAAATTAAAGGAAATTAAAGGTGCTGGGGTTGCATGCACCAACACGAAGTGGTTGTATCCACAAGTTATGGGACAATTCAGTGAAAATTGCATTGTAGAGCTTTGGGTCTTTTTTTTTTTAGTGCTGATTGGAAATCTGCAGTGTATAGAAATGCCAACCAATAAAGAAGCAAGAGGGGAGGGGAAAGAGGGAACCAACACAATGGAGATTTCAGGCACTGCACTGGGCCCTTTTCTACACGCAGTATAATGTGGTAAAAAGCATATGAGGCATGTTGTCATTTTGTTTTTCAATTGCTTGATTTGGACATTTAAACAACTGAAATTAAAAATGATTTTTTATAGTTAAAGTTTTAGCTTAATAAATAATCTTAAGTAAAAAATTATAAATGAATGCCATTAGAAAGCTTTTTCAGTTCCAGGAAATCCCAGGAGCTGTGCTTTTTTGGCTCCTATAAATTATAACGTTTAGCAAAAGGCAGTAACTACTGCATTACCAAAGGGCATTCATCCAGCAAATCTAGATTCCAGACAACACCATCATTTTAGGGAAATAATTTAATGACTCAGAGTCTAGCAATACATCTTTTAAAATAATAACGTGCTAGAGTGTTAACCTGCTATTTTTGTGGCAAGAATACATGCATTTCTTTTTAACCCTTTTCTACATGAAAATGGAAATAACTGAGTTGACAAATGACACTAAAATACTAAAAGTGCCTAACTTTATAATGGGCTTCATTTGTGAAAGGAAGATAGCATTGGCTTTGATTATCAGATTTCCTACTGGGAAATAAATTATCTTTTTCTCCATCTTGGGTTGTAGTCTAAGTTTAAACTCATTTTTTAGATGTAATTGCTATATTAAATAATTTTCTATAAAACTCATCCTAACAATCAAAACGCGAAACCTTCAACCACTCTGAGTTCCATTCCACAGCTCAGAAAATAAAGCAGTTAACAGCCCAGCCTACCTCCAAATAATTGTATACAAGATGTCAGCCGAATATCTTAAAAGGATAAGCTCTTTTTAGAAACTCATGCAATTTTAATTTATTTTCTCATTTTGTTTTTTTGCAGTGATAATGCACATGGTAGAAGGTTTTGGTATTCTTTTCCAAGAGTTTAAAAAATCTACTTTGTCTGAAGTGCTAATATAAATATAGTTTGAAAAAATAACCTGTAAGGTGAAAGTGAATCTAATGTATATAAAGAACAGTTTGTTGTCCATTGTTTCTTGTATAACACAGTAAGGCTTTAGACCTCACTTTATTCTACTAATGTTAAAGGGCCACCATTCAGAGAAACACTAAGAGTTCTACATTTCAGGTTTAGTAGAAATAAAGTAGTAAATATTCATTTTATAGTGAATGAGTAGACAGGGATGTTATCAGGGGACATCATAGAATATAGCAAGTGACTGCATTTTACAACACCGAGAAAACATTTCTTAGAATATTTACACTTAAAAGAAAAATCTTGTTCTGCTGCATCACCTCTCAAAGAAGAAATAGCAACAGAAGAAAAATGTACTGGGTTTAAGATTCTGCTATAGTAGTATTTAAAATGCTGCCTCATTTTCTCACAAGCTAGAGAAGTTACTTTGCTCAAAATTAATTATTCCTTTTTTTCAAGTTGTTTATGAACTAGATTTGTAAAGATTCCTAATTAACCTAATCATTCCAACCACAGTTCCCTGTCCAAGTCACAAGTTTAGCTTTTTTGAAGATAAAGTAAGACTAGGAAGATTTTTCTAATTTTAGCATTCACCAACCTTGTGACTATGGACTGATCACTTGGTCTCTCTGTGTTTGTTTCCTCCAATATAAATAGGACTTCACAATAGTACACACCACATAGAGCTTTGAGGGGATTAAATAACCATGCACACACACACATATACATACTTACATTTAGTACATCGCCTTGTATGTGACAGTACTTAAGCAAATCTAATTAATAATTGGTTGTAGTAATGATAATAGTCCTAGTTGCAATAGCATGGATTAAGACGGTATAGGTATAATCACATGAGTAGCTATAGACAATATTTAGTGAGCAGTCACTATGTGTCAGACACTTTTTAATGCTTGACTTGTATCACCTTATTTAACCAGCAAAACAGTACAATGAGATAAATAAAATGCTCACCTCCATTTTATGGATGAGGAAAAAACCAGGGGACAGAAATTAGAGAAACGAATGCAACACAGAAGAGAGAGAGGCATACGTGTTTTAGAAGGTAATAAAATAAAAAAGTTAGAAGAGAAAACAATATTTTCTAGATGCCTAAGAAAACATATAAAAATTGTCTAGATTCAGAGACAATTTATTAATTAAATGTTAAATGTAAGAACAATTAAGAATAATACAATTGTAAAAATTTCCTTAAGACTTTAAGAAAATACTGATTTATTGGACTCCTGGATTTGTAATTCCTTTTTTATAAAATATCACTGGAAAATTAAATTATAAAAAATTTGGCTGATAGCTCTCCTGAAAAGTTTCAACCCTTTTATCATAACACAAAGCAAATGCTAACTCCTGTTATCTCTTAAGCATCCTGCCAAGGTCAAACCTGTCATGCTTTCCAACATATTATCTGTAACCATATTTCATGGTAGTTCAAAATTTCTACCTGAAAGATTTGGAAATCATTCTAATCCCAAATTTGAATAGTTCCTGATTTATAAAGGTCTAAAAAATAAAATCATGTACTCTTTCATTTATAAAATGTCTCCTGTACTTTTATATTTTTAATTACAAAAAGTCAAACAATATAGATATATCATGTAAAATATTAAATCTCTTTTAATTATTTCCATTCCATCCCATGGATAGCTATACTTAACAGTTTTTCTATATCCTTCCAGTTCTTTCTCTGTAGTGTTCTCTTAAAAATAAAACACACCAAAAAATTTGTATACTATATATTTATTTGTGACAAGCTTTGTTTTTACTTGTAATTACATATGCGAGACATCAGTACCAACAGATCAACTTCACACTTTTTTAATGGCCATAAGAACCCATGATGTACCTGAATCATAATTATTTATATCCTTTTCTATAGAAATTTTATCTCTATTTATTTTTATTACAGAGTAATTAATATCTTTATACCCTTGTTCATATGTGAAAATATTTTTGTAAGATAGATTCTTAAGACTAGAAAACCTGGATCAGTACATTCTCAAATTTGTAGAGTCTGCCAAATTGCCCTCAGAGAACATTTTCACCAATCCGCACAAGGTAAATAATCCTACCGAAAGTGAATAAGAATATGATTTACAAAACCTCAAAAATATTTTGGTATAAATCTAGCAAAACATGTACAGGATCTTTATGCTGAAAGGAACAAAATGCTGATGAAAGATGTCAAGGACCTAAATAATTTGAGAAAAATACTATGTTCAGGGGTTGGAAGGCTCGACATTGTAAAAACATCAGTTGTTCCCAAATTGATACTTACATTTATTGCAATTCTAATCAAATACCAAGTAGGATTTCTTAGATATAGACAGCCTGACTTTTTAAAGTATATGAAAATTCAAAAGAACTAGAATAACTAAAGTGATTTTGAAAAAGAAGAATAAAGTTGAAGGAATCATTCTACCTAAATTTAAGATTCACTGTAAAGCTATGGTAATCAAGACAATGTGGTATTGGTGAAGGGATAGACACATAGATCAGTGAAACAGAATAGAGAGTCTAGAAATACATGGATAAGTCATTTTTCACAAAATGCAAAAGAATGCAATGGAGAAAAAAACAGTCTTTTCAACAAATAATATTGGAAAAATTGGATATCCCTATATAGTAAAAAGAATCTGCCCTAAACCTCATATGTTATCCAAAATTCAACTCAAAATGGATCATGATCTAAATATGAAATGTAAACCCATAAAATATTTTTTAAAATATAGGAGAAAACTTTTATGACCTGGTGTTAGATAAAGAGTTCTTATACATGATACAAAAAGCACATTCCATAAAATAAATAATTATTAATTAGATTTCAACAAAATTTGAAACTTTTGTTCTTCAAACACACTGCTGAGAAAACGAGAAGATAAACTTCAGAATTAGAGAAAGTATTTATAAATCATATATCTGATAATGATCTTGTATCCAGAATATATAAAGAATTCTCAAAACTCAATAATAAGAAAACAAACAACTCAATTTAAATGTTCCTGAAAATACCAAGTTCTGGTGGGAATGTGGAAAAACTGGAACTCTCACACATTGTGCTGGTGGGTAGTTTCTTCTTTACCATATGCCTCAACAATACTATTCCTGGGAATTTAGATAAATAAAAATTTATGTTCACACAAAAATCTGTAATGAATATGTATGTAAGCTCTATTCATAATTTCTAAAAAAATTGTAAATAATTCAAAGTCCTGGCAAAGGACTGATTTGTCTTTAAAGAAACAAGAAATTCCTGTTAGATCCAGACAATTTATAACTTACAAGAAAGCAAAAGAAAGATGAGCAAAAGTGCCAGCTCCCCATGTCCCTGGTCCCCAAGGATGATGCTGAAACAAAAGGGGCCAAATAACATGATGATGTGACATGAGTGTCAGTGTAACCTGTTGCTCACTGAGAAGCCAATTTCAATTTGAAGGTAAGCTGTTTTATAGTCTGTAGTTGTACACTAATGGCAGCAAGGCAAAAATTCTCACATCTATTCAAAACACTGGAGGTGATAAGAAACTGCCTCATGACAGCTTCCTGGGAAGACAGGTAAGCAGGTGGAAAATGGTCTTGTTCACAAGCCCCAGCATGCTCTCATGTTCCAGGAATATCGCAGGGATTTCTGCCAAGACTTAGATCTGCTGTAGTTAAGCCTTTCCCACATGGCCTATGTGGAGACATGCAAGGCAGACGCTTACTATATGCCTCAGAAATCCCACTCCTGGGTATTAACCTTAGAGAGTGAAAACTTAACGTTTACTCAAAAACCTGTACATGAATATTTATAGCAATCCTAGTCATAATCATACAAACTGGAAATATTCCAAATGTCCTTCAACAGATGGATGAACAAATGTGATACATCCGTTCAATGGCATACTACTCAGCTATAAAAAGAAAGAATGATTGATATGCTCAACAACTTGGATGAAAGCACTGTGTTATGGATTCTAGATTTGTGTTTTGTGTTTTATATGGTAGAATTCCTTTACTCTTTAAAAATGTTATTCTTATAATTTCATCAAAACGTTTGTTTTTTTCTTTCGCATATATTATGAACTGAACTGTGTCCCCTCAAAATTCATATGTTGAAGCCCTAACTGCCAATGTGACTGCATTTGGAAACAGGACCTTAAAGGAGATGGTTAAGGTTAAACAAAATCATAAGGGCAGGGTCCTAATCTAATAGGACTGGTGTTCTTATAAGAAGATGAAGAGACACCAGAGCTCTCCCTTTCAGCTCACACACAGAGAAAAGACCATGTGAGGACATGGTGGGAAGGTAGTCATTTACAAGCCAGGGAGAGAGGTCTCCCCAGAAACCAACCCTGTCAGCATCTTGATCTCGGACTTCTAGGCTCCAGCACTATAAGCAAATAAATGTCTGTTGTTTAGGCCACTCAATCTGTGGTATTTTGTTATGATAGCCCTAGCAGGCTAATGCTATGGAAATTACTTTTTTGTTATGAGGTGAATAATGGACTTAACATTTGTTTCTGCCAACATAAACAACCAAATGTCAAAACAAACTGTATTAAGTGTTTTCCCAAATGGTCCAAAATGCCACTTTTCTTAGATTAAATTCCTGTTTCATATGGATCTGATCTTGGTTTCTCTATTGTTTTCCATAGATCTATTTGCATATTCCTGTGCCTATACTATACTCTTTTAATTATAGTAGCTTTTATGCTTAGTTTAATATCTGGTACAATAAGCCTTCACTTACGTTCTCTTGTCAGTTTTCTTAAATAATTCAATTCAATACTGCGCTCAGTTCCATTTGTCTATACAAATGCTATTCAAAGTGCCAGTTCACAAGGAGATAATAATCTTGCAGCAGAATGTAAATTAAATACAATACTTGGTGTACTGGTTATCTGACAGTTTTCACAATAAGGCCTTTTCCATAAACAAACCAGTGCATTGATTCTGACACATTCTAATAATGAATTGGAGAAAAAAATATCTACTTATATAAGTTGCAGATTTGTGGACCACACTATAGTAACATTGGTTTAGACTTCCTCAACCATGAATAAGCTAAAACCGGGGAACCACGTTTGACCTAGAGGTTTTTAACCAGCTTGCAATAGGGCACAAGTCCCTTATTCTTGCGTTTCCTCATCAGTGTTTCTGTTGACTTTCCCACTCTTCCCAGTCTGGGGTCCAGAGAAGGAGAACTAGGACCTTCTCAAGGGTTTAGGTAGCATATAATCCCACGTAAAACTTCTCATATTATTTCTCACTTACCAAATGGTTGAACTTTTACCTTCTTCACAACTGCTGGGTAAATTGCTCTGACATCAAATTCTGTATTCTTTCCTGCTCTATTATTTATAGTACAAATTCTGGTTCCTTGGAACTCACAAATCCCTTTTTCTCTCAAGAAATCTCACTTCTTATAATAAAGCCTTGGTGTCTAGACTACTGTTTTGGTTTGTTGTTTTAAAACATTTTTCTTTGTGTGTTTTAAATTCCTTAAGCTATCCTCAGCCCTTCAGGAAAAAAAAAAAAAAGTGTTAAATGTTAGAGCTTGGTGTGGGCTGAACTTACGGTTGAAGTGATAAAGAGGGAAAAGTAGCAGCATGGAGAAACAGTTACAATCTGGCAAAAACTGACCAACAGAGGAGCCTGGAGTTGGAGTAGAGAGCGAGAGAATACAAGCACAAGTCAGACATGCTTGTGGGACGTGAGTATTTCCCAGGGATCTGAAAAATTTGTGGAGCGAATCTCATAAAAAGACTGGACATTGTACACTCATGGAAGAGGAGTCATAGGCAGACAGATCATTCTACGTGAGTCTTAAAAAGAAGGGTGACCCCCCACAGTTGAAGAAGTTATAGATATTCAGATTCCATATATATAGCAGACACTTATATGTAGCATATATTTTAACAACAGTCCATTTATTATGGCTATTACATACTATATAATCGAAGTAAATTTTAAAAAGAATAGGGAATATGTTGCTGAGTGATTAGGTGATACATTTTCTAGAAAAACTGATTTTCTATGAAAATGATTTTCTGTGAAATTAATGAGTAGAGGAATAAAATAGTACAGGATGTGACCCTGGCTTTTGGGTGGTGGTCCATCCATAGACCCTCTAGCAGACAGGATTGATGTCTCAGTATTTCACATACACAGCTTCTGTTTCTACTTGCATCTTATCTCTTACAACAAGTTGTAATATTTCAAAAGTACTATAATCGTTTCCTCATCTCAAAGAGTGCTCTTTTTTTCATTCATTTACTGAGGTAATATTCTTGTATGTCTCCAATTATCACTTGCAGAAAAAAAAGTTTTATTTAAATTCCCACCACATGGATAACCTCTCTACTCCTCAAAAAGAATGTACATTTAAAAGAGAAAGAATGCAATAAACTGGTTTCACATGCCATTTATTGATAAGAAAGTCTCCAAATAAAGTTGGAGGGGGGTATGGTTTGATACCATGTATAACAACTTTCTATAAAGTTCAATTTGCTTTTTCTTGGTAACAGAATGATTTGAAATCTGAACTTTACATATGAATAAAACTTTATATATGCACTTCATATATTACCTTCTTTTTTATTCTTGGTAGATAACACTGCCTGTTATTTTCCCTCTCATATGTAATATCAATATAATTATAATCTCATTAGCATTTGTATACATGCTTCTTCCTATTCTATTTATTACTACCATCCTTTCCTCTGTTTCTTTCCTATTTTGTCCCAGGCCCATAATGCAATACCAGGTCAGCATTTACCTGACAGTGACACTAAAAATAATGAGAGCCAAGATTTATAGAAGGCTTATAAAATGCCAGTCCTTATATTAAGGATCTTATAATCTTATGCAAATTATTTCATTTCATTCTCACAAAAATCCTATAATACAGGTAATAACAGTTTCCCTTGTTGATGAGGAAACTGAAGCTGAATGATTGAGTAATTTCACTGAAGTCCTAAGTAGCTGGAAGTGGAAGAACCAGGATATGAACTAAGATCCGAGTGCAGAGTTAGTGTCATTAAAAATTAAAAAAACCCTTTGTACTTAAAACAGTATTTGTCTCCTACAAAATTTTTTATTTTCCAAAATTTTCTTTAAGGATGATTTTCTAAAGTTAAAGTTAAAAATAAAAGAATGCATTTGCATTCTTGGAGGATGAATGAACACAAAGCAGTTCCTTTCATTAAATTGCTATTTCCTATCGTTAAATTATTATTTCTTATTGCAGTTCTCCTAGCTTCTGTGTTCACATGTCTTCTCTTCGGCATTTCTATTACTTCTAAATGATCTAGCTGAAATTCTTCTTTCAACTTGAAAACTTTCCAAATAACAGACTTCAGGCTAAGATGTGAGTAGAAGAACATGCAGAAAAATGACTCCCCAGACTCCATAAAAAATGACCAGGAAAGCATTAGCAATATATGAAAGTCATTCCCAAGACTAGAATAAGCTATGAAAGTTATGAGACCCATGTATACTCTATAATCTGAAAGGAAATTAAATAATCCCCTATACTGACAAGAAGGAACTCAGGAAAATGAGCTATTCCCTCCCTTGCTCCAGCCTGGAAAAAAGAGGTTTAATTCAGGCTATGGAAAAGCTTAAAGTTAGAACTGGGCAAGGTATTTTGGAGAAGCAAAGAAACTACATGGTCTGAGTAGAGGAGCGGCCCCTTCCCTACTTTTTACAAATCAGCATAAGGAAGGAACACGTTTCATAGATAGGAGGTGAGGAGTGTAGATGTTTAACTGGGGGCACAGGATCCTTCAGGTTCCATGTGCAATTATATACTTAGTATTTGATGGAAAATGATTTAGTATTTTCTATCAAAAAATCTTATTAATATCTTTATTTTAGAGTCTGCAAAAAATTATGAGAAAGGGAAAGTATGTTATAGGGCAAAATTTCAAGAAATTAAATCTCTGGAGAATTTTGACTTTCATTTCAGGCCTCCAGTGAATATGCATTATTTTGAAATAGAAAAAATTCAACTAAAATATTCCCAGGAAGTGCATGATAGTAGGTCTAAATTTCCCCTCTAAATGTCATCTCTTATTCAGCAGGGCTTAATCCAATTCATTCTTCCCCACAATGTTCTCACTCACACTTGCTTCTCTGTGAGCATTAATCCCCTGACATGACTGCTATTTCCTCCTCAGGGAGCAAGTATAGCACATGAAGATGAAAAGTCAAAATCTTTCTCTTAAACGTAGGAAAATAAGATTATTAAACTGGATTTAACAATAAACAAGAAATTTGCCTCTTATAGGCTAACTGAAATGGAGAATTATTCTGAAGGTAGCCAGCTATATTAAAAAACAAAAACAAAAACACCCAAAAAACAGTTTCAACCAGAAAACTGGAACATGCTTTTAAACAGTGTCCCTATTCAACTAGATTCCAAATATGGGCTTGCAATGGAGAAATGATGATTTTCTTCCTTGATTCCATATGATATCTGGTATTAAGACTGAATGACATAGGGTGCAGAAAGGACAAACGGTAGCAGAAGTTCAGAAGTGGGAAAGACTACCTAATGATTACAATAGATTTCAGAGCTACAGCTATGCTACAAATAAATAGCCTGTTAGGAGTTAACAAAATGTCCCAAGACATGTACTATAAAAGTCAGCCACATGCAGAACATATTCAATATAAGACAACTCATTTTAAAGTTTAGGGCAATAGTGATTGATCACCAAATCAATAGGCTGATGTGCAACGGAAGCTCCCTCCTGGGAAACACTGTGTATGTTCTTAGGAGAAGAAAACATCTTTTGAGACTTGTACACGGTGGTAAAATTTTCAACTATTTAAATAAGGTAAGTAAGTATTCAGACTTTGGATCACCTTCAATGTGACAAAATACATCTGATATTACCCAACATCCTGGTCCATGCCATATAAAAATCCTATATCAAGTTAGATAGTCCTATTACGGTAGCTTTGCAGTGAGAATCTGGTTAAGACCTGCATTAAAGTAAGTTCTTTGATCTTACTGCACATGAGAGAAAATTGTTTATGTCCTTGCCTCTGAGATGCCAAGGCAAGTAGTTTTCACAAAGACAAATCTAATGAGACTGTTCTACTTGTTGAGAATTGGGCTCAGGAAGCATGTCCTGTCTATTCTGAATTGACCTGCTTCATAAACTTGGTGATCTGGGGTCTGCTTATTTGCTCAGAAAATGTTAAAAAAAAAAAAAAATAACACACAGAACACCACTGGGCATCAATGTGGTTCCTAACTAGAAGTTTTGTTCCAAGTGTATATGGTCCAAGGGATTATCTAATGGGAATATCATAGAGTTGTGGATTTTGGAACTAACAGGAACATTGGAAATCATAAAGTTTGACCCACTGATGTCATAGACATGACCAATATTTATTAGATGGAAATGATAAAACCAGATCACATATTTACCTGCCCTCTGTGTTATATTTTATGTGTCAACTTGGCAAGGCCACCATACCCGGATTTTTAATCAAACACATCTAGATGTTGCCGTGAAGGTATTTTTCAGATGAGATTAACATTTAAATCAACAGATTTTGAGTAAAGCAGATTCCCTCCATAATATGGGTAGGCCTAACCAAACGAATTGAAAGACTTAAGAAGACTGGCCTTCCTGAGGAAGAGAGAAATCGGCCAGCAGACAGCCTTCATACTCAAACTACATAGTCAATTCTTCCCTGGGTCTCAGGCCTGCCAGTCTACCCCTGCATATTTTGGATTTGCAAGCCTCCATAACTTCATGAGCCACTTCCTTAAGATCTTTCTCTCTTTCTCTGTCTCTCTCTATGTCTCTCTCTCTCCTCTGTTTGGTTCTGCTTCTCTGGAGAATACTGACTAATACACATTTCATCCTGCAAGGGTATCTCATCACACTAAGAGCTATCTAAAATCCTTTGCATGACCTACCAACTCTCCATGATCTGACTGTTGGGAGATCCCTTTGACCTCATTTACTATCTTTCTTCCCCTCATTCACTGTGTCCAGCTACACTAACCTTCTAAGTCAGTTTCCATTTTGACTTTGCATTTAGTCCTCTCTTGTGGAATTTTATTCTCTATAAGAGCCCAGTCCTTTATTTCACTCAGGTCTCTGATCAAATATCACCCTTAAAGGCTCACAACTCAAAGTGGGGTTCATGAGCTAGCAGCATTGACAAGACCCAGGAGCTTATAAGAAACAAAGAATCACAAACTTCATCCTAGATCAACTGAATCAAAATCTACATTTTAGTAATATCTCCAGCTGACTCATATGCACATTAATGTTTGAGAAGCATGGATGCAAAGTGTCATTTCCCATCCTTCTTTGGCCCTTTGCCTGCTTCTTCTTTAAGGCACTCATCACTAATTGACATGATAATATATGTTCATATATCTGTTCATTGATTGTTCCTCCCACTACATTGTAAACCCCAAAAGACCAGGGACTCTAATCCCAAGACTAAAACCTTTCCTGGCACATAGTAAACCCTCCCTCTCTCTCTCTTTATATATATATCTACCGACACACACAATGAAAAAATGGCAGACATGACAGACTTTTCTTCTTTAACCAGTTTTCTCTGTCTAGAACACTCTTCATGAGCTCTTTGTTCCTTTAACTCTTACTTATAACTTAGGTCTCAGCCAAGACAGTTCTTCCTTTGGGCAAGTTCTTCTTGATTCTTCTTGTGTTGATTGTGCCCTTTGGATGTGCATCCATGTACTACCTCATCAGAATACTTATAATACTACATAGTAGGTCCTCAATACAGCACTAATGAGTGAATGAATGCTGACTGCAGCAGACAGCTCTTAAATAACCACTCAGCATTCTCTACTCATTTTCCCCTAAGCAAATACTGATTTTTGTGTAGGTATCAAATCTCCTCCAGTAGGTCATGTACTTCAAACTATATCCCTTCTGCAGTCTCAGAGAGTAGGATCTAATTGTCCAAGACAAAAAGAGCAGACCCTTTGTCCTTGCCGGGGATTGGTTTAAGAATGGGAATGTGCTTCAGTTCTAAGCAAGGAGACATGAGACCACATCCAGGCTCTTAGAAAGGGATTCAAAACGATATAACTCTTTTTCTGCTTCTGGAAAATTTTGGTGTACAGGTTTAACACTCAGAAATGCTATAGCCATCTTGCTAACAGTTAAAAGATGAAGCCAACCTACATGAAAGGGTTTAGAGAAGTGGAGTCAGAGCTTAGACGGTCCTACCCATGGAATTTGTGTCCTTGTTGAAGATGAATGAGATCAGATTTTAAATATTTGAAACTGGAAACTTTTTTTTTAGGTTGGTAATCTGAGTATTAATTTATACACCTTCCTGGTGTTTGAAAAACAAGAGTGATACTAGTATTTATTAGTGCACATATTCTCTTTTTCTTCCCCAACCAGAACATCCAACAGTACTGAGAGAGTCTTCTGTAGTATAATAAGTAGCTAACCCTTGAACTTATAAAACTTACTTGTTACTGGCCATTAATAAATAAGCATTTACCAATGGCATAGCTATTATACTGTAACTGAGAGAATATCAATTTAAATTTTAAAATGCAAATCAGGAAATTCTTACTTGTTTTAGCTGTCTGAAGAAGCATTTCTAGACAACTTACATAAATTCTTTAAACAGTGATATAATCAGTACAGATGTTGTAATAGTCAAGACCTATGGTATCAGACAGCCAAAAGGAAATAGGAATTAACTGGATGCATGTCAAAAAGTAAGTGTATAGGGAGATTATACCAAATGACTGTCCACCTGCCTAAATTGTTGAAGGATTCTGTGCAGGAACAGTATAAGCAAGACAGCATATTTTAAAGGTAGATTATTCCCTGAGGTAGGTATTAGTGTTACACAGAGAGTTTTTCCTTAAAAGTTTGTGATTTGATTCAATTAGAAATTTAAATGGAGAGTCAACAAAAACCTGAATCCAATGCACAAATAAGGGTTGCATCCATTTATTCATACAGCAAATATTAATTAAATACTAGATTGTGCCCAGTACTGAACTAGACACAGGTAATGCAATGCTGAACAAAAACCAGAAACAGTCTATAAACTTATGGAATTCACAGATTAGAGGAGAAAAAATAAATTAAATAATAATGCAATTATATGTTAAGGATGAAAGTAAGTTACTGAAAACTATGCAAGCACATATCAAAGAATTTTTAATAAGTCTGGACTATTTGGGAAGCCAGAGAATTAAAAGAAGAGCAGAAGTTAGAAGGAGGTGGTGAGGGGATATCTGAATCAAGGAGTGCAGAATTAGCCAAGGCCAGATTGGTTCAAGATGGCAGAGTAGAAGGATGTGCTCTCACTCCCTCTTGCGAGAACACCAGAATCACAACTAACAGCTGAACAATCATCTACAGGAAGACACTGGAACTCACCAAAAAAGATACCCCACATCCAAAGACAAAGAAGAAGCCATAATGAGATGGTAGGAGGGGTGCAATCACAATAAAATCAAATCCCATAACTGCTGGGTAGGTGACTCACAAACTGGAGAACACTTATACCACAGAAGTCCACCCACTGAAGTAAAGGTTCTGAGCTTCACATCAGG
This sequence comes from Eschrichtius robustus, assembly GCF_028021215.1. NCBI lineage: Eukaryota > Metazoa > Chordata > Mammalia > Artiodactyla > Eschrichtiidae > Eschrichtius > Eschrichtius robustus. The sequence goes on from NC_090830.1 coordinate 72,143,873, forward strand.
CTTCCCAAACTGGGGATCCAGCAACGGGAGGAGGAATTCCTAGAGAATCAGACTTTGAAGGCTAGTGGGATTTGATTGCAGGACTTTGACAGGACAGGGGGAAACAAAGACTCCACTCTTGGAGGGCACACACAAAGTAGTGTGCACACTGGGACCCAGGGGAAGGAGCTGTGACCCCACAGAGACTGAACCAGACTTACCTGCTAGTGTTGGAGGGTCTCCTGCAGAGGCGGGGGGCAGCTCTGTCTCACCATGAGGACAAGGACACTGGCAGCAGAAGTTCTAGGAAGTACTCCTTGGCGTGAGCCCTCCCAGAGTCCGCCATTAGCCGCACCAAAGAGCTCAGGTAGGCTCCATTGTTGGGTCGCCTCAAGCCAAACAACCAACAGGGAGTGGACCCAGCCCCACCCATCAGCAGACAAGTGGATTAAAGTTTTACTGAGCTCTGCCCACCAGAGCAACAGCCAACTCTACCCATCACCACTCCCACCCATCAGGAAACTTCCACAAGCCTCTAGATAGCCTCATCCACCAGAGGGCAGACAGCAGAAGCTAGAAGAACTACAATCCTGCAGCCTGTGGAACAAAAACCACATTCCCAGAAAGATAGACAAGATGAAAAGGCAGAGGGCTATGTACCAGATGAAGCAACAAGATAAAACCCCAGAAAAACAACTAAATGAAGTGGAGATAGGCAACCTTCCAGAAAAAGAATTCAGAATAATGACAGTGAAGATGATCCAGGACCTCGGAAAAAGAATGGAGGCAAAGATGCAAGAAATGTTCAACAAAGATCTAGAAGAATTAAAAAACAAACAAACAGAGATGAACAATACAATAACTGAAATGAAAAATACACTAGAAGGAATCAATAGCAGAATAACGGCAGCAGAAAAACGGAAAAGTGAGCTGGAAGACAGAATAGTGGAATTCACAGCTGCGGAACAGAATGAAGAAAAAAGAATGAAAAGAAATGAACACAGCCTAAGAGACCTCTGGGACAACATTAAACGCAACATTCACATTATAGGGATCCCAGAAGGAGAAGAGAGAGAGAAAGGACCCGAGAATATATTTGAAGAGATTATAGTCAAAAACTTCTCTAACATGGGAAGGGAAATAGCCACCCAAGTCCAGGAAGTGCAGCGAGTCCCATACAGGATAAACCCAAGGAGAAACACACCAAGACACATAATCAAATTGGTAAAAATTGGTAAATTGGTAAAAATTGGTAAAAATCAAATTGGTAAAAAGTAAAAACAAAGAAAAAATTTTGAAAGCAGCAAGGGAAAAATGACAAATAACATACAATGTAACTCCCATAAGGATAACAGCTGATTTCTCAGCAGAAACTCTATAAGTCACAAGGGAGTGGCATGATATATTTAAAGTGATGAAAGGGAAGAACCTACAACCAAGACTACTCTACCTGGCAAGGATCTCATTCAGATTTAATGGAGAAATCAAAAGCTTTACAGATAAGCAAAAGCTAAGAGAATTCAGCACCACCAAACCAGCTCTACAACAAATGCTAAAGGAAATTCTCTACATGGGAAACACAAGAGAAGAAAAGGACCTACAAAAACAAACCCAAAACAATTAAGAAAATGATAATAGGAACACACATATTGATGATTACCTTAAACATGAATGGATTAAATACTCCAACCAAAAGACACAGGCTTGCTGAATGGATACAAAAACAAGACCCATCTATATGCTGTCTACAAGAGACCTACTTCAGACCCAGGGACAGATACAAACTGAAAGTGAGGGGATGGAAAAAGGTATTCCATGCAAATGGAAATCAAAAGAAAGCTGGAGTAGCAATACTCGTATCAGATAAAATAGACTTTAAAATAAAGAATGTTACAAGAGATAAGAAAGGACACTACATAATGATCAAGGGATCAATCCAAGAAGAACATATAACAATTATAAATATATATGCACCAAACACATGAGCACCTCAATACATAAGGCAGCTGCTAACAGCTATAAAAGAGGAAATCGACAGTAACACAATAATAGTGGGGGACTTTAACACCTCACTTATACCAATGGACAGATCATCCAAACAGAAAATTAATAAGGAAACACAAGCTTTAAATAACACAATAGGCCAGATAGATTTAATTGATATTTATAGGACATTTCAACCAAAACCAGCAGATTACACTTTCTTCTCAAGTGCGCACGGAACATTTTCCAGGATACATCACATCTTGGGTCACAAATCAAGCCTCAGTAAATTTAAGAAAACTGAAATAATATCAAGCATCTTTTCTGACTACAATGCTATGAGATTAGAAATCAATTACAGGGGAAAAAACATAAAAAACACAAACACATGGAGGCTAAACAATACGTTACTAAATAACCAAGAGATCACTGAAGAAATCATAGAGGAAATAAAAAAAAACTTAGAGACAAAAGACAATGAAAACACGACAATCCAAAACCTATGGGATGCAGTAAAAGCAGTTCTAAGAGGGAAGTTTATAGCTATACAAGCCTACCTCAAGAAACAAGAAAAATCTCAAATAAACAATCTAACTTTACACCTAAAGGAACTAGAGAAAGAAGAACAACAAAACCCAAAGTTAGCAGAAGGAAAGAAATCATAAAGATCAGAGCAGAAATAAATGAAATGGAAACAAAGAAAACAATAGCAAAGATCAATAAAACTAAAAGCTCGTTCTGACAAAATTGATAAACCATTAGCCAGACTCATCAAGAAAAAGAGGGAGAGGACTCAAAGCAATAAAATTAGAAATGAAAAAAGAGAAGTTACAACAGACACCGTAGAAATACAAAGCATCCTAAGAGACTACTACAAGCAATTCTATGCCAATAAAATGGACAACCTGGAAGAAATGGACAAATTCTTGGAAAGGTATAACCTTCCAAGACTGAACCAGGAAGAAACAGAAAATAGAAACAGACCAATCACAAGTAATGAAATTGAAACTGTGATTAAAAATCTTCCAACAAACAAAAGTCCAGGACCAGATGGCTTCACAGGTGAATTCTATCAAACATTTAGAGAAGAGCTGACACCCATCCTTCTCAAACCCTTCCAAAACATTGCAGAGGAAGGAAAACTCCCAAACTCATTCTATGAGGCCACCATCACCCTGATACCAAACCTAGACAAAGATACTACAAAAAAAGAAAATTACAGACCAATATCACTGATGAATATAGATGCAAAAATCCTCAACAAAATACTAGCAAACAGAATCCAACAACACATTAAAAGGATCATACCCCATGATCAGGTGGGATTTATCCCAGGGATGCAAGGATTTTTCCTTGCACAAATATATGCAAATCAATTAATGTGATACACCATATTAACAAACTGAAAAACAAAAACCATATGATCATCTCAATAGATGCAGAAAAAGCTTTTGACAAAATTCAACACCCATTTCTGATAAAAAATCTCCAGAAAGTGGTCATAGGGGGAACCTACCTCAACATAATAAAGGCCATATATGACAAACCCACAGCAAACATCATTCTCAATGGTGAAAAACTGAAAGCATTTCCTCTAAGATCAGGAACGAGACAAGGATGTCCACTCTCACCACTATTATACAACATAGTTTTGGAAGTCCTAGCCACGGCAATCAGAGAAGAAAAAGAAATAAAAGGAATACAAATTGGAAAAGAAGAAGTAAAACTGTCACTGTTTGCAGATGACATGATACTATACATACAGAATCCTAAAGATGCCACCAGAATACTACTACAGCTAATCAATGAATCTGGTAAAGTTGCAGGATACATAATTAATGCACAGAAATCTCTTGTATTCCTATACACTAATGATGAAAAATCTGAAAGAGCAATTAAGGAAACACTCCCATTTACCATTGCAACAAAAAGAAAAAAATATCTAGGAATACACCTACCTATGGAGACAAAAGACCTGTATGCAGAAAACTATAGGACACCGATGAAAGAAATTAAAGATGATACCAACAGATGGAGAGATATACCATGTTCTTGGATTGGAAGAATCAATATTGTGAAAATGACTATACTACCCAAAGCAATCTGAAAATTCAATGCAATCCCTATCAAATTACCAGTGGCATTTTTTACAGAACTAGAACAAAAATCTTAAAATTTGTATGGAGACACAAAAGACCCTGAATAGCCAAAGCAATCTTGAGGGAAAAACACGGAGCTGGAGGAATCAGACTCCCTGACTTCAGACTATACTACAAAGCTACAGTAATCAAGACAGTATGGGACTGGCACAAAAACAGAAATATATATCAATGGAACAGGATAGAAAGCCCAGAGGTAAACCAATGTACCTATGGTCAACTAATCTATGGCAAAGTAGGCAAGGATATACAATGGAGAAAAGACAGTCTCTTCAATAAGTGGTGCTGGGAAAACTGGACAGCTACATGTAAAAGAGTGAAATTAGAACACTCCACAACACCATACACAAAAATAAACCCAAAATGGATTAAAGACCTAAATGTAAGGCCAGACACCATCAAACTCTTAGAGGAAAACAGGAAGAACACTCTCTGACATAAATCACAGCAAGATCTTTTTTGATCCACCTCCTAGAGTAATGGAAATAAAAACAAAAATAAACAATGGGACCTAATGAAACTTAAGAGTTTATGCGCAGCAAAGGAAACTACAAACAAGACAAAAAGACAACCCTCAGAATGGGAGAAAATATTTGCAAACGAATCAACGGACAAAGGATTAATCTCCAAAATATATAAACAGCTCATGCAACTTAATATTAAAGAAACAAACAACCCAATCCAAAAATGGGCAGAAGACCTAAATAGACATTTCTCCAAAGAAGACATACAGATGGCCAAGAAGCACATGAAAAGCTGCTCAACATCACAAATTATTAGAGAAATGCAAATCAAAACTACAATGAGGTATCACCTCACACCAGTTAGAATGGGCATCATCAGAAAATCTACAAACAACAAATGCTGGAGAGGGTGTGGAGAAAAGGGAACCCTCTTGCACTGTTGGTGGGAATGTAAATTGATACAGCCACTATGGAGAACAGTATGGAGGTTCCTTAAAAAACTGAAATAGAATTACCATATGACCCAGCAATCCCACTCTTGGGCATATACCCAGAGAAAACCATAATTCAAAAAGACACATGCACCCCAATGTTCATTGCAGCACTATTTACAATAGCCAGGTCATGGAAGCAACCTAAATGCCCATCGACAGACGGATAGGTAAAGAAGATGTGGTACAATGGAATATTACTCAGCCATAAAAAGGAACGAAATTGGGTCATTTGTAGAGACACAGATGGACCTAAAGACTGTCATATAGACTGAAGTAAGTAAGAAAGAGAAAAACAAATATCGTATATTAACACATATATGTGGAACCTAGAAAAATGGTACAGATGAACCGGTTTGCAGGGCAGAAGTTGAGACACAGATGTAGAAAACAAACGTATGGACACCAAGGGGGGAGTGCCGTTGGGGGGGGGGGCGGTAGGATGAATCGGGTGATTGGGATTGACATGTATACACTGATGTGTATAAAATTGATGACCAATAAGAACCTGCTGTATAAAAAAATAAATAAAATTAAATTTTTTAAAAAAGGAATTAGCCAAGGTCGTAAGGTAGGCGAATTCATAGTTTTGAGAAAATAAATGTCTTTTTTAGTTGGAACTCAGTAAACAAAGGTGAGAGTCACATAAGAAAAATATGAAAATGTAGTAAGATATTAGCCATGAGATTCCTTAAAAATTATGTTAAAATTGTCTTCTTTATCCCAAGAACAACAGTAAGTTACTAAATGATATTAAGCAGTGGGTATATAAGAGGAGTAGAACTGAGATCTGTACACGAGAAATGAAAATTTGTATTCTGAAAATAACACTCTGCCCTATGGACACAGAAATAGAAATGGTCAAAAGTGAATGTAGGTACACCAGTTGGGGACTATTAACGATGATCTAAAGTGAGGGACAATGAAAGCTTTAACTCAGATGATAAAGCAAATTAAGAAAAGTGAACACAATAGATATTTAAGAAATAGAATCAATAAAATCTGGTAATGGATTTGAAAGCAGAGTAGCAATAAAGAGAGTGAAAGTGGTGGGCAGTGTGGTGATTTGGAATGAAGGGCCATGAGTTTAATTTTGGACATGCTGAGTTGGAAGCACTTTTGAAATATCTAAGTAGAAATATAAATACTGTTGAATGCTTAGGTCTGAGGCATAGAGAAGAAGGCTATGGAGATATAGATTTTTGAATAACCTGCATCTAACCGTGATCAAAATAAGAATTTTTTTTATCTTAAAAATGAATGAGACCAGAGCCTCCCATCAAGCCTCTTAGATAGCCTCAACCACCAGAGGGCAGACAACAGAAGCGAGAAAAACTACAATCCTGCAGCCTGTGGACCAAAAACCACAGTTACAGAAAGATAGACAAGATGAAAAGGCAGAGGGCTATGTACCAGATGAAGGAACAAGAAAAAACCCCAGAAAAACAACTAAATGAAGTGGAGATAGGCAACCTTCCAGAAAAAGAATTCAGAATAATGATAGTGAAGATGATCCAGGACCTCGGAATAAGAATGGAGGCAAAGATTGAGAAGATGCAAGAAATGATTAACAAAGACCTAGAAGAATTACAGAACAAACAAACAGAGATGACCAATACAATAACTGAAATGAAAACTACACTAGAAGGAATCAATAGCAGAATAACTGAGGCAGAAGAACGGATAAGTGACCTGGAAGACAGAATGGTGGAATTCACTGCTGCGGAACAGACTAAAGAAAAAAGAATGAAAAGAAATGAAGACAGCCTAAGAGACCTCTGGGACAACATTAAACGCAACAACATTCGCATTATAGGGGTCCCAGAAGGAGAAGAGAGAGAGAAAGGACCAGAGAAAATATTTGAAGAGATTATAGTCGAAAACTTCCCTAACTTGGGAAAGGAAATAGCCACCCAAGTCCAGGAAGCGCAGAGCGTCCCATACAGAATAAACCCAAGGAGAAACACGCCGAGACACATGGTAATCAAAGTGGCAAAAATTAAAGACAAAGAAAAATTATTGAAAGCAGCAAGGGAAAAACGACAAATAACATACAAGGGAACTCCCATAAGGTTAACAGCTGATTTCTCAGCAGAAACTCTGCAAGCCAGAAGGGAGTGGCATGATATACTTAAAGTGATGAAAGGGAAGAACCTACAACCAAGATTACTCTACCCGGCAAGGATCTCATTTAGATTTGATGGAGAAATCAAAAGCTTTACAGACAAGCAAAAGCTAAGAGAATTCAGCACCACCAAACCAGCTCTACAACAAATGCTAAAGGAACTTCTCTAAGTGGGAAACACAAGAGAAGAAAAGGACCTACAAAAACAAACCCAAAACAATTAAGAAAATGGTCATAGGAACATACAGATCGATAATTACCTTAAACGTGAATGGATTAAATGCCCCACCCAAAAGACATAGACTGGCTGAATGGATACAAAAACAAGACCCATATATATGCTGTCTACAAGAGACCCACTTTAGACCTAGGGACACATACAGACTGAAAGTGAGGGGATGGAAAAAGATATTCCATGCAAATGGAAATCAAAAGAAAGCTGGAGTAGCTATACTCATATCAGATAAAATAGACTTTAAAATAAAGAATGTTATAAGAGACAAGGAAGGACACTACATAATGATCCAGGGATCAATCCAAGAAGAAGATATAACAATTATAAATATATATGCACCCAACATAGGAGCACCTCAATACATAAGGCAACTGCTAACAGCTATAAAAGAGGAAATCGACAGTAACAGAATAATAGTGGGGGACTTTAACACTTCACTTACACCAATGGACAGATCATCCAACATGAAAATAAATAAGGAAACAGAAGCTTTAAATGACACAATAGACCAGATAGATTTAATTGATATATATAGGACATTCCATCCAAAAACAGCAGATTACACGTTCTTCTCAAGTGCGCACGGAACATTCTCCAGGATAGATCACATCTTGGGTCACAAATCAAGCCTCAGTAAATTTAAGAAAATTGAAATCATATCAAGCTTCTTTTCTGACCACAACGCTATGAGATTAGAAATGAATTACAGGGAAAAAAACGTAAAAAGGACAAACACATGGAGGCTAAACAATACGTTACTAAATAACCAAGAGATCAGTGAAGAAATCAAAGAGGAAATAAAAAACTACCTAGAGACAAATGACAATGAAAACACGACGACCCAAAACCTATGGGATGCAGCAAAAGCGGTTCTAAGAGGGAAGTTTATAGCTATACAAGCCTACCTAAAGAAACAAGAAAAATCTCAAGTAAACAATCTAACCTTACACCTAAAGAAACTAGAGAAAGAAGAACAAACAAAACCCAAAGTTAGCAGAAGGAAAGAAATCATAAAGATCAGAGCAGAAATAAATGAAATAGAAACAAAGAAAACAATAGCAAAGATCAATAAAACTAAAAGTTGGTTCTTTGAGAAGGTAAACAAAATTGATAAGCCATTAGCCAGACTCATCAAGAAAAAGAGGGAGAGGACTCAAATCAATAAAATCAGAAATGAAAAAGGAGAAGTTACAACAGACACCGCAGAAATACAAAGCATCCTAAGAGACTACTACAAGCAACTTTATGCCAATAAAATGGACAACCTGGAAGAAATGGACAAATTCTTAGAAAGGTATAACCTTCCAAGACTGAATCAGGAAGAAATAGAAAATATGAACAGACCAATCACAAGTAATGAAATTGAGACTGTGACTAAAAATCTTCCAACAAACAAAAGTCCAGGACCAGATGGCTTCACAGGTGAATTCTATCAAACATTTAGAGAAGAGCTAACACCCATCCTTCTCAAACTCTTCCAAAAAATTGCAGAGGAAGGAACACTCCCAAACTCATTCTATGAGGCCACCATCACCCTGATACCAAAACCAGACAAAGACACTACAAAAAAAGAAAATTACACACCAATATCACTGATGAATATAGATGCAAAAATCCTCAACAAAATACTAGCAAACAGAATCCAACAACACATTAAAAGGATCATACACCACGATCAAGTGGGATTTATCCCAGGGATGCAAGGATTCTTCAATATACGCAAATCAATCAATGTGATACACCATATTAACAAATTGAAGAATAAAAACCATATGATCATCTCAATAGATGCAGAAAAAGCTTTTGACAAAATTCAACACCCATTTCTGATAAAAACTCTCCAGAAAGTGGGCATAGAGGGAACCTACCTCAACATAATAAAGGCCATATATGACAAACCCACAGCAAACATCATTCTCAATGGTGAAAAACTGAAAGCATTTCCTCTAAGATCAGGAACGAGACAAGGATGTCCACTCTCACCACTATTATTCAACATAGTTCTGGAAGTCCGAGCCACGGCAATCAGAGAAGAAAAAGAAATAAAAGGAATACGAATTGGAAAAGAAGAAGTAAAACTGTCACTGTTTGCGGATGACATGATACTATACATAGAGAATCCTAAAACTGCCACCAGAAAACTGCTAGAGCTAATTAATGAATCTGGTAAAGTTGCAGGATACAAAATTATTGCACAGAAATCTCTTGCATTCCTATACACTAATGATGAAAAATCTGAAAGAGAAATTATGGACACACTCCCATTTACCATTGCAACAAAAAGAATAAAATACCTAGGAATAAACCTACCTAGGGAGACAAAAGACCTGTATGCAGAAAACTATAAGACACTGATCAAAGAAATTAAAGATGATACCAACAGATGGAGAGATATACCATGTTCTTGGATTGGAAGAATCAACATTGTGAAAATGAGTATACTACCCAAAGCAATCTACAGATTCAATGCAATCCCTATCAAATTACCAATGGCATTTTTTACGGAGCTAGAACAAATCATCTTAAAATTTGTATGGAGACACAAAAGACCCCGAATAGCCAAAGCAGTCTTGAGGCAAAAAAATGGAACTGGAGGAATCAGACTCCCTGACTTCAGACTATACTACAAAGCTACAGTAATCAAGACAATATGGTACTGGCACAAAAACAGAAACATAGATCAATGGAACAAGATAGAAAGCCCAGAGATTAACCCACGCACCTATGGTCAACTAATCTATGACAAAGGAGGCAAAGATATACAATGGAGAAAAGACAGTCTCTTCAATATGTGGTGCTGGGAAAACTGGACAGCTACATGTAAAAGAATGAAATTAGAATACTCCCTAACACCATACACAAAAATAAACTCAAAATGGATTAGAGACCTAAATATAAGACTGGACACTATAAAACTCTTAGAGGAAAACTTAGGAAGAACACTCTTTGACATAAATCACAGCAAGATCTTTTTTGATCCACCTCCTAGAGTAATGGAAATAAAAACAAAAATAAACAAGTGGGACCTAATGAAACTTCAAAGCTTTTGCACAGCAAAGGAAACCATAAACAAGACGAAAAGACAACCCTCAGAATGGGAGAAAATATTTGCAGATGAATCAACGGACAAAGGATTAATCTCCAAAATATATAAACAGCTCATTCAGCTCAATATCAAAGAAACAAACACCCCAATCCAAAAATGGGCAGAAGACCTAAATAGACATTTCTCCAAAGAAGACATACAGACGGCCACGAAGCACATGAAAAGATGCTCAACATCACTAATTATTAGAGAAATGCAAACCAAAACTACAATGAGGTATCACCTCACTCCTGTTAGAATGGGCATCATCAGAAAATCTACAAACAACAAATGCTGGAGAGGGTGTGGAGAAAAGGGAACCCTCTTGCACTGTTGGTGGGAATGTAAATTGATACAGCCACTATGGAGAACAATATGGAGGTTCCTTAAAAAACTAAAAATAGAATTACCATATGACCCAGCAATCCCACTACTGGGCATATACCCAGAGAAAACCGTAATTCAAAAAGACACATGCACCCGAATGTTCATTGCAGCACTATTTACAATAGCCAGGTCATGGAAGCAACCTAAATGCCCATCAGCAGACGAATGGATAAAGAAGTAGTGGTACATATATACAATGGAATATTACTCAGCCATAAAAAGGAACGAAATTGAGTCATTTGTTGAGACGTGGATGGATCTAGAGACCGTCATACAGAGTGAAGTAAGTCAGAAAGAGAAAAACAAATATCGTATATTAATGCATGTATGTGGAACCTAGAAAAATGGTACAGATGAGCCGGTTTGCAGGGCAGAAGTTGAGACACAGATGTAGAGAATGGACATATGCACACCAAGGGGGGAAAACTGCGGTGAGGTGGGGATGATGGTGTGCTGAATTGGGCGATTGGGATTGACATGTATACACTGATGTGTATAAAATTGATGCCTAATAAGAACCTGCAGTATAAAAAAACAAACAAAACAACTAATACTAAACTTTCATTGGGTTATTTGTATGGAAATATGTTAATATAAATGTTTCAGACATTACATCAAATTTCTAAAAATCTTACATTTGTATTTGTATGGAAATATGTATGGAAATATGTTAATATAAATGTTTCAGACATTACATGAAATTTCTAAAAATCTTATATTTGTATTTGTATGGAAATATGTATGGAAATATGTTAATGTAAATGTTTCAGACATTACATGAAATTTCTAAAAATCTTATATGTTCTGGTATAATGTTATAAGTAATAATCCTAGTTATTACTTTAAAATGTATATCTCAGAAATTAAAAAAAAAAAAAAAAATGAATGAATAAGATTATCTTACTAATCTAAGGGATAAGGGAGAGATTTTGGAGTAAGGAGAACATTGTACCTTGGAGGACACCTAAAGACCTGAGAAGAAGAAAATGAACTTGCAAAGGAGTCATGGAAAGGAAAGCCAAGAAAGACAGAAAGAAAGCCAGGAGAGTGTGGGTTTATGGATGCCAATGGAAGAAACCATGTCAAGAAGAAAGTGGTCTACACTGTAGGATGTTAGGAAATTATATACGTTGAAGACTGAAATATGTACCTTGTCTCTAGTATTATTTAAACAATTGTTGACTTTAAGAAGAACCATTTATATGAAGTAATGGAGACAGAAGCCAGACTGAATTGAAGAAATGAACAGGAAGAGGGGAAACAAAGATAATATCTTTTCTTTTGAGAAGTTTGGCTACGAAGGAAGAAAGAGACAGAGGGAGCCTATAACTGGAGGAATTTTTGTTTAAATGTAACTTGTGCACGTTTAAAATATGTGGGGGAGAATCCATTTAAGAAGTAAAACACACATAAAAAATACATAGTATAAATATATAATAAATAAACATAAATAAAATATATAATATAAATATAATTAAGTAAGTAAGATTCCTGAGAATACAAGAAGGAACAGGTCCAGAAGAACTTGGGGATGTTGGCTATGGATAATAGGAACAACTCTTCTACTGGAAACGGAAGAATCCAGAATATATTAGAAGTGTTAGGCATGTAGGTTTGGTAGAGAATACTGACATTTGTTTTTGCTGTTTTTAATCTATAGAGTAGGAGGCAAGGTCATATAGCAAACATTAATGTGGAATGCATTAATAGCAAGTTTGAAGAGAGTATAGAAGTTTTCAAATTGTAGTTCCAAGTAGTGAGAGATCTGGATAGACAGAAAAAATCTGTAGGATTTGGAGATATTAAGGGTTCAAACGAAGTTAAAATCATTATTTTATAGTGATATCAGTCTGCCATATTGTGTTTTCCCTAGTAACTCTCAGCCACCTGGATCTAGACATGGAAACAGTGGGTAGTTGGAATCATACAAGGCTGGAAGATTTGAATGGAGCATTCCAAAGACCGCTACGAACATGGATTTTAGTGGAAACCTGGGGTATTAATTATATTACTCAAGGACAATAGATAATCTAATGGAGAGAAAGGAGAAAATGCTGGGAAGAAAAAAAAAAAAAATGCCAGTGTTAGGAAAGAACGGAGTAGGACAAGCCAGCAAAGGAGACTGAGAAGTAAACAGAAGTGGGAAGATAGCCAAGAGAGTCCAGAATCATACAGAATGGAGTAAAAGAGAGAGTCAACAAACGTAACTATTCAGCAGTGTCAATGAAAAAGACAGGTGGATTAAAATCAGAAATAGCATTGAGGCTTTGGTAATTAGACTATCATGAATTCTCTTGAAAAGAATAGATTGCGTAAGGTAGACAAAAATATCTGAGGAACTAAAGACTGAGCAAGATAATTTCCAGAAGTCTGACCCTGAAAGAAAGGAGTAAGAGATGCTTGTCATCATCTTAACTTTCACCTACTTAGAATGGATTATTTCTCAGTTTTACATCTCAACCCGTAAGGATACAGAGAAAATGAAAAGGGGAAAAAAAGGATATTTTGTTTGCTTCTTTTTATCAAACAGTTAATAATGGTAACCTGTGGGGTTGCAAATATGAAAGAGCTTTCATTGTTTACTGCCTATGCCTCTCTATTTTTTGAAAACTTTTCACTGAGAAAGTAGTCTTTTTGGAATTATAAAAGCAATTATAATTTTTAGCATGCTTCTAGTATCTTGGTGTTCTATCTTTAGTATCATTCAATATTGGAAGATGAGTAAAATGCTTTCCCATACTGTCCTTATACCGATTAAACTCGAAGTTGCTTTCTACCTGCCTCAAACAAACAAAAAAGCCTTACAAATATATATTTGTTGCTGGAAATGCTCACACACTGATTTTGAATATATTCCAAATCTTTTAGAGGGTGGATTTTTCTTTCTTGCTCAATTTCACACTGACAAATGTAAAAGTATAATAAGAATTTGCTATTTAGTCCATTATGTACAAACGAGCAGGTTGTCTAGTGTTTCAAAAGCATCTTCTGTGGGCTTTTAACTAATTACTCAGTCACGTGAGAAAAGCTGAAGAAAGAATAAGACGCCAGCCTACACAGAAGTCATGGAAGCTTGAATCTGGCCACATACCTTGGCAGAAGGAAGGGTGCTTTTATCCTAGTGAACAGAAAAAACTGAGATTAAACTGAGATTAATTAACCTTTTTTTTTTTTTTTTTGAGAGCAAAGTGTGATTTACACATGAAGAATCATCGAGCCCAGGTTTGTTGAGATTTGGACAGTACTTTCTACAGCAAAGACATCTCCCCTGCAGACTCTGGAACATGCTGTATTATCTTATCACATAACAGATGACCAGCCATATGGCGAGTGGGGAGGGAAACCAGGGAGGTAACCGTCTATGGTACCAGTAGATGCGTGACTGAGAAAACAAAGGTTAAAACCATATATGGGCAATGTGGATGATCTTCCCATTTTAGTTAGAAGGTTTTTGGTTTTTGTTTTGGAATGGTATTTCCTGTTATATGAGAATATATTTTAAAAACCATATTTATATACAAAATTTTCTTTTAAAAATAGATTTTTTTTAATGTGCTCTTCACAATAGCACAATTGGGATACAGCCTCAGGGTCAATTATAACATAATATGATCCATATATGCTCACTCAAAAAGTCTAGCCTTCTAGAGACATTAAAAAAGATTGAAAATATTTATATGAAATAGCCTAATTCTCCCAGTATGCAAGTTCCTGCCTGGTGGTAGGTTACTAAACTATTTTAGGAGTCTGCAGTCATTCTTTCAAGACACAAAAATACAGTGTGGCAGTAACTTATTTAATGTTACCTCAGCTGCTTAAAGTCAAACCAATTTAAACAACATCTCATTTAATGTTTTGCACTATTATTCATATCGCTTAACAGAAGTAGAAATTTACAATGTGACACTTGCCTCCCACTGTGCAAACTGTTTCTTCATTTTTCTTGAAAAAGTCGGAGACTGACAAATGCCACGGTAGATACATAGAATATGATGTTACAATTACCTACTCAGCTATGGAGAAAATGAAGTATTCCAAATATATGTGATTTTATCACAATTTCTATCACATCCAATATCTTATTTATTTATAAAACTCTTTTTCCTAGTTTAAAATGTAAAGTAATAAGAATAAATTGTGTGAGTCATTATCTTGGCTATGTTTGGCTTGACTTCATGTTGTAAAGCATTCTATGTCACAAAATGCATACTTTTTCAATATAAGACATTTTTACATAAAAACCATACAAGTTATAACTTTTTCGCACTTGCACAATAATTTTGCATATTCATAGGCATAGATAGATAGATATCCACATGTACCAATCTGTTCTTTACAAAAGTAAGCATTTTTTCAAGATTAACAACTATATTCAAAAATGAACAAATCACAAAGGTATATTTGATTATTTTTTAATAAAGTGAATATATGTTTAATCATCATCCAGAACAAGAAATAATATATTACCCCATCCCAGATACCCCTCATATTCCCTTCCAGTTACTACCACACCTCCCAAAATCTAACCACTAGTCTAACTTTAGTTAATACAGACTAATTTTGACTATACTTGAACTTTATGAAAAATAATCTAACAGTGCCCTCTTCTGTGTTAATCTTCTTTGACATAACACTGTTTTTATGTCTACCCCATCTAACTGCAAGTAGCAGTAATTTTTTCATTTTCATTCCTGTATAGTATTCCATGATACAGATATATCATGATTTATTTATCCATTCTACAAGTTAATAGATACTTGGGACTTTTACTATTTTGAAAGCTGGTATAAGAATTTGAGCAGTGGAGAGATATTATGTGACTTGAACTTTAATAGAATAATTCTGGATCCAGTATTGAGAATGGACTGGTGAAGGGGGAGAGTAAGGGTGAAAACAGGTAATAACTTTCCAATATCTGTTTGGCATATTAGAAGCTAAGAGTTATTAGTAGTGGTAAAAACTGGAAGGATTCCAGATAGATTTGATTTCTTTTCAGTATACTGTCAGCTTTTGCTGAGAAATTAGATATGGAGAATGTTAAAAAAAGAGAAGCATTAAAGACAACTCCACTGTCTTTTGCAGAAGCAACTGGAAAAGAGTTATCTTTTACTGAGATGGGCAAATGTATGAGATGAAAAAGTTTATGAATGGATAATTTTTTTTTTAAGCCACAAAACCTGATTTTAGCTATCAAAATAACTAGACTACTTATAAATCCATCCACTAAGGAAAATAAAAAAACAAAGTTTCTTACGGAAACTATTAGGAAAACAGATGCATGCTTCCTTATCCTTGCTTTCTAAATTACTCCAGTTAATGGAGAAAATGTCTTTAGCCTCACTGAAAGAAGCACACTCACAATTTAGAATATTAGCTTCTTAATATAAACAAAGAAACACAATGTACCTCAAAGGACTTTTTTTTTTTTTTAACCTTTCTGATGAGTAAAATAAAACAATCAATATCTTAATTTTACAATTCTGATGGGGTACTGGCTCCAATAAAAAATGGCAGGATACTCTCAAACTTTTATATAAGGAAGAACGGCAATTATTGAGTCCTTGTACAAGGAGTTACTGGTTATCAGTTATTACAAAACCTGAGAATCACTTTGAGCATGAAAGACCTAGAGCTAATACATGTAGGAAATTTTATCAATATTCATGAGTATAACACAAAGCCTTGTTGCAAGTGGAGAGAAGATAATGATGTAATGAGTGCTAGATTAGGTGAGTAGAGAATGCAATCATTGCTAAAGCCAAAGTTTTCATAGCCAAACTAGTTTCTCACTCCAGGTAAACTTTGAGCACTACTTTCCAAACCCTTCTCATTTAAGAAAATGTACTTTACGAGATATGTAAACTAATGGGAAAATACATCAGATTTGAGATCCTGCTTAAATATAAACCTTACAGTTTCAGAAAAGCCTTTGTGGGAGACGCTGTGCAATTCACAGGTCAAAGAATAACCTGTATATTGTTCTGTTTCAATTATTATGGAAACTGAAGTCAGTGACATGCATTAAGAATATGTTAAGGCAATATGTTTGCTTCTTCCAGTTCTATATATATATATATAAATAGCAACATTTGCATGGTGTATTATAGTTTACAAAGTGCTCACTTGATTTTTGATTTTACATCTTAGATTCAAAGGCACACTTTAAATAGCAATCATTATCTCTAGAAAAATGTAAGCACTGGCAGAGCACACAAATGTAACCAACTCTACATTTCATTCTGTATTTAGATAAGAACTGCACAGTAGTTTGCAGAAACTATTAGCAGATATTTGCTTTTTGGAGCTTCACACATACCTTAAGTCCAAGCAATATTCTCTCCCCTACATGCCATCTTCCTCTTTGTCATTTTAAGAATCCTTTCTTTGTGAAACACCAGTTCATGGCCACAGTATAACATATGAACTATTTAAAACATTCTTTCTCTTGCTCTCTTCTCTTAAACTTAACAGTACTTAAAATCTAAGCAACTCCACAAAGCATGTAACTGAAGTGGATGGTGTTCAGCTTGATCTGCTTATCTTATTTTGAGTATTTTTCTGCTCTTCACCCAGGTCGGTCCTCCAAATATCTAGAAATACCACTACTCTCAACCTTGTTCTGCCCTCCAGCCCTCCAAAACAAAGCTTTATGGTTTTGATTTCCTACTAATAATGCCTTTTGCAACCCCCTTCCAACCTTCAATCTATAGTTTTTGCCCTATGCCCCAGCTCCTATCCTCTGCTTCAAAACAGTTTTTAAATGTACAAAATAAAATGGTATATAACGGTGTCAAATTATTTTCATGTTAATTGTCCTGCACTGAGGGGGATTATAATGATAAAATCTTTTATTAAAGGAGATCTACTTGGCAATGTTACATAAGTGCATTGTCTTTGCTGAATGGGAACAGTATGAATATTGCTTTCTGTGATCAAAAGTAGCAAAAAGGGACTAATTCCTATAGCTTATTAAATTTCAGCTTTGTGGTAAACATCAACATACCCAATCTGTACAAGTATATCAGGTAGATATCATTATGTCCATTTAACAGATCAGGAAACTCTAGGTTTAGCTTAGTTAAAGTAACCACAGTTATACAGTCACATCAGTAATAAATGGAAGAGGCATATTTCCTACAAATCCAGTCTGTCAGACCACAAGGCTCATGTTCTTTCTCATACAATAACAGAATATGTATTTATATAATATACTGTATTAGTCTGATAGGGTTGCAATAGCAAAATACCACAAATTTCTGGTACAAAATATACAAACAGCTCATGCAGCTCAATGAAAAAAAAAAAAAAAAAAAAAAAAACAATCAAAAATTGGGCAGAAAATCTAAATGGACATTCCTCCAAAGAAGACAGACAGATGGCCAAAAACACATGAAAAGATGCTCAACATCACTAAATTATTAGAGAAATAAAAACCAAAACTACAATGAGGCATCATCTCACACTGTCAGAATGGCCATCATCAAAAAATCTATTAACAATAAATGCTGGACAGGGTGTGGAGAAAAGGGAACCCTCTTGCACTGTTGTTGGGAATGTAAATTGGTACAGCCGTTATGGAGAACAGTATGGAGGTTCCTTAAAAAACTAAAAATAGAGCTACCATATGATCCAGCAATCCCAATCCTGGGCACATATCTGGAAAAAATCATAATTCGAAAAGATGCATGCACCCTGATGTTCATTGCAGCACTCTTTACAATAGCCAGGACAAGGAAGCAACCTAAGTGTCCATTGACAGAGGAATGGATAAAGAAGATGTGGTAAATATATGCAATGGAATATTACTCAGCCATAAAAAGGAATAAAATAATGCCATTTGCAGCAACATGGATGGACCCAGAGACTGTCATATGGAGTGAAATAAGTCAGAAAGACAAATATCATATAATATCACTTATATGTGGAATCTAGAAAAATGGTACAAATGAACTTATTTGCAAAGCAGAAACAGAGTCACAGATGTAGAAAATAAACTTATGGATACCAAGGGAGGAAGGAAGGGGTGGGATGAATTGGGAGATTGGGATCGACATGCATACACTATTGATACTATGTGTCAAATAGATAACTAATGAGAACCTACTGTATAGCACAGGGAACTCAGTGTTCCGTGGTGACCTAGATGGAAAGGGAATCTAAAAAAAGAATGGATATATGTATATGTATAACTGATTCACTTTGCTGTACAGCAGAAACTAACACAACATTGTAAAGCAACTATATTCCAATAAAAATTAATTAAAAAAAAAAGAAAACATACAGAGAAAAGCTTTGCTCACTCTACTTTTGATTTAATCGTAACTACAAAGTGTGTCTTTATAATAAAAATAACAGTCTTTAAAAAAATGACTTCTCAATGTTTTTACTGAAAGAATTAAAATATAATTGAGCCTTTTCTCTAACATAGCTGGTTAAAATTTGTTTTTATTATTGTTTTATTATTTATTGTTTCTCTTCATTAGTATTTATTAAATAATAAAACAAGCATTTATTGTTTGCTTTTATTATTTATTATTGTATTATATACTTTAGAAAAATATATACCACCTTCACATCTTATAATTGGTAACATGTAAAACCTCTAGCAGGTTATTTCTTAAATAAGCTGTAAGATATCAGAGCATTTACAGTTTTCTTCTGTGATGATTAATCTTAAGTACTATTAGAAATAATGATTCTCTGACTACTTTGACATCAATGCCTCATTAGAGTAGCATATTTTGCTTTATGCTATTTCTTTGATGTTAGTGTTTTTTGTGAAATTAGAAAGGAAAATTTTTCTGATATCTTCATAAGTCACATTTCTTGTCATTGATTAACAATCGAAAAATATATTCCTTTTTTCTACTAAAATTTAGTGTCTTTTCTAAATAAATTGTTGCTCTGATTTTATCTGATATTTTATTACAATTAGCTTGCAGATATCAAAATAATTTTTATCAATTTAATTACAAATCTTTATGAATTCTATTTCCATGTATTTTTCTATTCTATTCCATGTGTTTTTATGTGAATATTCTCTGTTATTTAATAAATTAATGTAAAGATGACAAAAAGTAATACTTTATGTACATCAATTCTGGATTCCATAAGTTTTCACTTGTTTAATTGACTGTCTCAAAACATCTTTCCAAATTGCAATTAAAACAACATATCTGGGTCTTATCGACATTTTGAACAAATGCTCAACAATCTTCTTTTTATGTGCACTTATCTTGTTAATCTTTTATATTATATCTTAAGGCTTTTAAAATGTTGATATACCTATGGTGCAAGAATTGAACAGAACATTGTTTTGGGAACTGGCTGAGGAGAAGCTGAATTAAGATACTTTAAGTTTAGCGAGATGTATTTATGTGTTTGACAGTCATTTCAACATGTGATGTAGGGAATGGCTTGCAAGGATATTCCTACTACCCACTGTGACAATTCACTCAGCTTCATGGCAGAAAAGTACAAGAAAAGAAATAGTATTGCAGTAGGAACATGTCCTGTAGCCACACAGACTCTTATCAAACACAGGAGAGTATGAGATGGAAGAGAAGTCATAGTCAGTACTGCCCTAAAATCCAGACAAGAAGTAATACTGTCTTAAACTTCACACTTCAGAAGACTCCTCATATCACAAACACTCACAAAAAACATTCATTAAAAAAATCATGCATGACTCTCATTCAGGATTTGTATCTAGAGCTGATACAGTGCAACTCACAACTTTAAACATCTACTGGCACGAATAACACCATCAGGCCCTGGGGAAATACTTCTCTTCTCCTGTTTAAATTCTGAAAACAAAAGGTCATTGATTGTTAGTGACATGAAGTTGAGTCAGACACTGTTTCTGAGCTCAGGAAGTATTTAAGTAGAGAAAGCACTTAGGTAACAGAAAAAACAAATTAATGTGTTGATGAGTCTTCCTCTTAGATAGCAATAATGCAACAGAGTCTTGAATAATAAGACATCATTTCCCAGCAGTTCTCCATAATATTTATTACAGATCTGTTTCACATGGGTCTCCATTTATATTCTTCTCCTTAAATTTCTGGAATGTTAGCGGTAGATTAAACAATTTCAATTAAAATATCTTATATTTTCAAGTTTTATAGTCCCCTCCAAGAACTTGAAAAGGGCCCATGCAAGTGAGTAGCCCTGAAGATTTAGGTTCATTTACTTTATGGTGACCTTTACCTGGCCTGGTTCTATGGACAGGGATGAGGTGTAATCATTCCCATTCGGTGATGACTTGTTGCCTGTGTGGCTTTCTGCTCCATGGTCACTTAATTATAAAGTCATTGTTAGTACATATTTAATGTACTGAACTGCCCAGGTGTTCAGTTCAAGTTTTGGCTCTACCATTTTCTATCAATATTTCCTTAAACAACGTCCCTAGGTTTCCTCTTTCCAGATCTCTACACTTAAAGGGTTAAACTAAACCACAGTATATTACTTGGGTTCAAAGCTAGGCTTCTGTAAAATACATATATCTATATATATATCTATATATATGTATCTCCAATAATAACTAAGTGACAAAAATAGAAATGTATTACTCCCCCTTGTAGCAGTCCAAGGTGAGTGCTCCAGGTTACCAAGAAAATCTGCTCTACCTTGTTCATTAAGGGACCTAGGTTCCTTATACTATATTCTAACTCCAACCCTAGGCATTGGCGTGGTCTGCATAATAAGAGTTGTGTTCTCTTGGATTTCAGTTGGTGGGAAGAAGAAAGAAAATACGGAAGAGACACACCCTTAGTTAATTCCACAGCCTGTAAGTGGCACCCATTCTTCTGACAGTACTCCATTGGTAAGAACTTAGACACACAGCCACACCTAAATTTAAACAAAGCTAAGAAAAGTGGTATGGCTGAATAGACATGAGCTTGGCCAAAACTCCATTTCTATGGCTGAAGGGATACTGGATTTTGGGTGAACAATGAGCAACATCTGCAATAATCCTTAAATTGTCTTCAAGTTGTGAAATTATAATTTTTATGCCTCAAGTTATTTATTGTTTCATTTTTGCCAAAAGCACATCTAAAATTTGGATAAAATTAGTGCTTGGTAGAACTTATATTCTATTGAATTTTTATTGCATCTGCATCAGTACAACTCTCCCCTAAATATTAAAAAGCGGAATTGTCGTTGTTACATACCCTCCCTAAGTTTAGGGTATAAGAATGACAGTAGGTATGAATTGTGTGCTTATTTATGAGACATAGGTAAAGTTTCTTTAAAAATTAGTGCATTTTATAACTGTTTCTAGAGACAGTTGTTGTTGTTGTTATTTTTTCACCATTATTGTAACTTTCTCCAGGCAGATATGTAATACTAAACTAATGTTCTTCTCTTTCCAATTGTGATAATTTATGCTATACTATTTGAATCATACTTCCATCTACAACATTCAACTTTCTATTTAAAAAAATAAGTTTAGACTCTGCATATATGAGAACTTCTACTGTCTCTTTTTTAAAGCATGCAAAGGTCATAAAGAATAAGAACTACATGCTAATTACACCAGAGGCTTTTTAAGAAGTACATATTTCTAGACTAAGGGACTCAAGTACACAAAATTATTTCTTTGGTAAAATTCACATGCAGGATAGTATTTTTTTTTTTTGAAACTGATTTATCACAATATGAGGGCAATTTGAACTCATTTTAAATAATTAATATGTTACTTATATTTGGTCATAAAAACATGTCCAGAGCACAGTAAAAAAACTACATTATACTTACAAAAGTCTACCTTAAATTTTCTCTAAGATGAGTGAACTCCTTAGAACCATCATAGAAAATGACACCATGATTTTCATGTTACCTCTGCCAGATGTTTTGTTTTTGTTGCTGTTGTTTTATACTATCTTGGAGCTATAGTTTTTTCTAGGATCTCTCTTTTAAGTGTATTATGAAAACAAACAAACAAAATTCTTCAATATATCTCCAATGATCAGGTGGAGAGTTCACAATTTGAGTATACTTTAGGGAAGATGTCTAAGGCTAATAACAGGCTACTCCAAGCTATTTTGACTCTAACGCATAGGGGTCAAAGTGTGGTCTCCAGACCAGAATCATCAGCATCATCTGAAAACCTGTTATAAATGCCAACCCTCAGGTCCCACCCCAGATTTACTGGATCAGAAACTCTGGAAGTAGGTCCCAGCAATCACTGATCTAATAAGCTCCTCATGCTTACTGATCAAGATGACGGAGTAGGAGGGCTCAGAACTCACTCCCCTCCCTCCCCCATGTATATATCAAAAAAAAAAAAAATACATTGACATGTGGAACAATTCTCACTAAAAACTAACTGGAGACTGGCAGAAACACTCCTGTAGATCCATCCACATGGAATCAGGTAGGAAGGTAAGAGAAGCAATCAGGTTGCAACCTGTGCCCCTGGGAAGGGACTCAGAGGAGAATAGAGATTACACAGGCAGAGATCTTCCCTTGGGAGTGGGCAGGTGGAGGCACACATTGGGCGCCCCTGCCCTGGGGTCTGAGACTGGGAAGAGTAGTCCTGTTGGCTGGTTGGAGGGCCAGTGGAACTGCTAGAAAGGATATGGGAAGCCTGGACTCCCTTCATGAGGAGTGTGCATGTGACTGCTTACTCTGGGGGAAAAAGGGCAGAGGGGGCAGACTGAAACTGCATGGGACGTTGCCCGGTTTCCTGCACCAGTTTTGGCATGTGCCCCAGCTTCAGCTGAGTGCCAGCTCTGACCCCTTTGATCATGATGCAGCTCCACACTGGGAGGAGGGCTGCTGCCTGCCGTGACCTAGGGGAGAGCTCAGCTGTGAGGGACAAAGGTGGCTCAGACATGGAGTGGCATTTGAGCGGGCAGGGGCAATCATTACTGGTGCTCATGGAGGCAGCGCATCAAAAGCAGACTGGGTCTCTGACTGCAGACGGGGCTGCCATGGTTTGTGCCTAGACCTTTGCTGAGAACCAGGACCAGCCCCTCTTGTTCCAGCAGTGCTCCCCTCTGGAGCAAGGATGTTGGTGCTGGGAAGGGGGAGAACACTCATTAAAGGGAATGGAGCAAGCTCAGACTCGACCCTCGGGGCTTCTCCAGAAACATGGGACTTGACACCACTGGCAACAGGCTGGTGCTGGCCAATGAGCAGAGGCAAAGTTTTGGCTCACACCTGGCTCTGGCTCTAGTACCTCCATCTTCAGCCCCACTTACAACTAAGGTGATAACTGCCAGCGTACCCTGGGGAAATATGTGACTTGTGTTCATGTCAGATCTAGTTCTTTCACCAAAGATATTAGGCACACACAGAGGGTATAGGTATGCTCCCACACAAGGACACCCCTTCAAGATTGCAATAGGTAACTGTTTCACATAATTTCATAGACACAGAGAAATTTAAGCAAAATGAGAAGACAGAGGAATATGCTCCCATTGAAAGAACAAGAGAAAATACCTGAAAAAGACAACTAACGAAACAGAAGTAAATAACTTGCCAGAGAAAGAGTTCAAAGAATTATTAATAAAAATGCTAAATAAATTAGGGAATTTAATTTATCAACACAGTGAGACTTTTAACAAGGAACTAGAAAATATAAAAAAGAACTAGTTAGAATTGAAGACTACAATAAACAAAATTGGAAAAACAAACTAGAAGGAATTTACAGCAACCTAGGTGATACAGAAGAATGCATAAGTGATCTGCAAGATATAATAATGGAAATCACCCAATCAGAACAGCAAAAAGAAAAACAAACTAAAAAAAGAGAACAGTTTAAGGGGCCTCTAGGACAACATCAAGCATACCAACATTCACATTATAGGGGACCCAGGAGGAGAAGAGAGACAGAAAAGGGTCAAAAATGTATCTGATGAAATTATGGCTAAAATCTTCCCAAACCTGAAGAAGGAACCATATCCAGGCACAAGTAAAACAGAAGGTTCCAAACAAGATGAGCCCAAAGATAGCCACAAAAAGACATATCATAAGTAAAGAAGTATCTATAGGAAAAGAAAAATCTCAGCAGTAAAGGCAAATATATAGCAAAGGCTGAGGATCAACCACTTAAGCTGGTAAAAGTTTAAAAGACAAAAAATTATAAAACCAACTATAACTACAAAGAACAGAGAAGGGATAAATACAAAGACTAGAAACAAAATGTGGGGGAGGGGAGTAAAAATCTAGATCTTTAGAATACAGTTGAACTTAAGTGGCTACCTGTTTAAAACAAGTAGAGATAATTATAGGTCAACATATAGGAACCCCATGGTATAACTAAAAATAAAAAAACTCAATAGATACACAAAAACTAGAGAAAAAGGCACACAAGCATACCACTAAAGAAAATCATCAAACCACAAGGGAAGAAACTAAAGGAAGAAGAAAAAAACAGAGAAGAATTACAAAAACAGCCAAAAAAGCAAGTAACAAAATGGCAATAAGTACAGACCAATCAATAATCACTTCAAATGTCAATGGACTAAACGCTCTAATCAAAAGACATAGTGGTGACTGATTGGATGAAAAAACAAGGCCCATCTATATGCTGCTTAAAAGAGAAGCACTTCAGAGCTAAGGACACACAGAGAATATAAGTGAGGGAAGTGAAAAAGATATTTCACACAAATGGAAACATCATACCAGACAAAATAAAACAAAGTCTATAACAAAAGACAAAGAAGGACATTATATAATGATAAAGGGATCAATACAAGAACAGGATATAACACTCATTAATATATATGCACCTAATACAGGAGTGCCTAAGTATATAAAGAAAATATTAATAGACATAAAGGGAGAAATTGACAATAATACAGTGATAGTAGGGGACTTTAACAGCTCACTGACATCAATGGACAAATCATCCAGAAAGAAAATTAATAAAGAAACAGTGGTCTTTTCATCCAAAAACAGAAGAAAACACATTCTTTTCAAGTGCACATGGGATGTTCTCCAAGACAGATCACATGCTAAGCCACAAAACAAGATTCAACAAACTTAAGAGGATAGAAATTAAGTCAAGTTTTTTTTTCTGACCACAATAGCAGGAAGCTAGAAATCAGTTACAGGAAGAAAAATAGGAAAAGCAAAAACACATGGAGACTAAACAACACACTAATAAAAATACAGTGGGTCTAAAAAATCAAAGAGGAAATCAGAAAATACCTCAAGACAAATGAAAATGGAAACAAAACTTTCTAAAATCTATGGGATACAACAAAAGCAGTTCTAAGAGGGAAGTTTACAGCAATACAGGCCTACCTCAAGAAACAAGAAAAACCTAACCCACCGTAAAATAAAGGAATTAGAAAAAGAAGAATGAATAAAGCCCCAAAATCAGCAGAAGGAAGAAAATAATAAAGATGAGAGAGGAAATAAATAGAGATGAAAAAATAATAGAAAATAAAAATGAAACTAAGAGCTGTATTTTTAAAAAGATAAACAAAATTGATAAACCTTTATCCAAGCTTATCAAGAAGAAAAGAGAAAGGACCCAAATAAACAAAATAAGAAATGAAAGAGGAAAAATTACAATTGGTATCACAGAGACACAAAGAATCTTAAGAGAATACTACAAACACTTATATGCCAACAAGTTAGACAACCTAGAAGAAATGGATACATTTCTAGAAACATACAATCTTCCAAGACTTAATCAGGAAGAAAGAGACAATCTGAAAGGACCAATCACTAGTACTGAAATTGAATTTGTAGTAAAAAACCAAAACAAAACTCCCAGCAAACAAAAGTCCAGGACCGGATGGCTTCACAGAGGAATTCTATCAAACATATAAAGAAGAGCAAATATCTATCCTTCTCAAACTATCCCAAAAAACTGAAGAGGGTGGAACACTCTCAAATTCATTCTATGAGGTCACGAGTACCCTGATACCAAAAACAGACAAAGATACTATGAAAAACGAAAGTTATAGGCCAATATCCCTGATAACTGTAGATGTAAAAATTCTCAACAAAATATCAGTGAACCAAATTCAACAACATATGAAAAGGATCATACACCATGATCAAGTGGGATTTTTTTCCAGGGATGCAAGAATGGTTCAATATCCATAAATCAATCAATGTGATACATCACATTAACAAAAAGAAGGATAAAAATTAAATGATCATCTCAATATATGTGACAAAATCATTTGACAAAATTCAACATCCATTCATAACAAAATTCTCATCAAAGTTGGTGTAGAAGGAGCGTATTTCAGCATAATACACTTATGACAAACCCATAGCTAATATCATACTCAACAGTGGAAAGCTGAAAGCCTTTTTTCTAAAAACAAGAACAAGACAAAACGCCCATTCTCCCCACTTCTATTTAACACAGCATTGAAAGTCCTAGTCACAGCAATCAGACGAGAAGAAGAAAAGACATCCAAATTAAAAGGGAAGAAATAAACCTGTCAATATTTGCACATGACATGATTCTATATATAGAAAACCCTAAAGTCTCCACCCCAAAACTATTAGAACTAATAAATAAATTCAACAAGGTTGCAGGATACAAGATTAATATACAGAAATCTGTTGCATTTCTATAGACTAATAATGAAATATGAGAAAGAGAAAGCAAGAAACCAATCCTGTTTAAAATGACATCAAAAAGAATTAAATATATAGGAAAAAACCTAACAAAGGAAGTGAAAGACCTATATGCTGAGAATTATAAAACATTGATGAAGGAAACTGAAGATAATACAAAGAAACAGAAAGATATCCCATGCTCTTGGATTGGAAGAATTAATATTGTTAAAATGTCCATACTTTCCAAAGCAACCTAAAGATGTAATGCAATCCCTATTAAAATACCCATGGCATTTTCACAGAACTAGAACAAACAATCCTAAAATTTATATGGAACCACAAAAGAACCTAAATTGCCAAAGCAATCTTGAGAAAAAAGAACAAAGCTGAACAGATCACACTCCCTGACTTCAGACTATACTACGAAGCTACAGTAATCAAAACAGCATGGTACTTGCACAAAAAACAGACACATAGCTCAATGGAACAGAATAGATCCCAGATATAAACCCATGCACTTATGGTCAGTTAACTACAACAAAGGAGGCAAGAACATACAGTGTGGAAAAGACAGTCTCTTAAATAAGTGGTGCTGGAAAAACTGGACAGCTACATGTAAAAGAATCAAATTAGAACAATTTGCTCACACCACATATAAAAATAAACTCAAAGTGAATTAAAGACCTAAATGTAAGAACTGAAACCATAAAACTCCTGGAAGAGAACATAGGCAGAACACTCTTTGACATAAATTGTAGCAATATTTTTTTGGCTCTGTCTCCTAATGCAAAAGAAATAAGAGCAAAAATAAACAAATGGGACCTAATTAAGCTTAAAAGCTTTTGCACAGCAAAGGAAACCATTAGCAAAATAAAGTACAACCTACTTAATGGGAGAAATATTTGCAAATGATATGACAAATAAGGGGTTAATATCCAAAATATATAAACAGCACACACAACTCAATATCTGAGTAAAAAATGGGCAGAAGATCTGAATAGACATTTTTCCAAAAAAGACATACAGATGGCCAATAGGCACATGAAAAGATGCTCAACATAGCTACTCATCAGAGAAATACAAATCAGAACCTCACATTTGTCAGAATGGCTATCATCAAAAAGTCTACAAATAACAAATGTTGGAAAGGATGTGTAGAAAAGTGGACCCTAGTACACCATTGGTGGGAATGTAAGTTGGTACATTCACTATGGAAAACAGTATGGATGTTCCTCAAAATACCAAAATTAGAACTACCATCCAGCAGTTCCATTCCTGGGTATCTATCTGAAAAAAATGAAAACATTAATTCAAAAAGATATACATACTCCAATGTTCAGAGCAGCATTATTTACAATAGCCAAGATATGGAAGAAGCCTAAGTGTCTATCAACAGATGAATGGATAAAGAAGATGTACTATATATATAGACATACAATGGAATATTACTCAGCCATAAAAAACAGTGAAATCCTGCCATTTGCAACAATGTGGATGAATCTAGAGCGTACTATGCTTAGTGAAATAAGTCAGACAGAGAAAGACAAATACTCCATATTATCACTTACATGTGGACTATAAAAATTAAAACAGATGTATGCATATAACAAAGAAGAATCAAACTGACAGATATAGAGAACAAACTAGTGGTCATCAGTGTGCAGTGGCAAGTGGGGAGGGGAAAGATAGGGACAGCGGATTAAGAGGCACAAATTACTATATGTAAAATAAATAACCAACAAGGATGTATTGTATTATATAGGGAAATACAGCCATTATTTTATAATAACTTTCAATGAAGTATAATCTATAAAAATATAGAATCACTATGTTGTACACCTGAAACATAATATTATATATCAACTATACTTCAATTTAAAAAATAAAATAAAATAAGCTAACTCCTCCCTTATGAATGTGGGTGATTCTGATACCTAATAAAGTTTGGAAAACACTTTTCCAATGGATCCCACAGGTGAAGTCCACTTAAAACTCTGGGGAGAGATTACATATAAATAATTCTAAATTATTTTTTGTTCAGAACTCTTATTGAACACACAAATATCTCAAATGAGAATATGTTTTTCTCAACCCTCCTCCTGATGAGTACAAATTAGGTCATTCTTTAAAACAAGACAGACATCATCAAAATCTTATTTCAGGATTTCCCAATTCTGGTCTTAGACTCTTTTATATTCAACAAACAAACAAGCAAAAAACCAAATAGCTTCTTTAAATCACCACTTTCCATTTTAACTAAATATATCAATATTACAGGAAAAGTGCAAAATAATTGAAAATCAATTTTTTAAATTACTACTTTTGCATCAATAAAGACTATACCAATTATAGTATGGTCAACCATTAAACATCATCATCATATCTTAGCCATATCTTTACATCTTTACAATATTAAATATTCCAATCAATTAACATCATCATATCTTAGCCATTCTTGTGTCAAGATTTCATCAGAGTCATATTCATTTATTCAACAAATATTTATTGAATGTTTGCAATGTGCTTGTCAGTGTTATTAGTGAAGAGATTCCTCATTAAGTAATCAGAAGAACCATGGAATATTTACAGTGTCCGGCATAGAGTTGTATGTGTGTTGGGGTGGGAGGGAAGGAGCAGTGAGCTTAGGTTAACCTTAAACTGGTGTGCAACCCATCATTTAGTTTCAGTTATCTAGGCATGTTTTATTTTTTACAATAAGCTCTGTGTTAAAGAACACTTTCAAATACAACAAGAAGAGAAATGTGAAACTCTTCCAGTGAATAATTTTATTGATGCCTGAAATACCCTGCCAGGTAAGCAGCAACTTTTATTTTTATTTTATTTTATTTTTAAATTTTGGCCATGCTGCACAGCTTGAGGTATCTTAGTTCCCTGACCAGGGACTGAACTCGGACCCATGGCAGTGAAAGAGGCCAGTCCTACCCACTGGATTGCCAGGAAATTCCCGAGCAGCAGCAATTTTTAGAGGCCTTCCTATGCAAGGATCTATTCTTGTTTTAGTTTGTAATCTCTTATAATTACTCTAAAGTGACTAATTCTTACCAACCTCCCCTATTTACATATCTTCTTTCCTGAATGGAAAGGAAAATCAACTTTGCCATATTACAATGCAGTTTTTGAAATATACATCCAATTATATTTTTAATATTTCTAGAATCACTTACTGTAAACTCTATTATTTCTCAACATCCCTTTAGAACCGCATCTGTTATCTATTAAGTGTCTATATATACTTGGGTCTCTATCTGGATTCTTCGTTCTATTTCATCACCTATATCATGTCTAATTCTATGTGTATATCAACTCTTGTTTCACTAACACATTTGCTAAATACTAAACACTAAAGCTCCCGCTATCTGAGAGGGAAAATCTGTTCAAGTTGTTGTTCTTCTTCAAGTTTCTTAGATACAGAGTTTATTGACTCTATGCTTTCATACAAAATTCTAGAATTAGTTCATCATCTAATATAAAAAAACTATATTAGAATATTAATTAGAAGTACTTTAAATCGTACATAAACTTGGAGAAACTTTACATCTTTACAATATTAAACATTCCAATCAATTAACAAGGTATATTAATTCATTTTGGTTTTGTTTAATGTCTCTACAGCATTTCTTACAAATATTCATATAGTCTTTTAGAAAAATATTAAAAATGTGAATTATGATAAATATTTAGGATTAAATAAAATTCAACACCTAGGTTGAGCTCATACCATTTTGTAGTATTATACTAAGATGAGGGTATAGAGTCAAGGAAAAACATCATTATTATGATGGTGTTAGATACATTTTAACTCAGTATCATTTTTGCATGTTGTAAATATTTCAACTGAATTTGTTATCTGGTTTGCCTTTCATGGGCTCTAGAAAATACTTAGGTCAATATAACATCCTTTCTGTACATTCTCATCAAGAGAAAAACTTCATCACAAGCACTTTTAAAAATGTCAATACCTACACAAAATAAAACTTTCAACTCAGCCAACGTTATGCAAATTACTAAGTAAAGCTAATGCACTGAAATCTAATATCAATCTGGAAATAACAGGCTAAAACTAGAGCAGATTTTGAAAACAATCCCAAATGGAAACTAGATCTCTGTTTGGAGACAGTTTTCATTTCCAAAGTTATTTACTCGTTGTTTGAGTAATAAACCAGAGAAATTCAATTTCTCCTCTATTTCAGTAACTCATCTATCTATACGTCTCACAGTTCTGGTCATTTTCAAAGCAGAATTCTGGAAGTGGTGAGACGAAACCTCATGTACCTATGACTGACTTATTTAAACTGTATGATTTGTACTTTTCTTGGGCATTATGAAAAGAAATGGAATTACTTATTGGCTAACTTTGATGTTCCTATCTCTTCTAATCAATTGTGCATTGTTGTGTCTGTGTTCTTCCAGTACATTTTATTTACTCTTTCATTTATTCATTAACTTATTCATTCATTCAGACACTGATTTATTCTTTTGAAAAATCAGCACTGGAGCTATGGCAGTGTGAAATATACACTTGACCTTTATGCTCAGAGATTTCACAATTACATGAATGACAGTATGTAATTGGCACATGTTGGCAGAAAAAATTAAATATTTTCTAAGTGTAGTTAAGTATTATTTCAGAAGCAAGCCACATAATCCTTTAATCTGATAGTGATTCATGGGAAAAAATTGACTTCTACTAACAAATTCATGGATTTAAAAACTGGTCTCAAAGCATGCACAGTGAATAAAGAAGGACGAACACAAAAATTAGAAGATTAAAAAATTCAATGTAATTTACAAAGTTTATATGTATATATTTGTATGTATATATGTATATGCACGTATATGTGAATATATGTGTGTCTGCAAGAGATGCCAGTTTTCACTACAATTTCTGGCTTAATGTATAGCAGCGAAAGAGCATTTAGATGTAATAAAAATAACTTTAGAATTTAAAAAAATGCAAAAGTTTCCCATCAATTTGATTAGCTTTAAATTCCCCCAAATCAGACACTGACAAACCTAAAAGTAAATTAATCCATTATTCATCCATTCATTCAACAAATATTTACTGAGTACCTAATATAAGCCATATGCTGCTTTAGGTATTAGGGATACAGAAACACACAAAGCAAAACCCTGACTCCCTTGTTTTACATATCCAAAGCTAAAAATAATAACAAGTAATGTTTGTTGAATAATCACTAATGCCAGGAGCCATACTTGTTGATCCATGTATGCATTTTCACGTAATCTTCACAATCCACACTAACACAAGTATTGGTATGCCCGTGTTAGAAAGAAATGAGGAAATAAAGATGAAAAGAGGTGATAGCTCCCATCCCAGATTAGGCATAAATGTGAGTGTGTGGGAGGAGTTGGGGGGTGGAGAAGGTAGTATGTGTGTCCTGGCTGAAAGTAAGACTTTTTTTTATTATAGTTTGAAAGAATTTCAAAATGGAAACTGCCCACAATTTTTATCATCTAAGACTGGGAACTTGAGTTTACCTCTGAGGCAGACTGTCCCTTTGTGCTGGGATACTAACATGGTCAACCTTATATATTAGAAACATGGAAAACAAGCACTCCTTGTTCTTCCAAGGCTGTTGTTTCCAAATCTAAAAACAATGAAACAGAAACTTATGACTGAAAAATTAACTGTTTTGTTTCAACATGACTTGAGTGCATCTATATACCTTTGCTTTTACTACAGGTACCTCTAGCACTACCACTAGTAGCTAACATTTCTTATGTGCTTACTAAGTGTAGAGCATTATGCTGAGAATTTAAATAAAATACCTCCTTTAACCATGACATCATCTCTCCACTATTTTTCTAAGCATTGTATAGATGAAGACACCAAACTTCAGGGGGAGTTTCAGTTTACCTTTAGTCACACCACTTTTCAGCAGGAGAGCTATGAGCTGATGCTGTAAACCAAGTTATTATAAAAATGGTTTTCTTAGGAAAATATTCCTTTTTTACTAAGGATGCATTAACTATTTAATTTGCCTGTATATTTTTTTAAAGAAAATTTACATATGTATTCTTGTCTGAGCATTTGCCCACAGAAAAATGGACACAGAAATCTTAAAAAGATCAGCAAACATGTGCAGGCCTCTTTTTTTTTTTTTTAACAGTCAACTGAAGGAAAGATCAAAAAGGAGTTTAGCTGGGCTTGGTATAAAAACCCTGCTCATTTGGAATTTATTGATAATACTTAAACACACAAAAAAACGTGTGTGCCAATCCCTCTTGTGCTATATGGCAATTAAGCAGGAGGGCATGATTCCATTAAGGGCAGAATGAGGTTACTTCATCCTAGGCCAGGGTGGACCCAGCAAAGGCAATCTGAGCCCCCTGGAGCAGCACTTTGATGATGGTCAGCA
The DNA here is from genome assembly GCF_028021215.1 of Eschrichtius robustus. Lineage (NCBI taxonomy): Eukaryota > Metazoa > Chordata > Mammalia > Artiodactyla > Eschrichtiidae > Eschrichtius > Eschrichtius robustus. The sequence continues at coordinate 72,177,721 of NC_090830.1, forward strand.
TCCTAAGTGGGGGACACAGGAGCAATCAGATCAAAAGAGGACCTCTTCCTGAGCAAATGTGAGAAAGCATCATTGGTAACACTCTGCAACAGCTGGAGAAACTCTTGGAAGTTAACTATATTTCTTTCAAGAGAGTTGATGGGTAGCCTACTAGGAGAACAGATTCTGAATTTACACAGCTTGAGTACAAAGTCTTCTCCTTCATGTACTATTTTATAACCTTGAGCAGATTAAATATTGTTTTTGAGACTAAGTTTCTTCAACTCAACATGGAATGCTTCTTTGGACTCCAGAGAGAATTAAGTATCATAATTTACATAAAGTAGTTAGCACAGCATCCAACATAAGTGAAGCACCCAAGGGAATAGATGTACTAGAATAAGAAAAGTTCAAGGAATGGCCAACTAGAAGAGCAATAAAAATAAAGATATAAAGAGATTCTAAAAAGATTATAAAGATAATTTATAGATTATAAATTTATAGTAATTCATAATAATAAAAATAATTTATAATAATAGTAATTTATAAAAATAAAGTATAAAGAGATTATAAAGATTACAAAGATTATAAAAATAAACACTCATGTTATTTCTTCCTCTTGCTACTCACAATCTTTATACACACACACACACACACACACACACACTCCTAAAATGAGACTTCCTATATGAAGCTTTCCCCTTCTTTTATTCCTTTATAATGCTTTATGTACATTTGTCTTATGAGAATAGTGAAGAACTTTGTTGTACTGCAGTTCCTATAGGAATAAGCCAGAGCCTCTGAACCACTGGATTCTTTGTTAATGACTGGCAGAATGCTGAGGCAAGATCATGAAAGTCAGACATAGCCTATTATCACCTATAGACCCATCCAGGAAAGGAAAACTTGGTCAAAAGGCCTTTTATTTATCGACAAATACATAAAACATTCTGTGAGCACAGGAAATGCTGGTTTTCATTTCTTGAATAAACAACCTACGTGAGAGATTTGGTTGTCAGCATAGACTAAAAGACATTTATTTTGATGGTATATATCAAAGCGGGAATTAGAAAATTGATAATCTTGTTGTTTACTGTGTTTACATAGGTAAATATACATATTCCAGTTCTGGTCTATATTTTGGGCCTCACTCCGTGGGGTCTCTTTTCTAACTTTGGAGACAGTCATAAACTCCAAAGCCTTTACCATTTAACCTCTTAATTTTATACTTTTAATGATATTTTATGAATTTCTGCTATTTCCCCTACTAAAATGAGTTGCATAGTATTTTTCGTATTATTTTGCAAACAGAAAGTATGTCATCTTCAGTATCTATTTCAAGTTTGTAAGATACAAGTTTACAAATAATTTGAGGCAATTTTTAAAAATAGGTATGTTGAAGAGGAGACAAGAACTTGCTCATTCAATCCGGAATGCTTGAATCCTTTCAACCTAAAGCAGATAGTTTTTCAACATATAGAAGGAAATTTAACATAGTATAATCTATCTATTCATCTATCTATCTATTTAAATACAGTGTAATCTATATATAAGCTTATTTTTCTATGATGTAATACAGGTTAAAAATGTAAACCTAAGGAGGAATTTATATAAATTCATGAAACATAGATAAGTAAATTATTATTGAGGAAACAGAAAAATTTTAGAATATATCCATGGTATCATTAGGGCAATTCTCAAAGGTCAGTTCTGTCACAAAGATTAAATTTCTCTGCCCATTTGAATTCAGGCAGCATAGTCATGAAATGTAAGCAAAACAGCATTTCCTAGTAGAAGTATGTGTGTTGTTCCCACACTCTCCTTTCCTGGAAGCAGGTGTATAGTTTCCACATTCTCTTTGCCTTGTCCCTTTGCATACAAGGAAGCTTGCATGAAGATAGAGCCCCTATCAGTATGGATCTCTGAGTCCATGCAGAGACCCCTTGCTGACATGCAATGAACCCATAATGTTGTGAGAAATAAGCCTTTCATTTTAAGCTGCTGACTTGTTTCATTGTTTGCTACCAGCATATAACCTAGTTTGTCATGCCTGACACATTTCCGCAAATCTTATGATGTTGATATTTTGTAATTTCTCAAAGTCCTCAAGGCCCTAAAACAAAGGGCTATAGGTAATAGAAAAAGGGTGGGATTAAGGAACTATTGCAGGACCTTAGACTTTTAAAGACATCAATCAGAGCTACTCTGCTTTTAACTATTTTATAGATAGTTCTGTTGCTCTCAATCTTCCCCACCCCCCACCAAAAAAAAGAAAAAAAAAGTACACCACTACTGCCACAGACAATTCTTAAATTTCTATTTTAGTCAAATACTAAATTACACTCCACAGGCTTGCCCTGTAATAGCTTCATGTTTCATTCCACACATACTTGATAAGAACCTACCACATACAAAGATGGGTTATAGGCCTTTGTGGAAGGTTTAAGAATAGAAGGTTGCATTTCTCATTCTCCAGAACAATATAGTCTAGGTGTAAAGTTTATAAAATTCCCTTAAAATTTTCTCCAAATGGGGTGGGAGAAGCCTGTTAACACTTTTTTGATGTATTTATTTATTTTAAAGAGAATGCATAGAATTAAGTATAATAACCATTTAATTTTAAAAAATCCATCTGCTGTGAAAGAAAGCTACATATCTGCCTGTGGGAAATAAGTATCATCTTTGATCTCTTGCTTAAAGCTCTTTTTATTTAGGAATCCATTTAAATTTTTGATAAATAGACAACCTTAAATGAATTTTAGGGCAAAACTTGTCTCTTTGTATCCCCAAAATTCAAAAGGAGTTACAATAGGATTTCAAATGGTAGGCTAATTTTGTTATAAGTAGAGTAATTAAAAGGATTAGAAAAAATTCTCCCCTTTTTTAGACAGATCGTCTGCACGAACTACAGAGGCTTACAGATAACCCTTTGCCTTCCATCCCTAACCACCACAGGAGCAGTTCTGGGACTGCTAGACAGCTGAAAATTCTCGCCTTCAGGCAAAGGGCTAAAAACAGTATCGATAATCTCTGAATAATGCATGTGATAGAAACCATAGAAAATAAAAGGCATATGAAAAACTGCAATGAAAATAATCTCAGTATGGCCTGATCCCAAAAGAAAGAGATTCCTAATTTTACCACCACCTAAATAAGTGATGAATACAAATAAATACAAGGCAGTGTGTAATAAGTACCATGAGTGACCACGATGCCATTCTTTTTATTTTGAATACATTTTTCTCCTCTTCCCCATTTTAGTCTTTTGAGTGGCTTCTAGCCACCAAGGCCCACTTCAAACTCTATTTCTTTTTTTGAACTATTTCCTAATCAATTCACTAGGAATCACCTGCATCCTCTCCCTGGTCATGTTGTCCTCACTACAAAGCATTTAGTCTTCAATGGTTCACCAGTTGTTGCACACATATGGGCCTCCTCTCCCCAGACAGAAACTGACTTGTTAATTAGCACTGACTATGAAATTGCAAACCCCCATTCCTACCTTTCTCAACATTACCCACAAGGAAATAATGAGTATATACTAAATATCCTGTAACCCATGTGCACCATCCATTTCTGCATAATCCCTTCATCTACTCTAGCAACACTAATAGAAGACTATACCCTTAAAGTAGGAAGCTGGGTTCTTAGTGAATTTACCATCTTCTTTGCTGTAGATAATTACAACTTGCTTAAAATTCTGTTTTGGAAAATTGTCAAAGTTCAGCAATTAATGATAGTAAATACCTATTTTTTCCTCACTTTTGATAACTGGAAGAGCACTTTCCCCCTCTTCAGTTCTCTAGCACTATTGTTATTGCCTGTGGTTCTGCAAAAATTACAGAAAGTACCGGGGGGACCTTCAAGATGGACGGGAGTAAGACATGGAGATCACCTTCCTCCCAACAAATACATCAAAAATACATTTACATGTGGAACAACTCCTACAGAACACCTACTGAACGCTGGCAGAAGACCTCAGACTTCCCAAAAGGCAAGAAACTCCCCACGTACCTGCGTAGGGCAAAAGAAAAAAGAAAAAACAGAGACAAAAGAATAGGGATGGGACGTGCACCTCTGGGAGGGAGCTGTGAAGGAGGAAGTTTCCACACACTAAGAAGCCCCTTCACTGGTGGAGATGGGGGGTGGGCGGGAGGAAGCTTCAGAGCCACAGAGGAGAGCACAGCAACAGGGGTGCAGAAGGCAAAGTGGAGAGACTTCCGCACAGAGGATCGGTGCCAACCAGCACTCACTAGCCTGAGAGGCTTGTCTGCTCACCTGCCAGGGCAGGCGGGGGCTGGGAGCTGAGGCTCCAGCTTTGCAGGTCAGATCCCAGGGAGGGGACTGGGGTTGGCTGCATGAACACAGCCTGAAGGGGGCTAGTGCACCCCAGCTAGCCGGGAGGGAGTCCAGGAAAAAGTCTGGACCTGCCTAAGAGGCAAGAGACCATTGTTTTGGGGTGCATGAGGAGAGGGGATTCCTTCCCTGTCTGCCCACAGAAGGCAGAGCACCAGCTAAACAAGCTCCAGAGATGGGCGCGAGCCGCAGCTATGAGCTCAGACCCCAGAGATGGGTATGAAACGCTAATGTTACTGCTGCAGCCACCAAGAATCCTGTGTGCAAGCACAGGTCACTATCCACACCACCACTCCCAGGGTCCTGTGATCCAGGGACAACTTCCCCAGGAGAACACACGGTGCGCCACAGGCCGTTGCAAAGTCATGCTAGCCTCTGCCGCCACAGGCTCACCCCTCATTCCAATTATAACTACTGTAGCTCTCCCTCCCCCTGGCCTGAATGAGCAAGAGGCCCCTAATCAGCTGCTGCTTTAATCCCATCCTGTCTGGGCAGGAACAGATGCCTGAGGGCGACCTACACACAGAGGTGGGGCCAAACCAAAGCTGAACCCCCTGAGTTGTGCGAACAAAGTAGAGAAAGGGAAATTTCTCCGTGCAGTCTCGGGAGCAGTGGATTAAAACCCCACAATCAACATGATGTACCCTGCATCTGTGGAATACCTGAAGAGACAACGAATCGTCCCAAAATTGAGGTGGCGGACTTGGGGAGCAAGTGTAGACTTGGGGTTTGCTGTCTGTGACTGATTTGTTTCTGATTTTTATGTTTATCTTAGTTTAGTTTATAGTGCTTGTTATCATTGGTGGATTTGTTTATTGGTTTGATTGCTCTCTTTTTTTTCTATTATTATTATTTATTTTTAATTTTTTTATTTTAATAATTTTTTAAAATTCATTATTATTTTTTCTTTCTTTTTTTCTCGCATTTTTTCTGAGCCATGTGGCTGACAGGGCTTTGGTGCTCCAACCTGCTGTCAGTCCTGAGCCTCTGAGGTGGGAGAGCCGAGATCAGGACAGTGGACCACCAAAGATCTCCTGGCCCCATGTAATATCAATTGGCAAGAGCTCCCAGAGATCTCCATCTCAACACTAAGACCAAGGTCCACCCAATGGCCAGCAAGCTCCAGTGCTGGATGCCCCATACCAAACAACTAGCAAGACAGGAAACAACCCCACCCATTAGCAGAGAGGCTGCCTAAAATCATAGTAAGTTCACAGATACCCCAAAACACACCACCAGATGTGGCCCTATCCACCAGAAAGACAAAATCCAGCCCCATCCACCAGAACACAGGCACCAGTCCCCTCCACCAGGAACCCTATACAACCCACTGAACCAACTTCACCCACTGGGTGGGTGACAACCTCACCCATCAAAAACAATGGGAATTACGAACCTGCAGCCTGCAAAAAGGAGAACCCCAAACAGAGCAAGTTAAACAAAATGAGAAGAGAGAGAAATATGCAGCAGATGAAGGAGCAAGGCAAAAACCCACCAGACCAAACAAATGAAGAGGAAATAGGCAGGCGACCTGAAAAAGAATTCAGAGTAATGACAGTAAAGATGATCCAAAATCTTGGAAACAGAATGGAGAAAGTACAAGAAATGTTTAGCAAGGACGTAGAAGAACTAAAGAGCAAACAAACAATGATGAACAACACAATAAGTGAAATTAAAAATTCTCTAGAAGGAATCAATAGCAGAATAATGGAGGCAGAAGAACGGATAAATAACCTGGAATATAAAAGAGTGAAAATAACTACCGCAGAGCAGAATAAAGAAAAAAGAATGAAAATAATTGAGGACAGGCTCAGAGACCTCTAGGACAACATTAAACGTACCAACATTCGAATTATAGGGGTCCCAGAAGAAGAAGAGAAAAAGAAAGGGAGTGAGAAAATATTTGAAGAGATTATACTTGAAAACTTCCCTAATATGGGAAAGGAAATAGTCAATCAAGCCCAGGAAGCACAAAGAGTCCCATACAGGATAAATCGAAGGAGAAACATGCCAAGACACATATTAATCAAACTATCAAAAACTGAATACAAAGAAAAACATTAAAAGCAGCAAGGGAAAAACAACAAATAACATACAAGGGAATCCCAATAGGGTTAACAGCTGATGTTTCAGCAGAAACTCTGCAAGCTAGAAGGGAGTGGCAGGACATATTTAAAGTGATGAAAGAGAAAAACCTACAACCAGGATTACTCTACACAGCAAGGATCTCATTCAGATTTAATGGAGAAATTAAAACCTTTACAGACAAGCAAAAGCTAAGAGAATTCAGCACCACCAAACCAGCTTTACAACAAATGCTAAAGGAACTTCTCTAGGCAGGAAACAGAAGAGAAGGAAAAGACCTACAATAACAAACCCAAAACAATTAAGAAAATGGTAGTAGGAACATACATATCGATAATTACCTTAAATGTAAATGGATTAGATGCTCCAACCAAAAGACATAGACTGGCTGAATGGATACAAAAACAAGACTCGTATATATGCTGTCTAAAAGAGACCCACTTCAGACCTAGGGACACATATAGATTGAAAGTGAGGGGATGGAAAAAGATATTCCATGCAAATAGAAATCAAAAGAAAGCTGGAGTAGCAATTCTCATATCAGACAAAATAGACTTTAAAATAAAGACTATTAAAAGAGACAAAGAAGGACACTACATCATGATCAAGGGGTCAATCCAAGAAGAAGATATAACAATTGTAAATATTTATGCACCCAACAAAGGAGCACCTCAATACATAAGGCAAATGGAAACAGCCATTAAAGGGGAAATCGACAGTAACACAGTAATAATAGGGGACTTTAACACCCCACTTTCACCAATACACAGATCATCCAAAATGAAAATAAATAAGGAAACACAAGCTTTAAATGACACATTAAACAAGATGGACTTAATTAATCTTTATAGGACATTCATTCCAAAAACAACAGAATACACGTTCTTCTCAAGTGCTCATGGAACATTCTCCAGGATAGATCATATCTTGGGTCACAAATCAAGCCTTGGTAAATTTAAGAAAATTGAAATCGTATCAAGTATCATTTCCTACCACAATGCTATGAGACTAGATATCAATTACAGGAAAGAAACTGTAAAAAATACAAACACATGGAGGCTAAACAATACACTACTAAATAACCAAGAGATCACTGAAGAAACCAAAGAGGAAATCAAAAAATACCTAGAAACAAATAACAGTGAAAACACAATGACCCAAAACCTATGGGATGCAGCAAAAGAAGTTCTAAGAGGGAAGTTTATAGCAATACAATCCTAACTGAAGAAACAAGAAACATCTCAGTAAACAACCTAACCTTACATGGAAAGCAATTAGAGAAAGAAGAACAAAAAAAAACCTCCAAAGTTAGCAGGAAAGAAATCATAAAGTTCAGATCAGAAGTAAATGAAAAAGAAATGAAGGAAATGAGAGCAAAGATCAATAAAACTAAAAGCTGGTTCTTTGAAAAGATAAACAAAATTGATAAACCATTAGCCAGACTCATCACAAAAAAAAGCGAGAAGACTCAAATAAATAGAATTAGAAATGAAAAAGGAAAGGAACAACTGACACTGCAGAAATACAAAGGAACATGGGAGATTACTACAAGCAACTATATGCCAATAAAATGCACAACCTGAAAGAAATGGACAAATTCTCAGAAAAGCACAACCTTCCAAGACTGAACCAGGAAGAAATAGAAAATATAAACAGACCAATCACAAGCACTGAAATTAAAACTGTGATTAAAAATCTTCCAACAAACAAAAGCCCAGGACCAGATGGCTTCACAGGTAAATTCTACCAAACATTTAGAGAACTAACACCCATCCTTCTCAAACTCTTCCAAAGTATAGCAAGGGGAGGAGCACCCCCAAACACATTCTACGAGGCCACCATCACCCTCATACCAAAACCAGACAAAGATGTCACAAAGAAAGAAAACTACAGGCCAATATCACTGATGAACATAGATACAAAAATCCTCAACAAAATACTAGCAAACAGAATCCAATAGCACATTAAAAGGATCATACATCATGATCAAGTGGGATTTATCCCAGGGATGCAAGGATACTTCAATATACACAAATCAATCAATGTGATACACCATATTAACAAATTGAAGGAGAAAAACCATATAATAATCTCAGTAGATGCAGAAAAAGCTTTCAACAAAATTCAACACCCATTTATGATAAAAACCCTCCAGAAAGTAGGCATAGAGGGAGCCTACCTCAACATAAAAAAGGCCATATATGACAAACCCACAGCCAACATCATTCTCAATGGTGAAAAACTGAAACCATTTCCTCTAGGATCAGGAACAAGACAAGGTTGCCCACTTCCACTGCTATTATTCAACACAGTTTTGGAAGTTTTAGCCATGGCAATCAGAGAAGAAAAAGAAATAAAAGGAATCCAAATTGGAAAAGAAGAAGGAAAACTGTCACTGTTTGCAGATGACATGATGCTATACATAGAGAATCCTAAAGAGGCCACCAGAAAACTACTAGAGCTAATCAATGAATTTGGTAAAGTAGCAGGATACAAAATCAATGCACAGAAATCTCTTGCATTCCTATACGCTAATAATAAGAAATCTGAAACTGAAATTAAGGAAACCCTCCCAATTACCATTGCAACAAAAAGAATAAAATACCTAGGAGTAAACCTACCTAAGGAGACAAAAGACCTGTATGCAGAAAACTATAAGATACTGATGAAAGAAATTAAAGACGGTACAAACAGATGGAGAAATATACCATGTTCTTGGATTGGAGGAAGCAACACTGTGAAAATGACTATTCTACCCAAAGCAATCTACAGATGCAGTGCAATCCCTATCAAACTACCAATGGCATTTTTCACAGAACGAGAACAAAATATGTCACAATTCGTTTGGAAACACAAAAGACCCCGAATAGCCAGAGCAATCTTGAGTAAGAAAAACGGAGCTGGAGGAATCAGGCTCTCTGACTTCAGAGTATACTACAAAGCTACAGTAATCAAGACAGTATGGTATTGGCACAAAAACAGAAATACAGATCAATGGAACAGGATAGAAAGCCCGGAGATAAGCCCACGTACATATGGTCACCTTATCTTTTATAAAGGAGGCAAAATATACAGTGGAGGAGAGACACCCTCTTCAATAAGTAGTGCTGGGAAAACTGGACAGCTGCATGTAAAAGAATGAAATTAGAACACTCCCTAACACCGCATACAAAAATAAACTCAAAATGGATTAAAGACCTAAATGTAAGGCCAGACACTATCAAACTCTTAGAGGAAAACGTAGGCAGAACACTCTATGACATAAATCACAGCAAGATCCTTTTTGACCCACCTCCTAGAGAAATGAAAATAAAAACAAAAATAAACAAATGGGACCTAATGAAAGTTAAAAGCTTTTGCACAGCAAAGGAAACCATAAACAAGATGAAAAGACAACCATCAGAATGGGAGAAAATATTTGCAAACGAAGCAACTGACAAAGGATTAATCTCCAAAATGGACAAGCAGCTCATGCAGCTCAATATCAGAAAAACAAACAACCCAATCCAAAAGTGGGCAGAAGACCTAAATAGACATTTCTCCAAAGAAGATATACAGATTGCCAACAGACAAATGAAAGGATGCTCAACATCACTAATCATTAGAGAAATGCAAATCAAAACTACAATGAGGTATCACCTCACACCAGTCAGAATGGCCATTATCAAAAAAATCTACAAAGAATCAATGCTGGAGAGGATGTGGAGAAAAGGGAACCCTCTTGCACTGTTGGTGGGAATGTAAATTGATACAGCCACTATGGAGAACAGTATGGAGGTTCCTTACAAAACTAAAAATAGAACTACCATATGACCCAGCAATCCCACTACTGGGCATATATCCTGATAAAACCATAATTCAAAAAGAGTCATGTACCACAATGTTCATTGCAGCTCTATTTACAATAGTCAGGACATGGAAGCAACCTAAGTGTTCATCGACAGATTAATGGATAAAGAACCAGTGGCACATCTATGCAATGGAATATTACTCAGTCTTAAAAAGAAACGTTAAACTGAGTTATCTGTAGTGAGGTGGATGGACCTGGAGTCTGTCATACAGAGTGAAGTAAGTCAGAAAGAGAAAAACAAATATCGTATGCTAACACATATATATGGAATCTAAGAAAAAAAAAATGGTTCTAATGGACCTAGGGGCAGGACAGGAATAAAGACACCGACATAGAGAATGGACTCGAGGACACGGTGGTGGGGGAAGGGTAAGCTGGGACGAAGTGAGAGAGTGGCATGGACATATATACACTACCAAATGTAAAATAGATAGCTAGTGGGAGGCAGTTGCATAGCACAGGGAGATCAGCTCGGTGCCTTGTGTCCACCTCGAGGGGTAGGATAGGGAGCGTGGGAGGGAGACGCAAGAGGGAGGAGATATGGGGATGTACGTATATGTATAGCTGATTCACTTTGTTATAAAGCAGAAACTAACACACCATTGTAAAGCAATTATACTCCAATAAAGATGTTTAAAAAAAAAAATTACTGAAAGTAGTTCTACGTCAACATCTGCCAGTTCCCTCAGAATTCTGGGATATGATTTGTCTAGCCTAGAGGCTTGATACAATTTACAGCAGCCAGATACTTTTATTATACCACCAATTGGGCTTCGATCCCTTTACTCATGTTTGTTATACCCCATATCTAGTTTAAAGATCATTTTCATTGATAGAAAAGGCAGAAGCAAAAAAGGAGTTGAATGGCTCTGTGATTTTTTTCCCTGTCGTCTGATTTTCACCATCTGGCCTAAGCAGTTGGGTTTATCCCTTCCATGTTCTTGTTTGACATGAAAAGGCTTTTATGACTTGTGTTAAAAAAAGGAATTGAAAACTACTGTGAATATACCAAACTGTACTGAAAAGCAAAGATTTTCTTTAGGGAAATATAGTGAGAACACTACTAATTGCTAGATCAAATTTACTAAGAATAAGGAGACAAGAATGAGGCAAGGAGATAAAATACTCCTCTGGAACAATTAAAAGATCAATGGTGATATAATTATAAAACAGGGAACTAATGTTCTACCCTAAGCATGTTTTCTCCTTCAATTAATAATAATTCAGTGTGCTGCACTATATAAAGTAGCTTTATAATGTCAGGTTCACTTCTTTTGCAAAACCACAATGAAGGACAGACCAAAGAGATGGATGTTTTGCAACAATGGCAATGCAATGACAGAGCCCTTAATAGTCTTCTAAAACATAAGAGCTGTAAAAATCCTCCTAAACCGTATCCATCTGCTCTTCCCACCAAAATGCTCAAAATGTAAAGAAAGCAGTAATTTGCATCTCCCTGTCATTTAATTCCTTTGGAAATCTAAGTGTTTGCGAACTTTTAAATCCACCTGGTCCTTTTACATTTTTTCCTTGGGTTTTGGCTATAAATACTACACTATTATTAATGTGAGAAGTTCTTCCGCAGAGAGCTGGAAACACAATTCAATGCCCAATACAATCTCTAAATATTAAATTAAATGAGCATTTAAAAATGAAAGAAAAGGAAAACTAGTTCCAATTAACCGACTGGACAATAAAGCAGTATGAAGCAGATATTGCCACATGGTATTCCAGGGTATTCGATACTGGTTATTCCATTCACTTCCAGAGTGTGGGGAACATGCTAAAAACTTCAGTATCATAAATATCCTTTAAAATTTATGATTCATTTTCCTTCTATTCATACTGAAAATAGTCACAAGCTTATTTCTATGGTTTACACTTAAATGAACATAGAACTGTGACCTTGGGTAACAGGCCACCTAGAGTAATATTGATATATTCCCAAACTCTTTCTTAAGACAGGTAGAAGCAATGGAATAGGAGGCAGAAAAAAAAAAAAAAATTATCCTGTCAGACACAGAATTGTTGAGAGATTGGAAGGTTAAGCAACAGGAAATGTAACAAATCTTATTTCCAGAAGGGAGGAAGGCTCAAGACATTCATTTTTAAGTAACTTTAATTTAGAGTCAACCAATACTGTTGAGAGGACTCTATGCCACAATTACTCTGCTATACACTTTCACAGCCATTGTCTATTTAGCTTCAAAAATTATCCATGAGGTAGGAATTATTATTGTCATTTTACAGAATAAGGAAACAAAGGATATTAAGCAATTTGCTCAAATCTATGTAACTGGTAAGTGAGAGAGGGCTCATGATAAACAGTGATGTTCTTTGCAAGATGAGGAATGAGGGAGCTATCCTGCGTTGTGTGCTGAATGACAAAAGCAGAGGAGAAGGCATGAATGGTGCTTCCATACCATGGTGCCCCACCAGTTCACCAATCTGTAGCAAATATTTGCCATGCCATACCCCATTAGCTTCCAATTAAACTATGTCTACTTTTTGGTATATTAACATATTGACCACAATAGGATAGCACATGCATATTATCACTATGACTCAGGATGATAAAAATTATTCCTGGCCTGCCCATAAACTCTCAGAGTTCTTTTTCCACCCCACCACCTTAACCATCACACTGGAGGATCACTTCCCATGAGGATAAAAGAGAAACCAAATTATATTAAGAATACGATTAATGACTATGAGGAAAGTTGATATCAGAATGTATTTTGAAAAGCCATGATTTAAACTTGAATTTGATGTGATCAATGGGACAAGTTTAAAGAGACTATAGTTAAGGATAAAAACAAAAAGCTTCTGTTCACATAATATTTCATTAGTATCTGGAGATACAGAGATCAATGCAGGAATTAACGACATAGCTGTGATTCCTTACATCTCATTAATCATTAACAGGATATAAAAGTGCCTATATAATTGGGAAATTCAGCTAAGCTTCATTATAAAAGGAAAAATACACTAGGAGTCATTTTTGTTTAGCTCATGTATTAAAACTATTTCCACCAGGCAGTAATGACAGCAATCTAAGAAAATTTCCTAACAAGTAGATAGCATAGGGTGATACATAAAAAGAAATCTTTTGATTTTTTCCCTTTATTTTCTATATCATTTTCACATTCTCCTTCAGTTAATTGGACACTTAGCTAAGCCATATATGTCATATGTCATATATGTCATAATGAAAACCTTTCACTAAACTTCTAAGGAAACAGTTTTTAGCATCATCATATCTACCGTGACAATCATGCTAAAACCATAACATGAACCTTGATCCTTTTCAATCCATGGCATAATATGGTGGGTTAGTCATAAGGAAATTATTTTGCCATCTAGTGTTCAAAATAAAAATACACTAATAAAGCTATATTTTAAAATGGTACATCTACATAAAGTATGATAATGAAGTGATTTCTAATTTGATTAAATGTCATAATCACTAGTTTTCTTACTGTAATAATTAAGAAACAAAGGTACAAACGTTATCATATGATCCATACCGGAATTTAATTAAGTAAGCCGTTGGACAAATCAGAAGATCCTTACAGAATTTCAGAGGTCCTCGACTGCCAAAAGTAAATTCAGTTTTGGACAATAAAGAAAAATGTTGGAAAGTAAGGCTGGATCACTGAAGCACGGTTTCCATTTACTTCTTCAATGTTAGGGGTCAAAGAGGAAATTGCCTCAGTGCTTCTCTACTTCACTGAAACAAAACTTTAGCTCACAGTGAATAAACTATGTAAGAAATCACTTTAATGACCTTTATCGAGATACTACTGGATACAAGATACTGTGCTAAATGGTCTGGAAACATACATAAATAACAGCTGTATTATTTTTTAGGGCTGCTGTAACACAATATCACAGACTAGGTGGCTTCAGCAACAGAGATTTATTTTCTCAGTCTGGAGGCTGCAAGACCAAGATCAAGGTGTGGCCAGGGTTTGCTCCTTCTAATGCCTCTCCTTGGCTTGTAGATAGCTGCCTTCTCCCTATGTCTTCACCTGGTCTTCTCCCTCTGTATACGCCTATGTCCTAATTTCCTCTTCTTATAAAGACACTGGTCATACTGGATTAGGGCTCATCCTAATGACCTCATTTTAACTTATTTACATCTTTAAAGACCCTGTCTCCATATATTCTGAGGTACTGGGGGTTATGGCTTCAATGTGTAAATTTTGGGGAACTCAACTCACCCAACAACAGTAGCATTCCCACCCTCTGGGACTTCTAAAATAACAGAGAAAAACATAAAAGTAACAGTAACATAAGGCAGAAAGTGGTAAAAGTTATAGCATGAATTCAAAATTATGAAGGAGCACAGAAAGGTTTAAAGGAGGAAAAAGTTTAAAAGATGAAGGTTTTCTAAGGACAGGATTTCAGCAGACTTGAGATGAAAATGGTGAAAAGGGCAGAAAATGACATGATTAGAATAGGCACTGTGTAGGGCTAATTTTTCTTTTAATAATCAAACCTTACTCTGATTGACATATATTATATGTTTAAGATGATAAAGGTCATTTGGTTGCTGATAGCAAAAGCAGCAGTATGAAATCATATTTTCTTCAGTGTTCTATGTAAAATATATCACAGGCAAATTAAACATATCATTTTAATTCCCACATATCATTTGCACTTGTGGACATTTTTTAAAAGAAATAGAATACGGAGAGAAATAGAATTGTACCCACCGCACACCAGAAGAAATGGATAATAAAAGTCCAACAGCAATTGGATTATCCTTGTAAGAAATCTATATATCAAAAACCTATGCCTATAGCTCTTTGTTCTGAGGGCCAGTTCCCAAATTTATGTGATGCAACAGTATTTTAAATTCTTTCCTGTTATAAAGTGTCACTATCTGAGTAAAAAAAAAAAGTAGATTTGTGGTATTTTATTACCAGTGAGTGCAACCTATGTTCATCTGCCCAACACACTACTCTTAGTCCTGTTTGCTAAATAAGTAATATTTCTGACAATAACAAAGAAATATTCTCAATTTTAATTGATTTTATTTAAAAAGCAGATGAGAGTAGTAAGGAACCTCACAAAATACCCTTTTATATTATCAGAGGAGAAAACTGCTGAACTTTCAATGAAATTCATAATAAATCTGTGCTTCCTTATAACTTCTTACATATGTCACTGGCAGATAAAATGAATTTTTACTTACTACTTAAAACTACAATTCAATAGCACTCAGCCATGTGACATTAAAAATGTGGTAAAGTACAGGATTTTCATTTTGCTCACAGATATTTTTCCAAAGGCACATTAAAGTTTTCTTGTCTATTATCATGGCAATTATTTAGCTTAGTGTCATAAAATGTTTGAAAGACATATGAATTCCGCATGTCATATCACTTGTTAGTCCCTAAATAAGCAGAAAAAAATTTAAGTTCAGTGAATTACAAAAACAAAATTAAAGTACTCAGATTTTACATTAGGAAATAAAGATCTTGGCACATAAACCTTTAGCACTGCAGGAAATGAGCTTCATCTTTTACACTGGTGAAAGGTACAGAGTGATCATTCTGTACAATTATATAGCTAGGCAAAGCCTTGATTTGGATACAGTAGTATACCAAAAAAACCCCAAAAACTCACTTTGCATAGCTGTGCTTAATTTTTGCAGTTGCCTAAAGTAGTTATGCTACTTATACAATCTGGCTTTGCTCTAAAGCCTGTGTTGGGAGGCTCTGAAACATAAACAGAGTAAAATCTGCCCCAGATCACTGGGAGATTACTTCTGTAGAAATCAAATGAGAGTTTATTAAGTAAAACAGATTTAGTTAAACTAATGTTTGTTAAGTATCTCCTGTATATCAAACACTGTGTAAGGCACTGCAATGAAGGAAAACCTAACAATCTGCACACATCCATGGTGTGTGGTTGCTTCTCTTTCTTTGACTTAATTTTTTACTAATCTGATGTTTTGAGTGGTGTTGTTTTTGGAAGTTTTTGTTTACCTTTAAATTTTTCAGAATCTCACTAAATTCTGATGAGGGAAGAAAGAGTCTCATATTCCCAGCCGAACCATATTTAGTCTAGCTCAAAGGGATATTTATTTTGCTTTATCATGATCATACAAAATTGTCCAGCTGTGTCCACATGGACAACCAAGATTTATAGAGGAAGGGACTTGAGCTTTTGTTAATTATTTGAGTCAAAAGCTGAATGAGTAACAAATCGAAAGTTAGGCTTAAGAGTTAGGTACATCTATCTCTTTGATTCAAGAAAGTTCCAGATGGAAAAACTCTGAATTATGGCCTAAACATGACCTTCATATTTTAACATTTAAAAAAATAGCCAAAAGCTATTTTGCAAAAATAATTTTTAATAGGAGATAATCTGACGTGATTAAAAAGTACCTAAAAGTAACATTATTATTATTTATTGTATTAGAGAATTTGAGCAATTCAGGAATTCTCTGTGACAGGTCTCTATACATTAAATTTGATTATACTAGCCAAATTCATTCGAGGGGGAGCAATAAATAGAAATATCTATGGAACTCTTAGAGTTCTTGGCCTCAATGAGTACACATATATTAATAATAGCATTTCTTAAGAAAAACAGAAGTTAAAAAAAACATGCACCAAAATAAGCACATGCACACACACTATGGAACAGCTATTTAAACCGTATAAATATTAATGCAAAAAATTATAAATTCATTTATTTAAACACTGACAGTGTAAATGTATATCATGCCTTAATAAAAGTACTTTTAATTAATACAGCCACCACACTTTTTTTTTGTTAAATATGATAGACAAAAACTAATAAAACCATCATAAATCTATAGTTTTAGAATAAGTTACCATTGTTCCTTAGCAGGTTTTTATACTTTGAAAATGATGTTAACTAAAAATGCAATGGTTTATGATAACTTAAAATTTTCAAATAACTAGATTTTATAACCCAGTTCACAAAGAAGAGTAGAGTCACAAAGCTGAATAGTTAGGTGGAGAGAATTTATATACAATTTATTATGAAAACATAAACTACATAAATCACCATCAAGATGGTGGATGCAAATTTTCAAGAAGACATCGAATAATGCCATGGGAATTTAAATGTGGCTATAAAATGTTGAATTATTTAGATACACAAAAAAGCACGTTTTTCATTCCTCCAATCATCATTTTACAGTATTAGTACTGTATCCAAAAAAAAAATTTAATCTACATATGAAAGGTCCTGAAATTGACTAAATTGAAAAGGCTATGGGAAGTTGTGTGGCAGTTGGTTTGCATGGCACTGAATATTTAAAAATAATATATTACAATTAAGTGTTAGAGTTCTGGTGATTTCAAGTCTTATCAATGTTTTTTGTTGTTGTTCATTTAGATTTTTAATAGTCATAATCTGATGGCCAAAAAACACAAGAAAAGATGCTCAACATCACTAATTATTAAGGAAATGCAAATCAAAACTACAGTGAGGTACCGCCTCACACCAGTCAGAATGACCATGATCAAAAAGTCTACAAACATTAAATGCTGGAGAGGGTGTGGAGAAAAGGGAACCCTCCTACACTGTTGGTGGGAATGTAAATTGATACAGCCACTATGGAGAACAGTATGGAGGTTCCTTAAAGAAACAAAAAATAGAACTACGATATGATCCAGGAATCCCACACCTGGGCATTTATCCAGAGAAAACCATACTTCAAAAAGATACATGCAACCCAATGTTCATTACAGCACTATTTACAACAGCCAGGACATGGAGGCAAACTAAATGTCCATTGACAGAGGAGTGGATAAAGAAGCTGTGGTATATATATACTATGGAATATTCCTCAGCCATAAAAAAGAATGAACTAATGCCAGTTGCAGCAACATGGATGGACCTAGAGATTGTCATACTAAGTGAAGTTAAGTCAGACAGAGAAAGACAAATACCATATGATATCACTCATATGTGGAATATAATTTTAAAAATGATACAAATGAACTTATTTACAAAACAGAAACAGACTCACAGCTTTCAAAAACAAACTTGTAGTTACCAAAGGGGAAACATGGTGGAGAGGGATGAATTGGGAGCTTGGGATTAACATACACACACTACTACATATGGAATAGATAAACAACAAGGACAGCACAGGGAACTCTACTCAATATTCTTTAATAACCTATATGCGTACAGAATCTGAAAAAGAATGAATATATGTATATGTATAACTGAATAACTTTTCTGTACACCTGAAACTAACACAACATTGTAAATCAACTATACTCCAATAAAATTTTAAAAAAGTCATAACCTAAAATTATTATTTAACAGGTACTGTACTTGTATCATGAAAACTTGAAATCTCAGAGCAACTGATTCCCTACAAGAAAATCTATGATATAGAAAGGAAACAAGCACTTGTAAAATTATCTATAAATGGATGTAAACTCTTAATTTATTTGTAAATTCCTGCTAATTATATGTTTTAAAAATTGTTATAGAGAACCAGGTTGAAAATTGGTTACTGTACATCTGTAATTATTATAGAGATGAATGAAATAACATTATAGTGAACTTGGATTATGCTCTGAATCTTCTTTGAATTGAATCCTGTAAGCCCTTATAATAAGCTACTAAATGCCAATATGAAAGAGTGATCACATATTCAAGTAACAATAAAAAAGGATGAGGTTTCAAAGTCTGGCTGTCATATGGTTCCTTTCCTTATAGAAAGATAGCCTTGGTGTTTTTCCCAACAATTTTACCACACTGTAATTGGCATCTGAGGGCTTGTTTCCTCTATTAGACTACAGATCCTCTGTGAATAAGTCCAATGATACCACTGTATCTCTTGGGTGAACAGAAATTGATCAATAAGTATTTGTTAACTGACACAATAAATGATTAACTTACCAATACCAAAGTATTCATTGGGTGCTTGCTACAAGAACATTCATTCCTCCATTACTTACCATCAAGATTGCTAATAAGATAGTAGCACAGAATATCATTTAAATCTTGTTGACATGTCCCTGTGGGAAACTTTTCAGCTTTAGCTTTGAGTTTTATATACCCAAAGTGAGAAAATTCTACTGCCTGAGGCAGATTTTGGTTATTTTGCTGCCTTAGATCTCGTAATCCAAAAGAAGGAAACTGTCTGTCATGCAGATATGCTTATTAGGAGGCAAGGGCTTTCATCAAAATACTTAGCAAAGGGAAAATTATAAAATCTTAGGAAAGTTACACAGGGGACTTTAATTATGCATGTAATAACAAATGTGACAAGGGTTAAGGTTTGTAAAGCTTTACGGTAAGATTACATTGTTTATCATTCTACATATTCTAGTCTTTTACGGATGCTTGAAATGTTTCACAATAAAAATATTTTAAAAAATCTAGCCATCCTTTCCCCACCCTTATCCACAAAATAAGGGTAAAAAATAACATAAAATCTCACAAAGTATTATTCCATCAGAGATTGACCCTGGGTGATAAAGTTTTAGATATTTTTCTCATTCACGAAGTATTTTCTTAAAATGTATTACAGAGATTCACAATCAAGTTCCATAATACTGGAAGATCAGCATTATTTGGTGAGTTTCAGGTGCTGATATGGGTGGCCTGGGAAGATTTCTCTGTTACACCAGGCACACAATCCACCATGCCACCTGTTTTTGCACATTGATATTTACTTCTCCTGTTCGCTCTCTTTTACTATAAAAGTTTAAGATTTCAATTAGGTCCTATTTGTTTATTTTTGTTTTATTTTCATTACTCTAGAATGTGGGTCAAAAAAGCTATTACTGTGACTTATGTCAGAGAGTGTTCTGCCTATGTTTTCCTCTAAGAGTTTTATACTATCTGGCCTTACATTTAGGTCTTTAATCCATTTTGAGTTTATTTTTGTGTGTGGTGTTAGAGAGTGTTCTAATTTCATTCTTTGACATGTAGCTGTCAGTTTTCCCAGCACCACTTATTGAAGGGACTATCTTTTCTCCATTGTATATTCTTGCCTCCTGTGTCATAGATTAGTTGACCATAGGTGCATGGGTTTATCTCTGGACCTTCTATCCTGTTCCATTGATCTAGATTTTTGTTTTTGTGCCAGTACCATACTGTTTTGAGTACTGTAGCTTTGTAGTATAGTCTGAAGTCAGGGAGTCTGATTCCTCCAGCTCCGTTTTTCTTTCTCAAGATTGCTCTGGCTATTTGGGGTCTTTTGTGTTTCTATACAAACTATAACATTTTTTGTTCTAATCCTGTGAAAAATGCCATTGGTAATTTGATAGGTATTGCATTGAATCTGTAGATTGCTTTCCATAGTATAGTCATTTTGACAATATTGATTCCTCCAATCCAAGAACATGGAATATCGGTCTGTTTGTGTCATCTTTGATTTCTTTCATCAGCATTTTATAGTTTTCAGAGTAAAGGTCTTTTGCCTCCTTAGGCAGGTTAATTCTTAGGTATTTTATTCTTTTTGATGTGATGGTAAATAGATTTGTTTCCTTAATTTCACTTTCTGATCTTTTGTTGTTAGTGTATAGAAATGCAAAAGATTTCAAAGCTTTTGCACAGCAAAGAAAACCATCAACAAAATGAAAAGACAACCCACAGAATGGGAGAAAATATTTTCAAATGAAGCAACTGACAAGTGATTATGTCTAAAATATACAAACAGTTCATGCAGCTCAATATCAAAATATAAACAACCCAATCAAAAAATAGGCAGAAGATCTAAATAGACATTTCTCTAAAGAAGACATACAGATGGCCAAAACCACATGAAAAGATGTTCAACATGACTAATTATTAGAGAAATGCAAATCAAAACTACAACAAAGTATCACCTCACACCCATCAGAACAAAAATCTACAAACCATAAATGCTGGAGAGGGTGTGGAGAAAACGGAACCCTCCTACACTGTTGGTGGGAATGTAAATTGGTACAACCATTATGGAGAACATTATGGTTTAAGGAACATGAATGTCCCTTAAAAAACTAAATATAGAACTACCATATGATCCAGCAATCCCACTCCTGGGCATATGTCCTGAGAAAACCATAATTCTAAAATATACATGCATCCCAATGTTCATTGCAGCACTATTTACAATAGCCAAGACGTGGAAGCAACATAAATGCCCATCAAGATAGGAGTGGATAAAGAAGATGTGGTACGTATATACAATGGAATATGACTCAGCCATAAAAAAGAATGAAATAATGCCATTTGTAGCAACATGGATGGACCTAGAGATTGTCATACTGAGTGAAGTCAGACAGAGAAAGACAACTATCATATGATATCACTTATACATGGAATCTAAAAAAATGGTACAAATGAACTTATTTACAAAACAGAAATAGAGTCACAGATGTAGAAAACAAACTTATGGCTACCAGGGGGAAGGGGGGAGAGATAAATTGGGAGATTGGGATTGACATATACACACTACTATATACAAAACAGATAACTTATAAGGACCTACTGTATAGCACAGGGAACTCTACTCAATACTCTGTAATGACCTATATGGGAAAAAAATCTAAAAAAGAGTTAGATATATGTACCTGTATAACCGATTCCCTTCACTGTACAGCTGAAACTAACACAACATTGTAAATCAACTACACTCCAATAAATTATTTTTTTTAATTTAAGAAGAGTAGAAGTCATAATAAAATATAGAAAATAATCTATCTGCCTCAATAATAATAGAGGCTATTTTTTCATCAGATTATGTTGATATTATCTTTAAGAATAAAGCATTACAAATAAAATCAAAGTCCCATAGGTACTCTTTTTCAGTGCCATCCAACTCCTCTTTCTCCAGAGTTATTCACTCTTTTTTTTTTTTTTTTTTCGGCTGTGTCGGGTCTTCGTTTCTGTGCGAGGGCTTTCTCCAGCTGTGGCAAGTGCGGGCCACTCCTCATCGCGGTGCGCGGGCCTCTCACTATCACGGCCTCTCTTGTTGCGGAGCACAGGCTCCAGACCCGCAGGCTCAGTAGTTGTGGCTCACGGGCTTAGTTGCTCCGTGGCATGTGGGATCTTCCCAGACCAGGGCTCGAACCCGTGTCCCCTGCATTGGCAGGCAGATTCTCAACCACTGTGCCACCAGGGAAGCCCTATTCACTCTTAAGTATTTGTTTTGTATGACTTCTATGGCTAGTCCTACTGTTCCTATTGCCTAAAACTTGCTAATAACTTAACATTGCTTTTTATTTTTTATTTATTTATTTTTAACATTGCTTTTTAAAAGCTGTCCTATTAGCATGTGAAACAAGTTTATTTGTTTTAACTACTACGTTTGCTGCTATTTATTCATTCTTCTACTGATGGGTGTTTATATTACTTTCAAGTTTTATTATTTAAAAAAATCCATAATGATCATACTTATATAAGTCTTCTTTATGAATATATGTACAAGTTCTCCAATAATATAGAAAGATATTTGTGGCAAAATAATCCAGGTCCACATATTATTGTTTTGTTCTTCAAAGAGATTATAAAAATTTACTTCCCAGAAGCAGTATATGAGAATTCTCATTTTACTATATCTTGTCTCATATTTGACATTATCATAAATTTTTACTGTCCTGACATCTGATAGTTATACACCATAGTTTTTAAGATAATTCTTCAGTTATTCTGATAAACTACAAAGTACTAACTTTTGGGATAGGTTTAACAAAGATAGCTCCTTTAAAAGGATTTTTCTTTCTCATATCTGGTTTAAATTTTAACAATGGCCTGCCAATGGTGTTAGTAATAATGGTTATCTTATAATGGGCAACTTACTATGTCCCAGACACTCTTCAAATCATTTAAAATATATTATTTTAATTTTTTTAATCATGCAAGAATATGTACTCTAAGAAGGCAGGGAGTTTTGTCTGTTCTATTGACTATTCTATTTCCAGGATTTAAAACATTCTATCACTTAATGCGTGCTCAGTAAGTATTTGTTAAATAAATGAATAAATGTGTCCGTTCATTTGGGCTACTATAACAAAATAACATAGACTGGGTAGCACAAAACAACAGAAATTTATTTCTCACTCTTCTGGAGGCTGGGAAGTCTAAAATCAAGGCACCAGAATGGTCACATGCTGGTAAAAGCCCTATTACTGCTTCACATCCAGTGCCTTTCACTGTAACCTCACAGTGGTGGAAGGGGCTAGGGAACTCTGTAGGGTCTCTTGTATGAGAACACTAATTTAATTCATGAGGACTCCACTCTCATGACCTAAGGACCTCCCAAAGGCCCCACGTTCTAATATTTTCACGTCGGATATGAATTTTGGGGAGACACATTCAGACCATAGCAAAATGATATAATTATTAGCATTTTAGAGGAGGGCATTTAATGAGTCAGAGGTTAATTTATTTCCTGAAGATCATAGATCTGGTAGGATCTGGCAGACTTGTCAATCTTAAGCATAATTAACCTACTCCTAAGAGACTCTTCTCTTTCTATGCTTTCCATAGATTCTAGAGATAAAATCTATTTTCATGTCTAATCTATAAGAGTTCTTTTAGTGGTGACATTTTAATGATAATGATATATGCTTTGTAAAAAGGTAATTCTTGGCTGCTTTTCTCCAATATACATAAAGTGTTCACAGCACAGGCTCTGGAGCCACTCTGTAAGTGGAAGTTTTTATTGCTTTGTTAAAAAATCCCCTAGGATGCTATCAAGGTCCATAAGTCTATGCCAACACAAATTTGAAAGCTCAGATACATGACTTCATATTTTCCAGTCTCGTATCTGCACGCATCTGGGTAGCAGGAGGCATGCTTCTTTCTAGGTCCAGAGGAAGACCTTTGGAGAGCATACAGGGAAGGATCACCCTGCTTTTCCTGCCTAAAAACCCTTCATCTCTAGCTGAAGTCTTTGGTTTTTCAGAATGCTCAAGAGCACCTCTTGGACTCATTAGCAGGTGTGGGGGGCCGGGGGTGGGGAGAGTGGGTATCATATGACAAAAATAAACCTTCCAGCTAATCCCTTGTCTGACCTATAAAGTGTCCACAGGATTCACCAAATTAGGATTTTAAATCATCCATATTACACTGATCAAATGCATGTGCTTGGAGTTGAAACACTGCCCAGAAATAACTAAGTACGAATGAAATTATGAGACTCACTTTGACTCTCTGTTTTTGTTAAAAGTTTCTGTCAATATATCTGACTATGGCAAATAGTATGGCTATTAATAACTTCATACACTCACTGAGACAATTTTAAGGAAATCCTTTATTAAAGATCTATCAATTTATTAGTGCTATTTATTATGTCAGTAAGATTATTGATGATTACTACAGCTCTACCTTAAAGTTCTGGTAAAAATTCTCAAATCTGACTGATTTTGACAAAGTCAAAAATGAACTTCTAATTATAGCTTTTCTGAAGATCTAATTCATAATATTCGAACAACAGTCCTGCTGTGTATTTACTGTTCATTCAAATAAGAGCATCTTGAGTGAACTTGCCTGTTAGTACATGGAATGATGCATGTTAAATTCCAGTTCATATGCCCAAACTACTCTTCAGTCATGTAAGTACAGGCACTAATTCAAAACATAATTATCAATAGAGCAATAATGGATTACTTTGGGGGAGCTTACTCAGTCACTTTTGAATGCACGCTTTCTTCCTGTTGTTCCATGACTTATGAAAAGCTGTGTGTATAATATTTCTGGAGTCTCTACAATGACTGAGCCATAGAACATCACATGAAAATATAATCACAGAGGGCTCAGAGGAAAAAACCTACAACCACAACAAGACTCTCTCCTGATTTTAGCCACTGGCATAGAATATCCTGGCTACAAGTCATCACTGAACTATTCTGATGAGGAGGAGCTTCTTTTCTTCGTAAATGCACACCTGGGTTTTTCAGCCTGAGCTAGGTTTAAGTCATCAAACTGGCTCTCACCTCAGCTTCCTATTGTTATATCTTGTATGTGTGTGTCAGTCTTATGTTTTAATTTCTTGGAGGAGGGGTGGAGAGAGTGAGGGAACACCTGCTTTATATTGGGCTTACTTTTATTTTCACTTCTAAGAGCAATTAAAGCATTATTTAGCACTCACTATCTACTTCTATAAGAATGTTTTTCAGCATCTGGAGTTAGTTTTCTGAAGTATTGATGAAGCTACCATTTAAAATTTTATACAGTTTATATTTTCCTAAAAATGTTCAGGCCTTTATATAGTGTTATCTGTTGACTTTCTGAGTCCAGTATCAATCCAGATGTACCCTCTGTTCCTGTAATACTGGCCAACTTGCTGTCCCTCAAACCCACCATGCACTTTCACATGCTTTTCTCTCTTTCAATATTCGACTTTGTGGTTCATGCCACTCAGTGTTAGATGTAGACTGAGGGGTCATCACTGTCTTGGAACTAAATATAACCTAAGCATTGCTAATAGAATGTGTCCCTCAGAGAAACATTGGGCTGATTTGATATTGAAACAAACCAAGAACTTTTGGTCCAAACCAGATTTACTCTTAAAATTATATTATGCATAATTTGAGTATTCATCTCTATTTTGGAAGCTATGTAGCAACTTGGAAGACTCTATATATAATTCATAATTGTCATCTATTCCCCTGAAAAAAAATAATCTCTTAATGTTTCTAAGTGCAGTGGAACATAGAAAAAAATTCAGGAATTTGTCAAAGACAGTCCAGTATAACAGATTAATTAAAGACTATTCCAGTATAGTATATGGCAAGTACATATACTAACCAAGAATCATTCCTTATGGAGGGTTTTTACTTATTTTTTGCTCTTTTCCTTCAGTGTTTCTATATTCTTCACACTCTCTCATTTTCTAACATACTCTAGCAAACTTATAGGCAATAAAAAGACCATCTCCCACTCATTTAACCATGTAAAAAAAATGAAATTGAAAAATGTTATTTCAATAATTCAGTTCAACCAGTATCTCCTTAACAATGCTCCCCTCAATACCCTGACACTCCAGCAGCATTAGCTGCACACATTTGAGTTCCCTGGAAGCAAACGTTGTGCCTTTTCCTTCTCTGCATCCTGCTCTACTTCCCAGCATACTGCCTGGTACATAGTTCAAAATTCACTTTGATAAACAGTCCACACCAGCTATAGAAAATAATGGAGTGCACTGTTTGTAGAGAATTTAAAAACAATAATGAAACACATTAAATATTAATCCACTTTTTATTATTAGCCTGTACTGGCAATTCCAAAAAATGTTAGTGATAAGATACTCCTCCCCACATACAGGGACTATTCCTATCCAAGTCCTCTGGTGTGCTAGGGCCAGTAAGTCTAGAATCAACTATCTTAAACATCTAGTTACATGAGATAATTAAAGGTTTTTGTGATTTAAGCAACTTTCAAATGAGTTTTCTGTTACATGCAGGCTCTTAAGTACTATGGTTTTTCACAGAAAGTAACAGACTCAGGTTAATCCAGCACTAAAAGGAAAAACATGAGCTTCTGCTCTGAGGACCCACAGAGTTGCTTAGATCCCAAGCTCCCCACAGCTCTAATCACACAAGGCCTGGCCGGTCATGGCTCCTATTCTTACACGTTCAGGAGCTTCTCCCTATTCTGCCATCAGCTTAATTATAATAAACTGCCTTTACCTTGACTAGTGTGAGTAGGTTTGCCTTGTAACCAAAAGAACCAACTAAAAATCAGAACCTGGCATATAACAACTAAATTACAAAAGACTGACCCAACATAAGATGTTGATTGGATTCACATTGCAAAGTCTATACTAAGAAGATAGCAGACAGACAGAAATATGCTTAACATAGCATTGTTTATAGTAGTTAAAATTTATCTAAATGCTCATGAAAGAACAGATAAATGAATGATTTTTTGAAGAAAATATAATAATGTGAGAAAATTCAGCCAACTATTACCTGTAAAAAGGCAATACATAATTACACAATTATTTGAAAACACACACACACACACACACACACACACACATATATATATATATATATATATATATATATATATATATATATATATATATATATATATATACTGGTTGGAAATAAACACATTTTAGTAGTTGTTATTTCTGAATAGTGGTATCAAGGGATTTTAATATTTCTCCTGTTCATTTTCTATTATTTTCAAAGTTTTAGCTCTAAAGAAATAAAACAATCTTAAAGTAGTTAATTAGCACATATTTTCTTTTCATTAGTATATTACGAAAATACACCAGGTTTCAGGATATTGTTCACAATGAGAAAGCATACATATATGAAAGTAATTAAATTGATAGGGTAGATAAAATACAATCAGGAAACTTTAAAAAAGATAAAATGATGTTAGAAACGCATAAGAAATTGCATTTTATAAAAAGAATCATCAGGTTCCAAGAAAATCTCTCTCTCAGAAAAAAAATGTAATTTATTTTAGTGAGAGGCTTGATTTTTAAGAGAATAAAAAAATTAAAAAGTATTTAGTTCTCTGCAGTTACAACAGTGTAATCAAAACCTGAGTCATGCTTCTGAGAATATGGCATTATGAGAGTAATTTCACAATCTTGTGGGATGCTACTCTAATATATGATGAGAGAGTTATCTGCATTTGACATGGAATCTCAAGCCTGTCTGTTATTGATGTAGTTAGATGTTTAGTCTTGTTTATTTTATTCTTTAGATCACCACTATTCAAATACATATAGCGGTAGTTGAAGTACATATCATATCTCAAATCAATGAAGAGTTTTCCCGTTAAGATACATTTTTTTTCCTGAGTAGAGAAAAATCTGGTTGGGAAAAAAGTGCAGGAAAGTGAAGAGATATAACTATATTAAAGGGGGTGGGGCAATGATGATTTATTTGAAAAGGCAGGAAATGCCTAAATTTTCCACATGCTATTTTCAATTATGCTTTGCCCAGGAATAGGAATTTCTTTTAGAGACAGTGTAAATTGTTGAGGTGTATGGGTTACAAGGCATGAGGCTCATTATCCTAGGGTAGATCATATGTAGCAGCACTTTGCTTCAGAAAGGCTATCATTAGAAAAAAGTCTCATAATATTTCATAAAATTAATTACATTCAGTATCATCCTATTACAATTTGTATGGAAACACAAAAGACCCCGAAGAGCCAAAGCAATCCTGAGAAAGAAAAACGGAGCTATTTCATAAAATTACAAGAGCAAATATAGAAATTAAAAGATAAAACCATACCAGATACAGCAAGGAAGTCATCAATGCTTGTAATGTCATCTACAGCTTCAGTGAGGACATGGATATGATTCTCCCACGTGCATCTGTACATTTCCATGGTTTTTTTGACCACTTGACTTTTGGGTCTTGCAGCCAAAGCAAGTGCAGCATTAATAATCTGTAAAGATGTAGAACGTTCACATAGTGATTTCTTTCAGAATAGTTACCATTGTGCCTATGACAGGTATTCTTTTTTTAAAAAAAATTAGATATACTTATGCCCTCATGTGTAACTCTTTCTTTGCTTCTGCTAATAGTTTATTTTTGGTAATAATTTAATTAATTTTAGAACTGTTTATTGAGCATCAATGCACTAAGAACTTGCAAGAGATACAATGATAATTGGTATCTGCCTGTAAAGAGCTTGCATACTACTCAATGGGAAGGGCACCATATAACTCCAGCTCAGTTCAGGATGCAATACATGCCATAATTACAAAAATGATACACGGTCTTTAGAAAGTAGAGAGATCATCTTCAGCAGAAGTTCTAAGAAAAGGTTGGGAAAAAGGTGCTGGAAAATGAAGAGGTATAACTATATTAAAGGGGGCGGGGAAATGATGATTTATTTGAAAAGCCAGGAAATGCTTACATTTAACTGGTCACTTGGATTCACATTGCACAACTATGTGGTGAATGCCCATTATATGCAAATCACGGGAATAAAAGCTTTGACTTCCTTGAGGACTTGAAAATTTTTACCAGTAGATATTCCTTGTTAATTAATTCATTCATTTGTGCATTCACTCATCATTCAGTATTTCAAATATATTCTTTTTTTTTTTTTTAATGTATCAAGCACTGTTCTTGGTTTTAGGGATATGGCAGTGAACAAGACACAAGCAAAAATCATTTTCTTCATGGAGCTTATATTCCAGTTAGGGGAGGCAGGCAAATAGCAAGTTAAATAAGTAAAATATATGGTCCCTTCGATGGTTGTAAGAAATAAGGAGAAAAACAGAACAGAGAAGGGGGATAAGGGGCGGAATGGTGGTGAGGGTAGGAAGTTTGCAGTTTTAGCAAGGCCTCACACTGAAGTGGACAGCATGGGTGAGAAAGTATTGTGGAACAGAGAAGTAGCAATATTCAAAAAGTGAGAAAGCAGGCTAAATGCTACGAGAATGGCGAGCAGGCTCACCTACACCCTGGGTATGCATAAGGAGTCCTTGACCGCCTTGACCGTCTTGCTCAGGACTGTGACCTTATTTGGAAGGTACTGGAGCGTCATTTAAACTTTTGAGTGATTTGCTCAGAACCACACTTTAGAAAATTTCATTTGGCAAATGAGGCTACTGTAATAGGTTACAGGAATAAGAAAGAGCTTGGACTGCAGTGGTGGACGTACCGAAAAAGTTTTGACAGGACTTTCAATAATTTAAAGGAGGATGTGGACAGATTATTGCCAAAAATATCATGCAGACATTAACACATCTGTGGAAAACAATGCTTAAAGCCATGGAAATATATCCACCAAAGTGTAGTTAACAGCAGATTACAAAACACATCAAGCTTCATAGAATGCTGCTTCTAGCAAATATGCTAGAACTAAAAGTTAGATGAATCCATGCAACAAATAACAATGTTTCTCTCAGAGTGGTGGAATTTCCAGTGCTTTTTATTTGATTTTGTGTGTGTAACTGCATTTTTCAGATTTTCTACAGTGAATATGTTTTAGTCGTATACTCAGAATAAATGAAGCTATTCTCTAAAGGAAGTGATTACTAAGGTTTTTCCATGATTAATGAAGATAATGATTATAGTATTGATAGAAAATGAGAGATCAGAGAGTTTAAAAGTCAGTCAGGGTTGTAGAAGCAGATGTGTGAAACTGTTTTGGAGGACACTGCTGATGAAGGGTATTAGATGTCAACTTTCCTAATACAGAGGTTGACTCTGAAGTGACTCTCGTCTCTCCCTACAAATTACATAGTGGCCAATCACAGATGTGAAATTGGAGTTCATAAAAAAGTTGTCATTCATTTACTCATTTATTTGTTGATGCGTTGAAACAAATTAGTGCCATCAGATTCTACATGGAATACTAAAGACATCACAGTGAAGAAGATTCCATCATAATTTCTAAAACAGCCCATAATCTAGAAGGGGAATAAGCCAAAAGCCAGGCAACTGCAACATACCAGTGATTCTCAAACTTTAGCCTCTATCAGAATCCCCTTGGATGGCTTGTTAAAACGGATTCTTGAGCCGTGCTCTGGAGTTTCTGATTCAGTTAATGTGCTTTGGAGCCTGAGACTTTGCATGTCTAACAAATTCCCAGGTGACAGTGATGCTACTGGTCTGGGGCTCCCAGTTTGAGAACGACGGCAATATGTAAGTGCTATAATGTAGGGCTTATTGTAAAGGCAAGCAGAAGGTGCCTTACAACACATGGGAGCGGTATTCAGCTCCATACAGAAAGATGTTTCAAAGGACTAAAATCTGAGAAATAAATGGAAATTAGTATAAGGTGATACCCATTTAGGAAGAGGCAATAACATGTGCAGTGATGACCTAGAAGCAAGGTAGAGTCTAAACCTCACCTCCTGAGGGAGAGGAGATAGTAATAAAGTTGTAAGGAAATCAAAGAAGGCAATGGAAAAAGGGAGGAAAGAACTCACCTTTGTGTTCCAATATAAAGTACCAGTATGTATGAGGAAAGGATACAGTGGAAGTGATAAAGATGAGAGAAGGAATCATTGGGGAGGTAGAAAAGTAAGGTATTGAAGAGTCAAGATGAGGAAGAAAATCTTTTCAAAGGGTCAAATGCCATAGAAATGTCAAGAATAATGAAGACTAAAAATGGCTTTTGAATTTGGAAAACAGGAATAATTGGTGTAGCAGAATATTGGATACAAAATTCAGATTTCACCAAAATATAATGGCAACAATAAAAGTAATGTTTTTCTACTCAGTAACCTAAAGGCTGCACCTTACATACATGACTTTCAACAAATTATTGGACGTACAGAAGGAGAGAAATTAGTTGCTTGAAAATATTATGTTGATATTCTCATTTCTTTTTTATGAAAGAGGAACACATTGAATTTTAAGGAAACACACACTACCTTTAGAAATAACAACTCTGCAGTATTCCTGGACTTTAGTTTTAGAGTTTTATTAACCTATTGACTTACAGCGTATGTTTGTGTACACTGCAGAGGCTCTGGTCTCTGGTGTTTCATTGCCCTGAAGTTGAACAACTGTACACATGTGGTTGTGTACAGTTATGCCTTCACACTCTGTGCATAGTTTTAAAGTACTTGTGCAGATCCCTCAGTGGGGATATGGAATCATGAATATAAGGCAGGCTATATTTTGTAAGAAAACTTCCAGTTCTGCAGCTGATCCAATTTACTGATTCAACACTGCACACTATAAGAAAATTTATCCTACCTGACTCTCCTGATATTTAGCTTAAATCTAAAAGCAGACAAAACTCAGAAGATGTGCAAACCCTCTTTAAGGCAGAAGAAATCTTCATCCCAGAGTCATACTCCTAACATTCTAGCTACATATCTAGAGGTGGGGGGAACTATTCTTAAATCCTCTTCATGTGTAACTAAAGATGACTTAAATCTGAAGTGAATGATGTTGCTTTCTGAAGCATCGTTCTTTAGATTATGGTTGAGGTGTGTACATGTCAGAATCACCCTTGACCCTGAGAATCAGCTAATTAGTTCACCTTTGAAATAGTATCTTTAACTTTAGGAACTTACTATATCTTAATAGGACTACTTTAGTAGTCTTCCAAATAATTTCCTAATTCCAGACCCTATTGGCTCCAGGCCATTCTCCTTGCTACAAACACATGTATTTTTCAAATGCACAAGGGATCCTGTCCCACCCTGCCTGGTAACCTTTGATAGAATCCTAGTTGACTAAAGATAAAATCCAAATTCCTTTTCACCAATTCACAGTCTAAAAGCCTCCACAGGCTAGCCCTTACCTCCATTTTCAGTCTGCTGTAATAATCTCCCTCATTTTAGCCTACGTTCCAGCCATACTGTCTTCAGCTCCATTTTCTGACCACATCATGTATCTTCACACCTCCATGACTTTGTTCTTACAACTGAATCTGCTTCAACACCATTGCTCCATCCCTTTCCTGCTCTGGTCCTTCTGAGGAAACATTTCTTTAACAAACCTGTTGAAATGTCATTTCATACTGTGAAACCTGTCTCTTTCCCTATACCCAGGAACCTGAATTGTCTTTGGTGTTTCTAAAGTACTTTGTCCATATAACTAAATAGTAGTTATCATATTGCATGATTGTTTATACACATCTTCTCCATATGAGCCTCTTTATAGGAGGGACTGTGTTTTGTTCATCTTTGCTTCTATACTAAGCATGTTAATCATAGTTATCGCCATATTCATAAACCGTCCCTAAAATACATTTTTCTACTCCTAGCCCACTCTTAGAGGATAGCCATAGGGAGCCAAGTTTGGTATCACATTTTTCCCTCTTCAAAACTGCTGAGATCATAGGCTGGCACCCACTTCAAGGACATCCAATCTGTAGGCTGACCAGTGATTGGTCATGGGCATGATGTAAAAGGTTGAGCTGGTCAAAGCTCTCTTGAAAATTTGAACTAGAACTTACAGAGAAACAGTTAGTTAGCAATGGAAATGAAAGATGAAAAAAAAAAAAAAATATATATATATATAGAAGCCATCTAGTAAAATCAGAACCAGAGGGGCTGATGGGGTTAAGGCCATGAGGAAGTAGAACAAACCAAAGTTGAAAGGAAAAAGAAACTATGAGTTTGAAGTTATTATGTAAAGAAAAGAATGAGCATAGAGTAAAATAAGCCAGTGGATTGAAAGAAAAATGGAGAAAATATGTAAAGAGAGTCAAAAGCACCAACAGAGAGAAAATACTCAGAATAAAAAAGAGCTGGGAGTTGACTCTTCTTGAGAGCATCCTATTTGGGGTTAAAAGTCCACAGAAAAAATAACAATAGCAATAATAATAAATACTAATACTTAAAGCCCCTGCTCTGTGCCAAACACTGTTCCAAGCACTTTCTCTATACTAACCCACCTAATTTTTACAACTCAGTGAGGTATTACCATCCCCATTTTTCAGGCAAGACCATCCAGTTATTAAGTGGAAAAGCCATGACTCTGACCCAAGTTCATTCTCACTGCCACATCTTAGTGTCTCCCGTATTATTTCTACAATAATTTAGGACACCGAGAGTGAGTCTATGATCCTGAGAACCAAAGGGGCCTCACTGAAGAAAACATTACAATGCCTGGTGTGGGGAAAAAAAAATGGTGTGTGTGCGCGTGCTAAAATGCATATAACATAAATTTGACCATTTTACCCATTTATAAGTTTAAAATTCTGTGGCATAAAATACATTTACATTATTATGCGACAATTATCACCATTCATCTCCAGAACTTTTTCATCTTCCCCAAATGAAACTGTATACCCATCAAACAAAAACTTCTTATTCTCTCCCCCCTTCAGCCATGGTAACCACCATTCTACTTTCTGTCTCTACAAATTTGACTATTGTAGGTACCTCGTAGAAGTGGAATCATACAATATTTGACATTTTGTGAGTGGCTTTTTCATGTAGAATAATGTTTTCAAGGTCCTTCTCTGCTGTAGCATGTGTCAAAATTTTATTTCTTTTTAAAGCTGAATAATATTCCACTATACGTACATATATTTTGCTCATTCATTTATCTGTTGGTGGATATTTAGGTTGTTTCCACCTTCTGGCTACTCTGAATAATGCTCCTATGAACACTGGTGTACAAATATCTCATCAAGTCCTGGCTTTCAAATGTTTCATTTATATACCACAAATGAAATTTCTGGGTCATGTGGTAATTCTAAATTCAATTTTTGAGGAAATGTCATACTGTTTTCCACAGTGGCTGCACCATTTTACAGTCCAACTAGCAATACACAAAGGTTCCAATTTCTCCACTTCAGTGTTCCAGGAACAGTTTCTAAGTAGTTCATTTGAATTAATGTTTTGAATCCAAAGAGGAAGGTCCTACCAGTCTTCCCATTTTATTGGTAAGACAATGGAGACACAAAGAGATTGGATAATTTGTGCAAAGTTATAGAGAGAACTCTAGATTGTAAGACAAGAGGCTTAAATTAGAGTTTTACTTTGCTTCAAACTGATTTTATGTACACAAAAGAGTCACATTAACTCTCCCAGGACTCGTTTTCCCAGAAGTTATAGGTAAGTCTGCAATGGGGTAGGGGGCAGTGTTTGAATTAGCTGATCCCACTCAGGTTCCTTCAGATTTGAACATGCAGATTTAATGCTATCAACTGATGTATATACTTCTCTTAAAAGATTCCTGAAAACAGTTACTTTAAAAGTGAAAGTAAGTCCATGTAATTTAATTTTCCTCAGAGATATTTCAATATTGGCATTGATATAAATAATCTTAAACATCTTAGTTAATATAACAAAAGCACTTGTGGATTAAAAAGATGAGTTATGTGTAAGTTACCTATAGGTCTGATTACCTCAGTGTCATGGCGTGTAGAGAAAATTAAAATAACTAGATATATGATACCTCAAATACATCTAAGCTAGTATGTGAGGGGAATTTATACGACATCCACTTAAACTGGTAACACTGTAATAATTTTGGAATTGTAGCAACCATGGTAATGACATCAAATTCAATGCTCTAATTTTGTGCATTCTTTTCTTAGTTGCTGAAATAGTATTCTACTACCAAATGTTTCTCACTTTCTATGTTGGTTTTTCCACATTTCCTTAGTTTTGATAACCTTTTCTTTTTGTCTTCCTTCATTTATGGGAAACATTAATTACATTTTAAAAGTAAGCCATGTGATATTTGTCATCAAGAATCTCCATAGTCACATCTTTTGTTAAATGAGAAAAGCATTTTGAGGTTGGGGAGGGGTGGTCGTGAGGAGATATAACCTGTCATGGACCCTCACAGGTTTATAAACAATTAGATTGCATTCAACTTTGGCCTAACAATGCTGCAATCTCCTTACTCCAAGAAGAGGTGATCCACGCATGATAGGATTACTCACATGAATCATCTCATGAGGCTTTAACTTGACTTTGGATACACATAAAGAAACTGAGATAACCTACTCCAGGGGTGAAAAGTAATTTTTAAAAAGGGACGGGGGCGAAGCTGATTTCTGGGAGTATGTGGCATTCTTTGAAAGTCTATATATTTCTTTTATATTTATTCTAGTATAAACTTTCCTATCTCTTAATCCATACTGCTAGAGAAAAGGAGAAAAATTCAACCTAGGACTATTTAGGCTATGGAAAATGTAATGCTCCCTAGAAGGTCTGTAAAAGGCAATTATTTACATGAAAATCAAACTACTATCATCCTGTCTTCCATACTCATTATTAAGACAGGACAACCTATTAAATGAAATAAGTAAGTGAGGGAGGAAAAGAATATCAAATGAATTATCTGGCATAACATAACAATAAGTACGTTTTATAGACAAATGAAGTTGGAATTTGGGGTATAATCCCACATTTTAATCCAGCTCCATTACTTATTAGTTTTGTGTGATTTTAGACAAATTTCCTATTCTCTGAGCCTCAGTTCCTTATCTGTAATGGTTAGAAAAAAATGCTTATTACAAAGGTTGTTGGCAGAATTTAATTAGGTTAACTAAATAAAACGACTAATACTCACCTGGCACAGAGTTAGACATTTTATGAATGTTTGCTTCAATGCAGATAGTTTGGGAAAAAACACAAAGAATACTTCAGTAATTTAAACACTATATATACAAACACACAGACACACAGAATTTACAATTTTGATAGGCTCAACAATCATTTTCATATGCTAATTATAAAAATATCCTTCAGTTAAACAAATATGAATTTAAGGAAAACTGAATCTACAGAAACAGTATACTGTTGAGATTTACCTGTAATATAAAACTAAAATAAGAGAAAATTTGCTTTAAAAAAGAAAAAAATTCTGAAAACAATATCGTAAATTACAACTCAAGGTAATGGCAAATACTTTAATTTCTAATGATGAAAAAACAGAAACAACAGAGATTTTTGGATCCAATATAATCTGCCACTTAGGTAGCTAATAAGTTTTGAATTTGGAGATAAGGAAATATCTACTATCTTCCAAATCATTGGGGTTCAAGTGGAGGAATTAAAAATAAATTTGATAACTTTGCCAAATTAATAAATTCCCTTTTTTTAAAAAAGGAATTTTATGTCAGAAACAACTACAAAGTTCCTTTTAATGCACCATCCAATTCCATATAAACATAAAGGCAAAATGCAAGCTATTCATTAATTGCCAAAATGTGTTTTGTACGAAGAAGTTGGCAAAATTTTAAATGTAAAACAGCATATATTTGCAATGTCTGAATGCTTGGGATTGGACATTCTTTCCATATATTTGGAATTTCTGAAGATTCAACTTGGTCTTATCAAAAACCGTGAAGTAAAACAAGTTCATGCAACATTAGGAGATTTAACTTTGTTAATTGTCAAAGGATATTTGCTCTTTATCTACTATGTTTCTAAAGTAAAGAAACATTAGACAGGACAAACCCCGAAAATATTTTAAGGGTGTTAAGGGAGAAAAGCCATGCACCAATACTTAGTAAAGGCTAATAGGTATATAAAACCCAGATCATGTAAAGCAATATTTTCCCTGAGCTTCCAAGGTATGTTAAGAAGATATATACATAGGGTATAGGGTATAAATTGGGTTAAAATAGTCAAGGATGATTTGGTCTCTCTCCTTTTCTCATTGCTTTTGTTCTTACTCTTCCTCCCTTTAATGGGTTCCTAGAAGATAAATTACCTTAATGTCCTTGACCTAGCATTTTGGCTTCTTGGCTACTATGTCCACGTCCACAAACCTACTCTACGGTACCATGATCTCCCAAAGGGACAACTGAGGTAGCTTTAACCCTGGTCCCAGACACTCTCTACAGATTAATATTTCCAAATTACAAATCTCACGAAGCTCCCATTTTCCTTTTTAATCTTATGATAAATGCAAAAGCACTTCACTTGGCCTAAAGCCCTGAAATATTTGACACCTGTTTATTTCCCTAGCGTCATTTACCATCAGCCCCCCTAACTTTCTACCTTTTCCTAGGTAACTCTAATTCATCTAATAGAGCTCATATCAAGAATCACTTCCTCAGGATAGCTTTATCAAATCTAGGTCAGGTTTCTTGTGATATACTCTCATAAAACAATGTCCTTTTCCTCTTGAGTGTTCATCTCACTAGGTAATGTGATGTTCATTAGAGTGAACTTTTGAATTCATTCGATAAATGTATGATCCACATCCCCCATTTTACTGAAAAGCAGGAATTTTAATGTTTTAATGTTATCTCCCCAGGGAGTGTGGAGAGCGTCAAACAGAATCCTCTTCTCATATAACCAGGGCTCCAGGCTATGGTTCTTTCTACTTGGCAGGCCTACACATTTAATAAAGCCTTTTCCCAAGTGAATAAGTCCATCCCTACAAGAAACTCTTATACTAGTACTTACAATTATATATATATATATATATATATATATATATATATATATGTATATACATTTTCCCAAAGAAGACATAACAGGGATGGTTAACAGGCACATGAAAAGATGCTCAATATTGTTAATTATTAGAGAAATGAAAATCAAAACCACAATGAGATATCACCTCACACGTGTCAATGGCTGTCACCAAAAAGACCACAGATAACAAATGCTGGAGAGGATGTGGCGAAAAGGGGACCTTTGTATGCTGTTGGTGGGAATGTAAATTGGTGTAGTCACTATGGAAAACATTATGAAGGTTCCTCAGAAAACTAAAAATAGAATTATCATATGACCCAGCAATTCCACTCCTGGTATATATTTGAAAAACATGAAAATATTTTCTCTAAAAGACACAAGCACCCAAATATTCATAGCAGCATTATTTATAACACCAAGTTATGCAAGTAACCCAAGTGTCCATCAGCAGATAAGTGACTAAAGATGTGAGATATATATATTATATAGATATACAATATTCTATTATATATATCACAGGCTATTATATATATATTATATATATCACAGAATATTACTCAGCCATAAAAAAAATAATGAAATTCTGCCATTTGCAACAACGTGGATGGATCTAGAGAATATTCCGCTTAGTGAAATAAGTCAGACAAAGACAAATATTGTATGTTATCACTTATCTGTGGAATCTAAAAAAATAAAACAAACAAATGTACATCACAAAACAGAAACAGACTTACAGATATAGAAGACAAACTAGTGGATACCAGTGGGGAGAGGAAAGAGGGGAGGGGAAAAAGAGGGATATGGGATTGAGAGATACAAATTATTATGTATAAAATAGATAAGCAACAAGGATATATTATATAGCACAGGGAAACAGCCATTATTTTGTAATAACTTTAAATGGAGTATAGTCTATAAAATATTGAATCACTTTACTGTACACTGGAAACTAATATAATACTGTAAATCAACTATAATTAAAAAAAAATAGTCAGATGCTACCAATAAAAGGGAATAATACTGAATTTTTCTCGGCTACTATTTTATAAAATTCTTCTTGAGAGAGAGAGAGAGAGAGAAATTCCCTGAGAATGAATTAGAGTTGC
This sequence comes from Eschrichtius robustus, assembly GCF_028021215.1. NCBI lineage: Eukaryota > Metazoa > Chordata > Mammalia > Artiodactyla > Eschrichtiidae > Eschrichtius > Eschrichtius robustus. The sequence continues at coordinate 72,216,875 of NC_090830.1, forward strand.
CTTTCTCAAATTAGAAGCGTTGTGTATAGTTTGGGCAACTCAATCTTTGTATATTTTTTCTTTAATCTGTCAAATTTGGAATATAATATCTAGCCTATAGAATTATTTAGAACTATCGATAAATAGTAAAGTACATTAGGAGTGATTTGAAAACATAAATAAACTATATAAACTTAAGGTATTATTATGCCCCCTCAAATTCCTGGTTTTTTAAGATATTAAGAGTGAGAGTTGGAGGAGAAAGTAATTTTCATTCTGGAAATGGAAGAAAAAATAATCATGTCTCCCCATCAAATAATTATAAACATTATTGTTTAAAATTTACTACTATATTGGAGAAGACTACTTCTAGGTCACAATAGACTGTAAAAGTTCTGGATGTTTATTTCACTCTCCGGGACCTGGAGTCCTTAATTGCTGAAGCATATTCACTGGTGCATGTGAAATACCACAGTGATGCACTACTTATTGTAATAATTACACATTGAAGAAGCAATGGCCTACATTCAGGAGAACTCTCTCCGTCAGTATGCTTCTCAAGTAAAACAAACAAACAATCTGAATTCTCAGCTGCAAATGAGTTGGTTGATAGGTATTACCCTAGGAAGATATAATGATACTATACACTGGAAAATAGCCCCTCTTTTTTGAATGCAGACTTGAAATTCTTAATTTTAAAGTGCTATTTATTTTGTGCTCAGCAGGCTTGAGCCATAACATGCATAGTAAAAGATAAATAAGGCTGTGGTTTTTAATTACAGACTTGAATACACTGGACTATGTATAGAACTCAGGAATAAAGTACTACTGCTTCCTGGGAGTTGGACCTACGTAAATTAGATTGAGTAGTAGTACACAGACTATGAACAGGAGGTAATTCTCTCTGGGGAAATATAGGTGACAAACCTACAATGGCTTTTAGCAGCTAGCAGGGTCTATCTGACGTGCTAATGTCATTTCATGTAATGGATTGGGAAGAACTGGATGCTCTCCATGATGCAGGCCAAGCATCATTTCTATGATGACTAAGTTTTCTTGACATAAAAGACATGTTTCCTTCCATTTTCTAGCCTCATTTGCAGCCCTCCTGTGGAGGAAAGGGAGGGAGTGGTCTACATTTCTTCATAGTCAGCTGACGCTGTAGCTGCAGTGAAAGCAAGATTCGAGGGATAATATACATGCAAAATTCACAGAATTATGACCAGTTGAATGTGAGGGATGAGAATTAAGAAGGAGTCCAGGAGGGGCTTCCCTGGTGGCGCAGTGGTTGAGAATCTGCCTGCCAATGCAGGGGACACGGGTTCGAGCCCTGGTCTGGGAGGATCCCACGTGCCGCGGAGCAACTGGGCCCGTGAGCCACAATTACTGAGCCTGTGCATCTGGAGCCTGTGCTCCGCAACAAGAGAGGCCGCGATAGTGAGAGGCCCGCGCACCGCGATGAAGAGTGGCTCCCGCTTGCCGCAACTAGAGAAAGCCCTCGCACAGAAACGAAGACCCAACACAGCCATAAATAAATAAATAAGTAAGTACGTAAGTAAGTAAGTAAGGAGTCAAGGAGAGTTCCCAAGTGTCTGGCTTGAGTTACTCAGTTAATGGTGGTTCCGGTGATGGAAATTAAAAATATGGAAGATACCACTTGGGGGAGAAAAATTTTAAGTTGCAAAAGCCCAAGGTTAAATTACAAGCAAAGCATTTTATGTGGAAAACAAGTTTTATCAAAGAAAGACTTACATAAAATTGAAAACTATGGATGGCTCATTTAGTTGAATTTAGTAGATTTTGTTTTCTTTCATAGAAATTGTTTTCACTTTTCAAATAATGTGAGGGGTTTCTTCAATTTGACAAATGGTTGTAAAAACAAGTTTGTAACACATGAGAATATGTAGCAATCAGTTCCTGGATGAAACCTGATCATTAACTTAATTCACAGAAACTAATGACGCACAACAGTAAGGAAGAATAGGACTGGGACCACAGTGACAAAGACCAGACTGCGCCTTTCTGTCAGAGGGCAGGAATGTCACTTATATTCAAGGTTCAATATTTTTGAATGCAAAGACAAAATAGATGGTAACACAGAACACAGCCCGTACAATGGTTTCATTCATTAACTTCGGAAAATCTACCACTGAAAGTAAGATTTTTCTTAGTTTATCTACCATTATGTGAGATAAACTCAAGGCAAACTTTCGTGGTCCCTTTCATTTCCCTTTAAGAATGGGGTCTTCACTACGATGTTATTAAAATCAGCAAAAAGGGTTAATAAACTCTTCAAAGCAGAAAAAAAAATGGAACACCATCTTTTCAGGTGTTTCTCTAAGATCCTTTCACTGTACTGGAAAGAGTAGAAGATGTAAGTCAGCCCTCAGTGCAAATCACAAAGCCCCCACGCCCACCACTACCAGGGCAAGGAGTAATAACCACCTTCTCAGGAAGTCACTCATAGATATTGTCTTTACATGAGATAACACACTCTTTCTTACAGATTATCCCCTATGGGGAGGACCACACCCATGGTCTTATCGATCAAGTTCCTCACTGGCTACTCTGTAGCAACACAACATTTTAATTCTTTCCCTGGGTAGACTAGGGCAGTTCAGCTCAGAGGTCAAAGCAATATCTTTTGTTAGAAAAGTTGGCAGAAGTCCCTATTCAAACACTTTCAAGGTAATGGCCTTAGCGTTGATAGGGTAATTAGCCTTATTGGACTTCGCATAGCAGCCTTGCTATTTCTGGGAAGGTGTTTCCAGAGCTTAGTTCTTATAAATCTGCTGTGTTTAGAGCTGAAATATTTAGTGACTTTGGAAGGATCGACTTTGAGCTTGAACAGCCCTTCCTGTGGCAAAGTTTAAGAATGGGGCAGGGCTTCCCTGGTGGCGCAGTGGTTGGGAATCCGCCTACCAATGCAGGGGACACGGGTTCGTGCCCCGGTCTGGGAAGATCCCACATGCCGCGGAGCGGCTAGGCCTGTGAGCCACAGCTACTGAGCCTGCGCGTCTGGAGCCTGTGCTCCGCAACGGGAGAGGCCGCGGCGGTGAGAGGCCCGCGCACCGCGATGAAGAGTGGCCCCCGCTTGCCACAACTAGAGAAAGCCCTTGAACAGCAAACGAAGACCCAACACAGCCATAAATGAATAAATAAATAAATAAACCCAAAAGTTAAAAAAAAAAAAAAAAGCACTAATGTAAAGGATTAAAATTACTTAGGTAAAGTAACTATAATAGTTCCTGGTTAATGTTTAATAAATATTTCCTTCCCTTTCTTAACTAACTCAGAAAATGGATTAACCCATTTCCATTTCATTTTAACAATCTCTCCTTCTTTTATCTCTATTTGTTAACATCACACACACCAGAAAAGAACCACTATCATCACAAATACCAATAACAAAAACAGACATTAAATCCTTACTGGTTTAAACACACACAAATGCAAACCATGATCCCTGAACTAGAATGCATGATCTGTTTGGGATGACAGAATATTATCTAGAAAACTTAAATGTGAGGTACCTGTGTAGATAAAATTTAATTCCTGTCTGTTTGTGAGTAGCATCACCAAAACAAAATGACTAGGTGGCTGGTACTTTTGGAATGGTCTCACTTGAAATACAGGTTATTTGTTGTACATGAAATTCACTTCGGTAGCTTATGGTTTAGAGGAGATCACACCAGAAAGTTAAATGGTCATTTCTGAGATCAGGAGAAACAGATACAGTGCAAGAAAGAATCACTTGACCACTGATAGAGAGAGATATGCCACAGGTATCTTATGCTTTGGACATAAAAAATAAAAATGGTTTCTGGGACAAACCCAGATCAAAAGTCATTAGTACAGAAGTTCTAAGTTGCAAAAATGAGGTTGAGCCATTTTTCACATAAATTACTGAAGGTGAGCATGAGTAGCAGTATCTTTAGGTGTATTTTACTTTTAAAGCAATTCTTAAAAAAAACAAAACAAAAAAAGCGATAGAGACAAAACTACCTCATCTAAGGTTATCTGGAATTTGGAAGAGCCAGACTTGGGTCTAGGTGGATGTTGATTGATGAACAGAGCTACATTCCAAGTACTAGTTTATAAATTGATAAGTCTGTGTTCACCTTTTATATACCTTCCAAAACTGTGTGAAATTAGAAATTATTCCCTCTCAGGCTTTATCTTTTAAAATGGATGATCCTTATATACAAATTCTTCTAATTTTCCTTAATTTTACCTGGATCTTTTCCATATCCAATTTTTTTTTAATCAAAGTATAGCAATTAGACCTACATTCCATATTTATGGCATATGCTAACCCATTCTGGGGATTTTATTCTCAAACAAATCTTAATAATTACCAACATTTTTAACCCCTTTGTTAAAAAATCAATCCAACAATTTCAGTAGAGAATCTACAGTAATGCTCAGGTTCCTCTTGTTATTATTTCCTGTCCAAATCTCATCATCATAAAGGGGTGGCTTGAATTATTTCCTTTTAAATCTAAAGCATATTTATCACAAAAGAATCTGATCTCTTTCATGTCTTCTCAATCTTCCAAAAGTGTAACTACTTCCTCAAATTTAATCACACCAATTTGGCATCTCCTTGGTGTTTTTATTCTGTACTTCTACTTCTAGATCCCTTGCAAAAATGTTAGTGTATTAGAATTCCAGTAATTTTTTTTTTTCTGTCAAGTCCTGATTAGTTGTAATTTTTTTCCCTGTATCTAAGCTACTTACATATGTTATAAAAATGTTTTTACAATGAATGTACCTCTCACTTAGTCTTCTATTAACCCATGAAAAAAATTCTAACATATCATTAGGCAAAATGTCCTTCTATAGAAGTCATCATCTTTCCTCCATAACATATGTTTCCTTCAGTATTCTGTGATTCTAAGACTTAAAAGTGATGCTGACATTGTACAAAGTCAAGACTTTTTTTTTTTTTTTTTTTTTTTTAATGGATGAACTGTTAGGTTGTAAAACACATGCTCATCCCAGGGGAGAGGATTGTTTTATTCTTTCCCTTGCTACTCAGTGGATTCTAACTTTACAACGCTTAAGAGAGGCAGATTATCAAATGGCTGCTATAGACTCATTTAAGAAACTCCTATTTCTATGTGTGAAGAGTATTTTGCAATACATATTTTAAAAATTTTATATGTGCAGACTTTGAAATAGCAATTCACTTTTAGAAATGTACTCTAATGTAATAACCAAAGATGTATATTGAAATTTAACTTAACAACACCACAGTAGTGTTTAATAAATAAATAGTACATAATAAATGACCTAAATGGAGATTGGTTAAGTAAATTGTAATACAGCTTTTTAATGAAATACTACACAGCCATGAAGAGTTACATTGCAGGACAAGATTTAATAACATGGAGAAGGGTTCAAAGCATCTTAAGTGAAAGAAAAGATTGACAATAGGAGTGTGATACAATTTGGTTTTATGTGTAGAGATATCTACCTATCACTGAATAATCTAAAAAGGATGTACACCAAAGTATTACTCTATTATTTCTGGTAGAAGAATTACAAGAAATTTTTTATTTTTAAATTTATTTTTGTTTGTTCAAAAAAAAAAACCACAAATGAATTACATTTCTTAAGGTGGGAGGAGTAAAGCTCTATTTGAGTTATTCAAAATATTTCTATTCAGCATCTCTGTTTATCTCACAAGCTCATTTCAATTATGAGAGAGAAGCTATGAGCAGCATGTAACAACATCCAATTTGCAACTATAAGAGGATTTAAAAAGTTTCTTCTCATGGTGAAATAAGGGAATCAATGAAAATTTTTGAATTATCCTTATTCAAAATTTAGCTAAACCTTTTTGAGATATGTATTTGTTCTTCAGCATTTTAATTTTATTCTATCTACTTTTGAGCTAAATGAAAAATCCATTCTATTTACCAGCTCCATCAGTAGTTTTATTTACTGCTTCAGACCTTGAAACAAATTAATGCAAAAGATTTAATGATACTTTAGAATTTACTTCACACAGAAAATTGACCCAAGGTTTCATCAGCCATAATGTCCCTTTTGGTATTAAATATTTTAATATGCTAACCATGAAAGATACAGGATGGCCAGCTTCCCAGTAAATGACCAACCTCCTAGTAAATTTCTTTCTCCTTCTTTGTACCATGTAGCTTATTAACCTATAAAATCCCTTCTCCTCTAGTATAGGCAGGAAATCTTTACTCAAGACTTGATGTTAAGCATTTTCTAATGCTTGAGAAGACCCTGTTTCAGGGGTGTGGAAAAGGATAGCTAATCATTTTAAGCAAGGTTTGAGTTGCTGAGACTGCAAACGTCACTATGGCCCATTTTCTATTTCAAGGATTTTGTGAGTATGTAATTCAAAAACCAAGCCAGAGGAGCATTTTAATATATATAAATTGGGATTGCTTTTTAGAAAAAAAATACCTATCTTATTTTTAGTAATGTATTCTAGGTTCAAACTAATAAATCTCTTGAATATTCCATACACTAAACTTATATGACCACATCATATTAGTGAATAAGCTATCATCTCAGGAAAAATGAAGTCAACACTCAGTTTCAATCTGTGGGATAATCGTGTTTGGTTTGCTTTTAATCTAAAGTCCACAGTCTAACTGATGAAAGAAATTAAAGATGATACAAATAGATGGAGAGATATACCATGTTCTTGGATTCGAGGAATCAACATTGTGAAAATGACTCTACTACCCAAAGCAATCTACAGATTCAATGCAATCCCTATCAAACTACCACTGGCATTTTTCACAGAACTAGAACAAAAAATTTCACAATTTGTATGGAGACACAAAAGACCTCAAATAGCCAAAGCAATCTTGAGAACGAAAAATGGAGCTGGAGGAATCAGGCTCCCTGACTTCAGATTATACTACAAAGCTACAGTAATCAAGACAGTATGGTACTGGCACAAAAACAGAAACATAGATCAATGGAACAGGATAGAAAGCCCAGAGATAAACCCACGCACTATACGGTCACCTTATCTTTGATAAAGGAAGCAAGCATATACAGTGGAGAAAAGACAGCCTCTTCAATAAGTGGTGCTGGGAAAACTGGACAGGTACATGTAAAAGCATGGAATTAGAACACTCCCTAACACCATACACAAAAATAAACTCAAAATGGATTAAAGACCTAAATGTAAGACCAGACAATATCAAACTCTTAGAGGAAAACATAGGCAGAACACTCTATGACATACATCACAGCAAGATCCTTTTTGACCCAGCTCCTAGAGAAATGGAGATAAAAACAAAAATAAACAAATGGGACCTAATGAAAGTTAAAAGCTTTTGCACAGCAAAGGAAACCATAAACAAGACCAAAAGACAACCCTCAGAATGGGAGAAAATATTTGCAAATGAAGCAACTGACAAAGGAATAATCTCCAAAATGTACAAGCAGCTCATGCAGCTCAATAACAAAAAAACAAACAACCCAATCCAAAAATGGGCAGAAGACCTAAATAGACATTTCTCCAAAGAAGATATACAGATTGCCAACAAACACATGAAAGAATGCTCAACATCATTAACCATTAGAGAAATGCAAATCAAAACTACAATGAGATATCATCTCACACCACTCAGAATGTCCATCAACAAAAAATCTAGAAACAATAAATGCTGGAGAGGGTGTGGAGAAAAGGGAACCCTCTTGCACTGTTGGTGGGAATGTAAATTGATACAGCCACTATGGAGAACAGTATGGAGGTTCCTTAAAAAACTAAAAATAGAACTACTATACTACCCAGCAATCCCACTACTGGTCATATACCCTGAGAAAACCATAATTCAAAAAGAGTCATGTACCAAAATGTTCATTGCAGCTCTATTTACAATAGCCAGGACATGGAAGCAACCTAAGTGTCCACCATCGGATGAATGGATAAAGAAGATGTGGCACATATATACAATGGAATATTACTCAGCCATAAAAAGAAATGAAATGGAGTTATTTGTAGTGAGGTGGATGGAGTTAGAGTCTGTCATACAGAGTGAAGTAAGTCAGAAAGAGAAAAACATACAGTATGCTAACACATATATATGGAATCTAAGGGGGAAAAAAAAAAAAAGGTCACGAAGAACCTAGTGGTAAGACGGGAATAAAGACACAGACCTACTAGAGAATGGACTTGAGGATATGGGGAGGGGGAAGGGTAAGCTGGGACAAAGTGAGAGAGTGGCATGGACATATATACACTACCAAACATAAAACAGATAGCTACTGGGAAGCAGCCGCATGGCACAGGGAGATCAGCTCGGTGCTTTGTGACCACCTAGAGGGGTGGGATAGGGAGGGTGGGAGGGAGGGAGATGCAAGAGGGAAGAGATATGGGAACATATGTATATGTATAACTGATTCACTTTGTTATAAAGCAGAAACTAACACACCATTGTAAAGCAATTATACTCCAATAAAGATGTTCAAAAAACCCCAAAAAACCAAAAAAAATAAAATAAAGTTCACAGTCTAATAAATACAAAGGTATCAGAAGAAAATTTAATAAAATATCTCAAGCTATTCTGTTAAATAATATCAACAACTTTCTTGCATTTCATGGAAAGAGAAAATATATACTGTGTACTTCTCATTATTTAAAATTTTCCAGGACCAAATAAACCAAGTTTTCTATTGCCCTTCTACTGGTTTGGGAAAAGATTTATGTAACAAGGTATTATCTTCTAGTTGGAAATCATAAAAGATGAGGGCAGTTGTTCTTATAATTAATCATATTATAGTATAGTTTCTATAATTAATCCTATAATTTCTCATAGTGACTTAACAAAATACATTTAGATATGAATTTTAAATACTGATAAAAAATATTAGAGATGAATGGGTAGGATATTTTCTTCTTTTAAGCTTTATATAGTGGAATAAAACAAAATAAAAACATAAAAACAGAATGTGTAGCTTTAAACTCATCACAACAACACCCAATTTGAGAAAGAGAAATATTGCCATGACTTACACATCCCTATATCTTTCTTTTCCTTTATAATTGTACTGTATATATATATGCATTTCTAAACATTATAGCTTAGTTTCATCTGTTTCTGAAATTTATAAAAGCAGCCAACTCTATGCCTGGCTCTTTAGTCAATATTATACTTCTAAGATTCATCTAGGTTATCATACGTAAATATGTCATTCATTTTGTTAGCTTTTTCCATTATATAAATATAAAGCAAATTATTTCTCCATTCTACTATCAAACACTTTTCCATTTTTAGTTTTGGGCTATTACAAGTAATCTGCCATAAACATTTTCTATATATCTCCTCATGCTTATATGCATGAATCTCTTCAGGGTATATGTCTGAGAGTGAAATTATTGGGTCATAAGAGTGTACGCATTTCCACTTTAAGAGACAATGCCAAACAAGTTAGCATCCATCCATACCCATTTATTTATTTACTTACTTATTTATTCAAAATTCAGTGTAGCAATGTGATATTCATATTTTCCATAATATCAGAAACAGATTGCTATTTTATTTTATTTTTTAAATAAATTTATTTATTTATTTATTTTTGGCTGCATTGGGTCTTCGTTGCTGCGAGAGGGCTTTCTCTAGTTGCTGTGAGCTGGGGCTTCTCTTCGTTGCGATGCACGAGCTTCTCATTGAGGTGGTTTCTCTTGTTGTGGAGCACAGGCTCTAGGCACGCGGGCTTCAGTAGTTGTGGCCCGCGGGCTCTAGAGCACAGTCTCAGTAGTGGCGCATGGGCTTAGTTGCTCCAGGGCATGTGGGATCTTCCCGGACCAGGGCTCGAACCCGTGTCCCCTGCATTGGCAGGCAGATTCTTAACCACTGTGCCACCAGGGAAGTCCCCATCCATACCAATTTAAACTCCCAGCAATATATGAGTATTCTTTATATTCAACATCTTCATCAGTTCTTGGTATTTTCAGCCTTTTAAATTGTAGCCATTCTGGAAGTAATACATTTGCTGTTTCTGTTTAGAGACCCCTGATAATTAAAGAGGTTAGACAGCTTTTCTACATGTTTATAGGACATTTGGAATTTGTCCTTTTTGAACAGCATATTTAAGTCACTTGCCCATTGCCATTTTTCGACTGGATTTTCTGTCTTTGTATATTTTATATGTCTATATTTATATGTACATATATTGCTCATATTATATATAATATCTGTATAAACATGGTATTCATTCATTATATATAGATATGTATGTTATATATATATATTTAAATGTATTTATTTTATTTTTGGCTGTGCTGGGTCTTCATTGCTGTGCACGGGCTTTCTCTAGTTGCGGCAAGCAGCAGCCACTCTTCGTTGCGGTGCGCGGGCTGCTCATTGCGGTGGCTTCTCTTGTTGTGGAGCATGGGCTCTAGGTGTGCAGGCTCCAGTAGTTGTGGTGCGCGGGCTCAGTAGTTGTGGCTCGTGGGCTCTATAGAGCGCAGGCTCAGTAGTTGCGGCTTGCGGGCCTAGCTGCTCCGTGGCATGTGGGATCTTCCCACACCAGGGCTCGAACCCATGTCCCCTGCATTGGCAGGCGGATTCTTAACCACTGAGCCACAAGGGAAGCCCTGTATGTTATATATTTATATGTGTATATCTTCTGGATATGAGCCCAGTGTCAGTTATATAATTTGCAAATATATTTTCCCATGTGGAGGCTTATATTTTCACTCTCTTATAGATGTATGTTGATAATAATGGGCCTGTAGGTTTAATGTAGTACAATAATTCCTTATTTTTTTTAATGCTTTTTGTTCCCATGAAAAAAGTTTTGTTTTTATCCCAAGCACATGAAGATATTCTTCCACATTATCTTCTAAAAACTTATGTTTTGCCTCTTACATTTAAGTTACTAATCCACATGGAATTGGTGTTTGTGTAGAGTATGAAGCAGAATTCAAGTTTTATTTTCTTATTATGTATCTCACTGTCATGGTATCATTTACCGAAAACAGCATATTTTCCCCAATCCTTTCTAGTGTCAAATGATCATAATAAAGGTGTATTTCTTCATCTCTATTTGTTTATGCTTGATTCAGTACAACATGGTCTTAGTTACTATAGCTTTATAATAAGTCTTGATAAGTCCCAAAGAGCAACTACTTCCAATACTATACATACTTCAGTCACGATAGATTACGTTAAACTGCAGTAATGATAAACCACCCTAAATTGCAGAGGCCTGTAACAACAGAATTTTTCTATTTTGTTTTCCTTGATCACTATGTATGTCCATTTTGGGCTGCCTAGAGAATCTACTTGATCTCTCCTAATTCTGTGACCCAGGCTGAAAGAGCAGCCAATCTCTTGCACTTATTGCTAATTAATTAGCTTTGTAGAGGAAAGTAGAGAGAGTGTAGTAAATCGGCTACACTGGCTCTTAAAGCTTCCACCCAGAAGTAACACATGGCACTTTCACATTCATTGACAAATAAGCCACGTGGCCACTCATTGGCTCAGGCAGGGGGAGAAAAGGAAATATTTAGTGGATAGCATTAATGATGAACATATTCTTTTGTAGGAGTATATAACCTATTTTTGCCCCTTTGCTTTTCCACATGAACTTTCTCATTAGTTTGTAAAGTACAATAAATATCTTTTTAAGATTTTGATTGGCACGGCATTAAATTTGTACATCAGTCTGGGGATATTTGCCAGTTCTATATTACTGGGTCGTACAATTCATGATACGTATGCGTGTGTATACATATACATATATACACATATATATGTAGTATGTATATATATTTACACACGCATACATATATACATATACATACACACGGACATATAAACAAATATATATATTTATATATGTATTTGAGACTTCATGCATTTTTTTTTCTCAATTACGCTTTTTGGTTTTCTGCATAAAGGTCTTGTACAACTTTTTGTTAGATCATTCCTGGGTATTTGATATTTTCGCTGCTATTGTCTATATTATATTTTAGAAAATTTCATTTCTAACAATTTTTTGCCAGTTCATAGAATTGCAATTGCTTTTTTTCTTTTTGACATCCCCCTGCCCAGTTCCACCCACCCAGAATTCAGATATCCTGCTTTGTTCTCTGGCCTCTGCCCAAAATAAGAGGGGCAAGGGCCTTGGCTTGGGGAGATGTCCTCCCTGCCAACGTGGCCTGAGAACGGGGAGAGTCCCCAACACCAGCTGGTGGCAGAGGCATCGAGGCCGCAGAGGTTAGCAGGTTCCAGGCCTATATTTTGTTTCTTCTTTTTTTTTTTCAGGCCTATATTTTGAGGTCCAGAGCACAGGCGTCTGCAACTGACTTGCAGGCAGAGCAATCCTGCCTCACAGCTCCTAAAGCCCACTGTGGATCAAAGACCACCACCGTTAACTTCAACAACCTCTGCTCTGCCGTATTCTCTCTGACCAAAGTGGAGAAACCTTCCAATTCAAATCCAAATCCACTTAAACAAGAAGGAGCTGAGAGGCTGTATTTCTTAAGATAACCTCTGGGTGCCCTCATGCCTAAGGCAGAGAGAGCAAAGAGTGAGCGTAATTTTACAAAAGGAAACCGGGAGGGGAAGGCCCTTCCACCAGGCCAAGACTCACCAGAGCAGGCAGAAACCTGTGCTCTGCAATTGCTTTTTTTATATTGACCTTTTATCCAGAAACCTGGCTAATTCATCTACTAATTATAATTTGATTTTGCATTCCTTTGTATTTGTTATATATGCAGGCATATTACCTACAAATAATGAGAATTTTATTTCTTACTTTCCAGTTCTTATATCATTCTTTTTCTTATCTTTTATTCCTGATCAGAACTTCTAGAACAATGTTAATTAAAGTGTCATAGCACTTTAGTGTTTATGACTCTCATTCTTAATGTCAAAGGGAAAGCTTTAAAATACCATTAAGTTAGATGTTTGTTGCAGTTTTTTTTCCCCAGATATCCTTTTTCATGTGAGGAAAATTTCCGTTGATTCTTAATTGGCTAAAATGTTAATTTAATCTGATATTTTCTCTGCATATATTGAAATAGTCATAAGACAGTTCTCTTTCATTTAGTTAAAGTAGTAAATTACAGTAATTTCTTTTATTTATTTATTTATTTATACAACAGGTTCTTATTAGTCATCAGTTTTATACACATCAGTGTATACATGTCAATCCCAATCTCCCAGTTCATCACATCACCACGCCCACCTCCCACCGCTTTCCCCCCTTGGTGTCCATACGTTTGTTCTCTACATCTGTGTCTCAATTTCTGCCCTGCAAACCGGTTCATCTGTACCATTTTTCTAGGTTCCACATGTATGCGTTAATATACGATATTTGGTTTTCTCTTTCTGACTTACTTCACTCTGTATGACAGTCTCTAGATCCATCCACGTCTATACAAGTGACCCAAGTGGGGTCATATGGTAATTCTATTTTTAGTTTTTTAAGGAACCTCCATACTGTTCTCCATAGTGGCTGTATAAATTTACATTCCCACCAACAGGGCAAGAGGGTTCTCTTTTCTCCACACCCTCTCCAGCATTTGTTGTTTGTAGATTTTCTGATGATGCCCATTCTAACTGGTGTGAGGTGATACCCCACTGCAGTTTTGATTTGCATTTCTCTAATAATTAGTGATGTTGAGCAGCTTTTCATGTGCTTCTTGGCCATCTGTATGTCTTCTTTGGAGAAATGTCTATTTAGGTCTTCTGCCCATTTTTGGATTGGGTTGTTTGTTTTTTTAATATTGAGCTGCATGAGCTGTTTATATATTTTGGAGGTTAATCCCTTGTCCGTTGATTCATTTGCAAATATTTTCTCCCATTCTGAGGGTTGTCTTTTTGTCTTGTTTGTAGTTTCCTTTGCTGTGCAAAAGCTTTTAAGTTTCATTAGGTCCCATTTGTTTATTTTTGTTTTTATTTCCAATACTCTAAGAAGTGGGTCAAAAAAGATCTTGCTTTTTCTTTCATTTAGTTAATGTAGTAAATTACAGTAATTAATTTCTGAGTGTTAATACAATCTTGCATTCCTGGAATAAAAACATCTTTCTTGTGATGCTTTTTTTTTTAATGTTTCTAGTCGGTGGCAATACATTACCCTTTTAATATATTATTGGATTTGGTTTGCTAGTATTCGTTAAGGATTTTTTTTGCATTCATATTCATGAAGGATGTTTTTCTGTAATTGTCTTTTTCATATAATGTTTTTAAAAGGTTCTGGTATTAGGATTATGCTGGCCTCACTTGAGCAGTGATTCCTCCATCTCAGTTTTTGTTTGTGTTTTTTTGAAAATCTTTGCATATTATTTTTGTTATTTCTTCCTGGACTATTTAATAGAATTTACCTGTGAAACCATCTGGACCTTACGGATCTTTACTGATAACCCCTTTTTTATTCCTAATTTTGATGATCTGTGTTCTCTCCTTTTTTCTTGATCAGGCTAGCTAGAAAGGTTTGTTAATTTTGTTTATACTCAACAGCTTCAAATAATGAGCTGTTGGCTTTCTTTTTCATCTGTTTTCTATTTCATTGATTTATTTTATCTTTATTTTCTTTTATCTACTTACCTCTTAATTACTTCTACATTAAAGCATAATCTTAAGTCATTAGTTTTAGATTGCTTTTCTTTTCTACTATAAGCATTTAAATCTACAAGTTTTCCTCTAAGTATGACTTTAGCTTCAACCCACAAATTACGATATACTGTATTTTCCCTGTCATTCATTTCAAAATACTTTTCTACTATGTTGTACATACGTTTTAACCCCATGAATCATTTCAAAGTGTTATTTAATTTCCAGATATTTGAAGTTTTCTTCAATAACATACTGTCATTGATTTCTGTTGTAATCATGTTATGGTCAGATAATTCACTTATATGATGTTGATCACCTTTTAATTTATTGAGACATCTCTTGAGTGGCATAGGGTCTAATTTGGTGAATGTACTGTGTACATGGGAAAAGAATATATATTCTTTAGTTGCATGTAGTTTTCGATATTTATAAAATAAGGGTTGTTGATAATTCAAATCTTTTATGTGTTTGTTGATTTTTGTCTAAATGTTCCATTAATTGGTTAAATGGTGGCATTATAATTTACTACTATAACTATGGAATTGTCTATTTTTCCCTTAAGTTCTGTCAATTTATGCTTCATGTATTTGAAAACGGGTATTAGGCACATATACCTTTATTTTTTATTTATTTATTTTTTTTAGTTGTTTTGTTTGTTTTTTTATATTGCAGGTTCTTATCACATATACCTTTATAATTCTTATGTCTTCCTGATGAATGTCCCTTTCACTATTATGAAACATTCCTCTTTATCTCTAATAATATACTTTGTCTTGAGGTCCACTTTATTGATACTAAATATATTTCCTCAACCCTTCTTATGTTTAAAGATTACGTGGTTTATTATTTTCCATTTGCTTACTTTCATTCTATCTATATTTTTATATTTTAAGTAATATACAGTAAGAATTTGCTTTGTTGTATCAGCTCTGACATTCTCTATCCTTTAATTGGAGTGTTTCTATAAGGAGTCAGCAAAAAATGGCCCACAGGCCAGCCATCTAATTTTGTAAATACAATTTTAAATCAGACACAGCCGTGACCTTTCATTTACTTATTGTTGATGGCTGCATTTATGCTGCAACAGTAAAGTTGAGTAGTTGAGACTGAGACCATACAGCTCTCAAGAAGAAAATATTTACTATTTGTCTCTTTAACAGAAAGTTTGCCAATCACTAGTTTAGACTGTTAGTATTGCACGTAATTATTGTTATAATTGTTTTAGGTCTACTATTTTATTATTTTGTTGTTGTTGTTCCCCTGTTCTCATTCCTCTGTCTACTTTTGAACTGTTTAAATATTTTTTAGTATCTCATTGTAATTTGTATCTATTGGCTGATTTTTGTGTCTGTTGGTTTTTTGGCTATACCTCTTTGAATAATAATAATAACAATAATAATAATTGTTGTTGCTGTTATTGTTTATTCCAGAGATAATAATATGCCTACCTAAATTTTCATGGTCTACTAAGAGTTATTATTGTATCACTTCACTTAAAACTTAGACATGTTGCTACTTTATAAGTCCTTATGCCCTACTGAATTTTAGCTTATATTTATTGCATTAACATACATTGAAAACCCTTGAGCAATTAATTTTTACTTTCTTAAATAAATGTAAGCAGAAAAACAGTTATTGTTATTGTTTACATTTATCCTAATATTTACCATTTCTGTGTTCTTTCTTCATTCCTGAAGATCTTAAGTATTAATTTCATATCATTCCCCTTCCTTTGGCCTTTTATGTTCCTGTTTTGAGCAGGTCTGGCTAGTGATTAATTTTCTTAACTTTAATTTTGCCTTCATTCCTGAACAATATTTTCAGTGGATATAAAATGATGGCTTGACAGTTCTTTAACCACTTTAAAATGTTCCACTGTCTTCTGGAGGGTATTATGGTTAGCGAAATAAGTTTGACAGAGAAAGACACACACTGTGTGTTATCACTTATAGGTGCAATCTAAAATGTAAAACAAACGAATGAATATAACAAAACAGAAACAGACTCACAGATATACAGAACAAACTAGTGGTTACCAGCGGGGAGAGGGAAGGAGGAAGATGCACGATAGGGGCAGGGGATTAAGAGGTACAAATTGTTATGTATAAAATAAGTTATAAAATAAAATAAGCACAGGGAATATAGCCAGTATTTTATAAGAACTTTAAATGGAGTACCATCTATAAAAATATTAAATCACTATGTTGTATACCTGAAACTAACACAAAATTGTAAATCAACTATACTTCAATAAAAACAGAAAACAAACAAACAGCTGTGTCCCAGTACTTAATGTCATTTTTCTCTAGTTATTTTAAAGATTTTTCTTCATCGTTGGATTTTAGCAAGTTGATTATAATTTGCCTAGTATACCTGGTTTTCTTTGAGGTTATCCTATTTGGGGTTTGCTGAGCTTCTTGCATCTGTAAAATTATAATCTTCATTAATATGTATAGTTTACTCTTTTTGAATTGTCCATATAGGCATAGCTCAGCTTATTCTGAGCTGTACAGTTTCATTCATAGGATTAGGGGTTCTTCTGCAGACTTTTTTCTCTACTCTGGGACTTCTCCCTCACTCTATAGCCTCTGGGGGCTTTTGTTGTTGTTGTTGTTCCCCTGGCCAGAAACATGGGCTTCCTATCAGAGTTTTAGCCACAGAGACCATTACTACCATCCCTGTGGTGTTTCACAACTGGGTCCCATCCTTGGCATAAGGCCACAAGAGAAAATCTTAAACACACACATGTGCGCGCACACACACACACACACACACACAAACTCAATCCTGTGCAATTGCTTCTTCAAGTTTTGACTGTCTTCTAACATTAACCTTTGTTGTTGTTGTTGTTGTTGTTGTTTTATTTTTTCACTTTTCAACTTAAAATTAGAGATCTGTTTTTTTATTTCTTCAGAGTTTTCAGTTGTGATCTGGGAAAAGTATGGGCTATAGTGCACTTACACCACCATGCCAAAACCAAAATTATTTTTTTATGGTTCTCAACACAAATAGTTTATAATTTGTGTAGGGATTAAATATGTATACATTCATTTCAGAGGTTGGCCTATAATTTTTCTTCTTGAAACGACTCTGCCTAGTTTTTGATCCTCACAGAACAAGTTTGGGGGGGGGCGGTCTTCCCTCTCTTGTTCTAATTTTTGGTGGAAATTGTGTATGATTGGTGTTTTATCATTCTTAAATGGTTGGAAGAAATCACCAGTAAAACCACCTGAGTGGAGTTTTCATTACAGAAAGTTTGGTTAATTACAGATTCAATTTTGTTAATACTGACAGGACTTTTCATATTTTTAATTGTTTTTTGTTTCAGCTTTAATAAGGTGTATTTTTCCTGAAATGTGCCCACATTATCTAAACTTTCAAGCTTATCAGTATGAAATTGTTCATAATATTATCCTATTATATTTTTAATCTATAAGACCTATAATGATGTCTCCTTTATGTTCCTGATACACTGGTGATTTCTGAGTCTATTATTCTGGATCAGTTTCATTGAGGGTTTATTCGTTTTACTAGTCTTTAAAACTAACTTTATTTTTGTTGATTTCATGCTTGCTTCTACTTCATAATTTCTCTCGCACCATTTACAAAAATAAATTCAAAATGGACTAAAGACTTAAGTGTAATACCTGAAAACATAAAACTGCTAGAAAAAAACATAGGCAGTATGCTCTTTGACACTGGTCTTGGTAATACTTTTTTTGGATATGTCTCCTTAGGTAGGGGAAATAAAAGCAAAAATAATGTTACTACATGAAACTAAAAAGCTTTTGCACAGTGAAGAAAACTGTCAACAAAATGAAAACGCCACCTACTGAATGGAAGAAGATATTTGCAAATGATATGACCAATAAAGGGTTAATATCCAAAATATACAAAGAACACATAAAACTCAACATCCAAAAGAAAAAAAAGAAAAAAAGAAACCCAAACAACTTGATTTGAAAATGGGCAGAGGACCTGAATAGACATTTTTCCAAAGAAGACATACAGACGGCCAACAGGCACATGAGAAAATGTTCAACATTACTAATCATCAGGGAAATGCAAATCAAAACCACAATGAGATATTACCTCACATCTATCAGAATGGCTACTATCCAAAAGACAACAAATAACAAGTGTTGGTGAGGATTTGGAGAAAAGGGAACCCTTATGCACTGTTGGTGGGAATGTAAATTGGTGCAGCCACGATGGAATACAGTACAGAGGTTACTCAGAAATTTCAAAATAGTACTATGCAATGTAGCAATTTCACTCCTGGGTATTTATCCAAAGAAAACAAAACCACTAATTCAAAAAGAGATATGTACCCCTATGCCCATTGCAGCATTATTTACAATAGACAAGATATGGGATATACCTTGGATATAATGGAATATTACTCAGCCATAAAAAAGAATTGAATCTTGACATTTACAACAACATGGATGGACCTAGAGAATATTATGCTAGGTAAAATAAGTCAGACAGAGAAAGACAAATACTGTATGATTTCACTTATGTGTGGAATCTGAAAAACAAATGAAGAAACATAACTAAACAGAAACAAAGCATAGATACAGAGAACAAACAGATGGTTGCCAGAGGGGAGGGAGTCAGGGGGAGGAGAGAGATAGGTGAGGGAGATTAAGAGATACAAACTTCCAGGTGCAAAATAAATGAGTCATGGGTATGAAATATACAGTGTGGGGAATATAGTCAGTAATTATGTAATGTCTTTGTATGACGGATGGTAACTAGACTTATCATGGTGATCATTTTGAAATGTATAGAAATATCAAATTACTGTGTTGTGTAACAGGAACTGACATAGTGATGTAGGTCAGTTATACTTCAAAAACAAACAAGCAAACTCATAGAAAACGAGATCAGATTTGTGGATACCTGAGGCGGGGGAAGGGGGAAGAGGGAATTAGATGAAGGCAGTCAAGAGGTACAAACTTCCAGTTCTAAGATAAATAAGTACTAGGGATGTAATGTACAACATGATAAATATAATTAACACTGCCGTACATTATATATGAAGGTTGTTAAGAGAGGAAATCCTAAGAGTTCTCATCACAAGGAAAAAACTTTTTTCTATTTCTTTAATGTTGTATCTACATGAAATGATGGATGTTCACTAAACTAATTGTAACCATTTCATGATGTATGTTCACTAAACTAATTATAACCATTTCATGATGTATGTAAGTCAAGTCATTATACTGTATACCTTAAACTTATACAGTGCTGAACGTCAATTATATCTCAATAAAACTGGAAGAAAAAAATTTGACAATACGATTGTAAATTTTTCTGTTTCTCCTAATAGTTTTGTAAATTTTAACTTGTATGATTTGAGGACACATAATTTAGGTGTATAAGTATCTAGATAAGGTTATATTTATATTTACCCATCTTTAAATTTATTAGAATTTTTGAATCTATTATCAGTTTGGGATAAATCTCAGCCAAAATCTTTTTTAATATTCACTCTCTTCTCTCCTTCTGAGACTTCAATGGTAAGTCTAGACCATTCACGTTCTATTTTTAAAAGCTGTTACTCTTTCTTTTGCATTTCAACCCTTTGTCTCTTTGTATGCTTTCTGCGGGGTATTGTGTGGCCTATTTCCCAGTCTGTTTATCTGTACATAATGTGCTGTTTAACCCATTCACTGAGCTCATAATTTCAGCTATTTTCTTTTTCACTTCTAACATTTCTATTTAGTTCTTTCTAAAAACGTAGGATGTCACTTTCTAAAATTATAGTTCTCATATTTAATCTTGTTTTTAATCCCATTGTACACAGAAATCATAGACTCCTTTCTTCCTTCCTCCTTGCTTTTTTTTTTTTTCTTCATTTTTCTGGTATCCTTGTGAGGCCGAGTCCTCCTAAAACTGAGTTCTTCTGCCGAGATTATGATTAAACTCTCTACCCAAAAGGTTATTCCTTTCTCGTCCAACACCTGTTACCTTCAAGATTGAGGGGGATCAAAACTGCATACAAGCCTCTGTGTCCCTTTTGCTTTACTCTCCCAGGCCTGCCCCGAGTCTCAAAGGGCTGGCTCAAGAATTAATGATTAGGAAATGTGAAGATGTAGAAACAAAGAATACTTGCTGGGCCAGGAAACTGGTAACAATTTAGACTATAAACCAGCCACATAGCAGAGTCACCAAACTCCCAGTTCCCTAAAAGATATAGATAAAGGTCTGACACATATTCCTAAGTTGTTTTTACAGAGAGCAGACACCCACCAGATGAAAACTGCTGACCACCAGCATGTAGACACAAGACCAGTTGAAACCAGATGATTGGTGATGCTCGAAAATTCACCTTGATGTCAACCACTCCAAGAATTGAGCACAAGCTGATCATGCACCCTGCAGCCCCCTCCCTCACACTGCCTTTAAAACCTGTTTCCTAACCAGCAACTTGGAGACGGGCTTAAGACATTACTCCTCCATCTTCCCACATTGCTGAGCTCCAGAATAAAGCAACTTTTCCTTTTCCACCAACACTTGTCTCTCGAGTATTGGCCTTCCAAGTGGCAAGCAGCAGAACTTGGGTTCGGTGCTGGCCTCGTCCAGTTACACTTGTGTTTCTACTTCTTTATTATTTTTCCCCTGCTATATCTATGTAATTTTGGTCCTATAGTATGCTTTGTTCTTTGATTATGTGTTGGAAACTTTATTTAATAATATTTGTTTAAATAATTTGAGAGCCCAGATGATGATTCCATCTGAAGGATTTTCATGGTATCCTGGGCAGTATCAATCCAGACCGCCCTAGTCCAATCTTAGGGTTTGAGATTTTTTTTTTTTTTTTTGGCTAACCAAATTACTTTAAAATAGGCTCCAGTCTATGTGGGGGGTGGTTTAATTTTGTTTCAGTTTTACTCCTACATATAGTTCTTCAAGGTCCCTGCCCAAAAGAGATGGTGTTTCTCCTCCCTTTGGTGGTCCCTTACTTTGACTTTTGTTCCGTATTCTTGAGGGGCTTTCAAAAATTCTGCTCAGCTTCTCACTGCTTTCCAGAACTACAAATGCCTTTAGGTTAGGGTTGCCATGCTTAGAAAATAAAAAAATGAAATTTCTGGTTACTTTTACATTTCAGATCAACATTGCGTATTTTTTACTGTGAGTATGCCCCCATGCAATATTTGGGAGATACTTATACTTCAAAAAAATCACTGTTTATCCTGTTTATCTGAAATTCCAGTGTAACTGGGCATCCTGTGTTTGATGTTATAACCCTACCCCAAGTCAAAAGTAACCAGAACGACTAAATCACTTCCCTGGATTTCCATTTTCATCTAGATTAAGCCCAGCCTAACCTCATTATTTTATTACACTTTGATGCTTTTAAGAAGATATTTTAAGCAATATTTTGTCCAGCTATTTTAGTTATTTGCAGTGAGAAGTTTAGTCCAAATTACCTAGTCTAACATGAGCAGAATCAGAAAGCTAATACTCCATTTTCTAGGTGTTAAATCCACCAAATCCACCGAATATACCAAAGATTACATCGAGAAGCTTTAACGTTAGAAATGATGAACATAATACTTTGCAATTATTTTCATTTTTATATCTTTTATTCCTACTAAGTACCTATTAAACTTTTATGGTTTGCTCAGTTCAGAATTTACCTTCCAAAAGGAAATGTATTCTCTGTTTTTCATTGGATTAAACAATATGCATATTGGGTTTGCACATAGGGTGAAAGGGTGTGCATACTACAAAGTGACAGGAAACAATATGCATCATTAATACTAGCAAATCAATGTGTCACAAGTTCTCTTAAATATAAAGCACCATAAATGGGACCCAACAGAGTTGATGACTAAGTGATTCCCTTGAATATATGATCATTATCCATCTTTCAGCCATTATTCCCAAAGATATATGATGAGGACAAAAACTGATATATTCTATGTTTAGTATCTGGTCGTCAAACACATCATGAATATATGAAACATGCTTCACAGTAAGGGTTTGTTAATATGATGATAAAGGCATAGAATGATGAGGAAATTTTCTGCAGCAGTGAGGCTTTTGTTGCTCTCAACATGCCATCTGATTGACACCAGTGGCTAAGTGAAGGAATAGATGGGCCTTAGTTATTTCTGGCTGTTCACATATGAAAGTGTACTGTCGAAACTGGAATTCCTATATTAATCTCTTCCCTTGGCTTTCAAAATTGTTGACTAACTGCTTTTCCTGATTATGAAAGAGATATTCCTAGTCTTTCATCTTTATAAAACATTCAGCTTTAGAATATCCTGATTATCAGATCACAATTTTAAAATATTTCTTTTACTTCACTTTTTTCCTGTTACTAATTTTGAGTTGGTTTTATTTTATTCATTTGCTTCTGGTGATTAAACCCCTGGAGAAATAGTCATTAGCTAAAAGCTGGCTAGTGGTTGAGTCTGCTCAAGTATTTCCAGTATATATATTAAAAATAAAATTATTTTGACCTTCAGGGCCAATTATACTCCTTAGCTTTGAGAATGACATTGTCAGAGACACTACAGGCTGCCACAGAGCTGAGAATAGGTGTAAAATGAGAAAATAAGCACAGGGGAACCCTGGGATATGGATAAGCAAATGCCATCATTTGAATAAGGCTTGGGTACATTTGGCTAGAGCACTGTTTCCGGCATTGACCTCCCAGGTCCTGCTGTCAGACATGAAGCCTTCAGTTTTGCATGTAGCAGCCGACTCTCTGCCAGCTACAATCCTTTACAAAAAGCCAAAACACTTCTGCTTTTCTATATGAGTTATGTTTTTAATTTATCTGTCTTTCTTTCCTACTCTTGCCAGGATTTGTTCATATTATAAATTTCTGTTGGAGAAAGGGAAGAAATAACTGCTTTACTGCTTAAAGAGGCATATTAAATATTGGAAATCTTTGACAATTTTCCAAGATTCACTAGTATTCTGCAGAATTCTGGGTGAAAAATATAGTCAATAATTCTACCTTATGATAATCATTAGTTATATATTTCCACATGTAATAAAACACAAAATTCACTGATCTTGCTAATCTCTACTTTTTTATTTTTCACATCCCAAATATATATATGTATGTGAATGGATGTGAGAGTGGGTACATACATGCAAGTGCGTGCACTGTGCTTTGTGTTATTCAAATAATGAATCACTTTGGATAAATATTTTAAATATCTGACAACTTCATCCATGTGTATGGCAAACCTGAAAGCAAGAGTCTGCAAAGAAATTTAAACTGCTATGGGGAAAGTTACTGGTTATGACTGCAACTTCTTTGAGGATAGAAGAAGTTTCCTATTCAATTTCACTTCCACAGTTTTAATTAGTAAATATTAAAATCTCACTAAAACATTTCTATTTCAGTGTCTCCTCTAAACTCTAGATCCACATCCAAATGTCTTCCTGATATTCAACTTAAATTTTAGAAAAGTCATTCAAAAACAACATGGTCTTCATCTTCCACATCTGGTTTTCTTTCTGTGTCTCGTACATCAGTAAATGACACTATTTTCTACCCATCTGTGCAAGGCAAAACTGAGGATTCCTCTTTGATACCTCTTTTTCCTTTAGACTCTTTATATCCAGCCCCAATACTTCTCAAGTCTATCTTCAGTTTTGCATTTAAACCAGAACCTTCCTACAGATCTCTATTACTACCTACTCCACTAGCTCCCTCCTAATGATTTTCCTGCCATCTACTCCACTCTATTCTCTACTCTGCAGCCACACTGATACTTGCAACATAAGCCTGGTCTTCTTGCCTCCTTTCTTAAAAATGCTTGATTGTCTTTCTCTGGTTCTTAGAATAAGGACAAAAAAATCATGATTTGGCCTACAAAGCCTTGCATTATCTGGTTCTTACCTACCCCTCCAAGTCTATCCTACCCCTTTTTCTTCAATGAGGGGTGACTTGCCTCCTTCCAGGGGACGTTTAGCAATGTCTAGAGATTTTTTTTTTTTAATTGTAACAACTGGGGTGGGGCATCCACTACTGGCATATAGGAAGTAGAGGCCAAGGATGGTGATAAACATCCTACAATGCACAGGAAAGCCTCTAGCAAATACTACTACTACTACTACTAACAACAACAACAGTAATAATGATAATAAGGAAGAGGAGAAGGAGAAGTTGTTCAAAACATCAAAAATTCCAAGATTGAGAAACCACGTCCTATGGGTTTTAGCCATAATGCCTGTGATGGATAGATGGATATAATGGTGCTCTATTTAGATCCTCTTGCAAAAGAGGACTTGTTGGGAATGCCTGTCAAATAGGTTCACCTGTCAGTCCTGTCAGAGACTGACTGCCTCAGCTGAAGAGTACACCAGTACTCCCTCACACAAGATGGCACCCTCCCAGGACAGTCCTGCATCCAATGACTGATGGAAGTAGGGGTTTTACGATTGGCCATATCAGCCTGAAGCATCCTCAGGTGGGCCATTTAAGCTCTATAGTTCCCATAAGGTCAGCTTGGCTTCTCCTTCTGCCTCATTCTGCTTTTCCATTCCCATCCCCAGATGTTAATCCCAAGCACACTCCCTAACAAATATCCTACACTCTAATCAGATTCTGCTCCCTGGAGAATTCAGTCTGCTATGTTAATTTTTTTTTTAGTTTTTTGTGCCACCATGCACCCCATCTCAAGTCTCGTGACCTTTATACATGCTCATGTTTCTGTATGAAATGCTCTGTCCTCATTTATCTGGTAAACATGTAATCATCTTTTAGAGCAAATTTAAACAACTATGAATCCTCTTCTACTCTCTCTGACTAGAACAAAATCCTACCCCCATCCTACCTTTTAGGCTTTTATAACACCATGTGGCATTTCATTTTTAGAGCTTCTATTATTCAATTTTACTTTCATTGGACTAATACTTGGACACTGCCTATCTCTACTTTTACAACTTAATCTCTTATTTTGTTCACTGTCATAGTGCCTAATCCAGTGTTTGACACACAGTAGGCATAAAATAAAGACTTGTACAAAGAAAGCAGAGGAGAAGGGATTTTGTGACTCACACAGAGACTTCTCAGAAATGTTTGATTGAAAAAAAAGCCATAATGTGTTTTTTTTCATCTTTTTAAAAGTTTAAATTCAACAAATGGAAATTATTCCGTAATATTTCCTTTCTGCTAAACAGACCATAATAAAAAATTCCCTCCCTCTGTTCCATCTTCTAAGCAAAGCATGGTGGCAGCATTTTAGGTTTTGGAGTCTGATTGTTCTTGTTCTACATTTTGAGATAGAAGCTTGAGCAAATTTCCTAACTTTCTGAACCACCATTTTCTTATCTATAAAACAATAACTTATCTCCCATAACTACTGTCATTTGAATTGCCTGCGAAACACTTAACACATAATAGATGTATAACAAGTAGTTTTCTAACTATTATTATGCTGACCCCAAAACTAAAAAAAAAGATAATTGTCTCTATATTTTTGCAATGCATGGTTATTGCAGGAGGTGTTATAGCATACATATGGGGAGCACACTGTTACACCCCTGCTGTAGTATTATCATGACTTTTTGTGCTTTATTCTTTTGGAATCTATAGCTGCATGTCTTATGCTATTTGTAAAGCTCAATCAATATCATTTTATAAATTCATTATTTCAATGAGACCAGTAAGTACTAAGTCATGATTTATCATGGGATAACACTTTAAAAAATATTTAAACTCAAGAAGAAAAAAAATTATTATAGAGACAGCATTATATATTAAACATTAACAAGTTATACATGAAACAGTTTTACAGGATTTTTAATCTAAAACCAAGGGAGTTAAAATCCTGAAAAATATCAATGTTCTTCTTCATTTTTTAAAATCGTCTTTTCTTTTAACATAACGTGTAAATAATTAAGGGAGCAAGATAGAGGTCCATGCATACTAGCAAAACTTTATTAGTGGATTTACATTATATCTAACAATCATTATAATGTGCCAGGCATTGTACCCAATACTTTACATATACTATCTTAACTGACCATTATGGGAAAGACATAAGAGAATATTATTTACCACATCCAGATACATGAATAAACCTGCCCAAAGTCATTTAACTAGTGCATGGTAGAACCAAGTTGTCAACTCAGACTTTTTAAATCAAAAGCATATTTTTAAAATCACTTCTGTAAAACCTCACCTATGTAATATAACTAGGAATAGAAAGAAACATGTCTTTGTCATAGCAAAGATCTGATGGGGAGTTAGGACAGATTTTCACAGTGTCTTCGTTTATAGGAAAAACAAAACAATATGGACTATAGTCACTTTTGTCCTCTAAGGGTGATGGAATATGTCGATGCTACAGGGCTTTGAACATTTTATGGAAAGAGCACTTTTGAGAAACTTTCAGTGCTTGGGTGGCCATAGGATTTATGAGAATAGGCATTTAGTTGTTTTTAGTTGTTTAGTTGTTTCCACTGTCTTATATTTTGTATATTCCTATATGGTTTACATTGCTCTAATTTGCCTAAAACCTTTACTCAAATCTGTTTATATACCTTGTGAGTTTGGTTTGTGGGGAGGCAGAGATCAAAGACAAGAAATGGAGTACAACAGACGGAATGGGTCAGAGAAGAAGGAAAAGAAGAGAGGTAGGAGAAAAGCTCTAAGTGTAGACAAGAGTTCAATGAACAGAATCTGAAAGCCATCTATAGATTCAATGCAGTCCCTATCAAAATTCCAATGGCATTTTTTCCCAGAAATAGAAAAAATAATCCTAAAATTGGTATGGAACCGTAAAAGACCCCAAATAGCCAAGGCACTCTTGAGAAGGAAGAACAACGTTGGGAGCATCATTCTCC
Organism: Eschrichtius robustus; assembly: GCF_028021215.1. Taxonomy (NCBI): domain Eukaryota; kingdom Metazoa; phylum Chordata; class Mammalia; order Artiodactyla; family Eschrichtiidae; genus Eschrichtius; species Eschrichtius robustus. The sequence goes on from NC_090830.1 coordinate 72,244,246, forward strand.
CTGATCTCAAACTATATTACAAAGTAATCAAACAGTACGGTACTGGTATAGAAATGACATACAGACCAATGGAACAGAACAGAGAGCCCAGAAACAAACTCACATATGGTTAACTAATATTTGAAAAGAAAGTCAATACTACTCAATGGGGAAAGGATAATCTCTTCAATAAACGGTATTGGGAAAATTGAATATCCACACGCAAAAGAATGAAATTACACCCCTATCATACATAACTCACAAAAATTAACACAAAATGGATTAAGGACTTAAACATAAGACCTGAAACTATAAAACTCCTAGAAGAAAACACAGAGAAAAACTCCATGACTTTGGTTTTGGCAATGCATTATTGGATATGACACCAAAAACACAAGCAACAAAAGCAAAAATCAACAAATGGGACTACCGCAAACTAAAGCTTCTGCAGAGCAAAAGGAACAATCAAACTGAAAAGGCAACCTACGGAATGGGAGAAAATATTTGCAAACCATGTATCTGATATGCATTAATGTCCAAAATTTATAAGGTACTCATCATCTCAACAGAAACAATTCAATTTAAACTGGGTAAACTGAATTTTACCCAGAATCTGAATAAACATTTTTCCAAAGAAGACATACAAATGGCCAACAGGTACATAAAAAGGTGCTCAATATCACTAATCATCAGGCAAAATCAAATCAAACCACAATAAGATATCACCTCTCACTTATTGGGATGGCTATTATCCAAAAGACGACAAATAATAAGTGTTGGCAAGGACGTGGAGAAAGGGAATCCTGTGCCCTGTTGGTGGGAATGTAAATTGGTATAGCCACTATGGAAAACAGTACAGAGGTTCCCCAAAAAGTTAAAAAGAGAACTATAATATGATCCAGAAATTCCACTTCTGAGTATATATCCAAAAAATATGAAATCATTATCTCAAAGAGATATCTGCACCCCATGTTCATTGTAGCATTATTCACATTAGCCAATACATGGACACACCTAAGTGTCCATTGATGGATAAATGGATCAAGAAAATGTGATATATATATATATATGTGTGTGTGTGTATATATATATATAAAATCACATGTATATGTACATACATATATTTTATGTATGTGTATATATGTACATATATTATTCAGCCATAAAAAGAAGAAAACCCTAACATTTGCATCAACATGGATACATGGATGGACTTTTAAGGCATTATGCTAAGTGAAATGAGTCAGAGAGAGAAAGAAAAATACTGTATGATCTCACTTACGTGTGGAATCTAAAAACAGTAAACTCAGAGAAACAGAGAGTAAAATAGTGGTTTCCAGGGGCTGAGTGGTAGGGGAAATGGGAAGGTGTTGGTCAAAGGGTACAAACTTTCATTTATAAGATGAATAAGTTCTGGGGACCTAATGTACAGCATGCTGACTATAGTTAACAATATTGTATCATCTACTTGAAAGCAGCTATGAGAGTAGCACTTTAATGTTCTCACCACTACCACCGCAACAACAAAATGATAACTATGGGAGGTGAAGAAGGTGCTAACTAACCTCATTTGGGTAAGCATTTCACAATACATGTGTATCAAATCATCACACTGCATACCTTAAACTTACACAGTGTTATACGTCAATTATATCTCAAAAAAGGTGGGGAAAATAGTATAGAAATGGGTCAGAAATTACCATGAAAACATAAGGCCTGGTATTTTTAAATAAATAAATATGTATGTATGTTTATGTATTTTATACATATATAAGTAGATACATATTAGTGAGGAGACAGGACATCGCACATCTCACAGAATGCTGGCGCTGGAAAGGAAACTGATGTCAATTTTATTGAAATCTCATTGGTCAAGAGGAGCTTTAGCTAAAAGCTCAGTCTTGCTGTCATATATAAGGTAATTCACAAACTGCTTTTATAAACTTTGTTTTTAATCCTTACTACAATCTTAAAATGTAGATATTCGTATTCTTGTTTTAAAGAGAAGAACTGAGAAGAAACTGGCTGAAGTTCACTCAGGCAGGTAAACAGCCCAGCTGGGATTTCTAACTCCAAATCCAGTGTAACTTTCCCCACAGAACATTTTCGCCTCCTCAAGAAATAGTTGAGTCCTCTTTATCCATTGCCCTTCTGAGAGTCCATAATGCAATTATTTGAAGAACATTTTTAAAGGATAACTATCAAAAGCACATCAAATTTTACTACACTCAATCACTCCACAATATGTGAGTACATTAAATAACATCAGGCATATAGTGGCCCTACCTAGTGGTTGGAACATACAAGAGACTCGGTCTTATTTGTGTTGTTCTCATTGCATTTTGTGAATATGTACTGAATGGAGATCATTTTATGCTATCTTTTAGTTTATTGATTATAAAATATTCTATAGCTATGATTATTATTTTATCAAAAATAGATCAATGCAATTACGTCCCTACCTTGCCCTATTTTTATTTATTAAAAATAATAATTTTTAAATATAAAAAGTATTTTATTCTCAAAAAAAGCTTAAAGTGTTTCACTGAAAATATCTTTACACTATTTGATCAATAAATTCATCTTTCATACTCGGTTACATTTCAGTCTAGCTGCAGCATAGTATAACTCCTATTAATGAGAATTTTTACTGCATTTCTCAAAAATTAAAATAACTTTTCTTGAAAATAGGAAACATGAGCTTGAGCCATATTCACATGTTGTAAGGGAGGATGGCTCCATGAATACATTATTCCTTGCTTTTGCCTTTTATGTGCTGGTGCATTACCGTCACTGCGGTGGAACACAGCAGGTGACCTTAGAGCACTCAACATGCCTTTATGTTCTGTAGCTTACAGGAGCTTTATAATTGCAAAGTTCATAATTATATTAAATAACACAATATAGAACAACTACCACTCTTTTCTTCCAAATCCCTATCATAATAAACATCCCAGCCCGCCTTATCAGCCATAAATGCATTAGGCAGCACAGCTGTTTTAGACTAGAGCACAGTTTTAAAAACACAGAGGAGCAAATCAAATTAAATAACCGTATCTCCTTTATTTTGCAAATTACAGAAGAATGAAAAGTAATTCTTCTTATCAAAGATTTATTTTTCTCTATGAATACAGGCATTCCAAATCCTGATTTGGTTTTCTAGGCTGAAAATATGCTGTCATTTTGCAATTCATTTAAAAAGATGAAGAAGGAAAAAATTGTTGCATTCCAGAAAAAACAGATTTTGTAAAGGCCTAATTATATAATAACTTTGTTAGTTGTTTTGTATTCTTCCTCACAAAAATTGGTATTATTTTACACACATATATATAAAATGTGGTCCTTGGCTAATTATCCCCCTGTCTTTAAAGACTTGCCAAAAGTTGTCTGCTGTGTTCAAGTCTTCAGAGCTGCAAGTCTTGTACAGGCTCAGAGTTAAATGGTGAGAAAGGTCCTTACTGCTATGCCTGTGATATGCCACAGGCAAGGCCTCTAGCCAGAGCCCATAACCAGCAGGTGCACAACCAGCAAGACTACAGGAAAAGGCCTCGGGGTAATCCAAGAGTCAGCTGGGCTGGAGCCTCCATGGCTACACTTCCCCATTCCCACTCATGGGCCTTCTTTACTCAGAATCCAATTCTGTTGCACATAGCTTCTCCAAGCCCCTCCGGAAATGGAAAGCGGGGATACCCTTAGGGTGTGACTGTCCCACTGCTCAACTATTAGTTGGCACATAAAGAGTGCTAAGTCAACATTCGTTGAGAGAGTCAAAGAGTGGCTGTCACGATGTGAATGAAGTCTTCTCCTGCTGATTTCCAGGGGCCTATAAATCACAGAACACCTCATCCTCAGTAACCTGCCTTTGCACACATAACCTGACAAAGTTGTCTAAGGTGCCAATGTCATGAAAGACATAAGAGAAGAGGGAGGGACAGGCAGGAGAGCTATCATATAAAAATGAACTTGCATTGTTTGAACTAGGTAGTTTACATATGATACTTACTCAATTCTTACAATGAACAAGCAAGGGAAATACTTGTATCTTCTTTTATTTAGGTGAGAGAAATGAATTGCTCTTAAGTGAAGACATTTGCTCAAATATTATAAAAATTAGAAATAGCATTAGAACTCATGTATCTTTGGCTATTTCCATTGGGCAGCTCTGCCTTTTCTATACATATCCGAGAATCAAATACATTCTCCTTTTTTTCTCTTTACAGAAATGCTTTGCAAGTGTGCAACTATTGAGTCATAGAGCAATAATCAAAATATTTTGCTTCATTATAAAGGAAACTTCTTGTATTAATGATATTGTAAAAAAAGAAAGAGACTTATCTGTAAGTATTTATGATCTAAAGCCAATAAAATTGACAGCACCAATAAAACAATCACTCTATCAATTTACTGTTAGGTTTACTTGATCCAATGGATACACTAAATTCTTCCCATTTTGAATACAAAGGATACAAGAGATGGAGAGAGAAATACAGTCAAATGTATGTATAAGGATTGGTTCAAGATGGTGGAGTAGAAGGACATGTGCTCACTCCCTCTTGCAAGAGCACTAGAATCACAACTAACTGCAGAACAATCATCAACAGGAAGACACTGGAACTCACCTAAAAAGATACCCCACATCCAAAGACAAAGGAGAAGCCGCAATGAGATGGTAGGAGGGGAGCAATCACAATAAAATCAAATCCCATAACCACTGGGATGTGACTCACAAATTGGAGAAAAATTATACCACAGAAGTCCACCCACTGGAGTGAAGGTTCTGACCCCCATGTCTTTCCAACCAGGGGATCTGGCAATGGGAGGAGGAATTCGCAGAGAATCAGACTTTGAAGGCCAGCAGGATTTGATTGCAGGACTTCACATCAGGACCCAGGGGGAAGGGGCACTGACCCTATAGGAGACTGAACCAGATCTACCTGCTAGGGTTGGAGGGTCTCCTGCAGAGGCAGGGGGTGGCTGTGGCTCACGGTGGGGACAAGGACACTGGCAGCAGAAGCTCTGGGAAGTACTCCTTGGCAAGAGCCCTCCTGGAGTTCACCATAGCCCCACCAAAGAGCCTGTAGCCTCCAGTGCTGAGTCACCTCCGGCCAAACAACCAACAGGGAGGGGACTTAGCCCCACAGATCAGCAGACAAGTGGATTAAAGTTTTACTGAGCTTGGCCCACCACAGCAACACCCAGCTCTACGCATCACCAGTCCCTCCCATGAGGCAGCTTGCACAAGCCTCTTAGATAGCCTCATCCACCAGAGGGCAGACAGCAGAACCAAGAAGAACTACAACCCTGCAGCCTGTGGAACGAAAACCACATTCACAGAAAGACAGACAAAATGAAAAGGCAGAGGACTATGTGCCAGATGAAAGAACAAGATAAAACCCCAGAAAAACAACTAAATGAAGTGGAGATACACAAACTTCCAGAAAAAGAATTCAGAAAGATGATAGTGAAGATGATCCAGGACCTTGGAAAAAGAATGGAGGCAAAGATCAAGAAGATGTAAGAAATGTTTAACAAAGACCTAGAAGAATTAAAGAACAAACAGAGATGAACAATACAATAACTGAAATGAAAAATACACTAGAAGGAAACAATAGCAGAAAAACTGCGGCAGAAGAACGGATAAATGACCTGGAAAGCAGAATGGTGGAATTCACTGCCGTGGAACAGAATAAAGAAAAAAAGAATGAAAAGAAATGAAGACAGCCTAAGAGACCTCTGGGACAACATTAAATGCAACAACATTCGCATTATACAGGTCCCAGAAGGGGAAGAGAGGGAGAAAGGACCCAAGTAAATACTTGAAGAGATTATAGTCGAAAACTTCCCTAACATGGGAAAGGAAATAGCCACCCAAGTCCAGGAAGCGCAGAGAGTCCCAGGCAGGATAAACCCAAAGAGAAACACACCGAGACACATAGTAATCAAATTGACAAAAATTAAAGAAAAAGAAAAATTATTAAAAGCAAGAAGGGAAAAATGACAAATAACATACAAGGGAACACCCATAAGGTGAACAGCTGATTTCTCAGCAGAAACTCTATAAGCCAGAAGGGAGTGCCCTGATATATTTAAAGTGATGAAAGGAAAGAACCTACAACCTAGATTACTCTACCTGGCAAGGATTTCATTCAGATTTGATGGAGAAATCAAAAGCTTTACAGACAAGCAAAAACTAAGAGAATTCAGCACCACCAAACCAGCTCTACAACAAATGCTAAAGGAACTTCTCTAAGTGGGAAACACAAGAGAAGAAAAGGACCTACAAAAACAACCCCAAACAATTAAGAAAATAGTAATAGGAACATACATATCAATAATTACCTTAAATGTGAATGAATTAAATGATCCATCCAAAAGACACAGGCTTGCTGAATGGATACAAAAACAAGACCCATATATATGCTGTCTACAAGAGACACACTTCAGACCTAGGGTCACATACAGACTGAAAGTGAGGGGATGGAAAAAGACTTTCCATGTCAATGAAAATCAAAAGAAAGCTGGAGTAGCAATACTCATATCAGATAAAATAGACTTTAAAATAAAGAATGTTACAAGAGACAAGGAAGGACACTACATAATGATCAAGGGATCAATCCAAGAAGAACATATAACAATTATAAATATATAAGCACACAACATAGGAGCACCTCAATACATAAGGCAACTGCTAACAGCTATAAAAGAGGAAATTGACAGTAACACAATAATCATGGGGGACTTTAACACCTCACTTACACCAATGAACAGATCATCCAGACAGAAAATCAATAAGGAAACAAGTTTTAAATGACACAATAGACCAGATAGATTTAATTGATATTTATAGGACATTCCATCCCAAAACAGCAGATAACTTTCGGCTCAAGTGCACATGGAACATTCTCCAGGATAGCTCACATCCTGGGTCACAAATCAAGCCTTGGTAAATTTAAGAAACTGAAATCATATCATGCATCTTTTCCAACCACAGTGCTATGAGATTAGAAATAAATTACAGGGAAAAAAACATAAAAAACACAAACACATGGAGGCTACACAATACATTACTAAATAACAAAGAGATCAGTGAAGAAACCAAAGAGGAAATCAAAAAACACCTAGAGACAAATGACAATGAAAACACGACAATCCAAAACCTATGGGATGCAGCAAAAGCAGTTCTAAGAGGGAAGTTTATAGCAATACAATCCTACTTCAAGAAACAAGAAAAATCTCAAATAAACAATCTAACCTTACACCTAATGAAACTAGAGAAAGTAGAACACACAAAACCCAAAGTTAGTAGAAGGAAAGAAATCATAAGGATCAGAGCAGAAATAAATGAAATAGAAACAAAGAAAACAATAGCAAGGATCAATAAAACTAAAAGCTGGTTCTTTCAGAAGATAAACAAAATTGATAAACCATTAGCCAGACTCATCAAGAAAAAGAGAGGGAGAGGACTCTAATCAGTAAAATTAGAAATGAGAAAGGAGAAGTTACAACAGATACCGCAGAAATACAAAGTGTCATAAGAGAGTACTACAAGCAACTCTATGCCAATAAAATGGACAACTTGGAAGCAATGGACAAATTCTTAGAAAGGTACAAGTTTCCAAGACTGAACCAAGAAGAAATAGAAAATATGAACAGCCCAATCACAAGGAATGAAATTGAAACTGTGATTAAAAATCTTCCAACAAACAAAAGTACAGGACCAGATGGCTTCACAGGGAAATTTTATCAAACATTTAGAAAAGAGCAAACACCCATCCTTCTCAAACTCTTCCAAGAAACTGCAAGGAAGGAACTCCCCCAAACTCGTTCTATGAGGCCACCATCACCCTGATACCAAAGCCAGACAAAGATACTACAAAAAAAGAAAATTACAGACCAATATCATGGATGAATACAGATGCAAAAATCCTCAACAAAACACTAGCAAACAGAATCCAAAAACACATTAAAAGGATCATACACCATGATCAAGTGGGATATATCCTTGGGATGCAAGGATTCTTCAATATATGCAAATCAATGTGATACACCATATTAACAAACTGAGGAATGAAAACCATATGGGCATCTCAATAGATGCAGAAAAAGCTTTTGACAAAATTCAACACCATTTATGATAAAAACTCTCCAGAAAGTGGGCATAGAGGGAATCTACCTCAACATAATAAAGGCCATATATGACAAACCCACAGCAAACAACATTCTCAATGGTGAAAAACTGAAAGCGTTTCCTTTAAGATCAGGAATAAGACAAGTATGTCCACTCTTGCCACTATTATTCAACAAACTGTTGGAAGTCCTAGTCACGGCAATCAGAGAAGACAAAGAAATAAAAGGAATACAAACTGGAAAAGAAGAAGTAAAACTGTCACTGTTTGCAGATGACATGATACTATCCATAGATAATCCTAAAGATGCCACCAGAAACCTACTAGAGCTAATCAGTGAATTTGGTAAAGTTGCAGCACAGAAACTTAATGCACAGAAATCTCTTGCATTCCTATACACTAACAATGAAAGATCAGAAAGAGAAATTAAGGAAACAATCCCATTCACCACTGCAACAAAAGAATAAAATACCTAGGAGTAAACCTACCTAAGGAGGCAAAAGACCTGTACACAGAAAACTCTAAGACACTAATGAAAGAAATCAAAGATGACACAGAAAGATGGAGAGATATACCATGTTCTTGGATTGGAAGAATCAATATTGTGAAAATGACTATACTACCCAAAGCAATCTACAGATTCAATGCAATCCCTATCGAATTACCAATGGCATTTTTTTACAGAGCTAGAACAAAAAATCTTAAAATTTGTATGGAGACACAAAAGACCCCGAAGAGCCAAGCAATCTTGAGGGAAAAAAAACGGAGCTGGAGGAATCAGATTCCTTGACTTCAAATTATACTACAAAGCTACAGTAATCAAGACAATATGGTACTGGTACAAAAACAGAAATATACATCAATGGAACAGGATAGAAAGCCCAGAGATAAACCCACACACCTATGGTCAACTAATCTATGACAAAGGAGGCAAAGATATACAATGGAGAAAAGACAGTCTCTTCAATAAGTGGTGCTGGGAAAACTGGACAGCTACATGTCAAAGAATGAAATTAGAACACTCCCTAACACCATACACAAAAATAAACTCAAAATGGATTAAAGACCTAAATATAAGCCCGGACACTATAAAACTCTTATAGCAAAACATAGGAAGAACAATCAGACATAAATCACAGCAAGATCTTTTCTGACCCACTTTGAGTATTGGAAATAAAAACAAAAATAAGCAAATGGGACCTAATAAAACTTAAAAGCTTCTGCACAGCAAAGGAAACTATAAACAAGACGAAAAGACAACCCTCAGAATGGGAGAAAATATTTGTAAACGAATCAATGGACAAAGGATTAATCTCCAAAATATATAAACAGCTCATGCAGCTCAATATTAAAAAAACAAACAACCCAATCCAAAAATGGGCAGAAGACCTAAACAGACATTTCTCCAAAGAAGACATACAGATGGCCAAGAAGCACATGAAAAGCTGCTCAATATCACTAATTATTAGAGAAATGTAAATCAAAACTACAATGAGGTATCACCTCACACCAGTTAGAATGGGCATCATCAGAAAATCTACAAACAACAAATGCTGGAGAGGGTGTGGAGAAAACGGAACGCTCTTGCACTGTTGGTGGGAATGTAAATTGATATAGCCACTATGGAGAACAGTATGGAGGTTCCTTAAAAAACTAAAATAGAACTACCATATGACCCAGCAATCCCACTCCTGGGCATATACCCAGAGAAAACCATAACTCAAAAAGACACATGCACCCCAATGTTCATTGCAGCACTATTTACAATAGCCAGGTCATGGAAGCCACCTAAATGCCCATCGACAGATGGATGGATAAAGAAGATGTGGTACATATATACAGTGGAATATTAGTCATAAAAGGAACGAAATTAGGTCATTTGTAGAGATGTGGATGGACCTAGAGATTGTCATACAGAATGAAGTAAGTCAGAAAAAGAAAAACAAATATCATATATTAACGCATATATGTGGAATAAACAAAAATGGTACAGATGAATCGGTTTGCAAGGCAGAAATAGAGACACAGATGTAGAGAACAAACATATGGACACCAAGGGTGGAAAGCTGGGGTGTGGTGGGGGTGGAGGTGGGATGAATTGGGAGGTTGGGATTGACATATATACACTAATATGTATAAAACAGATAATAGGAACCTGCTGTATAAAATAATAAAATCCAATAAAAATTTAGAAAATGTATATATAACAATGAGAAAAATGCCAAGTAATAACTAATCCATATAAAGTGCTGTGGGAGATGAGAGATGACAGCTATTCATTCTTCTGGGCCATGGGGTTCAAGAACAGGGGCCTTAAGTAATGTTAGGGAAGATCGTCCTTAGAGGTATAGTCAGACCTCTGTATCTACAGGTTCAGTATCTAGGGAGTCAACCAACAGAGGATCAAAAATATTTGGGAAAAAAAAAATCCAGTAAGTTCCAAAATGCAAAACTTGAATTTGCCATACACTGGCAACTATTTATTACACATAGCATTTACATTATATTAGGTATTATAAATGATCTAGAGATGATTTAAGGTATACGGAGGGTATGTGTGAGGTATATGCAAACACTACACCATTTCACATAAGGGACTTGAGCATCTGAGGATTTTGGTATCTGCTGGGGTCCTGGAAAAAATCTCCCCCCAGGTACGGAGGAATGACTAATACTTGAGTTGGATCTGGAATAGTGAATACTCCATAAAGCAAAAGAAAAGGTGAAGACAATTAAACAGAAAGTCTTACCAAATGTCAAGTGAAGTAGGGAAAGTCTGGGGCAAAGGCCCAGGAAAACTCACAGCTGGTTGAAGGACAGCAGTCTGCCTGTTGCAGGTTACCATGAGGTCTCACTTGAAGACGCTGCAATTCTTTCTCCAAATTTCTGCTTTAGCAACGTCAATTCAGGAAACTTTTTCTGAGCCCCAAGACTAGGTCAGGTCCCTCAAGTATATGTTTTCCTAGCTCTGAGCTCCTTCCTCTCATAGCACTGATCTTTGATTGTGTACAGACATTTGTATAATTTGATTATATGCCCTGCACAAAATAGGCAGTAAACATTATGAAAAGAGGAACCTCATGTGGTATTATCCTTCATTTTATCCCTAGCACAGCATCTAACATATTAGCAGACACTCAAAAGAAAAAAAAAAGTCAAATAAATAAATGTTGAAAGAAATCACAAAGATGAGAGAAGCAGGTAGAGGCCAGAATAACAAGAGAGTAATGGATGTTGTCTTGTGGACAGTGGGAGCCACTTATCTTTCCAGCAGGAGGAGAACATGATCAAGGCTGCATTAAAGGTTAACTTTGGTTGCAATGTGGAGGACTGGTTGCTGAGAGCAGAGCCTGGGGGCAAGAAGACCAGTTAAACAAATGTTTCAGGATTCTCACTAAGAGATAATGAGGTCCCAAACTAGAACAGTGATTAGACTCGGAGTAAAACAGTGAAAGGACACGAGGGACAAATATTCAAATCATTAGGATTTGGTGACTGATGGAGGAGTGGCAAACGGAGGAGTCAGTTATGATTGTCACTAGCGTCCTAGATCGTGTCAGTGAATACAAAACAATTTGAAATGTAAAGAAAAGGGCTGGTTCTTTTCAATAGGAACATTATGACGATAAATGTGTACTCAGATTCATAGGCAGCTTAACTTACAGAGTTGAAATCATTGTATCTTAAATATTCAAATGATTCAAAATCAAATTCAAAAGCAATTCTCATGAACTGAGTGGGATTATTTATTTTATTTTTGGGTTGCATGAAAAATGTTTTTGAATAGGTAATCCACAGAGAGAAAAATATGCCATAACAAAGTGTATACAGTAAAAAGTCAATTCCCATCCCACCCATGTCTCTTATTTCTCTATATGCTCTACCGAGAGGAAACCCCTGTTATCACTTTTCTGTGAATCTTGAGAACTAGTAATCATCAAAAAAAGGTCAAAAGAGAAAACAGAGTGAATTTATTTCCAGAACAGTGATTTGAAGTAAACGGCTGAAAACTGTCAGTGAAAATAGATATTAGCAAATTACTTTAAACTACAAATGAATCACAGCTTTCTGCTTTACCTTTCTTCTGAATCTGAAAAAAATAAATGCCTCGGTAACAGCTTAAGGTTCATTTTTCAGTATCGCTCAATGCTGTGTTGAATCACATAAAGGGACCTCACTGACAGCTAAGGGACAAGGAATCCTATGAATAAAATAAACAGCATGAAGTTCCAGAGAGCAACACGGAAGAGATGACGTTACTATGTATTACACATCCTCCAGAAACCAACGGTCTATCCTCCACTACGTGACGTCAGAGTAAAATAACATCCTGAATGAAAGGAAATAGCACCTGAAAACAATAGCAGTGATATTGCGGGTAAGACACTATTTCCCTTATCGTCGAAAGGTAGCTAGCTACTCTATACAAATTTATCATCCTAGCATTTTACTGAGATATTGTTTTCTTGCATCTCTCTTTGAGGTCACTGCCACTCAACTATATTCAATTTTGTTATCCTTATCTCTGAGCTGGCTTCTCTCCACCTTGGTTGATCATTCATGTTTCTGACTCAAAGACTCGGGGCCCCACCACAGTCATTCTCTAGGTTACAACAGTAAACTTTTCATTTGCTCCACTGATCAAAAAATCTGGGCCCTGAAAATGTTGTAACTGACACAGCTGCAGCACCGTCCACTGAAATAACCACACTAAAATATACGGACTCTTCAAACATTCATACAGGCATACCTTGGAGATATTGCAGGTGTGGTTCCAGACCACCACAATAAATTTAACACTCCAATAAAGTGAGTCACATACATATTTGGTTTCCCAGTGCATATAAAAGTTATATTTACACTACACCGTAGTACATTAAGTGTGTGATAGCATTATGTCTAAAAAAATGTACCTACTTTAATTAAAAAATAATGCTGTTGGAAAATGGCACCAATAGACTTGCTCGATGTAAGGTTGCCAGGAACCTTCAAACTGTAAAAACATGGTATCTTTGAAGCACAATAAAGCAAAGAACAATAAAATGAGATGTGCCTGTACTTCCCATCTACGTACTCAATGTGGCTTTACTCTCATTTGCCACTCTATTTTCTTTCATCTTGCAATGATGTAATCAAGGAGAAGCAGGTAATAGATAGGGTCCAATGAAAGAGCATATGCATATTAGTCAGAAAAGTGATGCTTCACAAAACATTCTTTCCAAACAATAGTAGAGCAGGGACCTAAAAATGATCTTTTGCATCCAAATTGGTGCCTAAGTAATAGTTGATAGTGCTTCACTTAAAACCAATCAGAGACTAACCCGACTGTAGATAGATTCACTCCAACAGACATAACAAGGAATATATCTCTATTTTGATAATGTTTATATGCAAAAAAAGAAGTCACTTGGAGAAACATCCAAATACAGCAATTTCAATGTATGAATTATTTCCCCTCAGTTCATGGACAACATTACTAAGTGCTGACATCAATTCCACTAGGGTTGTTTTTTTCCCCTCCTTTGGAAGTGACTAAAGACTTTATTAATGACACGCCATAGGGGTGGCCACTTCTACAACTTGAGCTGCATACAGAACATAGAATTTTTAGAACTCAGAATCTGGTTCAACTGACCTTCATTGCGCAGTTGAAGACATTGCAGCCCAGGAAGAATAAGAGATTTGCCTGAGGTTACACAGCTAGGAAGCAGCAAAACAAGCTTAAAGCCGGCAATTGTTTGCTGCAAGCTTGGTCTCTTTTTTGGTCTCTCTTTTACCTGTAACAATCAAACACTAGCAGGAACAGATGGGACACTCAGAAATGGTGACCAAAGAGACAGGGATGTCAGAACAATTTATAGACATGGGGCAGAGGTAAGGGAGATCCACACAGGAGATGAGCCCACCAGAGCTGGCAGTAGAGGAAGGCTCTGCCTCCTATCTCTATGACCTGAAGGAATAAAGAACGGGGAGAATTGCATCTATAGCAAAGGGCCTGCAGTAACCATGGCCGTGGAAAGAAACACAGCCTCTGATAAACTGTAGCTCTGTCAGGAGGAAACCAGGGAACAAAACCCAGACCTCACTTTTCTCCCATCCTCCAGTCCTCTACTAGTGCCTCCTATTGGCCTTGCCCAACCAAAAGCCAGAAGGCAGAGGAGCCCCACTGATGCTATCTTAGGTCCACAGGAGGGTAGACAGGGGATGTAGAGGGGAAAATGGAGAACATCCAGTACAACACTCTTTAGCCATACCAGCCTTTTGCTTTGCAATTTTGTCTTCCTTACCATCCCCTACTTTCTTTCATTGAGACAAAAATTATCACAGTTAATGAGTAATGATGGCCATGCAAAAATAGCATCATATTCTGTATGGACTTTATCTAAAATTCACTCAAATATAGTAGAAGTCTGTAGATGGAGTACAATAAGCAGGTATAATTTGCAATATTTACTCAAAAGTAATCATCTCAGTACTATGACTCATTAGCTGACAGGAAACACAGTAATAATATGTTTTGTGCACAGAACAATTTTAATTAATAGGCAGGACATATTTATTCAAAAATTACAATAAGACATCATTATTCTCAGAACATGAACTTGGACGGTAGGTGTTAGCCTCCTGTTGAGTTCCAGAGAATGAACTTCCAGATATTAAACCTGATTGCTTAGAGACCTCAAACAAATCAGCCTTGTGCAGTCAGCTATTATCCACACTGACAATTGTTTATGGCTGCAAATCACCCATGCCCAGTGTGATGTCCAAAAGCACTTCAGAAGGATATTATGAGCAATAACAGGTGTGGGTGGTATGAAAGTCATTTCAGTAATAAAACAGGGTTCAAAGTGTCGATTCAATGCAGAGGCATTACTAATAAAATAATATAGGTAGAAACCTCAAAAACTAGGTTTCCTTTCTTTTGAAGGGCAAAACTTTGAAGAGAGAGGTGAGGACAGGGAAGTTGTCTGCAACCTTTACCTTTCTTTGGTTTAGCACCAATCCATGCAGATGTTAAGAATGACTCTAATTTCTTGCCTTTCCAAACTGGGATACAAGGAAATCACTCTGTTATAGACAGGAAAGATGATACAAAAGCAGTCTGACTTGAGACAGACCCTTTAGTTAGAAGGTTTAGCTATGTGTGGGTTTGGTGCACGGCTCCCACCCCACATTACCACTGAGACCTAGCCCCTGGAGAAAACCCAGCATTGCCTTAAACTAAAGGCAATAGATGTTATTTCTTCATGTAAGTCTTTCTAAAATATGGATTTAAGAAGGCCAAACATATCAGAATAGACTACCTAGCGACTTTTAAAACCCACCTGAATTACAGATAAGATTTTATGTTATCTGACGGAAACATTTTCTAAACCACATGAGTTAGTGAAACATCTTTTATCCTAAAAAGAAGAAAGAACCAAATGTTTCCTAGCTGAAAAAAAAATGCCTTGAGCAAAGTGTCTGTGAACATACATTTTTAACTTTCTCAGATAAAAACAGTTTTGAGGGAAGGGCTCTCAAAAAAAGTATCCCGATGTTCTCCTAATACACCAAGAAATAAAATCTCTCCAAATGTTGAGATTATCTTAGCTTAGTGTATGTTCCAATGGACCTGGCTCTAAATAAAACATTATTTAAGCAAGATAATAATCAAGGTGACTGAGAAACTTAAAAATTACTTAAGAACATGTACTCAGGCTTGGCTGATGAATATTCTCTTTCCATTATTTTCAGAGTCAGAAATAATTTCTCCATGTTTTGAGTTTTACCAAAGCACTTGTTCTGGAACTTTCTGATGTGTTAACACATTCTAACTTTACTATAGTGGTATGTATAGGTAGGTGTCTTATCACACCTGCTAGACCATAAGAAGTGAGCCTGAATCAGTCACCTCTTTCCTTTTTGTAGATAAACTATCTCCAAAGGAGGTACAACTATCTGCCCTGCATTTCAAACACACGCTTTCATATAAATTGTCTGTTTTGGTCTGCATTATAACCCTGTGATGAAAACAGGACAGCAATTATTGACCCCATTTCATGGATAAGGAGGCAGGCTTATGAGAGTTAACATGGCTTACTTAATGTCGCATGGCTGAGCAGTTATGGATCTCTGACTCATACTTAGGCCCAGTACAGGAAAACACATATTTGTTGAGTGTTTCAAAATCACAATTCTGTGTCTTTTGGGTACAAGGTAGAGTACAGATGGTAGACTAACAGATAAAAAGAAAGCTAATACACAGTACCTATCACCTGAGAGGTTCTTTTATAAGAACTTTATAGATTTATTTCCTTTAATCCCATAAGAAGCCTATGGGGTAGTACTATCGTCATTGTCACGTTACAAATGAGGAAGCTGAGCACATAATTAACTTGTACAAGATGACAGAGGCAACTTTGACTTTAGAGTCCATGTTCTTAACCATTATACACACTGTCCCTAGAGATTCCAAATCCTATGGACAACTTTTCATTATACTTCATGTCCTCCAATGGCGAAGCATGAATAAAAAATGAATATGAGTCTGTGAAAACCCATGTGCACACAGAGGCATGTGCACTAGACATAAGTTATCTACCTATCTATATATATGTACATGTATTTTATATGTTGGGACTTGAAGATGACTGATGATCTCACTGTGTATGGTTATCACTCCATTTAGGCCACTCCAAACAAAACAAAACAAAACAAAACAAAAGAAACAATAACCTAGATGAGTGAGATTTTCTAAGCCTTATCTTTAAATGGGGAGGAAAAAAGAAAGAGAAAGAAAAGCTTCCCAGATTGGAGACACACTTCTCCACATTTAACTTTCAAAATATTTCTCAAAATATCTTTGTATTTAAAAGAATCCATCAGCCTTTGCAAAAAGAGAAGAGAAAATAGATTTGCGGAAGATGTTCCTTTCTGTGTGACTCAGGAGACATGATTCTTCTATGCAATGCTTTACCATCATCTGCTAAAGATGTGTGTGCAAACATCAGTCTTGCAAACAGAAAATGTTTGCACTACATTGAGGCTAACTTACCATCTGGTTATCAGATGTTTGGAATCCAATTTGTACAGTTTCCCATGAAACTAATGTTTCTTCTAATGACAAATGGAATGATGGGGCTCTGATAACAAGTATCTATGCACGGGGCTGATATACCACATACTCATATAAAGTAACAGAAACAGTGCATGTAAGAGAAATGGCTTATGTCGTTCATTGGTCTTCTAGAGAAAAGATGAAAATATTTTCTGTGGTTCAGGTTCATATGAAATATAAAACCTCTTAGTTCAATATGTATATATCTTTCTCAAAATTTGGAGAATCCACTGATGTTCTGTGTTATTGCATTTCAACGTTAGGTCTAGCAGAGTACATCAACTAAAAATGCAATCACAGTAAAAAAAATTCTAATGATATGCATTATTTCTGAATAAGCAAATGCCAAAAGCACAATCCTAACGTAATATGAATGAAGTGATTGACTACTAGGGTTGCTCACAGACCATAGCTTCAGGTAAAGCATCTGTCTCGCACCATTAACGAGAAAAGAGATAGCATTTTCTGTTTAAAATTAATAACTGTAACACTCCAGGATTACAGGAAAAATTCTGTGCTTCACACAAAGTGCTTCACTAAATTTTACTGAAGTTCAACAAAATCATTACATAACAAATACATATGAGAAATTCTGGTTAAAGACTTTTTCTACTGAATTGCCTATTCATTTTTACCTGCCCAGAATCTACAGTTTTCAGCAAGATGAATATTAGCAGAAATAAAAATACCCTTTCTATTTTAATACCCCTTACCCTCAGTTTTAAAACACAGTTTAGTCCTTTAATATCTTAGAGTTTTCCTTACTTATAGTGAATAGGTATATTCTTGTATTTAATCAAAACCACTTTCTTAGCCATAGACAACACCATTAATTCCAGTTCAGGCTATACTTTTTTGGACGACTTTGGGCAGCAGATCACCGTCAGCAGTATCAATAGAATAACATCATTCTTTGAAGAACTGTAATACTAATGTACTTCATGCTGATAATAGTACAATGCTTAATGTGCTCTTAAAACATAATAGAAACTAATGACATTTCAGGAATTTTTTACTCTGGGGAAGTTATCAAGATTAAATACCACACTTTTCAAACAGCAATAGCTTCCTCAAAAGACTATCATGTCTGTTTTCAAGATTGTGCAGATAGATGAACACAGACGAAACTAGTGTCCAAATATCCATTTAATTATCTTTCCTGTTGCTGCCCTACTGAGGAAAATTTAACTTAGAAATGTTCCCATACTATGGTGATAAACCAAGGTGCAATGGAGCAGGATAGAAAGGAAGAAAAAAAGAAAAGGGTAAACAACAATAATGCATGACAGTCAGGCGGAAAGAAAAAATGTAATCACTATTTTGTTTTGGTCAATGTTCACTGAAAAATCCAGTAAGGTATGGAATGAGAGCAAAGTTTCTGTTATGTTTTTGTAGAGAAGGAATAGCCCTCTGAAATATTAGAGGGAAACAGAGTTAAAAGGACCAGTGAAATATGTAAAAATAAAAGAAAAAAAAGAAATTAGAACAGAAAAAAAAAAGAAAATATCTTGCTCCTTATATCTGGGTAGTATTTTCAGTTTGTGAAGTATATAAATCACAGATCTATCATCCAAAAATATTTCCCAGTTCATCTGAAGAGAAACAGATTGAAAAGGGCTCTAAACCACGTTGATCTTCCTTCTGGCAAGCGACTACCTCACGCAATCAAATTATTGAGCATTAGGCAAAGTATAAGACACTTCAGAAAAATCATTGTCCATGGTTACTTTGAGTTTTCTGCAGTTTTTTCATTATGAATTTTCCTCTAAAAAACAGACATGCAACTTATGGATTCAAGGATGCCCATGCCATAGTTTATCCTCAAGAGAGGAATGTTAGTCTATACTCCAGACCCAACTGGGGTCTGAAATTAACCACATCCCTTCTTTTAATATTGACAATATTGCATGGGTCGGATGTCCCAGGAAGGCACTTGACTATATGTGTGATTGTGAATTCAAGAACCTAGAAAGCATGATAACTGGTTTCCAGAACAAATAATCACAATCTTGATTTTAGTCAAGAGGACCAGAGTCCTCTGGCTATATCTATCATTTGAAAGCTGCAATCAAGATTTAGTACAAATTAAATATCAGTATTTTTATTCAGAATTTGATTGAAAATTCAGCTACTGTCCTAGCCAGTATCTTTTTTTCTGCAGAGAGAGAGGACCAGGGAGGCAGAAGGGGATAGGAAGGGAGGGAAAAAGGAGAACTAAATTCTTTTAGAGTCTTACACCAATCCTGTGAGGTAAATATTACTGTGCCTTCCTTTAGGAAAATACGAGGCTAAGAAAAATTAAGCAACCTGTGCCAAAGCCACAGAGGTAAGAAATTCTCAGGCAGGCATTCATCCCAGGTCTTAGTGACTCTGAAGTCCACTTCACGGTGGCACAGCTGATAATTCTGCTTAGAAAATTTAAATATTTTTTAAGTAAATAATTTAAATATTTAAAAAAATTATTTAATTAACAATAATAGGCAAAAATTCTTGCATCCCTGACACTGTGAAAAGTTCTTTCCCCAAACTAAAAACAATAATAGTTGCAATTTATTGAGCACATTCCATTTGTCTGGATCATTTCAATTCATCTCGGTCAAGGGAGTATTATCCTCACTTTGAACATGAGGCTTAGAGAGGTAAAATAACACGCCCCACATCCTACATCTGGCAAGAGGCAGAGGTGGAATTCATACCAGCTGTCTCTGAACTCCAGAGACTGTGCTTTTCCTCACTATTCCATTTCACCTCCCCTCCACAAGTTCTCCTAACAACCTTTTGAGTTCAGGAATTTCTTCTGTTTTCAATGAGAGAATAGGTTCAGAGAGAGAATGCTAATTGGTAACTAGAATATGGCCAGGCAGGGATTCGAACCCAGGCCGATCTGACATCTGAGGCTCTTGCCACTGTATCCTGTGGACAAAGGCAATGAACAAGAATGAAAAATGGGTGCCCCTCAAAGCAACAGCTCTGCGCTTTAAAACCTGTCACCACAGCTGTGGAATCCAGTGCTTGGGAGCCTTGAATCAGGCTGAATACACGGCCTGAAAATACCCTTGTGAAAATAACTGTGGGTTCAGTTGCTGAGTATCCTGAAGTTCAGCTGGATGCCTCACCTGTTAGGAGGTGCTATGCTGCAGTGGGCAGAACAGCAAAGGAATTCCATTATAAAGGGCAGAGAGGTGTGAGACGAAGCCCAGCACAAAGCTGAGTGTGTGTTGATAAAGAAATCACTCCCACTTTGCCCACAGATGGTGGCTCTGACAGAGGTCCCTTGCAGTCTCGCGCTGTGCATCTGTCTCCAGTGTGGACAGGAATCACCTGGGGGCTTGTTAAAAATACAGTTTTAGTGCCACCTTGTCTGAGACTCTGATCCAGTAAGTCTAGAGTGATGCGAAAGAATCTGCATTTCTACAAACATTACAGCTGATTCTGGTGTGAATGGGTTGTGGACCTCATCCTGAGGACCCTGATCTAGTGGACGAGGGAGTCTTTGGGTGAAGCTGTCAGCATCAAGCTAAGTCTGGTCAGAAGAACAATACAAGATAAAAGTTAAACCCAACATAATGAATTATTTCTTAGTTAAATTCCAAAATGATCAAGAGAGTCATTGTTCTAGTGTAATTCAGCTGCTGACACATTCTTTTAGTTTTCTTTCATCTTAGGATGTCTTGATTTCCCCTTCACTGCAGAAGGATGCTTCTACTGGATATGAGATTCTGAGCTGACAGTTCTTTTCTTTCAGCACTTGAAAAACGTTGCATCATTTTCTGTTGGCCTTTATGGTTTCTGGTGAGAAATTCAGTGTTGTTTGAATTGTTTTTCCTCTATATAAAA
Source organism: Eschrichtius robustus (assembly GCF_028021215.1). NCBI lineage: Eukaryota > Metazoa > Chordata > Mammalia > Artiodactyla > Eschrichtiidae > Eschrichtius > Eschrichtius robustus. The sequence continues at coordinate 72,265,288 of NC_090830.1, forward strand.
TGTAATGCTTCTGACTGTTTAAAGTTTCTTTCCTTTGTCTTTAGTTTTCAGAAATTTGATGCTAATGGGTCTTGGTGTGGATTTCTTTGGACTTATGTTTGGGGTTTTCCCAGATTCTTGCATCTCTAAGTTTTGGGGCTTTGGCCAAATTTGGGAAGTTTTCAGCTAGCATTTCTTTAAGTGCTTTTTAAGTTGACCTTTCTCTCCTCTCCCTCTACAATTCCAAGGACTCAAATGTTAGATTTTTTGTTATGGTCCCACATACTCCTATGACTGTGTGTGTGTGTATGTGCCCATGTGCCTGTGTGTTTTCTCAGTCTATTTTCTCCCCATTGTTCAGATTTGATAATTTCTATTGTTTTATCTTTCAGTTGACTGATTCTTACCTCTGTCCTTTCCATTCAGTTATTGATCCCATTTATTGAAGTCTTTTAAAAAAATTATTATTTCAGGGCTTCCCTGGTGGTGTGGTGGTTAAGAATCTGCCTGCCAATGCAGGGGACACGGGTTCGAGCCCTGGTCCGGGAAGATCCCACATGCCGCGGAGCAACTAAGCCCATGCGCCACAACTCCTGAGCCTGCACTCTAGAGCCTGCGAGCCACAACTACTGAGCCCAGGTGCTGCAACCACTGAAGCCTGCGTACCTAGAGCCCATGCTCCGCAACAAGAGAAGCCACTGCAATGAGAAGCCCGCGCACCACAACAGAGTAGCCCCCACTCACCGCAACTAGAGAAAGCCCGCACGCAGCAACGAAGACCCAACACAGACAAAAATAAAAATAAAAAAGTAAATAAATGTATTAAAAAATTATTTCAGTTATTGTATTCTAATACTTCTATTTGGTTCTCTTTTGGTGGAAGGTTAGGCTCTCCACTTGGCCTTTGCTGGTGTAGGAGGAATGGGGCCCCCATTTATGCTGTATTTTTTTTTTTTTTTCGTTAGAGTAGAGTACAAGATTTCTATCTTTCTTTACAAGCTTTCTATCTTCCTAGGCTGTCCTGTTCCTGTTCCTTTGGCTAAAAGGAGAAGGCCTTTATTGCAGTTGTGTTTGTGTGTTTATTTGCCAGTTTCTGGGTTGCTGGCTTCCTCAGCTCCAGTTGTGGGATATGTGAAGTAAAAAGAAAACCCAGGGATCTTACCATCACATCATTTCTTTGGACTCAGGGTCCTTAGCCAGACTGCCTTCTTCTCTCCACCCTTCAGAGTCTTCTTATATTTGCTTTATATATATATATGTTTATTTGAATACAATGTAACTGATAGGGAAAGTATGTCTATTCCATCCTTCCTGGAAGTGGAACTGTTCTAGCTGGGTGATTTTAATGAATTACTTCAGTTTCTATCCCACAGTTCCATGATTATAAATGAGGATACCACTCCAGGCTCTGACAGTACTTGATCAGTAAACATTAGCAGTTTTTAAACTTCATTTTATGGGAGAAAATATTTGCAGATGAAGCAACCAACAAGGGATTAATCTCCAAAATATACAAACAGCTCATGCAGCTCAATATTGGAAAAAACAAACAACCCAATCAAAAAATGGGCAGAAGATCTAAATAGACATTTCTCCAAAGTAGACATACAGATGGCTAACAGGCACATGAAAAGATACTCAACATCGTTAATTACTAGAGAAATGAAAATCAAAACTACAGTGAGGTATCACCTCACACTCATCAGAATGGCCATCATCAAAAAGTCTACAAACAATAAATGCTGGAGGGGGTGTGGAGAAAAGGGAATCCTCCTACACTGTTGGTGGGAATGTAAATTGGTACACCCACTAGGGAGAACAGTTTCAAAGCTCCTTAAAAACCTAAAACTAGAACTACCATATGATCCAGCAATCCCACTCCTGGGCATATATGTGGACAAAACCATTATCCGAAAAGACACATGCACCCCGATGTTCATTGCAGCACTATTTACAATAGCCAAGACACAGAAGCAACATAAATGTCCATTGACAGAGGAATGGATAAAGAAGATGTGGTACATATAAACAATGGACTATTACTCAGCCATAAAAAAAGGATGAAATAATGTCATTTGCGCAGCATGGATGAACCTAGAGATTATCATACTAAGTGAAGTAAGTCAGACAGAAAAAGACAAATATCATATGATACCACTCATATGTGGAATCTAAAAAGACGACACAAATGAACTTATTTACAAAACAGAAACAGACTCACAGACTTCAAAAACAAATTATGGTTAGCAAAGGGGAAAGGTCGGGGGGAGGGAGAAATTAGGAGGTTAGGATCGACATATACACACTACTATATATAAAATAGATCATCAGCAAGGACCTACTGTATAGCACAGGGAACTCTACTCAAAATTCTGTAATAACCTATATGGGAAAAGTTAAAGATTCTTTTTAAAGAGATTTAAAAAGATTATTTTAAATTTTTTATTACTAAGTATAACTTTTGATTATATCATAAGCATTAAGTAAATAATTGTATTCAAATACTTGTCAATTAGAAAAAATAACTTTATTCTAATCTGTTATTAAGGAAATGTTTTAAATAAAAGAGGGAGGAAACCCCCAAAGTCCTGGCTTTCCCAGGAATTTCTTTATTGGCACATGGAGCCCAGTAATTGGTTCTAATATGTGAATTCATTTTTCCTTTCATTGTCATTCTTTCATTCAATAAACATTTATTGAGAACCATGTGAAGAGTCTTAGTTAAATATAAGGGATATAAAATTGAATAACATGTGTTCTCCATACTCATGAAGCTTATAATAAACCTCCTCCAATACACCTCTCCAACTTCCTTGTCTGGGTCATGCTTTGCCTCTGTCCTCTGCTCTTCTGCCCATAGTACCCTGAGTTTTCATACTATTGGGTTGGCCAAAAGATTCTTTTAGTTTTTAAAGTAAAAATAAAAGATACATTTTTCATTTTCCCCAAGAACTTTATTGAACAACATATTCACTGTTTTGTTCCCCTACCTTCTGCCATTTTTCAGGCAGCTTCATAATTCCATCTTGCCAAATTTTTTTATCTTTTTGAGCAAAGAACTGTTCCAGGTGCCTTTTACAGTCTTCCAGGGAATTGAAATTGTTCCCAGTAAGAGAATTTTGTAAAGACCGAAATAAATTGAAATCTGAAGGTGCCACATCTGGTGGATATGGCAGATGAATCAGAACTTCCCGGCCAAGCTGTAACAGTTTTTGCCTGGTCACCAAAGAAACGTGCAGTCTCGCGTTATCCTGATGGAAGATTATGTGTTTTCTGTTGACTAATTCCAGACGCTTTTCATCGAGTGCTGCTTTCAGTTGGTCTAAACGGGAGCAGTACTTGTTGGAATCAATCGTTTGATTTTCTGGAAAAAAGCTCATAATAGAGGACTCCCTTCCAATCCCACCATATACACAACATCACCTTCTTTGCATGAAGATCCGCAATTGGTGTGGTTGGGGTGGTTCATTTCACTTGTCCCACGATCTCTTCCATTCCACATTATTGTACAGTATCTACTTTTCGTTGCTCGTCACAATTTGTTATAAAAACAGAATGTTTTCGGGATTTCCCTGATAGGCCAGTGGGTAAGATTCTGTGCTCCCGATGCAGGTGGCCCGGATTAGATCCCTGTTCGGGGAACTAGATCCACATGCATGCCACAACTATAAGTGCACATGCCGCAACTAGGAGCCCTGCACAGTCAAAATAACTAAATAAATATTTAAAAAAAAACAAAAAAACGGAACGTTTTCCCTACGTTTAAGTAGAGAATCGCATGCGGAAGTACAGTCAAGAAGGTATTTTTCGCTTAACTTATGTGGAACCCAAACACCAAAGTGATTAACATAACCAAGCTGGTGCAAATGATTTTCAACTCTTGGTTTGGATATTTTGAGTATGTTGGCTATCTCCTGTGTGGTATAACGTTGATTGTTCTCAGTTAATATCTCAGTTTGATCGCTGTCAACTTCAACTGGTCTACCGGACCCTGGAGCATCGTCCAACGAGAAATCTCCAGCATGAAACTTCGCAAACCACTTCTGACATGTTCGATCAGTCACAGGACCTTCTCCATACACTGCACCAATCTTTTTTAACGTTTCAGTTGCGTTTTTACCTTTCTGGAAATAAGAAAGCATAATATGCCAAAAATGTTGCTTTTTTCTTCCATCTTCAATATTAAAATGGCTATGCAAAAATTCACCAATTTTGATAAGCTTTTTTAAAATGCATGCTGATATGACAGCTGTCACAATACAATCTAACAAAATTGTTTTGAATCAAGTTAAAAGCATCTAAGTACTACTGGAGCCATCTTACGGAAAAAAAAGAACTTTCTGGCCAACCCAATATTTGCTATGTCACTTTATTGTCAGTCTTCTCTGATAAGCTGTAGGTTTCTTGGGGGCAGAGACCTTGCATTTGTGGCATCATTCTCAAATATGTCACCTTATGCAGTGTGATTTCAACAAACATTTGCGGTATGAATGAATGACAAAAAGAGAAACTCTTAAGCCAAGTAGCTAAACCCATAGGCCAGATCCCTTCTGTTAATACAATGCTTAAAACATCTGCAATTGGACATCATTTTTAATTACGTTATTTGGGGGCAGATTGATATTGGGGTAGGACCTTGAAGATTAACTAGTATATTAGCCTTACTTCATTTATCTCATTAACCTTCTAATTGTTTCATAATCCCAAAATCAGAGACATGCAAGAAGGGGAAGAGCACTAGCATATTTGCATGGAAAAGAAAGAAAAAAAGAGTTCTTGTGAGCATCAAATATTATGGGCATGAATCTTAGGTAATCCAAGGCACAAAGGGGGAGTTTGTTTCCAAGGATGGACAAGGTAAAAACTGGTTTAACATGTACTGATTTATAGGGATTGGGATAAGGGGAGAGTGGAAATGAAAAAGACCTTTGTCTAAAGCAAGCTGTATCAGTTAAGTTGCTTTTGGCTGCAAGCAGGAATTCAACTCAAATGGATAAGCAACTAAATAAATTTGTTAGCTCATGTAGCTGAAAAATTCTAGCTGTGAGTGGTTTTCAAGTGAGAAGTGATCTGGCAGAGCTCAACAATGACACTGAAAATGTGTTTTTTCTTTTCCCTTGATTTTCACTTTGTTTTCTGAATTTCACTTTGTCCTTAAGTTGGTTTTCTTTGTGGTTGCAAAAAGGATGTCAGTAGCTCTTAGGTCTATTCAGCACCCTTGGTCACATCACATTCAGAGACAGAGAGGAGAAGGAGAGGGAAGAAGAAGGGAGGGGAGAGAAGGGGGCTGGGGAGGAAGGCAGAGGAGGGAAGCCCCCACCTACCTAATGAAATTTTTCTATTTCACTTTGATTGTGACAATATACATCACATGCCCAACAAGGAATTGTTTGAGTTAATCAGTACCTCCACCTCCCCATGGAACTGAGGAAAGGGATGGAATGGGTATGGGAGAAAACCAACTAACTTCTATATCAACATTTTTTGTTTTACAATAAACACCTATGGTTGTTGCTCTACATCATTATGCATCAACATCAACAGAAATTTCCCCTCCTTCAGGGTGGGAAACTAGAACGCTTGTGTGACTGGGTTTAAACAGTCAATCATAAAAATTAGAGATTCCTTTTTACTACTTTTAAGAGTAGGATGCGCACTTTTAATTAAGAAATAGCATACAAGTTGAAATGTGTTAATATTAACAGAAATAATGGCAGCTATTTATTCTAAAACAGATGGCTTAACATGCTTTGACTCATCATTTGATTCCATAGCTTTTGCCCTTAGATGAGAACACTTAGGGAAAAACAGTCATCATCAGATTAAAAGAAGGACCATTCTATGTTTCGATGGGAATAAAACAAGTGGGCTTAGTGTGCTATGTTATATGAACTGCTTTTGAGATTCTCATAATATATGTTTCCCTAGCTATATTTTTTTAACAATAAAGTAGAACAAAATTACTTTCTTCTTAAAGTATGCAAAAAAAATATTGAAAGGAGTACTATTTTTGAAGAAAAATATTTAGTAGTATAAAATGTTAAATAACAGTGAAGACTGAACTGATGATTCGAAAATATTGTTTCAATACGTTAAATTACAATATAAAATACTTTTTATGTGTTTAAAATATGCTATACTGGTACAAAGTTTTAAAATTAAAGTCTTCCTGAAATTGTAGAATTTTAGATCTAGAAGGGATCTTAGAAATCTAGTTCAAATCCACCAACTTACAAAGGAAAGATTAACGAATCTGAGAGTTTAAGGTTCAAGTAACTTGCCTAAAGCCACATAGTCAATCAGTGCAGAAGACTAGAGTGCCCGTTTCCAGACTAGAAACCCACTGTTTTTCTTCCTTTTGACATACATGAAATATTAAATCACCTGTACAGGACAGCTGGATACCAGCAAAAGACATGTTACATATATCATTTTGAGAAAAAAATGAAATCTAGATTATTCTACCATTTGTTAAGGCATAAACCTAAAGTTATATACATTTATCCAGATACTGGTTAGGATTCTATTAAAATAGAAAACCTACTGGTTAGGATTCTGTTAAAATAGAAAAAAAAAAAAAAACAGTAAATGAGGAAAATGTATAGGAACGAGAAAAACAAGGAAAATGAATCAGAAAGCGAGACATATTTGATTCAGTGAGACGAATTACATTGAAATTGCCACTGCATTTATTTTTAACATAGCCATGTAACATACAGGAATAATGTTAAAATTAGATACAGTTCACCACACTTCTAAAGAGGAAAGAGCAGTATTAAAAAACAGTAATTATAAAGGCTATAAAATATACCATTGATTGATGATGCATTTGATTAATAGAGAAAGGGAGAAAGATGACTTATGTATGTGCAGAGATGGCATTGCTAATATATTTGAAGCACTTAACTTGTTTGTGGAGGCTAGAAACACAACGACTTAGTTCTGCATGCAGAGAAAAATTTAATACAGTTTATAAGTGAATGAGAGTGGTTTTAAATGAGAATTATTTTCTTGTCTTCTCTTATTAAGGGAATCAAAACAACAGTTTTGTCCTATTTTGCTGACACTGGTTTCTGCAGTGTGATTGTTACTCAAGCGGGAGAGAATAGAACATCATCCATATTATTTTGAGAACTTGAGTTGGCTCCTAGAAATGTTTATAATTGCCCTTGTAAAAGAGAGCAGCCTCAGCACGTTGGAAAATTACTGGTCAGTCAACAAGTGCTTACTGAATCCCAGGTATGTGTTCAGAATCCCAGCCCAGTTCACAGAGTGGGCTATAAAACATAATGGCAGTTTTTTCCCCTTATTGGGGACTTTAGTGGGAGAAGGGATATTGTAGAATAATATCAATGCCCAGGGAAGGAAGAATAATTAAGTGCTTTAATTAATAAATGTGGTCCTTCAGTGCAATTACAAATCAGAAGGGGGAGAGATCATTTTGAATAAGAGCAGCCTGAAGGCAAATGAAAGACAGAATAAAATCCCAGAATCTTTAAAGATAGAAAATGCTTTCCTTGATCTCATTCAATGATGGATGTCGTCTGTTTCTTGAGGCTGTCCATTCCACTGTAGGGCTGTTCTGGCTGACTCCAGAAAAGTTTCTTTACATTGAGCTGAAATCTACCCCTTTTTAATTTCCGTCAATTTGCCTATTTTCATGTCTCGGCTGCTCCAGTCCTTCCATGTGGCAGAATTTCAATGCAAGTAATAATATTACCACTCAGTATTCTCTATTCTGTCAACAATGATAAAGGTGCCATTCTAGTAGTCATCATTTTATACTGCATAATTTATCAAAATCCTCTTTAAATAGATTAACCAAAAATGACACAATACTCCAAATGAGTATTGGCTGGTGAGAATACACAGGAAAAATAACTTTCCTTGATCTTCTGGATGCTATACTTCTATAATTACAAAAGTAAGAGTGTATTAGCTTTATTAGCACCTATATCACCCTATCAGCTCATATTGAGCTTTAGAGAGTTTCATTTGAGCTCTCCCATAAACTTCAGTAAAGCAAATTCTGTAAGAACTTATATATATATGAAGGATGACTTTAATTTGAATATAGATTTTATAGTTATTGCTGTTAAATGTCCCTTGTTGACTTTTGACTCATTCTTCTAGCTTGACAAGATATGGTGACTCATGACCTGATCATGCATAACATTAGCTTTTTCAACCAGATTTATGTTAACAACAGACTTGATAAATAGATTTCTGGATTTTCAAGAGACCCATGCAATAGTATCTCTTTACAGGGTTGCTGTGAGAATACAAATGAGATAATGTAGGGAAAATGCTTATCACAGTATTTAGAAAACAGATGTCCAATAAATTTTAGATCTTTTCTTTTCTTCAAAATAAGTATTTGAAAAGGACATAAAGAAGTACAGAGACTCCAAGATAAAATCGATCTCTTTATTGAAATCCTTTGTGTTAACCCACTACAATTTTCCCTAATTACACCAACACTCAGCTTTAATTTTTCTGTCTTGGACACAAAGATATAATTATAGATCTTGTCAAATACATGTTGGTAAAATATATCATTGAGTTGGAATGTGTAGGAAAGGTAGAATGTATATAGAGGATAAAGAGGGATGGAAGGAAATTAGTGCAGGTCAGGTGTCCACAGAGTTATGAACAAAAGCCTAGACATAGGAAAGTTCAAAAGATTAAGGGATGGATATATGTTGGTGTGAGGTGGAAAACACCCGGTAATAAGTGCTTGGTTTTCAAGCACAAAAGGAAATTGAAATTGATGCAGGAAGCAAGAGCGGCCATCAGATGACCTTATGTCCAAGGTGGGGGGAGTGAAGAGGGAAACATCAAAGACTCTGTACAGGGTAACAATGTTAGCCAGAGAGATAAGAGGAGACTGTCATGGAGACAAGCTCCGGTAATAATGGGGGCCAGAAGTAATGAAGACTAAAATAATGGTAATGATGATGGAGTGAAAATTTACTCCAAATTCAGATAAAGATGAAAACAAACTGAAAGAGAATTTTGAAGATCATGCAATTAGAAATGCATAAAAGGGAATGGGAGAACATTTGAGAAGCATGACAGAATAAAACAAATTTAGTTTTGATAATTCTCAGAGTGTGGGCCCAGGGTCAGTAGCATCAACATCACCTGACAACTTGTTAGAAAAACAAATTCTCAGGCTCCACCCCAGATCTACTGAATTTACCAGTAACAGTTTGTTGGTAAAGGTTTAACAATAAGCTCTTCAGAAAAAAAAAAGGGGGAGTGTCGGGGGGAAGCCCTGATTTGTAGCATTTGGGGATTTCTGATTTCCCTGATATGTGTACTCCTACTATGGTCAATTTCAAGGCACAAGGGACATGGAGTTGGTGAGAGATATACATAATCAGGTCTCCAGACCCTGTACTAGACTACTCCATCACAACACTATTGAGGTGAAGCTATAGCGTGTATCAGAATCACTCACATACTTGTCAAAACACAGCTTGGCCACATCACTGGGGTTTCTAATTTATATGGTCTAGGGTGGGCCTAAATCTTGCATTTCTAATAAGTTTCGAGGTGACACTAATACTGATGGTCTAAGGACCACACTTTGAGAATCATCACTCTAAGGGTCCCTTGGGTCACCTTATTCAGAAATTTAACTGGCATACAGAGTGAGTCTTAATTAATAAAGCCCCATCAAATCAAGTTTTGTCTACTATATCTGTTTGTAACCAAAATCCAAAGAGTAGTTTTTCAGGTCTCACCTTCCCTGAGTCTCAAGCAATAAGTGACATAAGTTAAACATTTCCTTCTGGTGTTTCTAGTTTTCTAAACTAATTCTCTAGTTTTCCACTATTCCACCTTCTTATGGTTTTCTTCTTGCTCTCTGGTTATTTTTTCTCAGTTGCTTTTCGTGGGTTTCTCCTCTGCTGTTAGCTGATGTTGGAGTGCCCCATAATTATAACCCTCCTTCCTTCCTCTTCTGAAGGTTAAATTCTCCTTTGGTGTTATATCATCCCATCCAATGGTTTTAAATATAATCTGTAATGTTGACAATTTTCAATCTTCCTGCCTAAACCTCTTCTCTAAACTTCACACTGGATCTCTCTCCTCCACCTGACATTTATACGTGATTATCTCATTCCTAGTATATTGCCTAAATAGAACTCATTTTTCATGTCCCCAAATGGCATCTCCTCAAATCTTTTGCAGTTCAGTAAATGACACCACTGTTCACTCTGATGTTTAGACCCCAAACCTCAGAGTCCATGCCTAATCATGCTCTTTTCTCACCTACCACATTCAATAAACCCTATCAACACCATTTCCAAAATATTTTCTCAGTGTTATAGGTTTCACTAGCTCCATAATCACCACCATAGGTTGAGCCATTATCATTCTTTCCTAGACAACTGGATAGCCTCCTAACCAACTCATCACCTTTCTTTCACTCTTGTAACTCTATCATCCATTTGCCATACATCAGCCACTAAGCTGATTAAATTCCTCCAGTAGAACTGCAGTTACCTCCTTCACATGGTCTGACAAGGTCTAATCCCTGCCCTTTCCTTTTCCTTCCTACTCAACCCTACATCTCTTCACTCAAACAGGTTGAATTCATTCCCATTTGGGGGCTTTTACACAAGTTTCTTCTGCCTGAAAAGCTCTTTCTTCAAAACTCCACATGGCATGTTTTTTCTTGCTGTAAAACTATCAACTCAAATGTCATCTCTGCATCCAGGCATTTTTGCCCATAGTCCCCTTCTATCTCAGCTTATCTGATTTCCCTCATAGTGCAGCATGCAGCACAGTGGGTAACAGTATGGGTTAAAAGATCAAGCTGTTCAGATTTGAATCCTAGCTCCCAGCTCCTTATCTCTCTGACTTGGCAAGTTACATGAATGTTTTGGACTCCAGTTTCCTCATTTATAAGAATGTGTAAATAATAGTACCTGCCACTTAGGTTTATTGTGAGGATTAAATGAGTTAATATATAAAAAAAGTATTTAGAACTGGTCTGGCACATACAAAAGCTATGTGTTAGCTATTATTATCCAAAATTATCTTGTCTATGTCCTTGTTTCCATACTTATTATTGCTAGCTCTCGTATAGAGTATAAGCTCCAATAGGACAGGCACTTTGTTGTATTTACAATAGTATCCTCAGTTCCTAGAAAAGTACCTGGTATGAAGCAGGTCCTCAATAAACATTTGTAGAATAAATCAATGGATCTTCTGTGTTAAGTGACATGACTCCCAAAAGACAATACCCATTGACCTACATGCAAAGTCTAAGTTAAAAATCCCATATCTTCCAAAGATCTTTCTAGAAACTATCTGTTATGAAAACTCTGTCTTGAGAAGTACTACCCACGACTGCAACAAATGACCTCATTTTATTCATACTTGTGCTCTGAATAGATCTCAAATCTCTGTCTTTGCATTTTGTGATTTATAGGAAACATCTGGCAAAAAGAAAAACGATAATTATTATTTATTGGCCATTGACAGTGTACTAAGCACAAAGAAGCAAGGGTTTCAACAGGAAGGTGACTGTCACCTCTTTATTCACTTATCAGTAAAGCTTGGCTAATAGGTACTTTCCTCCCAGGTCACAGACATAAATATTTGCTTGAGAGAACAACCATGAATTCTTCTTGGAATGATGACAGGGAGTTTTGCACTCATGAGCTGTGATGGATCCTTACACTTCTGACTCATTTCCCCTAAGCTGCCTCACACCATAGTCTGCTTTCCTATGTGATGGCCCCTGCTCTCAGATTGGTACACCAGGCCTATCTGGAGGCCAAAGTCTCTTTCCTTAAAATGGTTTATCTCACTACTGTATTATCCATGAAATATCTTTATCTACACAACAATATTTCTTGGAAAATGTAATAATACCTTTAGCCAATTACAGGGTTGTTGAGAAGGAAAAGCAAACAAACAAAATGTACTCTAAATAGAAATCAAATATTGTACTAGAATAAGGATCGAAAAACTGGCTACAGGGGCTTTTCTGTTCTTGTCTTCCCTTTTTTGGGAGGGTGGGGAAGGGGTGGGAGGAGTGACCTCAAAGGTCTTGGGAAATAAATTCGAAGGACTTAAGGCAGGCAAACATTTCCAGTTTGCCATAGTTTCTTCCAGACTTACTTACACCCTGCCTGTTCTTATATTAAAGTAACTTCTCTGGCCTCCACCCTCCACCAACATCATTTAAATATCTTCAACATCACCACCAAAAATATTCAACGGCACTTATATGTGAGGGATAGTAAGTGTACACTTCTTGGGTCACTATTTCACCTAGGAATGGAGCTAAAGTCTTTGGGAAATATTTATTTCTTATTCAATCATTCACTTGTAATTAATAACTTTCCAGATTAGAAAAATTATTTGAAATGGCTCAAAATAATAGGCATACAGAGTCACTGTTGATGTAGAAATAAATAATGCTAAAAAGTAGAAAGAAGAAGCAAAATCAGCAAATACCATGACTAATATAGTTACTGAAATTGAACCTTAAGTTTAGTATGAACTCATCTATAATCATTACCTCAAAACAAATACATGAAGTTACATAATTTCATTAACTGATAAAAGAGACAATGTTCAAGAGAGTGTGATTTTTTAGAGTAAATTCTTTAAAAATTTAGTATATTGCCTGAATCCTAAACAGGGGATTTAAATATAAAAGAATATTTTTCAAGAAAGTGAGAATACACAGCTTGAAACAATTCAATCTTTTAAAGTCAAATTGTTCTTTCTAGCATTATCCATGTATGGGCTCAAAAGGACCAAATATTGCTTTATTATCTTAAATATATACTTTTATACCCAGCTACCTGCCCATAGAAGCTTTTTTAATCAAAAGCTTTGACAATTAAATATTTGAAAATACTATAGCAAAAAGACATGATTAACACATTGATCTATCGTTTTTTGCCCATCTTGTTAAGTAAACAGATGTTAATTAAGTGATTGTAGAGGACAAGAATTCTATTCTAAATTCTTCCCCCAGTGTGCTGTGTAATCTTAGAGAGCCCACTTAACCTCTCTGGGATTGAACCTTACTCAGTGTGATAGCTTAAAGAAATTACAAAGCCTGTTTAAATAATAAAGTGATACATAAATATCAAATAGTACTGTTACCCTTTGTGAAGAAGCCAAGGTTAGAATTCTGAAATACCAAGCCCTAAATACATGAGGGTCAAAAGGCATTACAGACTCTATGTTGAAAGTAAAGATTTCTGGGAAATTTTCTTTATCACCTTTTTTACAGAAAGGAGAAATAGAAAAAAAGTATATCTTCTTTGGAGAATTACACAAATATGAATAGATAAAAACTCTGTTGAAATAATTCCTATAAAACCAAGCAGAATGTTAGTATCCAAATCCTGAAGAAATTCTTCTTCCTTATACATAAAATTAGTCCAATGATTTGATGTCACAAGACTGTCACAAGAGTTAAGTATGAAAACTCTGGGAATGCACCTGCCACATCCCAGTTGCATGACAGATGGCCATCTCTTCCTCAATGGACTTTGTTACCAAGTGTTACATATTCAGAAGGTGTGTATATGTTCAAAAGCAGATGGTACGATTATTTTGTGAGATTTTTAACTCACGTTGTTTTCATTAGATGAAGAGTGGGATTTTATTACGATATAAGTACAGTGACTGTTATTTCTGAAAGCGTAGGTCAAAACACAGATTAAATCTACTTTTAAAAATATAAACTATTCAGTGTGTTATTATTGATACCTTGCTACTTATTAGAAACACCATTTTGACTCATAAATTCCCCAACCTAGTTCATTCTATCTTATGGAGCAATGACCTTATAGCTTCTGGACCTCAACACAGTTCTATTTCACGCCCCTTGATCTGGTATCTGCACATTGCCTTTTATATTGAGCACATGTGATAACGGTATGTCTATTCAAATTTTTTCCTATTCTCCTAGTCCTGTTCTCCCTGGGTGACCCAAAATGGCAGAGTATTTTATTTTATGGAATACTGTCAGCAAAGGCAGCTTTAGAACAGAAACTATAACATTAAAAAAAAATAATGATTGTTGGTCTACATATATTCTTTTCACATTTATTCTTAAGTCTATTCCATTGCTCTCTTAAAACTGACTTTCCCAGGTCATTGCCCTACTCAGTGTATATCCCAAGAGACTGAGAGTCATCTGATAGTCCCAAGCTTCTGATTCAGTGTGGATGTGGAAGTGGAACACCCTTTTCTTGAAAAGGATGCAGAAAATCCCTCTAAATCTAAATCGGGATGTAGGGGTCAGTGGCATTGTCAATAACAACACATAAAATGAGAGCTCAGAGTCTTTCAGTTACAGGACTATAATTTGTAATCTTGGTCTTATTTACCGCTTATCAAAAATCTGCAATAGGTCCTATTCCTATTTAACTCCATGAGACTGTGCTCACTGAATTAAAACATAATTTAGAGAACACAGCTCGAATTACTTAAAGACCTACTGTACTGTATAGACACTGGAGATGAAAAGCAATGTTGAAAATTTAACTGGAAGTAAAAAGTATGGTAAGACTCTATAGTAAAGTCTGCAAAGTGCAGATTCCCGGTGTTTTTCTTTTCCACAGTTTAGGTTTACTTTTCAATGCCTAAGGAAAACAAAATTTAGAATTATATCGTCCAGTCCCACTCTCTCCTCCTTTCCCACAATGCCACCAGAACCTCTCTTGTTAAGATCACTGGGGACTTCCTAATTTCCAGCTCCACCAGAGACTTGTCAGTACGCATCCCACGGGAGCTCTCTGGAGCACGTGGTAGCACTGTCCACTGTGCTGACACGCTCAACTTGCCAGGCTTCCACCAAGACACCTGTTCCTGAAGTTCCTCTTACTTCGATAACTGTTCTTTCTCAGATTCTTCTTCTTCTCTCCTAGATGTCTTTTTTTAAGGTTCTGCCTTTGATCCTTTTATTCTCTCTTGCTCTTCAGCAATCTGGTCCTACATGTATGGTTCTAACCATTGCCTCTATACAAATGGCTACCATATCTAGCTGTGATATCTCAAGTTCTTGTATGTGTTGTTTGCTATAATCTCAACCTTATCTTGAGAATACCTTAAATATATTTAAAGTACTACTTGCATGTTCAGGTAGCACTTTAAATATATTAATTCCTGCCCTAAAGTGACTCCTCCTTCCTCATCATATTTCCAATTTCTCCTAAGAGAACCACTATCCTCCCAGGTATAAGCCAAAACCATCCAAAATTTATCCTCTTTGCCTCCATCATCACCATCATCTAATTTGTTTTCAATTTCTGGCCAATTTATATAGTCCATTTATAATTTATCCCATCTATAATTTTTATTCTCATGTCTCTGATTCAAATTCTGACTTCTGTGTATAATATTCAATAATCTCTTAATTGGTCCTGCCTATCCCTTTTTCCACTCAGTTGACACACAGTTTCCAGATTAATACCCAGGAAGCAAAGCTGTGATGATGTCAGTCTCCTACTCAAAACCGGTAATGAATTGTCATCCTTTACTAAATTCCAAATCTAAATTCTTTCACTTGGCAGTAAGGGCTATAACCTTTGTTTCAATTGTGGATCCAACCTCTCCCTCTTCCACAGCCTATGCCCTCCAACTTGTTCTCAAATGAGGCAGTATCTCCTAGAAAGCACTTGGAAATGTGTGGAGGCATTTTTGGTTATCACGAAGATTGTGCTGGGGGAGATGGTGATTGTATATCTAGTGCCTTAGATTCTGGGTTTTCTGGCATGTAGAACCCCATCTGGCATTTGATGTTGTTGTCCCATACAACAAAGAACTGTCCCACCCCAAATGCCAGGAGCTCCCATTAAGAAACAGTGTGGCTTAGACAGATTAAATTACTTACTTTTTTCAATTTCTGTTATATACTTTTCCATCTCCTCTGCTTAGAATGCCCTTTTTATGTTTTCCCAAATGTCCAAATCTTGCTCATCCTTTAAGGCCTATAGAAAAAGTCACTTTTCTGAGAGTCCTCCCAGAATCCCCTGACATGTATCTCTAGCTTCCATGGCATTTCATGTATTCTTCTCTAACACCACTTCGCTTCTATCAATACCTGGATAATACATCTTCCCGTCTCATTGGAAATGTAATGTAGTAAGGCTCTGTCTTACTTTTTCCTCTGTAACTAGAGGCTGGCACAGATCCTTTATGCTAACATGCTTAATATTATAGCATATACCATGAGCGTAAATGAGGGCTCTAGCATAGACTCTCTGGTTTGTGAATAATCCTGAAATTACTGCCTCAGCCTTCATTTGGAATCACAATTAGTTCTGGCTACTTACTTTTAAGCCATTATCTAACTTTGATGCCACGTCCCCACTAAAATTTAATGGCTGTGACTTCTCTTCTACAACTTCCGTTTCTTCTTCTAGGACACAAAACCTCATATTTTCTTAGATAAAGCCCCTCCTAATTGAACCCAGACCTCATTCTTGAGAACTGTCTTAGTGGGTACCCCATGAATCTTTATTGCCTGCTCCTTGCTTGCCCTAGTTTCACGGATGCTCCTGACAGATGGTCACCAAATATTTGTCAAATTAAAGAGATCCTTGGGTTGAGTGGAAGGGAGTGGCCAACTGTGTAATCAGGACAGGATTTAGAACAATGATACTACAATAATACAGAGCTTAATTTCCAGGCTTGGAAAGCAACTGTGTTCATAGCTTTCTCAGGCACTGTCTCTCCATATAAATACCACAGCATGGCAGAGAAGAAACTGATCCTAGGCTTCCAGTCTGAAATCATCCTAGACAGTCCTGAGGATCAACAAGCCAATCATAATCTGCTTTAAAAAAAAATGATCACCTCATTTTAGCCTTTTTATGTCGTGCATGACTCTTGGTTTCCAAAATCTTAGATTTTTTTTTTTTTTTTTTGCCATTCTCTGAAGAGAAAAGAAATAGATTAGGTATAATTGTAAAAGGCCTATCACAACTCACATAGGTATACTCTGGGATTGTTAAAGAATATGATTATTCTAAATTGATTATTTGAGTCCTATACTGTTTAGTTGCAAACAAAACATCCATCATTATCATCTACAAAAGATGAAAAGAAAACATATCTGCTTCCCCAGAGTATGATACTTAGAAAACTAAATACTTTCAATTCATAGATATGACGGCTCCTTGATCACAAAAACAACAAAAAACTCATACAAATCAGGACATGCTTTTCCATTTGAAAGTGATAGCCCAATGCCCTTACTGAAGCATGAACTAAATACAGTAACACATCATAACTTAATCAGAACAAGCTGTTATTATAACAAAACAATCCTGTCCATGCAGAGACAAATAATGCTAGTCACTTTACATGACCTGTACTTCAAGCAAAGTGTTATATTGGGACCTTTTATCACTTTGGTTAGAAATGGTTAGAAACTGGGAGTTTCTATACTTAGAGAACAAAGAAGGATGAGGAATAGTGCCGGCTTTCAGCATGCCCCTGCCAATGTCTACTATGCAAAATAAGTTCATGCAGATATAATCATTCACTCCATAAAAATGTACTGAGTACCTACTATGTGTCGGGCATTATTCTTAGGGTATGTCAGGGAACCAAAAATTCCTACCTTCATGGGGATTTTATTTTTCCATGTTTAAATATAAATTCAGGTGATCTTCAGTGCACACCCTCCCCCAGGTACTTTGTTCTTTTTATACCTCACAGACTTCTGTGTCTGGGCAGCCTCGACTTTGCTCCCTACTTTTCAACATACCTAATATACAACCCTTTCAGAAAGTAATTATAGATATCCAATAAGCAATTTTTGAAAATATATCCCCAAGCATATGACTGAAAATAAACTAGATGCCTCTGCAAGTTGTTTTAGCTCTGTCAGGTCATTGGATACCATTTGATGAAAGGGATAAACAGAAGAAGATGTAACAAAGCTGTACGAGATATTGATGCAAATGTGACAGAGATTTGAAAATTTGACTTGATTTTGGAAAGTCTAAGCACCTGGGAGAGTCTGTCCAATTGAGTGTAAGTGTATTCACTGTAAGGGAAAATATCCAAAGTTTTCCCATGCTTTTTACTAATTAAAGAATCTTATTTAAGACGATCTAATACCTCTACCACCCAATCAAGAAATTCTCTTTCCAACATCTTTGACAAGGCATAGCACATTTGACTTCTGTTTAAAAATCACTTCCAGTGATGAGGTAATAACTAACTCTGGCTTAAACAACTCATTCCTCTTCTACTGAGCCCTTAAATTGCAGGGCCTGAACCCACATGGTATTCTAGACGTGGACATTCCTGTGCCAAGTACGGGAAGTTTCCCATATTCTACAAGCTAAGCCCCATAATCACTTTAAAGCTGTAAGATGGTCCCCATGTCATGCTACTGACTTATAAAGCTGCGTCAGCTATACAAATGTCACCTGTTTTTGATGAATATCAAAGTAGAAAATACATTAATTTTGAGTAAAAAGTTGAATAAATTTTACTTTAAAAAAATTTAACTCTATTGACCTAATTTCACTATAGAGCATGAGAACGCTTTCATGGACCAGTGTTTGGAATTCACTGAACTAGATAACAAACGTCCCTCTCAACTCCTGTTTTTCCAGGTGCTTTTCATAAGCAATGTTTTGCCTATCCACTTGTGCAATAGATTTTATTTAACCTAAGGCTCTGACTTTACATTTACCATTTTAAATTTTAGCTTATGAGTTTTCAAACATTAGTCCAGATTATCAACATATTTTAGAACCTTGAATTCTTTCTCCTATTTGTGCCATGTGCAAACATAAAATGTTTACTTTCAAAATAGCCTTCCAAGTTACTTGTTAAAATGGAACAAGGATTAGGCCCTATAGATAGTGATAGTTTTATCCTTCTGCCAGGTTGAGTTCAAATAGCTATAGTACTCCAGCAACGCTATCATCCAGATCACATTTCTTTCTCTCCTTTAAATAAAAGACATATCCATTAAAGGATCTCAGGATTGGGCATTAAAAGGCTTGTAAGCCAACTTCTTACCCTCTACACAATAGCTTGGTCTAAAGATCACTCTCCTTACCTTTAAATGTCTGTGGCACTGAGAAACTCCAAATCCCTCCCTCTCAACAAAGTCCAATTTCCTCCAGGAGAGCTCCTTTAGAAAATTCATTCTATACTGAGATAAAATTCGTAACTTTCTAGCTCTTGCTCCTAGGCTGTAGTTCTGCCCCTCAGGGACCTTCAGAGCAAGTCTTTCACATCATAGCCCTTTGAAGATTTGATGATAGTGATCATGTTTCTCCATGTCTTACCTTTTCCTGGCTAAAAATTCCCTGTTGCTTTTAGGAGTTTTTTATATGGCATAGTTTCAAGTCACGTCACTATTTCAGATATTCTCTGCTAAATATGCTCCAAGTGACAATCTTTTAAAAGTGTGACACCTGTAACTGGGCAAAGTGTTACAGTTGTAGCCCTCTAGACACAGTAAGAACCAGGATGATCCAGTTCACTGAAACCTAGGTGAATTCAATGGTATTTAACAAACAGGAATTAAGTGCAGCCCCATCAGCTACTTCTGCCCCGTGTTTTCTCAACCTGACTCACTCCAGAATTAATTAGAATTTTTTAAATTGGTTAGGTTTTGTTTTGAAATTAAGAAAATACCTATTTCTGGTTAAACTAAGAGTCCTTAAAGAAATAAAATGAGATCTGAAAGTATTCCTCCTGTTTCGCTTCTTGGAAGTAAACACTATTAAAATTTTCATGAGAACCTTTTGGAAAAATTTTCCTATGAGTATATAAACATATGGCTCAATTGTCTCTTTTTTTTCACATAAGTGGGATAATATACATACTCATGTGAAATATACCTTTTTCAATTATCTTGGGTATCTTCCATACCAAAACAGATATTGAGCTGACTTACTACTTTAAACAACTTTTAACATTCTCTGCTACCCGATATTTAGGTTGGTTCTAGCTTTTGCCATTACAGATAAAGATGCATAAAAACCATGCTCATAACAAACTGGTGGTGCCAGAGGGGAGGTGGTGGGGGGACAGGCGAAATAGGTGAAGGGGATTAAGAGGTACAAATGTCCAGCTGTAAAATAAATAAGTCACAGGGACGTGATGTACAGCATAGGAAATACAGTCAATAATACTGTAATAACTCTGTAAGGTGAGAGATGGTAACTAGACTTGTGGTAATAAATTCATAATGTACAAACATATCGAATCAACATGATGTATACCTAAAACTAATATAATACTCTATGTCAATGTTAATTCAATTAAAAAAAGATTTTAGAAAACTTGCTCATAGACTTTTGTGCATGTGCACACATATATCTGTACTATAAATTGCTGGAAGTGAAATTAGTGGACCTAGGCACATATTTTATTTTAATAGATATTGTCAAAATGGAACTTACATGCACATGTGCATACATACATGTGTACATGCATACATACACAGGCAACTGGGGTTCACTCTGGACCCACTAATTCTGAATTTCAAGACACACCATATAACAAATATACAGCTTGAAAAAATAATTTTGAAGTACAAAGTACAAAGAAGTACAAAGAAGGTTGAGAATGTTTTAGAACTTATTCTTTGATGAAAAAATGTTAAATCATACTAGTCTTTTCTGACAGCTACACCACACTGTTGATTCACACTGAGATTACTATCAACTGAAACTTCTAAGCCTTTTGGAGAGTAAATTTTTGCTAAGCTATATTTACTCCATTCTCCACTTTTAAATTTGTTTTATAGTGCCCAATATCCATGGTTTAATATTTATACCTATTATATTTCATCTGGATACTGATATTTAGTCCATATTTTGAATATTCAAATTCTTTGAGACTGGACTCTTTCAGCTAATATAGTTCCTTTATCCTCTTATTTTTAACTGAAAAATTTAGGAACGTAATTCTGTAATTTTATCCAAATCACTAGTAAAACACTGAAATGAGCGAGGCCAAGAGCAGACTGCAGCCCCGCAGTAGAGGTCTCACCCTTGGTTAGCAACTATACATTAATCAACCATTTTAAGGATTCTGTTTTTCATCAGTTACAACTCAAACTAATTATAAGGTAAATTTTTTTTACATTGTCAAAAAAAAAAAAGACATGCCTTGTTAGGAAAAGTATCATAAAAGATGTTGCAAAAAATCTTGCTGCCCTCTATGAATATAGAATGATTTAACATTCTAGAAACCCTATCATTCACTTATATATTGGACAAATAGTTATTGAGCATACGATATATGCTGCATTTCTGCTAGTATGGGAGACATAAGTAGTGAACAAGGAACTATAAATCACTGCCTGCATGAACCTTATGTTTGAGTGTGTACAATGTATAATAAAAAGTAACAAAATAATATAAAATATAATTTCAGATTGTAGTAGATGCAGAAAGACATATGTCATGTGATATTACTTATATGTGGAAAGTTAAAAAAGAGACTTTAAAAGAAACAAATATGGTGACATAATAGGTCATAGCTGAAGAAGTAACTTAGGGAGATTGATGTCTGAGAAGATGATATTTGAACTCAGTTCTCACAAATTAAACATAACAGAAGCAGTCCATATGGCCATATGAGAAAAGCACACTGGAAAATTACCAAGTGCAAGCTCCCTCAGGTGGGAAGGCGCTTACTGTATTCTAGAAACAGGTCAATGTGCAGAGATCTAATGAGTGAAAAGGAAAATAATATGAAGTAGGGCTGAAAGTTAAGCAGTAGGAATTTCATATTAAGTCTGAATAAGCCATTAAAAGAAGTTTGCATTTTACTGTAAGGGGCTAAGGAAAGCAATTGCTATGATAAACATTTTTTAAAATTTTACTTTGGCTTTTACATAGAAAGTAGATTAGAGAGATATGAGTATAAGAATGGAAACCATATAGGACGATATTTCTGTAGTCAAAGATAGATGATGGTGGCATAGGCTATGATGTTGACAAACGAGATGGAGAAAAG
Organism: Eschrichtius robustus; assembly: GCF_028021215.1. Lineage (NCBI taxonomy): Eukaryota > Metazoa > Chordata > Mammalia > Artiodactyla > Eschrichtiidae > Eschrichtius > Eschrichtius robustus. The sequence continues at coordinate 72,287,254 of NC_090830.1, forward strand.
TATGTAGATTCAAGATAACTAAGTTTTGGTGAAGTTGATAGGGCTTGTTAATGGATTAAATAGGAAAACCAGCCATTAGATATCATTAGAATATAAACTTCACAAGGGCAAGAATTTTTGTTTTCTTTACTGTTTACTCCCCAGTTGCATAAATAATGCCTACCACATAGTATATATTCAATAAATATTTACTGAATAAAAAAAGTAAAATCTTTAGGTTTTTCCCCAGAGCAACTAGGTGAAAGGCCATGCCATTAACTAAAATCAGAAAGACTGAAGAGGAAGCAGAATGAGGTGGAGATAGAGCAAACATTTGTTCCATTTTGGCTATTTTAAGCTTTAGATGTCTTCTAGATATCAATGTGGAAATGTCAAAGGCAAACTAAGTATTTGAGTCTAGTCTTTAGGAAAGAGGTCTGGCCTGGAGAGAAAAATTTGGATGCCATCAGCATGTGGCTATGGAATTTACTGTAATTAATAATAAAAAAAATACTAAAGAGTCCCTGAAGGACATTTAAAAAAAGATCTGATTATGGAGATATATAAAAACATGTTTATTAGTGGAAATATTTAATATCTTGAAGGAGTCATTATTCCATAAAATAATCTAAAACCTAAAACATTTTAACAATTTCAATAAAAATTCTAATATGTATTTTTAGAGAACTTTGCAAGTAGATCATGAAAGTTATAAAAAGAGCAAAGAGTAGAACAGTAATACTTTAAAGAAAAAAACAAAGTAACTGAATTTGCCTAGAAGATATCAAGATGTAATACAAAGTCATAATTAAGACTGTGACACCCTCATACCAAAACCAAAGACACAACACACGCACACAAAAATTACAGGCCAATGCCATTGATGAACATAGATGCAAAAATCCTCAACAATGTATTAGCAAACCAAATTCAACAACACATTGAAAGGATCATACACCACGAACAAGTAGAATTTATCCCAGGGATGAAAGATGGTTCAATATTCTCAAACAATCAATGTGGTATACCACATTAACAAATTGAACAATAAAAATCATATGATCATCTCAATAGATGTAGCAAAAGCTTCTGACACAATTCAACATCCATTTATAATAATAAAAAAAAAGTTCAATGAAGTGAGTATAGAGGCAGTATATCTCAGAATAATAAAGGCCATATATGACAAGCCCACAGACAACATCATATGCAATGTATGAAAGGCCGAAAGCATTTCCTCTAAGGTCAGGAATAAGACAAGGATGCCCACTCTTGCCACTTTTATTTAACATAGCACTGGAAGTAATAGGCACAGTATTCAGACAGGAAAAAGAAATGAAAGGAATCTAAATTGTAAGGCAAAAAGTAAAACTGTCACTGTTTGCAGACAACAAGGTCCAATATATGGAAAATCCTAAACCTGTTACCAAGAAACTATTATAACTCATCAATGAATTCAATAAAGTTACAGTATACAAAATTAATATACAGAAATCAGTTGTGTTCCTGTACACTAACAAACTATCAGAAAGAGAAATTAAGAAAATAATCCAATTTACAATTGCATCAAAAAGAATAAAGTACCTAGAAATAAATCTAACTAAGGAGGTAAAAGACCTGTACTAGGAAAACTATAAAACACTGATAAAAGAAATTGAAGAAGACACAAACAGATGGCTTTCTAATATCTCTACATATCATGCTGATGGATTGGAAGAATTATTATTGATAAAATGACCATATTACCCAAGGCAATCTACAGATTTAATGTAATCCCTATCAAAATACCAACGGCATTTTTCACAGAACTAGAACAAATAATTCTAAAATTTCTATGGAAACACAAAAGATCCTAAATAGCCAACATAATCTTGAGAAAGAAGAACAAAGCCAGAGGTATCATGCTCCCTGATTTCAAACTATATTACGAAGCATAGTAATCAAAACAGTATGGTACCTGCACAAAAACAGACACATAGATCTGTGGAACATAAAAAGGAGACCAGAAAAATGAACGCACACTTATACGGAAATTAATCTACAGCAAAGGAGGCAAGAATATACAATGGGAAAAAGACAGCTTCTACAATAAATGGTTTTGGGAAAACTGGACAGCTACATGCAAAAGAATGAAACTGGACTATTTTCTCATACCATATACAAAAATAAATTCAAAAGGAATTAAGACTTAAATGTAAGACCTGAAACAATAAAACTTCTAGGAAAAAACATAAGCAGGGACACTTCCCTGTCATGCCTCAGGGCACCACTGAGGGTTTCCCCTATGCATCACCACCTCTTCCCCACAGAAGTGAAGGGAGTGCTTCCGGGTTCAGCAATAACCTGGAGCCAGTGTTAGGTTGGCCCTGCTGAGCCTTGTTCCAAAGCTCTGCCTTCACTTCGGGCTTTCTAGAAACCCAGATTTGCTCTTGGCCATGCTGGACAGCGTCCCAGATGCGTGTGTGAGCCCCCCATGGCAGATACGGCCTGAACAGCCCCCAAGGGGCAGGCGCAGTGTAATTCATGATGGCCAATAAACTGGACATGGCAATGTGGCTTTCTCGCTTGTTCACAGTTTACGGCTCTGCTTTGTTCTGTCTCTTCTTGGGTTGCATGAAGCAGCAAGCTTTTACCAATGTGCTTTGCTGGCAAATGCTCTGACTAGTGCTCTGAGGCTGCACCAAAGATTACCACACTTTCAGTTAAACAGAGCATTCCAGGCCCATGCTACGTCAGAGGACAGCTGCCACTACCTGTTCTATTCACTCATTTTTGTCAATTGCCTACCCGGTTACAATGAGTATTTTCCCAGTCTTGTTATTTTATTTGCTTCATGCTGCCACATACACGAAAAAGGTCCTTGATGCAAAGGGTTCAAATAGCTTACCTCTGCTGAGAGCTCTCTTGGATAAATTAAGCGCTAATCAACAGAATATTCTGAAATTCATTGTTTGTAATGAAATATTCTTGATGCCTACTACAGTTTTTATGCTTTTTAGTGGTCAAGGAAGTTTGCTCCACCCTTTTATATGCTATAGATTCCTTACTCTTTGATACTCCTCTCGAAGAAATCCATATAGTTGGACTTTGTTTACTGAACCGAGGATTGTTGTTGAACATCTGATAATGAAACCTGCTTGCCCACTGTTTGTGACAAGACTTTGTCTCCAGAGCATTGCCTTTATATGCAGACTGGCACCAACAGTTGCATAGTTTAACATTCAGCTAAGTTATATATAATATAAATAAGCATTGTTAGCTGCTGGTACTTCTGCTAGGGATGGTTAATTCCAGGTGTAAAAGTGACCTCAATGCAATTTGCATAATTTACATAAATGCATCTCAAAAGAAAAATATTCATTTTCCTGGCATGTTAAATCAAGCCTTTTAAACACTTGCTGAGCAACTTTATTGTAATGTGTTGTTAATAGGGAAGTTTGAATCTTGTGATAAATGTATCAAAAATTCTTTAGATGCTGCTGTGCCTTTATCATGAAGTACATTTATTTCTCTGGTAAAAATACCTCTAAAGTTTGTTTTCATCTAATTGGTAATCTGAATTTATATCTGGCATGAGTTCATTGTGGTAATATTAACATGTAAATTCAGTATATTTTGAGACAGTATTCTTTTGCTATTAAGTAATTTTGGTCGACGATTTTAACAAAAACACTGCCCACTGTATTTAATTTCAAATTGTTTCTAAATTGATTTTGTGCTGCTTTGTTAGGACAGATTTATTTTGGATGTACCATTATAATAGGAATTCTATATGTATCTTATACTATGACTTTCCAAAATTTTATTTTCATAATTACTTCTGTGGCTTTGAATATTTTTTTAAAAGGCCCAAATGAAAGCTTGTTAACCAACTGGGTAAATATTTGTGGTCACTTAAGTGTTTTACATCAGAGAGCAGTACAGTAGTCAGTTTTCCTTTCAGAGATCCATTGAGTAACACTTCTCAAACAGGAAATCATTCTTTTAGAAATGTGGACACACAGGTTTTAGTATTATCGTAGTTTACACAGTTACTTAGATCAGATTCTTGACTGCCAATTTTCTCCGTTTCTTAGGCTTGAATTGTCATAGACGGTTACAGCAGTTCAGATGCCTTTTGAAAGGAATGTAACTGAAGATTGAGCATATGACTAAACTTTGTATCTGTTCTGAAATAATAATGAAGATTATACATAGTTACCCATCAAATCTGACTTAAAAGATTAAATAGAAAAGTTTATAGGAAAGGTTATTGATTGGGAATGGAGCCAGAGGAGTTGTGGGGGAAATAGTGTGCGTTTCAATGGCGTAATGCACAGATATGTTTGGGGGGATTGGATGTATTATGCAACTGTGATTTGAGTTGTGTAATATGTTAAATACATTCGTTCAGCTTCCATTAACTCCTTTTTAAAATTCATTCTGATCTTTATTTATTGTTGCATGATTGGAAACGTTTAAAACATTGCAAAATGTTAACACAGAGTAATGTAATGGTTTTCGTAACGAGTTTCCTTCTATGTGCATGTAACTTGGATTTCTCAAATATAGTCGGTGACTAATCAGTGACATCAGTTTTCTTTTTACTCAACTTTTTGATCTATAGAAATGTGATACCCACTTGATAGCTCAACTGTAACCAGCTAGTTTTGTAATTTTGTAATATTTATCTACTAAGTTAGAGAAGCCTTGTAATATACAGTTGATTGTGTGGGGGGGGGCAGTCTTATTATCACTATGTATGTCATCTGATGGTTTTAAAAACTAAATTTTCTAGAGCAATAAAGTAACTACAATGTTAAGTAAACAATAAAAAAATACTCAGGCAGGATGCTCTTTGACATTGATTTTAGCAATATTTGGGGGGGGGGGGATAAATCTCCTTAGGAAAGGGAAACAAAAGCAAAAATAAACAAATGGGACTACATCAAACTTAAAAGCTTTTGCACAGTGAAGGAAACTGTCAACAAAATTAAAAGGCCTCATACTGAATGGGAGAAGATATTTGCAAACAAAATATTCATTAAGGGGTTAAGATCCAAAATATACAAAGAGCTCATACAACTCAACATCAAAAAAAGAAACAATCCAATTAAAAATGGGCAAAGAATCTGAATAGACATTTTTCCAAAGAAGATATACAGATGGCCAACACGCACATGAAAAGATGCTCGATATCACTAATCATCAGGGAAATGTAAATTAAAACCACGAGCTGTCAACTTCACACCTGTCAGAATGCCTATTATCCAAAAGACAACAAATACCAAGTGTTGGCAAGGATGTAGAGAAAAGGGAACCTGTATGCATTGTTTACAGGAATGTAAATTGGTGCAGTCACTATGGAAAACAGTATGGAGATTACTCAAAAAATTAAAAATAGAACTACCATATGACCCAGGAATTCCACTCCTTGCTTTTTATCCAAAGAAAACAAAAACACTAGTTTGAAAAGATATATGCATTGCAGTATTATGTACAATAGCAAAGATATTAAAGCAACCTATGTGCTCATCGATAAATGAATGGATAAAGAAGATGTGGTATACACACACACACATAAACACACACAATGGAACATTACTCAGCCATAAAAAAGAATTAAATCTTGCTGTTTGTGACAACATGGAGAGACCTAGAGGGAATATGCTAAGTGAAATAAGTCAAACAGAGAAAGACAAATACCATATGATTTCACTTACATATGAAATCTTAAAAAAAACACAAATGGACAAATGTAACAAAACAGAAACAAACTTATAGATACCATGAACGGGGCGGGGGGGGGAATGGGGTGATGAGAGAACTAGGTGAGGGAGATTAAGAGGTACAAACTTCCATGTATAAAATAAATGTCACAGGTATGAAATATACAGTGTGGGGAATTTGTCAGTCATGATATCACATGTTTATATGATGATAGATGGTAATTAGACTTATCATGGTCATTTTGAAATATATGGAAATATTGAATCACTATGTTGTGCACAAGGAACTCACGTAGTGTTGTACATCAATTATACTTCAAAAACAAACTCATAGAAAAAGAGACAATATTTTTGCTTTTCAGAGGTAGGAAGTAGAAAGAGTGGGAATTGGATAAAAGTGGTCAAGTTACAAACTTCTAGTTATAAGAAAGAACGTACTAGGGATGTAATGTATAACATGGTTAATATAATGAACACGGCTGTATGTTATGTATGAAAGTTACTAAGAGAGTAAATCCCAAGAAAAAAATTTTTTTTCTTTCTTATTTTGTATCTATACGAGATGATGGATGTTCACTAAACTTATTGTGATAATCATTTTATGATGTATCTAAGTCAAATCATTATGCTGTACACCTTAAAATTATACAGTGCTGTATGTCAATTCTATCTCCATAAAACTGGAAAAAGGTTCCATAATACTGTTGCAGGGATAAAGAAATGAGTCACTGGAATAGAATAGAGATCCCAGAAAACTGTATACTTTGGAACATATTTCAATTTATCTATCAATTTATATTTCATACAGAATAGGAGTAAAGAAACTATTCAGATTTGATATGCATGTATTATACATGTACAATGTATTAAATAAAACATGTATTGTATATATATGCATGCATTACTTATGTTATAGTTTATATGCATATGTATACAAATATATATAAAACAATGGAAACATTTAAAAAGTGTGTGTGTATGTGTGAAAAATGGTAACATTTCACATTAATTGGGAAAGGATCAACTATATAATACATGATGGTTTCCCAATGGTTACCACTGTAAAAAAAAAAAAAATCCCACTTCATTTAGACATAAAAATAAATTTCAGACGAAAAAAAGATCTAAAGGTTAAATAACAATAATTCAATCTTTTAAAAAGAAAATGTGGGAACTATATAACATTTTTGTTGCAAGAATTTCTTGACAAAGCACAAACCAACAAACCATGGCACAGGGTAGGTGCTCAAATGTCTATTTAAGAAATTAAAAGATGGATCATATGTTCACATTAAAGTTCTTAAAATCTTTTATGATTAAAATATTATTTTCAAAGTTAAAAGAAAAGCCATAGTCAACAGAAGACATTTTTAACAAACCTAAGCAATGCAATTCAAAAAAAAAAAAAAAAAAAAACCTAAAAATTGGCGAAGGGTTGAGGCAACTCATAGAATTAGAAAGCCAAATGGTTAATAAATGTTTTAAAAAAATGTTTCCTTGAGTAATCAGAAAATTATAAATTGAAACCAATGAGATACATTGAATACTATTTGGATTCAAAGGACATTTCAAAAATGACAGCCTCAAGTGTTATCCGCCATGTGGAGAAATGAGAATTCAGACTCTTGAGGGGAGTGAGTGTAAGTGATTCAGCCACTTTAGAGACCTCACTGCAGGGTTCTGTTCCCTGTGGAACCTCACAGAAAACTGCCATCAGTTACGAGATCTCAGGGGCAGGTCCTCAGGCTGCATTTCTTCAGCCAGTGTTCACTTGTTAATCAACATTAAGTCTAAGGAAGCACTCTCCCTTACTGTTTCCTCAATATTCTTAGATATGAAATCACCAGCAAGGCAAATCAAGAATTTAACACACACTCCACTTTTAGTAAAATTAGAATCTAAGCAGATGTCCAGACACTTGAAGTTTCTAATCATTATTATATTTCACATCCTTACAACATTTGTGGTTTTTATTATGAAGTAATTATCCATACTATTTATTGCTTATTCTAAGACAAGGAAGGTGTTTAAGATTGACCTTATGTGTATCCTGATTCATGGTTTCAAGACACTCCGTCATCTAAAAATAATTCCCTAAAGAATGTGTTGCTCTTCAGATTTTAAAAAACTCCTGAATTGCAGACAAGACAATATTTCTTGGCTTTTTTTCAAACTCATGCCTTCTTTTGATAAAAGAGGGAAAAAACCATTAATGTCATACAATTTGAGGTTTCAAAATAAATAAGACTAAAAATAAATCAGATCTGTTAGACAAAACACCGCTTTGATTTCAAACTATACCTTTCACAGAATTCTAATGTGGTCTCTCAGAATATGTTACAAGAACCAGGTGTTAAATAAAGAATGAGGTGCTTAGCAAACAATAAAGTATGACCTTAGGATGAGTCATTTTCTGTGTTTAAAACATATATTTTAAAATATTTCCATATGTATGAAAGTCTGAAGCATTACATATAACTTTTTATAGCTAGTTTAATGAAAGAGACAGTAAGTTAGTTATCATACCTGTGGACACAAGGTTTCCAGGTGATTGGCTGCAACTTTGACGATCTTAATTCCATCTTCATTTGTTGACATGGAACAAGCAAGATTTGCCACCTTAAATACAATATAAAACAATGGAAATTATCTCAGATTATGAAGGAAATGCAGAAACATTTGTCATCCTAGACAAGTAAGAGTATGTACATGTTCACAGAAAATCTCAATGACAAACAACAGCATTTTCATAAATGTCACTGGTATCTGCTTTATGGAAGCATTCAGAGAATCTGTTGATATTGAATAACAACAAAGGGCTTCCCTGGTGGCGCAATGGTTGAGAATCTGCCTGCTAATGCAGGGGACAGGGGTTCGAGCCCTGGTCTGGGAAGATCCCGCATGCCACGGAGCGGCTGGGCCCGTGAGCCACAATTACTGAGCCTGCGCGTCTGGAGCCTGTGCTCCGCAACAACAGAGGCCGCGATAGTGAGAGGCCCACGCACAGCGATGAAGAGTGGCCCCCACTTGCCGCAACTAGAGAAAGCCCTCGCACAGAAACGAAGACCCAACACAGCCATAAATAAATAAATAAATGAATAAATAATTTTTAAAAAATAAATTAAAAAAATAATAAATAACAACAAAGGGCCATGGAAAATCATTTAAAGCCGAAAGGAAGACTGGTGAGTGAATTAGTAAACCCTGTACAGTCTCTTGGTATCAACACCTAACCCATAATAAGATGCTAACTATTATGGTTTCCTAAGGGACTGAAAAAAAAGTTTACCTATGGATTGAATGCCGATAGATTCTTGGAATCTCATATGATTGTGGTGTATTTTAAGTTTGTAATTGGTTTATTATTTCCCAGAGGTCTATTATGCATACTTAAGTTGCATTAAGCATGACTGTATCTTTATTCATGTTTTATTCAGCATCAAATATGCTGCAAAGCTGGACAAATACAAGATAATTGAATTCTTCTTCCTGTTCTTGATTTTCTACTACAACTTCGTAGGCACTATTTGACATTCGAGCAGTCAATTTGATTCAAGCCCTTAGTAATACCCATATTCTTTTATGCATTATTGCTTTTGAAATTCACACTCTTTTCCAGGGAAATGGGTGCCCTTTTAAATAACTACATTCACGTCCATTACCTAAGTCCAACGTTTACAAATAATTTCTTTATACCATGAATGAGTCATGAGAAATATCATGGAATTCCTTTCTTTTCCTTTGAACCTCACTCTTATTCAACATTCCCCTTGCTAACAGGTGAGTATTCATGTGCAGAGGCAATGTTTTCTCTGATCTACAAAATACGTCGTTGTCTTCATCACTGCAAAGAGATTGCTTTTCTAACAATCATTTTCCTAATAGCTCTGTTAGCTATTATATACTTTAGCACATGGCAAGTTTTACTGATCAAATCCAAAATGCATTCAGTTGCAGAGAAACCGCACTTAAACTGCATGCAGTGGAAGCGAACAACAAACATATCCTTGGATGACTATTTGTAGAGTACCACAAACTGTTACTTACATGGATTTGCAGCCTTTGCTTTTTTTATAGCATTACTTTAAATATGTCAACAGTGAAACAACTCCATGGTTTGCATTTACATATAATGAAATAGCAGCCATACATTATTTAACTGGGGAACGGCATTGTTCACTTTATTAATATACATGGAAATGGCTTACTTGAAAAGGTCTTTTGTTGGCTTGAAGGTCACAATGCCTCAACTTTCATATCTGACACATAATTAGCACATTTGTGAATTATTTGAAAAGGGCAGCAGTTTCTTTGCCCCTCTCCCCCATTCCCAAAGCCCCACTCACAGAAAGTAAAATTTAGCAGTCTAACTGCTTTAATATGTCTCATAATAATATGCACTGCACTTGCAGAAAGTAGCTATCTGTAAATTTGAGCACTCTTTGTTTTAAGTAAAAATTTTAAATTATTGCCTCAATCTTTTGGTCAAATCAGATGAATGTTGGTTAAATCCAAAGTTTAAAATTACAGAAAGGTACTCTATATAGGCACCCTTTTTTTAAAAAAAGTTATTTTATATAGGAGCATAGCTGATTAACAATGTTGTGTTAGTTTCAGCTGTACAGAAAAAGGATTCAGTTACATATGTATCTATTCTTTTCCAAATTCTTTTCCCATTTAGGTTATTACAGGATATTGAGCAGAACTCCCTGTGCTATACAGTAGGTCCTTGTTGGTTATCTATTTTAAATATAGTAGTGTGTACATGTCAATCCCAAACTCCCAATCTATCCCAAACAACCCAATCAAAAAAATGGGCAGACGACCTAACTAGACATTTCTCCAAAGAAACAGACATACAGATGGCCAAGAGGCACATGAAAAGATGCTCAACATCACTAATTATTACAGAAATGCAAATCAAAACTACAACGAGATATCACCTCACAACAGTCAGAATGGCCATCATCAAAAAGTCTACAAACAATAAATGCTGGAGAGGGTGTTAAGAAAAGGGAACTCTCCTTCACTGTTGGTGGGAATGTAAATTGATACAGCCACTATGGAGAACAGTATGGAGGTCCCTTAAGAAACTAAAAATAGAGCTACTATATGATCCAGCAATCCCACTCCTGGGCATATATCCAGAGAAAACCATAATCTGAAAGCATACATGCACCCAATGTTCACTGCAGTGCTATTTATAACAGCCAAGACATGGAAGCAACTTAAATGTCCATCAACAGAGGAATGGATAAAGAAGATGTGGTAGATATACACAATGGAATATTACTCAGCCATTAAAAAGAATGAAATAATGTCATTTGCAGCAATATGGATGGACCTGGAGATTATCATACTAAGTGAAGTCAGACAGAGAAAGACAAATATCATACGATATTGCTTATATGCGGAATCTAAAAAAAATGATACAAATGAACTTATTTACAAAACAGACTCACAGACTTAGAGGTCACCAGGAGGAAGGGTGGGGACACTCTTTTACTTTATTTATTTTTAATATTTCATCTTTACCTTTTTTCCCTTTTAAAAACACATTCTTCTTCTGGACATTTTCTGGTCTCCATGTTTATTGTAGCCAATTCAGTGACTAATGTTAACATAAAAATCATCCTAAACACAAAGTTTCTATTTATATTAGCAGACTTAAGTCTTACAAAACTCTCAATTGAAAATACAACACACCTCAAAGTTTTCTACTCAATTAATGATTATATTAACACTCTTTCTGTCTTCCTTTATTCGGACATACCCAAACTTCTCCTTACCAGAACTGTTCTATGTCAGGCAAACTTTCTAGATAATCAAGTACTATTTCCAGATTATTAAGGCATGTGGAGTTTTAGTGATATTTTATACAAACAAATTGAATTTATAGGATAGCTAGTATTCTGTGACCAAATAGAGAAAGTTATGTGATAAAAATCGCTTTATATTTCTAATTTGAGTGATTTGTGACATATTTTCTAAGTCACATGAATGTGTAAATGAAAGCCAAATTTTTTCTAACAATATTCCTAAGTTCTGTGTGGCTCTTTAGGCAGTCAGGTATGTTCCCAAGCATGGCATGAAGGCAACTCCCTATTGGTCAAAGAAAACAGCATGCAAACAAAATATTTTAAAAAACAGTTTGAGATATTTGGACATCTGACAGCTTTTATATATCTAACTTTGACAGTGCTTCAAAAGTCTGTGTAAAGTTTCATTATTCAAGAGATCCTTGTGAAAGATTTTTGCCCACTAAGGAAAACTGTTCACAGAGAGGTTTTGGAGACAAATAGATCTGGGTTTTAACTCAATTCCCACAATTAATAAAATTTCTGACCATGGCCAAAATGTTAACATCTCTGAGATCATTCTGTCACCTATAACGTGGGTATGATAGTATCAATCTCACTGGAGTATTTTGAGGATTAAATGAGATAGTTTGTGAAGATAGCCTGATACCAGGTAGCCCTGACCATGTATCAATTTCCTTCCAGCTCATCTCCCTTCTATTAATGGGGGGTGGGAAAGAACATTCACTCTCTCAAGAGGTTTTATAGAATTAAAACTTCAGGAGTCTAAAGAAATTTGACAAAATGTCTAATCAAAGAGCCACAAATTCAAATGTTTACAGGACTCATGCAGGGAATACAAACATAGAGTCTAGATGTTAACAGTGGTTAGGGTGCTTGGTGGTACCCCAGGCAAACATGAGTGTGTATGCCCTGCCTAAAGGCATTAGGCCTCATTAAAACAAGTTGAAATACAAGGAAAAACTCACTTCCTTAACCAAGCTAACAGTCTGTTGACTTACTTTAGTTCATAGTTCACCAATTTGTGACCTCTGACCTCATTCTCTAATCCTCTATTGTATAAATAGGAAAACAAAGTCAGAGAGAAGAAACATACTCAAACTATCCAAGGACAGGGAGACTATTAATCAAGGCTATGTGTGTGCTATTTATGCCATCCTGAATTAAAGCATTGAAAAGTCTCCTGCATTGAAATGATTGACCAGACTTTTTATTGATATTGTGCTATATCCTTAGCCAAGACCAAGAAAATCAGAGCCTAAATTATCCTAAATAAATGAGACCAAGGGCACTCAGGTAAATTCACAAGTTTATTAAAAAGACAAGGCCAGGACATAACGTTCTTTCATTTTTACAAAAGATTAAGCTATATCATTAAAATAATTGCTGATACTCTATCTAATAATTGCAAAAGTCAAATTTTAAAAAAATTTCAGACAGGGACATGTTTTCATGTTACTCAGAGGGGAGTGATTTTTTAACATCAGCACCTCACTTGTGAGCCTCTTTCCTTCTCACCAGTCCTTGTGCCCTCTAAGATGTATATCTCATTCTAAATGCTTTAAACTTGAATGTACTGCCCTTTCAGGTCTATTAAAAAAAAAGTTGTAGAAAAAAAGCCTGACCAGGCAATTCTTGAACTAATTCACATTTATTACCATCTTGTTGATGTTTGTTCTCCTCTTCCTGGTTCCTACTTCAGTTTCTGAATACCAATTTTGAATGTCCCTGCCATCTTTTCTATTTGCTGGACTTTTCCCCTTCACCTGGCATAGAACATGGTACCTCTCACTCCCTGACCCATGTTCTGAAGTGAGAAATTCCGTGCTCTGGAACCTGGCCTCATAAAACCCTGCCAGCTAGGCCAGTTCCATCAAGGTCAGGGAGTTGGCCATACTTGACCCCCCTCACCACCAATGACTCACGAATGGCAGTATCAAGGAAAGCTATAAAAAAGATATTTGGAGAGTGGGTATATTTTCAATGACCTTTAAATCAGTCTACCATGCTATAGGCTTAACTCTGCTGTTTATCATTACTCTGTTCTGAGTTGATAAAGAGATTGAATTTTAAAAGTACTGAATACCAGAGCATGCTATATTTTAACATTCTAATATCAAGTGTTACTTGAAATCTCAGGTGCACTATTGTCCTCTCAAGTCATCTTAGACAACTGAAATGGTATCGTTGATAGGAACAAGCTCACTATTTGGACAGCTGCTCATCATACATCATTCATTCTGTCACTAAGGAGCTCTCACACAGATATTTACCTGCGATATAATTTCTCAAGAACATGAAGCAAACTTTGATGTTTGGTGAGATTTCCATTGTTGCATATTCATTGTTTATATATAGTTCACATAGTTAATTGTAATATCATGTCACTGTATATCTTAGCTCTCAAGGGGGAAGAAAGGTCACTGTCTCATTTTCATTCACTCTTCTCTCTGGCAGATGGTCATGCAACTCCTGTGTAAACACTTTCAGAGACAGAATTTACTGTTTTGCAGGGCAGCCTATTCCCGTTGCAGGGTAGTCCAAAGTTACACAAGTTAAGAAGTTCTTCCTTATAATGAGGTGAAATCTTTCTCTCAACAACTTTCTCACAGTGGTTATAGAATCTAAAATGTCAAATATCTTCAATAATAGAAATAAGGTTGGGCTCATAGAAAATCTTTATTAGTAGTCCTCAACTTGTGGGATAAGTTAGATGGTGAGCATAATAGAATCACCAGTATAGCTATTAAAAGAAAAGTCCAGGTTCCTCTGCCAAGATATTCTGATATATTAAGTATGTCTATGGGTGGAACTTAGAAGAGGTATAAGGTATGTTTAATTCAATTTTTTAAAGTTCCCCAGGTGATTCTGATATACCACCATCCACACACACATACACACAACACAGAGAAACATATTTAGACTTTGGGTTGATTTTCATTTGTTTGGATAGATACTCCTTCCTGAAAATTAATGTAAAGGGGTGAAAATCTACAAGAAATATGAACTGAATATATATGGAAGAGGCTAGGAATCATAGAAAAGGCTTCGCAAATTAGAGACAAGAAATAATGACCTATACTACCACCTGAGAAATAGGGCTTAGTCTATTAGGGCTACTATAACAAAAGTAAATATACTGGGTAGCTTACAAACAACAGAATTTATTTCTCACAGTGCTAGAGGCTGGGGACTCTAGAATCAAGGTGCTGCCAGACTCAGTGTCTGGTGAGTACCAGCTTTCTGGTTCATAGACTAAACCCTCTAGCTGTAACCTGACATGGCAGAAGAGGTGAGGGATCTCTCTGGGGCTTCTTTTAATAAGGGCACTAGGGGCTTCCCTGGTGGCGCAGTGGTTGAGAATCTGCCTGCCAATGCAGGGGACACGGGTTCGAGCCTTGGTCTGGGAAGATCCCACATGCCGCGGAGCAACTGGGCCCGTGAGCCACAATTACTGAGCCTGCGCGTCTGGAGCCTGTGCTCCGCAACAACAGAGGCCGCGATAGTGAGAGGCCCGCGCACCGCGATGAAGAGTGGCCCCTGCTTGCCACAACTAGAGAAAGCCCTCGCACAGAAACGAAGACCCAACACATCCATAAATAAACAAAAATAAATAAATTTTAATAAGGGCACTAATCACATATATGAGGGTTCTTCCCTCATTACCCAATCACCTTCAAAAGGTTCTACCTCCCAATACCATCACCTTGTGTGTTAGGATTTCAACATATGAATTTTGGGGGACACAAACATTTAGTCTATAACAAATAGAGAAAAGTTTAAAAATCAAAATACTCAGGAAACAAGAAAATCAAGTGTAGGAGAAATTTCTGGCCTTCTCCCCAGTATCCCATTCCTTTTTCTGTCAATAACATTCTGATTTCCCTTCGGAGAACTATTCTCTCCTCCTCTAACCCAGTGGTATGAAATCTTGGTATGACAGTTAATCAAAGCTCCTAGTCCTCCCCTGGCCCTGGTGTGGGCATATCCATCACTTCCTGCATGGATCCCTGGAGCAGTTCCTGTTCCTACCCAATCTCAGCCCTCTTCTCTCAGTTTGCCTGTATTTTTGTGCGCTACCTTGTACCTTCAAATGATGTCTCTTTTGTTTTCTACTTAAGTAAGCCAAATTCATATTATCTTGCATGCAACTATAACTGAATGTAGTACTGAACTAGAAATTTACACACCACTATGCACTAATTTCAGATGGTTACTCTCAGCAAAGTTAAAGGCTGGCAATGCAGAACCATAATCATTTCAGTGGAAGGCACTTTCTAGTCAAATGTCTGCCTCTGGATTTAGGCAACCTGGATACCCTAGTATCAGGGGCAAATGCAGAGAAGAAGATGTTCATTTCAGTTCCTGCACATATAGATAAATGTGTTTTTACCTGTCTTCTTTTGAATATCTAATCCCTTGATGTCTATTAGAACATTTTACAGACCAGGTAAAAAAGGACATCTAGTTCTTGAAGAAAATAATTTAGCAATTGTGTTTATCCTTTTGTGAGCTGTTTATTATATCTAAAAGCCATCCTTTCATGTGCTCTTTTAAATCCATACCTATACATTAAGGCCTGGATCAGATAACATCTCTTCCACAAACCCTTCTCAGACACCCAGAATCATAATTCATACTCCCACAAGTATAGCACCTACTTTATTCTTCCTAGACTCACTTACGTATTTTTCAGATGGTAAACTGCTAGAAGGTAAAGACAACTATGTATTCTTTTTTAAAAATTTTTTATCAGCCAAAGTATCCTAAAAATAGAATTTAGTCTATGTAAATAAATAAAAAAATAGTTTATCTTTGTTCATCTGGAAACTGAATTATCATGAATAGATATCTTCTATTGTGTCTTAGTACATGCAATGAATGTATATCTTAGAGGGCTTAGTACATTTCCAACTTAATTGGAAACTGTGTCCTTCCTCTGCCCCCTCCTCATCAAAAAAAAAAAGTTTCTAATTATCTATTACAGGAGCATAAAGGTTAGTATCATTACTTTAAGTTATGGAGGAAAATACTTGAGGAAAGAAAGCCCTTGAGTCATTAAACTTAATTGCCTTGAGTTGATTTCAGTCCGACTGTTTGTATATTGGGAACATCAAAATCTGACAAATCTGTAGCAAAGATACAAATAAACACTTGAAGTAAGGATACAGATACAGTATAGCTAAAACAAGTTCTTTATTTGTGACTTGGCATTTACAAAAGATTAGATTGCTTTCTGAATTTAGAAAAGAATAAAGATTCACAAAAGCTTGTGAAGAGCTGTGAAGAAGGAAAAGAGAGGAAGGGTCTACAGTGGATATTAATTAGGAAGTCGCTAGCTTATCAATAGCAATTGGATGTGTGTGAGTAGGGAGTAAATATTCTTAGAAGAGTACCTAAGATACCAATATTTATTAGGCAGATAGAAGAAGATAAACCTATGATGGGTCTTGGAAAAAGTGGCCAGAGATAGAGGTTACCCACAATACTCTGATGTCACAGAGGATAGGAGAAGAGAAAGTTTCAAGAAGGTGGTTACAACTATCAAATAAGAAGAAGTCAAGTAAGTAATTCCTGAAATTATTCACTGATTCAGCCACACAGAGGGCCATTGTTGGTTGAGGCAGAATGATGATGGTCAGACTAGCGTAGTGTGGACAGAGGACAGTGTAGGTGGTGAGGTAGCCCCATGTGTCTTGTGACACGAAGCAGAGAGCTAGAGGCTGCCTAGACAATACTCACTCCCATTCCCTTATCAATCCATTTGTTTTGATTTCTTCTCTCAAAACATCTCCTGAATCATCTACTTTTCTTGCTCCCTACCCTAGTCAAGTTTACTGTCAGTTTTATTTTTTCATTCAGGCTTAGCTTTTACTCTCAGCCACTGTGCCTTCTCTACAATATGTTCACCACACTGCAGCTGATGATTTTTTTCGAATGCAAATTTGATTCCCCCATCATCATCTCCCATTCCCACTCCACATTCCCTTCCCTACAAGGTCCTCTATAGTCTGGTCCAAGACTCATCACCCATAGTTCTTTTTCTCTCTTTACTTCAGCTATGTCAACCTATTTTCAAATATCCATGCTTCCTTCTGCCACAGGACATTTGCACATGCTGTATTCTTTAGCCTGGAATGTGCTCCTCCTCCTTCATTGCCACATTTATACCACTTAGACATGGTTAACTGCAGGTCTCTGCTCCCAAGTAAATTTTTAGAAAGTTTTTCACCAATACTGCATTCCCCTACCCACCACTGAGACCTCTCTCTAACCAAGTCAGGTTTTTCCTTCAGAGCCTGATTCTCGATTTGTAATTATACATTTACTGAAAAGTTTATTTGATTAGTGACCATTTCCTCTGCTTTATAAGAGCAGGGCCCTTACTTGTTCATCATTGGACCCTCAGTTTCTAGTACCTGATATATGGTAGCCAAACAATAGTCCTTCAGTGAATGAATAAATGCATGAGTGCATGGATCAGTATGCTTACGAATCCCCAAAGAGAGGATGAAAAATTGAGTTTAAAGGGAGGAGGCAGCAGCAGAAATTCAGGACAAGCGAGAAAGGGAAATGAAATTTCCCTCTGAAATTCATTTGCAATATTCCACAAAGGCTTAGACAGTTGGACTTCAAAGAAAAGTAACACACTTTTCTTCTAGTCTGCTCATGGTACTTAACAAAGCTTGGGGGGCAGCTTCTTTTGAGTTTTAGTTTCACTTAAGATATCAAATTGGGAACAACTGATTAGCTCCCAATTTAGCTTTTAATTTATTTATTTTTAATCAAGCAAAATAACTCTTCAAAGGACCCAAGCTGGCTGCCAAATGCTGGTGGGTAAGGCAGACGGAAAGAGGCGCGATAACTCCCATGAACAAACCCAGGAGCTTCAGCATCTCCAGCAGCACGTAACGTAACGCATGCTTTGTTTCCAGGTAAGCCTAGCTCAGGGCACTGGGACCGAGTGTGAGAAGTGTAGAAGGGGGTCTGTGACCTCTCAGTGTTGGCATCCAAGGGACCTCTGGCTAAGCAAGCCATTTCTTCTGTTCCTCCTGGTCAGACAATGCTGCTGTGCTGCTCCTTGTAGTAACAAGAAATGACCACGAATTATGAGTTTTGTAGAATATTTAACTGATAGAATTGTGTCATAAAAGTGCATAACAAGGTGCAGGTAAACAGTTTCCTCAAGTAACAAATATTGATTATGCACCTATGATGTGGGCTAGGAACTGCCCGAGAACTCAAAGACAACACAAGCAAATCTCAAGAAATATAACCTATTTAAGGGGACACATGAAAGAGAGAATAAAACTGTAGTTTCTAAGTACGATAGGAAGCTAGAGGTAGGTGAACCTCCTAGTGACTGCAGTCAGGCTGTTTCATGGAAACAAACTATTGCCAAGGAACTTAATATTCTCCAGGACTTTGCATCTCAAATTGCCTCCCAAATGTTATAAATCTTAAATCACGCAATCCTGTCTCTGATATTAGTTTTGCTAATGTAACCATTTACTTCTCTGTCTTTGGTTATCCATCTATAAGATTAGCAGATTAATTATTTGACTTCTAGGCCCCCTTCCATTTCAATGATCACATTTTACTGATTGTGTAACTTGATAACAAAATTAGACAGGAAGTAGGCAGGGGGCAGAACTATCAGGCAATTTTGTTTTTAATTGAAACATCACATTTCTAAATAAAATATTAGCAATTAACTCCATCTATGTAATTAAAGACTAATAATACAGCAAGACAATGCAGTTTCTCCTAGGAATAAAACAGTGGCTTGTGATTGAGAAATCCTACCAATGAAATTCCTTGCTTTACTATATTTTAACAGATTTTAGAAAAGCATTTGATAAAGTTTTATGCATATTCTTATTAATACAAAACAAAGCTAAACTAAAACAGAACAAAAACAAACAAAAGTCTTAGTGAGCTATGAATAGAATAAATTATTCTTAACCTGAGACAGGTCAAATTACAGAAAATTAAAGAAAATTATAGAATCCTGCTCAAAAGTCAAGATTAAAATAGCATTCCCCTTGTCACTGAGGTTAACCAATACTTTACTCCAGGTTCTAGCCAATACAAATGAACCTAAAAAATAAGTGACAGCTCCAAATATTGTAAAGAAAGAAGAAATATTTACGTTTCTCAGGTGACAAAGTTGAGATAAATCCCAACTCTTATCATGAGTTATATATGCAAAGGAAGTGGGATCAATTTTGCCATGAAGAAAAGCATCCCATTTTAACTATATGTTTCTATATTGACTGAAATTTTTCCAAGTATCTTTTTCATAAATGGTTATCTAATTAGAAAAATAAAGGGGAATGATGAAATAGTTTTATATTTATTGACTTGGAAATGTGCTAATGATAAGTAAAGTGTATAAAATGATCTCTTTATTAAAGATGATGAATATGTGTGTGTGTCAGAAAGTATGATGTCTAAAATGTTGTTCGCCAAAATGGTAACTGGGCTTATCTCTGAGAGGTAAGATTCAAGATAATTTCAACTTTCTTTTATTATAATTTTAAAAATTTATAGTTTGGGTTATTATAATGAGAATGAATCACTTTTATAACCAGAAAAGACAATATAGTAATTTTCATTTTGAAGAGAATAAAATTTTTCTATATCTATATCTGAAATTTTAATACCAACATATTAATCATGACACTTACTGCAAAATCTGAGGATCCAGAATCACTTAAAAATACGGTTTCCAGAAAGTACAGATATAATGTTTAAGGGCTGTTAGGTAGAAAATAGCTTGGGTTGTTTCATAACTGTTTTATTTAAAATGATTCACAAATATGATTGCTAATTCACAATAGGAAAACCAGACATTGGTTTTCCCTCATGTTGTCTTTAATATAATGGCAAATATCAAATGATTCAAAGCCCATTGCCAATGAGAAAATCAGATCACCCAAAAGTGATTTTAATAGCGAATAAAAATTCAATTTGTTTGGAATGTTAATGGCATTCCATGCATGGGGTGTGTGTGTATGTGTGTTTGTGTGTGTCTGTGTGCCTGTCTGTGTCTGTGTGCAATAGATACGAGGTGATGATCCTTGTGATTAAGGGATTATAACATAGTCCTACATTCCTTTTCTTTTTCTTATTTTAACCTTGCCCTCCAGTTCAACTCAAATTTGCATCTGAACTTCTTGTTCCTCTCCAATGACTCATTAAAGATGAAAATATTCATTTGTCTAAGTGGACATATGTCAATGTTATTCTAAAAAACAGGCATTAGTATGCTGTGTCAGGATGTGCCATCACAAAAGAAACAAATGAGATGAAAACACACACACACACATGCACGCACAGGACTTAAACAGGTTTGGCTGTTAGAGTATTGCTTCTAATAAATTATCTGAAGTATATGTTACATAGCTCAAATTGAGGACTGCAATGTATACTGCTCTAAAAGTCCCATTTTACCAAACACATTTCTCATCTTTTATTTTGGAACAATATATAACTATATATGAATATACAGACACCATAATGATATGCCGTATAAATTATAAGGGTAAAACCAACTAGACAGTTTTCTCAAGGTCCCTCTCTAAATTAAGCTATTATTAACCTCAGAATCACGACCCAAAGGATAAAAGTATGTGCCACCTGCCAAGTTAATGTAATATAATAAACAGCAACAAATAAAATCTATTTAACTACCAAAGAGAAAAAACAAATCTAAACTATAAATTAAAAACAAGATCAAGTGTTGTTTCCTGAACTAGCGATATACTTTGTTGTCTCCCGAAAATTACGTACAAAGTGAAGCATGCAGGTCTAATAAGTCCTTATAAATAGGATCAGTGTGTAAAGGGCACATGTCAAAAAATACTCTAATTGGCCTTCAATATCACTGAAATTGACATCAAATTTCAAGGCAGTTTTATAGCCAGTGACCTGACCTCTCAAGCGGCAGAAAGAGAACTGATTTTTTAAAAGACAGAATATGCTATATATAGCCAGTATAAAGTTTTTCAGTTAAATTCTGAACCAACATTTTTTTGTACATATCACTCTATTCAAAAATGCCATCGTGGAAAAAGAAGTTGTTATACACTGCAAAGTTAATTGAATTGTATAAACTTCAAGGATATGTCAAGACTATCTGATTTCCAGACAAATCAAGACATCCCTACCCAGATGCATTCCCAACTTTCATGAAAGAAGGGGTCTCTTAGCAGAGTGATAGTTGGTAATCAATTGTCCCGACAGCATTGCCTTCAGGGGATCGATAGTTTATTGAGGAAAGAGCTAAACAGTAAAGCATAATGACTCTGGTAGAATTACAGAATGTTATGGAAACAAGAAGGGCTTCTAGCTCAGCCTGGGGAGAGGGGCAGGTGAGAAGTGACACCTTCCAGGAAGAAGGCAGTGTGGGCAAATGCAGGGAGGTGGGTGCTGCGTGAAGGATCTGCAACGCTCACCGAGGTCCAGGGTGCTGTAGGGAGGGTGGGAGGGGCACAGACCTCTGCTCTGCGACTCCCCAGGCTCTCTGTAGTTCCTGGCTTGCTCATTTGCTGCCCCCCAGTGGACGAGAGTTCCCTATGGCAGAAACCTTCTCCTGGAGGTCTCCTGAGTCCCCAGTACCTGTGTGGTGTCTGGCATTCTCTGCTCTTGGATGTTCTTCATGATGCTCTGCCCCAGCCTGCTCACAGTTGAACTCACCCACTTCTAATCCTACACCACAACCTGCCCCTCTGCCCGGTCTCCCATCTCAGGAACCAGTTTCCACGCCCACCCAGTTCCTGAGCCGGAAGCCTGGGGTATCATTCTGGACTCCCCTCTCACTTATTTTGGAAGATATCAAAACAATAACCTGTGCAACTATTTTTTTTTTTTTTTGTCTTGCAGGCATCTGTTTATGATTAAATTCTAACTTTGAGAGACATAGGCAAACAAGCTTTAAAATTATGAGAATTATATAAACCCGGAGAAAGACTCTTTTCTCTCAGCATAAACGGCCCAGGGTGAATCAGACAAATCGAAAGAACACAAAGTGTATGTGAGAGAGTGTGTGTTTACAGAGAAGTGAGAGTGGGGTAAGCATGTTTGTGTTTGTGTGTATGCATATGAAGTTCCCAGCAGAATATGCAAATCTGTACACTGGTGTTAAATACTATGATTTCTATGTCCCCTCATCCTTGGGTTCCCTGAATCTTTGAGGGCTCCTTGAACGGGTTCTGGATTTAAATCACATGATAAATAGTGGGGTTAGCTAAATAATAATACAAAAAGAAAATCAAAGATTTAGGCCCCTATAAATTTGACAAAGATATGAGTTATAATATGTTTGATCTCAACCACCCCTTAAGTTTCCAATAGGTCTAGAAGGGAGGAGGGAGACAGAAGGAGAAAGAAACGTTATTTTACTAACCTTCCTTAATTGGAGCAAAGCAATATGTTAATTCTATCTGCACAAGATTAACTTGTGAAATCCTTGACAACAGAAACCATGTTACCCCTCTTTGTTGTTCTAAGACTTTGCAAGGAATGTTACTCATAAAACTCCTATCAAATTGGACAAATTCAAGCCAACATTGCAAATAAAATATTTTTCACATCGTCTTCGCTACAAAGTTCATGACTGACCTGTTTATAGAGGGCTAACGACAACATTCAAAGAAGAACAGAAGATGGGGAAAATGTTTCCAAGGTTCAAGAAATGAAAGACTTAGATATAAATACACAAAACAAGATATTACATGAGTAAAAAACTAATTGCTGATGGTCTTCAGAGTAAGCAAATCATGCAACGAAGCCTTAAAAAATTTAGCTGGATTATTTTAAAGAATCTTAAAGAAAGATAGTTTCGGGACTTCCCTGCAGGTCCAGTGGTTAAGTCTCCGCGCTTCCACTGCAGGGGGCGCGAGGTGGATCCCTGGCCAGGGAACTAAGATCCCACATGCAGCGCGGCATGGCAAAAAAATAAAATTTAAGAAAAAAAAAGAACGATAGTTTCTATGTATCAAACAATTTTTTAAACTACAAATATGACTACCTTGTTAAAAGGTACATGTTAATAGAAAACATAAAAGTTTTAATAAATCTCAGTACTGGAAGATCTCTGGATGATAAAAATCAGAAATTTCTGGATAAAATTAAAAATTCTCTTTAATAACTAGTGAATGGTCTAATGAAAACTAATGTTATTCCAAAAACCTAAAGTTAAATTTTGTTATTGTTGTAAAGATAGAAATGGAATAGTTCCTATGTATTTAGTTGTTTTCAATTTTCCTATCAAGCAATATGAAGCTTGAATCAAATACAGGAAAGTGGTGCTTCACCTAAGGTAACTGTGTGCACATCAGCCGCACGGCTCCACGTGGCTGCACGGGCCAGGCTGGATCCTCACCAGCACTGCGTCAAGGTCTCGATTCAGAGCCACGGGAATTGGAGGGCATTTTGCAATATCTAGTCCATCTCTCGACCCTGCTTCAGGAAGCTGGCTTGCTTGTACTGCACCTGGAGCCTTTCAAAATGTTGTCAGTTTCAGCCTCTGAAGGAAGAAATCCCACCATGTTCTGCCTTTGCTCAGTGTGGGCAGTTTTGTTTCAGAGATCAGGAGACAGGTTGCTTCCTGTCCTAGCTCTTAGGGCAGAGGGTGGGCTTTCTTGCCTATGAGATGGTCACCTTAATGACAGCCTCCCTCATGGGACTGAAAGGAGGGTACAAAGCCCTGAATGCTTAGTAGCCAGAAACAGAGAATGCCCAATAAAAGCTCCGTCCATTTTTTTTGCTGCTACTTCACCTTCAGCCTCAGACTACTGTGGATTCGTCCCGCCTTAGGCTGCCAGGCTTCAGAAAGCACATCCACACCTTGTCTCTCTCTCTCCTGTTGGTTAATTAACACTAATGGGCAGCTGTCCTCGCCGCATAAAGCCACAGCCATCGCTGGATTACTTGAGGGCTAATTACGTTGTTTGTCCAGGCCCAGTGTCTCTCTTCCTTCCAGCAGCCTCCCCTTGGGACCCTTACTTCCCATTATCACCTCCACCAGGGGAGGAACAAGACAAGACTGTCCGCTGCACCACTTCCTACATTTCCAAGAAAAAACTTACATCTAAGGCATGCCATTATAGGCTTCCTCAGCAGGGGTTTTCAGCTAGCAAAATCCTTCTTGTGACCTTTGTCCATAATTTCTTCCTAAATGGTGACTTATATTATCAATAACTAGAAATCGTTTCTGCAAATGACTTACTTTTAAATTTGCTTTTCAGACATCTCTAAGAGTCATTGGTAACTCAGTGCAATTCTTTGTCTCCTCTCTTCCAGTACATTCTATTCAACCTATTTATTTCACACGGATGTAGGATTTCTCCTTTCTTCCTTCAGCAATGGACCTCAGAATCTATTGCTCTTTCTTTCCCCATAAGTAGACTAACACCAGTCCCTGCTATCTCCCTCCATTCACCTTCCACACCTAGTCCTCTTTTTCCAATGCCACCCTATCATCTTCCCTTTTCTTAAACTAAACTGCCGCATCACAGCTGGTACCAATCTCCAGGTGCCACAGTTGAGCTACTTTACTGATTTCTGGACTCCCAGCATTTTTTTTTCTTTCTTTCTTTTTTTTTTTTCTAACTCCTATTCTCTCTACACGTCTTCCCCCTCTCACCAATTCTTCTATCTTCCAGATTCTAAGATTGCTTCACACTTTCCCTCATTCTACTCTATTACTTGACCATCTCTCTGGTAAGTGAAACATAATATATAAGCCATGTGGAGTCTTCTCTCTTTGTACTTTAAAAATATCATATATATCTGCTTTCCCTTTTAGTGAATAATTCATTTCCTGTTGTTTTGCTAATAGAGTCTGTGAGTCAGGGGCTAGTTCTACATCTATGTTTAGCAAACCGGGTAGTAGAATATTTTGTCATAATGCAGCAAGTGTACCACACTTACTGCATCAGTCTCTTGGGAGCAATGAAATCCTGAGGGGCAAGACTCAAATGCTGTGGTAGATTAGTTAAACCATAGAAAAAGTAACGAATTGTAATTGCTTATATAGTTTAATATTATGAGGTACACTGAGTGTTTCAGCTAGTTTTGAAAAAACTCTTTTATTATTTCAAGACTTGCATCCTAGTGACAGTGGCCATTTTAATTAATTAATTTATTTATTTATTTATTTATTTATTTATTTATGGCTGTGCTGGGTCTTCGTTTCCGTGCAAGGGCTTTCTCTAGTTGCGGCAAGCGGGGGCCACTCTTCATCGCGATGCGCGGGCCTCTCACTGTCGCGGCCTCTCTTGTTGCGGAGCACAGGCTCCAGACGCACAGGCTCAGTAGCTGTGGCTCACGGGCCTAGTCGCTCCGCGGCATGTGGGATCCTCCCAGACCAGGCCTTGAACCCCTGTCCCCTGCATTAGCAGGCAGATTCTCAACCACTGGGCCACCAGGGAAGCCCAGTGGCCATTTTTAAAGTAGGTCCAGTAAAGTACTCAGATTTATCTACACTCTGTTAATAGGTACAGATGAAATGGAGGTTGCTCTAATAAAAATATGAAGCAATCTGATTTGAAAAGAAGACATGGCAGTATGGATACTGGGATCCAGAGACTGAACTCTCTCTGCTATTATCTTGTATTTTACTTACAACATCTGCCATGCAGATGACGAATCTCAAAGGTCTCATTATCAACCTGATGTAATGCCCTACATTAAGTTAGTGGCAGCACATCATACCTCTCAGAGAATTACTCAATAATAAAAATTCAAATCCTTCTAACTCTCCCCTCTTTCAAAATCTGCAGCAAAAAATTAATTTTGAAGCATCTATTTAGAAGTCACTGTGCATATACTGGTTTGGGGGTTCATAATTGTTTAAAAAGATATAATCTGGAACAAGAATCATTCTAATATTGTGTGCCACTTAATGGTTAAATAAATACATATGTGAAAGAAAAAAGTGACCCTAATAAATTTTACCAAGTCAAATATTCTACTTCATATATGTCACCTTTAATTCATCACTGTGATCATATAAAACTTCTGGATAATTCAAAGAGAGACTTCTTTTCTATAACACCTATCACACTATGAATGAACCCTTTGCATATATATATATATATATATATATATATATATATATATATATATATATATATATATATTTATATATACAACACATACATATAAAGTGTCACAATTTAATGATTTTAAAATGAATGTGTGCTTAGTATAAACTATTTGGGAAACGCAGTTAAATATAGAAGAATAAACACACACTGTCAGTGTGAATAAGTTGGCTCACTCAGTGCCTACTCTCAACTCCTCTTTGCTTTTGCCTTTCTACCACTCTAGTGCACAGTGTGGACCTCTAGCCAGATCCCCTCGTCAGAATGGATGCACTTATCTTCCAGCTGCAGGGAATATCTGTTATTGATCATTCAAAGTTTAGTCCCTCACTAGGAACAGCCCTTGACTGTAGGAAACTACCTTCCCCAAGGTAATGCCCCTTCCCAGCAGGCACTCACAATTAATAACAGCATGAACCAGATACAAAGTTCAGCCCCTTTGCCTCAATTTCTGACAATTCCCAAGAGTCATCTGAGTTCCAGGACTCCCAACAGATCAGGTTAGATCTCAGTTACAACCACATTGTCATCTAGCTTCTCTCTCTATCTAGTCTTGCCTTCCTCCCTTCCTTATAGGTATATCTCCCAAAATAACACCTCAATAAACTTTCTGAATGCAATGTTCTGTATCACAGTCTATTTCCAGGGAACCTAATTAAGAAAACCAAAATACTTAGAAAAGAAAATACTTTTTCTCTCTCCCTTGTTGTTCAACTTGGCCATGTGCCAATGAGATTAGGCACAATTCCTCAGGGAAGAACTGTTTTTTCCTCCACTCATAACCAAGATTCACCAGGAAATGTTTCTTTGACATTTTCCCTTTTGTCTTCCTCCCACCCTGGATATAGACAAGATAACAGCAGGGCTGCAATATCAAAGCTAACACAGCAGGCATCCAGAAAGATCCCAGATGTCTGAAAACATCACTGAGTAAATGAACTTATGTCAGCAATCATCAACTCCTAAGCTTTTGGATAAATGGGGAAGAAAACCCTCTTTTAAAAGTTGGTTGTTACTTGCAGCCAAATGCAAGTCCTAAATGTTACAATTAAGGAATCACTCTATCTAGAAATATATGTATGTGTGTAGTCAAGTGTTATTTATAACAACAAAGAAATGGAACAGTTTTGTAAATGGTAAATTTTGGCCTATCCTTAGGAATGAAAA
Source organism: Eschrichtius robustus (assembly GCF_028021215.1). Taxonomy (NCBI): domain Eukaryota; kingdom Metazoa; phylum Chordata; class Mammalia; order Artiodactyla; family Eschrichtiidae; genus Eschrichtius; species Eschrichtius robustus. Next base: position 72,315,040 of record NC_090830.1, read on the forward strand.
TTATAGTCATTAAAGTAATTCCTTTGAGGACTGATTTAGTGTTGTTGAGAAATACTCTTGATGCCATATTAAATGTAAAGATATAAATCCTGGGGCTTCCCTGATGGTGCAGAGGTTTAAGAATCCACCTGCCATTGCAGGGGACACGGGTTAGAGCCCTGGTCCAGGAAGATCCCACATGCCGCGGAGCAACTAAGCCCATGCGCCACAACTACTGAGCCTGTGCTCTAGAGCCCGTACTCCGCAACAAGAGAAGCCACCGCAATGAGAAGCCCGCGCAACCGCAATGAAGAGTAGCCCGCGCTCACCACAACTAGAGAAAGCCCACGTGCAGCAGCAAAGACCCAACACAGCCAAAAATAAATAAATAAATAAATAAATTTATATATTAAAAAAAAGATGTAAATCCCATTACATATATACACCTATATGTTTGATGAAGTCACCAACCGTGTGGAGATTCTTTATGGAAAAACAAATTTGCCTGCCATGACACACTGTATTTTCTAAAGATGGCCAAACTAATATATATCTCGTCTCACATGCTTTTCTAAAAATGAGTCTGTCATTCTTTGTACAGAGGGGTGGGGTCTATGACCCCTCACCTTGAATCTCAGTAAGGGCTTGTGACTGCTTCTGACCCACAGAAAACAAAAAAGACAATAAATGATTGTTGTTGTTTAAAGTCACTATATTTGGGGATGATTTGTTATGCATCACTCGATAACAAGAATATCTGTAGATTATCTTAGCTGTTATCTGATCTCTCAAAACGGATTTTGTTTTAAACTTGAAAACTGCAGAGTTTATAGCTTTACTTGAAACATATTTAATATGCTCCCATTGCTCTTTTTAATTGTGATGAAAAATGAGAAAAATACCTTAAGATAAGCTTGTTAAGTGGTGGAATCCAGGACCTTCACCCTAGAATTATTAATGAGTCTTAGCAATTAAACTTGCATCTGGCAAAATTGTAAAGGTCAACACCATTGTCTCATTGTTAATAGCACTTCAAAATCTGTGCCAAACATATTGTTTCTTCTAACCAACAGGCTTCTCATTCCTTGTAGGAACTCTGTAAACAAAGAAATGCTACAGTAGAACACATCTGAATTTATGAGTAAAAGTGCCAATTCCAGGCTAAGGTTTGAGAATACAGAACTTGAGCCTGTTGCCTCCCTCTGTGAAAAAGCACCTTGGTAGGAAAATGGGCAGCAGACAGCTTACACTTCAATGCCATAATATGCAGATAAAATGCAACAAAGATCAAGAAAGTAGCTTACTTCTAGATGTTCTTTGGGTCAGGCTCATCTATCCCCAATTCCCCATGTGTCATTTAAACTACCACAGTGTAAGATAAAGATAACTGAAATTATCATTTTTCTTCAGAAAAGTCTCCAATAAAACTGGCAATATTTCTTTAAAGCACACACACACACACACACACACACACACAGAAAATATGACTAGGTCATTTAAGCAATACCATATATATTCACAGAAAATCAGCAGTTCAGGTAGAAAATTCCTCACCTACATATCAGCTGTGCACAATGTTGCTGGGTCTGAATCACTGCCAAGAAATTCAGCATTGGCATATCTCCACTTTTCAATTTGCTACAATGCACTTCACCTACCACTGTTATTCAGTGTACTGTAAATGTAATACAAGCACCTGTGTGCTCACCTGAACTCAACTATTTCCTTGGTTAGAAATATTTCCAAACAGGGTGATAAATATAAACGCCTGCCATTTCCAAAAGTACATATAATAAACATTCCTGAAAGACTTTGAAAGACTGCAGTTAACAAGAAACTTTTGTATACAGGGATTAGAGAATAAGGGGCAAGGTAAACTTTATTAGCACACTTTTAAGTACTTGATTTATTATTTCTGCAGTGACATCCTTGCAGAATTTCTTCAATAACACGAAATAGTCAATATCTCAGCTGTTGAAGACCCCAGTTTAGAATCCCAGGGGTATACCCAGACAAGTCCTAGTGATTAGTCATGAAACAACCTGTGCCAACACCCAACTCATTAAGCAGACCATTGAAAAGACCTTTTCAAATCTCAGATGTAAAGAGAAACCTAGATAGATAGATAGATACATAGATACATAGATATAGATATTAGGTGATAACAAAGATCAGATACTAACAAAACTAAACCATAGGTATTCCAGTCAGCTAATGAAGAATAACAAATCATCCCGAAATTTAGTGATTTAAAACAACCATAATCATATAATTTACAAGATAAACTTGTAAATCCTACCATTGACAGCTGGGAGTCCACCTTATCCTCATATTCAAATAAAATTTTACTTCCAAGTAGAAAATATTTTCTTTCTTAACTCTATGGTGGATCTGAATGCAACGTCTAGTCGAGGACATAAAAATACCAACTTTGCTTGTCTGGTAGTCGATGACCTTGTTTGTGACTCAGAGCATAATATTAATGTACTTCAAATTCTCATACCTTAAATGAATCTATTCCTTGTCAACCCTTGATTTTGAACTTGAAAATGTTGTAAACATAGTTATACTTGCATTATAAGTTATAAATGGGAAACTATTCATGGGCATCTTCTTATTTCTAGCAGAGGTGACATCATAATTTCCAAACCATGTAGATGGAATTAGGTAACAAGTCTAAACTATATTTTACAACTAGTTGACAATTTCCCAAGGTCCTGTGCTCTATTTTTTTATCTGTTGTAATACATAAAAGGGTCTAAAAAATACTTTATCCTAAGCTTTCTCTGCTGTAAATCAATGTTCATTGATTCACTTCATCAACAACTACAAGTATTTGCTATCTTTCCTCATAAATTCAAAATTAACCACTGTAAAAAAAGATACAAAACCCACTGCCTTCATTCCACATTGGTTTTATCTATTTTTGTACTTCTAAATATTTTTTATTCCCAAATCATGACACATTCAAATAAACTGTATACAAAGAAGAAAGTGTAGATACAAGATGTAGATTATCCCAAGTAGAGTATATTTCAACTGTTTCACAAAAATAAAATGACAAAATTATGGTGTGTTCACACAACATAATACTATACTACTATCTAAAATAAGCTTTAATTGAAATCTTTCTTGAGATAATTGTAAATTCACATGCAGTTATGATAATACAGAGACATCCCTTGGACATTTTGTCAACTTTCCTCCTCCTGTAGTAACATTTTATAAAACTATACTATCAGAATATTGACAATGATAGAATCCACTAATCTTGTTCAGATTTCCCCAGTGTTACCTGTACTCTTTGTGTGTGGGGGTGGGTGGGTATGGATTAAGTTCTATACAATTATGTCACCTGTGTAGGTTTGTATACTCACCACCACAGTCAAAATATTGAACATTTCCAACACCACAAGAATCTTTCCTGTTGCCCTTTGATAACTATACACAACCCCTCCTACTCCTACACCCCACACAATTACTAACCTGTCCTCCATTTGTAAATTTTATTATTTCAAAATGTTATGTAAGTGGAATCATACCGTATGTACCATATGGATTTTTGTTGTTGTTGTTGTTTTTGGGTTTTTTTGGATTTTTTTGCAGAGCATAATTCCCTGGAGATTCATCCAATTTGTTATATAAATCAATAGTTCATTAATTTTTATTACTGACTAGAATTCTACGATATGTTTATACTTCAATGCAAATATTTTCTCCCATTCTGTAGCTTGTGTTTTTATCCTTTTCACATGGGCTTTCACAGAGTAAATGTTTTTAATTTTGTTAGATCCAATTTGTCAGTTTTTCCTTTATGGTTCATGATTGTGGCATCAAGTCTAAGGATGCTGCCCTAGATCCCTAGATGCTAAAGATTTTCTACTAGTTTTTCAAAAAGTTTTATTTCCATCTGACTAGTATCCATTTTGAGTTTATTTTTGTGTGTGGTCTGAGACTTGGTTCAAGGTTTTTTTGTTTTGTTTTTTGCCTATAAATGTCAAACTGCTACGGCACCATTTGTTGAAAAGGCTATCCTTCCTCCCTTGAATTGGTTTTGTACCTTTGCCAAAAATCAGCTGAGCATGTGTGTGGATCTATGTCTGGATCCTATATTCTGTTGCTTTGATCTATATATCCATCTCCCTGCCAGTGCCACACTGCCTTGATTGTTGCAGCTGTATAGTAAAAACTTAATATCAGGTAGAGTAATTCCTCCCACTTTATTCTCGTTTGCTTAGAGTCTGTGAGCTATTTTAAGGCTGTGCCTTTCCATATAAATTTAGAATAATATCATGTATGTCTACAAAAACTTGCTGGGATTTCTAAGGAATTGCTTTAAACCTATGAATCCATATGGGGACTATAAATTGAAATTGGAGAAGGAAAGCATAACAGAGCAGACACAGATAATGTTATGGAATTGGAAGAAAACTGATAAACTAATTCAGGATGAGAAAGACTGATAGGAAAAATAGGATATCTATTTAAACCATACATGTGTATGTGCGTTTGTATGTGTGTGTGTGAGGGGGGGGATACACCCAAGCCCAATTAATGAGTCAGCAATAAACAATAAATTATAGCACAACGAGTTAAATTTAAATATGTAGTCATCAGGGTATTGTTGGAATGGAACCAATAATTCAAATACAGCAATAGAAGGCTTGGCTTTTTTAAATAAAAGTACTGACTTTATGTGTGTTTTGGGGTGGAGGGCGGTGGTGAGAGGAAGGTAGGAGCTTATCAATAACTTTATGCCTGTGTGGAAATACATGCAACTTGGCTTAGTAGTCTGCTAAAGCCCTCTACTTTTTAAAATACCTCTTAAGTATATGAAGTCATATCATTTTAAAAACATCTTTATTGAAGTATAATTGATGTACAAAGAACTATACATACTTAATATATATAATTTGATGAGTTTGGAAATGCACACACTTATGAAACCATCACCACAATCAACGAAATAGACACATCCATCACCTCCAAAGTTTCCTTGTGTCCCCTTTTTTTTGTGTTTGTAGTAAGGACATTTAATGTGAAATCTACCCTCTTCACAAATGTTTAAGTGCACAATACACTATAATTGACTACAGGTACTATGCTGTACAGCAGATCTTTAGAATTAACTCATCCTTGCATAGCTGGGAGAAAGAAATGGAGAGTTGTTATTCAATTAGTATAAAGCCATCAAGTTCTAAAGGTAAAAGGAGAGAGTAAAATAAGTGATCTTGTTAGAGTGTACTCTAAACTTCCAGGCGAAAATGAGAAAAGTGATGTGGCTTTCCTGATCGAGACCGCAACTGAAACAAAGGCAGCACAGAGCAGTGACCTGAGCTTCAGTCGCTGGGTTCCCATTGGCAAAAAGTGTCCTTGACAAGTCTTGCTCAGATAGAAAGGCAATAACAAGAGAAGTTCGTTTCAAATCCCATGCTAACCAATCGGAAAGAATCTGTGATCGAAACAGTGGATACCCTGAGCAAAGTTACCTTGCTACTTTAGGGTTTGTAATAGCCAGAACTACAGAAACAGTGGATTCTAAAAAGTTCAGAAACAGTAGGTATAACTCAATGGCTCCAAATTATGTAAAAATATGACTGAGAAGGTTCAAAGCCTTTCAAAAAAAAAAAAATCCTGTCATCATAAACAGGAAAACATTAGGAAAATGACATGGCTACACCTCTAACTCCACAAGAAGATTATATATACAATGGACAAAACCGAGATAGAAATAAGGACCAAGCACAGGATGTCACATATAAGATGTGCTCAATTCATATTTTGGTAAAATAATAAATGAATCTTTTAAAAGCAAAGGTAAACATGTAAAAGTTGTGTATACCGTAAGCCAGAAGGGTCAAAGTATACATTATCTGTTCACTTATCATGCAGCCCGGCAATATTTATTGAACATTTATTAGGTACCAGACACTTTCTGCTTTCAAGGATATCAGAGTCTAGAGTAAGAAACTGATATGCAAACAAAAAAAATCAAAATATAAGAAAGCAAGTACAAATAAATAATTGTTTAAAGTACTTTGGGGACAGACAGGATGGAGTTATTAATTAACTGAGCTTGGGGAAAGAAAGACTATAAAAATGCTTCACCATGTAGTTAATATTTGAGTAATTTTTAAGAGCGGCTGAGATATGCAGAGTTTTAAAAAGAACTCTAAAAAAAAGAACTCTATATAAGTTTAAAGGTAAGAGGAAAAGTAAGAGGAAAAGTGCTGTTTAAAAACCACTGGTGAAATGTTAATGAGCTCAGAGAATAGCAAACAGATAAACTATCTGCATAGGGTTTAGAGAGCTAAATTGTACCCTCAATGGCCAGTTCCAAAGACTCAAACACCCTATAAAAATTTGGGGCAGCTAACACTACAAAACTGAAAAAATTTTACTTCTGCTGTGATTCCTCCTTGTCCCCTTAAATCCCATGTTTCCACCCCATTGACTCTGCTTTTATGCATTCTCCCTAGCTTAGCAATTCTCAACCAGTGGTTTTTACATCCTGGCAGCTTATTAGAACCAGCAGAAGAGTTTTTACAAGAGATTTCTGTCTGGGTCCACCCCCAGGGATTTTGATTCAATTGATCTGGGGTTGGGACCCATGTGTTGCCCACAGTGACTGATGCTCTTCAAAAGCTCTGTGGGAAATCACTCTGGCTTGCCATCGTGAATGAGTGTCTAACAGAAGAGGGTAAAACAAATATCAGAAAGAAAGAATTAATGTCATGGAGTTTCACATGAGTTTAGAACTTAATGACTCATATAACGTGATACAGAAAAAATTTGCTCAAGGTAACTCTGTATATTGCAGCCAGGATCTTTAAGAAAGAGTTGAACATGTGAATGCTACCAAAAGATTGGAGACAAGTGACTCTTACTCTAAATTTATCATAGGTGTAATGGGAAGGCAACTGAAAAGGTTTCTGGATTGCACTGACAATTTAAAATGTGTACATTACAAGAACTATTCTAGCTGTATCCAAGAAAATTGATTGGAGAAAGGCAAAGATGATCCCCAACCTTTTTTGTTTGGAAATAATCTGAACGTAGATACCATTCACTGAGAGGTAATAGAGGAAAAAGTACAGTCTTGCAGTGAGATTAGAAGGAAACATAACAAGTTCTAATGTGAATGTGTTGACTTTTGGGCAGTACAGGAGGGAAAAAAAACAAAACAAATGGGAGATATGTATTTGAGATCCATGCACATACAGCTGGGTTTTTAACTCACAAGAATGGATGCACTTGCTCTGGGAAGGTGTGTAGACTTTCTATGGGAGAAGAGAGTCTAAGACTAAATTTAGAAGAACATTAAAGCTGGAAATAAGAGAAACATCCACAAAGCAGATTAATAGGAAACAACCAGAGAGGAAGAAGGAAAACCAGGAGAGTGTGACATAATGGGTGTCAAGAGAAAAGAGTGTTTATAGAAGGAATGACTGAACAGTACTTGTCAAATGTTGCAACAGTTTTAATGGAGGGGAAAGCAGAAATCTGATTATAGTAGATTAAAGTGTGGGTAGGAGGTAAAGTAAAAAGTAGAAACAAGTACAGTTACCTCTTTAAAGACATTAGCGAGGTTGATTAAAAAGATTTTTCCTCTTTCTTTTTTGAATCATAATATACACACAATATGGTACTAAACTTTAGATTTAAGAAGAAAGAAATGTGAACATTTTAATTCTGATGAAGAGAATCTAGAAGAGAGAAAGATGGTGAAACTAAATGAAAGAGAAAATGATAATTATTAAAATATGCAAGGTACCTGGGATGAGAGCAGGGAAGGTAGAAGAATTAACCTAGCTTTGCGCTGTGAGGAGGGAAAATTCCAGAATAATGGGCAGAACGGAGGAAACCATGAACATGGATGCAGTACGGTTGGAGTTTTGGTGAAAGGATACGGAGGTAGTTCTTGTCTAATGGCTTCACTTTTCTTGTTGAAGGAGGAGAGATCTGATAGTGAGGAAGGAATAGTAGAACCCAAAGTTTGAGGAAGCGGAACGGGTTTGAAAGAACAACTAGAGAATCTGAGAGAGAGAGAGAACTGATTGGGAATTACAGAAGAACCACCAAGGAGTGTCGAAACCCCAATATGTTTCCTGAGTTAGAAATATAAGTGTACATTTTTAGGAGTAGTGATGGCAGAAAGTATGTAAAAGCTATGTAAGTACTGACTAACTTTAGGCTCTATACCATCCAGCAGAATGTTGGGACTTACACCAAAGCAAACAGTATTCAATAATAGAAGTACAATAACCAAAGCAAAGACTTGTCTCATATCTACCGTAGGAATAGTAGTCGTAGTAGCAGTAGTAAACATTTTTTGAGTATTTAATGATTTTTAAATTTTAACTGTATTACATGAATTATAGTGCACAGATGGTCATGACTGTTATTATTTTCAATGGTCTAATGAGGAAACAAAGGCACAGAAAAGTCGATTAATTTTCCCAAGGTCAAGCAGCTACTAAGTGGCAGAGATTTTGGACAGCTAATATAAGTCATGTCCAGAGGAAAGTGAGCAGGACAGCAAAGGGTCCAGAATCTCTGAAATATAAGGAAGAGTTCGATAATTGAAAATATTTTGCCGAAATAAGGCTAGCAGCAGCAAATAAGTATTACTTTAGTACTTTAATAGTTGCCATATGGAAAAGGAATTAGACTTTAATATGTAGCTTCAGGGAGCAGAACTAAAACCAATATGCAGAAGCTGCAAGGAGGTAGATTTCAGCTGGAAAGAATGACGATTTTTGTAGCCATGAGAAATATGGGTGAAACAGAAGGGGGAGTTTCACAAGTGAAGTTCCAGTGTCTGAGGTGTTTGAGCCAAGGGAAGGGGTGTTTGGGAAGGAGTTCAGACCTAGGGGCAGAGACGACAGGCTGGCCTAGATGAAGTCCAACACCCTTTCCAATACTGAAAGTCTGCCTCTGGTGTGCATTTTATTAACCCACGATGCACACTGACTGCTTTATTTTCTCCCCAGAGTCAGACGTTTGTCAGATACATAAAGCACTTGGATCACTGCTATGACAATATTTGGATATAACAGATAAGAAATAATGCTGTGCCAAGTCTGCTAGATCTGGACTTTCAATTGTTTCAAGAGCTCTAATAATTCAGATGGGAGAGAGAGGAAAAGAGGGGGGAGGGAGAGGGAAGGAAGGACTCTGGGAGGGAGGGAGAGAGGGAGAGGGGAAGTAGAAGAGAGCTAGAGAGAGAGAAATAAAGAATCCTTTTAGCTTGCAATTTAGTCTCTTCCCAAGAGCAAGCAAATATTCTACAGACCATTGTGAAACTGCTGCCTGCCAAAATTGTCCTTTGTGAAGTTTTTAAAAGATAATCTGTATTTCTACTACACTTCTTTATACTCTCACATGCACGTTTATGCAAAAGCTCAAACAAGAGATTTTGAAGCTCTTCTCTGAGCAGAGTTCAGTGTTTCTGGTGCAGTGCCAGGCTGAATGAGTTTTTTTTTTCTCTTAGGAGAAGGCATGAGGGAGCTATATGCTAAGAAGTAAGATGCTCTCTGCCTCCTGAACCTGATGCCAAGAGAGGGTCCTTGCTATATTGTATTTGACATTTTTAGCCTTGAATTGGCTGCCAGATTTGTTAAAAAGATTAATATGCTTTACTGGTTCTAGATAGTAAATTCTGAGTTTTGATCCTGCTCTCCCTTAGAGAACTTTTCCTTATAAAGCAGATCTTGTTTTTCAGTCTTCTAGCACATTACTGTGTTCTTCCCTCCTGTTCTTCCATGTGGAGAATATTATTTGTTTGTTTGGGATGTTAGGATGTCACAATTACAGCCATCATGTCAATTCATCATGATCCATGGGCGTCATATATATATGCAGCCACTAATATGTACAGTAAATCTTGCAAAGATGACCATCATATTTTGAAGCAAATGAAAAATTCTTCTCTTATTACAGGAGTTCCTTTCCTTCATTTGTCTCCTTCTCCAGGAGCTGTAATCTGCAATTCCTCTCAAATCTGGCCCTACATTGCTGAACAATATACTTGCATATTTTGTCTTTATGAACCACTACACGCCTGTTTCTCTATGAATTTTACTTTATTAATTGAATATAGACTTCTACTCATTTATCATAACATAATATATGGCAGCCCTACTCGCCAAATACCATTAAAAAATACCTCCACAACTTTGCTACTTGAAAATCAGAATACTGTCTTATTCTTTCCTTCAAATCATTACAAAGCTATTGTATGGTAGAGACAGTCATACAGTTAGGCCCTGGTTATTAATAATTTCCAGAGGGAAATTGCCCATGGCAACATCACGGCTGAAATATTTACATTTCAGTTCATCTTTTTTGCCAGTTGTTGAAAGCAAATCAAATCAGGAATTTTGACAGTAAGCAGCTGTAATATAAAACAAACATGGAGATGTATATACTCATCATGGGGATGTGTATCCCTTTCAATTTACATTAACCTGTCTGATGAATAGAAAGAGAGAGACATACTGTTTTTGTTTATCTTTGGTTTTTTTGTTTTGTTTTTTACAATTTTCACCTCATTCTGGGTAACCTGTCAGAAGACATGGCTTGAGTCCTGTTTCTGTCACTTTCCAGGATGTGACTAACAAACCATCCTCTCTCTCCCTCTCTCTCTTTCTCTCTCTCTCTCTGCCTCCATTTATTCATTTGTGAAATCAGGGTCTGGGTTAGATAATCACTAAAATCCCATCCAGCTCTAAAATTCTGTTTCTATGAGATGCTATTTCTGGATGAGCAATTAGGAAATAAATAAATGATATGATATGATATATCAAGAATATGGTAGCTGAAAGGATATGAGAGACTAAACTATCTTTTTTAATCCCTGAACAATTCAGTGGGGAATTATTCTGCCTCACTGAAAATATACGAGAGAAAGGTAACTTTCTGTGTTACATCTTTATGGCAAACCAAGTCAATGGGGCCACAGTCAAGTGCCAGCATTTGAGAATTAAAATGTCAACCCAAAATGGGTATAAAGCTGGGAAAAAATAGGTGTGGCAAATGGAGGGTACCCTGAGCATCTGCAACTTGACCATTTCTGGTTTTATTTTCTTCATAGTCTCTTTCCTTCTCTCCTTTCCTCCCTTGCTCTTTCTCTCCTTTCCTTCTTTCCTTTCTCCCTGCCACGCTCTCTTTCTTTCCTTCCTCCCTGCCATGCTCTCTCTCTTTCTTTCCTCCTTTCCTTTCTCCCTGCCACGCTCTCTCTCTTTCCTTCCTCCCTGCCACACTCTTTCTTTCCTTCTTTCCTTTCTCCCTGCCACGCTCTCTCTCTTTCTCCCTTCCTTTCATCCTCCTGCCTCCCTCCCTCCCTCCTTTTTTTCTTTCCTTTTCCTTCTTTCATTCATTCAACATGTACTCATTGAACAAATATTTATTGAATACCTACAATGTAAATGAAACTCTTCTGGGAACTGGAGCTATGCACTGAACAAGAAAATTTCCCAGCGTTTGTGGAAATTACATCTAGGTAAATAAACAAAAAATAATAATTAATAAAATACTTAAATATATAGTTAGATTCAGGTAAATATACAATGCTTGAAAAAAATTAAAGCAGGATAATGAGATAAAAACTGACTAGGAGAGAGGCTATTTAGATAGAGACAGAGAAGGTTCCTCTGAGGAGGTGACTTTGAGCAGAGACCTACATGAAGTGAGAGAGAGAACCACACAAAGATTTCTGGAAGGAGCTTAAGTTTTACCAACCTACTGACTAAGATCTTTGCTTCCATTATATTTTCTAACTGGTTGTTGCTAGAAAAGACTTATTAACTGTGTACTTTCAAGGTATAGTTAAATGCATGGAGACCAGGGAATTTAACAAAAATAGAGTACTTCCAGGAATAAAAATATTATTACGGCAATATTCCTGGTTCTAATAGAGAATAGAGAATTAGCCCATCCATTTGGGTTCCAGAACTTTCCCTGCCCATACACCTGATGACTGAGCATTGGCTAAAGTACTGGAGAAGCTCTTTCTCTGTCCACTTGTATACTTCAAGGCACCAGTGTGGTTCTTTGAGATCCCTAAAATATTGTTTGATATTCTTTTGACTGTGTATTTGATTCATGAGGCAGCTGGGATAGGCTACCTTGTGATATGCTTTGAACTCCTAGTTTAAATCCTAAGGGTAGCTGGGGTCTTCTCCATAATCCCTTAGGGACAACTTTCAAAGTGCTGTAGCTCTCAGAGCTGTGATGGTAAGGAAAGGTTATGGGATTGAGCCTTGCAAAGATCAGTGACAAACTTGCTATCTCTGAAACAGATGGTTAGTTACAATGGGGCCCTGATAAAAGAATGTGAATGCATAGAAAATTTATTCTAAATCTAGAATTCAAACATGTCTTATTTAAGATGGGAACCATAATCTACTTTTATAAGGCTGGCTTTATTTAGGATGATATAAGAAATAGCCACATGAAGAGTTTGCCTCTTCTATAAAACAGTTACTGTGTATGTCTATTATACTTTTTAATGTTGCTTGTTGCAGCAATAATTTTCTCTTAGAGTCAAGATGGTATGGATGATGAAATGTAGGACAGTAGAAAATATCAGACAGAATTGAGTAGAAATTCCAACTCTGCCACTTATAAAAATGAATGAACTTGAGAAAGTACTTAAACTCTGCTGACCTCAACTCCTTCTTCTGCAAAATGGGGAACATAATACCTAAAATGAGCATTAAATATTATCTATAATGAACCAGGTGTAATGCTTGACATACAAAATAAAGCTCTTAATACCTATTACTTTTCTCCTCATTTCTAGTTTTTTGGGTTTTTTTTTTTTGAGGAATGTTAACTCATTCAGTATCTTAGGTACCAATTAGAATTTTTTTTTCTAGAAATGGATTTGGGCTTTGAAATAATACAGATTAATAATCATAACAACAAAATATGGACATGAAGAATAGTGTTTAAAGCCATAGGAATTAGATGCAGCCCATAATCCTGGGTTTGAATTTAGGTTTTGTCTCTAATTAGTCTTGCTATTTGCTGGCTTCTCCCCATTCTCATTTGTTTATTCCTCTTCATCTTCCTACTCAGCATTAGATTGCTGCAGGGCTCAGTTATTGGATCTAAGTTTTTGTCTATCTACTCTTACTAACTTCTTGATAATAATCAATATCATAGTTTAAAATAAAACTCCCCAATTTATATCTACAACCCAAACTCCAGATTTATATGTCCAGCTGCCTCCTGGACATCTCTACTTGGCTAATAGGAACGTGAGCTCATTTTGTTCAAAACGAAATTCATGACTGTCCCTAACAAACCTGCTCCTCCTGCAATCTTCCCCTTTCAATTAACAGCAACTCCTGGCCCTCCAGCTGCTCAAGTCAAAAACTTTAGAGTCAGCCTTACCTCTTTCTTTTATACTCCTCACTCAACAAACAAACTAATATGACAGTTCTATTTTCAAAATATATTCAGCATCCAGCTACTACTCACTATCTTTTCTTCCTGCTCTCACCCTGGATTATTGTATCTCTCTCATCAGATTGCTAAAACAGCCTTCAATCTGGCCTTTCTACCTCCTCACCTATTCCCCAGCAGTCTATTTGTTTTAATTTAAGTATAGTTGATTTACAATATTACACTAGTTCCAGGTATACAGCATAGTGATTCAGGATTTTTACAGAATATACTCCATTAAAAGTTATTACAAGTTAGTGGCTATAATTCCCTGTGCTATAAAATATATCTTTTCCGCTTATCTATTTTATACATAGTCGTCTGTATCTCTTAATTCCAAATCCCTAATTTGCCCCTCTCCCCTTCACTCTCTGCTTTAGTAACCGCTAGTTTGTTTTCTGTGTTTGTGAGTCTTTTTCTGTTTTGCATATACATTCATTTGCATTATTTTTTAGATTCCTCATATAAGTGACACCATATTGTATTTCTCTTTCCCTGACTTATTTCACTAAGTATAATATTGTCTAGGTCCACCCCTGTTGCTGTAAATGGTAGACTTTCATTCTTTTTTATGCTTGAGTAATATTCCATTGTGTGTATATATACCAGATCTTCTTAAGCAAATTGTCTGTTGATGGGTATTTGGGTTGCTTCCCTATTTTGGCTATTGCAAGTAGTGCTGCTGTGAACATTGGGGTGCATGTATCTTTTCCGATTATGGTTTTGTCCACATATACGCCCAGGAGTGGAACTGCTGGGTCATATGGTAGTTCTATTTTTAGTTTTCTGAGGAACCTCCATACTGTTTTCCACAGTCGCTGCATGAATTTACATTCCCACCAACAGTGCACAAGTGTTCCCTTTTCTCTACATCCCCCCAACATTTGTTATTTCTACACATTTGATAATAGCCATCCTGACAGGTGTGAGGTGATATCACCTCCTGTATTTGACCTAATCTTTTCCTCATCTCCCTTTCACTCATTCTACTCTGAATATCTAGGCTATTGATTCAACATATCAGGTATATTTTTACCCCTAGGGCCTTTGTACTAGCTGTCCCCTCTTGCTGGAATTCTTTTTTCCTCAAATGACCATATGTGTCACATTTTTACCCCATTCAGATTTTTGCTCAAATATCAATAAAGTTTTCCTTAAGCGCCCTATCCAAAACTGATCTCTACTCCTATTATCCCATATTCCTGTTCCTTGCTATACTTTTATCCAAAGAATTTCTCACCATCTAACAAAAGAAGATAAACAAAAAGGAGAACATGTTGTATGACTCCATTTATGTAAGATTCTAGAAAAGGAAAAAACAACCCAAAGTGATAAACCTGATAAGTCAGTGGATACCTGAGACTGAGCTAAGGATGACTGTAAAGAGGCATGAGAGAATTGTTTGAGATATTGGAAAGGCTCTCTGTCTTGGTTGTGGTGTTTGTTACTTGGGCTTATGCATTTGTCAAAACTCATCTCATTGTACACCATAAATGGGTGTATTTTATTATATATAAATTAAGCTGTAATAACGTTGGTTTAATAAGTAAAAAATCATCTAGGAAACTCAAGTTGAACTAGACTTATTGGTCTTTTTTTCTCATTAATATGAAAACCTTTAGAACATCAGATTACCCTTTATTTAAAATATGTACTAAATTGTAGTCAAAGACCAGAAGAAAAGTTTAAAAAGAAAAAGAAAAATTAAATTATTATGTCTTCCCTTGAATCAAATTCCTACTCACTGAAGTTTCCAACTGCAGACTCTATCTTAATCCAATGGATTTTCCGTTCCAAGTCAACCGCGACCTATTGCCTCGGTCAAGATTCCCAATAACAGAGACGTCAAGAAAGTAATTGATATTTCTAAAATGTTAACTGTTAATAATGTGACCACAGGAAGGTTCAATGTGTCTACCAGAGCTGATGTAATTCTCTGTATAGAAAAGTTTGATCTCAGCCAACTTTTACCCCACTCCTCTAAATTTTTCAATAAACATGTATGTCAAGCAAAAGAAAAAAAAAAGAATTTCTCACCATCTAATATCTTATTTATTTATTTAATTTATATCACCTCTTGCCCATTAAAATGTAAGCTCAATGGGGTCAGGGACTTTTATCCACTACTATTTCCAAGGCCTGGTGCAACCAATATTTGTTGAATGGACTCATGAATTTCAATTATGTTTTTGTTAGAATTTAGCATAAATGTTCAGGAGAGTGCCTTGTACATAGTAAATACTGAATAAATCATAGCTATAATTATTATGAAAGAACCAACTGAATCAGTATGTATGTATTTTTTTTCAATGCTGAACAATCGGATCAGTCCTATTAGACCATTCATATAGCTAGTTTCAAGTCCACAAATTTAAGAACCTAATGCCATTTTTATTTTTAATCTTAGTAAAACATTTACCTTGGTCAAAAATAACTTCATAAAACAGAAAAAATAAGCCTGTAGGGAGAGAAAGATACTGCCTTGCCTCCAGGGTTTAGATAAATGCACCAAAAGAAAAACTATGCATACCTTGGCCACTATTGCTAAAGGGCTAACTTTTATTAGCCTGAAGGTTGCTAATGCAGCCTTTATCACTGAAGAGATTAATGTAAAATTGCTAAGAGCCTGCCAACAGGGTAAATGCTTCCAAAGAGATGGCATGCAGCAAGGTAAGATATTTCAGTGCATCAACATTTCTTATTATTTCTTAGTGAAAATGTTAAACGGTTGAATCAACATTTGGCAGATTTAAAATTCAGCCCAGCAATTAGTTTGTAAAAATCATACAGCTTCAAAACTCTCATTCAAAAAGTGGTAAGTTGCCCACCATCTCTACACATCACAAATGAACAAGTCTAGCCATCACAAGTAACCCCTACATTTGCAGTTGGAAAAATCCATGAATCTTAGCAAGTAGAGGACATATGCTGAAAAAGTATTTATTGTTTATCTAAAATTCGAATTTAACAGGATATCCTATATTTTATCTGGCAACCCTATTCATGGGTAAATTACATTCTCCAAAAATTCTGCTGTTAAACTATGCTTTCTTGAGTTTCCTTAGAAGTATTGGTATCTAAAGAATATTAATTAAACAATTAATTAAAATGTACATTTCTTACAATAACAAAACACATAAAATTTACTGACTGGTCTTTCTGGATTCATGACCACCAACTTTAAAAGGACACTCAGTGTAGACCTGTAGTCCTACTACATTTGCCTGGAGCTTTCCCGCTATCCTAGATGACAACGTCCTAACTTTTCTTCTCTCCTTAAATTTTAACAACACTACCACTATCCTTTGTCTTTGCAGGTAAACTTGCTTTCCCTTTGATGAATAGAAGCAGTTGGAGAAGATCTTCTATGTACTCTCTTCACATCTATTCACCACCACGCCCCACCGCCCATATCTATGGCCACGTACTCTATATGTTTTGTCTCAGTCCTATGTAAGGCCAGCCCTCCTTTTATGTACTAGATCCCATTTTGCCTCTCAGAGCTATTTCTCCCACAACTGTTGCCTCTCTCTCCTTCAAAATCAACTTTCTCTTCTCTAATGCATTATTCCCATCAGCGTTCAATCATATGATAAGAAAGAAAGGAAGAAAGAAAGGGAAGGAGGGAGGAAATAGGAAGGGTGGGAGAGAGGGGAGAAGGGAGTGGGGAGTAAGAGACAGAGGAGGAGAGGGGAGGAGAGGGAAGGGAGGAAGGGGAGAAAGGAAAGAAGTAAATGCTTTCTTTAACCTCATATATCCCTTCAGCTATGATCACAATTTGTTGCTTCTTCCTTTATAGAAATACTACTTTAAAAATTTACCTATACTTACTGCTCCCAATTTATTCCATCTTCTCTTTTCTCTTAACCCCACTCCAATCAGGATGCTAACCCATCTTCCCCAATGAAACTGTTCCTGTCTAGGATAACTCAACCTAGCTGAATCCACTGGCAAATTCTCAGTACTCATCTACCACAAACTGGGTGGCCGAAAACTACACAAATGTATTATCTCACGGTTCTGGGGGGCTCTAAGTTCACAATCAAGGTGTCAGCAGGGCCACAGTCCCCCTGAAACTTGTAGGGAAACCCTTCCTTGCCTCTTCCTAGCTCCTCGTGCTTTGCCAGCAATCTTTGTCATTCTTTGCCTTGCAGGTATAAAACGCCAATCTCTGCCTTCATTATCACACAGTGTTCTTCCTGTATGTCTCTGTCTTCACATGGTTATCTTATTATAAGAACATCAGTCATGCTGAAATCGGGGCACACCTTACTCCATATTGCCTCATCTTAACTAACTGTATCTGCAAAGACGCTATTTCTGAATAAGGTCACATTCTGAGGTACTGGGAGTTAGGACTTAAACATATCTTTTTGGAGAGACACATAATATTTCCATTTGAATGTTGGATAGTTATCTCAGACTTAGCATATCTAAATCCTAATACCTGATGGGGGCCCTAAATAAGGTCCCTTCTGCTTCCACAGCCTTCCACATCTCAAAAATGGTTACTTCATTCTTCTGATTATTCAGATAAAACAATCTATGGAGTAATCATTTCCTCTTTTCTCTCTTCAACCCGCATCAGATGCATCAGAAAATCTTGTCAGCCTATTATTTCTCACCACCTCCACTGCTGCCACTCTGGTCCAAGCCCACAGTGTCTCTCCCCTTAACCATTACAATCGCTGCTAACATGTTTCCATACATCCAGGCTTACCTTACTACTACCTATTCTTAACACAGAAGCCTGAACCATCTTTTGAAAAAGGCAGATCATGTTACTACTCAGCCTAAAACCTTCTAATTACTCCCCTTTCTTTCAGAGTAATTTGTTAATTACTTACTTACAAGGGCCTATAAGCTCTTCCCCCCATGACCACCAACCCCCAGACCAATACACTATTCCCCTTAACATGCCTCAGAACTTATTCTTCATATTTGGAGGGTCTCTCCTCCTCCACATTTGTCTCAGATACATTCAGGGCTTGCTCTCTCTCTCTCTCTCTCTCTCCTCTTTAGTTCCCTGAAAAAATATCCACATAGCCATACTTTCTCTGATAAAACTTTTTTTTTTCTTTTTTACAAAAGCAACCCCTTATAAGGACCCCTATCACTCCTTTCCTGCTTTATTTTTCATAGTGGCCCTAATGCCATCTGAAACACTACAAATTAAAAAAAATCACCTCTCTGATTTACTGCCATTCTCTCTACTGGAAACTAAGTTCTAAAAAGATTCAGATCTTTGTCTTTTTTTCCTCCACTCTACTGTTGAAATAAGGAATCAGTGAGTCAATCATAGAAAAACCTGTCAAAAATTAAACAGGGTTCAATTCTGTATACCAAGTTCAATGTCTTATGGTCACTGAATGCTTAAATTGAGCAAAATAAATAGAAAGCTGTCAAGACTTACGTAGTCTTATAGAAAAATTAAAAGTCATTATACTTCATAAATTAGAGATATGTATTTTATAAATTATCATTAATCTCCAAAGAGATTTTTGGTTGGACTAAGACTCCTATTATTTATATATTCTCTTCTCTGTCACCTTAAGTAGTGACATTATTTGCTGGTTAATATTTTGTTCCCCTTACCTGCTGTATAAAAAAATAAATTAAATAAAATTCAAAAATTCAAAAAAAATATTTTGTTCCCCTTAATAGAAGATTAGAACTTGCGTAGTCACTTCAACATGCAAATTCAGCTTATACCTCTTCTGCCAAATGTCTTTGGTACTAATTTTATATTTTATATTAATTTTTCATCATATACAAAAGGTTAATCTTTTATACAAAAGGTTAATCTTTAGTCTCTGTCCTGTTGAATACTTATCAGAAGTTTAATCTCCCCCAGACACTTTTCTATGAATATTTATAGAGTTGACATTGAATAATAAAATGAAATCCCATGATACTCTTGCCCTGTCACATCTCAAATAGTTAAAAAAAATAAGTGTCAATCAGCTTTATAGCACTAAGCAAGTCACACATAGCTCAAGGACCCTAAATTTACCAACCATAAAGGAATAATTTCTGGAATGTTTGGAGCTTGGTAGGTAACTGGTAGTGACCTCCATAAATACTGGTCCCATCTCTGTGCAGAGAAGAGCAGCTCTTGGCCTCTGATTTCCTTGTGAGGTCGAATGAGACTGGGCTGGTAATTCTGAGCCTTTCCGGGCCCTTTAGGAAACCACCAGCATAGGCTGGTCATCTTTGGTGCCATGACGATGACAGGCCAAGAATCTGGAAGTGTGATTCTTAACTGAGTGAAATCATCTGAGCATGTGCTGTCTCCCCTGATTCCTCCTGGTCAGGGCAGAACACAGCAATCAGGAGAAGCACTGTTGTTACTAGAAAGTAAAATCCCATGGGGGGGAAAAAAAAAAATCACTCATACTCTCCCTTGGGAAATGATCATTTGAATAGCCCCTTTTAAGGCTCATTTATTATTATTATTCAATTTTGTCCTCACAACAATACTACAAAGCTTTGGTTTTCAACCTTGGCTGTACATTTGAGTGACTTAAAGAGATTTTTAAAAATAAATAAAAATCCGGGCCCTCCTGCAAGCTAGGTGAGGACACAGACACCTCTATTTTGTAAAGACTCTCCCAATGATTACAATACACAATAAGGATTAAGAATTACATAAGGAAGATTGACTGGACGAATGGTGTCATCTGATTTATAGGTCAGGAAAAAGAGGTTAAGTGACTTTTCCAAGGTCACACGGCAAGAGATCTCCTCTTTCAATTATATCATGGTGCCCCCTTCAATCTCCCAGATCTCCCTGTCACATAAAAATTTTCCTCCTTTTCAGCCAATGAAGCGTATTTGAGTTCAGAGGAGACAAACACAAAAAAAGTAGACTAAAGTGGGAGTAGGAATGGTTCATGAAGAATCATTAATCATTATGTTATAGTCACCCAATCCTCCCAGACTAAGTCAGCACTGGAGAGCTGCCAGATACTTCACAGTTGTGAAACTGAAACAAAGAAATCAGGCAATCACTACTACTACTACTACTGCTGCTGCTACTACTACTACTGCTGCTACTACTACTACTGCCAACAACAACAACAAAAATAAACACAACACTTTTGGCACTTTACAGATTACAATCCTATTTATACTGTAATTTCAGTAACAACTCCCATAAATGCAAAAGCCATACAACTTTATCCTACTCTTTTTAAAATATACCTTTTTATTTCAGACACTCTGTGCATAGGCCTAGGCTTCAACTGAGTACACATGTGAGAATCTCTACTCAATGATGAGTTTGAAAAAGTCAACTGACAGATTCTTATAAACCCTGTCTAACCTCCTTGACTGACCTAGGTTAAAGCCAGGATAGGCCAGTAATGCTACCTTTGTCCAGAGAAACCTTAAATGCTGATGTTTTAGAAGTATAAAAGACCCCCAATTATGGAGAGATGATAATGGCAGAGACCCTGACTAGAAATGTCTTTGTATAACAATAACTTCTACTTTTTAACATAAAACACCTCTTTTGGGTAATGAAGTTTCTTTCCCTCCTATTCTCCCTGAGATTATACTTTCTAAAAGATGACATTTGTGTCTCATATGACAACTCAAGGTCCCAGCCTGGTAACTGATGACTTATAAGTACTTGGTGAATTGCTTGAGCGGATGGGGAAGACTGGGCAATAGGAACAGCATCTTCATATCATAAATTACTGAGTCATAGAATCTTAGATTTCTAGAACTAGAAAGCATAGATGTAATCTAAGTCCAACATACTGCATGTAAGGATGTTGGTGACCTGCTGGGGCCAGATAATGAATTTTGGACAAAGCAGATAGCAGAAGTCATCTGCATGCCCTAATTTCCATGTCTAAGAAGCCAGAATGGCTACCTTGGAGTATTATATAATCTAAGTTTATCTAATTCTGTTTTTTCCTTCAAGATTCAGTTCATCTCCTACTGCCCAGTATCACAAAATCAGGAATGAAAGAGATGCTAAGGTCATCCTGTCCATTTAGGGATTGAATCTTTTCTTTCCTGTCCCCTACCATAGGGTTATATACCTGGTTATGTACGTGTATGTATACTGGGTTATGTATGATATAGTATATCTTGTGACAAAGAATATTATTCCTAATGAAATAACCATTTCCATTTTTGGATACTTTGGACAGGTAACATAATATTTAGCCAAAATATGTTTTCCTAGAGTAACTGCTCAATAATTAGATCCCTTTTGTCATAAAACAGCTTCTCACATATTTAAAGATATGTATAAGAACCCCTTCCATTTCACTTTCCCTAGAATAACCATTCTTTGCCCTTTAAAATTTCTTCATGTCACGCCACCCTAATTGTTCTCTTTTGAATATTATCTAGTTTTGAAATATGTCTTAAAATGTGCTATTCAGGAGTGAACACAATATTTTAAACAGCTAAGAACAGTAGAATTTTTCTTTCATTATTCTAGAGTATTCGCTATTAATAAAGTGTATGCATTCTCAATGAGGGTGATATTGCCCATAAGAGGGTGAAAATTGATTCTTGTAAGAAAAAAGCTTACTCTTTTTATAGATAAAGCACATAGATATAGCACATTAAGAGATATACAGTACACCTGTGCCATTAAAATTTAATTGGGAAAATGACTAAGAAAAAAATTTTAAAGGATTCATTAGAGGGACAATAATAAAAAAAAGGTTGAGAAACAGTGACATAGCCTAAGGTCACATCAGCTGTTTTATAACACCATCATACTATTAACTTCTATTGACAAAATCCTTAAAACTGTTTCAGTTGGGTTGCTGCTAATAGGTATATCCTCTATTTTGTGGTTTCTAGTTTGTTTGGTTGATTGGTTGGTTGGTTGTTTGGTTTTGGTTTTTAGGGAGTGGCAGATTTTATTTTGTTACTACAAGACCACAAGTTTAAATTTGTTCCTGATAAAACTTTCCTTGCTAGGTTTTGTCTGTTACTGCCTGTCCAGATATTTTAGAACCTAATTCAGCCAACTAATACATTCATTATTCTCCTAAGCTCTGATTATTTGCAAGTTTTATCTCATCATCTACATTACTCATGCCAGTAATTTACAGAAAGGATGCTGAAGAGTGGCCTGAGAATAATATTGTCCTACGCAGAGCTCCTCCATTTTGTTAAAGTATTAATCACTGTGCTTTAACTAACATCTATTAATGTGACCAGCTGTACATTTCCATGCATAAAATCCAGTTTTCTGTATTATTCATTTGTACACTATGAGAAACCTTGTCAAATATCTCATAGTTATCCTGACTCTATTACACTTTCTGACAGTCTAGTAACCCAAGCCAAAAAGAAAAAAAAAGAAGAAGAAATAAGGTTTAGTCTTTTATTTTTCTGTAATAAACTTGTGGTAGCTCATGATGATTACTTCTTCATTTTCTCTATTTAATAATAATCTGTAAAGCCACCTCTATGCAGCAGGGATTAAGTATTCTATCGATTATGTTTCTTCTTATAATAGTATTTGTCAGTTATTTTCAGTTGACTCTTACTCTGTTCATTTCTCTTTTCATGGATATATGTCTTAACTTTCCAAAAAGATTATAAATGCCCAGGGCTGAAGCCATATACCCCACAGTTGCCTGCCAAAGTATCATAGAAGATAATACAAATATACTGTTTAATTGACTACTTAATAATATAACTTGGTTTCTACGCACTATCAAATAAGATCAAATGAAAGGATCATAAATCACACCCACACTTTAGAGCAGGTTTACAGATTGTTTTAAAGGCTTGTCCTAGTAAGAATATATAAAATAGTCTCCTCGCATATTCAAATCTGTTTACTAATTTCTCACTAAGAAGTAAGGTTTTTACTAAATAATAGGGAAATTAAAAACTGACTATGGAAAAGGAGAAGGGAACTATATAGGTTATATATGCAAAAAAAAAAAAAATAGAATGTTTCCTTAGGATGGGGAGCCTCCTCACATTTTAACAAATAAAAATCATTTAAAAATAGACATATCAGGATGGACTCTGAAGACTTTTTTCTAAATAAAATTAAGCATATGTGTATAATTTATTTAAATTATCATTCAGCTCTGTGGGTGAGGTTTTTAAATTAGACATTTTGACTACATTAAAAACACATTGACTACTTAGCTGAAAACTGGCTTACCGAATTATCTTGATGAGCCATTTGTTTTCCATTTGATGGTAGTGCATTTTTATGTCTTAGATATTTTATTATTCTGCATGTATATGTTCTGATATTCTAAATTGATAATGCAGTTTAATTATTTGAAAACAGGTATTAAATGATAAAGGAGGTGGCAGTCTTTAAAGATATCAACATAGGAGGCTCCTGAACTCCTCTCCTCCCATGGACACACTGAATGAACAGGTACATACAGAGCAATTTCATCTGAAAGAAATGTAGAAGCTAGCTGAGCAACTCCTAAACAATGGGTGAACAGGAAAATACCCATATGAAAGTGGATAGGAAAGGCTGAGACACACTCTTATCATAAACCTCACCACCAGGACAAGACCATGCAATTGGGAGATAACCACGAACTCCTAGCCTTCTCCTGAGGAGTGAAGGGTTTGAACTGTGCATCTAGTGTCCCAACTTTTAGGACTCCCTTTTAAGGGACGGGTCCCAAAACACCTAGTTCTGAAAGCCAACGGGGCTTACATTCCTGAGACCCACAACACTATAACAACAAAAAAAGCAGCTGTCAATGGGTGCAGGCACTCCCTATGGGTAACACCTCAGGGCCCAGCACAGAAGAAGCAGGCAAGAACATCCATCTCCTAGTCTTTCCCTGAAAGAAGTATATTTGCATACTTCAAAAGCTGCTGCCTAAGGGTCAGACCTCTAATTTAGCATGTATCCAGGGGTTGACTGCAATCCTCCCCAGAGACCAGGGAGCCTGCAGACACTTCCCCTGCACTGTGTCTCCTGCCTGCCCCAAGTCACCAGTATCTCCCTAGAGGGAGCACATCTGTACCCCAGCTTCTGTGGCTGCCACTGGAGGAATGGTTCCCCGTATCACCTGGCTCTGACAGCCAATGAGGCTTACATTCAGAAGTCCCACAGAACTGTAGAAAACATATAAAAAGTTCTAAACAGGCTCAAAGCATCCCCCCTCCCCCCACCAACTCATGGCCAGGTCCAGGACAGAAGTAGCAAGCAAGGAGTTTCTCTTAACTATACACATTCCCAGCTGCTGCCTGAGGGTTCAGTTTCCAACTGGCCTGCATCTAAGTGCTGACTGAGATTCTCTCCTTTGGGGAGTTGACACACCCTCCAATACTGGGAGCCACTAAGAACAAGGATGGCAGCTTGGACAATCACAAAGGATTAAGAGACAACAGGAGCATGGCTGGGCTGATTGACAAGGTTCACCTACTATTCGAGACCACTCTGTCAAGACTGAGAGAGGTGGCTGTTTAATCTAATGTACAGAAACCAACGTAGAGAGTAAAGAAAAATGAAGAAACAGAGAAATACACTCCAAACAAAAGAACAAGATAAAATTCCAGAAATAGAGATAAGTGATTTACCTGAAAGAGAATTCAAAATAACGCTCATAATGATGATCACTGAGGTCAGAACAGTCCGTGAACAAAGTGAGAATTTCAACAAAGAGACAGGAAATTTAAGAAAGTACCAAATAGAAACCAGAGAGCTAAAGAATATATTAATTGAGTTAAAGAATTCAATAGAAGGGTTCAAAAACAGACTAGATGAAGAGGAACTCGAAGACAGGGCAGTGGAATTCATCCAACTCAAGGAGCAAAAAGAAAAAAGAATATAAAAGAGTGAAGATAGCTTAAGGGACCTGTGGGCACCATCAAACAGATTGATATACATATTATAAGAGTCCCAGAAGGAGGAGAGAGAGAGAAAGGGAGCAGAAAGCTTACTCACAGAAATAATGATTGCAAACTTCCCTAACCTCGGAAAGAAACATATATCCAAATCCAGTAGGTCCAGAAAGTTTCAAATGAGATGAACCCAAAGAAACCCCCACTGAGACACATCACAATTCAATTACCTACATTAAGAAAAAAGAAAGGTCTCAAATGAATAACCTTACATTATAATTCAAGGAACTAGAATAACAACATAAGCTCAAAGTTAGTAGAAAAAAGGAAATAACAAAGATCAGAGTGGACATAGATGAAATAAAGGACAGTGGAAAAGATTCATGATACTAAAAGCTGGGCTTTTCTTGAAAAGAAGAAAAAATAGACAAACCCTTAGCTCGACTTACCAAGAAAAAAAGGGAGTGGACTTAAATAAATAAAATTAGAAATGAAAGAAGAGATATAACAACTGATATCACAGAAATACAAAGGATCACAGGAGACTACTATGAACAATTATATGCCAATAAATTGGACAATTTAGAAGAAATGGATAAATTCCTAGAAACATACAACCTACCAAGACTGAATCATGAAGAACAGAAAATCTGAATAGACCAGTAACAAGTAAAAAAAATTGAATCAGTAATCAAAAACCTCCCCAAAACAAAAAATCCAGGACCAGATGACCTCACTGGTGAATTCTACCAAACATTTAAAGAAGAACTAATACCAATCCTTCTCAAACTTTCCAAAAAATAGAAAAGGAGGGAATGTTTACAAATTCATTTTACAAGGCCAGCATTACTGTGATACCAAAACCAGATAAGGACACTACAAGAAAAGAAAATAATAGGTCAATATCCCTGATGAATGTAGATGCAAAAATCCTCAACAAAATAAAATTCAAAATAAATTAAATGGATCATATGCTCTAATTCAGTGAGATTTATTCCTGCGATGTAAGAATGTTTCAACACACATAAATTAATGTAATATACCACATTAATACGATGAAGAATAACTATTGTATTATCTTATCAATAGATGCAGGGAAAAAAATTTGACAAAATTCAATATTCTTTCAAGGTAAAAGCTTTTAAGAAACTTTGTATAGAAGAAATGTACCTCAGCATAATGAAGGCCATGTATGACATTAACATTGCTCTTGGTAATGAATTTTTGGACTTGACACAAAAAGCAAAGGTAACAAAAGCAAAAGCAAATAAGTGAGACTACATCATACTAAAAACTTCTACACAGCGAAGTAAACCAACAGTAAAATAAAAAAGCAACCTATGGAATGGGAGAAAATATTTGCAAGTAATATATATAAAGGGTTATATCCAAAATATATGAAGAACTCATACAACTCAATAGCAAAAACACAAACAACCTGATTTAAAAATGGGCAGAGGAACTGAATAGACATTTTTCCAAAGAAGACATAGAAATGACACACAGGTACAGAAAAAGGTTTTCAACATAACTAATCATCAGGGAAATGCAAATCAAAACCACAATGAGATACCGCCTCACACCTGTCAGAATGGCTATCATCAAAAAGATAAGAGATTTGAAGTGTTGGAAAGGATGTAGAGAAAAGGAATCCCCGTGCACTGTTGGTGGGATAGTAAATTGTTGCAGTCACTATGTAAAACAGTATTTCGGTTCCTCAAAAAATTAAAATAGAACTACTGTATGATCCAGCCATCCCACTTCTGGGTACACATCCAAAGGAAATCAGATCAATCTCTCATATAGACATCTGTACTCCCATGTGAATTACAGCATGATTCACAATAGCCAAGATATTGAAACAACCAAAGTGTCATCGATGGATGAATGGATAAAGTAGATATATTATTCAAACATGTATTATTATATTATTCAGAGATATATTATTCAGAGTACTAATCAGCCCTGAGAAAGGGGAACGTACAACATGGATGGACCTCGAGGGCATTATGCTAAGTGATATCAGTCAGACAGAGAAAGATGAATACTGTATGATATCACTTATATGTGGAATCTAAAAAGGCAGAACTCAGAGACACAGAGGAAAGTGGTGTTACCAGGGACTGGTGGATGTAAGAAATGGGAGATGTTGATCAAAGGGTACTTGAAAGTTGCTAAAAGAGTAGATCTTAAATGCTTGCATCACAAAAAAAGAATTGTAACTATGTGATGTAATGAGGGTATTACCTAATACTATGGTGGTAATCATTTTCCAATATATGTGTATCAAATCAATACTTTGTACACCTTAAACTTACACTATGTTATAAGTCAATTATATCTCTGTAACACTGGGAGGAAAAGAAAAGAAGAATTAAAAGAATGATTAGGAGGGGAAAAAATGGAGCCTACATTATTTTTATGTTTTCTTTCTTAAGCTGATTGGTACTAACAACAGTGTTCATACATTTTCCTCAAAGTCTTTTGGTAAATCTAAAATATTTCATAATAAAGTATTACAGTAGGTTTTTTGTTATATCAGATGATGTTAAAAATGTAAACAAAAAAAATCGAATGTTTTATTCCTTCACTCAACTGCTATATTTGCCCACAGCACCTCTCTTCTGGCAGCTATTTTTAATTGAGAGAGGGAGCATTCAGTGGAGGATGGTATGGGCACACTCCTTCCCCATTGGCTCTGTAAATAGCAGTCCCCTTTAGCATACATCCTCCGAAGACTTGATAAGAAAATTGAAGAAGTGAAGAAAGGATTAATCTTTAAATTATTGTCAGCATACAGTTAGCTAGAATTTATTTTTCTTCAATTTTAACAGTCCTTAAAGGTACAGAATGCTGAGGTTCTTAAATGGCATCCTTGGGACAGTGAGGGTGGGGAGAGGATGGTAGGAGAAAAGAAACTGCATGGAAAATAAAATAGATTTCTATATTTCTTTTAAAAAAAGTTGGTCCACACAGTGTTCATTGCAGCTCTATTTACAGTAGCCAGGACATGGAAGCAACCTAAGTGTCCATCGACAGATGAATGGATAAAGAAGATGTGGCACATATATACAATGGAGTATTACTCAGCCATAATAAGAAATGAAATTGAGTTATTAGTAGTGAGATAGATGGACCTAGAGTCTGTCATACAGAGTGAAGTAAGTCAGAAAGAGAAAAACAAATACCGTATGCTAATACATATATATGGAATCTAAAAAAAACAAAAACAAAAACGGTTCTGAAGAGCCTAGGGGCAGGGCAGGAATAAAGATGCAGACATAGAGAATGGACTTGAGGACATGGGGAGCGGGAAGGGTAAGCTGGGACAAAGTGAGAGAGTGGCATGGACTTATATATACTACCAAATGTAAAATAGATAGTAGTGGGAAGCAGCTGCATAGCACAGGGAGATCAGCTTGGTGCTTTGTGACCGCCTAGAGGGGTGGGATAGGGAGGGTGGGAGGGAGACACAAGAGGGAGGAGATATGGGGATATATGTATATGTATAGCTGATTTACTTTGTTGTAGAGCAGAAGCTAACACACCATTGTAAAGCAATTATACTCCAATGAAGATGTTAATAATAATAATAAAAATAAACTTCCAACATTCTATTCAAAGTAAAAAAAAAAAAAAGAAGTGCCGGTCCAATATTGAAAATTGAGAATTTTGAGAAAGAAATATTTGAATAATATAGATGTTTCACCTAAAAATTCTTTAAATTCTTCTTTCAATGGGTCCTGAGAGTCACTAAGAACCACTATCTGAGATTATGTCCACGTTTTCTTTTCAATATGTAGTAGTTTCCTATCACTGCCATAACAAATTACCACAAATTTAGCAGCTTAAAAACAATACAAATGTATTATCTCACAGTTCTATAGGTCAGGAGTCTGGGCGGTTCAGCTAATTCCTCTGCCCTGGGACTCAAAAGGCTCACATCAAAATGTTGGCCAGCCTGGACTCTTATTTGGAGGCTTGGAGGAAGAACCCACTTCCAAACTCATTCAGGTTATTGCCTGGATTCAGTTCCATGCTACTGTAGGACCGAGGTCTACACTTCCTTGTAGCTTTCAGCCAGGGAGACAGCCCTCATTCTTTAAGGTCCTCTTTCTACATCTTCAAAGGCAGCAACAGTGGGTTGAGTCTTTCCCATATTTTGAATCTTTCTGACCTCTTCTGCCTCATCTCTTCTTTGCTCATCTCTCTTACTCTTCTGCCTCCTTCTGCTTTTAAGGGCTTATGCGATTACATTGATCCCACTGGCATAATCCAAGATACTCTTCATTTTTTAAAGTCAATAGGTTAGTAACCTTAACTTCATTACATCTGCAAAATTCCTTTACAGCAGGACCTAGATTAGTGTTTGACTGTAACGAGAAATGGGAATCTTGAGGGACATCTTCAGAACTTTGCCTACCACAGAGTACGCCCACCAGCTTCAAAGTAAACTAGAATTACAGGTAGTGGAAGACACTTGAATAGATATTTGCCTGGAATAATGCCTCTAATACCCCATTTATAAATGAAGAACACACACATAGAAACATACACACACACAAAACATGGCACTTAATCCTGCATTCTTTTCAACAAACTGTCAGAATTATTTATATATATAGATATACACATGTGTATATATGTAAATAACTTTGTGTATATATATATGTTTTCAATCTGTAAAGCATAAAAGTTTAAAGCATTCTCAAACATTATTTGAGTACTTGAGTGGATAACTTCACGGCTAATGATAAGTCTTTTTATTAGGAATTTCAGTTAAGATCTAATCAATATCAATTTTGTACAATTGCTGAAAACCATTACTGAAATCATCCTATTAATATTTGAATTGGAGTATATTACTTCTTTTAAAATTTATGTATTACCAAAGACCTACAGTGTAGGTTTTTGTCATAGTCTGGATCCTAATGATGGACATCACTTTCAGAATAATAACTAAGACTGACTGAGCCCAGATTAAGTGCTCAAGAGTTTTAAAACTTTATTTCAAATGCTTTTTTTGGATATTTGAATACTTTTCCCAAGGCCACAGAAGTGGTTAGTTGCAAAGCCAGAACTGGAACCTAACTCCCATTCTTACTTCAACTTCTTTCCACCGCAGTTTGTATTCTAATTGGATGTAATGGGCATTTACTATTGCTGAGGATAGATTCTAAACTAGTGATTTAATCCATGGCTAATGAGGCATTAAATGTCCACAGCTGATAACAAATCACATGCAAAATATTTGAAAACTGAATTTATCATCATTTACCATCACTTTAATAAGAAGACTGTGTACTACCTTTGTTCATGTATTTCATCATACTTATTTCTTTGTTAAAGATTCTTGCTCATTCAATCATCGTACAGACAAATTACATACATTAATGAAATTATAATCTTGACACTAGGGGTCAAAGTCACTAAAAATTATTGGAAAAAGAATAAAAGATTCATTAAATGTTGCTAAATTATGTCAGTCTATGTATTCTCCCCTCAAATCAGAAGAAACAATCACATTAGAACATTATAAAAGTCATGACCACAAAATAAAATGACAACACCTTAATAAAGCAGGCTTGACTGAATATTGAATTTTTTTAGTTTGGGATACAAAAATTCTAGACATGTGTTTATTAAGAATCTCTTCATTGATGGAAAATGATATATGTAAGCTTCCAATATCTCAATAATTAAATTCCTACAATTAGATGTAGCAAATGCAGCTACATCATCAAAGGATATACTGCAGAATCTTGAAGGCAGTGCAGACTACATATGGACCTCATTATATTCATCATTTCAAAGTAAACATCAAAAGACATCTGAATAAAATAAACAAGGGCATTTTTCTACTTATTTCAAGCACTTCCCAAGTACATTGTCTGGCTTAGAGTGTCAGATTAGAAGCTCAATGTCAATTTGATTTCTTGCCTTTGTAAATATTCTTACATTCTATTAGGAAGTTTATAGGGTTTTTTCTTTATTATTGAAATTCAGAAATCTCACAATAATGTTTAGGTGTGAGTCTTCTTTCATTATTACTGACTCAGCTCTTGGTCAATTTTTTTGGTCTGTAGGCTCAAGTCTTTAGCTCAGGGGAATATATTTTCCTGTGATGATTGCTTCTCCTCAATCAACTCATTTTATCTTTCTAAGATTTTATGTGTTGGATCTTTGTGTCTAAATTCCATGTTTCTAATATTTACTGAGATTTTCCAACTCCTTGTTCTTGAATCTAAGGTATGGGATAATTCCTTGAGTTTGCTTCTGGTTTTCATGGGTAGCTGTTCTGTTTTTACTTTTCCTATTAATTTGCTTGTTCGTTTTGTTGTTTTATTTTTCCTTTAAAACAATAGCTACCTTTCAGAGTAATAATTAAAAGGTATTGGCCTGGACTTAGGTTCTTTTGAGCCTTGGCCTGGCAATTTAATAGCTATTTAACCTTGGGCAAGGTATGTTAACTATGCCTCAGTTTCCTCATCTCATGGAGCTAATAATAACATATCTTTCATAGGGTCATTGTGAGGATTGAATGAGTTACTATGTAAAGATCAGAGAACAGTCCGTGCTGTATAGTAATCTTTCAGTAAAATTACCCTATTGTTCCTTTGACATAGCACCGTACTATTTTACAGAGACAAGATGACAAAAGATGACAAAAAAAGAAAGCCAATGTCTCAAATATCAATGAGGACATTAATTAGAATTTTAAACAGTTCTCTTCTGATTACCTATCTGCAATATCTATGTTTCCTTTGTTTCACTGGGAACATTTGCTCTGAGTTCCAGCTTTCCTCTTTTTCTCCCCAATGACTGGTTATTTCATTATCTTTTCATATTTCTGGGTTCAGGTTTAGATGGCTCATACTGATGGTGGCTGTTAATGGCTCCTTATGCTTGGGCCAACATTTGATGTCATGAAATTGCAATGTTCAGGAACAGAGAGAAGCAGAAAGTGAGATTTCCTTCCAGGTACAGGTACTGGGAATGAACCTGACAATTGTGTTCCAAAAAGAAAAAGCAAGAGTGAGGTGGGTAAGAAAAGCTCCAACTGCATTTAGGACGCTGATGACAGCACTTGGAGGAAGCACTAGAGTAAATATTTTGTATAACATCTTTCTGCAGAGCTCTGATAAATTCTAGAAGCCCTACTGTGTTATTCTCACTGATACACCCATCCTTCCAAATAGGGGTTAAATAATGCTATAATTTCCCAAGCCTGGGTTTCCATCAGTTTTCTATTGGAGAGATTTGCTGACTTGCCTCTCAAGGTTTCCCTACTTTGCTGATATTGGGCTTTAAAAAAGCCCTTGTCAGCTCCTTGGTAAACCCAACACATCTTCATTTTCAAAAACTAAATTCCTGAAAGTGTCTGCTTATTGATGTCACCCTTCCCTGTTTTCCAGCATTGTTACAGATTTTCTTCTGCTCATTTGGTACTTCTTTAGTCAGTTCCATGGCATTAGAGTATGAAGGGAAAGAAAGAAATATGATTGGTTTAATTTCCCATCCTGAAACTGGAAATCCGTTTTAGGTATTGAAAATAACTAAGATGTTCATTTTTACTCTGGCAGTCAAGTTAGTTGAGGAATAGAATCTACAGAGTAATAGTTTGCTTATTTAGCTAAAATGATGCAAAGTAAATAGCTGTCAACATGATTAAAATTACTGGCAATCTGAATTTAATTAATTTGAGAGCTGTGCTATTTTCTTACTTCCTCCAGCCGCTTGACCACTTGATAAGATTTACTTTTAGTTCATCTCTAAAATTTCTATGCTTATGATCAAGAGTAGTGACGTGGACCACTCAAAAGAGAAAATCAGCCTGAATCATTTTTATTGGCATATGCTCCCATTATGAGACTGTTTAGATTACAGTTTACCTTTCTAATTACGTTATCTTCAAGTTATATGAAAATAAAATTTAAATCTTTTTAAGATTTAAATTTTGACCCAAATATTGACCCTATTGACCCAAAATATCCGGGAGGGAATATCTAGAGAAAGAAAAGGCCAAGCTAGCCAGGTATTTGAATCTGGAAGCGGAGAGGTCACAAACTGACTGTATGTAAAACAAAAGAGACCAAAGACAGGTGCACGATTTCAGAGTTACTGTTTACATAATACCAGTCATGTCTATATCATTGGTAGAAAGCATTTGGTACAATGGGAAGATTTACTTACTGTTAACATAAATAATGGTGATTTATACAAGTTGAATTCAGTACCTTTAAAACACATACACACACAACTGCAATTTAATTTATCTTATTTCTTCCAGCTTGTGAAATGGACTGGAAAAGAACAGCGATAGAGAAATAGGTGAGACGGACTTGTTCAGGTGTGGGCAGGTTGTCAAAATCGTAGCGGGGATGGGGAAAGGGAGAGCATTCAGCTTTATGCAATGAAGGAAGCTCCACAGACTTGCCCTGAGTGTCTGTGAGGTCAAATGCTGTGCACCCCAATCTACTTCGTGAAATTAATAGCCAGGTGTTATACTAGTTATGTACCTTAATCATTAATTATGACTGTGGCAGCAGGAGAAAAAAATACTAGGACACATGAGCTGAGGTGACTAAAGGAAAGCATCAATCATACACGACAAGAAAGCCAAAGATATCCATCCTTTCTGCCTGGATGCTTTCATTTGTGACTCTGCAGACTCTCTCTCACATCAGACTTCAAACTTCAGAGACACCATTTCTCACTGTCTTTTTTTTTTTTTTTTTTTTTTTTTTGGTAGCAACCAGCTTTGGCAATGAGACTCAGATGAAAACAAAATAAAATGCATATGTTGGCAATGTCCATATTTTCCAGGTAGCATCACCAGGCTCTAGATTAAATTAAAGGCATTTTCCACAAACAAAATTGTGGAAGAGTTATTATTCTTTCAATAAAGGTTAAAGTAAGCTACCTCAAGAATAGATTTTGGAATCAACAGTTAATAGTAACACTAGCAGCATAGGTTGCCCTTTAATTTTGCTACAATGTCATAATAAGTGTATTGTATATGTTATCTTAAGCAGGTGGGCAGAGCAGGTCAATCTCCCCAAAGCCCCATGCCACAGTATAGTGCATCACAAAGTTTGAGAAGAAAAAACACAATCCCCATTCTGGTGGTATCAAGTGGTATAAATGGGGCATTTAGAAACAGGAAGAACAAGACATTATTTTGGTGAAGTAAACTAAGTGTTGATTCCAGTTTGCTATCAAATCTTGTATAGATTATTTCACTTCTCTAGTGTTCAGTGCTCTTGTCTATAAATGACTGGTTTTAGCCATATCAAGAGTCCTTCCAGGGGTCTACACATGAGCTTCATGAGGATCTGCAGAGAGACTCCACACAGAAAATTTTGTAAACCAGATTCTTTAAGGTTTACTGAAAAGACATGCATTAAAGGAGTGTTCCTCTGTGTACTAAAGAACTAGTTATTTTAACTTTCCAACCTGTTATGAACCAATGCTTTAAAAAATATATACAAAGTATGAATTAATAAAAAATAAATTTATACAACATAGAATCCTAAATTTTTCTATTAGATTAAACAGATAT
Source organism: Eschrichtius robustus (assembly GCF_028021215.1). Lineage (NCBI taxonomy): Eukaryota > Metazoa > Chordata > Mammalia > Artiodactyla > Eschrichtiidae > Eschrichtius > Eschrichtius robustus. Next base: position 72,349,844 of record NC_090830.1, read on the forward strand.
AAAAGTCCTCTGTTAAGTCACTATAACAATTTCTAAGTGCTTCCCATCAACTGGGGTCACTGTTATGGACTGACCAGCACTAGTTCACAGACCACACTTACGGTGGGAACTGGGTTAAGGTTCCTTCTAGCACTAACCTTAAAAGTTTCTGTATGAAACCTAGATTCCTTACATCCATTCTGCACCACCTCCTCCTACCCAAATCATACAATCCAACATGTTATCACACTCAGGACAAAATTAAGATCTGTCTTCCTTAGAAAGCAATGTGAGATTGTAAATAATAATGACAACAACAACAAAATATGTTTCCCCCAGTTACTGGTGATTACTAATGTTCCCTGAACAGTAAGGGTAAAGAGGAGGGGGAAAGCCTGTAGAACTAATTATCACAGAGCCCAACCATCTGCTACCTGACCTAACAGTTCCCTCATCTATGCTTCTCCCATCATGTGATTACCCAGAACTGGCAAGTCTTTACCAACCTCTACACTGTTTTATATTTCTAGCCTCATTCAAGATTCTTCACTGCATTTATTAGACACTCAAAGCTTATCATATCCAGGAAGGGGACAAAAGGAAAAAATACGGTCTTCTGCCCTCAAGTTGTTTAGAGCATAACGGTTCTTATAAGTATATTGTGTTAAGAACCAAAACTAGGGTATGCAGAAGGGGTAATGCTGACGAGACAACAAAGTTAGCCTGGAGGGTCACATAAGGCTTCTCAGAAGAAGTTATGTTTTTTTATATTGTGCCTTGAGCTATGACTACTTGGTGATCTATCTATAATATTAGAGAAGTTTAGTCTGCTCACTGGACTATTGTTTGTGGTTCCCTACTTTATTGCTACATGCTTGATTAAAAAGGATGTCCTTCCCAGAGATTTTTCTTTGATTAAGTGTGCTCTAACTGACAAAAAAAAGAAGTGTGTATATGTGTTAATTTTGTGTGTTTCGTGGGAGATAGCAAAGAACCAGGAAGAGCAGTGCATATAAAGTGAATGGTGAAAGGTATCATAAAATATGACTTTATCAAAGAATGTGGTAGGGAGGGTGAGGCAAGTGGTGAGAGATGAGGCTGGAGAAAGTAAGGGCCAAGGTCATTAAGCTTCTTGGTTATCTTCCTAAGGATTCTGGATTCATCCAAAGATCTTTTTAACTCATTTAAAGGTTTTAAGTAAGGGGGTGATAGGATCAATATTTTGTTTTAAAAAGATCATTCTGGCAGCTTTGTGAAGGATATCTAGGAGATGAGCAGGATGGAGTACCAAGGAATTCATCTAATAATTTGGGTGAGAAATCAAGAGGTCCTGGACTGAGTCAGTAGTAGTTAGGCATGCAAAGAATGGGACATATTTGCAAGACACCAACAAGGCAGAATTACTAGCAATGAGAGATGAATGATTTTCAGGATGCTGGTTTGGGAAATTTGGAGGTTGGTGTTTCATTACCTGAAAGAGAAAATACTGATGTAAGTGCAAGATGAGAGTGGGGGGAAAAAAAAAAAAGAGTTCAGAATTGAATATGTTCAATAATTCAAGGTATCTGCAGAAAGTTAAAATGGAGGTGTCTGCAGGGAGTTTGAAATAGGAGTCTAGTTTGGAGATGACTCTGCGCTGGAGAGAGAAAGGTTGGTCAGCAGTAATTGTAGGCATGAAATGGGTGTGATCACTTTGACAAGCCTTGCCTGAGGAACTTTATTCCACTCCAAGAGAATTTACTTTATTCCATAAATAGGTGGTTTTTATCTCTTTCATCTTCCCAAACAGTATTAAGGGGTCATACAAAAATATGCATTTTTACTTAAAACTTAAGTGGGAAAGTAAGCTAAAGAGTAAATGATATAAAACAATAAAGTTGAAGCTGGACTTTAAATTTACACACAATGTACAATCCACTAGATACTGTTTACTTCCCAGGGACAGGTCACATTTTTGGCTCAGGATTTTCAATCAGCAATGAAAAGGGGACGTTACAAATTATATATTTAAAACCCATAAAAATAAACCAACTTCTCAAAAACGTAATTACTTATGGTACTGGGAAGTGAGAAAATTGTTCTCATAAGAAAAACACTGTACTATAGTGAGAAGTGTTCTTAATAACTCCCCTAAAGTGAATAAAAGATGAAACATATAACTATTATTATGTCCATCAGCGTAGGGTGATGACGTAACAGCTAGAGTGAAGGCAATTCAAGGAGGAAGGAAGGCAAATTATGTACTTCACCTGTGGAGCCTAGGTATGTTGGTATGTATGAATGGACAGCTACGTTTCCTTCAAGCACTCATCTATAATACCCTAAATATATTTTATCTCCCAAACTAGACTGTTGTGCCCTCACCCACCTTCTCACTATTTAAGGTCCACAACTTTCTTCAAGACACATTCATTTGTCCCGTCAATATTCAATGATTTTCTGAACTAAAATTAAAATTTGTGAGAGAAGTGACATTATTTTGATAACTCCCCTAAATCCAGTGGCTTAAATAATACCTGGAAAATAAGTAGTTGTTGAACAAATATTTTGAATAAATGAACAATTTACCGAATAAATAATCCAGATGATATTATAGAGGCTAGTGATGTAAAAATTAATGAGATACTGTTTTTGCCCTCCAAGTACTAACAATCTAAATAAAAAACACTAAAGTTGATTATTCTTCCAATAAATACTAATTGAGTGCCTACTTTGGGACATATTGGCAATAGAGAAAGTTACAAAACAGACAGAATGTACTCATGGAGCCTAGGTTTCACAGGGGGAGATTCAAAAATTATATATGTATAATAAAATTATATATATATAATATATAATATACAATATTACAATAATATACAATATATTATATATATTAATATATTATTATTAATATATACTTATATATAATATATAATAAAATTGTATATATATTATATATGTGTGTGTGTATGTGTGTGTGTGTGTGTGTGTGTATATATATATATATATATATATATATATATATATATATATATCTTGAAGGAAATGAGGGAGCAAGCCATGTAGATATTTGGGACAAGACTGGTCCAGACCAAACTAAAATAACAAAAGAGCACGTACAAAAGTCCTGAGGCAGTGCAGCAAAAACGAACTAATTCTAGTGGAAAGTTGTAAGAGATGGTGGTGATGGGTTGATGGGTCGGTGTTTGTTAGGGATTTATAGGCCTTTGTAAGGACTTTGGCTTTTCCTTTGAGTGCCATGGGGTATCACTGAAAAGTTCTGAGCTAAGGAATGACACAATTTGCCCTAGTGGTAAGTGCAGTGATTGTGACACATATGTCCGATATATTTCATGAACAGAAATGACGACTCAGGGAAGACTAAGTCATACAGGATGCTTAGGAATTACCCAGACAAGGTAGGAGACAGGATGGGAACAGAAACACTTTCAGACAGATGGATACATGGCCTGAAGAAAGAAACTAAGGTGAGAAAAAGTTTGGTATGCAAGGAAGTACAAGCAATTTATCACAGCCACAAAGCAAATGATAAGGTGGAGGGAATGGTGAGAGGCAGCTAAAGCGACAAGCAGGAGAATACTGAAGGATTTGTATTTATATCCCTAATCTTTGCAAATAAACTTCATATTCTCGGGGGCAGGGATCATATGTAACATAAGCCGTGTCTATGACACAGAAGTAATCTTCAGTGTCTACATAAACCTTGTGCAACTTCACTGATGAAATGATTTTCACCATGGCTGGAAAAAAACACTTGGATACACACTGACTGATTGATATGCCAGATGTTATGTTTGAGTGTTTTTTAGAAGAAATTACCTACTTGTCTATTATATAAAAGAAAAGTAGTTTCCCCCAAATGAGGCCTTGGGGAGCAATTGCATGTTATCCTGACTCATTTCACTATCCATGTGCTAAGTCACCATTAGAGAACTGCTCTGCTTCAACTCACTTGGACCCGATGTTGGGAGCTCTAAATTCTAACACCTTCACAGTAAATGCCTGGGAATCCAAACTGTAAACTGACCATTAGATTCCAAATAGGAATAAATATTCTAGAAAATGAAACCTAACATACTTTCACTGACCTTTACAAAAGTCAGACTGGAATAGGTGGTCTGAAAATAAATTTATCTAAAAAATCATATTCAAAAGAAAAAATCAGTACTGGTGCCCTGGCTTAAATAAAGTGGTTGGTTACTGCGTTCCTCCTTAATCACCTCAGGCTCTTGTAGTATGAGGACTTTTAGCATCTTCAGCTGCTAAAAGATTCAGTAAGGACACGATGTGCTGTACCTTTCATTTAACTAGGCAACCCAACATTCTAAATAAGATTGAATGTTTGCCAATAGTTGGAAGAAGAACCTCAGGGATTTCTTAAAAGATTTTTACTTTTCTTACTTCTCTAAGACTGTCTTTAACCTAAAAATGATTTTTTCATTTTATATATAAAAGGTATCTTTTTTAATTTTTCTCTTTCTTTTTTTTTTTTTTTTTTTTTTTGGTTTTTCATTTCCCCCAAAGGAGGTTTTTCAAAGCTCTTGGATTTTAATGGAAATTAACTGCTGGGTGTTTGATAGCCAAAAAGAGTGTGTTTCCATCCCAGGCAAATGGCAACTTTCCCCACAGCAGCATAGCGGCAGATTAGTGCAAGACCACTCACTCAGCTACCAACCAGCAGGAATGCTGGGTCCTGAGTGTCAGTACCACTTGCGTGAGCCTAGTTTCTAAGTGGGCTGAGAGGAGGTTTGATCCCAGTAAGTTCCAAAGAGTATGTCAGCTCTTCAGCTTTGATGCAAATTCTTTCAGAGTTGCCCATGTGTCCATTCATGGTAAGAGACCCCATGAAATGTGTGTAATCTAAGAGGCACTGGCAGACTTCCCGTGTAGGGACAGTTTTGGAATGACCCCTGGCTCTGTTGAGACTAGTACTTCTTTAGCTCTTCCCAAACCAATCAGTCTTTTTACATGGGGTTATACAATGTACATGTATATGAATTAAAAGAAAAAGAATAAATGTTATTATGTAAAAATTAATGCAAAATAAATATAGAGGCTATCTCCTCAAAAATGAGCCTCTGAATGGCCACAGATTAAGATATAGATGGAAGGGAGAGTAGGAACAAAGAAAGGAGTACGAGAATGAATCTAATGCTCTGTATTTTGTATGCAAACAACAAATCGAGTAGAGTAAATTATTTTCTCAGGAGATTCTTTCTCTAAATCATTGAATTTTACTATCTATGAATCCAGGTGAAATCCTCATTCTCCAGCATCTGCATGGCGAAGCCTCTTCAATAATAAAAGAAAGAGGTAAATAATTATGCGAGCAAGACAGAAAAATGCAAAATAAAAGAATACATTGAAATGTGAGGCCAAAGACCTAAATTGAGTACCATCGTTCACTTGCTCTGTCGCTTCAGTCTCCTGGGCTTCAGTTTTCTCTGCTTCTTCTGAAAAATGGAGGCATAATGATACTTGTCCTGCTTGCTTCATAGCGTTGTGGAGCAAATGAGATAATCAGTATAGATCACTCATCTCCAATTCTTAAAGAGCTATGCAAATATTAGTGACTTAGGAAAGTTATTTAACTCTGATGAGCCCCCATGTATTCATCTATCAAAGAAAGCTCTGCTGCTGGCCTGCTTACTTCCAAAGTGATCTTGTAAAAATCAAGTAAGGTGGTTGCAGCACGTTCTTTGAAGTGTAAGGTGCTATCAGGCATAAGGCTTTCAAAACTATTCAAACAACTGTGTGGAGGAAAAAATTATGGTTGACTAGAAATGGCAAAACTTTAGATGCATTCTGTAATCTTAGGAAGTAAAGCTGGTATGTATGAAAAACGTGCTGATATTAAAATTTTCACCTCTAAGAGAGAAAAATAGATTAGCAGAAAATTCTACTATCAAAATTCTAGAACATTAGCTACCAATGCTATTATAAATGGTTAGGAAACAGTAAATTAAACTTTGTAATGCTTTCCCAAAGGAAGTGGAAATACGCAGTCATTACTTAGAGTTTAAATTGCACTGGGAACAGTGGGCCAACATGCATTATGGAGAAGCAATGCTTCAGTGATAGCGAAGTGAACCAAATGACACTACAGATCTTCTCCATATTTAATGTTTGATAGGCAAAAATATTTGCATGAATGCAGTAATGTGCTAGGGAAGTCATCACCATGGGAATGCTCAATCAAAGCTTTAATAATTTTAATCAGCATCATACTATGAGAGCATATTTTTTCTTTCAGGTGCAACTCATTCAGGTTTGAGGGAACTGCTAAATTGTTGCACTTGGTAAAATCTAGAATGACAGCCTGATGTAAACAAAAGCAATCCTTTTATATTTTGGGTTGGTTTGAACGAAGATAGGGAATGTGGAGTAGGCATGAGAATTTAGGATACCCTAAAGGCAGGTAAAACCCTTGCTATATGGCAAAGGTAGGGTAGGCAGGAGAAGGCAATGTTTTTAAATAAAGGACCACAATAACTAAAACATACACAGTAATCTAACACACACATGCACACACACATACACAGAAGGAGCTTTGATCAATGATAGAGCTAATCTGGAGAACTGGAGGTATGAGGCATGGCTCCTAGAAACAGCTGTGTTCATGACTAGTCATCTGACCTGCCATAAAATAAGTTGACCTCTCTATGATTTTTGTCCCAGTTTGTATACTTCTCAAGTGGGGTGTAAGGGGAGGGCAATTTTACCAGGGATACTTGGCTTATTTAGCTTGTCTGATAGGAGGAGGGTGGTGGTGCTATTGGCATCTAGTAGGTAGAGGTCAAGGATGCTGCTAAATATCCTACAATGCATAGAACATTCCCCACAACAAAGAATTATCTGGCCCCAAAGTCAATAGTACCGAGATTGAGAAACTACGTTCTAAGCTGAAGCTACTCAAAAAGTACATTACGGGGTAAATAAGGACTTAGTCATTCTCAGCATGAAAGCAGTGTAAAAAATCAATATTTTATTAAGATTATTGGCATTGCTTAAGCTTCTCTTCCACCTGAGTTTTGTTTTAATTATAAAGCACTTGGCAAAAAAATAAGAGTCATTTTTATAATAGACTTAGTGCTTTATTTTTCAGTAGACTTTTTTCCAATTAATTAATATTTAGCGGCTTTCTTATAATGAATGCCAAAAAACGAACTATCTCCCTAAACTTTTCAGAAGAAGTTACAAAACTCAATGAGATTATTAAATTTTTCTGATAAAAATTTGTAGGACTTAAATTTAGAAGGTTTGTCTCCCTCAGGCATGTTATTTATAAACATTTCTTGGAAGTCTGAAATAAAGTTAAAAACACATATGCACAGTTCTGGAGGCTTGTTATGTTATTCATGCTGAAAATAGAATGTTAGTGCTGGAGAGTTCATTTCTGAATGTGTCAGTGAGACGAGGTAGCTAAAAGCCAAGGCCGTACCATGAATCAAATCTAAATCCCAGGTCTCCCGATGCCCAGTTTCTAATTTGATTCCTGTTCATCATAAACATAAAACAGCTTACATGACTAATAAATCATTCTAAAACAAGAACTGAATTTTTATTCTTTAAAACTTGGAATGATATTATATAAACAATATCAGAATAAGGGCACATTATTACAAAGCATTTCCTTGCTTCTTGTAACTGCAGTTTATCTGATTTGCCACATAGAATTAAAAAAAAAAAAACTGAACTCTCATTTATTAGTAATTATATAGGATTAAACATGTGACAATTCTAAAAAGTTTATTTTATAATATTTGTTGGCATGTATAAAAAAAATAAGTGAAAAAAGCAATAACCTAGATGTAGTTCATAGATTTTCTATCGTGGCTAACAGTTCATGTTTTACAAACTGTTGGTTTGAATTATTGCCTTTGCTACATATAAAAATGAAAAGTTTCTAAAAGAAAATGAGTAAAATGAAATATTCAGATGGAAAGCAGGGAGAGCTTAAAATTAGACATTCTTACAAGAATTGTGTTTTTTGAATTTTGCTACTGCAAACAAGACCAAAGAGGAGGGGGAAAAAAAACCCTGACCAAGAACAATTTTTATATATCCACAGGTTTATCTTCTTACCAAAATTAAAGTGTGGAGTACTGGAAGCAGCACAGAACTAGAAGCCATGATACCTGGATTCTTCTGCTCACCTTGGCTGTTCCTGAGATGTTGAGTAAGTTACTCAACCTCACTGATTCTTCATTTGCCTAACTGCAAACTGTGGGGATTGGAAAGAGAGATGTACAAAATCCCTCCCAAGTCTAAATTTTTATGATTTTATGAAACTTTGACCTCAAAAATCTCTTGATCTGCATACAGGATACAGCAGTTTAAATTTTTCATATTTTTAATCTCAGTGAGGGTAATTTGCGTTCTGACAGAAAAACTGACTCAAACTAGCTGAAGCCAATAAGGGGATTTAGACTACAAAGTCTCAATCACTTTTTCAATTCTGTTCCACAGACTCAAATGGTATCCTCAGTACCTGTTTTCTCTCCATCTCTCAACTCTGTTTTAAGTTATTTGGTTTAATACCCCAAATATACACAGTGATTCCCTGATGCTCCAAGAACAATTCTTCTCAATTTCAAATTCCAGTAAAAAGAGATGAACATGTCTTTCTCTTGCTACTATCCTAGTGAAAGTCAGCTTATTTCTAGTTTGATCTTATTAGATAAGAGGCCCCTTTATGAACCAACGACTACAGTCAGGGAAATGAGATACACAAATTTAGGTGGTGCGGAAGACACGTCTTCTCCTGAAACCAGAGATTAAGTTACTGGGAAGGGGGGTGCTTGGAGCAACAGGAAATTATGGTGTGTATTTGCAGGATTAAACTGATATAGTATAAATTAGGACTGAGAGATGGAAATAAGCCAAATAATGAGGATGCTGTCTGAGTCCCTGGAACAATAGCTGCATGAAGACTGAGACTTTATAGAAGACAAACTCATAAATCCCCTTTATTTGCTTAAGTTAGTTTAAGTTGGCTTTTCTATCATAACATAATTAGTACCAACTGAATTAAACATAAACTCTTTTTTAAATTACAGAATATTATATCCTACATTCAGATTAGTGAAAGATTTTAAGCTCAAAGAACTCAATAATCTCTTTAATACATAGGATATACCTTGTAGTTAATAGGCACTCAGTAGATATGTATTGTTTAATACAGTGTAACACACAGAATTGAAAGAAGTCTGTGTGTGTTAAGAGAATAGTAAGAAGTGTATTTTGCAATCTATAAAATAATATGGGGAGAAAACATAAACACATAATGCAGAAAAGAGGCAAAAATGATATATTTCAAAGTTGAAACACTCAAGACATGGTGATAAAATGAAGAGACAAGAGGAAAGGGCCAGGAGAACATGAACTATCCTAAACTCTTTCTTCTATCTCTTTTCTCACCCTAAAAATTGTGATCTTTATCTCCTGTCTTTATTAGTATATACACATAACACTTAATAAGCTAGATTCCAACATTCAGAACATATGAAAGTGATTATCTTCTAGAAACTTATGTTTTAATGAAAGAGGATAGGCTGTATTTTATTATTTGGAGATATCACATATTTCATAATTAGTGGAAGCTGGAAAAAATGAAATTGAGACCAATTATGCTATAGGATCTGTAGGATAACTTCCCTAAATGTGTGAAAGTTTTTCGGTTTGTTGAGCTTGGAAGGGGTAAGGAAGAGAGATTTTTGTCAAATATGAAGTGAGAAGCTATTCTGGGGTTAAAAGATGCTAGGGAAAAAAAGTAGTAGAATGAAACAAACAAAAAAAAACAATGGGATCTAAAAGAAGATTCCTACAACTGCTTTTTGACCCCATGTCTGGTAGAAAGATCTGGAAGGGAACAGGGCTTACATGGCAGAAGAGCAGAAGGGGTGTCTCTTAGAATCTGCATGAAGATAAAACAGAGAGCATGTCCATGGGTATCATCAAATTATGTCACCCCTCTGATCAAAAAAACAACCAAGAGTTTCCCATAGGTTTTAGAATAAAACCCAAATGTCTCCCCTGTCTATTTCTTCATCATCATCACTCATCTGCTCTCATTACATTACAGTCGTACTGGCCTTCTTTGTTACCTCAAACTCACCATGCTTGGTTTCATCTATAGGAGTTTTACAGGGGCTGTTCCCTCTCCCGGAAATGCACTGCCCTCCCCCAATAGTCCCACGACTAGCTCCTTCTCATCAGTAAGGTCTCAGAGCAAATGTCACCTCCTCAAGGAGGCCCTCCTTGACACCAGTTACTTTCTATCACCTAGCCTGCCTATTTTCCCCCTCCTACCAGAAGCTTGTTTGTTTATCTTCTTACTTTACTGTCTCCATTTTCTAAGATGAAAGCCGTGTAAGAGCAAGAGCTAAATGCCTATTTTGTGATATCCTCAATACCTAGAAGACTGCCTGGCCCATAGCAGTAAATCAATTATTACTGAAAAAATTCATTTTTAAAGGTTTTTGTTGGCCTATACAACTATCACATAAAGTTCTCTCCAAAACTGGGGACTCAAAGGAAAGAATTAATCCATGAGAAACTGCCCTGTATAGGGTCCATTTCAAGTATTTCTACCACTTCATAATCACTTTTATCTGAAGGGGGTTTAATGGACTTTGGGAATAATGATCTTAATTATTTGCTAGAGTCACTTGCTATTAATATCATAAAGAAAATTTAAAGATGTGATATGAATTAGATCATATTAAAATACTGTGGTCATTTTCCCCATGGCCCAAGTGCCCTTGGAGCAATTTAAAGAAATTTAGACATCTCAAAGCTCTTTGACACACTAATGATATTGAATGTCACCTTACTTCCTCACAAGGAGTCCAAAAATTTTCAAAATCATAAATAACAAGTGGAGTCAACTAAATAATAAGGCAGTAACTGCTGCTGTCAAAAGGTAGTGAGACAAACAATAAAGAAGAATGCAGCAAGACTGTATGAGAAAGAGAAAAAACTGAGAAGATAAGTACGTTGACGCAGCTGGGATTTCACAGGATTCCCAATACTTATGACATAGTTACACAAACACAATACAGTGGTCCCTCAGTATCCATGGGGGACTGGTTCCAGGACCCCAGCGACTATCAAAATCTGAGAACGCTCAAGTCCCCTATATAAAAGGGTGTAGTATTTGTAGATAACCTACGCACATCCTCCCGTATATTTTAAATCATCTCTAGATTACTTATAATACCTAATACAATGAAACTGCTATGTAAATCGTTTCCAGCATGTGGCAAATTCAAAATTTTGCTTTTTTGAACTTTCTTGATTTTTAAAATATTTTCCATCTACAGTTGGTTGAATTCGCGATGCAGAAGCCACATATAAGGAGGGCAGACTGTAGAAAGGACACAGAGAAGGCAAAATTCTACCGATCTGCATTTCTTTACTACAGTTTTAAAACTCTGGGAAATTAAAAATAAAAAATAGAGGAAGGAGGAAAGCAATGAAATTGCAGTAGATAAAAGGACAAGGCTGATGAGTATTAGGCCAAGGGGAATTTTTTAAAAGGGAAAACAGACAAAAGAGTCTTAAAGCTCTACAAAACATTCATCCAAAATAAGGAACGTGAGGTGTGCATGTGAGCCTGCAACGTGCACACACACGTGCAGGTGTAAGTGTGGGGATATGTGCACAGTCATGTGTCGAATGTGACTGTGAGGGTTCATCAATGGCTTTAGAAATAGGTTGTAAGAGGGACTTGGGTGTAGTTTGCATTCTAATAAAACTTTATTTATGGATATTGAATTTTGAATTTCATATAATTTTCATGTGTCACAAAATATTACTCTTTAGGTGTTTAAAGATATTTAAAATATATCTTTAAATATATCTCTAAAATATACCATTTGAAATATATCAAAGCCATTCTTAGGTTGCAAGACGTACAAAAACAGGTGGATTGGGCCACAGAGGCCATAATTTGCTTCCTCTATAAAACGATAGCATTCTGTAACCTACAAGTGTGAATTTCAAGGGATCACAAAGAGGCAAAGCACAATGGAAGTTGAGAGCAGTAAAGAAAGAATAAGTTCTTATTACTATTGCCAACAAATAGGAAATGCTACTTTTAAATCTGGTATTTCCTTCTGAGCCTCTTTAGAAATTATTTTAAATTCCTTTCAGAATTCATTTATTATTAACGTACACAGATTGTTTCAGTATGACATTTCTTCATTGAAGTGATTTTATTTTGAACTGAGGCAGGAAAAATACATTTGGCCATTTACTAACCACAGAATATACAACCACTGTAAGGTCTATGGCGCCTAGAGAAATTGACTACTTTGTTATCCCCAAATGTTCTGATACCTCAATGTTATTGAAAAAATGCCAGAGATATTTCAAGGGATTTCTTTTCCTTTCCAAAGAAGTACATTAAATAGATTGCTATGTAATGCGGGACACATCATCTGTTTTTCCCCAAAAGGGAAATGCAGGTACGTTCATGTTTGATTTCTGCCTCCCTGGCACTGTGGCTGGAAAATATCAGTAAAACAAGCAAGGCTGGGATTCTTTAGAATCAGGCAAACCTGGTTCTGCTACTTAGGAAACATGTGTTTCCTTGGGGAAAATGGAGTCTTAGTTTTTTCCTCACTGAAAAATAGACCTTAGTTCCCTCACCTCTAAAATGGAGATAGAAATTTCTACTTCCCAGGGGAAATGAGAGGTTTAAATAAAGTTAAATGAAATGAGAAAGTACATGTAATGTTCACATCGCTAACACAATGTGTAGAATCCATTATTATTCCCCAAATAGCCTCTGTGATATAAGTAAGAAGAGGTACAGCTTGACCCAGCAGCCTAGAAGTTGGTTGAGAACGGCTCTGTACTTACAACAAAACTCATTCCCAGAATTTGTTACAAGGAAGGAAGTGATCCTGTCACAAATGTACTGAGATAGAAAAACACAGAAGGCAAAAAAGACGTTTTTCCTTATAATTGCTATTGGCTCATCTGATCTTAAAAAGTAGATCCCTGCCTACAAATTCCTGCTTAAAAATTCATGACTAATTCGTAGTGTGAAACAGGTTCAAGAGAAACAATGCAATGCAAATCCTGAGGTCTTTTTGCATAGTTCAAAACTAATGGAAGTAGTTTGGCCCATTCCAAAATATGGTGAAAGAGAAGTGGGACGGGGGGTGGGGGGCAGGAGAATAAAAATATATTTTTCTAACTAGTTCTCAAGCATCCTTATTCCCAAATAGAGCTGTATCCTTGCCAGAATTCCAGGGGATTGAGAAGTTGAGATGGCACTACCACCTATATAAAATATGGCCACTTCTGAACTACATCCTAAAGAAAATTAATAGATACCTAACATTTTTGAAATGTCAGGTACAACAAGGCAAACAATTATATCAAAATGGAAATCACCCTTTTAGCAGAAAAGCCAATACAACTTTCAAGTGCAAAAAAGCCATATTTGGTGAGTTTTCTAACCTTTTTTAGGTGTCGTCAGTATTCCAAGAACTGATTCTTGCATTTTATAATAAAGAAACGTTATCCACTACATCACTTTCCAGCCTTTCTGATAGGCATATACTAATGTCAGGAGGAGACAGAAAAATTGAATATATAATGTCTTATTATAGACTATCCACCATTTAAACCTCCAGGCTGGCAATATGTGTTTAAATAATATGTTATAAAAACCTCTTGGTACATAATGATGTAATAAATATGAGAACGTCTCTAAGGCGAACTAACTTATTTTCCCAATTGTTAGGTTACTCCCTGCTATGATCCCACTACCAAGTGAAATTTTAGGGATATTCCTTTGGGCAAAAGAAATAGTGATAGGGAAAAATGTTACTAATTCTAGCCGGAATGATAAAAGAGCCTCTTGATCATCTAAAGTGTTTTTTGTGGGTCACATTTCTCTCTGCTTAGGTTGGTTCAACTACAAAATTCTCAGTGATTTTTTTAACATTCAACTTTGCAAGATACCTAGATGGAATTGTTAGAAAAACCTGAGATTTCATTCACTGATTCACTACATTTAAAAAAGAAAATGTACATACACACACACACACACACACACACACACACACGCATCAGAATGCAAAACTTAACTTCATTAGTCAGATGGAAATTTGAGGAAACTGTATTGGGGTATGGAAAAATAAATGCTAGGAAAAGCAACTATATATGTGTGTATATATCTATATATATGTATATATAGATATATAAAATCTCCCAAGTAAACTAATCTTGAGAAAAAAATTATATACACAAATATCCATACACAGAATATGGTGAGTGTGTATATGTGGACAGATAGATATAGATATTCCATATATCTATATTATATATCTATTATATATATATATATATATAGAGAGAGAGAGAGAGAGAGAGAAAGAAAGAAAGAAAGAAAGAAAGAAAGAAAGAAAGAAAGAAAGAAAGAAAGAAAGAAAGAAAGAAAGAAAGAAAGAAAGAAAGAAAGAGAAAGAGAATATAGGTTTACCAAACCTTGGAAATCTGCTTCAAAGGAGTAGTTTCAGAAAAAATTGGCAAGAAGTAGCATATTACATAGCTGATAGCTTGGAATTGCAATACTTCCAAATGATCACAAGCTTTAAAAATGTTCAATGAGCTCCTCTATGAATTTGAATATGAGTATAAATTAAAACATATTAATTTTTTTAAGTTGCATTCCCAGGGCATGAAAAGACATTGTCCTGAGACCACCTATTTGAAGTAACTTTCAAAATTTTATGAACAGATACTATAAGCAATAAATTAAACAGCACAAGAAAGCTGCTTGTATAAACTCTGCTAACATATCGTTGATCTTTGGTTCCAATCACATCATAAGCATTGCTAGACTGGCTCAAGCCAATGGTTCATTTAAAATGATGTTTTTATCTCTATAAAATATTTATTCTTTTAGAATCATAACACACTGTGGAGTTTCAGGTGACTATTTTGACCACCATTACAAGGAAATGGGTCTTCTGAGTTTTGAAAAAATCTGTAAACAACAACAAAAAAATTTCCAGAGATATACAGAAAACAGCTCTGTCTTTTACTTATGTCTGAATGGGATCTTAATGATAGTTTTTTAAATAAACAGAACTTGGTATTTATAAACATTCTCTAAGCATATTCACATATGTTCTTAATGTAAAAATCTTCTAGATTTTTAGATGCCCCATGCAAAAACGAGAAGTCTAATAAGAATTGAGCTTTCCATGTCTGGTGAAGTATTTTTCTCTGTAAGTGCCACAGGCAGTCTCACTGAGAAACAATGCATCTGCTCCTGTTCACACAGACATCCCACTTCTGATGGGACTTCGTACTCTTGACATATTTAGCCACGCACTTAATTCAGTCCCGTAATGTGTGTGTTTTTAACCCTTCAGTCTATCACCCACCTAAAATACTTGCAGGTGGCATCAGAAGTGAGATCTGAAATGCCTGGGGCCCGATTATAAAAAATGTTAAGTGGCATTTCATATGGTGGTAGAGTGTGCAGATTCTTGCTCTAGATTCATAATTCTCAACAGTATCACAAGTGTATCACACTCAGAAGATAAAACTGTACTGAAGTAATAGAAGAAAGTGTCCAGAAACAGCAAAAAAATAGTTCACCTAAGATGCAAAATCTTCTGACAAAATGAAACCCTGAACTAACCAATAGATATGTACTGATATCAGGCCTTAAAACTTATATTACTGAGAGATAAAATGTGGGAGACAGGAACTTAGAGATAGGGCCACTGCATTAAATTCATGATTATGTTAGCTAAAAAGAATAAAGCACAAGAGATAAAGAAAAGCATCCAGGAAATTCATCAAGATTTATGTTGCAAGCAGTGTACTGATGTCTGAGACTATCTAGATATGAGGACACTAATAAAAGCATTGTTATTCTGTTGGACCATTTTAAGAATCTCATTTGTTTTGAAATCCAATAAAATTGACTGGCTTGAGTAGCAGACTATAAACTTCAAATTTCACATATATTTATGTCTGTGTGTATTTATACATACACACACATACATGTATACATATATGTATGTATACATACACACATACAATCACATATGTAATATACTCTGGTCCATCTATATTTCACATGGGTAATTCAAAGATTTTTTTTTAATAAATAAAACTGAGACCTGTTCTTTCCCAACATTTATTTATTCATGCTACTGTGAACCAGACCTCAGTCAAAGGGCTTTAAATATGTTCGTTTAATCCTTCCAACAACCTCTGATTTGTACATTTATTACACAATTTTACAGAAAGAAAACTGAGGCACAAAGAGTTTCAGTAACCTGTTGAGTGCTATAGTTTCGTAGCTGGCGGCGCAACTGTCTGAACACCAGCAGTCTGACACCAGAGCCTCTGTGCTTAACACCATACTACACAATCTCTCAACTGAAATGGAAGATGCAAGAAAGAGCAGGGATTAATTAAGCCAGGAAGAAGAGTATATTTAGAAGGATTTGAAGGCAGAAGAAATTCAACTGATTCCAAATATTCCTCTCAAGCTTAAAAATAAATCAGAGAAATAATTTAAAATATTATTGGAAAATATACTGTGATGCAGAACGTATATACAGATAATACCAGAAGGGTTAAAGCTTTGGTAGATGGCTATTTCTTTACTCAACAAATAAGAATTTCAGGTTTTAATCAAACAGGTGTTCCTCTGCTGTGGCGTAAAGCAGGGGTTCCCAACCCCCAGTCCGCGGACGAGTAGCAGGCCGTGGCCTATTAGGAACCGGGCCACATAGCAGGAGGTGAGCAGTGAGCAAGCAAAGCTTCATCTGCAGCTCTCCATCGCTCGCATTACCACCTGAACCATATCCCTCCCACCCCTCACCACCAGTCCGTAGAAAAATTGTCTTCCAGGAAACCGGTCCCTGGTGCCAAAAAGGTTGGGGACTTCTGGCCTAAAGGGAAATCTAACAGGGTCATGATAAAAGCATAGCCCAAAATCCATTTGAAAACACCAGCCACTCTTCTAAAGCACTTTGAACAACACAGTGGGCATCAAACCAAGATTACAGGCATGAATTTGGTGTCAACATGGGAGACTATTCCAGGATACCTCTATTCCAAATCTTCGTTAAACTAAGACCTATATCTTAGTGGTCTACAATGGAAACTACTTCCTGCAGCATTGCTACAGAAGCAGCAGTGAGTAAGGATTGAGTCAACTAGGTTATGTGGCCAGACTGAAGGTAATCATGACAGAAGCAGGTTAGACAACATTTGAGAATAACACATGAGACTGGGCAAACTCAGGCCTGGAAACCATCAATAATGTCTCTCAGATAATGTTCAGAAGGCTGGGAATTTTAAATTAAACAATCTATGAAATGACATGCAAAACCCCATTGAAGAGTTATGATGAAAAGAAATACTACATGCAAAAACTCCAAGAATATGTTACTTTACTTTTGAGATAAAAATTTGACCTCAGATTGAATGTTCAAATGGTAAGGAGGTTTTCAAGAAGCATGAATCCACATGGTTTTGTTGTTGGGAGTGGCTTTGTTTTATTTTAAACGTGCAAGTGTTTCTAAGTTGATTATAACAGTGAAAAGATATGCCTTAGTTTAAATTGTACTTTTCAACCTTGCAAAATGAACGTTAGAATTTAGAACCATTATTTACCTAATTCTACACCTGTAATCTAGAATACATTATTTTGTGCTGGAGCAGAAGCCATATATACCTCAGGCTTTATATAACACATAATGTAGTGAATTAATTCAATTTTTCTATTTGTTATGCACTCTTCTTTTTGCTCCTTACTTATGCTTTCCTACTATCTATCTATCTATCTATCTATCTATCGATCGATCTATCTATCTATCATCTATCTATCTATCTATCTATCTATGGCTGTGTTGGGTCTTTGTTGCTGCATGCGGGCTTTCTCTAGTTGCAGCAAGCAGGAGCTACCCTTCCTTGTGGTGCACGGGCTTCTCGTTGCCCTGGCTTCTCTTGTTGCGGAGCATGGGCTCTAGGCGCGCGAGCTTTAGTAGTTGTGACACACTGGCTTAGTAGTTGTAGCGCACAGGCTTAGTTGCCCCACGGCATGTGGGATCTTCCTGGATCAGGGATCGAACCCGTGTCCCCTGCATTGGCAGGCAGATTCTCAACAACTGCGCCACCAGGGAATTCCTCTTAATATTTTTATTGAAGTATAATTGGCATAAAATAAAGTGCTTATATTTAAACTGTACAATTTTATACATAAAGTTCATTTTTTATATAGAGACAACCAATTGTTCCAGCACTATTTGTTGACATGATTTTCCTTTATCCACTGAATTGCATTTGCAGTCTTGTTGTCCACATACATATAGATCTATTTCTGTACTCTATTCTCTTCTGTTGATCTATTTTTCTAACTTTCCTTTAACACTGCACTGTCTTGATTATTGAAGCTTTATAATAAATCGTGAAATCATGTATTCTTAATCCTCCAGTTTTGTCCGTCCTTTTCAAAGTTGTTTTCATGAGTATCAATACTTTGCATTTCAATATGAATCTTAGCAGCAGTTTTTCAATTGCTACAAAAATACTTGCTGGGATTTTGGTTGGAATTGAATTAACTCTACAGATTGATCTTTCAGCATTAAAGATGTTTGCTGTAGGCTTTACATAGATGCCTTTTATCAATTTGAAGAAGTTTCTTTCAATTCCTAGTTTTCTGGTAGTTTTTTCTCAAGGACGGCTGTTGAATTTGATCATATTTTTTGTCTACTGAGATGATCAAATGTTTTTTCTGTTTTTTAGTTTGTTATATGGTGAACTTACATTGATGTTTTTAATGCTAATCCCCTTTGTATTCTTGGAATAAATTGCATGTTGTCATGATCCAACATTGTTGGATTTGATTTCCCTACATGTTGAAAAATAAATGTTCGCATTTATTTTCATAAGAGATATTGGTCCCTCCCTCCCTCCCTCCCTCCCTTCCTTCCTTCCTTCCTTCCTTCCTATCTTCCTTGTAATGTCTTTGGTTTTAGTATGAGGGTAATACTAGCCTTAGCCAATGAGTTGGGAAGTATTCTTCTTCTTTAATTTTCTAGAAGAGTTTGTATAATGCTGGTAGTATTTCTTTCTTTTTTCTTTGATAGAATTCACCAGCAAAGCCATCTGGACTTGGAATTTTCATTATGGGAAGGTTTTACACTACAAAATCAATTTCTTTAATAGATATAACACTATTCAATTATCTATTTCTTCTTGAATGACCTTTAATAGTTTGTGTCTTTCATGAACTTTGTCCATTTATTCTCCTTAAAAAACTAAAAACAGAGCTACCATACAACCCAGCAATCCCACTACTGGGCATATACCCTGAGAAAACCATAATTCAAAGAGTCATGTACCAAAATGTTCATTGCAGCACTATTTACAATAGCCAGGACATGGAAGCAACCTAAGTGTCCATCGACAGATGAATGGATAAAGAAGATGTGGCACATACACACAATGGAATATTACTCACCATAAAAAGGAATGAAACTGAGTTATGTGTGGTGAGGTAGATGGAGCTAGAGTCTGTCATACAGAGTGAAATAAGTCAGAGAAAAACAAATATCATATGCTAACACATATATATGGAATCTAAACAAACTGGTACTGATGAACCTAGTGGCAGGGCAGGAGTAAGGACACAGACATAGAGAATGGACTTGAGGACACAGCGGGGAGAGGAAGCCAGGATGAAATGAGAGAGTAGCATTGACATGTATACGCTACCAAATGTAAAATGGATGGCTAGTGGGAAGCAGCCACATAGCACAGTGAGATCAGCTCGATGCTTTGTGACCACCTAGAGGGGTGGGATAGGGAGGGTGGGAGGGAAGCTCAAGAGGGAGGGGATATGGGGATATATGTATACATATAGCTGATTCACTTTGTTGTACAGCAGAAACTAACACAACATCGTAAAACAATTATACTCCAATAAAGATGTAAAAAAAAATAAAAATAAAAGTTGTTCATAATATTACCTTGTTATACTCTTGCTACCTGTAGAATCTGTAGTACAGTCCCTCATTTCTGATATTGGTAATTTACATTCTCTCTCTTTCTCTCCCTCTTCCTCCTCCTCTCCCTTTCCCTTTCTCTGTCCTGTCAAGTCTATCATCTCTCCTCTTCTCTTCTCTTCTCTGTGCTCCTCTTTGCTCTGTTCACTTCTCTTTGCTTTGCTTCCCTCCACTCCCCTCCCCTGCTCCCCCTCACCCCTCACTCTCTTTGTCCTGATAAGTCTGGCTAAATGTTAATCAATTTTATTGGTTTTCTCAAAGAAACAGTCCTTGGTTTCACTGACTTTCTTTCCTGTTTTCCTGTTTTCTATTTCATAGATTTCCACTCTGATATATATTATTTTCTTTCTACTGTTTACTTTGGGTTTAATTTTCTCTTTCTTTTCTCATTTCTTAAGGTTAAAGATGAAGTCGTTTATTTGAGAACTTTCTACTGTTCTAATACAGGGCTACAAATGTCCCTCTAAGTTTTCCTTGGAACTTGATATGTTTTCATTTTCATCCACTACCAAATACGCTATAATTCTTCTTTTTGCTTTGTTCTTCAACTCATAGGTTATTTAAAAGTGTGTTATTTAGTTTTCAAATATTTAGTGACTGTTTAGAGAATTTTCTGTTATTTATTTTTACTTTGATTCTAAAGATCAGAAAGAGAAAATAAGGAGAAAATCCAATTTACCATCGCCCCAAAAAGAATAAAACATCTAGAAATAAACATACCTAAGGATGCAAAAGACTTGTACTCTGAAAACTATAATATGCTGATGAAAGAAATAAAAGAGGGCACAAACAGATGGAAAGATACACCATGTTCTTGGATTGGAAGAATCAATATTGTCAACATGACCGTACTACCCAGGCAATCTACAGATGTAATGCAATCCCTATTAAATTACCAATGGTATTTTTCACAGAACTAGAACAAAAAATTTTAAAATTTGTATGGACACACAAAAGACCTCAAATAGCCAAAGCAATCCTGAGAAAGAAAAATGGAACTGGAGGAATCAGGCTCTCCAACTTCAGACTATACTACAAAGTTACAGTAATCAAAAAAGTATGGCACAAAAACAGAAATATAGATCAATGGAACAGGATAGAAAGCCCATAAATAAACCCATGCACTTATGGTCAATTAATCTACAATAAAGGAGGCAAGAATATACAATGGAGAAAAGAGAGTCTCTTCAATAAGTGATGCTGGGAAAACTGGACAGATACATGTAAAAGAGAGAAACTAGAAAGTTCTCAAACACTATTCACAAAAATAAACTCAAAATGGACTAAAGACATAAATATAAGACTGGATACCATAAAACTCTTAGAGGAAAACATAGGCAGAACACTCTGACATAAATTGCAGCAATATATTTTTGGATCCACATCCTAGAGTAATGAAAATAAAAACAAAAATAAACAAATGGGACCTAATTAAACTCAAAAGATTTCGCACAGCAAAGGAAACCATAAACAAAATTAAAAGCAACACAGAGAGTGGGAGAAAAGATTTGCAAACAAAGAGACCGACAAGGAATTAATCTCCAAAATATACAAAGAGCTCATGCAGCCCAATACCAAACAAACAACCCAACCAAAAAATGGGCAGAAGACCTAAACAGACATTTCTCCAAAGAAGACATACAGATGGCCAAAAAGCACATGTAAAATGCTCAACATCACTAAGTATTAGAGAAATGCAAATCAAAACTACAATGAGGTATCACCTCACACCAGTCAGAATGGCCATCAACAAAAAGTCTACAAACAATAAATGGTGGAGAGGGTGTGGAGAAAAGGGAATCCTCTTACACTATTGGTGGGGATGTAAATTGGTACAGCCACTATGGAGAACAGTATGGAGGTTCCTTAAAAAACAAAAATAGAACTACCATATGATCCAGCAATCCCACTCCTGGGCATATATCCAGAGAAAAACATAATTCAAAAATATACATGCACCCCAATGTTCATTGCAGCACTATTTACAACAGTCAAGATATGGAAGCAACCTAAATGTCCACTGACAAGAAGATGTGGTATATATATATACAATGGAATATTACTCAACCATAAAAAATGAATGAAATAATGCCATTTGCAGCAACATGGATGGACCGAGAGATTATCATACTAAGTGAAGTAAATCACACAAAGACAAATGTCACATGATATCACTTATGTGTGGAAACTAAAAAAAATGGTACAAATGAACTTATTTACAAAACAGAAACAGACTCTCAGACTTCGAAAACAAACTTATGGTGACCAAAGGGGAAAGGCTGGGGGACGGATAAATTCGGAGTTTGGGATTAACATATACACACTACTATATATAAAAAAGATAATCAGCAAGGACAGAGAACTGTACTCAGTGTTTTGTAATAGCCTATATGGAAAAAGAATATTAAAAAGAATGGATATATGTATATGTATAACTGAGTCACTTTGCTATACACCTGAAACTAACACAACATTGTAAATCAACTATACTCCAATACAAAATAAAAATCAAATTAACAAGAAAAGAAAATATACTCTATATGACACAAATCCTTTCAAATTTATTGAGACTTGTTTTATGGCCTCAAGTATGGCCTATCTTAGTAAATATTCTGTGTACCCTTGAAGATAATTTATATTCTACTGGTTTGAATGGACAGTTCTATAAAAGTTATATGGATTAAGTAGGATGAGAGTGTCAATCAAGTCATCTAAATGTTTACTGATTTTTTTGGTCCATATGTTCCATAATTTATTGAGAGTGAGGTGTTGAAATCTCCAAGTATAATTTTAGATTTCTTTATTACTTCATCATATTTGGAAGCAAATATGCTTCTCTTGCTCTATTTTTTCATAATCTTCTTTGCTCTTTTTTTAACCATACTGGTATGACTAAATAGCACACATGGTTACAATGGTTTTTATCCTAACCATCATTTCTTTATTTCTAGGCCAACTAGGTCTTTCTACCTCCTGTTTGAAACAAAATACCTCATTCTTCTCTATTGAGATGGCATCCCTCTCAATCATAAGCAACACAATCCTCCTGGACACAAATATTATCAAGCCACGAGCCATCTTTGACACCCTTTTATATAAAATACATCTCCTCAGTTCAAGCTTTATTTAGTGTATTGTGCTCTCTCTGTTATCAGTATATGACAGTGGCTCATGTTGTGACATCTTAAACTATTATGGTAAACCACTTAATTGCCTAGAATAGTAATATGCATATCATCAGTGCTCATTCCAAGGTTCCCCACTGCCAAAAAGCAGAAACTAAACTCTTCAGTCTTTATTCAGGTTCTACACTAGTTGTCTTTTCTTTTTTTTTTTTTTTAACATCTTTATTGGAGTATAATTGCTTTACAATGGTGTGTTAGTTTCTGCTTTATAACAAAGTGAATCAGTTATACATATACATATGTTCCCATATCTCTTCCCTCTTGCGTCTCCGTCCCTCCCACCCTCGCTATCCCACCCCTCTAGGTGGTCACAAAGCACTGAGCTGATCTCCCTGTGCTATGCGGCTGCTTCCCACTAGCTATCTATTTTAGATTTGGTAGTGTATATGTGTCCATGCCACTCTCTCACTTTGTCCCAGCTTACCCTTCCCCCTCCCCATATCCTCAAGTCCATTCTCTAGTAGGTCTGCATCTTTATTCCCGTCTTGCCCCTAGGTTCTTCATGACCATATATATGTGTTAGCATACGGTATTTGTTTTCTCTTTCTGACTTACTTCACTCTGAATGACAGTCTCTAGGCCCATCCACCTCACTACAAATAACTCAGTTTCATTCCTTTTTATGGCTGAGTAATATTCCATTGTATATATGTGCCACATCTTCTTTATCCATTCATCTGTAGATGGACACTTAGGTTACTTCCATGTCCTGGCTATTGTAAATAGAGCTGCTAGTTGTCTTTTCTTGTTTTCTCTCTTTTACTCTCTCTCTCCCCACCCCATCCTTCTTCCATTCCTTCTTATTTTCTCCCTTTAACAAATACTGACACTGTCTCTAAAACGCTCGCTTTCATGCAGTTAATCCTCTCAATGTCCTCAGAAGATAGCTTATATTTTCTATTTGGACCACGTGATCCCACCTCTCTCTCTATGAAAGTCCTGCAAGACCAATTTTTAGCCCAGTTTCTGGATGAAGATTTTCTGTCTTCAGAGACATAGATTTCTCTCTTTTCTGATCATATTATTGTCTGTGCTCATAAACACACTGAGAAGCAGCGGGTTAAAAGGGAAAAACACAGGAACCACTGCTGCCTCTATTAATTATGAGAGAATGGTCAACAATCTGACTTTTAAAGTGATGAAAATACTAAGGGAAAAGGCAACTTGCTTCTCAGGAGTATTGTCTTCATGATAGCACTAGTAGAAAGGATAATCTTTTTCTCTAAAAGACAATAATAAATTATGATGAATACATAAATAAATAGAACTTCCCACTATGCAGAGTCCATATGAAAAGTGGGAGCTCACCAAAGCATAAATAGAAGAAAAGGTTCAGTTTGTCTGTAGATGCCTACACAAAAAGGAGAAAATGATTTGAAGCCACAGTAATGACAGAGTGGTTCAGTAGAATCAAGTATGAAATTTGCAGCAGGGAGAACCAAGGCTTGAGATTAAAAACAAAGCAAAACAAACAAACACTAGGAGGAAAGAGATACTGTAAAAGACTATAATGCATACAGTTGACAGAAGTAGTAGAGAAACAAGAGACACATAGCAATATGATAAAAGAAAATATCGAGGCTAAAAATACAGAAGAGAATGTTTAAAATAAATGAGAATAAATAATCATATATGTCAAATTTAAGCATTTAATATTGCTTGTTTAAATAAAGAATAAACTCTTCTTTAAAAATTCCTTATTCAAAGTTCCAAGATAAGAACATTACAGAGGTTATTGCTCATATCAGGAAAACAAACTTCAGGTAGAACAACTCACTATTTGATCACTTTATTAATGTACAATAAGGTTGGATTCATATTCATTAAGTCTACATCCACCTTATATACAAAGTATGGAGAAAGAGGCGCTACAGAATGTGCATCTAAACAAGGACAGGCACAGTGCGCTTTGGGTTATGTCCATATTCACAGTCTTATGTAATAATTGCCTTTTAATGTTTGTATCTTCTCTTTCCAACCAGATCTTAAGCTCCATGAGGTCAGGGCCCTCTCTCACTTTCTGTGTATCACATATAGTATCTAGTATGGTAGATATTAAATAAAGATTTGTGAATTTATTCTGTGGTTGTTAATCTTAGTTGTAGATAGTCATTCATATCTTTCCCATTGATTCGAGCCCACTGTGAGTGCCAAGTATCCTTAAGATTACATCCTTGGATTAGAGACTATAATAGAAAAATTTCCTTTAGTAGAAAAGAAACTAATTCAAAAGATCAAACACTTTCGGGGAAAGTACACTGATGACAAAGAAGGGATAAGATGTACAACAGTGAGCTACCTATTTCAAAAATATATTCCATGTGTCAGTTGGTGTTAACTACTGTGGAGGTAGACAATCACTACAGACAATACTCTCCAAGTCTTCATATTGTACCTACTTAGAAAAAAGTCTGTAGCCAGCAGGACTGAAATGTAGTTACACCTTCTGTAAATGTTATCATTCTAGACCTAGGTAAGGCAAAGTGTTCTGGTTTATTCAGTTTTAATTGGTAGGGAATTTCAATTAATTTTCCATTCGTTATAATGTCGAAGTCATGCAACCTAGGGTCTTGGCAGGTTTCTGTTTTCTGAAGAACTGTAAAAGGTAGAAATAAGTTTTATAGAAATAGTAAAATCCCAAATATATATTGGAAATGATAATGCCACTAACTGGAAAACATACTCAGTACTATTGAACATTAACTCTAGAAAGACCCTATTCTGGAGGCCATGGTATATAAGGCCTAAAACTGAGAACTATACTGATGTGACCATTATACAGAAGTGTCTTACTTTACTAGGGCTGCATAATAAAATACCATAGACTGAGTGGCTTAAACAATAGAAATTTATGTTCTCAGTTCTGGGAGCTAGAAATCTAAGACCAAGATGTCAGTAGGTTTGGTTTCTTCTGATACTTCTCTCCTTGGCTACAGAGGGCTGCCTTCTCACTCTGTCCTCACATGACTTTTCTTCTGTGTGCGCACATTCCTGGTATTCTCCCTGTGTGTTCAAATTTCCTATTCTTACAAGAACACCAATCATATTGAATTAGAGCCCACTCTAACAGCTTCATTTTAACTTAATCACCTCTTTAAAGGCCTTATATGAAAATACCTCCTGATTTACTAGAGACTGGGGCTTCAACATATGAATTTAGAAGAGTACACAGTTTAGTTCATAACAAGAGGCCAGAGAGCTGTCAGGAGATTCCAGAAAAGATAAAATTCTCTTAAATAATATTTTTACTTAATGTCACTGAGTTTTGAGCCAGAAGGCATCTAAAAGTTTATCTTGTCTAACCACCCAAGCAAAACAGAAACCTCTCTTAAAGTTTCCCTAACTAGTGCCAGGCTTTGCTTCCTTAATAAGGGAATTCACCACTCCCATGAAAATGAACTCTATTCATATAGAGAGTTACTATTTGGTGGGATAATATTTGGAAATATTAACCAACGTGGTCTTGTTTTTTCTTTTCCTTTTTCCACCTCTGATATTTTCTCTTCCCCAACTCCACTTCATTTGATTCTATATTTCTCACCTCAGGGAAGGGATATAAAGTACAAAGTAATCACGTTTAAGTGTCAAGAAGTCTAGGCCTTGTAGAGATCAGGAAGGATCTGACATATGTGCTCTCACAGGTCCCATTTCCTCCAGGTCAAACCCTAAAGTATAAATCGGGGTCCCCAAACGGTCTGCGGCCTTTTAGGAACCGACAGCACAGCAGGAGGTGAGCGGCCGCAAGCTGGAGAAGCTTCCCCTGCCGCTCCCCATCGCTCACATTTCTGCCGTACACCCCACCCCCAGTCCGTAGAAAAATTGTCTTCCATAAAACCGGTCCCTGGCGCCAAAAAGTTTGGGGACCGCTGGTTTAAACAACAGTAGCAGAGACCTTATATAGACTTGAGGAAGGATATAGGGGAGTAACAAGACCTCAGGGCAGCATGGCTTAGGTTCTGTGTCTCCTCAGATGGACCTACAGCCATCCACAGAATTTCCTGTGCCTCACTGTGGCAGAGAAACATGATTCCCATCTGCCAAAAGGAGCCTTGACATAGCTGATGTCGTCTCTGAGGACGGGAGCAAGTGTTGACCCAGCAGCAATCTGCATGGGTTAAGAACTAGACAAGATAATGAGTTTCAGCAAATGCCAGATAAAATGGGAGATCAGAAGTCCTCATCCTTTAGCACTATGGAAACTCCCAGAAATTAAGTGGAACACTGGGGAAAAGCTAAGAGAATCCAAAAATGGCTGAGGTTTAATGTTTGCCATTCAGTTTCAAAATGAACACTATATAGAAGGAAAAAGTTAAGTTTTTGAATATCTGAGTTTATGACTACCCTTATGTGAACAAATATTAGCTTTTTCATTACTTCTCCACTCGCTTATATTGCTACAAAAGTGTGGATTTTACTGAAGTTGTTGGTTATTATAAGCAAGAATTGAATTTGATCAATTAGCATATGTATATGTTCTTACCCATGGGCATTGCACAGTCACTTCAATGCCTACACTTTAAGGTTTCCCAGGCTGGTAAAATATGGTTTCCTATAAATTAAGAGGTTTGAAAATGTATCAACAACCATGGTTGATTAAAAGCCTCACCGATGTTTTCTTCAGTAACCAAATCAGAATACCTAACACTTAAAATTTCACTATTCTAGTGAGGAAGAAAAATACAATTATGATATTTGAAATGCCAACTATTAGAAATTAAGAAGAAACCTAATAACACAATATGCCGCTCTCTTCTTCAATAAAGCAGTCATAAAAATAAAGTCCACGTGTCCATCCTCTGAGATTAGGATCAACTGTGGCAACAGAATGTTGGAATTAGGAAGGTTCTTAGAAACCATCTGGTCAAATACTCTCATTTAAAGATATGAGAATTGAGATCTGGAAACATTAAAAGATTTGTTTGGGTCAAGGGAAGTCACTGGCAGATCCAGTCTATAAGAGTATCTATCTTCACATTCCATTTCTTTTTCTGCATACCTTTTCAAGGTCAGAACAGAATCACTTCTTCAAAGCCTTTCTTACTCTTCTACAAGGGCAATTACATGATTGACACTGATTTAAACTATTTAAAACTACTTGCAATGGTGAACGAGAAAACAAGTCAAGACCCTGGTTTATCCCCAAAACTGGTTCAGCTTTCCTCTTTTGAAGAAATATTTTTCTAACTGATAAAGACTTTGGTTTCTTAACTTTTATCCATCACTAATGGCATGCTCTGCTGACAGAATGTTTAGGATATATTGGGTTGCCAAAACAGTTCGTTCGGGTTTTTCTATAAGATGTTACAGAAAAATCCGAATGAACTGTTTGGCCAACCCAATAAAAAACTCTCTGTATGAAAAAAAAAAAAAAAGAAAAGAAAACCTTCAACAATAAGGTAAATTGAGTTTTTTAAACATTTACATGTAGCTCCCAAAGTATTCATAGAGAAATGCAAATTCTTTAATAAGTGTTTTTTTCCTGAAGTTATCTCTGTGGTAATTCCATAAATATTTTGAATACATATTCAAAATATATGTTTTGAACACATATTCAAAATATATGTTTTGAATATACAATTTAAAAGTGTATATTTGAAATATATGTTCAAAATATAATGAAATATAATTTGAGATAAGAACAAAATAACTATTTGAGTTACTTGCAGTTCAAGGTTGAAACAAATTTTAAAACTTTGTTATGCATTTGCACCAATTATTAGTTTTGGAATTCTCTTGGCATCAGGTATGTTGCAAATGATGCTACTTCTTCAAACATTTACCATTTCCTATCTGCAGAATATCTTTTAATATACTGTCAATCTTATTGTGCTTTGTCAAAGAACCTTTTAAAAAAAGTATTAACAGTTCATGTTGAAATGTATTTTTTTTTCTAGTTGTAGATAAACGGATTCAGGGTTAGCTACCTGAAGTAGATAATGTGGAAACCCACTCTCAAAGACATTTGTAGTGGAGGAAAATTGTACTGTGTTCTACCAAGTGACACAAAACCTCAAAGTGATTTATTTGTTAGAACTATACATTCTCTGTATGGTCAAGTAATATGGGACTTGGAATACACAATTAGTCTCTTCAAGAAACTTTAGTAAGATAAAGAACACAAATACCTCCTAACCTTTAGCTTCAGAAACATCAGAAAGAATTGAAACAATATAAATAAGATAGATATATACCCTGAAATTCAAGAAGTGTGTAGATCTAAGCACTTGACCCTTCTAATAACACATTATCCTTAGTGTCTGTCATTCACATCTTTCGTCATTCAATCTGCTTTTGCCTTCCCTGTTCTTTACGTTGCTTTTCCTGTTCAACACAATTTAGAATTATGTGGTCGACCTTACTTTCTACAGTTCTTCCTTTGCTCATATTTTACTCTGTAGAATGTTTGTCTGATGGCTTTCCCTCTTTCTGACTGTCTCCCACCAACCCCGCACTCAGCCATCTTTTCTGGGCTCACTCACCTTCGCTAGGTCAAAACCTCCCTTACACCAAAAATAAGTTTCCCTCATGCCTTCTTGTTAGGGTACAGTACTGGCGCAGCTGAAATAAAGCCAGCATAGTCATTTATATCCTCTAACTTGGTACTTATTAGCCACAAATCTTAGAAAGGGAAGGATGGTGGAGAATTCTCTGAAGATGCTCAAATGGGAAGCAGTAAACATGTAATATTTACAAAGTGAGATTCACAATTAATTCAGGGAATGTCCAAGAACATATGAACTTATAAATTATATCAGTGATTTCCCTTAGGAGGTTTAGAGCACAAGATTTTCTAATTCTCGACGAGAAATGATGAAGGAAGTAAATGAATCGGTAAACATTTGACCGTATATTAAGAATTTCTTGTCCCAAAGAGCTGCCTTTAGCTCAGATATGTCAATATTGTTCAAGAAGGTAGCCATTCTCAGTTTTAAAAGTGTCAACTTTATCTGAAAGTTGTTACTAGCGATTTTTTTCCACATATGAAAACGTAGAGTTAATACTTGTCAAAGCAAATAATCAAAATCTCTCACTCCCTCTCCCTCCCTCCCTCTCTCTCTCTCTCTCTCTCTCTCTCTCTCTCTCACACACACACACACACACACACACACACATACACACACACCCCATACCATGGCAAAACCCATTTGAATGCATTGTCAGCTCTCCTTTGCCTACAAATGCACTACAGTGTATTCTTTTTCTTCAGAGCTCTGAAGTAGCATAATGAAAACCTTGCTTAAAACTGAGCAACACATTTTCAGGCTGAATGACTTTATTTTACATATCCTCTGATACAAATAGAAAAGACATCTCACATTCAGCTTCCTATGCTAGACTGCACCACAGATAAGCAAATACTTCTAGAATGTGTCTATATGATAATAACAACTGTGGAACGCGTAAGATTATCCATATACTTGTTTCTTCCTATTTCTTTACTTTCTTTTAAAATCCAGGCCATCTCCCTGGAGGCACTGGGAAAAGTTGGATGCTCAGATAGGAAACTGTAGGTAAACTTTTATTAGTATACTCATATCTTAACTAAGGAGTCCTCCATATACTTCTCCACCCTCCTTCCAAAACCCTCAAGACAACAGAACTCTAGCTCCACACAGCAGGCCTGAGAACCACAAAGCTAGCAGGGTGCTGTGATCCGTGCCCCTCTCTCCCCCTCGCCCACCCACATCTTATTTTCCCTCCTGATTAGACAGAAATAAGTTCCAATTTTTTTAAATTATTTATGTCTCTATCAACATTAACCAGCAAGAAACTCACTGTGGTTCCCACTACTGCCTCACCTTCCATCTTTCTTCTTAATGACTACTGGCTTTTCTTCCTCTTGGATTTTGGTTCCAAAAGTAACTCAAACCAGAGAATCTCTCTCATTTGGCAATATTAAGCAGACTAGTACTCTATGTTTTCAAGTTTGGCTCCTGGCAGCCCTTCTGGTTGTTTGGTTTTCGTCTTCACTATGAGTATTAAAGATCTTAATTAAAGAAATTAGTGAAAACATCATCCTGAGTTGGAAGCTCAGTTTACAGAGTGGGTTGTCAGTCCGCTGCTAATGGATTGTGCCCTGGCAACACTGTCATTGTACACCATCACAGAACTGTGCTGCAATCTTCCAGGCCCACCACAGAGTCTCACTCTCACTGCGGTCTGGACTCCAGACTCATGGTAACCCAGAGTCTTCCTGGTTCCATCTTTATCCACCTGTATTCTACCTCCCGGTCTCTAAATCATCATTAAAAACCTGGTCACTCCTCTCAACCAAATCCATCAGTGATATCCCATACCATTCAGGGTACTCAGCACTCTTACTGGGTCCTGTTTTCTCTGTCCCCCTGATATCTCTCTGTCCTCAACTCCTATTACTCTCTCTCCGTTCACTCCTTTCTTGCGACACTGGATTCCATGCTATTTCTTAAATATACATCACGAATTCCTAATTACCATTTTCCCCCCACATCCCTCTCCATTTATCTTTCTCCTATTTACTTTCTCCTCTTTCCTCTCCATCTCCATCCACTCCCGTGGTCCTTTCCCTCCTTCCCCTCTCACAGTCCCCTTAGATACCCACTTAAGGTCTCCCCCTTACTACACTCTCTCCTTTCAGGCCAGTGTCTCTAACTTTCTCCCCTACTCCCAGCTCCACCTCCTTGGGGCCTTTATTTAACTGTGTGCTTGTACACAATACTTTAACTGTGTAAGGAATTTATCCTTTATTTAATTTCTTTAATTTGAATGCCTACTGAGAGCACCTGTTCCACCAAATAACAGATATTTCTAAGAGATCAAATGCTTTGGAGAGGAAGAGGGTCAAATGGAGGGTGCTGAGAAAAAGTAAGTTATAATTTATTATTTTTCTCTTCTAAAGTATCTAAAATACCAATATTAGTACCTGACACTTAGAGCCACTATAGTATGCTCTGCCTTTCACACCCTGCTATCAGGAACAGCACTCCTGTGTGCTTAATATTGGCTTCCCTCACTAACAACATTGAAGCCTCAGAGAAATGTTTTTCAACATGTGTTGCCCATTTCCTTAATGTCTTAAAGAAAAAGAGACAAAGGAATGTGCCTAAATGACACGAAGTGTTTGTCTAGGTTGAGAAGGACACTGCTTCCCAGTGTGGAGAGAACGTGAGCAATGGAAGTGCTTAGGGAAGAGAAAAGATAAATTAACGACCTTGTCCAGTCATCATCTCAGAAGAATGCAACATATTCTTGTGTTCAGTACTGTTTCCCAGGTGTACAGAGTATCCATATTCTTTACGCTCTTCTTGTTCTAATTCTTTGCCTCATAGGTTCCTACAGTAGTCACAACAGTTCCACGTGTTGACTCAGCAATATTCTGCAATATTAATTCCTATTACTCTGAAACATGTAAGTATGTAGATCTAGACATTTCATGAGGTTTATAAAGACATCAAATTTTTATGTAAGCAATTAAATGGATACTAAGCACTATAAAATAAAAAAATATTAAATGATTTAGTTAAAATTTATTTTTATTTAGATTTTTTAAATTGTCCCTCTTTAAAAATTTATTTTTTTATACAACAGGTTCTTATGAGTCATCCATTTTATACACTCCAGTGTATACATGCAAATCCCAATCGCGCAGTTCATCACACCACCACCCCCACCACCCCCGCCGCTTTCCCCCCTTGGTGTCCATACGTTTGTTCTCTACATCTGTGTCTCAATTTCTGCCCCGCAAACTGGTTCATCTGTACCATTTTTCTAGGTTCCACTTATATGCGTTAATAAGATATTTATTTTTCTTTTTCTGACTTACTACACTCTGTATGACAGTCTCTAGATCCATCCACGTCTCTACAAATGACCAATTTTTGTTCCTTTTTATGGTTGAGTAATATTCCATTGTATATATGTGCCACATCTTCTTTATCCATTCGTCTGCTGATGGGCATTTAGGTTGCTTCCATGACCTGGCTATCGTAAATAGTGCTGCAATGAACATTGGGGTGCATGTGTCTTTTTGAATTATGGTTTTCTCTGGGTATATGCCCAGTAGTGGGATTGCTGGGTCATACAGTAACTCTATTTTTAGTTTTTAAGGAACCTCCATACTGTTTCTCCATAGTGGCTGTATCAATTTACATTCCCACCAACAGTGCAAGAGGGTTATCTTTTCTCCACACCCTCTCCAGCATTTGTTGTTTGTAGATTTTCTGATGATGCCAATTCTAACTCGTGTGAGGTGATACCTCATTGTAGTTTTGATTTGCATTTCTCTAATAATTAGTGATGTTGAGCAGATTTTCATGTGCTTCGTGGCCATCTGTATGTCTTCTTTGGAGAAAAGTCCATTTAGGTCTTCTGCCCATTTTGGGATTGGGTTGTTTTTTAATGTTGAGCTCATGAGCTGTTTACATATTTTGGAGATTAATCCTTTGTCCGTTGATTCGTTTGCAAATATTTTCTCCCATTCTGAGGGTTGTCTTTTTGTCTTATGGTTTCCTTTGCTGTGCAAAAGCTTTGAAGTTTCATTAGGTCCCATTTGTTTATTTTTGTTTTTATTTCCATTACTCTAGGAGGTGGATCAAAAAAGATCTTGCTGTGATTTATGTCAAAGAGTGTTCTTCCTATGTTTTCCTCTAAGAGTTTTATAGTGTCCAGTCTTACATTTAGGTCTCTAATCAATTTTGGGTTGATTTTTTGTGTATGGTGTTAGGGAGTGTTCTAATTTTATTCTTTTACATGTAGCTGTCCAGTTTTCCCAGCACCACTTATTGAAGAGACTGTCTTTTTTCCATTGTAAATCACTGCCTCCTTTTTCATAGATTAGTTGACCATAGGTGCGAGAGTTTATCTCTGGGCTTTCTATCTTATTCCATTGAACTATATTTCTCTTTTTGTGCCAGTACCATATTGTCTTGATTACTGTAGCTCTGTAGTATAGTCTGAAGTCAGGGAGTCTGATTCCTCCAGCTCCGTTTTTTTCCCTCAAGACTGCTTTGGCTATTCGGGGTCTTTTGTGTCTCCATACAAATTTTAAGATTTTTTGTTCTAGTTCTGTAAAAAATGCCATTGGTAAGTTGATAGGGATTTCACTGAATCTGTAGATTGCTTTGGGTAGTATAGTCATTTTCGCAATATTGATTCTTCCAATCCAAGAACATGGTATATCTCTCCATCTGTTGGTATCATCTTTAATTTCATTCATCAGTGTCTTATAGTTTTCTGCATAAAGGTCTTTTGTCTCCTTAGGTAGGTTTATTCCTAGGTATTTTATTCTTTATGTTGCAGTGGTAAATGGGAGTGTTTCCTTAATTTCTCTTTCAGATTTTTCATCATTAGTGCATAGGAATGCAAGAGATTTCTGTGCATTAATTTTGTATCCTGCAATTTTCCAAATTCAATGATTAGCTCTAGTAGTTTTCTGGTAGCATCTTTAGGATTCTCCATGTATGGTATCATGTCATCTGCGAACAGTGACAGTTTTCCTTCTTCTTTTCCAATTCGTATTCATTTTATTTCTTTCTCTTCTCTGACTGCCGTGGCTAGGACTTCTAAAACTATGTTGAATAATAGTGGTGAGAGTGGACATCCTTGTCTCGTTCCTGATCTTAGAGGAAATGCTTTCAGTTTTTCACAATTGAGAATGATGTTTGCTGTGGGTTTGTCGCATATGGCCTTTATTATGTTGAGGTACTTTCCCTCTATGCCCACTTTCTGGAGAGTTTTTATCATAAATGGGTGTTGAATTTTGTCAAAAGCTTTTTCTGCATCTATTGAGATGATCATATGGTTTTTATTCTTCAGTTTGTTTATATGGTGTATCACATTGATTGATTTGCGTATATTGAAGAATCCTTGCATCCCTGGGATAAATCCCACTTGATCATGGTGTATGATCCTTTTAATGTGTTGTTGGATTCTGTTTGCTAGTATTTTGGTGAGGGTTTTTGCATCTATATTCATCAGTGATATTGGTCTGTAATCTTATTTTTTTTGTAGTATCTTTGTCTGGTTTTGGTATCAGGGTGATGGTGGCCTCACAGAATGAGTTTGGGAGTGTTCCTTCCTCTGCAATGTTTTGGAAGAGTTTGAGAAGGATGGGTGTTAGCTCTTTTCTAAATGTTTGATAGAATTCACCTGTGAAGCCATCTGGTCCTGGACTTTTGTTTGTTGGAAGATTTTTAATCACAGTTTCAATTTCATTCCTTGTGGTTGGTCTGTTCAATTTTCTATTTCTTCCTGGTTCAGTCTTGGAAGGTTATACCACTCTAAGAATTTGTCCATTTCTTCCAGGTTGTCCATTTTATTGGCATAGAGTTGCTTGTAGTAGTCTCTTAGGATGCTTTGTATTTCTGCGGTGTCTGTTGTAACTTCTGTTTCATTTCTTATTTTATTGATTTGAGTCTTCTCTCTCTTTTTCTTGATGAGTCTGGCTAATGGTTTATCAGTTTTGTTTATCTTCTCAAAGAACAAGCTTTTAGTTTTATTGATCTTTGCTACTGTTTTCTTTGTTTCTATTTCATTTATTTCTGCTCTGATCTTCGTGATTTCACTCCTCCTGCTAACTTTGGGTTTTGTTTGTTCTTCCATCTCTAGTTCCTTTAGGTGTAAGGTTAGATTGTTTGGGATTTTTCTTGTTTCTTGAGGTAGTCTTGTATAGCTATAAACTTCCCTCTTAGAACTGCTTTTGCTGCATCCCATAGGTTTTGGATTGTCGTGTTTTCACTGTCATTTGTCTCTAGGTTTTTTTGATTTCCTCTTTGATTTCTTCAGTGATCTCTTGGTTATTAAGTACTGTATTGTTTAGCCTCCATGTGTTTGTGTTTTTTACGTTTTTTTCCCTGTAATTGATTTCTAATCTCATAGCGTTGTGGTCAGAAAAGATGCTTGATATGATTTCAATTTTCTTAAATTTACTGAGGCTTGATTTGTGACCCAAGATGTGATCTATCCTGGAGATTGTTCCATGTGCACTTGAGAAGAAAGTGTAATCTGCTGTTTTTGGATAGAATGTCCTATATATCAATTAAATCTGGTCCTTTGTGTCATTTAAAGCTTGTGTTTCCTTATTAATTTTCTGTTTGGATGATCTGTCCATTGGTGTAAGTGAGGTGTTAAAGTCCCCCATGATTATTGTGTTACTGTCAATTTCCTCTTTTATAGCTGTTAGCAGTTGCCTTATGCATTGAGGTGCTCCTATGATGGGTGCATATATATATTTATAATTGTTATATCTTCTTCTTGGATTGATCCCTTGATCATTATGTAGTGTCCTTCCTTGTCTCTTGTAACATTCTTTGTTTTAAAGTCTATTTATCTGATATGAGTATTGCTACTCCAGCTTTCTTTTGATTTCCCTTTGCGTGGAATATCCTTTTCCAGCCCCTCACTTTCAGTCTGTATGTGTCCCTAGGTCTGAAGTGGGTCTCTTGTAGACAGCATATAGATGGGTCTTGTTTTTGTATCCATTCAGCAAGCCTGTGTCTTTTGGTGGGAGCATTTAATCCATTCACGTTTAAGGTAAATACTGATATGTATGTTCCTATTATCATTTTCTTAATTGTTTTGGGTTTGGTTTTGTACTTTTATTTAGATAATTTTGATTTTAAGTGTTGATATGCATTAATTATAATCTGTACTTTTTAAAAGTTATATTGAATGAAATAACTTTTAGAAAACAAATGAAAAATAATTCTAATTTTTTAATGTTACATTTTCTTGAGTATACATTTTGATATAACTGTGTTAAATTTTGCCCACTTCTGGACAATTATGTTTTATATTTCAATCCTTTAAATCATTACCATCAATAGAACAAAAATTATGCAAAAGCTTGTTATTATAATCTATTAATTTCACTAAAATGACATACAAATAATGTGGAATTAATGTATAACATGTATGAATCGATTCATGTCTGTCCACATTTTGTGATTCATGCAGTCACCAGAAGCCCATCAGTCAAAATCCCAGAGAGATGAACAATGATAAGCAAACTCATCCATCTTTGATGTACTGGCAAATTTAAATCATAGAAAAGGCACAGGTGCAGTATAAGCCCTAACTGCCAAGGTATCCACTGAAAAGAGGCATGCCCTTCAAAGACAGCTATCTCAAGTACACACACTGTCAGCCACACAACTAGACAAAAAGCCAGGTTGCCTCCCCTTTTAGAGATCTTGGTTGATTTCAACCAAGATCTTGTTTTTCCTCTTCACGTGCTTGAAATTCCAGCTCTTATGTTTTAAATTCACCAATAAAGAGTGAGCCTGTGAAACCCTAGGCCCCCACCCTCCTCCCAAATGCAAGCAGAGACCCATGTGTACTTTCTTTCTACTCATGGCCTCACTGTGTGGCCCCAGGTGTGCCGTGTAATTTCCATGTCTTGTAAGTAATAAACCTTTAATTTTTTCAAAGTCTCCTTATGGTTATTGTGAAAGGGCATCTTGCAATCATAATAAGAACCTCAAGGGCCAGTCCAACCACAACATTGGTTATTTACAGGCTGAGACTGGCACAAAACAATAACCTTACACATAGTATTAAAATTTGTTATTAGGTGACTCTAAGTCTGTGAGTATGTGTGAAGGCAGAGAACTAGAACATATATAAGAGCTTGTTTTCTTGGTTTACAACATATGCATATTTACATGTTTAGACAAATGGAAACCGAAGCCTTCATTTGTACTTTTGCCCTGATCCACTCAAATGTTAAGGGTGAGCCTATCTCCTTCCTCCTATGGAAGAGAATAATATTAAATGTGACTAAACCTAAAGTAATATTTAAAAAGTATAAAGACACACTATAGAGAGAGAAAAACCACATAATAGCAACATCATGAAACAAAAGTGTCCATTCTGACAGCTCTATCTTGTAAGAAAGGAATTAAGTCACAGACTTAAGGCAATGTCCCAAGAGATCAATGCTTAACCGCAGTCAAAATGATACAATTGTGAAGGTATGTTGACTATAAAAGATGAATAAAATATTAACATATTAACACTATTTACGTCAAGCATTTGCTAATGGAGTAGTGTATTCTGTAGATGAATGACACTTCCCTCTCTTTTGGTTTAGCATACTCAAAGCTAGGTGATCCAGGGTTGTATTAAATTGCACCTTTACACCAATGACCTGGAATTAAAATAAAAATCCATTCTCTTTCTGGCTCTCTCCATAGATTACAAACCTGGGCTCTTTCACACATCCAAAGCCAAATCAACCAGATACAGAGTGATTCTCAACACCTGTTTTTCTTACCTACAGCGTCCAAATTCAGTCAGTCACCAAGTAAAGTTACTACTTCCTAAAATTCTTTTATTGAGACTCTTCATCGCTGCCTCTATAATAAAATTCTCATTATTGTTGCCTGATCTATTATAACAATCCCTTATCTCATCTACTCTCTGTAGTTTCATCTCTCTGAACGATTCACCATCTATCCTCCTGTTGTTGAACAGTGCTTCTTATAGAGTGTGGTTCCCATATCAGCAGCATAGCATAGGAATTTGTTAGAAATGCAAATTCTTGGGTTCTACCCCAGTCCTAATGAGTCAGAAACTCTGGGGGTGGAGCCCAGCCATCTGTGTCCCAACAAGCCCTCCAAGTGATTACCATGCATGCTAAAATTTGAAAACCAAAGTTTTAAAGTGATATTTTAAAAAGGCAAAACCAATCATGTCACTTGCCTGCTTGAAACTCTTTTAACGATTCCATACCATATAAAGGATAAAGTCCAAGTTCTTAGGAAGATGTATAATGCCCTTTTCTGTTCTAGTTTTTCAGTCCTCTTTCCACTTCCTCCCTCCCACCCAGTGTTTTAGTCATCTGAACATTTTGAAATATTCTAAATGCACCCTGCTTTTTATGCCTTTTCCTAGTGCACCTCTTCCCACACACAATTTATCCACCTGGAAGAGTTCTATTCATCTTTCCAGATCCACATCAAATGTCCCCTTTTGTAGAATGATTTCTGAGGGCTAATTTCAATAACTTACTTACAGCCTATTTCCATTCTTTCAGGCCCACCTACATAATTTTCCTGATTTAACATTTTTGGATATCCAGCTCCTAAGAAAGAAATGCAGTCTGTTTACTGGGTACAAAGAGACAAAGGTAGAGATAATGATGGTATTGCTTATTTCATCTCCTCTGCTCCCACCCTCGTTCAAGGGTTAAAGATGGTCATCCATCTCTTGCAATAGTTGTGGCTCCTTGAGGATACTGGTGGCTTCTCCCAGACATTGGCTCAACTGTTTAGTAGTGATCCCACCCCTACATTTGCAGGACCCAAGGCAGGAGTACAAGTGGAGGCCCACATACCACATGATTAAATATAAAAGTTATAAATAAAACTATGAAGCTCAATAAAATATATTCTATCATTGTGTTACCTTAAAAAATAATTTCTTAATGACAAATCAAAAGTATATGTAAAGCAAGGATTTTTAGATGACTAAAGTTGGCAAAATATCAATGAAACTAAATTTAATATTCACTGTACATACCTGGGTTTTCTGTTGATGAGATGGCAATGTTTATATGAGTAATAAAACAAACAGTTCATAAACTCTTGTGTGTGTAGTCCA
Source organism: Eschrichtius robustus (assembly GCF_028021215.1). NCBI lineage: Eukaryota > Metazoa > Chordata > Mammalia > Artiodactyla > Eschrichtiidae > Eschrichtius > Eschrichtius robustus. Next base: position 72,389,646 of record NC_090830.1, read on the forward strand.
TAAAATTTATATTTCTTGCCTTCATCAAAATATTACATTGTTTTAATCAAGATTTTCAATTAATTTGTGTATTATTGACAGTGATGATCCAAAGGATTTAAAATAAAATGTAATTTTAATGAAATGGCAGAAAATGCAAATATATTTTATCAAAAAGTAATATAAGTACTCAAAAATAAAATTACTTTTGTTTTAAAATTCCTTTCTCTTAAAAATTCAAAATTGCCTATTAAAGTAAAAAAGTAAGATGTATATAATAAATATCAAATTTTAATTTCAGAATATTTCATTAAAGCTGATATTTTTATGTTTAAAATCTTTAAGTCTCATAGCTTGCCATCTGCTTGCCAGTATAAAGAATTGATAGCATGTTTCATTCATGTCTTCTCTAGTCTTACACATGTGCAAATTTAAGAGTAATATGAATGGTTTATAATGCAATACATATCTTAGTCACCATGTGAAAATACTATGATAATTTGTATGTCCTTTCAAATCCACCAATGAAACATGAAAAGAAGCAAGAAAATTGATGTTCACCTCTACTTGGGGAAACAATTCTTGGTTATACAAGGATTTTGTGCATTTATTCCAAGGGAAAGAATCTGAAAGTTTGCTTATCACTTTTCTTACACTGTTTAAATCCACTCCCCACTCCCCCATAATCCAAGGCAAGATGTTTGTCTCCAATTGACATCCACAGAAATTCAACCTGAACGCTTTCTTGGCATTTGAACTCTACTGTCTTTTGCTTTGATGATGTAGGAAGTGATGCAGAGAACTTTTTCCTGGGGCCTGAGTCCTATTAATCATGAAGTAGCTGTTTAGGGTTATAGATTGCATTGACCCAGTTCTAAATGCCAGATACCAGGTGAGAAGCATTTATGTTGTGTGTCTGTGATATGTGTGGCCCTCTAACACACAGGGCCCAAGACAGAGACCCCTTTTCCTTGGTTCTAAGTGAGGTACTACTTAGATGTTTGGTGTCCTCATCCTAGCCAGAACCAGAGGAGTAAGGCTGAGTTTTAAGGTGCTATCTTAAGGGAATAACTCTGATACATGTAGGAGTTAGAACTTTTATACATTTGCAGTGTCTCATCCAGCTTTGATCCATCAGAGCAAAAACAACAACAACAACAACAACAAAAAAGCTTTTATCATCTGGTCACCCCCATCCCAAAAGATTGTTATATCAAAAGAGGGAGTCTCATTTTTGGCTTAGCTGTCTTCTAAGTGGAGGTAGAGAAGACAGAACTCATTATATTCTGAGATTTATATTTAAAGTTTTATGTTTAATATGTTTAATAAAATATGTTCATGTTTAATAAAACAGCATAGTTTTGTGATTGAGTTCTTTGGTACAGTTATCATTTGATTCATCATGTTTGAGCCAAAACGTATCCACTACGCATCATCACTATATGACTTTCGTGTCTCTGTGGCCATAGATATGAAAGGAATGTGAAAGGGATATAGAAATTTGTAGGAGAATATTTTCATATATAGGTAGTGTGATAGTTAATTTCATGTATCAACTTGGCTAGGCTATGGTGCCCATTGTTGGTCAAACAATTGCCTAGATGTTGCTATAGAGGTATTTCTCATAGATGTGATTAACACTTACAATCAGTTGACTTTAAGTAAAGGAGATTACCCTTGATAATGTGGGTGGGCCTCATACCATTAGTTGGAAGCCTTATGAACAAAAGTAGGTTTCCTAGAGAAGAAGGAATTCTGCCTCAAGACTGTAAGATAGGAATCCTGCCTAAGTTTCCAGTCTGACAGCCTGCCCTACAGATCTCAGACTCAAGACTGCAACATCAACTCTTGCCTCAGTTTCTAACCAGTCTGTCCTACACCTTTAGGACTTCCTAGCCCCAATACCCACATAAGCCAACTCCTTCTGGAGAACCTGACTAATACAAATGGATATTTCCATCATCTTGTTTTATCTCAATCCCCAAAGTTACATAATCACCAAGACAAAATAAACATACATGTGTACTATGTACCTTCTCGCTTTACCTTCCATAGTATATTGTACGAACACTGTCTTTAGAATTTATGGCATTAATATTACAATAATATATTTAAAAGTCTGTCTCCTACTCTAGACTGTGAGTTCCTTAGGTGCAGAGGCTGTGTTATTCATTGCATTTCCTAAGGCTAGAAATTGCCAGTCACTTAATAAATGCTTGATAAATGTCTGCCAAGTGTTAGATAAGCAAAATTAATGTTACCTAGATCAGATGGCATGTGGCAGAGGATAGGAGTAAGGGATGGTGGAAGAACAAAGGGAAAGAAAGGAGAGAAAGGGAAAGAGGGAGAGAGAAGGGGAGAAAAAGAGAGAGAGAGACAGGGAAAGAAGGAAGGAAGGAAGGAAGGAAGGAAGGAAGGAAGGAAGGAAGGAAGGAAGGAAGGAAGGAAGGAAGGAAGGAAGGAAGGAAGGAGGAAGAAAGAAAGAAAGAAAGAAAGAAAGAAAGAAAGAAAGAAAGAAAGAAAGAAAGAAAGAGAGAGAAAGAAAGAGAGAAAGAGAGAGAGAGGGAGGGAGGGAGGAAGGAAGGAAGGAAGGAAGGAAGGAAGGAAGGAAGGAAGGAAGGAAGGGAGGGAGGAAGGGAAGAAGGGAGGGAAGGAGGGAAAAGAAAAGAGAAGAGAAAGGAAAAGAAAAGAAGAGAAAAGAAAAGAAGTCTCCCCGAGCTAAGACACCACATGAGATGGTATTCAGCCAGGTTTCCCAAGCTCCCAGCAGTCTTAATCACCTCTCTCACAGCGACTTTGATAACCCTGGCTAAGGAACTTGGTACCTGCAAACAATTAACTTTAAAAGCCAACGGGTGATTTCCTTAAAAGAATGCTGACCATTTGATTTGCTGACAGCAGCTCCAGATTCTCTGATAACTCAGCCATGGCTTCTACCTTTGTCCTTATGAACACAGGCTGCGATTGTGAGTAATGAATGAGAAGGCAGCCAGCCTGTGATTCTTTTAACAGTGAAACTTGTAATCAGCTTTATGGCATGATCGTATATTATAAATAGGACCAAAAAGTCTTTCCAAGTTATGAATAAAAGCATGAGCAAGCCAATAAATGGTAACAGCTCACACTGGCATAGCACTTTATAATTTCCATAAATGTTTGTTGAATGAAGGGATATAAAAATGCTTTCACCTGTATTAACCTGTCCTTTTTTGCTCTCTGCACCTATCATCCCATTACCGAAGGCAGAATCCTGGGAATGATTCTGAAGTTCTCTTTCCCCTATATCAATACTTCTTAAATGTTTCCTTATTGTCCTATTTTGTTTACTTATTTCTTTTCAGTGAAATGGCAGCCTGATGGGTCTCCCTGGTGTTAGTCTTAGGCATCACCTATTCTATAACATCAACATCACTGCTTGTGTCCTCTTCCCAAAATACAAACATTATTTCATTTTCGTGTTCAAAATTTTCAATAGTTCCCAATTGCTAATTGAATATAGTGGAATCAAATCTTAGAGTTAAGTTTTAAGGAAAAAAGGCAAAAAACACATTTTACTCAAAATTAACACTAAATATGCCTTAAATTGCCCAACAAATATAGTATGTTCCCCAATATATATGAAACCCTGTATAGTAATACATGTGTTTGTGTATATAGTAATTTAAAGTCTATTATAAAGAAAATGTAAACTTCATGAGGGCAGAGATTGTCATTTGTTTTGTTCACTGATATAGCCCAAGGGCCTAAAATAGGCTTATCGTATAGCAGGCAACGAATAAATATTTGTTAAATGAATAGGGGAATTCACTTTAAAGAATACTATTTAGGACTTCCCTGGTGGTACAGTGGTTAAGAATCCGCCTGCCAATGCAGGGGACACAGGTTCGATCCCTGGTCCAGGAAGATTCCATATGCCGCGGAGCAACTAAGCCCGTGTGGCACGACTACTGAGCCTGCACTCTAGAGCCCACGAGCCACAACTACTGAGCCCACGAGCCACAACTACTGAAGCCCACGTGCCTAGAGCCTGTGCTCCGCAAGAAGAGAAGCCACCGCAATGAGAAGCCCGCGCAACGCAATGAAGAGTAGCCCCCGCTCGCCGCAACTAGAGAAAGCCTGCGTGCAGCAACAGACCCAACGCAGCCCAAAATAAATAAATAAATAATTTATTTATTTTTTAAAAAAAGAATACTATTTAAATTTCTTTCTTTCACTCGCTCGCGTTCTCTCTCTCTCTCTAATAACACATATACCACCAAAATAACACAAATTAAGTGTGTGATGCTACATCAGTAAATTGACATTTCTTTCTACATACTACATACAGTCTTCCATGATCTATGCTATCAGTCATGCTTTTGTACTTAAAGCTTCAGTGTACCAAATCACTCAACGTTCTCCATAAATGCTGCACTCTCACCTACATCTATATCTTTGCACTTTGAACCTTCAAGCCAATTTAGGTGTCCTATGCTCTTGAAGAACTTTACTTTTCCTCTAATTTAAGTATTTATTAAATATTTTAAATGAATTGCATTTTATTGTTTTCTTGTGGATCTTCCTTCTTGATCAGATTCTAAAATCCTTGAGTGTAAAATGTATGTCTCTTTAATAGTTGTTTCCACAGCACAGTGCCTGGCATATTGATAGACGTATATGGAGTGTCTGACTTGTATTAAGTGCGTATCTGGGTGTTGATCTCTGTATCTGTTGTGCTGAGCATGATCCCTTACTCGTGCTGGGTGTTCCTTCTAGTTCCATCACGGCCAGGTATGTTACCTTAGACAAGTCATATAAACAATCTGACCCTACATTATTATTATCTGATAATACCTGTTCTGCTCTTGAGGAGCAAAAGATATACTCAAATTTTCGGAATGAATAAAGAGCAAATAATTTTAGTATCAAAGTTAGACTGCAGTAAGCATTCTTTGGTTCAGTACTCAGGCCACTGTTAGCAGCTTCAACACATGGGACATACATGGTACCACTTCAGAAAAACTTCTATGCCCAGAAATATTGCAAAGAGACCAGGGTAACCAGCAGCTGGATGATCCCGGAGAATATCTGCAGCAGCAGTGCCTGGTGATGCTCATACGTAGTTTGTAGGAAACAGACTGCTGTGAGGAGATCAGAAGGACATATTGTGAGACTTTTTCCTGTGTAAATGTGTGCCTCCCAGGTGGCTCCTTGAGATGATAGAGCGGGCTTGGCTGTGAGAAAGGGGAGAGATGTTCTTTGGCCTCAATGGTAGCAGCTGAGCACAAGTATAATTAGATATTAATCTTTAGATTCACACATTTCAACTCACATCCCAGGTAGGAATGTGAGTTCAGGCATTTAGAAAGCTTTTTCACAATGAGGGCCAAAGGAACAGATGAAAGCAGAAGGGTGGAGGGGAAGCAAAGTTTCCTGGTGGTTAACTCATTGCTAACATACAAACATATGTGTATGCATATGTACAAATAAAAATAAAAGCTCTGTGAAGAACACCTCTGTTCAAGCATTAATTAAATGTTTCCTCTGATTTAGGAGGTATCATCACGCTAGCAAAAATTCTGGAAAGACTTTCTCTCTCCTCATCCTACCCTCAATAAAAAAGAGGGAGCAAAAAAGAAAGAGAAATGAGCTCCTTACTATTAGGACTTTCTGGAAATAGAGATAAGTCGAGGGACTATTCTGAAAGTGAGAAGGTAAAGACGGTCATTTCTGATGCCCGCCCCCTCCCGTCCTGCCAATCATCCACTGTATTTGTTTGGATCCCATAACCTGCTTAACAAACACAGAACAAAGCAAAACTTCAGCTTCGGGACAACAAGGAGATACCAACCTTCCACCTGCAGCAAGATGGTAGGGCTGCTGCTGTGCAGGCCGGGCTGGCCTGTGGGGCAAAACTGTGCATCAGGCTGCCTTCACCAGAATGAGAATTCACAACATAGCCCTCCTCTCAAGTGACTGAGGAAAACTGAAGGAAGGCTGGCAAAGCAGATCTTTTCCAGGAAGCTCTCAGGTCCTAGTTTCCCATCATAAGAGTTGACTAGGACCTGTGGTAAATGACTTTCTTACCCCAAGCTAAGGCCTAATAGGCTAAATTGAAGAAATTCAATTTGAATTGAAGACTCTTCAAATTGAAGAGTCCCTTGTCAGCCTGGGGTCAGACTCATGGAGATTTTTACTTAATTGGCCTGAGATAGGGTCCCTAGACTTTTTAAACTGCTCTCCAGGTTAGTCAAATGTACAGACAAGATAAAGAAATACTGGGTTATAGGGCCAGCATGAGAGCCAGAGTGAGATTTCAGGCACCTGGTCTGCAAAACAGAGCCAGACTATTGGCTTTCCTGGTGGAAAGAAATCCAAGTGGGTGAAATGCATTTTCAGAGAGGTGATGTAGGTACCTGGTTTATGAATGAGGCAGCTTGATCTACAAAAAAAAAGTGATAAATTTCTAGAGCAATGTTTTTCTAAGGTGTGCACTCCAGAGGTTGTGCAAGATGACCCATAAGGATATAGAAGAAAATAATTGAATTTATTTATATATTCTTCTCATTAATTTTTCTCCTTCTGTATATGTTTTAATATATATGCAACTTATTAATATAATAGTGTAAATTATTTACAAATTTAAAAAATATGTATTAAGCTATATCCTCAATAATATTTTATTGTTAGGCATGAATGATTTTAAAAGTTTGGAAACCACCGTTCTAAAGAAAAACCATCATTCCTCACTGTAATCTGCTGAAAAATCTGTGAAACTTGTCAAATTCAGAGAGGAACTAGCCAATTCCTCCACCCAAGTGCCTGGTAAGAATGATAAATATCCTGCTATTAAAAAGAAACAAAACAAAACAAATCATAAGCCCAAAGAGTGCAAAAGAGGCTGTTCTGCTGGGGGATGGTGGTGAGGCCATGGAAACAGAAGGTGGAAGCAGCAGGAGGGCCTCTTCATCACTACTATAAACAACAGTAGCAACAGAAGAAATAATTTTTGTTACTACTTACTGAATCCCTAGTAAGGTTGGGCATTGTGTTCACCACTTTTCCAGCATTACCATTAATCCTCATAATGACATGCCCATTTTACAGATGAAGAGAAAAAGCTCCAAGACAATAAGTGGTACAGGGATACTTTACTCCAAAGCCAATGTTCTTGACACTATGTCATTCTCTCAACAGTATGGGTCATGAGTGACATTAGGAAACAGTGAGAGCAGATACATATTATAGTACTTCAGGACATTATAATCTGACCAGGTTATATTTATCAGTTTTTTTTTTCTTTTAATTAAAATCCTAAACTAGACGTACAGATGACTAGCAGGCATACAAAAAGATGCTCAACATCGCTAATTATTAGAGAAATGCAAATGAAAACCACAATGAGATATCACCTCACACCGGTCAGAAGGGCGAACATCAAAAAGTCTACAAATAACAAATGTTGGCGAGGATGTGGAAAAGGAACCCCTTCTACACTATTGGTAGGAATATAAACTGGTGTAGCCATTGTGGAAAACAGTATGGAGGTTCCTCAAAAAACTAAAAATAGAATTACCATATGATCCAGCAATTCTACTCCTAGGTAGATATCTGAAAAGAATGAAAACACTAACTCTAAAAGATACATACACCCCAATATTCATAGCAGCACTATTCGCAAGAGCCAAGATATGGAAGCAACCCAAGCATCCATCAACAAATGAATGGATTAAGAAGATGTGGTGTATATATATATATGCAATGGAATATTACTCAGCTATAAAAATGAATGAGATTCTGCCACATGCAACAATGTAGATGGACTTAGAGAATATCATGCTTAGTGAAATAAGTCAAACAGAGAAAGACAAATACTCAAATACTGTATATTATCACTTACATGTGGAATCTAAAAAATAAAACAAACACATGTATATAACAAAACAGAAGCAGACTCACAGATATAGAAAAGAAACTAGTGGATACTAGTAGGGAAAGGGAATGTGGGAAGGGCAAAACAGGGGTATAGGATTAAGAGATTAAAACTACTATGTATAAAATAGATAAGCAACAAGGATCTATTGTACAGCACAGGGAAATAAAGCCATTGTTTTGTAATAACTTTAAATGGAGTATAATCTATGAAAATATTGAATCGCTATACTGTACACCTGAAACTAATACAATATTATAAATCAACTATACTTCAATAAAAAAAAAAAAAATTCCTAAACCTTGGCCAGTGTCTTTGTAAATAGGGAATTGGTGCTGGCTTCCTAAACTATCAAGTAGAGAGAGTCGGGATTTCCTTCAATTGTAAGTTTGACATCCAAGTTAAGAGAAGTGTGACATGCACTGTGAGACTCAGGCCCTCAAGCCAAAGGTAATTCTTTCCATTACAAGGGAAAGCCAAGTTTATCAACTCCCTCTCCCAAACATGCACACATCTTTAAGTACCCTCTGTCCCTGTATTCACCCTTTTCAGAGACCTTCTATCCAAACTTGTGGTTCTAAAAGCACTGATAGCAACAGTGAACTCCTGAGGGCACTTCTCTAGAGCTATCTTCATTTTAAGCCTTTACTCATAGGCACAACAGTGAACTTGAAGGGAATTTGAAATATCAGCAGAGCAGTAAGGGTCATAGGTGTCCTGAAGGAAAAGTGTAGCTGTTGAATAGATCCAGACTTGGCAACAGTGTCCTCCTTCAGGTTTGAGGGCTGTGTAACCCCAGCAAGGTCAACATTCCTTCTGTTTAATCACGGTGTGAGACCAGGTGATTTCTGGTCTTTTCTGCTCTAACATTCTAGGTTCTTGGCCACTCCCTTTGATTTTTATGACTTTCTCTTTGTTCTGTTCCTGTCTAGCAAGAAAGAAAAATAAAGCAAAAGGAAGGCATAGAAAGGAGAGAACCAAACAGACCATTACTTTTAACTATTTGGATGTAAAATCAGCTGTTTCTTTCTTTATGAGGGTATAAGCTACATGACACTTGTTTTTAGAAGCACACATTTTCTCGTTTGATTTTTTTGGACTTTTTTGAAGTATTCAATAATTTTATGACCATCAGGAAGATGCTGATGCCATTGTTACTTTTTGTTGCATTGCATAGCCTGAAAACACCGAGATCTTGTTCTTGGAGTAACAAAATGTGTCTCTTCAAAAAAAGAAAAGCACACAATCTGTCAAAATAAGTCTCCTGTCTGAAGTCATTTGCCACCCTCAGAGCTTTTGGCTTAGCTCCTTTGCTCAAACCTACAGGGAAAAGTCTTAGCAGTTCTTTCTACTGTCAAATGGAATATGAGTATGTATATCCAAAGCTACAAATCTCCAAGTCCCATGTGAACACTTCAATTTATCTCTGCAATATCAATAGCCTCATGACACAAAGAGAGATTAGATGAGAAGTCGACTTCACGTGGGTAAGTTGCTTTGCTAACACACAGTGGGCATCTGGTGTTTCCTCTCTCAGTTAAAAAATTAAAATTAAAAATAAAAATATTTTGTGAGCAGATTGTTTTTTAAACCAACAAAATCTTGCCTGGGCTTACCAGATCCTCCTCCTCACCTTAGGTCCACCCCTGCCTTCATTCCCCTTTTCAGCTCCCATCTCATCCCAGCTCAATTCTTCCCTGCTGGTCTCCCTCCTCCACACATCTACTAAGGTGGCTTGACTGTTGAAATTCCCCTGAATGCCCAGGATCATTTCAGGCTCCTAGTTAATCCTTGCTGGTTCAGCAAGTATCCTGGCAGGTTTGTCTATAGGACGTATTAGGAGGACTTGGAATTAAGTTGTGTTTCAACTAAATCTGGGATTTACAGTGCCAGAGCCCTGAGTTTCCATGGAGCCCTTGAGTTGCACTGTGCTAGAATTCAGCCACATGTTGGTCCAGGTTTCAGGCCACAGTATCTGCCTTGATCCCTGATCCAGAACTTGCCTGATGACTCTCCTTCTAGCCCAGTTTCTTTCTAGAATTGGAGGCTACATATAACTAAGTCCTTCTGTCTTGTTTCTTATATTTTGTCCCGTTTTTGCCTGGACAAGGGAAGATTCCAGGGATGGAGTGGGGGAATCTGTTCCCTGTATTCCGGATCATTGTCTGGAGGCCCTGACAGGTGTCATAATGCTGTTTCATCTCTCCCCAGTCTACTGCTTGGCATCTTTCCACATGCTGCCATACCCACCAGACTGTACCATCTAGGATAAAGACTTTGAACACAGTGTCTCAGCTTCTTGTCACAGCCAAGCTCTACAGCTGCATTACATTCCCTCATCTTTAGCAACAACCTGTTACCAACATGCTTTGAGGCTGACCCCACTCTCTTTAACAAAATCTTTGTGTTATTCCCTCCATTCTGCTGACAAGAGGTTCTAGGTGTATTTGAATCAGTAATAAATTCCTGTTCAAATCGTACTTAATTTTTACATTAAGTATAATAATATTGGTCTTCTAGGTCAGGAATGGCACACTGGAAGCCTGATCTAGTCTATCAAAGTACTTCTTTAGGAAATCAATTTGTATTCTTTAAATATCCAAAGAGCCATAGGCTCCACCACTCTCCATCACCTTGTACCTTACTTTTTCATGGAGGGAGGGGTATCCTTACCAGCTTAGCCTTTAAAGGCATTTAAATATTTTAACCATTCTGCAGGACTTCTAACAGCTTCTCCTCACCTATCCCACTACTTTCATTGTTTCTTTCACTTCTACCTTCATATTCCAAGGTACCTAAGTGAATTTTCACCAGGCTCTTGGTCAGTGAGGGCACCCACACTGTTCATCTGTACATCTGAAGAGGAAACCCACTGAAATCTACCTGCTCACAGTAGATGGCCTGAATCCCCACCCCATGGCCTGAATCCTCATCACACACACTGTCTGAGGAACCATCAGGATTTATCCCATAAAACCCTTTGTCCCTGCTTATTTTAGTCACCATGAGAAGCCCAGGACTCATCAGGCTATGCAAATTATCTAATCTGATCCAGTTTCAAACCCCTACTTAACTACTCACAAGACTTCCACCATACCCTCTGGAAATCACTAGCAAAATCTTCTGAACATTCCTTTCAACAACTTGTTCTAACATCTGATTTCCCCTTAAAGATATCTCCTATACACCTCTCAAAGGGTGGCCTATTTTCTCTTCTAAACTTCTCTGCTATTGGCCTATAGATGGGTGGGTTATGTCCCCTTCTTGTCACTTCCCAAATATTTCTTTCCTCTTCTCCAAACCCCCAAAGCTGCTTTGAATCTTGATCCATCAAACTTTATAGGAACTACTTCTACCTCTCACTGTCATTTACTGTCCTTATGTCCCCTCCACACAGTGATCGCCATGGAAGAAGGGACTGGATCTGATTTACTCACTGTTGATTTTACAGACCTTAGATCATTGCCTAACACACAATAGATCATCAGTAAATATTTCTAAAGGGAGTAATTGAATAAAATTCATCCAATGGACCTTCCTCCCTTACCTTGATCTCCTAAGTCAATACCCTCTTGTGTCAAAGTTCCTACTCCAGGGCTTCCCTGGTGGCGCAGTGGTTGAGAATCTGCCTGCTAATGCAGGGGACACGGGTTCGAGCCCTGGTCTGGGAGGATCCCACATGCCGCAGAGCAGCTAGGCCCATGAGCCACAACTACTGAGCCTGTGCATCCGGAGCCTGTGCTCCGCAACAAGAGAGGCCACGATAGTGAGAGGCCCACGCACCGTGATGAAGAGTGGCTCCCGCTTGCCACAACTAGAGAAAGCCCTCACACAGAAACGAAGATCCAACACAGCCAAAAATAAATAAATAAATAAATAAATAAATAAATAAATTTAAAAAAAAAAAAAAAAGGTAAAAATCATTAAAAAAAAAAAAAAAAGTTCCTACTCCAGTCACCAAACCTGGTGACTACGTCCTTAAGCTAAGAATCCTCAAATAGCTGCCCAGGACCATGCCAATCCTTGACCTCACAGCCACACATTTGTTATAACTGGCCACCTCTTGTCTTGAAACTAGCTCCTTCAGTGTCTGAATCCCTGGTTCTTCCATCTCTAACTGTTCCTTTTCTTCCCCATTTTGATGCCCTTACTGCCAGCTAAATGTTCTCAGTGTTTTGTCCTTAGGTGTTTCCTTTTCCATCTTTTCACTCTCTCCTTTGGTGACAGCATCTAATCCCATGAATGAAACATAAATCTGTGTTTTTAGCCTCACTTTTTATTGTATGTTCCAATCAATCACTCCATGGGAGATAACTATAAATGTATCCCACTAATATTTCAGATTGAATATGTTTAAATCAAACTTACTATTTTCCTTCCAAACTTGTTCCTTTTTCTGTTTTCCTATGTCTTATAATGAAACCCTGATACTCCTAGTCACCCATATTTGAAATTCCACAGTCATCTTGAATTCCTCCTTCTTCCTTTCCCTGATACCCAATTAGCTGTGTAATCTTGTCACTACTACCCGGAAGCCTCTGATGTTAACTTCATCTTTCCACTCTGCAATCACTCCGAACTGGGACTTTATCTCTTGGACAGACTACCCTAATACCCTATCCTTCTTGAGAGAAATTGGTTTTCCCAGAGTACATCTTTGATTTTGTCACCTCCCTTCCTCAAAAACCTTCATAATTGTCCCATTACCTATAAAATACATCCCCAGCTCTTCAGAAAGGGCCTCCAGAATGTGGTTACAATTACTTTTCTAGAGCTCTTTCTCGTTTCTTTTTTTCCTTTACTTTATTCTTTCGGTTTAGGCAACAAATTTTTCTCTACTATTCCCAGTTTAGGCACAAAATTTTTCTCTCTTTCCACTGCTGCTCTTGTAGTTTTGTTTACTTTTTTTTTTACACTTATCTTTCCCTACCACCACCCTACCCAATGCCTCATCTTTCTAAATCCTACAGTCCTCTATAAATGGAAGCAATGGCATTAAAACTAACACTTCAGATTATACCGTTGTGCACACACACAGGCCTAAAGCACTTTGTCTTAGAGACACAGGGCATGACTGTGAAGAGCCAAGGCCATCAGAAACATCCTAAACGCCAGTTCACTACACAGGACCTTCTATAGCTATCTTACTAATTCTTGATAAAAACAAATCCCATCAGGGACTAGAATGGTGGCCCTGCTTGTGAATAATGGCATGCATGCAGCGCCCTGCGATGGCTACCAGAAAACAACAGCATAAGTTAATAGCCTGTGTTTTCTCTTAACCGCCCATTGCCAGCAATAGGTTTTGCTCTATATAGTCTGGATTCCCAGTTTCAAGGGTCTTCACTCCTATCAGGCAGAATTCTGTAATGAGAACAAGCTGAGAAGGGAATGATACAGGCAACAAGCCAAAAACCAAGTTGTGTCAGAACAGCCTAGTCAAAGAAGCAGGAAACAAATAATTGAAATTAGAAAAAACCCAGATTTTCAGAGGTGGGAGCAGTCTCATAAATCACACTTGAAAATTTAATTTGAGGGCTTTTCTCCTCCTTGCATCATATTTTTTTCCCTCCTGGAGTTGTGCTGCAGGCCTGAACAGAGGAAGTGGAATGTAATTAATCAATGTGAATCTGCTTCATTAATGGATTGCTACTCCCTGTGTTTCCTAGTCAAGAATGTTTCTAAATCTGTTATTTGGCAACAATGCTACACACAGTCTGGATAATGGTCCATGGCAGAAGAACAAACACTGAGATACTTGCATGAAGCGAACACATGTCTGCTGCTGACTGATAGAGAAATTAAGTTACTTAGCTCATTAAATGGTCTGCCCACAAATAGTACTCATGCCTTTTAATCAATTGACATTTGTCCAATCAAACCTGATTTCTCACATAGATTAAGTACTGGGATTTTGCCACAAGACAGTGAGATATGAAGTTCCCTTTGCAGGTCACAAATGATCCTAAAACCCCTAGAAAACACACATGTATGTTCATCTCTATACCAACAGCAAATACACCATGAATCTGTACTAATAAAGGGGAACAGCAGGCTAATCGTAATTCATTTATATTTGGCTCTGGAATGTGTTATGCGGTTTTGGGCAGAGATTTCCCTTACTAATTATGTCTTACTTAAATTAATAATACAGTTAATTTGCATTCCCTTAGCACATACCAGTTGACAGTGAGAAGTAATATGCTAAGTGATGAGGGGAAATCATCTTGAAATTTAAAAGCATCTCTGAATAATCTGTGTGTATGTGTGTTGACACTGTACATACATTTAGAATAAAAATCCTCAACATATGAGGAAATAAGAGTTAAAATTATGTGTGAAAATTCCTGTCACTTATTATGTGACAAATTCACATTGTCATTGTTTCTCGGCAGAGAACAATGATGAGAACGAAAAGAGAAACACTTCGTCTGAGACTAATACATTAGGAAGTTAAACCTTTAATCAACAAACATGTGTACGGTGCCTACTTTATGCTGAGCACAATTCTCAGCATTGTGAAAAGTTTGGAAGAAATATAGTCTATTTTCTGCTTTAAGATGGATAAATCTGGAGGGAGAAATATGCAGAGACCCATTCCTGATACACTCTAGTTGTAAACTGCCTTGTTTCTACAGATAGTCACTCTCTTATAACATCTCCTACAGACCTGGATTGCTGATGTGGGAGAGACAATAGTAATTAATGGGTTTACCTTTGAATAGAGTCAAGGAAGGTGAGATGGGGTATCTGATTTCCCAGTAAATGAAGTTTATAAGCACAATAGAGCCATGTATCCTTGATGAAGCTCTATGAAGTGGAGCTTTAACTGTCTTCCCCCATTCTAGAACCAAGAGTTAGTAATAGTATCCTCCAGCAATTCTATACTGGCATAAACACATTGCTTAGTTGCTCCAATTATGATACCTTCCCAGACAAACCCAGACAGTTGGTCATCCTGGCAGAATGAAGACTCAAATGTCCTTTAGCTGAATAAAGTACCTGATAATATAATGTTGATCTACCTGCTTTTGGAAATAATCGCTCAAAACTGGATATGGAAAGCAAATCTCACTTGTTTTGCTATTCACAGGCATGTTAATTTAAGAGATTGTAATATAATGGTTTTAACCTCTCTCACTTTTAGTATAAGCATTGCATAAGACCTTTGCAAGTTCAGCTAAGAAATACCTGCGAGTCCCTTCTATTATTTTTTCATGATTAGTTAGTCCTTTGGGCCAATATATATTCATTGTTACCATTATGACATAGTAGGAAAAAAAAAAAAAGAGTTAGACTTAAATTTCTTCTAAACTTCTTTATGAACTTGGACAAATTACTCAATTTTGATGAGTAAAATATATAGACTGATATCCACATTATACTGTAGTCATAAGAGTTAGAAACAACATATGTTAAATACTTTAGCAAGTGCTTTATGGACTTCCCTGGTGGTGCAGTGGTTAAGAATCCACCTGCCAATGCAGGGGACATGGGTTTGAGCTCTGGTCCGGGAAGATCCCACATGCCGTGGACCAACTAAGCCCGTGTGCCACAACTACTGAGCCCACGTGCCACAACTACTGAAGCCTGCGCACCTAGAGCCCGTGTGCCACAAGAGAAGCGACCACAATGAAAAGACCGCACAACAGAAACGAAGACCCAACGCAGCCAAAAATAAACAAATAAATTTTAAAAAAGGAAAGAAAAGAAAGGCATGGATTAAGAAGATAAAAACTCTTTTTTTAAAAAAAGTGCTTTATTATTCTAGGAATATCCCCTTTCTTTGAGTAGAGCCACACTTTGATTCTTTTTAGTTGCAGTGACAGAAATTTTAGGACACAAAAATCAGAGACTTGTCAAAGGAGGCTCTTTTCATAGGATAAAACAGGAGATTAGCAAAAAATAAAAAATAAATAAATGATATAATAGCCAAAGCCTGTAATTCAATAGCTTATTAATACATAAAAAGTATGTACTGATACTAAGTTCAATAGAAATGAACACTATGGCATGGCTTTGAAAAGCTAAATCATTAGGGCTAAATTAATAAAGTGCCTGTGTAAGTGAGATGATAGTCTCACATTCCAGTATGCTACTTGCGCCAATACAGGAATACTACATTCCAATCTGAGTATCATATGGAGGGGAATTACCAAAAAGTAAACTGCAGAGTATTCAAGAAGAGTGTTTCTGACAATGAAAGAGCCAAAAGTAACCACTGAAGGGACCTCAAATTTTACCTTGGAGAGGAGGGAGTGTATAGCTGACTTCAATATATCTCAAGGGTCATCATGGGGAAGAACCCTAAACAACAGAGTAACACTTATTAGGTAGACAGATTTTTTTTTTTTTATGTAAGTGTAGAAGAGTCATCTTTTTAGAAAAAAGCATGGATATGGATATGGGACCCAACAAATTCACCTGCCAATGTTTCACCTCCCATTAAGCAGCAATGTGACACTGGACATTAAAATTCTCTGAACTTTTTTTTTTTCTAAACTGTAAATCATGTTAACAATAAGGTTGGTATAAGGATTAAGTGAGGGAAGATGTATAAAAGCACTAGAGTAGTGCTTTGTACTCGAATAGATGCTTGATGAGAATCTCTGTTTCCAGCAGTCCAATGTGAAAGATGTTGAAAGATGGAATTGACTGTTACAGAGACAGTGATTTTCCCATCCTAGGAACTGCTTTCGTAAAGGCTAAATAATCACTTGGAAGAATGTGAGAGAGGAAACTAAAGCTTCAAAGCTGGAATTAGCTTATTTTCAGCATTCCTTCCAACTTTAAATGTTAAGATCTTGTGATTCTAAACAAAAAAACAAATCTTAGAGAAAAGATCAATGAGTAGTAACATCTATTTGCAAGAGTAAGCACAAATTGACAAATATTTGGAAAATAATTCTGTCTTCCGGTTGAGTCAAGGCATACAGTGGTCCACTTTACACTGGTCAA
Source organism: Eschrichtius robustus (assembly GCF_028021215.1). NCBI lineage: Eukaryota > Metazoa > Chordata > Mammalia > Artiodactyla > Eschrichtiidae > Eschrichtius > Eschrichtius robustus. Next base: position 72,406,495 of record NC_090830.1, read on the forward strand.
GGGAAAAATGAAATTGGTAAAACCCAACGCAGACCATGCTGCATTAAACAAGCATATCTTTCTTTGCTAGATGTACAGACCAGTTCTATATTTTCGGAGGACATTCTGACAATGATCAAAAATAATAACCTAGTTGTCCCATTCCTTGATATTTATATTAAAGAAATATTTATTTTTAAGAAATGATTATTTTTAAGCCAACTAGTAGAATAAATTCAAGAAAGGAATGATATATAGCAAAAAATAGAAAGGAGTTTTAGTAAATTAATAAATGGAATGTTGAATTCAGCAGTGGCTATGCCATGGCCAATGCCATGGACTCATCCACCACATTCTATGGAGAAAAAAGAGAAAATGGCTTGTTAACCAGTAGCCCAGACTGCTAGGAACATACATACATCAAGTGATAGGTAATATTTTTTATAAAATTTCAAAGGTAAATTGTGGTGTGAGGGTTATATAACAAATGTAAAACATTTACTTCAAATGTGATACATGAGATGTTATAGATTCATTCAGGCTATGAAAGAGTCATTTACTTTTTTAGTTAAAACTTTACTGTATTTATGTGAGGACATTTTTATATCAGGGTAGTAGGGCACTTACATCATATCCTGCACTAAATGAAGGGTTTATTGTTTATAATATAATGTTACATGAGAAAGTAGAAGGTAATACTGCATATACATTGTAACAGAGCCAGCAGCTGTCCAGAAAACCTAGTCTTTCCTTCCTCACTAGTAATAGATTTGTAGTTTGGCACATGGCTGCCAGCACCACCACATCCCCCAGTCTCCCTTGTAGTTAGAAGAGGTCATGTGACTAATTTCAATAGAAGGTAAGCAGAAGTGATGAATGACACTGATAGACTTAAGACTAGCCTAGTCTTCTCCACACTCTCTCCACCCCTTCGTATAGGCTAACCAGACTGAACTCAGAGACCACATGGTGAAGAAGGCAAGGCCACCATCAGCCTGAGTCCCTGACTGACTGTGTAGAGCAGACGCACCACTAACCTGAAATATTCATTCGTGACTGTTACGTGAGAGAAATATATTTCTATCTGTCTAGTTTAAGCCACTGAATTTTGGGATTTTTGTTTGTTTGTTTTTGTTGTTACACTAGCTTAGCATTTGACCCTAACAAAACACTCCGATTAAAACTATGCAAAAACATATGTTTATATAATGATACAATGACAAGAGGCCCTAGGGAAGTGCAAATAGTGATTGTTTTAGGTAATGTTTTATCAAGTTGTTTAAATATTTTCAACAAAATTTCTTTTGGGAAATCAACTATTATGATCAGTCAAGTGTCAATCAAACACACAATAATATTTCAGTAGATTCTGTCTTCCTCTGAAATCCAAAGAAAAGCCATATATTAAAAACAGAAGCAAATTGCTAGGGCCCTCACATTTGACACGTAATTGTGCATTTACTGGAAGATAATCTGGCATTTGAATTCAGCATTTAAATCCACTATTCAGCAGCAATCTGAATCCCTCAGTTCAATTAAAAAGGTCATTACCCTCTGGAACTGAAGGTGCTCTTTTAATTACAATATTGCTAATGAATTAAGAGAGAAGATATTTTGGCTTAGTTCAATTAGCACATTTAAGTCAAAGCAAAGTCCAGTGAATACTGGGTGACTTTCCCAGAGGATTACTGTTTTTTCCTTTTTGTTTCCTTTCCCTTTCTTTTTTCCTTCCTTCCCCCTCCTTACTTCCCTCCATCCCCCCTCCCTCCCTTCCTCCCTCCCTTCCTCCCTCCCTTCCTCCCTCCCTCCCTTCTTTCCTTCCTTCCTCCTTCCCTCCCTCCCTTCCTTCCTTCCCCCCTCCCTCCCTCCTTCCCTTCCTTTTTTTTCAAATAGGGGTTTGAACATAACCCTGGCACTTAAGTCTCCAGTCTCTATTTTACCTGTAAATTGCTGGTAGAGCTATTAATAGCTAAGTGCCTACAATATTTTGTTTTACAAAACTCCTCAAACATATGAAAACTGACAAAACAGTTTTATAAGAAATTTTCAACCTAGCTTTCAGAGATAGAGTAAAACCTAAGCTATGTTTTCCCTAGCTTTAATAATTATCCAATTGCTTTATCATGGTCTATTAGACACACTGTGCTATGGAAAAGGAAAAAAAAAGGTGGGGGGGACATATTTGGCACATGACTACCAACAATTGTTTATCAAAGTTAATCTACATTAGGAAAGAGGCATTTCATGATGACATTCCAAACTAAATATGTTTCTGTAGAGAGCTCTGAGCTTTCCTATTGGCTAGGATTCAGATGAGCTTAACTCTTTAAGTTTTCAAGTAAATAAGAGATAGTCTTCTCCTCAAAGTGACTTGTAAAGCTCAGAAAATTAACTCTTATGCTCAAGCTAATAATAATAAAAACTCTGCTACCAGATTAAATTTTAGTAAAGTTCATAACAGCTGCCTGTAACATCTGGAATAAAGCTTTAGGGGAGATAGTTGATTCTAATTTACCTAGGTTATTCTCTTCCTTCCCTGTTCCAAGAGGGGGCCTGGAGAAGCTGTCCATGCAAAAATGTCCTGCAGATTTGAGTCAGCTAGACTGGGTGTTTATTCATTCACTCAACAAAAGCACTGACCAGCCTACTGTGCGCTTGAAGCTGGGCAACTACATAGAGAAAATGCTAGACATCCCTGTTTCTGTAAATTGTCATTAAGACCTTGTCTTAGCAAAGGAGGAATGATTTGCCTCTAATTTACCGCTGCACTCACAGACACGCATTCAGAGCATCTTCCTTTGACAAGCCATCTATTTGGCTTTGTACCCTGAGCAAAACCTTAAAATCTCTCTTTTTTTTTTGTTTTAACATCTTTATTGGAGTATAATTGCTTTACATTGTTGTGTTAGTTTCTGCTGTATAATAAAGTGAATCAGCTATATGTATACTTATATCCCCATACCCCTCCCTCTTGCTTCTCCCTCCCACCCTTCCTATCCCACCCCTCTAGGTGGTCACAAAGCACCCAGCTGATCTTCCTGTGCTATGCAGCTGCTTCCCACTAGCTATCTATTTTACATTTGGTAGTGTATATAAGTCCATGCCACTCTCTCTCTTCATCCCAGCTTACCCTTCCTCCCCGTGTCCTCAAGTCCATTCTCTACGTCTGCATCTTTATTCCTGTCCTGCCCCTAGGTTCTTCAGAACCAGTTTTGTTTTGTTTTTTCTAGATTCCATATGTATGTGTTAGCATACAGTATTTGTTTTTCTCTTTCTGACTTACTTCATTCTGTATGACAGACTCTAGGTCCATCCACCTCACTACAAATAATTCAATTTCATTTCTTTTTATGGCTGAGTAATATTCCATTGTATATATGTGCCAGATCTTCTTTATCCATTCATCTGTCGATGGACACTTAGGTTGATTCCATGTCCTGGCTATTGTAAACAGTGCTGCAATGAACATTGTGGTACATGACTCTTTTTGAATGATGGTTTTCTCAGAGTATATTCTTTCTTATTATATTCAACTAAGACATGTTCTTTAAAAGAAAATTTGGAAATAAAGAAAGAAAAACAAATATCCTCGCTCTTCCCTAAAACACATACTGTTAACATGTTTCTCTTTTTTCCTTTCAGACACTGTTTATCTCTTTTCTTTCTCTCTCGTGTGTAGTTTTTTTATATATATATTATATATCAAGTTGCAATGACACTGTTTTTCTTCATTTGTCCTTGTTGTTATTACAAACTTTTCATAAAAAATTAAATGTAAGCATATTTCAAAATATACCATGATTTTTTAATTGTTTTCTTCCTCATTGGGGGTATAATTGAGATAATCATCTTTGTAAATGACATTTTCCTAGGAATAGAAGTATTGAGTCAAAAAATAAATATATTTTTAAGTTGCTTCATTCACATTGCCAAAGTGCATTCCTGAAGGACTGAAACCAACTGCCCTCTAACAACAAGAGAATGCCCACTTAATTCCACTCAGGTATATACATAATATATACCCTACTTGGATGTATGTATAATTTGCTAATGATGAAGAAAATTATTGCTTGTCATAGGTATTTTAAAAATTTCCTATATTTATAATTAAAATATGGTGCAATATAGGGGTGAGGGAGTGGGAGGCACAAAATATGGGGTCTAAGATAGACTCAAGGATGTGCTGTACAACATGGGGAATATAGCCAATATTTTATAATACTGTAACCATCTTTCTTATTTCTAGTGTTCTCCCAGAAGCCCAAACTTCCGTAACTATATAAAAGAAGAAAAGAAGAAGAGGAGGAGGGGAAGGGGGAGGAGAAGGTAAGCAGCAGCTGCAGATACTGTTAGTTATTACTACATATTGTTTAGCATGTTAAGGAAATACCGTTTTGCTTTTATATTTCTCAAAAGTATTTTGTTGCTGGTGCTGGTGAATAATTTTTTACATTTAAAGCCAGAAATAGATGTTCTATTTTATCAACATTTTTTGACATCTACCAAAATGATCAAAATTTTTTTTTACTTTAATCTCTTATTGATGTAATACACGAGTATTTTCTTGATTACGTAATACTAAACCATTATTCTTCTGCCTAAGAAATGATAAAAGTTTTCTGAATGTTTTTTGATTCACTTTTCTAGTATTTTATATTGGATCTTGACATCTTTAATCATAAGAAATATCTTCTATAATTATCACTTTTGTACTATCTTTGTCACTTTTGCACTATCTATATCCATCAGAATTATGTCTGGATACTTAAATGAATTGGTAGCTTTTTCTTTTTTCATGTTCTGTGACAAATTCTATAGCATGGGAATAATCTATTTTTAGAAGTCTTAAAACTTTGGGGTCATTTATCTTATTTGGATTTAACTATTTGATAACATTTTTAATATTATTCATGACTAGTAGCACATGTAGAATGTTTTCACTTCTATTTCAATTTTAGCAATGTGTATTTTCTCAGAAAATTGCTTCTGAGACCTTCAAATGTACTAAGCTTTAGTTGTACATAGTATTTTCTTAGAAAAAAAAAAAACTTTGTTAAGACATTCCCATTTTAATTTGTCACATTTATAACTTTATATGTTTAGCTCTTATTATTTGATTTGCTGTGAGTCAGTCTTTGCTTTGTTTTAAATAACCAGATTTAATGTATATATAAATTCTTCTGATAGTTTCTAATAAGTAAATCCCTGCTTTTATCTCCATCATATTCTTTTCTCATATTTTTTTATTAGAGACGAGATTAAAAAATAAATTGTCATTTCTTCAAAATTCATCCTTTGCTCCTGTTCTTGCCATGGTTAACTTGCTGGCAAAAACAACTGCCTACTCCATTGACCTAGGTTTGACCATGAGACCTGCTTTTAGCAATAGAAAGCGTGCCAGGTCCAAGCAGTGGTTTTAAGAAGCATTCTGTGTGTTCCTCTTCATTTGTTTTGTAGTCTGCCCTTTGCCTTCGGAAAAAATATTCCACGTAAGTGGTGATCCTTCAGTCACCAGCACAGAAATAAAAGAGTGTGCATGGAGCAGATGTGAACTCATCCCGCAGACTGGAGCTGACCTGCAGCCTCTCTCATTCAACCTGCTGGAAAATACATCTTTAGGGTAGCCATTGAGTTTGCATGTCACCATGCAGGGTGACCTAGTGAAAAGTGACTAATGCAATTTTATATTAACTTTTCTATCACAGTAAGTTGAACCCATACTTCATTTATGTTCCATTTTTCTTGTTTAATAAAAGCCAAAATTGTGCCAGTGAGAATAACTTTGTTAATATGTCAGAAATTTGGTATTTTCATTTTTAAAACTTTCTAAAGTGTATGAAATTGTAGTTATTATTTTCTATTTGACCTAACAGATATTTAAAATATATATTTTTTAATTTCTACGTGTGTGTGTTTTTATTTTTTAATGTGTATTCACTTACAGCATTATTATCATATTTTTAGAGATATATGGCCTTATGAATTTCGTCTTTCTGAATAGATTCAAGTTGTCTTTATGGTCTACAATTTTTTTAAAATTATTTATTTATTTTTGCTGTGTTGGGTCTTCGTTTCTGTGCAAGGGCTTTCTCTAGTTGTGGCAAGCGGGAGCTACTCCTCATCGCGGTGCACGGGCCTCTCACTATCGCGGCCTCTCTTGTCGCGGAGCACAGGCTCCAGACGCGCAGGCTCAGTAGTTGTGGCTCACGGGCCCAGCTGCTCCGCGGCACGTGGGATCTTCCCAGACCAGGGCCCGAACCCGTGTCCCCTGCACTGGCAGGCAGACTGTCAACCACTGCGCCACCAAGGAAGCCCTACACTATATTTTAAAACTGTTTTGGTAAACAGTTGGAAATAATATTTATTTGACCTTTAGGAACACTTTATATTTAGACTTTTTCAACTTAATCTGAAAATTTAGATTTAATTGGGGAGATAAATCAATTGCCTTTAATATTATGACTGACAAGTTTGGATATACTTCTGCATTGTTTGTTTTCATTTTCTTTAGGGATACAAAAATAAAACTTTAACATTCTCCTAAGTTTTCAAACACATCCTTGAACTGATTAGCAAATTTAATTAAAATGCAAAAATATTAGCCTGCCAGCAATGCCCCTGCCCTAATTCAGTGAAAAATGAAGAACACAAATGATTTTTCATTTCTAGATAACCTTAATTCCCAATATTCAACAATATATTTTGGTACCAGATGTTGATTATGACTATTTTATGATGAAAATAATCATATAGTTACACTCTTGGATTTTTTTAAACCTTTGCAATATATTCAGTGGCTAGCTTTACAAAGAATTCTTGTGAATTAGTTATGTTGAACTAGAATCATGCCCACACTAGTATTCACATGTTATTGAATTCTCCATTTTTTAGTTGTCAAGCACTGTTTTTCATTTGGTTGGAGAATATTTTCAAGCAGGATTATTCAGAAGTGATTCATCAGTGATACATATTTTTTAATCCTTGCATTTTAAAGACTATCTTCACATACAAATGACAACATGAAAAATTATTGAAATGCAATTTTTTGTTTCCTGTAAGACCCCATATAAGTGCCTCCATTTTCTTCTGACATTTATTATAGTGCAAACAAAATGTGATACTGACTTAATGGCTGTGCCTTTTAAGTAACATTGCTTACTCCCCCACACAGAAGGATATGTCTTTATTATTGGAATTTTAAAATCTAGTAGTATATTTCTAGACATGGGTTTTTTTTTAAGTTAATTTTCCATATGTTTCATACATAGTAATCCCTTTAAACTTACAAACTCAAAATTCATTAGCTCAGAAAATAGTTTGTTTTTTTTTTATTATGACTTTATTATTCTTTTTGATCAGTTTGCTTTGGTTTGATTTTCAAGGATCGTCAGCTATCTCTAAATTGCATCTTTGTTTTTTCTCCTGCATATCTATTATATCTTTGATTAGTCTGCATCTCTAACTTGCTTTTCTAAGTCGTTCTCTAAGTCACTGATTGGATTTCTCACATTTTGACGATTCTGTTTTTACAACCTCCAATGAATACATATTCATATATTTCTATTTTTCTAATTTTCCCTTTTATCCCAGATTTTTTATGTTCACAACTTGTATCTCTGCAAATGGCCATTTTATACCATCTTTCTTCTCTTCAGTGATTTTGTGTTTTCTGGCTCTTTATTGAGAAAGTAAGCATATACATTCTAGAAAAATCTGTTGCTAAAATAATCACTTATCTTTGCAATCTTAAGGCACCAAATCCTTCTTATGTTATTCTTTCCATGGACCTTAACTCGGTTTTTATCAATTTGTATGAAGGGATCTCTACTCCAGTCCAACATGTTTCATACAAATGGGTATATATGCTCCCTTTAATTTCCATCACTATTTTCCTAGGTACAGCCAGATATTCCCTTTCTGATCTTGTCAGTGAAACTCAGCTTAACACAGGTTGTATCTTCTGCTTCTCTAATCCTTTAAGTAAAACTGGTGAATTTACTTCTGGATAATTTTAAGCAGCCTAATTTTTTTTTCAATAGCAGAGGTGTTTTACTGTTATACTTACAATTTACTTCATCTAATGTGTTGTATGTTTTCCCCAATTCTTTTCTTTTCAAAATTATTTTATTTTTTAATAAAAATTATGTGCATTTAAAGTATACAACATAATTTGATATACATCTATAGTGAAATGATAACTGTAGTCAAGAAGATTAAGAAATCTATCTCCTCACATAGTTACCTTTTTGGGGGTGTGTGTTGAGAGTACCTGAATTTACTCTTAGCACATTTTTACTATTCAATACACTGTTATTAATTATAGTCATCATGCTATACATTATACCTCTAGACATACTCACCCTCAGTGACTCCAACTTTGTACCCTTTGACCAATATATCTCTGCTCCCCCCACCTCCCTCCCTGGCCCTAGGAACCACCTTTCTGCTCTCTGCTTCTATGTTTTCAACTTTTTTAGATTCCACATAAAAGTGAGATCATGCAAGGTTTTTTCTTTCTGTGTGTGGCCTGTTTCACTTGGCATAATGTCCTCCAGGTTCATCCATGTTGTTGCAAATGGCAGGGCCTCCTTTTTTGAGAAGATACATATTTCACAATTTCTTTATCCATATTCATCTGTCAATTGATACTTCAGTTGTTGGCATATCTTGGCTACTGTGAATAATGGGAACACAGATATCTCTTGGAGGTACTAATTTCATTTCCTTCCAGTATATACCCAGAGTGGGATTGCTGGATCATATGGTAGTTCTATCTTAGTTTCTTGTGGAACCTCCAATTGTTTTCCATAATGGCTGTGCCAATTGATATTCCCACTAACCAACGTACAAAAGCTTCCTTTTCTTCACGTCCTCACCAACACTTGTTACCTTTCATTTTTTTGATAGTAGCCTTCCTAAGAGGTATGAGGTAATACCTCACTGTGGTTTTGATTTGCATTTCCTGATAATTAGTGATGCTGAGTACTTTTTCACATATCTGTTGGCCACTTGTATGTCTTCTTTGGAAAAATGTCTATTCAGGTCCTTTGCCCATTATTTAATCAGGTTGTTTATTTTTTGCTACTGAGTTGTATGCTTACATATTTTGGATTTTAGCCCACTACTGAATACACAATTTGCAAATATTTTCTCTCAGTCTCTAGGCTGCCTTTTCATTTTGCTGTGCAAAAGCTTTTTAGGTTGATGTAGTCACAATTATTTATTTTTGTTTTTGTTGCCTGAGATTTTGCCCACTCTTGCCACGTTTATCCAACATAATACTGGAAGTCCTAGCCAGAGCAGTCAGGCCATTTGTGAAAACACCACAGATAACATCACAATCAGTAGGGAAAATTGAAAGCTTTTCTTCTAAGATCTGTTACAAGGCAAGGATGCCCATTCTGGCTACTTCTATTCAATGCAGTACTGAAAGTACTAGCAAATGCAATCAGACAAATAAACAAATAAATAAATAAAAACAAAAGAAATCCACATTAGAAAGGAGAAACTAAAGCTATCTCTGTTTGAATACAGAGATACAGAGGCATGATTGAAGGCATGATTCTATATGTAAAAAAACCTTAAAGATTCCACATCAAAAACAAAATTTGTTATAACTAATAATTAATTCAGTAAATTTGCAGGATATAAAATCAACATACAAAAATCTGTTGTGTTTTTTTACACCAACAATGAATTATCAGAAAAGGAAATCAAGAATATAATACCAATTAGGGTAGTACCAAAAAAATAAAATACTTAGGATTAATTTTAACTAAGGAAATGAAGCTTGATACACTGAAGACTCTAAGACATTAACGAAAGAATGTGAAAAAGACACAAATAAATGAAAAAATATTCCATGTTCATGGATTAGGAAGAATTAATATTTTTTATATAAACTTATTTATTTATTTATTTTTGGCTGTGTTGGGTCTTCATTGTTGCGCGCGGGCTTTCTCTAGCTGTGGCAAGCGGGGGCTACTCTTCATTGCAGTGCATGGGCTTCTCATTGCGGTGGCTTCTCTTGTTGCAGAGCATGGGTTCTAGGTGCATGAGCTTCAGTAGTTGTGGCACACGGGCTCAGCAGTTGTGGCTCACAGGCTCTAGAGCACAGACTCAGTAGTTGTGGCACATGGGCTTAGTTCCTCAATGGCATGTGGGATCTTCCTGGACCAGGGATCGAATCCATGTCCCCTGCATTGGCAGGTCGATTCTTAACCACTGCGCCAGCAGGGAAGGCCCAGAATTAATACTGTTAAAGTGTCCATACTACCCAAGGAATTTACAGATTCAACATAATCCCTATCAAAATCCAAATGGTTAGATGGAGAGATATGCCATGTTCTTGGATTGGAAGAATCAACATTGTGAAAATGACTCTACTACCCAAAGCAATCTACAGATTCAATGTAATCCCTATCAAACTACCACTGGCATTTTTCACAGAACTAGAACAAAAAATTTCACAATTTGTATGGAAACACAAAAGACCCCAAATAGCCAAAGCAATCTTGAGAAAGAAAAACGGAGCTGGAGGAATCAGGCTTCCAGACTTCAGACTATACTACAAAGCTACAGTAATCAAGACAGTATGGTACTGGCACAAAAACAGAAATATAGATCAATGGAACAGGAGAGAAAGACCAGAGATAAACCCACACACATATGGTCACCTTATCTTTGATAAAGGAGGGAAGAATATACAGTGGAGAAAAGACAGCCTCCTCAATAAGTGGTGCTGGGAAAACTGGACAGGTACATGTAAAAGTATGAAATTAGAACACTCCCTAACACCATACACAAAAATAAACTCAAAATGGATTAAAGACCTAAATGTAAGGCCAGACAATATCAAACTCTTAGAGGAAAACATAGGCAGAACACTCTGACATAAATCACGGCAAGATCCTTTTTGACCCACCTCCTAGAGAAATGGAAATAAAAACAAAAATAAACAAATGGGACCTAATGAAACTTAAAAGCTTTTGCACAGCAAAGGAAACCATAAACAAGACCAAAAGACAACCCTCAGAATGGGAGAAAATATTTGCAAATGAAGCCACTGACAAAGGATTAATCTCCAAAATTTACAAGCAGTTCATGCAGCTCAATATCAAAAGAACAAAGAACCCATTCGAAAAATGGGCAGGAGACCTAAATAGACATTTCTCCAAAGAAGACATACAGATGGCCAACAAACACATGAAAGACTGCTCAACATCATTAATCATTAGAGAAATGCACATCAAAACTACAATGAGATATCATCTCACACCGCTCAGAATGGCCATCATTAAAAAATCTAGAAACAATAAATGCTGGAGAGGGTGTGGAGAAAAGGGAACCCTCTAGCACTGATGGTGGGAATGTAAATTGATACAGCCACTATGGAGAACAGTATGGAGGTTCCTTAAAAAACTACAAATAGAATTACCATATGACCCAGCAATCCCAGTACTGGGCATATACCCTGAGAAAACCATAGTTCAAAAAGAGACATGTACCAAAATGTTCATTGCAGCTCTATTTACAATAGCCAGGACATGGAAGCAACCAAAGTGTCCATCAACAGATGAATGGATAAAGAAGATGTGGCACATATATACAATGGAATATTACTCAGCCCTAAAAAGAAATGAAATGGAGGTATTTGTAATGAGGTGGATGGACCTAGAGTCTGTCATACAGAGTGAAGTAAGTCAGAAAGAGAAAAACAAATACCATATGCTAACACATATATATGGAATCTAAGGGAAAAAAACGGTCATGAAGAACCTGGGGGAAAGATGGGAATAAAGACACAGACCTACTAGAGAATGGGCTTGAGGATATGGGGAGGGGGAAGGGTAAGCTGTGACAAAGTGAGCAAGTGGCATGGACATATATACACTACCAAATGTAAAATAGACAGCTAGTGGGAAGCAGCCGCATAGCACAGGGAGATCAGCTCGGTGCTCTGTGACCACCTAGAGGGGTGGGATAGGGAGGGTGGGAGGGAGGGAGACGCAAGAGGGAAGAGATATGGGAACATATGTATATGTATAACTGATTCACTTTGTTATAAAGCAGAAGCTAACACACCATTGTAAAGCAATTATACTCCAATAAAGATGCTTAAAAAAAAAAAAAGACTAATTCCCTATCCTTAGTCTAGTAAAAAAAAAATATATATATATATATATTTTTTTCACTTATATATTTCACTTATAGATAAAATATATTTTTAAGGAAAAAGAAAACAAAGGGCTGGATAGTGTGTCTTCTGTGTAAATTGTCTTAAAAGAACATTGGTAAATAAATAGAACTGTATTGGTAAATAAACAGAACATTTTTCTGGAAGTACATGTAAGAAATCTGTAATAGTTGTTACCATTATGAAGAGGAAATAAAGTAGGAGACTGGGGGAAAAAAAAATCCAAGTGGTATTTTTCACAGAAATAGAAAAAGCAATTCCAAAATTCATATAGAACCTGAACAGTCAAAGCAATCTTGATGAGGAACATAGCCAGAGACATCACACTTCCTGATTTCAAATTATATTACAAAGCTGTAGTACTTAAAACAGTTTGGTACTTGCATAAAAGTAGACACAGGGGCTAATGGAACAGAATAGAGAGACCAGAAACAAATCCAGACATATACAGTCAATAGTATCCAACAAAGGTGCCAAGAATACCCAATGGAGAAAGGATAATATTTTCAAATGAATGGTGTTGGGAAAACTAAGTACCCACATACAAAAGAATAAAATTGGACCCTATCTTACACCATACACAGAAATCAACTAAAAATGGATTAAAGACTTAAGCTTAAGTCTCTGTTCATTTCACTTCTGATAATGTTGTATCCTTGAAGTTGCAGTTTCCAGAATGTATATAAAGAAGAGATGCTGATGAGACTTCCCTCGCAGCGCAGTGGTTAAAAATCCGCCTGCCAATGCAGGGGACACAGGTTCGATCCCTGGTTGGGGAAGATCCCACATGCTGCAGAGCAACTAACCCTGTGCGCCACAACTACTGAGCTTGTGCTCTAGAGCCTGCAAGCCACAACTGCTGAGCCCACATGCCACAACTACTGAAACCTGCACACTGCAACTACTGAAGCCCACGTGCCTACTGCCCGTGTTCCTCAACGAGAAGCCACTGCAATGAGAAGCTCGCTCACCGCAATGCAGAGTAGCCCCCGCTTGCCACAACTAGAGAATGTCCACGTGCAGCAACGAAGACCCAACATAGCCAATAAATAACTAAATAAATAAATAAAATAAAGAAGAGATGCTGATTGTGACTGGGGGATGTGGAGAAGGATAGAAAACTACTTCAGTTATCTCAGTTACACTTAGACCTGGATGACCAGATTCTCTGAATACACATACAGATTATAAATTTCTAAACAAAGGATCCAGAGTGGGATGGGTGGAAGACAGCTCCTAACCAATTCCTACTGGACCATACTCTTCAGATGTCTAAACAGTTGTCCACTACCTAATCGCTTCTCAATCTATTCCAACTCTACTATACTTAGAGCAGTGGTTCTAAAACTTTAGTGTGCGTCAGAAACACCTGGAGGGCTTGAAAACCATAAAACGAAACAAAACAGACTGCTGTCACATCCCAGAGCACCCGATTTAATAGAACTGAAGTAGGGCCTGATAATTTGCTTTTCTAATAAGTCCTAGATGATGCTGATGTTGCTACTCTGAGGACCACACTTGAGAATCGCTAGTTTAGAGCAATTCTCCCAAGGGAGTGGTCAATGGGAGATTTTAAAATGTTTTCAACTTTGCATCAGCGTATGTATTCTCACATAGGTATTTCCATGGTCAGCTAAGGATAGGTGAATTAAGCATCCACAGTTAGTGATTTAGTTAAAGTATATTATTATATTTCTTATTTTATTTAAAATTGTTAATATTAAATTATTAAGTTTATTTTTAAATTATCTTTTATATATATATATATATATATATATATAGTTATAGTTATGAAATGGCCAGTAGGAAACAAAATGCTATGTTTTATTCTCCACTAGACCTATCAAAAGTACCTTGTTAATAAGACTGTTTAATTTGCAAAACTACTCTGGGCCAGAATTCTCTGGAGGAAACTCATTTTTAATGGCGGACAAAAATTTAAAATTCTTTATATGAAGACAGAATTCAGCCCAGAAAGAAAAAAATAATAATAATATATATATATATATATATATATACGGGAGAAAGTTTTTAGAGGAAGACACAAGGAAGAACTCTAATATCTGGCTGTATTTAACCATGAAGAACATCGCCTTTCTGAGACTACAAAAAGCATGCCCAAGATGACTTGAGAATTGGGTAGAAAGGGCTGCTTATTCCTGGCTGGCCACATTCTGATCTTTTGGAAATTCATGTTTTGAGGGTTGAGTTGTGGGACATGGTGTCTCTATTTCTATTTGTTGCTTTGGGTTACTGAAGAAAAAAAAAAAAACTGGGCACTTTATTAAAAAAGAAAATGATGTTACTGTTTCAGTCCTGTCCATGTCTTGAAAGTTCTATTTCTCTGAGAGTGGCCAGGCATGGTGAGACTTTACTCAATCAATAAGAAGAGCACCATGTCCTTTAATAACCTAAAGAAATTAGACTTGAGGCTTTTGTGCCAATAGTTTCTTAGTGACAATGCAAAACCTAACATACACAGAGATGCCACACCAACACAGCATCTGTGAGGTTCAGGGGTATATGCTTCCTAGGTTTGGAAGATTCTATGTTTCAATTCCAAAAAGAGAAAATTCCAGATTACCTTTATGTGATTACACTGTAATATTCAATTTTGTCAAATTATTTTTCTTTTCTACATTGAACTATCCCTTTTTTTCCATTTCTCTTAGGAATTAACAAATTTGAATTTTCCAGCACATGGTAGTTCCTTTAAATGGAATAAAAATAGGCTTTAAAATTTTCTCTTTTGCCTTCTATAGTTTGTTTTTCTCCATGTGAAAAGGACATTTCTTTGTCAGATATGTTGTTTCCATAAACACACCGAGAAGCTCCTTTTGCAACTGAACCCTTTTTTTTTAATCTTTAAAGAATTGCCACTATGAAAGTTTCATGAGCTAGAAAATAAGCATGATTAAACACTACTTGACCTTGTTTGGCCCTTTATTCACAGAACATTTCCTAGAACAAGGAACTCTGGGAATACAGAGATGAAAAACAATCTTTCCCTGAACTTTGAGAAGCAAAACTCCCTTTAGATTGTACTGTTGTTCTCCAAGTGTGGTCTGTTAGCATCACCATCATCATCTGTGGGCTTGTTAGAAATGTCAGTTCCTAGACCCAACCTTACTTAAGTGAACCAAAAGTTTTGTTTAAATAAGCCCTCCCAAAAAACTGTTTTAAAAAGCCATCAAGGTGATTCTTATATAAAGTTTGCAAACCACTGCTATAACACAAGGTAAATTATAATTAAAAATTTTTAAAGGATGTCTTAGCAGATTTAGGAAGTGGAAGCAATGCCTTCTGATGTAGATAAAGGGAAGGTTTCTGGCATCTGAACTGAAAAGTAAGGGGGAGGTCCTTACGGGGAATAACCATGTGGAAGGGAAGGAACTGCATAAGCAGATTTCCAAGGCCTGGGAAACACAAATACATCACTGTATAGAGAGCAGATAAGTCAAAATATAAAGTCTAAAGACATTATCAAAGTACTTTGTGAGTACCATGGAAGAAAATGTCTGATACCAGGAAGAGTGAGGGGAGGCCTCTTGGAGTGGCTTATGTAGTGCTGGATCAAGAAGAATAATTCCCATTTACAATGGTCAATGTAAACTGAGGACTCAGAAAACACAAATTCAGATTCTTAGAGCTGAAAGAGGCCTTCAGGATAATCTAATACAACGCACTACACAATTCATAAGTTCCTCCTCTACAAAATGTTAGATAAGTCCAATTGTTCATGTGGCCTGTTAGGTTATATTGCATGCATACCAAGATTCCCTTATACATAAAGATATCTAATTAGCAAGGCGAAGGATCCTCTTCTAGTGTTCTCAGTTTTTTTTTTTTCTTTTCTGTCATTTTCACCTGCTGATGAATCAGTATTTCTGGATATGTATATTTTTTAAGTGTGTATTTTATTTTATTATTTATTTTTTGGCCACACTGCGTGGCTTGTGGGATCTTAGTTCCCTGACCAGTGATCAAACCCAGGCCCCCAGCAGTGGAAGCATGGAGTCCTAACCACTGGACCACCAGGGAATTCCCAATAATTTTTTTTTTGATTTTTTTTTTTAAAATCAATGAAAGCTTTTACTTTTTAAAAAATTTTTTTTTTAATTTTTATTTATTTATGGCTGTGTTGGGTCTTTGTTTCTGTGCGAGGGCTTTCTCCAGTTGTGGCAAGCGGGGGCCACTCTTCATCGCGGTGCGCGGTCCTCTCACTATCGCGGCCTCTCTTGTTGCGGAGCACAGGCTCCAGGCGCGCAGGCTCAGTAATTGTGGCTCATGGGCCCAGTTGCTCCGCGGCATGTGGGATCTTCCCAGACCAGGGCTCGAACCCGTGCCCCCTGCATTGGCAGGCAGATTCTCAACCACTGCGCCACCAGGGAAGCCCCCCAATAATATTTTCAATATATGTTGTGCTAGCCTGTTTTATTATATTGCTTAATTAGTAGGCTTGTATTTTATACCATTTCCTCTGTGCCAGTTTTCTATCATTTATGAATGAATTTAGATAACATGAAAGACCAAAACAACTTATTCCATTGACATGGAATGAAGAGGTATAAAATTAAATTATGTGGCATAAGATTCAGGATAGTCTAACACGTAGGCCAAGGTTGCATTTACCTTTATCATATGATTGGAGGAGCACCAAAAGGCCTGACTGACCCAAAACACCTGCCCAAAGGGTGGTTATATTGGTTAAATAAGATATATGTAGTATACAGGACCATGAGATTGCTTCAGATTTCTACAGTGTGAATAGGTATCATTGTATGTGTTTAAATACAGAGTAATTGTTAATCTATAAAGAGGACAGATCCATAGAATTAGGGAATAAGACTTCTAAAGAAGATAGACCTCTGCAAATAAAACTAATAATATCATTAGGATTTGACCTTTTTATTTGTATGTAGAAGTTTGCTTATATGTAAATTAACCCTCATTAAGAGATTTTATAAATATTGATACTTCTGAAAAAAATGAGACATCTTGTAGTTAATATGAGCTAGATACTCGAAATCCATTTTGGAGATACACCAGGTTGTGTTCTCGCAAAGACACAACTTTTATATTTCTGCTGTAAGGAAAACTATAATACATCCAATTGAATTGTAAAATGCCTAGCATGAGGTGCTTCTAGTTATTGATAAAAGAGAAAATTGTATAGGAAGAGTGTATTCAGAGAGTGAAAATGAGAACTCTAGAGAGAAGGAGGAGGAGACAGAGGAGGAAAAGCAGGAGAAGCGAGGGGACGGCGAGTAAATTGTTGGTGGAAGGGTTACAGTCTCTAGAAAAGTGAATGCCATAACGGAGCAAAATCACTCTATAAGAACTTTATCTTCTTTTTCTTATAATTAATTTTTATTGCAGTATAGTTGCTTTACAATGTTGTGTTAGTTTATGCTGAACAGCAAAGTCAATCAGCTATATGCCTCTTTTTTGGCTTTGCTTCCCATTTAGGTCACCACAGAACATTGGCTTCACTGTGCTATACAGTAGGTTCCCATTAGTTATCTATTTTATACATGGTAGTGTATATACGCCAACCCCAATCTCCCAATTCATCCTACCCCCTCTCCCCCCTTGGTATCCATACATTTGTTTTCTACATCTGTGTCTCTATTTCCCTTAGCAAATAAGTTCATTTGTATCATTTTTCTAGATTCCACATATAAGCGATATTATACAATATTTGTTTTTCTCTTTCTGACTTACTTCACTCTGTATGAAAGTCTCTAGGTCCATCCACATCTCTGCAAATGGCACAATTTTCCTCCTTTTTATGGCTGAGTAATATTCCATTGTGTGTGTGTGTGTGTGTGTGTGTGTGTGTATATATATATATATATATACACACACCACATCTTCTTTATCCATTCCTTGGTTGACGGACATTTAGGTCGCTTCCATGTCCTGGCTATTGTAAATAGTGCTGCAATGAACATTGAGGTGCATGTCTCTTTTTGAATTATGTTTTTCTCTGGGTATATGCCCAGGAGTGGGATTGCTGGGTCATATGGTAGTTCTATTTTTAGTTTTTTAAGGAACCTCCATACTGTTCTCCATAGTGGCTGTATCAATTTACATTCCCACCAACAGTGTAGGAGGGTTCCTTTTTCTCCACACCCTCTCCAGCATTTACTGCTTGTAGATTTTTTGATGATGGCCATTCTGACTGGTGTGAGGTGATACCTCATTGAAGTTTTGATTTGCATTTCTCTAATAAAGTGACGTTGAGCATCTTTTCATGTGTTTGTTGGCCATCTGTATCTTCTATAAGGATCTGATTCCATGCTGGAAATAGAAGCTTTGGACCATTTGTTAAGTTCTACAGCTAATATGTATGCACTAAAGACTGATTAGGTATGTTTGTTACAAGACGTTTGTGCAACTCTTCTTAGTTTAGGTTTCCATTTCATTGAATTGGTCAAAAATACCATCCCTTTAGATAATTACAAAGCTATTTATTATGGAGGACATAGAGTCACGTAATCTGAATATGACATTGTTCTTTGAATTGTAGAATTAAGTGATAGAACTTTAGTGCTAGTATCACTTTATAAATAATCTATTGCCACATCTTTATATAATGGAATGGTTAACACTTTGTCAAGTTCACTCAGCTAGTTAGTGAGAGTGTTGGTGAGGACAGAATATTTGTCTTGTGACTCAGTGCTGCTCTCTTTCTGCTGCTGCAAATCACCTCTCTAGATATTATCTAATGGTCATTGTATACTCAGAGATTAGCAGGAAAAAGTTGTTTGCTTTGCTTTCAGATTTTAAAATTTGACTTTGTGTTATTATATAATTGGTAAGTTTAGTTAGTTCAAAATCTCAAATACTGTTTCATAAAAATAGGATCACTACCTTACACATGACCCCAAAACAAAATGCTTACCAAATAACATAGAGAAAAATAATTAGCATAATTAAGCTTCTTTTGTATTTCAATAAATGAAACTGCTCATTTGAGTTTATTCTTGAATCTCAGGTGTAATCACTATGTCTTTAGGAGTTCTAAGGGTTGCTTTACATTGAGAAATGAATTGCAATAAAGTATTTCAGAATTCATGTCCTCCAAGTGATTGTTTAATGACTTCTGAAATTTCTTATTTCAATTCTAAGTGTAAAATTCTTTTAGCCACACTAACACAGGAGCTCTTTAAAAGACAAGAGTCACAATTTAGGACCCGGGCTTCATCATTTTATATAGATCGGCACAAACTCAGTCAGCTGTTCACAGTCAGCTCTGCCCTCAGCACCCTGTGGCTCTCATTCGCCATGCTGTCATCTCCATATACCCAGTTATCAGTCACAACAAGGTCTGTGGCTCTCCTTTCAGTGTACCATGTTATTTGTTATCCTCAAGTTCCAGGCCTTTTCAAGTTTTGCATCTGCAGAAATATCAACACAGCTTCTAAATATTTTAAAACTTTATTAAAAACAGAAAAAAAAAAACAGATGTACCTTATATTTGGTTATTCTGTAGTTGCTCAAGGCCATCCAGTAAACTTGGTAAAAATCACACCAAAGAACAAGCTCATGTGCTGGCATTAACTCTACCATTTAGAAACACACTGTCAGGATGTACAGAGTATCTAAAAGGCTAGAGTATCTGTACACCATCCTTTGAAAGCCAGGCCTTCTTCTAAAGAGTATAAAGTGTTCACATTTATTTTCATTCTATTAAACTACAGAATGGTGACTATATGCCCCATACATGGAGGATCTGGTAATGCACAGAGCCAGAATTCTAGATATTGATGACTTAGTGAGAGAGAGAAGACATATAATATTACTCTATGATAAGACATGAGATTATGAGTCATATTAATGACATTTATAATAGGGGGCTCTGGTAATCACCCTTGTACTAACTAACTGTATGCCTTAGGCACTTTCCTTAATTTTCCCACTTGCAAAATAAAGATTACAGACTAGAAGTGCACGTAGCCTCTTCTATTTGGTTGTCTCCTGCCCAATCAGATGTATTAAAGTTGATTTTTGTCATTTGGAGTAAATGCTAACATAGTACTTGACAATTTTAGAAAAATAGATTTCAAATCAAAACCCATTTGTCAAGACAAAGAAAGATAAATTTTATAAAAGGTACATTAGCATTTAAAAATATGGCCTTTGAATCCACTCAAACCTGTGCACACACTGCAGCTCTGCCATCTTCTAACCGCACGGTTGATAAGCTGATTCACCATTCCTAACCTTCCTTTTCCATAAAATGAGGCAAATAATATCTAAATGTGATAATTCACGTAACATTGTCTGACACACAAAAGCACTTACACAGGATAACTATTACTATAAGCATTATCCACACAGTATTTTTTTTCCTTTTCTAAGCCCTTGCACGTGAAACCATGTAATTTTGTCTTCACAGTACTCTGTAAGGTAGTATTATTCCCATTCTGTATTTGAAGAAACTGAATCACAAAGAAGTTCAGTCACTGCCATAGGGCATGTTAGGAAACAACTTCTTTGTCTCTCCACATGAAAACAGAGGGAGAGTCTAAAGTGAGAGCTCCCTGACTCCCCAAGAGTGTCAAAGTTTGCAAAACTATTTTCATCCCAAATAGAGTCAATCTTTAAAAGTTTGTTCCCACAACTTTAAATGCCTTCCCCTTACACACTGCTAAAAGTAGATGCATTGTGGTGTGTGTGCATGTGTGTATATGTGCTGAAAAATTTATCATGAATTGTGATTGGTAGAAGAGGTTATTAATTGCATACTTGGTACATTTCTGGTTAATAATCTCAAAGAATTACCCAAATGAAAAAAATATTCTTACCTCAATAAAGATCTATTAAAAAAATAAAAAATAAAATGTAACTAAAAAAAATTGAATTACATTAAAAAAAAAAAAAAGATGATGAAGGTAGAAGGCACAACAGAAACAAAATGCTGGTACACTATGACCTTCCCAGTATCATAGTGTCCACAGTCCAGTGGCAGAGCCAGGAACAGAAGCAAATTAAAATGTTTTTTTAATTTTCTATCACTTCAATGTTGCTTACAAGCTTAGAAAATGTCTATTATCTAGGGCCTTAATGTTTTATTTTTTCCTCTGTGGTCCATAGCTTGGAGAGGGAAGGTATTCAATCTATCAACAATGTAAAAAAAAAAAAAAAAAAAAAAAAAAAAAAAAAAAATCCTTCCTATTCTTAAGAAAATAATACATGAGCTGAAAAGTTTTAAGGATTAAATGGTTAATCATGGCCACATTTGTGAATAGGAAGTTGCTAAATCCATATTTATGTAGTGATCACACCATGGAAGCCTTGAGACCTCTCTATTTGGCTCTTGTAAAACTGCCTGCACTGCACATCACACTCTCAGTGCAGCACTACAGTCCTTTTTTAATTTAGCAGGTAGCTTTGTGGCCGTGAATCTTCTGAACACAGATTGATTTATGGAAAACTGATCTCCACACCATCACTTAGGTATCTGCCAGTCACAATTCAGGTCTAATCTTTATTAGCTCCCTGCAGTAATGTCTGAGACTGACCACAAATTCCAGAAGTGACATGATGGTTTGTCATGGAAACGTGGTTTTCATATTCTGGAAGATTTAGAAAACAGGACTACAAAAAAAGAGACTCCCTTGATGAATAACTACTACAGTGTGGGTTGTTCTGTGACAATTCTTGAGGAGGAAGGTATCCTAGAAACAATCATAAAAATAGATGGATCTTGGGTGATCCCTATGCTTTTTCTCATTTATTTTGCTCTTGCTTTTTAAAAAAGGCTTATAGCAACCAAGAAAATAATAAAGTTCGGCATACATTGAGGGTATTCTTTTCCCCCGCTGGCATGAGCTCATAGGTCAAATGGGACACTTATACTGACAACAGTCCAGATGTCTAAACAAAAGAATTGATGGTGACAGTCCATTTCTTAAAGAATGCTGCTGACTGTGCTTCCTGCTGTCAGTTCTTGCCACAGAGCTCGTCGAGGTATCTCTGGCGTCAAAAGAATCAGCACCACCTCATGCCAAACTTAAGCAAGAAAATCTAATGCTAAGGGGCTTTGAAAATTGGAAAAGTATGATAACATAAAATATATGCATTTGGGGATTAAAAGCCTTCAAAGTTCTCAGAACAAGAATGCCAGATCCATTTGTGTTTTCCCAAACTTACAAATGGCAAGTCCATAGCCATTTATTGCTGAAAATTGTTGATTTTTTAACAATGAAGATCAGAAAGAGAAATTAAGGAAATAATCCCATTTACCATCACATTAAAAAGAATAAAATACCTAGGAATAAACCTATCTAAGGAGGCAAAAGACCTATACTCTGGAAACTATAAGACACTGATAAAAGAAATTGAAGGTAACAAAAACAGATGGAAAGATATATCATGTTCTTGGATTGGAAGAATCAATATTGTCAAAATGACTATACTACCGAAGGCAATCTACAGATTCAATGCAATCTCTTATCAAATTACCAATGGCATTTTTCACAGAACTAGAACAAAACATTTTAAAATTTTTATGGAAACACAAAAGACCCCGAATAGTCAAAGCA
Source organism: Eschrichtius robustus (assembly GCF_028021215.1). Classification (NCBI taxonomy): domain Eukaryota; kingdom Metazoa; phylum Chordata; class Mammalia; order Artiodactyla; family Eschrichtiidae; genus Eschrichtius; species Eschrichtius robustus. The sequence continues at coordinate 72,429,223 of NC_090830.1, forward strand.
ATCTGGAGAAAGAAAAACGGAGCTGGAGGAATCAGGATCCCTAACTTCAGACTATACTACAAAGCTACAGTAATCAAAATAGTATGGTACTGGCACAAAACAGAAATATAAATCAATGGAACAGGATAGAAAGCCCATAAATAAACCCATGCCCCTATTGTCAATTAATCTATGATAAAGGAGGCAAGAATATACAATGGAGAAAAGAGAGTCTCTTCAGCAAGTGGTGCTGGGAAAGCTGGACAGCCACATATAAATCAATGAAATTAGAGCACTCCCTCATACCATACACAAAAATAAACCCAAAGTGGATCAAAGAACTAAATGTGAGACTGGATACTATAAAACTCTTAAAGGAAAACATAGTCACCACACTCTTTGACATAAATCGCAGCAATATCTTTTGGGATCCACGTCCTAGAGTAATGAATACAAAAACAAAAATAAACAAATGGGACCTAATTAAACTTAAAAGCTTTGCACAGCAAAGGAAACCATCAACAAAATGAAAAGACAACCCACAGAATGGGAGAAAATATTTGCAAACAAAGAGACCGACAAGGGATTAATCTCCAAAATATATAAACAGCTCGTGCAGCTCAATATCAGAAAAACAAACAACCCAATCAAAAAATGGGCAGAAGATCTAAACAGACATTTCTCCAAAGAAGACATACTGATGGCCAACAGGCACATGAAAAGATGCTCAACATTGCTAAGTATTAGAGAAATGAAAATCAAAAGTACAATGAGGTATATCACCTCACACCAGTCAAAATAGCCATCATCAAAAAGTCAACAAACAATAAATGCTGGAGAGGGTTTGGGGAAAAGGGAATCCTCCTACACTATTGGTGGGGGATGCAAATTTGTACAGCTATTATGATGAACAGTATAGGGGTTTGTTAAAAAACTAAAAACAGAATTACCATATGATCCAGCAATCCCACTCCAGGGCATATATTTGAAGAAAACCATAATTTGAAAAGATACATGCATCCCAGTATTCATTGCAGCACTATTTACAATAGCCAGGACATGGAAACAACACAAATGTCCATCAAAAGAGGAATGGACAAAGAAGATATGGTACATATAAACAATGAAATATTATTCAGCCATAAAAAAGAATGAAATAATGGCATTTGCAGCAACATGGATGAACCTAGACATAACCATATTAAGCGAAGTAAATCAGACAGAGAAAGACAAATATCATAAGATATCACTTATATGTGGAATTTTAAAAAATGATACAAATGAACTTATTCACAAAACAGAAACAGACTCAGACTTCAGAAACAAACTTATGGTTATCAAAGGGGAACAGTGAAGGGAAGGATAAATTAGGAATTTGAGATTAACATACACACGCTACTATATATAAAATAACAAGGACCTACTGTATAGCACAGGGAACTCTACTCAATATTCTGTAATAACCTATGTGGGAAAAGAATGTGAACAATCATGGATATGTGTATACGTATAACTGAAACACTTTGCTGTACACCTGAAACTAACACAACATTGTAAATCAACTATATTCCAACATAAAATAAAAATTAAATTTAAAAATTTAAAAAACAAAACAAAAAAGTGTTGAATTTTTGAAAACAGATAAATCTGCCACCTTGAGTGTAAATGTCCCCTTGTGGATGCTTTCCTAGGTGTATTCTGTATCTTATGTGCTGCTACTTGATGTATTACAACTCCTATCTAATTACTATCCTGGAGATTCTGGCTATAGTGTTTATACAAAAACAATGAAATAATATTAATCGACCGTTAATCAGAGATAAATGAAAAAGTTCACTAATAAAAGACATTTTAAAGTGAGACATTATCTTAGAATTTCTTTTTTATACTACCATATTTTCATTTTTACCTAGGACTTTTAAAATTAACAAAATAATCAATAAAATAATAAAGTTTATTTTTTACAACAGTTTTAGGCTCACAGCAAAACTGAATGGAAAGTGCAGAGATTCCCCATGTAACCCCTATCCCCACACATGCATAGCCTCTCCCACTATCAACATCCCCCACCAGAGTGGTACATTTGTTACACCTGATGAACCTTCATTGACATATCATATCATATACAAATCATAATGTAAACCATAGCTTACATTATGGCTCACTCATGGTGTTTTACATTCTATGAATTTGGACAAATGTATGACGGCATGCATCAGTCATTATGGTGTCATACAGAGTATTTTCACTGCCCTAAAAGTCCTCTGTGCTCTGCCTATTCATTCTTTCCCCCAACCCCTGGCAACCACTGATCTTTTTATTGTGTCTGTAGTTTTGCCTTCTTTAGAATACCACACAGTTTAAATCATACAGTATGTAGCTTTTCAGACTGGCTTATTTCACTTAGTAATATGAATTTAAGTTTCCTCCATGTCTTTCATGGCTTGGTAGCTCATTCCTCTTTAGTGCTGAATAATATTCCAATGTTTGTCTGGATGCACCACAGTTAATTTATCCATTCACATACGGCAGAACATCTTGGCTGTTTCCAAGTTTTGGCAATTATGAATAAGGCTGCTAGAAAAATTCATGTGCAGGTTTTTGTGTGGACATAAGTTTTTAACTCCTTTGGGTAAATACCAAGGAACAGGACTGCTGGATTGTATGGTAAAGGAGTATGTTTACTCTTGTGAGAAACTGCCTACTGTCTTCCAAAATTTCTGTACTATTTTGTATTCACACAAGCAATGTATGTGAGTTCCTATTGCTCCACATCCTAGGCAGCGTTTGTTGTTGTTTGTGCTTTGGATTTTGGCCACTCTAATAGATGTGTAATGGTATCTCATTGTTGTTTTAAATTACAATTCCCTACTAACATATGATGTTGAACATATTTTCATTTGCTTACTTGCCATCTATCTATGTTCTTTGGTTAGGTGTCTGCTCAGTTCTTTTGCCCTTTTGCCCATTTTTAATAGGGTTTTTTGTCTTCTTATTGCTGAGTTTTAGGGATTCTTTGTACATTTTGGATAACAGTCGTTTATCAGATATGTCTCTTGCAAATATTTCCTCCAAGTCTGTGCCTTGTTTTATTCTCAATGTTGCCTTTTGCAGAGCAGAAGTTTTTAATTTTAATGAAGTTCAGCTTATCAGTTGTTTCTTTCATGGATAGTTCCTTTGGTTTTGTATCTAAAAAGTAATTACCATAACCAAGATCATCTAGGCTTTCTCCAATGTTATCTTCTAGGAGTTTTATAGTTTTACATTTTATATTTAGGTCTATGATTCATTTTGAGATAATCTTGTGTAAGTTATAGGGGCTGTGCTAGATTCATTTTTTTGCATGTGGATGTCCAGTTGCCCTAACACCATTTGTTAAAAAGACCATATTTGCAAATATTTTATCCCATTTGGTAGGTTGCCTTTGCATTTTGTTGATGGTTTCCTTTGCTGTGCAAAAGCTTTTTTAGTTTGATGTCGTCCCACTTGTGTATTTTTCCCTTTTTTGCCTTTACTTTTGCTGTCAAATTCAAAAGCATAAAAAAAAAAATTCAAACAGCATCACCGAGACTGATGACAAGTTGTTTACTGCCTATGTTTTCTTCTAACAGTTTTATGGTTTCAGGTCTTACATTCAAATCTTTAATCCGTTTTGAGTTAATTTTTGTTTGTGGTATAAGATAGTGGTCCATTTTCATTCTTTTTCATGTGGCTGTCCAGTTTTCTTAACCCATTTATTGAAGAGACTGTCTTTCCCCATTTTATTATTCTTGGCCACTTTTTCTTAAATTAATTATCTATAAATGTGTGGGTTTATAAATGTCTGTTTCCATGCCAATATCATGATGTTTTTTGTAATATAGTTTGAAATCAGGAAGTGTGATGCCTCCAGCTCTGTTCTTCATCAAGATTGCTTTGGTTATTAGAGGTCTTTGTAGTTCCATACAACTTTGGGGATTGTTTTGTTTATTTCTGTGAAAGATGCCATTAAAATTTTGATAGACATTGAATTGAATTCATAGACTGCTTAGAGTAGCATGGAAATTTCAACAATATTAAGTCTTCCAATCCATAAGTACAAAATCTCCTTCCATTTATTTGTGCCTTCTTCAATTTCTTTCATCAATGTCTTATTAAGTTTTCAGTGTACAAATCTTTCACCTCCTTGGTTAAATTTATTCCTAAGTATTATATTCTTTTTGATGCTCTTATAAATAGGATTATTTTCTTAATTTCTCTTTCACTGTTGGTGCATAGAAATGCAACTAATTCTTGTATATTCATTTTATTTACTGAAACTTTACTGAATTTGTTAATGAATTATAACAGATATTGATGGAATCTTTATGGTTTCCATGTATAATATCATGTAATCTGCAAATAGAAACAATTTTACTTTTTCATTTCCAATTTGTATGGCTTTCATTTATTTTCCTTGCCTGACTGCTCTGGGTAGGACTTCAGTACTATGTTGAAGAAACATGGCAAAAGTGGGCATTCTTGTCTCATTCCTGGTCTTAGAGGAAAAAGCTTTCAGTGTTTCACCACTGTGGGCCTATCATATATAGCCTTTATTATGGGGAAGTATGTTCCCTCTACACCAGTTTGTTGAGAGGTTTTATGATTAAGTAATGTTGAATTTTGTCAAATGCTTTTTTTGCATCTACTGAGATGATCATGATTTTTATCCCTCATTTCATTAATGTGGTGTATCACACTGATTGATTTGTAGATGTTGAACCATCCTCGCAATCCTTAAATAAATCCCACTTAATCATAGTGTACAATCCTATTACTGTATTGTTCAGTTAGGTTTGTTAATATTTTCTTGAGAATTTTTGTTCTCAAAAATTCATCAGGGATATTAGCCTGTAATTTTTCTTTTTTCTCATAGTGTCTCTGTCTGGCTTTGGTATCAGGGTAATGCTGGCCTCATAAAATGAATGCTCTTTTCCTCTATTTTTTGGAAGAGTGTAAGAAGGATTAGTATTAATTCTTCTTTAAATATTTGGTAGAATTCACCAGTGAAGCTATCTGGTACTGAATTTTTCTTTTTGGGAGGTTTTTGATACTGATTCAATCACCTTATTTCTTCATGATTTGGTCTTGGTAGGTTGTATCTTTCTAGAATATATCTATTCTTCTAGGTTGTCCAATTTTTGGCATATAATTGTTCATAGTAGTCTCTTACAATTCTTTGTATTTGTGTGGTATCAGCGGTAACGTCTCTTCTTTCATTTATAATTTTATGTATTTGAGTCCACACTTTTTTCCTGGTGAGTCTAGCTAAGGATTTGTCTATTTTGTTTATCTTTTAAAGAAACAGCTCTTAGTTTCTTTGATCTTTTCTATTCTTTTCATGGTCTCGCTTTCATTTATTTCTACTGTGATCTTTGGTTATTTCCTTCCTTCTGCTAACTTTGGACTTAGTTTGTTATTCTTTTTCTACTTACCTGAGATGTAAAGTTAGGTTGTTTATTGGAGATCCTTCTTGTCTCTTGCTTTATACTTTATTGCTTTATACTTCCCTTTTAGAACTGCTTTTTCTACATCCCATTAATTTTGGTATATTGTATTTCTGTTTTCATTTGTCTTAAGATATGTGTTTATCTTTTGATTTCTTCTCTGATTCATTGGTTGTTCAGAAGAATGTTGTTTATTCTTTTTGTTAAATTTGTATACATTTTTGTAAATTTTCCAGTTTTCTCCCTATAATTGATTTCTAGTTTCAAACCCTTGTGGTCAGAAAAGATGCCTGATATAATTTCAGTCTTCTTAAATTTATTGAGACTTGTTTTGTGCCTAATATATGATCTCTCCTGGAGGATGTTCCATGCATGTTGGAGAAGAATGTGAATTCTGCTGCTATTAGATGGAATTTTCTGCATATATCTGTTAGATACATCTTGCCTAATGTGTAGTTTAAGTCTAATGTTTCCTTATTGATTTTCTGTCTAGATGATCTATCCACTGTTTAAGTGTGGTGAAAGGGGAAGTCCCCTCCTATTATTGTACTGCTGTCTATTTCTCCCTTCAGGTCTGTTAATATTTGCTTTGTATATTTAGGTGCTCCTATGTAATGATAATGTGTTTTTAATTTCCAATTCTACTTGGTCATTGCTGGCTATAGAAAAGTGATTAAACTTTGTAATGTTAGCTTTGCTATAATCAACCTTCCTATAATCACTTATTAGTTCCAGGAGATTTTTGTCCATTATTTCAGATTTTCTACATAGACAATTTTGTCATCTGTGAACAAAAACAGTTTTATTTGCACCTTTCTTCCCTGAGATTTTTTAGGCTAATGTTTATTGCAACGTTACTGCATTGTCAGACATTATCATAAAGGCTTTACTTGCGCTACTTCATTTAATTCTCTTACAAAATCTTTATGAATAAGTATGCTATTATATCCATCTTCCTAATGAGAGATTTGAAGCCCAGAGAGGCTAAATAAGTTGCTCAAGTTCACACGATATTGAAGTCAGGATTTGTTTGTCTGATGCTATGTTCTTTCCCACTACATTAGTCTTTAGTGCCTTCTAGGATTCTTACAAGTTTTAGTATTAAAAGCAGCACCAAACTTTGTACTTACATTAGTTTCCAAATAAGGCCAGCTAATTAATAGGCAAGTTTCCTGGAATTCATACAAAATACACACCAACCCCCCCCATAAATTAACAAAGTAAGTAGAAAATCTTAAAATGGATTTGTTTAATGTAAGAAATAAGTTAAATTTGCTTTATTATTTAAATATTTAGTAACTAAAAATGTTTGGATGCTGGAAACTACAAAATACTGATGAAAAAACTCAAAGATAGTGTAAATAATGAGAGATATATCATGTTCCAGAATTGGAGGACTGAATATTATCAAGATGTCAATTCCTTGTATACTGATCTATAGATTCATGCAATTGCAATCTTAATCCCAGCAACAGTTTTGTAGGTATTGAAGGGATTTTACCAAATTTTACACAGAAAGACAAAGGAATTAAAGTAGCTGAAACAATTTTTTAAAAGAACAGTATTAGAGGACTCACAACACCTGATTTCAAGGCTTACTATAAGGCTACAATTTTAAAGACATTGTGGTATTGGTGAAAGGTAGACACATAGAGCAATGGAATAGAATGGATAAACCAGAGGTATACCCACAATATAGGTTAACTGATATTTAACCAAAGTACAAACATGATTCAATGGAGAAATGATGCTGAAACAACTGGACATCCATATGCAATAAATACATACACACATAAACAAACCTTTACCCCTACCTTGCACCATATAGAAAAATTAACTCAAAATGGAATAAAAACTCAAGTGTAAAAACTAAACAGTAGAAAACTTCTAGAAGAAAACATACGAGAAAATCTTTGTAACTCTGGGTTAAGCAAAAGTTTCTTATATAAAACACTAAAGTGTGATCCATATTTACTAATATCGATAATTTTGACCTCATTTGAATTTTAAATTTCTGCCCTAAAGAAGATACTATGAAGATATTAACAAGACAAGCCACAGATATAACAGAAAACATTTATGACTTACATAAATGAAGGACTTGTATTCAAAATATATAAAACACTTTTAAACAATACAAAAATAAGTAAATAAACAGCTCAATTAAAAAATAGCTAAAATGTCTGAACAGGCACTTCGCTAAAGAAGATATATAAATGGAAAAAAAGCATACAAAAATGCTTGGGGAATTCTGCATGAAAATGAAATAAAAGCCATCCATATTTGAAATGAAGACATATAATTATATTCTCAGATGACATGATCTTATATATAGAAAATATTAAGCAGTATACACAAACATATGCAAACTATTAAAACTAATAAATAAAGTCAGCAAGTTGCAGGATACAAGATCAATATACAAAAAATTGCATTTCCATATACTGCAAAAAAGAACCTAAAAATGAAAACAAGAAACAATTACATTTACAATATCATCAGGAAGAATAAAATGTCAGGAATTAAATAAGAAAAGAAGGGCAAACTTATACGCTGAAAACCACAAAATGTTGAAATAAATTAAAGCAGTTCTAAATAAATGGAAAGACATTTCATATTTGTGAATCAGAAGCTTAACATTGTTAAAATGGAAATATTCCCCAAATTGATCTATAGATTCAACACAATCCCTATCAAAATTCCAGATTTTTTTTTCTCAGAAATGACATACTTATCCTAAAATTCATATGGAAATTCAAGGGACTCATTATAGCCAAAACTATCTTGAAAAAGAAGAACAAAGTTGGAGGAAGACTCACATTTTCTGACTTCAAAACTTATAACAAAGCTATAGTAATCAAGACAAGTGGTACTGACATAATAATAGACATATAGATCAATGGAATAGAACTGAGTCAAGAAATAAACACTCATATTTACAGTCCACTGATTTACAGGATTCAACTGGAAAGTAGTAGCCTTTTCAACAAATGGTGCTGGGACTAATGGATACCGCATGAAAAATAATAAAACTAGATTCTTCTTGAATATGTAACACCATAAACAAAAGCTAACTCAAACCTGATCAAAGACCTAAATGTAAGAGTTAAAAGTATAAAACTCTTAGAAGAAAACATAAGAGCAAATCTTCATAACTCTTCATTATTCAATGGTTTCTTAGACATGAAACCAAAAGCACAAGGAACAAAAGAAAAAATAGGTAAATAGCACTTCATCGATATTTAAAACTTTTGTGCTTCAAAGGATGCCACCAAGAAATGAAAAGGCAACACACAAAATGGGAGCAAATTTTGCAAATCACATATCTGAAAGCGACTTGCCTCTAAAATATATAAAGAACTATTATATCTTGATAATAAAAAGACAAACAATCCAATTTGTAAAATGAATCAAAGAATTAAACTAGGGCTTCCCTGGTGGCACAGCGGTTAAGTATCCGCCTGCCAATGCGGGGGACACAGGTTCGAGCCCTGGTCTGGGAAGATCCCACATGCTGTGGAACAACTAAGCCCATGCGTCACAACTACTGAGGCTGTGCTCTAGAGCCCGCGAGCCACAACTACTGAAGCCTGTGCACCTAGAGCCCGTGCTCCGCAACAAGAGAAGCCACTGCAATGAGAAGCCCACGCACCGCAACGAAGAGTAGCCACTGCTCGCCACAACTAGAGAAAGCCTGCGCGCAGCAAGGAAGACCCAATGCAGCCAAAAATAAAGTGAATAAAAATTTTTAAAAATTAAAAAAAAGATCTAAACGAATATTTACCTAGAAAAGACATACAAGTAGGCAAAAAGCACATGAAATTATGTACAACATAGTTAGCCGTCAGGGAAATGCAAATCAAAGCCACAATGAGACGTATCCACTAGAATGAATATAATCAAAGGCAAACAATAACAAGTGTTGACAGGAAGAGGGGAACTGAAATGCTCACACACTGCTGGTGGGAATGTAAAATGGTACAGCTTGGTACCATCAGAAAAGAGTCCCGCATTTTCTCAAATGTTTAATATAGGGTTATCATATGACCCAGGAATTCCACTGTTAGGTATATACCAAAGAGAAATAAAAACATACACCCACACGAAAACCTGTATAAAAATGTTCATCAGAATTATTAATAATAGCCAAAAAACGGAAACAGCCCAGACGCCCATCAACTTATGAATGGATAACTAAAACATGATATACCCATACATAGAATTAGCCATAAAAAGAATGAAGTACTGATATATGCTACACATGATGAACCTTGAAAACATTATGCTAAGTGAAAGAAGCCAGTCACAAAAGACCACATGACGTCTGATTCCATTTACATGTAACATCCAGAATAGGCAAATCTATAGAGACAAGAAGTAAATTAGTGATTGCCTAGTTTAGGTGAGATAAAATGCTTTAAAAATAATTGTGATGGTTGCACAACTCTGTGAACATTCTAAAAATCACTGAAATGTATACTTTAAATAGGTGAACTGTATGGTATATGAATTATATCTTGATAATTTTGTCATAAAAAAGATATTCAACATCATTAGTAATTAGGGAAAGGCAAATCAAAAGCATAATAAAATAATACTACATACATTAGAATGGTAAAAACAAAAACAAAAAATTTGACAGTACCAAGTACTGGCAAGGATATGGAGCAACTGGAGCACATACACGTTGCTGGAGGGAATGCAAACTAGTCTAGCCATTTTGGAAAAAAAAAATTTTGACAGTTTCTTATAAAGTTAAACATGCATGTATCATATAACTGTCTGTACCATATGAGAAATCTGTACTCTTCATTTCTGGCACATTAAATGTGCCAGTCCTTCTGTCTCTAAAATAGCCCTCTTTCCTCTTCTCCTTTGCCTAATTCGACTTTTAAACCAACAGCCCTTTTAAATTTACAGCTGTAAGCCAATTCCTCAAAATTGTAATACTTTTATCCTAAACCAAACCAATAACCACAAATGTCCCCATAGGACCCAGTAGTTCATCCCTAACATCATTTATCACATCCAAACACAACTGCAATTTACTTTTCTTTACTTTCTCTTAGAGGGTAAGCTCCAATAGGGCAGAGTCTATCTTTTCTCTGTCTGTGATTGAATCCCCAGCACCAGTACAGCTCCTGTCTTAAAAAATATTTATTTGAGGAATAGGTGGCTTTTTGCAAATATAATGCAAACTCTTTAGACATCATGTTGCTAGCAAAGGAAAATTAAAGCAACGAGATGTTCTCCTTTGACACTTTGAGTAATAATTTGACTATACCAACGGCTGGAGTGAAAGAGTGAGAGGGAGAGTTAAGTGAAAGAAAGATATGGGGAGGACAAAGGGAATTTGTAGCAGTCATTTACCAGACTGATTCAGAGCACAAAAGTCAAACCCTCTAAGGATGTTCTGCTTTTATTTTGGCACATCATGAGTAATTTCACAAAAATGTCAAAAAATGATTTAGAAAACCCAAGTCTCTTTTCATGCTCCTTGTACTTTAGACAAAGTGATCAAAGGAAGGCAAAATAAATTTGACTTTCTCACTAATGAGAGCATTTTTTTTAAAAAAGTATCAAATGTAACACTTCCATTTTGCAGAAAGTTCCAAGTGTAATTGATTTCTCACGAAAGGAATTTTCTGAACATACACAGCTATAGCTTTAACTGGGTCTAACATATATATGAAATATCCTTTGGCAAGATCCCCCTTTCTCTCTCCCCATTCCTACCCTAGAATTGCTTCCAAGCAGCAGAGGAGATAAGAGGAAATGGCTGATCTTCTCTGGGTTCTTATCCCTTTGCAATTCACTTCCTATTTCAAAGTTAACCACTACAGGAAAGAAAATTGGAAGGAACCCACTTACCCAAACCAACCTCCCTTCCATAGCTAGCTTCAATACCTGATTCTTACTAACGGGACATCCTCCAGATCTTATCTACAGCTCCTTCAAAAATTCATCTTGGGGAAGCTTGTCTTTCGTAACTTGACCTCAGAGCAGAGACTGAAAAAACTAGTGGTCCTTGTCATTATGTACTGGTACAAATGACGAAACTGTGGTTTTGTTTTTATTTTGTTTTAAACTGATATAGTTGTCTACACCTAGAAATCAAAAGATTTTTACATTCAAATCTATATTGATGGCTTCTTTTAAGAAATCGTAATGCCTGAGAACACAGGGCCTGCTTTCATACACAGCAATAACTGACAAAAGATAAGTTTGAGGTCAATCCTTTAAACTCAGTTTATGTTCTCCACTTCATCAGAGGCCTTTCCTACGGAGCGTTTACATTCATTACTTGTTTGTCCCCTACTGTAAACATTTGAATTTTCTGCCCCTACCTTGGGGATGCTCTGCACACAAGGCTATAAAGGGGATGAGTGAAGGGGGACCCCTAAATGCATTTTAGGTTACGAAGAATACTTCTAATAAAATGCTCTGCAATTTTTAACTTAATAGGCCTTTGTGGACTAACTAAGGGACCTAAATAGCATAAACAACACTGATTATAAGGCAAAATGTATTTCAAGTTCCAAACAATCACCTTACAAATGGACTACTTGTACTATTCCATCAGAAGATGATGCCTGATCTCACTTAGGTCTTATATCCTGGACTAATCACTAAGCATTAGCTATGCAGTTATCCAAGAGTTACAAAGAATGACCGAATGCAGAAGGATTTCATGGGCATAAATGTGTGCTTCTGACTTTCTGCTTCTCTAGCTAAGGAAGGTGGAATAAGATCAGAGATTCTTAGAAAAAATGAAATCCACTCTTGGAACTTTTGCAGCTTGATCCACTTAATAGCAGGTCTCTTGTCTAAAAGCATTCAGAAAGGTTTTTCCTCTCTCCATCAAGGAATGAAACAAGTAAAACTTGGGCTCACTTTCCATTTTTAGATTTATTGGGCTCCCTCTATTCCTTTAATTTCTGCCATTGATAGAAACAAGTGGAGTCCCTACTCTGTCATTTATTGGATGTGTGACATTAGGCTAGTTGCTTCATTTCTCTCAGCCAGGGTTTCCTTATCAGCAAAATGGTAATAAAAATATTTTTCTCAATCACATTGTGAGCACTGATGATATGAGGTAATGAATACAAAGCGCTTTGTATGATGCTGGTACAGATTACTAAATCTTTTATTTATTTTCCTATATTTTCTCCCCTTGTTTTTCTCTTATTACTAAGAAAAGTTACTTTTATGCTATGAAATCCATAAAATAGCCACTCTTCCAATACTTTTATTTAACCAGCCTCCTTCACCCAAGTTATCTACACATATAAAACAAATAAAAGAACTCTTTAGTTTCTAGAATTTTGAATGTCAGGAAGAGAGAAGATTATTTAATCCTTTACTTTCCATTTTACAGATCATTAAATTGAATTCCATAGAGGCTGAGTAATTTGCTAAAGTCACCTAAGCAGGGGAGTAGAACTCATATGTTCTAAGACACAAAAGACAAAAATGAAACCAGCTCTAAACAGCACAGCTCTGTATAAATGACCTCTATAGATCACATTGTAGGGACTCTCTATATTTGTTTTTAATTGAGTGAAATAGTGAATTGATTAAAAGAAACAGATTAGCTCCAACCTGCATAATCAGACGGGTGATTAAAAAAAAAGTCTGGCTTCTAGGCCTGGGATTATTCATCAGTAACTGTCAGCATGTTTGCTTGTTAACTTTTGGCCAAATACCATCATGAAGCATAATATGGAGAAGTTTTCAGTTTCAGAGAAGTTTTACACGTTAATTAATTACATATCAAAATGTTGGGTACACAATTTCAGCAGGAGATTTTTTTACACGTGCCGATTTTTGGCCTGTTAATGTTCCTGAAAAACACTTTTATCTGTATTTGGAAGTTGCATACAAAGGTCCAACAACTACAGTATATTTGACATCACCTTATAAAATGAATTTTTTAAGAGGAAATTTTCATTGCTTATCAGGGGTATTGGAGATTCAAGTAAACTCTTTCCAGATTAAAAAAAAAACAAAAAACAAAAAACACATGTTAAAGAGAGGAAAGGGAAGAAGACTAATATTCACCGAACAATGATGTCCACATCACGTGGCACTTGGTATTTTAATGTGTCAACCTATCCAATCTTACTGTTATCTTCACTTTACAATGGAGTATGTCTTTTACAGGACATATACAAGAGATACTAAGTCACTTTCCCAAGAACATCAAGAAAGTCTCCATATTTCACACTTTACTCAGTAAGTCATACTGTTACCATCTTTTAAGATCTCCTATAGGATTAATGGACATTCTACTTCATTTTTTATACTAATTCACTCAACAATGCTTTATTGAATGTTGTACTTACTGTATATCAGGCCAGAGAAACAAAAACAAAGGGTCTAGAGTCCCAGAGTCCAGCACAGTACATGGCACATGGTAGGCACTGAAGACATGTTTGTTAAATGAATGAATGTATGAATGAATGAATGAATACACTCTTGTCCTCAACTTGCTAATCATCTATCTAGAACTGCACTATCTAAAACATAGCCATGAGCCACTTATGGCTATTATGCACTTAAAATGTGGCTAGTCTAGATTACAATAGGCTGTAAGTATAAAATCTATACCAGATTTCTAAAACTTAGTACCAAAAAATGTAAGACATCTCATTAATAGTTTTTATATTGATTACATGTCAAAATGATAATATTTGGAGTATACTGGATTAAATAAAACATATTAAAATTAGTTCAACTGTTTATTTTTACTTTTTTTAGTATGGCTACTAGAAAATTTTAAATTATGTATGTGGCCTGCCTTCTATTTCTATTGTATAACATCAATCTAGTGCCATTAAGTCCTGGGACACTTGTGTTCTGCTCCAATTTCATTATTAAAACTAGTTTTCTTCTATTTACTGTAGGATAATAAATAGGTTTTAAATCCAGTCATTTTTAAATGCTAGCTTATGTTCATGAGATTCAAATCAATTTGGGGGGGGGGGGGTTAGAAATTTTTATGTTCGGATGCAAAATAGCCACCACACAATATGACTTCCCTTGAGATCCTTCCCTGCTGAGAAGCAACTGCTGCTTTCCAAATCCATTACTGGATCCAGTTCTATAAGATGAAATCTAACTTCTTCACCCTGGCATTCAAATATTCAAGGCTCTTCATCAAGTACTGCTATCCCACTTTATGTTCCAGCCAGTTTAACAATCTAGATTTCATTTTATTCTTTATTCATGCTGTTATCTCCACTTGGAGTTCTAGTTTTTCATATCCAACTCCTGACTAGTTTTTAAGGTTTAATGTAAATATTGCTTACTTCATGCTGAATTTCCAAACTACTCTAATCCCATATAGTTTTCTTTCTCCTCTTAATATTCCATTCAAAAATATTCCATTCAAAACACTAATATTCTATTCAAAAATACCTACACTTGACTATAGAAAGTCTCTGACTTGTCTATAATTGTATCACTAAACTTTCCCTGTATTCCAAAGACCATGAATAGAAAATTTATAAAGAAACCTCTAAAACATGGAAAGGTCACTCACTGTGCTTTCACGCTAGGCTTTGAAGAATCATATTCATCATGTCTTTTAACTAAAAGAAGATTAAAATGCTGAGCAGTTTCTAATCCAGGGAGTGGGCAGTCACACCTGTGTGCTCTATTCTATACAAGCAAAACAATTTCTGAATTTCTGACTTAGCTATAATATCCTTTCCCCACCAAAAGAGGAGAGCTGCCAAGATGCTCACTGAGAACAGTTGTTGGTTTGTGTAGAACAGTTGTTGGTTTGTGTACAAGTGTAAATATGGGTTTGTTCTTTTTTTTTTTTTCCTTTTTTTTTTCTTGTCGAGGGCGAGAAAGAAGGAAGAATGGGATGGGTCTCTAAAAGCTTGATTTATTTATAACCAAACATATCCTTATTTGATAACAGATGATCAATTAAAGCAATGCGTGACATTTGAACAGCATTCTGTCAAAACGCAACGATATTAGTAGAGCTGATAGCAACGAGCACTTCTTGCAAACAGCAAGAGTCCCCCTCTAAAGTCTTCTGTCTTGGCACTGGGGCTTTGCTAAATGTGGCTTGCCATTTTGCGAGTGGGAACAATCAGCTTTGTAGGTTGGAGGGAAGTATTATAATTAAATGTCCACCCACTTTTTCCTTTTTGATGAAAGGCTCCCATGAAACTTACTAAAATAAGGTACATCAAGACAGATGAATTTTTGATGAATAAGTCAAAGCACTGACAAAGCTGGTTTTTCACATAGAGAAACTTCACTAATTCACAGGAAATTTTCAGGCCTTGATCATTAACACTGGCATGCTTAATAATAATTAATATGATAAAATCTATGGAATAAACAGGAGATTTTACCATTTAATTGGTAGCAACTGTAGTGTTCAGCATGAAATGACTTGCTGAGAACAAATTGTAATATGATTCAGAAATAACAGTGGAGTTTTTAAAAATTAATTTTAGAGAAATATTAAATAATAGCCATTATAAAAACAGTGTCTTTATTGAATATATAATGGCATTCTTCTGAATAATAGTTACATTACCACATTAAAGTTACAAACTTTATCTCTGAAGTGGGCAAAGTTCTTTAAAGATGTTATTAAATTGTCACAAACTCCTTCTGAAGGAGATCTGGAGCAGGGTTTATAGTGTCTGTCTGCTTTTGATAATTCATGGCAAAGCCATTTGCTAATATCATTGTGTAGTATTATTTTAAAGTATCTTTGTACAACAGAGTAGGGAGGTACTCAAATAATTGGGATCAGGCATATATGTCAAGTCCAGTTACTGGAATCCTCATCGTCAACCTTTTAGAGAGGGAGAAAACTGAGCGAGTGTTAAGAATGTGTTTCTTCATTCAAGACAGATCTATTGAGAACTAGCTTATAGACCTTGCTATTAGGGGAAGCTTAAAGCAATAAAAAATAAAATCCTTACCCTCTAGAATTACTGAATATTTTTCTTTTTAAGATAAAATTAATATTTTAAACTTCTTGTTTAATAGGTATTATTGGTGGAAACCAGTACAGTTAATGGTGCCCTAAGACACCATCAGTGCAAGATCAAAGTACTGGGGAGCACAATTCAATAAGCACATTAGTCATTAACTGCTAATCACTATGTGAGCTTAATTTTTAAAATGCCAACCTCGACTCCTGCGTCTCATTCTTATTGTGTCTTGGTGGATCCAAAAACACAGACTAACTTGGATGTTCAAAGTAGGAAAAGCTTTGCATAACAGTTACTTAATTCAACATAAGTAAGATAAAATTAGCCACAAGGATCTAAGTTCTCCAGTTACTGGTACTGCCCAGGGTTTTATAACCATCATTTCACCCATGGTCATTTTATATTAAACTTACTACACGGTAATAAAACAGACACGACTTCACTACAGAATGGGAATGTTCAGGCCCAATTTATTGGCCACTTTGCTCTGCATTCTCATTTCTTTCTCCAATACTCCAAATCCTTTTTGTTTTCTAATTATTACTGACAGAATTTCTTAAGGCTTTGTGTTTTTGCTTTGTGTTCAGTTCTACTTTTCACTATCCCTTTCATAAAAGTTACAAGTTAACCATTATCTAAAGCATTCCTTTAACAGCATGGACTTTTTCTTCAAAGATCCGATAGGAATTCTTTAAAAATGGACTTTTTTTCCCCCACTTAAGTCTTACTTCAACAAGTTCACTTTTAGATTTTAGATTTCTCTGACACACATAGTTGAGGTATCAAAACTCAAACACATTGAAAATAGCTTTTTCTTGAAGTCATTTAGTATCGAATCTGCCCTGCTATGTCAAATAACCCAGCCTGGGAATAAGATTGGTATATGTGCTTGTCTGTGTAGGGGGGTGGTTGGTAAGGAAAAGGGACGTGGAGGACTGGCAACCAATCCATACAAAGTGAACTCACAATGTCCTCTGAGACTGATATATTTTAGCTCTCTTATTTCCTCAGACTCTGCCCCAGACACTTCTATCGCAATGTTTGTAGTAAATTAATGATGATTTTCTCTGTTGCTTTGGTTAGACAGCTCCTTTCAAAAAAGAATTTTCCTGGGAGATAAAAGCAGCCCTCTTTTTTTTTCCTTCTTGATATATGTAAACAACCTAGTGTTTGAGCAGTATACTTAAAAACCATTTTCATTTTCTCCTATGTCTATATCTCTTAGAGAGCTAGGAGTCTCTCAGTTGTGAAAAGTATTTGTCAGATCTTACAATTTTAGAAACTGGTAGTGGCCTTAGACATTATCTTGTTTAACCTTCACTCTACAGCTAAAGCAAATGAAGCCCTAAGAAGAGACGTGTAAATTAAAGGTGGACACAAATACTCTGTTGCTCCTTCCAGAGAGAGGTGGAGTCTCAGGCCGCCTCTTCTCCCCTTGTGTTTGGGCAGGCTCTGTGATTGCTTTGATCAATAAAGTACGGTGGGAGCTGTACTCTGCCAACTGCTGGGCCCAGGCCTTAAGAGAATGTCAGCTCTACTTCCTGTTTCCGGCTTGCTCTTGGGAGCAAGGGTTCTCATCTCAGAACCCAGAAACTATGCTGTGAGAAGCTGAAGCCACATGGAAAGGCCATGTATTTATTGGCTGGTGCTCCAGTTGACAACCACAGCTAAGCTCCCAGCTGACAGCTAGCATGCACTTTCAATCATGTGAATGTACCATCTTGCTTGTCCAGCCAAATCAAACCTTTGAAGGGTTCCATCCCCAGCCAATATTTGACAACAAGCACACGAAAGAGACCCTACGTGAGAACGGCCCAGCTCTGCTCAGTCAACCTGCAGATCAGTAAGAGAATAATAAATGATTATTCTAAGCACTAAGTTTGGGGATGCTTCGTTAAGTAGTAAAAGCTTACTGGAACTGAAGACAAGTTTCTAAGTAATATCAGAGTGAGAAGTGGAAGACTCCAAAGCCAGCATAATCTCATTATAATGTGTTAGGGGAACCAAGAGTTGAATAAGACCCATTCTCAGTCCCCTAGTAGCTCAAAATTCCAAAATCTGTTATTGTTTCATATTCACATGAACTACAGAATTTTCAAAATCCTTAAACATTTAAAATAGATTCTTAGAGCTCTATCTACATAGTAATAAACTATCATTTGGTAATAAAATAAGGTAGTATTCTCAAGTCTTTGTGGAAGGCAGTGCCTTATTAATAAGCATCATGAAAGAAAGAGTACTTCAGATAAATTGATTTGGGGAAATTCTGACTTAAAGAGATTTCTTTATACCTGAATTTTTCAGATACGTAAAATCTCCAAGAGGAGAAATAGAACTTTTTTCCCAAAATCGTGGGATCAAGGAGTCCTTTACTGAGTACCTCATGAGATTTATGCTTCATTAGAAACTAAACTGAAAAATAGGAATAAGGATCCAACGTTATTAGCAGAAATCAACTTTTACTTTCAGAATATTTCACCACAAAAGTTATTTTCATAATTTGGTGTTCCTTCAGCTTAGAAAACACACTTCTGGACAATAGGTTTATGATATTTAGTAGCCACACTTAGTTAGGTGCCTTTAATGACCTGCTGCTTCTGTTCTGCTCTCTTTTAATTTTTAACATTTTCCTTTGGAAATGGTTAGTAAATATTTGAGGAATGAGTACAAGAAGGAATAAATAAAACTAGATAAATAATAAATAGTTGAATGAATTAGTTAAACACGGTAAACCTGGAAACCAGCTTCGACTCTCATTAGCTTGTTTTAGGTTTTGTATTTCTATTTCCACGTAAGGCCAATAGGAATTATATCAGCTGCCCTGTCTCACAGAGTTCTTGGCAAGTTCAAAGATTTCAAAGTCGTAGGTGGGGCAGTTTTAGGGCTGAAATTATCTTAGTAATCATCTGTCTATCCACTCTTATTTTCTAGATGTGAAGACTGGGACCCAGTGGAAGTGCTAGCTACGTCGGAAACTTCCTTCCCAGTCGATCCACGTTAAAGATGTTGGAAAAGTCCTCTACTTTAGTAAACGTTGTATAGAACATTTACTGTACAACGTTTCTAATTCAAGTGGGGACTATTTCTAACACAAGTTTTACAAGCAATTTGGGCCCCCAAACACATATTTCACCACAGAATTCATGGCCTATATAGGAAGGTGTGGCAGCCGAAACATTGAATAATCAGCACAGCACAGGCACAGGCACTGACAATGAGTACTGACACAAGCCATGAACAACTGACAGAGTCACACTGATGGGTACCAGCAGTGTTTCGCTCTAGTACAAGGATCTGGTCAACCACATTTTCCCCTTCCTTCCAGTATTTCCTGGCCTTGTGAGTACTGTGACTTTACTGGGGTTAGGCATTCTTCCATTCAGGCTTTCTCTTATACCGTGGCTGTATTATTGATGTCCATAAGACAGTAAATTCCACTACCTGTCTTTTAGGAATCACCCAGCACTTCATAGCTCCTTCAGCAATATGCCCCTCTGCCCCCCAAATCATGGGGCATTTCCATGTTTCCAGTTTCCAAGCAGGAGGGAATTACAGTTTTATCATCTCCTCTTGCCTTTATTGTGACATGGACAAATCCACTATCCCTACTTAATTATTCTGGGTTTCTCTATCCCTGTATACCCTACATTCATGTTCTATAGTCACGTTTCATAGTTGAATATGATTTGAAAGGCTGAAAGAGTAACAAGCATGAAAAGATGGGAGAGGAACAATAAAGTGGCATGAGAGAAAGCATCTAATACTTTTAAGTTAGAATAGGAAGAAAGTATTTGTAAGGCTAAAACCTGTGTTTAACCAGGTTTGTGTGTGTGTGTGTGTGTGTGTGTGTAGCTCTGAAAAAAATACACATTAAGAAAATATATCGATCACATTTTCATAATTCTTTCTAAATAACTTGCTCCTTTTCCAAGCCAATGGGGGATAGTTTATACAATTTGACATACATACCTTCATAGTACTTTGGCCCAACTCTGCTTCATTTGCTATAAGTGTACAAAAGTTTGTATTTGAATCCAATTCAGCTATAAATGCAGAATGAGAGCCCTGTTCTCCTGGATTTATAGTAGTTACAGTTCTAGCACACTCACCTCTACAAGCCTGCTGGTGTGTTCACGAAATATCGCAGTATATTCTTTTATTTCCTTTTCCCGGCCATTCTTGGCAGCTTCAATGAGAACCAAAAGTGGGACTGTCGTATCCAAAAAGGAGTCTGACACATGATCTATAATAGCCTTACGGAGCTGAGGAGAAATAAAAAATTCAGGTTGTTTTTTTTTTTTTTTTTTTTTTTCAAGAAATAGGTCTTGTTATTTCCTATTTTTACAATCTCAGTAATTACAAAATTTCTTTTATATATATTTTTGCAGTCTCTAAAATCATAATATTTAAGACTGCATGAATGTCACTTACAAAGCTAAAACAAGCTAAATATCCAAGAAAAAAAATCATCGAGCAAACAGCTCTCTTGCTCTCAAAAATTACTATCTTTTTCTTAAATTGTACTTAGCCCAGAGGTCAGATTATAAGTGAGAGTACTGTATTTTTCCCTCAAAGAAATTGCACTATTGTAATGTTTATGCATGTGTACAAGCAACATTGTACATCATGTATTTTCATAATTACAAAATTACAAAATGTTTTCTACTTTGTTGGAAGAACTCATGATAAATTTTGATTAGCTAAATTGTAGACTTCATGGTAATTAAACCAAGTTAGATCACTGATTATGCCAGTTGGTAACAGATTAATAGAGCAAGGAAAATAAAAAATGAGTTTGATGTCCAATTTTCTCCATTTGCATTAACTGTTCTTGCCCTCACACCTTAAATTATTAAACAAGTATAACATTCTACTACAATTAGTTCCTTTAAATTAGATTATGTGTAGGCTTATAAATGACAATCAGGCAATTACTCTACTCAGCAGATATTTTCTGAAATTTAAAACTGAGTTGGAAAATTAATGCACTGTATTTATATAATATTGAGTCCTTAAAGATCACAATATCTTGAAATGTTTCATTAACAATGTCAATGATTATGAATGGCTCCAAAGTTTTTGGTCATCTCCCTCAATTTAATAACCTCTGTAATAAGGATATGAATAGCTATCAGGCAGGGAATTTGTAAATTGCCTTCTGTGAAAATTATATTTTAGAATATTTTTTAAAACCAGCAGACATTTACTCTAGTTTTGGATTACATTAGAATTAATATATTTTCAAGGGGTTAAATGATGTAGCTACATGAAAAAAAAACCACTGTCTCTCTTCCTATAACAATTGTGGGATAATAAATCCATAATAATTATAGATTTGGGGGGAGAAAAATACCTTTGTCTAAGACAGTGGAGCTTTCTCAGAAGAACTGTAACATTTTTATGGCTATCAACAATTTCACAAAGGCAGTAGGAAGATCCCCAAGGAAAGATTCTGCTTAGCATGCAGAACAGCAAAACACTAATAGCAACTAATTAACATTTACTGAGCACTTACTTGGACAGGGTGTAGAGTGCTAAGTGTTTACAAGGCAAGGGGAAGACCCTGAGTGAATGAACAGTTTGATGTCCATAAACAGTGGACCAGGAAAGTCAGGCAAGAGATCATAAGTTAGGAGTTGAGCTGGGAAATACAAGTTGTTTTAGTTCCAGGTACGTAAGAGAAAAGTAGAAGAAATCTCTCAGAAGGGGAGCTGTTTCCAATGACCATCCCTCCCCCTTTATCCTTTTCTTCCTTCATTTGTAACCAGGACATATAGAAGGGGGGCTAAGAGGAGATTTACATTAGAGATATGTGACTGAAATACAGCATACATATGGGAGGTAATTCAAGACAAGGAGGTGAAGAGAATCATATAGAGGGAGATGCACAGTGAGATGTCCAAGAATAAAATCTTAAAAAATATTACCACTTATGGTAGTCGTGCAGATGGAGAGTAGGACCTAAAAAGAGGCTGAGATGATGGCCAAGAAACAAAGAGAAGAAATGACCCAAGAGCTGGAAGGGAAACTTTCAAATAAACCTCTGTATCAATGCTCTTCAAATGAACTTATCCTACCAGACACAATTATAACACCCACATTATGGATGTGTTGAATCTTCTTTTCTGTGTGTTTGATCTCATTCAATTCAACAAGTATTTCTGAACACCATTTCCTTACATTTCTACCAAGAGCTAGGTATTGTGAAAAATGTCAAGTTGGAAACACATGATCCCTTATAATCTAGTGGAGGAGTGTCATTAAATATTGTAATAAAGAAAAACCAGGAGACTGACAGCAAAGAAATCTCAAGACGATAAAAGGGTTCAGAGTCTTATGTTAAAGATAAGTTAAATTAAAAGAACCAAGACTTCTCTATTGGATTTGACCACTAGGAGGTTATTAAGAAGTTTTGGTGGAAAAGTGGGAGCAGGAGTCCTATTGCTATGGTTTGAAGAGTGAATGGGAGATGAACAGGTGGAGACAGAATAAACTCCTGTTTCTAAGTAATTTGATTGTCACATGAAGAAGTAAAACTTGGTATTGACTACACTGAGATACAGGTTTAAAGAGGGATTGTTTCTCATATAAAAGACTTCGACGTATGTTACCAACTAAAACTAAACTCAGAAAGTCAGATTGTCCTCTTATGCTTTAAAAAAATACGTTTTGATTTATCACCATATAAAAATGATAGAGATGGAAATAACTACTGTCTTAGATTGTGCCAATTTTTGTAAATACTTGAATAATTGCAGCAATCTTCTTCAAGCACTGAATACATTTGCTCTGGTCCATGCATCTCCCCTCAGTGGTGCCACCTTGCCTTCCCTTCATTTTAATGGCATTTAATCCCCTGTTCTTTTTTTTTATTTCTTCAAGATTTTCAACTATACTTTCCCTGCTATTCATTCAATCCATCATCCCATATACAAATGTTGAAATATATTGCAGAACTGAGGCTTGAGGTATAGCTGATTTACTATTAATTAAAGAATAAATAAACTCTTTGACTAAATTATTTTTTAAAAAACTAAACCAAATTAGGAACACGTTTTTTGCTTTTTTTCTAAGGCATGTTGCTAACTACACAACACAATAACTGAGAAAAGGGTACCACGGAGGTGTGATATTATGTTCAGTAGGACAAGACAGAAGGACTGGAAAAAGGGCTTTCAAATAAGATCTATGCCAATGTTTTCATAATTCTGTTGGAAAATGGGCTGAAATTACCTGATAGAAGACACTGGCAAATATAATAAGCAAAACGAATCTTCTGTAGTTGCATATTCATTCAATTTAACAAATGCATTTTGAGCTTTCTATCTAAGGGCAAAGCAACATTCTAGGCAACTTGGGGAACACCAGTATGACAAAGACAGGATAACTATTAGGGAGGGAAAGATATGCAAAGAGTTTGATGAGTATCTTAAAAGAAGTGCAAACAAATAAGAAACTGACTGATTCTCATAGTTAAGAAGGCTTCTGTAAGGATGAGACATATGTATTCCATTTTAAAAAGTGATTAGGGAAAGGGACGGAAAGCCCAGTGAGCCATACCTCATTTGCTAAGCAAGTTCCAGATATGGTGGTGGCGTGAAGCAGGGAAACGAGCCTGGGAAGGGACACCAGGTGCCGGTGAGGCCGGACAGAAGCTCCTCGAGCCAAAACCATGGCAGCCTAGAAAGCTCGGAAGCACCGGCCACTGGAGGCGGAAGCGGGGCTGGAGGAGGAGAGAGGTTATGGCGCGCGGGGAACTGTGGGACACTGTGTGGGCAACGCGGGGCGCGACGGAAGCCTCGTTGGGTCAGACCGTGGCGACGCGGGAAGTCCGGATGCCGTAGCGGCCTGAAGAGGAGGTCCGAGGCCCGGGCCCCGGCCGCGGCAATGGCGGAGAGGCCCGAGGACCTAAACCTGCCCAATGCCGTCATCACCAGCATCATCAAGGAGGCGCTTCCAGACGGTGTCAGCAACTCCCGCGCCGCCAGCGTCTTCGTGCTGTACACCACATCCTGTGCCAACAACTTCGCGATGAAAGGGAAACGCAAGACACTGAATGCCAGCGATGTGCTCTCCGCCATGGAGGAGATGGAGTTTCAGCGGTTCGTGACCCCGTTAAAGGAAGCTCCGGAAGCTTACAGGAGGGAGCAAAAAGGCAAGGAAGCTGCAGAGCAAAAGAAGAAGGACAAAGACAAAAAAACGGATTCGGAAGAGCAAGACAAGGGCAGGGATGAGGACAACGATGAAGATGAGGAAAGGCTGGAGGAAGAAGAACAGAATGAAGAGGAGGAAGTGGACAACTGAAGAGGATGGGGAGACGCAGCTCGGAAGGTACCACTCTGAAACGCCGTACACATTTGTGTGAAGGTTTTTCGTGCTGGGCAGAGTAGTCTTAGGCAGAAGATCGAAATAAAAACTGAATTATCATCAGAATTATCATCAAAACCAGCGCTTCCCAGACTCGGAGCATCTGAGTAGCGGAATCCTGTTTTGCTTAATTAGTCTCAAGGTTATGACTTTTTGGCAAGAGAGATTCTGAACAGCTAATTTAATTGGTCAATTTGATCTCTCTTGTTTACTTACACGTATAGTTAGGCAGTTGTTGATCCCCAGTTCCCTCCCCACCCCCCAAAAAAAGTAATAATAACTTCCATGCTGCCGACTGTGTTCCAGATCACAGAGGCAGTCAAGGCTCAGGAAAAATTGGGGTTTGATCGTGGTCAGCCTATTTGATTGTACAGTATTTGGCAATACTAGCTTATTTCAGGTGATCAGAATGGCTTAGCTTTAGGAAATTACTATAAGGGTTCGAGAGACAATGACATTTGTTCTATTGTCTCCTCCCTTGACAGTAACATTAATTGAAGTTTGGTTTCTACAGACCCACTTGGCTTGGACCCCTTCTGTATTGCCTATAGGCATGTTACCTGCTTGGGTTGCTATGTTCTCGGCACATAACGCTTTTAAATCAACAGAGTAGAATTAGTCAGGCAAGGTTGACAATGTCTTACTCTTGTAAAACAGATGGTTTAGTCTTAAATGCACCTTACTGCCTGCGACTGTACAGCTTCAGGATTTGTTGTCACCTCCTGGAAGGTTTAAAATTCCAGGCTTTCTCTTCTTGTAGTCCATCTCCTAGACTTGTGACTTGGCTTTTCATTATTCCAATTCATGACAAGTTCCAGACTTTATTTCTTCTAGGCACAACTTTCTCCCTCTGTGCTTCTCACCTCCTGTCTCTGTTCTGCCTCTCCTCTGCTCCCCATTCCCACTTTCTCTGTCCCTCTTTTTCTCACTTCTCCCAATCCAGGAACTTGGATGACCTGCTTAACATCCCAAAGTGTGGTTTCCTCTGATTCCCTAGTTCTAATCTCATGTCTTTTAAAAATGATTTTGTAAACCTTTCTGAACCATAAGGGAAGTCTGATGGTGCTCAGGAATCTAATACCTCCCCTAACCCATCCCCTTTAACTGCTTCTGAAGTATCTCTGTTGACCTTTCCTAGTTTTCTTCTCTTTCCATTTGGTGCTTCGAGCACTTTTTTGTTCGTCTCTAAGTTGAGTGCTTGGAGATTGAAAGGTAGTGAAATGTAGTGTGACACTGTTAATTTGTTAAATGAATACAGTGGAAAGTTTGTTGATAAATGAATGAAGAATACTGAGAAAATTATAATGCTTTGTATAAATAAAAATTCCTGTTAAAAGTGAAAAAAAAAAAAGTGATTAGGATGTTAAGAGTTGGAGCTGGGAGATGGCAAGCATCACATTCTAGGAATAGAGACTATCATAAGCAAATAAAACAGAGGGATCCTCCAGAATCAAAAGTATCCAGTGTGACTGGAATGTGGCGGTAGAGAAAAGATTGAAATAGGGTCTCATTAGGCACAATGGAAATAGTGAAAGGTATTTCAGGTAAAAGAACAAAATTCAGACAAAAAGATTAAAAGATGACAGAAGGAAATGGCCAGAAATTGGTGACTTCTGTTAGACATGAGTGATATGCTTAAGAGATAGCAAACAATCAGCAGGCAGGGAAATATCTTCCCCTTTGAAAGCATCTTCAACCCATGCAAACAACAAATAGCACAATTAATGCAACCAACCCACAGTTTTCTCACAAGATTCTCTCTCTTACTGATTCCTGATCATTTACCATTACATTCATAGCTATGATTATAGGCTACATTAGAGGCCTTTGGTACTTTACATCTCATCCACTGGACCAGTCTCTGATTTCAATTGTTGCTGTGGGGGACAGTTCCATGTCCTCCAAAGACATCCCACCTCGAGTGCATTCCATGCTTCTTTTTGTTACTCTTTCTCAGGGCCTGCTCCAAGTCTCTGTGAGATTCTCAGCTCAAGCACAAACAGCCTCAAAGTTCTAGAGAGTCAATACTACTGGGAGCAACCCTCAACCAATGGGTATGGGAGCTACTGGAGAAAATTCCCAGCTTCCATCTATTGGTCAGACAATTCGGGGAGGCATTCTGTCTCTTCTCAGAGGTCCTTAAGCAACTGTTGCCTATAGTGGTGACCTCAATAGCGTATCCCTTCCTCCTTCCCTGCCTGTTCTCTTATGCTTGATATTCTTTTACACTTGCTTCTTGGAAGTGCCTCTCAAATAAATGACCTGAATAAAGGCCCCAGTCTCAGGATCTGCTTTCAGGAGAATCCAATGTAGACACATTTATCTGGTGTTAGTGTTGTTCGTTCGCGTAGCAAGTAATAGACTCTGATGTCTTACATAAACTACCCATTGGTGATCATACTTTGCCACTTCTGCTTTGCACACCACTGGGTTTAATTCTGCTATCTCCTGTATTATGGCTGACCATGAAAGAGGAAATATTATGAGATCAGACCATAAATGAACACAGGGACAAAATATGGAAGACCCTGAATGCCATGCTAAGTAATTTCCTTTATATGTTCTGACATATTCATATGGGATTCTTTTCATTTAAATTGTACATTACCACTGATGTAAGTGGTTTGGGATCTCAGATAAAATATTTCTCTACAATGTCATTCCAAAAGTCACAGCTGTATGTGCAAACTGTAAGAAAGACCTGCCCACCCTCTAACCCCCACCAAATAAGGGAACAGAAAAAATGAAACTGTGTGGAAGAGGAATGGAAAGAAGAGAAAGTGTTATAGAAAAGAATCATCCTCAGGGAAGTATAAAACTTATATTTGTGCATATTAATGCCACTTTAATTCTAAGTCAAAGAGCAAAATATGACTTTCAAAACTCAATTAACTAATAGGAACTAAATCACTTAATAATTAATTCAGCATATACCTACTGTGTCAATTTAATGAGATGTGTATTTTATGGATACTTAATATTATTTGATGACAAGAATGAGGAGGAGGAGGTACAAGAGCCTAAACATATTTTTCTGAGTGTGGCACTGGTACTACCAACATGGAAAAGAGATGACTATAGCAATTCAGCAACTCAGCAGCTAAAGAATCAATCAAATTGTTGTGTTTTTTGGTTTGTTTTCACCAGAATCCTATTTTATTTCACATACCTTAAGTCTTTATTTTGGCATTTATAAAATAGACAATTATTTCTCAATATATATAAAAATTTTAACCTGCCTTTAGTGAAACCAAATATCTGTTTCACTCTGCATAATTTAGTAGAAATGGAATATATTTGATTGTTTTAATTTTTTAATGAAGTAAAGGAGGTTTAAAATCTTCCTTATTAAGAATTTTAATATGTGTGCAGTTCTCAAATAATGAGGAAAGAGATTAAAGGAACAAGAAAATTGAAATTCTAAAAACATGTAAAATAAATAATAAGGAAGAAAAGCATTTATAATAGTAAAATCAGCGTATTACGCACTAGAAGTTCTGAAGGTGAATAGGTCATTATCCCTGGCCCCTGGCAGAGTGGTTACAAATTTGGGCTGGGGTTAGATGGATGGACCTGTGCTGAAACCTTGGCTCTACCAGTTAGCTGGGTGATGTTCAGTAAATTGACTCACCTGAGAGATTGAGATAGTCATACTATGGCATTATTTCTTGTTCCAGGGATAAAAATCAATACTGTAAGGACTACAGTGGGTAGAAAGCATTTGCTAGATGAGAAATGTTGTCATAACTATCATTTTAAGGATTTAAAATCCAGTGTGAAGAAAAATCCTCTAGAAAAGAAAAAGACAAGCAGAAGGGAATCCCCATAAGGTTAACAGCCAATCTTTCAGCAGAAACTCTGCAGGCCAGAAGGGAGAGGCAGGACATATTTAAAGTGATTAAAGGGAAAAACCTACAACCAAGATTACACTACTCATAAAGGATCTCATTCAGATTCGACGGAGAAATTAAAACCTTTACAGACAAGCAAAAGCTAGGAGAATTCAGCACCACCAAACCAGCTTTACAACAAATGCTACAGGAACTTCTCTAGGCCGGAAACACAAGAGAAGGAAAAGATCTACAATAACAAACCCAGAACAGTTAAGAAAATGGTAATAGGAACACACAGATCGATAACTACCTTAAATGTAAATAGATTAAATGCTCCAACGAAAAGACATAGACTGGCTGGATGGATACGAAAACAAGACCCGTATATATGCTGCCTACAAGAGACCCACTTCAGACTTAGGGACACATACATACTGAAAGTGAGGGGATGGAAAAAGATATTCCATGCAAATGGAAATCAAAAGAAAGCTGAAGTTGCACTTCTCATATCACACAAAATAGACTTTAAAATAAAGACTATTACAAGAGACAAAGAAGGACACTACATAATGATCAAGGGATCAATCCAAGAAGAAGATATAACAATTGTACATATTTATGCACCAACATAGGAGCACCTCAATACATAAAGCAAACGCTAACAGCCATAAAAGGGGAAATCGACAGTAACACAATCATAGTAGGGGACTTGTAACACCCCATTTTCACCAATGGACAGATCATCCAAAATGGAAATAAATAAGGAAACACAAGCTTTAAATGGTACATTAAACAAGATGGACTTAATTGCTATTTATAGGACATTCCATCAAAAAGCAACAGAATACACTTTCTTCTCAAGTGCTCATGGAACATTCTCCAGGACAGATCATACCTTGGGTCACAAATCAAGCCTTGGTAAATTTAAGAAAATTGAAGTCATATCAAGTACGTTTTCTGACCACAATGCTATGAGACTAGATATCAATTACAGGAAAAAATCTGTGAAAAATACAAACACATGGAGGCTAAACAACACACTACTAAATAACCAAGAGATCACTGAAGAAATCAAAGAGGAAATCAAAAAATACCTAGAAACAAATGACAATGAAAATACAATGACCCAAAACCTATGGGATGCAGCAAAAGCAGTTCTAAGAGGGAAGTTTATAGCAATACAATCTTACCTCAAGAAATAAGAAACATCTCAAATAAACAACCTAACCTTACACCTAAAGCAATTAGAGGAAGAAGAACAGAAAAACCCCAAAGTTAGCAGAAAGAAAGAAATCATAAAGATCAGATCAGAAATAAATGAAAAGAAATGAAGGAAATGATAGCAAAGATCAATAAAGCTAAAACCTGGTTCTTTGTGAAGATAAACAAAATGGATAAACCATTGGCCAGACTCATCAAGAAAAAAAAGGGAGACGACTCAAATCAATAGAATTAGAAAAGAAAAAGGAGAAGCAACAACCGACACTGCAGAAATACAAAGGATCATGAGAGATTACTACAAACAACTATATGCCAATGGACAACCTGGAAGAAATGGACAAATTTTAGAAAAGCACAACCTTCCGAGACTGAACCAGGAAGAAATAGAAAATATGAACAGACCAATCACAAGCACTGAAATTGAGACTGTGATGAAAAATCTTCCAACAAACAAAAGCCCAGGACCAGAAGGCTTTACAAGCAAATTCTATCAAACATTTAGAGAAGAGCTAACACCTATCCTTCTCAAACTCTTCCAAAATATAGCAGAGGGAGGAACACTCCCAAACTCATTCTACGAGGCCACCATCACCCTGATACCAAAACCAGACAAAGATGCCACAAAGAAAGAAAACTACACGCCAATATCACTGATGAACATAGATGCAAAAATCCTCAACAAAATACTAGCAAACAGAATCCAACAGCACATTAAAAAGGATCATTCACCATGTACAACTGGGGCTTATCCCAGGAATGCAAGGATTCTTTACTATATGCAAATCAATCAATGTGATAAAACATATTAACAAAGTGAAGGAGAAAAACCATATGATCATCTCAATAGATGCAGGAAAAGCTTTTGACAAAATTCAACACCCATTTATGATAAAAACCCTCCAGAAAGTAGGCATACAGGGAACTTACCTCAACATAATAAAGGCCATATATGACAAACCCACAGTCAACATCGTTCTCAATGGTGAAAAACTGAAACCATTTCCATTAAGATCAGGAACAAGACAAGGTTGTCCACTCTCACCACTATTATTCAACATAGTTTTGGAAGTTTTAGCCACAGAGATCAGAGAAGAAAATGAAATGAAAGGAATCCAAATTGGAAAAGAAGTAAAGCTGTCACTGTTTGCTGATGACATGATACTATACACAGAGAATCCTAAAGATGCTACCAAAAAACTACTAGAGTTAATCAATGAATTTGGTAAAGTAACAGGATACAAAATTAATGCACAGAAATCTCTTGCATTCCTACACACTAATGATGAAAAATCAGAGAATTTAAGGAAACACTCCCATTTACCTTTGCAAGAAAAAGAATAAAATACCCAGGAATAAACCTACCTATGGAGACAAAAGACCTGTATGCAGAAAACTATAAGACACTGATGAAAGAAATGAAAGATGATACAAACAGATGGAGAGCTATACCATGCTCTTGGATTGGAAGAATCAACATTGTGAAAATGACTATGCTACCCAAAGCAAACTACAGATTCAATGCAATCCCTATCAAACTACCAATGGCATTTTTCATAGAACTAGGACAAAAAATTTCACAATTTGTATCGAAACACAAAAGATCCCAAATAGCCAAAGCAATCTGGGGAAACAAAACCGGAGCTGGAGAAATCAGGCTCCCTAACTTCAGACTATACTACAAAGCTACAGTAATCAAGACAGTATGGTACTGGCACAAAAACAGAAATATAGATCAATGGAACAGGATAGAAAGCCCAGAGATAAACCCACACACATATGGTCACCTTATCTTTGATAAAGGACGCAAGAATATACACTGGAGAAAAGGCAGCCTCTTCAATAAGTGGTGCTAGGAAAACTGGATAGCTACATGTAAAAGAATGAAATTAGAACACTCCCTAACACCGTTCACAAAAAATAAATTCAAAATGGATTAAAGACCTAATTGTAAGGCCAGACACTATAAAACTCTTAGAGAAAAACATAGGGAGAACACTCTACGACATAAATCACAGCAAGATCCTTTATGAACCACCTCCTAGAGTAATGGAAATAAAAACAAAAAGAAACAAATGGGACCTAATGAAACTTAAAAGCTTTTGCACAGCAAAGGAAACCATAAACAAGACAAAAAGACAACCCTCAGAATGGGAGAAAATATTTGCAAATGAAGCAGCTGACAAAGGATTAATCTTCAAAACTTACAAGCAGCTCATGCAGCTCAATATTAAAAAAACAAATAATCCAATCCAAAAATGGGCAGAAGACCTAAATAGACATTTCTCCAAAGAAGATATACAGATTGCCAACAAACACATGAAAGGATGCTCAATATCACTAATCATTAGAGAAATGCAAATCAAAACTACAATGAGGTATCACCTCACACCAGTCAGAATGGCCATCATCAAAAACTCTACAAACAATAAATGTTGGAGAAGGTATGGAGAAAAGGGAATCCTCTTGCACTGTTGGTGGGAATGTAAATTGATACAGTCACTATGGAGAACAGTATGGAGGTTCCTTAAAAAACTACAAATAGAACTACCATATGACCCAGCAATCCCACTGCTGGGTATATACCCTGAGAAAACCATAATTCAAAAAGAGTCATGTACTGCAATGCTCACTGCAGCTCTATTTACAATAGCCAGGACATGGAAGCAACCTAAGTGTCCATCGACAGATGAATGGATAAAGAAGATGTGGCACATATATACAGTGGAATATAACTCAGCCCTAAAAAGAAATGAAATTGAGTTATTTGTAGTGAGATGGAGGGACCTAGAACCTGTCATACAGAGTGAAGTAAGTCAGAAAGAGAAAAATATCATATGCTAACACATATATATGGAATCTAAAATAAAAAAAAAAATGGTTCTGAAGAACCTAGGGGCAGGACAGGAATAAAGACTCAGACGTAGAGAATGGACTTGAGGACACGGGGAGGGGGGGAGGGTAAGCTGGGATGAAGTGAGAGAGTAGCATTGACATATATACACTACCAAATGTAAAATAGATAGCTAGTGGGAAGCAGCCGCGTAGCACAGGGAGGTCATGTGACCACCTAGAGGGGTGGGATAGGGAGGGTGGGAGGGAGATGCAAGAGGGAGGAGATATGGGGATATATGTATATGTATAGCAGATTAACTTTGTTATAAAGCAGAAACTAAGACACAATTGTAAAGCAATTATACTCCAATAAAGATGTAAAAAAAAATTAAATTAAAAAATAAAGTTTATAGCAAAATAAAAAAAAAAATTATGAGGATTAAGTTGGTGCCAAATTATAGAAATTCTGAAACACAATGCCAAGGACTTTTGTCTTTGCTCTCTAGTGCAACAGGCAATGAAGTCACAGAGCAAGAAAAGACAATTTGTTTATTTGAAACAAAAAAACAGTAAATCACCTGTAGGACATTCATGTTATTACCCCAAAATGTATAATTTGCTTCTTCCCAGCTATGTTTAAGAAATCTATCTCATTCCTCACAGATGAAGTCCATTGATTCTCTGAGCTAAAATGCTTCTGTGTTGCCAATGGACAAGCCATGGGTAAGCAAAGGAATTAAGATGAATGAGCAGGGAGATAGGCTTTGTTTGTTTGTTTTCCTACTAAAAACAAACAAACAAACACAGATCTAGAACAAGAAAAGAACATTAAATATTCCAACAAAAAACACTGTACGGATAGGGACTTTCTCCTTCCTGTGTTAAAAGTACAGTATATAGAGGGTGCTTAAAACAAACTGCTTAATAAATTTTGCAAGAAGAGGTGGAGATGACTCATGTTGTTTAAACTAGTTTGTATTATTGCCACAAGCATAAACATCGGGATGGAAAATGAAGTTCTTGGGAAGGCAAGTGAGGATACTGAGAACAAATCATAGCAACTACCTCAACTCACACGGAAGACCATGGATGTCTCCAAAGACAGCTCCTAACAATCCCATCTTCCGATAGACACATGCCACTTTTCCCATAAGAGATAGTGCTTTTACTTTGTCCTGTAGACCTGGAGCAGGGTTTGTAGTATTCTGATCTATAGAATGCAGAGGCAAAAACATCCTAGTGACTTTGGAGCTCAGGCATTAAGAAAGCCTGTCAACTTCCATCTCTCCTTTCTTGGAGCCTTGAACCAACATGTAAGAAATCCAGGCTCCCCTGATAGAGAGAAAAGCCACATGAATGGGGGCCTTAGGGGATTAGACACCACGTGGAGAGAGAGAAAAAGAAGAAGAACTGAGGCCTCAAATACCAAGCCCTGAACCCAGACACCATTTGAACTACCACTACCTGCGAGACCACAAGTGAAAATACTACAGAAATGGACCCCCTAACAGCCCCACCAGCACCCCAGCCAACCCATGGAATCATGAAACAGTAAAATGGTTGCTATTGTTTATGGTGGTTTGTTAAGCAGCAATACTTAACCAAAAAAATGAAGATGTGACCTGTGAAACCACAGGGAATTTTCATAACTCTGGAACTCAGTAGTTCTCTAGGAGCTAGAAACATCCTCTCACTATGAAGAAAAGTATTAGTAATCCCCTTGCTGTTTCTCTGTCTCACTGATGATGTGAGGTGGAAATCAGAGTAAGATTGCAAGATGAAATACAAGATTCTTGGTTAAATTTGAATTTCAGATCAACGCAACTATTTTTTATACATAATTATGTTCCCATGCAATATTTGTTTGCCGTTAATCTGAAATTCAAATTTAACTGGTCATCCTGTACTTTGATTTGCTAAATCTGGTAATCCTACACACAAAGGATTGCTTTATTTTAACTTTTTTTTAAGAAAAATAATGATTCCAAAAGCATTGGAGGTATAAATGTACATCAGGTCTTTGTGCATAACTTTGTTGAAGGAAATCTAGAGGGATGAGACCAGAATGAAAGACACAGTTGTTAAGAGCTCATAGTAACAACTTTTCCAAGTCTTGGGAGGAGCAGATGGGGTAGAAATACTGAAGGAGGTAGAGAATGAAAGTCGTACAACTAACAGGGAGGACAGTCCTGAGGGTGAGAGTTCCTGAAGTGGGTGTAGGTTATGACTGGGTGTAGGTTCAGTCCCCTTCCTCCTTAGGTGGGTCACCTCACTACACTAACCTGCTTTCTCATCTGCATCATGAGACAGGTTGTGCTAAGTGCCTTCCAACTCTTACATTCCATGATTTTAAGTGCTGACAGTAGAAAGAGAATTCCCATTAAGGCCATAAAGTTGAGAAACTGGAATTTTCCCAGCCTTCAAAATTGTGCTTTTACACAACTAATATTACCTGGCTGGGGATCCCTATTTATTCCACTTCCAAATCTACTTCTGAATTAAAACATTGCTCAGGCCATTTTGCTAAATCTTCCCATTAAACTACAATAATATATTGCATTAATAGTTTATGGTTGAAAAGTTTTTGCCCCACTTTTATGTGTTAATAGTGACCAAGTTAAAGCTGTACATGAAAAAGAACTCCGGTTATTAAATAGTGGAAAGGAATGGAAAGCAAAGTTCTTTGAAAATAGCTCAATCTTCATATTTCTGGAGGAAAAAATTTGAACTTGTGGCATAACACTAGACTTCTAGATTATTTAATGAAATCCTTTCTAATCCTATGTTCCTGATGACCTAAGGTTAAAAGTAGCCTTAACTTAAACAGAAACTAATTTTTGAAGCATCCTGAAAAGAGTTAGAAGGGGAAATTGGTAGGGTCTCTTAATTGCTAACTGTTTGTTCTCAGCATGTGGATAATAAACTCAGTTTTTAATGTAATAGAATCAATTTACCAACATTCTCTAAAAATTTGCTATGTACCAGGCACTCAGAGGCATTTCAGCCCTATCATGTATTATTAATTCCATTTTATAGGTTCAGAGAGGTTCAGAAAGGTGAAATCTGTTCCTGAGATCACACAGATGATGATGGCAGGGCCAGCATTTGAATGTAACTCTTCCTAATATTAAGTCACTTTCTTCTATTTTACGTTTGCCACAAAAACAGTTGAGGTATGTAAATGTGGAAAGTATATATTTATTGTTCTTGTTTTGTGTTCTAAATTAATTTAAAAAGAAGAAAAAAAGATTCCTTTTGCTTGCTGTTTGTCTCCGCGTTTCTCTTCTCACTCACCTGTCTGCGAAGGTCTCTTGTCTTCTTGCACATGTTTTCTATTGCAATATTCAAGGTATTACTCCTTTCCTTTTTTCCAGTCTGCAAGGGAGAACAAAAAAGTGGCATAAGCAATGGTATCAAATTACTCTTTATCACTTAGCAATTTGCTTTCTAAATTTCCTGAAAATAACAGCTTGAAAATTCAAGAATAGGTCTCAAAACTGCTATGATATTGCATATGATTCATGAGTACTTCACTTACGAGTAAGTCAAATGTTGATTAAAGTTCACATCATTTTCTTCTTTAAGCTTCTGTAATATTTCTGATATAGTGCTGGGCTGCATTCAGTATGGCAGTAGGCAGAGCATTATCTCCAAGAAACCCTGATCTTCACTCTTTACAAGTCGACTCTTTAACCACTAAGCATGCAATTAGCTTAAAAGCATTAGATGCCCAATTTGTCAACTTCTGTGGGAGTTTCTGAAGTCATTTTCATGGTGTATTGTGTAAGTTATGCAGAGCCATATTGGAGTTTTGCTAACACTAAATAAAATATGCAGTGCAAATTCATACAATTTGCAAAAGTTGACCACAATTTTAGCTGACAATATTCCAAGAACAAATTGTTTCAAGTAAAAACTGGACGCTGTTTTTGGCTCTTTGAGATAATTTGTGCAGCACCTTTAAGCAGAACAGTTCTCTCTGTTATATCCTTAACCTAAATCTTTAGGCTATTAATCACACTGAGAGTCACCTTGGTTGGTATTTTCTACATATTACTTTTGTGGGAGACAACCGAATTGAATCTAATCATACTTTTTCAGTGATATCTTATATAAAAGAGATTGAAAAAAATCATTATGTGATTCACCTCTAGGAATATTGCTACCATTTAAAATAATAAACTGAAAGAGCTCTTTAGAGGAGAACTTGAAAATCAGGAAGGCAAGTTTTAAGCAGCTGATACCTGAGGGAGTTTATAGTATGGACCCTATGAAGAGGGACATTGAAATAAAGTATAGACCATTAGGCAGCATGCCATACACTACTCCCAATGGCTAAACTCACACATAAATCCATACCTTCAAGTGGAAAGACTCCTTTAAAAGAAATTCAAGACCATCTATTCTCTATCCTAATCTCTGTTTTTAGTCCTATCTTCTGCCACATCTTCTCAAGTACTATCCTTTACAGTAACAATATTTCTATACATTTCTATCTCTTCTCCCAAGTTCTTACATATAATGTACCTCTGACTACAGCAAGTGTCTCCCAAAATAACTCCCTATTAAAATCCTACCTGTTTCTCAATGGTTTCCACGCAGAGTTACCCCCAACAACTCTGCTCAAAAGTAAACCCTCACCTCTCCTTTTCCAATAGCATTTTGAAAATTTCCTAAAGTGCTCATTGAGTTTCTGTACATGTTCATCGCCTTTACGATATTGTTAAAATCTTGATGTTGGCAAGTATATCTTAATTTTTTTTATTCCTGAAAGTAACGTGTATAGAACTTATTAAATAGTGTTGACTAGTTTATAAGTGAACAACTTGATTCAAAACACAACATAGTTTTATTAAGAACCTACTAGATTCTGGAAGAGATTTTAGCATCTGCTCAAGGCACAGCTAAATCCTCTACTAGCTGAGGTTGTTGGTACCCACCTAAACTTCAGTTAGACTTAGTTTTTCTCAGCAGTAGCATTAATGATATTTATGATTGGAAAGTCACCATCATCTGAGCCCATTCTGTACACTGCAAGATGTGTGGCATCCAGGGACCCCTGTCTACTAAATTCCAATAACAATGCCCAGGCACTATGAGAGACAAAAATTGACCCCACGCATCTCCAGATACCTCCTAAGGGGAAACACAGTAGAGGGCTATTAAGTCCTTTACCACATTTTCTTTTTGAGAGTGAGTGTGCAACATGTGCATGATGGAGACTGTGTCTAGTGAAGGAAGTGGGGAGAAGAGGAAGGGAGGAATAGGAGAGAGAAATAAAATTCTGAATGTCAGAGGAATAAAGCAATGGTAGCAATTACTGGGATTGCCACCGATACACAACGGGCTGTAAGACAGGTTCTCATTTTACCTAAAGAATCTATCCCTTATTCTCCAGTTTAAGGCAGTGGTAGCTCTTGGTTGTCTCTTTCCACTTCACAAAAGCAGAGACAGTCAAAAGGAGGCAGGAGTAGGACAGACAAAGAGACACTTCCCACCCCCAACACACACAAAGCATCAGGAATAATATGAAAGACTTCTGTTGAGCTGGTCGTAAAAACTCAATAGTTTCTGTGATGTGATTCTTCAGAACAACTAAAAGATGTCAACCTTCGCGGAGCTAACAGCAATGGCATAGAAAACTTTAATAAAGGATGACAGGGGGTGACAGCATGAAGAGATTAAATAAGGACTATAAAGATGATTTCCTAATTTCTACGCAGAGCTTCACCTTAGTTTAAAAGGTTTCATTGGGTCAAAGACATTTTGTTCTCCAGGTAATAAAAGAAAGTCACTCTCATTGCAAGAAGTATACAGTTTTCCCTTCTCTCTTGCCTGCCTCTCCGCCTCCCTCCCCCACCTTTCTTTTTTTTTCACCCCCAGATTTTTACTGGGTCCTTGCTCTATTTATCCAGATGTATTTGGCTCAGTCAAGCCATTTTATGCCTTTTTATTACTTTTGCACGGCATAAAAATAAATAAAGCAAGGAGAAATAGCCCCATCCTGCTTAAAAGCCCTCATTCCTTCTGTTTTCAAAGCCTTAACAAATCATCAAGCAATGAGCTAGGACTGAAGGTGAATTCTGTGTGCTGAGGTAAGGGGCAAAAAGGGTAGGATATTAAAACATAACCACAGATAACAGTCAGAGCCTGCCTACATTTGCTCAGAAGAGAAGATGCTCCTCAAAGGAAGCCTTAACAGAAGCCATCATTAGGTCAGCATAGCCCTGCTAATGGAAAAGGTACCACTTACAGTAAAGGGCGGGGGCAAAAAAACTCAGAAAACACGGTACAGATCAGCACTGTATAGGGAAAGCAATCACATTCTTCATCAGTAAATAAACTGCCAGGAAAAGCTATATTGAAAAGAACAGTTCTGAGTATAGACTTCATTCAATGAAATCTCATTAAAATTATTATTGAATATTATAAAAACTGTCCCTACTGAGCCTGTGCGTCTGGAGCCTGTGCTCCGCAACAAGAGAGGCCGCGATAGTGAGAGGCCCGCGCACCGCGACGAAGAGTGGCCCCCGCTTGCCACAACTGGAGAAAGCCCTTGCACAGAAACGAAGACCCAACACAGCCATAAATAAATAAAAAAAAAAAAAAAAAAAAAAAAAACTGTCCCAATGTGATCCAGACTTATAATCTTAACTATGAGTCTTTCCATGAATTCTGCCTCACCATTGCTCCCATATAACTATCACAGTTAACGGCACTCTCTCATGTGGTTCCCTAAAGCTGCCCACACGTTTGGAAAAAGTCACTTTATAAATAAACTCTTCTTGAGTTATCTGAATTTGAGTGTTCCATCTGTTTCCTGTTGGGACCCTGCTGGAGAACTTTCTAATACTGGGCTGTCCAATATGATAGCTACCAGTCATATGTGGCTATTCAAATTTAAACGTAAATTAATTAAAATTAAATAGCATTAAAAATTCAATTCCTCAGTTTCTTAATTTAAAGTGAGCAATCGCCACATGTGTCTAGTGGCTACTGTACTGTACAGCACAGATACAGAATACTTATCTCAGAAAGATGTATTAAACAGCACTGTTCTAAAACATATCTTTGTTTATTCAAATGGATAATGAGTTCCTACTTTTACATAAGTCACCTTTTATTTGAGAATAAAATAATGAGCAAGAAACAAACAAAATCCCAACCCTCAAGATGTTTAGTAAAGAAAATTGAGATCTAATTCTGTCCCTTTTTTGTTCTAAAAATCTTCACTCTATTCCCACTGCTAATGGAATTAAGAACAAACTCTTGATCATAGTGTTCAAGGCCCCACAGGATCTACTCCCATATTTACTCATCAAACATTAATGAGATACCTTAATGGATCTTTTATTTTCTAGGCTATACAATCACAACTTGGGAACTCACAACAGGTGAGTGACAGACAGATCTTTATTTCAAACACATCAGTCTGGCTAGAGTCTGCACAATGTATTTGAGGAGATTAAGAACAGAGACATGCCAAAAAGTTAGACAGTTCCAGCAACAGCCCACAGGAGAGATGAAAAGTGTGAAAATTCATGCAATGGCAGTCATGAAACCAAGCAGGACCCTGTGGGGTTCCGGGGCATGGAAGCCTTTCTGTGTCTCCTGTTTCTTGTTTGTAGGGAATAGATTCCAGCCTCCATGAGCTTCCCTGATTTCCCAAGGGCAGATTCAAACAGTTGCTAATCAGGGAAGGGATGCGATTGTGGAGACAAGGGAGGAGCAGTCAAGAAACAATAGTGCAGCCTTGGGGCTGGGTCCTGGTTCCCTCTCAAGGGATACACATAACAATATCTTTCAGCTCTTCTGCAGAACTAAAACCCCTACTAAAGGGAAGAGGTTCCATAGAGAAGGTCACAGTTTGATAACCTAGAGAAACTCATCAGGAGGCCACCTGAGGCCAGATTAAAGGAACCAGAGAAGCTCATTAGGAGACCATGTGAGGCCAGATTAAAGGAGTGCAGGCCCTGCACACACCCTGATCCTTATCAGCAACTCTGCCCTTGAACCATTGCTATAAACCTCCTCACCAAATCCCTCCGGGTTGGGACACACGGTTTTGAGAGGCACGAACCCACTGTGGCCCCCTTTGCCTGGCAAAGCAATAAAGCTATTCTTTTCTACTCCACCCAAAACTCTGTCTCTAAGATTCGATTCAGCACTGGTGCACAGAGGCTGAGTTTTCAGCATCAGTCAGGATGAAGATAATAGACTTAAGGACTCTGAATGAGTAATCTGGGTAGGATGACACCGGCAGATGCTGGCAAGTGAAGAAGAGAGAACAATCTCTCTCACTAGACTTTACAGTCCTTGAGGGAGAGAAACTTTGCACATGTAATTTATCCCTCATAGCATCCAGCACAGTGCTTTGCACATAGTAGGAGCTCAGAAGTTATTTGTTGAATAAATAGAGGAAAGAAAGGTTGGATAATCTTTGGCAAATCTTTGGCAAATCTCATAACATTTCTAAACCTTATTTTTCACACCCATAAAATGAAGGTTTGCCCCAAATTGTTCCTATATTTCTAACTCATACTCTGTGAAAGGGTCATGTTCTCTTTTAAAAATTATAGAATAATCTGTTACTTTTATTGTGCAATATCTTGCATAAACAGCTGTTAAAAATGTGTTGGAAACATGCATGCATAATATAAATCTGCATTGGTACAAATAAAAGAAGACTTCTGAACTAGGAAGGCCACGATGCTGACCTTACAAAAACTAGTAAGTCTCAAATACTAAGGCATGAGGTTTAAAGCAAATGAAATTTATCTAATTCACAGTCAAAAGAAAATGTTATCAGTGCAGAGAGGAGCTCTGTATGGAGTTTAAAAAGCAAGAAAAAAATGTTTTTGTGGTTATTTTGTTATGTTTTCTTTTTGTTTTTGTTTTTTAACTGTGTGCCATTTTATTCAACCTTTTAAAATGACACATTTCCCTTTAAATGGGAAATCTTTATTTCACGGCAAATATGAATGATGATGCCCTTAAATTAGTTCCTCTCTACAGAAATAGCTTTAAAAATATTTTATGTTTAACACATAGCAGAGGCACAGATTCTAGTCCACATTTTTCGGGCATGAAAGACATACAAATAGACGAACATCAATGAAAAATGAATTAGCTTCTAAACCGCCACTGTACTGAGTGGCATGTCAGGAAAACTTCTTAACATGGTGTCCTAAAAAATCTTTCTGAAGCAAGGTTTGTGCTATGAAAATGAAATTAAAACAAACAAAAAATTAACTCTGAGATTTGAAATAAGGTTTTTAAAAATAACTTTATAAGAACAGAATGACTTAGCTATCAAGGGAAATAGGTTGAAGATTTCAAGTGTCTTGACCTTTCATATCGTTTGGGAAAGTACAATGCCACCCCAAGTAGCTGCCTGCTGGGGTGGAACTGGAAGTGAGTGGGAACCAACTTTGTCAAATGTCTGCCACAGCTAAGTATTTTACATGTGTCTTCTCAAATGCCATTCGCCATAACTCTTCACACATTTGCGCATGAAGACACTGAAGCTCAGTAAGTTTAAATACTTACCCCAGGAGGAAACACAGTAAGTGGTAGGATCAAACTGAACTGAGTCTAATCTCATACTTTATCTACCATACTTGAATGAGCAGTAACTTAAACCCAAATTAATGTTTTATATAAATTTATATCTTAAAAATAATGAGCAGAGTAGCATAGAATTTTGTGGAGTCAGTTAAAATTGTTTGAATCTGTGGCTTGATGGCTTTGTGTCCTTGGACAATTAATCTCTCAAATTTTTAGTTTCCTTACCAATAAAATGAAGATAATATAGCAATTATATCATAGGGTTACTCTAAGGAATAAAGAGATGAAGGATGTACAAGTTATAGCAAATAGTGAGGGCTCAAGACATGTCAGCAGTTATTACTGTACTTATCAAGAATGGCACCATTGTTACTAACACTTGCATTTCCTCAACTACACCAGCCAGCTGATTTCCCTAAGCTTTTCAAAACACTAAACCTTTATCTTGGAATGCCCTCATCAGTTCTCTTTCAACAGGAAATTTCTTAATTCATAACTCAAACTCAGTCCAAGCGCCTAAGTCATCTTTTCTGACTCTCCTCAATCTAAACTGAACAATAAAAAAAAATAAGACATAAAAATAAAAACCCCTCTCATCTGTTTTTCCACTAATTTCTCCACATATTTTAATTATAGTACCTGTGAAACTTCTTGTCATCTTTTATTTACACTCTGACTCATCTTTTAAATTGCCAAGTCTGTAATCCTAGTATCTACTCAGTGTTTGGCACTCAGTTAATGGCTGTGGATGAAATACATAGATGGAAAAATGGTTAACCACATTTTTATTATAGTAAATAATAATCAAATAGTTTTATTAATAAAAATTATTATTTATCTTTTTAAAAAAGTAATTAACAATCATCCTGTTAGCTGTCAAATATTTTATTCAATCAGTGTTTTTGTTCAAAGACTATTACCATTACTCCTTACAAGAAGGTACAACATAAACTTGGTGTGAGGATGAAACTAATATGTGGATCAGAAAACGGGAGTTTTGAAATAAGCAACCTGTGTGACCTTAACTAAGTTGAATCCCCCCCTCTTGTCCTTATTCTTCGCATCTGTAAAAGAAGGCCATGAGACTAAATGATCTCCAGAGTCCCTCCCAGCTCTTAGAACAAGAGGTGCTAGAGTTCTCTGTTGATATATAGTCTAGTAAGTGTCTAGTCAAGCACTGAGAACATGACACTGCAGTCTGGTGCATGTGTTCTCAGACCAGAGATGCCTATGCCAGATCCCATGATTTCAGCAGATATACCCCAAGCATGACAGAAACATTTGTGGGTTTGCACTGCAATAACATTCAAATTGTTTTACTGGTGATGTTCCTCACCTCCTCTGAATCTCAGAGATGGATATAAACCATGGCCTTCTCCTTTAACGATGTTGCCATGGAAAATCAGTCATACATATGTGCAAGCGCAGAGGCTAAGATCCACTCCAGTGACCAACAGGTAACTTTGAAAGTGACTGGAAGTGGAAGTGACTGAACGAGTCAGGAGTAGCCTGATACTTAATCACTGGCCCTTTCACTCACTGTTCTCACTTCAAGCTGTTTTGTGATAACTTGTCTCAATCCCTGCTTCCCATTTTTCCTCTCTTGCTGCTAGAGTTTACTGTCCTCCACTCAAGCCCAGCAAACTCTGGAACTGACACTGTTCTTAATAAAAAGAAATTGAAAAGATAGAGATTATTAATTTCAGTGATTCAGCATTAACCTAAATTTGCTGTGATCCCTGCTCTAATGGGTTTCAGATCTTGCCAGCTCCTAGGTCAGTGACTATTCCTATAAATCACACTACGGTTACTATTAAATAGAAGGAGAATGTTCAAAATCGAAGGTTTTACTTAGGTTCAGAGTAGAAACCAAGGATACTGTGTACATTAAAGGTACCTAAATGCATGTCTCAGGTTCATGCAGTGAAAATACAAAATACAGATAATCAAGGTATTTAACCATATTTCCATCTTTTATGTTAAAATTTTTGTCATTTCTTTTATAAAGTGATGGCTTGGTTATTTAATGGTAATATGACATTTTTATTTGACATAGCAGAATAACAGAAAACCTTCTGTCAGTCTCACAGGTTGTGTGTGTATGGGCATGTGTTTTGTTTCTAACTGTTTAAATAAATATAAAGCTTTGGGAATTAATGGTTTAAAACAATGAAATAAGAAATCTGCTTAATCTCACCATCAAAAGTGACTAAATCAGTTAATTGTGCTGCTGACATATAAACAGATTGAAATAATTTCTCTGCTTTTGAAACTGGACCTATTTTCTCAGCTTGTTCAGGACTTTTTATATCAATTGCATTGCATTTAAAATAGCATTTGTGTTAAACTGCTTTTAAAAGTTGGTATAATAGTGGAA
This sequence comes from Eschrichtius robustus, assembly GCF_028021215.1. Classification (NCBI taxonomy): domain Eukaryota; kingdom Metazoa; phylum Chordata; class Mammalia; order Artiodactyla; family Eschrichtiidae; genus Eschrichtius; species Eschrichtius robustus. The sequence continues at coordinate 72,473,834 of NC_090830.1, forward strand.
TCAGATAGATATTCTTCAGACCTTAGTTCCAAGACTTATTAACAAGGTGACCAAATACCAGCTATGTAAGCTAAGCTTCAGTCTCCTCATCTATAGAATAAGGATGACAATACTTGCTTTAGGGGTTGTTGTGAGAATTAAATAAGATAATGTACATAAAACATGTAGGGCCGTAACTGTCTTATAACTGACATTTAATAAATTGTATTTATTATTAGCAATAAAAATAATTGTCTGTTAGACCACTGAGGGTAAAGAGCAGAAACTATTTTATTCACTGCTGTATTTCCAGTGCTTGGCCATAATAGATGCTCAGTGTTTATTGATGTGAATGAAAAAAAAAATGATTGAAGTGATGAATGAATTAACATATGAAACATGATAGAGATCTATCTGAAAAAGATTTGCCTATTTTCATCTAAAAGATTGTAGATCTTGTTACACAGGACATGGACCCCTTGAAAATAGTATAATCTTCAGGACAGTCAATGTAGACAAAATATAGATACCTAGGCCAAAGTTCACAAATCCTCTAATTTCAGTTAATGGTTAAATTGTGTATTATGTCTTCACTGACATTTCAATTTCCAAAATCCCTTTATTGAGTCATTGTCAGGGGTTGCTAGCATATTTCAGAAGGAGATATGGCTCATTCTAGAAATCCTTTTGATTTTGTGATGCCTGACCCAACACCAGCTTCATGACAGTGCCTATGCACGAAGAAAACAACTGCGATATTAAATAAGAGTGGCTGTAAGAAAGTGGAAGAATGCAATATTTTGTGTTGTCAATTATACCTTGAGTTCTTATCGCAAAAGCTTTTTTTTATGACATTCAAAACCACTACCAGAGTCTAATATGCAATGATATGGCATTATACACACAGACCAAATAAATTATTTTCCATCTTTTAAACAGAACCACTGTTCTTTAGTAATTTTTCTGTCTCTACAATGCTTTGGGAGGTAGAGTATTAGAGCAATACTGATGTCATTAAAATTTTATCGTCTGTCATTCCTACAGTTTCTTAAGTCTAATTTCCACTCCTTTTGTTTCCTAAGCCAGGTTTTCATAGTTTAATTATACTCAATATGTCAAACTTCAGCCAACAGTGAGCTTTAGAGTTTGAGTTACAGTCTAATTTTTTCTATTGCCCGTACATACGAAATCTAGACCACATAGATTTCCACCATTTTGATTACTGTTTTCACTTTCACCATCAATTGTAATCTGTGTCTTTCAGACATGTTTATTTTTAACACTATAAAATAAGAGTACAATGGATTTATTTTTTATTGATTAAAGTAAATACTTTCTATCATTGCTGTCTTCAATTAGCACTTTCAAGGCTCGTAATTCAAAGAGTTTCAGATTCTGCAGCATGGAGGAAAGTTAAAGAAAGGTTCCACTTTGAAGAAACTTAGCCTATAAAATTCTTTTTCTTTAAAATTAATTTTAGCAGGTAATAATTTTCTTCACAATTAAAATTTCCTTATAAATCGGCATATTCTTTTATATCAAGTCTGCTTAGCCTATTGAAAAGATATTATTTTTTATGAAATTTGATTTGTGCTTATATCTTTAACAGAAAAAAGTCTCGTAAACAAGATCTAATTTATGTGCAGTCAGAATAACTACTAATCCATGTGGTGTAATTTGAAAGGCACCAATGGCTCCTGCTTGAAAATATTCTGTCCCTCCCATGCACCCACTCCCAGACCCTACCCGGTATATGAAATTTTCCATTCCTCTCTATTACATTTAAAATATACATACGGCATTTCACACTGAGGTACCAGACCAAGATAATGATTTTCAAAAGAAATAATTAACCTCACATATATAATGAAGGTATAAAGGTCAAAATGTGTGGAGACTGAGGAAGATTTTTAGGAGAGGATTTATATGGACAAAGCTAATCTGAGATTCCCATCCTCCCCCTACATCCTCATTCACACAAGTCTAAAAGGGACCATTTAGAAAGTGTAATATGAGTCCCTGGCAGCTGAGATTCAGTGGGCAAATGTAAACTCTCTCCTGAGAAATCTACCTGCTAAGAGGTGGTTGGCTAGTTGCTGATGAATAGACAGAAGAGGTGACTGAATTCTAATGTGTGAACATTTTCTGTGGTCCAGAGGTGAACCTCTTGCCAAAGAAAGCTGGTCTGGGGTCAACTTGGTTTTTGTTCAAGATCATTTCCTCCATCAGTAAATAAAGCTAAGTTATATCGATGACTGGATTTAAGAATAAGCAGGCAGCTGCAGGAGAGGTATCACTCACATCAAGTGAATTGCAGGTGAAATGGGGACCTTCAAGGAACTCGTGAAATCACTGGTGCCAGATTTTTTTCCATTTGCCCCTCCAGATCCACTCACTACCATTTTTCATCACACTCTAAGCCCAAATTTTATAAAGATGTTTCCTTGTTCCCTGCCTTCAGGTGGGTTTGGTCAGTAGGAGGCACAGGAAGATGAGAGGAGAGTAAGGTTGGGGTATTTATTTTCTGGTTGCTATTCTGAGGGGTTGCTATAAGCTGACTGTGTTTGTCTCCTGAAGACACAGCTCCTGTCAGGCAGCCTTCTTCATACACAAACTGGGGAAGACTCATTCACAGCCCTATCTCGAATGAATTTTTCTCTCTGTTTCTCTGCCTTCTCACTCCTCCATGGCAGAAGGTAAATTCTCAGGGAAGTGCTGAACAGCCTTAGTTTAGAGAAAAAGGAACAGGAAGCCCTTTTATGACCAAGCCCAGTCCCTTGTCTAGCTTTGTTAGCTCTAGTTCTCCTGGAAGGGAGGAGGGGCAAGTGACGGGCCACAGCAAAAGCACAAAAGTAGGTAGGCGCTAGTGGCAAAAGATATTCTCATTCTCAATCTAATCAGCAACATTTAAAATGAAATGAAATATCATTTGGCCAATGGCATGTGTAATAGATACTTGTGCTACCACGTCTTCTCAAATATGCAGATTTAGTGAGTGATTCTTCTGCAGACGATCAAGGCACAGAGGTTTCAAGGTCCTTCAGTAAGCTTTAATTAATGCTATCAAACAGAGCCTAGAAAACGCCCGCATATCTGAGAGGCAAAACTAGATACTGTACATTCAAAAGGGAACCTATAAAATAACCATTTGAAATGTGCTTATGAATCCGAAGCGGTTACTGCCGCTATTTTACTATCTCTTCAGGAGATTTATACATCACTCTTCATCTTAAGTTTGCAAGGCAAAACTAGGTAACACCTCGGCTTCATTATTATTTAGCCCTGAACAAAACTCAGTAAATTTAACTTAATAAATGATATCATCTATTTCGGTTCAGGGGGAGTTCAGAGTCTTAAATGTTAGGTTTTTATTTATTTAATGACCACTGCTCTCTTTCCCAAGGGTCAACTTTCCTCCCCACTGAGACTGTGCAAACTGGCCTACCCAGTAGTAGAGACGGACATCTGGGGAGTCATAAACCAAGCCTCTCTGAGCTGGGGTGATTTGGACGCAGTGTTATATATCAGTTCCAGACGTCAGGGAAGACTGATAGAGCAGTGCAAATCTCCCGATGAAGCACAGCTGAGTTGCAGGAGATTGCTGTGATGATAATCGCCAGAACAAACCATAAATTCTGGACGCAGAATTAGGAATGGTCTGTAAACAGCAAATAATGGGTGTCTAAATTGAAAATGAAGCTATCTATTGCCTGTAATATTTCTTGCAGTGTGGCTTAGGGAGCCAGTAACGTTCGAGACAGGCATGATGTTTCTCAATGTCTCCCATTAGAAAGCCAAGCATATTAACTCCTCCTTCCATCAACCTCCGGAAACGGAACTAAATGAACTAGCTGGAAATCATGGGGCATAAAATACAGATTTAACACTGTGCAGCAAGAACATTACAGGTTAACAAAAAATACAGAGAAGCACAAGTATTGCATTTAAAGAACCACCGTAGCAAGCACTAAAGGAAAGAGCTTAAATAATTTACCTGGGTCACTCTCTCACACACACTTCTACATAAAAAAATGAATAAAACTTGACTTTCCTGCACCTGATTGTACGGAGATGTCAGTCAATTCAGTGTGAATCTTGATTACACAACAATTTTAAAGATATGGAAGTATGTGGATCGAGGATAACTACGGATATATACTGTTGAAACTGGGCTATGACTTGAAGGATATTTTTGCCACTTTATTAAATAGGTAAGAATCATGTAATAAGCACATTTTTAGTTCACTGGGATAATTTATAAATAAGTATGTTACTTGTTACAAGTATGTGAAAAAAATGTCTTCCACCATTTTATAAATAAAACACCATTTTTGCTCTATTTAAATGCTTTGTTCTTATGACAACAAACTAAAGCCAAGATTTATAGGTTAGTGGCATCTAAATTCATGAAAATTTACTATTACTCCTGCTAAAACAATATAAGCATACAATCCATTTAACCAAGATTTTAATTTTTTTATACTGAACTTATGGAAGGATAAAAATTCTTGTGGATTCTTGGTACTGTAATGAAATAGAAAGTTCTCTGTATTGATCTAAGCTGATAAAGTGCATGAAGCAGTTCACCATGAATGTGGGGTGGGGGTAGGCTGGTGCTGTTCAAGATATTTGACAAGCACTTCAGCATGGGCAGGGGGCACTTAGGGACCAGGAGCAGTAGGGTGGGAGCTATTGCTTATTGGTATGAAAGTATCTACGTATTTAAGTCATCAGTGCTCTGTAGGGGCAAGATGCTGAATGTTAGCTTGGCAGCATTTGCTGCTGGAGAGGTGAAGGAGAAAAATTTAAATTAATACACAGCAATCACAAGGCATACCGGGGACTCTTTATAAGCATTGTGCCTCAATTAGAAGGTGTCTCTACCCAAAAGAATGTTCCCTACCCCCACCTCCATCACTCTATAGGCCAGAAATAGTCAAGTTAAAGAGAAAGAGAGCTAAGAGACAAAAATACTACTTCTGAATTAACAAGTAAAGCCACGACCAATATTTTGCAGAGTACATGGAAGAGAACCAAAGGCTAAATAATACCAATAATGTAACAATGATAATGTCAAATATTAATAGTTTACTTGTAAGGTACCAACCACTGGATCTACAGACATTATTTTATTGAATCCTCTCAATGACCCTACTAAGTAATTACGGTCTGCTTTTGCCATAAGCAAACCGAGGCTGAGAGGAGCAAACTGTTCCTCGTGAACACAGAGCTACAAGGTGATAGACTCAGACTTAGGACACAGGTGTGTCTGATTCCTGAGGTTTTAATTGCTATGTCACTTTTCTCCCATATTGCTAAACACTTGTTTCTAGAAATATACCTTACGTTATTAGATTAGCAAATATTAACTGAAAAGAACCCATGTACAAAAGAGCAATACCCCAGCAAAGAATATGTTTGACAAGAGCAGTATGAGGCACAAAAGAGGACCATCGGGCAATGGAAGAAGGACACAATTTCATACAGAACATAAGTTAATTCCTTTGCATCCTTGGAGCGGAGGGATATGAGTTGAATATCAAAGAACCACTGGAAAACTTACACATTTTGTGATATACCATAGTTATTGTACAATTAAATATATGTTATTCTCACCTTAAGTTATAAGATTGGTCAGCCTAACCAAATAATTTTATCGTCTTAATAAAATTTGAACCAAAGAACGTCTTCATGTCCAAAACTCCTGACCTATCCACCCAAACTTGGATCTCTTCATCACCAGCCATGAAGGGCCACGCACTGGAAATGCAGATACCACCCCAGCTCCTCCTACTCCTGCCAATACTCATCAGGGCCTTTTATTAATACTGCTGGAATCCACTCATTCTTAACCACCACCACTACCATACTCCTTTATTGCTTGTACTACTGTTACCATTCTCTAACTGGTCTACCTGTAACTTTCACCCTCCCAGCCTCTGAGCCAATGCATTCTCCAATCCGCAGTCAGTGTGATTTTGAAATAAAGAAATAATTAGAAATTCCCTTCGTGTCGCATCCCCCACTTTAAAGCCCATCACTGGTTTCCCTTTAAAAGTTTTCTAACAGGGACCCAAATCCTTACATCCTAAAGGTCCTAAAGTCTTATATCCTAAGGCCGTGATTTGGCTTCTGCCTAACCATCTCTCCAGCTCTGTCTCAGGCCACCTCTTTACTATTTATGTGCCAACCGTTACAGCTTTCCAGATTCTTAAACATGTCATTCCCTCCCTCTCCACAGGGCTCTGTTCATGCTGTTTTCTCAACTCAGAATTCTCTTCCCACACTCACCTCCTGTATTCAGATCGTGGGTATTTCCCGCTCATCCTTGAGATCTCAGTTGCAATGCTGTTTCTACCAGAAAGCCTTCGCAGACTCACAACACTTAGAGATGCTTATTACAGCTTGTAGTTATAAATATTTTTTGGTCATTAATTAATGTACATCTCCCCCAATTAATAGACTGGAAATATTAGGAGGGCAAAGGACTGAGTCACTTTTTTTTTTTTTTTTTTTTTTTTTAATAATGAGAGCCTCTGGGAACTACATTTTTGTCTTTTTTTTTTTTTTTTTTTTTTTATGGCTGTGTTGGGTCTTCGTTTCTGTGCGAGGGCTTTCTCTAGTTGCGGCAAGCGGGGGCCACTCTTCATCGCGGTGCGCGGGCCTCTCACCATCGCGGCCTCTCTTGTTGCGGAGCACAGGCTCCAGACGCGCAGGCTCAGCAATTGTGGCTCACGGCCCTAGTTGCTCCGCGGCATGTGGGATCCTCCCAGCCCAGGGCTCGAACCCGTGTCCCCTGCACCGGCAGGCAGACTCTCAACCACTGCGCCACCGGGGAAGCCCAGGACTAAGTCACTTTTGTTCACCACTCTCCTCAGCACTTAGTATATGCCTGACACTTATAATCTGCAATAATTATTATTGAATAAGCTAATGAATTAATTGCTCATATTTATAAGGATATTAGATATTTTTATAAGAATATTGGGGCTGAATGGCCCTTATTACAACTAATATTTTCTTACTTGAGTAAGCAGTACTCTGTGGAAAATACTATCTTACCAATGTTTATTCCTATGTGGGTGGACTACATTTTTCATTCATCTGCTAAATTACCTGGTACATTTTTAACTTGTACAACTGCCAAATATGTAAGATTTCACTGGGAAAATGGCACATCATATAAAAGAATAACAATAGTTCTAAAGGACTATTTTGTAAAATAATTTTAAAAGACTGATAACGTTACGCTAACAAATTATAAATTATGAGACATTTACCTCTTTAATTTACCTTACCAGTTGCCTATATAGCTTTGATATACCAAATGTTACTTAAAATATCTTATTTTCTAAAAAAATATATATTTTTTTATTTTACATTATACATATATTATGTATTACATATTTTTATATATATATATATAACCTCCTTTAACATTTAGCTTGTAAAGTAATTATCTTTTCTGAAAATGTGTAATTTACATTTGTTCTGGTCTTGAGGTTAAAAAAGGTACTTGAAATCACCTATCATTTATAGGAACAAGTATTGTCATGATGTCTATTAATATTCTCCATATTTCGTTATTTTTAACTTGTGACCCAGTATCATTAATTCATATGAAGCAAAATTTTAAGTTTTAAGTGTTCCAGAGCACTGTTTCTCAAACTTCAGTGTCCATAAGAATCACCTGTGGATCTTGTTAAAGTGTAGCTTCTGTTTCTTTAGGTCTACCTGCAGTCTGGAATTTTGCATTATTAACAATCTCCCAGGTGATACTGATACAGCAAGTCCATGAACCATACTTTGAGTAGCAAGGATATAGAATAAATCAAATACTCATAACTAAATCCCACACTGCTGAGATACCCGACATTCTCTGTTCTTTTTCTTTTTGCTTTGAATTCTGGCACACAAACATATACAATCCCTTAATGTTATCAATGTCAAAAATCAAAAGTCAATTACCACTTGGCAACCTATACCACCTATCTGTTTTTGAAATATCAAAATCTAACCTGGAATAGTAGCTATAGTATTAGGCAAAATCATGGAAGATATTATGAGGAGTAATTATAGCAGTCTAAAACAAACTTCTAAAGATTGCCCGGCCACCCACATATGAGCAGGAGTTTGCATAAAAGCTGTCCTATTTAGGAAATTATCTTTTCTACAGGTTCACAAGAGTGTTGAAGGGTTTTCTAACTATTGTTTTTCATTGATCAACAGAATATGGAAAACAAAAGAATCTTACTAAATATGTACAGAAATTGCTTCATTTGTAAATGGAAAATTGAGTCAAACAAAAGTCCAGGACCAGATGGCTTCACTGAGGAATTCTACTAAACATACAGAGGAGAATTTATACCAATCCTTCTCAAACTATTCCAAAATACTGAAGAGGAGGAAACTCTCCTAAATTCATTCTATGAAGCCACCATCACCCTGACACCAAACTCAGACAAAGACATTATTAAAAAAAAAAAAAAAAAAAAAAAAGAAAGAAAATTGCAGGCCAATATCTTTGATGAATACAGATGCAAAATTCCTCAACAAAATATTAGCAAACCCAACCCAACAACACACACAAAGCATCATACACCATGATCAGGTTGTATTCATTCTAGGGTTGCAAGGATGGTTCAACATACACAAATCAGTAAATGTGATACACTACATTAACAAAAGGAAAGACAAAAACCACATGATCATCTCAATAGATGCAGAAAAGGCATCAGACAAAATTCAAAATTCATTCATGATAAAGACACTCCCAATGCAATAGAAATAAAAGCAAAAATAAACAAATGTGACCTAATAAAACTTAAAAGCTTTTGCACAGCAAAGGAAATCATAAACAAAACGAAAAGACAACCTATGAACTGGGAAAAATATTTGTAAACAATGTGAGCGACAAAGGCTTAATTTCCAAAATATATAAACAGTGCATACCACTCAATAACAAGAAAAAAACAACCTAATCAAAAAATGGGCAGAACACCTAAATAGACATTCTCCAAAGAAGACATACAGATGGCCAACGGGCACATAAAAAGATGCTCAACATGCCAATTATGAGAGAAATGTAAGTTAAAACTACAATGAGGTATCACCTCACACTGATCAGAATGGCCATCATTAAAAAGTCCATAAACAATAAATGCTGGAGAGGGTGTGGAGAAAAGGGAACCCTCCTACACTATCGGTGGGAATGTAAATTGGTGTAGCCACTATGGAAAACAGTATTGAGGTTCCTAAAAAACTAAAAATAGAGCTACCATCTGACCCAGCAATCACACTCCTAGGTGTGTATCCAAAGAAAACCATAATTCAAAAAGATATATGCACCCCAGTGTTCATAGCTGCACTATTTACAATAACCAAGACATGGAAGCAACATAAATGTCCATTGACAGATGAATGGATAAAAAGAGGTGGTATACATATATATATACAGTGAATACTACTACAAATGAAATAATGTCATTTGCAGCAACAAGCATGGACCTAGAGATTATCATACTAAATGAAGTAAGTCAGACAGAGGAAGATAAATATCATATGATATCACTTATATGTGGAACCTAAAATATGATACAAACAAACTCATTTATAAAACAGAAACAGACTCACAGAGATAGAAAACAAACTTATGGTTACCAAAGGGGAATGGTGCGGGGATAAATAGGAGTTTGCGATTAGAAGATACAAACTACTATATATAAAATAGATAAACAAGGTCCTACTGTATAGCACAGGGAACTATATTCAATATCTTGTAATAATCTATAATGAAAAAAGTATGAAAAAGTACACCAAAAGCTACCACAACATTCTAAATCAACTATACAGTAAGCCCCCTACATACAATCCTTCAAGTTGCAAACTTTCAAAGATGTGAACACGTCCAATCACATAAGTTAGTTCACGTGTCTGGCGTACATTGTCATATGCGTGCATCCTCTACAAGTGGCTGTGCTTTTGTGTACTTTACTGTACAGTACTGTATACAGTACAGTAGTACTGTGTCTTTATTTCAAGCCCAGGATGTCCAGAAGCAAGTGTAAAAACAGTGGTGATGTAGCTGGTAATGCTAAGAAGTGCCAGCTGTTGTACTGTACTACTGTACTTTTCTAGGCACTCTACTGTAAGATTAAAAATGTTTTCTTTATTTTTTGTGTTTGTTTGTTTCTGTATTATTTGTGAAAAGTATTATAAACCTATTACAGTATAGTACTATAGAGCTGATTGTGTTAGTTGGGTACCTAGGCTAACTTTGTTGGACTTATGACCAAATTGGACTTACGAATGCCATCTAGGAATGGAACTCGTTTGTATGTAGAAGACCTACTCTACTTCAATTAAAAAAAAAAAAAAAAAACTCTCACCAAAGTGGGTATAGAGGGAACATTTCTAAACATAATAAAAGCCACTTACAACAAACTCACAACACAACACGATACTCAATGTTGAAAAGCTGACAGCCTTCCTGCTAAATGCGGGAACAAGACAAGGATGCCCACTATCACCGCTTCTATTCAACATCGTGTTGTAAGTCCTAGCCACAGCAATCAGACAAGAAAAAGAAATAAAAGGTATCCAAACTGGAAGGGAAGAGATAAAACTATTCACTATCTGCAGATGTCATGATACGCTACATAGAGAACCCTAAAGTCTCCACACAAAAACTATTAGAACTAATAAATGAATTCAGCAAGGTAGCAGGATACAAGATTAGTATACAGGGCTTCCCTGGTGGCGCAGTGGTTGAGAGTCTGCCTGCCAATGCAGGGGACACGGGTTCGAGCCCTGGTCTGGGAAGATCCCACATGCCGTGGAGCAATTGGGCCCGTGAGCCACAACTACTGAGCCTGCGCGTCTGGAGCCTGTGCTCCGCAACAACAGAGGCCAAGATAGTGAGAGGCCCACGCACTGCGATGAAGAGTGGCCCCTGCTCGCCGCAACTAGAGAAAGCCCTCGCACAGGAATGAAGACCCAATGCAGCCAAAAATAAATAAATAAATTAATTTAAAAAAAAAAAAAAGATTAATATACAGAAATCTGTTGCATTTCTTTATGCCAACAATGAAATATCAGAAAAGGAAAGTAAAAAATAATCCTGTTTAAAATTGCATCCAAAAAAAAAAACCTGGAAATAAACTTAACCAAGGAGGTGAAAGACCTATATGCTGAAAATTATAAAACACTGATAAAGGAAATTGAAGACGGTGCAAAGAAATGGAAAGATATCCCATGCTCTTGGATGGGAAGAATTAATATTGGTAAAATGGACATACTATCCAAAGCAATCTACAGATTTAATGCAATCCCTATCAAAATACCTATGACATTTTTCACAGAACTAGAACAAATTATCCTAAAGTTTTTATGGAACCACAAAAGACCCAGAACTGCCAAAGCAATTCTGAGGAAAGAGAACAAAGCTGGAGGTATAACCCTTCCAGACTTCAGACAATACTACAAAGCTAAACTAATCAAAACAGTATGGTACTGGCACAAAAACAGACACATAGATCAATGAAACGGAATAGATATCCCAGAAATAAACCCATACACCTATGGCCAATTAATCTATGACAAAGGAGGCAAGAATATACATTGGAGAAAAGACAATCTCTTCAGCAAGTGGTGCTGGGAAAACTGAACAGCTACATGTAAATCAATAAAATTAGACCACTCTCTCACACCATATACAAAAATAAACTCAACATGGTTTAAAGGCCTAAATATAAGACATGACACCATAAAACTCCTGGAAGAGAACACAGGCAAAATATTCTCTGACATAAATCATAGCAATATTTTCTTAGATCAGTCTCCCAAGGCAAAATAAATGAAAGCAAAAATAAACAAATGGGACAAAATCAAACTTAAAAGCTTCCATATATACAGTGGAATATTACTCAGCCATAAAAAAAATGAAATATTGTCATTTGCAACAATATGGATGGATCTAGAGAATATCATACTAACTGAAGTAAGTCAGACAGAGAAAGACAAATATATCACTTACATGTGGAATCCAAAAAATAATACAAATGAATCTATATACAAAATAGAAACAGATTCACAGACATAGAAAACAAACTTAAGGTTACCAAAGGGGAAAGGGAGTGTGGGAGGGTAAATTAGGGGTATGGGATGAACAGACAAAAACTACTGTACATAAAATTGATAGGCAACAGGGATTTACTGTGTAGCAGAGGGAGCTATAGTCTATATCTTGTAATAACCTATAACGGAAAATAATCAGAAAAAAATCAGTTTTTCACTGAATCTCAACTTTGATTCCTACAGATATTTTTTTCACACTTGTTTTTTGTTTCTTTGTTTGCCTATATCATATAAAATTTCTCCACCCTAACGGATAATTTTTGTCCTAATTCTTCCTATGTTTTGGGGGGAAATTTTTCTCACAATGGAAAATAACCTGGAAAAAAAATATATATATATAAAACTGAATTACTTTTCTGTACAACTGAAGCTAACACAACATTGTAAATCAACTAGACTTCAATTTTAAAAAAGAACTGGAGGGACTTCCCTGGTGGCACAGTGGTTAAGAATCCACCTACCAGTGCAGGGGACACTGGTTCGAGCTCTGGTCGGGGAAGATCGCACGTGCCGCAGAGCAACTAAGCTCGTGCACCACAACTACCGAGCCTGCACTCTAGAGCCCGCGTTCCACAACTACTGAAGCCTGCACGCCTAGAGCCCATGCTCCTCAACGAGAGAAGCCATCGCAATGAGAAGCCCGCGCACTGCAACAGAGTAGCCTCCGCTTGCCGCGACTAGAGAAAGCCTGTGCACATCAACATAGACCCAACGCAGCCAAAAATAAATAAATTTATTAAAAAAAAAAAAAGAACTGGAAAAAAATTACCTAACTGTCAAGTATCTATTACATACCAGAAGCTGTGCTATTCTCTGTATATGTATCTTACCTACTTCAGTAGCCACTCTGAGGTAGAATATGATTATTTACATTTTAAAGAAGAGGAAATAAAGTCAAATACATTTAAAAAAAATTATGACTGGTAGAGTCCATATTTTTTACAGTATATACTACATATTTTAAATGTTTAGCAGTATTTTTAACATTTTTATTATAACATCCTTTGAAACTGAGCTGTTATGTACATGCCTATTAAATAGGCTCATGATATCTGGCTCTGCTCTGCTGATGTGTCAGTACAATAATATTTTTGCAACTACATAAAGAGCACTACTATTTATGCCCTGTATTGGGATCACATTCCTGACCTTTCCCCCTTACTGGAGTTATATCAAGCTTGGTTTCTCACATGAGACATTAATTACATATACAGTAATACACAAGCAAATTTGGAATTTTGAGTCACTAAAGATCAAAGTGTCCCACTCACCTTCTGTTGAGGCAACTATTTAATTGCAGGCTAGTACATTTTAATCCTAAGTATTTAAGATCAAATTACCTAGCCAGAGATAGATCCTGAAAAACCGGGTTAAAGCAAACTTAGGCCATGGCTTAGAAGGGCACAGAGATAACAGGGTAAAAGACCCAGAAATGTAGAGAACACTCCAAAAAACTCCAATTAAATGCATCAATTTTTAAGCCTTAAACAACAACTACCCCTTACGTGAATAAGTTGGGAAAATGTCATGGATCAAAATCAGGTATTATGCAAGTATAAAACATAGCAGTTTGAAAGACCAAGTAAATATTAACAATGAATGAACGAAATACACCGTAGCTGTATTCAAAAGCACAAAGGCTTCTGAGGCCATAAGCCATCTGATGAAGGAAAAGTGATCTCATCAGGATAATCTAACCATCACTCTCCAATAGTATCAATGCTTTAACTAGTCCACACAGGTTCTGAGCTATCTAGGTTTTTCATTATTGTCATTTTCATTATCCTCATCATTATTGTTTTCTTCTTGAATTTCCTATAACTATTCTTTGGGTTTAGAATCTGTTGACACAATTTCAAGGAAAAACAACTGGAATTAGTGAAGAGCTTGTAAATTTATTTTTTCTTACTAAATAACAAGGGCAAGAAAGTCAATCTGTTGACCATAAAGTGCCTCAAGTGATTATGTTTTCTTTCTTTATTCTCAGTAATTATTCCCAATTCCTCAGACCCAAACAAAGTCCCATCACAGAGGAGGCATATTTCTTGAAGCCGTAAAATAATTTAAAGATATCACCTCAATACATGTATGGTGGCAAAATACGTTCAGCTAGGTGATGCCTGTATGGTGGTTTAATTATGGTTCCCAAGATGGCAATCCTGCATTTACACCACACAAGCAGCCCCACAAAGATACAGTTCACTGCCTCAATGGATTCAGCAATAAAAAGGAACACATTTAAATACTAAAGCCATTGTGCATGAATAAATGGCAAAATAAAGGAAACCCTTTTAAGTGCTTTCCAGCCATTTAACCCAGAACAATTCAATTTCCCTTTATTTGTTCCTCGTAACAACTTTTTCCCCTAGGTAAAACTCGGAGAGCATAGTACCATTATGACCTTGAATTTGGTATAAAGCAAGTAACGTATATTGATACTACCAATAGCTTTTCATGTATGTGATTTTCCTGTTTATAAGGAGAATTTTTTTTTTTTTTTTAATGGAAAGCCAAACCAAGATTTGGGGCTTGCTCTTTCTAAAGTTTCTATGATATCCTTGTCCTAGGCCTCAAGTTATTTATTGCAGCTCAATTTGGAGAGATAGGGCAGGGTTGTCCCTAGATTATTTTCTTCAGTCTACAAATTAAGTTAAGCTCAGGGAGTAAGGAAAGTAAGTTAAGCTGAAAATTAACATAACAATTATTTACACATGTTAACTTTCATAATAATTTCATACTTATTACTTCATTTAGCACTCCCCTCAATCTTATAATGTCAACAAGCCTGGTATTAGAGCCCTTGTAAATTATTATAGATTCATTCAGATATGTACATTGATTGGCTTTTGATATATATTTTACCACAAAAGACTACTTAACTAGTCAGATTACTACTAAGACTACTCAGTCTCCTCTAAGTTTTCACTAAAACACCCATGAAAACATATGGAAAAAAGTCAAAAATTAATAACAATATTGATAACTATGTCTTGCAGTTAACCTATGTTTAAAATTATTGAATATCATTAGGCTTAATCACTTAGGATTAGGTCAGTTTTTTAAATAGTGAGCTGATTTAAAGTTTGTTTCAAGGAAATACTAGACAAATAATAGTACAGGTGATGTTTAGATATGGAAACAAATGTGAAATGGTGTAATTATGATGGAAGTTTAGGAAACTCTAATTCATTGTAGGTATAAGTATTTTAGGTAGGCAAAGCATTGTCTAACCCAATTTAGATCAGTAGCTCTTTCTACATCTAGTTTGAGATTCCACATTTCAGAAAATACTGGGTAGAAAATGGAAGGAACTAGAGACAGTGCATTGAATTCTAGGAGCTGGGGCCCAAACAGGTAAGCAGTAAGTGGAGTAGTCATACAAAAAGATTCTAATATCAGTACGTAGTGGGTATTGTAGCCTTTTTGCCATGTACTTTACCTGATCAAGGTTTCAGAAAGCCAAAATATAGAGATAAAAAATAATATTTCAAGCCTGTTAAGCCATATTAGATAAAAGCCTGCTAGACATCTACAACTGTTTTATAAATCATATGCATTAATCTGTCTTCATCTATACATGTGAAGGGGAATTCAGCCACCTTGGCAAAACAAAATAAGTAAAAAAGACATTCTAAGATACACAAACGCTGAAAGAATGTATTACTAGATGTCACACACCACAGAAAATACTAAACAAAGGTCTTCAAGTAAAACGGAATCACCAATATTCTTGGTGGCACAGAGTACAATATTGGGTGGAACACATTTATATAAATAACTCTGAAATAAAAAGATATTTAGAAGAATTAGATTATGAATGTGAAGAGCTGAGTAATAACTTAGTCCAGGTATTCTGCTTATATTTTTCTCTTTGATGTAGTATACACAATAGTGATTAATGTTTTAAGAATATGCTAAATTACTCAGAAGGGCTCTTTCAATAAATATAACATAAAAAGCGTAAGTGATTAAAAAACACTGTATCATAACTTATTTGGCAGTGTTTTGTTGTCTTTCTTAGTGGTATGTAAGTTAATGATGTATCTTACTATCTATTTAATGATAGGTTTGATAAAACACAGCACTACTTTAAAAATTAAAAATGCAGAATTAAGAGAGAAATCTAAGAACAATTCTTTGGGTAAAATACAATGATACAGGCAAATATTTGAAACATTTAGCGATAAGAAAATGGAAGTAAAACAGACAAAAGAAACAAATGGGATAAATAAAATAAGGCAATTTTCAAATGTTCCCAATACATTTTTAAATAATTTTTAAATTTCTGGAAAAATATAACACAATTTTGTCATGAAAAGGTAGACAATCATCAAGGAACTACAACTATACAAAAATTGAATGAATAAAGATATTTAAAAATTATCTCCATTAAAATTTCTATGATTTAACTTATTCCTGTACAGATTTATATATAAAATTTTACAAATTCTATATATTACTATATAATCCTTAGGTTCTGAATTTCTTTCAGAATATAAAATATTTGGAAATTTTTGAAGTCCTGCAACATATGTATTTATGTCTATGCAATTTTAAAATATCAATAAAACAGATTATGAAAAAAAAACATGACCAAACTGACTTAAGATAGCCTGAAAAGCTAATTTGTGAAGTAGCCAAAATATATTTTCAAATAATTCCAAGTAGAGTTTAAGCTCAGGAAGCTTAATGGGTGAGTTCTTTTAAACTTTTAAGGGATGATAATTTTTTTTTAATTCTCATATAATAGAAATTGTTGCAGAACAAAGAAGAATGGAGAAGATTCTCAATCCATCTTACTTGCTAGTGTAAGCTTATTTAAGAAAATTTGACAAAAGTATCACCAAAACAACAACAAAGAAGACACAGTAGATCTTATCTGTGAAAACAGATGTAAAATATTCTTAAATAAAATACAAGCATGTTTCACACACACAAAAGAATTCAGACTGAGATGGCTCCATTAGTGAATTCTACCAAAAATTTAAAGTCATGCTACTATATATAGAGAATCTCAAACATACAGAAAAAAGGAACATTATCCAACTCATTTATGATGCTAACATAACCCTAATACCAAAACCACACTAGCCAATTTCCAACATAATTATACATGCAAAATATTTTAACAAAATATTAGCAAATAATATTCACCACTATATAAAAAGATAATACACCTTAGCCAAGTAAGCTTTATCTCAGGAATGCAAGGTTTGTTTAATATTCAGAAATCAGTATCATTTGCTACATTAACATAATAAAGGGAAATAATTATTTGATCATTTAAATATATGCAGAAAAAAAAGCGTTAGAGAAAATTCAACACCCATTCATGATAAAAATCTCTCAGCCAGTTATGAATAGTAGTAAACGTCCTCAAATCAAAGATAAATCTAGAGCTAGTACCAAGTGTTTTTTTCTTCTAGGTTTATAATTAAGACGAGAAAGTCCATTCCCCACACCTCTGTTCAATATTATGCTGGAGGTCCTAGTCAATGCAATGAGGCAGCAAAAAACTAAAAGATATAATAAATATGAAGGAAGAAGAAAAACTGTCTTAGTTTTTCAACATGATTCACAGACAATGTGATTGTGTACACAGAAAAATCAAAGACATCTATTATTGAAATATTAGGACTAGTAAGTTTAAGGCAGATCATAGGCTATATGATCAATGTTAAAAAATCAATTATATATGTATATACACTAGCAATGAACAAATGGAAAATGTAATTTAAGAACAATACCATTTGAAGTAACATCAAAAATCATAAAAAAAACTCAGGGATAAATTTAACAAAAATATGTACAAAACTCTACATTAAAAACTAACGAAATATTTCTGAGACAAAGTAGTCTTAAACAGATACCTATGACATATAGATATTGGAAAAGCAAATATTGTTACACTGTCAAATCTCCCAAAACCAGTCTATAGATTCAATGCAATTTCAATCAAAACCTTCGCAGGATTTCATTGTAGAAATTGGTGAAAACTAATTATAAAATTTATGGAAATGCAAAGAATCTAGAATAAACAAAACAATCTCAAAAGTAGAGTAATATAGGAAGAATAACAGCACTTGATTTTAAAGCTTCCTATAAAGCTACAGTTACCAAGAAAATGCACAAAAGGATAGATATATAAATCAATGAAACAGAAAAAAGAGTTCAGAAGTACACCCATATTTATATGGTATATATATATATATATATATATTTATTTATTTATTTATTTTTTTACAAAGGTTCCAGAGCAATTAATGGCAAAAAAAAATCTTCAATAAATGGTGCTGGAACAACTAGAAAACCATATTTTTAAAAACAAACCTCAAATCCTTTCTTACCCCACATGCAAAAATTAATTTGAAATGATTCATAATATAAAATCCAGGAGCAGAAAGGCTCTTGAAGAAAACATAACATATTTTCAATCTTAGAGAAGGCAAAAATTCATTGGACATGATACATAAAGTACTGACAAATTAAAGTGCTTATAAAAAGAATATGAGTAGACAAGCCACAAATTGGAATATTCACAGTACATACATCTGACAACAGACTTGTATGAAGAATATATAACTCCAATATAATAAGAGGACAAATAAAAGCAATGATAATGGGCAAAACATTTTTTGAACAAATACTTCACAAAAGAAGATAATGGCCAATAAACACATGAAAAATGATCATTTTTGTTTCTTACCCATACCAAATAACATTATAGACTGAATGCCATTTCCACCTCCACTAAAATGACTATAATTTTAAAAACTGACCACATCAAATGTTGGCAAGGATGTGAAACAACCTGGAACTCTCTTCAATGCCAGTGAGAGTGTAAAATGGTACCACCTTTTTGCAAAGAGCTTTGGCAACATCTTATAAGATTAAACATATATCTATGATCAGACAATTCCACTTAGTATGTGTTTAAGAGAAATTAAAATATATGTCAACAAAAAGAACTGAACAAACCCAAACCAGAAACTACTCAACAGTCCATCAGCATGAGAAAGGACACATCTGTAGTGTATTCATTCAAAGGAGCGCTACTCAATTATTAAAATGTTCAAACTACTGGTATAGGCATCAACTTGGAGGCGTTGCAAAAATATTTTGCCAAGTGAAAGAAAGCTTCCACATTTCATCTATATGAAACTCTAAACTGGGCTAAAAGGTATGGTAAAAGAAATCAGCCTGAGGGTATGCAGCACATAGGGGTGACTGCAAGGGGGCCCAAATGAACTTAATTTTTCATTGAAAATACTCTGTATCTCTATCTCTATTCTATACCCTGTTAGGAGTGTGAGTTACACCAGTGCTTGTATTTCTCAAAACACATCAAACTTCAACGTGTAAAATTTCTATACTTAATTTAAATATGCCACATTTAAAAAACATAAATGTGCTGCAATCATTTGTGTATTCTTACAATCCATAATTCACTTTTTTTTCAAGCGGTGATTTTTACTTCATTTTGGTTAGGTTTTGGTCTTCTACTTGTCTCTTTTCCTGCCTCTCACATTCATATCTTACAATCCACCAATATCAACTACTTATCATTACCCAAAAACGAATTCTGTTTGGAATGTCCTTTCCCTCCTTCACCTACAGAACTTTCACTTGTAAATTTCAGGACTGCAGTGAGTTCACTTCCTCTCCAAAGAAGAGAGTTCCTTTCCTCTTTCATGTAGGAAAGACTTTGCAGAGGAAGTTAGTATCTTTGGAAAGGCAAAATAGTATCTTTCACTTCTGTTCCATTCTGCACCTCACATCAACTTTTATCACTGTACACTAAATATTTCAATAATTTATTTGCATGTCTCTTTCACCACACATGGTCCTTCAAGGCGAAACTGAGCAGGACCCTGTGGGGCTCCTTTCTGTCCCTTATTTCTTATCTGTAGGGAATAGACTCCAGCCTTCATGAACTTCCTTGAGTTCCAAAGGGCAGATTCAAACAGTTGCTAATCAGGGAAGGCAGGAGATGCAAAGACAAGGGAGAGGCAGCCAAGAAACAATAGTGCAGCCTTGGGGCAGGGTCCTGGTTCCACCTCAAGGGATACACAAAACAATATCTTTGAGCTCTTTACAGCAAGGGTCCCCAACCTCCAGGCCACAGACCGGTACCTGAAGGAGGTGAGCAGTGGGTGAGTGAGCGAAGCTTCTGTATCTACAGCCACTCCCCATTGCTCACATTACCGCCTCCCGTCAGATCAGCTGCAGCATTAGATTCTCATAGGAGTGCAAACCCTACTGTGAACTGTGCACGCAAGGGATCTAGGTTGTTCACTCCTTATGAGAATCTAATGCCTGATGATCTGAGATGGAGCTGAGGCGGTGATGCTAGCGCTGGGGAGCAGGTGCAAATACAGATTATCATTAGCAGAGAGGTCTGACTGCACAGAGACCACAATAAATCAATTGCTTGCAGACGCATATCAAAACCCTATCACTGAGTGGTAAGTGACAATTAAGCTGCATCTGGTGGCAGGCTTTCTAGTGGCAAGTGAGGTGATGTACTTCGATTGTACAGCTGCAGCTGGTGGCAGGCTTTAAGTCAGAATCTGACACTTATTTTCGTCCATGTGTGGCCCGCCCATATTTTATTTACCACTTCCGTCCATGCCTCTTTCCCACACTGCACACTTGTCTCAGTCACAGTTTTGGTAAGCCCACAAGCTAACCCTAGCCAAAATGAGTAAAAAACAAATGTCGCTGGAGAGCTTCTTTGAAAAGGGGGAAAGACCCAACGATGAGACAGGAGAAGACTCCAAGGCTGCCAACAAAAAGAAAGCTGCATTTAAAAGAAAATACCTAGAGTCCTACTTAAAATACCCAGAGTCCTACAGGTTCATTGCAACAGGTGATTCACATTCTCCAAGCCCGCTCTGTATAAGATGTGACGACCGGCTATCCAACAAAGCCATGAAACCTTCAAAACTGCTTCGCCACATGAAGACCAAGCACCCTGCATTAAAAGACAAGGCTGTGGAGTTTTTCAAAAGAAAAAAACAAGAACACGAAGAACAGAAGCAATTATTGAAGTACTGTACTTCAGTAAATGTGTCTGCACTGAGAGCATCATTCTTATTGGCTAACCGCATTGCTAAAGCTAAGAAGCCCTTTACTATTGGTGAAGAGTTGATCCTGCCTGCTGCTAAGGACATGTGTCGTGAACTTTTAGGAGAGGCTGCAGTTCAAAAGGTGGTACGTGTTCCTCTTTTGGCTAGCGCCATAACTAGACAAATTGATGAAATAGCAGAGGATACTGAGGCACAACTGTTAGAGAGGATTAATGAGTCACGTGGTACACAATCCAGGTTGACTAGTCTACCGATGTTGACAACACAGCAACAGTGCTTGATTTTGTGTGATATATTTTTCAGGAGGATGTGCCTGAGGATATGTTATGTGCACTTTTGTTGCCAACCAACACCACAGCTGCAGAACTATTCAAGTCTTTGAATGATTACATATCAGGAAAACCGAATTGGTCATTTTGTGCAGGTATATGCACGGACAGAGCGGCTGCCATGGCTGGACGGCTTTTTAGTTTCACTCCTCGGGTCAAAGAGGTCGCTTCTGAATGTGAGTCAACACATTGTGTCATCCACAGCGAAATGCTGGCTAGCTGAAAAATGCAACCTGAACTTAACAACGTTTTGCAGGATGTGATTAAAATTATCAGCCACGTTAAAGTACATGCCCTTAACTCATGTCTGTTTGTGCAGCTGTGTGTGGAGATGGACGCAGAGCACACGTCTTCTCTTATACACAGGAGTGAGATGGCTTTCTAAAGGTAGATCACTGGCCAGAGTTTGAGTTACAAGAGCCTCTCCAGAGATTTCTTTTAGAAAAACAGTCACCACTGGCAGCACATTTCAGTGACAAAGAATGGGTCACAAAACTTGCTTACCTGTGTGGCATATTCAGCCTGCTCAACGAACTCAATCTGTCACTTCAGGGGAGAATGACAACTGTGTTGAAGTCGGCAGATAAAGTGGCTGCATTCAAAGCCAAACTGGAATTATGGGGGTGATGAGTGAACACTGGCATTTTTGACACGTTTGAAACATTAGCAGAGATTTTGAAAGAGACTGAGCCAGGGCCTTCTATCTACCAGCTGATGCATGATCACCTATCTCAGCTTTCAAAAGAGTTTGAGCATTACTTCCCAACCACAAAAGACCCCCGAACTAGGAAGGAATGGATCCACGACCCATTTGTGAATAAGCCAGGTGAATCGACTTTGTCCGTGCTAGAAGACGATCAACTGCTTGAGATCGCAAATGACGGTGACCTTAAAAGTATGTTTGACACAACTTCAAATCTCCATACGTTCTGAATTAAAGTCAAGGTGGAATATCCTGAGATGGCCACAAAAGCACTGAAAAGCCTGCTTCCATTTCCAACATCCTATCTTTGTGAAGCAGGGTTTTCTGCAGTGACAGCGACCAAAACGAGTTCACGGAGTAGGCTAGACATAAGCAACACACTTCGGGTGTCCCTGTCTCCCATCACCCCCAGATGGGACCATCTAGTTGCAGGAAAACAAGCTCAGGGCTCCCACTGATTCTGCATTAGGGTGAGTGGTATAATTATTTCATTATACATTATAACATAATAATAATAGAAATAAAGTGCACAATAAACGCAATGCACTTGAATCATCCTGAAACCATCCCCCCCGCCCGACCCCGGTCCGTGGAAAAATTGTCTTCCACGAAAATGGTCCCTGGTGCCAAAAAGGTTGGGGACCACTGCTTTACGGAACTAAAACCCCCAACATATGGAAGGTGTTAGCATTCTTCATTCCAGAGAAGACTACCTGAGGCCAGATTAAAGGAACCAGAGAAGCTCATTAGGAAGAGACCACCTGAGATCAGATTAAAGAAGTGCAGGCTCTGCACACACCCTAACCTTATCAGCAACCCCACCCTTGCACCATTGCTATAAAATTCCTCACCAAATCCTCCCCAGTTGGGACACCAGTTTTGAGGGGCATGAGCCTGCTGTGTCCCCCTTTGCCTGGGAAAGCAATAAAACTATTTTTTTCTACTTCACCCAAAACTCTGTCTCTGAGATTCAATTAGGCACTGGTGCACAGAGGCCGAGTTTTCAGCATCAAAGGTAGGGACTATACTTATAGCATCTACTGTAGAGTAGCAACAGCAACAACATGAACCATTTATTGAATAGATACTTTGTACCTGACACAGACAAGCACCTTTCATAAATACCTTATTTAATTTTCAGCAAAATTCTCACTTTAACATGATCAAATTGAGGCATAGAGAAGATGTGTTGCCCATCAATAGTCACAACACTAGCATACTGAATGATAAGCTTTCAACTGAGGTCTCTCTGATTCCAAAATCCATGCTCTTAATCACTAAGTAGGATTAACTACCTCCCACTCCCAGATCTCCTATGAAAAAATAATAGACATTAAACAATGATTGCATTGAACTGGCCAAAAAATTGTATCTTCCTTATGACACTGATGAAAAGACATTTACAATCAAAGACGCCAGAATTTTTTTTTTTTAAGCAAGACTGTGTATGTATTGTTTTTCTTTCTCATCTGTTGATACTGACATTTGTGGATATTTTCAGGCAAAAGTGTGCTCTTTGACCTCCCCATGGCATCTGATTTAATTTTTTCTTTAGTACTGCCTGCTGTAATTAGCTGTGTGTGTATGTGAAAAATGTTCTTTATCTTAGATATATTTCCGTGGTTCACCCAAAGAAAAAGAAAGAATACACTACAAGCTCTTAAACTGGCTTCCAGAATATTGAAACCCTGATTGATAACCCCAAAACTCCCTGGTTTCATCTTTCAACCAGATTCCTTTTGAATTTTTTGTTTTGTTTAGTTTATTAAATCATTGGGCTTAGTGACTTTGGCCCTGGTATCGCCAGCTGCCCTAATTCCTCATTAGTGAATGCCAGCATCATTTCTACAAACTCTCATCTGTGTCCTCACTCAGTGTCACTTCTGGCAGCACTCTGTCCCCTGCTCTCCTAGTAATGAGAATGAACATCAAATCCTTTGTTCTGCACCCAGCATACTCCATAGTTGCCCTTTTATGCCCATTCATAAACCTTTTTTTTTTTTATTGTACAATCTCTGAGAAATTTTATGAGAGGATCACTCCTTTCATAAGTAATTAGAGGGAGATAATCATGGCTAATTTTTTCCAAAGGGGCACTGAATATATTAATTTTTATTAAACTTCTATAATATAACATCCATATTGCTCTCCTCAGTTATTTTCAGACCTAAACCTGCTCTAGAGTAGTTGTCATGAAAACAAAATTTTCAAAGATTATATAGATTTAGAAATATGCTAGATTCAGTTTGTGTGCAAAAAAGAGTTAACATAGCAGACCTGAGACTGCTATCCCTAAAAAGTCCTATTTGCAAGACTGACCTTTGGCTGGAATCTAAGAACTTGAATGGTAAGCATCCCCCCCCCCCCCACCACAGACTGATATTAAGTTTTCCCTAATTAATAAGTGTAGTTCACTGTGCCTAAGTGATATACAAACAAAATGGTTTATACTGAAGACCTGCTTTTTTTCTGGGAGTCTAGAATTTTGGCATATATTAAGCAGAGGCTTGATTACATGGCCAGTTCCCAATAAAAACTGTGGACTTTTAGATTCAGCCAAGCTTCCCTGGTAGACATTTCATACATGCCTTCGCAATTTGTTGCTGGAAAAATTAAATGTGTTCTGTGTGACTCCACTGGGAGAGGACTCCTGTAAGTTTAATCCTGGTTTCAAACTCTATCCCTTTCATTTTCTTCCTTTGTTGATTTGGCTTTGTATCTTTTCAGTGTAATAAATAGCCCATGAGTACAACTATATCCTGAGTCCTGTGAGTCCTCCTAGCAAATCATAACAGCCGGTGGTCTTGAGGATCCCTGACACAGCTAGTCTTCAGTTTTATTTTTTAAAAAATAAAGAAAAAGAACAGATCATTTAGTTTAAAATATCTTTTTTTCAAGACTAAATTTAATTCTTGTAATGGATTTTTTTCACTCTTTGTCTTGAGACTCCTTTTTTTATAGTATACTCTTCGACTGTACCCTTGGTAATTCAAGCAAGCAATAATGGTAATTTAGGAGGAGTAGAATGTAAGATGTTCTGAGATGTTTATTTTCATCAGAAAATTCAAACCACCACTTTCACTTATTCATCTGTATCTCAAATTGCTAAGAGGAATCGATAGATCCAGATAACAGTCAGAAAATACTAGCTGAAGTTCTACACGGTTGGTTCCTTGAAAATGACCATCATTCTCAGCAGGAGGTAATGTTTTGAAGGAGTTATAATATCTATTTTCCAAGAAAAGAAATGTACATTTGTGTGTTGGTACCACGAGCAGTGAGAAGGAATGAAACGTTATCAGTATAGTGAGAACAACTAGAAAAGTATGTATTAACTGAGTGGCGCAGAGGGCCAAAAAAGTTTTTTTCAGCTATCCTACTTTTCATTTTCTAATTTGAATGGATTATGTGACACTCCTCATCTTATACCATTCACAAGGGTACTTTGGACTATTTCAAAGCAATGAAACGGAGAATTAGTTTAAAAAAAGGTCATTTGATATAGTAACAAGAAATGTTCAATGATGAGCTATCAAATAAATATAGATATTTGGTTATATGAGTGCTTTTGGGAAATAGAGGAGTAAAAGAGAGAAGGAAAAATCTTCAAGCATTAAATGCTGAAGTTAGAACACGACATAAATAACAATTCCTAATGACATAGCGTTTATGATGTGCCAGGCATTGTTTTACACATTAAGTCATTTACTCTTTGCAACAACCCTAAGACATAGTTGACATTATTATCAACCCTATTTCAGTAGAGGTTCAGAGAGATAAATGAGTCACTGAGTATCACACATTAAGCACAAGAATTGGAATCCAAAGCCAGGTCACCCGACTCTAGAATCCAAGCTCCTAACCATTATACTATGGTATAAACTTAAACACAAAACATATATACAAAGATTTCTCAAAACAGTGTTAAAAATTTTGGCTTGCTTACCAAATTTGTAATTTTATAAGGAACTAAACCTGGGTAGAGGGGCCAAAACTAAATTATTCTAACTTTTCTCACAGAACAAACACTGTTCCTTCCACCCACAGATAAGTCCAAGGAAAGCCTAAGACTTTCCTGAGACCACATTCGCCATGGATCTTTCAAATGACTGGGAAGTATTTTGAATAGTCATAACTACTGAGGGTTTACAGATAAACGTGTCATGAGTCTGTGTTAATACAGACCAAACCACCAAAACACAGGCATACAGAAGGGAGGTGACTGGAAACAGTATGGGCTAAAATTAAAGGTAATAAAAACAGCAAACCCTAAACAGTGCAGGCATAAAAGGTAAAAAGAAAGGATAACAATGATAATTTTCATAAATACTTAAAAGCTATTTTCTAGCCTCAGAAATCTTAGGTTGGTGCCCATCCCCATCAGTGGTAGGAGCCAAAAGTTTGTTCCTGTACTTGGAGGACTCATGTCCAAATCAGTGGAATAATTAGGCCAGTGTCCCTTAGCCCAAAACGCCTCTCTCTCAGTATGAGTGAAGTCTCTGGATCTGTTTTCTTAAAAAAAAAGAAAAGAAAAGAAAAAGAAAAATATGTAAAGAGCCAGACAGACAGCAGGCAGTTATTTTCTTTCTGGGCCTAAGTTTTTTTCCTTTGAGAGTTGAATTAGAAAGAAGTTTTGACTTTTCATGTGCTCTGATATGCTTTCTTGCATTTGTTAATAAGAGCTATATAACCTCTCATATCCATTTTGACTTAAGCTATTGAGAAACTCATTTTTAGAAGCTTCCTTTAGTCTAGGCTTTCTATGAGTATTATCTCATCATTCTTGCTTGCTTGGTTCTAGCTTCAGTATGCTTAATTTAGTTATTTTATTGTATTTGTTGCTCTCATGATAAGCCATCACAAATTCTCTTTTGAAGTGTATTAAATATAATAGGTTTATGAAATATACTGCGTAAACTGAGAATAAAACAGCTATGTCTCATCAGCAAAAATGTAAAAGAATAGATCCAGAGGTTTGTTAGACAGTCAGTACAATGTGGTTAAATAGTGTGCTGTGAATGCTAACAAGTCCAGTTTACTTACACTGCATTCAAAGGCATATAATACCTACCATAACAAGTGATGTGTCCCTGGTGAAGTACTCAGCACACTGCAGACCAGCCAGGCAACGTGTTTCATAAATTTAATTGGATATTCCTGTTCTTTAAATCACACATGGAATATTGTGTTCAATGAGTAAAATCACACTTTTAAAAATATATGTCTGGGACTTCCCTGGTGGCACAGTGGTTGGGAATCTGCCTGCCAATGCAGGGGACACGGGTTCGAGCCCTGGTCCAGGAAGATCCCACGTGCTGCAGAGCAATTAAGCCCGTGCACCACAACTACTGAGCCTGCGCTCTAGAGCCCGCAAGCCACAACTACTGAGCCCATGTGCCACAACTACTGAAGCCCGTGCACATAGAGCCCATGCTCCACAACAAGAGAAGCCACTGGACGGGAATAAAGATGCAGACCTACTAGATAATGGACTTGAGGACACGGGGAGGGGGAAGGGTAAGCTGGGACAAAGTGAAAGAGTGGCATGGACATATATACACTACCAAATGTAAAATCAATATCTAGTGGGAAGCAGCCACATAGCACTGGGAGATCAGCTCGGTGCTTAGTGACCACCTAGAGGGGTGGGATAGGGAGGGTAGGAGGGAGATGCATGAGGGAGGAGATATGGGGATATACGTATATGTATAGCTGATTCACTTTGTTATAAAGCAGAAACTAACACACCATTGTAAAGCAATTATACTGCAATAAAGATGTTAAAAAAAAAAAAAGTTAAACATATATCTATCATATAACTCACCCATTTCATTCCTAGGTACTTATCCAAGACAAATGAAACATATCTACGAAAGGACTTGTACATGAATGTTCATAACAGCTTTACTTGTGATAATCAAACATTGGAAACAAGCCAAACATCTGCCAAAAGGTGAATGGATAAATAAATTATGATATATCCATATCCATATATCCATATGGATACTATTCCACAATAAAAAGGAACAAATATTGATGCATGTAAAAACACTGATGAATTTATAAGGCATTATGCTAAGTGATGAAAGCCTGATCAAAATAAAATTGCATACTGTATGATTCCATTTGTATAAAATTCTAGAAAATGCAAACTAATCAGTAGTGATAGAAAGCAGATCAGTGGTTGCCTGGGAACAGGGCTGGAAAGATACATGAATTACAAAGGGTCATGAGGAAACTTGAGGGGTTTAGAAATGTTTGTTGTTCTGTTTTAATGATGGTTTCAGGGAGATATGCATATGTCAGTGCCTCCAAATGGTCTCCCTACTCCCACATTTACCCTCTTCCTATAAAACCCAGAGACTTCGTAGAGCAACCAGGGTGATCTTTAAAAAATGTAAATCAGATTATATAATCCCCCTGATAAAACATTCCAGTGGTTTTCTATTACACTTGGAATAAAATCGAAACCCTCTACCGCGTCTTACATGGTCCAGCACTTTCTGTCCTTATCTCATACTATACCATCATCACTACTGGGTACACTGGGTTCCACCCTGACTCTCATCTTACTGTTCTTTAAATATAACACAATTTTTCCCTCGGGGCCTTGGTCCCAACTGTGGTCTCTGCCTGGAAACTATTTCTCCACATTGTTGCCTGTCTGGTTCCATCTTATCACTTAAGTTTAAACATCGCCTTTTCAGACAAGCCTTCCCTATCCATGGATCTAGCTGTTCTGCCTCCATAGCTGTCCTCTATCTTGTGAGCCTGTTTTATTTTCTTCATAGAAATTAATGCTGATACGTAATTTATATACGTGTCTATTTTTTATTGGATTATCCTCTACAGAATGTAAACTCTAGAAGAAGGGTTAGGTCTATTATAGACACTCAAGTATGCCCAGTGCTAGGAAAAATGACAGATTTATGGTAGGCAGTCAATATTCGAAAGACATATGTCTGTTCAAGACCAAGGGTTACTTTCTAATAAACAGTTATTCAAACTACATTTAGACTACTTTATCGAAAAATATTTTCTCACCACTCCCAGTGTTACTTAATTACTTTTGAGTATAAAAAATGTTACACAATTACTTATAACCAAAAATCTAGAATGAGTTATTTGCTCATAGCTCATTTAACACTATAAAAAGAAAATAAATTCACTAATAAAGTCAAAATTTTAAAACAAATATTATTTTGAAAAATTTTATGTTTAAGTTGATAGGCAATGTTGCTGTATTGAAATCAAATTATTTCTTGCAGCATGAATATGGTACTACTGGCTGTTATAGCAGCAGGTCGTTAGCATTTAGTCACCTGAACCACTATGCATTATGTAAAGACACTCACCTCATGTCATTTTCTTCTTGTTTGAACTTGAATAAAATCTTCATTCCTAAAACTCACTTTGACTTCATTTGGAAATTCTCAAACATTTATTCTTCTACATAAACTTTAGAATTGTTGTATTGTGTGTGTGTCTGTGTGTGTGTACATGCATGTGTGTGTCTGTGTGGTTGAAATCAGGTATTTTGACTAAAATTGCATTAAATTTATAAATTTATTTGACCAGAAATGATATATTTATGATATTAAGTCTTCCCATGTAGTAACATAGTATTTATTTCTAGTTATTCAGTTCTTATCTCCATGAATAATTTTTAAAATATAGGTTTATGTATGTAATTATTACAAGTACTCCTAGTTATTTTGTTTTTGTTGCTAGTGTGAAGAGACTTTATTGTTCAATTATTAACATTTTACTTTGCTAATGTTTTCTTGTATCTGGGCTCCTCACTAAATTCTCATTTTTGTTCTCTTAATAGGTTTCATTTGAGTTGTTTAGATTTACCATCAAGTCACTTGTAAATAATTATTAATTTCTTTTCTTCCATTATTTATAAGGCTTATTTCATTTACCTGTTATTAACCAGATATACCAAACAATGCAGAATAATCATGATGATAGAAAGCATCCTTGATTTGTGTCATATCAGAGGATCAGTCCTTAATATTTCTTCTTATTATGTGATGCTTTTAGTTTGGTGTTAGAAGATCTTTGGTATACTTAGGAAGTTTTCTTCTATTCCTACTATACATATGTTTTTACCTAGAATGGCTACTGACTTTTATCAAACGCTTTTCATGTTCATGTTTCATATGATTTAGCTCTGTAATTCTCTTTTAATATAATGAATAATATTGGTATATTGTTAAGTGTAAAATACCCATTCACCCATGGAGTATGTGCCATTTTAAACAAAGCAGTCAAAATTATAGCTCTAACACCTAAATGTACACATGCATTGTGGAGGTGTTTGTGCATAGCAGCAGCTCTTACAAACTCATCAGTTCCCCTACAAACTTAAAACCACACCTCCCTGCATTTTCTACCTTTCTGGAATATAACAACCTCCAGCCAGGCAGAACATCGAAGTTATCTTTGATCACTCTCTTTCTCTGACTCCCACATCCAATCTGTCCTCACATTCTGCTTATTCTACTTCCTAAACATCTCTCAATTCCAGATTCTCCCATTCATGATTTATTTAGGCCCTCAATATCTCTACCATTTTGGCTAGAGATTTCTAACAGGATTTGTGGTCTCCCATATTGCTCCCACACCCCCAAAATACTTCCTACACTTCAGCTAGAAACTGAGTATGACATACTGTTGCTTAAAATGATTCAATATTTCCTCATAAATAAGAAGATGGTTTCCAAACTCGTTAAAATGGCACATAATGCATTGCCTGATCTGCCCCTCAACACTGCCAGTCTCTGCTCCCATTCCTCATGCATATAAAACCATGAATGCTGTACGACCAGCACATATGTTAGCATTCTCTCCATACTCATCATGATCTCAAATGCCCCCTTGCAGTTACACATGTCCTTTCATCCTCCTAGCTAATCTGCATTCTTCCTATGTGCTCTTCCCCAAAAGGGCCTCCACTAACTTGTATGCTTCCCTCTAAGAAATCTTTCCTGACTATCACTCTCATAGAATGAGCTACTCTTAGACTATTAGTTTATTTTCCTCCCCCTCTTCATTTCACCTCTGAGTCCTCAGAATTTGGAAGAGCATTTGTACTATGTGGAGACTCAATTGGGTTTGAATGTATATTGTGAAACTTTAGATGAACAAATTACATTTAGCAATAGCTGAAATGATTTGCAAGTTAATACTAAAGGTCAAAGTAAACAGTAAGGTCACGGTATACTGTGCATAGGTTAGTAGAAGGAAGGAAATAAGAACAATCAGAGCAGAAATAAATGGGAAAAAAAAGACCCAAAAAAACCCCCCAAAAACCCAAAACAGTAGACGAGAACAATGAAACTAAGAGCTGGGTCTTTAAAAAGATAAACAAAATTGACAAACCTTTAGAAAAACTAACCAAGATAACCAAGAAAAAGAGAGAGGGCTCAAGTAAATGGAAGCAGAAATGAAAGAGGAGAAATTAAAACTGATACTACAGAAATACAAAGAATCCTACGAACAATTATACATCAACAAATTGGACACCTAGAAGAAATAGATAAGTTCCTAGAAACCAATTTTCCAAGGATGAATCCTGAAGAAATAGAAAATCTGAAGAGACTGCTTATCAGTAAGGAGATTGAACCAGTAATCAAAAACCTCCCGATAAACGAAAGTTCAGGACAAGACAGCTTCACTGGTTAATTCTACCAAACATTCAAAGATTTAACGCCTATCCTTCTCAAACTCTTCCAAAACGTTGAAGAGGAGAAAACACTTCTAAACTCAATTTACGAAGCCGGCATTACCCACATACTAAAACCAGACGAAGAACACCACAAGAAATATAAATTACACGCCAAGATCCTTGATGAACATAGATGCAAAAATCCTCTACAAAATAGTAACAAACAGAATGCAAGGATACATTAAAAGGATCATACACCATGATCAAGTGAGATTTATTCCAGGGATGCAAGAATGGTTCAACATACCCACAAATCAACCTCATACACGACATTGACAAAAAGAAAGAAAAAAAATCATACGATCATTTCAATAGATGTAGAAAAAGGCATTTGACAAAGGTCAACATCCATTTACAACAAAAACTCTCAACAAAGTGGGTAAAGGGGAAACATACCTCAGTATAATAAAGGCCATATCTGAGAAACAAAAGTTAATATCATACTCAATGGTGAAAAGTGGAAAGCTGTTCATCTAAGATCAGGAACAAGACAAGTATGCCCATTCACACCACTTTCATTCAGCATAGTATTGGAAGTCCTAGACATAGGAAGAAAATAAATCAAAGTCACAAAATTTGAAAAGGAAGAAGTAAAACTGTCACTGTTTGCAGATGACATGATACTATATACAGAAAGCCCTAAAAACTCCACCAAAAAAGTATTAGAACAAATGTATGATTTCAGTAAAGTTGCAGAATACAAAATTAATACACAGAAATCTGTGGCATTTCTATACAATAACAAACTATCAGAAAGACAAATTAAGAAAACAATCTTATTTACAATTGCATTAAAAAGAATAAGATACCTAAGAATAAATTTAACTAAGGAGGTGAAAGAACTGTAAATTAAAAACTATAAAACACTGATGAAAGTAATTGCAAAAGACACAAATAAATGAGAATCAATTGTGGGCTCATGAAGTGGAAGAATTAATATTGTTAAAATGTCCATATTGTCCAAAGCAATCTACAGATTCAATACAATCCCTATCAAAATGCCAATGGCATTTTTCACAGGACTAGAAAAAATACCTCAAAAATGTGTCTAGAAACACAAAAGACTCTGAACAACCAAAACAATCTTGAGAAAGAAAAACAAAGCTGGAAGGTATCAAGCTCCGTGATTTAAAACTATACTGTGAAGCTATAATAATCAAAACACTATGGTATCAAAGAAAGAGTACAGTATCAGCATAAAAACAGACACAAATATCAGTGGAGCAGAAATGAGAGCACAGAAATAACCACACACATATATGGACAATTAATTTACAACAAAGGAGCCATGAACATACAATGGAGAAAGGACAATTTCTTCAATAAATGGTGTTGGGAAAAGTGGACAGCCACATGCAAAAATAAAAAAATAAAACTAGACCACTATCTTACATTATGCACAAAAATTAACTCAAAATGAATTAAAAACCTGAAACCATAAAAATCCTAGAAGAAAACATAGGCAATAGGCTCTTTGACACTGGTCTTAACAATGTTTTTGTGGACCTGACTTCAAAGTCAAGGAAAGCAAAAGAGAAAACAAATAAATAGGACTACACCAAAATAAACAGCTTCAGCATAGTGAAGAAAATCATCATCAAATATCCAAAATAAAGAACTCATACAACTCAACAACAAAAAAAAATCTGATTTAAAAAGAAACAGATCTGAGCCTGAACCAAGATGGCAAAGTAAAAGGACGTGCTCTCACTCCCTCTTGTGAGAACACCAGAATCACAACTAGCTGCTGGACAGTCATCGACAGGAAGACACTGGAACTCACCAAAAAAGATACCCAACATCCAAAGACAAAGGAGAAGTCACAATGAGATGGTAGGAGGGGCGCAATCACAGTAAATTCAAACCCCATAACTGCTGGCTGGGTGACTCACAGACTGGAGAACACTTATACCACATAAGTCCACCCACTGGAGTGAAGGTTCTGAGCCCCACATCAGGCTTCCCAACCTGGGGGTCTGGCAACTGGAGGAGGAACTCCTAAAGAATCAGACTTTGAAGGCTAGAGGGATTTGACTGCAGGACTTCGACAGGACTTGGGGAAACAGAGACTCCACTCCTGGAGGGCACACACAAAGTAGTGTGTGCATTGGAACCCCGGGGAAGGAGCAGTGATGCCATAGGAGACTGAACCAGACCTACCTGCTAGTGTTGGAGGTACTCCTGCAGAGGCGGGGGTGGCAGTGGCTCACCGTTGGGACAAGGACACTGGCAGCAGAAGTTCTGGGAAGTACTCCATGGCGTGAGCCATCCCAGAGTACGCCATTAGCCCCAACAAAGAGCCCAGGTAGGCTCCAGTGTTGGGTTGCCTCAGGCCAAACAACCAACAGGGAGGGAACCCAGCCCCACATATCAGCAGTCAAGTGGATTAAAGTTTTACTGAGCTCTGCCCACCAGAGCAACAGTCAGCTCTACCCGCCACCAGTCCCTTGTATCAGGAAACTTGCACAAGCCTCTTAGATAGTCTCATCCATCAGAGGGCAGACAGCAGAAGCAAGAAGAACTACAATCCTGCAGCCTGTGGAACAAAAACCACATTCACAGAAAGAGACAAGATGAAAAGGCAGAGGGCTATGTACCAGATGAAGGAACAAGATAAAACCCCAGAAAAACAACTAACTGAAGTGGAGATAGGCAACCCTCCTGAAAAAGAATTCAAAATAATGATAGTGAAGATGATCCAGGACCTCGGAATAAGAATGTAGGCAAAGATTGAGAAGATGCAAGAAATGTTTAACAAAGACCTAGAAGAATTAAAGAACAAACAAACAGAGATGAGCAATACAATAACTGAAATGAAAAATACACTACAAGGAATCAATAGCAGAATAACTGAGGCAGAAGAATGGATAAGTGACCTGGAAGACAGAATGGTGGAATTCACTGCTGTGGAACAGAATAAAGAAAAAAGAATGAAAAGAAATGAAGACAGCCTAAGAGACCTCTGGGACAACATTAAACGCAACAACATTCGCATTATAGGGGTCCCGGCAGGAGAAGAGAGAGAAAGGACCAGAGAAAATATTTGAAGAGATTATAGTCAAAAACTTCCCTAACATGGAAAAGGAAATAGCCACCCAAGTCCAGGAAACGCAGTGAGTCCCATACAGGATAAACCCAAGGAGAAACACGCCGAGACACATAGTAATCAAAGTGGCAAAAATTAAAGACAAAGAAGAATTACTGAAAGCAGCAAGGGAAAAACGACAAATAACATACAAGGGAACTTCCATAAGGTTAACAGCTGATTTCTCAGCAGAAACTCTACAAGCCAGAAGGGGGTGGCATGATATACTTAAAGTGATGAAAGGAGAGAACGTACAACCAAGATTACTCTACTCGGCAAGGATCTCATTTAGATTTGATGGAGAAATCAAAAGCTTTACAGACAAGCAAAAGCTAACAGAATTCAGCACCACCAAACCAGCTCTACAACAAATGTTAAAGGAACTTCTCTAAGTGGGAAACACAAGAGAAGAAAAGGACCTACTAAAACAAACGCAAAACAATTAAGAAAATGGTCATACGAACATACATATCGATATTTATCTTAAACGTGAAAGGATTAAATGCTCCAACCAGAAGACACAGGCTTGCTGAATGGATAAAAACACAAGACCCATATATATGCTGTCTACAAGAGACTCCCTTCAGACCTAGGGACACATACAGACTGAAAGCGAGGGGATGGAAAAAGATATTCCATGCAAATGAAAATCAAAAGAAAGTTGGAGGAGCAATACTCATATCAGATAAAATAGACTTAAAGAATTTTACAAGAGACAAGGAAGGAAACTATATAATGATCAAGGGATCAATCCAAGAGGAAGATATAACAATTATAAATATAAATGCACCCAACACAGGAGCACCCCAATACATAAGGCAACTGCTAACAGCTATAAAAGAGGAAATCGACAGTAACACAATAATACTGGGGGACTTTAACACCTCACTTACACCAACGGACAGATCATCCAAAATGAAAATAAATAAGGAAACAGAAGCTTTAAATGACACAACAGACCAGATAGCTTTAATTGATATTTATAGGACATCCCATCCAAAAACAGCAGATTACACTTTCTTCTCAAGTGTGCACGGAACATTTTGCAGGATAGATCACATCTTGGGTCACAAATGAAGACTCAGTAAATTTAAGAAAATTGAAATCATAACAAGCATCTTTTCTGAACAGAACACTATGAGATTAGAAATGAATTACAGGGAAAAAAACGTAAAAAACTCAAACACATGGAGGCTAAACAATGCACTACTTAATAACCAAGAGATCACTGAAGAAATCAAAGAGGAAATCAAAAAATGCCTAGAGACAAATGACAATGAAAACACGACGATCCAAAACCTATGGGATGCAGCAAAAGCAGTTCTAAGAGGGAAGTTTATAGCTATACAAGCCTACCTCAAGAAACAAGAAAAATCTCAAATAAACAATCTAACCTTACACCCAAAGGAACTAGAGAAAGAAGAACAAACAAAACCCACAGTTAGCAGAAGGGAGGAAATCATAAAGATCAAAGCAGAAACAAATGAAATAGAAACAAGGAAAACAATAGCAAAGATCAATAACACTAAAAGCTGGTTCTTTGAGAAGATAAACAAAAGTGATAAACCATTAGCCAGACTCATCAAGAAAAAGAGGGAGAGGACTCAAATCAGTAAAATTAGAAATGAAAAAGGAGAAGTTACAACAGACACTGCAGAAATACAAAGCATCCTAAGAGACTACTACAAGCAACTGTATGCCAATAAAATGGACAACCTGGAAGATATGGACAAATTCTTAGAAAGGTATAACCTTCCAAGACTGAACCAGGAAGAAACAGAAAATATGAACAGACCAATCACAAGGAATGAAATTGAAACTGTGATTAAAAATCTTCCAACAAACACAAGTCCAGGACCAGATGGCTTCACAGGTGAATTCTATCAAACATTTAGAGAAGAGCTAACACCCATCCTTCTCAAACTCTTCCAAAAAATTGCAGAGGAAGGAACACTCTCAAACTCATTCTATGAGGCCTCCATCACCCTGATACCAAAACCAGACAAAGATACTACAAAAAAAGAAACTTACAGATCCATATCACTCATGAATATAGATGCAAAAATCCTCAACAAAATACTAGCAAACAGAATCCAACAACACATTAAAAGGATCATGCCCCATGATGAAGTGGGATTTATCCCAGGGATGCAAGGATTCTTCAATATATGCAAATCAATCAATGTGACACACCATGTTACCAAATTGAAGAAGAAAAACCGTATGATCATCTCAATAGATGCAAAAAAAGCTTTTGACAAAATTCAACACCCATTTATGATAAAAACTCTCCAGAAAGTGGGCACAGAGGGAAACTACCTCAACATAATAAAGGCCATATATGACAAACCTGCAGCAAACATCATTCTCAATGGTGAAAAACTGAAAGCATTTCCTCTAAGATCAGAAACAAGACAAGGATGTCCACTATCACCACTATTACTGAACACAGTTTTGGAAGTCCTAGCCATGGCAATCAGAGAAGAAAAAGAAACAAAAGGAAAAGAAATTGGAAAAGAAGTAAAACTGTCACTGTTTGCAGATGACATGATACTATACATAGAGAATCCTAAAGATGCCACCAGAAAACTTCTAGAGCTAATCAATGAATTTGGTAAAGTTGCAGGATACAAAATTAATGCACAGAACTGTCTTGCATTCTTATACACTAATGATGAAAAATCTGAAAGAGAAATTAAGGAAACACTCCCATTTACCACTGCAACAAAAAGAATAAAATACCTGGGAATAAACCTACCTAGGGAGACAAAAGACCTGTATGCAGAAAACTATAAGACACTGATGAAAGAAATTAAAGATGATACCAACGGATGGAGAGGTATACCATGTTCTTGGATTGGAAGAATCAATATTGCGAAAATGACTATACTACCCAAAGCAATCTACAGATTCAGTGCAATCCCTATCAAATTACCAATGGCATTTTTTATGGAACTAGAACAAAAAATCTTAAAATTTGTATGGAGACACAAAAGATCCCGAATAGCCAAAGCAGTCTTGAGGGAAAAAAACTGAGTTGGAGGAATCAGACTCCCTGACTTCAGACTATACTATAAAGCTACAGTAATCAAGACAATATGGTACTGGCACAAAAACAGAAACATAGATCAATGGAACAAGATAGAAAGCCCAGAGATAAACCCACGCACCTATGGTCAACTAATGTATGACAAAGGAGGCAAGGATATACAATGGGGAAAAGACAGTCTCTTCAATAAGTGGTGCTGGGAAAACTGGACAGCTACATGTCAAAGAATGAAATTAGAACACTCCCTAACACCATACACAAAAATAAACTCAAAATGGATTAGAGACCTAAATGTAAGACCGGACACTATAAAACTCTTAAAGGAAAAGATAGGAAGAACACTCTTTGACATAAATCACAGCAAGATCTTTTTTGATCCACATCCTAGAGTAACGGAAATCAAAACAAAAATAAACAAATGGGACCTAATGAAACTTCAAAGCTTTTGCACAGCAAAGGAAACCATAAACAAGACGAAAAGACAACCCTCAGAATGGGAGAAAATATTTGTAAATGAATCAACGGACAAGGGATTAACCTCCAAAATATATAAACAGCTCATGCAGCTCAATATTAAAAAAAACAAACAACCCAATCCAAAAATGGGCAGAAGACCTAATTAGACATTTCTCCAAAGAAGACATACAGATGGCCAAGAAGCACATGAAAAGCTGTTCAATATCACTAATTATTAGAGAAATGCAAATCAAAACTACAATGAGGTATCACCTCACACCAGTTAGAATGGGCATCATCAGAAAATCTATAAAGAACAAATGCTGGAGAGGGTGTGGAGAAAAGATAACCCTCTTGCACTGTTGGTGGGAATGTACATTGATACAGCCACTATGGAGAACAGTATGGAGGTTCCTTAAAAAACTAAAAATAGAATTACCATATGATCCAGCAATCCCACTGCTGGGCATATACCCAGAGAAAACCGTAATTCAAAAAGGCACATGCACCTCAATGTTCACTGCAGCACTATTTACAATAGCCAGGTCATGGAAGCCACCTAAATGCCCATTGACAGATGAATGGAAAAAGAAGATGTGGTACATATATGCAATGGAATATTACTCAGCCATAAAAAGGAATGAAATTGAGTCATTTGTTGAGATGTGGATGGATCTAGAGGCTGTCATACAGAGTGAAGTTAAGTCAGAAAGAGAAAAATAAATACCGTATATTAACACATATATGTGGAAACTAGAAAATGGTACAGATGAACCTGTTTGCAAGGCAGAAACTGAGACACTGGTGTAGAGAACAAACGTATGGACACCAAGGGGGGAAAGCCGCGGGGGTGTGGGTGTGGTGGTGTGATGAATTGTGCAATTGGGATTGACATGTATACACTGATGTGTATAAAATTGATGACTAATAAGAACCTGCTGTATAAAAAAATAAATAAAATTAAAATTTTTAATAAAAAAATAAAAATAAATAAATTTTAAAAATAAAATTAAAATAAGCAGATCTGAATAGACATTTTTTTCTGAAGAAGACACTCAGATGGGCAACAGGCACATGAGAAGATGTTCAACCTCACTAATTATTAGGAAAATGCAAATCAAAAGCACAATGAGATACCACCTCATGCCTGTTAGAATGGCTATTATCAAAAAGACAAGAAACAACAAGTGCTGGAGAGGATGTGGATAAAATGGAACCCTTGCATACTGCTGGTGGGAATGTAAGTTGGTGCAGCTACTATATAAACAGTATAGAGATTCCTAAAAAAATTTTAAAAAGAAATACCATATGACCCAGCTATTGCACCTGAGCATTTATCTGAAGAATGTAAAAACACTAATTAGGAAAAAATATATGCACTCCTATGTTCATTGCAGTATCATTTAAAATGCCCAAGGTATGGAAACAACCTAAGTGTGCACTGATAGATAAAGAAGATGTGGTATATAATATATGCACAATGAAATACTACTCAGCCATAAAAAAGAATGAAATCTTGCCATTTGCAAGAACATGGATACAGGTATTATATTAAGCAAAAATGGTCAGATGGAGAAAGACAAATACTGTATGATTTCACTTATGTAAAGATCTAAAAAACAAAACAAAATGAAACTCATAAAAACAGAGGCAAATCGGTGGTTGCCAGAGAGGAAGGGGGTTTGGGGGTGGACAAAACGGGTCAAGAGGGTCAACTGTATGATGATGTATGCTAACTGGACCTTGGTGGTGATTACTTTATAGTGTATACAGATTTCAAATTATAATGTTGTCCACCTGATATTTATATAATGTTATAGACCAATTTTACATCAAAAAAATTTCCTCAATCATTACAAATGCTTTCATTTGGGGACCACTGAAGTCCTCAAATAGTCCACTATTTTTTGGAAGTATGCAAGATATTTTTAATATTTTTTAAAATCCTCT
Source organism: Eschrichtius robustus (assembly GCF_028021215.1). Classification (NCBI taxonomy): domain Eukaryota; kingdom Metazoa; phylum Chordata; class Mammalia; order Artiodactyla; family Eschrichtiidae; genus Eschrichtius; species Eschrichtius robustus. The sequence goes on from NC_090830.1 coordinate 72,514,342, forward strand.
CAATAACCGAGCAAGGTAGGTACCGTCATTTCCATGTCAAGAGGAAGAAGTTAAGTCTGCTATGAGTAAACAGACTTTCTGAATCAGATTGCCTGTTTGTATCTCTAATAGTATACTTTAAGATTTCTCTTAGACTAACATGGTCTATTCAGCTGAGAATGTGTTAAGTTGCTGAGATGCTAACTATTGGTTTCACTTCCAAGTACTTTCAGTGGTCATAACATTCACATCCCTGCTTTTGCCTCCTGAGCTGAATCTACTTCCTGTGGTAGCTCTACCACATTTAGATGATGAACTAGTTTGATGTCCCATTCACTTCAAGTTTGGCTTATCTCCTTGTAGATCAGCCTTACAGTATGTGAAAAGTCCCTCTTTATTAAAATAAATCAAGTAGTTTAAGTAGAGAGAAATGAGGCAAATTGCCAAAGATCATAAAGTAATAAAGCTGGAGTCAAATCCATGTCAGTACTGAAATCAATAAATTGAGGATAAAGGGAGTCATATTTTAGTTTTGTGCAAGGAAAATATTTATAGGTTATATGTAAACATAGTCTAGGAAAATGTCTTAATTTTGATTGCTAACATACTCTAGGAAAATATCTTAATTTTGATTGCTAAATACAGAGAGCCCACAGAAGTCTGGAATTTTGTTACCACAAAATATAATTATATGATATTCTGCTCTGAAAAAAGAATGCTAAATCTTAATTTATCGAGCCAAACAAAGGGAGATAAAATATAATGGTTAAAAATTCATGACCTGGAGATAGATTATCTAAGTTAGAATCCTAGTTTGACAATTTATTAATTTTATGACTTTGGATAAGTTTTTCAACCTTCTATACCTCAGTTTTCTCACGTGTAAAATAGGATCACTGTGGTATCTACTTCATAATATGTGAAGTAAATAAACTAATACATAAAAAGTACTTAGAATATTTTCTGGAACATTAGAAGTTCTCTATAAATTGTACCTAAATATTATTATTAAAGGGCTGTACAATTCCAACTCTAACATTTGATATCTTGAGAAAGTCCCTTTATTTCTCTAGGTTTACTTCCTTGTCACTAAAGAATGGTTTAAAAGAGAAATTCTAGTTTTATAAATACAAATTCATCACAATTTTTTTATTTTTTTCACTGTGTATATCTCACTGATGCATCAAAATAAAGGTATCAATCATCAGTTGCACATTTCCTTTTGAACATTACATAACCATTGTTTTACATCACTATTTTGCTGACACCTAAGCAGTAGTTATTTTTGGTTGTTCCTTGAATTAATTCATTCTGTTAACACCTTATGACAATTGTTCATGGTTCAGCCTTTGTAGCCGCCCACCCAAAGAACACAAAGTGCAGACTGGCTATCATCGTTGTGCAGACTGGCTATCTTCGCTCTGTTTGCTTAATGAGAAGGGGAAAGGATATAATACTTGCAAATACAACATGTTCAGAGCTTTGGAATATTCAATTTGTTGATCTTCTAAGAGATTTGCTCATGAAATATCTGTTTTATGTCTTAATCTAAGACGGCTTTCTCTGCAAAATCTACACTCCAATTGCTGCATTTTATCCTGTCAGCTGCCTCTTTGGGATCTTGTCTAATAAAATATGCAAGTGTCTTCTTCCCCTCCTATTCATTATCACTAAAAGCATTTCAGTATCTTATTCGGTGATAACAAGTGTCTACTCAATTTGTGAAATGATAGGAAATCTATGTTTTAAGTCACGCTTGTCAACCACCTGAGCTTCCACTAGAGTTAGGAAACTTTAACTTACAAATGCTGCTTTAATAAATCAGCTCCATGAATTATTCCATTCAGCATGAAATAGTAACTTCAATAAAAAGAAGAAATTTATACGTAACTAGTTAATAAATTCAATAAATTCTTCTAAAGGTTACCGGTCATGCTTTTATTAAAAATTAATTATGTTTCTATTATATTCCAGGCACTGTACTGGGCATGAAAAAAATTTTAAACTAAGATAACATTGCTCTGTCCTTAACAAAAGGATCAGGGTCTGATAAAGTAAAATCATTTTAAAATAAAATAACCTTTTGAAAGATTCTAAGCCTGAAGCTGGGAGGGGCAGGATCAAATTTGCCATAGAGACTGATTATTCTGGGGGAAGGGGTGTGTGCATGTGTGTGTGTGTGTGTGTGCGTGCGTGCGTGTGCGCGCGCGCGTGCACACAAAAGAGAGACAGACAGTGAGGGTGAAAGAGAGACAGAGAGAGGGAGATATTGAGAGAAAGTAGAGAGGCAAAATTTCAGGCAAGAAGCTTTTTGAGATCAAGAAAGCCTGAATTAAGGCAGTGACAACTGACATGAAAATGGGCAGTACAGATTGTAGAGATACTGGGAAATACATTCAATAAGACTGAAGACAAATTAGATGGGGAGAAATATCAAGGATGATTTTACAGGTTGCTAGCCCAAGAGACTGGGAGGATGATGGTGCCACTGAGGAAAGTGGACATATAGAACAAGAGCTCATAAAGGTATCCGGGCTGGGTATAGAGATGTAGAAGGCAGCAGCAATTCAGGGAAGAGTGGAAGCCAGTGGGGTGGGTAACAGCATTCCCAGGAGAGTAGAGGGAAAAAGTAACAAAGACACATCAATTGTCGAGAAATGTACAAGAAAAGGATCCTAAAAAGAGTCTGAGAATAAGATGGAAAGAATTAGAAATTATCTTCAGCAATTCATTTAGGGTCAGGCTTATAATGAATGATTTATATAAATATCCCTTCATTTAAAAAATTAAAGCTCAAAGACAAATAAAAATCTGGAAAAATATTTGAACATATGTGACACATAAAGTTTAGCATCCTTGATACACAAAAAATAATAAGAAAAAATAAAATAATCCAATAGAAGAAATGAAAAATTAGCATAAACCCATGCAGATGGTCAATAAACACAAACAAACAAAATTAAAATTAAATAATCCAGTAACATGCTGCATACAAGAAGAACATTTAGTTTCAAAGGCACAGAAAGAAAGAAAAAGGATGGAAAGAGATATACAGTTGTCCTTCAGTATCCACAGGGGATTGGTTCCAGGAAACCCTCAAAAACCGAAATCTGAGAATACTCAAGTCTCGTATATAAAATGGCATAGTAAATATTAGCATATAACCTAAGCACATCCTCCCATATGCTTTATTTTGTTTTGTTTTCAAGATGAACTTTATTTTATTTATTTTTGCCTTCCAGTTTTGAGATATAACTGACATATAGCACTGTACAATTTTAAGGTGTACAGCACAATGATTTGACTTACATACATCAACAAATGATGACCACATTAAGTTTTGTGAACATCCACAATCTCATATAGATACAAAATTAAATAAGTAGAAAAAAATTGGTTTCCTTGTGATGCGAACTCTTCAGATTTACTCTCTTAACAACTTCCAGATGTAACATAGAGCAGTGTTAACCGTATTTATCATGTTGTACATTACACCCCTAGTACTTATTTATCTTATAACTGCAAGTTTGTATCTTTTGACTGCCTGCCTCCAAGTCTCCTCCCCACCCCTAACCCACACCTCTGGTGACCACAAATCTGATCTCTTTTTCTATGAATCTGTTTGTATTTGATGTATAATTGACATGCAATACTATGTTAGTTCCTGTTCAACAACATAGTGATTGGATATTTCTATATATTTCAAAACGATTACCATGATAAGTCTGTTTATGATATTTCATCATATACAGATATTACACAGTTATTGACTATATTCCCCACACTGCACATGTCATACTCATGACATTTATTTTGCAACTAGAAGTTTGTATCTCTTAACCTCCCTCACCTATTTATTTCCTACCCCCGTACTCCTGTTAGTTCTCTATATCTATAATTCTGTTTGTTTTGTTATATTTGTTCATTTGTTTTGTTTTCTTGGATTCTACATATAAATGAAATCATACAGTATATGTCTTTTTTCTGTCTGACTTATTTCACTTAGCATAACACCTCCTAGGTACAGCCATGCTGCCCCAAATGGCAAGATTCCGTTCTTTTTTATGGCTGAGTAATAGTCCATTATGTATATATACCACATCTTCTTTATCCTTTCATCTATCAATGGACACTTAGGTTGCTTCCATATTGTGACTACTGCAAATAATGCTGCAATGAACATAAGCGTGCATAAACTTTTCTAATTGGTATCTTTGTTTTCATTAGATATATGACCAAAAGTGAAATTGCTAGATCATATGGCTGTTCAATTTTCAATTTTTTTGAGGAATATCTATACCATTTTCCATAGTGGCTGCACCAATTTGCATTCCCACCAAAAGTGGACGAGAGTTCCCTTTTCTCCACTCCCTCACCAACGCTTGTTATTTGTTGTCTTTTTGATAACAGCCATTCTCATGGGTAGAGTATTGTTGGTTGTAGGTTTTTCTCTTTCATCACTTTAAATATATCATGCCATTCTCTTCTGGTCTGCAGAGTTTCTGCTGAAAAGTCAGCTGATAGCCTTATGAACTACTGTAACTTACTGTTTTTCCCTTGTTGCTTTTGTTCTCTATCTTTTTTACGATTTTAACTATAATGTGTCTTGGTGTGGTCCTCTTTGGGTTGATCCTGTTTGGGACTGTCTGCAATTCCTGGACCTGAATGTCTGTTTTCTTTCCCAGATTAGGGAAGTTTTTCACTAGTATGTCTTCAAATATATTCTGTTCCCCTTTTCTCCCTTCTCCTTCTAGGACCCCTACAATGCAAATGTTAGTGTGCTTGATGTTGTCGCAGAGGTCTCTTAAACTGTCCTCATTTCTTTTCATTCTTTTTTTCTGTTCAGCTTCAGTAATTCCCACTACTATCTTCTAGCTCGCTGATCTGTTCCTCTGCATCATCTAATCTACTGTTGATTCCTTCTAATTTATTTTTTATTTCAGTTTTTATATCCTTCACCTCTGTTTTGTTCTTCCTTATATTTTCTAACTCTTCTTAAAAACTTCTTACTTCTCACTCCGTTCATCCAGTCTTCTCTGGACTTCTTTGAGCATCTTTATGATCATTATATTGAACTATTTATCTGGTAAATTACTTATCTCCACTTCAGTTAGTTCTTCTTTGGGGATTTTATCTTGTTCCTTTGTTTGGAAGATATTCCTTTGTCACTTCATTTTGCCTAATTTGCTGTTTTTATTTCTGTGTATTTGGAAGGTCTGTTATGTTTCCTGACATTAGAGAAGTGGCCTTTTGTAGGAGACTTCCAATGTGTCCCAGCAGGGTATTACCCTCTGGTCACCAGAGCTATGTGTTCTAGAGGTACCCCCTATATGGGCTGTGTAGGTTCTTTTGTTGTGGTATGCTAACTATTGTGGGCATTCTGGTAGGCATGGCTGGATTCCTCAGCGAGCTGTCCTGGGATCCCAAGTGTTGGAGCTGGTGTTGACCTGCTTGTGGATGGGGCTGAGGCCTGCAGAGGTCCAGAGACTGGTGTTGGCCTGCTATTGGGTAGAGCCAGGCCCTTCATTCTCTGGCTGCAGGGCCCTGGGGGTCCCAGTGCTGCTGTCAGCCCACCTGGCTTCAGGGGCCAGGTGTCCCGAAACTTCAGTCTGCCATTTGGTAGATGGGGCCAGATCCTGTGGTGGCTGGCACCAGGGCCCAAGTTGTCCCAAAGCCAGTATTGGCCTGCTGGTGGGTGGGCTATTTCCTGACATGGCACACTGCAGGACTGTGGTGGTCCTGGGCCTGGTGCCCACTGGCTGGTGGGCAGGGCTGTGGCCCAGTGGATCCCAGGGCTGGTGCCCATGCACGGGTGGATAAGCCCAGGTCCTAGGGCTAGTGCCAGCCCATGGTGGGTGGAGCTGGTTCCTACGGCCTCTGACTGCAGGGCCTGGGGTCCTGGAGCGGATGTGTTGGCCTGCTGGTGTGTAAGGCTGCTCTTGGGGTTAGTGCCAGAACTAGTGAATGAAGCTGGGTCCCGGGGTCTCTGGCTACAGGTCCCTGGGGATCCCAAGGCTAGTGCTGTTGGCTCAGGGGGTCTCAGGGCAGCTGGTCTGTTGGTGAATGGGGCTGTGTCCTGCCCGGTTAGTTGCCTGGCCTGAGGCATCCTAGTACTGGTGCCCACAGCCTGGTGAGTAGGGCAGGGTCCCAGTTCTATTAAGCTAGAGGGAAAATTTCATAATGGCACTTGCTAGCACCAGTGTAGAATAAGCTCCCAAAAATGGATGTCACCAGTGTCTATGTCTCTAGGGTGAGCTCCAGTTGCTTCCTACCTCTCTGAGAAACTCTCCAAGACCAGCAGGTGGGCCTGACCCAGGCTCCTTTCAAATTATTGCTTCTGGGTCCCAGAGTATGTGAGGTTTTGTGTGTGCCCTTTAAGAGTGGAGTCTTTATTTCCCACAGCCATCTGGCTCTCCGAAAGTAAGCCCGTCTGGTCTTCAAAGCCAAATGTTCTGGAGGCTTGTTTTCCTGGTACAGGACACCCGAGCTGGGGAGCCGGATATGGGGCTTGCACCCCTTTTTCCTTGCAGAGAACCTCTGAAATTGTAATTATTCTCTCGTTTGTGGGTCACCCACCCAGGGGTGTGGGTCTTAACTGTATCTCATCTCCTCCTACCCATCTTGTTGTGGTTCCTTCTTTATATCTTTAGTTGTAGAAGATCTTTTCTGCTAGTCTTCCAGTCTTACTCATCAATAGCTGCTCTGTAAATAGTTGTAATTTTGGTATGCCTGTGGGAGGAAGGGAGCTCAGGGTCTTCCTACTCTGCCATTTTGGCCACCAACCTCCTCCTGTATAGTTTAAATCATCTCTGGATGACTTACAATACCTAATACAATGTAAATGCTATGTAAACAGTTGCTGTCACAGAGCAAATACAAGTTTTTCTTTGGGGAACTTTCTGGAATTTTTTTCCCTGAATATTTGCAATTTGCAGTTGGTTGAATCTGCTGTTGCACAACATGCAGATATGGAGGACTGACTGTACCTTGCAAACAACAGACAAAGAGAGCACCAAATACATGAAGCAATATAAATATACATTAATAAAAGCGATAGAATTGAAGGAAGAAATAGAGAATTCAACAATAACAGTTAGAGGGTTCAATACCTCACTTTTCATAATAGATGGAACTAAACAGAAGACCAACAAGGAAACAGAAGACTTGAACAACATGATAAACCAACTGGACCTAACAGCTACTTATAGAACCCTCCATCCATAAAACAGCAGAATGCACATTCTTCTCAAGTACATCTGAAACTTTCTCCAGGATAGACCATGTGTTGGCAAATAAAAAAGTGTCAATTAACTTAAAAGAACTGAAATCATACAAAATACGTTCTCTGTCCATGACAGAAATTAGAAATGAATAACAGAAGGAGCTTTGGGAAATTACAAATATGAGAAAATTAAAAACACACTGTGGGGACTTCCCTGGTGGTGCAGTGGTTAAGAATCCGCCTGCCAAGGCAGGGGACACGGGTTCGAGCCCTGGTCTGGGAAGATCCCACATGCTTTGGAGCAACTAAGCCCGTGCACCACAAATACTGAGCCTGTACTTTAGAGCCTGCGAGCCACAACTACTGATTTAAAAAAACCAAAAAACAAACAAAAAAGTGCACTGTGAAATAACAATAGGACAAAGAATAAATAACAAAGAAAATTAGAATACTTTGAGATGAATTAAAATAAAAACATAACATATCAAGACTTTTGGAATGCACCTAAAATACTTCTTAAAAGGACAATTAGAGCTGTAAATATCTGTTTAAAAAGAAAGAAAAAAATCTCAAATAAATAGCAGAGGCTTCCACCTTAAGAAGCTAGAAAAAGAAAAGCAAACTAAACCCAAATTGAGAAGAAAATAATAAAGATTAGAATGTAAAAAATTACATAGAGGATAGAAAAACCATAGTGAAAATCACAGAATCAAAAGTTGGTCTTTGAAAAGATAAACAAGATTTACAAACTTAGCTAGACTAACCAAGAAAAAAAGAATATTTTCAAATTATTAAAATCTGGAATGAAAGCAGAGACATAGAGAAATATAAAAAGATTTTAAGGGAATAGTATGAACAACTCTATGTCAATAAATTAGATAAGCTAGATGAAATGGAAAATTCCTGGAAAGACACAAACTATACATAAACTCAAGAAGAACCGACAAACTGAATAGACCTATAACAAATGAAGAGATTGAATTAGTAATCCCAAAAAAATCACCCACAAAGAAAAGCTCAGGATCAGATAGATTCATTGCTGAATTCTTCCAAACATTTAAAGAATTAATACCAATTCTTCAAAAACTATTCAAAAATAAAAAGAAAGAAAAGGAGGAAACACTTCCAACTCATTTTATGAAGCCAGCATTATCCTGATAGCAAAACCAGACAAAAAAAAATCATAAGAGAACTACAGACAAATATCCCTTAAAATATAAAGTAAAATATAAAGTGCAAAAATTCTCAACAAATTACTAGCAAATTGGATCCAGCAACATACTAAAAGGATTATATACCATGACCAAGTGAGATTTATCCCAGGAATGCAAGGTTTGTTTAACATATAAAAAAATCAATGCTGGGGACTTCCCTGGCGGTCCAGTGGTTAGGACTTCACCTTCCAATGCAGGGGGTGTGGGTTCGATCCCTGGTCAGGGAGCTAGGATCCTACATGCCTCCCGGCCAATAAACCAAAACATAAAACGGAAGCAATATTGTAACAAATTCAATAAAGACTTTTAAAATGGCCCACATAAAAAGAAAATCTTTAAAAATAAATCAGTGCAATACATTGTATTTATAGAATATAGGACCAAACCACATGATCATCTCAATAGACATAGAAAGTAATTTAACAAAATCCAACACTCTTTCATGATTAAAAAAAAAAAAAAAAAAGTGACATACTAGGAATAGAAGAGGCTTCCTCAACCTGAAGAATGGTATTTGCAAAATCTGCTCACAGGTAAGAATATACTTAATAGTGAAAGACTGAAAGTTTCTCCCTAAGATCAGGAACCTGTCAAGAATGTCCACTCTTGCCACTTCTACTCAACATTGTATTAAAATTCTAACCAGGGCAATTAGGCAAGAAAAATAAATGAAAGACATCCAGATTGGAAAAGAACTGAATTATCTTTATTTGCAGATGACATGATTTTGTATATAGAAAATCCTAAGGAATCCACAAAAAACTATTTGAGCTAGAAAATTCTGCAAGGCTGCAGGATGCAAGATCAATATGGGAAAGTCATTTGTATATATGTACACTTGCAATGAAAAATCTAAAAATGAAATTAAGAAAAAAATTCCCCTTACAACAGCATCAAGAAATAACATTTAGTAACAAATTTAACAAATGTACAAGACTTGTACACTGAAACAAAACATCACTGAAAGAAATTAAAGAAGATTTAAATAAATGGAAAAATGTTCTGTGTCATGGATTGGAAAACTTACTGTTATGATGGCAATAATCCATGAATTGATGTATAATTTCAACGCAATCCAGATCAAAATTCCAGCTGTGTTTTTTGCAGAAATTGACAAGTTGATCATAAAGTTCATAAGAAAATGCAAGGGAACCAAAACCCAAACAATCTTGAAAAATAACGAAGTTGGTGTATTAAACTTTCTAGTTTCAAAACTTAATAAAAAGCAATAATAATCAAGATTGTGTGGTACTGACATAAAAATGTACAGTCGACCCTTTAACAACTAAAGGGTTGGATCAACGACCCTCTGTGAAGTCAAAAATCCCTATATAACTTAGAGTCAACTCTCCATATACGTGGACCCGCCATATCCACAGTTCCACACCCATAGATTCAACCAGCTGCGGATTGTGCGGTGCTGTAGTACTTACTGACGGAAAAAAATCCGCATAAGTGAACTCTGGCAGTTCAAACCCTGTTGTTCAAGGGTCAACTGTATAGATCAACAGAACAGAGTTAAGAGTCCAAAAATAAACCCCTCCATCTACAGTCAACTGATTTTTGAGAACGGTGGGCACCAACAATTCAAAGGGGAAAGAATGTTATTTTCAATAAATCAGGCTGGGACGACTGGATATCTACATGCAAAATAATGAAATTGGACCTTTACTTCACACCATATACAAAAGCCAACTCAAAAGGGATCAAAGACTTAAACGTAAGAGCTGAAACTATAAAACACCTATAAGAAAAAGAAAGTGTAAATCTTGTGACGTTGGGTTAGTTAATTGTTTCTTAGATATTACATCAAAAGCATAAGGAACAATAAATAGATATTGAATTTCATAAAAATTAATTTTTTTTTTCTTCAAAGAGCACTATCACGAAATTGAAAGAATGCACAGAATAGAGAAAATATTTGCAAGTCATTATCAGCTAAGGATCTACTATACAAAATATATAAAGCACTATTACAATTCAATGATAGAAAAATAACCCATTTAAAATATGGACAAAGGATTTGAATAGACATTTCTCTAAAAAAGACAAAGGGCCAATAAGCTCATGAACATATACTCAACACCTTTGTTCATTAGGAAAGTGCAAATCAAAACCACAGCAAGATGCCATTTCACAACCACTAGTATAGTAATAGTAAAAAAGACAGAAATAACAAGTGTTGGCTAAGAGAAATTAGAACTCATGCACATTGCTGATAAGAATATAAAATGGTGCAGCTGCTATGAAAAACTGACTGTTTACAAATTGTTAAACATACAGGTATCATCTCACCCAGCATTTCCACTCCTATTTATGTGCCCAAGAAAATTAAAAATATATGTCCATACAAAAAATTGCACATGAATATTCATAACAGCATTATTCATAGAAGAGTAGAAACAACCCAAATGTCATCACATGATGAAGGAATAAACAAAATGTAGCACACCCATAGAATGAAATAGTATTCAGGCATAAAAAGGAATAAAATATTGATTCATGCTCCATCATAGCTAAACCTTGAAAACGTGATGCTAAATGAAAAAAGCCAGTAACAAAGGCCACATTTCCCATTTATAGAAATGCCTAGAACAGACAACTCCATACAGGCAGAAAGTAGATTAGCAGATACTAGGGGTTGGAGGAAGGAGGGACAGAAGTGACTGCTAATGGGTATGGAATTCCTTTTTGAGGTGATGAAAATATTCTAGAATTAGATAGTGATGACAGTTGCACAACTCTGTGAACTAAAAACTATCAAAGTATACATTTTAATAGGGCGAATTTTATGGTATGTTAATTATATTTCAAGTAAAAATAAATGATAAGCATGCACACATACACATAGATATATACATATAACCTGGGCATTATTCGATGCTTAATCTCATAGATATATACATATAACCTGGGCATTATTAGATCCCTAATCTAATAATTATTAGATGCTTAATACATATAACCTGGGCATTATTAGATGCTTAATAAATACTCATCAAGTGGCTGAAATGACTAAAGGAGCAAACATGCATATCAAAAAAGGAAACAGGAAGAAAAAAAATGTCCATGTTAGTTATAGATTGGTGAGTAGTTTCTACCGTCTGTGGTATGGGTTTTCTATTTCAATTTTTTTATTTCTTTCATAATCAGAAGAAGAAATCCAGTAAGTAAGGTTTAAAATTATAAAACTGGTTCCTAATCTCTGGCTATGACCCAAATAATGTTAATTTATATACAAAAAGATCTTCTGCAAGGAACAATTCCTAGAAATAAAAGTCCAAATATTAGGCCAAAGTTCCCTTTGGCATATACAAAAGTGATATGTCTTTCTTACAAAGTATTCATTTACACTGTCTCAGTTCCACCACGATTAACTTACTTGTCTATATTCATTGACTACAAAGTGTTTCTGAACATTGACAGCATATACGATTACTTAGAGAGAATTACTTAATTAGAGATACACCTGAAGCTAATTTAAATCTGTGTACACATGTGTGCCGTACAAATCAAAGACACAGCTGGGTCTATTTGTATAGGTTCCTGGACTTAGAAGCAGCAAATTTGTAGACTTTGTTATGACATACCTGAAAAAAAAATGTGACTAGGTGTGCTTGGCCTTTTAAATCAAAGGGAAATATAAACATGACAGGCTAACCATTTGGAAAACTGAGAAGCCCATACAAGGCATGACATGTCAAATTATTTCCAAAGGTATAATGCTTTGCCATCAGGTCCTGTATCTTTATTGGCATACTCCAAGTATAAATATCTGAATGACTACAAGAGTTTGGACAACAAAGATCAATACAAAACAAAGCACTGGAATTTAATAGGAATTGGTTTGGGAAAAGTGGTAAGGGAAAGAAATAAGTTGAGGAAGCCAAGCATTCAGGAGTTCAACACAATTGAAAATTCAAAGGGGTATCAATTTGTAATAATACAAAAGCAACAGCATCCTTAATCATAGGGCCTTACTACATTCTAAAGGGCACTCTCCATTTTCAATACGGTTGCTGTGAATTGTAAGAGAAAATGGTCCCTAAGTGTTCACTGTTACTTCCAGAGACCGAAAGGACACCAGGCTTGTCCCCCTTTGAAGGCGTTTCTTGTGAACTTAAGCAGACTTCATCGCTTCCTCTGTTTGGCGAACACTCAACCTAGTTCATGCACTTGGTACTACCGTATTTAATACAACGTATTTATATGTTTCCGCAATAGTTTTCACACCACCATCTCCTCTAGTCAACAAAAGCTCCTCAGGACAGACACAAGAACTTATTTCGCTCTAGATCCATAGCATCTAGCACACAGTAATTGCTAAACAAGTTTTGGCTGAAAGAAGAAATGAGTGGAGTATTGTCTCTGTAACTCATCTTTGTCCTGTGTATTTTATGAAGCACGATGTTTAAGTTTTTCACACTCTGGAGTATAAACAATTATAGCTGCCATGCTTTGGTCCAGCACAAATGGTGAATCCAGGGATGATATATATTCAATATACAAATTGTTATTACCTTGTCCCACACCCATGGCAGACATCGTTAATCAATCATGGCATTCTTTCTAGAGTTAGAATGGGTCTTCAGAATCTTCATCACAGTGCCCTAGGGAGCCCCCACTGATCAGCTGGAACTGGCACAAGAGTTCTAACCATTTGCTTTTCCTGATCTTCTGAACACTCTCAGAGGAATCGTCTTTGGAAACCCGTTCCTTTTCAAGATTTATCAGTGCAATCAATGAAACATAATCCTTCACCTGTACATATCGAGTTCTCTAATACACACCATTATACTCCTTATGTGCCCTAGAATTCTCCTCGTGCCATGCCACATTAAACGAGACTCAAGTGACGCTTCCTGTAGCCTGTAATTAAATGTTTTCAATATTAGACTATTAACATCACCATTTTTAACCATAAGGCACAGGTCCCATTAAAGTTACTACTTTTACCTCTTATGAAGATAAAGGGGAAGAAAAAAAATATAAATGCTTGTGGATGAGGACTCTTGAATTATCCCTCTGCCACCAAGCCCTGCCAGGAAAGCTGCTGCTGCCTCGGCTGTGCAGAGCAGGCCCTGCTGATTGATTTAGCCAGTAAGAAAGCTTTGCATCCCTTTAGGTGTGGGATTATCCTCTTCCTGCTGCTCTAAAGCATCTGATCCTCAGGCCAGCACAAAGAAAGCTGCGTTCTTTAACTCAGGCAGAAACAGACAGAACAAGAAAGGCTCCATGGCAGGGCATACTGAGAAGACAACTAAAATTACTACTCCCTGCAGAGCACGGATTTGTGAGTCCTGGCAGGGGGCCTGCAACAGCTCTGGTAGTGCCACAGTCCCAGACCAGTGTCTCAGGGCCTCCAACAAATTCAGACTTATACCTAAGGGTCAGAAAAATCCGTTTATCAACAACTTTTCCATACCCCTTACTGGTGTAAGAACTGAACAGTGATTCTCAGAGAATGCTAGTGGTAGAAGTTAGCTCCATCTGGTTTAAAAAAAAAAAAAAAATAGAACTTGATAATCTTTAAAAAGTTCTACTCCCTGATAAACTCCATGGGACCACCAAGGCAAAATCCTGTATGCAAAAGCCTTTTATGATTAATTTCTTAATTCAAATAGATGTTTTAGGTGAATTTTTTTTTTAATTAATTAATTTATTTATTTTTGGCTGTGTTGGGTCTTCGTTTCTGTGCGAGGGCTTTCTCTAGTTGCGGCAAGCGGGGGCCACTCTTCATCGCGGTGCGCGGGCCTCTCACTATCGCGGCCTCTCTTGTTGCGGAGCACACGCTCCAGACGCGCAGGCTCAGTAGTTGTGGCTCACGGGCCCAGTTGCTCCGCGGCATGTGGGATCCTCCCAGATCAGGGCTCGAACCCGTGTCCCCTGCATTGGCAGGCAGATTCTCAACCACTGTGCCACCAGGGAAGCCCAAGGTGAATTTTTAAAAACATTTTTTAAAACATTATTTCTTCTTTAAATTTGTGGAAGCATCCATTCTCCTTCTGCAAGAAGGGTGAAGGCAGAGTTGTGGTGGAGGAAGCCGGAAGCTGCAGCAGTGGGACCCTGGCCATCAGAATGTCTGAGCAGGACACGAGGCAGGGAGTGCAGTCAAAACACTGTCTGCTATTAATGAAATCATGGCTGATGCAGCCAGTTTTTTTTAAAATTACTTTATCACACTAGATACCAGGAATAATAGTAATAAGAAGAACAGCTAATGTTTATTTGGGCTGTTTTTTTGTGCCAGACCCTGCGCTGGGCAATTTACATGCTTTATCCCATTTGAGTCTAAATCAGATTTAGGAAGTAGACATTATTATCTAAACACTATGGATCAAAACACTAAGGCTTAGAGAGGCTAAGTGACACACATAATGCCACATTGCTAATAATCAGAGGGGCCAGAATCAAACCCAAGAATTGTAAGTTTAGGGCATACACTCATCCAGGAATAAAAGGTTTAAGAGTCACAATATTGTCCTCAAGGGTCTCAAAAGCCCCAATGAATTCAAATTTATTTAGTGGACAGGCAGGAAGAAAATGTGACTATTCTCTCTTTAGTCCCAGAAGAAAGAAGCCTGTGGATATGTCAGGCACCTATTGTTTCCAGGGAGTGGGCCCAAGTCCATTTCTTAATAGTTAAGGAATGCTGTGTTAAAGAAGCAGTACAGGATCCTTACTCAACTTCGGGTGTTTCAATTCCTGGGAAGGTTTGAGAGTATAGAAGAAAACGAACGGCTCAGCAGCCTGTACAGGCACATCTGAACACTGTTACCCCAGTCTCACCAATCTGTGATATGGCAGCTAGAAACGTGCACAAAGTTCAAGCTAAATCATACGATGATACAAGTCATAGATCAGAGCACAGCTAAGCATTTAGCCTCTGTTACTGAACCACCACGGTGACTGAAATATGAATTTCAAAGGCCTTAAAATCTTGGAAGGATTTCTTGGAATCTTTCATTCAAGTCCTTACTGATTTGATTAGAAATTCCTCTTTCCAGGAAACCCTGGTAGACAAATAAATGTGACACCTAAGATGAATAGGTAAGGCAGAAGATACTTTGAAAATGATTTGAGGATAATATGGGGTTTACTGTTCAAAAAAGATTAAAGTAGCAAAATCCAAACATAAAGTTAATTACACTTTTGATTTGTGGATGGAACTTCCATTTGTTATTTCAAAATCAGATACTAAGATGGAAACACCAGACAAACCCAAATTGAAGGAAATCATGCAAAATATCTGACCAGTAATCCTCAAAATTGTCAAGGTCATCAAAAAGAAGGAAAATCTGAGAAATCATCACAGACTAAGGACCCTAAGAAGACATGGTAACTAAATGTAACATGGCCTCTTAAATGGGATCCTGGGACCCAAAAAAAAAAAAAAAAAAAAAAAAAGGGGGGCACTAGACAAAAACTAAGCAAATACAAATTAAGTCTGGAGTTTGGTTAATAGTAACGTACTAATGTCAGTTTCTGAGCTTTGACAAATGCAACGTAGCTATATATGATGTTAACAAGGGGAGAAATGGATAAAGGTATACGGGAATCTATAATATTCTTACAATTTTTCTATAAATCCAAAATTTTCTAAAATAAAGCTTAAAGAAACAAATCTCATACAAAGACACACACACACACACACACACACACACACACACACACACACACACAGCAGACAGGGCCCTTCCAAATGGCCACATATTAAAAGCATATTCATTACCACTTAAATAGTGCCTGACATATAGTGAGCATTCAACAAATATATTTTTGAATGAATGATAAATGAATAAAGCAGATCTCTTTCTTTAGTTTAAAAAAAATCCTTTGATTTTTCCTCATTTTCTTAAATCTACACTCAGCTTCATTTTCAAGAGCCCTCTACAAACTAGCCAGACCCCCACTTTCTACAGATCATCAGCGTACTACTTCTGTTTGAGTCAGAAAAAGTCTTCTCACTCGCCCAGAATTGCTCAGCCTGCATTCCTCACTTGGCTTTGTAGTGCTCTTGCCCCAAAGCTGAAATGTTCTCCCAACTGATTCTACCATTTCCAGGCTGAATTCAAGCTCACCTGGCTTTAAGAATTATTTCTAAACACACATTCTTCTCCTGAAATCTTCCTTCTCTACACTCCTAGTGTCTACCTAGTGTCAGTTCAACATGTATATATAACATTTGTATGTAAAATTGCTTTAGAATGATCAGTCTAAGGTTGTACGCATTTAGTTTCTCTTTTGATGCCAAAGTCATTCAGGAGAGATTTTTAGAGACAGGGAGGGGTGGAAAGGAGAGATTAAAAAAGGACACAAGGAGGATATGAAGAATGATCAATATGTTCCTTATTTTGATTATGGTGACGGTTCCATGAATGTAGACATGTATCAGTCTTACCAAACTGTATACCTTATATATGTGCAATTTACTGTAAGTCAATTATAGTGTAATAAAGCTGCTTAAAAAGTCTATGTGATTAAATGTTTTGGTTTCTAGTTTTTTTTTATGGTCTTATACAACTATTGTAAGATAATATCATTTGTATTATTTTCTGAATCTTAGGCCCAAAATAAACCTCAATAAATTCCAATTTTTGAAAATATTACATGACGCTTGAAAAAAGGTCTGTGTGTTCTCTGATATCACGTAATTTGAGACATATATTTTATCTCATTGATCTGTTAAGGACTGAGAAAGTGAAAGTCTCTTACTACTACGATATCCTGGTAACCTTAACATTGATTGAATGTTTTAAAAAATTAGCAAATCAGATCATTGCTATCGGTTTGTAGCATAATGTCAATTATGTGCCATGGAGTCACATCTTCATATGGCTCTTCAGCCTTCACAGCATCCTCAAGACACTTCACCTAAACCTTTCAACCACTTTCCAATTACTACTCCTACCCCTCATGCCCTTTTATCTGGAAACAATGACACGACCTGTGTGACTGAACTGCACCAAAGCACTTATGATTTGTCAAGACCTGGCTATATTCTGACTATAGTTTCCTCACTGACCAGCACCTGTGGCATCAAGTTTGGCTCTGGATAATCGGTATGTAAGAGGTCCCAACTTCAGAATGAAGGTGGCAGCAGCTACAGTCTCCGTACTGGGGCTCAGTCTCTTTGACCAGTTTCCTGTCTATGCCCATTCCCCATTCAGTTACCCCTGTCTGCCCTACTAATGACTTGTGTGGCCTGTGCTAAATTTTTACTCTTTTTTTTTTTCTTTTTTCAACCTGTCCTGCTGGCTGTAGTGCTTCATTAAACACTAAATCAGCTCCACCTTCTGGTCCTGCTTCATCAAACTCTCCTACCATATTCTACCTAGTATGGTTATTAATTTTCTTTCATGCCCTACACAATCTCATCTACCCATACAATTAAAAATGATACAATTTTTGCATTTCTATTGCCAAACAAAAATCCCACTCCTTCATTTTGGTCTTTCTTTTTTTATATCTTACATATAGCAAGATTATCCTGCCATGCAATATAGTGCAAAGAGCTTCATAATTGGAGGCTGAAGACTCTCTAAGTCCTGGTTCTGTCACTGACTAGCTGTACTATCTGGAGTAACTCACTAAATCTCACTAAACTCCAGTTTCCTCATATTTCAAATGGCAATGTGAGAGTTAAATGAAATAATGCAGGTAAAATACCTTACAAACTGTAAAATGCTATACAAATGCAAAATATTGCAAATAGACAATGTGTATCTATTCTTGATACAGGTATATTTCTTTGAGCTCTGTGAAAAATTAAGTAAAATATTCCATGTCTGGCACTAAAAGCTATCAACCCTTTTTGGAAGACTCACAGTAGTTTGGTAGATATAAAACTAGAGACAAAAATTGCCTTTCTGAATACTAGAGCTTTATGTAGAAGACGAAGCAGAGAAGATATAAAACACAAGTTCACTTCAATATGGAGAAGTGGATAAAATTGAGGTACTAATCAAAATGTTTGAAGACTGTCATCCTTCTAAGAATAATGCTATGCTTAAGAGCCATGTGTTCAACATCTGCAAACCAAAAGCAAATGAAAAATTCTATTAGCTTGTACCAGAAATGTGAATACTCAGCTGAAACTAAGACTATTGTGAGGGGTATAATTCAAAGTAATATCGGGATGGAAATGATGAGTGAGGAGAAAAGGTAAAAAATATTACATAAACACAATTTATTTTGGAAAAGCATATGAGCACATGCAAGGCAGCAAAATTTAAACTTTCTCTTGGTAATTGAATAGCAGAGTCAGCATAGGGTTTCACAAGAAAATCAGAAACCACACTGAACCAAAGAAGTTTCATCTGTGAAATTCTTCCTGATTCCCCTAGGCCAACCTCAGGTACTTTATGTTTTATGTTTCAAGTGTCCCTTGCACCTACTTCCATTGGAACTATTACCATAATGTGCTATAACCATCTGTGTATGTGCCAGTTTCACTTAAGCTGCCCTTTCTGGAAAGCAGAAACCATGTCTTTTTTTCCCTTTGTGTCCCTAGTACCAAGCATGCTGCCTGTCCCATGGTGATCAATAAATTGTTATGAAATGATGAAGGAACTATTACACTTTGACCAGTAACACGTCTGATGATGAATCTCAGCTTCTTCTCAGGACAGCAAATAAAGACATATTCATTTATAAACACTTAACTGTTGGTGCATGGCTTATGGAAACAGCCTCATTATTTTATTGAAACCCAACTATTTTGTACAGTTGGGTTGTAGATCTGTCTAGAATTTTAGGGGCCTACTATTCAGAGAGTCATAATCTGGGTAAGATCATTCCCATGGCTGATTTCTGATGCCAGTGAAAGCAAAGCGACAGGGTGAGCTGCCATGCTTGTCAGACAGAACAGCCACGGAAGGTTTGGCAGGTTGCATAGTGCACAGGCCTAAGGAGGTGCTATTCACCTGGAGTAACCGCTAAGAGTCAAGTAACGCAATATGTACAAAGCACATGATAGTGCCGATGTGAGGGAGCTTGATGATGAAATCAGCCTATTTTGCAGGCAAAATATTTATCCTTATTCCCTCAGCAATTTCACAAATGTGTGCCTTTGTTTAAACAATAAAGGGTTAATCAATGTTCTTGGACCACTTCATGGATGAGTACATTTCAGTGACTATAAAAAATAACCCTGCTCTTTAAAAAAAAAAAAAAAAAAAAACCCTGAATTTCCATCGTGGAACGCCAGTTCTGCGGGCTGTTTATAGAGATCCTAGCAAAAGTGGTTGAAGGACTAATTGAATCAGAGAAACACAGGAATAAACAAAGTTAAACTCATTCTTTCATTTACGATATCCCAGAACCTCTAATATGCTAATACATTCATCTATAAAAGACATTATATTACACAGTGTTTCTCAAATTTATTTCACCC
Organism: Eschrichtius robustus; assembly: GCF_028021215.1. Lineage (NCBI taxonomy): Eukaryota > Metazoa > Chordata > Mammalia > Artiodactyla > Eschrichtiidae > Eschrichtius > Eschrichtius robustus. The sequence continues at coordinate 72,534,152 of NC_090830.1, forward strand.
CAGACACTCTTTCAAGAAACGTTTTGCAAGACTAATGTGATCTCATGGATGACACTCAAAAACATTGCCCCAGAGTATAGCGCCCATCTCAATTTGTTTTAAATCTCCACCTACTGATCGGAAGCTATGAGGTGGATACCAGGGATCTGTAATTTTTTTTTTTACTATTCATTTATTTTATTAAGGTAAAATTGACATACAGCATTATATTAGTTTCCAGTATACAATGTAATGATTTCATATTTGTATATGCTGGGAAATGATCACCACAATGAGTCTAGTTACCATCCGTCACCATACAAAGTTACAGTTTTTTGCTTGTTATGAGAACTACTAAGATTTACTCTCTATAATTTTAACAAGCTCCCACAGGGGATGTTTATGTGGCCAAACAGGCACCAGTCAGTGGACTAACGTTTGGGAACAGCTACACACTTTAGCCCAATTTCTCATTATTACTGATTTCTATCCTCAGAAGTTAAATTTTTGTGGCTCAACTTTCACAGACCTCAAAATCTCCTCTCATGTCTATAAGCAAGGGTGTAAAATAGAAAGACAGTTTTACTTTTAGTTCCAGACTTACCATATTATAGGTTCAGATTTCTGATACTGTTAGCAAGGCTTTTCACTTGTTGAATCTAGAATTTCGATATGCATACCAAAAGGGATTAAAAAGGCATTAAGATGTTCAAAATGTAAATAAACACTTGGAGACTTTTCCTCCCTAGAGCTCTTTTACATAGGCATCCACAAAATCATGGAAGATTAGAACTGAAGGGAGTGCCTAGAGAGGTTATTTACCCATAGTCAAGTAGCTCATTAGTGGCAAAACGTGGGCTTAAATTCAGAGCTCTGACTCTTATTATGGTGCACCTTCTTCTACTCAAATCAACAGAGCATCTAGAAATTTATTCTGAATACCTAAACCTCACAGCTATGAATCTATTTTGGGGGCAGTCTTTAAGTCCTCAAATTAGGAATAGCAATAAAGAAGGGGAAAAAAGATTTTTGTTTTTATCTGTTATTCAACAATAACTTTAAAGACAATTATCTGAAAATGAAATAAAGACTCCATAGCTTTGTTCAGATGAAGCAGATACTCCAGTATCTACCACCACCCAAGTCCAAGGCTGCTGCATCATCATCATCATCATCATCATCATCAACATCATCTCTTACCTGGACCATAACAATAATTTTATAATCAAGCTTGGGTCCTTCCAACTCAGTTTCAGTTTCCAGCCTACAGGAAAAGTCATCTTTTCAAAATGGAAAACTGATCATGTTGTTTTCTTTCTTCAACCCTCCAGTGACTCCCTATTACTCTTTGGGTTCACAATCCATAAGGGCTTTTAAGATTTTGTCCCTCCAATTCTATTTCTGGCCAATCTCCCCTTGTGCACCAGGCTTCAGCCATACTGTCTTTTTGTATCTTAATTGTGCTGTACTTTTTGACGTCTTAAGATTTTACTAAACGCTTTCCCTCTGCCTAGAACATTTCCTGCATCCAATCCAAGCTCAACTTCTTTGTTCAGCTAACTCAAAATCAACCTTCAACTCTCAGGTTTAAAATCTATTCTGGGATGTCCTCTCTGGCCTTCATTAATGAACTTCATTTTACTCTGCATTGTAATTGTTTACTTAAATGATTCTTCTCCTAGACTGTAAGCACCATGAAGGCAGATACCATACTAGTGAATAAATCCTAAGCCTACCTAACACACAGTGGTGATTCAATAAATACTTATGGATAGAAGAAACAAAAAGGAAGAAAGAAGGAGGCGGAAAGTGTGGGTGGGAGAGAGGAAGGCAAAGGAGAGAGGAAGGGGAAGAAAAGCAGAGGAATGAAGAGAAGGAAGCATAAGTTGCTATCTTCCCTAACACAACATCCTTAAGATGATGAATTCTTTTTTATCTGGTAAGATTAGAAAAGGGATATTCTGATTAATTCCCATTCACTTAACTAAGACACATTCAAGGTTTCAGAACAACGCACAAAAAACCCTCTATTACATGAAATAGAGCACAAAGTCTATATCAAACAAATAGCATAATGAAATGAGTGAAAGTTAACCAGGTGCATTAAAACGAACAACATGCCTAGCATGTAGCCATTCCTTCTGAAAAACACCACATATTCCAAAACTCAGAGGTACAGCAAACTATTAAGTCATTCACAGCTCAATTAAAGCTTACATTAAAGAAGTAACACTTCTGTAAGTTAGAGAGAAGCAACACTCATTTTTTGGCAGCAAAAATGACTCTGCAGTTTTGATGATAAACTGTTATTTCTACAAATAGAGGTATGAGACCCTGTGTAAGTCTATAAGCAGTAGACAGGACCTTAATTTTGAAAGTCTCATGCTAGACATCTAAGACCACATATTGTAAAAGCACATACAGCTCAATTTATCCGTCTTGGAAGGAAAGTAAGCCAGCTGGACCCTGCTGGGATTTGTACCTGAAAGTCACAGAAAAATCTGAAGATCCAGAACAGTTCTTAAGGCATACCAGTTAAGCAAAATAAATTGAGAAATATGTTATCTTTGAGAAGGCCATTGGCTGAGCTAACAAAATTAAATTAAAAGTCACAATCACTGAAAAATAAAAAGATATATACATATATATTCTAATTTTAAGTCTCAGTTGTTTCTCTGTAATTGAAAACAATTTTTTTCGACTAGCTATAGATACATTAATTCTCAAACCACCCCCCCCAACAAAAAAAAAAAAAAAAAAAAAAAAAGGCTTCATATGACCCAACTCAGAATCACAGATTCCTATAGCTGGAAGCAATCTCAAAAATAATTTAGTCCAAGTTCTCATTTTATTGATTAAATAAAATGAACCCAAGAACATTAAATGACCTGAGCAAGGTCACATAGTGAGATATGAACACAGTGAGGACCAGAACCTTAATCACCTAATTCAGAAGTTAGATTTCTCAACAGCAGATCACTCTGGTGAGCACCCATGTTTTTCTACTCAGTACTTTTCTTTTCAAAGCAAATGCATCACATTCTATTTGAGCTCGTAGACATCATCTAAAACCCCCAGATGGTTTCATATCAACTTCCTCCAAGGCAAATCACCCGCATCCTGAATTTGCGCAATAGATTATTTTTACTCTAAAAGAAGAACTTTATTTATATCCATGTTACATTTTATCTTGGTGCTTTCAGATCATTGTTCCTGCCTTTTGAGATCAATTTGAATTTTGGGTCTGCATTCATGTATTAGCTACTCCTCCCAGGTCTGAATCACCTATGAGTCTGAAGAGCATACCTCTTATATCTTCATTCAGGTCACAGAAAAGACACTGAATGGAGAGGGCAGAACTGCAGCTAGCCAGCCTGCCAGGAGACTCGACGCATGAACCAAGACATACTGCATGTGGTTGTTCAGTAGGCTCTGAACTTGCCTAAAGATTCTTTCCCTGAATCAACATTTTGCTAGCCTGTTTTAAATTCTGTAATAAACACAATTGCATTGACTACCTATAAAGCTTTATACTAGAGGCTTTTTGAAAATAATATCTTGCATTTCTAGCCCATTTTACAGTTGACAAAGTACTTTTATATACATTATATCACCTGCAACTTAGTGAAGGCAAATGAGTCAATAATTATTACTTCTGTTTTGTAGATCAGGAAACTAAGTTTCACACAGGTTAACTGACTTATCCACCATCAGCAAGCTAATCAGTGTTGAGGCAGAGTATCCCCACAGTCCTGTGCCAGCACTTTTTATGCTATTTTGTTTACAGAGCATAGGTAATTGTCAAATATATGACTGACATAAATTTCAGTGCACCATAGTACAAACTCTCAAGTGCATGATATATCCAATTTCATGAACATTATGAAAGCCCAAGAGGGAGAGAAATATCTTTTAGAAGACTTCCACATGTTTTCTCAAGATGGGCTCTACAGGATTTCGCAAACCCTGTATCAAATATTTACCATAAATGCGCGCACACACACACACACACACACACACACACACACACAGTTTGGTATTTCCTATTTTGAATACCTAAGATAGCCCACCCATCCTACCCTTTGTCCCAGTAAGTATGTCTTTATAGTCAAGAAAAAAAGTCCTAGTTTTCAGGCCAAAACATTATTGGGAGACACCCAAACACCAACAACAGAATATACTGTTTCCTGTTACTCCTGTTATTTAAATGACACACTCAGCTTCTTGATATTGCCCTAGTTTCCAAAACGAGACTATCAAGCAAAATTCCAAAAGCTTGCAGTCAATCCCGTTTTTCCTGCCTTCTAAAGTCTAGCTAATAACCAGCTTTTATACTCACTTTTGTATACTTGCTCCCCATGCTCAGGATAGCTATTAAGTATCAGATACTGTTCTGAGAATCAGCTGCCACAGATCTATAAGAGTCCAGGCACACATACACAAGCCAGATATCATATCTTAAGGGTCTATTCTGTGGCCTGACCATGCTGAGTATTATAAGGAACACATATAATGCTTCACAGTTACATAGTATTTTAGAGTTTACAAAACACTTTCCTAGATATCACTGTGATCCTCACACAACTTAAATAAAATAAACAGTATAGATGCCATTATTTCCATTTTATGGACGAAGAAAGTGAGACCCAACAAATTAAATGACCTGCCTAAGGTCACAGAACTACTTGAGTGGCCGAGATACGTCTTAAACTAAAGTCTTCTCACTCAAGTTTAGCAGGAAACCTAACAAGCAATTTAAAAATGCAACTTAAAAAAATGCAACAGTCAGATAACAACATTAGCCACCCCTATTCGAACGCTGCATTTTAAGAGTTCAGGAAAAAAGTTGTAGACATCCCACCTGATCTCAACAATGAGGTGTGCAAGGCCTCCTAGAGCTGTCATGACCAGTAAACACTTTCAACTGTGCTCTTCATGCGTTGGAAAGAGCTTCTATTCTGTTGAAGAGCATGAGTAAGAAGCGGATGAAACTCAGGTGGATTAGTTATTTGATTCAAAGGAAATAAAGACGAGGAAAACTATCCTGATCAACCTAGTGAGCGATCTGGATGGCAGTAAAAGGTGTGAATCATGAGGCCACAAACCCTGCAGTGAGGAAGCAGCCGACTTTCATCCTGACACGACAGCCAAGTGCCAAGCCTGTAGAAACTTAGTAGGGGAAGGAAGAAAAATGACAAAGCGAATTATAACTCTCAATAATATCTTGACAGAAAATGGAGGGCTCAGCAGGCTCTCGCACGTTAAAAATCATGCCCCGTATGATGTGGGCTATACCTTCTCCAGGAGAAATCACAGCCAAGCTAAATGGAGAACAAAGGAGGACAAAAAGCCAGGAGGCAGAAACTCACACAGAAGCAGATCATTCGAAAGATGTTCTAGAGCCGTGGCTCTCCCAGAATGCTCCCGGGAACGGCAGCTTCAGCGTCAGCTGGGAAGACGTCTAGAAAGGCAAATCAGCAGGCTCCCCACCCCTCCAGGCCTACCAATCAGAAACGTTGGGGGTGGGATCTAGCGATCTGTTTTAACAAGCCCTCCAGGGGATCCTGACTTTGAGCCAGTGAAGAACGCGGCAGGCCAGTTACCATACTGACCCACATCACCTGCGTTTTGGCCGTGCTTTCAGTTGAAGAATGTGAGTTAGACGATGCGGCGTGCGTTTCCACGTGCTATGAGCCCCGGAAATGACATAGCTTTGACACCATCTGCTAAGGGTGCTGTAAATAGCGGTCGCATTTAGCATTATCCTCTGAAAGCTTGATAAGCACAATGGGACAGGTATGAGATAATTAATCATTCAATTATGGTCAGCATACAGTTAATTAAAAGTAACTTATTCCTCAATTATTTAGTCCCTGGAGCAGTGGTTATTGCGCTTCAGCATACCTCAGATTCACCTGGAAGGAGGGCTTGTTAAAAAGATTCCTGAGTCCCAACCCTGGAGTTTCTAATTCAGTAGGTTAGGGGTGGGGCCAGCTAATTTTCACTTCTAACAAGTTCCCAGGCGATGCTGCTACCGCTGGTCCAAGGAGCACATTTTGAGAACACCCGTACTAGAGAATAACAACAATGAAAAAAAAAAAAAAATTCACTGTTTTAGGTACACTGGCCCAGGGTTGCGCTAGCAAATGCTTCACAACTTGCTCTCCAGGGAGGAACTTAAAACAACAACAATAACTATTTGCAGCATCTGCCAATGTCCTAGTAGAAATACTCCAACCATGGCCCGTATCAAGCTACCAACATGATGTCACTCAGCTCAGAGTCAGGAAGAGACGTGCACAGCCCACTTCTAAGAGCCAGCTCCAGTGCACCACCGTGACCCCCTCACATTCCTCTGGGCTCGACATGTGTAGAAACTACAATACCGTGCTGCTTAAATTCCACAGTTCTCCAGGGAAGGAATATGCTGCGTCATACAGGTGTTCCATGTTAATTCTGCTTCATTCTTTGGTGAGTCCCTTACTCTAGCAGGAGACTGATGTACAGATCCATTTCTCACAACAAAACTTACAGGAAATTTCCCCAAATAGAGATGCATCATCCTGAGTATCCAACACTCAGAAATTGATTTGGAAATGGCTTTGGCAGCAGACTGTTCACTAGAAAATGGGAACAGTATAAAAGTAAATGGGAGAATATAAAAACTGTATTGCCAGGCAAGTCCTGTAGTGGGACTTCTGAAGTAAAATGGAGGTGATTAAATCTAAGGAAGAATTCAAACATGAAACGTGGTCAAACTGCTATGCGGCACATAGCTAATAACCCAATTCCTTTTTAAATATGGAATAAATGCTCCTAGAGTGAAACACTCAGAAACCTTAAATAGCACCTGGTAAGAAAAGATTAAAGGAAAAGAACCATAGTCTGCTTTCCTTTCCTTTCGAACCTCTCAAACATATATTCTGGAAAAAATTCTTTGACTCTGTGAAATCATGGTATCCTCTCTCACCCCCACACAGCCTTTTTTAAATGCCATTTTTGCTCCCCCAACCGACCAATCCTCCAGTTTGGTCATAATCCTGCTGAGAATCCTGACTCACACTGAATAATCAAAATGTGACTGTAAACGTGAAGGATGTCCCAGGTTTTTCTTGATTTGTGAAGGTACAGGTTTCTTTGAACAAGATGCAGAGAAAACATGGATCAGCAAACCAGGGGTCTTTAAAAGAGTCCCTTTCTTCAAATCTACTTACCAACAGATTCTCCTGACCATGAGTTCCAGTCAAAATTATTGTTGAAGGGGCCTCCCTGGTGGCGCAGTGGTTAGGAATCTGCCAGCCAATGCAGGGGACACGGGTTCGTGCCCCGGTCCGGGAAGATCCCACATGGCGCGGAGCAGCTGGGCCCGTGAGCCACAACTACTGAGCCTGCGCGTCTGGAGCCTGTGCTCCGCAACAAGAGAGGCCGCGACAGTGAGAGGCCCGCGCACCGCGATGAAGAGTGGCCCCCACTCACCGCAACTGGAGAAAGCCCCCGCACAGAAACGAAGACCCAACACAGCCAAAAAAAATAATTAATTAATTTTTTTAAAAATTATGAAAAAAAAATTATTGTTGAATATGGAGCATCTGGAAGTTTTACCATTCGAATAACCATCAAAAGATTTTTGGCTGAGGACAAAGTGACACCCAATTTGAATAACAATTTTCTCCATGTACTAATGAAAATAGTTACTTTTGACCCACATTTTTACCAAGTACTAAGGGACAAAGACAGCTGGTCCAGGTATCACTAGCCAACCCCAGTCTCCCCAAGCTTTCAGCCACCCCTGTCACCTAATTGCCATGAGCAAACAGTGAGCCCTGCCTGAAGAGCTTAACCAACATAGAGTTCGCTTGGAGTCGTTCAGCACTGCTCTGTAATTCCACACTTGAAAAGTCTCTCTTGTTGCTGGACCACAGCCAGAACAAAATTAAAGCATTTTCTATTCATTTTTGCCAACTGCAAGAACTCATTTACTTAAAGCTTGATGACAGTAAGTTGATTCAACTGCCATTCAAGAAGAAGCAGTTTTGTAAAACGTGTCTCCAGTCAACAGCTCACACTAAGCTTCCATTCTCTCTGTTTCTCTCTGTTTTTCCCAAAGATTCAGAAAAAGCTATAATCCTGAGAATGTAGCTTTTTTGGTGGTCCCACTGAGGAACAAGAGTCACTGGATTCAATTCATATACCATTACATGCCACGTACATATCATTGTGTTCCTGAGGACAGACACAATCAATAAGATCTATAAGTGTCCTTACTTTCTGCATCCTCTTGGCCACAGCTCTGCTTACAGATGCCTCCCTACTCATAGCTTTTTTTTTTTTTTAACATCTTTATTGGGGTATAATCGCTTTACAATGGTGTGTTAGTTTCTGCTTTATAACAAAGCGAATCAGCTATACATATACATATATCCCCATATCTCCTCCCTCTTCCGTCTCCGTCCCACCCTCCCTATCCCACCCCTATAGGTGGTCACAAAGCACCAAGCTGATCTCCCTGTGCTATGCGGCTGCTTCCCACAGGCTATCTATTTCACATTTGGTAGTATATATAAGTCCATGCCACTCTCTCACTTTGTCCCAGCTTACCCTTCCCCCTCCCCATGTCCTCAAGTCCATTCTCTATGTCTGCATATTTATTCCTGTCCTGCCCCTAGGTTCTTCAGGACCTTTTTTTTTTTTTTTTAGATGCCATATACATGTGTTAGCATACGGTACTTATTTTTCTCTTTCGGACTTACTTCACTCTGTATGACAGTCTCTAGGTCCATCCACCTCACTACAAATAACTCAATTTCATTTCTTTTTATGGCTGAGTAATATTCCATTGTATATATGTGCCACATCTTCTTTATCCATTCATTTGTCAATGGACACTTAGGTTGCTTCCATATCCTATTGTAAACAGACCTGCAATGAACATTGGGGTGCATGTGTCTTTTCGAATTATGGTTTTCTCTGGGTATATGCCCAGTAGTGGGATTGCTGGGTCGTATGGTAATTCAATTTTTAGTTTTTTAAGGAACCTCCATACTGTTCTCCATAGTGGCTCTATCAATTTACATTCCCACCAACAGTGCAAGAGGGTTCCCTTTTCTCCACACCCTCTCCAGCATTTGTTCTTTGTAGATTTTCTGATGATGCCCATTCTAACAGGAGTGAGGTGATACCTCATTGTAGTTTTGATTTGCATTTCTCTAATAATTAGTGATGTTGAGCATCTTTTCATGTGCTTCGTGGCCGTCTGTATGTCTTCTTTGGAGAAATGTCTATTTAGGTCTTCTGCCCATTTTTGGATTGGGGTGTTTGTTTCTTTGATATTGAGCTGAATGAGCTGTTTATATATTTTGGAGATTAATCCTTTGTCCGTTGATTCGTTTGCAAATATTTTCTCCCATTCTGAGGGTTGTCTTTTCGTCTTGTTTATGGTTTCCTTTGCTGTGCAAAAGCTTTGAAGTTTCATTAGGTCCCATTTGTTTATTTTTGTTTTTATTTCCATTACTCTAGGAGGTGGGTCAAAAAGGATCTTGCTGTGATTTATGTCAAAGAGTGTTCTTCCTATGTTTTCCTCTAAGAGTTTTATAGTGTCCAGTCTTATATTTAGGTCTCTAATCCATTTTGAGTTTATTTTTGTGTATGGTGTTAGGGAGTATTCTAATTTCATTCTTTTACATGTAGCTGTCCAGTTTTCCCAGTACCACTTACTGAAGAGGCTGTCTTATCTCCATTGTATATTCTTGCCTCCTTTACCAAAGATAAGGTGACCATATGTGTGTGGGTTTATCTCTGGACTTTCTATCCTGTTCCATTGATCTATATTTCTGTTTTTGTGCCAGTACCATACTGTCTTGATTACTGTAGCTTTGTAGTATAGTCTGAAGTTAGGGAGCCTGATTTCTCCAGCTCCGGTTTTGTTTCCCCAGATTGCTTTGGCTATTTGGGATCTTTTGTGTTTCGATACAAATTGTGAAATTTTTTGTCCTAGTTCTATGAAAAATGCCATTGGTAGTTTGATAGGGATTGCATTGAATCTGTAGATTGCTTTGGGTAGCATAGTCATTTTCACAATGTTGATTCTTCCAATCCAAGAGCATGGTATAGCTCTCCATCTGTTTGTATCATCTTTCATTTCTTTCATCAGTGTCTTGTAGTTTTCTACATACAAGTTTTTTGTCTCCCTAGGTAGGTTTATTCCTAGGTATTTTATTCTTCTTGCTGCAGTGGTAAATGGGAGTGTTTCTTTAATATCTCTTTCAGATTTTTCATCATTAGTGTATAGGAATGCAAGAGATTTCTGTACATTAATTTTGTATCCTGTTACTTTACCAAATTCATTGATTAACTCTAGTAGTTTTCTGGTAGCATCTTTAGGATTTTCTGTGTATAGTATCATGTCATCTGCAAACAGTGACAGCTTTACTTCTTCTTTTCCAATTTGGATTCGTCTTATTTCTTTTTCTTCTCTGACTGCTGTGGCTAAAACTTCCAAAACTATGTTGAATAACAGTGGTGAGAGTGTACACCTTTGTCTTGTTCCTGATCTCAGAGAAAATGCTTTCAGTTTTTCACCCTTGAGAATGATGGTGGCTGTGGGTTTGTCATATATGGCCTTTATTATGTTAAGGTAAGTTCCCTCTATGCCCACTTTCTGGAGGGTTTTTATCATAAATGGGTGTTGAATTTGGTTGAGTTTTTTCTGCATCTATTGAGATGATCATACGGTTTTTCTCCTTCAATTTGCTAATATGGTGTATCACATTGATTGATTTGCGTATATTAAAGAATCCTTGCATTCTTGGGATAAACTTCACTTGATCATGGTGTATGATCCTTTTAATGTGCTGTTGGATTCTATTTGCTAGTATTTTGTTGAGGATTTTTGCATCTATGTTCATCAGTGATATTGGCCTGTGTTTTCTTTCTTTGTGACACCTTTGTCTGGTTTTGGTATCAGGGTGCTGGTGGCCTCATAGAATGAGTTTGGGAGTGTTCCTCCCTCTGCTATATTTTGGAAGAATTTGAGAAGGAGAGGTGTTAGCTCGTCTCTAAATGTTTGATAGAATTCACCTGTGAAGACATCTGGTCCTGGGCTTTTGTTCCTTGGGAGATTTTTAATCACAGCCTCAATTTCAGTGCTTGTGGTTGGTCTGTTTATATTTCCTCTTTCTTCCTGGTTCAGTCTCAGAAGGTTGTGCTTTTCTAAGCATTTGTCCGTTTCTTTCAGGTTGTCCATTGTATTGGCATATAGTTGCTTGTAGTAATCTCTCATGATCCTTTGTATTTCTGCAGTTTCAGTTGTTACTTCTCCTTTTTCATTTCTAATTCTATTGATTTGAGTCCTCCCTTTTTTCCTTGATGAGTCTGGCTAATGGCTTGTCAATTTTGTTTATCTTCTCAAAGAACCAGCTTTTAGTTTTATTGATCTTTGCTATTGTTTCCTTCATTTCTTTTTCATTTATTTCTGATCTGATCTTTATGACTTCTTTCCTTCTGCTAACTTTGGGGTTTTTTTGTTCTTCTTTCTCTAATTGGTTTAGGTGTAAGGTTAGGTTGTTTGAGATGTTTCTTGTTTCTTGAGGTAGGACTGTATTGCTATAAACTTCCCTCTTAGAACTGCTTTTGCTGCGTCCCGTAGGTTTTGGGTCGTCGTGTTTTCATTGTCATTTGTTTCTAGGTATTTTTTGATTTCCTCTTTGATTTCTTCAGTGATCTCTTGGTTATTTAGTAGTGTATTGTTTAGCCTGCATGTGTTTGTATTTTTTACAGACTTTTTCTTGTAACTGATATCTAGTCTCATAGCATTGTGGTAGGAAAAGATACTTGATACAGTTTCAAGTTTCTTAAATTTACCAAGGCTTGATGCAAGATATGATCTAACCTGGAGAATGTTCCATGAGCGCTTGAGAAGAAAGTGTATTCTGTTGTTTTTTGATGGAATGTCCTATAAATATCAATTAAGTCCATCTTGTTTAATGTATCATTTAAAGCTTGTGTTTATTTATTTAACTCATGCAATGGTCCAGCCACCGCAGAGGGTCTTCCAGGTCCCGACGGAGAGGGGCAAGGGACTGAATAGCACCGCGAGTATGGGATCAGAAGGACCAAGACAACTGATGGTTGCAAGGTGCTTTATTTAGAATCTACTGAATCTTATATAGGCAGAAGAGGAACCCATTATCATACAATGAACCCATAGAATTGCTTATCGTCTCAGTTCAGTCACCACCATGGATGTCAGCAAGTTTGCAACAACCATTCCTGAACAATAACTTCCCTTAACCAGGCACACACAGCCCCCAGCCATAAGGAACAACCAGCACTCTCAGTTCCCTGAGGTCTCCTGGCTTGAGATAGCTTTGCTAATCTCTTTTACATTCCTCAGGCCTGGAACAAAGAGTGCATTTCAAGTCAAGGGGGCAAAGCCCTTAAGTGACTTTACTTTTTGTGAGAGACATACTGTCTCCGCCAGGAGTTACCTCTGGCTAAGGCTGCATGTCTCCCACAAACTCATAGCTTTTAAACCCACAGAGTCATTCCTTTCCTTAGTCCAAAACCCAGTGACAGTACAGGTCTAAGTCTGAAGGGTCTTCCTCATTAATCTCCTCCTCCATCATTCTTTGCATCAATAAGGTCAATAATATGTTTTTCTCAAAAAAGCCAAAGAGCAAATAACACCTGACTGGTTTATTTGTACACAGAGATCCTAGGATAAACCTCAAAAGTTACAAAGTCTTTTATGATGCATGACCTAAAAGAATATGAAGCAGGTCAAGAACCATGGACCAAAGAGGGACAGTGAAGCTGAAATCACTTACAGAGCACTCAGCACAGAGATCTTGTTCCCCAAAGTTCAGAACACACTGAGCTGATGTTAGGTGATTCACATATAAGCAATTTTGCTTTAATTATTTTGTGTTTAGAGCTTACAACTTAGTAATAAATGGTATCTATTATTAGTACCATTATAATTACGTTCCTTTGTCTTCTAAAAGGTAATTCTTTAAGAAAACTACTAATGCTTTGATGCCAAAAAGTTTCAATTGCATGTCAATACTCAAACAGTGGATGCCCAGAGAGCCATAGAGGGGCAAATGTTGAAGCCATGTCTAAATTCAGCAGGGAAAAAGAATGCCTTCATCAATTAGAGATAGACACCATAGGTTTGGGTAATAGGTCTGTTATGCCTTTGCACCCCTCCTGCGCACTCTTGGTATTAGATAGACTTTAAGATTCTCTAGTAGAGGAACTGTGCATACACATATGTACATGCAAGTGTGTGCTGGTGTGTTTTACACTTCTGTATTATCAATCCTTGGTGCATAGAATCTACTTCATAAATTTTAGTTAAATGGAATGCACTGATGTAGAAGCACTAAAATGTAGCTGAATAGACACTAGACAAAATGCAGGAGGTCTATGTTCTGCAAACCAGCTGGTGAAAGCAAGTATATAACCTCAGACAAATGACTGAACTATCCCAGGGCAGTTTTTATAAAAAGTTAGGCAGGATGATTTCTAAGTCCTTTTGCAGCTCCAAAACCTATCATTTTGTTTGGAGAACACAGTTGTGACCTATGTTATCAATATATGTCAATACACCCATACTTTTTGATTTGGAGAAGACAGTTGTGACCTATGTTATCAATATATGTCAATACACCCATACTTCAAAAAAAATGGGATCAAGAGTAAGCTCTGAAATGGTTTGAGGTTTAAAATAGTTGAAAGTTATGAAAGCATCAGATAAAACGGACTGTGATAATCTCAGAAGGCCACAGAATTTTTTTAAGATCAGAGTCTGAACGTTGGTTTGCTTTTTTAGAGCTGAGCCTCTAAAATCTGATTCTCCTCATTCTGTGACATTTGTCAATGACCACTACTGCCTACCTGCTTGATGATGTCTGAGCTAGAGGTTTATGCTGGTAATTAGAGAGGGAGGGAAGGGGCAGCTGTCAGAAATGTGACTAGAGAAAGGAAAGCATAACATAGAAGATGAAAAAAAAGGTAAAAATTCTAGTTCTCAGGTGATATATGACACAGATATGAGTATTTTACAGAGAAGTCATAAAAATGTACAGAATTACTAAGCATGCAATCCAGTGAAATGCAATCTAATAAATGTCTTATCAAAGCAAAAAGACACAAAACCTCATAATAATAAAATTTTTCATCCATTCTGAATACCTAGGCTCGAATCCAAAATAATACTTAATGGCCCATAAAAAAAGTGTACACAGACAACTGTTCCATGATATTCATACAGCAAGAAGTGTGAAATGTGAAAGCATTTATGGTGACTCTTCATATGTCAATCTCCTAATTTCCTCAAATGTCTTAAAAAAGAACATTCAGGAAAGCACTAACTTAAAAACAGAATGAAGGGACAGAGAAAGAGAACAAATTATAATAGATTTAATTTTATAGTAGATATGACTTTCCACATATAAACACAATATAATGCTCTCCTGTCTTAAAATTCTGAATACTCTATTCCTCAGTGAGGATCTCCTGAAATTTTGATGACATCAGCCCTCACCATGAAAACACAGTTGCCCCATTTCATAACTGTGAAATTTATATGTTTGAAGTGTCCAATTTGGGGTGGTAGGTGTTTACTTATTAATTTGGGGTGGTAGGTGTTTACTATGGTGAATATCCCTCAAGTTATTTGATTAGAAAGCTTATACATTGTTTTAAAAACTATCCAAAATAGGCCAAGTATTGACCACTTGGAAAGCTAACGCTGAGATTCCCTGAACGGTGTTCCAGCTACCATGTTCATCCTGAAATGTAAGAAGCCTTCATTGCTCAAGAGGTGAATAACCCCAGACCAGAGTAGACCAACTAAATCAGATGTAATATTTTTCAACTGGTATTTCTGAAACTGAGCAGGACCCTGTGGGGCCCTCCTGGGCACCAAAGCCTTTCTGTGTCCCCCGTTTCTTGTTTGTAGGAAGTAGGCTTCATTCAGCCTCCTTGACCTTCCCTAAGTTCCAAAGGGCAGGTTCAAACAGTTGTTAATCAGGGAAAGGAGGGAGTACAGAAATATGGAAGGAACAGTCAAGAAATAATAGTGCAGCCTTGAGGCAGGGTCCTGGTTCCTCCTCAAGGAATATAAAAAACAGTATCTTTGAGTTCTTCTGCAGAACTAAGGCTCCCACCCAGGTGGAGGATGGAAACTTCCGGCTGAGCACAAGATTCCTGGAGCACCGCCCTGTTACCTCACCACCAACCAGTCAGAAGAAAGTCACACACCCTGCAGCCCTCACTCCAAATTTTGCCTATAAAAACATTTCCCCAAAAACCATCAGAGAGTTCAGGGTTTTTTTTTTTTTAGCACGACCCACTTGTTCTCCCTGCTTGGCCCTGCAATAAACCTTTCTCAGCCCCAAACTCCAACATTTCTGTTTGTTTGGCCTCACTGTGCCCCAGGCACATGAACTTGTGTTTGGTAACATTTCCTTCATTCTCTTTGCTGTTACAGACAATGTCAGGCCAACTCTGGCTTACCTTTAAGGACTTAGTCCCTCCACTGCCTCTTCCAAGCAGCCATCTTTCACGCACACACACACACCAGTCTGGGCTGGGAGCTCTTCTTCAGTACCGCCTTGACATGCTTTGCAAACCTCTATCATTGCCACCTGTATTTCATTTGCTTTCTATCCCCAGCACCTGGAAGTACCTCAAACTTGGTAAAAACATAGAAACAGAAATCCTAATCCATGTTGACTGAATGAATGAAGTCTTGAGTTTAGTATGTCAAAATATTTTGCAGAACAGCAGTGCTCTTTTCATTGAATGCATGAATTAGAAATTAGAATTTATTTGCTTTCAGTGTAGAATTGCATAAGGTCACTCTATCAAATTAATAGTTAACTCTCTCTCTCTCTCTCTCCCCCTGTGTGTTTTATTTTTTAACTCACATTACTCATTAGCTTTTCAATAAGCACAGAATTAGGACTCAGAGACACTCAAAGTGAAGCCTGGCTTGCCCTATGACTAACCATAGGAGCCATATAATAAATGAATTTCCTCCTCATCTGTAAAATGAGAGAACTGGAATAACTGATCCAAGTGGAAGGTTTCCTTCTGGCTCTGTATTTCTACAATCCTTTACAGTTACCTGGCATATATTTATTCAAGAAACTACATTAATTTGAACTGCAGTAATTTGGAATTGGTCAGAATATCAACTGAGATAAACCTGTGGTATTAGCTTTTTTTCATTTGTTCGTTTACTCTCTTAAGAAGAAAAGACTAGCTAAACAAATTAACCACATAATGAAAAAGGTTGAGGGCACCTCTACTCTGCTAAGAATGCAAACTGGTCTTTAAGTGCTTTAGAAGTATCTATTTACTTACAAACAATGTAATTGCAATATGTGCAGGCCTGACACTGTTCAGACTAGTATTTTGATGAGCTAATTAGAGATCATCCTTATCTATTAATTAAAACAACACTAGGCAGTATCTGAGTAGTTATAATAGTCGCAGTTATTGTATGTCCTTAAAAGGGATTCAATCTAAAGCAAGTATTTGCCAATTTAATTAGTTTCCCTTTCAATTCATTCAAATTAGGGATGTTTGACTATGTTTATGTTAAATGAAATTATTTTGGAAAAAATCAGCTATATTAAAATAAATTACAAGAATTTTGACAGAATGTCCATTAGATCCAAATTTCAGGATTGCAATAAGAAGAGCATTATATAGGTAATCCTTATTTCCCAGAGTATAAGGATAGCTCAACAAAATCGGCACTTGTCATGATTTAAGTCTGTCTACAAAAATCCATTCATAGTAGTATTTTGTTGAATTGAATCATTATTTATGAAATGAGTGAAAAAAAGCATTTCAAATCAATAATCATGTACTGAGGGCTAACATGCCAGGTCCTGTGATTGTATAACATATGGGAAATACACAGATAATTAATTGTTTGGAACTTACAATTAAGCAGTTACAGAAGCAAACATAATATAAAGTACAATAATTGAACTGCCATAAGAGGTATATGGAAAAAAGCTCTATGAGCTCCAGAGTTAGGAAAGATTATACCTCTCTGCCAGAAAACAGGAAGAGAAGCCAGTATTTATTGCCACATGCCAAGCTGTTTTACAGTTTCCCATGCACTTTTTTTCTTAATATGAACATTAACCCTTCAAATAATATATTAGTGTTGGATTAAAAGGAGAAACAGTAATAGCTTGCTAACAATAGGAAGCAGGAATAAGAAACAGGCATAAAGAATCAGGAAAGACCCTTGCTTTGCCGCATGTCAGAAAACACCAAGTCTGTATACCCGGCTAGAAATATTTCCAACTGCCATTGGTTTGAATTTAGGCATAAGTTCTTCTAATTAGATTGGATTTCTTCTAAATTAGAATTTACTGTGTACTCTTGATTTTCACTGCTTAAAGGAATTAAGGCTCTCTCCTGAGCTTAGTCCCAATCACTACGCTTGTTCTTTTGAGTAGTTTATGTTTTTTCCAAATAATATTCATTAGGCAACTCAATTATAGGGAATGGTTCTGTTCCCTGGTTATTCTTAGTCGATACCTGAGTGAAAGTGGTGTATAACACTAGTCATTTATTTGGTAACAGACTAGCCTATTGATTGGTGAAGGCTTGTAAAATTAATGACCGAGAAAGCCACTTAGCCTCATAGTGTTCAATGAAATCCCCAGAGTTCTTTGAACCTTGTTTGCAAATTATTGTCCTTATGTCACTTGCTTTTACATACATGCAACAGTTTCTTGTTTAAACCTTTGAAATTTGTTTTATATAAAGGTTTTTCTTCATCTCTGTGATTGGCTAGACCTTTGTGAAATCTTCAGAAAGATTTATATTGAGGAATCAGTCAGTAGCCTAAGAGGTATGAAGAAATTGTTTCATGAATCAAACCGTGTGGGTCAGTGGGAACATCTTCATGCTGTTCCTTTTCATTATATTATAGAGTCAATGATTTACAATATAATTCCCCCCTTTCTCTGGAAGTAGAACAGAGACTACGTTGATATTCTCTCACAAACAGTTGTTTGCAACATTTGTTTAAAGATAACTCTCTACTATGGTTCTAACATCTTGAAGAGTCAAGCTTCCTTCCCCCTAATTCCTACATTTGGTTCATAATAAATCTGGTTTCAAATAGTAAGGATATGTTGGGTTCTGGAAAAGAGTGCAGTGAGAACTAGAAAATGTTTTAAAGATAGTGTTTATGTGCATTTTGTGGAACCAAGAAATATGCAAGTCTTAGCAGAAAAAAAACTGCAGTTAAGGAGACAAACTAACGTACAGATTATAGTGCCTTGTGTAATTTTTTAAAAGAAAGAGATCCATACAAACAATAAGGTACACTTCCTTTAAGAAATAAGACTTGAGCTGGGCTTTAAAAAAAATGAGTAGCTTTTGCATTGACATGGAGAAGTAAGGGATGTCATGCTAGGCAAGGAGAAGAGAAAAAATAACAAAAGTGTGGAGTGGGCATGATCTAGATATGAAATGATGACTAACTATCGTTACTAATATATCCTCTCAACATCTACGAGATCAAAATTATTACTTTTGTTGCTTAAATTGTCTTCGGTTTGTTTGTTTGCTTGGTTTTTGTCTGCTTGATGTATCATTTTCTGATAGAGGATGCTAAAATTCTCCCATTCTGATAGTTTATTGTCAATTTGTCCTTGTAACTCTGTCAGTTTTTGCTTTACATATTTCGAAGCTATCCCATTAGGCGCTTACAAGTTTGTCAGTGTCATATCTTTCTGATGGATTTTTCCTTTTTTTATTAGATTGAGCTACTCTTTATTTATAGTGAGTTTTTTCCATAAATTCAATGTTTTCTCATACAAATAATGCTATAATTAATCTTTATATTAATATTATTTTTAATAATAGACAAAAATAAAATATTCCTTGTGATTAATATTTGCCTGATATATCTTTTTCTATTTATCTTCAAACTTTCTGGGTAGATTTGTTGCAAGTGAGATCCTTAGAAGCAGAATATAGTTGGATCATTTTATATCAAATCATATTACCTTTTAATTCATATTCATCTATTATGATTATTGATATATTTGGACTTAATTCTGTTATCTGATTTGTTACTTCATGTTTGCTTCCTTAATTCTCCTTTCCTGATTTCTGTTTGGTTAATAAAGTTGTTATAACTTTTTTTTCTTAACGTGTTTGGGATCTATAGACTATTACGTCTTCCCTTTCGTGTTGCCTTTAATTTTTAACATATGCAGATATATTTTCTCTAGTAAAGTTTCTAAAGTTATTCAGTACTTCTCTATTCATTCAAACACAGGACCCAAGCTTCAATTACTCACTTATTGTTGGATCTTTTCAATTTTTATCTAGAATGTTAATTTTATCCTCCTGTAACCAAAAAAACCCTAGTTATTCTTATTTTTCACAGATAGTAGTGTTTAACGTCAATTTTTGATCTCCCTGTTATTTTCTACATCCCATGATTTCAATCTGGATTTACTTTTCTTCTTGCTTAAGCACATATTTAATGGTGCTTTTAGTAGAGGTTTCTATGGGACAAATGTTCTCATGTTATGCGTAAAAATATCCTTATTTTGGCCTTCTGAATATTAATTAGTTTTGGCTTATTAAAATCAAATTCTAGTTTGATAGTGTTTTCACTTAGCACTTTTATTATGTTGTCCCTCTTTTCTGGTATCCAGTGTTGTTGAGAAATCATCTAACAGTTTAATGGCCACAGACCTAATTTTATACCCAGGCAACTGCAAGCTTGTGTGTAAGCATCTTTTGATTTAAAATAGGAATAATCTAGTCAGCCCTGAAAAAGGTGTTAGTAAAATGAGAGAAGAGTATACTGGATCCTCCCTCTCATGAGATAGTGAGGGCATATTCCCATCAGTTCTTATTCTCACCCATCAAAAATGAGAAGTACAGGATCAGAGATAACTTCATTTAAAGTACATTGTGCATTATTACCAATGAAAATATTCCATATTCTCCCTAGGGCCCTTAAGCATTGTTTAAAGAATGTCGCTGTTAAACAAACACCAAATTCTTGAAGATAAAATAGACTTCATCAGACTAATAAAATAGAACATGTCGATATATTTAAAGTTAATGTACAGTAATTTAGTACTTTCTGAAGACATATTTGAAACCAAACTTATCAGAACAGTAGATATGTTGAAACACCTTGGACACCAAATAGATTTTTTGGTGTGTCTTTGAGGAGTATCTATGCCGCAATATTAATTATGGAAAACCACCAAATGAAACTATAATGACAATGATACTATTGGAGTGCTACAGGATTATTTTCAGATTTTATTTCATAACTGAATCATATTTTATTATTACTCTAAAATATGTATATTGCACAACTGTGCATAAAATCCTCCACTAGACAATTCAGTAAAGAATGAACAAATTAGAAGGTGATAATGAAGCCATCCCCAAATTCCAGATGGATACAAAGCTAATTTGATCTTCAGGGTCCTGCAATCTGTTCTTTTTATTTATTTTAAGCATTACACATTTACATACCTTCAAATCAAAAAACCAAAAAGCAGATGCGTTTATAATGGAATACTTCATTCATGAGGGGAAAAGGACAAAAAGCATAACTTATTTTGTAATGGTTTAGTGGAATCTGGTTGAATATTCAAGGTATCAAAAATTCCAAATAACAGAAATAATCAGGCAATGGGAAAAGAGAAAAAGTAGTAATATTGTAGTAAATCCTATAATATAGTGGCCAAATCACTGGTGTGGGTTTTTTTTTTTTTTAAGTAAGTTCTTGTTTTATTATATTTCTTCCTTATTTGGTAAGTTTGAATGAAGACGTTGAAACGTTTTTAAGCTGGTATAGTGGGTTGAATAGTGTCCCCCCAAATTCATATCCACCTAGAACTTCAGAATGTGACTTTATTTTGAAATAAGGTCTTCGCAGATGTAATAAATCAAGGTAAGGATTTAGATGAGATAATACTGGATTAAGGTGTACCCTAAATCCAATAACTGGTCTCCTCATAAGAAGAGGAAGGGACACAGAGAGACATACAGACACACAGAGAAGATGGCCATGTGAAGTTAGTGGCAGAAATTGGAGTGATGCAGCTGCAAGTCAAGAAATGCTAAGAATTGCCATGCTAAGAAGTACGGAGAACCACCAGAAGCTAGGAAAAATTATTCCCTAGAGGCGTCAGAGGATGGCCAGGTTGACACCTTGATTTCAGACTTCTAGTTTCTAAACTGAGAGAAAAAAAAAAATTCTATTGTTTCAATCCCCCTAATTTGTGGCAATTTATTAAGATGGCCCTAGGAAACTAATGCAGCTGGTAAAATTTACTCAATGTAAATTTTGAAATCTTTTGAAAGCTTAAACTTTTGACTTTGGAAATCTTTACATATCCATGAGAAAAAGAAGCACATGGAAGGTGGAAGATGTGAAACCTTTTTCTGCACGGAGAAAATATAAATCAAATCGGACCCTTAAGAAAAGTCCATTAAAAAATGTACACATGGTTCTCATTCCTAAACTACTCAAAATGTGTTTATGTACTATTTTGACTAAAGCATTCATTCAAAAGTTACAAAAAAAAGTTATGAGGAAGAAATGTTGTCCAAAGGCATTTCAGAAAGAATAAATGGAAATTTATAATCTGAAAATAACATCTTTACTGCTTCCTTGTTGATCTAAATGTTTCATCTTATTTCGCAGGGTATTAGTTTCAAGTTTGAAAATTAATTAAGATAATCATTATCTAACAATCAATACCTGATCTTTATCCCTGCTTTAAAAACTGTCATGTGCTTATGAGAAGCCAGAAGACTGTGATGGTGGAGAGGGAAGAATACAGAATCATTATCTTTAATTTTACCCTGCAAATTTAAGAGTCAGCAAACTTGTTTTCTTTTTTCAAAATCTAAATTTATTTAATCTTTTATTAGGTCAAAAAACTTTGCTATTCTATATGCTTCATTCATTCTTTGGGTGTGTTTTGTTAATCAATTTGCAATACCATGTAGCACTGGATTTAGGTGTATGCTTACATGCAGTAGCATATAACATATGATTTTTTTTCTTTGATCACTCCCTAATACCATTGCATTTTGATTAATGTTCTTAGATAACAAGGCAACAATTTTCGTTCTTTTTTTTCTAGCTGAGTAGAGTATGTGAGTAGAGTAAGATCAAGGCTGAAAACTGAAAACCTATCAAGCCTGCTCATTTTAAGGAGTTCAGGCCACTGAAACAGTAAATCTTGTTTTTTGGCTTAGTTTCAGGTGACCAACTTTTCTCTGAATTCTACAGTTTTCTCCTCTACTTCCAAAGGTACTTTCCAACTTCCTTCAGATTATCAAAAAGAAATTCACTGCCAACATGGCAACAATCAATCAGCCAAATAACATTTTCTAGGGTCATTTCAGAGATTTTAAATTAATATTTCTAAACTATTATATCCTGCTTTCATCACGTGCCTTGCTACCAAAAACTTTGCATGTCTTCTAATGCCTCATGAAAGAAAGTCTAAACTCCATTCACCGTGGCAAAGACAGCCTTTACAACCTGGCTCAGAAAATGCTTTTCCAATTTCCTCTTCTAGGATTGCACATTCAACCCCTATTCTCCATGATGTTGGGCCCATCCATTCACTGTTTCTGAAATACCCTATGTGTATCCCTGTTTCACCTCCAACTCAACAGAAATGTCCATCACTCTTTTCATACATCCAATTCCCCTACCTTTAATCCTTACACTTCCTTTGAACTAACAGCTCTTAACACTTGGCCTGATAATTTGTCATTTAATCACATAGGGCTCGCAAAAATTTGAAAACACAATTTTTTATTACTAATTAATTTTCACAATAGAAATTTTCACTGCCTGCTTGACATTCACTCTATGTTTGACCATCACTCCATGCTTGACCAACTGGGCAACTGAAATCTGAACCAAAGACAGTGAGATGAGGTATGGCTCAAAGATTGGGTAAAGGCTGAGGATGAGGGTCTAAGTCAAGGTGGAGCTCAGAAATAGATTGTGTCAAAATGAATGCCAGGTATTTTCTTGCAAACATCCTTATTTACATTTTGAACTGGCTAGGTCAAACACCATCCATGACAAACAAGCTAATGGCCATGTGAACACTATACTGCTTTGACTACATATTATTTTATGTATCTTCTGTTATTTCTTAAATTGTGTCATATATTATTACTGAAATCCAATGGTTAACATGGATATCAACTTGAACATAAATTACTTGATGAAAGGCCCCTTTCTCTGACTCTTCTCATACTTTTCAGTATAGTACCACCTGTGATCATAAAAACATTTGCTATTTCTTATTAAAATGCTATTATTAGATATTTAGAATTTAGGAAAGTGGGTGCAAATCCAAAAGAAAACAGTGTACTTGCAATTGTTGAGGTCAAAGATGAATCCTTTAGAAGGCAATAGGCAATTCAAAGGGATTTAAGACTTAAATTTGAGATATGAAACCATAAAACTCCTAGAAGAAATCATATTGGTCCAATGTTAAGGGCAAGCTCCTTAACATTGGTCTTGGCCATTATTTTTTCCATTTGACACCAAAAGCAAAGGCAACAAAAGCAAAAATAAACGAGTGGGATTATATCAAACTAAAAAGCTTCTGCATAACAAAGGAAACCATCAACAAAAGGGAAAGGCAATCTAAGGAATGAGAGAAAATATTTGCAAATCTTATATCTGATAAGAGTTCAATATCCAAAATTTATAAATTTATAAAGTATACAACTCAATAGCAAAAAAAAAAAAAAAAAAAAAAAATCCAGTTAGAGACTGGGCAGTGAAACTAAATAGCGAGTTTTCCAAAGAAGACATACAAATGGCCAACAGGTTCATGAAAAGGTGCCAGACATCATTAATCATGAAGAGGATGCAAATCACAACGTCAATGATATATCACCTCACACCTGTTAAAATGACTATTATCAAAGAAACAAGGGATTACAAGTGTAGGCCAGGGTGTGGAGAAAAGGGAACCCTTGTGCACTGTTGGTGGGAATGTAAACTGTTACAACCATTATTGGAAACAGTATGGAGGTTCCTCAAAAAATTAAAAATAGATGTCCCACATGATCCAGCAATCCCACTTCGGGATATATATCCAAAGGAATTCTAATCAGAATCTCTTAGAGGTATATCTGCAGTCCTATGTGCTGCAGCATTATTTACAATAGCCAAGATATGGAAACAACCTAAGTATTAGTCAATGGATAATGAATAAAGAAAAAATGTGATATCTATCTATCTATCTATCTATCTATCTATCTATCTATCTATCTATCTATCGATACACACAAACACACACACACACCCCCACAATGAAATATTCAGCCATGAGAAGGAATTCCTGCTGTTTGCAACAACTTGGATGGACCCTGAGCGCATTATGAAATAAGCCAGAGAGAGAACAACGAATAGTGCATGGTAGCACTTACATGTGGAACCTTAAAAAAAGACAAACTCATAAAAACTAAGGGTAGAAAAGTGGTTATCAGGGGCCAGGGGTGGGGAAAATAGGGAGAAATAAGTCAAAGGGTGCAAACTTTCAGCTATAAGATGAATAAGGTCTGAGTATCTAATGTATAACATGGTGACTACAGTTGATAATGTTGTATTATATAATTGAAATTTTCTAAGAGAGTAGAACTGAAATGTTCTTACAAAAAAAAAAAAGAAGAAAAAGATAAACATGTGAGGTGCTGAATGTGTTAATTAACTAGATGGAAGGAATCCTTTCACAATATATATCAAATCACTGCAATGTACAAATTGAACATCTTACAATTTTGTCAATTATACCTCAATAAAGCTGAATAGAATTTTTAAAAAGGCAATAGGTACAGGAGCAAAAAGCTGAACATTCTCAGAAGGAAGATAAATATAATTCTCCATAAAGTGACAGCAATACTTTGGTGCTGTCACCAACTTTTACAGTGAAGTGACATAAGTGAAACATTATGGAGATACACGAAGAATAAAAAAAAAGTATTAACTTTGCAGAATAGACTGCAGTATATTTTCTAATGTGGATAGTTCCTAGCAAAATCAATAATTTAAATTTACCAACACTTGTCCTAATCTGTAAAATATAAGTGTACTTGGCAGTTAAATGTAAATCTCATTTTTTCCTATAAAAGATGCTCCTGCTGTTTGTAAAGTCTGTTTTATAATTTTTAAAAATTTTACTCTGAGTTTCCAAGGCTTTGCATTAGCAGTAATATTTTTGTTAATTCATCACATAATCCCTGTAATATTTTAAAAATCCACCACTAATCAAAATTGCCTTAAGACAAGAAAAAGCAGCTTTTGGACTTACAGTTAGAATTTAAGATAGAGGTGGGCCAACTATGGTCCAAGAGCCAAATCTGGCCCATTGCCTGTTTTTGTATGGGCCACAAGCTAGGAACGGTTTTTGCATTTTTAAAGAATTGAAAAAAAATCAAAGAAAAATAATAGTTCATGATATGTCAACATTATATGTAATTCAAATTTCAGTGTCCATAAAAAAGTTTTATTGGAACACAGTTCATTTGTTTATGTATTGTCTATAGCTACTTTTGTGCTATGGGGTACTTGCAGCAGAGGGTGTAGGGCTCACAAGCCTAAACTATTTAGCATCTGGTCCTTCATAGAAAAAGTTTGCCTATCTCTGATTTCTGAAAAGGAAAAACAAAATAATTAAGCTTTATAAAATAGGTTGTGAGTTTCAAATTACTTCTTCTATGTGCAGTTAGACGAGAACATTCTATGTTCCAGTTATATATATCCCCAGAACAACTAAGCACATACTCAGCTTATAATTCAGAACTTCAATAACACTATTTTAAGAGCAATTTTTTCACAACATTTAATGTTTTTATTTTAATACAAACCAATACAAAAGATACAATATACTAGTTGTGACCTGCAACGCAAGAAACAACCCCACTGGTCACGAAAAACTTACTGGTCTGTATAAAATCTCTAGCAGGTACAAAGCCATGTTATCTAAAGCAAACAAAATGAAATAACCCATTGTGGGAATCAGAATGATTTTCTAAATAAATGTTAAGGAAAAAAATTATTCAGAGCTACTAAGGACATCCTAAGCAATATTTTTGTTTTCATTTTTTTTCTACTTTGCTATTAGAGGCTATCTAAGCATTGTTTCTTCTAGATATTGAGAAAAATACATAATTTCTGATAAGTATGCTACTAGCATTAGTGTTCTTTTAATGAGTACAAGATGTTGATGTGCTAAGTGCATCTTAAATGCACTGAATATGAAATTCTTCTGCATTAATGTGAAAAGGAGATGTTCTAAATAAAAGACTGTGATGGTTAAACCATTTATGATTATACTATCATCCCACACTATCAAACATATATACACTTTTCTATTCTCTCTCCAGTTGCTTAAGCAAATGACCAGGAATAGAGAAATGCCCGTATTTCTTATTTATAGGTCACTTACTTTATTGGTTTGCATGTCAAACCAAAGCAATCATAAAATCCCTTTAAAAAGTTGACACATTTGGGAATCAAATAATTTTATACAAAATAGAGATATTTCCAAAAATAGGGATGTTTTGCACTGTATCTCATACTATATGTGCAATTGGGTTCTTTTCCCGTCCAAAGTATAGATTTGTAGGTGGCCTTAATCAAATCGCTTATTCTTTCTTCATTTGTTGTGTATTCCTTAAGCAAATTTTTTTTAGCATCTACAATGGAGTAAGTACTATGTGGGGTGTTATACAGAAAAAAAAAAAAAGAGATGAATCAGAAATAACTCTGCTCTCAAGGAAATCATAAACATGTAAGAGTATTAATCATATGCCCAAATAACTGTAAGGTAGAAAATGATGAGTATACCTGAGAGAGGTACAGATAAGACACTTTGGAAGGTCAGAGGGAGAAGCTATTACTTCCAGCTGGGAAGATCCAGGAAGGATTTATTGATGAGACTGCATTTGAGCTGCACCTTAAAGGATGGTTAAGAAGGGTAAATCAAATTGACTGGCAAGGGCATTCCACAAGCTAACAGGGTGCGTAAATGACAGGTGAGAATGTGGTGAATATGTGGGTGAAGAGGAAATTGGTATTTGCTTGCCCAGTTATAGCTAAGTCAAGAGATGCAGCTTGAGGTCAGAACATGAAGGCAGTGCAGTCTGGAAGGAAGCCTTGGATACAGACAGCTTTAGATTAGAATCCTGGCCCTAGATACTGACTATCTGGGTAAACTAGGACAACTTTAGTCTTGACAGAAAGTCTAAAAAATGCTTACCTGACTTGCAGGGTCACTGTAAAGACGAGAAATATATATGCATATTTTCTAACACAATGTCCGGCACATTATAGATGCTGAATAAGTGGTAGCTATTATTGTGTCCATATTATATTGAATAATAGGCTAAGAATTTCAGACAGTTGGGTAAGATTTATTGTACCATGGGAAAATACCACAAGATCGTCAGTATCCAGAATGAGGAACTATTTTGAAAATAAGACAGTCAGAGAGCTAACTAGTGCTTTTTAATTGGCACAGCCCATTACAATCATCTGGTGACCTTTGTAAACAGTGGTATGACTGGGCCTCACCCCAGACCAATGAAATCAGAATCTCTATGCCTAGGGCCTAGGGCATGGTATTTTTAAAAAGTGTCCCAGGATCTCTAAAGCAAAGACAGAGCTGAAAACTACTGTTGCTTTGGATGGAAGTTGTTACAATTAATACGAGAAATATAGAAATACAGCAAAATACATTTTATTATTATAATCTGAGTGATTTTTACTTTACTATATATCAGTTTTCAGATCGTCTTTCTCTGTTTCTGTGCCATACTCTTTTGCTTGTACCTGTCCAGTACCTAACACAGGACCTGACACGATAAAGACCAAGTAGATATTTGCTGAATGAATGCAGGTTTGACTGATATTATTCCCATTCCCCACAGATAAAAGTGACAACCTGAAGAACAATATGGGTAAGATGGGTACTATGTAGCAATATTTAAGATATTTACCCTTTAATCCTTGTTTTCTTTTGCAAAAGCTGTCATTTATTAAAAGTTAATATTTACATCATGTTCATAATAATGAGTAAAACAGCTACATCTAAAAACTAAGATCACAGCCAAAATATGCAAGGGTAAATCCAAAATTGGCAACATAATCTTTAGATTTATTACCAACAATATCAAAGTAATGTTGTCAACAACTTTTTAAAAAAAACTGCATTCCAGATTGTATTTTACCTAGATCCTATACATAGAAATATTTTTAAAAAAATTTTTTATCATGTTCATTACAGTAGTCCTACCATATTATTTTGTAAAGCAATTGATAGAGTTATGCTGTTAAATTTGCTAATAATCCTAAGAACTACTTTTGTTCATATTAAGTATGAATAAAGGAATATTGAGCTATGCTGAGGAATGAGTACTAAGGGAATACCTGTGGTTTCTTAGAAATTGAAGGGAATTTAGAGGTGGTCTGGGAGACTATTTCACCAAAGTTAGGAAATTCCTCTCCTCCTGAAATGTACCGTGAAGGAAAAATCTACTTGCTTCTTGTCAAATTACTGAAAAACGTATTGAAACATCAAAGCTCACCTTCAACATGGAGGCCCAGATCTTGGGGCTCTCTCCTGATATCTTACTGGGTTGATAGCACTTCTAAGGACCAAACTGATTCAAAAATAAAACAAACAGATGGCAAATTCTACAGTCAGCAGAAGTAATGTGGGTATTAAAATGTTACCAGCAGGCTCCCTAATGGCTCTTATTTTGACAGGTGTCTACTCAGGTGCTTACTGTTTTCTAAGCAATGTTTTCTCTATTCCTGTGTACAAGCGGCCCTCACCTTTTTATGAGTATCTATGCCATCGCAGTATTTACTATACATAAGACAATCACAACCATTAAACTGTCTCTAATCCTTTCCCCTTGTGGTTACATAAATTATTTGTTTACCCTGAGAGTACATGAAATTTTCATAGGCACAATCTAGGATTGCATCTATCCAGCTTTCCTCTCAAATAAATCTTCTGTAAATATTCAAACTCATGTATACCTCAATGTAACCACATTGTAAGCCCTGTCTGCTGCTTTCACATGAACAGTCCAGGCTGGCTAACAGGCCCATCTCACAGCCAAGAGAATGCTATGATCAAATTCTAATTCTCTCTGGTTTGGTTCACTTAATAGCCTTCTCATGGAGGAGGCCACGGATATTCTGTAAATGGGGTCTCAGGGAGTTCATTGCAGTCATATCTTATTAAACTATCATATGCAAATGTTTCATTCATGCAACAAATTTTTGTTGTAGGGACTATTTTAAGAATACCGTGATGAACAGAAGTGAAGTCACTGCACCACAGGAAATTGTGTTCTAGAGAACAATAAATAAATAGAAAGGAAGTCAGATATATGCTATGAAGAAAAATAACACACATTAAAGGGAGACGGTGAATGGGACAGGGAATATTATTCTAAGGATAGTCAGGTAAGTCATCTTTGAGGAGGGGACATGGAACAGAGATATGAAGGTAGTGAGTAAGTGAGTCAGGACATCATCAAAGGGAAGACCATTCCAGAAAGAAATATAAAAGCAAACAGAGAGCCTGGAGATTATAGTGTACTAAGAGAAAATGAGGAGAAACAAGGAGGCCAGAGTGACCAAAACACAATGAGAGTGGAGGAGAGTAATAAAAGAAGGGATTAGAGAGATTTGGATCCATGATGGTTAATTTTATGTGTCAACTTCACTGAGACGTGGGGTATCCAAATATTTGGCCAAACATTATTCTAGGCATTTCTGTGAGACTGTTTTTGGATGAGATTAACATTTAAATTGGTAGCCTGAGTAAAGCAGATTGCCCTCCCTAATGCAGATGAACCTCATCCAATCAGTTGAAGGCCTGAATAGAATAAAAAGGCTGACCCTCCCCCCAACAGGCAAGGGAGAATTCCTCCTGTCTGACTGCCTTCAAACTGGGACATCGGCTTTCTCCTGTTTGGGGACCAGAATTGAAACACTGGCTCCTCCTTGGTCTTGAGCCTGCCAGCCTTCATACTGGAACTACACTATTGGTTTCCCTGGTTTTCAGGCCTTTGGACTGAGAATGGAACTAAACCACTGGGTCTCCTGGGTCTCCGGCTTGCTGACCACCCTGCAGTTCCTGGGATTTTAGCCTCCATAATCTCAGAGCTAATTCCTTTATCTATTTACCTATCTGTCTATCTATCTATCTATCTATCTATCTATCTATCTATCTATCTACCTCCTATTGGTTCTCTCTGGAGAACCCTAACTAAAATAAGAGCTTAGGAGTTTAAGAGTGACATGATCTACTTACTATTTACAAGGATCAGCCTCTATACAGCATGTCAGACTGTGTTGGGGCAAGGGTAGAATCAGGGAGAACAGCTAAGGTGCTATTACAATAACACACACAAGAGACAAAATAGTGGCTTTTACTTGGGTGATAGTAGTGGAGATAATGAGAAGTAGTGAGTCCATATATATTTGAAGATTGAGCCAAGAGGATTTTCTGGTGAGGGACAGGAGAAGAAGAGAGAAGTTGAGAATGATTTCTGGAATTTTTGTCTATAAGCCAAAACTGATAGAGTCTCCATCTGATGGGAAAGGCTTGAGAAGAGCAGGTTTGTGAGAGAAATTCAGAGTTCTGCTTTAGAGCCATTTATTTTGAGAAATCTACTGGACAAGCAAGTGGAAAGGTTGAGTAGGCAATTAGATACACTCGTCAGAAGTTCAGAGAGAAAGTCAGGGATGGGGGATCTAATTTGCCTGTAATCAGTATACAGACAACATGTAAAACTAGAGAGCTAGAGGAGATCTCCTAGTGAGCTGATGTGCACATCAAGGATTTCTTCAGAAACGGGAGTAATCTCACATGGCTGGAAGGGAACATTTCATAATTCACAGAACACCCAACACAATATAGCCTCATAGAAGCCAGGAAAATGTAGGAATTACACTGATGTAATAGGTTGATGTTGGCTTTTCTCTTTATTTTGTGGTAATTCCTACCAAAATGCTATTACTTCATCAGTCACTTCACTCATTTTATGAGACATATTAAAGTTATTCAAGTATGTGATTAATATGCATACTATAATTTTTCTTTTTTATTATTGTTTTCAGATTATAAAGGTCTAATAGGCATGTTCTTCATACTAATATATACTGAATAAATTATTCTGATAATTACACTCTCTAGGCTAACATTCCCTTGTGATATGACTCTAGGCAAGTCACTCCTATTTTTGTCTTCATCGAAAGTAATTTATTTTGGTTTTAGTTTCTATGAAAAATGTTTCTATTTAGGAAAGTTATAAACACTGCAATAGGTGTTACTACATCCAAACTCTTGTTTAAAAGTCCTGCTTAACATGGAGGGGATTTTTAAATAGTTTATATAGATACAGATAAATTAAACAACTTCTTAATATACATAGAAAACCTAAAATACATACATATATACCTGAAAGTGCAACATAATATAATGCTAATATAAAAATGACTGCCATATTAAAATATGGGATCTTTCAAATTTACATATTTTATTGTGATATTGTAATACAATTTTTCTACTTTATCTTTCCAGAAGTTAGAATAGCATATTTTGGGGAGAAACTATAAAATAGTAGAAAGAGAATAGGACTGAGAGCCCCACCTATGCCACCGTTGGTATATCAAAAAATCACTTAACCTCTTAAGATACAACTTTTCCTTATTTATAAAATACAGATATAAGAATAAATGGTTGCTAATGTTCCTTCTGACTCTAACATTTAAGAATGCTATGGTTCAATATGAGTACTTATTTGTGCGTGTGGTTTTAGTGCAGATCTGTAAGGAACTATCATTTTATTCCAGGAAAATTTTCATTGACCATATTTTATGCAAGCTATATAGCAGAAACACGGTCAGGAGTAGGCTCTAATATTATCATGTAAAAGAAACATAAACGTATAGTTTCCAGCACTGTGTCAATAACTAATCAGACAGTCCAGAATAATTTTGGGCATGTGTGCTTTTATTGCAACCATAGTGTTCCATTAATGTGTTTTTTTCTTGTTGAATAGTCTCGATTCCTTTAAACAAATTTTAATTAGTCACTCTATGCATATAATTTTCATAATTATACCTAATTATGTACCTAGCAAAAGTTATGTAATCAAATAATTGCCTTATGCAATTATATTATATAAAAGCTATAAACATTGGAAAAAACTCACAGAAGATGTATTAACATTAAGACATGTTCTTTTTTGCTTCCAGTCATCCATATATTTAATACTGATTTTAATGATTTTCATTGTTAATTCAAATAACTAGATATCAAAGAGGAGATTTTATTCTTAAGGGGAAAATTAACAGTAATTTCCCATAGGTATGGTATATTATTAAAATACAACATAAGTTGAACATTCTAAGAAAAATTACAT
The DNA here is from genome assembly GCF_028021215.1 of Eschrichtius robustus. Classification (NCBI taxonomy): domain Eukaryota; kingdom Metazoa; phylum Chordata; class Mammalia; order Artiodactyla; family Eschrichtiidae; genus Eschrichtius; species Eschrichtius robustus. Next base: position 72,566,645 of record NC_090830.1, read on the forward strand.
GTTATATACAAATTTTTTCAGGTGTATTCAGAGAAAATACAATTTCTTCTTTGCTTTTCCCCTTAACACTCTTGATTTTTTTTTTTATTGTTAATTTATTCATTCATTTATGGCTGTGTTGGGTCTTCGTTTCTGTGCGAGGGCTTTCTCTAGTTGCGGCAAGTGGGGACCACTCTTCATCGCGGTGCGCGGGCCTCTCACTGTAGCGGCCTCTCTTGTTGCGGAGCACGGGCTCTAGAGTGCAGGCTCAGTAGTTGTGGCACACGGGCTTAGTTGCTCCGCGGCATGTGGGATCCTCCCAGACCAGGGCTCGAACCCGTGTCCCCTGCACTGGCAGGCAGACTCCCAACCACTGCACCACCAGGGAAGCCCCAACGCTCTTGATTTTTAATACATTAATCTCACTTTTAGTCATACATGTTCTTGTTTTATCTGTACCTTTAATTGCCTGTATTTGAATACAGAGTCATAGAACCAGAACAATCAAAGAAATTAAAATAAATGTAAAGGTTGTCTAGGACACAACCACCTGATTTTACACACTGAGAAAATGAGGTCCTGGGAGCCTGAGTAACTTCACATGGTCACAAAGGTGGTTAGCAGCAGGGCTTAGCCTGACCTAAGAACTCTTGCCTGCCAGTTCACGGCTTTTTCTTTCTACACCAAGAGGATATTCTATTTAGCACCTAAATTACTGTATTTAAACGATCTGTTTTTCTTGTTACATCCTTAACTTGAATGTGAAATGTGTGAAGACAGAGATTAGGTCCTCACCATTGCATTCCTTCGAAGCCTGAAAGAGTACCTGGAACATAATCACAATTGCTCAAGACAGAGTTCTCTGAAAGCATTTTTTTTTTCAACTTTTGACCTTTAAAAACAAAAAAATTTGTCTCCTCACCTATCATAGTGGGTACACAATAAACGTTGGCTTAATGACAACTGGTTGAATACCTTATTGTAAAATAGACATTAAATATTTGAAACGTGTATTTTATTTGGCTTTATAAAATATAAAAATCTGTTATGTACGTATGTGCCAAAAACTCACACCAAATGGCAATTACAGGTTGTTAGCAAGAAGCAACAGAGTATTATAAATTCTCTGGCACTTCCATGGCAGAACTGTTTAAATGATGAACTTTCATTATATCAAAATTATCCTAATTCAAACCCTAGTGAAATAAAAACACAAGAATAGCTTATAGGTGGACTATTAACACCACAATATATATTTTTATTAGTGGCAGCCTCAACGTTTTCTTTTTGAAAGAACCCTATTTAAAACCACATGTGTATTAGCACTTGGATATTAAGCAAACTCTTCTGGGTTTCTCTTCTGGAGGCTCCACCGGGTAGATCTGCTTTTATTTTGCTTCTATTTAGAAATTTACAAAAAGTTACTAATTGATGTCAAATCAATGACAGGTTTGAAGCACTTAACAACACTTTGCCCTAGAATTTGCAAATGATAAATAAGGCATTACTCAGGGCATTATAGAGAGTAAACAGAGGATGAATAAACTAAGATTCCATTGACTCTCACATTACATATGTCCCTTGTAAGGGATATAGCTTTGGCTTCAGAGGATGAAGGTACAGGGCAGGGGAAACTCAGAGCACTTTGACTCCTCTATCTTCCATAAGGTAGGTAGCTAATATTTTGGTCAAGATCAAAATATAAAATAGATCCCATGATTAAGTTCAAGCCTCATGTCATTAGTGGGAACACATAGCAAGTATCAATGAACAAAATAAATAAAATACTCTGAACATGTAATATGCATCTGCTACATCTTTTGAAGTCAATATTTTTTGGTGTGGAAATGTGTATTTACATTTCAAAAGAATAGCTCCAATTCTCATTCTCTCCACATTTCTGCCACATACCAGTCTCTCACTGCTAGAGACCAAGCCAAGGTGCTAGCCAAAATGTCTTTTAACTCAGCAGGAAGAATTGCATAATGTCAAATATTTTGCTGTTTTAAATTTGAAGGTTTTTAAATACTTAACAAATACACTCCTTAAGGATAGGGTCTGCTCAACACATTGAAGATACTAAGTATTTATGATACTGATATAATTATATAAAAAAAATTTCATTCAGAGGCAACCACCAGGCAGACTGCACTATCCTAGGTTCTATGCACTCAGGCAAACAGACGTAGTCCCTACCCTTAAAGAGTTTACTCTGAGCGTCGGAGAAACAAAATGGTATATAAAATACATATAATGCTTTGAGGCATTAAAAAGCTAAATAAAAGATGGATATGATGAGCACATAGGAGTTTTAAAAATGCTTGGAAAAACAAGAAAACTTCCTGGAGGAGATGGAACATTTTGGACCTGGAATAAGGGACAAAATATAGATTCAGAAGTTGCAAGCTCAAATGACTACAAAGATCAGCTGAATATGGCTGAGTAGGAAGGTAGATGCAGTGTTGCCCATGTTTTTCAAGAGAATCTGGAATTCCAATTTGACATGTAACAAATCCTGACTTTTTAAATGGTGTCAATGAACTCAATTGAAAAAATTAAATGCTGTGTAGGCCAATAAAACACTATGTACTTATGGACTGCCTGTCTTTATTTTCTTTGTGGTATCCTCAAATACTGGAGCAGAGATGAGAAGGCAAGAGGCACTGCATGAGCTAACGAGCTGTGATGACACCAGATACAGTTTAATTTAAAAGAACCATCGGAAGACCAGCAAAGGAGGTAAGCAGTAGAGGAGATAAACTGGGGTTAGACTGGGGATGATTTTTGGATATGAACAAAAGCACTTACATTTATTTTGAAGGCAGATTAGAGAAACAGTGCTCTAGGGACAGAGGTATGGTAGTGTCAACAACAAATTGGCACTTGCCAACTACCTCTACAAGGATTAAATCACGTGCTGCTGCAGCTGCTGATTTTCAACACCCCCTGAAAGGAGTTCAGGGTGGAGAGCAGAAATGAGGCACTCTGTGCTCCGGGAAAAACTGGCAGAACAGGTCTTCAGATTGTTAGATATTTTCAGGAGCCGATTTTATGAGCCCGATTCTTGGATCTCCTCATATCTAGAAAAGCACTAAAATCCTTCATGGTGATGACTGCTCCTCATGACTAGCCGAAATCTTCCGCAAAAAAATAATGTGCTTGATTGTATGTACTCTTCCTTCACCAAAATCACATATATACTGACCTTCCCCCCTACCTCTTTGGAGCAGTTTCTCAGAGCTCTCTGAGATGCTGTCTTCCGGGCTGCAGTCCTCACTTTGCCCCAAATAAAACTTAACTCGCAACTCTCAAGTTGTGCATTTTTTTAAGTCGACAATAGTTTAAAATACATCATCTTGAATAAAGTCAAACTTCTCTCAGTATTGACATTAATCCTTTTGCCAAGTTTAATTGCTGAGTATAATCCATGGCATTTTAGAAACTTCAGAAGTGGCAGGAGCCAAATACCACACAGAGGCCTCAAAGAAAGGTTGTTATGTTAGTTTTTTGGTTTTTGGTTTTTTTTTAACTTATATTACCAGTAATTCCAGTTAAAGGTATTTAAAACTTTGACTAGGATTTCCCACAGCAGTATCCCAGAGTGCCACCCAGTTTGGCCAGGCAACTAGGCCACGTTTCAGCTGAGAATTTTTTAAAAACGTCATTATATGAACATTTGGTGCCTCCTATAAACTGACAATCCAGTTTGTTAGAAATACATTATGTAAATTAGGAAATTAGCCACAAACTATGTCTGATGCTAGTCGTTACTATCTTGTTCTCCACTTCAGATTTGCAAAAATGCAATAATGCAGTAAAATCTACCAACGGATGTTTTGCTACTGCTATTAATGGACAATATTTTATTGTAATGTTAAATTTACTGCAAAACCTGGGAATTTACAATAGCATACATTATCCTACACAATCTAATATAATTCAATTTCCTTTGTCCTATGAGAAAAACAAAGGCAAAGTATATTGCCAACATATTCACTTGAGCTCAAACTTTTCCTGTTTATTAAATATTCAGTCAAATTCAGTATCACCCCAAGAGCTGTGAACCAATTTCATATTCTTCAATGGAAAATTGAAGAGATTTCAGTCTTCATAATATTGGTGAACATTCTAAGCTTTAGCCACGCTTTTCTGTTCAATCTAATTTTAGCATCTCTCCTCTGTTCATTGATTGTTCCTACTGTTAGGCCACACGTTGATGCCAAACTCCCACTCCAGAGGCAGCAAGTATAGCAGAAGCCATTATTGTAACTGTGTACTGTAGCTCATTTTTTTTTCCTTTGCTGCACACTTGTATATGCTTTTCTTTGTAGGTCCCTGTGTCCATCAGTGTCTCTACCTATATTCAACAACTAGGTCAGAAGTGTTTCTGTTTGGAATACCCTCATCCATGCCCTAATGTGTCTGTACTGAACTAAAAACCTAATTCGTAAAAAGTGCAAGGAAAACCAGATCACACATTTGATGCATCGTGAACTGAAGACAGAAGCTGTTAACTGACTTCTCACATATTAATAAGACTATTTCAAAATATGCTTTACAAACAGGGTTTTGTTTCTTTGTTTTGCTTTCCTTTGCTGGCTTTATTTATTTGGTTTTGTTTGTTTCTTTGTTTAGGCAGCCAAAGTACATTTGTAAAACTTATTGGTAGAAAACACAGAGCCAAAGCAGGAAGTGTCCAGCAAAGCTGATCCTCCTTTACTGAAGAAAGTCTTACAAACATTAAGAAACCATCATTAGATAATCTGTATTCTCTAACTGATTTAAACTATCATTCTGCTTTACAAAAATAATTTATTCAACATTAAGTTTTTCTGACAAAAGTTCATATGGAGTTTGAAACAACGACCAAACTTTGATGTTATGTGTTTTAAAAAGTCTAATATATATAGAAAACTCAAATCATTGCATCTTTCTCCGACTTCAGGGGAAAACAAACTCATCTCCCTTAGTAGAAGAAAGATATACAAATGTTCACTAGAGAAATTTCCAGACAACACTCTGGCAAGCCTATAATATCTGTACTCCTCTAGTTAAATATATTATACAATAGAAATAGAAAACTAGGACTCTGTCTTCCACCTTGCTATTTAATGTATCGGGCAGGGCTCTGTGTTTCTCAAGAGGCAAATGAAGGTATATGAAGGCAAACCTTCCATGTGACTCTCTAGAAAGCTATTTGGACATTTGGCTTTGGAATGGTCTTTTAGCGTAGCCATTTATAAGATGTAAACTTAAGATAAATCATTATCGTATCGGTTTAAACGATGAAAGTATAGTATTTTTTCAAATGCAGTAATTTGAAGTTTTGTCATGAATTCTTTTCATTCCTCTTAATTATTCCAAATATATATTATGTAATTACTTCTTAATTTTATATCTTAAAATAAACCAACATAGAATTACATTATTAGACAAAATATTATAAAAGAAAAAGAGACTTTAAAAGTCTGAGATATTCATTTCTAATTTAATAACTTTATCTATAGCATTTATTAAATTGATCAGTACATAGTATATATCACAAATCTACCAAGGTAAGAAGAAAAAGGTACAAACAACAACTTTTTTTCCAAATTTAGGATAAGCAAAGAGAGTCAAACAGAGTTCCCATTCCTGGGTTGAGGCTCGTGATTCACAAATGTATAAAGAGAAAAGTGATGAGGGTTTTCTTCCTGTTGTTTCAGTTAGCTGAAGATACTTGTACAACATGCAGGGTCTCCTGAGGTTTGGGGAACATGAATGCTCACCAATGTAAGAATACATTTGCTCTTAAGGAGCTTTTGTTTCAAAATCTGGGTCTTTCTAGGGAGAATCATGATCATGTTTTTCTACGTTACCATCAATAATCTATGCTTAATAGTTTGATTATATTTATTTGCATATGGAGAGCAAGAAAAAAATTCGATAATAACTAACGACATATTTGATGACTAGCTCAGGACTCTTATACTGACACCATTGCCCGGCCTTTTAGTTTTTTTATTTCAAAAATAAAATTGTTGAAACTTTAGAAATTGCTGTAAGAGAGATTTAAACTTCTAAAAAGAAAAATATATAAACTTAAAATGTTTTTTATAAGAACATAAATAAATACACATATTTATTTAAAAATATATATCAACACTACTTTTAGAAATAAGTTAGCTAAATAGTGGCTGCATTAACACTTTCAGGCCACTATGGCCTAATAAAAGAAAAAGTAAACAAGGTGCTCTGTTGTGATAAATAGACAGAAATACTCTGGAAATCTAAGGGTAATATGCTCCCAATATTAATTTAATTGTATGGGGTGGTTCACAAATATAAGACAATGCCATATCCTTAACCCCTGAGTAGAGTATTAGCGAGCTAAAGTCCATTACACCAAGCACAAGAAGTCAAAATTCTACAATCAGGAAAAAAAAATCCAACTTGCTTTCTTTTTGACAACCTTCCCTGTTATCAATCTTGTTGATTAGCATCAGTAGTCATGGTACTCAATTCAACTGGGAATTCTGTTCTTTATGAATGCAAGATACACAATCATGAATCACTCTAATGAATAATTATACTTATAAAGTAAGCAACATCAATAAAATAAAAAATAAAATGACCAAAAGTTTCTGCCAAAATTTGGAAATAAAAAGGACAAACCCACAAAATTAAGTGAATAGCTTGCCACTGAAGTGCATGTACTATTTTTGGAAACTTCATATTGACAAATTACAGAATGATAAATGTCAGAAACAATAAGTCACCCGTAACTGGCATTTATTAGGGATTCTGAAATGATGATAAATATGAGAGTTTAGGAAAATTAGTTTTATTTCGTGACTCACACCATTTTACATGATAAATTCATGCAAGTATTTCACAAAAATATTCAAATCAATAAATTTTACACACAACTGTTGTACTCTCTGTTCTAGTGCTGTGCAAGGTACAAATTCTGACACTATATTTTCCACTGAAACACAACTAATCAAATTAGTTTTGAAGGACAATGAAAATATAAAGTGATTAAAAAAAAATTTCCCTTATATACCTTTAAAATGTATATCTATCCGAGAAATAAATGCCCACTTAAACTCCCGAATCCTAATCTTCATGATTTTTTCCTTATTTGAGGAAGCAGTTTCTTTTCCGTTTTTGCTCTAGCATACATTACTTCATTTAATCCATGATGTAGATGTTATTAACCACATTTATGTAAGAGAAAACAAGATAACAGAGGTTAAAACTTTCCTAATTTCATACAGCTATTGTTGTAAATACCAGAACTCAAATTAAGATCTTTCTGATTCTGGAGCTCATGTTCTTAATCCCTACTATACATCATCTCCTGAGTTTATACAATAGAGCTTCACTTTTCCTCTTTTTCTATCCATCTTTTCCCCTCCACACTCACTTATGCTCTAGTCAAAGGGTCTGACTCCCCATTTCCCAAATACAGGTTTTGCAATGTCTCTTTCTTGTCCCAAACTGTTTCCTTTTGTCTTTCCCACCCAGCTAGGCAGGTGCCAATTCTTAAAGGAAAATTCAAAATTCTAACTTTGTCTTGAAGCCCTCCCCTCGCCGGAAAATATAGCCTTTGCCTTGGCTGTATCCTCACTGCCCTCTTCCAACAGTCTGTGCATATGTTCTCTCTTTCCTTTCTCAAGGGCTTCTTAATGGAAGGACGAGTTAGTCTAGACCCTTCAGGAAGCAGATGTCAAGACACAGTTAAACATGTAAGAATTGTGATCAGGGGAGGAAGGCTGGGAGAGTTTCCAGACATCACATCTGATGTGAAGGCAGGGAGGGAAGTTTGGGTGGAAGCTTCCTAGACTGTACAGTCTAAAGAAGGTTTAATAAGGCCTTTGGGGACTCCTGGAGCCAAAGTCAGCCAATGAAGAGATCCATGTGTCCCAGAACAGGTCTACCTTAGACTCTTTGCTGGGCTCAGTCATTGGCTAGGAGCAGCCCTTGGAGAATGTGGCCTGGATATAAACACAGCAATAGATTTCAGAGCAGAGAAGCTGGAAACCCTAGTTAACTAAGCACCCTGGTCAATTATACGTCTCATAATTGGAGGACTGCAAGGTATATTCCTAAGACTGTCAAAAGGAACAATTTCCAAGTGGGCCACTTACAAGATTTGCCACATTGGGAAAGTTATTGAATCTCTCTGAGACATTTTGTAAAAGTAGAACTGTCATAGGAAAGAAATATGATAAACTGTGTGAAAGTACCTATTGCAGGAACTGTTTTTAAAAAATCAGGTGTTTTTATCTTTAACATTCAGTAGATCACCTGCCCCTGAGAAATAACACATAGTAGGTACTTACTACTGCTTCTTATTCTATGTGTACAAGTACAAATAAACACGTGTACATGAATTTGCACCCACATGCACATATAAATGTAACTTCGTTTCTATTTCTCTGTTTAGAATTTAAAGAATCTTTCTACTAAATTTCATGTTTCATCTTTGAACCACATTTTTCCTGGTATATACCAATCTATATTATTTGCTTTGTTACCAAAAGAGACAATTGAACGAGTATAGGTACTAGACTGACAAGGTCCTATCTCTTAAAAACAAATAAAAAATAACAATATTATAAACTTCTTTACCTTCTGTGTTCATTTGTTCATTCATTCTTTCATTTACATATTCATTCAACAAATACGCAATACTCTGTGCCAGGCACTGTGCTAGGGAAGCAGAAACTACTCATCTTTACTCAGCTTATAATCCAGTAAGGAGAAAGTCATTAACCAAAGGATCACATAAATAAATAGGAAACAGCAATCACCACAGTGCAATGAAGAACAAGCGCAGTGTGCAATGAGAGCCCAACACAGGCAGAGTGGATGGAATCGGAGCAGTCACCAATGGCTTTCTGGACGTTGTGATACTAAGCCATAAAGGAACAGGAGTTTATAAGGCAATGAAGATAGGAAAGGATATTCCAAGCAGAGGAAACAAACTATGCAAAGCCCAGTGGTGGGAAGAAGGAAATGGGAGAAGTTTCATGTGGAGAAAAGTAGGAGAGGAGCAGGTTGAGAAACTGGAAAATTAGGAGGAGGGTCCATGTGTGAATGTAATGATTACGTAACTGTCCCAAAGGACTGTGCCTGAAGAACATACCCAGATCCCATTCCCGGCTTTTCATCACACTCAGTGCATAATCACTGTTCATTTTGTCATGTTCACTTTTAATCACTGATTTCTTTGAAAACAAAGTAAATAGCAGGAAACACAGTAAGGGAAAATGTCAAACAGCCAGCTGCAAATCATCCAATAGTATTTAAATAGCATTACAAACGTGTTCGAGACTACCAAAATGCATTATTTTAAGCCTCTTGTTGATTCTATCTCTCTATATATCCAATATCCAATTTAATTGTTGGACTATATGGAAGGTAGTTATTCAATAATATGACAACATAATAGAAAGCTTTACAATAATAAAACTAGACAATCTGTTAATCTCACCTCACAGAGCAGAAGAATCAAAATGTCATTTGACCCAAGAATGTTGAGATATTCTCATCAGTACCCTATTTCAGTGCCTGAGGCACAACCATAGGACTAATAAAATTATTGGGGAGAAAGCGTAATAAAAACAAGCAATCAACCACTGGCTTAGAGACCATCATTGCTAAGACACCCTATGGATCAAAAGAGTCCTTAAAGAATAAAGCACATTCAGAGCTTTATGTACAGTATAAACTCTTAGCTATTTTTCAATGCCATCCATGTGGCTGCAGATTTGTGGTATGTGGATCCGTGGCTCATCTGTTAAATTCCCAAAGGTTGTATCAGGCAGGCCTGAGTCTTGGGTAAGATAAACTGAGATCACGTCCTCAGTCTCTTAAGGGAGTGGTGTTACTAAACAGAATATGTAATAATATCCATCTTCTTGAAGAAGGAATATATACAGTTTTCCTAATTTCATTACTGTTATGTCTTCAGGGAAAGATCTGTATCATGACAAGATGGACCATAGAGTGGCTGCAGTGTGTCCTCCTAAGAAATCCGCTCTGAAAACTTGTTGGAAAACAAAAACAAAAAAACACAACAACCTTAAACTAGTAAAGTAGAAAACTAAGCATGTATTAGATTAAACAGAAAAACAACCAATGCTACTCCAATCACTAAATCTTCTAAGAAAATAAACTGAGACAAGGAACATGTGGATATTACCTTTGTTTTTAGTTTAGTTTTCAAAGCCTGTGGAAAACCAGGTGTTTTCTAAGAGTCACTAGTTCTTTCTTTCTTTTTTTAATTTATCTTTTTATTTAAAAAATTTTTTTAGCCGTGCTGCGTGGCATGTGGGATCTTAGTTTCCTGACCAGGGATTGAACCTGGGAACCCTGCATTGGAAGCGCGGCGTCTTAACCACTGGACCACCCCAGCAGTCCCAAGAGTCACTAGTTATTTCTAAGAGTCACTATTTCGTTTTAAAATGCTCCTGCCGAGGGGGAAGGGTAAGTTGGGAAGAAGTGAGAGAGTGGCATGGGCATATATACACTACCAGATGTAAAATAGATAGCTAGTGGGAAGCAGCCGCATAGCACAGGGAGATCAGCTGGGTGCTTTGTGACCACCTAGAGGGGTGGGATAGGGAGGGTGGGAAGTAGATGCAAGAGGGAGGGGATATGGGGATAGATGTATACGTATAGCTGATTCACTTTGTTATACAGCAGAAACTAACACAACAATGTAAAGCAATTACGCTCCAATAAAGATGTTAAAAAAAATTTTTTTTAAATAAAATGCTCCTGCCCACATGATATGCAATCCTTATTTAAGCTAGTTCTTCCAATAATGCATTACCATGACCTTGATCAAGAATATAATGTTGGATATATTCTCATACACATTTATACTCATGCAAGGCAAATTTTAGAAAAGTATTATTTTTCAACCCACCTGCAGCCATGATTGAAATCTGGGACCTGTTACGAATGTTTTTAAAAAATAGAGCAATCCTACATTCAGTCCTAGCAATGATTAACTTTAGCAGAGTCATGGTTGCTGTTAGGTGAGGAAAAAATACAAATAAGGGCAAGAAAGCAGAAGCAGGAGAGCTGGAAGAGAAAGGAGAAAAGGAAGAATGAAGGAAGAAAAATCCCCAGGCACAGATAAGGAGGAAAAGAGTAATCTACAAGCAGTTGTTCTATGACAACTGAACTCTGGAGATCTGTTCTTATCAGGTTCCCCGCATAAGCCTGTGCTTTCTCCAGGAACAGGTTTTTTTGTTTTGTTCTTTTAAAGACGAACGTGAGGTTCTGGGAAGCCCTGAGACACATAATCCAAAGGGCATGATTGTTCTCTGCCTTTCCTCTGAAGATGCGCAGGACTGAGTACTGGACTAGGCAGCCTGATTTTTTTTTCTTTTGCCTCTGCATCACCAGATTACTTACCTCTCTCTCCTTTTGACCCTAAATCCCAGCTAGCCGGCTTGTTTTGATAAGACACCCTGCCTCTGTTCCCATCTTGACCCCTGCCTAGACCTTTTCACATTAGGACTCTAGGCACTGTCTTCTGGCTTATTCTCAGCAGGTCTTAAGCAGTAGACTGACCAAGACCCAAAGGTAATGCGGACTCCAGAATTTCTGAAGAGTTAGAGCAGGATGGAGGGGGACATGGAAGGGGGAGCTACAGAGCCTCTCTTGAAACTGTTCTTTTGCACAGCAACACTTTTTCACTTGAATTATGCTTTCTGAAAGTGGACTGGAAGTGGACAGGGCTAGGGGTTAGCTCCAGCTCTGAACCTAGCCACAGCACCTCTTTCCCCAATGCCTGCTGCCTTTTATTACCATCTCATGAACTATCACCTATCCGCGCTTGTACTAGAGTCAGCACTAGTTAGAAGATAGTAGGGACAATAGTAGATGGTAGGAAGATAGAAGTCTAGTAAGATTCTCTCACCATTTATCTGTGAGAGGGCCACTTACATTGCTCCTAGAAAAGCAATGAGGAAATCTTTTTAAGAAAATTAATTCGGCTTTCCTATTTCAAGCCTCATGATCATTCTCAATTACTGACTCTTTGAACTCAGTTTACAATCACTTCTCTTTATTCTATATATTATATTCTTGCCTTGATCTGGAAAAATAGAAAGTTCCAATCTTAGGTAGGTAATTTTGGATCCTACCCAAAATCCAAGAAAATTTATGCTATTTTTGCATCCAAATCTAACCCAGAGATTAAGGTTTGCTTATAATGCAGATCTGTATGGATTTATAACATTTAAAGCTTAGAAATTTTACACTTAAAACCCTAAATAGTTAAAGCTGCTAAGGTAATAGGGTTTTGAATAACTTCCCCACTACAGAAATTACTAGTTTTTATAGTGGGTAGAGAAAATGTAGCTTAAGAAATCCCTGGCAGTTCTCACTGGGCGCTAGGTTTTTAAAGGACAGGAAAGGAAAACAGAACTTGGATAAACTAGATGGAGAAAGCACCGCCACTCACCGCTCCCACTGTCCCCTCCTTTCATGCTCCCCTTACTGTGAACATGCATTTCAGATCTGATAGCAAATCCAATCTGCCACATTTTGCTTTGTGTACTTGCTGAAGTCTTTTGTCCCTTAAAACTCAGATAAATCTGTGAAATTCTAAAGAACCCAATGGAGCTTCAAATCCTACTCACTGCAGCCTCAAAGCCCCACTACTGAAACAAGGTATCACACACATAACAATGTATGAAACAGAATGCTGCAGGCAATTTCACAAGCTTCCCGATAATTCAAAACATTTGTAAATTCCATTTTTCCTGCACACTGCCAGTATTCACAACAAATTAAATTCTCATTCAGCTGCTCTGCTAGGAAGCCTCACAAAACAAGACTGGGCATGAACCAAAGCGGTTCCTTTTTGTTACCTTTTCTTACTATTTATTTCAGTGTTCTAAATGGAGTGGTCTTCTGTCTGTCAATTGCCATTATGGTTTTACCTGATTCTAGGAGCAACTGCGGTCAACATGGTTACATCACAGACTCCTCCCACAACTAACCAAATCTCTCACCCGCAGCCAGCCCTGGAGTCGCTGCGGGGAACAGTACCAGCGGCCCAGCGGGCCATAAAGAGGAGGCTCTTTCTTTTCTTTTTTCTTTTTTTTTAACTATTTATTTATTTATTTATTTATTTTTGGCTGCGTTGGGTCTTCATTGCTGCGCGCGGGCTTTCTCTAGTTGCGGCGAGCGGGGGCCACTCTTTGTTGAGGTGCGCGGGTTTCTCATTGCGGTGGCTCCTCTTGCTGCGGAGCGCGGGCTCTAGAGCGCAGGCTCAGTAGTTGTGGCACACGGGCTTAGTTGCTCCGCGGCATGTGGGATCTTCCCGGACCAGGGCTCAAACCCATGTCCCCTGCATTAGCAGGCTGATTCCCAACCACTGCACCACCAGGGAAGCCCGAGGAGGAGGCTCTTTCTTATCTGTGGAGTGACCCCACCATGTGAGCTTTGGTGGGGCACCTGCTGCCAAAATTCTTCTGCATGGTTCCCTCTCTATAAATCTACCCCTCCATCTGCCTCTGTTTTGCAAAGAAACTCCAGGAAGATAAGTATCAGAAACAGTGTTGCTTTTTAGACTCAAAGTGATATATTCTCTTATACAGGGTAAATATTAATGGTGGAATTAGCTATTTTTGAGCAATAACTATCTGTAAGGCACTGTGCTAAGTGTCTAGGAGACTTTAGACCATCATCTCAACAGTTCTATGAAACAGGTAGATATTATAACCATTTCACAGAAATTGTAAAATGGCTCAGAGAAGCTGAGTCCCAAAAGTGCACAGCCGTATGTTGCAGGTTCTATAATTTGAACACAAAGCTGTCTGGCTCCAAAGCCTTGCACTCTGTACTGTAGTCACTTCCAAATCATGGTAAGAGTATATTGATTTAAAGCAGAATCCAGTACCAAACATTCACTACCATGAATCATGAACTTCGCTGTGTCATTAATGAAGAGACTTTAAAACTTTGTGTAAAACCAAGCAAAGATATTATCATGAGGAATCACAATACTCATCTTAAGACTCTTAAGCCATGGACTTCACACTGTCAGCACACACTAGAAATAAGAATATAAATCCCATCATAATGGCAATACACTGCTCCATGAAACCAGAGCATATGGGTCACATAAAGCAAATTAGAGCTCCCTAGTCCATCATCCAGGCATCCATTTTCTCAACAAATCTTACCATACATTATTACGTTTTCAGTCTTTTCCTGAGATCTTTGGGATATGCAGTAATAGATATGGCTCCTGTCTTACTAATGACCTAATACAAGAGGTAAGACAAATGCCCAGGAAGAATTAAGTAAGGATACCAATCAGCAATGCACATGCCAGCTGAGTGACACAAATGGATTCCACAGATGGAATTGGAGTACAGCAGAGAGAGAACAGTGCTCTTGGGTCCCTGGACAGGGAACTCTAGGAGTAGAAATGAAGGGCACAGTGCAAATAATCATGCAGAGGTAGACCTGGGCAATGTGTGTTTAGGAGACCATGAGTATGGCCGGAGCTGAGAATTCAAGTGTTCATGTTGGAGATGAACAGTGAGAACTTTGGAAATATAGCCTGGAGGCAAACTGACACACCCTGAGGAATTTAAGCTGTGTTTATAATTCATGGTGAGAGATGGAGTGTTGTAGCTGTTGCAGCAGAGAAATGATATGATAAAAGCAGTGTTATAAGATTAGTCTGGCAGCAATGTTTAGAATGTACTGAAGATGCCAGAGCATAAAGCCAGTAAGACCCATCTGGAGACAACTGCAAGCAACTGAAAATGAGGTGAAGTCCAAAGAAGGAAAATGAAGAGAATGCATGACAGCATGGCAATGATAATTCTCTGTGTTTACCAGGTTCCTCTTCCGTCCTCCTCCTCCTGGACACACATCCCCCACTGCATTGTGGACTACACGATATAAGCAGAAATAGGTGCAAGCTCTGCAAGTCTCTCTCTTTTCCCTGCTGCAGGGAACTAGAAGCTGCAAGTTGAGATGGCGGAGCCACAGGATGGTAACAGAGCATATCCCCAAGTCACTGCTTGAAGGGAGCTGCCTTGGAGAGCCACTGTGCAGAAAGCAGACATTGTACGAGTGAAAACTAGACATATATATTAAGCTATTGATGTTTCAGAGTTTGCTACTCAAACATAGCCTAGTCTCTTCTTACTAGTACAAAGACGACTGTGCCAGAACCGATAGCTGTGCTCAGGTACTTTGAGGACTCTGGCCTTGGACTCAAACCTAGAAATAGATAGAAACCAGAATTTTCCAGTGACTTACATAATGGCACTAACACATTACATTGAAAGAATACGTGCTTTTCCAGGGATAAATTAGGAGTTTGGGATTAGCAGATACAAACTGCTATATATATAATAGATAAACGACAAGGTCCAACTGTATAGTACAGTGAACTATACCCAATATCCTGTAATAAACCATAATGGAAAAGTATATGAAAAAGAATATATATATAACTGAATCACTTTGCTGTACACCAGAAACTAACACAACATTGTAACTCGACTACACTTCAATGGAATTTTTTTTTTTTAATTTTAAAAATTAAAAATAGAATACTTGCTGGTCAATGAAAGCAATGACAATTCTCCATTTAATTAGATTAACTATGTCCTTTTCAAATATCATAATATTATATTAATTAATTGACAAAACATAGAATTCCTTTTAATAACAGCAATAGCAGCATAATAGCAGTTTTCCTAAAAAGCTGAACTAGAAACTCTGAAGAACCACATATAGCCCTGAAATCATAGGCTTACCATTCTTAGGAAATTTCTTTCTGCCTTCTGACTATATAATAGAATGGCAGTAGAATAGAAAGAGAAGGCTGCAAGACACCCTTTGGTGTATTTCAGCACGGGGGTGGGGTGTGGGGGGGAGAGGGAGGGTGCTGAATTAAGCGAGTTTCATCCTGCCACTCAACTCACAACTCTATGCCAACCATGTCATACATTCTCAGGCAGCATTCCGGTTGACTTACTGGCAGGTTTTCTCAATCATTTTAATTACCAAATTCTTATACCCATGGATATTTTTACTCTTGGAGTCTCCAGAAGGAAGTATACGCGATGAAAACAACATAAAAGGGAGTTTATACTAACTCATTTCCATCATTACTCAAGATCATGTGCTGGTGTCCACACATCAGCCAAGTAATCTGAGTTACATGGTCTTCCAATGCAGGGAATACAGAGTGTGTGGCATACGAAGTCTATACGCAGTTGACCTTTGAACAATGTGGGGGGCTAGGGGCACTGACTCTCCATTAGAATAGAAAATCCTCGTACAGTTTATAGTCAGCCCTCGCTATACACAGTTCCTCCATATCTGATGTTCTGCATCTGCAGATTTAATCTACCACAGTTAGTGTAGTAAGGTAGTATTTATTGCTGAAAAAAATCCGCATATGAGTGGACCCTTGCAGTTCAAACCTGTGTTGTTCAAGAGTCAACAGTACACTTTTTTGCCAGACAGAAGGCACCTGCAAGGCCCCTAGCAGGATTAAAAGAACGATCTGCGATAATGCAATAGAGTAAAGTTAAATAACCCACATGGAAACTAAATCCATGATCCTGGATGTATTAGGACTGAGCTGTAACCAATAGAGCTAATTATGATAACAATAACCAGACAAGGTATGATTTAAAACTTCCATCTGAAAACTACATCCTGGACTATATCTTTAATTTAGACCAAGACCTGGTCTGAAATAGTTCTGAAAGCCCTGACAAATGACCTTCTCAGAGTTGTTGTCGAGTGCCAGATGCCCATGCTGATTCTATGCTACATTAGGTCACTGGCATTTTCCAAGAGGACACCTACAGATTCTCTACATAGGACACGGATATGAAAATACCCTATACATATCAAAATATTTAGCAGCAACATGCCGCTTTGGATGGCATTTTAAATTGGCTTCTTAGGGGTCTTTTGTGGGGAATAGTCAAGGGGTGGAGACATCATTACACTAATCCTGATCAGCCAAACCCAAAATGTACCTCATGTGGTCATGGAAACTATTCGTTTTAATTCAAAATTAATTAAGTTTGAGTTAGAGCAGAAAGGGAGTGGTCCCATAGCTTTCATTGCAGACATTCAATACAGCACAGAGACTGGCATCCCTGTGCTTTGGCCTTGAAATTCTGCCATCAAAACCATTAGTCCATTCAGAGACAGAGCTTGAACACTTGACTGCCTACACTCAGTCCCGTCTGTTATGTGCACCATTGCCAATACACAGGCTGGTGTGCCAATGGCTCTGCGCATCGATGGTTCTTACGGAGCATGCAGGATGCCTACGTGCTTCCACCCGAGCAACATCGTGTCATCTCTCCTGCTAGAAGAATGATCTATCTAAATGCAATACCGTGAATTTATATCTGCTTATTCCTTTCTTATTATTTTAAAAATGTATGCTATATGACCTTGGTACAAAGGGCTTGGGGTTCAGGCAAAGCAAAAATAATAAAACTAGGAACTACAGAACAAAGGCGTTAAATGTGTAATTGAGAAAAATAAAGGAGTTTATCAAAGGGAAAAAAAAAATGAAAGATTGAAAGCATGTATGGTAAGATTTAAGTAAGTGTTTTTAGACTACTTTACCTTTGCTCTAATTGATTTAGATCCTTTGGTCTCATGACTGTTGTAAGAGATAAAATTATCAATCTAAACCAGTAGTTCTTAACATATTAGAACTCCCTGGGGAACTTAAAAAAAAAAAACCCAGACGTGTAGGTAACACTTGGCGTTCAGACCAATTAAATTAGAATCTCTGGGATGGAACTAGGCATCAGGATTTTTTAAAGTGCTTCTGGGGATTCCAACGTACAGCCATGTTTGAGAACCACTGACTTAAACAAAAGAATGAGGTATCAGTTTGTGAGGCACTGTTGTTTCTACTACAGCTCATTCACTGTGCTGCAAGAAAGGAATAAGTATCCCTAAATTTATACCTGTGGAAAGACAACTTAAAAAGATTGAAAAGTTTGCCTAAGGTTACATAGCTCATAGGCAGTAGAGCAGAGGCTCAGAGCAAGGACCCTAGACTGACTGACATTTTCACTAAGATACACTAAAGCCTCTGGCCAGGATCACTGAGGGACTGGCTGAATGGGGGATGGAGGTGAAACTTTGGACTGAGGAGAGCTCTGATAATAAATGTTGCCACAATGATTTCCACTGTTTAGAAATCTGAGTTATTCCAAGGTCACTAAAACTTCCCAAATAATAATCAGTGTTGTTATTACAGCCACCAATGATTGTGAATCTGCTACATGTAAAACTCTGTCCTAGTCGTTTTACACACGTGACTCCGACGCTGAATTACATTCTGCAAGGTAGATATCAAAACACCCATCTAACAGTTGATGAAAGTGAGGTTTATAAAGGTTAAGTAACTTTCCCAAATCATATAATTAGTAAATGGCAGAGACATGATATGAACTGGCTGTACGCTCTTTTTTAATTTTTATATTATGTTGCCCAAAGAAGCTGAATATTTTAACACACTCTCAATTACCAGTTTAGTTGGGAGTTTTCATCATCAGCTAAAGTCATAAGACATGAGACAGGTGAATTGAAAGCAAGGGTGTGTTGGGGGGGGGGTGTGATGGTTTTAAAATACGTCCACCAATTTTTTGATATTCCTCCCTTCAGAAGAGAAAGTTTAATTTTCCTTCCCTTGAGTGTGGCTTAGTGACTTGGTTCCAATGGCTAGAATGTGGAGGAAGTAAAGTGTATGACTTCTAAGACTCCGTGATAAAAAGGCATCATTCACTCTGCGAAAAGGCAGCGGTCCTACCAAAAGGCATCCTGCCAATAGCCATGTGAGTGAACCATCTTGGAAGCAGAGTTTTCAGCCCCAGTCAAGCCTACACATGACCACAGCCGCCCCTCTCAAGAGCTTGACTGCAACCTCATGAGAGATCCTGAGCCAGAAACACCCTGCTAAACAACTCCCAAATTTCTGACCCACAGAAACTGTGAAATAAAACATGTGTATTATTTTAAGCCACTAAGTTTTACAGTTATCTTGTTATATAGCAAAAGATAACAAATGGAAGAAAAACTGAGGGACGCAGATAATAAATATCCAGATTATGGGGCTCTGAGATGCAAAAGAGTGAACCATCCTGAGCACCAAGAGATACCGGGCGGGGGTGGGCGGAGCACTGGGTAACTGCATGAGGTCACGGGAAGGGGCTGGAGTCAAGAAAGGGCAAGGAGGGTCATAAATTATTTACAATAACTCCTTCCTGAAGGAAAGAAAGAAATGCTGGTTTAAGGGTGAATTCATTTTCCCAGGTTATTACAGATTTTGACAGCACTCCATATGACATAGTAAAAGGCACCCAAGCACCTGAAGCAATAGTGTGCCATCCAAAGTCAAGTAATTTACTTACTGGCAAGATATGACTACTGTATCACAGAGAATCAAAATATGTCCCTCAATGTGTGGAAATACAGGCAGGAAAGTCAAAAGCATTCGCAGCAAAGTTTGTGTTTATGAAATAGGTGTGGATTTAGAAATAGTCCTCTTTGGATTATGATACTTAAAGGTTGAAACAGCAGGACTTTTTAAGTCCTCTTGCTATTTTACATAGTTCAGTAAGGCAGGTCATGAGACTATGATCTTGTCAATGTGACTGCATTGACCTGAGTGAAGAATTACATGTAACAGCCCTTTACTTTTTTAACTTAAGGCAAAATGTTATTTATGTCTTAATAAACAACTGTATCTACTACAAAGAGATACAGATATTTGAGTTTTGGCTTTTCAATTTTCCTTGTTCAGGCTTTCAGCTGGGGAATGTCCAGATTCTAGACAAAAGCCCCCTCTGAATTCCATGTACTGTGTTCTAACAAGTCTGTTTGGGAAACACTGGGGAGATAACAGGATATACTGATTTTGTTCTTGTCAGCAGATCACCTCCCCAGGTAACTGTCCTTATAATAATAGTGCCAGCTGGGTGGCAAGTCTCTACGCCAAGAAGAGGTTGTGTTTTAGTCCTCTTGTGCATTCAGTACAAATTTTAAAATCACAAGGAAGATGAAAAAAATAAAATAAAACTCTTGCTGAATAAAGGATACTAGAAAGGGAGAAAAAATAATTTGGAGAGATTCTTTGTAATGCACCTCTGGCATCGCAGTTGGTGCTATAAAGGGCAGATAACTTGTGTTTCCTTAAGAAAATGAATTGATCACACCAGTGACTGATAATCCAATCTCTGTTTGCCCAACTGGATAACAGGACTTTCCTCACTTGATGATCATTTGTAACATATCCTCTTCCAAAAATGTATAGAAATGTCTATAGCGGTACTTCCCAAAGGTTGAAAATGAAGAGAAGGCTCCATTTTTTATGTTTCTTACTGCCCCCAAACCCTCATACCCTCTAAATCTTTTTGCCATGAATGAAAGAAGAGAAAGAAAAGAAACAGAAATGCGTTTAAAAATAGGATTGGAGAAGAGAAGGGAATATAAATGAGTTTTTTAAAAAAGAGTTTTGGAGAATGTTCTGGAATAGTTTTTTCATTTTCCTGTGGCTGGGGTCCTTGGCCTCCACTTACAAGCTTAATAATCTCACTATGATTAACCCTTGTGTGGCCTCAAAAAGGATGGACTGAAGAAGCTCCAGCCCAATGACCTGGGACTGAGCATCAAATCATCTAATGGTTGTTTGGTTTCACAGTCAGGTATCTTCACCCTGTTCCCAGGCCCAGTCTCCACCTTGATCACACTCATGATACTTGAACTCTGTATTTTAGAATCTCAGAAGCAAGCTACTGCCTCACTTTGCCTACATCCCCACTTCCAGCTGACTATAGATTTCTGTTCCTCATCATTGTCTGCTCATGGATTCTCTAGCAATACATTGAATTCTGCTCTTAGGACCAGCCAATTCATTTTTCTTCTGCCAACATCCTCACCTAATCAACAGCCTTAACAAGCACAAGCTGTCAGTAGCTAGATATTGCCAGAAAGGCTAGGATTATCCTAACAACTCGTCCCTTTCCACACCTGCACCCCATTTCCTTAATTTCTGGTCTTATCCCATTTTAGACTGCCCATTCCATTGTTATTATGTCAGGCCATATCCTGAGATACAACATTTTCCTTAGCCAGTGAGAAGCAATGGAATGAAATGCAAAGCTTCCTTTTCTCAGAATATAAACAAGGAAAAGCTTTTCTTCTTCAGTCCATCAAACTTGAAATCCTGAGACAAATCTGTTTGTCTTAAAAAAACATTGTACTGCTTTAAAAGAGAGACTTTGATTGATTGATTCACCAGTCTCAAACTAATGTTGAGTTGCAAATAGCAACGACTTTTTTTTTTTCCACACCTTTTATTTTTTTAACATCTTTATTGGAGTTTAACTGCTTTACATTGTTGTGTTAGTTTCTGCTGTATAACAAAGTGAATCAGTTATACGTATACTTATATCCCCATATCTTGCGTCTCCCTCCCACCTTCCCTATGCCACCCCTCTAGGTGGTCACAAAGCACCGAGCTGTTCTCCCTGTGCTATGCGGCTGCTTCCCACTAGCTATCTATTTTACGTTTGGTAGTGTATGTATGTCCATGCCACTATCTCACTTTGTCCCAGCTTACCCTTCCCCCTCCCTGTGTCCTCAAGTCCATTCTCTGTGTCTATGTCTTTATTCCTGTCCTGCCCCTAGGTACTTCAGAACCTTTTTTTTTTTTTTTTTTTAGATTCCATATATATGTGTTAGCATATGGTATTTGCTTTTCTCTTTCTGACTTACTTCACTCTGTATGACAGACTGAAGGTCCATCCACCTCACTACAAATAACTCAATTTCATTTCTTTTTATGGCTGAGTTATATTCCACTGTATATATGTGCCACATCTTCTTTATCCATTCATCTGTCGATGGACAATTAGGTTGCTTCCATGTCCTGGCTATCGTAAATAGAGCTGCAATGAACATTGTGGTACTTGACTCTTTTTGAGGTATGGTTTTCTCAGGGTATATGCTCAGTAGTGGGATTGCTGGGTCATATGGTAGTTCTATTTTTAGATTTTTAAGGAACCTCCATACTGTTCTCCATAGTGGCTGTATCAATTTACATTCCCACCAACAGTGCAAGAGAGTTCCCTTTTCTCCACACCCTCTCCGGCATTTGTTGTTTGTAGATTTTTTTGATGATGGCCATTCTGACCAGTGTGAGGTGATACCTCATTGTAGTTTTGATTTGTATTTCTCTAATGATTGGCGATGTTGAGCATCCTTTCATGTGTTTGTTGGCCATCTGTATATCTTCTTTGGAGAAATGTCTATTTAGGTCTTCTGCCCATCTTAGGATTGGGTTATTTGCTTTTTTGATATTGAGCTGCATGAGCTGCTTGTATATATTGGAGATTAATCCTTTGTCAGTTGCTTCAGCAACGACATTTCTAAGGGCTGTACTGCATCTTCAAACACCAGGTGATGGATGTCTGTGGAGTTTCACCAGAACAGGAGAGCTGTCACACCACTGGCTCTATCCTATATGCTCTGCTGGTTTGCTAGTTAACAGTTATGCAATATATATTTGCTCACTCTCCGTGCAAACAGATCAAGATTGACACTTAACAGCTTAACATCAGATGGGAAAGAAATCTTTAGGACTCAGAAAAATATAATTTAAAACAAAGTTCTGTCTGAAAAATGATTGTTGCTCTCATCCTCTCTCAGTAGTAATACCCTCTTTCTTTACATGATTCTGTTTCAAAATCAGTAGCCCACTAACTCCTTGTGCTAAAACAAAAGGTCTAGTATTAGAGAAGAAAAGCAAATGTAGTTTCATGATTTGCTGGAAGGTGGTGATCCAGGTAATATGAGATGTATGGTAGGCAGATTTGATGGCACTTCAAAGATTCTTATGTTCTCTAGAACCTGTGAACCCATGGCAAAAGGGATTTTGTGGATACCATTAAGGGTACAGATCTTGAGACAGGGGAAATTACCCTGGATTATGTAGGTGGACTCAATTTGATCGTTCAAGTCCTTAAAAGCAGAGAACCTCTCAGGCTGCAGACAAAGAGAAATGTGACTACGTAAGGAAGATCAGAGAGACAGCAGCCTGAAAAGGATAAGATGCCCTATTGCTGGTTCTGAGATGTAAGAGCCCATGTGTAAGGACTAGAGAGAGGCCTCTAGAGGCTAAGGGTGGCCCCAGGTTGGGAACCATCAAGGAAATAGACACCAGTCCTCAACTGTGTGGAACTGACTTGTGCCAACACCTTAAATAAAAAGAAGCTAGTTCCTTCCCTTGAACCTTTAAAGGAGCACAGCCCCGGGGACACATTGGATCTTACCCCAGAGGGAGCCAGGTTGAACTTCTGACCTACAGAACCCCAAAATAATAAATTTGTGTTTTAAGCAGTGCTTTTTAAGTTTGTGTAGTTTGTGGTAATTTGTTATAGCATCACTATATACCCAGTACATGATGAGTCAGCTATACATGTACTGTGTCATGCAAGCCATCCAGGCCATGGGACAGTGTTTTTTAAAAGCACTAGGGAGTCAGTGTTGAGTTTTAAGGAGGGAAATAGCTTTGTTAAAAGGTTACTGTGGAAAAGATGCTCCACACCATATGTCATTAGGGAAATAGAAATTAAAACAACAAGATATCACTACATACCTATGAGGAGAGCCAAAATCCAGAACACTGACAACACCAAATGCTGGTAAGGATGTGGAGCGAAAGGAATGCTCATTCATTGATGGAGGGAATGTAAAATGGTACAGCCACTTTGTAAAACAGTTTGGCAGTTTCTTACAGAACTAAATATACTCTTTCAATTTTTAATTATCCATTAATTATTCAATATTATGTTCCCAGGTATTTTATTCCCCACACTCTTTCCATACAATCCAGCCACGATGTAACTTACCCAAACGAGTTAAAAAATTATCTCCACACAAAAACCTGCACGTAGATTTTGTAGCCGCTTTATTCATAATTGCCCAAACTGGGAAGCAGCCAGGATGTCCTCCAGTAGGTAAATGAACAAGCTGTGGTCTATCCATCCAATGAAATATTACTGAGCAATAAAAAGAAATGAGCTAACAGGCCGTGAACAGACACAGAGGAACCTTAAATGCATTATTACTAAGTAAAAGAAGTCAATCTGAAAAGGCTGTATACTATATGATTCCAACTATACGACATTCTGGAAAAGACAAAATTATGGAGAGAGTAATAAAGATCACCAGTTGCTAGGAGATAGAGGAGAAGGAGGGATCAATAGGCAAAACACAGAGGATTTTTAGGGCCATGAAACTACTCTGTATCATGCTATAATGGTGGATACATGTCATTATACAATTGTCCAAACCCACAGAATATACAACACCCAGAGAAAACCCTAATATAAATTATGGACTCTGGGTGAAAATTGTATGTCAGTGTAGGTTTATAGATTATAGCAAAGGTAACACTCATGTCGGGGATTTGATAATGGGGGAGGCTATGCACGTGCGGAGGCAGGAAGTATATAGAAAATCTCTGTACCTTCCACTCAATTGTGCTGTGAAACTAAAACTTCTCAAAATAAAATAAAATCTATTATTAAAAAAAAGCGTTATTGTAGTTCCTAAGAGGAATGTATGTACGGGGGAGGGGGTAGCAGGTACAAGTAAGAATAAGAAATAGGGAAATTTAAGATGAATTTTAGAGGTAGAACTATCACACTTTATGGTGCATAAGATATGGGGATGAGTGAATGAGGGGAAGAAATCTAGGATGGCTTTTATGTTTGGGGCTTGTGCAAATTGAGCACATGATGGTACCATTTACATAGATGAGAAAGACTGGGGATACCACAGTTCTGACTGGTGATTTGGAGACCAAAATTTCCATCTTGGACTTATTAGGTTTGAAATAGCCTTGAGACATCTAGGTAGAGATGAATGAATCTGGAGCTTAGGGCTGAAGGTTAGGCAGGAGAGTCATTAACCTGTAGGTGGCTTTAAGCCAGTGGAACTGAATGATATCACCTATTTAGAGAAGTGTAAGAGTATGTGTAGGGAGAAGAGGAGAGGAGAGGAGAGGAGAGGAGAGGAGAGGGAAGGGAAGGGTGAGGAAGGGAGGGGAAGGGTGGGGAGGGGAGGGGGAAGAGGGGAGGGGAGGCCAGGGGGAAGAGGGGAGGGGAGGCCAGGGGGAAGAACGGAGGGGAGGGGGAAGAGGGGAGGGGGGGAAGAGGGGAGGGGAGGGGGAAGAACGGAGGGGAGGGGGAAAAGGGGAGAGGAGGGGGAAGAGGGGAGGGGAGGGGGAAGAGGGGAGGGGAGGGGGAAGAGGGGAGGGGAGGGGGAAGAATGGAGGGGAGGGGGAAAAGGGGAGGGGAGGGGAGGGGGAAGAGGATGAGAGGAGAGGAGAGGGGAGGATCTGAGGCATTCAAAGATTAGTGGAAAAGAATAACAAAGAGGAGGAGACTGTGAATAAGTTTTTTTAAAAATATGCATGATGTCTAGATGGGCAAGAGAGGAGGATGATTCAAAGTGGAGAAAGTAGGCAACTGTATCAAACGCTGCTAAAAGATGGGGTAAAATGAAAGCAAAGCAGTGGCTATTAGATTTGGTAACATGGAGATCTTTAAGAAAAAGAACTATTTCAATGGTGCAGTGGGGAAGAGACAGATTGAAAGTAGTTCAAAGAGTGAATGGTGTATACAGAATTGGAGTTGATGCAGATACATTAAAAAGTTTATTATATAGAGGAGAACAGGGGTCGTAGTTAAAGGAAAATCCAAGGGAAGGCTTTGGGCTATTTTCATTTTTAAGATATGAGATGTCTTCAGTCTATATTTTAAGATTTGACAGGAAAAGTTATAATAAGCTATTTATCCCAGTGGAATCAGTATTTCTCTTCCAGCTTTTATTTCATTGGTTGTGCATTCCGAGATGTTAGCCATCTAATTTATCATCAAAGGAACAAATATACTTTACTTTGTTGTTACATATTAAGGTTAAACATACATATTAGGAAACACTGAAAGGATCGAGAGAACTTGAAATAAATGCTAGGTTAGGTATTTCTTCAGAAGTCAGTCTAAGTTGAGGAAAAATGGGTCTGATGGTTCTAAAAATAGCAACTCTCACAATGGAATGCCTAGTTCCAAGGAGGAAGTCAAACTTTTACACAAATATTTAGAAAAGAATTTGAAAGGTATTTTGATCACACATTCATCATTTCTAATCATATTCTGAAAAACTTCAAACTCTGTCTTCAGTGTAAGAGAACAGTGAACATGAAACCCCCTAAAAGAATGTAACTATCTTCTTTTTGTAGGTGTCATACAATCACTTCTGTATATTTTCCACAATCTCCTTCTTTGATTCTTTTTTTGCATTGGTTTCAGAAAAAGATCCCATTTCTGCATATTTTAATAACTGGGTTACAGCATGTGATGTGGCATCAGCCACTAGGAGTCATAGATCCAGATTTAAGTCCTGGTTTTGCCATTAACTAATCACACAATTTTAGAAAATTATTTATCCTTTCCTGAACTCTATTTTACTCATCTATTCAATGGGATTCTAAGAATTTTCCTACCTAGTCTATTAAGATTATTGTGAGGCTCATGTAAGGGTTTGTAATATTATATGAGGCTCAAATGAGATGGGCAAGCAAGGGGTGAAAGGAGGTTGAACAGGAGATAGGGAGACAGTAATGAGAGAGGATTTTTAAAAGCACAGAATGCTACACAAATGTACGGAATGGTTGTATATAAATAAAGCTCATGCTAAGTCACCAATGAATTATACAAAGAAGTTTCCATTTCATTACAGCCCCTGGGCTAGAAATTTTATGTTACTATTTTCTGGGATTCCACAAATCAAGACATCTCAAGGCACGGAAAATTCAGATAAGGGAAAAAGCACTAGATTGGACAACCAGAGGCCTAAGGTTTTGTCTCAGTTCTGCCATTGCCAATTACGTAACCTTGTGCATGTCACTACACCTCTCTGATCTATATTGATTTATGGTTTTGTACATACAAAAATGTCAAAAGCAACATGTTAAAATTAATAAAATTATAAGACACATTTTTATAATGGAAATAATTGCAGTTCCTTTACATCTTTTATTTAAAAGATGAGAACCCTTATTTAAGGAAAGGAGAAGAAAAGCTTTAAGTACAATGGCAACTAAAATGGCAACTCAAACAAGATGAAATTGCTTCCGAAGCACTGATCTTTTAATTAGAGAGAATGTCAAAACGCAATGTGTTCTCTTAGCTTCATTGCTTTGGATCTGTTTCTTGTTTCCCAATAAACTGAAGAAATAAACAGTGATTTTTAAAATAAATTATGTAGCACAATTTTCCTCCAGGAAAACCAATATAGCTTAATTTTCATTAACTATATTGTAAATTGCATTGCTCTTTTGGAAAACATTCAAGAGTTCTTTTATTTATAAACCAATAGATGAGAAGAATAATACATTTAGACTGTGGCCGGCTACTTCCAAAGGGGGCTT
Source organism: Eschrichtius robustus (assembly GCF_028021215.1). NCBI lineage: Eukaryota > Metazoa > Chordata > Mammalia > Artiodactyla > Eschrichtiidae > Eschrichtius > Eschrichtius robustus. Next base: position 72,594,147 of record NC_090830.1, read on the forward strand.
CTTATTTGAAAAAACTAAGTAGAATTCAACAATGGTATTGTTCCTTCTAAACTTTTAAAAATGAGAAACTACTCAATATACACTTGAAACCAGAAATAGTGGCATCCCGGGTTAAACTGCAGAATTCAGGATGCTAATTAGCTAACCATGACTGTATATATAATGAAGATATTAAGCTTTCTCTAAGAACATTGCAACTTGAAATTCAAATAACTAACGTTATGGGATAACTGGGAAATATGATTAACTGATTTAGACACTACTGAAAATGCAGCACAATTCCCTTTCAAAAGGAAGAACAAACGTATTCTATAGACAAATGCCAAAATCAGAATTAGCACATAGTCAAGAAAGGAGGTGACTAAGAGTACATGGGTAACCATTTTGAAAAAATTGCTTTAAAGGGAGTCACAGTGTGAATGAGCATAATTATATGGCTCTCAACTCTGCTCATGCTTTTTTTTTTCTCTTTCAATTGCAAATCCTCTCAACTGTCATGTTTAGTTGTCTCTTTGAGATGTTACTATACATGGTAACAGATGAGACGGCTTTTCTGTGAGTTTTATAAATGATCTTAGCTCACACAGCAAAGGCATTAAGCTTAGGTGAGGAAAGGCTTGACCCTTGGGTGCTTGCATGCAGTTTTCTATTGCAGAAAATCTTCACAAAGCTCTACAGGAAAATTTGAAAAGACATCAGAAAATAATTTGAAATTCAGGAGTAACCAGGATGTCCTGTACCTTTTCACGGCTTGCACTGATTGTGTGTTTATATAGAAGGGTAACTAAATAAATTAACAAGTGACGCCAAGGAGAGGTGTATTTTAACAGGAATGGCTAATTTGAGCCCTCTGCATTCTTTTAGAATATTCCAAATAATTACGTATAACCACCCTAACAATCAGGATATCAAGAACAAAAATAATTTAATGAAATCCGTGTAAAGACGGATTAATGTGCAAACTTTCTAGAGGAGATAGCCAAGAGAATATTGCAGGCAAAAATATTTCAAAATAGAAAACCGATTGAACAGAACTATCAACAAGCACCGTGGAGAAATAAAAATCATAATCAATCTGCAGGAATTTATACTTGTAACCTTAAGGTAGCTACAGTGACTTGTATTTACCTTACTGGCTGCTAATCAGTGTGATGATAAAGGTTAAGAAAAGCAAGACTTCTGGGATAAGATTAGAGAATTAAGTTTACTCCGTCCAAGAAAACAATGGAGAGAAAAATAGGGGAAACCTAATATACTACAATTTAATTAAAGGTGGATCATTTCAGTACTGAATGAAAACCTCCAATTATTCTGCTGTAAGACTACATACTTAGTTCTTCCGATTTGACATAGGTATGCCTAAAGGATCGTAGTCAATACATACTAAATCCAAGCGGGCCCTTTGGCAGAGGCAAACAGAAAAATTTGGCAAGATCCTTGCAATAGGGATGTAATCTTAGCCATCCTTATATTCTTTGCATATAAACTGTTGAAAAAGCAATAGGTGTTTGATACATGTATACATTTTAAAATTTTATGTTTAAGTGGCAACATCTACAGAGTATGTTTGCAGAATAAATTATAACAGAAAGGAAAAAAAGTTATTTAACATTACCTAAATCATTTCCAGACAAAATACATACAAATAAAACAAAAATATTAAATTAGGTACTAACTTTATTCATGACTTTACTAGTTGCTCTCACGTTCTCAAGACAATCTAAGAGGCAAGTTATATGTGCTAATTTTTAGAAACAAGGAAGCTGGATTCCAGAGATCATTAACAATTTGAGCAGAGTATTATAAATGAAGGAATTTGAAAAGAACTCATGACTGATGGTTACCAGAAACCATATTCTCTCTATTTTATTACTCAAAATTATCAAGATTATCCGTAACTCCGATTTTTTGTGGTTTTTTTATGTTGTTCTTTCTTCTGTCTTCTTTTATGAGTGTTTATTCTATTTTACCAGTTTCCTTCCCTTCACTCTTCCTCTCAAGTATGGATAAATATTACACAATGTCTAACTTAAGTCAAGCTTGTTACTTCATAGACTAGATATTTTTAAAGTCATCAAAAGACAAGAAAAAATATGGAAACATATAAAACAAGGAAAACTTAATATAAACAAAGAATTTTTGTAACCAGAAAATTTAAAAAATATATATATAAAACATTTAAATCTAGGGTCCTATTTATATAGTAACTGAAAAACTAGTTATTTTTGTCTCCATATTTTTGTGGATTCATATTTTAATGAAGACATTCATAATTATTTTCCTGATATTTATCACTTTGATTCCAATTTAGATTTTTATGGAGATTTTTTAAAGCACAATAATTTCAACAAAGAAAGGAAAGACATAGGATTCAGCAGTTTCTGGTTTTTATATATGACTGAAGTCAATTAACTGTGGCATCAAATAAAAAAGCCTGTTTCCCTTGAAGCGGGTCTTTGCAAATACTGTACTTTATGTGTATACATATGGTAGATTTTTCACTTGCATTAAGATTAGAAAAATGATCAGAGCTTTGCTAAATATTGAAAAATGAAGAAATTCACAATAAATTTGGAAGCAGTCCATTGAGCGGCCACTTTTCTGTATAATTGTGCCATCTGTGAGAGCTGAAGAGGGAAAAGTAAAAGATAAAAATAAGTGAGGATGACCTGTTTAGAAGTATGTATGGTAGTGCACTATCAGAAGCAGATTCAGCCTCAATTCCATCTTTCACTTCTTTGGGACTTAGAAGGGTCTAGAAATAAATATGATCTTTGCAGAGTGACCAATGGCTACTCTGAGTCTTAAAAGCCTTAAAGCTCTGTTCCAAATCTCACACTTTATTGTGTGAGACAAGAGGCATGAATTGTAGCCTCTACTTGTCACCAGCCAGCTACCTTTTGTAAGATTTCATCTGTCAAGCGTTGGGTATCAACAGACCTTCAGCCATATCCTTAAAGAATATTCACATTTTTTTTGTGAGGTAGATCAAAATGTATTGTCACTAAAATCAAATAAGATTTGTTAATTAAGTTGGGAAAAGTATTTTCTAGAAATTTCTTAACATAAAATGTTCTTTCATATATTTTCTTCAACTGTGTTACCTCCTTTGGCTTCTTTCATTTTTTCATATTCCAAGAAACGGAGGCACTATAATATAGTCATTAATACCATTGACCCTGGAGTCAGACTGCCTAGTGTGAATACTGCCCTGCCCATTCACTACTTATAAACCCTGGTAAAGTCACTTAATCTCTTCGTGCCTCACTTTCCTCACTTATAAAGTGGGGATAGCACAAGTACTTCCTTATAATGAAGTCATGAGGATTAATGGAGGCATTGCATATAAAGCCCTAGGACAGTGCCTGCCTAAACACAGTCATAAACAGTAACACTCAGTAGGAACAAGTTTAGCACAAGATCAGATACTTATTTTTAAATTTAAATGTAAATACTGCATGTTGCTCCACAAAGAGTGCCATGACTTTCAGGTGCTTTACCACTGAATGTATCCCGCCTTCAAGCTCTAGATGACTATGACTATAGTATATAAGTAAAGGGCTGTATGAAATAACACAAGTCATAGTTTTGTTTCTTTGAAATTTCTATACTTAGATCACATAACAAGTTTGGGAGGCGGGGAGTGGCCAGATGGTAGGTACTTGGGCCACAGGTTGGTTGGTTAGCTGGTTGGTTAGTTTACTGGTTGGTTGACTGTAAATAATGATATTTTACTAAGGTTTTGTTCTTCTCATATTAATTTTACAGCACATCCAAAAGGTTATGTTCTGATATTTAAGAACAAGTGTGACAGTAACATGGACCATAAATCATTTCTTAAATAATGTTGGTAAACAACCAAATGAAGGGTGATCTTTCTAAAACAAAACTCCTGCCTCAACAGTTCCATTTTAAAGTCCTATTCTTTTTAGGCTACTGCAAATCTTCAAGGCCACATCCAGACTCCATGGCTCAGAGTACAAGAACTCCACTGCTTAGGACCCCCCCTATCTGATTCTCTAGCCTCATCTCTCTAGGGTCCGTGTTCTCATTCCCTGGTCCATGGGAATTCATGTCTGCTTCCCCCGCTACCTGAACCCTCCTGTCTCCACCTTTAAGCTGGCCAACTCCTACCCATTCTTTAGGACTCAGCTTAAGGCCTCCCCATTGCTGATGTCCCTCCTGTGGGCTCCTCTGGCAGCACTCTGTGCTCACTTCCATGCACTTACCACTGTGGAGTAATTGTTGGTTTAAGTGTCTCTCTCTGTTATAAGATCTTAAGCTACATCATAACAGAAGCTGTGGTTTATTAATCTTATCACAAGAACATTATATCTACTTTTGTTGATCTCTCAGTAAAAGTTTGTTGAATGAATGAATAAATGAGATTACCTACCCTGGTTCCTGGATAGGTCCCATGTTTAAAATGTCTGCTTTTTGTAAAAAGGATGAGGAATACTATTGAGTACTCTTAGGATATATTTTTAGTGAAAAGGAGCAAGATGTTTAAGCATACACAGTATGCTAACTTGTATCAAAGAAAAGAGGGATAGGAATACATATATAGATATATCTGTAATTTTTTTTTTAGAAAGGAAAGACAGACCAAAAACTAATAAAAATAGTGACATCCAGGAAAAAGGGACAAGGTAGAGAGGCTAGAGTTCTCTGAATTTGCTTTACTTTGAAATTTTAACTTTGGGAATGTAATAATGTTTTAAATAATCTTTAGACAAAATTAATTCAAACTAAAAAAGTAATCCATAGAAACCGAAAGCAAAATGAAACAAGGGAATATAAGTTTTATGAATTGGTAGCTTAACCACATGCAAATTATTTTGAATGGCATAATCCAATAACTTGATTATATACTCCTAGTGGGTGTATCCTAAGGACAATAACAACGGCAGAGAAATTTTAAATTGTTTTTACTAATCACGTTGTTAATATTACTGTTGTTATTCTAAACTTATTATTCAATTATTATATATATACAACCACATGGAACTAAGTTTCTCAGTTTAAGAAAAAAAGAGATAAACATATGAAATAAAAGACTTACAAACAAAAACCTATAAACCAAAAGTTGAATTGGAAATATGGAAAGTATGGAGGTATCAGTATAAACATACAAAGTATTTCTCTTAAAATCTTTCTTCAGAAAAGGCCTCGAATCAGTGACCAGTTGATTCGTCATGATTAGTATCCAGACTGTGGACTATGGACATCATTTCCCACAAAAGGAAACAAGACGCCTTAGAGATACGGCTGTTTCCTGGTCTTGCTGAAAATGTAAGAGAAGAACCTGGGACTGCCTGTCCTACCAGAAAGTGAGAATGTATCCGTGACTACTGGGATCATTTCAAAAGGACTCAGGAGCAAAACCGAAGAGATTCCTATTGGTAAAAGATAAGTTAAACAACATAAAGAACAGTAACAGCAATGAATTGAAAAATGTCAAATATGGTAAGTTCCATGAGGTTATGACATATAAAAACCACTCAATAGTCGTCTCTAGAGAATTTTAGAGAACCAAACGATTATTCTGAAAACTTATAATTAAAGAGAGGGAATCAAGCATTTTTTTCTGCTTTCCTATACAAAATGTGCCTCAACATAAACACTAGACGCCGTAAGGTTATTTTCTAGAGAAGAATTCCAGCTATTAAATGAACAAGAAATGATAGAATTAGAATCTTACTATTTTGCAATACCTGTTGAACAAAGAGATCAATGTAATCATTATCAGTGACACTAAACCATTAGGTGAAAAACTGACAGGGAACTTTTTAATGGATGAGTCAAGTCAATCTTAACACCATAATAAAGAGATACTAGACATTATGGGTTTCCTAATGTGGTGCAGTGGGAGGAACCCAACATTCTGAATGAAGTATTCTTACCAAAATATCAAATCTGGATCCGATCAAACCTCTATGTCTAGATACAGCTTATAGGAAATAGAGGTCAGAGGAAAGTTTTAAGCAATATCATGGAGAAGCGTTCAGCAAAATACAGAATGTGGGAAATACTACAGGAAAGTAAACTAATTTCTTTAACAAATAAAGTGCAAAGGTAAAATGGAGGGGAAAGTATATAGTTTAAAGGAATTTTAGATTTACATTAATAAACTGCAAACTGAGGGTCTAGTTTGGATCCTGATTCTAAAAATCCAACCGTATATGTATGTATGTATGAGTATGTGTGTGTGCATGCATATCGAATTTAATGTTGACTGGAATTTGATTGGAAGTTATCAAATTTTTGCTAACTTTAAAAAATGAGATAATAGCCTCATAGCAATACTGTTTGTTTTTTTTTAAAGAGTCCTTATCTTTTAGAGTTACATACAGGTGAATTATGTGATTTCTGGGATTTGCTTCAAAAACAATCCATTAGGGTGGAGTGATTAGTGGGGGTATATATAAATGAAGCTTGGCTGTGTGCTAATAATAATTGTTGACACTGAATGTGGGTGATGGGTAAAGTTCATTAATTGTTCTCTCTACTTTTGTCTGTGCTTGGAAATACACATAATGGAATGCTTAAAAAAATTATGATGGCACAGGATTAAACACAAAAATTCCCGTTGAGGTTTTGATCGTGTAGCATTGAATTTATACACGGATTAAAGGCTGTTGAGCCTTCCAATCAAGAAACCTATTCTCTCTCTCCATTCTGTTCCTCAGTAGCATTTTTGTTGTTATCATTCCACTTTTGTTTCTATTCTCTTGGTAGATTGTGCACATTGCCTAAGGTAAGTAAGAGATGATTCATAATTTGCAAGAATTTTTGTTTTACTAGTTTTTAAGTCTTTTTCTATTTTACTAACAATAAGCTGTTTGAAAAGAAAAAGGAAACAATTGTTTTTGCATATTTACTTTTTAATTTTTCTGTTTACTATACTGTCTTTCTGGTCCTAATAAAGTTTCAATCTAACATATAATTTCCACTCTAATCTAATCTAATTTCTTAGATATTTCAGGTGGACAATCCATAATGTACAAATAAAGAATAATGTCCACAGACTGTACTGAAAGTTGCAGTTGTTTCCTGAGATCCATATTTTGAGAGGTTTTCTATCATAAAGCAAACAGAAACTTGTATCATGTTCCTGCCAAACTCGGAGCTCTCATATATAACTCATATAGGGAACTCTGAGATTAATATATCTGATGAATTTGCACAATGATTGAAGTTCTCAACTCATCCTACCATCAACTGTAGTTCAAAGAACACCATCAATATCTAATAGTTGAGAATATCTATCCCTAACACATATCAAAATATGGGTGCCACTACCACAAGAAGATTAGTTAAGAGAAGGCTTCCTTGATTCTTATTTTCAGGCTTATGAAATAAGATGATGAAATTAATATGAAACCAGATTGCCTTTTGTTACGAAGTGGGTGTGTAGAAGACTCAGAAATTGACTAAAAATTTTGAAGCCAATCTTAAACATAAACACTAGGGTGTGTGTGTGTGTGTGTGTGTGTGTGTGTGTGTGTGTGCGTGTGCGTGTGCGTGTGTGTGTGTGTTTTACCATAAGGGATATATTTTGTAGAAAAGTTACATTTTTATTCCAGAAGGCATTAACTTGGCTTCACTACACATAGCACATGTGGGAATTGTCTACTTGAAAGCCTTGGCTAGAAGCTCTGTCTGATGGCCTCAAATTGATTCTGATATTGAAAAGTCTAAAGGAAGTTAGTGCATATCACATGGCAGGCTGCTTGGCATAAACTGCCTAAGACACCTAATTTTCCCATGGGAAAAGACTAAAAAAAATTGAATCAGAATTCCACATTGATCTTGCATTATGAGGTAAAAACTTTTCCCTTCAGTATACTGCTTCTCACAATGACTTCGTCTTTGCTTCGACCTCAAGCCTCTGCGGTGACAATGCGACTCCACGCCAGTTTTTTGCTGCATACAAGCTGCCAGGCACAATTATTCCTGACAACAGGTCCACATTTGTCTCAGTCAAGTTACAGTATTTGTGGACAAGGATCTTATCTAAGCAGTCGGCATGGCACCTCATCTGTTTTAAAGAATGTTTAGGATGAAAGGGTGGTGCAGACTATCAAAGACGCCTTGAAGTGGACGTTTAAAGATACTGACCAATAATTCTTGCCTGGTTTTTCATGACTGATATTTTACAGGTGTTCATGAAGAGGTGCTGGTCATGCTGAATACTAGTTAGGTTAAATTTCATAACCTGTCCAAACCGTCTCTACTGAGTATAACTGAGAACTTATAAAACAAAAGAAGTGTTCTTGATATTGCTCTGGCTAGATGTATTTATCATTCATTATTTTAAAATCATGCACTTTTATCACTGTAGTTTTTCTTTGCTGGGACTTAATTCAGTTCTTGCCTCTGCAATTTGGGTCTGGATAGCTGCCATTCCTATGAAGTCACATGGCATCCTGTGCTTTCTTCATGATAGCACTAACTCCCCACATTGTAACAAGTGTTTCATCTGTACCCCATTCTGGATTGTCAACACTATGAGTATAGAAACGTGTCTTTTCTCTTCTCTTAATTCCACCTCCAACACCTAGAATGGGAACTGGCACAAAATAGACATACAAGGGCCAGATTACAACAAGTCCTTTAGGTCAGGCTTCTTCAAGCTGACTTCTAAAGTCAACCTTATTGACACTGTGGACAAGCTTTTATTTGAAGCTACAGATATTCCAGTAAGCTCCTTAATGAAAGCCCACTTAAGGCAAAAAGCCCCCTGAGATAATACCATGGGTAAGGAACAGAAGAAGTAAACAGACCCAAAATAAGGAGTTTGTCCCCAAATTGTCCCTGCACACGTTGACAAACAACCCCAAATAAGGAGTTGTTTTTCTGTGAATACAAGGTCACTGCCTTTAGACACAAATGAAAGTGCCCTCAGAGTAAAATTTCTCAGGTTGGAAGAGAATGAGGGAGCAATAAAAATCCATCTGCAACACTTTTTAGTTGACTAGAGACTGCAAACGGTAAAATATAAACCAGTATTCTGGCTCATTGACCCAAATTTTGAGTGTCTGTCATACTTGGTACACACATTTCCCTTATATCTGAGCATATCTTGGGTAACATAGACTTGCGAGTCAGCTACAGTACTCCTTCCAGGGACTCTTCACTATGATAGGAGTATCTCCCCTTGAATCATCTTGATTTTTTCCTTTCAACAAACACATATTGAATATGTATTATGTGTTAACAGTAGATATTTGAAGATGAATGATATTCCACCATCCCTGAATTTAAACGATGTTCTGTTGGAAAAATTTACATATAAATGATTATAATACAATGTATTTATATGTCATATGTATATGGTATATAACCCAAAAGTGCTTATGAGGAAGTCACCAAAATCCCTAGAGAAGGTTTTATGGAGAATATAACATTTGATCTCATAGACAATTCCACCTGATAGATAATGGGGGGGGGGGGAGCTATTCCTATAAGGGAGAATAGTGTAAACAATGACGTAAGGCATGATAGAACATGGTTTGTTCAGAGAATTGTAAATACTTTGATGTGACTGTATTGTAGGTGGCATAGCATATTGCACATTGAGCGGAAATGAAGACAAAAGGGTAGCTTTGGACAAGATAGTAAAGGATCTTTGAATCAGGTTTCATCCACTGTCCTTCATAACTGCAACTGGCTCCCTCTGAAGCCCCTGCCAAGTTTTATACAACATGACCCTGCCAACCTCACCATGACCCTCAACACTCCATCACATCTGATCAGACTCAGGGTGGTCACTGTATTCAAGAAAAACCAACTCATAAGCCAGATAGCAACCTATGAGGTGGCATTTCAGACTTGCCTTCTCTAGAATTTTAAACTGAAAAGTATTGAAAGACTGAGCTGATTTGAAATAAAGCTGAGTCATGAGGTAGCGTGTAGGCACTGAAGATCTTGTGGCAAGCCAACTCCATAGGAAGCAAAAACCATGAATAAGCTGGAGCTTTGAGGTGAACAGAGGTGAACACAGGACAGGTAAGACAAATGGAGAACAGCAAAGTGCAGGACACTAAAACGAAGCTACAATTCCTTCCCCAGTAAGGTTCCTGCTTTTCTTGACAGCTGATTGTTTGGCTTTATCTAACAACAAAATGAATCAAATCAGAAGAACCTTGTGTGTCATGAGGATGAATCTATTTAACTAGAGGTGACAGTGAGCTATTCAAGGGATTTAAGCGAGACAATAACATAACCAAATTGGTGGTAGTGTTTTAGGGAAGTAGTAAGACCATTCTGGAGTTGATCTTTGGGTTGTTCCACTGAAAACTCACCAAATTCTTTTCTGTGTACCTTGTCCTTTGGCATGGGATAACCTGCTATTTAAAAGATTATGTTAGCCATGTGGGAGAGAGACTGTATATTAGAATATAAGTGATTTCTTTCCTTTTCAGAGCCAATAATTTACATGTTTCAGTCACTTAAGGGAAGGTGAGCCTGAATAATTCAACATCAATAAAGGTTGTTCTATAAACTAAATTTCCAACAGTAGAAGAAATTTAAAATAATTGTTCCGTCCACTTCAAGGAATGTGATGCAGTAAATTCAAGTTAGTGAAAAATTTGTATAATTGCCAAAATTTGTATAATTTGTATAACTGCCAAACTTTGGATGGTGAAACCATGGTCCCTATGTTTTATAATAAATATTTATTGCTTTTATAATAGAAAGGAAACAAAGAAGAGTTTAAGACATATGTTTTATTTCTAACGAAACAGATTTTTAAGTCTTAGTCGTATAGATAAATCTATATGAGGATAGGTAAAAAGTTATCTATTAATGCCTGCTGTTGTTTTTCACATAGTACAAAAACCTTGGTTTGGATTCAAAGACACAATGGTCATAAAAAATACACTAGAGTCAGAGGATCTAAGTTCCACACAAAGTTCCTGTACCCATATCATATGTCAATTGAGCCAGTTACTTTATCTCTCTGGGTTTCAGTTTTCTGATATGTAAAATGTGGATTGGATACAATAACCTCAAAATCCTTTCCAATTCTATGATTCTCTAAGCCTTTATATCATTATTACGTGGTATTACTACAATACTCTCCACGTTAAACTTACAAAGCTTATAAGCCACTTAAAATTATGTAAAACTTCTCAAGCCTTTTAGAAGTACCCACAGGAAACCTTCAAAGCTTAACAATTAGGACTAATAGCCTAAACATGGGATGACATGTTTAATTGTTTTGGTTTCTTTAGGCAGAAACACAGAGTACCTCAGCAGGAAAACACCAAGATTGAAAGTAATGTATACCAAGTCAAAAATATTTTCATGATTTTTAACTAAATACTATAGAGAGAAAAAATACAGAATTAATGCAGACTGTTGCCCTTAAGAGAAAGTCTGGTCTCAAACTGAGCCAATGAATTAAGGAGAACATTTAAATGACTATGTGATACCTATTACTAGTTTTTGAATAGAGGCCCACATTGTGTTATCCACTTGGATACTTGGATCATAAATAAAGGGTTGCCTAGTTGAAATATTACATTTACTTGTAAAGCTCTACTTCTTAGCGATGTAAAAACACACATACATACACACACACACCCTCACAACATAGACCATATTAAGTTCAAGTTTTTCTAATTTTTTACTACTAAGTCACAAAAATAAATTTGAGAAGGAAAAGTCATTCTAAAGTATAAGTGATAATAGCTGAAACCAAAATTTTGACACAAAAAGTGGGAAAACAAATCCATATTTCAGTTCAGAGTATAGTTGGTTTCTTGAGAAAACATACATAAAATTCTATTATCTATATTGCATTATAAAATTATAAACTCATTCTTTCGAGAAAACATACCTAAAATTCTATTATCTATACTTCATTATAAAATTATAAACTCATTCTTTTGAGAAAATACTGGGCTCAGGCAAATTAAACACATTTACAAATACTGAAAATGTGTAAATTTGCAAGTAGTTTTAATAAATACAAAATATAAAATGCTAGAGAAAATTTAGCTTAAGTGAACATGATGGCCTGAAAAGTCATTCTATTTCCACCCAATATATTCACTCAATAGCCACAGCAAACTATAAACACAAAAATGGTATTTCAAAATATATATTTTCCTAGCACTTTTGAAGGCTGCTGGCTTGCAAAAAAGAATAGGTTGCTCTGGGCTAAAAGGGATGTGGGAGAAACCTCACGAAAGTGATGATTCAAAGTTCAGAAATAAATGAACAAATGGGGGTAACTTAACTGCGACCCACAGAAGAATGAATGAAATGATAGTAGGCACACACTGAATTATACAGCCAACGAAGCCACAGGTAAGTACAATATAGCCAAGTTTCTTCTGATTTAAAACACTGTATAGAGAAATATATACATAGTAAGAGACCTTACAATGATTCTGGTTAAGATGGCCTGGAAGATATGAATTTCAAAGAGGAGAGCAGCTCACTTTTATGATCGAAGACTTTTACCTCCATGTCTATCCTTGGGCTACAGTCCTGGCTCATACGGCAGCTTTGCTCGTCTCTTTCCCAAGCCCTGTGATCACCTGCCATGCCTGAAATCTGTCATGAGAAATTGATATCTTAAATATGACTGATTCGTTGCACATTTTTATTACCTGTCCCTCCTCAAAACTCATGTAACGACAAATGAATACAATCGAGGATAAAGAGGAGGTAAGAATGGATGAACAATTTCTACAAATTTTTGGAAAACAAAGAATATGTAATAAATGAGTAGAGTCAAGAAAGCTACAACCTAAATGCTTACTGAAGGGGGACCCTACACTGTGCAGCAAAATGTTTAAAGCCTCCAGAAGAGGGGGCTCACTTAAAATACGAGGACGGGTTTAAAGTCTTCATGGTGAGTGACTGACTGCCAGATCCCCACCTTCACCCCAAGAAATCTAGAGACTATCCAGTATGGACTGAATGTTTGTGTCCCCCCAGCAAGTTCCTATGTTGAAGCCCTAATCCCCAAAGTGATGATATCTGGAGGTAGAGCCTTTGGGAGATAATTTGGTCATGAAGGTGGAGGCTTCACGAATAGGTTTGTACTGTTATCAAAAGAGAGATGATCTCTCTCTCTGCCATGTGAGGATACAGCAAGAATGCATCCATCTGCAAACCAGGAAGAGGGACCTCATCAAACACCCAAACATGCTATCTCAGACTTTCTACCTCAAAAACTGGGAGAAGTAAATTTCTGTTGTGTGAGTCACCCAGTCTGTGGTATTTATTATATAGTCAGCCTGAGCTAAGATACTACTCCTTTCTTCAAGCAGAGAAGAGAAAATGCTTATTTTCTGGCAAATTCAAACACAAGAAGCTAAACCCAAGTACATGAGGCAAAGCAGTAAGGCTAGGACCTGAAAACAGAAGAATTAAATGAGAATGTACATAATGAGTTGGGGACCTTGTCACCCTTCCCCTGCTTTGTCCCAGGACACTGGTAGCCAGCAGTCCTAGTGCAGGGGACTTGGGGTCTTCTCTGAAGGAAAAAAAATCTATATTCATGCATCTGGACATTCCTCAGTAAAAAGGCAAGCTCACTGTTTAATCCTGCTACCACAAAATCCACAGCCAAAAAGCTTGCCTACACACTGGGGACCTTCTCTCAGTTTGTAGTGCCTCACTCATTAACCTGAATGAACACACAAGAAACTTAACATTTGAGTAAAGCTTCCAACATGAAATAAGCCAAAATGAACTGACTAATTACTTCAGTGGAAACAGTGGCATTGCAGCAAGCAGTATACTACAAAAACACTCCATGTAATGTCCTCAGAGTACGAAGAGGTCACATCGATAGAAATACAGCATTATGATATTAAGAAGAAAAAAAGAGGACCAGAAAAGAGCTCCTGGAGATAACAAATATGATCACCTAAACTGGGAGAAAGGGGAGGATCAGCAAAGTTTTTCTATAAAGGGACACATAGTAAATATGTGTCCCTTTATAGACACATACTTTCAGGACTTACAGTCTCTAAACTCTGTCATTGCAAGGTGAAAGCATCCATAGACAATCTATAAGCCAATGAGCATGAATGTATTACTTTAGTTACAGAAACTTAACTTTATTTACACCACCTGACCCAGCAGCATCACTGCTGGATTTAATTGTGTCATAGTTTGTTGATACCTGATCTAGATTTTTAATAAATAAATAAGTATTGTAACACAAAGTTGAGGAAATCACCTAAGACAAAACAGATAAAGAGATGGAAAATAGGAGAGAAAAACCAAAGTGTCAATCCAAGAAGTCCAAAATCTGTGCAATAAAAGTTCCAGAGAGAGAAAGAACAGAGAAAATGGGGAGAGGTAATTTAAAAAGAAGACATAATTTTACAGAACTGAAGGACACAAGTCTCCAGATTTAAAGGACCACTGAATACCCAGCACAGTGAATGAAAAAAGGCCCAAACCAAAGTATATCCTTGTTTAATTTCCAAATACCAGGGAAAATAAAGTTCCATAAAAGCTTCCAGAGAGTAAAGAATAGATTATACACAAAGGAGTGGGAACCAGAATAGTCTCTGATTCTCAGCAGCAAGAGTGGATGTGAGAAGACAGTGGTGCAATGGTTTAAAGATTCTGAAGGAAAATGATTGTCAACTGTGAATTATACAGCCAATCTTTTAATCAGTAAAGATAAATTTTTAAAAATTCAGACATGAAATTTTAATTTCACATGCACCCTCTCAGGAATCTACTAGTGAATATGCTTCAACAAAACAAGTGGTAAACTAAGAAAATGAATATATGGGATCCAGGAAACAGGGGATATCACCATTGAAGAATGGTGAAGGGGGTACTAGGTTAACAGCTATGATTAGATATTGGGGCAGAGAAATGGAGTGCTGCAGAAGAAAGGGATTATCTTAACTGACTGTTTGGAAAAACTAAGCACTTAACAAATCTTTTCAAATATTGGGAAAAACAACTAACCCTAGGTACAGACAAAACTAAGCAAATTTGTGGGAGGGGAGAGAGAGAGAATAGGGACAATTCTTAACTGCAAGAAAAACAAAAAGTTGAATGAGAATGGAAGCACAATCTAGTATACCACTTAATCCAGCAGCATCATTGCTTACATAGTCATCCTAAGTTAAATACTGTTTATTTATTTAATACTATATTAACATGAAAAGTGGGACAGTGAGAGAAAGGATGATACTAAATCTTCAGTTACAATAGCAAGCAATGAAAATCTCAACAAAATTCAGAAATATTATGAGAAGGAAATGATAGTTAAAGTGACTGAAAAATAAAATAAAATAAAGTGACTGAATCTAAAAGAGTAATTGGTGGAGAAGCTGAGAAGGAAAGGCAAGTATGGGTATTTTTATTTTTTTAATTTTTTTAACATCTTTATTGGAGTATAATTGCTTTACAATGGTGTGTTAGTTTCTGCTTTATAACAAAGCGAATCAGCTATACATATACATATATCCCCATATCTCCTCCCTCTTGCATCTCCCTCCCACCCTCCTTATCCCACCCCTCTAGGTGGTCACAAAGCACCAAGCTGATCTCCCTGTGCTATGTGGCTGCTTCCCACTAGCTACCTATTTTGCATTTGGTAGTGTATATATGTCCATGCCACTCTCTCACTTCATCCCAGCTTACCTATGTAAATTGATACAGCCACTATGGAGAACAGTATGGAGGTTCCTTAAAAAACTAAAAATAAAACTACCATACGACCCAGCAATCCCACTACTGGGCATATACCCTGAGAAAACCATAATTCAAAAAGAGTCATGTACCACAATGTTCATTGCAGCTCTATTTACAATAGCCAGGACATGGTAGCAACCTAAGTGTCTGTCGACAGATGAATGGATAAAGAAGATGTGGCACATATATACAATGGAATATTACTCAGCCATAAAAATAAACCAAATTGAGTTATTTGTAGTGAGGTGGATGGACCTAGAGTCTGTCATACAGAGTGAAATAAGTCAGAAAGAGAAAAACAAATACTGTATGCTAACACATATATATGGAATAAAAAAAAAATGGTTCTGAAGTATGGGGATTTTTAACACAAATCTTTTCTCATATTTGCTTTTCAAACTATGTACCAAAAATTCAGTTCTCCGATACCTTAATATTTCCCATTTCTCAGAGTTACCTACTAAATTTCAAGTACACTGAGAAGGGTAACACTATAAGCCATTATCAGCTAATACCATATAATCCATTTGTTGATAAGTGGGAAAAAAAAATACCCAGAAGAACTGGGTCACCATAGGTACCTGAGGACCAAGATTTGGAGATGAAAGAAAATCACTGAGGGAGAGGCAAGGAGGTTCCTGGGAGAAAGGCTTCTCTTTTTCCTGCATGTGGGAAACTCTCGTTTAAACAGTGGGCTTATTGTGCGAGGATGAGATACGACTGATGAGGCCTGCAACAATCTTTGAGTGGGTGGGGTCACATCTGTTGGAGCAAATATTCCTGAGGACAACCCCCAATCAGAAAACTGGATCTCAGAAAGCTAACTCTGTGTAAGAATCACTGTATGAGTCATATTGCTTTGTTTGTTCTCCTAAGTTTTTTAGTTTTTAAAAAAATTTCTTAAAATGTTATCTAAACTTTCACCTGTGCCTCTTGTTCCAAAAAGAAATGATGTCCACTCTTGGGCTGAAGTGTCAACGGAGGAGCAGCAATACTGTAAAGGTGTTGGTGGTGATCAGTGAAAATCCCAAAGGGAGATTACATCTGAGAGAACACAGAGTCACATGAGTTGTCTTCGACTTGCTCTCAAATGTGACGTCCTCAGAAAGGGATTTTCTCACCACTCCATCAAACTGTCGCTAGCCCGTAAACTCTGTTTATTTTTCTTCATAGCACTTATATCTCTAGTTGACGTTGTAATGTGTGCCTATAATGTTTATTTTTTACTATCTCATCTAGTGATGCATGCAACTAGAATACAAGTCCTCTGATGGTAAGTGCTTGGTCTTACTCACTGTTGCATCCCCAGCACCAAGAATGGTATAAGAGCTTGATAAATATTCACTGAATAAATAAATTCTCAACCCAGTACCAGATAAAGAAATTTTATTTTTATGAGAGATGCATGGCATTTACTTCCAAGGACTCAGTCAGTTTCTGCCTGAATCACAATTTTGCCACATGGGGGCTCTGCTGTGAGCCACAGGAGATTCCTAAGCATTCCCCACACTCTTAAGGGAAGTCATTTTCAATCAGGATTAGAAGTATTTACGTTACAGAGAAGGGTTCTCCAGCCCAGTTTAAGAAAGTCCCCAAATAGATTGAAATATTTTCGTGTAACATAAGGACCCACAGCTCCTATTCGCTGCTACTACACTGTCAACCTACGTAAAATTTCTTTTCTTTTCTTTCTTTTTTCTTCTTTTTTCCCAGAATTTCTTTTCAATCAGAAGTTTAAAATCTCTTAGGTCTGCAGCATAAAACCAAAAAACAACAGACACTGTTTCAGAAACAAAAACAGAACTAACCAATGGAATATTAACCTTTTTTATCCAAATCAAGATTTCTATCTTCTTTCCTCACCTGGGGATTAGGAGATTCAATTCTTTTTTTTTTGAATTTTTGAATTTTATTTATTTTTTTACACAGCACATTCTTATTAGACATCAATTTTATACACATCAGTGTATACATGTCAATCCCAATCACCCAATTCATCACACCACCCTGCCCACCGCCCCGCTGCTTTCCCCTCTTGGTGTCCATACGTTTGCTCTCTACATCTGTGTCTCAATTTCTGCCCTGCAAACTGGTTCACCTGTACCATTTTTCTAGGTTCCACATATATGCGTTAATATATGATATTTCTTTTTCTCTTTCTGACTTACTTCACTCTGTATGACAGTCTCTAGATCTATCCATGTCTCTACAAATGACCCAATTTCGTTCCTTTTTATGGCTGAGTAATATTCCATTGTATATATGTACCACTTCTTCTTTATCCATTCGTCTGTAGCTGGGCATTTAGGTTGCTTCCATGACCTGGCTATTGTAAATAGTGCTGCAATGAACATTCGGGTGCATGTGTCTTTTTGAATTATGGTTTTCTCTGAGTATATGCCCAGTAGTGGGATTGCTGGATCATATGGTAATTCTATTTTTAGTTTGTTAAGGAACCTCCATACTGTTCTCCGTAGTGGCTGTATCAATTTACATTCCCACCAACAGTGCAAGAGGGTTCCCTTTTCTCCACACCCTCTCCAGCATTTATTGTTTGTAGATTTTTTGATGATGGCCATTCTACTGGTGTGAGGTGATACCTCATTGTAGTTTTGATTTGCATTTCTCTAATAATTAGTGATGTTGAGCAGCTTTTCATGTGCTTCTTGGCCATCTGTATGTCTTCTTTGGAAAAATGTCTATTTAGGCCTTCTGCCCATTTTTGGATTGGGTTGTTTGTTATTTTAATATTGAGCTGAATGAGCTGTTTATATATTTTGGAGATTAATCCTTTGTCCGTTGATTCGTTTGCAAATATTTTCTCCCATTCTGAGGGTTGTCTTTTCGTCTTATGGTTTCCTTTGCTATGCAAAAGCTCTGAAGTTTCATTAGGTCCCATTTGTTTATTTTTGTTTTTATTTCCATTACTCTAGGAGGTGGATCAAAAAAGATCTTGGGCTTCCCTGGTGGCGCAGTGGTTGAGAGTCTGCCTGCTAATGCAGGGGACACGGGTTCGAGCCATGGTCTGGGAGGATCCCACATGCCGCGGAGCGACTGGGCCCGTGAGCCGCAACTGCTGAGCCTGCGCGTCTGGAGCCTGTGCCCCGCAACGGGAGGGGCCGCGATAGTGAGAGGCCCGCGCACCGCGATGAAGAGTGGTCCCTGCGCCACGATGAAGGGTGGCCCCCGCTTGCCGCAACTGGAGAAAGCCCTCGCACGAAACGAAGACCCAACACAGCTAAAAAAATAAAATAAATAAATAAATAAATAATGTAGCTATTGAAAAAAAAAAAAAAAAGAACAATCCTCTTTGAAAAAAAAAAAAAGATCTTGCTGTGATTTATGTCAAAGAGTGTTCTTCCTATGTTTTCCTCTAAGAGTTTTATAGTGTCCAGTCTTACATGTAGGTCTCTAATCCATTTTGAGTTTGTTTTTGTGTATGGTGTTAGGGAGTATTCTACTTTCATTCTTTTACATGTAGCTGTCCAGTTTTCCCAGCACCACTTATTAAAGAGACTGTCTTTTCTCCATTGTATATCCTTGCCTCCTTTATCATACATCAGTTGACCGTAGGTGCGTGGGTTCATCTCTGGGCTCTCTATCTTGTTCCATTGATCTATGTTTCTGTTTTTGTGCCAGTACCATATTGTCTTGATACTGTAGCTTTGTAGTATAGTCTGAAGTCAGGGAGTCTGATTCCTCCAGCTCTGTTTTTATCACTCAAGACTGCTTTGGCTATTCGGGGTCTTTTGTGTCTCCATACAAATTTTAAGATTTTTTGTTCTAGTTCCATAAAAAATGCCATTGGTAATTTGATAGGGATTGCATTGAATCTGTAGATTGCTTTGGGTAGTAGAGTCATTTTCGAAATATTGATTCTTCCAATCCAAGAACATGGTATATCTCTCCATCTGTTGGTATCATCTTTCATTTCTTTCATCAGTGTCTTATAGTTTTCTGCATACAGGACTTTTGTCTCCCTAGGTAGGTTTGTACCTAGGTATTTTATTCTTTTTGTTGCAGTGGTAAATGGGAGTGTTTCCTCAATTTCTCTTTCAGATTTTTCATCATTAGTATATAGGAATGCAAGAGATTTCTGTGCATTAATTTTGCATCCTGCAACTTTACCAAATTCATTGATTAGCTCTAGTAGTTTTCTGGTGGCATATTTAGGATTCTCTATGTATAGTATCATGTCATCTGCAAACAGTGACAGTTTTACTTCTTCTTTTCCAATTTGTATTATTTTATTTCTTTTGCTTCTCTGATTGCTGTTGCTAACACTTCCAAAACTATGTTGAATAACAGTGGTGAGAGTGGACATCCTTGGCTTGTTCCTGATCTTAGAGGAAATGCTTTCAGTTTTTCACCATTGAGAATGAGGTTTGCTGTGGGTTTGTTGTATATGGCCTTTATTATGTTGAGGTAGGTTCCCTCTATGCCCACTTTCTGGAGAGTTTTTTTTATCATAAATGGGTGTTGAATTTTGTCAAAAGCTTTTTCTGCATCTATTGAGATGATCATATGGTTTTTCTTCTTCAATTTGGTAACATGGTATATCACATTGATTGATTTGCATATATTGAAGAATCCTTGCATCCCTGGGATAAATCCCACTTCATCATGGTGTACGATCCTTTTAATGTGTTTTTGGATTCTGTTTGCTACTATTATGTTGAGGATTTTTGCATGTATATTCATTTGTGATATTGGTCTGTAATTTTCTTTTTTTGTAGTATCTTTGTCTGGTTTTGGTATCAGGGTGATGGTGGCCTCACAGAATGAGTTTGGGAGTGTTCCTTCCTCTGCAATTTTTTGGAAGAGTTTGAGAAGGATGATGTTAGCTCTTCTCTAAATGTTTGACAGAATTCACCTGTGAAGCCATCTGGTCCTGGACTTTTGTTTGTTGGAAGATTTTTAATCACAGTTTCAATTTCATTCCTTGTGATTGGTCTGTTCATATTTTCTATTTCTACCTGGTTCAGTCTTGGAAGGTTATACCTTTCTAAGAATTTGTCCATATCTTCCAGGTTGTCCATTTTATTGGCATACAGTTCCTTATAGTAGTCTCTTAGGATGCTTTGTATTTCTGCAGTGTCTGTTGTAACTTCTCCTGTTTCATTACTAATTTTATTGATTTGAGTCCTCTCCCTCTTTTTCTTGGTGAGTCTAGCTAGTGGTTTATCAATTTGGTTCATCTTCTCAGAGAACCAGCTTTTAGTTTTGTTGGTCTTTGCTATTGTTTTCTTTGTTTCTATTTCATTTATTTCTGCTCTGATCTTTATGATTTCTTTCCTTCTGCTAACTTTCGGTTTTGTTTGTTCTTCTTTCTCTAGTTCCTATAGGCGTAAAATTAGATTGTTTGAGATTTTTCTTGTTTCTTGATGTAGGCTAGTATAGCTATAACCTTCCCTCTTAGAACCGCTTTTGCTGCATCCCATAGGTTTTGGATCATTGTGTTTTCATTGTCATTTGTCTCTAGGTATTTTTTGGTTTCCTCTTTGATTTCGTCAGTGATCTCTTGGTTATTTAGTAACGTATTGTTCAGCCTCCATGTGTTTGTCTTTTTTACGTTTTTTCCCCTGTAATTCATTTCTAATCTCATAGCATTGTGGCCAGATAAGATGCTTGATATGATTTCCATTTTCTTAAATTTACTGAGGCTTGATTTGTGACCCAAGATGTGATCTATCCTGGAGAATGTTCAGTGTGCACTTGAGAAGAAAGTGTAATCTGCTGTTTTGGGATGGAATGTCCTATAAATATCAATTAAATCTATCTGGTCTACTGTGCCATTTAAAGCTTCTGTTTCCTTATTTATTTTCATGTTGGTTGATCTGTCCATCGGTGTAAGTGAGGTGTTAAAGTCCCCCACTATTATTGTATTACTGTCGATTTCCTCTTTTATACTGTTAGCAGTTGCCTTATGTATTGAGGTGCTCCTATGTTGGGTGCATATATATTTATAATTTTTATATCTTCTTCTTGGATTGATCCCTTGATCATTATGTAGTGTCCTTCCTTGTGTTTTGTAACATTCTTTATATTAAAGTCTATTTTATCTGATATGAGTATTGCTACTCTAGCTTTCTTTTGATTTCCATTTGCATGGAATATCTTTTTCCATCCCCGCACTTTCAGTCTGTATGTGTCCCTAGGTCTGAAGTGGGTCTCTTGTAGATAGCATATATATGGGTCTTGTTTTTGTATCCATTCAGGAAGCCTGTGTCTTTAGGTTGGAGCATTTAATCCATTCACGTTTAAGGTAATTATCGATATGTATGTTCCTATGACCATTTTCTTAATTGTTTTGGGTTTGTTTTTGTAGGTCCTTTTCTTCTCTTGTGTTTCCCACTTAGAGAAGTTCCTTTAGCATTTGTTGTAGAGCTGGTTTGGTGGTGCTGAATTCTCTTAGCTTTTGCTTGTCTGTAAAGTTTTTGATTTCTCCATCAAATCTGAATGAGATCCTTGCCGGGTAGAGCAATCTTGGTTGTAGGTTCTACCCTTTCATCACTTTAGGTATATCATGCCACTCCCTTCTGGCTTGTAGAGTTTCTGCTGAGAAATCAGCTGTTAACCTTATGGGAGTTCCCTTGTATGTTATTTGTCGTTTTTCCCTTGCTGCTTTCAATAATTTTTCTTTGTCTTTGATTTTTTCCAATGTGATTACTATGTGTCTCGGCGTGTTTCTCCTTGGGTTTACCCTGTATGGGACTCTCCGTGCTTCCTGGACTTGGGTGGTTATTTCCTTTCCCATGTTAGGGAAGTTTTCGACTATAATCTCTTCAAATATTTTCTCAGGTTCTTTCTCTCTCTCTTCTCCTTCTGGGACCCCTATAATATGAATGTTGTTGCGTTTAATGTTCTCCCAGAGGTCTCTTAGGCTGTCTTCATTTCTTTTCATTCTTTTTTCTTTATTCTGTTCTGCAGCAGTGAATTCCACCATTCTGTTTTCCAGGTCACTCATCCGTTCTTCTGCCTCAGTTATTCTGCGATTGATTCCTTCTAGTGTAGTTTTCATTTCAGTTGTTGTATTGTTCATCTCCGTTTGTTTGTTCTTTAATTCTTCTAGGTCTTTGGTAAACATTTCTTGCATCTTCTCGATCTTTGCCTCCATTCTTATTCCGAGGTCCTGGATCATCTTCACTATCATTATTCTGAATTCTTTTTCTGGAAGGTTGTCTATCTCCACTTCATTTAGTTGTTTTTCTGGGGTTTTATCTTGTTCCTTCATCTGGTACATAGACCTCTGCCTGTTCATCTTGTCCTTCTTTCTGTGAATGTGGTTTTCATTCCACAGGCTGCAGGATTGTAGTTCTTCTTGCTTCTCCTGTCTGCCCTCTGGTGGATGAGGCTATCTAAGAGGCTTGTGCAAGTTTCCTGATGGGAGGCTCTGGTGGTGGGTAGAGCTGACTGTTGCTGTGGTGGTCAGAGCTCAGTAAAACTTTAATCCGTTTGAATGCTGATGGGTGGGGCTGGGTATGCTCCCTCTTGGTTGTTTGGCCTGAGGCAACCCAACCCTGGAGCCTACCTGGGCTCTTTGGTGGTGCTAATGGCAGACTCTGGGAGGGTTCCCGCCAAGAAGTACTTTCCAGAACTTCTGCTGCCAGTGTCCTTGTCCCCTCGGTGAGCCATAGCCACCCCCGCCTCTGCAGGAGACCCTCCAACACTAGCAGGTAGGTCTGGTTCAGTCTCCTCTGGGGTCACTGCTCCTTCCCCGGGGTCCTGATGCGCACACTACTTTGTGTGTGCCCTCCAAGTGTGCAGTCTCTGTTTCCCACAGTCCTGTCAAAGTCCTGCAATCAAATCCCACTAGGCTTCAAAGTCTGATTCTCTATGAATTCCTCCTCCCGTTGCTGGACCCCCAGGTTGGGAAGCCTGACGTGGGGCTCAGAACCTTCACTCCAGTGGGTGGACTTCTGTGGTATAAGTGTTCGCCAGTCTGTGAGTCACCCACCCAGCAGTTATGGGATTTGATTTTACTCTGATTGCTCCCCTCCTACCGTCTCACTGTGGCTTCTCCTTTGTCTTTGGATGTGGGGTGTCTTTTCTGCTGTGTTCCAGTGTCTTCCTGTCGATGACTGTCCAGCAGCTAGTTGTGATTCTGGTGTTCTCACAAGAGGGAGTGAGAGCACGTCCTTCTACTCTGCCATCTTGGTTCAGGGTCCGGATTTAATTCTTAACGCTAACATATTTGTCAGGAAGGCAAATTTTAAAATATACTAGTGTACCCGTTGAAACTATTATACATAATGCTTTAAAAGTACAATAGAAAATCTATAGACTGAATGTTTGTGTTCCACCTCCACCAAATCATATGTTGAAACCTAATCCCCAAAGTGATGGTATTTGGAGGTGGAACCTTTGGGAGGTGATTAGGTGAATGGGATAAGTGCCCTTAGTAAAGAGGCCCTTGAGAGCTCCCTTGCCACTTAAGCTATGTGAAGTTCCAGAGAGAAGATGGCAGTCTGTGAAGCAGGAGGCAGGAATGCAATCTCGCCAGATATGGAATCTGACCACATCTTGATCTTGGACTTCGCAGCCTCCAGAACTGTATGAAATACATTTCTGTTGTTTATAAGCCACCCAATCTATCACATTCTGTTATAATAGCCCAAATGGACTAAGACAGAAAATTTTCTTTAAAAAAAAACTTGTACATCAGAACATATGTAAAGCAAATATAGCCAAATGTTTATTATTATACCATTTAAATAATATTGACTTTATATTCAAAGCACAGCCATACAATCATTCAAAGTAAAACATCAAATATTAAGTGCAAATTTGGTTAAGAGACTTTTATAGTTACTCTAAAACTCCTTTGTTCTACTGTGAGAAATCATAAGAATTTTGGGAATATATACAGGACTATAAATTTTACAATGTGGCTCTGGTGCCACATGTTCCTTCATGGAGTTTGTTCCAGATGAAAAGTTAGAAAACTGATTTCTCTCAATAAAATGACTACAAATGAAATTTGATGGCTGTTCTCTTAAAAGTAATTTTTTTGAGCCTCTGTTAGAAGAATATCCCAATATTAATATAAAAATTAGCAGGTTTGTTTAGCAAGGAACAATATCAAATAATTGCTTTTGACAACTATGGGCAAAAAAGCAAGTGCAGTGGAAAGGGAAGAACAGAAATACTAGTAAATATGAATGGTAAACCAACCGAGACTTATGACATCTTAACTTTAATTATTGCTCCAAAAACTTGCTATTTGACCCATTACTGTATTCCCTGGTAATACAAACAGCACAAAACAGAAATACATATTTTCCTTCAAGTTCTAAGTCTCACATTACTCAAAAGTTAATGCAAGTCTTAAATTTGCTACCAAGAGTGAATAGATGCCCCAAGTATCAATTTGGGGCTGGATATCCTGCTTAAATTAATGAATGGACTCTTGCTCAACATGTATGCCATTAAAACTTACTCCTTACAAGTTAAATGATACGGGGGAACCAATCAACTGAATGTAAAACATGGAATAAGCTACAGTTCAAATGACCTGGTACCTCCCAATAAATTGATGGCATTAAAAAATTAGAGAGACTTCAGAAACATGAAAACCAAATGCGATATTTGGGCTTCACTTAGGTCTTGACCATAAACCAGCTTTAAGAACTTATCGTTGGGCTTCCCTGGTGGCGCAGTGGTTGAGAATCCGCCTGCCAATGCAGGGAACACGGGTTCCAGCCCTGGTCTGGGAGGATCCCACATGCCGCGGAGCAGCTAAGCCCGTGCGCCACAACTACTGAGCCTGCGCGTCTGGAGCCTGTGCTCCGCAACAAGAGAGGCCGCGATAGTGAGAGGCCCGCGCACCGCGATGAAGAGTGGCCCCCACTCGCCGCAACCAGAGAAAGCCCTCGCAGAGAAACGAAGACCCAACACAGCCATAAATAAATAAATAAATAAATAAATAAATGATTAAAAAAAAAAAAAAAAAGAACTTATCGTTAAATATGTTAGGTGTTCTAATGCTAGATGGTTAAATTAAAAGTCTTTACTGGTTAGAATTAAATACTGAAATACACACACACACACACATGTAAAATGACACGATTTCTGAGATTTGCTTTTTAAAATACTCCAGAAAGAAAAAAAACAAAAAGTGTGGGTGTGTGAGAAGGAAGGTGGGGATAGGTGGAACAAAATTAGTAAAATATTGATAATTGTTAATGTTTATTATACTATACTCTCTACTTTTGTGTATGTTTTGAAATTTCCACTAAAAAAAAAATAAAAATAATTGTTCCTCAAAGTCATGTAGTCTTTTTCAATCTTCAGAAGTCTACCAATAAGTGTTACACTTTAAGAGTTTGTTATTTTTCCCTATCCTCAAATTTAGCTTAGGGCTACTTCTGTAGGAAGAAAAAGTGAGGAATGCAATAAAACCTGAGAGTATGGATTGATGTTGCAGCATAAATGTATCTTTAGGTGAGGGAAAGGGAGATGTGTTGGATAATCTTGTAGGTCTCATTCGTTTGAACTTGCCTCATTCGAAAAAGATACTGAAAAACCACTTTAATGGTCAGACCTGGAAATTTCTTCATCCACTTATCTAAGTCAGACATCTTCACTTATAACCATATGTGACCAGACAGGGTTTTTAATGGAGCCCTTGAAGCAAGCAGATGGAAACCAAGGATATTTCAGAGACATGTTAATGCCTCGATGGAAGATCAGAATATAGTTATAAATGTACAAATGCATTTGAGTATTCTAACCAACTAGAAATGAAGAAAATAAAATTTCCATAGCTGTAGGGACTCTATAGCAGCATTCTGACTATCTTATTACATGATAGGGTAGCTGAGTCAAAAACATTAAGAGCTTTACATCTAGATTACATGCACTTATTGGTGAAAGCACTTTATGAGTTAGAATGTCAATGATGTATGCTGTATAATAAATGGTTGTGGTATTAAAACTGTTGTAGAAAGGGAATACTGAGAATTTTTTTTTATAATATTAGTAAATTCTGACTCTGCCCTTGGTCATGTTAGTGACCCTTGATATATGTTTGTTCCAGTATATGCTCATGACCAGAGCACCTAGACAGAATTCAAAGAAAAATTAATTTTCTCACAGGTACACTGATTTCAGAAATATTTTGTAGCACTTTATAGTCTACAATGTATTTACATATAAATTATGGAACTCGATCCTAAATAAAAACTTTAGAGATTCAGAGCACAGGTTTTATGAGTACTATTTTGCAGATAAGCAAACTGAGACCCTAAGAAGACTGGTCAGAATCAGTTCCAAATTCCAAATGTCAACTGGCGTATGCAATAAAAAATATGTGTCATTCTCTAAATTATTCCAGAAAAACATTTTGGATTTCCTGAATTCGTTTTCTAAAACTCTTAGTCCACATGTTCCCATATCTGGTCTTATGTAATTTTCAGTTTTCATCAAAGCTTTTGATTCCATTGTCTTCTAAGACCATTTGCAAAGATGTTGCCACTGTCCAGACCATCTGAATAGAAATCCATGTTGCTATTGTTAGTGCCTAATTCTGCTAATCATTTTACAAAATATTTTAAAATACATCATGGTTCTTTGAGGCCTAATAACAAGACGATGTTTGCAAAAATTAAAGTCTCACAAAACTGAAGAACGTTGAGAACCAAATTCAAACAAAATTCAAATGTGTTGAACTCTTGACGTTATTCCCCAAACTTGACCTACAGAAGCAGTTGATGGCTGTACCAGCCCTCCAGTTGCTCAGCCCATAAAACTAGCAGTCATCGTTAATTTCTCTCTTTATCTCATACCTTCACTTCTAATCCATTAAAAAACTCCTATTGGTTTTACCTAAACATAAATCTAGAATCTAACCAATTCTCACCACTTCCACTGCTACCATACTGGCCCAAGCTGCAATCAACTCTCTTGATTGGTATTATAACCTCCTTACTGGCTTCCCTTACTACTCCTTACTACTCTTGTCCCTTCAGAGTATATTCCCTCTCTGACTTCATCTCCAATTACTCTCCCGCTTGCTCTCCCCACTCTAAGACTGACTGGCCTTTCTTCTAGTCAACGAACACACTATCTACTCCCACATGAGGGCCTTTGCACTGGTCACTCCCCATACATATTTAAGGTTAACAACCTCATCTCCTTCAAGGGTTGTTCAAGCCACTTTCTTAGTGGCCTTAATCATCCTATTTAAAACTGCAATCCACCTCACCCCTTCCACTCTTAATCTTCACTATCTTTCTTACTTTTCTATAGTACACACTACGGAATAATATACTATTTATGTCTGTTTTTTATTGTCCATCTTACCCCTTCAGAATGTAAGCTTAGATCTTTGTTTTACTCTTGATATGCTCTAAGTGTCTGGAATCGTGTCTAAGACTTATTCGGTACCCAAACTGTTAAATAAATGAAATCTCTGAGAACAACCCATTGTTAAGATATCAGTATATCCACTTTAAGCCCTGACTGTCTAAGTTTATATATGGCAATTCAGTTTCATATGAGACTGAAATTTGCCATTATATAAGATAGGATTTATTTACCCAATTTAAACAAAATATGTCAAGCGATTTGAAGTACTATCAGTGTAATTAAAAAAAAGTCTTTAGATACATGACACTACATTCCATGAGTATATAAATCATTAAGGCTCTAGATTCATTGGGGAAATTTAAGTTGTCAGGTAGTTTATGTTTTTTTCTGTATGTGGTGTTAAGTGCAAAAGAATTTGCTAAATACATAATGTAGTATAATTTTGCTTCTTTTGAAAGGCAAGTAAGAAATAATCATCTTGCTGTAGCCAACAAGTAAAAGGAGAATAAACTTTAAAAAGTAACCAGCAAATTACTAAAATCTTTTAGAATATAAGGTTTTATTTTTCTTTTGAGAGATTACTCTATGTCTTGGGAGTGATTTCTGTAGCCTCAAGTATTCAGTCTGGTTTAGCATTGCACCGTTTTATTTTTGGACTTCTCTACTAGCCTCTTGAGTGGTCTTCCCTCTTCAGGCACTTCATTACCTTGAACCAGGATAGACCTGGTGGTGATACTGGCTTCAGGGCTAGTGCCAAAGCAGGAGCCACGCAGAGGGCCTGGAGTCAGACCCAATCCAAGAATGGCTACTGATTACTACTGAGGAAGAGATCAGTAATCAGCATTAAGAGAAAATATCAATTTTGAGATCCAAAAGGTGAATGTGAAGTCAGCACTATGGAGCAAAATAAGATCAGAAGCCAAGGTACCAGGAAAATGTCTAAAAACTAAGGGCAAGGTGTGTGACGCAGCAGCAAATGTTATTCACCATAATTGATCCAAGAGGATTTCTCCCAGGAAAAGCAAAGTGAGAGAATTACATTCTCAGTGGGCTCATCTGTGCTTCTGTCAGGGAATGAGAGAAGAATAAGAAACACAAAGTTGACGGGGCCTCCGGCCATCCTAGAGCAGCCCTCTGCAGCTGTTAGGCAAAACAGACATCGGATAGCTACTTCCCTTGGAGAAGCAAGGATGGTGAAGAGAAAAATCAGAGCCTTTCAAGCAACAGAGATATGATAGAGGAGTTATAAATATGATTCCCTTTAGTCTTTTTTTTAATAGATACAAGTTGCCAAGCCCTATTTGGGATGTTAGATGATAAAAGTTGTAAAATGCCAAACCTATATTTATTATTCTCATAAAATTTATGGTTTAACTATGAAGACAAGAGATGTCTACATGAAAAGTGAAGATCACTTGCTGACCATGTGAGTATTTCCGCTTCCCAGTTTCTTGCCTGATAACATATTTTTTAAGAACACTTTCTCCAAAATTGTATCCAATCTCACTGGCCAAGGAACTTTTCAGGGATCAATCCCATGTACACAAGACTAGCATTACATAACCAGTTTATCCTACATCAAATGTACCTGTGACCCCCATAAAAATGTATTTATTCAATAAATCTTTATTGAGCATCTATAATGTGCCAAGTGCTATTGCAGGTTTCAGGGAAACTGAAGTAGACAAGGCATTGTCTTTGTCCTCATAGAACTTATATCACAATGTCATAGATTTATATGTCCTCTCTTCCTACTAGGAGAAAATTTATTATTTTTATTCATTCCCTTACAGTGCATTTTTAAAACCAAGTTGTCCATCAGAGTCTGTTGATAAGTGTAGCCTCTTCCGTCCCCTTGAATCAAAATCTTCAGGGAGGGATTGGGAAATTTATCTTTCTAACAAGCTCTCTGGGGGCTTTATGCGCATTGACAGCATGAATAATTTGGGAGGAAACTGCCCTATTAATGGCATACTATCTGAGGAATTGGAAGATGTCTATGGGATCCCTTTTGATTATCGTGACTGTTACCAAGCTTCTCATCCTTAGAAGATATGAAAGCTCTCCAGGGTTTTCCACAGCCAATTCATCTAACTAAGACTAACACTTCTATTTTTTATAAAATTACCATTTATTTTTAAGCAAAATGGTTTTCTCTGTGGAGCAGCTGTTACCATATTCTGCTCTGGGGAAGAAAATAATCGAACATTGATTCCTAGTTATGGTCCACTAGATACTCATGTTAAAGATAAAGTTGAGATGATGGAAATTTAGGAATTCTTCTCATCAAAGAAGGCAAGACTGAAAGTATCTCAGAAATCCACTGTAAACAATATAAAAAATATTCACTGGAGTAGTTCTTTGTGAGTAAATGAAAGTGAGTATACTCAATATTCAATACTAAATAACATGCAATACCAGCAAATACAGTAAAGTTGATATTATTCAAATAACAGCTAACACAGGCTTATTATGTGCCACTTACTATTCTAAGTACTTCACAGATATTTAGATGACTTAATTCTCAAATCCTCTATGAAACGGAATTTTGTTATTATGCCCATTTTGTAGAAGAGAAAACTAATGCATAGAGAAGATAAGTAACCTAGTGAAGGTTACAGAGCTGGTAAAGTACAGCCAGGATTTGAACCTAGGTGCAAAAATTCATCCTCTTAATCATTAGACTAAGCTTCTCCTCTTTAGTTTTATGATTCCTGTTAGAAGACTCAAACCAAAGAAGTTTATGAAAACCTATTTTAGAAATCAACGATTTTATTTTATTACAGCTTCCCTGACACAATGACTTAGGATAATTTTTATTTGGCTCATTTTAAAGTGAAGATAACAATGTTGTTGAAGCAGGATCATCTAGCAGTTAGAGGTGTAAGCGTAAGAGAGCTACGGTTCTAAATCTCAGTTCTGCCACTTGCTTGCTATATGACCTTGAGCAAGTTACCTTTCCAAGTCTCAGTTTCCTCATCTTCAAAATGAAGGTTATAATGGGACCTACATCATAATATTGTTTACAGATAGAATAAGATAGCCCAGTTAAAGCACTTAGAAAGTGCTCAATAAATACTACTAGTGCAATAAATAGTAACAGTATCAATAAACTGAACCAGATGATCTCTTGATTCTTGTACTCACACTAAATATGGCTTATTTCTCTTCTAATTAAGAAAATAAAATGACAGCAACCAAAACGACAAACCAAGTCATAAGCCATGAAACCAATTATGTCTTTTGTGGGAAAATCAGAAAGGTTATTGGACACCTTAGTTTATATGTCATTAGTCATCCTCTCTACTCCAAAATGTATGTGTTCTAGCATCCTGAGACACCTTGTATAATACAATCACTGTGACTCCAAGAGGTCAAATGGGCAGGCAGTTAATGCTTCTCTGTGAAAAGCTCAATAATTCATTTTATAAATTTCAGTTCAAAGCTACTTTGAGGCTAAGAAAAATTGACATTTGGTCTGTGAACTTAATGTCAAGCTCAAGAAAAACTCTGGGCAGCGCATGTTTAGCGATTAAGTGGATGCAGACAATAAAGACGTTGCCAAATTGTAAAACAAGACTTGGAAATTACAGAAAATGTTGCTAGTTATTGATTACGGTGACCATTCAGGTCCTACTGAGCCACCCAAAAGAATCATTCATTTTCCAGCAGAAAGCCTGCTCATTTGCAAGATAAAAGAGAGACATTTCTGCACATGCCCATAATGTTCTTCACCACTGGGGGCAGCTTTACATAAGACTGCATTCACTAAAACCAAAGCAACAGTCCGAGCAGCTTTCAGAATGACAGTCTGCAGAAGTGAGCTGAGCGTGGTGTGCAGGGTACGGGGCTCTCCTGCCTTCTGGGCTCCAACGCAGCGCTGTGGCTGAAGTGGGTGCTCGCCACCAGAAATGCTGGGCTATGGGATACAGATGTGGCAGCTCAGGTAGCCTCATGTTGCCTGGAGGAATACATCTTGCTTTCCGATAAGAAGAAATTGTAGAAGCCAGTTTTTTTTTCTTTTTTTTTACACACCCCCCTCCAAAATAAACTGTAAAGATGCAAAAACGTAATATTCATGAAGATCCTATTACCTAGGAAGATTTTGATGTTTTGCTGCAAATGCGGTGTTGGGATTTATTTGTTCTTGGAGTGTTCTGCGTGGCTGGCAAAGAATAATGTTCCAAAATCGGTCCATCTCCCAAGGGGTCCAATTTTTCTTCCTGGGTGTCAGCGAGCCCTGACTCACTACAGCGCAGCTGACAGGGGCTGTCATGCAAGTGGCCCCCTAAGCCAAAGCAAAGACCTAAGGACGACCTTTGAACAATACAAAGGATGGGTATGTTTTGTCATTTTTCTTCTTTTCTTCTTAAAAAAACAAAAACAAAAAAATCCACTAATCTGTATATTAATTCTGCCTTAATTATCGTAGAGATTACCTTGCTCTGCTCTAAGACTATAAATTCGATTGCTTAGTTGCCATGTTTCCTTGCTTAACTATTAAAAAAAAAAAAAAGCCTAAAGACAATTCTCTTTAAATTATAAGGAGATGATATTTGATGTTAAATGTTTTTATCTAGATTTAAATTTCTAAAAAAGAAAATACATGCTTATTTTTGCTTGATTAAAAAATAAATGAATTCTTTTTTTGGGGGGATAACTTTTCTAAGTTGTTTTTATTTCCAGGTTTCAATGTAATTAGGCTACTGAGCGGATCAGCTGTAGCACTGGTTATAGCCCCCACTGTCTTACTGACAATGCTTTCTTCTGCCGAACGAGGATGCCCAAAGGGCTGTAGGTGTGAAGGCAAAATGGTATATTGTGAATCTCAGAAATTACAGGAGATACCCTCAAGTATATCTGCTGGTTGCTTAGGTTTGTCCCTTCGCTATAACAGCCTTCAAAAACTTAAGTATAATCAATTTAAAGGGCTCAACCAGCTCACCTGGCTGTACCTTGACCATAACCACATCAGCAATATTGATGAGAATGCTTTTAATGGAATACGCAGACTCAAAGAGCTGATTCTGAGTTCCAACAGAATCTCCTATTTTCTCAACAATACCTTCAGACCTGTGACAAATTTACGGAACTTGGATCTGTCCTATAATCAGCTGCATTCTCTGGGATCGGAACAGTTTCGGGGTTTGCGAAAGCTGCTGAGTTTACATTTACGATCTAATTCCCTGAGAACCATCCCAGTGCGAATATTCCAAGACTGCCGCAACCTGGAACTTTTGGACCTGGGATATAACCGGATCCGAAGTTTAGCCAGGAATGTCTTTGCAGGCATGATCAGACTCAAAGAACTTCACCTGGAACACAATCAATTTTCTAAGCTCAATCTGGCCCTTTTTCCAAGGTTGGTGAGCCTTCAGAACCTTTACTTGCAGTGGAATAAAATCAGTGTCATAGGACAGACCATGTCCTGGACCTGGAGCTCATTACAAAGGCTTGACTTATCAGGCAATGAGATCGAAGCTTTTAGTGGACCTAGTGTTTTCCAGTGTGTCCCAAATCTGCAGCGCCTCAACCTGGATTCCAACAAGCTCACATTTATTGGTCAAGAGATTTTGGATTCTTGGATATCCCTCAATGACATCAGTCTTGCCGGGAATATATGGGAATGCAGCAGAAATATTTGTTCCCTGGTAAACTGGCTGAAAAGTTTTAAAGGACTGAGGGAGAATACAATTATCTGTGCCAGTCCCAAAGAGCTGCAAGGAGTAAATGTTATCGATGCAGTGAAGAACTACAGCATCTGTGGCAAAAGTACCACGGAGAGGTTTGATCTGGCCAGGGCTCTCCCAAAGCCGACATTTAAGCCCAAGCTCCCCAGGCCGAAGCATGAGAGCAAACCCCCTTTGCCCCCCACCGTGGGAGCCACGGAGCCTGGCCCAGAGACCGAGGCTGACGCTGAGCACATCTCTTTCCATAAAATCATCGCAGGGAGCGTGGCCCTTTTCCTGTCTGTGCTCGTCATCCTTCTCGTTATCTACGTGTCGTGGAAGCGGTACCCGGCCAGCATGAAGCAGCTGCAGCAGCGCTCCCTCATGCGAAGGCACAGGAAAAAGAAAAGACAGTCCCTAAAGCAAATGACTCCCAGCACCCAGGAATTTTATGTAGATTATAAACCCACCAACACGGAGACCAGCGAGATGCTGCTGAATGGGACGGGACCCTGCACCTATAACAAATCGGGCTCCAGGGAGTGTGAGGTATGAACCATTGTGATAAAAGCGCTCTTAAAAGCTGGGAAATAAGCGGTGCTGTATTGAACTCTGGTGACTATAAAGGGAATGTGGTGCCCCTCTCCCCACCCCTCTCCCTCTCACTTTGCTGGCAAGGTCCTTCCCTGTCCGTTTTAGTACATTCATAATACTGGTCATTTTACTTTCATACATAATCAACCCATTGAAATTTAAATACCACAATCAACGTGAAGCTTGAACTCTGCTTTAATATAATGCCTATTGTATAAGACCCTTTGTTGATTCCATTAATGTCACACTTGTTTTAAGATAAAACTTCTTTCATTAAGTAATCCCTCACATCGGCTGTTATTCTCCTTCTGGCAAGACCAAATCTATAGTTCCAGAAGGTTTGCAGCTCATTGGCAAATCAAGGAAAAAGTGAATGATCCCAGGTACTTGGAGCCTGAACTGATTCTACGAGAGGACTTGATTATAGAACATTTAGGGACAGCCTTAAAACAATGCCTAGCTTAAAAAGAAAACTGCAGGAAACTATCGAAATATGGTGCTCTGTTAAAGCAGCACCACGAGCAGTTTCCAGAGGTGTTTGAATTACAATAAAGCAAGCCTAGGGAAAACTGTCGAAGGGTTAAAATGCTGCAAGTAGACACCTGCAAAATGTGAGGAGACAGTAAAAATACAAAGTTTTAGACCTGAAGCCTTGTCTCTGAAACTCATCTCTGTAAAATCAGGCTAGAGGTTTCACTGTCAATTTCTTCTAGCCTCCACATTTCCAAAATAAGTAAATAAATGAATAAATAAATAAATAAAATAGGCAGGAGGCAGATTTCTCCACTGCTCTTCACCTTAAGGAGTTTTCAGAGATGAGGCTTGCAAATGGGAATGCCGCTTGCTAAATGCATGTGGTTGGAAGCTTACCAAAATTTCTCTTTCCAGCTCTTTTAAGGACCCTAATGTAGGGAGTGGAATTATGAGCTCTGTCTGTTCTTCTGTTTGGGATTTGTCAGGCTGTCCTGTTGTGTTCCACTCTATGCCAAGCACACACACCAGTCCCCTGATGACTGACACTTCATTCAGAGGTGTAAAGAGAACACATTCCAAGACACGCTTTCCGCCACCGACAGCCTCGTTGAAAAGGATAGTTTTGACAACACCTTAATAAACGTATAAAATAAATCTTACAGGACAAAAGACCAACCCCATGGCAGTTGTCTTCTGCTTTTCTATTGCTGATGTTACAGTGTCCCCTTGTTCATCTATATTGTGAACTCCATTCATCAGTATGATTCTGTACAGACCCTGTTGGCAATCTGCAAGCTGCATGCGTGTTTTTATGTCAGTGGTGAAAGTTTATTGCCTGCAGCACAAATATCACAGCTTCCGTATTTAAGTAACTTTGACCACAGTTCATTTAGATTTTAGAAAAATGTCTTTAGTCAGTATTCTCTTTCATCCTCCAAAACGACGAATTCTATTATAGGAGCAAAAATCAGGAATTGCAACATTGAGCCCGTTCCATTTAATTTGGTTTCTCAAGCTTTATATCTTTAACCATGCCCCTGTTCTTTCCAAACAGGATCACTGCAGCAAAAAAGAAAAAGTAAATGGCTATTTTTACCAGCATTTTTATATAGTTTGGAGGCTTTTCATATTCTGAGAGGAAAAATCTAGGCAAGTCACCATGAGATATAATTGCAAAGAAGCCAGATTATAAAAATCATACTTTTATAAGCAATAAAGAAAAAGGAACCTCGAAAGTAGATTTCTCAAGGAACTGTACTTTGATTTTGATTAAATCTTAAAATAGATACCAGTTCAGAAAAGCATCACAGCTACAATATATTTGTCCATGAATAACTGTTGGATATACATTTATTAATGGCAAATAGTCACGGATTCCCAATTGATTAATAACGCAGATACTTCCTCACAGTACAATGAATTGGATGACTGAAACTACAGCGATGTTTTTCACTGAAGTTGTAATTTCACATTTTTCATAAAATGTCAGTAAATACATATTCCATCTAAAAACAAAATTTTCTTTGGTCAGCCTCATTTTTACCTGTACTAAAGATGATTGTTTTAATTAAATGCAGTGTTAAAGTGAAAAAGCCCATTTTTATTCTTTGACTTGACCTTCTGCCTCATTTGTCATGGATACCAAATAAATTTAGGCAAGGCATATTTATATTTATATTTTGAAACTCTTGCAAATACTTGATACTGTGGTACTGCTAGTATACATAAAATATGTTTGCTGTATTAAAAGTGTTTCTAAAATTCAAAGCCACTTGGTGTGTTAAGATTACATGAATGACCAAAATTTTGAAGGTTGGTCATTTTTTAATGCCTAACTTTAACTACATATAAATTTAATAATAGAGAAGAACCAAAATAAAATCCCTTAGATTGTAAAAGCAATTTTGATTCAGTACATGGAATTACAAAAAGAAGTCTTTTCCCTCTCTTTGGGAATGAAGCTTCTTTAGTTCTCAGTACATAATTCTTGTAGGTTAGACAATCACTAGGTCACCACTATAAATTTAACAAAGCCAACTGGTGAATGAATGTTCTCCTGCTTAAAAGTCATCATCCTCACCACCACCCCATGGCACTTTTTGGACTGCATACCGTAAATCTATTCTCATAAGTATTTAAAAACTCATTGCATATTAGAAAAATGTAATTGATATTTCATTTTCTATTCCAAATTTATATTAAGTGTCTGACTTTCCTCAAAGGTGACAACAGTTAAATAAACAGCCTGACCTGTTGAAATACACAGCAGAGATGCATCAATGCAGAACGGATTCAGTCTTTGAATGCTTTACCAGAGAGAGAGAGGAAATACAGTTTAGTCTCTGAACTGTATGGGTTTTACCCCCAAATTTTTATGAGCCCCGGTACGCATAGCGCTACTGCAGCGTAGAGTTAATAGTCCAAGTGCCAGTCTTCTAAGCAATAATTATGCAAGATATATTCCTTTTAAAAGAGTTTATATTTTCCAAGGATGCTGACATTACATCTTTTCAAAGAATTTAAACCATTTTTTCTTGATTCGGTGAGTCAACTGCCTAAATAGACAAACAGGCAATAGACTGTATATCTGTGGAGCATCAGTGACCTCCAGTGGCTCGTTAGACTAACCACAGCTACTCAAACATTTTATTTAGTTTTTCATCCCGAACCCTTATGTAAATGTGGTTTACCACATATGGTTTTCAATCCACGAATCAGATTTTAATTTTACTTAGTTCATCTCCCTTGGAAACATGGTTACAGTACAATTTTTTAAGTTATATTTTGTATATTGACTTATTTAGTAATGCCCAGAGGCCACAGAACTGGAACTAAGGGCTAGAAATAAGTGTCCAAAGATGAAGAGTGAGTAATAATGCAACAAAAATCGATGAGAAATATTTTTTGAAGTATTCATAATCACCGACATTGGCCAAATATTCTGATATTTGCACTAAGTGAGAATATTTTCCATAGGCAGGATACTGAAATATAATTTAATTTAAGTTGGGGAAAACAAATTTCAATATTAGTACTGAAAGAACCAGCATCCGTTATTTACCAGTCAGGAGTGTCTGAGCTGTGGGGTGAGGGAGGCCTCCCCATCCAGCTCTAGAACTCTCCAGTTTGTTATCGCGCCAGTGACCTGTGCTTTGCCCCGGTGCTCTCTCCCTCCCTCCCCCTTTTCAGTCAGCTGAACGCTGTTCTATTAGGCTCTCTGACAATGATGTTACAGTCTAAGAGGTGATGATTCATAGGTAATGAAATTATGCTCTCCTTCTGGGGAAGGATAATGCAGAGTCAGATTGGTAGATTTGGCAAGGATTTTTAGGATGCTGTAGGTGCATGAAACACCTTCTCTCCCCTGGACATTTACCAAGAAGAGAACTTAATAGTTTGTTTAAAGTGTGGATTAGACTAGCATCAGAAACAGCATCAGGCCATGAAGCCTAAGACAAAATGAGTTCCAGACATGACAAACGAGAACTGAGCCGTGAGAAATGAAAAATTCAGAAACTGTGTTGCCTCTTTTATTCCCTTTTCCCTGGATTCTTACTAGAAGCTGGATTTTACGCAAACCCATGGCATTTTGCTATACTTGTATTCTCTTAGCCACCTACATCAAAAATCAGAGGCAGCTGGGATAAACCATGAACACAAAAAGTAATATCAGTGGATTTTAATTACAAATGTTGTAAGAGAAATAGAACTGATGAAAGCCAAATAGGTTGTATTAAATGACTCCTGAAAACAAATTAGATAATACACAGGTGAAAGTGAGACTTTCTAGAATCTAAGCATAATAGCCTGTAGAATTGGACCCACTTTTGCCTACTCTTCAAAATCATTGTTGATTTTTGCACAGTTGGGTAGAATACAGTAGAAATATTACAGAGAAAATCTACATAAAAAGAGATTATGATTCTTTTGATTTAAGGAACATATCATGCCCATGTAAATAATAGAGTATGGGCCTTAGATTCAGATTTCTCTGACACTTGCAAATCAAATAATCCCAGGGAAATTCCTTAGCTTTTCTGAACTTGAAGTTACTCATCTGTAAAATGGGCAAAATTACTGACTTCTCATGGTTACTGGGAGGACAAAATGTGAGCAACACTTTGTAAACTCTAAAATGGCAACTATCTATTATTTTCAAAAAGCATTTATTGAGGTAATCAGCTATGTTTGCCGGTGTTCTACGTTTGGCCTGGGTTAAAAAGACATTACTAACCTCTATGTAACAGAAGCCTAAATCCACTTTACATTAATATGAATTCTGAGACTTGGCAGTGAGTCTGGAACTTAATTTGTCTTTGACGTTTATTTTCCATAAAAACAGTTTCTTCCGCCCCATATCAATAATGACCGCAACGTACAATAAACATAAATAGACACCAACCAGAGCTTATCAAACTAAATCAAAATTCTAATTGGGTCCCAAAAAAGATCATTATAGAAAAGGTTTTCAATTAACATAGGTTACTTGCCCTGCCCCTCTTCAGTATCACTATTTTGAGCCCTTGTCGAATTTATACCTTATAAATATAACATTTATGGCAAGATAACATCATTATTGAGCAAAAAGTAATTGCTTTTAACATGTTACAGTGGGATTAGCACATATTCCAGGTATCGATTACATGACATCTACTCTGTTGTTTCTTTTCCCCCAATGAAAGATTATCCAAAATTTCCTCCTAGTATAGAAATTATTATTGACTTTACCAGTTATTACTGTTGAAACTCACTGGATTAAAAAAAAAGTAGCATAAAAATACAAAGGCTTTTTTATGAGTTATAACCTATTCATTTATGCAAAATTAAATATTTAAGAGTACTCTTTTGGGGCCTTTCATCAAAAAAATGACCAGTGTAATCAAAAATCTCTCTCTACTGGATGTAGCTTTTCTTACCAAGTATGATGTAGCAGACGTATTTCCAAAATTCTTATAATTTAAGTAGAAAACCAACCTCTTTGATAGCTGAGTTCCTATGAAATCTCTTGAGAACAGAGAGAGGATGATGGTTTTTGCAAGCACCTCTTGAGTTAGGTCTCCTGAACATGTGAGGAGAATTTCAGGAACACAGAGAGAACAAGCCTATCTGGGTCACAATGTAAGACCAAGCAGAGGGAATCTATTTAACAACTGTACTTTCTAATAGCAGAAACTCCATATGCAATAATAATCCATTTTATTGGGAAAAAAAGAGAGAGAAAAAGAAAAAGAGCTTCTCTCTTAACCTATCCAGCAAATGTTGTAATGCAAATTGATAACTTTTTTGATAATTCTTTATACCTTATTTTCAGGGACTCCCATTTCCCCCTGACCCAGGAAAAAATTCCAGTTATTCTTTTATCCCACTCTTAAATTGTTGTTCTCTACTTCCTATGTCACACAAAAAAGGTCTTGCCTCATATAAATCAACACAGTTGGTCATCTTACTCAAAGGAGCATCCTATCTTCAATAAAAAAAAATTAGACCATAAAACAAAACGTTAAGTCTGGCTGACCTTTCCCCTTTTCCCTACAGCTTACAAACCACCTCTACAGTATCTTTTGATTTGCAGTAGAAGAAGGAAGAAATAGAGTTGAATTAACAATTAAATGACTCCTAGAAACAAAACATAAGACTTTATGAATAGGAATACTCAACTATAGGTCATCAATCAGAAACACATATCAACAATCAGAATTTTGTCTTGCAGGGAACGAAATGTAAATTTTGGGGGCCTCACGAATAAAACGATAAGGCAAAGACCACATTTAGCAAAGACAATTTCTATTAAAGCTTCATTGCACTAATTACGTCTATCCAGGGTGTAAATACATTTTGCCAGTAAAGAGCAAAGGACTTCAGTTAAGAATAAATCCTTATTCAGCACTCTTGGGGCTCAAACGTATTGATGAAGTGGGGGTAAAAAAGAAAATATTTTCAGACAGTGACGCTACAGTAGAGTAAAGCTATACTATCCAGTGGTGTTCATGGCTTCAACTGGGTGGTCCATACATGTAGCTAAAAAGTGCTTCTTGTCATTAAGTTTGATCTGTTGTACTCTCTGAAAGAAGGAACATGATTTTTGATGCGGTCAACCAGCATCTCACAAGAATGTTTAAAGGAAACTTGTAGGACATACCACGTTGATCTTGAAGTAGCTGAGTGACTTTAAAGTCTCTGATAAACCTGTGATAACTTACCACAGTGAAAGAAGTTTAAAAACTAACTTGGCACTTTAGGATCAGTGTTGGCTTGTTCTTCATCAATTTATGAAAGGGATTCTGCATAATTTGTATGAAATTCTTTATGAAAGGGATTCTGCACAATTTACATGAAATTTTAAAGTTAAAAGGTATAAATATTTGGTTGGAGTACTGCCATTTACCCTAAGGAAGGTTAGGTAACATCACTGAATTACAATTAAAATGGAATAATTAAAGATCTGTTTAATATGGCACAGGACATATTATATACATAAGTATTTTATGTTTTCCGCCAAGCTAGACATGTTTCAGATGCTTAGGGGAAAAAAAGAATCCATGTCCTTCCTATAGGATTATTCACATTTTATCACATATTTATGTGTTATGTGCATTTTTGTGTACTTGAATTATTATGTGCCAGGAATGTGTATATAGTTTTTTTTTTTAAATATAAGAACAGAGTCCTTATATTGACTCTATTCTCTGATAAATTTCATCCATTAATCTTAAATCTTGTCCCTCTTTATAGGACTGCCCTAAGATAATTCATACCCTACCCACACAAGGCTTCTCAAGCCAAATTATACACCTCCAGCTCCATTAGGAAATGATTTCCAGTAATTTACCATTAGGATATCCCTCTGCTAGTTAAATTCTGATCTGCTAGTGTAGTCATCTTCCCAGCCTGTGGCACTCACTCCAGCCTATTTTATGTCGTTAAAAGGCAACATGCACTTAGTCCTATGGACTTTTACAGGGAGGACTGAGTAGTAAAATGTAAAAATCTACATATATTTTTATGGGCTTCACTTTGGTTGTTTTTATGGTTGAACACACAGAGATGTGCGGGGTCTTAGTTTACACTGAAATGCAAAACCATTAAGCTAGCTATAAATTAAAAAGAAAAGGTCAAG
Organism: Eschrichtius robustus; assembly: GCF_028021215.1. Taxonomy (NCBI): domain Eukaryota; kingdom Metazoa; phylum Chordata; class Mammalia; order Artiodactyla; family Eschrichtiidae; genus Eschrichtius; species Eschrichtius robustus. The sequence continues at coordinate 72,636,000 of NC_090830.1, forward strand.
ATAGACAAAAAAAAAAAAAAAATAGAGTCTAAAGATCATGTTATTTATTTCTTAATCTTAAAAATAATACTAAATAATGAACATCCTGTATTTCACTTTCCTGACATCTGTTTTACCCTCCACATTTCCCATCATATTCTCGAATTTAAGCTTCCCATTTCTTACATTTTCCCACTTCTAACACGGAGGTTTCTTTTGTTTGTTTTTTAGTTGTTTTGTTTTGTTTTCTGCCTGCAGACCTTTTCCCAATGCTTTTGTTGTATCACTTTGCCTGCTTTTCTAGACTCCCCACTCAAATTTTGATCCTGTCAGAACGTCACAGGGTAATTCATCAGTTTTGTGATTGGAGTGATCGGACAAACGGACTGGGTTTGTCCCTAGAGTGCAATCTAGTCAAGTCTGGGATGTGTGCCTTCCGTCTTCCCTGCCTCCATTCCCATGCCTTTTCTCCACCTAGGATTATCCATACTGAAATTTCTGCATCCAGTGCTACCTAGGGCTCTCTTGGTTCCTTACTCCTTACCCAATATGTATCCCCAGATCTCAGCTAGCATCATTATCGATTCCAAGGACACTTACACCTAAATGGGGACAAAAACCTTTTGCTAAAGGTGAGAAAGTCATATACTAAGAGCAGGGGTTACGCTTCGAGGGCAAAAGTGCTTTGCAAGCACCTCTGAAATCATCCTACATAGATACCTCTATATTTTTCTCAAACATGAAGTTGGGCCTTCCCAAGCGAACCAAGGCAGGACAAATAATCCATGTTTCATTCAGTAAACTATAGTTTGAGACATCTCTTCAGTGAATTACCATTATGCACAGGCTTTCGCCTTAGTTTTTCTCCAAGGAGAGACAATGTTGTATACAAGAAAGAACGTGGGCTATGGATGCAGGAAGAACCAGTTTGAATTCTTGTTCTGGGACTTAATAACTGCAAAATCTTGAGTGTTAGCTTCTTCATCTTAAAAATAAAAATGTGTAAAATAATATAATCATCACAGGACTGTCACAACCGGGCAAAGAATCAGCATTTCTTGAATATTTTTATGTACTTTGTTTTGGCACATTGCATATATTATTTAATTTAATTATTTAATATAATACTCATAAAGATCCTATGATGATTAAATAAGATGACTTAGATGAAATCACTTAGTATAAAGCTTGGCACATAATCGTAACCTTCTCCTTCCCTTTATCAGCTCTAATTGCTAAAAATTTCAGTATAACAGAATGCTTTAATAGCTGTATTCCACTATCTATTTTTACATGGAATAACAAGCAGATATCTGGCAGACTTTCAAGAAATAGAATCTTAACTGCCATAAGCTCAGGGGCAACTGGGCACATGATTAATACTGAAGAGTAATGTGGTACCTAAGACCAAAGTCCTGAACCTCCCATCAAAGCCCAACTACATCTCTACCTTTATTTCCACATTATTCCCCATGCTCTCTAACACTGGCCAGTTACTGAAGTGCTTTCCTACCTCTGTGCTTTTGCTCAAGCTATTTCCTTTGTGAGAAATGACTTTCCTCTCCCTTCCAAGTCCTCCTGTCAATCTCTGAGTCTTCTTATAACAGATCCAACTCAAATTCCACTCACTCTAGAAGTCTTCTTAATCTTGCTTGCCCTTCCCTGTTTTCCATGATATTTTGTATGTCTATTGGAGACAATATCACAGGCTGCCTTATGTTAGAGTTATTAATGTGCTTTCATACCCTTTTTGGGGAAAGGGACCATCTCTTCTTTTCTTTCATCCAGTGGTGATTGGTTATAGACTTTTATTCGTAGTGGATATCTGTCGAACTGATTTTCTGTTAATCATTATAAGGTTATTATCAACCTCATATTTATTTATATAGTCTGCATATACATTTTGTTTTTATTTTATATGTACTTTCTCACATATAAAGTCTTCTCACTTATCAGTAAACTGATAAATGGTTTCAAAAATTTTTCTTACATAATATGGTTTTTAAGAATCCATGTTCAGATTTAAGTTGCTTTTATGTTGTGAATAATCTAACAACAATTTTCTTTGATAGTTACCAAGGGTATGACCATTTTAGCTGGCATGTTTAAGTGACTAAGAGCTAAAAAAAAATTGTGGGGCAAAGAAAGAATATTTCATTCAAAGAATGAATACATCTTGGTTTTAGTGAAGGTTGGGTAGTCCACTTTTGTTGTAAAAGCCATATATTTGCGACTGCTCCTTGCCCACTGCCTCTTGGGAAAGGTCCTTTTCTCTTTAGCTTCATATCTTCTCATCGCATGCCTAGTGCCAAAGGCTTCTGCTTCAGACACATTCCAAGGCCTCTCCTCTCTTCCCAAAGCGGCTACCCTACACTATCACAGAAAACAAGTCAGAGGTCTTTGGCTTTCTGATTATATACATTTTCAAAGTAACTATTCTACTGAAGGTTTCAAACATCAAATACTCAGAAGCTGACAATTAGAAATGCTCATTATTTGTTTACCTCCTGAACACTGATTTTGCAGAAGGCACAACTGATTATAGAGGATTGAAGCATCTGCCGTTTGCTGGGTCTCTCCTTTCTTACCTTCTGTCCATCCTCTTACTCCTTTTCACTGACTTTCCTTTCTCTCTCTCATCACCACTCAAAATATCTTTCAACTTTTCCCTCTATCCAACTTCATTGATAAGTCAATCTATACTATACTTGACTATGCACCTACTGACTGGGTTAAGAGGAAAACACTAATGGGTTTTTTTTTTCTCTTAGAAAAGCAATAATTAAGACGACACAGTCTAATGACTTAATTTAAAAGGGAGTCAAAGACCTATTTGTATTCAATAGCTTTGTTTAGTTCTATAAATGAAGAACTATAATTTTGTAAAGTGTAGTTTAATTTCAGAAAGAGAAGTTACATCCCCCCCCCCCCGAATATATTTTTTAGTCACATTTTAATCGTGATTCGTAAAGGCAGGGCAGATTTGTAGAACATCCAAGTATTCCTTTAAATGTGAGGTATCACTCAGACTCTGAACTGTGCTCATCTTTGCCATCAATGGAGCAGATCCATCTTTGGAACATATGTAATAATACGAGAATTGAAATGAAACCTTCCTTTAGTCATAAAACTTGTAGCTATGAGGGTTTTTGAGAACCTTGCAGTCCATTTTCCTACCTTCCATTTGAAACTCTAAGCTAACTTAATTGTACTCTTAATGATCTTCCAAGGACTGCATTCCTTAGTCCCTCTCTTAGTTATCCATTTCAGGGTTTTACTACAAACTTTGCATCGGTTGTTACCTCTAATCTATATCTCTTTTGCTTAAGATATACCCAGTGGTTACTTTAATTTTAAAAAGAAATTTTTGTTTGTCTCCATCCTTATTTAAAAGAAAGAAATATAAGAAGTGGTCGACTTCTGGTTTTATTTTTAATCTTCAGTATTGGAATCTGCTTGGTCTAGCTCAGGTAGAGGGCCCTGGGCTCCACGGCATATAGTTGGAAAAGATGAAATACCGCCGTTCTGAAACTGGCACTGATCTACTATAGATTCAAGAAATTCTGTGTGGTTACCAGCTGAATGAAAGGAACTCAGTGCCTAACTAACCTATAACCAATCACATAGGCAAGAAGTTTCCAGCAGGATGTATTCAGCAGTTTTCAATACCAGGCTCACAAATTATACTTCCAGAGGTCAAATTTGCATATAACTGTTTGAACCACAACTATCTCCTCATACCCAACTCAGTTTTAACATCCAGCAGTGTGTTGTGCAGAAATAATCAATGGTTAAATTATTCCCATTTTGTTGGCTCAGTTCACAGTAGCCCACTGATTAGTTTTAAAAAAAAAACAACAACTATGTGATCTTCAATTGTATTTCAACTGTACCCAAGGGCAGATGCCATCTCTGGTAATATGACAAAACAGATTTAAGTTTATAAATGTTTCTGTGTGCTCCAATCACAACCCGCATCCTGCAGTAACTACACTGTAGTGCAAAGTGCTGTAAAAAATGCAACTGAGTTTCCTGGAGAATCATTTTAGAGTTAATTAAACCTTCTCCACCTGTAATTTAAGAAAAAAGAAAAAGCCCAACACTCTTAAAGACTATGGGGGAAAGGCAGTTTAAGAAATAGAAGTCCTCTGTTTATCCAGGGATGTACGTTACAAGGCAGACAGCTACACCACAGTAGAGGGACAACATTTCCTCAGCTGATTCGGTTAATTAAAATGCACAGTTACAACAGGCTTTCTTAGAGCCTGCAGCTGAATGACTGAAGTCTCCATTTTCCTACAGTGTCACACAGAACGTGAAGATGCAAACATACTGCCCAAGCACAATTTGACTTGCTAAAATCCAGCACTATAAACACGATACACATTTCTTAGGCACATTTTAAAAGACGTATTATCAAGATTTATGGCACAAGGATAGAAATAATTTGCAGTTAGGCAGGACCAAGAGAATATCCTAGGTTCCTCTCAAAGTAGTTTGAGGTAAAATTTATAAATAAATCTTAAGGGTAGAGTCCACTTTCAACGCAGAAATCTTCAACTCTTTACTTTCCAATGTACGGAATTTGAATCTGACAAACAGCCCGTCTGTGGCCAGAATTTCTGAGTGATATGAAAAATCAAAGGCCACAAAAGCTGTTTGTCACATAAACTGCAGAACGCGATGCCAGTCTGCAGGGCTCATTTGCAGAACTCATGATGAGCATGGGAGGAGGGGATGCTAACAGCTGCAGCCTTGACTGCACTACCCGTGCCAGCCAGAATTCAAGCCGCGTGAGCTGGGTATGGGTGAAAGAGAGGGCCAACAAACGGAAAAAAAAAAAGAAAAAAAAAGAAGAGGTTCTTATATCTTAAGTTTTTATTAAATCAGATGCACAGATGAATACCTGCAGAACCAGTTCAAGACAGATGTGGCCTGCAGGTATTCAAATGAAATCTGTTCATGGAAGACTACATTTATTTCCTGGTATGGAAAAGATAGTACAGCCTTTGAATCAGACTAGCAGCATGGCATCACGTCAGTCTCCTCATCTGTAAACTGGGAACAGTGCTTCACATCTCAGGGCAATTTCAAGAATAAATTGAGATAACATGTTTGTGGGCACAGCAAGTAATAAGTTATTCTCATCTCTCTCATGAGGTGTTTTCACAGTGCAATGAGTTGATATGAATGGGAAAGTGAAAGTTCCCATATTAACCATATAAATTAAGAAGTCTGCAATCTATAGAAAATGATTAAATATTCCTGGAGCTTAATTAGTAAGTCATTAAATCAAACCCAAACAGGGTTTACCAAAAATCTGAAAACCCTCTATTAATATCCATTAATGGAATTGTCATATTAAGGTTTGTTCTGTCACAATTTTGCTTAGAACCACAACAAAAAATTTTTGATCTTAGTATTGTCCTTTTCTAATAATTCGGCATCATTTCCTTTTCATAAACACTACTTGAAGAACTGACTCCATTACCTTTCAGATGTCTCTTTAAAATCTGCTCTAATGTCTGTATGTCTCTCTTTTTTTTTCATTTTTCTTCCCCAAACATGGACATATCACATCCCCCCAACACTCAGTACTGAAGGGAACACGCTATTACTCTTGTAGCAAATAAAATAGTCTATATAACTTAGCACCTAATTCATTTCTAGTGGGAAATAATTTAGGCGTTTGGAAGAAAGGAACACAATATTATTTATGTTTTCTAAAATTTCAATTGAGTCTGTGAAATAATGGTTGAATTATTCAAAGCAATTTATCCAAAAGTTACAATAAAAGATTTCAATGGATATTTATTGAGCACCTACTACATGCAGGCATGCAAGTGGATTTTTGGTTTTACTCAAGGCAAACAAAACATTACAGATGGCAAAGGATATTTGAAATTTGGAGTCATATCACCAGGAAAGACATTTAATTATTTGACTGGTTTTGGAAAGTCACTTCTTCATAAAGCATTGAGTTTTCTCTTTTCAGGAGAGAAATTTGATACGTGCCCTTCACTGGAGACATGATAATAATTAGTTCTTTTTAAAGATTTTTGAAAAGAGCAGAGATGAAAAGAGCTGTAAGAGTTTCTAAATGACACAAGATCTGTGAAGTGGTAGATATTTAACACAAACTTCATCCAGCTGTTATGTGGATTCATTAGTTAATCAGTTTAGTTAATGTCTTTGAAGTGTAAAATCTTATTAGACTTTTTTTTTTTTTACACTTTAACACATATGAGAAAGAAATTACTCTGTCTGAAATTAAAAACTGACTATACCATTCTAATATATTGGATCTTTCCATGACATACCTTCAAGATGTTCTTTCCTAGTCTGATTTTTTTTTTCCAGACAACTCCTAAAGAGCCTATCTAGACCCTGATCCCCTACCCCTTTATTTTTCAGTATTGGCATTGGCTTCCAGTTAGCACTAAGCACAGAATTGAAAAATCCCCATGACAAGGTATTTTGTGTAATAATATAAGGTGTTATTTGATGATAATGGCATCAACTGTTAAACATGCTATTTAAATGCAGTTTTGTATCTCTGTACAGCAGGGGAGGGAAAAAAAAAAAAACTGTTGGGTAAATCTCAAAGATAGTAAACAAGGGAAGGAGTTGAAAACCCAATGATAACTACCTTGCTCTTTGGAAATAGTGATTAATTTCTCTCCTGCATGCTGGGAATTTGAGAAAGGATGGCAGAGGCATAACTAGTTTGGCAATATTCTACTATGTGGGAGACATCTCTATAGCTTAAACAAAAATTATGGTTGACATACAATATACACAGAGAAAAGTGCACGTATTATCAAGGTTATCCAAGCCAAATGGATACTGGGCACTCCTGTGTTCCCTGCAGCCAGATCAAGAAATAGAAGATTCCCAGAACTCCAAAAGGCCCCTCTGTTTCCTCCGATCACTAGCCCTATTTCCAAGGGTAACCACTACTGTTACCTCCAACAGCATTAGGATAGCTTTATCGGGCTTGGCACTTTATATAAATGGAATCATAAAGAATGTACTCTCTTTTGAGTCTTGCTTCTTTCTGGTGACATTATCTTTTATGAGATTCATCCATATTGTTAAGTGTAGTCGTAAATCTACAGATTTCTAATTGTGGTCTCTCCACCCCTCCCTCACCCGTACACACACAGAATTAATCCTTTTATTCAAAGAATGGCCAAGGATCCCTGTACTGGGAAGTCCTTGATGAACTTCATGGGAGACTCAAGAATTTCTAGTGAATAATGTCCTCCTGTCTTTTTTTTTTTTTTTGCATCAGTAAATATAATGCAATCTCAAATTATTTTGCACTTTTAAAATCTGGTCATGGAGAGAACCAGTTCTAAGGAGCACACTGAGGTAATCATTTTTTTCAGTAGCCCTTGTTTGCAGCCCTGAATCCCCTACTCAGCTATCCTTACCAGCAAAGCCCTCTGTCCCTGTCCTTCAGCTCCTAGAAAGCCTGCCCTACTCTAGCAGCTGTATAAAAAAACAATTGGGTAAGCTACTTCACACCAAGGTGTTAATGCCTAAATCCTGAGCTCTCTAAGGTATGGCCCCAGGACAGTGCTGTGACACAGAGGCCCAGTTACTCTCCGATTACTCTCTAATGGGGTCTCTGGTAGAGCTGCATTTATTGACTTGTGCTATAAGGTTCCTTTACACTGAAGGGCTCTAAGAAACAGACTGGTGGCATTTGATGCTGTTTTTACTATTAGAACATTATTGAAACTATTATTTCACTACAGCACACAGTGTTCTCTTTATGAGAGTCCACGGGGGAAGGGAGACTAGTTCTACTTCTTCTACTTAACTTTATTTTAAAATACATTGCTATTCAAGCAACTGATCTTGCCGGTGCCATCCCCCGCACTTCCCCCACCTCTCTCCTGCTAAAAATACCAAAAAATAAGAGATAAACACTTCTAACAAATGTTAAGAAATTTATAACTCGTCTTTTTGGTCTACCTTCCTCACCCTTAGTTTCATCTTTTTCTTATGTTCTCTTTTTAAATGTCTTTAATTTTTTAAAAATCCTGATGAATTTAGGAAGAATATAGATTAATTTGATGAAATATGCTATCCCTTAAGAAAAGATTTTCAGTCACTGACATTAGATCAAGCTGGCCAACTGAGGGATGTATATTTTAGGCAGAGGGCTCTTCCAGCAATTTTCAAGTTACACCCCATTGGTTGGCTGTGATCAGAAAGAATGCAGGAGCTGATTTCTGAGGCACTGGATGGTATCGTGCCTTACACAACATAGGTTTTTATAAAGCTTTACTGAATGCACTGACTGAAGGTATTTTCCACCAAGTGAAGTGGACAAGAATGAGAGAATGTCTAGGAAAAATCTAGATCAAGAACAGAATAAAAGATAAATGTCCTTGTGAGAAAACACGGAGCTGAGTTTTCAAGAGAGTGGAACTGTTACTATATGTGATATTTTGCAAGTACTAGTCCATTCTTATTTTCAAGGCTCTCAGAGTTCTACTTGGGAAGATTTAATTAATGCATTATTTATTTGAGTCATTGATTTATGGAGCTTAACATTAAGGTACAGCACAGCTCATTTTCTTTCTAATATTTATCTCTACAGGAAGAATACCACAATGATGGGGGGTGTTCTACCCTTGACTAGTAATCCACAGAAGCAATCACCCAAACTGACAATATTGAAAATATTAAATAACAATCTGTTATTTACTCCCTTCATTGCTAGGATCCCACTATTTAAGTTAAGTAAAATAATTCCCAGAAACTAAGTGATAATCTATAAATCATACCACAAAATGGTCTAGTACATATCCCAGTGAAATGTTTTCTGTGAAATGGGGAGGAGATGTCAAATGTGGATCTCTTAATGCCTGTATTAATTTTTAGATCAAAGAAATAATTTCAGTTCAGATAAATTAAAAATGTGGCTTTTTTCTTTTCTGTTAAAGCTATTTGATTATGACACTCTAGAGAAAAGCATATTGCCTTGCAAAAAATACAAACAAATTTATTATCAGAGATTGTGTGAGATTAGCAAAAATTATAATATTGATATTTCTAAGGTTTCCAATGGTGCCACTCAGTAATGTAACAGAATAGTCATATTTAAGTAATTTTTATTTTTTCCAATATATTTTGCCAAATTCAAAATAAATTTGTTTAGAAACTATCATTCCTGAAGATACCATGGTAAACATTCCCTTTAAAAATTACTAAATCCAATATAAAAGTTAGGACCTATTAGGTTAAATTTTTTGTTGCTGTTGTTCAGCAGTGACTATAGAATTAAACATGATTGGAGTACCACTGTGTATATTTCAAATGCTCATAATGTACAAAAATGAACATCTATTTGTTTATGTTTGGCAAATACCAGCAGGCTTGCTGGACCCTGGCAGCCTCCAACTTGACAAGGCCTGCATGCCCAATACGCACGTAAAAAGATCTCTCTCTCAAATACTGTGTGATTCTAACAATGTGTGCAGAGAGGAATGGATACTGAAACTATGAAATGGAAAAGCATTTTACTAGATTTCTGAGTGGTTCAGAATCCAGGCCCCCAAACCAGACATTGCGTAGTGAACTTGTCACATCACAGCTCAGAAACTTCTAACACCTCCCCAGGACTGGCCTCAATCTGGGCTCAACCTACTCTTTCAGTTTCTCTTGTGCAATTACCCTTGTACCACTGCGCTCCAATAAAACCACAACTTACCATTCTTTGAGCATCTCCCTCAGATCCCACCACTAATTTGTTTACATTTTTCTTCTCCTTGGAACATTCCTTTTTTGCCAAATTCATCTTATATTTTATGACCAAAATCAACTCTTTCATGAACTATCAATATTTTCTGATTATTATAGCTGCAAGTATTTTTCTTTCTCCCTCAACTTCAATTGTACATTATTATTATTGCTATTACAATTATTTACTTCTATAGCCATTATTATTTCCTAACTTGTGTTATATTTAGTTATGTCCATATATTATCTTCCTTACAGGGAAATTTAACAGGGAGGAAACATGTCTTACATGGGTTTTTTGTTTGTTTTTATATTCCAAACATGCTTAAGGCAGGATTTAAGATATAGTATATGCTTAATAAATGTCTTTAGTGAACTAATGTGTGAATAAATGAATGTCACACTTGTGGGAGTCGTGCTGAAACTCTAGTATGTTAAACAAGAGATTCTTATTCCCTTACCCTTGCAAAAATATTCATAAGAGGTTTGGGATACAGTTCATACCATAAAACATTACACTTCATATATTTCATATATTTTCAACAAATGTTTACCATTTACAATTATGTGAATGACCCTACATAGCAAAAGAAGCATTAGAAATATAAAAGTGTCATCCTATAAATTATAAAATCATTCTTGAATTATAAGCAGCCTTAATTGCCACATACAAAACATATATTGAGCTGCAACCTGGGAGGGCTCTGAATGATGGGCATGCAAGGAGCTTTCAGAGATTTTGCATGGTTCAGTAAGTTGGCTACTAACCCATCTTACAGTAAAGAAATTGAAGTGTAATCACAAAGAGCTAGAATTTGAATCCTGATTTGTCTATTTGGGCACTTATAGTCCCTGAACAATAAACTCTCTGAATGCTAACTTCCCCCTGAATAGATGGGATGCTTATTTATATACAAGTCATTTTGCTCTGCTGCATAGTATTTACCACAAGACACTGTCAGCTTTTTCCATAACATTTTCTTTCAAAAAAAAGTACAAAAACACAAAACTACCTCTGTTGAAAGGCTTACTATGAGACACTATGCTAAATGCTTCCCTTACATATTTAATTCTTACTGCAACACCGTGAGATAAGCACTGTTTACTCATATTCCAAGATAGGGAAACCGAAACATAGAAACTTAAAGTCATACACTCAAGATCAGTTTCTGCTTTGTTTCTATTGGTGCTTCTAGTGTTACTGGAAACTACTACTTCTAAGGACAGGAAATGGAATTTAAACTCAAGTCTTTGTTATTCCTGAATCCAAGTTCTTAACTACTCTATTTTATTGCCTTTTATTCATTTTTACTAATCCTTAAATATGGTTTTTTTTTTCCTAAAAAGAAAATTAGATTATTTGAAACTTCATTTCGAATATGTAGCTTATCATGGGAAACATCTAACACTAGACTTGGAAGGAATCTAGAGGAGTGGTGGGAGAGGGATTAAGAGACAGGCTCATCTCACCTGGTCTGACTAAGCTGTTTACATTTTTCAGAGTTCCCATCTCCAAGCCCAGCCTCAAAGGACAGTGAACCTGGACCCATCCCAGGGCCATTTAGATAAACAGAACATACATCAGGGAAGCAGTCAGTGCCCTTAACGAATTGGCTGGCTTGCTTCTCATCCCAAATCTGTGACTTACAGCAGCTAAGCGTAATATGGGAAACGAGTCAATATTTTCCAGCATGTTGAGGCTATTTCCTCCCCCCCAATATTTTTAAGCACAAGACAGGTGCAGAAATCATTTCAGCTACCATTGAAGGGGTGCACAGCAGCTGTCACACGGTCATACAGCGGCAGAAGTCTTTGCTAAGATTCAAAATGAAAAGAATACTCATTGTAATTGAAACTATGCAGGGGACAAAGCTTCCCAGATGCACACAAGAGTTCTGAAGGTTTGAAAAGGGACAGATGCCGCTTTTATACTCAAGCTAAGACATACCCCATTTCAACAGCTCATGAGGATGTACAATCAAGTCTTCAGAGAGAAAAGACATAAGCAACATATCCGTAGCATCCACAAAGTAAATCTTTTTTATAGGCTACAAGGGGTCTTGAAGATGATTCAGGGTATACCCTTTTGTTTTCCATTTGATGACAGCAAGGTCCAGAGAGGTTAATACTTGTCCAGGATGACTGAGTAAAGCTTTGGCAGTCAAAGGCCTTGAAACCAAATCCATGATTTCTTCCTTTCTTCTACTCTACCCTGCTGCCTCTAATCTGCTTTGTTTTGTTTTGTTTTAGATTATTTTGCTTGTTTTGTTTGTTTTTCTAAGGGTTACTTAATGAAAGACAACCATGACATAGCACCAATACAAAAGGAAGTTTTTTTCCAATATGGGGAGTTCTGTACATTGAACATTCCTCTCCTGGCTAAGGCATTCAGCTGCTCCTGTAGCTAAAACAGAAAACTGTTATGAACCGTCGGAAGCTCATGGCAAGGAAATAAACTGAAACAGGTAGTCCTCTTAGTTGTGGTTGAGCTCAGCTCTCTGATTCTGAAAGGACACCTTTGTGAAATCTCTGAGTTTCCTTTGACTGAGATATGAACTGTCTAATTACTGTTCCCTGTTTTAAAATGGTCAGTTTATACACAGATCATAAGAGATTTATGTATGCATCAAATCAAAAATGCATTCATTCAATGTCTGTTAAGCCAGGCTAGATGCTGGTGATACCAAAGTTAAACATCTGATGTATAATACAGCCATTTAAAGTCATAGAAAAGTGATATCCTGCTCTGTGATACAAGTGATCTCAGTCAATAGTTATTCACTCACTAGCAATCAGTTAATAAACATTTATTAAATGGCTTCTTATAAAGACTTATGATAGGTACTGAAGGAAGATACCAAAATATAAGCATAAAATCAAATGGAGGAGATAAGATGTATTCATATGAAATGATGTGAAAACAATGATATTTTAATAATTGTAATGATATACTACAAGGTGAATTTACCAGTATGTTAAGATAATATAAGATTATATAGTGTAAACACAGGAAAAGCACGCAGGCTTTCCTGAAGTGTTTTGAAAAAGGGATGAATAAAAAAAGAATGGATGGGGAAAAAAATGTAGGAAAGCAGGTCCAAGTGTGGAGATTAGCAGAAAAATTTTACAAGATTATCTTGATTAATTGAAGTGGTCTAACTTAGATTTTATAAGCAATGGAAAAAAAGTAATTCTGTGTATGTGTGTACTTGTGACTGACGGCTTATGCAATAATAGGCCATAATGAATTAAGTCAATTAATTCGAAGTTGACATTGCCACTGTCAGAGGAATTCAGGACCTTCCTATAAGTCCATTTTCATTTGTAATCGGAGTGGCAATCACTATGGGTATACCCACTGTTTACAGCCAGGGACTCTTCTGCTTAGTCAATGCGTATGTCCTACTGGTTGTTAAATATTTTTTAAATTGTCCCAGATTATAACTGATTGTATAATTTCAACAATTTTCTGGGAAGCCTGATACAAAAACAAGTTCTTTTCCAGTTAGCTAACTTAGAGCCAATAGCCAGCAAAAGAGCCAGATAGACATTCAGAATGCAGAGTATCCTTTGAAATGCCTCTACAGAAGAACTTCAAGTAGTTTTCAAAAGCCTGGAATCATTACTATAATTCCCAGTTAACTTCCTTACCATCCACTGGAGAAAACAGAGCCCATTAAGAAGCAACTTCACCAACAATATACAAGGATTCCCCTTTACACTGTTCATGGGAATGTAAATTGGTGCAGACACTGTGGAAAACAGTATGGAGGTTTCTATAAAAACTAAAAATAGAAGTATCATATGACCCAGCAATTCCACTCCTGGGTATACATCTGAAAGAAACAAAAACACTAATTCAAAAAGATACATGAACCCCAATGTTCATAGCAGCATTATTTTCAATTGCCAAGATATGGAAGCAACTTAAGTGTCCATCAACAGATGATAAAGAAGATGTGGTACATACATACAATGGAATATTACTCAGCCATAAAAAAGAATGAAATTTTGCCATTTGCCACAACATGGATGGACTTGGAAGGCATTATGCTAAGTGAAGTCAGTTAGACAGAGAAGGACAAATACTGTATGATATCACTTATGTGTGAAATCTAAAAAATACAACAAACTACTGAATATAACAAGAAAGAAGCAGACTCACAGATATAGAGAACAAATTAGTAGTTCCTAGTGGGGAGAGGGAAGGGGGAAAGGGCATTATAGGGGTAGAGATTTAAGAGGTACAAACTATTATGTATAAAATAAGCTACAAGGATATACTGTACAACATGGGGAATATAGCCAATATTTTATAATAACTATAAATGGAGTATAACCTTTAAAAATTGTGAATCATCATATTGTATACCTGTATCTTATATAATAGTGTACATCAACTGTACTTCAATTAAAAACAAAATAATTTCAAATGCAAAAAAAAAAAAAAAAGCAAAGAGAGAGACAACTCCAAGTGTAGAAAGAAACCAATCAGCAAAAGTTAAAGGAAGTTCTTATTCATGCCTGCCCTCAGTTATCTTAAATACAGACTTGACCCAGTACATTTCCCTGAAACGCTAATAATCTAGTTCTCTCAAGATCTTTCTAACTTTTCTGTGAGCTACACACAAATCAGTCCAGGATATCATTTCCAATATCACAGGGAAGTAATTGTCTTGAAGAGGAAAATCACTAATTGTTTTTGAATGTGCTCTTGTCAACAATCCACATTATTAAAAACAAAATCTTCCCTACTAAAGGCTCCCTGCCAATCTTCTGAAATGAGAGAGCTGAAACAAATACATGAGTCAAGGAGGTTTATTTTAAGATTTTCCGTATTTTGATCAAATGTGATGATTGCATTGTATTTTTTTCTATACTTTCCCAAGAGTAAGTCATACATCCTGTTTTTTCCAGAATGACTCTTTTCTTAAAGTCTTACTGAAACACCATAGTTAGTTATGAATCAGATTGTTTTAATGACAGATTTAAGCATCAAAGACACATGACCTCATAAAAATAATAAATTAAAAATACTACTCAGAGAGTTTCATCTGTTTCCTACTTAATTCCATCTTTTAATCTTCATATAGGTATCATCTAAATTGTATTTCTGGCATGTTTTATGACTGGTAGCAAGTCTTCCTAAGATAATATTAGTCCATGTAAGTTTTTTTTTTAAGTTAGCCAAAGGTGTTTGTAGCCTTTGATTAATATAGTTATTAGGAGAAGAGGGTCCAGAGACAGATCCATGGGTTCAAATCTCAACCAGAAGAGCTGTGTGACCTTGGATAAACAACAACTCTGAGCCTCCATTTCCTCTGCTATAAAATCAAAATAATACTAGAGCTCACCTCAGAAAGTTGTTAAGAATATCACAGAAGTTTACAGATATAAATGATTATAACAAAATTGGCACACTGTAAGTGCTCATTAAGTATTAGCTGTTACTTCCTCTCTGCATATACACATTACAATTCCTAACTTAAAATGGTGGTCAACAATAGAATGGAATCCTCTGATATTCAATAATTCAAGCTTCACCGAAACATAAAGCTTTTATTTAAAATAAAAAATTTCCAGGGAATTCCCTGACAGTCCAGTGGTTAGGACTCTGCGCTCTCACTGCTGAGGGCCTGGGTTCAGTCCATGGTTGGGGAACTAAGATCCCACAAGCCACACAGCACGGCCAAAATAACTAAAAATTAACAAATAAAAGTATTTCCAGCATTAAACTTGAAAAATATGGATTTTTCTTAGTATATTTCAGTACTGGATTTTATGAATCGGGCATAACCACACATTCTTTGGCAGATAGACAAATATGAATCATTTTGTAAACAATTTTTTGCATTTTATCCTAAATTTGCCTTACGTCTATTTAAACTAATATTAAAATCAAGGTTGCTGCATCATGGGCTCTTTTTGTAGGTCTCCTCAGTGACTGAAGAGGGGAAAAGATAACATAGAAACAGCTAAAAAAAATGTGACAACATTTAGCGAAAGGCAAGGCTACCACGTACAGGAGAGCAGGTTGTGCACTGCACAATCTTACAAGGTATCATTCATATAGATTACAGTGTTAATGCTTAACCCTTAGTGCAAAATGTATGGTCAATGGGTGAATATAAATACATAAACTTGGCTCCAGTTAAACTTGTATCAAATTGTCAACAGAAGGACAAATTTGGATTGCTATCCTAATGTGCATACTATCAGTACTTACCACTTATGTTATCTTGGCCTAGTAAGTTAACTTCTCTGAATCTGTTTCCTCAAAGGCCTTTTATCTGTTGAATGGGAACAGAAGTGTTCCTTCACAAAGATTTTACTATACATTCCATATAAATTTACCATGTGTTAGCAGACCTAAAAGATGTTAACTGATTTCCTGAGAAACTATCACAACCCAGGTAGACGTTCACATGGCAAATTCAACTGCTACTTTTTGTTTTTGTTCTGTTTTTTTAACTTTTAAATTGCTGAAGGCCTTTCCACAGGGACTGATTATTAAAGGTTTTTGTTTTAGAGTTTAGAAGTTTTAGAAGCTACTGGACTAGAAATCAGAAGCCATGAATTCTAGCCTAAGCACTGCCATTGGCTTTCAATGTAATTATGTCTAACTTTCTTATATATAAAATGGGAGTAATAAGCTCTGATATCAGTTAGGAAAAGTATCAAGATAATAGATGTAAATGTGCTTTGGAAAAAATTAGAGCACAATAACGTACATAGTTTTGTAAGTCTTTCCAAATTTCTCATTGTATAATACATGGTAAACAAAAAATAAATACACACACTTCTGCTAACCTCTGAAAAGTAAGAAACTCTTTCTAAATGTCTTTGGTCTTTTGTAATCTTCCCGAGTGTTGTTTCATTGAAAAGATTGATTTTATTCTGTCCTGTGCTACAGAAGACAGGAAAATAAATGTTATGTACATAAATCATCAATATAGAATAAGAAAAAAATGATTACTTTGTGACATCATTGTATCATGCCTCTAGATAATACCTATTGATTGTTAATTATTCAATGTGTCCAGCCCAGTAGGTACTATACAGATGTACAGTATATTTCCTCACAATCACCCCATAATGTAAGTGATAAAATCATCCCTATTTCCCAGATGAAGATGCCATCTCAGTAAGTTAATTATCTTGCATAAGGTCATGCATCTAAGAAGTTGGGGGAGCCAGATTTTAGAAACAGGTCTGGTTCTAAGGCCCATGTTCATTCCAGGATTCCTCAATGCCTCTTATAAAACTTGACATAGAGTCAACACCAAGTAAACACTGATGGATAAATGGATGGATGGATAGATGTATAGATGAATGACTGGATGGATAGACAATCGACTAACCTATGGGAATTATGGTCTATAAGAGCAAGATTTAGGCAGCTTAGCTGGGCTCTGTCACAAGTTGTAGTTTAGTTTCTATTATTCTTCCCCTTGTGCAATTTGAAAATCCCAGGTTACAAGACGTTCTTAGCTACTGATATGAGCATCACCTGCCCCCACAGATGATGAAGGATTTCAAATCTTGGAACCAATGGTGCCTCACCTCCACCAGTGAGATCTGATTGAAGAGTCTCTCTCTAGCAAAACCACAACATGGCATTTTCTATTTGCTCAGGCAAAGTTTGGTAATTCTGGTCATAGGGCAGTACCCTGCAGGAAAAGGGTTCTCAGGTCTAACTTGGACAGCATTCCAAAGAATTGTGCAGAAGCTGCCAAGAATAGAAAGAACACTGTATAAGCCCAGAGTCCTGGCATTTGGTTTTACATTTTGCATACTTTACGAATGTGCTTGACAACTGGAGGAAGAAACACTTTCTTACTTGCTGGCCTTTTTTACTTCCTGCATGTGGCGGGCTGCATCTGCCCATAGAGTCCCCCTTTTTCTAATTTATACAAGAGCAGTGTGTAGGCCAGTGGCTGTCTTGTACACCTAACTGTAGGATGGTCAGTCCTAAAGTAATGATAATACCAGGTACATGGAGTAGAAAGGACTTAGTAGGATTAGCACTGCATTTTCTTGTAATTTCAAGAAAGGCTCCTAGAAAGCATATTCACTCATTCATTCATTCAATAATATGTGTGTGCATTGGGGTGGGGCGGTAGGTGTGTGGAAGGTGACTAGGGAATAGATACATCCTATAGTTTGAATGATCAGCAATGTAGTCAGACTCATGAAGAATGACAATAAGTGATTAGTGCCATGACACAGGTTTATAAGGAACAGAGGACCAGCAGCAATCAGCATCACCTGGGAACTTCTTAGCAATACACATTCTTAGGTCCCACTTCAGACTTACTGCATCAAGAAATTCTGGGGCTGAGTCTGGAACTCTGTGCTTTTTTTGTTTTTTTAAATAAACATTTTAAGTATTATTTTTTTTAAATTAATTTATTTATTTTATTTATGGCTGTGTTGGGTCTTCGTTTCTCTGCGAGGGCTTTCTCTAGTTGTGGCAAGCGGGGGCCACTCTTCATCGCGGTGTGCGGGCCTCTCACTATCGTGGCCTCTCTTGTTGCGGAGCACAGGCTCCAGACGCGCGGGCTCAGTAATTGTGGCTCATGGGCCCAGTTGCTCCGTGGCATGTGGGATCTTCCCAGACCAGGGCTCGAACCCGTGTCCCCTGCATTGGCAGGCAGATTCTCAACCACTGCACCACCAGGGAAGCCCCTGGAACTTTGTGTTTTAATAAGCCAAGCCCGCTAGATAATTCCAAAGCCTGCCAAGGTTTGAAAACCACTGACAGGGAGTGTTCTGAAAGCAGAGTGGGGTCTTCCCAGTGGCGTTGATAGTTAAATTGAATCTTAAAGAATGAGTAGGGACTGCCTGCTGTCTTGTTAGCAGTATGGACCCCAGAAAACCATTTGATACCCAGAACTAACTAAATCTCCAGATTTAGCAACTCTTGGCTTGCAGAGTTTGGGCTGAGAATCCTTGCAAATCATCCAGGCAATAAACAACAATTACATTATTCCACTCCTTAGCAAGAAGGAGGCAAGCTTTGCAGGCAGCTGATAAGAGTTGTCAGTTTCCCTCCAATGAAATGTTCTCTGCAAAAAGTCAAGGCATAGTGCTGTCATTTCAGGGAGAAAGTAATGCTTCTTATCATTTTTATCTGTTGCTCTCCACCCATGCAGAGCATATCTCAGCACCCGGGCTGTTTTTAAAATAGATGCATCTGTATTTTTCCAAAGTGGGTGCTTAATTGCCTTTGACTGAATTCAGCCACTATAAATCACACTCCAAGAGAAGCCTGAAAACCGATCCAGCAACAGGCTCAACAGTAACCGCTGTCCTGTTTACTCCCAACCCTTAGGAGACCAACTGGAGGGTCCTACCCTCTTACAGGATGAAGGGAGTTTGAATTTTTTTCAGGAAATGGTGTAGTAAGTGAGAGGCATCAGAGACCCCAATGGCTTTGCCACTGAAGTGGTAGTAAAAGCAAGGGGAAGTGGGGGATCATTAGAAAGGGAAAAGTGGGGAAAAGGCATAATGCAACCTAGCTGTGGAGATGAAATTCATGACATGTATCAATCACACATTTCCTGACACACCGTCTCCTGAGGAGCAACAGAGGACAAACAGGAAGATCCTATCCATCAGCTTTTGTGGAGACTTTGGTTTAATGTTTCCTTTTACGGTCAATAGATGCCCCACTTTATCAAGGGTCCCCTCACCACCCCAATCTGGCTGCACCAAATGGATAAAAAGAAGTGAGATGTAACCTTTCATTAACATTGTATATTAAATTTGCTATTTGCTCATTCATTAAAACAAGAGAATATATTACTTCCAGAGTAGAAATGAGACACAAGAAGAAACACTTTGGAAGAAGTAGATCCAGAAGTTTTACAAATGTTGGTTTGACCCTGAAGGAAGGAGATTGCAAGGTTTTTCACCCAGGCAAAGTGGAAAGGATATTGGAACAGGGTAAAGAGACCTGGTCCCAGCCCTTAGTGCTTATCAGAGGTACCTATAAGAGTACCTCTTATCAGAGTGCTTATCAGTCTAGATTCTGGCAGGAAATAGATGACACACTCAAAAGAGATGACTCAACAGAGTTAATGGAGCAAACTTTTGCAAAGGTATTAGCAGAATACAGGGAGCCAACAAGGATGATGAAACACCTGGGGACAGCAACAGCAGGATGCCATTAGCACGCTATGGCAGAAGGACAAGGAAAAATAAAAGTTGCCAGAACTGCTGAAAAGTGTGCCTATAGGAGACGGCCACCAGGATTGCCGCCACTACTAAGTTACACAAGGAGCAAGTCCAAAGGTCTGAATGTTTGCAGCCCCCCAAATCCATATGCTGAAATCCTAATCCCCAAAATGATGGTATTGTGGGTGGGGCCTTTAAGAGGTACTCAAAGGCCAGGGTTCCATGGGATTAGTGCTTTTTCAAAGAGACCCGCAGAGATCCCTAGCTCCTTCTACCATGTGAGGACACACAAGGCATGGGTTATGAACCAGGAAGAGGGCCTTTATCAGAACAGGATCATACTGGCCCCCTGATCTTGGACTTCCCACCTTCCAAAACTGTGAGAAATAAATTTCTGTTATTTGTAAGCCACTCAGTCTATGATATTAGAAATATGAATCCCACCCTTTCTCTCCTTCTGCTGTCTGGACTTGTGTTTGTGACCCCTACATTGGCTAAACACAACCAGAAGCAGCGAGAGTCAGGGATCCTCTGAAGCGTTTCATAAAATTTAGAATCTGGGGCCTGGAGCAGGGTGAAGAGGGAGGCAGCTTCAGCCTGGAGGGGCAAACAGCAGTTCCTGGGCACACCAGCTCTGCAATTCTGATCCTTTGTCCTTGTTGGCCTGCAGTACTATCTTCTAGAAAATTAATCTCCAAAGTTTATTCCACCTCCTATATCATTTGAGAAGATTGAATAAAAGAGAAATGAAGAAATGTTCTAACTGGCCCAACTGATCTATTGGAAACAGGTAGATTTAGCAACTTAGCTTTCATTGTTTAACAAACCATAGATCTTTTTTCCTCCACCTGCTTTTTTGCAAGAAAAACTGTCTGTGCCTCAAGGTTATTTAGAAAAGCTTCTGAAAGTTATTAATAGAAAGCAGATTTAAACCCAGTCTCTAAAAGGTTTAACTTTGTGTACGATAGTTCTGCCCTTGTAGAAAAATTTGAAAAGCTTTTTAAAAAAATAGCATATAGCTTAGATTATTAGCTATCTCTTTGTCACAAATGAGCAGCTCGGTTCAGAATTTGCACGTTTCCCAGGCAAAAGAATTCAATAAGCAAGTAAGCGAATCCTGCCATTTTATTAAATACTTTCAGAAAACAAAAGCAAAGCAAGCTTTCACTCAGCCGGAACCAGAACATAATCCCCAGAGCCAACAACACATGTTAAAGTTCTAGCACAAGAGCCAAATTTGACAAAGAAACCCTCTCTATCCTACTACCCCTGGGGTAAATTACCATAATCGTGATTCTTACACTCTTCCTTTTTGAGATCCTTCAAACATGGGTGCTCAAACAAAGGAGAAGGAAATTAAGATACGGAGAACGAAGATTTGAGGCTCAAGATACATTAGTGAAGAAGTGAGAGGTTCTTGAAAGCGCTCTTTATAGGCCAGATATCATTTAAGTTGTCCTAGTAGCTATACTTCTGTTCAGGGTAAGAAAATACAGTAAAAATGAATTATCTCTTCCCTATAGCCTTTCAACAGACCCTTCTCTCTTAATTACACACAGCACTACTGCAAACGTCCTGCTAAGCACTGGTGTCCACAGGGTAGACACTGAAAAAATCATAATTGTTGTGTTCAGCCTGCTGCTATTATACCCACAGACTCAGGGCAAAGGCTTACAGCAGAAGTTGGCTTAGTGTCCTAATGCAGCAGATCTCTCTCTCTGACAACCTTTTATTCTTTTCAAAACTTCTTCCTCTCCGTAGAATTTCCTTTTTCCAAATCTTCAGTGATAATGATGGCTTTCTCAGAGAAAACTTCCAGAGCATCCAACAGCTGCCTGGATTGATACTTAGGGAACTCTCTAGCTAGAAACCAAGATAGCATTTCTATTTTTATTCCTGTTTCAATCTTCATGCTAAATGGAGATAATGAAATCTTTCTTAAATTCATTTATTTTATTACGAGGAGTCAGGATTATCATTCTTTCCACTTTCAGGGCAACTGAATCAGGAGAACAAAAAGAATGGAAAGATTGAGAGTCCAATCCCCTGAGATCTAAGAACTCTACCCCTGGTTGTTTGCAATACTGGAAAGAGACAACCTCTCTGAATCATCTGGAAAATGAAGTGGTAAAGGAGGTGATCTCTGAAGCTACTTCCAGGTTTTAACACTCTATCATCTTATTTGTCCTACTTCCCCCCATTCCATGTCTTCTACTCTCAATGTAGCTGAACTTGCTTCACCCTCATTCTCTCTGATATCTTGAGCCCTTCCTAATTTCTTAGCCCATTTTTCTTTTCCTAGTTTCACTTTCCTCTCTATCCAGCCTGAAACTCAAGAGTGAGACGCTTCGCTAATACTCCCAAACCGCTACCTTTCTTGGCCCTATCTTCTACGAAAGCCATTTCGCAAGTCCCTAATATTGGATAAACTCTCCACATCTACATCCCTACGTCCAAGTTTCCCAGCATGGGTTGGCATCATCTCAAGGCTAGTCAATGCTGAGTTTATAATTATTTCCTTTCCTAAGTCTCATCAAGTCAGGCATGTAGGCTTCATGAGTTGACCCTCGTAGCTATTTGAAAAGCTTTTTATTCACCTCTTGCAGATTCCCTAAATACATTCCTTGCTCTCCTCAAGCTCTCAGCCTTATCTCTGCAGCTAGTTTTACTTTTTAGTAAACTGATTACAATAAAACCTTTTTCATAATGAAAATGTTTAAAGTTTAAAATATTGCAGCTCATTTTTAGTTCTATTACATTAGCATAAAAAATTATCTCCAATCGTCTTCAAAAATCACGGGGCATTTCTGCATTTCTACATCACTTCCCAGTCAGCTCCATTTTGATTTATAAGCTTCACTACAGGTCTAGCTGACGGACCAGATGTTGTATAGAAAATACCAGCTAAGTCTGACTGGATTTTTCAATCTGCCTCATTCGAAAGCCTATAGCGAAACAGAAGTAGTTATGAACCTCAAAAAGTTTCAGGGCATAGCACTAATTGCTAGTCGGAATTATCTTTTCTAAGATAATATGTAGCATGAAAATACAATTTAATCATTCATAAATGCCTATAAGAAAGAGAAACACAAGGCATTTAACTGCATCAAAATATTATGAACATATACTATATGTGACATCCTGAAAATTATTGAAAGATTCATTTCACTTTGCAAGCATCACTTCATAGTACAATATTCCAGACCAAAGTTTTAAGGGGGAAATGCGGAATAGGGTAGTGTAGGATCTGTGGTGGATAGAAAACTTTTTTAAATTCCACTTTGTGGGCGCCATTAGAAAAGGGGGAGTGGTAGGGTAGGAATATGGGCAGTGTTGGTAAAGGGTAAAAGGAGAAGGAAAAGATCTATAGAAATCTTGATAGTGACCCTAAAACAGGGGTGGTTCTTAAGCTTTTGTGCTAGTAACTACTAGCATTGTTCTGGACCCTCAGAACAATGTTTTTAAATGCATAAAAAAAGGTTTAAAATTAATTCAATTTTATTGACAGTTATCACAGTATTAGAAACAGAAATGTGTGATACAGTAATATATGTGTGACTTGATAAAATGTTCAATAGCGAGATCTTGCATCAGGTCTGGTAACTGCCATCATTTTAAAAAAGGAAGAACATGAAGTCTCTTTAAAGTTAGCTGCAATACTGTACTATGTTATGATAATATTGGTGATTTCCACTGGTGTCTATAATCTCTGATATACAATTCATCTCACTGTCTCTCTTTAACTCACTCCAAAGTTTTCTGCCCCACGATTCCCCTGAAACTGTTCCCCTCAAGTGAACTCTATGTTGCTAATTCTAATGTCAATTCTCAATCCTCATCTTACTTGACCTATCAGTAATATTTGACACAGTTGATCACTTCCTCCTCCCTGACTTGCTATTGTCAGTAAATTCAAGGACAGAGCTCACTGCTGACTTTATTCCTACCTCACCGGCCTCTCCTGTGAAGTTTCCTTAGCCGGTTCCTTTTTATCCTACCAACATCTTAATGTTGGAGTGCCTCAGAAATTTGTCCTTGGATCTCTTCTCTTTTGTGTCTAAATTTATGTCTTTAGTCATTTCTTCAGTACTGCTAATACAGACATATGCAGATGACTCCAGATTTATACCCATAGCCAGGACCTCTCCCCTGAATTCTAGACTCATATATCCAATTGGCTACTCACTCCATGTTACCTCTTAAAGGAGCCACAGACATCTCAAACTTAATATACGTAAAACCACCAGCCTGATCTCCACCTCACCTGTCCCCACTCAACCTATTCATCCCCTAATGTTCTCAGCCCAGTTAATGACACGCTCAGGTCTTTGGAGTGATCCTTGATGCTCCTCCATCTCTCTCAAGTCCACTTCCAACCCATTACCAAATCCTGTGATTAGAAGACTCCATGTTCTAAATAGAACCAGAACCTGGCATCTTCCTACAACACTACTACTACCACTCTGGCTCAAGCCATGATTCCTGGCCTGGGTTAGCTGTAGCCACCTAATGGGCTTCCACTCTCACCCCATCTGAAAATGTCAGCTAGAGTGATCTTTCAAAACATAAGTCATAGCATGTCACTTTTTTGTTCAAAGCCCTCTGACAGCTTCCCCATTTACCTCATTGTAAAAGGCAAGGTCATTGCAATGGCCTCAAGGCCTTACAGAATCTGATTTTATATACATATATATATATATATATATATATATATATATATATATATATATATATTTATATATTTATATATATATATCTCTTCTTGCTGACCTCATCGCCCACAACTCTCTCCCTGGCTCATTACAGACAGGCGCCTTCCTCAGGGCCTCTGTACTTGTTCCCTCTGCCTGCAACAGTCTCCCCCCGGATGTCCACGTGGCTTACCTCCTCATCTCTGCCAAGTCTTTACTCAAATGTCCCCTTGGTAAGGCCTTCATGATCCCCTCTACTTAAAACTGTCTTATCTTTATCTTTATTTTATTGTTCTCCAGAGAAACTATCACCATATAATGTAATATATATTTGACTTATTTGCTTATGTCTTCCCCAATAAGGCATTCCATAACAGCAAGGAATTTTGTCTGTTACGTTCACAGAAACATCCCCAGTGTCTGGCATAAAGCATGCACTTATTAAATGGTGAATAAATAAATGAATGAAGAGGTTCTTTGGAATCTTATCTTCTGTGAAGTCTAGCACATTTATCCATTGCAGTAAGAAACACACGTAATTCTACTTGCCAAAACTGTATCATACTCTGTAAGTTATCTAAGATTGTTTTAAACATGATGCTTGAAATGAAACAAAGCTAGTGCTTGGTATTTGCTATACAAATATCATAAGCATTAACTAGCAACTGATGACTGTATGGGGTGGTGCCCTACCAAAGGGATGATGCATGATGTCATGGAAAGAACAACAGCTTTGAGAGAAACAAACATAGCTTTGAACTCCACCTCTGCCACTTGTGAGCTATGTAATGTTGGGAAATTATTGACCTCTCTAAGCCTCAGTTACTTGTCTGTAACATGGAAAATGTCACTATTGTGTCTTAAATGAAATTATATGTACAAAGTGCCTGGGCACTTGAAAAAGATGCTCTTCACTCCAGTCCTCTCCAGAGGCCTATTACTTTCCAGGAAAAAGAGTAAATAATACAGTACTTAAAAATGAATTGTCAGTCGCCTCAGGTGTTGGTTAGGATAGAGAAGCTTATTGGGCTCACCCTAACCCTGACAGTTTCCACAAAAATGATATTTAGGTCCCTTTTCAGGGTAAGGTATAGATGGTGTCTAGAAAATAGGTCTAAAAATAGAAGGAGACTAAGACTCTATCCATGCGGAGGAGCAGGCTAGGATGGTCTCATCTGAGAAGACAAGTGGCGAAGGAGAAAGGCGAAGCTGTGCGGAGTTTGTGCTAGAAGGCAAAGTTGCCTCCTTCTCAAGGATTTATTGTCCAAGAGGCTGTATCAGTGGACAGATTTTTATCCCCAGCGATTTCATATGAAAATCTTTGTCACACTGTTTTGGGAATCAGTAAAAAGATTCTTCCCTCTCCTTAGACATAAATGAGGTATGAAAATTCTATACTGAAGAAGAAAAGATATGTTTTTCTACCTTCAGTCAATCTAGATTTCTCAGTTACTGAGGCAAAAATAAGTAGAAGCAATGCGTTTTTCATACATCACTGTAGATTGTTTCTCGTACTTTATATATTTTTAAAAACTGGCACAAAGAGACTGGGTTGGAAGAAGACAAGAAAATGAATAAAATGTTCATCAGCTGGTAGTAATTGTAGATCTTCATGAATTAGGGACCAGGATTCCTTTTTCCCGAGGAGTGTGCCTAGCCTGGGCGCGGCATCACTTTAGACTAGAGGTGACTCTTAGAGACCTTCACCGTTATACTGATGCACTTAGTGTGTCTGTCAGCTGACTCTTGGCTCACTTCAGAGACACTGTCATCTTTGCTGACCATCACAGGACAGAGTCATCAGTTAGCCTGGAGCTTGTACTTGGTCTTCTTTTCTTATAGAAGTTTATGATTCCTCCCGAAAGCTATTAAGGCAACATAGGAGTAGGAGGGAGAGATGAAGGGAGAATGCAGAAGAGGTACGGACCATAAACCCAAAGAAGCTCTGTGATGATAGATCAGTGAATTTCAAATCAAATCTCAAAATTAAACCCCGCCTAATGTAAAACCTGTGCTTAGAAATACATTTAACAGAAAAACTACATTTGCAAATGATAAAAAAATTTAAAGCTTATTAAAACTAATAAAACAGGGTGAATTCTATGATAAAACTGCCACATTCTACCTCTTGAATTAAGACATACAAGCAAATGTCCCCTTCCTCAAACTTCTTGCCTCTATTCTTCTGGCTACCATTTTGTGAGTGCCAACTGTGGGTCAGGATCTGTTCTTTGTTCCATGCCAGAGAGGCAGCTAGGATCATGGGTGGAGGCAGGCAGTCCCCTGGATTTATACGCTAGTCTTCTCTGGGTTGTGTTTTAAAGCTTTTTTCTGTGTAATGAAACCAAACTAAATATTTCCCAGGAGAGCAAAACAGCTCTCCAAATCTCTAAGTGACTTCCAGGTAGCGAGAAGGACTACTGGCTGTCCTTCCAAAACAAAATTGTAACAAATCCACTACCATGTATAAAATAGATAGCTTAGTGGGAACGTGCTGTATAGCTCAGGGAGCTCAGCTCTGTGCTCTGTGATGACCTAGATGTGTGGGATGGGATGGGATGGGGTGGGGTGGGAGGGAGGTCCAAGAGGGAGGGGATACATGTATACATATAGCTGATTCACTTCATTGTACAGCAGAAACCAACACAACACTGTAAAGCAATTATACTCCAATAAAAAAAAAATTAAAGCTCTCTCTCTTCCATCTTCTCTCTTACTTCCTTGCTCTGTCAAGTGATGCATATATTTCCAAGAACACGTGATATAGGGAAATAGAACAATACTTTCAGCTTCCCTATCTTTTCTTTCTACGTTAAGTGCAAATATTAATTTCATGAAGTGTGCCTTCTTACAGTTATAAAATAATTTTGGAAGAAATGCATCCTCCTTGGCTGTTTCCAAAACCAGTGGGCTGCTTTGCAGGCATTCTATAAGTCTGGGTGTGGCATGAGCTTAGCATAGCTCAGTACAGTAAAAGCAGTATATAGCATTGTGGTCAGGACTCAAGATTTGAGTCCTTTATCTCTTGTACTTTGACAAATTACTCAAGATGCCTGCAGTTCAGTTTCTTCATTTATAAAATTGGGACAATAATAGTTCTTATTTCATAGTGCTATTGTGAAAAACAGTGAAATATCTGGTACACAGTAAAACTTCAATACATGATAGCCATTTTATTCATTTGCATTAGTAAAGGAAAACAAGTTTATTATAACCAGAAACTATATAAAAATTCCCTGTTTCCAGTCAGAATCTAGTAGATAAATTCCTTTTAAATCATATTTTAGCCAGTTAAATTAACTTTTTAAGTAAAGATAATCGTATTCCCACTTTTGATATACACATTTTCACCATCATATAATTAATCCTCAAAGATTCTTTGTATGATGCAATAGAAAATAAATTTATTTGGATTTCATTATTTTTTAAAGAACCAAATGTCATATAATTTTTTGATTTCAAGGAATTAGCATGCAACTGTGTTAACTCAACCATACAAAATGGCTTTGTAGAGAAAATTTTCAGGAAATAACCTTTTCAGTTAGAATAACCTAAATAATATTCTAACCTTTCAGATTATACAAAGAAATAGCTAAAAGTAAGCTATCAGATTCAAAGAGGCTTTTTAACATAGCCAACTGTGGATCAGTTTTAGTGTTATAAATCTAATGGAATTTACACTTAATTTTCAGGGGAAAAAAAAGCAAGAGTTACAATTAACAACAAAAAGCCCTTTCCCTAACCACTAACAAAAGACTAAAACCACAATAAGTTCAACGTGATCACTGACTGAGGAACCATGTACTTACAACTTGCTAGGAAAAAAAACAATGTAAATCAGTGTGCACTCACATCGCCACATCTCTGCATTACTCCACACAAAACTAGTAGTTCTCCTAAGACATGCTTAGTGGTTTTTCTTATGCTTTCCTTAATTCATTCCCTATTTCAAACTCAAAGAAATAGGATAAGGAGAATAGAAACATTTTCGTATTTGAATGAGGTGGTCTATCTCACATTTATGTATATTGTTGCAATTTTTAAAATATAAGTTCCAAGAGGAAAAAGAAACATTAGGCATAACATAGAACCTGGTACTATTCATTATGATCAGGCAATTATTAAGACTTCATTAGAAGTATTGATAGTTCTGGTAATGAACAATGGGTAAAAGTAACAATGGGGATGAAAAAAATAGATTCTTTGTCTAGAAATGCAAGACTGTTAGTCATGTGAAATGTGCATACACACCATGACCCTCAATTTGTTACCAATTAAAATACTGTGTATTATATAAGACCAGATACATATATATGGCACTTGTATAAATTACATTAAATAAATAAATGAATAAACCAACAAACAAACTGTCCCATCTGGCTAAATGAATTAAAAAATGGCACCTTTTCCTCAGCACTCCAGGATTTCACCCACTATTTGCAACCCCACGCTCCACACACCTTTGAGACTTACGCAAAAAAATACAACCATATGTGAGGCAAGACTGTGAGGGCAATCCATTAAAAGCCACATTTCCAGACAAAATAAGAACTGATACATTTTTAAAAAATTATTAAGATCATAAAATGAAGACTTTAAGAATGAAGTCTTAAGAATATTTTGGGGTGAACCATAAAGTAAGATGAATGTGCCTGTGATAAAGAATAATCTTTTTAGTAGATGTGAATTATCATTAATTTTATGCAATGCTTGTAAACAGTACTACTTAAGGAATATTAAATATCGTATGTCCGGACATATGAAATCCTGATTAATATGGAATATACCCCCTTAAAAAGTTCAATTCAACAAGAGTGACTAGTTAACAGATTCTTAGAGAGTTCGACGTTATTGTACTACTGAATAGTAATAAAATCTATGAGTCAATGTATTTCAAACATTTAAGGATTCTCTTTGATGAATGGATTTTTTTAATAGTTATGGAATTGTTTTTGCCCTCTTTATATAAAAGCGTAAGACAATGGTTAAGGAAACGTACCCTGAGCATCAAGTTTCCACCTAGAGGCAGTTCTTTGCCCCGTGACTGCTGAGGCTGAAAGATTCAACCTGTTCCCAGAAAAATTTGCCAATAAAGCCCACAGGACTTACTGGAATTATTCAAGATCATAGCATCATCTCCACTGTCATCAAATAAGATTAGTGTGTCACTGGCTATGGACTCCGCTATAGTTTTTAAAATTTCTACCTGTTTACAAAACAAAACCAAGAGAGAGTCTGATTGTACGCTATAGCAAGTAAGGACTATCTAGGACTGTTAAAGTCAGTATATCTGAATAAATATGATAGATATGATGTATCTAAAATATATATACAAACATATATATGTGAATTTGACATTAAGGGAAAGAAACTTTTTAAAAAAGAGAATGAATTTAAGCTAGAGAAAATCCACTTATAGAATACTGTATTTGGGGAAAAAAATGAAGAAACTGGATATGAATTAAATTAATAAATCTGAAAATAAACGGGATAAAAGAGATTGGATCCAGGAGCTTCTATCAAACAAAATGACTATCTAGTAAGTGCCATGAACAGCACCTAACATAGAAAAGTTCCTTAATACATATTCATGTAAAGAAGAATGAAAGAATGAATGACGATGAACTTGAGTATATAGCATAATATTGAATCCAAAATGTACACTTTTAATAGGTGGAGTTTAAACATATATCTTCCTATTTTATGAGCTATTTCTTTTAAAATAACATCTATTGCTCTATTTTCTGAATGCAAAAGCAAAAATGCTCACTGCAAAATATCTTTAAAACACCAAGCATTAACAAGAAAATGTAAAGTAAACATAATATCAATAGAAAAATAAAACCACCAGCAAATGTTTTTGTATCTATGCATAGGCATTATTTATATGTACATATTTGGAAACATACTGATATCAATTTTATGTCTTTTTATACATTATTACATTATGAGCAATTCTCATGTCACTAAAAGGTCTCCAACAATATGAATTTTAATGTCTTCATATTGTTCCAGAAAATGAAAGTACAATAATTGAATTATTGTGCTATTGACTTATATTTGAATAATGCATAAAATCAAAATATTGGGGGAGAAAATTTTAAATGGCCTTATCCATAAAACTTTTGTTGTATGTTTGATTATTTCCTTATAATACATTTCTATGTGTCAAATCGCATAGGTTTAAGATTTAGCGTTTTGATCCATAGTGCCACATTGTTTTCCTGATAATTTGTATTATAACTATTTTCAGTAGTTGTGAAAATACTTATTTGATCACACTTGGAATACAGACATTTTAAGATCACTTTTACAGTTTGATAGGACAAAACTGATATAATGAAAATTTTAATGCTGATAAGATTGAACTATTTTTCTATGTTTATTTGCTATTTGTATTTCTTTTTGCATGAGTTACCTGTCTCACATTAGAGGGGGGACCCCTCTAGGTGGTCACAAAGCACCGAGCTGATCTCCCTGTGCTATGCGGCTGCTTCCCACAGGCTATTTTACATTTGGTTGTATATATAAGTCCATGCCACTCTCTCACTTCATCCCAGCTTACCCTTCCCCCTCCCCATATGCTCAAGTCCATTCTCAACATCTGCATCTTTATTCCTGTCCTGCCCCAAATCCTTCAGAACCATTTTATTTTTAGTCCATACGTATGTGTTAGCATACAGTATTTGTTTTTCTCTTTCTGACTTACTTCACTCTGTATAACAGTCTCTAGGTCCATCCACCTCACTACAAATAACTCAATTTCGTTTCTTTTTATGGCTGAGTAATATTCCATTGTGTATATGTGACACATCTTCTTGATCCATTCATCTGTCGATGGACACTTAGGTTGCTTCAGTGTCCTGGCTCTTGTAAATAGAGCTGCAATGAACATTGTGGTACATGACTCTTCTTGAATTATGGTTTTCTCAGGGTATATGCCCAGTGGTGGGATTGCTGGGTCGTATGGTAGTTCTAGTTTAGTTTTTTAAGGAACCTCCATACTGTCCTCCATAGTGGCTGTATCAATTTACATTCCCACCAACAGTGCAAGAGGGTTCCCTTTTCTCCACACCCTCTCCAGCAT
This sequence comes from Eschrichtius robustus, assembly GCF_028021215.1. Classification (NCBI taxonomy): domain Eukaryota; kingdom Metazoa; phylum Chordata; class Mammalia; order Artiodactyla; family Eschrichtiidae; genus Eschrichtius; species Eschrichtius robustus. The sequence goes on from NC_090830.1 coordinate 72,667,692, forward strand.
TTATTGTTTGTAGACTTTTTGATGATGGCCATTCTGACTGGTGTGAGGTGATACCTCATTGTAGATTTGATTTGCATTTCTCTAATGATTACTGATGCTGAGAATCCTTTCATGTGTTTGATGGCAATCAGTATATCTTCTTTGGAGAAATGTCTATTTAGGTCTTCTGCCCATTTTTGGATTGGGTTTTTTTTGATATTAAGCTGCATGAGCTGCTTGTAAATTTTGGAGATTAATCCTTTGTCAGTTGCTTCATTTGCAAATATTTTCTCCCATTCTGAGGGTTGTCTTTTCATATTGTTTATGGTTTCCTTTGCTGCGCAAAAGGTTTAAGTTTCATTAGGTCCCATTTGTTTATTTTTGTTTTTATTTCCATTTCTCTAGGAGGTGGGCCAAAAAGGATCTTGCTGTGATTTATGTCATAGAGTGTTCTGCCTGTGTTTTCCTCTAAGAGCTTTACAGTGTCTGCTCTTACATTTAGGTCTTTAATCCATTTTGAGTTTATTTTTGTGTTTGGTGTTTGGTAGTGCTCTAATTTCATTCTTTTACATGTAGCTGTCCAGTTTTCCCAGCACCACTTATTGAAGAGGCTGTCTTTTCTCCACTGTATATTCCTGTCTCCTCTATCAAACATAAGGTGACCATAGGTGCATGGGTTTATCTCTGGGCTTTCTATCCTGTTCTATTGATCTATATTTCTGTTTTTGTGCCAGTACCATACTGTCTTGATTACTGTAGCTTTATAGTATAGTCTGAAGTCAGGGAGCCTGACTCCTCCAGCTCCATTTTACTTTCTCAAGATTGCTTTGGATATTTGGGGTCTTTTGTGTTTCCGTACAAATTGTGAAATTTTTTGTTCTAGTTCTGTGAATAATGCCACTGGTATTTTGATAGGGATTGCACTGAATCTGTAGATTGCTTTGGGTAGTAGAGTCATTTTCACAATGTTGATTCTTCTAATCCAAGAACATGGTATACCTCTCCATCTGTGTATATCATCTTTAATTTCTTTCATCAGTGTCTTATAGTTTTCTGCATACAGGTCTTTTGTCTCCTTAGGTAGGTTTATTCCTAGGTATTTTATTCTTTTTGTTGCAATGGTAAATGGGAGTGTTTCCTTAATTTCTCTTTCAGATTTTTCATCATCAGTGTGTAGGAATGCAACAGATTTCTGTGCATTAATTTTGTATCCTGCTACTTTACCGAATTCATTGATTAGCTCTAGTAGTTGTCTGGTGGCATCTTTAGGATTCTCTATGTATAGTATCATGTCATCTGCAAACAGTGACAGCTTTACTTCTTCTTTTCTAATTTGGATTCGGTTTATTTCTTTTTCTTCTCTGATTGCTGTGGCTAGAACTTCCAAAACTATGTTGAATAACAGGGGTGAGAGTGGGCAACCTTGTCCTGTTCTTGATCTTAGTGGAAATGGTTTCAGCTTTTCACCACTGAGAATGATGTTGGCTGTGGATCTGCCATATATGGCCTTTATTATGTTGAGGTAATTTCCCTCTATGCCCACTTTCTGGAGGGTTTTTATCACAAATGGGTGTTGAATTTTGTCAAAATCTTTTCCTGCACCTACAGAGATGATCATATGGTTTTTATCCTTCAGTTTGTTAATATGGTGTATCACTTTGATTGATTTGCATATATTGAAGAATCCTTTCATTCCTGGGATAAACCCCACTTGATCATGGTGTATGATCCTTTTAATGTGCTGTTGGATTCTGTTTGCTAGTATTTTGTTGAGGATTTTTGCATCAATGTTCACCAGTGATATTGACCTGTAGTTTTCTTTGTGACATCGTTGTCTGGTTGTGGTATCAGGGTGATGGTGGCCTCGTAGAATGAGTTTGAGAGTGTTCCTCCCTCTGCTATATTTTGGAAGAGTTTGAGAAGGACAGGTGTTAGCTCTTCTCTATATGTTTGATAGAATTTGCCTGTAAAGCCATCTGGTCCTGGGCTATTTTTGTTGGAAGATTTTTAATCACAGTCTCAATTTCAGTGCTTGTGATTGGTCTGTTTATACTCTCCATTTCTTCCAGGTTCAGTCTTGGAAGGTTGTGCTTTTCTAAGAATGTGTCCATTTCTTCCAGGTTGTCCGTTTTATTGGCATAGAGCTGCTTGTAGTAATCTCTCATGATCCTTTGTATTTCTGCAGTGTTGGTTGTTACTTCTCCTTTTTCATTTCTAATTCTATTGATTTGAGTCTTCTCCCTTTTTTTCTTGATGAGTCTGGCTAGTGGTTTATCCATTTTGTTTACCTTCTCAAAGAACCAGCTTTTAGTTTTATTGATCTTTGCTGCTGTTTCCTTCATTTCTTTTTCAATTATTTCTGATCTGATCTTTATGATTTCTTTCCTTCTGCTAACTTTGGGGTTTTTTTGTTCTTCTTTCTCTAATTGCTTTAGTTGTAAGGTTAGGTGGTTTATTTGAGATGCTTCTTGTTTCTTGAGGTAGAACTGTATTGCTATAAACTTCCCTCTTAGAACTGCTTTTGCTGCATCCCATAGGTTCTGGGTCATCGTGTATTCATTGCCATTTGTTTCCAGGTATTTTTTTATTTCCTTTTTGATTTCTTCAGTGATCTCTTGGTAATTTACTAGTGTATTGTTTAGCCTCCATATGTTTGCATTTTTCACAAATTTTTTCCTGTAATTGACATCTAGTCTCATAGCATTTTGGTCGGAAATGATACTTGATACGATTTCAATTTTCTTAAATTTACAAAGGCTTGATTTGTGACCCAGGATATGATCTATCCTGGAGAATGTTCCATGAGCACATGAGAAGAAAGTGTATTCTGTTGTTTTCGGATGGAATGTCCTATAAATATCAATTAAGTCCATCTTGTTTAATGTATCATTTAAAGCTTGTGTTTCCTTATTTACTTTAATTTTGGATGATCTGTCCATTGGTGAAAGTGGGGTGTTAAAGTCCCCTACTATGATTGGGTTACTGTCAATTTCCCCTTTTATGGCTGTTAGCATTTGCCTTATGTATTGAGGTGCTCCTATGTTGGGTGCATAAATATTTATAACTGTTATATCTTCTTCTTGTATTGATCCCTTGATCATTATGTAGTGTCCTTCCTTGTCTCTTGTAATATTCTTTATTTTAACGTCTGTTTTATCTGATATGAGTATAGCTACTCCAGCTTTCTTTTGATTTCCATTTGCATGGAATACCTTATTCCATCCCCTCACTTTCAGTCTGTATGTGTCCCTAGGTCTGAAGTGGGTCTCTTGTAGACAGCATATATATGGGTCTTGTTTTTGTATCCGTTCAGCCAGCCTGTGTCTTTTGGTGGGAGCATTTAATCCATTTACATTCAAGGTAGTTATCGATATGTGTGTTCCTATTACCATTTTCTCAATTGTTTTGGGTTCGTTATTGTAGGGTTTTTCCTTCTCTTGTGTTTCCTACCTCGAGAAGCTCCTTTAGCATTTGTTGTAGAGCTGGTTTGGTGGTGCTGAATTCTCTTAGATTTTGCTTGTCTGTATAGTTTTTAATTTCTCCGTCAAATCTGAATGAGATCCTTGCTGGGTAGAGTAATCTTGGTTGTAGATTTTTCCCTTTCATCACTTTAATATGTCCTGCCAGTCCCTTCTGGCTTGCAGAGTTTCTGCTGAAAGGTCAGCTGTCAACCTTATGGGGATTCCCTTGTATGTTATTCATTGTTTTTCCCTTGCTGCGTTTAATATTTTTCTTTGTATTTAATTTTTGATAGCTTGATTAATATGTGTCTTGGCATGTTTCTCCTTGGATTTATCCTGTATGGGACTCTATGTGCTTCCTAGACTTGGGTGGCTATTTCCTTTCCCATATTAGGGATGTTTTCAACTATAATCTCTTCAAATATTTTCTCAGTCCCTTTCTTTTTCTCTTCTTCTTCTGGGACCCCTATAATTCGAATGTTGGTGTGTTTAACGTTGTCCCAGAGGTCTCTGAGACTGTCCTCAATTCTTTGCATACTTTTTTCTTTATTCTGCTCTGCAGTAGTTACTTCCACTATTTTATCTTCCAGGTCACTTATCCGTTCTTCTGCCTCAGTTATTCTTCTATCGATTCCTTGTAGAGAATTTTTAATTTCATTTGTTGTGTTGTTCATCATTTTTTGTTTGCTCTTTAGTTCTTCTAGGTTCTCGTTAAATGTTTCTTGTATTTTCTCCATTCTGTTTCCAAGATTTTGGATCATCTTTACTATCATTACTCTCAATTCTTTTTCAGGTAGACTGCCTATTTCCTCTTCATTTGTTTGGTCTGGTGGGTTTTTACCTTGCTCCTTCATCTGCTGTGTGTTTCTCTGTCTTCTCATTGTGCTTAACTTACTGTGTTTGGGGTCTCCTTTTCGCAGGCTGCAGGTTCATAGTTCCCATTGTTTTTGGTGTCTGCCCCCAGTGGCTAAGGTTGGTTCAGTGGGTTGTGTAGGCTTCCTGGTGGAGGGGACTGCTGCCTGTGTTCTGGTGGATGAGGCTGGATCTTGTCTTTCTGGTGGGCAGGACTGCATCCAGTGGTGTGTTTTGGGGTGTCTGTGACCTTATTATGATTTTAGGCAGCCTCTCTGCTAATCGGTGGGGTTGTGTTCCTGTCTTGCTAGTTGTTTGGCACAGGGTGTCTAGCACTGTAGCTTGCTGGTTGTTGAGTGGATCTGGGTCTTAGCATTGAGATGGAGATCTCTAGGAGAGCTTTTGCCACTTGATATTATGTGGAGCCGGGAGGTCTCTGGTGGACCAATGTCCTGAACTCGGCTCTCCCACCTCAGAGGCACAGGCCTGACATCCAGCCAGAGCACCAAGACCCTGTCAGCCACATGGCTCAGAAGAAAAGGGAGGAAAAAAGAAAGAGAGAAAGAAAGAAAGACAGAGAGAGAGAGAAAGATAGAAAGACATAAAATAAAGTAAAATAATTGAAATAAAGAATAATTATTAAAACTTTAAAAATAAAAAAAAGGACAGACAGATCCCTAGGACAAATGGTAAAAGCAAAGCTATACAGACAAAAATCACAGAAAGAAGCATACACATACACACTCACAAAAAAGAGAAAAAGGAAAAACGTATATATATCATTGCTCCCAAAGTCCACTGCCTCTATTTTGGGATGATTCGTTGTCTATTCAGGTATTCCACAGATGCAGGGACATCAAGTTGATTGTGGGGATTTAATATGCTGCTCCTGAGGCTTCTGGGAGAGATTTCCCTTTCTCTTCTTTGTTCGCACAGCTCCTGGGGTTCAGCTTTGGATTTGGCCCTGCCTCTGCGTGTAGGTCGCCTGAGGGCATCTGTTTCCCGCACAGACAGGACAGGGTTAAAGGAGCAGCTGATTCGGGGGCTCTCGCTCACCCAGGCCAGGGGGAGGGGGTGTACGGATGCGGGGCGAGCCTGCACGGCAGAGGCCAGTGTGACATTGCAACAGCCTGAGGTGCATTGTGTGTTCTCCCGGGGAAGTTGTCCCTGGATCACGGGACCCTGGCAGTGGCGGGCTGCACAGGCTCCCGGGAGGGGCGGTGTGGAGAGTGACCTGTGCTCGCACACAGGCTTCCTGGTGGCCGCAGCAGCAGCCTTAGCATCTCATGCCCGTCTGTCGGGTCTGCGCTGATAGCCGCGGCTCGTGCCCGTCTCTGGAGCTTGGTTAGGCGGAGCTCTGAATCCCCTCTCCTTGTGCACCCCGAAACAATGGTCTCTTGCCTCTTAGGCAGGTGCAGACTTTTTCCCGGACTCCCTCCCAGCTAGTTGTGGCGCACTAGCCCCCTTCAGGCCGTGTTCACGCGGCCAACCCCAGTCCCCTCCCTGGGATCCGACCTCCGAAGCTGGAGCCTCAGCTCCCAGCCCCCGCCCGCCCTGGCGGGTGAGCAGACAAGCCTCTCGGGCTGGTGAGTGCTGGTCGGCACTGATCCTCTGTGCGGGAATCTCTCCGCTTTGCCCTCTGCACCCCTGTTGCTGGGCATGTGGAAACTTTTCCTCCTTCACAGCTCCCTCCCAGTGGTGCAGGTCCCGTCCCTATTCTTTTGTCTCTGTTATTTCTTTTTTCTTTTGCCCTACCCAGGTACGTGGGGAGTTTCTTGCCTTTGGGGAAGTCTGAGGTCTTCTGCCAGCATTCAGTAGGTGTTCTGTAGGAGTTGTTCCACACGTAGATGTATTTCTGATGTATTTGTGGGGAGGAAGGTGATCTCCATGTCTTACTCTTCCGCCATCTTGAAGGTCTCTCTACTCCTTTATTTTTAATCCATTTTTATTGAGGTGTAATTTTCAAACAACAAAATTCACAGACTTAAAGAGTATGGTTTGATAGGTTTGACAACTGTATACACTGGTGTAACTACCACACAATTAAGGTACAGAAAAATTTTATCACCCAGAAAGTTGCCCTGTGTTCCTCTGCAGTCCATCTCCCCACCTCTGTACCAGACAACCAACAAGATTTGTCTCTGTCACTGTATATTAATTTTGCCTGCTTTTGAACTTGATGTAAATGGAATTATTCAATGTACTCTTTTGCGTTTAGTTTCTTCTGCTCAATACAATTTTAGGCACAGTCCTGATTCAGAGCATGTGGTGACCTGAGATGGTGTAAGTTGCTCCTTAAGAAGAGTGGAGCAATATAAATAAATGCTTATTAGCAATTCATTGTTTTTTTTATTGCTGAGTAATATTCCATTGTATATGCACACACAGCACACTTATTTGTGCATTCACTTGTTGGTGGACATTTAGAGTGTTTCCAGTTTTTGACTACTATGAATTAAGCTGGAGCAGCTAGTAGTACAAGTATATAAGTTATCTATAAATATATGCTTTTATTTCTCTTGGGTAAATATTTAGGATTGGAATTGCTGGTTTGTAGAGTGGATATATACTTTTCTTTTTAAAGAATCTCCCAAACTGATTTCCAATGCGATTGTATCATTTTACATTCCCATCAGTAATGCATAAGAGTTTCATTGGTTCATATCATCTATAATACTTAATATGTCAGGTTTCTGTTTTTTTTTCATTTTAGTCATTCTAGTGGGTATAAAATGGTATCTCATTGTGGTTTTAATATACATTTCCCTGATAATTAATGACACTGAGCATCTTTTCATGTGCTTATCTTTCTTTCTAGGGAAAAACTTATTTCAGCCCAGGTCAATACAAGCTCTGAACCAAGAGTAGGCCTGAAATCTGCAGAAGTAATTCTGAAACATTAGACATTGAATCAAAGGTTCTTGATGAAGAGGAGATGAGTAATCTGGTATTTTAGACTCCATTAAGAGTTGCCATTTTCTATCTGACCAAAAGGCTCATTCTTCAGTCACATTTAAAATCAGCATTCCATCATTTAGAAAAGACTGCTTCAATCTAAGCAAATCTAAGCAAATCAAGATGTGATTCTACAACTGAGACCTCACCCAAGAACTGATCTGTTCACTAAGAAGGAACACTTACAAAATACATAGTTCTCACCACAGCACCTTTTCTAATAAAGGCACTCACATATAAGTAGTAGTAATAAGTAGTACCAGTGAGTAATATGAACAAATATACACTGTCTTCTTCTGCAAATATTAAAGCAGATGACTAAGAGTTGTGGGAAAGAATGTATTTGACTTAGCTGTGATTTGATGATGTTTCCTGATCAGACTGGCTTCTGAGTCAGCAGCTACTAGTATAAGTAAAAAAGGAACCAGAAAGGTTTCCCTTTCTTCAGGTTTTCTATCAAAGCCTGATGACTATTTGGCTGGATACTGTGAAGAGAAATCAAGACTTGGGAAGTGGTACGTCTTTGACTTCTCTTCGGACTATCCAACATTCTATGACTGTCAAGTATGGAATATTTGGCTTAATGGTTTGTGTATAACTTTTAAGGATTAATGGTGGCTTTGTGCCAGCACATCCACAAGATTGTCTGGTTCTCCATCTATCAGCCAAGGTCACAGTCTTTTTGCTAAATCCTCAGCCTCCTTATTATCTGCTGTTTTTTTCTGTTTAGTAGTCCTCTCTTCCTGTTGCTCTAAGTTAATACACAATATTGCACTTAATCAGTCCATCAAAACTGCTCACTGGAAAATATATAAAATTCATTTATTCTAAAGTGTAAATGAAGGACCAATAACTGTTCAACATGCTACTGAGTTTCAAAACATGAGTTATACTTGACTCTTTCCTACCCACTCACCACCTTTCATTTCCCTGTGTATTGAACAAGTCAGTAAAGCCAGTTAGTCCACAAAAGTATGTTGAGTACTTATCTGTTAGGTACTAGCAGTATTGTAGTGAATAAAATAAACATGACACCTGTCCTTGTAAGAATTAAAGCCTCATAGGGAAGACCTTAAAACAATATTTACAAATAGCTAATTAAACAATTATAAGTATTTCTAACACTTCAAGGTAAAGAACATTGTGTTGGAGAGAATATAAATGGAATGGGGGCATTAACTTAAGGGATCAAGGGAGACTTCCTTGTAAACAAAAATGTTTCAGTTGAGACCTGAACTTAAGGAATTAGTAAGGCAGAGAGAGGAGAGAAGAACATCTCAGAGAACAGCATATGTCAAACATTCTCCAAGCTCTGGAATCCATAGGACCCCTTTCCATTTCCCTCATCACCACTTTTATTCCCGCCCTCATCACCTTCTCCATAGATTACTACAATAACCTCATTACCAGTATGCCCTATAAAATTTTGAAAGAGTTCTTTGTATAACATTGCTGTAATGATGTCATCCCTTATTTAAAAACCTACAATGACTTTCCTAAAGAAAAATGGTGACATTCCCAAGTTTTGCATTTTTAGCCCTCTTCAATCTGGACCAAACTTACTTTTCTAGACTTATTTTTCATTAGTTTCCTATCAGACTTATCCATTCACTTTTTTCTCAAAACAATTTTATGCTCTGGGCTGAGTGCCTTTCTTCTCATCATCCATTTCATCCAAAACAAGTCTCTAAATCTCATGTTGAAGAAGGTTTATTGGCAAAATGTATAAGGAATCACTGGCCTCTTAGTAAAAAACATGCCTATACATATATACTTTTTTCTAACAGTGGTTATTTTCCAAATAACTAAACATGAGTTTATCATTTGGTTACTGAAATACATCAAAATTGAAATTTCTGGTACGGAAAAGTTTATTGGGCATTTCATATGAGAGTCAATATAATTTCTGTCTAAATGTTTCCATGAGAATTATCTAATGGTTGGTAGTTCCACTGTCTAAAATAATGACCTAATATAAATCAGTGGGAAACTATATGAAGGGCTTGAGATGGCAACATTTGTTTAAAAGATCTAAAACACGTGCAATATATAATGGTCCTGTGATAAGACCCAGAGCCTGAGCTCAGCAACAAAATTTTAGAAACTATAGGAGTGGCCCAGGTTCAGAGCTCTCAGAAAGAATGATATCCTGTTGTTTGTTGCCATGTGTAGAATAGAAAGTCAGAATAATATTAGCATTCCTATCAAAAGGACTTCCAAATGTGTTCTACATTTTAAAAAAATAAACAGGGTCTTGTTTGTTTTAGAGGTTAAAAAAAACCACTTAGAACAGCTATCTACCAGTGTTATATAAGGAGTCACTGTTTTGTTTATGGCAAAGAGTAAATACTTTTACATAACAAAGAGGAAAGAAAACAAGATTCTCTTTCTGAGATGGATGGATAGGTGCTATCATAAATCCTGTGCTTCAAGGTGTCACTGAATTTAGGATAAGTCACACTCACCTCGTATATGTCTAGATTACTTACGTTCTAATTTGGAAATAACACAAAATAGTTTCTAAATTTAACTATTCTTGCTTAATATATATACAACCAACACGTATTTTAGGAAAAATAACAGATAGTCAAACATTTATTCCCAAATATAGAAAAACCAAAACTGTATATAGAAATCCAAACTTTTGTATACCATCATGAGTGACACAAATGTATGTCTATATGCACATGCTGTCAATGACATTTCTGAAAATATGATGCTGAAGAATTAAGAGAATGGGGAGTTGCTGTTCAATGGGTATGAAGTTTCAGTTGTACAAGATGAATAAATTCTAGAGATGTGCTGTACCACATCGTGCTCATAGTTAACAATACTGCTTTGTGCACTTAAAAATTTGTCAAGTTAAAAAAATTTAAAAATAAATAAATAAATAAATAAAAGCTCTGAAAGTATTAAAAAAAAAATTTAAGAGGATAGATTTCATGTTAAGTGTTCTGCCACAATTTTAAAAGGGGGGTGGGGGAGGAAGACTGAAAGAAACCCCACATAGCAAATAAAATTTTTGCAATTCAGAAAGTTTCAATGAATATACATTTACTAAGCATGTCACACTATTTCATAAAGGATTTCTATTAATTGAATAAAAAGTATCATGAAAACAAGGCTTGACATAAACAACAAATACGGTTCTAAAGTATTTTGTACCCTGAATTATTATGAAATACATTTATGTGAAGTGTACAAAGCCAATCATTTGAAGGAGGTCTTTCCTGAATCTTTCCGATAAAGTGATGAGACCCTTCATAAAATAGCCTCTCCTCACATACCTATTTCTTAAACATGACTGAGAATTGGGTCATTCTAAAGTGAGAAAATTATATATTTATTGATTAAAATGGTACTCTGTTGGATTTTACTTTGTTTACAGTATTAGAACACACCTAAAGAATTTTTCCCCATTCATGTATTTTATTTTATTTTTATTTATTTATTTTTTTAAATTAATTTATTTATTTTACTTTTATTTTTGTCTCCGCTGGGTCTTCGCTGCTGCGCATAGGCTTTCTCTAGTTGCGGTGAGCGGGGGCTACTCTTCGTTGCAGTGTGCGGGCTTCTCATTGCAGTGGCTTCTCTTGTTGCGGAGCACGGGCTCTAGGCACGCGGGCTCAGTAGTTGTGGCTCACGGGCTCTAGAGCACAGGCTCAGTAGTTGTGGTGCATGGGATTAGTTGCTCCATGGCATGTGGGATCTTCCCAGACCAGGGCTCGAACCTGTGTCCCCTGCACTGGCAGGCAGATTCTTAACAACTACGCCACCAGGGAAGCCCCTTCATGTATTTTAATAAATAATTAAGTAATGTAAGAGTTTCCAACATGAGATTCTAAACCACAGAAGCCGAAAAGTCTAGTCCAGCCTCAGATGTTAACTTGCTGGTCTGTGTAACGGCTCTGCCATATTCTGGCCCTGATACCTGGAAGAGTTAGTTAACTATTTTATGCCTCAGCTGCTGCATCAGTAAAATGAGGAGTAAACAGCACTTACGGCATAGATTTTTTGTGGGGGATGAATAAATGCTATAGGTAAAGTGCATACTGCTGGTCATACATTGAGTGCCCAATAAACATTAGCTCTACCGTATCATCATCATCATAGAACTCCAGAATTTGCAAAGTTTTTCAAATTTTTGAGAATTTTCTTATGTGGAGAGAAAGCCCTATGAAATGGTCCTGTCTTTTCCTGGATTTTCAGACTTAAAAAAAAAAACTGGTTTTGTTTTGTTTTGCCTCGCTTTGCTTTCTTGACACACTGATGGAACAGCAGGTGGTTAACTGTCAGGTTTTTATTTTTTATTTTTTTATTTTTTAAACATCTTTATTGAAGTATAATTGCTTTACAATGGTGTGTTAGTTTCTGCTTTATAACAAAGTGAATCAGTCATACATATACATATGTTCCCACATCTCCTCCCCCTTGCATCCCCCTCCCTCCCACCCTCCCCATCCCACCCCTCTAGGTGGTCACAAAGCACCGAGCTGATCTCCCTGTGCTATGCGGCTGCTTCCCACTAGCTATCTATTTTACGTTTGGTAGTGTATATATGTCCATGACACTCTCTCACCCTGTCACATCTCACCCCTCCCCCTCCCCATATCCTCAAGTCCATTCTCTAGTAGGTCTGTGTCTTTATTTTTTGTGTTCAAAAGAAAAGGAAGGAAAAGTTTAGAGAGTTTAGAGAGGCCTAGTAACTTGTAAGGCACCAGATATATCTCCTCATCACTAATCAAATCAGTCAATATTTCATTTCTGAACCAGGGAAGCAGATCCAAGTTAGGGATAAATGTCAAGACGATGACTGTCCTTTGATGGTCAGTGACCAGTCTTTCCTCCACTCCAGCAATGAAGTCAATTGCCAATTTACAGGCCACTATGTTCCTTGTCTATTCTCCTAAGCCGGGTGTCCCATAAAGCAGAGAAGACAATGGTTTTAGGGAGCCAAACACTAGGACAAGGGAAATGCTTTCTGTCTGTGTGCTCTGTTAGCTGCAAACTGCATGGAGAAGCCACGTTCTGGCTCACACAGAGGAAAGAGAAGTCCAGCGTTGCCACAGCTGTCACTGGCCTTTTCCATTTCCCAAGCAGAAAGCAGAATTGAATGGGAACCAAAACTATTGAGATCTTCCTACCCACCTGTGACTAAATGAGTCAAATGAAGAGCAAAAAGGCAGATGGCCCTGGAGTTAATGAGAATATCACAAGACCACAATTCTGTTGAAATATGATTTTGCTACCTTAGCTTTCTGTACAGAATTGAACCAACTGACCCCTCCCTCCAACATTTTTCCCCAAGATGGGACTAGTTATTCTCATGAGGGTCCTTTATCAGAAGACTGGCTTCAAGTCCAAGGGTGTCCAAGATAGTCTCAAATCCTATAATAGTCTGGGTTTGCTCTGACTCCTTCTACACCAGAACTCTTTTCTCAGACATTGATCACTTCAAGCATCAATAGTTTTTCTAGCACTTTATTCCTAAATCAATAGCCTGCTTACAGTAAGTCCTAAAGATGAATTATCACATTTATAGCTATTTTCCTTATACCTTCATTTATATCTGTAAGCAGTGTTCTGATTAGACCTCCTGCTTTAAAGCTTCATCGGCTCACGCGGCATCACTCACCCTGTATTCTCCACTCTTTTCCTGGATTTTGAGTCTTTTCGAATTGCCACTAACCATATGAATTACCCTCCCCCGCTTCCATTTCTGTCTTTCTTGGCATCTTGACCTCAATTTCTTTCTCCTCCTCCACATTTACAGCATATCTCCATTGCTCTTCTGGCCAACTTGCATAGCACAACATTTTCTCCCTACTGTAGCTAAATCTAAATCTGCAGCTGTTTTAATATGGCATCTGTGGTTAATTTTTGGTGCAATATTGTACATCTTGAATGACAGCGATGTCCAGTGCTACTGCAAAATTATGCAAGACTTCAGACGGATGGAACCTATTAACCTACTGTAAACTAATGCATTATGGATGTGGCATGACACTTAACTGCACTATACAGTACCTGTATGGGGAAACTCCAGGTACTTTCAACCACTTAACAGGTAAGGACATTGCATCACTTTCCTGCTGCTGCAGTGCTCTATAATTTTACCACTTACTTGCTCCCAAAATAGCATCAAGAGAACAAAGAGAAGATGAAATCTGCACGAAGTTCCCAAACGTTGCTTATTTGGCTCAGCTATCTGTTAATTTTTCTAGGTTACGGGATTGTTCTGGGTGACTTTTGACAACATGAGAATGCTCCCCTCTACCTTTAGTGATGAGACAAGGGGTTTCACTGAGGAAAACTTAGTGAAAAAGAGTAAGCCGACAAATATACCAGGGTAAACCAAATCTTGAAATGAATACATTTGCATTCTGGCAGCTTGAACAGCAGGGTTATTTGAGAGAGCGGCACTGAAGAGAATGAGCTCTGTTAAGGGCAGCCGAGAGCTAGATTTTGCTAGTTAAGCATTTAAAGTAAAACAGAGGCAACTGGAAGCATCATTTTGTACTGGAAAAAAAGAAACAGGGTTTAGAGTAAGAAACAATTAACTTTCAAATATCAGCATTGCCCCTCTATAGTTGAGTGATTCAAGCAAGTTACTTAACCTCTCTGAATCCGTTTCCTCACCTGTAATCACAGAAAATACTTTCCTTACCTGCTTTTTGAGAAGATAATTTTATGTACAGCGCCTAGGGTGATGCCTAGCTTATAGCAGTTACTCCAGTTTTTAAGGGTGGCAGAGGAACATAATTATACAGGGGTTGGAGGGAAAAAATATAAAATGCTGTCTTAGGAATGAAAGAGTAAGTGCTGAAGTTAGACAAAAGCAATTAAAATAGCAAAAAGAAATTTTGTTCACCTTGCAAGTTTATAAAAAATAAAAATAAAAGAGATCAATGAGCTGACAAGGTCAGATGGCAAAAGACAAGCTAAGTAAGACAAGCTAAGAGAGAAAGGAAAAGGTGAGAGAAAAGGAAAAGTAGCAAACAGATGAAAATTCCAAAGACAGGTATAAATGAAGCTTTGCCTTTCCAGTAAGCTATTACGAGGACATTAGGGACTGTAGGAAAGAAGCTTAGGTCCTTTAGCTGACCTGGGTAGGAAGAGAGACAGGGAGAAAGCATTGATTCTTTTTAGATTAAAGAAGTAGAAATAAAGAAAGTAATTAACAGGAAAAAAAAAAAAAAGATAGCTAGTGGGAAGCAGCCGCATAGCACAGGGAGATCAGCTCGGTGCCCACCTGGAGGGGTGGGATAGCGAGGGTGGGAGGGAGATGCAAGAGGGAGGAGGTATGGGGATATATGTATATGTATAGCTGATTCACTTCGTTATAAAGCAGAAACTAACACACCATTGTAAAGCAATTATACTCCAATAAAGATGTTAAAAAAAAAAAAAAAAAAGACCCCAGGGAGACAATGCAAGCTACGTCGTAAACAGTGTGTCTGCAGAGGGCTCAAGCCTTCCAGTTCTGACGGCGTCCTTGGCTGAAGGGGCGCTACAGGAAGTGCGCTAATGAGCAGAGGGGCACGGTGCTGAGAGCGGCAGCTGCCGAGCTTACTGGTCAGGCAGCAGTTTTTTCATTTCATAAATCAATTACAATATGCTATATTGATTTCACAAAGTCAGCAGGACTTAAAAAGTTAATGAGCAAAAATATTTTTTTATTATTTTTGAGAACACTGCAGTGTCTACAGCTTAGCACATTCGGCAGAAAGACAAATGGAGGCTTTGGCTGCCTCAGTGTCATTCCATCCTAGCCCCCTCCGGAGTTCCTCATTTTAGCATCAGCAAGGAATGTGGAGCTGGCCTAGGACCCTGGTGCATTATGCCAGTGAAACCTCTCTCTGGTATCTGGAGCAGAGGCAGCCCCAACTAATGTGCCTGCGTTTAGGCACTGTCGAGTTTTGTATGGGTGCCCAAGACTCTCCAGATGGAGCAAACAAGGGAAGGAAAGAGAAATCCATCTGACGAAGGAAACAGAATGCAGCAGGACTGCATTTGTGATTGCGGTTCTTGATAAGTAGTTATGGAACTGTTCTTCCAAACCACAGTAACATCTAAATGGGAGTTTTTAATGAGCCATTTCTTTTGGACGATACCAAAAATTGGAAAATTGCTGAGGGGTCTATTCTGCCAATCAACCCCAGGCCCAGTGCCAAGAACAGCAGCTCAAGTGGAGGGGAGCATGGATACTTTGCCTTGTCTCCACAGCAAGAGCAGTTTTTCCCTGCATACAATTTTCAGGAAAAATGGAAAGGGAGAAAATAAATTGTGGGCCATTAATACTAGTATATTAGTATAAAATAAGCTACTAGTCACTTATTAATTTCAGAAATATTTATACCAACACAATTTGTACCTTAATAAAAACAGAAAACTTTGTTTCAATTAACCTATTTACAAATTTCAGTAAGAACTCCTTGCTTTTCATGGAAACTTTAGGAAACACCATGATTACACATAGAGGGAGAAAATCCTTCTTTCCAAGTATTCCCATCAGAATCATAATATTGTTTACTTAGCAACACCAAATATAAGCAATTTTATGATATCTTTTTATACATTTTTCCTAAATAAAATAGTCTTTTTTATTATATTTGGCATTTCAAGATCGTATATCATTTCTTTTTCTTAAAATAGTCTGTGTATTGGCTGCTGCATTGGCTTTTAATTAACTCAGCTATATTTATGAGAACATATTTCCTTTAACTTTCCCCATGAGCTCTGGGAAATAGCGATGTGAAATTTTCCTATACTTATTAGTCCTCCCAAGATACTGTTAGGAAATAGAACCTATAATACCTAGAGAAATGTGATCTCAATTTACGAAAGTGTACAGTGAGAATATTGATTCCCTCCACACTCCCCACCTCCCACTATCCCTGTGCATTATGGGATTTTTACGGCTGACATATAGTCTAGTACACACACACATACCAAAAATAAAAAACCCTCAGAGGTCATAGTGCCTTTGTATAAACAGACAAAATAGAATGGACTCAAATTACATTTATATTGTCCTTTCAGTGGAGATAGAGAGAGAGAGAATGCCTGATGTTTCAAATAACCAGAGATGTGCACTGATGAAGAGGGATGTGAAAGAGAAGCACCTCCCTCCATAATCCTGTCTAAAACACTAGGAGCATCGTGGTGGCGCCCAGGAAAGACACATCTGACCTCACTAAGGGAGGATTTCAGGGGACCAGGACCAGGAAACAAGGATCACACTTTTTTTTTTTTTTTTTTTTGGTAAAAAGAACAGTGCCCATGGAAAAAGAGGTTTGGATTCTATCCTAGCTCTTCTACTACCAAGATCTGTAAACTTAAGCAAGTTGCTTCATCGTAGGTATACAAGAAAATATGAGAGTTTTAAAGTAAAGTGTCCCTAGATAATTCTTAGGTCCAAAACTCATGATTTTATTAAGACTGTTCCATTTCATTAAGGCAATACTGCTACCTGCTCCAAGAAGTGGCACTGTGTTACAATGAATCTACACATGTATGCTTGATGGAATTGATATTATCTCTTCATGAACCAAGTGCAGGTGGAAAGGAGTTATTAGTAAAGAAAGGTTTTATAAAGTAATAGCTTTTCTCCTTGATAGATAGAGAATTCTGAATGTTTAAGACTAATGTGTTCCTTTAATATTCCTGAGTTCTGTTGCATGTGTGTATACACACACACACACACACACACACACACACATACACATACATTGGGGGTGATTATTCAGATTTTTTTGACAAACCTCGCCTAACACACGTTAGTTAATTGGCATCAAAGTTAACTCCTGGAATAATAAGAATAATGACAAAATAGATCTAATTTTAAAACGAATTACACCTGAAGCTAATATACTGTTGTATGTCAATTATACCTCAATAAAAAAAAATAAATGCAGTATTTTCAATCTAGTTGGGATCAAGGTGATAGTTGCATTCTTCATCTAAACACTATGCCATTTATGAATTAGATAGAAAAAAAGTAATATCACTACTCTTGAACATATAAATTATAAATGGGAAAAAGTTACAATTTAATTTATGTCTCAAAGTGGAAAGAGATTTCCACTTTCTACCCCCTTACTCACTAATAAGTTAATGTTTATCTCTAAATGTCTCTGATAAATGATGAAAAAATTTACCAATAAATAAATCCTGTTAAAATTTTACTGTTAAAATTTACTATCTTTTAAAAATGTACTATTCTTGGGTTACAAAATAAGTACTGTTAAAAATAATAGCTAACATTTAGGTGCTTGCTATGTGCTAGACTCTGTGCCAAGCCCTTTGCATGCATTATGTCATTTAATTCTTAAAACAATCCTGAAGGGTAGACACTATTATTACCTCAATTTTATAGTAGATAGTAACTGAGACTTAGACATACTAAATATCTTCGCCAACGCCACAGAGTAAGTGGTAGTATTAAGTCTCATCTCTTTACCACTGGAAACTGAGTTCTCAAGCATTCATTCCATCGGCAAATATTTACTGAGCACCTAACACATGCCAGGCATTATTCTAGGTGTTATCTACTACCAAAACTACTTTTTTAGCTCAAGATAACACACTGACCAGAAATTAATATATTTCAGAGAGTTACAACATTCTTTCAGAATGTGGTTTCACTTACCAGGATAGAGAACCAAAAATCCAGAAAACAGCTGATCAACTTGCTAAAGAGACACCAAGAAGATAGCAAATATTATTCTGAATATGTAAATACTATAAAATAGAGTGATAAATAATAGAAAGGGGGAACAAGAAGGAAGGCAAGAAGACTAAGGAGTTAATTTCTTCTTGCATGGAGAAGACAGGTGAAATTGTCTAAATATAAATATGAGAGAAAAGGAGATAACCAAAGGTAAGTCTAAGGAAACAAAATCTGTGTTTCTCAGGAAGTCATTTTGGTCTCACAAACAGAAGAAAGAAATGAAGTTAGATTTTAAATAATACACCGCTATATAAACTTGATCTTCAAATTATTTCTCAGTGAATTAATGATTCCTTTTCATATTACTAGGGTACATTGAAAGTATAGCCTGCAGATGTTTTACCTTATTATTTCCTTCCTTTATGTCTTTTTTTCTTGTTAATACTTATGCGACTTAAGAAAATGTGCTACAAATAGGAAAATGAAAATGTAAATATGTTATTTTTAGTAAGTTTCCTTTCACTCCTCACAGAATAAACAAAATTAGGTAAAGGCACATCACACAAAATATTATCATTTACTGATACATTTTTCTTGCTTCATTTTTGCTTTTTCAGTACAATGGGGACATTGATGCAAAGTCAGAGATCTGGTACCTGTCTAGATCTCACCTTTATTTCTTATAAGACGTTCCCCTTGCTTACTACACTTGAGCCAAAATCTTTCAGTTCCACAAACATACAGAGCTCATCCCATCTTAGTTTCTTTGTCTCAGATGTTGCCTTTGTCTAGAATGTTCTCTTCTAAATTTTCTCCTCATGGATGCCTTCCTCAAGACTCATATCATCTATTACTTCATCAGAAAGGCCTTGCCTAACCACCTTTTTCAGTCATGGGTGGGTAGGAAATAAAAGATGCAATCATAAGTATAATTAACAAGGGGATTATTTGTTATAGTAATATAATTTTGATTTATTATAATATATATTAGGGAATAAAGATATAATGTAATAGGCACTACAGGAGTCAAGGAGGAGTGGTTACCACCCTTAGGGGTGAGAGAGTAAGGGAAGGAGCAGTTCCTAAAACTCAGAGCATGAAAATGTATGGAGAGTTTCACCCAACAAGAACATGGCCTTAGATAGAGGAAAACACTCACTGCCCATCAGTGGGGACCCGGCGAGGAGGGTCCAGGGGTATATAGACGCAGCCCTCACCTTTACTAAGTTCTCAAATCTTCTGTCAAAGGTTCCCATTGGTCAAACACAACCAGAGGCCAGTGGCAAGGGAGCCCAATGATACAGTCCAGAAAGATCAGCCTCCTAAAGTATAAAGCAGTGTAGAGAAGAGCAAAGAACAGATCAGGCGGGGCACATGGAGAATATCCAGCATACCACCCAATCTGGTTGCCCACTGGCACTCCCTGCCACATCACTTTCTTTTAATTTTTTGCATTGCATTTACAACTCTGATATTTTCTTCTTAATTTGTGTATCTGTTTCTCTAACTGTAAACTCCAGGTTTTTCTGTCTTGTTCATCACTATGTCCCAAAGACTAAATTAATGCCTGTATATATTTAAGCCTTCAATAAATATTTCTTGAATTAATTAGGTTAGCAAGACTTCTATGATTTAAAACAATGACACAGAAAAATCTAATTGTTAATGGGGAAATAGTCTGCAGTTTATAGGAGAATGGTACATAATGATATCTTATTTCACATAACAAGAATTTTGGAGCGAATTATTCATAGGCAACTATAATGAGCTTACAACCCCATGGCTATCAAGCTGACCCCTTTGATTTACCATAACTATCAAATGGAGAGAGATCATGCCACATATGTCAGAGTTAACATGGAGGTTAAATGACACATATGATAGTCATTTATTTCCTTACCCACTCATTTATTCATTCAACAAATCTTTATTGAACACCTACTGTTGGCACTGGGGATACAGCAGTGAACCAACTCACTAAATTTCCTGTCCTCATAATGACTACATGTAAGGAAGAGGTCAAGGTCAGGTAGGCTTCACTAATAAGCTGAAATCTGAGCAAAGATGTAAAGAAAGCAAGGAGAAGAAACCAAGCAAATTTCCAGAAGAGTGTTCTGAACAGAAAGAATAGCCAGGGCAAAAGCCCTGACGTGGTGTCTGGAGCAAGATGTGCACGTTGTAAGCAGTGAAGACAAGGCAGCACTGATAACAAAGGGAAGCAGTGTGTTGTGAGGGGTCAGCTTTTCCTCTTAACGAGATAGGTGGCCACAAAGTGACACATGACATGATCTAATGCACACTTTAACAAGAGAACAAGGCAGGATTAGAGAACCAGTTATAAGAGTATAGCATTAATTCAGGTGAGAGAGGTTGATGTGAGAAGTGGTCAGAGTCTGTGGATCTATATTTGAAGGTAGAAGGGAAATGACTTCCTGGTGACAGAGCGTGAGGCTGAAGAGTAAGAAAGGAGTCAAGGATCTTGCTGAGGTTTGGGGTCTGACCAAATGAAGATGCTCAGGAAAAGTTTGTTTGCTGTTTGTCTGTCTGATTTGTTTGCTTTCTATTTGACTCTGAGAAAAAAGATTTATTCAGTTATTTTTCACCTCATTGCCATGAAAATTCACCCAAGTTATCATTGTCTCATAGCCAAAAATCACTGAGGAAATGTGTGGTCCTTAAACTTTGTGAAGTTAACTTTGGAAGATCATTATTTTTCTATGCAAAGACAAACCACTACACTTCGAATTTAGAATACTGAACATAGGATAAGACTTTGGCAAAATAGATGTTTCAAACCTATTTCATTTTTGTGATTTTGGTTCATGATAACTAAATTTGGATATTTTGAAAACTGAATTTTGATCCAGATTTAAGCAGTGACTTTAAAATTTGATTTTTTCCAATAGATTAAAGTTATCCTTTTTATGCAGAAGGTTTGGAAAAATCAAGTTTTCATACTAATCAAATGGTCTTTTTAACAAATATTTCCATTGTCTCAAACATGGGTTACCAGATTATAAAGAATTAGAATACAATAATGTGTAATTAGCTTTGCAAATTTATTTAATATAATTTAAGTTTTTAATCAATAATTCAGCGTGCTTTATTTAGGGCAGTAGAGCCAATGTAGTATAGTGAAGGAGCACAAGCTTTGAAGACAGAAACTAAATGCAAATTTCCAACTCCCTCCTAACTTCCTAGCATCATGAACTTGGATCAGGTTCCCTAATCTCTTAATCTAAGTATCTCTGTATATGTATAAATGATACCCCAAATAATTCAACCTCATAAGGTCATTGAGAAGATTATATTTAAGTTTTTGTTTATTTGGATTCAGATCATTTGAAATTTACTAGTTTAATATAGATTAGAAATTTGATAGAAATCAAAACAACATTTGAGTCAACACAATGATTTTCTAGCTATTACACAGATGTTTATCTAAAACTAAAGTATATATTTTCTATTTCTACTCTACAAACTCAGTCATTCGTACTAACTTGGAAAGCTCTGACCTCTGGATACTGTGTGTTTTTTATTCAGTGGTCAGTGTATTTATTCTGAAGATAAATACATTTTCAGACTAGCATGCAGTATTTTATAGCATGGTGAAGAAGCTGATATTTTCATTATGATTTACCATGTTACATCAGTCTTTCTGACTTCCAAAAATATCAGTTCTTGTTTAAAAACCTTCAAAATATTCTGCAGTCTGATTAGGTCTCCTCTCAATATTAGAAGTTAAAATAAGGCCACAGCAAAGGAAAAGGGAGATGGGTGAAATTTGGTTTTCCTACTTAATCTCCATTCCCAATAACAACACTTACAATGGATGGATAATTATAAACCTCCCCTGAAACTCTGCCCTCCCACCCAACACACAGGCTTAAATGACCAGGTTCACCTCTTCGCTCTGACCACCCCATTGCTGGCTCATCTCCCTCTTCATTTCCTTACATATCAAGGTGCTCCCTGAGGCTGGACCTCAGTTCTCTCTCTCACTTAAAAAAAAAAAATCCCTTTCTAACCTTTCATCTGTCAGCCTCATTACCTCTCGTGGAAGTCAAAAGTGTTTTCTACCTTCCTCACATTTCCTGGGTGTGTTATCTGTTTCACTTTGATGGCTCTTGTCTAGTAACTAGAAATGAAGAATCAGGCAGAGATTTGGATTAAAAACCTTTTTCAGGTGATGCCAAGATCTTACCCCTCTTTTCTCTCCCACTGGGGCTGGCAGAGGGTCCTCTTCAAGCCTGATACTTAACTCTTGAATTAATCAGCTGTTATTTCGGAATACAGCATAAACCTCACATTATTAATACTTATCAACTTATTCCTTAAAGCCCACAGAAACAAGCATTTTGGCAGAGGCATATCATTGAATATGAAAGATGATTCTTTCAAAAACTTGCTTCTTGGTTATATTTTTTATGTGAAACAGAGTTAGACTAATTTAATGGCTAAATTTGTTTTCATTTCATTTTGTGAAATAAAATGTGTGCTTCAGATGCTATACTATGGTTATATGTCATGTATGTTTTGTCATATACATTTAGCTTGATACATCATCACCTCAAACATCTACTTCGCTGACATACAAGAGACTGATACACATTTTGAACAAGGCTTTGCATACAAATGTGAGTAGCTTACGTAACACAACAGATAATTTGTACAGAACAAGGCTACTTATTTAAATTTTAAAAGAATTTACCTCTAGATTGGTTTTTAAATGAGCTTTTCATATTTGGCTGCTGGTCTGAGCCCAACCAGGAAATAGCGTTGAGTTTTTTTATTACCTGCTAGAATGTAAAATCTCAAAGAAGAGAAATTACATTATTATTTTTTAATGGTACCACAATTTAGCACAGTGCCTGACCCTTAATTAGTGCTCAATAAATATTTGTTGAACTGAATTTAAAAATCAAAATAATCATTTCAATACCTTGGTTTATACACACATTTTAGGAACAAGTATATTATTCAGAGAAAGACACACCAATAATCCTAACATAAAACAGATGACGGCAGGAAGCCCATCTCAACATGAGATGGGTTAACAGAGTCTCCATTTTCTATGAGTTTGTTTTACAAGCTGTGAGTGACGGTGTTGAGCTACTGTCCGATTGTTTCTGCTGTCCAGCTGAACCTGTTTCATGAACCAAGTCAGGTCCTCTTCCTTGGTAAAAATAATGAAGCGGGGCCAGTGAGTTCCACTGCCTCCCAGCATCTAGAGCAGCCATCCACCACCCTGCAGTTCTGAGGCCCAGCAAAGGGACTCAGAAAATACGGCCTTACTCTTTCAGGCCACCACCATTCTGAATAACTGCATCCTTTTTTCCCATTTAAACAGGAAAGATGCACAGAGCCTCAACCCACCCATTACTTCATGATTTCAAGAAATACAGAATAATTTGTACAGTTGTTGAAAATATTTTCTGCCTGGAATTTCTAGTCACCAAACTATTTCAGAGTTTCAGAGAAGTTTCACATGGATTGTTCCTAGATTATTTGTACATGGAGACCTAGAGAATAACAGAAAGACTTAGAAATCATCTACTATAATACCTGCATTTATCATTCAAGGTAACTGAGGAACAGAAAGACCAAGTGTTACTCTAGGTAACACAGCAAGTTAGGAGCCAGGAATGAATCAGATAAGTGTCCTCCTCCTACACTCCACCATGGATACTGCATATTTATAGCATAGCTAACACTGAACTCTTTAGGGTTCATTTGGACAATCTGGAATTTGTAAAATATCACGTACGACTACATGATAATGTTCATAGATTGAACTATGTAACCAAAAACTGTCCCTTTCCAATGTTGACATTCCATTCAACGGAAGTTTCACTAGAATTATGGGCATCTTTATCATGTCAGTTCTTGTCAATCAAGTATAGTCTAGTTAATTTGCCTTGCATGGTGGGGCAAGCACAGTGTCACTATGCCTATGAATACTTAAAGCTTTTTGAGTAGTCAACTGGCATGCATTAAATATTTTAGTGATACAAATACTCGCTGGTGGTAAAAGTCTTACAAGATATCCTGCAGAAAAACCCTCAGAAAATAATCTATGACCTTGAATAATAGATATTCTATAACACATACATAGGGGTTTTATACATGAACAGCACTTTAAAGTTTTCCCAACTTTTTCAAATATTTAATGAAGTTAAAACACCATTGTGTTAAGTTTTCTAAATTTTTATCTTTTAAAAGATAAAAAGATAAAGTGATTTTTTTTTATAAATTTATTTATTTTATTAATTTAATTTTGGCTGCATTGGGTCTTTGTTGCTGCACGCAGGCTTTCTCTAGTTGCGGCGAGCGGGGGCTACTCTTTGTTGCGGTGGCTGTGCTTCTCATTGCGGTGGCTTCTCTTGTCGCAGAGCATGGACTCTAGGCACACGAGCTTCAGTAGTTGTGGCACGAGGGCTCAGTAGTTGTGGCTCGCAGGCTCTAGAGCGCAGGCTCAGTAGTTGTGGCGCACGGGCTTAGTTGCTCCGTGGCATGTGGGATCTTCCTGGACCAGGGATCGGACCCGTGTCCCCTGCATTGGCAGGCAGATTCTTAACCACTGCGCCACCAGGGAAGTCCCAGTTACTGGTTTTTAAATGCTCTGCACATTGCTCATCAAGACATAGATTTCTGTGTGCCAATGTCCAGAAAGTAGTTTGCTCTTCGGAGATAATACTTCTTTTAAAAGGGACATTTGATCAATATCAATAGGCTAAGAAAATTGTATTAAAATTAAATAACTGGTAATAGTCATTTTTATGTCATTCTCTATTTATTTTGATTTTTGAAATATTTTAAAAGCATTTATTTGAACATTTTTAAATATCACTAAGTAAATATAAATATTTCATAGACTCAGTGAAAACAAAATATTTTATCCACCATCAATAACATTTGTCAGAATGCTGTGCTGTTTAAACTTGATAAAATGTACCATGTGTAGGATATTTTCTAGTCACCTGTGTTATACAGTTGCCACGATAACCTCAAATACTTTTATTTCATCAGTTCTGATTATTTTACACCAAAGACACTCTCCTCATTCTAGAAAACAAGGCCATCTATTAACCACTTCTGTTGGCTGCTAGCCCTCATATTACCCTCTCAGTATCTCTTAGATCCTCTTTCATTACATCTTTTTGACAGCTGATTTGATCCAGTACCTGTCTTTAAGTACAATCTTAATGCTTTTGATTACCAAGCTTCTATCTCTAGTCTTGACTCCTCAATTTAGTCCAAAACTGAACTCTACAACTCTGTCTTTGTCTCACTTCCCACCCACCCCCACTTAATGCATCCTAGCCAGACTGACCTTTTCACAGTAACTAGAACACTGAGGTTATTTCTCATTGTTTTCCCTATTATAAACCAATCTGCAGCAACATATCCTTGTATCTCTCCTTAGGTACATCAACACTTAGGATATGGACTTCCTCAGCTTTACCAGATGTTGCCAAATTGCTCTCCCAAGAACTAAGGTCAATTTACATTCCAACCAGCAGTAAATAAAAGTTTCACTTTCTGCACCACCTAGACATTTGGTATTGGCATGCTTTAATTTTTAACATCTAATGGCTATGACGTGTAATCTCATTACTGATTTAATTTTTATTTTCCTAATAACTGGTGAAGCTGAACATCTTATCATACATTTATTTGTCCTTTTCTGTAAATTGTTTGTTTATATCCTTTGCCTATTTTACATAGGTTATTCGAGGCTTTTTCTTTTTCATTTTGTTTGTTTCTTTGTTTAGTTTCTAGGAGTTCATAATACCATCTGGGTACAAATCCTTTGTCAGTTCTTTGTCTTACAAATATCTTCTTACAGTCTGTGGCTTGTTTTTTAACTTTGTTTACGGCAACCTTTCATTACACAGAAGTTTAAATTCTAATGTATTCAGTTTATCAATCTTTTCATTTAACATTTAATGCCTTATTTGGTAAATTCTTTTTATCCCATAGTTATAGAAATATTTTCTTCAATTTTCTTATCACCATTTTAACATTTTGTTGATCACATTTAAGTCTTTGACCCACTTGTTTATTTTTGTCCATTGCGTGAAATAGGAATCTAATTTTAATTTTTCTCTGTGCATATCTATCACTTATTAATTATTCCATTCTTCCTACCTCCCCTCAATTTTTAATGCCTACCTAGTTATACACCAAGGCCCTTATGAGTGAGGATTGCTTTAAGGCTCTCTATTCTCTTCAACTTGATGATTTTTCTGTCTCTGCACTATTATCACACTACTTCAATTATCATAGCTTTATAATAAACATTTATATTGGTGTTTCAGATATCCATTGCTTCAAAACAAACTGCTGCAAAACTTAGTGGATATTTTTAAATCATTATTTTTCATGAATTTCTGGGTACTCACAGAATTCTGCTTCCTGGGGCATCTGCTTGGGCACTGGGACAGCAAAGAGCTCCAAAGTAGCCTTTTTCACATGGCTGACCTTTGGTGCTGGCTGTCAGGTCAGCTGGGGTTGTCAACCAGAAGCCTTTATTTTCCTCTTCGTGGGTCTCTCCACGGGGCTGCTTGTGGAGCAGAACAAATAGGGTCTAAGGAGACGTGTTGCAAGTTGCAGATCTCCTAAGGCTTAGCCTCAGAAGTGGCTCAGAGTCACTTGTTATATTGGTCCAGTAGTTTCAAAGGGAGGTAAAATAGAATCTGCCTCTTGACGGGGGAAGTAGCAACGTTACATCGCTAAAAGGCATGTGGGAAGAGAGACAGTGTTGTAGCCATATGTGGAAATACAGTCTACCACATTCTTGCAGGGCAAGCCTGACCTTTTCATTATGCTTCTTCAACATCATTTTGGTATTTTGTCTTCCATCTACGAATCTATGAATTTTGGAATCAACTTGTTAAGTCTCATCCAAAAAAAATTTTTTAAAGGATTTGGAGTAGAGTTTCAGGTAACATTCATTCAACAAATGTTTACTGAGTACCTATTATGTGGTAGGTACTGTTCTGGTGCTACTAATACATAAATGAACAAAATGGACAAATATCCTTCTCTAATGAGTTCATGTTTCAGATAATTTGGAGAAAATAGACATCTTTATTTCCTTTAGTCTTCTAATCACTGAACGTATTTTGCTTCTCAAATTTAGTTAGGTTTTTATTTATGTCCTTCATTAAGATTTATAATTTCTTCTTACAAACATATACCTCTTTTATCTGATTTTTCTTAGGCAACTTACTGACTTTTTTCCCTTGCTACTTGAGGCTAAGCTCTTCAGGGGCAAAATTTTAACTGTTTTATATCTCCCTATAGCTCCAGGTACATGACCAGATACTTCAGGACAATGTAACTTGCTGAATGGTTAACAGCTTGAAAGAATAAAGGTGCACTGAAGAAAGTTTAATTTTCCATTTGTAAATCTTAACCATGCCAGGTCAAACTGTCTGAACCAAGCTAAGCTCCAAGAAACGAGCAGCTTTTATGTATCAAGTGGAATGCCATCATCATACAGATAGGGAGACTCCCCTATGTAAAAACCATTAAGCAATGTAAAGGAGCAGCATATCCAGTTACTTCAGTGGTTAAAAACAAAGAAAGAAAGAAAATGCTTTCTAATCTTTATATGGACATTTAAAGAAGTTAAAAGTGCATTTGCCTGGCCTTGGCTAATCACACCTTTAACTAATAATTTTGAAATTAACTACTAAATTGATTACAGTGAGGAACAAATTAGCTCACTTTATAAATGGAATAAAGCTCAGCGTGAGTCTCTTGAGAAATCCATGAACATTCTTATTTTCAGAACTTCAGTTAACAAATGCCTACAATTCTTAGCTTTACAAGCATGCTGAACTTCTAAAAGTGTGAAAAAAGCAGCCTAAGTAATAAAAAACCACCAAATGACACAAAAACAGTGGTAAGTACTGAGGAGAACTAAGATTCATATTTCAATTTTGCGTGTTTCAAAATGGGTAGCTTCTGACACACAGTGTCACCGTGCATTCAACATTGCCACCAAATTGCTGTCAAAATCATGACTCTACCAACAAACAGAATTTCAAAACATTTTAAGCTCTGATACATAGATAAGAAATAGCCTAATGACAATGTCACTGTTTTCAATACTATTTAGAGGTTACAAACACAGTCTTTTGTATGAGAAAAAGTTGTATATATTGTAAAAAGAAAAAAAAAAGTTTTATAAAACACCAGTCCTGTGAGAAGCTCCAAGCGTTGTATAAGTAACTTGAAATCTGCAGAATGTTACACCATGACATGTAAAACTAGGAAACCATAAAGGAAAGAGTGGGCAACAGAAGCTCAGCTAACACTAAAAGATACTGCCAAGATGGCACCCTCCACATAGTCTCTCTTTCTGCCCCTTCTGTGCTGGTATTCCCTAGGGTTCTTTTCTTCTTGCTCCAAGTGCATGCTAATTAATTCCTAAATCTAAATCTTTAGCCCAAGATCTGTCACCATGTTTCTAACTCCCCCGAGGTATCAGTGCTTGAATGTCACAGAAACACTGCAGACTCAGCAATCCCCAAATGAACTCATGATTCCCACCCTCACCCCATCTGTTCCTCCTTTTGTATTTCCTATCTCAGTGAATAGCACCACCATCCACCCAGGCCTCTATGCCAGAACATTTGGTGTCACTGAAAACCTTTCTCTCTTATTTCCCACATTTAACTGATATTCCCAAAACCAGGGCGTTACACACCATCTCCTCCTTTAATGACGTGCTGATCAGTTTTCTCTTCTTCACACCCACTGCTACAGCCTTGGTTCAAATCCTCATCATCTCTTACATGGACCATGGTGACAGTCACCTAGCTGGACCCCCTGCTGATAGATGTACCTCCTTTAATCCATTCTCCAAGCACTCACCAAATCATCTTTTTAAAATGCACAGAAGAGCAAATTACCCAACTGTTTAATATCTTTCAAAGGTTATGAATGTTCACGCAGGATAAAGTTCAAATCCTCACATGATTTACAGGGTCCTCTATGACCTGCCTCTTGCCTACATCTCCGACTTCCTTATTACGTCCTGGTTCTCTCCTCAACCTGCTACCTATTCATGCCAGATTACCTAGACCCACTACTTCATACCTTTGCTCACACTGCTCCTTCTACTTGCAGGATCCTAATGAACTACTCATTCTAAAGGCCCAAGGCAAGCATCATTGCCTCTACAAACCTTCCTGAAATCTATGCATGGAATTATATACTCCCATCTTTGTGCCATAAATATAGTAACTAATATTTATGGAGTACTTACCATGGGCTAGACATTGTGCTCAATGGTTTACATTATTTTGTCATTGTACCCTATAAACTTAGAAACTCCTTTCACATTACGTTGCTACTAGATCCTACAAATACATTTATAAATAACTTCAATATGCTTTATTTTACCGACTTGTTTATATTTTGTATTTTCTTCTACTAGCCTGAAAACTACTTATGTCTTCACTATGTTTTATCTTATTGTCTATTACCTAAAATCCTTCATTGCACAAGCAGATCTCAAAGCTTTGTTGATAAATGGAGTTTAATGGTTCCAAGGAGATTGATATGATAGGTAGACCTTCACTGACCTTCTACCTACTTAAGAGTTTCTCCTAATACTACTAGAGATGTTATCAGAAGCACTTTTTTTTAATTTAAAAATACATCCTGGATCAAAGCAATTGTCTACCTAACTTACTAGTTGTGCAACAAAGAAAAAAGAACAAGACTTCCATTCATGCTGTTACTCTCAAAGATAAGCTAATTTAATAATGCATTTTTATATTAATAGCTTATGAATTTATCTGAGTTAATTAGAGCCTATGCAGATTTTCTGCTTGCTCTATTTATTGGAAGAAAATTTTTTCTAAGGGCACATTTAAACATAGTGTCTAAAGTAGCATTTGAAAATTTTATCCTACAGTGATTTTATTAAACACGGTAATTCTTAACAATTCCTTTTAGCTAACACCTGTAAACATTCAGGAACAATCCACCAGTTGAATGTCTGTGATTCAGTTTTTGTGAACATTACTGGCTTGTAACATTAAGATCTTTAATCCTGGATTAAATGCAAAAGACCATAAAGAATAAGCAAGTCATGTAGCTGCCTGACAGGAGTTATAGATCTGTTGATATTAATACTAACAGAGTCACAATTTCCCAAAACATTTAGATGTGATGGCAAGAATAAGAGCTGACGATGATTTGCATATCAAATAGCCTCTTCATCCTTGCTTGGTGTACTATTTGGCAAAAAGACCCTTTGTCTTATTTCAGCATTTTTGGGGTCTAATTTCCCGTTGTTGGTACTACAAGGGTAACTTACCCTATTCCGCTTTTCAAAGGCTGAAGTCAGGTAAAACAAATACAACTGAGATACAATCTAAGCAGGAAGTACTCATTTACTGCCAAATAACCATAAATATTTTGTTTGTAAAAATCAATTTATTGAATAATCTCAATTAGATTTGACTTTAAAACCAGCACTTTAAGCATGATGTGCCCCCTGAGTGACAAATAAAACAAAATTAAAATTTCTGAAGCATATCTAGAATATTTTAAACCAAACTGTTGTTTGTTCATAATGCTCCTGTGGAACATTTAGATGCCTGCCATTTACATAAATATATCTCTTAATGTTTATTTATAAATTTACCACTCTTCCTATACATTGTTTTCACTAAATTCAGGGTTCTGAATGTTCTTCCCTCTTTATTAGGAAACAATCTCCCAATTTTGGGTATGCTCTCCTAGACAGGTTTGCTATCTGAATACCTCCTTAAATAGTCTTATACCTCATGCCATCGCACATCTGTAAGAGATACCCTCCCAAGTCAGGGGCAGTCCTGGCATTTGCTGCCATATCCCATCTGCTTCTTAGTTAGTGGCTCAACCATGTATTCAATCACCCAATCCAGAAACCTGCAGTCATCCATTCCATTACAATCCCACACCTATAATTGGTCATTAGCACCTATTGATTCTTCTTCCTGAATATATTGTAAGTCTATCGTTCTTCCTCAAGTTCACTACCACTGCTTCATCATTCAACATTTGGATTACTGCAGTGATATTCTAATTGGTCTCCTGCTCCCTGGCCTCAGCTTCATCTCCCCGCCATCCCAGTTCATTCTTCTATACCAATTACATTTCTACAATGAAATGAGTATCGCAGTTCCCCTACATAAATCTTTCACTGCTAGCAGTAGCCCATAGGATGCAAGCCAAATTCCTGAACATGGCATATCAGTGTGGCCTGTAGGTATCTCACCAGATTTATGTTTCGTCATCTCCCCACATATTCCCGTGCTGCAATTCTCTTACTATAGGCAGAAATAAGTGCCTCCCTCTGTTATGTTTTCTGAGTACTTGGTACACACTGTTGTTTCAGTGCTAGTTTCAAGAAAAAGAAAATTTAAAGTTCAAAAATTAAAAATAAAATAGAGAACAGTATTTTTCAAAATTCAGGATATCACTCATATGTGGAATCTAATTTTAAAAAAAGATACAAATGAACTTATTTACAAAACAGAAGCAAACTTATAGATAACGCAAAAATATGGTTACCAGAGGGGAAACGTGGCAGGGAGGGATAAATCAGGAGCTTGAGATGAACACACACACACACTACTATATATAAGATAGATAACCAACAAGGACCTACTGTATAGTACAGGCAACTCTACCTAATATTATGTGATAACCTATATGAGAAAAAAGTCTAAAAAAGAATGAATATATGTATATGTATAAATGAATCACTTTGCTGTACACCTGAAACTAATACAACATTGTAAATCAATTATACTCCAATAAAATTAAAATATTAAAAAAGTACATCTCTTGTAAATAACAAAAAAAGTATAGAGAGAGTAGCACAAATAGCACAAAGTAAGATAGCAGAAATATATCAAAATAGATTAATAATCAGAATAAATAATACAAAGGGAGTAAATTTGTCAGTTAAAGGACAAATTGTATATTGTAAATTGGATTCTTATGCTTTTTACAAGCCACACAACTAACATATACAATGACACATAAAGAGGAAAACAAAAGAACAGTAAAAGATAATGAACAAAAGAAAGTGGGACACATAAAGACACTGGAATAGAGAAGTTTCTACAAAACAATAAAAAATGATTCAGGTGGTAAATATAGTGATTCCAAATTTGTATGTAAATAATAACATTGCATCAAAGATACAAAGTAAAATTGGAGAGCTGTAGAAAAAGCAATTGTCAAAGATCAATAATAGAAGGAGATTTCAGTACACTCCTCTCAGTAACTGAAAGATCAGGAAACAAAAAGAACGAGCAAATTTTAGATTTAAACAGCACAATTTAAAAGTTTGATGCTATGGACATATGTAGAACCTTGCACTCAACAATTGGAGAACACACATTCTACTCAAGTATATCATGAACTTTGAACCTGAACATATACCACAAAGCAAGTCTCAACTAAATACCAAAATATTACTGTCACACAGAAATCTTTCTGTGCAAATAAGACACTAAGGTAGAAATATAATTTTGAAGATTTTAGTTATGGTAAATTGGAATGTGGGGCAGAAATTTATAAAACTGGAACACTACAGAAATTCAGAAAACTCTATGATTTGAGAAAAGGTATTTATACCACTTTTAATTTCTCCCATTCAAGTGATGATTTTCATCCAAATATTTAATAATCAAAATTTTTATTCTTTCAGTATTATTTGATGCTTTCAAATTTCTTAGTTGAAAGACTTGTTACTGTACTACAATGTAGATTGATTAATGAAATAATGGCATCTCTGACTCTACAGTGGAAGCTGAACTTACCTCTGGCCTTCTGGCTAACATTTCCAAGAGAAAACTTAGAACTTATAAAAAATAAGATATAGTTGAAGTATTTGGAATAGATGAGCATCCAATAATTAAATTAATATTATCAATTTGCACTAAATTCACAGTAAAGTGGGGTATTACTGGCTAGTATGGATCAGAATATAATTAGGCAATAAAATTCATTCATCTAACTTCAATCACTCTCTTATCTGACTATAATAGTGATCAGATAGCATTCCTTTTAGGTCATAAAATAAATCCTATTAAATGCCAACCTATAAATGTTGCTCCTGGAAACATAAAAACTAGATCTGGGTTAGTTTAGGATGAAATGGGCCTTACCTTAGGTAGAAAATGGAAATGAATAATGCATATTTCATAAGTCTTCATGCAAAAGATATTGGCATTTCACTGTATTTTATCACTTTAGCTCAGTTGAATTTCACATCACTGACAGAGATGACTTGACCATCAAATTTTCAAATTTGTATAGTACTACTGGTTTTATTTTCCTGAAATTTTTCTTTCACTAGTAACAGAAACCTATTCAGAAATGGTAATTAAAAGGCACTGAAGGTCATCTGATTTGCTGTATTGGCTTTAGATCAGTGACAAGATTTTATCAGTCACTGCTCTGTCAGTTTTAATAAAAAGCATGCATTTATCTTACTAACAGTTCAATTTGTGGGATAGCTGTTTTCTGCAATTAAAGCTACCGAAGCTTTAATATACATGGAAATTATCATGATAGCATTCTCTCCACATTTCTAACAACCCGGGAAGACCCTAATATAGAAATATATACAGATGACTACAGCTGGTTTTCTGAGGACAGCTTTTAAGATTACTATATGATCTTAGGAGAAGCATTTACATGAATCTTTAGATAAATTACTAAGTGCTGCAGAAATAAACCATTTGGAACAGATTTACAAAAACAATCTTACATAAATAATGGGTAAGGAATTGAAGTACGAATGGTTTTATCAAACTCTTGCTGAAGGAATAGACAAGACAGCTGATTGAGGAGAGTTGACAGAGAATTGGCACAGGAAGATTATAATTGCAGGAGAAATTAAGCCGACTTGCTCAGTGAGATGATGTTGACTATTACCTAGTTAGTTCTATGACAGAAAACACCCACTTACACAGAATCTTCCACTTAACTGAGTATAAGCCCAGTTCAGTAATCAGAGAATTATAAAGAGCTAGAAAGAAATGGTAAAGATCTAACCTAATTCAACCCCTGTGTCTATAAAGAATCTGGGAAATTATGTAATTTATCCAAGAAATACGAAACAAATCTGTTGCCTCCTATTACAGGCCTCTTTCCAATGAATTAAACTGAATTAGATGTGTGGATGCAATAGAAGCACTCTCGCTGTAAAGTCAGTTAATATGAATACACCCTGCACCCTCCACACTCTGACAATTACAATAAAATTCTATGCGGAACGCATTATGAAGAGTAGAAAAGAATGCCAGTGCAATTTTGTTAAAGCTAAGGCAATCTGAGAATTTAATTTTGGTGTGTCGAGCCAAAGTCAATTACTCATGCACATGGGCTGGAAGGTGACCAACGGTGACACAGCAGCTTTCAAACTCTTCTGTTGAATTAAAAAAATAAAATAAGAATGTGGGGAGAGGAGGTGGGGAAGGAAGAGTGTAAGAAAAGGGTATAAATTGAATAAATTAATAGCTGACTAGTGAAACCATGAATGCTGGGCTGTGAATTCACTTCAAGAAACCTAGGTGAAAAAAAAAAAAAAAAAAAAGAAACCTAGGTGCTCATGGAAATTTATCTAAAATCAAAAGCAGGGGCAGAATTACATCGTGTACTTTAAATATACATGATTTTATTTGTCATTTATAACTTAATAAAGATGAAAAGTATTTTAAATAAAAGATGCATTTAAATCTATTACCAACTTTTTCAAAAGAAGATGTAGTAGGAATTGGAGACAGGGATGGTAGGATAAAAGGGTGGGGAAAGGGGGATGGAAGCCACAAACAGATGTGGGGAAACTGTAGAAGAATATCGACTTTTTCACCAACTTGAAGTGATACTTTCTCAGTAAAAGAAAAAACTGTCTAATATATAATAACTATCTAGCATTACAAACAGATAAATTTAGTGTTTAACATTTTACTTTGAAAAGAATCATTTAACAGAGGAAGTTACCACAGGACTCCTCTAGATAGTGGATCCTAGTTGTATTTATAATTTCATTTACAAAAATGTGGTTTACATACAGCCTGTCAGGAATACAACCAGGACACTCACATTTTTAAAAAAACATTTTTTAAGCGACTGGGCCACATTAAACATATAGGCTTTATTTGTAGTTATCTGTAATCATCTTCAGAGTTCACAAAGAGTGATCTTTGATTCATCTCTTGTAATTTTCACCCATCCACTGACACAAAGATTTCATATTCTTTTTTTTTTTTTAACATCTTTATTGGAGTATAATTGCTTTACAATGTTGTGTTAGTTTCTGTTGTATAACAAAGTGAATCAGCTAATGTGTATACATATATCCCCATATCCCTTCCCTCTTGCGTCTCCCTCCCACCCTCCCTATCCCACCCCTCTAAGTGGACACAAAGCACTGAGCTGATCTCCCTGTGCTATGCGGCTGCTTCCCACTAGCTATCTATTTTACATTTGGTAGTGAATATATGTCCATGCCACTCACTTCGTCCCAGCTTACCCTTCCCCCTCCCCGTGTCCTCAAGTCCATTCTCTACGTCTGCGTCTTTATTCCTGTCCTGCCCCTAGCTTCTTCAGAACCACTTTTTTTTTTTTTTTCAGATTCCATATATAGGTGTTAGCATACGGTATTTGTTTTTCTCTTTCTGACTTACTTCACTCTGTATGACAGGTTTTAGGTCCATCCACCTCACTACAAATAACTCAATTTCATTTCTTCTTATGGCTGAGTAATATTCCATTATATATATGTGTCACATCTTGATCCATTCATCTGTCAATGGACACTTAGGTTGCTTCCATGTCCTGGCTATTGTAAACAGAGCTGCAATGAACATTGTGGTACATGACTCTTTTTGAATTATGGTTTTCTCAGGGTATATGCCCAGTAGTGGGATTGCTGGGTCGTATGGTAGTCCTATTTTTAGCTTTTTAAGGAACCTCCATACTGTTCTCCATAG
Source organism: Eschrichtius robustus (assembly GCF_028021215.1). NCBI lineage: Eukaryota > Metazoa > Chordata > Mammalia > Artiodactyla > Eschrichtiidae > Eschrichtius > Eschrichtius robustus. The sequence goes on from NC_090830.1 coordinate 72,703,631, forward strand.
TGGCTGTATCAATTTACATTCTCGCCAACAGTGCAAGAGGATTCCCTTTTCTCCACACCCTCTCCAGCATTTATTGTTTGTAGATTTTTTGATGATGACCATTCTGACCGGTGTGAGATGTTATCTCATTGTAGTTTTGATTTGCATTTCTCTAATGATTAGTGATGTTGAGCATCCTTTCATGTGTTTGTTGGCAATCTGTATATTTTCTTTGGAGAAATGTCTGTTTAGGTCTTCTGCCCATTTTTGGACTGGGTTGTTTGTTTTTTTGAATTTGAGCTGCATGAGCTGCTTGTATATTTTGGAGATTAACCCTTTGTCACTCATATTATTTTGAATTTGAGCTGCATGAGCTGCTTGTATATTTTGGAGATTAACCCTTTGTCACTCATATTATTTTAAAGCATATGGAAAACAAGGATGCTATAAAAAAAAAAAAGAAACCTACCAATGACTACTGGCTATACCTTTTCCTTTTCTTTAGCTTTATCCTTGTCATCATCACTAAGAATCTTAGGAAACACGATCATCCCCGTAGCAACCCTTTCTATAATCAGGCATTTCTCTTTCAATGGGGGCTTTTCAGTGGCTAGGACATGAAAATCGAAGAAGCAGAGGGTGCAGAAATGGGTGTTAGTCTTGGCGTCTGAAGACCTAGGTTCTGAGGTGGTCATTACCTAGTTGTGACCGTATCAAGCTATGTTATCTCTCAGGAACTCAGTTTTTTAACCTAAAAAATGAGAAGGTTGTATTAGATTATCTCTAAGCTCTCTGACAGCTTGAAATGGAGTCAATTAGTTACTTCTTCCTTTTTGAATTTTCCTCACATTCTCTTTAAAATGGTTAAATAGGTAGCTTTTGTAAAATAATAAGTAATTCTTTCCTATTTATAACATTCTACTCATATATCAAACTTCCTTAGCCTTTGCCAAAGGCCCCAGTAGACAAATAACTTCAAGTAACTACTAACTCTCAGAGCAGTACAAGTCATCTAAGGTCACTGTTTACATTCTACATCGATAAAAAGGTTTTTGTAAAAGTGAGAGATGTTTTTAATAGTTAGATGAAATAATGATAGGAAAATTAATACTTTCTATAAGGATGAATCTGAATCTAAATTCAAGCTGTAGTTAAGAGCTACTTCAATTTGTATGGTGTCTATGGTTGAGAAGCAGAAAAAAAAAACCCTTTAAAAATTTTTATTTATGACAGTCTAACATTATGCCTTTGACAAAACGGACAAAGGTAAATTGTCTCAGTGCTGTGTTTAATGGCTCTAATGGCCACCTCAGTACAGGGACATTTATTTCAGGATGTCTACTTGTTTGTACATCTTGTTTCTGAAAAACAGGCTAACGTGGTACTAAGTTACTGTAGAAAAATATTTTTTAAATTCCAGTCACTGAACATATTTCATATATACCCGATGGGTCCAACAAATAAACATACTTAGTTTTTATTTATCATGTATTTGGTTACAGATATCTTTAAGCAAAACAATTTTTAAACTAAGTAGAATAGGAATAAACGTTAGACTAAAAGCTTAATATAATTATTATTCTAAACATTACAAGGCTCAAGGTTCTTATACCTAAAATATACCCTTAATGAGACTTGTGGCTACTGAATAAAATACAATCAAGGATGCAGCATTGCTTGCATGGTAATTATGATACTGTTTATAATGCCATGGTCCTGTTCAAAGGCCACTAATACAAATCAGTCTTTTAGCTGCAATACTTAAAGAGTGATGCTATAACTATGATATCCCTCCCCATTCAAATACTCTGTGCATCTTGCCACAGTGACTTCGTTTCACATTGGGATGCATGTAGAAACGTGCTGCCACAATTATTCAGCCACAATGCCTGTGCCTATGACTAAGCTGAGATAAAATTGAGAAATAAACAAGATTAATGTTCATGCTTTCCTGTCCATTTTTGCCATCCCCTTCCTTTTTTTGGTGTCTTCTCTGACCCTCATACTGAGTAATTTTCAACTTCTCCTGTCATAAAGAGAGCCTCAAGTGCTATCTGAGTCTTCAAGCCCTATACCAGTGTTTCCCAAAGAATGTGCCAGAGGACACCAGTCTTGCAACTTATTTATCAAAAATACCAAAGAGAGTGTGGACCGGTTCTAAGATCCAATACTTTGGGGAAGCTTTGTGTACTCTATCCCCAATACTGAGGATTCCCTAAATCTATTAGCATATCAAAGGCTCTTAGAAGTCCTGCAGTAAAGAAATATTTTACCTATATTTAACTCATGCAAATCCAAAATTTAGTTAACTGTAGAGCCTATTCATACCATTTTTTTGAAATAAACTCTATTAACATACTTGATAACCGGTGGCAAATATTAGGCACGTATGTGCCCTCATATGGAATTTAGCTGCTGAGGTCCTAGCCCCTTAGAGATTAGTTAGATGCTGGCTAGCTAAATGGAAAAATCAATACAAACTGAGAGGTTAATTTTTTATAATAGATCTATGTGTTACCTCTGTCCAAAAATGGTTTATTTTAACCTACATTTGCAATGCATTTGCCAAAGTGCAGAAAAAAATGGAAATTTCAGGCACTAAAGTTGTGAGATTTCACCCTCTATGTGTCTGTTATTGCACGAGTGAGTACTGTATTGGTTTTAAAATTTTGAGCATTTTAAAAAATGCTCGAAGAGCTAATCTTCTGAGGAAACAATTACATATATTGAGTGAAGGTAATATTTCTGGACACATTTAATCAAACCATTTTTCTCATTTGACTAATAGAAATGAATTTAGTCATCTGCTTTTTGATGCCAAAAAAAACAAGAAAAAAAAGTCATCTGCCAAGCTCTGGTTGTGGAGCCATGGCTGTGTGTCAACCATTTATTTGACTAATGATCAATACTAGGTCATTGAATTGAGAGGAAGCCCTAAATTTGGATTTCTACATAAAGATTTCAGAGCAAGACTTTTGCTTTGAAAGTCTACTGACCTTAGAGTATTAGCAATTTGAATCTGCTATCTCCACAAACTACCATTTATAAGATTTCTTCCTACCTTTAACCAAAATAGAAACTTGGAGAAAGGAGACGTAAGTCCCCTATTTATATTCATGTGACTCAAAAGATAAAATGGTGATGAAGAGGATGAAGAAAAGATGAGGGAGCTCAGGAGTCTAAACTGAAGTTGGAAACTATGTCAAAATATGTTTTGCCAGGACATTTCTAATACATCTTGCTTCCCTGTTAGAATGGTAGCCCCCTGCATGGTGTCTGAGAGCTTTTTATTCCCATATGTTTATGCCCTCAGAAATGCTGATCACAGAATTTGTGAAACACAAAATATGTGTAGGCATTTTTTTTTTTTTTCAACCTCCACCCATTCTAATAGAGGACTGTGAAACTAACCCTACAGTAAGTCACTGACAGCATTAGCAGGTGGTTGAAATCCTTAGTCCAACAAAATAATGCTTTTGAAAGACTGGTATACTCACTGATGAATGCCTTTTAAGCTTACATCATGTCAGTTATTTGCAACCTCTTCTCTTTATAAAATATTTGCTGGTTCTGAGAAATTCTGCAGTTTCTTGTTTCTGATTCTTTCCTTCAATATCAATACAGTCTTGTTCAGTCTTACAAAACCAAAGGGGAAATACCTTTGTATCTTCACCCAAGGAGAAATACCTCTAGTATTTAACATGCAGTATTTTTGGAACAAATTCTTTTTTTGGGCTGTATCACCCCAGAGAAACTGACAAAATTAGGAAGCTTGCATTTGTTACTATTTACTAGCGGAAGCCTCAAGGTAGTTTTATAAAAATAATCACAAAAACAGAAAATAGTACACAAACATAGTTTTGGTATTTTTTTCCCACAAACTAATTGATGTCCTTTTTTTCTTATTGATTTTTCTTTCCAGTGCAGAGAATTGCTACTTTTTTCTGAGTAATACAGCAAAAGTGATTTCTTGACATTTCACTGTTTGCATTTACATTCTACTTAACAAGATGATTCCCAAAGCCAGACATGACTGTGTTCAATGGAAAATGATGATACACTGGGTTGGCCAAAAAGTTCTTTCCATTTTTAAAGTTAAAAATAAAAGACACGTTTTTCATTTTCACCACGAACTTTATTGAATAATGTATTCACTGTAATGAATTCACCATTTTGTTCCACTACCTTCTGCCATTTTTCAGGCAACTTCATAATTCCATCTTCCCAAAACTTTTTATCTTTTTGAGCAAAGAACTGTTCCAGGGGCCTTTTACAGTCTTCCAGGGAACTGAAATTTTTTCCATTAAGAGAATTTTATAAAGAATGAAACAAATGGAAATCTGAAGGTGCAACATCCAGTGACTACGGTGGATGAATCAGAACTTCCCAGCCAAGCTGTAACAGTTTTTGCCTGGTCATCAAAGAAACATGCAGTCTTGCATTATCCTGATGGAAGAGTATGCATTTCCTGTGGACTAATTCTGGACGCTTTTCGTCGAGGGCTGCTTTCAGTTGGTCGAAATGGGAGCAGTACTTATTGGAATTAATCGTTTGGTTTTCCGGAAGGAGCTCATAATAGAGGACTCCCTTCCAATCCCACCATGTACACAACATCGCCTTCTTTAGATGAAGACCGGCCTTTGGCGTGGTTGGTGGTGGTTCATTTTGCTTGCCCCGTGATCTCTTCCGTCCCACATTATTGTACAGTATCCACTTTTCGTCACCCGTCACAATTTGTTTTAAAAATGGAATGTTTTCGTTATGTTTAAGTGGAGAATCGCATGAGGAAATATGGTCAGGAAAGGTTTTTCTGCTTAACTTATGTGGAACCTAAACATCAAAGCGATTAACATAACCAAGATGGTGCAAATGATTTTCAATGCTTGATATGGATATATTGAGTACGTCAGCTATCTCCCACATGGTATAACGTTGATTGTTCTCAATTAATGTCTCGATTTGATCGCTATCAACTTCAATTGGCCTACCTGACCGTGGGGCATCATCCAGTGAGAAATCTCCAGCACAAAACCTCACACATCACTTTTGACATGTTCGATCAGTCATAGCACCTTCTCCATGCACTGCACAGATCTTTTTTTGCATTTCAGTTGTGTTTTTACCTTTCTTGAATAATAAAGCATAATATGCCAAAAATGCTTTTTTCTTCCATCTTCAATATTAAAATGGTTACACAAAAATTCACCAATTTTGATAAGTTTTTTAAAGATGCATATTGATATGACAACTGTCACAATACAATCTAACAAAATTGCTTCGAATGAAGTTAAAGACAACTAAACGCTACTAGAGCTGTCTTATGGAAAAAACCGAATGAACGTTTTGGCCAACCCAGTAGTATCAAAACTCTTCCCCTTACTAGTTTTCACATGTCTTTACCAATCTCTTAATCAATGCGGAAGTGACATAATTGAAGGAGAAAAAGTGTTTGATCTAAAAAGACCTCTCTGTCTTTATCACTTCCCTCAATCAGATACTCTCCATCTCAGCCCCTAGCTCATTTCCTCCATTGCACTTTCAATTTGAACTTACTTCTTTCTTTACCTGTTCATTGTATTTCTTATCCCATGGGCCATAGGTTCCATGTGGGGGGGAATTTTCTATACCTAGTGGCTACCAAGTGTTATTGCTGAAGGAAGGAATAAACAAGGGAAAAAAAGAAGGGGGAGTGGGAGAATATATATGATGGATCAGAAAAAACAGTGTGTTCCCAAAATGAAATCAGTCTCTAAATATACCGAGTAAAAGGAAAAGTAATGCTTTTGTTTATATTTTGTTGATCATTTATTTCTAAATTATTCAACATCTTTCATTATTCTATTATTTAACATCTTTCATTATTCTTTCATCTTTCATAATTAGCTTCTACCTGTTGAACAATATAGTGTCAAGTACTTTACTGTCTCTTTGGTTTCCTTTCTAATTATTACTCATATTTCATGGTGCAAATTGAGAAAAAGAACAGGAACAGGCTACAGTCTCTTGTTAAATTTGTTTACTTCAACTATCATCAAATCTCTTATTTCCTTTTCCCAGGCCCCATTTTTCCATCTGGTGTACCTGTCTAAAAACAAATCCTTTCACATCACAGACTTTCTATATTATGGTTTTCACTCTCTTCTCCCTCTCTCACTCCTTTTGATCTCTGGTATTGTCTGGCTCTGCAACTTAGATCTAAAGAACACATTTCAATATAGGTTCTTCTTCAGCTACCTCTTCCAGAAGCTTCAAGGATTTACTCTTGTTTTTCCCACAGCCTTCTGTTACCATATGTCTCTTCCAAGTCAGGGAACTTTTGATACCTTGTAAGATTGTGACCCTTGTTTTTGGGGAACTATTTATCAACTCTTAAGTACTGAGGAGTTACAAGGAAAATAAACACAAACACACACATGCATTCACAAAGGAGCACACTTGTGTACTACAGCACATTACATATAGCATTTATAAATGTTCTTTAGAAACATTATCATTATAGTTATAGCAACTACATGTTGTCTCATAATTATTAGTAGGAAAGTATGTCTCCTCTCATATTAGTTAGGATTGTCTTCAGATACAATAACAGGAAACCTAACAATATTTTAAAATTTAAAAAAATTCATTACTTGTCTTGCAAAGAAAATAAAGTCAGGACATAGTAGTATCTGGTGTTGGATTGCTGACTAAATGAAGGGAAGCCTAAAACCTCTCCAATTATTTCTGGCTGATCACCTCACAGTCCCAGGATGGCTGCTGACCTATAGGCATTTTGGATCCCTGCTCAAGGCAAGAAGAGAAGGGGAGCATTAGCCCCAGCTTACCTCTTTTAATAGGAAAGCCGAGATATCCCTACTACCCCTACCACCACTATCATATCCAGCAAATTTCTGCTCACAACTCAGGAGCTGCTAGCAATTTTTGCGTACTATAGTATAAGCATGCAAGACGAGAGAGTTAGGAAGAGCTATTGATTCAGTCGAACAAGTGTTTGCCATACCCCAAATGCTAAGAACTCCTTACCAGAAAGGATTAGGGCTTATCCATTTTTCTATGTCCAGCACTTAGCAGGGTTTGACCACATTTTTATATGCTAAATAAATATTGGTTGAATTATATCCCTTTATAGCTAACATTATTTATTGTTCTCTGAACCGATAATAGAATTAACATTTTCAAGAAAACATTTATCATGGATCTTGAACAACTATAATAGGAGTCTATAATATAAATCTATAAAATCACAACTTATTAAATCGAAATTAAAACTCTTCATCAGAGATGTCAGTCTAGCATTTCATGTGACCAAAATTATATTAAAAAAGTACAATCTGTGTACTAAAGCATAAGTTTGGAGTTACAAAGAGAATGTGAGATTAAGTTCATGTTTTGATCATGAAATGCTTTTTGGTGATCTCTTACTCCTTACACTGCAGAGCTAGGTTATTCTGTTTTAAATAATAGACTATTACAGATGTTACATATAAAGAGGGATACACTATTGCTAATACTAATAATACAAATTAAGCTGTAAAGTGCATTCAGGATACCAGAAAGTAATTTATAGTGATGCATTGGGCTTCATTGTCAATATTTATGGAAAATTTTCATTCTACTCCATAATCCATCCATGTTGGTTCTAATATAAAATAGCAAAAAAAAAAAAAAAAAGGGACTTCCCTGGTGGTGCAGTACTTAAGAATCCGCCTACCAATGCAGGGGACACAGGTTCAAGCCCTGGTCCAGGAAGATTCCACATGCTGCGGAGCAACTAAGCCCGTGCACCACAACTACTGAGCCCGCGCGCCTAGAGCCCATGCTCGGCAATAAGAGAAGCCACCGCAATAAGAAGCCTGCGCACCGCAAGGAAGAGTAGCCCCTGCTCGCTGCAACTAGAGAAAGCCCGCACGTAGCAACGAAGACCCAACGCAGCCAAAAATAAATAAATTAATTAATTTAAAAATAAAATAAAATAAAGTAGCATTTTTTCCTGTTTTAGTAGAATTAAAATTTAAGGAAGACACGCCATGTACATTCTGGGCTTTGTGCAATTATAATGATGATGATGATAGCAAATACATAGAGTGCTTATATGTGCCAGGCACTTTTCTAAGCATTTTGTATGTGTGAGTTCATTTAATCCTTATAATAACCCTAGTTGGTAGGTTCTATTATCACCCACACACACATAAGAAGCAACTGAAGCAGAACTTGAAGAAGGGCTTACAGGTACCAAGTAGCAGAGCTGGGATTCAGAATTCGGGCTCTTAATTACTTGTCCCTGAAACCCACTATGGATCCCCAGGAGTACTCATACCTGGCTTTGACAAACATATTATCTCCTACATCATTTTAAGCACTCCGTTATTTAGGTATTATTCTCCACAACTGATGTATGAGGAAACAGAAGCTTAAAGAAGTTATAGTAACTTGTGAAAAATCACAAGACAACTAAATATGATTCACACACAACTCTCTCTGACTCTAAAATATACATTATTATACATTGCCCAGTGTACTGTACTGTCCCTGACAAATGGAGAAAACCCTCCAGTGAGTGATGTAATTCCTGTGTCACAAAGTATGAAGAATATCACAAGGTCACAGAATTTTAGAGCTGAAAGGGATTATCTGGTCCAGTCCACTTATTTTACAGGTGGGGAACTGAAATCCAGAGAGTGTAGAAATATTACCACCTCACTGCAGGTCTCCGATATCCTCACCTAAGGGTCAGTCCTCTTTAAAATCTCTTTTCTCCTTTGCCTTTTTATTGATATTCCATTTAAAACTTCTTTGATAAAGTATAAGTTGTCATAGTTCACAACTGGGAGGAAATTGTAAATATTCACCTCTATCATTTTAGAATGATGAAAACCTTCAGTATTTCACAGCCTTTATTCTCTCCAAAGATTTATTTCAGAAAGCATTATCTTTGTTTGTCATCTTAGAAAATATAAAATCTACTTGCTAGAAGGGAATACAGCACATATATATCAAACTTGTCTCCAGGAAACCTAGGAAGACAAAAATCATGACAATTTATACTCAGTATCCCTAAAGAGTCCTATCCATTATGTATCTGCTTTTTATTGATTGTCCTCTTATTTGGACAAATATAATCACTTAGGTCTTTGAGTGATATCCATCTTCACATTGGTCTTGCATACACTGTTCTACAAATGATCAAGATTTCTGGTTGTCTAGGATTTGCAAATGTCTGTTAAACTTTGTTCAAAGTGATCCCAGAAAATATAACTGGAGCTTATTATAATATATTCTGCAGGTTGGAAAAATCTTATAGCCCCATGAATACAAAGCAGTTATTAATTAGCAGCAAAGACACGCCATTTTCAGTCTTACTATTTCATCATGAAAATAAATAATACTTTTCCATTTTATTTTCTAAGCAAGGAGTCTTACAAGTTCTTATGCACTACAATGGCAATTAAGTAATCGTCGTTAACTGATATTGTCATTGTATATTATTATTTTATAACAATTGTAAATTAGATAGAAAAGGCATAATCCTTCATTTTCTAGATGAAATTACATTGCTAATTATTAGAGAAATGAAAATCAAAAGTACAATGAGGTATCACCTCACACCAGTCAGAATGGCCATCATCAAAACGTCTACAAATAATAAATGCTGGAGAGGGTGTGGAAAAAAAGGAACCCTCCTGCACTGTTGGTGGGAATGTAAATTGGTACAGCCACGATGGAGAGCAGTATAGAGGTTCCTTAAAAAACTAAAAATAGAGCCACCGTATGATCCTGCAATCCCACTCATGGGCATATATCTGGAAAAAACGAACTCAAAAAGATACATGAACCCCGGTGTTCATAACAGCACTATTTATACTAGCCAAGACATGGAAGCAATCTAAGAGTCCATAGACAGATGAATGAATAGAGAAGATGTGGTATATATACACAATGGAATATTACTCAGCAATGATTAGGTTTGACATAAACACACTACCATGTGTAAAATAGATAGCTAGTGGGACCCTGTGGTATAGCACAGGGAGCTCAGTTCGGTACTCTGTGATAATCTAGATGGGCAGAATGGGGGGGATGGGAGGGAGGCCCAAGAGGGAGGGGATATATGTATACATATAGCTGATTCACTTCATTGTACAGCAGAAAGTAACACAACATTGTAAAGCAATTATACTCCATTAAAAAAAAAGAATGAAATAATGTCATTTTCAGTAACGTGGATGGACCTAGAGATTATCATACTAAGTGAAGTAAGCCAGACAAATACAAATATCATATAATATCGCTTATATGTGGAATCTAAAAAAAAAAATGATACAAATGAACTTATTTACAAAACAGAAATAGACACACAGACATAGAAAACAAACTTATGGTTACCAAAGGGGAAAGGAGGGGATAAATTAGGAGTTTGGGATTAAAATATACACACTACTATATATGAAATAGATAATCAACAAGGACCTACTGTATAGCACAATGAACTCTACTCAATATCTTGTAATAAGCTACAATGGAAGAGAATGTAAAAATGTATATATATATTTATATATGTATAACTGAATCACTTTGCTGTACACCTGAAAATAACACTACATTGTAAATCAACTATATTTCAATTAAAAACAGTATTATAGTAAAAATAAAGTAAATTAAAGCCCAGAGAGGTTAGGAGAAAAGGTAAAAGTCAGATGTTAAAAGGTGGAGGAGCCCGACTGAAATTCAGGTCTGTCTCTGCAGCCACTGTCCTTAATACGGCATTGGGCTGCCTTGCCTCATTTCATAAATTTCTCTACCATTCAAAATTAAAGTTTTATATACATAACATCTACTCTGTTTATTTCAATGAGTAGTTTTTTAAAGTCTTTTATTCAGATATGTTTTATTAGAATTTTTGTTAAAACAAAAACTATTTCTAATGTGTTTTAAATAATCGCTGTTATGGTTCTGAATATGCAAAGCACACTAGAGACAGCTAGCTCTTTAGAGACAGCATCCTTAGACATGCAGCAACGCTTCAAAGGCTATCCACTTGCTGTGCAAAAAATCACACTAAAGCGCTTTATCCTGAACTGCTCCATGACCTCAGAGAACACCGTACTACATATTCATTCTTACAGGCACAGTTAGGTACACTAGTTGATGGCCACAAGTAAAGATTATTTCCTTTTATTAATACAAAATTTATAAAGGTATTACCACCATATAGTTAACTTTGAGACATAGTTAATTTTGAGGAAGGTTCTATTAAAATGGTAGGTAAATGACTCAGTGTTACAGCTATAGATACGATACAGAAAACAAGTTTTTTCTCTGAAGAGGTTGAAAGTGACTCTGATATAATATCCTGAGATAGTTCTTGCCAAATGTACACTGCTGATTTGCATGGATTCTACAGTCGTTACTTGAAAATGCAGAGAGGATACAGGCTCACACTTCCAAGGATGTGGAGTGACCTCTCATCTTCCAAATATGCTACTAAGGCTGTGAAAAGGCAGTCACAGGCAAAGGGTCTAAGAACGGGCTAAACGAGGCCTCCCCAGGGACTCCACGTTGTAAAACTCCAGCAACTCCATCTCTAAAAACAAGTGATTAAGGATAGAGGGAAAGGGGCAGGCAAAAAAACACTCTTTTTCTCGTCAAAGCAAGGAATCAAGATGATCAGTTTGTATTTGGGTTCAACGCAAAATTCGATCACTATTGTGCACTACACATTTCACTAAAAAAGAAATTTATTTTTCTAACATTCTCTACCACATATACCTCAGTTCTTCACAGATGTACTAGTAATTTTCTTAAATTTATAACCACACTGGGCTTATATATATCCCTTATAAAGTTGATGCAGGAATGGTAATAGGTTTACACAAAAATTGTAATTTATGTCATGCTGTTTAGTTGAAGAGAAGCTTAGCTTCTATTTATGGCTTTAATAAGCTACAGCATGCTTTCTAATTGTGTAACTGTGGGGTTATGGGATATGTAAATTGAAATATACCTTTATCTAGAAACCCCAGATGATGTCTGCTTGTGATATATGATTTCTTGAAATATATTCTTCTAGAGAAATTGGTTTTTAGATTAAAATATTAAAGAAAATTTACTGTTCCTATAATCCTTTCTATTTTATACTTAAATTCCAAAATTTATAATCCTGGTAAATAAATAAAATTTGCCAGAGGTTTATTGTAATAGACAACAGAAAAAAATTTCTAAGCAAAGATCATGGTAATGCTGTAATATTAAAAATTATGACTATTGTTTTATTGAGATGATATATATCCTTTATAAAAACTTCAAGTAATATAGAAAAGTTCACAGAAAGTTTCATCTTAGTTAATCCAAATCCCATTTATCAGAAAGAAATAACTACCACCAACATCAAGTAAACATCATTCCAAACATTTCTAAAATTAAGATAGAAAGATGGATCAGAGAAATGTATACAAACATAAACCTTAATTTTAAGAAAAATAGAATCAAATTATACGATATTTTAATTAAATATGCTACATTTTCTTCTTGAATTTAACTAAAAAAATATTCAACTAAAAACTAGAGGAATTACTGAAATTCAGGTAAATACTTCTTAAACACAAAGGATAATGTTTTCTTTTCTAAAAGGGCCCTCTAACATTGAGGAAAAAAATTGATAAACCTTAGGAGGTTGGATTCTCTTTAATTATATACATCAACATTAGGTAATAGCCATTAACCCCATGTTATGGATAAAAGGAAATTAACTCACTGCTACTTCTTTCAATATTGCCTTTTTTTACTCCTATCATTAATAGGTTTACATTATCATAGTTTATAACATTTATAGTATTCTATTCTATGAATACCTAAAGTTGTTTTCTTGATCCATAATTAAATAGATTTGATCTTCACCAACTATTTAATAATCAGTGTTTCTCCATTCTTGAGCTATTGATATTGACTCGTGTGTGTGTGTGTGTGAGTGTGTGTGTGTTTAAAGAAGGGCTCTAGGTTTCTATATTGTCTAGATTCTTTCCTGTCTCAGAATGTCTCTCTGTTGACATTATATTTAACTGAAAATAAAACTTGGGTTACACTTCACTTCCTTCAGAACTGTGTATAAATTGCTTCTCTGGCTTCTGACATTATGTGGAAATTGGAGGCCAATCTATTTTCCCCTTTTGTGTATTTTGCTTTTTCTCCTTAAATGTTCATATGATTCTTTCTTTATTCTTTGGAGTTCAGGAAATAGTAACAAAATATATCGTGGAATTCATTACTCTATATAAATTTTCCTAGAACATAGTATGATCTTTCAATTTGAAGATTCAAATCTTTGTAATAGTTTTCTTCTATTTATTTTTGCATATGATGGCTCTTTTCATTGTTGCCCATATCATTCAAGTCTGTAAAGATTCTATATTATTTGTACACATTTCATTTTGTGAGAGTTTTTCATAACTAGTGCCTTGCCTCTGACTGTTTTTAGTCAAGTTTACTTCTGCTGTATCTAGTATATATTTTATTTTATTGTTTATTTATTTTTTTTTTAGGAAACATACCTCTTGTGATATATGTTTTTCATAGCTGTTTTGCTTGTTCTCCTCTCCTTATGTGAAAGAGAAAATGGCAGTTTTAATGCATGGATTTTTCCATTGGTCCCTTTCTGATCACTACTCATCTTTAAATGAGGCTGGCAAAATACCAAGTAGTACAATGGGAAGGAGAAGGGGTAAGAGGGATAGAATGGGAAATTAGCTCGGGAAGTTGGCAGCCACTACTTCAGCCTATGACTCAAATACATTCTTTCCAAATCTTTTGTTTCCTTAACACTGAAAGTACTTCTGCCCCCAGGTTTTTTCAGATAAAGAGTCTGCATGGATCACAGCAGGTTCTCTCTATAGCAGTATGCCACCTATTTCCTCCACCTTTTCCTCTGGCAAGCTGCCTGTACTTAGAGACCAAGTGGCAGAGAACAGAATGACCTGGTTGGTAAAACACCCCTCTGAGGCTTCACTCCCCTACCATTCTAGAGTGGCAGGTGGGGTCTCTACAGGGATATTCTCCATTTTTCTTATACTCCCAGAAACCAAGCTCTTTTTAATCAAAGACTCTCAAATATACCTTTCAGGGAATAGCGCATATTGTTGAGGTCTGAGGCAGCGAGTATCAAATCTCAATAGGCTTAATTATCCAAGCAAAGGTTATAGTATTTAATATATGAACTTCATAATTCGTATCACTGAGGTTCTAGAAGTTTGCTTGCTTCCTCGGAGATGGCATATTTTTCTCTCTCTTTGCCTTTGATATTTTCCGTGGACTTTGAGGGAATGAGAAGAAGAAAAATGCCTCTACAACATCTAAATCTGGAAGTATATAAATATTTCATATTCCATATATCATTTTATCATCAAAATGTCTGGTTAGATGTAGAAGATTTCTAGTCAGTTCACAGAAAAAGTAACCTTTATATACTAGAAGGACCTAAACACTTGGCTAGGTGCAGACGTCAGTACAAAAATTAACAAGCCAAGATCTGGACTCATGGAGCTCACAGATTTATAGGTATCGTTGCACAACAACGCAGTAAATGTTATAATAACTGAATGAACACTGTAGTATGAAAACATGCAATACTTTGCAATTTCCAAATTATTCTCAAGTCCATTTAACTAATGTTCATTGAGTATGTTAGCTCTAACAACATTACTTATATTGTGAGCTTCAAATAAAGAAACTAGGCTAAAAAAGGTTAGGTTAATTGTCAATGGCATAGAGACATAGATGTAGACTGTTTCTGACTAGAATCCAAGCTTCTCTTTCTACTACATCATGCTGCCCTGAAAAGAACTGAGTTGATTACATGATGCAAAATAAATCCACTCTGTGAGCCATGATTAGTTCTCCATGCACCACATCGGGATCCACTACCTATCTCCTGTGGATCACACTAGGATCCATGATCTGCCCTCTACAGAATACAATGTGACTAACCCTCCTGGAGAAATACAGATTCATAGTTCTGCCTAGGACATCAACCATAGTTTTAATGTTTGGATAGATATTTGTAAATATTTCTTTCTTGAAGGACAGTTGGTACATTAAGCAAAAAAGCTGGCTAAACTGTATATCACAAAAATTATTTGATTATGTATATATATGCTTTAAAGATAGGTATTTTAACTTAAAATATATATTCATTCATTTGACAACAATTTGATATAGGGCCAACACTTTTTATTTTAGTAAGAGTTTAATCACTGGAAATATATATTTTTTGCAATTTCTGCTTTCATTTATTTTTAATTATTATTATTATTATTATTTTTTTGGCCGCATCGCACAGCATGTGGGATCTTAGTTCCCTGACCAGAGATCAAACTCACGCTCCCTGCAGTAGAAGCGTAGAGTCTTAACAAGTGGACTGCCAGGGAAGTCCATCATTTATCTTTAAGTATGAGAACATAATAACATACGAGGCCAACTGCAGTAAATGTCTATGATTTTACAATACACCTCTACTCTTCTGGTTTTTACCCATTTCTGATTTAGCAGCCTTTTTAAGGTAATTCTCCTTAATGCTTATGAATGTATTCAATTTAGGGCATGCACAAAATCACATTTGTATTTTGCATTCCTAGTTTATTGTTTTACATGATATTTAATTAAATTACATAACAAAACTAGTACAACTGGCATAAACATGTTTGGGAACAAATACAACTGACCTTTGAATAAGCTTTCAACTCAGTGAGTTGTATTCTTACATAGTGATTAAGACTATGGACTCTGGAGACAGACTGCCTATATGTAAATCCTGATTTACTACCTACTAGTTGTGTTAACCATGAACAAATCACTTAACCGCTCTGTGCCTCAGTTTCCTCATCTGCAAAATGGGAATGATAACAGTATCTACACTGAGATATTGTTGTGAAGATTAAAGGAGTTAGTTTATGAAAAGCACTTAGAACAGATCCTAGCAAGTGTTAAGTGCTATCTATAAATATCAGCTGTTATTACCAGCCAGTCATTCAGTGTACAATAGATGTTGGTCAAATGTGCTTTGCAGAGGAAACAGAAAACAGTAGCTACTCTGGCAAGTGGGTTAAATGGAGGCTGTTAAGAAGAGCTCTTATTTTCAATATGTGCTTGTTTACTAATGACCCTTACTAGATCATAAGTAACTCGAGAGCAGGAATTAGATCTGTTCTAATCACTACTGTATACCTAATAAACACAGTGCCTGCATTTACTGAATATTTTCTGAGTAAATGAATAAATCAAGTTCAAATATGTTACGATGATAAAGTTTCTACAACATGATATCAATACGACCTTATAAATATGGGTTAATTTACATTAGAAAGATATCCAGGTCTCTTTTCTAATTTGATACTTACAACAGTTTTTATAGCATATGTAATTATCTCCATTTTATAAATAAGAAGGCTGGAGACTTTAAAATTTCATCCTAGCAAATGAAATGAATAACTGAAAAAATGGCGTGTGTGTGTGTGTGTGTAGTATGTGTGTATGTCTGCATGTTTTGAGGGTTTTTGAGGAAGGACAGGTATATAGCCTCTTGTCTCTGTCAAGACGAAGAAGGTTTATTTATATATGTAACCATTTCTAAAAATGTGTCCCTTCTATGCTTGTATTCTCTTAAAGGGCTCTTTCCTGCATGAATGGCAACAAAGATATTGTAACTTTTCCTAATTGTAAGGTTATGCGGGATTCATCTCTTTATTTACAGGGACCAAAAATTTTTACCCTTCACAAATTTCAAAACAGCCCAAAATTCATTGAATTCAAATAATTCAACAAATATTTACTAGATTTTGTTATGTTTTATCTATTGTCTGGGGGCACTATGGAGAATCAAAGATTGTTTAAGGACAGCCCTTTACATCAATGAACTTGAAACGGAAAATTCAGATCTGTACATCAAAACTTATTTTATGGGAAGAATGGGGTAAGCATCAAAGCTGGGGTTTAGACAAAGCATAATAGGAACACTGACAAAAGAGATTAATTCTAATGGGAATGATCCTGTAAGCTTCAGGGAAGAGGTAGTATTTGTTGGTTCCTTGATTAGTAAGATTTGAACACAGGGGCTTCAGGTGAAGAGAAGAGAGTGAGTAATGACATGGAAGAGGAAAATAAAGCGCCTATGGAGTAAGAGTATGCCAGGGTGACTGATAATTAGCATACCTGGATGATAATATGACAAAAGGCTAGAAGGCTGGTTAAACCTTGAATATGAAATATGGAAAGTCTGGAACACCGGCTGAAGGAGTTCAGCCTTCTTTGTTAGCTAAAAGTCAGACATTAAAACTTTTCCTTGTTTTGTTTATACAGTGGCACCATTTCCTGGGTTTTATGACAGTCAGCGTGAGTCAAAATGTCATGGAAGAGCAAGGCCAGTTAGGCTACTGAAATAATCTAGGCAAAAAATCATAAGACCACAGTAGGAAGTTCAAGTAGCCAAAATAACACAGGATAAAAAAGTTCAACTTTGTTAGTTATTAAACAGAGACTTATTCAGAATGTAACACCATCTTACCTCTTTTAATAAGCCAAAATTTTAAACAATGATTGTAAAGTTAATATATATAGGGAGCGGTTATATATGACCAGTGAATAAATTAGTAAAATACACTTTTGGAAAGAAATTAAATATTTTTAAAATTGCATGAAACCTTTCATATATTTTTTAATCACTAAGAAAAATACCTAAGTTTAAAAGACCATTTATGAAGAGTCACTGAAGTATTATTTGTGATAGAAAAAATATTAGAAACATCCTAGATATCTAACAAAAAAGGTAATATAACAAAAAATACAATAAAAATGTTGATAGGCTCTTATGTACTTATTAAAATTATATTCATGAAAGCTATGTAGTATATGGAAAACGTGTAAAAATAGAATAAAGAATAACATGATGGCAATTAAAAGTATAAATACATATTCTGAAAGGATGGGAAGAATGCATACAAAATGAAAACAGTTGAAATACTGAAAATTTTCCTCTTAATATTTCTGGAGTTGTTAAAATGTGTGTTATAAACAATGTAAAGTGTTAACGAGTTGCTAAATTAGGACAATGGCAGTCCAAATGAAAGGAGGAATTGTAAAGGGAAAGGTGGTACAAGTAAACAGTAGTGAAATACTGGAAGCTGGAAAGGATGAATGAAGGGATGGAGCAGACTGGGAGGCTAACAGTCTGATAGGATAGTCAGGTAGCCAGAGAATGTAAGTAACCTAAGAACTTTTACTCATGGAATTAAAACAAACAAGTTCAGTTTTGACTATTAAGATGCAAATAGGGACTTCCCTGGCGGTCCAGTGGTTAAGACTTCGCCTTCCAATGCAGGGAGTGCGGGTTCCATCCCTGGTCGGGGAGCTGGGATCCCACATGCCTCACGGCCAAAAAAACCAAGACATAAAACAGAAGCAATATTGTAACAAATTCAATAAAAACTTTAAAAAAAAAAAAGATGCAAATAGATCTTTCCTAGGTATTTGGAAATGTGATGTGTATTTCTGAAGAAATAGCAATGCTAAGATAGGAAGCTTGGACTTTCCCTGAAGTAGCTTGTATTTGAAGCCAAAGGAGTGGGGGAAAAAAATAAATTCCAGTTTAGAACAAGAGAAGACAACTTTGGAAAGAACACAGAATAACACTTCCATATAGAAGATGGGAAATTTAAAAGAACCACAGAAGCATGGTGGGAATAAATAGTCACTGTTAGAGAACCAGATTAGTACACTGTCATGGCAACTGAAAGTTGTGTGTGTGTGTGTGTGTGTGTGTGTGTGTGTGTCTAGTTCTATCAAGGAAAAATTTATCCAAATATTAGAGGGAAGTAAAAGAGGAAAATTCAAAAAAGAGACCATGGAAGTTGACCTAATTGACCTAATAGAAGATCACTTCTAAAAAGTATTTTCCATAGACTGGTAAAAGGCAGGTGACTAAGGAAGTAATGGGAAAGTGTTGAATGAAAAGTATGCCTTTGATAAGTAAATGTAGTAAGGTTGCAGGATACAAAGTCAATGTGACAAAAATAAGTATACTATTATATGCCAACCACAAATAATTGAAAAATTGAAAACAAAATTTGTTAAGTGAAATATTAAAAGACTGAAATAGATGGAGAGATATACTATGTTCAAGTATAGGAATACTCAATGTTTTAGAAAGTCAGTTCTTAGCTGAGCTATATATCCAGTTCAATTCTCATCAAAATCCCAGCAGACTTTAACAAGTGTATTCTAATATTTTTATGGAAGTAAAAAGGACTTAGAACAGATAAATAAAGGACAAGATGGTATGGTAAACTTGAGATGGTAAAAGATTTAAAAATCTAAATAATATAAAATGAATAGCAGTTAGAGAGTCACGAAACGTGTAGCTGCTGAAAGGTTTGTGGAGAATGGAATAAGTCCATCCCCCATACGAAGTTTTCTTCATGCCTCTTCAATGCTTCCTGAAGTCAAGAACTTCAGGGAAGAAGCATTAGACTGCAACAATGATGTTCAACCTGGGTAATCCAACAATCTTAACTGTAAAACTTCTACATATAAAAATGACTAGAATCTATCCCCAGATTATTACTACTTAATAGAATACTTTCTAATTTAAGGGATCTATGATAGTATATAATTTTCTACCTTGCATACCTGGTAGAAGGACTAATGCTATCAGACAAGCTGATGATCCTCACTTAGGAAAGACTTGAGGTAAGAATCATTAAAGGTACTAAGTCCTGTCCCTGCAGTGTCATCAGAACCTATGAAGAGAATTAAAGTCAAGGTGTGTTGATCCGTTTCAGACCTACTGATCTTCTTACAAGGACAACAAGGAAAAATTATACGTAATATGAATTACTGAAACATGCTTGGGATTTTACGTAACACAATATTCAAGAAAGCATATTAGACTTCAAGATTAGGATATGTGGGTTTTACAATTCTGCTGCAGATTGTATAACTCTAGGCAAATGATACTCAACACTTTGGCTGTGCTACTTATGTAATTCATGGGTAAGGAGAAGTTGGACTAAATTACATCTAAGTTTACTTTGAGCTATTATTCCATTTCTAAACCTCAAGATCTAAATTAGTTTTCTACTTCTGCTATAACAAATTAACACAAATTTAGTGGTTTAAAACAACACAAATTTATGATCTTATAATTCTGGAGGTCAGAAGTCAAAATCAGCTTCACTGGGCAAAGTCCAGGTGTCAGCAGGGCTGTGATCCCTCCAGAGGGTCTACGGGAGAATCTATTAGCTTGCATTCTCCGTCTTCTAGAGGCTGCCTACATTCCTTGACTCGTGGACCCTTTCTCCTTCTTCAAAGCCAACAGTGTAACATTTTCAAATTTTACTCCTCTCTCACTGTTTCAATCATCACACTTGTTCTCTGAGAGTCTGACTTTACTGCTTCTATCTTCTCTCTCTGACTCTGACCTTCCTGCCTCCCTCCTATAAGGGTTTTTGCAATTTCATCATTGAGCCCACTTGAATAGTCCAGTATAGTCTATCTCAAGATCTTAATCACATCTGCAAAGTCTCTTTTGCCACATAAGGGTAACATAATTGCAGGTGCTTGTGATTAATATATTAACATCTTTGGGGGCCATTATTCAGCCAAAGAAGTCACTTTCAAAAAATAGGAAATTGGCTCTTTGATCTTGCCATTGCAAACTACTTATATGGAAGGGCTTTCAGAGCCACCTACACACTCTTTTGAATGTCATCAATGTTGCTTTTAATATCAGAACTTACTCAAAAGTTATTCAGAGGCAATATTAATGAATAAAATGAGGTGTTTCACACTTTTGACCCACAAAATACTAAATCACAAGAACATTTTTCAGTATCACCCATCAATTGACACTAAAGGTAGTTACCAAAGAGGAGTTTCAATAATGCTCTGAGTGATGGTAGAATCATGGGAATAAGTATACAGAAGTTTATCATGAGAATGTTTAGTGAACAAGACTCATTCTGCAAATGAAAATCTGGTATATTTGTATTTTAAAGTTATTTCATTAGTTTATAAGCATTATTTTTAAGCACTAAAAAATACTCCAGCTCCCAAAACTAAAAAAGTTTTATATAGGCCGTATATCACCTTTTTACCTGTCCATATCTAATTTTTTTTTTAATAAAATACTTTTCTCTCATAAGTGCAATGCTCAGGAAAATAAAGTCATAGAGTACTAATATTGCAGAAATTCCAGACTTTCTATATAATAATATATTCAAGTTTTCTTAGAACAGTTAGAATGTATTTTTCACCTTACTATTTGTAAGGTTACTGAGAAAAGTTCAGTTTCTGACTTTTTTTTACCCGTAAGGGGAGGGTACTTTTTGCATCTATCCTTCAAATTGAAATACTCTCTAAAGTACTATTTCACACATACCAACAACAACAAAAAGGTCTTATTCTTAGTTGAACATTGAAAATCCAGACAAGTTATAATGCCTGTCATATGTTCTTAATTTTCACTCGAATATCAATGACCATCTGGCAGTCCATATTCAAGAAGAGTTTTATGAGGATAAGTTTTATGAATTAATAAATGTTAGAGCATTTCATAAATATACATTGCTATCAGTAGAGCTAATGAGTTTCATAAAATGTTATTTAAAACAAAACACAAAATGATATTTATAATAAGACATCAAAAAATACAAAATAAAAAAGTATGAAAAATAAACTATCCTAATGCTAACTAACAGGGAAGACATTTAAGATGTTGCCATCACATAGTTCCTTAAATATCAGTCAAAATTACCTTTCAAGAAGGAACAGTCTTCTGAATATTCATGTTCAAGGGAAAGGAGCTTAGAACTTGGGAGGAAACCAATATCTCCATAAAGAGTTCCTTTCTTTCACTTTGAGCAACTGGTAAAAAAAAAAGTGATTTATTACTGCCCATCAATAATTTTTATTTAAAACCTCATCTGTCAGGTCCTTAACTGTTCAAAGAGTTGATTGATACATGGAGAGATCTAAGAAAGATGAAACTTTTCTCATGTTTTGACTAAAACTGTTCAGAAACCTAAAATCTAAAAAGCTTATTTTCTTCCTATATCACCTTAACTCTGAGAGGCTGTAATTTAAGATCATGTTAAAATTAGTATCCCTGTAGAACAGAACTGAGGCCTTCTTTATTGTTCTATACAGAATAGCCAATTATGAGTTCCCAGAAAATAAATGCTGATGAAACATTTCCTCTTACCTAAATCACAAATAATTTCAAAGGACTCAGCCAAATTGAAAACACCCTGAAAGCAGAGATTTTTGCCTTCCATTTCTTTCATATTCCTGATAGCACCTCCAAATTCTGCTGACAGAGATGGGAAGAAAGGAAGAAGCGTGGGAGTGATAGAATGAAAGAAAAGGAAAAGAGGAGAAAGGAAGAGAGGAAACAGGGGAGGAGGAAAAGGAGGAGAGAGCTAAATGAGTCAACTAGATCATTTTTATTCCCTGAGTGGAAGTTACTGAAAATTTTACATCTGACATTCCACTGACGTTCATCTGAAATTGGTATTCCTGAATTGTTTTAATGACTCATGTAGAAAATATCAAATACAGATATTTCTGTTAATGATAGTGACTTGTCTTTTGCTCTTTTAGGACATTTTCATTTAATTGTTCATAGGTATATCTCACTGAGTTAGCCTAGGAAATATAACAAGTCCATGGGAGTATACAGAAAACAGACATTTTCTTTTTCCTGTCAAAAACTTTAAAATTCACTCTGATATTTGCTTGTTGCCTCTGAATGATAAGCTCTTAAACAAATGTCATAATTATGATGAGGATGGCTATGTCACTTTATATTTGTAGAGCACGTTGTGATTTACAAAGCCTTCAGCTATGTGTTTACAAACATAGGCTACGTGATTTACAAAGCCTTCAGCTATGTTTTTTCCCTTGACCCGCATCAACAATCCTGTGAAGCAAGTAAAGTGGTTGGTATTAACTGTACTTCAGAGATGGAAAAGATAAACTGAAGTTCAGACCATGGCATAGCCAGTATTCATTCTCTTCTGATCCTGAGACACTTTACTTTTCTCAACGATAGAGCGTATGCCACACTGCACTGAATAACTTTATATGGAGCTCAGTCTTTTCTGTCCACTCTTATTTCTTCATTTTTTAACTTTTAACTTAATGGCACAGGTAGAGAAATTACATTTGGTCTTCACAACAACAATTTTATTGATCGACTCAAAAGCTAGAAATTAGACATGGAGACTAGGTACTGACCACAGCTTGCATGACTTCCTGTATTTAATGCTGTTCTTCCTGGCTAAAATTTAGGATCTGCCAAGCAGTCTTTCTATATTAAAAAAAAAAATCTAGGAAGTAGTACTTGGGAGTACATAGCATTTGGGGGACTAGTAAGGAAAGACTCCAGGCAAGAAGCCTGGGAAATTCTGAGGATAGACTGTAGTTATTTCAAAGAGCATGTGCAATGGGACAAAATTTGCCAGCCCAAGAAGCGAGAGATAACTTATACAACAAGCTATTTCTACTTTTTAAAAATGTTTTTGAAGTTTATTTTGCCTTAATATTTAGCAAACTATTTTAGAATATTCAAAATCTAAAACAATTCAGATCGTCTAAGAAAAATGGAAGCAGGCTAGCGAAGTAATTTTAATATTTTTAAGGCTTCTTCCCAAACATTTACCATAAGTAATTAGATTAGGGAGAGGGGAAATCCCTGAGTAGGCTGTTAGCAGTTTAGTATAAAAATAACAAAAATAATGAATCATTCTAACATTTGGGTGCAAGCATAAGGCAAAGCTCAAGTTCTCATTTTACCACACTTAGAAAATAGGCAGAATACTTCAAAAATTGTGGCAATCATATTATAATTTAGAGATACCCAGAACTCCCTATTAAGGATTTATGTTGTACTTTCCATGTATAAATCAGGAGTAAATGTGGATATAGGAGCACATTACGGTGAGTTGAAAAGGTGTACTTTGCTTATCACTGATCTTTCCTAACATCCCCCTACTGTTCTGCTTAACCACATCTTTTATTAGCTTATGACTTCTGTCCAGGCCATTACTCCATTGGCTAAATATTAACAGCTATGCCCTCGACTGGTCTTAAATAAAATATAAATTTTTTAGTTGAAATAGGAGGTTTCAAGTAAGCAGCAAAGCACATCCATTTGGAGACCGTCCCATTTACAAGCACAAAAGGTAAGAGATATTTTGCAGCTGGTTCACAGCATGTTGACTCAAGATGGAAAGACCTATAAAAAGCTATTAAAGCAGTTAGCATTTGGTCCTGGTTAACATAAGGGGCATTTTAATGACTATTTTAGGAAAAAAGTGGCAACCAGCAGGTCTACAGCTACTCTGAGTAAAGCAGGCACATACACAAACCTACTTAAACCTACTTAAACCTAGCACTAAAGACTTTGAATGTCATGAATGAGTTTCGACATTGGATTAATACTTGTGTAGGTTACTACGGAGAGTTTTCAATGGCTTTTCTGACTGCCATTAAAAATAAATTTTTGTTTTTTAAGAAGACTTAAGTATGGCTCTACTTAAGTATGGATAAAAGGACCAGATATTCTTACCAATTCAGTTTTAAATTTCACAGATTCTATATCAAAAATCAATCTATATCTGAACTGTCCAATAGGGTAGCAACTAATCTCATGTGGCTATTTTAATCTTAAATAAAAATTAAAAATGCAGTTCCTCCATTGCACTAGAAACCATGCTCAATAGTTACGTGTGACTAGTGGGTTCTAAATTAGACAACACAGATACAGAATATCCCCTATCATTGCTGAAAGTTCTACTGGACAACACTGACCTATACATGCACATTCCAAATGCCCCAAAAATGCTTTTTAAAGCTATTTATGCCCTACATTTTGAACATTATGATTGGAAAACTATTTTTTAAAATAAAAATAATCTTGCAATAGCCATGGAGAAGGCATATTTAAAGCATCAAAAGAATCTGTTTTCAATGTTTAGCTAAACTGGTAGCAACAAATAATCTTGTCCTGAAACTCCAGTTGGATGATTTGCAAGGGAAATCAGACATTCATGTACTGCATTTTTACACTTGGCAGCTTCACTTTAACTTTAACGCATTCTGCTATACAGAATGGTGCTCTGTTAAAATGGTGCAGTGTTTAAGGTTAAGAAACATCTGAGGTAGAGCTTTAAAGTAATCACACATATGCTATCATTTAGCTTATAAACTTTTGAATTACTTCTAAAGTGCCTCTCAATTACAAAATGTATGAAATGTTTAAAAGTTCAAAACTCAAGATCTTCTGTGAATTAAGGAATTAGTCTTGAACTATATATATATCTACATGTATGTATATACATATATACATATATAGTATAAACATATATATAAGTAAATATATGTATATAAATTTATGTATATAAATATAAATTTTATATTTATTAAAGTAAATATATGTATATAAATTAATATGTATATAAATTAATATATGTATATAATTTATATGTATATAAATTAAATTTATATGTATATAAATATATGTATATAAATTAATATATAAGTAAATATATGTATATAAATTAATACTGATGTGCCAAGAACAAAAGAGAATAACACTGGATAATTCCACATATTTTAATGAAGAAATACGGTAAATAAATACATTTCTTTAACTCCATTACTATCTATCCATAAAGATAATGAAGCTGAGGCAAAAGAGGGAGCTAATCTAATCAAGGATATCAAGAAAATAAGTGATCTGGTTGTGCTGTACTTGGCCTCTGAACACACATCTTACACAGTCTCACTCAGCTTCTGTTTTCTTATCTTTTTAAAGATGAGTTTAAACTAGATGATTTTTTTTAAATTAATTAATTAATTTATTTTTGGCTGTGTTGGGTCTTCGTTTCTGTGCGAGGGCTTTCTCTCGTTGCGGCAAGAGGGGGCCACTCTTCATCGCGGTGCGCGGGCCTCTCACTATCGCGGCCTCTCCTGTTGCGGAGCACAGGCTCCAGACGCGCAGGCTCAGTAGTTGTGGCTCACGGGTCTAGTTGCTCCGCGGCATGTGGGATCTTCCCAGACCAGGGCTCGAACCTGTGTCCCCTGCATTAGCAGGCGGATTCTCAACCACTGCGCCACCAGGGAAGCCCTAAACTAGATGATTTTTAAAGTGACCTTTAATTATGAAATTCTATCATTCCACATATAAGTAAATCCCTATGATTTATACAAATTGGTACTTATCAATATATAACTTGTCTAAGTTCTTTCCTAGTAAAATAGCTCACATTCAAATGAGGTAGAAATTCACAGATTTAAAAGTTTTCAATAACAGAGAAGGGAAACAAAAAGCAAGAAATCAGGTGGTTTGTAGAAGATGACAGAAAAAATCAGTATCAGATCTAAGAATTCTTCATGTTCACTCCTGGGTACATTATTCCTTTCTACTATACATTGCAATGATTACAAATGCATTGAATTAACTCCAAAACCTGAGCTCTCTTTGAAGATTTATCATTTCATGGATAATATAATAATATCATAAGGAAATATTGCTAAGTAAAAACAGTAAAAGACTGCCAGGGACTACTTAGGACCTTTTAGAGGACACAAAGTAGCAGTATTTTTAGAGGAGTCAAATAATTGGAACTTCAGTGTTGGAAGTTTGGAATGTGCCATTCGACTTGATAGCTAAACTGTCAAAGTCAGGAAATTAAAATATGTACTCTGAGAAGGCTAAGACCTTAGTTTCTACTCAAAGCTAATGTAATTCTTGTGTTAAAGATTCAAGAAATGAGTATGATCACTCTGTTCTTAGCACCCTACTACAATGTCACAAGATCACAAAATCATGAAGTGGGATGGACAGAAAAGAGCTCATTTTGAGCGGTCCTCTTCCACCTGGCAGCAGAACATACCAAACTTTTTTTCCCCTTATCCCAATGTAATAATGGCATTTTAATTCCAGTCTTTATTAATATTAATGATTACTTTAGCAATTACTTTTTAATCATGGAATTCTATGATCTTGGGTAGTAATAAAAGCCTACGGCCTTTATAAAATGGTTCATAGCAACACATAACTCGTCTAACTTCTTTTCTAGTAAAATTAGGTAGACCATGTACTTTCCATATATTAGCTCATAAAATCTTCTTTATTTCCCTGTGAGGTTTGTCTCTATTTCATATCTGAGGAAACTGAGGCCTAGAGAGAATATATAACTTGTCCATGGACACACAGCTAACAAGTAGTTGCAGCCGAGACTTAAGTCCTATGACTAGGACTCCAGAACTGAGCTGCACACTGTGCTACCTTGCTTCTCTTTTTTGTTTCATGAACAATGATGTGGACTGTGTAGAGGTAAGTGATATATAGAAACTTTTCTTAAAAACAATTAAAGAAAATTCACCTACTTTACTTGATAGCTCTAATAAATCATGTTTAATGAATTGATTTCTGAAATATTAATTCAATTAACAAAACTTATAGGAAGAATAAAAAAGAATATGTGTGTCATTTGTAGAGATTCTGCTATAGTTAATAGAAGTATATCATGAATGATGTAAAAATAGTTGCTACAGATACCTTTTCTTATGTATGCCTAGCACACTACCAGGTATTAAGCATCAAATAGATGCTATTGATATTTTATCTATAGTTATAATTTTATAAATTAAAATCCAAAAGTATTTAGTGGAAAAATATTCAAATTATCTATCACATTTACAATTTCTGGTTTCATTATACCACACCTTATGTAAAAGAAGTCATAGAATAAAATCTCTCAGATGTATAAAGCCAACGAAAACAATCTGTCTTATTTTTTATGTGTTCCCAGTTCAATTAACTCCCCCATCAGAGCACACTGAGCCCTGGGCACTCATTTACTGACATATATGCTTTGTACTGTATATTAGGAAAACTGGGTTCTGGTCCTCCACATGACACTTTCTATTTAATTTTCAGCACACTTCAGAATTCTAAATGATTCAGAACAACCAGTTTTTGAAACTCCTTTGACGAAAGCACCTTAATTTTTCCCTAGATTATTTTAAAGTATTTCCATCTGTGCATAAAGCAACCTAGAAAAAAGCTGGTTTTTTCGCAGGAAGTTCCTGGAAACACACTATTTTCAAAAAAAAAAAAAAAAAAAGAAGGGTAGTTTAACAAATATAAGTGAAAGAAACTTAAAATGACTTTAGTTTTAGAGATCATTTCTTTCAAAGATGTACTTTTCTAGTTCTCTTGACTTTTGAGCTGTTTTTGATATCATGTTCTACTTACATAGTACTTTCCCTCTGAAGAGTGTAAAGCATTTTAATGAGGGTGAATGTCAGTGTTCAGAAACATTTAGCCTTAGGTCTTAACCACGTTTTCACATGTGCAAATCTTCCCTCATCAAGGCCTGTAGCACAGTTATACAGTACAAATCTTAAGGATGCATCTCTTTTATCAATAGGGATTTTTGAAGGGTTGCCCAAATCATTTGTTTCTCAATTCTTGGCGAGAAAACAAACCTGTACACTGCACCAATACAAAATGTAAATAAAAGTTCAGTGCTAATAGACACAGTGCACTTCTAGTACTTATAACATATGTAGTGCCTAATATGTGCCAGGCACTCTTCTAACTACACATAGTAACTCATTTAATCCTCACAACAACACTAAGAGGTAAGTATTATAATTGTCCCCATTTTACAGAAAAGGAAACAGAAGCACAGAAAGGCTAATTGACTTGTCCAAGACCCTAAGCGATGGAGCTAGGATTCAAACTCTAGAAGCCTACTTCTAGAGACTAGACAAGTAACTCTTACTCTATACTACTTCTGGTTTTTTTGGAATTTTTTTTTTTATTTGAATTTTATTTTTTTTATACAGCGGGTTCTTATTAGTTATCAATTTTACACATATTGGTGTATATAGGTCAATCCCAATCTCCTAATTCATACCACCACCGCCCCCTACACCCCGCTTTCCCCCCTTGGTGTCCATACGTTTGTTCTCTACATCTGTGTCTGTATTTCTGCCTTGCAAACCAGTTCATCTGTACCATTTTTCTAGGTTCCACATATATGCGTTAATATACGATATTTGTTTTTCTCTTTCTGACTTACTTCACTCTGTATGACAGTCTCTAGGTCCATCCACGTCTCTACAAATAACCCAAATCTGTTCCATTTTATGGCTGAGTAATATTCCATGGTATATATGTACCACATCTTCTTTATCCATTTGTCTATCAGCATTTAGGCTGCTTCCATGACATGGCTATTGTAAATAGTGCTGCAATGAACATTGGGGTTCATGTGTCTTTTTGAATTATGGTTTTCTCAGGGTATATGCCCAGTAGTGGGATTGTTGGGTCATATGGTAGTTCTAATTTTAGTTTTTTAAGAAACCGCCATACTCTTCTCCATAGTGGCTGTATCAATTTACATTCCCACCAACAGTGCAAGAGGGTTCCCTTTTCTTCACACCCGCCCATCGTTTGCTGTTTGTATATTTTCTGATGATGCCCATTCTAACCGGTGTGAGGTGATACCTCATTGTAGTTTTGATTTGCATTTCTCTAATAATTAGTGACGTTGAGCAGCTTTTCATGTGCCTCTTGGCCATCTGTATGTCTTCTTTGGAGAAATGCCTATTTAGGTCTTCTGCCCATTTTTTGATTGGGTTGTTTGTTTTTTTTAATACTGAGCTGCATGAGCTGTTTATATATTTTGGAGGCTAATCGCTTGTCTGTTGATTCGTTTACAACTATTCTCTCCCATTCTGAAGGTTGTCTTTTGGTCTTGCTTATAGTTTCCTTTGCTGTGCAAAAGCTTTTAAATTTCATTAGGTCCCATTTGTTTATTTTTCTTTTTATTTCCAATACTCTAGGAAGTGGGTCAAAAAAGATCTTGCTGTATAAATCAGTGCCGCCTGGCAAAACAGAGGAGCCAATCGGGGCTTGATTGTTCCTTTTATTGAAATCTTTCTTAAAATATCTGTTTTTTGAAAAAAAAAAAGATTCTGTCAACAGTGATTATTAGACTGCACAATGATATTTTTTAGGCCCAAACATATGAATAAAATTACTTTCTCACCATGTATATTATGGTTATACATGCTTTCTGACAGTGAATTAACATAGAAATAAATCTGTGATGTCAAGAATATACATTAACCTGTTTGGGCCTTATAAATATGTAAAAATAGCATCTAGCACTCTGCCTCTCTGTGGAGCTATAATATCTTAAGCTGAATCTAGAACTGGACATTTTGTGTATTAGCATATACAATTATATTTACTTGATACAGTTTAACAATAATTTTTAAAATACCATGTGTTAGGGTTGTACCTGGTGGTCTAGGGAATACAATGAAAGGCTTTAAGGCAGTCTTATTATGAATATCATTTAAAAAAAAAATATCTTGCTGTGATTTATGTCAAAGAGTTTTCTTCCTGTGTTTTCCTCTAAGAGTTTTATAGTGTCTGGGCTTCATTTAAGTCTTAATACATTTTGAGTTTATTTTTGTGTATGGTGTTAGGGAGTGTTCTAATTTCATTCTTTTACATGTAGCTGTCCAGTTTTCCCAGCAGCACTTACTGAAAAGACTGTGTTTTCTCCATTGTATATCCTTGCCTCCTTTGTCATAGATTAGTTGACCATAGGTGCGTGGGTTTATCTCTGGGTTTTCTATCCTGTTCCACTGATCTATATATATATATATATATTTCTGTTTTTGTGCCAGTACCACAGTGCCCTGATTAGTGCAGCTTTGTAGTATAATCTGAAGTCAGGGAGTCTGATTCTTCCATCTCCTTTTTTTCCCCTCAAGATTACTTTGGCTATTTGGGGTCTTTTTTGTCTCCATACAAATTTTAAGATTTTTTGTTCTAGTTCTGTAAAAAATGCCATTGGTAACTTGATACAGATTCCACTGAATCTGTAGATTGCTTTGGGTAGTATAGTCATTTTCACAATATTGATTCTTCCAATCCAAGAACATAGTATATCTCTCCATCTTTGTGTGTCATCTTTGATTTCTTTCATCAGTGTCTTAGAGTTTTCTAAATACAGGTCTTTTACCTCCTTAGGCAGGTTTATTCCTAGGTATTTTATTCTTTTTGTGGCAATGGTGAATGGGATTGTTTCCTTAATTTCTCTTTCTGATCTTTCATTGTTAGTGTATAGGAATGCAAGAGATTTCTGTGCATTAATTTTGTATTCTGCAACTTCACCAAATTCATTGATTAGCTCTAGTAGTTTTCTGGTGGCATCTTTAGGATTATCTATGTATAGTATCATGTCAGATGCAAACAGTGACAGTTTTGCTTCTCCTTTTCCAATTTGTATTCCGTTTATTTCTTTTTCTTTCCTGATTGCCATGGCTACGACCTCCAAAACGATGTTGAATAATAGTAGCAAGAGTGGACTTCCATGTCTTGTTCCTGATCTTAGAGGAAATGCTTTCAGTTTTTCACCATTGAGTATGATGTTTGCTGTGGGTTTGTTGTATATGGCCTTCATTATGTTGAGGTAGGTTCCCTCTATGCCCACTTTCTGGAGAGTTTTTATCATAAATGGGTGTTGAATTTTGTCAACAGCGTTTTCTGCAGCTACTGAGATGATCATATGGTTTTTATTCTTCAATTTGGTAATATGGTGTATCACACTGATTGGTTTGCATATATGAAGAATCCTTGCATACCTGGGATAAATCCCACTTGATCATGGGGTATGATCCTTTTAATGTGTTGTTGGATTGTAGTTGCTAGTATTTTGTTGAGGATTTTTGCATCTATATTCATCAGTGATATTGGTCTGTAATTTTATTTTTTTGTAGTATCTTTGTCTGGTTTTGGTATCAGGGTGATGGTGGTCTCACAGAATGAGTTTGGGAGTTTTCCTTCCTCTGCAATTTTTTGGAAGAGTTTGAGAAGAATGGGGATTAGCTCTTCTCTAAATGTTTGATAGAATTCACCTGTGAAGCCATCTGGTCCTGGACTTTTGTTTGTTGGAAGATTTTTAATCACTGTTTCAATTTCAGTGCTTGTGATTTGTCTGTCCATATTTTCTATTTCTTCCCGGTTCAGTCTTGGAAGGTTATACCTTTCTAAGAATTTGTCCATTTCTTCCAGGTTGTCCATTTTATTGGCATAGAGTTGCTTGTAGTAGTCTCTTAGGATGCTTTGTATTTCTGTGGTGTCTGTTGTAACTTCCTTTTCATTTCTAATTTTATTGCTTTGAGTCCTCTCCCTCTTTTTCCTGATGAGTCTGGCTAATGGTTTATCAATTTTGTTTACCTTTTCAAGGAACCAGCTTTTAGTTTTATTGATCTTTGCTATTGTTTTCTTTGTTTCTATTTCATTTATTTCGGCTCTGATCTTTATGATTTCTTTCCTTCTACTAACTTTGGGTTTTGCTTGGTCTTCTTTCTCTAGTTCCTTTAGGTGTAAGGTTAGATGGTTTATTTGAGATTTTTCTTGTTTCTTGAGGTAGGATTGTATTGCTATAAAATTCCCTCTTAGAACTGCTTTTGCTGCATCCCATAGGTTTTGGATCATCGTGTTTTCGTTGTCATTTGTCCCTAGGTATTTTTTGATTTCCTCTTTGATTTCTTCAGTGATCACTTCGTTATTAAGTAGTGTATTGTGTAGCCTCCATGTGTTTGCGATTTTTACATTTTTTCCCCTGAAATTTATTTCTAATTTCATAGCGCTGTGGTCAGAAAAGATGCTTGATATGACTTCAGTTTTCTTAAATTTACCAAGGCTTGATTTGTGAACCAAGGTGTGATCTATCCTGGAGAATGTTCCATGTGCACTTGAAAAGAAAGTGTAATCTGCTGTTCTTGGATTGAATGTCCTATAAATATCAAATCTATCTGGTCTATTGTGTCATGCAAAGTTTGTGGTTCCTTATTAATTTTCTGTCTGCATGATCCATCCATTGGTGTAACTGAGGTCTTAAAGTCCCCCACTATTATTGTTATTGTTGATTTCCACTTTTATAGTTCTTCCCATTTGCCGTATATATTGAGGTGCTCCTATGTTGGGTGTATATATATTTATAATTGTTACATGTTCTTCTTGGATTGATCCTGTCATCATTATGTAGTATCCTTCATTGTCTCTTGTAACAGTCTTTATTTTAAAGTCTATTTTCTCTGATACGAGGATTGCTACTCCAGCTTTCTTTTGATTTCCACTGGCATGGAATATCTTTTTCCATCCCCTCACTTTCAGTCTGTATGTGTCCCCAGGTCTGAATTGGGTCTCTTGTAGACAGCATATATAAGGGTCTTGTTTTTGTATCCATTCATCAAGCCTGTGTCTTGTGGTTGGAGCATTTAATCCATTCCCATTTAAGGTAATTATCGATATGTATGTTCCTATTACCATTTTCTTAATTGTTTGGGGTTTGTTTTTGTTGGTCCTTTTCTTCTCTTGTGTTTCTACTTAGAGAAGTTCCTTTAGCATTTGTTGTAGAGCTAGTTTGGTGGTACTGAATTCTCTTAGCTTTTGCTTGTCTGTAAAGCTTTTGATTTCTCTGTCAAATCTGAATGAGATCCTTGCCGGGTAGAGTAATCTTGGTTGTAGGTTCTTCCCTTTCAACACTTTAACTATATCGTGCCATTCCTTTCTGGCTTGTAGAGCTTCTGCTGAGAAATCGGCTGTTAACCTTATGGGAGTTCTCTTGTATGTTATTTGTTGTTTTTCCTTTGCTGCTTTTAATAATTTTTCTTTGTCTTTAATTTTTGCCAATTTGATTCCTGTGTGTCTCAGCCTGTTTCTCCTTGGGTTTATCCTGCCTGGGACTCTCTGTGCTTCCTGGACTTGGGTGGCTATTTCCTTTCCCATGTTAGGGAAGTTTTCGACTATAATCTCTTCAAATATTTTCTCAGATCCTTTCTCTCTCTTCTCCTTCTGGGACCCCTATAATGTGATTGTTGGTGTGTTTAATGTTGTCCCAGAGGTCTCTTAGGCCATCTTCAATTCTTTTCTTTCTTTTTTTCTTTATTGTGTTCCTTGGCAGTGAAGTCCACCACTCTGTCTTCCTGGTCAGTTATCCGTTCTTCTGCCTCAGTTATTCTGCTATTGATTCCTTGTAGTGTATTTTTCATTTCAGTTATTGTATTGCTCATCTCTGTTTGTTTGTTCTTTAATTCTTCTAGGTCTTTGTTAAACATTTCTTGCATCTTCTCAATCCTTGCCTCCATTCTTTTTCCGAGGTCCTGGATCCTCTTCACTATCATTATTCTGAATTCTTTTTCTGGAAGGTTGCCTATCTCCACTTCATTTAATTGTTTCTCTGGGGTTTTATCGTGTTCCTTCATCTGGTACATAGTCCTCTACCTTTCCATTTTGTCTATCTTTCTGTGAATGTGGTTTTCTTTCGAAAGGGTGCAGGATTGTCTTACTCTATACTACTTCTTAAAAGGAAAAGTAAGCTGACATACTGTTAGATCTAAAGCCACACCAATATTTTAAATTATATAACTAGTGCCAATGGATATATCCTTTACCAGTAACGTCAACTCCAGGGCAACAAAGATCACTTTCTTTACCCACCCTGAAATTTATTCTATGAAGTCATTTGCCAAGCAAACACTTATTCAGTCACTTAGGAAGCATAAATTGAGGGCCTATTGTGTGCCTCACACTGTGCTAAATGATGAGGTTTCAACATCCAATAAAAGATAAACCCAAGTTGAGCTCAGCAAGCTGATCATGCTTCTTCCAATCCTTCCATGTTGGTTGAGGATCTAGTACATCTTCTAGTATCCTGTGCCTATGCCCTTTAGTGTCCTATGCCCTCATTTACTGGTCCCTGGATGTAGGCATCTTTTCAATCTTTCTCCCTCCACTAACATGTTTAGATTATCTTTTTAATTCCTCCAACATCATCATCCAAACTCAGGTCTTCACTAATAGACCAGAATTATATTATTGTAATGGTCATGTGTTTTGTTCTCTCTATACCCCATCTTTCTCTAAAGCACCTATTAACCGTGTCAGGACCCGCTGCCCAGACAAAATAACTGATTCTCCAGTGACAGTATAAGACTAAAATTCCTTCACGTAGTGTTAACACTGCTTACAATCTGATCCTGAACCCACCAGACCAGTCTTGCCTCCTACCATTTCTTTCACATGTACTCCAGACTAATAAAAGAGGTCTATATGCAGTTACCTGCTCACTACTTGATCATGTTGACATGTCTCTTGGAAATGTGATTTTTTCGTGGCATGAAATATCTCTACCCATGTCTGCACTAAGAAATATTGGAAGGCCCAGTTCAGAAGTCACCTATTTCATGAAGCTCTCTTGAGCCCACTAGCTAGAAGTACTCTCTCTCCATTCTCTTAATAGTGATAGCTCCTTCTACCCATCATCTGATGCTCACTTGTATTGCATTATCTGTGCATATTTCCCCTCCTAGACTGTCATATCACTAAGAACAGGGGCAATTTCCTTAGCCACATGTATATAGGTGTATATAGCATAGTGCTCTGTACAGAAAGTGACTGTCTGTTAAATATTATCTGAATAAGTAAAACTATGACTAAAAAATCTTCAGGCCATGAGTGTCTAGATTTCCTAAAAGCATGTGTGTAACATTTATCATATTTCCTGTATAAAAGTATCATTTGTAAATGATTTAGAAGGAAACAAAACTGGAGCTAAGGAGTTTGAAATGACTTTATATTCACGTGCTTTATTTAAGGTTAGGTTCTTTTGCAGTCTTTTTATTGCTGTTGTTGTAGTTGTTAGTGTTTTTTAAAAAAATTATTTGGAAATTAGAGGTCAGAGAGAAAGTAAAGAATATGGGGAAACATCACTTGTTTTCTAGTGTGAATCAGTAAACTCCAGCTGGGAGTACTTTTTGACATGCAATTCCTAAGCTCCCATCAGAAACTTTGACAAGAGAAGCAATTATGTCAGAAAATAAAGCCTAAGAGATATGCCATCAATTCAACTCCTTCACTACTCAAAATTCAGTCTTTCAAATTAAGCTACAGATCTGAGCCATATCAGCTGAATATATCACAGAAATGCTTTCACTGTATTAAGCTTTAATGTTATTCTTTTAACTTTCATCAAAGTTTGCTTTAAAAAAACCCATAGCTGAAGCATCATCTGCATTTTACAAAGAAAGTGTTCATTAAGTTATTCTGTATTCCTATTTAACTCCAACATTAGAATTTTCTTTAAAATTTTGCTCTCCTTTCTGAAAACTAAAACTAGGTAACTTTTCTTGCTTTCCTTTTTTGACTAAAAGAAAGTTCAAAGAAATCTTTGATACAGAATTAGAGCAAGTATGTTAACAGTTATGGCTGTTGCATTTGCTTCTTTAATCTGAAGATTAAATATAGAGGATTTATTCGTTCATTTATTCACTCATTAAACAAGTACTTATTATCTGTTTGGATTCTAGGAATACAACAGTGAGCTCTAACAGGCAAAAGTCTCTAACCTCGTGACTCTTATAATTCTATCTAATTCTGTGGGAAATAAACATTAAATAGGATGAAAGCAAAATATATAGAACATCGGAAGGCAAGCTGTGTTATGGACAAAAATAATAAAGCAGAAAAGGAAGAGGGGAACAATTGTGGTTTTAAATAGGAGGAAATGACATTTGATTAAAGATCCAAAGAGAGTGAGCTACACAGCTGTCTGCGAGAAGATCCCCAAGGCAGAGAATCAAGTTATCACCTGCAAATGTCTCAAGGGTTTGACTGTTCAAAGGCCAGGAGACCAGGTGATTGGAGTAGAATGAGGGAGGAAGAGAGATGGTCAGTTGGATGAAGGCTGTGGAGGCTATTGAGAGGACTCTGGATCTGACTCACTAAGCAAATTAAGAGAGATGTTTACTCATTTATATTGATAGTAATTGGTGGTTTTTAAATGATGCTTATTTGGAAGTAATGTATTTGTCAACAAGTATAAGCAAAAATTTGTTCTTTAGGTATATGTGGTTGTCTAGTTTTATGGCATTCATTTTAATTCATTAATTCATTTACTCAGCAAAACTATATTAAGTACCTACTATGTGTCAGCAGTGGTAATATAAAATGAAATAAATATTAAAAGGAAAAAAATATGGTCCATAACCTCAAATAAATATCTGTCTAGTGAAAGAGATAATTATTTGTTGTTAAAATATTTCTTCTTTATCTTTTAGGTAAAGGAAACTATAAAAGATGTTTGGGGAGGGGGGTGATAATCATATTTGCATTTCAGAGAGATCAATGTGTAGAAGAGATTTGAATGAAGCATGACTGGACACAGGGAAATGAATTAGAAAGCTATCAAAACATGAATAAAACCTGAAGTAAGATACTAGCAGAGGGTGGGACGCTAAGTAGAAAGTTGCAGGCCATTTTTAGAATGAAGAATTGACAGGACTTCATGACTAAATAGGTGTGGGTGGTGTGAGAGGGGGATGAATCAAGAATAACTCCCAGTTTTCCAACATGAACAACTAAAAGGATGGTGGTTACAGTTAGTGAGTTCAGTTTAGGACAACCTGAGACATATTGGTAAGCCATGATTAGCTAGTAGTTGATGTCATGGAAATAAGTGAGATAATCCAGAGACAGAGCTCCATTAAAAGAAGGTGAAGGACAGAACCCCGGGAATACCAACATTTAAATAGTGGGCAAAGAAAGAGTTGCTCATAGAAGGAACTGAAATGAATAGACAGAGAAGGTTTTCATGGAAGCCATAGGGAGGATAGGTCTTCTGTTTTTCCATATTGTATCCTGTGTCTACCCATAGTGACAAACTCAACGTGTTTATTCATTTAGCTTTAATAGGACTGTTTATATGAAGCATTTCAGATCAAGAGTGCCCAATTATTCAATTTATAAAAATTATCAGAAATTAAAATAGATCCTCCTGAGTTTAAAATACGTTGTACATGTATTTTATCATTGTTGATTAATCATCCTAAAAATTTACTCCTGAAATTAAAATACATTGTAAATTTCTTTCAGTCCTTTAAAAGTAGTCACTTCAATGTTCTCTTTAAAATTTTAGTTTATTAAAACAAGTTACTACGTATTAGTTAATATCATTTCCTATAGAAAGAAGCAGCAGTGCTTCAAAGAGATGAAAACATGCCTTACAAAAAAATGAAAACATGTGCTCAGGAATCTGAAAATCCCAGGCTACTGTGTGAGCTCTGAAAATCACAACTTATCTATGAAAATGAGGTTAATATATATTCTGAAATCATGGGGATTTAAATGGATTATAAAACTAATGAAAGTCCAGTGCTTTAAAGAACATATAAATCTGTATAAATAGCAAGTAGTATGTTTTTCTTATAAGATCTTTCAGCAAAGTAATTGTCAACCTAGAAGTGCTTACAAAATTTCGCTTTAATTTCCTAAGGTGAGAAAACTTTGAAAGGGTTAACTGTTTGAAAACTATTACCAGGACATTGGTAGAACCAGGATCTCAATAGGAGGTATTTTTAAATTTTCTCTCTTTATATTCTCTGATACTTAAAGTCTTTAAATGTAAACACACAAAATGAAAACATCAGTATATGTCTTCATATATTATGCTATGCTGTAATAATACATATAAATTTGGTAAAAAGGAATAAATTACCTATAAAGGTCCAAATAACATTTAGCATGAATCTGAAATCATTTTTTGAGAAGATTCACAGTAAATGTTAGTTTTTCAGATATAACCAAGAATTGGAATCCGAAGTATAGAAAATTCTGGAATAAGAGGATTTAAGAGGTTGCTATATCAGCAGATAAGTTCACCTTTATTTTTATAGCATTTCTACCTGTCATTTGTTGTACGGTAACATGTGGACAAAGGCCTCACATAGAGGTTATTATGAAACCATAAGTTATACTATTACCATACTTAACATTATAACCAAAATTAAAACTTTGTGAATTGTAACTAGAGGAAAAATACAGGTTATACCAAGTGTAGCAGATGTATAGACTATAGCAGCTGCTAGAAATCCTGAATATTATACCTTATGAAATTATATTTTCAGTTAACATAAATGCTGAAGCAGGTTATTCATTCTAAGAAGTTTTTCTGGAGACAAACATTTCCCTGTGCATCAGATATAGCCTAGTTATTAGAAAAGTCTGCTATTACAAGTATATTTGAATGTTCAGAACTGCAAATGGAGTATACAGTACCACTTAATTAATCTAACGATATAATAACTGAGTAATCATGCCTCTATTTACCTAAGTATGACACACAAGACTTATTAGGAGACCTCTGATATATAATATTTTGTGTATTTTTAAAAAAAGATAACTAGCTCAGCATCATGAGAGAAATAATATCTAGGAGTTAGAAATGAAAAATGAGTAAAAAGACCAGAAAAATTAAAAATCATACTAGAACAGTGGTAGCCATGTAAACAAGCAAGTCAGGCTAAAGAATCCATCCCAAAAATGCACCTGCAAGATCTAAACAAGTGATTAGAGGTTAGTCCACTGTTTCAGCAATTGTCACTTCTTTGTTTAAAATAAAATTATTGACTATTCTAATATATATTAATTTATCCAGAACCATTAAAGATAAGTCTGAATACCTGGTACCTCAATCTGAATATATATGGCCTAGAACCCTTTAAGCCAGCTAACCCATCACTCTGGCATAAAACATACTAGCTGCCCAGGGTGTTGCCAGTGCTTCAAGGAAACCACCCTGTCTTCCATGAGCTGATTAAGTTGAAGGTTACTATACTCTGTGCTCATTTATCATTATTTTTAAGTAGTGTAATGAGTTCAATAATAACTCTAACAGTGTTTATTACAACAGCAGTATTCAGCCCCACTTTATACCAAAAATGTGAATGTTAAAGGAAACAGTGTCCACTGGTGCCCTTTAACGTTCTGAGGGCACAGGCACTGTCTGTGAACTTGACATTTTCTTGGTCTACATCTGGTCCTAAGGATTCCAGATAAGACGCTTTAATGTGTCAACGTTGTCAGGCATTTCCTCACAGATAAATAGCATGAAATTGTGTGACGGAACAAGAAAGACACCATCATTAATAACTGGGTAAGGATTGTGTTGGTTTCTCAGTTGATAATGAGGGCCACTGCATAAATGTAAAATATTTAGGATGCAAGGTGTCCTACCTGCCACCACAAATTTGATTTGGGAGTACCATGAAAATGACAAGCCAGGATACTGCTTCTTCTCCTCTGTGACATTTACTTTCTTTCACCTTCCTCCCTCAGTTTTTATGAATTCTTCTGAAAAGATCAGATGGAATATTTTCCTCAATGAATTAAAGAAATTATATATCTGTAATTTTAAACAATATACAATTGTGATATTAAAATTTTAATAGTGGTACAAATTAAGACTTCTGAGACTCTTCAGTAGATGCAGTTATAGAAAGGGTTAACCAATATGGTAAACCAATATGGTGAGAAAAGTTAATCCTAGAACATTAACATAAAAGTAGAAGCCATGCCCTGTCATATTTTTTTAAATACACCATGTAATGTTAAATTATAAGCACACATCAATTCAACCCAGCTAACATTCACTGAACAACTATGTCATACGCAAAAGACACAAATATGAGAAGACCGAGATTGAGCCTTTAAGAAGCTTACAGTCCTTCTGAAGAGACAAGCAATAAGCCACTAAAGATAAGACAATATAAACATTTTACATATTTTTTTAGATTTAAAAATATTGCATGGAGGAAGAAGCAGATCTTTTTATAAACACAATGACAACACTTAGACTTTTATTGATGCTAAGGATAAGTGTTATTTGTGCCATGGAGACACTCAAGGTCTTTTAGTTGGATGAGCAGAAATAAATAGAAAATGGCAGTACACAATTACACAAGTCTGACTGAGAACTGACGTTAGCCAAAAATGATTCCTAAGCATGCTCTGCCCGAGCAAACAGTACAAAAATGAACCAAAGTTGTTAGAAAAGATTTCCTGAAATGATGAGCTAACACTTTAATGTGATACTGCAATGGCTTTATGGAGAGTTCAGGCTCCCCAAGCTGCCCAAGGGGGATCTGTGTTATCTGTGTTATTATAAATAATAGAAACTACTTAGTGGATACCAAAAATTATCTGAACATTCAATAGTATTTACTGTATACTTATTTTGCATACAACACCAGAAAGGATACTGGAAAAGTAATTACCATCAATTTTTGTATGCCTAAAGCTTTCTTCTAATCCCCTCTTTCTTCATTTATGAAATAGTTTCCAGACATAGTTTGGAAAACAAACACAGGAACTTAATGACTCATAAACACTATAGAAACGAAATCCCAGCTGTATGTCCATTTTCAGACTCATGGTTTTGGCTATCTAATGCCTCTAAGCTATTAAAATTTACATATGTTTATTAATTCTCAACAATTCTTTCATTCAGTTCAATAAAATTGAGTTCCTGCTACGTGTGAGGCCTTGATGACTCACAGATGAATATGATAATATTTTACCCTCCAAAAGCTTAGAATCTAGTAAGAAGAAGAAGACAATCAAATAACCACAATAAACTGCTGTAGTTGATATAATGTGTTATGTGTGGGGTATCATAGGAGATAAGCTTATAATAATTAATTCTCTCCAGTGGGATAAGGATCATCTTCATTGAGGAAGTAATGCTTGTGCTAGGGGATCAAAAAGCTTGTGAGGGTAAAACAGCAAGATGTACTGGGCAAACATAGTAGTCTGATGAGACTTAAGCTGACCTTAAGGTACATTAGTTAAAGGATAGACAGTGGTAAGAGATGGGCTTGAGAGGTAAGAAAAGGCCTATGTGCTAAATTAAGAATTTAGACTTTTCACACAAACAGAGGAAACTATGAAAGGGGAACAAGAAATAATTTTTGGACAGAAACCCTAGAATGCGTTTTAGGTATATTATTTAAAAAGAATAAACCCAGATGTTGGGAGGTCAATCAGAGGACCTTTGCAATAGTGGAGATGAGAAGCAATGAGGGCCTGAACCAAGGAGGGCAGCTTTGTGATGAGAATCACAGCAGAAAGATGTCTGAGAGGTAAGACAGAAAGA
Organism: Eschrichtius robustus; assembly: GCF_028021215.1. Classification (NCBI taxonomy): domain Eukaryota; kingdom Metazoa; phylum Chordata; class Mammalia; order Artiodactyla; family Eschrichtiidae; genus Eschrichtius; species Eschrichtius robustus. Next base: position 72,745,678 of record NC_090830.1, read on the forward strand.
ACTATCATTTGGACATGAGACACGAATAAAAGAAAGGATTTGATACCCGAGTTTCTAGCTTGGCTAAGCAACTAGAAGGTGATGGTATCGGGAAATAAAGGGAATATCATACGATTTAAGTTGCAGATATGTTGAGTTATGTCCTCTAGGCGTGTGGATTTTTAGGTCTGGAGCTCAGGCGAGAGATCTGGAGCCATCGATATATAAGACATAGTTAGAGCATGGAAGTGGATCAAATAGTCTGAACATGTGAGGGCAGAAAAGGTGAAGAGCAAGACTGTGAGGATGCCCAGGACTGCCAGTAGCTGGGAGGAGAAGAAACGTTGTGGAGGAGACTGAGAAGGAAAGAGCAAAGAGGCTGGGGAAAGGTATGAAGCAGAAAACTCCCAGAGGAAAGGAAGAAGTGGTCGGCAAATTTGGTTGCCAGAGGAAGAAAAAAAGAATGAGAACCGAAAGGGTTAGTTAAATTCAGAAACCAAGAAGTCCACGGCGTCCACCGTCAGTGGTTAGAGAGTAGATAGGAGTTAAGGCCGTTAGTTCAAACAGGAATGCGAGGAACAGGAAGTAGATGAAGAGGAATGGACTGGAGAGTTTAACTGTGTTTTCCTGATGCGAATTTGAATACGTTCAAAGGCTGTAAAGAAGGAGCCAAATAACGTGAAAACTTAGCAGCCAGGTGCCAGTCCCAGAGAAGTCAGCAATTGGTGGAAGAACACAGAAGTACCGTTTAAACAGTAGTTAATCAATGTTCAACAGGAGGAGTGAAGTCAGGAAAGTCATATGTAAACTACCTACAGGTGTGAAGCCTAGGAGTTGAAGGATTTCATAACTCAAGGCTCAAATATTTTTCCTGTGAAATAAAACTCAGGTGCACTGCCAACTTACTCCCTTATTTCATATACCTGAAGTGTACCAAGGACACGAGATATGGCAACATCCCACAGATGGTGAATGGAATGAAAACAACCCAAGGAGTTTATATTAGCTGTATAGTCCCTCATCAGTGGACACTTATTCTCTTATGCTCAGTAGCAAAGCAATTATAGAACCATAGTAACAATGGTCATCTGCTCAATTAGCCAAAACATGCCGTTGAAACCCTTCTTGCATCCCACATGAAGAAATGGTCTAAGAAAAATTTCCCTGAGTAGGTTTTCCTCCCAAGCTGACTGTCATTTATCTCTTTTCTTCATATTTCTTCAAGCGTAGGGTTTATTTGAATGATTTTTCTTCTTAACCTGATGCTGTAACACCTCTGGATCTCACATCTTTCATCAGACTCATTGATGTGCTGTTGACTCAGTCGGCCAGATCATTAACAATGATTTTTTTTAAGAACAGTTAACACCAGTTCTTGCAGTGATGCCTACCCTTCACTCTCTCACTGCTCCAAAAGAGAATCATCCATCTTTATAAGTCTTTTCATCAATCACTGGTACTTGTGCTTTGTTCTTTCTGACAGTTTTCAGTCAAAGTGACTGAGTTTTATGCAGGCCAACTCAATAGTACAGGTTAATTTTGACATATTGGAGACTACTTTCTCTGTTTAGTTCTGCAATACCAAACATTCTGTTTTGTAGGCAATGTGTAGGGAGATTTTCATGTAAAAGTAATCTGAAGAAAAAGTATTTTCTTTTGCTTAAAAATTGAGTAGAGTGTAGGTGAATTTTTCAAAGCAGTTCAAAGATAAGAAAATACTAGTTTCAAATCTCTTTGACCTGTAATACTTAATCTGATTTTTTACACAGAGAAAAAAATTCTATGGCTTAGAACTTTATCCATGGTTCTTCCAAGTGCTAAACAGGCTGCAGCATATTTATTAAGCAAAGCTTATTTGCAAGGACCCCAGAAATCTATTTGATTCCAATCCAACCCACACAGTTTTGTTACTTTATTTTACAAATTAATGGAGGGTGAGAGAGTTGTGCTATTTCAACATTATTTAAATGTTTATTTCTTATAGAGTTTTAAAATTATCTAGCATTGTGATATGGGAATACAAAGTAGCACTAACTTGTCAGAAATTAATGAAAACCGGCTTTTAAGAATAAGACAAATGGAGTTGAAATGGATTGTCTAAGAGTAAAACGCAATATTAGAAAGATCACGTTTGACGCTATCTGGAAAGTTTCCCAGATTCTCCATTGAGCGGATCTCTATGAGTGTTCATAATGAGAAGTGATAGCTGCCTCTCTGGCCAAGAGTCAGGGTTTATCTTATTCTTCGTTGACCCAGCTTGTACTACATTAAGTTTGTGAAATGAACACAAAAGCTATGTTAACTTCTGTTTTTAATGCCTTGCACAAATTTTTTAAAAGGACTCATAGGGATGACATAAGGATAAAGTAACATAATAGATATTATGCTTGGTAAAAAGCATGATTCACCTCAGTACAGTGGAAAAATCATGGTCTTTGAAGTTAAGAAAGGAGTGGATTTAACTCTCAGTAACCTCAGCTCTTCCATTTCCTACTTTTATGACCTCAGGTAAGTTTCTTACCTTCTTGGAATGGAAGCTCTATTTCCTCATTGGCAAAATAAGGATAACTGGATTTACCTTACCAGGCAGCCTGTGAAAATTAGATTTGGTATCTAAAGCACCTTGCACAAAGGCTAACAACATACAGTAGATACTTAATAAATGTTAATTTGTTCCCCTCCCCCATGTCCCCAATAGCATAGGTGTCAAATATCAAAGAAGTGAATACTTATTAAAGACTACCAGATATATGATACTAATTAGTTAATTCCTAGATGTAGTAAATATTGAAGCATACGAAAATGTATTCTACTCCCTTCCTGGACAGATAACAAGAACTTATCTGAATCTTGGTTTGACTAGATTTGTGATCAACATGCAATATTAACTAGATCAGATAGCTTTTATATTTTCACATGTATACATAGGCTCTTCCCACCCTCATCAACATCCATTAGTTACTGAATTTTGTGAACTGGCATTGAAACATTACAACAATGTTTTGTTGCACCAATCTTATAAATGTTTACAGTGTAATACGTGTTATTTTTCAGACACAAACCAAAGTTTAATTTCTCAAGGTTCATGCGGTTTGCTTTAGCAGCATTTGATGATCTTTTATATACATTTGTAATAGATGAAAAATAAACCAGATTGCAAATCCTTTTTCTTTCTTTTTTAAAGCAAACCACGTACCAAGTTTTCTGGTCCAAATTGTGTAGGATGTTAAATTTCATTCTGTTAACCAATATGAGTATATTTCTGTAAGTACAGTTATGTTGAAATAGAGTTTTAAAAAGCAAAAAAAAAAAAAAATTCTATTCCCTTCCTGGACTGTGGCCTTGTTGTTCAAATTATTCTACCAATATTTATTCAACTATGCAATAGCCAATGGACTTTCAATCCAGAGACCCTGTTTCATTTTCATAGCCGGAAATACTGTCTGCCCTTTTTTCCCCTAATTTACATATGCTTTATACAACTGTCATCTCAGGACGTTGTTGCTACCATAAATCTAATGTGACACGTTTCAAGTTTCAGCATACAAGGGTGGATGTGAGAAAATAGCTTTTTGATCACTCAGCTATCTCTACCACAGCAACTGCACCAGGGATTCCCAACACATAGGCGATCTAATCTAACCTAACTTTAGTTAACTCCCAGCTAATACACTGCTATAATCTCCTTGTAGAGGCATAAGAAGAAAAAGAAGAAAGAAGAGGAGCATAACTGTCTCTGACTCCAATGGTAAATACTTTTTGCTATCAGCTTCCATTATACATTTTATACATCAACAACCTCCACCACCCTCTTAAGACTTCAGAAAAAAATTTAAATAGTTTCAGCAGAAAGGATTGGAAGCACTGTACTAGAGATACTGTAAATTGGGATTGGAGAAGATAAATGCACTTTGTCTCCATTACCTTTCATTTTAAACTCCTTTTCTGAATAAGTAGAAGCAGGGACTCAAATCCTGGCAGGTTGTCTAGACCCTGAATGCATGACCCACTGGGTTAATGTATGTAACCAAGAGACATTCCAAAAGAGGGATTTAGGGGAAAAATCAGAGTCAAGAATTAAACAAACAGCCCAACAGAAACATTGATCTAATGAGGCTTGAAGATACTTACAAACTGGGCATAAAACTATGGAAATGGAATCCAGGTACACTGGAGAGAGAAGTGCATCTGGAAAAGAAAGAAGTAAAATTTGTGTGTTCACCTGTTAGAACAGGGAGAGAGTAGTGGTTAAGAGTGAGTAGAGCTGAAGAGAACTGGCTTCAGAGTCACAGGGTTTAAAACACTGACCCACCACACACTAGCTAGTTATATAATCTTGCTGAGTTTCAGTTTCCTAAGATGTAAAATACGTACAATAATTGTTCCTACCTTACCGAGGTCAACATGAGGATTAAATATATTTTAAATGTTTAGCGTAATGTCTGGCCCTTCCTAAGTGCTCAATAAATGTTAGCTAATATTATCAGGTCCACTGGAGCTTTAATAGGACTTTTTGGGTGAGTAGATAGGAATTTGGGGACCAAAGACTTTTGGAGAGCTATCTTCCTTTGATATCAGTGACTTGAAGGAGAAGATAAAAGAGGTCAGGGGTGCATAAAGAATAAATAATTACAAATTGGGATACAGAATACAAAGGGGAAAAAAGAAACAGTCTCTTTCCGCAAATATTGCCCTAATGAACCATGTATTCAGGGTCCAGAAACCCTGCCTAGATCTGATTTCCTGCTTCTGCTTATTCAAAAATCGAGTTTAGACAGAGGATAATGGAAACAAAATGCTCACACAGTGGACTTATTTTCTCCTTTCTCAATTTATAGCATCTCCAGTAAAATGCTTCCACTCCTTTCTGCTGAAAATATCTTAAAATTTTCCTGGAGTCTTATTAGAGTTATGGAGGCTGTGAATGTGTAAAATACCAACACAGAATGCCTCTAGTGGAAGGTATTGACAACTGGGATGAAGGACAAACATGTTCCTCTTCTTTCTAGGGATTCTCTTGCACCTCTAGGAGGAGACTGTGGCAGTGTCTCTTAGCTTGGAGTTGACGGAAGTTAAACTATAGGAGAAAAGATACATAGCAAGAGGGAAAACATGAAAGGAGAGTGCTATGTGTAAAAGAACACCATAAAGGAAAGGAGTTGACATGGAAATGTTTAAATATAATTATGTGCAAAAGTGTTACTTCAGTATTTAAACCAGTTTGGCACAAGAAGGAAAGAGTAGCAATAAATAACCAGAAAGATGTTTGCTTCTCATCTGGCCACTTGTCTACCTAGTTCTTATACCTTCCCCTTCTTCATTTTAGCCTCTAAAACAGACAATAAATGGTGCCAAAGATACAAGGTGCTCCTAGGAGTTCTCATATGTCCGTGAAATAAATACCGATATATTTTCAAATGGTTAAATAATCAGCTTAAAAGTTATTCCATTTGATTAAATTAAATTACTATTTCCTGTTCTAGCTTTCAAAGGTGGTTATCCCCATATCCCTTCTCCTCCATGGTAACATATCCTCCTACGAATAAAAGCTTCAACCACTCTTCCTGCCCTTTGTTCAATGTCATCCTAAAACAAAACAAACAAAAACAAACAAGAAAAAATGGTCCTAACATCCCTGGGTATTGAAAGAGAATCCTGGGTTACTGAATGAACTGTCTGAAGTAGTCAAGTGATATTGAGCAGAGGGAATATTAGATTGTCAGGAGAAATGAGGGCTATGTTTTTCTAGAAATGAAAAACTCGGCAATTTGCTATCTATCTCTCTAATCAGGTTAACCTGGTCTAGACCAAAAAATAAAATAAATACATTTTTTTCTTAAAAGAAACAGCATCCCTTCACTGTCTCCTTTCCTTCCCTACCTCTGTTCACCTCCTTCATGCCCGTGGGGAGCAAGCAACAGATATAATAATAGGAATAACCAGGAAGACACTACCCAAGGAAAATAATTCTACAAAAAAAAGCAAATTTTTCCCAAAGTCTAGCAAATCAAAGAGTATCCACAAATGCATCTAAAAGCTAGTTTATATTTTTACATGGCTTTAGTAATTAATGTTTAGTATTCTTGAGGAAGCAAAGCCAGTATGTAGACAGACTTCCTGCAACATGATCAACACCAAGGAAATCAATCATTCACCTTGCATTTAACATAGATATAAATAATGATGATTTTCATCCACTAGGAGATATAAAAGCAGTAATACATGCAAATTAAGAATCCAGAAAATATTACACAGCTCCCTAACATACCACAAGTTACTGATCAAGGCAAAAAATTAAAGTATCTGGAGCACTAATAATACATGTGATTATAACACTCAGAATGAAAATCATTGATTATTTTGAAAATCATGATACCTTTTACTGTGAGAACTCCAGAATATACTGTGAAGAACTGCACAGCTCTTACAATGAAATTCCAGGATTAAACATCAAAAAGAGGTATATGACAAAATGAGCAAAGTAGAGTACACAACAGAAAATGCCAAAATGCCAGTAATAAAACATTCTCATTCCCCCAAATTGCAGCATCTCATAACATTAATAACATAGTGTCTCACTGTTGTTTCTAGCTTGTCTTATGATGTTCTGAAGCACTTCTTTTAAAAAATTTTATCATCCTGCTAAAGTTTCACTCCTACAACTAGATATGGTATATTTAGTTATTCTTTAATGCTGTCTCCTTATAAGAGGGTTAAATATTTCTGTATCAAAAATTTTATGATCATAACTGGATTTTTTGTATCCTTATGTTAAAACAGAAAATAGCATTCATAATTTGAGGTCTATTAAGCAAAATCAGTAATCATTGCACGTAGGAAAGTGTTAGTCTACCAAATGGGATAACATCATTTAGGAAAAGAGAGGACAAGAAAAGAAGATGAAGGTAGAAAGAGGAAGCAAGTGCTATTTATTTCCACATTGATCATGTAGACTGTGCCTGATGAGATAATAGGGTTATAATTGTTCAACAAATTCAAAAGAACCCCAATAACAAGGAAAAAGTGTTAAATCTGAAACTCCATTATCCAAAAAATAGTTATTTATGAGCTACAGAAAAAATATAAATTGAATCTATAAGCCACATACAACTATCAGTATAATTACTCTGTAATCAAAATATATTCTTGACCCAAGACATATACCTGTTTGCTACTACAGAAATACACTCACTCGAGTTTACCAATAATTAATTCCATAAAGTTTAGGTGATAAAATTTCAAGGGTTTATTTCACTAGGATGCTTTGCATTTTACTTAAAGAAAAAGGAAAATAAATCCCAAAACAATTGTCAAACCAAAAAAAACATGAATTTTCAATTGAAAACATGAATTTCAGTCTCAGGATAGAAATAATCCCTGACAAACTCAAATTACCCCACATAGAAAATGGCCTATTCAGCCCCAATCTATATAGAAAATGTATGCCGCACCGATCCTATGTATTAATACTTACAGTAAAAAGGTCAAAGATAGAATATCAATATGTGCATGTATTATACACAATACATATTGTAATTAATATGTATACACAAATTTGGCACTAGTACATGTTGCTGTAAACATTAGTCTTAGCATATGGCGAGTTCATATTTAGAAATCACTAAGTATCTTTAGAATTAAGAGATGTATTACTTGTAACTTAACCTTAAATTCATTATCTAATGCAATCTCCATTTATAAATTAGTAGGCTATGATCTCATCAACTCATTGATTGTGACTAGGCATACACAAATTTCACATAACTTTTTTTTGTATTTTCTCTATCCCTTTTACTGTTTTTTAATTTTTTTATAAAGCTGGTCCTTATTAGTTATCTATTTTATACATATTAGTGTATGTATGCCAATCCCAATCTCCCAATTCATCCCACCACCAACACCCCCCGCCCCACTTTCCCCCCTTGTTGTGCATATGTTTGTTCTCTAAATCTGTCTGTATTTCTGCCTTGCAAAGCGGTTCATCTGTACCATTTTTCTAGATTCCACATATACACGTTAACATACAACCTTTGTTTTTCTCCTTCTGACTTACTTCATTCTGTATGACAGTCTCTACGTCCATCCACATCTCTACAAAAGACCCAGTTTTGTTCCTTTCTATGGCTGAGTAATATTCCATGGTATATATGTACCACATCTTCTTTATCCATTTGTTTGTTGATGGGCATTTAGGTTGCTTCCATGACCTGGCTATTGTAAATAGTGCAACAATGAACACTGGGGTGCATGAGTCTTTTTGAATTATGGTTTTCTCTGGGTATATGCCCAGTAGTGGGATTGCTGGGTCATATGGTAATTCTATTTTTAGATTTTAAGGAACCTCCATACTGTTTTCCATAGTGGCTGTATCAATTTACATACCCACCAACAGTGCAAGAGGGTTCCCTTTTCTCCACACCCTCTCCAGCATTTATTGTTTCTAGATTTTCTAATGATATCCGTTCTAACCGGTGATAACTCATTGTAGTTTTGATTTGCATTGTTCTAATAATTAGTGATGTTGAGCAGTTTTCATGTGCCTCTTGGCCATCTGTATGCCTTCTTTGGGGAAATGTCTATTTAGGTCTTCTGCCCACTTTTTCATTGGGTTGTTTTTTTAATACTGAGCTGCATGAGCTGTTTATATATTTTGGAGGTTAACACTTTGTGCGTTGATTAATTTGCAAATATCTTCTCCCATTCTGAGGATTGTCTTTTTGTCCTGCTTAGAGTTTCCTTTGCTGTGCAAAAGCTTTTAAGTTTCATTAGGTCCCATTTGTTTATTTTTATTTTTATTTCCATTACTCTAGGAGGTGGGTGAAGAAGACCTTGCTGAGACTTATGTCAAAGAGTGTTCGTCCTATGTTTTCCTCTAAGAGTTTTCTAGTATCTGGTCTTACATTTAGGCCTTTAATTAATTTTGAGTTTATTTTTGTGTATGGTGTTAGGGAGTGTTCTAATTTCATTCTTTTACATGTAGCTATCCAGTTTTCCCAGCACCACTTATTGAAGAGACTGTCTTTTCTCCATTGTATATCCTTGCCTCCTTTGTCATAGATTAGTTGACCATAGGTGCATGGGTTTATCTCTGGGTTTTCTATCCTGTTACATTGATCTATATATCTGTTTTTGTGGCAGTACCATATTTCCTTAATTACTATAGCTTTGTAGTATACACTGAAGTCAGGGAGTCTGATTCCTCCAGCTCCATTTTTTCCCCTCAAGATTGCTTTGGCTTTTCAGGGTCTTTTGTGTCTCCATACAAATTTTAAGATTTTTTGTTCTAGTTCTGTGAAGAATGCCACTGGTAATTTGATAGGGATTGCATTGAATCTGTAGATTGCTTTGGGTAGCATAGCCATTTTCACAATATTGATTCTTCCAATCCAAGAACATGGTATATCTCTCCATCTTTTTGTGTCATCTTTGATTTCTTTCATCAGTGTCTTAGAGTTTTCTGAGTACAGATCTTTTGTCTCCTTAGGTAGGTTTATTCCTAGGTATTTTATTCTTTTTGAGGCAATGGTGAATGGGATTATTTCCTTAATTTCTATTTCTGATCTTTCGTTGTTAGTGTATAGGAATGCAAGAGATTTCTGTGCATTAATTTTGTATTCTGCAACTTCACCAAATTCATGGATTAGCTCTAGTAGTTTTCTGGTGGCATCTTTAGGATTATCTATGTATAGTATCATGTCAGATGCAAATAGTGACACTTTTGCTTCTCCTTTTCCAATTTGTATTCCTTTTATTGCTTTTTCTTTCTTGATTGCCATGGCTAGGACCTCCAAAACTATGTTGAATAATAGTAGCAAGAGTGGACTTCCTTGTCTTGTTCCTCATCTTAGAGGAAATGCTTTCATTTTTTCACTGTTGAGAGTGATGCTTGCTGTGGGTTTGTTGTATATGGCCTTTATTATGTTGAGGTAGGTTCCCTCTATGCCCACTTTCTGGAGAGCTTTTATCATAAATCAGTGTTGAATTCCATCAACAGCTTTTTCTGCATCTATTGAGATGATCATATGGTTTTTATTCTTCAATTTGGTACTATGGTGTATCACACTGATTGACTTGCATATACTGAAGAATCCTTGCATCCCTGGGATAAATCCCACTTGATCATGGAGTATGATCCTTTCAATGTGTTGTTGCATTGGGTTTGCTCGTATTTTGTTGAGGATTTTTACATCTACATTCATCAATGATACTGGTCTGTAATTTTCTTTTTTTTGTAGTATCGTTGTCTGGTTTTGGCATCAGGGTAATGATGGCTTCATAGAATGAGCTTGGGAGTGTTCCTTCCTCTGCAATGTTTTGGAAAAGTTTGAGAAAGATGGGTGTTAGCTCTTCTCTAAATGTTTGATAGAATTCACATGTGAAGCCATCTGGCCCTGGACTCGTTTGTTGGAAGATTTTTAATCACAGTTTCAATTTCATTACTTGTGATTGGCCTGTTCGTATTTTCTATTTCTTCCTCGTTCAGTCTTGGAAGGTTATACCTTTCTAAGAATTTGTCCATTTCTTCCAGGTTGTCCATTTTATTGGCATAAAGTTGCTTGTAGTAGTCTCTTAGGATGCTTTGTATTTCTGTAGTGTCTGTTGTAACTTCTCCTTTTTCATTTCCAATTTTATTGATTTGAGTCCTCTCCCTCTTTTTCCTGATGAGTCTGGCTAAAGGTTTATTAATTTTGTTTACCTTCTCAAGGAACCAGCTTTTAGTTTTATTGATATTTGCTATTGTTTTCTTTGTTTCTATTTCATTTATTTCGGCTCTGATCTTTATGATTTCTTTCCTTCTACTAACTTTGGGTTTTGTTTGTTCTTCTTTCTCTCGTTCCTTTAGGTGTTAGGTTAGATTGTTTATTTGAGATTTTTCTTGTTTCTTGAGGTAGGATTGTATAGCTATAAACTTCCCTCTTAGAACTGCTTTTGCTGCATCCCATAGGTTTTGGATTGGCGTGTTCTTGTTGTCATTTGTCTGTAGATATTTTCTGATTTCCTCTTTGATTTCTTCAGTGATCTCTTGGTTATTCAGTAACGTACTTTTTAGCTTCCATGTGTTTGTGACTTTTAAATTTTTTCCCCTGTAATTTATTTCTAATCTCATAGCATTGTGGTCGGAAAAGGTGCTTGATATAACTTAAAATTTCTTAAATTTACCAAGGCTTGATTTGTGAACCAAGAAAGTCCTGAAAAATGTTCCATGAGCACTTGAAAAGAAAGTGTAATCTGCTGTTTTTGGATGGAATATCCTATAAATATCAATTAAATCTCTCTGGTCTATTGTGTCATTTAAAGCTTGTGTTTCTTTATTAATTTTCTCTCTGAATGATCTGTCCATTGGTGTAAATGAGGTGTTAAAGTCCCCCACTATTACTGTGTTACTGTTGATTTCCTCTTTTATAGCTGTTAGCAGTTGCCTTAGGTATTGAGGTGCTCCTATGTTGGCTGCATATATATTTATAGTTGTTACATCTTCTTGGATTGATCCTTTGATCATTATGTAGTGTCCTTCCTTGTCTCTTGTAACATTCTTTATTTTAAAGTCTATTTTATCTGATACGAGGATTGCTACTCCAGCTTTCTTTTGATTTCCATTGGCATGGGATACCTTTTTCCATCCCCTAACTTTCAGTCTGTATGTGTCCCCAGGTCTGAATTGGGTTTCTCATATATATGGGTCTTGTTTTTGTATCCATTCAGCAAGCCTGTGTCTTTTGGTTGGAGCATTTAATCCATTCACATTTAAGGTAATTATGGATATGTATGTTCTTATTACCATTTTCTTAATTGTTTTGGATTTGTTTTTGTAGGTCCTTTTCTTCTCTTGTGTTTCCCACTTAGAGAAGTTCCTTTAGCATTTGTTGTAGAGCTACTTTGGTGGTACTGAATTCTCTTAGCTTTTGCTTGTCTGCAAAGCTTTTGATTTCTCTGTCAAATCTGAATGAGATCCTTGCTGGGTAGAGTAATCTTGGTTGTAGTTTCTTCCCTTTCATCACTTTAAATATATTGTGCCACTCCATTCTGGCTTGTAGAGTTTCTGCTGAGAAATCAGCTGTTAACATTATGGGAGTTCTCTTGTATGTTATTTGTTGTTTTTCCCTTGCTGCTTTTAATAATTTTTCTTTGTCTTTAGCTTTTGCCAATTTGATTCCTATGTGCCTCGAGCTGTTTCTCCTTTTTATGCTGCCTGGGGCGCTCTGCGCTTCCTGGACTTGGATGGCTATTTCCTTTCCCATGTTAGGGAAGTTTTCGACTGTTATCTCTTCAAATATTTTCTCGGGTCCTTTCTGTCTCTCTTGTCCTTCTGGGACCCCTCTAATGTGAAGGTTGGTGCATTTAATGTTGTCCCAGAGGTCTCTTAGGCTGTCTTCATTTCTTTTCATTCTTTTTTCTTTATTGTGTTCCGTGGCAGTGAATTCCACCATTCTGTCTTCCACATCACATCACTTATCCGTTCTTCTGCCTCAGTTATTCTGCTATTGATTCCTTGTAGTGTATTTGTCATTTCAGTTATTGTATTGTTCATCTCTGTTTGTTCTTGAATTCTTCTAGGTCTTTGTTAAACATTTTTTGCATCTTCTCAATCTTTGTCTCCATTCTTTTTCCAAGGTCCTGGATCGTCTTCACTATCATTATTCTGAATTCTTTTTCCGGGAGGCTGCTATCTCCACTTCATTCAATCCTCCACAGGCTGCAGGATTGTACTTCTTCTTGCTTCTGCTGTCTGCCCTCTGGTGGATGAGGCTATCTAAGAGGCTCGTGCAAGCTTCCTGATGGGAAGTGCTGGTGGTGTGTAGACCTGGGTGTTGCTCTTGTGGACAGAGCTCAGTAAAACTTTAATTCACTTGTCTGCTGATGTGTGGGGCTGAGTTCCCTCCTTGTTGGTTGTTTGGACGGAGGCAACCCAGCACTGGAGCCCACAGGACCTTTTGTGGGGCTAATCGTGGACTCCAGGAGGGCTCACACCAAGGAGTACTTCCCAGAACTTCTGCTGCCAATGTCCTTTTCCTTGCAGTAAGCCACAGCCGGCCCCCACCTTTGCAGAAGACTCTCCAGCACCAGCAGGTAGGTCTGGTTCAGTCTCCTATGGGGTCATTGCTCCTTCCCCCTGTGTCCTGATGTGCACACTATTTTGTGTGTGCTCTCCAAGAGTGGTGTCTGTTTCTCCAGTCCTGTCGAAGTCCTGCAAACAAATCCTGCTAGCCTTCAACGTCTGATTCTCTGGGAATTCCTCCTCCCATGGCCAGACCCCCAGGTTAGGAAGCCTGATGTGGGGCTCAGAACCTTCACTCCAGTGGGTAGACTTCTGTGGTATAATTGTTCTCCAGTTTGTGAGTCACCCACCCAGCAGTACTGGGATTTGATTTTATTGTGACTGTGCCCCTCCTACCGTCTCAATGTAGCTTCTCCTTTGTCTTTGGATGTGGGGTATCTTTTTTGTGAGTTCTAGTGCCTTCCTTTCAATGATTGTTCAGCAGTTAGTTGTGATTCCGGTGCTCTCGCAAGAGGGAGTGAGCACCTGTCCTTCTACTCTGCCATCTTGAACAAATCTTCACATTGTTTTGTTTTATTTATTTATTTATTTTTAACATCTTTATTGGAGTATAATTGCTTTACAGCGTTGTGTTAGTTGCTGCTGTATAGCAAAGTGAATCAGCTATACATATACATATATCCCCAAATCTCCTCCCTCTTGTGTCTCCCTTCCACCTTCCCTATCCCACCCCTCTAGGTTGTCACAAAGCACCGAGCTGATCTCCCTGTACTATACAGCTGTTTCCCACTAGCTATCTATTTTACATTTGGTAGTGTACATATGTCCATGCCACTCTCTCACTTTGTCCCAGCCTCCCCTTCCCCCTCCCCATGTTCTCAAGTCCATTCTCTACATCTGCCTCTTTATTCCTGTCCTGCCCCTAGGTTCCTCAGAACCTTTTTTTTTTTTTTCTCAGCCATAAAAAGAAATGAAATTGAGTTATTTGTAGTGAGGTGGATGGAACGTGAGTCGGTCATACAGAGTGAAGTAAGTCAGAAAGAGAAAAACAAATACCATATGCTAACACATATATATGGAATCAAAAAAAATTTTTAAAGATTATAAAATTAATATACATTTTCTCCCTCTGATTTCCATTGCCTAGATTCTTTGCACTAAGTTATGATGCTCTGTTGAACATACTGCATGCAGAACGCATGCAGCACATGCCATGAAGTATCTGCAATGCGGATAAGAGGGAAGCATTATCCTTAATTTGCATATCACACTATACACAGTAACTAATTTGTCAAATATCAGACAATTTACATATTCTAGGCCTCCTTCCCTCCCTTTCTTGCAATTAGGTTCACTTTTTTTTTCTGCAACTGAATTTTATAGAGAGGAAAATATATCTTTAGCTAAGCTGGTGTAATTTGAAAATACACATATTAGATTTCTCCAAATGACTTAATGTTGAAAAAGAAAAAAAAGTGCACCTTCAGGTTAGATCGCAGAATGGATAGGGAGCTTAAAAGGCAAGCTCTGACTCTAAGAATTAAATTTAGCCTGCCAGTTCCTGTAGTGAAACATAAGACCACCTTCCCTCAGCAGCTCGAGTGGGGAGACATTGTTCTGCTGTCTCTCCAGGCTCCTTTGTACGCTGAGGCTGACGTGATTCCCCAGATTCATATCCTGCACAGAATTTAAACTATTTTTGTAAGTAACAGCAAGAGGAGTTTATTGACTTCTTCTCAGATTGAAAGCAGAAGTGACCACTTGCATCAAATAACCCATTTGGATTTTTAGCTTATTAAAAAGGGGGTGGATTGTGATTGATGTTAATTTTTATTCAACAGTCTCATCTATTCTGATATTTTAGTATCTTAGAATGTTTATGCAAAGCTTTATTTGGATTACTTACAGGACTGCGACTATTCTTTATTTGTCAAGGTAACAGCACAAATAACATTACTTGCAGAGGTAGGGGAGTCTTTCCCACAAATCAGCCCCACAAAAACAAACATTTATTTACTGAATTCTTGGAATAGCTACAAAGAAATATAAGACACAGTTACGGTTCTCAAGAACCTTATAACACAGGGACATAAAATATTTACAGGTACAATTAACCAATAAGGAAAGACAGTGATACAAGCAGTGCCACAAAGCCAAAACCATAGTGGAGATTTTGCCCTCACAGGAATGAGATCTCATTACCCGGGTGACTTATTATTCTTCTAGTTCTCAGTCTCTATCTCTAAAATGCAAAAGCTGGACTAGATTATCTCTAAATTCTCTCCCAATCTAAAAGTTTTAAGAACCTAATATCTACTCTCCTACACCAACCCCTCATAATTTTACTCTGTGTCCTATCGGTGGCAACCTACAGAAAATGGAAGTCAGTGGCTTCCCAAAAACATTCCCACTTATCTATTTCCTCTTAGACACTTTTAACAATTCATAGACCAAGAAGAAATGTAGTCCAATTTCTTCACATATTTATGAACAAGAGGAGTGAAATATTAATTACCCACGTACAAGATATATGCATTATGGTCTATCCACATATCTTTTAAATGTAATTTTATTTGAAGGGGCCATTGAGAGTCTAATTTTTAGATAAAGAAACAAGCTTACATAGTTACAAGCATTGAGGTTTTTCTCGACAGACCCTGCATTCTATGGACCTAATACTGTGTTTGAGTTCTCAAAAGACATGCAAAGGGATACACCAGCCAAGTGGTTAATTTTTTTAATTCCTGAGATGACTCTGACTGCAAATCACTGCCTCCTCCTGCCCTATATTTTCTAGATGAGATAACACGGAAGAACCCTTCCAACTTATTCACCACTCCTGCTCTATAACTAAGCTCCCTCTTGTGCTTAACTAGCCTGGCATCTCTTGGCCCCAGAAAAATAAATGGAATTTAGCAAGTAGAAATCATTCTAATCCAAACTGTACTTCCCCAAGTCTTACAGCCCAAAACGCCACAGCAGAGGGCACGTGGGGACTGAAAAAGAGAGCATTATCATAAATCCCTTCACTTCTTCCACTAAAGATCTCTTTATTCCAGCTAGTGATATTGTTTCAAACTACTCTACTATAGGTCCTAAATTGTTCTAGGGCCTCTCCATTAATAGGCTTAAGAGATGGAAGGATGGAGATGATGTTAACAACAAAGCAACACAACTAGTAAACTGCAGTATGAACTAGAATCCATATTGTGTGGCTCCAAACCCACTGTTTTTTCTTCTCACATTTTGCTATCACCTGTAATTAAAATCACTCTTCCCTAAAAGTTTTAGTATTACATAAAATTAAAATTACCTTTTCCTAATCTGCTACTTTAAATAATACAGATTTTCCTTCATTAGCACATTTGACTTTTAAACAACATACACTGTCATACGTTAAGCATCAAAACTCCCTAACTGATTATTGTAATAAAGTTCAAACTTAAATTCAACTGATACAGTTTTCAAGTTTTCACAAGTGATGGTGCAGCCTGACAGAAAACAAGTTTTGCTGCTACATAAAAACAAAGTTAGCAAATCTTTCTCATATTTTGCTCCTGCTATTTTTCAAATGTTGATTTTAGTTCTAAGGTTAAGTTTTATAAATTGTAAGTATGATGCAATTGAAATAACAAATTTCCTTTGGCACACCTAACAGGGCAAAACATCTCAAATAGGATGTTCAGTGTACTTAAGTTGTATATACTTAAATTGACTATGTGTTTAAGGTATAAGGAAAAATAATATTAAAGATCTGGAATAGAAATTTATTCTGGGACACATACGAAGTGTTAGAGACATACCATCCTCAAACAGGAGCTTTGTAATAATGTTTTATAGCAATAATAATATAACTTCTTTATCATAATATTCTATTTTCTGAGAACCAACCATCTCTTAGAATATTAAGGTTTCTTCAGCTTTCACACAATTAACTTTAGTACAAGTAAGAAAGAAGAAGATTGCTTAAATACTATGATGCACTGCTTCCCAAATAGGCCAATCCTAAAACAATACAAATACAGATACATAGGATATTCTCTGGAAAGATCTCATCACATTGAGCTGAGAAGAGATATAAGGAGTCTGAATTTTTTTTAAAGTGTCTCCAGAAATTCTTACTATCTGGGAAGCTTGGAGAAAATTATCATAATGGATTCAAAGCTAAATGCAAAGAATTTTAGATTATATTTACCAGGCTGCCCATCAGTCAGTAACTATATGCGTATCATTTGAACGAGCTTGAAATAGAGCTAGTACTAAAAATATTTCCTTCATTATCTATAATACAAGCAGCATAAATTCATTTATTTACTTCTTAAGCACTTTTTAAATTCCCTGGAAATGTTACCTGTCAGTGTCTTTGAAGAATTAGATAATGGTCCTCTAAGAGCAAAAACAAATAGAAAAACAATGGTAGTGGCAACCAGAGGGGTGAAAAGAATTTCATTCAAAGAACTGAAAGAGTAATTGATTCAGTTTCCCACTGAGATTAATCTTTTTAAAACCAAAACAAAATCTGGGGGCCAGAGATTTAAGTGAGCATAAGTTTATGTATGACTTTTGCTAGAAAGGGCTATATAACCATGATCATCTCCCAAAAGGTCAGTGAGAATTTAACCTTCCTTAATGACACATCTTAGAAATAGCAACTCCGTCCCCCATATGACCTATATATTTCTAAAAGAATTTGCTGGCCAAGTTCCTTAATTCTGTCCTTTTTAATAGATTCTAGACACCATATTTACAGTTTCAAAAGTAAGTAGGCCGGTATCCATAGCCCCTTTGTAATTCTACATACTCACATAAGAAGGTAGTGATGAATCAGAAAGTACTTCAAGATCAGTCAGCACCTCCTGGTTATAATAGCAACTTTGTTAATAATGAGGGTGTAACCCAATGATATAAATCTGTCACCAGAATTGAGGTATAAAAATTCATTGCAAGACATAAGGAAGGAATATATAGAATAAAAGTATTGAAATTTAATAAAAACATTAAACCTAGGGTCACTTTGGGTCTTTAATTGTAAACTCTTTTATCATGCAAAGCTAAGTGACTACAGAATCACATGACTGATACACCAAGCCAACCGGAGCTTTTTCTTCAATCTCTGGCCTAATGTCTCATTACAACATGAATTCCCCTCAAATTATACAAACAGGGGTTTAACAACTGTAACTTTTAAAAAGTGAATGATTGACTACTAATGGCTTTTAGGTTCCTTAATAGAAAAGGGCAATGTTCATATGATTAACCCCGTTCTTACTACTCTTCTCTCCAGGATGGATAGGATGCAGTATTCCCAAATGGTGGGAGATAGAAAAAAATGCGACAAATGGGAGAGGCATTATGAATAATATCTGGCACCATTTATCCTTCTTTCTGTTTAGTTGAAGTACTTTTCAATACTCTAGATGGCTTTAGGAGCAATCTTATCTCTCTTAATGGTGCCAACCCAGAAGCCTCAACTGTTCACCAATACTTCTTTTCAATAGTTGTGAGATAGAGAGACCAATATTTCTCTAGAGACCTGTTGGGACTTTATAGGAACTATTGGGAATCTTGCAAATGACCCTCACTATAATGTTAAAATCTACCATATAGGTAAATCCCCTTCATTTATAAGATAACTCATCTCCAAAAATATTACCACAATAAATTTTTTTAATTTCAGTTAAACATAGTTGACTTTGTTATAAAGAGATTAATTAATCAGGATATCACATTTTTTATTTTATCAAATAGAAGCAGTAAAAATAGAGGGAAAACTTGTATTTCAGAGCTACTAAGTCCTGAGTCCAGATTCCAGCTTCACCTCTTCCTACCTGTGTATTTTTGAAACAGGCTGTTTGAGTCTCAACTTTCTACATAAAGTGTGGCACCCAGCATGGAACATAAGTCAGTTCTTTTCCCTTTCACAGTGCTTTCATGAGTTTAGGTATTAGAGCTGCTCATAGTTTCCCATCAGGTTATATTATTGGAATAAATCTAATAAAGCATAAGGTTTGTGGGTGGAGATTAAAAAGAGAGTGGTGGAATTACTAGATACAGAAAGCAAGGCTCGACAGAGATATATTACAGAACTTTTCACAGTTCCCACTACAAAGGAATAATTAAGAAAACAAAGAGGTAGGTATTGTTTTGAGCAAAAGGATTAAGATAATGAAAAGGAAGACTGCAAAGATGAAACGGAGGCAATGCTGTGAGCCGGCTAGGATGTTACAGAAAATTTCTATGCAATAAAAATTTAACATGACACAAAATTTAATTGATAGAACATTCTGAAGGAAGACAATGCTTCAGAAAAGATAGATGGGATATCACTTAACATGAGCTTTATTCTTTGTAAGAATTTGCTGGCATTTTTGTGGGAGTGAGGCCTGGGAATTTCAGCCCTCAGAGCTAACACTGATCAGAGAAGGAAAGGTTCTTAAAAGCCATAAAAATATCAGGGGTATCTTAAATTTCCCAAACAACTACCATATCCCTAATGACAAAACTGCTATTGTAAATGATTTTTCTATAATCCATCATGAATATGGATTTAGTTATTGGTGGGGGATTATGGTCAGGGAGGAATATTTTCATGTTTTATTTACACTGATAATAACATATTTTCTCATGAGTATACTACTATATTCTCACGTCACCTCTTATGTACTATCACCACCATATATATGTATTATATTGTTGAGACGGGGATGGAAGAATACTTGTAAAATATTGAAAAGAACAATATCATGTTCTTAAGTCCTCTAAGAAAATAAAAAGTTACCTTACCAACAGCAAAATAAATACTGTCTTCCATGCATGGAGCTGATGTTACATAAGAGTTGATTATCTGAACCTTAACGGTGGCCATAAAATATGGTTGGTATACAAGTTCTAATTCAAGATAAAATGTCTTATACCAATGTCTAATGAACTAAAATATTTATTCTAAAATCTCCAGATTAAGAAAACATTCTTCATTTAAATCAAGCTTAAAATGTTCAAGGAAAATCGACATTCAAATTAGGAATGATACACTGGTCTGGAGAATGGTCAAACTGTAAATTTATAGGTTTGCTTTTGAGAAAAGATGCATGTCTTATTGCACACTACAGGTAACATGAATAAATGTCTTTAAAAGGTCAACATTTTGAAAAGTAAAATCACTTTGCTGAGTAAAGTTTTGTAAAACATTTTATTATGACTGTAGTTTTTTTCACCCTAAATTTTCAGATAATGGGAAGGAAAGTTGCTCCAAAATATGAAAATAATAGTACTTCAACATAACATACTATTAACAGTTGCCAAACTCCATAAACTTATACAATGTTCCTTAACAAAATCAAAATTGTCTCTTAACTTTTTAAGTAAGTAGCTTACTTAAGTTATTTTCCAGTCAGTTCATTTTATTTATAATACTAATCTGATGATCAATTAAATAATGAGAATAACCATGTTATGTATATGTGTACCCTATATTAGTTCAATAGGCTTAGCAATAAGAATTTACTTTTCTTCAGAAATACCACAAAATTAATCCTTTCCAACATGAGCCATAAAGAAAAAGCTACATTTTATAACATTACAACTATACCTGCCTCTGTTTACACAAGATTATTCAACAGATCTAGCTTCAGGATATATGTATAGACATGTGCTAGCACTTCCACTGGTATCAACTGGGCATTCTGGGAGGATGACTGCTATTCTTCTGTTGGGTTAGCACAGGGGTGCCTGCGGACCTACTGGGGCCTGATTAAGGGGAATATGTTTGGGACTTCCTTTTTGGGTAGAGGGCTATATTTCTCTGGTTTGCAGTGACATCTGTGTATAGTTAGTTATTGCTACTCTTGATGGTGTAGGAATGGGTTCCAGTAATATTCCTACCATTCAGTTTTGTAACTAATTTTCTGTTCACAATTTCGTATTCTTTTTTTTAAGAATCCCAGATAATTTTAATACCAAAACAAAAACAAACAAACAAAAACTAATGGAATGTAACAATGAATCAAAAGAATAATATACCAGGAGGTTATTCCACAAATGATACAATATAAAATATGGTTAAATATCAGAAATAATATATTTATAATTTATTACAAAGAAAAATAATGACCCAGTAAGACCACACCAATTGGTGCTTAAACAACACTCTTAAAGTTGTGCAGCCATTATTTTTTTTTAACATCTTTACTGGAGTATAATTGCTTTACAGTGGTGTTAGTTACTGCTTTATGACAAATTGAATCAGCTATACATATACATATGTTCCCATATCTCTTCCCTCTTGCGTCTCCCTCCCACCCTCCCTCTCCCACCCCTCTAGGTGGTCAAAAAGCACGAAGCTATCTCCCTGTGCTATGCAGCTGCTTCCCACTAGCTATCTATTTTACATTTGGTAGTGTATATAAGTCCATGCCACTCTCTCACTTCGTCCCAGCTTACACTTCCCCTTCCCGTGTCCTCAAGTCCATTCTCAACATCTGCGTCTTTATTCCTGTCCTGCCCCTAGGTTTTCAGAACCATTTTTTTTTCTTTTGAGATTCCATATATATGTGTTAGCATATGGTATTTATTTTTCTATTTCTGACTTACTTCACTCTGTATGATAGACTCTAGGTCCATTCACCTCACTACAAATACTTCAATTTTGTTTCCTTTTATGGCTGAGTAATATTCCATTGTATATATGTGCCACATCTTCTTTATCCATTCATCTGTTGATGGACACTTAGGCTACTTCCATGTCCTGGTTATTGTAAATAGAGCAGCAATGAATATTGTGGTACATGACTCTTTCTGAATTATGGTTTTCTCAGGGTATACGCCCAGTAGTGGGACTGCTGGGTCATATGGTAGCTCTATTTTTAGATTTTTAAGGAACCTCCATAATGTTCTCCATAGTGGCTGTATCAATTTACATTCTCACCAGCAGTGTAAGAGGGTTCCCTTTTCTCCACGCCCTCTCCAGCATTAATTGTTTGTAGATTTTTTGATGATGGCCATTCTGGCCAGTGTGAGGTGATACCTCATTGTAGTTTTCATTTGCATTTCTCTAATGATTAGTGATATTGGGCATCCTTTCATGTGTTTGTTGGCAATCAGTATATCTTCTTTGGAGAAATGTCTATTTAGGTCTTCTGCCCATTTTTGGATTGGGTTGTTTATTTTTTTGATATTGAGCTGCATGAGCTGCTTGTAAATTTTGGAGATTAATCCTTTGTCAGTTGTTTCATTTGCAAATATTTTCTCTCATTATGAGGGTTGTCTTTTTGTCTTATGGTTTCCTTTGCTGTGCAAAAGTTTTATAAGTTTCATTAGGTCCCATTTGTTTATTTTTGTTTTTATTTTCATTTCTCTAGGAGGTGGGTCAAAAAGGATCTTGCTGTGATTTATGTCATAGAATGTTCTGCCTATGTTTTCCTCTAAGAGTTTTACAGTGTCTGCTCTTACATTTAGGTCTTTAATCCATTTTGAGTTTATTTTTGTGTACGGTGTTAGGGAGTGTTCTAATTTCATTCTTTACATGTAGCTGTCCAGTTTTCCCAGCACCACTTAGTGAAGAGGCCGTCTTTTCTCCATTGTATATTCTTGCCTCCTTTTATCAAAAATAAGGTGACCATAGGCGCATGGGTTTATCTCTGGCCTTTCCCTCCTGTTCCATTGATCTATATTTTTGTTTTTGTGCCAGTACCATACTGTCTTGGTTACTGTAACTTTGTAGTATAGTCTGAAGTCCAGGAGCTTGATTTCTCCAGTTTTTCTTTCTCAAGATTGCTTTAATTTCTTTCATCAGTGTCTTATAGTTTTCTGCATACAGGTCTTTTGTCTCCTTAGGTAGGTTTATTCCTAGGTATTTTATTCTTTTTGTTGCAGTGGTAAATGGGAGTGTTTCCTTAATTTCTCTTTCAGATTTTTCATCATTAGTGTATAGGAATGCAAGACATTTCTGTGCATTAATTTTGTAACCTGCTACTTTACCAAATTCATTGATTAGCTCTAGTAGTTTTCTGGTAGCATCTTTAGAATTCTCTATGTAGAGTCTCCTGTCATCTGCAAACAGTGACAGCTTTACTTCTTTTCCAATTTGGATTACTTTTATTTCTTTTTCTTCTCTGATTGCTGTGACTAAAACTTCCAAAACTATGTTGAATAATAGTGGTGAGAGTGGGCAACTTTGTCTTGTTCCTGACCTTAGAGGAAATGGTTTCAGTTTTTCACCATTAAGAATGATGTTGGCTGTGGGTTTGTCATATATGGCCTTCATTATGTTGAGGTAAGTTCCCTCTATGCCTACTTCTGGAGGGTTTTTATCATAAGTGCATGTTGAATTTTGTCAAAAGCCTTTTCTGCATTTACTGAGATGATCATATGGATTTTCTCCTTCAATTTGTTAACATGGTGTATCACATTGATTGATTTGCATATATTGAAGAATCCTTGCATCCCTGGGATAAATTCCACTTGATCATGGTGTATGATCCTTTTAATGTATTGTAGGATTCTGTTTGCTAGTATTTTGTTGAGGATTTTTGCATCTATATTCATCAGTATCTAATTTTATCTAATTCTAATCTGATGAATATCTAATTCATCAGATATTGGTCTGTAATTTTCTTTTTTTGCAGTATCTTTGTCTGGTTTTGGTATCAGGGTGATGGTGGCCTCACAGAATGAGTTTGGGAGTGTTCCTTCCTCTGCAATTATTTGGAAGAGTTTGAGAAGGATGGGTCTTAGCTCTTCTCTAAATGTTTGATAGAATTTGCCTGTGAAGCCATCTGGTCCTGGGCTTTTGTTTGTTGGAAGATTTTAAATCACAGTTTCAATTTCAGTGCTTGTGATTTGTCTGTTCATATTTTCTATTTCTTCCTGGTTCAGTCTCGGAAGGTTGTGCATTTCTAAGAATTTGTCCATTTCTTCCAGGTTGTCCACTTTATTGGCATAGAGTTGCTTGTAGTAATCTCTCATGATCCCTTGTATTTCTGCAGTGTCAGTTGTTACTTCTCTTGTTTCATTTCTAATTCTACTGATTTGAGTCTTCTCCCTTTTTTTCTTGATGAGTCTGGCTAATGGTTTATCCATTTTGTTTATCTTCTCAGAGAACCAGCTTTTAGTTTTATTGATCTTTGCTACTGTTTCCTTCATTTCTTTTTCAATTATTTCTGATCTGATCTTTATGACTTCTTTTCTTCTGCTGACTTTGGGGTTGTTTTATTCTTCTTTCTCTAATTGCTTTAGGTGTAAGGTTAGGTGGCTTATTTGAGATGTTTCTTGTTTCTTGAGGTAGAACTGTATTGCTATAAACTTCCCTCTTAGAACTGTTTTTGCTGCATCCCATAGGTTCTGGGTCACAGGGTTTTCACTGTCATTTGTTTCCAGGTATTTTTTGATTTCTTCAGTGACCTCTTGGTTATTTAGTAGTGTATTGTTTAGCCTCCATGTGTTTCTATTTTTTACAGATTTTTTCCTGTAATTGATATCTAGTCTCATAGTGTTGTGGTCAGAAACGATACTTGACACAATTTCAATTTTCTTGAATCTACCAAGGCTAGATTTGTGACCCAAGATATGATCTATCCTGGAGAATGTTCCATGAGCACTTGAGAAGAAAGTTTATTCTGTTGTTTTTGGATGGAATGTCCTATAAATATCAATTAGGTCCATCTTGTTTAATGTATCATTTAAAGCTTGTGTTTCCTTAATTATTTTCATTTTGGATGATCTGTCCATTGGTGAAAGTGGGGTGTTAAAGTCCCCTACTATGATTGTGTTACTGTCAATTTCCCCTTTTATGGCTGTTAGCATTTGCCTTATGTATTAAGGTGCTCCTATGTTGGGTGCATAAATATTTACAATCGTTATATCTTCTTCTTGGATGATCCCTTGATCTTATGTAGTATCCTTCTTTGCCTCTTGTAATTGGTTTTATTTTAAAGTCTATTTTGTCTGATATGAGAATTTCAACTCCAGCTTTCTTGTGATTTCCATTTGCATGGAATATCTTTTTCCATCCCCTCACTTTCAGTCTGTATGTGTCCCTAGGTCTGAAGTGGGTCTCTTGCAGGCAGCGTGTATATGGGTCTTGTTTTTGTATCCATTCAGCCAGTCTATGTCTTGTGCTTGGAGCATTTAATCCATTTACATTTAAGGTAGTTACTGATATGTATGTTCCTATTCCCATTTTCTTAATTGTTTTGGGTTTGTTATTGTAGGTCTTTTCCTTCTCTTTTGTTTCCTGCCTAGAGAAGTTCCTTTAGCATTTGTTGTAAAGCTGGTTTGGTGGTGCTGAATTCTCTTAGCTTTTGCTTGTCTGTAAAGGTTTTAATTTCTCCATCAAATCTGAATGAGATCCTTGCTGGGTAGAGTAATCTTGGTTGTAGGTTCTTCCCTTTCATCACTTTAAATATGTCCTGCCACTCCCTTCTGCCTTGCAGAGTTTATGCTGAAAGTTCAGCTGTTAACCTTATGGGGATTCCCTTCTATGTTATTTGTGTTTTTTCCCTTGCTGCTTTTAATATTTTTTCTTTGTATTTAATTTTTGATAGTTTGATTAATATGTGTCTTGGCATGTTTCTCCTTGGATTTATCCTGTATAGGACTCTCTGCGCTTCCAGGACTTGATTGACTATTTCCTTTCCCATATTAGGGAAGTTTTCAACTATAATCTCCTCAAGTATTTTCTCAGTCCCTTTCTTTTTCTCTTCTTCTTCTGGGACCCCTATAATTCGAATGTTGGTGCGTTTAATGTTGCCCCAGAGGTCTCTGAGACTCTCCTCAATTCTTTGCATTCTTTTTTCTTTATTCTGCTCTGCAGTAGTTATTTCCACTATTTTATCTTGCAGGTCACTTATCCGTTCTTCTGCCTCAGTTATTCTGCTATTGATTCCTTGTAGAGAAATTTTAATTTCATTTGTTGTGTTGTTCATCATTGTTTGTTTGCTCTTTAGTTCTTCTAGGTCCTTGTTAAACGTTTCTTGTATTTTCTCCATTCTATTTCCAAGATCTTGGATCATCTCTACTATCATTATTCTGAATTCTTTTTCAGGTAGACTGCCTATTTCCTCTTCATTTGTTTGGTCTGGTGGGTTTTTACCTTGCTCCTTCATCTGCTGTGTGTTCCTCTGTCTTCTCATTTTGCTTAACTTACTTTGTTTGGTGTCTCCTTTTCACAGGCTGCAGGTTCATAGTTCCCGTTGTTTTTGGTGTCTGCCCCCAGTGGCTACGGTTGGTTCAGTGGGTTGTGTAGGCTTCCTGGTAGAGGGGACTGATGCCTGTGTTCTGGTGGATGAGGCTGGATCTTGTCTTTCTGGTGGGCAGGACTGTGTCCAGTGATGTGTTTTGGGGTGTCTGTGACCTTATTATGATTTTAGGCAGCCTCTCTGCTAATGGGTGGGGTTATGTCCCTGTCTTGCTAGTTGTTTGGCATAGGGTGTCCAGCACTGTAGCTTGCTGGTTGTTGAGTGGAGCTGGGGCTTAGAGTTGAGATGGAGATCTCTGGGATAGCTTCCACCGTTTGATATTACGTGTAGCCGGGAGGTCTCTGGTGGACCAGTGTCCTGAACTCGGCTCTCCCACCTCAGAAGCACAGGCCTGACACCCAGCTGGAGCACCAAGACCCTGTCAGCCACACGGCCAGGTACGTGGGGAGTGTCTTGCCTTTTGAGAAGTCTGAGGTCTTCTGTCAGCATTTAGTAGGTGTTCTGTAGGAGTTTTTCCACATGTAGATGTATTTCTGATGTATTTGTGGGGTGGAAGGTGATCTCCATGTCTTACTCCTCCGCCATCTTGAAGGTCTACAGGTAGACTTATTTTAACAACGACTTACTGGAAAGCACTTACAAAATGTGGATGCATGAGATAGCATATAGCAGTGCAAAGTAAAAAGTGCTTCATAATAATTCTGATGCCAATTACATGTCCAATTTTTTTTTTAAGATATATTAGTTGCCACTTCTTATATTAAATGATTTGGGGAAATAGCAGTAATCTGAAAAAACAGGGAAAAACTGACAATCTAAGCAGATAAACAGTATATAGTAAATATTTATGATTTGGAAAAGTCAGGGATCTCAATCAAGGAGTTAGATTTGTTAAAGCAAAGAGCATAAGTACTGTAAGTTCCAGTAGAGAGGCAGGGTAAAGAGATCACTCTAGTTGGCAGAAACAGGCAAGTAAACAGGCAGAAACCAAGTTTAGATGCAGGAGAAGCTATCACTGCCAGGGAGATATAAAGTGGCACCACTGAAAGAATTGTGACTAATGAATATCTGCCTTAGTTTTAGATAATACATATAACATGGCTTCACCCTCCTAGCAGTACTTTCATGAATAAATATTCAAGCATCTGGTATGTACAAAGTCACACATACAATTGGCATGAGCCAAGTGAGGTAGACCTGCATTATATATAAAATCTTATATAATTTGTGTCACTAGAAACTTTTATTGGGAGGATGCTTAGGCTAGATCTCTAAGGTGTTGAATCCTACAAGACCTTTAAAAAGAAAGTCCCAGAAGGATCATGTTAGCAATCAATCTAATACCCTGGACTCCTCTAGAAGGCAAGTGACCTAATGATATACTCATGTGTCCATTTATACCCTGTTCCGGCATCCACGCATGCGCGCGCACACACACGCACATACACAACACAGCAACATACCAAAAAGAACACATCTATCTGGATGGAACTCTAGTGTCACATGGCACTGTGCATGCATTCATTAGCAAAATCATATATAATATATCTGATATTTTAACCTTTCACTTAATAGTTTTATTTCTTTTTAGCCTTTGAGTCATCTTCCCAAGCTTGTTAATCTATCAATTTGTTTTTTTCTTGAGTATGGATAACTACTTTTTCTTCATATCATTCTGACATCTAAATTGTTAAAATTCCATGCATTTCATCATGATTGTGTCCTGTAATGTCTGAAATCTTGGGTTGCTGAATCTGCCTTGTATCCAAAGCTATACTATATATTAGCATTCTACTTAGGTTTAATTTCATTTTCTAAAATGATTGTTTCTTTAAACTCCATAAATAAATATGCAGAGCATATTTATTGCTAGTACCAGTGTAATTGAAACTACCAAACTCTAGGGAATTTTTATGAATTTATAAGATTCAGAATAAATTATTTTTAAGAGAACTGAAGGATGTTTAAGTTCACGTTTAATTTTTTATCATTTATAGTCCCTCAATTATTACTCAGCATTTTTGCATACAATTAAATGTGTAAGCTTTATTGATAGTAATTCTCTATAACATCCCTAATTATAACAAAGTAATTTTGACTTGTTCTCCTTACTCAACAGTTCATGTTTTAATTTCTGTGCATGTCAATAAGGTTATTCACAGAAGCCAAAGGAAATGTATTTCTTAAGGGTTTGTTTTGCTATCTAAGTTACATGGGGAATAAGGAATTCAGTTAGAATGAGTTGTGTTTGAGATGCTTATTGGAATCTGAGTGTATGACATTCTTGAATTAGGTATGGAAGATGATAGTCATTCCAATCTCACTTTTATTTCATACACATATGATGAGATGACTTCTTCTAAGTCAGAGGGTAGGATGAATTCTCTGGGAAATTCATACATACATAGTCACAGGCAATTTTCAGCTAGATCTGAAAATTATGTGAGGTAGGCAGGACTTTCAATAAGGAAAAGGAGTGTAACTATGCAGGCCCTACTTGGAGTTGTAGAAGACCTATATAATTTTCTCAGCCTCCATACGCCACCAGCACCTATGCCCCTACATAGCAAGTCTAATAAAACATAAGTGAACATGTGGCATCCACAAAGCAGAGCAATGTCCATGATCCCACAACACAAAGTACAAGGTTCAAGGCACTACTATTCCCTCTCACACCTGGGAAATGTCATTTTTTTTCCCTAAAAGGAAAAGGTAACAGAGGCGTATCAGGAGACACAGTTTCCAATTCCAGATTGACCATATACCTGCTCTATGGCCTTGGGCAACTATTTGACTTCTATGAATCTCTGTTTCATCATCTGAAGATCAAGGCTAATAATTCCTATCTTCTTAGAGTTGTGGTAAAAATAAAAGATATCATGAAAATGAGGGGCCTCATAATCAATAAAGCTCTATATAACAGCATTGATTATTTTCTCAACGCTTTATAGGTATAGGTTTTTTCAATCTTGTGGCACAGAAAAGAAAACAAATACTGAAAGGTATTATGACAGGAACTAGCTAGCTGCTTACCAAATCTGTTTCATCTTCTTCCTGGGCTCACAGAAAGTTTACGTTTCTCTGTTCCCTTCCAGTTAGAAATGGCCATAGCACTGCATTCTAACCAACAGAACCTGAAGGAAGTGATGTGGAATACTTCCAGTCTTAGTCCATAAACATTTCCCATTCCAGGTTTTCCATGCCCTTTCCCCACCCAGGGGCTAAATGTAGAGGACTCCAAGGGCCTAGAAATGGCTGAGCAACAAGGGAAAGGAGGTATATCTCTGAATGACAAAGTGGAAAGCCTCTTACCAACTAGGGAAGGTAATTTTGGATTTTACATGTACAACTTATATCATTTAGTAGTATCTTAGGTAAGACAGGGATATAGAAAAGTTAAGTGTCAAAAGAAATAAGTTCTGGAGATTTAATGTACGACATGGTGATTGCAGTTAATAATACTGTATTGTATAATGAAATTTGCTAAGAGAGTAGTATTGTGTTCTCGCCACAAAAAAGAAGGTAACTATGTGAGATGATGAGTGTGTTAATTAACTTGACTGTGATAAAGCATTTCATAATGTATATGTATATTAAATCATTACTTTGTACACCTTTTAAAAATGGCATTGTACAACATAGAATATACACAATTTTAATTTGTCCTTCATACCTCATAATAGCTGGGGGGGGTGGGGGGGAAACTACTGCCCTGGAGCAGGATGCCATTCAGAAACAATGCCATCGAGAATACTGATGTCAACTCTTCCTGCCATGTTTTGACAAAATACTGTTATAGTAAGTCCTGTTTTAGAGAACTGATGGTCTATGAGGAACTTTAGGGTTTGTAGAACACTTTCAGTTTTCTCAGTCATCCTGGGGGATCATGAGGGGACTGAGTTAAGTTCTAACTTTCTCAGCACCATCATTCCTTTCCCTATAGCCACTGCTGCTCTTGCTGAAATCACAGGTTCTCTAAAATACAGAGTTAGCCATGCATTTCTTGATCAAAACAAAGACAAAAACAAATAAACAAAAATCAAACCATATAAAGCATCCTTTAAAAAAGCCAAAATATCAAGTCTAGACTTAAAACATCTGCAGTTACCTTGAAATCTCAAATCATTAAATAATAAAAACCACGAATGTGGTTTTCTCATCTTGAATATTTATTAAGCAAGCAACATCGTTTTTGCCTTTCTGCCTTCTACTCTTTTTTCTCATTTTGGAAAGATTTTGTGTGTGAATTATAATATTACATGTTATTGTAGCTCTTAGATGAGCCCCCTCTAGCTTACCATCTAGTATAGAGATATATGTAAATAAATAATAATATTATAATATAGAAAACCTTCCTTTAATTTAATTTTAAAATGAAGGGTAATGGTAAAGTAATATGGATGTTTGGGCATGGCCAAGATTTCTTTGGACAGAGAATATAAGATTTATTAATGTGACACTGAGCTATAACCTAAGCTAAGATTTAGATAAGTGAAGAATGGCATCAGACAGAAGATTTTATATTTCAGGAACCAAGAACTTCACAACCATAAGCCTACAGGCTGGACAAGAGCTGAACAGGAAGCTCAGCTTAGCTATAGCATGGCACAAATGATGACTCTAATGCTACATACAAGATCTCTATCATACAGGTAAAGTTAGGCCTCTAAGTTTGTTATTGCATTATGGAATAACTTTATGTAAAAACAATAATGCAGTCTACTGGGAGCTCCCCATGTAAGTCTGAGCTCATAATGTCATAAGTTTTAAGACCTCTACTGATTTGTTGTATAATGTGAATAAGTCGCACTGTATAACAAAACAGCTCCTCACCAGTAAAACTGGAATTAAAAAAAAATTACCCAAACAAGAAGGCTATGAGCAATAAGTGACAACACTACATAATCAGAGTAAAGTTCTACCTAAAGGCAAAACGACTGAAGTCCACTGAACCAGGAAGCATAGTACCAACAGGACAGACTTCTGGTTTACCAACAATACCGTAAGAATACAAAGCAACAGAAGAAGACAATATAATTTGTGGTATTTTAATTACATAATTTAGTCTCATGTATTTGTCTCTAAAGAACAAGGATTATTTTCATAAAGACTGTAAAGGCTGTAATAAGGAGATTTTTTACTTAGAGGTCTTCTGATTTAGTCCACTGAACTCAGATGGATCTGCATTCAAATATCTCAAAGGCATGCTTAAAATATATATTTTAAAAAGTACTATGTGAACACTCTCTAAAATCTAACCAAGAACCACAATAGCATTTCCCATCCTTACCTATTAAGAAATACTTATCATGAAAACCCAATCTCTCTCACTTCAAATGTAGATTTTTCTTCCCACGTTTGTTTCTCATAATCCCTCAGGTAACATGTTTGAAGAAGTACCACAGCTTTCTCTTCCTTGGCTAAATAATGAACCCTCTCTTTAAAATGAAATTTTTGTTTATATAGGTGATTAGGTGCCACTGAATGGCAACCACTTCTGAATGAAGATGCTTTGAGTATATTTGTATGATCTGAGTGCTTATTTTTTCCCAGAAAATCATTATGCATTCATAAACTGTGAATAAAACCACATAAGACACAAGCATGACAATCAGTTTTCACAAGCTATATTAAGCAAAATACCATGGAAGTGAAACAAAATTTAAGCATATATGTATATTCACACATTTGTGTGTGTGTCAGAACTATTTTGCTGCAAGTGAAATAAATAAATCATTTTGATTTAATACTGCCTATTTAATATTCATTGAGCAATAGACCATACACTAAAAGCTTAATAAACCCCCCAAATCATTTGCGTATATTCATTTTATTCATTATTCAATACTTCAAAGAAAATTGCTTGTTTCCTATAATAACATTTCTATAATTCATTTCCAGACCAGTGATTGGTCAACAAATTTTGACATATCTCAGGTTGGAAATATGTGCATGAAAATGCTTACTGCTTGAAAGATAAGTTTAATTTTATTTCAAGTAAATAAATTTAGATAATAATTTAGACCAATGTTCCCCAAACTAACCTGATATAAAGAATCTTCCAGCTCTTTTTCTAAAGAATGTCCATGGTAGGGGCCAGGAGTAAGTATGTTAAGAAGCACTCAAGTGATTCAAAATGAGAAAACACAGATTCAGACTAAACTGAGTACTCCTACTCATTCATTCATGCAGTCATCAATTCATTGTTTTATTCATTCAACCTTGGCACACTTGTGTGCTGGATATAATAGGATAAATAAAACATACTCCCAGTATCACAAATAAGTTCAATGAAATACGATAAATTATTGATTGAAAATAGGTACAGGGTTGCAGTGGGTACACAAAGGAAGGGGTTGTTAATTTTACCTGACAGGTAAAGGTCAGTTCTGGCTTCACAGAGAAAATAGCAGTTGAACCAAATCTCAAAAATGAATAAGTGTTCACTGAGGCAAGAACTGAAGAACGAATATCCTACTAAGAGAAACCAATGCTGGCACCATTGTGCAAAATAAATTGGCTGAGTATGAAATTAGAAAACGATCTTTTGTGGCAACTATTTGGAGAAATGATGAGGGCCAGACAAAACTAAGCTGAAGCAATGAGAAACGGTTAGAGAAGAAGAGAAGAATATGCAAAATTAAGAAGGAAGGATTCAGGGCAGGGGAAATGGGGAGTTGCTATTCAATTGGTATAGTTCCAGTTATGCAAGATGATTAAATTCTAGAGATATGCTGCTATACAACATTGTGCCTATAGTTAACAATACTGTATTACACACTTAAAAATTTGTTAGGAGGGTAGATCTCATGTTAAGTGTTTCTACCACATTTTTTTAGAAGAGGAACTACTGGATCTGGTAACTGATTAGATGCAAGATAAGGGAAGGAGAGGGAATAGGAGAATCCACAACTGTGCCAAGTTTGCATGAAACAGAGATGGTGACACTATCTCCAGGTAAAGGGAATAATAAAAGAGGACCAAGTTTGGGGAAGAAATAGGAACTCAGTCTTGCACATGTAAATTTGGGGACATACAGGTGGATCCTTCTGTTAAGCCGTTGAATATGTAAGTCTGGAGACTTGGAGATAGAACTGAGTTTAGAGACATGGGTTTGGAAGGCAGTAACAGGTGAATAGTGAGTGAGGACTGGTTGAAATCATACAAAGAATTTTATAGCTTGAGAAGGAGACTAAGAATAGAACTTTGGAGTGTCCTAATATTTCAAAAATGAGCGGAGAATAAGAGAGACAATAGGAGAACAAGAAGAGAGTGATACTGGGAAAGCTAAATTGAGAGAATACTAAGTAAATGAGTCCTCACCAGCAAATGACCCAAATATGTCAGAAAAAGAAGAAAATAAGCCATTAGATTTGGCCATTGAGAGGTCAGTGATTGAGAAATGGTATGAGTTGAAGAAGGAGTAGGAGGTAAACAGGAAACAGAGAAAGTAGGCTATGGTCTCAAACTTGATTAGTAAAGAAAGAAGAAAAACCTGTAGATGGCAATGAAAGTATACACTTTTTAAAGAATCAGAGAATCTCAGAATTTAAAAGATTTTGGGAAAGCATCTGGTGCATTTCCTTGTACACCATGCAGAAATCTGTTCCAAAGCTTCCCTTACAGGTAATTGTGCAACCTCTTCTGCTTGAATATTTCCAGGAATGGGAAGCTGATTAACTCAAAAGATAGTTCATTATACTTGTTTTTGAAGTGTAAGATATATAGAAAAATACACATAAAGTGATGCTGAATATTCATAAATCAAATACAGCTATGTAAGTAATATCTAAATGAAGAAAAAGATATTACAAGAAGTACAGAAGTCCACAACCATCCCCTCCACCCTTGCTAAGAGTAACCAGTATCTTTTTTTTTTCTTAAAAACATCCTTTTCACAAACACGATTATATGCACATTTTATCTTTTAACACAATTTGCTAAAAGGAGCATAAAATAAGAGTAACCAGTATCTTGACTTTTAGATATATAGATTAGGTCTGCTTGGTTTTGAACTGTGTATAAATAGATTCATTCAGTATACACTTTGTTGAGTCTAGTCTCTTTCACTCAACATTATGTTTATGAGTTTCATTCATATTGTTATATGTGGTCAACATTCATTCTCATAACTGTAAAATATTTCACTGTGTTAATATGCCAATTTATCTACTGTCCTATTGATGGGCATTTCTTTTGGGTAGTATTAGAAAGAGGGCTGCTATGAACACTCTATTACATGTTTTTTGGTTAACATATATACATATTTCTCTTGCAGGTACACCTGAAGTAGAATTGCTGGGTCATAAAATATGCTTTGTAGATACTGCCAAAATTTTTCCAAAAAGGTTGTTTCAATTACACACCCACCAGTAGATCATGAGAATTTCAGTTGCTCTACATCTTCATCCAACACATAATATTTTCTACCTTTTCATAATATTTTCTACCATTCTAATGAATATGTGTTGTTATCACATCTTAATTTGCATTGCTGTAATGACTAATAAAGCTGAGTAACTTTTCCCATATTTATTGGCTGGATATACTATTACATGAAGTGTCTGTTTAAGACTTCTATCCATTTTTTTTACGGGACTGTCTTTTTTTTATTTGTAGGAGTTCTTTATATAATCTGGATAAGAGTCCAATTATATGTATTGTCAGATATATGTATTAAGAATATCCTCTCCCACTCTGTGAATATCTTTTCATTCTAATAGTGTATTTGATGAAAAACAGTTATTAATTTTGATATAAACCAATCTATATATTTTTTCAATGGTTAGTGCTTTTGTGTTTTAAGAAATCCTTGCCTATTCCAAGGTATAAGACTTTTTTCTACGTTTTCCTCTATTTCCAGCTATTCTAATTGCCCTTTCTACTGTGTTCCTTTTTATCATTCCTTATCTTCTTTGTATTAATCAAATTTTTATCATTCCCCTTATTTCTATTAATGTGTTAGTTATACTTTATTCTTTTAAGTGTTTACCTGAGGAATTACATCAATCATTCTTGAGTTAGATCAATGTAATACAATTATTAGTTTTATTATCCTCAATATTGCTAAATCATAGATGTTTCTAACTCCACTTACCCCTTCCTGCCTTTTATGTTACTATTATTCTATCTGTATTTTAAACTCCATAAAGCATTACTTAATGTTTAATATAATTAATGATCATTTATATTTAACATGTAACACTTTCCAGTGTTCCTCAATTGCTCTGATATTTCCATGGTTCCATTTAGGGTCATTCTTCCATTTATAGGAATTCCTTTTAGCACAGGCATGATAGTAGTTAATTCCCTCAATTTTTATTTTGTTTTTGTGCTTTGGGTGAGTTTTTTGGTCAGAAAACATCTTTATTTTTGAAGGGCTTACTTTTATTAGTTATAAAATAGTAAGTTGGCAGTTGTTTGCTCTCAATACTCTACATTCTATTTATCTTCTAGCTTCCCTTAGTTGTCAAACTTATTTTGCTCTTTGAGGTAATGAGTCCTTTTTTTTGACTGTTGGTAAGATCTTTTTGTCTTTGGTTTTCAGCAGTTTTACCATTATGTACCTCTGAATGTTTTTATTTATATTGCTTGGGTTTTGATAAACTTCATGACTCTGTGGGCGGTGACTTTCTTAAATTTTGGGAAATTCTTGGCCTTAACTTTTCAAATAATGTATCTCCTCCAATTGTTCTCTCCTCTGCTTTGGGGACTTCAATTTTACTTACATTAAAATTGTTGAGCATATCCCAAATGTCTTTTACACATTATCTGATTTTTCCTTTTCTTTCTCTTTCTATATTTTATTTTGGGCGCTTTCCAGTTCACTAATCTTGTAGTCTGTGTTCAGCATATTATACTTCTCCATCAAATTCTTAATTTCAGATAGTTTACGTCAATTCAAGAATAGCTGTTTGATTATTTTGTATGTATCCCAATTCCCTGATAAAATTTCCTATTCATTCTACCAAATGTTTCTTTGGTCCACCTTTATTTTTATTTTCCTAAACATATTAATTAATCAGAGGTCCTTGAGGTCCTTGTCAATTATCTGTAATATCTGAATCATCTACTTGCTTGCTTCAAATGTCTATTTTCTTCTTTTGATTATTGGTCATGTAGCTTCACCTGTTTGCATATCTAATTACTCTTTTATTATATGACAGAAATTATGTTTAGAGGAGCCTCAGAATCTCCAAATGATGTTCTCTTCTACCGGAGCAGTTTTCCCCTTCCTATTTTTAGGTAGATGAGAGGCGGATAATCTCAAACTAATCTGTGATTCAGCTGGGTGGGGCTTGGATGAAGTTTTAGTAGGATATATGAGATCTGTCCCTCGTTTATTTCTATTTCTAAACCATGAAACTCCCTGGACTTTGATTGAGAACCTAGTAGATCTTTATCTTCTCAACCCTGAAAGAACACAAGAAGTACTTTTTCATAAGCTTTCAGCTTATTTTCTCAGGCCCCAAAAACAGCTAAAAAATTTGGCAAGTGTCTTCAAAGAAGGGTTCAGCTCTGTGTTTGAGTTTAGCATCTCTCTCCCACCAAGTCCATTTATTTGCTTGTTTCCTAAATACCAGAAGTCTACTGAAGCTTTCATTCTGTCTTTTAGAATCTTTTAGCCTAGCCCCCCTACTTCTTATGTGGCCTCAGAACACAGCAAACCCTGTGGAGAAAGCTGGTATGTGTTTTAGATCCCTCAAGTATCCAATCTGTCATCCCAGCCTTGTACAATCACTAAAAGTTCCTCTGGCTTTTCTTACGCCCAAAAGATACCTTCTGCCTGGGCCTAGTCCAATCCTTAGACCACACTCAGAATCAGTAAATGCCCTCAGGGGAAAAAAAAAATTGACAGCAGCTTAGAATGATTTTCCTCCCTGAAATTTTAGTTCATTTAATTTTAATTTTAGTTCATTTAATCCTTGTTGCTTCAGTTCTAGGAAGTATAGCTAATTTATTTGTGTTGTTCTAGGTACTGCAAAAGAAAAATTGGCCTGCCGTAACCTACCTGGAAATGAAAAAGCAATTACATTTTAATAGCTCTAGTTGGTTTTCAAAACTCCTTATATTGAGAAAAAATTGACTCTCCTTCATTTTCCACTCTTTGTCTTAATTTTGAAATCTGGAACAACATAGAAATATTTTATCCTCACATATTTCTTCCTCTATTTGAAGAACTGTCTCCTTTAAATCTTTTTCTCTCCACACTAAATACCAACAAATTCTAAACTTATTTTTCATACTTAAATCCTTTGCCATCCTGGTCATTATCTTCAGGAAACGCTCCAGTTTGTCAGTATCTCTCTTAATATGCAAATATGAACAAATATACTAGATGCTGTCATTAAGCTCAATGAAGGAAAAAAGAGAATCATATAAAGATTAATATAGTTACAAAAGAAGTTATCTGATGAGCTCTTTTTAAAATCACATGAATAACAGCAAAAAATAACATAATCCAAGACAGAAAGAAAAAATTATACAAATAGAGATAGGAAGAATGGGATGAAAGCTTCCAAATGAACAAAAGCTCATAAAAAATGCTAAAATAACAAAAAACACATTTTATTCTTTTCAAAGCCTTTTTTCACAGACTACCTCCATTTATTCTCACAATTCAATCACATTTTATAGATGAGTTAACTCGGAGAATTTTGCCCAATGTCGACAATGTAGTTAATGGTAAAAAGAATAGATACATGTATATGTATAACTGAATCACTCTGCTGTACACCTGAAACTAACACAATATTATTAATCAACTATACTCCAATATAAAATAAATTTTTTAAAGAACATAGTTAATGGTAGAGAGTTTCTAGGTTCAAATACAGATATTTATTACACAGCTATACTCAATCTACTGAGTTATCAAAATAATGCCAAGTAAACACTGAAACTTTACCATAAAAATTTAGCTAGTGAGAATGACCTTCTAAAAACACAGACAATTCAATTATTGAAAGACAAATATGTATAGTAAGTTCTCTCCTATAGTAGCTAAAGACATGTATATAGAAGCACAAAATACATATTTTAATATTATTAAGGTTTTAGGGAAGGGAGATTAAGAAGATTTCAATATATAGATATCTCTATCTATATTTCACATTTAAGAATCAAGCTACCCACTAACCACTAAAATGGTTAGTATTTCAGGTAGATTTAATTCTAAAAATATGCAGCTTTCCACCTCCCTCTTATATATTAAGAAAATATCTGTGTAATTGATCTCCTCTCTTTAAGTACTTAGGGATGCATTTGGCACCTGAAGTGGCTACTTTGAGCTTCTAATAATATGTTTGTTTTCCCAGAGCTGTTGTTGCCTGAGTAATTCAAAGATTCATTTGCAGTTACTCTGGTTTAGAGAAAAGGGATATAAATTTGGCTGTTTCGGGTTGCTTCTAATAATTTCTCTATATAAACATCATTTACAGTGTTCTCAACTGAGCAAGTTTAAAGTGAAATACAATGGCCAAAAATCTTAAATTTGAAGAAAAATCAAGTCTCAAAGCCCCCTTTTACCTGTAAGTAGGAACAGTAATGGTCTAAAATTTAAAACTATATTAACAGGAACGAGTATTTCATTCCGCAATTAGAGATGAGATTAGGGAAATAAAGTAACCCTGAGAGAGGTGCCAGTTTTACTTAAATTCATGGTAAGGGGTAAATGAGAGCAGAACTGACTTGAGCCTGGGCACAGGTTTGACATCTGCCATTATTAAGATGGGAAAGAGACCAGAAAGGTGTAGGTGAAGACATTTAAAACAAATTTCTCTAACTTTATGAGACTGCGTACTTGCAGTTTCCCCAATGTTTAATATTTTTTTCTGAGTAAGATACAGATGAAGCTCTCCAGTCCAGGAAATTAGACAGGCTCAAACTGCCACTAGGAGGCAAAGGGAGCTATTACAAATACTGGGATATATGAGTTAAAACAGAGAAACTGATAGGTTGCCGGCACCTTGTAAGTGCTCATTACTATTAATTGAGTTGAATATGAATTGAATTGTGGGTTTACTAAAAGCATACTTCCTGAGTTAGGAGGCCTGAGCAAATGGGGCCAAAAATTAACTCACAAATTCAAAGCCATCTATTTTTAAAATGCTTGATTTGCAACACAGGAAGCTTTTACAACTAGCCAGCAAAATCTGAGCTTTCAATCAACAGTTTCTTTC
Source organism: Eschrichtius robustus (assembly GCF_028021215.1). Classification (NCBI taxonomy): domain Eukaryota; kingdom Metazoa; phylum Chordata; class Mammalia; order Artiodactyla; family Eschrichtiidae; genus Eschrichtius; species Eschrichtius robustus. Next base: position 72,785,028 of record NC_090830.1, read on the forward strand.
ACCGAAGGTGTGGAGCATGGAACGGATCCAGAAGCACAGATGGTATTTTTCATCTGCACATGCAATTTCCTTTTTCCCCGCATTTATATAAACCTCTCTCTCATTTTTTTTAAAGAATGATAAAATTTACCAGTAAAATGCAGCACTACTTACTGCCTCTGGAAATGTTGCTCACCTCCATTTCACATTTTTAGCAGCAATTTAACTGTCTTTCAGTATGTGTAGAAAGATAGGGGGAAAAAAACTTATAACCCCCATTTACTATATCTTGAATAATTTCAGAAGATTTAATTCCTCCAGGGATCTAAAACGTCTCCAGTATTTAAAATAAGTGCTTTCTCCACCCTTATCCCATTTTCTTAGGATTAATGCTAATTTTTCATAGAATCTTAAGGCCAAAATGAATCTTGGAGGTCATGTTGAGCTGCTGGTGACTTGCTCAAGGTCACTTTGCTGGTTAGCGCAGGGGAGCTGAGAAAAGTACACTTGCATCACAATTCACAATTACAGAGCCACATGTACGAAGACCAACACATAGCCGTATCTCCAAAAACTCATTTCCAGGACCTCACCAGAATGGAAAGCCCTTATTCTTCTAAAGTCAGTCAGATTCATTTGAGGACATAAAGTCTGATTTTCAAAATCCAAGGGTATTTCTTCAAAAGTTAAATATAAATAGCATGTTTCATAATTGGGTGTAATGTACAACATGGTGATAATAATAGTAGTAGTAGTAATAATAATAACATCGATAATATAGATGGAGTGAAATTCCAGGTATCCAAACATAGTATAGGAAACTGGACTTGTAAATTTTGGTTAAGGAAACATAACCTAATGCTACAACATAAACTAGAAAAATGTTTAAAAAGGAATGCCTCATTTACCTTTGGAAAAACACCCTATTGAAATTAACAAAATCAGTTAATATAGCCACTGATTGCCATGCTAATGACTCCAGCCTAGACCTCTCTTCTGAGCTCCAGAACTGAACAAAACCCCTCCCCAACATCTCCATTAAGTTATGTCAAAACCTCCACATCTTTATTAAGTCTCACGGCCAAAGCAACTGTGAACCCATCACCCTTGCAATGTATCCTGTTCACAGGATACCTTGCACACATCAGGACACTTGTGCATCCAGAAACTTAAATATTCTTGAGACGTTCTCACTCGCTCCCATTCCGAATCCCGTCACCAAATCCTGTCCCTCTACAGAAATTCTCTAGAAACTTGATACAACCCCTCTACCTCCTGGCCGCCAGTCCCATCCACAATGCCTTCTCACCTCTCTAATGGGCCCTTCAGTAGCCTCCTAACAGCTTTGCAGATATTTACTCTCCACTTTAGCTCTCTTTCTTCTTCAGAATTGTCTTCTTGCAAATACAAATCAGTTCATGTCACTTTCCCACTTAAAATTCTTCATTGGTCTTCAACTGCTTTATGATAACAAACAAGCCGTTTAAAAATCCCTCAAAGTATCATAAAATGGCCTACAAGCACCTAATGATGTGTCCCTAATGGCCTCCTGGACCCATCTCAAATGGGCCTTCTTCCCACCACCACCGGCACCACCGGCACCACCGCAGTCTCATCCTGTAATTTCTAGTCCAGCCATTCTGGACTCCCCTTCCTGTGCCTGCCCCGATCCCTTGCACAGTGTTACGTCGGCCTGAAGCATGCTTCCTCCTGCCTTCACTCAGCTCAACTCACATAAAACTTTCTTAGGGAAACCTTCCATGATGTTCCTCCCTGAAAGACGACTTCCCTATAGTTTTCCTCCATGACCAACATCAAAATGTATAACAATATATTTGTGTGACTATTTGTTTAATGTGTGTCACCTTACTATAATCTGTTTCTATTTATTTACTCATCTCACTAACACCTAAGACTGTAGCTGGCACGTAATACATGTTCAATGATCATTTATTGAATGAATGAAGGAATAAATCAATAGAGAAGAAGAAAAGGGAGGAATGAAGGGAGGGAGGAAAAAGAGAACAGGAGTGACTCTTAATATAAAACCCACCAAGAGCTTAGAAAGCTCCATTTCAGGATTATCTGTTAGCTTGGATAATTGTGGGCTGGTAGTATACATACTAGGTCACAGACCACAATCACAGTCTGACCGAGTCTATCCAAGTTATGCAAACTTAGGTCAGTTTAAGGGCTTTCCCTTGGGGTAAAAACCACGTACAACAGTATCCTGAAAGCCCCATATTAAAACACACACACACACACACACACACACGTTTTTAGACTTTTCACTTAGATCAGCTAACACCCTAAAATGGGCATGAAGAGTGACCTTCCTCCAGTGAAACTCCAAATCCTGGCAAGATTCATGTGTACTTCCAAGATTCTATAGCTACAGTGCCTACTAACCGGCCAATATACAATGTAGAAAGCCCTAAAGCATGATTGCCATAAACCTTGTACGTATGCATTTGTGTCTCTAAGAAGGTGAAGAAGGAAATGATCAGCAGGGAAGTGACTGAGGGAGATACCAACAAAATGTTACTCCCCTTAAATTATTTAGGAAAACAGAGTCAAAGCAATTACTGTGGTTTATAATTTTTTTCTGATGTCTTCTTAACATCAAATCCTTAAAATTCAGGGTGAAGGCATCAGGCCAAATAGAATTATGAGAGTGCAAAAGCAGAGAGAGGCAAAAAATGCCAACACAATGCAGTAGAGCACTTTATTTGATTATGTGACTTAGAACACTGGTATAATCTGGCTCCCATTAAGATTTTTCTGAAATTGGGATACAATTTCTAAGACACTCTTAATCCTCTTCAGCTAGAACCTACACCATGAATTTATGTCACCAATAATTCATACTGTTCAGGAGGACAAGGAATAATCTATATTTATAAGTTTTAGAGACAAGATTTGCATTCCCAGTTTGGTCTCCCTCATGCTCTCTTGGCCATAGCTTTTGTGTTGGGATATATGCGAGGTTGATTTATGAGCACTTGTATAAGCTTTATAGAACAAGGGTCAGAATCCTAGGAATTGAAGGAACCATCATAAACACAAATACCAGTGTTCATGGCCCAGCTTACTGCCTTCTTTCTGCCACAGATACAGAAGGACACAGTGACACAACAGGGTCTAAATCTAAGATCTGGGAGAAGTGCAATCTCAGATAAAACTTGTATATCTACGTTTGGGAAGTCCTGAAGAAGCCAATAAATCTACAAATTTCTCCTCAGGACCAGGCGAGACAACAGAGAAAGCAAAGTAGTTGCTCTCAAGTGTCTGTGATATAACTGGAAGATAAGACGTAACTCATAATAGGATAGTCACTAACACACAGCAGCATGTATGAAGTACCAGGGGAGGAGTAAAAATTGCAACAGTTCAGAAAAGAATGGTTACAGAAGCTTTGGGGTTTTGTTTTTTCCGAAGTCTTCATACAGTAGGTAGAATTTAACCAGCAGGATCCAGAGAGGCAGGGAAGAAATTCCAAGAGGAAACCAGGATGAGTGACAACCTCAAATGCTTGCATTTCTTTATAAAGTGTCCCCTCTCTCAAGATAAAAAAAAAAGCATCCTGTTACATACACTAGTGGATTGTTTTGCTGGAGACAAAAGGTTGGAGACATTTTCTGCTGTATTAGGTTTTGAAACTATATTTTTGCACTTACCTTAGAGATTCTACAAGGGGGTGTAAAGGAAAGCATCAGCAGATTAATTTCTACCTTTCACAGAGATTTTGCTTTTTATAATTTAAAACAGAACTACTGAAGTATGGAACAAAATTGTGGAAGTCAGGAATACATATGATGAAACCGATGTTAATAAAAAAAAATCTGGACTACGTATACAATTCCCACTTACAGAGTTTTATTACGTCCCAACATAAGAATAGATCTGCTGACACAATTGTTTTTTATCCTCTGAGGGGAAAGTTATTATTTTATTATTTATCATTCTTATGCTTAAGGCTGCTCATTGGTATTTAAACAGCAGGCATCATCTATCTCATTTTACAGATATGCACTGAAAAGGTGAAGTGATGTGCCTAAAGCTAAACAGTAAATCAGTATCCCACACCACTAGAATTAGAATTCTCAGTCGTTTTTACTTAGTTAATTATGACATTTCCACTAATAAGCCAACAATTCTAATAATGTCCAAATGTTTCTCTCTCCTTCGTGTTCTGATAGACAGAAGTTATAAATTTTTGAGCACTTCAATTTGATTGCATCTCAAATATAGATTAATGTGGCAATGGTAATAATTACTGAAAAAATGACTTGGCAGAAGCATTTAAAAAAAGCTTAATTCTCTAAGCTCATTTCAGCTACATACTGAACAGTGATATGCGAGTGACAAGCAGTGAACTATGTAGAAAAAGAACAGAGGACATGATGGAGTGTTTCAGTCAATCAGGAATAATATTATCATCATCCATTTTACTTACTGAGAACTTACTATTCCAGGGAACACACATGTATTATCTCCAGGGCTAACAACAAAACTATAAGGTAGGGATTATTATATCCATTTAACAAGCACCAATATTGTGGCTCAGAAAGGTTAATTAATTTGCCCAAGGTTACCCACCTAGTAAGTGATGGAGATTGACCCTTTTTTCCTATCCTTATTGGGAGAGCCTGGTTCCTGACCTCAGGCCCTCATCATCTCTCACCTACCATTTCACTGTATTCTCATAACCTGCATGTATACCTATTGATCCTCCTCCATATGCATCATTTGGTGCTGCAATTTTGAGTTGTTCCAGTCCCATGGACCACCATGTTGTCTCATGCCTCTGTGCCTCTGCCTGGAATGGTCTTTCTGCTTGCCCCATGGACCACCATGTTGTCTCATGCCTCTGTGCCTCTGCCTGGAATGGTCTTTCTGCTTGTCCCATGGACCACCATGTTGTCTCATGCCTCTGTGCCTCTGCCTGGAATGGTCTTTCTGCTTTTCTCTTAAAAGAGTTCCTATTCTTTCTTCAAGGCTCAGCTCAGAAGTCTTCTCTCTATGGCCTTTCCTGATCTCAGCCTAGCAGAGCTGATTATGCCCTTCTCTGAAGCCAGTAGATAACCCTATTAAAGGCTGAGCTTACTCATTTTTATGTTTATATACATGGAGGCCTCTTAGAGACTGGGAGCTCCTTGGAAACAGAAACAATGCTTCAATTATCTTCGAATTACCAGTGCCTAGCACAGTTCCTGAAACCTAGTTGGTAGTCAAAAAATAGAATATTTATACCACCTTGGGTAGAAGTTTAAGCTAGACCCAAAGTGATTGCAAATGACATGGAGTAGGTTAAGCCTTTACCCATTACAATGTCATTGAGATTGCAGTCAGCACTCAAGAATCAAAAGGTTTTCTTCAGTGCTATAGAGAGAATTTTTTTTAATTACAAACCAGAGATTTTTCATGCTATAGTTTAGTTAAAAATTAGATCAGCTACTCCATTTGCTGTTCATTTCCCCTGTTACAGTTATTAATTATCAAAGATATTAGTTGGTGTGAACAACTGCTTGCTCCCTATAGCCCATCTGCGCTCTCTTCTCAATAATGCATTGAAGTCATAAGTGTTGGATTTATTGCCTTGGTGATTTCCACGGCACAAAGAGTGATTTCATTACAGGACTGGGCAGAAGGGAGAGCTAATGGGTGAGGCAGAAAATGCTTAATCAATATCATGCGTGGCATAAGTTTAAAACCCTAAATCCCCACGCAGATTTTGAAAATGGCTACACTCAAGGCCCCAGTCTCTAGAAATGCATTTACTGCACCGTGAAGTTGAGAATCATTTTCTTTCCTCCCAATTCTCTATTACTCCACAGGCCTCTTAAGGACTCACTGAGTCTATGAATAGCTCAGTTGGCCCAGAGAAGAAATTCCTGAAGGAATGAGGTGGGAATATATTATTTCCAGGAAAGGCCTTTCCTCTCCAAAACACATGCTTTTTTAAAATATAAAATATCAATTTAGGATCAGCATAGAGGAGAAAATTTCCAAATTTGAATGTTGAAAGAGACCTTACAGATGAGACATCAGCCCTGGAACTGGTGGAAGCACCCTCTAACCTGGGTAGTCCACGGTACGGACCACAATATTACTGAGTCAAGAGACTGACCAGATTTTGGTGACTAGGAGCCATCTACCCCCTATATTAATTAAATGCTTGTAAGTAGGAATTTAACTGGAATGCTGAATCAGGCAGGCATTTCTGCTATAGTCATGCATCCTGACAGAAGCCACCTGTGTGTTCTGACAATAAAGCAGGTGTGCACCAAAGGATCAAGAGGGGCGAGTGTGATCAGGGGACCACTAAGCATTCTGGTATAAAGACTTCTGCATTATTAAACTTCTTGAACTCTGAATCCCTTTAAATACCCACAGGAACTATATAATTTACAATATTAGAGAAAGATTCTTCCTTTCTTCAAAACCATACTGCTAATGTTCTCAAGTAAAAAGAAAGGGTCTAAGAGGTAGCTTCAATACCATGACATGAATATAAGCCACAAAGCTGTCTTTACATTGAACACACTGTGAGAAATAAGCAATCATAAAATGGTTAGCAAACAGACCCAATAAATTTTTCAATGTTCTTTCATGGGGCTACCATCTAGGAAATGCTGTCTCAGTGCTAAAACTATAGTCTTATTTTTCCTGCCATTCCCATCCCTCAGACAGAATGACCTCATCCTATTGTGTTACTTTTCACTGTCTACCTCAACACAACATTTCAACAATGCTCTTGGAATTTTGACTACATTTGAATTATATGTGAAATGTTCTTATTTTCTAGAATTTTTCTGTTCTTAATTTGTATTTTTAAATTCTCCTTCAGAAGAAGCTAAGAAAACCTGCATTATTCAGATACTAGGATAGTGATTACAGCTCAACAATAAGAACTTAGTACATTTATTAAGAAAATGCACAGCTTTTGTTCTACCCTGTCACTTCTGTGTGTCTCAATTTTATGTCCTGTAATAAAAAATTATAAAATCATTAAAAATAAACAAATAAGCCATTCAAAATACCTTAGTTCTCCCCAAAGGCACTTAGAATGATTCCCATTACATTCTTTTGAGAGTTTGATTTACTTATAAAAGCCATAAATATTTTATTAAAATGTAAGCAACTGAAGCAAATAAAAAAGCATATGAGAGATGAATTAAAATAAAAGGTAAGAAAACCTAATCAGTTCTCTATTAGGATGAGAGAGAGACTTGGTAAATTTGGTTGGAATATAATCATTTTCCAAGGACAATGCCAGTTCAAAGAAGAGTTACCTTGTTTTGACAAAATTTCTCAGGGAGTGGGTGGAATCTCTGGGCTCTAGTGTTTCCTTATAAACAAGCATGAAATGTCATATGCGAAAAGCTCTCTCCCTTTCCATCTATACTCACAACTAGTACAATTTACCTATTATTTTCTTAACTTTTTATTCACATATTCTAAATGATGATAGAAGCCCAGAGATGGTAAGCAATCTATTCTCATTTCTATGGCTCCTTGAATTATCCTCAAATGTTTGGCGCAATTCTGTGCATGGAGTGAAAATTCCACAAATACAAGTGAGGAAGGGTAATAGGAAGAAAATACCAAAGATTCTCCTATTAGGAAAAAGCCACTAACCATTACCACGTTTTATATACACACACAAAGAACTCCCTCTTTATCTACCCTTGGTTTCGCTTTCTGTGGTTTCAGTTACCTGTGGGCAATCATGGCCCGAAAATATTAAATGGAAAATTCTAAAAATAAGCAATTCATAAGTTTTAATTTGGGTGCCGTTCTGAGTAGAGTGATAAAATCGCTTGCCCTCCAGCTCAGTACCACCAGAAATGTGAATCACCTGTTAGTCCAGTGTATCCACACTGCATATGCTACCTGCCCATTAGTCTCTTAGCACCCATCTCCATTAACAGATCAGCTTTACAAGTATCGCCGTGCTTGTGTTCAAGTAACATTTATTTTACTTAATGACAGCCCTAAAGCACAAGAGTAGTGATGCTGGCAATTCGAATAGCCTCTTACTGTGCCTGGTTTATAAATTAAACTTTATCTTATGTATGTACATATAGGAAAAAACAATATATATAGGATTCAGTACCATCCATGGTTTCAGGCATCCACTGGGGGGTCTTAGAATCCCCTGTGGATAAGGGGGGACTACTGTGTGTATGTGTGTGTGTGTGTGTGTATATATATATATATATATATATATATATATATATATCAGAAGAAACATTTATATATATTTATATAAACATAAAATATGCTTTTATATATAATATGCCTACATATGTTATAAATTACATATATTATATATTACTTATATATTATATAAAATATGCTCATTATCTCATATAATATCAGAACCCTATTAATAGATTTTAAAACTAAATCTGAGGGGAGAGAACCAGATATTAAGAGTATATTAATTTAAAAATTAATTTATAATTCGACTCTAAGGTTCATTCAAGTGACATCTTCTTTAGTAGCCATGAGAAAACAAAAATCATTTTGACCCCCTAGATTAGATTTCCTAACCTTTACATTAGGTTTCCTTAATCATATATTTCTGCAAAATTTATGATCAGTTCTTCTTTTTGAATCTGATTATATTATAGATACTACAATACTTTGATAATAGATACTTAAATAATAGAATGAAAAATGGTGAATTGTTAATACTGTTCATAATGATGTAAGACTAAACTTTTTCACAGAGAAGCTATAGAGAATCTATCTGAAGTATATATCTATATATAAAGATTCATCCTTTTTTTCATCACTGATCTTATATCATTCAGATTATTGACTAGCAGTATAAATAATACAACCTAACAATAAGAAACCAATAATAAAAACTCTTACATAAAACTCCCTCATGTTATTTTATATCTGTGCCTTCTATATTCCTGAATGTCCAGCTGTGATAAAAGAAGCTAAAGCATGTTCTCTCAGTAGGGTATACTGATGATAGTGAAGACTGTTATGCAACCTCAGGCTTGAGTTTTACTGCCCAAATATGGCCTAAAACATTTTGATTTTTTAATTGCATTTGATATCTACTTCGAACCTGGAGCTGAAACCAAATCGTTATATTGTTAATGAAACAAAGTGGACCATTAAGAAATAACACCTCACATTTTCTCTTTATGTAGCTTATTTTTAATTAGTCTGATCAGAGCCATGGTTGAAAAAATACCATCTGCATATATATGTGGCTGATCACGTAACACTGATCAAAGATTCAACCATCATTAACTTGTTCATTATTACTAAGAAACTAAAGTCAGACATACTATATCCTATGAAGTAAAGTAACAGAAAATCAATGCTAGAAAATGACAGTTTGTAAAGGCTAGGTATAACTGTGCAAAAATTTAAAAAAAGGACACAGTAAAATTAAGTGAGACAACATAAGTAAAACACTGAGAAGAGCTAGATACTCCCCATCCCCAACTTTACTTCCGGTCAGTCCAATGATAGTCACCACTCATGTAATGTATATGTGCTAACACAATTTAGAAGTTGATCTTTATTTAAATGTCAACAAGAAGTGTTTTACTGCATTATAATAAAAGCTATATTGTCAGGACTTACCTTTTTTAAAGTTCCTAATATTTGTGTCATATAAAAATTTGAAATAATAAGAGAATAATGGATATTATATTAATAATTACTTACACTAAGAAGTTATTAATAATAAATTAGATATACATATTAGCTCATCCTTATCTGAAGATCTGATATCATCATTACAAACATAAACTTTGTGAGAAGCAATTTTGTTCCCTGCCAGTGTCTCCACTAAGAAGAACTTTCAAAACTTTACTAATACATAGCTTGTATAACCCCTGAGAAATTTTTATTCTCTATCAAATTTACAGTCTAGATAGTTAGATAATGTTAATATAAATGAAATAATGGCAATATGTATATACAACCAGCCAGGCCAGCTTAAACATGGTCTTATCTATATAAAGCATCACAGCAAAGGCAGGTATTTCCCACAACTTCCACCATATCCTACACATACATCTAGGAAAAAGTAGTGTTTTACAACTGCTTACTTTTGAAGCCAGGCAATTGGTTTTGTTTACTCAGGATCCTGAGAGTACTCAATAATAGATGAATGGATGGATGGAAGAAACAGTATGCATCGATACTTATGTGTATATAAATTCCGAAGAAATTCATAGCAGAAGCTCATCCTTACAGAATCAAATTCATCTGAGGGGTTTTCATCAAAGAAGTGTTATTTGAACTAAATCTCCAAGTGCAGGATTTTTATGCAACTTAGCAGATGTATATATAGTATCGTCTCATTTAGTATGGAAACATCTCAACCAAAATCTGAATTAATTTAACAATAAAGTGAAGAGAAAATGCTAACCAGTAAATTATTGCATCATTTGAAAGCTTATTTAATTAGAAGACAGCTACAAGGATTCATGTAATCCTTAGGTGCTGCCCTCTAAGTCCTAGACAGGAATAAGAACCCCTAAGAAAGTTGGAATATCAAAGTCCTGCCAATGCAAGACAAGCTCTCAGGTATGTCAGAAATGCAGAGCCTGTTTTATGAAGAATCCCAAAATGACAGTAAGCTGTTGAGGAGGAAAAAGCCAGTTGGAAAGCAACAGGATATCAAAAATCATGACAGAAAACCAAATATAATGCCAGTGATGAGGGAAATCCCATATAGAGCCTCTCTGTGAGATTAAAGTGCACTGCCAGTAATAGCTACAGTTCAAGAGTTACTTGTAGCAATACAAACACCGTTATATGTTGTTTGCTTTGCAGTGTTTAATTTTCATTCTCACATATTTATACAAACCTAGATTAAAAATATCAACTGCTGTATCATCATTATGAGATCCTTAAGTGGACTGCTGTAACCACAATTTCCAGGAAAAAGAAAAAGAATGAGATTGTTATCAAACTGATTAGCAACTGTACTTCATTGCACAGTTGTATGAAGAAACAGATTTGGAAACATAGCATCAAGATTAGTGGGGCCTTTGAGCCACAGTCTCAATTTGGATTCCCATCACTTTACCTGGCAATAGCGCCAATTTAACAGGCATCAGGCTGTGCAGAAGATTTTCATGTAAATGAAAATAGTTTGGGGCATTTTGCTTTCCCTCAGTAAAAGATAAATATAACTTTTCACTGGCATCAAAAATAAAACAGGTTAACATAGAATGATCCAGGGCAGAGTCCATTACAGGGAGAACTAATTTGGCAGGTGCACCAAACCTTTGGACATCATAGGCCACAAGTCTAGGGAGCACTAAAGAGTGTGAAAAATGCAGGTACAAAAGGTATTAAAGGACAAAGCACAGACATAACATTCTTAAATTTATAGGTGTAAAATCACCAAATTAAAAATAATTATTTTATTTTCAATATTGATTTTTAAAGTTTTATATATTTCAAATTTAAACTAATACTTTACATGATAAAATATACATTAAAAATTTTAAATAAAAATAATAAAAACTTTTAAATAATTAATATAAAATAAATGAAGAAGTTCCCAAACATTATAATGCAGCGCTATGTGCCTCATCATTAGTGTGGATTTTTGAAAATTCATTGTAGCCCTCTACCTCTATCCTAGTAGTCAAGATGATCTGGCCTTGATTTCATAAGACTTTATTATCTCAGTCATATAGTTCCCACAGTCATCCAGGGACGAACATTTTTAATATCTTCCTAGACTATGCCAAGTACCCATTAGTCTATTACTTAAATTCACTCATGTATTCATTCATACTTTCAATAAATACGTATTTAGTTCTTACTGTGTTTAAGGGACCACATGAAACAACATAAGGCATAGAAAAATGTGGTTAGTCATAGATTTTTGAACTCAAGAAGGTTATGGTCTAATATAAGTGTATGTTAGAAGGGTTTATGTTCCATCCAGAAGCCTTGAGGCCAAGGACTTGGTGTATCTCCAGCAACTAGCCCAGCATCAGGACCAGCGAAGGCATTCAGCAAGTCTTTGTTGAAGTCAATAAGTTATTGAATGAATATTTCTGTTTGGTTTTGTGGACACAAGCACATGAATTTATGAAAATAATTCATATAGCCAACCCCTAGTTATTTCTTGTTGCAAAACTGCAATACAAATTGTTTGTAAAGAAGAAAATACACTCACAAAGGGCAAAGTCATTTAAATATTTAAGATACATATTTTAAATTGCACTTTAATGCAAGGAGAACTATTACCTTTCAAATGGAACTCAGTTTTTTTTTCACTTTGTGATATCACTCTGCAGGAGTTCACAAAAATATTTTTTTCACACAAAAGGCACTAGAAGAATTATTATCCTCCTGCAAATAGTGTTTTCTTTCACATTATTCTCAAGTTACAGACATCTGAAATTTTTCAAAATCATATTGAGTTCCTGTCTTATTACCCTATACTTGTTATCTCAAGATAGCAATTGCTACTTTAGTTGGCAACTTAGATCTTAAGAAAATACTGAAATTGAGTATTAAGGTGTTGATTTCATCTAAGAATTTAAAAGTGTAAAAAACTAGTTTGTTTTATAAGTTTAAAGGTAGCATAACATAAATTCAGGCTCTTAATTAAGCACTTCCTGAAAATGCTTCTTTAACTAAATTACTAGTAGAATCAAGATAATTAAAATTGATGATCCAACAGTCTATTATACTCACACTAATTAACCATTAGAATGCTTAAGAGCTCCAAGAGATAGATTGCTCTTCAAACAAGTAAATTTCAAAGTAAAATATAGTATCTTTGTGGGAGAGTCTATAAAAGTAAATATTAAATCACTTCTCAGCAATATTGACTCTTGCCAATAAATCTGGAAAATAACAACACTATTTCCAAACAAAGAAGATGGCTAGTTTGTTTTGCACCCACAAAGGATAAATGACATAGTAAGTAGAATCAGCCAGTCAGAGCAAAGTGTGTGTGTGTGTGTGTGTGTGTGTGTGTGTGTGTGTGTATATATACACACACACACACACACACACACACACACCCTCCCTTACATATACATATATATATATATACACACATCCTTATACAAGCACACAACTTGTCTACTAGCTCACTCCATCCATTGCCTCCCTTTCCTTTCTTGCATTATATGTCTATCTCCTTCACTAGTCTATGATTTTGTCAGGGAGCAGAAATTATACCTTATTCATGTTTGTTTCTCCACTTCCGCAGTCCTCCTGTACTCCAGCACCTACCTATAACTCTTTTACGTACAGAAAGAAATCAAAACAAGTATCATTTAATATAAAACAAAATAATCAGATTAACTGAGGTTTCTTTTTACACTTCTTGTTAAAAAGAAAAACTAACATCATTTAATTGGAAAAATTTCTACCAATTTCCAAGTCAACACAGACGTCTAGTTTTAAAATCCCTAAAGGTCTCCCTAAATAATCTTACACATATTTTATCTGGGAGTATATGTAAGTCTCCTATCCCAGTTCAGAATGTTTTCCAGATTAGACCCTTCCCCTTACACTTTGTATTTGGCCAATATGAGCTTAGTAAGAAGAAGAGAGCTTTGATTTTGAGCTGTCACCATCCATCCACATTGTGAATCCCTGATCAACTATAGGTTTCTTTCCTGAGGACCCAAAGTGCAAAGCAGAATCAGAAAGCTAAAGTGTAGCTTAGCAAATCATAGTGTTTACCCTACTGGAAATAAGATCCAATGTTGATAATTGGTGTCTAAATAGTATCAGACACATTATACTGTGTTTACCTCTCTAGGCTCCAAAGCCAGTGTGAGTTAGATAAAGTGATAAATAAGAAATAAAGCATACTGGTTAGGAAGTCAGGCAACCACTTCTGCAACTCACCAGGTAAATGATTTTTAACTAATTACTTAAACCATCTAAGTCTTAGTTTTTCAACTGTAAAATGGGAATAATTATATTTATCTTACAACAGCCTTGGTAGGCTTAAATAAGATGCCCTAAGTCCAGCATGTAGCATGGCACCTAGCACACACTAAATGCTCAATAAATGACAGTGATGATAATGAGGTGAATGTTAGAGACGTGTCCAGGCAGGTGTCAGGCAGACCAAGAGATGAAACAAGTGCCCACAGCCGCTCAGGTGGCTAGGAAGAGAAATCACTGCAGAAATCCTGAAGAATTACGGTAGGACCAGAGGTAACATCTAGGCAAACTTCGACACTCTTCCAGTGAACCAAGCTGCAGTGTGATAATTTCTTACACTATTTTTCCTTATATAATACTTACATTTTACCAACTGCCTCAATACTTAGAAAAAAAATATTAATTAGTAATATGATTTTTAAGAATCAAGCCAGTAGAAAAGATATTTTCCATCAAGTTTCTTAATAGTACTCAAGTAATACCAAAGACACAACTTTCTATTTTTACCATCAGTAAAACTACCAGCCTATACACAAAACTCACGTTTGGTAGCACTGAAACAAATGTTTCTAACCAATCCCCAATACACATAAAGTTGCACATCCTCTAACATAACCAAAGGCTAGTCTGGAAAATTTACATAACCTTATATAAATGAAACAGAAAGTAGAGGCATCAAGATAAACAAGAATAAAGTCATTAGCAAGTGCATTTTGAAAAAATTAAAACACTTCTTTAAATAAATTGAGAAATTTACAAGCAGTGGTGTGATACGTACATGTGTGTACTCACATATATGTATATGTACATATGAAATAATGTTTTTAAGGAAGCTAATTTCCCAGAATAAAAAATATTTCAAATCCCACTTCTTTGCAAAGACAGAGTAATGATTCAGACATGATAAAAAAGAAAAAGAAAAAAGCATTCACTATTTTCTACATGCTGCTTACATTTAATTAAATAGAAATATAGTTAATCTCCAGAAATGAATTTACAAATATTTAGTTTTATTTTTAACTCTACTGATTAGACATGCCAGTCATGCAATCACTAAAGTAAACAAGGTAATAATATTTTGAGCCAAGATAACGGCAACAGAAATGAGAGAAGCGGATGCATGTAGGATATATGCCATTGATGTCAACAAAGTAACTGATAAATAATGGGACATTTGGAACAAGGGACAAGGAAGTGTTGAAGGAGACTGGCAAAGCTGACTTAACTTGGTGCTCCCCAAAACAGAAAAAGGACCATGGGAAGAACTTAGTTTGGATCCAGAGATAATGAGCCCAGTTTGAGACAGATTTAGAGACAAATTAGAGAAATACTATTAATTGGAAAAATATTATAATGCCTGTTTCTTATTTTATATATGAATAGGTAGAAATAGACTCAACTGAAAATTCATTAAATTTAGTAGATGAAAAACAAATGTAAAATAATAGGCCTCTGAATTACAACATAAAATGGGGGAAAATGTCTTGATAGTGATAAAGGCTACATCTCAAAAAATTAATTCTTTCATGAAGCAAGTCTGTTTCTTTCACTACATACAGATTACTGAAAAACAAAACCCTGTTAGCTACAAAAACCCTAAAGTAACATCCTTTCAACAACCTAGAGAGGTAGAATACTCGCTAGGTAACATTGGCCTTCTAAAAATACAAGATTTCCCCCGTGATATATGGGAACAGCATGAGCATTCTCCTCAATGATAATCAATAGAAATATTTATACTTAGAAAAACTCTACTCAGAAATAACATTTAACAAGCAAACATTTCCTATGTTTTGCAATTCTAGAGAGGGAAAAACAACCTTTTTATTATTCCCTCTCAAAAGTGGACTGTCATTTTCTGTTCTTCAGAGTACTTACTGTACTTAAAATAATCCTTGCTATCCTACAGAAAAGATGTTTAAATGGCTTGTAACCAACTAATTAGAATATGAGCAATACACATGCACATTCATATATACACATATATATATGTGTACAAATATACATATTATTTTGCAGTGAATATAAGATTAAAATGACCATTTTTACTTAATCAAAAATCGGAAACTTTAAAAAGTTATTCTTTCCCCTTAAAGTAACAAACTCGAACATTTTAAATGAATGGGAAAAAAAGACTTAATAATGAGTTATTTTTATTCATCTAACATTACAAAATTTGTGTATGTGAAAGGTACATATATGTGATGTTGAGACAGACACTGGAAAATTACTGCTTAGGCAAATATCATTGATGTCAAGACAGTAACTAGTTTAGCAGAGTAGAAATTTTTCCTGAGGCGAATTTCCTAAGTAATGTCAGCTTCTACCTCTCATCATTAGAATAGCATATAATGATTTCTGAGTTCAGACTCTAGATGATATTGTTTTCTGGGGAGTTAAGTTTTCATATTCTTGGATCGCTATAAGTTATGCCTTAAGAATAATTAACTCACCTGAAAAATACTGACCTAAAGTATCGAAGGAAACCATAAGTAATTATAAATAGGAGTTTATCAGGTTAAAATTCACTGAAAGAAACTGTTCTCTCAGAAAGAAAGGACGAGAAGACTCTACGGACACTTTAAATAGAGCCCTGTAACAAAAGGTCTGGGGAAGCAGAGGCTTATTAGATTTATATCTCCTACTGCCCTTGCTGTTCATTTTCATTTTATAAAATAACATATTTGGGTCATCTTCAGGTAGGTTGACTAAAGTGATTTCTTTTCCAAAATGGGACAATAAGTATAAACTGGGACTGTCCTGCTGAATACTCTATCCATAGGGGAGAGCGTGGCTGTGTGCCTCTCCTGCTTCAGCACATTAATATAAATCAGGTAAAAATGCAGAAAGAGGCACAGACAGAGAGGATGGATAGAGAATACCCAGGTCAGACTGGAAAGGGAAAAGAAAACACAGGGCACAAGGTCACATGACTGACGATTATGTGAGGAAGGAGAAAGGGCTGCTATGTTTACTGACTGGGTGACAAGAATGGATTTACATGGATTGTATCTGAGCCTCAAGATATTTGCTTAATGCCAGTGGATAGCCTCTCCATCACTACCCAGCCACTATGTGTGCGTGTGTGTGTGTGTAAATAATATTTCTATATATACAGTATACATCTATATTTTATACAACAAATATGAAATAGTTGTCCAAAACTAATATATCACCAAAATTTGCATTTTCCATACCAGATTTAAATAATTTTGAAATCATAAGTAACTGGCCACAAGATTATATATGTGTGTGTATTATATACATGTGTATTTATGTATGTCTTTATATACTATGTATATGTGTATGTCAATACATGTGTATATTCCTATGAATATACACGTGAATATAACTAATGCTAACTTCCAGATTTTCAAAATCATTTAAGTCAACCTGGGAAAAATCTACTGTGATGTTGTATTCAGATATGTTTAGCTGTTAAATTCTACTTACGAGTACAACTTAGTATGTTATTTTCTTGATATTAAGATATCATCAACTTTAAGAATCACTTTCAGTTGCGGGGAAGAAAATACATGTTAAACATCCACACTAATTATAAGTACCATCCCAATTTCAGAAAGATTAAAATATGAAAAATATGACTTGACATTAAAAAAGTATAACCAAGGGGTTAGGTGTTTTAAAATAAAACATATCCCCAAATAAGAAACTCTATAAAGAAAATATGTGGGATTTATTAATAAATAAGAGTGCTAACTACCTAACTGATATAGTTCAAATTAAGACTTGCACTCTGGATACCAGCAGCCTCTAGATACTAAATCAAGCAGGAAATTGTGTACACACACACACACACAGAATAAATGTATCACGGTTTCTTATTTTTCATAAATCATCACCATAAAAATTATGAAATATTCACAGTAGAGTTAATTCCAAGTAAGCCAGGAATGATATAGCATATATAAAGCATAAGTTTCCATGACAAAGAAGAACAAGTATAAAAAATCCTACAGATATATGACCCATAACACATTACACAACATTGATTTCCCAGAGGCTAATGTTAAACTCACATACCCAATAGCATCCTATAACTCAAATCTATTCATGCTGCACAATTACTTTTGCATAATAATATATTGTATTTTAGTTATCTGAGCTATTTTGTCTGTAACAATAGGAGTTCTTCCTTATTTTAAATGAGCATCTTTGGAAGCATCGTATTATTTTCTTTATGATCTTTCAATCACCTTGACCATTTTTTTAAAGTGTATGATGTCTTTCATTCACACATCAGGTAGCATGCTTCAAATTTTTAAAAATTCACATAAATAGGAAGAGTTCTCAGGAATGTAATTTGATGAAGGGGATTACATTTCTGTCTCCAAGGACTAAGCCTTACACGTTTGATACATTGAAATGTTCACATTAAAAAGAAATTATAATCTCAAAAGAAGTGAATACTTTAAGAGAAAACAAGGAAATAACAGCTCAACTAATTTTTACTAAAGGAAAACTAAATAAGGATAGAAGGATAGGGATGGAAAGACGAGGAAAAAAGGATTCTTATGTATGGAGAAAAGGACTAAGAAAGTAAAGAAGGAGTTCATAAAAGAATAAAATCTAGGCATTCTGCTTTTCTTAGCTTTGGGCTCCAATCTTAGCTGAGATCAGAGGAATTTAGTCTGAGGTGACCAAAGAGAAATATATTTTATCCACCACCAAATAAGAATGGTAGAAGTTTTTATCCAAGGTAATTCAACAACATGAATTAGTAATTAGGATATTAAACAGAGATCAAGGCTGAAGTTTCCTCAAAACTGCCTACTTTTTAGAACAATTTTTTTAATCTTATTGAAAAAAATGGGAATAATCTCTAGACTTTGACATCTGATTACATTTCAAACTACCTTTTGTCTGTAACACACGTTTCCCTTCTGTTCACAATGGTCACTCTTGCTCTTTCCTATTTTTAGAACTTGCTTCCTTTCATTAAGCTGCAATTAGCAAGAGTCCCTTCCACATATATATCACTGATTCCTTCAAACTAGCGTCATCCTTTGTTGCTTTTAGACTTTCACAGAAGCCAGAGTTTCTTCCTGGGAGTTCTCTAAACCTTAGTTTTTAGATATATGGATCAAGCTACAGACATTAATGTTTCAAAGAATGCTCACGGCAAAATAAATATTAAGAAGGTATTGACAGGGAATACGTAGCCACAATCTTTACTGACAGTGGCCAAGATGTGACAAAGCCACAGGAGTACAGGACTATTTCGACAATCATAGCACAGTCAGGCACCATCATTGCTACTGTCCAAAAGAGCACCTATGGGAGTGAAGAAAAGGTGCTTTTTAAAAAAGACCATCATGAAGATAACCCTACTCTTTATTTCATAGCATGTTACAATGTTATAGCTTTTCTGAAATAATATTAAGTTATAGTATCCAGATCATATAGGTAAAAACACTTTAAAATGTGGGGGAAAAAAAAAAAAAAAAAAAGGTTATTGGGTAAGAAGAGCCAGAATGACTTGCCTAGACAATTCTCTTCTGCAGTGGTTCTCAAAGTGTGGTGTGTGGACTAACAGCACCAGTATCATATGGGAACTATAAGGAATGCAAATTACAGGTCCCACCTCAGACCTACTAAATTAAAAAAAAATCAGGGAAGTGGATGTTGGAGCTGAAGAAGGGGGAGGTGATTTTTATGCATGATAAAGTTTGAGAACCACTGTTCAATTGTATTCCAGTACCATAAGTAACCAAATAATATTTTTCTTAGTTCCAAAACCACAAATTTACCTCACTGAGGAAAAGCATTCTTCTGACTTTTCTAACAAAACTTTTAGTATTTTCAGAATCGCTTAGGTTCCTATTTACCTGAAGGTTCTAGTTAAGAATTGAGCAGCTCCATCTCAGGCTTTAGAACTGTTGCATTCTGCGTGCTAGTATGAGAATGAGGGACATTAGTGAGATAGCGGGGGACTCTTGAGCCACAGATATACCCATGGAAGTTAGTCAGGTCAGCACTTCACATTCCCCAAATCTTGCCCCCAAAGTTGTCTTTTTATAACTGACTTTTCTCGTGTCATTTTTCCCCAGATACCTTTATCAATGAATGTGTCAACTTTTCTGGCATACGACCAGCCCACAATAAGTTACTGTGGGGTGCATCATGAACTTCTCTCTCATAAATCCTTTGAAACGAATGCACAGGAAGATACGATGGAAACACACCTAGAGACTGAGCTGGACCTGAGCACAATCACAACAGCCGGCCGAATCAGTGACCATAAACAGCAGCTGGCTTAACTGAGCTAATTGGTAACCAAGGGTTGCCATCAAACTTTGTAACCTCAAGGACAAAATGAGGAAGATTTGTTCATTGTGGACTCTAAAACAAAAGAAAACAATCCCCTGTTAAAATAAACAAAAATCCAAGATTGATTCATGAAATAAAGAAGACACGAATTGTTTCAACTCTACACTTTATAATTAGCTAAGTTGTGCAGTATTTTTTTGACTTAGAGTATGACCCTGAAAAAAAAATCTTTTTTTCTCAAAACTCATCCTACCTACCTGTAAAAACTGTACAGAGCTAATGTATTTTTCATATTGTAAAGTTTCAATTATAGAAACAACTCGTATGTACAGTACCATAATTTAATTACATTTTACTTTACAAACTTTATGTATTTCAGTTTCTAAAATTTTAAATTAACAAAAATTATTTCTTGTGTTATTCAGAGTTACTCAGTTTTGTAGGGACTGTTTTGTTACTGCTTTTGTGCCCAGAAACCTTGACTCTCAAATTCTGTGCTGTGCAAAACATGCACGATTTTTATCATGCTTACGGCGTAGAATTTTATCTACTTGGTCCAGAAATAATACATTAACCAAAAAGGGTTTGTTGAGACTTGTAAGAAGTTCTTCAATTACATAGACAGGCCTTTCTTATAAATGAAAAAAAATCAAAGATTTTTTAACACTTCTCAGACTTAACTGTTGCCTTGAATTACAGCCTAGTTTCTAAGCAGTGAAATGTAATGATAAAGAGGGATATTTTAACAACGTATTTCTGAATGAATGACTCATTATTTCATTCTTTTGAGTAACCCATTGTTAAGGGTGGGGGGAAGCATGGACAAAACATCACTGGAAACAAAGGCCGTAACCACAGCAACAGAGTTTGATATACTTAAAAGGTGCAGCTGCCAGTGACAAAGAAAAACTCTGTTACTTCTCATTACTTCAGGCCAAGGTGGGAGGATAAAGCATAATAATTGTACAGTAGCAATTTTTCTCTTAATTAACCCGAAGTGGTTTACCTAAAAATAACCATCAGTGCAAAATGTGCCTGGTTTTAAGACAATTTCCCGTTTAGAATGGTGAGGCTGTATTTTAGGAACATCTGAAAGGAAATATATGAAAATTTTCACTTTGTGTGCTACATCCATTTTCTCCTGGGAGAGAACGCTAAACATCTACAGCTGATTCAATACAGATAGGAGCCATGGTGGAACTTTATCACGCAGGTAGACTGTAAACATCCTTAATATGTTCTACATTGTTTATATTGCTATTCATAATGAGATTCACCTCCAAATTATCTGAAAAATAATCCAGAGTAATTTGAAACCACCCCGGATCATATATCGATTATCCAATTGTATTATAAAGTTAATTCAATCAAATTATGAAAACCTGACTTTTCAGAGGCTGAAATAATCAACTTGTTTCTGTTGTTTGCTTGACACAGGTCACTGTTTGAAAATATTGTTATTTTATCTATGGTATTCACACATCCTTTTGCGTTTTTTTTTAATATAAAACTACAAGTTTCAATTGCTGTTACACTAGGAGAAGTGCTTTTTTTATGTTGTCATTTTTAATTCATGACATCAAAAATAGGTTGAGAGGATGTCAATCTAATAGGGATCAAACACAGTCAAAAACAATGAAGAAAAGAATTTGTGAAAACCGATGTCAAACTTTCAATTTTTTAAATTTCTTCCAAAGAAATTCAAAAGTGTAGTTTTATGCAGGTTTATCATGGCAAATTTAAGGGCAGGTTCAAAGAGAATGAATTTAAAAAATCAAGAGCAAATTTTTGTTGAAAATATACTGTCAGAAGGGAAAGAAACAAAATGTTGGAAGAGCAAACTCTCTTACTAATTTAAATGAAACTAAATGTCACAGCACTTGTATCAACTATTTGGCATTCCAGATTTTGTAACATATTTTGCATAAATTATTTGCTATTCAGAAAATTTTGTCATTTTTAGTTTAATCTCTTTTTTTCAATTTCTGATTTCCTTGCACTGTATTATTGTCAGAGTATTCTTAATCCTCTACACTGGTATTTTGCTTTGCAGTTTGCAAATCTATAGAGGGTTAACTATAAATCTATTATGTGTGGATCTGAAATCTGATGCAAAATTTTATTTATTATGTAAACCAAAATGTCACTTGCAATTTTTTCTCATAGAAGTTGTCCTTGCAAAGATTCAAATATCTTTTAATTTGTGTAAATAAGCATTTTATATCTTCCCTTTCCAGACATTTTCAAACTGACAAATGATTTTTAGAAATTTTAAAGGTTCCAGGGAGCCTCACAAATATATGCCCTTTATTTCCTGAAGCAAACTGCTTTCTTTCTTAAACATTTTAAGTTCATCTGAAGTGAACAACTATAAATAGAAGCAGTCACCTTGGAACCAGGTGCATGGGAGCTCTTAGCTCTGTGCATCGGAGGACTTATTACGTACATTAAGAGCCAAATAAACTAAGAATTTTGGTATTTGTCATATTTGAAATTAAACCCAAAGGATCTTTAACAGGAAAAAAAAAAAAAAAAGATGTTGGGTTACTTGTTTGCTTAATTTTTATTCTGCCATGTCCCGGGGTGTGGGGGCTTTGCGGAAATGAAAACCTGCTAGAGGAGATTGTGTCTGGAATCTTTACCATACATTTGCAATTTATATATTTGTGTCTAAAATCCCTATTTCTAATCTGTCTTTTTCAGAATTCAGTAATCTCCCATTTCCTCTTTCTAACCACCCCATGTCTTCCTTCCTGTCTACTACTCACCTCTTTAAACAACTGAAATGTTTCTATGTTTGGAGTTGAAAAATGCAGTTCAGCCCAACATGGTTACAATAACAGCGGTAGCTACAGCAAACACATTTAAGCAGTGTTTTGAAGTTTACAAACCATATTCCACATAAATTATCTCATTTTCCCTTCATAACCAATCTATGAAGACACATTAATCTCAAAGAAGTTGAGACTTGCCCAAGAACACAGGGCTAATAATCGGTGGAGCTGAACTACTCTCAAAATTCAGACCCTATTAGTCTTTCCACTATACTAAAAGCCTTCCCTCTCTGATCAGGGCCAGAGAATTTCCAGATAGTAAATAGAATGAAAGTCCCAATTTCCAGATAGTAAATAGAATGAAAAAATGTTTGACATGTTGTTTAGTAATCCCTAATTTAACTCAGTTCCTCTATCTGTATAATATATGGGCTAAATAGACTCTTTCTGTGTGCTACTCTGGGCTCTCACATTAAAACTCTTTATTCAAAAAGTATAACAAGTCATAAATTTCTTAACAAATCACGTCATTTGTAAATGTGTAGAACGGTTGCTTCCAAGAACTGGATGCATATAGTCCCCAAGGTACAGAATAAAATTGAGAAGCATAAAAAAAAACAAAAACAAAAACAAAACAAAGATCAAAATCGAGATTATGCATAGAGTTATAAAACAGATTCATAGTGCAACGTTGAACATATGTTTAACACATGTTCAACTGAACACACATTCAATTCAGAGCTAATTGGAAAAACCTTTGTAATTTTCTTTTTTTTCCTTTTTTGTTTCAGCAAAAATACTTATTGAACCATGAATTCTTACATCTATCTTAATAGAGAATAATTTTCTCTCTTCTCCTTCCAATAAAAATGAAATGTAATTCATCCAAACTGATGTACAGATGCAAAAACATATGCTAATAAGCAAATAATATTTCTGATCAGCTCATTTTATCAAGTCTCTATCCCTACTCCCAAAACCACAAAATCAGACAGATTTTCATATAAATTATATTTTTAGAAGGAAAGAAAACCTGCCCAAATTTAACATTCAAGACAAATGACATAATCCTAACTTGAAATCAGATCAGTATGACTATGACTCCACAAACTGCTTAGAAATAGAATCTTTTTTGCAAAAATATTTTCTAAAATAAAACCACTGTATATGGGATTAAGAATATATGTTTTTCTCTGCTCCTGACTGGAAGACAGATATCATCTCTCAAACTCAACATCAAAAATAAGTAAAGAAACTGGAAGCATGAAAACAGGTACCTGATGTGAATGATTAGTAAGCTGGAAGAAAGAAAATCAGACGTAGATTTTCTGCTGGGTAGACGGTAGCCAATGAAGGAAAAAGTAACAGAACCAGCAGATATTCAGCCTCAGGAAAAAGGATAATAAATCTCTAGAGTAGTCACAATAACATCTTACATTGGCATAGCTCTTAACAGTTTATCAGTCAGGGTAATGGTATAACCACCTCGTAACACATAAAAAGTCCCGAGGTCCAGATGGGTTGATAAGACAGTAAGAAATCCAGATAAGTTAGTCTTGGCAGCAAGTAAGAGCCTCCAACTACTTTTCTTACCTTCTCAACTCACCACAGCTGTCCCTAACTAGAGAGGTACCAAAGGCAGAGGATCCAGGGTCAAGGCTTTCAAAACCCTGACATACCCACAAGGGTGGAGTAGACTGACAATCAGCAATTGTGCTTCATTTTACTATCAACTGTAATGGGGAAGAAATATTTGAAAATTTAAAAAATATATACCAAAACGGTGATGGGTTACCTGTAAAGGTCTCTCATGGCTTACATAATGATTTTAGTATGAGATAAGAGGCTTATATGTAACATTTTTAAGTTAGGGTAAAATTGATGTTTAAAAAAGTCCACAGTTGATTATTTACCTTTCTATTAAAGACGGTGACC
This sequence comes from Eschrichtius robustus, assembly GCF_028021215.1. Lineage (NCBI taxonomy): Eukaryota > Metazoa > Chordata > Mammalia > Artiodactyla > Eschrichtiidae > Eschrichtius > Eschrichtius robustus. The sequence continues at coordinate 72,809,924 of NC_090830.1, forward strand.
TTAAAGCAAAAGAGTGCCTCAGCCATCTAGGACTTAGAGAACTCTTGAATTTCTTCCTCCTTTCTCCCATCTATTTATAGATTTTCTTGTATATGATATATGTCTTCCCAAAAAATTAAGTGAAATTTTATTTTGTATAAATCAAATAATATTTCAAATACATTAAGGGACTATATGATAAAGGACCCTTGAAGTAAATCCTTCTTGTTTTCTAATCTGAAACACCACTCACTAATTTATCTTTTGTAAACTGATTTACACATATCTTGTGTTGCATAATGCAGCACACGGCCTTAAAGGTTCTATGGTGCAGTCTTTACCTCAGACTGTATAAAAGAAAGGACTCTCTAGTTCTGAGCAGGTCTATAGACACTAGAGTGATCATTTTCAGTCAGTTTCAGTTAGGGAATTTATTTATCTGGACTAATATGAAAAACACTATTAAAATAATATGAATGGATAAAGTTGACAAGTTATATTTTTTCTAGTTATTGGTTTAAACTTTTGTCACCTATCATAGCGTCAAAGCTACTATTAAGAAATCAAAATGAGCCCAAATCCCTTGGATCCATACTAGATTTACTGAGTCAGAATCTCTGGAGCTAATCTCTAAGGCATGCTAAATTTTGCAAAATATTATTCAGATGAATTTACTTTTGCCAAGCCATTCAGTTGCTTTTTATTCTAGTCTAAAATTCTTCTTGTGCTTTCCTATTCCAATGTGAATGTAGTTTGCTAAGCCTGGATGAACATTTTTCTTGATTAGAAGAATGTGCAACAAAGGACAACTATACATAAAATGGTCAGGTTGTTTCCTAACAAACTGTGTTATTTATAGATTTTGCTCCCCACTAGCTCTTCCAACAGAAATCTCTGAAAACCATCTTAAATCAGCTGTGTTATTCACTTATATTATTATCCATGAAAGCAAGTAATAAGTTAACTGTTGAAAAGCTGGAGCTGGGGAGAGAGGAAGGACTAATTTATGATGTAATAGGCATTGTGTTGTCCTCATCTCATTCTCAAACCATCTTAGGAAACAGGTACAACCACCATTTTAAAAAAAGGAAAATAAGAATCATGGTAGCTGAATAATTTGCCAAGGCTTATATAGTAGAGTTGGGGATTCAAATCCAGCGCTCCTGACTCTAAGAATGTGCTCCTACCACCCAATAGCACATTTTCAAATGTTAACAAAGACCACAATCAATATAATTAGGCTCATATATTTTAATAAGGGGTGTGGAGACAGGAGGAAAAGAATGTACTTTCCTATTCCTAAACAGAAAAATTGCATAAGCTATTTCACACTGTGTAGAGATTTCCTTCAATATCCCAAGTCCGCAACTTAATGGAAAGAAATATCCATTATTTTCTTGAAGTTTTATACATTGTTTCCTAAAAAGCATGAACATTTGAAAGAAAAAAATCCTTCAAAAAATAAATACTCCCAAATGCTCATGTTGTATTTTCATTTCCAATTTTCCTAGCATATTATAAACTTATGACAAAAATATGATAAGTAGATATCCACAATATAAACTTCAACTGGCCAAAGATGGAGGGAAGGTTGTCAACTGAAGCAAAAATGATATAGATAAACAGTCAATAAAGTAACCAGTGTAATGACAATGTGAAAAAAAGACCAATCATCTGCAGTCAGAAAATGTTAACTGGCAATGACATGGCTTAGGTTGCAGAATATTTCCTTTGATGATTTTATGTGGGGATATTTTTTGTAGAAGTACCATGACTTACACAAATGATATGGGATCTGGGAGCACATTACATAAAGGAGGCAGGAAGATAACCTCTATAACAATGTAGATTCTGCTTCTCCTGTTACTCAGAACATATTCAATAATATATAGTTTAAACTAAAAATAAATATAATTTTCCTTGCGAAGGTAATACAAATGTTTTCATCATTATGCGCAGGTGGCCAAATAAAATATTTTACATTTCTTTTTAAATTCACATCTTCAAATAAATCTTCCTTAGTTTCAGCTATTAACAAATGATTATTAAATAGTGCCTTGATTCCATTAGTGTCTCTAGGAGAATTTTATTAAACCACTGGACTAACAATCTCTCCTATTTCTCCCTGAACTTCCACAAGCCCAAGGTAATATAATTGGGAAGTTACATTATCATTTTACTCCATCACACTATCTGAATATGTAACATCCATGTAAAAAACATTTTTTAATAATCCACGTGGGATTCAAGAGCCAGTAAAATACTCTGTAAGTCACAATTCTACTAAAAATTGCCACTACTACAACTGTGATAAAACTATGCTATAAATTTAAAACAATTAATACATCCAGCAAAGAAAGAAGCTCTAGCATCCTGAATCTAATATCATTACATCTGTTCATCCTGGCACCACGGCCACCATACAGAAATTATAACTGAAATATCTAAAGTAATTCTGATTTGGAACAACAAAGACGCTCCTTGTATCTGGGTTGAAGATGTGGTAAAGGACAATGAAGAAGACAAAAAAACTACACATACTGAGAGGTAGGTAAAAGAAATGTGATTTATTCTCATTAGATAGCCTGCAAGTAATTTTAAAATTTGAGACTAATAATTAAAATTTACAATAACATTTATGTCATCAAATGTCATCAGTAAAAACCAATATGGACATTAGGAACATAAAAACAAACAGATATTTGTGATGGCAATACATATTAAATAGATAGACAGAATTAATTCCACCGAAAGAGAGAATACTAAGGATAAAAAATACTTTAACTATCACTATTATTTCTCCTGAGAAAAACTGAAAAGTCAGAATAAAAGATTCAAACTAAATACCAAGTGATCTTTTCAAGATCCATTTTGAAATAGCCCAAATATAAGCCCCAAATTGCTGCTTTCAACCATGAGTAATTACATTAATTCATATATACCTAGTCAGATTCTGATGTTGAGAAATGAACTGTGTTTTAAATATACTCCATCTGTGCTTATTGTTTTACATCAATGATATATTTGCTTTCAATTACAGATACATAAAGACAATGCCCTAAACAGTCTGATGAAAACATGGTGAAAGATTGGATCAACCCTATTCGTCCTGCTCTGCTATAACGCAATTACTGGAATAGCATGTCCACCGCAGTGGGAAGCTGGAAATATGGTTTCTAAAGTCCTCTCTGGCAGTTCTTGACCAAGACACTTGTAATATTCATTATCTATGGGTGTTATTTTACATTCATTTATAAAATAAGGAAATGATTGCCTTGAGCCAAGAGCCTAGAGACCCATCCCAGCTCTACTCTGACTACACTTATAACAAAGAGGTCTAAGGAAAGACACTGAATATCTCTGAACTTCAGCTATCTGGAGAAAAACCTGAGATCTTTGTGAGGTGGACAATTTTTCACCTTTGGACTTGATGAAATCTTAAGATCAGTGTACTGGACATCCTTCAAAACTCTTTGCCAGTTCCTCCTCAACAAACTCCAAACTTGAGTTTCTTGAACCATTGTCGGATTTTAGACATGGCTATTTCACAATGAACCCTTGTCGTACTTCATCATTTTCTGGAAGAAGAACATAAGGCTGGGGTAGTAGCCCTTATTAGTGTTTTCCTTGCATTTGATTCCAGTTATGGAAGAAAAATGTGTGAACTAACATGACACCTTGGTACTACCATAAAGGGATAGGAAGAAGAGTCTTTTAACAGATAAATACTTTAATATAAAACATGTAGTTTGGGGTCACTTCGTTTGAATTTAATAATCAAATATAGATTTCAGATAAGTATATGCCTTCAAGCTACTGTGAAGATAAACATAATTCTCTATAATGATGACATGGTTTTATTGTCATATACTTTCACTTTCTGAGGGCAGACAATTGACTGGGCTCCATAATTGCCACCAGAATTTAATTATTTCCAGAAATAATGACTTAATACTAAGTGCTTTAAAACAAAATGATAATAATTAACACTTAATGTTTACTTTTCTAAACATTTTACTTGTGTTAATTCATTTAATACTCATTAATATGGTTAACAGGATTAATAATAACCCTATGAAGTAAGTACTATCGTTATCCCTTAAGAAGATAAGGAAAATGTTGCTCCGAGTGACTATGTATTGATAACATACAGCTTCTAAATTGTGGAACAAGAATTCAAATTCAGATGATAGATATACAGACAAACTGACCCCTACCAATTGCCCATTTAAAGTCCGCTTCATAAGCCAAATACTTAAAAGTTTATTCACTTAAGGCTACAACTGAAGACATCAATATAATGGATGTGTTTATTAGATAACCAATATATGTCAAGTGGAAAGCAAGAATCTTCGAGAGATATAAAAAAGTATATGATATAGTCCTTGTTCTCAAGGGGCTTATAGTCTCAGCAAAGAGAAAAGACATTCATATTAAGCAAAAAAAAAAAAAAAATCAAGCTAAATTGAATACCTGTAAGTGCAGACGGCAATCAGAAGATGAAATCAAAGTTAGCAGAGTTGTTGGGGATAATTCTGGGCAAAAGTGAGAACTGAGATAGAAATATAGAATGTAAGACTAACAGTATTCAGATGGGGAAAATGAAGAGAGGGAAGTGAAGAAAGAACACTGTGTTTTTATTTATGTACATTTGTTACTCCAATAGTATTTGTTAGAGTCATGTTTGTCTAGCATAGAAACACCAAACTCAATTTTTGTCCTGATTGCCTAAAAGTTCAGACCCAAATTTTACTCTGGCCACAGCAAACTTGTGGCCTTTCTAGATGGACATAAATATTTCCCAACTTTTCCTCAACTCTATTTCTCTTTATATTGCTATTTATTCATTGTGTTTCATTTTTCTTTGGGGCGGGGAGGTGTTAAATAGTATTAATCCTTTGTGGAAAATGTTATATCTGTTTCATTAAAATGTTCATAAAGCATTTTGAAGACTGATTCAGACAACTTTATTAATTTAAAATAATTATGTGAATTAAATCAAATAATTTCTTAGAAGCTAATAATTATAACATCCTCAAATTACTGTTCGGCATCAGGTGAAAAAATGGCCCACAAATTGACTGACTTTTTCTTTTTACAACCTCTTCAGTCTTTATGTTAACCTTGGTAAATATTAACCATAATTTTTATTCCAAAAAGTAAACACAACTTTTACTTCTGATTGCTACATTTCACAAATAAAGAAACTAAAGTAGAATATGATTAAAGGTCATGATCAAAATCACTTTGGTAACAGAAAACAGACCGACTAATAGAATTCACATTTACTCAATATTAATTTTCACTACAGTAAAATATTTCATGAACACATCAAAATTTAACAAAATAAGCAGAATTATTTCTGCCTTAAAAGTACAGACAACTGTCAATAAAGCTGTTATATTTTAAAAGCACAAATGAGGTTGAGAAACATTCTCTTTCTATCAAATTTTACTTATCATTTGGACTATTAACTTGCAGCTATCTCTGTGGTCACTTGATAGTTATAAATTTTCATTCACAGGTATTTATTCTGAGTGCCTGTTCTTTTCTATAGGGATTATCCTTTATATTATATCCACAATTACTTTGGCATTTTTAATTCAATTCAATCAAATAAGTATTTATTCAGCTTTTACTATAACATGCCAAGGACTAAGATAGGTGACAAAGTGATCAAATGCTTAGAAGTGAATAAATAGGGGTTTCCCCGGTGGCGCAGTGGTTGAGAATCTGCCTGCCAATGCAGGGAATACGGGTTCGAGTCCTGGTCTGGGAAGATCCCACATGCCGCGGAGCAACTAGGCCCGTGAGCCACAACTACTGAGCCTGCGCGTCTGGAGCCCGTGTTCCGCAACAAGAGAGGCCACGATAGTGAGAGACCCACGCACCGCGATGAAGAGTGGCCCCCGCTTGCCGCGACTAGAGAAAGCCCTCGCACAGAAACGAAGACCCAACACAGCCAAAAATAAATAAATAAATTTTTTTTAAAAAGTGAATAAATAATTACAATTCAGTGTGATATTTCTAAAAATGAAGTATATGCATGATGCTATAGGATTGATGGAGAAAGAATAATTAATTTTGCTGGAAGAAAATCAGAAAAGTCCTCAAAGTAAATGCCATTTGAGACCCTGGATTCTCAAGTTTGCCAGTCACACAACTCACACCTGTCCTGCAGGCTCCACTCCTCACTCCTAATGATAGTTGGGAGGTATTTTAGATGTTTATGAGTATTACCTTCTAGAAATCTAGAACTCTGATAGTTTCTGAGTCTAGTATTTTCCTCAGATAGTTAGCTACTCCGTTTCTTTCCATGTATAAATACTAAAGAAGATTTTTAAAAATTTTCCCCTTCCACAATCTTCTAAATTTAATCCTCCAATCAAAAGTATTCAATTTATCCATTCCACGGTAAATTCAGGACATATGAATTTTGTTAAATAATAAGTAAATAAGTGTAATGGATTGTCAGATGTTTTTATTTTGCTTTAACATGTCCCATGCAAATCCAGTGTGTGTGTGTCAAAAAGGCTATATTGCAGTTCCAACCTCAGGAATATGTGAAAAAATGTAGAAGAGGTATATTTGCCTGTGCAATTTAAATTTTCACCACTTACTGGTTATGACATGACTGATATTAAAGTGAATGAGAATTAGGTTATAAATAGGGTCTTTTGTATTCTATTCTATCAAACAATTCTTTTAGAAAGTGAAAAATATTAGTAAAGTGGTCAGTTCATCTGATACAGCAATAAGCACTGTTGCTCTGGTAGCTGCTCAATATCATTAACTTTTCATTTCTTTAAATATGTTTTTCCCCTAACAAATTCCTCTCTTTATGAGACTACCACTATTCCCAAAGGATTTCACTGTTTGGTGCTTAAGGCAATTTCTTATTAAATTCTCAAGAATGCAACTTACATTAAGCTGAGGCAAAATAGTTGAAGCGAATTCAGTAACTAGTTCAAGGCACAGTTTTCTGATCTTCCCACTTATAAAAATGAATATATTTTAATATTAGAATTCCAGAATATAACAATATTAACATGAAGAGAGTTCATCATGAAGAATGCTATTTTAGTGAATGCCAAAGAACTTGTTTCTTAGTGGTCTCCTAAAATATTTTTGTGGATTATGAAGAGTGTGCAGTATGGCAAGGGCAGCCATGACATTCCTATATATGGAAATGAAATGTATATTATATTCAAATAATTTTTTTCAAAAATAAATTACATATAAATTTTTACTCTAGGTAGTTATCTATAGTGTGGCCCATGCTATATTGTAGTAAATGAGCCCGTAAAACTGAGTTCATTAGACTGGAACTATCTACTATATTAAATACCTGAAATATTCTTAGTATGAGTACGTTGAATATTATCTTTGAAATGTTACATATGTAGGGTGTATAATTTTTTCCCATTTTAAAAATTTTGTATAATTTTTTAATGACTATAAAATTACAACAGCCTTTAGGTTTCTGAAGTTTCATGACTGTCCTTAATTCCTATCAAAAAGCAGCAAAATCTAGCCTGAGAAACTCCAGTTGGTTTACAAAGAAAATTTGCTTTTCATTTTATGCGGCCCTGTTACAATTAGTGTGAAATACTGACATTTACATTCCTGAGTGCAATAAGAGCAGGATGGAATGGTTATGGCAAATAATTGGACAGTCTCCAGAGAGGCTTTGAGAAATACTATTAGACCTCCACCTGCTGGTTGGAAATTCCAGGTTCATAGGGTTTAATGCTAGCTAAAATAAAAGGCTTTGATGATTTCTACCACTCCTTTTCAGGCTTGTACCCCATCTACTTCCAAAAGGACTTGTGACAATTTATGGACTAAAACATCTGCATAATTAAATATTTTAAGCTAGTGATCACTAGAAAGACTACATTTTATTATTTCTATTAAATTTCTCATTGCATATGTGTGCCCACATAGTGAGCAAGGGTGATAAGACTTGAAGAGGAAAAGTTTATATTAATTTATCTTGCAACATAAATTGTCCAATTACACAATATTATGCAGTTCTATTAGCACGCCAATAAAGTTCTATTTAACTTAGTTCCAGATCTAACAACCAAACCTAGTTTTCAAAGTAAGTCTTTTTTTCAATAAATTGAATATCCCAGAGCTTTAGAACATTCAGATAAGGCCCAAAGCTTCCCTTTTAAAAAGATCCTTTGACACTTTTCATAAAAGGAGCTCTTTGCTTGTGGCTGGATTTTAGGACTTCCACAAATCCCTTGAATATTCAATGACTTGGCTTTATGTGACTATATGTGTGTATTTATGAAAGATCCAGAAGCTTGCTAATGAGAATTGCTAAAATAAATAAATAAATAAATAAATAAATAAATAAATATATATATATATATATATATATATATATATATATATATATAACAAGATTATTTCTGTCAAACCATTATGTGATACAAAGTCATCCACTGGGCTGTATTTACATGTGGTACTGTAATGGACAGTAAGACAAAAAGAAATCCACTGCAGGACATTCCCTCTTCTGCCTAGAGTCATGGTATCCCAGAGAACACACCAATCTCCTCAGGAATACCGGTATAAATTTTAATACATGAAAAATATCCACACTATTCACCTGTTACTGCTTATGAAATTCCCAAATGGTAAGGTTCTTACCAAAGCAAACCCTGAAGCATCTAGCATTTAAGCTATTTCATGCCAGAGAAAACAAATTAAAAATTTTTTTAGAAATAAGAGTAACTGTTAGTAATAAATTATGTCCAAGTCACTCCAGCACAGTGTATTTCAATCACTTCAGTATTTTTATCTCCCCAAAAAGTGTCAGAAATGAGACATGAAAAACTATTAACTGAATCATTCACTCATTGAATAGATATTGTTGTCAGTTTGTTCTCTGAATGGAAATAATGAACAACTGATTTATTTATAACTGGTAATTATGATAATACACCTTCATTTTCCATCCTTTTCAGTATATTATAGATATTTTATAATTGTCTTATTTCATACCAGATCTAAAATCATAAGCTTCCATAAAAATTTCTTCTTTCCCAGGCTTTTCCATAGCTTCCTTTGATTTGGGGTGTAATTAAAATATTTTAACTGACTTGATTCTCTTGTCTTATTTTTTTTCTTTTCATTTTCTGCCTTTTCCCCTTGTGGGATTGATCCATATCTTAAATTTATGCAACTGGAAACTGAAATCTGAATTTTAAGTAGATGCAGAATACATTTATATAATCACTGTAGAGTGAATCTTATTACCATTTACTTGATCAAGTTTACCTCGTTTTTTTTTTTTTCTGAGATAGAGGGAAACAGAGCAGGTAAAGAAAGATAATAGAGGCAGATTTATACTTCAGAGAGAAGGAATTCTTGGTCTTAAGAATTAAGGCAAGACTTATTTCATCCCATTTTTCAATTATTTTTAGAGCAGAGAGATATTTCCCTTGAAGTTTTCATCTCTAACTCTGAAATCAATTTTATCTTTTCTATTCAACAACATTCTATTGAACATTCTATTCAACATTCAACAATTTTTCTATTTTGCTGCATAATATGCTCCACATACACTAGAGTCTTCCCTCAAAATGTACTACAGGTCCATATAAGAAAAGCCTTTGGGAATATGCTTCTACATTTAATTGGAACTATTGTAAAGGAAAATATTCATCACATTATAAAACATATTTTTTAGAAGAGCATGTGAGAAATTTTATCTCAGAATTAGGTTGAGGGAACCCCACCCCCGGCCCCGGAACCCCGGAGATATGGTTGTGCTTTGTCCTCAATGAATGCTAGAGCCGTGTAACACTTCCTATCTTTACATCTCCGCTCAGGAACCCACAGCTAGGGTACACCTGATAACATGGTAACCAGGTTAACTTCCCTGTTGAGCATCCTGGCTTTCTTCTTTTTTTATATTATTTCCTCTTTGTAAGCCTAGTTTGTTCATTTTATTTCATATGTCTTTTGTTATAAGCAGGCTCAAATTATTTGCTGGGGAGCGAAATGTATAAGGAAATAAAATAGAATTGCTATTCTAAAAGTATTTTTGATTCTTATTGCAACAGTGGTATAATCTAAATTTCGGAATACTTGTTTATTTCTTTATAGCATCATGCCCACTTTCCACTATCTCATCATCTTTAGATTTCCCATTCCTTAATTTTTATCTTCCTTATGAGCTATAGAAACAAACAAACTTACAGACACATACACATAGACACACACTCACACAGCACACTCCTTCTCCCTTCTCCCATATACTGTTCTTCAGATATAAAGATCACTAAGCAAAGCAAGACATACATTTCAATATATTTTCCACCAGTAGAAACATATTCTCAGGTGCTGGATTAAAGACACTAACAAAGTATATTATCAAAAGAGCTAATGAGGGTTAAAAATGAAGTTCTCAAGAATTTTTAAAAAGTATTTTCTTAGAGTAAGCCAAAAGTCTATAGGTGGTCATTAAGTGGCTCTTAACTATTTTCTAATATTAAATTTTACCTTAAAGTTAACCTAGGTATAGCTTGTAGACCATAAACCATGATAACTATATTCCAAACATTCATTCCTTCACTTCCTTTATAGCCTAAACTCCTCTTTCTGAGCTGCCCATCTACCCCTCCAATCCCAGCCCCAAATCAAAAAGAGACAATATTTTTTTCAGGTACATACAAGTTTACCCATATGAAAATATATTCAACGTGATTTCATGATCCTTTTTAAGTGTCTCCTTCTACTTACATTCAGAGAATTGGGGTTAATATGTGAGTTAAATTCTGAAACTTAAAATGTAGGTTTTAGGTACCATGTTAATAAACTATGAAATAAATATGAACAAAATCTCCCAAATTGAGATGTAAAATGAATGTAGTTTTCATATCTTGTCCAAAATTTAATCATGATTAACTTCAGTCATAGATCATAAAAAATTCATAAAGGAAAAATAATATTTTGTCCACAAAATATATTAATTCATTTACATTTAACATTTCATGTGTATTTATATGGTTAGACAATAGCCCAACTGCCAGATTCATGAAGCATGCAATAAAGACAAACTTAAAATATAACAATTCTCACTTGGCATGCAAATCCCATCTTTATTTGTAAGTCCTAGTGCCCTGTTATTCCTTAAAATCAGAGAAAAGAGCTCAAATGCAAGAAAAGGAAAATCAAGAAAGAGTATGTCAGATATTGCATTCTGTTCCCAATTATTGTATAATTCCTATTTCATGAAATTTCTTTGAAAATTAAAGAAAGAATAAATAGGTATTAATGTACTAACTATATATCTAAAACTAATATGTTTAATAAATTAAAATTTTGGAATATAAGGCCTCTACATTTATAGATTTGACTTACACTCAGGCAAGCTTGTAAATTACATTTCAATTCTGTACAACCTTTGTAAAAACAGAGATGTCTTCTTCATAAATAGAGTAAAATGAATTTACAAACCTGTGCAATATAAAAATACAAGTAAAAATCTTATTTAAGTAAATTATTAAGACAAGTTCATACAAAATATATCTATTCTGGAGTCTCCATATATTTTTTCTTGTTTTTCATGCCATTAAGTTTTGTTATACTATATATATGGATGCAACTGGGACTATCAATACATTACTACCAGCACATACATAAAGTTGGGTAAGAAATTTGGATTAGTGGCTCTTAATTTTTTTTTTCTAATCCTAAATACTTAAAGATGTAACACGCTATCAGCAACTCATCATAACAGCAGTGCTCAGTGGTGTGTGTGTATGTGTATATGTGTGTGCATTATGTGTGTATAGTTTATGTGTGTGGTGGGAATGGGGGGCCTGCTGTGGAGAGGGATGTCACCTTCTATGCTTTTTCTTGGCTTTTCTCTGCTAAGCAACAACCCTAAAATGTGTACTTCAATTACCCCTTTTTTTAAAAATCGCATATCTTCATTCGGGTCTGAACCTCAGTCCTACAGAATATAATATAACTTTGGGTCAACCCCAATCAAGAAGACCCCAAGGAGAGATCTGAGCTGTAAAAATTTATATGTGGATATCCAAGAAATGAGTTTGTATATCTAAGAAGCCTATAATAATCTATCTTGGAGGATCCTGTAGGTGTCAGTTCAGAATCTCCATGGTTCTCTCACAAAAAGCCCAGGCCATTTCTCTGGAAGCCACTTTGGTCTGTATACACCATAGATTTCATCTATGGTGTGATATTTGACTAACTTCAAGATTATGACAACACCAACTATCTAGGCTTCACCCAAAGGCTTCCTGGAAGCAATTAATCTAACAAGAGTGCAAATGAGACAATTTTGGTCACCCAGGTGATCATGAAAATGACCACGGGGGAAATAAGGGAAAGAGAAACAGATTCAGAAGTATGCTATAGATGGCACATTTTTCAGCAACAGATTTACACCAATACTTTTAAAGGATTCTATGATAGGAAATAGAGTTAAGGGGGGTAAGGGAAAAGGAAAAACTGGATCTTCAGATCCTAGAAGTAGAAAGAGCCTCTCTTTAAGATAGAGCTGCGTCTTTTTTTTCTAATAACATTTCACCTAACACTTCCTAGGTCAAAATATTCAAATGAATACCTAGAGAAATTTAGCAGTTTAATCCTTTCTGCTTACTCCTATACATTATTTTTTAACATACATTACTGCTCAGTATTAATATGTTTCCTCAGTATTTGACAACAATTTTTAAATAGTTATTTTCTTTTTCCTAGCATGTTAAAGAACAGTGAACCATATCTTGACTAGATGAGTCAACTACTCCCTAGGTATAACTCCTGGAGTTGTATTAATTTCATTTGCCGCAGTGGCATAATAATTTACTATAAATGGCTTAAATTACAGCATTTGAACATGTGCCAGGAAATAATACTTTTCCCCAAAGCAGATGAATCATGAACCTGAAATACATAATGCACCTTGAAGGTGCTTATAATTCTTCCAAGGAGTGACTTAGCCACATGATAGAACATTGACCATTTGATCTGAGTGGTGACCTTCCAATAGCAATGAATAGCATTTCAATGCTTTGGAAATGTTACTATGAAAAATAAATTAAAATAAATATTTAAAGTGGGTAAACACAGAAGTTTTTCTGGTAGTGCCTCCTTTGTGAGGTGGGAAAGCTGGAGACCAAGAGCAATAACAACCTTGGCTTCCCTTCCTTGAATTTTTGTAGAAAGGCCCTTCTCAACCCTTTTCCTTATGCTCTCCAAAATAGCTCAAATACCTATGAGGAAATCTGGTTGGATCTGAGAGTCTCAAAGCAAGTGTTATTAAAGTTTATATAAAGGAAACAAACAGTCAACATCATAGAAAAACTCAGTATTATTTAGTACAATAGTTCAAATAAATCTGTGCATCCTAAAGCCTAACCACTTAGAAATCAGTTTTGGAAATTAACATATATATTATCCCTTATGATCTTGTTTTCATGACTGATATGGATCCATGAAATACATAAAAGAAAAACTAAATATGCTCTAAATAGCCATAATTTTAACATGTATGTATATATTTATATGTATAATAATGTATATACATATTAAATATATACATATTTGAATCTGCTAGATATACAGTATGCCCTTAGATTTATGCATCAATTCAATACATATTTATTGAGAACTTAGATATTCAAGGCACTGTTAGGAATTAAAATAGAGATGTAGATGATGGTCTAAAAGAGGCTTAAAAAGGAATTCTGTCAAAATTCAGAATAAATGAAACAGAAAATTTTAATCACCCATAGTGGGAAACAATGATGTTAAAAACCTAAGCCAGGCTGCAGTGGAATGAACAACAGAGTGAAAAGCAGAATTCTGGCTCTGATCAGTGTGACCTCTGTCAAGGTCAATTCACTTTTGGGCTTCTGTTACTTTATCTGAAAAATGAGGGAAATTTAACCATGTGATCGTCAGAGTCCCCTCTAGCTCCAACATTAGATAAAACTATACTCCATAAGCTTGATTTAAACCAGAAGACGCAAACCTCATTCTTCACTTGTAATGGCTTCACTGATGAATAGCAATGTCAGCTAAAATGAACTCCATCTCCTTTTTCCTTCCCTGACTCCAATGTGATGGAGGTACCAGTTAGGAAGAAAATAGCACTGGGGAGTTGGGATTCACAAAAAGACAGAACTGCATCCAAAACCATGATACTATGATTATGGAATTATAGAATTATTATTTCCGCACCTTAACGTTTTGAAAATAGTTGATGAAAACAAACAATGAAAAGAATAGATAGACAAGTAGAATGTCAGTGAAAACAACTGGGAGACAAAAGTGTATAACTATTTTCTTGTTTGAACTTTTAAGAAAAATTAATGTGTAGTGATATTTTATTCAAAAAAAATTAATATGCAAATTCAATCATGAAGCCATGGCAACCACAGGATAAAAGGTAAAGTTTTGTCATTAAGTTGAAAATGTCTTGGTTTGAAAAAAGTTTAGTAGTAAAATCAAGGTTAAATGAAATATCATGAAGCTGTGCAATTAGGTTAATAATGAGGTGCCTCAGGGATCAGTGCTAGCACAGGTGCTCAATATATTTATTAATGACTTGGAAGAGTTGTGAATAATCTGGAAGCACATTTGGATGACTTCAAGATATTTATAGCAATCAAAACAGGTGAATGACTGCTTTTCTTGACCCATTCATGAGCAATTATTTAACATATTACAGCAAATAATCAACAAGAGCAAATTAATGTGAAGTGGGTAGAATTACCTGAGTTTTCTTAATATGCTAATAGCTACTGAAATAGTTACTGCCTTTCAGGCAAGAGTGGGCAGATCTAAGAAGACATCTGTCTTCATACTAAAAAAAAAGGCTGGAATAAAGAATAATGCAAGAGAATTGTTACTTAAACCAATATGTATTGCTGAAAAATTTTGCACACCAGAGCCTTGCTCTACTTCTGGGGTGGGGCGTGGTTCCCCAAACCACACATTACCTGGTGTCTAATCTGATGATGTTCTAAACAGTTTCCCATTATCATCCACTCCTCTCTGACATCTGGTGATTTACTGGAGTTCCCAGATGCCTCTCAGGTGAGTAATATTTACAAGGGCCTCCCCTTACGGCTCTATTATAAAGGACTTCACTGATATTAAGTTTTATGCATTATCTTCCCAAACTGAAGATCACAAGGCTTTAGAAAAATTAAAAGTAATTCCTTCTCATAAGAAAACACACCACCATTCAAAAATAGCATGAATTATTTTATATCCTCCCCCCCGCCCTGAGGTTATTTAATTATCGTGCATACCAGGAAATCTTAAATGTAGCATAGTTTCAATTATAATTCACTCATTCAAAAATATTTTCTGAGCGCCTCCTTTATCTAAGGCATAGTGGTACTAAGATGAATGAAAAGAACTAATAACACATGGAGCCTGCTCTAAGAGAACTTAGAAAGCCACATCACCCCTCTCATGAACTAATAAGCATTTCCCAATCCTGGTCTATATAGATAACATATAAATTTGTAATTTCATAACAAATTTGAAACATTAAAATTAATAAGAATCAGTACTGCTTCTCTAGGAATATATCATAATATTTTTAAAGACAAGGAACTATTTTCTGCTACCATTTATCTTTTCTATCCAGGGAAAAACTTGACCTATGGTATTAATTCTCTCATTTGAAAAGTTAGCTTTGGTAGTCCTCAAATTTCAGGAGAAAATAAAAGACTTCTAGCCTATTTGAGACTGAGCTGATAAACCAATATAAATAGAATGAAGCCAAATACTAATGCAAACATCAAACTGTCTCCAACACACCTCTACAAAACAACCCATCAGTAAATGGAAATATGTGTGAAGCACTGAGTGCTAATTTTTTTAAGATTTGGTCAGGCGTCTCCATCCTGTATACATTCCTGACTGGAAGTTTCAGATGTGAACATATAGAATAATTCATCCATGGTCTCAGAAGAATCTGTAGACTCTGGGAATCTCAATGTTAAATGGGACCTTAGAGTTCAAATATTGCTTGAACTATAAATTTTCTCTGTACCATGTGACATGTCACCACCAGAGATTTTATTTAAAACTCATTAATAAAGCTAAAGACTCACGGTAAAAGATAAACTTTGGGTAATTAAGTGACTATGAACCTTTGTTAGAACCTCAAGCATACTTATTAATGACATTTACTAAAAGGTTTGGAACTATATATCTGAAAAATAAAGTTCACAATTTGGAGAATAATTCACATATAAGAGGGATGACGGTTATGTTAATTCTTCTTTCTAGATTTTTCAATAGCTGTAGGTTATTTTACAGTGTGATTTAAGTATAATTTTAGCAAAAGGAAACAAGTACTGAATGAGAGAATTCATCAGCAGGTGGTCAAGTGTAAATAGTCTATCACTCATGCTGGTATTTTTAAGCATCAGCAAATTTAATTCTATCTCTAGGGGAGTAAACTTATACTTTCAGGTATGTGGTACATCATATTTAGTTTTAAGAACATTTTAGAATGTGCCTTGATTATAAAATAGTAAAAGTACTTCCCTCATTAGGTTTCCTAGGCAGGCAGAAAGTAATGAGGTCCCTAATACAAATCAGGGCATTTTAAAACAACCAAATAGTGTTTCTAAAAATACATCTTTGCTCTAGGTAAACAGATTTGTCATTGTAAAAACAAAACAATCTGGATCAGGCCTAACACTATGAAACAGCACATGAAAATGGAAATAAAAACAAAAATGAACAAATGGGACCTAATGAAACTTAAAAGCTTTTGCACAGCAAAGGAAGCCGTAAACAAGATGAAAAGACAACCCTCAGAATGGGAGAAAATATTTGCAAATGAAGCAACTGACAAAGGATTAATCTCCAAAATTTACAAGCAGCTCATGCAGCTCAATATCAAAAAACAAACAACCCAATCCAAAAATGGCCAGAAGACCTAAATAGACATTTCTCCAAAGAAGATATACAGATTGCCAACAAACGCATGAAAAGATGCTCAACGTCACTAATTATTAGAGAAATGCAAATCAAAACTACAAGAGGTATCACCTCACACCAGTTAGAATGGGCATCATCAGAAAATCTACAAACAACAAATGCTGGAGAGGGTGTGGAGAAAAGGGAACCCTCTTGCCCTGTTGGTGGGAATGTAAATTGATACAGCCACTATGGAGAACACTATGGAGGTTCCTCAAAAAACTAAAAACAGAATTAACATATGACCCAGCAAACCCCCTACTGGGCATATACCCAGAGAAAACCATAATTCAAAAAGACATATGCACCCCAACGTTCACTGCAGCACTATTTACAATAGCCAGGTCATGGGAGCAACCTAAATGCCCATCGACAGACAAATGGATAAAGAAGATGTGGTACATGTATACCATGGAATATTACTCAGCCATAAAAAGGAACAAAATTGGGTCATTTGTAGAGATGTGGATGGACCTAGAGACTGTCATACAGAATGAAGTAAGTCCTGGAGACTGTCATACAGAATGAACTAAGTCAGAAAGAGAAAAACAAATACCGTATGCTAACACATATATATGGAATCTTAAAAAAAAATGGTTCCGAAGAACCTAGGGGCAGGACAGGAATAAAGACACAGACATAGAGAGTGGACTTGAGGACACAGGGAGGGGGAAAGGTAAGCTGGGATGAAGTGAGAGAGTGGTATTGATATACATATACAATACCAAATGTAAAATAGCTAGCTAGTGGGAAGCAGCCGCATAGCACAGGGAGATCAGCTCAGGGCTTTGTGACCACCTGGAGGGATGGGATAGGGAACGTGGGAGGGAGACGCAAAAGGGAGGGGATGTGAGGATATATGTATACGGATAGCTGATTCACTTTGTTATACAGCAGAAACTAACACACCACTGTAAAGCAATTATACTCCAATAAAGATGTTTTTTTAAAAAAAGAAAAGGGATACAGTTTTGTATTGATTTACACAGAGAAGGCAGATCTGGTTTTCTTCTCAAAACTGAGTCCATAATGATTAAATAAATTTAATGGTCTTTCATTCAATTCCAGCTTCTAAATGTCAGCCAATTACTATGAAATGACTTTTTTACTTGGATAATCCATTGCCTATTATATTTCTCTCCTGAATCAAGTGAACAACTCAAGTTTGGCTGATCATCTTTATCACCCTAGATTACAATTGAAAGCAGCCATCTTCTCCAGCCCACACAGTTTGACTCTACAAGCTCACTCTGGTGAAGAAAGGTACATATTGATGTAATACACACACAGTCTCTTCAAGGTCAAACGGCAAGTTAAGGGAAAGAAGTCTGTCCTGAATGAGTGTTAATACTCTTCTCTGTACCATGGCTTCTGGATCTTAAACTACTCTGCACTTCACTAGAAGTTATGTGGCACTTGAAACCCCTCTGAATGTGAAAGAAATTTCTGATGCCCAAATGGAACAGTCAAGACAATTGAGCACTATCCAGAAAATAGAATCCTGGAGATCTGAGGGCACCCTCCTGCATGACAATGAGAGTTACAAAAGAGAAAAGAGAACAAAAAGATTCCACCTACTGCATATATCTTGTTTATTGATCATTCTCTTGATGAATACGGTGGCAACATACAGGCTGATGAGATTTCTTTACCATACAAAGAAAAGTTATCCTTGTTTGATGATACGTATCATAAGTCTTTCCTAAACACAGACTACATTTAAGTTGTTATTCAACTATACGGAGAAAGAACTGATGTTGGGGGCATTGAGTCACAATACTGTACTCTTGGGGTACAAATGAAGCACACTTACTGCTAGTAGTCACTAGTTGCTAGATTTCAAATAGCAACTGGGATTTTAAATATTTCAGAAAGAACTACTCTCAAGGTCTCTATTTTCATTGTACCTCTTTCAATTTTACCACACCAACAATAATCCCTGAGCAAGATTCCAAAACTCACACAAAAGCATTTCCTCAAATGCCTTAAATCTTCCTTTGCTCTCAATTTCTTAAACAAATGTGTGTGAAAAGGGCAGGCACTCTGGGGCATGACTCACTGATAGACACCAGAGTGAATCATGAATAGAGAACTTGAAAGGGAATCGAGGGAGTTAAATTGTAAACAGTGACAGTATATCAGTCATTGCATGGGTGAGGCAATGGCATACAAAGGGATTGTTAGCCCCAAAGTATCTCCTCTGCAGATCATGCAACCTAAAATTCCTAACCATTAGATTCATTCCTCTCATATACTGCCTGCAATACAAAGTATTTTAGTTGAAAGAATCGTATCTGGAACAGAAAGCACATTTTGAAGTAGTTTATAATAACTCCTTATTAGTGCCCAGTGGTGCTGGCCACAACACAAGTAAGTTCCAGTAAAGCAGAAAGATGTAAGGAGTCACAATCTCAAGTGTCCAGAGGGTCAGGCAGGTGCTGAGCATGAAAAAAAAAAAAGACAAGTGCTAATGTCATTTGATCATCAGCCTCAATGTCTGCAAAATAGGGAGTAGGGGGAACTGAAGTTTTAATAAATGAGAGAGCCCTTGTCTCATCTAAAAGGGGCAGCTACCACTGAGCTCCAGAGGACTGTTGCCAAACAGGAATTTAGGTCCATATCTTCCAGTTTTTTCTAGAGAAACCAAAAAATCTCAATTTTTGTGGGAAATTTCTGATATTCAAATGTTATAAACTAATTCAATTTTTTTGTGTAATATCCTGCGGGTCAACAGTGTTCAGCCCAAATCAGATATAGCTGAGGGACAGGTTTGGCCAACCTGTTGATAATTTCCTGTCTAGAACATAGAGAAGGGAGGTTCAATTGGAATGAAGGTGGGTTCTAGGCTATTAATTAAGAGACCATATAAGGGCACTAGATAGCATCCTTTTCTAGGGGAAAAGATACTCAAGCAGAGTCTACATAAAAACCTAACTGCAGTATGCTATGTGTTATGCGCAAGTACATACCCTTTTTAGAAAGCATATACATTTGGATTAAAAAAAAGTTTTTAAATTCTTTTTAACTTTATTTAGTTTTACCCTGTCTTGTGCAAGAAAAGACTCAGGATAATGTCACCAAATTTTCAATTAGATAAAATTTAAAATAAATTATGAATGGAAGACCTAGAAGAAATGATGTTAGTAAAAATGAGATAAAGTATACCAAATGCATGCTGAATATAGTCAAAAGAATAAAAGTCTCAGAAGCCATTAATTTATAAAACTGATTATTATGTGCCTGGGGAGGGGAGGAAGTGTTCATTATTTTGCAAAGTTCAGTTTGCTTTTTTTTAATGCAGTTTGGTCTTCAATGTGAATGAGTATATCTTGCTCATAACTAATAAAGTAATAAACACCTATCAGAATAAAGGAGTATTTTATGTAATTTGATTGTCTAGATTCTATGTTTTCACAGTAAAAAAGTGTTATTTTTAAAGGCTGTCTTTCTGAGCCTAAATAGAGGGCAGAACAGATCCCTTTTTAGATTTTTTTATACTCCTTTGGCTGAAAGGGAAAGATTTTTCAATAAGAAAAGGCACTGTGAGTTACAGGAGCATCGGTCTGATGAGGCTATATACAGGATATATTGCCAGCAATATTCCAACCTAATGCGTCAGAATTGTACAGCTCTTTTTAAAAAGCAACATTAATAAAAAGGAAGCACTTTACCAACGTAAATTGATTGGTTTTTGTTGTTATTTTAAAGGAGAGAAAAAATTAGGATGATGCAGTATCAGCAGTGGTAGGCATTAGTGTATTCCAGTCTAATTTCAACACCAAATCCAGACCATTAAATACAATTTGGAAAGGCTCAGCTCTTAGAGTATCAGAGGATGTGCAGCCCATGTGTAATGAAGACGCGCTCTTGTAAATCAGTGGGTGAGCATCATGCATTCTGATGAACAAAGCACAGAGGCTGAAATTAGCCAAAAAGCTCTCCCTCCTTACTCAGCTTCCCTTAATAAAACTGGTAAGCTATGGCCACAGGGACCAGGTCTCTGCATTTAATTTTTTTAAACAAATATTTATTGAATATCTACCACTTGATGGGTGATAATTCTAGAAAAAAATTATTCCAGCAAAAGTCCAGTTAATTCATGCCAACTCAATAGGCTCTATTCTATATGGAGAGTTGATTTACAACTGCAACATAACGCAATTACAATAATAACTGTAGTTAATCAAAACCATTAGTTAATTTTATTTTTATGATGACAAAAATACTGTCATCAAAAAATCATTAACAACAACAGAAAAATACTACCAGACATCCGAATACCTTCCTTAACCCATCTCCACTTCTAAATCTACCACCTTACACAATAAAAAATCCACCTCTAAGGAATGACCCTGGAGTATTGCAAAATGTTCAACTATAAAAGGCAAAGTACACTTTCATAGGATGATCTACTTATTGACAAAGAAAAGCACCATATAAACTTCAAAAAGATCTTCAATTGCAAGGAAGGAAACCAAAAATTGTGTGCTTTGTAATCTCCAATCAATCAGATAATTTAACTCATTAGAATGCTTTCTTCTTTTTCCTATAGTATTCCAGAATGTTAAATGCTTTAGAGTGTATTATAAATACAATATTTCAAGGATAATAAGCACAGCCCTGAGGACAAGAAGAGAGGAATTGGAATCTAGCGTCAACTCTGCTGTCAATTATACACATACACATAGAAATATGTATTTTTTCCTTGAAGAATGTTCTGTATTCACAGGCATTACATGAAAATGGAAAGGGAAGGGGACCCACAGTCAAATATAAGAAATATTGGTTAAACCAAGTCTACAAATCAAAGTTTGTCTAGGTAGCTATAGATCATTCCACTGTTTTGAAGATCTTCCTTGAAGATCCTAAAAGGTAAACCACTAGACCACATGTTCTTAGGAGATGCATTCCACATGGCTTTAAGGTGCAAGTAGTTTAACTCCATTTTTGATAGATGGAGGTGAAAGTGTGGAAAATTTTATTAACATTCAGTTTAAAAGCTTTATAACTGTGGTACACCAAGAGAAAAGGATTCTTAAAGAAGTTACTCTTCAGGGTTTGGTCCTTAGTTTAGAAGCTGTAGAGCTTTGTTATGTTTTTAAGTGCATTTATGTTAAGTGCATTATGTGTGTAAGTGAATGTGAAATATTCTATGTAAACACTCTTTATAATCAATCATCAGAAAACCCATGTGGTAGAAATAATGCAAAAATCCATTTCTAGGTTATATTTCTCACATAGAGAATAACTAATTTCCAGTCACTTGTCATGGGTGCATAACTTATAATTAGAACTGATTCATGATGAAGTATCTCAAAAGAAAAATTTGTAGTATCCAGAAAAATAAGCCATTCAGTGTTCCAGGTTTTCTGTAAAGGCTTCCAAAATAACAAGGTATTGCACATTTTTACCAGTATATTAAGCTACCAGAAATTTGCCATTCCCCAATCAAGACAACTCATGCCTAACCCATTCAAAACTTACTTATAACAGATTAATCATGAATCATGCTAAATTCAAAGTATTGTTTTCTTCACATAATTTCACAAAATCAGATAAACTTATTTGCCAAAGGGCTTAACGAAAGACTGTTACTTTGACAAATACTAACATACAAACCAAAGGTTATCACCAGTAATGTTAGCATTAGTGGCTAAGGGGCAGTGAAAAATTTATATCAACAAGATCTGAATAGGCCTCTCAGACAGGAGGCTTAGGCAAAATCATTTATCAAGTTAAGCCAGGTGAATCTATAATCAATGAGCAGAGCTCTGCGGGAACTGCAGTGCCTCATAGGAAGCAAGCTGAGTTATGGGCTACAAAAGAAAACACTGACTGTTGCTTTTACCTGTTTATTTCTCCAAGTAGAATAGAAATGACTATAACTAATTTCATTTTGCAATTTAATTCAGTTTTCACTAAGCACTATATAATATGTGAGTAAACTATAATAACTAGAATTGAATGTCCTGTGACATTAACAAAGCTTAGGAACTTAGCATTTTCCCAGCAACAATGAATAAAATTAAAGTATTGATTTTAGGGACCTGAGTGTGACTTTCATTGTCTAAAATAGACTTATTATAATTTAGTGAAGGATGAGTTCTGGAAAAATGCTCTGTTCCCCACCCCCCTTTTTAATGAGTCATTAGAATTGATATTCTTTCCAAATATTTTTAGTGCTCCTAAAGCCAGTGCATCATGAAATAAACTTATACCATTCCTCAAACTTAAATATACAAATGTTAAAATTTATTGTTTGACTATAAAACTTTTCTCCAGACTATGTCAGTGTCTCTGCCTATTAGAGATCATAGGGAAAGAATAACCAAATAGAACCAAAACATCTAGAGTGGAATTGAATCATAAACACGTGTAACTTACACAACTTCAATTACATAAGTTGAAATGAAACAGTCCCAAAGATTCAGTCAGCCAATTTGTATGACCTGGATAGAAATAGGAAATGTTAATCTATTCTGCCCTCAAGAGTTCAGAGGTCCCAAGTATCAATACATCCCAGCACATGAGCAACTAGCCTTGTTCAAGGTGCTTATGGGATTTAAAGATGTGCATTTTCACATAGTATGCCTCTTGAAAGAAAGCCCTCTACTTCTGATGCTCAACCAGAGAAATGCTAGAAGGAAAACTGGCTATGCTGAACTTACAAATATAGCCTATTGATTTCCAATTTACTCTTAAGAGTAATTTTAACTATACTTGTTTTTTTTCCTTTCTGCTGATTTTTGGAATCCAACCTACGATCTTTTCTATAGATCAACAGTATCATGCAATGCCTTTCACTGCTAATGAAAACAAGCGCCTTTCATAGAGAAGGATATTACAAAGAAGAGAATATTAATTTTATTATGTGTCTTTCATGAGAAGTTAAAAGTAACAAGTGAAGAATCTTTAACATGGCTAACAGAATTAGATGAACCGGACCAAAAGAAAAACCAAAATCACTTATAAAAATACAATTATTACAATTATTACTCAGCTTTTCAAATAAAAACTTCATGCCAATTTATTCAACATATCTTAGCTCCTAAATATATACTAACTAAACCATACTTACAAAGTATAGTATAGTGACTGATTGCAAACCAAACCTCCCAACAAGATCCCTATACCTTGGGGTGAATTCATCTTGGTCAATAAATGGTTAACAATGAAACACTCTGAGCCTTCCTGGATGGTTCAAACTAGAAAGATGTTCTGGGAGGCCAGATAATGACAACCAAGTAAATCGGGAAGCCAGTCAGGCACTGTTTGGGGATTTTCTATCCCTGTTTTTTTTTTTTCTTCTATTAAGTGAAAGCCTCTCTAGTAGAATTCTCCACTGGATTACATCAGTCCTCTTGACACAACTGCAGCATATATTTCCTGTCTGACAATTCAAGCCAGCAAAGACTAAACATTTACTTCTCTTTATTTTTTTTAAGGTCTCATAAACTAACAGATATTTTCTTCTTCTATTTTGATGCATTTTGCCTATTTGCATTTAGATTTTAACTCGTTATAAACACACATTAGGTATACCTATTGATTTCCTATATGATGCACATTTAATATTGATAAAAACAATAATAAATACAGTAGATAACTAATGCAAAGGGTTCCAAAGCTTGACTGAAGAGAGAACCAGAATTGTGCTCCACCAAAGTTATCTTCACTTATATAAAATAAGCATAATAATCCAGGACGTAAGATCCATGTCCTCAGTCTTCATTTCCTTCTCTCCTGAATTCACACTAGGATGGTTAAGACTGAGAATATCTACTCCTTCTAGGGAAAGACTACTCCCACAGTCAGGGACTACTTCCACAGTCTGAGGTCTGATCCTCGGCAACCCAAATGAGACAATCAGGCCTCAGATCACTCTCCAACATGTGAGTTACAACACTGGGAGTAGAACTCGGAGTAACACCGTGTGGAGAGCCTCAGGAGCCCTGTCTAGGTGCAGCGGTACTAAGTTCAGTCCAGTTCCCTTTCAGTGTCTCCTCAGGACCTAATTTCACCCATGCTCACCATTTTATATTATATCTATAATAAACAATACACATTTCCTCCACCCTCTGACTTAGAGTTATTATTACAAGGTCAGTAGGAAAGAACTTGAGACTGTGGTCAGAATGCTTACCATTATATATATGTACACATATATTTAGGTGCATCAAAAAGAGCGTGGTTGAATCATTTACATTCATCACTCCACATTACTACTACTCATGCTTTTCCTCATACATCCTCAGCCTAGCAAATGGGACTAGCCAGTTGCTCAAACTCACTCTTTGGGAGTCAGTTTTGACTCCTCCTTTTCCTGTTCCCCTATATCTAATTCATTTCTAAGTCTTCTAAATCCAGATTTAACCTTGTGATGGTTACTTTTATGTGTCAATTTTACTGGACCATGAGGTGCCCATTTGTTGGTCAAACATTCTGGGTGTTTTGTGCGGATGTCTTTGGATGAGGTTAACATTTAAATCAGCATAATGAATAAAGTAGATTGCCCTCTCTAGTGTGGGTGGGCCTCACCCAATCAGTTGAAGGCTTGAATAAAACAAAAGGGCTGACCCTCCTACAAACAAAAGAGAGAATTCTTCTTGCCTGATGGCCTTTGAACTGGGTCATCAGCTTTTTCTTTCTGCCTTCAGATGCTAACTGAAACATCAGCTCTTCCTGGATCTCCAGACTGCCAGCCTTCAAACTAGAATTACACCATTGGCTAACCTGATTCTCTGTTCTTCGAGCTCACACCAGAACTAAACCATCATTTCTCCTGGGTCTCCAGCTTGCCAACTCATTTTGCAGCTCTTGAGACTTGCCAGCCTCCATAATTGTGTGATCCAAATTCCTAATAATAAATATCTCTCTCTCTGTCTCTGACTGTCTCTCTCTCTGTCTCTGTCTGTCTGTCTCTCTCTCTATAAGATTGCTTCTGTTTCTCTGAAGAACCCTAAGAAACCCCCTATATATTTCTCTTCATCTCTCACTTTGACTACTGCAACGGCCTCCTAAGTTGTTTTTCATTTACTCTGAACTCATTCCAATCCTACATGCTTGCTATATGTAGATACATGAATAATGTGAGCCCTATCTGATATCATAAAATCAAAACAGGGAAAAATCAATCAAGCAGCCTCCATTTACCCATGATATAATTATCTCTGAAGATTTATTTCTGTCTTTGATACATATATCTTGCTTCTAGGTTTCAATAGCTATCTTACCATATGAATTATCCTCAAATAGCTAGTAGAAGAGAAACAGGTTCTAAAATTTGTTTAGTATTCTCCTTTCAAAATGTAGAAATCACCCTCATAAGTGCTTAATATTTATGTAGGGTGAGAAAAAGGGACGATTCAGAAAGGATATATGGTTTTCCCATAACCAAATCCCTCATAAAGAGCCCCATTCTAGTCCCACTTTTAAAAGTGGTTCACTTCATCGCTACATCTCTCATTGGGAAACAATAATTCCAAAATGAACTGATCTTTTTTTAAAATTACCATAAAATATTATTCTGCAGTTTAACAAAACTAGTAGCCCCTCTGCAATTTTCTCTACCACAATCACTTGCAGGCTGCACTCTTCAGAGCTACATTTAGAGTAGCCTTGGGCAGGAACATTTGCCTCTCTTTCTCTTAACAGTTTTACCCTCTTGACAAAATTTTTAAATGATCACAGGCTTAACTTTCCCAATTTCTTCTTCAGTATTACTTTGGCAAAGGTTTGGGTATTAAGTCAGGTAGAAATCAATACTCTCTATGTAGTGCTTGCCCCTGGAAAGTGTCCACCATAAAAATAAATAGGTGTCCTGAGCACAAAGTATTTTTTCCCATAGGTAAACAGCTACTTGAGGAAAAAAAAAAAACTTAACGCCTCAAGAATTTAAGATGTTTCTTAAATAAAGAAAAAATACAATTACTTATTGCTTGGTAAAATAACCACATCTAGCAAAAAGGTATTTTTTTTCCTTTTCCTTCTAGACATAGAAAATTGAAAAATTAATACAAGTTGGAACTGGGCTGATCATGAAAAAAGCGTAAATTAAAAATGTACGTTAAGATATATCTGATCATATCAATTATAAAAGACTGCAAATATAAGAGAGAAAAAAAAGAACAGTGAAAATTAGTCTTCTCACTCATTTGGAACCCTTTGATAAAAAGCACTCTATCTTCTTTGGACTGTCACCCCCCTGAGGGAAGAACTGTGACTTTTTGTATTAATCTCTGCACAGCACTTGCCTCTTTACTGCTCCTGTGACAGTACTTCATAATAAAAAAGTTTCAGATTTTTAAACGGAACCATTTTCATTAAATAAACTAACAAGATGCGTTTGCCATCCCAATTGCCTTGGAACATTAACTATTTAATTTCAAATGTCACTACTTTGCTCACTAAATTGAAGTTAAATCAGGGCAAGAAGTAAAAAGTGTTCCCAAATTTAGTAACGACTTTATAATTTAGCTACTAATTGTCTCTAGTCATTTACTTTTAAATGACCAACAATTCTGACACCATAGCTTATTAACTACAAAAAACTGTTGTGGACTAAATCGAATATAACCTTCAATTAAACATCAAATGTAAAGTCAAACAGGATTTCCCCACATGTTTATATAAGAAGCTTTGAAATGTGCACAATAATGAGACATGAATAATTAGTATTATAGAGATGAGAAGAACCTTCAAAAGTAGGATTTTACAATAAAAAGAGCACTTGAAATTTACTGTACATTAAATTTTACCACTTTTAGATGTTCCTTTACTTTCTTACCAGCCTCAGAGAAACATAATAGAAAGGAAGGTACTAAAAAGAATCTTTCAATATTATGACTAGAAAACCTCTGGTTGAGACCCATTCCCATTCACATATTTAGCAAGCATTCACTGATCACCATCTATAGCCAATCACTGCGTAACCAAGCAGGATCCTGTGGTCAAAGCCTTTCTGTTTCCCATTTCTTGTTTGTAGGAAAAAGGCTTTCAGCCTCCTAGACCTTCCCTGAGTTCCATAGGGCAGATTCAGTTACTAATTAGGAGAGTGAGGGGATACAGGAAGAAACAACAGCAGAGCATTGGGCCTGGGCCCTCCTTGGGGAATGTGCATAACAATCTGATACACATCTCTGAGTTCTTCTACAGAAACTAAGGCCCGCATCCAGGTGGGGGATGGTAACTTCAGGCTGAGCACAAGCATGTGGACGCCAGACTGGTTGGAACCAGAAGGTTGATGATTGAGATTCCTGGAACACCACCAACCAATTACAGGAGGGTTACACACCCTGCAGCCCTCCCCTGCAAATATTGCTTATAAAAACTTCTTCCCTGGGGGCTTCCCTAGTGGCGCAGTGGTTGAGAATCTGCCTGCCAATGCAGGGGACACGGGTTCGAGCCCTGGTCTGGGAAGCTCCCACATGCCGCGGAGCAACTAGGCCCGTGAGCCACAACTACTGAGCCTGCATGTCTGGAGCCTGTGCTCCGCAGCAAGAGAGGCCGCGACAGTGAGAGGCCTGCGCACCGTGATGAAGAGTGGCCCCCACTCGCCGCAACTAGAGAAAGCCCTCGAAGAGAAACGAAGACCCAACACAGCCAAAAATAATAAATAAATAAACAAATTAAAAAAAAATAAAAAACCTTCTTCCCTGAAACCCATCAGGGAGTTCGGGTCTTTTGAGCAGGAACCATCCATTTTCCTTGCATGGCCCTTGCAATAAACCTTCCTCTGTTCCAAACTTCGATGTTTCAGTTTGTTTGGCCTCACTGTGTTTAGGGCACATGAACTTGGGTTCAGCAACTGTGCTAACGCAACATATTCCCACCAGAATTAGACCTGATAAGAAACCTTCTATCAGGGGTGATTCCTGCCTGGTATTGCCCATTCAGAAAAATAAGTATTGACCAAAAGAGTCAACAAGGACTCATACATAAGCATACTTAGAAATTTCCTGATTTATGAAGTCAGAAAGATTTCCCACTAGGAAAGAAGGACTGAGACTCCAGACCCTAATTTCCAAGATTTAAAGTTAGATAAACCTTCTGGAGTGGACATGTCGTAGATAAGAGTGGTAAGGCTGAAGAAACATACTCAATACAAGGGTCTAAGAATTTGTTAAAGAGATCTGTTTCAATATATTGTATGGTTCATTGTGTGGAAGCTTTCCTAGCCTAATCCATTTTAGCATAATGATTGTATTGAGCATGGAAATGGACACTAAAAAGAGTTATAGCCACATAACCCAAACTTGGAGAATCGATGAGTCCTGGCCAAGGGCCTACCCCAGCAGCAGAAGACAAGTACCTGGTTGACCATCTCCAACACCAGAACTACATAGAAATGGAAGCACTGGCAGTAATGGAAACATCAGACACCATTTTTTCCTCTACTTAAATAACATTAATTCCTGGAGTTTTTAGACAAGCCTCAAAAAGGTAGGTCATTCAAGAGGGTGGAAAATGAATCAAGAGCAAGACAAACAAAATAACAGGGCAATCTGTATATCTTCTTTGGAGAAATATCTATTTAGGTCTTCTGCCCATTTTTGGATTGGGTTGTTCGTTTTTTTGTTATTGAGCTTCATGAGCTGCTTGTAAATCTTGGAGATTAATCCTTTGTCAGTTGCTTCATTTGCAAATATTTTCTCCCATTCTGAGGGTTGTCCTTTGGTCTTGTTTATGGTTTCCTTTGCTGTGCAAAAGCTTTTAAGTTTCATTAGGTCCCATTTGTTTATTTGTGTTCTTATTTCCATTTCTCTAGGAGCTGGGTCAAAAAGAATCTTGCTGTGATGTATGTCATAGAGTGTTCTCCCTATGTTTTTCTCTAAGAGTTTTATAGTGTCTGGCCTTACAATTAGGTCTTTAATCCATTTTGAGTTTTTTTTTGTGCATGGTGTCAGGGAGTGTTCTAATTTCATACTTTTACATGTATCTGTCCAATTTTCCCAGCACCACTTATTGAAGAGGCTATCTTTTCTCCACTGTATATGCTTGCCTCCTTTATCAAAGATAAGGTGACCATATAAGGGTTTATCTTTGGGCTTTCTATCCTGTTCCATTGATCTAAATTTCTGTTTTTGTGCCAGTACCAAACTGTCTTGATTACTGCAGCTTTGTGACAGGGTGAGAGAGTGTCATGGACATATATACACTACCAAATGTAAAATAGATAGCTAGTGGGAAGCAGCCGCATAGCACAGGGAGATCAGCTCGGTGCTTTGTGACCACCTAGAGGGGTGGGATGGGGAGGGTGGGAGGGAGGGAGATGCAAGAGGGAAGAGATATGGGAACATATGTATAAGTGATTCACTTTGTTGTAAAGCAGAAACTAACACACCATTGTAAAGCAATTATACTTCAATAAAGATGTTTAAAAAAAAAAACAGGGCATGCAGGGTTTGGAGCAATTAATCTGAAAAATCAAAGAGACTAGGCTTTATTTCTATCCTCACTGTATTTATCCTCTTCTGCTTATATTTGCCATATTTCTGGACACCATTTGTCACTCTTCTTCCCTTCTCACTTTACCTTCACTAACACAGAACTCAAAACACACTATGCATTCTATGCGATGGCCTCTTGCTGTGCTCTTTTGCCTGGAATGTTCTAGGAAGCCTTTTCTAAGCCAAGTGGGTTGGGTTAGATGTCCTTCTCTTATGTCTCCATCGTATCCTAAGCATGTGTTTATATGACACAATTTATTCAAGTAACATCCTCTACATGCCTCCATTTCCTCACCAGTTAAAATAAAGATAATAATAGTATGTACCCCATAGGGTTGTTTTGGTGATTAAATAAGGTGATATAAGTAAAACCACTTACAACAATACCTGGGACAAATAAACTACTAGATAAGTAATAGCTATTACGACTATTTGTTATTATTCAAAAATAATAAATGTTCGATAAAGTACTACATAGCAGTCATTATTCCAGGTATTGGCCGACACTGATGAACAAAGAAGTTGTGATCCCTGCTCCAGTGGTGTCATGTAAAATCACCATTCATCAGTCTGTGCCTCCATCCCTCCGGGGTAAATCAGAGATAAGTCTTAGTCATTTTGTGTTACTGGCACCTAGCAGAGGACCTATCACACAGAACATATGGGAGTTGCTCAAAAATAATTTTAAAATAACCCCAGGGTATCCTGGGGAAAAACCTGTGCTGCATGGAGACATGCAACAGCATTACATACACAGAAACTATGAACCTGTGGCTGGCGCCCAGGTTACGTGAGGAGGAGTGAGATGAGTCGCAGTTGAAAAGAGTCAAGGATAGATTGCAAAGGGCCTTATAACATGAGAAATACTTTAACTTTGCCTTCAAAACTTCATTTTACATGTGCCATCTTCAAGGCAATGGCGACACACAAAGCAGTTTCAAGTAAAGAGCATTATACTCATATTTCCATTTCAAAAAGAATGTTCTGGAAACTGTGGAGAACACTAATTGGAAGAAAATGAGACTAGAGGTGGAAAATCAGATGGTATTTGCAGTTATCTGGGCAAGATGTGATAAGGGTTTCATTTAAGGCAGCAGCAGAGTGAATGGAGAGAAAAGGATAGAGAGAAATTAAGACAGTAGATCTAATAGGCCAATAGGATGTTAGCATTTGAGAAAAAGACAGGAATCTACTATGACTCCTAGATTTCTAGCTTGATTGCTAAGCACATCACAAATCATTAAATGAGATGATAATGTAAGAATAATATTATGAGTGAGGTGATAAAATGGAGATCACATGCTTAGTTTGGGGCTTGTTGAGACATCTGTGAAATTAGGAGCAGAAACCCAACATTCAGGTGGTTATATGCACCTAGGTATGACAAAAGGAAATAGAAAGTGATCTTCACTGGAAATACAACCTTGTATAAAAGAAGAGATCCTCTTAGTAGGGAGATGAAAGTGAAAGAATCATGGATTTAAAATGTATATACAGATATACAAGGAGTTGAGGGAGTTCATAACTTACAATATTTTTCTCTAATATTTTAGGCAAGAGTATCAACTCAGTGTAAATGCGAGGGATGAGGGTTAGAAACTAAAGTGGTCAGTGAAGGTTGAGAGGAATGGAAAAATAAACTTATCAAGGACACATGAAATATGTCAAGCAATATGCTCTAGCTAAGGCTATAGAAAACTAATTTGTAGAGGTACCAACACAGGTAGAAGAACAGAGAAGGTAAACGGTTGGACTGATTCTAAGTTGAAGCTTTATGAAGTCAGTGGTACAGAAATACAAAGGAGCAGAGGGAGCTGCATGCCTAGGGGGAGCGTTTATACTCATGGAACTATGCCCAGTAGAGGGGAAAAAAGGTAAGTTGGAGAGGGGTTTAATAGACTTGGTGAAAAAATAAGAATCAGGAGATTAAAAGTTTGAATGAATTTGGAGAGCAAAGATAGCAGGTAAACCCAAAGGATAAGAAGCTATGATTATAAAATGAGATATTGTAGTTTAAGATGTCAGAGACTAAAAATTCTATACAAGGATAAGATCTAATATATAGCCATATGAAGGGGAGTTGAAACTTGCGTTTTTCAGAATCTGTGGGCACTGTGCTTGGCATCTTACATATGCCACTGCATTTAATTATCTGAGTATTTTTATAGATGAAGAAACCAAAGACAAGTAAAGTTAACATGACTTGCCCAACCTTGCACAGCTAGTTAGTAGCAGACCTGGAATGTAAAATCTGACTTATTTAACTCTGAAGCGTATACTCTTTCCACTATAACACACCAACTGCCCAATGTAAGAAGGCTGCCAAGGAAGAGTGGGTCAAAAGTTATTAGATTTGAGTAAGTGAAAGAAATCTGAGACTAGGCAGTGGATGGGGCAATCCAGAGAGACACACAGTCATTCACCTGATGGCTGAACTTGAATGGAAAATCTCTAAGTCAATTTCATAATCGCTGAAAAATATAGAGAAGTGATAGAGAGAAATATAGAAAATATAGAGAAAAAATGAGAGAAGTGGTAATAAATAGGGGCTGGGTAGCCTGGTGAGTTCTGCTGTAGGTTGGCACCACGGTAAGTAAGAATGTATATTACTGTGATGTATCATGAATTTCCTCATACAACAATATGGTGGACACTGGAATGCTGATGTAGCCACTCTCCCGGTATTCACATTAAAAAGCAGAGAGAGAGAAGTTCTGGGCTACTCTGGATCTGGAGGCTTATTCAGTCTCTGCTTGTTATATAGATCACTGAACCTTGGGCACGCACCAAGAGGGCAAGGGAGGCACTGGGGACCAGCATTCAGTCAGTTTTATCCTCAGTCTTGCAAGTATCCTGTGTACTCTTTGCTTGCCAGTTTGGTGGTAGGCCATATCGAAAGTAACCTTAAACTAAGGCCAAATCATTCTATAGTCTTCTAATCTGTAACAATTGCTGAGGTATGGTAGCTCAGGATAGGGGATGGAATAGCCAAATGTTATGAGCTTCAGAGAAAGAAATGTTAACACAATAGAAAAGATACACTCTGTGGATTTAGTAGTAAAGGGCAAGGTGAATGAACTCCCACTAACACCACTGAGACTCATGACATTCAGAGGGTGGGTATATGAGCAGACATCACTGCAAATGGTGGCAAGAGAGAACTATCTTTTGGTTAATGGAAAAGGATGGGGAAGGGTGTTCTTTAAGGAGGTCAAATTTGTTTTCAAGGTGATATTGTTCTAGGGAATAACGGGAAGGGTTCTGAGATGAACAACAAAGGGAGGATAAGTATAGAGGTACAAAGAATGAAGTGGTATAATAAGATTATTAGTAAGCATGGGTGACCCTGGGAGCCTGTATTTTGTAATGTTACCCCAGATGGCAGGGAATAAAAGAATGGTGGTACTAACTAATTTCAGGTTTTTCCCCATATCTCTCATACAATGCAAATATAGCCTTTCAGCTGAGTATAATTCCCATCTCACAATGAGAGTAAACATTTTTTGCATCATAACAGACCTGATCAGGTATAAGCAGTGACACCAATGGAAATACATGTTTTAGAAGAGGGGGATGATCATTTTAACTCCCCAAAACAAAATTATTGGTTTAAATCTCAAAGATCACTCACAATCTCAAACATATTTCAATTTTACTTATAAATATAGATTTTACTATTGATAAATCATTCAAATTTCTTTTGACTCAATTATATGTATTCCTACTCTACTATATGTTAGCATAACAAATTTCATAGGCATTAAAAAAAACTTAAAGTATTCTTTTTCATTGACCCATTCGTGTCTCTTTCAAGGTTCAAATAGCAGCCATGGATTGTTCTTGTATCCATGTATCAAGATTTTGAGAACAAGATCGTTTTAGCTCTTCCTTTGCTTTGTAATCATTTAGTCTTCAATCATATCCTTCTTAAGCTTTCAACTTTCCTGGCTAAACAACAATGTTTTTCTGGTGTGGGGGTGGTTTGTTGTTTTCTGTTTCTGTTTTGTTGGGTTTCGTTTGGTCAGTCACTGAATATTTCTAGCATTCATGAAATTATGATTAATATTTTTCCTATATCACTATTATATTCGTCCTTATGGTATCATGATTTATGTGTTTGCTTCCAAAAATAGAACTCCTAAAGAGCAGAGACTGTGTTCTTGCCACCTTTATTTATTTGTTTCCAGGAAAGAAGGGTTACGCTACATGTTTAATTGAATTTCTATGTAATATGAATTTTTAGAAAGTTAGTTTCTCCCTGGAAAGGAAATCACCAGAAAGAGAAACAAGTAAAACAATAGTGCACATAGAGAAAAGAAATGATAACAATATTCTAATTAACAATACTAGAAAGAGTTTGAATATATATATATATACACGTATATATATATGTATACATATATTATATATACATATATATGTATATATATCAGAAGAGTCTTTGTTTTCTCTGTCCCACCAGTTTCAACCATATTTTCAATTAATAAATTTAAAAAATCAAAGAAAAAAATACTCTACGAAAAGGCCTTTAATTATAAGGTGACATAGGCTTCCTCTAACCATACTGAAGGTCCTCAAAAAAGAAACTTGAATCTGAAAACTCAGCAGAGGAAATTTTGCTAGGGTGAGACTATAGAGAGAAATCTTAGCAGAGAGAAGGAGTGAAAGCCAATTTGCCTGAATTTGGGAGTAAGTACCAAAATGACTGGGAGGACGTGTCTTATTCCCTCTGAGAGAAGACAAAGTATTGAGTATAAATTCAGCTTTGGTGAGGTGGTAAGGGGGCTAGCACTAGAACTGGGCGAGGAGTGACACCAAGCAAAACTCCAACATTGTGGTATAAACGGTCCTGCCACTATGGTGGAACATCATGGGCTGGATGAGAAGAGGGAGACGGACAAACCCTAAGGTTCAGAAAGAGAACGCCAGGCCAGCATCCCACAGTAGTGTTGACAACAGTGTGGCACGAATGGCAGCTGGCAGAGGATCTCTCTGGGAGTGTCAAGACGGTGTCTACAGGTAAGTGAAAAAGTCTCTTAGCTGTTGTGATCAAAGTTTGTATGTTGGATTTGAAGTAAGGAAACAATTTTGTTGCCTTTGCTGTATTTAAAAAAAATTTAAAACATGTGGATTGTTCTTACACAGTTCAACAATTAAGTTGATCCCCTCTATCATGCTTCAAATTTATTAATTTCATTACACTCACAAATTGTATTAATATTCACACTTTGAGGCATGATTTTTCATCCAACAACTTCTTTTCTTATAAGTTTCTAAATTTCTTACTAGGGGCACAAGGCAGGGTTGAGAAATCCCTGCTCCTACATGCAAGTCAGAAAAGGTTTTATTTTTATAATAAATCATAGCATAAAACCCATCTGACCCTAGCCACCCCAAAAATCTGTCCTATTCTTACAACCAATTTTGCAGTAATACATATATCTTTTCTCTATATATAATATTTCTTTGCTATAGCTACTGAATAGAATGAACCAGCAGAAGTCCTGAAACTGTGTAGGCTTGGTAAGAGCAATTGCAGAGGAATAGATGTGTTTAATTAAATCCTTTTCCAAAAAAAAAAAAAAAAAATGGAGAAGAGTTTAAACAGTATTATTCTGTCACCCACCTTAGCCCTGCCAACTGCGTGGGTATATATCTGTTAAAGAGGAAGATTGGTATGAGTAATCATGATGTGCATCACTATAATTTATTTATTTATATAAGTAGATATTAATATAACTCCAGCATAAAAGGTCCTAAGGTTCAAGCTTATTCATAAATTATGTAATTTCTCTGGATATGTAACATTCTGGGCATGGTCATTTGCTTAAAAAATAAGCAAATGTACTTTATAACAGGAAGATATTCCAAAGTTCAGATTATTTACTTTTTCCCCTTCAGATGCACCTCTGAGAAGAAACACTGATTTATATACATGCGTGTATATATGTGGTTGTGTGTTTTAAAGTTTGTGAAATCTGTAGTGAAAGTAAAAGTTAAAATCCATAAGTAGTCTTAGAATTAATAAGGATTCATAGCTAGGAAGCACAGACCCAAGTCCCATTAAGACACACACACACACACACACACACACACACACACACACACAGGCAGCAATGGATCCTTCAGCATCAAAGAACAACAGTATAAGTGGTTACTGGAAACAAACTTTCCCAGGATTTAATAGAAATACTTCACATTTGTAAGTCATACCCTTTTTAGATCATAACTTGTTACAAACTAAATATATGACTCATAGATCCTAGTCCTCTGAAAAAGAATTGAAACTTTGCTGCCCACACCTTTGGTTTACATAAACTGGTATATCAGATACTCCTTAATCAGCCTTAACATTTGTTTCTTTTCTCCTCTTTAGAAAGAATGGATATTAAGTGCCCAGCCCAGTGCCTGACATAACACACATATATGCTCATTAAATGATAGGTATTCATAATAGATATTGGTTTGTCTCTCAGCCCCCTATTTCTAGCAAATATTCCTTCCAGTCAAAGGGTTCAAATGTCAGCTCATCTTCTCAGATGATTTTCCCATGGTTGAGCATCTAACCCAAACTGGGTCATCATAAATGTGTCAAATATATAGAAAAAAAAATTAGTTGCCTTATTATTTACTCTATTGTGTATGTTGGTCTATTAGTATCCATGTATTTGCCATTGTGGGATATCCTAGAGATTTTATAGAATTTAAATTTCCTAAGTTATTTATCTGTAGGGATAGGAAGAATGGAAAGAGCACTTTTAAATGATTTTTCTTGGGAGCCAGAGATAAGCACTGATCTTGGGATGCTTTGATATATTTAGCTGATAGATATGTGCTTAATATAAATATGAAATAACAACATTATGCTCCTACAGATTTTCAGGTACACTAATAAAACAAGCTAGAGTATGAAAATATATAAATTTATGTGATTTTTAAATTTGATATTATGGCTTCACAATATTTCAAATTCTAATTCAATTCAAAAATATAATAAATTTGAAAGCCAGTGCAAACTCTTACTTTAGTGGATGTTGAAATAAGGGGATAGAGAATGTTATAATCACTGTGTTTATAAAAACAGAATACCATTATGGTACAAAATTTTAAAGATCAGAAAAAACTGAATGCTTAAACTTTTGTCCCAATAGAAAATTTTTATTAACTCAAAGGGAAATCTCTGAAACTGTATTTATTTTTCCTAATGAACATTATGGGATTTCTAAGCCTACATTAGACACTCAAGACTTTGATCTGCTTACAGAGTGCTTTAATTCTTTGAACAATTTTTTTAGAAGCCTCCAAGTGAGAATATATTAGGATAACTCTGACTAAAGCGATACAGTAGAAAGGATGGAATGTTTTATTCCTTACCTTTGAAAACCTTCCTTATTTCTGGCATATTATACAACATATATCTACACCTGTTCATTCAAACTGCTATTGTAAATAGCCATAAAAAGAAAATGTCTTAAAACTGGTAATCTCCCACTTCCCTATAAGATGGTTAAAATTCTCTTGAGTGCTTTGTTAATAATATATTTAAGGATTTAAATTCATCTAAAAGCTTGAACAAACTGCCAGCATTTCATATTTATTTTGTTTTAGTATCAGAATGGGCTACATTAATAGTCTGCTCTAGCACACACACACAAAAATCATTCAATCTATATTAATAATTATACACAACTGATTTATGAATTATTTGAATACAACCCAGATCTATATATATAATTAGGAGAATTCAAAGTAAGTATCTTTTAAAAATAAAAAGAACCCTAACCCAAAAATACTAATTATATGTGAAAGGAAAGATGACCTATAAACTTGAAAAGGACAAGTACAAATTTAAAAAAAGCTTAACTACAAAATATGAAAAGCAAACACATTTAGTTTCTAATGTCAATGTAGTCCAATAAAAAACACTCTGATATTTATGAAAATGGTATTACAAAGCCCTTTTTGGTAATATAAATACTAATATTCTAAGAGTGAGTCAGATCCTATCTGATTTTATACTCCACGTTAAGGGGGAACACCTTGTTTTATCCTTTCCAAAAGGCCACAGCAGTGGCATGCATGAACAACACCTTCTACTTCCATGGAAGCATTGTTATATGACATTTCATCTTTAGGCCTATTTAATGTGTGAGGTGTTGACTATATGTCAAGAAAGACATAACAGAGAATGAGGAACATACATAGAAAGAAAAATAAAATGATATCATTCATGAGGAGATCAAGAGCTAAGAAAATGGAAAAAGAATCCCTGCTCTCAAGCAGCTGAAAATGTAACATCACTTCAATGCAGAGGCATGCTCCCTTGCCTTCTCAAAGAGAATATCTGGTTATCAGAGCCAAAGAATGCAAACTACCTTTTTTTGTAGTCAGCTCTGTCATTTAACCATAGTCTAATAAGCCAACTCTGGATATTACTGTAAAAACATTTTCTAAAATGTATATCATGTACATCATGTAATAACACCAGCCTAACAGGACTGTTGCTAGGCTTAATTAATGTTTGCAAAAGCACTCTAAGATTTTTACAAACAAGTGCTATATAACAGCAAAATATTTATTACTATTCTATCGTCTCCCCAGCCAATGGAAGGTTTGGCCTCCCAGTACTGCTGGCAGCAAAATAAACCTGATGTCATACTTCTAAGTACAATTGACAGACCAGCTGTGTGCCATTATCCCTGGGAAGAGTGGTCATGTACGGTAATACCCACATTAGATGTCTATGACCAAGACAAAATTACCCCCTTGGAAAAGAGTTCAGCCTCTAAGAACGTACAGCTGAGAAGACCTGCTGGGTTCGGCAGACCAGTCATGGCGAGGGACATTTTAGTCTGATAATGGCCCTAAATTACTGATATCAACTTGGTGCCTGAGACTTAGGGCAAAAGCAGCTATTTTCTTTCTATGTGAATATCCACCAAAAATATGAATGCAGCTGCCTTAGTCTTGATTTTTCTTCCCTATTTTTAATGGGATATTTGAGGTCATGACTATAAATACAGGCAAAATTTATATAAAACACTAAATTAAGTGAAAAGCATTTTATATATTCTAAAATACATTTACGCTTTTTCTTATTTATAGATTTTAGAGACATATAAAATCCAGGCCCCAAGCCAATTGGTGACTTAATAAACTGCATAGCTGTGTATTTTCAAGTATAAAATATACCAAAAATGACAGGAGGCTGGTATTCAGTGTATTACTTACAGTAATAGCTTGGTACAAATTTTCCATATGCTTGATTTATGAAAAAACTTATATTCTTCAAAGATTCATCTTCTTATACAAAGTTAATCTTTACGAAATTTTAAAAAATGTTTCTATACCAGGAGGAAAATATCATTTATTAAGACTTTGTAAATATATATGGAAAGAGAGAGAGAGAGTATAAGAGGAAAAAAAAAAAATTCCATAATCTCTTTGCTCAGATGACGGCTTGTTTTTAACAGTAGAACATGGTCAAGGTTAGTAAAAGTAAAGGTACATCCTCCTCTCCCTCACAGCTCTCTGTCCTGAAAAATATTTTTAATAGTTTCCTTCCAGAAAAAAATGTTTTATGCATATATCAGCATATACGTATGTAAAATAAGAGAGGGAGAGAAAGTGTATACAGCCACTTTCAGTTTTTCTGTTACAAAGTGAACTTCCTGGGTCAAAAAGTACACTCATTTTATTTTGCTAGACACTCCAAATATATCTTGCAAAGCAAAAATTCATCTGTTATAAAATTAATCCTTATATAAATCAGGGAAAAACAAAACATTTGTTAAACCAAAGGAAAATAATTTAATGTTCATCTGATGCTACTTTAAAATGGACGAAAGAGGAAAGGTATGTTCCGCAAGGAAATATACTGAACTTCCTGACTTCCTGCCCCAGATCCTTTTAAATTTGAAAAACTGGGCCTCTAGATCTCACCTATACATCTCACCTAATTCCGAAATCAAGCTTCCCCTGTTTGGGGAAAGTGTGGGAAGTCAAACTTGTGGAATATCCAGCCTTTCAACCTTGGTCCCATCCTGACCTTTTACCTTAGTTCTAAAAAAGGGGACTTTTATTCTACTAACTGGATCTTTGGCCCTATGTCTTAGTTCCTTACTGTCTGGCATCCCAATTCCTGTAATACATTCTTCTTCCTTAGGAATTTCTAAGAACTAGAGTCTTGATAGTGAATCCCAGTCCCCATGGATGGCTCCCTGCCATCTGTCCTCTGTGACATTCCCTGCAAAGGTATAAAGACCTCTTCTACCTGTTGTCTACCTCAGATTTAAGTGATAATGAAGTCATTAGTGCTAATTTTCCAATCTAATGAAGAGTACTTTAAGTGTCAATCTACCTACCTGTCTATATATGTATCTGTCTCTCAGAGTAGCAGAGAGATACAACAAAAAAGCACACTCACATTCTCTTTGCTTTGAAAATATAGATGAACATTCAGACAAAAATATATAGACGACTCTGCCCATGAGTATCATAGATACACATATCACAGCACTTACATAAATCCTCTCAGAGAATAAACAAAATCATGCAACTGGATCAGCTGGTAACCATTTAGGACTTCCAAATTATGTAATTCTGTAGAATGGCAAGCACAGAATTTGTGGGATTTAAAAGAAATGTGTTTTCATACATTACACTTTCCTGGGATTTTGTCAGCTCAATCTGGGCCATGTCCCCAAATTTTAAACAAAATATTTTACGTCCAGAAAATTCTAGAAATATGTGTATTATAATTTTTACATATATCCATCTCTTATTGCATTTAAAACTTTCTCCTTACCAAATTAAAAATCTACATATAAATTGTTACTTGTTCAAATTGCAATTTGCAGTCCATTAAACTAAAACAACTCGAGTAGAATGAATGCAGCACTGAAAGGCAACAGAGCCTGGAATCTGAGATCCTGGGTTCTGGAGCAGACCACTGGGTGACCTTGAACAAGTTATTTAACCTCTCTGTGCCTCATATTTTTTTCTCACCTGAAAAACTGGAATAATAATAATACCATAAGGAGAGACAATGTAATTAAAACCACCATATAGTATAAGGACATAATTTAACCTAATGACTGCAAATATTTAAACAACTTTTTATCAAATCAATAAAAAGAATTCATTTAATAACAAAAAATAATAGTACCTAGCTCATAGAATGGTTATGAGGATTAAATGACATGTAAAGCTCTCAAAATAGTAACCAGAACTAAGTACTCTATAAGTATTTGTCAACCGAACAAATATCGCACTAAAGCACAAAATGTATCCTTTGCTTCTGAAGTCAAAACACAATAATAGCTCTTCAAAGAGCCTGCTGGATATAACAGCAAGAGATGAACAGCTTTAAAGATAAATTGAGATAAATGAGAAAAGCAACATATTTTTGTCCTCATCGTATCCTGGTCTTCAGTATATATGGGCTTTTGAATCAAAACAGCACATTTTACTCTACAATTGTATTTTTCTTTTGTTTTGCTCTCCTTTTCCCTTAATAAGGCTCTCTTTTTCACTGGTCCCCAGGAAATTTCAAGTTTGATTCAATGCTGACCTCAAAGTACAAAAATGAGGAACAAAAATGTGAGAACATTACTAACTCTTCTTTGTAGCTTACTAATATTGAAGCTGTGTACACTGACTTTTTGGATATCCATTGCACTTCTCTACAACCTGATATTGTATCAACAAGGTAAGCATGAAAAATATATTTTAAAATTGCCATTGTTTCTTCACTAACCTTAGAATGAAAGCAGAACTAGTGGGGTGCATGAGCCAGATGGTTAACCTCGTCAGGAAGTTACTAGGACCTGACTAAGTATCTGAAACTGGACCTTCTGATAAGGACATTGGAAAAGACTTAATTACCAAACTATTTGTTCCATTGATTATCACCTATCCAAAATTCCACCATTAGAGATACATTTATTTGGACCATAAAGATACTTTATTCTTTAAGAGTGTCCAATTTTTTTCTTCAGGTGGTATACAAATGTGAAGATATCATTAAAACAAACATCCACTATGAAGACTTCTCCAAAGATCCTAAGCAAGATTTGTTACTTCATCATCTACTTTTCCACAGCATTCAACTCACAGCACAAAGAAAACACATCACGTAATGTCATCATTAGTTATCTGTGTGTCTTTCTGCTCTATAATGAACTCCTTGAGAATGTCTTTTCTGAATATCTTTGAAATCCTTTCACTGAGGGTAGTGACTGTCACACATATACAACATGCAAAATTGGTAGATAAGGAACCTAGAAGCAGGCCTGGAACAATAGTTACAAGGATCACTCTAACTAGGTCAAAAATTAAAAACACAAAACAGTCTTTGTAATTATGGTATTTAATGGAATACTAAAATTGTCCTTGTAACAAATACAGCATCAATTACAAAATAGAGGAATCCACTTCCTTTCTCAGCTCCTATGGAACTCATTTATTTCTATTTCATTCAGAAAACCTTAAAACTTTTATACCTGAATTTATTTTACTGTTAGTGTACATAAAATCTGATTTAGGAAAAACATATCCTCAGAGAGACAAACTTTTGTCAGTTGAAAATAATTAAATAGGATTATTTATTGTATGAAATGGAAGCACAAACCATAACTCAATCATTAGTTCCAGAATCCCCTATAAAGAGAGGTCATTGTAGCAATATTCTAATTTTTTGCTATTTTTTACTTAAATATCTCAGGAACATAAATTATTCAACAGCTGAAATTACTTGCTGAAATAAAAAATTCATTCAACGAATATTTCCTGAATATTTATTTTATGCACTGTTCTAGGTGCTAGGAATAAGACACACAGGTTCCTGCTCCCTTGGAGATTATATTTTAGTGAAGGAAGACAGTAGATGAATGGATGGGGGGATGGATGGATAGTTAGCTAAACAAATGGACAAACAAGAAAAACATCAGAAATGCATAAGTATCATATAGAATACTAAAAACAGGTTGATGCAACAGAATGTTTAAGTGACTTCTTCAGATTGGGCATTAGAGAAGTCTTCTCTGTGGATGTGGTATTTATGACAAGACAAAGCCAACTATGAGAAAATGAGGCAGAGGAACTGAACTAGGCCAGACGTGAAGGCTGCTGGGTTTAAACACTTGGTAATTATGACTTAGGCTGAACTTAAGGTGCTTTTTTTTATTTTTTTTTGAGGGTACATTATATATATATATATTTTGAATTTTTGAATTTTATTTTTTTATACAGAAGGTTCTTGTTATCCATTTTATACATATTAGTGTATATATGTAAGGTTGCTTTCATTTCCTCTTACTACCCAAGAAGCAAACGAGTGATACAAATATGAAACAAATGTATGATACAAATAGTATTTTTTTTCCACCTGGTGGATGCCTATGTGTAATATTTTAAGTCAACATAGAGCAAAGAATTCACCAAGTGTAAGCCTCTTGCCTTTTACACTTTGGGAACTTTGGGAGAAGGAATGTCAACACTCAAGAGTCCACTTTATTACCTCATAGAGAAGTTCTTGCCACACCACAGTTGCATATTTCTAATTCCATGTGTTCCAGGAATGAGATTTAATGTAGAGTCCTTAGGAAGGCAAAGGGCTTAGTTGCTCAGGAAACAAAGTCTGCCAGTGGGGTTGGAGCTAAGTTGGAAAGGG
Source organism: Eschrichtius robustus (assembly GCF_028021215.1). Lineage (NCBI taxonomy): Eukaryota > Metazoa > Chordata > Mammalia > Artiodactyla > Eschrichtiidae > Eschrichtius > Eschrichtius robustus. Next base: position 72,854,021 of record NC_090830.1, read on the forward strand.
AACTAGTGCTATTAGACGTGTTAAAATAGATCAGTGGCGCCAGATGGTATAGGGCCTTGTAAACCTTGATAAGGAATTTTGACTTTATGTTATGTGTCCTGGGAATTCACTGGGATGTCTTAAGCAGGACACAATCTGGTAGACTGAAAAGATTAATCCTGCTACTGCAGAAGCAGAAGCAGAGAGATCAGCTAGAAGGCTGTTTTAGTAGAGTTGTCAAGAGATAATGGTTGCTTAGATTAAGGTGGCAGCGGTACAGAAGGCGGGAAGTAGCCCTCAGGATGTATTCTGTGTTTAGAGTCCTCAGGATTTAATGATATATTAATGTGGGATAAAGGAAACAGGAGTCTCAAAGGATCAATCCTAGATTTCATCTGTTTGTGGATGAAGGTGCCATTTAGTGATATGGGAAAGAGTAAGAAAGAACAGATATCAGCAAGAGGGGACAACAAGAGGGATTCATATCCTATCACAGAACAAGAGGGCTGTTAATTTTCTATCATTCAGATGCACAGGAACAAACAGGTAGTACTGCTAAAGGAAAGACAAAAAGAAAAAATTCCTCACACAGCCAAGTAATTTACTGCAACAGTGAAAGCAACCAGCTAAGATCCACTACATTCAAACACTGAATCCAAGAAAATATTACCAGCTGAACATACTAACAAAGAATCTAATAATTTGTTGAAAGATTTAAAGATACTTATAATGGAAGAATCCACTACAAGATAGGAACAGTGGGGTCTAAAGTTATTTTGTTTGCTTGTGCTCCATTATTTTTGAAAGGTAATTATTTAACAATGAAAAATGTAAAGACACAGAATTCTTTAGAATTCCACGTATTACTTCTAAGCAACCAGGGAATTCTGGGAGTTCCCTAAAGCCTATATCCCTACAATGCACTTGGGTTGCCACAGGAAAGATTTTGAGTTAAGGAAATCAAAAATCAAGATGGCAGCGGAGTCTTAGAGCTTACATACAATGTGATGTATTCTAATCTTAGCTTTACCAATGGACTAGGTACACTATATCATTTCAAACTGAATTTTTATTGGTAAATTTAAATATTATTCTACATTAGCTCTTGTCACTGGGGAAGGAGATTAAAGACTCCTAGTAAGTCATATTGTGCAAGAAGGGCCCAGAATGTGGAAGGTTCAACCAAAAATTTTCTTCAGTTTTTTTATAGAAAAAAAGTAATTATAAGAGAGCCATATATTTCCCATCACATACAGCATTAACATTACTGATCTGCAAAGTGGTGTTTATCAGCAAATGGACTTATTTTCAATTCTCTTGTTAATGCTTTCAGGAAACTTAATAATATTCAATAGTGGTTTACTGATTAAAAGGGCTAGGGTGACCAGGAAGAATTTTTCATAGAAATCTGTAAGAATCATAAGTACTACATACAAACTGAACTCTTACTTTTCAATATAAAATTACTGACATGTGAACAAACAAAAGAGTAACAGAAAGTCATACAATTCAGTGACATGACAATGAGTAGAAAACATAGGATTGAGAAGGCTATCTACGAGCCAGCAAAATAAGAGAAACCCCATTCGGGAAAAATTGGCTTCAGGACATACATAAACACAAAAATCCTCACATACATTGTTTCCAGAATTTATAAACTAACATTCTCATTCCACTCAGCCATCTTCCTAAAAATAAACCCAGCTTCAGGACAGGGGAATATTATATTTCTTGAATAGCCAGAATCCTCCTTGCAGTCCTGCATGAACTAATATGTTTCTCCAGTAGGTGCCCAAGCCAGTACAGCAGGAAAAAGCTGGCTCTCTACCTCCAGTGTGACATGCATAGGAGTAATATGGTCATTTAAAAATTGGTATAAATTGGTATAAGTTGGAGCAGGTGAAAGCATGAGTCTCTCTTTACCAGATTAACAGGGCCTTGATAAAATGACTTTGACTCCCCCAATTTCAATCCTAGCTTGCCTGAAAATTCAGGCTCATCCTCACTGTAATTCCTTCTTCAGAAAAATATCTCTAACATACAATAAGGATAAAGAAATAATATTCAGATAAGACACATTTACTGACAAACATACTATGTCAAGATTTCCTCATCTAATGCACTGCACTCTCCTTTGGTATGACATCTAATATCACCCCACACCAAAATCTTCTGAGTAAAGATTAAAGTGCTCCAACAAAGTAGAAAGTTATGGGTAATTTGTAATGAACCTTGCAGTGAGCATTATTGCCAAGAAATGGAGCAAATCCATGATAGGACTTCTATCACAGCTGTAAGAACTGGGTTTGTGATAAATAGTTTATACTTTTAAGCTAAATTTCCCATGTTTCACATTTTGAATCCTCCAATTTTCAGCATATTAAGTAATGAAAAATGAAGCTTAAATTTATTCTTTAAAGGGTAAATTGGCCTTATAGCTAAATCAAATCCTAATCCAGCTCCCTACTATGGCCATAGTTAACATGTAGGTAACGTGAAAGGCAAGAAAATCAGGGGCCTGACTTAAACCTTTACTAGTCATAGCTTGAAAGTAAAATTTCTTTTTTCCTCAACCATGAGTGAGGGAACAATCTGAACAAAAAGTCAAAAGAAAGATAGTAATATGAAACTTCTAAGTTAGGGACTGATCTCCTCTTGAAAGACAACTGATTTGCATGTGAAGATGGTAAGTAACTTGCCTAACATCACACAGTAAGTGCTACAGTCTGAGACTTTTCTGTGAAGATTAAATAAATGAAAGTATGTAAAATGCCCAGCACATTGCCTGGCCCCATAGTAATGTCGAGAGAATGCAGATACTGCCCATGAAGAAATTCCCTAACTCCTTTTTTGGTGTAATATGCTATCAACATACTATGGCATTTTGATAACATGTTTTCAGAATTTGAGAATCAGGAAACAACAAATAATAAAGCATTTTTACTTAGAATTTTAATAAATTATTGGCATTATCCACAAACTGTATACATCGGAATATTTCATCGCACATTTATTCACAATGGCTTCACTAAAACAAATTATTAAAAAGACCTTATCAAAAAACACTGAGTATAGAAAAGTTATCAAAGATCAATTTACTCAAGATCAGTTATGCATTTGAATAATATATTGCTGGTGTTTAATACTAATCTCTGGACAAAAATTTTTAATAACTAAATTTTGAATAGCAAACAATCTCTTTTTTCAATATGCTAATTTTATAAATGTCTAAAAAGTGTATTTGGAAGTTCCATGGAATTTTGATTTGCAAACTTCAAATATAAGGTTCTTAAATATCTGCATTTGTCTGAAATAAATTCACTTTAAAACTTTAATGTACTCAAAAGATTAACTGTATTTAGAAAATGAATAATCAGAATATGACTTTATTTTGGCTATTTGCTTAAATACTAAGCAACTTATTTGAGGAACAAATAATTCTCATCTCCACTTTAATGCACTGCCCCTCATACTGCAAAGGATCATGTTTGTAACTATCTTGGAGATTCCCCAAAGGAGAACTAATTCAACTATTAAGCGATTACAAATTTGAGCTTCTAAGCTAGAAAATAGAGTCAAGAAGATCCACAAAAGTATCAGAGTTGATATCATTAGATGTCCTCAACAACCATAACACCATTCTCTTTTAAATGCTGCTGCATAATGCAAAACCTATGAGAGTTTACTAGCTCAAAGCCAGTGATAAATAGGATAATAAGACTATGGATAGATTCCATTATCTGCATGCACTGCATTACAGGGAGATGTAAAAAGGCCAACAACACATCATATTTAGCATATTTATCAACCTTATTTTGAGATTTGGTACGAAGAAAAGAATAAAGAAAAGATTTACTTGAAATTCATTTTCAATCTACAAGGCTAACATTTTTGTTCTTCTGTTTCATAAATGGGTGGTAACAAGTATCTCCCTACCCCAAGTTTCAGCTCTACAAACATCTTCAAGAAAATTGCCTTCAATATCTAATGGAATTTTTTTTCTATGATATACAGATGGCTAACTCCCAAATCTGTCTTCAAAACACAAATATTTTTCTCCAGTTCCTCCTAGAAATCAAAATGACATTTTTCTATCTTTTCAACACCATAATGCTGATAGGGCTTGCTTTTCTAATATTTCTGTCTAGACAAAGCAAGGAAAAAGGCCTTCCTTTGGATATCTTCCCCAAAATAACTCAACCAGGAATACACAACAGTAGAAAGAATTCTCAAATGTCATTTTGCCTTGTTTGCTTAAATTTTATCGCTAAGTAAGTAGAACCACAAAAGAATTATAACATCAAATTTTCCATCACAGTGTGACCTTTTGGTGAACCAAAGAAAAATAAGTAATGTATTTCATTCCTTTATTATTTCAGAAACCAAGGGAAAGAGTTATTAGCCATCCATGACACCAAATACCACATAGAAAAGTTTAAAATATTTCAAGTACGTTTATAAACAGAAAAAGACTTTTTTTCAGATTATCAATAATAAAACAAGCTTCATCTTCCTCATATATCCTTTAACTCATCGACTAGAGTTGTCCTTCCCTCTTCAGTCTAGATAATAAGTAGTTCAAACTCCCTTTCCATGACTTGTATAAAGACTGATGCTCTTCCCAAGGTCTCTGCAAATCACTAGAGGCTTATGCTCATATTTAGGCACATATTTTAGTTCCTGCTTCTATCACATCAGGTCAGTTTATGGATTACCACAGCATTCTGCAGAGCAGGACCTATATGTCGAAATTAGCCCTTTTCCATGATTCACAAAATAAAACTTGGTATTTAGTAAACTTCATTGAAGGTTTGAGGGGAAAAAATTAATCACAGAATGCAAATTTAAGATTATTCATTAAAAACTTCTATTGTTAAAAGTCACTTGAGTCATTCCACCATGTCACTATGCCATCCACTTTCTGTCCTTCCTTTCTTCCCACAAACCTTTTCCCCTTCTCTGCTCTCTCCCAAACTGCAGAGAGAGCAGTTTAGCTTTCTCTTTTGTGCTTTGTCTCCTGCTCACTCATACTCTCTAATTGCATTGTCACCCAAATCATTTATCAAGATATTTTCTCAAAGACAATTTCTTCTCCAAGAGAAAGTCTGAAGCCACCAGTTAACATAATGTTTTCCTTCTCATTGTGATGCACGCTTTAGCATTGTTCCATATAGTCTGAATCAGTGATTGTCAAACTTTCCTTTTAACAGAGGAATCGCTTTTTCAAATGAACCCTACTATATGACACATACATAGACCACATATACAAAGAACCCTAACATGACTAAAAGCAGAGCTGCTCTTTGAAGTGGAGGCAGGGAGTGGACCTGAGACTCTTTCCTTTGGCCTCATTTTCCACCTCTCAGGTCTAATGGCTCCCAGACACATCTCACTGGAAGACAAGAACTATGTATAGTCAAGTTTGACAAATACTGGATTTCATCCAGAACAAGAAGAAATTACAGAATTTGTTAACTGATTGTATTTAAGAAATGAGAAAAATGAGTCAAAGTTGACCTGAGGTTTATGAGCATGTTATGTTGAAAGAAGGATAATACCATTGCTAGAAATAAACAAATTGGGGAAAGTATATATCACTTTTAGTGTCATAATTTGTGAACAATACGGAGATCCTTTTCATAATGCAATTTAATGAAATGAGCATAAAGATGTCAACTTATGAAATGATAAATAGGGAATTCCCTGGTGGTCCAGTGGTTAGGACTCCGTGCTTCCACTGTAAGAGGCACGGGTTCGATCCCTGGTTGGGGAACTAATATCCCACAAGCTGCAGGGCACAGCCAAAAAAGAAAAAAAAAAATGACAAGTAATTCTAAATGCATTTATCATAAAACTCAAGCATTGTCGAATGAATAATTAATGTCCATATTCACCTATGCTTCCCACAATTATAATTACACATACTTTTAATTAACTTTCTGTTGATATATAATATGATATGCTAAATTAAATTTCAACATTTAAGTCTAAAGAGAAGAGGCTACTTATAATTTTCTATTAAATACCTTTCTGTGCCAAAAGGAATTATTATACCCTTTCCTATCTTTCAGTAAACTTTATATATACCTTACACCTTATCTTTCCAGGAGGGAAAAGTTTTATGTAAACTGAAGGCAACTAGTTTCAGTTAGTTCCATTTAACATTTATAATACATCTACCATAAGCAAGGCACTGTTCTCATGCTTTTACATCAGCAGTTTTCATTCTGGCTACAGAAGAAAATCTCCCAGGGATCTTTTTAAAAACTTTCTGATGCATGAGTGCTGCCCCCAGAGATTCTAATTGGTTAGAGGTGGGGCCTTGACTTAAGGATTTTTTAAGTCTCTCTAGGTGATCATAATATGCAGCTAGGATTGAAAATAAGTTTTACATACCTTAGCTCAGGTCTTCACCAAAACAATCTGACCAGTTAATTTTATTATCCCTTATTTAAGATTAGAACATTGAATTTCAGAAAGGTTGAGAAATTTGCCTTAGGGCATAAGAAAATAAATATTAGAGTTGGAATTTAAACCCAAGTTTCTCTGACTACAATGATCTTTTTAACCCCCACTTTGTCAAATTCAAAACACCAGAATTACTACTATGAATTAATAGTGGATATCTGCATCTCATTTTACTCCTGGCTAACAGAAAGTGGAATAAAGACTCTTTTACCTTTCATTTGCTAGCAAGACACCATTTTCTTTTTCACTGAAGTGTAGTTAATTTACAATGCTGTATTAGTTTCTGGTGTACATCAAAGTGATTCAGTTATACATACACATACATCTCCTTTTTCATATTCTTTTTTCTATTATGGTTTATTACAGGATATTGAATATAGTTCCCTGTGCTATACAGTAGGACCTTGTTGTTAATCTGTTTTTGTTTTTTTTTTTTTTTTTTTTAGAAATAGAGATAGATGCATCACACGGTAAATGCACATTGATTTTAATTTATTTTATTTTATATTTATTTATTTTTGGCTGTGTTGGGTCTTCGTTTCTGTGTGAGGGCTTTCTCTAGTTGCGGCAAGCGGGGGCCACTCTTCATCGCGGTGTGCTGGCCTTTCACCGTCGCGGCCTCTCTTGTTGCGGGGCACAGGCTCCAGACGCACAGGCTCAGCAATTGTGGCTCACGGGCCCAGTCGCTCCGCGGCATGTGGGATCCTCCCAGACCAGGGCTCGAACCCATTTCCCCTGCACTGGCAGGCAGACTCTCAACCACCGCGCCACCAGGGAAGCCCCAATCTGTTTTATATATAGTAGTTTGTATCTGCTAATCTCATACTCCTAATTTATCCCTCCCCCATCCCTGTTCCCCTTTGGTAACCATAAATTGGTTTTCTATGTCTGTGAATCTGTTTCTGTTTTGTACATAAGTTCATTTGTGTCATATTTTAGATTCTACATATAAGTGATATCAGATGATATTTGTGTTTCTCTTCTTGACTTACTTCACTTGGTATGATAATCTCTACATCCATCCATGTTGCTGAAATGACATTATTTCACTCCTTTTTATGGCTGAGTAGTATTCCACTGTGTATATATATCACATCTTTATCCATTCATCTGTCAATGGACATTTAAGTTGCCTCTGTGCCTTGGTTATTGTAAACAGTGCTGCAATGAACATTGGGACACATGTATCTTTTCAAATTAGAGTTTTCTCCAGATATATGCCCAGGAGTGGGATTGCTGGATCATATGCCAACTCTATTTTTAAGTTTTTTAAGGAATCTCCATACTGTTTTCCACAGTGGCTGTACCAACTTACATTCTCACCAACAGTGTAGGACGGTTCCTTTTTCTCTGCACCCTCTCTAGCATTTGTTATTTGCAGACATTTTAATGGTGGCCATTCTGACCAGTGTGAGGTGGTACCTCACTGCAGTTTTGATTTGCCTTTCTCTAATAATTAGTGATGTTGAGCATCTTTTCATCTGCCTACTGGCCATCTGTATGCAAGACACCATTTTCTTTCTTTTTTTAAAAAATGTTTATTTATTTATTTAGCTGTGCCGGGTCTTAGTTGAGGCATGCAGGATCTTCAGTTGTAGCATGTGGGATCTTTTAGTTGTGGCATGCTTAATTGAACTAACTAAATTGCCACAAAAGATGAAGTTGCTTTGTATTTTATGCCATTAAGGTATGGTATATTTTCTGATTTTCAAAATATTCCTGGCTTTTTCTCATAGATAAGCTGTTTTAAAATTATGGATTTTAGAACTGCCTATCAAAGATAAAAAGGAAAATGCAATATAAAAGTATTTGAGAAACATAAAATAGATTATATTTGTCAACCATTTTATTTTGTCTATCACCTTTCAGGGAGAAAGGTGGTATTCAATATAAAATATCATATTTTTTTAAACAACAGCTGAACTTGAACAAAATTCTTAATAAAAATATACTTTCAAAATATATACTATATATAAGCATCTAAAAATACAAATACATATCAATATTTTGTTTTAACTTTTAACAAGCCTATACATTTTGTAAGCTAATTTATGAACGTTTGATAACTTTTATGACAAGAGTAAAAGGTTATCATGTAATTCCATCTAGCTAGCTGAAAATATATAGTGTGCATTCTATTGCTTTCCACTTTAAAATATATTATCGATAGGCTTTAAAAAAAAAGTCATACCAAAAAGTGATATTACCAACTCCCTAAGGGCAACGAATTCCACTAAACTAGAATTCATATTTCAGAGAGGAGATGGATAACATCTCACAATTCAACCTCAGCAGGAGTCATTAAGTCAGGCACATATGTAAGGGCTATATTTCTCATTGGATTACAAATCCAATAAGAGCTTTGCCTTTGAGTTACTAGCACTACAAAGATTAAATCAAGGTATTGTAAGAAAAGGAAAAGCCCTTGGATGCTTGGAGATTTCTGGAATAAAACACTTAGGAATTTTTCTTTAGCTCAAATGAACAAGCATACAAGTCATTTAGTCCTGCTTTTTCACTATACAAACCACCTACGAGGCTTTTGCAGTTGTCCACCCTTCATTCTTGACCCCCTCCAATCCTGTACCTACTGCATTTTACTTAATATTCCAAATTGTTGGTAAGTGCTTCGATGCCTAGTATGATCCCTGCTCTGCATCAGCACACACTACAATTCCCTGAAATCTCAAGACTGAAGTTACTCTGGCCTTCTTTTAGGTCTTCCTAGGGACTGAGGTCTTTCTCACTGCAGGGTATCTGCATAAAAAAATTATGTTTTTCTGAAAAGTGTTTTTTCATCTCCACCTCTCCCCTCGCCTGGCTAAAATCTACCTATCCTTTAGGCTCCTAACATAAAGAGGCTTTCCATATCATCTCCCCTCCTTTAGTTTCAAAGTTAGTCCTCTTTCTTAAGTACCCTGTACATTTCTTTCATTTCTATACCCATTTGTCATTATATATTAATTTGGGAGACTATTATTTTATTTCTGTATCAACACTAGGCTGTTGGTTTCCTGAAAGCATGGAACACATCCTGCTAATTCATCCTTATATCCTCATCTTTTTCAATACCAGGTGCATAACAGATGCTCAATAAATACTGAATGAATGAATCAACTGGACACTAAAAGAGACTGGTTAAGATCAGAGGCTCTGGAGCCAGTTGTCTCAGTTCAATCATTGGTTCGACCACACAGTAGTTATCAATTCTGTCACCTCTAAAAAAGAGAATTATAACAGTAGCTACTTAAAGGTTTGTTGTAATGATTACATGATAAGTAAATTATCACAGGGCATCAAATGAATATTAGTTATCATTAACGATTATGAGACAGGTGATATTTCATTCATGCCTTATGGTATATATGTATATATTTATGTATGATATATGCATCTATATGTATATATGTGTACATATGTAAATGCACATAAATCTATATTTATATGTGCATACATATGTGCATTTTTCCATTTATTGTTTTCATAACCAAATAATTCCATGATATATAGTGGGATATAGATTATCTGTGATTGGCTTCTATTTCCCTTATCAACAGTTTTTTTCTAAATTTTCCTATTTTAAAGTAGGACTTGCAAACTTTGGAATCCCTAGGTCATTTATCATACGTACATCATATCATCAGCATAAACAGTACACTATACTATTATTAATCTTAATTCTAGTTTTTAATTATCACTAGTGTTGTTAGTGAAATAGTAGAAAATTATATTTTCACTAACTTATACCAGAATTCCTATCAAAGTGCAAACTTTCTCTGCTTGGAAAAATACTAAAATAAACCTTTTAGAGTAAAAGGGACAAAAGCAACATCAGATAAAGTAGATGCAACAAAAGAAGAACAGTTAAGTGGCTATGCATAAGAAAATGCAAAGAATCTGTTATTCTAAAAAGAAGGTGAAGAAAAAAAGTGGAGGGGAGAGGACCAAATAGTTAATGATATGGGATAAGTATTATTCCTCAGGTGATGAGATATAGATTGAGACAGCATGCCCAGAAGCAAAAATTCATATGCTTTATCAATATAGGCATAAGTATTCCTAACAAAAATATTAATAAACAGAATTCAGTGACATAGAAAAATTATACACCATGACCAGGAAAGGTTTATTCCAGAAATGCAAGGTTAGTTTGATATTTGAAAATCAATTAATGTAATCCACCATATTACTAGGCTACAGAAGAAAAATCACATGATCATGTCAATTATGCAGAAAAGGCATATTTTTGACAAAATTCAACACCTACCTATTCATGATAAAAACTCTCAGAAAAGTAGGAATAGAGGGCAACTTCTATATCTTCTTTTAATCTAAAAAAAAAATTAAAGCTATCATCATACTTAAAAGACTGAATGCTTTCATCCTAAGATCCTCAAGAAGGCAAGGATATCAGCTCTCACCACTCTTATTCAACATAAGGCTAGAAGTTCTAGCCAGAGCAGTGAGGCGTAAAAAAGAAATAAAAGGCAAACAGATCTAAAAGGAAGAAATAGAGGGCTTTGGATCAAGATGGCAAAGTAAGAGGATGTGGAGCTCACCTCCTCCCACAACCACAGCAAAAATACATCTATATGTGGAACAATTCTCAATGAAAACTGGAATCTGGCAAAAGGACTCCTGTACAACCAGCACTGTGAGAAAGATGCACACATCATCAGGGAGGAAGGCAAGAAAAGCGACCAGGTTGGGACCTGTGTCTGGGGAAAGGGACTCAGAGGAAAAGGGATATTACACTGGCAGACACCACCGGGGGAGTGAGCAAATGGAGCCACAGATTGGACACCCCAGTCCTAGGGTCCCAGAAAGGGGAGATCAGGCCTCTTAGCTGGCTGAAGGACCACTGGGACTAATAGAAAGGCTGTGGGAAACCTGGACTCGATTCCTGAGGTGCATGCATGTGCAAGCTTGCCCCAGAGGCAGGGCAGAGAGAAGTTTGCTCCAGCAGCTGCCAGGTTTCCCATGACCCTGCCTCACCATGCACCCCAGGCCAAGCCAAGCAAACACTCCAGCCCTGCTCACTTCATGTCACAGCATGACAAATGGATCTGGGGCCGCCAAGACTGGGGAAATGACTTGACCATGGGATGGGGAGGCAACCTGGTCCCAGGGTGGAGCCTGGGTGGGGCAGCAGTGACCATGGTTGGTGTTTACTCAAAAAGTACCTAAAAAGAAGTCCAGATTTCTGACAGAGGTTGCTCCACCACAGTTCACGTCCTGATACATGCTGAGAGGCCACACAGGCCCTGCCTGCCCTGCATAGCTATTCCACAAAAGGGGCAGGGGCAGCAGAGGCTGGGGGCAGTGATCAGCTGTGAGGAAAAAAGGGGACCTGCACTGGAGGCTGCGTCTGAGAGGAGCCATGGGCACCTGCACAGGCAGCACATCAGACCTCTGTCCGTGTCCAACACAAGCCAAGAGCCCACCTAGGTCCACTTGTTTGAGGACCACTCCCACCCACCCTGGCTGGGGCAAGGTTCCCAATACAGGGAGAGGGAAAAACACACACTTAAAGGGAACAGAGACAGGTGAGGCCCAACACTCAGGGCTTCTTCTCCAACAACTTGGGATCAGGCCCCACCCCCCAAGACAGCAGTTATGGCCACTGAGCAGAGGGGTAGTTCCACTGCACACCTGGCAACAGCTCTAGCCCCTCCATCTCCAGCTCCTCCCCTTACCAAGGTGAGAGCTATCAGCATACCCTGAAGACAGATATAACTTGCATCCATGTGAAATCCAGCTCTCTCACCAAAGGCACTGGGTGCACACAATCTGTAAGGGAAGCTCCCACATAGGATAACACCTTCAAGACTGTGAAAGGTAACTGTTTCACCTCAATTCATAGAGACAAAGTTAAGCAAAATAAAAAAGCAGAGGAACTACTCTCAATTGAAAGAGCAAAGAGAAAACCTCTGAAAAAATAACTAATGAAACAAAAATAAAAAATTTATCAGATAAAGAGTTCAAAGCATTGGTAATAAAAATGTTAACTGACTTAGGGGAAAGAATTGATATACACAGAGAAGACTTTAACAAGGAACTAGAAAATACAAAAAAGGCTAATGAATGAATAATTCAAAAGCTGAAATAAAAAACACTAGAAGGAATGAATAGCAGACTAAGTGACACATAAGAATGCATACGTGATCTGGAAGATAGAATAATGGTAATCACCAATCAGAGTAGTAAGAAGAAAAACAAATTAAAAAAAAAATGAAAACAACTTAAGAAATCTCTGAGATAACAGTAAGCATACCAACATCCACATTACAGGGTCCCAGAAGGAGAAGAGACAGAGAAGGGGATGAAAAACATACTTGAAATTATCACTGAAAACTCTCCAAACCCAAAGAAGGATACAGATATCAAGGTAAATGAAGCAAAGACAGTCCCAAACAAGATGAATCCAAACAGATTCACACCAATACATATCATAATTAAAATGGCAAAAGTTAAAGAGAGAATTCTAAAAGCAGCAAGAGAAAAACAAATGATCATATATAATGGAACCCCCATAAGGCTATTAGCTGATTTCTCTGCAGAAACTTTGCAGGCCAGAAGGGAGTGGCATGATATACTCAAAATACTGAAAGGGAAAAACCTGCAATGTAGGATACTCTACCCAGCAGAATTATCATTTAGACTAAGAGTCACAAAGAACATCTCAGACAAGAAAAACTAAAAGAGTTCATCAATACTAAATCTACCATAAAAGAAATGTTAGAGTATTCTCAAAGTAGAAAAGAAGTAAGAATCTATAGGAAAGGGAAAATCCCACTAGGAAAGGCAATTATATACTAAGGACTGAGAATCAACCACAGAACAAAGACTAAAAGAAAAAAAATTGTAAAAGCAACCATAACTACAATAAAAGCAATCATAACTACAATAAACAGTTAATGGATAAGCATGAAGATGTAAAATATGACATCAAAAACACAAAATGTGGGCGAAGAGAGTAAAAAATGTACATTGTTTATAATACGTTTGAACTTAAATGACTACAAATTTAAAACAAGTAGATACAGTTATACATCAACATATATATGAACCCCACAGTAACCACAAATCAAACCCTCCAATAGATACACAGAAAGTAAAAAGGAACACAAGCATACTACTAAAGAAAATCAACAAACCACAAGGAAACAAAAAAAAAGGAAAAATGAACAGAGAAGAACTACAAAAACAACTGGAAAACAAGTAATAAAATGGCAATAAGTACATGCCTACCAATAATTAATTTAAATATCAATGGACTAAATACTCCAATCAAAAGACATAAGGTGGCTATTGTATAAAAAACAAGACCCTTCTATATACTGCCTATGAGAGACTCACTTCAGGGCTAAAGATACACATAGACTGAAAGTAAGGGGATGGAAAAAGATATTTCATGCAAATAGAAACAACAAGAAAGCAAGGGTAGCAATACTCATACAAACAAAAGACTTTAAAACAAAAGCTATAACAAGAGATAAAGAGGGCATTATATAATGATAAAGGGATCAATGAGAGGACATTACACTTATTAACATGCATGCACCCAGTACAGGAGCACCTAAATATATAAAGTAAATATTAACAGACATAAAGGGAGAAATTGGCAATCATACAATAACAGTAGGGAACTTTAACATTCCACTGACATCAATGGCTAGATCATCCAGACAGAAAATCAAAGGCAACAGTGGTCTTAAATGACACATTAGACCAGTTGGACTTAATAGACACCTATGGGACATTCCATTCAAAAACAGCAGAATACACATTCTTTTCAAGTTCAAGATCTATCTTCAGGATAGATCGTGACCTAGGCCACAAAATAAGTCTCAACAAATTTAAGATGATAGAAAGCATATCAATCATTTTTTTCTGACCACACTGTATAAAATTAGAAATCAATTACAGAAATAAAATGGGAAAAGCACAAACACATGGAGACTAAACAACATGCTACTAAAAAACCAATGGGTCAATGAAGAAATCAAAGAAGAGATTAGAAAATACCCTGAGACAAATGAAAATGGAAACACAACTTTTCAAAATCCATGGGATGCAGCAAAAGCATTTCAGAGGGAAGTTTATAGCAATACAGGCCTACCCAAAAAAACAAGAAAAAAATCAAATAAACAACCTTACCTACCATCTAAAGGAATGAGAAAAAGGAGAACAAACAAAGCCCAAAGTCAACAGACTGAAGGAAATAATAAAGATCAGAGAAGAAATAAATAAAACAGAGACCAAAAAAGAAAAAGAAAACAATACAAAATATCAATGAAACCAACAGCTGGTTTTTTGAAAAGATGAACAAAATTGATAAACCCTTAGCTAGGCTCATCAAAGAGAAGAGAGAGAGGATCCAAATAAGCAAAATAAGAAAGAAAAGAGGAAAAACAACAACTGGTACCACAGAGAAACTAAAATTTACAGAAAATACTACAGTTATATGTCCAACAAATTGGACAACCTAAAATAAATGTACAAATTTTCAGAAACATACAACCTGCCAAGACTGAATCAAGAAAAAAAAGACAATTTGAACAGACTGATCACTAACAGTAAAATTGAATTCATAATTTTAAAAAACTATCCACAAGCAAAAGTCCAGGACTGGATGGCTTCACAGAGGAATTCTACCAAACATATAATGAAGAACTAACACCTATCCTTCTCAACTATTTCAAAAAACTGAAGAGGGCATAACACTTCCAAATTCATTCTACAAGGCCACCATTACCCTGACACCAAAACCAGACAAAGATACTATAAAAACAGGAAAATTATGGGTCAATATCTCTGATGAATATAGACGCAAAATCCCTCAACAAAATATTAGCAAGCCAAATCCAACAATATATAAAAAAGGATCATACACCATGATCAAGTTGGATTTATTCCAGGGACACAAGGATGGTTCAATATTCACAAATCAATGTGATGCACTGCATGAACAAAAAGAAGGATAAAAATCACATGATCATATCAATAATTCAGAAAAAGCATCTGATCAAAGTGAGTATAGAAGGAACATATTTCAACATAATAAAGGCCATTTATGACAAACCCACAAGTAAGAACATACTCAACAGTGAAAAGTTGAAAGCATTTCCTCTAAATTCAGCAACAAGACAGGAATGCCCACTCTCACCACTTCTATTTAAGATAGTATCGAAAGTCCTAGCCACAGCAATCAGACAAGAAAAGAAGTAAAAGGCATCCAGATTGGAAGGGAAGAAGTAAAACTGTCACTATTTGCAGATGATATGATACTTTATACAGAAAATACTAAAGTTTCCACCCCAAAATTAGTAAAACTAACAAATGAATTCAGCAAAGTTGCAGGATACAATATTAATATACAGAAATCTGTTACTTTTCTATACACTAATAATGAAGTATCAGAGAAAGAAAATAAATCCCATTTAAAATCACATCAAAAAGAATAAAATACCTAGGAATAAACTCAACCAAGGAGGTGAAAGATCTATACTCTGAAAACTATAAAACAATGATGAAGGAAACTGAAGATGATACAAAGAAATGGAAGGATATCCCATGCTCTTGGATTGGAATAATTAATATTGTTAAAATGGCTATACTACCCAAAGCAATCTACATATTCAAGGCAATCCCTATCAAAATACCCATAACATTTTCACAGAACTAGAGCAAATAATCCTAAAATTCATGTGGAACCACAAAAGACCCCAAATTGCCAAAGCAATCTTGAGAAAAAATAACAAAGCTGGAGGTATCTCCTTCCCAGACTTCAGGCTACATTAAAAAGCTACAGTAATCAAAAAAAGCATGGTACTGGCACAAAAACAGACACATAGATTAATGGAACAGAACAGAGATCCCAGAAAACCCATGTCAATTAATGTACAACAAAGGAGGCAAGAATATACAATGGAGAATAGACAGTCTCTTCAAAAAGAGTACTGGGAAAACTGGACAGCTACATGTAAAATAATGAGATTAGAACACTTCCTCACACCATATACAAAAATAAGCTCAAAATGGATTAAAGACCTAAATGTAAGACTTGAAACCATAAAACTCATAGAAAAGAACAGAGGCAGAATATGCTATGATATAAACTGTAGCAATATTTTTTTGGATATATGTCTGAAAGCAAAAAAAAGTAAAAATTTAAAAATGGGACCTAATAAAACTTAAAATCTTTGCACAGCAAAGGAAACCATCAACAAAACAAAAAGACAACCTACAAAATGGGAGAAAATATTTGCCAATGATATGACCAGAAAGGGATTAATATCCACAGTATATAAACAACACATACAATTCAATATTAAAAAAACAAACAACCCAATCAAAAAATGGGCAGAAGACCTAAATAGACATTTCTCCAAAGAAAACATACAGATGGCCAACAAACACATGAAAAGATGCTCAACATCATTAATTATTAGAGAAATGCAAATCAAAACTACAACGAGGTACTACCTCATACCAGTCAGAATGGCCATCAAAAAATCTACAAACAATAAATGCTGGACAGGGTGTGGAGAAAAGGGAACCCTCATGCACTGTTGGTGGGAATGTAAATTGATACAGCCACTATGGAGAACAGTATGAAGGTTCCTTAAAAAACTAAAAATAGAATTACCATATGACCCAGCAATCCCACTTCTGGGAATATATCCAGAGAACACCATAATTCAAAAAGGCACATGCACCACAAAGTTCACTGCAGCACTATTTACAATAGCCAGGACATGGAAGCAACCTAAATGTCCATCAACAGAGGAATGTATAAAGAAGATGTGGTACATATATATACAATGGAATATTACTCAGCCATTAAAAGGAACGAAATTGGGTCATTTGTAGAGATGTGGATAGGCCTAGAGAATGTCATACAGAATGAAGTAAGTCAGAAAGAGAAAAACAAATACTGTATATTAATGCATATATGTGGAATCTAGAAAAATGGTACATAGATGATCTTATTTGCAAAGCAGAAACAGAAAAACAGACATAGAGAAAAAATGTATGGATACCAAGGGGGAAAGGGTGGGGTGGGAAGAATTGGGAGATTGGGATTGACATTTATACACTATTGATGCTATGTATAAAATAGATAACTAATAAGAACATACTGTATAGCACAGGGAAGTCTACTTAATGCACCGTGGTGACCTAAATGGGAAGGAAATCCAAAAAAAGAGGGTACATATGTATATTTATAGCTGATTCATTTTGCTGTACAGTAGAAACTAACAACATTGTGAAGCAACTACAATAAAAATTAATTTTAAAAAAATAAATAAAAAATTTTTTTAAAAATGGGCAGAAGGCCTGAATAGACATTTTTCCAAAGAAGACATACAGATGGCTAATAAGCACGTGGAAATATGCTCAACATCGCTAACTATTAAAGAAATGCAAATCAAAACCACAATGAGAATATGTATATGTATAGCTGATTCACTTTGTGATACAGCAGAAACTAACACACCATTGTAAAGCAATTATGCTCCAATAAAGATGCTAAAAAAAAAAAAACCACAATGAGATATCATTCTCACTTGGGAGAATGGCTATCATCAAAAAGTCTACAAATAACAATTGTTGACGAGTATGCAGAGAAAAGGGAACCCTTGTACACTATTGATGGGAATGTAAATTTGTGCCACTAGTATCGAAAACAGTATAGAGGTTCCTAAAAAGACTAAAAATATAGCCCAGCAATTCCACTCCTGGGTGTATATCTGGAAAAGATGAAAACACTAACTTGGAAAGATGCATGTACCCCAATGTTCACAGCAGCACTATTTACAATAGCCAAGATATGGAAGCAACCCAAGTATCCATCAACAGACGCATGGATAAAGACAATGTGGTATAAAGGAACATTATTCAGCCATAAAAAAGATGAAATTCTGCCATTTGTAGCAATGTGGATGGACCTAGAGAATATTGTGCTTAGTGAATAAGTCAAATAGAGAAAGACAAATACTGTAAAATATCATTTATATATGTAATCTAAAAATACAAACAAATGTATATAGCAAGATAGAAACATACTCACAGATATAGAAAACAAACTAGTGGTTACCTATGGGGTGAGGAAAGGGTGGAGGGTCGAATAGCGATATGGTATTAAGAGATACAAATTACTGCGTATAAAATAAATAAGCAACAAGGATATATAGGGAAATATAGTCATTATCTTGTAATAACTTTTAATGGAGTATAAACTATAAAAATACTGAACCACTATGCTATACACCTGAAACAAATATAATATTGTCAATCAACTATACTTCAATAAAAAAAGGAACAAAACTATCCACATGTGTACATGACAAGAACATCTATATCAAAAATAAGGAATCTAAAAACAAGAACAAAAAACCCCACAAAACCTTGAACTAATAAGTGAGTTGAGCAAGGTTACAGGATATAAGATAAATACATACAAACATATTGTATCTTTACAGACTAGTGGTGAATATGTGGAAATTGAAATTTAAAATACAATATCATTTACAGTACCTGAAAAAAAATAAAACAAGTATAAATCTAACAAAACATGTTCAGGACTTGTACAAAATGCTGACGAAAGAAATCAGAGAAGATCTATCAGAGACGTACCATGTGTTCCTGGATTGGAAGGCCCAATATAGTAAAGATGCAAATTCTCCAAAACTGATACATGGTTTAACATAATTCTTATCAAAATCACAGAGAGAGTTTTTGTAGATACAGATAAGATTATGCTAAAATTTACATGAAAAAACTAAGGAGCTAGAAAAACTAAAGCAACTTTGAAATAGGAGAATAAAGTAGGAGGAATAACTGTAAGCAATTTCAAGACTAACTATAAAACTATAGTAATCAATACTCTGTAGTATTAAGCAAGGGATAGACGAATAGTTCAGTAGCATAGAATTGACAAAGATGCAGAAGTAACTGGATGGAAGAAGGTAATCCATTTCAACAAATAGTGCTAGAGTATTTGGATATCAACAGGCAAAAAACTAACCTTGAGAAAAATCTCATACCTCATAAAAAAAGTAACTCAAAATGGATCATAAATGTAAAATGTAAATTTAAAACATAAAATTATAAAACTTTTAAAGAAAATCTTTGGGACCTAGAATTGGGTGAACAGTTCATAGACACCAGAACTACAATACATAAAAGATAAAAACTGATAAAATTGCCTTTATCAGCTACAGACGGCAAGAAAACATTTGCAAACCCCGTATCTGAAAAATTTCTCATATCTAGGATACATAAAGAACTCTCAAAAATAACAGTAAAATACAAACAATCCAACTTAAAAATAGGCAAAAAACCCATGATGAACCATTTCACTGAATAGTACATGCAGGTAGCAAATAAGCATATGAAAAGATGTTTGATATCTCTAGCCATTAGGGAAACACAAATTAAAACCATGATGTTCAATGAGTACACATCTGTTAGAACAACTAACATAAAAATATTAAATATACCAAATGCTGGTCAGGGTGAAGAATAACTACACCCTTCGTAGGTGAAAATGTAAAATAATACAGCCACTCTGGAAAATAGTTTGGGAGTTTCTTAAAAACTAAACATTCATTTACCATATGACCCAGTAATCACACTTGGCGCTTATCTCAGAAAAGTGAAAACTTACGTCCACACAAAATCCTGTACACAACTTCTGATAGAAGCTTTATTTGTAATATCCCAAGACTGGTTAACAACAAAAATGTCCTACAATAGCTGAATAGCAAAATAAACTGTGGTATATTCATACCATGGGTATAAGAATAAACTATCAATACATGCAACTTGGATGGATTTCTAGGGCATCATGGTGAGTGAAAAAAGCTAGTCTCAAAAGATCACATACTGTATGATTCCATTTATAAAACATTTTAGAAAAGATAAAACGATAGAAATGGAGAACAGATTAGTATTTGCAGGGATTAGGGATAATGGGATGCCGGGGGTTGTGGTGAGGGGTTGATACACTACAGTTACATAAGATACTACCAGTGTGGGAAACTGGGCAGAGGGTACACAGAAACTCTCTGGACTATCTTTGCAATTTCCTTTCAATTTATAATTATTGCCAAATAAAAGTTTTTTTAAAAAAAAAATCTTCATTTCAAGTCTTTGGGAGGCATTCCTGGAACACTGTAATAACCCCACATTGAGAAGATGGGTGGGTTTCCCCATACTGTCTAAACAGCTCAATATAAAAGTAACCATCAAGTAGATTCAGTTAGTTCTACCATACAAGCTTCTAGGTTTTATATAAAGGTCAGAAACAAGATAAAATGAGCAGCCAATTCTTCTAAAGGAGTTATAAAATTAGAAAGAGCTTCTGTTTTTACAAAAGACAACATGATTATCATAAATAGTGATTATCATATTTCTGCTATGCACCAAACCAAAGAATTATTTTTCTCTCCCCAGTTGTAAGCCAACTGCCATACTTACAGTACTGCCAACTCTGTGGAGGTTTGAATATTTCTTTCTCTGAGCCCCTGCTACTACGCTTAAAATTGCCAAGAAGGAAGGAAGACTTAATAACCACAGGAGGCTGAATAAACATTTGCCTGTGACAGTTCTCTAGCATAAATTATATAATCACTCAGTATTCAGTGATTCTGATTCAATGTCACTGAAGAGAGCAGGTGATCATCATGCACATTTTGGAAATATCAATTGTGGATCACCTGGAAAAGTTTCAAAGTCACTTCTTAAATGCAATTATAGACATCATTATAGCAAAAATGCGCCCAGTCACAAATAAGCCTTCTTAAAACGAAATTCTGCAAAAGGTCACATACCTAGGTTTTTGTTTTGTTTTCACATTGGGCACTATAATCTTGACTTCTAACAGGTAAGTTTTACCCACTTCAGATCTGTTATGAGGATATCTTTAGTGGTTTAATTTTTAACACAGGACTTAATATTAAAGATTTGTGGAGATTAACTAAATCTATACTTTGTACTATATCAGTTTTTATCTTCCTCCTTACAAAGCTGTTGTTAAGAACCCTTGACCACTATGGCTAAGGGGACAGTCTGACTCATTCTCTGTACCTTCTAGGCAGTTCCTCACATTTGGTGTTAGAGCAGTTTTGATTCTTTATGCTTTTCTCAAAATAAAGTCTTTGCCAATCAAATTCTGTAGTATTCAGAGTATCATCTATTTCTGTGCAAGAAGACATTCCCAAACCTAGCGGCTAAAAGCAACAACTTTTTATTCTCTCTCATGGTTCTGAGGTTTGACTGGGCTTGGCCAGGATTTCACATATCAGGTCTCAATGCAGCTGCAGTCAAGGTTCAGCTGCAGCTGCAGCCATAGGAAGGTCTGAATGGGCTAGACATCCAAGATGGCACAGTCACAGGACTGGCTGTTGATCTGGGAACTCAGCTGAGGCTATCGACCAGATCGCCTACCTGGTTGTGACCTCTCCAGGTGGGTTGGGCTTCCTATAGTATAGCAACTGCATTCTGAGACGGAGTTTCCAAGATTGAGCATTCCAAGAGGCTTAGTTGGACTCTGAAAGGCAAGGCTTTTTGTGACATAGCCTCAGAAGTTCCAGAACATTATTTCTGTCACATTTAATTGGTCATGTCATTAAGGTAAGCCCAGTTTCAAGAAGAAGGGTATTAAACTCCAACTAATGATGGAGGAAAGACAAAGCCATACCACAGAATATGCAAAATGGGAGATACTATTGTGTCCATTTTGGGAACATATAATCTACCACATATGGAAAGTTTTGTTTTTCTCCAACATGCTACTATAAAATTCCAGTTGCCTACTTTACTGGTTAACACAGAAATGACAGCATGGTGCGGTAGCTCTTAGTCTCCCTAAGTGTTCTGTGTCTTTTTTCTTGTTACCTTTCCTAACAGTAGTAGCATTATTAAAGCTGCAGAAACATGGAGGTGGTTAAGTATCAGAAACTCTGTAGTGGAGAAGACTTTTCTGTATAGAGCTGTTCTGTCTAATATCTCAGCCACATGTGGCTACTGAACACTTAAAGTGTGGCTAATCCAGATGTACTATCAATATAAAATACATACCAGATTTCAAGGATTTAGTACTAAAAAGGAATGTAAACTACCTCACTGATAATATTTATGTTGATTATATGTTGAAATGATATTTGGCATATACTGAACTAAAACTACATTATTCAAATTAATTTCACCTGTTTCTTTTACGTGGCTACTAGAAAGTTTTTAATTATATTGGATTCACATATTATTCTAGTTTGCATAATATTTCCATTGAAAGCACTGGCTCAGAAAATAAACTAAATCATATTTTCCATTGTGTAGCACCACAGCAGTTCATGGTGTTTACACCATTAAATGATTTTCAGGCATTTTAATGACTTCATGCTAAATTTAATTACTTCTCACAAACACATGCTTGTGTATGTGAGATACACAAGCACATTCAAAATCAGTATTTTGGTATTTCTATGAAACTGATTTCCTTTCCTGAGATTTATACACGGTTCATATTTAATATACCTATATGTTTATTATATAATGGCAGCAATTCGTTTCACATAAGATTTCAAAGTTGCTCACATAGTATCTCTATATGACCCCTGATTAAGATCATGTATTAATTTTCTATTGCTGCTGTAACAAATTACCTCAAATTTAGTGACTTAACACCAACTTATTACCTTACAGTTACATAAGTCAGAAGTATAAAACTGGACTAAAATCAAGGTGTCAGCAAGGCCATATTCCTTTCAGGAGGCTCTAGGGGAGAATCTGCTTACTTGACCATTTGGGTTATTGGAAGATGCAGTTCCTTACAACTGTAAGACTCAGATCCCTGTTTTTTGCTAGATGTCAGCTGAGGGCCATTCCCAGGTTTAGAAGCCACCCTTGGCTCATGTCCCCCTTCCTCCAACTTTAAAACCAGTGTTGGGCTGCACCCCACAGGCCTACAAGCCCTGTGCTTGCCCAGCTTCAAGACCAAAGAAAGAGCCGGGAGTCAGCAATAGAGTCACCAATAGTTTAATGGATGGGGGAGCTCACCCATCTGAAACAAGGTCCTGGAGCGACACCCCACTGTGTACGGCACAGGATATGGCAGCAGTCTTCACTCCCGGGGGAAGGGGAGGTTCCCACTTATAGGGGAATTGATGTCAGAGGGGCTCATTACCAGCAGAGGGGCACATGCCTCACCGCCCCTTTGATAAGAACAATCACTAGCTGGGGCCTGGAAGTATGTTAAACTAGAGTTTATTTCACCTGGAAGGTCAGTCATGTGGTTAAGATATAGGTGAAGCAGGCACTGGTCAGGCAGGGGATGGACAGAGAGCAAGACAACAGCCATCTTGAGTGGCGTGACCATACACTCCACCCCTACATGCCCTGCACGACCCTTACAATCTTGGTCGGCTCCTCTTCCACAATATCCCTGGGGTCGGGTATGTAGAGGGACACTGCCACCATATACCACAAATACAATACAGACAGGCCATCCCTGATTTCACAAACCCAGAGCCACCCCCAAGGAGGGGCAGGCCCTGGCCTAGTCATGACTCAGCAGTCACAGTACAGGTCTGCCACCCCATGTTATGTTGAGTGACATTAGGGGTGAACCCATTAGGTCTCTCCAAACAAAAAAGTTAGTCCCATTAGTTGGACTTGTGTGTCCAGAAGCCAGCCTATTCCACTCCACACAGCATAGCCCAGGGGGCTCATGGGCAGGCGGTTGTACAGCACCATTTACCAATGGGGGGTCCTTCTGACATATTAGCATATGGGACTGGAAGATGGTGACTCTTTTCCCCCCCATTGTCAGTAGTCCCCGCCTAGTCACATTAGCCGGGTTGATTTCTCATGGAAGTTCAGAGGAGGTGAGCACAGCATCTCGCTGTAGACCCAGCAATTAGACTCATTTCACAGTGAGGCCACTGTTGCAGCTCAGTCCTCAAATAGATTTCCTCCCTCATAGGGAGGAAACGCAAGACAACTAACAGGCACTACACAGGGGAGATCGTGACAGTTAAGCAAAATACAAGCGGTAACCGCGTTCAGAGATCACACCACACCCGCCTGTGGTTTCTGTCCTGGCCTGCAGCGCAGTTTCAGAAAACTCAAGTTTTCCGTAATACAAGAACATGTCCAAAATCACATATACAATGGCCACCTAGTTTTACCTTGGATGTCCGAACTAGAGCTACTCCATTTTGACTTTCAAATGCATTCCCTTCCTTAATGGCCAAAGCATATGTACAATGCATTTCTGAGAGGCTACAAAACAGGCTGCTCTGGTCAGTAAAGTTTAAGTTAAACCATGTATAAGCCAGAATGACTTCCCCATACTTCAGTATATGCAGATTTTCCCATCATTTCCCCTTTTGACTGCAAATCGTTCAATAGAAAAGCATTGATGATCAAAATATCCATCCATCAATTCTGCGGTGCTGGCTCCTACCCCAGGTTCAGATCATGTCCCTCAGGGCTAGGCCTCCTTTATATTTGCCTAGTCATTCACAATGGGGGAAAACTACTCAGATCTTGTGAATATGCTGAGAGGTATATTAATGGGGAAACACTTTATAGGCTATACATTTTATCACTTATACCCAATTGTCATACAAGCATAGTACATGTGCTTTTAGCAGCGGACTTAAAGCCAGCAGTGTGACATTTCATGAGTCATTATACTCTGTGACCATTTCACTAGATAATTTTCTTTCGACCCAGAATATGAGGGCAAAAGTATGGCTAACACAGTAACTTTCATAAATACAGACCTCAATTAATTGAACTAGAATGTAACATCCACTGAAACATAATATTGTTCTCTCTAAAATTACCCTCATCTCCACCAAACAAGTCAAATCAAGACTAATTTGCCTGCTAAACAAGTCTGGTCAATTGACCATACACGGTCTCCAAACTGACCGTGGTGGAACTCCTCAGGAGTGTCAGACTGAATTCTCAAAAGGCCTCTCAAGGACGGGAAAGCCATGCCAAAGGCCTGCTATCAGGCCCCACCCCAGTGGATTTCTCTCTTCTAGAGGTCCCCGAAACATCGAGATTCCTGCACATGACAGGAGACAGTCTTTCCCATTCACCTGCTAAGGCTGCTCAGAGCCCAAGAGTCTCCAATTTCTGGAGGAACCAGGAAGAGAGAAAAGAAAAAAACGCTTCAATTCTACCCACAGGTGTAGTTTACCCAATTGCTGTGTGTCATAACTAACTTGAGCAGAAGGGCTTCCCTGTACCTGGAAAACACAGATCAAAACCAGTGACATTCCAGACAAACCCCATAAACACGATAACCATATCCACCAGTTCACTCAGTAACCAATCCTTTTGTTAACTTTTTATGAAGCCTTCAGGTTTTCCATTAGGATTCTTTAATTTCTTACCCAGTTCAGTATTATAATCTGAAATTTATCAGAGACCTATACTTCTCAAAAAGTCCTTCCTATGAATCTTCTTGAAGATGAAGCACTTTTGCAAAAGCATCAGAATAAAACAATAACTGTCTATAAATGACAAAAACTTTAAAAGGCACAGTTAAACACTGTGTCTATAAATGACAAAAACTTTAAAACTGTCTATAAATGACAACAACTTTAAAAGGCACAGTTAAACACCTGATCACAATGTAATCAATAAAGAAACTTGGTGACAAGAATTATGACTGATTATAATCTTAACCCTTGAAAACATCAATCTCTGGCAAAAACCAAGAAGCAAGTAATTGTGCATTTCCTGATTGGAAAACAATGCTTCAGTCTTCCTCTCTTAAGCAGGTAGAGGTAGATAAACTTAGACCCTCCCAGCAATTAATGTTCCAATATTTTATCCTATTTGAAATGACCCATGAATTCTCTTCTTTCAACTTTAGTTTCAAGTTACCAAAATATGGAGGGACTACTTTAGATAGACATTCCCAAAACATAATTATTTCTATAGAGTTTACCTAAAAGCTCTTTTTTCTCCTATACTTCTAGAGATCAAGGAAGATTAAAAGTCCAGAGAGGCCAGGTAGATGATTTACATCTCAAAAGCACAATTCCTTTAGAAAGCTAGCTTAACCAATTACAGAAGGCTCATTTTGATACCACAGCAGAGCCGTTACAGGCCACTGCTCTCCAGATCTCTGGGCAGCCCCATTCATCAAGGACAGCCACCACAAGGCCCCCCATGAGATAGCCACCCCAGATTTCCCTGCAACTTTCAGGATTACCCTTGCAACTTCGGAGCCCCACATGTTAGTGGCCAGCCACGCCGAGATTACACTTGCAACTTTCGGGCCCCACATGTTAGTGGAGGCCCCTGTAACTTTCCATTCCCCGTCCTGTATTTCCCCACATCTCGGTGCTCACAGGAGTTTCCTCCGTCTCCTATCTGACTCTGCTAATTGTTGGGCTGCACCCCACAGGCCTACAAGCCCTGTACTTGCCCAGCTTCAAGACCAAAGAAAGAGCCTGGAGTCAGCAACAGAGACTTTAGTTTAATGGATAGGGGAGCTTACCTGTCTGAAGCAAGGTCCTGGAGCGACACCCCAGCATGTGCAGCAGACGGCCAGCAAGACATGGCATCAGTCTTCACCGCGGGAGGGTGGGGGGAAGGGCGGATTGCCAGTTATAGGGGAATTGATGTCAGGTGGGCTCATTAATTACCAGGGAAAGCAGCAGAGAGGCACGCCCCTCACCACCACTTTGATAAGAACAATCACTAGCTGGAGCCTGGAATAAGTATGTAGGAAGGTCAGTCAGGTGGGTAAAATATAGGTGAAGCAGGCACTGGTCGGGAAGGGGATGTACAGAGAGCAAGAGAACAGCCATCTTGAGTGGCCTGACCATACAGACAGCAATGGCATATTGACTCTCATGCTTTGAATCTCTCCTTTTTCCATCACATCTTTCTCTGATCCAGCCAAGGAAGGTTCTCTGGTTTTAAAAGCTTAATTGATTAGATTGAGTCCACCCATTTAATCCAGGAAAATCACTCCATCACAAAACCCTGTACTGAATCACATCTGCAAAATCCCTTCTACCGTGTAAAGTATGCATGAGTTCCAAGGATGAGCACAGACGTCCGCTGGGGGCCATTATTCTGCCTACCATAGATAGGAATCAACTTTTTACAGGGAGATAAAAATCCTTACAGATATATCCTTGCCATATGTAAATGAAAGAAAAGTATTTTGCAAATGAGGTACCTTGCCCTCACACTGAATCATATTCATAATCTAAATCCACTAGGACAACTAGAGATTTACTTCAAGTTTATAGGAATATCAAACTAAAATACTTAAAAGCTACTCTGGGACATAAAAGCAAACAATTCTTGGAGTAATAAAGTTTTGTCAGTCAACAACCTTAGTTGAGTTTCTCAGATAAACTGTGATAGTTATCTCTAAGGAACACATTAAGGCAAATCTAGTTTCAATTTATCTCCCAGAAGAAAACAAGCAAATAAAGTCATGTCAAAATTCAATAAACTCTTTCATTATGGTTACAAGACTTTAAAACATATTAAAATTTCTGATTTAAAAAAAAGGACCCAAATAGGGTGGGGCAATTTGTAAATCACTAACAGTCTTCTCCAATTAATTATTAAGTGTAGTCAATAGCCAGGCAAATCAACTACACAAGTTGCTCACCTGTGTCTGATCCTGCTAAACCTACTTTAGCACAGAAATAAAGCTACAAGCTGGCCTTTGAACCTAAACTTATAATGGTATGATAACTTTTTATTCAGAGCCTGCCTACAAATTCATTAAGAAATATTGAATATGTTTCAATAATAAAAGGTTCTAGTACAAATTCCAGTGTGGCAGGGTATGGCGGGGCACAGAGGGTGGGGTGGGAATCCAAGCAATTCTCAGAACACCAGCTGGCTGTCCTACAATTCAACTCAGTTCTGACACTATCTACCTCGGGATAGCATCAGATTCCACAGGTAAGGGTTCAGTCCTACAAAACTGCCTCTCCCACGTCACCCCACTTCAAATGCCAGTCACAAGTTCAGATTGTTACCTATGCTTCTGACCAACTGGCTATAAATCACAGGTTCCCACTACCCCCTCCTCAGGTTCAATTAATTTGCTAGAGCCACTCACAGACTCAGAGAAACTATTACTTACTAGATTACCAGTTTATTATAAAAGGCTGTAACTCAAGAACAGCCGTATGGAAGAGATGCACAGGGCAAGGTATGTGGGAAGAGCGTCCATGCCCCTCCAGGTGCGCCACTATTCCTGACTCCCCACAGCCTCATCATTCCAGAAGCTCTCTGAACCCTGTCCTTTCAGGTTTTTATGGAGGCTTCATTACATAGGCATCACTGAATAAATCATTGACTACTGGTGATTGAACTCAACCTCCAGCACCTCTCCCTTCCCTGGGGCTCTGGAAGGTGGGACTGAAAGGTCCAATCCTCTAATTATATGGTTGGTTCTCCTGGCAACTAGGCCCCATCCTTAGGTCCAAATGTTACCTCAAACATAACAAAAGACATCTTTACTACTCTCATCACTTAGAAAATTCCAAGGGTTTTAGAAGCTCTGTGCCAGAAACAGGACAAAGACCAAATATATATTTCTTATTATAAATCACAATATCACAAATGGAAATTGATCTATAAAGAAAAACCTGACAAGGTGATATTATCAGTGACTCATAATTGATTTGCATTAAAGAAAGACAGGTTTAAATTGAAAATTGGCCTGTTTCAAAAGCAAAGAAAAATCAAATATTTGAAAGAAGCCTACTTGTAAATTAATGGCTAGTACTTAGTCTCATATCCCACTTTTCCTCTTTCCTCTTCATTTCATTCAAACTGCACTGTTTATATTCCCCACACCAACTGCACTATGCTGATCCCTGCTTCTGTGTCTTTGCACAGGCTGTTACCCGTTTCTGGAATTCCCACCTTCCCATGCGTCAAAAGCCAGCATAAGAGCTTTCTCCGCTGTGATAACCTTCCCTGTTCAACCCCAAGGTAGTTAACCACTTCCTACTTGGCCCTATTATTTTACTTAGCACTGACCACCATTACAGCTCTTATTGTGCTCTATATCACTTATTTATTTGTCTGATTCCCCTTGACAACTAAGACTGAGATTGTTCAGACTCTGAAATCACCAGTTCTTAGCAGTGTCTCTAGAAAAATTATGTGACTAGAAATTGCAACCACACTAATACAATTTTAACTCAAACTTCACATTTTAACTATATTTAGTGGTCAATACAAAATCTGTCAACAAATATGTTAAATTCCTCTTAAAATCCTTCATAAGTATTATCCTACCTATAATTTATATACAGTCATGCAGTTTCTAGGTGACCATATATCTCGGTCTGCTTGGAACAGTCCTGACTTATGCCTTTTGTATATCAACTAAAGTCTGTTAATTATTTTGTCTCACCTCCATCTCTCAAAAGTATCCTGATTTGAATGACAAATTATATGACTACCCTAATAATTTTCTGAACATTATCAATAGCAAATTAAATACTACAGAAGGTCGAATATACTGCCCATAGTAGCTAGCACAGGATAATATCCCATTGTTCAAGGCCTACCAAAAAAAAACTTTTTATTTTTTCAATTAACTGTTAGAGTGGATTCTGTGGTGCTTCACTCAGATCCCATTTTCAGCTAGAAATATCAGCTTCTGATGGCTCACAACTCTGTCCCTCTCCAGGAACTGGCTCTCAGCTGCAGGGAACCACCTCATCCAAGGTTACACTGCTCCCACAGGTAACGACTAACAGCTGTAAGGATAAAATGATGCTTCCCTGTCTCAGTTTGGGACAACTGAAGTGCCAGCCCAGCTCCAGGGCTACCCATGGGATGGCTGAGACTTCTATTGCAAGTCACCTTCTCCCTCTGCCCAATCCTGCCTTCTTCACTTCCTTACATGTGTCACTCCCAAGAGAAAACTCCAATAAACCTTCATGCTAACCTTTATCTCCAGAGTACCTGATCTAAGATAGCAATCTTTCTCTTCATTGTAATATCATCTCCTAGCTATGAACTATAGTAGGCTCAGGACCCTTATTTTTTGTCCAAGTTTGAACTAACGCTGCATGCCAGGACTCTTGCTTCCTACTTTATTCCTGTCATTTCTATCATTTAACCTATTTCTCTTTTTATGTAACAAAGAACTCTGAGTAAAGTCCAATGTTTAAAAAAAAAAAAAACATAGCAGAAACTTTTGAGAACTATATGAGCAGTGCCTGAACTCTGGGGGGTAAAGGAATCCATTTCTTGGGAAAGGGCCAGTTGAAA
This sequence comes from Eschrichtius robustus, assembly GCF_028021215.1. Lineage (NCBI taxonomy): Eukaryota > Metazoa > Chordata > Mammalia > Artiodactyla > Eschrichtiidae > Eschrichtius > Eschrichtius robustus. The sequence goes on from NC_090830.1 coordinate 72,884,768, forward strand.
CAATCCACAAGGTGAATGACTAACGTGCCCCACAAATATTAGAAATCATGACTGTCTCTGCTGGAAGGCAAAAGATGAAAACAAAAGACTCTCAGCCTTCAGATTCTCTGGCCTAGAGGATATAACCTTTACGGACTTTCACCTGTTATTGTTCTCTGCACAGACTCTGTCTTGCCACTTTAGGATATCCGCTATTAATTTCTAGTTATTTTTATTTTACACAAATTACCTTTTTCTCCTCCTGTGTTCTGGTTCTATCCAGCTAGTAACCCCTCCCCTTTTTAAAAATAATTATAGCTGCCTACCTTTGTTATTTTGGCTTTTCTTATTAATTCAGTAATCATGTAATCATGTAGCCTGCATCTCTGTAGGGCTCTCTCGATTGACTTTTAAGAGAAATTGGAACATTAGATCACAAATTAGAACATTAGATCACAAATAAGAGATCCGTGAAAAGATTCATTCCCTCAAAAGAGGAATCTAGATACCTCCTTTTCCCTGGTGAGCACTGCATAAGCTCCTTTTAAATCCCAAAGTGATCATTATTAGCAAGATTTAGCTTGTTAAGAAAGACTCAGAGTAATTATTTAATAATCAATCCTCCAAGGAACTCAGGAACCTTTAGGAGAGGAATAAGATTAGACCCCAAAGCAGCTGAAACAATAGTATTTTACCACCTTATTTCCAAAACAGTTCATAGACTAGATACCTGCCCACTATCTAGTCCTTAAAACAGGCACAGAAAAGAAAGCAAGGAAGAAAAAACCAATTTTTGCCCATTTAACCAGACCCCCCACCATTTATTATTTCTCTCAGCTCCCTAATTGTTGAATTCTTGGTTCCTATATCCCAGCTTCAAAATCTGTCTCCAGTCTCCTTGATTTTGATAATTCCTTTATATGTTCTTGGATTTCAATCTCATGTTCTTTTTTAAAAAATTTTTACTGGAGTAGAGTTGATTTACAATGTTGTGTTTGTTTCAGGTGTACAGCAAAGTGACTCAGTTATACATATACATATATCCATTCTCTTTTAGATTCTCGATCTTATGTTCTAATCTGAGTTTGGTTCATCTCTCTGATTTTGGCATATCTAATATTGTACAAACCTGTACTGGATACTATTTACTTATCTTCCTCCTCTTCTTCATTAACTGAGGCTGTAAAATTCAGATCTATAAACTAAAACACATGGTCTCCAACATAATCAACCACTCAAACATCAGCCACCACTATGGTGTAACTGATAAATTTAAGAATATAAAAATGTAAAGCGTCTAATACAGTGTACCTGATCCAATAATGGATCAGTTCTAATATGCAGTCCATGAAGGAAGGAAGGAACAAATGAATGAACAAAGAAACGGAGAAAAGGAAATAGATTTGGAAGCTGCCTGTACATTTTTAGAATTTTAATTCTAACCTGTCTCTAGTATTTGAATAGTCATTTGCATATAGATCATCCTAACTGCTTCAGCCCAACATCATGAGAAATAAGGCTGAAATTAATTTCAAAATGGATTTTCAAGAGAGAGGTGGAGGTCTTATATGCAAGAAAAACCCCATAACATCTCTTTGTTGTCTTCACTGAATCTTTATAATTCCCCAAGACTGGGAACGCATTAAACCTAAGACATACAAATGAAATTGGTCTCTGAATGACAAAAGCCAATCCATTTGTTTTTTATTCACTCAACAAATTTATAATGAGAACCAACAATATGCTTTCACATAAAACACCAAAAGATAATATTGGGCAAGTGAAGTCTACAAATGCAAATTGGTCCTTTCATGCAGTCCAGGCCTGACTCATTTACTCTAGCAATGCCATCTCTCCTTCAGCCCTCTAACATCCCCCTATAGTAAAATACCAAGCTGAGTGTTATCTTCAATAATAATTCTACATCACCTGAAGATCCTCTCTCTTTAACAACACATCCAAAGTTAACATCGACATGATTTCCCCCACCCACCCCCAGAAAAAATTCATGTCTGCTGATTCTTAGTACTAAAGCGTGATGGCCACCCATCTCCAACTCTATTTTCACCAATTATAGAGAAACCACCATTTAAAAATAACTGATTTCCCTCTAAGATCCTTCCTTCTTCAGAGAGCCTCCTTGTTCCACCCCATCTACATGAAGAATTTCTTAACTATGTTGTACATCAGAGAAGATGGACTAGACCTAACTAATCCTGGAGGCATAACAAAATCAGCAGAAATATCTTAGAAAAATATGCTTCTAAGTTTTAAAAGACAAAAGTTAAACTTTCTCTGATTCTGAATGTTCCCTGGAGTATATTTTTTCAATGAATAAAAATCCTGTTTCAAACCATAGCGAGAGGTAGATCCAAATGAACAGACTGTGATGAGAAAATTTTGTTGCTGAATATTCACATCGATTTTTAGAAGAGACCTATACTTTGCAAAATAAGACCTTTTATTACAACAGGCAGTCTATTATATAAATTTAGTAGATGCTTGAAACCCATTCCATTTAATATTGGAGAAGCTTTTTCTCCATTACTTGCTATATACAATATGTAATAATTTACAATTTAGCCTTTTCTAAAATGCCAGGCATTGTGCCTAGGACTGGGAATAAAACAGTAAATAAAACAGACGTGATCTGCCGGCATAGAACATAAAGTGAGTAAAGGATACTAAGTACAATGGATTTGAAACGTAAAGATTGATAATGATTCCACAGAAGAGACTAGGAAAGACTAGTACTAGGTGTATGGCCATGAGCCTCCCAAAGATGCCCATATCCAAATTCCCAGAACCTGTGACTGTTACATTACATAGCAAAAGGAACTTTGCACAAGTAATTAAGGTGGGATGATTATCCTGAATAATATTGGTGGGCCCTATCTAATCACATGAGTCCTAAAAAGTGGAAAACTTTTCCTGACTGTGGTCAGAGAAAGAGATGTGAGGACAGAAGCAAGGTTAGAACAATGTGACACTGCTGTCTTTGAAGATGGAGGAAGAAGGCATTGAGCCAAGGAATGCGGGTGACCTCCAGAAACTGGAAAAGGCAAAGAAATGGATTCCTCCCTACAGTCTCCAGAAAAGAATGCAGCCCTACTGACACTTTCATTTCCAACCCATTGAGACTTGTGTCAGACTCTTGACTTACACAGTTGTAAAATAATTATTGTGTTGTTTTTAAACCACTAAGTTTGTGATAATTTGTTACAGCAGCAATAGAAAATATATATACATACATATATTTAAACTAATATATATGTATATTTAGAATGAAAATATTAGAGCAAACATATATGATCATATGGTTAGGTGGTTGTCTGTTTTATTTGTTATAGACCCATCTGGACTCACATCCTGCTAATTTCTTACTAACGTGACAAGACATTGAACTTATTGAACCTAGAGCTTCAGTCAAAAAATGATTGAGACTTGCTGATCTGTTTAAGGAAGTAAAGTTATTTAGACTCAAACTGGTCATGTGAACTGAGCCTGAGAAAAACATAAACTGCATTTATTCCCCACTACTGAACTGCTCTGGACTCAATAAACTTGCAAAATTTGAAGCCTTGAAGTCACATTCACATAAAAGATCCACAGATCCTGATGAGAGTTGATTTCACTTTAACTTCTCCTGGTTATCTTTACTGCATCTGAATTATCTTTAAGCATTTACTTGATCAACATAGGTCAATAACAAAAGCTCCAAACTAATCTGAAAAGCAAATCAGGCCCACCAAATGAGACACAACAGTCCTTAAACTAGGAAGTTGAGGACTTCAGTATGAGAACTGTCCTAAAATCTTTGAGCAAACTCAAAAAGTTTTGAGTTCAGCTAGTTTCAGGAAAGTGCCTTCCCTTCCGTTAAAGCTGAAGAAACAGTTATAGAGAAGCATTATTGGTGATAGAAACCTAGAGTAAAAATAAACCTGGAAATGTGTTCTGATAACACACCCACCCCACCGTTTTTCCAGATTGGTTCCTGCTTTTTAATTCCAATATTCATTGGCTTGGTCAGATAGTCACGTTAGGCCTAAAATTCTGCAGTTTTATGTAAAAAGGAACTATTATACTGCTTTTCGAGTGCTTTTTCATACTGATATAAATGCATATTTTTGTTTATTAATAGGCTGTACTTATCAATAAAATGTTAATATATAAATGGGTTTCTGATCCTGTGAACCACGCTGTATAACTTAACTCCTCCTGCTCTCACCTCTACACCAACATGAGGGCAGGTCACCAGACATTACCCACACACACAATAAGTCTTTCATTCCCTGAAGAAAAATGCCTTCCTCAACAAGTACTTAACATTATGCCCTGGGAAAAAGAAATATATAAATATTCTTAGATCACCCACAGAACAAGCTTTCTCACCTCTGTGCTCTTTCTTTCTTGTATTCCTGTTCTCACTATTAACCCTCCCTACATTTTCTCCACAGTTATCATATAAATATAATAAGTAATTACAAATTAATTGTTTCAGGCACATTGCCATTTTAATTTTAAAAACTGAGAAGAAGCAAGTGCTAATTCAATTTACCTGTATCCAAATAGTAATTACTGAGCACCTGCTACCTGAAAGTCTCAGTGGCAGGGCCAGGGACACAGCCCTCGCTCTCCTAGAGCTTCTGACCAGTGGAGAAGGCAGATAAGTAACACAGGAATTCCAACAGGAATGAGAGTTATAAAGGGGAAAGTGCCATGAGGGAGAGATATTTCAGGGGATGTTTGTACTCCTTTGCCGGAAGGAGAGAAGAGGAAACATGGGGGAGAGAGGAAGGAAGACGAAAGTCTCCATCAAGCATGAAGAGTAGTGCAATCTAATCAATTAAATAAGTGAGAAATATTTGAATTCCTACAATTAAGTCTACCCTTAAAAAACTAAAATTAAAATAATTATCTGGACAAGCCAAAAAAAGCTACTTACCTTTGATCTCAATTATTTGGATATTACAGATGGAAGAGTCTCTTTCCACTTCACTCTTCTAACACAGAACTTACCTTTTTTAAACCAAAATATCTAACAGAAGGATATTAGTAACATAAATAAGTTTTGTATACTTGACAAATGGGCCATGAAACTGAACATCAGATTAAAACCTCATTAAGAAAAAAAGCAGTGAATGTACAAAAGTGCATACATATTTTCAGTGGCTTACTTAGCATATTTGATACCTAGATACTTTTTAAATGCCCCCCTCCTCTATATAACAAAATTACTCTTCAGTGATAATCGTTATTTTCCTGATTTGTTCTTTAAAGCAACTGACAATTTTCAGAAGGAAAACAAATTTCAAAGTTATTATTCAGATTGAATGAAATATTTCATGTATGAAATTTACATTTACCTAACAAAAATATTACCCCCTGCAATTCACACTGTTTCATTGTTATAATTTTAAAATTTAAATTAAAATTCCAAGTGATCACATAAAATAACAGAATTAAAGTAACTCTATTTCTAGTTCTCTGTCTTTACAATCACTGTCATCATTGTTTATTCTGAATCCGCTGTTTAAATCCATAAAGAATATAATGTTTTTCAAAGGATAATCATAAAAGTGTGTTAATTTGAATCATACATACACATATATTATTAAAACTCAACAATAACCATAGCAATTATTTAGGATTTAGAGAAAAAATGAATTTATGAAAAACATTATCACTGACTTTGAGAATTGCTGGTGCAGACCAACTTCTGGTTGGCTTTATTATTTTTTATAAATTTCTAGAGGCAATGCATCTTCTTAATGATTGCACCCAGGGAAGAATGTGCCCATCACTTCACCCTTTGTATGAACAGTTTTTAACCCAAAGTTGAAGAAAACCATAAAATCACCATTATTTTTAGATGGTATATGTTTACTACGTACAAGAGCAACTTCAGCGTCCTGCCACTGGGCAAAAGGCAGCATGCTCAGAAAGGAGCCCTGTGTTTGGCTTTTAATGCTCTGCTGTCACAGTTTTGAAAGTCTTAACAATTTTACCTTTGAATTTGTGTAGATAAGTGAAGTCTGATGGGGCAATAAAGCATACGCCCTAGACTTAACATGCAGTCCTGCCTCCCAGTGCCTTTAAGGGACAGGTCCTCAGTCACCTGTTCCACAACCCAGCAATTGCTGCCACCCTCCACTCCTGGTGGGGGCCTTGGTACAAGGCAGGATGGGTGGGGGTTATGGGGTAAGGCTACAGAAATCTGTGAGGGTCTATGTGCTCCTAAAAGTATCCCTATACCCTAGAGAACCAAACAACCAAACATTAAATAGCAAATAAAAATAACCTTTCTTGGGTCAATCAAGACTGTAAAAAAAAGGAAAAAAACTTTCTTTTTTTCCCAGGTTTTGAACAGGCCTTACATTTTCATTTTACACTGGGCACTGGGCTCCACAATTACGTGGCCATCCCTGCCTATGTATGTGGTGAGTGTGTGCATGTGTATCTGTTATGTTTGTATTTAAAGGAATAGAATAACTTTCTCTATATTTAATAAAGTAAATTTATCTATAATTTTATAATTTATAGATAAAATAAACTTATATATAACTTTACCATATTTTATCTATAAAATGAAACTACTAATTTTAATAGTTTACAGATCAGGGGAGAAGGAATTTCAACAGAATATTATCTTGTAACTGATGAATTCTTGTAACTGAGTTTCTTGTAACTGATGAATTCTCTTTAAAAATCTTTAAAAATATATTATATGCTAAAAATTGTGATATTCCAGCTTCAGAAGCAGGACATGACATTACTAATATGTTCCTCTTATTAACAAAATCTGCTTTACAACTTTGATTTCTTGACAGGCAAGAGATTTTTGGTCAGAAGCCAAAGTCATCAAATATTAAGAGTGTGGATATACATCAAATGTGTTGAAAAAGCCTTAAAACTCACTAATTTTAGCACATTTGAATTATTCACATAAATTACTTATACTGAAAAATCCTAAATCTTCAATCTCACACCTAAAAAATCTTATGCTTTGTAACTAATCATTTTCAAAATATACCCTCATAACTCTTGAATTATTCCATTCATAATAAAGCAGATGAACAAAATATTCCCATTATAAATTTTTCTTTTTTTTACCTCTATTATTTAAGGAGTCAATATTCATGATCAATATATAGCTGACAATGTCTTCCTTATTTTAAAAATGCAACTAAGTTTTGAATGTGAGTAGTCATAGATACTCCATAGATGGATGTAGATATATATACAAAAAGAATATATTATAAATAAATATATATATATGAAATGATATCAAAAGGACCTTGAAACAAATATTTTTGCATTTGTCTAAATTCAGACATTGTTTCTAACATTCCTGAGAGATAGCTAAAATTGCAAAAAATCTATGACATTGTCACATTTGAAAAAGGTTAAAAGCGATCCAAATTACACCTTCAAAAATGGCCCCCGATCCCTATAGCATTGACTTTATCCCAATGCCATCTAAATTCTAACTTTGTTATTCACCAACATAACCGGAGCAAATTGCCCTTTTCTTTGTCTTCTTTTTATCCTTTAAATTGATGTACGACTCCAGTTTCCTTTCTCCAATCCTGACTGCCTTCTTCAACTAGTATTTAGATACTGTCTCAAGCAAAACAATCATGTATAAATAACCTTCTGGTTGAATTCCATCCCTAGAAACTCCTGTCTCCTGGCTGCACTCTGGGAGCAACCCACGCAGAATGCACTCAAAAGGCCAATCCATGTAAAATCAGGTACTCATTTGTAATTTATCAGATTTTGTACACCGAAAGAACCTCAGCACATACCCAATGGACGGGGTGGGGGAAAACCAGTTACCTACATTGTTCATGTACTCTGAAAGCAGGTCCTGGAGAGCCTGGCGAATGGCATTGCATTCTGCGATAATTCGCTCCCGATGGAAATCCCTCGTGCATGAAGAGTCAGCCAACAGAGCAGCCCCACTGATAATGGCTTCGAGGCGTTTCTCTAGGGATGGTCTTGTTTCCTCCTCAGTCACTGTGAGTGGATCCAAGACAATTAAATTCTAAAGGAAAGATACATTTAGATGGTTAGAACTCCATGATATTCTATTTTTAGGAAAAAATAATTAGTATTTTGTTTTCACTTTTGGAATTCATATGTGATGATAAAGACAACTGTACTTTTACTGCCTCACTCAGTTCATGTATCATTCTATAAAGCAATTATTATTCAGGGCAGTGACAAAAACTGTGAAATTATGAGCATTGATTCTAGTGTCAGTCAAATCTGTATTCAAATCTTGCCCTTCCCATTCACCAATGGTGTGAGCTCACTCAGGTGTCTTATGTACTGTAAGCCTCACCTTCCAGATGTGTAAAACTGGAATATTAACATTGTTTATCTCATAAAACTGCTGTAAGAATGATATGAATGCTTAATACAGTGTCTGGTACATATTAACCGTTCTTTACAATTGTCATTTTCATTTAGCACTTCATTGTTTACAAAATATTTTCACATATATTATCTCATCTTGACAAAACTATAAAGAGGTGGGCAGCAAAGATACTGTTAACCACACATTTCAATTGATGGTGAGTGAGGCTGAGACTGTCTTGCCCAGGGTCATTAAGCTATTAAATGGTAACGCTCAAACAAGTATTAAGGTCTTATAATACCTAATTCAATACTGTTTTCGTTATGCCTCACTGTAAGTCATACAATCTAATTAACCTTAATACTAACATATCAAAGAGAATTCTAAATTTTAATTATTCATCTTAAAAGTAAAATTCCATCTTCCTGTTGATTATAACTTCCAGCCATTTCCCACCATTGAAATCTGACATGTTATTTTTAAGGTTTCCATTAGATACGTCTTCAGGCAACAGAAATCAAGATAATCTACAGACTTTGAAGAAAAGGTGGAGAATATGAGGCTCTAAGGATCCTTTCTTAAAATACAGTAAGAGAGAAAGCCTTTCAAGGTTTGGGCATAATGTCATAATTGGAGAACTAGTTAGTATCAAATGAAAGCTCTCTGTAGAACCTTTAACATAAAATGAAATCATATAGTGATCTTCAGAATGTGTGTGCATGTGTGAGTCTTTACACACAAATATACACACTGAAAATCATTGATCTTCAGAGTGCACAATCATATATATTTACATATATATAGAGAGAGGTATATGTATATTGTGTGTGTATATTGTGTATAGATATAATCTTACACTGATGGTTGCACTATATCGTATTATGATAAATATTTGGGGATCTAAAGTAGCCAGGATAAAATTTTAAAAGCTACAGCTCTAGGCCAAGTTAGGGAGAGAAAACCATTATGGAAAGAAAAATAATATTACAACAATTATACAAAAAGAAAAAATAGTACTGTGTAATGTTCACATATTATATGATATAATATAAAATATAAACTAGAAATAGATGTTATAGAAAATTGGTTAAATATCTTTAAATTATTCAGAAGAATTCTTCCTTTCATGCCTCTATTTCCTTCCTATTTTTCTACTTCTCTACTGAGTATCTCCATTTTTCTCTTTTAGATGGAAACAAATTTTTAAAAAGAAAGAAAATTAATTTTACAAATGCCAAATTTAACATTTTCTTTATCCAATGCATAATTTTTTTGGTGAGATGATAATCCCAACCATGGGCTTGCCCATCAGACAAGGATTCATTTACATCTAAATATACCTCCTTATTTCATTTGCCATTTTTATCATGTCTTCTTTGGCTCACTAATTTAGTACAAACATTCCACCCCAATTTTCATAACAATAATTGACCAATTAAAATCTTTTTGAAAATGTCCCTCCAATGTGACATCATCATTAAGAAGAGACACTGAGGGCAAGAGAATTTTTCTTCGATTGCTCAAATGCAATTAGTAGATGTGATAGGGACAGTTAACATGTTTCCAGCATTGTAATGATAGGAAAAGTTGATTAAATTTGAAATCTATACACCTATAAGTATTACAAGAAGAAGCTAGTAATTTTAGGTGTTCTGGCTGTGATTTCATGTCAGAAAACATCCTCTATTGTAGGAATAAGTTCACCCCAGTTCCTGCTCTCCACGGCCGTTCCCCAAACTATACTAGCCTTTGGATTTTTACTTGTTTGTTGACTTTTAAGACTCAGATTCTTCAAGCTCATCTAAACTCAAACCATTGCCTGCTCTGACATCTGATGCTCACATGCAGCCTCTTGATTCTGCCTAAATCTAATGTCCCCCTATTCATATCCTACAGAAGTTTTCACTAACTTTGTCATTGAGTCAATTAAAAGGTGAGGTTTTTTTAAATAACTTTAATGTTCTATGAAATATCACTGGATATTTGAGACCTACTGAAATAAAGAACGATCTCTTCTGGACATCAGTGAGATGATGAAATAGGAAGTTCCATACGTCATACCCCTAAAGAAATACTGATTTTAACAATAACAATAATGAGAATACCTTTATGAAACCCTGGGAGAAGAACTGAGAGGTTCCAGTACCCACGTGGAGCAAAAACATCAAAGAACAGAAGCACTGAAGAGGATAAGAAGAACAGTTTCACTTTACCCATGTCACCTCTCTCCCAAGGCAACACAGCTCAGACCAAGAGAGACTCACCTTGGCCTGCAACTTCTCCCGTTGGGAAAAGCGAAAACAAAGTGAACACTTGGCTCCCCAGCCTTGCGGGAAGGTGTCCAAGAGTCCCATTTCCATCTCTCCACACCCACAACACTGAGGGGATTGAAATAGCTAAATAATCTGGGGACAGCAAAGAGTAAAGAAAAAGGGTAGGAGCTCATAGAAACCAGTATACAGATATCAAAAACCAGCAGCAGATCCTACTAACTAGATTACAGACTCTAATAAGAGCCCTGACCATGAACCCAGTAGGACCCCCACCTGCAGACCCCATGATTAGCCACTGTGCACCCCCAGTGCTCCATGCAGCCCCCTCCTGTAGCCAACACTCCATGCTCCCCTGCAGACAATGCATGTGAGCTCCCACAGAGAGCACACAGATACTGTCATCCAGCTGAATCTACTGGATTGGGAAAAGGTGCACAACACTGAACAAACACTTCAGGGCACTGCCCTAGAGAAAATAAATAGGAGGCTCTCAACGCCTGGCCTGGCTTTGTGGGATCAAGAGAAGACAGAGTCTAAGACTTCTCCTTCACAGGAAACAAGAGGAATGGAGCAAGTGCATCCATAGAAAGAATCTAAGAGACCCCCAATATCTCTGGCAAGGCTGACTCGTGAAGACCTTTCTCCCTGAAGCTAGTCAGTAAAACCTGGAGGAAGTGACTGCTTCTTCAAATGTGAAGACAGGAATACAAGGTTTCAAGGAACATGAAGACTCAAAGAAATATGATATTACCAAAGGAACAAAATAAACTCTAGTAGCTGACCCCAAAGAAATGGAGATTTATTAATTGCCTGAAAAAGAATTCAAAATAATCATCTTAAAGAAGTTCAGTTAGATAAAAAAGAACACAGATAGACAACTCAACAAAATCAGGAAAATAATACATGAGTAAAATGAGAAGTTTCAGAAAAAGAAACCATAAAAAAAGAACCAAACAGAAATCCTGGAGCTGAAGAATATAATGAATGAACTACAAATCCACTAGAGAGACTAAACAACAGACTAGAGCATGCAGAAGAAAAGATCAGCAAACTCAAGGACAGATCATTTGAAATTATCTAGTCAGAGTTACAAAACGAAAAAACAATTAAAAAGAATTAATAAAGCCTACAGCACTTAAGGGACACCATCCAAAAAACCAATATACACATTATTGGATTCATAGAAGGAACAGAGAAAGAGAAAGTGTTAAAGATCTTATTTAAAGAAATAATGACAGAAAACTTCACAAATTGGGGAGGGAAATAAATAACCAGATACATGAAGTACAGAGAACCCAAACAAGATTGAACATAAAGACATCTTCATGAAGGCAAATTATAATCAAACTGTCAAACATCAAAGACAAAAAGTGAATTTTGAAAGCCGCAAGAGAAAAGCAACTCATCTATCACTAGGGAGCCCCCCATAACACTATGAGCAGATTTCTCGACAGAAACCTTGCAGGCCAGGAAAGAGTGGGATGATATACTCAAAGTGCTTAAAGAAAAAAAGAGGGTCAACTAAAAATATTATAACTGGCAAAGCTATTCAGAAATGAAGGAGAGATAAAGACATTCCGACACAAACAAAAGCTGAGGAAGTTCATCACAACTAGACCTGTGTTACAAGAGATACTAAAGAGATATCTTCAAATAGAAGCAAAGGATGCTAACTAACAATGTGAAAACATATGAAAGCATAAAACTCATTGGTAAAGGTAAATATATAGTTAAATTCAGAATACTATAATATTGTAATAATGGTGGGTAAATCACTTAGAGTCTAATATAATAGTTAAAAGACAAAAACATTAAAAATAACTATAGCTACAAAATTTTCCTAATGGATACATAACAAAAAGATGTAATGGTGATGTCAATAACATAAAATGTGGGGGGAATAAAAGTAGAGTTTTTGTATGTGATCAAAATTAAGTTGTTATCCGTTCAAAATAGACTATCATAACTATAAAATTTGTTATGCTAAACACATTATAATCATAAAGAAAAAACCTGTGGTAGATACATAAAAGATAAATATTAAGTAATCAAAGCATACAACCATAAAAACTCATCAAATCACAGAGAAAAATAACAAGAGAGAAATAAAGGAACAAAAGAACTACAAAATAGTCAGAAAATAATTAACAAAATGGCAATAGTAAGTCCTCACCTACCAATAAGTACTTGAAATGTAAATGTACTAAATTCTCCAATCATAAGACATAGAGTGGCTGACTAGATTCAAAAACAAAAACAAAAGTCCTAAATCCAACTATATGTTGCCCAAAAGATACTTACATTAGCTTTAAGGAAATTGAAGGAATGGAAAAAGATATTCCATGAAAATGGTAACCAAAAGAAAGCAGGGGTAGCTATAATTATATCAAACAAAATAGGCTTTAAGTAAAAAACTGTCATGAGACAAAGAAGGACATTATATGATGGTAAAAGTGTCAGTCAAAAGAATATAACAATTATAAATATATATTGCACCCAATATCAGGGCACCTAAATACATAAAGCAAATATTAACCAATTTGAAGGGAGAAATAGACAAAAATACAATAATAGTAGGGAACTTCAGTACTCCACTTTCAGTAATGGATAGTTCAACCAGACAGAAAATAAATAAGAAAACACTGGACCTAAGCTACCATTAGGCCAGATGGACTATAGACATATACAAAGCATGCCATCTGATAGCATCAGAATATACATTCTCAAGTATACACAGAACATTCTGCAGGATAGATCATATGTTAAGCCATAAAACTGGTCTTAAATTTAAGACTGAAATCATATCGAGTATCTTTTTCACCCACATGATATGTGCAATAATAATAGGAAGCAATAATAGGTGTAAAATTAGAAAATTCACATATATATTAAAACTAAACAACACATTCCTGAACAACCAATGGATCAAAGAAGAAATCAAAGAAAAATTTTAAAATATCTTGAGACAAATGAAAATGGAAACATAACATACGAAAACTTATGACATGCTGCAAAAGCAGTTTTAAGAGAAAAGTTAATAGCAATAAATGCCTACATTAAGAAAAAAAGAAAGACCTAAAAAAAACAACCAAACTTTACACCTCAAGAAACTAGAACTAGAAGAACAGACTAAGCCCAAAGTTAAAAAAGGAAGGAAATAATGAAGATGAAAACAAATAAATGGAATAGAAACTAGAAAAACAATAGAAAAGATCAACAAAAAATTAGTTGGTTTCATGAAAAGATAAACAAAATTGACAGACCTTTAGCTAGACTAACTAAAAAAAAAAGAGAGAGAAGACTCAAATAAATATAAATGTAAATGAAACAGGAGACACTACAATTGACTCCACAGAAATACAAAGAATTGTAAGAGACTATGATAAACAATTATGTAGCAATAAATCGGATAACCTAGAAGAAATGTGTAAATTCCTAGAAATATACAGGCTACCAAGACTGAATCATGAAGTAATAGAAAATCTGGACAGATCGAGATTGAATCAATAATTTAAAATTTCCCAACAAAGAAAAAAACCAAGATCAGATGTTTCACTAGTGAATTCTACCAAATATATAAGAACTAATATCAATCCTGCTCACACTTTTCCAAAAACTTAAAGAGAAGGGAACATTTCCAGACTCATTTTGAGGCCAGCATTACCCTAACACCAAAGCTACCTGATTTGGATATTTCAAGAAAAGAAAAGTACAGGCCAACATTCCTGATGAATAGATGGAAAAATCCTCAACAAAATGCTAGCAAACTGAATCAACAGTATGTTAAAATGTTCATACAGCATATCCAAGTGGATTTATCCCTGGGATGCAAGAATGGTACTACCTATGCAAATCAATAAATGTGATATACCACATTAACAGAATGAAGGATAAAAATCATATTTTCTCAGTAGGTGCTGCAAAAGCATTTGACACAATTCAACATCCTTCATGATAAAAACTCTCAAAAAATTAGGTATACAAGGAATGTATATCATCACCATAAAGGCCATATATGACAAGCTCACCATTAACATCATAGTCAACAGTAAAAAGCTAAAAGCCTTTCCTCTAAGACCAAAACAAGACAAAGATGCCCATTCTTGCCATTTTTATTTAACATAGTACTGGAAGTCCTAGCCAAAGCAATTAGACAAAAAACAGAAATAAAAGGCATCCAAATTGGAGAGGAAGAAGTAAAATTGTCTCTTTCAGCAGATGACATGATCCTATATATAGAAAACTCTAAAGATACCACCAAAAAACTGTTAGAACTAATAATAAATTCAGTAAAATTGCATGATAAAAATCAACAATATAAAATCAGTTGCATTTCTATATACTAATAATGATTATTCAGTAAATACTTAGGCATAATTTAAACAAGGAGATTATAGATCTGTATACTGACAACTATAAAGCATTGATTAAAGAAACTAAACAATAAAATAAAATAATAAACAAATAAATAAATAGAAGGATATTCCATGTTCATGGATTGGAAGAATTAATATTGTTAAAATGTCGATAAAACCCAAAGCAATCTACCAATTCAATACAATTCCTACCAAAATTCCAAAGGCATTGTTCACAGAAGTAGAAAAAACAATCCTACAATTCATATGGAATTACAAAAGATCCCCAATAGTCAAAACAGTCTTGAGGAAGGAAGACAAAGCTGGAGGCATCACACTTCCTGATTTCAAACTATTTTACAAAGCTGTGGTAATAAAAACAGTATGGTACTGGCATAAAAGCTGCCACATAGACCAACATAACAGGAGAGAGAGCCCAAAAATAAACCCATGCTTACTACAGTCAAGGATCTTCAACAATGGTGCCAACAACACAAAATGGGGAAAGTATAATCTCTTTAATAAATGGTGCTGGTAAAACTGGATAATTGCATGCAAATTTACTAAGATCTTATGTTAAGTGTTCTTACCATAAACTATTAATAATAATAATAACAACAATAATAATAAAGGGAGTCAGAGGAACCTTTGGGTGGTGAAGGATATTCTTATGGCCTTGATAGTGGTGATGGTTTCAGAAGTGTATACTTATTCCCAAAATCATCTAGTTGTATACATTAAACATGTCCAGCTTTTTACATGTCAATCATACTGCAATAAAGTAGTTTATAAAAAAGAAACAAAACTCATCTTAATAAAATAATAATCTCTTCTGAACTAGTATAGCAGTGTGTTGAAACACTCTTTCAGTATCTTTTCATGGCATTAATTTCATGAAAGACAAAGAACAGGATGCTTTATTTTCAGGATCCCACTCTAATGAACGTAGAACATATTTTCTCTTTTTTCTAGGTTCTGCCCAATATAAACTTACCTCCTTAACACTTCGATTGCTGACAAGAAAATATTTTTTCAAAAAAGTAAGAGTCCTAACTTCATTATCTTCTATTGGATTGCTGCATTTTAGGAGGCAGTATAGTTTAAGGATTACAAGATCTAGGAGCAGTTAGCATGGGTTTGAATCCTGGCTCATTAGCTATGAGAAAATTTATCTATGTTGTTATCATCCTCTGTATTCTCAATTTTATATAACCTCCAATCCACCCACTTTCTACTACTCTTAGGAAACGGAGATGAGACCATCTGGGAAACCTCTCCATTTACGTCTATCTCAATATGCTTTTCCATCCATTTTTTCTTCTCATCTGTCTTCAAGGAAGATCTCTCCTTCTCCCTCTCCTTTCCCCTCTCTCTCTTTTACCCCCCAACCACCACTTTCTTTTCAAGGCTAACTTCTCTTTCTGTGCTCTTATCTCAAGCCTTCTTCAGTTATTCCTTTCTTATATTTTGAGTCTATCTTCAGAGCCTACTATGTACCAGATAGTAGGAACGGGTAATAAAATTGACAGCATCCTTGCCCACTTCACAGGGCTCACAGCCTAGAGGTACTGACAAATATTAACCAAATAATCACATAAATATCAATATATAACTACAATGTGGCTACGTGGTATAAATAAAAAGAATATGAAAGTTTATAAATTAACCAGGCATACCTCTGGGCAATTTGGTGCATAATCAAGATGATTAAAGGCAAAGCAGATGTAAGTTCCAGAGAACTCACAGGATTTTCAGGGAGGGCTTTGGATTTCGACAGAACATGGAATTTAAAATTTGGAGTTAATCTTATCCAGATCTTATTTTATCAGGTCAACTTGAACAGGCACCTGGGTTATAATTATGTGAAACTTAAAGCAAGAGGCAGAATACTCTGAAACCTGAAAACAAACAAAAGGGAAGAGACAGATTCTACCCCTAAAATAATATAGTTAAAGCATCTAATCTGAACTTAAAAAGACACCGAAAACTGCCTAAAAGGCAAGGAAAAGGGCTGTTCAATCAGAAAGAGAATATATGTTACATTTATCTATAGAACAGGACTATAGGAAAATCAGATCCTGTGAAAGAATGATAAAGTTGTAAAATCATATGCATACTCATAGGTATTTTAAAATATAAAAGATGTATATGACCCAGGACTGAGAGTGTGATAACCAACCCAAATAATGATACAGGGAATAACTTAAAATGTACTAAATCTTTTACTGGAGTAGCTGTAGTTTAAATCATCATTGCTGATCATTTTTTTCTTTGCCCACTAAAGCCTATCTTTCAGGAAAGAACTACAATGTAAGAGTTATTTTATTCAATATGAGTTACGGTGAAAGAAAATCCTGTAGCCTTGAGAAACACAGAAACGTTAACTTTTGAGAAGACTGAGATCCTGGCTCTCATGTATTTGGAAGTGAACAATGTAAGGTGAATCTATACAAAATAAGTTGGAAAGATTTCCAGAATACATTGTAGAATAAAAAAAGTTGCAGAATGGTATGTGCAGCGACATCATATATATTAAAAAAACAAGCACACTATAATACTTGAGATTTTCTCTGAGTACATATAAGTATTTCGGAGCCTAGGAAAAAGTTTAAGAAAACATACCAGTGCCATGACAATTGCTATCTCTGAAAAGAACCGGATTGGAGTGGTGGTCAAATTTTTAATTTTATGATTATAGCCTAATTGTGTATTACTTCTGAAACTTAAAACTAATTTTAAAAAAATTAAAATTCTTAAAATTTTAAAAAGAAAATGGCAATTATGAATCAAACACTTATTATTATTTTGGATTCTAGATATTAATCAACTATTTTGGAATCATAATAGAAAAATATAATGTTTCCATTAATTACCAGAATGAAATATGATATTAAGTTTTCACATTAATTAGCTTGAAGGATTTTAATTTTGCTATGTTGGGTTTCATCATTACAAATATGTTTGGTTAATATATGTCTTTTAAAAAATAAAGACATGACCTCATGTACCAGGTCATGTACCAGGGCACTCTTTCAGTCAGCTTAGAAGCCAGAACACCTGAGTGTGAATCTTGGCCTTTCACTCACATTGAGAGAGTGATTTAAACTGCCTAAGCCTTTATTTCATCCCTGTAAAGTGGGGAAAATAAAACCCGCACCTTTCATATAAAATTTTATTTAATGTAGCTTTATAACATATTTTAATAACTGATGGGATAGGTCCCACCTCAGTTTCTTGCTAATATTATTTTTACCTTTACATGCACTACCATCTATTCCTGATGATCAGTGAATAGAATGCTACAAAGGAAGCTACACTTGCTAAAACAGAATTCTCTATATACCACACAGATATGTATCAGATAGTCATTCATTCCACAAATATTTATTAATCCTCTAATACACTTCAGATCCTGAGCAAGGCTTTGGTCATGCCTTACCAGGACATGTAGGAAGTTATAAAAAATCGTTTAAACAAGCTGAAGCATAAAACCAACAAGTTGGGAAAAGTTTTCTGTATGTTAATAAACATGATATAATAAACCCTATTCATTCACACACTCTATATGCTGTGATGAGATTGATCCAGTTTACATTCAAAACACTAAAAGTCTTACACCTATTCTCCAAAGTGAAATTGCCTATCAAAAGAGATGTAGCTATGATTATAATCAAGTACCAACATTCTTCACAAAAACACATGCAGTGCTTCAAGTTGGGAGCAGCAGAAATAATAACCACATAGCATAAATAAAGTTTCTCAAGCACCTACATTATCAATCTTCAGAGTGAGTGATGAAAATGGAACAAAATTCTCCTTATGATTATCAACAGAAAATGCTATTGACAGAACTCACAGGCTCTCCTTTGTCTGGTATATCCCTTATTTTAATGTTTCCACCTAAATAATCTAAAGAATGGAAGCTTCAGATATTAAAAATGTAAAAGAAGGTAAAATGTGAGTAATAAACTATAAATTAGCAAGATTATCAATAAATATTACTAGTAAATTATTAAATGAGTGTAACTTACACAAAGTTTACATATTCAGCTATATAAAATCAAAATGTATATAACTCACATTCTGTTGTATATTAGTTAATAAAACAGAAGAATAGAAAATATTTAAGAAAGTCATTCAACATGCTTATAAAACAAATTAGATATGTACATACTCCCTTAAATTTTTTTCTCTAAATTATAGGTATAGAACATTTGAATAGCTCAATGATTACTAAGAAGGTAGTTTTACCAGAACACCAATAAAAAAATTTCAATTATCTAATTCATTTCACCTGAGGTAGTAACCTCTTCTCCTAGACATATTTCTGTCAGAGTTCAGCAATTCAATCTATGCACAGCACCACCTCACGGATTGTTTGCTTCAGATTTTATCTGGTTATACCAAAACTAAAATAAACTTCAAGAATTCTTCTATTTTCAAAACCTCTGTTTAAAAGGACTTTAATGTAAGCACTTCCAAGAAGCTGTCGCGTTCACTGTAATATTGAATATAATATTGAATAAATCTTAGAACATATTCATTTCTTAATTTTATTTTTCTATTATTTTATACAGCAGGTTCTTATTAGCTATCTATTTTATACACATCAGTGTATACATGTCAATCCCAGTCTCCCAATTCATCCCACCCACCCCCACCCCCCCCCACCCCCCGCTTTCCCCCTTGGTGTCCATAAGTTTCTTCTCTACATCTGTGTCTCTATTTCTGTCCTGCACACTGGTTCATCTGTACTATTTTTCTAGATTCCACATATATGTGTTAATATACAATATTTGTTTTCCTCTTTCTGACTTACTTCACTCTGTATGACAGTCTCTAGGTCCATCCACGTCTATACAAGTGACCCAATTTCGTTCCTTTTTATGGCTGAGTAATATTCCATTGTATATATGTACCACATCTTCTTGATCCATTCATCTGTCGGTGGACATTTAAGTTGTTTCCATGTCCTGGTTATTGTAAATAGTGTTGCAATAAACAATGGGGTGCATGTGTCTTTTTGAATTATGGTTTTCTCTGGGTATATGCCCAGTAATGGGATTGCTGGGCCATATGGTAATTCTATTTTTAGTTTTTTAAGGAACCTCCATAATGCTCTCCATAGTGGTTCTATCAATTTACATTGCCACCAACAGTGCAAGAGGGTTCCCTTTTCTCCACACCCTCTCCAGCATTTGTTGTTTATAGATTTTCTGATGATGCCCATTCTAAGTGGTGTGAGGTGATACCTCATTGTAGTTTTGATTTGCATTTCTTTAATAATTAGTGATGTTGAGCAGCTTTTCATGTGCCTCTTGGCCACCTGTATGTCTTCTTTGGAGAAATGTCTATTTACGTCTTCTTCCCATTTTTTGATTGGGCTTTTTGTTTTTTTAATATTGAGCTGTATGCACTGTTTATATATTTTGGAGATTAATCCTTTGTCCATTGATTCATTTGCAAATATTTTCTCCCATTCTGAGAGCTGTCTTTTCGTCTTGTTTATACTTTCCTTTGCTGTGCAAAAGCTTTTAAGTTTCATTAGGTCCCATTTGTTTATTTTTTATTTTATTTCCAATACTCTAGGAGGTGGGTCAATAAACATCTTGCTGTGATTTATGTCAAAGAGTGTTCTTCCTATGTTTTCCTCTAAGAGTTTTATAGTGTCTGGTCTTACATTTAGGTCCTTAATCCATTTTGAGTTTATTTTTGTGTATGGTGTTAGGGAGTGTTCTAATTTCATTCTTTTAAATGTAGCTGTCCAGTTTTCCTAGCACCACTTATTGAAGAGACTGTCTTTTCTCCATTGTATATCTTTGCCTCCTTTGTCATACATTAGTTGACCATAGGTGTGTGGGTTTATCTCCATTTTTTTCCCTCAAGATTGCTTTGCCTATTCAGGGTCTTTCGTGTCTCTGTACAAATGTTAAGATTTTTTGTTACATTTCTGTACAAGATGCCATTGGTAATTTGATAGGGATTGCATTGAATCTGTAGATTGCTTTGGGTACTATAGTCATTTTCACAATGTTGATTCTTCCAATACAGAACATGGTATATCTCTCCATCTGTCTGTGTCATCTTTGATTTCTTTAATCAGTGTCTTATAGTTTTCTGAGTACAGGTCTTTTACCTCATAGGTGGGTTTATTCCTAGGTATTTTGTTCTTTTTGTTTCTATGGTGAATGGGATTGTTTCCTTAATTTCTCTTTCTGATCTTTCATTATTAGTGTATACGAATGCAAGTGATTTCTGTGCATTAATTTTGCATCCTGCAAACTTACCAAATTCATTGATTAGCTCTAGTAGTTTTCTGGTGGCATCTTTAGGATTATCTATGTATAGTATCACATCAACTGCAAGCAGTGACAGTTTTACTTCTTCTTTTCCAATTTGTATTCTTTTATTTCTTTTTCTTCTCTGATTGCCATGGCTAGGCCTTCGAAAACTATGTTAAATAAGAGTGGTGAGAGTGGACATGCTTCTCTTGCTCCTGATCTTAGAGGAAATGGTTTCAATTTTTCACCATTGAGAATGCTGTTTGCTGTGGGTTTGTCGTATATGGCCTTTATTATATTGAGGTAGGTTCCCTCTAGGCCCACTTTCTGGAGAGTTTTTATCATAACTGGGTGTTGAATTTTGTCAAAAGCTTTTTCTGCATCTATTGAGATGACCATATGATTTTTATTCTTCAACTTGTTAATATGGTGTATCACATTGATTGATTGGTGTATATTGAAGAATCCTTGCATCCCTGGGATAAATCCCACTTGATCATGGTGTATGATCCTTTTAATGGGTTGTTGGATTGTGTTTGCTAGTATTTTTTTGAGGATTTTTGCATCTATATTCATCTGTAATATTGGTCTATAATTTTCTTTTTTTGTGGTATCTTTGTCTGGTTCTGGTATCAGGGTGATAGTGGCCTCATAGAATGAGTTTGGGAGTGTTCCTTCCTCTGCAATTTTTTGGAAGAGTTTGAGAAGGATGGCTGTTAGCTCTTCTCTAAACGTTTGATAGAATTCACCTGTGAAGCCATCTGGTCCTGGATTTTTGTTTGTTGGAAGATTTTTAATCACAGTTTCAATCTCAGTACATGTGACTGGTCTGTTCATATTTTCTATTTCTTCCTGGTTCAGTCTTGGAAGGTTATACCTTTCTAAGAATTAGTCCATTTCTTCCTGGTTGTCCATTTTATTGGCATAGAGCTGCTTGTAGTAGTCTCTTAGGATGCTTTGTATTTCTGCGGTGTCTGTTGTAACTTCTTTTTCCTTTCTAATTTTATGAATTTGAGTCCTCTCCCTCTTTTTCCTGATGAATCTGGCTAATGATTTATCAATTTTGTTTATCTTCTCAAAGAACCAGCTTTTAGTTTTATTTATCTTTGCTATTGTTTTCTTTGTTTCTATTTCATTTGTTTCTGCTCTAATCTTTATGATTTATTTCCTTCTACTAACTTTGGGTTTTGTTTGTTCTTCTTTCTCTAGTTCCATTAGGTGTAAGGTTAGATTGTTTATTTGAGATTTTTCTTGTTTCTTGAGGTAGGATTGTATTGCTATAAACTTCCCTCTTACAACTGCTTTCACTGCATCCCACAGGTTTTGGATCATCGTGTTTTCATTGTCATTTGTCTCTAGGTATTTTTTGGTGTCCTCTTTGATATCTTCAGTGATCTCTTGGTTATTTAGTAATGTATTATTTACTCTCCATGTATTTGTGTTTTTTACATTTTTTTTACCTGTAATTTATTTCTAATCTAGTAGCGTTGTGGTCAGAAAAGATGCTTGATATGATTTCAATGTTCTCAAATTTACCGAGGCTTGATTTGTGACCCAAGCTGTGATCTATCCTGGAAAATGTTCCATGTGCGCTTGAGAAGAAAGTGTAATCTGCTGTTTCCGGATAGAATGTCCTATAAATATCAATTAAATCTATCTGATCCATTGTGTCATTTAAAGCTTGTGTTTCCTTATTAATTTTCTATCTGGATGATCTTTCCATTGGTGTAAGTGAGGTGTTAAAGTCCCCCACTAGTATTGTGTTACTGTTGATTTCCTCTTTTATAGCTGTTAGCATTTGCCTTATGTATTGTGGTGCTCCTATGTTGGATGAGGATATATTTGTAATTGTTATATCTTCTTCTTGGATTTATCCCTTTATCATTATGTAGTGTCCTTCCTTGTCTCTTGTAACATTCTTTATTTTAAAGTCTATTTTATCTGATATGAGGATTGCTACTCCAGCTTTCTTTTGATTTCCATTGGCATGGAATATCTTCTTCCATCCCCTCACTTTCAGTCTGTATGAGTCCCTAGGTCTGAAGTGGGTCTCTTGTAGACAGCATATATATGGGTCTTGTTTTTATATCTATTCAGCGAGCCTGTGTCTTTTGGTTGGAGCATTTAGTCCATTCACATTTAAGGTAATTATCAATATGTATTTTCCTATTACCATTTTCTTAATTGTTTTGGGTTTGCTTTTTAGGTCTTTTTCTTCTCTTGTGTTTCCCACTTAGAGAAGTTCCTTTAGCATTTGTTGTAAAGCTGGCTTGGTGGTGTTGAATTCTCTTAGCTTTTGCTTGTCTGTAAAGCTTTTGATTTCTCTGTCGAATCTGAATGAGATCCTTGCCGGGTAGAGTAATCTTAGTTGTAGGTTTTTCCGTTCTATCACTTTAACTATATCATGCCACTGCCTTCTGGCTTGTAGAGTTTCTGCTGAGAAATCAGCTGTTAACCTTATGGAAGTTCCCTTGTATGTTATTTGTCATTTTTCCCTTTTTTGCCTTCAGTAATTTTTCTTTGTCTCTAATTATTGTCAGTTTGATTACTATGTGTCTCAGCGTGTTTCTCCTTGGGTTTAACCTGCCTGGGACTCTCTGCACTTCCTAGACTTCAGTGGCTATTTCCTTTCCCATGTTAGGGAAGTTTTCAACTATAATCTCTTCAAATATTTTCTTGGGTCCTTTCTCTCTCTCTTCTCCTTCTGGGACCCCTATAATGCGAATGTTGGTGTGTTTATTGTTGTCCCAGAGGTCTCTTAGGCTGTGTTCATTTCTTTTCATTCTATTTTCTTCATTCTGTTGTTCAGCAGTGAATTCCATCATTCTGTTTTCCAGGTCACTTATCCGTTCTTCTGCCTCACTTATTCTGCTATTGATTCCTTGTAGTGTACTTTTCATTTCAGTTATTGTATTGTTCTTCTCTGTTTGTTTGTTTTTTAATTCTTCTAGGTCTTTGGTAAACATTTCTTGCATCTTCTCGATCTTTGCCTCCATTCTTTTTCTGAGGTCCTGGATCATCTTCACTATCATTATTCTGAATTCTTTTTCTGGAAGGTTGCCTATCTCCACTTCATTTAGTTGTTTTTCGGGGGTTTTATTTTGTTCCTTCATCTGGTACATAGTCCTCCGCCTTTTCATTTTGTCTATCTTTCTGTGAATGTGGTTTTTCTTCCACAGGCTTCAGGATTGTAGTTCTTGCTTCTACTGTCTGCCCTCTGGTGGATGAGACTATCTAAGAGGCTTGTGCAAGTTTCCTGATGGGAGAGACTAGTGGTGGGTAGAGCTGGGGATTGCTGTGGTGTGCAGAGCTCAGTAAAACTTTAATTCGCTTGTCTGCTGATGGGTGGAGCTGAGTTCCCTCCCTGTTGGTCATTTGGCTTGAGGTGACCCAGCACTGTCGCCTACAGGCCCTTTGGTGGGGCTAATGGAGGACTCTAGGAGGGCTCATGCCAAGGAGTACTTCCCAGAACTTCTGCTGCCAGTGCCCTTGTCCTCACGGTGAGGCACAGCCACCCCCCGCCTCTGCAGGAGACCCTCCAACACTAGCAGGTAGGTCTGATTCAGTCTCCTATGGGGTCACTGCTCCTTCCCACTGAGTCCTGGTGCACACACTACTTTGTGTGTGCCCTCCAAGAGTAGAGTCTCTGTTTCCCCCAGTCCTGTCGAAGTCCTGCAATTAAATCCCACTAGCCTTCAAAGTCTTATTCTCTGGGAATTCCTCCTCCCACTGCCAGATCCCCAGGTTGGGAAGCCTGACGTGGGGCTCAGAACCTTCACTCCAGTGGATGGACATCTGTGGTATAACTGTTCTCCAGTTTGTGAGTTACCCCCCCAGCGGTATTCGGATTTGATTTTATTGTGACTGCGCCCCTCCTACCGTCTCAATGCAGCTTCTCCTTTGTCTTTGGATGTGGGGTATCTTTCTTGTGAGTTCTAGTGTCTTCCTGTCGATGACTGTTCAGCAGTTAGTTGTGATTCCAGTGTTCTCGCAAAAGGCCGTGAGCACACGTCCTTCTACTCCACCATCTTGAACCAATCTCTTAGTATATATTCTTAACAGAATATTGCTGACTAAAGCAACACATTTTAATGAAGGAGCAAGTTAAGTCTTTGTTATTGATTATCTGTTTGGAAATACGTGTTTACATGTTTGTTTTATCTCTACTCATAGTCTGTTTTTAAACCATGCATAAAAAGAAGGTCCTAAAAATATGTAAGCAATGATGATTACCTTATTTTGTCTACATTGAACATACAGACAATACAGATAATTTTTATATACAATAATGTCACTAAAAATATTACAGATGCTCCAAAATTTTTAAGTAGTGTTAATTCTTCTTAATTGTCTCAGTAATGTCATGTGTGTCCTACCTTCTAGGTCCAAACTGATTGCATACCTAATTGAATACAAACCTGTAAAATTGAAACAAACGTTTGAATAGTTCCTACCATGTCCAAGGTTTATGCCAGCTGTTACGTCTGTGGAGTTCTCCCAGAAAGCAATTCATCAACAAAGGAGAGAAAATGTACAGAGGGGGCAACTGAAAAAAATAAATAATCCCATTTGTGCTCTATTTGATTCCACCTTCCACTTCTGTCTATAATTATATCCTTTGGGAGAAATAACAGGTTAAGTACAAGCTCTAGATTCATGAGTGGACTGTGCATAGTAGAGCACAGAAAAAAGAGTAGCCAATGTGGCACAGTCATACCAAGTAACTGTAAGACTCTAAAAGTCATGTCTGCCCTAAAATCCCTTGAAAAAAGAGGAGTGAAAGCATGACTGCTAGGTGGTAACAATTTCTCAATAACAGCATCCTCCAGATGCTCTTGATGTGGTCCCTAACTCCTTTCTCATGTTCTCTAGAGCAGCATTATTTTAAAATTGTGGAGATAATATTCTGAATATTTTAAAATTACAACAATTAAAGATGTCTTGGCATGAAAAAAGTTAAGAATTGGCCTTTTTGCCTCAAGTTGAATATGTAGTTAAATAGACATTAACTCAAATATTTCTAAATAATTTTCTAGTTAACTGTGGCTAGGGAAAAAAATAATTTGCTTGAGTCATTGTGTTTGAAAATCTATATTTAGAATGTATTAACCTATAAGATAACCAAAATTATCATTTTGGATTCTCCATAAAGCCTGCAGTCTTGATAAGAAATTGGGATAAAACTGTATTCACTCCAAAGTACACTCTAGAGTGCTGTCCAAAACAACTTTTTGTGATGATGAAAATTTTCTGTATCTACAATGGCCAGTACAGTAGCCACCTGCTACATATAGCTATTAAACACTTAAAATGTGGCTAGCACAACTGAGGAACTGAATTTTTAATTTTATTTAATTGTGATTGGCTTCATTTTAAATTCAAATAGCTACATCTGGCAAATGGCTAGTATATTGAACAACACAGCTCTAGAAATTGCTTTTCATTTTATTTTTCATGATGTGAAATTCTTTTGTTATGATATCTTGTTAGCTGGATTTCACTAGGTAAAAGGGAGTGATGACTCCCATGTAGCAGGTTGAAGAGATCGATACCTCTGTACTGTCATTTGTTGCTTAGAGAACCTCCCTTACAATATAGAACCACCACTGGTGCCTATTATCTACACTAAAAGTGGTTGATTGATTGTGATTAAAAGCACTGTTTCCCTAAACTGGCAGGTATCTTTGGAGAAAGCACTGGGAGAGGACTGAATTTTAAGCTGTTTTAAGTCATCAAGGTTTAGTTTATCAGGTCTTTTGCCTTATGACTAGTTAAAAATAAGTTAGTTAAAATAAAAGAAACAGAGGCAGCTCAAGAGAATATGCATCACAGTGTGGAGGGGCATGAAGCAAGTCTCAGGTGGCTAGGATACAGATACTGGGTATCAGTGGGAAAAGAGGAAACAGATACTCTGAGAAAAAAGAATTCTGACAGGAAGGATGGGAAGCACCACCAAAGATGATGTTCACCTATTCCACAGTTTAATCCATGATGCTTCATTTTATAGCCTTCTCTTTTTTAATTCAAGACAGATATTGCTGGTGCTGTTCATAATACGGTATGGATGTATAACTAGAAACATCAGTCCATGGCTTAATGTCTTTTCCAAGTTAAGAATACGTATAGAAAAATCAACTGATTTTGCACTTACTGCTGTTCAGATCTTTTTGCTTTACTAGATACATAATGACATATTCAAAAAGTTGGTCAGAAAAATGTTAAAACAAGATCATTCCTTCTGCTATTCTTTGCTCTTTTAGAGATTTTACCAAAGGCCTATGTTTTCCTTAAGTGCTTAATAAATCTGATTTAGATATTTAATTATCTTAATAAACAAGAACATGTGAGATACAAGGAGGAGGAGAGAAGGACAAAGAGAGGGGAGGGAGATGCAAATAAGGTAAAGGAGGAGGGAAAGAGACGAAAGATGAAAGGGAAGTTGAGGAGGGACTGAGAGGAATGGGGGGGGAAGGAGGATAGAGGAAAGCAAAGGAAATGAGAAGAAAGAAAGTGAAGGAAAAGAAGCAGTTTGCTAAAACCTCCTGTGTCATGCACATTGGCAGTAATGAAACCAACCAGCTACTGTGTTTAATTATTCAGCAGAACATTTAGGTGATAAGAGAATGATTACAAAAGTTCTTAACAATTCAGCCCCCCAAATCCAGCTTTCATCATTATAAAACACTCTAAAAGGCTACTGGTTTTTGTATTATTATAAACTGCAGATGTCCAGTATGTCCCTTTCTGAATGTTACAATATTCTCATAGCTTTGGTAAATAGGATGCAGAACGACATTAAAAATAAAATTAATGTTAAAAGAATGCATCTACATATCCAGACTATTTTTCAATTAGATATTGATTTTATGCAGTGTGATATGCTATTAAAGAGCATAAACTATATACTTTAAATTTAGCAATAAATAACACCATGAAGAAAAATGTCATCATTGGACTCCATTTCAGACTTTTCTAATCAGGGAGCCATAATACGCTAGTTTACCATTATGACTGCCAAGCAAAATTGTAGTAAGGACTCTTTCTCCCTAAAAGTAATTGAATATGAAGGCCAAAAGCAGTGCTTGGAAGGATCACCTTATCTAGAGAGAGACTAGCTGGGGTACATATCAAGATAGCTAATGGGAAAGAAGTACCAGGTGCCAATGAAAACTAATTTAGGTAAGGATGAACAGGGTTATTTTTCTGTAGTCTGGATGAGAAATTATTAAATTTAGAGGGTTTTCAATTTAACTTAATTGTGACTACGCCTGCTAGTTCCATATTTGAAGATCTGGCAGGGAAAAAAGTGTGTGGAAATTTCAAGATATCCTCAGTGATTACATGAGTCAACAGGAAATGGAAACTCTTACAATTGATGAGAAGAGTAGAGCACCCAACATTTCAAATTAAGGAGTCTCTCAAAGTAAGGCAATTGCTCCCCCAAAAGAGCACAAAGTTCCTTCAGAGCCAGGATCCTTGGTTGATAGAACATCTACATTAGCACTGAATGTGATTCTCCCTCTAAACATAAGTGGTTCCAAGGAGGCTCTCTGGTAAATTGTAGTCTGTTTGCTAGAGGTAAGGTGACCCCTTCTCCAAATCCACTTATACTGAGGATCAGTAAGTGGGGGTCTACAGCAGGTCAAAATTCTCATGCCTTCCCCAGCTCACGCCACTCTTACTGTTTCATGACCCCAAAGATGCCCACAGGTCATGTACCAGATAGAAAATGATTCTCAATCTATTGCCCTTTCCTCATTAATCTCCCCAAGCCCAGAACAGAGTCATGTATGCACTTTTCATTCACCTTTTCAATATAACTGTAACATAAACACCACACACATTACATCTTCTTACAACTATTTAAGCCCTATATTTAAATTAGAAATATTCAAACTTAGAAATTGTCCAGTATTAGAAAATGTCAAATGAAACAGACGATTCTCACTACCTTCAGTATGATGCGTCACAGCATGATATGTCTCATCTGTTTTCCATCAAGATGTCAACTGACCTCAACTGATGCTCCCTCAGTCTCTGGACCTGATGGCTGAATCTATTTATTACATTTCCTCATCTACCAGAATTCCAACTCTACCTCTGGCCTCTCTCCTTCTCTGTAAGGCTGACTCCATATACTAGCCCAACAGTCACATAACTGAGTAATGTAAGAAGAAAAATATGGTCAGACTCATTCTAGGCATTGAAGAAGCCACTATGCCTATTAGAGACAGCATGGTTTCCATGTGCAACAAATAAGAATAATCTGCCTCCCACAAAGCAGCTACCCTTCTTCAAAACTCATGGCCACTGGCAGGCTGCTTAACAAATATGACCTCTGGCAGCTGCATGACAGATCCATGCATCTGCACTTGTATACATTTCCACAGGCTGTTTTTCCATCTGCAGGATATGACATATGCCAGTTGACTGGCTTATTGCAGGCTTGGAGAAGAGTCAGAGAGAGTGTTGGAAGGCGCCTCATGTCTATTCATTGCTTTTCATTTTTTCCCTTTGCTCTGGGGCTTTTGGTCTTTCCTCTTTTGGATCCTGCCTGCTAAATTATTTATTTAACTTTAAGTGGTCATTTGTGGCTAACAAAACTAAGATTTTCTGAACACGTAACTTGTACTTAGTCCAAACTGCTTAAATGCCAGTAATCAACCTAAATCAGCAGACTTCACTTTAATTGCAATTCTATCTTGGATTTCACATGTTAAAAGTGAGCTGAGATCAGGTACAGTAATGGGAACTAAACAGGGTACAAGTTAATCTGAAAGTAACCAAGGGATTTAGGCAGGACCAGCTACATAACTTGGGGCAGGGCAGTGGGGGGCTCAATGCAAAATGAAAATGCAGGGACCTTTGTTCAAAATGTATTCAGAATTTCAAGATAGCAACTTCAGATAATTAAAATAAATGTGAGATACTTCCAAACATGGGGCCCTGTGTAACTGCACAGGTTGTACAACCATGAAGACAGCCCCAGATTTGTGGAAGAAAACATGAGATATTTTGCCATTTCTTTCAAACATTAAGCTACTTATTATAAAAAACTAATATGTTGGCAATAGTTTCTTCACAATCAATAGTATTTTCAACAAAAGTTTCTGTTTAGATTTTACAATGGCTGTTTTTTTCTTTTCAACTGTTCCAAGAAAACAAACTTTGAAATTCTACTCATAGCATAAAGTGTAATGAGGTTTCAAAATGTCATTGTCGGCCACCTCTCTTGCCTTTCCAGATCTACTATAAATACTAAAATGTGCAAATAAAGCTTATAAATGATAGATCCTATGGCTGGATTTAGGCAACCCTAAATCTTAAATTTAGCAGTGAACACCTGCCACTAACAAAAGCTATAGCCGCCAAAGTCTAGGAACAGCATGGCCACTGTACAATGTTCTCTGTGATAAAGCAGTAATCAACATCCTGAGGAGGAAAGCATGGCGCTCTACTATGACCCACACCACTAACCAAATTTTATCAAACTGTGTCCTAAAAACAAAGAACTCTAAAATTTTCCACCCTTCATACTTTTATTAGAGTAAAAACAGATTTCTATAACTTAAAGCTGGAATTCACAATTCCAAACACCAATAAAATTATATTTTATTAAAAATTTTAAAGGTAGATTTAAAGGTAGATTAGTAACTGAGGCTACCTCACATTGCTTGATCTCAGCTTATTCTCAGGATATCTCTCAAATAAGCACCAATCCATTTTGAGCAAAGTGCTTTGTCCAACAGATTGACCATGTTAGATAGAAAGTTTGCTATATTTGGCAGAAACAAAGTGACCATAATTGATTACTTTACATGGTAAACATAACATTCCAAAGGCTTTGTGATAATCTGGTTACTAATTGTATCTACGGCTATATGAAGAGGGAACCATGGACATCTCTACTTAAATAAAGCTAGAGGCTAGTGAACCTTCTGGACTTGGAATAATTTTAACTAATATTCTTTCAGAAATAGTTATAGAAATGGTAACTTGTTTGTTTCAGTTCACATACTATATTTACATGTGTTCAAATGATTCCCCCTCATAAGACTAACTCCAAAATATATATATCTGAATACTCAGAAGCTTGTAATAATTTATTTTTCGTTGTCTCCCTTGCTTCATATCAGATCTTCCTTCTCCCAATTCAGTTCATCCTATTGAGGGTATGATGCCACCATTCTTCCAAGCATAGGTCTGTTTGATATCTAAGCCATCTTGGGCCATTTTCCTTTCTCACCTTTTATAGTCACTACAACTATCAATTCTTCCTTCTTTATAGCTATCCCTTCCCTTTCCATTTCAACTGCCCTCGTTTTAATCCTTATTATCTCTTACTGGAAATGTTAAAAAAAAAAAAACTCTTGATTCTTCTTGCCTCCAAATATCTAGCCCTACAAAATAATCTGCACATCACAACTTATTAATCTTCCCACAAAATCTATTTGATTTTCTCCCTCCCTAATCAAATATTCCTCACTTAATAAAGTCCAAATTTGTTAGCTTGATATTCGGTATGGTTCCTCCAAATTTAGTTTCAAAACCAGATTGTCTACCATTCTCCTGCTGTAGACTCTACAGCATAGTGCTTAAAAGCATGGGCTGGGAACTCCAATTTCATTACTGCAGAAAAGAAGCAATATTAGCCCTCTCTTTAAAAGAGGAAAATATGAACTTAGGCATATGATTCCCCTAAGAAGGAAACAAGCTTTTATTAAAAAAAAAAAGAAAAATGTAAAGCAAATCTCTTAGAGCCAAAAGCACTTTCTCTTCCAGATAAGTACTATGAAATGTCTTAATCACTGCTAATAAGAAAGCTGAATTTATAAGCTCTGAAACTAAAGTACATTGATTTACTGATTAATCAAACTGATATGACAGTCCCAAATAAGACTAACCTCAATTTCATTTTGCTGTTCATCCTTAATGGTGTGTCCCTGTGAGGAGTTTTTCGGCCAGTCCACATAAATAGATTCTCTTGCTGGAAAACCATCTTATAAAGAGTCCTCATACATCCACCCAAATTGCAAATCTTTATGTTTATTCAGGCATTGAAGTCTTGTTTATAGGCAATCGTTGTTTTACTCTGATGCTTTTATAAAATGAAGATCTCCAAAAAGAGTCATAAAATTGACTTTTTGAAAAGTCTGTTTCTGGTAAGTTTTAAATCATACCACTGAACTGGTTAAGAAATTACAAAACTCGAATGGAAAACCTGACAACTTCATCCAGATCAACAGGAATTAATTACATGGGACTGAATGAATTGATAAATATGATTTATAATTTATGAATTTTTCTGAAATATACTGGCTTTCAATCTTTGTTTTCCAGAAAAACCTTTCCTCTTACACTATAACCTACAACATGTTGATAAAGTACACCTTTGTAAACAAAGATGAAACATTTGTCTTTTTCTCTCTACCTGATCCTTCCAGAATTTGGCTTTTCCAGCTGGCTCACCTGTGAACTTGATGGCTTATTGCAATCAGATTACAACCAGTTATACTTATCATTGTTTTAATATGTTATCTCTTGTTGTTTTCAAATTATTTATGCCTTGTACCCCTCTCTGCTGCACTAGGACTTCATTAATGTTACTAGCTATATTACTTATATCCTATCTGTTTTATAAGATTGTTGTCTCTTACATTACTCAATGTGTAACCAGGCCTCTGACAAAATCAATGATGGATAAACATCTTAAGACAGTAGATCATATATTTAACTCTACATAGAATATTGTAATAGCACAACTCTAGATATGGGAAGAAACAACAAGGGAAAACATTTCCTGGATCATAATAGACTAGTAAGACAGGTGATCCAGAGAATTTTAGATTATCAACAGGGCCTGATCCAAAAATTAACACATTGAGTGGCCTATCAACAGAATCTTCATCTGATCTAGGAATAAGCCTTCCTAGCACTGTGGGACAAAATTGGTCATGAAATACCTCCCAAACATTTGTCGAATTTATGACCAAGAGGAGGCACTGTGGATGAAGAATGTCACCTGCCATATCAATAAACAAAGGATGTTCCAGTCATCAAGCTATCAGTCATTGCAGCCACCCACAACTGTGTACCCTGAGGGGATTCAGGATGGAGAAAAGCAGGATACTGGCCCTAGATAGTTAAGGTGCATATCAAAGAAATGATTTCAATGAGCCCACACTCTTGCATCTTCCCATACATAGAAAAGTACTAAATTCACTAACTTGAGATATATGGTTTTTCTTTAACCAACAGTAATCTTTTTTGTTTTCTAAGCCTTTAAATAGTGATTTAGGTTTTTTTGTTTGTTTTGTTCTTTTTTTAATTGAAGTATAGTTGATTTACAATATTGTGCTAGATTCTCTCTCTCATATATACATATATTTATATATATATGTATATATACTTTTTCAGATTCTTTTCCATTATAGGTTATTACAAGATATTGAATATTGTTCCCTGTGTTATACAGTAAGTCCTTGCTGTTTATTTTGTATGTAGTAGGGTGTATCTGTTAATCTCATATTCCTGATTTATCCCTCCCCACCCTTTTCCCTTTGAACCATAAGTTTGTTTTATATGTCTGTGAGTCTGTTTCTGTTTTGTAAATAAGTTCATTTGTATTATTTTTTAGATTCCACATACAAGTGATGTCATATATTTGTCTTTCTCTGTCTGACTTACTTCATTTAGTATGATAATCTCTAGGTCCATCCATGTTGCTGGAAATGGCAATATTTCATTTTTTATGGCTGAGTAATATTCCATAATTAACAGTAATTTTTTTTGATTTTCCAACTACCTGTTTTTTTTTTTTTTAAAAAACTACAATATACCTGGCTCCTCCCTGACTTCTTTGGAAAGGTCACTCAGAGCTATCAGAGAGCTCATCTTCCAGGCTTAAGTACTCAGAAAGTCCACCAAATAAAACATAATTCTCAACTTTGAGATTGCACATTTTTTTCAGTTGACACTGGATTATAAGAGGCTTGAAAACAGAGCCTGGAAATTTTCTGATTCAAAAGACTTTTATAAAACAGGTACCATGCTAGGAATTTATCCCACAGTTATACCCACACTTGTAAATACAGGTACCACCTCTGAAGAATACACAAAGAATGGTCAAAAATGATTGTTTCTGGGGAAAAAGTAAAGATAAATAATAAATTTTAAAAAAAGAAAAATAATTTCCCTGGGGCAAAAAAGGAAAGAGACTGCCCCCACCCTTTTTTTTTTTATCATTTACTTTAGAAATCTTGTCACTGTTTTTTCTCTATCTCTTTGAAATATATGTAAATAAACTTCTTTCCAGCTTTTCACCCAGGAATGTCTTTCTCAAGAACATGAGAGCCATCTCTTTGAAATGTACTCATCAAAGAAAATAGCACCCCTATCTCCCAATTTATGTGGGAGCCTAACTTCTATAGGCATGTGGCTCCAAGCTATAAACCTATCTCCTGTCATAAAGATATAAGAAGTTTAACTTTACTATGGATAAAGGAAATTACCTAACACAGATTGTCATTCTAATTACCTGATTAATTTATGGTGGATTATGCAGGCAAAAGAGTACTATCAAGTACTCTTTTTTTTTTTAATTAATTAATTAATTTATTTATTTTTGGCTGTGTTGGGTCTTGGTTTCTGTGCGAGGGCTTTCTCTAGTTGCGGCGAGCGGGGGCCACTCTTCATCATGGTGCGCGGGCCTCTCACTGTCACAGCCTCTCTCGTTGCGGAGCACAGGCTCCAGACGCGCAGGCTCAGAGTTGTGGCTCACGGGCCTAGCTGCTCCGCGGCATGTGGGATCTTCCCAGACCAGGGCTCAAACCCGTGTCCCCTGCATTGGCAGGCAGATTCTCAACCACTGCGCCACCAGGGAAGCCCTCAAGTACTCTTATTTGAGGACTAGTTATTGTCTCTGAGAACATGTATGTAATGGGTTGTATCTGCTTACCTATATAAAATGGTGAGACTTCTTTCTGTA
The DNA here is from genome assembly GCF_028021215.1 of Eschrichtius robustus. Classification (NCBI taxonomy): domain Eukaryota; kingdom Metazoa; phylum Chordata; class Mammalia; order Artiodactyla; family Eschrichtiidae; genus Eschrichtius; species Eschrichtius robustus. The sequence continues at coordinate 72,920,005 of NC_090830.1, forward strand.
TCTGCAATCTCTTTAGCAGCTTGCCTGTGATTTGTGTCATATTCTGGTTTAATGCTTACTCAATAATAAAACCTTTCTTTCTCTTCTACCTTTGTGAAGAGGTTTTCAGGAGATATTGTTTTTAATCTTATTTACGCCCAAATCACTAGACATCATTGTATCTTTTGAATTTGTACATATCTGCATATATTAACTACTCAATAAATAATGAAAAGAACAAATTAAGAAAAGAGGGGGTAGGGATGAAAAGTGTGGGAGGTAAAGAGGAAGGAAGAAAAGAAGAAGAGAAGGAGGAAGAAAAGAAAAAAACAAGATAGTGATAAAAATCAAGAAAAGAGCAATTCCACTTAGGGAAAAAAAAAAACTTCAAAAATAATTAAGACTTTCCAGCAATACTCTAGAATCAAAGGCTCTATAAGTTGAACATATTGTATTTTAAGTAATTAAAGGGTAGAACAATTAAGCTAATATCCCACTCTCAGAAAAAAACTTACTCAGCAACTGACCCAGACTAAAGTCACAAGTCAAGTCAAGTCAATTCTAGCAGTTCTTAAACTTGTCCTGGACTCCATTTACAGTCTGGTGAAAAATAAAAGCTCTTCTCAAAACAATGACCATAATACATAAAATAAAAAACATAGATTTAAAAGGAAAACAATTACATTGACAGTTATAAAAATATTTTAAAATTTGTCATGTTAACAAACATGAAATAACAAGATCTAGCAGAGGATCTAATAACTTCCATAATTTAGGGGTAGTGCAATCGTAAATGATATTTTGCATACCTGTATTGTGGTATGAAAATATCTGTAATTTCTATTCATGAAAAAGTCTTAGGTATTGCCAGCACTACTGTGGTTTGTCACCTATATTAATAATTAAACAAAATACTAAATTTGAGATAGAACTTTGAACATAAAGTTCTAATTTTTTTCTCAACCACGTCCAGAGACACCCTGGATTCTATAGATGGATTTCTGCAGACTTTAGCCTAAGAAGGCCCATGTGGGTTGTAACTTTAGAGCCCAGAATGTTTCTTCTGTGATCAAAGAGTCTAGGCAATATACACCACAAGGGACAGGAAGTTCCTGCTCCAGGAAGATAAACCACTTTCCTGATCTAAGGAGCACCTAAATCTCCTTACTCTCTTACTCCAGTATAACTTGACTTAGTACTCCTGTAATAAGAACCTTACAATGACGGCAAATAAATTACATGAATATTTAGTTTACTACAAAATACACGACAGCTACTAATACTGTACAATCTAGTTGAATATTTGTCAACATTTAGTTTGCATAAAAATTACCTGGGAAGCTTGTTTCTTGAAAAAGATTCACGACCCTATCATCAAAGTAGCTCTAAATGGGGAACTGAAATCTTCACTTTTACTAGCACCCAAAGTGATTCTTAACCAAGCAGACATCTGCTGAACATTTAAGAAACACCAAAAGAATTAAAGAGAGGCCTCAAACTCAACAAACAGAGAACTAAACTCTTAATGAAATATAATCAATATACTTAATATCCTCAAAGATATTTAAATGTTTACCATAGCTATAAAAAGAAGAACCACAATAAAACCACTGGCATTCTTGGAAATTAAAAATGGTATTGGAGATACAAAAACCACACAATTGAAGACATAAACACAGTAACAACACAAATTAGTGATAAAAAAAGAAAGCCAAAGAATTCTCCCAGAATGAGAAAATGGAAAGAAAATGCAAAGTATGAAAAGAAAAAAAAATTAAAATCCAGGAGACTCATCCAGACAGACCAACATCCACCTTGACAAGAGTTTCATAAGAGAGTAAAAAACAGAAAAAAAAAGTGTCACTGTCTATAAATGGGTCTGGAAAATATACACAAAACAATAGCAAATATCTTGGGCAATAAGAATGGAATTGAAATGGAGAGAAAAGGGACATTAATGTTTCCTTAACATATTTCTGCAATTGTATGATTATTTTACAAGAATAAATTTACACATTCCTTATGAAATTGGTTTGTTTAATTATAAACAGATAAAATTAATATCAAAGACACATCAGGAAAATGCTAATAGAAAGAAAGCCACAAATATCAATATTAACACTAGGCAAAATAAAATTCAGAGCAGAAAATATTAAGAAAGAGGAATATTTTATAATGATAAAAAGGAATTGATCAGAAGGACATGATAGTCAAGAACATTTCTGAACTTAATAAGTTTCTAAATATATGAAACACTTGTGGGGTCTAGGTCACACCCACAAGCAGGCCAGCACCAGCCATGAGCATGCTACCTTGGCTATACAGACAGCAGTACAGGAAGTCTACTCCACCCTCCAGCAATCCAGTAGCAACGATACAAGGCAGGGCCTCACAGCAAACCAGGCCGAGGGCCAGCCTTGCCTACCAGTGCACCTACAGTAGTCAGCCCTGCCACAACAAAGTATGCATATAGCCAACATAGGGGACACCCCTAAAGCATACAGCTCTAATGGCCAAAGGGGGGTATGCTGCTGGACCACACAGGATGTCTCCTACATAGGGCCACTCTCCAATAACAGGAAAGCTAACCAACATACCTAACACATAGAAGTAAACACAGAGAATTAGACAAAATGTGGAGACAGAGGAATATGTTCCAAATGAAGGAACAAGATAAATCCTCAGAAAAAGAACTAAATGAAATGGAAATAAGCAATCAACCTGATAAACAGTTCAAGGTAGTGAGTATAAAGATACTCATCAAACTCAAGAGAAGACTGGATGAACAGAGAATTTCAACAAAGAGTTAGAAAGTAGCAAGAAGAATCAAGTAGAGCTGAAGAATACAATTACTGAAATTTAAAAATAAGACAGAAGGAATCAACAGTAGACTAGATGATACAGAGGAACAGATCAATGATCTGGAAAACAGTAGTAGAAATTACCCAAGCTGAATAGAAAAATAATAATAATAATAATGAGGATAGTTTAAGAGACCTCTGAGACAACATCAAGCATACTAATACTTGCATTATAAGGGGTCCCAGAAGAATAAGAGAGATAAAAACATAGACAACTTATGTGAAGAAATAATACCTGAAAACTTACCTAACCTGAAGGAGGAAACACACATCCAAGTCCAGGAAGCACACAAAGTCTCAAACAAGATGAACCCAAAGAGGTCCAAATCAAAATACATTCTAATTAAAATGTCATAAATTAAAGATAGAGTCTTAAAAGCAGCAAGAGAAAAGCAACTAGATACATATAAGGGGACTCCCATAAGACCATTGTTTGACTTTTCATTAGAAACTTTGCAGGCCAGAAAGCAGTGGCACCACATGTATTCAAAGTGCTGAAGGAAAAATCCACAACCAAGAGTATTCTACCCAGCAAGGTTATCATTCAGAATGGAAGGACAGATAAAGAGTTTTAGAGACAAGCAAAAGTTAAAGAGTTCATCAAAACCAAATCAGCCTCACAAGACATATTAAAGGGACTTCTCTAAGCAGAGAAGAAAAGGCCACAACTAGAAATGAGAAAGTTATAAAAGGAAAAATCTCACAGTAAAGACAAATATATAGTCAAGGTAGTGGACCAAACAATTATAAAGCTAGTAGGAAGGTTAAAAAAAAAAAAAACAGTAAAATCAACTGTAAGGGATATGCAAAATAAAAAGATGTAAAATATGATACCAGAAATGTAAAATGTGGCTCAGGGGAATAAAAATGTAGGACTGTTAGAATGTGATTGGGATCATTAACTTAAATTAGGCATATATATACATATGTTGTCACATATGAACCTCATAGTAACCACAAAATAAAAACCTATATTAGATGCATGAAAAATAAAGAGAAAGGAATCCAAACATAACACTAAAGGTAGTCAAAAATCACAAGGAAAGAGAGCAAGAGAAGATGAAATGAACAGAGAAGAATTACAAAAAACAACCAGAAAACAATTAACAATTTGGCAATAAGGAAATACTTATCAATACTGACTTTCAATGAAAATGGACTAAATGCTCCAATCAAGATACACAGAGATAAGAAAACAAGAACCATCTGTATGTTACCTACAAAAGACTCTCTTCAGACATACACAGGCTGAAGGTGACAGGATGGAAAAAGATATTCCATGCAAATAGAAACAAAAAGAAAGCTGGGGTAGCAATACTTGTATCAGACAAAATAGACTTTAAAAGAAAGACTATAAAAAAAGACGAAGAAGGGCATTACATAGTGATAAAGGAATCAATCCAACCAGAAGATATAACAATTGTAAATATATATGCATGCAACATAGAAGCACCTAAACACACAAAGCCAATATTAACAATATAAGGGAAGAAATTGATAGTAATAAAATAAAAGCAGGGGACTCTAACACCCCACTTACATCAATAGACAGATAGATAGGTTGACAGATTGACTTTCCAGGCAGAAAGTCAATAAGAAAACACTGGCCTTAAAGAACCCAATAGTCCAAATGGCCTTAATGCATACATAAAGAACATTCCATCCAAAAACTGCCGAATACACATTCTTTTCAAGTGAATATGGAACATTCTTCAGAATAGAACGCATGCTAGGCCACAAAACAAATCTCAGTAAATTAAAGGAGATTGAAATCATATCAAGCATTTTTCCAACTGCAACTGTATGAGACTAGAAACTGACTGCAAGAAAAAACTGGAAAAAACATGAACATATGGAGCCTAAACAATACACTACTAAAAAACTAATGGGTAATTGAAGAAAACAAGGAGTAAATCAAAAAATGTCTTGAGACAAATTAAAATGGAAACACAACAGGCCAAATGTATGGGATACAGCAAAAGTACTTCTAGAGGAAAGTTTATGGTGATAAAGGCCTACTCCAGGAAACAAAGAAAAATCTCAAATAAATGATCTAAATTTATACCTAAAAGAAATAGCAAAAGAACAACAAACAAAACCCAAAGTTAATAGAAGTATGGATATAATAAAGATCAGAGCAGAAATAAATGAAATAGAGACTGAAAAAAAAATAGGGAAGATCACTGAAACTAGAAGCTGGTTCTTGTAAAAGATAAACAAAATTGATAAACCTTTAGCAAGACTCATCAGTTACAACCAACACTGCAGAAATACAAAGGATCATAGAGGTTACTACAATTATATGCCAACAAATTGTAAAACCTAGAAGAAACAGATAACTTTCTAGAAACATATAATCTCCCAATACTTAATCAGGAAGAAACAAAAAAATGTGAACAGAGCAATTACTAGTAATGAACTTGAATCAGTAATCCAAAAGCTACCAACAAACAAACCTTCAGGACCAGACAGCTTCACTGGAAAATTCTACTAAACATTTAAAGAAGAGTTAACACCTAACCTTCTCAAACTATTCCCAAAAATTGCACAGGAAGTAATACTTCCAAACTCATTCTTTGAGGCCAACATCAACTTGATACCAAGACCAGACAAAGACACAACAAAAAAGAGAATTACAAGCCGATATCACTGATAAACATAGATGCAGAAATTCTCAATAAAATATTAGCAAACAATACATTAAAAGAATCATACAACATGATCAATTGGGATTTATTCCAGGAATGAATGAATGGTTCAATATTTGTAAATCAATTGATGTGATATTCCACATTAACAAATTGAAGAAGAAAAATCACACAATCATCTCAATAGATGCAGAAAAAGCATTTTGACATATGCTCTGACATCCATTTATGATAAAAATTCTCAACAAATGGGTATAGAGGAAATGTACATCAACATAATATAGGCCATCTATGACAAACCCACAGCCAAAAACATCCACAAAGGTAAAAAGCTGAAATTTTTTCCTCTAAGGCCAGGAATAAGACAAGGATGCCCACTCTCATCACTTTTATGAAACGTATTATTCAAAGTCTTAGCCACAGCAATCAGACAAGAAAAATAAATAAAAAAGGAATCCAAATTGGAAAGGAAGAGGTAAAACTGACTCCATCAAAAAAACTATTAGATCTAAAAAATAAATATCAGAATACAAAATTAATATACAGAAATCTGTTCCATTTCTATACATTGATTATGAGCTATCAGAAAGAAAAATTAAGAAAACAATCCCACTTACAATTGCATTAAAAAGAATAAAATACCTGGGGAAATAAGTTTAACCAAGGATGTGAAAGATCTGTATTCTGAAAACTATAAGAAATCAATGAAAGAAATTGAAGATGACACAAATAAATGGAAAGATATACCATGCTCATGGATTGGAAGAGAAATATTGTTAAAATGATCATACTACCCAAGGCAATCTACAGATTCAATGCAATCCATATCAAAACACTAATGGCATCTTTCACAAAACTGGAACAAATAATTCTAAAATTTGCATGGAGACACATAAGACCCCAAAGAGCCAAAGAAATCGTGTGAAAGAAGTACAAAGCTGGAGAAATCATGCTCCTTGATTTCAAACTATATTACAAAGCTATAGTAATTAAAACTATATGACATTAGCATAAAAGCAAACATGCAGATTAATGGAACTGAATAGAGAGCTCCAAAAAATAACCATAATTATATCGCCAATTAATCTACAAGAAAGGAGGTAAGAATATATAATAGAGAAGAGTCAGCCTCTTCAATAAATGGTGCTGGGAAAACTGGACAGCTACATGCAAAAGAATCATACTGGACTAATTTCTCACACCCTACACAAAAATAAACTCAAAAGGGATTAAAGACTTAAATGTAAGACCTGAAAACATAAAACTCCTGGAAGAAAACACAGGTGGGATACTCTTTGATATCAGTCTTAGCAAAATTTTTTTGGATCTGTCTCCTCAGGTAAGGAAAATGAAAGCAAAAATAAACAATAGGACTTCATCAAACTAAAAGCTTTTTCCAAAAAGAGAGAAACAATCAACAAAACGAAAAAGTAGCCTACTCAATGGAAGAAGATATTTGCAAATGATATATCCAATAAGGGATAAGTAAGCAAAATATATAAATAATTCAAACAACTCAACATCCAAATAAAAAACCCAATTAAAAACTGGGCAGAGGACCTCAATGGACATTTTTCCAAAGAAGACATACAAATGGCCAACAGACAAATGAAAAGATGCTCAACATCACTAATCATCAGGGAAATGCAAATCAAAACCACAATGAGATACCACTCCACACGTGTCAGAATGGCTATCATCAAAAAGACAACAAACAACAAGTGTTGGTGAGGATGTGGAAAAAAATGAACCCTAATGCACTGTTTATGAGATGATACATTAGTGCAGCCACCATGGAAAACAGTATGGAGGTTCCTAAAAATTAAAAGTAGAACTACCATACAGTTCAGCAATTTTGCTTCTGGGTATTTACCCAAAGAAAATAGAAACACTAATTCAAAAAGATATATGCACACAAGCGTACACTGCAGCATTATTTACAATAGCCAACATATGGAAACAATTGTTCGTCAATAGATGAATGGATAAAGGAGATGTAGGGGAAGGGATCGAGATGGCAAAGCAAGAGGACAAGGAGTACACCTCCTCCACAAACACACCAAAAATACTTCTTTATGTGGAACAATTCTCGTGGAAAACTAACTGGAAACTGACAGAAGGACTCTTATACAACCAAGGCTGGAAGACAGACACACACAAAATCAGGTAGCACTGGAAGAAAAGAATCAGGTCAGGACCTGTACCCCTGGGATGGGACTAAGAGGAAAAGAGAGATCACTGGGGTGGAAACTCACTGTGGGGAGTCAGCAGGCCAAGCCACAGACTGGGTGTCCCAGGCCAGGCCCTGGCCCTTGGCTGCTCAGAGAATGGCTGGGACAGATAGAAAGGCTGGAGAAGCCTAGATTCCACTCATGAGGAGGGCATGGTGCTGGCTTACCCCCAGGCAAGGCAAAGAGAGGTCTGCCTCAGTGGCTACCACCTCCCTACACTTCCCAGTTCAAGCCAAGCAAACGCCCTGGCCCCAGTCACTCCACACCACAGCTTGGCACTGGATCTAGTGCAGCCAGGACCTGAGAAAAGACTCTATCTAGGGACACAGAGGCAATCCAGGGGCCCAGGGCATAGTGCGGGTGGGGCAGTAGCAGCCACTGTTGGCACTTACCCAAGCTGCACACCAGAAACGGTCCAGACTTCCGAAAGCAGCACAGCACCCAAATTCCCATGACCAACTCACTGTACACCACAGCCCAAGCTGAACAAATGCTTCGGTCCTGCCCACTCCATTCTACAGCTTAACACTAGAACTAAGGCAGCCACAACAGTGTAAAACACACAACCATGGGCTGCATCGGAGCAGAGCCACAGATGCTTACACAGGCAGATCATCAGACCCCTGTAAGCACATAAGCTCCATTTGCTTCAGCACTCCCCTCCTTTGGGGCAGAGGCCCCAGTGTGGGGAGAAGGAAAAACACACACTTAAAGCGAACAGAGCCAGCTGGAGCCTGGCCCTCAGGGCTTCCACTCTAGCAACAGGAGCAGACCCTGCCCCGGACAGGGTAGTGACAGCCACTGAGCAGAGAGGAAGTCCCACCTCACATCCTGTACAGGCTTTAGCTTCTCCATCAGCAGCCACACCAACTACTAAGGTCATACTGGCCAGCACACCCTGCGGAAAGATGTGACAGGCATACCCAACTTCAGCCCTCCCACCAAAGGCATTGGGCATGTGCAATTTCCATAAGAATGCTCTCACATAACAACACCTCTTCAAGGCCACAATAGGTAAATGTTTTACCTATATTCATAGAGACAGAGAAAGTTAAGTAAAATGAAAAGGCAGAGGAACTACTCTTAATTGAAAGAGCAAGAGAAAACTTCTGAAAAAATAAGTAATGAAACAGAAATAAGCAATTTATCAAAGAATTCAAAACGTTAGTAATAAAAATGCAAACTGAACGAGGGGAGAAGATTGATCTAAACACAAATCATTTAAACAAGGAACTAGAAAATATAAAGAACCCAATATCTGAGAAAAAAAAGAACTCTAGGGCTTCCCTGGTGGCACAGTGGTTAAGAATCCACTTGCCAATGCCAATGCAGGGGACACAGGTTCGAGCCCTAGTCTGGGAAGATCCCACATGCCACAGAGCAACTAAGCCCATGTGCCACAACTACTGAGCATGCACTCTAGAGCCCACAAGCCACAGCTACTGAAGCCCATGCACCTAGAGCCCATGCTCCGCAACAAAGAGAAACCACCACAATGAGAAGCCCACGCACCACAACAAAGAGTAGCCCCCACTCACCACAACTAGAGAAAGCCCGCATGCAGCAACAAAGAGCCAACACAGCAAAAAATAAATAAATTAAATAAATTAGAAAATAAAAGAACTCTAGAAGAAATGAGTAGCAGACTAAATGACACAGAAGGATACATAAGTGATCTAGAAGGTAGAATAATGGAAATCACCCAATCAGAACTGCAGAAGGAAAGACAACAACAACAAAAAAAAGCACAACATACAAGATCTCTAAGATAACATCGAATGTGCCAACATTTGCATTATAAGTGTCCCAGAAGGAGAAGAGAGAGAGAGAAGGGAACAGAAAATGTATATGAAGAAATTGTGGCTTAAAATTTTCCCAAATTGAAAGAAGAATAAGGATATCCAGGTACAGGAAGCACAGAGGGTCCCAAACAAGATGAACCCAAACAGACCAACACCAAGACATATCATAATTAAAATGGCAAAAGTTAAAGATAAAGAGAGAATTCTAAAGAAAGCAAGAGATAAAGAGTCATATACAAGGGAATCCCCATAAGGCTATCAGCTGATTTCTCTACAGAAAATTTGCAGGGCAGAAGGGAGTGGCATGATATATTCAAAATGCCAAAAGGGAAAACCCTGCAACCAAGGACACTCTACCCAGGAAGATTATCATGTGGAATAGAAGGAAAGACAACTTCTCAGACAAAACTAAAAGAGTTCAGCAATACTACACCTATCCTAAAAGAAATGTTGAAGGGTCTTTCCTAAAAGAAATGTTGAAGGGTCTTCTCTAAAAGGAAAAAGAAGAATCTATAGGAAAGGGAAAATCCAACTAGGAAAGGCAAATATATAGTAAGGATTGAATATCACTTAAATAAGCCAGTACATATATTAAAAGACAAAAAAATGTAAAAACAACTATAACTATAATAAACAGTAAAGGGATAAGCAGGAAGATGTAAAATATGACATCAAAAACACAAAATGTAGGGGAGGGGAATAAAAAATGTACTTTTTTTTTTTTTTTTTTTTTGGCCATGCCACACAGCTTATGGGATCTTAGTTCCCCAAACAGGGATCGAACCTGGGCCCTCAGCAGTGAGAGTGCAGAGTCGTAACCACTGGACTGCCAGGGCATTCCCAAAATGTAGATCTTTTAGATATGTTGAAACTTAAGTGACTATCAGTTTAAATCAAGTAGATATAAGTATGGGTCAACAAACACGAACCCCATGATAACCACAAATCAAAAGCCTACAACCTGTGCTATGGTATTGTCACAAAAACAGATTCATAGATCAATGGAACAAATTAGAGAGCACAGAAATTAAACCCATGCACCTATGGTCAATTAATCTACAACAAGGGAGGCAAGAATATACAATGGAAAAAAAAAAAGACAGTCTCTTCAGCAAGAGTGCTGGGAATGCTGGACAACCACATGTAAAATAGTGAGATTAGAACATTCCATTACAAGCCATATACAAAAATAAACTCAAAATGGTTTAAAGACCTAAATGGAAGACTGGATTCCATAAACCTCCTAGAAGTGAACATAGGCAAAACACTCAGACATAAATCATAGCAATATTTTCTTGAATCAGTCTCCTAAGACAAAAGAAATAAAAGCAAAAATATACAAATGGGACTACATCAAACGTAAAAGCTTGTGCACAGCAAAGAAAACCATCAACAGCACAAAAAGAAAACTTATTGAATAGGACAAAATATTTGCAAATGATATGACTGGCAAGAGGTTAACAACCAAAATACACAAACAGCTCATACAACTCAATAAAAAAAAATAATAACAAACAAGCCAATCAAAAAAATGGGCATAAGACCTAAATAGACCAAAGAAGACATATAAATGGCTAACAGGCACATGACAAGATGCTCAACATCACAAATTATTAGAGAAATGTGTATCAAAACCACAATGAAATATCACCTCACACCTGTCAGAATGTCTATAATCAAAAGTCTACAAATAAAAAATGTTGTATAGGATGTGGAGAAAAGGGAGTTCTCATACACTGTTGGTGGGAATGTAAATTGGTGCAGTCACGACGGAAAACAGTGTGGAGTTTCCTCAAAAAATTAAAAATAGAACTACCATATGATTCAGCAATTCCATTCCTGGTTATATATCTGGAAAAAAGAAAACACTAATTCGAAAAGATACATGCACCTCAATGTTCATAGCAGCACTATTTATTATAGTCAAGACATAAAAGCAACCCAAGTGCCCATCAACAGACAACTGGAAGAAGAAGAAGATGTGGGGCTTCCCTGGTGGCGCAGTGGTTGAAAATCTGCCTGCCAATGCAGGGGACGCGGGTTCAAGCCCTGGTCTGGGAGGATCCCACACGCCGTGGAGCAGCTGGGCCCATGAGCCACAATTGCTGAGCCTGCGCGTCTGGGGCCTGTGCTCCGCAATAAGAGAGGCCGCGATAGTGAGAGGCCCACGCACCACGATGAGGGGTGGCCCCTGCTTGCCACAACTAGAGAAAGCCCTCGCACAGAAACGAAGACTCAACACAGCCATGAATAGATAAATAAATAATAAATAAAAATTAAAAAAAAAAAGAAGAAGAAGATGTGGTACATATATATATATATATAATGGAATGTTACTCTGTCAATAAAAAAAAGAACGAAATACTGCAATTTGCAGCAATGTGAATGGACCTAGAGAATATGATGTTTAGTAAAATGTTAGAGAAAGACAAATACTACATGATATCACTTATAATGCAGAATCTAAAAAATACAAATGAATGTATATGTAAAATAGAAACAGACTCAGAGATATGGAAAACAAACTTGTGGTTACCAAAGAGGAGAGAGAAGGGGGAGGGACAAATTAGGGGTATGGTATTAACAGATACAAACCGCTAGGTATAAAATAGATAAGCAATAAGGTTTTACTGTATAGCACAGGGAATTATAACCATTATCTTGAAAAAACCTATAATGGAGTATAATCTGAATCACTATGCTTACACATGAGACTAACATAATAGTATAAATCAATTATACTTCAATAAAAAAATGTAAAAAAAAAAGGAGATATGGTTCATACATACAATGGAATATTACTCAGCCATGAAAAAAAACAATCACATCCGCCATTTGCATCAACATGAATGGATCTAGAAGGTATTATGCTAAATGAAAGAAGTCAGAGAAAGACAAATGCCATATGATCTCAATTATATGTGGAATCTAAAAAACAAAACAAAAACAGATATAAAGAACAAATGGGTGGTTGCCAGAGGGGAGGGGGTGGAAGGTGGAGGGAATAGGTGAAGATGATTAAGAAGTAAAAACCTCCAGGTATAAAATAAATAAGCCACAGGGACATAATATACAGCATAAGGAATACATTCAATAATATTGTAATAATTTTGTAATGGGGCAGATGGTTACTAGACTAATCGTGGTGATCATTTCATAATGTATGCAAATGTCAAATCATTATGTAGCAAACCTGAAACTGATATAATATTGTATGTCAACTATATTTCAATTTAACATAATAATAATAATAAAAAATAAGTAAATGTATGGAACAAAATACCACTAAAAATACAAAGAGAAAATGGAAATCCACTGTAATGTGGGAGACTTCAACTCTAACAAATGAGGCAGAAACAAGAGTAAAAATGAAGATAATTCATTTATTACAATTAAGAAGTTCAAGAAAATTATTTTTTTAGAATTTTCTATGAACAAAAACAGAATACACATTTTTTTCAAATAGATAGACAACTTTCAAAAAAAAAACTATGAATTAAGCTACAAAGAAAATCCCTAAAGTTTTCCCAAAAATAAAAAAATCCAAAAATTTTTCCAAAATAAAACCTATATTGTTAGCAAAATTCAGTGAAACTAGGTATTAATTTTATAGGATGACAAAAACAAGCAAATAAAAACAAAGCTTAAAATTTTGAAACACTCTTCTAAGACTCCTAGGCCAAAAAAAGAAAAATATTAATTAAAATGTATGCCTATTTAGAGAAAGAGTAAAAAGTACTGCCTCTCAAATATAAGGTGTCCAGAGGAAAAAACGACACCATGAATAAATTTATTTTAAGAAATTAAGAAAAAAAAAAAATGAAGAAGACTAAAAATAAACTAAATAAATGTACTCAGTATATAAAAGAATGGCAAAATTAACTCAGGAATTAGAAAGTAGGAGTTAATAAAGATAAAAACAGAAATTAAGTAATTTTTTAAATTAACAGTAATCTTAATTACCAAAAGAAATCTTTACAGAGAATAAAATAGAAAAAGTCAGATTTGTAAAATTTAGGCTAAAAACAAAAAAAAGACACATTTTCCTAATGTCATTAATTTGTTGACTCTTTTCTACTTTGCAGAACTTATTGAACTTTTCTTGTTTTCCTTTGATCCATTTTTGTGAAGGTTCCATAGATATTTGAAAGGTGTGTGTTAGTTGTATATAAAGTCCTATACACCAAATTAAGTTGCAAACTGTCCACTTATTGTCCAGGGTGGTCAACAAATAATAAATAAAAACAAAAACTGCTCTATTTTGAGGTCTTCTATAATATGTCTTAAACCAACTTTCCTAAGTTGGATTCCAACCAATATTAAGTGTGAATTGTCCACTCCTATTACATAAGTCTCTTTATCACCTCCCATATTTATTTTTCCTCCCTGATTTTTCTCATTCTTATTTCTCACTAGGGCAATCCCTAATTAACATGAAACTAACACTACCTAGTGCTAGATTTCATTCCAGAGTAGTTTTCCTAGAGAACCCAACTTATGACCCATGAGTGAGGATTTGAAGGAAGAGTGTTGTGTTGAACTCTAGTAGTTTGCTTTATGTTATTCTCATCTCCTAAAAGGTTTGCAATTCTTAGAATCAGAGACTATTTCTTTTACTTCTTTTCTAGTTCTATGAAGCATATGACAATGTGGGAATACAGAACAGTTACCTAATAAATATTGATGATCAACTGGCTGACATGAAACTCATGATATTATATAAATACTACATAAGAACCTGTTTTAAAGCTCTGCTCTAGATTTCAGCTTTACCTTTTTCAAGTTTTGGAAAAGTAAAATGAAATCATGATTTTATCTAGCCACCTAGAAGGTATCTCTAAGTTTGATATCAAATTTATGGATCATGAGTTGAACATTCTCTGTAATATCATGTACAACATGTATTTAATAGTCCCAAGAGGCCAAGAGCAAGCAAGTTCTAGAAATCATTATTAGCCACATATTTTATTTACAAGGCACTCAATCCTTTCTTTTTAATCATCAAGATGTAAGAGATTTTATCCTGCTCTTATTGCATAAATATTTATTAGATTCATTAAAATTTCTCACCAGGTTCTCAAATGTCAGCAATTCATTATCTTTTCAAAAAATATTTATTAAGCAATTACTACATCCCTGGCACTGTGCTAAGCAGCGAGGAATATAAATATTAATAAGACAACATTCCTCTACTCACAGAACTCATCATCTACTAGGGAAAGGAAGATACATAAACAAATGTATTAAACTCAAGATCTAATTGAATTCCAGCACTGGCCATCATTTTTCACAAGAGGTCTTATTTAAAAAGGGCAATTACTAGGGGGAGGTGGTCATGAGAAACAAACTCAAGTTATAAGTCTTCTAATTCTTGTGTCTCTTGAACATAGACAAGTTATACAGCTTAACGGAAGAGCAGTTTGCTGCTTTACAAAGGACATAATAATTTCTAAACTATTTGCTCTACAAGGCAATCTGGTCCTAATAATAAAATGTGCAGATAAACATGCTAACTACTGCAAATATAAGGCACTAGTATTAAGCCAGTACCTAGCACAATGCCTCACACAGCCTAGATTTAACAAATATTTATTAAATTTAATGAGTACGGGGGCGGAGTCAAGATGGCAGTGTGGGAAGATGCAGAGTTCACGTCTCCCCACAACTAGGGTGCCTGCCGGACACTGATGGGGGATCTCGATGCCCAAGGAGATGGGAGGAACCCCCAAGAGAACCACGTAAAAGCTCCATTGTTGGAAGCCTCAGGCCAAACAACCAGTAAAACAGGAAAACAATCTCACTCATCAAAAAAAAGAGACAGCAAAAAAATATGTCACAGATGAAGGAGCAAGGTAAAATTCTACAAGACAAAATAAATGAAGAGGAAATGGGCAATCTACCTGAAAAAGAATTCAGAGTAAAGATAGTAAAAATGATCCAGAATCTCAGAAATAGAATGGAGTCACAGATTGAGAAAATACAAGAAATGTTAAACAAAGATCTAGAAGAACTAAAGAACAAACAAACACAGATGAACAACACAATAATTGGAATGAAAAATACATTAGAAGGAATGAAAAACAGAATAACTGAGGCAGAAGAATGAACAAGTGAGCTGCAAGACAAAATGATGGAAATAACTGCCAAGGAGCAGAATAAAGAAAAAAAGAATGAAAAGAATTGAAGACAACTCAGAGCCCTCTGGGACAACACTAAATGCACCAACATTCAGAATGATAGGGGTCCCAGAAGAAGAGAAAAAGAAAGGCTCTGAGAAAATATTTGAAGAGATTACAGTGGAAAACCTCCTTAACATGGGAAAGGAAATAGTCACTGAAGTCCAGGAAGCACAGAGAGTCCCATACAGGATAAACCCAAGGAGAAAATCACCTAGAAACATATTAATCAAACTAACAAAAATTAAATTCAAAGAAAAAATATTGAAAGCAGCAACAGAAAAACAAAAAATAACATACAAAGGAATCCCCATAAGGTTATCAGCTGATTTTTCAGCAGAAACTCTGCAGGCCAGAAGGGAGGGGCAGGATATACTTAAAGTGATGAAAGAGGAAAAACCAACAACCAAGATTGCCCTACCCAGCAAGAATCTCATTCAGATTTGACAGAGAAATCAAAAGCTTTCCAGACAAGCAAAAGCTAAGAGAATTCAGCATCACCAAACCAGCTTTACAACAAATGCTAAAGAAACTTCTCTAGGCGGGAAACACAAGAGAAAAAAAGAACCACAAAAACAAACCCAAAATAATTAAGAAAATGGTAACAGGAACATACATATCAATAATAACCTTGAATGTAAATGGGTTAAATGACCCAATGAAAAGACACAGAATGGCTGAATGAATACAAAAACAAGACCCATATATATGCTGCCTGCAAGAGACCCACTTCAGACCTAGGGACACATACAGACTGAAAGTGAAGGGATGGAAAAAGATATTCCATGCAAATGGAAATCAAAAGAAAGAGCTGCAGTAGCAATACTCATATCGGATTTTTAAAATAGACTTTAAAATAAAAACTGTTACAAGAGACAAGGAAGGACACTACATAATGATCAAGGGATCAATCCAAGACGAAGATATAACAATTATAAATGTTTATGCACCCAACACAGGAGCACCTCAATACATAAGGCAAATGCTAACAGCCATAAAAGGGGAAATTGACAGTAACATAATCATAGTAGGGGACTTTAACACCCCACTTATACCAATGGACAGATCATCCAAACTGAAAATAAATAAAGAAACACAAGCTTTAAATGATACATTAAACAAGATGGACTTAATTGATATTTATAGGACATTCCATCCAAAAACAACAGAATACACTTTCTTCTCAAGTGCACACAAAACATTCTCCAGGATAGATCACATCTTGGGTCACAAATCAAGCCCTGGAAAATTTAAGAAAATTGAAATCATATCAAGCATCTTTTCTGACCACAACGCTATGAGACTGGAAATCAATTACAGGAAGAAGACTGTAAAAAACACAAATACATGAAGGCTAAACAGTGCACTACTAAATAATCAAGAGATCACTGAAGAAATCAAAGAAGAAATTTAAAAATACATAGAAACAAATGACAATGAAAACACGATGATCCAAAACCTGTGGGATGCAGCAAAAGCAGTTCTAAGATGGAAGTTTATAGCAATTCAATCTCACATCAAGAAACAAGAAAAATCTCAAATAAACAATCCAACCCTACACCTAAAGCAACTAGAGAAAGAAGAACAAAGTCAGTAGAAGGAAAGAAGTCATAAAGATCAGAGCAGAAATAAATGAATTAGAAACAAAGAAAACAATAGCAAAGATCAATAAAACTAAAAGCTGGTTCTTTGAGAAGTTAAATAAAACTGATAAATCCTTATCCAGACTTGTCAAGAAAAAAAGGGAGAGGACACAAATCAATAAAATTAGAAATGAAAAAGAACTCACAACTGACACTGCAGAAATACAAAGGATTAAAAGAGACTACTACAAACAACTATATGCCAATAAAATGGACAACCAGGAAGAAATGGACAAATTCTTGGAAAGGTACAATTTTCCAAGACTGAACCAGGAAGAATTAGAAAATATAAACAGACCTATCACAAGTAATGAAATTGAAACTGTAAAATAAAAATCTTTCAAAAAACAAAATTCCAGGATCAGATGGCTTTACAGTCAAATTCTGTCAAACATTTAGAGAAGAGCTAACACTGATCCTTCTCAAACTCTTCCAAAAAATTGCAGAGGGAGGAACACTCCCAAACTGATTCTATGAAGCCACCATCACCCTGATACCAAAGCCAGAAAAAGACATCATAATAAAAGAATATTATAGACCAATATCACTGATGAACATAGATGCAAAAATCTTAAACAAAATACTAGCAAACAGAATCCAACAACATATTAAAAGGATCATACACCACGATCAAGTGGGATTTATCCCAGGGATGCAAGGATTCTTCAATATACGCAAATTAATCAATGTGATACACCACAATAACAGATTAAGGAATAAAAACCATATGATCATCTCAATAGATGCAGAAAAAGCTTTTGACAAAATTCAACACCCATTTATGTTAAAAAAACTCTCCAGAAAATGGGCATAGAGGGAACCTACCTCAACATAATAAAGGCCGTGTATGACAAACCCACAGCAAACATCATACTCAATAGTGAAAAACTGAAAGCATTTCCACTAGGATCAGAAACAAGACAAGGATGTCCACTCTCACCACTTTTATTCAACATAGTTTTGGTAGTCCTAGCCATGACAGTCAAAGAAGAAAAAGAAATAAAAGGAATACAAATTGGAAAAGAAGTAGTAAAACTGTCACTGTTTGCAGATGACATGATACTATACATAGAAAATCCTAAAGATGCCACCAGAAAACTAATAGAACTAACCATTGAATTTGGTAAGGTTGCAGGATACAAATTAATGCACAGAAATCTCTGGCATTCCTATACACTAGCAGAGCAACGAATGAAAAATCAGAAAGAGAAATTAGGAAACAATCCCATTTACCATTGCAACAAAAAGAATAAAATATCTAGGACTAAACCTACCTAAGGAGGCAAAAAACTTGTACTCAGAAAACTATAAAACACTGATGAAAGAAATCAAAGATGACATAAACAGATGGAGAAATATACCATGTTCTTGGATTGGAAGAATCAATATTGTGAAAACGACTATACTACCCAAAGCAATCTACAGATTCAATGCAATCCCTATCAAACTACCAGTGGCATTCTTCACAGAATTAGAACAAAAAACTTTACAATTCATATAGAAACACAAAAGACCCCAAATAGCCTAAGCAATCTTGAGAAAGAAAAATGGAGCTGAAGGAATCAGGCTCCCTGACTTAAACCTATACTAAAAAGCTATAGTAATCAAAACAGTATGGTACTGGCACAAAAACAGAAATATAGATCAATGGTACAGGATAGAAAGCCCAGAGATAGGCCCACGCACATATGGTCACCTAATTTACAACAAAAGAGGCAAGAACATATAATGGAGAAAAGACAGCCTCTTCAATAAGTGGTGCTGGGAAAACTGGACAGCTACGTGTAAAAGAATGAAATTAGAACACTACCTAACACCATACACAAAAATAAACTCCAAATGGATTAAAGACCTAAATGTAAGACCAGACACTATAAAACTCTTAGAGGAAAATGTAGGAAAAACACTCTTTGATATAAAACACAGCAAGATCTTTTTTGACCCACCTTCTAGAGTAATGAAAGTAAAAACAAAAAAAACCAAATGGGACCTAATTAAACTTAAAAGCTTTTGCACAGCAAAGGAAACCATAAACAAGACAAAGAGACAACCCTCAGAAAATATTTCTGGGAAATATTTGCAAATGAAACAACGGACAAAGGATTAATCTCCAAAATATATAAACAGCTCATGGAGCTCAATATCAAAAAAACAAACAATCCAATTAAAATTGGGCAGAAGACCTACATAGACATTTCACCAAAGAAGACATACAGATGGCCAAGAGGCACATGAAAAGATGCTCAACATCACTAATTATTATAGAAATGCAAATCAAAAGTAGAATGAGGTATCACCTCACGCCAGTCAGAATGGCCATTATCAAAAAATCTAGAAACAATAAATGCAGGAAAGGGTGTGGTGAAAAGGGAACCCTCCTGCACTGTTGTGGGAATGTAAATAGATAGAACCACTATGGAGAACAGTATGGAGGTTCCTTAAAAAACTAAAAATAGAACTACTGTATGAACCAGCAATCCCAGTACTGGGCATATACCCTGAGAAAACCATAATTCAAAAGGGCACATGTACCCCAATGTTCACTGCAGCACTATTTACAATAGCTAGGACATGGAAGCAACCTAAATGTCCAATGACAGATGAATGGATAAAGAAGTTGTCACATATATACAATGGAATATTACTCAGCCATAAAAAGATACAAAATTGAGTTATTTGTAGTGAGGTGGATGGACCTAGAGTCTGTGATACAGAGTGAAGTAAGTCAGAAAGAGAAAAACAAATACCATATGCTAACATATATATATATATATATGGAATATAAAAAAAGAAAAAAAGAAAAAAAATGGTACTGATGAACTTACTGGCAGGGCAGGAATAAAGATATAGACATAGAGAATGGACTTGAGGACATGGGTCGGGGAGGGACAAGCTGAGGCAAAGTGAGAGTAGCATTGACATATATACACTACCAAATGTAAAACAGATACCTAGTGGGAAGCAGCAGCATAGCACAGGGAGATTAGCTCGGTGCTTTGCAATGACCTAGAGACGTGGATAGGGAGGGTGGGAGGGAGGCTCAAGAGGGAGGGCATGTGGGGATATATGTATGCATATGGCTGATTCACTCTGTTGTAGAACAGAAACTAACACAGTATTGTGAAGCAATTACACTCCAGCAAAAATCTATAAAAAAATTAAACAATAAAATAAAATAAAAATAATTACATATATGTATATATAAAAAAAATTTAATGCGTACATTAAAACATATTCTCAGATTTATCATCTTATTTTAATATATTTTATTAAATTTTAATAACTACTTCATACACAAGAATATGAGTGAATGAAAATAATAATACATAATAAAACATCAATGAAACAATCCAGCTTAAGAAAAAGAATATGCCCAGTAGCTTTAAAGCTCCTGATGTGGCTATGCACCCTCTCTGTCCACCCACTCCCCTTTTACATTTTGCATTAATTATTCTCTTCCTTCTCTTTATAGCTTATCATATATATCTGTACCACTAAATATATATATGCATATATATATATATGGTTTAGTTTGCATGTCTCCACCTTTATATAAATTGAATATTTTGCATGGATTCTTACATGGCTTGCTCTTTTTTGGTAAAGCTTTATGATTTGGTATTCACTCATGTTAATATGCATTGCTATAATTTATTCATTTTCATTCATTATGGTCACATTCCTAATTTTAAGAGGAATAGTTTTAATAATTCAAATGTAAGTATAAATTTTACTGTAGAATTTTATAGAAACCCTTTATTAAGTTAAGAACATTCACTTCTGTTTTTAGCTTGATAGAAGTTTTAAATAAATTATATTGAATTTTTCTAATGTTTTCTGTATCCTCTGAGATTAAAATACAGTTTTTCTCTGGGGTAAATGACATCTGTAGATGTTCTAATGTTAAACTAACATCACATTCCCAGAATAAATCCAACTTCGTTTTAATGAGTTCTTTACTTCTTAACAGTTTGCTTACATTTTAAGATTTTTGCATCCTTAGATTGGCGTGTGAATTTCCTTTTTTGTCTTACCCATGTACCGTTAGTATTGGTTTCACCACCTTCATTTAGTGAATTGAAAAGCTGATACTTCTTTTGTCATTCTTAGGAAGTTACATTTACATATACCCAAAAGGATTTTTAGTACTTCTTGTAAACATATCTGAGTCCAGTGTTTGCTTTGAGTAAAAACTGTTAACTACTAATTCAATTCTTCAATTCACATTACCTGTTCTTGAGTCAGTTCTGGTAAATCATGTTTTTCGAGTAATTTTTCTAAATTTCAACCAAATTTTCATTTTTATGAGTATAAATTTCTTCATATATTTATAGTATTGTAGCATTTAGAATATTTAGTAATATTCTCCATGGTTATGGTCCCATGGAGACCATATTACATACTGTTATCCTCCCCCCTCCTTTCCCCTTTGGTAACCATAAGATTGTTTTCCATGTCAGTGAATCAGTTTCTGTTTTGTAAATAAGTTCATTTGTATCAATTTTTAATACATGATATCATATGATAACTGTGTTTCTTAGTCTGACTTACTTCACTTAGTATGATAATCTCTAGGTCCACCCATGTTGCTGCAAATGGCATTATTTCATTCTTTTTTATGGCTGAGTATTATTCCATTGTATATATGTACCACATCTTCTGTATCCATTCCTCTGTCAGTGGACACTTAGGTTGCTTCCATGTCTCGGCTATTGTAAATAGTGCTGCAATGAACATTAGGGTGCATTACTTTTTTGAGTTATGGTTTTCTCTGGATATATGCTCAGGAGTGGGATTGCTGGATCATATGGTAGTTCTATTTTTGTTTTTGAGGAACCTCCATACTATTCTCCACAGTGGTTATACCAATTTACATTCTCACCAACAGTGTAGGAGGGTTCCCTTTTCTCCACACCCTCTCCAGCTTTTATTTGTTTGTAGGCTTTTTGATGATGCCCATTTTGAACAGCATGAGATGATACCTCATTGTAGTTTTGATTTGCATTTCTCTAATAATTAGCAATGTTGAGCATCTTTTCATGTGCTGTTGGCCATCTGTATGTCTTCTTTGGAGAAATGTCTATTAGGTCTTCTGTCCATGTTTGATTGGGTTATTTTTTGTAAATATTGAGTTGTATGAGCTGTTCGCATATTCTGGAAATTAAGCCCTTGTCAGTCGCATCATTTGTGAGTATTTGCTCCAAGTCCATAGGCTGTCTTTTCGTTTTGTTTATGGTTTATCATGGTTTCCTTTGCTGTGCAACAGCTTTTAAGTTTGTTGTAGTTCCATTTGTTTATTTTTGCTTTTATTTCTTTTGCCTTGAGTGACTGACCCGAGAAAACATTGGTATGATTTATGCGTGAGAATATTTTGCCTAAGTTCTCTTCTAGGAATTTTATGGTGTTATGTCTTATATTTGTCTTTAAGCCATTTTGAGTTTATTTTTGTGTATGGTGTGAGGGAGTGTTCTAATTTCATGCTTTTACATGTGGCTACCCAGCTTTCCCAACATCACTTGCTGAAGAGACTCTTTTCTCCATTGTATATTCTTGCCTCCTTTGTTGAAGATTAATTCACCATAGGTGTGTGGGTTTATTTCTTGGCTCTGTCTTCTGTTCCATTGATCCATATGTCTGTTTTTGTGCCAATACCATGCTGTCTTGATTACTGTAGCTTTGTAGTATTGCCTGAAGCCTGGGAGGGTTATGCCTCTAGTTTTGTTCTTTATCCTCAGGATTGCTTTGACAATTCTGAATCTTTTGTTGTTTCATATAAATTTTAGGATTATTTGTTCTAGTTCTGTGAAAAATGTCATGGGTAATTTGATAGGGATCATATTAAATCTGTAGATTGCTTTTGGTAGTATGGCCATTTTAAGAATATTAATTTTTCCAATCCAAAAGCATGGGATATCTTTCCATTTCTTTGAATCATCTTGTTTTTTTATCAATGCTTTATAGTTCTCATCAGGTTTTCTTCTTTTTTAATGTAAGGATTTTGGTGATAAATTTCCCTCTAATTGGCTGCATGTTAGCTATTATTAGCTGTATCCCTCAAATTTTATTGTTTATTTTCATTATTTCTCAGACATAACTACTTTTATTTTCAATTATAATTTATTCTTTGATGAGAGAGTAACACAGGTGTGCTTTTCAAAAATGACTCCAAACAGTGGGGTAATTTCATTTATTTATCTAAATATATTTCTAGGTGGCCTGTAAGATACTAGTTCTTTGAAAACCACGGCTCAGTAAATGGTCAATATTTGTTAATTTTCTTTGGGTTTTTTTGGGTTTTTGAAAAGTATGTGTTACAACCTCCTGGTGAATTTAACCTTTTATTGCTAGATAGTAATCATCATTAGCAATTTATTTTGACTAATATTAATATAGCTACACCAGCTTTCTTTGGTTAGGATTTGTTGGATGTATTTTTTTTCATCCTTGGACTTTCAGACTTCCCCTGTTTTTATGTTTTAGGTGAGCTTCTTATAAACAGCATATAGCTGGAGTTTGTTTTCTATTCTAAGCTCTGAGTATTTGTGCTTTTCAGAGTTTATGTTTTCTTGTACATTTATTATGGTTACAGAAATATTTGAATTAATTTTACCATCATGTTTCCTATTGTCTATTTGTCCCTTTTTTTCTGTTTATTTTCCCCCTCCATTTATTTCTTCTTTTGGATTGAATGAGTTTCTTATTTTCTCATCCCATATTTCTCTCTCCATGTCTTCAGATTATACTGTCTATTGCTATACATTTTTAGTAGTTACTTTAGATGTTTTGACATGCTTATTTAAATTAATGTCTAAAGTAAGTCAATACCTTTGTCTTTCCCATCCCCAAAATACCGAGATCATAGAAGATTTAACTCTTAATCCACTTTTCCTTAATTATATGCTGCTGTTTTCAGGCACATTAATTCTGTATTTTTAATTACACAAACTATACATAGTTATTAATCCTTTATAACAATTAATATTTGAGCAGTAGTAAACCCATATATTTACCATTTATTTTTCTTAGAAATTCTTTCATTTGCACATTTTTTTTCTTTTTCTTTAGCAATTTTTTCAGTGAAATTGTTCAGTAAACTCTACAAGTTTGGGGTTGTATAAAAGTATCTTCATCTTTGTTCTTAGAAGATAGATGCATTGTGTACTGAATTCAAGGTTAACAGTTTTGTTCTCTCAGGATTAAAAGGCGGATAATTCCACTGTCTTACAGCATCTATATTTGAGAAATCAACTATCAGACATTACTCATGTCTGCATGTGGATATTCACTTTTCTCAACACCATTCATTGAAGAGACTTTTTTTCCCCACTGTGTATTCTTAATACACTGTTAAAGATTAGTGGGCTGTAAATGTTTTAATTTATTTCTGGGCTCTGTGTTCTGTTCCATTGGTCTATATACCTGTTTTTATGCTAGTATCATACTGTGTTAATTACTGTAGCTCTATAATACATTTTGAGTCAGGAAATGTGATGCCTCCAGCTTTGTTCTTCTTTCTGAAGATTACTTGGACTATTTGGAGTCTTCATGGTTCTATACGAATTTTAGGATTCTTTTTCTATTTAAGTAAAGAATGCCACTGGAATTTTCATTAGGTTTGTACTGGATCTGTAGATCATTTTGGATAGTATAGACATTTTAACATGTTGAGCATTCTAATCCATGAACACAGGATGTCTACCAATTTCTGTGTCTTCTTTAGTTGCCTTCACTAATGCTTCATAGTTTAGAATGTACAAGTTTTTTATCTCTTTGGTTAAGTTTAATCAGAAGTGTTCAAATTTTTGTTGCTATTGTAAATTGGATTGTTTTCTTAATTTCTTTCTTTGGATAGTTCATTATTAATGCATAGAAATGCACCTGCTTTTTGCATGTTGATTTTGTATCCTGCAATTTTACTGAATTCATTTATTGTTTCTAACAGGATTTTGTTGTTGATTCTTTATGGTTTTCTACATATATGATCATGTCATCTGCAAACAGATATAATTACTTCTTCCTTTCCAATTTTGATGCCTTTACATTTTTATTGCCTCATTACTCTGTCTAGGACTACCAGTACTACGTTGAATAGAAGTGGCAGGAGTAGGCATCCTTGCTTTATACCAGAAATTAGAGGAAAAGCTTTCAGTTTTCCCCTCAGTGATTACAACGTTAGCTGTGGGCTTTCCATATATGGGATTTATTGTGTTGAGGTGAGTTCCTTCTCTATGTAATTTGCTGAGAGTTTTTTTTTTTTTTTTTTTTTTTTTTTTTTTTATGTGCACCATCCTTGTATTCCAGGGATAAATCTCCCTTGGTCATGGTATATAATTCTTTTAATGTACTGTTGAATTCAGTTTGCTAGTATTTTATTGAAGATTTTTGCATCTATGTTTATTACAGACATTGGCTTACAGTTTCTTTTCTTATGGTTTTTTCTCTGCTTTGGTATTAGGGTGATACTGGCCTCATAAAATGATTTGGTAAATGTTCTCTCTTCCAAAAAGTGTTCTATTTGGGGGAAGATTAAGAATGATTGGTATAAATTCATCTGTGAAACCATCTGGTGATGGACTTTTCTTAGTTTAGAGGTTTTTGATTACTGCTTCGTCTCCTTACTTGTTATTGGTCTGTTCAGATTTTCTATTCTTGACTCAATCTTCAGAGATTGTACACTTCTGGAAATTTATCCATTTCTTCTAGGTTCTCTAATTTGTTGGCATATAATTGTTCATAGCAGTTTCTTATGATCCTTGTTATTTCTGCATTATCAGTTGTAATGTCTCTTTTATTTCTTTGATTTTATTTATTTGAGTCTTCTGTTTTTCTTAGTCTAGCTAAAGGTCTGTCAATTTGTTTCTCTTTTCTTAGTTGCATTGATCTTCTTGTAGTTTCGTTGACTTTTTTTTCCTATTGTTTTTCTGGTCTCTATTTCATTTATTTCTGTTCTGACCTTTGTTATTTTCTTCATTCGGCTAATCTGGGGCAAAGTTTGTTCTTTTTATAGCTTCTTGAGGTATAAAGTTGGTTTATTTGAGATCTTTCTTTTTTCTTAATGTAGGCATTTATCACTATAAACTTCCCTCTTAGTACTGCTTTTGCTGTATTCCATAAGTTTTAGTATTTAAACTTTTTATCTTCATTTGCCACATGACACTTTTAAAAATTTCCTTTTGATTTCCTCTTTGACCCAATGGTTGTTCAAAAGAGCATATTGTTTAGTTTTCTCATATTGTGAGTTTTCCTGTTTTCTTGCTATTATTGATTTCTAGTTTCAGACCACTGAAGTTGGAAAAGATACTTGGATTTCTATCTTCTCATATTTAGTAAGACTGTTTTGCATATTTATTAAGACTTATTTTGTGTATAACATTCTTTTGTTGTTAGGTGAAAAGTGCTGTACATGTCTATTAGGTTCACTTGGTCTATAGTGTTGTTCAAGTCCACTGTTTCTTCATAGTTTTTCTCTCAGAATGTACTATCTATTATTAAAAGTAGGGTAGTGAAGTCTCCTACTGTTATTGTATTGCTGTCAATTTCTCCTTTCAAATCTGTGAATATTTGTTTTATATATTCAGGTACTCTGATGCTGGGTACAAACATTTATAATTATTATATCTTCTTTTTGAATTGACCCTTTTATCATCATATAACGACCCTCTTTGTCTCTAGAGACAGTTTTTGACTTTGGTTTGTCTGGTATAAGTATAGCTCCTCCTGTTTTATTCTGGTTAACACTGTCATGGAATATCTTTCTTCCATCCCTTCACTTACAGCATATATGTGTTCTTGAATCCAAAGTGAATTTCTTATAGATAGCTTATAGTCAGATATTGTTTTTTTTTTAATCTATTCAGCCACTCTGTCTTTCAATTGGAGAATTTAATCCATTTACATTTAAAGTAATTATTGATAGGTAAGCTCTTATTATTGCCAGTTTGTTAATTGTTTTCTGATTGTTTGGTACTTTCTTTCTTCCTTTCTTCATCTTGCTTTCTTCCTTTGTGATCTGAAGATTTTCTTTGGTAGTGGTATGTTTTCATTCCTTTCTTTTTATCTTTCATGTATCTACTACAGTTTTTTTCTTTATGATTACCATACGGTTTACACAACACATCTTATAGTTGTAATAGTCTCTTTTAAGCTGATAAGAACTTAATCTTGATTGCACACAAAAACTCTACACTTTACTATCACATTATATGCAATTGATGTTATAATGTACATCTTTTAATATTGTGTATCCATTAACATAATTTAATTATAGTTATTTTTAATATTTTGTCTTTTAACTTTGATACAAGAATTAAATTGATTTAACCACCATTATAGTAATAAAGTATTCTGTTTTGTCTATAGTAATACCTTTCCCAATGAGTTCCATACTTTTTATTCTCTCATATTGTTGTGTCATCTCAACTTAAAGAACTCCCTTTAGCATTTCTTGTAAGGTAGGAATACGGGTGATGAACTCCTTCAGCTTTTGATTGTCTGAGAAAGTCTTTACCTTCCCTTTATTTCTGAATGACAAGTTTCCCAGGCACTGTATTGCTGGTTGGCAGATTTTTTCTTTCAGCACTTTGAATATATCACCACATTTCTCCCTGGCCTGCATAGTTTCTGCTGAAAAATACATTGATAATCTTATGGGGGAAGGGAAGGTCCCCTTGTATGTAGCAAGTCATTTTTCTCTTGCTGCTTTCAAATTTCTCTTAGTCATTAAGTTTGACAATTTGATTATAATGTGTCTTGGTGTGGGTCTCTCCAGGTTTTTTGTTTTTGTTTTTTTTTGGTGATTTTTAGACTTCCTGGATGATGTCTATTTTCTTCCTTGGTTTGGAAATTTTCCAAACATTATTTCTTTGAATAAGCTTTCTGTTCCCTTCTTTTCTCTTCTTCTGGAACTCTCATAATGCATACATATCCACATGATGATATATATGCATAAGTTTCTTAAGCTAATTTCACTTTTTTTTTTTTTTTTTTTTTGCTCCTCTGACTGTATGATTTCCACTGACTTGTCTTTGAGTTCACTGATCCTTTCTTTCCTCTGTTTGATCTAGTCTGAGCTAAACTCCATCTATTGATTTTTTTTTTCCATTCAATTGTATTATTCAGCTCTATGATTTTTTTTTAACATTTTGTCTTTGTTAAAATTCTTACTTTGCTCACAAATTGCTTTCCTGACCTCAATGAGCACCTTCCTGTTCATTATTTTGAATTATCTGTTGGGTAAATCACATATCTCTATTTTATTAGGGTTCATTTCTGGAAAGTTAGTTTGTTCTTTTATTTGGAACATATTTCCCTGTTTTTTTCTTGACTCTCTCTGTGTTTTTCTCTGCCTTAGATAAAATAGCCACCTCTCCCAGTTGAGAGACTGGCCTCAAGTGGGTGATGAACCCCAATAATCAGCCCATCCAGCTACTCCAGATGCCTCTCAAATGTTTTTGCTAGTCTAACTTGAAAAGTTGTGACACTAGATGTGAAGCATAACCCCTTCCAGGGAGAAACTAGTAGCTGGGCTTTACTGCTGGAGCAATCCTGGGAAAGGAGTTGTTGGAAGAGGCTCCACACATTCAAAACTGCCACTTTGTTCTGTGCAGACCCCAGGAAACTAGAGAATGCATGGCTCCATCAGCTCCCAGAGGCAGGCGAGTGAGAAGCTAGATCTTCAGGCAGTAGTCAGAAAAGTCTACTGTACTAGATGTGTAGTCCAACTCCTTCCAAGAAGAAGATGGTGACTCGGTCACTTAACTGGAGCTAGCCAGAGGAAAAGCCATGGGAAGTGCCCACACACAGGTTCAAATGCCTAGGAGACTAGTGATTGCCTGTCCCATCAGCTCCCAAAGACAGCTGAGTTAGAAGTCAGACCCTGGTCAGCAATTGGAAAATTTAGTATGTAAATGTGCATTCTAACCACTTCCAAGAAGAAGCTGGAAGCTGGGCTTTATTGCCTGCTCATTCTGAACTGAGCCAAGGGAAAAAGCTATAGGAATTGCTTGAAAACAACCTCTTTGTTCTCTATGGTCCCAAGGGACTAGCAAATATATGGCCCTGTCAGCTGCCAAAGATAGGCAAGCTAGTAGTCCCTCTGGTAGCAGCCATAAAAACTGGAGTGTTAGATATGTATCAAAACCTTTTCTCCTCAAGTAGAAGCTGGGAGATGGGGGATCCCTCTCAACTGTATGATGCTGTGTTAAGAATGGAGTTTATGGTGAGAGTGTATCTCAGTTTTTCCTAACTGTTTTGAGGTGGGCATTTTCTTAGTTGACCAACATGCAGGAATTGCTCAACTCGTTTCTGGATTTCTCTCAGAGGCAACTGATACATGTGTAGTTGTTTATTCAGTGTGTTTATGGGTAGAGGGAAGAGTCGGGAGCCTCCTATTCTGCCATCTTGCTGAGAATAAAGCTATCCCTATTTTCTTTTTAAAATATTCTTATGGTCTTTGTTGCTCTTCAGTTTCATTACAATATGTGTAGGTGTGGATATCTTTCTATATATCTTGCTTGGGAATTATTAGATTTTTTAGCTATGGAGATTGCTATCTTCCATTAGTTCCAGGAAATTCTTAGTATTTTTTTATGCTTTTCTTCTTCTGTATCTTATATCAGAATATTTTAGAACTCGTCACACCATCCTCCATGTATCTTAACTGCTTTTAAAAAAAAAATCTTAGATTTTGTGTCTCTGTGGTGCATTGCAAGTAACTTCTTCAAAAACATCTTTCAGATCATTAATTTGCTATCTAACCCCCTGTTTTGCCTAACCATTGAATTTTTCACAATTATGTTTTTCATTTTAGATAGTTCTGCCTGGTCAATTTTGATAGTCTTTTCTTCCTTCATCATACTCCTCATACTTTACTGAGTAGATGAGGAAATAATATATATTAAGCATACTAACTTACATCTAATATCTTACTGTTTCAACATCTGCAGTGTTTGCAGATCTGATTGTAGTTTGCTCTTTCTACAAAATTTCATACATGGTGGCTTGCTTATTTGTGTGCCTTGTGAGAACTTATTATCCTTGGACTTGTATGAGAATTTTTTGTGGACTTAGTGTATGGTGCAGACAGAATTTGAGTTTACTTCTGGCAGTTACTTGGAGATATTGCCAAGACAGGACAATTTTAAATTTTCAGTTAAAGTTTTAGAGGCTACACAGATAATATGACTTTTGACCAAAGTCCAGATAAGAACAGACATACAGTGAGAAATTTTCCAAGACGTTTTGTATATTTTTCTGACCTACCCATGGCCAATTTAAGCCAGCCAAGTTTTCCTACGATCTCCTGTAGAGCTCGTGTTTTTCTTGTTTATCCAATGAGGTGGTCAAATAAAAGGATTCTCAGATTAATGTAAGGGTCTCATGTGACTTTCCAGCTGACAAGCTTTGTCTTTTGTTCTCAGTTCATGTTCTTCCAAAATCCAAGCTACAGGCAATAATGAAAAACAAATTCCCCATATCGCCTAGCACAATGCTAGTGCTGGCTTGCTAGTTGGGTTTTGTGCTCTTTGTACCTGGCTAGCCCCCCAAAATTTCCCTAATTCACCTATCAGATTATCCATGTAGTTAAAAATATTTTATCCATTATTTTTAGTTTTTCTAGTTCACTATATTTCTAAAAACCAAACCATTTTTTTTCATATTAAATTGCTTCTAGATATCACTGATGCCTATTTTCCTTTACCTCCTAAATGCTAATTTGATTAATAGAGGTCCTGTTTTCTCCTTCAGGTGAAAACAGAAGAATATAAGGACTGCATACCTCAAAATTATTACTCTTAGTAAAAGGCAGCATAGCTTGGCAGCTACAGGGAACCTAAACTAAGGCTAGAGAGCTACTGAGAAAAGTTTTTTTTTTTCTCTTTGTGCTCCCTATCACAGAAAGGTATCTGAGCAGCATATCACTCAGATATTTTCCTTGTGGTTTCCCTCACTATAAATTTGCATCCCAGTTAAACGTTAGGTAAAGTAGAATACAAACCCCCCAGTATGTACACTACAAGTTGGAGAAAGGAGAAAAAACAGGGGTAAAGGGAAAATGCTCTTCACTCCAATATTGCAAGACGATAGGCACCATTCCTATATTCATTCTTTCCTTCCTTCATTCATTCATCGATATTTACCTAGCATTTACTATGTATAGAGCATTGTTCTAGGTGTTGGGGATACAACACTGAATAAAGGAATATATGAATGATGACCATAAATGAATATATAAAAGGAAGATAAGAAAATAAACATGACAGCTCTTTGAAAATGACAAAATACTACAAAACTCCTTTGTTATTATCATCATTATCACATGAGGACCTGGATAATTCTGTGGACTATGATTATAAAAGCTGTGTTTTCCTTCCACATAAGAGCAAATATACCTTAGTAGACTTGGAGTTTCAAAGCAATTTTCACTGGCAAAGTTTCTCACTTAAAGATATTTTCATAATTCTGTTAATCCATAGTTGGACACTTCTCAACTCTCATTCAGTCACAAATGCAAAAGAACACTCTAAAATTCACATTAGCTTTTCCAATAAAGAAACTGATTTAGCCTATACAGTGTTCTAATTCAACTTCTATTTCCTCCAACAGTAAATCTCAGGTTTCATTTCCACAACCAGACATGGACCAGAATGAAAGATTTAATGATGCTTCAGCTCGGTAGTTGTTGAGTAAGTGCTCTGATACATTTCTACGCTATAACATTTAATGAGACTTACTCCCAACAGAGTATTTACTACATCAATTTATTTCATAGTATTATATTTGCAGAAGCAAGATAGAGCAAAGGTTATTTTGGATCCTTTACCAATAAGCTTCCTGTAAGTAAAGAAAAGTGCAACCATTTAATTTACAAAATCATTTAAAAAGGCTAAATGCTCAATAAATTCTGCTTTATCTAGTTCAGACAACCTCAGAAGCTATTGTAACTTGGATATAAAAATGTATATAAAATTCAGGCATTTTGTACCAGCTTTCTATCCCTAACTTTGACTGGAACTGAATTTCAAAGATTGTTGATACAGTATTGGGATTTCTGGGTAATATCTTTGAAATTCCCTCCTGCTTTGATAAGAAGAAGGGAGTCAGCAACTTATCTTACAAAAGGGAAGACTCTATCACTATGCCTATGCCCACTCCCACCAAAACTACACCCATACACACACACAGACACACAGACACACACACACACTTTCTCCTCCTCTCCAACCACTGCCATTTCTTGTCTGCAGCAGCCACTTTCAACTAAAGTGAGAAAAGAGAAGTCCCTGAAGGAAGACAACTTCAGAATCTTCTATCTTCTTCTATAATCCTAAGAATATAGAAAAAGGTGTCTGGGATAAACTGGAACTCTTATGCAAGCATCACCTGATACAATTCTGTTTAGTACTATGAAAAATGTGATACACAATCTTATCTGTCCACTCTTGCAAATTTCACCTCACAAGACTAGTCACTCCTCATACACAGACTACTTCTACTTAAATAACTCAGGTAACCAAAAAATAATTTTTCACTAAAAAGTTATGCCATCTTTTGGACTGGGTTACATATATAATTTCTCTGATAGTTCCAATAAACTAAGAATTGTAGAACAAGTTTTGTTGCATTTTGATTAAGAACATTAAGCTCTACCTGTGAGAATTCAGTATAATACAGAAGTTGGAAATATCTTCTAGAGTCAGACATACTAGATTCACATCCTGGTTACTACCACTCACTAGTCTTCTGACTTGAGCAAGTTAAAAATCATACATAAGTCTCAGTTTTATTTTCTGTAAAACAAACAAACAAGAAAAAACATATCTTATATGGACACTGTAACAATTAAGTGATAAATTTATGTTAAGTGTTTAGCTATCAAGAAATGTTACATATTAATGTATGCGGGACCTAATGTTCTGCTAGTATCACCGGTATAAAATTAGTTGGAAACATAATCTTGCCC
Organism: Eschrichtius robustus; assembly: GCF_028021215.1. Lineage (NCBI taxonomy): Eukaryota > Metazoa > Chordata > Mammalia > Artiodactyla > Eschrichtiidae > Eschrichtius > Eschrichtius robustus. Next base: position 72,953,306 of record NC_090830.1, read on the forward strand.
ACAAGGTGTTTGCAATCTTATCGTGAAGACAGAATGCTCATCTAATAGACAAGTTTACTGAGTACTCATTACAAAGGGCAAACATTTACATGATGGGGTATTATTAAAGAATCATCACTAATTTTCTACCTTATTTAGACAAATAGGTCCTAAAATTTTCACATAAATGCTAATAATTAGGAAGTTAACAGATTTTTTCATTGATGCCAAAAATTAGGAATTTAATAATGTTAGGTTAGAAATGAAGAAACCTGTTTAAGACATGTAACTAAAGGAAAAGCATATGGAAAGGTTATTCTAAACATAAATGAATTAGATATCTAATAAGTTTATTGTGACAGTAATAATGCTAAGAACATATAAGAATTATAGGTTATGTGTTTTTTTTTAAGTTATCAGTTAAACTTTAGTAATCTTAATTGTGTTGATTTCTTGATTATGGAGGAATCTTCTGCCAAATAGTCACCTCCACAACTAATAATGAAAGCTAAGATTTATTGAACACTTATTATGTGCCAGTCACTGCTATTAGCATTTTTACATGTATTATTAATTCACTGATGCAGGCAACACTAAGATACAGGTCCTATTATTATCCTCAATTTATAGGTGAGAAAACTGAGAGTTCAATAAAATAGCTTTCTTAAGGTCACATGGGCAGTATCTGTCAGAGCTGGGATAGGAACTCAGGCATCTGGGCTCCTGATCCCTTATCTTTAAGCATTACACCATGTTGTCTTCCACTAAGCAAGCACTTATCTGACTTGGATAACCAATGATCTTTGACATCATACTGGAATGTCTAACAAATCTCTCAACTCAACCTGTTGAAAATTGAGTTGCTGATCTTCCTCTCAAAAATGGCTTCACCCACAGTCTTCCCCATCATAGTTGATAAAAACTTAATCCATCCAGTTGCTCAAGCCAAAAAACAAACAACAACAACAACAACAAAAAAACCTTGTAATTATCTGTGGTAGACACAGAGGTTTACTGCCCATATCCCCCTTCCAGGTAGGACTTGTTGCCTACCTGTGGAGGGTGAGGCCAGCAGATGGCCCCCCAGCTGTCAGTTCCTTCAGGGTCTGCAGCAGCTGCAGCGGGCTTATCCCCAGCCCCCATGCCTGGAGGTAAGACCCTTCCCAGGGTAGGGTGACCTGCTTCCAGTGATTGAAAGAGGCCTGGCTATTTCTTGAGGTTAACACTCTCTCCAGGGCTCCCTGCTCATTGGTGGCTTTGTGGGTCTGGCTCACAGGGAGACTTCTTCCTCTGCTCAGTCCTGCTCCCTTCCTCTTCCTTAACACATGTTAATTCCTAATAACACCTTGTATCCCAAATTCTGTCCAGTGTGTGCTTCTAGAGGAGCTAACCTGCAACACCAACCATGACTCTTCCCTTTCTCTCACACCCCACAACCATTCTGTCAAATCCAGTTGGTTCTGCTTACAAAATTTAGCCTTAATATTCACTAGCCACCCTAGTCCAAACTCAAATGTGAGGAGTTCAAGAGAGCAGCGCTCAATTATATCCCAAGCATAAAGAACAGCGCCAATAATAAGTATTTGTGGAATGAATAAATCCTACATTTCATAAGTTTATCTATGTAAAATAAAGTCATCATTTCAATCTAATTAACAATCCCAATTTAAATGCATTGGCTTCCTTGGCAGAGATGTAAAGGAATCAGAAGTCTACTGATAGAATATTGTCCTGCTAATCAATTCTTTGGACAACACAGACAATGTTAGAGACTGATTAGGTCACTGGATTTTTATTTACTCATACTCTGAACTCCAACCCAAGGATCTGAGAACACACATCTATTAATTTTCATATTGGTACATCAAATCACATTTTAATTTTCTCTCAACTCACCTCAAGCTCATCAAGGGCACTTCCCAGGGTTGCTGCCTGAGGTTCTGGTGGGACTAACACATTCTGGATGCCTTGTGAAGCATTTGAAATTACATGGAGGGCGTTCTGAATTTCTTCACAAACTGTGTCCTTGCTGGCTTTGAGGGAAGCGACATCAGAATGTTCCAAACAAGCTGAACAAATTGAATGCAGTATGGGGGAGTTCTCCTTCAATGAGGCCCGGGCACCTGCAATTTCATCCCTCTGATTTGGAGATTTTAGGTCCTGAGGAAAGAAATAAAAAGAGAGGTTATGGAAGAAAGATTTATGCCAAGAAGCTCCATTTTTCTGCCAATATAAATGAAAAGATAATAGATACTAGGAATTCATAACTATAAGTTAAAATAAAGGGCATAAATTATTTCTATACTCCTCCTGATTCTGTTAAAATTTCTGTAATAGGAAAGCTAAGCCATAGCAAATAAAGGTCACAATGGTACAGATGTGTGATAACTGAATAACGCTTACATTTGTCAGTCATATACTTATAAGTCAGAAAAATACTTTGGCTTTCACATTATGAAGTGAATTATAAGACAGCTTGAATTACAAAGATGCTGATTACTTATTTGCATAGATGGTGATGATTGCATTTAACCTTTTTGTTAAAACTAAACCAATTAAGTTAAGAATACTAAATTAAACTTCCCACCATTCAGCTATCTTCCACTCATTTTCAGAAATACTTGCTAATAAGTTAATCCTGGATTTTTCTTTCTTTGACATTTATTCAAACAAATAGTTATTGAGCATTTAGTATATGCTAGTCCTTGTGCTTAGATGTCAAGTGCACAGAAGTGAACGCTCCTACAAGGACCTTGTTCTCCTGAAGCTTATGTTCTTGTTTGAGGGGGAGGGGGCCTAAAGACAAACAGATAAACTAGGTAAAGCAAATACACAAGACAATTTCAGGTACTGAAAACTGCTATCGAGAAAACACAACACTGACTGACTTGAGAAGAGAAGCTCTTTAGCTTGGGTGGTCAGAGAAGATATTGCCTCAGAGATGACATTTGCAATAAATATAAACGAAAAGCATTTCAAACAGTGGGAGGAGAGGAAAAAGAAAGTCCTATATAAGTGATAGCTGGTTAAAACTAGCTCAATATACATTGAAAAACCCTGGCAAGTACTCCCTTAACCAAGAGATGAATGTTAACATCATCAGTGATGTCACATGGATATCGGGTGCTCCTTGATATGCTGTGACAAGACGAGTACTTCATCTGTCTGGAATTCTCTCCAAAAGCCCACAGTCTCAGTCTAATCATGCGAAAAACAACCAACAAAACCAGACTGGGGAAAATCCTACATGATACCTGCACTGTATTCCTCAAGACTGTTAAGGTCACAAAAAAACAAAGAGACTGATAAACTGTCACAGACCAGAGGAAACTGGGGAGACATGACAACTAAATGCAGCATAGAACCCTGGATCAGATCCTGGAACAGAAAAAAGACATTAATGGGAAAACTGATGAATTCCAAAAAAAGCCCAGAGTTTAGTTAATAGTAATGCATCAATGTTTGTTCATTGTGGCTAATGTAAGACATTAACAATGAAGGAAATCAGAAGAAAAGTAGATGGGAAATTTCTGTACTATCTTTGCAACTTTTCTAGAAATCTAAAATTATTAATATAAATAAAAAGTTTATTTTAAAGAAAACTAATTCAAGGGAACTTAACAATAACTTATGCATTCCACATACAATATCTCATGTAATCCTTATAAAAACTCATGATACACATTATTCTCCTTTTTAAAGATGAGAAAACTGATATCTAGAGAGACTGAGTTCATGATCCAACTGACAAAGCTAAATGGTGGCATTTCTTGCACTGTAACCCAAGTCAGTGCAACTGCTAAGCCATGATCCTAACAGCTATGTTATACTCTTTCCTGCATGGGAAGGATTTCTCTTATTTGCTACTACACTAGGATGTGAGGACTTGTGTTGTATAATGACTTATAGTTTATAAAGTGCTTCTGGATAGTATCTCACTGATCATCACAACACCCTTTGAGGCAGTAAGGCTGGTGTTATTAGCCCCACTTTAACTAAATGAGTATTTAGTCTAAGGAGATTAAAAGGCTGATAAAAGAACTGAGAGGTAAACCTAAGTCTTCTGATTGCAAATCCCATGACTTATTCACAAGACTCTGCTAGCTTCGGATAATGTTACCCGAGGTTAATAAATGGCAGCACTACTATATTTTTAGCTCCTTCCTTTCTGAAAATAAAGGCTGTCTGCTACTTCATGCAGGATTTGGGGGTAATTAACTTTTTTACAAGATGTAGGGAGGACAATTAGAAGTAGCTGTCTACCCACTGTTCATAGCCAGGACATGGAAGCAACTGAAGTGTCCATCATCGGATGAATGGATAAAGAAGATGTGGCACATATATACAATGGAATATTACTCAGCCATAAAAAGAAATGAAATTGAGTTATTTGTAGTGAGGTGGATGGACGTAGAATCTGTCATACAGAGTGAAGTAAGTTAGAAAGAGAAAAACAAATACTGTATGCTAACACATATATATGGACTCTAAAAAAAAAAAAAAAAGGTTCTGAAGAACGTAGGGGCAGGACAGGAATAAAAACGCAGACATAGAGAATGGACTTGAGGACACAGGGAGGGGGAACGGTAAGCTGGGACGAAGTGAGAGAGTGGCATGGACTTATATATACTACCAAATGTAAAATAAATAGCTAGTGGGAAGCAGCCACATAGCACAGGGAGATCAGCTCGGTGCTTTGTGACCACCTAGAGGGGTGGGATAGGGAGGGTGGGAGGGAGACGCAAGAGGGAGGAGATATGGGGATATATGTATATGTATAGCTGATTCACTTTGTTATACAGCAGAAACTAACACACCATTGTAAAGCAATTATACTCCAATAAAGATGTTAAAAAAATAAATAAATAAAGGACATCTGCCAAAAAAAGAAAAAAGAAAACAGCATGTGCAAAGGCCTGAGGCATAACAGAGCAAGGAGTATGCATGCTACTGCAGGTGGCACTACAAGTATAGGGACGCTAAGCAGGAATGGTGATGAATCCAGCTAGAAACGCAGGCAGATGCCATGCTAAAGAGCTGCGAGAACAACAAGCTTCGATGTGTATTTTCAAAGATTGCTCTAGCAGTGACCATTTAGTGATTAGACAGAATGCAATTTCAGTCAGGGAGACCAGGCAATAATCCAGGTAAAAGACAATGAGGCCCTGAATGCTGAACACTATTGCTAGGCTATAGTAGGATGGATCCAGAAATATTTAGGAGGCAAAAACAGTAAGACTCTGTGATACTTATATGGAAGGGGGTGGAGGTATCTAGAAGCATCTAGAAATTAGTTTTTGCCATTGTGCACATCGTGATGCATTCACCAAGATGGAGAATACAGAATGAATAATGCATTTGGAAGAGAAAGGTAAAGTACTTTTTGTCATCTGCAAAATGTGAGATGCCAGCATAATATCCAAACTAAAATATACTATACATGGATCTAGAAGTGAGCTAGAAATAGAGATCTCTGAATCACTAGTTCATAGCTGGGAGCTAAAGTCATGTGTGTGCAGGTTACAGGGCCTTCACCCAGGATGAATGTTACAATAAGGAGAAGAACCTAGGAGTCATCATAAGTTGTTTCTTGAAGATATAAACCTGAAAATTTTGTGTGCTAGACCAAGAAGCTAAATATGTATTGTAAATTACCAAGAAGGACATCAGAAGATACTGAACTCTCAAAAAACCATAGAAGCAAGCAAAAACACATGCACACCCTAGAGTTTCGGACCCAAAGTACTGTAGATAATTATGGTCACTATACTTTAAAAAAAAGAATTAAAGAAATGTTTTTAAAAAAAGCAATTGGGAAGACAGGATGACTTCTGTATGAGGGAGTTAAAAATATGGAGTCTCTTTACTTCAAAAAAGGGAAATTTATATTGGAATACACATGATTTTTTAATAACCTAGACATAATGAATGCATTTGACAAGTTGTTAATGGACTTCTTTACTAAATCTAGAAACAACAGATCAAAGATGAAGCTTTTTAGATTTGAGTGAAATCACTTAAAAATATATCTATTCATATTGCTGTCTCTCTCACTTCATTATACTTCCCTTGAATGAAAGCACTATAGCTTATTTATTTTTTATCCATTATCTAGTAGTACATGGCACGTATTAGGAGCTTAATCATTTTTTTGAGGAAACAAATAGACAAATGATTAAGAAATAAGTAAGAGAAAGTTATGCTCAGAAAGGATAAGAAGCTTGGGATAGGATTATTCCAAGAAATCAAATGTGTGGAAAATATACATAATCCAGAGAGTCTAGACAAACTAGTGCATGATAATGCCACAGAAAGCTAAAGAGTAAAATTAAATTATACCTATCTGTACATCAAATGTTAGTGAAGCCATTGATATAACTGCTTTGGAAAACCAACAGTGCCTACCGAAGCTAAACATATGTATATGTTCATGAACGTATACGAACCAGCTCTATTCCACTCCTGGGAGAAGATACACACTTACAGAAATATTTTCATATGTTCATTAAAAGACATATAAAGTGTTCATAGAACACTCTTCATAGAGCCCCAAATTAGGAACAATCCAAAGTAATGAGAATGAACAAAATGCAGTTACATGCTACAATACGAAATATGGAATGAAAAACACCAGACACAAAAGAGTACGTATTACTTGATTCCATCTATATAAAGTTCAAACTCAGGCAAAACTAATCTATAGTTTTAGAAATCAGAATAGTGTTTATTCTTGAGGGGCGATTAGAGACTGGAAACGGGCATAAGGGATCTTTTGAATTTTGGTAATTTTCTGTTTCTTGATCTGGATGCTTGTTACCTTGGAGGTGGTGTGTTTAGCTTGGAAAATTCATTGACCTGTATGTGTATAAGCTGTACATTTTTATGTATGTATGTTATACTTCAGTTTTTAAAGTTTATACAAAATCAGACAAAACAAAAGTGTTAATAAAGCCAAGCAAATACTCACTGGTATAAATAAGCTATAGACCTGTCATGTTACATTTCCCATGATATTTAGGGAAGGATGAAAAAATTGGATATGCAGTCCATTTGCAAGTATCTTCTACCAATTTAAGGGTTTCTGTTTAAAAAAGAAAAAAATCTAAATGTTTGAAAAATAAACAAGGAACGCTCTGATAGCTTGGCCATCAGAAAGGGCAAAGCTAAAGGATTTTCACAGCAATTGATTCCATATACCCTTGAACAAACCTGCATTTCAAAAAATCAGAGAAAACTTCCTTACTAAGCTACATCCCTGCCCAAGTAGACTAGCTTAGCAGATACTCTGCTCAACAAAGCAGAACTACATGCAAATTACTGAGTTTCTCTTCCAGGTTAGAAACCTCCTAGGAAAGCAATATTACTTAATTCTAATGCAGACTACTGTGTCAGTTAAGAAAATATATATGTAAAGTTCAGAAACACACTGTATTCATTTCATTTTCTATCCATCTGAAACAAATACAATACTATGTATTCATCTATTATTTGCCTTGAATTTATACCTAAAAAATAAATTCTATCTGGAATCATCTGTCATGATTAAAGGGAAAAAGAATAAGCAGAAAAACATAAAAATAATGAGCTACTTCAATAAGATCTAGTTGCTGTACTTCATGCTTTCCTTCCAGTTATGTGTATACTTCATCACTTAATCTAACAAAATTCAAATATCCATAAATCAGAAAACTTTTCCCGTATATATTAATTAACACCTATGGGAGTTAAGTTGGATTTTACCATCTAGTCAAGGATCAGTAAATATCATTATCCTTACAATTCCTTATTTAAGTTTCTGTGACTCACTTGTCAGAAATAAATCACCATTTTCCAAATATTCTGGTACATCTAAGAAAGCAAAAAGCATCATTTAGTATAAATGGGATCCAAACTCAGGGATGTTGATGCAACTTCCTAGTTAATAATCCCTTACATTCATGGAGTGGCTTATCCTGTTCAACATGTTTCCAATCATTCTTTCACAAAGAATCTCATGAGGAGATACAAAAAGTGTTATTATTTTTTTAAATTAATAAAAAGTGGTAGTGGTAATTCTTTTTAAGAAAGCCAACATTTATTAAATAGCTATAATGCTTCCTACATGAAAGCACTCTCTATTCTTTCTCATTTAATGGCCCAGCTATGAATAAGATCCAGGATTGGCTCCTGTCTTATCACTCTTTCTACCCAACACTATTTTTTTGTTATTGTCAGTAGCTTCATTATCTCTCACAAAGTCTGTCTAAGGACTTTCCTAAAACCCTACGGTTCTGTAGTAGCCCAAAAGAAAATACACATTTCAGGCATACCTTCCTGACAAATAACTGTCACACCTAATACAACTCAGATTAGAAACTTATTCCTTAATTGAGTTTCAGAATAAGACTGACAAGATAACCGCAGGCCAAAGTTATAACACTAAATTAAAGTGTGATTCATAAGGTCATTTAGTTTGCCCCAAAATATAAGTGAATGATACATGAAGAAAGAGTAAAATTAATAAGTATCATCTTCACTATTTTAATCTACCTTTGATAAAATAACAACTCTAAACATAGCATCTTAGTAGTGATAGTTTAATGGTAGCTTTTCCCAGAGCAAAAAACTTTTTGGCTTTTAAGTTTAATTCAACAGGCTTGAAAAACCTGCTACAAGGTGTGACTTTAAAGCTAAGGGTGAAATGAGGCAAACGCTGAGCAACTCCAAGGCAGGAAGACCGTCTCATAATGAAAATAGCATGAACTTTGGGGTTACAATTCCAACACAAAAACACTCCAATAGCAGGAGCTTTTGATTGTAATAATTAACCTTACTTCAGCTACAAAATGGGAATAATAATTCCTACCTCACAGGGTATTAATGAGGTTACCTAATTTAATGTGAAACATTTTTCCAGCATTTTCTTACTTGACCTCTCTCTATACAGCAAACTATTGGCCATATTCCCTCCGTAAATATTTCTCCCCTGTCTTCTTAAATGACAATAGTGAATTTAAATTGACGGGTAGTGACCTCTCTACTGAGCTCCAGGAGCATAACTCAATTTGGATCTCAAAATAAACATGCCCAAAATTGAACCCATTGCTTTTCTTACACACACTCCCAAATATGTTTCTCCCCCAACATTCTCAGACTGCAGGGCCCCAATATCCAGCTGACTAACAATAAGCTTAAGGAATATCCTTGACTCTTCTATTCCCTCATCCCAACCACTAGGTAAGATCTGTTATTCTCCTCATTAAATATTTCTCCAATAAGTACCCTTTGTTCTCGTCCTCATTCCTAATAGTAGTCTAGTGGGAAAATGATTAGGGAGAAAACAGAGGAAGTGCTTGTGAATACACGGAGGACAGAACAAATTAGAGGAATATTAAAGACAACTTTTTGACTAATACACTATTTTGTCAGTAACACAATCAGAGGAGTCTCTCTAAACTTCAAATATGATCCTCACTCCCCAATTTAAAATTTTCAAGTGACTGTTAATTCACACACAATAATTCTCATATTGTTTATTACAGACAAGCATGATCTGACTCCAGCTTCTCTCTCTCGCCTTACATTCTACCACTTCTCTCACAGGCACCCTTTTCTCCAGCCACACAGAATCACATGAGGTTCTACAGGTGCCTTTGCATGAGCTATGTCCCTGCCTCCCCTCATATCTCCTGCTATATGTCCATTCATCCTTCAAGACAATTTGGATTCTCATGTTCTGTCATCCATGGACACACTCATGTGTTCCAATAGTACTTACACAGCACTAATCTAGGACTTAATAAACCATTACCATTTGCTATATTTATTCATTGATACATCTGTGTCTCTCACTGAATTAAGAGTTCCTATTGGGGCCAAAATGATGTCTTAATTCTTTCATTCCCTGGGCCTTGTATAGGAGCTGGCACAGAATGACCAATGAATTAATAATACCTATCACCACTTTAAAGACATCAGAAAACTTTGAGGGTTACTGCCTTAAGATAATTTACTTTTCCATGCGATAAAATTTTGAATTTTGGAAAAGGAGATCACAACTGCAAAAAGCTAAGGTATACTCATTCTAGAATAGAAATGTTCTTCTTTAATTGTGTTCCCAATTAGGCTAACTAGATTTGCCTATGAACTATTCTTCCAAGTGTTCTGGCCTAGCTGTTGATGACAGTTTTTAGCACTTACATGTAAGTGTGTCATTCAGTGCTTATTGCTGTGTATCTCAGGTTGTTCTGAAAAATATCTGATTTCTAACTACATTCCCCAGCAGGAAGCAAGACCTTGAGCAAATGCATGTAAGATGTCCCATATTTGTCATGCTTTTCAGAAAGTTAAGTTAGTGCTCCCTACCTTGACCAACAATCAGATCCATCTGATTGAGGAAAACAGAAATAAGTTAGGTTAATAATCTTGTTAAGTTTTGAGTATTCTTAGATACTGATTTCAAGAAGTATTTATACAGTGGAACTGAACTAAGAGCTAGAAGGAAATACAAATACAAAGTAAAAATAAGCACCCACTCTGAAGTCCTCTGCTCTCTGGAAATTGTTAAATAATAATATGCTAAAATAAAATGGTGGAATAGATTAGAATTACTATAGGAAGTGTAAGGAAAAGCATGCATAGGTTAAGAACTGCTTCATAGAGAGGAAGGTGAGCATTTCAAAATGCACCAGGTAAAAGAGAGCCAAAAAAGCTGACATAAAAGTCAGTTGGCTCTCTAATATGCTTCTCAAACATAGCATATCAAAACCTGAGCTCCTGATAATACCCCTCAAACCACGACTACCAGTCTTCACCAGTTCAGTAGCAGTTCTTCCAGTTGTCCAAACCAAAAACCTTGTTGTCAGCCTTTACTTCTCTTTCTCTCAAATCTCACGTCTAGTCTGTCAGCAAATTCTATCACCTTTACCCTCATTTATCTAGAATTTGGCATCTTATCACCTAGCAAGTCATCATGTCACTGCTTTGCTCAAACCATCCTATATATCTTTCTGACCTCATCCTTACTACTCTCCTTGTTCGCTGTGATCCAGCAACATGGACCTCCTTGCTGGTTCTCTAAAAATCTAGGCATATCCCATCCCTACCCTAGGCCATCCCATTGCTGGAACACTTTTCTGGATCCATGACTGGCTCACTCTCTCACTTCTTTTGAGTCTTTACTCAAAAATCAACTTTTCAGTAAGACCTCCTCTAGCCACTCTATCTAAAAATTCATCCAACAATTTCACTCTCAACATGCCATACTTCTTTCCCTGCTTTATTTTCTTCTTACTACTATTTATCACTAATATACTTTATATTATAGTTATTTACCATGTTTGTTTTCTGTCTTCTTCAATGGAATGTAAGCTCCATGAGGGCACATGAAAGGTATTTGACAAATGTTTATTAATGAATGAATGAACATCAACTCTTATTAAAAATTTACAATTAATTTGAAACGTCTCACACATATAAAAATTATCCTATCACATATGGGAATAAAATACCAGAAATTGTCTAGTTATATCTGAAAAGACAGGTAAAGGGCACAGAAATAGATAGCACAAAACTTATCGCTCCCTTTTATCTCTCATTCCAGAGACAGATCTCAGAACATGTTTACCTGAATATCTCACAATTACTTGTGAGTCTTACTTATGTCATATTTCATACTTACCAGAATGCATAGAAAAAGCTTCTGAACTCAAAACATAATGGCTGTGGCTGTAGTTGAAAGGTCAATTGTATATGCCTGCCTATTAGAAGGTGAGTTGTATTTAAAATCCAGATCCCTAATTAACAAAGATTTTTCCTTACTCAAGAACTAGATACTGAGAATGTATCTTCTATATGCAGAGTACTTGCTGTTTAGTTTTTGCCAATTTAAATACTCATGTCTCTAGGAATGGCTGCAATCCACCCTGGTACATGAAATAAATTAGCATTCTTGCACTCTAGAGAAAAGTATGTGTTTAGCACCAAATGGAAACAGCAGATGACTAAATACTCTTTTTTAGCCTTGTTTCCATCATAAATACAACAGACGCAAGATGCTGGAATGTGGACAACCCCCAGAAGGTTGGTGTTTTCCTCTAATGCAGAAATAAGCCATTTGAAAATGCATTCTATACAGCACACCAGAGTCAGTGAGAACCCCTTGGTTTATTTATTGCCATCAAGATGACTTTATGACTAACTATATCACAAATACCTCTATAGCCCAAATGAACCAAGGCTACCTTTGATGTTAAACATCACTAAATATCTTATAAATATATAGCAATGGTCATTCAAGTCTAAGATAAAGGATTGACACATAAATGATTTAGAAAAACTACAGTTCACACTAAATACTGAGCATTACCCAAACCCATGAGACACTTATAGCCATGAGGTATGATCTCTAAAAAATAATTTAATAGAGGAGGACCATTTCTACATTAAGTATGAAAAAAATTACCTTACTAGGAAGACCCAGTTTCATCATATCACTTCTTTTAAAAGCATAATGGGGCTTCCCTGGTGGCGCAGTGGTTAAGAATCTGCCTGCCAATGCAGGGGACACGGGTTCGAGCCCTGGTCTGGGAAGATCCCACATGCCACGGAGCAACTAAGCCCGTGAGCCACAACTACTGAGCCTGCGTGTCTGGAGCCTGTGCTCTGCAACGGGAGAGGCCGAGACAGTGAGAGGCCCACGCACCGCGATGAAGAGTGGCCCCCACTCGCCGCAACTGGAGAAAGCCCTCGCACAGAAACCAAGACCCAACACAGCCATAAATAAATAAATAAATAAATAAATAAATAAATAAATAAATAACTAATTAAAACAAAACAAAACAAAAAAGCATAATGCACAAGAAAAATGACAGTATATCACCCTTGGTCTAATTGTCCAGCTATGTTCCTCAAGGTTCTCTAGCTCTTACTACCCAAATGTGAGATGAACTTTCATTCCCATCTTTATTCACTGTTGGATAGGTAAGGAATAAATACTCAGAGACATTCAATTTCAGTCAAAAAAAGACAAAAATATTCTTCAACCTGATAAAGGGGATCTATGAAAAACCCACAGTTAAGATCATACTTAATGGTGAAAGTCTAAATGCTTTCTCCCTGTGATCAGGAATAAGACAAGAATATCCTCTTTCACTTCTATTCAGTATCTAGTCAAATAATTTAAGAAAGGAAAATAAGTGAAAGGTATCTAAACTGGAAAAGAAGTAAAACTATCTATTTGAGTATAACATGATCTGGTATACAGAAAATCCTAAGGAATTCGCTAAAAAAAAAAAAAAAATTAGAGCTAATATCTGAGATAAGCAAGGTTGCAGGATGCAATGTTAATGTGCAAAAATGAATTGTATACCTATACACTTGCAATGAACAATATAAAAATAAAATTAAGGAAACAATATTATATACAAGAGAATCAAAACCAAAATATTTAGTAATGAATCTAACAAAATAAGTGCAAGACTTCTACACTGAAAATTACAAAACATCATTAAAAGACTTAAATAAATGGAAAGACTTTCCATGTCATGGGCTGGAAGACTTAATATTGTTACGATGGCAATATTCCCCCAAATTAAACTATAAATTCAGTACAAGTCCTATCAAAATGCCAGCTGTACTTCTTGCAGACATTGACAAGATGAACCTAAAATTCATATGAAAATGCAAGGAACACAAAATAACCAAGACAATCTTTAAAACGAACAAAACTGGAGGGCTCACACTTTCCGACTTCAAAACTTACTAAAAAGCTACAAGAAAGTGTGTTACTGGCATAAGAATAGACATATAGATCAACAGAAGAGAATTGAGAGTTCAAAAATAAACCCTTAAATTTATAGTCAGCTGATTTTCAACAAAACGTGTCTAGACAACTCAATGCAGAAAGAATAAGTAGTCGTTTCAATAAACAGTGCTGAGGCAACTGTATATTTACATGCAAAAGAAGGGAGCTGAACCCCTGCCGCATACCACACACAAAAACTAACTCAACATGGATCATGCACCTTAAGGTAACAGCTAACGCCGTAAACTCCATTCACGAGGAGTCTGTGCACACTCACGTGTTCCTGAAGCAGAGCTGAGGGGGCAGATTTCCTACACCGCTCTGGTGTGCACCTCAGCCTGAGCTAGTGAGTGCTCCAGCCCTGCTCGGGAGCTTAGCTGTGAGACACAGATGTGGCTCAGACCTGGAGCAGCATCTGAGAAGGGTGGGGACAGCCATTACTAACGCTTACACAGGCAACTCATCAGAAAAAGCCCCATTTCTGTCTACAGCCAGAGCGCCACAGCCTGTGCCCCAACGCATGCCAACTGCCCACACAGGCCCAACTTGCCCTGTGGCATAGCTCCCCGCTAGGGCAAAAGTGGCAGAGACAGAAGGAAGAGCCCAGCTATGAGAGACAAAGGTGGCTTAGACTCAAAGCAGCATCTGAGTAGGGCAAGGGCAGCCATTACTGGTGCTTATACAGGCAGCACATCAGAAGCAGTACAGATCTCTGACCCAGGCCTGACCACCACAGCCCACACCTGAACATGCACTGAGTGCCCACACCAGCCCCTCTTGTTCCAGCACTGTTCCTTTCTGGGGTGAGGGCGCCAACGCTGGGAGGGGGAGGGGCACGGGCACAAACTTAAAGGGAATGGAGCCAGCTTGGACCTGACCCTCAGGGCTTCTGCTCCAGCAACTTGAGACCTGACCTTGCTCGCAATAGGGCAGTGACAGCCATCAAGCAGAGGGGAAGACCCAACTCACACCTGGGTCCAGCCCTAGCGCCTCCATCTCCTATCCCACCTCCTACCAAGATGACAACTACCAGCACACCCTGAGGAAAGATGTGACTTGTGTTCACATCAAATCCAGCTCTCTCTCCCACCAAAGCCACTGGGCACACACATACTGTATCAGGACACTCCCACATAAGGACACATTCAGGACTGCAATGCATAACTGTTTCACCTAATTTCATAGAGACAAAGAAGGTTAAGCAAAATGAGAAGACAGAGAAATTGGTCTCATTGAAAGAGAAGAACAAAGCCTGGGGAAAAAAAAAACCAACACTAATGAAACAGAAATAAACAATTTACCAGATAAAGAATTTAAAGCACCAGTAATAAGGATGCTAATGGAATTAGGGAAAAGAATAGATGAACACAGTGAGAATATTAACAAGGAACTAGAAAATATTAAAAAGAACCAGTCAGTTATTGTATTGAACAATACAATAACAGCAATGAACTATACACTAGAAGGAATTAACAGCAAACTAGGTGATACAGAAAAATGCAAAAGCGATCTGGAAGACAGAATAATGGAAACTGCCTGATCAGAACAGCAAAATGAGAGCAGTTGAAGAGATCTGTGGGACAACATTAAGTGTACCAACATTCGCATTATAGGGGTCCAGAAGGAGAAGAGAGAGAAAAAGGGTTGAAATTGTATTTGATGAAATTGTGACTGAAAACTTCTTAAAACTGAAGAAGGAAACAGATATCCAAGTACTGGAAACACAGAGGATATCAAACAAGATGAACCCAAACAGACCAAAACCAAGACATATCAAAATTAAAGCAGCAAAAGTTAAAGATAATGAAAGAATTCTAAAGGCAGAAGAGAAAAACAAAGAATCATATACAAGGGAACCTCCATAAGGCTATCAGTTGATTTCTCTGCAGAAACTTTGCAGGTGAGAAGGAAGTGGCATGATATATTCAAAGTGCTGAAAGGGAAAAACCTGCTACCTAGTATACTCTACCCAGCAAGATTAACATATACAATCAAAGGGAAAATAAAGAACTTCTCAGACAAGCAAAAACTAAGAGTTCATCAATACTAAACCTGTTAAAGGGTCTTCTCTAAGTGGAAAAGACAGAAGTAGGAATCTATATTATCTAAGTATAAAATAAAAGAAGTAGAAACTATAGAAAAGAAAAAATCCCACTAGCAAAGGCAAATAGACAGTAAAGGCTGATGACCAAGCACTTAAATAAGCTAGTATAAAGATTAAAAGACAAAAAATATAAAATCAATTATCTCTACAATGATCAATATGATAACATGAAGATGTAAAGTATGACATCAAAAATACAAAATGTGGGAAAGAGGAGTAAAAACATGTAGATCTTTTAGGATGCATTTGAACTTAAAGGACTACTTACTTAAAGCAAGTAGATATAATTACAGGTCTACATATATGAACCCCATGATAACCACACATCAAAAGCCTACAATATATATACAAAAACTACAGAGAAAGGAACATAAGCATACCACTAAAGAAAATCATCAAACTATAAAGAAACAAAAAGTAGAAAAGAACACAGAAGAATTACAAAACAACCAGAAAACAAGTAATAAAATGGCAATAAGAACATACTAATCAATAATTACTTTCAATGTCAATAGACTAAATAAATGCTCCAATCAAAAGACATAGGGTAGATGACTGGATAAAACAACAAGAACTTTCAATATGCTGCCTACAAGAGACTCCCTTCAGGGTGAAAGGCACATACAGGATGAAATTAAGGGGATGGAAAAAGATATTTCATGCAAATGGAAACAACAAGAAAGTGAGGGTAGCCATTACTACCGTCACATCAGACAATGTAGACTTTAAAACAAACTCTGCAACAAAAGACAAAGAAGGACATTACGTAATGATAAAGGGATAAATACAAGAAGAGGATATCAAACCCCTTAACATATATGCACCTAATACAGAACACCTAAATATATAAAACAAATATTAACAGACATAAAGGAGAAACTGACAGTAATACAATAATAGTAGGGGACTTGAACACCCCACTTACATCAATGGACAGATCATCCAGACAGAAAATCATAAGGCAACAATGATCTTAGATGACACATAAATGACAAAGTAGACCAGTTGGACTTAATAGATACCTACAGGACATTCCATCCAAAAACAGCAGAATACACATTCTTTTCAAGTGCACATGGAATGTTCTCAAGGATAGATCCTGTACTAGGCCACAAAACAAGTCTCAACAAATTTAATAGAAATTTTATCAAGCATTTTTTCTGACCACACAGTATGAAACTAGAAATCAATTACAGAAAGAAAATGGAAAAAGCACAAACACATGGAGACTAAACAACATGCTACTAAAAAACCAATGGGTCATTGAAGAAATCAGAAAATACCTGAGACAAATGAAAATGGAAACACAACTTTTCAAAATCTTAGAAGCAAAAGCAGTTCTAAGAGGGAAATTTATAGCAATACACACCTACCCACCAAAACAAGAAAAAACTCAAATAAACAACCTAATCTACTACCTAAATGAATGAGTAAAAGAAGAACAGGCAAAGCCCGGAGTCAGCAGAAGGAAGGAAAAAATAAAGATCAGAGAGGAAATGAATAAAATAGAGACAAAAAAAATTGAAAAGATCGATGAAACCAAGAGCTGGACTTTTGAAAAGATAAACAAAATTGATAAACCTCTAGCCAGGCTCATCAAGGAGAAAAGAAAGACCTAAATAAGCAAAGTAAGAAACGAAAGACAAGAAATAACAACAGATACCACAGAGATACAAAGAATCATAAGGGAATATTATGAATAATTATATGCCAACAAATTGGATAACATAGAAGAAATGGACTCATTGCCAGAAACATACAACCTTCCAAGCCTGAATTAGGAAGAAATAGACAATCTGAACAGACTGATCACTAGTAATGCAATTGAATTTGCAATTTTAAAAAACTCCCAGCAAACACAAGTCTAGGACCAGATGGCTTCACAGGGGAATTCTACCAAACATATAAAGAAGATCTAACACCTATCCTTCTCAAACTTTGCCAAATAATTGAAGAAGACAGACACTCCCAAATTCATTATATGAGGCCACTATTATCCTTATACCAAAACCAGATAAAAACACTACAAAAAAAGAAAATAGCATGCCAGTATATTTGATGAATATAGATGCAAAAATCCTCAACAAATATTAGCAAACCAAATTCGACAATAAATAAAAAGGATCATACACCATGATCAACTGTGATTCATTCCAGGGATGCAAGGATGGTTCAAAATTCATAAATCAATCAATGTGATAAACCACAATAACAAAGGAAGGATAAAAATCACATGATCATCTCAACAGATGCAGAAATAGCACTTGAAAAAATTCAACATCTGTTCATGATAAAAATTCTCATCAAATTTGGTATAGAGGGAACATATCTCAACACAATAAAGGGCATTTATGACAAACCCACAGCTAACATCATACTCAACAGGGTCAAGCTGAAACCCTTTCCTCTAAAACTGGGAACAAGACAAGGATGCCCATACTTGCCACTTGTATTCAATAAAGTATTGGAAGTCCTAGCCACAGCAATCAGACAAGAAAAAGAAATAAAAGAAACCCAAACTGGAAACAAAGAAGTAAAACTATCACTGTTTGGAGATGGCATGATACTATACATAGAAAATCCTAAAGATGCCACCAAAAAACTACTAGAGCCCATTGATGACTTTGGTAAAGTTGCAAGATACAAAACTAATATACAGAAATCTGTTGCATTTCTATACAATAACAACAAACTATCAAACAGAGAAATTAAGGAAGCAATTCTATTTATAATTTCATCAAAAAGAATAATATACCTAGGAATAAATATAACTAAGGAGGTAAAAGACCTGTACTTGGAAATCTATAAGACACTGATGAAAGAAATTGAAGATGACACAAACAGATGGAAAGATATACTGTGTTCATGGATTGGAAGAATTTATATTGTTAAAATGACCATACTACCCACAGCAATCTACAAATTCAATGCAATCCCTATCAAAATACCAAAGGCATTATTCACAGAACTAGAACAAATAATTTTTAAATTTGTATGGAAACAAAAAAAGACCTCAAATTTCCAAAGCAATCTTGAGAAAAAAGAACAAAGCTGAAAGTATCATGCTCCCTGAATTCAGACTATACTACATATCTACAGTAATCAAAACAACATGGTACTGGCACAAAAACAGACACATAGATCAATGGAACAGAATAGACAGCCCAGAAATAAACCCAGGCACCTATGGTCAATTAGTCTACAACAAAGGAGACAAGAATATACAATGGAGAAAAGATAGTCTCTTCAGTAAGTGGTGCTGGGAAAACTGGAAAGCTACATGTAAAAGAAGGAGATTACAACATTTCCTCACACCATATACAAAAATAAACTCCAAATGGATTAAAGACCTAAACGTAAGACCACCTAGAAGAGGTAAAAATCCTAAAAGAGAAACATGGGCACAACACACTTTGACATAAATCACAGCAATATTTTTTTAGATGTGTCTCCTAGGGCAAAAGAAATAAGAGCAAAAATTTGTAAATGGTACCTAATTAAACTTAAAAGCTTTTGCACAGCAAAGGAAACCACTAACAAAATGAAAGGACAGCCTACTGAAAGGGAGAAAAGATTTGCAAATGATATGACTGATAAGGGGTTTAGAGGCAAAATATATAAACAGCTCATACATTTCAACTTAAAAAAAAAAAAGTTAAAAAATGGCTAGAAGACCTGAATGGACATTTTTCCAAAGAAGACATACAGATGGCCAAGAGGCACATGAAAAGATGCTCAACATAATAGAAATGCAAACCAAAACCACAATGCAATATCACCTCACACCTTTTGAAAAGCTATCATCAAAAAGACCACAAATAGCAAATGTTGGCAAGGATGGGGAGAAAAGTGTACAAGGGTTTAGCTGCTTTTCACTGCTGTCTTTATGCCGCTTTACACGCACTTGACTCACTTACAGAGAGATATCAATACATAGGTTTTAAGATTCTTACTAGTCAGATATATTCTTGGGCGGTGAATAGGGGGTGTTGAGTCCAGTTCACTGAGCAAGGAGTAGGTCTTGTCTGTTACATATTGGGTTTATGGAACGGTATCTGAGCTAATTTGAAAGCCTTGTTTTAGGCATCACCCCACCTCACCCTTCCCGTTAAGCAGCTATAGTGTGTTTTCTAAACGTGTGACTCTGTTCTGTTTTGTAATTCAGTTCAAGTGTAGCGGTTTTTACATTCCCTCTATAAGTGATATCTTATGGCAAGTGTCTTTTTCTGTGTGACTTATTTCACTTAGAATCGTCGTACCTAAATCCACTCATCATGCTGCTACTAGCCTTATGACGTTGATTTCATGGCTGAGTGATATTCCTTTGTACATAAGGACCACAACTTCTTTATCCATTTTTCTCTTTCCTGGGATATTTAAGGTGTAACGAAGTGGAGGTTCTTGTCAACAGAGCAGCCCTAAACTTTGGGGTGCCTGTGTCTTGCTGATTTTTAGTTTTCCCAATGTATACGCCCATGAGTGGAAGTGCCCTATGCTCTCTAAGCTGTGTTTTTTAGATGTTTCAGGACACACCGTACACTTCTCCAGAGTGGCTGTTGGCAATTTACATCCCGCCCATCAGCGTAGCAAGGCTCCCGTTTCTCCGTGGCCTGTCCTGCATTTCTGGTTTTGACACTTTATTCAGCATGGCCCTTTTGACCGATGGGAAGCGAGACTTCTTTGTAGCGCTGATTTGCCTTTCCAGGTTGCTTGGTTGGCCAAAAAGGGCGTATGCGTTTTTTCCTGAATATATTCAGGAAAAAACGCATACGCCCTTTTTGGCCAAGGGCATCATTGTCGAGGTTTTGCCGCTTTTCCTGTGCTTTAAAGGCGATTCGAATCTGCCTCCTGAAATCTGTTTCCTGCAATTCTGCCTTGCTTTCAAATCCTCTTCGTTGCCTTCCCTGAATATATTTGTGGACGAGAGTTATCATTTATAACTCTGCGGGTCTGTGAATTGCAGTGCCCCTGAGCTCCATTTCTCAACTCGCTTTCTTGGGAGCTGGCCGCAAAAGCGCAGGATTGCTTCAGGCCCTATTCGGGTTCCGGGCGGCAGGCTGAGCCTGTGGTTAATTCTTCTTCCTGATGGGAAAATAGAGTGACCTGTGCCTGTCCCAACACCTAGAGCTAGTCTCCCATTGGTTCCCCCTCTTCCCGTTCATCCTCAGGACAAATTGCAACCTGTACGGAACAGGAGGTTAAAGCTGCTGATTCTCCAAGGGGGCAGATTGCTGGTAAAGCGGCTGGAATGGCGAACCCGAGCACAAGCAGATGAGAAATGAGGTGCGTTTTAGCAACCTTTCCCGATCACTCGGTGTACCATCTTCTGGGTTTCTCATGCATGTTTTCGATGTAGGAAGATGCCATTGAACCTGGAGATTTGGGACCCATGGGATGGGTACCACGCAGTATTACTTTAAAGGGTCTGCGTTTGCTCACCCAACCTCACCAAACCTCTCAGCCCGAAGAGTGTCCACCCTTATGTGTCAATCAGGTGTGGGTCTAGATATGGTCAATCCAGGTGGCATCACAGCCCCTGAACGAATTTTGACAGAATTTCTCTCTCTTTCACTGCCTTTGTTTCACGGGTTTTTAAAAGTAATTGATTTTTATAATGGGGTTTAGCTGCTTTTCACTGCTGTCTTTATGCCGCTTTACACGCACTTGACTCACTTACAGAGAGATATCAATACATAGGTTTTAAGATTCTTACTAGTCAGATATATTCTTGGGCGGTGAATAGGGGGTGTTGAGTCCAGTTCACTGAGCAAGGAGTAGGTCTTGTCTATTACATATTGGGTTTATGGAACGGTATCTGAGCTAATTTGAAAGCCTTGTTTTAGGCATCACCCCACCTCACCCTTCCCGTTAAGCAGCTATAGTGTGTTTTCTAAACGTGTGACTCTGTTCTGTTTTGTAATTCAGTTCAAGTGTAGCAGTTTTTCCATTCCCTCTATAAGTGATATCTTATGGCAAGTGTCTTTTTCTGTGTGACTTATTTCACTTAGAATCGTCGTACCTAAATCCACTCATCATGCTGCTACTAGCCTTATGACGTTGATTTCATGGCTGAGTGATATTCCTTTGTACATAAGGACCACAACTTCTTTATCCATTTTTCTCTTTCCTGGGATATTTAAGGTGTAACGAAGTGGAGGTTCTTGTCAACATCTGCAATGGAGGCCATCAAGAGATTTGACTCTTAGGAGTAGAGAATACAGAGTCATAGAAGGTAACAGGGAATGCCAGTACCATAGGAGATCATAGCTATCCCTTGCAGTGTTCTCTCTAACAGAACAATACTACAGGAAATCACAAATGAAAAACAATGACGGATGATGACTATGATGATGACGATAGTGATTGGGTGGAGACAAACCTTGACTGGCAGAACAAAACAAGAAAGAATCCTGGTTCTATGCCCGAGTCAACCAGGAGGATGGAAGGTGATGCATTATGAGGGCCACTGACACATCCATAGTTCATTCCTTACTGGCAAATCAGACTCAGAATCTAGCATGCCAGGACTGAACCATGGGAGACATGTATTGAGTGACTACTGTATAGATGGCAGGGTTTCAGGTGCTTTTTCTTCCTTCTATGCTTTGTGCATAGGGAGAGGATTTCTTTATTTAAGCAGAAGTACTGTTTTCTTTCTTAACAATTTATTTTCGATTTTATTCTCTAAATCATTACAAGCTCTTGTGAGGTCCTTTTCAGGATTTACCATCTTGTTACCTTTGGTATGCAGAATACTAGCAGAAAAAAAAAAATCTGAAGTGGAGTTCATAAAGAATATGTCCTAAACTAGCCCTCAAGATTAAGTTTAGATCTACTGAATACATGATGACTTGCAAATTAATGAAAAGTACTAATAAGTTGTAGGGTCTAAAAAGAGCTACTTAGATAGGAAAGAGGAAGGAAGAGGGAGAGATGAATAAAAACTAAAGTATGTGAACATCTACCATATAGATGGCAATGTTCCAGTTGCTTTCCCATCCCTGTGAAGTAAGAGTCCTATAGCCATTCTTATAGATAATAAGAACAGAAGCACAGAAAGGTTATAACTCACCCAAGGTCATAGGACTACCACTATTGTTGGCACAGGAATCTAGATCTTTCTGATCTAAATACATGCTTTAAGCACAATGCAATGCTACATTTATTAACACTTCTCTCAAACTCATTTTTCTAATATATCAAATGAGATGTCCAAATTTTGAGGTGTCACTCTAAAATAACAAATTTTTGTGTGTTTATTCCTATGGTACAAAATTACATTAATTTCTGAAGCCTGTTACAACTCTGAAATTCTCTAATTATGTCTTAAATAGTATTCAGAGGGAAAATTACACAGCCTAAAATCCCAGCAATGCTAAGACAATGTTTCTTCCATGTATTATGTTAATACACAGGTTAATTGACTGTATGTACAGCGATTACTAAGTGTCAGCACTGCTATACTCACCCAATAAGTATATTAAATGTTTTAATTCTAATAACCCTAAGAACATAGTATTATCCCCATTTTACAAATAATGTTAACTTGTCCAAAGAAAAAACTGGTAAGTGGTAGAGGTCAGATTTAAACCAAAATATCTGGCTCCAGAACCCAGGAGCTTAACCACTATGCTGTTAGACCTTCCAATAAGAACTGAAAACACCCAAGTAGAGGTTCACAGTGTTTAATTTTCTATGCATTTTCTTATTTGATCCCATCATATTGTGCTTATTAGATAAAGAAAAAAACAGCTTGTTCAATGTCATACAGTGATCAAGTAGCAGAAAACAAATCTAATTTTTGCAATACAGCATGAAATTTTTCCTAGTGAATTCTTACCACTGAAAACAAGCATGAGATATATATAATAATTTAAATATAATAGATATTATAAATATATCATAGATATTAATAGATATAATAGATGAGAGAACACAGAGAATAGCAGCAGCAAAGATTTCTCTCCTTTGAAATGTTCACACATTGTTAAATTTCATTCTCTTCTCTATCACTGAACTGGGCTAGATTACAATAAAACATTTGAAGATTTGTGATTTAAGCCACTTAATTAAACCACTAGGAAAAACATTATTTTCCACCACCTTTCTTGTGTTTTGCTCTCTTTCTTTAATTTGGCATAAATTAATTTTTTCTGACTGCACTGATTGTTCACTGAACTAGCAAACCTACTCTTGATACCAGAGAAGCAATGCCTTGTCATCTTGATTTTATAACAGAATTATGCTTCAGTCTGAATTGTTTACTTAATCACCTCATTGCCTTACCAAATGACTTCTTTTGATCCATTTTAACAGCTAAAAATATTAGGATATTAAATTTACTTTTATTATTAAATTAACAATAAATACAAACCATAAGAAAAATGTTGCTTTACATCTCTTTTTGGAGAAAGTAATGGGACTCACAAATTTCATCATTACTGGATTGTTTATCTGGATGAAGGATTACCTAATAAGGATGACAGTTCTTTGTTTAAAATCTTTTTAACCCTACATTCAATTAAATGACATAAGATGAGATGCTCTAGCAATTTTCTTAGGATTAATTATCTGGGAATTTAACACTGCTTTGAAAAGTTTGAAAAGTTTTCAAGTGATGTTAGATACTTAATTTCTTTCCCACCAGGTGGGGGAAATAGGACACAACATAAAATATTCAATCTAAGCTTTAATTAAGATTATTTAAGATAAAATAAGGGAGGTAATGGGGCAATACAGAGAGGAAAAAAGCAAAACTTCAATATCATAAACATTGAAAATACCTAAAGGTATGTTTTATGAAAATCAGAACAAAACTTACATATTTAAGACTTAAGAGTTTAGTTAAATAAAAAATATTAAAATGTCAAAATACAAATTCTGTTTATTAGTATCTTCTTTTAAATTAAAAAAAGCATCCTTGTTAACATTTATGCTTACATAAGCATTTGCTTATATATGAGTCATACACTTTACCAGTTTACAGATATAAACATGTTTATAATTTTAGAATTCTGATAGCAGATAATCATTTTATAACCATAAAATAATATAAAACAATAGCTATCTAAATAGTTTTTTGAATCAGAATGGATGTTTATACAGCTGGGCTTTTTAAGACCAGTGTGTGCATGATAACTGCATAGCGATAGTTCTGAGCATGTTGTTTTAGAAACAAGCAGACTCTGGGGAGTTAAAGATGGAGTTTGTGCTTTTTTAACTAAAAATAAATCTAGAGAATAAAGTGTATAAAGGCTCCTAGAGTGCAATGCTGAAAGTACAAATTCCGGTTTAAACTAGAGAAGGCAAAAGCTAATGTTCTCATTGCCACATTAATTTTTTCACATTATACCTGGGCAGCATTCTTACTCTAATTATGTTCCTACATGAATGCCTTATTACATATAATGTGGGAAATATTACAGGGAGATAAAGTGTGTCTCTTGGCTTCTGTTTGTTTTATATTTATAACCTTAATGTTTTACTCAGTGAGGTTTTATATTTAATAAGGGCGCTCCAGTACATTTACTCAGTGAGGTTTTGTATTGAATAAGGACGCTCCAGTACGTTGTGGTACACCAAACACAAGTATGAAGTTCTTTCAAATAGTGGGTGGACTAGTGTTTCATGCCTGGTTTTTTTTTCATAATTATGTCACTTAATCATTCATTCAATCCTCTATTTTTTATGCATGGTTTTTTTGCCTTGTTTTGTCTTATTTTGATTAAACTCTTTGGGCAAGGAAAACTGAATTTGTTCTTTAGTTAAAAGCAATAATGAACAAATAATATTACAGAGAATATAAGATAGAATATAGAATTGAGGTTTTATGTAGATTTCTGTAAATATATATGAAAGCATTTCTGAAAAAGAGAACAAGAAGCGACTTTCAGGACTTGAAAAGTAATAACCATTACACTCTACTTACATCATCATCACAAAGTTTAACATAACTGACTCAAATACCCAAGAATTCATGAAGTCATTAATTCCCTCAATATTTATTAAGGGCCCACTGTGTGTCAGACAATTCACCAAGTACCTGAGATACAGAGATTAACAAGAATATGCCCTTCTTTTGTTCCCTCTACAAAAGCAATCCCCATTCAAAAATCTGGGTTTCATTACTCATTTCAGCAATGATTATTTCTGAACATATTTTTCAGAATACCCAAATTTTCTTAAAGTAACCATACATAGTTTTCCAAAAGTGAATACTTAGCGATCTTTCACAGCATTTTGTTTAGTCTGCAATTCTTTTTAGCCTTAAACAATATCTAGTTTATTATACCCCTTTCCATGAAAATTGAAGCCCCAGTTGTTGAATGGATCTTAAAAATCAGTCACTGTCTCAATAAAAACATTTAATCATTCATCACAACAATATGTAACTTAAATACGCTCTCTTCTTAAGCCAAGTATTGTTTTTGGATTAGAGATTTTCAAATATTCTCTAAAGAATACTCTCCAGGCTGGGAAGTTCAAGATGGCAGCATAGGAAGAGCCTGAATTTACCTCTTACCATGGACAAAACAAATATAAAACTACATTTAGATAAATTCCCTCTGAAAAAAACCTGAGAACTATCTGAACACCTGTTCCACAACAAAGGATAAAGAGAACCACATCAAGACAGGTAGGAGATGCAGAGAAATTTTCTCTGCCCAACCCCAGTGTGACAACACATAGTAGGGAGGAATCTCACCAGATAGGCACTTCTCCCGGAGGAACAAGGGGTTGGCATTAACATTAGGTACCTTGGCCCCTGGGATCTAGAGCAGAGAAATGAGTTTCCAAAATATCTAGCTTAGAAAACCAACAGGGTCGATGTCCAAGGGTCCAAAAGTGCTATAGGAAACTTAGACTTTCTTCTTGAAGGGCTCACATGTGGCCTCACTTGCCTCAGGACCCAGCAAAATAAAAGAAGTTTGAGAAGTGCCAAGACTATATATGAAGGAGGGACATTTGCAAATCTAAAAGCATTGACTCTAGGAGTAGGGGACAGTGGAAATGCTCCCCAGAGACAAAGGTGCTGGCAGATGTCAAGGTTGTACTCCCTACCTAACCTGCACAGGTGGGCAAGTTCAAACATGGTGGGGAGTGATCACAGCACTATCCTGCCACACTGCTGAAGCCAGAGAGCTCTAGTAGTTCCCCACTCCCTGGCTGAGATGGATAGATGCAAATGGTCACAGCATTCTCTTGTTCCCTAGCTAAAGTCTGTGAGGGCAGGAGACTGTGACACTCCCACTCCCCACCCCCTAGCTGGGGCTAGCAAGTGCAAGTGGTCACAGTATTACTCCTCTCCCAGACTAAAGCCAACCCAACACTCCCCTGCCCCCTGACTGGGGCTGGTAAGCACAAGCAGTGGTATTCTTCCACTCCCTAGCCTAAAGTTGACACACACACAGACAAGTTACACTCTTGCTGCAATGCTGAAGCCCAGGATCACATACAGTCATTTTCCCTCTGCCTTTCTGAAGCAAGAGAGCAAGCCCTATGCCCTACAATCTCAGCTACCTAACTAAAGCCAATGGGCAAACACAGTCAATACAGGGGACATCCTTTGATTGCCTGGCCCTGGTGGCCAAGGGGGCTGACATTCTTGAGCTCCAAGGTACTGTAACAATTAGAAAGATAGTTCTTGGCAGGCCACCCCCCCCCCCAGGATACTATACAGACAGCAGACTAAAACATAACCCCAATCTTCCTCTGAAAAAGGCCTATTTACTTAGCCTGGAGCCTCACCAAGAGGGGCAGGTTTTAGGTTTCCCACACATCTACAGGCTAAGGATGCATCCCCAGGGAACATAAACAGGGATATACCATCCTTGCACACACCACTGGCCTCACTACAGCTCAACAAGACTCCTCAGAAAGGAGCTTATACACTTGTCAGAAGCCCCAGTTTTTGCAACTGTCACCCAGGGGACATCTCTAGAACTCATGGTTCAAAGGCCAGCAGGGATTACAATCACAGTTCCACAGGACTATATATATCTGCATACTTTAAGAGCTCCTACATGAGGGACAGGCATCCAATCAGCCTGAAATTAGGTGCTAAATAAGATTCCTCCCCTTGAAATACTGACAGGTCTTGGCATACCCTTAAAAACAGGAGCATATAAAGAATAAACCAGGCAGTATAGACAACTACAAAGATCCAAGAAACAACCAAGAATAGGGCAGGGCTGAAGGAGTAGGATAATCACCTACACAAGACCACTTCTTCAAGACTAAGAGATGTAGCAGTTCTGCCTAATACATAGAAACAAACACAGAGAGCCAAACAAAATGAGGAAACAGAGAAATATGTTCCAAATGAAAGAACAAGACAAAACCTCAGAAAAAGACCTTATTAATACAGAGATAAGTAAATTATCTGATATGCAATTTAAAGAAATGGTCATAAACATGATCCTTAAACTTGGGTGAAGAATGGATGAACACAGTGAGAACCTCAACAAAGAGTTAGAAACTATAAGAAAAAAAAAATCAGAGGTGAAGAATACAATAACTGAAATGGAAAATGCACTAGAGGGAATCAACAGTAGATTATATGGTACAGAAGAACAGATGAACATCTGAGAGACAGAGTATTAAAATCATCCAAACTGAACAGCAAAAAGAAAAAAATAAGGATGGTTTAAGGACCTCTGAGACAACATCAAGCATACTAACATTCACATTATAGGGGTCCCAGAAGGAGGAAAAAAGAGAAAGGGGCAGAAAACATATTTAAAGATATAATGGCTGAAAACTTCCCTAACCTGGGAATGGAAACATACATTCCGATCCAAAAGAAACACAGAGTCCCAAACAAGATGAACCCAGAGAGATCTACAGCAAGACACACTGCAATTAAAATGCCAAAAGTTAAAGATAAAAAGAAAAATTTTTTAAACAGCAAGAGAAAAACAACTAATTACATATAAAGGAAACTCCATAAGACTATCAGTGGATTTTTCAGCAGAAACTTTGCAGGCCAGAAGATAGTGGCATGATACATTCAAAGTGCTGAAAGAAAAAACTTACAACCAAGAATATTCTATTCAGCAAGGTTATCATTCAGAATCAAAGGAGAGGTAGAGAGTTTCCCAGACAAGCAAAAGCTAAAAGAGTTCATTCCCACTAAACCAGCCTTACAAGAAATGGTAAAGGGACTTCTTTAAGCAGAGAAGAAAATTCCATAACTAGAAATAAGAAAATATATGAAAGAAAAAAATCTCACTGATAAAGGCAAATATATAGTAAAGGTACTGGATCAACCACTTACAAAGCAGTAGAAAGGTTAAAATAAAAAAGTAGTAATATCAACCATAACTACAATAAGTAGTTAAAGACTACACAAAATAAAAAGATGTAAAAAAACATTAAATGTTGGGGGGAGGAGTGAAAATATAGTGCTTTTAGAATATGTTTGAACTTAAGCAACTATCAACTTATAATAGACTGCTCTCTATAGAGATTGTTACATATGAACCTCATGAAAACCATGAACCAAAAGCCTATAATACACAAAAAATAAAGAGAAATGAATATAAACATAACACTTAAGAAAATCATCAAACCACAAGGAAAGAGAACAAGAGGAGAAGAAAGGGAAAGAAAAGAATTACAAAAACAACCAGAGAATAATTAACAAAATAGCAAAAAGTGCATACCCATCAATAATTACTTTAAATGTAAATAAACTAAATTCTCCAATCAAAAGGCACAGGATGGCTGAATGGATAAAAAACAAGACCCATCTATATATGCTGCCTACAAGAGACTCACCTCAGCTCTAGATATACATGGGCTAAAGGGAAGAGATGGAAAAAGATATTCCCTGAAAATGAAAATGAAAAGAAAGCTGAGGTAGCAATAATTATATCAGACAAAATATACTTTAAAACAAGGACTGCAGCAAGACAAAGAAGGGTATTTTAAAACGATAAAGGGGTTAATCCAACAGGAGGATACACACAATATTTATGCACCCAACATGGCAACACCTAAATATATAAAACAAATATTAACAGATATAAAGGGAGAAATCGACAGTAATACAATAATAGTAGGAGATTTTAATACCTCATTTACATCACTGGATAAATTATCCAGACAGAAAATCAATACAGAAACACTGGCCTTAAACAACACATTAGATCAGATGAACTTAATAGATATAAACAAACAGTCTATCCAAAAATTGCAGAATACACATTCTTTTCAGGTGCACATGGAACATTCTCCAGGATAAATCACATGTTAGGCCATAAAAAAAAGTCTCAATAAATTTAAGAAGACTGAAATCATATCAAGCATCTTTTCTAACCACAACAGTATAAAATTAGAAATCAATTATAAAATAAAAGCTGAAAAAACCCCACAAATGTGGAGACTGAACAACACACTACTAAACAATGAGTCAATGAAGATATCAAAGAAGAAATTAAAAAGTACCTTGAAACAAATGATAATAAAAATGCAACTTTCCATAATCTATGGGATGCAGCAAAAGCATTTCTAAGAGAGAAGTTTATACCAATACAAGCTTACCTCAGGAAACAAGAAAAATCTCAAATAAACCATCTAACTTTACACAAAAAAGGAACTATAAAGAGAACAACAAAACCCAAAATTAATAGAAGGAAAGAAATAATAAAGATCAGAAGAGAGATAAATGAAATAAAGACTTAGAAAATAATGGGAAAGAACAATAATACAAAGAGCTTGTTCTTTGAAAAGATAAACAAAATTGATAAAACTTTAGCTAGACTCATCAAAAAGAGAGAGAGAGAGAGAGAGAGAGAGTGAGATGGCCTAAATAAATAAAATCAGAAACAAAAGACAAGTTACAATCAACAACACAGAAATACAGAGGATTATAAGAGACTGCCACAATTATATGCCAACTGGACAACCTAGAAGAAATGGATAAATTCCTAGAAACATACAATCTGCTAACACCAAATCATGAAGCAATAGAAAATCTAAATAGACCAATTACAAGTAATGAAACTGAATTGGTATTTTTAAAAATTCCCAACAAACAAAATCCAGGACCAGACAGATTCACTGGTGAGTTCTACCAAACTTTTAAAGACGATTTAATACCTATTGTTTTCAAATTACTCCAAAAAATTTAAATAGAAGGGATATTTCCAAACTCATTTTACGAGGTCAGCATTATCCTGATACTAAAATCAGACAAAGACACCACAAAAAAAGAAAATTACAGGCCAATATCTCTGGTGATAATAGATGCAAAACTCCTCAACAAATATTAACAACCAAATAAAACAATACATTATAAGGATCATACACATCAAGTGGGATTTATTCCAGGGATGCAAGGATGGTCCACCAACCACAAATCAATCAATGTGATACACAACATTAACAGAATGAAGAATAAAAACCATGTGATCATCTTAATAGATGTAGAAAAAGCATTTAACAAAATCAACACCCAATTATGATAAAAACTCTCAACAAAGTGAGTATAGAGGAAATATATCTCAACATAATAAAGGCCATATATGAAAAAACTACAACTAACATCATACTCAAAAGTGAAAAGCTGAAAGCTTTTCCTCCAAGATCAGGAAAAAGACAAGGATGCCCACTCTCACCACTTATGTTCAACATAGTATTGGAAGTCCTAGCCACAGCAATCAGACAAGAAAAAAAATTTAACGGCATCCAAATTGAAAAGGAAAAAGTAAAACTGCCACTATTTGCAAATGACATGACACTATATATAGAAAACCATAAAGACTCCACCAAAAAAAGTTAGATCTAATAAATATATTCAGTAAAATTCAGGAAACCAAATTTATATATAGAAATCAGTTGTATTTCTATACAGTAATAATGAGCTATCAGAAAGAGAAATTAAAATAACAATCCCATTTAAAATTGCTTTGAACAGAATAAAATACTTAGGGATAAGTTTAACCAAGAAGGTGAAAAACTTGTACTCTGAAAACTGTCATACACTGATAAAAGAAATTGAAGACACAGAGGAGCTTCAAAATGGTAGAAGAGTAAGATGCGGAGATGACCCTCCTCCTCACAAGTACATCAGAAATACATCTACATGTGGAACAACTCCTACAGAACACCTACTGAATGCTGGCAGAAGACCTCAGACCTCCCAAAAGGCAAGAAACTCCCCCACGTACCTGGGTAGGGCAAAAGAAAAAAGAAAAACAGAGACAAAAGAATAGGGATGGGAGCTGCACCAGTGGGAGGGAGCTATGAAGGAGCAAAGGTTTCCACACACTAAGAAGCCCCTTCGCGGGCGGAGACTGCGGTTGGCAGAGGGGGGAAGCTTCGGAGCCACGGAGGAGACTGCAGCCACAGGGGTGCAGAGGGCAAAGTGGAGAGATTCCCTCACAGAGGATCACTGCCAACCAGCACTCACCAGCCCGAGAGGCTTGTCTGTTCACCCACCAGGGCGGGTGGGGGCTGGGAGCTGAGGCTTGGGCTTCGGAGGTCAGATCCCAGGGAGAGGACTGGGGCTGGCTGCGTGAACACAGCCTGAAGGGGGCTAGTGCGCCACACCTAGCCGGGAGGGAGTCCGGGAAAAAGTCTGGAGCTGCCGAAGAGACAAGAGACTTTTTCTTGCCTCTTTGTTCCCTGGTGCGCGAGGAGAGGGGACTAAGAGCACCACTTAAAGGAGTTCCAGAGATGGAGGAGAGCCGCAGTTATCAGCGCAGACCCCAGAGACAGGTATGAGACTCTAAGGCTGCTGCGGCAGCCACCAAGAAGCCTGTGTGCAAGCACAGGACACTATCCACACTATCCCTCCCAGGAGCCTGGGAAGCCTGCCATTGCCAGGGTCCCGTGATCCAGGGACAACATCCCCGGGAGAATGCAAGGCGCACCACAGGCTGGTGCAATGTCACGCCGGCCTCTGCCACCGCAGGCTCGCCCCGCATCCGTACCGCTCCCTCCCCCCAGCCTGAGTGAGCCACAGCCCCCAATCAGCTGCCCCTTTAACCCTGTCCTGTCTGAGCGAAAAACAAACGCCCTCAGGAGACCTACATGCAGAGGCAGGTCCAAATCCAAAGCTGAATCCCAGGAGCTGAGCGAACAAAGAAAAGTAAGGGAAATCTCTACATGCAGCCTCAGGAGCACCGGATTAAATCTTCACAATCAACTTGATGAAGCCTGCACCTGTGAAATACCTGAATAGACAACAAATCATCCTAAATTGAGGAGGTGGACTTTGGGAGCAACGATATATATATTTTTTCCCTTTTTTCTCTCTTTGTGAGTGTGTATGTGTATGCTTCTGTGTGTGATTTTGTCTGTATAGCTTTGCTCTTACCATTTGGCCTAGTGTTGTGTCTGTACGTTTTCGGTTTTTTTATTACTTAAAAAAGTTTTTTTCTTAATAACTTTATTTTATTTTATTTTACTTTATTTTATTTTATTTTGTCTTCTTCTTTCTTTTCTCCCTTTTATTCTGAGCCATATGGATGAAACGCTCTTGGTGCTACAGCCAGGCATCAGGGCTGTGCCACTGAGGTGGGAGAGCCAAGTTCAGGACACTGGTCCACAACAGACCACCCAGCTCCATGTAATATCAAATGGTGAAAATCTCACAAAGATCTCCATCTCAATGCCAAGACCCAGCTCCACTCAACGACTAGAAAGCTACACTGCTGGAAACCCTATGCCAAACAACTAGCAAGACAGGAACACAACCCCATCCATTAGCACAGAGGCTGCCTAAAATCATAATCAGGTCACAGACACCCCAAAACGCACCACCAGACGTGCACCTGCCCACCAGAAAGACAAGATCCAGCCTCATCCACCAGAACACAGGCATCAGTTCCCTCCACCAGGAAGCCTACACAACCCACTGAACCAAACTGAGCCACTAGGGACAGACAGCAAAAACAACAGAATCTATGAACCTGCAGCCTGCGAAAAGGAGACCCCAAACACAGTAAGTTAAGCAAAATGAGAAGACAGAGAAACACATAGCAGATGAAGGAGCAAGGCAAAAACACACCAGACCTAACAAATGAAGAGGAAATAGGTAGTCTACCTGAAAAAGAATTCAGAATAATGACAGTAAAGATGACCCAAAATCTTGGAAATAGAATGGAGAAAATACAAGAAACGTTTAACAAGGACCTAGAAAAACTAAAGAGCAAACAAACAGTGATAAACAACACAATAAATGAAATTTAAAATTCTCTAGAAGGGATCAATAGCAGAATAACTGAGGCAGAAGAATGGATAAGTGACCTGGAAGATAAAATAGTGGAAATAACTACTGAAGAGCAGAATACATAAAAAAGAATGAAAAGAACTGAGGAGAATCTCAGAGACTTCTGGGACAACATTAAACACACCAACATTCGAATTATAGGGGTCCCAGAAGAAGAAGAGAAAAAGAAAGGGACTGAGAAAATATTTGAAGAGATCATCGTTGAAAACTTCCCTAATATGGGAAAGGAAATAGTTAATCAAGTCCAGGAAGCACAGAGAGTCCCATACAGGATAAATCCAAGGAGAAACATGCCAAGACACATATAAATCAAACTAACAAAAATTAAATACAAAAAACAAATATTAAAAGCAGCAAGGGAAAAACAACAAATAACATACAAGGGAATACCCATATGGTTAACAGCTGATCATTCATCAGGAACTCTGCAAGCCAGAAGGGAGTGGCAGGACATATTTAAAGCGATGAAGGAGAAAAACCTACAACCAAGATTACTCTACCCAGCAAGGATCTCATTCAGATTTGATGGAGAAATTAAAACCTTTACAGACAACCAAAAGCTAAGAGAATTCAGCACCACCAAACCAGCTTTACAACAAATGCTAAAGGAACTTCTCTAGGCAGGAAACACAAGAGAAGGAAAAGACCTACAATAAGAAACCCAAAACAATTAAGAAATGGTAATAGGAACATACATATCGATAATTACCTTAAATGTAAATGGATTAAATGCTCCAACCAAAAGACAAAGATTGGGTGAATGGATACAAAAACAGGACCTGTATATATGATGTCTATAAGAGACCCACTTCAGACCTAGGGACACATACAGACTGAAAGTGAGGGGATGGAAAAATATATTCCATGCAAATGGAAATCAAAAGAAAGCTGGAGCAGCAATTCTCATATCAGACAAAATAGGCATTAAAATAAAGACTATTACAAGAGACAAAGAAGGACACTACATATGATAAAGGGATCAATCCAAGAAGAAGATAAAACAATTGTAAGTATTTATGCACCCAACATAGGAGCACCTCAATACATAAGGCAAAAACTAACAGCCATAAAAGGGGAAATTGACAGTAAAACAATCATAGTAGGGGACTTTAACACACCACTTTCACCAATGGACAGATCATCCAAAATGAAAATAATTAAGGAAACACAAGCTTTAAATGACACATTAACAAGATGGAGTTAATTCATATTTATAGGACATTCCATCCTAAAACAACAGAATACACATTCTTCTCAAGTACTCATGGCACATTCTCCAGGGTAGATCATATCTTGGGTCACAAATCAAGCCTTGGTAAATTTAAGAAAATTGAAATCGTATCAAGTATCTTTTATGACCAAAATGCTATGAGACTAGATATCAATTACAGGAAAAAAATCTGTAAGAAATACAAACACATGGAGGCTAAACAAAACACTACTTAATAACCAAGAGATCACTGAAGAAATCAAAGAGGAAATCAAAAAATACCTAGAAACAAATGACAATGAAAACACGGCGACCCAAAACCTATGGAATGCAGCAAAAACAGTTCTAAGAGGGAAGTTTATAGCAATACAATCCTACCTTAAGCAACAAGAAATATCTCAAATAAACAACCTAACCTTACACCTAAAGCGATTAGACGAAGAAGAACAAAAAAAACCCAAAGTTAGCAGAAGGAAAGAAATCATAAAGATCAGATCAGAAATAAATGAAAAAGAAATGAAGACAAGAATAGCACAAATCAATAAAACTAAAAGCTGGTTCTTTGAGAAGATAAACAAAATTGATATACCATTAGCCAGACTTATCAAGAAAAACAGGAGGGGGAGAGAGAAGATGGCGGAAGAGTAAGACGCGGAGATCACCTTCCTTCCCACAGATACAATAGAAATACATCTACACGTGGAACTGCTCCTACAGAACACCCACTGAACGCTGGCAGAAAACGTCAGACCTCCCAAAAGGCAAGAAACTCCCCACGTACTTGGGTAGGGCAAAAGCAAAAAGAAATAACAGAGACAAAAGAATAGGGACGGGACCTGCAACAGTGGGAGGGAGCCGTGAAGGAGGAAAGGTTTCTACGCACTAGGAAGCCCCTTCGCGGGCGGAGACTGCAGGTAGCAGAAGGGGGAAGCTTCGGAGCTGCGGAGGAGAGCGCAGCCACAGGGGTGCAGAGGGCAAAGCGGAGAGACTCCCGCACAGAGCATTGGGGCCGACCAGCACTCACCAGCCCGAGAGGCTTGTCTGCTCACCTGCCGGGGCGGGCGGGGCTGGGAGCTTAGGCTCGGGCTTCGGTCAGATCGCAGGGAGAGGACAGGGGCTGGCGGCGTGAACACAGCCCGAAGGGGGCTAGTGCACCACAGCTGGCTGGGAGGGAGACCGGGAAAAAGTCTGCAGCTGCCGAAGAGGCAAGAGACTTTTTCTTGCCTCTTTGTTTTGCGGCGCGCAAGGAGAGGGGATTCAGAGCGCCGCCTAAACGAACTCCAGAGACGGGCGCGAGCCGCATCGATCAGCGCGGACCCGAGAGACGGGCGTGAGACGCTAAGGCTGCTGCTGCCGCCACCAAAAAGCCTGTGTGCG
The DNA here is from genome assembly GCF_028021215.1 of Eschrichtius robustus. Classification (NCBI taxonomy): domain Eukaryota; kingdom Metazoa; phylum Chordata; class Mammalia; order Artiodactyla; family Eschrichtiidae; genus Eschrichtius; species Eschrichtius robustus. Next base: position 72,989,997 of record NC_090830.1, read on the forward strand.
AGCACAGGTCACTCTCCACACCGCCCCTCCCGGGATCCGGTGCAGCCCGCCACTGCCAGGGTCCTGTGATCCAGGGACAACTTTCCCGGGAGAACACACGGCGCGCCTCAGGCTGGTGCAATGTCACGCCGGCCTCTGCCGCTGCAGGCTCGCCCCGCCTCCTCCGTACCCCTCCCTCCCCCCGGCCTGAGTGAGCCAGAGCCCCCGAAGCAGCTGCTCCTTTAACCCCGTTCTGTCTGGGCGGGGAACAGACGCCCTCAGGCGACCTACACGCAGAGGCGGGGCCAAATCCAAAGCTGAACCCCGGGAGCTGTGCGAACAAAGAAGAGAAAGGGAAATCTCTCCCAGCAGCCTCAGAAGCAGAGGATTAAAACTCCACAAACAACTTGATGTGCCTGCATCTGTTGAATACCTGAATAGACAACGAATCATCCCAAATTCAGGAGGTGGACTATGGGAGCAGGATATATTAATTTTTCCCCTTTTCCTTTTTTTTGTGAGTGTATATGTATATGCTTCTGGGTGAGATTTTGTCTGTATAGCTTTGCTTTATAATAGCTTTATTTTACTTCACTATATTATATCCTCTTTCTTTCTTTCTTTCTTTCTATTTTTTCTCCCTTTTACTCTCAGCCGTGTGGATGAAAGGCTCTTGGTGCTCCAGCCAGGCATCAGGGCCATGCCTCTGAGGTGGGAGAGCCAACTTCAGGACACTGGTCCACAAGAGGCCTCCCAGCTCCACGTAATACCAAACGGCAAAAATCTCTCAGAGATCTCCATCTCAACATCAAGACCCAGCTTCACTCAACGACCAGCAAGCTACAGTGCTGGACTCCCTATGCCAAACAACTAGAAAGACAGGAACACAGCCCCATCCATTAGCAGAGAGGCTGCCTAAAATCATAATAAGGCCACAGACACCCCAAAATACACCACCAGACGTGGACGTGCCCACCAGAAAGACAAGATCCAGCCTCATCCACCAGAACTCAGACACTAGTTCCCTCCACCAGGAAGCCTACACAACCCACTGAACCAACCTTAGCCACTGGGGACAGATACCAAAAACAACGGGAACTACGAACATGCAGCCTGTGAAAAGGAGACCCCAAACACGGTAAGATAAGCAAAATGAGACGACAGAAAAACGCACAGCAGATGAAGGAGCAGGGTCAAAACACACCAGACCTAACAAATGAAGAGGAAATAGGTAGTCTACCTGAAAAAGAATTCAGAATAATGATAGTAAGGATGATCCAAAATCTTGGAAATAGAATGGAGAAAATACAAGAAACATTTAACAAGGATGTAGAAGAACTAAAGAGGAACCAAGCAATGATGAAAAACACAATAAATGAAATTAAAAATACTCTAGATGGGATCAACAGCAGAATAACTGAGGCAGAAGAACGGATAAGTGACCTGGAAGATAAAATGGTGGAAATAACTACTGCAGAGCAGGATAAAGAAAAAAGAATGAAAAGAACTGAGGACAGTCTCAGAGACCTCTGGGACAACATTAAACACACCAACATTCGCATTATAGGGGTCCCAGAAGAAGAAGAGAAAAAGAAAGGGACTGAGAAAATATTTGAAGAGATCATCGTTGAAAACTTCCCTAATATGGGAAAGGAAATAGTTAATCAAGTCCAGGAAGCACAGAGAGTCCCATACAGGATAAATCCAAGGAGAAACATGTCAAGACACATATAAATCAAACTAACAAAAATTAAATACAAAAAACAAATATTAAAAGCAGCAAGGGAAAAACAACAAATAACATACAAGGGAATCCCCATATGCTTAACAGCTGATCATTCATCAGGAACTCTGCAAGCCAGAAGGGAGTGGCAGGACATATTTAAAGCGATGAAGGAGAAAAACCTACAACCAAGATTACTCTACCCAGCAAGGATCTCATTCAGATTTGATGGAGAAATTAAAACCTTTACAGACAACCAAAAGCTAAGAGAATTCAGCACCACCAAACCAGCTTTACAACAAATGCTAAAGGAACTTCTCTAGGCAGGAAACACAAGAGAAGGAAAAGACCTACAATAAGAAACCCAAAACAATTAAGAAATGGTAATAGGAACATACATATCGATAATTACCTTAAATGTAAATGGATTAAATGCTCCCACCAAAAGACACAGACTGGCTGAATGGATACAAAAACAAGACCCATATATATGCTGTCTACAAGAGACCCACTTCAGACCTAGAGACACATACAGACTGAAAGTGAGGGGATGGAAAAAGATATTCCATGCCAATGGAAATCAAAAGAAAGCTGGAGTAGCAATTCTCATATCAGACAAAATAGACTTTAAAATAAAGACTATTACAATAGACAAAGAAGGACACTATATAATGATCAAGGGATCGATCCAAGAGGAAGATAAAACAATTGTAAATATTTATGCACCCAACCTAGGAGCACCTCAATACATAAGGCAAATACTAACAGCCATAAAAGGGGAAATCGACAGCAACACAATCATAGTAGGGGACTTTAACACCCCACTTTCACCAATGGAAGGTCATCCAAAATGAAAATAAATAAGGAAACAAAAGCTTTAAATGATACATTAAACAAGATGGACTTAATTGATATTTATAGGACATTCCACCCAAAAACAACAGAATACACTTTCTTCTCAAGTGCTCATGGAACATTCTCCAGGATAGATCATATCTTGGGTCTCAAATCAAGCCTTGGTAAATTTAAGAAAATTGAAATCGTATCAAGTATCTCTTCCGACCACAACGCTATGAGACTAGATATCAATTACAGGAAAAGATCTGTAAAAAATACAAACACATGGAGGCTACACAATACACTACTTAATACCGAAGTGATCACTGAAGAAATCAAAGGGGAAATCAAAAAATACCTAGAAAGAAATGACAATGGAGAAACGACGACCCAAAACCTATGGGACGCAGCAAAAGCAGTGCTAAGAGGGAAGTTTATAGCAATACAAGCCTACCTCAAGAAACAGGAAACATCTCGAATAAACAACCTAAACTTGCACCTGAAGCAATTAGAGAAAGAAGAACAAAAAAACCCCAAAACTAGCAGAAGGAAAGAAATCATAAAGATCAGATCAGAAATAAATGAAAAAGAAATGAAGGAAACAATAGCAAAAATCAATGAAACTAAAAGCTAGTTCTTTGAGAAGATAAACAAAATTGATAAACCATTAGCCAGACTCATTAAGAGAAAAAGGGAGAAGACTCAAATCAATAGAATTAGAAATGAAAAAGGAGAAGTAACCACTGACACTGCAGAAATACAAACGATCATGAGAGATTACTACAAGCAACTCTATGCCAATAAAATGGACAACCTGGAAGAAATGGACAGATTCTTAGAAATGCACAACCTGCCGAGACTGAACCAGGAAGAAATAGAAAATATGAACAGACCAATCACAAGCACTGAAATTGAAACTGTGATTTAAAATCTTCCAACAAACAAAAGCCCAGGACCAGATGGCTTCACAGGCGAATTCTATCAAACATTTAGAGAAGAGCTAACACCCATCCTTCTCAAACTCTTCCAAAAAATTGCGGCGGAAGGAACACTCCCAAACTCATTCTATGAGGCCACCATCACCCTGATACCAAAACCAGACAAAGATGTCACAAAGAAAGAAAACTACAGGCCAATATCACTGATGAACATAGATGCAAAAATCCTCAACAAAATACTAGCAAACAGAATCCAACAGCACATTAAAAGGATCGTACACCATGATCAAGTGGGGTTTATCCCAGGGATGCAAGGATTCTTCAATATATGCAAATCAATCAACGTGATACACCATATTAACAAATTGAAGGAGAAAAACCATATGATCATCTCAATAGATGCAGAGAAAGCTTTCGACAAAATTCAACACCCATTTATGATAAAAGCCCTGCAGAAAGTAGGCATAGAGGGAACTTTCCTCAACATAATAAAGGCCATATATGACAAACCCACAGCCAACATTGTCCTCAATGGTGAAAAACTGAAACCATTTCCACTAAGATCAGGAACAAGACAAGGTTGCCCACTCTCACCACTATTATTCAACATAGTTTTGGAAGTGTTAGCCACAGCAATCAGAGAAGACAAAGAAATAAAAGGAATCCAAATCGGAAAAGAAGAAGTAAAGCTGTCACTGTTTGCAGATGACATGATACTATACATAGAGAATCCTAAAGATGCTACCAGAAAACTCCTAGAGCTAATCAATGAATTTGGTAAAGTAGCAGGATACAAAATTAATGCACAGAAATCTCTTGCATTTCTATACACTAATGACAAAAAATCTGAAGGTGAAATTAAGAAAACACTCCCATTTACCATTGCAACAAAAAGAATAAAATATCTAGGAATAAACCTACCTAAGGAGACAAAAGACCTGTATGCAGAAAATTATAAGACACTGATGAAAGAAATTAAAGATGATACAAATATATGGAGAGATATACCATGTTCCTGGATTGGAAGAATCAACATTGTGAAAATGACTCTACTACCCAAAGCAATCTACAGATTCAGTGCAATCCCTATCAAACTACCACTGGCATTTTTCACAGAACTAGAACAAAAAATTTCACAATTTGTATGGAAACACAAAAGACCCCAAATAGCCAAAGCAATCTTGAGAAAGAAAAATGGAGCTGGAGGAATCAGGCTCCCTGACTTCAGTCTACACTACAAAGCTACAGTAATCAAGACAGTATGGTACTGGCACAGAAACAGAAATATAGATCAACGGAACAGGATAGAAAGCACAGAGATAAACCCACGCACATATGGTCACCTTATCTTTGATAAAGAAGGCAAGCATATACAGTGGAGAAAAGACAGCCTCTTCAATAAGTGGTGCTGGGAAAACTGGACAGGTACATGTAAAAGAATGAAATTAGAACACTCCCTAACACCATACACAAAAATAAATTCAAAATGGATTAAAGACCTAAATGTAAGGTCAGACACCATCAAACTCTTAGAGGAAAACATAGGCAGAACACTCTATGGCATAAATCACAGCAAGATCCTCTTTGACCCACCTCCTAGAGAAATGGAAATAAAAAAAAAATAATCAAATGGGACCTAATGAAACTTAAAAGCTTTTGCACAGCAAAGGAAAGCATAAACAAGACGAAAAGACAACCCTCAGAATGGCAGAAAATATTTGCAATTGAAGCAACTGACAAAGGATTAATCTCCAAAATTTACAAGCAGCTCATGCAGCTCAATATCACAAAAACAAACAACCCAGTCCAAAAGTGGGCAGAAGACCTAAATAGACATTTCTCCACAGAAGGCATACAGATGGCCAACAAACACATGAAAGAATGCTCAACACCATTAATCATTAGAGAAATGCAAATCAAAACTACAATGATGTACCATCTCACACCAGTCAGAATGGTCATCATCAAAAAGCTACAAACAATAAATGCTGGAGAGGGTGTGGAGAAAAGGGAACCCTTTTGCATTGTCGGTGGGAATGTAAATTGATACAGCTACTATGGAGAACAGTATGGAGGTTCCTTAAAAAACTAAAAATAGAACTACCATACGACCCAGCAATCCTACTACTGGGCATATACCCTGAGAAAACCATAATTCAAAAAGAGTCATGTACCAAAATGTTCATTGCAGCTCAATTTACAACAGCCAGGACATGGAAGCAACCTAAGTGTCCATGGACAGATGAATGGAAAAAGAAGATGTGGCACATATACACAATGGAATATTACTCAGCCATAAAAGGGAACGAAACTGAGTTATTTGTAGTGAGGTGGATGGAACTAGAGACTGTCATTCGGAGTGAAGTAAGTCAGAAAGAGAAAAAGAAATACCGTATGCTAACACATATATATGGAATCTAAAAAAAAAAAAAAATGGTCATAAAGAACCTAGGGGCAAGACGGGAATAAAGACGCAGATGTACTAGAGAATGGACTTGAGGATACAGGGAGGAGGAAGGGTAAGCTGGGACAAAGTGACAGAGTGGCACGGACATATATACACTACCAAACGTAAAATAGATAGCTAGTGGGAAGCAGCCGCATAGCACAGGGAGATCAGCTGTGTGCTTTGTGACCACATAGAGGGGTGGGATAGGGAGGGTGGGAGGGAGGGAGATGCAAGGGGGAGGAGATATGCAGACATATGTATATGTATAAGTGATTCACTTTGTTATAAAGCAGAAACTAACACACCATTGTAAAGCAATTATACTCCAATAAAGATGTTAAAAAAAAGAAAAATAAATAATTGAAGACACAAACAAATGGAAAAATATACCATGCCCATGGATCAGAAGAATTAATATTGTTAAAATGCCCATGCTACTCACAGAAATCTACAGATTTGATGCAATCCTCATCAAAATACCAATGACATTTTTCACAGAACTAGAACAAAAAATCTTAAAATTTGTATGGAACCACAAAAGAGCTTGAAAATCCAAAACAATCTTGGGAAAGAAGAACAAAGTTGAAGGTATCATGCTCCCTCATTTTAAACTATATACAGTAATCAAAACAGTATGGTTTTGGCACAAAATCAGACACATAGATCAATGGAATAGCATTGAAAGCCCAGAAATAAACCTACACATATATGTTCAGTTATCTGTGACAATGGAAGCAGGATATACACTGGAGAAAAGACAGTCTCTTCAATAAATGGTGTTTGGAAAAGTGGAAAGCCGTATGCAAAAGAATCAAACTGGACCACTTTCTTATACCATATACAAAAATAAATTCAAAATGGATTAAAAACTTGAATGTCAGACCCTAAACCATAGAACTCCTAGAAAAAAACATAAGCATGAATCTCTTTGATATCAGTCTAGTGAAATTTTTTGAACCTGTCTCCTCAGGCAAGGGCAACAAAAGCAAAAATAAATAAATAGGACTACATTAAACTAAAAAGCCATTGCACAGCAAAGGAAACCATCAACAAAATGAAAGGCAACCTACTAAATAGAAAATATTTTCAAATCATTTATTCAATAAGAGGTTAATATCCAAAGTATATTTTAAAAACTTATACATTAATATAAAAAAAAAGAGCCTGAAAAAAATTGAGCAGAGGACCTGAATAGACATTTTTCTGAAGAAGAGATTCAGATGGCCAACAGATACATAAAAAGATGCTCAACATCACTAATCATCAGGGAAATGCAAATCAAAACCACAAGAAGACAACACCTCACGCCTGTCACAGTGGTGATTATCAAAAACACAAAGACAAGTGTTGGTGAGAACGTGGAGAAAAGGGAATCCTCATGCACCATTGGTGAGAATGTAAACTGGTGTAGCCACTATGGAAAACAATATGGAGGTTCCCCCAAAATTAAAAATAGGGCTATCATACAATCTAGCAATTCTGGGTATTTATCCAAAGAAAATTAAAATACTAATTTGAAAAGATTTATACAACCCTATCGTTGCAGCATTATTTACAAAAGCCAAGATATGGAAATAGCTTAAGTGTCCATCGATAGATGAATGGATAATGATGTGGTATATGCATACAATGGAATATTATTCGGTCATAGAAAAGAATGAAATGTCATTTGCAACAACACAGATGGATCTAGAGTACATTATGCTAAATGAAATAAGTCAGACAGAGAAAAACAACTACTCTATGATTTCACTTATGTGGAATCTAAAAAACAAACAAAATTAAACAGAAACAGATACAGAAAACAAACTGCTGGTTGCCAGAGGGGAGTGGAATTGGGGGCGAGCAAAATAGGTGAAGGGGATTAAAAAGTACAAATTTCCAGTTATAAAATAAATAAGTCACAGGGATGTAATGTACAGCACAGGGAATATAGTCAATAATACTGTGATAACTTTGTATGATGACAGATGTTAACTAGACTTACCATAATGACCATTTCAAAATGTATATAAATATCAAGTCACTATGATGTATACCTGAAACTATGATATTGTATATGATATAGTATGTCAATTATACGTCAATTTAAAAAACTCTCCAGGACTTCCCTGATGGTCCAGTGGTTAAGATACTGCCCTTCCAATGCAGGAGACACAGGTTCGTTCCCTGGTCAGGGAAGTTCTGCATGCTGCATGGCGCAGCCAAAAAAAAAAACAGCTCTCTAAAACATACTTACAAATGTTCACCTTTTTTAAGTTTTTAGCTACAGGCTATGACTCTAATCCTCCAAACCCAAGTTCCCATTCTACAGAACCTAAATATCCCACAGGATGAAACCTAAGACAATCAGTCTTTTCGTGTTTCTCTTGGTTGTCTCTCCATGTTTTTATTCACAAACACTGGTGACATACTTTTACAACACTTTCTTTATCAGCTTTAGGACTCTGAACATAAATCTAAAACGTCATACCTCCATCTTGACCCTGAAGTTGTATTATGCAAAAATAAACAATCAAAAAAAGCATTTGGAACTAAAAGATCTGGATACAATCTTAGCTCACCTGCTTCCCAGCAAGTCAACAAGTCCTTGAGCAGATCTTTTACTCCAGATGCTTAGATCACTTTACAAAGAGTGAATAATACTTACCATAAGGAGGGTTTCAAAAGATTATAATAATATAATATGTAGGTGAAACTACTTAAACTGTAATAGAGAGAGACAGAGACAGAGAGAGATAGCCCAGAGGTTTCTGCCTGCTCCCTTCTTCACGACTATTTTAACACTACTCTATGTTCTAAATTCCTTGCTTCTAACTCCCATGACACTGTATGTGTTTGCCCAGTTAGCAAACATATTCTCAGTTTCTCAACTACAGGATGCTAAGTGATGCTGCTCTCTCACTTTGCCTCTTTCCTACAATCCCTCAAGTGGAGTAGATTCGTAAATAACACAGGCAGTTTCCTATAAAGTGTGACTGGAATGGTGTTGGAAAGGTGACCTTTCCAAAAATGCAACGCCTCTACTGCTCTGCCTAATCTATGCAGTTCCACCATTACAAAGTCATTACTTTGGATTAAAGCATCGTATCTTCAGCTATCCTTTATTTTATGCCAGGACCCCTAAAGGGGTAATTAATCAGGAACAAGTATTTTCTAAGCATAGTACATGAACCCAATAACAAGTGTTATCTCTTTAACTAATAAGAACCTGCTATATAAAAAATAAATAAAATTTTTAAAATAATAATAAATAAATAAATAAATAAATAAATAAATGTATGGAACTCAGAAATCTAGAACCCATTAAAAAAATAAAAGTGTTATCTCAAATAAGAGCCATGATCCGGAGGGAATGGGACCATAGAGGTTAGGTGTGTCTCACTCAGGGTGATGAAGGAGAAGGAAAGGGTGGGCCAGAACCTACACTCTGAGAAATGCAGACTTGTGATGAGAAGGGAATACCATATTTGGAAGAGGACCTAAAGTAGCCAGAGTGCAAAATGGAAGCCTTAAGTACGGATTGGCTCGATATGACATTTGCTATTGCTTTATAATTAGCTTTCCCTTCATAAGTAGTCCTAATAGAGAAATTCGGCAACAAATGTAAAATATTTTATCCATAAAATAATTTTAGGAATGACCTTAAATACAGAAAAGATAGTGGCTGTGATTTGACAGGTCCCAGAAAGTACTCTAACTCCAAAATCTCTCTCACATCCAGCACCTACACTTTCATTCTTAATCCATTAGGCAAGAAGCACCTTCCCCATAATGTCACCTTTGAAATTCAAACACTACAGGTATGGATAACATTGAATCACAACATATTGTGTGATTGCCACTGATAAATCCATTTCTTTATTTGACAAAAGCAATTTAAGACATCAAGTGCTCTGATACAGAAGAAGGTCAGTGATCATTCATACAATCAGTCTGCCTATAAGTCCTTTTGGGATATGGGTTTTAATAAGCAGCAGGCTGCCTGTGCGCCAGTATTTGCCTATGGCTGACCCTGACAACAGTGATTATGTATACAAACTTAGCTCACGTTGGCAAGCAGATGCGTTTGGAATGATAAGATTAAAAATGTTCTCAGAAAACATTCAAAATCTCCCCAAACTTATAGCAAAGTCAAGCTTTAAAATCAAGAGGAACAGAATGCTAAGAACACTGCCTGTAATTTAACTGAGTTCAAGTAGTTAAAAGGTCTAAAAATTAACCATGAAACTTGAAAAATATGTAAATGATCTTCAAAAACAACATTTGGAAAACTGTACATCAGAAATAGCAAAACTGCACATGCCAAGAGGGAGGCATTTTGCAATGACTAACAAATTAAGGCATCTTAATGTGAAGGCTGATTATATAATGCATAATAAAGTACAGTAAGGAAGAGACAGAGGTGTGCTTTCTCATTAGTTCTGGCTTGGAACTATATTGCATAACCTCACCAGATTTATGAATATAAAGCATCTAAAAAATCCATGGCTGTTCCCTGAATAAGATCATTTCTATAGCTCAAAAAGGCTGTCATTCCAAATACCCACATTTATTCAGAATATTTTTATTGTCCGTATTCAGTATAAAAATCTCAAAACTACAGTACTCTGTATGGTCAGCAGGGGTAGTTGGAATAGAAAAATAATTCAGAAAAGAGAAATCAGAGGGAAATGCCTCATTTTCAATGATGTTGCCTCTAGTTCATGGTTTCTTTTCTTACATATCCAGCTACACAGAGTTCTTCTACCTGAACAAAATGTGTATGTTTTAAAAAAATCAACTAATAGTCAACACAAATGTAGCATTTACTATGTGTCAGGCACTGTTCTAAGAGTTTTACATAAACTACCTCACTTAAACATACTACTCAATACATTTCAATAGTGTAATAGTATAATATTATTTGTACTTAAGAGATAAACGAAAGTCAGGATATAATTGGTAGTCAAAAGCTTTGAAATTGAGTTGAGGATAAGAAATGGGTTACAAACCACTAACCACCAATCAAGATAACAATAGTCCCATGTTTTTTGTTTTGTTTTTTTTTTAGTCCCATGTTTTTTAGACTAAAAATATATGGAAAAGAAGAAAAAGAGAAAGAAGGAAGATTAAAGACAATGATTATTATTACAAACCATAAATTTTCACATGGAATAGAAAAAACACTGTACTGTCATTTAAGAAATTTAATTCCCATAGCAAATAAGAGGAGACTTTACCCAACCTAATTACTATGTTATAAAAATTGCTATACCTGCAGGATCAAAAGGGGTGATTTTTCTAACTTTTCTAGGACTGTTTTCAAAAGCCATAAAGCAGAACATCCACTTAAAAAGAAAGTCAACTGGCCCTGTAGCTGACTGGAGATAATAATGTAGATTTTGAGAAGAGAGGAAAGTTTATTACTACTGACCATAAGACACTCCAGCTTACATTAGTGGGAAATAGGACCTACCTCAGGATGGAATACTAGATTATAAGGATATTTTACAAAGGAAATTTAGAATATAAAATGTTGACAGGATATATGAATGTCAGAAAAGTTTACATTTCCACAAACCACAAAGCATAACTGTTTTTAAAAAGAAAACAAACAGCTCACATTCCCACTGTGGTTTCACAAAAGGGTCCATGTGGATGATAAGGAAAGAAATGTCCCCACCAGAGGCAGAAAGAGAAACAAATTAAACAAGATTATAAAGCCTAAAGTGATTTAAAATTTGTCAGGAAAAAATTATTTCACAAAAGCAGAGATAATGCTAAAAATGATAATGCAAAATAACACAAAGAGGAAGCAAAAATAGCACCGATAATCAGCAAAGACAAGCATCACAGTAAATTACTGCTCTTTCTGAAATGATAGACTCCAGGGTTCTTTAAATATGTCTTCGAGGGGAAAATATTTTCAAAGAAAGAACTGTACAAGTTCAAGTAATTAACATCTTCCATGCTTGTACAAATTACCTGGTGGGGAGAAATGGAGAAAGCTTGATGCCACAACATATAGAATTTGGATAAAACTAAGTCTATGTAGGTTAGCAGGGCCAGATGGCAAGCAACACATGATATAACAAGCAGTGTCCAGAGTGTTTATTCAAACTAGTCAATCAGCACTGCAAGGCCATGGTACCCTCCTTCTACAAATGAGCTCTTACTTCAACCATCAGTTTCATCACTCTCAGAAGCCCAAAACAACACTCTAGTTAAAAACCTGATGGAATTGCAGTGATTTCAGACTATTTTGATCTGGTATCTTTTTATTATAGCATCATAAACACCACTTTCAACAACTTTCCTGTATGTCTCAGCACTGTTCTGAGAGATATGTCAGAGATGGAGAAAAGGTTACTAATACGTTATTTGTGGCATGGAGAATTGTGTAGAATCTTTTCCTTCAGTATTAAAGTCCAAAGTGTATGTTAACAAGTGCAGATGGTCATCTTCATTCTTTACAAGCACCTCTTCATAAAAAAGGAAAAACGCCTCATCCTTCAAGGGAGGATTTAGAGTGCTACCAAAAGACCTCGATCTTCTGCTTTCCAGCCTCCCTGCTTTATGTTGGTAAGGACATTGTTCATAACCACTTCTATCTATGCCAGGGAAAGGATGTGCAGGCTAAAAAAGAAGAACCAGGTGTGAAATTCCATAAAATGCCAACTGATTCACACCCTAGACTCTGAGGATCTACACACACTTCCACTGTTGGCAGGGCCGAGAGTAATGAGAATTCTGCTGTCACTGGTGAAGAACTAGCAAATCAGAGCAGAAAAGGACATCTACCCCAGGGAAGGAGAACTTCAACTCCAATAAATGAAGCAATGCTGATAAGATGAAATTTACATTTAAGTCACAAAGCTACTGGGACTGGACTGTAATAAAAAAAAGTATCAGACTATAAAGCAATTTGGTAATGTCAGCTTTTTTTTTTTTTTAACTGCTGTGTGTATATCTGTTAGGGAGCTTCTTTTAAAGAAACAAACATTTGAACTAGGATTGAAAAGCTATTCTATTACAATATTTTATATTCAGGAAATATCAAAAATTAATAATTGCTGCAGCTTACTGAGGACCTACTATGGGTAAGGAACTTACATTTTATTTCATTTAATATAATTGATTCAGATAGATCCATTTTTAAGAGGAGGAAATAAACTGAGAAAGGGTCAATAATTAGCCCAAAGCCATACTGCTAGAAAGGAGCAGAAGTGGGCTTCAAACTAAAGCCACCTGACTGTTAAAACCATGTTCTTTTTGCCTTAGAGTCCCTCTGTATAGTTCACTATTAAATTTTTTAAGCTATAATAATAACTATTAAGGGCTTACTATGTTCCAGGTTCATTATCTCACTATATCCTCTAAACAGCTAAATGAGGTAATATTTTACCTGTTTTATAGTTAGGAAACTGAGACACAAAGAAGTTAAGTAACATGCCCAGTTAGATAGTGGCAGAATCATGATTCAAATTCCAAGTCACTGCCTCCAAAGCCTCAGTGTGTTTCCATAATTCATAATAGCTATGAATTTGAAACATTCGTTTAGTGCCAGGTCCTTGGGAACTTCCTCCATTTTGCAAATTTTAGTTGCCACCTGACTGGCTTTATCTCTTATGTGTTTATTTTCTCCTATCTTCTTCTCACTATAGATAACATAACTGTCTAGATTCATGAAATTTTAGAAATAGAATTCACCCTCTGATAAACTGACCCAGCAAGGACAAAAAGGAAGTTATTAACAAAGTACAATTCACATCCTAAATTTCCCATCAATGAGGCATCCTTTCCACTACATGATGCCATCATTCAGCATTTCCAAAATAAGTAAATATAAAGGCATTTTTTAAAAAGACTGAAAAATCCAATTCTACTCTATTGAAGGTAATAATTAGATATAACGATTCAGGTCAAGGATAAATTTTTGAAAGCAGCTATTACTTTAGTAAAATTTTTGTACACATTGAAAAAAACATCAAAACACTGTAATCTAGCTTTGAAAACTCTCTAAATGTCCTCCCAATCTAGCAAACCCTGTTGACCAGCTCTTCTGGTCTTTTTGCCATACTTTGTACAAGTCCCTCTCTGTCGTGCTTTTAGAACCAGGACAGCCCTCTCCACATTTCCATCTTCTAAAATAATTAGATTCAACCATTCATCCTCAGAGTTCCTACCACAAAGTCTCAGCTATGACCTGTTAATGGCCCATATTCCACTATTTTGAAATTCCACCAACAAATTTATGGTGATTTGACCATAACATTTTTATCTTCTCTCTCCCCCCAATTTCACTAAAACAGTAAAGGGGGGGAAGACACAAACAAAGAAAATAAAAGGCATCATTGAATGAGATTTTCAACATATGTGGGGAGGGGAGCTAATGAAAGATGGATAATGTACTTAACAGGAAGGAAAAAGCTATAGCTTAAAGAGGAGAATAAAGATCAAAAAAGAGCTTATTCATTTCATAGAACCCTTAGAGAGGCTCAGCATTCAAAGCTTGTCATCATGGGGCATAGAATACCCACACATACTTCTCTCACATCTCCTGCGCTGGATACTACCACCAAGAGAGTATTATAATTTTCATGGGAGAGATTTAACTGGAGAAGGTCAACACCTAGAGACTTCAGGTACTGTGAAGAGCAACGGTGAGACTGAAGGCAAAAAAAGATGGATTAATTAAAAGCCCATGTACTAATTCACAAGACCCTTCCCCCAGCATCCTCTATCTCCTCATATGCAAAAAGCTGGGAACCAGGCAACTTCCACACACAAGAAATGAAAGATTACTTCCTTGAAAACACTGAACTGCCCTGAGAAAAATATCTTTGTTCTCAGGCTTGAGGTTCTCCAACACCTGAAAGATTCCAAAATGAAATACGCCAATCAACAAGACCTAGAAACAGATCCTCAAGTCAGCTTTTTAATGCCTCATTCAAATGTAGACCTAAGAATCATCAAACATTTGATGAAAGGCTCCAACGTGAAACACAGACCAAAATAAACAAAGAAGAAAAAAAAGACATGGAAGAAAGCGATATATGCTAGAAAGAGAAAAAAAAGTCATCAAAAAATATTCATCAGTATCACCAGAAAGATATATAAAGAGCTTAAAATTAGAGTCATAATATAAGAATGGGATGCTGTGGAAAAAGAAAAAGTAGAAAACAATAAGGAGCACTAAAAAATTGAACTTACATTTTACCTAATGCATGTGGTAAACTGCATTATTGTTCAAAAATATTCTCTACCCTTCTCCTATCAGATTTTTTTTTTCCCTGCCCATGGGGCAGGATATTTGCCATTGATTTCCTTTTGACAATGAAATGTGTTTCAATGTGATGTTTCACAGAAACCTTAAAAGCAAGCATGTGGTTTACATTTTTTTTTCCTCCTCTGACACAGGATTGGCAATATTCTGGATAGCAGTTGCTCCTGCATTCTGAAACTTCCAAGGAAGATGGTGTGGACAGATCTGCTTCTGACCACAATGAAAACCTATTGGGATGAAGAACTAAACTTCTGTTGTTGAAAGCCATTGAGATTTGGAGCATGTTTGTTACTCCAGACAATCTAGTCTATCCTGACACTACAATATGTTGATCACATTGACTGGAGCTTCAGACTATTCAAAAAGCCAGAGTCTGGATTAGTAGGTATATGAAAAACTAAGCAGGGACTTCCCTGGTGGTCCAGTGGTTGGGACTTCATCTTCCAGTGCAGGGGGTGCAGGTTTGATCCCTGGTTGGGGAGCAAACATCCCACATGCCTCGGGGCCAAAAAACCAAAACATAAAACAGAAGCAATATTGTAACAAATTCATTAAAGACTTTAAAGATGGCCCACATCAAAAAAATCTTTAAACAAAAAAAAAAAAAAAAGGAGAGTAAAACTAAGCAAGTAAAATATAAACACTTATCAACTCTGGAAAAAACCAAAAAGTTATACAGGAACAAACTGTAATCATATTACCCTATATGGTTCAGAGTAAAAAATATTTATAGAGTCATTATAACATAATCCCTTGATATTGGCTGAATCAAAAACTGAAATAACTGTTGAAAGGATAGGAGGAAGATCTGTGTGTGTATGTGTTTGTAGAACTGTTAAGAACACTAAATCCTAATCTTCTCTAAAAGGAAGTCAATAGAGATCTAATACTGACAAATCAAGAAAAATAGTACACTGTGATATTTCGAAATATGGACATAAATACTAGAAGAATAAAAAGATTTAAAATAGTTGTCTCAGAAGCATTAAACTGGAAGATAAGAAGATTGGGACATGGGATTGCCATTCTTCAATACAGCATTATTTGACTTTTTACAAGTATTATTTTGATAAAGGTAAAAATTAAATGAAAACAGTTTTCTCTTACCATTTACAAACATACAGTTAAATATCTGAAGAAACCACCAAAAGACTTTTAAAATGAGTAAGAAGAATACTGGGAAGTGGAAAGGGGCTAGGCAAGGGACTGCTATTTTTCACTTTAAGCTTCTCAATACTACTTGATTTTTTTTTTTTTTTGGCAATCTGACAAAACTTAAAAAATTAAAAATTTCCAAAGGAAGGAAGTTAAAAATAACAACTGAAATATGTAAGTGAAATTTGCTTTTGTTATATTGAGTCAAATCATCAGAAAACAAACTCATATCAAGAATAAAGTAAAGAACTCAATATTTGCCAATAGCCTGGTAAAATCAATAATTTAAAACTGTGACCCCCACCATATTTTGTTTTGTTTTTTTATAATGAGAATTTTCAGTGAGGTCATCTGGGTGCTTTAGGAATCTCAATCATTATTCTAGAGATCTAATGTATACCATAGTGATTATAATTATTAATACTATACTACAAACTTGAAAGTTGCTAAGAGAGTAGATTTTAAATGTTCTCATCTCATACACACACACACACACACACACACACACACACAAAAGGTAATTATGGAGATAGCCACAATTTTTGTTTGTTTGTTTGTTTAAAAATCTCCTTTAATTATATTTTCATGAACTCCAAGAAGAACATCGTTGCAGTTAATGTTACAAAAAAGCAAAGAGGGACATCTGAACATGCAATAAAAAATGGATTCACAGTGAAAATAATGTATGCTGGTACTAAAATATAGTTACTTGGCTCCCTGAAGGGAAAAGCTTTCTACTAATTATCTATTCACTTGGGTTTTACCATGAGAAAATTTTTTTTTTTTCTGGAAAGCTTTGGGAAGTTTTCAATTTGTGCTACTGTTATTGTTAGCATCTGCTGGAAGTCCCTCATTCTGAAAGCCATTATTTGCAGTCTATAATTTAATCAGAAAACGCAAAAGTACAACAAATAGCTTGGCAACTGTGTTCTTGTTACATACAAAGCCATTAGCAAAAATATGTAACAAAATTTATGTGAAACAATTTTGTCCTTATATATAGAAGTTTCACAGCAAGATAGACAAGATGAAAAGGCAGAGGGCTATGTACCAGATGAAGGAACAAGATAAAACCCCAGAAAAACAATTAAATGAAGTGGAGATAGGCGACCTTCCAGAAAAAGAATTCAGAATAATGATAGTGAACATGATCCAGGACCTTGGAAAAAATATGGAGGCAAAGATCGAGAAGATGCAAGAAATGTTTAACAAAGACCTAGAAGAATTAAAGAACCAACAAACAGAGATGAACAATACAATAACTGAAATGAACACTAAACTAGAAGGAATCAATAGCAGAATAAGTGAGGCAGAAGAACAGATAAGTGACCTGGAAGACAGAATGGTGGAATTCACTGCTGTGGAACAGAATAAAGAAAAAAGAATGAAAAGAAATGAAGACAGCCTAAGAGACCTCTGGGACAACATTAAATGCAACAACATTCACATTATAGGGGTCCCAGAAGGAGAAGAGAGAGAGAAAGGACCCGAGAAAATATTTGAAGAGATTATAGTCGAACACTTCCCTAACATGGGAAAGGAAATAGCCACCCAAGTCCAGGAAGCACAGAGAGTCCCATACAGGATAAACCCAAGGAGAAACACGCTGAGACACATAGTAATCAAATTGGAAAAACTCAAAGACAAAGAAAAATTATTGAAAGCAGCAAGGGAGAAACAACAAATAACATACAAGGGAACTCCCATAAGGTTAACAGCTGATTTCTCAGCAGAAACTCTACAAGCCAGAAGGGAGTGGCATGATATACTTAAAGTGATGAAAGGGAAGGACCTACAACCAAGATTACTCTACCTGGCAAGGATCTCATTCAGATTCGATGGAGAAATCAAAAGCTTTACAGACAAGCAAAAGCTAAGAGAATTCAGCACCACCAAACCAGCTCTACAACAAATGTTAAAGGAACTTCTCTAAGTGGGAAACACAAGAGAAGAAAAGGACCTACAAAAACAAATCCAAAACAATTAAGAAAATGGTAATAGGAACATACATATCAATAACTACCTCAAATGTACATGGATTAAATGCTCCATTCATTTGCAAATGAATCAACGCACAAAGTGTTAACCTCCAAAATATATAAACAGCTCATGCAGCTCAGTATTAAAAAAACAACCCAATCAAAAAGTGGGCAGAAGACCTAAATAGACATTTCTCCAAAGAAGGCATACAGATGGCCAAGAGGCACATGAAAAGCTGCTCAACATCACTAGTTATTAGAAAAATGCAAATCAAAACTACAATGAGGTATCACCGGTTAGAACGGGTATCATCAGAAAATCTACAAACAACAAATGCTGGAGAGGGTGTGGAGAAAAGGGAACCCTCTTGCACTGTTGATGGGAATGTAAATGGATACAGCCACTATGGAAAACAGTATGGAGGTTCCTAAAATCTAAATATAGAAATACCATATGACCCAGCAATCCCACTACTGGGCATATACCCAGAGAAAACCATAATTCAAAAAGACTCATGCACCCCAGTGTTCATTGTTGCACTATTTACAATAGCCAGGTCATGGAAGTAACCTAAATGCCCATCAACAGACGAATGGATAAAGAAGTTGTGGTACATATATACAATGGAATATTACTCAGCCATAAAAAGGAACGAAACTGGGTCATTTGCTGAGATGTGGATGGATCTAGAGACTGTCATACAGAGTGAAGTAAGTCAGAAAGAGAAAAACAAATATCGTATATTAACGCATATATGTGGAACTTAGAAAAATGGTACAGATGAACCGGTTTGCAGGGCAGAAATTGAGACACAGATGTAGAGAACAAATGTATGGACACCAAGGGGGGAAAGCGGCAGGGGGTTGGGGGTGGAGGTGTGATGAATTGGGGGATTGGGATTGACATGTATACACTGATGTGTATAAAATTGATGACTAATAAGAACCTGCTGTATAAAAAACTTTTTAAAAAATAGACAACTAATAAGAAAAAAAAAAGGTAATTATGTGACGTGATGCAGGTGTTAGCTAATGTTACAGCGGTAATCATTTAGCAATATATAAGTGTATCAAATCATCACCTTGCAAACCTTAAACTTACACAGTGTTATACGTCAATTATACCTCAACAAAGCTGGAAAAAAAGAATCTCAATCATTATCAAAAACAAGTTACTTTCAATATGCAATACTGTACTTACTAAGACTGGGTAATGCACACCTCAGGATCATTTTCAAAAAACACTGAACATTTTATTCTTAACCTTCAGTCAAACCAGGATTTTATTAACATAACCACAAATTCCTGTTAAGTGCAATAAATATTAATTAAACAACTATTATATATGTGTATAAGATTGCCCTAAGCTTTGCAGGAGATAAAAGTTAAGATATTTCACTCTCTATCGTCCTGGAATTTATAATCTTGTGAGGAACATAAGATGCGCATAGCAATTACCATAATAAAGTGGAAAATTATATAGGGGCATAAAAGTGGTAGAAAAAGGGAAGAGAAATGAAAATTAGTTATAATTCAGAGGACCAGGGAGCAGATGGTCTTTGAACATCGGCTGAAATTGAACATGTGAAGCTAGAGAGAAGAGAATTATATGGGAGTAAAATAATAATATCAATAAAGAATGTAAGAAGGAAAGTGCAGCACATGTCAGTTCAGCAAGTCATTTTGGTTGGATCATAAGGTGGGTGAAAAGAAGTAGTAAAAAATAAAGAAAGAAAATATTTTGGGAGATCATAGGGCTCTTTGAGGATCAAGTTAACCATTTTATAATTCATATAACAGAAATGTTGGTGTCAATTAAAGGTTTTGAGAAACAAGTGACCTGTCCAGAATTATATTAAGGAAAATTAATCTGAAAATGTACATGGGGAGGATTAAAAGAGAAGAAACAAGAGCTATGCTTTATTTAACATTAATAGATAACAAAGAGAAAATCACATTCTCTGAATAGATATCTTGACATACATTTTTGAGAAATATCATCATTCTCAAACAATGAGGACATTTCAAATTTGCATCAAAATTTTGTGACCAGCATGAGTGTTGTAAAAAAAAACATAAGCAGGCAATATACACATTGATCTTTATAAGCTCTATAATTATACTATTGGTCAAAACAGTTCCTATTCACCTAAAGGAGGAATAGATGTCTTCAGGTAGAAAAGAAAGAACTAAAGTAGATGTGAAAATTTCCCTTACTTATTTTCAAACAGGGGCTCCTCAAAAAAAACTGCAATTAATTAAGTTTCTGAAATACAAACATATCTGAATAGTAGACATATGGCAGGAGCGACAAATGAGCAGACCAAGCTGAGGTCCTAATTTGTCAAAAGTAAGCACATTAGTATTACCAATCTGTTAATGTTGACAAGCAGACTCATTCTGACTGTTCCTTTTGTATCAACAAATGAGTGGATTTCAAATACTCTAAACAGAAATACTAAAAGGAGCCCTTCTAAAAGTACATATCATCCCAATAATTTCTGGATGCTCTTTCAGTCTAGCCTACAAATATTTTCAGGACAGCAACTCAGAAGGGAAGAAATGTCTTAAGTCCTTGAGCTATGTATTGAATGCTAATGTATTTGTATATGATGGATTTAATACAGAACTGAGAATAAATGACTTTCAGCAGCTGCACTCTAGACCTATAAATCGCTATGAGTACTACAAAATCCATACAGAAGAGGAACAGCTGGATAATTTACAACACCAGTATTTGTCAAGAAAAAGCTGAAAATACAGAACCTGATTTCTCCTCTTTTCACAGTGAACGCTTCTACGAAAATTAAAAATTATTCGTCTAGAGAATCTATTTGGATAAATGCTTCTATTCATATTGACACATTGCTCCTTTAAAATACAAAATCCTTAATTCCACTCATTTTAAGGAGCACCTTTTAAAAGGATAAGAATGGCAAATGAAAAAAGTTTTCCTTATAACCAAATGCAAGCACAAAGAAAAGTCTGTTAATGTTTATTTTGTGTTCCAATTGCTATGCTCTGATAAAATCCTACAAAAGGAAACACATTAACCAGATGACTTGCAGAGCACAGTGATACCAAAAATAGTACTTAAGTTAATACACTAATTGCAAAATTGCAGAGATTAAGTTCATCATTCTAGTTCCTGGATAAACTTTGGAGATAGAGTATTTAAAGTTTAATATAAGGGCTGCCCTAAGCTTCTTAAAGAATGATACAAGCAGTAAAAATGTGCTCCATATAAGAAGTGAACTCCAGAAAGAGAAAGCTGCAGTCACTAAAGGAATATTAGCTCATGTGTAAGCAACAAAATAACTTGCTTGCAACTTCTATAAAAGTCAATACAACAGAATGCCTAAGTGCCAATTTTGCTCACATATCTACCATTGTTTTAGGTTTCATAGGTGACTCTGATTCATAAAGAAGCCATTTTACCTTGATAATAACGCCAAAGAAAAATTTTAATGTCCTCACATGGAGCTATAATGTCCTCTACGTAGGAATTTGACAATATGAAAAAATTTGGACCTAATTTCAAATGGACCTCACTCAGGTTCAGACATATAAGTTCCTTTAAAACAATGATAAAGACGCAGATGTAGAGAATGGACTTGAGGACACGAGGAGGGGGAAGGGTAAGCTGGGATGAAGTGAGAGCGTGGCATGGAAATATATACACTACCAAATGTAAAATAGATACTAGTGGGAAGCAGCCACATAGCACAGGAAGATCAGCTCCGTGCTTTGTGACCACCTAGACGGGTGGGATAGGGAGGGTGGGAGGGAAACGCAAGAGGGAGGAGATATGGGGATATATGTATATGTATAGCTGATTCACTTTGTTATAAAGCAGAAACTAACACACCATTGTAAAGCAATTATACTCTAATAAAGATGTTTAAAAAATAATACAAATAAAACAATGATCATAGGAAATTCAACCAGTTGGCTTTATTCTCCAAATAATTCAGTCTAGTGGACTTTAATTGCAATATTATATAAACACTGATAAGAATACACACAGAGTGACAGAAGAACAGGCAGCTTTACCTGCTTACCAACCTAACATCAGCCAGAAGCAAAAGAGATGGGTGAGGTTTTTCTTAATTGATGTCTGACCATCTTTCTTCCCTTGTACCTCATTCCTCTAATCACTTTATTTTAAAATCACAAAGCTCAGAGCACAAACAAGGCCCCCTCTGTCAGTTGTCCTTAAGTTGAACTCAAGTCTTCTCAGCACACACATAGCCTCACAGGATATGTACTTATTGAGCAGAATGCCAGGGAAAGAATCATAGGCATCTAATAGTAGAAGTAGACATGGATTAACAAAAAATATCCAAGCCCTAAAATGTCACAAAGGGTTGAAGGGCATAAAAAGAACACATTAATTTATGTGAAATTAGTTTCATTCGAATTAACAGAAAGACTCAGCTGCATTTTTCTCAAGTTATACTACTTACTAGCTCAGAGCATGAACCACCAACCAGATGGGTAACTGCAAACCAGAACTACCAAAGGAGAAATTCTTGCACTGCTTTAAAATGGGAATAGAGGGCTATCACTAAATATACCGGAAAAAAAAGTACCATTGTTTACGGGTCTCTACCACAGAACTTTATACATCTATATGATTCTCTTCCCTGAACTTCTGACAGGACTTTGAATCTCTCCTAGAATCTCTCTCAGGAGTTCAGCCACAGAACTGAGCTAACTTAAATGCCCTACCATCCTTACTGTTCTATAATCACTGAAGTTGTCCTAATTTCTTAAGTTAAAATATCCTGTGGTTCTGGGTACTTCCCTGGCGGCGCAGTGGTTAAGAATCTGCCTGCCAATGCAGGGGACACAGGTTTGAGCCCTGGTCTGGGAGGATCCCACATGCCGCAGAGCAACTAAGCCCACGAGCCACAACTACTGAGCCCACGTGCCATAACCGCTGAAGCCCGTGTGCCTAGATCCTGTGCTCCACAACAAGTGGAGCCACCGCAATGAGAAGCCCATGCACCGCAATGAAGAGTACCCCTCGCTCGCCGCAACTAGAGAAAGCCTGCACTCAGCAACGAAGACTCAATGCAGCCAATAAATAAATAAATTTATTTAAAAAATATATATATCCTGTGGTTCTAAACTGGACCCAACTTATTTCAAGAACAGTAGTACCCAATTTTTTTAAATGCCCATTAAATAAAAGTATTAAGTAAAATCAATACTTTATTAATTCACAGTTGTGGAAGCCAAACCATTTTAGCAGTAGAGGACACAGAGTAATATTTAAAGAATAAAGAAGAACATTTTATTTCTTATAAGTTGTAATGCACTGAAGAATCTCAGAAATTACTTGTTAAAGTTTCTGGCTTCAAATACTCTTAGAACTTGAAGGTCAATTTTGATCTATCCCTTTATTATTACTCCAAATAGGTATATATTTATCTTTTTCATGGAGGTATTTTTATAAATCTCTACACCCCACCCCACACCTACTAAATACATGGCTATCTAAATTTCAGTTGTTCATCAAAATCCATTATTTCCACTTATCTTAGCCCTCTCAGCCCACAGAGACCTCTTTCTCACATGAAGTCCCATACTATTTATTATTTGTAGTATAATGTAGTAGTTAAATGCATAAGATTTTACTGCTAGACACCCCTGTATCAGAGTCCTATCATTCATTGCTTATGAAACTATGGGTAAGTCACTTAACCAACACAGACCTTAGCTTCCTCATACCTGAAATGGAGATAACAACACCTATTTTACCAGGTTTTTGTGAAAGATGAATAAGATAATATATGAAGTGTTTACACTTTAATAGGAAGCAGGAAAAATAAAAATAATTTTTAGAAAATACAACTCAATAATAAAAGGACAACCCAATTTAAAAATGGGCAAAATATTTTAATAGACACTTACAAAGGCCAGTAACCACAGGAAAAAATACTCAAACTTATATTTATGAGGAAAATGCAAATTAAACCACCATGATATGTAACTACACATCTACCAAAGGCTAAGATTCCCATAACTGGAAGTCTCATACATTTGTTGGTGAGCGTAAAATGGTACAACTGCTTCAGAAAAAAGTGTTGCAGTTTCTTATAAAACCAAAAATGTACATACCCTATGACAAGATAATTCCACTCCTATGTATAGGCATACCTCAGAGATATTGCAGGTTCAGTTCCAGACCACCACAATAAAGTGAATATCACAACAAAAGTAACACAAATTTCTTGGTGTCCCAATGCATATAAAAATTATGTTTTACACTATACTGTAGTCTGTTAAGTACATAATGGCATTATGTCTATAAAAACAATGTACATAACTTAATTTTAAAATACTTTATTGTTAAAAAGTGCTAACCACCATCTTACACTTTAGCAAGTCAAAATTTTTTGCTGGTGGACAGTCTCGCCTCAGTGCTGATGGCTGCTGACTGATCAGGGTGGTGGTTGCTGAAGGGTGGGTGGGGCTGTGGCAATTTCTTAAAACAAGACAACCATGAAGTTTGCTGCATAGATTACTTTTTCCTTTCACAAACAATATCTCTGTAGTATGCAATGCTGCTCGAAAGTATTTTACCCACAGTAGAATTTTCAAAACTAGAGTCCATCCTCTCAAACCCTGCCACTGCTTTATCAACTAAGTTTATGTACTATTCTAAATACTGTGTTGTAATTTCAACAATCTTCACAGCATCTTCACCAAGAGTAGATTCTATCTCGAGAAACCATTTGCTTTGCTCATCCATAAGAAACAGCTCCTCATCTATTTTTTTTTTTTTAACATCTTCATTGGAGTATAATTACTTTACAATGGTGTGTTAGTTTCTGCTTTATAACAAAGTGAATCACTTATACATATACATATGTTCCCATATCTCTTCCCTCTTGCATCTCGCTCCCTCCCACCCTCCCTATCCCACCCCTCTAGGTGGTCACAAGGCACAGAGCTGATCTCCCTGTGCTATGCAGCTGCTTCCCACTAGCTATCTATTTTACGTTTGGTGGTGTATATATGTCCATGCCACTCTCTCACTTTGTCACAGCTTACCCTTTCCCCTCCCCATATCCTCAAGTCCATTCTCTAGTAGGTTTGTGTCTTTATTCCCGTCTTGCCGCTAGGTTCTTCATGACCTTTTTTTTTTTTTCCCTTAGATTCCATATATATGTGTTAGCATACTGTATTTGCAAATGAAGCAACTGACAAAGGATTACTCTCCAAAATTTACAAGCAGCTCATGCAGCTCAATAACAAAAAAACAAACAACCCAATCCAAAAATGGGCAGAAGACCTAAACAGACATTTCTCCAAAGAAGATATACAGATTGCCAACAGACACATGAAAGAATGCTCAACATCATTAACCATTAGAGAAATGCAAATCAAAACTACAATGAGATATCATCTCACACCGGTTAGAATGGCCATCATCAAAAAATCTAGAAACAATAAATGCTGGAGAGGGTGTGGAGAAAAGGGAACCCTCTTGCACTGTTGGTGGGAATGTAAATTGATACAGCCACTATGGAGAACACTATGGAGGTTCCTTAAAAAACTAAAAATAGAACTACCATACGACCCAGCAATCCCACTACTGGGCATATACCCTGAGAAAACCATAATTCAAAAAGAGTCATGTACCAAAATGTTCATTGCAGCTCTATTTACAATAGCCAGGACATGGAAGCAACCTAAGTGTCCATCAACAGATAAATGGATAAAGAAGATGTGGCACATATATACAATGGAATATTACTCAGTCATAAAAAGAGACGAAACTGAGTTATTTGTAGTGAGGTGGATGGACCTAGAGTCTGTCATACAGAGTGAAGTAAGTCAGAAAGAAAAATAAATACCGTATGGTAACACATATATATGGAATCTAAGAAAAAAAAAAAAAGGTCATGAAGAACCTACGGGCAAGACGGGAATAAAGACACAGACCTACTAGAGAATGGACCTGAGGATATGGGGAGGGGGAAGGGTAAGCTGTGACAAAGTGAGAGAGTGGCATGGACATATATACACTACCAAACGTAAAATAGATAGCTAGTGGGAAGCAGCCGCATAGCACAGGGAGATCAGCTCTGTGCTTTGTGACCACCTAGAGGGGTGGGATAGGGAGGGTGGGAGGGAGGGAGATGCAAGAGGGAAGAGATATGGGAACATATGTATATGTATAACTGATTCACTTTGTTATAAAGCAGAAACTAACACACCATTGTAAAGCAATTATACTCCAATAAAGATGTTAAAAAATAAAAATAAAGAAGTGAAATAAAAAATGAATATATGTATATGTATAAGTGAATCACTTTGCTGTACACCTGAAACTAACACAACAGTGTAAATCAACTATATGCCAGTAAAATTAAAATATTAATTAAAAAAAGAAATCATCTTTAAGCCTCACATTTTTAAGATGAGGAAAGTGAGGGCTAAACAATAACCCAAGGTCATTCAGCTAAGAGAGATGTGAAAAAAAAAAATCAGTAAGCATCTAAGAAGTACTTATGATATATCAGGCACTGAGCTAGATACTTTCTCATATAAAATAAAACTGTGAGTTGGGCATTATTACAATGACATACAGTCTACTGCATAAATGAATAAATTCTCAAATAGGCTTTAAAAATAAAATATTCAAGGGAGATAGTATAAGGAATTTGAACAATTTTTAAAGTAACACTTGTTTTATAAAGAGAGAAGGGATGAAAAAGAAAAAAGATAAAAACCATTCTATATAAAATATAAAAAGATGTTTATACTAACTCAATTACTTAAAATTAATTATGGGGACTTCCCTGGTGGTCCAGTGGTAAAGAATCTTCCTTACAATGCAGGAGACACGGGTTCGCTCCCTGATCAGGGAACTAAGATCCCACATGCTGCGGGGCAACTAAGCCACAACTACTGAGCCCGTGCACCTAAACTAGAGAGCCCACATGCCGCAAACTACAGAGCCCACGTACTCTGGAGCCTACACACCACAACTGGAGAGAGAAAACCCGCACGCCACGACTAGAGAGAAGCCCACACACCGCAACTAGAGAGACGTCTGCACACCACAACGAAGAGCTCGTGCGCCACAACGAAAGATCCCGCATGCCTCAACAAAGATCCTGCGTGCCACAACTAAGACCCGACGCAGCCAAAAATAAATAATAAATTAAAAATTAAAAAATTAATTATGCATGACTTAAGAATATGTTTTTATGAAATTAATGTTTTTTTTAACAAGGGTTCTTATAGGCAGGAAATATATATGCTTTTCCTGTGAATACTCCAGGAAATATTGTGAATACTCCAGACTTCACCATAACAGCAGTATAATGTAGAACTCAATACAAAATAGAAAAGAACACCAGGCCATCAATTTTAGTTCCTTTTATACTGACAAAGCTTGTTAGGAAAAGAGGAACAGTTTTATTTTTTATAAATAGGGAGAGGATTTTAGTGTCTATTTTGGAATAGTAGGTAGCATTCCAGCTGTTTGGGGCCGCTTTGGGCTCTAGGCACTTTAAAATTAATGGGTTGGGCCTAACAAAGGGCATATTTTCCTTCTGCATCAAAAATGTATGCTTGTTCCTAGCAGATACAATATGTTTCTGCAAGTATGGCACATTTTTATTATACCATGTAGTAAATGAAGACATTTGCCTTCTCCTAGAGACACAGCTCTTGAGTCAATTGAAAGAAATGAACAAGTAAACCTCAGTGACTCTCATACCCCTACAGGAACAGGCTGATTTCTCATGAGAGCTGCATTCAACCTATGGCTAAATAATGCTATTTTAAATTCCCCTCTGTGGGAAGTGTAATTCTACAAAATGAATATGGGCTTTGGAGCCAGAGAGCTCTTAGTTCAAATCCCAGTTCTACCATTTACTAGTTCTGTGGCATTTAGATAATCCCTTTATTCCTCTAGACGTCACTTTCCTCACAGGGTTAATATGAGGACTACATTATAAAACACTTAGCAAAAGAGCTGGCATATAGTAGGCACTTAATGAATGGTGACTATCAGCAGTCCCCTCTGAAATTTAAAGTTACTTACTACTTAAGCATCTTTCAGTTCTGGCCAAACTTTAAATTAGTATCAAAAAATCATCTGTTTCTCCCACTATGTTGAGTAGCAAAAGAAAAATATTCAAGAGACCTTCAGTTTCAGCCATGCCCTCAGCTTCTAGTCGGTGAGAGACACGCAGCCGTAGCAGTTGGATCGGGCAGTCTGTCTTGACACACCACTGTGCTGAGTGCTTGAGGACGTGGCTCACCAGATGGTTGGGGTTAGTGTGTGTCATCACATTTGAGTGGGGATTAGGGGCAGGAAGCCTGCCTCGCTGAAGCTGTGTGGTCTTCTCCAAGCAAAGAGTTGAAGGCAAAAGAACTACTTGCTTGGGGAAGAAGAGGAGGAATGCGTTTTCTGCAGCCACAAGTAAAGCAGTCTCTTCTGGTGCTGACGGCCAGCCACCATCATCTGAGGAAGGTGAATTTGGCAAATGACATGCAGATTCTCAAAGACAGAATAACAGCAGAAAATCTTCAAAGGTGGAAGGAGAATAGCTCGTGAACCAGGTGCAAATACCCAGACTTCTGGGCATCCCCAAGAGCACATGACAGAATCCACAAGTAAAAGACCAGTGATAAGTTTCCAGGGAAATATACCCGGTGTATACCCTCCCATACCTTCTTCAGTGGCGTAATTTCTCCTGGGAGTCACCACTTTGAAACCGTGAAGAAAGTTAGAGAGTGTTTCACAAATTTTAGTATAGTTTTCAGCCCTTGCTATCACTGGTGGATTTGTTTTTTTGGTTTGGTTGCTCTCTTCTTTCTTTCTCTCTTTTATTTTTTTACTTTTTTATTTTTAATAATTTTTTTCTATTTTAATAACTTTATTTTATTTTATTTATTTATTTTTTCGTTCTTTCTTTCTTTTTTCTACCTTTTCTTCTGAGCCATGGAGCTGACAGGGTCTTGGTGCTCTAGCTGGGTGTCAGGCCTGAACCTCTGAGGTGGGAGAGCCGATTTCAGGACATTGGTCCATCAGAGACCTCTTGGGCCCATGTAATATCAAATGGCAAAAGCTCTCCCAGAGATCTCCATCTCAATGCTAAGACCCAGCTCCACTCAATGACCAGCAAGCTACAGTGCTGGAAACCCTATGCCAAACAACTAGCAAGACAGGAACACAAACAACCCCACCCATTAGCAGAGAGGCTGCCTAAAATCATAATAAGTTCACAGACACCCCAAAACACTCCACCAGAAATGTTCCTGCCCACCAGAAAGACAAGATCCAGCATCATCCACTAGAACACAGGCAGCAGTCCCCTCCACCAGGGAGCCTACACAACCCACTGAACCAAACTTACCCAATGGGGGCAGACACCATAAACAACAGGAACTACGAACCTGCAGCCTGCGGAAAGGACACACCAAAGACAGTAAGCTACGCAAAATGAGAAGACAGAGAAATACACAGCAGATGAAGGAGCAAGGTAAAAACCCACCAGATGAAACAACTGAAGAGGAAATAGGCAGTCTACCTGAAAAAGAATTCAGAGTAATGATAGTAAAGATGATCCAAACTCTTGGAAATAGGATGGAGAAAATACAAGAAACGTTTAACAAGGACCTACAAGAACTAAAGAGCAAACAAACAGTGATAAACAACACAATAAATGAAATTAAAAATTCTCTAGAAGGTATCAATAGAAAAACTGAAGCAGAAAAACAGATAAGTGACCTGGAAGATACAATAGTGGAAATAACTACTGCAGAGCAGAATAAAGAAAAAAGAATGAAAAGAACTGGAGACCTCTGGAACAACATTAAAAGCACCAACATTTGAATTATAGAGGTCCCAGAAGAAGAAGAGAAAAAGAAAGGGACTGAGAAAATATTTGAAGAGATTATAGTTGAAAACTTCCCTAATTTGGGAGAGGAAATAGTCAATCGAGTCCAGGAAGCACAGAGAGTCCATAGAGGATAAATCCAAGGAGAAATACACCAAGACACATATTAATCAAACTATCAAAAATTAAAAACAAAGAAAAAATATTAAAAGCAGCAAGGGAAAATAACAAATAACATACAAGGGAATCCCCATAAGGTTAACAGCTGATCTTTCAGCAGAAACTCTGAAAGCTGAAGGGAGTGTCAGGACATATTTAAAGTGATGAAAGGGAAAAACGTACAACTAAGATTATTCTACCCAGCAAGGATCTCATTCAGATTCAATGAGAAATTAAAACCTTTACAGACAAGCAAAAGATAAGAGAATTCAGCACCAACAAACCAGCCTTACAACAAATGCTAAAGGAACTTCTCTAGGCAGGAAACACAAGAGAAGGAAAAAACCCACAATAACAAGCCCAAAACAATTAAGAAAATGGTAATAGGAACATACATATTGATAATTACTTTAAATGCAAATGGATTAAATGCTCCCACCAAAAGACATAGACTGGTTGAATGGACACATAAACAAGACCCATATATATGCTGTCTACAAGAGACCTACATAGGACCTAGGGACACATGCAGACTGAAAGTGAGGGGATGGAAAAATATATTCCATGCAAATGGAAATCAAAAGAAACCTGGAGTAGCAATTCTCATATCAAACAAAATAGACTTTAAAATAAAGGCTATTACAAGAGATAAAGAAGGACACTACATAATGATCAAGGGATCAATCCAAGAAGAAGATATAACAATTGTAAATATTTATGAACCCAACATAGGAGCACCCCAATACATAAGGCAAATGTTAATAGCCATAAAAGGGGAAATTGACAGTAACACAATCTTATTAAGGGACTTTAACATCCCACTTTCACCAGCGGACAGATCATCCAAAATGAAAATAAATAAGGAAACACAACGTTTAAATGATACATTAAACAAGATGGACTTACTTGATATTTATAGGACATTCCATCCAAAAACAACAGAATACACTTTCTTCTCAAGTGCTTAAGGAACATTCTCCAGGATAGATCACATCTTTGGTCACAAATGAATACTTGGTAAATTCAAGAAAACTGAAATCGTAGCAAGTATCCTTTCCAACCACAACACTATGAGACTAGATATCAATTACAGGAAAAAATCTGTAAAAAATACAAACACATGGAGGCTAAACAATACACTACTAAATAACCACGAGATCACTGAAGAAATCAAAGTGGAAATCAAAAAATACCTAGAGACAAATGACAATGAAAACATGACAACCCAAAACCTATGGGATGCAGTAAAAGCAGTTCTAAGACGGAAGCTTATAGCAATACAATCCTACCTTAGGAAACAAGAAACATCTTAAATAAACAACCTAACCTTACACCTAAAGCAAATAGAGAAAGAAGAACAAAAAAACGCCAAAGTTAGCAGAAGGAAAGAAATCATAAAGATCAGATCAGAAATAAATGAAAAAGAAATGAAGGAAATGAAAGCAAAGATCAATAAAACTAAAAGCTGGTTCTTTGAGAAGATAAACATAATTGATAAACCATTAGCCAGACTCATCAAGAGAAAAAGGGGAGAAGATTCAAATCAATAGAATTAGAAATGAAAAAGGAGAAGTAACAACTGACACTGCAGAAACACAAAGGATCATGAGAGATTACTACAAGCAACTATATGCTGCTAAATTGGACAAGTTGGAAGAAATGGACAAATTCTTAGAAAGGCACAACCTTCTGAGACTGAACCAGGAAGAAATAGAAAATTTAAACAGACGAATCAGAAGCACTGAAATTGAAACTGTGGTTAATAATCTTCCAACAAACAAAATCTCAGGACCAGATGGCTTCACAGGTGAATTCTATCAAACATTTAGAGAAGAGCTAACACTTATCCTTCTAAACTCTTCCAAAATACAGAAGAGGGAGAAACACTCCCAAACTCATTCTATGAGGCCACCATCACCCTGATACCAAAACCGGACAAAGATGCCACAAAAAAAGAAAACTACAGGCCAATATCACTGATGAACATAGATGTAAAAATACTAGCAAACAGAATCAACAGCACATTAAAAGGATCATACACCATGATCAAGTGGGGTTTATCCCAGGAATGCAAGGATTCTTCAATATACGCAAATCAATCAATGTGATAAACCATATTGACAAATTGAAGGAGAAAAACCATATGATCATCTCAATAGATGCAGAAAAAGCTTTGGACAAAATTCAACACCCATTTATGATAAAAACCCTCCAGGAAGTAGGCATAGAGGGAACTTACCTCAACATAATAAAGGCCATATATGACAAACCCACAGCAAACATCATTCTCAATGGTGAAAAACTGAAACCATTTCCAGTAAGATCAGGAACAAGACAAGGTTGCCCACTCTCACCACTGTTATTCAACATAGTTTTGGAAGTTTTAGCCATGGCAACCAGAGAAGAAAAAGAAATAAAAGGAAACCAAACTGGAAAAGAAGAAGTAAAACTGTCACTGTTTGCAGATGACATGATACTATACATAGAGAATCCTAAAGATGCTACCAGAAAACTACTAGAACTAATCAATGAATTTGGTAATGTAGCAGGATACAAAATTAATGCACAGAAATCTCTTTCATTCTTACACACTAACAATGAAAAATCTGAAAGAGAAATTAAGGAAACACTCCCGTTTACCATTGCAACAAAAAGAATAAAATACCTAGGAATAAACCTACCTAAGGAGACAAAAGGCCTGTATGCAGAAAACTATAAGACACTGATGAAAGAAATTAAAGATGATACCAACAGATGGAGAGATATACCATGTTCTTGGACTGGAAGAATCAACATTGTGAAAATGACTCTACTACCCAAAGCAATCTACAGATTCAATGCAATCCCTATCAAACTACCAATGGCATTTTTCACAGAACTAGAACAAAAAATTTCACAATTTGTATGGAAACACAAAAGACCCCGAATAGCCAAAGCAATCTTGAGAAAGAAAAACGGAGCTGGAGGAATCAGGCTCCCTGACTTCAGACTATACTACAAAGCTACAGTAATTAAGACAGTATGATACTGGCACAGAAACAGAAATATAGATCAATGGAACAGGATAGAAAGCCCAGAGATAAACCCACACACATATGGCCACCTTATCTTTGATAAAGGAGGCAAGCATATACAGTGGAGAAAAGACAGCCTCTTCAATAAATAGTGCTGGGAAAACTGGACAGGTACATGTGAAAGAATGAAATTAGAACACTCCCTAACACCGTACACAAAAATAAACTCAAAATGGATTAAAGACCTAAATGTAAGGCCAGACACTATAAAACTCTTAGAGGAAAACAAAGGCAGAACACTCCATGACATAAATCACAGCAAGATCCTTTTTTACCCACCTCCTAGAGAAATGGAAACAGAAACAGAAATAAACAAATGGCACCTAATGAAGCTTAAAAGCTTTTGCATAGCAAAGGAAAACATAAACAAGACGAAAAGACAACCCTCAGAATGGGAGAAAATATTTGCAAATGAAGCAACTGACAAAGGATTAATCTCCAAAATATACAAGCAGCTCATGCAGCTCAATATCAAAAAACAAACAACCCAATCCAAAAATGGGCAGAAGACCTAAATAGACATTTCTCCCAAGAAGACATACAGACTGCCAACAAACACATGAAAGGATGCTCAACATGACTAATTATTAGAGAAATGCAAATCAAAACTACAATGAGGTATCACCTCACACCGGTCAGAAGGGCCATCATCAAAAAATCTACAAATAATAAATGCTGGAGAGGGTGTGGAGAAAAGGGAACCCTCTTGCACTGTTGGTGGGAATGTAAATTGATACAGCCACTATGGAGAACAGTATGGAGGTTCCTTAAAAAACTAAAAATAGAACTACCATACGACCCAGCAATCTCACTACTGGGCATATACTCTGAGAAAACCATAATTCTAAAAGAGTCATGTACCACAATGTTCATTGCAGCTCTATTTACAATAGCCAGGACATGGAAGCAACCAAAGTGTCCATTGACAGAAATGGATAAAGAAGATGTGGCACATATATATAATGGAATATTAGCCATAAAAAGAAATGAAATTGAATTATTTGTAGTGAGGTGGATGGACCTAGAGTCTGTCATACAGAGTGAAGTAAGTCAGAAAGAGAAAAAGAAATACCATATGCTAACACATATATATGGAATCTAAAAAAAAAAAAAAAAATGGTTTTGACGAACCTCGGAGCAGGACAGGAATAAAGATGCAGACGTAGAGAATGGACTTGGGGACACGGGGAGGGGGAAGGGTAAGCTGGGACAAAGTAAGAGAGTGGCATGGACATATATACACTACCAAATGTAAAATAGACAGCTAGTGGGAAGCAGCTGCATAGCACAGGGAGATCAGCTCGGTGCTTTGTGACCACCTAGAGGGGTGGGATAGGCAGGATGGGAGGGAGATGCATGAGGGAGGACATATGGGGATATATGTATATGTATAGCTGATTCACTTTGTTATAAAGCAGAAACTAACACACCATTGTAAAGCAATTATACTTCAATAAAGATGTTAAAATAAAAAAGAAAAACACTCAAGAAATGGGAAGGCCTTCAAATACAATTTTTCACGTCTGTAAAATTAACTGTGCATTAACTCCTGACTGAAAATACTACAACATAGTACTAATTATACAATTTTAAAAGAACAGAATATTAATCTACAGTTAATATAAAATATTAGTTGTCTCAACCTAAATCATTTCAATGGCCTGAGAATTGTTTCTGGCTTGATTTTACAGAAATCCTTTCCCTAGATCTTATTAAACCTTAAAGATCCTTGAATATAATTTCTTGGCACTTCCTTTGAGATCTTCAAAAAATCAAGAGCTCTGCTGAGCTATTCCATGACAACTAGCATGGAAAATGCTAGTTGAGAAAATTTCTTATATATATTGTCTTTTTGATATTGAAACCCATTTCAGACTAACAGTCAACAGATTTGCCGTTAGTTTCATGCAAATATTTTCCGAATGTTTACATATAGTATGATATAAATGTAGCAAAAACCATCTCCTGGAATAAATGTTTGTGTCCCCATAAAAGGTATCCCTTATGCATATATAGCTCAAATTGACAGCATATAATTCACTTGAATTCATCAGATGGTTTTTCTTCTTGTAGTCATTTATATCCAGTTCACAGGCCAGGCCAATCTGCATCCTCCACAAGTAATCAAATAATGTGATCAGCCTTGAAAAACTTATTAGAGATATTCATTCTTGGCCCAATATAATCTTGGATATTGGGAAGTAGAATACTACTCAGAACCCTGGTATTTTATACTGTGTTTCAAGGATTGTAGAGAAACATATGGTTATAATGACTCTGGTACTCTCCATGATTGTATAATTAGGGTATAGTTTTAGTCTTAAAGGAGTACCAAACAGGCTTTGAATCACTAAAAAGAACAGCTTTAACTGAGAGTGGTAGAGCATCTTGACCTCCACAGTAATGAGCCTCTGCAGTCAAAGTGAATTTGGCCCATTCTGTAATTGACACTGTTCATAAAAACAATTTAAAACCATTTCATGTTTTGCTAGCATGCACAATTTCCAAACTACTAAGTAAACCATCAATATCAAGAACAGTGGTTTACGGTCATTGAAATGGACTCTCAAAATAAACAACTCACTAGTCTGTAAAACTTATTCCTGCTGCTGGAAGCAACATTGTGAAATGGCTTTGAAATCCAACAGAACTACAGATTTCTCCTGTAGGTCACAGTTTGGCAAAAGTGTTTTAATCCTAAATGAAGTTAGGCTAAATGGAATATCTTTCTATTATATGTGTTTGAGTCCCAATGACAGGCATACAGACTACTTCTTTGCATGAACTTTTATTTATGTGTTTCAAAATGTAATAAAATCTTCTCAGCATATCAGTCCCAGCAAGGAGCCTTACTCTTCTGAGTACCAAAGCAACCAATTTAAACTGCAATTATTTATTTTATAAGATGGAGGTCTTGTCTATTGCTTAATAAGAGTATTTGCAGGGGGTTTGTACTATATATTATCTGTGCATTTTTTCCCATACAAATAAAATCGCAACCTTATTAATAGAAGATGTGAAACAAACCAGGTTTCAACAAGGTGGTTCTTTTTTCAACAATGACAACAACAACAACAGCAAAACTATACTAAAACTATACTGAAGTTCCACTGCAGGAAACCAAAAATTCAAAAGAACCAAGCACTAACACTGACCCCCTCTGCACTCTGACATCCATAACTAGATTACCTCCTTGTGACTTACTTAAACTCTGGACCCCAAGAAAGTTTTCAGAAAGAGCTTTTCCAAATTCTTCTTCCTGTCACCCATAAAGCTGCTTTCAGGCACTAAATTATAGATTAATGATCTCCAAACTTTTTTGATCAAGCACTCCCATTCAGAAAAAAGAAAAATTCAGCATTCATACTCAATGTATTTATCTATACATTACATATAAACAAACACTAACCTTAGCCTTTAAATTAAATATTATTAAACCTAAATTTTTTAATTTTCTTAAATAAAAATTAAATACCACTAGAAGTTTTAACATTTTTCATATATCCCACTGGATCATCATGCATGCCTCCTGGGTACCACTTTGGAGAGTGTCATACTACATAATAAGTCAGGTCTGGATTATAAGTTATGCAAGAGGCAAAAGATAATTTTGGTTAAAAGCCTTAATTGTTGGGACAACATAACGGCCTCCATGCTCGGCTCTCTGCTGCGGACCGTCCGGCACGTCTGGCCCACCCCCTTATACCCTCCTCCCCCTCTCCTCTGAAGCTCCAAACCCATGGGTTCCCCACCATTCTCCCACCTGTAGCGCCCAGTGCAGACCCGTCCCAGGGTTTTCCCTCTGCCCACTTCCCTCCTCCGGCCTGAGTCAGGGGAGGGCCGAGCTGCAGATGTAAATTTGGTATTCATAAGCTTAGAGCTGACTGGCATTGAAAGCTGCAGATTGACTCCAATTTATAAGGAGTGTAGGTGGAGAGAGAAGGTGTCCGAGGAATGAGGCCCCAGAGCCTTTAATGTTAAGAGAAGAGAGCCGAGCAAAGGAGACTTGAAAGAAGCAGAGCGAGGGAGGAGAGCGTGGTGGCCCGGAAGCACTCCAGGAGCAGGGAGTGGGCAACTTTCTGCTCAAAGTCAATTGAAAGAAGAGCTGAGAATTGCCTGTTGGGCTTAGCAGAGTGGAAATTGTTGGGACCTGGATCACAGCGGTTTCGATGGCATGGTGGGAGGGAAAGCGTACAAGACAGAAGAGGAGGAAAGAAATTGGAGACTACGAATATAGACAAGCCTTTGAAGACGTTTTGCTGCAAAGGGCAGCAGAAAAATGGGTCAATAGCTGTAGAGGAGGTTGTTCCTTCATCAGCTTCAGGCCAAGTTCGAAGTTACTATGTAGATTGAAAAATGTTGCGTGATGTGAAGAGAAGAAAAATGGCCTATGAGTATGTAGATGAGAGGCTACACATCCATTCTCTCAGGAAGAATACCATTCTGCCAAAAGACCTTCAGGAAGTGGCTGATGAAGAAATTGCTGCCCTTCCCCGGGACAGCTGTAGCGTTAGAATCACAAATCGGTGTCTTACGACGTCCCGTCCACGAGGTGTAAGGCGGTGCTGGAGGCTTAGTCATATCTTCTTCCGTCACTTAGCCGACCATGGGCAACTGTCTGGGGTGCAGCGAGCAATGTGGTAATAACCAGCTCCAGAACCTACTGAGCTTGCAGGAA
The DNA here is from genome assembly GCF_028021215.1 of Eschrichtius robustus. Classification (NCBI taxonomy): domain Eukaryota; kingdom Metazoa; phylum Chordata; class Mammalia; order Artiodactyla; family Eschrichtiidae; genus Eschrichtius; species Eschrichtius robustus. Next base: position 73,028,106 of record NC_090830.1, read on the forward strand.
AACCAGTTCTGGCAAGAAGACGCTTTTCTAATAGACAAAAACCTAGTTTTTATGTGGGTCCAGAATAAAGGTCTGCTCTACCTGATGCTGTCTATAGTTAAACTACTTTTAAATTTTAAATGAAAAAATTTGGATGTTTCATCCTGTCAGTGAATTATCTTTTCTCTTGGATTTAATAAATTAAACATACTGTTCCCAAGCATAGTGTGAAGAGTAGAGTAATAAAAAATATTTCTGTGAAAAAAAAAAAAAAAGCCTTAATTGTTAAAACAAAAGGGAAAAGACAGAAAGAAAACACCAGGTCACAAATAGCATAAGTTCATTGAACATCATTATACGCCAGGCACTTCACATAAATTATGTCATTTAATCTTCAAAAGAACGCTTAAAGGAAGTATCACTTTTTCCTCTTGTACAGATGAGGAAGTTAGGATCAGGGTAATTACACCTAAGGTTTAGATCTCAAAACCCATGATTGTCAGAAGACTGGAAGTAAGTAAAAAGGAAAACAGACTATCAAATATCTGTCCCTCCTATATTCCAAAATCCTAAATATCTCTTCCCACAAAGAAGGGAAGTCTAAGGACCCATTTATTATCTGGTTCTTCTATCCTTGATATAATCATCAAAAGATAGCACATTCAGTAAATTTATTTCAAGGCAGTAGGGATAAAGGGTAAAATATACTAAATTACTATCAGTAGTTGAGAAAAATCATCAATTAGCTTTTGATTGCCTATCATTTCTTAAGCAGATAACATGGATCCAACAAAGTCTTTAGAATCTCTACACACAGGTTTTAGTACTGAGATGTCCTTTATTCAACATGCTGATGCCAGCAGCTCCAATAATTCCCATGATCAAAGTGTTAAGAAATATAGTAATATCTGCTTTTTCTGATTTAATTTGGTTAATTACAGACCTACCCAAACCGTGTGGCATATAGCCCCACAGATCCTAATCTATTATGTGAAATTTAAACAAAAAATATTAACTGCATACAGTCATAAACACATATGCTTATTTGCATGACTCTCTTATATTATAGCCGAAAATATAACTGGCTTAAAGTTGGAAACAGCATGACTTCAATCAATACAAATTACAAAAAGAACTAACTCTAATTATCAGAAGTAGTGATATACTTTTAAATTGTCTTGTAGAAATAGCAACTAAGATAATAGAATTTTCAAGAGAATATAAGAATATATAGAATTTTTCCAAAAACTTATCAACCAAGGAAAATCATTCCCCAAAGTCTATACTACCTAGTTAAGAATATTAGAAGAAATCTGATTATCTAAGTATGAACTTTTCCCTCATACTTTTAGTTTATTTTATAATACACAGAGAAATCTTACAATTCCAGTCACTAATATCCAAACAATATGTGGTCTGGACCATAGAAAACTAATAAATGATGACATATGAGTATAATTAACCAAAGTCATAGACTAAAGCAGTAGAAAATTATTTATAAAAAAACTACAGCATCGTAAAAACAAACTTCTCTTAAAAGTCAATATTGTTTCAGGAGCAATTTAAACCAGATTCAAATAAAATTCAAATAGGATTCAAAGATTACTCAATTCAAATAGGAAAGAAAGTTCTCTTCTCTTAAAGAGAAAATAAGATTCACTACCAAATTACATTGCTTTTATAGGACTATAAAATACAAAGCCTCACAAAATCAAGAATTTAATAAAATATGCAAAATGATAATAATGGTAAAATTTAGAAAACTCTTCTATGTGCCATGACCTGTGCTAAGTATTTTATTATCACTTTGAATGGTCATAAGCACCTCAAAAGATAAATGCTATTTGTGTCCCCATTTCCAAGCAGAAGAACTGAGGTGGTTAAGAAATGTTACGAAGGTCACATCACTAATGAAATAGCCAGACTTTGACTCCAAGCTTCTTATTTATTTACTCTTTCTTAAGTAATAAAATACATGATGTGACCAATGCAGGAAGTGTAAGATTTAAAAGGATGGACTTTGGAGTCAGATGCACGAGGATTCACATCACACCTCTGGCTCTTTCTAGCTGTTGTAAGAAATTGATCTCTCCAAGTCTGTTTCCTTTTCTATAAATGGAGATAATAACACCTGTCTCATAAAATAGCTGTAAGAGTTAAAATAATATATGTAAAGCCCTCAATACAGAGCTTGGGACATGGCAAGCTTCCAAAATGTGGTAGTTTTGATTATTTACAGGGTAGCTACAGTTAACAGTGTGACCTATGGTACAAGGACAAAGGAAAGGTAGCTGACCTGTTGAGTGACCAAAACTGTGGCCTTGGCATGAAAGATGAATGAAATTGTCAAACCTAGTCCCCTGATTTTCTGTAGGTCTCTACAGCACTTGCTCATGTACCTGTTTACAGAGCATTTCTCTTCTCTCTAGCTCATTTCATTGTTATCTCTAACAAGTGATTTATTTTCATTTCTTCCTCATTTCCTGTGACCTGTTTAAAAGCTCCTTGCATATCTACCCTTACAAGTACCCAAGTAGTTTGTTATCCCCTAGTACAATACTTAGTTTTTGTACTTGATACCCTGGGATTCATTTTACTATGTAACAATCTACCATGAACATCTTTCTAGAATAAGCCTAAAGATTATTTGAAATACCACCTGAAAGGAAAAGAAAACTTTGTATATTACCATAACCTCTGCACAAGATTTACCAATGTAAACACAGCTTTCCAATGAAAAATAAAAGTAAAAGTAAAACTGGAACCCAGTTGGTTCCCCATGATTTAGTTTAAAACATTAAGCATACTGACTATAGTATACAACAGTTACTTGTCAAATATGAATATGAAATGGCACCACTCTGTCTTACCTCTTCAGAGTCCATAATCAGTCCCCCTCCCATTTTTACTTCTATAAACTCCTAATTGGGTCTATCTTCTAATAGCTACAATGTATAACTTAAGAGAGAGCTATTTCACCAACATTTCTATTAAAAACTAAAAAGGTTTTAGTTTTACCTAGCATAGTAAGCAATTAATAGAAGAATGTGAAACAGTTCAAACTGTTTAAAGAGCAACATTTCTGATTAGCAATATGAAATAGGAACAGATCACGTGGTTCAAGTTGTGTTTAACCCAGAATGTTCTGTGTGGTCACCATATATCACAATTAATGTTATCCAGTAACTCTAATGGAGTCATTAGAGTTTGAAGCTTTGGGTAACTATCAGCACTTATTAAAACTTTTTCCTCCTTATCTAATACTAGATAAAATTAACCATTCCGCTTTAGGATACTGAATTGTATAAATTCCTGCAGAGACTTAGTAGATGAGGAATAGTGAATAGAAGCATCAGCAATTCTCTAAATCAAAAGGAATTTTTAAATACCTATTTCTTTTATACTAGGTTATATAAAAGAATATTTTTGAAAATAAAGTTGTTAAGTTTGATCAAGTAGACTTTCTTTTTTTAATGAGTAGATTAGATTTGTCCAGCATAACATTTTGAGAAAAACTCCTTCAAAGATCCTCTTAGAGGTGGTTGGAAGGAGCCCCAGTAAAGGTAAAATCTATAAAGCCAGCAGATAACAATCAGCTTAAACTGTTTCCATCAGTGAATGTCAATTTTTATTACAAGGCAGAATTTAATTAATTTGGTTTCATTTAATAAATATTCTCATATAATATAGTCCCTGTACTAGATACTATCTCATATTTCTAAATAGTTCAAAGTATTAAAGATTATTTATGACAGGAATATGTTATCAATGTATATTTAAGTTTTCTTCTCCTTCTAAATTATATCTCTTAAATGCTTTAGGTCCAATTGACCCTGAACATGGTAAATGAACTCCAGTCACTAAAGAATCCCCTGAAAGTTTATATAACACCAGTCAAGGTTAGAGGTTCCATTTGAAAGATTTTAGTGTTATATAACAATGATGGTTATATATAATTATTCAGCCCCGCACACACCTCCCCCTCCCAGTGTTAGCATAATGTTCAGCACTCAGTGGGCACTTAATAAATGTTTGCTTAAAAAATCAGTAAGTGTATAGAGACTCAAATATGCATAAGTAAATCTAATACTCAGAGAATATATACCAATGGAGACAAGATGTAAGTGGAGAAAAAGACTCATTATTGGCACAATTTCAGGGTAATTACATATATACAATCATCCAATAATTGCGAATTTACAGTGTATTGAACTACTTCAAAGTAATTCTCTAAATAATGTTCCCTTCTGCCCAAAATTTCTCTTCTCTTAATTGAATAATTTTTGTAACTTGAACTAGGAATTCAGGCAATATTTTTACAAATGAAATGATTTGATTTCATTTTTAAGAAGAAGAATAAATACAAACTTAAGCATAATGTCATATCAAATAAACAAATTTATTAGGCACATGAAATTCATACTAAGAAAAGGAGTTATATGAAACTGACTCCCAGTTCTGCCACTGAGATGGGAGTTAAAAAAGAAGATTTAAAATATTGCTGGTTAAATCAATCTCAGTGATCTTTTTTTATTGGAGGGAAGTACTAATTTGATTTATAAAAGTTTAATTACAAATTAGAACAGCTGTTAATATCCCTTATCAACCATTATTTTGTTATACATGGTAGGAAGATAAGCAGATAAGGTCACCTGCCTAGAATGAGATGCTTCACATTATTTACAGCTCTAATTTTTGTTCAGTAATTGGTAGGTGCAATTCTCATTCTGCTTGCTAATGACTACGATATATTTCTGAGGCAAATTAGAGAAATAGAATTTTGTGTTACTTTCAGCAGTATTGCTAAAAAAGTGATGCAATGAGTTTTAGTTGAATTAAGTTGAATTAGCCTCACCAATATCATAATTCACCCAAGAAATTCTAACATTAAAATCACACCACCCATGAAGTGAACTTGAATAGAATAGAATTTGTGTATTTGTTTGGCATTGGTCTCCATCACTAATTGCCCCTTCTGTAAAGTAGTTTTGGGTAGAATGTAGTAAGCGTTTCATGATCAGCAACTGAATGCCTAACATCTGTGAGAAAACATATATTTAAAATTGTTCTTTTGAATTCAAAATGAAAGTAAAGTACTCCAAAGAAAAAGAAGAAAGTTATTTCTCAGTTCTGAGGGAGAAAACAGACTTTTTTAAATTAACACCTATAAGAGATCAGAAGTTTCAAAATTATAAGGCCTTTTTCACTAGAAGAGAGGAGCATTAGCAACTAAGGAAATCCAGTCATTGGCACAGTATGATGTATATGTACTTTCTAAGTTGGCAGCATCTGAGTCACATGGGAATCCAAACTGAATCATATGGGAAATTATGTCAAAGATTATTTTTTACTCCAAGAGTTTCTCAGGGACAATTGCTGAGACCTGCATATACACAAAGGCCTTGATACAGCTATTAAGAGTAAATAAAGTCTTCAGTTCCTATAGTGGAAGATTCCATGCCAAGTTCTAATGTACACAACCTCTCACAGCTAAAGCCACAAACAAATGAAATCAATAAAATCAGGCCGTCAAGTCAAGAACTGGGGTTGTTTCTCAATGTCTAAGGGTTTCAGTGTGGTTTTTAATTATCCCAGATGAGAACAAATTAATAGTTGAATAAAATCCATTTAAGTTAGAAGGCATTCACCTTTGACTAATGCTTTATTCTATTAAACCTTGTTTATTATACTATTTATATCAGATATTGATAAGCAATGTTATACAACACAGCTTTGAAAACTGGAGTGTCCTGTACACATGCAGAAGCACCACTTATGATTGCTCGGGGTGTGTAGTTCACAGCAGTGCCACATCTAAGGGAGGATCCCTAGTAGACATTGTGGATATCTTGAATTTTTCAGGGAGATAGAAGTTAAATGTATTGTTCTAACAAAAATAAATTTTCTGACAAAAGTGAAGTATGGGTTAAGTAATGACTCTGTAAGATATTATTGTTATTATAAACCTTACCTTAATGAAGAGGTTTCTGAGGGAGGAGAACATAGTCAAAAGTTATAGCATGATTTTTTTCCCTCTTCTCTCTAAAACATTATTGGATGCTGGCTGAAGGCATTCACCACATTGTAGTACAGCATCACAGCCTCACAGCGTCTTATCTCCCTGCTAGCTCTATTGCTGAGCCTCTAGCAGGCCATGCCACCATTCTACAAAGCCAGCTGTTTCTGAAAAATATATACATGTTAAGACTAGTAAATTCTATGAGCTTGAGATCACTGACACCATAAGAAGCCCTATTAATTGGAGGTGATGTTATGGAGATAATATGAAGATGTATCAAACATAGTATAAGTCCAAAAATGGCAGAAGCACTGTAAAGAGAAAGCAAATCAATACTTGGACTTTGAGTGTTTGTGAAGACACAGCACTGCCTCCCCCATCCACAAAAAGTTAGGTAGCTAGATGGTTCCATGAGGATGAAGCTATATCAGGAGTTCAACGTTGATACCTTATCTTGGCAAGCTGTATACTCAGCAACTGGTGGAAGCCATATCAACTTTGGGGAGGGAAAATCCATGTTGCTGTGCCTTGCATACTTCTATTCACCATATCCACATTGTACAGGAACTCCTTGATCAAGCCACAGGGGTCATCTGTCCACCTAAAAACTGTATGCTTTATCTACTGTGGATATCTTTGTTAGGCATTAATGTTGGACAGGAATATCTTTCACACTCCATAACAATTCCAAGAGGTCTCCTCCAGACCTCCTTGTCACCAACTTCACAAGATTTTTTTCTTTCCAAGTTCCTAACAATCCAGTCAATGTGTTAGGCACTGACCATGAATGAATGTATACTGATACCTTAGGACATCTCTACTTCTACCCCTAATTAAAACTAGGTGCAGGGCTCAGAGTTCAGTCCACTGGAAGAATTTCCCTTCCTGTTGTCTTTCATGGTTATTCCTGTTGTAGTGCAGCACCCATTCCCTACAACTGATTTCAGTATACCATGCAAATCCATCCATAAATCAGGACCATGCATTTTCTTTCTCTATTAACAAGTCATAGGAAACTCCCCATGAAGCTATAGGTATGGGCTGAGGAAGAGGCAGAGAAGTAGCAGGACCGAGTACCTTGGGAATGTCACCTACTTAAGCAGTTTACTTGTGCCTTCTGGGCCTTTTCAGGCCTGATCTTGATACATCACATCTGATGTATAATGAGATGCTGGTGGGCACACCCAATTTTATGGCTCATGATATTAGATAACACCTAGTTCATGATGGGCAGTTCAGGTCACATACTCACTTTGTGCCCTGTGGTCAGGTAGGTGTTCAGTCCCTATTAGGGTCCATAAGCAAGTCAGTAAAATTGCTTTTCAAATGGAAATAGTTACTGACAAAGGAGGGGTCTATGCCATGATTCTCCTTTGGGATTTGCCAGAAGCTCCAAATAGTATCTCTGGCACATACATATTGAATATATCAAGCTTTCTGGGTCATAAAATTCATGGGAAGAACAGTTTGCTCTGCAGATAGGACCTACTGCACAGCTCTTTCTTTCTCCTGGCTTTACTCAAACTGGCAGCCTTAAAGTTTACCTAGTAAATGTGCAGCAGCAGCCTACCTAAAGGTAATACATATTGCATTCAAAATTCAAAGAGGCTCACCAAGCATTATGCCTCACTCTTGGTGGTGGACAAGGTTCAAGGTGCAGGTGTAATAATTTGTTTCTCACTTTAGAAAAATAGCCTGACTTGTTTTTCTCCCATATTCTGGCATGCATGTGTGTTACTAAGGTGACTAGGATACTTGCTACTTCCTGTTCATTAGCTTAAATTAACATAATACTGTCAATGTAATACACATACTTTATGTTCTATTGGATATAAAGGAAACCAAAATCCCTCTGGATTATGTGTGACAGTGATCAGTTGAATATTACTTATGGTAAAACTGTAAAGATACACTGTTGTCCCTGCCATATAAATGTTAATGACTTCGAATTTTTCCTTACCAATGGAAATGGAAAATATAACACTTCCAGGGGGCTGTGCTAGTTTACTCCCATAAAGATACCACAATTGGAACTACATGTGCAATTAGCATCACCACCTGAGCAAGTGTACAAAACTATACTCTCATACTCCATGACCCATACGACTTTGGCAGTTGTCAAACAGTCACATTAAACATGAATAATTTTATTTTAGTCTTTTATGGTGGTACTAATCTCTGAAATTTCCTCAGGAAGGTGGCGTTACTTTTGGTTTTCTTTCTTGGGTAGGTGGGGATGTCATTCCAGGAGCTTCTATTTGGCCCTTTATAATCATAATAGCCTTCATTCCATGGATCAGAAAACCAATGTGTCAATTCTGCCAGGTACCAATTATATCTACTCCCATTATATATTCAGGGATAGGGAACTGCTCTGGTACTCAGAACATTATCCATTATCTCAAGACCTCCACAGATCTCTACTCCGACTGGTATACTAGTACGATGGCATTTAAGGTCTCTGGGGATCAGTATAAGTTTTGATCTAGAATCTAATAACTCAGAGGGTCTGAGTATTTCCCTGTCTCCAGTATATAGTCACCCCGACAGAAGACTGCAGGGTTCTGTACATTGTGAAGATTTCCTATTCCCACTGGCTTTCAGGGGGTCATCCCTGTGTGGGGTTGTAGTGTAGTACGTATCTATTTACAGCTGGTCTCAGTAAACCATAAATAACCATCCATAAATCAGGTCCATGCTTTTTTCTCCTCTATTAATATATCAGAGGAATATGTTTAGAGATAGCTTGGATAAAAGTGTATAATATACACCCATAGCTACACTGCAAGGTCCTTTTACAAAGGGGCCTGGCCTCTCCCTCATCAGAGAGGTTCTGGGATGTGAATTGGCATATATCCAAAACACTAATATTACCATTTCTTCCCACAAGACCTGCCACAAGGCAGGATTTTTCTGCCTATACGTGTCAGGTAGTACACTGGAAGGATGCATATGTATTTTATCCTTAGAATTGCATAATCAATTAGCTGTTGCTACAGAATAGTGGTTCTCAAAGTGTAATCTCCAGACCATCAGCATCAACATTAACTGATTAGAATTTCAATTAGAATTAAAAATGTTCCAATCCCACTTCAGACTTATTAAATTAGAAATTCTGGGATGGAGTCAACAAGCCCACCGTGAGTCTGATACACAATAAGGTTTAAGAACCACTCCCAGAGATATCTGTAAGTCAAGACCCATCCCTGTGGCTTCTTGTGGTAGTTTCAGACATCTTGCTTGTAATGATTAACAGCCACCAGCTGATCTATATCATTCTAAGACCCCCATCAATCCTATTAGGATCAGAGAACCCAATTCTATTCTAGTATAACCCAATATCATCTCCTTCCTACAGAAGACAGCAACCACAGAGTTATTCAAAGATACTGTCATCCCCCTTACCAATGCATTTTAGTGCTTTAACAAAAGAGCATCATCTGGCCTTCCTAGGGAGTATGGTTAGAAGTTGACTAATCCATTCCAGGATTTTTCATTTCGCTAAACCATTGAACTCCTTCTTCTACAGTATGCCAGGTAATCTCAAACGTTTCTACCTCATTAACTATACGTCATCATTGAGTTCAGGCTTCAATTAATATACTTCATAGATTATTAAGCCCTCTTCCAAGTGCCCAAGCCAATATATTATTAATTCCCAAAGTCCACGTGAGTACACCAATGTCAATGAATTTAGTCTGACAGACCTTAGCATTTACTCCCCGCATGTGCCAATACAGATTGTTTAGGTTTTGAACTCTTTCAGTGTATAAACTATTCCTCTCGGGGTAGGTCTTGCACCTCCCCATCTAGGCTATGTTGAGTCAATGAGAGATGGCAAAGGTGGGTTCGAAGGTTAATCAGCATTAGTTTGCTAGGCAAGTAAAAGACTTTTATGTACTGAAGGGCTAGATTTCTTAGTAGAGAGGTGGGTGGTAGTTAGGTTTAAGGCTAGAGGTTACTCAGTCATATCTGCCCTAAAACTACAGGAGATGAGAGTCTCCTTCATTGCAATTCTGCAATGGATGGCTTCTTACATATCTACACAAGTCCTTAATTGTATGTCACAGTTTTTAATTATTCCTTTTACCTATTTACCCTCCTTGGAATCATAAGAAGAAGCCAAAGGACTCCACAATCTTTAAGTCTATTATCACTGCCATATAACTAAGTATCAGTCACTTGATCTCCCAATACTCTGTCTTCCATCTATACTTCATCCCATGTAATAATTTGAATAATTATAATGCCACCACATTCTATGAATTACCCATTTCCATTTTTCTCCTCTACACTTCTTAAATGTACAATAAAACTAATTCCAAAATTCTACTTTGAGTTCTCTTTTCTGGGACCAGTTATGATATAGTAGGAAAGAGTATCAGGATCTCATCAGTAAACAGATGACACACCCAAATTAGAACAATAGAAAAAGCATTTAATAAAGGGACAATTTAATAAAGCTGTGGGCAAGGTACAAGGAAACTATAAGGCATGGTTCTCTAAATGTGGTCTCTGGACCAATAGCATCATCACCTAGGCACTTGTTAGAAATGCAAATTTGGGGCCTTAGCCCAGACCTACTATATCAGAAATTCTGGGGATGGGGCTTAGCAATTTGGTTTGACAACTCCTCCAGTTGACTCTAATGTACACCAAAGTTTGAAAAATACTGACACAAAGTATAATGCATTAACCATGTGCCAATAACAATTGAGAACGTCACCCCTAGGACCAAAGAGGCAAGACAATGGAATAGCAACTGGAAACCAGAGAAAGTCATAAAGAGAGAGCCACTTTGAAAGGATCAATGACCTTTGGTAAAGAAATCCAGACTACCCTAGAAAACTCACAACAAGAAATAAGACAATTATAATTCAATTTCGTTTATTCATTTCCCCCAGTTTTCAACCTGGGCTCCCAAGTGACTAAACTCAATCAGAAGCCAGAAGGCAAGAGAACCTGATCATTCTATCCATTTGGGACAGCTTACCAGGGAATAAAGTAGGTTGGAAAACGAAGGTTATATCTGGAGGGGCAAATGGTAGATATCTGGCATGCATGCCTAACATACTATTGTGAACATACTCCAAATTTGACAAAACTCCAAAGCATTTATTTGAGGAAGTTATAGATTAATAATATTTTATAATTTCCATGACAATAATGGTTTCTCAGGAATGGTTATTTACTATTCAACCAAATATCTGGATTTCAATAATAAAATTCTTTTTTCATCCATAAAAACTCCCTTGGCTTGTACCCTGGGGCTTAACACAATACCGGGTATATTGTAGTTATTAAATAAATGTTAGAGATGGCTACTACTATTCATTTTATAATCACCTACCTTTCCCCTATGTAGACATTTAAGTCCCTACCTTGTTCCCATGCTGCATCCACTGAGCTGAAGATCAAATTTGTCACTGAATCCTCCTGGGATTTCTGCTCATACCAGGGCCCTCTTCTTAAGTGCCATAATCTAAACTCCATTCACCCACAAGCTACAGCCTACTGACTTATTCAATTCCTTTTTCTGCTATAAACTAGATTTCTTGATTTGTTTAATATCATGTACAATTGGGGGCTTACTCTTGCTTTTGGTTAGACAATCAAATGAACTGCTGTAGCCTCATCCTAGTTCTTAGCTCTATGCTAATCTCTTATCATTGGCATTGGCTTGATACTTGAGATGTGAACATGTATACTGTAGAATTAGGTTAAATTAAGTGTCTGTATCTACAACATTAACTTCTAGATCTCACTGATGTCACTGTGCCCTTATCTGGATCTACTTCTATTGCATAATCCTTGTATCCATTTATTCAGAATGTATCTGAATTTCAAGTCTCAGCAGTCCTCATTGGTCTCATCCCTTCATCTACACTGCTCTAGATATCACAAGTGTTTTAATTATAGACCATTTTACCACACACTTTCCCATCAGTGCTTCATCTTTCACAATACTGACAAATTAAGTAAGAAAGGATCCCAGACAGTCAGCAAATAATGATTTCAAACTGAGTTTTTCAAGAAAGTTAAAACAGCACTGCATTGAATATTGTCTAATTATTATGAATGTTTCTCTCAACTATTTCTAACAAATCTACCTCTTGGCTTTCTCTAAAACACAGGAAATGTATTTACAATTACTTTTGTTAATGCTCTGCCAAATAGTAAAGAATATATCTTTCAAGGCTTTGGAAGGGTCAGCAAACCAATCTCACACAGTCCTTATTTGGTATCTGCTATGTGCCCAACATTATGCTAGCTGCTAGTGACTCAAAGCCAAAGGAAAAATATTCTTTGCCTTCAAATGGAAACAAAAAATAAGCAGATAATTACAGCGATTAGTATTTCATAGAAGTACATGCTAGGTAGTATACTTTAGACTCTGATCAGAGAAAGCTTCTAGGAGGAGATATCCCAGAACTGGGTCCTAAAGGAGGAGTAGACTTAGCCAAGCAAAAGGAGTGGAGGTAAGGGAAGAGGGGGAGGTATAAGAAAGAAGCTGCACACACAAAGTCATAAAGGCAAAAGAGAGTGTGAAACCTTAAAGTAAAAGGTGAAAATTAAGGAGAAAAAGTGTGAATAGGTATTTAGGGGACACATAAAAAAGGACTGTGTACCTTATGCTAAGAGCTATGCTAAAAGTCATAGAGAGTCATTGAAGAATTTAAATCAGGGAGTTGAAGAGTGGTATTTTCTTTTTTAGAATATCATTTTTCTAGTTGTTTTAAAAAAACTAGATTGGAGGGAGGCAAGACAGAAATTGGGAAGACCAGTTCAGGTACCATTACAGTAAAAAAAAAAAAGTTGTTGGGGGTAGAGAGAAGAACCTGCACTAAAGTGGTAGATGTTGAAGTGGAGGGAAGTAGATTAATTTGGGAAAGGTTAGAGAGTAGACCCTACAGGACCTGGTGACTATCTGATTGAGTAGTCATGATAGATACCAGGGGACACTATTACATGACTGAGCTCAGAATGAAAAATGGGCAAAGGAAATGAAAATAGAATGAAAACTATGCAAAAAACTATATCATGGCATCTCACACCCAAAACAACGGTCTGAGGAGAGAGTGGTCTATTGGATATGTTGAATAAACAAGATCTGAAAAGGAACTTGACAATTAGGAAGTCTTTGGTGAAATTTGCCAAAAGAGTTTCAGATGTAGGGTGTAGGCAGAAATCAGATTACAGAGAAATGAGGAATAAATAGGAAGTGAAGATACAGAGAAAGTATGACTTTCTCTTTTAAAAAGCTTAACGATCAGGAATAGAAAAACATATAGTTAAAGGAGCTTAGGGGGCAGGGAAGGTGGTGGCTTTTCTTCAGGATAAGAAGAACTGGAATTTGTATAACTACTGATAAGAAAAAGCTAATAACAGTAATCAAAATGTATGATACTGACATAAAAACAGACACATAGACCAATGGAACAGAATTGAGAGCCCAGAAATCAACTCATGCATATACAGACAACTGATCTGTCAGAAGAGTGACAAGAATACACAATAGGGAAAATAGAATCTCTTCAATAAATGGTGTTGGGAAAACTGGATATCCACAAGCAAAAGAATGAAACTAGACCCTTATCCCACGTCATTCACAAAAATCAACTCAAAATGAATTAGACACTTAAATGGAAGACATGACACCATAAAACTCCTAAAACAAAACATAAGGGAAGAGCTCCTGAACATTGGCCTTGGCAATAATTTCAGGATATGACACCAAAAACACAGGCAACAAAAGTAAAAATAGACAAGTGGGATTACATTAAATTAAACAGCTACTGCACAGCAAATGAAAAGGCAACTTATGTAATGGGAGAAAATTTTGCAAACAATACATCTGATAAGAGGTTAATCTTCAAAATATATAAGAAACTACCACAACTCAATATCAAAAAATAATAATAACATGATTAAAAATTGGGCAAGTAGCAGTCTTTAAAGATGGTGACATAGGAGGCTCCTGAACTCCCCTTCTCCCATGACCAGACAAAATGAACAGCTACACACAAAGCAACTCTGTCTGAAAGAAATCCAGAAACTAGCTGAGCAACTCCTACACAATGGGCAAACAAGAAAATACCCACACTGAAACTAGTAGGAAAGGGTGAGACCATAAACCCCAGCTCCAGCACAGTGCTCTACAGTCACAAAAGGATCCTCAACTCCCAGCTTCTTCCTGAGGAGTGAAAGATTTGAACCACATATCTAGTACTCCAACTTTTAAGACTCCCAACAGAGAGATAAGGCCCCCAAAACATACAGCTCTGAAAGCCAACAGGGCTTGCTCAACAAGCCCCACAATACTATAGCAAGCAAAAAAACAGTTGTTAATGAACATGAACACTCACTGCAGCTGTCACCCCATGGCTCAAGACAGAAGAAGCAGACAAAAAACACCCATCTCCCAGTGTTTTCCTGAATGAGGTCTCCTTGTATACATTAAAAGCTGCTACCTGAGGGTCAGGCCTCTAATTTAGCACACATCTGGGCACTGACTGCAATCCTCCCCAGAGAGCAGAAAAGTCTGTGGACACCTCCTCTGCCTTCTCCCTCCTGCCTGTCCTAAGTTGCCAGTATCTCTCTGGAAGGAGCTTGTACACACATCTGCACCCCAGTTTTTGCAGCATCATGCAAGTAATGAGCCCCTGAATAGCCTGGTTCTGGTAATCAATGGAAGCTGCACTCAAGTTCCACAAGACAGAGGCAAACAAAGAAGCAGTTATTGATGAGTGCAGGAGCACCCCTTCCATGTCTATATTCCTGGGCTAAACACAGAGGGAGTGGACAAAAACACCCATCTCCCAGTTTCTCCCTGGAAGGGGCCAAACTACATACTTTTGCAGATTGATGTGTGAGGGTCCAGTTTCCAATCAACATGCATCTGTGTAATGACTGCAACCCTCCCCTTTGGGACACTGATGGGTCTTGGCACATCCTCAACCACTGGAAGCCACTTAGAACAAAGAAGGTGATTTGGACAATTAAAATGTTTGAAAGACAACCAGGGGCATAGGTCAGGCTGATTGAAAAGGTTCATCTGCTATATGAGACCACTCTGTCAAGACTGGTTGTTTTATTTAATGCACAGAAACCAACACAGATAGTCAGAAAAATGAAAAAGCAAGGGAATATGTTCCAAATGACAGAACATGATAAAACTCCAGAAACAGATCTCAATGAAACAGAGATAAGTTATTTATTTGATGAAGAGTTCATAATAATGATTACCAAGTTCAGAAGAATAATGCATGAATAAAGTGAGAATTTCAACAAAGAAAATATTTAAAGTGCCAAACAGAAATAACCAAGGGGAATACTACAGTAACTGAAGTGAAAATTTCAATAGAGGAGTTCAACAGCAGGCTAGATCAAGCAGAAGAAAGGATCAACAAACTCAAAGACAGAGCAGTGGAATTCATCCAATCATAGGAGCAAAAAGAACAAAGAATTATAAAAGGGTGAAGAGAGCTGAAAGTACTTACAGGACATCATAAAGCACACCAATATTTGCATTATAAGGGTCTCAGATGGAGAAGAGAGAGAAAGGGGGGTAGAAAGCTTATTCAGAGAAATAATGGCTGAAAGATTCCCTAACCTGGGGAAGGAAACAGACATCCAGATCTAGGTAGTCCATGGACTTACAAACAAGATGAATCCAAGACACTGAAACCTAGACACACTACAACTACACTGTCAAAAATTAAAGACATGGACAAAATCTTAAAGCCAGGAATAGAAAAATAACTTGTTACATATAAAGGAACTGCCGTAAGACTATCAGCATATACCTCAGCAGAAACTTTGCAGACCAGAAGGGAGTGGAATGATATGTTCAAAGTGCTGAAGGAAGAAAACAACCAGTCAAGAATTCTCTAACTGGCAAAAGCTGTCTTTCAGAATTAAAGGAGAGATAAAGAGTTTTCCAGACAAGCAAAATCTGAGGGAGTTCATCACCACTAGACTGGCTTATGAGAAATGTTAAAGGGAGTTCTTCAAGCAAAACAAAAGGACATGAATTAGTAACAGAAAAACATATAAATGTTTAAAACTCACTGGTAAAGGTAAACATGCAGTTAATTCAAAATAACCTAATGTTGTAATGGTAAACCACTTATGACTCTACAATGAAAGTTAAAGACAAAAATACAAAAATAACTATAACTATAATGATTTCTTAATAAATATACAATATAAAAAGATATAAATTGTGACATAAAAACCATAAAATATCAGGAGGGAGTATAAGAATGTATAGCTTTAAAATGCATTCAAAGTTAAGTTGTTAAGAGCTTAAAATAAACTGCTATAAATATAAGGTAATTTCTGTAAGCTTTGCAGTAACCACAAAGCAGAAAGCTACAGTAGATGTAAAAAGATAAAGAGAAAGGAATCTAAGCATTCCACTAAAAAAAGTCATCAAACCATAAAGGAAGAGAGCAAGAGAAGAATAAAGGAACAAAGGAATCACAAAACAGCCATAAAACAATGAACAAAATGGAAATAGAAAGTCAATACCTATTAACAATTACTTTAAATGTAAATGGACTAAATTCTGTAATCAAAAGACAGAGCAGCTGAATGGATAAAAAAATCAATCAATCAATACCCAACTATATGATGACAACAGGGTACTCACATCAGCTTTAAGTATACACACAGACTGAAAATTAAGTGGTGGAAAAAAGATATTCCATTCAAAAGGAACCAAAAGCCAAAGACTGCAATAAGAGACAAAGAGGTCATTATATAACGATAAAGAGGGAAATCAAACAAGAGACTGTAACATTTGCAAATATTTACACACCCAAATAGGAGTGCTTAATTATATAAAGCAAATATTATCAGATCTGAAGGAATAAATATACAGTACAATAATAGTACGGGACTTTACTTCCTAGTTTCAACAATGAATTAATCATCCAGACAGAAAATCAATAAGGAAACATTAGATTTAAACTACATATCCCAGATGGATGTGACAGATATTTACAGAACATTCCATCCAAAGAAGCAGAATACACATTCTTCTTATGTGCACATGGAACATCATCCAGGTTTGATCATATGTTAGGTCACAAAATAAGTCTTAATAAATTTAAGAAGACTGAAATAATACCAAACACCTTTTCCGATCATGATGGTATGAAACCAGAAATCAATTACAAGAAGAAAACTAGAAAATTCAGAAATATATGGAAATTAAACAACATACTCCTGACCACCAATGGGTCAAAGAAGAAATCAAAAGGAAAATCGAAAAACATCTTCAGACAAATGAAAACAGAAACACAATATTCCTAAAATGTATGGGATGCAACAAAAGTAGTTCTAAGAAGAAAGTTTATAGCAATAAACACCTGTACTAAGGAAAAAGAAAAGATATTAAATAAACCTAATTTTACACCTCCAGGAACAAGAAAAAGAACAAACTAACCCAAAGTTAATAGAAGGAAGAGAAAAACAAATTCAAACTGGACAAATTAAATAGAGACTAAAAGGACAACAGAAAAGAAAATGAAGTAAGAGCTGGCTTTTTTAAAAGATAAACAAGACAAACCTTTAGCTAAACAAATGAAAAAAAATGAGAGAGAGAGGATGCAAATAAATAAAATTATAAATGAACAAGGAGACATTCCAACTGGTACCATGGAAATACAAAGGACCATAAGGACCATATTATTGACTAAAGGACCATAATATGAACAGTTACATTACAACTGTTGGCCAACCTAGAAGAAATGGATAAATTTTCAGAAACATACAACCTAAGAAGACTGAATCATGAAGAAATAGAAAATCTGAACAGATCAATTACTAGTAAGAAGATTAAATCAGTAATCAAAAACCTCCCAACAAACAAAAGTCCAGGACCAGATGGCTTTATTGATGAATTCTACCAAACTTTAAAAGGAGAAGTAATGCCAATCCTTTTCAAGCTCTTCCAAACATATTTAACAAGGCCAGCATTACAGTGATACCAAACCAGACAAGGACAATGCAAGAAAAGAAAATTACAGGCCAATATCCCTGATGAACATAGATACAAAAATCTCAACAAAATATTAGCAAACCAAATTCAATAGTACATTAAAAGGATTATATACCACGATCAAGTGGAATTTATTCCAGGGATGCAAGGATAGTTCAACATTCACAAATTAATCAATGTGATGCACCACATTAATAAAATGAAGGATAAAAATCATATGATCATCTCAATAGATGCAGAAAGAGCATTTGACAAAATTCACCATCCATTCATAATAAGAAAAAATAACTCTCAACAATACAGGTATAGAGGAAACATACTTCAACAAAATAATATCATATAAAACAGGCCCACAGCTAATTTATCATAATCAATGAAAAAGCTAAAAGCTTTTCCCCTAATATCAGGAAAAAGACAAGGATGCCTACTCTAACCATATCTACTAAACATAGTAATGGAAGTACTAGCAAGAGCAATTAGGCAAGAAAAAGAAATAAAAGGCATCCAAATCAAAAAGAAAGAACCAAAACTGTTTCTATTTGCAGATGACATAATATCATATAGAGAAAACCCTAAAGCCTCCACCAAAAATAACTGTTAAAACTAATAATTGAAATCAGTAAAGTTACCAGATACAAAAAAATCAATAAACAAAAGTCTGTTGCATTTCTGCACACTAATAATGAACTATCAGAGAAATTAAGAAAATAGTCCAAATTACAATTGCTTCAAAAAGAATAAAATACCTAGGAATAAATTTAACCAAGAATGTAAAATGTCTGTACACTGAAAACTATAAGACATTGATGAGTGAAATTAAAGAAGCATCAAATAAATGAAAAGATATTCCATGATCATGAATTGGAAGAATTAATATTGTTTAAATGTCCATATTACCCAAAGAAATCTACATATTCGATGCAATCCCTATCAAAATTTCCACTGCATTTTTCACAAAAATAGAACAAATATTCCTAAAATTTGTAGGGAGCTACAAAAGATCCTGAATAGCCAAAGCACTCTTGAGAAAGAAGAACAAAGCTAGAGGCATCACACTTCCTGATATCAAACTGTATTACAAAGATATAGTAATCAAACAGTATGGTATTGGCATAAAACCAGACACATAGATCAATGGAATAGAATAAAGAGTTCAGAAATACACCCACACATATACGGTCCATTAATTTACCACAAAGGAGCCAAAAATACACAATGGAAAAAAGACAGTCTGTTTAATAAATGGTGCTAGGAAAACTAGACAGCCACATGCAAAAGAATGAAACTGTACTATTATCTTATATCATACACAAAAGTCACTCAAAATGGATTAAAAACTTGAACATAAGACCTGAAACCATAAAACTCTTAGAAGGAAACAGGGGGTAGGTAGCTCCTTGACAGTAGTGACAACGATTTTTTTGGATTTGATACCAAAAACAAAGGCAAAAAAAACAAAAATAAACAAGTGGGACTACATCAGACTAAAAAGCTTCTGTACAGCAAAGAAACCTTATAGATAATGAAAAGGATGCCTATGGGATAGGAGAAATACTTTTAAATCTCATATCTGATAAGGATTAATATCCGTAATATATAAATAACTCATACAATCAACAGCAAAACAACAAACAATCCAATTTAAAGATGGGCAGAGAAACCTGAAGAGACATTTTTCCAAAGAAGACAAATGACCAACAAGCACTGAAATGGTGCTCAACATCACTAATCATCAGGGAAATGCAAACCGCAATGAGCTATTACCTTACCCCGATTAGAACAGCTATGATGAAAAAGAAAAAAAAAAAAAGCGTTGGCGAGGATGGGGAGAAATAGGAACCCTTGTGCACTGTTGGTGGGAATGTAAATTGATACAACCCCTATGGAAGACAAAATGGAGGTTCCTCAGAAAACTAAAACTAGAACTACTATTATGATACAGCAATCTCACTTCTGGAAATATAGCCAATGGAATTGAAAGTAGGATCTCAAAGAGATTTTTGCACCCTGTGTTCACTGCAGTATTATTCACAATAGTCAAGACATGGAAGCAACCTAAATGTCCATTAAGGGATGAATGGATAAAGAAAGTGTGGTATATACATACGATGGAATATTATTCAGCCTTAAAAATGAATGAAATCCCGTTATTTGTGACAATATGGATGAACCTGGAGGACATTATGCTAAGGGAAATAAGTCAGACACAGAAGGACAAACACTAGATGATACCACTTACACAATGAATTTAAAATAGTCAATTCATAAAAGCAGGGAGTGGAATATTGATTGCCAGGGGCTTGAAGGAAGGGGAAACAGGGAGGTTTTAATCGAAGGGTACAAAGTTCCAATTATACATGCTAAATAAGTCCTAGAGGTCTACTGACAACACAGTACTCAGAGTTAACAATACTGTATTGTACACTTAAAAATTTGCTAACAGGGAAAATCTTATATTAAGTGTTTATATCACCAAAAAATAATAATAATTAGAATAACAATAAATAAGAAGGAGGGAGGAAATTTTTGGAGGTGATGGATAAGTTTACGGCATAGATTATGGTATTAGTTTCACAGGTATATGCAGGCACACCTCAGAGATATTGTGGGTTTGGTTCTAGACCACTACAATAAAGCAAATATCACAATAAGGCAAGTTACACAAATTTGGGGGTTTCCCAGTACACATAAAAGTTACATTTACACTATACTATAGTCTATTAAGTGTGCAACAGCATTATGTCTAAAAATATACATACATTAATTCTATTTTTTTGTTTTTTTAATTAATTTTTATTGGAGTATAGTTGATTTACAATGTTGTATACATACCTTAATTTTAAAATGCTTTGTTGTTAAAAATGCAAATCATCATCTGATAATGCAGGGTTGCCAGAAACGTTCAATTTGTTTTAAAAAAAAATGTAGTATCTGTGAAGTGCAAATAAAGAGAAACTCAATAAAACAAATTGTGAATGCATGTATAGGTATGGCTGAGTTGCTTTGCTGTGTACCTGAAACTGCCATGACATTGTTAATCGGCTGTACTCCAATATGAAATAAAAAGTTAAAAAAAAAAAAAGTTATGCCTGCACTTATCTCCAAACTCAGCTTATATGCATTAATTGTGTACAGCTTCCTGTATGTCAAAAAAATTTTAAGAGCTAACAAAAATAGAGGTTGAGGAAAGGATGATGGTAATCCCTTTACATCAGAGATTAGAGTGTATATAGTGAGAGACACTGCTGATACAAAATGTCTTTTAAGTAATATGTCACAATAAACCCCTAAAAGCTTGAACAAATACTCCAAAAAGGTGATGCAAGATATGAGATATGTTGTTAAAGAAAAGCTCTTTTCGAAGTCAAAAAAAAGTCATGGGCACTTCCTGCCTGACATCTTCAAATGGTGAAATCTAGCTAAAGAAAACATCAAGGGTCCTTAATTAATAAAACTTCGATCATATACCTCAGAAATAAGAGATGGTAAGTTTTACTGAAGGAGTTTACAAAATAGTAATAAGCGGCCAGAAAAAGAGGAAAGATTTAGCATGCCAATGCTGATGGTATTTTACAAGCTAACAGCTCCCCAAGACTTCTTGCTCCTCCTTCAGTCCTGCCAACCCCACACTTTCCAGCACACTACCTAGGACCCTTGCCTTGATAGCTTTGGCTCAGAACTTCTCTGGAGTCCTCTGCTGCTGGAATCCTAAACAACATGCAAGGATTAAGGGAATGCCTGACTTCTACGTCCTGGCCCAACCAAGGTAAAATTGAAACCATTCTTATAACTGACTTTCCTGGAAAGAGTATTCTAGAGGAAACAATTCTTTCTACTTTAATGAAAATGCACATGAGAATGGAAGCAAATGTTATGTATGCAGAGAGAAAAACCTATAGAAGATCCAAGGCAGGGGATAGGGAAGAGGGAAGAGACAGAAATATAAAAACTAAGAAGGCAAAGTATAGCATTGTGAAGGTTCTGGACACAATCTACCTGAATTCAAACCCTGGCTTTATCCTTTACTTGCTGTAAGACTTTAAACAAACTGCTTATTATCTATGGGCCTCGTTTGCCTCATCAAGAAGTACCACTTAAGGTTATTCTGTGATTAAATAATTAATAAATGCAAAATGTTTGGTGGATGTCTTCTATCTAGACTTGCTAGCTTCTCACTTGGCTCTTCAGTATCTTTCTCATAGGAAAGTAAGGGAAATAAACTTGTCAGGTAGCAGAAATTAGTATCTAAATCTAATTGACTAAATTATACTAGTAATATACACAAATTGATTTAATACTAACTGATTAAAAATCATAACGTATCTTCACACGCTGAGTTAAAACAAATGACATGAAAAGCTTTCTAAGTCCTGAATCTCTGACTTGTACATAACATGCTACTAGTTAATTTTTTTGTTTTACTTCAACAACTGAGTGTAACGTCCCAAAATATAAACTGCAACACTAGCAGGAGAGGTCCACTCAGTCATGGTCCAGTCATTTCACGAAGAAAAACGTTATGCCTATTTTGAAGACTATCCTTGAAAAGCTACACTAGTTAAAACACAGTATTCTAGGTAAGTCTGTATTAGATATTGGGTGCTGCTCTACCTACCATCTCTTTCTAAGAGATAGTACACAACCTACAGCCCCAAACTTCAGACTATTTCCTGAGCATCTCAAAATGGTCATTAGGTAACACAGCACGTAAAGCTCTGTCCAATGGATGGAAATAATAATTGGTTAGGCAAGCAAGATTTCATCACTCTGGAATTAAAAAGGCTAAAATATGTATAAAATCAACCAGTGGAATTAGGAATTAACACACAAAAGAAACAGAGTCATATTAATGGCCCGGTACTACACTAAAGATCCATGTAACTTGTGTTACTGAGAGGACAACAACATTATCTGGCCCATACTCCCAAGGTCCTGTGAGAGTCTGCTAACCTATCACATGCACTCTCATAAGACTCCTATTATTCATGTTTTCCATGACCAGAAATTGATGAACTAACTTACACTGACATTTAATTGTCATTCCCCCCCTTGTATAACCTATGTACTTGCTGGATCACCCTTTCAACATTCAAGAAGAGACTAAATTACAGTAGCACATCTTTGAGACATTTTTCCTACATTAAAAGTTAAATGGTATGCATAATGAGTACTGAGAGACTTCATTAATTAAACATGCCAGTTAAGAGGGCTAAGCATAATATTCAGATGAAAGAAAGAAATAGAGAATTGAATCAAGGTATTTAAATACTGAAAGTTAACTTAGAGACCAATTAGTCTAACCCCTCATTTGAGAGTAAGGAAATTGGGAGCTAGGCAGTACGTCACTAGGACCTAAGAGACTGGCCAAAGTTGACACAGCTATTTAAAGGCAGAGGCAAAACCAGGACCGGAGCTAAAAATTTCTACTTGAAAATTTTTTTCTCTTACCATAAGAGAATTTCTATTCTCAAAAAGTTGACTTCCACTCTTGGTCTTGACTCCTTTTAACCTCTTTGCCTTAATTCCAACATCTTTGAAAGATGCTAATATAATTGAGACTATGGAAAGAATGTTATTTCATTTTGTGAAGAAGTCTGAAGACACATAGCACCATTACAATTATGACTGATCTCTAAAAGTTTAATGTTTCAACCTTTGCTTATTATTGTCTTTTTATGCAGCATGATTAATGCAGTCTATTTCTTGTGACTGCCACAAGAGCCATGAAATCTCTCACTTCTTTCGTAGTGACTTAGTTTGAAAAAAGCATGCACAATAACAACTTTCCTTGAATGCCTGTGTACATAAATTTACCAAATAAAAAGCTTATACCATTCACTCACCATCATCAAGTGAAGTAGTATTGCATTTTACAGCATCTCCTAGCTCAATGTTTGTGGAAGTCTAAATTGCTTCATAAACCTCAGCTGCTCTGCCACTCTGTAGGAAAATATATGGGAGTTGGCAGTATGAGTGTAAGAAAAAAAAGAATAAATGAGGGGGGAAAAGGAAATGAATGTGGATGATAAGCCTGGGAGACAACAGATGAGGCACAAACAGAGAAATGAAGAAAGATAATTAGAATACATACGTGTATGTCAGTATATATGCAGGCATGTGTGTCAGTGTGCATGTGTAGTGTATGTATGTGTTTATGTGCAACTGATCACAAGAATACAATCAGAAAGAGGTCATCATTACATTGTTCTAGCTGATCTGTTGCAGAACAGGAACTGTGATAAAAACAGCAGCAAATAAAGTCAACTTAATTTTGATCAATATATAGTGACAACAATAAGTAGTTACATATCAATCCATTAATTCTCCAAAGATCTCAAATAACATGATAACAAAGCAAAAATGCTAACCCAATTAATCACACTGTTGCTGGCCAAAGGTAGAAGCATTACACTCCTGAGAGTATTCTGAAAATGTCAGTACAGCATTGTTCTGTACCAAGATCTGTTGGCAGCCTGCAAGTGTACCTTTCCTTTAAAAAATTGCCACCAAGCCATCCAAATTAGAAAGGAAGAAGTAAAATTATCTGTTTGCAGATGACATTATCTTATATGTAGAAAACCCTAAAGATTCTAGAAAAAAAAACCTGTTAGAATTAATAAATTCACAAAAGTTACAGTATACAAAATCAACATACAAAAATCAGTTATATTTCTGTACAGAACAATGAACAATCCACAAAGGAAATTAAGAAAACAACTCTATTTACAATAGCATCAAACACAGGCCCCCAGCTCACCCCAGGGCCTGCCACCTCCAATAGCCCCAGGTGGTGTCCCCAGCACGAGGATCCCAGTGGATTCTTGTGAACCCAGGCCCCCGACTGATCCCAGCACCTGCCAGATCCAGCAGCCCAGACAGCTCCTATAGCACCTGGCTCCCAATGGGCTCCTATAAACCCACACTCCCAGCATATCCTAGTGCTGGCCAGCTCCTGAGGCCTTCAGTGGCTCCTATGGCACCAGGCTCCCAATCAGGCCCCAAGAACTGAAGCTCCAGGCAGGAAACAGAGACTTCCAACCAGGGTCCACAGAAAACCAACTACTGCAGATCCAGGTTTTCAACCCACCCCAGCACCAGGCCAGCTTCCATAACCCAGGCCTCCCAGTCAACCTCAGCACCAAGTTGGCCCCTGAGAACACAGAATCCAGACCAGACCCCGTGGACCCAGACTTCCATCCTTCCTCAGCACCGGGCCAGCCCCCATGGCCCAAGCCCTGAGGCCAGCTCCTGAGACCCCAGGTTATACACCTACTCCCATGGACCCAGGCTCCAGGCTCATCCCAAAGCCAAATTGGCCTACATTGTCATAGTGGTCCCTTGACACCTGTTTAGTGCCTGAGGACCCAGAATCTACAACAACCCATGCAGACACAGGTACGAAGCCCATCATGGCAGACTCAAATTCCTGGTCTATCCTGGTGAATCCAGGCCCCAGGCCCACCCCTGTGGACCAGGCACCAGGCTGGTCCCCATGTACACAAGCATCAGACCTGCTTACCTGCTGACCCAGACAACAGACCTACCCCCCAAGAACTCCAGGAGTAAGCCCACCCTACTCTCACTATTCCTATTCAACATAGTCCTGGAAGTTCTAGCCAGATTAATTAGGCAATCAATCAATCAAAGAAATAAAAGGTGTCCAGATTAGAAAGGAAGAAGTAAAGCTGTATCTGTTTGCAGATGATATGATCTCATATATGGAAAAGCCTACGAATTTGTTAAAGTTACAGGATACAAAAACAACAAACTATCTGAAAAACAAATAAAGTAATCAATCCCATTTACAACAGCATGAACAAAAATAAAATACTTAGGAATAAATGTAACCAAGGATGTGAAAGATCTGTACGCTAAAAACTGTAAAACACTGATGAAAGAAACTGAAGAGGATACAAATAAATGGAAAGATATCCTGTGCTCACAGACTGGAAGAATTAATACTGTTAAAATATCCATACTACCCAAAGTCATCTACAGATTCAGTGCGATCCATATCAAAATTCCAACAGCATTTTTCACAGACAGAAAAAACAATCCTAAAATTCATATGGAGCCTCAAAAGAACTCAAGTAGCCAAAGCAATCTTGAGAAAAAACAAAGTTGGAGCCATTTTACTTCCTGATTTCAAACTTTATTACAAAGCTATAGTAATCAAAACAATATGGAACTGGCCTAAAAACAGACATATAGACCAATGGAGCAGAATTGAGAGCCCCAAAATAAACCCACACATTTACAGTCAACTAATTTTTGACAAGGGTGCCAAGAATACTGAATGGGGAAAACATATTATCTTCAATAAATGGTGTTAGACTATTCACCTTCAAAAGAATGAAACTGGACTCCTATCTTACGTCACTCACAAAAATTAACTTGAAATGGATTAGACTTAAACATAAGACCTAAAACTGTTAAACTCCTAGAAGAAAACAGAGGAAAAATGCTCCTTGACATTGGTCTTGGCAATGATTTTTTGGATATGACACCAAAAACACGGGCAACAAAAGCAATTATAAACAAATAAGGCTACATCAAACTAAAAAGCTTCTGAACAACATAAGAAACAAACAATAAAATGAAAAGGCAACCTATGGAATGGAAGAGAAAATTGCAAACCATCTATCTGATAAGGGGTTAATATCCAAAATAATAAGATTGTGTCTGAGTACACAACTCAATAGAAAAAAATCCAATTCAAAAATGGGCAGAGAATTTAAACAGACGTTTCCAAAGAAGACATGCAAATGGCCAACAAGTACATGAAAAGATGATCAACATTACTAATCGTCGGGAAATGTAAATCAAAACCACAATGAGATACCACTTCACACCTATTAGAATGACTATTATCAAAAGAGACATCAAGTGTTGGCAAGGATGTGGAGAAAAAGGAACCCTTGTGCACTGTTGGTGGGAATGTAAATTGGTACAGCCACTATGGAAAACAATATGGAGGTTCCTCAAAAAATTAAGAATAGAACTACCATATGATCCAGCAATCCCAATTCTGAGTATATATCCAAAATAATTAAAAGCAAGATCTCAGAAGAGGAACCAAGATGGCAGAGTAGAAGGACATGCTCTCACTCCCTCTTGCAAGAACACCAGAATCACAACTAGCTGCTGGAACTCACCAAAAAAGATACCCCACATCCAAAGACAAAGGAGAAGCCACAATGAAATGGTAGGAGGGGTGCAATCACAGTAAAATCAAATCCCATAACTGCTGGGTGGGTGACTCACAGACTGGAGAACACTTACACCACAGAAGTCCACCCACTGGAGTGAAGGTTCTGAGCCCCACGTCAGGCTTCCCAACCTGGGGGGTCTGGAAACGGGAGGAGGAATTCCTAGAGAATCAGACGTTGAAGGTTAGTGGGATTTGATTGCAGGACTTTGACAGGACTGGGGGAAACAGAAACTCTACTCTTGGAGGGCACACACAAAGTAGTGTGCACATAGGGACCCAGGGGAAGGAGCAGTGACCCGACAGGAGACTGAACCAGACCTACCTGCTAGTGTTGGAGGGTCTCCTGCAGAGGCGGGGGGGTTGGGGGCCGTGGCTCACCTTGGGGACAAAGACACTGACAGCAGAAGTTCTGGGAAGTACTCCTTGGTGTGAGCCCTCCCAGAGTCTGTCATTAGCCCCACCAAAGAGCCCAGTTGGGCTCCAGTGTTGGGTTGCCTCAGCCCGAACAACCAACAGGGAGGGAAGCCAGCACCACCCATCAACAGTCAAGTGGATTAAAGTTTTACTGAGCTCTGCCCACCAGAGGAACAGTCAGCTCTACCCACCACCAGTCCCTCCCATCAAGCTTCTTAGATAGCCTCATCCACCAGAGGGCACACAGCAGAAGCAAGAAGAACTACAATCCTGCAGCCTGTGGAACAAAAACCACATCCACAGAAAGACAGACAAGATGAAAATGCAGAGGGCTATGTACCAGATGAAGGAACAAGATAAAACCCCAGAAAAACAACTAAATGAAGTGGAGATAGGCAACCTTCCAGAAAAAGAATTCAGAATAATGATAGTGAACATGATCCAGGACCTTGGAAAAACAATGGAGGCAAAGATCTAGAAGATGCAAGAAATGTTTAACAAAGACCTAGAAGAATTAAAGAACAAACAAACAGAGATGAACAATACAATAACTGAAATGAAAAATACACTAGAAGAAATCAATAGCAGAATAACAGAGACAGAAGAATGGATAAGTGACCTGGAACACAGAACGGTGGAATTCACTGCTGTGGAACAGAATACAGAAAAAAGAATGAAAAGAAATGAACACAGTCTAAGAGACCTCTGGGACGACATTACACACAACAACATTTGCATTACAGGGGTCCCAGAAGGAGAAGAGAGAGAGAAAGGACCAGGGAAAATATTTGAGGAGATTATAGTCGAAAACTTCCGTAACATGGGAAAGGAAATAGCCACCCAAGTTGAGGAAGTGCAGCGAGTCCCATACAGGATAAACCCAAGGAGAACCACGCTGAGACACATAGTAATCAAATTGGCAAAAATTAAAGACAAAGAATAATTATTAAAAGCAGCAAGGGAAAAATGACAAATAACATACAAGGGAACTCCCATAAGGTTAACAGCTGATTTTTCAGCAGAAACTCTACAAGCCAGAAGGGAGTGGCATGATATACTTAAAAGTGATGAAAGGGAAGAACCTACAACCAAGATTATTCTACACAGCAAGGATCTCATTCAGATTCAATGGAGAAATCAAAAGCTTTACAGACAAGCAAAGGCTAAGAGAATTCAGCACCACCAAACCAGCTCTACAACAAATGCTAAAGGAACTTCTTTAAGTGTGAAACACAAGAGAAGAAAAGGATCTACAAAAACAAACCCAAAACAATTAAGAAAATGGTCATAGGAACATACATATCGATAATTACCTTAAATATGAATGGATTAAATGCTCCAACCAAAAGACACAGGCTTCCTGAATGGATACAAAAACAAGATCCACATATATGCTGTCTACAAGAGACCCACTTCAGACCTAGGGACACATACAGACTGAAAGTGAGGGGATGGAATTAAGATATTCCATGCAAATGGAAATCAAAAGAAAGCTGGAGTAGCTATACTCATATCAGATAAAATAGACTTTAAAATAAAGAATGTGATAAGAGACAAGGAAGGACACTACATAATGATCAAGGGATCAATCCAAGAAGAACATATAACAATTATAAATATATATGCACCCAACATAGGAGCACCTCAATACATAAGGCAACTGCTAACAGCTATAAAAGAGGAAATCGACAATAACACAGTAATAGTGGGGGACTTTAACACCTCACTTACACCAATGGACAAATCATCCAAACTGAAAATAAATAAGGAAACAAGCTTTAAATGACACAATAGACCAGATAGATTTAATTGATATTTAAAGGACATTCTATCCAAAAACAGCAGATTACACGTTCTTCTCAAGTGCGCACGGAACATTCTCCAGGATAGATCACATCTTGGGTCACAAATCAAGCCTCAGTAAATTTAAGAAAATTGAAATCGTATCAAGCATCTTTTCTGACTACAACGCTATGAGATTAGAAATGAATTACAGGGAAAAACATGTAAAAAACACAAACACATGGAGGCTAAACAATGCGTTACTAAATAACCAAGAGATCACTAAAGAAATCAAAAAGGAAATCAAAAAATACCCAGAGACAAATGACAATGAAAACATGATGATCCAAAACCTATGGGATGCAGCAAAAGCACTTCTAAGAGGGAAGTTTATAGCAATAGAAGCCTACCTCAAGAAACAAGAAAAATCTCAAGTAAACAATCTAACCTTACACCTAAAGGAACTAGAGAAAGAAGAACAAACAAAACCCAGAGTAAGCAGAAGGAAAGAAATCATAAAGATCAGAGCAGAAATAAATGAAACAGAAACAAAGAAAACAATAGCCAAGATCAATAAAACTAAAAGCTGGTTCTTTGAGAAGATAAACAAAATTGATAAACCACTATCAAGACTCATCAAGAAAAAGAAGGAGAAGACGCAAATCAATAAAATAGAAATGAAAAAGGAGAAGTTACAACAGACACCGCAGAAATACAAAGCATCCTACGAGACAACTACAAGCAACTCTATGCCAATAAAATGGACAACCTGGAAGAAATGGACAAATTCTTAGAAAGGTATAACCTTCCAAGACTGAACCGGGAAGAAATAGAAAATATGGACAGACCAATCACAAGCACTGAAATTGAAACTGTGATTAAAAATCTTCCAACAAACAAAAGTCCAGGACCAGATGGCTTCACAGGTAATTCTATCAAACATTTAGAGAACAGCTAACACCCATCCTTCTCAAACTCTTCCAAAAAATTGTGGAGGAAGGAACACTCCCAAACTCATTCTATGAGGCCACCATCACCCTAATAGCAAAACCAGACAAAGACACTACAAAAAAAGAAAATTACAGACCAATATCACTGATGAATATAGATGCAAAAATCCTCAACAAAATACTAGCAAACAGAATCCAACAACACATTAAAGGGATCATACACCACGATCAAGTGGGATTTATCCCAGGGATGCAAGGATTCTTCAATATACACAAATCAATGTCATACACCATATTAACAAATTGAGGAATAAAAAACATATGATCATCTCAATAGATGCAGAAAAAGCTTTTGACAAAATTCAACACCCATTTATGATAAAAACCCTCCAGGAAATAGGCACAGAGGGAACTTACCTCAACATAATAAAGGCCATATATGACAAACCCACAGCAAACATCATTCTCAATGAAAAACTGAAACCATTTCCACTAAGATCAGGAACAAGACAAGGTTGCCCACTCTCACCACTGTTATTCAACATAGTTTTGGAAGTTTTAGCCATGGCAATCAGAGAAGAAAAAGAAATAAAAGGAATCCAAACTGGAAAAGACGAAGTAAAACTGTCACTGTTTGCAGATGACATGATACTATACATAGAGAACCTTAAAGATGCTACCAGAAAACTACTAGAACTAATCAATGAATTTGGTAAAGTAGCAGGATAAAAAATTAATGCACAGAAATCTCTTTCATTCTTACACACTAACAATGAAAAATCTGAAAGAGAAATTAAGGAAACACTCCCGTTTACCATTGCAACAAAAAGAATAAAATACCTAGGAATAAACCTACCTAAGGAGACAAAAGACCTGCATGCAGAAAATTATAAGACACTGATGAAAGAAATTAAAGATGATATGAACAGATGGAGAGATATACCATCTTCTTGGATTGGAAGAATCAACATTGTGAAAATGACTATACTACCCAGAGCAATCTACAGATTCAGTGCAATCCCTATCAAACTACCAAGGGCATTTTTCACAGAACTAGAACAAAAAATTTCACAATTTGTATGGAAACACAGAAGACCCCCAAGAGCCAAATGAATGTTCAGAAAGAAAAACGGCGCTGGAGGAATCAGGCTCCCTGACTTCAGACTATACTACAAAGCTACAGTATTTAAGACAGTATGGTACTGGCACAAAAACACAAATATAGATCAACGGAACAGGATAGAAAGCCCAGAGATAAACCCACACACATATGGTCACCTTATTTTTGATAAAGGAGGCAAGAATATACAATGGAGAAAAGACAGCCTCTTCAATAAGTGGTGCTGGGAAAACTGGACAGCTACAAGTAAAACAATGAAATTAGAGCACTCCCTAACACCATACACAAACATAAACTCAAAATGGATTAGAGACCTAAATGTAAGGCCAGACACTATACAACTCTTAGAGGAAAACATATGGAGAACACTCTTTGACATAAATCACAGCAAGATCTTTTTTGATCCACCTCCTAGAGTAATGGAAATTAAAACAAAAATAAACAAATGGGACCTAATGAAACTTAAAAGCTTTTGCAAAGCAAAGGAAACTACAAACAAGACGAAAAGACAACCCTCAGAATGGGAGAAAATATTTGCAAATGAATCAACGGACAAAGGATTAATCTCCAAAATATATAAACAGCTCATGCAGCTCAATATTAAAAAAACAAACAACCCAATCCAAAAATGGGCAGAAGACCTAAACAGACATTTCTCCAAAGAAGACATACAGATGGTGAAGAGCACATAGAAAGCTGCCCAACATCACTAATTATTAGAGAAATGCAAATCAAAACTACATTGAAGTATCTCCTCACACCAGTTAGAATGGGCATCATCAGAAAATCTACAAACAATAAATGCTGGAGAGGGTATGGAGAAAAGGGAACCCTCTTACACTGTTGGTGGGAATGTAAATTGATACAGCCAATATGGAGAACAGTATGGAGGTTCCTTAAAAAACTAAAAATAGAATTACCATATGACCCAGCAGTCCTACTACTGGGCATATACCCAGAGAAAACCATAATTCAAAAAGAGTTATGCACCCCAATGTTCATTGCAGCACTATTTACAATAGCCAGGTCATGGAAGCAACCTAAATGTCCATCACCAGACGAATGGATAAAGAAGATGTGGTACATATATGCAATGGAATATTACTCAGCCATAAAAAGGAACGAAACTGGATCATTTGTAGAGACGTGGATGAATCTAGAGACTGTCATATAGAGTGAAGTAAGTCAGAAAGAGAAAAACAAATATAATATTTTAATGCATGTATGTGGAACCTAGAAAAATGGTACAGATGAACCAGTTCGCAGGGGAGAAATTGAGATACAGATGTAGAGAACAAACGAATGGACACCAAGGGGGGAAAGTGGCGGGGGGGGAAATAAATTAGAATGTTTAACCATAATATTTAGCAACTCAAAATCACTAGAATAAAATAAATATTTTGCTTTAATGAAAATGTAAAAAAAAAAAAAAAAGATAAACAGGTTCTGGGTATTGAATGCATAGCATCTTGACTACCTTTAACGATACTGTATTGTATATTTAAAAGTTAGTAATCTTTAAGATGTGATCTTAAAAGTTCTCATCACAAGAGAGAATAAAAATTTGTAACTATGTGGAAAAAAAAATCAAATACCTGACAAAACTAATTGATAGTGACCAAAAGCATACCTTGGTTTCCTGTGGCCAGGACTGGGGAGGGAGTTGACTGCAAAGAGGCATAAGGGAACTTTCTGGAGTGAGGGGAATAGTTTGTATTTTGGTTGTGGATATAGAGATGGTGGATGGACTAACCTAGGAAGAGTGTGTGTGTGGAGTTAGAAAAAGAGAAAGTCAGACAGAACTTGGGGAGAAACACACATTCTTAAGGGCTAGGACAAGTAATAGAAAAACCAAAAAGAAGGTGCACATAGAATCACAGACCATGAGTTCCTCCAAGGATAGTTCCCATTCGTGCAATTTCTGGCACAGTACAGTTACTTGGTAATTATAGTGAATAATTAGAAAGCAAAAACTACAAAGGAACTATAGAGATCATCTACAGCAGGGCTGGGAAACAAGTTTCAGTTCAAGACTAACTGCAGTCAATTGCATATGACTATCTATTTAGAAAACCATTTCAATAAAGATTTTGAGGTCAAGCCTGGGCTCCAAAGGAAAGTTGTGGGCCCAAAACTATTATGTACTGTTAAAGCCATGGGCTCAGGAGGGGAGAAAGAATCCCTCATGGGTCACATATTGCCACCATGGATACTTCGTTTTTATTACATAAAATTTACTACATGTTTCATTTTTTATTATAAAATTTTAACTTTGAAAATAATAAAACTTCATGGTAACATCAAATGACACAAGAATAAAGAAATTATTAATAATTTCCACCAAACTGCTCTAGTCTCATTTCTCTCAGGTAACCAACATCCATAAACAGAAAAATGTTTTCCATTTATTTTCTTACTCCTTTTTCTTGCTCATCTGTATATACAAATACAAAGCGTTTTCTTTGTTGTTTTTAATATCTTTGTTTTTCTTTGTTTTTAATATCTTTATTGGAGTATAACAGATTGACATTGTTGTGTTAGTTGCTGCTGTTTAACAAAGTGAATCAGCTATACGTATACATATATCCCCATATTCCCTCCCCCTTGCATCTCTCTCCCACACTCCCTACCCCACCCCTCTAGGTGGACACAAAGCACCGAGCTGATCTCCCTGTGCTATGCAGCTGCTTCCCACTACCTATCTATTTTACATTTGGTAGTGTATATATGTCAATGCAACTCTCTCACTTCGCCCCAGCTTACCCGTCCCCCACCCGGTGTCCTCAAGTCTATTCTCTACGTCTGCGTCTGTATTCCTGTCCTGCCCCTAGGTTCTTCAGAAACATTTTTTTTTAACTTCCATATATATATGTGTTACCATACGGTATTTGTTCTTCTCTTTCTGACTTACTTCATTCTGCATGACAGTCTCTAGGTCCATCCACCTCACTACAAATAACTCAATTTCATTTCCTTTTATGGATGAGTAATATTCCATTGAATATATGTGCCACATCTTCTTTATCCATTCATCTGTCAATGGGCACTTAGGTTGCTTCCATGTCCTGGCTATTGTAAATAGAGCTGCAATGAACATTGTGGTACATGATTCTTTGAATTATGGTTTTCTCAGGGTATATGCCCAGTAGTGGGATTGCTGGGTCATACGGTAATTCTATTTGTAGTTTTTTAACGAACCTCCGTATTGTTCTCCATAGTGGCTGTATCAATTTACATTTCCACCAACAGTGTAAGAGGGTTCCCTTTTCTCCACACCCTCTCCAGCATTTATTGTTTGTAGATTTTCTGATGATGCCCATTCTAACTGGTGTGAGGAGATACTTCATTGTAGTTTTGATTTGCACTTTGTTGAGCATTCTTTCATGTGTTTGTTAGCAATCTGCATATCTTCTTTGGAGAAATCTCTATTTAGGTCTTCTGCCCATTTTTGGATTGGGTTGTTTGTTTTTGTGATATTCAGCTGCATGAGCTGCTTGTAAATATTGGAGATTAATCCTTTGTCAGTTGTTTCATTTGCAAATATTTTCTCCCATTCTGAGGGTTGTCTTTTTGTCTTGTTTATGCTTTCCTTTGCTGTGCGAAAGCTTTTAAGTTTCATTAGGTCCCATTTGTTTATTTTTATTTTTATTTCCATTTCTCTAGGAGGTGGGTCAAAAGAGATCTTGCTCTGATTTATGTCATGGAGTGTTCTGCCTATGCTTTCCTCTAAGAGTTTTATAGTGTCTGGCCTTACATGTAGGTCCTTAATCCATTTTGAGTTTATTTTTGTGTATGGTGTTAGGGAGTGTTCTAATTTCATTCTTTCACATGTAGCTGTCCGTTTTCCCAGCACCACTTATTGAAGAGGCTGTCTTTTCTCCATTGTATATTCTTGCCTCCTTTATCAAAAATAAGGTGACCATATGTGTGTGGGTTTATCTCTGGGCTTTCTATCCTGTTACATTGATATATATTTCTGTTTTGTGCCAGTACCATACAGTCTTGATTACTGTTGCTTTGTAGTATAGTCTGAAGTCAGGGAGCTTGATTCCTCCAGCTTTGTTTTTCTTTCTCAAGATTGCTTTGGCTATTCGGGGTCTTTTGTGTTTCCATACAAATTTTGAAAATTTTTGTTCTAGTTCTGTGAAAAATGCCCTTGGTAGTTTGATAGGTATTGCATTGAATCTGTAGATTGCTCTGGGTAGTATAGTCATTTTCACAATGATGATTCTTCCAATCCAAGAACATGGTATATCTCTCCATTTGTTTGTATCATCTTTAATTTCTTTCATCAGTGTCTTAGAGTTTTCTGCATACAGGTCTTTTGTCTCCTTAGGTAGGTTTATTCCTAGGTATTTAATTCTTTTTGTTGCAATGTCAAATGGGAGCTTTTCCTTAATTTCTCTTACAGATTATTCATTGTTAGTGTATAAGAATGCAAGAGATTTCTGTGCATTAATTTTGTATTCTGCTACTTTAAACTTCATTGATTACCTCTAGTAGTTTTCTGGTAGCATCTTTAGGATTCTCTATGTACAGTATCATGTCCTCTGCAAACAGAGACAGTTTTACTTCTTCTTTTCTGATTTGGATTCCTCTTTTTTCTTTTCCTTCTCTGATTGCCATGGCTAAAACTTCCAAAGCTATGTTGAAAAATAGTGGTGAGAGTGGGCATCCTTGTCTTGTTCCTGATCTTAGTGGAAATGTTTTCAGTTTTTCACAATTGAGAACGATGTTGTCTGTGGTTTGTCATATATGGCCTTTATTATGTTGAGGTAAGTTCCCTCTGTGTCTATTTTCTGGAGAGTTTTTATCATAAATGGGTGCTGAATTTAGTTGAAAGGTTTTTCTGCATCTACTGAGATTATCATATGGTTTTTATCCTTCAATTTGTTAATATGGTGTATCACATTGATTTATTTGCATATACTGAAGAATCCTTGCATTTCTGGGATAAACCCCACTTGATCATGGTGTATGATCCTTTGAACGTGCTGTTGGATTCTGTGTGCTAGTATTTTGTTGAGGATTTTTGTATCTATGTTCATCAGCGATATTGGCCTGTAGTTTCCTTTCTTTGTGACATCTATCTCTGATTTTGGTATCAGGGTGATGGTGGCCTCGTAGAATGAGTTTGGGAATGTTCCTCCCTCTGCTATATTTTGGAAGAGTTTGAGAAGGATAGGTGTTAGCTCTTCTCTAAATGTTTGACAGAATTCGCCTGTGAAGCCATCTGGTCCTGGGCTATTGTTTGTTGGAAGATTTTTAATTACAGTTTCAATTTCAGTGCTTGTGATTGGTCTGTTTAAATGTTCTATTTCTTCCTGGTTCAATCTCGCAAGGTAGTGCTTTTCTAAGAATGTGGGCATTTCTTCCAGGTTGTCCGTTTCATTGGCATATAGTTTCTTGTAGTAATCTCCCATGATCATTTTTATTTCTGCAATGTCAGTTGTTACTTCTCCTTTTTCACTTCTAATTCTCTTGATTTGAGTCTTCTCTCTTTTTTTCTTGATGAGTCTGGCTAAGGGGTTTTCAATTTTGTTTATCTTCTCAAAGAATCAGCTTTTAGTTTTATTGATCTTTGCTATTGTATCCTTCATTTCTTTTTCATTTATTTCTGATCTGATCTTTATGATTTCTTTCCTTCTGCTAACTTTGGGTTTTTTTGTTGTTGTTCTTCTTTCTCTAATTGCTTTAGGCTTAAGTTTAGGTTGTTTATCTGAGATGTTTCTTCTTTCTTGACATAGGATTGTATTACTATAAACTTCCCTCTTAGAACTGCTTTTGCTGCATCCCATAGGTTTTGGGTCATTGTGTTTTCATTGTTATTTGTTTCTAGGTATTTTTTGATTTCCTCTTTGATTTCTTCAGTGATCTCTTGGTTAATCAGTACTGTATTCTTTAGCCTCCATGTGTTTCTATTTTTTACAGATTTTTTCCTGCAATTGATAGCTAGTCTTATAGCGTTGTGGTCGGAAAAGATACTTGATACAATTTCAGTTTTCTTAAATGTACCAAGGCTTGATTTGTGACCCAGGATATGATCCATTCTGGAGAATGTTCCATGAGCACTTGAGAAGAAAGTGGATTCTGTTGTTTTTGGATGGAATGTCTTATAAATATAAAGTCCATCTTGTTTAATATATCATTTAAAGCTTGTGTTTCCTTATTTATTTTCATTTTGGTTGATCTGTCCATTGGTGAAAGTGGGGTGTTAAAGTCCCCCACTATGATTGTGTTACTGTCGATTTCCCCTTTTATGGCTGTTAGCATTTGCCTTATGTATTGAGGTGCTCCTAGGTTGGGTGCATAAATATTTACAATTGTTATATCTTCTTCTTGGATTGACCACTTGATCATTATGTAGTGTCCTTCTTTGTCTTTTGTAATAGTCTTTATTTTTAAGTCTATTTTGTCTGATATGAGAATTGCTACTTCAGCTTTCTTTTGATTTCCATTTGCATGGAATATCTTATTCCATCCCCTCACTTTCAGTCTGTATGTGTCCCTAGGTCTGAAGTGGGTCTCTTGTAGACAGCATATATACGGGTCTTGTTTTTGTATCCATTCAGCCAGTCTATGTCTTTTGTTTGGAGCAATTAATCCATTTACATTTAAGGTAGTTATTGATATGTATGGTCCTGTTACCATTTTCTTAATTGTTTTGGGTTTGTTATTGTAGGTCTTTTCCTTCTCTTGTGTTTCCTGCCTAGAGAAGTTCCTTTAGCATTTGTTGTAAAGCTGGTG
This sequence comes from Eschrichtius robustus, assembly GCF_028021215.1. Taxonomy (NCBI): domain Eukaryota; kingdom Metazoa; phylum Chordata; class Mammalia; order Artiodactyla; family Eschrichtiidae; genus Eschrichtius; species Eschrichtius robustus. Next base: position 73,066,335 of record NC_090830.1, read on the forward strand.
TGGTGGTGCTGAATTCTCTTAGCTTTTGCTTGTCTGTAAAGGTTTTAATTTCTCATTGAATCTGAATGAGATCCTTGCTGGGTAGAGTAATCTTAGTTGTAGGTTTTTCCCTTTCATCACTCTAAATATGTCCTGCCACTCCCTTCTGGCTTTCAGAGTTTCTGCTGAAAGATCAGCTGTTAACCTTATAGGGATTTCCTGGTATGTTATTTGTTGCTTTTCCCTTGCTGCTTTTAATATTTTTTCTTTGTATTTATTTTTTGATAGTTTGATTAATATGTGTCTTGGCATGTTTCTCCTTGGATTTATCCTGTATGGGCTCTCTGTGCTTCCTGGACTTGATTGACTCTTTTCTTTCCCATATTAGGGAAGTTTTCAACTATAATCTCTTCAAATATTTTCTCAGTCCCTTTCTTTTTCTCTTCTTCTTCTGGGACCCCTATAATTCGAATGTTGGTGCGTTTAATGTTGTCCCAGAGGTCTCTGAGACTGTCCTCAATTCTTTGCATTCTTTTTTCTTTTTCTCCTCTCCAGTAGTTATTTCCATTGTTTAAGCTACCAGGTCACTTATCCATTCTTCTGCCTCAGTTATTCTGCTATTGATTCCTTCTAGAGAATTTTTAGTTTCATTTATTGTGTTGTTCATCATTGTTTGTTTGCTCTTTAGTTCTTCTAGGTCCTTGTTAAACGTTTCTTGTATTTTCTCCATTCTATTTCCAAGATTTTGGATCATCTTTACTATCGTTACTCTGAATTCTTTTTCAGGTAGACTGCCTATTTCCTCTTCATTTGTTTGGTCTGGTGCGTTTTTACCTTACCTCTTCATCTGCTGTGTATTTCTCTGTCTTCTCATTTTGCTTAACTTACTGTGTTTGGGTTTCCTTTTTGCAGGCTGCGGGTTCGTAGTTCCCGTTGTTTCTCGTGTCTGCCCCTAGTGGGTAAAGTTGGTTCAGTGGGTTGTGTAGGCTTCCTGATGGAGGGGACTGGTGCCTGTGTTCTGGTGGACAAAGCTGGAAATTGTCTTTCTGGTGGGCAGGACCACGTTTGGTGGTGTGTTTTGGGGTGTCTGTGTACTTTGTATGATTCTAGGCAGCCTCTCTGCTAATGGGTGGGGTTGTGTTCCTGTCTTGTTAGTGTTTGGTATGGGGTGTCCAGCACTGGAGCTTGCTGGTTGTTGAGTGGAGCTGGGTCTTAGCGTTGAGTCGGAGATCTCTGGGAGAGCTCTCGCCGATTGATGTTACATGGGGCCAGGAGGTCTCCTGTAGTCTAGTGTCCTGCATTCGGCTCTTCCACCTCAGAGGCTCAGGCCTGACACCCTGCCAGAGCACCAAGACCCTGTCAGCCACACGGCCAGGTACGTGGGAAGTTTCTTATCTTTTGGCAAGTCTGAGGTCATCTGCCAGCATTCAGTAGGTGTTCTGTAGGAGTTGTTCCACATGTAGACATATTTTTGATGTATTTGTGGGGAGGAAGGTGATCTCCACGTCTTACTCCTCTGCCATCTTGAAGGTCCTCTCCTTGTTTTGCTTTTGTTTATAAAATTATTGACAAAGGAAAACACTATGGCACACAAATAAAATTTCCAATGTCCAAATTTATTGTTGGACTTGCCTCTAACTTTATTTCAACGTTTTAAAAATATTGTCTATTATTATATATAATATTATATTTTTCATTTTCACTTTTTTTCTCTAATTAAACTTATTGGTAGTTTGCCTGCTACATTGATCTTATCAGGGACCCAAATAACTTCTACGCGGCCTATTGCAATGTATAATTTCCAGTCTTTATCTTATTCAGCAGCATTTGACACATTCAGTCACTTTCTCCTTCTTGAGATTTAAAGCATGTTTTCTACTAACACAACATTGTAAAGCAACTATACTCCAATAAAAATTAATTTAAAAAATTAAGTATGTTTTCTTCCCAGTTTAATGGCAGCTCCTTCTCTGTTATCTTTGGTATTCCTCCTCATTTTTCTTAGCTCTAACTGCTGGAGTGCAAGTAAGGCACAGTGCTAACACCTTTCCTCTTCTCCATCTACACCAACTCTCATCCAATTCAATGTCCTTAACTGCCATCTTTATACTGTCAACTCCAAATGTGTATCTTCAGCCCAACCTCTCTACTGAACTCCAGACTCATTTTCCTACTGCCACTAGACACTCTGACTTCATTGTCTAACAGCCGTTCAAACTTCACATCAAAATTAAACTCCCCACTCTCTCCCCATCCCAAAATAATACAATTTGATAATTTTAAAATTGATATTCTTGCCAAATTTGGCAAACTCGTTATTCAGAAAATTGGCAACTTAGCAATAAATTTACCTCCACCAATTCTATTAAAGTGACCACAAATAATATCTAAAGTATATTAGGGGAGGAAATGTAAGAATTTTACGTTCAGTCAAGGTGTCCATCAACTATCAATTAAATCAACAATCTTAAATATATAAGAACTTTGTGAACAAAACACTTATGAGTACTTCCTTAAAAAATTCCTGAGCCAAAAAATCCAGCATCCAAGAGCAGAATCAAAACAAAGAACTTACAAGAAAGAAATAATAGTAAAAGTGTTGGTGATTGGTCAGAATTAATTTTTAAATGAAACGAATAACTTTGATGAACTTTTTAAATGGATTCAATAACTGATAATTATGGCTACAGAACAAAAGGAAAATATAAATTAAGACATGTATAGAGAATAATACATCAGAAATTAGAGGATGGGGGGATCTGATAAAAAGTATATGTGTATTACAATATTTTTTCATCTTTCATAGAAAACCACTAATGGTTACACTGCTTTCTGGATATATGTTCACTGTGTGCTCTACAGGCCTCTACATCACTCCCAACCATGCCTTGTTCCTGTGATTACCATGGCGACAGTGGACTAGAGAACAACTGAAATAGACTCCAAATGAGTAACGTTTTACTTGAAAATAAGAAATACAAAGTTTAAAAAATAGTGTTGATTCTAAACACGTTAAATGGTTTATACTTTTCCTAACAATAATGGGATATTTTATGCTCTATATTACTGTAGTAAAGAAATATTTTTCTGAGTGAAGTCAACAATTCCTCCAATTTTACTTCAATCTCTTTTCTTTCATTTAATTCAAGTAAATTAATACTTGGTATTTAAAATGCCATGTATACTGTGATCCCATTTTCCTAAAATTATATCTAGCTATATTTTGCTCAATAAAGACACATTGAGAGATGTTTGAAAAGATGTTCACATGTTGAGAACAGTTATTTCTGGAAAGCAGAATTGGGAGTGATCTTCTGCCTTCTTACTTTTCTATGTGGTTTAAATTTTCATAATAAGCATATGTGATATAGATTATAAATCATATGTGACATAGAGCATAAAAGACATAATAAAAGTGATTAAAATTTTTGTCTAGAGCTTTAGTACAAACAGAACGATTCTAGTAGTTAAGTCTAGCCAAGTTTATCCCACCACCATCAACAAAAGCAAAGCCTTGCATGGTTACAAATACATAAAAGGAATCAAAACTACAACGGAAAGTCTTCAAGATCTTATATCTGTGTGTCATATCAAACTTATCTCTTTAATAGTAATAGACATTTTATGCTTATACGGGTTTGATGCCATCTACCTGTTACAGAGCCACTAGTTGCAGCATTGGTTGAGACAATATATATAGCATAAAGTATTTAACAGCAATATCCCAAAAGATTGTAATACAGAAATATTGCTTAATGAACAGAGAATTTTTTTATCTGTGAAATAACATATGTCATGTCTTACCTCCTCATATTCAGAGGACGTAGTTATTGATTTTCCTCCGTGAAAATAAAAAGTATTTTTAAATGCCTATACTTCCAAATACACGTAATAATTAAATAGCTCTGAACTTAACCTTTAAAATTCTAAAGAGTCCTTTTTACTTTTTGTTTTGATTATCAAAACAACAACAAAAAGGCATTATTAAATTGCCTTCCACAGCTATCACCAAAATCATACCTTTATTAGCAAACATACACCACAGACCTATTTGCATCCAACATTCATTTCTCTTTTGTTTAAAAGCAGTAAATGTTTGAAAAACTGCCAATCTTCTTTTCAGTCTGATTTCATTTTGAAAGAAAAAATTAGTAATTATCCGTTGACTTCATAAGCAGCTTATATCATCTTGGGTTTTAAAGTCAAACATACTGCTTTCTGGGTCTATGTTCACTAGATGCTCTTTAGCTGCATTTCACACACCTTTCAACTGTGCCTTCTTGGTGTGACTTTTACAGAGTCGCGAATGAGAGAAGTTAGCTTTATTTTATTTCTATAGCCTTTGTGGAAAACTGCGGTTAAATCCTTTAAAAGTAGGAGGCAGATTAATAAGGCTTTTCTTTATTAAAATATAGTAATAATGGGGACAAAACAGGGAGGACCTTACAAGCAATGAAAATAAGATTTTTATGGGGGAAGGGATAAGTGCATTTAATTGAATTATGATACATTCTATATGAAGGGGAAACTCCCCTATTAGGTGTTTAATATTTGTTTTACCTCCCACTTATCCAGAGATTGGACACTCCAATCACTCTCTATTCTAAACAGAAAGAAATAACTGAATACATTCTGTCTCAACTACCCTGAGGCAGTTTGGTGTTTATTTGTTATTAATTACACTAACTTTACTAAAATGCAATTGAATAAGTCACTAGGATTCTCTGGAACTTGAGGGAGAGATTTACATTCTACGTCCTATCCTCCATTCTCTTACTGATGACCATGTGATTTTAAACAAGAAACTTGTCATCACTTAGGACTTGGTTCTCCAACTGTAAAATGAGGAATTTAGCCTAGATCTGCAGTTATTAAACATTGGGGGTTCAGAGAATCTAAATAAATGAAAATTATTGGGTCTTTCCTTAGTGAAGTGCACACATACATAAACCCTACAATGTCAATGTTCTACAAAGGCCAATACAATCTGGCCACCAGTTCTCTCACCCAAACTTAACTCTCTAAGTTCATCTCCATGTTAACTCTGATCCAGCTACAGTGGCTTTCTTGTGCTTTCTCAAATGTGACAAGCAAGCTCTCACCTTAGAGTAATTGCATTGGCTGTTTTCTCTGCCTAGGACCTTTTTTTAACCTCTAAGATGTTCAAGTATCACCTTCCCAGTGAGGCTTACTCTGATCACCTTATTTAAAATTGGAACCCACATTCCTTTCCAGCACTACTGGTCCTTGCCTTTTGCTCTAAAATTTTCCCCCAGAGAACTTATCATAATCTAGCTATGTACAAAAGAATTAATAGAGCAGGCTTTACTGCTATCCTTGGAAAGCCTTGCTCATAAGGTTGGCCCTTGGCTAGTCCCTAGGAACTTGGATTTCAGAAGGATTCTCACATTCCTGGAACTGATAAGAGTGGCTCACTAACTCTGAACTGTTCGTGTAGGCGATATGGTTTATGCTGAATACCTGTTATCCTTCAAGGAGTGTACAATAATTTGATATGTGCCAGGCAGAGGATGCCTACATGACCAGCCGCCAGTAAAAACCCTGGGAACTGAGTACCTAATGAGCTTCACTGGTAGACAACATTTCATTCATGTGGTCACAACTTGCTGGGAGAATTAAGTGCATCCATGTAATTCCATTAAAAGAAGACTCTGGAAGTGTGTGCCTGGTCTCTCCCAGACTTGTCCCTTGTGCCTTTTCCCTGTGCTGATCTTTCTCTGTACCCTTTTACTATAACAAACCTTAGCTGTGAGTATGATTATATGCTGAGTCCTGTGAGTCCTCCCAGCAAATCACTGAACCCAGGAGTGGTCTTGGGGACCCCCAGCACTCTAACACAATATAAAATTTACTTATGAATTATGTTTACTTTCTGTTTCCACCTGTAAAAATATAAGCTACACGAGAGCTAGAAATTTTGTTCGGTTCACTGGTATATCCTGAGAGCCTAAGAAACTGCCTAGGGCAAAGTAGGTGCTCAATAAATATTTATCGACTAAATGAACACACACAAAAGATTGCAGTTAACTTAAGGAAGTTAATGGAGCTCCCTAAGGAAGCCCTAACCATTGATGCTAGTGAGAACTCCTTGCCAAGATGGTGTCTACTGCCCTTAGCAATTTGAATATTCAAAATTCTAAGCAAGAAGATGTATGAACTGGTTTCTGTTTAATTCCCTGAAAATAGCCTACGTTTAAGGAAAAGAGGTAGAAGGAAGTATATACGTTTCAGCAGGGCAAACTTGGCAAACACTGTTCTCAGAATTAAGTGTGACAGCATGTTGTAAACTTTGTAAAACCCTGGCTATACACAGCCCTTGAAGGAAATATGAGGTTTTCATTTTTCATGGATACTAAGGCTTCAGAATTAGACTCTAGAGATCCTCCTAAAGCCAGACTTTTGAAGCTCAGTAATCTTCTGAGCCAAGTTAATCTAGTGGGAGTCTCACAGCCTCTTTTAGGATGAAAAACATGGAAAGTTAAAGAAATTTTGAGGAGGAAATTGGAAGAAGCCAACTCTGAGAGCAAAGCCAAGTATTCATTGAATATGTGCAGAACTGAAGGGGGGAAGGGAGAAAGGAATGGAGAGTTGTTATTATTGTTAGCTGACTCCTCTAGGAATCAGAAAACAGTGTGCAAAGCACTCTAATGTCAGCAATACTTCAACAGAGATAACCATTGGCTTGGAGGCAAGGTTACATTTTTAAATACTTAATTTTTTCTGGTAGCAAAAAAATAATGCACAACATATTTATTTTGGGAAAGTTGCCCACTCACAGACTCATAAAACTAAATTTCATGCTGGGTCCACAAAGGGAGCATACGAGTAGATTCAGTTATGGTGGACATGGTAGGAGTTCAATAAATGCTAGTGAAATTAATAAGTGTGCCCGGTAGGTATTCAATAAATTTTAGTGAAATGAATAAATATGTGTAAGACACTAAGCTATGCACTGATTATAGCCTCAGTGCAAGCCATAAAAATGTCTTAGGTACTTTCTACAATAAATCTAGGCATATTACAGGATTTGAGGGGAATAAAAAGGCAGTTTCTTGCTCAGTGAATTGAAAGAGTAGCATTCAGACTGGAAGGAGAAATTTCTGATATTTTTAATTAATAAAATCCTAAAATAATTATTTTAAATGTAAAAACAGACGTTAAGTCTTTATTTAATTTTTTCAATTTTTGTCCTTAACTTACTTAGCAACAGCTTCTTCTCCAAACACTCCTCCCTCCCTCCCTGTCTCTGTTCCCCACCCCCCGACCTCACACACACACACACATACACACACACCACCTGCCTTTCGGTCCTGTTAAAACGTGTAAGAGTCTTGAATTCCTTTATTAGGAAAGTTCTTTGTGGCACTTCAATATATGATAGTATGAGAATGTTGTGAAATTGTGAAAGCTCAAATATAGCCAATTTTAGAGACAGAACATGAGCACCAATCATTAAATAAACAACCCCCATGTTTATAGTTGCAAAGTATCATTATTCTAGAATTAATTTTTATTCTTGTCTCAAAGCATCCAAGAGAAGACAGATTAAAGAGATACAAAGGATGCAGAAAGAAATATTCTAAATTCTTTACACATTGAATTCTATGCATTTCTAGAAGGAGCCCTTAGAATTCTCACATCAACAGTTCTTTAATGAAAGCATTTATTTGATTCCATTCTTCATTCCTACATATGACTTTAACTGCCCAGCTCCCCAGTCAGGACTCAACATGACTAAGTGCCATCCTAGAGCAGATGGCATGGGTCAAGAGCAACAAGCAGACCAGTGGCACCCAGAGAAAGAGAAATCCACACCAGATTCCAACCCACATCATAATCTTTTGATCATAACACATAAATGTATTACCATATTCACCAGGCTAGTTTCAGAGCCCTGTTCTTACCTTGCTCTATACTTTCTTCCTAGATGATCTCAAACATTCTCATGATTTTTCATCTATATTGACACATATACACTATTGATACTATGTATAAAATAGACAAATGATGAGAACATACCGTATAGCACAGGGAACTCTACTTAATGCATTGTAGTGTCCTAAATGGAGGAGATATATATATATATGTATGGCTGATTCATTTTGCTGTACAGTAGAAGCTAATACAACATTGTAAAGCAACTATACTCCAATAAAAATTAATTTTAAAAAAAAGAACAATTGAAATGAGAGGGTTGTTCTGGATCTTCTGAGTGGGCCCAATTAATCACAAGCATCCTTAAATACGTCAGAGAGAAGCAGAAGAAGAAACTCAGAGGGAAATATGACTATGAAAGAATGGTCAAGGAGATACATCACTGCTGGCTTTGAAGATGACAGAAGGGAATGAATCAAAGAATGCTGGGGGCCAGTAGAAACTCAAAAAGCCAAGGAAATGTATTGACCTCTGGAGCCTCTAGAAAGAAACATAACTTTGCTAACACATGGTTTTAGCCTAGTGAAATTTGTGCTGGACTTCTCATCTGAAGAACCATGAGATAATAGTTTTGCAGTTTATAATAATAAAATTTTTTGAGATTAAATAAATAAATAAATATCATCTCTAAGATGACAACTCCAAATTTTGTATCTCCAATGCAAACATCTCCACTGAAATGCAAACTCATTTATACAACTTGGCTTCTATTTTGGATGTCTTCTCACAGACATCTTGAACTCAATATATGCAAAATGGAACTGCTGGAACTTCCTTTTCCTCTACCTCATGCCTCAGATCTGTTCCTCTTCAAGTCCCTCCATCTCAATAAGCATCACCTCCCTCTACTCAGTTGCTCAGGTTGAATATGTGTGTCATATTTGATGACTCCTTCTGCTTCACCTCCCCACCTCCATATCAAATCCATCAGTCAGGTGTATCTCTGTGTGCTACACAGATCGCAAACCTGTCCAACCCCTCTTACACTGACATGGCCCTTGTCCAAGACACTGTCATTTTTTTCCCTTGGTTTCTGGCATGGGGAGAAAATTCCATGCTTATAGTTGAACAAAAATGGACCTTTTATAAAATTATAACACTACAAATTTAAAATAGGCATTTCAGAAAAAAGTCTCATACATGTGTTTAATGGAACATAAATTTTCTTTTTTTTAATGATTAATAAGACATTTTAGGACTTTAATGTTTAGAGGTCTTACATATACATACATTGACACATGTACATTTTCACTGTAATAATAATAAATTTAATGTAATGTCAAATATCAGAATTCTGACTAGTAACATTACAGATAAACCTGCTTTTTATAGAAATCATTCTTTCTAATTGATTTAACCATTGATCCCACCCCATAAATGTAATGTTTAATGATAGTAAACAATAACATACTTAAAGTGCATTTGGCAAAGGAGTTTTCATTTTAAAGTTGTAAGTTATTTCCTATCGAAAACTTGACCTTAATTATTAATTTGAAGGGGAAAAAAACCTCAAGCTCTATTATTGCCCAATGTTTTATATTTACAGCATGGTTTTGCATGCGGGATACAATCTACAAATTGTTCTGCTCTTACAAAATAACTCAAGTAGATGATTCTGAATATTAAAACGAGAAGAAATTTTAAAAATATACTCAAATCATCAAATATTTCTGGAGTGCCTACTATGCACAAATGGTAAGCTACTTACAATCCACATTGTCAAGAGGGCATGAAATAAGCAATCAGTTACCTCAAAATTAAAGACACCCAAAATTACAGTGTGCTAAACTAGACAGAAGTTTTCTCTGCTCTCACATAAGAGTCTGAAGGTAAGGTGGTCCAGAGCTGGTATGGTGGTTCCATTCCATAAAGTACTCAGAAACCCAGGCTCCTTCAAGTTTTTCATTTCACCACCTTGTCCTCATAGTACCACAGGACAGCTAGAGATCCAATCATGACATCCATATTCCAAGCAGCAGGACAGAGGCAAAGGCTACAAACAGGCTAACTTTTAGGAAATTTTGCAGAAGCTGCCCAATAAAAGTTTTACTTACATCACATTAAGCTTAATCATATCTCAAAGCACAATTACAGCTATAAGAGACACTGGGAAATTCAGCTCCTTTTGCTACTGGTCATGAATCTATCAGGATTCTGTTATTCGAAGACAAAGAAAACTCATATTGGGGGCAACCATTTCACTACCACATCACTCTCCTGTTTCTTTCCCAAAATTCACATTTCTGAACATTCAGCAACTCGTTTTCCCAGCCATGCTATAGGAGCCAGCATGGAGCAGTTGTTAAACGCATGGGCTCTGTAGTTAAACAGCTTAGATTTGAATTCAGTTTCCAATGTGTCTGCATCTGTGAAATGGAGATAATGGTAATATTTAACCCTTGGAGTTTTTGTGAGAATTAATCAGTTTATACATTATATGCTCTTGGCACAATGCCTCACATATTGAAAGATAAGCTCAAGGGCTTCCGGGCTTCCCTGGTGGCGCAGTGGTTGAGAATCTGCCTGCCAATGCAGGGGACACGGGTTCGAGCCCTGGTCTGGGAAGATCCCACATGCCGCGGAGCAACTAGGCCCGTGAGCCACAACTGCTGAGCCTGCGCGTCTGGAGCCTGTGCTCCGCAACAAGAGAGGCCGCGATAGTGAGAGGCCCGCGCACCGCGATGAAGAGTGGCCCCCGCTCGCCACAACTAGAGAAAGCCCTGGCACAGAAACGAAGACCCAACACAGCCAAAAATAAATAAATAAATAAATAAATATTTGAAAGATAAGCTCAATAAATATTACTGTCATATCAACTCAGTCAAGAAGAATTGGTAGTAACCTAACAGCAGGTTGAATAATCCCTGCAGTGTCATGAACACTCAGTGTCCTGGGAGGCCTTCTGAAGAACAGAGAGCTACCACTACAGATTTCACAGACGTGCTGCTGCCATCCCAGTCCCATTCTTAATGAAAATAAAGAGGAACTGACTTGTACACAGTTCTATTTTATCCAAAAACTGGTCCTAATTCACTACCACATTAACAAGAAAATTTAAATACACAGATCACTCCTAAAACCTTCCTCAGACAATGCCTGGGATAAATTCATATTTCATCCTGACAGAGAGAAATATAATGCAGATAAGTAGGAAAAGCAATCAGAGAAAGTGTGTTTGTTAAAACCTTTCAGCACCAAAGCTAAGATCAGAATTCAATATCCCTCTCCACTAACCCTGTGGACAAAATAGTGGAATTCATGCTTGCTAAAACCACCTTCACCTGGAAATACTGAGAGACTATCTCACAAATCAGGCAATAAAAATAATGTGAAAGGAAAATTTATCTGGTTTATTTTTTCCAAGATATACTCAAAATTACTTTTAAGCCTGTACTGACCAAAGTGACATTTTAAAAAACAAATCAGGAGTGGAAAAGCTATCAGATTACCCTATTGGAGTAGTGTTGCTCAGATGTCACCTTTTTTCCATATTTTCCAGGTTTCTAATGTTAAATTTAAGCTCCTGTTGACGAACTGTTTTTCTTCTTTTATCTTTCTTCTGGCACAAAGTGATTATCTTACTTCAACTGCCATAGTCTAAGCTTGTGAAGTACAGGATGAAGAAAAATGAATAAACCATCATGCTCCCATTTCCCAACATCATTTAATGTGCAGTGGGAAGCCCCAGGCGCAAGTCACAGGGAAATATCACATATGTAAAACAATTCACTTAGGACTTATTTAGAAGCATGTTAATTTTATTTTATCTCCAGTGTTTGTCTATCCATGCTATAGTAATAAACAACACAGAATTGTTGTCTACAGTGGGAAAAAAATTAGAACAGGAAGGGCTAATTCAGAATTAGAACAGCAAAACCCAGAAGGCAATTCTATCACTCAGTTACTCAAATGATGTGACCACCTGAACATCTTTTTCTTACTTAGTATCAGAGTAAGATGAATACTTATCTGTTAATACCCTCGATATGAGATATGGCATCTTTTCTAGCCAAACATAACCTCACCAAAGCCAACTTATTCCACATGCTTTAGAATACAAAAGATACTATTTTTAAAGAAGTTGAGAACATCTGGAATTTATCACTAAAAGCGAGTTTCATGGGACTTCCCTGGTGGCTCAGTGGTTAAGACTCCACGCTCCCAATGCAGGGGGCCTGTGTTCGACCCCTGGTCAGGGAACTAGATCCCACATGCATGCCACAACTAAGAGTTCGCATGCCACAACTAAGGATCCCACCACTAAGGATCCCACCTGCCGCAACTAAGGAACCCACATGCCGCAACTAAGGAGGCTGCCTGCCACACCTAAGACCTGGCGCATCAAAAAAATATTTTTTAAGTGATTTTCATGCAGTGAAGAGGATCCCTAGGGAAAGTTTCAAACATGATTTCTTCCCAGTGAATTTCATCTTCACTCCTGAACCTGAGGCGAAAGCACCTGGGGTTCCACAAACTGGGACTACAGTATCATTGAATGAACGAGGTACCGAGATGAAGAGCAATTTAGAAAGAATGAAAAATCTAGTTACTTATAGAAATCTGTGTGATTCAGTCTAGGGGAAAAGGGGGAAGAAAAGTGCATATTAGTTTAATGAGATGCAGATAAAATATTTTAAATTGGCCCAAAGTGCTCTAGTTGAGTTACCTTGAATAATAAAGGATTAAATTTCCCAGAAAATCTCTGTCCCAAAGTAGAATGATTTTCTACTTCATAAGTTTGATGCTTTATAAAGTAAAACCACCATGGGTGGGGGAGGGATGGATTGGGAGTTTGGAATTAGTAGATGCAAGCTATTATATATAGAATGGATAAACAACAAGGTTGTACTGTATAGTACAGGGAACTATATGCAGTATCCTGTGATAAACCCAAATGGAAAAGAATATGAAAAAGAATGTATACATATATATATGTATAATGTAATCACTTTGCTGTACAGTAGAAATTAACACAACATTGTAAATCAACTATACTTCAATAAAACAAATTTTAAAAAATAAAAAAATAAAATAAAACCAAAGGGCATATATCCACTCTTCTTTTTCCCTAGGATAAAATAGTGTTGAAAGTAAAAACTAAGCCATAGTGGGATTGAGTTTGGAAATATAAATGGCAAACCCGAGGACTCACTAAAGGAAGGTGAATTGGGAAATCATGTTCCTTATAACAGCTCCGGTACTTGAAAAGAAAAAGATAAAACCACTTTCTGTAAACTGTAGGCACATATTTCTCTAAGATGTCCTACTCCTATACAGTAAGTGTTGACCCACAATTTTAACAAGAACCCAAGGTGTCTCTAATGGTAAAATTTAGGGAGGTTGAACTGCATTTCCATGGAAACACAATTCATTTTTTGAGAAATGCTAACTAAAAAAACTTTCCTGTTCTGTAGATGCAGAATAAAATCAGATGGAACCATGCTAAACTTCTTGAAATCTACTCAAGTTCAGTTTATCTTCTTAACCTGGATCTATTTCATTTCCTTTTTGAATTAAAAAATATATATATTTCCCCTCATTTCATATTCCATGAGCTGGAGGAGACTTCTCACTCTCAGTGAGAATGTTCCTACAGTCTTAACTCTGGAACTCTATTTCAATAACTCCCAAACACTCAATAAGCAATATGCTCACACCCCTGAAAGTTTTTTTTTTCCTACCTTTAATTTAATTTAGCTCTAAGCTACAGCACATGAATGCCTCTGCATTCTTTATGTATCTTTATGTTCTATCCCTACATACCAGCTTCTCTGAAGATACCATATGATCCACACAGCCACTATATTAGTCAACATAAACGTGGGAAGGAAGGGAAAGGTTTAAGTTTTAAATGGTGGAAATCAAGAAGAGGAGTCTATGCATACTTAACTTTACCAAAGTGGTACTGCAATGAAAAGTGTAAGACAGCTTTCAAAAGAAAAGATTTGTAGTACGTTCATTTCCTTTTTCTTCAAGTACTAGTGGAATTAAAGAAAGAGAAAACAACCAATCATGTACATTAGTGCCTCCTTCTCTCTACAAGTTCCAACATTCATGAGCCTCTGATGATCAAGCAGGACTGAGGCTACAAAAGCTGATGTTCCTGAAAACCTCCTGACGACTCAGATAATAAGCTGGTATTAAAAGTAACAGCGAGTCAATACAGCTTTTTCCTCCAAGAAACTCTGTTGCTGTCTCATTAGATTTACACTTACATTGGGATGTTAAGATTTCTTGCTGTATTTTTATGATAATTATAGTTTGATATACATGGTGTTTATCACTGACAGCTTATATATTCTGTGTGCTGGTTTTATGCCAGATGTAGTTTGAATGCTCTTCAGGGAATTGTACTTTTTTTCCTCCGCATTTTAGGAAAGTGTACACAGGTCAGATGATAATAGTAGTAACTCAGAAACATGAAGATTAGAAGACTGAATATGGAAGACTCCAAAAGGACATGGAAGTTTCATACCCATACTATTTTGTTTGCTTACTGAGTAGGATAATGGAGTTAAAGAACACTGAAGTTTGTCGGTGTCTGCCGCCGCAGGCTCGCCCCACATCCGTACCCCTCCCTCCCCAACACCTGAGTGAGCCAGAGCCCCCGAATCAGCTGCTCCTTTAACCCCGTCCTGTCTGAGCGAAGAACAGACGCCCTCAGGCGACCTACACGCACAGGCGGGTCAAAATCCAAAGCTGAACACCAGGAGCTGTGCGAACAAAGAAGAGAAAGGGAAATCTCTCCCAGCAGCCTCAGAAGCAGCGGATTAAAGCTCTACAATCAACTTGATGTACCCTGCATCTGTGGAATACCTGAATAGACAATGAATCATCCCAAATTGAGGAGGTGGACTTTGGGAGCAAGATATATTATTTTTTCCCCTTATCCTCTTTTTGTGAGTGTGTATGCTTCTGCGTGTGATTTTGTCTGTATAACTTTGCTTTTACCATATGTCCTAGGGTTCTGTCTGTCCGTTTTTTTGCTTGTTTGTTTTTATTACTTTTTAAAAATTTTTCCTTAATAATAATCTTTTATTTTTCATTTTAATAACTTTATTTTATCTTCTTTCTTTCTTTCCTTCTCTCTTTCTCCCTTTCCTTCTTTCCTTCTTTCTTTCTTTCTTTCTCTCTCTCTTTCTCTTCCTTCCTTCCTTCCTTCCTTCCTCCCTCCCTCCCTCCCTCTCTCTCTCTTTCTCTTTCTTTCTTTCTTTCCTTCTTTCTTTCTTCTTTTTCTACCTCTTATTCTGAGCCATGTGTATGAAAGGCTCTTGGTGCTCCAGCCAGGCATCACAGCTGTGCCTCTGAAGTGGGACAGCCAAGTTCAGAACACTGGTCCACAACAGACCTCCCAGCTCAACATAAGGTCAAATGGCGAAAATCTCCCAGAGATCTCCATCTCAATGCCAAGACCCAGCTTCACTCAACGACCAGCAGGCTACAGTGCTGGACACCCTAGGCCAAACAACTAGCAAAACAAGAACACAACCCCATCCATTAGCACAGAGGCTGCCAAAAATCATAATAAGGCCACAGACACCCCAAAACACACCACCAGATGGGGACCTGTCCACCAGAAAGACAAGATCCAGCCTCATCCACCAGAACACAGGCACTAGTCCCCTACACCAGGAACCCTACACAACCCACTGAACCAACCTTACCCAATGGGGACAGACACCAAAAAAAACGGGAACTACGAACCTGCAGGCTGCAAAAAAGATATCCCAAACACAGTAAGTTAAGCAAAATGAGAAGACAGAGAAAAACACAGCAGATGAAGGAGCAAGGCAAAAACCCACCAGACCTAACAAATGAAGAAGAAATAGGCAGTCTACCTGAAAAAGAATTCAGAATAATGATAGTAAAGATGATCCAAAATCTTGGAAATAGAATAGAGAAAATACAAGAAACGTTTAACAAGGACCAAAAAGAACTAAAGAGCAAACAGTGATGAACAACACAATAAATGAAATTAAAAATTCTCTAGAAGGGATCAATAGCAGAATAACTGAGGCAGAAGAAAGGATAAGCGACCTGGAAGATAAAATAGTGGAAATAACTACTGCAGAGCGGAATAAAGAAAAAAGAATGAAAAGAATTGAGGACAGTCTCAGAGACCTCTGGAACAACATTAAACGCACCAACATTCGAATTATAGGGGTCCCCGAAGAAGAGAAAAAGAAAGGGACTGAGAAAATATTTGAAGAGATTATAGTTGAAAACCTCCCTAATATGGGAAAGGAAATAGTTAATCAAGTCCAGGAAGCACAGAGAGTCCCAAACAGGATAAACCCAAGGAGGAACATGCCAAGACACATATTAAACAAACTATCAAAATATTAAATACAAAGAAAAAATATTAAAAGCAGCAAGGGAAAAACAACAAATAACACAAAAGGGAATCCACATAAGGTTAACAGCTGATCTTTCAGCAGAAACTCTGCAAGCCAGAAGGGAGTGGCAGGACATATTTAAAGTGATGAAGGAGAAAAACCTACAACCAAGATTACTCTACCCAGCAAGGATCTCATTCAGATTTGATGGAGAAATTAAAACCTTTACAGACAAGCAAAAGCTAAGAGAATTCAGCACCACCAAACCAGCTTTACAACAAATGCTAAAGGAACTTCTCTAGGCAGGAAACACAAGACAAGGAAAAGACCTACAATAACAAACCCAAAACAATTAAGAAAACAGTAATAGGAATATACATATTGATAATTACCTTAAATGTAAATGGATTAGATGCCCCAACCAAAAGACACAGACTGGCTGAATGGATACAAAAACAAGACCCGTATATATGCTGTCTACAAGAGACCCACTTCAGACCTAGGGACACATACAGACTGAAAGTGAGGGGATGGAAAAAGATATTCCATGCAAACCGAAATCAAAAGAAAGCTGGAGTAGCAATTCTCATATCAGACAGAATAGACTTTAAAATAAAGACTATCACAAGAGACAAAGAAGGACACTATATAATGATCAAGGGATCGATCCAAGAAGACATAATAATTGCAAATATTTATGCACTCATCAGAGGAGCACCTCAATACATAAGGCAAATACTAACAGCCATAAAAGGGGAAATCGACAGTAACACAATCATAGTAGGGGACTTTAACACCCCACTTTCACCAATGGACAGATCATCCAAAATGAAAATAATTAAGGAAACACAAGCTTTAAATGATACATTAAACAAGATGGACTTCATTGATATTTATAGGACATTCCATGCAAAAACAACAGAATACACTTTCTTCTCAAGTGCTCATGGAACATTCTCCAGGATAGGTCATATCTTGGGTCACAAATCAAGCCTTGGTAAATTTAAGAAAATTGAAATCGTATCAAATATCTTTTCCGACCACAATGCTATGAGACTAGATATCAATTACAGGAAAAGATCTGTAAAAAATACAAACACATGGAGGCTAAACAATACACTACTTAATAACCAAGAGATCGCTGAAGAAATCAAAGAGGAAATCAAAAAATACCTAGAAACAAATGACAATGAAAACACGACGACCCAAAACCTAGGGATGCAGCAAAAGCAGTTCTGAGAGGGAAGTTTATAGCAATACAATCCTACCTTAAGAAACAAGAAACATCTCAAATAAACAACCTAACCTTACACCTAAAGCAATTAGAGAAAAAGAACAAAAAACCCCCAAAGTTAGAAGAAGGAAAGACATCATAAAGATCAGATCAGAAATAAATGAAAAAGAAATGAAGGAAACAATAGCAAAGATCGATAAAACTAAAGCTGGTTCTTTGAGAAGATAAACAAAATTGATAAACCATTAGCCAGACTCATCAAGAAAAAAAAGGAGTAGACTCAAATCAATAGAATTAGAAATGAAAAAGGAGAAGTAAAAATTGACAATGCAGAAATACAAACGATCATGAGAGATTACTATAAGCAACTCTATGCCAATAAAATGGACAACCTGGAAGAAATGCACACATTCTTAGAAATGCACAACCTTCCGAGACTGAACCAGGAAGAAATAGAAAATATGAACAGACCAATCACAAGCACTGAAATTGAAACTGTGATTTAAAATCTTCCAACAAAAAAAGCCCAGGACCAGATGGCTTCACAGGTAAATTCTATCAAACATTTAGAGAAGAGCTAACACCTATCCTTCTCAAACTCTTCCAAAATATAGCAGAGGCAGGATCACTCCCAAACTCATTCTACGAGGCCACCATCACGCTGATACCAAAACCAGACAAAGATGTCACAAAGAAAGAAAACTACAGGCCAATATCACTGATGAACATAGATGCAAAAATCCTAACCAAAATACTAGCAAACAGAATCCAACAGCACATTAAAAGGATCATACACCATGATCAACTGGGGTTTTATCCCAGGAATGCCAGTATTCTTCAATATACGCAAATCAATCAATGTGATACACCATATTAACAAATTGAAGGAGAAAAACCATATGATCATCTCAATAGATGCAGAGAAAGCTTTCAACAAAATTCAACACCAATTTATGATAAAAACCCTCCAGAAAATAGGCATAGAGGGAACTTTCCTCAATATAATAAGACCATATATGACAAACCCACAGCCAACATTGTCCTCAATGGTGAAAAACTGAAAACATTTCCACTAAGATCAGGAACGAGACAAGGTTGTCCACTCTCACCACTATTATTCAACATAGTTTTGGAAGTGTTAGCCACAGCAATCAGAGAAGAAAAAGAAATAAAAGGAATCCAAATTGGAAAATAAGAAGTAAAGCTGTCACTGTTTGCAGATGACATGATACTATACGTAGAGAATCCTAAAGATGTTACCAGAAAACTACTAGAGCTAATCAATGAATTTGGTAAAGTAGCAGGATACAAAATTAATGCACAGAAATCTCTTGCATTCCTATACACTAATGATGAAAAATCTGAAAGTGAAATTAAGAAAACACTCCCATTTACCATTGCAACAAAAAGAATAAAATATCTAGGAATAAACCTACCTAAGGAGACAAAAGACCTGCATGCAGAAAATTATAAGACACTGATGAAAGAAATTAAAGATGATATGAACAGATGGAGAGATATACCATCTTCTTGGATTGGAAGAATCAACATTGTGAAAATGACTATACTACCCAAAGCAATCTACAGATTCAATGCAATCCCTACCAAACTGCCAAGGGCATTTTTCACAGAACTAGAACAAAAAATTTCACAATTTGTATGGAAACACAAAAGACCCCGAAGAGCCAAATCAATGTTCAGAAAGAAAAACGGAGCTGGAGGAATCAGGCTCCCTGACTTCAGACTATACTACAAAGCTACAGTAATCAAGACAGTATGGTACTGGTACAAAAACAGATATATAGATCAATGTAACAGGATAGAAAGCCCAGAGATAAACCCACGCACATATGGTCACCTTATCTTTGATAAAGGAGGCAAGAATGTACAGTGGAGAAAAGACAGCCTCTTCAATAAGTGGTGCTGGGAAAACTGGACAGGTACATGTAAAAGTATGAGATTAGAACACTCCCTAACACCACACACAAAAATAAACTCAAAATGGATTAAAGACCTAAATGTAAGGCCAAACACTATCAAACTCTTAGAGGAAAACATAGGCAGAACATTCTTTGACATAAATCACAGCAAGATCCTTTTTGACCCACCTCCTAGAGAAATGGAAATAAAAACACAAATAAACAAATGGGACCTAATGAAACTTAAAAGCTTTTGCACAGCAAAGGAAACCATAAACAAGACCAAAAGACAACCCTCAGAATGGGAGAAAATATTTGCAAATGAAGCAACTGACAAAGGATTAATCTCCAAGATTTACAAGCAGGTCATGCAGCTCAATATCAAAATAACAAACAACCCAATCTAAAAATGGGCAGAAGACCTAAACAGACATTGCTCCAAAGAAGATATACAGATTGCCAACAAACACATGAAAGAATGCTCAGCATCATTAATCATTAGAGAAATGCAAATCAAAACTACAATGAGATATCATCTCACACCGGTCAGAATGGCCATCATCAAAAAATCTACAAACAACAAATGCTGGAGAGGGTGTGGAGAAAAGGGAACCCTCTTGCACTCTTGGTGGGAATGTAAATTGATACAGCCACTATGGAGAACAGTATGGAGGTTCCTTAAAAAACTACAAATAGAACTACCATACGACCCAGCAATCCCACTACTGGGCATATACCCTGAGAAAACCATAATTCAAAAAGAGTCATGTACCAAAATGTTCACTGCAGCTCTATTTACAATAGCCAGGATATGGAAGCAACCTAAGTGTCCATCAATAGATGAATGGATAAAGAAGATGTGGCACATACATACAATGGAATATTACTCAGCCATAAAAAGAAACGAAGTTGAGTTATTTGTAGTGAGGTGGATGGACCTAGAGTCTGTCATACAGAGTGAAGTAAGTCAGAAAGAGAAAAACAAATACCGTATGCTAACACATATACATGGAATCTAAGGGAAAAAAAAAAGTCAGGAAGAACCCAGGGGCAAGACAGGAATAAAGACATAGACCTACTAGAGAATGGACTTAAGGATATGGGGAGGGGGAACGGTAAGCTGTGACAAAGTGAGAGTGTGGCAAGGACATATATACACTACCAAACGTAAAATAGATAGCTAGTGGGAAGCAGCCGCATAGCACAGGGAGATCAGCTCGGTGCTTTGTGACCACCTAGAGGGGTGGGATGGGGAGGGTGGGAGGGAGGGAGATGCAAGAGGGAAGAGATATGGGAACATATGTGTATGTATAACTGATTCACTTTGTTATAAAGCAGAAACTAACACACCATTGTAAAGCAATTATACTCCAATAAAGATGTTAAAAAAAAAAAAAAGAACACTGAAGCTGATATATGGGCGCATCAGCTCTAACTCCATCTATACCAGTGTTCTTTAAGACTCTTAGCCCCTTTGAGCCTCAGATGCCTCCAATGGAAAATGAGAGGTCAGACTAGATCATAAGTGGTAGTTAGTTTCTTCCCTCACATTAATTCCAATGAATTGATAATGACTTATTGAAGCATTATGCTAAGTAAGAATGATTCTGAGGCTGATACTGGACAAAAGTGCAGAGTATCATCGATGATTTGCTAAGTCTTCCATAAGCACAAATGGGAGAGTAGCTATATGTATGCAATATACTTTCCTTATTTGACTAAGGGATCACTAGGGTTTCTTTTAGTTACAGTCTATAAAGAATTTCATATGACAAAATATCATAAGATCTTTTATACAAAATGCTTTGTAGTATATACTGCCTATAAAGCAACTCTTACATTTACAGTTACTTACCTACATGACACTGTTCCCTTAACAATGCCTAAATAGATTGATAGACTTTAAATTTATTAATTTATTCGTTTTATCTTCAGCAGTAAGACCAACTCTTCTCTTTATAATACAAACATCAATGAAGCCCAGAAAACAAATGCACCAAATAACTAGAAAAAAAATAATATGTAGCTAATGTCAAGCCACTGATCAGGAATCATAATTGAGACTCAGAACCTTAAAGTTATCATTCAAACAACAGGGAAATGAAAACAATCTTCTTTTAATAAATGTCTTATGTGTGTGGGCAAACTGCAGTAGCTTGCCTACAATAACTATCAATATCATCTCACTCTGAAGATGGCTGAGGTGAAAGATAATTCTGCCAATCTTTCTGTGGCCACCGAAAAGCACAAAAAAATAAAAGTCTCTTTAATGAAAACATATTACTTCCATGTAACAAGCAACTAATTCTTCAACTAATAAGTGTAGCACTGGGTTGTGTCATAAGACTTGAAGTTTAGTTCATCTCTGCCACTAGGTCTTGGTTAATCCTCAAACACAGTTGCCCCATTAAAAAAGAAAACCTTGTGAAATGCAGAAGCGGTCAGTTGTGTTGCATAAATCCTTGAAGAGATTTTAGACCTGTTGTTAGTTGTCTTTTGTAGGTAGCCATGGTTGGCTTCATGTAACCACTCATTTTTCAAGGTGAATTCTAGACCTGGGTAAAGAAAGCAAAATCTTGTCCTTATGAAGACTATACTTTTCATTGCCTTATTTTTTGTCCCAGGTAGACATAAATCCTAGCTTGATTGTATACTAGTAAATCATATGTAATCACAGTGAATTTGTAAATGAAAAAGTTTGGGCAAAGATAGTGACTTGTCCAAAATCACACAATGATTCAATGAAGAAGTTAAGTGTCCCAATTCCCAGATCTTATTTCAACTGAATAATGGCATGACTGTTATAAGGCACAATTAGGATATACATTGTATATCCTAAATATTATAAGCAAACTCAAATGAAAGCATACAATGTTTAGTTTCTAGAGTGACAACCAGAAATGTTAAGCTTACTCGACTCCAGTATTCCATAAAACATCTCAGTTCTATGTCAAATGAGTTACACCCACAATACTTTTTTTTTTACTATCCAGAACTAGAAAAACCTAAAATAAAAAGATAATTAAATAAAATATTTTTCTGCTATCTTATGTTTTAGTCAATGACCACATTCCTAAGTTACAAAGTTCATGGGGAAAAAATACTTTTACATTGAAATAACTGTTATTAAAAGTGAACTCTCTTAGAATGAAAACAGATCAGATGTGACAAATCTCTAAGGAATTAATGTTGTTCGAGCCATCACTTTGTGAGGAAGATGTGTTTTGTTTTGATTGATTTAGAAAATTGTAATAAATAAAAACTGCTCAGTTTGAATATGATGTTGATTCTCTATGCATGACAACATATGACAAAAAATTTTTCACTTCAGCCTAAAAAATGTAGTATTTATCTTCAAATAGATGTGTGAATAGATGTGTAATTTCAGTTTTTCTTCTTTATCTCTAAATATTTAAATGCTTAATTAAAAAATATTGTTCATTAATGTATTAATTACCTGGCTTCAGTAATATTTCCAGTATCCAACTATAGTCCATTTCAAGTTTAAGAAATATGAAAGGCCACTTTGAATCTTTGCTAAGAGAAGAGTGTCTATATTTATCCACATGGTTTTGTACAGAGGGAATGTAATATCTAACAAGGAGTAGGGGATCTGTAGGTTTATTACATTTTTTGAAAGTCAAATTTCATTTAAAACTACTTTTAAATAATATTATGAGAATATTCCAAGATAAAAATTGAAGAAAAGAAAAATAAGGTTAAATTTTTATCAAATTTATCTGGCCTTCCCTGAAGTTCTTTGTTATCTCCATAGACTTGGTCTAAATGTTTAGATCTGCCCAAACAGGGTCCATGCTGAGATCCACTTCAAAATGGCTCTAACATGTCAAAATACTAACATGTCAGGTTCAAAAAGTGATTTAATAGTTGTTTCTCTACTATTTTGAGAAACTAATTCAAGCAAGGACTGTTCCTTGATTTGCTGCACTGCCTTGTCTTTACAGGACGAGATCCCATTTTCAGTTTGGCCTCTAAGAGGCATGATCGGCCCCAGGCAAGTCGATTAAGAAGGCTTCCTTTTAATTGCAGCACAACCAGTACAATTCACCTGCTGCTGCTGTTTCTCCAGAATTTCAACTGGCATGAATGTATCAAGTTGTTAAACAATATTACATAGGCTGTAGTTTAAATAAGTGGCTTTATAAATAGAATAAAATATTATAATGAGTATAATACTTCACTTAGAAAAGGAAGAAAAACATCTAGTAGATTTTGTCATGTGTGATGTTCCCTTTTTTGGTGTCAATAGGAACTAAATGGTGCAAAGCCTTCAGCACCATTTTTTTAATTTATTTTATTGAAGTACAGTTGATGCACAATGCTGTGTTAATTAATGCTATACAGCAAAGTGATTCACTCTTACATATATATATATACGTTCTTTTTCATATTCTTTTCCATTATGGTTTATCACAGGATATTGAATATAGCTCCTTGTGCTATACAGTAGGACCTTGTTGTTTATCCCTTCTATTATATAATAGTTTACATCTGCTCATAGTAATAGCATTATTTTTAAATAATCATGTTTATTTAGCATCTTAGTGCAAAGAGAGAATTTTCAGAAATTAGGACCCCCAAATCCTAGAGTAAGACTTCAATTCAAATGACATTTTTTTCTGTTCATCATGAAAGGCAGGAAGAGGGTAAACAGAGCAAACAGGGATGGCAAGACAAACAAGTATAAGGTCTCCTGGTTTTTACAATCTAGTTATTGAGCTAAGACATATATACACTTTAAAAGCATAGACAAACAAAAACAAAAGACTGGACTTCATTTGGAAGAGGTAAGGCTTAGACCTCCTTAAAGGGCAGTACCCGGACAGATTACGTGGAGAGACTTCTAGGTCTAGTCTGAGGTTTTCAGGCCTTGCTAACATTGTGGACATGGATGAAAGATTATTAATAGAAATAACATGAATTTCTTAGCCCCACAACCTAATGCCAGGCCTCCTTCCTTAAGAATGTCTGTAAATCCTCAAAGAGTCTCAGTATCATTCATTCCTGACTTCTACTTGGGAACCCCTCTCTGGGACAGAATAAAGCCACATGGCTGTCCTTACTACTGGTGGCCTCAGGACAGACCGTAGGGAGGTGACCTCCAAGAGCTGCCTGCCCCCAAGGGGGTCACAGTGCCCTGCACTCCCTGGAGTCCTCCTGAGCCAAAATCACACTGACGAGTGAGAGTGCGATGGAGCCTTCTTTTCCCCACTCTGTGGCAACTTATTTCAACTAAGCACCAGCACTACGCTCATGAAAACAGGTTCTTCAGCCCTGTCTGTGCCCCTCTTCGCCAGGCCGGGAATGCCAGTATAAGGGACAGACGGCATGCTATAATGGCTGTGCCAGGATAACTCCCAGGGGCTTCGCTAATTGCTCCCCTCCAGCCTCAGCCTAGAGCTCCCAGGCAAAGCAACTCCTTATGACTCACCCACTTGTTGATCACCCATACTCAGACATGGTTTAATGGCACCTAAACAGGAACTTCTGCAAACAAGAACCATGTAAAGGGGGACTTCCCTGGCGGTCCAGTGGTTAAGACTTCCCCTTCCAGTGCAGGAGGTGCGGGTTCAATCCCTGGTCGGGGAGCTAGGATCCCACGTGCCTTGCAGCCAAGAAGCCAAGACATAGAACAGAAGCAATATTGTAACAAATTAAATAAAGACTTTTAAAAAATTTTAAAAAGAACCAAGCAAAGGTGTCAAGGCACTCAGTAGATTGACTTACTTATGTTAGAAGATTTGCAGTGATGATTGTGGCAGAGAGGCTGGCCAAATAAAAGTCCTGTGGCAGATGGTGTTCAAATACTAATTGCTGACGTGGATTGAGCCCTGACCACTTGGTGCAAAATGCTTTATGCAGGTCCTATCATTACCCATTTTAAAAACGAGAAACTAAAGTTTAAAAAAATTAATTTGTCAAGATCACTCAACTAGCATGTGTCAGAGCTGAGAATCAAAGTATGTCTAGCTAATGCCAGAGTCTCTGTACATAAGCACTAGACTATATCAGGGTTGTGAGGGTCAGTGAGGGGTTATGAACAAATGATGGCATGAGGAAAGCAGCACTGTAGAAATGCCGGATCACGGGGAACAATGAACAGGAGAGACCAGAGGGGTGAGAAACTGAATTAAAATTGTAGTTAAGTGGGGCTCATGTTGCTTTCATTTAGTGTGAAGTCACAAAAGTTCAGTCCTAATATATAGCAATAGTTAAACTTTCTCATTGCACTATGAGTTTTCCTTGATAAATAGACTAAAGCAGTCACCAGGAATACCAGCATTACACTTAAGTTTTACAATTACAGGCACAAAGATCTCTGTGTTAATGATTAACAAAAAGTAAGAAAAAACATTTGTTTATGTTATAAAAACCCTACCACCAACAACAAAGTTACCCAAGATGATTGAGAAACATCTTAACACCACTATATACCTATTAGAATGGCTAAAATAGAACAAGTAACACCTGGTGCTGGTGAAGATGCAGAGCAACCGGAATTCTCGTAGTTGCTGGTAAGAGACTAAATGGTACACCCACTAAGAAAAATGGCTTGCCAGTTTCTCATAAAGTTAAACATACACTTAATATAAAATCCAGCAATCCTACTCCTAGGTGTTTACCTAAGTGAAATGAAAACCTCTGTTCATACCAAAAAAAAAGCCCTATATGTAAATATTTATATCAACTTCATTCATAATCACTAAAAGCTACAAACAAACCACAGGTCCCTCATAGAAGAATGGATAAACAGTGGTACATCCATACTATGAAATACTACTCAGCAATAAAGAAGAACAAACTATTGACTAATACATGCAACAAATGGATGAATCTCAAGTGCTTTATGCTAAGTGAAAGAAGCCAGATTCCAGAGGCTAAACAGTATATGATTCCATTCATTTATATGACATTCTGGAAAAGGCAAAACAAATCAGTGATTGTCAGGTGGTAAAGGTGGGGAAGATGTGGCTTTAAAGAGATAGCATAAGGTAATGTTTCGGGGGAGGAGTACTGTAAATGTTATGTATCAATTCTGCTGATGGCTCCGTGACCCTACGCATTTGCCAAAACTCATGGAACTGTACACTAAAAAAGTGAATCTTACTATAGTTAAATTAAAATAAATTTTAAAATAAAAAAGAAACATCTCTCCTACAACTAAGCGTAAGACAAAGTTTCACGTTTTCTAAATGTTAAAACCACTGAAACATCACTTCACAGAGCACCATCTACAAACAAGATAATGTAACTGAGTATTTAAACCAAAAACTAGGCTATAATTTTTCAAAAATTATATACAAGGCATAAAAACATACTTATTAAAAGCATAAGTGGTTGGCCAGAATGTTGTTTACCACCTCTGAATAGCTATAAAATGTTTATAGATTTTTATACCTTTTACAAATAAAGTGGAGTAAATTCATGCAAAGTTACCTTTCTAGGAGAAGCTGTCAAACTTTGCACTTTTGGCCAAAAGGGAATTTGTTACTTCCTGTTATGTTAAATTTGGCACTAAAGCCTGAATGAACCACCCCAAATGGGCTATTTACTATGATAAATACTATTTCTTAACAAGAAGAAAACTGGTGGCCTGAGAAGATAACTGCTGAGATTTTAATGCACTCTTTGAAACACTCTGACACACCCTGCTAGAGAGAATAATTTAATATCAACAGAAGTCAGGCTCAAAATTCCATTTCCTATAAAAGATCATCAAAAAACAAATACAGTTTAATTCACGAAACATGTATTAAGTATTTACTATATGCCAAGTACGGTTATAGCCACTAGGTAAACAGAATTGAAAAAGAATACAATATTTGCCTTTAAAGAATGTACAGACTAGCAGGAGACAGAGGTGTATAAACAGTTAACACTTGCATACAATAATTTAAGTGTAATGATAGAAGTGTGTTCAGGGTACAGGGATGACCAGAGGAAAAAGTGACAGTCTGAGTATCTAACAAAAAGGATATCAACAAGATCCTAGGACTCCCTGAAATCTGCTTTCAGTGATAACTGCAATTCTAACAGCAATAAATGGAAGGCTGAATGGATTGAAGAGTCCACTCCTTGATTTTTGCACAAAGGGCTGTGCAAAGAGAGAAAAAGAAAAGAAGAAAGGTCTTCTCATAGCTCATGTTAAGTCCCTACAAGTAACCATCCTACTAAAAATTAAGAGAGAAAAGCATGAATGTCTCACTTCCTCTGTGTGTTAGCTGTGGTCACAGATAGCACATAATTCCAACTCACTATTTCTAGTAAGGTTGACTAGCACCCCAAAGCTCTCACCATGGGTTAAACAAGTAAAAGTGACCATTCTGAAATGATAGAATTCCCACTATCTCCTATGTTTTCAAGTGCTTTCTTTCCTGAAACTTCTAGCCCTATCAAGTAAGACTACCCAGGGGACCTTCTTTCCTCCCTTATTTTTATCCATCACAAATATTAATTCCAGGTGTGTACAGCATGGTCAAGTGTCAGGAAAGAAATCATCAGAATGTGTTAAAAACAAAACGGTATGGTAAAAACACAAGTGCTACATATTTGAGGAGCAGCACCATGTTTTCGAAATGGGAAAGGCTTTACAGCTAGAAGATCTGGGTTCAGATCCTGCCTCTTCCACTTACTAGCTCCACGGCTTTAGACAACTTACCTTACCTGTCTGAATGTCAAGTGTCCTTACCTGAAAAATATTGGCATGATTATTCGTAGGGTAGGTACCATATAGGAATGAATCTCAAGCCTGCTACATGCCAGAACTCAGCTGCCCCCCACACTGAGATTCTATTTTCATTGGTCTAGGGTGGGGCCTGGATCGGAAAACAAGCTCCCCAAGCTGTTCTACTGTGCAGCTGGGGTGACAACCACTAGATTACAGTATTTGAGAGAACTCCCTAAACTTTAATTCAGTGCTACATTTAGCGGTTTATTATTGTGTTTAAAAAGTACCATTGAACTCATCCTGTTATGCAAGTTGCATGTTCTGAGAGAGCACTAGTAATTCAAGAGCTAAATTTGATGTTTGTCTAAAATGCCTCACTTGACAAGCAAATCATCTTTATCATCAGCAACTGAGAACTGTTCTAAAGAGCTGAATAGAACATATACAATAAATGACTAAAAGCCAATTAATGTGTCAAATATAAAATGACTTAGATGGTGGGATAAAGTTCATACTGCTTGAAATCAGGTACCATGCTTTGTAAAAATATTTCCAGCATAATGTATAATGCATGGAACTCAATAAATATTTGTTAAATGAATAAATGAATGTGAGAATGAATGAATGAATAAGATAAATAATTTCTACAGGAATTTACCAAGAGTGTCAAAGACGGGAGTGTAGGGGAAGGTATTTCTATTGGAAAAATGAGTCTCAGGGGCCCACCAGTGAGGCTACTATAATAAGCCTATAATGAAGAAACCTGAACTTCTCTTTGAAAAGTAAATTAAGCAGCTCTTGGCATTTCCAATTAAATCTTTTGACTAGTAACCTACCCTATACCCCATTCTTGGCCCCAATCCTCACTATCCTCCAATCTTGTTACAATAACCATCAGCAGGAGGGTAGCCTTTCTAAAACAAATTTCACTGTTATTAGGAGCATTACAAAAGGCTTGCTTTCTGAGCGTGTATACCTGCTTAGGAGCTAACAAATGCATAGTATAAACCAAAGAAGAAAAAGGACATGGATCTACCCAACTAGATCAGCCAATGGGCCTGGGAGATAAATGGACCCAATGCACATATACCATTTCACATTCTCCAAAATAACCCTAGATGGTTGCAGCAGAGCTTAAATTAAGGAATATTTATTGCTGAGTTTATTATTTTTTAATATCCTTTTTCTGAGCACCTAGCAACTAAAGTGATAAGTACCTTCAAACTTGCAAGGATAAATGCTACCAATATCTAGGCTGAATTATCCATTTGTATGTTTGAAGCCTGAATTATTCATTTACATTTTTTATTTCTTAAAGAGGAGAATAAGCAACATGACAAAGAAAGGAGATACTAAAACTTTTCATTGATATACATTTGAAGGTTTTCAAGGTGGTAGAAAGCCAAAAGGCTCCTTAAGCAACAGATTTATTCTACAATCTAATTAATATTCACCAACTATATTATTTATGAAACAAAACAATACATCTAGGGAATGCAACTGCATACAAGCCAAAGTAAGCATATGAATGAGTGAAAAAATCTTACAAAATTAGGCTAGGAAAAGTATGTACACCGAAAAATAATTTTTCTTCAAAACCGCACTCAAATATTGAGAACAATGGGTGGGTCCTCTTTAATTGCTGGTTTTATAATAAAGCAAATGTTAAATTAGGGTGACAGTGTGAGCTTTCCATGAGACCTCTGCCAACAACAATCTAGGGCATCAATCTCTCATTTGAAAAGGAATGAAGTGCTTCCTATATCTATGTGCAAATGATTATGCAGACCATGCAAATTCTAGACCAATAAGCTTACCAATTTAATTAATTAATTAAATTCCATATTAATATCCAGTTATTCTCCAAATGATATCTTAAGACTAACATTGATTTATTTATTCCCATTTCCTTTTTAATAACAACAAGCACAAGCTTATCAATGATCACCAAAATAGGGCATGTCACTAGGATGTGAGAAGAAAATTTCAGAATGTCTGTTTTATCAAAAAATAGAAAGAAATTAAGCTTTACTGATATTTAACAGAGATTACAATGGCCCCTCCCCTGTCTGTATGTCATGAGATACGTAGAAGGAAGGAACCAGCCATGAGATACGTAGAAGGAAGTGGGAGGAGTTGATGGTGAAGCCCTAACTCCTCTCCTAGCCTTACAGCACATTGCAAAGTACCATAGTTTGTATAGCCACAGTTAATTTACAGATTATATTACCTAGTTTTATCTAAACTAAGCCTACAAAATAGAAAAATGAAAAAAACATTCTTGCAATGAAACAGTGGATCGACAATTATATTAACAATATAAGCATAAAGAAACGATGAAGCTGTCACCTCTGCCCCTATGGTGAGTTCTTCATCCATGATTTAAGTCAGACCCGACAAGAAGTCAGGCAAAAATTTTTTTAATTTACTAAAATATGGATTTTCAACACACCATCATTAATGGTAAAGGTCACCTTGAGTACAAAGAGTGCCTTGAGATAGCATGTAATGATAGCCCAAAGCTACTGTGATTAACAAACCTTTTTAAAATGTTGCTTATTTCACCTTTATCCCATTCTCCTTTACGTGTGTTATACTCTTTACATCCTGTATTAGTTCAACACTATGTGTATATAATTTATAGTGAAGAGGGCGCCCTACACATTCTTATTCTCCAAGTCACTCTGTCCTCTCACAGCCTCCACACCATCACCTGCAGGAGTTATAGCCCCAAAGCTCTATATGCTCCATCCCCACGACATTCACAGCCTCATAACTTTGGAGACCATCAAATATAATTCCATCAAGTTCTCTGTCACCACAGGAAACCCAAAGTTCCTAGATTGTCCTTTACCACTAGATATCTCTGATCTCTGCATCCCTTAATCTTATCCTATCTTCCTATACCCAACCCAAGTTCAGAACCCATTATACTGTGTTCTCTTGAGATGATAAAGTCCCTTATATGTTCCATATCCTTCTGAATAATGTTGCCACCTTTTTGCTCTCATTAAAACCCAGCTGGAGCAAGGAGTGATGTCAGCAAAATGGCCACTTAGGAATTTCTAGTGCCCATCCTCTCCCCAAATCATCAATCTGAATTTATTGAATCAATCTGTGAGTGCAAATAACTTCACAAGAGCTAAGGATTCTAGGTGAGAGGTTACAGTGACTGAGTGAAGCACAGAAATAAGAAAACACATGTTAAGGATGGTAGGAAAGATAGATTCACACTGCTCCCATCAGCCTCCCCTCAAGTCCAGGTGGTCCAACCTGGAAAGAGATACCCTCCCTGAGAGAGAAGGAGAGTGAAGTGAGTGCCCAACTCCACCATGGACCCTAGCACCTGCACACTCCAGCACCGGGCCAACTTCTACAGCTCTAGGGGGGTCCTGTGGCCCAAGAAGGTTCTTACAGGCTCCCACAAACCCAGGTTCCCAGCACAGCTTAGCACCAGCCAGCTCCCATAGCCCCAGCTCCTGTAGCACCAGGCTCCCAGTCTACCATGGTGCCGGCCAGCTCCCATGGCACCAAGCTCCCAGCTCACCACAGCACTAGGTAGTTCATGCAGCCCTGAGCAGCTCCTATGACACCAGGTTCCTGATGGGCTCCTGCAAAACCAGGCTTCCAGCATATCCCAGTGCCAGCCAGCTCCCACAACCCCAAGTAGTTCCTGAGGCTCCAGCTCCAAGAACCCAGGCTACCACAGGCTCAAGCTTTCAACCCACATCAGCACCAGGCCAGCACTCACAGACCTAGAATCTAGACTGGCTCCCACAGGCTATTATCTAAGCCACCTCAATACCAGGCCAGTCCCCATGACCCCAGCCTCAAGACTAGCACCCATGGACCATCCCAGCATCAGACCTGCCCACACAGACTCAATCTCCAGGCTGAACTCAAGGTTCTGGATTATAGGCTGCGCCCCCAAAGCCCCAGGCTCCAGGCTTGGCCTAGTGCCAGACCAGACCCCATGGTCCCAATCTTCAGGCTGACTCCTGAAAAACCAGGCTGCCATCCCATACCAGTGATAAACTGGCCCAGTGGAACCATTGGCCAGGCCCACCCCAGTGTTCCCAGTGTCTGGTTAGCCCATGTGAATGCAAGATTCATATCTGCCCATGAAGATCCAAGTCCCAGGCCCATCACTACAGACTCAAACACCAGGCCCACCCCAGCAGATCCAGGTAACAGGATGATCCCCAAGTACCCAAGCACAAGGCCTGCCCAACTGCTGACCCAGACACAAGACCTCCACCCAAGGACTCCAGCAGCAAGCTCACCCACAGACAACCATACAGCTCAAGCAGAATGTCTGGATGGGCTGACTGGTGAAGGCTCTGCCTGCCAAAACCAGTCTATAAACACTTGGAGTGGTGCCTACTTCCTCAAATGTGCAGACAATAATGCAAGGCCACAAGGATCATGAAAAAAATCAAGAAACATGACACCACCAAAGAACCTAATAAAACTCCAATGACTGTCCGTAAAGAAATAGAGATCTATGAACTGTCAGACAAAAAATTCAGAAGACTCCTCTTAAAGAAACTGAGGAAACTACAAGAAAACAAAGATAGAAAACTATATGAAATTAGGAAAACAATGCATGAACAAAATGAAAAGTTCAACAAACAAATAGAAACCATTAAAACACACACACACACAAACAGAAATCCTAGAGTTGAAAAATAAAAAAGAATTTAATAGGGATCTTCAACAGCAGAGTCAATCAAGCAGAAGAAAGAATTAGTGACCTAGAACACAGTTAATTTGAAATCATCCAGTCAGAGGAGCAAAAACAAAAAAGAACTGTAAAAAGTTAAGAAAGCCTACATGAATTATGAGATATCATTAAAAGAAACAATTTATATACTATTGGAGTCTCAGAAGGAGAAGAAAGGGAGAAAGGAGCAGAAAGCTTATTTAAAGAAATAATGGCTGAGAATTTCCCAAACCTGAGAAGAGATTTGGATATCCAAGTTCATGAAGCTAACAAGTAAACCCAAAATTTTAGCCTAAAATGATCTTCTCTAAGACACATCATAATAAAACTGTCTAAAATCAAAGACAAAGGGAGAATTTTTAAAGCAGCAAGAGAAAAAAATAATTACATATAAGGAACCCCCAAAAGGCTATCAGCAGATTTCTCAGCAGAAATCTTGCAGGCCAGGAAAAAGTAGGATGATATATTCAAAGTGCTGAAAGAAAAAAAACTGTCAACCATGAATATTTTACCTGGCAAAGTTGCCTTTCAGAAGTAAAGGAGAGATAAAGACTTTTGCAAACAAACAAAAGCTGATTATCCATCAGTTGAACCTTGAAGGGTATGTAAGGTTGCTATTGTCATCTAATGAATAGAGACCAGGGATGTTGCTAAAATCCTACAATGCACAGCACAGTCATCAAAATGAAAAATTATCCAACACTAAATGTCAATAACTCTGAGGTTGAGAAACCCTGTCTTAATGAAAAGAATACTCCTCTGTCTCACTGAGAGTGGTCAATGACAATCATGTTAATTAGAAATGATTTTGGCTAACAAAACTTGAAACAAATGGTAGTTTATTTTCCTGAAATCAAATTTATAAAAATGACTGCCCACAGTTAAACATCAAGGGCTAATAGCCTCAAGGTCACAAGATGGCTGCTACAGCTACAGGCATCACTACCACATTCAAGGAAGAATGTAGGGATGGAGGAGAAAGCAGTGAGCACTAGCCACATCTGTGCCTTTTATCAGGAAAGCAAAACCTAACATCTCAGTGGGAAGATCTACCTTTAAGGGACTTAGTAGACAATTTTAAAAGTGGCACTTGCTTCTTTAATTGACCCACTGGTCACACATTCTGCTTTACGTTATGCTGTGATTAGATATTAATTTAGGAAGTGAACAAAAGGAACTGGTAAGCCAAGTACCTCTCTTTTTCTATAGAGTGGAGAGATAAACTAAAAAGCTATTGATCAGAGACTAACATAGTGAAAAATCTTGGAAACCCTCTTCAGGGAACACCTGGGAAAGCAGTTTAGTTACAGACAACAATCAGCTGTTTGCAGGAAAAGCCATTCCTGACTAGCCTGCTGGGGTCCTTCAGCGATATTACGGCCTTGATAAGGGAAATTCAGTATATGTCAAAGCTCAGAGATATATGTTAGAGCCCATAGGTATGATGCCTTTTGAATCTATACAAAGCCAGTGGTATAAATTCAAGACTCTCTGACTTACATTTAAAATGAAAGAGGCATGTTTGCGATCCAATGTGCAGATAAAAAGAGGCCTCTTCCTCTGGGGAAGAACATATCCTAACCAGTCTAATATACTTTAATTTGGATTTCTGTTTGGTACATAAACAACATGGACCCTGCTAAACTTTATATAAGCCCCAGCAGATGTAATATGTTCAGATGTTCAAATGGATATAAAAAGATTCAACCTCTGAGATTGCTGCTGAAAGAAAACTTATGAACTAGAAAGTAAAATCTGTGCACATCAGCCAGTAGAAAGAGGAAAGAAGGTATCTATTAAGAAGGAGGTAATGAGAAGCCAGCAAGAGGGAAGTTTGTCACAATAGGTTAAGAGTTGGGACTGGATGAAGCCTCCCAGGTCTTTTCAGTTCAGCATGTCTAGAGGGAGATGCTATAGTTAAAGTAATTTCATATGATAAACTTGAATTTCTCATCTTAATACTTTCCAAAGAAAATTTTCTTCACTGATATTTAACAACTGATTAAAGTAACGGTTCTGGAAATTTTCAGAAAAATTATTTTCAAACTCTTAAGGTTTGCTGAAAACTAAGGTTCAAATTTTTGGTTCAGTCTATTCTTTTTCTGCAGAAAGGTATTATTTTATAGAACGTTTTATGCTCTTTAAAATTTATTTAGTTACTATCGTAATAGGTAGGATAAAAGGGCAATTTCTTGGGGGCATTTTGGACTGTGAATGGGTAACTGAGCAATTATGAGATTCATGTCAGATAATGGGCACCTGATGCATTTCTGTTGCCATTCATCAAATTCTATTGTCATTTGCCCACAATGACAAATACAGA
Organism: Eschrichtius robustus; assembly: GCF_028021215.1. Classification (NCBI taxonomy): domain Eukaryota; kingdom Metazoa; phylum Chordata; class Mammalia; order Artiodactyla; family Eschrichtiidae; genus Eschrichtius; species Eschrichtius robustus. The sequence continues at coordinate 73,101,494 of NC_090830.1, forward strand.
GCTTCTTTGCTGTATTTATGCACCAAACTATGCACCAACCATTTAAAAAGGAGCTAAAAACGTATGTCTAGGACTTCCAAATATAAAATTTGATGTATTGTAAGAAACACTCACTACACACAAAAACACATATAAAAATTCACTATTAGCATAATTCTGTTCTATTTTTTTTTAAATCATTCAAAGGCCACACTGTATAGCAAAGAGAACATAAAACTAGGAGTCAGAATACCTGTATTTTGGCTCCCGTTTCAAGCTTGGGCAAGTCATTTAAAACCCTTAAGCTTCAGTTTCAACCTCTGAAAAATGAAGGTGATACAGCCTGCTTGCCTAATTCACAGGGCAGCCATTGATAATTATATGCTATGATCCTCATGAAAGTATTTAAAAATTGTAAGGCTTCATACAAAGATATTATTAATATGAGTAAATACAAATAAGAATATAGCATGTGGGAAAAAGTGGTGGGAAAAAAGAACTGAAAATATATATCTTTAGAAATCATCACATGAACATGATGAACAGCAACATGTTTCTTTTCCCAAAGGCAAAGCAGGAACAAATTCAGATTTTAAAGGCTCTCAGTCACTTTTTCTCTTTAAACAGGATCAGTATGTGACAGGTCCAAACTTAATACAAACCACTTGATCAAAGTAAGAAATCCAAGACTTTAGAGAACAGAGGTAAAAATCCTAAGTGGAGCATAGAATTAATCTGCAGAGCAAACAGAACACTATAATAAGAGAGACAATATGCCTATTATCAAATTAACCTGATTTCCATACAAGGCAATGTTCTTTTTGCATTGTGCTAAAGATGAAATAGTAGGAATCTGAGAGGTCTTAGGAACCAATTTCTGGAAGATTATATTTTTATTCAAAATGGATCAGATAAAGTTCTCAAGTCTAAGAAACTCCAAGGTACAATATCAGAAAAAAAGAGAACTTACTGTAACCTCTGAAATAGGAATGAAAAAGAAAGTCAAGTAGAAACTTTTCACAAGATATTACTACTCGGGCTTCCCTGGTGGCGCAGTGGTTAACACTCCTCCTGCCAATGCAGGGGACACGGGTTCGAGCCCTGGTCCAGGAAGATCCCACATGCTGCGGAGCAACTAAGCTCGTGCGCCACAACAACTGAGCCTGCACTCTAGAACCCGCGAGCCACAACTACTGAAGCCTGTGCACCTAGAGCCTGTGCTCCACAACAAGAGAAGCCACCGCAATGAGAAGCCCGCGCGCCGCAACGAAGAGTGGCCCCTGCTCACCGCAGCTAGAGAAAGCCTGTGCACAGCAAGGAAGACCCAACGCAGCCAAAAATAAAGTAAATAAATTTATATTTTAAAAAAAAGATATTACTATTCAATGAATAAAAGAATATGCCTGAGAGGCAGGGCTGCATGTAAAAGTTAATTCAACAGATATTCATGAAGTTGGTACCTAAAATATCGTATGTTATGGGTGGGAAGGAATATATGTTATGATCCCCACCATGCTCATGAAATACTAAAAGACCAATATTTTTTATAACTAAGGAAAAGTTTAATATACTCAAGTATCTAAATGAGCGGTATATATGTTATCCCACAGATGTTTCAACATTTGCTAATAAGTGCCAAGGACAGTCAGGAAGATAAAGATAGTTTGGAATACCTAAGAAAGACTTCATGAAAAAGTGGAGGCCAGAAACTGGTCTTAGAGGATTGGTAGGATCTAGGAAGGTGGGAAAGCAACTACTCTCACAAGAGCCAATTACTCATTTGCAGTCTTAGAGAAGGGAAATCCTCAAGGGGCTGCTTCCATATACACCTTTCATTTTTCATTTGTAACTTTTTAGAGGCTCAAGTGGGTCAGCAGAGGTCACTAAAAGGAATCACCAAGAATTAGAATCCTAAAACCTCAGTGTTTTGGAGTACCAAATAACAAATCCGTTAACCTGACCTCAAGCCCCCAGTCCAGCATCCCCCCTTATCCATGGAGGATATATTCCAAGACCCCCAGTAGATGCCTGAAACCGCAGATAGTACCGAAACCTACATATACTGTTTTTTCCTATACATACACACCTATGATAAAATTTAATTTATAAATTAGGCACAGTAAGAGATTAACGACAGTAACTAATAATAAAGTTAAACAATTATAACAATATACTGTATTAAAAGTTATGGTAGATCTTAGCAACCTCAGATTTTTTTTCCCTCTCTTTATTAAGTTGAAAACTTTCATCTTTTCACTTAAAGGAAGTATGCTATGGCTTCTCTTTGGCATATATAAATTGCCAGCATCACTACTCTTGTGCTTTGTGGTCATTATTAAGTAAAATAAAGGTTACTTGAACACAAGCTCTGCAGTATTGCAACAGTCAATCTGATAACCAAGATAGCCACTAAGTGACTACCGGGCGGGTAGTTAATACAGCGTGGATACACTGGACAAAGGGATGATTCACGTCCCAAGTGGGACAGAGTGGAAGGGCGCACAATTTAATCACAGTACTCAGATCACCATGCAATTTAAAACTTATGAATTGTGTATTTCTGCAGTCTTCCATTTAATATTTTCAGACCAAAGTTTATCATGGGTAACTGAAATGGCCAAAAGCGAAACCATGGGTAGAGGGAGACTACTGTACCATGGTTCTGATGAGTGTCTCTCCTCTCCTTGAGAACCTCCCAAAACTCACAATTTCATGAAGCAATCAATCCCCCCACTCTGTTTCAGAATATTTCACAGATATGAATTGGAAGCCTCCATAGTATTTTATGTATACAGACAAATATTTCAATTTCCTGGTCACAAGAACACTGAAAATTCAAGGGGAAACATCTGCATAATAAAATGAAAGAATTTCACATAATTTTTAGGTTTCAAAGCTAGACAACCTGTAAGGAGACTAAAACCCAGACTTGCCTAGGGTTACAAAGCAATTTAATGGCAGAACGTGGTCTGGAATTCAATCTCCTGCTTCTTAAGACCTTTCCATTATGTATTAACTGTCCCTTTTACTCTAATCCGAAGGACTCTATTTTGTGCTCCATATGAAGAACTAGACACTTTGTTTCACAGCCTTCTGGTAAAAAAAGTTTAATAATCTCTTGAGATTTGTTTCCCTTCCTCTGTGTATTATAATTCTTTCCAATAAAGCAAGGTCAACAGCTACTTTATGTAGCTCTAAAAATTGTAAGAGGTTAATTAGAAGATCTAACTCAAAGCTTAAGCTAAATACACCACCCCCTCAGCATACCACCACCCTCCTCTCTGCTACCTTTCATATAAAAAATAATACATTTTAACTTCTGTTATCCATGCACTCTCTGCCTATGGAAATTGCATGCAGAGCATATGGAAATTCTACAGATTCACTATTTCCATATAACCACTTTCAAAGGAAAAACTGCAAGCATTGGGTGCTCTCTGGAATTGAAAACACTCACTCAGAAACAGAATCTCTAGCCCTTCCTGACATGTGAAGCCCTGTTAATCAATCATTGCCCTACTGCCTTGTTTTCTTGCTTTTTTTTTTTTTTTCCTTTCTGGTAGGATCAATTGGAAAAATATTGCTGTCCAGCTGTGAGCTGATCCATCACAGTCACACATTCATTGGAAGTTCTTTGGTAACTACTTTAATACTTAAAATTATTACATTAGTTTACTTAAACCACATCCAATGACAAATAGGTCATTAAAAAGCCTTTGTACACAGAAGCTGGTCCACTGACAGTTCATCAGAAACCAATATTAGTTTCTTTTATACCAACTTTTTAATTAGTTTAAACTAAACATAGTTAGGAATGGAGGTTTTCTTCAGCCATCCAAGTCTCTCCAGTTTTCCAGAATGCTTTGTCTAGTTAATTCGTGCAACATCTACTGAAAGGAGTGCAACAATTTCCATAATCAAAGAAAATTACATAGTGTTACATGGAATTAAAAGTGAACCCTTTTTACAGGAATAAAGATGTAGACGTAGAGAATGGACTTGAGGACACAGGGAGGGGGAAGGGTAAGCTGGGATGAAGTGAGAGAGTGGCATGGACTTATATACACTACCAAATGTAAAATAGATAGCTAGTGGGAAGCAGCCGCATAGCACAGGGAGATCAGCTCGGTGCTTTGTGACCACCTAGACGGGTGGGATAGGGAGGGTGGGAGGGAGACGCAAGAGGGAGGAGATGTGGGGATATATGTATACAGCTGATTCACTTTGTTATAAAGCAGAAACTAACACACCATTGTAAAGCAATTATACTCCAATAAAGATGTTAAAAAAAAAAAAAAAAAAAAGGATCCCTGCCAACACAGAACCCAAGGCACTGAATCCTGTTAGTAATGGTGCTTACATGGTATACTTAAAATTTTTAATGAAATTGCATTTATTTTTTATCAATTTTTCTATCTATTGTTATCAATTTATCCTATTTTCTAAAAGATTTAAAGCAATGTATGATAAATACGTACATAAAATAATAAGAATTAAAACAAGAGTAAACTAAAAATCAACTAATGAAGGTATGTTATAGAAATTATTTTAGAAAACCCTAGCTTATAAGAACTATTATTAATCTCCAAGGTTTCTAGCCATGAACTCCCCGGTAACATAGTTCTTATCACCTGCTAAACGTGGACCCATTTGTTTTTTACTCTATTATACATTTACATGTATATGCCTCCGTAAGAAGACACCGCAGTGTAATGGCAAAGCATGAACTTTTCCCATAAGTCTTGAAATTGTATTCCTTACTTAGTCTTAACGTTATATTTCTTAATAAATTTAATTTCTCTTATTAAAAATTAACTATCCTTAATTTTTAATATACTGGATAATTAGTTTACAATATGTTTCTAAACAGGAAGTATAATGTTTTAATTCATTTCTTCACCTAGTTATTCAACAGGAAGATAGAGACAGCCAATTCGTTCAGGACCCACCCTAGCTTTACATACATTATGCTCACAACAGTCCTGGAAAGAAATTATTACTATACCCATTTTATGGCTGAGGGAACTAAAGCTAAGAGAGATTAGTTCATACTGATAAGGAGCAGAGCTGGGATTTGAACTCGTTTACTTAATTGCAAATTGATATTCTCACCACTACAGGATAAGAGGTCTCATAACAAGTACTAACTCATCATGTATTAGGCACCAAAAACCAACTCAAAAGCTAGTATAAAATCAGAATGAAAACTAGAATATGGTCCTTAAATTTTAAGACGTTTACACTCCACTTAACCTCACTACCCTAACTAGAGCTATGGCAGGTACATCTTGAAATTCAATGACTAGTTAACAATAAATTCAAATATATAATCAGCCAGTAGATATGTACTGAGTTCTACTAAATGGTGGCAGCATGCAAAGCATTGAATATATCAAATAAAGCAAAAATAAACCACTTTAACACTGAACAGTGATGTTCATTAAAATCAGAGACAGAAGCAATATGGAGGTAAAAATAATCTACAGGTTTTTTTAACTTTTTCCTCCAGGTTACTGGAATTTATGTTCCACCTAATGCCAGAACAGCTTTCCTGATTTATTTCTAAGTCAGGATTAATGCTCTAATATTAAGGACCACTAACTGATTCCTTACTCTTTGCACCATTAAATTCTACAGAATTAAGATAAATCTACACTTGTGTAAGAGACATTGCTGTTTTGCTCCTCATCATTATTTATATATTTATACATCATCTTGTACCAGAAAGGCTATAGAGTGGCTTATAGGGATACATAAAATACAAATCAGCACAATTAAAAGTTGGTCAAAAGAAAAATTAAGGTGAAGAAAAGGTTAGCTATATATTACTGGGGTGGGCTGCAAATGTGGCTCTTTACTTTTTATTAGCCAACTTCAAATAGGAAAACATCACTTACAGAATTTACAATTCCAAGGGATTTTCTTTCATTGCCTAAGAGAAATACAGTTATCCTTTGTATTAAGATGTTTTGCTGATTTCTCCAAAACATCTTAAAAAGCATACGTGAGCTAGTAAACAACTATCTTCATTCTTCATTCACACAATATATGCAACAATATTTTCAAAGATCTGGTTTTTATTGCTCTTGGAATAAAAGAAAAATATTGAGTTATATATTTATAACCTTCTAGATCCTCTAAGAGAACAGATTACTGTTTGTGTAACAAATTCTCAGGCCCCAACCCATTACACAGGCTCAAAGTACTGGGAGAGAAGGAAAAATAAAATAGGTCCCTGAGGCTGGTTTCATCTATTTAACAAAACTGAGCCAGAAAGGAAAGGGAAGAAATATAGGGCATTTGTATGACTTGGGTTAGAGAAAGAGCTTTCTGGGAGCTTATACCACTGTAAGAAAAGAGAAAAATTCTATAGCTGCTACATGTGGGAGATCTTGAAAATGAGAGAATGAGAAAAATCTTTAAGAAAGCTTTACTTTGTTGTATGCAATTATTCGCCTTTGGCTGTCTGATAAGACAAAGTAGTAAAGATTTAAATTTACTTTCAATTATTTTGGATGCCACTTTGTTTCTTCGAATGTGAAATGCTACACAGAGCATGAGATGGCTAACTTCATGTAACTCTAATGACCTCAGTATAGAATAACAGCATCCCAGGCCTCCGGTGGTTCCAACCATCTGCCCACTGTCTCACGGTGGACAAGAAGGGACTTCTCTCCATCTGTCCAGAATTCACTTATGCAAGAACAAAACTTTTTAATTTTTTAAACCTTAGAAGTTTTCTTTCAAAAACTAGAAAAACATAATAGAGAAATTTGGACCCAAAAGACCACTTGAACCAAATATCATTTTTCACGTGTCTCAAATCTTTATAGAGACCTTTACGGAGAACCTTTCAGTCATCAGATATTGGTTACAGTAGTGCTTTCTGGCCTTCTTCACAAACTTTCATAGGCTAAAGCTTGCAGTATTACCCTTTGACTATAAAAATTCATACGTGTGTATGTAGTCAGAAACACTAGTTTAAATGAAAAAGGAATAACTTATTGGACAACTCTCCAACTCCTCATCCATTCTCCCCTCTTCCCCACTCCACTCTTCTAAACCCTGAGCTCCAGGCAGCACCACCACCAGGGCAAGACAGCTTTGCCCAAGAACCACATGCCCACAGAAGGTCTGGCAGCAGGTGTGACATCATAATGACTGGTGGGGACACACCCTGCAGGACCTCAAAGATAACTTGAGGAGTACTGGAGGAAAGCAGAAGTCTCACAGCTATGCAAGTGGAGTCTACAAGCCCTTGCAGCAGAGCTTTAATACCCATGTGGCTTCCTAGATGCACCCAGGGTAGTAAGGGGATATTTAAATCATATACAAAATGGAAATAATATAATCTAACCTGCTATGTTCCCACACTGTTTTGAAGATTTAAAGATGAAATGCAGTAAAAGGCACTCAGAAACTATAATATACAATATAAGTACATGGTAATGTTATACTAACTTCCAAAGTTAAAAAAATTACTTATCAGTTGGCTACAATGTTAACCCTGATCATGAATATCTAAATTGCCATGCACTCTCGGGAAGATGCTTCTAAAAATATACAACTTATTTGGAGACCCGGAACTAAAGCATGAGTTCTTACTTTTTCTATCCAGACATTGGATTTCATTTTATTTATTTATGTTCAGCCCTGTTCTCACCTCTTGGAAATTCTTCTGAGCGGAAATATTTCCTTATACGGCCCTTACATCACACACAGGTCTCCGGTTCCACATCCCTTACATGTCCATCTCTTTCTGCCATTTCAACATGCCATCCTTCCTCCCCTCTCTTCAGATGGCAAAATGGCCCTTCCTCATATTCTTTTACCTTAAGATTTAACTTCAATACTTGTTCGAACTGTGTCAAAGGACTTCATTAAACACCAGCAAAAACAGACTGTGACAAAATATCCCTGAGGAAAGTGAGCAAAAGGGAGAGAATTTTTCTCAAAATACTGTAGGAAAAAGAGAAAAAAAAGACATAATTTAATCCCAGTGGTCTTAATATATGTTTTGAGAAATGTGACAATGGAGTGTGTAAATGGAATATGAGAGTTTTCATTTACTTATGACTAAAACACTGAGGATGATAAAGGGAGGAAATAATGTCTGTTACTTACAAATCACCTGACTGATAGTAAATAACTTAAGAAATCCAGTCACAGCATTAACATGAGCTCCACATAATGTTTATCTCAAAGCAAACCATAAATTTCTTTTTATTCATTCAAGTCTGTTAAAAAAATATAAAATTCTCATAAAAGTTAAGCACTTGCTCAGACCTCATTCCAATCCTCTACCTTGCCTAACTATGCTCCTTTAAGTCATCTAAAGTTCTGACCTGCAACAGGAAGTCTATTAACTAAATCAGCATGGGAGGTGGGCATTGCTATAAAGCAGCAGCTCACACCAGTGTTGTAAAATACAGAAAGTCTTTCATAAAATGAAAAATAGCATGGATATCTGTGAGAGGCATGAATGCTTTGAACTATGCCTTAGGAATCTTAGCCTTACACAGTACCTACACAGAGTTACCTTTTGGCAAGGAAAGAGTAATTCTCCAAAACCTTACAATATTCCTGCACAATACTGGCTAAGGTCATTTTGAACCACTATGACTCAGCCAGCTGTCACATTATAATATCTGTATTAGAATGATGATTCTCACCTCTAGGATACTGGTCAAACAGGATTCTGATTACTAACTCAAATAAAAATATAGGGAGGGAGCATCAAGTATCCATAAAAAATTGTTTACAGTAACTACAGTTATTAAAGTTATTTCTAGAGAAAGCCTATCCCCTGGGCCAATGTTTCTTTGGCATTTTTTTTATTACTGCATAGCTCAAAAGTGCCTTTCATGCTCAGCAGGCACATAAAGGCAAAGAACTGATAAATTGAAAAGCTCTCATAAGGATATAAATCAAAAATTCTATAAAATTTGGCTTATGTGCCCAACATGTCAAAAACATGATACACTATGTCAGTTATTCACCACCAATAAAAAGGAAAGTTGGAAGCATTATATTTTAATTCTGATTTTTACCCATATAGATACCCCCATATTTATCTTAAATGATACTTAGGTGCAATATTTTCCCAGATATATATTTTATTAGTATCTTTCCCTTAAAATGAAACAAAATCATAGCAGTTTCTCTTCACATCTAAAAAACTTATTCAGTAAAAATATAACCAATTAAAGTTTCTTCTCTAAAAATAAATCTAATTCTTAACCATAGGCCAATGATTCTTAAAGGAATCTCTTTGCCAAGCTGATCACCAGATGGGACATCTCTCCTAGACTGCAACACAAGGAGAAACTGGTGAAAAAATCTAAAAGACTGTTTGTTAGGAGAGGAAGTATAAGGGACACCACAGGAAGGAGCCATTTATAATCATTTTCTCCTTCACATAATTTAAAGCTGTGGACTGGGAGCCAGATGATGGCAGCGGACGCACCTCCCACTAAGTAAGAATTGAGATAACCAGCTCTAATATAAGCAACACAGAACTAACTATTCTCATAAATCCTTTCACAGTGTTAATACAAAATATCAACACTATGGTGTTGATAGCAGCAGGCAGGAAAGTGGTAGAAAATTTAGATCCAGTACTTCCCCTTAAAGTTAGGTTAACATATCACAGTGATATCTATATTGGAAGAGTGCAAATAGAACTAGACAGAACCATGATGGAACAAGTTTGGGAATCTGAATAACAGGAAATATTTTCAGGTTACAACATAGATTCTAAATGATAAAGTTACATTAGCAATAATTGCTAAGATTTTTTTAACATTTACATTAAATCCATTAACTAAATTAATCCCCCAACAATCTATATGTATCAAATTATTCCTCCATTTTAAAAACAAGGAAAGAGAGGCTTTCAGGCTACAGCTAGTCTAATGGCAGGGCCACAAGTCTTAGTTTCCATTTCAGTGATCTTTCCAATATCTCAAACTGCATATATATATGCAGAGAGAGAAACAAAGAGAGAGAAAGGGAGGAAAGGAAGCAAATTTTTTTTTAATTAGTTTATTTATTTATTTTTGGCTGCATTGGGTCTTTATTGCTGCACACAGGCTTTCTCTAGTTGTGTCGAGCGGGGGCTACTCTTTGTTGCGGAGCATGGGCTCCAGGAGCGTGAGCTTCAGTAATTGTGGCGCACAGGCTCAGGAGTTGTGGCTCATGGGCTCTAGAGCATAGGCTCAGTAGTTGTGGCACACGGACTTGGTTGCTCCATGGCATGTGGGATCTTCCCGGACCAGGGCTCGAACCTGTGTCCCCTGCATTGGCAGGCGGATTCTTAACCACTGCGTCACCAGAGAAGTCCCAAGTAAGTGAATTTTTTAGAGTATTACTGTGACTTAAAAAATCAGAAAATTATCTAAAGATAAATACCAACATTAACTTGTAAACATCAATTATTCAGAAATGAAATAAAATATTGTATCTAAGAAGATACAAAGTTCAAGCTCAGTTTGAATCTAGAGAAATAGGGTTATATGTTTAAATGTGTAATTTATTTGATATGAGACTATTCAAGAGAACATCAAAAATAAAATGTTAAATGAGATACTTCCAGCATTGACTTAAAATTTTATAGATACTGTCATTAATATAGTATTATAATCATCATCATCTTGATAAAATTATCCTCCCAGCTATATAATTTTATTGTGTTTTATTATAAGTATGAGAAAGCAATGTAACTGAATTATTAAAGAGTAAGAAATACCACTTATGGTCAAATTTTAAAACACTATTATTAGTTTCATAGAATTTTATCAGTATTTTTCTTTAAACATTTGCTACATTCAACTCCCTAGACTCTGATTAAAATCTTAAATCATTTTATTCATAATTAAATAAAATTTGCAGTTCTTGGCTAAGGCATTGAAGGTCCTCCACGCTCTGACTCTTCCTAACATTTCAACACCATTTCCTATCCTTTGATCCAAATATACTGAATATTTTATCCTTTTCCACTTTTACAACTTCTTCTCTAAGGTTTCATCCAGCTGGAACACCTTCCATCACTCCTTGTTAAAATTATACCTGATCTTCAAGGACCAACTAACATGCTGTGGTGGCTTCCCTGACCCTGTCAACTATAGAAGATCTCTTCCTCCACTAGGGCCCCTACCAAAGTTTGTCTAATGTTTCTGATAATTGTCATACCTCCCAAATAACTATAAGCATCAGGGTAACAGAGGTTGTTTCAGACAACTGAATCTCATATTAACACTTACTTTAGTGCCTTTGATCAAGTGTTCATTGCATGTACTACAAAGTCAGAAAAAGTAGAATTTATATCCTAATTAAAATCCTCTAAATCAAATAAACTCTTAAATACATACACCAAAACTTTCGAGACGTCAATAAGAATTTTAATTCTGTTGTGAGTGCTTATCATTTTTAACCTATTTGTTCCCATATCTAACAATCTATTTTATCACCCACAAATGTTCTGTACCATGAGAAGGTATGAACTTAACAAATTTCACAATTTGTGAAATCAGAAAGAAAAAATAACTAAGAAATAACTAAGAAATCAGAAATAAGCTTATAGATATATTTATTGTGACATCTTGTGTTGATTAGGAGAATAACAAAATGAAAAATTCACAGAAAAGTGGTTCCGTATACCAAATCCTGTCACCCTAGGAACAGCATATCCTAACATCTATGGAATGAACCCTTTAGGGGAAAGATGTTATTGAGATCATACCATTTTATTTAGTTACCAAACAAAGGATTATTTGCAAGAGAAAAAACCTTTAAGGGCTTATAAATAATATACCACTCAATTTTTTTAAAGAACCCCAAAGTTAAACACACAAACAAGTGGATTTCAGTGTATATGTGCAATTGCTATAGGCAGTTATACCACCATATTATTTACCAAAGTGGTGTTAACAATATGGAATATAATACCCTACAGGATATTATTAGGATATAATTTTATTGGGCTTTTCATTCACAATAAACCACACAGGCTAAATTTCAACCACTTGGAAAAGAACTTCATAATTAAATTACAGAGAAGTTTACAACCAAATTAAGAAAATGTCAACTAAAAGTCTTTATTAACATCTTAAACTGTGAGAGCTTATCTAATAACACGACTCTGGACTACTAAGTGTTATGTTTATTTCAGATATAAAATTTTCACATAGACTATTCCCAGGCCAAGACAAAAATTAAAAATATAAAAAAATAAAACAAAAATACCAATTACTAGTAGTCATCACATGTTAAGACAGTGATATCATAAACATGCCAGGGATAGTACAAAAGCCAGGGATTATCAATACTAAAACCAAAATACCTAATGAAAATCTAAATGAAGCAAAAGCCTGAGGAAAGGGAAGGTATTAAATCAGGGTCTGAGTTTTCAGAGTGGACCCACCCTACAAGACACTTTTAGAAAGTCAGGGTTTTTTAATGCAATAAAACAAGAGAAAGGAAATAACTCTAACAAACGATAAGGTTATATATTATAAAGATGATGTTTCATCTGTATATAAGAGAAAAAATACTTTAATGAGGACAGCCCAGTTACTGTATAACTATGAGGAAAATATGTTAAATTTTTTATATTTAATCTCTCTACTTGAAGTCTTACATATAGTGAATAAAACCAAATTTCCATCCAAATATCAGCGTAAGTATAGTTCAGTATGAAAGTGTACGTCCACACAAAAACTTGTACACAATGACCATAAAAACATATTCACAATGTTCAAAAGGTAGAAACAACCCAAATTTCCATCAACTGGATAAAGAATGGATAAAGAATATATAATGTGATATATCCATACAACAAATATTGCTCTGCAATAAAAAAGAATAAAGTATTGATACATGCTACAAAATGGAAGGACCTCAAATGCAGTTTGTTCAGTGAAAGAAGCCAGACAGAAAGACCACATATTATATGATTCCATTTATTTGAAATGTCCAAAAAAGGCAAATCCATAAAACAGAAGGTAGACTGGTGGCTGCATGGGGCTAGAGGTGGGTACAGGGAATAATTACAAATGGGCATAGAAGATCTTTTGGGAGTGATGAAAATGTTCCACAAATTGGATTGTGGTAATGGTTGCACAACTCTGTAAATTTACTAAAATAATATAAATGTATGCATTAAACGGGTGAATTTATGTTATATAAATTATACTACAATAAAGTTATTTATATATATAGTTCAATTATTTTAAAAATATAGTTGGCCCTTGAACAATACAGGTTCAAACTTCTAGGATCCACTTATACATGGATTTTTTTTTTCAATAAATGTGTACTATAGTACTAGACCATTGAGGTTGATTGAATCCACTGATGTAGAACCATCGATATCTACCAGCCACTGAAAAGCTCTATGTCTGCACGAAGGGTAGGGGCCCCAATCCCCCTCTTCCCTCCGACCCCCCATTCCACCACGCCCACTTCTTGAAGGGTCAACTGTAATGTCTAATAAAGCTAAACTAAATTTTATGGCTCTCTACCTTCATTAATGAAGACAATGATTGTAAATTTAACATGTCAGAAAATGCTTAAAAATAATTTTCCATACAACGTTTCAGTCAGTCCTCACAACTAGGTGAGGTTGCGGGGAGGACATTAGTAGTCCCATTTTCCAGATGAGGAAGCTGAGACTCAGATGTTAAATGACTTTATTTAAAATTCCATGTCTAATGGTTGGGAACTAGGACTAATCTAATACTTGTTCTACTACACTACACTCTGTCTCCGTTCACATAAAATGGAACTATCAAGACATTTAACAGAATAAATCTTAAATGAGTTATCTAATTAGATAGGATAGTACCGAAATATGCATCACCCTTGCCTTCAAACCAAAAGAAGATTTCTTTTCATTCCTCTATACATGTGTATAGAGTAATTTTGTCATCAGCTGCAAATAAATTAAAGCACTTTTTCATATTCAGGGAAGAATGTAAATGAATATCAGCAAAATAATGGTCTTCAGAAATTTAGAAACCAATGTAAGTTTAATCTTTCATTTGCCAGGGAACATATGTGCCAACTGAGATACTCCAGAGTTATGATTCAAATTTCATTCTTTTACAAAAATAACAGTACAGTAGCTATATTCATAAAATTCCCTTCCTTTAATTAGGCACATATCTAATGTACTAGTGTTCCTTCAGGGTTAAACAGGATACATTAAAAGCCAATATCAACTAACAAACTAGCAGCATTTTATTCTTATTAGTGAAAGAGCATTTAAATCTATTTGTGTAGTTTGTATATTCAATCCCCTAAAACAAATTTAAGAAGAATTAACAAATAGTTGTTGTAAAGATTATGCACAATGGTATAAATTTTTAAATTATTATTATTAAAATAGTATCTTTAAAACATCTAAATTATACATTATTTTAAATTATAACATAGTACAAAAACTTTGCAGGAATAAATTCATCTAATTGGTAACTGAATAGAGGTAATTTGCTAATACAATGGACTCACAAGGCAGATTCCCTGGGTTCAAGTCCCAGCTCTGCCTTTTTTAGCTGTGTGACTTTGTAAAGTAATTAAACCTCTCTGTGCTACATCTGAAAATTGTAATATTAGTATCTACCTCATATAGGAGTTTTAGGAGGACTAAATGAGCTAATATGTATAACACTAAGAATGTTTTCTGGTATGCAATAGGTACTTCATGAGTTAGCTATTATTATCTTTATTTTCTCAGAGCACAGAGTTTTGTTATAAGACATTAAACGAATTAATAAAATAGTTGACTCTCCCCTTCTTATCACTAATAGAGTATAATGCCTATTGTTCAGGGGCTAATGAGTCTAAGTTGAAGTAAGGATTGTCTTCTATCAATAGTTAAAAGTTTTTGCTATTGTTTTTAAGAAAAGTAATTTCAATTCATTTACTATAAAATAATGAAGTATGCCACAGATACAGTGTACATGTAAATGTCTCTGCTTCATAATGAAATAACATTACCTTTATCTTATAATTTGAGAACATTGCCTGACAGCTCCTCTTCACTAAAGGAAGTCTAGGGAGTAGAAGAGGAAGAAGGTGAATTCCTCTTAACCATCTGAATCAAAAGTCATCAATAAAATCCATGGAGCACAGATTATTATTATATGGATTGACACAAAAGACAAGGTCTTCCCGAATAGCCAAAGCAATCTTGAGAACGAACAGTCGAGCTGGAGGAATCAGGCTCCCTGACTTCAGACTATATTACAAAGCTACAGTAATCAAGACAGTTTGGTACTGGCACAAAAACAGAAATATAGATCAATGGAACAGGATAGAAAGCCCAGAGATAAACCCACGCACATATGGTCACCTTATCTTTGATAAAGGAGGCAAGCATATACAGTGGAGAAAAGACAGTCTCTTCAATAAGTGGTGCTGGGAAAATTGGACAGGTACATGTAAAAGTATGAAATTAGAACACTCCCTGACACCATACACAAAAATAAACTCAAAATGGATTAAAGACCTAAGTGTAAAGCCAGACACTATCAAACTCTTAGAGGAAAACATAGGCAGAACACTCTATGACATAAATCACAGCAAGATCCTTTTTGACCCAGCTTCTAGAAAAATGGAAATAAAAACACAAAAAAACAAATGGGACCTAATGAAACTTAAAAGCTTTTGCAAAGCAAAGGAAACCATAAACAAGACCAAAAGACAACCCTCAGAATGGGAGAAAATATTTGCAAATGAAGCAACTGACAAAGGATTAATCTCCAAGATTTACAAGCAGCTCAATAACAAAAAAACAAACAACCCAATCCAAAAATGGGCAGAAGACCTAAATAGACATTTCTCCAAAGAAGATATACAGATGGCCAACAGACACATGAAAGAATGCTCAACATCATTAATCATTAGAGAAATGCAAATCAAAACTACAATGAGGTATCATCTCACACCGGTCAGAATGGCCATCATCAAAAAATCTACAAACAATAAATGCTGGAGAGGGTGTGGAGAAAAGGGAACCCTCTTGCACTGTTGGTGGGAATGTAAGTTGATACAGCCACTATGGAGAACAGTATGGAGGTTCCTTAAAAAACTAAAAATAGAACTACCATATGACCCAGCAATCCCACTACTGGGCATATACCCTGAGAAAACCGTAATTCAAAAAGAGTCATGTACCAAAATGTTCATTGCAGCTCTATTTACAATAGCCAGGACATGGAAGCAACCTAAGTGTCCATCATCGGATGAATGGATAAAGAAGATGTGGCACATATATACAATGGAATATTACTCAGCCATAAAAAGAAATGAAATGGAGGTATTTGTAATGAGGTGGATGGAGTTAGAGTCTGTCATACAGAGTGAAGTAAGTCAGAAAGAGAAAAACAAATACAGTATGCTAACACATATATATGGAATCTAAGGAAAAAAAAAAAAAAAAAAAAGGTCATGAAGAACCTAGTGGCAAGATGGGAATAAAGACACAGACCTACTAAAGAATGGACTTGAGGATATGGGGAGGGGGAGGGGTGAGATGTGACAGGGTGAGAGAGTGTCATGGACATATATACACTACCAAATGTAAAATAGATAGCTAGTGGGAAGCAGCCGCATAGCACAGGGAGATCAGCTCGGTGCTTTGTGACCGCCTGGGGGGGGTAGGATGGGGAGGGTGGGAGGGAGGGAGATGCAGGAGGGAAGAGATATGGGAACGTGTGTATATGTGTAGCTGATTCACTTTGTTATAAAGCAGAAACTAACACACCATTGTGAAGCAATTATACTTCAATAAAGATGCTTAAAAAATAAAAAAATAAAAAAAAAAGACAAGGTCTTTCATTAATACTAAAGTAAAAGAACTAAAAAATTTGAACATCACTGCTACTTTGCAGGTTGCAGAAAGTTACATTTAACAGCGAGGAACGTCAGTATAAAATGGAAAACATTCCAGTACAAATTCAGCCTTGGAGATTTTTCCCTATAATTATAATTTCATGGATATCTCATGAAGTTAATTTCTTTCTACAACCTAGTATTTCAGTGGGTTTTTTTGTAGACTAACCTCATCTGCTCTAACATCCTCATAGTAGCACTTGAAGAATAAACGTGCCTCTAGTACAATAATATATCAGTTTCGGAAGACTAACCACAAGCGCACCTTTCCCAAATCACATGAGGACCATGTACACCTCTTTATATCTCATGGGCTTTGTGTTTTTAGGTACATTAAGTACTCAGCTTATATAACAATCCTTCTCTAGGTTTCTTTAACAAACTGAATATTGATTTCTTCTTAGACTACTTACAAATCTTCATAAATTATGTTTTTCATCACCAAATGAAAGAAGTCAATCATATTAATAAGACTTTTCTGATACAGATATTTCCTCATATTCTTTGCAAATTTCCAGAGGAACTAATAAGGTACTCTGCATGTCATATAAACTCAAGAAAAAAGGAAAGGTGTATGCTGAACAAATGAATGTATTGGTATTGGTAACATCAGAATAAACTCATAGATTTTTATGTAAATAAAGAAACATAGATGTAAGTGTATGTGTATGTGTGTAATATCACTAATATTGGGATAAACAACATCATGTGCACACTGAGAAGGACAAACATCATTTTTGTGCTATTTCTGCCAAAAATGTATAGTCTCAATCTAATCATGAAAACATGAGCCAAACCCAAATTGAAGGATATTCTTTCAAATAATTGGCCTATACTCTTAAAAAAACAAAAAAAAAACAAGATCAAGAAACACAAAGAAAGCTTGAGAGACTCTTCCAGATTAAAGGAGACTAAAGAAACAAGAAAAGTCAATGTCATAATGCATGACCCTGGATTGGTCCTGGACTGTGAAAAATAGTCACAATTTGGGGACAAATGACAAAATTTGAATGTGTATGGACTCTAAATTAGGTAAGAGTATTTTATCAGTGTTAAATTTCCTGATTTTGATAACTATATTGAGGTTATTTGGGACAATGCCCTTGTTCTTAGAAAATATACAATGAAGTTTTTAAGGGTGAAGGATCAAAGTGTCTCCAACTGACTCTCCAAAAGTTCAGAAAAAGAAAGAGAATAATAAAGTAAATGATACACAGTGTAAATAATTAATACATCTGGGTAAAATGTATATAGGTAATAGTACAAATGTTCCTTGTACTATTCCTACAACATTTTTGTAATTTTGAAATTATATCAAAGTTTAAAGTTACCCAAAAATGCATCTATCAAAGAGAAATAGAGGAGTGCTCTTTCTAAAATGCCTAGTCATTCAACAAAGAAGAAAAGGTATTTGATCTTTTGAACAGAGGTGATTTCTAACATACTTTAGAACTTCCTGATTTGGTCAAATTTATTTTGCAAAGTGATATAACATTCTAGATTACTTTTAATATATTTAGGAAGTTTCTTCAGATAAGTCACAAAAACAATTAAGTTTTACATTTATTTGTGGTAGACATCTGTTATTTTTGTCTGCCAGCATCTTTTAGTCCTTCTTCAGGAAACAGCACCTTTTTTTCCCACTAGCACACTGACCTTCCCTCACTTCATGTGATTCTATAAAGGCTGTTAATATTTTCAGCTTATCTTTCTCTTCTCAGGAATGGGCACAAGATCTAGACTGACCAATCAGAACATCTTGGTCCAAGGTTTTACAATGGCCCAGGCAGAGCCAATCAGAGTGTTTGGGGGAACTGACATGGGGAAAGAGGTTAATCATCAGCTGAAAAAAAAACAAGAACAAAGTAAGCCTGGAGTTGCTGAGAACCCTCTTTGCTACCATGAAGAAAGTCAGCCCAAGAACAGAGCTAACCCAGAGGAAAGCAAAAGCCAGTTTGGATTGTATTCCCAAGACAGAGATTTATCTAATTCAGAAATAATACACATTAAAGGCTTCTTTAGTTTTAAACCAAATTCAGAATAAGAACCTGAATATCCATTTTATTGTCTTATCACAAACTTCTCCCAACCAAACACACCGTATAAAGAAAAGAGCCAACACAATGGCAGTACATTAGACAAAGTTAACATTACTATGATGATTGATGATAGTGTATATTATTTTCTCAGATTCACAGAATAGATACATACATACAGCGCCAAGAACAGAACTTGGCACATAATGGTTGATCAATCAATGTTTGCTGAATGAATGAAGGTTGGCAACACTCAGCTCATACCAACTAGTACTGTAGTCGTAAATGGAAGTGCCTAAAAATAATAACTGAGAATGCACATACCATCTTCCCTTTGAAATATTTTCTAAATTTCAGACATAGATTTTCTGGGTCTTTTCATTAAGACAGCATTAATGCCGTTTCAGTTAGGAAAATTAAGTAAAAATTAAAATTAAGTAAGTAAGTAAAGTACCCAAATTAAGAAGGTAAGTACCCAAAATATCAGCAGGTCTAAGAAATTTAGGGCAAATGGCTCTAATGAGTATTCTGTTACTTTCTCCCAACTTCACCCATTTTCTCTCGGGCGTGACCGATGATAATGTTTAGATGAATAAACAAATGGACGCTTTCTTCTAGACACTTCGTATTGCTGTTAACATTTATCAACAAGCATTCAGTCCCAATGTCTTTCAACAACAGATTTTAAAAGATAATAAAATTCTTCTACAAGCTTCCAATTCAGTGCTCTTGTCATTATAAGAAAACAACTACTAAAGATGAAATGAAAGTCAGATATGACGGGGAAACAGCTAATCTGCTGGGAATGTATGGCTATTCTCTTCTTGATGGTCATATAAATATGAGTTTCTACATACACACATATTATTTGTGCTTCTACAAATATCATGAATAAAAATTTCAATAGAAAGTAAGTTAATTCATTCCCATTATTAAAATTGTTCCTATAACAACGCTTTATTTATTAATATCTTTAAAGATAACTGAAAGGTTCTGATTATACAGCATTTGCTAAGACTTCAAGGTTCCCGGAATAAATTTCCAAATACCTTTCTTTATATTTTGAGGCGACCAATTTCTAAATACTGCTTCTTTCCAAAACTGAAAAAATATAATCATTATATTTGACAATTTTCTTCCTACCACTTAACACAACTCTCTAAACAATTATTTCTGTATTTATTTAATTGCTCTCACACACTAAATTATAAGTTCCATGAACAGAGACTGTGTTTGATGGTGTTGTTGATCTTCGTTAACCAGTACCAAGCTCAGCCCATAGTTGGTGCCCAATAAATGTTTGCTCAATAAATAAATGGTTTGCCAACTTGCCCAGTCCTTGTGAAAAAATTCAAGAAACATTACATTCAACTCAAATTTATTTAGTCCTTACTATTACTTTTAAAAAGTATGTATCAGAAATGCTTCCAGAATTAATTGGAGACTTAGATATCTGTGTGTTTCTTAAAGCACTTAGCATAGTAACTTCTAAGGCACTCAGTAAGTATGAAATTGAAATAAAGTACATGAAATAAAAGTTACTTTGTTTTACTTGTGAAATGCAATAGGGGAAATTTAACAACACAGCAGAATTCAAAGATGACAGCGTATTTTTGTTCATTTGTGCCATATGCTTCATTCACTTAACATTTATTACTTACTTACTTACCATAGGCCACGCACCATACTAGGGGCCAGAGATACCAAGGTAGATGAAACACAGGTTAGTGAAGGACATGCGTGAATGAGTAACAATGGCAAATATAATATGAAACGTCTGAAATAGAAGTATACACAAAAGAGCTGCTGGAGCACAGTTTAGCAGAGAGGTGTTCTCCCTGGTAGCGGGGGGTGGGGTGTAGAGAATCAGGAAACTTCAAAGACAATGGATGATCAGGCAGAAAATAGGGAATTATTAATTCCATACGAAGGCAACAGATGGAATGTATGCTTGGTTCTGCAAAACTGGATTGCTTCTTCTCTTTGGCCAATGTTGTTCTATGATGCTTTTTGATGAGAAGAAAACTGCAGAAGCAGAGTCTAGCTACTAAGGACTTAGACTTCCTGAACTTTCTATCAAATATGGCAGCAAGCAATATCCATATATTATCTGCTCTGCCTCTGCCCTCCATCTGAAGGTGGGATTCTTAATGTGCCCAAGTGGGGTAAAGCCCTGGAGCTGGTCTCACTCACTCTGTAATGAGCAGAGAGGTCAACTGCTACCCACAGCTAGGCCGCTGAGACCATGAGTCACTATTCTGAGATGAAGAGGGACAGACAGAGGTGCTATGACCACTTTTATTGCTCTTGGCAGAGTGAAAATTATCAGCCCAGGGCCTTTCCAATCACAACTTCCTTACCTCATATTCTGTTCTGAGGGGAAAGTTGTTGCCTATTCATTTATACAAAGCACAGAAAACATGATTTCTAAATAAAAATACTTTATTCAGGAGATTTGTACACACTATACACTCTCCCACCCTGTTTCTGGAAGGGCCTTGAAGACCAGAGACCTTGGCTTACTTGAGAACTAGGGTCACCCTGTGTTAATCACAAGGCATTATGGGGGTGTTGCAGGCCCTAAGGAAGAGAGTTTACTGGAAGGTCATAAATCATGAAACAAACTCATGAATGTTCCAGGATATGGTATATTCAGAGGCCAGCAAGAACTCCCATGTGTCTAGAACACAGAAGAAAGGAGTAGAAGAAGCAGAAAATGTTGTTGGAACATTAGGACTAACTTGTGGAGAAATTTACATTCTATGATAACAAGATTATAATGACTTTATCCTGCTAGCAATGGGGAACCAAAAACACTTTCAAAACAGAGAAATGAAGCAGTATGTTTGGCTTATAACCATGTGGCAACATGAAAGATGGACTGAAAATGAGAAGACCATGGGAGCAAGGGAGTCAGTTTAACTGGAGAAGCTTATTCAACCTAAATAAGTGAGTTAACATGGTAGACTCAACTGTGGGATTTCTCTGCTTATAAAACAGAATATTCTAGCTTGGCTTGATCTAGGCCAGTTTGAAAAACATAATCTAATAGTACTAAAGTTTCCTGGGTCTGTCTACTCATTGATTAGCATTAAGATGTAAATTTTTTTCTATTTATTAATGTTTAAGTACCACATGTATGTTTTGTAAAAATCACTTTTCTTACTTCATAAATTGAAAAACATCTATGAGGAATATACTGACCAAGTAGGGAAATTAAAAATCACTGTGCTGTAAGTTTGGCCATTAAAACAAGTAAGAAAAGGAAAATTAATGTTGGTCTAGAGAGAAGAGTTATCAGATATTGTTTAAAAGAAATGCCAAGGAATTTTTAACAAGCCCATGAACAGCCGCCAAAGATAACATGATGGGAATTTAATGTGTTCCATCCATAGGATATATTGGTTATATTGTTTTCTAATATCAGCTGAAGTCTGTCAAGCCTCTGTTATTTCATTGAGCTGTCAAGGCCACAGAAAAGACCACTCAGAAACGTCTGTTCTGGCAATAGTCACTTGCAGCAACTCTAAGTTAGGTGAAATACTTTTGCCTTATCTCACTAAGAATGTGTCAAGAAAGTGATAACTTGAAAGAGTGGTTGAACCTATTTGGAAATTTGTTTAAGTATTTGTTTGTTCACTTAAATTATAAGTGTTGTCTAAAACTTGCTTTTTTTTAGATGGAGTAGGCATGGAACTATCTCTGAAGGAAAAAAAAAAAAACATAGTGGGAAATTTAGATTATTATAGGTAATAAGATCCTGTATTTTGAAACTGTTTGCAATGGAAACAATACTATGTAATGTTTCAAAATTCATTTAAGAGGCAGCACTAAATAGCTAGTTTTGCGGGGAGGGAGACTAAAAGAGGAGAGCAAGCATTTATTCCAACAATTCATCTGGCTTACTGGTGGGAATTCAGGGAAGTGAGGAATCTTTTTCAAAGAAGAAAACTCCTTTTAAAAAGGAAAAGTAGATTTTAGGAATTGGAAAGAATCCTGCTTTGGACTATAATGATAAATTCCTTTGTAATCTAATTGATGCATAAGGAAACGGCCACTCTGGAGGTAATGAATAGGAAAAAACAATACCCAAATTATAAAACAGGGTTTTCTGTTTTATAATTTGGGTATTAATGATCCAAGAGTGTGTGGACTACTGTCATTTTTGCCATAAAAGAAAAAACTTTCACCAAATTGCTTTCTTTACCATCTTTTCTTCTTCCCTGATTTCCCTCTACCTGAACACCTGAAATACTGTTCTATTTCTCCAAAGGAAAGATTTTTGTTGTTCTCATTCTAACAGTTATTGGAATTTTCTCCATTTTTTTCAGGATCAAAAAACACCTGTGTGGTACAATCAGCTAAAAGCAATCATGGGCAGAGTCAAAATTTCTCACTGAGTAAAATGAAGCTCAGAGCAAACTGTGAATTACTCCTGGAAAAAAAAATCAGTGTGATCAGCTGGCACATCATAGTGCTCTCTCTTATATTCTCTTCTCATTGCAGGATTCCCAACCTAATGCAAAACTCTGTATTTTATCATTCCAAACCCTCCCAACACTGGGGAATTGTAATGGACACACATAAATGTAAGGAAAAAGAACATTGATCATATATACTTCCCAACTTAAGATTCAAGTTTGCAGGTCCCAAGTCACAGCAGCAATACTCCTGGCACGAATGTCTGTGTGTGCAGGGGAAGAGAGCCAAAAAAGATACCTGAGCCCCAAAGCAGAGATTCTCACACTTTAGCGTGCATCAGAATCACCTGGAGGCCTTGTTAAAAGCAAAGATTGCTGCACCGTATCTCCAGAGTTTCTGATTCACTAGGTCTGGGATGGAGCCCGAGGCTTTGCATTTCTAACAAGCTCCCAGGTGATGTCAATGTTGTTGGTCCACAGACCACACTTGAATTAGCAAGGTTCCTGATGCCTCCCTAAAATCACCTTTAGGTATAAGAAAAGTGTACACCTTCATTTAGGAAAATCAGCCTCTGACTTCCAAATACAACTCTTTGTTAACAATCCCCCATGAACTATATATGGGGGAATGTATATAATTAAAGCTGGAATTAATGTAACTTTGTAAGAGTAGAAAGTTATAAGTAGTAGAAAGTTGTAAGAAAATCTTGAAACAAAGATGCAATTTCACTAGCTAACCAGTCAGCACATTCATGATACACTAGGCTGAAAGTTTCAATATATAGGAAACTCCATTTTTTTCTAGAGTCTCTCAGTTATCAAGAGACTGTCAACATGATTATGAAATACAGCATTCATTCCTTATCATTTCACTTAGTGCAGGGTAATTAATTTTTCATTTATCTAAGATAAGTGGACAGAAACCAGGTGGTTTCATTTCATGAGCTTTAGGAAAATTATTATATGTCACTAATGGTCATATCTGAGTCCTATTCTACCTGACTCTATGTAGGCACCAGGTATCTTTTGGAAGATGCCTAAAGGATCCACTAATTTTACTTCTAGCAAAAGCCTAAATGAAAGTGGAGTGACTAGGCACACACTATAGCTAGATGGTTCCTCTAGGAGTCCCTACCCGCAAGAGTGAGGCAACCTCACTGCCCTAGAAATACACTCTGAGTCCAAGCCCCAAATAAGTTTCTATGTTTCAGAATATTCCTAGAGGGAATAATATGCCAGAGGCAGGAAGTACTAAAAAAAGGCAAAGTTGTAATTAAATATAACATATTGTTTGATATCATAGGATAGCATCCCTGCCTTACTTAAACAAATTCATGAAATTTTGACCCCTTTGCTTTGTAAGAATTGTAAAAACTCATATTACTGTTGAGAAATCCCATTGCTTTCTCAAGAGATTACTTTTCCTTCAACTTTTACAGTGGTCCTAGATATTTTTCTCATACATACATTGTTTTATATAAAGTAAACAAAATAAGTAGGATTCAAAATACTCAACCTTGTGAGGTGTAGGGTCTCTTCATGTCTAAATTAATAAAAGGAGCAGGGCAAAATTTGTCAGTGAGTTGGGGGAGGGGCGTCTGAGGGATTCAAATCCATCCATTTCTGGCTTCAGTTTGGTACCACCTGTTAACGCTGTTCTCTCCAGGTTTTGGTCTAGATGAGGATGATTCTGAGTCCTGGGGATGGCTAGGCTTGCAGAAAAGTAGTGATGATTACAGAAAACCTCCATTAATACTCTAGTCCTCTTAACCCATTCCAAGGAGCCTGGGCTCAGGGTCTACCGTTCATCTCCTTGCTCCTACAGAAAAAGTCTCCCCACCAAACCTCCCTCTTCCCTCCAGGTCTCCCCTAGAAATTTAGTCTACTATTTTGAGAACAAGGGCTGGGAGGAAAACTGGAGCCAATCACTAATAGTATTATATCTAAATCAGAATCTGAAATCAATTAGCATAATCATTCACAAAGAGTATTTATATGAATAAAGATATCAAATCTCTCAACTCCAGAACACGTAAATGAGGCAGTTCAGAAATTAACAATTGGCACCCTAGATTATTATGGTAAGTTGAATGTGCTTACCTAATTCCATAAGTTTGCCTTTAGAATTGTGGGGTACTTTTACTATCTAAAATATTTTTCTGTTAACTAATAAACAATAAAAGGGAAATCATTTATATACTATTAATGAGTTGAAAATATATAAATGAACAAATCATTTTTAATGGGCCTTAGAAATAGAACTATATACATGCAAATTAATTAAGAACATATTTTAATAGGTTTTACCCAGGGCACAACTATAATAATTGCAGTTGTAAAGAGAAATATTAACATTGTAGTATAGCACAATAAATGGACAAATATCTGGGGAAATGGATTAATTACCAAAGTAGTTTCAGTCAAAACAGAATAATTGGCAACACTTCCTTTATTCCTGCAAATTTCAAAAAACATACTCCTTCCAGAACTTGATTTTGATATTTGTTTTTATCCTTCTTGGGATATGGTCATCACACATTAACCCTATGAAGTGGCATTTTTCTTTGTATTTTTCAAGTATTTATTAGGTTACTAATTAAAACTTTAGCCCCTCCTTACAGATTAAAGCCCCCAAAGTATCAAAATAAGCCCTCATACTTCTCTCATTTACTTTCATTAAAATAGATTAAGAATAAAATGATCTGGTTTGTATCCATCTTTTTTCCATATTTTGATGTATTTTAAAATGTTTATTATAAAGGTAAAATAGCTTCAATAGGAATAACTGATATTAAAATTTGACTACAATAGTTGTAGTGCAATGTTATTAACCAATAAGTGATAATCCCTGTATAAAGATGTTTTAATCCCAGGAGTTCTATTCTCTTAATAATTTTAAGGAGGAGAATGTGAACAGATTAATGATTCCCCAATGTAAGAAATAGCAGGCATTTATTTGTGTTGTATATAGTCTGCTAAGTAGAACTCATTATTGGCTAGTAGAACTCATCAACCTTCCAAAACAATCTGATCATTATTCATTTCTATTTGCACTTGCTAGGAACAGAAATCAAAGGCAACATCAAGAAAAAGTATACAGAACACCTAAATAGACATTTCTCCAAAAGAAGACATACAGATGGCCAAAAGACACATGAAAAGATGCTCAACATCACTAATTATTAGAGAAATGCAAGTCAAAAGTACAATAAGGTACCACCTCACACGTATCAGAATGGCCATCATCAAAAAGTCTACAAATAATAAATGCTGGAGAGGGTGTGGAGAAAAGGGAATGCTCCTTTGCTGTTGGTGGGAATATAAATTGGTGCATCCACTATGGAGAACAGAATGGAGGTTCCTTAAAAAACTAAAAATAGAGTTATACCATACAATCCAGCAATCCCTCTCCTGGGCATACATCTGGAGAAAACTCTAATTTGAAAAGATACATGCACCCCAATGTTCATAGCAGCACTATCTCAATATAACAGCCAAGACATGGAAGCAACCTAAATGTTCATCAACAGAAGAATGGATAAAGAATATGTGGTATAGTTTATACACAATGGAATATTACTCAGCCATTAAAAAATAATGAAATAATGCCGCTTGCAGCAACATGGATGGACCTAGAGATTACCATACTAAGTGAAGTAAACCAGACAGAGAAAGAAAAACATTATATGATATCACTTATATGTGGAATCTAAAAAAAAAAAAAATGATACAAAGGAACTTACTTATAAAACAAAAATAGACTCACAGACATAGAAAACAAACTTATGGTTACCAAAAGGGAAAGGGGGGGGGGGGAGAGATAAATTGGGAATTTGGGATTAACAGGTACATACTACTATATATAAAATAAACAACAAGGATCTACTGTACAGCACAGAGAACTACATTCAATATCTTGCAATAATTTATAATGGAAAAGAATCTGAAAGAGAATATATATATACATATATATACAAAACTGAATCACTTTGCTGTACACCTGAAAAAATGTAAATTAACTATACTTCAATTTTTAAAAAATGTCTCCCCAAGTTGATACTGAAAGCAACAAAAAGGAAAAAGAAAAAGTAAAGTATTAAAAACATCCAGGTTTGCAGGGTTTTTTCCCCCACGTCAAGGCCCTTGATACTCTACCCAATCCAGAATCCCCTATCTTCAAACTGGTAAGAGAGTAATCTAGAAGACTATTCTCCTGAGAAAAACAATTATACATGTCCTCTCAACGTAAGTAAGCCTAGCAATTTGGAAGCATTTGTTTTTTGTATAGCACTTAAAAAGAAAAAACAAAACTGTATAAGAAAAAACGATCTCTCTCTCTCTCTCTCTCTCTCTCTCTCTCTCTCTCTCCACCCCCTTCTCTCACTGCCTAGAAGCCAGAGTCATCAACTAAGAGAATCACCAAGAGTTAAACAATAAAGGAAAGTGTTCCACTGATATTTCTACATGAAATTTATTTTAAATGAGGGGAGCATATTATTTTCTCTTGGTTTACACTAGCAAATCCCTTGTCCAAATCCTTCATATTTCATTCTCAGATTGCAATGCTACTTGGCTCCCAGCTCCATAGTCCTCCTATTCTGAAACATTACAAATATGACAAAAAATGCAATGTCCTTAATCTACTACTTTAGCCACATAATTACACAACTCACAATTACCCAGTGGAACTCAAGGAGCACAGGTGTTTTCCCCAAAAGTACTGGACTAGTAATATGAAGACCTGGGCTGTAGTCTTGGAATATAAATTTACCAGACATGTAACCAAGACAGCATCATTCCAACTCTCATAGTCTCTATTTTCACAGGTGTAAATGGTGAGGATTGTATTAATTAGATGACCTCTCAGATCTCTTCTAGCTTAATGCAAATATGGGATCTTGTTATGATTAAGAATTGCTACTCCAGAGGACAATTCTATATTTAATAGTAGAGGGAATTTATATATTTAATGATAGCCTACCAATTTTTTTTTTAATTTTCACGTGTAAGGGAGATGAAAGGAGATACAAGAAAATGGTTTTGATCTCCTTCTTCATGGATATTCAAGTCATTCATTTAATCAAAAATATTTATTAAGCCTTTGATATGTGCTAGACATACTGAGCACTAGACAGCAGTAAGCAGGTGAAAAACATCCTTTAATGCAGTTTGTGGTCTGGTGGAGGATAAAAAGACATCATATTACATGTAATTATGGGCTGTGAGAAATTGGTCACATGCATCGAATGAGCATGCATCGTACATACCTGCACACGCATGCATACACACGTGTGCATACACACACACACACACACACACACACACACACCCCCTACTCACACTTTTAATCTAGGATGAAAACAATTCTTAGAGTGGGCAAGAAAATATTCTCCTATCCCAAGCCTAAAGGCAGCTAAAGATATTATCTTCAACAAATATAGTAGATGAATTTATGGTTCTTACTTAATTCCTCTAAGTTAATTTATAACTGAAACTTCAGATAGCTCCTTAAGCTAGCAAAATGGATTAAATAGCATGAGGGGTGAATTCAGCCATTAAAGGAAGGCAGTTGCCTTATTGCTTCTGCCAGTTATCTTTCTCAAATTATCACAGGTAGAGTGGAGAGGAATCACTCGCAGCTTCTTTTATTTTAGCTTTCAATATCACTTTAGGTCAACAAGTAATGAAATACACCTCATCTTCCTTCTGATGTCAGCATTTGAAGTAAGTACATCCCTATCCTGAAATGAAGAAGGATGGTAGTTATCTGTGCAGCCTTATTCCCTGGGTACCGTAAACTTTGCTTTTAAAAAAGGTTCCCTTTGGACTTTTCAGAATCTGTGACTTCAAACTTCTGTATCACTTAGCATCAAGTATCAGTGTGTAAACCACTTCTCCTGGTTGTGTTTCACAAGCCCTTCTCAATGCTTTATGAGAAATAACTTATTTAGCTCTAATAACAATCCCAGTACCTGTGTTATTCTCATTTTACAGATAAGCAAACTGAGGTTTCACAACTTGTATGGCAGAGATGGAATTCAACCCAGGCCATCTGGCTTCAGATTCCATGCTTTTAACCACTTAGATATGGACACAACTGTGCAGCAAATGGCAGAAGATACAAAATAACTGGCATACTGAGAATATGAAATAACCCCAAACTGGGACCCTCCTGGCTAATATGTATTCCTTCCATATTAAATAACCATTCAATTAAGATTAACAGATCTTTTTTTTAAGAGACAGGGTTAAGAGTGTTACTTTTCTCTAGAAAAATAAGAATGAAAGTGAACCCACATGATTTGAAAAGGAGCTAATCAAAAACAGGAGCCTTGCCAGAGATAGAAACACTGTCTCCTACACCAGCGGTCCCCAACCTTTTTGGCACCAGGGACCAGTTTCGTGAAAGACAATTTTTCCACGGACAGAGCCGGGGGGATGGTTCAGGCGGTAATGCGAGCGACGGGGAGCGATGGGGAGCGGCAGATGAAGCTTCGCTCCCTTGCCTGCCACTCACCTCCTGCTGTGCGGCCCGGTTCCTAACAGGCCGCAGACCGTTACCGGTCCGTGGCCCGGGGGTTGGGCACCCCTGTCCTACACAATTCAATTCCATAATCCCAAACTAAATCTTTTCCCCAACATGTTCCTCCTCCAGTGTTCCTACCCTAGTAAATGGTAAACACTAGTCACTTAATTAGACACCTGGGCACCATCTGGACTCTAGGATTTTCCCCAGCCCACGCATCCAACCTAAATTCCCTTAGGTTCTACTCCTAGAGAGCGCTATAATCCAATCATTGTTTGAAGCCCAAGTCACCATGATCTTTTTCCTGGACCAACACTAATTAGTGGCTTCCTAATTAGTCTCTCAATATTACCTACCCTGCCTCTCCATCTCTGTTTACTCCACACCAAATTTACTCTCCACAGCCAGAGATCTTTTTAAAATGCAAATCTTATCATGTCACTCTCCTGCTTAAAACCCTGTAACGCCTTCTGGTTACCCTCTTTTAAAAAGTCTAAAATTCTTAGCATTCCCTAATGCCCTGACAGCCTGATCTATCGGATCTGCCCCTTACTTCTCCACTTCCTCTCCCTCTTTCTCCCCTACCCTATCCCCTTCCCTTTCTCTGTCTCTCTGTCTCTCTGTCTCTCTGTCTCTCTCTCCCCTACCCCAACCCCCTTCCTCACTCATGAATACACTGTGTTTGCTTTTGCCTCTGGGCCTTCAAACAAGCTGGTTCTTCTCCACCATATACCCTGCTTTCCCCCTCCTCACCCACTTCACTTTACTCCTATTCACTTTTTTAGTCCTCATTGTAGAAGTTAAAGCTTAAGAAGATACCCTGAGTGATCAGAATCTCCCA
Source organism: Eschrichtius robustus (assembly GCF_028021215.1). Taxonomy (NCBI): domain Eukaryota; kingdom Metazoa; phylum Chordata; class Mammalia; order Artiodactyla; family Eschrichtiidae; genus Eschrichtius; species Eschrichtius robustus. The sequence goes on from NC_090830.1 coordinate 73,132,190, forward strand.
TCACTCAAGACCATAGTATGCTGTGTTTCACCTTTGGCAGCCCTTGTTATACTAACATTTATTGTTTCATTCATATATATATATATATTTTTTTTTTCTGAATGTAAGTTTCATGAGAACAATGACCTTGTATATTTTGTTCATTGTTGTATATCCCCAGAATATAGGAAAGTGCCCAGCAAAAGGATGCTCAATAAATACTTGTCCAAAACACAAATAAATGACAAACTTCAAGGTGTGGTCCTGGGGGTAAGTGGCTGAAGTGGAGGGAAAGGTATGTGAAGTTAAAGAAGACACTGGAGTAACATCTTCAAGGTGTTGAATAGAAAACCAGAACAAAGATGTTTTCGGACATACAAAAGCTGAAAGAATTCATTACCAGTGGACCTTTGTCACTAAAAATGCTTAAAGGGAGTCCTTCATGAAGAAGGAAAATAATAGAAGATGGAAACTGGGATTTAAACAAAGGAATAAAAAGAACCAGAAATGGTAAATATGTAGGTAAATGTAAATAATTTTTCCCAATTTTTAAATGACTACAAAATTGACTGCTTAAAGCAAAAAGAAAAGCCAATTACAGTGCATTGTGAGATTTATAACAAATGTATAATGTGTTACCAGCAGTAGCACAGAGGCTGGGAGAAATGAAGTACCGAGTTGTAAGGTTCTAACATGAAGTAAAGGTAAACTGTGATAAAGATATATACTATATATATATATATCTAAAGCAATTAGTATAATACAAAAAAAATTCATAACTAGTAAGCCAAAAAGGAGATAAAATATATATTGAAAATAAGTCAATTAACCCCGAAGAAGGAAGAGAGGGAAAAAGGAACAAAAAGCAGATGGGATAAATAGAAAACAAATAACAAGATGGTACATTTAAACCCAACTCTATCCATAATTATATTAAATATAAATATTCTTTATATTTATTAAATTAAAATGAAGAGCTTGTCAGATTGAATAAAAATCAAAATCAAAATATTTGCTAGGTATAAGAAACCTACTATTAATATAAATAGGTTAAAGGTAAAAGCCTAGGAAAAGATACGCCATGCTAACAATAATCAAAAGAAAGGTGGAGTGACTATATTAATATCAGACAAAGTAGATCTCAGAGGAAAAAATATTATAAGAAATAATGAATGAACGTCATTTCACTAATGATAAAGGGGTTAATTCATCAAGAGGAAACAACAGTCCTGAACGTTTATGCCCTTGTAACTGAGCTCAAAATACATGAAGCAAAATTAATAGACCTGATAGGATAAAGAGAAAAATCCACAATAATTACTGAATATTTAACACCACTCTCTCAATAACAGTATAACAAGTAGACTGAAAATCAGTAAGCATATAGAAGACTTGAATATTGACATACTAATTGGCATTTGCAGAATACTGCACTGAACAACAGCAGAATACACATTTCTTTTAAGTGCAGTGGAATATTTTCCAATATAGATCATACTCTGGACCATAAAAAATGTTTAAATAAACTTAACAGATATCAAATAATAGAGTATCTTCTCTGACCCCAATAAATTAAATCAGAAATTAATTGCAAAAAGAAACGTTTTCTTTCCACCTTCACATCTATGTGAGTGTTTCTGATATGTGTGCTTATGCTTGGAAGAGACCCCCTTCCTTTTAGCTAATTCCTTTTCATTCTTTACAACTCAGTTCATGGATTATCGACCTTGGTAAAACCAGAAAGAACTATTTTTTTAAAAACCCAAATATTTGGAAACTAAATATCACACTTCTAAATAACCCATAAAGCAAGGAAGAAATCAAAAAGGGTAATATAATATTTTGAACTGAATAAAAATGAAAACATAGCATATGAAAATTAGCAGGTATAATTAAGCAGTGTTTAGAGGGAAACTGATAGCACTAAATACCTATATTAGAAAATAAGAAAAGTCCACCTCAATAAAAAAAGAAAGGAAAAGAGCAAATTAAAGCCAAAATAAGCAGAAGAATGGAAATTTCAAAGATTAGATCAGAAATAAATTTTTAAAAGAAAACAGAAAAACTTAAGAGAAAATGAATGAAACCAAAAGTTGGTACTCTGAGGAAGAACAATAAAATGGATAAGCCTTTAGTCAGACTGATCACAATGAATAAAAAGTGAGAGAACAACCCATCCTCAAATCCAAATCAAGGATTCTAGGGTGTTGGGTAATTTGAGGCCTCTCACAGCTCCCCACCTTCACATGGCATACAAGATTCTTCATGAGTAGTTACCCACTCTTCTCGAGGCTCATCTTTTGCTGATGTGTGCCCCCCATCTCCAGCCACACTGAATCACTTGCATGTAGGTTCTTAAGTGAGTCTTTTTTTTTTTTTTTTTTCTGCCTCCAGGTCAACACTGCTCCAATTCCATCCCCCTCCTCTTCTAACTTCACCCGTACCCTCCATTTTTTTCTCTATAACAGAGACAACTAGTCCTTGTTCTTAGATCCCAGGGAGTACATCAATAACTCCGGGAGGACTTCTTTCCAGTTAGGTGCCATTCTTATGTGCTTCCACTATACCCTGTTTACATTCAGTATTTCTATGACCTTGGCAGGTCACTCGTCCTCTTCGAGTGTCAGCTTCTGTGTGTGAGGTGAGGATAGCAACACCTGCCTTACAAAGCCATTGTCAAGATGGAATAACACAATGTATATAAGCAACTAAACACAATGTGAGGTTCCTTGGATCTGTTCAGTAAATGGAAGCACAATTGCTGCTCTTGCTTTAGTTATTCAGCTGTTGTTGCAATTATCAGATTGTATAATAAATATTTATTTTTCTGCCTTCCCCCTTAAACTATGATGAGGGCAGGAAATAAATCTTATATTTTATTGTATTGTCTGTATCAAACACATTAAACACCTGTAGTAAGTATTCAGTGAATTGAATATATATTGAAATATGTAATTATTGGATGAATATGTAATGAATAAGTATTGAATGAATGAACAAATAAATGAACAGATGAATAAACAGTGGAAAGTTTCTGTTTGCATCATCATTATATACTCCTTAGACATTACTTCCCACAAGATCTTGGAGTGGACATATCTGAATTACTCCTAGCCATACTACCTCTCTGAAAAATGGAGTTTCAAAAACATTTTCCCAAAGTTCAGAGTTTTACATCCACTAATTATTAGGCAGTCAGAGCTGCCTGCATTTCTTGTACCTCCCTCTCCAACACATTCTTTCTCGCCTCTGAGCTTTCTGCCTAGCCTGAGAACCACCTCCTCAGCACACTTTTATAATTTTGACATTTCAGGGACATTTTCCTCTTGAACCATATATTAGTCTTTCTTGTCTCCCCTATTAATCTGAAACTCCTTCAAGACAGGCATTTGACTCTATTTTAATACGTCCCTAGAATCCAAAAGAATAAAAGAGCCACAGCTCTGGAATGAGTCAGACCTAAATTTGAATCCTAAGTGTTTGTTACTTAAAAGCTGAGAAGACTTGAGTAAGTTACCTCAACTCTCCATCTCAATTTCCTCATTTGGAAGTTGGCAATAATAGCATCTACCTTATAAAGTTGTCATTAGTATTAAATAAAATGAGGTCCATAAGTACCTATCACAGTTTCTAGCACATATTAAGAACACCACAAACAGTACATGTAGCATAGATGCTTAATAAATAACAGGGTTATTTTTCCTTCAGGAAAACAGGAAGTTATCACAAGGTATGTACACATTTTAACAGTGTCCAAATTAAATCTATTTTAAGTGTGGAAAGCATTCCCTGTTATTTCCTGAGTTTGATATATTAACCATAAAAACTTAGAGGGTACTATATATCTATGTGTTTTTGTCTGTGTGTGTGTTTGTGTATAAGTCCATCCTAATAAAGAAATTGTTCCTAATATATGTATCCCCAACAGTTCAACTATATTCATACCAAAACCCAAAGCAAGTCATGGAAATTTAAAGCTGAAATCTATAAGGGATCCGAAAAAGCACCTGATTCACTCCTTCATTAGGAAACCTGATAAGGAACCTGAGGCAGAAAAAGGTCACGGCTTACCAAATTCATGCAGTTACTACTTGGCAGAGCCCTGTAGCTGCCCCTACAAGTATTTTTTGAAAGTATTACCATTTTCTACCTAAACTCACATTGCCTGAATCTTCTGTCTCCTGAATACCTGTCAAATTAGAAAGCAATCTTAACAGTAACAAAGGAGTAGACAGGTATACAGATTACTTCCAGAGCAGTGTGACATTATGCCTATCGTTCTGATGTATTTCTATAGGAATATGCGCCATTGTTCTACAAACTACCAAAAAAGCGTTTCTCTTTGTTAAATATTCAAATGTTTTTAGCTTTTTAAAAGACTTCTCTCTTTTTCTTTCCTTACTTAACTTTTGTTAGTAATTAGTGTTAAGACATGAGGTCTTTTTTCTCTTAAGTTTTAAACTCAATTTCTATTGTAATTTCAGATGTAATCACTGCTTTTTTCTGGCAAGAGCTCTGAAGTAAAACCCACATTCATTCTGCTCTACGACATATATAAACTCAGCATACCTCCATTCATTCTTTCACATTTTATTCTTAAGGACAGATTTCAAAAGGGCAATAAACAATAAGCTTGAGGCCCAGTAAATGAATTAAGAAGAAAGAGGGGAGCATTGTTGGCTCAAGATAAAGAGGTCATTCCTGCTTATGAGGCACTTGGCAACTGGGTTATGGTGGGGCATTTATAACCACGACCGCTACCAGCACCACTTCCACTACCCCTGCCTTAAAAGAGAAAAATTTCTGTTTCTCAACATAGGTGAGGCAAAGCTGCCAAAACTATCACTAGTGTGTACATTACATGAAGGCAGGAATTTTTTAGTTTTATTCACTGCTGAATCTCACAGAACAGTAGCTGGCACGCTGCAGGCTCTCTTTAACATCTGCTGAATGCAGGAAGTACACAGGCCTTACCTGCCTTAGCATCAGATCCTGGCAGTGCAATTCTTTTATAACATCACTAAGCATCTAAAATTAAGTCAAACTTAAAAGATTTTTTTCTATAGCAGACTCAGACAGTAAGCCTCATACAGGAAAGAAAGGAAGGGAGGGAGGAAAGAAGTCTTTTTAGTTCCTAAAGCAATACCAGTATTTTAAGGCAAAGCCAAAGGTACCCTGTGTATGAGTAGACATTCTTTGTATAATAGTAACACCAATAGAACTTTTATATTTGAGATACAATTATGGAATTGCATATAAATTTTATCTGAGCAAGTCAGTGCACATAGCTATCACAGAATTTATCAGCTTGCACTGACATTGTCCATACACTCATTCATCTCCCCAAGTAGACAGTGAACTTCCTGAGGGCAGAAGAGCTTCTCATTCATTTTATCCTAGTATCTGGTACATGGCAGATGCTCAATAAATATATGAGAGAGAAAAGGAAAAGGGGGCAAACCAGTTGACACACTGATCTATTTATTCCCTCAGATGATAATGAAGCATAGTTTGCAGGTTAATCTTTCATTCAATGAGCATTAGATATAGTCTCTGTCCTCAAACACCTTACAATACAGAATGGTAGAGAAGGTGTATGTGAAGAGAGATGCCTGGATTTTAAATGGTATCTGTCATTTGTGAGCTCTGTACATTCACTCATCCAACTGAAGCCTCCACCCCTCCTAACCTCTAAACCCTTCCACTGTGCCCCCTAAAACCCATCCATAAGCAAAGTGCTCTCTCCTCTCCTGCCCACCCCCACCCCCAAATCCCCCCTGTAGCACTCTCAAGGACTGAGACCTCCACCAGAACTCTCCTAGGGCAGCCTCTTCAATTCTCCATGAAGGAGAAAGGGTTTCCTTCTAAAATCCTGAAGGAACATCTCATTCCTCTGCTTAGAACTCCCCAGGGCCCCCATCTCGATCAAAGAAAAATCTAAAGTTCTGACCATTTTCATATCATTTGATTCCCTCTCTGACACACTGCCTATGCAAGGACAAATAAAAACTAAAGATAAGAGGCCTAATTCTTCCTGTTGAAAATGAGGGAAGAGATCCCACCCTATCCCCCTGTACTTAGAGCATTTTCTTTAGAAAACATGTAATTATAAGACCTCTTTTGAGCTTTATGGCCCAGGAACATCTTTCTTACGGACCCAGGAGCTATCTCTTTGAAATGTAAACTTCAAGGGAGATAGCACCATATCTATAAGTATGTTTCTGTAGCTAATATTTTATAACTTTAAATGGAGTATAATCTATAAAAATTTTGAATCACTATTTGTACACCTGAAATTAATATAATATTGTAAATCAACTATACTTCAGTTTAAAAAAAGGAGATAGGCACCCCATCTGCCAGTTTCTGCAAGAGGACTGGAGCCTAACATAGATGGGCATCCTTGCTCCAAGCCGCAAATCTACCTCCTGTCATTAAGATATGAGAAGTTTGTTTTCCCTCTGCATAAAGCCAATTATCTAACACAGATGGTCACCCCAATTACCAGGTGAATCTAGGACGAACTATATGTGACAAATTGTGCTAAGTCCTTTTCCTTGAGGACTAGTTGTTTATCTTGAAAACATGTATGTAATGGGTTGCATCTGCTTGGCTCTATAAAAAGGTAAGATTTCCTTCTGTCTTTGCAATCCCCTAGCAGATTGCCTATGATGCATACCACATTCTGGTTTAATACACAATCAATAATAAAACTTTTCTCTCTACTGTCTTTATGGAGAGAGTCTCTAGGCTTGGGAGAAGATTTTGTTTTTAATTATATTTCTCCAACACCTACCACTTTTTCCCTTGCCCTTTTCTCCTTCAAAGAATAGCCTCCACCTTTGCTCTGCCCATCCCCTCTGTTTAGAACATTCCTTACCACTACCCCTCACATCTGCATGGCCCATTCCCTCCCCAGTTGTCTCTCAAAGGTCACCTTTACAAAAAGGTCTTCCCTGAGCAACCTGTATCAAATAACACCACTCGATCATCATCTCCTCTTCTTGCCTGGCCTTATTCATCCTCATAGCACTTATCACTGCCTGGTATCTAAGTATTAGTTTATTTGCTCATTATCTGTCTCCCTGACTCTGACGAAATCACCACAAGACCAGAAGCTCTTCCTGTTTCATTCACTTCTTGTATCCCCAGAGCCTAGAAGAGTGTAGCACAAACAACATTAGTTCAGTGAATAAATGAAAGATCATTATTAATTATACAAACTAAAAGAGGTTCAACTAAAATGCTATTAGAATGAGCCACTTAATTTCACAGAAAGTGCAACTCTGTATAGTTAGAACTATAAAAGAGCTAAGCATTTAGCTATAGGAATACCTGAGTAAGAATCTACTATAGCTCAGTGCCTCTTGTTACCTCTGCTTTAAAAATATTTACAAACTTGCAGTTGGTGGCAGAGAGTTGTCATCCTCATGTACCAACATTTGTACACATGGTCTTATCCCACTAATCAAATAATTGGGGGTGAAGAGGAACTGATCTTTAATAATGAAAAGTGAAATGTTAGAATATGTGAACAGTGGAAATGTAAATTGGTATAGCCACTATGCAGAACAGTATGCAGGTTCCTTAAAAAACTGAAAATAGAGCTACCATATGATCCAGCAATCCCAATCCTGTGCATATATCCAGAGAAAACCATAATTCGAAAAGATACATGCACCCCAATGTTCATAACACCACTATTTACAACAGTCAAGACATGGAAGCAACCTAAATGTCCATCAACACAGGAATGGATAAAGAAGATGTGGTACATATATACAATGGAATATTACTCAGCCATAAAAAAGAATGAAATAATGCCATTTTGCAGTAATATGGGTGGACCTAGGGATTGTCATAGTGAGTGAAGTAAGTCAGACAGAGAAAGACAAATATCATATAATATTGCTTACATGTGGAACCAAAAAAAAATGGTACAAATGAACTTATTTACAAAACAGAAATAGAGTCACAGATGTAGAAAACAACCTTATGGTTACCAGGGGGAAGGGGGGCTACAGATAAATTCAAAGATTGGGATTGATATATACAGACTACTGTATATAAAATAGATAACTAATAAGGAACTACTGTATAGCACAGGGAACACTACTCAATACTCTGTAATGGCCTATATGGGAAAAGAATCTAAAAAAGACTGGATATATGTATATGTATAACTGATTCACTTTGCTGTACAGCAGAAACTAACACATTGTAAATCAACTATACTCCAAAAAAATTTTTTTAAAAAGAATATGTGAATAAATGCCCTTACACGGAAAAAGTGATCCTGGGCGTGAAGACAGAGTAAAGATGAGGAATTCTGTCATTTATAGGTTTATGCAATTCCAATCAGAATACAAATGTAAATTTGTTCAGAACTTGGCAAAATAATTCATCTGAAAAAGTAAGCAGGTAAGGTAAGTCTTTTTTTAAAAAAAGACATTATGCATCCTAAAACTGTAATAATAAAACAAAGAAAAACTGACATAAAAGTAGATTAATAAAACAGGATAGCTAGTTTAAAATAGAAAGGGAATTTAACTCATAATTTTAAAAACAACCCAATTCAGTGGTTTTCTAAGAACAGATTATACATTCAGAGAAAAAAATTAATTTGAACACTTGATTTATATTATATACTAAAAAAAATTCTATATGAGTTAAAGAGTTACAGATTGAATCCTATAAAACTTGGAGAAAAATGGCTATTTATTATCGATACAGAGGGAATGGACTTTCTAGGCTTAGAAACTATAGAAAAAAATTTAAAGGAATAGAAATATGTGGCATTAAATATCCAAAGTAAAAAGTAATTTTGAGAAAAAGTTTTTGCAGTAAATATGACAGATCTAGTTTAATGTGTTGACTATACAAAGAAATCAAACAAGCAGATAAGAAAAACACTAAAATCTCAAAAGACAAATGAGCAAAGGTCAAAAACAGACAATTCATAAAAGAGAAAATACATCTAGCAAAGAGACATGTGAAGCAGGTTCTGGCTCTTCTCCTAGATTCTGCTTTTGGTATCCAATCCACTGAGTTCTTGGTTTCACACTTCCTGACAGCCAATAATTGGCCTCTATATTGCTCTTCAACTCTGCCCTTGCTTTTCAAATGGAATTTGATGTTTTATTGCGGCTTCTTCTGTTCTGACCCCTACATAATCTCATATCTGAGACTTACTGTGCCATGCCTTACAGAAGGAGTAAGAAAACTATAGGAAATCTCTACTTTTCCCTACTTTACCGTTTACCATTTTACTAATTCAGTGCTGCTGTATAAAGGTCTAAATTTTTCATCACTTTTACTTTTATACTACAATATCCAAACGAGTGAACCATGCACAATGATCCATGTTATGATGTTGCAAACACACAGTTAGGGCTCAGTAAGTACTTAGAATGGAAGGAAAGGAGGAAGAGAAGACTCTCTATGCAATACTTCAATTTAAAGTATCCAAAGCAGCTATGAATTCCAGGGTGGTGTTAATCTACTAGGCACTATGGACAGAGTTTTGGGGACTTAGAATCTTTTCCAGAGTCTATGAAAAACTTATATCAATATCAAAATATAAAAAGAAAAATTGTCCACAATTTTATTATGGTCACTCAATTCACTTTAAATTGTAGCATTATAAATAATTAATTATATTCAAAAAGTTTGTACACTAGATGATCTTACCACAAAAGAATTCCAAAAGGTACATAATGATGGCAAAGAAATCACAACACACGTAAATTAGTTATTCATAAGAATGTAATTTCAAGGTGTATTTATAAAAAAATTTTCCTGCAGCAACATGGATGGACCTAAAGATTGTCATACTGAGTGAAGTAAGTCAGACAGAGAAGGACAACTACTATATGATTTTGCTTATATGTGGAATCTAAAAAAATGGTATAAATGAACTTATGTACAGAATAGAAATAGAGTCACAGATGTAGAAAACAAGCTTATGGCTACCCGAGGGGAAAGGGGGGAGGGATAAATTAGGAGATTGGGATTGACACATATACACTACTATATATAAAATAGATAACTAATAAGAACCTAATGTATAGCACAGGGAACTCTACTCAGTACTCTGTAATGGCCTATATGGGAAAAGGATCGAAAAAAGAGTGGATATACGTATATGTATAACTGATTCACTTTGCTATACACCCGAAACTAATACAACATGGTAAATCAACTATACTCCAATAAATTTTTCTTTTAATTTTCCAAATTTTTCTATAGCAAAAACTATATTTAATGTTGGATCATGAGTACATTTAATACATTTGCTATGAAGTGACTGAGGCCTCCAAATATAAGAGTGCTTAAGGCTGCAAAGGTCTTTAGTGGTCCTGGTATGGGCCACAGAAATTCAGACACGTCCAGGAGGAGGGGAGGATTTAATTTGTTTAATGGAACTCACCTTGAAGAAAAAAATAGTCAGGTACACAAGTCTGAGGCACAGATAATACGTTGCGGTTGAAGAGTGATTTTGAAATAGCACAGTAATGTGCTATTAAGATTGCCCTCAGACTCATCTAAAGCCTGGTGGTGGGAGAGAAAGACTGCAACAAAATGGCAAATAAAAAAATAATATAACCACATCAGTGAAATCTCTACAAGGAACCATGAACACAACTTGGCACAAGCAGTGGTGGAGAGTGTTGGCCACACTTCAACATGCGGCTGTCAGAGTGTTACTTTGACACTCAGTAGAGAACCAGTATCTCTACCGTGTTACCAGATCTTTTGATCTGGCAGCCAGTGATACAGGAGCACTACAGTCTGGGCACTAGGCCAGCTACTTCCACGGCTCATCAGCCTGGGAACTGGGCCCATGTAGCCCGTTACCAGCCAGAGAGAAAATAGTGGCTGTTTGGTTAGTGTTAAACTCAGAAATACATGTGAAAAACATGTGAAAGTCCCACAATGCCGAAATAGTCAAAGACATCGTGATGACGATGATGATGATGATGATGATGTTCATCATGATCATGTGATGGTGACTCTATTACACTCTGGTGAGGCCTGAAGAAACAAAGGTTGTATAAGGAATTCTATTCATTAGACACATAAAAATCCTGGGCTATGCATTAGAAAATAAACACTGAGCGTCAAATGGTCAACTTCACCATGTTATTTCCTGAAAGAATATTGTACACGGTTTGTGGGAAACTTTCCAAGGTTTATCTTCTGCTTTTGTCCTTGCAAGGACTGTTGTTGCAAACTCATGGTAAAATATTAGTCAGATCTAGATCGACAAGGACACTGCAACGTATTTCCAGCATGGAAAACAAACTTCACTTTCCATATTCCAATTTTGCCAAACCAAGTGATGCATCCATTTGGAAAAGAAAAGAAAATAAGGGAACTACTTCAGAGCAAGACTTCATTAAAGAATTCAGAACAGTTTGCTGTAAGCAAAAATGTGCAGAAAGGAGTGGAAGGAAAAAATCTGCAAGATTCCAAGGCCTTGTTGTGATGAATGCACCACGACAAAACAAGCTTGTAAACAGTATTATGTGAAGTTCCACTTTGTTAATTTGGAATTTGAATATTTTAGGTCCAATTTCCTAAGTGCAAAAGTGATCAGTCCTAGAACAACATGATACTGTTTCATGGGACTCTGGATAGAAACTATCACAGTCATACGTATACTCTAAAACAACAAACACTGTTATTTTTATTTACTTTTTTTTATTTCTCAGAAACCACGTACATACAGAATAAAAATTCCTGTGCATGTGAACGATATAAATAAAGTATACACTGCATATGTGATAACATCATATGAAATCTACAGAGAAAGAAATGTTTCTATTTATCAGGCAAAATCACTGTGTTAAAGATGAGTGAATTCTCTCAAGACTCTCTTTCAAACACTTTCAGGCTGCCTCTCCTTTAATTTTAAGGTACAATTTTTATTGTAATAATATTTTTTAGACTTGATCCAAGAGATTAAAAAATGTATTGAAGGCTTCAATAGACAAGAGATGGATCGGAATTCTCTTGGCTGTTTAAGAAATACATATATAAGTGAATTCAATTCACAATGGAGACTATGTTTCCTCTATGATGATAAAAATGCTGAAAACAAGTTTCAAAGGGTAAATTTCTCTGGCTCTATTGGAAAGCTCAGGCCAAAGTCAAAGAGAAAGGAACAACTAAAGCAATCTAGTTTTCCCCACATGAAAAAAACTCTATTTCAAAGCAATGAAATGCTGATTCACAGTGAAAATTTCAAGTCAAATAAAAATGAAGCATTGTTGTATAGTGGGAAGAATATTGACCTCACGTTCAAAAGTCTTGCATTCCAATCTCACCCTGTTCTTGCTAGCTGATAACCTGTGCCAAGTCTCTTATGTGCCTTATTAAGTAAGGAATAAATTAGATCATTTCTAAAGATGTTCAACTCTAATATTTTATGATTCTATGAATCTCTACAAATGCAATCAGTGTACAAGAAAATGAGTCAAACAAAAGAAAGTAGGAAGGTACTAAGGAAAATGGAATAACTAACAGAGATCCGTACACAATTTGCATTGAAAAGACAAAACTTTTTGTACCACTGTAATCCCTTAAATAAAATATAACCAATCTACTATGTACAAAACACAATTTATATAATTAAAAAAAAAAAAAAAGAATAACCCCCAAATCTAAAAAGTTTATTCTACTATACATATAAGGAATTTTGAAGTGATTTAATTTGGGGTGATATTTCCAGTCTTGTAAAACAGGATAAGATTATCCTAAATTACTGCAACCAAAAGTTAAGAAAGAATTTCTTCACTATACACTTAGTAAAAAGTGTTTCTGAAGGAATTCGTCAAACTGTCCTTCGGACAATCAGATTATACTTCATATTATATTGTATGACATCAATTGTAACACAGATTTTTTTCACATGTTTACATTTCTCAAATTAAAATATGTCTTCCAAGTGATGACATCTTAAATGCAATGAAATACGGCAGTTTTTTATATGCACGCCTATCTTCTCTATCAGATTGTACTTGACAAGGGAGAAAGATTAGAACTATGGAAGAAATAAGAATCAAGCCATGATAAACAAATGGGGGAAAAGAGAACATCTTCCTTACAGAATTTTAACTAATTTATCTCTTCACCTCTGTGGTCTTCCTCTCCAAAACCCATAACCTAAGTCTAACCATGAGAAAAACATCAGACAAATCCCAAGTAAGGGAAATTCTACAGAATATCTGCCTGGTACTCCTGAAAACTGTCAAGGTCATGAAAAACAAGGAAAGTCTAAAAGACTGTCAAACCGCAAAGGAGACTAAGGATACTAATGACTAAATGTAATGTAGTACCTGGATTGGATCCTAGAACAGAAAGGGACAGTAAAGGAAAAACTAAGGAAATAAGAATGAAGTATGGAGTTTAGTTAATAATAACGTATGAATGTTGGCTTCTCATTTGTGACAGATATATCATAATGTACGATGTTACAATAGGAGACACTGGAAGAAGGCATAGAAGAACTCGCTGTACTATCTTTTGCAACTTTTCTGTAAACCTAAAACTATTCTAAAATTAAAAGTTTATATTAAAAAATCAAGCCATGCATAATTTCATACACATATTCCATATGTGTATGTGTTTTTGACCCTATGGATCAAAAACAGAAACTCAGAATTCGATCCTAAACAATTTTCAGGTTTTAGAAAAACAACGAAAGTAGTAAGTGTAATAAAAAAAAAAAAAATGCATCAAGAATTAAGAGGGTCTTATCTTGAGATTGTCATACTGAGTGAAGTCAGACAGAGAAAGACAAATATCATATGATATTGCTTATATGTGGAACCTAAAAAAATGGTACAAATGAACTTATTTACAAGACAGAAATAGAGTCACAGATGTAGAAAACAAACTTATGGTTACCGGGGGGAAAGCAGGGGGTTGGGGGAGGGATAAATTGGGAAACTGGGACTGACATATACACACTACTATATATAAAATAGGTAACTAATAAGGACCTACTGTATAGCACAGGGAAATCTTCTCAATATTCTGTAATGACCTACATGGGAAAAGAATCTTTAAAAAAGCAGATATATGTATATGTATAACTGATTCACTTTGCTGTACAGCAGAAACTAACACAACATTGTAAATCAACTATACTCCAATAAAAATTTTTTTAAATAAAATAGAATAAAGTTCCAACAGAAAAAAAAAAACGAGGATCTTAAATCTCACTGAGGATAAAATTTTTCATTTGTGACAAAACCTGAAGCATATGCTAACTCATTTAATACAAAGTAACGATCCAAACAGTTAAATCCTCAACTGTTGTGCACTCCTATGGGTAGTAATATTTCTGGAATAATGAACCTGGTCCTCCCCTTTTCTGATAACCCATCATAACTCTGGATGTCTTGAGTTTCCAGGAAGGACTTACGGGAAAACATGTGAAATAAGTCATTAAACTTGCGCTTCAACTGCTGCACAGCTCATTAAACAAATAGAACTAGACTGATTTATTTGAGCCATCCCATTTTTTGCTCAAGAGATAAGGCCAAAACCACTCTTTAGGGTTAAAATGGAATATGCTTTCTGTGTATGAAAGTCAACAGCGTAGTCAGCAATCGCTATGCAGTCTAATTCACTAATAGACTATAAATACCATCAGGCTCCAATTTATGATCAAATTTTTCTTTAAACTTCTGTCCTGTCTGTTAGGTGTAATTTATAATACATGTTTCCAATGATAACAATCTTATAAAGAATTGTTAACTTCATAGTTTAGCTCAGAAAAACTTTTTTAACCCATAAAGTAAATAAAAGATGTTAAGAGGAAGGTAAGCAGAGTGACTACCGGACTGGGCATTCTGTTTCTCATGCCCTGAAAAGACGAAGTGAGCCAACTGTAGACTTAGAAAGAGAAAAAAAAGAAGAAAGAAAGAAAAGAATGTGCAATCCTGGGTTATTTTCTACTCAGTTCATGTTTTCTAAGGAGAACAAAAAGTAAGCATCCAGGGCAAGACAGTTTAGAGAATGGAAATAGGTGGAAAAATGGGATTTGCAATGGATAAAAAGCAAGGGCTGCCAATACAAGAAATGCCTGAGACATGACTCCTTTTTCCTGACTTTCAGCAGCACTAGGGTTTCAAGAACTCCATAGCTGGGGACATTTCCAAGGCTCTGAATAGAAAGGCATGGAAAGTACTCCCCTGCTAGAGCCAAGATGTGGTCAGTAAGACTGAAGATACTTTGAGCAATCAATAAAGGCACCCAGATAGGAAAAGACACTACCGTGGCCCACTAAGACAGGCAAGAAAGTCCTGAGCCAGGGACCTGCCAAGGATATCTGAGGGATTCCAGGTAACGATTCAAGGCAACATACCAAATAGAGTGTAAGCTTTGGGAATAAACACCTGGATTTGAATCCTCTGCCTTTATTCCTGTGATCATGAGAATGTTACTTAACTGCACTCTCAGTTCTCTTATTTATAAATTTAGAATAAAACCACTCATCTATATTAGTTTTATATTGCTGCTATAATAAATTACCACAAATTTGGTGGCTTAAAACAATACGATCTCTGGTTCTCTCTCTTCTGCCTCCCTTTTCCTTTTCTAAGGATTTTTGTGATTACATTGGGCCCACCCAGATAACCCAGAATAATCTCCATATCTTAAGGTCAACTGACTAACAACCGTAATTGCATCCGTAACCTTAATTGCTCCTTTGCCATATAACATAACATTTATAGGTTACAGGGATTAGGACGTGGATATCTTTGGGGGACCATTATTCTGCTACTGCATCATCACATAGAGTAACTTTGAGAATTACATGCAATAATGTATATAAAGTGGCTGATACATAAATTCGAAAAATAATAGCTCTCCCAGCCTCTCTAGGCTCCCTCCCCATTTACCATCAAAGCTCTTCCTCTAATAAATCTCTTGCATGCAATTGGCATCTGCTTCTTGGAGGCCCTGATTAATCAGCTGCACCAACTTCAGCAGAGCATCCATACCGTCAAGAACCACAATGGTAGAACTGGGAACAATGTAAGAAATCCTCTACTCCAGTCACTTCATATTACAAGACCAGAATGAAGAAAGCTTGCCCAAGGTCTATGGCCAGTAGGCAGCATAGCTAGTGCAAAATACCTATAGTGCTTTTAGGATTATTTTACACCACATGAGGGATTCTAGGGCAGGAGTAAGCTCTTTTCTGGCTATAGGAATTAGGGTTCCAATGTGCAATTTCTAGAAGTGAAAAAGAAGGTTCTAACAGTAATGACTCTTAACAGAGTAGGAGTAGAGGAGAGGGGTCCACTGATAGAAGGGGATCGTTAGAGGGTTATGACTCCTTGGTAGTAAAAGCTCCTATGCAAACTCTAGTAGGAATTGCAGAAGCAGCATCAGCCATCATGCTTATCTGTTCATAAGTGTGGGACTGCTTATGCTATATCCTAAGGTATAAGGGAAAACATTTCCAGGGAAACATTTCTAAGGGAAATGTAAGGGAAAATGTGTCCAGAGCTTCACCTAGGAATTCAGGCTTCTGGGAACAGCCACCACTATTTACACTCACAGACCAGGGTCCTTCTCCATCCCCAAGAACATAGATTCTTTCTCATTTTATTTCCTCTAACAAAACTTTTTCTTCAACTCCCTAGAAGTTGGCAGTAAAAGAAAGTACACACCATGGCAACAGCATCAAACAACAGTTTTAAGAAGGTGATGCCTAAAACAGAACAAATTTGTGGAAAGGGGGTACCACTGTTAAATACATAAATTGAGCACCATGTCTATTTTAACCACATATTGAATATTCAATATACATCTACAATAGTGCTATCACTAGAAACTCACTCTCTTTCCTGTAATACGCTCATTATTTTCACCCAAATAATAGAGTCCTTTCCCACAATTAGTATGAGTCTGGAGGAAATTATAATGGTCTACGGTGGAACATCCCATGTAATGAGGAACTGGCAAGAGGATGCAGATCCAAGATTGATGCATTCACATTGTGTTTGAATATCAGTCTTTGCATTGGTGGAGGGGTCGGGGACAGGATAATATCAATGTCTCATTTCTACCCACGTGGTCAGCCACCATTAGCAGCTTTTGCAGAAAAGTGAATACACGAAAATTAGTTTGAGCTTCTCTCTCAGATAGGCTGTTTTCATCTTTTTAAGCTAAGGCACTGCATTTGTTCTTTGATGAGTGTTTTATAAGTCTTCTCTATTTTCTCTCCTGCATAGTAACGCTTCTATTGGAAATGAATATGATTTAGAATTCATGACTGGCTGTGACGTGTCCTGAAAACTAGTTTCACTACCTCAGATCATAAACTGTATATGTCTCATGTTCGTGGAGCAAAAGCAAAATGTCTTCATCACTTTTTAAAATTACTATGTAAGTAAATTACTCCTCTGACATATGCCTTAAGATTATCTTTTCATCTGTTGGCAAAGATAAAACGCCTTAACTTTTCCTTTGCTTTACAAAGATTTAACCCTACTTCATATACCCCCATCTTTGAATCTGACGACACTGCATTCCAACAAAGCATGCTCCAAAGTCAAAGGGTCTCACATATTCCTTCTCTCTCCAAAAGTACTGTATATCAACTTTCATTTTTATGACTCTCTTTACCTATCCTCACATTCTTACCATTTCTCATAAATTCTTTCTCCTTCTTTGCATTTTCATAATTCCCTCATCTTGCCCCAGCAACAAGATTAAGGCATATGAGTGCCCCTTCCTTCATACCAATATTCTTTAAATAGGTATTCAACATTTGTTTATATACTTAACACTGCCTAGGAGAAGGGCAAAGAATGCATGCAGTACTTCCCCATAACTTTGTTTTCATTCTGACTGATGAATTAGAGGTAAGCTTAAACTTTAACTTCTGGACATAGGGCCACTGGTTGAACCTGAACTCAAAATAAGCTGATGTTATTCCCAGGACATAGTCCATGGAAGGAAAAAAAAAAAAAAAAAAAAAAAAACAGTGTTGTAATTGACTAATACTAGTAGTATGTCAAATGTGATATACACATTGCTTAAATTTGCCCAAGAGATTTTTGGTAGTTGATAATCTCCATTTCTATCTATCTATCTCAAAAAAGGATTCACTACAATTAACGGAAACTACTTGAGAGGTTTTCAAGACATATAAATTATTATTGCAAAGGGAAAAAACATAAATAAGATAGATAACTTACTTTTTCATTTTTATTACTTTTCTTTCTAGGATGGTAATGTGTTTTAAGATTTTTTCATGTATTTATTTTTTCTGCTGAGGGTCTTGAGACTTCTTTTGGCATCCTTTTTGATTACAGGGAGTACAAAAAAAGCTTTCTTAAAAAAATAAAAGGCCATTTATTTTTCAATACAAATTTCATTATGGAGGTGATATTAATCATAGTAGAAGATACTAACCAAAAAATAGAACAAAAAGAAATGAAAATATATTGTGTCCAGGTTAGAAGATCTCTGAAAAAAGACAACTCAAAATCCCCCAATGCTATACAGTAAACTACTAAGGTAATAACGTTCTCTCATATGAACATCCAGGCCTATTGTACCTCATATGATTTGTGAGTTGGTGGTGTGTGAAGCTGGCATTAAAAGCAAGATCAGTGAGCAATTTAGATTAAATGTGCTGAATTTATAGAATTTACACCACTTAGATACTTAAAATTGTCAGGCATTCTGTCTCACTAAAAGTTGCTGGGGAAAAAGGCAAGTTCTTCCTAGAACAGCAACTCTCAAGCTACAGTCTAGGAACAAGCACTTTTCTGAACATTTGGCTTGGTAGGGTAGAATGAACATACTATAGAGGGAAATATCCCAAGAGGGTATTGCAAGAACATTGATATATTAGGTTATTTCTCTTTTTCAGTGAGTCTTCAGAGCAGGACATTTAGAGAACCACTGACCATAAAAATTGTATTCCAAGATCTTAGAAGGACATCCTAAGTATCTGCCTTATGTTCCTATCAATGATGCTCCCCAAACCCACTATTCCTGACCTACTTATCATGTAGTCTATGAAAAAAATGGGGTAACAATAATGGGGTAAAGAAAAATGGAAAGTTGTCAATGTGGTATACAAGTTACATTTTTCAATTTGGCATTTAATTATATGGCCATAATTAGGACAGCCGCATTATTTACAGTTTTCTGAATCACCTAAAAGTAATAAATAGAGAAGCAAAAAAGCTTACACATAGTGACTACAAAAGAGGCACTGAAGGTTACTGCAAAATTTCAACAGAGTAAGAAATCATTAAACGATTTGTTTCCCATTCTCTATTCCTCTTTGGGCTCTATTTGGTGCAAGTCTTGCCTAGTCAGTACACCTCAGTAATATATCATTAATCTAGTACTCATATCATTGAATATTCTGTTTTAAAACATCACACATACTCCTTTAAACATCCAGCAAGACAATCAACATGACGAGTTAGGATATGGCTAGTCCTAGAAAGAGAAGCTTTGGCTAACCCTTATTTTCTCACATAAGAAATATGAGTTCACAGAAGAAGAAGCCTGGGTGGCCACACTGAGGTCAACTATGCCACTGACCAGCCTCCAGAAAAAAGTTACCCTGTTTTCAATCACAGCTTTCGAAAGAATAGTGTAATAATTGCATGACTTCCTTGATAAATCAAGAGAAGCTCAGATTCAATTCAGGTTCAATTCACCACATCCCTGGGGGAACAACAGCAAAAAGAAGTGAGGTCAGCACTGCTCTGTTACAGATTTGGGGATTGCATCAAACATACCTAGGCTATTTTGACCACTGCTACTGCTTAACCCTGTGATGAATATGTTCTTTTGGGACTTGGTATCCACTGCCATCCTCTTTCATCCCTATCACAAGAGCTGCACAGCTCCTTGACCTCCTTTATCACAGAAGCAGCAAAGCTAAAATCTACACTTCCCCATTACCAGTCAGCTAGAATGTCCTATATGCAAACAGGATCTGCCAATGAGGTGCATTCTTGAGATTCAGAAAGCAAGAAGGGAGATAGAAGCCATCTTCTCACTGTGTTGGTACTGGCAAGGAAAGTTGGTGGGTCATGTTTGCAGCAACCAGGTGCCTCATTATACTTCCAGACGCCAATTTTGTGGGTGTGAAAGGAAGCTGTTGTAACATAGTAGTTGGTGGTAGCAGCTTCATGACCTCTGGATATCAGCTGTGAATCTCAGTTTCAGAAATAGCCACTCTGACTTCCACTGTCCCAGCCATTCCAGCAGGTTTTGTAACCACCTACATCTCTCTATTACCTTGATTCCTACTGAAAACATAATACCTAGAGTGGCTACTATTTCCTGCACTGAACACTCATTGACAGATGCCTTCTCCAGTTCTACTTTTTCAGTAGGAAGTGCTGTAAATCAGTGTTACCATTCAATGTTCAGGTAATCGATATCCTCAGTCAACTAACACACACTCCCAAATGCTTACTTATGTTAAACACACTCACAGTGATCTGAATTCATAAGTATTTTTCATATTACTTAAGGGCACATCATTAAACAGGAATGGAAGAAGAATGGCACCACAAATTTCCATATTTCTCTTCAAGAGAATTTAGAATGAAGCAGAAAATTTAGTCTCATACAAAATCTCAGGGCAGGACTCTGATTGACTCAACTTGGATCTGGTATCTGGTATGCATCCCTGGACCAATCTATTGTGGCTAGAATGAAACTCATATAGCAAAATATGGCTTTATTCTCATAAATCTGTTTATAATAACTTCTCAGATTTTAATGTCTTAAGGATCTATAGTAATATAGCATTAATTGCTGATACTGTATTTTTTTTTTCTAATATAAGCATTTGAAGCAATAAATCTTTCTCTAATAATGCTTTTTAAAAATACAAATAGATAGGGACTTCCCTGGTGGCGCAGTGGTTAAGAATCCGCCTGCCAGGGCTTCCCTGGTGGCGCAGTGGTTGAGAATCTGCCTGCTAATGCAGGGGACACGGGTTCGAGCCCTGGCCTGGGAAGATCCCACATGCTGCGGAGCAACTAGGCCCGTGAGCCACAACTACTGAGCCTGCGCGTCTGGAGCCTGTGCTCCACAACAAGAGAGGCCACAATAGTGAGAGGCCCGCGCACCGCAATGAAGAGTGGCCCCCGCTTGCCGCAACTGGAGAAAGCCCTTGCACAGAAACGAAGACCCAACACAGCCAAAAATAAATGAATAAATAAATAAATAAATTTATAAAAAAAAAGAATCCGCCTGCCAATGCAGGGGACACGGGTTCGAGCCCTAGTCTGGGAAGACCCCCACAAGCTGCAGAGCAACTAAGCCCGCGAGCCACAACTACTGAGCTCATATGCCACAACTACTGAAGCCCACGTGCCTAGAGCCCATGCTCAGCAACAAAGAGAAGCCACTGCAATGAGAAGCCCGCACACCACAACGAAGAGTAGCCCCCACTCACCAACTAGAGAAAGCCCGCGCGCAGCAACGAAGACCCAACGCAGCCAAAAATAAATAATAAATAAATAAAATTTTTTTTAAATAAATAAATAAAAAATACAAATAGATAAAACAATAGTACATGTGGCATATAAATCTTGACAACGTCTCAAATCTTGTTACTCATACTTTGACTCAGCCCAATTGTGAAAACGTCTCCAACATGAAGCCTTCCCCAGTCCTACCCTCCCTTTCTACATCCTTCTACTCCTTGTTCATGCTCCTCACTTATGCTTCTATGATTACACAGGTCTATCTCTGAAACAAGCTTCCTCTAATCCCCTCTACTTCAGTTCATCCTCCTTATCCCCATCAAATGCATCTTTCTGAAACACTGTGTTACATATGCCACTTTCCCACTCAAAATCCTTCCAGTGCTTTCTATTATCTAAAAATGAAACTCTACCTTGTCATTTAAAACATTCTATAATCTGGCTCCCACTGATTTTCTCATTTTATATCTCTTGTCTTCTATATATATCATCCCATAAACTGATGTACTCATTGTTGCACTTGAATCATCCTTCTTTCTTTATTCACATCCGTAGCTTTTCCTCACTAGAGTAGCCTTTCCTTCCCCATCTTCTTTACCAATTTAAATTCTTCATGTTGTTCTACGTCCAGAGAACAAAATAAGTTAACTCCTAAGTAAAAAGTTCCTTGACCACTTTAGTCTCCAGTGATTACCTCTCCTGTGACTCTGAAAATAAATGTTACTGTTTATATCACTCCTAAGGCCCTTGTCACATACTGTTTACTCACGTAATTTGTGCTGTTGTTGTTGTTGCTGCTGCTGCTGCTACTACTGCTATTGTTTTATAGGAGCAGCAGACAGACTGTATGTTTCTTGAAAGTAGGGCTGATCTCAGACCTCTTTGAACTGCCCAGCCAACCCTCCAGGGTACTTTGTACATTCACTGACTACAGAGTTCAATAAGGCTAAAAGACAAGAAGACATCTATGTGGCCCTCTTTGTAGTAAGTGCCTTTTAGCAATTTGCAGGCCTTTTAACACAAAAGGGTTTGAAATGATCCTATGAAGAAAAGGAAGGGCACTTTGTCCCCAAGAGAGAACTCCAGGGAATGATTATTCAGGATGTGTATATCTCTGGACTTTTGTTCTGTTCCCCTTTTACCTAGAGCCCTCTATGTAAACCATTTCTATAATACCTATCAAAAGCGTAGGTAAGAAATTTTTTTAAAGTACAGATCATTCAGGATTGCTCCTTCTCAGAAGCGTCAAGGGGATAATGTTTGATGGGGAAGAAACTGTAAAAAATGCTTAAAAGATTTCTAATGTTTTGTGAATGCCATTGCCTTCATGTCTGCTATCTCTCATAACCAGAGGTGGGTAATTGAGAGTTATCATCGCTTCTGTCAGGTGCCATGGAAGCACTTAGTTTCAAGCTAGAAAGATCCAATGACATTTTGCATCATTTTAAATAATAATGCCTTATGTATGTGGGATCATTACAAACAGAAACTTTTGATATTTTAGGGACTTCTCTGGTGGTGCAGTGGTTAAGAATCCGCCTCCCAGTGCAGGGGACACGGGTTCCATCCCTAGTCTGGGAAGATCCCACATGCCACCGGAGCAACTAAGCCCATGCGCCACAACTACTCAGCCCACGCACCACAACTACTGAGCCCATGCACCACAACTACTGAAGCCCGTGCACCTAGAGCCCGTGCTCCACAACAAGAGAAGCCACCGCAATGAGAAGGCTGCACACTGCAACGAAGCATAGCCCCCGCTCGCTGCAACTAGAGAACGCCCGCGCGCAGCAATGAAGGCCCAACACAGCCAAAAATAAATAAGTAAATAAATAAATTTATTAAAAAAAGAAAACCTTTTGATATTTTAAAAAGGTTGCATTCTATTTAGAAAGGAATCATTTTTTATACAGAATTTTTAAGTAGCTATATTACTCTCATTCTCCAGCCTAAAAACATAACAACTTTTCAACTTTAATTACTCAACACGAGTGTCAGCTATCATACTCTCATGCTATAGAATGATGGTTTCAACGTTGTCCTCCCCAAGTACTTAACAGTTTGTATTTCAGATTATAGATGGGAAAAGAAAAGTAAAAGAGGGGGAAAGAACGAGACTACAATCAGTTTTTCTAGTAAAGTTTCTTTCCTAAAACACAGCTATCTGTAAGACCAGGATCTACTTAGCTTATACATCAAATTATGATGCCTGTTGTTAAAATGTGAAAAACCAAAACAAACAAATAAATAATAGAGGTTTTAAGTAAACAGTGTATTTCAGAAAGGCTTGATAGCTTTCAGGGAAAGATCTACCATAAAATAATTATCCTTGATACTACTGTATGCCCTTGTTCCCAGCTTTGGTTATTAACTCACCCTGGAGGTCAACTCAGCACCCTGGGGAGAAAACTACTGCCCATCAGGAAAATAAACAACAGGAAAATAAAACATATAGGAGACTGTGGAATGTTCTTTTTATTTGGAGGTGAAAAACAGTCTCTCTACTGCACATACACAGAAATTAATAATAACCACACGAATATAAAACATTTAGTTATTTTTTCCCTACATCAAAAGACTGCCATTTATCCTGTCAACTGAGAACAACCCCTCTCCTCCTAAAGTCATATTTTTGTTTCAATTTAGGTATTATTTTCACCTGTATGGTTTTTTTTCTCTATAGAATTTCTACAGGTTTGTTGTCTACCTGTCAGGTTACTTTTCATATTATCATTTCAGTTTGCATCTAAAATTTTGTATATGTGTCCAAAGAAGAACTGAGATATTCTGAAGTTAATTGCACTCAATTATCAAATGTTTCTTGGATCTAAAGACATCCTAATATGCATCACAATTTGTTTCTGCCATAACACATTTTTTCTTCTCATCTGTGCAATGCTGTTTTTTCTAATTATACAGGATGCGTTATTAATGGTATCTCTTAGGGAAAATATGCCCAGATTCCTTTTTAAAATGTAAGCATCTAAATATGCTCAAAGTTGTGTCACAGAACAATGAACTAGAGTTAGAAAACAACACAACAAAAGTTTTCAGGGGCAATTAACCCAGCAATAGCTTTATATTCTTAGCCAACTAATCAAATATAATGGTGAAGTGTAAATATTATAGTATAACCAATTGTTTTCTCCTCTTACTACTTAATTATAATTGTTTCATTCTGGAAAAGTTTTGGTGTTGCCATTGCTTTTAGGATAATCAGATATGCAAAGCCAAAAACTAGGATATATTTTTCTCACTAAGAGGAATTTCAAATTTGGCAGTACATTCATGTGTGAACAATTCCAAAGAAGATTGCAAGAGTAAAATGTGAGTTTGTCTATCTCTACAGAGGGAGAAAATTAGCTTAAGGGGAAAGGAAGGTAGAGAAATATTACAAACTTAGAGATGTAAGCCAGTGTTTGACTATCTAAATATTGTCTGTCAGTAGCCAATATATACACATAAAATTGTTTCCGAAGTATCACAATAGTTTCTTGTCTTCCCAGATTTCTATCACTTTCCTACTGGTTTCTTAGCATAACTTAAAGATCTGACTTTAATCTACAATGCTTTAAATCATCTTAGTCATATTATAGTGAAAATCCACAATAAAAAATAATAATGAGTGGGTGCTCCCTAATTTAAATGTAGAATTATGAGGGAGCAGATTGGAAAGCAAAAGGCATACTGAACAAAAAGAAAAATGTTGAACTGGAGTCAAACCTCATAACAATCACATTTAAAAATTTCAGAAAGAAAGCTACCTTAATCGCTAAAAGTCTGCAGTCTGATCATGCTTAATTAAGTTTCTGACTGTACATTACTATCGTGGTAAACCAAACATTGACAGAATCTCCCATCCTTTTCCCATGCCCAACAACCATAATGCATATGAGATACCATGATATCAGCCCTGTTCAAGTTTAGATGATCTTAGTCCTTCATAATTTTCCCTACTTTTAGACTTTGTTTTCTATTAGAATTTCATACCATTTAAATATTGCTTTTTAAAATTCCTTTGTTATATATTCCCTATGCATCATTTCATACAGCCCCTACAACTAAAATAATCATCTGATTCCCATTTATTGAACATTTTAAATAACCTTTTTATTTAACATTTTATGGAAATGTCTTTAAAAACATGAGCTCTGTGGTTGCTTCACTGGGTCGTACTGTGCATAACCACATGACATTAAGTTTCTTAACCTTTCTGGGCCATGATTTGTTCTAAAATTGAGTAATATTTTTACCTACCTCATTAAAATATTTTGATAATCAAATGAGTTAATACACATAGAACTCATGTTAGTACATGCAAAAAATACATAGAAAATTGACACGGATTATGAACTCAATAAATTTTATAGCTATAAAACTCCACCTTTCTTATCAGAGTAGGAAATATAATTTTTAAAATTAAAGAATTGTTTTAAATATGTGTACCACCATCATAGATATATAATGAGCTATATATATTGAGCCAAAGCCATCAACTATATATGTTGAGCCAAAGAGAGTTAAGAAATAAGCCTATCAGAAATTGAACAAATTTTACACGGCACATTCTGCCCTGCCATAACTCAGAATTGTGGATGAGATGCAGCTCAGGCCCCCTTGCTTTCCGCTTCTACTGTTTAGAAGCAGATAGTACAGTGGCCACAACATGGAATAAGCTGAATTTATTCCTGCATGCCTGAATCACCAGGTGGAGGAAAGTTGTCCAGCAAGCAGGAACACACATTGGATTGTTCCATAAGCCAGGAAACAACATCTATTGTGAGCCCCCCCACTGAAATGAGGGGGTTTCTTTGTCACAAAGGTCATTGATACCTTAATTAAAACAACCCATTTTTCTTATTTCTTTTCACTTCCTCTGATGAAAACTTGTGTTGGTATAAGGAAGCTTAATCACACTGCTCTGAGGCTGATGGTTGTATCTTCCATCTACTGTCAGAGGTAGCTGGGAAAAAAGGAAAGGTTGGAAAAGTGTACCTGGAACCAATACTAATTGGTTCTGAACATTTCATGAGCTGAAAACTTTTACTAAGAAATCTTTTCTGGTCCCTTAAACCTTTAAAGAGCACCGCATAAAAAAATTACGAGAGCAGAAGGTATTTAAAAAAAATATGCATAGTGCTATTCATTGTATCCTAAAATCATTCTGATTTCCTGATTTTTCTCCTTACTTTTAAGTTTCTTTCTACATCCTAACATCCCTCAAAATATGTGAAATTAAAAAAATGGAAATTCAAGGATTTCTCATGAAGGACATTTTAGTCCCCCTAAAGTTCAAATCAATTTAATCCTTTGTGAAGCGCCTGCATTCACGCTCTGAGGAACATACATATGTTTAAGAACCTTTTTTAAATCAATTTTTCAAAGTCACTCCAGTCTTTCAGGTAAATACATAGTTTAGTTGATTTTTTAAAGGCACAAAGCACATTAGGTACCTGAAAGATCACTTGGAGCTTGTCAAGGTACACAAACTGCTTTAAACAAATGATGTTACCTTACCCAATATACCAGAACTGTGTTATCTAGCAAGCTTGCTACACACACACACAGAGCAATAAGACTATAGCTATTACCTAACTGGCCTCATCATCTGGTCCTTCCTGGATGTAAGAGAAGTACCATTCAATAGTCTGGTAATAGACCAAACCAAATATCTGTTACTTTAAAACAGGATTTCTCAACTCCAGCACTATTAACATTTTGGACCAGATAATTCTTTGTTGTGGGGGGCTATCTTCACATTGCAGGATGTTTCCAGCATCCTCTGCCCACTAGATGCCAGTCACACCCCTCCCCCTCCTCCCACCACAGTGAAACAACCAAAAATGTGTCTAAACATTGCTAAATGTCCACTGGAGACTGCCCCTGGTTGAAAACCACTGCGTAAGCAAAAAGTTTTTATTCCTCTTAGAAGATCAGAACATACTAAGAGTGTACTAAGCTCACACAGCAAGCATCTATTATGAAGCTAAATCTGCATTTCAATGGCTTAAACTTCTGCTGGAGCAATGGTGCTAGACTGTAGTCTATAGTTTTAACTCGGTGGATTTAGTAATTCCTCCCCAACCACAAATTTCCCATTTGAAAATTCTATTACATGAAAATTTAATTCTGTTTAACTCTTCAACAACTGAAAAAAAATTGGATTCCTCTAACCAGAGTAGCAAATCCCTCTTGTTGAGAATAATAAGAAAAAAAGGGAACTGGGGCTTAAAACAAGAAGAGAAGCAAAGGAAAAGGAAAAACGAGTAGTTTTTGCATCCATGCCTTCATCTTCCCAAAGGAAGATGAAGCAATGTAAATCTTGGCCTTAATTTTGTATGCTTTTGTCTCCTTGAGGAGGAAGATATATTATTTAGTCAAAATATTTATTATGTGCTGATTAAGGACCAGACACTATTCTAGGGTCTTTCTACAAAGAGAATGAGAATGTTTGCTACAAGTATAAAATGACAGTCAATGTCAGATACATAGACCAATAATGGAAACCACTGTTCTTTTGTCTCCTGCAAACTCTTTGTTAAGACAAAGTAGCAAATCTGTGTCCCTCTTGAATCAAATTCCACCACAAAAACTATATCCTTATAATTAGAATATTTTTCCAAAATCACCACTTAACAATTCGATGATTGGTTATTTACCGGTTGTTAGGCACCTTGGCAGATGTGTGAAAGGTACACTTCATGGATTTGTTAGGGAACTGTTCCCGATAAGGAACATGGTGCTGTTGCCAAAAACTAACCAGGAGAATTTGGGAGGGGCCAAAAGAAGGAGGAGACGACCAACCTCCCAGAGCCCTTTTCGCTGGAATCCACCTTGGCTGAGAGATGCTCGTGCCACCAGGAAAGACCCTGAGTCAGACTATGGGCCAAGCAAGATGACTGGCCAGAGACAACCCAGAAACTAACCCCATCACCATAAAACCTGAGACTGTGAGCCATGTGGCAGAGCAGTTCTCCTGGGTTCCCTTACCCTGCTGCTCTCCGTCTGGGTGCCCCTTCCCAATAAAGTCTCTTGCTTTGTCAGCATGTGTGTCTCCTCGGACAATTCATTTCCGAGTGTTAGACAACAGCCCACTCTTGAGCCTCGGAAGGGGTCCCCCCTCCTACAACAGATTCACTCACCAGGAAACGCACACGTTTTTGAGGGAGGTTTGATTTACAGCCTACATTCCAGTCATACTAAACTACTTATAGTTCCTAGACCTGCCCTTCTATTTCATATCTCTGTGCTTTTGCACTTATATTAATAGATGTATATTAGAATTATGTTTTCCCCCTTCTCTGTCTGTCCTGTCCCATCCACCTTTCAAAATGTGACTGAAGAGCCACCTTCTGTAAAACGCTTCATGACCTTTTCCTTAAATGAGATTGACCAGGTCCTCCTTTGTTCCACTTTTATACCTGTATATATGTTTACTCAATTTTCACAATGTATTACAATCACTTGCTCTATGTTTCTCTCTCCTCCAAAACCATGAGCTCCTTGAAGACTTGAATACTACCTTTCAATGTTGTATCCCCATAATACAGTTCAACAAGCTAAATAAATGCTGGATGCATGACAAAATGAATAAATAATAATTGTAGTGAAGACTGTTACACTATGATAAAGTGCTTAACTAATACAATCTGGATAAGCCTAAATCTATAAGCCATCTGGAGTCACCCTTTCCTTTGACATCCAGAAAAAAGGATTCAAGCCCTCATCACACATGTTTTCAAAATTTTCCAGGATTTCCAGGAGCTTCTACATTCACTGGACACCTCTGAGGGAATTCTCAATCCTGCTCATTGCTTCACCCTCTGTAGATGCTTTGTTTTTCATACATGCTTACCCTCATGTGGTCACCATCCATCCTCCATTATGGTTCAAACCTCACAAAAATCTATAACAAGCTTTTACTGAACATTAGTGATAACACACAAAGGTACAGCATAACACAGAATATGAAACTACCTAATATTTAAAATTAGATATTCATGTTCTGCGTATTACTTTACTATGTAAGACAATTAGCTGTTACTTTCCACCCAAAACTAGGGTCTAGGTGTACCTTTGCATAATGTAAGAGACTCACGAAATTATACTGCTAATTAAAAAAAAACTACCCTTCTGTTATGGAATGAATTGTGCCCTCCCTCCACCCAAATTCACATATTGAAGCCCTAAATTAGAGATAGGACCTTACAGAGGTAATTAAGGTTAAATGAGGTAGTAAGGGTGGCCCTAAACTGATAGGACTGGTGTCATTATAAGAGGATGAGACACCAGACCACGTCTCCCCTCTTATAACCCTCTCCTCCCCTCCTCTTCTCTGTCTCTCTGTCTCTCTCTCTCTCTCTCGGCATGCACAGAGAAATGGCCATGTGAGGAGAGAGTGACAAGGCACCCTCTGTAACCTGAGGAGACTATCCTCACCAAAACCAACCCTACAGGTCTGAGATATCTTGTTATAGCAGCCCTAGTTGGCTAAGACACCTTCCCTCCCGCTTAACAATGAGACAGAGGAGAGATATTGAGAGAAAGATCTTTGAAATTGTAAATTTTGCTTTAACATAGCAGAGATCAAATTCCTATCTAGGAGCAGAACTAATGAGTGGGTTTAGCAAGTTTATAGGCTTCAAGGTCCATATATAAAAAACAATTGTATTTCTATATATTAGCAATGGACAATAAGAAATTGAATTTTTAAAAGACAATATCATTTACAATAGCACCAAAAGAATACTTATGTAAATCCAACAAAATACATACAAAATCTGTATGCTAAACACTAAAAGGCACTAACAAAAGCAAAAGAAGACCTAAATAAATGCAGATATACCGTGCTAATAGATTAGAAGACTCAATATTGTTAAAATGTCAACTCTCCCCAAAATGATCTATAGATTAACATAATCCCAAGCAAAATCCCAGAATAATGTTTTATAGAAATCCACAAGATGACTGTAAATTTTGTATGGAAAGGCCAAAACAATTTTGAAAAAGACTTACTAGAAAGGCACAGTAATGAAGACAATGTGGTATTGGCTTCAGAGCAGACATACAGATCAACAGAACAGAAGAGAGAGTCTATAAAAAGCCTTGAACATGTATGACAGATTAGTTCTTTTTTTATTGAAGTATAGTCAATTTACAATGTTGTGTTAGTTCCAGGTGTACAGCAAAGTGAGTAATTTATATATACCTATTCTTTCTCAAATTCTTTTCCACTATAGATTATGACAAGATATTGAATATACTTCCCTGTGCTATACAATACATCCTTGTTGTTTATTTTATATATAGTAGTGTGTATCTGTTAATCCCAAACTCCTAATTTGTCTCCCCCCTCCCCCGCTATCCCCTTAGGTAACCATAAATTTGTTTTCTATGTCTGTGACTCTATTCCTGTTTTATAAATAAGTTCATTTATATCATTTTTTTAGATTCCACATATAAATGATATCATATGATATTTGTCTTTCTCTAATTTACTTCACTTAAGATAATCTCTAGGTCCATCCATTTACTGCAAATGGCATTACTTCATTCTTTTTATGGCTGAGTAATATTCCATTACACACACACACACACACACACACACACACACCCCACATCTTCTTTATCCATTCATCTGCTGATGGACATTTAGGTTGCTTCCATGTCTTGGCTATTGTAAATAGTGATGCTTTGAACACTGGAGTGCACGTATCTTTTCAAATTAGAGTTTTCTCTGGATGTATGCCAAGGAGTGGGATTGCTGAATTGTACGGTAACTCTATTTTAAGTTTTTTAAGGGACTTCCATATTATTCTCCATAGTGGCTGCACCAATTTACATTCCAACCAACAGTGCAGGAGGGTTCCTTTTTCTCCTCACCCTCTCCAGCATTTATTATTTGTAGACATTTTGATGATGGCCATTCTGCCAGTGTGAGGTGGTACCTCACTGTAGTTTTGATTTGCATTTCTCTAATAATTAGCAATATTGAGCATCTTTTCATGTGCCTGTTGGCCATCTGTATGTGTTCTTTGGAGAAAACTCTCTTTTGTCCATTTTTTGATTGAGTTTTTTTTTTTTGAGCTGTATGAGCTGCTTGTATATTTTGAAAATTAATCCCTTGTCAGTCGCATCCTTTGCAAATATTTTCTCCCAGTCTATAGGTTGTATTTTCATTTTGTTTATGGTTACCTTTCCTGTGCAAGAGCTTTGAAGTTTAATTAGGTCCCGTTTGGTTTTTTGGTTTTTTGCTTTTGTTTCTTCTAGGAGACAGATCCAAAAGAATATTGCTGCGATTTATGTCAAAGAGTGTTCTGCCTATGATTTCCTCTAGGAGTTTTACAGTATCCAATCTTACATTTAGGTTTAATCCATTTTGAGTTTATGTTTGTATATGGTATTAGAGAATGTTCTAATTTCATTCTTTTACATGTAGCTGTACAGTTTTCCCAGAATCACTTAATGAAGAGACTGTCTTTTCTCCATTGTATATTCTTGCCTCCTTTGTTGTAGTTTAATTGACCATGACTGCGTGGGTTTATTTCTGGGATTTCTATCCTGTTCCATTGATCTATATGTTTGTTTTTGTGCCAGTACCATACCATCTTGATTGCTGCAGCTTTGTAGTATAGTCTGAAGTAAGGGTGCCTGATTCCTCCAGCTCCATTCTTCTTTGTCAAGACTGTTTTGGCTATTCAGGGTCTTCTGTGTTTCCATACAAATAAAAAATATTTTTGTTCTAGTTCTGTGAAAAATGCCATTGTTAATTTGACAGGGATTGCACTAAATGTGTAGATTGCCTTGGGTAGTATGGTCATTTTAACAATATTGATTCTTCCAAACCAAGAACACGGTACATCTTTCCATTTGTTTGTATCATCTTTAATTTCTTTCATCAGCATCTTACAGTTTTCTGAGTACAGGTCTTTTGCCTCCTTAGGTAGGTTTATTCCTGGGTATTTTATTCTTTTTGTTGCAATGGTAAATGGGATTGTTTCCTTAATTTCTCTTTCTGATGTTTCATTGTTAGGGTATAGAAATGCTACAGATTTCTGTATAGTGATTTTGTATCCTGCAACTTTACCAAATTCATTGATGAGCTCTAGTAGTTTTCTGGTGCTTTTCTTAGGATATTCTTTAGTGGCATGTAATCTGCAAACGGTGATGGTTTACTTCTTCCTTTCCAATTTGGATTTCTTTTATTTCTTTTTCTTCTCTGATTGTTGTGGCTAGGACTTCCAAAGCTATGTTGAATAAAAGTGGTAAGAGTGGGCATCCTTGTCTTCTTCCTGATCATAGAGGAAATGCTTTCAGCTTGTCACCATGGAGAATGATGTTAGCTGTGGGTTTGTCATATATGGCCTTTATTATGTTGAGGTATGTTGCCTCTAGGCCCACTTTCTGGAGAGTTTCTATCATAGATGAATGTCACATTTTATCAAAAGCTTTTTCTGCATCTATTGAGATGATCATATGGTTTTTATTCTTCAACTTGTTAATGTTGTGTATCACATTGATTGATTTGCAGGTATTGAAAAATTCTTGTATCCCTGGAATAAATCCCATTTGATCATGGTGTATGATCATTTTATTTTATTTTTTTATAAATTTATTTATTTATTTATATTTTATTTTTGGCTGTGTTGGGTCTTCGTTGCTGCACACAGGCTTTCTCTAGTTGCGGCAAGTGGGGTCTACTCTTGTTGCAGTGCACAGGCTTCGCATTGCAGTCACTTCTCTTGTTGCGGAGCACGGACTCTAGGTGCACGGGCTTCAGTAGCTGTGGCACATAGGCTCAGTAGTTGTGGCTCGTGGGCTCTAGAGCACAGGCTCAGTAGTTATGGTGCACAGGCTCAGTTGCTTCACGGCTTGTGGGATCTTCCCAGATCGGGGCTCATACCTGTGTCCCCTGCATTGGCAGCCAGATTCTTAACCACTGCACCAGCAGGGAAGTCCCAGTGTATATCATTTTAATGTATTCTTGGAGTCAATTTGCTAGTATTTTGTTGAGGGTTTTTGTGTCTATGTTTACCAGTGATACTGGCCTGTAATTTTCTTTTTTTGTGATATCTTTGTCTGGTTTTGGTATCAGGGTGATGGTGGCCTCATAGAATGAGTTCAAAAGTGTTCTTTCCTTTGCAATTTTTTGGAATAGTTTCAAAAGGATAGATGTTAACTCTTCTCTAAATGTTTAGTAGAATTCACCTGTGAAGCCATGGTCCTGGACTTTTGTTGTTGGGAGTTTTTTAACTACTAATTCAATTTCAGTACTGGTAATTGGTCTGCTCATATTTTCTATTTCTTCCTGGTTCAGACTTGGGAGATTGTACCTTTCTAAGAACTTGTCCATTTCTTGTAGGTTGTCCATTTAATTGGCATACAGGTGTTTGTAGTAGTTTCTTGTGATCCTTTGTATTTCTGTGGTGTCAATTGTAACTTCTTTTTCATTTCTGATTTTATTGATTTGGGCCCTCTTCCCCTTTTTCCTGATGAGTCTAGCTAAAGGTTTAGCAATTTTGTTTATCTCTTCAAAGAACCAACTATTAGTTTCATTGATCTTTTCTTTTTTTTAATATTTATTTTCTTTATTTATTTATTTGGCTGTGCCAGGTCTTAGTTGCAGCATGCGGGATCTTTAGTTGCAGCGTGTGGGATCTAGTTCCCCAGCCAGGGATCGAACCTGGGCCCCCTGCATTGGGGGCATGGAGTTTTAACCACCGGACTGCCAGGGAAGTCCCAATCTTTTCTATTGTTCTTTTAGTCTCTATTTCATTTATTTCTGCTCTGATCTTTATGATTTCTTTCCTACTACTAATTTTTGGCTTTGTTTTTTCTGTCTGTAGTTGCTTTAGGTGTAAGGTTAGGTTGTTTATTTGGGATTTTTTGCTTATTTCCCGAGGTAAGCTTGTATCACTGCAAAGTTTCCTCTTAGAACTGCTTCTGCTGCATCCCGTAGGTTTTGGATGGTCATTTTTCATTTTCATTTTTCTCATTTTTTCATTTCCTCTTTGATTTCTTCAGTGATCCACTGGTTGTTTAGTAACATACTCTTTAGCCTCCAATGTGTTTGTGTTTTTTGCTGAGTTTTTTGTTTTTTTCTTTCTTTTGTAGTTGATTTCTAGCTTCATATCACTGTGGTCAGAAAAGATGATCTCCATTTTCTCAAATTTACTGAGGCTTACTTTGTGGCCCAAATTGTGATCTATCCTGGAGAATGTTCCATGACCACTTGAAAAGAATATGTATTCTGCTGCTTTCGGATGAAATGCACTATAAAAATCAATTAAGTCCATCAGGTCTAAAGTGTCATTTAAGGCCTATGTTTCCCTATTGATTTTCTGTCTGGATGATCTGTCCATTGATGTAAGTGGGGTTTTAAAGTCTCCCTCGATTATTGTGTTACTGTCAGGTTCTCCTTTATGTCTGTTAACATTTGCCTTATATATTGAGGTGCTCCTATGTTGGGTACATATATATTTACAATTGTTATATCTTCTTCTTGGATTGATCCCTTAATCATTACGTAGTGTCCTTCTTTGTCTCTAGTAACAGTCTTTAAAGTCTATTTTGTCTGATATAAGTATTGCTACTCCAGCTTTCTTTAGATTTCCATTTGCATGGAAATTTTTCCAACCCCTCATTTTTAGTCTGTATGTGTCTCTAGATCTAAAGTGAGTCTCTTGTAGGCAGCATGTATATGAGTCCTGTTTTTGTATCCATTCGGCCAGTCTGTGTCTTTTGGTTACAGCATTTAGTCCATTTACATTTAAGGTAATTAGCGATATGTATGTTCTTACTGCCATTTTGTTAATTGTTTTGGATTTGTTTTTGTAGGTCCTTTTTTCCCTTTCTTCTTCGGTTCTCTTCTATTGTGATTTGATGGCTATCTTTAGTGTTATGTTTGGATTTCATTTTCTCTTTGTGGGTATATCTATTACAGATTTTTGGTTTGCAGTTACCATGAGGTTTTGGTATAGCAGTCTCTACATATAAGTGATTGTTTTAAGTTGCTGATTTCTTACTTCAAATGCTTTTTAAATACCCTGCATTTGTACTCTCCTCCCTTCATGATTACTGTTTTTTATATCATGTTTTACATGTAATTGCTTTGCATATCCCTTAACTGCTATTGTAGATACAGATAATTTTACTACTTTTGTCTTTTAACCTCCCTACTAGTTTGTGTGTGGATGATTTCCTACCTTTACTGTACGTTTGCCTTTACCAGTGAGCTTTGCCATTTTGTAAATGTCTTGTTTCTAGATGTGGCCTTTTCTTTTCCACCTAGAGAAGTTCCTTTAACATTTGTTGTAAAGCTGGTTTGGTGACACTGAATTCTTTTAGCTTTTGCTTGTCTGTAAAGCTTTTCATTTCTCTGTCAAATATGAATGAGAGCCTTGCTGGGTAGAGTATTCTTCGCTGTAGATTTTTCCCTTTCATCACTTTAAATATATCATGCCACTCCCTTCTGGCCTGCAGAGTTTCTGCTGAAAAATCAGTGGATAGCCTTATGGGAGTTCCCTTGTTTGTTATTTGTTGCTTTTAATATTCTCTCTTTATCTTTATTTTTGTCATTTTGATTAGTATATGTCTTGGTGTGTTCCTCTTTGGGTTAATATGGTATGGAACTCTCTTCACTTCCAGGACTTGGGTGACTGTTTCCTTTCCCAGGTTAGAGAAGTTTTCAGCTATTATCTCTTCAAATATTTTCTCAGGCCCTTTCTCTCTCTCGTCTTCTGGAACCCCTATAATGTGAATATTAGTGCACTTGATGTTGTCCTAAAGATGTCTTAAAGTGTTCTCATCTCTTTTCATTCTTTTCTCTTTTTTCTGTTCTGCAATAGTGATTTCCACTACTCTGTCTCCCAGCTCACTGATCCGTTCTTCTGTCTCATTTAGTGTACTATTGATTCCTTCTAGTGTGTTTTTTCATTTCATTTATTGTATTCTTCAATTCTGTTTGGTTGTACTTTATATTTTCTAACTCTTTGTTAAAAACTTCAAACTTCTCACTCTGTGCATCCATTCTTTTCTGAGTTCTTAGATCATCTTTACAATCATTACTCTGAACTCTTTCTCAACTAGATTGCCTATCTCCATGTCACTTCGTTCTTCTTCTGGGATTTTATCTTGTTCCTTCAACTGGAATATATTCCTCTGCTGCCTCATCATGTCTAAATTGCTATTTGTATTTTTATGTATGTATGTAGGTTAGTTACATTTCTCAACCTTGGAGAACTGGCCCTCTGTAGGAGACATCCTATGCACCCCAGCAGTGCACTCCCTTCTCATCACCCAAGGGCCAGAGGCCAGCTGGTTCCTAGGGTAGAGTCTAGCCTACATTTGTGGACTGGTTCCACAGGCTGTGGAATTGTAGTTTTCTTGCTTCTGGTGTCTGCCCCTGGTATGTGAGGCTGGTCTAGAGGCTTGCACAGGCTTGCTCATAGGAGGGACTGGTGCCTGCCCACTGATGGGTGGAGCTGGGTCTTGGCCCTCTGGTGGGCAAGGCCATGTCTAGGGGCATGTCTGGAAGTGGCTGTGGGCTCAGGAAGTCTTTCGGCAGTCTGTCTGCTGATAAGTGGGACTGTGTCCCTGCCCAGTTAGTTGTTTGGCCTGAGGCTTCCCAGCACTAGAGCCTATAGGTTGCTGTGTGGGGCCAGGTCTTGGTGCTAATGATCCAAGATATCAGCTACCAAGAGTGTTCACACAGATAAATACACCCTGATATGTCTGCCACCAGTGTCTACGTGCCCAGGGTGAGCCACAGCCCCTGCCCCGCCTCCTCAGGAGAGCCTGGGTAGGAAGGTCTGGCCCAGGCTCCTGTGAAATTACTGCTTTGGCCTTGGTCCAGTGCACGTGAGATTTTGTATGTGTCCTTTAAGAGTGAAGTCTCTATTTCCCCCAGTCCTGTGGAGCTCCTGCAATTAAGCCCCGCTAGCCTTCAAAGCCAAATGCTCTGGGGGCAGCTCCTCTTTCTGGTGACAGACTCCTGGGCTTGGGAGCCTGACTCGGGGCTCAGGACTCTCACTCCTGGGGGAGAACCTCTGCAATATAATTATTCTCCCGTTTGTGGGTTGTGCAACTGGGGGGTATGGGATTTGATTATAACATGAGACCATCCCTCCTACATCCTCTCATTGTGATTTCTTCTTTATGTCTATAGTTGTAGAAGATCTTTTCTGGTGGGTTCCAATCTTTTCATTGATAGTTGTTCTGCAGTTAGTTGTGATTTTAGTGTGCTCATAAGAGGAGGTGAGCTCAGGGTCCTTCTACTCTGCCATCTTGGCCACTCTCAACAGATTAATTCTTTTCAAAGATATGAAGGCAATTCAGTGGAGAAAGGATAGTCTTTTCAAGAAATGGTGCTGGAACAATTGTACATTATACTGCCCAAAAAATGAACCCCAACATATACCATATAACAAAGTAACTTGAAATGGATAATAGACCTAAAGTCTTAGCACAGTTAAAACTCAAACAATACAAATGAGAGCAATTAGGTAAAACTTTTAGAAGAAAACATATGAGAAAATCTCAGTGGCCTTGGGTTAGGCAGTGACTTCTTCGGTATGACACGAAAGCACAATCCATGAAAGAAAACTTGATAATTTGGACTTCATCAAAATTAAAACTTCTGCTCTTAAAAGACACTGTTAAGAAAGTGAAAAGACAAGCCACAGACTGGGAAAAATATTTGCAAAGCATGTATCTGATAAAGGACTTGTATCTAAAATATACAACAAATTCTCAAATAATAAGAAAGCAAAAAACCTCCCTGTCATGGGCTGAACTGTGTTTCCTCAAAATTCATTTGTTAAAGCCCTAAACCCCAGTACCTCAGATTGTGGCTATATTTGGAGGTACAGCCTTTAAAAGGGTGATTGAGGTAAAACAAGACTGTTAGAGTGGACTCTATTTCAATATGACCGGTGTCCTTGTAAGAAAGGAAAATTTGGACATTAGGAGTATGCACACACAGAGAAAAGACCGTGTGAGGACACAGATAGAAGGCAGCCATTTGCAATCCAAAGAGAGAAGCCTCAGAAGAAATCAAACCTGCTGACACCTTGATCTTGGACTTCTAGCTTCCAGAACTGTGAAATAATAAATTTCTGTTGTTTAAGCCATCTGGTTTTGGGTATTTTGTTGTGGCAGCCTAGCAATTCAGTATAATTCCACGAAAAAAAATGGGTAAAAGATTTTAACAGACACTTCAGCAATAAAAGATATGTAGATGGCAAATAAGCACATGAAAACATGTTCAATATAACTAGCCATTAGAGAAATACAAATTAAAATCAAAACAAGGTACACTAAATTCCAATTAGAATAGCTAAAACTGAAAACATTTTTTAAACTCTTGCTACAGAATGCTCATAGGAATACAGAGAAACTGAAACTCTTATCCATTGTTGCTGGGAATGCAAAAAAGTACAGCCACTTTGAAAAAAGAGTTTGACAGTTTCTTAAAAGTTAGTCATATGCTATCATATGACCCAACAATCCTACTCCTGAATATTTCCTAAGTAAAACAAAAACTTACATTCACACAAATATTTATAGCAGCTTTTTTCATCATAGCCAAAACTGGGAAATAACTCAAATGTCCTTCAACTGGTAAATGGATAAAGAAATTGTGATACATCTACACACTGAAATGCCAAACAGCAACAAAAATAAACTATTGACACACACAACTGGGTGCATCCCAAATGTGTTAGGCTAAGTGAAAGAAGCCACACTCAAACAGCTACATATTGTATGATTCCATTTATGTGAAATTCTAAAAAAGCCAAAACTACAGAGACAACAAAGCAATGGTGACAGGGGCCAAGACTCAGGGGAGCAGTTAGCTGCAAGGAGCATGGGGGAATTTGGGGAGTGGTAGAACTATTCTATGTTTTTATTGTGGTGGTAGGTATACAACTGCATGCATTTTCAAAGTTCATACAACTGTACACTATAAAGAGTGAGTTTGCTGTATGCAAATTATAAAAATAAACTTGACTTTAAAAAAATTCCTGGTAAGGAAGACTTCTCCCCAAATCCAGAGCATACTTGGAAAGAAGGTAAGGAAGGTGATGAGTTTAAAATAGTTACACCCCCACCAAACCTGGCAGACAAGGAACATAAACAGCATATGCAGAGATTCAAACAAATATGAGTAACAGTTAACAGGAATATCGAGACCTTTGCTGTGTGGCTGACAGGTTCTTGGTGCTCCGGCCAGGTGTCAGGCCTGTGCCTCTGAGGTGGGAGAGCCAAGTTCAGTACATTGGTCCACCAGAGACCTCCAGCTCCACATAATATCAAACAGCAAAAGCTCACCCAGAGATCTCCATCTCAACGCTAAGACCTAGCTCCACTAAACAACCAGCAAGCTACAGTGGTGGACACCCTATGCCAAACAACTAGCAAGACAGGAACACAACTCCACCCATTAGCAGAGAGGCTACCTAAAACCATAATAAGGTCACAGACACCCAAAAACATACCACCGGACGCAGTCCTGCCCACAAGAAAGAAAAGATACAGCCTCATCCACCAGAACACAGGCACTAGTCCCCTCCACCAGGAAGCTTACACAACCCACTGAACCAACCTTACCACTGTGGGCACACACCAAAAACAACGGGAACTATGAACCTGCAGCCTACAGAAAGGAGACCCCAGACACAGTAAGTTAAGCAAAATGAGAAGACAGAGAAACACACAGCAGATGAACGAGCAAGGTAAAAACCTACCAGACCAAACTAATGAAGAGGAAGTAGGCAGCCTACCTGAAAAAGAATTCAGAGTAATGATAGTAAAGATCATTACTATCTTTATGATCCAAAATCGTGGAAATAGAATGGAGGAAATACAAGAAACGTTTAACAAGGACCTAGAAGAACTAAAGAGCAAACAAACAATGATGAACAAAACAATAAATGAAATTTAAAATTCTCTAGAAGGGATCAATAGCACAATAACTGAGGCAGAAGAACGGATAAGTGCCCTGAAAGATAAAACAGTGGAAATAACTATCGCAGAGCACAATAAAGAGAAAAGAATGAAAAGAATTGAGGACAGTCTCAGAGACCTCTGGGACAACGTTAAACACACCAACATTCGAATTATAGGGGTCCCAGAAGAAGAAGAAAAAAAGAAAGGGACTGAGAAAATATTTGAAGAGATTATAGTTGAAAACTTCCCAAATATGGGAAAGGAAATAATCAAGTCCAGGAAGTGCAGAGAGTTCCATAAAGGATAAATCCAAGGAGAAACATGCCAACACACATATTAATCAAAATATCAAAAATTAAATACAAAGAAAAAATATTAAAAGCAGCAAGGGAAAAACAACAAATAACTTACAAGGGAATCTGCACATGGTTAACAGCTGATCTTTCAGCAGAAACTCTGCAAGCGAGTAGGGACTGGCAGGACATATTTAAAGGCATGAAAGGGAAAGAGCTACAACCAAGATTACTCTACCCAGCAAGGATGTCATTCAGATTCGACGGAGAAATTAAAAACTTTACAGACAAGCAAAAGCTAAGAGAATTCAGCACCACTAAACCAGCTCTACAACAAATACTACAGGAACTTCTCTAGGCAGGAAACACAAGACAAGGAAAAGATCTACAATAACAAACCCAAAACAATTAAGAAAATGGTAACAGGAACATACATATTGATAATTACCTTAAATGTAAATAGATTAAATGCTCCAGCCAAAAGACATAGACTGGCTGAATGGATACAAAAACAAGACCCATATATATGCTATCTACAAGAGACCCACTTCAGACCTAGGGACACATACAGACTGAAAGTGAGGGGATGGAAAAAGATATTCCATGCAAACCGAAATCAAAAGACAGCTGGAGTAGCAATTCTCATATCAGACAAAATAGACTTTAAAATAAAGGCTATTACAAGAGATAAAGAAGGACACTACATAATAATCAAGGGATCGATCCAAGAAGAAGATATAACAATAGTAAATATTTACGCACCCAACATAGGAGCACCTCAATACATAAGGCAAATGCTAACAGCCATAAAAGGGGAAACCGACAGTAACACAATCATACTAGGGGACTTTAACACCCTACTTTCACCAATGGACAGATCATCCAAAATGAAAATAAACAAGGAAACACAAGCTTCAAATGATACATTAAACATGATGGACTTAATTGATATTTATAGGACATTCCATGCAAAAACAACAGAATACACTTTCTTCTCAAGTGCTCATGGAACATTCTCCAGGATAGGTCATATCTTGGGTCAAAAATCAAGCCTTGGTAAATTTAAGAAAATTGAAATCGTATCAAGTATCTTTTCTGACCACAATGTTATGAGACTAGATATCAATTACAGGAAAAAATCTGTACAAAATACAAACACATGGAGGCTAAAGAATACACTACTTAATAACCAAGGGATCACTGAAGAAATCAAAGAGGAAATCAAAAAATACCTAGAAAAAAATGACAATGAAAACACGACCCAAACCTATGGGATGCAGCAAAAGCAGTTCTAAGAGGGAAGTTTATAGCAATACAATCCTACCCCAAGAAACAAGAAACATCTCAAATAAACAACCTAACCTTACACCTAAAGCAATTAGAGAAAGAAGAACAAAACAACCCCAAAGTTAGCAGAAGGAAAGAAATCATAAAGATCAGATCAGAAATACATGAAAAAGAAATGAAGGAAATGATAGCAAAGATCAGTAAAAGTAAAAGCTGGTTCTTTGAGAAGATAAACAAAATTGATAAACCATTAGCCAGACTCATCAAGAAAAAAAGGGAGAAGACTCAAATCAACAGAATTAGAAGTGAAAAAGAAGAAGTAACAACGAACACTGCAGAAATACAAAGGATCAATCAGAGATTACTACAAGCAACTATATGCCAATAAAATGGACAACCTGGAAGAAATGGACACATTATTAGAAAAGCACAACCTTCCGAGACTGAACCAGGAAGAACCAGAAAATATAAACAGACCAATCACAAGCACTGAAATTGAGACTGTGATTAAAAATCTTCCAACAAACAAAAGCCCAGGACCAGATGGCTTCACAGGTAAATTCTACCAAACATTTAGAGAAGAACTAACACCTATCCTTCTCAAACTCTTCCAAAATATAGCAGAGGGAGGAACACTCCCAAACTCATTCTACGAGGCCACCAGCACCCTGATACAAAAACCAGACAAAGATGTCACAAAAAAAGAAAACTACAGGTGAACATCACTGATGAACATAGATGCAAAAATCCTCAACAAAATACTAGCAAACAGAATCCAACAGCACGTTAAAAGGATCATACACCATAATCAAGTGGGGTTTATCCCAGGAATGCAAGGATTCTTCAGTATATGCAAATCAATCAATGTGATACACCATATTAACAAACTGAAGGAGAAAAACCATATGATCATCTCAATAGGTGCAGAAAAAGCTTTCAACAAAATTCAACACCGATTTATGATAAAAACCCTCCAGAAAGTAGGCATAGAGGGAACTTACCTCAACATAATAAAGGCCATATATGACAAACCCACAGCCAACATCGTTCTCAGTGGTGAAAACCTGAAACCATTTCCTCTAAGATCAGGAACAAGAAAAGGTGTCTACTCTCACCACTGTTACTCAACATAGTTTTGGAAGTTTTAGTCATAGCAATCAGAGAAGAAAAAGAGATAAAAGGAATCCAAATAGGAAAAGAAGAATTAAAACTGTCACTGTTTGCAGATGACATGATACTATACATAGAGAATCCTAAAGATGCCACCAGCAAACTACTAGAGCTAATCAATGAATTTGGTAAAGTTGCAGGATACAAAATTAAGGCACAGAAATCTCTAGCATTCCTATACGCTAACAATGGAAGATCAGAAAGAGAAATTAAGGAAACAATCCTATTCACCACTGCCACAAAAAGAATAAAATACCTAGGAATAAACCTACCTAAGGAGACAAAAGACTTGCATGCAGAAAACTATAAGACACAGATGAAAGAAATTAAAGATGATACAAATACATGGAGAGATATACCATGTTCTTGGGTTGGAAGAATCATCATTGTGAAAATGACTATACTACCCAAAGCAATCTACAGATTCAGTGCAATCCCTACCAAACTACCAAGGGCATTTTTCACAGAACTAGAACAAAAAATTTCACAATTTGTATGGAAACACAAAAGACCCCAAATAGCCAAAGCAATCTTGAGAAAGAAAAACGGAGCTGGAGGAATCAGGCTCCCAGACTTCAGACTATACTACAAAGCTACAGTAATCAAGACAGTATGGTACAGGCACAAAAACAGAAATGTAGATCAATGGAACAGGATAGAAAGCCCAGAGATAAACCCACGCACATATGGTCACCTTATTTTTGATAAAGGAGGCAAGAATATACAATGGAGAAAAGACAGCCTCTTCAATATGTGGTGCTGGTAAAACTGGACAGCTACATGTAAAAGAATGAAATTAGAACACTCCCCAACACGATACACAAAAATAAAGTCAACATGGATTAAAGACCGAATTGTAAGGCCAGACCCCATAAAACTCTTAGAGGAAAACATAGGCAGAACACTCTATGACATAAATCACAGCAAGATCCTTTATGACCCACCTCCTAGAGAAATAAAAATAAAAACAAAAATAAACAAATGGGGCCTAATGAAACTTACAAGCTTTTGCACAGCAAGGGAAACCATAAACAAGACGAAAAGACAACCCTCAGAATGGGAGAAAAATATTTGCAAATGAAGCCACTGACAAAGGATTAATCTCCAAAATTCACAAGCAGCTCATGCAGCTCAATATTAAAAAAACAAACAACACAATCCAAAAATGGGCAGAAGATCTAAATAGACATTTCTCCAAAGATATACAGATTGCCAACAAACACATGAATGGATGCTCAACAACACTAATCATTAGAGAAATGCAAATCAAAACTACAATCAGGTATCACCTCACCCCAGTCAGAATGGCCATCATCAAAAAATCTACAAACAATAAATGCTGGAGAGGGTGTGGAGAAAAGGGAACCCTCTTGCATTGTTGGTGGGAATGTAAATTGATACAGCCACTATGGAGGACAGTATGGAGGGCCCTTAAAAAACTAAAAATACAACTACCATACAACCCAGCAATCCCACTACCGGGCATATACCCTGAGAAAACCGTAATTCAAAAAGAGTCATGTTCCACAATGTTCACTGCAGCTCTACTTACAATAGCCAAGACATGGAATCAACCTAAGTGCCCATTGACAGATGAATGGATAAAGAAGATGTGGCACATATAAACAATGGAATATTACTCAGTCATAAAAAGAAATGAAGCTGAGTTATTTGTAGTGAGGTAGATGGACCTCGAGACTGTCATACAGAGTGAAGTAAGTCAGAAAG
The DNA here is from genome assembly GCF_028021215.1 of Eschrichtius robustus. NCBI lineage: Eukaryota > Metazoa > Chordata > Mammalia > Artiodactyla > Eschrichtiidae > Eschrichtius > Eschrichtius robustus. The sequence goes on from NC_090830.1 coordinate 73,177,092, forward strand.
AGAAAAATAAATACCATATGCTAACACATATATATAGAATCTAAAAAAAAAAAAAAAAAAAAAAGTTTCTGAAGAACCTAGGGGCAGGACATGAATAAAGAAGCAGACGTAGAGAATGCATTTGAGGACATGGGGAGGGGTAAGGGTAAGCTGGGACAAAGTGAGAGAGTGGCATGGACATATATACACTACCAAATGTAAAATAGATAGCTCGTGGGTAGCAGCCACATAGCAGAGGGAGATCAGCTTGGTGTTTAGTGACCACCTAGAGGGGTGGGATAGGGAGGTTAGGAGGGAGGTGCAAGAGGGAGGAGATATGGGGATATATGTATATGTATAGGTGATCCACTTTGTTATAAAGCAGAAACTAACACACCATTGTAAAGCAATTATACTCCAATAAAGATGTTTAAATAAATAAACAAATAATTTTAAAATATAAATAAATAAATTATTTAAATAGTTACAATATGACTATATCTCTGTATTATTTCAGTGATGATAAATAAGTTTTAAATAAAGAAGCAGGAATATACAGAGAGATACATCACTTTTAAAATTTCCATCAAAAATAACAAAAAATTTCAAGTAATTCCCAACGTTGGGAATAGTTATTTATCTGAAACCCTTAATCTCAAAGATTTCTGCAGTTTCTTGTTATCATGAATTTAACACAGTGAAAGTTCAATAAATGCAAATAGAGTCAACAGAAAAAGGAGATCTAGCTTTTATCGGCTTTCAGGAAGCAGTCTGAATTAGACTTGACTAGAGGTGAGAAATCACTGTGATTTCTTTAGCAAGGGGAAGAGCATGATGAAAATTGTGTTAGGAAAACTATTCTAGCAACCATGTATGGAATGGGTTTGAAGGAAAATATTGAAGCAAAGAAACGAAAGATAGCTATAGTGAAAAAGAGGGGTCCTGGGCCAAGGTAATGACCATAGGATTGTATTCATTACATCCAAAATGCATATCTTTCCCATGTTTTATGAAATAGCCAGAAACAATGTCACATGTGTTATATGAAGCTTATTTGAGATTGAGACTCAGATGGCAGGCTGGCCTACAAAATTAAAACTCTCTAGTGACTGTGTTGACTCATGTAAACCATGGCAAGAGCACCCAAGTCAAGTGGCAGAGGTACAGTGGAAGCTAGACCTGGTTGTGATAGAAATTAATCTCTATTTCATTTTCTCATCATTGGCTTTTCGTTTTCTACTAGTAACAGGTGTTAATATCCTCTTAGAACAGTAGTATGTGGCTTCACTGCAGCATTTCCAGTTAGAAGCAGAGGCTAATGACAGACCTAGCCAAGCCCAGAATCTTCAGAAAAGGCCCAGCTTTCATCTGAATCCACTCAGAAAAGCTCTCTTTCAAATAAAGCAACTAGAAGTGTCTTCCTTTGGAGGCCAACTATCATCATTTGATAAGAAACACTTCTTTGTTGATTTTCTTTTCTTTCACCAAGACCAGTATTTTCCCCTGCAGGTATATCAGTAATGCCATACCTTCTGCATTTTAAAAATCCCCAGTTAGAAGCCTGTTAAATAATAAAGCTGCTAAAAAGCAACTCAAACCTAAGGGAACTTTAAAAGGCAGGTCACAACCAAAGCTGTGAAGTCAAAGGTGTCAATTTATGTGGCACCTACACAATTGGATGGGCTATCAGAAGCAGTCTACTCCAAATTCATTCACCTGTTCTCTTTGTGGGACCTCCCAAGCCCTGGGAACAAGGGTCTCCTTTAACCAGAAATATACATAGGTTCGCTGGATAAAGCTGAAGTTTGCGTCCATAAGCAAAGTCTTTTTGCAGATGTCACCTCATATCTGAGGTGGATGTCACACTGCTTATCTGGATACTGATCTTCACTCCCTTGCTTTACCATATGGGTTCATGAGCCCCTGCCCTTCCCCAAGCCTTAATTCCAGTGGACCTTCTGGTTCCTGATAGTCAGCTAAACACTTAACCACTACTCTTGCTTTACTATGTATTCCTAATTTCTGTATTCTTGCTTTATTTCTTATCTGTGACTTATTTTAACAGCTAGTATTTGTATATGTGTTCAGTTTCTGCTTCCCTCACATATTTTGTAGGCCCTTGTATCCCCCAAGTTTAACTTCTATGAGCCTCAATTTTCTCATTTGTAAGATGAGGAAAATAATAATATTACTGTAGTTAGAACAAGGATTAAAAAAATAATAAGTAAAGTGATTAGCACAGACTGAGATAGTGAAAGCTGCTAGATAATTGCTAACTTCATCCAAGCATATATACACCTGGGTAACAGAGCTTTACCTTCTGATATTGCCCTGCATTCATAGAAGTAGATAATAGCCATTTTCCACAATAAGAAAGGAAAATTCCTTTTTTATGCACGAAGAATTATGGAGCCCCTTCTCACCCTTCCCTTCTGAAGGTTACGTAAATTCAATTTCTTTCCAGTGACTCATGTTTTCTCACCCTTTAGGCATTTTTTTCTACTTTCTTCCATTTATGTTCCCCAACCTTAGTTTGGAAAAAAAGAATACAAATTTCCAATAATGTTGATGCCAAATTTAAAAAGCACTTACTAAAACCTATCCTCCCAGTTGATTACTTGGAGTCCCCAGTCATGATATAGGCCCCTACCAATGTCCCAGACAGCACACCTCCTTCTGGATAAGGCTTCAGAGGAATCAAGATGCTTCCGACTGCACTAAGCTCTGAATCGCTGCTCTAGCACATGGATGGTGGAAAAAAAGAGCAGCAACAAGGAAGCCTGCAGGAAGTGTCAGTTTTCTGTGTGTAGTTCAGTTAAGAGCTAGATAAAATTGACCATCCTAAGCATGATGATTATGGTTTGACAGTAAGACATCTTCCTCAGCAAAACCCTCTCCTCCACTCGCTGCACAGTTTCCTGACCATCCCAGCACCACCTGCTGTGCTTTCATTAAGCCTTTGCTAGCTGAGAGGCAGTCAGCTTCTAGACCAAGAAACCCATGGAAGAGTGTTATTTGTGTGTCTTCTCTTGGCTTCTGGCCAAGCTGCCCAAGTCAATAGTCACTGAAACATAAAGGTGGCTACCTCCACCAAAGTTAGGTGATAAAGGGAGAAAGGAATGTAAAATCTCCAGTCAATCAGGGACTACTTTCAGGGAAAGTGGGCCATTTGTGTTTAAGGTCTAAAAATAAGCCACCTCATACACTGGGTGCTTCCCCATGGAGGAAAAGAGGATGCACTCAGAAGAGCTGGAGTTGTAACCCAGATCTCTGGGAACATAACTACAGCTAGTGGGAAGAGCTGTGCACATAACTGATAAAGAGTCCGGCAGGCAACCTCATTCCTGTGGGAGGAGCAGAATCCTGAGTCCTGTTCCTGAGGGAAGAGCAGAGACTAGCAATCCCATATCCCTAGCCAAGGTAGTGATGACCCCCAGCTTCAGTTCTGGCCATCCTAGCTATCACAGCATGCCTTTTGGGAAGACACGAGAGTGTTCAGACTTGCCGCTATTAGAGCTCTGTGGACGAGGGGGCTCTAAACTCTGAAGACAGACATGAGGGTACCTCTAGGAATCCCAAGCTTGGGACAGACAGAGGAGGGCATCCTGCTCACACTAACGATTTAGCGGGGATTAGTGCATCTGAGTATGTCTGTGAGGGAGGCAGAGGTTGGTAAATTAGAAATACAGATCTTTGTCAAGTTTCTAAATTGGTGGTTCCCAGGCAACAAGAGACAGTATGGGGTCATACAGTGTGCTGGGAGGAGAGGAAGAGAAAGACAGGAAATAAATAAGTAAAAATGTGGATAAAATAGTACAGGGGTACAAGAATGGTATTCAGAAAAATAAGGGAATATTAACTTTTAAAAACAAGAAATGAAGACATTGAAAAGAAATAAATAGCTCTCTAAAAGGCTGTATGGGGGACTTCCCTGGTGGTCCAGTGGTTAAGAATCCACCTTCCAATGCAGGGATGCGGGTTTGATCCCTGGTCAGGGAACTCAGATCCCACGTGCCACGGGGCAACTGAGCCCGTGTGCCACAACTAGAGAGCCCACACACCGCAGCTACTGAGCCTGCATGCTCTGGATGCCACACATCACAACTCAAGAGAAGCTCGCGCACCACAAAGAAGAGCCTGCATGCCACAATGAAGATCCCACGTGCTGCAACTAAGACCCGATGCAGCCAAATAAATAGATAAATAGATAGATAGATAGATAGATAGATATTTTAAAAAATAAAATGCTGTATGGGCCAGAGATTGCTTGAATCAGCTGATTTCTTACTGTATTTGATTCTTTTTCCCTAACATGTATCACTACAGCAAGTAGTACATAGGCAGCAAACCAAACTAAATTCTTTATAAAACAATTATCTTCATATCTCTGTTAGTATATCTGTTACAGATTGCCCTGGGAGTCTTTTTTATATACCTAAGATTTAGCTTTCACTTGCAGTAAATTATTCAAATGCAATTCAAAGTGAAATATGTTTTTAATTACTAAAATACATTTTTTAAGGTCAAATGCTGATTATAAATGAATAATTTCTCCCACTCCTCACCCAGCTACCTCTGCAATTGCCATCCATATGAGCAAATTAGTCTTTTTGGTTGAGAAAAATGAACCATTAGTCCTCAACCTAAGTTTCAACTTGTCATTTTGCATATGAGCATTTATTCACTGGAAGCTTATGTGGCACGTGATTTTTGCTCTTTTGGCAAAAACCAAACATTTAAGCATGGAAAGAGGCCAAGAAGAGCACCATGGTTCACCTCAGGGGCTTAGATAAGTATCCGGACAAAATCAATATCATGAAAATGAAATGCCAAATTGTTTTAAAACTGCTTAGCTCTCACTATTGCACCTAGTACTTAGCTATTCTCCTTGAAGAAAAAACTCATGACAGATATATTTAGCATAATAGCACCAATCTTGATGTAATTTTATTCTCATGTATTTTTCCACTGATCATAAATTCTGAAGGCCCTAATTTGCTTTCTATCACCTATGTCCTAATCTGAATTTGTCCAAGAGTGAAACTGGTGCTAATTCTTACCTTTTCTCTACCTTTCTTAATGGTAAGCACCACATTTGTTTTATAACTTGATGCTGTTGGACAATTTATGTATTCAAACAGAAATGTCACAACACTTATTGAAGAATATCTCAAATTATTTTTTTCAAAGAAAAAAATAAATTATATTACTAGGAGATAAATGGGAACATTGTTTTTCAATCCTTTTAAACATTTATGATCAAAATATGAATAGCTAAGGTAATGGCAGCCACATTAAGTCCAAATCTCCCAGCACACTCTCCAAAAAAATAATTAAAAAGCAAATAAAACTACAGGCATACCTCACAGGTATTGTGGGTTCATTTCCAGACCACTGCAATAAAATGAATATTGCAATAAAGCGAGTCACAAATTTTTTGGTTTCCCAGTTCATATAAAAGTTATGTTTGTGCTCTATTGTAGTCTATTAAGTGTGCAATAGCATTATGTCTAAAAAAGCAAGGTACATACCTTAATTTAAAAATACTTTATTGCTAAAAAATGCTAACCATCATCTGAGCCTTTGAGGCCTAGTAGTAACATCAAAGATCACCGATCACACATCACATATATTTGTCATCATAACAAATATAGTAATGATGAAATGGTTTGAAATACTGTGAGAATTACCAAAATGTGATAAACATGAAGCGAGCAAATGCGATTGGAAAAATAGCACCGATAGACTTGCTTGATGCAAGCTTGCCACAAACCTTCAATCTGTAAAAAACTCAACATCTGAGAAGAGCAATAAAGCAAAGCACGATATACTAAGGTATGTCTATACGCAAAACCTATGCTCTTCAACATAACTAAAAAAGGGAGAACAACCTAAATTTCAAATTACTTGTAAATAGAAAATTAACACCAAATCCCAGCTTGCATCCCTCACAATCCTGATACAAGACTTCCTGGAGAGCAAGGACAGTCTGGGGAAGAAAACTGCACTGAAAATTGAAGAGAGAACCCAGCTGTGATATTTACAGTTGATCTAAAAGATCAAGAGAAATTCCACCCTAATTGCAAAACTACTGTAAAAAAGTCCTGGTAGATCAGAGCCAGCTAGAGGGAAGGAGCAGTGTCCCGGACTCTAGGAGGCAGTCTTAGAAAGGCCTTGGGGGAGAAGAGGGTAAAAAGGAATGGAGGGACACACTCTGAAAACTGCACAGTGAACATAAAAAAATTAAAAAGGAAAATTCAGGATCCTGCCACACAAAATAATATTTTTAAAACTGAAGGATTAATAATCCTTCCCCCAACACTCCTTCTGAAAAAAGTCATCCAGGAAATAATCTATACTTTACAACCTTGACAGAAGAGCTTGAACTAGGAATCTTGAAAACCATCCCAAACCATCACAGAATGCAGAGGCTCAAGCAATCTACAAGCATAAAAGGCTAATACAACAAGAAAACGGAAATAAGAACCAAAACAATTCAGCTGATGAAAATATCCCCCCAAAACAAAAGTGAAGCAAAAGAAAATGGCAACACAATACACCAAACTGAATTAAATAGACTCAGAAGATTATGAAGGCTTCCCACCCACCCCCAAAAAAAAAAAACAAAGAGAGAATGAGATACATACAGAACTATGCAATTACTTGTGCACTTGACAACTAGACATTAAAACGTTAAAACCAACTTTGTCCCTGGCACTGTTCTAGGTGTTGGGGAATAGAGAGAAAAGAATTTTCTCTGTGACTTCAAGGAGCTTATTATATAGTGAAAGGAGACAGAAAAATAAACAAAGTACAGTATGACAAGTGATGTGATAAAAGTATGCATGGAATGCTTTCAAGACAGCGTAAAGTGGCATCTACTCCAAATTAGGAGCAGTCAAATCTGCAACTTGAAGTATAAGTAAGAGCCAGGCCAGGAGACTCTGGGAAGAAAATAATCATGCAGACGTAATGGCATATGCAAAGGCATGAAGCCAGAGGAAATGTGATATATTTGAAGAGCAATAAATATTCCGATATGGCTGAAAACAAGGCTCTTATTGGAAGATGATGGGTCTTAAATGCCTTAAAAAAATTTCAATTTTATTCTAAAGGCAATGGAGAACCGCAGAAGGATTTTACATGAGGACATGCTCAGATTTGCATTTTTAAATAATATTTCTAGCAAAAATATATAAGCTGAATTAGAAAGGGGTGAAACTGCAAGAAAATCAATTAGCAGGTATTTGCTAAAGTAGGAAATACAAGTGGAAAGAAGGCACAGGGATGGAGGGCAAGATGAGATAATAGTCAGTTTTTGATATGTTGAGCTGGAAAAGCCCGTTAAGTAACCAGATAAAGTCTGGATTGTAGAGAAATATTTGGGGTAGAAATGAAGATATGGGAATCATCTAATCATCAGATTAGAGGCAGTTATTTAGTCTATGGGTATACATGAGATGACTTTATAGGGTATACAAAGGGTATAGAAAAAATGAAAAATGAGGAGGAAGGAAAAGGAAAAGTAATCATGTTCTGGGAAACGTCAACATTTACCCAGACAGGATCTGACAAATAGGAAGAAATTTTGAAAGAAAAAAAGAAAGAAAGAAAATTAAGATTTATAGGAAGGAAGGCCAGTTAGTGTTAAGCCCCTTATAGAAGTTAAGTTAAAAGGTCTGAAAAATGTCAGTTGGATCAGTGATCATAACAAGAACAGTGTTGGTGCAATTAAAGGGCAGAAACCAGATTACTGAGAAGTAAAAGATAAATTGGAGGTTAAAAAAAGGTATTATATACCTTGTCCAGGGAATACACAAAAATGTTAATAACATATCGCCCTAAATCTGAATGCAGTTTGAAGATCCTTGAAGAAATAAAAATGCTTGTACTTTCTGAAGGTAGCTTTACTGAGAAAAGAAGGGCCTTCCAGACCACACTTCTTTGGTCTCCTATTTTCTGAAGCCTCACCTAGCCCAACCCATGAAAAAAAAAATCATGAAGGGAATATTTATAACACAGCTTTATATTGAGTTTGATTTTACAGGCTTCACACCTATTTGAAAAAAACCTATATTTATATTACTTGTTTTCATTTATTTTCATGGTCAATTTGGGGATTTCTATGGTATCTGATACTTAATAAGACAACACCAGTTAATAATAATTAGCTACAGGAAATATTCAATTCCCTCACTTCTGTCCAAGAACTGATGTAGTTAGTAAGCAGGTTAGCTCACCTAAAATCTTTCATAAACTTTGCTCTGAGGAATAGAAGAGAGATAGGACTGTTACTGGAGATGATACTGCTTTGAACGAAGGTTGCCAATGTAGTTGCCGTTTGGACCTAACTTTAACAGGTTAATATGCTAGGGAGGAAAAATGAGTAAGAAAGTTGAAACTAAAGAGAAAACAGGCATTCTTAGTGGAGCAAGGTCCTCAGAGAACTGAAGGAAATAGATCCAGAACACTGGATTATTCTGGAACACAAGAGGAAACTAAGTGTAAGGAAAGGAGACTTGTGACATTGGGATCTCAAAACAGTTACTGAAAGCCAACTATCCAAGCTAGGTGAAATGCTTCACAAAATCAAACTGTATTTCACTGAAGTAGAGAAGTGAGTTGTTTTTGTAATTGCTTTATGATTTTAAAGATGCTAATAATTAGAGCTATTTAACTCAGTACAACATTCCTCTGGATGACAACATTGTGTCACTGCACTATTTTGGCTAAACTCCCACTGGTTTAATTTCAGAAACATCCTTTGAATAAAATGCTAAGTTAAAAAGAAGTAGCATCCCACGATTTCTTTAAAATAATTCAACTAATTGCAAAGGCATGATTCCTGGAAAAGATTTCTAAGGTTCCTTTTATAGGCTTGGCCATAAAGGAAGAGTACATTAGAAAAGACAGCAGCAGCTACCAAACCACCCAGATTTTAAGAGTACTTTTCTTTATACAATAAATATGTTCGTAAGAAGTTCTTTAAAAGTTGAATTTGTATTGTGAAGGCCATTTAGACCTGGAAAACCTGATTCTGCCACTTACTGTTTGTGTGTTCTAGAAAAAGTTACTAAATAGGTTACTTTCTTGCAATTTTCTTAAACTTTTCCATTTTATTTGGCCTGATTTGGGTGTCTCAGAGAGCCAGCCCAACCCATCAAGATGAACCAAGAATTGCCTCTTCTATGAAATGTAATATTAATACCTGTTGTGCAGCACCCATCTGTTGTCAAACGTCACAGGCTGATGGAGTAATGTGCAGGATAGTTTTATTCCTTCACTGGCTAAGTACACCAAAGAGTAGGGTTGCCAGATTCAGCAAACACTCGCAGTCAAATTTCAATTTCCAACAAATAATGAATACTTTTTTAGGATAAGTAGGTCCCATGCAATATTCAGGACACACTAGAAAACTGTCGTTTATTTAAAATTCAAATTTAACTGGACATATTGTATTTTATCTGAATTGATATCTCATCTCCCAGCTGGCTATGGCCGAAGTGGAATACAAAACCAAAGTAAATGATAACGCCTCTGGTGCTACACACACACACACACACACACACACACACACACAAATACACTTACCCCCATCTAAATCCCTGCTGTATTTCCAAACATAATAATGTTCCCTCATTCAGTTCTAGATTTGGAACTTTATAGCAAATACAAATTTCACAGACAGGAACACGAAGGTGCAAAAATGTAACTTCGGGGTTTTTTTCAGCTTTATTGAAGTATAATTGACAAATTTTTCTATAATAAAATTAATTTTTTTTTACTCCAAGCCCTGTTTTGCTTAGGGCAGAAATTTCATTTAATCCCTTTCAAGTAAACTCCGCCCATTTCAGTGATTTCTCAGTCTGCTGAGTTTTATAATTCAATCACATTCAGGTTAAATTGCTCTCTCAGATTTTTCTCCTGATTCCTCCTCCCTGGGGATGAGTCTAAGCCACAGAAGGGTTCATTCAGCTGCCAACACAGGACAGCTGGGAAGACAGCCATCTATCTGGATCTGCCTTGGTCCTTCACAGGCCTCCTGTTCCTGATGCAACTCTGCCCACCTGGTCTTCAGCACCGGACAGCACTCGCTCATATGGCAACTGGACAGTCTGCAGCTCTCTCAGTTCCCCCTGCATCCTGTGGCACTGGTGATACCTGAGGTCAGCTACACCCTCCCTCACCCATCCTTCTTCTATCTGCTTCCCTTGTTGCCTCCACGTGACCAAGCTCCCTGACTGCCTCTCTTAGATGAATCCTGCTCCACACTCTGGTCCCAAGGAAATTATCTGATGTCCTTCCACACTAATTCAGAATTGAAAAAAACTTCTGGCTGACAACATGGCAGAAAACACTCACTCTGCCCTAAGATCTCCAGAAACCTGTCTACTCTCAGGTTAGATCTGTGATTCACTGGTCATCTCAGATGTCCCAAACTTCAATGGAATCAGTTATTTCATGTCTCCCACACTGGTGAAATGGGAGAGTAGTGCAGATAGTGGTAGGAGACAGGAACAAAAACAATGTCTAAGCTTGTTCTACTCCCATCCAATTCTCCTCCTTCTCCCCAGCTTGGGGGGAGTTTCCTAGCGTGGCAGGAAAGAGGGGAAAAGACAACCTCTTTATGACTACTTGCCTCTCCTTAAAAGATATCAAGAATTTGCAAATTTTTATTATGTAGCCCTTATTTGAAACTTCCCTCCAGTATGGGTAGTCCAGGAGTGAAAATAGAAAAAAGTATATAATTAATTTCTCAAAGTAAAATTATGCCACACAATCTTGCATTTTGTTGCCAAGAAAGTACCCCCAATTCCATATTACCTTGAACTCTAACATTTCCATATCAATCTCCCTTCTTAATATTCCTTTATCAGTTACCATGTGCCCTCTAGACCACTGGTTCCCCTTATGGCTACAATGTGCTCATCCACACCTCTCCTTGTTAAACAGTGTGTCTTTTGCACTCCCTCCAAACAATCCCACTGCCTGCATATTAAGCATTAGAAGTTCCATTTTAGTCTTTTCATAAGGAATTGGGAAAGGATGGAGGGGGTAAGGACTAGGACCAACAGGCCTGGGACATTATCGAAATATAACCTGTTTTCCACCATCATTACAAGGCACAGGTCATAACCTTATAATAACATTCCCATCACATGGTAATTGTAAGATTAGGTAAGCTAAAAAACTAACCTGTGTAGTAGACATTCCCACAGCTTCAGAGATGGGAAATCTTTATTCCTATAGAGTGTCAAATAGGCAGTTTCTCCTAACATTCCAACCTTTCTGTCAATAATCTATAAATGAACAGTTATGTGCACTAGAAGTCCCCTGTTATTTTGTGAATAATTATCACCTATTTTTTTATTAAAGTAAAATGTTGCATAGTATGTTTCTTACATCAGATCACCCTAGTAGAAAATGTTTACATAAGGCTTGGAAGAGTCTATCCTCTTTCCATAAACTCACTTTCTTTATAACTCTATTATTTTTTTAACAACTTTTTCTAGTAGAAAATGGTTTCCATGCATAAAGAACACAGCTTTTATCTTGCTAGGTAACAGCCTCACATATGCCTTTTTATTTTCAACAGACTAGCCTCACACACTGGTGGGGCTTTTATTCATGAATATATGGCTTGTGTTAGTGCTTAGGAGGAAGATAAATTTTAAAAAATAGTAAAGTACTTTCTGCCTTAATTGAAGCCAAGTTCCAGGTTTTTATATGATTTAATATATTATCTCATTATTTAATGCATTTGCTTTAAAAAAAAAATCCAAACTTCCCAAATCACTGCATAATAATTTTGAGTTTCCTTTTCAGCAGGAAGTTCTTACCCCCTGCTGTTTATTCCAGCCCTGGCCTAAGAGAACCTTTAGTAAAGCCAATTTTTAGAGTATGGTTGAGTTAAGGAGAATATTCATTTAAGTGGCTAGATATGAAATGAGTTATTGTTTTGAGAACATGGTTATCTGTTATGAAAAAATGTTTAACTGCTTATACATGATGCAGTGAAATGAATTCTTAGCACCATCCTAATTCCATCAACTTTGGAATACAATTCACAATCAGATGTAGCAAATAAGAAATGTGGATGATACTTTTCATTAATAATAATAAGCTATATATTATTCCTGGTGTTGATAATTCCTCTGATACACACATTATTTTCAGAGGACTCGTAGAGACTAATCATTTCACCTTCAACATGCAATATGTCAATCTTAACTATTTTTTATTATTCTAGAGTGTTAATGCTCTTTTCAATTTATTAGTCTTCAAAATAAATGTTTTAATGCCAAATTTCATAAAAATAATGTTATCACTCTCATCTACCTATCCTAAAAATACTCATAATTACCATGCTCTTCAATATCACCAAAAGTTTTTTTAGTCTACTCCAAGATCTTAGATTGTGTTCACTGACCTCAGGTCTCATACAGAACCAGCTGCAGAAATACCTTAAAAATGTAGAATGATAACATCTATTCCACTTATACAAACATTCTGGAAAATTCTCATCTTCAATTTTTTTCATATTTATATCCTAGTGACATTAATAACTTACTAATTTTCTATAGCAGCAATGTGCACAAATGGTTCTTACATCAAGGGTAAGAAATAAACCATTCCAAACCCTCTTGAAACTACAGAGTAACAAATTTATCAAGATATTCTCTATATCTGCAGAACCAGATGTTTGGAGCACAGGAAAAGGTACAGCCTTTGATACAAGTCTCTCATGAGCACCACATGTTCACAAGTGCTAACTTATCATACATTACTTAATACAGAATCTAATTTGCTTCCTTCCCTTCATAAACACCCTACTGCTGGTATACTTTTATTTCCTCTTTCAGGGATCCAATTCTAGCCCGTTATTTTAGCATTAAAAAAAGGTCAAATACCTTAAGTATCTTAAGCCAGGAGTCATGTACTCCCTGTTTTCAAGAAAAAATGTTTCCTGATAGATTTCAAAGATATTCCAAAAGATAATTTCTTCTAAGTTCAAAACAAAGTGCAGGTACACTTAGTTCATTTACTTCAGCTTGGTCTTTAGATTTAATGTTTCCCATGTCTTAAGTAAAATAAACGTCACTCCCCAGTTGTTGTTTTGAACTTGTGTGTGTCTACTCTTACTATATAATATAGACATGTTTTTATTAGAGTGAGCCAGAGGCAAGCTAAAAGTTTCTATCCACTTTTTCTCAATAAATGCACACTGCTGCTTGCCAAAAATTGTCTTTACTCACATGATACAGTATCACACCCCCAGGACTTGCTGCTCTGATCCAAAGTGAGAAGTGGCGCCTTAATCCTGAACAAATGAGCTTTGAACTTAGACTCAAAAACTGACAAAAAAGCCCCAAAGCTTGGAGATTTTCCAAAGTAATTTACCACATTTCATTTCTCTAAATTCACAGATGATGATTATCAAAATTGTCAAAAGCATCCTAACTCTATTTTTAGTTTTTTAAGGAACCTCCATACTGTTCACCATAGTGGCTGTATCAATTTACATTCCCACCAACAGTGCAAGAGTGCTCCCTTTTCTCCACATCCTCTCCAGCATTTATTGTTTCTAGATTTTTTTGATGATGGCCATGCTGACCGGTGTGAGATGATATCTGAAAATAGAATTACCATACGACCCAGCAATCCCACTACTGGGCATATGCCCTGAGAAAACCATAATTCAAAAAGAGTCAAGTACCAAAATGTTCATTGCAGCTCTATTTACAATAGCCAGGACATGGAAGCAACCTAAGTGTCCATCAACAGATGAATGGATAAAGAAGATGTGGCGCATATACACAATGGAATATTACTCAGCCGTAAAAAGAAACGAAATGGAGTTATTTGTAGTGAGGTGGATGGACCTAGAGTCTGTCATACAGAGTAAAGTAAGTCAGAAAGAGAAAAACAAATACAGTATGCTAACACATATATATGGAATCTAAGAGAAAAAAAAAAAGGGTCATGAAGAACCTAGGGGTAAGACGGGAATAAAGACACAGACCTACTAGAGAATGGACTTGAGGATATGGGGAGGGGGAAGGGTAAGCTGGGACAAAGTGAGAGAGTGGCATGGACATATATACACTACCAAACGTAAAATAGATAGCTAGTGGGAAGCAGCCGCATAGCACAGGGAGATCAGCTCGGTGGTTTGTGACCACCTAGAGGGGTGGGATAGGAGGGTGGGAGGGAGGGAGACGCAAGAGGGAAGAGATATGGGAACACATGTATATGTATAGCTGGTTCACTTTGTTATAAAGCAGAAACAACACAGCATTGTAAAGCAATTATACCCCAATAAAGCTGTTAAAAAAAAAAAAAGTATCCTAACTATTCTTAATGACTCTAACATTGAAGCCAGGGAAATGACCTAAACTCAATTAACTTTAGTTTTACAAATATAAGTTTCAGATGAAGACATAAATGTATAACTATCTGCGATGAAACATTTGGTGGACCATTCATTCTGCACCAATGAAAGTACCAAGAGAGGCTTCAGTAACTCCCAATGTTTGGGTGGAGAGCTTAGCACAATAGAGACAAACACCAATATCTAAATCATAGTGAGGAAATACTACAATTTCTTCACTAAGCAAAAAATAAGATTACAACAAAATACGTAAGTTAAATTCAGAGCACAAAAAAGGCCCTCAAAATAAGGAAAACAGTTTAATCCCCTAATCTATCAACCAGCAACATACTTGGAAAACCAACCCAGGTCAGCTGCTGATGCTGTATGGATGCAGCCACAGATCATTACCTACTTAATTGTGTATATATCTAATAGGCTCATACAGCTCCTTTGGAACAAAGCTTTTACAATGGAGTAGATGATAAATACTTAACTATGGCACAACCAGATGCTATAAGAATATAAGCAGCATTTATATAGAGAGTATTAGCATGTATTAATGCTGTACGCTACAACAGAGAAAAAAATTAGATTCATAAAAATACAGTTAAGGGAGGAATACAATGTAAATTATAGGCTGACGGTGGCATCTTGCTAAAATCCCCTAGGTGATAACTAAAAATATTAATCAGCAAAGTATGGTTAACTTGATCAAGGCATACAAGTGTCAGCTGCCCATCGAAGAAAAGCTATTTACATTGCAAAAATTCAAAGATATCCCGTCTAAAACGTAATATGACTTCGAAGAATATTAACTAGGCTAATTTTTTTTTTTTTTGTCATTTGAAACCAGAGTGCCTGGAAGAAAACCTATATAGGTACACAGGCTTTTAAGTCACTGAGCAAAACGTGGAGCAAGCCAGAAACGCTGCTCCATCTTCTCGTGATACTTCCCTTCACCTAGATGTATTTCAGCATGTGCTTCTACTGCTGTCACATTTGGAGCAAGAGAAATAATATAAAAGCTGACTAGCTTCCTCCTAAATAGCAACTTGAAACTATCCAAATATGGTATTTCAGAGAGCAAAAATTGAGTCCGCTTTTAAAAAATAAAGGAAAAACTGAATTTCTCATTACATATTAAACTAGCCGCAGGCAATCAACCCCTTACAAACAAACCGCTTAACATCTACAAAAGGCTGCATGATTGGTGGGTGCATGTTTAAATCCCTGCTGTCAGCAGAACTGCTGGCCTCAGCTAAGCAGCATCAACACTTCCTTTGAATTTTAGCCAGTAGCGCTCTAGGCATGTTCCCACACTACTATTAACATGGAGAGCTGTAGCTGTAGCAGTAATCTTTTCGCCTGACGAGGACACAGTAACAATCATTGTGAAGCTTTCTGATTGTACACTCAGGTAGAGACACACAACTTGGATACACAAATTTAATAAGAATGTGTTTGAGACTTTAATTTTCATCAGTTGTATAGTAAGTATGTGACCAAGCTTGCTTTTCTGGAACAAATGCTGCTGAGTCAATACCATCTGGTCCCATGGTCAGTTTGGCCAAGTCACAATGAACACTGCAGTGTTAAAATACTATTGATACATTCTCACTCTTCTTCAGCTTCCTGTACCTTAGACTCAGTTGCTCTCACATTCAGTCTTTCACTTGTAGCAAAAATATACAAAGGACAACTTCTACAACTACTGAAATATGTAATCTATAAAAACACAATACGTACGTGCGTAACGTGTCTTTTCACATGACACTGAAACATCAAAATAAACTATATAAAATTTGTGATAAAGGATATTATTGTAGGCTAGCAATATCTTCTGTGTCCAAACGTAGACACAAATCTTACTACTGGATCATAATTCAAATCCAAAATATTTCTTAAGTACTTACTATGTTCCAGGGACTATATTAGGCTCTTGAGACACAACTGGAAATAATGCTCTCCTGCAATTTATTATTAAAACTCCTTTGACACTTGAAGTATGATCCACGGACCATCAACATCAGCATCACTGAGGAACTTGTTTGACTCTCCAGTCTCAATTCAAATCTATTGAATCAGAATTTGTATTTTAACAAAATTCCCCTTGTTATTTGTATGCATATTAAAGTTTAGGAAGCACTGGTTTAGAGGGCACAGGATCTAGAAATTGCCGAAGAAATGAAAATTCCTATACAATAGAAAAGAACAAAATGGTGTTTTCTGTATTATTTGTGCATCCATGTATTGAAGTGGTTGAACCAGGTGATGCATATAATTTCTACCTCTTCTAAAATGTTGTAATATTATTGCATTGTCTTTTCATTTTAAAAAATGGCACTACTGAATGATCTCCATTTATAGTCATCTCAGTGTCTAATACAGCTTATACATATACATGGATG
This sequence comes from Eschrichtius robustus, assembly GCF_028021215.1. NCBI lineage: Eukaryota > Metazoa > Chordata > Mammalia > Artiodactyla > Eschrichtiidae > Eschrichtius > Eschrichtius robustus. The sequence goes on from NC_090830.1 coordinate 73,193,853, forward strand.
TTATAAGCATCTATAGTTACATTCAGAATACAAACCAGAGATACCAAAGAATCTTTGTATACCAAAGTATACAACTGGCTGACTTATGCTAAACGACTCAGAAAAGAACCAAAAAAAAAAATATCACCTCCTGTTATCGTCCCAGCTCTACCACTAGCAAAGTGTATAGCCTCATAGAAGACATCTAATCTCCTTGGGTCTCATTTTTCTTCACATCTAAAATAAACAGTTGAGTTAGATGAATTCTAAAGGCTCCTTAGTTTAAGGTTCACTGATTCTTCTATATCTTCTTTAGTTTTCATCTTAAACCACCAGCGGTCATAATCCTAGTGGTAAAAAGTTATCTGATTTGTACACAAAGGTCATTTTCAAGCTATAAAACAGACTAGCGAAGATATCATTTTCAGAGTTAACTCTTTCAGAACTTTAATTTCTCATCAATACCAACTTTTATTGACAATCTTATGAACTCATATGTCAATATAAGACATGCACAAATAACTGCCACATTGATGCAAACACTAAAGTTTTTTACCACTTCTAAAATTCCTATCAGCATTGTAAGTTTTGAAAACAAGCCATGACAAAGAATTAACTATTTCAATGAGCATACCCCACTACAAAGTAGCTATAAGCTTCCCATAAGATAAACTATCATACAGCAAACAACCTTGTAAAAAAATTAATAAATCTTTTCTGGTGCATGAAAATCAGCTAGTATGTGCTTGATTCGACAGCTTTCTACCTAATTGCCACCAATAAACGAAACCCTTGAGACAACAGATGGAAATAAAATAACAAACCTTAGAACTTAAAAGATTTCTCTGTAATGTTTTTACTTTACTAATTTAATAGAATACACTTACTTGTCATGACTATTAACTATATCCAATGTGGAAATCAAACTTTAGAAGGAGAACAAATATATAATATGCATCATTTTGATTATTTGTTTTTAAATAAAGGGTGAGGTTCTTATATGAAAATCCATAAGGTTTTTTAACTTCGGACTATAACTATAGAAAAAGAAATCACGCTATAAAGATCTGTAGTTTATGAAGGAGTAAAAATGGTTGAATGGCTATTGCAATAAGCTAGAAATTAGGAAATGTGAATATTAATTCTGAACCTGCTACTGAATCGGAATGACCTTGAATGATGTATCCAACCTTCTTCTCTCTGTCTGTATCAGAAAACTGAAGAATAAATGTAATGCCATCTCTTCCTTTTTCCTGCGAGACAAACAGCTGTATGCAATTGAATAAAAATGGAATTGCACATGCAGTGGACAGAATAAAGCACATTTGGGTTGGCTTGAAATTTATTGTAGCACACTGTATTATAATCCAGCATTTTTAAAATCTGTGTAATTTTTAAACAATGTCTGAAATGCTTTGGGATCTTCAGAAACAGTTTTATAAACAGCATAAATAATCATTTTACTTGACTGGGCAAATAAGAAACAGAATACCGTCTAAGATAGACATGAATTTTGTTTGTTTGTTTGTTTATTTATTTATTTATTTATTTACTTATTTGTTTATGGCTGTGTTGGGTCTTCATTTCTGTGCGAGGGCTTTCTCTAGTTGTGGCAAGCGGGGGCCACTCCTCATCGCGGTGCGCGGGCCTCTCACTATCGCGGCCTCTCTTGTTGCGGAACACAGGCTCCAGACGCGCAGGCTCAGCAATTGTGGCTCACGGGCCCAGCCACTCTGCGGCATGTGGGATCCTCCCAGACCAGGGCCCGAACCCGTGTTCCCTGCACCGGCAGGCAGACTCTCAACCACTGCGCCACCAGGGAAGCCCTGACATGAGTATTTTAATGCAGCAGTCTTTGGTTCACTTACTCTTAAAAGGAATAATTCAATCAGAACTCTTTCAAGAGAGTTGGATTAATTACAGAATAAGGAAGGGAAGGCTCTTCTCCCAATTGAGCTATTAACATATTTCATCTAACAAAGGCCACTGAAGTGAATCTATTCTTATAGAACTATCATTCTAGAAGTTTAGCACCTTACCATAACACTCAATTATACTCTTCTTTAGACTGCGGCTAAATAATCCCAGATGCATATGTACGTTATTTTTAAAGGTCTTAAGTAAAATATGCTTACAACTTCTAGTTTATTGTTAACGTAAATGGGAAGTTAGTTCTCCCTTACACTGTCCTTACAGGTAAACAGCTCCCAGTGCAATATCACTGTATATCCCTTTATCCTAGATGATCCATAACATTTTTTACAAAAAATGTTATAAAGTCTTGCTATAAGTCTTTACATGGTTGAAGACTATTACTTGAAATCATCAATTTCTCTACTCTTATGTTCTATAGCACAAAAACAGCAGCCTAACAACCATGCATTTCGTTTTGCTAAGCGTTGATTTCACAGGAGTCCTACACTGCTGTATTGTGTCCCTCTGAGTTCTTGAGTTCCACAGTAAGCTTAGGATTCTTTTCCATGTGGTCAGTCATTATCCACCTAGAATTTTATTTCTCAATGCAAGGTGTTAACCTGCAGTCATTCTTACTAAATAAAACTCATCTGATTTATTTCTATTTTTCTTCATTGATAAGGGGTCATTTTAAATTCAATTCCTATTCTGTAAGGTATTGTATACCCTTCAGGTTTTGGGGCTATCTAAAGGGGTTAACTCACTCAGCTCAGAAAAAGAAAAAGGCAGTGTTCACTCCTGAACATCACCACTAAAGAGAGAACAATATTATGCTGAATGATATCACCTGGAACGACAAAGGAAGTTTAGGCACATATGATGTAATTATTACATGAGTTGGGGTTTAGCCAGAACATTGGGTCTAACACCTTACCTTATGTTATAGATTGCCACAGCAAAGTACTCAGGACCTTAATTTCACTGCCCATCAAGAGACACTACCTCAAAAACACATTAGAACCAAATACTGCAACTCCCTTCTCAAAAGGTATCAACATTTTTTATGACAGAGCTCACTAACCTATGTTACAAACGTCCAAAAACATCCTACCCTCTATGTTCATAACAGTGCTGGACCCTACGTGAAGTACAAAAGTATACAAAACAGACAGCGTATTCTTATGGAACTTACCAACCATCTAGGATGAAGACAGATGAGAATAATACAAAAACAACATTATAATAACTACAGCTTATACTAACCACATGCCAGGCACTATGGTAAGTCCTTTATATACTGATTCCTTTATGTATTTTAAAGGATTTAAAGCATATATGTACTTTACACTTCATATATTGTTTTCTCAAAACAGGTTATAAGTGAGGTATTATTTTCCTAACATTTTAAAACAAAAAGCTGCAGTGCCTAAAGCAGTACAAATAATCTAACAAGATTTGATTGACTGCAAAGCCCACACTCTAACCTGCACTACATGGATCTTCAATAAGTGTGTAATCAATCAGATGCTAAATTGTATGACATGGATAAAAGCTAAGAATGGCAAAGAAGGAAGAGTTTACATGCTGATTGGAAGCCATAGGATAAAGTGTCGTGAGGGAGGCTAGACTTCAGTTTAGCTTTGAAGAAAGATTAGTAGTTAAATAGGTAAATAGAAAAGGGCTAGATATCCTAAATATCAAGTTTATGAACCTTGTGAAAAGTTCAGAAGGCAAGAATAGCATGCCATGATCAGGGAGACAAGAGGGAGATCAGGGATTGTGATACGTTGAAACATGGATGTATATATGAGGTATGATATTTTAATCTTACATATTTTCACATCAGTGTGTAAATGTGCTTCAGTCTACATAATGTTCAACTCAATAATGTCAAATTTAATTCATACCAAAGGACTTTAGAAGTTTCTGAAAACAGGCTGTGTCTCATAATGCTATTACTTTATACACTTCTTAATACTTACAACAGCATTATAAGAATAGAAGAAAGGAATAAAATTAGAGTCTAGAATATCAAACTTTATTTTATTTTATTCCAGAAAAACAAAGCTCCAAGGAAATCTCTTGATTTATAAACTTTCAAATTAATACATAAACCTGGGCTCTATATAATCGCTGCAGCTTGCTATTACCAGTCCTATGTATCATCAACCTGGAGGATAAAAACCAAACAGTCTAAGCAAATAAACTCTAAGACTGCATTTTCAGATGTAGTAAAAACTGAAAGTCTCCAGATTCTTGGTAATACGGCTTTGTCAGCCATTTACTTCAGATGGCTTCATCCTGAGAACCCCACCACCTCATCTATCACAGCCTTCTCTCACCTTTTCCAACCAAAGCTATTTTTAACAGTAGTTTTTTTGACATTAGGAAAATGGAGAAATGCTTGTACCCCAACCTAAAATATAGCCCAAGGAATAGTTGAAGTGTAAGCACTCACTCTTTAAAAGACAAACAAACAGGAAAGAAGCAGGAGCAGGAGCAGAAAAAGGGAAGGGAAGGGAAGGGAAGGGAGGGGAGGGGAGGGGAAGGGAAGGGATGGGGAGGGGGAGGGGAGGGGAGGGAAGGGAGGGGGAGGGGAAGGGAAGGGAAGGGAAGGGAGGGGAGGGGAGGGGAGGGGAGGGGAGGGGAGGGGAAGGGAAAGGAAAGGAAAGGAAAGGAAAGGAAAGGAAAGGAAAGGAAAGGAAAGGAAAGGAAAGGAAAGGAAAGGAAAGGAAAGGAAAGGAAAGGAAAGGAAAGGCAAGGCAAGGCAAGGCAAGGCTAAGCTTACACCTAGGAGAGAAAGCACAATAATCCGCCCCCACCAACCCTCAAAAATAGTAAAAGAATAAAGCAAAGTATTCCAGGGATATATGTGGCCTAGAGAAAGAAATCTCTCAAAATGATGTTTAAAATGTCATAGAAAGGGACAGAGAATAAAATCTAATGAAAGAGTCCAAGAAAATAATTATAGTCAGTTTATTGGGCATCCCTAATTCATAGCTAAGGTAATATTGATGTTTTGTGTTTGTTTAAAGAAATAGATCTAAAATGAAATACGTTAGGACAAAACCTAAATAATACATAAGGCAAGGAGCAACCTGTCAACGTTTGGCATCCAGGAAGCCTCAGGGTTAATACCCTTCTGAATTTTAAAAGTGCAGTAGGGCTTCCCTAGTGCCGCAGTGGTTAAGAATCCGCCTGCCAATGCAGGAGACACAGGTTCAAGCCCTGGTCCGGGAAGATCCCACATGCCGCGGAGCAACTAAGCCCGTGTGCCACAACTACTGTGCCTGCGCTCTAGAGCCCATGAGCCACAACTACTGAAGCCCACGTGCCTACAGCCTGTGCTCCGCAACAACAGAAGCCACCGCAATGAGAAGCCCGCGCACCACAATGAAGAGTAGCCCCTGCTCGCCGCAACTAGAGAAAGCCCACGCACAGCAACAAAGACCCAACGCAGCCAAAAATCAATAAATAAAATATTTTTTTTAATTATAAAAAAAAAGTACAGTAAAACACATCAATTAATTGCCTATAATCTGAGGCTAAAACTTTTGGCATGCTTCCTTGTTCATAGCAATAACAGCACCAACAAGTATTTATTGAGTATTAGCCATGGGTCAGATACTGCTGTGAGCACTGCAGAGCATACAGCATTGAAGGTGACAGACAAGGCCCTGTCCTTACAGAGCTCACGTTCTGTCACAAAGAGAAATGATAAATATGGTTGGACCAGGGAACAAAGCATGACTAATTCTCTGGTACAAAGCAACCTGCCTTATAAGGCAGAAGCTTTCTTGCTGAATGGCAATTTTACAGAGACCTAAATCTTTTCTGGTAGGAGAAACTTACTATTGTGTGTTTATAGGTTTGGGGGACTTTACAGAGGGTAGGATAAGACATAAAAGACAAATCCCACCAAGTCAGAGAAAAGGTAATGTTCTGATTCTTTAAACCCTGCCCATCCAGGAAACACAACAATTCCTCTGTGGCTTTGGTACAGAAGAACTAGGTTAATATTACAAATTTCTAGGAAGCTTTGCTACATTTGGAAGCTACTGGGAAACAAAGTTTGTCTTTCTCTTCTCTGCCACCTCCCTCATTCACTATGTCTTCTTGTAATCATCTCTTTTTTTCCCTTTCTCTATTTTGAGATTTTTTAATTCTTCAAAAATCAACGCTTTAACTTACTAAATGCATATAGTATAAAACCAAATATAGTTTAATTTCCCTCACTTTATCCCTCTTATCTTATCCCTATAAGTCCCTTTCCCTCTTTTTTACCGCTCTTTGGTCCCTGACTTTCTTTCTACTCTACCATCCTTTTTCTGACCATTTCACTCTAATTCCCCTTCCATCTTTTCCAGGTAGAAAAAATGATCACTAGACATAGGGAAAAGCAGAATCAAGTAAAACAAAGGGTTGACAGTATTCTATGTATGCAGGTAAGTCTGTTTCACAAGAATTTGTCCTTTTGAGTTTAAAAAAAATTGCCTTGTGTGAATAAATTTCACTAGAACTAGGGTTACTAGATATAACACTCAAAGATTGTAAACATAAGGTTTTATACATTTTCTTAGCTGTCTGAAGATATTCTGTCAAAAATTCTTTTGTGTTTTTGTATATACTGAACAATTTGCATGAGAGAAAGAGAGGAGGAGAGAGCTGCCCCTGTCTCTGCCTCTCATCAGATGCCCATTTTCAAATGTCTCTTTAAGCCCCATGTCTGTCCTATCCTAAAATTGTCTTCATACTGCATGCCTAGAACTCCTCACTCTACTATCCCCCCAGCCTGGCTCCCTGCAGGGATATTGGAGAAAGCCCAGGTTTGGAGTCAGACTGGTACCTATTTGAAGCTCAGCTTTTACTTGCCTAGTGACTTTAGGCAAGTTACTTAACTCTCTTAACAGTTTCCTCATCTGTAAAATGGTGCTCATAAAACCAACCTTATTATAGTGTCACAAGTATTTAATGATCTAATCCATAAATGTTCTAATCACACTATGTGGCAGACAGTTGTCATTTAATAAATAGAATATAAGATTTATATACGCATAAACATACGTCTACATATATAAATAACCACGTGCCCATCTTTCTCTCACATACACATGCAATTTACCTGTCTGTCCTCAATGCCATTCTCCCAGAGTTATGCCCTTCTGCCCTTGAAGCATTCACATTTTTCCAAATTCCCAATTAGCTAATGTAAGAATCAAATCACTGAAAAGGTGCTGATGAGAAAGGATAAGAGAAGAGGACAGTGACTGCTGCCTGCCAACTCAAATACCCCCCAGTGGTATAATACGGCTCTTGGAAACAAAACTGCACTAAAAACTACACAGGCCAGAGCAGTGACCCCCAGTGGTATGATAACGGCTCTTGGAAACAAAACTGCACTAAAAACTACACAGGCCAGAGCAGTGACCCCCAGTGGTATGATAACGGCTCTTGGAAACAAAACTGCACTAAAAACTACACAGGCCAGAGCAGTGACCCCAGTGGTATGATACGGCTCTTGGAAACAAAACTGCACTAAAAACTACACAGGCCAGAGCAGTGACCCCCAGTGGTATAATATGGCTCTTGGAAACAAAACTGCACTAAAAACTACACAGGCCAGAGCAGTGACTCACAGTGTGAATTTTAAGCAGCATCATTTGGGAGCTTACTGTAGTAGCGCTCAGTAACTGTGACTGCTTCTGTTACATGTGCTAATACCTAGGCCTTCACTAATATAAAATGAATAAATAAAACAAATGGATATTGGGTCCTTTTTCATATAAATTAAAGTATGTGCAAAGATATTGCGTTTGCCCCAGAACACTCTACAAAACAAATATAACTCCTAGGAAAATAAGATCATGAGAAGGTTAAATAAATGCCCACATAATGTCTATTATAAAGCTAAGCCTAGAACACAATTCTCTTTTCAAGTCACTATTTCTAGACCACACCATGTTGACTTCATGAGGTTTAACTAAATAAAGGAAGTACTGCTTTGAAATCCCTCTTCCAAAAGATCCAAAATTTGTAAATTAGGCAATGTCAAGAGAGTCACACCCTTTGCCACACTAACAGAAAACAGTCTTAAGTAATGGACTCGGTGCCTGGCCATGGGAGTCAGCCACTTAGTCATTTTTCTAGATGCTATCCATCATTGAGCACATTCCCAAATTTCATGCAACCTAATTTAAACATCTAACTGGTTTTTCTGATGGGAATAAACATTCAGCCCCAGTAAAAGCTTGATGATCCTGACACCTAGTGGCTGTGAAGAAACTGGAAAAGATCCAGTTTGGGAAAAGTAGCTACCTACTATGGCAGTATCTTGCAAACACACAGAATTTAATGATTATTAACATTATAAAATATGAACTCTAAAAGCAACCCTATAAAAGTCTATTTTGGCTCTCGATTTATCTTGTGGTCTATAAGAAGAGGCTAAAAGATGTGCACTTGGAAAGCATGTTTCCCTTTAACCTTACACATTTAGCAAATTTTTACTAATCTTCTGAGATCAAACAAGAAAACTAAAGCTAAACTAAAAAAAAAAAAAACTCTTTGGCATATTTATGACTCCTTTCTTTAAGCTTGTATGTACATCCGCATCCTTTTCTTGGTCTTGAGGTGGTTTTTCTCCTCACGTATCCCCCTGTCAAATATAAAAGCCACCTGTTCAAGCCACATAGAGGTTCCCTTTATGCCACTAAGGCATCCTTAGTCAAAGGGTAGTTGAACCTTCACAAACCAGCAGGAGTTTTCTTTAAAAGAGGTATAAGGACACTCGTGGAAACCCCCAAAGTGCACATATAAAAGCAAGGACAATGTTGAGTGCCGCAGGAAGCCATGTGAACACGGCAGGTCAGCACCACACAGCACAACTTATTTCTGCCCTAAACATTAGAAGATAAGTCTCCCCAGACCCACCTGAGCCTCTGACAGGCAGGAAGGCGAGAAGACTAAAGTGTTCGTATCGTCCACCAAGGAGAGCTCTGAATCCTACCTGCTGACGTTTGAAGGCTAAATAGTCCAGATTTTCCAGCTCCTTCCCAAGCTTCTGGTAGGTTTTCTGGAGGTCAGATTTGTTGGAAACATTTTTAAGAGACTCAAATGTCCTCTGAAACTGAAATCGAAAACAAAAGTAAATCATTAGGATAGCAGCATATTTTTCTCAAATTCCTAACCAGTAACACAGACAAACAGTCAATACTGAGCCTCAGTTTCTCCCATTCATAATACAGAGGTAACAGAGGCTAGCTAATTGCCTTTCAATTAAATAGTTAGGCACAATTATACAGAATTAGAAACTATGTGCTAAGTACAAGCAACATTATTGCATGAATGAGAAGCCTGTTTAGTCCTCATTCTAACAAGAGAACATACTGCATTAAAAAAAATTTTTCCTTAACTCTTCATGTCTTAGGATACACTGCTACTACTCCTAAAGAAAAAAATTGCAATGAATGTATAATTTCAAATCATAATGAGAAAGTATTCAAAAGAGCTCTCACATCCCAATCATGGGAACAAATTTATGTAAAGGTAGCCACTTGCCTCTATAGAAACATTTATGCAGAATAGGCACCCAGCAAACTTCAGCCAGGAAGATCTCTCAGATCTTATATTTTCAGAAGAAAAGGAAAACAAATGTTTTGATGATCGAAGCATATGTAGCATGGTCAGCAAACATTTATTCATTTCTGCTCTATAACAGACATGAGTTAATGAACTCAGTTCTGCTGAATCAGAATGCTCCATTCATTTTTAAGTCAGATACTAGATAAACACAAAGAAGACAAATTGCAGTGTATCACCGAATATTGTTCTGCTACTAATAATTAAGCAAAAGGAGCTCACAAGAAATTGAATTCTTGGTTTATTTTAGTAAATTAGAACATACTTTAGAGGATTAGTGATTGAAAGTGTCAAGTAATATCATTTGCAAGACATTTGCATCTGCTCTTTCTTTATGTCATTTATTTCCCATATTCTCAATGTGTGCCATTAGACAGAATTCTACAGATAGAGACTTCACCATCTTAAGCACACCAGAATTCCACTGTGACTATGATGCTACGAGACAGGCTAATAAGATTTTATAGAATATAATTAAGTTTCCAGGGAAATGATTTGACCCTTACTATTTCAAACTCCATGGAATAAGTCATGTTATAATGGCATTCTACTGAATTAAATCCTCAATTTCATGAAAGCAACGTGCTTATCTCAATCCAAGGTGACAGAGGAAAAATAAATAGGAAATAATAGTGCTAAACTTTCACAGCAGGACAATAAATTAAATTCAACAAACAATCTTTTAGAGCCTACTATGCACAAGGCTCTATGAATATAAAACATATTTCCTGCCCTAAAGTAACTTATAGACTACCAGGGAAATTAGACATGAAACTCAGAAATGGGAAAGATACTGACATTTACTGAGTGCCTTCTCAGTGCCAGGTACTTTATCCTTTCCAATTTAATTCTCACAAGAACCACAGGAGTTCCTATTTGTCTTCCCATTCTACAAGTAAACTGAGACTCAGAAAGCTTGAACCATTTCTTTTCAATAATACATAATTTTAATTCATAAAAATGATACATTCCTTAATTTTTCTTTCACCCAGCCTCTTCTCCTCGTCTGGCTTTGCCCAGGTTCTCCTGAGAACCACAAAACCTTATATTAGGCCAAATGTTCCTTTTTTTCCAGTTTTATTGATATAATTGACATATAGCACTGTATAACCTAAGGTGTGCAGCATAATGATTTGATCTACATACATCACAAAATGATTATCACAATAAGTTTAGTGAACATCCATTATCTCATATATATACTTTTGTAAGAAAGTATTTTATATTTCTTTTTAAAGAAATATAAAAAAATATTATTTCCTTGTGATGAGAACACTTCGAATTTACTCTTAACTTTCATATATAACATACAACATTGTTAAACGTATTTATCATGTTGTACATCAGATTTCTAGTACTTATTTACCTTTTAACTGGAAGTTTGTACCTTTTGACTACCTTTGTCCAATTCCCTCTCCCACCACACCCTGCCTCTGGTAATCACAAACCTGATCACTCTTTCTACGAGTTTTTTTTTTGGTTGTTTAGTTGTTTGTTTTTGAAGTATAACTGACCTATGTTAGTTCCTGGTATACAACATAGTGATTCGATATGTCTATACATTTCAAAATGGAACTGGGTTTTTACTATAATGTTTATGCTTTTTCTACTCTACCATTAACTTTAACACAAGGCAAAGTAGTAAAAGGAGTGCAAAAAAAGAGATAAAAGTAACATGTGGTGGGACATCCCTGGCCGTCCAGTGGTTAAGACGCCACGCTTCCAATGCAGAGGGCATGGGTTTGATCCCTGGTGGGGGAACTAAGATCCTTAATGCCACAAGGCATGGCCAAAAATAAAAGTAACATGGTGAAATATTTTAAAAAAACATTGATACTGACAGAGAGACTCAGGTCATATACAAGACATGAGGGAATTTGAGTTCGGCCTCAAAGGAGTTTTCAGAGCATTAAATGGGAACTGATTCTACCCATCAGTTTAAACAGCCAAAGTCTGTTCATTTTCCCCCTTTCATAACACAGTAAACAACTTTCTTTTAACATAATTTTAATGACCTTTATATAAACTATTTATCATGTTGTATGATCATTTCTGTGCCTCGCCCACTTCTTGGTCCCTTCTCACTATGTTCAAATCAAACTAATACCAGATCTGAGATTCTAAACAATTTAAGTAATTTTATATATAAATTAACATAAGCTATTTTACCAATCAACCTGTTTAATTCTAAAGCATTCTTCATCTCCTGCATCTTCTCTTCTCTAAGAAATATTAGCTCTATTTCTTAACTATTTCTTCTTCACGTTTATCTCTGTGAATTTTATACAACTCCAAATAGGAATTTTAGGGTAAACATATTTTCAAGGCTTCAAAACAAGAAACATGAAAACCAATACTTCCAGGTAATATGTCCATGGCCAAAGAAAAAAGGGAGAAAATCCAATAATGATATATCCCCACAAGATGTTTTCATTAAACCTCAGAGTTTGCATAATGTGGAGATTTAAGCTTGAACTTTCATTATCAGGACTTACATCCTCCATTTATTGATACTAAATAGTTCCAAGTACTCAAACTATGATGATTCATTCATTTAAGTACATTTTTTCACTTAAAACAACAAATAATTGTCAAGGAGAGGTCATACAAAATCTATAATATAACTTTAAGCTAGATCCCTATCAAACACATCCCATTCCCATCTGCTCACATATACACTTAAAGATGCTAAAGAGTAAAATCAATAATTTTACCTTGCAGGTGCAGCTGAAGTACAGAAGACAAAAATAAGACAAAGGTTAAGGGGAGATTTATATTTTACTTAAAGAGATTTAATGTTGCCTTGATTTGAAAATTTTTTTTTCCAATAGGCCACTGTGCTTGATAATTGAAACAGACCTCTTGAGATTTTCTACATTAGTTTAGTGCACTGTAGTCTCATTATATTGACTGTTTCTCAAAATAAATGACCTCTCAGTTGAAGTTGGGAAAGGAAGCACAAACAATCTAAGAGATTTTAATATTTCTGGATTTTACCTGTTCAAAGTTTTGAGTGAGAATTTTAAATGAACCAAAACCCCAAAATAATTTGTTGAACATTGAGTTCATCCTGTGTTAATATTTTTAACTCATTGCAAACTAAATTCAAACTTTAAAAAAAAGCCCAATGAATAAATCTGAATCCAAAACAAACCTAGGTATGTTCTAAAAATGTCAAAACTGAATATTAAAACGGTCTCTGTACTGAGAAAGAAATCCAAATTCTGTCCTATTTGACTACCTTACCAAATTTCACACACAACAGACGAGAATAAGAAGATGCAAACAGTATCTCTAAGCCCAAACAGTAAGTATTGTATACCATAAAAGTAAGCAATGTAAACACACCCAGAGTGTTTTCTTTTTTTTTTATTTGTTTGTTTGTTTGTTTATTTTTGGCTGCGTTGGGTCTTTGTTGCTGCACTCGGGCTTTCTCTAGTTGCGGTGAGCGGGGGCTACCCTTCGTTGCGGTGCACGGGCTTCTCATTGCGGTGGCTTCTCTTGTTGCGGAGCATGGGCTCTAGGCACGCGGGCTTCAGTAGTTGTGGCATGCAGGCTCAGTAGTTGTGGCTCGCAGGCTCTAGAGTGCAGGCTCAGTAGTTGTAGCACACGGGCTTAGTTGCTTCGTGACATGTGGGATCTTCCCGGACCAGGGCTCGAACCCGTGTCCCCTGCATTGGCAGGCAGTTTCTTAACCACTGCGCCACCAGGGAAGTCCCAAAAATAGTAATAATAGTAATCCACAAAATATACAACAGAGACCATGACTGCTCATCTCCCATTAAAATAACTGAAAATCTGCTTTGCAGAAAAGAGAAGCATGAGTAAGGCAGAAAAGAAAATATCTAGTTTGACTCAGCATTCCCTCTTCCCAAATACATTTTCCTCCTTTTCCTGACAACATGTTTTGAAATAAATCTAAGCCAATGTTCTATACAAACTACACATTCAATGAGTTCACGAAAATTATGTACATTCACGGAGTAATTTGAGAAAGAGGACAAGAAGAAACCAGCTGAAGCAGCAGGAAAAAATGCAGCCAGGGCTCTGGCAAGTAAAGTTTCCCTGGCACTCACTGCCAAGGCCCTGGCTTCCTCTTGTAGTCAGATCAATACAATCAAATAATTCCACAGCTCCGGCAGCCTACTAATTCCCATAATGAAAAAATACTGAGTATCATTGCTCCAAAAGAATAGCCAGCTCAACAGTTGTCATTTTTCCTTATTTAATATTTTGTGCATTTGTACAAGGTACTAGATGTTACCTATAACATAAAAAAAATTCCAAACTTACAGCATTATATATACAAAAGAGTATCCTATAAGTACCTGATTGAAAGCACTGAATCACCAAGTGTGATCTTAGTGTCCCTAAAATGTCAGTGTGAAATAGTGCCAAAAGATTCTGGAAACTAAAGCAGATGGAAGGAATGAGCAAAGAAAAAATATTAATGCTCTATAAATATTAATGCTTAGAGTAAAAAGAAATTGTTTTAAGCATAAGAAATGGCTAATCCACCCTACTTAAATATGGCAAATACAGAGCAACCAAAATGAAGTAATATTGAGAAAAAAAATTATTTCATTTTCTGAACTCAATCCATTGACTTTCATACATATTTTCCAAATGAACTTACCAGATGATAATATCACTCATGAAAAGGAAGTTTACAGCTAAAGCTGAAAATTAAAGGACACATATATCTCAAATGATTTTTTACTGTAAGGAATGATAACCAAAGTTAAATTAAGAACATAGAACAAAACTGGGCTTGAAATCTAAACTAGAAGCAGTCTTGTGGAGTTGAATGTACACTGGCCTTGAAGTCTGGGTTCAAGTCCTTGTTATGCCGTTTAATAATTTCATACCTTTGGACAAGTCACTACTACTCCAATTCTTGATTGTGTTACCTGTAAAATGGGAGAAATTGTCCTTGCCTGCCTGTTTATAAGATTGTTGTGACATCAGCTGAGGAAAAATGAAACACATTCATTCTACAAATCTTTAACATGGGCCTGGCAACATGCCAGCCACGCAAGAAATGGAGGAAAACAGAAGAGAAATAGCTCTTGACCTAGAAAAGCAAATAATCTAGCTTTACAGATTACTGCTTTATAAATTTTAAAGTTCCATAAAATTGTAAGAGACCACTGTCATTAAACTCATGCCCATTCAGTAGTGAATGAGGACTGAACAAAAGGGTAATTCAATAATTATTTATTGAGCATCTCTGAGCAAGGAATTTTTGAGAGAAATAGATACACTTATTTAGATTTTTTTCTTCAATATTACTATAAAACTTATTTTTATTTATTTATTTAATTCTATTTTATTATGGCAGAATACTTAACATGAGATACGTGCTCCTTAAAATTTTAAGTATAAAATACATTGTTGTTGTCTATAGGTACAACGTTCTATATGAGATCTCTAGTTTATTCACATAGCTTAACTGAAACTTTATGCCCACTAATTCCCCAATTGTGTGTTCTTGGCACCCTTGTTGAAGATCAGTGACTGTATACACATGGATTTACTTCTGGGTTCTCCATTCTGTTCCACTGATCTACATGTCTCTCTTTATGCCAGTACCATACTGTTTTGTTTACTGCAGCTTTGTAATATTTTTGAAATAGGGTAGTGTGATGCCTCCAGCTTTGTTCTTCTTTCTCAGAATTGAGTTGGCTATTTGTGGTTTTTATGTGGTTCCATATGAATTGTAGAGTTGTTTTTCAATTTCTGTTGTAAAAATGCCATCGGGATTTTAATAGGAATTGCTTTGAATCTGTAGATCACTTTAGGTATGGACATTTTAACAATATTAAGTCTATCAATCCATGAACATGGGATGTCTTTCCATTTGTGTCTTCTTTAATTTCTTTCATCAATGTTTTATAGTTTTCAGTATTACAAGTGTCTTTCACCTCCTTAGTTACATTTATTCCTAGGTATTTTATTCTTTTTGGTGCTACTGTAAATGGCACTGTTTTCCTAATATCCTCTTCAGATAGTTCATCATAAGTGTATAGAAATGAAACTGATTTCTATATCCTGATTATATATCCTACAACTTTACTGAATTTGTTTATTAGTTCTACCAGTTTTTTTGGTGGAGTCTTAAGGGGTTTTTTTGAATATAATATCATCTTATCTGAAAATAGTGACAGTTTTTCTTCCTCCTTTCCAATCTGGATGCCTTTTATTTCTTTTTATTGCCTAGTTGCTATGACTAGGACTTCCAATACAATGTTGAATAAAAGTGGTGAAAGTGGGCATCCTTGTCTTTTTCCTGATCTTAGAGGAAAAGTTTTCAGCTCTTCATCATTATGTATGATGTAAGCTGTGAGCTTGTCATACATGGACTTTATTATGTTGAGGTGCTTTCCTTCTATTCCTAGTTTGTTGAGAATTTTCATCATAAAATGATGTTGAATTTTTTTCAAACTTTTTTTCTGCATCTATTGAAATGATCATGTGATTTTTACCCTTTATTCTGTTCATGTGCTGTATCACATTGATTGATTTTCATATGTTAAACCATTCTTGTATACCACATAAAACCCACTCGGTCATATAGTGTATCATCCTTTAATATGCTATTGAATTCAGTGTGTTAGTATTTTTTTGAATATTTTTGCATCTATGTTCATTAGGGATATTAGCCTGTAATTTCTTTTCTTGTAGTATTCTTATCTGGCCTCATAAAATGAGTTTGAGAGTGTTCCCTCTGCTTCAGTAGCTTGCAAGAGTTTGAGAAGCACTGACATTAATTCTTCTTTAAATGTTCAGTAGAATTCACTAGTGAAGCCATCTGGTCCTAGGCTTTTCTTTGTTAGGAGGTTTTGATTATTTATTCAATCTCCCTTCTTGTTATAGGTCTGTTCAGACCTCCTATTCCTTCATGATTTAGTCTTGGTGGTAAGTTGTATGTTTTTAGGAATTTATACATTTCTTCTAGGTATTGTTCATTGGTGTATAATTATTCCTAGTAGTTTTTATGATCATTCTTTATTCCTGTGGCCTCAGTTGTAATGTCCCATCTTTCATTTCTGATTTTATTTGAGTCTTCTCTCTTCTGTTCTTAGTTAGTCTAGCTAAGGTTTGTCTATTTTGTTTATCTTTTTAAAAAACCAACTCTTAGTTTTGTTGGGTTTTTTTTCTCATTTTCCTATTTTCTATTTCATTTATTTCTGCTCTAATGTTTGTGATTTCCTTTCTTCTTCTTTCTTCTAACTTTGAGCTTAGTTCTTCTTTTTTAGCTCTTTGAGGTATGAAGTTAAGTTCTTTGCTTGAGATCTTTCTCTTTTTTAACACATTATTGACTGGGGGATTCTTGCAGAAACTAACGCCTGTGGCCAGCGATTTGTTATGTAAGTGAATACTGAAACACCCACGTTTGAGTAAATATCAACAACTTTTTTTGCACTTAATGTATTTATTTGAAGCTTTGTACATGTCTTACTAAAGCATTCTAATATTTCATTAGAGTGTGATAGGCCGTATAGCAGGCACCTCTGTGCAGGGGAATAGAACATCTATTACAAACATACCGTGTTTCACTGTGCTTTCCCCTGGAAAAGCAGACTCTACACTTTCTGGCTGCATTTGTCTTTTTAGCCCTGTGGTTATTATTTCCTCTAGAATATGTTATTTTATTTTACCTGATAGTAGACAAGGTGGATCTTTGCGCAGGGCTCTTTTAGAAACACCACAAGAAGGACCAGGTGCAGGACTGCCACTACATTCACCAGAATGGTCAGTTACCCATTCTCTAGGTATTGCTAACAAAAATTGCTTGTAAGTCATTTTATTCTGTGCATTTAGGCTACAACAAATTTTAAAGCATTGAATAAACCATTTTCGAGTTTTCTGGAGGATACTGAAGTTTGCCAGATATTGATCAGATCAATCAACTCCTTTCATATATTTATTATACTCATATACAAGTAGGCTTTAGTTATCTGATGGCCAGTCCTCCTATCTTCCTTTCCTGTAGATGCTATGGAGGCATCATGAATAGTTGTCACCATGCAGACTAGCCTCTTGCCTTTCCAGAGAAGAAGAATCATTTCTCCCTTCCATAAGAATGCGATTTCTCCCCTCTGTAGATTTTTAGATTTCTCCTTTAATTGGTTTGGTAGACCACAATTCCCTCTTATAGTCCCACAAACTCTGGTTTTATTTTTCAACAGTATTTCAGATGTGGACACACTGTTGTAATAATTGTCTTGGTAAATATGGTACCATGAACCAAGATAAGGTTGTAGGACCGATAATATTGTTTCTTGCAGTTTCTTTCCTTCACCCATGTAAATCTCAAGGTTGCATATATACCCAGTTTCACTTTCGCTAACCATCCTGACCAAAATTCCATATTTTGTAAGTTTTCCAGGGTTATAGGTTTTGAATCTGAGTTGTCCTCTCCACTTTATCATTGCCTCATCAAGTAATAGCTCTCGTTTGGGTATATAGATCGATTGAAATTTTGGTAGAAAATAATCCAAAAGAGGTTCAACTTTTGAAATTCTGTCTGCAGGAAGTGGAGTTTCTGAGTTATCGTTAAAGTGAAGAAATGCCATCATTTGTTCAAACCTTCTTCTTGTCATAATCTTTGGAAAGATAGGTGTTTCAAGTAAGGGATCAGTCGACCAATATTCTTTCCAGTGTGACTTTCTTATTTGTCCCATCAAAATTACTAATCCAAGAAACTTCTTCATGTCACTATTGGTTACATCAGTCCATTTTAAAACCTTATCATACTTTTTATATGATTTTTCATTCTGTTAGTAATACAAGTTTGAGAAGCGACCAACTCGAAAAAGTAATTACCAAAAATTAATTCTGTAATTTCACTAACACTTTGCAGGTTATTACATTAACATTTACACCTGACACACCTGTAAAGACTTCAAATTTTCGTGAAATGTTGTCTTCAAGCCACTCTTCTGTAGAAGCAAAGGAGCATTCTCTAGCACTGTGAGTTTCATTTTCACTTTCTGTATCAGAATCAGTCACTAAGGTTTTTTGTCTTGTTGGTCTAATATTCACATCATCTGAATCAGAACTATATTCTGAAGAACTATAATCTTCTGAGACACTAGTATATATGTCACCTGGACAATCAGAGAAAGTATCTGCATGAAATTCACCAAAAAATTCTTCTTCACGCAAAATTTCATGATGAGTCATTTTTTTAAATTTTACAGTAATAAACTTGCATTTATAGTACACACAAGGTTGGAACAAAAACCTAACAGAGCAAAATGTGAATGATAACGACAATCATAAGTTGTATAATGAACCCCTGATCAATTTTAAGCTCTAACAACTTCGCATGGTGATGTTAATTGTATCACTCTCTGAAAACGTATTGATACGTCTCCGGTCAATAACGTTCAGGTAACAAAAGACATATTAATAGGTCTCTGGTCAATAATGTGTTAATGTAGGGATTTATCTCTGTGAACTTCCTTCTTAGCACTACTTTTGCTGCATCCCATAAGTTTTGGTATATTTTCATTTTCATTTGTTTCAAGGAATTTCCTAATTTCCTTTCTGATTCCAACTTTGACCTAATGGTTCAAAAGTGTGTCATATAATTTCCACATATTTGTGAATTTTCCAGTTTTCCTTCTGCTGTCAATTTCTAGTTTCATTCCATTGTGGTAGAAAAGATCCTTGATATTATTTTAATCTTCTTAGATTTGTTAAGACTTGTTTTGTGACCTAACATGTTACCTATCCTGGAGAAAGAGCCGTGTGCATTTGAGAAGAATGTGCATTCTACTACTGTTGGGTGAAATGTTCCATATATGTCTGTTAGGTCCATTTGGTTTATACTATTGTTCAGGTCTTCTGTTTCCCTACTGATCTTCTGTCTAGATGTTCTATCCATTTTTCAAAGTGAGGTACTGAAGACTCCTACCTATTGTATTGCTATCTATTTCTCCCTTCAGTCTGTCAATGTTTGCTTAATGTTTCTTTTGCACAGCATACAGTTGGGTCATGTTTTTTTTGTTTTGTTTTGTTTTTTTAAAGCCTAGCTTTTTAATTTATTTATTTATTTTTGGGTGTGTTGGGTCTTCGTTTCTGTGCGAGGGCTTTCTCTGGTTGCGGCGAGCAGGGGCCACTCTTCATTGCGGTGCGTGGGCCTCTCACTGTAATGGCCTCTCTTGTTGCAGAGCACAGGCTCCAGACGCACAGGCTCAGTAGTTGTGGCTCACGGGCCTAGTTGCTCCATGGCATGTGGGATCTTCCCAGACCAGAGCTCGAACTCGTGTCCCCTGCATTGGCAGGCAGATTCTCAACCACTGCGCCACCAGGGAAGCCCCAGGTCTTGTTTTTTTAATCCAGTCAGCCACTTTGTGTCCTTTGATTGAGGAGTTTAATCCACTTACATTTAAAGTAATTATTGATAGAGAAGGATTTACTATTGCCATTTCATCAGTTGCTTTTGTTAATCTCTTAGTTCTTTTTTCAGTCTTTTCCTCTCTTGCTCTCTTCCTTTATGTTTTGCTGGTTTTTTTATATTGATATGCTTTGATTTCTTTGTGTGTGTGTGTGTGTGTGTGTGTGTAACTTTTACTGTATTTTTTGTGGTTACTTCGGGGTTTACATAAAATATAACAGTCTGTTTTAAGCAGATAACAACTTAAGTTCAGTTGCATACAAAAACTGCACTTTTACTTCTCACACACACACACACACTTTATGTTATTGTTCTCAAAATTTACATCTATTCATGTTGTATAATTTTACCATATTTTTAGTCATAGCTATTTTAAATATTTTTTCTCCTAACTTTTATACTAGAATGAAAAGTGATTTACCTACCACCATTACAGTAATACAGTATTCTGTATTTGTCTATATATTTACCATTACCAGAGTTTCATACTTCCTTATGCTGTAGTGTTGCTATTTCAAATCTTTTCATTTCAACCTGAAGTACTCCCTTTAGCTATTCTTGTAAGCCAGGTCTAGTGGTGATGAACTCCATCCGCTTTTGTTTGTTAAACTCTTTTTTTAGTTAAAAAAAAAAACACCTTCCCTGGCCTTGAGTAGTACCATGTTCACTATGATGTTCTCGAGCTCCACAGGCTATGGTGCCAACAGGTCCACCTGGCTGAGCCACCAGCCAGGACTGCACAAGGGAGCTGGGACCGAATGGCAATTGCCATGGCTCTATTTGGCTCACAGTGACCACACCATAGTTTCCCAGGCCTCCCTGGCTCATGCCGCCTGTCATGCACTCTCCCTCCCCTCCCAGTACCACCCTGACAACCTTGGAAATTCTTTATTGCTCCATTTTTGAAGATCAGTTTTGCTGGGTATAGTATTCTTAGATGGCAGTTTTTTTCTTTCAGCACTGCCTCTGGCCTGCAAAGTTTCTGCTGAAAAATCCACTGATAGCCTTATAGGGGTTGCCTTGTATGTGACAAGTTGCTTTTCTCTTGTTTGTTGTTTTTCACTCCCTTTTTGTCTTTGACTTTTGACAATTTGATTACAGTAGTCTGCCCTTATTGCAGGAATACATTCCAAGACCCCCCGGGGATACCTGAAACCATGGATAGTACCAAACCACATATATACTGTTTTTCTTATACTAACAGGCGGGTAGCATAAAAAGCATGGATACACTGGACAAAGAGATGATTCATGTCCCAGACAGGACAGAGCAGGATGGCATGAGATTTCATCACACTACACAGAACAGCATACAATTTAAAACTTATGAATTTTTTATCTCTGGAATTTACCATTTAATATTTTTGGACCACAGTTCACCATGGGTAACTGAAACCAAGGAAAGCAAAACTACAGATAATGGTTACTACTGTATAATGTGTCCAGCATAGATTTCTTTGGGTACATGTTTTTCAGTATCTTTTGGGCTACTTAGATCTGGATGGCCATTTCTTTCCCCAGATTTGGGGTATTACCAGCCATTATTTCTTTGAATAAGCTTCCTGGTCCTTTTTCTATCTCTCTTTTCTCCTGCTGATACTCCCATAATGTTTAATGGTATTCCATAAATCCTTTAGCTATCTTCACTCTTCATTTGTTTCTTTTTGCTCCTCTGACTAAACTATTTCCAGTGACCTATCTTCAAGTTCACTGATCCTTTCTTCTGCTTGATCTAGTCTGCTGTTGAATTTTTCAGTTCAATTGTTGTGTTCTTTAGCTACATGATTTGTGTTTGGTACTTATTATATTTTTTATCTCTTTGTTGAAATTCTCACTTTGTTCATGCATTGTTCTCTTGGCCTCAGCGAGTATCTTTATGACTGTTATTTTGAATTCCCTGTCAGGTAAATCATATAACTCTGTTTCATTAGGGTCAGTTTCTGGAGATTCATCTTATTCCTTTGTTTGGAACATCTTTGCCTGATTCCTCATTTTCCTTAGCTCTCTGTGTTGGTGTCTACATATTCGACAAAGCAGGCACCTTTCCTAGACTTTGTGGACTGGCTTTATACAAGAGAAGACCTCCCACCAATCAGCTGGGCTTCTACCAACTCTCACTCCCTATGGAGAAACAGGCAGCTGCAGTTTTTGTCTACTTACTCTGTGCTGAGCCAGAGGGGGCAGGGAGCTGTGCTGTTTTACCAGTCTAAGCCACCCCCTCCATTTCCCCCTACCAGGTGGCTAGACTTTGATGGATCCATCAGAACTCCAAGACTGGCAAGACAAAGCCAGTTTTCTGGGGAGCCCCCTCAGAAAAGCTAGAGTGTTGGACTATGAACCAACCCCCAGGGGCAGGGACTCAAGTGAGAAGGTATCCCAAATATCCCTACTGAGGCAAGACTGAACACAAACCTGATTCATCATTCAGTGAGCATTCCACCAAACCACAAGGTCTCAAAGATTTGTGAACAAAGGTTTAAGTTCACCCTATAAACCTCCCCCAGGTGACCTCATACAAACCTATTGCTTCTCCTAATGCTTACTTCTTGAGGCTTTCCAATCTTATTTGCTCCAAATATATCTTTCAATATTTAGTATCTCTCATACATACCTCAAATCCAATATGCATAAAATCCATAAACTGCTTCTCCTCTATGTAAACAGCAAACCAATGTCCTCAAAGCCCAACTAGATTCCTCGAAGGTTGCTTGATGCTTCCCTTTCCCTCTGAACAGATTCCAATCACTTTCCAAATTGCAGACTGTTCCTCCCTCATTTTTATCATTCATTCCCCACCCCACACCATCATTTCACAACCAGATGACTACATCACCTCATCACTGGCATCTCTGCCTCCACTCTGGCCCCCTTGCCCACTGCTATCAGAATAATAGTCCTAAAATTCAAATCTGCTTGTATCATTTCCCTGCTTAAAATCTTTAATAGTTCCCCCTTAGCCTTCAGACTAAGGTTCAAACTTTTTAACTTAGCACATAGGCCTGTCACAAGTAGGTCTATGCCTACCTCTGCAGCTTCAACTCTTGTTCCTCCCACAAAATCATCCTTCATCCCAGAAATTCAGAACTACTACCGGTTTTTAAGCATGTACTATTCCCTCCAGTTAAAATGCTCTCCGCCTGCACCACTTTCTTTGTCTACTTAACTCACTCTCCAGACTTCACCCTGCATTATTCATTCAAAACACTCCCTTGATATAACTGCCATCATGCCTCCACAATAATTCAAGGAGAACAGGACCATGGTAGTGTATTTTCTAAATCTGACTCCCTGGCACATATTATGGTGACTGGCACACAGTAAACACACAAAAAATAACTGTCTGATAAATGGACTAATTAATGAAACTCGAGCTACCTGGAATGATGCAGGTCCTTTTTAAAAGTTAAATTTTTTTACATGGCTTAAATTTCCTTTGTCTCTAAAGTTTTCAGTATGAAATTCAGCACAAATCCAGCAATTTGTGTCCTATTTGTCTCCATTTCTTATTTCTCCTATTCCATCTAATACCAGTCCTGTGACTTGGTTTTTTCTTTAAACGTTAAAACCTCTCTACATATTTTGCCTAGAATCTTCTGTAGAATATACTTGGCTTCGAACAGCAATTTAATTGTATAGTAATTTCTCTCCTTATAAACTGCTGGTATTTTTAAAAATAAGATTTAGAAACCCTTTTGCTGGTACATATCTGCATTTTAACAATAGAAGGTGGCATCAAAAAGTCTCAGTTACCATTATTGTAATGTGTGATCTTCTGTCAATGTTATGAATATTCTTCATATTCAGAATTATTGTTCAGTATACAAATGCTTTATAGCAATGCTTGTAGCAAATATTAAATATGTATTTGACATAAAAAATTATTAAATAGAGGTGCCATTTCCTATAATGACATCAGTCTATTTTTTAATCCAAAGGGACAAATATTCCCATTTAAAAAAAAATAAAACTGGCTATGGTATGATAACGGAAAAAGCCAGAGAAGTTAGTTCAACTCAGGAGTCAAATTTATTTCCCTTCATTTTTAGGAATAAGGATAATATTGCACTGCAAGAGCTGAAAAATGGGAGCAAGGTACCATAGTGGAAAAAGGTAGGACAAGGAAAGGAAGGAAGGTGAAAGAAAATTTGCACCAGTTCTTACCAGGTATTTTATATATTATATCATTTAATCTTCACAAGGCCCCTAAGTATTCAGAGTAAGTTTTATTATCCATATAGCTCAGAAGAAGAAACTAAGGCTCACAGATTTTTAATTTTCCCAAAGTCGCCCAGCTAATCAACAACAGAACCAGGATTCAAGCAAGGTCTACCTGCTGCCAAAAGCCATCTTTGCTCTCCATCTTGTCCTCACCCTCAAAGAAAGCAAGAGATATGCAAGCCAACATTCTCTCACAGAAAACTGACCCTTATAAAATTCATATGCCAATAAAATAGGATGTGGAATCTCGAGATGTATAAATAGTACAAAAAAGTTAAAAAAAACTTGAACAGTACCAGAGAGAAAATTTTAAACTTAAATTCCCATAGAAAATTATGAGCAATGGTGGTAATAAAGCCAAACTGCCTTTCCAAGTTTCTACAATTAATTACATACTGAAATATCATCGCTTTTTTTCTCTGTCCTCCCTTACCTTTGATTCGGACTTATTTCCCCCCAGAAGAAAACATGTACTTCCTTAAGGAACTAGATACATTTAAAACTGCCAAGTCAGGAACCCTTGATATATTTAATTACATATTAACTCTGTGTTGGTTGGCAGTACTTATCCTACGGAGAGTTACTCAGTGAATCATGTTTGCATGAGTTGGTGGTCTCAGTCTACGTCTTCATAAATGTTTGATCATAATTGCATCTCTGGGACAGTCTCAGTGGAAAGAGGATAATTTAATAAAGATAAGGAATCAGGAAATATATAGGTACAGACTATCAATCAAAAGTAGAGTAATATCTCATTTACCTGACTTATGAAAGGAAATATACCTCAATAGGGATGAAGAATTCTGTTATTTAGAAAAAAATTATAATAAGGAAGAAAAGAGTAAGGCCACTTAAGAAAACATTGTGATAGCAGAGGAATTCTTTGACACTGTGCAATAAAGAATAAATACCCAAAAAATGTAGCAGGGATTTTTGTGAGTGTTATTGGGGGGAGAAAGCCCAAAATGAGCAGAAGCTTGCATAAAATAATAAGACTGGAGGAGAGGCAGGTCTTTGTCCATCATATTCAAAACTAGGAAAAGAAATAAAATATTAGGCCACTGCTTTTGAAAGAAGAATGTGTGTCCAGAAGAAGAAATCTATATCTTCAAAGTTGATGCCCTCCCCACAAAAAACATAGATTATTTTACAATAGGATGGGGTGTGTGTGTGAGAGAGAGAGAAAAAGAGAGAGAGAGAGAGAGGGAGTTGACTACAGAGTTCTTAGGAAAGGAACAGTTTATATTGAGGAAAATACCTTCAGATGTAATTTAAGAGACATAGTGATATCTGAGGACACAAATGAGCAGAGGCCAAGTCAACGGTGGCTTGACAGAGTAGCTTACTCCTTAGGGGTGTGAGGGAAAACAAAGGAGAGTAGGTAGGGAGAAAGGAGGTAGAAGGACAATGAGATGAAGTTGCTTCAAAGGATTTTGAAGATTTCTAATATACAAATTGAAACCACTTAGAATATATTGTTACACTACAGAACCCCCTCCCTTCCACCTTCCAAGTTTCTAATAGGTTTGCCATATACATGAACATGCCTTGTGCGGGAGTATTTGTATGTATATGTGTGTGTTAAAGGGGAAAAGGGTCATCTTCCAAGTATGAATTAACATACTATAGAATAGCGGTAGAAAGACCATCCATAACCTAAACTAATTCTGTGGAAGCAACAGCTTGGAGCCAGAGATGAGCCTGAGAATATGAGCCTAAGAAAATTTGCAGAAATCTTGGGGAGAACATTGTACTTGACAGGTCGTGGAATGAGGGTTCAAACCAATTATATCCAGATCTTAAGGGCAAGGAGATCCCAACAGATGAGTGGTTTATAACCATAAGTTAAGTAGGATGTGAGTAATTGAAAAATGAAGGTCAAAAAAAAAATAGAAAAGGAATAAAAGCAAGCAAGCAATGGTCACTTAGAGCTTTTATGGGGTTATTAAAAGTAAGTCATGCCAAACTAACCTCATTTCCCTTAAAACTGGGGCTACTAGACTGGTAAATCTGTGATGCAACAGATAATACATCTTGATTTCAGAAAGGTCTTTGAGAAAGTACTTGAGAATAAAATAAGGAAACATGGTTTATTCATTCAAATGAAGCGAGTTTGAAGCTCATTTCAACAACTTTATTCAAAACATGTTAATATTTGATTGATGTTACCTAAAAGAAAGCTATATCATTAAACAATTTTTAATGAATAAATTGTTAAAGAAATCTGAAAATGACACCAATTTGGGAGGGGAAGACAAATCAAAAGTCAAAAAGATCTGGATGGATATAACAAAAAGACAACTAAGAAGATAAAATGCAATGAATATAAATATAACATCAACCTTTACATATAAAAAGATAAAACTAGTATCTGAGGAGGAAGATCTAGATTAAGAGTAGTCTGAGTTCAGAGACTTGGAGGTTTTAATTGCTCACAAAATCAGTAAGAACCAACAGCATGACAAGGCTATCATAATAGGTAAGATAATACTGGACATTAAATCAGGGAGGTAACTGTCCAAGTATATTATGGAATGTTCACATGAAAGCATTTGTTTTTATTTCAAGATGTTTTGATTTCAACATTTTATGGCAGTTACCTATCTAGAATATGCATAGGAAAGGATTTACAGAGATGATTTGGGGGATTTTTGTTTCTTATATTAGCAAATTAGTAATTCACAATTCAACCCTCTGCTGAAGAAAACTAACAAAATTTGATGAAATATAAAATACTTCATGTTAAAAACATCAAAGAGCTAATAAAACAGTGCGGAATTTCCTGATGTAAGTTCCAGAAGAGGTAACATTTAGTACACAAAGATAGCCATTCACATGAGAAGACAAGACACCATGAGCATAATAAAATGACAGCAGCACAAGCAGACACCCAGGGAGTCCAGACACTGAAGTTTTCAAACTTTAATCATAAAACAAATCTGCTTACAATGTTAAAGTACATCAAAAAACTTAAAAGCTTTTGCACAGCAAAGGAAAACATAAACAAGATGAAAAGACAACCCTCAGAATGGGAGAAAATATTTGCAAATGAAGCCACTGACAAAGGATTAATCTCCAAAATTTACAAGCAGCTCATGCACCTCAATATCAAAAAAACAAACAACCCCATCCAAAAATGGGCAGAAGACCTAAATAGACATTTCTCCAAAGAAGATATACAGATTGCCAACAAACACATGAAAGGATGCTCAACATCACTAATCATTAGAGAAATGCAAATCAAAACTACAATGAGGTATCACCTCACCCCAGTCAGAATGGCCATCATCAAAAAATCTACAAACAATAAATGCTGGAGAGGGTGTGAAGAAAAGGGAACCTTCTTGCACTGTTGGTGGGAATGTAAATTGATACAGCCACTATAGAGAACAGTATGGAGGGTCCTTAAAAAACTAAAAATAGAACTGCCATATGACCCAGCATTCCCACTACTGGACATATACCCTGAGAAAACCATAATTCAAAAAGAGTCATGTACCACAATGTTCATTGCAGCTCTATTTACAGTAGCCAGGACATGGAAGCAACCTAAGTGCCCATCGACAGATGAATGGGTGAAGAAGATGTGGCACATATATACAATGGAATATTACTCAGCCATAAAAAGAAGTGAAATTGAGTTATTTGTAGTGAGGTGGATGGACCTAGAGTCTGTCATACAGAGTGAAGTAAGTCAGAAAGAGAAAAACAAATACCGTATGATAACACATATATATGGACTCTAAAAAAAAAAAAAAGAAAAAAGGTTCTGAAGAATCTAGGGGCAGGACAGGAATAAAGACGCAGACGTAGAGAATGGACTGGAGGACACGGGGAGGGGGAAGGGTAAGCTGGGACGAAGTGAGAGAGTGACATGGACATACTTACACTACCAAATGTAAAATGGATAGCTAGTGGGAAGCAACCGCAAGGCACAGGGAGATCAGCTCGGTGCTTTGTTACCACCTAAAGAGATGGTATAGGGAGGATGGGAGGGAGACGCAAGAGGGAGGAGATATGGGGATATATGTATACGTATAGCTGATTCACTTCGTTATAAAGCAGAAACTAACACACCATTGTAAAGCAGTTATACTCCAATAAAGATGTTAAAAAAGAAAAAAAAGACTGAAACAAGATTATACAAGACATGGAAATTCTAGAGTATCCAGAGTAGTCTGAAACTGTCATATAAGGAATGTTCAAAGGTCAAGAAATTTTTAGCTTAAATAAGAGAAGACATATGTAAGTCCTAAGAGTAACCATCAGTTACTTGAAAAATGCATTTTCCTATTACCTTGATTCTGTGTTTCTCCAGAAAGTAAACTAGAAGCAGTAAATAGAAATAGCAGGGACGCAGCTTTAAGCTCAGTTTGAGAAAAATGTCTTCAGCAATTAGAATTATCCAATATCTGCTTCACTGTCTCACAGAATTGAGATTGCTATCACAGTAAGTGATCGCATATATTGTTAGACAGTTGTGTGTATCGCATATTGTAGGAGAGTCTATCTACTTCAGTAAGATACTAGAGTAGAAGGGCACTGAAGTTTCTCCACTACGATTTTTTCATTCTAAGTAGAAATTTAATAGAACCATAAACATTAAAAATATTCTAAGCCACTATATTCCAATGCATGGTCTGAGAAAGTTCCAGGATTAATATATTATAGAAGAGTTCTTGGGTCAAGAAATTTGGGAAACTCTGGGTTAAGCAAAGCTAAACAAGTTTCTTTGCTTCAATATTTCTCACCAACTTTAATGCTAATGTGCATCAAAAACATTCAAAGGGAATTTCAGTGTGCAGCATTGACCATAAAAAAAACTTTTTTTCATGTTGCATAAGATAGGTTCTGCAGAATACTTTTAGGGGAATATTGGGCTAAATAATTCTAATCTTAATCTCCAAAACATTTTTTCAATTTGCCTTCATTCTATGTGAAACCTTGAAAGAATTGAGTTGAATAATACAATTCAAATATAAATTTTTATAAGGATGAAACAATAAAAAACTATCACAATTTACCACAAAGGTCTTCCCTTTTTCATAGGTGAAATATCAGTGTTGTATTACAGATACTTATAAGTGATTTAAATGATCTAGCCCAAGTTCACGCTCTGATGAGGAACCAATATATGTGGGAAAGAATAGCTAGAATTAAGAATGCCTCCTCCCCCTGACATACCTAAATTCCCTTAACAATCTGTTATAGGCCCATGAACTTGTCTAAACATTTCTGAAAGCTATTTATAGTAAAAGCTGTTCTAGCCCCTGGGGTACTAAGTTCCAAAAGTTGTTTTTATCCTATTGCCTTGAGCAAGCTTCTTAAATTCGATGTGCCTCAGGGTTTTTTTGGTTTTTTTTTTTCATCTATAAAATAGGAATCGTAATCACTCGGCTGTTGTGAGGTTGAATTAAAGGAGATAAACCCTCACATTTCTTGGCCCATTATAAAAATTCAATAACTATTAAGTATAATTTTTATTGCAAAAACAGTACTTTTTCTTTGACCTACAATTACCTCCTGCTTCATTTGAATGATATGATGTGTGTGCATTACCTAGCACTGTGCCTAGTAGTTAGTGGCACTCAATTAAAATGGTAGTGAAGGTGCTTGTGGTCTTATATATATACAGTTACCTCCTAATTGATTATAAAGGCAGTAATTTTCACCTTACCAAAGCCTTTCATTCTGCCTATCCCAACAAATCTAGAGTTAAAACATAGGAAATACTGGGTCATTGGAACTAGGAATTACCTGACATTTAATCTTTCATGCTCACTTCTGGTTATAGCATTTATTAGTGTCTATATTCACACATAAAAAATGAATCTCAGAAATTTTCAGGGATTTGTATAAGGTATCCAACAAACCAGTAGCCAAGTAACAAAAAACATTGTTGAAATATCTCACATACAAATCTATTGGTAGATAGTTGCTAGTGATGAGAACTAATCCCTTTCCTGAAAAGCTACTTAAACAGCTACAACAAAAAGGTGCCAAATTGCCTTTTTTGCAGTAATAAAACTATCAAAAGAAAAGGAATCTGAAAGTATAAAGGAAAGGTCACTCTAGGGTTAAAACAAACATTAGTAAGTAAGATAAAGATTTAAAAAAAAAAAAGGTTTAGCTTAGCAATTAGAGAAAATGATTTTGACAAGAAGGTCAATCAGACAAGGCCATCATTTGCCTAATAAAGTAGTGATACTACAGTCACCAAGCGCCCTTATGAAAATGCAGATGTATTTATGAACAGAAGAGCAAGGGTCCTATTTAAAGTAGGAGAAAGAGCAGCGACTCCAAAGGGTTCTTTGCAACCTTCTCATCTAGACACTATTAATGACTTGGTCAAACTAAATAAGAAAGTGAAAAAGGCTGAAATAAAATTCTCCTTCTACTAAGCTTCTGCTAAATGGTTTTGTCTAACAAAATAAAGCAAACAAGATATCTTGCTGCCTTTGTAGTCTCTCCTAGTTAAAATATATTCTTTACTCTTATTAAATCCATTTATACATTTTCATAATGGATTAGTACAGACAACACAGACTACCTGCAAACATGCACTGTTTATCTTAGATCAAGAGGAGCTGGCAGGGCTTCCGTGGTGGTGCAGTGGTTGAGAGTCCGCCTGCCAATGCAGGGGACACGGGTTCGAGCCCTGGTCTGGGAAGATCCCACATGCCGAGGAGCAGCTGGGCCTGTGAGCCACAACTACTGAGCCTGCGCATCTGGAGCCTGTGCTCCGCAATAAGAGAGGCCGCGATAGTGAGAGGCCCGCGCACCGCGATGAAGAGTGGCCCCCGCTCGCCGCAACTAGAGAAAGCCCTCGCACAGAAACGAAGACCCAACACAACCAAAAATAAATAAATAAATAAATAAATTTATTTAAAAAAAGAAAAATGCCTTTATTTAAATAAATTAAAAAAAAAAGAGCTGGCAAAGTAGTTTTCATTTACAAACTAGGATAAGCTTCCACATGCCTTAAGCTTTAAAGTTTCTCGTTCTCAAATTATTTATTTTTACATATTTGTTTTCTATATTATCTATATAATTGTTACTATATATTTATTTATATAGGACATAATAATTTAAATGGTCAAAATCCTAGAACTTTCTCCTAGCCATTTCCTTATCAGTAAGTCATCTTCTGTTTTTCAGTCTCCCACTGGCTTTAAGACTAACTTCTGGCTTCATTCTTGTCAAGTATGCATTAGTTTCACAACCCAATCCAGTCATCTTCTGATGGGTGACATTAAGAAATGTGAGTGAGGCCGGGATGCGCTCGGATTGATGCCAGGTTCAGAAAATGGAATTATAAGTGAGAACAATGCCAAGGTAAACTAAGCCATCTTTTACTTACAGCTGACACGTGCTGCAAGAGACACATGACATCAATCATATCTGCGAGGATAAGGAGTCTGGTAACTGCAGCCAACAAGGCACGGGCAGCTTGAACCACAGCCTCCCTTTTTGGGAGATAACAGGGATCATCTGCAAATCTCTCAGCTGATACTTTCAGAGCTTCACCTGAAACACATAATCCCAAATAAGTTATACCTTAATTTCACTTATGCCTGTTGCAGCATTTATCATCCAACCTAATTCCAAGTACATTCCATGACTAAGGATAATATTAAAATACTGTCACTTGACACTAGAACATTGTTTCTTAATAAACAATGCAGTTTCAAACTGACATTTGTTTTTGATAAACGCTCTGGAGTTTGAGAAGCGGGATATCGTTTTCCCGCAAGAAAATTGTACTCAATTGACTAGCAGCATCTAATAAAATTGCTGTCAACTTCTGCATTTGCTGAATCTCATTTGCTGTGAAAGGTTTCATTACTAAGACTTCAATTGGAAACAATCTTGTTTATAAAAATAAAGTAAATCTTCACTGAGTTACTTTCCAATTTAATGGATGTTAGAAAAGAGCTAGCCTTTAAGATAGTAAGACAGCAGATCTCTGATAAAAGTTTAACATAGGCAGATTTATTCTAAACTGTCAATATAATGAACAAACTATACCCTAAACTTAGTCACAGAAATAATATTTCATAGTACTTGTTAGAGAAATATGGTCACTATTTTTAAGGTTTTTTTCATTTAAAATGTTTTATTATAAAAGTAACAGGTACTCATTTATTTTCCAAAGTTCACAGTTCAGAAAGGTATAAAATGACAAGAAAAAGTCCCTCTTTACCCCACTCCAGTAACATAATTGTTAAAGATTTACCACATCCACTATTTTTTAAATTTTTCAATTTAAACTTACTCTTATTATGAAAGCAATATGTGACTCATTACTTTTAAATAATTCACCATACTAAAGAGTATAGAGTGCAATTTTTTTTAAGTCTCCATACTAATCCCAAAAACATCCATTAAGTTCTTGTATATCTATCCAGAAATTTTTCTATGAATGTATGTATTATGTGGGGGCATATGTATACATGTACACTTATAAATTCATATTAGTTTTATTAGTATATTCACATATATTCATATACATTCATATATTTGAAAGATTTTATGTCATGAGAAAACATAGATAGGTATTATATGTTATAAAAGGAACATACAGAAGATATAGATTCTTTTCACAAACAGTATTATACGAAAAACTTTCTACAATTTGTTCTTTTCACTTATCAATTTATTTTCTTTTCACATTGGGATACAGATGACCACGAGGCAATAGAGCAAAGAACTTATTAACAGTGTGGACACAAGCCACTTAGCCTCTTTATGTTTCATTTTTCTCCACTGTAAATGGAGCTAATAATAATACCTACAATTTTTATGAAGATTAAATGAGAGCAGTGGTTGGAACTTAGTTAAAGACTTAATTAACTGGCATTGTCATTCTTTTTAATGCTTGAATCAAGTTACTTTTTATTGATATACTACAACTTATTTTACCAGGCCTCCCTTTTTTTAGTAAGTTCTTTTTCCAGTTTTGTTGAGAAATAATTGGCATACATCACTGTATAAGTTTAAGGCATACAGCATGATGGTTTGATTTATACATATTGTGAAATAATTACCACAGTAGGTTCAGCTAACATTCATCATCGCATACAGATACAGTAAAAAGAAAAGAGAAGAAAAGGGGAAAAAAGAAAAAAATGTTCTTTGTGATGAGAATTCTTAGGATTTACTATATTATCAATTCTATACATCATACAGCAGTATTAATTATAGTCATCATATTGTACATTACAACCCTAGTACTTATTTATATTATAACTGGAAATTTGTACCTTTTAACCACATTTATCTAAGTCCCCCTCCCCCCACCCTCCACCTCTGGTATCTGCATGTCTGATCTCTTTTTCTATAAATTTGATCTTGTTTTAGTTTTTGTTTTTCAGATTCCACACATAAGAGAAATCATACAGTATTTGTCTTCCTTTGTCTGACTTATTTCATTTAGCATAATGCCTTCAAGGTCCATCCATGTTGTCTCAAATAGTAGGATTTTCTCATTTTTTATGGATGAATAATACTCCATTATATATATACCACAGCTTCTTTATCCATTCATCCATCAATGGACACTTAGGTTGTTTCCATGTCTTGGCTATTGTAAATAACACTTCTATGAACACGGAGATACAGATATCTTTTCGATTTAGTGTTTTTGTTTGCTTTAGATATATTACCAGAAGTGGAATTATTGGATCACACAGTAGTACTATTTTTAATTTTTTGAGAATCCTCCATAGCGTTTTCCATAGTGGCTGTACCAATTTACAATCCTACCAACAGTGCATTAAGCGCTTATCAGATATATGGTTTGCAAATATTTTTTCCCATTCCATAGGTTGTCTTTTTAATTTTCTGATGATTTCTTTTGCTATACGGAAGCGTTTTAGTTTGATCTAGTCCCACTTGTTTATTTTTTTTTATTTTGTTGCTTATGCTTTAGGTGTCATATCCAAAAAATCATTACCAAGGCCCATGTCAAGAAGATTTATTCTTATGTTTTCTTCTAGGAATTTCATGGTTTCAGATTTTACATTTAAGTCTTTAATCCATTTGGAGTTAATTTTTGTGAGTGGTATAAGATAGGAGTCCAGTTTCATTCTTTTACATGTGAACACCCAATTATCCCAGCACCATTTATTGAAGAGACTGTCTTTTCTCCTTTGAGTATTCTTGGCTCTCTTGCCAAATATTAGTTAGCTGTATATGCTTGGTTTATTTCTGGGCTCTTGATTCTCTTCCGTGTGTTTTTATGTACCAGGCCACTATTGAATACATAAATTATTTCCAACTTTTTCCTATTTCAAACAATACTACAAAGAACATCCATAACATATATCTTTGCATGCATGGGCAAATTTAGCTGTAACATAAATTCTTAAAAGCAGAATTGCTGAGTCAAGGGGTAAATGAACTTTAAGTTTTGAAATACATTGCCAAAAAATTCTCCAAACACAGCCATCTCACCAACAACATATAAAAGGGCCTGTCTTATCTACTTTACTCCACAAATATTTTGTTTCCATTTATTCATGATCTTCAGCATAAAGAAAATGAAATAAATTATTGTTATTAAAAATAACAAAGAATAGTATTCCTTATTGCGGACAAAACCTGTGAAAAGGGTCTGAGACATTCTCAACTTGTTAATATGTTATCAAAACATTTAGCTCTCTTAAGCAATACCAAGTTAGGAACTCAGACTGTGAAGTCAGACACGTCTGAGATCAAATTCTTATCTGCCACTTCTAGTTCTGAGACCTTGGACACTTAAATACTTTCAGCGTCCTCATCCATAGGAAAGGGATAAAAATATTACTTATCTCATAGTGTTTCTGAGACATTTAAATGAAATATATTTTATAATATATATTTAGCACAGTATCTGAACATGAAAAGCACTCAACAAATATTAGCTGTTATTTTCTCAGGAAATTTCTAGTAGAGACAGTAAATTTTTAAGACCAGTAAATGGTGATTTTTATGTGTTTCTCTGTAAGTCAGAATTGCTGCTAGGAGACTGTGAAAACTTAAAGTGACCTCTGAAATTAAGAGAGCAAATGAATTCCCACAAAAAGAAGATTATCTTTTCTTGTTATGTGTCTGAATTGGAAAGTTATGATAGGCTTTGTAGAATACTGTGTTTAACTTCAAATACTAAAATTAAATATATATTTGAAAAGAATTATGTGTTCTTGACTCTAAAGATATTAAGATGTTGAACAACTGGCTGAGAGCCATACTCAGAAAAAGGTCATTAAACATTAAACAACTATTACAGTCTTTATCTCTGTTAAGGTAATATGAAGAGCCAGCCAAGTAGCATTGTTGGGAGAAAAAAAAGTCACTCCTGAAATACATTAATAAAGATGCAGTAAGTAAACTTTCTATTACTGGACTTACCACCCTCCATCCTCTGCAATACTTCCAATTCTTTTCAGCTGGTTTCAGTTCATAATTCTGGTTTCAACATAAACATCTATTAGCATCTGTGCTTTATAAAGTCTACATGTGGGAAGTCTATTCTTCTGAAATATAATTCCCAATCTTTCTTATAACACTTTTACCTTGAAGTTTAATAAATAAGAAATTTTACTTTTAAAATACATATAAATAAAAACTACATTTTTTCTTTAAGAAATCCCACTCCATACATAAAAGCAAATACTTTTTACTAAATATCATGAAAATACCACAAGAACTAGATTCAGAAAGTTTCTTTCTACTGGAGCCATTTTGTTCCTTTCCTATCAAACACGCTCTTTTTAATCTTCAAAAAATCCATTATGAAATGCCTGCTTGAATATAGTACTGAGGTATAAACTTCACTACATTCAAAGTTCAACTCCACTTTCTAAAAGTGATTATATTGATTATAAACGTGCAAATCAAAGAAAACAATGTATAAGCAAAACATCCACAGGAGAAAGGGGAACAACCAAAATGAAAATGGGCAAGTACTTTGAAATTTGAAAGATCAAATTTCCTCCAACTTTTATAATTAACATTATATTTATGATTCAATTAAGGTTTCTAGTCATGCCTTTGGCCACCCTTCTATGTGTGCTTTAATATACCATACACATGTAACAGGCACTAGTACATATTAATTGATTCAATATATAATAACATACTCTGGTATAAAGAAGTTCCCAGGCTGAGATTGGGCACTAGGGGGTTGGTTTTATTTGTTTTTAATTGGGAAACAGCCATTTAGAATATGAAAGCTCCTAAGAGGTAGGAGCTTAAATTTAACTTTGAAGCAGATTGATTTTGGGGGGAGGGAGGGCAGGGAAGAGGGGAGAATGACTTCAACTAGGTCCTAAACTTATGCAGATGTTTAAAAATAAGCAAAGACCCTCCTTTAAAATGTCTGAGCCAGTTTGACGGCAAGGAGCAAAAATGTTTTATATAATAAATAAAGCCTTATCATGGCAAGGGAAAGGCTGGAAAGCTAGCCATTGTGTGGACATGGGCTTAGGAGCTACAAGGACATCAGCAGAACCTATGGACTCAGAATATAGATGCCTACGGTTGCCTTTGTAAGCATGTGTTTTATTTCCCTTGCGTTATCTTCAAACTCTCAATTAAGTCTTATTAAAATTTATACTTTGGTTCCAGTCAACACAGAGGAACAAAGACCAGATATCTTCCTCACCTGACACAACAAAAAAATAGACAAAATATATGAAAACATGGTTGTAAAGGTAGTGGGCATTAGCCAACAAAGGACAGTATTCCCTGAGAAATGGTAAACAAAACAGGATGAGCCCTTTGATAGCCCTAGCTTACTGCCTTGAGAGACTTTTCAGACCACAGATAGGAAGGAGAAACTAAGACACAGACTGGCGAACATTCTGAGCTAAAGAGACAATGCTGAATGTCCGGGGAGATTTTGGCAGCTAAAGGACACAGGACAGAGAATGAGAAAGAAGAGAGCTACAAAGAAAGAGAACTCAGAAGCTCTGAGAGGCTCCCCCTTGAATATTCAGCTGGAGACTGATCAACCCATACATGGAAAGAAACTACCCAAGGCTAGGGAAAGAACCATCCAAAAGGATCTGAAGTAACGGTACTCAGCACTTACACAGAGCTGGGAATAGTGTTTGTTCCCACTACCAGAATGGAAAACTTCACGACTCATGGGACATTGAGTAGAGTACATAGAAGGGTCTTGCCTCAATAGTGGGAAAAAATTAGCCCTGGTCTGAGCATTGTCCCAGTCCCCCCGACAAAGAAATTCAAAAGAGAGCAGAATTTCCACCTTAAAGGCCAATAGCAGTCATGCCTCAGAGAATCACTATGGCCACGTAAAGGCAACACCAGGACAACATATTGAATTAACTAAAGTGGAAGGACATAGGCAACTTCCCACCAAGCCCTGTACCATTGAGAACAATCAGAATGAGTTGGGGAATATGTTGACGGAGCTAATTCCATAAACTTATAAATTTTATAAAATATAAAATTTGATGGGGTTAGTTTCTATAAAACTGATGAAAACATCTCCTAATATCATAGTTGAGATATAGTAGAAGGTCTCATAAGAGATCTTCTCTTGACCATCTCTCTAGACGAATCAACTTTTTTTATTTCCTCTCTGCAACATATTAATGATCCCTCCTTCCTGTTCAATACCAAAGGATGATCTCAAGTATACTAGAGGCTTTCTCTTCCCACTAATTAAGGCATGTGAGTCGTAATTATAACTATACTTTTATTAAGTATATAAACATCCAATAATAGTACAAAACAGGTCTGTCATTTCTTTGAAAAGTAATTTGAATGCTTAGAGACACTCAATAAAGGTGAGTTGCTAAAATTATTGTCAAATTGAATGTGGAAGAAAAAATGGTAAAAGTTGGGGTGCAGCAAGGGAGACAATTATAAAATATCAAGGATTCTGCAGTTAGTTAGGTAGCTTCTCAAGTGTCATTAAGTTTTCTTCCATAAAAACACCAAAATAGGAAATCTAAGTCAATGTATTAATAGTATGGGTGTGATTTAGGCAAAAGCGATTATATGAGACTCAATCAACAGACCTATACTAAAAATGGGCCTGGGCCGAACATCAAGAGATTGGCTAATGTTCATGTTATATTCTTTAACATAAAATACTTAAGGTGTAGGGGTGTGTGTGTATACAAAAACTAACGAACTTTTCACTTCCAATAATAAGAACTATATATTTGAAGCAAAAATTGTCTGTTGTGCCTTAAAACACTGGAAATAATCTTTAAATTTCAATCCTATTTAGGCAAATTTTAATTATATATTTATATGTAAAAATACATAACTCCATGCTTAAAAAACCTTTATTAATATCTTTTATGTGGGGCTTCCCTGGTGGCGCAGTGGTTGAGAATCTGCCTGCCAATGCAGGGGACACGGGTTCGAGCCCTGGTCTGGGAAGATCCCACGTGCCTTGGAGCAACTGGGCCCGTGAGCCACAATTACTGAGCCTGCATGTCTGGGCCTGTGCTCCGCAACAAGAGAGGCCGCGATAGTGAGAGGCGTGGCGCGCGCACCGCGATGAAGAGTGGCCCCCGCTTGCCACAACTAGAGAAAGCTCTCGCACAGAAACGAAGACCCAACACAGCCATAAATAAATAAATAAATAAATAAATAAAAAATATCTTTTATGTGTAAAATATTTTATACAATATATCTATAAATTATCCTTCTAAATAAATTTCAATATAGAGCTTTTAAAATAGAGCTAGTGACTTCCCTGGTGGCGCAGAGGTTAAGAATCCACCTGCCAATGCAGGGGACACAGGTTCGATCCCTGGTCCAGGAAGATCCCATATGCTGCAGAGCACCTAGTCCTGTGTGCCACAACTACTGAGCCTGCGCTCTAGACCCCACGAGCCACAACTACTGAGTCCACGTGCCACAACTACTGAAGCCCGGGCGCCTACAGCCTGTGCTCCACAGCAAAAGAAGCCACCGCAATGAGAGGCATGCATACCTCTTTCACAACAAAAGAAGCCACTGCAATGAGAGGCACGCGTACCACAAGAGTAGCCCCCGCTCACCGCAACTAGAGAGAGCCTGCGTGCAGCAGTGAAGACCCAATGCAGCCAAAAATAAATAAATAAATAAAATTTATTTTTAAAAAAGTTTAAAATAGAGCTATATGATGAAACTTCAAAATTTTGAAGATGATGAATTATTTTTTTTAATTGCCAAAGAACTGACAAAGTAATTTCATGTCATATTTTAAACTGACAATAATTTTAAGGCAATAAAATACATAAAAAATATTTGAGTTTATATTTAAGATTGTACTTCCTACAGCATTATCTCCTAGTACTAGGAGTATCATATATTTAAAGCTATTTATTGTTAAAAAAAAAAAGTGACAACAGAACATAGCAATCCATATTGTAAAACAAACAATAAAAAAGATAATAGTATGGATTTGCAACTTAATTAAATGTTCAAACTTTGAGCTGAAATAGCTGCCCACAACTGCTGTCTATTGAATTTTTCTCCAAATAACCTATTGACTAATATGCCACCAGTAAACATTTTCTATAATATTATTCTTGATGTCAATTTAATTCTTTTGAGAAGAAAAACTAAACCTTACAACTAAGATGCCAGGCTAAAGTTAATTATCCATTATTTTTCCCTTTACTTGCTAAATCTGAGCAAACTTATTAGCTCTATTGTATTATGCTGAATTACCAAAACCTTGTAAGCTTGATTTTTTGATATCTCCTGAAAGAATCTCATTTTAGTGCTTTGAAATTGAAAATGGCAATACTATCAATTTTTTCTAAGAAGTGATACCTAACCCTTACAAAGAGCTCATTCACTCATATAACAAATACTTATTGAGCAATACAGTATGCAAAGCACCATGGAGTATACGATGGTGACTAAAACATGGACTTTGCCAAGTATCCCCAGGTAGGAAAACAAAGCACTTCAATAGGAAGATTCTTCTGTTTGGTTTTAAATGTCAACATATTCCCTTGAAGTATAATAAAATAGAATTCCATAGCACCAGAAAAACATACATATACATCATAATAATCCTTCATATGCACAGATCCTAAAGTCTTTACTATTATTTTTTAAATCATTAAAAAGTTCTAGAGTCCAGAATCCAGTTCAAGATGACAACATAGAAGGGTCTTGAGACTCACCTCCTCCCATGAACACACCAAATCTGCAGCTATATATGGAACAAAAAAAAAAAAAAAAAAAAAACCCTAAAAACTGTCTGAGTGACTCCTACTCATCAGGTGAACAAGGGAAGGCCCACATCAAACTCGGTAGGAAACGCTGGGACACAGTCTCACCATGAACCCCAGCCTGAGCACAGCGACCCGCAGTGAGGAGGGAACTCAACACCCGGAGCTTCTCCCTGAAAAGCGAAGAATTTGAACTCCATACCAAGCAGCACAACTTTTAAGACCTGCAACTGAGAAACAAGCCCGCAACATATCTAGCTTTGAAAACCAATGGGGTTCACATCCAGGAGACCCACAAACCTACAACAAACTGAGGAATGGCCGTTAGAGGGTTTGTTTTTTGATTTTTATTTTTTTTAATTTTATTTATTTATTTATTTATGGCTGTGTTGGGTCTTCGTTTCTGTGCGAGGGCTTTCTCTAGTTGCGGCGAGCGGGGGCCACTCTTCATCGTGGTGCGCGGGCCTCTCACTCTCACGGCCTCTCGTCGCGGAGCACAGGCTCCAGACGCGCAGGCTCAGCAATTGTGGCTCACGGGCCTAGTCGCTCCGCGGCATGTGGGATCTTCCCAGACCAGGGATCGAACCCGTGTCCCCTGCATTGGCAGGCAGATTCTCAACCACTGCGCCACCAGGGAAGCCCCCGTTAGAGGGTTTATACGTGGACTCACCTGCCCCAGGGCCCAGCGCAGAGGTGCCTAGACTTTAGGTATATGAGGCTCATTTGCTAATCTTGAAGCATCTGCCTGAGGGGCAGGCATCTAACATTTCTAATTTAGCACACACCTAGGAGCCTGCTGGCTGGCAGGCACCACCTTCACTCTCTCCCTCTGCCTCACTCTAGTCAGCAGAGGCCATCTTTTTTTTTTCGTTTCTTTTTTTCCTGCAGGTGCCATCCATATGCTCTCCCTCTGCCTTATTCCAGCCAGCAGGCACAGTATTCACGCTCTCCCTCTGCTGCCCCCCAGAGAGCCAGTATCTCCCAGAAGGGAGCTTTTACACACGTGTGGTGTCCAGGTTTTTGTATATGGTGCTCCGGTTTTTGTGGCCGCCACCCAGGGTTTGCCCTTTGATTACCTGGCTCTGGAGGCCAGGGGGGCTTGCAATCCTGGGTCTCACAGGACTGTAACAATCAGAGAGACAGTTCTTAGCACACTACCACCCCCAGGGCACAGCATAGAAAGCAGACTGAAACACAGTTTCAGTCTTTCTGTGAAAGAGGCCTATCCGCTTGTCCAGGAGCTTCAACCTCAGGGGCAGCCTTCTGGTTTGGCACACACCTATGGGCCTACACCAGGTGCTCTCAAGGAATGGAGGCCAGCAGAGACAATCTTTGTGTTCTCCCGCTGCCTTGCTCCAGCTCACAGGTATCTCCCAGAAAGGAACTTATTCCCATGTCTGGCACCTTGATTTTTTGTGGCTGCACCAAGGGACACCTTTACATTGCCTGGCTCTGGTGGCCAGTGAGACCTATGCTCATGGGTCCCACAGACTGTAACCAATGAAGAAAGATTTATTAAATGGCTACCACCCCCAGGGCACAGCAAGAGGCAACAGACCCAGGAACTCAAGTCTTTCTGTGAAAGTGACCTATTAGCTTATCAGCATAGCTGCAGACTGAGGGACAGGCTTCTAATTAAACACACATCTAAGGACTGACTATAATCATTTCAAGAAACTGCAAAGGGCAGGTGCTCTCTTTGCACTGTCTGCCAACTGTGCTCCAGAGCACTAGTACTTCCCAGAGGGGAGCTTTTACATGTATCTGGTGTCTCAGTTTTTGTGGCTGGTGACCAGGGAATGCCCCTTGATCACCTGGCTCTGGTGGCCAGGGAGGCTTGTGTTCTTGGGTCCCAGAAGACTGTAACAATCAGAGAGAAAGTCCTTAACAGACTACAAACCCCAGGGCACTGCACAGACAACAGACTGAAACAGAACCCCAGTCTTTTTGTGAACAAGGCCTGTCTGCTCTTCCTGGAGCTTCACCCTAAGGGGCAGGCTTCAGGTTTGGCACATATCTAGAAGCCTACAAAGGTGCTCTTAGGGAACATAGGCCAGTGGGTGTCATCTTTGCACTCTCTCTCTGCCTTGCTACAGCTTGCTGGTATCTCTCAGAAAGGAGCTTATACACTATACTCATCTGGAGCCCCAATTTTTGTGACTGCCAACCTCGGAATACCTCCAGATCACCTGACTCTGGTGGCCAGCAGGGCTTCACTTGTAGTCCCGCAGGGCTGTATATATTTGTACACTTTAAAAGCTGCTGCCTGCGGGTCTGGCTTCTAATCAGCTTGAATCTAGGTGCTGACAGAGATCCTACCCTTTGGGACCCTGACAGGTATTGGCATACCCTTAACTACTGGGAGCCACAAAAATAAAATAGGCTGCTTGTACAATCACCAAGGTTTAAGAGACAACCAAGAGCTAGGTCAGGGTTGAATGATAAGGTTCATGTCCTACACAAGGCCACTCCATCCAGTCTAAGAGAGGTAGCTGCTTCAACTAATGCATAGAAACCAACACAAAGAGTCAAGCAAAATGAAGAAACAGAGGAATATGTTCCAAATGATAAAACAAGATAAAACTTCAGGAAAAAAAAAAAACTTAACGAAACATAAATAGGTAATTTACCTGATAAAGAATTCAAAGTAATGATCATAAAGATGCTCATTGAACTCAGGACAAGAATGGTTGAACACAGTGAGAACTTCAACAAAGAGAGAGAAAATACTAGAAAGTATCAAACAGAAGTCACAGAGTTGAAGAATACAATAACTAAACTGAAAAATACACTAGAGGAGTTCAGTAGCAGACTAGACAAAACAAAAAAAAAAGGATCAGTGAACTTGAGGACAAGGCAGTGGAACTCACCCAATCAGAGCAGGAAAAAAAAAAAAAAAACAAGGAATAAAGAAAGAAAAAGAAAAAAGTAAAGATGGCTTAAGGGACTTATGGGACAAAATCAAGCAGACTAACATTTGCATTATAAAGGTCCCAGCAGGAGAAAAGAATGAGAAAGGGCCAGGAAACCTAGTTGAAGAAATATGGCTGAAAAACTTCCCTAACTTGGGGAAGAAAACAAACATCCAGATCCAGGAATCCCAGAGGGTTTCAAATAAGATGAAACCAAAAAGATTCACACCAAGACCCATTAGAATTAAAATGTCAAAAGATAAAGACAAGGAGAGACTCTTAAAAGCAGCAAAAGAAAAACAACTTGTTACATACAAGGAAACCCCCAT
The DNA here is from genome assembly GCF_028021215.1 of Eschrichtius robustus. Classification (NCBI taxonomy): domain Eukaryota; kingdom Metazoa; phylum Chordata; class Mammalia; order Artiodactyla; family Eschrichtiidae; genus Eschrichtius; species Eschrichtius robustus. The sequence goes on from NC_090830.1 coordinate 73,237,443, forward strand.
AAGACTATCAGCAGACACTGTGCAGACCAGAAGAGAGTTGCATGATATATTCAAAATGCTAAAAGAAAAAAAAGGTTCCAGTCAAGAATACTCTACCCAGCAAAGTTATCATTCAGAATTGGAGATATAGTTTTCTAAGACAAAGGAATTCATCACCACTAAACCAGCCTTTTAAAAATGTTAAACGGACTTCTTTAAGGTGAAAAGAGACAAGTAACCAGAAACATCTGAATTTATAGATCTCATTAGTAAAGGTAGTAGATTAATCACTTATAAGGTTAGTATGAAGGTTAAAAGAAAAAAGTAGTAAAACTAACTACACCTACAATAATTCGTTAATGAATACACAAGATAAAGAGATAAAAATTATGACATCAAAAACATAAAACATGGTGGAGAGAATAAAAATGTAGAACTTTAAAATATGTTCAAACTTAAGTTCAACTAAGACTGTTACCAGTATAAGATGTTTTACATAAGCTTCACAGTAACCACAAAGCAAAAACCCTTAGTAAATACACAAAGACTGTAACAGGAGACAAAGAAGGTTGTTATATAATGATAAATGGATCAATCCAAGAAGAGGATATAACATTTATAAATATTTATACGCCCAACATAGGAGCACCAAAATATATAAAACAAATATTAACAGATCTGAAGGGAGAAATCAGCAGCAATACAATAATAGTACTTCAATATCCCACTTTCAGAAAAGGATAGATCATCCAGACAGAAAATCAATAAGAAAACTTTGAACTTAAACTACATATTAAACCACATGAAGTTAGCAATATTTACAGAGCATTCCATCCAAAAGCAACAGAATACACATTCTTCTCAAGCACACAGACAACATTTTCCAGGATTGATCATACATTAGGCCACAAAACAAGTCTTAATAAATTTAAGAAGCATCAAGCATCCTTTCTGACAACAATTATATGAAAATAGATACCAATTACAAGAGGAAAACTGAAAAATTCACAAACATGTAAAGATTAAACAACATGCTACTGAACAACCAATAGGTCAAAAGGAAATCAAAAAAATACCTTGAGAGAAATGAAAATGGAAATACAACATACCAAGACTTATGGGATGCAGTTCTAAGAGGAAAGTTCATAGCAATAAAGCCAGTAGTAAGAAATGAAAAAGACCTCAAATAAATAACCTAACTTTAAACCTCAAGAAACGAGAAAAAAATGAAGCCCAAAGTTAGCTGATGGAAAGAAATAGCAAAGATTAGAGTAGAAATAAAGAAAATAAAAGCTGAAAAAAAAATAGAAAAGATCAATGAAACTAAGAGCTGGTTTGCTGAAAAATCAGCTAGTACTAGTACCTATTACTAGTAAAGAGATGGAATCAGTTAATTAAAAACCTCCCAATAAAGGTCCAGGACCAGATGATTTCACTGGTGAATTCTACCAAACATTTAAAGAAGAATGAAAAACAACCCTCCTCAAATTCCTCCAAAAACAGAAGAGGATGAAATACTCCCAGAGACCAGTATTTTATTTCACAAAGAACATATTTTTCCAGGCCAGAATTACCCTGATACCAAAACCAGGCAAGGACATTACAAGAAAATAAAATTACAGCCAATATCCATGATGAACTAGATATAAAAATATTCAGCAAAACATTAGCAAACTGAATTCAACAATGCATTAAAAGGATAATACATCATGACCAAGTGGGATTTATTCCAGGAATGCAAGGATGGTTCAACATTCACAAATTAATCAGTGTGATACACCACGTTAACAAAATGAAGAATAAAAATCATATGGTCATCTCAAAAGATGCAGAAAGAGCATTTGACACAATTCATCATCCATTCATGATAAAAATAACTCTCAATAATGTGGGTACAGAGGAACATACCCTAACATAATAAGACCATGTATGACAGGCCCACAGCTAACTCATCATACTCAATGGTGAAAAGCTGAAAGCTTTTTCTCTAAGATCAGGAATAAGACAAGGATCCCCTCTCTCAGCACTTCTATCCAACATAGTATTGGAAGTCCTAGCCAGAGCAATTTGGGAACAAAAAAGAAATAAAAGGTATCCAAATTGAAAAGGAAGAACCAAAACTGTCTCTATTTGCAGATGACATAATATTATCTACAGAAAACCCTAGAGACTCCAAAAAACAAATGTTAAAACTAGTAAATGAATTCAGTAAAGTTGCAGGATACAAAATTAATACACAATGGGACTTCCCTGGTGGCGCAGTGGTTAAGAATCTGCCTGCCAATGCAGGGGACATGGGTTCAAGCCCTGCTCTGGGAAGATCCCACATGCCGCAGAGCAACTAAGCCCATGCACCACAACTACTGAGCCTGTGCTCTAGAGCCCACATGCCACAACTACGGAGCCCACATGACACAACTACTAAAGCCTGTGCACCTAGAGCCCATGTTCTGCAACAAGAGAAGCCACCGCAATAAGAAGCCCACGCACTGCAACAAAGAGTAGCCTCCACTCGCCACAACTAGAGAAAACCCACACGCAGTAATGAAGACCCAATGCAGCCAAAAATGAATAATATAAATATAAATAAATTTATTTTAAAAAATTAATACACAAAAATCTGTTGCATTTCTATACACTAATAATAAACTATCAGAAAGAGAAATTAAGAAAATCCCATTTACACTTGTTCAAAAAGAATAGAATACCTAGGAATAAATTTAACCAATGAGGTAAAAGACCAGTGCACTGAAAACTATAAGACACTGATGAATAACACTGAAGGCTCAAATAAATGGAAATATATTTCATGCTCATGGATTGTAAGAATTATATTGTTTAAATGGCCATATTACTGAAAGCAATCTACAGAGTCAAAGAAATCCCTATAAAAATTCCAATGGCATTTTTCACAAAACTAGAACAAACAATCCTAAAATTTCTAGGGAACTACAGAATAACTCATAGAAAAAACAATCTTGAGAAAGAACAAAGCTAGAGGCATCACACTTCCTGATATCAAACTATATTACAAAGTATAGTAATTAAAACAGTATGGTATTGGCATAAAAACAGACACACAGATCAATGGTACAGAATAAAGAACCCAGAGATACATCCATGGTCAATTAATCTACAACAAAGGAGCCAAGAATATGCAATGGGGAAAGGACAGCCTCTTCAATAAATAGTGTTGGGAAAACTAGACAAATACATGCAAAAGAATGAAACTGGACCACTATCTTACACCACACACAAAAATCAACTCAAAATGGATTTAAAGTCAGAAAGAGAAAAACAAATACTGTATGCTAACACATATATATGGAATCTAAAAAAAAAATGGTTCTGAAGAACCTAGGAGCAGGACAGGAATAAAGACACAGATGTAGAGAATGGACTTGAGGACACAGGGAGGGGGAAGGATAAGCTGGGATGAAGTGAGAGAGTGGCATTGACATATATACACTACCAAATGTAAAACAGATAGCTAGTGGGAAGCAGCCGCATAGCACAGGGAGTTCAGCTCCGTGCTTTGTGACCACCTAGAGGGGTGGGGTAGGGAGGGTAGGAGGGAGACATAAGAGGGAGGGGATATAGGGATATATGTATATGTATAGCTGATTAACTTTGTTATACAGCAGAAACTAACACAACACTGTAAAGCAATTATACTCCAATAAACATTTAAAAAAAAAAAAGGACTTAAAAGCCTTGAACCTGAAACCATAAAACTCCCAGAAGAAACTATAGGCAGTAAGTGCTTTGACTTTGGTCTTGGCAATGATTTTTTGGATTTGACACCAAAAGCAAAGGCATAAACAGCAAAAATAAACAAGTGGGACTACATCAAACTAAAAAGGTTTGTAGAGCAAAGGTATCCACCAACAAAATGAAAAGGCAACCTCAGGAATGGGAGAAAATATTTGCAAATCATATATCTGATCAGGTTTTAATATCCAAAATACATAAAGAACCCATATAGCTCACTAACAAAAAAAAAAAACTGATTTAAAAAGTAAGAAAACAATCCCATTTACAATCACATAAAAAAGAATAAAATACCTAGGAATAAATCTAAATAAGGCGGTAAAAGATGTGTACTCAGAAAACTGTAAGATACTGATGAAAGAAACTACGGAAGATACAAACAGATGGAAAGAAATACTATGTTCATGGATTGGAAGAATTAATATTATTAAAATGACCATACTACCCAAGGCAATCTACAGATTCAATGCAATCCCTATCAAAATACCAATGGCATTTCACAGACCTAGAAAAAATAATTCTAAAATTTGTATGGACAAAAAAAATACCCCAAATGGCCAAAATAATCTTAAGAAAGAAGAACAAAGCTGGAGGTATCATGCTTCCCGATTTCAAACTATAATACAACGTTACAGTAATCAAAACAGCATGGTACTGGCACAAAAGCAGACACATAGATCAGTGGAACAGAATAGAGAGCCCAAAAATGAACCCATACTTATACAGACAAAGGAAGCAAGACTATAGAATGGGGGAAAGACAGCCTCTTCAATAAATTGTGTTGGGAAAATTGGACAGCTACATGCAAAAGAATCAAACTGGACTACACTCTCACACCATGCACAAAAAACAAATTCAAATGTAAGACCTGAAACCATAAAACTTCTAGAAGAAAACATAGGCAGTAAGCTCTTTGACATTGGTCTTAGTAATATTTGTTTGGATATGTCTCCTCAGGCAAAGGAAAGAAAAGCAAAAATAAACAAATGGGACAAATCAAACTAAAAAGCTTTTGCACAGTGAAGGAAACTATCAACAAAACAAAAAGGCCACCTATTGAATGGGAGAAGATATTTTCAGAAGATATATCCAATAAAGGGTTAATACCCAAAATACACAAAGAACTCATACAACTGAACATCAAAAAAAAAAAAAAAAAAAGCAAGCAACCAGATTAAAAGACAGGCAGAGGATCTGGATAGAAATTTTTCCAAAGAAGACATACAGATGGCCAACATGCACATGAAAAATGCTCAACATCACTAATCATCAGAGGAAAGCAAATCAAAACCACAGTGAGAAATCACCTCAAACCTGCCACATGGCTATCATCAAAAAGACCACAAATAACAAATGTTGGCACAGATGTGAAGAAAAGAGAACTCTTGTACACTGTTGGTGGGAATGTAAATTGGAACAGCCACTGTGCAAAACAGTATGGAGGTTCCTCAAAAAACTAAAAGTAGAACTACCATATGGCCCAGCAATTCCATATATATATATATATATATATATATATATATATATATATATGGAAGAAAACAAAAACACTGATTGGAAAAGACACATGTACCCCAATGTTCATAGCAGCATTATTTGCAATAGCCAAGATATGGAAACAACCTAAGTGTCCATCAACAGATGAACAGATAAAGAAGATGTGGTACACACACACACACACACACACACACACACACACACACACAATGGAATACTACTCAGCCATAAAAAATATAAAATTCTACCACTTGTAAAATCATGGATGGACCTGGAGGATATTATGCTTAGTGAAATTAGTCAGACAAAGACAAATACTGTATGTTACCACTTGTATGTAGAATCTAAAAAATAAAACAAATGAATGAATATGACAAAACAGAAACAGACTCACAGATATAGAGAAGAACAAACTAGTGGTTACCTGTGGAGAAAGGGGGAGGGGTAAGATAGGGGTAGGGTATTAAGAGGTACATACCACTATGCATAAAATAAGTAAGCTACAGGGATATATTGTACAACACAGAAAATATATCCAATATTTTATAATAACTTTAAATGGAGTATAATCTATAAAAATTTTGAACTACTATGTCGTACACCTGAAACTAATACAATATTGTAAATCAATTATACTTCAATAAAAGTATTTTTAAAAAGAAGAAAGGTATATGCACCCCTTTGTTCATTGCAGTATTATTTACAATAGCCAAAATATGGAAGCAACCTAAGTGCCATTAGTAGATGAATAAATAAAGAAGATGTGATACACACACACACACACACACACACACACGCACACAAAATGGAATATTACTCAGCCACAAAAAAGAATGAAATCTTGCCATTTGCAACAACATGGATGGACCTAGAGAGTATTTTTCTAAGTGAAATAAGTCAAACAGAGAAAGACAAATACTGTATGATTTCACTTATATGTGGAATCTAAAAAACAAAACAATTGAACAAACATAACAAAACAGAAACAGAGTAATAGTTACAGAGAACAAACAGGTGATTGCCAGAGGGCAAGGGGTGGGAGGGAGGAAAGAAATAGGTGAGGAAGCTAAAGAGGTACAAAATTCTAGTTGCAATAGAAATGAGTCATAGGTTAGAAAATACAGTGTGAGGAATATAGTCAATAACTATGTAATATCTTTGTATGTATGGTGACAGATGGTAACTAGACTTATTGTGGTGATTATTCTGAAATGTATAGAAATATCAAATCACTATGTTGTTTAACAGGAACTAACACAGTGCTGTAGGTCAATTATACTTCAAAAACAAACAAAATCATAGAAAAAGCGATCCAATTTGTGGTTACCAGAGGTGAGGAGGGGGAAGTGGGGGAACTGGATGAAGGTGGTCAAAAGGTACAAACTTCCAGTTATAAGATAAATAAGTACCAGGGATGTGATGTACAACATGATAAATATAATTAACAATTAACACTGATGTATGTTATATATGAAAGTCATTGAGAGAGTAAATCCTAAGAGTTCTCATCAGAAGAAAGAGATTATTTTACATTTCTTTAATTTTGTCTCTATATGAGATGATGGATGTTCACTAAACTTATTGTGATAATCATTTCATGATGTACGTAAGTCAAATCATTATGCTGTACACCTTAAACTTACACAGTGCTGTATGTCAATTATATCTCAATAAAACTAGAAGAAAATAATAAAATAAAACAGCATTTCAGAAAAATTAAATTTTTAAAGAAACAAGTTAAATATTGTGCATGGTTGGTGGAAATATAAATTGGTGCAAACACTATGCAAAGTAGTACAGCGGTTCCTCAAAAAATTAAATTAGAACTACATATGATCCAGCAATTCCACTTTTCGTATTTATCCGAAGGAAACAAAAACACTAACTTGAAAAGATCTACACCCTCATGTTCACTGAAGCGTTATTTACAAAGCTAAGACATGAAAACAACCTAAATGCCCATTGATGGATGAAAGAATAAAGAAAATGTGGTATACATATATTAAATGGAATATTATTCGGCCACAGAAAAGGAAGGAAATTTTGCCACTTGCGACAACGTGGATTGACCTTGAAGGCATTCACTAAGTGAAATAAGTCAAATAAAGACAAATAATGTTATGATATCACCTATATATGGAATCTAAAAAAAAAAAAATTGAACTCACAGATAGAGAGAACAGATTGGTGGTTGCCAGAGGCAGGGGGTGGGAGTAGGCAAAATGAGTGAAGGTGATCAAATGGTACAAATTTCCACTTATAAGATAAATAATTTCTGGGGAAGTAATGTACAGCACAGTGACTAAAGTTAATAATACTGCATCATATATTTGAAAGTTGCTAAGAAAATCTTGAAAGTTCTCATCACAAGAAAAAAATTGTAACTATGTGAGGTTATGGATGTTAACTGAACTTATTATGGTAATCATTTCACAATATATATATCTATCAAATCATCATGTACACCTAAAACTAATACAATTTTATATGTCATTTATATCTAAATAACTGGCAAAGTATTCCTTTTCTTGTAATTGCAGTGAAGAAATAAATCTTTAAAATTCAAAAAAAAGTTATACGAGGAAAAAATGAAAAATAAGAGTGACTACACTGAGGCACTGTTTGGTCATTTTAAAATAAGATCACCAGTTCTGACTTATAACCAATCTTAACAAATCTCCATTAATATTTAAGTAAGTAATAAGTAGAAGTCATCCTTCACTGTGCTAAAAAACTCAAAGTCCCACAGCTGTGATCAAAGCAATAAATGTCTAGAAAACTTATTCTTTCAAATATCATCTTATTCACAGCAGTGCTTTTGCACAGGAAAGGAAACCATAAACAAGATGAAAAGACAAGGCTCAGAATGGGAGAAAATATTTGCAAATGAAACAACGGACAAAGGATTAATCTCCAAAATATACAAGCAGCTCATGCAGCTCAATATCAAAAAAACAAACAGCCCAATCCAAAAATGGGCAGAAGACCTAAACAGACATTTCTCCAAAGAAGATACACAGATTGCCAACAAATACATGAAAGGATGCTCAACATCACTAATCATTAGAGAAATGCAAATCAAAACTACAATGAGGTATCACCTCACACCGGTCAGAATGGTCATCATCAAAAAATCTAGAAACAATAAATGCTGGAGAGGGTGTGGAGAAAAGGGAACCCTCTTGCATTGTTGGTGGGAATGTAAATTGATACAGCCACTATGGAGAACACTATGGAGGTTCCTTAAAAAACTAAGAATAGAACTATCATACGACCCAGCATTCCCACTACTGGGCATGTACCCTGAGAAAACCATAATTCAAAAAGAGTCATGTACCACAATGTTCATTGCAGCACTACTTACAATAGCCAGGACATGGAAGCAACCTAAGTGTCCATCGACAGATGAATGGGTAAAGAAGATGTGGCATATATATACAATGGAATATTACTCAGCCATAAAAAGAGACGAAACTGAGTTATTTGTAGTGAGGTGGATGGACCTAGAGTCTGTCATACAGAGTGAAATAAGTCCGAAAGAGAAAAAAATACCATATGCTAACACATATATATGGAAGCTAAAAAAAAAAAAGAATAAGTGGTTCTGAAGAACCTAGGGGCAGGACAGGAACAAAGACGCAGATGTAGAGAATGGACTTGAGGACGTGGGAAGGGGGAAGGGTAAGCTGGGACGAAGTGAGAGAGTGGCATGGACATATATATATACTACCAAATGTAAAATAGCTAGCTAGTGGAAAGCAGCCGCATAGCACAGGAAGACCAGCTCAGTGCTTTGTGACCACCTAGAGGGGTGGGATAGGGAGGGTGGGAGGGAGATGCAAGAGGGAGGAGATATGGGGATATATGTATATGTATAGCTGATTCATTTTGTTATAAAGCAGAAACTAACATACCATTGTAAAGTAATTATACTCCAATAAAGATGTTAGAAAAAAAAAGAAAAAAGATGTGGCACATATATACAATGGAATATTACTCAGCCATAAAAAGAAATGAAATTGAGTTATTTGCAGTGAGGTGGATGGACCTAGAGTCTGTCATACAGAGTGAAGTAAGTCAGAAAGAGAAAAACAAATACCGTATGCTAACACATACGGCACATGCTAACACATATGCATATGGCTGATTCACTTTGTTATACAGCAGAAACTAACACAACATTGTAAAGCAATTATACTCCAATAAAGACGTTAAAAAAAAAAAAAAGTCGAATTTTTCCCAATTGCAATTAAAGTGTTCATTATGTAGAAATGACAGAAATGATTTTGGGCTTAATTGTATAGTCTTAGTTCACATAAAACTCACAAGGAAGTCAAAGTGGTTAATTGTATACACTGAAAGTATAAAGTCAAACCAACAAGCATAAAAATATATTGGAAATAACATTTAAAATTCTGAAAAATTATGACAGTAAATACATTTCATTCACAATAGCATCAAAAGAGTAAAATTCTTAGTAATAAATTTAACAAAAGTAGTGCATGACTTGTACATTGAAAACTACAAAACATTGCTGAAGGAATTTAAAGACCCAAAAAAAAAAAAAAAAAGGAATGATATCCCATGTTCATGGATGAGAAGACTTAATATCTAAGAAGACTTAGTATATCCCATGGAAATACTCCCCAAGGTGGTCTACAGATTCAGTGCAATCCCTAACATAACCTTTTCAGCTCTTTTGAAGAAACTGACAAGCTGATCTTAAAATTCATATGGAAATGCAAAGGACTCAGGATAGTCAAAAGAAACTTGAAAAAAAAATGAGCTAAGTTCGAGGAATCACACTTCCTCATCACACTTCCTCATCACACTTCCTAAGTGTGATTTCAAAACTTAGAAGAAAGCTGTAGTAATCAATAGAACTGATATCCCAGAAATAAACCCTTACTGATTTTCAAAAAAGATGCCAAGAAAACTCAGTGGGAAATTAATAAGTATTTTCAACAAATGGTGCTGGGACAATTGGATATCCACATTCAAAACAAATGAAGTTGGACCTCTACCTCATACCATATGCAAACGTTAACTCAAAATGATCTCAGACCTATGCCAGAGCTACAACTATAAAACTCTTAGAGAAAACCACAGGAGTAAAACTTCATGATCTTAGGTTAGAAAATAATGTCTTACATATGCTACCAAAGCAATTTTTTATTTTTTATTTTTTTTAATATCTTTATTGGAGTATAATTGCTTTACAATGGTGTGTTAGTTTCTGCTTTATAACAAAGTGAATCAGCTATACGTATACATATATCCCCATATCTCCTCCCTCTTGCATCTCCCTTCCACCCTCCCTATCCCACCCCTCTAGGTGGTCACAAAGCACCGAGCTGATCTCCCTGTGCTATGCAGCTGCTTTCCACTAGCTATCTATTTTACATTTGGTAGTGTATATATGTCAGTGCCACTCTTTCACTTCATCCCAGCTTACCCTTCCCCCTCCCCGTGTCCTCAAGTCCTTTCTCTATGTCTGCGTGTTTATTCCTGTCCTGCCCCTAGGTTCTTCGGAACCATTTTTTTTTAGATTCCATATATATGTGTTAGCATACAGTATTTGTTTTTCTCTTTCGGACTTATTTCACTCTGTATGACAGACTCTAGGTCCATCCACCTCACTACAAATAACTCAATTTCGTTTCTTTTTATGGCAGAGTAATATTCCATTGTATATATGTGCCACATCGTTATCCATTCATCTGTCGATGGACACTTACGTTGCCAGAGCAATTTTTTAAATGATACATTAGACAGTCAAAAATTAAAACTTTTGGACCCCAAATAGCCAGAGCAATTTTCAGCAAGAAGAACAAAGCTGGAGGTATCACATTCCCTGATTTCAAAAAATATTACAAAGCTATAAGTAATAAATACTATATGGTATTAGCATAAAAACAGATATACAGACCAATGGAACAGAATACAGAGCCCAGAAATACCATACATATGCAGTCCAATGATCTTCAATAAATGTGCGAAGAATACACAATGGAGAAAAGATATTCTCTTCAATAAACTGTTTGGGAAAATTGGATATCCGTATGCAAAAGAATGAAATGGACCCTTTTCTCACACCATATACAAAAATCAAATCAAAATAGATTAAAGACTTAAATGAAAAACCTGAAGCAATAGAACTCTTAAAGGAAAACAGAGAAAAAATTTCTAGACATTGGACTGGGCAATGATTTCTTGGATATGACACCTAAAGCACAGGCAACAAAAGCAAAAATAGACAAGTGGAATTACATCAAACTAAAAAGCTTCTGCAAAGCAAAGAAAATAGTTAACAAAGTGAAAAGGCAACCCATGGAATAGGAGAGATTTTTAGCAGACCACACATCTGATGAGGGGTTAATATCCACAAAAAAATAAGGAATTCCTACAACTCAATAGCAAAAAACAAGTGAACAAACAAATAACCCAGCTGAAAATGGGCAAAGAACCTGAATAGACATTTCTCCAAAGAAGACATACAAACGGCCAACAGGTTTTTGAAAAGGTACTCAACATCACTAATCATCAGGGAAATGCAAATCAAAACCACAATGCAGTATCAGTTCACACCTGTCAGGATGGCTATTATCAAAAAACCAAAGGACAACAAGTGCTGATGAGGATGTAGAGAAAAGGGAACACTTGCACGCTGTTGATGGGAATCTAAATTGGTACAGCCACTATGGAAAACAATATAGAGGTTCCTCAAAAATTTATAATTTATCCAAATTTATCCAACAATGCCAAATTGACCCAACAATGCTACTTCTGGGTATATATCCAAAGAAATTTAAATACGGATCTCATAGAGATACTTGCAGTGCAGCTTTATTCACAATATCAAAGGTAAAGCAACCTAAATGTCCAGTGACAAATAAATGGATAAAGAAAATATAGTATATACATACAATAGAATATTATTCAGCCTTAAAAAAAGAAGGAAATCCTGCCATTTGCAACAACATGGATGGACATGGAGGGTATTTTTCTAAGTGAAATAAGCCAGACACAGAAAGACAAATTCTGTATGATCTCACTTATATGTGGAATCTAAAATAGCTGAATTCATAGAAGCAGAGAGGAGACTGGTGGTTGCCAGAGGCTTGAGAGAGGGGGTAAAGGGGTAATGTTGGTCAAAGGATACAAAGTTTCTGTTGTGCAAGATAAAAAAGTTCTGGATGTCTACTGTACAACATAGGCCTATGATGAGCAATACTGTACTGTATACTTAAATTTTGCTAAGAGAGTAGATTTTATGTTAAGTGCTCTTACCACAAAAGGAAAAAAACAAAAAGCAAATAAAAGGGGGAGGGAGGAAACTTTTGTAGGTGATGGATAAGTTTATGACATTGTGATGATAATTTCACAGATGTATACTTATTTTCAAACACACCAAGTTGTGTACATTAAATATCATAGTTTTTGCATGTCAGTAACACCTCAGTAAAGCAGTTTTTTAATTTTTTAAACTTTTGGACTTCAAAAAACATCAAGAAAGTGAAAAGACAAACCACAGAACGGGAGAAAATATTTGTAAATCATATATCTGACAGGAGGCTTATATCCAGAATCTATTAAAAAAATATTACAACTCAATAATAAAAAGACAATCCAATTTTTAAACAGAAATAGGATCTAAATAGACATTTTTCCAAAGAAATATAAATGGCCAATAAGCACATAAAAAGATTTCCTCTCAAAAATATAATCTAAACTATTAAAGCTTAATTTAAAATGTACAAGCATTTTAGTAAAGCCATTTGTATAGGTTATTTTTTCACTGTTTAAAGATAGGTACTTTTTTTAGTAGTCAAAAGCAAAGGACTAAAAGCTTACCTGTACTGGAGATAAAAGACAATGAATATATATATATATATTATATATTATATTATATATATATAATATATATATATATACACACACACACTATATATATATTTATATACACAATATACTATATATATAGGAAATTGTCACTATAATAACTGCTATGTACAGTGAATAATTATTATAAATGAAGTAGTAGAAAAGCAGTATTAGAAGTCAGTCAGAAAGAAAAAACCAAATACTGTATGTTAATGCACATATATGGAATCTAGGAAAATAGTACCGATGAACCTAGTGGCAGGACAGGAATAGAGAAGCAGACATAGGGAACGGACTTGTGGACACAGGGTGGGAAGGGGAGGGTGGGACGAACTGAGAGAGTAGCATTGACATATATACACTACCATGTGTAACATAGATACCTAGTGGGAAGCTGCTGTACAGCACAGGGAGCTCAGCTCGGTGCTTTGTGACAACCTAGATGAGTGGGATGGGGAGAGTAGAAGGGAGGTCCAAGAGGGAGGGGATATAGGTATACATACAGCTGATTCACTTTGTTGTACAGCAGAAAGTAACACAACATTGTAAAGCAATTATAATCTAATAAAGATGAAAAATATAAAAATAAAAACAGGTGGAAAAAAAAGATTTCCTAGGTAACCCTCTATCAAATAACATTCTCTCTGAGCCTCATTTTTCGTAAAAAAATTTTTAAAAATTTTTAAATAAATTACAACTAACTTCTCTCCCTGAAAAGAATATCAAGATCATTAAAAGAGTGGAAGTAAAGGATGATAAAAACTCTTGTTTACAATGCTGCAGCTAAACCCTGAGCAGAATGCACCTCCCTTAGAAATCCCTGGAAACCTTATAGAGCCCACTATGTAGCTAAACACAAATTTTGAGCTATAAAAATTAGTTCTCTTTTGCACAAAATTTAACAGCAACAGAATTGGTTTTCATTTTATTTATCCCACCAGTGATAAATTTAGTCTGAGAAACAGGATTTTTAACAAGAAACAGGTGAAATATTTTTGTAACTCCATGAATTCTCAGTTCTTTTATCTAAGACAAGGTGGGAAAACTATGGAAAACCGGCCAAATCCAGCCTGCCCTGTTTAGGTACAACCCAGAAGCTAAGAATGATTTTTACATTTTTTAATGATCAGAGAAAAAATCAAAAGAAGAATAATATTTTGACATGTGAAAGTAATATGAAATTGAAATTTCATTGTACATAAATAACATTTTATTAGAATATAATCAGGCTTTTTTATCTATTGCCTATATATATCTATGGCTACTTTCCCACTTCAAAGACAGAGTTGAGTAGTTGTGACACAAAGCCTCAAGTATTTACTATTGGGTCTTGTTGGGTCTTTTACAGAAAATGTTTGCTAACTCCTCATCTAAGATAAATGAACATTCTTAATCTCTTAAAAAACAAAACAAAACAAAACAAAACTCAAGCACTCCACCAAAAACAACAACAACAACAAAGTTCACACAACTAACAAGTGTCTCCATTTTGATGTACATGAATGTGGCTCTAAAAAGCCAATACTTTTCATAAAATCTTCTATTGGCTTTTATGCCTTAGGCTAAATGCATGGACCTAGCCTGAAAATCCCAGACAACATAAAGTCTGGTTTATCCCTTAAAAGTATAAAATTTGACCCAGCATCCTTTGGCTACAGTATTTACACATCTAATAATTTTAGCATCTCAGGAATTTTCCATAGGCCTCTGTAAAATGGTTTCCTGGAAAAAGTTTAGCCAGCTCCAAATAGTGCTCCCAGTGTGATGCCACAGGAATTATGAATTTTCTTCTCAGCTCCAAAGTATAATAGTGAAGAACTGTATTACAGGGTCAACAGCCAACTCACGTAGCTTGTTCACTAACTTTCGATGAAATTCTGAGCAAGTCACATAATTTTTCAGTATCAATCTCTTTATTATACAAACACAAAGATTATGGAAACACAAGAAGGAAAACAAGTGAAAGCCTTTAGTCCCCAGAGAAAAGTATAATACTAGATAAACGTCCGCAGAGTTCTTAAAAGGCAACAGTGTTCTTACTGCCATATTAATATTTTATATCTTTTTATGTGAAGATTTATCATATCAAAATCAAAGCTATTCCCATGAACTTCCAGAACAATTTCTTAACTATCGAGCTTCAGCAAATTCTCCCATGTCAGTCCATCACGAATCCCTTGCTACCAGTCACACAATTTTAAAGGTTTAAATGTTCATAGCCAGTGGATTATCAATAGTGACTCAATTCCAAATGCCTCCCTCCAGGGAAGGTTGAAACCAGTATTTACCGAACTAGGGAAATGCCATAGGCTGAAGAAGAAAAGAGAGGTCAAAATATTGGGCAAAAAAAGCAGCAATGAAAACTTTTAGAATGTAGGGGGGAAAGGGTGAAGAAAGTAAGGAGGAAAAAAGTTGTCAATTTCTTCTTTTGGATTATCACTGTAGGTTGTGAATATTTGGTGAGGAAGATAAAATAGTAGATCTCATTGAGAGCTTCTAGCATCAAAAAGATAAGAAAAGCAAGAAGTAAATACCATCTTGTAATGTATCAGCACAGAGAAAAGGGTAAGGATAAACATTCGAGAATACAATCTAACAACTCAGTGTTTAATTTGATGTCATACGTCTATGCATATTTAAGTACAATCATTCCACATTTCATAGTCTTTTAGACCCAGACTCGCCATATCCATAAACCAATCTAGAATAGTAGTTGCAATTTTCATGTAATACTTTTAAATAGAGTCTTCATTAAAACTTTTTTCTCTGGCCCTTTTTTAACCCTATTTTCTTTAGCACTCATTCCTTCACACTACCAGGAATTTCTCTTGTTCTGTGATACCAAATTTTCACTGATTTGGGGATACCACTGTGCCTCATGGCTTTGTCCTATAACCATGATCACAATTTGAGTATGATATTAATATGTTGTGTGGGTGGGTGGGTATGTGTATGATAAAAACAGTTTTACTGTAAAGAACATGCTCTTTTTAAATTTATTTTATGGAAGTATAGTTGATTCACAATGTTGTGTTAGTTTCTGCTGTACAACAAAGTGATTCAGTCATGTATATATATATATATTCCTTTTCACATTGTTTTCCATTATGGTTTATTACAGGATATTGAATATACTTCCCTGTGCTATACAGTAGGACCTTGTTGTTTATCCACTCTATATATAATAGTTTGCATCTGCTAATCCCAAACTCCCAATCCACCCTCACCCACCCGATCTCCCCCTTGGCAACCACAAGTCTGTAGACAGCATGCTCTTCAACTAACTTCAGTAATTCCTTTCTCTCCACAATGACCCCACAGGCACTCAGACACACTAGCTCCTAAAATCCTTTGTAACTAAACCGCCTGGACTTATATTTCATAGTATGTTATTATGTGGGAAATTTAATTCGTTTTACCTAGGTTTATACATATTCACAGGTATATTATCACTGATATTTTGAAGTCAATCCAGCCTCTCTTACTACTTCTTTTCTTAGAAATGAGCTAATAAGCTCTGATTCTGGAGCAGCACCTTGGGTGACCAGCTAAACCTGAACATTTTACAATCCTCTTAAAATATTACTGTTAATTAACTCAGAAAGTCTCTAACCCAAAGTATCTCACATTGGTGTAGGAGAAATAATAATAGTCTCCATGTTAAAAGACTTACCTTCTACTTATTAGCAGTATTCAAGGAATGCCATTTGAAAACAGAGAAAAGAAAATTACCCTCTGGAAATTAAACTCTGTAGTCACCACAAACACATGGATTGGAGGAGAGATATACCCAAAAGAGAAAGAAATTTTCTTCTCACATCCAAGACCATTATAGTGATGAATTATATTGCTAGGGTCAAATGAGCAGTCATCTTAAGAAACAGAATGGATCCAAGCAAGAGTGACTAACCTTGACTACAAATTGATTAAAAGCATTAGCATGTCTAAAGAAAAACACTGCCAATCAGAAAGGGATGTGTCAACCATCGAAAAAAGGCAATCACAAGAATTGGTGATATCTACCCAAATACTTTCCAACAGAATAAGAGTGTTATATAATTAACTTTAAATACTATTACCCCGTTGGTAAGATTATCTCTATAGAAATGATAGATTAACCTGAAAATTTTTAACTTTATACCATTAAACATTCAATTTATCCCACTTCCTTTGTTCTATTTCTATGCTCACTAACAATCGTCTGGTTATTATTTATGTTCCGTATGTTTACAATGAGAAAACATACTGGTTGTATGGGTGTACTTTGTTCTGCATAATAACTTCATTTTTCATTACAAGTTTAAAAATGGTTCTGATTTTACATTTTAGCTTCATGATCTCAGTTAATGTGAGAATGGGCCTAAGGGACAAATCTGGTCTTGGCATATGTATCTGACAGGAATCATAGTTGCAAATAATAGAATCCACTCTAGCTAATTTAAAAGGAAAGCAATTTGTTCTGGATTATTAGGTTATTTACAGAATTTCCACAAGGCCTGAAAAAGCCAGGTTTGAATGCTACTCAGGCATGAGCAATACCAACCAAGAAAACTTTTCCATACATCACAGTTCTATTTTAGGGGAAACCTCACCACCCATCACTCAATATCTATGATACTAGCAAGGAGACTTGAGAACCTCTGTCAGGACTACCCCAAAAGAACAAAATGCTTCTGCCACTAGCCTGCAAGAAGAGCTTATTTCTCCATGTGTGGATACCCTTATGTTGCATCCCTCCAAGACTCACTCACTAGTATGCATATTTTTGGCAGAGCCTGGACACATTCCCAGCTGCAAGAGAGCCTGGGAAATGTAGTTTTTATTTTTCTAACCTCTTCAGTACTGGAGAGCACACCATAAAGGAGTTAGGTCAGGTTAACCAATCCCCAATGTCTATCAAAAACTTCTTAAAACACTCAAACTAAAGAATTGTGTGATACTTGACATATTTCTCTTTCCCAACTCTATGACTTATAAAATTAGGATATTAATATCTATCCTATTTCCTCATAGAGATTGTAATAAAGATCATGCCATTGGCAAAGATCATGCCATTGATATAGGTCAAAGTGTTTTGAAAAGCAAGAAACTAGATGACTATAAGGATGACTAGATGACTATTACAAAAATTACCAGTTTTTGAGAGCTTTCCATGTATCATTCATGGAACTAAAAACTTTAGATTTAATATAACAATTAAAGCAGAAAAGGTAGGGGAAGATCCAAACCACTACACAATATTGCCTCCTCTCATTATTTGGTATGTGACTATTTAAAACAGTTAAATTCCCAGATACTTTAAATTATTCATCTATTTACTTAGATCAAATAACTCTTAAGCTCAATGCTTAAAATTAAACCAGAAATGTAAACGTAAAGAACTGTTTATTTTTAATAGAAACTTGCCCAGAAAATGACTTTCAGAAGTTTCACACTTTTTAGTAATTAAACCTAGCCTGCTAAACTATATTCATAACAATACTCAACTGCTTAAGAATTTGCTGCTGTTCCCTGATCTCTAAGGTATTAAATGCAATGTTTTCTGTTTTAAGGTGAGTTCAACTCTGAATCAGCTGGCCCTAAATTATTTAGTTTCACTTACTTAATTCTCTGTTTCAGGTAAACTGTTTACCATATTCCTGTTAACCCTCTTAACTTACCTTGGCTCAGACCATTACCTCAACTGGGAGGTCCATCGAGTCCATTAGTTCTTTCAGGATGGCACCCTAAGCACTCTTATTTAACCAGGTCTTTTTCCAGACCTCACTGAGATGGAAATTTTAAAGTACAAAAAGGAATAAAAACATAACAAGATTGTTAAGAAGAGTCAACAACAGCTGAGTGCCTTTTGGAATATGGAGAGCTGACTGAAGGACTTGACAGATGAAAACAAGAAGAGAAACCTACAGTCTAGAATATGCCATGAGGAGTCCACAGAGAATACTGGAGTCATTCTGCCTGTTGGAACCCAAAGAGGCTGTAGCTTGGAGGTATGATGTAGGGCAGAAATAAGCAGTGGTCTGAAAACTGGGGTGATAACTGAATTCTTGTATATGAAATGCTGTGCTCCCTGCCCCTTTCTCTATTGCTGTTTGCAAAATAACATGAATCTCAACAGTTACCCCCAAGTCATAAAAAGGGGGCTTTTTAATCCAAAGAACAGACGGTTCATCTGGGGAGAACTGAAGCATCTGGTGTGTTATTGAACTCCAGAGTAAAGCCCTATTTATTCTGACATGCAGAGAAAGAGGTTCACAGCTGCTTTGTGGCAAGAAAGAGGGAGATGTCAGAAAGAGAAGTATATAGGATAAAGAACATGGTGTGCCTAACCCAGAAGTGTCTGGAGATGAAAACCAAGTTGATACATTACTGAAAGAACGACATAGGGTTTCAGAAGAGATATCTCTGTGGAAAAAAACAGAAAGGAGGATTCCATGAAACAACTACTAGGATTGAAAGAGAGACCAAACTTTTAAATTTTAAGATGTGGTAAAGAGATTCACCAAGAAATCTCCAAGAGAATCTCCATAGGAAACCATAAATACACATAATCAAAATAAGAACTAGACTAAATGGTAGCATAATTTTAAGCAATTAAAAAGAAAATCCATTTGACCTTGATCCTGGAATGATTCCCCTTTTGACTGGCCCAGGGACTGTGACATTGGACCCTTGGAGAAGGAGATACAATTTTAGCATATATTTTAGATATATTTTAGCATATGTACTTCAACAACTTCATCATGCAGTGAATAAAATGTATAGAGTCACAATAACATTAATGCTGTACAGTGGTTTTCAACTTTTACTATCAACTAATGGACAAATGCAGATGATTTGCTATGGTTGAATACCAGAATTAAAATCTTAACATCTTGACAATGTAAGAGTAAAATGAGAAATGACAAAATGTAGATGAAAGGTGGAATGTAAAAGTAAAGACAGAAGGAATGGAATGGGTGCTGTTATTCTTACCATACACAAAGGAAAATCAGGATACTGACTAGAGGTGATGGAATATGAAACAGGAGGATAATAGTACAAATAAAAATAATATCAAACTATCAAAGAGTACAAGGAAGAAAGGGTGAGATTAAAGAGGTAGTATAGATGGACAAAATTTTTATATTTCATAAAAGGGAGTAAATGGATAATGACTTAAGTTGATAAGTAAAGGAAAAGAGTTATAAGCATATAACTTAAAGTTATGTAGTAACCACCAGAAGATCTAAAATCAAAACGGCTTCCTTGCTTCCTCCAGTGCATGGGAATAGAGGTAAAGGAGATTTTCTCTAGGGTGTGGAACTGAAGGTAGCAAGGAGTAGGACAGGAGGTTGTTGCTTTTCATCATAAACTCTTCTGCATTATTTGATGTTTTATGATGTGCATATTTTTCTCCAAAATTTTTATGGATCCAAATCAAAGGTCAACTTCTCCTGAAAAAATTATCAGTTAAGCCTCTTCATTATGATCATTCCACCACTATAATGTGCTCTCTTAACACTTTCATATTTAAATGTACTGTAACATCTTGAACTTGTTCATCTCTATAATTATTCTCATTTAATTTCCTAAAATTTTCCTTAAAAATGTGGCTACCAAAATATTTTAAAATGTGTATAGTGGCTCACAAGAGCTTTCTATTGGACAGTACTGAGCTAAATTCTATCTCTGCCTGATCCCACAGGGAACTCTGGGGAATGAATGGCACTAGAATTGTCTCCCCTTGAGGCAAGGGAGCAAATCTTTCATGTCCCAGGATCTTAAAGTTCCATTACTTTAAGTTCTTTGAAGTCAGAGATCAGAACTTTTTAAAATAAAATACTAAGTATTTGATACAAAGTACAATGTATATTTAGGTTGCCTAATATATTAAGTAGCCAGCAAAAAACAAAAACAAAAAAAAAACTGCCATTAGAATTTATCTAATACTTGACTTTCTTGACTCCATAATCTAACATTTTCTCTTCATTTCACCTGCCAATGTTTTGTTGTTTTTTTTTAATTTTTAACAAACATTTCTGAAATGATTTTTAAGAGTTCTGAAATATTCCAGAGAATGTTTATCCAACTCTATCACTTTACGTGAGATAGGGAGAACTGCAGCTGTTCTCCATCTCATAGTCTGATCTCAAGAGGGTGAAAAGAGAAGACAGAAACTGTGGAATGTTGTCTCTTTCATGTACTTCAAGCCTTATCAGCTGCCCTTCTCCAGGCATCGCTTAAACTTGCTTCCTTTTCTGTCCAGATTGCATGCTTACAAACTGGGATAAGAAACAAAGGAATATTATCTCTGGCTCTGATAATTTGGCAGGGAGGTGGGGAGGGGCTTCGTCCCTTATCTTGAATGCCAATGAATTGATTCCATCCCAATCCCATCACTGTCTGTACACCAGCTCCTAATGACTTTATGATAATCACATTGATCCAAAAGGCTTGAAAGAATAGCATAGCTTTTAATCATACTATTCTCCTTGGGACACATAAACCAGAAGACTCTTTAAAGAGAAATCAAAACTATTGATAATTGTCTAGCAGTTAGGCAACTCAGAAACAAGCATCAATACAGGTATGCAAAATGTTGCCATTTCTGTGTAATGAGTTTCATGCTTAACTGCCCAAGAAAGACAGACACCTAAGTAATAAAATATTACATGGGAAAAACCATTGGAGTTTGGCGATTTCCATCCTTTAAGACTTACTAACTGTATAGTGGTCTTTAATCAAATCCAATATAGCACATAGCAGATCTATGGTGAAGTTTATGAAAGACTCTCCCAAATATTCAAAACTATATTATGCCTGGAACTTATGCCTTGAGGTGGGTAAGGAAAATAAGAGTGGCCACTAGCCAATGACTAATTGATTCTGGGACACAAAAGGTAGGTTGGCTCCCTTGCCTCAAGGGGAGACAACTCCAGTGCCATTCATTCTCCAGAGCTCCCAGTGGGATCAGGCAGAGATAGACTTTTTAGCTCAGCACTGTCCAATAGAAAACTAATGTGAGCCACATACTTTAATACAATTTGAAATATTCTGATAGCCACATTTTTTTTAAGTATTAACATTAAGAAATATTTTTTAAAGTAAACAGGTAAATAGTAAAAAAATTTTTTTAATGTAAAAATAGGTAAAATAAGTTTTTTAATTATCTATTATTTACCAACATATTCAAAGTATATCACTGTAACATGCAATAAAAATAAAAATTTTTAATGAAATATTTTACATTTTTTCATTCTAAGTCTTTGAAATCCATTATGTATTTTTTTAACATCTTTATTGGAGTATAATTGCTTTACAATGTTGTGTTAGTTGCTGCTGTATAACAAAGCAAATCAGCTATATGTATACATATATCCCCATATCCCCTCCCTCTTGCATTTCCCTCCCACCCTCCCTATCCCACCCCTCTAGGTGGACACAGGGCACCGAGCTGATCTCCCTGTGCTATGCAGCTGCTTCCCACTAGCTGTCTATTTTACATTTGGTAGTGTATATATGTCCATGCCACTCTCTCACTTCGTCCCAGATTACCCTTCCCCGTCCCCGTGTCCTCAAGTCCATTCTCTACATCTGCGTCTTTATTCCTGTCCTGTCCCTAGGTTCTTCAGAAATTTTTTTTTTTTTAGATTCCATATATATTTGTTAGCATACGGTATTTGTTTTTCTCTTTCTGACTTAACTTCACTCTGTATGACAGTCTCTAGGTCCATCCACCTCACTACAAATAACTCAATTTCGTTATTTTACACTTACAAAACATCTCAATTCAGATGCTAAATTTTCATCAAAAACAGTTGATCTTTTTTTAAATTTTATTGAAGTATAGTTGATTTACAATGTTGTGTTAATTTCAGCTATCCAGCAAAGTGACTCAATTATAGATATATATATTCTATTTCAGATTCTTTTCCGTTATGGTTTATCACAGGATATTGAATATAGTTCCCTGTGCTATAGAGTAGGACCTTGTTGTTTATCTATCCAATATATATATTAGTTTTCATCTGCTAATCCCAAACTCCCAATCCTTCCCTCCTCCCCACCACCCGCCTACCCTTGGCAATCACAAGTCTGTTCTTTTTTTTTTTTTAACATCTTTATTGGAGTATAATGGCTTTACAATGTTGTGTTAGTTTCTGCTGTATAAAAAAGTGAATCAGCCATATGCATATATATATCCCCATATCTCCTCCCTCTTGCGTCTCCCTCCCACCCTCCCTATCCCACCCATCTAGGTGGTCACAAAGCACCAAGCTGATCTCCCTGTGCTATGTGGCTGCTTCCCACTAGCTATCTATTTTACATTTGAGAGTGTATATATGTCCATGCCACTCTCTCACTTCATCCCAGCTTACCCTTCCCCCTCCCCGTGTCCTCAAGTCCATTCTCTACATCTGCATCTTTATTCCTGTCCTGCCCCTAGGTTCTTCAGAACCATTTTTTTTTTTAGATTCCATATATATGTGTTAGCATACGGTATTTGTTTTTCTCTGACTTGCTTCACTCTGTATGACAGTCTCGAGGTCCATCCACCTCACTACAAATAACTCAGTTTTGTTTCATTTTATGGCTGAGTAATATTCCATTGTATATATGTGCCACATCTTCTTTATCCATTCATCTGTCAATAGACACTTAGGTTGCTTCCATGTCCTGGCTATTGTAAATAGAGCTGCAGTGAACCTTGTGGTAAATACACAAGTCTGTTCTTTATGTCTGCGAGTTTTGTTTCTGTTTCACAGATATGTTCATTTGTGTCATATTTTAGATTCCACTTCTAAGTGATATCATATGGTATTTATCTTTCTTTTTCTGACTTACTTCACTTAGTATGATAATCTCTAGGTGCATCCATGTTGCTGCAAATGCCATTATTTCATTCTTTTTATGAATGAGTAATATTCCATTGTATGTATATACCACATCTTCTTTATCCATTCATCTGTTGATGGACATTTAGGTTGCTTCCATGTCTTGGCTATTGTAAACAGTGCTGCTATGAACATTGAGATGCATGTATCTTTTCGAATTAAAGTTTTCTCCGGATATATGCCCAGGAGTGGGATTGCTGGATCACATGGCAATTCTATTTTTAGTTTTTTAAAGAACCTCCATACTGTTTTCCATAATGGCTGCACCAATCTACATTCCCACCAACAGTGTAAGAGGGTTCCCTTTTCTCCACACCCTCTCCAACATTTATTATTTGTAGACTTTTTAATGATGGCAATTCTGCCTGGTGTGAGGTGGTACCTCATTGTAGTTTTGATTTGCAAGAAATAGCTGATCTTTAATCACTCAATCCAACAAATTTTTCTTTTCTTCAGAGGTTTTTAAATCCTAGATCAAAGTTAATGTAATAATTCTGGATTGTACTTTGTTTTGTATATCACTTCACATCATTATGAAAATAAAAGCTTTAAAAGATAAAAAAAAGAAATTGTTGATCTATATTTAGATTTCATTAAACTCACAGTTTAAAAAATGGAATCAAGTATCCATTTTTTAAGTTTAAATTATAATTAAATAAAATTAAAAATTCAGATCCTCTGTCACACACACTATCCACACTTCAAGTGGTCAGGAGCCACATGTAGCTAGTGTTTGCCATACTGTACAGTGCAGCTTTAGCTCAGCTTTGCTCAGCTTCTTCCCTGCCCCACCCTGCTTCTTTCACCCTCTCAGAGGCTGAACTCAAGATGACTCCTTCAGTAAATCACTAGCACAAGAACTCCCATCTCAGTTTCTGCTTCCAGGGAACCCAACCAATCTATATAGGCTATAATCTATTCCTCTCTTCGAGATTTGTAATACAACTTAGCATTTTTAAAGCACTGACTGAGAGATCCTCCGGTAAAGAATCCTGCTTTAAAATTTTAATCTAAAGTTCTATAAATTTATATAACTGCTTTTTCTCACAGAAGAGCTCTTAACATCTCCAAGAGCACTAGTTTTTCAAGGAGCAATTTGAGGCTGTACTAGAACATTATTCTCAAGCTATTTCAAAGATACTTGGATAAATAAGACTACAGTATATTAAACGACCACAAAAATAAAGGGAAATACATATGTAAAACTACAAAACTGTCAACAAATATTTCTTTAGTATAGCATCATGAAATACAGTCCAAACTCTGCCAACTAGCTGGGTGACCCTAGGCAAGTCATTTTTTCTTTCTAGGCTTAAGTTTCTTCAACTGTATAATAGCGATAACAGTATTAGCTACTTAACATGGTTATAGTCAGGATTAATATTGGTGTCCACTGTTGTGATCAACACTTTTTATGTGCTATCTCACCAGGACGCATAAATACTAATATTATTATAGTTGCTTTTGTTATCATTAATACTAGATAGGCACTATGGAGATGTAACTTCTCTATCTTCTATATATTAATGCCAGATAAATCTCCCTAAAGCACAGATATAGTCCTGTCACTGTCTGACTCAAAATTTCCTTTTATGCCTCCGTGTCCTTACTTTGCTTCAAGGATCTCCAAAATCTATCCCAAATCTATCATCACAAGTTGATTTCCCACTTTGCTTTCCATGCATCCTATGCAATCAATGATCAGGCTTTAAGGAGTTCCAACATTGGATGACCATTTTAAAAAGGCTGAACCAAAAAGGAAACTGAGAGGAAGTAGCTAAAGAGTTAAAGAGGGAAAATCAGGACTGTGTGGTACTCCATTATTCAAGGAAACAGGGTGCTTAAGAAAGAAGTAAATAATCAGGTGTGTCAAATGTGCTGAGAATTCAAGTCTGATGATGCCAGAGGTATAAAAGTTTGTAAAAGACTCGTGAAAAAAAGATGATGAGCTCAATTTATACATGATAAGCATAAGGTAACACAAAAAAAGACAAAAAGTAAATGGTTAGAGCTGTGGTGTTGACCACAGTATGTACCACTTCTCACTGGAGAAAAAGTGAATAGAGTTT
Source organism: Eschrichtius robustus (assembly GCF_028021215.1). Lineage (NCBI taxonomy): Eukaryota > Metazoa > Chordata > Mammalia > Artiodactyla > Eschrichtiidae > Eschrichtius > Eschrichtius robustus. The sequence goes on from NC_090830.1 coordinate 73,263,520, forward strand.
CAACAAGTGTGTTGAGAATCACACATTCCCAAGAATGACCACTATTTGCGGGAGTGAGTTGAGCATGATTATCAATGTGTTAACATAGAAAAATGATTGAAAAGCACTCAGAGTTTGGCGGTGGAGTTTTATATGATAACTGGAAGTTGCCACCAAAGCAGTTATAATTAAAGTCATGAGAATGAAAATGCTCCCCCCCCAAAAAAAAGGAGAGAAGAGAGGACAGAGAAGACCAAGACTAAGACTTAAGAAAAATCGTAGGAGACAAGAGGAAGAAGTCCACAAGGAAAAAGAAGGGGATTGTGGAGAAGTATTAGGACAATTTAGTGCATAACGTCTTAAAAGAGAAAAGGATAAAATTTCGAGGTGAAAAAATAAATGCCAAATGCAGCAGATGAGTTGAAGAGAATTAAAATTGTGCAAATTAGAGGGGCAGAGTCAAGATGGCGGTGTAGGAAGATGCAGAGTTCACATCTCCCCACAACTAGGGCACCTGCCAATGCTGGTGGGGGACCTCGACACCCAAGGAGACAGGAGGAACCCGCAAATGAACTGGTAGGACATGAGGGGACTGAGAGGGGAGGAGAAGTGGAGGCCGGACAGGACCGGTGCCCCGAGGGGTGGCTGAGAGGGGGGAGGGGTTCCCATGCCTGGAAGGACCCTCGGGGGCTCGGATCAGGGGAGTGCGCCCAGCGTTTCCCCTGCCCAATCAGCCAGGGAAGTCTGCCTGGCTCTTGGGTCAGGTCCTACGCCCTCAGAGGCCCCCTCTGGGCCACGTTGGTCCTGGGGGAGTAGGAGGGAGGCCGGGGGAGAACAGGAGAGGCAGGCAGGAGGGGCCCTCCAGGACCGGAGGAGTGGGAGAGGAGCGGAGGTTGTTGGCCCTGCCCACTCGGGCCCGGGAAGCCTGCTGGGCTCCCACACCATGTCCCCCCCCACTCCTAGGCCGCATTGGTCCTGGGGGCATAGGAGGAGGCCAGGGGGAGAACAGGAGAGGCAGGCGAGAGGGGCTCTCCAGGACCAGAGGAGCTGGAGAGGAGCAGAGGGCATTGGTCCCACCCACTAGAGCCCGGGAAACCTGCTGAGCTCCCAGGCTGGGTCGCCTGCCCTCCAAAGACCCCTCCAGGCCACATGGGTCCTGGAGGCACAGGAGGGAGGCCGGGGGAGAACAGGAGAGGCAGGTGGGAGGGGTCCTCCAGGACCAGAGGAGCAGAGAGCATTTGCCCCACCCACTCGGGCCCAGGAAGCCTGCTGGGGTGGGGTCCCTCACAGGTCCCAGGTGGGGTCCCCCACCCCCTGAGACCAAAGCTCCTGTGGTGGGAGCTCCAAGTCCAAACCACTGGACTAACAAAGAACCTCAGACCCCAGGGAATATTCACTGGAGTGCGGTCTCCCAGAGGTCCTCATCTCGGCACCAAGACCCACCTCTACCCAACAGCCTACAAACACCAGTGCTGGAGGCCTCAGGCCAAACAACCAGTGAGACAGGAACAGAATCCCACCCAACAACAAGAACAAAAAATGAGATGGCAAAAAAATATGTCACAGATGAAGGAGCAAGGTAAAAACCTGCAAGACCAAATAGATGAAAATGAAATAGGCAATCTATCTGAAAAAGAATTCAGAGTAATGATAGTAAAGATGAACCAGAATCTCGGAAATAGAATGGAGGCACAGATTGAGAAAATACAAGAAATGTTTAACAAAGATCTAGAAGAACTAAAGAACAAACAGAGAGGAACAACACAATAACTGAAATGAAAAATACCCTAGAAGTAATCAATAACAGAATAATTGAGGCAGAAGAACGAATAAGTGAGCTGGAAGACAAAATGGTGGAAATAACTGCCGAGGAGCAGAATAAAGAAAAAGAATGAAAAGAATTGAAGACAATCTCAGACACCTCTGAGACAACACTAAACTCACCAACATTCGAATTATAGGGGTCCCAGAGGAAGAAAAGAAAAAGAAAGGGTCTGAGAAATATTTGAAGAGATTATAGTGGAAAACTTCCCTAACATGGGAAAGGAAATAGTCACCCAAGTCCAGGAAGCGCAGAGAGTCCCATACAGGATAAACCCTAGGAGAAACACAGCAAGAACATATTAATCAAACTAACAAAAATTAAATTCAAAGAAAAAATATTAAAAACAGCAAAAGAAAAACAAAAAGTAACATACAAAGGAATCCCCATAAGGTTATCAGCTGATTTTTCAGCAGAAACTCTGCAGGCCAGAAGGGAGTGGCAGGATATACTTAAAGTGATGAAAGAGAAAAACATAAAACCAAGATTGTTCTACCCAGCAAGGATCTCATTCGGATTCGACACAGAAATCAAAACCTTTTCAGACAAGCAAATGCTAAGAGAATTCAGCACCACCAAAACAGCTTTACAACAAATGCTAAAGAAACTTCTCTAGGCAAGAAACACAGGAGAAAAAAAAGACCCCCAAAACAAACCCAAAACAATTAAGAAAATGGTAATAGGAACATACATATCAATAATAACCTTGCATGTAAATGGGTTAAATGACCCAACCAAAAGACACAGACTGGCTGAATGGATACAAAAACAAGACCCATATATATGCTGTCTATAAGAGACCCACTTCAGACCTAGGGACACATATAGACTGAAAGTGAAGGGACGGAAAAAGATATTCCATGCAAATGGAAATCAAAAGAAATAGCTGGAGTAGCCATACTCATATCAGATAAAATAGACTTTAAAATAAAGACTGTTACAAGAGACAAGGAAGGACACTGCATAATGATCAAGGGGTCAATCCAAGAAGAAGATATAACAATTATAAATGTTTATGTACCCAACGTAGGAGCACCTCAATACATAAGGCAAATGCTAACAACCATGAAAGGGGAATCGACAGTAACACAATAATAGTAGGGGACTTTAACACCCCACTTACACCAATGGGCAGATCATCCAAACAAAAAATAAATAAGGAAACACAAGCTTTAAATGACACAATAGACCAGATAGATTTAATTTATATTTATAGAAGATTCCACCCAAAAGCGGCAGAATACACTTTCTTCTCAAGTGCACATGGAACATTCTCCAGGATAGATCACATCTTGGGTCACAGATCAAGCCTCAGAAAACTTAAGAAAATTGAAATCATATCAAGCATCGTTTCTGACAACAATGCTATGAGATTGGAAATCAATTACAGGAAGAAGACAGTAAAAAACACAAATATACGGAGGCTAAACAGTGCACTACTAAATAACCAAGAGATCACTGAAGAAATCAAAGAAAAAATTTTTAAATACATAGAAACAAATGACAACAAAAACACAATGACGCAAAACTTACAGGACGTGGCAAAAGCAATTCTGAGAGGGAAGTTTATAGCAATTCGATCTCACCTCAAGAAACAAGAAAATCCTCAAATAAACAATCTAACCCTATACCTAAAGCAACTACAGAAAGAAGAACAAAGAAAACCCCAAGTCAGTAGAAGGAAAGAAATTGTAAAGATCAGAGCAGTAATACATGAAATAGAAATGAAGAAAATGATAGCAAAGATCAACAAAACTAAAAGCTGGTTCTTTGAGAAGATAAACCAAGTTGATAAACCCTTAGCCAGACTCATCAGAAAAAAAGGGAGAGGACGCAAATCAATAAAATTAGAAATGAAAACGGAGAAATCAAAACTGACACTGCAGAAATACAAAGGATTATAAGAGACTATACAAACAACTATATGCCAATAAAATGGACAACCTGGAAGAAATGGACAAATTCTTGGAAAGGTACAATTTTCCAAAACTGAACCAGGAAGAATTAGAAAATATAAACAGACTTATCACAAGTAATGAAATTGAAACTGTAATTAAAAATCTTCCAACAAATAAAAGTCCAGGACCAGATGGCTTCACAGGTGAATTCTATCAAACATGCAGAGAAGAGCAAACACTGATCCTTCTGAAACTCTTCCAAAAAATTGCAGAGGGAGGAACACTCCTAAATTCATTCTACGAAACAACCATCACCCTGATACCAAAACCAGAAAAAGATATCACAAAAAGAAGAAAATTATAGACCAATATCACTGATGAACATAGATGCAAAAATCCTCAACAAAATATTAGCAAACAGAATCCAACAACATATTAAAAGGATCATAACACCATGATCAAGTGGGATTTATCCCAGGGATGCAAGGCTTCATCAGTATATGCAAATCAATCAATGTGATAAACCATATTGACAAATTAAGGAATAAAAACCATATGATCATCTCAATAGATGCAGAAAGAGCTTTTGACAAAACTCAACACGGATTTATGATAAAAAATTCTCCAGAAAATGGTCATAGAGGAAAGCTACTTCAACATAATAAAGGCCATATATGACAAACCCACAGCCAACATCATACTCAATAGTGAAAAACTGACAGCATTTCCACTAGGATCAGGAACAAGACAAGGATGTCCACTCTCACCACCCTTATAAAACATTCTTTTGGAAGTCTTAGCAATGGCAATCAGAGAAGAAAAAGAAATAATCGGAATCCAAATTGGAAAAGAGGAAGTAAAACTGTCACTGTTTGCAGATGACATGGTACTATACATAGAAAATCCTAAAGATGCCACCAGAAAACTACTAGAGCTAATCAGTGAATTTGGTAAGGTTGCAGGGCACAAAATTAATGCACAGAAATCTCTGGCATTCCTATACACTAACAATGAAAAATCAGAAAGAGAAATTAAGGAAACAATCCCATTTACCATTGCAACAAAAAGAAAAAAATACCTAGGAATAAACTTACCTAAGGAGGCGAAAGACTTGTACTCAGAAAACCATAAAACCCTGATGAAAGAAATCAAAGATGACATAAACAGATGGAGAAATATAACCTGTTCTTGGATTGGAAGAATCAATACTGTGAAAATGACTCTACTACCCAAAGCAATCTACAGATTCAATGCAATCCCTATCAACCGATGGCATTCTTCACAGAATTAGAACAAAAAATTTTACAATTCGTATGGAAACAAAAGACCCCAAATAGCCAAAGCAATCTTGAGAGAGAATAACAGAGTTGGAGGAATCAGGCTCCCTGACTTCAAACTATACTATGAAGCTACAGTAATCAAGACAGTATGGTACTGGCACAAAAACAGAAATATAGATCAATGGTATAGAATAGAAAGCCCAGAGATAAACCCATGCACATATAGTCACCTAATTTATGACAAAGGAGGCAAGAACATACAGTGGAGAAAAGACAGCCTCTTCAGTAAGTGATGCTGGGAAAACTGGACAGCTACATGTAAAAGAATGAAATTAGAACACTCCCTAACACCATACACAAAAATAAACTCAAAATGGATTAAAGACCTAAATATAAGGCCAGACACTATCAAACTCTTAGAGGAAAACATAGGCAGAACACTCTATGACATAAATCACAGCAAGATCCTTTTTGAACCCAGCTCCTAGAGAAATGGAAATAAAAACAAAAATAAACAAATGGGACCTAATGAAACTTAAAAGCTTTTGCACAGCAAAGGAAACCATAAGCAAGATGAAAAGACAACCCTCAGAATGGGAGAAAATATTTGCAAATGAAACAACGGACAAAGGATTAATCTCCAAAATATACAAACAGCTCATGGAGCTCAATATCAAAAAAACAAACAACCCAATCCAAAAATAGGCAGAAGACCTAAATAGACATTTCTCCAAAGAAGATACACAGATTGCCAACAAACACATGAAAGGATGCTCAACATCACTAATCATTAGAGAAATGTAAATCAAAACTACAATGAGGTATCATCTCACACCGGTCAGAATGGCCATCATCAAAAAATCTAGAAACAAAAAATGCTGGAGAGGGTGTGGAGAAAAGGGAACACTCCTGCACTGTTGGTGGGAATGTAAATTGATACAGCCACTATGGAGAACAGTATGGAGGTTCCTTAAAAAACTAAAAATAGAACTACCATACGACCCAGCAATCCCACTACTGGGCATATACCCTGAGAAAACCATAATTCAAAAAGAGGCATGTACCAAAATGTTCATTGCAGCTCTATTTACAATAGCCAGGACATGGAAGCAACCTAAGTGTCCATCATCGGATGAACGGATAAAGAAGATGTGGCACATATATACAATGGAATATTACTCAGCCATAAAAAGAAACGAAACTGAGTTATTTGTAGTGATGTGGATGGACCTAGAGTCTGTCACACAGAGTGAAGTAAGTCAGAAAGAGAAAAACAAATACCGTATGCTAACACCTATATATGGAATCTAAAAAAAAAAAAGGTACTAATGAACCTAGTGGCAGGGCGGGAATAAAGACGTAGACATAGACAATGCGCCTGAGGACACGGAGCGGGTGGGGGAAGCTGGGTCGAAGTGAGAGTGGCATCAACATATATACACTACCAAATGTAAAATAGATAACTAGTGGGAAGCAGCCGCATAGCAGAGGGAGATCAGCTCGGTGCTTTGTAAGACCTAGAGGGGTGGGATAGGGAGGGTGGGAGGGAGGCTCAAGAGGGAGAGGATATAGGGATATATGTATGCATATGGCTGATTCACTTTGTTGTACAACAGAAACTAGCACAGTATTGTGAAGCAATTACACTCCAATAAAGATGTATTAAAATAAATTAATTAAAAATTTAAAAAGTAAAAGTAAATAAATAAATAAAATTGTGCAAATTAATCGTATTAAACAACTAGGTCAAAGCAGAAAAACAGACAAGGTAAAATAGCATTAGGAGTTAAGAAGAAAGTACTGTAGACTAAAAGGAAATACAATTTTTATTAAATATTTGCCAATCATCAGGCAGGGGTAAGCTAATATGAGTGAAGAAAGAACCAGTAAAAAGGAATATGAACGTACAGCCTAGAGGAAAAAAAAGATAATTGTAGAATAAAAGTCTCTCAAGAGAGGAGAAGGGGTGAGCTAGGATCCAAGTAATGATTGGAAAGATTAGTTTTAAAGTGTAAAAAGGAACACCACTTCCTTTGAAACTGAAGAAAGAGATGAGAAGAAAAAGTCAAGGACAGAAATTCTAAGATACTTATTGCTGACCCTGAGAAATTGCTGACAGCTTAATGCACTCTTTAACACTTGAGTTTGCAACAAAACAATAATGTTCAGACCTGTTTTCCACGAGCATAAACTTTTTCTTTTTTTGGCCGCACAGCATGCAGGATCTTAATTCCCCGACCAGGGATCGAACCCGTGCCCCCTGCAGTGGAAGCACGGAGTCTTAACCACTGGACTGCCAGGGAATTCCCAAGCATAAACTTTAGATTACTTGTCAGCATTACACCTACTCTGTTACCTTTACACACACTTATGAAATAACTACAGCACAGTACCATCCCTCTAGCAAACTGCCACACTAGCAAAGCTATGGCTAATATATGAATCATGCCTTTGATTTCAGACTCTACTAGCTGAGGTTTCAGACCAAATTTTAGTTTCTAGGACTCATCACTTACAAATTAATGTTAACATGCGTTTAATCTTTGCTCCTGTCTTTGAATTATACATCAAAGTAAACGGTATATGGGTTACAGAATTTCTCTTACTTTCAAAACTGACATGACTGGTATTTCTCAAAATATCAGCCTGTCTGTATGTCATAGGTCCAGCATATCACGTGATTGAAATTGAGATGGCTGCACACACACATTAAGTACTTCCCAACTGCCTACACAGCACTTCAAGATGGGCGACTCTGAAGAGTTTGCTGAGGATATCAAATGCACCATAAGAAAAGCCTGCTGCTGGGATTAACAGATACAAACTACTATACATAAGACAGATAAGCAACAAAGATTTACTGTATAGCACAGAGAATTATATTCAATATCTTATAATAACCTATAATGGAATATAATCTGAAAATATATATATAACTGAATCACTTTTGCTATATACCTGAAACCAACACAATATTGTAAATCAACTATACTTCAATTAAAAAAAAAGAAAAGCCTGCTGCAGATTTTTCAAGTGAATGCTAAGGGATGCCATGTTGAGTGTTTTCCAGCAATTAGTAGTTTACAAGCAATGTAGCTAATTAGCTCAGTCTTCAATGGAAGTGTTTCCATAAACATTCTGCCAGCTACAAGACACCATGCATGCATGTTAAAATGTGTTTGAACCAGAGTTCATCATCCTCTTTCTAATGAAGAATGAACTGCAATTCCTAAAGCACACTGTACTTGGTGGAAAAGATTATAGTATTTGTGACTTTATGCTTATCTAAGAACACTCTTATAATAACAGTTAAATACACACAACATCAACATAGCAATAGATGGAAATAACAAGGCCAGCAGCTGTTGCCTTTGAAACCATATATAGGCTGTGAGTAAGTGGTGGTAAACACCAAACATTTTATCTAAGTCCTAACTGCAACGTTGTTGAGCAGAGTGGTTGGAGCTAACCTGTTACTTAGGGATGGTTAACTAAAAATGAACTGCTATTTTCTTGTATTAAAAAATGTTCCATAGGGAATTCCCTGGTGGTCCAGTGGTTAGGACTCCGAGCTCTCACTGCCAGGGTTCAATCCCTGGTCAGGGAACTAAGATCCCCCAAGTCATGTGGCACAGCCAATCAATTAATCAATCAATAAAAGGACTAAAATTTAAAAACAAGAGAGAAAGAGAAAGCAAAAACCAACCAAAAAAAAAAAAAAAAAAGTTCCATAGATCTGAGTTTCAAAAGATAAGATCTTTCAACTCAGGTCACCCGAAATGGACACCAATAAATTTCTTAAATCTCTACTTTCCCTTAGGAAACAACTTATTTCCCTCTACCAAAAAAAAAAAAAAAAAAAAAAAAATGCATTGAATAATCAGGAAGGCAATAGGTAACATTTTAAAGGTTCATTATTGTAAATTCTATAATGGCATTTGTTGTTTGAGTACTCAAGTATCCTGATAGGAAGACTAATTACACTTTCAAGATACCATTTTCCAGGAATAACACTCTCTAGAAGTAATTGTTTTCTCTGACTAATATGGATGATAGTAAGTCTTCATTCCTAATTCCTGCTGGGAAAAAAAATGCAAACCTAGGGTCTTGCAAATCATGAAGATAAAGAACTATGGAAATGTAGAAAGAGGGATAACTTTTTTAAATACCCTGAATACGTATATTATGCACAAGAGAAATGTGTACATTTTGCTTGTTTACTTCTCACTGGGAAGGGAGATAGTCCCCTAGCTACAAGCCACATCATCTACCCTGCTAGAAATACTCATGAGCCATGCAAAGTGGGGCAAGTTGTCAGCTGCTGCTGGCCTAAGCTTTACAAACATGCCGTTAGTTGGGAGGCTCCTACATTAATAGACTAGATAGCATAGCATTTCTTTTAGTATAAAATACCTAGCCCCATATTTGAGAAGAAGAGCTATATTAATTAGAGGGCTCCTGATGCATTAAAAAGCTCCTCATTTATTGGCTCATGGTTGCCTTGGTGGAGGCCCACAATTAAAAATAGATGGGGAAATATTTTAGCAGTGGCAGGATTCCAACAAATTTGCAAGTCCTCTCCCATCTGACATACATAAATACGAAGGCCACAGTACGTGTCTCCAACTGCTGGCTCTGGTAGGCATAAACTGCCAAGACTACTGATGTTAGACTACACGTTCCAGCTCCAGAAAATTTAAACCAAAGTATCAATATATGGGGATTTGATAGGTGCTGTGCTCCACCTGTGTAGGCACCTTGGTTTGTATGGCAGTGTACAAAAGAGTTGAATTGTAACCTTTCTCTGAACACTCTTGAAATCTCAAATTAATTATCCCTTTATACATTAAGGAACCCATACTTTTATATCTAAAAATGTGTAATTTTTACTAAGAATCTAAAAATGTGTAATTATTAAGATAAAGCAGTTAATGTTTACATGAGAAAACTAAATATTATTTTTAAATGTTCTAAGGAAAAAGACTCTGATTTAACTGACAAACCTTTAAGACTTTTGCTAAACCCAGATGATTAGTTATCTTTTTTCCAAACAGCAAAACTAATAATATCTTTGTTTATTATTTATCTCTAGAATTTATTATGAAAGACGGTTCATGATGTTAACAAAACTTCAAAGTGTAGTTATCCCAGCCGCCACAACAGACCATACATCACTATACTTATCTTTCTACATATTAGAAAAAGTAGCATCTTTAGAATTAGAGACCTGAGAACAGCACATATTCCTAAATGTTTATGAACAGAAAGTACGTATAATCTCTGTTAAAACAATTCTTTGTTCTTTGCAATTTTGTGTATTAACAGCAAATGCCATATACTGTGTCACACCACTTTTGTAAAATTTGTCTCTAACATAAGCCAAATAAAGTACCATAATCTTACCATTATAAAGATCCCAAAGAAACAGACCATGTGTGTTTGCATGTCTCAAATGTTTCCCTCTTTTTGAAATTACTATCCAAAGTTTCATTTTAGAGGTAATACCTCAAGAAGCGCCAGTCTTATAAAGACAACTGCATTTCTACACACCCACAACACCAGAAATATAATTGATTTGAGTCCAGAAGCATACCTATATGTACATGGAACATTGGCATTTGACTAAAGTGACATACCAAAACTGTTTTTCAAAATAGTTGCACCAATTTACATTCCCATAAGCAATGTATAAAAGATACTATTGCTTTGAAGTCTTTGTAACACGTTAGACTTCTAAATTTTTGCCAATTGAATTGCATAAAATGGTATCTCATTTGCATGTCCCTGATCATTAATGAGGTTGAACATCTCTTTGTATTTTTGTTGGTACTTATTCTTCTGTAAAAACCTTTGCATGCCCATTTTTCTTTTGTCTTTCTTATTGATTTATGAGAGTTCTTTATGTGTTCTTGTTATTAATCCCTTGTTGTGTTTATGCCAATATCTTTTCTAAGGGTGTCTTTTCATTTTCTTTAAAAATTTTTTTGATGTAAGAAAGTTCTTAGTTTTGGTATAATAAAATGTCAGTCTTTTCTTTATAGTTTTTTGTTTCATGTTTAATAAATCCTGTTGAACATCCAAAGCCTTAAAAATATTCACCCTTATTTTTCACTGAGTTTTTAACTTTTAGATCCTAAATCCACCTGAAGTTGACTTTTTTGTATACGATTATAAGAAACCAAATGGCAGAGAGACTGAACAAGAGAGAAGCCAAAAAAATGGCAGCTGAGAGAATGAGATGTTAAGCAAAGAATTTTTCCCTCCTTCAGGAAGTCAGAGAGATAAAATTGGAGTTCTGAGACTGCCTAAGATGAAATGTCCTGTTAAATATCCTATACTTTCAACTGAGACCTCTGAGATGCTACAGCCAAGAGTAAGGGCTAGCTAGAAATAGAATAATCTTTAAAAATTAATTCTAAAATTTTCATCCACAATGCCCAGCATTTGATCAAAAACTATTCAAGACACCAGGAGACAAAATCAGTTACTTTAAAAACCAAAAGGAAAAATAGACAACAGAAACAAACCTACAGGAGAGCCACATATTGGACATGTCAGAAACAGGAATTAACTGTAATGGAGATGTTCAAGAAAAGTAATGGCAAGACAAAATTTCAGCAGGGAACTAGAATTTGGAAAGAAATTAAAGAAAACTATTTCTATTTCTATTTTCACAGATATAAAAACTATTTTTAAAAAACAAATGAAAATTAAAGAAATAAAAATGCATAATAACTAAAGTGAAAAATTCACTGGATGGACTTAAAAATAGACTGGAGAAGTCAGGAAAAAAGTATCATGAATTTGAAGGTAGATTTAAAATTAAAATGTTTTAAAGTACCATTTACAATATCATTAAAAAAATGAATTACATGTTTTTGAATCAGAAGACTCATTACTATTAAAATGTCAGTTCAGCACAAATTGATCTATAGATCCAGTTTAATCCCAATCAAAATCCCAGCAGGTTTTTTTGTAAAAATTGAGAAGCTGATTCCAAAATTTTATGGAAATGCAAGGGACCTAGAATAGCCAAATCAAAATAATTTTTATTTCAATACTTACTATGATATACAGTAATCAAGACAATGTGTTATTGCTATAAGGATATGTGAATCAATGGAACAGAAGAGAGTTCCAAAGGAAACTCACACAGATATGGTCAACTGATTTTCAGCAAAGGTGCAAAAGTGATTCAATTAAGAAAGAGTAGGGTTGTGAGTGTTTTTTTCAATAAATGGTACTGGAACCATGATACTTCCATATGCATCTATATGATGTTGGATTAATTTTATTCCCATATGAAAAAAAGTGAATCATGACCCCTAATTCACACCATTCATAAAAATTTGTTTCCAGATGGATTGTAAAGGTAAAACAATAAAGCCTCTAGATGACAATACAAGAGGATATCTTCTTCACTTCGTAATAGGCAAAATTTTTTACAAAACAGAAAAATCTCTACCCATAAAGGAATAAAATGATTAACTTGAATTTATCAAAATTACTTCTGAATATCAAAAATGCTTAAATTAATGAAAGGGAGAAGATTCTTTAATATCTACAACTAAAAAAAGACTCATAACAAGAACAAATTAAAACTACAATGGGTCTCCCAAGGCAATAGAAATAAAAGCAAAAATAAACAAATGGAACCTAATCAAACTTATAAGCTTTTGCACAGCAAAGGAAACCATCAACAAAACAAAAAGACAACCTACAGACTGGGAGAAAATATTTGCAAACAATGCAATCGACAAGGGATTAATTTCCAAAATATACAAACAGCTCACTCAACTCAACAAAAAAACAAACAACCCAATCAAAAAATGGGCAGAAGACCTAAATAGACATTCTCCAAAGAAACATACAGATGGCCAATAGGCACATGAAAAGATGCTCTGCATCGTTAATTATTAAAGAAATGCAAATCAAAACTACAATGAAGTATCACTTCACACAGGTCAGAATGGCCATCATTTAAAAGTCTACAAATAACAAATGCTGGGGTTTCCCTGGTGGCATAGTGGTTAAGAATCCGCCTGCCAATGCAGGGGACACGGGTTCGAGCCCTGGTCTGGGAAGATGCCACATGCCACGGAGCAACTAAGCCCATGCGCCACAACTACTGAGCCTGCACTCTAGAGCCCGTGAGCCACAACTACTGAGGCTGTGTGCTACAACTACTGAAGCCCATGCACCTAGAGCCCATGCTCCACAACAAGAGAAGCCACCGCAATGAGAAGCCGGCGCACCACAACGAAGAGTAGCCCCACTCGCCGCAACTAGAGAAAGCCCGTGTGCAGCAATGAAGACCCAACGCAGCCAAAAATAAAAATAAATAAATAAATTTATTTTTAAAAAATAAATAAATAACAAATGCTGGAGAGGGTGTGGAGAAAAGGGAACCCTCCTACACTGTTGGTGGGAAGGTAAGTTGGTGCAGCCACTCTGGAAAACAGTACAGAGATTTCTTAAAAAAACTAAAAATAGAGTTGCCAGGTGATCCAGCAATCTCACTCCTGGGCATACATCCAGAAAAAACTCTAATTCAAAAAGATACATGCACCCCTGGTACTTCTCTGGTGGTCCAGTGGCTAAGACTCAGCTCTCCCAATGTAGGGGGCTTGGGTTCGATCCCTGGTCAGGGAACTAGATCCTGCATGCCACAACTAAAAGATCCCACATGCCGCAATGAAGACCTGGCGCAGCCAAATAAATAAATAAATAAATGTTTTTTAAGAAAAGATACATGCACCCCAATGTTCATAGCAGCACTATTTACAATAGGCAAGACATGAAAACAACCTAACTGTCCATCAACAGGTGAATGAATAAAGAAGAGGTAGTATATATATATACAATGGAATACTGCTCAGCCATAAAAAAAGAATGAAATAATGCCATTTGCAGCAATATAGATGGACCTAGAGATTATCATACTAAGTGAAATGTCAGAAAGAGAAAGACAAATACCATATGATATCACTTATATAGGGAATCTAAAATATGATACAAATGAACTTATTTACAAAACAGAAACAGACTCACAGATATAGAAAACAAACTTATGGTTACCAAAGGGGAAAGAGGGTGGGGGAGGGATAAATTAGGAGTTTGGGATTAGCAGATACAAACTACTATATCTAAAATAGATAAACAACAAGGTCCTACTATATAGCACAGGGAACTATATTCAGTATCCTGTAATAAACCATAATGGAAAAGAATATGAAAAGAATATATATGTATAACTGAATCACTTTGCTGTACACCAGAAACTAACACAACACTGCAAATCAACTATACTTCAATTAAAAAATAAAATAAAGAAAAAAAAAACTACAATGGGATACCACCACATACAGTTTAATTAAAACACTGACACTTGTTAACACCAAGTGAGCAAGAATATAGAACCACTGGAATTCTTATACCTTACTGATGAGAGTGTCAATTGGAAAATCCACTCTGGAAAATTGCTTGGTACCGTCTATTAAAGCTGAGTGTATACCTTATGACCCAGCAATTTCTTTCCTAGGTATAAACCCAATAGCAATGTCTACATTCATGCACCAAAAGTAATGCATACATAATAGCGATGTACAGTAAAGCCAAAAACTGGAAACAACTCAAATATCCATCAACAGTAGAGTGGATAAATAATTATGACCTATTCATCAATGAAAACAAATGAACTACTATATGGTAAGACACATTGAGCAAAAGAAGCCAGGCTCAAGAGACTGCATACTGTATGATCCCACTTACACAAAGTTCAAAAAGAGGGAAAAAAAACTAACTTATGTAATAACCAGGATAATGGTACTTGTGAGGTGAGGGAGTAGTAAGTGGCACAGAGGGTGCTTCTAGGGTTCTAGTAATGTTCTATTTCTTGATCTAGGTGGAGGTTACATTAGTGTATTCACAATGAAAATGTATTGAGTTGTTCATGATAATATATGCACTTTTTGTATATATGTCATTCTCAACAAACCACTAAAAAGCCATACATATTGTATAAGCAATTGTGTGACTTAGAAGCAATGTCTGCTGTAGGGGAGCAGAGGCTACACAAAGGTAGTAAATATGCTATAGGCAAAATATATAATCTAGACATTATAAACAATTCTTAGCTAATTCCTAGGTCACTGTAATGTGAATATGCTGAAACTATTTAAATAAAAACCAGATTTAATACTTAACCATTGTATAAGACCATGAGTGACCATATATAATCACTACGTGGACCACGTTTTCTGGATCTTGACAGTTTCACCTTTCCTTTCACCATTCCCCCCCAATACTATCCATACCTATCTTCTACAAGCATATTCTTTAGGTAGCCAAAGGCCCATTTTATTTATCACTTTGACTCTCTAAGGGCACTAAAGGCAGTAAAACAGAATAAAAGAGAATCCTATAATAAGGCTATATAAATTACACTATGTTTTTATTAGAAAAAAATCTCTAAATTACTCTCAAAATTCTTCTTCTTGAAAATAAGTCAATATATATATAGATAAAAATATCCTCTACTTCCAATATTTTTCACTTTTTCAAATGCATTAAACTTATCATTTGCTCTTTACTAGTCCTTCACATTATACCACCAGACAAAGCCCTTAAAAAACAAAGAAAAGAAAAAAAAGAATGAAAGCAGGAAAACTTTAAAATATGTTTCTAGTATCATAGAGAATTGCTTGGATCAGAACTCATTCTCCTGATACTTCAACTCCACCACTGAGCTAAAATTCCTTCCAAGTCTTAGAGAACAGTGCTCTTACTGTCACCATCTCTGCTATCCATAGGATAAGCATTGGCCATTCCCCAAATTCCAGAACCACTTGCCATTTCACTGCTTTCTTCCTACACTCTAGTGGCAGTAGTTCAATTTGGCAGTTTGTCAAAAAGATTCAGAGTATAAAGCACTTGGTGATCTTTAACCAAATGTATTTGTTGTGTATACAGCATATGCCATATATATGTATTTCACACATTATAACAGAACATAGTGAAGGACACACTGCATAATCCTAGAATCCAAAGACTTCTCTTTGAGAACTTTTCCTTAAAATAATTTACTTTTATTGAGCTAAAAGTGTTGATTACTTTTTTTAAAAAAAGCAAATACCATTTCTTGACAATTATTACAATTATTGTTCCCTTCTAAGAAAGACCAATGGCTTACAAATTTATTGCCACGTGACTTGTGGCAACTATGTTGTCAAATAGATCACATTTTCCGAGAGAAACAGTACCAGATAGGGTTCATATTCCTTCCAAAGACTTAGAAAAGGAACCATGAGAGATAATTTTTCATAAAAGCAAAGATAAAACCATTATAAATTTTTATAATATAAAATGATAAAATGATGCTTAGATTCTTTTTTTATTTAATAGACATTTACCAGGTGTCTGTTATATGTCAGGCATTGCTAATCAAATAGACTTGGTGCTTGCCACCTTGAAGAAATTGAGTCTAGGGACTTCCATGGCCATCCAGTGGTTAAGACTGCGCTTCCACTGCATGGGGCATGGGTTCAATCCCTATTCGGGGAACAAAGATCCCACATGCCACGTGGTGTGGTCAAAAAAAATGCAAGAAATTGAGTCTAGATTTATTGAACAAATAATCAATGTCTGGTGTATGGGGTGGCAAGTGCTATGAAAGAGAGATGCCTAGTCTGTCAGGACATAGAAGAAGAGCATCTATATCAGCATCAAGGTGTCAGTAAACACTTCCTGTGAAAGATGACCTGGGCTGAGTTTTGCTACATAAGAATTGGCTGAGTGAAAAGGGCAATCCAGGTGAAGGGAATTGCTGGTAACAGGCACAGAAGCATAAAGCAACACGTACCATTCAAGATGCTATGAGTCCTTACTTGGAAGGAAGTTTGAGAGGGGAACAGAATCAGGAAATGAGAAGGGAGAGAATAGTAGAAGCCAAATCATGGAATGTCGTGGTAGCTAGGTTTAAAAGTTTGAACTTTATCCAGAAAGACAGTCCCCTAATCCTTCAAAGGTTACTAAAATGATTTTAACCAGGGAAGTAAAATGAGTATATTTTCATTTTTGAAAAACATGTTTGGCTTTGGTATAGGACAAGGCTAAGGCAGTAATCCAGAATTCAGAAGGCAACATTAGGAATGGAGACGAGAGAACAGATCTGAGAAACAAAAGGAGATAGGATTTGTTGAACTTGGCGGCTAATTGGAAGAGAGGGTAGAATAAAAATGAAGAGTCTAACTGACTTGGTAACTAAGTGGATGATGGTACCAGAGCAGAGAAGATAGGAGAAAGAGTAGGTCTGAGGTGGTAGGGAGCAAGGAGGAAAGATGAATTTATTTCAAATTATCTTAGGCATTATGTTTTCTATATATTGTCCAAAGAATCCCTTTAATATATAAATCATATATAACTATAGCAAAAAACTCCCCTGTATTTGACTTAAACTTTACTGTGGCTAGTATATTCATTTTAATTATTTAATTAGCAAAAATTTCCTGATTTTCTTAAAGTTATGTTTGGGATGGGGAGAGGAAAATATTTGAACACCCCTAGTCTCTTTTACAAAGCTGAACAGGAAAATTTGCTTCCTTATCCTCTCAAAATAGTTCCTAGCAGCAAGCTGATGTATAAAATCATTCCATTAACTAAAGAATATTGTGCAGTTCTTTATAAAATAGCCTGCAAATGAGACATTCATTATAATAAAACTGTTCAAGATATCAAAAGGTAAAATATACACTTTTATTATGTAATATTTTTGTGTGTGTGGTTTTTTTTTTTTTTTGGAGTGTAGTTGATTTACAATGTTGTGTTAGTTTCAGGTGAACAGCAAAGTGATTCAGTTATACATATGCATATATTCATTCTTTTTTAGATTCCTTTCTTATATAGGTTATCACAGAATATTGAGTAGAGTTCCCTATGCTATACAGCAGGTCTTTGTTGGTTATCTATCTTATACATAGTAGTGTGTGTATGTTCATCCCAAGCTCCTGATTTATCCCTCCCCACTGCGTTTCCCCTCATTATTTAATGCTAACATAGCAGCAACATGAGTTATACATAGTTTATGCAAAACAATTTTTATGTTTAGGAAATCTAAACCTCCAGAATAATGAAAAATAAAAAATGTACCTCTGAGGTGGCCAGGTCTGAAACTTCCATCTCCAACTGTTTACAAGGAACTTTATGATTTGTTTATGTATGGGAAAAAAATATCTCTTCAGCTTCATTAGTCACTTCTCATTTTATGACAAAAATTGTACATTTCTCTTTGTTTATTATGGATAAACTATGGCATGAGGGGACCTGAACAACTAAAGGAAGAACCAGGAGGGGGGTCTGAGTCTTGGAGCTGCCTAATGAGCCACTCTGCCTCCAACAGCTAGCTCCTCAGAGCTCTACAAAAGACTAACTAAACTCAAGTCAACTAAAACACAACACTCAAATCTAATTCGGTAACTAACATCAGGAGCAGTTTGCTCCTGAGCAGGACCAGAGTACTCACTTTCTTTGCGAACTTCCTCAAGGGCCCCAGTAAGCTCCTCCTTTAAAACTGTGGCTTCTTGAGCAATCTTCTCTCCCTTGTCTAATAAATTCCAAGTTGCTTCCTCCACAGAAGCTAGAAGGACTCTGGCTCTTTTTGATCGTCCTTTTTTCCTGTTGGAAGGATTCTGGGGACAATTTACAAGTGTAGTAACCTAAAATTGGAAAAATACAAGTCACTCATTAGACAAATTGTGAGAGGAACCCAGCCCTGGGATATCATAGCCCAGAACAAAAGGAAGTATTTCTTAATAACATGATTCACTCGCAACACTACTGGTACATTCCCAAAAGTCAGGTCAAGGCACCAAGAGCAGTATTACCAGCTACCACAGAGTTCCTAATTAAAGACAGGAAGGAAGGGAGGGAGGGGGGGAGTGAGGAGGGGAGGGAGGAAGGAGGGATAGAGATTGAATCTCATCAAGTTTTACTATTGGACCAATGCAGAATACACAATACTCAATATACACATATATATTATTTGATATATATATAGCAAATGATTATTTATATCACTTTGTAGCCAGCAATCTATATTAAGAGGGAGGCAAAAATAATTATAATTAAGTCAATAAGTATTAATATATGTAGGTTAAGAATAGAGATTACTAATGTTGGGGCAGGGGGTGCAGAACCACTCTGAAACATGTAGAACAGTGGTTACTTCAGAAGGACAAAACCCAAATCCTTACTATGATCTACATTCTGGCCCTCTGTAAACTCTTTTACCTGTCTCCCACACTCCCCCCAACTCAGTTGGCCTCTCAAGCAATCAGGTCCTCCTCTAAGTGCCCTATCAAGAGGCCTTCCCTGACCACCCCAATCCCCACCCTCTCCCACTCTGTCCCCTCACTACACGTTATAATTCTTCAGAACATTTATAGAGCCTGACATTTTTTATTTGTTCATATATGTTTATTGCATCCTTCTAATACTAAAATGTAAACTCCACGAAAACAGGAAATGTGGTTTGTTCTCCCTCACTCAGAACAATCACAAAGTAGTTGTTCAATAAATATTTCTTATATTAATGGCTTAATGAATGGGGTAGTTGAACAGAGGGACGTTTTAATGTCTATATTTTGAATTGCCTGAATATGTTAATAATGAGCATGTATTACTTTTGTAAATTTGTTTAAAATAAGAATAAACTCATGGGACTTCCCTGGTGGTACAGTTGTTAAGAATCTGCCTGCCAATGCAGGGGACATGGGTTCAAGCCCTGGTCTGGGAAGATCCCACGTGCCACGGAGCACCTAAGCCCATGTGCCACAACTACTGAGCCTGCGCTCTAGAGTCCACGGGCCAAAACTACTGACTCTGCGTGCCACAACTACCGAAGCCCGCACGCGCGAAGCCCGTGCTCCGCAACAAGAGAAGCCACCGCAATGAGAAGCCCGTGCACCGCAAGGAAGAGTAGCCCCCGCTTGCCACGACTACAGAAGAACCACTCACAGCAATGAAGACCCAACACAGCCAAAAATAAAGAAATAAATAAAATTTTATTTTTTTTAAAAAAAGAATAAACTCATGATAAGAGCATTGTTTGGAGATAGAAATTAAGCACTTATATTTGGAAACAAAACCTTATACAAAATTACATTGTGAAAAATATCCATTTCTTAATTAAACCTTGAATTCCAATAAAAAAAATTTGGTTAACATTTTCATAAGCAAATCTGGAAGATCCCCATTGCAGAGGAAGAAAGAAAAAAAAATTTTATCCAGTATTTAAAATAGAAGACCTGAAACTCTTATTGAAAGCTAGGCTGGTGCATGTCATCAAATAGCCGAGGCTTTTAACAAATATGCACCACATCTTTGACAACAGACTATACATAATCCTTCCTGCTATGCAGTCCCTGGAGATTTTGCTTGTTTATTATTAATGGAGCATTAAGTATTTGTTTATTTGGTTATCTGGACCCAGTTCTTAGCCAGGAACTGAGAAAGAACTTACAAGCTATGGGGAAAATATGTGGATGAAAATTGTTTTTGTCTGCTCTGCTATTGCCTTCCCCTGTCCAAAAGACCCTCTTCTTTATTCTAATTTGCTTTATTCCCATATTCACAACCCAGACTGGAGTTCCTTGTAGCAAGCCTTTATTTCCTTTCTTGGAAAATGAGAATAACCATATTATCCTATAAGAGTATATGAAGTTTAAATAATATAAAGTGTTTTTTAAGATGCATAACATGACACAAATATTGGATGCCATTTAATGTGTGTTTTCTAGTCCATTCCCCATGGATTCCTTGTCAAAGATGTTCTCTCTGGGTCTACCCATATCTTGCTCTTAGGGTCCCCTGTGCTAAATGTGATGAAGTCAATTAACAAAGCACATTCTATGTGCTTTACAAGCAGTCAAGTAGGGCCATGTGTCTTTATCATGCATTATGTAAAGATGATAATAAGTCTGATTTATTACATGGGTTTTCACATATTCCAAAAGACAAATATCTCACTATTATCAATCTAATTTATATATCAAGAGTTAAAAGATACTTGCCCAGATTAAGATAAATTATAGCACCTTGTTTAAAACCTTTGTCTAAAACGAACAATAAGTATCATTGTCTAAAATGTTCCTTCAGAATTTAAGTGCCACAATTCATGACGCCTCCCACTGAACATTCCTCTCTTATTGTTTAGATCCTCCAAGCGCCAAATGTTTTCCATAGAATAGCCTGAGCTTTGAAATTAAAATGAGCATTCCAGAAATGCTTCGTTCCTTATAATAAATGCCAGAGAAGTAAGAAATGTGAAAAGAACATTGTATAAGAACATTGTGCTTCCATCAAAAAAAAATGCAATTGCAACTTGTTCAAGTTTAACCTTTCTTTTTAAATACCCCAACATACGATAGTTATTTAATATTGATTAAACTAAAGTCATGATGCTTTCAATGATTCATTTTATTTCAGAAAGTAAATATGGCTTGGTAAGCCTGTAGGGAAAAAAAAGAAAGCTAAAACTTTTTTTTACCCCAAATCACCTATGGGGATCTAACCGACTCCCATAGGTGACTGTGACTCCTGAAAGTAGATGATTCTCACCAAGGGTTGGAGGGTGCATATGTTATTTGAAAAAGTCTCCCATCTCTTCAAGGAATACCAGCAAACAGTAACATTAGCCCTAAAGTTATTTTGTAAAGTAATTCATATTTCTTTTTTCAATACAAAATCAGTTATATTTTTACAAGGAACACAAAAACTTTAGTTGGAATTTACAGCAAAGATTATTCTAATGTAGGCTCCAAGCCCACATCTTGCTAGCCTTTCTTTTATCACTGTGCACAACTGATCCCTTTCCCTCTTTATCAGACCTTAGGGGGTCCCTCTAATATGGATAATCTTTGACTTCAGGTGTGCATCTCTTTTTTTTTTTTTTTTAATTAATGGACTTTACTTTTTTTTTTTTTAAGTATTTGTTTTATTTATTTATTTATGGCTGTGTTGGGTCTTCGTTTCTGCGCCAGGGCTTTCTCCAGTTGCGGCAAGCGGGGGCCACTCTTCATCGCGGTGCGCGGGCCTCTCACTATCGCGGCCTCTCCTGTTGCGGAGCACAGGCTCCAGACGCGCAGGCTCAGTAATTGTGGCTTACGGGCCCAGCCGCTCCGCGGCACGTGGTATCCTCCCAGGCCAGGGCTCGAACCCATGTCCCCTGCATTGGCAGGCAGACTCTCAACCACTGCACCACCAGGGAAGCCCAGGTATGCAACTCTTAAAGAACTTGGGTTTATTCACTTTTCTTCAGTCTATAAATCTGTATTAGGCTTCATCATAGATACAGAATGAGCTCCCCACTGAAGTAGTCTTAAATTAGAGACTCTGAGTAATATAAAAAGAAGAAATTCCCTACTTTATTCATTCTGCACATGTATAATTCCATAAAACCAGGTGTATTTTAATGGTATGTAATATTTATATATTGAAATTTAGAGTACCAAAAAATAAAAGGGTTTTCTAATCTTTCCTAATTCAAGTGTGCTTCCCTAGTTGCTCCAAACATACTGAAAATTAAGTTGTCCAAAAGACCCTTCTTCAAGTCATTGATAATTTCAACTGTTCCTTATTTCCTACAAAAGCAACTTTCACTGTGTTAACAAAAGTACTGGGAAAGACTGAGGTGTTGAGAACCCAGAAAATACTTATCCTTCGATTAACATTCAGCACTCCCCCAAAACCAAATACAATCTTCTTTTATTTCCTTTTAAGCCAATAAACATTTATTGAGCACATATTATGTTCAAAACAATACCCTAGCCATTTAGAAAATAAAGATAAGGAAGCTTCAGTATGGTGATATGAAGGGTACACAACTAGCTACAATATAAAAGGCAGAATAACTGCTTAAACTTGTAAGTAAAGAGAAAGTGCTGAAGAGATGATAAACATTCACAATGATTAAGTAGTGCTTCCAAAAAGAGCCTTTAAAGACAGATGGTTTTCTGGCATGAGAGATAGAGGGGAAGGCGAGCCAGGTGAAGGGGACCATGTACAAAGGGGAAGAGATGGAAACTATTTTTGTCTGAGAGTAGCAGATAGCCAAGTTTGGCAGACTACGGGGTAAAAATAGGAAATTGAGTCACAAATAAGGGTAGGAAGTAGGTGGTAGCTTAAATACAAAAAGTCTTGAAAGTCAAGGAAAGAGTTAATATTCAATTGAATAGGCAATAGACACTTCACACAGTATACCCAAAGTGGAAACCTTCTTCCACAAACCTGCCTTTCTTCCATCTGTTTCTTACCTCAGGCACTGACACCTCTAGCCTAAGGCAGAAACCCAGAGGTCATCTGGGCTACTCCCTCTCTCTCATCCTCCTCTCCAGGTTCTTTACATTGTCTCTTTAAAAGCTTTGTTGCTGAGGGACCTTCAAGATGGCGGAGGAATAAGACGTGGAGATCACCTTCCTCCCCACAAATACATCCACATGTGGAACAACTCCTACAGAACACCTACTGAACACTGGCAGAAGACCTCAGACTTCCCAAAAGGCAGGGAACAGATGCCCTCAGGCACCCTACATGCAGAGGCAGGGCTAAATCCAAAGCTGAACCACAGGAGCTGTGCGAACAAAGAAGAGAAAGGGAAATTTCTCCCACCAGCCTCAGAAGCAGCGGATTAAATCTCCACAATCAATTTGATGTAGCTTGCATCTGTGGAATACCTGAATAGACAAGGAATCATCCCAAAATTGAGGTGGTGGACTCTGGGAGCAACTGTAGACTTGGGGTTTGCTTTCTGCATCTAATTTGTTCTTGGTTTTATGTTTATCTTAGTTTAGTATTTAGAGCTTATTATCATTGGTAGATTTGTTTATTGATTTGGTTGCCCTCTTCCTTTTTTTTTAATATAAATTTTTTTTCCCTTTTTCTCTTTTTGTGAGTGTCTATGTGTATGCTTCTTTCTCTGATTTTGTCTGTATAGCTTTGCTTTTACCATTTGTCCTGGGTTCTGTCCGTTTTTTGTTTTTTGGGGGTTTTTTTTGTATACTTTTTAGCACTTGTTATCATTGGTGGATTTGTTCATCGGTTTGGTTGCTCTCTTCTTTCGTTCTTTCTTTTTTTTATGACTTTAATTTTTTTATTTTTAATAATTTTTTTTATTTTAATAACTTTGCTTTATATTATTATTTTTTTCTTTCTTTCTTTTTTTCTTCCCTTTTCTTCTGAGCCATGTGGTTGACAGGGTCTTAGTGCTCCAGCCTGGTGTCAGGCCTGAGCCTCTGAGGTGGGAGAGCCAAGTTAAGGACATTGGTCGAGCAGAGACCTCTCGGCCCCACATAACATCAAACAGCGAAAGCTCTCCCAGAGATCTCCATCTCAACGCTAAGACCCAGCTCCACTAAACGACCAGCAAGCTACAGTGCTGGACACCCTATGCGAAACAACTAGCAACAAAGGAACACAACCCCACCCATTAGCAGAGAGGCTGCCTAAAATCATAATAAGGTCACAGACACCCCAAAACACGACACTGGACGTGGTGCTGCCCACCAGAAAGACAAGATCCAGCTTCATCCACCAGAACACAAGAACCACTCCCCTCCACCAGGAAGCATACACAACTCACTGAACAAACCTTACCCACTGGGGGCAGACACCAAAAACAACGGGAACTACAAACATGCAGCCTGCAAAAAGGAGACCCCAAACACAGTAAGTTAAACAAAATGAGAAGACATAGAAATACACAGTAGATGAAGGAGCAAGGTAAAAACCCACCAGACCAAACAATTGAAGAGGAAATACGCAGTCTACTTAAAAAAGAATTCAGAGTAACGATAGTAAACAGGATACAAAATCTAGGAAATCAAATGGAGAAAATACAAGAAACGTTTAACAAGGACCAAAAAGAACTAAAGAGCAAACAAACAATGATGAACAACACAATAAATGAAACTAAAAATTCTGTAGAAGGAATCAATAGCAGAATAACTGAGGCAGAACAGATAAGTGACCTGGAAGATACAATAATGGAAATAACTACCACAGAGAAGAATAAAGAGAAAAGAAAGAAAAGAATTGAGGACAGTCTCAGAGACCTCTGGAACAACATTAAACGCACCAACATTCGAATTATAGGGGTCCCAGAAGAAGAACAGGAAAAAAAAGGGGACTGGGAAAATATTTGAAGAGATTATAGTTGAAAACTTCCCTAATATGGGAAAGGAAACAGTCAATCAAGTCTAGGAAGCACAGAGAGTCCCATACAGGATAAATCCAAGGAGAAACACGCTAAGACACATACTAATCAAACTATTAAAAATGACATACAAAGAAAAAATACTAAAAGCAGCAAAGGAAAAGCAACAAATTACATACAAGGGAATCCCCATATGGTTAACAGCTGATCTTTCAGCAGAAACTCTGCAAGACAGAAGGGAGTGGCAGGACATATTTAGAGTGATGAAGGAGAAAAACCTACAACCAAGATTACTCTACCCAGCAAGGATCTCATTCAGATTTGATGGAGAAATTAAAACCTTTACAGACAAGCAAAAGCTAAGAGAATTCAGCACCCCCAAACCAGCTTTACAACAAATGCTAAAGGAACTTCTCTAGGCAGGAAACACAAGAGAAGGAAAAGACCTACAATAACAAACCCAAAACAATTAAGAAAATGGTAATAGGAACATACATATCAATAATTACCTTAAATGTAAATGGATTAAATGCTCCAACCAAAAGACATAGACTGGCTGAATGGATACAAAAACAAGACCCATATATATGCTGTCTACAAGAGACCCACTTCAGACTTAGGGACACATACAGACTGAAAGTGAGGGGATGGAAAAAGATATTCCATGCAAATGGAAATCAAAAGAAAGCTGGAGTAGCAATTCTCATATCAGACAAAATAGACTTTAAAATAAAGACTATTACAAGAGACAAAGACACTACATAATGATCAAGGGGTCAATCCAAGAAGAAGATATAACAATTGTAAATATTTATGCACCAAACATAGGAGCACCTCAATACACAAGGCAAATGCTAACAGCCATAGAAGGGGAAATCAACAGCAACAAAATCATAGTAGGGGACTTTAACACCTCACTTTCACCAATGGACAGATCATCCAAAATGAAAATAAATAAGGAAACACAAGCTTTAAATGATACATTAAACAAGATGGACTTAATTGATATTTATAGGATAATCCATCCA
Organism: Eschrichtius robustus; assembly: GCF_028021215.1. NCBI lineage: Eukaryota > Metazoa > Chordata > Mammalia > Artiodactyla > Eschrichtiidae > Eschrichtius > Eschrichtius robustus. The sequence goes on from NC_090830.1 coordinate 73,289,733, forward strand.
AAAACAACAGAATACACTTTCTTCTCAAGTGCTCATGGAACATTCTCCAGGGTAGATCATATCTTGGGTCACAAATCAAGCCTTGGTAAATTTAAGAAAATTGAAATCGTATCAAGTATCTTTTCCGACTACAATGTTATGAGACCAGATATCAATTACAGGAAAAAATCTGTAAAAAATACAAACACATGGAGGCTAAACAATACACTACTAAATAACCAAGAGATCACTGAAGAAATCAAAGCGGAAATCAAAAAGTACCTAGAAGCAAATGACAATGAAAACATGACAACCCAAAACCTATGGGACGCAGCAAAAGCAGTTCTAAGAGGGAAGTTTATAGCAATACAATCCTACCTCAAGACACCAGAACATCTCAAAAAAACAACCTAACCTTACACCTACAGCAATTGGAGAAAGAAGAACAAAAAACCCCGAAGTTAACAGATGGAAAGAAATCATAAAGATCAGATCAGAAATAAATGAAAAAGAAATGAAGACAACAATAGCAAAGATCAATAGAACTAAAAGCTGGTTCTTTGAGAAGATAAAAAAAATTGATAAACCATTAGCTGGACTCATCAAGAAAAAAAGGGAGAAGACTCAAATCAGTAGAATTAGAAATGAAAAAGGAGAAGTAACGACTGACCTTGAAGAAATACAAAGGATCATGAGAGATTACTACAAGCAACTATATGCCAATAAAATGGACAACTTGGAAGAAATGGACAAATTCTTAGAAAAGCACAACCTTCCAAGACTGAACCAGGAAAAAACAGAAAATATAAACACACCAACCACAAGCACTGAAATTGAAACTGTGATTAAAAATCTTCCAACAAACAAAAGCCCAGGACCAGATGGCTTCACAGGCGAATTCTATCAAACATTTCGAGAAGAGCTAACACCTATCCTTCTCAAACTCTTCCAAAATATAGCAGGGAGGGAGGATCACTCCCAAACTCATTCTATGAGACCACCATCACCCTGATACCAAAACCAGACAAAGATGTCACAAAGAAAGAAAACTATAGGACAATATCACTGATGAACATAGATGCAAAAATCCTCAACAAAATACTAGCAAACAGAATCCAACAGCACATTAAAAGGATCATACACCATGATCAAGGGGGGTTTATCCAAGGAATGCAAGGATTCCTCAATATACACAAATCAATCAATGTGATACACCATATTAACAAATTGAAGGAGAAAAACCATATGATCATCTCAATAGATGCAGAGAAAGCTTTCAACAAAATTCAACACCCATTTATGATAAAACCCTCCAGAAGGTAGGCATAGAGGGAACTTTCCTCAACATAATAAAGGCCATATATGACAAACCCACAGCAAATATTGTCCTCAATGGTGAAAAACTGAAACCATTTCCACTAAGATCAGGAACAAGACAAGGTTGCCCACTCTCACCACTATTATTCAACATAGTTTTGGAAGTTTTAGTCACAGCAATCAGAGAAGAAAAAGAAATAAAAGGAATCCAAATAGGAAAAGAAGAAGTAAAACTGTCACTGTTTGCAGATGACATGATACTATAAATAGAGAATCCTAAAGATGCTACCAGAAAACTACTAGAGCTAATCAACGAATTTGGTAAAGTTGCAGAATACAAAATTAATGCACAGAAATCTCTAGCATTCCTATACACTAATGATGAAAAATCTGAAAGTGAAATTAAGAAAACACTCCCATTTACCACTGCAACAAAAATAATAAAATATCTAGGAATAAATCTACCTAAGGAGACAAATGACCTGTATGCAGAAAAGTATAAGACACTGATGAAAGAAATTAAAGATGACACAAATACATGGAGAGATATACCATGTTCTTGGATTGGAAGAATCAACATTGTGAAAATGACTCTACTACCCAAAGCAATCTACAGATTCAATGCAATCCCTATCAAACTACCAAGGGCATTTTTCACAGAACTAGAACAAAAAATTTCACAATTTGTATGGAAACACAAAAGACCCCGAATAGCCAAAGCAATCTTGAGAAAGAAAAATGAAGCTGGAGGAATCAGGCTCCCTGACCTCAGACTATACTACAAAGCCACAGTAATCAAGACAGTATGGTACTGGCACAAAAACAGAAATATAGATCAATGGAACAGGATAGAAAGACCAGAGATAAACCCATGCACATATGGTCACCTTATCTTTGACAAAGGAGGCAAGAATATACAGTGGAGAAAAGGCAGCCTCTTCAATAAGTGTTGCTGGGAAAACTGGACAGCTACATGGAAAAGTACGAAATTAGAACATTCCCTAACACCATACACAAAAATAAACTCAAAATGGATTAAAGACCTAAATTTAAGGCCAGACACTATCAAACTCTTAGAGGAAAACATAGGCAGAACACTCTTTGACATCAATCACAGCAAGATCCTTTTTGACCCACCTCCTAGAGAAATGGAAATAAGAACAAAAATAAACAAATGGGACCTAATGAAACTGAAAAGCTTTTGCACAGCAAAGGAAACCATAAACAAGACCAAAAGACAACCCTCAGAATGGGAGAAAATATTTGCAAATGAAGCCACTGACAAAGGATTAATCTCCAAAATTTATAAGCAGCTCATGCAGCTCAATATCACAAAACGAAGAATGCAATCCAAAAATGGGCAGAAGACCTAGAGATTTCTCCAGAGAAGATATACAGATTGCCAACAAACACATGAAAGAATGCTCAACATCATTAATCATTAGAGAAATGCAAATCAAAACTACAATGAGATATCATCTCACACCGGTCAGAATGGCCATCATCAAAAAATCTAGAAACAAAAAATGCTGGAGAGGGTGTGGAGAAAAGGGAACCCTCTTGCACTGTTGGTGGGAATGTAAATTGATACAGCCACTATGGAGAAGAGTATGGCGGTTCCTTAAAAAACTACAAATAGAACTACCATACGACCCAGCAATCCCACTACTGGGCATATACCCTGAGAAAACCATAATTCAAAAAGAGTCATGTACCAAAATGTTCATTGCAGCTCTATTTACAATAGCCAGGACACGGAAGCAACTTAAGTGTCCATTGACAGATGAATGGATAAAGAAGATGTGGTATATATATACAATGGAATATTACTCGCCATAAAAAGTAACAAAATTGAGTGATTTGTAGTGAGGTGGATGGACCTAGAGTCTGTCATACAGAGTGAAGTAAGTCAGAAGGAGAAAACAAATAGTATGCTAACACATGTATGGAATCTAAGGAAAAAAAAATGGTCATGAAGAACCTAGGGGAAGATGGGAATAAAGACACAGACCTACTAGAGAATGGACTTGAGGATATGGGGAGGGGGAAGGGTAAGCTGTGACAAAGTGAGAGAGTGGCATGGACATATATACACTACCAAACATAAAATAGATAGTAGTGGGAAGCAGCCACATAGCACAGGGAGATCAGCTCGGTGCTTTGTGACCACCTAGAGGGGTGGGATAGGGAGGGTGGGAGGGAGGGAGACGCAAGAGGGAAGAGATATGGGGACATACGTGTATGTATAACTGATTCACTTTGTTATAAAGCAGAAACTAACACACCATTGTAAAGCAATTATACTCCAATTAAGATGTTAAAAAAAAAAAGAAAGAAAGAAATGCAGTATCTTGCAAGTCAGGGTTGAGAATGCAAATTGTTTCCTAAAAGAAAACACTCAAAGGAAAATCACTAACCACATTTGTTAAGCCTTAACTTGCAGAACACTCAGTACTATAATAATATATATATGCATATATATATATATATATTATATATATATATATATATATATATATATATACAATATATATGTATACACAGTTGACCCTTAAACAACATGGGTTTGAACTGCAATCAACTTATACATGGATTTGTTTAAATAGTAAATACTACAGTACTACACCATCCGAGGCTGGTTGAATCTGCAGCTGAGGAACTGTGGATACTGAGGAACCATGGATGCAGAGAACCAACTGTAAGTTATGTGCAGATTTTTAATTCTGCAGAGAGTCTGTGCCCCTAACCCCCACATTGTTCAAGGGTCAACGGTATATCCAAACTCAGCTATAACCAAGTTAAGCAGCTTTCCCAGAGATAAAAAATTATGCCTAGATTATAACAAACTGTGTCCTGGTTCCAAACGCCCTAAAGGAGAAGCACTAGCCCTTGAAAAATCTCATTTCTCAGGCCATGCTTCCTAGTGTCCCAAAGCCATTTCTGGGTGGAACAGAATCACCTGGCATGAGACTAGCCACAGGCTTGGAGAGGGAAGGGAGTCGGGGTGGCTAGACCTAAGTCGAAGTATGGGAGAGGCAGATCTTCTTCAGAAGAAATGCACTGGTCACACAAGACAATCACTCTTGAGAATCCCCTTCAAGGACTCAGTTGCAGAGCAATGATATGAGTATCAGTTTGGAAACTCCTGGTGACTTCACCACTTAAGCACCACTCAGCACGTAGCTAGAGATATAGGGCAGTGGTTTTCAACTCTGGCTACCCAAGGTTGCAGTTTAAAAGTTGAGATTTACAGTCTCCTACACCAGCTTCTCAAACTTTAAAGTGATACAAATCACCTGGGATCTTATTACACCATAGATTTTGATTCAATGGATCTGGGGCAGGGTTCTGCATTTTTAGGAGTTCCCACAGGAGCCTGATGGTGGCAGTCCATGGACAAAACTTTGGTGGCAGCAAGGTCCTACTCTACTGACTGTCAATAGAATCACCTGGGAGGCTTTCAAAAATACTGTTAATGGTGTCCTACTCCAGAGATTCTGATTTGATTGGCCTTAGCTGTAGCCTAGGGGGTATCAGGATGTTTATAACTTCCTCAAGTGATGCCCTTTTGCAGCTAAGGTTGAGAAGCACTGGTACAGGTAATTGTAAGTGTAAACTTCTTCATGTGATGTAACACCACATAGTAATTTCAGACTTGTGCATTATGAATCTCCTTCCTCATTTCCACTTCCTCCACCTCAAGCTGAGACCACCAAGACAAAGCATGCCATGGGTACTCAAAATCCTAGTGTCCCCCATAAACTAATTCATACGTGGATCCATAATGCTATCTAGTGGTAGGTTGCTGGATAAAAGACAGCTGCAGAAAGTAGCTCCAAGACCTCTCAGCTGCAGTAGTTTTCCTAGAGCTGCTACTAATAGCCCTGCTCGGACCCAGAAGAACCAACTGAGCATATTACAAACAGAGCTGATGAAGGAGGTTACCCACCACCCCCTGGGGAATTCCTTGTAAATTTATTCAAGATGGACACCACCAAACCCCATTAAAAAGACAAAGAAGGGGCACCATTCTGGGGCAAGCCTTGCTCCAAGAGGCAGAACCATGATCACCACTGGCTGATATACTTGCCAGCACAGCAGTTCTCATATTGTAATCATCTGGGAGCTTTTAAAATTACTGCCTGGTCCTACTCCCAAAGATCCTCATTTAATTGGTTTCCTGTGTAGCTTGGGCACTGGGATTTTTAAAAGCTCCCCCAGGTGAATTTAATGTGCAGCCAGGGTTAAAAACCATTGGGCAAACAGGATCTCAACAGTAAGAGGAATTTTCTGAGTTGCCTAGTTAGCACTCTTCCCCCAAATGAGGCTTCTGTGTCTCTCACAGGGCTTAGCCATAAACCACAATTTATCTCACAAGGCCTCTCAACTGCGTGTGGGAAAGTGTCCATTTCTTACCCCTCCTTAACCAGTGTAAGTACAGAGTATCTCCAAGAGAAAATGGTCAGTCTGGAGCAGGGATCTGCAAATTAAGTACCAAGAGCCAAATCTTGCCACTTGCCTGTTTCTGTGATTAAAGTTCTATTGGAAACCAGCCACATCCATATGTTTATATATTGTCTATGGCTTCTTTCAAACTACAACAGCAAAGTATTGGGTTGGCCAAAAGGTTCGTTCGGTTTTTTCCCATAAGATGGCTCTAGTAGCACTTAGTTGTCTTTAACTTCATTCAAAACAATTTTGTTAGATTGTGTGTGACAGCTGTCATATCAGCATGAATTTAAAAAAAGACTTATCAAAATTGGTGAATTATTGTGTAGCCATTTTAATACTGAAGATAGAAGAAAAAAGGCAACATTTTCAGCATGTTATGCTTTATTATTTCAGGAAAGGTAAAAACGCAACTGTAACGCAAAAAAAAGATTTATGCAGCGTATGGAGAAGGTGCTGTGAATGATCAAACATGTCAAAAGTGGTTTGCGAAGTTTTGTGATGGAGATTTTTCGCTGGAAGATGCTCCATGGTCGGGTAGACCAGTTGACAGTGATCAAATCGAGACATTAATTGAGAACAATCAACGTTATACCACGTGGGAGATAGCCAAATATCAAAATATCAAAATATCCAAAACAAGCGTTGAAAATCATTTGCACCAGCTTGATTATGTTCATTGCTTTGATGTTTGGGTTCCACATAAGTTAAGCAAAAAAAAAACCTTCTTGGCCGTATTTCCTTACGTGATTCTCTACAAACGTAATGAAAACATTCCATTTTTAAAACAAATTGTGATGGATGATGAAAAGTGGATACTGTACAATAATGTGGAATGGCAGAGATCATGAGTCAAGCGAAATGAACCACCACCAACCACACCAAAGGCCGGTCTTCATCTAAAGAAGGTGATGTTGTATATACGGTGGGATTGGAAAGGAGTCCTCTATTATGAGCTCCTTCTGGAAAACCAAACAATTAATTCCAACAAGTACTGCTCCCAATTAGACCAACTGAAAGTAGCACTCCACAAAAAGCGTCCGGAATTAGTCAACAGAAAACACATAATCTTCCATCAGGATAACGCAAGACTGCATGTTTCTTTGATGGCCACACAAAAACTCTCACAGCTTGGCTGCGAAGTCCTGATTCATCCACCGTATTCACCAGACATTGCACCTTTGGATTTCCATTTATTTCGGTCTTTACAAAATTCTCTTAATGGAAAAAATTTCAATTCCCTGCAAGACTATAAAAGGCACCTGGAACAGTTCTTTGCTCAAAAAGATAAGTTTTGGGAAGATGGAATTATGAAGTTGCCTAAAAAATGGCATAAGGTAGTGGAACAAAAAGGTGAATATGTTGTTCAGTAAAGTTCTCGGTGAATGTGAAAAATGTGTCTTTTTACTTAAAAACCGAAGGCACTTTTTGGCCAGCCCAATAGTTACAACAGAGATCCTATGGCTGTTGTTGTGCTGACACCACAGGCCTGCAAGCCTTGTAGTTGCCCAGCCTCGAGGCTAAAGAAAGAGCCCATAGACAGTGACAGAGACATCAATGGTTTATTGGTCAGAGGGATCTTACACAGAGTCCTGGAGCGACACCCCCACCATTTACAGCAGACAGTGGGCAGGACATGGCAGCAGTCTTCACTACTAAGGGGAGAAGGAGGCTACAATTTATAGGGGGGAACTGATGTCAGGTGGGATTCTCAGTTAACAAGGACTAATTAAGGCCTATAATTAAGAGGATTGGATAGTCACGTGAGTGAAGCAGGGACTGGTTGAACAGGGGGATCTACAGAGAGCAAGAGAACAGCCATCTTGAATGGCCTAACCATACAGCTGTCATAGCTGAAACTATTTACTATCTGGACCCGGACACAGAAGAAGTTTGCCAACCCCTGGTCTAGAGTCATGGAGTTGTCAAGCTGCAGCAGTATCTCCTGGGACAAGCTGAGTGTTCTAAAATAGACCACGGGATTCTGTGAAGGGTAGAATCAACCACAGGCAGTGAAAATGTCCACATATGGGGGGATATGGACTCTTCTATCCTTTCAGCCAGCTGAACCACAATTGCTCCCATCAATCTAGCATTTTCCACTAAAATGGCAAGTGGATCTGGGCTTATCAGTCTATACCACCAGCTGCCTGCAGAATCAGTTAATAAATGAAAGATCTTATTCCACAGCTAACCTAGAAGTGGATATCTGTGGGATCAATCTGAATCTGTGGAGGAAAAGGTTGAAAAAAACAGTATTCATAGAAGTGAAGTGGATCAGAGGTGAACAGAGAACCCAGAACAACAGGGCAACAACATTGGAGTAAGTAAAAAAAAAATCAGAGTCTGATAGAATAAAAGGCCTAGGAAGCAAGCTGAGAAGAGGTGAAGCATGTTCCAAGACTGACATCTGCCCACAGCTAAGTTCAAAGCTACCACGTTCTGGTGGTGGGGGCATCCCTTGTATGTTCACCATACACACTCCCATGGGACTAGTGCTATTTTAATCAAATAGCGACCAGATTTTCTTATCTTTATTTTAATTTAAGAAGTGGCTTCCTTTTTCTCAACTATTTGTTTCTCAAGGAACACTATAGCTTAACAACTTTCCCATGGGAGCAGTTTTCTAGCAGTAAAGGAATGCAGAAATTGAAGAATTCACTTTATTAGAGTCAACTATACTGAATCACCTTAACCTGTAAAACATTAGAGAGGCAGAATTAAGTTTATTTCTTCATCCTACTGTAAAAATAACATCTTTATACTTATTAAGCCTTGGACATATAAGTATTTAAAAGACATTTACTTTACTAACTTTCAAGGTTACTTGTTAAGATTATAGTCAAAACTCCAATATTTGATTATAATCTACAAGAACACTATATGTGTGAAGACTTGTCTTTGAGATTTTCTTGGAAGCTTCAAGATTAATTCTGACATAAATTCTATTGATAGAAAAAACAGCAAGGATGAAAAAAAGAAGCTTGGAGATAAAACCAAAGAAATATAAGTAAATGGCATCATGCTTATTCAAAATGACCTATAAAAATGACAGAAATCAACCACAAACAAATGAAACTTGAATTATTTTCTGAAAGAAACAAAGGAAATTATATTCTAGGAGGCTAAGAAGCCAAAGCAGGTCCTCTCCCTGCTACCTGGAAGTCGATCAGATCTCTCTGTAGAAATGAACCCTTTGGGCATCAAGTCATCTATTTTTTTTTCCCTTGGCTAAAAGAGAGGAGAAAGAAATTATGCTGAGAGTGCAGTATGGCAGAGAGGTTCTGCATAGGAGTCAAGGAGAAAAGAAGAACATGGTGCTGAGAGGAGTAAGGATTAACAGTTTCCATCCAGACACTTGGACAAGGAGAGGAAGGAGATTAGGGGAAAAGCCAAAAGGGGTTGTTCTCATAAGGAACTTTATGTGATTCTAGGTACATGCTTCATTGGGACCCATATGACAGAGTGAAGCACAGTTAGGAAGAGAGGTAATCTCCCCTCTTATGAAGGAGCCCAGTTCTGCTACCTTGAGGATTCAAAGCTTTAGAGGCATTGGGACCTTGGCATGTCCATTTCTAGTCTTAAAATGGGTATTATTGGCAGTTACCTTCCACACATCAACAAGATGCAACCAGGCAAAATGGAAAAACATGGTGGATAGACTGCTTTGGGGGCATTGGTGAGTCAAACCTCAGAGACTCCAAAAATTGGAGATGAAGAGAAGAGCAGCAGAGAAGCTTTGAAGGAAAATCTCTATTCTAGCTTAAGTAAGTGAGGGCAATTATAAGAACCCTGGCTTCCTGCTACTAACAGAACTTCCTTTGAACTTTCAGCCACTGAGGAGATAGGAGGCCAGGGAATCAGATGACATAAGGAAGACAAGCATCGGGCCTACACAGCCCATGCTCAAGGGAACTGGAAACTGTGAGGCCCCACAGAGGCTAGAGTATTATTCTGAGACTAGTTTGTGGTCTGGAAATTGGAAAGCTCCATTAAAACCATGGTAACTAGGTAATCTTACTGTCCCTCAACAGCAGGAGTTTGTGGATCTAAACTTGAAAACTGCTCCGAAGGAACTTTCCTCCATGTCCCTAATTCTTTCTGTGTGTCTTTCAGCTTTGTACATGATATAACTGTTTAACGGTAGGTAACTGAATAACTCTCCCCAAAGTCAGTTCCCCAAAGAGAGGATGGCAATTGGACCAATTCACCAACATCCCCAGAGGCAGAGCTCTCATGACAGATTGCCTCACAGGCTTCTTGCCAACCTATAACTGTCAATAAGACAGTTGCCCATCCTGATAAAGTCAGCTGTGATCAGGGTGGAAAGGTGACTAGTCATTAGATGCAGAGTTAACAAAAAAGGAACCCTTAAAAAGGAGACAATGGAAAGATAATAGTTTTTAGGGCTGTTCACAAATATTCCCATTCTCCTGGGCACAGGGCAAGATCACACATCTAGCTAGCATCCCCACTGACCACATAACTTTCTCTGACAAAAGCAATGTGAGTGGAAGTGACATATGTCATATCCAGGTGGACATTTTAGGAGCCCTTGCAAGATTCATAATGTTCTCTTTCGCTGTTGTAACCATAGTGGAAATAAATATTGAGATGGAATCTACATTAGCCTGGGTCCCTGAGTGCCTGTATTAAAGCAGAGACCCCCAGCCAACTCACATTAAAAATGTAGCTTGACAATCCCACTACTGGGCATATACCCTGAGAAAACCGTAATTCAAAAAGAGACAAGTACCACAATGTTCATTGCAGCATTATTTACAATAGCCAGGACATGGAAGCAACCTAAGTGTCCATCGACAGATGAATGGTTAAAGATGTGGCACATATATACAATGGAATATTACTCAGCCATAAAAGAAATGAAAGTGAGTTATTTGTAGTGAGGTGGATGGATCTAGAGTCTGTCATACAGAGTGAAGTAAGTCAGAAAGAGAAAAACAAATACTGTATGCTAACACATATATATGGAATCTAAAAAACAAAAAAAAATGGTTTTGACAAACCTAGGGGCAGGATAGGAATAAAGCTGCAGACGTAGAGAATGGACTTGAGGACACAGGGAGGGGGAAGGGTAAGCCGGGACGAACTGAGAAAGTAGCACTGACATATATACACTACCAACTGTAAAACAGATAGCTAGTGGGAAGCAGCTGCATCGCACAGGGAGATCAGCTCGGTGCCCTGTGTCCACCTAGAGGGGTGGGATAGGGAGGGTGGGAGGGAGATGCAAGAGGGAGGGGATATGGGGATATATATATATACATATAGCTGATTTAATTTGCTATACAGCAGAAACTAACACACCATTGTAAAGCAATTATACTCCAATAAAGATGTTAAAAAATAAAATAAAATGAAGGGGAGGCAGCCCTTAAGAAATGGGGGGGAAAAATGTAGCTTGAGCAGGAAACGAACTTTTGTTAAGCCTCAGAGATTTGGGAGTTGTCTTATCACAGCATAGCCTAGCTTATGCTGACTGATAAAAAGTTGAGCAGATATTCTTCAACTTGACCCAATGAGTATTATAGAGTATATAAAAACCATCCCTAAGGGACTCCCAGAAATAGATGTGAAACACTATTGAAGTGGAAACCTTGAAAAGGCTAGGAGGTCCTATAAGAGTTAGAGGTGGGAACCAGAGGAATAATGTTTATTACTATTGATCTAACTCTATATTCACCACTTGAAAACATGGGATATATTTACATCAGAAAATATATTTGAACCTTTGCCCCCAAAAAGATCTTCTATCTCACAGGAGATAACATTATAAGGAGCTTGTTATTGCTCTTATCTTAAAGTATTTTAAATTAATCCTTCTAGCTCACAATCGACATGAATCTGACACATAGCAAATTGTATTTTGTGACAAATAAGATTATAGACAGTTCCATTATGTAATGACTGTAGCATGATTTAGCAGTTTGTATCTCCTTCAGAGAGCATACAACATAGAGATGTAAATTCTCTTCATCGCAATTCTGCATAAATAGACTTTCTGCACTGCATTGCCAAACTTGGATCTTGAAAGTGATAAAGTACAGATGCCTACAGTTGCAATCATAAAAATGTAATTGCTGAGAAAAAAATTATTTCTGATCCATTGGAGGAATTTATTACAGAAGGATGCAACTGTGTAAGTTATCACACACAGAAAATGAAAGTGAATGACTGAAATATATCCCAGGCTGAACATCCCTGCAAAATGACCTAGTGATTTACCTATCTCCAAGAGAAAAAAAAATAGATTAAAGATAAATCAGGTTTGGTGGGGAAGACTCTGGTAACTATAAAAAGAGCAGAATAAAGATTTATGAATAAATGAATTTAGAAGTCAGAGTGACATAATAGTATCTATGACCAATTACTCCAAAAATTAAAACATAATTTTCACTTTGAGTTATATACAGAGATGGTAAGTAATTTCTGTGGAACCTTGAAAGCAAAGAATATAACATGAAGATAAATAATGATGAAAGGTGAAAATTTTTTAATGGGGTTACTAAACTGATAATATTATCTGGTGGCATTATGAACTAAAAATCATTAACTTCTTTTGGAATGTTTCCCACTATAATCGAAGACTATATGACATGCTTAAAATAAACCATGTAACTATTTCAAATTAAACACTCTCTGAAAAAAAGGAATATGATATTCAGTATGATGCTATTCTAGGGAAAAAACATTTAATATAATTTAATGGAATTTTTTACTTGTATTAATAGGTAATACATGATCAAAGTGACAGATACAAGAAGGTTATGCATCAAATCCAAAAATGTTAGTTATTTTAAAGTAATAACTTTGAAATGTACTGTTTTTTATAAGGAGAAACCCATTATAATGAAAATCAAGAGTGTATGCAAATAATTTTGTTGTACAAAAATTCTCCTTTATGAGATAGTTCCTGAACATAGTAAATATTCTATAAATTATTAACATTTTTAATTTCATTTTACTTGAGTATTACTAAGATCTAGAAACTTTTCTTCTGAGATATTGGTGAAGTAGTATACCAAACTTCCTTGAAGATAAAATTAGCAATTCCACTTTCATGTAACTGAGAACTATCTGGCATACAATAAGTACTAATTTCCCTTCCCCTGACTCATTTACTTGCAGATCATGAAAAGTCTGAATCCAGGCATCACATTAAAAGCCCTCTAAAATTAGCATAATCACACTTTTCAAAAGAGTTAAATTTCTTCCAATCAAGGTTATTTTCACCCTTCAGGTAATTTTCACCCTTCTAATTTTCTAGGTGGATTCAATAAATGTTTATAGATTAAATAGTTTTTAAACATGCCAGAAAAATACACATATATTGTGAACAGCATACTCTTTAATGTGAATTTACTGAGAAAACTCTCTATTGACCGCTATATCAAGGTACTTGAATAAAGCAAAACATCTATTGATTTCATCTAGAATATAAAAAGTAGTTTCTCCATAATGATACTTTCTCTGTTCCTAAGAAATATGTCAGCAGCCTTTGTGATTAACAAATCTTAAGTCCAGCTCTAACGTTCCATAGTTATAGTACAAATAGGGTTATGCAGTGGCATTAATGTACTTGCCTTTACCAGCCGTCTCCAAAATGAAGGTCATTTCCCCACTCCACCCCCATTAATTGCACTGGAACAAAATCGGAAATAAATTGTGAGAACTCGTTTAATAACGTCTCCAAACTCTTCCAAAAAATTGCAGAGGAAGGAAAACTCCCAAACTCATTCTATGAGGCCACCATCACCCTGATACCAAAACCAGACAAAGATACTACAAAAAAAGAAAATTACAGACCAATCTCACTGATGAATATAGGTGCAAAAATCCTCAACAAAATACTAGCATACAGAATCCAACAACACATTAAAAGGATCATACACCATAATCAAGTGGGATTTATCCCAGAGATGCAAGGATTCTTCAATATATGCAAATCAATCAATGTGATACACCATATTAACAGATTAAAGAATAAAAACCATATGATCATTTCAATAGATGCAGAAAAAGCTTTTGACAAAATTCAACACCCATTTATCATAAAAACTCTCCAGAAAGTGGGCATAGAGGGAACCTACTTCAACATAATAAAGACTGTATACGACAAACCCACAGCAAACATCATTCTCAATGGTGAAAAACTGAAAGCATTTCCTCTAGGTCAGGAACAAGGCAAGGATGTCCACTCTCACCACTGTTATTCAACATAGTTCTGGAAGTCCTAGCCACAGCAATCAGAGAAGAAAAAGAAATAAAAGGAATACAAATTGGAAAAGAAGAAATAAAACCGTCACTGTTTGCAGATGACATGATACTATACACAGAGAATCCTAAAGATGCCAGCAGAAAACTACTAGAGCTAATCAATGAATTTGGTAAAGTTGCAGGATACAAAATTAATGCACAGAAATCTCTCGCATTCCTATACACTAATGATGAAAAATCTGAAAGAGAAATTAAGGAAACACTGCCGTTTACCATTGCAACAAAAAGAATAAAATACCTAGAAATAAACCTACCTAGGGAGACAAAAGACCTGTATGCAGAAAACTATAAGACACTGATGAAAGAAATTAAAGATGATACCAACAGATGGACAGATATACCATGTTCTTGGATTGGAAGAATCAATATTGTGAAAATGACTATACTACCCAAAGCAATGTAAAGATTCAATGCAATCCCTATCAAATTACCAATGGCATTTTTTACAGAACTAGAACAAAAAATCTTAAAATTTGTATGGAGACACAAAAGACCCCGAATAGCCAAAGCAGTCTTGAGGGAAAAAAACATCGCTGGAGGAATCAGACTCCCTGACTTCAGACTATACTACAAAGCTACAGTAATCAAGACAATATGGTACTGGCACAAAACCAGAAATATACATCAATGGAACAGGATAGAAAGCCCAGAGATAAACCCATACACATATGGTCACCTTATTTTTGATAAAGGAGGCAAGAATATACAATGGAAGACAGCCTCTTCAATAAGTGGTGCTGGGAAAATGGACAGCTACATGTAAAAGAATGAAATTAGAACACTCCCTAACACCATACACAAAAATAAACTCAAAATGGATTAAGGACCTACATGTAAGGCCAGACACTATAAAACTCTTAGAGGAAAACATATGGAGAACACTCCATGATATAAATCACAGCAAGATCTTTTTTGACCCACCTCCTAGAGAAATGGAAATAAAAACACAAATAAACAAATGGGACCTAATGAAACTTAAAAGCTTTTGCACAGCAAAGGAAAGCATAAACAAGACAAAAAGACAACCCTCAGAATGGGAGAAAATATTTGCAAATGAAACAACTGACAAAGGATTAACCTCCAAAATTTACAAGCAGCTCATGCAGCTGAATATCACAAAAACAAACAACCCAATCCAAAAATGGGCAGAAGACCTAAATAGAGACTTCTCCAAAGAAGATATACAGATTGCTAACAAACACATGAAAGAATGCTCAACCAAGTGCAAATCAAAACTACAATGAGGTATCACCTCACACCAGTTAGAATGGGCATCATCAGGAAATCTACAAACAACAAATGCTGGAGAGGGTGTGGAGAAAAGGGAACCCTCTTGCACTGTTGGTGAGAATGTAAATTGATACAGCCACTATGGAGAACAATATGGAGGTTCCTTAAAGAACTAAAAATAGAATTACCATATGACCCAGCAATCCCACTACTGGGCATATACCCAGAGAAAACCATAATTCAAAAAGAGTCATGTACCACAATGTTCACTGAAGCACTATTTACAAAGCCAGGACATGGAAGCAACCTAAATGCCCATCGACAGATGAATGGATAAAGAAGATGTGGTACATATATACAATGGAATATTACTCAGCCATAAAAAGGAACGAAATTGGGTCATTTGTAGAGACGTGGATGCATCTAGAGACTGTCATACAGAGTGAAGTAAGTCAGAAAGAGAAAAACGAATACCATATATTAACGCATATATGTGGAACCTAGAAAATGGTACAGATGAACCGGTTTGCAGAGCAGAAATTGAGACATGGAAGTAGAGAAAAAAACGCATGGACACCAAGGGGGGTAGCAGCAAGGGGTGGGGGGTTGTGATGTGATGAATTGGGAGATTGGGATTGACATGTATACACTGATGTGTATAAAATGGATGAGTAATAAGAAAAAAATTTTTAATTAAAACAAACAAACAAACAAAAAAAACCTTCTCCAAAAAACTTGGTAATATATATGAAAAAGCATAAAAATTCTCTTATCTTGGCCACTTACTTTTACATTTAGTAACTAATTCTAAGGAAAGAATTTGAACAGATGACAAAAATTTATGTACAAAGATGTTCAGAAGAGCATTATTTATAATGGTAAAAAACAGAAACAACCTAAATGTCCAAAAACAAGAGGCTACTTTAAAAAACTATGGTGCAGGGCTTCCCTGGTGGCTCAGTGGTTAAGAATCCACCTGCCAATGCAGGGACATGGGTTCAAGCCCTGGTCCAGGAAGATCCCACATGCCGCGGAGCAACTAAGCCCGTGCACCACAACTACTGAGCCTGCGCTCTAGAGCCTGCAAGCACAACTGCTGAGCCCGCATGCCACAACTACTGAAGCCCACGCTCCTAGAGCCTGTGCTCCGCAACAAGAGAAGCCACCACAATGAGAAGCCCCCACTCGCCGCAACTAGAGAAAGCCCCACGCGCAGCAACGGAGACCCAATGCAGCCAGAACCAATAAATAAATAAAATAAAATAATAAAATAAATAAATTTTAAAAAAAAACTATGGTGCAGCCATATAAAGGATAATTAAACAGCAGTTTTGTTAAATCATGCTTACAAAGAATGAGGAAATTATTAAAATATCATTTTAAATAGAAGAGTGAGATAAAAGCTACATATACAGTACCATCTCCACCTTGTATATATATATGCTTTATATATTTAAGATATATCTACATTCTATAATATTATAAAGTACTAAGAAGATAACAAAAATCACCCATAATTTTACTGTACTGGAAGTACATGCATCACAATATTAATGTTTACCTCTTACTGTTAAAATTGTATTTTTTTATTTTCTGGTTTTTCGTTGGGTTTTTGTTTTGTTTTGCTTTTCCAATTTTTTTAGTGAACTCTATTAGAAAAACAATGAACATGTTTGTTTGTTTCTTTTTAACATGAGACCATTCTGTGGGTGGCTAAGACAGGGACTTCAATGGAGTCTCAGAATCATCTAGTATCAATTTCATACCAGATATTAGTGCCTTTTAGATGCCAAAGTTCATGACTAAGCTATCATCAGTGAGGCACTTGTTTTGAATTGTCTTTCCAGTAAGAGATATCGACTGTGCTAAGTAAAAATGTGTACAAAGCCTATTCTCAGAGCTACTCCCCTCCCCACCATCCACCTCACAAAGAAGACAAGCAGATTTTTAAATTATCAGAGGTAAGATCACTGTTGATTCTCACTTAAGAAACCCTGAGTACTTCAAGGCCTTAGAAAAAGAGACAATTTGTCTTAGGACGTATGATGTAAGGTAGGCCTAAAGGGGGGTTTCCTCGCAAATTTTGGGTTAAAAACAAGAAATTTAAATCTATACTATAGTATAAGTTTCTTCAAGCTCTGCTTTAAGAAAAGCCTATGAATAAAATCTGGGCTTACATAATAAATAAGTCGGAGAATCATTATGCATATTATCAAGGAATTATTTACTTTATGAAAGACTTTATCACAGAATGCCTTAAATATCTGCTTTTCTCATACATTTTGGTATTTCAAAAATAATTTCCTATTTGACAAATGAGCCACCATGTGCTTTGGGGCAAGTCACTGAAATTCTCTAGGCTGTTTCCTCATCTATGTAACAAGGATGGTTTTAACCATGCTGCCTGCCTCACTCAGTTTTCATGACTATCAAACAAGAAAATTTACATAAAGGTACTCTGAAAATCGCATATGCATATTATTACTTCTGTTGCTTTTAAAAGAGAATCTGGGGAGGAACTTTCAGAATTTTATCATTATTATTACTAAATACATAATTTTGTACACTTTAAAAACATTTTGAAGGACAATTTGAGATAATAATTCATTCTACAAAAATCAAATCTTTCCTTGGTTCATTATCTATTTTTCCTATGTTTTTTAGTTCTTTTGCAGTTACTACACGTTGTAATTTCCATGGTATTAATACCTGGATTATGAGAGGCTCCAGCAGCTTCTCTACAGTGAATGTCTGGACCTGCAGATCCTGAGGATTGACATTCAGTGTGATTGGTATTTCAGCTGACATGACTGCCTGTGCACAAAAACAAAAAGACACTTATTAATAAAGAAAAATACTTTCAAAAGGAAAGCACTAATGAAAATCATAGTGTACGTGAGATTAGTATTCAAGCACCTCCTCCTGCTATCAGTTGTAGCCCTCAGAGGACCAGGGTGCCAAGTCCACCGACAGAGAAACAAGATACTCCCCAACTGTTCTCTGAGGTCATGCTTCTGGGCTTAGGTCCTCTGACAAATTAATCTACGCTAGTATGTTCATGACTGAAATAATAACCAGCCAAGGTGACTTTGCATTTGATCAGGAGTCTTAAGTGAAAAAGAATGGCTGAGTTGGTGAGACATATCTTACAGCAAGCAAGTGCTTTGACTTCCATGAAATCATAGCACTGAGACAGCCGGAGACCATACTTTGCCTATTGTTAATGACAACTCAGATGAGGAATCAGGTAGGAATTTGGAAGACAGGTGCTATGTCTCTATTTGTCTGGGGAATTGTTTGAGGGTTTTGATTTGGAGAAGAAAGTTCGGGGCAATTTACTTTCCTGTACAGAAAAAAAACTAATATAAATTGGCATAGTTATCATAAACTGACAAATCTGAGAAGGCATTGATATTTGGGCAAGACAAAATAAGAAAAAAATTGCAAGCCATCCTTTAAGACATGAACATTAATCTTAAAAGTCGATGCAGTGAGATTTTTGCATAAGAATACATATATATATCAAATGACCATATGTGGAATTTCATAACATATTCAAAGTAACACATCCGCCATGAAGACTATTACCCAAATCACTAAGCCCACAATTTGTATTAACTTGTTCAAAGTCAATAATCACCCAGCAAGTATTTACTGAAGGTTCACAGAGATAAACAGTAAGAAACACATCTATCCTATATATAACTTAGCCTATTAAAAATAAACTTAGAGTCTTAGAGTCTACAGGAATGTGTGTTATTATCAATGCACAAATCCTGCCATTTAACTGTTACCTATATTCTTTCAAAGTTTCCTATATTTGCAGGCTAAGAGAACATAAGAATCTGCCCCTAGAAAATATCTTGATATTCCCTATGATACTCATGGAAACTAAAACAAAAAAAGAATTATAATGTATTACTTTTACTTTAGTTTCTCTATTTATTATTTTAGATATAAGGGCAGATAATTGTTTTGTTTTTAGTTGACTGGTTGATTCTATGAATGGACTATGGATGGATAGATGAATGAGTGAAAGAATGAATGAATAAATGAGGACACATTTTCATGGTGTCTCTTTTATCCAGAATGAGTCCTTTTAAGACTCCTCTCACTCTCAGTGATTCTAGGAAAGAAGATTGTTCTTTTTCCTATACCTATGCCTCCAACCCCTAAGGGAAATCAGAATCTCAGTGTAGGGCCCATGTTCCCTCCCAACTTCTTCCCCTGAGAGTCTACCCCCATTCTCCTCCTACCCTTTCTCAACTCCCACTGGTCTAGTTCCATAAAATCAGCATCTCTTTGCTCTTCAACCTCTCCCACTCACTGGACCCTTCCCCTGGATCCATAAATGTGTTACTGTATATAACCAAAGATAATCATGACGTCTTTGTGTACATGTAAGTGAAAAGGTCAGTGCTTCACCAAGGCCTTTCCACACCATATATCTGATATATGTGCAGAGAGAGATGGACAAACAAAACCACCCTATAACAAAACATCTGCCTTATTGGCTCTTATCTTGATGTAATCTAATTCTTAGATTAGTAATAACAATTTTTTTAAATAGAGGCAAATATTATAGAACCTAGAAGTCTTACTGCTCTCCAAATATTGGGCTGGCCAAGAGGTTCGTTCGGTTTTTTCCATAAGATGGCTCTAGTAGCACTTAGTTGTCTTTAACTTCATTCAAAACAATTTTGTTAGATTGTATGTGACAGCTGTCATATCAGCATGCATTTAAAAAAAGACATCAAAATTGGTGAATTTTTGTGTACCCATTTTAATATTGAAGATGGAAGAAAAAAGGCAACATTTTCAGCATACTATGCTTTATTTCAAGAAAGGTAATAAAAACAACCGAAATGCAAAAAAAAAGATTTGTGCAGCATATGGAGAAGGTGCTGTGAATGATCAAACATGTCAAAAGTGGTTTGCGAGGTTCCGTACTGGAGATTTCTTGCTGTACGATGCTCCACGGCCGGGCAGACCAGTTGAAGTTGACAGCGATGAAACAGGGACATTAACTGAGAACAATCAATGTTATACCATGTCGGAGATAGCCGACATACTCAAAATATCCAAATCAAGTGTTGAAAATCATTTGCACCATCTTGGTTATGTTCATTGCTTTGATGTTTGGGTTCCACATAAGTTAAGCAAAAAAAACCTTCCTGACCATTTTTCCTCATGCAATTCTCTACTTAAACGTAATGAAAATGTTCCATTTTTGAAACAAATCGTGACCAGTAATGAAAAAGTGGATACTGTACAATAATGTGGAATGGAAGTGATCGTGGGGCAAGCGAAATGAACCACCACCAACCACACCAAAGGCCGGTCTTCATCCAAAGAAGGTCATGTTGTGTATGTGGTGGGATTGGAAGGGAGTCTTCTATTATGAGCTCCTTCTGGAAAACCAAACGATTAATTCCAACAAGTACTGCTCCCAAGTAGACCAACAGAAAACAGCACTTGATGAAAAGCATCCAGAATTAGTCAACAGAAAGCTCATAATCTTCCATCAGGATAACGCAGGACTGCATGTTTCTTTGACGACAAGGCAAAAACTGTTACAGCTTGGCTGGGAAGTTCTGATTCATCTGCTGTATTCAGCAGACATTGCACCTTCAGATTTCCATTTATTTCGGTCTTTACAAAATTCTCTTAATGGAAAAAATTTCAATTCCCTGGAAGACTATAAAAGGCACCTGGAACAGTTCTTTGCTCAAAAAGATTAAAACTTTTGGGAAGAAGGAATTATGAAGTTGCCTAAAAAATGGCAGAAGGTAGTAGAACAAAAGGGTGAATACGTTGTTCAATAAAGTTCTTGGTGAAAATGAAAAACGTGTTTTTATTTTTACTTAAAACCCAAAGGTACTTTTTGGCCAACCCAATATATGCCACATGGCTACACTCCATGATTCTCTTACTGCAAAAATGGATATGTGAAGTATTCTTGAGAATAATAGGAATCTGCCAAAGACTGTCCCCAGTGACTTACCATAGAAATTTGTACATAGTCAAAATAGTGAATTTCAAATATGCTTATAATCAAATATACTCATAATATTTATAATTCTTTCATGTGTCTTCAGCAAAGTTTGATATTAAAAACAAAGATAATTATGCTGAAAGTTTCAAAGGAACAATTATGACAAATCTAATAATTTAAAGCATTTAAATACAACTGTATACTCCAAAATTGACTATACTATTAAAAACACTAATACATACTAATCACTTTGTGTATAGTATCAAAACATTTTCTAGTCAACTCAGGAAATTGATTTGGAGATCAAGGTAATAATAGGCAGAAAACTATAGAATTTTGCAAATGAAGTCAAAGCAAGGTCAAAGTCCCACAAATTGTTAGACCTCTTGTAGCAATAACACAATGTGAATCCAAAACAAAAATTCTACTAGGGTGTGGATATTATACCCCAAGGCGTTTGCATTTTATAATCCACAAAATTTTAAGAGTTAGAAAGTACCTCCCAAACAAATCAAGGACACCTCCTACAGCGTCCTTCATTTCAACAATGTACTGGGCTTGGATGAATAGAAATGAGATGCTCACTATACCATTAGATGCCAGTGATTACTTTTATGAAGTTCTTCCTTATGTTGAGTTGAAACCTGCCACTTTTCAACTTCTATCCAATAGAGACAGTTTC
Source organism: Eschrichtius robustus (assembly GCF_028021215.1). Lineage (NCBI taxonomy): Eukaryota > Metazoa > Chordata > Mammalia > Artiodactyla > Eschrichtiidae > Eschrichtius > Eschrichtius robustus. Next base: position 73,311,683 of record NC_090830.1, read on the forward strand.
GTAAAGTAGGAAAGGTACAGGTTTGGAGACAGGCAGACTAGATTAAAATCCCAGTTTTCAGAATCAAAGGGAGGGAAACAAATCTCTTGACAGCAGTAATAGATGTCTCCAGGCATAGTCCTTAAGGCAGAACAAAGTACCCATGTGGATCCTTCCCGTCTCCCCAAGTTGTCTTTGTCCATAATGCCTGAATTTTCTTTACTCCACTTTATTCCTTGCTTTAAATTATTTATTTATTTATTTTATTTTTTTTATTTTATTATTTTTAGCTGTGTTGGGTCTTCACCTCCGTGCAAGGGCACTCTCCACTTGCGGCAAGCGGGGGCCACCCCTCATCGCGGTGCGCGAGCCTCTCACAATCCCGGCCTCTCCCGCTGCGGAGCACAGGCCCCAGACGCGCAGGCCCAGCAGCCGTGGCCCACGGGCCCAGCCGCTCCACGGCACGCGGGATCCCCCCACACCAGGGCCCGAACCCGCGTCCCCCGCATCGGCAGGCAGACTCCCAACCACTGCACCACCAGGGAAGCCCTATTCCTTGATTTAAATTGAGCTTATAGCAATTTTAAATTCATTTAGTTAACAAGCATTTCATTTTTAAATGCAGTTAACTCTGAGAGGTCATGGGGGACACACATTCAATCATGCTTTGGAAGAGTACATGAGACCAAGGTGATGTGTCCTCCCAGAGCCCATATGTACCCTGACACACTCAGGGTATCCAGTACCCCCACCTCTCTGCTCAATCAGCCCAAGCCTACTTCCAGTGCCTATGCCAGCCTCTTCCTGCAATCCATCCTTCCAAGAGTGAATTACAACATGCCCATCCTTATACCTGAGAGGTAGCCAAGAGGCAGCTGTTTGCTGATGAGTATGCATGGAGCTTGGACTTGCAAGCTGGGCTGTCCACCTGCATGTACCCAAGGCCTCTCAAGTGCAAGACAGAGCCACAAGTGGAAAGAAAAGGAAGCTGACCATCAAGGTCAGGGGTGAGCTCCCCATCCACCACCTCATTCTAACAAGAAATTTCAAAGAGTACAAGAATTCTAAATACATATCTATACCTTCCAGGTCATTTTGAAGCCATATTTCTCAAGGTAGAAGGATAGGAGGATAGAACCTACTTTAGCAGCTTGTTAGCTTGACTTGTAGCTTTTACATATGTAAGTATGGTATGCAGGCCTCCATTTTATACTTTCAATCTGCTCACTACAAATGTTAAGGATCGGCCTGCCCAAACTTTCTAGAACTCCATATCACCAAGTTCTTTCTTTTTGGTCAGATTTGCTCTTTCATTGTTTCCGCAATCTTCTAAGACATGCAGTTGACACAGAGGTAGGGTAAAAAGTCATCAGTTCTTCCACTTTTAGAAGACTTCCGAGCTTCTATAACAAAATTACTTCTCTTTTCCTCTCTTTTTTCCCCTCATTCAAATGCTCTCTGTTATTATTTTTTCCTTAAGTTTATAGGTTTCCATGCAAGAGTATATGTATATTTCTTTACTGTTTTTATTAAAATTATTTTTGTGATCATTCAACATTACATTCATGAGAAAATAAATAAGGACATAAACAATTTAAATACTCAAAAAACACAACAAAATTCATATTGATGACCTGGGTGGTGGCAGCAGAAGTGGACAGAAGTGGTCAGATTATAGATATATTGTGAGCCAATAGGAATTCCTGACATACTGAACACAGGATAAAAAGAACGCAAGATGTCTTTAAGTTTTTTGTCTGAAGCAACTGGAAGGACGGAGTTGCCATTAACTGAGGTAGAGATTGCTGCAGAGGAGGAACAGGAAGATGAAGAGCCCAGTTTGGGACATGATAAATTTGAGATGCATGTTAGACATCCATGCGAAGATGTTAAGTAGGCAGTTGGATATATGAGAGCAGAGTTTGGGAGAGAAGTCTGGGATGAAAATACAAATTTCAGAGTTGTCAGCATAAAGGTGGATGGAATGAGACAACCAAGGAGGAAGTAGACAGGAGGAGACAGGTCAGAGTCAAAGGACTATTGTGAGTGAACGGAAATATAGGCAGTGGTATTCAGAGGTTTATAGAATTAAGATTTGTCTTTGAGGGACTTCCCTGGTGGTCCAGTGGCGAAGACTCTGCACTCCCAATGCAGCAATCCCTGGTCAGGGAACTAGATCCTACATGCCACAATAAGAGTTCGCATGACACAATAAGAGTTCACATGCCACAACTAAAGATCCCATGTGCCACAACTAAAGATCCCGTGTGCCACAACTAAGACCCAGCATAGCCAAATTAATTAATTAATTATTTTTTTAAAAATTTGCCTTTGATTGAACTAGTAAAATATGGCTCTTCTGGCAGACCAATTAGAAAAAGGGTAAACATAGCCCAGTAGGTATTAGCAGGAAGGCCCCCAGTTTGTCCAGCAGAGGGAGGGCTAGATTTCAGCTCCACTCAGCCCCTCAGCAGGGCAATATGCAGCAGCCAGTGTGAGACACACTGCTGCTCCCCTACTCCCACTGTCTGCTAAAGGATTCCTAAATTCTCCTACATTTCATCACCATTGGATCTCAGTAATTAAGAGCACTGGCTTTGAAGTTGGACTGCCTGGGTGAGAATCTAGGCTCTGTTCCTTGCTCACTGCTGACTTTAGACAAGCTAGTAAACCTCCTTAAACATCAATTTTATCATCTGTAAAATGAGAATAATAAGAGTACCCTCTTCAAAAGGATCCTGAAGATTAAAATTAAAAATCCATATAAAAGTCATAACTTAGCCCATGCTTCAGACACCTACCAAGGGCTGAACAAATATTAGTTGATATTATTATCCCCTTTTCAACAGGAAAGCAGAATCTACTTGTCTACATTTAGGTTAAACATATCGCTTTCATCTATAGAGCTTGTAATTATTATTCAAGAATGCAAGAATGCTTTCACTCTTAGTTCCCATAACTAAAGGGCTTAAAACAAAGCTTCCCTCTGGTGACTCATTTCATTGGATCTCTTGACTTCAAAATCTAAGGCATATTTCTTACATGTGCATTAATTAGAAATGCAACATGCCTAAATACTCTTTAAAAAAAATTCCTAATGCATAACGGCCTCATAAAGGATCTTGAGCCCTTTGAAAGCAATTCCAGAGTGACACATAAAAGGTATGCACTAAAGTTAGGGCTACAATTGTTAAATGCACTACATGTCCAGATCCCCAAGACTCTGAACTTTTTATTTCCTTAACTTCCACAAATTCTGGGTTTCAACACGATAAAAAAAGTTACATTTCATAATAAAAAGTAAATATCTTTAGCATGTTAAATTCAAACTTTCAAAAGCTTCTTGGAAGCATTTGAAGTTCTTTTTAATGAGTTTTGGATAGTCATTTACTGATGTTTTTTGAAAAATAATCAAATTGAGCTCCTCCTCAAAAAATTATGAGTTTTATAGATTCTTTATGAGAAGACTCAAATTAAATTAAATTAAAACGTTTGCTTCCTCTGTTCATAGTAACCAAAATAAAACTTGTTTCCCCACACGCAACCTAAATGACAGCTGCAAAAAATGACAGAAAACAAACAAAAAATCCAGAAGACTGACTTAACTAATATGAAATAAAACAAAGGAAAACATCAGACTCTACTTGTATTTAGGTCTTATATCCTTCTTGTAGTGAATGGCTGGTCAAGTCTAACGGCCCTCCAAAATAAAGCAAAAGGTTGTAATTCAATTTCTGATTTAACTGAAAAGTAACATTGTATATAAGAATTTTATAAGATGACCTTATTACCCCTCTTCTGATAACACACCTTTTATGTTATTTTATGAAATGCCATTTCACACTAAAAGCTCACCCTGCCTTTCACAATGGCACACATTTTCAAAATTGCAGGTATCAAGAAAGGACAAAAATGCCCCATGGCTATTCTGTGTAGCAATGCCTTTCAATTTAAGGACACTTTGTACCATATAAAATTATACCAGAACTGAGATCCTATCTCATATAAGCCCAGCATAAATGTTACCTACCTGTTATTTTAAAAGCCAAAGAACTAAATTAGTCCAATTGAAGTCTAAGAAGAAGATAATCTAGTGTGTGAAACCTCAGAGAAGCTTTCATTAAATCACCCAGAACAAGAATAACCTTCAGCTATAAGCATCAAGTTTAAGCAACCAGGGCAGAAGTAACATGCCCTTCTTATACACCTTGAAAGTGACAGTAGCTTTTGTTGCTGCAAGTCCAGTGGGCCTATGGGTCAGTTCCACTCCATAATATTATAAGACAGCTCAAATATATGTGAATTCTCCTAAGGTCTGGTATTTTTGAAAAGCAGAGAACAAAAAAGAAAATAGTGAAAGAAGTGGAATTCTTGTCAACCTCAATTTGAAGCAAAAATATTCCCATTTCTTCTTTGTTCTCTGATTACCTAGAAATAAATAAGAGCCTGCTTATCATAATAGAGAAAACAAAACCAAAGTCTTTGAAAACACCACATTCATTTTTCTACAAATCTATTAATATACTGGGGGAAACCGATAGTATATAACTGTTTTGAGAACTTAGCTGCTTCTCTGACTCCTGGTTTTCCATTCTTCCATATTCTCTGAAGAGAGGTTTTAAATCTGCCAGAATCTTCAATCTAACCATCCAAGTTCACTATTTTACCACTAGTTTTTAAAATTTTCTCCAGGAACTCTAGCTATATACCTATTAACCCTATTCAACCATTTCTCATCCCACATGCTAAGTATTCTTTCTATAGTAAACAAAAGACTTTCTCCTCTGGCTTCAAAATACCACTTTCTACCCTTCTGCCATTCTTTCCCAGTATCTTTTACTAGCTCCTCCTTATCTACTAACTCCTGTTAACTAGGGGTCTTAACCCCAGGATCCATCCCTTACATGCTAGTCTCTGCTCCACATTATATTGTTCGTTCAGAACAATCTCATCCTAGAGTTCCAATTCAACTCACAGCCTCTGATTCAACAGTCCAGACCTCTCACCTGAGCTTCAGAGCCCCCAGATCCACTGCCCACTGGGCCATCTCACAGGCACCTCAAAACTGAACACCATGATCTCTTCCTCAAAACCTGTTACTGCCATCTTCAGTTCTGATCTAGATTAATGACAGCAACACACAGTGGGCACCCACACCCAACCCACTAACTTGAATGTCATCCCAGAATATTTTCTTTCACTCTGTCTCTCTCTTCATATCAGATTAGTGGGAAAGTCACACCGCTTCTACTTCCTTAACTCTTCTTATATTGGCCATTTCCTCTCCATTCACATTGGTATCTCCTCAGTTCAACCCTGGTTAGACTTACTTAAACTTTGCAATGATACCCTAACTGGTCTCCCTTCTAGTTTTTCACAACCTCCAATTCACCCTCCAAACTATTCCCAGAGTGATGTCTCTAATATAAAATAAGATAATGTTACACCAACCCCCTGCTTAAAACCCTCAATGATTCTTCATCTGGACACAATAAAGTTCAGGCTCCACTGAATGACTCAAGGCAATTTGCCCTATCTCTCCAGCTTCTTCTTTGTCTTTGACACACTCCTCTCTGTACTCCATTCATGCTAAAGAATTTGAAGTTTTCTAAATGGACCATACTCTTTCATTCCCCTAAACGTTTATTCACTCTGTTCCCTCTGCCTGGAGTACTCCTCCCCAGTAGCCAGTCAACAAATACTTGCTCATCTTTTCAACCTCAACTCAAACAACCCTCTTTACATCTTAATAAACACACACACACACACACACACACAAGCACAGACACACTCATGGTAGAAGTAAGCAATGCTTTACTCTGTACACTATACAGATCTCTAAGAGAATCATCATCATCATTCTACCATCTCCTAGGATTTATTATAATATATGGTAAAATAAATGCATGTTTATGTCACTTCCTTCCATCAAAACTAATGGAATACAGAAAAACTCAAAATCAAAATTTCCTCCATCTTCAAGGAAACTTGGCATCACCCCAAATTATGAATAAAGAAATAAAATGAAATCTTGACTAAATTTTTTAAAAAGGAAAGTGAAAGTCTATACACACCTCAACAGGAAATAATTTTCTCTAAAAGTGCCACGACCCTGATATTCCTGTCCAAGCATCCTTTGATTAGAGAATTAAGATGTAGGGCATGGATAGGTACAGTAATCAAAGGGGATATCCCTATTTGAAAGACCCAGTTTGAGACTGTAGAATCACAAAAGTGAGAAGTCAGGATTAGCACAATGACATGCCATTTCTGTCTGTGACTAAGCCCAGGTAGCCAGGGGAACTGCTAGAGGTCAAGTAGAGTGAAGGAAAGAAAGGATGTTAAATCATCAGCTCACAGTGCTGATAGTCTGTGACTTAAAGGACTTTACCACGAAGAACACTGAGTTTTGGAGCACCAAACAATGAAAGGAAAATGTTCCTAGGAGCAAAAACATAACAACTTTGGTAAGAAAGTAAAAATTGCCAACAACCTCAACTCACTCCCGCCCAAGCCTGATCCTCCCTGCACTGTTCTTCAGTAAATGTCTGGTGGTAAACAAATATCAGTAATGGGAACACTACATAAAAAGTGCAACAAAAAAAAAAAGAGAGAGAGAGAAAAAGAAGAAAGGAGAGGAACCAAAAAATGTATACGAATAAGGATTAATGAAGGAAACAGAGGAGTTATACTACCTTTACATAAGAAAGCTGTGACTGCAAAAAGGCCGGCATTCTTGCTTATACTTTCTTTTTTTTTTAATACATCTTTATTGGAGTATAATTGTTTCACAATACTGTGTTAGTTTCTGTTGTACAACAAAGTGAATCAGCCATATGCATACATATATCCCTATATTCCCTCCCTCCCACCCTCCCTATCCCACCCCTCTAGGTCGTCGCAAAGCAGCAAGCTGATCTCCCTGTGCTACGCTGCTGCTTCCCACTAGCTATCTATTTTACATTTGGTAGTGTATATATGTAGATGCTACTCTCACTTCACCCCATCTTCCCCCTCCCCCCGCCATGTCCTCAAGTCCATTCTCTATGTCTACGTCTTTATTCCTGCTCTGCCACTAGGTTCATCAGTACCATTTTTTTTTTTTTAGATTCCATATATATGCGTTAGCATACGGTATTTGTTTTTCTCTTTCTAACTTACTTCACTCTGTATGACAGACTCTAGGTCCATCAACCTCACTACAAATAACTCAATTTCATTTCTTTTTATGGCTGAGTAAAACAAGAAGAACAACAACCAGAAAAAAAAAAAAAAACCTGAAGGATAAACCAAAAACAAATTAAAATTGTTGTCCTCAGGACGAGGGAAAGAACAGAGCAGAGGAGACAGAGATGAATGCTAGACTTCTCTGAATATACCTAGTTTTAGAGTTTTGATGTTGGAGCCACGTAAATGTTTTACATAAGTAAAAAGCAATTAACTCATAAATCAATCCTGAAAAATCAGAAGTAAACAAAAAAAAAAATAAACCTTAACTATATTTCACATTAGCTTCATAAACACTCAGAAATACAAGGAACTTCAGAACACAGTATTTTTTAAATAAGCTTTAAGGATATATTGTACAACACAGGGAATAAAAGCAATATTTTATAACTATAAATGGAGTATAACCTTTAAAAACTGTGAATTACAAAAATTATGAACCACCTGAAACTTACATAATATTGTACACAACTATATACTTCAATAAAAAAATAAATTTTAAAAAAGTTTTTCTAAAGTTAAAAAACAAACAAATAAACAAAAACAGTATTTTTACGCTAATCCTAGAGGGATATCCTCCAGGACAAAAAGAATGTCAAAGTAATTTTAAACTACACTTAGTATTCTTATTATATACGTGTGATACATATATTCTTATTATATATGTATACATACATGTGTATACACACACATTAGGCTAAAACAAATAAATAATTATATTCATGCTATTAGGAAATAAGATTTCCAGCATAAGAGAAAAAGGAGATACAGATGGCCAACAGGCACATGAAAGATGCTCAACATCACTAATCACCAGAGAAATGCAAATTAAAACTACAGTGAGATATCACCCAACACCTGTCAGAATGGCTACCATCAAAAAGAACATAAATAACAAGTGTTGGCGAGGATGTAGAGAAAGGGAACTTTTGTACACTGTTGATGGGAATGTAAACTGGTGCAGCCACTGTGGGAAACAGTATGGAGTTTCCTCAAAAAACTAAAAATAAAACTACCATATGATCCAGCAATTCCACTCCTGGGTATATATCCAAAGAAAATGAAAACACTAATCCGAAAATGAAAACACTAATCCGAAGCAGAATTATTTACAATTGCAAGGTATGGAAGCAACCTAGGTGTCCATCAACAGATGAATGGATAAAGAAGATGTGGTATATAAATACAAAGGAATACTATTCAGCCATAAAAAAAGAATGACATTTTGCCATTTGCAACAACATGGATGGACTTAGAGGGTACTATGCTTAGTGAAATAAGTCAGACAGAGAAGGACAAATATTGTATGTTATCATTTACATGTGGAATCAAGAAATTAAAACAAATTAGTGACTATAACAAAAAAGAAAGAGACTCACAGATATAGAGAACAAACTAGTGGTTACCAGTGGGAACAGGGGAAGGGCAAGATAGGGGGTGGGAAATTAAGAGCTACAAACTACTAGGTATAAAATAAATGGGAAGATCAGGAACAAGACAAGGTTGCCCACTCTCACCACTATTATTCAACATAGTTTTGGAAGTGTTAGCCACAGCAATCAGAGAAGAAAAAGAAATAAAAGGAATCCAAATTGGAAAAGAAGAAGTAAAGCTGTCACTGTTTGCAGATGACATGATACTATACACAGAGAATCCTAAAGATGCTACCAGAAAACTACTAGAGCTAATCAATGAATTTGGTAAAGTTGCAAAATTAATGCACAGAAAAATTAATGCAAAATTAATGCACAGAAATCTCTTGCATTCCTATACACTAATGATGAAAAATCTGAAAGTGAAATTAAGAAAACACTCCCATTTACCATTGCAACAAAAAGAATAAAATATCTAGGAATAAACCTACCTAAGGAGACAAAAGACCTGTATGCAGAAAATTATAAGACACTGATGAAAGAAATTAAAGACAATTCAAATAGATGGAGAGATATACCATGATCTTGGATTGGAAGAATCAACATTGTGAAAATGACTCTACTACCCAAAGCAATCTACAGATTCAATGCAATCCCTATCAAACTACCACTGGCATTTTTCACAGAACTAGAACAAAAAATTTCACAATTTGTATGGAAACACAAAAGACCCCGAATAGCCAAAGCAATCTTGAGAACGAAAAATGAAGCTGGAGGAATCAGGCTCCCTGACTTCAGACTATACTACAAAGCCACAGTAATCAAGACAGTATGGTACTGGCACAAAAACAGAAACATAGATCAATGGAACAGGATAGAAAGCCCAGAGATAAACCCACGCACATATGGTCACCTTATCTTTGATAAAGGAGGCAAGCATATACAGTGGAGAAAAGACAGCCTCTTCAATAAGTGGTGCTGGGAAAACTGGACAGGTACATGGAAAAGTATGAAATTAGAACACTCCCTAACACCATACACAAAAATAAACTCAAAATGGATTAAAGACCTAAATGTGGGACTTCCCTGGTGGTCCAGTGGCTAAGACTCCTTGCTCCCAATTCAGGGGGCCCGGGTTCAATCCCTGGTCAGGGAACTAGATCCCACATGCCGCAACTAAGACCTGGCACAGCCAAATAAATGAATAAATATTTAAAAAAAAAAAAAAAGACCTAAATGTAAGGCCAGACACTATCAAACTCTTACAGGAAAACATAGGCAGAACACTCTATGACATAAATCACAGCAAGATCCTTTTTGACCCACCTCCTAGAGAAATGGAAATAAAAACAAAAATAAACAAATGGGACCTAATGAAACTGAAAAGCTTTTGCACAGCAAAGGAAACCATAAACAAGACCAAAAGACAACCCTCAGAATGGGAGAAAATATTTGCAAATGAAGCCACTGACAAAGGATTAATCTCCAAAATTTATAAGCGGCTCATGCAGCTCAATAACAAAAAAACAAACAACCCAATCCAAAAATGGGCAGAAGACCTAAATAGACATTTCTCCAAAGAAGATATACAGATTGCCAACAAACACATGAAAGAATGCTCAGCATCATTAATCATTAGAGAAATGCAAATCAAAACTACAATGAGATATCATCTCACACCGGTCAGAATGGCCATCATCAAAAAATCTACAAACAATAAATGCTGGAGAGGGTGTGGAGAAAAGGGAACCCTCTTGCACTGTTGGTGGGAATGTAAATTGATACAGCCACTATGGAGAACAGTATGGAGGTTCCTTAAAAAACTACAAATAGAACTACCATACAACCCAGCAGTCCCACTACTGGGCATATACCCTGAGAAAACCATAATTCAAAAAGAGGCATGTACCAAAATGTTCATTGCAGCTCTATTTACAATAGCCAGGACATGGAAGCAACTTAAGTGTCCATCATCGGATGAATGGATAAAGAAGATGTGGCACATATATACAATGGAATATTACTCAGCCATAAAAAGAAACGAAATTGAGTTATTTGTAGTGAGGTGGATGGACCTAGAGTCTGTCATACAGAGTGAAGTAAGTCAGAAAGAGAAAAACAAATACAGTATGCTAACACATATATATGGAATCTAAGGGGAAAAAAAAAAGGTCATGAAGAACCTAGTGGCAAGACGGGAATAATGACACAGACCTACTAGAGAATGGACTTGAGGATATGGGGAGGGGGAAGGGTAAGCTGTGACAAAGTGAGAGAGTGGCATGGACATATATACACTACCAAACATAAAATAGATAGCTAGTGGGAAGCAACCGCATAGCACAGGGGGATCAGCTCTGTGCTTTGTGACCACCTAGAGGGGTGGGATAGGGAGGGTGGGAGGAAGGGAGATGCAAGAGGGAAGAGATATGGGAACATATGTATATGTATAACTGATTCACTTTGTTATAAAGCAGAAACTAACACACCATTGTAAAGCAATTATACTCCAATAAAGATGTTAAAAAATAAAATAAAATAAAATAAAATAAATGGGCTACAAGATATATTGTACAGCACAGGGAATATAGCCAATATTTCATAATAACTACAAATGGAGTATAATCTATAAAATATCTGAGGGACTTCCCTGGTGGTCCAGTGCCTAACACTCCATGCTCCCAATGCAGGGGGTCTGGGTTTGATCCCTGGTCAGGGAACTAGATCCCACATGCCACAACTAAGAGCTTGCACGCCGGAACTAAAGTTCCTGCATGTTGCAACTAAAGACCCTGCATGCCACAATGAAGATCCTGTGTGCAGCAACGAAGACCTGGCACAGCCAAATAAATAAATAAATAAATATTTTTTAAAAAATTTTGAATCACTATGTTGTACTGAAACTAATATAATATTGTAAGTCAACTATACTTCGATATAAATAAATAAGAAAAAAGATACAAATATAAAATCAAAAATTTTAAATTAAACCCTATAATCTTATTTTGAATTGGAAATATCAGTATGATCTCATTACATATTTTTCCCTTCCTAAAAAAAAATCTATTTCTTAGCTCTGTTCACAAAAAAAAAAAAAAAAATTGGGCAACAATGGCAACCTGGTGCACAGATTATGTTCCCTAAATACTATTTTCCACTAAAAGGACCTAGGCTCCTCAGTGGAAAGGCTGATTGAAGATCTAGGGCAGGAAATGTACAAAATGAGCCTAGAACATCTTCTTGTGCTAGAAATCAAGGCTCACTTGGGTTTTGTCAAAACGCTTAGTAAACAATTTAAAGGGGTTCTCAATGGCCAAAAATGGGAAAATTTGAGCATCAAAAGAATAAAAAATTACAATACTCTGAAATATATCCCACCTATAAAAATCAAAAAAAAAACCAAACAAACAAACTCATTGGTCACCTTCCAAAGTTGCTAGAACACCATCCTCTTTTTCTGAAAATTGATAAACAATGGGAAATAAAGTATTTTCCTGATTTTCTGGTATGAACTATACTTTTGACTAATGAAATAATAAGGGAAGATGATCCCAACTGATAAAACTAATAAAGAATTACAGAATGATAAAGTCACCATTTACAACCCCTTAAAAAATAATAGGCTACACAATAATTACCAATATGAAGGCGAAAATCATTAAGTGACTGATTAATAGGGAACTATGAGAATCAGGCTTACAGAGCATGAATGCAGTGATCAATTTTAACATTACCAAAAGTGAGATAACCCAGACTCGTGTATTAGACATAATATTAAATGGACAATTGATTTTCAACAAAGGTGTCAAGGTAACTCAATGGAAAAAAAGATAGTCTTTTCAAAAAATGGTGCTGAAATCATTGAACATCCACTCATAAAACAGGAACCTTGACCCTTTCCTCACACCATATACAAATATTTACTTGAAATGGATCATAGAGCTAAAGATAAGACCTAAAGCTATTAAATTTCTCAGTGAAAACATTGGAGAAAATTTTTTAACCTTGGGTTAGGCAAAGGTTTCTCAGATACCTCCAAAGCATGATCCATAAAAGAAAAAAAAAATCAATAAACTGCTTCAACAAAATTTAACATTTCTGCTCTTTGAAAGACAATGTTAAGAAAATGAAATGGCAGGGACTTCCCTGGTGGTCCAGTGGTTAAGAACCAACCTTCCAATGCAGGGGATGCGGGTTCGATCCCTGGTTGGGGAACTAAGATCCCACATGCCGCGGGTCAACTGAGCCCGCGCCACAACTACAGAGGAGCCCATGTGCTGCAAGGAAGAGCCCGTGCTCTGCAACAAAAGATCCCACATGCCACAACAAAGATCCCTCAACTAAGACCCCATGCAGCCAAATAAATATTAAAAAAAAAAAGAAGAAAAGAAAATGAAATGGCAAACCACAGCTGAAGGATGGGATGAAGCATTTTTAAAACCCATATATGAAAAAGGACTTGTATCCAGAAAATATAAATAATACTTAAAAATCAAAATCTTTTTTAAAAAATTCAGTTTTTTAAATGGGCAAAATATTTGAAAAGACACTTCACCAAGAAGATGACATATAAACGCATGAAAAATGCACATCATAAGTCACTAGAGAAACGCAAATTAAGGTCACAATATATACTGCTACACACCTACCGTAACGGCTAAAATTAAAAAGACTGCCAATACTAGAGCTAGCAAAGACGAGAAGCAACTGGATATCTCACACATTTGCTAGTGAAAATGAAAACTGGTACAGCCACTTTACAAAGCAGCTTGAAAATTTCTTATAAAGTTAAACATGCACCCACCCTATGACCTAGCAATTCCACTCCTTAGATATTTACCCAAGAGAAATGAAAGTATATGTCCACCTAGAGACCTATATGCAAATGTTTATGGGGGCCTTATTCACAAGAGTCAGAAACTGAAAACAACTCAAATTTCCATCAACAGGTAAATAAACAATTTATGATCCCATCATACTGTCACATGTTATACAAGAAAAAAATGAGCAATAGATACAGGTATCAACATGAATATCTCACAAAAGCATTATGCTAACTGAGAGAGTCAGACAAAATTACACACTGCGTGATGACACTTATATGACATTCTTGAAAGGGCAAAAATATAGGGACAGGAAACAGATCAGTAGTTGTCAGTGACTGAGGGTTAAGGGAGAAGATAACTGCAGATGGCACAAGGAAACTTTGGATTGACTCAAATAGAAATGTTCTATTTGTTTATGGTGGTGATTATATGATTGTGTATAACTGTCAGAACTCATCAAACTGAAAACTTATAAAGAGTGAATTTAATGCATATAAATTTTTCCTTAATAAATCTGACTTTTAAAAACTCTTTTCTGTTTATCTCTTACCCCAGTGACACAAAAAATATTTCTCAATTACTTCATTTACTATATAAGTAGAGATTTCTACTGATATCCATTGGCTCTATAAGCTCTTTGAGTGTGTCTCTCGCTAGGATCTCTGAACTAATGCTTTCGAAAGCTAATTTGTTTTTCTTAAGCGTTCTTGACCACTCTGGTACATCACTCAGTTTATTTGGTGCCTAAATCCTACTTAGCTTCTTAAGAATATTTGCTTCCCAGTTTTCAGATCTGTGTGTCCAGGTTATCCACAATCTCATCCCATGCAGCTGATGTGTTATCTATCCGATTGATAATTTTTTCTGGCAAGAACTCTAAGTCAACCTGCATATGTGTTTACAAAACTACAAAAATAAAAGCTTTGACTATTTTCTTTGTTTTTGTAGTGCTTTTTTTAAAAGATAATCATTTCTTATTGATTTTATTGTTAACAACGGAATATTAAAAAAAACGGGGCCAAATGATTGTCCCTGACTCATCATGTTAATTTAATATCTGAAAATATCACTGAAGATCCTTAGCAAAACTTTAACTGCTACACTTTTGTCCCTTTTCAATACCGTTGAGTGAAAGCAGTGAGTTTCTAAGTTTGTTCACTTATACAAGCCAGGTTTAGCAGGGTGTGCGACACCGAGTCCAACGTCTTCAACACAGTAGTTGGTTTTTGAGTATTTGAAGATCAAAGTACATTAAGAAGTCCTGCCTCTGAATTCCTTCCTCCTACCCAACAACTTTTTTCCAAGTTAGATTAATCCAGTTAATTGTGACCGAACAGAAGTTGAAATTCAAGTTAAATTTATAACCAAATTGAGTGAAAGGAAGCAAAGTAGCTAATAACAACCTATTCAGAAAAATTTTTAGATACCAGGACTAGATTCATAGATGCATACAAAATTGCCAGATATATTTTAAACATGGGCTTGATCATGTCTGTTCTAATATGTAGATAAATGACCTTATTTAAATAACTTCTTGTTTCCAAAAAACTACACCTCTTTAATCATTCTTCTGAATTAAGTAACAGACCAAATTTTATTCTGCTCCTAGAAAACTTAAAGCCACACTTATGCTTATATAAATCAGTATGTGGGTTAAAAGGGCATACAATTATACTTCAATAAAGATGTTTTAAAAAAAAAAAAAAAAAAAAAGGGCAGCAGTTCTCCACTTTTTTTTCCACCAAAACACAAGTGACATTTAAAGTATATTTAATATTCACTGTCCAACATACTTCTCCCACTCTGGACTGCCACCCTTGGTAAAGGAGATAGCTAGTTTGCATGAAATTCCCCCATAAGATTTCTGCATATAACCCTATATTTTCTCCCCCATCAATCCATCATACACCAGTGTCATAAAACCATAGTCAAGAACCGCTGCATCTCAGCCTTATTCCTGGCTGTTTTATATCTCATACTTATTTTTCTTTCTACTTTCATTCCACTTTTATCCTTTCTTGAATTTCACATAGCCTTGTGAGTCACCTTAAATCCTTTCTAGAACAAGGTAAGGAATAAATAATCATTCCACATATCTGCAAGAGCAATCTCTTCTCATTTACCCTAGATAAAGCCTTAAAACTTTAACTACTTGTAGCCTCTTAACTATCCTCTACCATATTAAACACACAAGTATCAAAATCACAAGTTCCTACTTTTTGGTTTTATTAATTCTCTTTTTAAAAATATTAAGGCTGCATACAGAAAATACAGGAAAAGTATCCATGCACAATTTAAGCTTAGAGGCCCATAACAGAAATTAAATTGTTTGCACAAAGAAGCTGCTTGCTGCATAACTTTTGTATCTAAAGAATGTAAAGCTTACAGTGTCTTGTATACAGTTACTCAAATAGTAATAGCTCAGCTACAGAGAAGGAATTTTTAAGTGCTTTGATATAAAACTACTATAGCTTGGGCATTGGCACACAAGAATTTGTTTCAGCGCTATTTTTAAAGCCACTAATAAATACTTCAAATACCAGAACTGAGCCTCTGCTCAACTGAGTCTGCCTCAATTGACGTGAAAGAAAAAGTATGTAAGAGAATCACATTTTTATTTAAAACTGAAATGCCTGCTAATCTACTTGGAAAAGTATATATAAAATTGGAACTTTCATAAAGTAGTTTAGAGTTTAGTCTTGTTAAAAGGAAAATTAGTTATAAAAGTAATAAATGCACAACATAGTAGTTTCTATTTATCCCATTTTATAGAAATAATGTCCTTTAATTTCCCCCAAAGTTATCTAGCTAAGTAACACATAATCTATAATTAGGATTTGCCTTATAGCAAAGTTTGATTTTAAAAAGTTTAACACTTCACTCACCTACTGCAGGACAGAGTATTGCCCATATACAGATACTAAACCAACTGTCTAAGCAAGTTCTTGTGTTTAGAAATTCAGTGCCACTATTATGGCTCACAATTTGGCTTATGATGCATTTGTAAGCAAACAGCCTGACAAGCACCCTAGTGTATTTCAGGATGACTGACAGGACACAGTGGCTCAAACAGGAAAGGGGGATGGGTGCTCTTAAAGCAACACACCAGGGAAAGGCAACATTAAACAGTAGAATCAGATTGAAATTATATTTTTCAAGTTTGCAATGAAATAATAACATATTGTCCAATTCAAGCTTTTAAACATAACTTTCATGTCATTATGTGCCCCAAACACTGTAAATTCCAAACAGACTTTAAGAATTTAAAATATAGAAAGAAAAAATTTAAAACAAACATGCTATATGATACTTCCCTGTACTTATCAAACTTCTAAATTACTTAAGACTATTGCAATTATTTTTAACAGAAATTAGGTCAGGGTACCCAGAGGAAAGCAGCTCTTATCTCACCTCTAGATATTTGCCAATCACTCTTACAACAGTAATTTAACTAATAAAAGTAATTTAAATAGCTTGGATTATTCAAATTTCTTATTGAAGATGGGGGCAGGAGATCTATATATTTTGCCCCTGCTGTGTTTCTTCCCTGTGACCTACTTCCATTGTTAAAAAATAGATCATTAGGTTAGGAAATTTCAATTATGGGTATTTCCATATTAGTTTCACTTGGAAAAATATTTATTTAAGTGATACATTGGCTTCATTCTTCACATTTATAATTTTTCCTACATTATCTTACAATACTCTGCACTGTTCAATCCTTTTATACAACAATTAGCCCTATTTTTAAAACAAAAAAAAGCCATTCATTTTTTTCATAATATTTATTTATACTGCTTTTTATTTCTGTAAGTTTGGTAGTTACATCCCATTTCTGATTCTAGTAATTCGATTCTTCTTCCTCTTCTCCCTCCTCCCCCTCCTCCCTTTCCCCCTCCTCTCCCCCCTCCCCCTTCCCCTTCTCCTCCCCTTCTTCTTCATCTTCTTCTTCCTCTTCTTCTTCTCCCTCTTTTTCTTCTTCTTCTTCTTCTCAATCTAGCATGCTTGGATTTCACTGGTTTGCTCTATTGCTTTTCTATTCTCTATTTCATTTATTTCCACTTTAGCCTTTACTTCCTTACTTCTCCTTGCTTTGGATTTATTTTGCTCTTCTTTTTCCAGTTTCTTAAGGTGAAAAGTTATTGATTTGAAAGCAAAACTATGGAGACAAGGCTCAGTGGTTGCCAGAGATTAGGGGAGAGGGAGGGATGAATAGGTGGAGCACAGAGGATTTTTAGGGCAGTGAAACTCTCCTATATGATGCTATAATGGTGGATACATGACAATTACATATTTGTCAAAATTCGTATAATGTACAACACTGAGAGCAAACTCTAATGTAAACTATGGACTTTAGGGGATAAAGATGTATCAGTGTAGGTCCATCTGTTATAACAAATGGACCACTCTGGTGTGGGTTGTTAATAGTGGGGGAGGCTGTGTGTATGTGGGAGCAGGGGCTATATGGGAAATCTCTGTATCTTCTGCTCATTTTGCTGTGAAATGAAAACTGCTCTAAAAAATAAGACTATTTAAAAAATCAAAAGTAATTTTTTTAAAAACCAATAAGCAAAACACCTCACAACCTAAGGGCCAATGTCTCTACCCTAGGTCTGCAGTCTTGCCCTGCAAGATCCCTCTGTGATGACCCAGAATGTGATGGGTAACAGGACAGTCAAACCTGCTACTGCCACTATCTCTAATACTTTCCCCCAGTGAATGCTGATCCAGTTATTGTTATTATATAATGTATGCTACCAGATTATTCACATAATTTCTCCCATGCTTGATTAATTGCTTAGAAATGTTCTTTTTACTTTCTAAATTGAGGGAGAGGTTGGAGTTTCTTTAATTAAATTGCCTTATGATCAAAGAATGCTGTTTGTATGTTACTGAGTTTGTTAAGATTTGCTTCATGGTCTAATATGTAGTCATTATGCACTTGAAAAGAATGTGTATTCTCTACCAGTTGAATGCAGAAATCTATATACTTTCATTAAATCAAGCCTATTAACTGTACAGTTAAAATCTCTACCCATACAAAATTTTTATTCATTTGACCTATGGATAAAATCATCTATTATGATTATGTATTTGTTATGTTTCCCCAAGAGTTTTGTTAATTTTTACTTCTTATATTTTGGGAATATGTTAAATGTATACAAATTCAGAATTATTGTATCTTTCAGGTTAATTGTTCCCTTTATCCTTGTCTAATATACTTTTACTTCCAACAAAATGTTTTGCCTTAAAGTTTAATTGGATAGATATTAATATAACTATGCCAGCTTCCCTCCTATTTAAAAAAAGGTTGATTTGAGATCTTATTCTTTAAATATAGGCTTTTGCGGCTATAGATTTCTTTGTAAGCACTGATTTAGCCTCATCCCATAAGTTTTGGTATATTGTGTTTTTGTTTTCACTCATCTTTGCATATTTCCTAATTTTCCTTCTGATTTCTTCTTTATCTATTGGTTATTTAGAAGTGTGCTTTTTAATATCCATATATTTGTGAATTTCCTGAATTTTCTTCTACTATTGATTTCTATTTTCATTCCATCGTGTTTGGAGAACATGCTTTATATGACTTTAACCCTGTTAAATTGATTATTTTATGGCTTCAAATGTCTTTTATTCAAAACATTTCCAATGTCCATTATTAAGTTTTAAACTTTTCGGTACAGAGGTCTTAATTTTCTTAGTTAATTCCTAGATACTTTATATTTTTCATTGAGAGGTACTTATTTTATCATGTGTTTCTTTATTACTGGTTTTGAGAAGTGCCATTAATTTTGTTCATTAATCATATAGCTGGAAAATTAGCTTAACTGTCAAGTTTGTTGGAAATGTAAGTTTATAAACCTGCTACCATTAAAAGTGGATGACCCCTAAAGGCTACTGACCTTTTAAAAAGTCAAAGATAGTTTTGGGAAGAGGGAATTTTGGAGTCTCATTGGCCATCGAAGGGACTAGGAAGGCCTCTCCAGGGAGAGTTGTGGGGCTGATTGTGTAGTACTGAGCTATACTTGTGGGAAACTCCTAGTTTTTACAACATTTCCATGGAAATCAAAGCAACACTGAGCCAGATATTTGGGTTAAAAGCAGACAAAGGAAAGAGCATGTACAAGATGCAAGAAGATCCTTTTTCTATACTGTCTGATATTTATTAGTACTTTGATCAGAGACATCCAAAGTGTACCATACTGGAGGGGTTCTGGAATTCCAGGCTGTCTCTTAGACTGTAGGCTGCAAAGCTCCAGTTTGTCATACTGAAGCAGGTTTGCCCAGGACATAAACCTGGATCAGCAAAGATGCTAAGAGAGGAACTCTATTCTAACTGTGCCTTGTCGGTGAGAGATACTAATACAGAGAGTGGAAAGAAGAGCTGGCTATCTCATCCTCATCAGGAAATCTGTACAGTTCCATGATTTGTGCTATGTCATAGGCATCAGAGTACAAAGCAGGAACTGAGGCCACTAGCCTCTCCAATTGAGGATCTTGCATTTGGACATCACTTGTAGCAACCTCAGTGACGAAAGAGTCCCCTGCCCAATGGAAAGGGTCTAAGGGCTGAGGTGAGTGGGAGCTATAGGAATCTGAAACTGCAGGGAGAAAAGAATGAGGACTGGTTGATGCTGTGGGCACATTCTTGGCTGGAAGGACCGATTGCTGCTCTTGTTGCTGTTGCTGCTTCCTCTTTTTGAACCGCCGATTCCTGAACCAAATCTTGACTGTTGACTCTGGCAGGCTGAGATTTTTGGGGTTTTTTTATAAACCACTTTATTGAGATAATATATCACACAATTCTCCCATTTAAAGTACACAATTCAATGGTTTTTAGTATATTCACAGACTTGTGCAACCAACACCAGAACCAATTTTAGAACACTTTCATCAACACAAGAGATAATCCCACCCCCCATAAGCAGTCATTCCTCATTCCTGTCACCCCAGTCCCTGGTCACCACTGCTCTGCTTTCTGTCTCCATAGATTTACCTCTTTGGGTCATTTCATAGAAATGGAATCATTCAATATGTGGCCTGTCGTGTCTGGCTTCTTTCAGTGAGACCATGCTTTCAAGGTTCAGCCATGCTGTAGTGTGTGTCAGTATTTCATTCCTTTTTTTTTTTTTTAGTATTAGTTGTTTGTTTGTTTGTATTACAAGTTCTTATCAGTCATCAATTTTATACACATCAGTGTATACATGTCAATCCCAATCGCCCAATTCAGCATACCACCATCCCCACACCACCGCGGTTTTCCCCCCTTGGTGTCCATACGTTTGTTCTCTACATCTGGTTCTCAACTTCTGCCCTGCAAACCGGTTCATCTGTACCATTTTTCTAGGTTCCACATACATGCGTTAATATACGATATTTGTTTTTCTCTTTCTGACTTACTTCACTCTGTATGACAGTCTCTAGATCCCTCCACGTCTCAACAAATGACTCAATTTCGTTCCTTTTTATGGTGAGTAATATTCCATTGTATATATGTACCACATCTTCTTTATCCATTCGTCTGTTGATGGGCATTTAAGTTGCTTCCATGACCTGGCTATTGTAAATAGTGCTGCAATGAACATTGGGGTGCATGTGTCTTTTTGAATTACGGTTTTCTCTGGGTAGATGCCCAGTAGTGGGATTGCTGGGTCGTATGGTAGTTCTATTTGTAGTTTTTTAAGGAACCTCCATACTGTTCTCCATAGTGGTTGTATCAATTTACATTCCCACCAACAGTACAGGAGAGTTCCCTTTTCTCCACACCCTCTCCAGCATTTGTTGTTTGTAGATTTTCTGATGATGCCCATTCTAACTGGCGTGAGGTGATACCTCATTGTAGTTTTGATTTGCATTTCTCTAATAATTAGTGATGTTGAGCATCTTTTCATGTGTTTCTTGGCCATCTGCATGTCTTCTTTGGAGAAATGTCTATTTAGGTCTTCTGCCCATTTTTGGATTGGGGTGTTTGTTTCTTTAATATTGAGCTGAATGAGCTGTTTATATATTTTGGAGATTAATCCTTTGTCCGTTGATTCGTTTGCAAATATTTTCTCCCATTCGGAGGGTTGTCTTTTCGTCTTGTTTATGGTTTCCTTTGCTGTGCAAAAGCTTTGAAGTTTCATTAGGTCCCATTTGTTTATTTTTGTTTTTATTTCCATTACTCTAGGAGGTGGATCAAAAAAGATCTTGCTGTGATTTATGTCAAAGAGTGTTCTTCCTATGTTTTCCTCTAAGAGTTTTATAGTGTCCGGTCTTACATTTAGGTCTCGAATCCATTTTGAGTTTATTTTTGTGTATGGTGTTAGGGAGTATTCTAATTTCATTCTTTTACATGTAGCTTGGTAGGCTGAGTTTTAAAGCAAGTTCTCTCTGGAGGTTTTTATCTGGAAACATGTTACAGCTAAACAGAGCCTTCAACTCTTCATGCTGTGTGTGTGTGTATGAGGTGCGTTCGTGAGGCTTCTTCCATTTTGTGGGACCAGCTGGTATCTGTGAATCAACCTCGAAGTTCATGCTGGAATCATCCATGTAGACAAAAGGGTCTGGTTGGGGATTCTCTTGGACTATTTTGTTCATCAGGGGTGCTGACATCTGGAAAGGAAGGCCTGTCATGAATTCCCTTGGAGTGCCCATTTTCAAGCCCTATTGATGTGTCTCTCTGGAAATGCAGTTCCTTTTCAGCCGTTCATTTTTAAACGCAATTCCACATTTAGCCAGCAGAGGGTATCATCTGATTCTGAAAGGCCACAGTATTGAGTCCAACGACATTTCTTCCTATACTTGAACTAGGAACTGGGGCAAACCATCTCAACTTCCCCTATTAAATGTGTTTAGAAATATCCCATTTTATTTGCCCATATAAATTTGACTTATAGAGCCCATATTAGTGTTTAATATTTCTCATCTGTGACAAAGTCTACCATTATTTCTTCCTCTATCAACTCAATCACATGCATCAGAATTGGGTTCAACCATCACAATGACTTTGAACAACCCTAGATCTTCTGGGACAAAAAAGCAAACAACAAAAACTCTACATAAAGATTCTAAGCCCCATTAGAAAATCCAAAAACAAATTCCAAAAAATAAAAATGAAACTGCCCTATTAAACAAAATAATTTCTCTTCAAAGTTTACATATGACATTTGTAAACTGTTTAATATTTTCTAATTGCCCTGTTTAATATTTGCTGTCGATTATATATTAGGAGCTATAAGGTAATATTAGAAGATATGTTTCCTGTTATCACTGCACTATTTCTCATGAGCATGAAATGTTATGACTAACAAAGTCCTCATACAAGCTGCAAATTCTTTATTTTACAACTTAACACCCACTTCAGTTTGGAAAAGCATGAACACTGATTTGCCTGATTTACTCTAAAAATAAAGATCTTACTATCTAATTAGCTAGTATCATTAACTACCACAAATTTATCTTAACCAAAGATAAAAATTTTCCAGACTTCTCTAAAGCTATTATCACAAACATCAAGTCTACTGTTAACTATGGCAACAATAAAACAGATCTAAAGGCTCAGAGTGATCTCTCTTCTCATGTTCCCAGGCTGGCCACTAATGATATATCCTTTATACGAAAGTATTAAATTTTCCAGAGAGAAAAGAAATAATCATTCTCTTCCTCAGTTGTGATTCAAAATAGGAAATTATAGCTTCTTTAAAAGAGAATTCTGTTTCTTATAATGAAAGCAAGTTTGGGGTTCTTCACTCTATAAAATTATTTTTAATACCTGAATATGGCAGTTTCTTTCCTCATATAGTAACTAATAGTAGCCATGTAAAAATTATGTTTTACATTTGGAAATAAAGTATAACATCTCAACTGTTATTGATTCTTTCATAAAATTTTGTAACTTCAATTTTCTAAACTGATGTATTCTCTATAATATAAAAGCGATACTTAAAATTATTTCTCAAATTAACTTATAAGATAAGCATCCAGGAGGAAACTGAAAAGTCTGTTTTGCCAGTAATTTGCTTATCCTTCTTACCTATCATCCACACATTTTAGAATATACAGATAACTAATTTTTTTTTCTGTTTTCAGTTAACCACTTAATTCCACTTTACTTTCCAACTCTGAGTTTGGTTCCCTGACACAGGAACTCCTGAACTGCATCTCATTTAATGATTTTTGGTTTTTCCAGGTGCCTTAAGAACCTATATCTAAAGGCCTTATTAGACTCCATTCTATTTGTGGTTTAAAAAAACAATGGGGAGCTAGAAATTCAGAATCCTGGAGCTCAGGAGAAAAATCAAGATATGGTAACTACGCATCCGTGTTACGCCTTAAACCATGAGACTAGAAGAGCTCTCCCAAGGCTGAGTAGAGGGAGATAAGGTGCCAAAGATAGTACTTTGCAAAACAAGTACCCACTAGGTGTAGGAAAAGAAGGGAAGTCGTGAAAAGAATAGGCAGAAAGGCAAGACAAACTTAGTTCAGATTCAAGCCCTACTTTACTCTGCTTGGCCTTGTCCACATTGACTCCCATTTACCCTGGGTTCTTCATGTGAAGTGAGACCTATAAAGCTGATATGAAGGGTAATTACTTATAAAATTACTCATAGGCTCTAATGGAGTGCTAATTATAGTATTAAATAATTCATTAGTCAATTATTGTTATTTTGTGGAAAGATAAGTTCCTCTTTGTGGAATTCTACTTTTCCAAATCCGGATGTCATTGAATTTTAGAAGACTGCTGTGAGAGATAATAGACTGGCCATCTGATTTAAAAGTTGGTGAAGAGTCATTAAGTTCACACATTTTTATTTAGCAAATTAAATCCATTTCACCAAGGGAAGTTCTACCCCATCCATGATAATAATTTATAATTAGGTAACAAGGAATCATGGTCTTAAAATGGAAGAGCTTAAAAGCTGCTTCCAAAGTCATAACAAATGCTTAATAAACACAAGACATACTAATACATATAAATAAATTGTGTACGTTACTTAGAGGATTGAGTATGGGATGGTTTAAGGACAGAATACAAAACTAAAAGCAAAACAATGACAATAAGAAAAAGAAAGGAAGGAAGGAAGGAAGGAAGAAAAGGAAGGAAGGAAGGAAGGGAGGGA
Source organism: Eschrichtius robustus (assembly GCF_028021215.1). Taxonomy (NCBI): domain Eukaryota; kingdom Metazoa; phylum Chordata; class Mammalia; order Artiodactyla; family Eschrichtiidae; genus Eschrichtius; species Eschrichtius robustus. The sequence continues at coordinate 73,336,190 of NC_090830.1, forward strand.
ACCTCTGGTGTCTTGTTCCCACATAAGACTTATGGAGTTGTGCCAATCTGCTTCATTCCAGAGCAGAGAGCCAGTCAGTCACTGAGACTATATTAGAAAGAGAAGGAAATCTTTCTCCCACTCTCTGTTTCCAAAGATAATAACAGAAAACTAGAGCATGATGGATTTCACTACCAAGTAGCCAGGTTTATTTTACTCTTGTCCCCACTGACCCTCTAAAAGTCAACTCTACTAATTTTGCATTATGGAACACAGGAAAAATATGTACAAACACAAAGAAAATCCATTTTCCAAAGCTTACAATATCCCTAAGTTGTCCAAAAAATAACTGCTACCATCCCTAAACTTAAACTGTAACATCAGACCTTCAACTGTAGTGAAAAGAATGGTGCTTATCACATAGTAAAGAAAAATAATTAAACTCAGTTGTTAACTTAGTGAATCACATTTTTTTTACTCTAAATAATGACCTTGACCAGTAGTCTGAGTAACCCACACACATGACCTGACTCATCCCAGCTTTTTTCCTCCTAGGTCTTGAATACAAAGAATTAGACTGACACAATCAATCATGCTCCTCTGTGAAGTTCAATTCATGCAACTGGTCTGTGAAAAGCCTGTTTTTTTGTTGTTGTTTTTATCATACTCTGTATCCCTCAGCCTCAGTTCCATTTCCTTCCCTCCTTCCTACAGGCATCCAATCTGTAGTATTTCATGGGTACCTTTCCAATCAACTTTCCATAACTTTTTTTACATATGATATATATACCTTTACAATGGTATATACCTTTACAATGGTATATATCTTTACAGTGGTATATGGCCTTATCTGTGTGTGTATTTTTAAATTTACACAAACAGTATTGTACTTCCCATCTCTTCCTACTTCTCAATCTTTCTCTCTCTCTCACTTTCTCCTCTCAACATTACATTTTCACAGTCTATTGATGTCGAACTATAAACATAGGTTAGCTCACTCAATACACAGACCCAGCTCCCCCTTGCCTTTCACTGCTATGGAAGCAATACATTAGATTTTCCAGCCTTCTTTGCAATTCAGAATGGCATATGACAGAATTCTGGCCAATGAGATATCAGCAGATGTTTGCTGAGAGGGTTTCTGGCAAAGCTTTTGCTTTCCCTATAAAAAGGATGTCAGACAATGTTGCCATAGCCCTTCACCCTTCCTTCTATTATCTGTGGCATGATGCCTGGACATAAAGCAGTCTTACTGCAAACCTGAGGAGGAAAGATGACAGAGCAGAAGTATAGAAAGAGCTTAGGTCTTTGATGTTACCAGTTCTGAACTTCTCACCTACAGATTTCTTATTATTTGAGAAAAATCAGTTCTCAGTTAATGTGACTGATTTAGTTTGTTCTTTTATTTTGCATTTGTAGCATTTTATCAGATGCATTTATAATGTATTTTATCTGCCCATATCCCTATTCAAGTATGTTTAGGTAGTATTCAACCCTTTACTATAGGAAACAATGCTATAATAAACATTCTCATACATGTATTTTTGTGTACCTATCCAAGAGTCCCTCTAATATATATATATTCTGCTGTGGGCTGAATTGTGTCCTACTCAAAAATCATGTTTGTAGTACCAACCCCCTGTATCTCAGAATATGGCTTTATTGGAAACAAGGTCTTTAAGGATGTGATTAAGTTAAAATGAGGCCATTATGGTGGGCCTTAATTCACTATAAATGGTATCCTTATAAGAAGAGGAGGTAAGGACACTGACACATACAGAGGGATGACTATGTGAGGATATAGCAAAAAAACAGCTATTTGCAAGCCAAGGAGAGAAGCCTCAGGAAAAAAACAAACCTACTGACACCTTGATCTTAGACTTCTAGCCTGCAAACTATGAGAAAATAAATGTCTGTTGTTTAAGCCACCCAGCATGTGGTATTTTGTTATGGCAGCACTAGAAACTAATACAATTCAGAAGTAGAATTTCTGGGTCAGAATGTATGCGAGTATTCAATTTCAGCAAATACTACCAAATTGGTCTCCAAAATATTACCAGTAGACCACATGGACTCACATGTCCCCATCTCCTCACCAGCACAAGATACTGCGTGACATTTCAACTTCTGCCACCATGGGAGGTACAAAGTTGATCTCATTGTTGTTTTAATTTTCATTTCTGATTACCAATGTAATTGGTGATCTGTTTTAGGTTAACTAGCTTAAAACACTCCTTTCTGTGGACTGCTTACCTATATTTTTTACCAATTTTTCTCCTAGGTTGCCTGTTTTTTCTTAATAATTTCCAAACATTCTCTGTATATTTTATATATAATCCTTTGTCAATTATATTCCTCGAAAATATCCTCTCCCTGTTTACTATGTCTCTCTTTGTATTCTTTTTTTTTTTTTCTTTTGGCCATGCTGCGCAGCATGCGGGATCTTAGTTCCCCAGCCAGGGATCGAACCTGTGTCCCCTGCAGTGGAAGTCCGGAGTCTTAACCACTGGACCACCAGGGAAGTCCCTCTCTTTGTATTCTTAAACATTACACCATCTGTATGTAAAAGTTCTATTTTCTTCACATCCTTATAGATACTAGGTTATTGCCAGACATTAATTTTTGCCAATCTAATAGGTATGATAAACTATCTCATCATTGATTTAATCTGTATTTACCTGATAACTAGTGAAATAAGCTAAATGTCTTTTCACTTATGTATTGGTCATTCCAATTTTCTCATCTATCTTCACTTATCATGGACCCATTTCCCTGTTAAGATTGTTCTTTTCCTCATTAATTTTTTAGGAGTTCTTAGATCATTTTCATTGAATGAGTCTATGAGCCAGCTATTTCCACAATAATGCTACATAAGAAACCACCCTAAAACTCAGTGGGATAAAACAACATTTATTCTCCCTTGTACATTTTCAGGTTGGCTAATGCAGGATGGGCCTGGCTGGGCTTCCTCCAAGCTGTAGTTTTGGAATCCAGATCTATTCCACATGTTTCTCATCCTCCTTGGACAAGCCGGCTACCAGAACCATGTTTTCCCCATGGCAACAACAAAAATACAAGGACAATTGGAAACACAGTGCCTCTTAAGATATAAGCTTCAAACTAGTACTCTGCCTCTTCTGCCCACATTTCAATGGGCAAAGCAAGTCACACAACCAAGTCTAACACTAATGGTGCAGGGAAATATACTCTGCCTCTAGTGGGAAGAACTGCAACATCATATGGCAAAGGGCCTGGATACAGGGAAGGAAAAGAATGGGGAAAAATAATGCAATCCATTTTATATAAATGATTTATAAATATATCCTCTCAGTTGGTAGCTTTTATTTATCTTCTTTTATGTTATTTTTTTCCACAAAGAAGGGTTTTATATTAATATAATTAAATATTTCAGTTTTTTACTTCATTGCTTATGTTTTGGGGGTCTTAGTTAAGAAATTATTTCCCACCCTAAGACCATAATAAACATGCTCCTATATTTCTCCCCAGAAGAATGCAATCAAGAGGATCAACAATCAATATATTTTAACTTAGCATGTGCATAAATGCAAGATTATATGATATAAACTAAGGTAGCAAAGTTAAACAAGTAATCAAATTTTTTAAAATTACCAAGGATGACTAATTATTACTGGTGAAATTTTGAGCTTGGTCTTTTAAAAATATTAATGGATACAGACTGAAAAAGATGAAAAATATGCAAGAATCGTAAAGAATCACAAAACTTGATATTCTTTCGTTAACATATATTTATTGATCTAAGCTATATTTTTAAAACTGCTGAGCACAAGACCACAGGAAAATATATATAGTCTTCTCAGGTCATGACATCTTGGAAAAAGAAAAAAGAAACTTTTACAGAACTTAGCTATTATAAAACAAAATATGTTATGATGTCATATTTGTAAAATATATGTATATATGTGCTAATAGTAGGAACTACTTCAATAGTTTGGGGTAAAAAGGAGGTCCCATCTATTAATTTTTCAAGTTAAAACCACTTCCCAATTGCCAGACTGGCAGGGAGTCTAGTATCTCTCTTATTCCTCAAATAGTTCAAGAACTCTGGGGGCCTCTTGATCCACATACCTCAGAGAGAGAAAACCAGAGAATTTTATTGGAATACAAGTGGGCCCTGTTGAAGGCTGCTGCTGTTCTGCTCCTGGCACACAGTTTACTCATGAAAACTCATCCCCTGCAGTTCCATGTGACCCTTCCACCTGCTGTGCTCTTGCCTTTGCTGCTGCAAATACAGTGGTCACAGTGATTCTTCAAGAGAAGCAGCCTGCTCCCTTAGAGGTATAGCATGGCAGCCACGGCTACAGCTTTTAAGTTCACCAAGCACCAAGCGGCTGGGTCAGCAGGGCCTTCTGCCTCCAGTTACACAAGTGCCCAAACAGCCTCTCCCACTGGGCAATGCAGGCTACAACAAGGAGTCCTAGCCTAAAGTCTTTGATGTTTTTTCTTACTAGGTCCTTTTTTAATCGGCACCAGTTCAATGCACGAAAAACTTTCTAATAATAAATGCAAGGAAGGAGTCCAGGTCTTCACTCTTTTCCTCTCTGAAGGTTCCCAGACTCTACAAACTTCTTCCAGTCCTCCCAGTGTTGACCAGCCCTGAAGGTGAAGAAAGACTGTGAAGGGCAACCTTTACAAAACCAGAAAAAGACCCTGCTACATCAGTACCTGAGACACAAAAGGATAAAGACCTCATTAATGGTTTCAAACACTGGGGGGGGGCGGGTGGATTTCTCTTACCTTACAGTTGCCAGATAAAATACAGAATGACCAGTTAACTTTGCATTTCAGATAAACAATGAATAATTTTCTGGCATATGTCCTATGCCAGAAACATACTTATACTAAAAAAATTATTAATTTGTTTACCTAAAATTCAAACCTGTGTGTCTTGTATATTTATTTGCTAAATCTGGCCACTCTACCTTATCTTACTTCATGAATGGAACAAACTGGGAGGAGGGGGACCTAGAACTCGTCGTGCCTAAATTTAAAGCAGCCACAGAGCCAGACCCTCACGTCCATGTATCTTGACATCCTATCAGAGACTTGAGGCTGAGAGAGCCAACCAAAAAGTCAGCTCTCACCCTGTTACTGCACAGCAGCTGCTTTTTAGATAGCCAGCGATATTTCCTGGCCACCTCCCAGCAATATATTTCTAACTACACTCAGTTGGAAGATTTTAGTTCCCAGAAATGCAACACAGGATAAAAGAGGACAAGGGAAGAATGACATATTATGCCCTGGGATATTAGAGCCCCAACAGTAGGAGCAGAAACACAAAAAACACTGGCAGAGGCTATTCTAGAGATTAGGTTTTATGCGTCTCTTTTAGAAAAGTGAATCTGAATTGCTTCAAATTATCTAAGATTAAATCCACCTCCAAGTAGCGGACCAAACAATAGGAATAGGAGAATAGTTGCCCCAAATGAATATATAGCTCCTGTAGCCCAGAAATTCAGCAAGATACTTGCCCTCCACTTTAAGAGTTGAGAGGGAAATTCTGTAGTTCCAAAACTGATAGTGCCAGAGCTCAAAAGGGGTATAGATTATGTATATATCTCACTTATGACAAACACCAGGACTGAATAAATCTCTTGTCTTTCAAAATAAGTAAATAGAAAAAATCCAAAATTAAAAGACTGTATAACAATAAAAGAGGAAGACAAGGGAAATTATCCTGAAGACAAAAGAAAATTTAGAAAACATCTACTCTGAGCTCTCAGTGAAATACCCAAACTTAAAAATTCTAGGTAAGAAATGATGGAAATGTTAAGTAAAATGAAAGGAAAGTTGACTGAAGTGAAAGGTCAAGATAAAAAGAGACGTGGCAAAAATTTTTAAGTAAAAGAATTCAGCAAACCCAAAGAGACAATAAAGTAATTAAAACCTGCCCTGAGGAATCACTCCTCTCCTTTATCATCTGCCTATCAGCAGCTTCATCATTCAGAGAGCAAAAGAAACTAAGAATGGAAGGGCTACCCTGGGCTTAATTCTTACCAACAAAGAGGAATGTGTTAGTGAAGTCAAAGTGACAGGAACCTTGGGAAAATTTGAACGTATCACCTTAGAGTTCATTACGGCCAAGGAAGAAAACCAAAAGCAAAGTAAGACAAGCAGCTTAGACTGCTTAGCAGTTCAGAGAAAATATAAGAATTTCCCAGAGGCAGAGATTCTAAAATGAAAGACAGGTGAAAAAATAAAACCCACTACTGCAATCACAGAGGAGGGGGAAAAAAATTGGAGAGAACATATGCAAATATAACTCAATGTGCTATACAAGGTGCTCTCTAAAGACTGAGATTTTTAAAGGACATACAAAAGAAGACGGAAAAGGGTAAATGTAAGGATGAATACATAAGTGTGGTATTAGCCTATTAGAAGAGTGGGCTAAAACCACAGTGAGCAAAGACTTGTAAAAAACACACAAAACAACACAAAAACTTTTAGGTTGCATGTGAGGGTGGAAGGACAAAAAAGGTACAGCCTCCCTCCTCCTATGTTAACAAGGTACAGAGAAGAAGCAAAATGACAATATTCTGAGTTTGCTTTCATATTATCTACTAAGGAACATGGTCTTTAAAATGGAAAAATTGTGCCAACAATCTTGAGAAGAAATTGATAAACCACAGGAGAAAAGATAGTGGGAGAATGTTTAACTGTTTAGATAAATGTCCTTTTCCAGGTGTATTTTAGTACAGCAGGGCTTCTCATTCTCAGCACTATTGATGTTTTAGGCTGGATAATTTGTTATGGGGGGCTGTCTTGACTTGTAGGATGTTTAGCAGCATTCTTAACCTCTATCCACTAGATGCCAGTATCACCAGCCTCCTGCTTGTAACAATCACAAATGTCCCTAGAGATTGTCAAATGTCTTCTGGGAAGCAAAAGTACTCTAGGTTGAGAATCACTATATTGCAGAGCACTAAAAATCTGCATATATTATCACAGAATTATTGTTAGCATCTTTGAGTAATCATGGCATTGGGAACTGACAAATGTTATCCCATATATCAAAAAGGTAGGTTCTGAAAATTTGATGTTCATCCACAGCAAATTTTAATATAGTATCAAAATATTATTAATTGGAAAAGAGAGCAATGACCCTGTAAATTCTGGTATAGTTTTATTAACAGCCACTCATACTAAACTAATATAATTTTTTCTCTTCCTTTTTTTTCCAATTTCATAACTAAAGAGGGTAAACTGGTTTCACTAAAACATCTTTTAAATCTTTTTTAAAATCTTCTTTAACAAGCTAAAGAAACATTAGCTGTCTCATATACTGTTGGCTGAAGTATATATTGGTAAAAATCTTTTGGGGAGGCATTCTGGCAACATCCATAAAATTTTATATGCACAAATTCTTAGACTAAACAAATACATTTAGGAATCTGAACTTGTGTACAAAGATGGATGTCAAGGACAGCAGTATTTTTTGTGATAATAAAAAGCTAGAAACAACCTAAATGTGCATCAAAGAGGGACTAGTTAAATAAATTGTCATATATTCTTTCATTGGTGTGATTTGAACTGTAACCAGAGAAAAAGTCTTAGGAAGTATACAGAATCCAATTAGATTTCATTTGCCTAAAAGTAGGGGAGATATTAAAAATATTTAACAACTAGCATGGCTTAGGTCCCCAACAGTCAGAGTCTAGCCTGGAGCTGGGCCTTGGAAAGCCCCATCTATGCAAGGTGTTCACCCTTTAGTTGCTGGGTCTAGGGGAGGTCTAGAGGGTCCCAGGCAGAGACCAAGTGGAGGAAGGCCACTAGTGAGGGGGAGAGGGAGTACAAAAGCATTTCATATTTTAACAATTTGTGTGGCCTTACTGGGGAATATCAGTCCTCACCAAGAGACAGAAACAACATTAAAATAATCCAGAATATCACAGAACAATAAATTGGTTAAATTCAACCAAGTGGCAGCTATGATGAAGAGCAAATTCATACATACTGATGTGGAACAATTCTTTTTTTAATTTTCACCAGAAACTGGTAGCAGTTTCCTTGTGAAAAGAGGACCAGAGGGCTTCCCTGGTGGTGCAGTGGTTGAGAATCTGCCTGCCAATGCAGAGGACATGGGTTTGATCCCTGGTCCAGGAAGATTCGACATGCAGCGCAGCAACTAAGTCCGTGCGCCACAGCTACTGGGCCTGCGCTCTAGAACCCATGAACCACAACTAGTGAGCCCGCGTGTCACAACTACTGAAGCCCACGCGCCTAGAGCCCACGCACTGCAACAAGAGAAGCCACCACAATGAGAGGCCTGTGCACCACAACAAAGAGTAGCCCCCGCTCGCCGCCAACTAGAGAAAGCCCACATGCAGCAACAAAGACCCAGCGCAGCCAAAAATAAGTAAAAAAATAAATAAATATAATAAAAAAAAAAAAAGAGAGGACCAGAGAACTGAGGACCTGAGGTCAAGGCAGAAGGAAGATGTATTTTCACTGTATACCCTTTGTGACGAATGCTACGTTTGCTAACACCCCATCCAGCCCTCGCCCAGCTTTCCTCCTCTACTAGAGAGACTGGAAAGCTAAGAAACCTGCTCTTCTCAGACTCCCTTGAGGTAGTGGGACCCAGATTTCACTAACCAACGACAGCTTGGGTGAGATTTTTAAAGGTCACAGGCATCAGATCCTTCTGGGAAAGTTGTGGTAGGACTCTACTGCCCAGTGCAAAAGCCAGGAAAAATGGAAGTTAGTACACCTGTAGGACCATTCCTCAGGTACACTTGGACATTTTTCTTAGCTGCATTGTCTTTGGCTGTTGCTCTGACTCTCCAGGAGAATCTATGAGCTATCAAATATCATTTATGAAACTCTTTCTGCTGGAGCTAGCCAGAGCAGACTCTTTGTTGCAATCAAGAACCCTAGCTAATGGGAAGTAGCCACATAGCACAGGGAGATCAGCTCAGGGAGATCATCTAGAGGGGTGGGGTAGGGAGGGTGGGAGGGAGACACAAGAGGGAGGGGTTATGGGGATATATGTATACATATAGCTTATTCACATTGTTATAAAGCAGAAACTAACACACCATTGTAAAGCAATTATACTCCAATAAAGATGTTAAAAATAAAAAAAGAACCCTAGCTAAGGCACCCTTTGCTAAAATAAAAAATAAAAATAAATGTACATTTATAAGTTTTTCAGTTTAAAAAATTAAGTTTTATAAAAATGTTTTAAAAATAAAATTTATGTGGGCTGGATGGTGGTACAGTTCAGGGAGGACACACCTAACTGAAGAAGCAAATCCAAATGAGCGAGCCCAAAGATCTGGGTCCCCAAATCCCCTTTGAATATCAGCTGTGTCTCAACCACCAGAGGCCATCTTAGAAATGCAAATGTGGACTCAAATCAATGGCTCCCCTTCTTACAAATAATAGCCAATTTTAAAAATATGATGGAAGGAAAGATACCAAAATATGATGGCACCAAAGATACTTGTGCAAAATATATAAAATACTTGTGTAAAGACAACTTTAAAACTCTACTGAAGGATGTAGAAAAAGAATTGAGTAAACAAAAAGATGATGTATAGGTAGATTAAACATTAAAAAGGCATTATTTCTCCCTAAATTAAAATATTCATAGGCTATTATAATAATTTCATAAAATGTTATACTAAAATTCATCTGGAAATAAACATTATGTAATTACATGTAGGAAAATCCTGAAGGGGAAGAAAAGAATAAGGAGAAAGATTAATCCTTCCAGATATTAAAACATGTTATGAAATAAAGTTATTTTAAAAGTAGGGAATGCATCAGCCAGGTAGCAGGATACAAGATTAATATACTAAAATCTGTTGCATTTCTTTACACTAACAATGAAAAAAAAAATCCCATTTAAAATCACATCAGAAAAATAAAATACCTAGGAATAAACTTAAAGGAGATGAAAGACCTATAAACTGAAAACTATAAAACATTGACAAAGGAAATTGAAGACGATTCAAAGAAATGGAAAGATATTCCAAGCTCTTGGATAGGAAGAATTAATATTATTAAAATGGTCATACTACCCAAAGCAACCTACACATTTAATGCAATCCCTGTCAAATTGCACATGACATTTTTCACAGAGCTAGAACAAATAATCCTACAATATATATGGAACTACAAAAGATCCAGAATTGCCAAAGCAATCCTAAGGAAAAAGAACAAAGCTGGAGGCATAACCAGATTTTAGACTATACTACAAAGCTACAGTAATCAAAACAGTGTGGTACTGGCACAAAACATATAGACATATAGATCAATGGAACAGAATAGAGAGCCTACAAATAAACCCATGCACCTATGGTCAATTAATCTACAACAAAGGAGGCAAGAATATACAATGGAAAAAAGACAGTCTCTTCAACAAGTGTTGGGTGTGGGGAAAGCTGGACAGCTACATGTAAATTAATGAAATTAGAAAACTCCCTCACACCATATACAAAAACAAACTCAAAATGGTTTAAAGACCTAAATATAAGAAATGACACCATAAAACTCCTAAAAGAGAACATAGGCAAAACATTCTCAGACATAAATTATAGCAATATTTTCTTAGATCAGTCTCCCAAGGCAAAAGAAATAAAAGCAAAAATAAACACATGGGGCCTAATCAAACTTCAAAGCTTTTGCACAGCAAAGGAAACCATTAACAAAACGAAAAGACAACCTACAAAATGGGAGGAAATACTTGCAAACAATGTGACCAACAAGGAGTTAATATCCAAAATATACAAAGAGCTCATACAACTCAATATCAAAAAAATAAACAACCCAATCAAAAAATGGGCAGAAGATCTAAGTAGACATTTTTCCAAAGAAGAGAGAGATGGCCAACAGGCACATGAAAAGATGATCAACACTGTTACTTATTAGAGAAATGCAAATCAAAAGCACAATGAGGTATCACCTCACAACACTCAGAATGGCCATCATTTAAAAATCTACAAATTTGTTAATATAAATGTTTCAGACATTACATGAAAAAAAAAAAATCTACAAATAAATGCTGGAGAGAGTGTGGAGAAAAGAGAACTCTCCTACACTGTTGGTGGGAATGTAAATTGGTGCAGCCACTATGAAAAACAGTATGGACGTTCCTCAAAAAACTGAAACTAGAGTTACCATATGATCCAGCGATCACACTTCTGGTTATATGTCAAGAAAAAAATGAAAACTCTAATTCAAAAACATACATGCACTCCAATGTTCATGGCAGCATTATTTACAGTAGCCAAGACATGGAAATAACCCAAGTGCCCATCAACAGATGATTGGTGTGAGAAGATGTTGTATATATATACAATGGAATATGACCCAGCCATAAAAAAGAATGAAATACTACAATTTGCAGCAACATGGATGCACCTAGAGAACATTACACTTAGTGAAGTAAGTCAGACAAAGACAAATACTATATGATATCACTTATATGTAGAATCTAAAATTAATAATACAAATGAATCTATATATAAGACAAAAACAGACTCACAGACATAGAAAACAAACTTATGGTTACCAAAGGGGACAGGGAGGGAGAGAAGGACAAATAGGGAGTATGGGATTAACAGATACAAACTACAATATATAAAATAAATAAGCAACAAGGATTTACTGTGTAGCACAGGAAATTATATTGAATGTCTTATAATAACCTATAATGGAATACAATCTGAAAAAGGAAATAACTGAATCACTTTGCTATATACCTGAAACTAACACAATATTGTAAGTCAACTATCTTCAATTTAAAAAAAATTTTTTTTAGAATAAATAAATAAGAACAGAAAAGGGGGGGGAAAAGTAGGGACTGCAGAAAAATTAGATAAAAATATTACCAGAACAAACTTATGGTTACCAAAGGGGAAAAGCAGGGTGGGATAAATCAGGAGTTCGGGATTAACATATACACACTACTATATATAAAATAGATAACCAACAAGGACCTACTGTATAACCTAGGGGACTCTAGTCAATATTCTGTGATAACTTATATGAGAAAAGAATCTGAAAAAGAATGAATATATATATATAGGTATAACTGAATCACTTTGCTGTACACCTGAAACTAACATAACATTGTAAATCAACTACACTTGATATAAAATAAAAATTTTTTTAAAAAGAATATTACAGAACAGGAAGAAGAGTGAAACAAAGACTCTAATATAAATTTAGCTTATGATAAAGATGGCATTTTAAATTAGCAGGAAAGGGGACTTCCCTGGTGGCCCAGTGGCTAAGACTCCGTGCTCCCAATGCAGGGGGCCTGGGTTTGATTCCTGGTCAGGGAACTAGATCCCACATGCCACAACTAAGAGTTCGCATGCCGCCACTAAAGGTCCCACATGCCACAACTAAAAAAAGATCCCGCATGCTGCAACTAAAGATCCCACATGCCACAACTAAGACCTGGCACAGCCAAATAAATAAAAAATATATTTTTTAAAATTAAAAATAAATTAGCAGGAAAAAGAGTGACTCAAATAAATCATATAGACCAACTAAATAAACATTTACAAGAAAAATTAAAATACAGCTGACTCACAGCCTCACTCATTTGCTCAAAATCAATTCCAGATGTAGCAAAGACTTTTAAATTCTGAAAGAAAGTATGAGTGAATTTATATATAATACATTTATGTATAATAATTGAAGTAGAAATTCCCTTCTAACCAAACACAAAATCCAGAAACCATAAAGGAAGAAGTTTTAAAAATTGAACACAAAAATATTTTATGTATGATTTAAAAATAAAACATAAAAGTAAAAAAAATAAATAAATAAACAACAAACTGGGAGAAAATACTTGCAACACATTAAACAGACAGAAAGCTAATTTGCTTAATTTACTATGAGGGAATAAAGAGAAAAAATGAGTACCAGAACTCCTTGCCAGAGCAATCACACAAGAAAAAAAATAAAAGGCATCAGATCTGGAAAGGAAGAAGTAAAACTGTCTCTATTTGCAAATGACATGATTTTATATACAGAAAATCTTAAAGATCCTACTGAAAAACTGTTAAATCTAATCAATGGATTTCAAAAAGTTGCAGGATACAAAATTAACATACAAAAATCAGTAGCATTCCTATACACTAGCAACGAATTATCTGAAAAAGAAAGAAAGAAAACATTTCCATTTAGAATAGCATGAAAAACAATAAAATACTTGGGAATAAACTTAACCAAGAAGGTGAAAGATCTCTACTCTGAAAACATTGATGAAAAAAATTGAGGAAGGCACAAATAGATGGAAAAGTATCCCATGTACATGGATTGCAAGAATTAATATTGTTAAAATGTCAATCTCTAGACTGACCAAAAACCATCTAAAGATTCAGTGCAATTCCTATCAAGATTTCAATGGCATTTTTTCAGAAGTAGAAATAAACAATTCTAAAGTTTATATGGGACCACAAAAGACCCAGAATAGCCAAAGTTATCCTGAGAAAAAAGAACAAAGTGAGAGGCATCACACTTCCTGATTTCAAGCTATATCATAAAGCTATAGTAATTAAAACAGTATGGTACTGGCATAAAAATGACAAATAGACCAGCGGAACAGAATAGAGAAACCAGAAGTAAACCTAAGCATACAGTCAACTAATATTTGACAAGGAAGCCAAGAATACTCAATAGAGAAGAGTCTCTTCAATAAACGGTGTTAGAAAAAATGGATATTCACATGTAAAAGAACAAAACTAGACCCCAATCTTACACCACTCACAAAAATTAACCTGAAATGGATTAGAGACTTAAATGTAAGGCCTAAAACCGTAAAACTTCTAGAAGAAAACATAGGCAGTAAGCTCTTTGACATCAGTCTTAGTAATATTTTTTTGGATGTGTCCCCTCAGGCAAGGGAAACAAAAGCAAAAATAAACAAATGGGGAACTTCCCTGGTGGCGCAGTGGTTAAGACTCTGTGCTCCCAATGCAGGGGGCCTGGTTTCGATCCCTGGTCAGGGAACTAGATCCCACATGCATGCTGCAACTAAGAGTTCACATGCCACAACTAAGGAGCCCATGTGCCACAACTAAGAAGCCCGTGAGCTGCAACTAAAGAGCCCACATGCCACAACTAAGACCCAACACAACTAAATAAATGATTAATTAATTTAAAAAATAAACAAATGGAACTACAGCAAACTAAAAAGCTTCTGCACAGCAAAATAAACAATCAACAAAGTGAAAACATAACCTACAGAATGGGAAAAAAATACTTGCAAATGATACATTCAATAAGGGGTTAATATCCAAAATAAATAAAGAACTCATTCAACTCAATAGCAAAAAAAAAAAAATAACCCAATTAAAAATGGGCAAAAGACCTAAATACACATTTTTCTGAAGACTATATACAAATGGCCAACAGGTACATAAAAAGATGCTCAACATCACTAGTCGTTAGGGAAATGCAAATCAAAACCACAATGAGGGCTTCCCTGGTGGCACAGTGGTTGAGAATCTGCCTGCCAATGCAGGGAACATGGGTTCGAGCCCTGGTCTGGGAAGATCCCACATGCCGTGGAGCAACTAGGCCCGTGAGCCACAATTACTGAGCCTGCGCGTCTGGAGCCTGTGCTCCGCAACAAGAGAGGCTGCGATGGTGAGAGGCCCACGCACCGTGATGAAGAGTGGCCCCCACTTGCCGCAACTAGAGAAAGCCCTCGCACAGAAACAAAGACCCAACACAGCCATAAATAAATAAATAAATAAATAAATAAATAAAAATTAAAGTTCCCTCCACTCCATCATCAAAAAAAAAAATTATTAAAAAAAGAAACACAATGAGATATCACCTCACACCTGTTAGACTGGCCATAATCAAAAAGATAAGAGATAACATGCATTGGCAAGGATGTGGAGAAAAGGGAACCCTGTGCACTGTCTTGGTGAGATTGTAAACTAGTACAGCCACTGCACAAAACAGTATGGAGTTTCCATAAAAAATTATAAACAGAACTACCATATAATCCAGCAATTCTACTTCTGGGAATACATCCAAAGGAAACTAAACACTAACTCAAAAAGATACCTGCACCCCCATGTTCATAGCAGCACTATTCACAACAGCCACAATATGGAAACAACTTAAGAGTCCATCGGTAGGTGAATAGATAAAGAAGTTGTGGTCTATTATGTACTGTGTAATGGAATACTATGCAGCCATAAAAAAATGAGGAAGTCCTGTCATTTATAACAACAGGAATGTAACTTGAGGGCATTATGCCAGGTGAAACAAGGCAGACAGAGAAAGAAAAATATTGTATGAGCTCATTCATATGTGGAATCTAAAAACAAAACAAAAACTAAACTCATGGAAAAAGAGATCATATTTGTGCTTACCAGAGATGGGGGTGGGTGAAAGGAGAATTGGAGGAAGGTGGTAAAAAAGGAACAAACTTCCAGTTATAAAATACATAACTACTTGGGATGTAATGTACCATATGATTATAGTTAACACTGCTGTATGACATGCATGAACGTTATTAAGAGAGTAAATCCTAAGAGTTCTCATCACAAGGAAAAAACTTTGGTTTCTTTTTTTCCCTTTTCTTTTTATTGTATCTATATGAAATGATGCATGCTAACTAAACCTATTGCAATAATCATTTTACAATACAGTTGACCCTTGAACAACGTGGGGAATAGGAGCACTGACCCTCCCAGCAGTCAAAACTCCACAGATAGTTTATAGTCACTATTCATATCCACGGTTCCTCCATATCTGCAGTTCCACATCCGAAGATTCAACCAACCGCAGATCATGTAATACTATAGTGTTTACTATTGAAAAAAATTCACTTCTAAGTGGACCTGTGCCATTCAACCCATGTGTTCAAGGGTCAACTGTATATGTAAGTCAAATTTATTTAGAGAGATACACCTTCCATAGACAGAATGTGGTCTGTCTCAAAAGGCAAGAACAGCCTTGGGAGAAACAACTCCACAGACAGAGTGTGAGCCATCTCAGAAGGTAAGAGGCCCCAAAATATGGGATGGTTAGTTTTTATGGGCTGGGTAATTTTATAGGATAATGAGTGGGAGGATTATTCCAACTATTTTGGGGAAGGCGTGGGTATTTCCAGGAATTGGGCTACCGCCCTCTTTTTGACCTTTTATGGTTAGCCTCAGAACTGTCATGGTGCTGGTGGGTGTGTCATTTAGCATGCTAATGTATGACAATGAGCGTATAATGAGGCTCAAGGTCCACTGGAAGTCAAATTCTCCACCATCTTGGACCTAGTTGGTTTTAAACAGTTTATGTCGTGTCCTGCGGCTATGTCATTCTTTTAAAGGTTGTGCCCTGCTCCCTTCCCTCCTGTTTCACATACAGTAGTAAAATACCATGAATCCACTGAAAAGAATGAGGTAGGTCTACATGGATTGCTATGCATCTGTCTTAACTAAATGTAACTGTCCTAATTCAGGGAAAATGTGGGGATGCAAGATGCAGATCAATATGTATAGCATTAAGCCTTTTTTTCTTGACCTAAATCAGGGTCCTGTAAATTAGCAAGAAGAGCAGAATGCATGGATATTGCATAGGCAACCAGCAGTGCCTATCACAGATTATTTGATTCTTAAAACTAGGATTCCTTTGGTACCCCATATTGGGAAAATAGGAACTGCTGATTCTAACAGAAAAGCTAGTTAATCATGCAAATTTCCATGGAAACATAATCTATGAGCTCCAGCTCTGGACTAAGACAGACCCTGGTACTTCTGGAGAATCACAGAGAGGTAGGTTTTATTTCTCACTCTCTCTTCATCCCTATCCACAAAAACACAAACACTAGAAAGGAAACACCATGTGGGCAGGGCTTTAATTTGGTTCACTAGTATCTATCCCCAGAACTAAGAATAATATCTGGTACACAAGTCATCTAGAAAGAGTAAATAATCCAAAGCCAACGTTGGAGTAGAGCCAATGTAGCCCTTTGAGGAATTCTGCCTCTCAGTCATTCTGTGTGTTCTCAATGAGCTAACCTAGGGCCTTTTTGCATTGATACTACCTCCAGAAGCCACATCAACTGAGACCTGGTAATTCATTTATTATCTAGTTAATTGTACACCTCGATCCCAATTCTCTACTCCATATGCCTATAAATAAGGAAGATAAATGCTTGTATGGTCCCTTTCATCTGTTTCAAGTAACAGATTGAGAACTGTTGATCACATTTTGAATGGTGCTAATACAAAATAGGGTCTAAAGTCTTCAAGTTCCAGTACTTGAAGGTCTTTCTTTGTGCTAAACATTGCCTTCTCCATCAAATCTTTTTCACCGTTAATGGAGGGACCTGAGGCAGCACAAGCATACCAGTTAGGATAATGAAAAGCAGGAAAAAGAGGTGAGGCAGTGGCAGTGACAAATAAATTTGACCTAATTTACAATTTTGCACATAGGAACTTAGTCACTTCTCAGACCCTGGAAGTTAGTGATTAAATTGGTAGCAGATTACTGGCCGTGTCCCAGACAGCAATAATTTAGTTAAAAATAGTAATTAAGCATGTGAAAATCAGGTGCAACAGTTAATAGTCATGTTCATTTTCAAAAATTCTATAGTCTCAATTATCTGTCACTTTCCATTAGGTGTGCAACTTGGCTAAACTCAGGAGTTCCACCCCACAATACCATGTCACTTAAAATCCAGTATCCTAACAAGATTTAGAAAATCATGCTTTTTGAGTCTCTAGACTAACATTCCCATGAGCCAATGATCCATAAATAAACACTATTTTTAAGTCTTCATTACGAAGCACATAGTTTCTCTTCAGGCAATACTGGGCTGCCAACTTCTCTACTTAAGTCTTAATCCCTTCTATTCCAAAGAAAAAATAGAAACATGCAAGCAGAAGTTCAAAGTGAATAAAGAATGGAACTCCCATCTTTCCATACCTATGACATTTCTCTAAATATCACTGAAAAAATAAATTTCTACAATTTAAAAAAGTTTAATACAGGCAGAATATATTCTTTAAGAATTCACAACCCTCTACCTCACCTCCCATCAAATACTGATGTCTCTACTCTCTCCACTTTGATTTCTGTACCAGCCACTACCTCCAAAAATCAAATCGTTTTATTTATCACCAATTTCTTAGCTTTTTTACTTCAATATATTCTATTTCTACAACCATAATTCCCAAATTCAATACCAATAACAGAATTAAAATTTCATATCTTCCCTAACTCCCACCCTACCCATGCCTTATTCCATTCTCATGTTTCCCTAAGCAGAAAATCCCAAAACTGAAACTCTGCTTTTGCATGTACCATCTATCCTTTTTCTTTCCTCTTTGCTGCCTACAGATTTTCTCCAAATAATTCTAATTTCCACAGAATTTTATTATAAAATATTTATTCTTCCTAATTCTATTTCTTTGCCACAGTTGGATCATAAAATTCATATAGATCAGAACAACATATAGATGATTCTCTACGAAGGTTATTTATAAATTCTAAAGTCCAAAATAATGTAAGCAGTCAATAATACTGTCTGTCGGTTTCAGGGAAAGATGAAGAATTTTTAACATGTAACTTTGTTTATACCTGTGAAAGTCCATAAGTTGAAATTTTGTAAGTAGAGGAGATTCTGTCCTTCCAAATCCTAAGTATATTGCTATCTATGTGCCTGATAACTGTGTTTTGCATCTCATGGACACTCAATAAATATTTCATTTGGGAGATAAGGAATTTTACAAAGCCTTAAAAGAAGAACAGTAAAAAACCATCTTCTTAAAAATCACAATCTTTGCCTTCAACTCTAATGTTCTCTAATCTGACAAGTCCACATTTAAGAACAGAGCTTAAAGAAATGAGCTTTAAAATAAATAAATAAATACACACACACACACACACACACACACACACACACACACCACAGTACCTAGATGTTCAACAATGATTTAAAAAATTATATCCATTCACTTGGAAGAATGTTAGACAGCAATCTAAAATAACATCTATGTAGATTAGGTAATATTATATGGAAAATATTTTCATAAAGGTTAAATGAAAAAGCAAGATTCCAAATTTTATCTACAGTATTACTGCAATTCATTTTAAAGCTGTACAGAGAAAAAAGATTAAAAGAAAATGCATCAATGAGATTACAGCTAATTTTTTTCTGTGCTTTCAAAATTCATACAATGAGCTCATATTACTTTTATAATGAAAAGAAAATAAGTTTTACTATAAAAATCCCAATATTTTACTCAGTTAAGAAGGAAGACACAGACCATGTATAGGACACAACAAATAGAAATCGCTGTATATGTGCTGTTGGCATTTTGGGCTTCTCCATTTAACAAATGTGTCCTATGCTACTATTAAGGTAATTCTTTATAGTGGGTAACGAAATTCTAATAGTCCATCCAAATATGCCATTCGAATTTGACTACTGATAATCCACATCTCCAAATCACAATTTTTCTCATATATGCTGACATTTTAGTCTGTCTAAAAAAGCTAGCCACAAACCCAGGACCAAGGCTAATCTGAAATCCTATTTTTCCCACATGTGTGTTTTAAGCAAATCTTTGGATCTCCTGTATCTTCAGATATGTTGCAACTGTCTTTCTCAGTGATGCATATCCATGACTCAAAACCTCTACAGTTAATGAACTTCCTGATACCTAACCTAAATTTCTTCTTGTTTCCATTCGTACTTATTCCTCCCAGTTCTGTCCTCAGTGCAACTGAGAGCAATTGCTCGCAGTCACTCAGACACCATCAGATAGTGACCTTCTCTTTACATTATTACTTCCCATATTCATCTCATACAGTGTGATTTTCATTTGATTATAAATGGTGGTAAAAACAGTTCTGAGAGATTCCTGAACTTCTTAATGTTACTGCCAATTAATTATAAAACAAATATATAAGGCAAATATTAAATTCAAAAATTAAGGCTTTTGCCACTATCTCATTTTAAAAATCTCCCATTTACTGGGAACAAGCTTTGGGTTGAAAGTAAAATCCCTTCAAATAGTTTGCCCCAGCCCCATGCCAAAGCACAAGCATCCAGACAACATCTTATCTTTTCCTGCACAGGATCCCAATCGGTTTTTTATAGCCAGAAACTCTCTGAATGCAAAGCACGACCTTGGCTACTAGCTTCCCCTGGCACTAGCTTGAAAGTTATTTATAACTTTAAACTTAGCATGAAAGCCTACATTTCTCACCATAACTAGTCAAAACATTCCCATTTTATATAATAATGTATTCTTTAATTCAGAAAGAAACCCCACATTTTAAACCTACACTATATAACTAAGGCAGAGCAATTTCAACGCAGAAACAAAAAAGCACTGAAGTCCAGCTCCTCTTTTTACCAATTTGACTCTTACCTTTCTGTTGCTTCCTATAAAGTAAATGTGTTTAAAATTCAGCTCTTGTAGGAAATTTTCCAAAAAGAGTTTGGGGGAGAAAAAAAAAGACGACTTCTTGGTTAGTCACAGAGTTACAGAGTACCAAATAGAGAGGCAGTGACAGTGGGGCAGTCACTTCAGCTGAGCGTCATTCACCCAGGATGAGAAAGAAGGGGGAGGTTACAAACCAGGGTGGGTGGTATCTAATCCTGAACTGCTAGTCACTGACCTCACTGACAACTTGTTACTGAAAATACTTTGTTGAAAAAGGCCAGACACATACTTTGCCTAGAGATCTACAAACAAAGCTGTCAGGAAGCTCTAAATAAGTTATATCTGCATTTCTCTAGTCCCTTTCCAAAATAAGGACCTCTTACATCTAATTAAAGCTGAACGCTGGAATTATCAAGAGTGAAAAATGATAAAGCAGGAATAGTCCAGGAAATCCACAGATCAAAAGATCAATTATGTAAAATTCAGTGTCTTCAGTACCACAGAATTATGTGTCACATCTGAGACAGTGTCTTTCCTCTGAAATCTTACCTGTCTCATACCCTTGCACCAAGCATCACACTCTCTGCTTCTGGGATTTACTTGGACCTACATAATTGTCAGTAAAGAATGTAAAGTGAAGATTTACCAAAAACTCCACAGGTGGAACCATTATTAAAGTCACCAAAAAAACCCAGAAATTTTTCCAACAAAATTTCTTTTTTCTATGGCTATTCTTTTTCATATTTCCTCTTCCGTGTTTTTTAATCTCCTCTCTATCAATATCTTACCATTCACTGGAACAATCTTGCATAGCCCTGCCTTAAGCTTTATCACTTCATCTATTCCTTGACACCCCACTTGAACTTGTACCATATTTCCTTAGGCATTACCACTTATGTGACTTTCTTCCAATAGCTTCTAAAAACTGCAGGTGGTAACTGCCCCTAAAACAGAAGTACTCATTTGAGTTTGGGCATTCCTGTTCTTAAAAGACTTAATTCAAAAAATTTTAAAGGCATTTATTTATTAGCTCTACAGGCACTCTTAGAACAAACATGAGGGAGCTGAGAGGAAAAGGCAAGGTCTGGAAATTGCCAGAGAATCAATTATGAAAGAGGTTTCATTTTATATGATTTCTAGGGAAATCTGTGAAATAACTATTTTTATGTAGCTTCCTCTAAAATGTGCATAACTGACATTACATTTATCTAAAGATGCTTAGCTGCTAACATACTGTCCTCTCCAGATTTTTTTAAAGCAGCTTTTTCCCCCTGGAGAATCGAGGAACAGCCTCTTTTCACAGTGAAAACAAAGAGTAAGTTTTATGTCTCTCACTCCATCTTTTCTTGAATAAAGAAATCACTTGACACTTGCAAAATAGAAGTTTTTGTTTTAGAGCTTTAATACTGAATGTTTTCTAAACACAGACTGTTGAATTGAGCCCAAGATTAGATATCCAAATTCTATTATGAGCCAGCCTGCCCCCACTTTAAAGGCACAAATAAGTTATTTACCTGCTCTGTACCTCTCCTTTCCATCTGCAAAATGGAGATGAAAACCCCTATTCTTCCTATCTACTTTTCAAGGTATATGCGAATTAAATGGATAAAATCTGAAGTGCTTCCAATTACATTGAACTCCTCAGAGATGCAATACAGACGCAATTACAGTACTTGGTGTTATCAAACCAACTGAATATTATAAATATATGAAATACAATTTTAAAGAGCTCTAAAGAGTTGGGTTTTTTTTTAATTCCCTCATAAAAATGTCTGCAGCCTCCAAGAGCAGTTTTAGCTGAAGTATTCCCCACTATAGCCACAAGAGGTCCTCCTCCTAGCAATTCAAATCACGTCGGATTTGATGAGCAGAGGCCCCATAGTCCTCTGTATTTATATCGGTTGGCTGACAGAAAACACAGATCACCTATGTCAGATTTCCATAGCTAACTATAGGGTAGCAAACAAAACCGGAAAAATCTGGCTTTCTCCGGGTGATCACTGAAGCATGCTGAACACTAAATAGTTCCTGTAAACTACACAGCCGCTGCATTTTGCACCCTGGCCCCCTTCCAGATTTTCACAGTAATTCCATCTTGTCACCTTGCCCAGTCTTGTTCAGTATTTATTCTCCTTCCCTATTTACTTGTTTCCTTTCTTTATACTTTTGAAACTTTAAAATTTTGGCTCACATTCTTCTTGCAAGCAAACGAAAGTTAGGGATAGAGGAGCTAGAAAAAAAGAGAAAAAAGAATGAATCAGAGACGTTGTAGAAATCCTCCCGAGGTAATCAAGGGTTCTTTGGCTCTAGGTATCAGGGCTGGTCCCAGACAAACTCACTCAACCACATGTACTGAGGAGCCCCTTGGTGCAGAGCCCTGTTTTAGGGGCCAGCTAGATTAGAGGCACAGAAGGGAGGCCTCCTGAAAGAAAACAATTTTATCCCTATCAACAATCCCTCCTGGAAAATAAGCCCTTCAGGGTACAATCAGTTCTTTAATCAGAATGGAATACAGTTTCTTCTTTTCATTAAAATCCCTTAAAAAAATGAAAGTAGCTTTTGCATGAACCGTAAGTCCATTTTATTCTATACATTACACCTCAAAATATTCACAATTTCAGGTTGGGGCCTAAAAAAATATATAATTTTCTGAACAGCTATAACACCTTTTTAAGATAAGATTTAAAGCAAAGAATACTTTCAGTTTGTGATAATTAAAATTATTTTATTCCAAAAATATGTGATAAATAGTTCCAGCACTTTGCTGGGTGTTTTAGGTGAATCGAAATCAATCTGCCCCTATTTCAAGGTTTGTGTACTGTAGCAAAAAGATGTTTCCCACTCTCCCTTCCCACCCACCCTGTTATTAGCTACTAATCAACTCTCCTGCCTCATTCGCAAAAACAGAAGCCATCCTGGGAAATATCCCTTACCTTCTCATCATCAAATCTACAAAACCACCAGCACGAGCCCTATCTTCTCTGCCTTCTCTCCTATTACAATTCAAGCTGTACCCTTGCTCCTACCAAAAGCTAATCTCTCCTCTTCTGTTCTGGATCCCTTCTTCTCCCCACTTCTCAAGGGCTCTGCTCCTTCATTATCATCTCATGTACCACATTATAACCCCTCTTCTAATGACTGGCACCACCTCTAAATTAAAAATATCAACAAACAACCATTAGCTTCACCTTACACTCCCTCCAGCTGCTCCTCCAAGTTCTCTGCCGCCTTCATCACAATACTTCCCTAATGAGTTGCTTGCCTTCCCTATGTTTTCACTTCTCATTTACTCCGCAACCCACTCTATGTGACTTCTATCACCTCCACCGCCATAAGGGCCATTTTTAAGTCTACCAACAACTTCCACGTGGCCAAATCCATACTGTTACCTCAGGGAATACATCATCCAATCCTATGGCTTTAAATGAGATCTTTAATAGGATGCTGAGTGGGATTTTTCTTGTTGCTCAGGATTGGCAACTAAGGCTCAAAATGAAAGAAAAAGAATCCATCTGTGTACATTGCACGCTAAGGAATTTCCAGTATCTGAGGGCAGACATCTCACTCCAGGGCTTACTAAAAATCAGTTAAGAAAAGAGCTTTATGCTCTTCCTCTCCTATTCCCTCTCCTAGCCCCAACAATAGAGGAAAAGTTAGGGGACCTGAAAAATTAGAGGAACTAGGCCAACTACTCTTCTCCTCTCAAAGATACCAGAGCAGTAAGAGTGGTAGAAAAGTCAATCTTGCCCCTTCCCCATTTCAAGTCCCTCAAGAGGACATCTCGTCAGCGCTGGAGGAAAGGGAGGAGATGAGATTTAAACTGGAATCATATAGGAGTTTTAAACTGGGCTAAGCAGGCCTTAAAGAACTGAAAATGGCAGGAAAATTATGGAGCCCACCCAATGTATCATTTAGAAATGAGAAAGGGAGATGCAGCAAAGTGAAATGCAAGGATTGAGGAAACTTGTTCACTCAATAAACCAGTCATACCTTCACATGCTAATGATTCTCAAACTTGTATCCCAAACCCAGACCTGTCTCATGAGCCCCAGAGGCATATATCCAACTACTGTCTCCATGTGGATAACAAATATGCATTTCAAACTTAATTTGTCCCAAAAAAGAGTTCTTGATTTTCCCTCTCAAACCTATTTCTTTCATGGTGATCATTTTATAATAGAAATATCAAATCAATATGTTGTGTACCTGGAACTAACACAGTGTTGTAGGTCAATTATATCTCAATTAAAAAATAATAATTTAAAAAATTAAGGGATGGAGGGGGAAAAAACCCTATTTCTGTCACTCATAGTCTAGTAATTGGTACCATCACCTAGTACCTTAAGCCAAAACCTAGTAGTCATCCTTCATTCATTCTTTTCCCTCACAATCATCAAGAATTTCCATTAATTCTATTTCCAAAAGTTATCTTGAATACGTCCATGTCTCTATCTCCCCTACCCCAACTCTTCTGAGGCATTTGCAATCCATTCTCTACATAGCATCTAAATATTTCAGAATACAGCTTAGCTCATGTTATTCTCCTGCTTAAAATTATCCAATGGCTTATCACTCATAGCACAAAATCCAAATTATTTACCAAATCTATAAGGCCCTGCATGATCTGGCTCCTGTCAACCTCTCCCACTGTGACTCATAGCACTCTTCCCCCTAGTTCATTGACTTCAATTACACTTTCTGTTCAGAAAACATCCAAGCTTATTCCCTTAGGGCCATTGCACTTGCTGTTTGTTCTTTTGCCTGAAATCATTTTCTCCCAGCTATTTACATGTCTGGCTCATTCCCATCCTTGATATAATCCCTCAGAGAAGTATTACCTGATTACCTTACCTCACTGCCCCCAGTCACTTATCACAACCTTGCATATTTACTTATATGTTTACTTTTTGTGTCTTCACCACTGGAATAAAAGCCAGGGGCAATGGCAGTATCTTTAACAGCATGGCATATGAAAATTAACTATACAAGATAAAGCATCAATAGCTATGGGATTTCAAAGGAATGAGAGAGAGCCTAGAATGAGGGGGTAATCCAGGAAAATTTCCTGGAGGCAGTTATATTTGCCTTGATACAGAAATGAAAGATGTCAGAGTCATAATAGAATATTCTATTAATTTTAATTCTCAAATATCCTTCAAATCCATTGCCTCTCCATCTTCACAGCTATTACCCTGATACAAACTACAGTTGTCTTGCTTGTTGTCTTTATATACTTATCACCTAATTTCTCCCTCTCCCTCTATTTCACTTTATGTAAACCCAAATACAGTATTTAAATGCTAGTCAGAATGTATTTATGCTAAATTTTAAAATCTCAATTTAACTATTTCAGAACTACTAAAATTGACACGTTAACTTCATTGCCTTGGTGACAACAGAAAGGCTAAAATGAATGTTCTTCTCATTAATTTTTCTCATTTAATCTTCTCAGAGTGCCATGCCTCAACTCTTGACAGCTCATCTTGCTGTTAGTCAATAACCTTAACAAGCACAGTAATTACAGTCAATCATGTCTGCTTTAGTTCATTGATTACTTTGTTACTTCTTTTTCAACTTGTTAATGAAAATTCCCAGCACAGACCTCCTGGGTAACATTTCTTTTGTTAATTAACTACCCTATCAGTCCCTTGAATATATTTAAAAAACAGAGCATCTTGTATTGATGGTTCTAAAAACAACTTGCTCTTGCAGCTTTGAAAATCAAAATCATTTTCAGAGACACAGAACACCTAGAACAAAATCAATATTTACTGTCATTGAACCTGCCTTTTTATTTCAAATTATTTAAACAAGAGATGTATTATATTACTTCTGAAGGATTAACATACTTCATTTTTAATTGATACAGCTTTTAAAGTTTTAAAGAAATTATCTTGTATTTGTGATTCTAACCTCAAAAGCTAGTTATAAATGATGTAAACAAGTAATGTAGCATCCAAAACTAGAGGAACTCAGAAAGGGGTGTGGTAGTATTGATATCATTTAAAAGTCAGAATCACTTTTGGCCTCCTAAGAGTTTGAGGTTAAATTTACCTTTGAAACAAATTGTCTCTTGGTTCTAAGAAAACAAATATAGTAGATTTTCTAGTTGTGTAAATGTTAAAGCAAATTTCACTTA
The DNA here is from genome assembly GCF_028021215.1 of Eschrichtius robustus. Classification (NCBI taxonomy): domain Eukaryota; kingdom Metazoa; phylum Chordata; class Mammalia; order Artiodactyla; family Eschrichtiidae; genus Eschrichtius; species Eschrichtius robustus. The sequence continues at coordinate 73,362,719 of NC_090830.1, forward strand.
AATGTAATGAAGGAAATGACTGTCATTTCATTCAGAGAAATTCAGTGAGGCATGTCTCTGTAGAATTTTATTGCTTCTTAAAGAGAACCATTTCTTTTCCCTGTATAAATTTACATGGCCCTCAAACCCATCAGAATTACACCCCCTTTATTAAAAAATATTTTCCAATGTATTTTTTTTAACATCCTGAAATGAAATTCATACTTACTAACTACACATTGACTATACTGAGTCTTTAAAAATATATTTTATATATAAATGTTGTTTCTATATTATATGTATTTTACATAAATTATATATTTGCATTTCATTATGCAAATACTCAGGCACACTTACATGGGAACACATAATAAAAGAGTCACTTTTCTCCTTATGCATATAGAATCACTGGGAATGTGACAGCGACAAATATAGATTGATAAGGATGTACTGTATTGGCAGTTCAAATACCACAAGCAGCATTGAAATAGTGATGTGATTTTTCTGAAATGGTGAACAATACAGAAGAACAATCTTCCTTTAATATACCCAATTGGTTGCATTCCTGAAAAATTCAGTGTATATTAAAACTGTGCAAAAAATACTTTGTTTATAAGTAAAATCAGAATTAGTTTCAAGGCTTAGAAAATTATAAACAAGACCTACATGAAAGTCCAGTGAGATATTTGAAAGTTGCACAGGATGTGGGACTATTCATTTTAGGGGAGAGTTTCAAACATTGCAAAACCTTTAAGCTTCTTTCCCTCAAGTCAATTAAATGACAAATATGTCCTACAGCTACTATGGCAACCAGAACTGCCTGACCCTGGAGCAAGGAGAGAGAGTGGGGACTTGAGAACCACTGATGTAAAACAATGCATGTTTACAAGAGCCCCAAGGCTGAAATGAAGAAGATAAATAGATGATGGATGGATGGATGGATGGGAGGAAGGAAGGAGGGGAGGGAAGGGAAGGGAGGGAGGAAGAAGGGAAGGGAAAATTCTGTAACAAGCTCTAACTGGAATGGCATAGAACATCCTGGAATGAACTACAGAAGTCCCATTTAGAGAATAACTCAGATTTCTAGGAAATGTATTAAAGACAGCTATGGTAATTGCCTAAAGGAGAAGTGAAGATGGGCAGCACCCACAGGACCAGACCATATCCTATGAGTGAGGGAGTGAGGTATCCCCTGAAAAGGATGGATATTCCCACTGTTATTTATCCTGAGGAAGAAGTTGATTCCAGGACAAGAATGAGAAGTGGACAGCCAGGTTTTTAGCTGAAAATGGGAAAGTCCCTTTTCTCTCTGAAGTCCCAAGGTTTGGGAGCCTAGACTCCAAATAGAAGAGACAAGCCAGAGAGTTCCCACAGTGGAGAGCAAGCTGGCATGTTCATAATAGTGGTAGATGAAAACAAGTTAGAGGAGCACTTTTCAAGGAAGCTTTGAAAACCAAGCAGAACTTGGACCAGGGGATTCTGAGCACGGCCACAGTTACTGTCGTAATTATTATGTACTGTCTTTTCTTTATCCCGCCTCTTTCTATAAACGCTGGTTAAAATGCTATCCCGTGGAAAATTAAGGAAAGGGTCTGTTTCTTGATTTGGATGGAATATCAACCTGAAGGACAAGAGCAAAGGCAGCAGTGCAGCAGCATGACACGGCATCCAAAACAGGAAAACATGATGGACCTCTTCCTAAACACAACTGAGAGAGCTCTGGGCATGACTTAGAAACAGCCCAGAAACACTTTAAGGGGCTGATTTCTGGCACTAAGATGGTAGGAATTTAAGCTACTGGAATCTAGATATCTAAAAGAATATGTGACCTTATTTTATAATGCAGGTGTTCAGACTCAGAAATTTGAATGACATATAGTAAAGTCTTCAAATAAGTGGTAGCTATTTTTAATCATGTAAACTACTTAGTATATGGTATATACTTCACATTGCATTTTAGGCAGGCTCAATTTAAGCAGTGAGCAAGTACAAGAAAGAGAAAGAACCAAGCAACAATAAAGAGCTGAGCAAGAATATGGCTAGAGGAACTTACCAAATGATAGGGATAAACCCCAAAGAGACTTTGATGGCAGCCCAATCCAAGTGGCTTGATGGCCTAATTAAATACAGCAAACCTGTATTTAATTAGGACCAGTTACAATGTCCAAAAACCAACAATCTAATGAGTGGGGCACTGCATCAGGAGTCTCCTCCCAGCAGTGTCACTCTGTGTTAGGTGGTGGTGATGCCCTATTTCAGGTGGTTCAATTAGAAACGCCCAGCCTAAGGAAGGAAGTTAGAGCCCCAGCCAAGTGCACTGGGCAGAAACCCAGTCACCTAGATTAAACAAACATGGTGGAGAGTTAGATGAAAGGCTATGATTCAATGGACACAAAATGCTCATGCTTCACCCAGGCACACCAGATACGGGACTAAAATTCCAGCTTCCATCTACAAGGTGGATTTGTTTGGGAACTGGATCTAACCAAGGCTGTAGATTGCAAACATTACTATCAACACAGGTGAAAAATTTTGGGGTAGGCATTCTTTACATAATGCAGGTTTAGTTCTTCTCAAATAATCAATGCAAATGCTTATCATGTCCTGAGTTGTAAGAACTCTTTTCATATACGTACTCTTAAGGGGAAGTATCTTAACTGACTGCCAATAGTCAGCTAGATAAGCAGAACCCTTACTATATGGCACCTAGGTATGAATGATCCTTGTTTGGGTGGGCTACTCCTTGCAATAATACAAACATAGGAGTTTAATGTGTTATCAGAATTCAAATTATCAAATATAGGAATATTAACACCATGTGCAAACCAGGAATTTATGTCCCAGAAATTATGCAAAAAATCTAGGTATTAGAGATTTTAAGGTACTTTGAAATTAGGGACCTAATTAAAACCGCTGATTCGAAAATAAGGTAAATCTCAGTAGCTTAAAAACTAGACCATGACTCACAGACACTTTCTAATTCTGTGAATTTAAATAAGTTAAAACTTCTATGAACAATCTCAACTGTTTCCTCTTGCTCATACACAAAATCGATATTTTACCTCAGAAACTAGTACAAACACTAAGAACTAAATTTTTAAAATTCAGTACTGGGCTTTACATCTAGCAGAATTTCACAAGATCTCAAACTATTCACTAGCTTGGGAAATGTTCAGAGACAAAGACTGACAAAGGAAGGTGAGTAATCGATAAAAGAGGTTATGAGAGGATTCTTTTCTAGTAAGACTAGGCCAGATCTAGCTTTTGTTCTTCTTTTTCTAAAAAATAGCTAAGGCAAAACATGAATCATGTCACGTAGTTTTCACTATCCTCCTTGCTCTCCTTGAATTTTTACAAACACCTAAAGGCAATCAAATACACAAATAATTCACAGATACTAACCTCAAAGAGAGGAAATAACATAAGGATGATATCCCAAAATAAACTGTCAGGGAGGAAAAGGTTTAATTAGAGATTTAGCTATGAAACTATACTGTTATTTTGTCTTTATTCATTTAGTAAATGGAAAGAAATCACACAAAGACCTACAATTAAGTAGTAGAAGCGTAAAAACTTCTAAAAATATTATCTAAAAGAAACAAAACAGAAATAAGCCCTAAATCTCATCAAAGTTGTTTTATATCATCCCTTATCCCTTATAAAACACCTAGAAGACCCTTTAAGGACTTCCCTGGTGGTGCAGCAGTTAAGAACCTGCCTGCCAATGCAGGGGACATAGGTTCGATCCCTGGTCAGGGAAGATCCCACATGCCACGGAGCAACTAAGCCCTTGCGCCACAACTACTGAAGCCGGCATGCCTGGAGCCCATACTCCACAACAAGAGAAGCCACCGCAATGAGAAGCCTGCGCACCACAATTAGCATATCCCCCACTCTCAGCAACTAGAGAAAGCCTGTGTACCGCAATGAAGACCCAACACAGCCATAAATAAATAAATAATTTTTTTTTAAAAAAGACCCTTTAAATGACTTCATGGTTTCATAAATTGTTTATATTTTCACATTTCTAATATTAAATATTCATTAAGTGAATTTGCCCATGTATTTTCAATGTTTATGAACTTGATTAAATCCTTTCTATGGGTTTCTTATGACACAGAAACACTGCGCCACCCAGAGTTTTACTTGAGGAAGAGGAAAGAGAAAGGAAAAAAACAACCACATTTGCCCCCAAAATTTTTTCAGTTCTCTGATAAGCAATTTAATTCCACAAGACCCATGATCCTAAATAGTAGCTTCACTGTGAATAAATGTTTAGTCCACCTTTCAAAACATTAGAAACCAAGTATTAGCTGTATCAGAAACTTCTGGTTAGCCTCACCTCTGATTCCCATCACACCTGTGGAAGATAGTTCCTGGCAGGCCACAACACCCTCACATTGTCAGTGTCACACCTCATGTCTTTCACTGTCCACAGGGGGACTTCTCCTATACCACAGACGACACGGGGAGCCCACTCAGTATGTGTATATCCATAGAAGTTCCCAGGAGTGAGTGTCCAAGATGAACACACAACAAGTGAGGGTAAGGAACTGGTAGACAACTGCTCCTTCCAATTGGCCCCCAGGTAGAGAATTCTAAGTGGCATTCTACACAATCCTCGGAAGGTTCTGGGTGGCGTCAAGTCCCAGCTGGGCTCAGCAGTGACTCTGAAAACACAAGCTTATCTAATATTATCCTTTTCTGTTTTCCTCACTCCGCCCAGTACCTCATCCCTGCTCCATGGTGCTGCCACCCAAATAAACTACCTAGACACAAGTTCCTGTCTCAGGCTCTTGTTTTCAGGGAGAATCCAAGCCAAGACTGTTTATACCAGGAGTGGGCCTAGAAAGCAGGCCCTTGGAATGGTACTCATGAACCGGATCACTCACAGGCCACACGGAAATGAGAGCCCATTGCTGGTGAGTTGCAAGTGGCATCTCACCTACTGTGGGGTGAGATGAAGTACAGGTGAAAGCGCAGATTGTGAGCATCTATTCCCAGTTCTGCATTCAGTGCCATCATGCAGGTAATTTGAAAATGGCCATGGTTAGGAGTATTCACACCACAAAAATTGGCAAACACTACAAATCAGGGCTTCCCCATTCCCCATCATCCTATTGAGAGGACTATATAATTGGGAAGGGGCTATGAGACTCCTTCATATACAGAAGTTTGGCCAACGCTCCAGTTTTCAGCTTCCTTCTTCCCATACCCCATTTGAAGAGGTCAGTACCTTTTCCAGGATTTATGTCATAAATCACCAAATCTCAAGGCTACTCCTGTCCATGGCATAAATCAACTGCTTCCACTATGGTCAGCCTTTATCCAAGTGCAGGAAGTCTATTTTTAGCAATTAAAAAATCTTTTAATAGTGAGGTTTGGGAAAGTTTCTATATAGTATATTGCGGTTTGCCAGTGCTCAGGTAAGGATTCCATAAACATAAACAGGTAATACATGTTAGTCATATTCTATTTTTTATAAAATTATATCATTTGTACTCTCACAACAATTTATTTTCAAACTTTTTCATACTCAGGGCACATACTATTTGATAAGACAATGGGTCTACAGTCTCTGCATGAGTCATTTATGCACTCACCTAATAGAAATATTAATTTATTAAATTGCTTTTATATAGTAAGATCTCCCTGTCTAGTATACTCTAAGGAGGAAAGACTTTTATTTCTCCCAGTGTTATCTTTTGTCACACATCAGAGTGCCCTGACCAAATCCAGAACAGAACACTAATGATCAATATTGTAACAGAGCCAAGATAACCAAGGGAGAAAAAATGATAGAGATGGAGATAGAGATAAAGATAGGGAAGGTAAGGAGAAGAGCTTGCTCCAAAACCAACATTGGAGATAGGTTCTAGGAAATGCCAAAGGCTCAAGAAAGTTAAACCCTGCCCTATGCCACTCCTAATTCCCAAAAACTTAAGAGTGTTTAGGTCTTATTGTAGATCCGTAAGGTGCACCTTACTCCACAGTGAGTAGAATTATTCTTAGAAGATCTAAAGTAAGTAAAATTACTTTCAGAAAACCCCTAGAACAACTCCCAATTTCTTTCTTACCTTAGGAAGAGAGTCATGTTCAACTATTCCCTCTCCCCTTCTACCCAATCAGTCACCAAATCCTAATGATTCTAAATTCTCTGAACTACTGCAATAGCTTTCTAAGTGATTTCTCAACTGTTATCATTCTCAGTATTACTACCTCCACCACATCATAACTCCACCAATCCATTCTCCACTTTAGTATCACAGACTTCTTTCTAAAATTCAGCCTGATTATTTCATGACCCTGCACACAAAGTCTTCGGAGCACTCCCAGAATAAAAATACAAACTCTTTAGTTTGGCATTCAAAGCCCTTTACCATCTGGGCTTTCCCTATCTTTCCAAATACCAGTCCCTAATTAAAAGCATACAAATATACTAAGGACAAGAAATTTTTCTTTCTCTGAGTGGTTATCTTTCAGTGGTAAAAGCATACAGATACATAGAGTACTTTCCAGTCTCTACAAAAACCATGCCCTTCTCTCTCCAGTGAGCTTCCCTTAAAACACCTTCCAACCAATCCTTAAGACTGTCCGTTTCCCCACACCCTAACCAGCCCTCTGCATTACCAAACTTTTTATTTCTGCCAATATGGTGGATGAAAAGTGGTCTCCTTTGAGATCACTTTTAGTGGTTTGCATTTAGTTTGAAATACAAAGTAAAATTTGTATTTCTTTAATTGTGAGTAATATTAATATTAGTAATCGTTTCATTTGTAGTCAAGCCATCTGTATATCATTTCTCATATATGGTCTGTTGTGCTCTGTTATTTTTCCACTGAATGCTTTCATATTTAATTGTAAGACAACTTTATATATTAAGGAAATTACTTCATCTCACACAGTTGTTGCCAATCTTTTCCTACCAACCTGTCACCCATTCTTCGATTTTGCTTAGGTATTTCTTACTAAGCAGAAATTTACATTTTCCTTGCAATCATAATAGACAAATCTTTGCCCCTGTTGGATCTGGGTTTTGTTTCTTACTTGAAATAACATTCCCTACTCTAAGATGATGAAGAAGATGATAATGATAACAATGTGAACTATCCAACCATCTAATACTTCTAATTTATGAATGTACTCATATCTTCTTCCAGTACTTCTAGTTTCGGATGTTTAAATTTGAACCATCTGCAAATGATTCTGATGTAAGAAAAGAGGGAGATGGGGCTTCCCTGGTGGCTCAGTGGTTAAGAATCCGCCTGCCAATCCAGGGGACGCGGGTTCAAGCCCTGGTCCAGGAAGATCCCACATGCCGCAGAGCAACTAAGCCCGTGCACCACAACTACTGAGCCTGAGCTCTAGAGCCCACAGCCACAACTACTGAGCCCACGTGCCACAACTACTGAAGCCTGCGCACCTAGAGCCCGTGCTCCGCAATAAGAGAAGCCACGACAATGAGAAGCCCTCACACACCAACGAAGAGTAGCCCCCCACTAACCGCAATAGAGAAAGCCCACGCACAGCAACGAAGACCGAGCACAGCCATAAATAAATAAATAAATTTATTAAAAAAAAGAAAAGAGGCAGAACCCAATTTTTCTTCCTCCAAATGAATAGCTAGGTGTCCCAACATCATTTTCTGAACAATTCATCTTTTCCTCATTAATTTTAAATGAATTTGATTGTACACTCATTTCCTATATATATAAAGGTCTATTTGGGGGGGTTTCTATTCTGTTGATTCATAGGCCAGTATTAAAGTTTTTCAAATACTGTAGCTCTATAAAAGTTCCTTTTATATCTCCCCCATTTGAATAAGTTAAGACTGGTCACTCATTATTACTCTTCTTTTTCACAATTTTATCAGTTATTCATACATATTTATTTTTCACATGACCTTTAGAATCAGCTTATTCAGCTCCCCAAAAATCCTACTAATACTTCAAGATTGCACTACATATATGGAACAATTTAGGAAAAACTGAACTCCACAAGAACAAGGACTGTCTTTCCATTTACACAAGTCATCTTTTATTCACCTCAGTAGAGTTTTAGAGTTTTCTTCCTATTTGTGCTCTACATTTCTCATTAAATTCATTCCCATTTATTTTCTCTTTTGTTATTATAGATTTGATCTTGATCTTTCTTCCTTTCACTCTTAGGTAAAAGAAGATTGAGCAAATCATATTCCCCTCAGTTTACAATTGCCACTATTGGTCTATGCAAGGCCCCCTTTTGTTACTGTATTCTTTTATACCTTGAGCCCCGCCTCTTTCCCCACATCTTCAGAAGCAACTATTCTAATATGCCCAAAGTGTATCTTTATGTTTGTATTTGTACAGGAAAATGTGTGTTGTTTTGTGTCCATATATTTGTAATTCACATAAATGGTATTAGTGTTATATATCTCATTCTGTTTCATTTTTCCACTCAGCACCATGATTTTACAATTCATTCATGTATATGTGTTTCTCACTTCTAATTATTGTATAAATCTCCATGCTGTGCATACACCATATTTAACCTATTTACTTCCCTTTTTTTTTTAAAGTAAAATTATCCTTTTATTAAAGACTGAGAAGTATATATTTTACAAAGATTTCCATCAAAAAATCTTAAAATGTATTAAATGTGTAATGTTTGAAAGGAAAAGTTACGTAGAATGTTGATTGGCAAGATTTTTTTTTTTAACATCTTTCTTGGAGTATAATTGCTTTACAATGGTGTGTTAGTTTCTGCTTTATAACAAAGTGAATCAGTTATACATATACATATGTCCCCATATCTCTTCCCTCTTGCTTCTCCCTCCCTCCCACCCTCCCTGTCCCACCCATCTAGGTGGTCACAAAGCACCGCGCTGATCTCCCTGTGCTATGCAGCTGCTTCCCGCTAGCTATCTATTTTACGTTTCGTAGTGTACATATGTCCATGCCACTCTCTCCCTTTGTCCCAACTTAGCGTTCCCCGTCTCCATATCCTGAAGTCCATTCTCTAGTAGGTCTGTGTCTTTATTCCCGTCTTCCCACTAGTTTCTTCATGACCATTTTTTTTTTATTCCATACATATGTGTTAGCATACTGTATTTGTTTTTCTCTTTCTGACTTACTTCACTCTGTAAGACAGATTATGTAGGTCCATCCACCTCACAAAAAATAACTCAATTTCGTTTCTTTTTATGGCTGAGTAATATTCCATTGTATATATGTGCCACATCTTCTTTATCCATTCATCCGATGATGGACACTTAGGTTGCTTCCATGTCCTGGCTATTGTAAATAGAGCTGCAATGAACATTTTGGTACATGACTCTTTTTGAATTATGGTTTTCTCAGGGTATATGCCCAGTAGTGGGACTGCTGGGTTGTATGGTGGTTCTATTTTTAGTTTTTTAAGGAACCTCCACACTGTTCTCCATAGTGGCTGTATCAATTTACATTCCCACCAACAGTGCAAGAGGGTACCCTTTTCTCCACACCCTCTCCAGCATTTATTGTTTGTAGATTTTTTGATGATGGCCATTCTGACCGGTGTGAAATGATATCTCATTGTAGTTTTCATTTGCATTTCTCTAACGATTAATGATGTTGAGCATTCTTTCATGTGTTTGTTGGCAATCTGTATATCTTCTTTGGAGAAATGTCTATTTAGGTCGTCTGCGCATCTTTGGATTGGGTTGTTTGTTTTTTTGATATTGAGCTGCATGAGCTGCTTGCAAATTTTGGAGATTAATGCTTTGTCACTTGCTTCATTTGCAAATATTTTCTCCCATTCTGAGGGTTGTCTTTTGGTCTTGTTTATGGTTTTCTTTGCTGTGCAAAAGCTTTTAAGTTTCATTAGGTCCCATTTGTTTATTTTTGTTTTTATTTCCATTTCTCTAGGAGGTGGGTCAAAAAGGATCTTGCTGTGATTTATTTCATAGAGTGTTTTGCATATGTTTTCCTCTAAGAGTTTTATAGTGTCCAGCCTTAAATTTAGGTCTTTAATCCATTTTGAGTTTATTTTTGTGTATGGTGTTAGGGAGTGTTCTAATTTCATTCTTTTACATGTAGCTGTCCAGTTTTCCCGGCACCACTTACTGAAGAGGCTGTCTTTTCTCCAGTGTATATTCTTCCCTCCTTTATGAAAGATAAAGTGACCATATGTGCATGGGTTTATCTCTGGGCTTTCTATCCTGTTCCATTGATCAGTATTTCTGTTTTTGTGGCAGTACCATACTGTCTTGATTACTGTAGCTTTATAGTCTGAGGTCAGGGAGCCTGATTCCTCCAGCTCCGTTTTTCTTTCTCAAGATTGCTTTGGCTATTTGGGGTCTTTTGTGTTTCCATACAAATTGTGAAATTTTTTGTTCTAGTTCTGTGAAAAATGCCCTTGGTAGTTTGATAGGGATTGCATTGAATCTGTAGATTGCTTTGGGTAGTAGAGTCATTTTCACAATGTTGATTCTTACAATCCAAGAACATGGTATATCTCTCCATCTATGTGTATCATCTTTAATTTCTTTCATCAGTGTCTTATAATTTTCTGCATACAGGTCTTTGTCTCCTTAGGTAGGTTCATTCCTAGATATTTTATCCTTTTGGTTGAAATGGTAAATGGGAGTGTTTTCTTAATTTCACTTTCAGATTTTTCATCATTAGTGTATAGGAATGCAAGAGATTTCTGTGCATTAATTTTGTATCCTACTACTTTACCAAATTCATTGATTAGCTCTAGTTTTCTGGTAGCATCGTTAGGATTCTCTGTGTATAGTATCACGTCATCTGCAAACAGTGACAGCTTTACTTCTTCTTTTCCGATTTGGATTCCTTTTATTTCTTTGTCTTCTCTGATTGCTGTGGCTAACACTTCCAAAACTATGTTGAATAATAGTGGTGAGAGTGGGCAACCTTGTCTTGTTCCTGATCTTAGTGGAAATGGTTTCAGTTTTTCACCATTGAGGACAATGTTGGCTGTGGGTTTGTCATATATGGCCTTTACTATGTTGAGGAAAGTTCCCTCTGTGCCTACTTTCTGGAGGGCTTTTATCATAAATGGGTGTTGAATTTTGTCAAAAGCTTTCTCTGCATCTATTGAGATAATCATATGGTTTTTCTCCTTCAGTTTGTTAATATGGTGTATCACATTGATGGATTCGCATATATTGAGGAATCCTTGCATTCCTGGGATAAACCCCACTTGATCATGGTGTATGATCCTTTTAATGTGCTGTTGGATTCTGTTTGCTAGTATTTTGTTGAGGACTTTTGCAACTGTGTTCATCAGTGATATTGGCCTGTAGTTTTTTCTTTGTGACATCTTTGTCTGGTTTTGGTATCAGAGTGATGGTGGCCTCGTAGAATGAGTTGGGGAGTGTTCCTCCCTCTGCTATATTTTGGAAGCGTTTGAGAAGGATAGGTGTTAGCTCTTCTCTAAATGTTTGATAGAATTCGCCTGTGAAGCCATCTGGTCCTGGGCTTTTGTTTGCTGGAAGATTTTTAATCACAGTTTCAATTTCACTGCTTGTGACTGGTCTGTTCATATTTTCTATTTCTTCCTGGTTCAGTCTCGGAAGGTTGTGCATTTCTAAGATTTTGTCCATTTCTTCCAGGTTGTCCACTTTATTGGCATAGAGTTGCTTGTAGTAATCTCTCATGATCCTTTGTATTTCTGCAGTGTCAGTTGTTACTTCTCCTTTTTCATTTCTAATTCTATTGATTTGAGTCTTCTCCCATTTTTTTTTTTGATGAGTTTGGATAATGGTTCATCAATTTTGTTTATCTTCTCAAAGAACCAGCTTTTACTTTTATTGATCTTTGCTACCGTTTCCTTCATTTCTTTTTCATTTATTTCTGATCTGATCTTTATGATTTCTTTTCTTCTGCTAACTTTGGGGGTGTTTTGTTCTTCTTTCTCTAGTTGTTTTAGGTGTAAGGTTGGTTGTTTATTTGAGATGTATCTTGTTTCTCAAGGTAGGATTGTATTGCTATAAACTTCCCTCTTAGAACTGCTTTTGCTGCATTCCATAGGTTTTGGGTCATCGTGTTTTCATCGTCATTTGTTTCTAGGTATTTTTTGATTTCCTCTTTGACTTCTTCAGTGATCTCTTGGTTCTTTACTAGTGCGTTGTTTAGCCTCCATGTGTTTCTATTTTTCACAGATTTTTTCCTGTAATTGATACCTAGTCTCACAGCATTGTGGTCAGCAAAGATACTTGATACAATTTCAATTTTCTTAAATTTACCTAGGCTTGATTTGTGACCCAAGATATGATCTATCCTGGAGAATATTCCATGAGCACTTGAGAAGAATGTGTATTCTGTTGTTTTTGGATGGTATGTCCTATAAATAGCAATTAAGTCCATTGTGTTTAATGTATCATTTAAAGCTTGTGTTTCCTTATTTATTTTCATTTTGGATGATCTGTCCATTGGTGAAAGTGGGGTGTTAAAGTCCCCTACTATGATTGTGTTACTGTTGATTTCCCCTTTTATGGCTGTTAGTATTTGCCTTATGTATTGAGGTGCTCCTATGTTGGGTGCATAAATATTTACAATTGTTGTATCTTCTTCTTGGATTGATCCCTTGATCATTATGTAGTGTCCTTCTTTGTCTCTTGTAATAGTCTTTGTTTAAAGTCTATTTTGTCTGATATGAGAATTGCTACTCCAGCTTTCTTTTGATTTCCATTTGCAAGGAATATCTTTTTCCATCCCCTCACTTTCAGTCTGTATGTGTCCCTAGGTCTGCAGTGGGTCTCTAGTAGACAGCATATATACGGGTCTTGTTTTTGTATCCATTCAGCCAGTCTATGTCTTTTAGTTGGAGCATTTAATCCATTTACATTTAAGGTAATTATTGATATGTATGTTCCTATTACCATTTTCTTAATTGTTTTGGGTCTATTATTGTAGGTCTTTTCCTTCTCTTGTGTTTCCTGCCTAGAGAAGTTCCTTTAGCATTTCTTGTAAAGCTGTTTTGGTGGTGCTGAATTCTCTTAGCTTTTGCTTGTCTGTAAAGTTTTTAATTGCTCCAACAAATCTGAATGAGATCTTTGCCGGGTAGAGTAATCTTGGTTGTAGGTTTTTCTCCTTCATCACTTTAAATATGTCCTGCCACTCCCTTCTGGCTTGCAGAGTTTCTGCTGAAAGATCAGCTGTTACCCTTATTGGGATTCCCTCATGTGTTACTTGTTGTTTTTCCCTTGCTGCTTTTAATATTTTTTCTTTATATTTAATTTTTGATAGCTTGATTAATATGTGTCTTGGCATGTTTCTCCTTGGATTTATCCTGTATGGGACTCTCTGTGCTTCCTGGACTTGATTAACTATTTCCTTTCCCATATTAGGGAAGTTTTCAACTATAATCTCTTCAAATATTTTCTCAGTCCCTTTCTTTTTCTCTTCTTCTTCTGGGACCCCTATAATTCGAATGTTGGTGCGTTTAATGTTGTCCCAGAGGTCTCTGAGACTGTCCTCAATTCTTTCCAATCTTTTTTCTTTATTCTGCTCTGCAGTAGTTATTTCCACTATTTTATCTTCCAGGTCACTTATCCGTTCTTCTGCCTCAGTTATTCTGCTATTGATCCCTTCTAGAGAATTTTTAGTTTCATTTATTGTGCTGTTCATCACTGTTTGTTTGCTCTTTAGTTCTTCTAGGTCCTTGTTAAACGTTTCTTGTATTTTCTCCATTCAATTTCCAAGAGTTTGGATCATCTTTACTATCATTATTCTGAATTCTTTTTCAGGTAGACTGCCTATTTCCTCTTCAGTTGTTTCGTCTGGTGGGTTTTTGCCTTGCTCCTTCATCTGCTGTGTGTTTCTCTGTCTTCTCATTTTGCTTAACTTACTGTGTGTGGGGTCTCCTTTTCGCAGGCTGCAGGTTCATAGTTCCCGTTGTTTTTGGTGTCTGTCCCCAGTGGCTAAGGTTAGTTCAGTGGGTTGTGTAGGCTTCTTGGTGGAGGGGACTAGTGCCTGAGCTCTGGTGGATGAGGCTGGATCTTGTCTTTCTGTTGGGCAGGTCCACGTCTGGTAGTGTGTTTTCGGGTGTCTGCGGCTTTATTATGATTTTAGGCAGCCTCTCTGCTAATGGATGGGGCTGTGTTCCTGTCTTGCTAGTTGTTTGGCATATAACCTATTTACTTTCATAGTGATAGACACTAAGCTTGTCTTCAATTCCCCACAATAAAAAACACTACAACAAACACTCCTGTAGGGACTTCCCTGGTGGCTCAGTGGTTAAGAATCTGCCTGCCAATGCTGGTGACACAGGTTTCATCCGGGAAGATACCACATGCCGCGGAGCAACTAAGCCCATGAGCCACAACTACTGAGCCCGCATGCCACCACTACTGGAGCCCACACACACCTAGAGCCCGTTCTCCGCAAAAAGAGAAGCCACCGCAATGGGAAGCCCGCACTGCAACAAAGAGTAGCCCCCACTCATTGCAACTAGAGAAAAGCCCACAGGCAGCAACAAAGACCCAACACAACCAAAAATAAAATAATTAATAAATTAATAAATTAATTAAACACTCCTGTAGTAATAGTTAGGATAATGTTACTTACTGTAACAAACAAACCCGAAATTTTAGTGCTGTCTCTCGGCTCCAAATCTACTATTGCTTTGTGACACTGGAGCTGGAGCTCAGCACACTCTCCTTTGCTAGCTGGTTTACTGTTAGTTTCTTCCAAGGACACTAGAAGGAAAGAGAGTAGATGGAATTTGCTTCTTCCTATTTCCTTGCTATTCATAAAGCTTAACCCAGCAACACTTCTTCATCCCATGAACTACCAATAGCTGTTCCAGTGTCAGCTCCTTCACAGACCCAGAAGTGACCTGTCTGTATCTCCTCATCCTGACAGTACTCTCCCCTCAGACAACTGAGTCCCAGCTCCACTGGACACTGCTCTATTCTTGAAGGTTCTAAGAACCCTAATTCTTGTATTTGTTCTCCCAAGGGTGATAGCTGTTTCCTGTATTCCCTCTGGTTTCCTGTTTTTCAGCCCTCCAACACCTATTTAGCCACTTCCCAATAGTGAATTATTTTTACTAAACCTCCCAGAATGGTTTTTGATTTCTTGACTAGACTCTGATATACATATACAGTTGATTCTCATTTATTATTCTATAAAGTCACCATAAACACTGAATTAGTGACTACTGAACCATTGTTCCTACAAGAAATACAGTTTCTGTGAGTCTGTGGTCACAATATTTCCACTACAATCAATACTTAACCTTGTTTTATGTGTGTTTCTGTTTAAAAACATCTTATTTAATATATTCTTAATTCACGAACCTTGAACTCTTGACCAACAGCCCTATAACTCATGTCTGAACAAAGCTTATGTAACATAAACATTTTCTCCGTAAAGAACATCACAGCCTCCTTGCACTTAAGAACACTAGAGAGCACGTCAGCACTATACATATGCAGGAGTCATTTTAGACAGTGAAATCACTATCAAAAAGCACAAAAATGCAGAAAATATGGCATTAAACAGACTGCAAAAAAGGACATATTTTGGGCTTCCCTGGTGGCGCAGTGGTTAAGAATCTGCCTGCCAACACAGGGGGCACAGGTTCAAGCCCTGGTCCGGGAAGATCCCACATGCCACGGAGCAACTAAGCCCGTGCGCCACAACTACTGAGCCTGTGCTCTAGAGCCCACGAGCCACAACTACTGAGCCCACGTGTTGCAACTACTGAAGCCCGTGCGCCTAGAGCCTGTGCTCCACAACAAGAGAAGCCACCACAACGAGAAGCCGGCGCACCACAACGAAGAGCAGCCCCCGCTCACCACAACCAGAGAAAGCCCATGCGCAGCAACAAAGACCCAATGCAGCCAAAATAAATAAATAAATAAATACATTTATTTTAAAAAGAAAAGGACACAGGTTTACAGTATGAAAGCTGAAACAAGGAGACAGAGCATCGGCTTTTTCAGCTGGGAACACACTCTTGCTTATCAGGTGACTCAATATCCACTCTGTGCATATTGGTGAATGACTGCGAAAGCACTATGAGTATTGATTTAAGGCTTACAAACAAATTTTAGCATGTAGGTGAATTCAGAAATACTGAATCTGTGAATAGTAAGAACCAACTATACACATGGCATGTCTCCAACATCTCTAAGCTGTTTCATTGTTCTATGTGTAATATTAAGTTTTTTTAATATGTCAGTATCCAGAATGATAAGTGCTCCCTTTTGCTCTTCTTTTTTAAGGCTAGCTTAGCTATTCTTGTACCTTTATTATTCCATATAAATTTTAGAATAAATGTATCAAATTCTTTAAAAAACCCAACTGTAATTTTAATTGGAATTGCAACTAATTTATACATTAAGGGAAAACTGACATATTCATTAACATGTTCCATCCAATACGGGATACACCTCCATTTATTCAGCTTATCTTGTCTTAGGGTTTCAAAGTTTTTGCCACGGAGATTTTGTGTATTCCTAGATATGTTAAAGATATTGGTATATTATGAATGGGTCTTTTTATTATATTTTCTAGTTGGTTGTGATGGGTATAGAGAAATACTATTAATTTTGTAAGCTGATCTCATATCTGGCAATCTCGCAGAACTTTCCTTAGTTTTACATTTCTCGGTTGATTCCTATGTCATCTACAAATGACAGCAGTGCTCCTTTTATACCCCGCTCTCTGTTCCCTCAGACATACCAGCCTGGGCCCCTCTGAACTTGTTTCTTTTATTCAATGCCCAGCTCAGTCAAACACTGTCTTTTACAAGTCTTACCTAATTGCCTGGCCTCATCTACAACCATCAATCAGTGCTCCTTGTTCCCCACCTAACTTAAATGCCAAGTTAAATGTGCCAACCACATGCTTCTATAGCACTTTCTACATACCTCTATTATACAACGTAGCACTTTGTATCAAAATTACTTGTTAACATGTTTCTCCGCAAAAGAATGAACTCTACCATATCTTACCCATGCTTATCAGACTAGCACCAAGCATGGTACCTAATACATAATACTCACTCAATAAATGGTTGCTAAGTAAATGAATAAATTTAATAGGTCAAAGTGTTGCACACTGCTCACTCTGCACATGGAGAGAACAGATAAGTATAAATATAATCACTTATATGAGTAACTTATGATAAACAGCTTTCTTGGAGTCAATAAACATTTGCCCAAAATCCCAAAAATTATACAAAATAAGAATAAAGCCCAATCATGTTTTTTTTTTTTTTTTTGGCCGCCCTGCGCAGCTTGTGGGATTTTAGTTCCTCAATCAGGAATCGAACCTAGGCCCTCAGCAGGGAGAACACGGAGTTCTAACCACTGGACCACCAGGGAATTCCCTTCTTTATTTTTCAGTTTAGTATTTTAAGTTATGATGTCTAAGAACTAAGCACATTCGCAGATTACAAGAAAACTATTAAATGAGCTTATAATTAATAGTACACTAATATATGCTTTACAAATTTCTAGGAAATCTGTAATATTATAAAGACAATAAAAATAAAATTACCAAAGATAACTTCCTCTGAAAGACAGTTTTTTATACGTTTGAGTTTTAAGAAAAGAAAAAATTAAACAGGAATCTGAGATAATGTCTTCTTAAAACATCTTTTCCATAAAAATTTAAAGTTTAAATGTAAATGTAGGGAAAAGTAGAGCCAGTTTTCCATTAACATGAAATATAAACAATTTAAGCATTATTAGTCACAAAAATGAAGAGCTAAAACCAGGAATCTCAGCAACTGTACAAAGATGGCTCTAGAGTTAAACAAACACGAATAGCACCTCTAAAAGTAATATCTTACAGTTATTGAAGATGTATTATGTCAGATATTATCCTAGCACTTTAGATATAAAGTAATGCTCACATCTATAAATTATAATTTAGATATAATGTAATGCTCACATTTCTAAATTAGACACTGTTAGATTATTAGGCTGTTAGATTAGCTAATCTAAGCTCAAAGGTATTTATTTGCCAAAGACAGAACGCTAATAAGTGGAGAGATGGTTTATCTGATTCCACAGGCCCTCTATTAACCCCTAAACTCAAGTAAGCAAGCACCTCAATGCTGAGATTAAAGGCAAGGAAAAGGAAAACACCATCTTCAATTATTTATCATAGTCTCCAAATTCCTGCCTTTAAAGGCTTTAAGATAGGACCTGAAAACACTGTGAAAATATTTAACGGAAGAAGTGAATCAAAAAGGACCAGACCAGAAGAATGAGACACTGAGCAGCAAAAGGTCAGTAAACTGAGGAGATGGGAAGTACATACACCTAAAAGGAGGTCTCAAAAGGAAAAGACGTGAAATGAAAAACACAAAATTGTAATAAATTATCATTTTTAAGCACCAACAATTGCCTGCTTCACAGTTTTACCAAATTTGTCTATGCCTCTTTGACAACATGAGAAGATATTAGTAAGTATATTCAAATATAATACTGTAGGCAAGGAACTGCTCCCTCCTCTCTCCTTCTAAAAAGATAACCTTCCACAGTACAAATGTGGAAAATGAAGAGAATTAAATTATGAACTTTTAAGCAGCAACATACTTTTAATGACATTTACAAAGTACTTTCATGGAATAATGCTTATTCCATAATGTTAAGTCCAAAAAAGACCAATGTTTAAAACTGTATAGATCATATTTTCTAAAATTTGTAAAAGTATGCAATCTGTATATCTGATTGACAGAATGAGACAAAAAATTTGGCTTAACTGCTACCCACAACTAACCAAAGCTGGCGAGAATCTGCTTTCCAGAGAGAACGTTGCTTCCTTTGAAGCTTCCTTATTAATTTCTAAATCTCATTTACAAAATAAACAAACAGCTGTTAATAAGAAAAGCAGGAATTTGAAGGCAATCTAATTTTTAAAAAATTAGAGTTTTAGGAGAAAATGAAAAGATAAAAGCAGTCTCTGGCCCTTTCCCCACTCCCTTTTCTTTTACTCCCCCCAACCCCAACCAATGGTACCAGAAATTATTCTCCATGAAATGCCACCCACTTTAAGCCCTGTTCAAAGGAGAATCTCCATCATGGAATGACAATGATGATCATCCTATAGCATGTGACAAATGAGAGCATAATGTGCTGGTTAAAAAAAAAAAAAAAAAAGCAGAAACATTTACAGATCCATTAACTTATTTGTTAAATGAACCATTTCTTTATGAGATATGCCTACTCTGTAGCCTATGTTTTCAAAGTCCTGTAGCAGTACACTTCTAAATATACTAAAACAAAAAACAATAAAGACAATGGTAATCTAATTTTTGAATACTATGTTCTAGTTTAATTTCTACATTGCTAGATTCAAAGAACACAATAGGAAGGAAGGATATTAATATCCTTTTGTGATTTTCTGATAAGAAAATATAAACTGTGTACAGTGCAGTTCTGAAGGAATTGAATGGTCAGAATATAATAAATTGGCTGATTTCCACAATGGCTGATATATTAAGCCAAATTTTGAAGCCAGTGTACAAGTTTATGTCCTAAGAAAAGAATCAGTATCAAGACTTGGTAATCTTTCGAGGATAATAAAAATGTTTTGGAACTGGATAGTGGTGATGGTTGCACAACACTGTGAGTGTACTAAATGCCACTAAATTGTTCACTTTAAAATGGTTAATTTTTGTTTTGTCAATTTCATGTCAATTAAAAAAATATGTAAAAGCAAAACCAGAAATCAGCACAACTTTCGCAATTTCCAAGCCCTTTTAAGATTCTTGCTCCTGACATTTTAGAAGACGAAAAAAACTTTTAAAAGGAAAATGTTAGATTTCTTATGTATAACCCTATGGTCAAATAATCTTGAATGCTAACCTCGCAAAAGTATTTAATTTGATTGGTGTCTCCCACCCACCTGTTTCTTCATCTACTCTCCCTTCTCTCGTGGAGGGACAGTCCCAGTCTGACTTCGCACAGTATTCGTAATTCTAGAGAAATTTTCAAAAATTCCTGAGTAAAACTTTACGCATATATCTGAGTGGTACATAGTCTTAGAAAAGAAAGTGTCATAAAATCTCAAAAATCATAATTTTTACAACCATTGTTGACTTTATCTTCTTGATGAGTAAAAACCTTATGTTACTAATTTCACTCAAACTGAGAAGCCACTTTATGTGTTCTAAGCACTTATTATTGATATAACTTCCTAATTAAAAATGCACTCTGCTTTAAGATAAAGAAAAAAATAATAAATAAGAGCCCATCAGTGATACAATGGCCTTACTTCTTACTACATATTTACTCGAATAATGAGCCAACAACACAAAAATTGGGCAGCGGTTTTGTAATTGAGATATTCTCATAGAGAATAAAATTAGATAAAATTTCTTCTAACTTACAGTCTCTCTCACAACATGTTAGTTTCTCATTATCTTTTCATTTGTCCATGTAACTCTATAAGACCTGAGTATTACAACTGTGTATTGTAACTTATCAAGAAAATATTAAGAAATAGGTTAAGGATGGCAAATTGATCACACCCTTATCTTCTCTCCCTCTCAAGACTCCATTAAAATTGTACAGTTGAGCAAACAAGTCCAGCTCCTAAATGATCAGACAGCAAACACACAAAACCTGGGAGAGTGTTTATGGGAGAAACGCACCAAGATGGGAAAAACAGTGGGTTCACAGTCCCCTGTTGCCTATTACATAGCTAAAAATGTAAATGGTTAGCTATGTGACACAGGTACTTGCTCAAAAATAAAAAATAATAATGCAGTAGAAACTGTAATGAGTTACCCATGTACCTGTATTACACGTATTTATTTAAATTTTTAATTTAAAAATCAGTAAAATTCAGTTTTGAAAAAGCTGAGATTAAAAAATGAACTGGCCCACATAAATTTTCTTTGACAAGTTGCTACTATACTTCCAGTTCAAAAGATTTGATTTTTCCTGAGAGGGTACCAAGTCAAATCATGATAAATCTATTTGAATGTGTCAAAGGCATTTCAAATATTATATACATCTACAGTGGAATTCTGTATTCCTCAACACTCACCCTCAACCTGCTCTCCATTCCTGAGATCATACCCATATCCCACCTCAGTGCCTTTATTCAACATTAAGGGAAGAGGCTGTTCTCTGCTTGGAGAAGGGCCACAAGGAGGACTTCTGGCGATGTGTATTCTCTTCTATTGCTCGAAACAATTCAGTAATGGCCCTAAACTTGTACTTGCCACTTAGCAAAGGAAGAGCTGGACTCACCTTCCTTGAAAAGTACCTACTGGACACACCTTCCTTAAAAATAGTTTAGCAACATATTTTTTTTCCTTTTTGAATTTTTGAAGCTTATTTATTTTTTTATACAGTAGGCTCTTATTAGTTATCCATTTTATACATATTAGTGTATATATGTCAATCCCAATCTCACAATTCATCAACATCACCACCACCATCCCCCGCCGCTTTCCCCCCTTGGTGTCCATTCATTTGTTCTCTACATCTGTGTCTCAATTTCTACCCTAAAAACCAGTTCATCTGTACCATTTTTCTAGGTTCCACATATATGTGTTAATATACAATATGTTTTTCTCCTTCTGACTTACTTCACTCTGTATGACAGTCTCTAGATCCCTCCACGTCTCAACAAATGACTCAATTTCGTTCCTTTTTATGGTGAGTAATATTCCATTGTATATATGTACCACTTCTTCTTTATCTATTCATCTGTTGCTGGGCATTTAGATTGCTTCCATGACCTGGCTATTGTAAACAGTGCAGCAATGAACATTGGGGTGCATGTGTCTTTCTGAATTATGGTTTTCTCTGGGTATATGCCCAGTAGTGGGATTGCTGGGTCATATGGTAATTCTATCTTTAGTTCTTAAAGGAACCTCCATACTGTTCTCCATAGTGGCTGTATCAATTTACATTCCCACCAACAGTGCAAGAGGGTTCGCTTTTCTCCAAACCCTCTCCAGCATTTGTTGTTTGTAGATTTTCTGATGATGCCCATTCTAACTGGTGTGAGGTGATTCCTCATTGTAGTTTTGATTTGCATTTCTCTAATAATTAGTGATGTTGAGCAGCTTTTCATGGGCTTCTTGGCCATCTGTATGTCTTCTTTGGAGAAATGTCTATTTAGGTCTTCTGCTCATTTTTGGATTGGGTTGTCTGTTTTTTTAATATTGAGCTGCATGAGCTGTTTATATATTTTGGAGATTAATCCTTTGTCCGTTGATTCGTTTGCAAATATTTTCTCCCATTCTGAGGGCTGTCTTTTCATCTTGTTTGTAGTTTCCTTTGCTTTGCAAAAGATTTTAAGTTTCATTAGGTCCCATTTGTTTATTTTTGTTTTTATTTCCATTACTCTAGGAGGTGGATCAAAAAAATCTTGCTGTGATTTATGTCAAAGAGTGTTCTTCCTATGTTTTCCTCTAAGAGTTTTACAGTGTCCAGTCTTACATTTAGGTCTCTAATCCATTTTGAGTTTATTTTTGTGTATGGTGTTAGGGAGTGTTCTAATTTCATTCTTTTACATGTGGCTGTCCAGTATTCCCAGCACCATTCATTGAAGAGACTGTCTTTTCTCCACTGTATATCCCTGCCTCCTTTGTCATAGATTAGTTGACCATAGGTACGTGTGTTTATCTCTGGGCTTTCTATCTTGTTCCATTGATCTATATTGCTGTTTCTGTGCCAGTGCCATATTGTCTTGATTACTGTAGCTTTGTAGTATAGTCTGAAATCAGAGAGTCTGATTCCTCCAGATCCGTTTTTTTCCCTCAAGACTGCTTTGGCTATTCGGGTTCTTTTGTGTCTCCATACAAATTTTAAGATTTTTTTGTTCTACTTCTGTAAAAAATGCCACTGGTAATTTGACAGGGATTGCATTGAATCTGTAGATTGCTTTGGGTAGTATAGTCATTTTCACAATATTGATTCTTCTAATCCAAGAACATGGTATATCTCTCCATCTATTTGTATCATCTTTAACTTCTGTCATCAGTGTCTTATAGTTTTCTGCATACAGGTCTTATGTCTCCCTAGGTAGGTTTATTCCTAGGTATTTTATTCTTTTTGTTGCAATGGTAAATGAAAGGGTTTCCTTAATTTCTCTTTCAGATTTTTCATCATTAGTGCATAGGAATGCAAGAGATTTCTGTGCATTAATTTTGTATCCTGCAACTTTACCAAATTCATTGATTAGCTCTAGTAGTTTTCTGGTGGCATCTTTAGGATTCTCTATGTATAGTATCATGTCATCTTCAACCAGTGACAGTTTTACTTCTCCTTTTCCAACTTGGATTCCTTTTATTTCTATTTCTTCTCTGATCGCCATGGCTAGGACTTCCAAAACTATGTTGAATAACAGTGGTGAGAGTGGACATCCTTGTCTTGTTCCAGATCTTAGAGGAAATGGTTTGTTTTCCACCATTGAGAATGATGTTCGCTGTGGGTTTGTCATATATGGCCTTTATTATGTTGAGGTAACTTCCCTCTATGCCTACTTTCTGGAGAGTTTTTACCATAAATGGGTGTTGAATTTTGTCAAAAGCTTTTTCTGCATCTATTGAGATGATCATATGGTTTTTATTCTTCAGTTTGTTAATATGGTGTATCACATTGACTGATTTGCGTATATTGAAGAATCCTTGCATCCCTGGGATAAATCCCACTTGATCATGGTGTATGATCTTTTTAACGTGTTGTTGGATTCTGTATGCTAGTATTTTGTTGAGGATTTTTGCACCTATATTCATCAGTGATATTGGTCTGTAATTTTCTTTTTGTGTACTATCTTTATCTGGTTTTGGTATCAGGGTGAAGGTGGCCTCATAGAATGAGTTTGGGAGTGTTCCTTCCTCCATAATTTTTTGGAAGAGTTTGAGAAGGATGGGTGTTAGCTCTTCTCTAAATATTTGATAGAATTCACCTGTGAAGCCATCTGGTCCTGGACTTTTGTTTGTTGGAAGATTTTTAATCACAGTTTCAATTTCATTCCTTGTGATTGCTCTGTTCATATTTTCTGTTTCTTCCTGGTTCAGTCTTGGAAGTTTATACCTTTCTAAGAATGTGTCCATTTCTTCCAGGTTGTCCATTTTATTGGCATAGAGTTGCTTGTAGTAGTCTCTTAGGATGCTTTGTATTTCTGTGGTGTCTGTTGTAACTTCTCCTTTTTCATTTCTAATTTTATTGCTTTGAGTCCTCTCCCTCTTTTTCTTGATGAATCTGGCTAACGGTTTATCACTTTTGTTTATCTTCTCAAATAACCAGCTTTTAGTTTTATGGATCTTTGCTATTGTTTCCTCTGTTTCTATTTCATTTGTTTCTGCTCTGATCTTTATGATTTCTTTCCTTCAGCTAACTTTGGGCTTTGTTTGTTCTTCTTTCTCTAGTTCCTTTAGGTGTAAGGTTAGATTGTTTATTTGAGATTTTTCTTGTTTCTTGAGGTAGGCTTGTATTGCTATAAACTTCCCTCTCAGAACTGCTTTTGCTGCATCCCAAAGGTTTTGGATCATCGTGTTTTCATTGTCATTTGTCTCTAGGTATTTTTTGATTTCCTCTTTGACTTCTTCAGTGATCTCTTGGTTATTTAGTAACGTATTGTTTAGCCTCCACGTCTTTGTGTTTTTTACCTTTTTATCCCTGTAATTGATTTCTAATCTCATAGCATTGTGGTCAGAAAAGATGCTTGATATGATTTCAATTTTCTTAAATTTACTGAGGCTTCATTTGTGCCCCAAGATGTGATCTATCCTGGAGAATGTTCCGTGCACACTTGAGAAGAAAGTGTAACCTGCTGTTTTTGGATGGAATGTCCTATAAATATCAATTAAATCTATCTGGTCTATTGTGTCATTTAAAGCTTGTGTTTCCTCATTAATTTTCTGTTTGGATGAATTGTCCATTGGTGCGAGGTGTTAATGTCCCCCACTAGTATTGTGTTACTGTTGATTTCCTCTTTTATAGCTGTTAGCAGTTGCCTTATATATTGAGGTGCTCCTATGTTGGGTGCATATATATTTATAATTGTTATATCTTCTTCTTGGATTGATCCCTGGATCATTATGTAGTGTCCTTCCTTGTCTCTTGTAACATTCTTTATTTTAAAGTCTATTTTATCTGATATGAGAATTGCTACTCCAGTTTTCTTTTGATTTCCATTTGCATGGAATATCTTTTTCCACCCCTCACTTCCAGTCTGTATATGCCCCTAGGTCTGAAGTGGGTCTCTTGTAGACAGCATATATATGGGTCTTGTTTCTGTATCCATTCAGCAAGCCTGTGTCTTTTGGTTGGAGCATTTAATCCATTCACGTTTAAGGTAATTATCGATATGTATGTTCCTATGACCATTTTCTTAATTGTTTTGGGTTTGTTTTTGTAGGTCCTTTTCTTCTCGTGTTTCCCACTTAGAGAAGTTCCTTTAACGTTTGTTGTAGAGCTGGTTTGGTGGTGCTGAATTCTCTTATCTTTTGCTTGTCTGTAAAGCTTTTGATTTCTCCATCGAATCTGAATGAGGTCCTTGCCGGGTGGAGTAATCTTGGTTGTAGCTTCTTCCCTTTCATCACTTTAAATATGTCATGCCACTCCCTTCTGGCTTGTAGAGCTTCTGCTGAGAAATCAGCTGTTAACCTTATGGGCGTTCCCTTGTATGTTATTCGTCATTTTTCTCTTGCTGCTTTCAGTAATTTTTCTTTGTCTTTAATTTTTGCCAATTTGATTACTATGTGTTTCAGCGTGTTTCTCCTTGGGTTTATCCTGTATGGGACTCTCTGCGCCTCCTGGACTTGGGTGGCTATTTCCTTTCCCATGTTAGGGAAGTTTTCGACTATAATCTCTTCAAAGATTTCCTCGGGTCCTTTCTCTCTCTCTTCTCCTTCTGGGACCCCTATAATGTGAATGTTGTTGCACTTAATGTTGTCCCAGAGGTCTCTTAGGCTGTCTTCATTTCTTTTCATTCTTTTTTCTTTATTCTGTTCCATGGCAGTGAATTCCACCATTCTGTCTTCCAGGTCACTTATCCGTTCTTCTGCCTCAGTTATTCTGCTATTGATTCCTTCTAGTGTAGTTTTCATTTCAGTTATTGTACTGTTCTTCTCTGTTTGTTTGTTCTCTAATTCTTCTAGGTCTTTTTAAAACATTTCTTGCATCTTCTCGATCTTTGCCTCCATTTATTTTCTGTGGTCCTGGATCATCTTCACTGTCATTATTCTGAATTCTTTTTCTGGAAGCTTGCCTATTTCCACTTCATTTAGTTGTTTTTCTGGAGTTTTATCTTGTTCCTTCATCTGGTACATAGCCCTCTGCCTTTTCATCTTGTCTATCTTTCTGTGAATGTGGTTTTTGTTCCACAGGCTGCAGGACTGTAGTTCTTCTTGCTTCTGCCCTCTGGTGAATGAGGCTATCTAAGAGGCTTGTGCAAGTTTCCTGATGGAAGGGACTGGTGGTTGGTAGAGCTGGCTGTTGCTCTGGTGGGCAGAACTCAGTAAAACTTTAATCCACTTCTCCTCTGATGGGTGGGACTGGGTTCCCTCCTTGTTGCTTGTTTGGCCTGAGGTGACCCGACACTGGAGCCTACCAGGGTTCTTTGGTGGGGCTAATGGCGGACTCTGGGAGGGCTCACACCAAGGAGTACCACCCAGAACTTCTGCTGCCAGTGTCTTTGTCCTCATGGCGAGACACAGCCACCCCCTGCCTCTTCAGGAGACCCTCCAACACTAGCAGGTAGGTCTGGTTCAGTCTCCTGTGGGGTCACTGCTTCTTCCCCTGGGTCCCAATGCGCACACTACTTTGTGTGTGCCAAGAGTGGAGTCTCTCTTTCCCCCAGTCCTGTCAAAGGCCTGCAATCAAATCCCGCTAGCCTTCAAAGTCTGATTCTCTAGGAATTCCTCCTCCCGTTGCTGGACCCCCAGGTTGGGAAGCCTGACGTGGGGCTCAGAACCTTCACTCCAGTGGGTGGACTTCTGTGGTATAAGTCTTCTCCAGTCTGTGAGTCACCCACCCAGCAGTTATGGGATTTGATTTTATTGTGATTGTGCCACTCTTACCATCTCATTGTGGCTTCTCCTTTGTCTTTGGATGTGGGGTATCTTTTCTGGTGAGTTCCAGTGTCTTCCAGTCGATGATTGTTCAGCAGTTAGTTGTGATTCCGGTGCTCTCACAAGAGGGAGTGAGAGCACCTCATTCTACTCCACCATCTTGAACCAATCTCAGCAACATCTTTCATTACTGGAACATGTTGCCCACAAATACCCCATGATTAGCCCTTCCCATCACTCCAAGTGTTTTACTCCTTCCTACCATATTTACTTTTCTTCCTGAGAGCCATTAAGGAAAACGCCACCTTCTCCATCCCATTACTTGCCATTGATGTTTTAGTCACACTTATAAGTGAACATTCTGGGAGCTCCCTCATGGCCAGAACCTAAATTTGACACTGGCCTTAAGAGATTAAAAAACAAAAGCAGAAGCCACAATCCCTATCCTTCAGACTAAAAGTTTCCCTTTCCATGAAAAGGCTGCATCTGGACCATTAAGAAGGAGAGAGATTTTCAGAAAACACTTACCCTCCACCAGGGAATTTATTTTGTCTCATAACAACCACACTGGGATTGTTTTTATTATGTCCAGCCTAAACTCTTCCAGGAGCAGTTTCAGTTCCTTCTATCATTTATGTAATACCCACTTATAGACTTGAGATCTTATTAAATAACTCTTTCCCTTTCTCTTTTTCTGGCCAATCAATTAAACTTCCTTTAACCTTTGTTCAGGTATTAATGCTACATTTTAATTAATTCAAATTATTTGTCTTTTTTAAAAAAATATTAACCTAAGAACTGTGTGAAGACGGACCACAACTATGGTCAGAATCAGTGTGCAGATGGGACTGAAAGATCAACAATCGTATAACGTATTCTGAATCTGGAAGCGAGAGTTGAAGAATCTGCTGTTGCTGGGAATTCAAATCAAACAGATAAAAATTTATTGAGTGCTTACCTAGGACAAGCCTCCAGTAAGGACACATACAAAGAAATATAAGACTCAAAAACATATCTGATCCTGAAAAAGTGAATAATCTAGCAGAAGAAAATAATATGAAGGATTTTACCTATTGCAAAAAGGACAATTCACATAACAGTTAATTAGTCAAAACAACAAGAAGATACTTTTCATTGTTTATTATCAAAATTTAGCAGAATGTTAAGAGTGTGGGCATAAGAAAGTCAAGAGTGCAGAGAAACAGATACTAAGACACTTTCGGTGTGAAAACAAATTGGGAAAACATCTCTGAAGGGCAATTTGACAACAAGTACCAATACCTTTTTCAAAATACATACTTTTGACCAGAAATTACATATCTAGGGTTTTTCCCAAAGAAATAACCAGCCTAGTATTTAAAGATGCATGTGTACAAGGAAGCAAGCAACATAGCTTGTAACCATGAATAACTACAAATAATCTAAATGTCCTACGATATGGACATTAAAGTGATGATGTAGCTGGCTAACCATATCAACATGGAAATATCTTTAAGGTAGGGTAAATGGAAAAAAGTAGCTTTATTAAAAGTACGCAGTATTTCTCCAAGTAATATGTATCACTGTTTTGAAAGACAAGCAACGTCCCCCCCAAAAAATTTAAAATTTAAGTTAAAATTTAAAAAATTTTTAAAAAAAATAAAGACGAGCCATGTCCCCACACATTCTAATATGAAAGGCCTAGAACAAGGCCTGAAAATGTGAATTTTCAACATGCCCCCCCCCACGCACACACAGATACATACATGCACACATTCACCTGGGTAATCCTGGTGCAGGTGTTCTGCAGAGGGCCCTCTGAAAAATGGTGCATTAACATATCTCAAATTTGGGAAAGAGTGTATGTGCAAAATAGAAACACGATAAAATAAGAATCTACAGGAACATATGTATATGTATAACTGATTCACTTTGTTATAAAGCAGAAACTAACACACCATTGTAAAGCAATTATACTCCAATAAA
This sequence comes from Eschrichtius robustus, assembly GCF_028021215.1. NCBI lineage: Eukaryota > Metazoa > Chordata > Mammalia > Artiodactyla > Eschrichtiidae > Eschrichtius > Eschrichtius robustus. The sequence goes on from NC_090830.1 coordinate 73,391,645, forward strand.
GATGTTAAAAAAAAAAAAAAGAATCTACAGTCTGGAACTGATGTTGACTTAGGAAGATTAAGAGACAAAAGAATAAGTGAAATATAATACATCTACTTGGACTATCCTGCAACCATTAAAACAATAACCACGGTGACACAAACAGAGAATATGATATATTTTTAACACCAAAAAAAGGAACCCCACAAAAATCTAGTTCAAAAATGGGCAAAGGAATTTGTGACAACATAGATGGCCCTTGAGGGCATAATGTTAAGTAATGTCTTTCTCAGACAGAGAAAGACAAATACTGTATGATATCACTAATATGTGGAATGTTTTTAAAGCTGTATTCGTGAAAATAGAGACTAGAATGGTGGTTACCAAGGGCTGGGGGTAGGGAAATTGGGGAGATGTTATTTAAGGGAACAAACTTGCAACTAGTAGATAAATAAGTCCTAAAGATCTGATGCACAACATAGTGACTATAGGAAACACACTGTATTATAGATTTCAAAGAGACTAGATCTTAATTTTTCTCACCATAAAAAATGAAATAATAATTATGTGATGTGATAGAGGTGTTAGTTAATGCTATGATGGTAATCATATTGCAATATATAAATGTATCAAATCAATACATTGTATACCTTAAACCTACACAATGCTATATATCAATTAATTTTTTGATTTTGAAAAATAGGCAAAGGACTTACATAGACATTTCTTCAAAGGAGATATACTAATGGCCAATAAGCACATGGAAATAGCTTAACATCATTAGTCATTAGGGAAACACAAATCTAACCTACAGTGAGATACCACTTCATACCTACTAAGATGCTATAGTTTTTAAAAATGGAAAATAAGTGTTGGTTAGAATGTAGAAAAATTGGAACCCTCATACACTGCAGATGGGAGTGTAAAATGATGCAGCCACTGGAAAACAGTTTGGCAGTTCCTCAAAGAGTTAAACATAAAAGAACCCTATGACCCCACAATTCCAATCCCAGGTATCTACCCATGAGAACTGAAAACAGATGTTCAAATTCTTGTACATGAATGTTCATAGCAGCATTATTCATAATTATAGCCAAAAAGTAGAAACAACCCAATGGTGAGTAGATAAACAAAATGCAGTATACCTATTCAATGGAATATTATTCAACCTTAAAAAGAAATGAAGTGATACTTGTAAACCAATGTTGACAGCAGGGTTATTCACAATAAGCAAAAGATAGAAACAACCCAAGTATCCATCATTAGACAAATGGATAAACAAAATGTGGTGCTATACACATACAATGGAATATTATTCCGCCAAAAAAGAAAGGAAATTATGATACATGCTGCAAGATGGATAAACCTTGGAAATATTATGTTAAGTGAAATAAGCCAGACACAAAAGGATAAATATGGTATGATTCTACTTATACGAGATACCTATAGAGACAGAAAGGAGAACAGAGGTTACCAGGGGCTGGAGGGAGGGAAGGATATTTAATAGGTACAGAATTTCCACTTGGAATGATGAAAAAGTTCTGGAAATGGATAGTGGTGATGGTTGTACAACACTGTAATTGTACTCAATGCCCCTCAATTGTACACTTAAAAATAGTTAAAATGGCATATTTTATGTTATGCATATTTTATCACAATTTTTAAAGGCAACACAGTAAATTATTGTCAAAACAAACACACAAAAATAAAGAAATGAAGTAGTGATACATTGTATAACCACATATGAACCTTGAAAACATCATGCTAAGTGAAAACCTGGACACAAAAATCCACACATCATATGATTCCATTTATATGCAATGTACAGAGTAGGCAAACCTATAGAGGCAGAAAACAGATTAGTGATTGCCAGAGAATGGAGAGAGTGGAGAAGTGGGGAATGAGTGCTTAATGGGTACAGGGTTTCCTTCTAGAATGATGAAAATGTTCTGTAGTAGATAATGGTAATGGTTGCACATCATGAATGTACTGGAAGCCCCTGCAGTGTACACTTTAACGGTTAAAATGGTCAATTTTATGTTACATGAATCTACCTCTATAAAACAAAAGCAGAAAAACCATCACACACACAATTAAAACTATGCAAAAACATATGTAAGTATAAGGAGAAAGACAAAGTAGAAATACAAAAAAAAAAAGGCTTAGGTGGGTCAGGTTGAGTTTTTTCTATTTTTTCAAACTTTTTATTAACATTATTATATTGTTTTCATAATAAAAAGAGAACTATCAAGTATCAAGTACCTACTAAAAAATTAAGCACTGTACTAGGCATTTTCATGAATCATGAGTACTCTCCCACATGCTGGGTGAACAGGAAATATTTGATAGAAACATGGAAGGGAGAGCAAAGGAATCTAGTTATGGGGTGGGGGGACTGAATTCTTTAGTTATGTATTGCTATTTAACAAAAAATCCCAAAACTTGGCTTTAGGAGACATGTCTGTATATTCAATGCATGAGCATAGATGAACTCCCTAAGGTCAACACTTGATTTTCCTATATAATTTAATAGCCCCAAAGAGAAATCATAATTAATAACAGACAGCATTCTTTTATAAAGAAGCAGGACAGTGTTATAGTTATAATTCCTTAAAGTTATAAGAAAACTGGTCTGTGAGTCTAGTTGTTTCCCAGTCAATTTTAACCATAATCCAATGATCATACCTGTATTTTGATATAATTCTTAAAACTATTTTTATGATCTCTGTTTATAATTTCAGTTGTCTTTATAAATAAACCACCTGGAAACCCCAGTACCATCAATTCTATAGATAGAGCCAGTCCAGTTTTATAAGGCATCAATTCAGTTCTTATAAATAAGCTGGGTATAAGATCTCATCCTTAATAAATTTATTCTGCCCTTTTGATATTTAACTGGGCAGTATATTAAGATGTCTTTGGTAGGTCCGGATCTCTGCTGTTCCAAAATCAGTGGATACTACCCTGGAGAACTCAAGGCTGAATATCACACTGGCATCATATCCTTTAAGGAAAGAGGATTCCATCAATCTTGATTGTATTTCTTAATTGGTCATGGCATTAGAGGACTGATTAGGTAGGAAAATCCTATAAATAAGCTGCTCTAGTCCTGACTAGGATATATCTCCAGTCTTCTTAAAACATGTATGTATAAGCAATATAATGACCAAAAAGCAATCCACAACTAATTGCTTAGACTTCAAGAGTACAGTCATTTGCAATGTAGTAATTCCATGATAATCATTTCCATCGCTTTTCATGATGCCTGTAACTTAACTACTAAATCTTCATGAGGGTTTTGTTGCCAATAACTTAGTAATTTTTTTTGTCTAACCTGAACTAAGCCCCTTATATATGTTGTCACAAATGTACAGCTAGAGTTATTCTCCAGTCAATATAGAATTAAAATCAAGAATCGTCAAGGGTGGCTAAGCCTCTCAAACTCTGCAGTTGTTGCCAACTCTACTCCTTTCAAATGAAGTACAAAAGCATACAAGGCAGCTAAGTTTAAATTTCCACACTGATCACCTCTCATTGGTTACTATGTGAGTGTGTTGTGTAGGATGCCCATAAAAATACAATCATGTAATGGCAAGAACAGGGATTCTGAGAGACTCTGACTGGCCCAGCTTGAGTTGTGTGGTGGGCAGGATTCAAAGATAGCCCCCAAGATCCCTGCCCATCCTGTACACAGTCTATATAATCCTCCTCACTTGAGCAGGATTTGTGATATGATGAATAGTCACCGCTGTGATTACATCATATTATATAAAACTCTACTGTAGTAGACTAGAGAGCAATTCTCCTGCTGCCTTGAAGAAGCCAACTACCATGCTGTAGAGAGGGCCACATGGCAAGGTACAATGGGCAGCCTCTAGGAACTCAGAAACGTCCTCCACTGACAGCCAGCAAGTCCTGCAACCACAGGAACTGAATTCTGGTAACAAGTAGTGATCTTCGAAGAGGGCCCCAAGCCTTACATGAGACCAAAGTCCCAGTCAGCACCTTGAAAACTGGTAAAAGACCCTGAGCAGAGGACACAGTCAACTCACGACAACACTCCTGAACCACAGAAACTGTAAGATAATAAATTCATGTTGTTTTATGCCACTAAGTGTGTGGTAATTTATTATGCAACAACAGAAAACCAATATAAGTCACATGCCCACCCCTTACCCAGAGCAGGGTGGGATACCTTGATTAACAGGCGAAGTAAGTTTGCATCCAGTGGGGAGGGGTGGTCCTCCTTAAGTGCAATTGAAGTGTCATTACCCGTTGGGACGATGGATACTGGAAAAAAGAACAAAAATCATCCACCACAATATATTCAGCATCTGACATCTCATAGGCTTTCAACATTCAACTCACAACTCTCCCCCACCGTTGGCTCTCTCTACTGCCATATACGCACTTCTAGATCTACATGCCACTGAGCCAGAGACTAACAAAGAATACACAAGGGCAACAAAATCTAGCAAGAATACTAGGCTAATATAACAAATTATAGTCTTGAATCTGCCACTAATTAGCTATGTGACCTTGGGCAACACTCATGGGCCACAGTTTCCTATCTGTAAATAAAGGGACTGGACTAGCTTTAATGTTTCTTCCAGCATTAAAATTCTGATTTATTAAAATTCCAGGGGAAAAAACCACCAAAATAATTCAACATAAGTTTTGATTTGCTATAAAAGAACAAAGAAATGTCACACTGCTCCCAAACATATGCCCCATCCCTCTCAGTATTCTGCCTGTGAAAGTGGCATCAAGAAAGTTTGAGTGAAAACCACAAATATTTGCCTTCTACACCCAAATTGGCTTAATAAAAACTACCACATAAAGGAACAGAATCTGGGGGTGGCATGGAGGAGGAGGCAATCAGAATCACAGGCGCCCTTTACGAAGTAAAATGTCCATGGTTGCAACTCAAGTTTTTATGATGTTATTGTCATGAATGATATTATATTTATGCCGTAATTGGGTTAGAAGATATGTATTTTACTTCTTTTTCTGTTACTTGTCACTCACTACATTAAATGGCAATGCTAAAGACCTAAGATTGGAAAAGAACTCATTTGGAAATCCACACTTTTTAAAAATAAAACCTATAATAATTTTGATCTCTTGGCTCATTTCAGCAATATAAATCATTTTAAAAGGCAATTTGATTTTTTTTTAAAGCCTACAGTAACTCAAATAAGCTGAAAATTAAATGTTAAATCTAGGCATTTCACTTTTGAAATGCCGCAAAGAAAAATTAATCACAATTGTTCTTACCAAATACACATTAACTTTGTAATATATTCCTTTCCTTTGCTGTCTCCCCTTCCCCTCACCAAAAAAAAAAAAAACTTCAGTAGAATTTCTGATTGAACTATTTTAACCACAATCAATTCCCATTACTGTCAAGCTTTTAGGCAAGTGAAGAAAATTCTTAAAAGAGGAAGAGGAGATTAAGGAAGAGTAAGAGAACTTTCCGTTAAATATTATCACTCAACTGCACAGAAGGTAGGAATTTCTAAAAGACTTCAAGATACAACTAATAAATAGTAAGATTAAATTATAGGTTATCTCAGCACACACAGAATCTAAGAGATAAAAAGAAAAAAGACAAAACTTTACTTCTTCTTGGATAGTATCCTATTGGAAAAGTGCAAGTAATGTTCATATAGATAAAATTTATGCCTGGGAATGTCAGGAATAACATTGCTCCCATATAAGATTCATAGAGAAATGGAGACCACCCGTGTAGCTCTGCCAAATTAAAAACAAAAAGAGAAAATTTCTAAAAGCAAAGTCTCAAATTAGATAAAACTTATTCTTACAATTCTCAAGTATTTTGCTCTCCTTCCACAATTAAATGGATTTAGACACTTAGCACCTTTATTTAGTTAAGAGAAATGGTACTGAAAAGTCTCAAGAAAATTCACCCAAATATCAAGTGAGGTCACTTAACATCTGGCCTTCCAAAGGGCAAGGATTTGCCTTCCTGCCTTAATATGAAATGTAACATTATGAGAAAGATGGAGAAGTTCCCCTGAACAGTTACAAATACTTAAACTAGTAAAAGGTCCCTACTGTTTTCTGTAAATCTTCCATCAACACACAACTTGCTGCTCTGGGGGCGCCACGTGCTACGGAGCTGCGCGTGCGCCCTGGTATCACCGGCGCCAATTCTCGTGCCTCGTTCCCCGCCTCATTCTCTGAGGTGAGCGACCATGGTACAGACCTACCCGGTTCTGAGAACTTTAACGAAATAACGTAAATAAAGCACCTAGCGCAGTAGCTACACTTAACAAGGGAGGAAATTAATGGCATTTAAAGGTAAAATGCAGACCTAATGCACAGAACTTTGTTCTCAAACCACCTGCAAGTGTCCCCATCACTTGAGAAAGCTTGGGAAACACTCGGGACACGATTTCTTCCAGTAGGGCTCAGCAACGAGGGAGTCATTGTGGGGAGAAGAATGAAAGATGACTGCATGAGCAGGAGCCTGCGAGAAACGAGCCCGCGAGCAGCGGCCGACTCCTCACGCCTTCACTCACACCTCCCTCTCATTCCGCAGAAAGAGGAGAGCTCGACGCGACCAACGCGGCAAACGCAGCCGGAGACGCAGAAACTTTCCAGCGCGCGGGCCCGGAGCACTAAGCGAGACGAATCTTTGTTTCACAGTTCTCTCGGTGACGTAATGAGGAAGCGGGAGAGCAAAAACCAGGTCAGAGACCAGAAGCCAAGCAGGGTTGCGACTCTCGATTTTCCGAGCGCAGGGAAAGGCTTCTAAGACCCTCCTTTAAAGGCGTTTACTTAAACTACTTAAGGGAGTTTCTATTATTTCTTCGCGTTCACGGGGTAATTCCCGCAATTTGGGCAGTCAGCACCGGCCACCTCTCACACAGCAGAGCTCGCGGAGGTTGTAAGCCCCACCCACTCGTGAGGCTGGTGCGCATGTGCCCAGTTGTTTTGACACTAAAGTGTTTCCGCCTACTTTTCTTCTTCGTGGCAGCGATGGCCGAGTGGTTAAGGCGTTGGACTTGAAATCCAATGGGGTCTCCCCGCGCAGGTTCGAACCCTGCTCGCTGCGGAAGTGGATGACTTCTATTTTACCCACTTCCAACAGATGCTGTCATAAAATAATCCGTACTCTTCCGGCTGTATTCCCCTATCTGCCCGCTAAATGGCCCGACTGCAGAGAAGTTAAATGTGTCAAAGAAAAGCCAGTAAATGTCAATGCTGTAAACATACGCTGTTTACGCTAATGGGAATAGTCTTCATTCCCTTTATACTAAATAGTAACTAACGGTTTTAGAATCTTGTTCCTTCTTCACAAAATAAAAATAAAATGAAGATAAATATTGGCGGGAATTTTCAGGCTATCACAGCCTGAACAAGCTATCATCTCATTAAAACTGATGGCAAGGCTAATGCTACCTCTCCTTCCATCCCAGAATCACCTTCAACGGTTCCCCCACCACATCCAAAAGTGGTGTGAAATGGGAGATAATAAAAACTTTTAAAAGTTCAACTTCTAAAGTACGATAGGTAGATCCACATGATGGAACACTGCATGTAGCCACTAAAATGATATTAATGACATGGGAAGACTTTCCCAATACATTGCTAAATGCAAAAAGTCTAACAGGTTGGAAAACAGTATATATTATGATCACGTTTTTGTTAAAGAATTCATTTATATAACCGTTTATGTGGCAACAATGGCAGAAAAAAAGAGAGAGTGAATGGGGGCTGGAAAGAAATAACCAAAATGTTAGCAGTAATTATTATCTCTGGGTGGTGGGATTTGGGGGATTTTAATTTTCTTAACAGATAGTTTTTTGCTTAACTGAGTTTTCTAAAATGTGTATATTGATCCAGTATTTTTTTTAGTAATAAAAGGAAATCATGAGGTTAGTCTTTGAGACCCTGCACATCCCCTTTCTGCTCCCTTCGCCCACTTTCACAATCTCCCTCCCACTCCACGCTTTCCAGGTGTTCTTATGGAGTTCCCTAACACCTTAAGGCTATGGATAGCTTTCTGTGGTACCTGAAGTAGATTCCATCCACACAGCCCCCATCCCATTTGAGACTTGACTGAACATACACATTCACCACATTCACATCTTCAGTCCCTCCTCTCTGCCCAATCCCCTCCTCTTCTGCCCCCATTCAAGTCACTTATAAATGACTGTACTAGTTTCCTAGCTGATTTCCTTCCCTCTTTCAGTCAGAATCACATTCAGCAGTCATTAACAGAAAAATCTAACTCTAGTGACTTAAACACATAAGGGGTTTGTCTCAAGAAATCTGGGAATAGGCAATTCTCAGATGGAACAGGGAACAGGGTTCTTTCCAGCTTTCTGCTTGCCTTTTTTTTTTTTTTCACACACACACGCACTGTATTTTATTTTTACAAGAGATAAATAGACTGACATCAAGCATTGTACATGGATGACCACAACAAAAGCAACAATGATTGCAATTACCAAACATGAAACACACTCATACTACGTCATAATATTGACATTCAGTCCAGTAATCCTCCACTGTATCTGCTTGCCATTTTCAATGCACAGGCCTCATCCCCTGCTTGTTGTCTCATTGTCCTAAGATGGTTGCCAAATCTCCAGACCTCACATCAGTATTCAGCTAGAAAGGGGAGAGACAATACCCCTCAGTTTATATGTCATTTACTTGCACTGTGTAACATGGCTACCACTAGCTACAAGGAATTCTAGTGAAGTAAGTGTTTTTAGCTGAGTATATTGCTACCTAAGTCAAAATTAGAATTCCACTGGTAAGGAAGAAAGATGGATGGGTACTGAGTGGGCAACCAAATGTATCTTCCACAATCTTCTAACAGGAAAGTCAAAAGGCCTTCAAAATAAGTCCCCTGTCTACCTTCCCAGCCTTCCCTTTCTTCTCTCCCATCTTCTTTTATTAGAAGGCCTCCCAGCACTGTATGATGGCTCATGCCTTTGAACCTTTTTACATGTTCACATACAATTACCTGTACGTAATCCTTCTTTTGCCTTAACACTTTCTCCCTTCCTTTGGAGAAGAGGACTGCCTATCATTTGAATGCCCTTCCTAGTTAGAGGACTGGCTCTCTTTTTGAATCTACATGTAAGACTCTAATTCATCCTTGCTCCCCCTCCCCCCATCTCCATCACAGAAGCTGAAAAAGCCACTTATTAGCTTCCCAGACTCCCTTGCCACTAGGGAGGCAGCATGTGACCTAGACCCAACCAATCAGATGTGCCCACCCCCAACTTTCAATCAGAGAGATTAATGCAAAGAAGCAGGGAGGGTAAGGATCCACCCTGGTGGTGAGCAGAGGCCATAGTGGCAGCTGCAGGGATTGCTAAGGGCAGCAGCACCAGGGCTGCAATTGGGGTTTACAGTTGTTCAGCAGCAGCGACAGTAGTGTTTATACCCAACTTGCTCTGTGGCGTCATTCTGCCTTGATCTTGGGCTTTGCCTAGCCTAACTTACTCCTGTCCCATTTTCCAAAAGTGGCTTTAGCCCTCCTGGCAATTCTGTGAACTATTTAATATCCTTCCAGTAAGTATTCTGTTTAAATCAGCCCCAGTCAATTTATTTTCTTCCAAATATCAGATATAGCTTCCCTCTTCACCCCACTATTACCTGCTGGGAAAATTCATGTTCTTTCTTCCACCTTCTGGGTAAAGCGTTCCTGCAATTTCCAGGATTGACCCAGAAGCCCCATTTTTATTCTTTTATTCTTGCTACTTATTATAGCAAGGCTCACATTGATCTATTTCTGCCTGTTTGCCTCTCTTCCCACTAAATAGTAAATTTCCTGCAAACATAAAAAGGGATCATGTCTCTTATCTTTTTACCCCTGCCTCACACAGAAAAGGTACTCGATAAATCTTTAATGAAGGAATGAATAAATACCTGAATCAGAACACAAATCCACACTCCATCCCTAGAATAACCCCAAAAAAAGGGCGGGGGAGGAAGCCAACTTGCTCTCCTTCTTTTGAAAGTCACTAACCTTTGCCCTTAGCATGAGTTAATTTAATATACAATATCCTCTTCCCCTCCTTCCCTTTCCATTGCCTTCCCTTTCCTTATTTTTTCCTTGCGTTCTTTTTATTTTTCTTCTGTTCCCTTATCTTCTAGCACTGAAAGGGCAGCTTGAACCAGGAGGTAAGTGCATACAGACCTCCATCTCTCTGGTCAGCCCCCATGCCCATCTCCCTGAGAGTGGTTCACTTTCACCTTGGCCGCCGTGTAACCTGAATGTCAGCTCTCTCCATAGGGAGCAAAGGAAAATCCACTGAAGACTTTAGAGAGGAGATATGGAAGAGGTTCTGCAGTGCACTCCTCAGAGGACACAACCTCAACATTTCTCTTCATCCAAGTCCCCCAGCCCCTTCACTCTCCTGTGCATCCCCTGGAGCCTGCCTTTTCCAACCCAACTGCACATGGTGCATGACCTTGAGGATTTTCCCTCAAGACCCCAGCTTTTTCATTCTTTTATGATACAGAGTAATTCAGCCTTGTCCCTGTGCATTGGCATCAGTGTGCCCAGGAATCAAAGAGCCACCCTTAGAAGGCAGAGGAGGTAATAAATATGATACCAAAGTCTCCTGCCCCACCAAATATTTCTCTACCCACTTCTATTAATACAGGATTAATCCTGCAACTTCCCAGAGTTCAAAAAGTTTTTCAGTGTAGATGGACCGAAGGGAATTTTTTGTAAATTGTAATCAGTTGATCTGAAGGCAAATACTGAACTCATAAGCATCCCTCCCTTCCAAATCCAAGTCCTTCTCATGTTCTTCCAGTTTGTAGCATCTCCTGCCACGGAGCAGGACGCACCTACTCGGAATCATCCTGATACTTCCTATTCCTCACCTCATTTCCTATCCAACCCAAGTGCCACTGAGTTTACCCCTAAATATTCTCAGAATCCACTTTGTTCCAAATCTACCACTACCACCCAGTCTAAATCAACATCACCTCTCATGGCAACTACTTCTCAGCCTCCTGTCTCCCCCATCTACTCTTCCTCCCCTTTAATCTATTGTCCATAAAATTTAAATTAAAAAAAATTTAATGCACTGTGAACTCCCTGGCAATCCAGTGGTTAGGACTCAGCACTTTCACTGCCATGGGCCTGGGATCAATCCCTGGTCGGGGAACTAAGATCCTGCGAGCTGTGTGGCGCAGCCAAAAAAAAAAAAAAAAATTTAATGCACATTTGGTCTAATAACTCTCCTCCTGAAAACATTTCTGGGGATTCCCATGTGCTCTTACAATAACGACTAAAATCTCTAGAATGACCCCATGGCTCCCCATGATACTGCCGGCATACAATTGGGCTTCTCCCACTCATTCTCTGGCAAGATGTACTGTCCTTTCCTTTAGTTCCTTGAAGAGATTAAACTCTTTCCCACCTTAATTTTACATATGTTCCAATGTAATCCTCCCCATCAAATTGGTCAGGTCCCCTTCTTATGTGACCTCATACCATTTTACTCTTTTTCTTCACAACGCTTATCGTACTATGTGATACATTAGTATAAATATTTGCTTAATTTCTCCCTGCATGTGAACATATGGTGTGGGATGTATGTGTATGTTTAACCACTAAATCTCCTTATCTGGTCCTTAGTGGACCCTCAATAACTAATTTTATTAAATGAATTTATTAAACTAATTTTATTGAATGAATTTTGTGGTTGGGAAGATCAGAGAGCAAGAGGTCTCAGAATACCTGAAGGATGGAAGGTAGAGTCTCCAGTGAGGCCGGGTAGACTGTTTTCCTTCAGCTTTGGGGGATGAATCAAAACTATGCCTGAATAGATTTGTGCCCTGACTGCAGGAATTTTTTTTTCAGCAGGAATATTGCAGCTGAACCATCTGATATATTGCAGCACTGTTTAGCATGATTTATGAAGCTGTTATTTTGTTTTAACACATCGTGTTCATTGTAAAGGAGTTTCATCCCCAGAGGTTTCATTGCTGGAGGCACTGTTGTGTACTGAGGCAGAGGAAAAAAGGATTGAGAAATATGGCTGGCCTAGGACACGTGTAAAGCTTGTTTTCCAAGTCCGCTCTGGCCTTCACAAGCCCCCATGCCCACCTTTGAAGGAACTGCTCCCCAATGTGCCCATGTCCCCAAGAACATTGGTCTTAGGCTCTCTCTAAATGCTAGAACGCAAACAACTAACAATGATACCTAAGTCTTAGCTCCTGCAGGGGTTAGAGTGACAGAACCTCTGACACTGGAATTTTCAGACAAAACAGATGACTTTCTTCTGTCTGAAGCACTGATGGAGAAAACTTAGAACTTTCAGCTCTTGTTCTAATGACTAGTTTTCTTCCCAATCTACATGAAGTTAATCAGACAAGCTCACCCAAGCTAGTAAACTGGATGTCACAGGAAATTAGTTATTTCTTTTTCCTTCCCACTCTCTCCCACTTCTACTCATTAGTCCTAGGTCTGGGGACACTCTTTCATGGACTGGATTCTGAGGCCTAAAAGAGTGGATGGGATGGACTTAGATTTACCTTAGTTGCTTTGCCTGGTACTGGGCTGCCAGGGGAGGCACGAGTGAGCAAGGCCAGGTCTCCCTTGGTATCTCTAGGCCATTCCGAAGACTCCAGTGACAGAGAACATGGCCCATGGGCTTCATGCTCTTGAAGCTCTCTGCTGCCTGAGGTCAGGGAAGGAGGAGAGTCAGGGATTGGGTAAGATTCTCACTGAGGTACTGAGGTAGGGCACAGCCCCCGCCTGGTCAGTTCATCAATCCCAGGTCCCATTCCAGGGATCTCAGAGCCCTTTGTTCTTTCATATCACATTTATTCCCAAACACTTTTGGGGGATATGTTTCCCTCCCAAACATATTCATTTGAGACAAGATTCTCAGAGTATTTGTCCAGCGAGGAAATTTTAGACATAGTTCACCTGACACCACATAAGATAAGTATACACAGTGTCCATATAAAAAGTATTTATCTTCCAGATGTTAAGATACATACATCAGTGGAGAAGGACTGTCAGTGTTTTGAAATAACGTGTATTAGGATGTTGGAGCACAGAAATGCCATACTTTTTGGTACACACCTCTAGTACAGAGATCAGCAAACATTTTCTGTGAAAGGTCAGCTAGTAGATATTTCAGGCTTTGCAGGTCATGCGGTTTCTGTTGCAACTACTCAACTTTGCCTTTGTAACATGAAAGAAGCCATAAACAAATGAGTGTGGCCAAGTTCCAACAAAACTTTATTTACACAAGCAGGCAGAAGGCTGGATTTGGCCCACAGGCTGTAGTTCACTAATCCCTGTTCTAGAGGACTCTCCCCAGTATAATAAAAGAAAAGTTTTTCCAAGTTATAATTGTTAAGATACAATTAATTGGGACATTGTTAAGAGGCTGGTTAACATTTTACTCGTTCTTTCCAGTTTATACATATCTATGATATCTTACAATTTCCATTAACATAAAGATATCAAGACAGGACATCAGTAATATATGCATGAGACAAAATTGGGAGTGAATATTTTCTAAGATCATTTCATCTCAATACATCAGAATGACCCAGAACCTTCACAGCAAAGTGAATCAGTTATACATATACATATATCCACTCTTCTTTAGATTCTTTTTCTATATAGGTCATTATAGAGTATTGAGGAGAGTTCCCTGTGCTATAGAGTAGGTCCTTGTTAGTTATCTATTTTATATATAGTAGCGTTATATGTCAATCTCAGTCTCCCAGTTTATCCCTCCCCCCTGCCCTTTCCCCTCTGGTAACCATAAGTTTGTTTTTTACATCTGTGCCAAATCCTTATTGATGACCATTAAAGTTGTTTCCAATCTTTTGATTTTACCAAAAAAAAAAAAAAAAAAGTGCTTCGAAGAAAATCTTGTATATATGACATTTTCTAAAGGAGGGATCTTAATCCCAGTTATCCATTTTCATGTACAATTGAGAGAAAGGGATCAGCCCTTTGTGCACGTAATAGGAATTGGCTTCAAGAAAGCAAACAGTTCTAAAAACATAGTCTAACCTCAATAAAGCTGAAAAATAAATTAAATAAAATAAAATAAAATAAAAAAGGTATAGTCTACACAAACACCCTAGAAAGAAAGGGGAAGCCTCCACTCTGCTAATCTATTCCATTTCCAGGGGAAAGGAAGGACTAGAAGTAAAAGTACTCATTTACCTTTTGACATCTCAAATGAGTCACTTCTTGGAAACTTTCCCTTCCCTTCCCCCTTCTGTTTCCTCTCTCCTCTGCTTAGCTCCATATTGTACCCAGTAATTACTGGGCTTCCTGGAATTTTTATTAACAATTCAAGATGCTCCAAGAGTAACTTCTGTGACCACAGCCTCTGCTAACTCTATGCTCTCTGGGGATAGCGCTCACTGCCTCTGGCTCATAAAAAGGACAGCAAAGGGGCTTCCCTGGTGGCGCAGTGGTTGAGAATCTGCCTGCCAATGCAGGGGACACGGATTCGAGCCCTGGTGTGGGAAGATCCCACATGCCGTGGAGCAACTAGGCCCGTGAGCCACAACTACAGAGCCTGCGCGTCTGGAACCTGTGCTCCGCAACCAGAGAGGCCGCGACAGTGAGAGGCCCGCGCACCGCGATGAAGAGTGGCCCCCACTCGCCACAACTAGAGAAAGCCCTCGCACAGAAACGAAGACCCAACACAGCCAAAAATAAATAAATAAAGTGTAGAATTAAAAAAAAAGACAGGGAGGATTCTTAAAAAAAAAAAAAAAAGGACAGCAAAGTCTGGAGTTACAAAGAATGCAGGTCTGAACCTTCCCTGCAGAATGACAATGGTTATTTGTAAGGCAAGGGAGTTGATGAGAGGTCCACCAGACCCACTCTCAGTTCCTGTTTCTACTTGTAGAAACTTTCAGGGGTAAGATGGATGACTTGATGAATTTTTTTCAGTACCTATATTAATATCATGGCACAGTCCCAACTACTTTGCAAGACTGACTTGAGGGTGGATTCACTGTAGAAACAAATTTATTTCTTAAATGCTGGCAAAGAGGTTCAGAGACACTCTTATCTATTGCTTTTCCTGTTCTTGCTTTGGCCATGAAAATTAGCCAATACATCGTTCAAATCTACTTGTGACAATTTGATTTTGCTTCACATTCATCCAGGCTTGAAAAATGACCACAGCTCAGGCAGATTGATGCTTCCCGGCCACTCGTTTCTAACATGTATTAATACATCAGCACCACCTTCGAGTAGTACATCTTTCTAAATTATTCTTTGTTTTTATCCCCAATGCTTTTTAAGCTTCATTAAAAAAATAAACCTCTAACCATTTTTCTCAAGATTGTCTCTATAAAACTCCCAACCTGCCACTGACTAGGCTATATCTTCATATTTCAATTTTTTAGTTGCTCTTTTTTATTATCTGTTACTATTACTATAGCATTCTCATTGAGGGGAATATTTGGCTACTGAGGAAATAAGGAGAGGTTTTCATCTGTCAAAAACCAAAATTCAACTGTGTAAATTTGAAGATCTAAGTGGCTTTCTTCAACAATTCTTGAATCAGGCAGCATCCCATCTAGTAAATAGAAAGGCTCTGAGGCGTTGTACAAAAATGGAAGCTTTTTACAGGCAGAATGGGGTGGGACAAAAAGGTAATAGCAAAAGAAAAGATTGTTTCAGGCCAGGCCGACTTCTCTGGGGGGAAGGGAACGGTAGGACTCTTTGTCACACAGGTTACCTCAGTAGGGCTGATGAGGAAATTTCAGATTGACTGTTTAAAAGGACACATTTCTGGGAGGAGTTGAAACTGCAATTAAGTCTTGCTGTTTCAGGGACAAATGACTTCATTTGGGGCCTCTTTTTTTTAACACATCTTTTCTGCTAAAGCCCACCACACAGCTATAACATTTCCCAGTTATGACTCTTCTGCAATGTCACAGGTTCTGGTGGGCATTATATTTGAAAAAAATGATAAAAGTATCAAAATGCTTATATCTGTTCTAAAATGTAGGTTTTATTATTCAGGTATGGTGAGGACAACAGATCTGGAGATTACCACTGAAAAGATAATTTGTTATTTTCAGTGTTGACTGAAAAGAAATGCACAAGGTGAGAGTTGTGAATTAAGTTTTATTGGGGGCAAAATGAGGACTATAGCCTGGGAGACAGCCTCTCAGAGAGCTCTGAGGTACTGCTCCGAAGAGGTCAAGGGGAAGATCAGTATTAAATGTGAGTTTAGTGAAGGGAGATACGTGTAGTCAAGCGCACATCTAAGCACAAGGTTGCTGCTAGTCATGAGGAAAAAATGTCTCCATTCATGATTTTAGTGCTTTTCTAGATATGAGAAGATGCAAGAAATTGGGCTCATAAAATCTCCTGAAAATATCTAACTACCTGAATGCCTGTTCTGCCAGTTTTTCCCAGAGCACAGAGTGCCTCATTCCTGAACTCCTTTCAGGGTGTGTTGAAGCTCAGCAACTGCAGCGGCTTGTGACCTAATCCTTGTAAAGACGGATGGCAAGTGACAATTTTTAGTTGGCAACAGTTACCAAAGGGAGGAGTCATGCCAAGCCATTGGGGATGGGGGTGGGGCAATGCTGGGAAGCTCTGGGTCTGTCCAGAGTAGAGGAAGCAAGGGGGAAATGTGGGCTAGTCTCTACTTTGGTTTCTGTGAGAAGGAGCTGGTGAGGCAGGGTAAATAGGTTTAGGATTGGCTAGTTTGAATGATTTCAGCAGGCTCTTGGGTATATAAGGGTTGTTCCTAGTTGCCTGGTATCTGGCCCTGGAGTGATGAGGACATGGGAATAGTGGCCCTGAGGTGGTAGGGGTGTGGGCTCAGGGTTGGTTCATTTGCATACGAAAGGCATGCTTGCAGGTGAGATGTTTACTGTCTCCAGGAATTGGCTAGCCTGGGAGGGACAGTCTCTCCAGGGTTAGTAAGGCCCTAGATGTCATAGCCTCAGAAATACAGAAAATAAAAGGGCATGCTTAATAGAGTATCAGTAAGTATCTCAGCAAGAAACAGAAGGTACACTCAATTTACGGCAATTCTATATGGGTTTAGTAAAAAAGACTATTTTCAAAGGTATGGAGAGGGTATAGAAAAACCACAAGGGACAGCAAAGTGGTGCAAATAAAGCATGTCCCTTGCCATCCAGTTCTACAAGGATTAAGTCAGTAGCCACTGCAGTCACTGACCTACAGTACACCCTGAAAGGAATTCAGGACTAAGGACAGGATGAGGCACTCTGTGCTTTGGGAAAACAGGCAAAACAGGCCCTTAGATAGTTATATTTCAGGAAGAAAATTTTATGAACCCGGATTCTTGCATCTTCCCATACTTAGAAAAGCACAAAAATAATTAACTGAGATATCTGTTCCCCATGACCAGCAGCAACCTTCTACTGAGATGCGTGCTGGGTCGTACCTACCCCTTAGCCAAAATCACATAGATACTGGCCTCTCCCCTTACGTCTTCAGAGCAGTTCCTCAGAGCTCTCCGAGAGGTCGTCCCCCAGGCTGTAGTCCTCAGTAAGTCCCCGAGTAAAACTGAAACTCACAGTTCTCACGCTGTGCCTTTTATAAGGAGACGGAGTGGCCACCGGAACCCAGAAGAGTTCTGAGGAGAGGGCTGCTGCAGAGGAGTCGTGCACGGTGATCCCACAGGGAGAGAGCCGAACCTGCTCACTCTTCTCCCTCCCTCCACTCTCTGACTGGGCCTCCCCATCGGCCAAACGCCACGATCAGTCTCTGCAGCTGAAAACAGTGCAGAGCGTGGGTCTGAAGGGGAAAAAGAAGGTAGCCAGGACCCTGCCTTACATAAAACTTGGAAAACAGAAAATAAAAATAATTATTCGTAACTGAGCACCTTAACACACCAACTTCTTTTTTTTTTTTTTTTTTTTAACTTTGGGTTTATTTATTTATTTATCTTTGGCTGTGTTGGGTCTTAGTTTCTATGCGAGGGCTTTCTCTAGTTGCGGCAAGCGGGGGCCACTCTTCATCGCGGTGCGCGGGCCTCTCACTATCGTGGCCTCTCTTGTTGCGGAGCACAGGCTCCAGACGCACAGGCTCAGTAATTGTGGCTCACAGGCCTAGTTGCTCCGCGGCACGTGATAACTTCCCAGACCAGGGCTCGAACCCGTGTTCCCTGCATTAGCAGGCAGAGTCTCAACCACTGCACCACCAGGGAAGCCCAACACACCAACTTTATCACTGTGGTCTATTTCTTTCCTGTTCTATATGTATATAGTTTAATACATAGTTGCATTTAAAATTAAATCACTGACTGTTTCAAACACAGAGAGATACACAGGAAATAATATAGTATTAAAAAACAAAATTCAACCGAGTAGATTTTAAAGATCTAATTGGCTTGATTGCACAATTCATGAATTGGGCAGCACCTCACCTAGCAAGTAGAAAGGAGCTCTGAGGAACTGTACAAAATGGAAGGTTTTTATAGGCAAAGGGGGAAGGGATGAGGAAAGAGCAGATGACCTCATCTTCCTTTGGGGGATGGAAAAGGGTTATGTGGCAGATTACCTCATTCTTGCTGACCAGGGAATTCCGAACTGACTAGTTAAAACTACATTCTGGGGAGAGACTGGATCTGCAACTAGGTTAGGTATTAAGTTTCAGTTTGATGATGTAGGCTTAGCACAGGTGACTCCATTTGCGGCCTGTTGCCTCTTTTTTTAACAATAGTATATAGTATATTTTATATTTCTCATTAAAATTACTTCATAAGGTTTTTGCTCTCGTTTGTCTTCCTAATCATGATTTTTAATGTCTCTCTAACAAACTAAACAGTAGCTACATCAAATTTAACGAAGCAATTGTTGCACACTGAGGCTGCTTCCTTTTTGTTTTTTGCTAAACAGTAATGTTAAGTAATGACGTGATGTACATCTCTGAGATGTAAGCTTTTTTCCATGTTTTATGTTATTTCTTTAGGATCTACATCTCCAAGAATGAGAATATTGAGGCAAAGAATATGAACATTTTTGTGTCTCTAAATACATATTCCTAAACTGCATTGCTAAAGAACTGTGCCAATGTATAGTGCCACCAATAATGCATCAGAAAGCTGGAATCACAGAACCCTTATATACATTGAATATTCTCACCTGCAACTTTTTTTTTGCTAGTTTAACAGGTAAGCACACTCTTCATTTTTATTTGATGTGTTTTTCTTTGATCACTATTACAGTTTCTATGTTTTACCATACATGTGTTTACTAGTTGTACTTGCTGCTCAATTTCTGACTTTCTAGTGAATCAGCTACTGGTCCCTAAAACTGCTGCTGAAATTGACCCTTGGGGGAATCCCTACTGAAAACAATTGAGCCTCATGGTGAAAAGGCAGCAATTTCAAAGGATAGAGGCTAATGAATTTCAAGCTAAGGGTTATGGTCTTAACATCTACTTTTGGGGTAACTCTATTAGATTATAAGATTTATCCACCCCTCCCCTAGTATCCTCCTTGCCCCGTGTTCCAGCGTTTAAAAGAACTTTTGCAAAACTAAATTCAGCCTGAATGATTGCAGTAATTAATCATGTTACTTTCTGTTTTTATTGACAATATGATGATCCAGCATCTGTCCTGGGAGATACTGGGGGTAGCTGGCCTTGAATGACTGATTCTGAGATACATGTGGGTCTATTATGGTATAGACCATCATCATAATCAATCATCATCATCTTCTCTCTTTCCTTACTTTACAGGCTATTTGAGGAAGTATCTTCCTTGACCCACCAGAATCCAGGGCAGTGAGGGGTTCTTTTTATGTCAGAGATTCTCAAACATTAGAAGAATCACCTATGACAGATTATTAAAAACACAATCCCTGCACCTCAATGTTGGAGATTCAGATTCAATAAATATGAGGTGAGCCCAGGAATCTACACTTTTTTTAAATGATTGAGATGCAGGGGTGTCTAATGACCACACTTTGTAAATAAAACACTGGTATAGATCCTTGGGATAGGAAGTATATCTGTACTGAAAATAGTCAAGATAGAGGCAGAAAAGAGGCTGGGAATGGGGAGGAGGGGGAGTGTAGTCCAGTAAGAGGTCCTTCTGGGTCCATTCTCCAGAAGTGTCATTGTGAAGGAAACAGTGCAAATAAGACCAGAATTGGGTGGAGAAGGTAGTCAAAGTGTGGCAACTTTTTTATATTCAAGGGATTCAGTGGTCAACAAAACAACCTGTCCTTATCCTGTTGAAGGTTACCATACAGTGACACTTAATTCATTATTAACATCATTTAGTGATATTTAATAATATTTTCAGTATTACTCCTCCCTACACCCTATTTCCTAACATGCAAAAATGTATCTCTAAGCTTCTGCATCAATCCTACCTATGACCACAAAGTTTCAGATAACCAGTGGTCCTTGGCGTGCGCGTGCGCACACACACGCACAAACACACACACACACACACACACACACACATTCCCTTTGTTAACAAAGTATTTCTCTTCCACACAGCATTGACATCAGCATACTGGCCTGAGCAACTTTCAGAATTGCTAGATTGCTTAAGATTTCTTCTAGGTTTTATTCATGAAATGTCTGTGATGGACAAGGATACCAGCTGATCACACTGTAGAGGTGCAGAGGCAAAGAAACAACCAGATCTGGATTCTTTTTGCAACATCACAGCAACTAACAAATGCTTTGGCGGGGTGGGGGTGGGGGGTGGGGGGGCGGTTGGACCCGTCTCCTACTACTAGCCCAAGGCTGCCATCTTGTGGCCATCTGAGGAATGGTGACACGCGCTTACAGATTTTAAGAACTTTTTTTTTAGGGGACCATGTGAATATATTGCTGGAAGAAAAGTCTTAACACTTTCTTGTCATACCTTCCATCAATTTTTAGCTTAGATAGAACTTACTTTGGATAATTTTGAAAATAGAATAGAAAAAAATTCTACTCAGAGACGCACAGAAATTTAGAATAGAAAAGATCTTAGAAATCACCTTATAAAGAAATAGCCACACTTTTTGTAAAACTAGTTCACCAAAATGCCAAAGTCTTGACGTATCTACCACTCTGCCAAAATTGCTAGATACCAGATTACACATTTTTCACACAGTAACTGTGCACTGTGAAATTCCCCTTTATCCTGAAATGAAACCACTCCTAAAGAAAGATCTCATTTGATACTCATTGCAGAAACCAACCTGCCTGTGTTTGAAGTGCTCTCCCTGACTCATTTTTCTTCAGGGCTTCAACAATACATGCATATCTGCAGTTCTGATGTCTTCCCTTAAGCAAACAAAAGTCCTTCTTTCCAAGCCCTTGTTAAACACCTACAGTACTGTGTCACTTTCTTGTTTCCTCTCTGAAACTAGTTGTAAGGTTTAACTCTCATCATTGAAAAGCACAAAACTTCAAACACACAAAAAAAATCTACCCTGGTGGCACAGTGGTTAAGAATCTGCCTGCCAATGCAGGGGACACGGGTTCGATCCCTGGTCCGGGAAGATCCCACATGCCGCGGAGCAACTAAGCCCGTGCGCCACAACTACTGAAGCCTGCGCGCCTAGAGCCCGTGCTCCACAACAAGAGAAGCCACCGCAGTGAGAAGCCTGCGCACCACAACGAAGAGTAGCCCCTGCTCGCCGCAAGTAGAGAAAGCCCGCATGTAGCAACGAAGACCAAAAATTTTAAAAACAGTGCAACCAAAAATTAAAAAAAAAAAAAATCTACCCTGGGCAAGCACTTTAGTTTTCCTCAGCACAGTTTTGGGCATTGTACCAAATGCACAAGCAATGTCAGAGCTCAATGCGATGGCAGCCCCGGTGGGGAGGGAGGCTCTCAGAGACTGACAGCCAAATAGAAAATGGAAGATCAGTCCCTAGGAGAACTCAGAGTAAAGAGTTAAAGAGTTACGTGCAAACAAATGGCTTTTTCTCTAGCTCTCTGAAAGAGAATTTTTACCATAGAGTTGTATAAGATTATCACAAATACAGTGTTGTTGTACCAAGCTACTTTTGTTGGTCTACTGTGCATGAGGTCAGGGACTCAGTGAGGGGATCCAGTGGTGAACAAGACAGGTCCTGTTTCAAGAAGCTCACAGTCTTGTAGTAGCGATAGACAGTAACCAATAACAAGCAGGTGATGCACGCTACAGTAGGCACAGATCGGTTCAGATGATGTAGGAGCACCTGAGCCAGTGTAGGGCAAGCAAGGAAGGCTTCCTGGTGTAACCCAACCCCCTCACTTTACTGAGGAGAAAATAAGTCTTTTGTATTGAATGGCTTGCCCAATGTCTCTGAGTTAGAAAATGGCAGATCCAAGACCAAAAGCCAAGTCTGTGACCCCAGGAAGGAACTAACAGAGGCCCAGAGGAGCTTGGCTTATTCAGGAAATTCTAGGGGTCTTGTGGGGCTGTGTAGTTTTGTGCGGTGGTTTATGCCTTTGTCTAGTTTTCTTCTAATCCCACCTCCCTTACCTCTACCTCAACCTCTCCCTCTTATTTAGATGTTCAGTTCTCTGTCATTGTCCTTATTCAAAGTGACAGAATATCATGTCCAAGATGGACCTATACTGAAGATGTTTAGATTATGATGTGGTAGAAGAGGAAGCAAAGAAAAAAAGAAGAGTTTAAGTTATATAGTTACTATTTTAACTTTTTATTATGGAGTGCATTAGTTTCCTAGGGCTGCCAAAACAAAGAACCACAAACTGGGTAACTTGAGCCAACAAACCGTAATTGCCCCACAGTTCTGGAGGCTAGAAATCAAGGTCTTGTTAGGATCATGCTCCCTGTGAAGACTCAAGAGGAGAATCCTTCCTTGCCTCTTCCTAGTCTGGCGGTAGCCATCAATCCTTGGGTTTCTTGGCAGCTAACCACTCTAGTCTCTGCCTCCGCCAGTCACATGGAACTTCCCCTGTGTGTCTCCGTCCAAATTCCCCCCTTCCTGTTATTTTCCACCTTCAGTGATATATAACTGACATATAACACTATGAAAGTTTAAGGTGTACAACATGTTGATTTGATACACTTATATGATGCAAAATGATTACCACCACACCATTAGCTAACATTGATACCTCCATCGCCTCACATACTTGCCATTTCTTTTTTGTGGTGAGAACATTTAAGATCTACTTTTATATACTTTCAAGTATATAATACAGTGTTATTAACTATCATCACCACACTGTACCTTGGGTCCTCAGAACTTATTCGTCGTACAGCTGGAAGTTTGTACCCTTTGACCAACACTTCCCTATTTCCCCTATCCTGGTAAATCACTATTCTATTCTCTGTTCTATGACTTTTGGCTCTTGGGGATTCCATGTATAAGTGATACCATACAGCATTTGTCTTCCTCTGTCTGATTTATTTCGCTTAGCATAATGCCCTCAAGATTCATCCATGTTGACACAAATGACAGGATTTCCTTCTTTCTCGTGGCTGAATAGTATTCCACTGTGTATACGTACCACATCTACTTTATCCATTCATCTGTTGACAGACACTTAGGTTGTTTCCACATCTTGGCTATTATGAATAAAGAGGTAATGAACATGGGAGTGCAGATATCTCTTCAAGATCCTGTTTTCATTTCCTTTGGATATATACCTAGAAGTGAGATTGCTAGATTGATTATATGGCAGTTCTATTTTTAATTTTTTGAGGAACCCCATACTGTTTTCCATAGTGGCTGCACAAATTTGCATTCCATTTACAGTGCACAAGGGTTCCCTTTTCTCTGCATCTTCACCAACACTTGTTATCTCGGGGTTTTGTTTGTTTTTTGATGATACTCATTCTAAGAGGTGTAAGGTGATATCTCATTGTGGTTTTGATTTGCATTTCCCTGATGATTAGTGATGTTGAGCATCTTTTCATGGACCAGTTGGCCATCTTTATGTTTTCTTTGGAAAAATGTCTATTCTGATCATCTGACCATTTTTTAATGGGATTATTTGGTTTTTTGCTATTGAGTTGTATGAATTTTTTATATATTTTGGATATTAACCCCTTATCAGGTATATTATTTGCAAATATTTTTCACCCACTCCATAGGTTGCCTTTTAATCTTGTTGATTGTTTCTTTTGCTGTGCATAAGCTTTTTAGTTTGTTGTTGTCCCACTTACTAATATTTGCTTTTGTTGCTTGTTCTTTTGGTGTCATATTCAAAAAATTATTGCCAAGACCAATGTCAAGGAGCTTACCACCCATGTTTTCTTCTAGGAGTTTTACGGTTTCAGGTCTTATGTTTTAGTCTTTAATCCATTTTGAATTAATCATTTAAGCAGTATAAAATACAGGTCCAACTGTATTCTGCATGTGGTTAGCTAGTTTTCCCAACACGAATTATTTCTATAGTAAGACTATCCTTTCCCTGTTGAGTATTCTTGGCTCCCTTGTCAAATATTAGTTGACTGTTTAAATTTCCCCCTTCTTATAAAAACACCAGTCATACTGGATTAGGGCCCACCCTAATAACCTCATCTTAACTTGATTACATTTGAAAAGACCCTATTTCCAAATAAGGTCACATTCAGAGGTACCAGGAGTTAGGACTTCAACATATCTTTTTGAAGGACACAATTCAACAAATAGCATGGAGTACTTTGAATATTATATATATGCAAACATACAGAGAATTAGAGAGTCTAACATAATGAACCCTTATGTACCTATCACCCAGGTTCAACAATAACCAATTCATAGCCAATCTTGTTTCATCGGTACCTCAATTCCCCTCACTCCTATGTAATTTTGAAGCAAATCTCAGACTTCATATCAATTCATCTATAAATCTCCGACGCATCTCTAAAGATTAAGACTTTCATTTTAACATGACCACAATACCATTATTACACCTAAAAATGTCAATCATTAATATCCAGTTAGTGTTCAAATTTCCAATCGTCTCATAAATTGTCTCAGGTTGGATAAGCAACAAGGTCCTACTGTACAGCACAGGGAACTATATTCAATATCCTGAGATAAACCATAATGGAAAAGAATATAAAAAAGAACATATATATATATATATATATATATATATATATATATATATATATATATATATGTGTGTGTGTATAATTGAGTCAATTTTCTATACAGCAGAAACTAACTCAACATCGTAAATCAACTAGACTTCAAAAAAATTGTCTTAGGTTTCTAACACTTTGTTTAATCAGGATCCAAGTAAAAACCTCAGAGTCATTGACATTTAAATGGGTTAACAGTCTCAGCATCTTTATTTTCCCTCTGGTTGGTTGAGCACCAGATGGTTTTGAATATGTAAAGAGCACTCTGAATTTTAAGTGGATGGAGCAAGATCTTGGCAGGAGGGAGAAGGGAGTAGAAAGACAGCAGGGGAGGGGAAAGGTGGAGCGTGAGGTTCTAGAAGCAGGTTGTAGACTCAGGGGTACAAGGCTGGGGTGAAACGAGCCTGGGGGTAGGAGGAAGTGGCTCAAATAGTGGCAGAGAGTGGCTAGCAGACAGACTTTTAAGAACAAGGAGGTCTAGTAAATCACTTTATATATAATACTTTACACATCAGCCACCCAGAAATTTTCTTGCTGAACACACAAAGTACTGTCAAGCCTCCAAGCTGTTCCTTCCACTAAAAATACCCTCTCCCACTTCTATCCCAGCCCTGCAACCTGGAAAACTCCTGCACATCCTTCAAAACTCAGCTCAGATATCCCACATGTGTGAAGATCTCTCTGATCCCTCCCCCTCAAAGTTGGCTTACTCCATTATTTACCACTCCATAAGGCTTTGGACATACCTCTACTATAGCACTCCTCAAATTGCACTCTCATTATCTATGCTCATAGCTGAGTCTCCCACTAAACTGTGGGCTCTTTGAGTGGACTGGCAATGTTGATTCATCTTTGTATCCTGAGTCTCTAGCACCATGCCTGGCACAAAGAGAGCATTCAATAAATGCTTACTGAATGAAAGAAAAATTAAAGGAGGAGAGAGAGAAGAAAAAAGGGAAGGGAAAGCAAAGAAAAGACCAAAAGAAGTGAAGAAAGAAGAAACAGAGGCAAGAAAGGAGGAAATGCACAGGGCAAACAACTGACCTTGCAAGGCAGAACAAGACAGCTTGATTTCAAGGTCACAACATCAAGGCCAAACGAGGCTTTCATGAATGTCTCCTTGGCTAGCACAGCATTTTTTAAATTTTGACTTAGTAATCAAAATTTAAGAATCACATAAAAATCCAGATGTCTACCTTCTTAAACAAAAATAGAACGATCTATCCTAGCCTGGGCTTAGCCTCCTCCATGGTAACATTGGCTGGATCTAAACATGCTTTTCTCAGATTACCACAGTCACCAGCACTCCCAGTTGTAGTCCCAGCATGGATGTGGAGAATCACTGGCAACTTACCATTGCCCTTGTGCTTTTGATTCTCTTATAACTGGTCTACTTCATTCACTTACTTCACCTGCTTGGCTCATTTAAACATTAGAGTCTGTCAACCTTGTCCCAGGTAATCTGCTTCATCTAGATGCTCTGTGGTCACAAAAAAATAATTATAGTAATAATTATTCTAGAGCTGCACTGTCCAATAGAACCTTCTGAGATGGTAGAAATGTTCTATAATCTGCAGTGTCCAATACTGTAACCACTAGCCACATGTGGCTCTTGAGCACTTGAAATATGGCTAGTGTGACTGAAGAACTGAATTTCTAATGTTATTTCATTTTAATTAATTTAATTTTAATAGCCACACATGGCTAGTGGCTACTAAATTAAAGATGCAGTTCTAGGGCAGTGCTTCTCAAGATTTAACGTACATAGAAATACCTGGGGATCTTGTTAAAACACAGATTACAATTTAGCACATCCAGAGTGAGGCCCAAGATTCTGAATGTCTAACAAATTCCCAGGAGATGCTGATGATTCTGGGGTTTGGACCACACTTTGGGGAGGAAGGTTCTAGAACGGTGCTGCTCAAACTTTAGCATGCATAAGAATCCCCTAGAGATTCCGGAAAGATTCCAGAACAGGTTCCTGGGCCTTGCCCCTCATAGTTTCTGATTGAGTAGGTTTGGGGTGGGGTCCAATAATTCGCATTTGTAACAAGCACCTGGGTGATGCTGGAGTACCATTTTAGAGAATGGGATGGTGTTGGAAAAAAATATTTTTATTCACTCTCTGATTTTCTTTCCCAATCGTTACTATTAATAGTTAGTATTTGTGTCCTATAATAAAGGTAATTACTATCCCATTTTACTGATGAGGAAACTGAGGCACAGGGAGATTAATGAACTTACCTAAGGTTACCCTGATGGTAATTGCTGTCTCCAGAGCCACCTTCTTAACCACATGCTTCATACCATGGAAGATGTCACCATGGATGTCTGCCAGTGTACTGTCCTTGCCTTGATGCAAAGACTCCCTAATTCCTTGAATTTAAACCAGAAGAGAAGAATCAAATCCAGAACAGTCTTCTTTTGATTCCCAATTTTCCTGCTTTCGTTTCACATCTCATTTTACAAAGCAGGAAATGGGTTCAGAGAAGTAGAAGTAAAGGACTTGCCTGAGGCCACATAGCTAATCATTTCACTTTAAGTATTATCTGGTAAACAAACAACCTTCACGTGGGCTTCTTTTTTTTTTTTTTCCCCCTGCAAAAAGCTTTATTGTTTCCATTTGGTCCAAGGCTTGGGAGAGGGCTCCAGGGTGTTTAAAAAGCTGCCTAGTGGTTGCCGAGAGGCGCTTCAGAGAGAAGCCCTGACACCAGAGGGACTCCTCAAAGGCCGCTGGGCTTCGGAGGCTCCTAGTGGCGCTTGAGGGTGACCCTTTGGAAGGGATACTCGCCCAGCCCCGCCTGGGGGACCAGCCACCCTGCGGAGGTTGGTCAGGTGGTCGCCCATCTTCTTGATGAGTTTCACTTGCCCATCTAGGAGGCGGCTCTCCAGGAAGTCACAGAGGTGGAAGTCTGCGCGGACAGACCATGAGTATGGTGGCTTCCATAGCGTCCTGGGTTTTACCCCACTTATCTTGAGATGGCTTCTGCACATCCTGGAAGGGCTTGCGGCAGCTGCACTAGTTTTGTGTTGTCAAGAGAGGCTTGACACCTCGCGCTTCTCCTCAGCCCATTCCTGGAAAAGGTGCCCCACGCCCTCCAGAGCCACATGGTGGAGGTGGAAATAGAAGCCCAGAGAGAGGTAGGTGTAGGAGGCACGCAGATGCATGTTGACCAGGCGGTTGACGACAGCCTCTACCTCCGCAGAATAATTCTGAAGAATACGGGTGCTCATGGTTGATCAGTAATAAAGAGTTAAGCTCAAAAAACGGTGTTGGCTAGTCCCGGTGGTCGAGGATAGCTGAGGGCTGATTCTGAAGGTTGCAACTGGAAAAAAGTTCAGAGGGTGGTTGGAGCCTGGAGCAAGGGGCGTCACTGGGTCGGTTCAGTCCAAACACTGTTGAAGCAAGCGGCACATCCGCGGGACCTCAGAGCCCACTGCTGGGCTTCTATTTCTAAACGTCTCCATACCACATTTCTATTGCTTTAACACAGATGGAATTCCTAAAACTGAGCACTTTTAGCCAGTCGCTACTGGTGGAGACACATCACCCGCCCCTCCACACACTCAACCCCCAGAATCCTGTTCGTCATCAGTCCAGGTGTTCCTCCGCCGCTCCGCCCCTCCAATCCGCCCCCAGCTGGCAGAAGAAAGGCGTTGGGGTGAGGCCAAAGTGAGAGAGGAGGAGGACGGAAGGAGAGAGCTAGGTCGGTGCTCCCAGTCAAGCCGGGAAGTCAGGATCTTTGACCCCTCGGTTAGGGGGCGAGTCCTAGCTGCTGGGGAGCTGCTAAAACCCGTGAGAACCAGCCTCGGAAACAGGACCCGGAGGAGGCCTTTCTTCCCGCCGACAGGCGCTCAGCGCCCGTCAGCGGCAGCAGGGGGCGCTCCAAGCGGCGTCGTGGGCTGGGGATGAGAACCAGAGAGAACCCTGGCGAAGGCTAGGCGGTGACTGCCGCTCATAGACCTGTTTGGGAGCCCAAATGAAGTTCTTCTGGGGCCGTGGGGAGCCCCAGAAATAACTGGCGGCACGGAAGGGAGAGCTCTGGTCTCCTGCATACAGGTAGAGACATCAAGACGTTAACCGTTTCACGTATAACCTATTTGTTTAAGCCACGTGGTCCTCAGCCACGTGGCACTTTAGTGTTACCTGGAGCTGTGAAAACCCAACGCCCTTGGGATTGACACAGAGGCCAATTAAATCAGAACCTCTGGGTTTGGGACCCAGGTATAAGGGGTTTCACATTCCCCAGGTGGATTCCAAGATTGAGAACACTGGCTTAAAAAAAATTTTTTTTAATTAAGTTTTAAAATCTGTTTTCCATTCTATTGTGGTTTTTAGGATGTAACAAAAGGTACAACTTCCTCAAGAAAATGGAGTTAGTCGTGAGGTTTAAACAGGATACATGAGAAAATGCTTTGGAAACTGGTAAAGGCAGGAGTTGTTGTTATTATTTATTATCCCTGTTTTAGAGCCTCCCCTGGTCGTCTAACAAGCTGGAAAGTATTTAAATATTTTAATATACTCCGAAAACAAATCACCATTGTCTTCAGAGGTGGGATGCTATCAAGAATGGTATCAGACTCAGCTGAATGTAAAAAGATAATTGAGGTGTTTAAGGCTGTGCATGTAGATATACATACTTAATTGTAATCTCTCGTTTTCTATCTCAGCCCTTTTACTTAAAAGAACAGTAAGAAAGAGTTATTAGAAAGAATGATGGAAAAAAACACGTCTTCTTTCTCTGCCTTCTCTGTCGTCACTAATCCTTGACTTCTACTTCTGCACTACGCACTCCTTATCAGTTTCCATGCTCTCCTGGCTCCCACCCAAGGCCCTAAACAGGCCAACTCTGGACCTGGTCCTGAGCCAAGAGCCTATGTTCTATAAAGAAAAGGTTCTTAATTTCAGCCACAGGTACAAGAAAGTGAGTCAGAGAATTCCATTGATTTGCCCTAAATCCCACCGTCGGTTAGAACCAGAAAAAGATCTAGTTCTCCATAAACCTAACCTAGATTCCACTGTGAAAACATTTACTCTTGGCTGCTAATTAATAAAAGAAATCATCATAGCAAAAAACATTGGAAGAAATGAAAGAGCCAGGGTGGGAGGAGAAAGGGTGAGGATGATCTGCCTGATACAAAATGTTCTCCCACCATGAGGGTAAGAAGACACAGGGAGCTGAGAATAATACTAAAGACACAGTCACACTGATGTGTATCACAAAACCTGAAATTGAAGGAAATTGAAGCCTTTCTTTGTGAGACGTTTCATCATTTTCTCAGTAATTGCATCAGTTTTGTAATTTCTGCCATCACTGACTCCCCAGTAGCCCTGGCATCTTCTCGTCTGTGATGTGGATGTGGCGGGTGATGGTGTTTGCCTCCAGGAAATTAAAGGCCCCTCTCAATAACTGCATTAGTCATCGACACTTGCCGCTGTGATTGATCTTGTAACCACCATCAGATCTGGGCACGGAAAGGATATGAAAATTCACAAGCGGGAAAACAACCTTATCTTCCCCTGATCCAGCTCTCTCTTTACAAGAAGTATCTGCAAAGTCTTTTTTGCATTTCTAATTTGCTCGTCAAAGGACATGTTTTTGACAGGCTGGTATATGTCCATGGGAGACTGGAAACTGTTTGGGATCACAGGAAATTGTGAATTCTGCCTGGGTTTTCCAGAGTTGCTCTACTGAGTTGTCCTTAACTTAAAAGAGCAAAAAATGTTTTAGAATTGTGTTTCAACATTTCGGGACACCCAGAAGGCAAGAAGCCATAACACTGAAAAAAACACCCTGATCTCGTCCTGTCTCTGTGGAAGGTACCAGAAGAAAAGTATACTCTGATTTTATTATTGCTTTATATCTTGGGCACTCCCTGGGAAGGGGGCGGTGGGGGGCCAGCTGGGTAAATTTTTCCATAAGCATAGTGCTTCAAACTGAGCCACTCAACGGAGTCTATCCTAGAGTGAAAAAGACTAAAGACAAGAATCCCAATGAACGCACACTGTTTTCTGGGTTTTCCAATCCAATGGCCCTAAGATCTCTGAAACTTGCCAAATTGCATCTGTTGTTTGCTTAAGAACATGGTAATCAAATTCTAAATGTACATACATGTTCTTTGATTCATTCCAGTAAGAGGTATTTATCTTACAGGTATACTTCACATATAAGAAATACTGTGTGTAAAGCTATTCACTACATTGCTATTTGTGTTTGAAAAAAAAATGCCTGTAAATAACCTGGAAAGGCGTCAATAGAAGACAAATTAAGTAAATGATGGTTCATCCACACAATGGAAAGCCATGTAGCAGATAAAAAGAACAAGGTAGCACTTCCATATTAAAAATGGAAAAATCTCCAGTACATAGTAACTGAATAAATGGGCGATGTGCAGCAGGGTAGTGTTCCCATTTGGGTAAAGAAAAGAACAGAAACACATGTACGTGTGTAAAGCACAGGATATCTGTGGAAGGATAGGCAAGAAACAGTGCCTCTGAGATGGAGAACTGGAGGAAAGGGATTGAGGAGGGAGGGAGGCCACAATTCTGTTAATTGATTATCACAAGGTTTAACACATAAGAATAGTAACTAGTACACATAGTGCTTACTATGTGCCCAGCATGTTCTAAGCACATTACATACTTAAACTAATGCAACGTGCTCCTTTTAAACTCTAAGATATTCAGATACCTGTCTTATTTCACTAAATTATCAACTACTTGAGAGAATAAACTTGACTTAAGCATTTTTTATATCCTACACAAACACTGGTACGATATATATCACATAATAATGTTCTCAAGAAATATATGCTTCATTCATTCACTCATTCAATATCAAATATGAGAGAAACTAATTATCTTTACCCTTTAGAGCTGACTCAAGAGCTTAATCACCTTTTTATAAAATTATCTTTTCATAATCAGTTTGCTATACCATGAAGTCAAGCCATAATCCAAAAATAAATGGCTTTGAAAATGTGCCATCACACATACATACAATTGTGGTTGTGCTGGACACACTGGGGCATTCAAACAAATTACTGAGGAAAAGTTATCCAGGTTTCTTCTTACTTTTCATTCAAAGAGAAACACTATTATCAAAGCACAGTCCCCTCCCTTTTTAAACTTTGAGTTCAGGAGAGTATTTAAGAATGAAAGGTCTACTAAGTTAGATGGGATCAAGTAAATAAAGTGCTTAGCACAAGCTTGACCCATCAGAAACCCCTATTCAAGTGACACTATTTCTCATTTCTTACTTGGAGGCTTCAAACATCATGAGAGAGGAAAGTAAACAAGAGCTAGTGCTCAGTCTTGTCAACAGTTGGGAAATATGTCTGTGACAAAAGCAGAGCGGATCATGGGAGTGGGAGTGTTTTTCCCCTTAACAAGTCATTAAAAGTCATCAGTGCTGTAAATCAGACAGACTGGGGAAAAAAAGAGAAAAAAGTTAAAACCTTGATTCTTAGATTCAAAAATTCACTTATTCAATCTGGCATTTATTTGAGTGCCCACTTGGGCCAGGCAGGCATTATGACAGGCAACTGTAGTCCTAAAGCTCATTTTATTAATTTAATGTGCTATCTCTTTTGCATTTACGTTCTATCTTTAAAATAAAAATTGCAGATATAATAACAAATCCCATTTTACTGAAGTACTAAAATGGTGGTCGAAAAATTCTGTAAATGTCTGGCCCTGACTTTTGGATTTGACAAAACAGCAGAACTTCAAATAATATTAAGGGAACCAATACAGGGTTGTATTTGTTTAAAAAAAAAAAAAAAGTTTTCATCTATTTTATGGACTGAATTGTGTTCGCCAAAATTCATTTATTGAAGTCCCAACTCCCAGTACCTCAGAATGTAACCTTATTTGGAGATAAGGTCTTTAAAGAGATGAAGTTAAAGGAGGCATTTAGGGTGGGGCCCTAATCCAATATGCCTGCTGTCCTTATAAGAAGAAAGGACTTTGTGAGGAAAAAGTGGCCATCTGCAAAGCAAGGAGAGAGGCCTCAAAAGAAACCAAATATGCACACGCCTTGATCTTGGACTTCTAGCCTCCAGAACCATGAGAAATATTGTTTAAGGCATCCGGTCTGTGGTATTTTGTTATGGCAGCCCAACAAACCAATACAATCGACTATGATACTATTTCATAAAAGGAAGCACATTTTTTGGGACTTCCCTTGTGGCAAAGTGGTTAAGAATCTGCCTGCCAGTGCAGGGAACACACGTTCGAGCCCTGGTCCAGGAGGATCCCACATGCCGCGGAGCAACTAAGCCCATGCGCCACAACTACTGAGCCTGCACTCTAGAGCCCGCGAGCCACAACTACTGAGCCCATGTGCCGCAACTACTGAAGCCCACGCACCTAGAGCCTGTGCTCTGCAACAAGAGAAGCCACCGCAATAAGAAGCACATGCACTGCAGTGAAGAGTAGCCCCTGCTCGCTGCAACTAGAGAAAGCCCGCACGCAGCAATGAAGAACTGACAAAGCCAAAAATAAATAAATAAATAATTTTTTTTAAAAAAAAGGGACTTCCCTGGTGGTGCAGAGGTTAAGATCTGCCTGTCAATGCAGGGGACACGAGTTCAAGCCCTGGTCCGGAAAGACCCCACATGCCGCGGAGCAACTAAGCCCGTGCGCCACAACTACTGAGCCTGTGCTCTAGAGCCCATGAGCCACAACGACTGAGCCCGCGAGCCACAACTACTGAAGCCCACGTGCCTAGAGCCCGTGCTCTGCAACAAGAGAGGCCACCACAATGAGAAGCCTGCGCACCACAACAAAGAGTAGCCCCCGCTCACCGCAACTAAAGAAAGCCCGCGCACAGCAACAAAGACCCAACACAGCCAAAAATAAAAAATAAATTAATTAATTATTTTTTTTTAAAAAAGCACATTTTAAACCACAAAGTTAGGAAGGACATAATTTTGCTTTTTAAAGAAACTTCCTGGGACTTCCCTGGTGGTGCAGTGGTTGAGAATCCGCCTGCCAGTGCAGGGGACACGGGTTCGAGCCCTGGTCCGGGAAGATCCCACATGCCGTGGAGCAACTAAGCCGCCCATGCGCCACAACTACTGAAACCTGTGCGCCTAGAGCCCGTGCTCTGCAACAAGAGAAGCCACCGCAATGAGAAGCCTGCGCACCACAACAAAGAGTAGCCCATGCTCGCCACAACTAGAGAAAGCCCACGCACAGCAGCTAAGACCCAACGCAGCCAATAAATAAATAAATTTATTTTTTTAAAAAAAAACTTCCAGTATTTTTATATTTTTCATTTTGCTATAGACCGATGAAAACTCTGTTTTGACCAAGGAACCCCTGCTCTAAAATCATTTTTCTTCTTAATTTTTCATTCACTTGTTTCCAAACAAAAAATAACCATAGACTACACATGACAAACCTAGTAATTCCAACCTAAAAAGGATATGTTACCTAACAGGCCCATTTTCATAGTTAGAACATAGTTTATAAGTTTATCCCCTGCTATATAATAAAAGAAATCTTGTAAAAACATTTTCTCAAATGAATAATAACCTTTTAAATTTATAATTATTAAGATTGAAGTAGAAATACTTATTCAAATTATTTTTAAAATACAGTTGAATTATAAATTCATTATGAAGTTTGGGGAAATTATTTATTTCATTCAATGGAGTTTAGACAAGTAATTTCACATTTCATTTTAAATCCAGCGTCAGAAAACATTTCTTGTACATCTAGCACTCATAAGGATCATGGTATATCAATGAAATATTTAAATATAGAGATCGATTTTTAATGGATTTCGATAAATAACATTAACAGGAAAACGCACATAATACAATCTACTCTGGATCTAAGAGCCGTAATTTACTTAAATATTGAAAGAAACTAGTCTAAAAATTTTCCTGTTTAGAAAACATATTGAGAGAACAGGATCAAGGATGGAGGAATGAATTGGTACTCAGCAATTCACAAACATGACATTTTTAAGATTTGAACAAAGACTGTATGTTGGCAGCACAGGGGATGATCTCTCTCTCTCCCCCTCTCCCCCCTATGAAGCAGGGACATTTCATATTTCATAGTTTCTGAATTTCCTCAGGAGTTCTGAAGGAGCATCCCCAGACCAGCGGAAACGAAGGTGCCAACAGTTCACATCTGAAAAACCTGTAGAAGAGAGAAGAGAATATTTTAACATCAGAGGTAGGAAAAGTCAAGCTTATTTATAATAGTAATACAGCTTGTTGATTCGATTTCATTGCAATAAGTGAAATGTAAGGGTAAGTCTTTGGTGTGAATTATTAATATCTTACAGAAATGGATAACCAGACTTTTGAATCCTTATGAACAGGAATTGGTTTATATGGATTAGAGGGCCTCACGTCTTTAAATGCTTATTAATAAAAGGATATTTATAGATACTTCCCGTGGTGGGAATTTTGACAATTCATCTGCAAGCAAATTGGAAACTACTTTCAAACAGCTGTCAAAAGTAAAAGGTCAATGGAAAGGATCCCTGGAAATACAAATAATTTATTCCACAGTAGTAAGATTTTTTCTTTTTATTCTAATAAACAACTTTGTTGAAAACTAGAGAAAAGGTCATTTTCAGTCTCTACTGGAGGAAGTGTAAACTGGCAAAACTCTTCTAGCAGGCAATTTGGCAATATTTATCAAACTCATTAAAATGTATAAACCTTTAAGCCAATAATTCTACTTCTAGAAATTTATCCTAATGAAATAATCATGATGTGCTCAAGGGCTTAACTCTAAGGATGTTTATTATGATACCATTTGTAAATGTTTAAAAAATCAAGAAACAGTCTAAATCTTCAGTAATAGAAAATTGGTTAAAAGGCTTTGATATAGTCATTAACAATGTTTTAATATTTATCATCATAGAAAAATGTTCATAACATATTGTTAAGTAACTGGTAGTTAGGAAACAGTTTAGACAACATGATCTCATTCATAAATTCATATTTACATGGGTATTTATATAAAATTGTTTAAGTCTATACGGAATTACCCCTAAATGTTAACAGTAACTATTCCTGAAGAGTTGGAATAGATATGATTTTCATTTTTTATACTGTTTTTTTGTTTATCTGTATTTTCTTATTTTTCTGCGATGAACAAGTATGCCTTGTATCATTTTTTACTTTTATAATATTGCTAATGAAAAAGCAGGTTACAGAATAATATATTAAATATGCCTCCATTGATATTTAAAATATTATCTAAATATCTAGTAGGAAAAATATACACAGAATAGTTGACAGTGATTATCCCAGGAAAATAGGATCTGCACTTTCTTTAGAATTATCAGAGAAAAAAATCTAAAGAATTGCCATTTGGGGAAAAAGCAAAAAGGAAATTGTTTCTGACAACCTGTAATTGAAACACGCACACAAAATATGTACAGTAATATCCTTTTCATTTTAGGTATACTAACATATCTTAAAATATACCAAAATTACAATAATAAATATTTCCCTAAGTGGTAAGACTACAAGTTATTGTATTTTCTTCCTTTTGCTGACCATATTTTCTCACATTTCTACACTAAATACATGTTATTTCTGTAGTTTGAAAAGACGTTTTCCAGTTTGGGTCCCCCTAGAAGTAGACCCCGGACAAGAACTTGAATGCAAGTGGCCAATTGGGGAGGTGATCCCAGGAGACCCTGGTAGGGAAAGGAACCAAGTCTATAAAGACCCCTCAGAGTTATTCCACTTGAAGGGTGAAGGCGCTGGGGAATTTAGCCTCCCACTCCCATTCATTATCAACTGATGGCTACACCCACAGCGTGTTTACTCTCTGGTACTTAACTGCCCGCTCACTGCTGCCAAGCCGGACCCACTGCCAGAGAAAGCCCTCTGGTGGGAGCCATAGGGTTGGCAATGCCCAGAGGATATGTTAGCACATCAACAGCATCTGCTACATATTTTTTTTACTCCAGGATGTTTGATTCTAGAATTGTATTCATCAGAAGGCACATTTATTGCATATTTAAATGAAAAGAAAGTAAAAGTAAGATTATCTCGCACATGGGTTTTCAGATGCCGTGCTCCTTATTTTCCTGGTTGCAGTGAAGAATCAGAAAATCATGGGGACTATTTGATAGAAGCTCATCACAGAAGAGGCATCAAAAGGCAAACTTCAAAGTAAATATCAAGCACTGCTTGAGGAAATTAACAAAAATGCTGAAAAGTTATGTGGGAAGCCACTCAGGGCTTGGTAAAGCTGACATGAATAATATTTCTTAAATGCTGATGTTATAAAAATTTACACTGCAGTCAAATGAAATTATAGATAATCAGGCAACTGTGCCTCGGCATATGAAACCCCAACTTTAAGGCACTACTCAGAACAGCCAATAATCTCTTCAACAGCTTTAAGAAAATACTGGTAAATGCAGCCTTCAGCAAAATTGCATAATTCTTATTCTCCAACAACAGCTTTCAAAACAGTGATCCTCCCTCCTCTCACCCCCTCTGCTTCATTCCTCAACCACAGGAAGAGAATACATTTCACAATGTGAGGGTATCAAAACTGGCATCACAATTTGTTCTGAGTAAATTACAATATATCTACACTGTGGAATATTTATCAGCTGTTCATTCTAATGAGTTCATTCTAAATATAAGGGTCTAAGGAGGAGTCCCACAGCAATAAAAGCTAACATTAAAAAAGCAATGGCCATGTACCAGGTCTAAATATTTTACATATGTTATTTACTTCTCAAAAAGACCTTACCAAAAAAAAAAAAAAAAAAAAAAAAAAGGCTTCCCTGGTGGCGCAGTGGTTAAGAATCCGCCTGCCAATGCAGGGCACACGGGTTCGATCCCTGGTCCGGGAAGAGCCCACATGCCACCAAGCAACTAATCCCGTGCGCCACAACTACTGAGCCTGCGCTCTGGAGCCCGTGGAAGCCCGCACACCACAACTACTGAAGCCAGCACGCCTAGAGGCCGTGCTCTGCAACAAGAGAAGCCACCGCAACCAGAGAAAGCCTACGCGAGCAGCAACGAAGATCCAGCGCAGCCAAAAAAAAAAAAAAAAGACCTTACAAGGTAGAGGTAGACACAAACATTTTAACCATTATATAGAGATAAGAAAATGCAAATACAGAGAGGTTATCTCACTTGCCCAAGGTCACACAACTCATCAGTGGGAAAAGCTAGGCTCTGGTTCCAGAGTCTGTGCTCTTAGCTACTGTATAACAGAGAGGAATGTGCACAGTATAACCCCATTCTTTATTTGTAAAGCCCTCACAAACGAACATATGCTTATACATATGCTTAGCATAGACAAACAAAGGCTATGGAAGGAGACACACCTGGGCATCTGCACTGGTTACTTCAGGAAGTAGAAGCAGAGAAGGATGAGACTAGGGTAGACACTAAATTGTTGTCTATATGTGATTCTTTGAATTTTTAATGATAAGCTCATATTAGTTTGGGGTTTTTAAATATCTAAATAACTATTTTTGAAAAGAAAGAAAATTTTATAGAATCTTTATGAAAGGGATTTAAGTGGGGCCTCAGTGTGAGAATCTGACGTGATCAACCCCCTCAACTCTGGTGAACTCAGAATAGGTCTGAATCTGAAACATAAAGTCACAGGGAGGCCCCAGGGGTTCCGGAAGCCCAGATCTGAACATTCCAAGGCTAAATGGAGAAACATTCACGTGTTTGTCTGTGGATGCCTGTGGGTGGGTGTTTGTATGTGTATGTTTGCCTAAAACACTGTCTTTAGGACATTCGAGCTTCTGCTTTGATTGGTTTGTTATATTATAACCACTGCCAGTTATGCGGCTGATGCAGTCAACTGCAGACTCTATGAAAGGATCTCTTGGGTAACCAGCAGAGGCACCTGAATGAAGCTCTAAGAATCTTTATTCCCAACAAGTAGGGAGCATGTAAAAGTTCTCCCCAAAGAGAGTTTTGAAGTGACTATCTCTAGAAAGACTATAGTTCACCACAAACTATCGAATTATCTTTTTTGTAAGAAGTGTTCGAGAACATTCAGGAACCTTTTACTTAAAGACTAAATTCTAGTGGGGTGTTGTATCACAACCATGAGAATCAAGAATTTGGAGGACAGTTAAAGTGTGTGTACATAACACACCTGTACAAGATAAATACAGTGGGATGGCCAGATAGACAAAGAAATGATAACAGTTATCCAGGACCTGCTGTAGGCAAATCACTGTGCTAAGCATTTTGCATGGATCGTCTCATTTAATCCTCATGGTAACTTTATGGGAAGGTACCATTCTGATCTCTATTTTGTAGATGAGAAAACTGAAGTGTAGAGAAGTTAAGTAACTTTTACCAAGTAATACAGATAATAAATGGTAGAGCTAGGATGTGAACCCAGGTAGTATAGCTGGGGAGCCAAGAGTTTAACCTCTGTAATACCCTGCTTCAGTGGACATATACATGGGTCAGATGTCTATAAAGCTACTTACAGATAAGGTATCTTCTCAGGATAGTGCAATGCCTTAGAATGCAGACTCTGCAACCAAACTGCCTCAGTTCAGACCCCTTCCCTGCCACATACAAGCTGGATAACCTTGAGAAAATTATTCAACCTCTCTAGGCTTCAGTTTTCTCATCTATACAATGAGAATAATATTGGTACCAACCTGGGCTTCCCTGCTGACACAGTGGTTGGGAGTCCGCCTGCCAATGCAGGGGACATGGGTTTGATCCCTGACCCGGGAAGATCCCACATGCCACGGAGCAACTGGGCCTGTGCGCTATGGCTACTGAGCCTGCGCTCTAGAGCCCGCGAGCCACAACTACTGAGGCCCTCACGCCTGGAACCCATGCTCCGCAACAAGAGA
This sequence comes from Eschrichtius robustus, assembly GCF_028021215.1. Taxonomy (NCBI): domain Eukaryota; kingdom Metazoa; phylum Chordata; class Mammalia; order Artiodactyla; family Eschrichtiidae; genus Eschrichtius; species Eschrichtius robustus. The sequence continues at coordinate 73,431,492 of NC_090830.1, forward strand.
GGCCACCGCAATGAGGGGCCCGCTCACCGCAACGAAGAGTGGCCCCCGCTGGCCGCAACCGGAGAGGGCCCGCGCACAGCAACAAAGACCCAACACAGCCAAAAATAAAAACAAATAAGTAAATAAATTTATAATATTGGTATCAACCTCACAAACTTATAATGAGGATTAAATAAATTAATATATGTAAAATTAATATTAAACAAGATAATAGATGTAAAGTAATATATGTAAAGAACTACACATAGTAAATTCCCAACACATGTTAGATAGTACTGTTTTATTAAAGCAGATGACGATCCCAGAAATGTCTCAAGTTTTCCCTTGCAAGGAATGTATTAAGGAATATATCTTCTAGTTTCTGTATCAATGCTAGGTAAGTATCTTTTAAGGTGCTAAACCAACCCTTATATTTGGCACTACTATGTAGCTGGAAAGGTTGAGAATAAATACAATATAAAACGAGCCTTTTAATTTCACACCTTCTCTGTTCTGCAAAGCTACATGACATGACTTACCTGGAGAATCTGGATTTTGTGAGGAGAATGACTTCTCCATGGATTTGGATTCTTTTTGCTCCGTTTTCTCTGTGGTTGGACCGAACTCCTCATTCTTTATCTCTTTTTGCTCATTCCGTTCCTCATTTTCAATTTTGTCGGTATGAGTCTGGTCAGATTCCTCCAACATCAGATCTTTTTTACCTCTGACAGCCCAGTGCATTGACTACATTAATTGAAAGCAGATGTATAATATAAAATCAATATTATATAGTTTCTATATTTAAAGGTCAATATGTGGTAACACCTAACCTACTATTATAGTGCTGATTAACAAAATGTTAGACTTGACTATTAGCCAGATATTAATCAATTAATTCAGATGTTAATCAATTAATCCTCACTGATTTGGAAAACTAATGATATAAGGAGAAATCTATATCCTGGTAGAAAGCAAAGGGACCAGCATCAGAGAGATTCAAAGAATGAGATGTTTTCTTAGAAAATTAGGCATAAAATTACCATATGACCCAGCAATTCAATTCCTAGACACAAAAGAATTGAAAACAAGTGTTCAAAGAAAAACTTAAACACAAGTGTTCATAGCAGCACTAGTCACAAGAGCCAAAAGGTGGAAACAATCCAAATGTCCATCAATTCATGAATGAATAAACAAAAATGTGGCATATTCATACAATGGAATATTATTTGGCCATAAAAAAGGAGAAAAGTACTACAAAGTGGATAAACCTTGAAAACATTATGCTTAGTAAAAGAAGCCAGACATAAAAAGCACATATTGTATAATTCCAGAATAGACAAATCCATACAGATAGAAAGCAGGTTAGTGATTACCAGAAGCTGGAGAGAGGGGAATAGGGAGTGATTGCTAACAGGTACAGGGTTTCCTTTTGGGGTGATGAAAAAGTTCTGGAACTAGATAGTGATGATGGGTAAAAAACACTGGGAATGTACTTAATGCCACTGAAATGTACACTTTAAAATGGTTAAAATGGAAAGTTTTATGTGTATTTTACTATCAAAAAACAGACAACTGGGCTGGGTACCTTGAGCCATGCCAGAGATTAAACCTACTACTGTTGTAACTACTATCCCCACTCTACTATTGTGACCTTCCATCCAGCCATGATCAATGAACAGTTGGCAAATATTAGAATTCTGGGTTATACATCTTCTCTTTAAGAAAACTCATGGCACAAAGCAGAAAGTCAATCAATATTTACTGTGAAATATTTGTCCTAATTTTAAGTGGATTCACTTAAAGTCCAGTTATCATCAAAATAATGAGAACTTTCTAAATATCTTTCCATTTTTTTAATGATAATATGAATGTGTATGTGTATACTGTATGGAAAGTTTCTGGAAGGAAACACAAGAAACTGCGATGGTGGCTTTCTGAGAGAGGGGAGTAGAACTGGAGTCTGGAATGAGGATGGACTCGCTTTTTATTACATATCCTATTGTACTATTTTGATTTTTTTAAACAAATGTGTTGTTTTATTATATTTTTTTAATTTACAGTTTTAAAAAATCCGGGACCATAAATCAAGTGTTGGGCATTGCCCACTAATTTCTGCTAAAGCTTTTATATTTTTAGACAAACACAAGATCCAAAAGCACTTGAAAACTCTCCCCAGAAACCTGACATCCTAGAACTGCGTCCAATATACTTGGGTGGTGGTCCTTTGCCAAGTAACTTAACGGTGTAATTTTTCCAGCCTAGCTCTGGCTTCTGAAGGTAGTGTCAGGAGCGAGGAAAAAATGAAAAATGGATCTTCAAAATGGAGCAAAAGCACAAGGCAATTACTTTTCCCCATACATCCTTTTGTACCTTTTTCACGTGTGTCCTGTATACGTATTTCCTTTGTCTTTTTTTTTTTTTTTTTTTTGGCCGCACTGTGCGGCTTGCGGAATCTTAGTTCCCCGACCAGGGATTGAACCTGGGCCACGACAGTGAAAGCACCACTCCTAACCACTGGACCGTCAGGAAACTCCCTGTGTTTCCTATTAAAATGTTTAAAATTGGATGTATGGGTAGATAAATGAAAAGACGAATAGATGAATACAGAGTAAGGAAGAGTGAGAGTTTGCTGTGTCAAGAATATTTCAAGTAGAATAATTAGCCCTGACATCAACCAAAATAATAAACATAACTGTTTCGTGAAACTTCATCTGGGTATTGTGGGATGCTATTTCTGAAGCACTGCTGAACAGTGACATAACTACCTCTGTTACTCAGAAACCCAAGAAAGACCCATAAGCCACATATTTGGGCAAGTTTAAAACCCAGAATGTATTATTCTCCTAATATCCAGGATATTCTCTTCCTGTGCTGCAAAAAAAACAGAATAAAAGCAAAGCAAAGAAACCAAACCAAATAAAAAATTGATTTTTCTAAAGTCCAAGGCTTAGCGAATAAGCTCAGAAGTTGTGACATTTAAAAACTGTGCCACAAAAAAAAAAAAAAAAAAACTGTGCCACAAACCATGGCAGGGGCCACTGCCTCTGCTACACACGTGCCCCATGTTGCAAGGGGCATCAGGCTTTTCATCTTTAGCACACTGAGGTCTGAACTATCTCAAAATACTGCGGTTGCCAACTTCTCCCCAGAGCACCACTTTATTTGCTAGTTTAAACAAATCAGTGTAGGCAGGCGGTGGCCCATTACGTGTGTACTTGGCCAAGTTCGCTACGTGGGGCGGAGGGGGGTGGGAAGTGGGGGGCAGCGGGGAAGGGGCAGAGATAATTAGCATCTTAAAGAGCTTAGATTTCTTACCACCACAATTTCTTACCACCTGTCTCAGGAGTATTAACACTGGCCACACAGGCAGGAGCCAGGAGAAGCACCTCACCAAGAAGAAAGGGAAAGTACAAAGGGGTAAAATGCCTTCTTGGAATCTTTTAAATAAATCTGTTCATCATCGTTTTTTAAGAGAATTGGGAAATGTTAATGACATGGTGTTTATAAATAATAGCCAATATGATCACAAATAGCATGATCTCAACTAAATTAAAAGGTAGAAAGATATATTCAAATATAGGTATATAAATATATAGATAGATACATATACATAAAATATACAGACTGGAGGGCAATATAGCCTGTACACAGCCTAAAACCTTAAGTATATTCAAGCCTTCTGCCCTAATCCAACCTGAGAACTCACTTCTTCCCGCATTCAACCTATCTCTCCCCAACTGCAAAGGAGCGTCATCCTGAATCTTCTTCCCCGAAAAAAGACCCCATAAAACAGTTACTGCCACCATTCAGTGTAACCGGCTCTCACGCTAACAAATGAAGGGCAGAAAACACTGGAAGGAAATGCACCAAAATACTAATGGGGTTATCTTTGCATGGCAGCATTGTGAAGTTATTTTTTCTTTTCTTTTTTCTTTCTTTTTATTTTTTGGTGTGTTCTAAATTTTCTATGACAAGATTATATATATGTACAACTAGAGTTTAAAAATTAGATTGAGTATGGTTGCCAAAATATATCAGTATAAGGAGGGAGCTTCTCGGTGCCAGTAATATGTGTGTTGGGGTAAAGGGTGGTTACAGAGGATACACTTCACAGCCATTTGCTAAATTGTAAATGCAGGTAAGCATTTTTTTCTGTAGGTTTTATATCAAAATAAAAATGTTAATTTTAAAAAGAGGCAATGGCCTCAGCTGGCGTAAAATATATAATCTGGTTTTGGTTTGGTTTGTTGTTTTGTTTGCTTGGTTTCTTGGGTTTTTTGCATGTGAGCGTAATAGAGGAGGCTGGCCAGTGGCTTCATTTGTGGAGGGGGAAAGATATTGAGAAAGTTAGTGAAAAACTGAGAGGAAGAAATTCAAGAATTCAGGACCCAGAGAGCTGAAAACGTTAGATGTATGTATCACAGGTCAGCTAGGTGGCCTGTATACAATGTATCAACTCTTGCCTCAGTACTTTTTTTCTCTTGGAATAAAAGTGCCTACAGTCTGCCTTAGATGGGTGGTGAGGGTTAATGACTGACCTATAGTAAATACTTTGAAAGCATTTGTAGCAATTGATACAGCATGGGACATTTTTAATGCCTTATGAGAATTTTTTCTCAGAATTTTATTTTGACTGCAACCATTTTCCCACAACCATCCTAAAGCCATACATTTTGGAGCCAGAGGGAGAGCCATTCATACCCTGGATCCCTTGGGGTAAAGCCATTTAGCAAGACAACGATGATTTCTCTAAGATTCTTTGAGCTGGAAAGATGTCTGTTTTCAAGTTATTCCAAGATCCCAAAGGCCACAGTTACTGAAGTCCTCACTTCATAGTCCCTTTTTTTAAACCAACATCACATATCTAGACTTAAATTTCCAGCATATTCACTGACCTGAATGAATTCTTAAAATATTTTTACAAATTAGACTATCAGGAGGAACTTATAAAATGGAAAAGAAAACTTAATATCTAGTGAAGTGACAGGGACTTGGTGTGAGGAAAAAAAAATACCAGTTAGAGTTTCATCACTCTTGGATGATAGAAATGTGTCCACCCTGAAGCTATGGTTCATTTGAGGAGTTCTCCCAAGGAGATTCCTGTAATACGAACCTGTGTGACGCTGCAAAAGTGCATTGTGATTTGTCCTGCACTTTTACGGCAAGCGAACATGCAGATGTGTTTTAGATAAACGTCACCTAAAATTTCACCTATAATCCTAAATTATAACCATTTTATTGTCAGAATGACAAATGTAATATACCTAATCCAAACACCCTAATGGTGATGTTTATCTACAAAAGGATGGTGATCTAATAGGTGATGAACAATACTAGGTATGACAATTGTTATTAATTTCTCTAGAGTAGTGAGTGTGAAAGGATGGACAAATGAAATGCACACACACAAAAAACAACAACTAAAATGTTATAGAGAGAGGTGAGGTTTTCACATGCAGAAGTCTCTATGAGGATTAGAACAGAAAGGAATGAAAGGAAGTTACAGAAAGTCTATCGAATGAGGTACAAAACACATGAAACTTGGTATAGTGGTTTCAAAGTTCACTGAGGAGTAGAACAAAAGTAAGTCAGAAACGACAAGGTTGAGCCCAAAGAAGACTGTGCAAGGAAAAATATCACTGCTGATTTAAAGTAGAAGGATATGCATCTCATCATTTTTGTACCACTAATAAAAATAAATCCTGTACCAAATGCTAGCCCAGCATAATATTTCAACATTGCTGACAAGACTAATGATGCAGCCAGTAAGATCTGATATGTAATTATTGTAAGACCTCAAAGAGTTCATAGTTAAGCTAAATTCTAAGCAGAAATGATGTGTTTGGAGACAGGACATTAGTATTTAATGGAAAGACATCTGCAATATAAATTAGAGCAGGGACTTGGAGAAGAGTTTTTGAAAAATCCACAGCTAACTTGATATTAGCAGTTAAAGTTAAGTAATAGAGTTCAGTGGATCATCAAGAAAAATGAACTATAAATCAAAAGGCATTAAAATAACAAGGGTCACTAATTCAGTAGCAGTTACAGTGTGTAACACTCAAGAGACTAGAAATATAGTTATGTAGAGGTGGCAGAACAATGTTTATTTAGTCAGGGTTAACAAGGAATTTTGGATATACACAATGCAAAAGAAAAACATTTTTGTGTATGTGAAGCTGTCACCTTTTTTAGAGATTCTCTCTAGTTATTTTGTGTATATATTCAACAATCTTACTGTTAGTCCTTCATAAATACTTAACCCACCTTAAACCATATGAATATACACTGCATTCCAAAATGAGATGAAGAAAACAGTTTACATGTTATGTAGAGTGGCTTTAACTACATACTTTGAGAGTTTTTCATTGTTCTTCCCCATTACTTCAAAGACCCTCCCTCATTGTTACAGGTCTTTTATCAGTGACAAAACAATTTGCTCAAGTCTCCTTAAAATAAAAACTATCAAGAAGGAATCTAAATGTAACCTTGACGAGCTGTAATTCAAGAGATGTGAATCACTTTATACACTAATTCTAATATGTCCCTGAAGACTTCCTTATATGGTAACTTATGCATTCTAAGTCTCATGTTATTGAAAAGTCCCTGTAAAAAAAAGAGCCAGATAATAAATCATGTCTAAGAATGTAAAAACCTTTAAAATTACATTTTCTCTACAATCTACAAAGGTCCATGGAAGAACAAAATAAATACATAACACAGTAATTACAGAGATTATTTTGTATTTAGTCTTTTTAATGGCATGAAGGAAAATAACACAATGGTTTAAAAAGTCTCTCTGCATCTATCCAACAATTCTTTCACCAGAATTAATAACGGGAATAATTTACAAATAATTTACATCTTTCTTTGATTAATTAATTTATTAAACCTTGAGAAGAGAACAGGCTCATATGAACTAAAAAGATGGAGAATATGAATTTGCAGTGGTTCAAGATTCGGCAGTATTATATGAGCAACTTGAGAAGCACAGTTATCAGAATGTATAAAACAGTAAATGATAACGGGGAGTATATACATATACTGAATCAAACAGCCAAAGAGACTGACAAATGTAGTCAGAGGCTCTTCTGGCCCTGATGTACTGACTTTCCCGTCACAGGATTTTGTGGACACTGTTATATCTAGATACTACCAGCCTCTTGGTCTTCTCTCTCCTCTTGTCTGCTGACTCTTTAAGCTACTATGTGAGTCTAATCCAGGGGCAGCCTGAGCTTCACAAATTCACTTAATCCCAGAGAGAAACCTACCGTTTTCACCGCATCACTCAAAGCTTCCCACTGCTGGAATGGCATCGATATCTGGCTCCTTCGCCAGTGGTCATAGCGGGCTCGACTTGCTTCATTAGTCAAAATCTCCTTTGCCTTCTGCAGTTTCTGAAAAGTCTCCACTAGAAAACAAATTTAAAAATGAGCACTACTTTCCTGGAGGAGTTATTTTTAAACTGCCATACAATCAAACTGATCTCACTGAAATATGTCTCTGTTATTTACCAGCTGTGTAACCTTGGGCCAGTTCACTTCATCAAGCTTTAGTTTCCTCATATGTAAAGTGCATCATAAGGACAAGTGAGATTTTGTACGTAATGTACCTGGCTCACTGTTTATCCACTCCCTTTACTGAGCTCCAGTGATGTGCCAGGTGCTCTCCCAGGTGCTGATGACACAGATGTGAACAACAGACATAATCTACCTCACGGGATAGACATTTATAAACATTGGAAAAATTACAATCTTGTCTACTAGGAAGAAAACTACCTTTTCTAGTGGTAGTGTGATAGAGGGTAATGAGCAGGTTAGAGGAACAGTGTAAATGAAGACTCTAAGCCAAAAAAAAAAAAAAGCATGTTTATTTAGAGGAAGTAGAGGATGCCAATTTGGCAGGAAGACATGGGTCAGGGGAAGAACAATGAGGGGTGGGCCTGTAGAGTAGACAAGGGCCCGGTCACCCAGGACCTTAGAGGTTATGCTAAGGATTCTGGTCTGTTTTTTCTTGCAAGAGCAATGGGAAGCTACTGGGAGGTTATAAACACAGGAAATAACATGGTAGGTGGTTGATAAATGGTAGCTTTGTATCTGATCTATTTGACCAGATGGCATATAATAGAAACTTTTCAAGACCTGTTGGAAACACTTCCAATATGTCTTCTGCTCCTCAGTGAAGTTAAAACTTTCTATAGAGCAGGATACAAGACCAATATACAAAAATCTATTGTGTTTCTATACATTAGCAATGAACAATCTGAAAATGAAATTAAGGAAACAATTCCATTTACAATAGCATCAAAAAAAAAAAATACTTGAGGAATGTTAATGAAAGTTCACTGAAAACTATAAAACATTGTTGAAAGAAATTAAATATCTAAATAAATGGAAAGACATCCATGTTCATGGATCAGAAGATCTAATATTGCTAAGATGGTAATATTTCCCAAACTGATCTACAGATTCAACACAGTCTCTATCAAAATCCCAGCTGCCTTTTTTTTGCAGAAATTGACAATCCATATGCAAATACAAGGGACCCAGAATAGTCAAAACAATCTTGAAAAATAAGAACAAAAGTGGAAGAACTCACACTTCCCAATCTAAAACTTTCTACAAAGCTATAGTAAGGAAAACAGTGTGGTGGTATTGCCATAAGGACAAATGTAAACAAATGGGATATTGAGAGTCCAGAAATAAACCCCCACATTTACAGTCAATTGGTTTTTTTACGATTCTACCAAGACAATCGATTGGGAAAGAACAGTCTTTTCTACAAATAGGCTGGGACAACTGGATATCCACATGCAAAAGAATGAAGTTGGGGCTTCCCTGGTGACGCAGTGGTTACGAATCCGCCTGCCAATGCAGGGGACACAGGTTCGATCCCTAGTCCAGGAAGATCCCACATGCTGCGGAGCAACTAAGCCCATGCGCCACAACTACTGAAGCCCACGTGCCTAGAGCCCATGCTCCACAACACGAGAAGCCACCGCAATGAGAAGCCCACGCACTGCTACGAAGAGTAGCCCCTGCTCGCTGCAACTAAAGAAAGCCCGCACGCAGCAACGAAGACCCAACACAGCCAAAAATAAAAATAAATAATTTTTTTTTAAAATGAAGCTGAATCCCATATACAAATATTAACTCAAAGCGGTCAAAATGTAAGAGCTAAAGTTATAAGAAAAAAATATAGAAGTAAATCTTTGTGACCTTGGATTAGGCAATGGCTCCTTAGATATAATGCCAAAATCACAAGCACAGCAGCAAAAGAATAAATGAAAAATTGTACTTCATCAAAACTGAAATGTTTGTGCTTCAAAGAACACCATCAAGAAAGTGAAAAGACAAGACATAGACTGGGAGAAAATATTTGCAAATCATAGATCTGATGAAGGAGTTGTATCTAAAATGTATAAAAAACTCTTACAACTTAATAAAAAGACCAATACCTTCATTTAAAAATTGGCAAGGGACTTGAATAGACATTTCTCCAAAGATATACAAATGGCCAATAAGCACACGGGAAGCTGCTCAACATCATTAGTCACTGGGGAAGTACAAATCAGAACCACAGTGAGATACCACTGCACACCTACCAGAATGATTTTTTAAAAAAAGATAGATAATAACAAGTGTTGGTGAGGATGTGGAGAAATTGGAAGCCTCATACAGGCGGGATTGTAAAACAATGTTCCTGCTTTGAACTACAGTTTGGTAGTTCCTCAAAATGTTAAACATAGAATTACCATTTGACCCAAGAATTTCAACCCTAAGTATATACTCAAGAGAACTGAAAACATATGTCCACACATATAAAAACTTGTATATGAATGCCCATAGCAGCTTTATTCATACTAGCTAAAAAGTGGAAACAACTCAAATGTCTGTCAACCAATAGGTGGATAAACAAAATGTGGTATATGCTACAACATGGATGAACCTTGAAAACATTATGCTAAATGAAAGAAGATAGTCACAAAAGGCCACTTACTGTGTGATGCCATTTATATGAAATAGTCAGAATAGACAAATCTATACAGTAATTAGATTCGTGATTGCCAGGGGCTGGGCAGGGGGGAATGGGAAGTGATTGCTAATAAATATAGAGTTTCTTTCGTGTTCACAACGATTTTATGAGGTGGATATTATTAGTATTATTCACATTTTACATAGTCTAAGGCTGAAGGAGGTTCATATAACTTGCCCCAAGTCCCTAAGCTACAAGTGATGGAGCCACAATTCAAACCCAAACCTGCCAGGCTCCCCAGCTGGGAAGGCTACACTTGACTGCCTTCCTGCCCCTTCCATTTTCCTGCAATACATATTACCCTCTAATCTCCACTTTCTCCTTCATCTCCAGGGATAATAAAAATCTTCCTTATTCATCACTAAGATCCAGGTTGTACCCTTGAGAAACTCAGAGTCTAGTAAGGAAGCAGACATATAAGCAAATCATTTCAATACAGTGTGATAAAGAGAAATATAGAAGCAAGACTGGTTCTGCATGGGGAGTCAGGACATACTGTACTAGTTTTCTAAACACTTGGAGTCATCCTTGACTCTTCTCTTTCTCTCACATTTCATTTCTAATTCATTAGCAAATCCTGTTGGCTCTACTTTAAAATGTATCCAAGATCTGACCTCTTGTCCCCACCTCCACTGCCATCACTCTGGTCCAAGCCACCATCCTCTCTTGGCTGGATTATTATACTAGCTTCTCAACTGATCTCCCTGCCTTTGCCTCAGTCTATGTTCTACACAGCAGTCCGAGTGATCTTTTTAAAAATAAGTTACATAAGGAATTCCCTGGCAGTCCAGTGGTTAGGACTCTACTTTCACTGCGGGAGGTGCGGGTTCAATCCCTGGTGGGGGAACTAAGATCCCACAAGCTGATCCCACAAGCCGCACGGCCCAAAAAAGAAAAAAAAAAAGTCACATAATGTCACTCCTCTGCCCAAAATTACTTCCATTTTGACTTTTCATCTCTCTTAGAATTAAACTGAAAATTCTTACCATGGCTACTAGGTCTGACATGCTCTGCCTGCCCTCTGCCCCTCTCTTCCTTCTCTGACCTCATTTTTTTTAAATATTTATTTATTTATTTATTTTTGGCTGTGTCGGGTCTTAGTTGCGGCATGCGGGATCTTTCATTGCAGCACACGGGCTCTTCATTGCAGTGCTCAGGCTTCTCTCTAGCTGTGGCGCATGGGCTCAGTAGTTGTGGCACTCAGGCTCAGTGGTTGTGGCACATGGGCTTAGTTGCCCCACCGCATGTGGGATCTTAGTTCCGCAGCCAGGGATCTAACCCACGTCCCCTGCATTGGAAGGCAGATTCTTAACCACTGGACCACAAAGAAAGTCCCCTCCTATTCCTCCTATTTTTCCCATCTCCCTCGGTACAGCCATAGTAGGTTCGCTGTTGTTCCTTGAGTACACCAAGCACACTCCAGCCCCAGGACTTGGCACTTGCTGTCCTTTCAACCAAGAACACTTTCACCCCAAGCACTCACATGACTTACTTCCTCCAGATGTCAGCTCAGATGTTGTCTTGTCGATGGAGTTTTCTCTGACCATGCTACATAAAATAACTGCCCACTCCATCAGCCCCATTCCTTTATCTCCCTTGCCCTGCTTTACTTTTCTTCATAGTACCCCCTGACGTTATATATAGTTATTTGTTTATGATGTGTCTCCTCCCTGAGAATACAAACCCCATGAAGGCAGAGACTTTGTTTTGTTTCTGCTGCATCCCTTGTACTAGAGCAGTGTCGTAGGTGCTCAAAAAGTATTTGTTCAATGAATGAATGAGTGAATGCTTCCAATTTGGATGTGAATATAAAGATATTCATATAATGCTATTCCCTGAGCTCTAAGCACCAAAGAAATGACACATGCCCTTAAAACACTTTGTGAATTAGGCATGTTTTAATAGTATCAATGGGAAAAATAATTAAAATTATCCTGATGGTGCTTAAAAATACCTCATGGGAAGTAGTCAATATCCTTTGAAACAGAAGATGTTAGGGCAAATGTACAGTCAATACTGATGGTACCACCATACCAATTGTGAAACTACTGAAATACTTCTGTACCTCAATTGGTACAGAGCTGCTGTTCCTGAGCTCTAATCCCCCAAACACCACCACTTCAAGTGTTCCTCCAGCAGCCAGAGAAACTGCCAACCATGGCAGGGCACCTCCAGGACCCTGTCCAAAGCTGGGCAGCACAGGTACGTAATAGGTCATTTAATATCACTGCTGGAGGTAGTAGCAATTAACAGATTAAAGGGAAGACCCTAAAGATGGGGTTATTAAAAGGTAAGGAAAACAAACACATAAAAAACATCTTGCAATAGCTGCTAGCTCCAGTGAGTAATCCTTCCTGTTGCTGACGACAGTGTAAATGTCCCAATGTATAAATGAGGTGTCACTTTTTCCAACAGGATAAAAAGCTCATTAAATTATCACCATGGATGCACATGCCAGTTACTACTAGAGCAGAGGTTGTAAAGGTTTACATTTTTATCTATGATTCACCTTCTGTTTGCACGTAATTGTTGGCCTCATTTTCCAGAGTTTCCGGAATGAAAGAATTATTCTAATATCAATCCCTCAGCAGCAGTTGATAAGCAGAAAGCAAAAGAGACCTTACCTTTCCTGTTAGGTGGCCTTTTCCTTGTTCCATACCCTTCACCACATTTAATAAAAATGAGTTTGGATTTATATTTGTCCTTTAATATATCAGCTAATCAAATGAATCATACAAAATAAACATATACCAGTTCTGGGAAGAGAGATCTCATTTTTTTTTTTTTAAGTTATACAATTTTTATTTATTTATTTATTTATTTATGGCTGTGTTGGGTCTTCGTTTCTGTGCGAGGGCTTTCTCCAGTTGCGGCAAGCGGGGGCCACTCTTCATCGCGGTGCGCGGGCCTTTCATTATTGCGGCCTCTCTTGTTGCGGAGCACAGGCTCCAGACGCGCAGGCTCACTAATTGTGGCTCACGGGCCTAGTTGCTCTGCGGCATGTGGGATCCTCCCAGACCAGGGCTCGAACCCGTGTCCCCTGCATTGGCAGGCGGATTCTCAACCACTGCACCACCAGGGAAGCCCCGAGAGATCTCATTTTATAAGCTTATACAAGCAAATGATGATGGAACCTTTAAGAGACATTCTGATTTAACTCCTAGGTCTACTTTGAAAATACAGAGGTTCTTTTAATTCATATTTCATAGTATAATTTGTATTATTATTATTATAGCCACAATTTAAATGTAGGCCACTTACAATTACTTGAGAAATAATAATAATAATATGATATCAGGGCATGCTTTGAAAACAATCTGGAGGAAAGTACACCAACTGTTAATAGTGGTTCTCTAGCAAAAAGAGATAAGAGCAGACTTTCACTTTCAACATTATTTAACACTGTATGTTATTTTTATTCCAAGGGGGAAAAAGCAATAAAGAGATTTTAAAGTAGGAAAACATTGAAACATTGAAAGATTTCAGTTAGAGACAAAGAGTTCCCCTTCTTCAAATATTCAGATGTCTTTGAAGCCTGCAAATCAATAACAAAAATACAATTTCATGTGTCCTTAATTTAGTTTGAAATCCCTTTCTTCAGGCTCAAGAAAAGTTAATAAAGCATTGGTCTGAAACCATTACTGTTATGTGCACATAGGACTGGCATGAGTACCAGCCAGAGGCTTTTGATCTCAGTAACACAATTTCTATAGCACAACCAGTCCTGCCTACATCACCCACAACTGCAGAGCAAAGATCTCTAAAAGCCTTAGATTTAGATTTTTTTTTAATGAGAGTGAGAACGACCTAATGTTTACTTACAAAAAGAAAACTATCCCATTTTGTTAAATTTTTATCTTGGAATGCTGCATAAAAACAAGAAAAGAAAGTCCACTGACTCATAATTGCCAACATTCATTGAGTTCTTCCTACATGCAAGATACATCATTTAATCCTCACAGCAGACACATGAAGTAATAATATGCTATTAGTCTACCCATTCTACCTAGGAGTATGTTGAGGCTCAAAGAGGTTGCCCAAAATCAACTAGCTCATAAGTGGGAGCTAGGAGCAATCCAGACAGACAAACCTGTGTTCATATCTACTACTCCGTCATGCTACCAAATCAGTCATTTCAGTGGCAGTGGTTGAGACTACATTTAGCAAACCAAAAAAGTGTATATACAAGTTTGATTTCTTCTACCTGCAGTTGTTCTAAAGGCTTAGCCTTTCACCTTCATGAAATATGTTTCAAAATCTGTCCAATATATTCTGGATTTCAGTCAAGCTAAAATCAGCATCAGGGTGAATTTTTGTTTCACATTTTAAAATATTTTTATCAGTAACCTTAACCCTTCTCCAAGTGTGTAAAGAACCACTTAAATTTTCAAAAAGCCATATTAATCCAAATTAAGTAAATGGATGCTTAAACAGATTTCAAAGCAATTTCTACCCAAAGGTTGAATCATCTATCTACTGAAAGCCTGACAAGGGAAGATATTGATGTCTGTGTACCTTTTCATTTTAAACAATATTTACACAGTCCAGTGTTTCTCTGAACAAGAAGCCTTGAGGTAGCCCATACATGAAAACCCCCAACACTATGGCAACTAGAATGGCAATGATTGCACAATGATTCATCATGCATCCTGAATAGAAATTGTTTGCTGGGACAGAAAAACAGCTCAAAGCCACGCTTCACTGGAGAGGAACCCAGTTAAAGAATAATCTGTGGTGGTGGGGTTTTTTTAAGTGTTTATCAAATTTTTATACTTTTATGCTAGGACATCTATCTTAATATTAACTCTAGTTTAGAGCGGTAATTCATATGTCTCCTACAGAAATGTTCACGAATTCATTCTTTCACTCATTCAAGAAATTATGTGCACAAAGTAGCTGTCCTCCATGGCAGGTGCTGTGCTAGGTGCAAGGCATACCACTTTGAATGAGATAAGCAGGAAGCCAGCCTCACTGAGCTTCCAGTATGACTAATAAACAAATTGTCAACAAGAGGACAATATGATACACAGTTGGCCACCTGACGTATATGTTGGGTGCTCTGGAGCACACATAAATCCCAGAGGAAGTGATGGCTAAGCTGAGACCTGACTCAGGAGCACGACCCAACCAATCAAAAGCAGGGCAGGGAGGTGGGCAGGACTTGGGGATGTTCCAGGCAGAGAACGTAAAAGGTATAAAGGTCTGAAGAGTGGAGAGCAGGGCACATGAAGGAACCAAGGTAGTTGTGAGTGGCTGAAACATGGGGTTGTAAGCATGGTGGTGGAGAGAAAGTGAGGATAGAGAGATAAGTGGGGGGAGCACAGCATGAAGGGGCTTGTACCTAAGGGCCCAGCAATGGCAAAGAACGAACTATTGCTACACGTACAATATGGGTAAATATCACAGACATAAGGTAAAGCGAAAGAAGCTACACGCAGAAGAATACGTACTGTATGATTCCATTTACATGAAATTCAAAACTAGGCAAAACTAATCAATGATGATAAAGATCCAAAAATGGGAGAGGGTGTTGACACTGAACAGGAAATGAAAAGGGACTTTCCCTGGGGTGGTGGAAATGTTCTACATCTTCATCTGGGCAGTGGTTAAACTGGTTATATGTGGACAAAAGTTTATCAGGTTTACACTTATGATTTGTTCACATTGCCTTAATAAAAAAGGGGAGGGACTTCCCTGGTGGTCCAGTGATTAGGATTCCATGCTTCCACTGCAGGGGGCCTGGCTTCAATCCCTGGTCAGGGAACTAAGATCCTGAAAGCCATGTGTCGTGGCCAAAAAAAAGGAGGAGGGTCAAATGAGCAGAAATAATAGTTAAGTATCTAACAAAAGATGACTTCATACATTGGAAAATGACTTGTTTATACAAATCAAAGGGATCAATGATTTCTAGAGGAAATTAATTAAGAGATTTACGATAAGGGAAAATTTTTTTTTTTTTTTTTTTTTTATATTTATGGCTGTGTTGGATCTTCGTTTCTGTGCGAGGGCTTTCTCTAGTTGCGGCAAGTGGGGGCCACTCTTCATCGCGGTGCGCGGGCCTCTTATTATCGCGGCCTCTCTTGTTGCGGAGCACAGACTCCAGATGCGCAGGCTCAGTAATTGTGGCTCACGGGCCTAGTTGCTCCGCGGCATGTGGGATCTTCCCAGACCAGGGCTCGAACCTGTGTCCCCTGCATTGGCAGGCAGATTCTCAACCACTGCGCCACCAGGGAAGCCCCAGAAAATTTTTTTTTAATGAAGAGGGTTTGGGTCTTACCATTTGTGAAATATGGAGTTATAGACAGGTCTTAATCATAATATTTTCCTTATAGAAAAATCATATGTATACACATACTATACACATACCTATAGTATACACATATAGTAAACATAGTCATCAAATTTAAGATAGTATTACCTACCCTGAGGGTAAAATCAGGGTAGGAATACACAAGAGATTTCAACTGCACTGGTAAAGTTTTAAGCTGTGTGATACATACGTGGGCATTTGTTATAGTATTATTTGTACTGTTTTGTACATATTAAATCTTTTATTTCTTTCCATAACTAGAAAGAAAGACCACTATTTGCAGTGTGAAGCAATTAAAGGAGTCCTGTAAGGATTCAGGCATGAAATGATAGTAGCTTACCTACTGCAGTGGCTCTGAGGATAGAGGGAAGAGGACCTACAGGAGAGAGATGCGGAAGGCAAATCACCAGCATTTGGTAGTCAATCAGATGTAGATGTGAGGCAGAGGAAGGAGACAGGTTTTTGCCTGACCAACTGAATGAATGGTGGTGCCATTTATTGAGATGGGGAAACATAGAAAAATGAGCATGATTTTAAGAGGTGAGAGGAGGATGAATAACAAGTCCAGTTTTTGACAGAGTGACCTTGAATATTTCCAAGCAGCAGTTGAAGCTACAGTCTGAAACTGAGGAATGAGAACTGAGTTAAGGATAGATTGGAGAGCCATCAACAAATAGCTGATGATTGAAACCACAGACTTGGACAAAACTCCAGAGAAAAAGTGGGGAGTAAACCCAGAAGAGAGTTTAGAAGGGAACCTTAGGACAGAAGGGAAGGAAGTCACAAAGGAGACAGAAAGAGCAGCCCAAGAAGTAGGAGGAAAAGCATAAGGGCATACGTATCCTGGTAGCTAAGAAAAAGGAGTGTCAGGAAGGTGAGCTTGGTCAATAGTGCCAAATTCTGATGCAAGCTCAGGGAAGGTAAGGACTAAAACGTGGACCATTGGATTTGGCAGCCAGGAAGTCCTTGGTGACTATCACAAGCACTGTTTCCTAGAAAGGTGAGGAAGAAGTCAGACTGAGATAAAATGAAAAGGGCAAAAGGGAAGTAGAGATACCAACTGTGGACTTCTTTTTCAGGAAGTTTGGCTCTAAAGGGAAGGCAAGAGATAGGGAAGGAGCAGGAGGGCGACAGATTAAGGAAGGATTATTGGTTTGCTTGTATTTTTTCAAGCTGAGATACACAAAAGCATTTATGTATAAATTTATGATCATGAAATTTAAAATATAAAGAAAAAACAAATGTATGAATATATTATTATATAATATATATGGACCTATTCAGGTCTTCAAAATGAAGAAAACACAGCAAGGTTCTCATCAAGACAGCCACCTGGTTACAAACATATTTAAGTCATGTTAACATTTGAGAACTGGTGAAATAAAGCATAAACTGGACAAATTTTAAACCATGAAGCAGAACATTACAGCAGAAAGATAAATGAATATCAAATGACTACTGTTAGAAAAAAGACCGTACCCAATTCCCTCCTCACCTTCCATCTGATAGTGCAAAAACATTCTTTGGCATTGAATGAAAGAATAATTTTGAGTGTAAATAGATAGAAGAAAATGAAGTTACTATTAAAGCCTTTTTAGATCTCTATGCTATACATTTTCATGAGAAACAGCCATTATTAAATACTTACCAGCTTTGGAGTTTTCAGGATGCTTGTCGGGGTGACATTCCAGGGCCCTGACCTTAAATTCTGCCAGGATTTGTTCAGCCTAAAACAAAAATCAATGTTTAAAATAAGGAATCCAATTTGAATGGAATGAAGGAAGAAGTTGGGTGTCAGTTTTTCCCAAAAAAGCCATGATCACCCAACTTTTTATTTTGATCCCTATATTTGTACTTTGACTTTTTACTCTAAGAAATTATTTTCTCAATAACAAAATTCAGAAGGTATCCGGGACTTCCCTGGTGGCGCAGTGGTTAAGAATCCACCTGCCAATGCAGGGGACACGGGTTCGAGCCCTGGTCCGGGAAGATCCCACATGCCGCAGAGCAACTAAGCCCATGCGCCACAACTACTGAGCCTGCACTCTAGAGCCCGTGAGCCACAACTACTGAGCCCGTGTGCCACAACTACTGAAGCCCGCGCACCTAGAGCCCATGCTCCACAGCAAGAGAAGCCACCGCAATGAGAAGCCTGCGCACCGCAATGAAGAGTAGCCCCTGCTTGACGCAACTAGAGAAAGCCCGCGCACAGCAACGAAGACCCAGCACAACCAAAAATAAAAATAAATAAATAAAAATAAAATAAAAAAAAAAGAAAGTATCCAATAGAAGTTCTTATTCAAATAGTAGTCTGTGATGACAATTTAACTTGCTACTGTATTTAGATGATGGCCCAAGACACCTATGAGTTCAATATATTTAAATGTCAAAAATGGTCAGATAGGTTTATCCTAAGAATATATAAAAGGTGTGTTCACACATCCGAGTTCTTCAAAGGATGCTTAGCCACGAACCATTATTCAAGATGACTGTCCAGGGACTTCCTTGGCATTCCAGTGATTAAGACTCTGAGCTTCCTTTGCAGGGGGCATGGGTTCAATCCCTGGGCGGGGAACTAAGATCCTGCATGCCATGTGGTGTGGCAAAAAAAATTAAATTTAATTAAATTTTAAAAACTCAATTTAAAAAAAGACTATCCAGTTTATAAATTACCCATTATGAAGTTCTTTCTGTCTGCCTTTTGGCCCTTTTCTTTTTTATTAAGAATTTCACAGTTGGGAATTAGGGGATTAGATAAATGTAGTCAAAAGGTACAAACTTCCAGTTATAAAATAAATAAGTATTAGAGATGCAATGTACAACATGATAAATATAATTAACACTACTATATGTTATATATGAAGGGTGTTAAGAAAGTAAATCCTAAGAGTTCTCATCAGAAGGAAAAAAATTTCTATTTCTTTAATTTCATATTTATGTAGATGATGGATGTTCAATAAACTTATTGTGGTAATCATTTCATGATGTATGTAAGTCAAATCATTATGCTGTACACTTCAAACTTATACAGTGCTATATGTCAATTATATCAATAAAATTGGAAGGAAAAATTTTTCACAATTTTAAAAAAAAGGATAAACCTGATAATTTTGTTACCAATAAACAGTTTGGTTAGAGATTGTGATTGGGAAAACAGAAACTTCAACCCAAACTAAAATGAGGTTTGAGGGCCATTTATGATTTTATTTGATTTCACTCACCCATCTAATCCTTATCATCATGAATTATCAAGACTTGGCTTCATTAATTATAATTGCAATGTCAACAGCAGGATACAACAGTGGTTATGTGGCTCTTGGATTCTGATTACTTTGTTTTAAATCCCAGTTCTACCCGGAGACTTTAGGCAAGTTATGTAATTTCTATGTGCCTAGGTTTCCTCATCTTTACGTTTCATGAATAAGTCGAGCACTCAACACAAAGCCCAATCACAGTAAGAACTCAATAATAGTAGCTATTATCAAGTGTCAGTGGTTAAGTAACTTGAACTCATTTAGCTTATTACTATAAAAGCTGAGTTTTTTGTTAACTAAGCAGATGGAATTCAAATCCAATAATCGTAACCACTGTTTTATGTGGCCGAATTCTTCAGACTTAGGGACCTATTATCAAGTTCTATATTTACTATACATGAATTAATGAAAGCGAATTGCCTCTTGTTTGAGAAATGAATTCTCAAGCAGTTCAGCTCAGTATTGTCATAAGATTCATGGGATAAACATTTTTATCAACTCCACATCATCCTTAATCAATTCTCATAAAAAAAAATCTTCACTTTTACAATCAAAAACAGGGGCTTCCCTGGTGGCGCAGTGGTTGAGAATCTGCCTGCCAATGCAGGGGACACGGGTTCGAGCCCTGGTCTGGGAAGATCCCTCATTCCGCGGAGCAACTAGGCCCGTGAGCCACAACTACTGAGGCTGCGCATCTGGAGCCTGTGCTCCGCAACAAGAAAGGCCACGATAGTGAGAGGCCCGCGCACTGCGATGGAGTGGCCCCCGCTTGCCGCAACTAGAGAAAGCCCTTGCACAGAAACGAAGACCCAACACAGCCAAAAATAAATAAATAAATACAATCAAAGACAGGCTGTATTAGATATGAGTATGTTTAAAGCCCAGACTGATATCTCTACTATTTTCCGTGTTAAGCATGTACTGGGAAACACTTGGAATAACAGGAAGAGATAGATTTCCTAGTAAGAACTGTAATTAGTTATGCTTCCTCTTCCTGGGTGCTCCCTTTACCCCTTAGTCACCATAACCTGCTAATAGAATGAAGAAAATTGAGATTGGGACTTGTTTTTAAATTTTAAATATTAAATATTTTAAAGAATCTAGTAGTAAGCATTTTTTAATTAACAAGTAATTTATGAATACTCACGAACTCTCTTTGAAAAAATTTCTATCAATACAGAATTTTTTTTTAAAAATCCTTACTCCTTTTCCCCTAAGATAACAGAATCCTTCAAGACACATTTTTACACACTTATATATATATTTATGTATATATTTTGGGGGGATTTAATAACACAAATGGATAAAATTATACCTATCTATCAAAGGTAGAAAGTTTGGAGGTTTTGTTGTTGTTTTATTTTTTAATTCCTATCCCATCTTTAAAAATTAAGGATAGTCCATATCTGCCTTTCATTACTTTTCATAGTTTTATTGTCACAAAGTTTATCACAAATCTCCTATGTAGGGCTGGTTCTGGGTAAACTAACCAGTAAAGAGGCTTAGTTTGTCTTGGGCATGTTCTATTTATCTCCTGGGATCACCACCCCACGTGCCTGGTGCCAAGTGTGGCCCATGGACAAGTGAGGCCCTCCATGTCAAGGTCCACTGAATCTTGCCTTCCAGACCCAATGTCCAATGGTCTGGAAAGCTGCCTATCCTATTGGCCAATAAACATACAAAAAAGGTTCAACTTTACTCATAAGTAAATAAATCAAAACATCCATGGGATGATCATGACCAGTGTCAGTGAGGGTGCAAAGAAATGAACTCTCTCATGCTTTCCTGGTGAGGATGTAAATGGTGCAGATTTTCTGGAAATCAATTGGGATATACACATATATAAAAATCCTTGGGAATTCCCTGGCGGTCCAGTGGTTAGGACTCCACGCTTTCACTGCCGAGGGCCCAGGTTCGATCCCTGGTCGGGGAACTAAGATCCCACAAGACAGGTAGCACGGCCAAAAAAATAAATAAAAAAAAATTTTTTTTAATCCTGTAATTTTTTTCATACTCTTTGATTCAACAATTTCAATTCTAGGAATTTGGCTAAGAGGATAATCAGAGGTAGGAAATGGATTTAGTTACAAGAAAGTTCAATGAATTAAAAGTTACACACTTTAGGGCTTCCCTGGTGACGCAGTGGTTAAGAATCCACCTGCCAATGCAGGGGACACAGGTTTGAGCCCTGGTCCGGGAAGATCCCACATGCCGCGGAGCAACTAAGCCCGTGCACCACAACTACTGAACCTGCACTCTAGAGCCGGCGAGCCACAACTACTGAGCCCACGTGCCACAAATACGGAAACCTGTGCACCTAGAGCCCATGCTCTGCAACAAGAGAAGCCACCGCAATGAGAAGCCTGCGCACCGCAACAAAGAGTAGCCCCCGCTTGCCGCAACTAGAGAAAGCCCGCACGCAGCAACAAAGACCCAGCGCAGCCAAAAATAAATTAATTCGTTAATTAATTAATTTAATTAAAAAGTTATACATTTTAAACAAAAACCTATGTGCCTAGTAATAGGATATTTGTTAAAGTTGATTGTAATACAGCTATAAGATGGGATATATTGCAGTCATTAAAAAAATCATCTTTTAGTAGAAGACAATAATCAGAGAAATTTTATATAATGCATTCTATGAGAAAAGGTAAGCTACAAAGTGTTATGTATGGTATAAAACCTTAATGTTTTCTCAAAAGGAATTATGTAACATATGTATATGTGTGTATATGTAAAATAAATATAATGATAATAATAGCTAAGATTTATTGAGACCTACTATGTGCCAGGCACTGTTCTAAGTACTTTATATATAGCATCTCATTTAATTCCCACAGCAACTCTATGAGGTGGGTACTATTACCATTCCCATTTTGCAGATTAGGAAACCAAGGCATAGGAAAGTTAAGTAATTTTCCCAAAGTCACAGAGCTGCTAAGTGGCAAAGCCAGGATTTCAACTCAGACAGTCTGACTCCAAACGCATACAAAAATATACATATAAATATTTATACATATACATATATACTTATTATATAATACATAAATACAGCATATATTCACGCATAATTGGCATGCCTATGTCATACTCCCAAACATTAAGCATTTTTGTCTCTGCTCTCTTCATACTCCTCATTTCTTTATTGAACATATACTAATTTTAGAAATTAAATTTTAAAACTTAAAAACTTATCTTTTCCATATCCTAATAGCACAGTATTTTGCTCTGTGCCAGGAAATACTCGTGTGCAATAGGGACTAATTTGATTCCCACTTGAACGGATCTTCTCCAGCTTTTCCCTGGCCACACAAATGCCCTCTGACTCTCCCTCCATGCATTTAAATTTTAACCAAGTAAGATCGTTTCATGCCCCATCTCTTCTCTGAAGTCTTCTCAGATATTCTTTCCTTAATTCCTGTTGCACTTATAAACAGTACCGCACAGCACAGTACTTATTTGTCCTGGAATTGTTTCCTCTGTATGAGCTTTGATTCTTCGACTGGATTCTTCGACTGGAGTGTGTAATTTCCTTACACACTCGCACCATGTCTCACTTTTTTGTTTTGTTCTCCCCCCATCACGTCTAGTACTGGACCAATGCCAAGTGTTGAACGAATACTTGATTATAGACTGACAGATATTCTTCAAATAACATGACTGTAGTGTAATAGGAGCGTTCTGAAAATGTGATTTATTCATTAAAAGAATGCAGTGATTCGTGTGCTGGAAATGTATATGCTACAGAATATGTTGCAGAAAAGACAAGACTCATTTTAATAAGTGGGTTAACATCCATCATTTTGATTTACTTAGTTTGAAACTGGATTTTTCCCACAAAACGCCCGATATTAGTAATATCCTTGAAATAGATTTCATGAGAGATCATCTTACATCATTCTAATGAAATGACAATTAATTAACATGAGCTATAGAAGTGATTTGAGCCATAAAATATACAATGGTAATACTGGGTTAAAATCCATAAAATACAATAACTATCTATTAATCCACAGTGACAAAAATAGTTGAATAAGTAAGTAAATGTGGGAGAAGGGGTAGCTTTTCTTTACAGAAGAATTCCAAGTAATAAATGCAAATGGATGAGGAAAATAGAAAGTCACCATTAGGCAAACACCATAACAGTAACTCTTATAGGCAAGATTCCCTAAAGGATGCTAAAATCAGTGGG
Organism: Eschrichtius robustus; assembly: GCF_028021215.1. Lineage (NCBI taxonomy): Eukaryota > Metazoa > Chordata > Mammalia > Artiodactyla > Eschrichtiidae > Eschrichtius > Eschrichtius robustus. The sequence goes on from NC_090830.1 coordinate 73,455,262, forward strand.
TGAATGTTTGAGGAGAAACACTGTGGTCTCAAAGAACTGTCACCAATATATTTGTTAACTACAAAAGGGAAAATAGTAACCCTACACTGCAAAAACCTGGCAGAAGAAAGCTGACAGAAACATCTTAACCAAATGATCAACGTTAATAAGACATATCTACATCAGGTACCCCTGAAATGATGCACTGAGAAAGGCACACCATCACTTCTGGGGTGTTCTTTCCAAAAACACATAAACTCACTCTAATCATGGGAAAAGATCAAGCAAACCAAAATTGAGGGACATTCTACAAAACAACTCATCACTACTCTTCAAAGTGTCCAGGTCGTGAAAGACAAGGAAGATATGAAAATTTGTCATTTTGGAGGAAAATAAGGGAACCAGACAACCAAGTGCAATAAAGGATCCTGGCTTGGATCTTGAAGGAGGAAAAAGGGCATTAGTAGAAAAATTGATGAAATTGGAAGGAGCCCTATACTTTAGATCAGGGGTTGACTAACTCTGGCCCACAGCCCACATCTGGCCCACCACCTGTTTTTAAAATAAAGTTTTATTGGAAGACAACCATGGTCATTCATTTACATGTTATCTATAGCTACTTTCTCACAATGGCCGAATTGAGTGGTTGTGGCAGAGACCATAAATCCTGCAAAATCTAAAATATTTGCTATCTCAGGGTCAGCACCAAGATGACACAAGCAGGGACTTCTGTGGCGGTCCAGCAGTTAAGAATCTGCGTTCCCAATGCAGGGGACACGGGTTCGATTCCTGGTCAGGGAACTAAGATCCCACTTGCCGCACATGCCAAAAAACAAACAAACAAACAAAAGATGAGACAAGCAGGACACCTGGGTTTAAGGAAGTACTCACTCTCTCTCAGGTCTCTGCACTTGCAGAAACCCTGAGAGTTAGTGCCTCCTTAAATTTTGCATCATAAGCACTCTGCTTGCCTCACCCTAGTGCTGACCCTGTCTATCTGGTCCTTTACAAAAAATGCTTGATAACCACTGGTTGAGTTAGTACTATTGTACCAATGTTAATTTTCTGATTTTGATAATTGTACTACCATAAAATATGATGTTAACATTAAGGAAGCTGGGTGAAGTGCATACAAGAACTCTATTATGTTTGCAACTTTTCTGTAAGCCAAAAATTATTCCAATATAGATGGAGCACAGAGGATTTTTAGAGCAGAGAAACTACTCTCTATGATACACTATGATAAGGTGGATAAATGTCATTATACACTTGTCCAAACCCACAGAAAGTACAAACCCAAGAGTGAACCATAATGTAAACTATAGACTTTGGGTGATGATGATGTGTCAGTATAGGTTCATCAGTTGTAACTCTGGTGGGAATGTGGATAATGGGAGAAGCTATGCATCAGTGGAGGGGGCAGGTATATGGGAAACCTCTGTATCTTGCCCCCCATTTTGCTATGAACCTAAAATTGCTCTTCAAAAAATTCTATTAAAAATCATTTCAAAATAAAATATTTTAAAAATAATGTGAATTATAGAATAGAATGGGGACTTCCCTGGTGGTGCAGTGGTTAAGAATCCGCCTGCCAATGCAGGGCACACAGGTTCGAGCCCTGGTCCAGGAAGATCCCACATGCCGCGGAGCAACTAAGCCCGTGTGCCAAAACTACTGAGCCTGTACTCTAGAGCCCGCGAGCTACAACTACTGAAGCCTGCACACCTAGAGCCCGTGCTTCGCAACAAGAGAAGCCACTGCAATGAAAAGCTCGTGCACCACAAGGAAGAGTAGCCCCCTCCTGCAGCAACTAGAGAGAGCCCACACGCAGCAACGAAGACCCAACGCAGCCAAAAATAAATTAATTAATTGATTTTAAAAAAATAGAATAGAATGAATTTATGAAGTTCCAAGTGTACAGTGTTACTGTGAGGCCAAAACAAATCCCTCAACCACGACAACTTACTATATGCCAGGCACCATTCTAAGCACATTATGTATCATGTCTCATTTAATCCCAACAACACCTCCATGAGGTGGGTACTATTATTATCCCCATTTGCAGATTAGGAAACCCATCCATAGAAAAGTTAAATAATTTTCCCAAGGTCACATAGCCAATAAATGGTTAAGATTTAAACCCAGGTGGTCTGAAGTCAATAAGAAAGAGAACTAGAAAAAAAAATAGGTGTTTCTATTTATTGAGTTTATGCTCAGTTTTCAAGTCCATGAAATCTTGAAATGAAAAAGTCTTCTTATTACTACTGAAATGATGACCAGATATTAAAAAATCAATTAAGATCCACACCCAAGAGGATGCCTTACACCACTAGTGTGTGGTATATGCATCAATAAGGACTTCAGAAGATTTCATAGCATGCGTCTATGTAAAATCTGATATAGGGAGAAAAAGCTAACTGATTTGGGCTCAAATTTCAGTAAATGTTTTTGAACAGGGGGTATTTGTTTTCTACTCAACAGCATGGAAATCCTCCCATGGCCTCATATATGTCATTTAATTAATTTCCAACAGACGCTTTAAAGTGTAAGAACTGTATACTACAGCAAAGAATTATGTGTGTATCTAACTCAATTGTTGTAAGTAGAATCAAAATATCAAGCTGCTTTGAAATTATAACTGCTAAATTGCTCTTGGATAGGAACAGTTCTGGTTAATTTTTTAGAGCATCAGATCAAGGAATATGTGAAGTAAAGAAAATCCATGCAACACAATTTAAGTAAAGGAAATGTCATAGTAATACTCAAAAAAAGGCATTAAAATATTTTTCAGTGAGAAGGATACATATAAAAAGAGGGGAGAGGGGAATTCCCTGGCAGTCCAGTGGTCAGGACTCCGCCCTTCCACTGCAGGGGGCAGGGGTTTGATCCCTGGTCAGGGAACTAAGATCCCGCAAGCCGAGCAGTGTGGCGAAAACAAACAAACAAAAAGGTGGGGCAGGGGGGAAGATATATATAAAAAGAATCGACAAAATTGTGACAGGTCATTGCATTTTAAATAAATGACTGTTACCTACACATGCTATGCCATTGACAGAATTAGTAAAATACATCCGGAAGAAGGAATGTCAAGACAATGCTTTTATTCTCCTTTTAATATATGCTACGGTATACACAGAGTATGACTGTAACTGGTAACCACAATATGAAACTGTTATAAACATAAATAAACAACAGGATCATTTTTTTTAGTCTATTCAAGACTAATCTCTCTTTGTAGAAAGATTGAAAAGACAATAACATAACTACAAAAGACTGACTAAAGGGTCAAGAGATTTATTAAGGGGATATTACAACCTTTACTTTATAACCTAGCATGACAATATTTTTTATAAATCCGAATCGTGAAACTTTTCAAATTAAATTATGTTCCTTTGATTCAAATAGTTCCTTCAAAAATTATTTGGCAAGAGTATAATCCAAACTATGAATAACACATAATAAGCTTTCTCAGTTGCTATAAGTGTGTTTAACTACAAGGTACCTAAGATAATTTCCTCAGGGTGATGAAATTAGAGAGAATCCTTTGTGTCCAATATTATTCTATTCTCCAAACAAAACGAAGTACATTTTATTACTTAACTCCAGCCTTATGAAACAAAGATGAATAGAAAAATAATTTGCTTTAAAATATTTTAATATTAATAGCTATATTTTAGTAATAAAATAAAATAAATATTTTAATACTTGTTATATAAATATAAAATAATACGAATATATTTAATAATATAATTGAAATATATTTCATATTCATCTCAATATTTAAAATATTAAAAAACGGTAAATAAATGAAATGTTTAACAATAAGAGAATAACCAATTGTGGTACAATAGTAAAATGAAATATGCAATCATTAACATATATATGAAGAATCTTTAGTAGCCTGGAGAAATCCTTGTTATAATGTTAATGGATAAAAAGCGAACTTGTCTTCAAAAATACATATATAGGAAAAAGCCTGGTGATTAATATACCAAACATTAATAGTGTTACCCTTGGGAGGTAGAATTATAAATGAGCTTTCCATAATTTAAAAAACTTTTACAACCTTTATAATTATCTACGGGGACCTTTAAAAACATTGTTCCATTATAGATCAAGTGAACAATTACAGAGTTTTCACACATTTTGTTTCAGAAGCCAGACTTTAAAGAAGTAATTCCTCTCACACAATTTGAAGTATTAACATAAAAGGATGTTTCTTGGTTTATATAATTTAACTGCTCACATAAAACTACGTATTTTAATAAAACATTTTAAAATCACTAATTACTAGAAAATTACATCTCATCTCAATTACAGTGTAAATTACCATAATAAAGATATAGCTTATGTATACTATGAAGCACTGCCAATAGCAATTACAATTAAATTTCAAATATGTATTTTTAGTATATTTGAAATAGAGTCTATGGCCATGTGCCAGAATACACATATTCAATCAGAAGTTTCCATAAAACTGAAAAAGGACACTATTCAAATAAAGACCCAGCACATATTTAAGTCCTTAACTTTCTCTGAGCCAAAAGTGCTTTAAAATAATACAAGATTAGATTTTTAGGCAGCGTTAAGTTCCCAATTAAAACCTTAAGTAAAAACTTGAAATACTGTTGTGAAAAAGAACGGCATTATTCACTTCCTTACCGAAGACAGTTCATCACATCCCAGTAACGTGTAGTAATCTTCAGTATCTTCCAACCTGTAATTCAGTATCGCGTCCATTTAGATTACTAAATCAGCTTTTCTTCCCTCTGAAACAAGAGGCACAATGAACTGCGAATTAACAGGAAAAGCCTTATGAGGTCTGGTTTACAGCTGCGAGTTCCAAACGACAATAACTAGATTTAAGTCTGGCCACAGTCAACACACCGGATGTCATCCTAGACCTTTGTAAACTCTACCTTTCATTGGCTGTTTATACAAGAGAAAAGAATAGCCCACGAGCAGAACTGTTGCAGTGCTCCCTGGGATCTGTAGTTTGAATTTATGTAAGCGACTTAGATGAACCATTCCTTTCATGAGTTGACAAAGACTGTCCATTTTTACACACTCCCCAAATTGGCCATCTTTTCATCTCCTATATATTTTTGTCTTTTTCCATTTTTTTTAAGGGATAGAAAAAAAAAATTGAAGCATTATGGTAAAATCTTAGGATTTGTTAAATATGAGTAGTAGGAGCTTTTCTGAGTGTTTAGAGTATTTCATAAGTTTTAAAATAGTTTAAGAGTAGAAAGAAATAGACTAAGAAAGCAAATTTGTATTCATTTGACAATCTATTCATTCAATAAATATTTATTGAGGACCTATTTTATGCTCAGCACAATTGTAGAAAAAGGTGAACAAGTCTTTGTTTTTAGGAAGCTTACATTCTGACAGCGGGAGGCAGACAAGACACATGCAAACAAAGAGGATTATTTAAAATAGTGATTTGTGCCACAAAGGAAATAAAATATGCCAGTGAGAAGGAGTACTGTGTGATGACTGGGGTCTGATCACTGTGCCATTCCTCCTGGCTGGCTCTCCCCACACTCAGGAGTGTGTTTGGCCTAGGGTGGGTCCAGGGTGCCTGTATTTCAGCTCACTGTGGCCCTAAGAAATGCAGGATTTAGAAAAGAAAGTGAGTGGTCAGGGATACATTTTAACTGCCTTAACCCTTTAAATGCCTCCATAAACTATCGCCTTAAAAAAATACTTTTTCATTGAGCTCACCAATATACATCTTTTTTAAGGTTTATTTCTGAAGAGAAATCACTGAAGTACCATTTTTACTAATCCTTCATTATATATCATTTCTTGCTGAAAGTTTGGTGTGGAATTTTAAAACGAAGTACAAATTTTGTTTTGGAAATTTCACAACCCTTGAGGTATTTGGAGGCCCATTTGGGCATCACAAAATCCTGACCAGAATAACTAACAAATGGCCTTAAAAGGATATGAAGTTACAGCTATGAAAAACAGTGGTGATTCCTCAAAAAATTAAACATAGAATTACCATATGATCCAGCAATTCCACTTCTGGTACACCCAAAAGAATTGAAAAAAAGGAACTCAAACAGATATTTGTACACGCATGATCATAGCATCACTATTCACGATAGCCAAGATGTAGAAGCAACCCAAGTGTCCATTAACAGAAGAATAAACAAAATGTGGTATATACATACAGTGGGATATTATTCAGCCTTAAAAGGGAAGGAAATTCTGACACATGCTACATGGATGAACCTTGAAGACATTATGCTAAGTGAAATAAGCCAATCACAAAAGACAAATTCTGTATGGTTTCACTTATATGAGATACCTAGAGTAGTCAAATTCATAGAGACAGAAAGAAAAATAGAGGTTACCAGGAGGCTGGGGGGAGGGACAAATGGGGAGTTACTGTTTAATGGGGGTGGAGTTTCAGTTTGGGAAGATGAAAAAAGTTCTGGAGTTGGATGGTGGTGATGGTTGCACAACAGTGTGAATGTTCTTAATGCCACTGAACTGTACGCTTAAAATGATTAAAATGGTAAATTTTATGTTATATGTATTTTACCACAATCAAAAAGAAAAGTTATATCCCTCGAACACTAGACAACCTTGCCCAGAAAAAAAAGTTTGCTGCATTACTCTCTATCCTGAGAACAGGCAGGACAATGCTTTGATGTTGTTCTAAAGAACAAAAAGAGGGCTTCCCTGGTGGCGCAGTGGTTGAGAGTCTGCCTGCCGATGCAGGGGACACGGGTTCGTGCCCTGGTCTGGGAGGATCCCACATGCCGCGGAGCGGCTGGGCCCGCGAGCCGCAATTACTGAGCCTGCGCGCCTGGAGCCTGTGCTCGGCAACAGGAGAGGCCGCGGCGGTGAGAGGCCCGCGCACCGCGATGAGGAGTGGCCCCCGCTCGCCGCAACTGGAGAGAGCCCTCGCACAGAAACGGGGACCCACCACAGCCATAAATAATAAATAAAAATAAAAATTATAAAAAAAAAAGAACAAAAAGAAAAGATGATTAAGAAAGGAATTTTGGTAAAGCAGCCACTCATGTTTTATTAAATGCAATGGAAGGCTCTTTTCCTAGACCAATATTGTTCTCACCTTCTGCATATTAAAGTTAGTAAAGAGTCCTAGACACATTCAACATCTGCTGGCAACAGGGGACTTCCCTGGTGGTTCAGTGGCTAAGTCTCCGCACTCCCAATGCAGGGGGGGCCTGGGTCCGATCCCAGGTCAGGGAGCTATATCCCACATGCCTCAACTAAAGATCCCGTGTGCCAAAACGATGATCACACGTGCTGCAACTAAGAACTGGCACAGACAAGTAAATAAATGAATATTTAAAAGAAAAATCTGCTGGCAGCAGAAGAAATTGGTACATCCTTTCTGAAATGGAAATTGGCATTTCAAAAGTCAGAATTTTACATAATGTTGTCTAGGCAATTCCATACCCAGGAATTTATGCAAAGATTATAATCAAGAATGTGTACAAAAAAAAAAAAAAAGAATGTGTACAAAGATACAGCTGGTTATCTTTACCAAAACACAGTTACAATAATGAAAATGTTTTTGGGAAAATTAAATGTCCAACAGTCATTTAAATAATGATCTGCATACAGTAGTATACCGTGTAGTCATTTAAAATGATATAGAAAAATATTTAATGCCTGGGAAATGTTCACACATTGTCAGGTGAAAAAAAAGGTTACAAACAATATGCATTATTGTAAACATTCACTGAGCACTGAGACTTATGCACATTATTGGGTATAAGTTATATCTCAATTTAAAAAGGAAAAAAATATAAAAGTTAAGTTTTAGAAGTATGGTATGATTCCTGTTTTATAAATATACAGATCTTCCTCGACCCCTTACCATGGGGTTACAACACGATAAACCCATCCTAAGTCAAAAATGCTTTTAATCCACCTAAATTACTGAACACCATAACTTAGCCTAGCCTACCTTAAATGTGCTCAAAACAAGTACATTAGCCTACAGTTGGGAAAAATCACCTAACAGAAGCCTATTTTATAATAAAGTGTTGAATATTTAATGTAACTTATTGAATACTTATTGAGTATCATACCACATGGCGCTAGCCTGGGAAAAGATCCAAATTCAAAGTTCAAAGTACGGTTTCTACTGTACGCGTATCTCTTTTACACCATTGTAAAGCTGAAAAATCCTAAACTGAACCATTGTAAGTCAGGGACCATCTGTATATGGTACGTATATTTATAAAATATGCAAAAGCATATACACCAAAATAGACCAATTGTCACTAGGTAACAGGGTCACAGGTGATTTATATTTCATTCTTTTTACTCATCTACATTTGCTAGGATAAACATATAATATTCAAGTAATAAGAAAAAAGCAATAAAAAACAAGTCAGTTCATGTATACGCTACCAAATGTAAAATAGATAGCTAGTGGGAAGCAGCCGCATAGCCCAGGGAGATCAGCTCTGTGCTTTGTGACCACCTAGAGGGGTGGGATAGGGAGGGTGGGAGGGAGACACAAGTGGGAGGGGATATGCGGATATATGTATACATATACCTGATTTACTTTGTTGTACAGCAGAAACTAACAACACTGTAAAGCAATTATAATCCAATAAAGATGTAAAAAAAAAAAAAAGTCAGTAAAAACTGCAAAACACCAAACATCATGTAGCTATTTACTGACTTAGTAGAGATGACAATTCAGAGGGCCCTATTCAAGAATTTGTTCTTCAGTTGGTTTGGTTTGGTTTGGTTTGCTGCATGCTCTACTGCATGTAATAAGCCAATTTATTCACCCTTCAAAGCAGCTAACACTGTGCTGTGGGTTGAACAAAGAAGAACGAAATGAATCCTGCCATCGCAGAGCTTCCCCTCTCACAGGGGTCTTGGCCACTGGCAGGTCCAATTGTTGTCTCTTCTGAGTGATCCCTTGCTTATAGGAATCACAGTGCAATGGAAACAATGCTGAACCCTGCTCCTTATTCCTTGAATAGGACTATGCTTTAATCACCACACCTCACGTATCAGAAAATTAATTTCGTTGAGAACACAAGATTAACTCAAATTAAGCTTTAGCACATTACATAATCAAATGCTAAATTGTGTGGTTTGGAGGGAAAATTTAAAAGAAATTCATAGACGCATTCACAAATTACACGGAAAAAAGGAAGAAGGGGCAAAATGCAAAAGCTGTCGAAGAGAGATGAAAACGTCCATAGCATGTTCAGGGAAAGGTGAGGAAAACAACTTTACAGCAGAATGTGTTGAAGAGAAAAGCCTTTAAGGCTAGTGTTGAAGATGAGACCTGGGCCAGAATGTGGAGAGCCTTGATGATCAGGCCAAGAACACTGAGCCAGTGCGGAGGTAACAGGGAACTGCTGCAGTTTCTCAAGCATGTGACATGTTAAAAGTGAAGTTTTATGAAGATTAAATCTGATGGCTGTGTGCATTTGAAGAAAGGAAACGCTGGAAAACAATGACAAATGTGGTTTAACCGTGAATTTGAATTTTATTTTAAATTTTATTTTTTTAATGGGCACTACATGCACATAGAACAAAATTTTTTTTTCTTCTCTCTCTCTGTCTCTCTCTCTATATATATATATATCTTTCTCTCTCTCTCTCTATCTCTCTCTCTCTCTATGTCTCTATCCACACATAAATCCTATTGGTTCTATTTCTCTGGAGAACCCTGACTAATACACCTGCAATTCTTTTTTTTTTTTTTTTATGTCTCATGACGTATTGTTCATTTTTTTTATTTTTAATTTTTATCAGAGTAATTTGATTACAATATTGCTTGTTCTAGGAGTATACAATCTGATTCATTTGTACATATACATACCTATTCATCTACGGATCCTCTTCCCATGTAGGTTATTACATAGTGTTGAGTACACTTCCCATGTTATACAGTCCCTCTTTTTTTTTTCTTTTTTTTTTAAATTTTTGAATTTTATTTTATTTATTTTTTTATACAGCAGGTTCTTATTAGTCATCAATTTTATACACATCAGTGTATACATGTCAATCCCAAACTCCCAATTCATCACACCACCACACCCACCACCCCGCCGCTTTCCCCCCTTGGTGTCCATACATTTGTTCTCTACATCTGTGTCTCAATTTCTGCCCTGCAAACCGGTTCATCTGTACCATTTTTCTAGGTTCCACATATATGTGTTAATATACGATATTTGTTTTTCTCTTTCTGACTTACTTCACTCTGTATGACAGTCTCTAGATCCATTCACGTCTCAAAAATAGACCCAATTTCGTTCCTTTCTATGGCTGAGTAATATTCCATTGTATGTATGTACCACTTCTTCTTTATCCATTCGTCTGTCGATTGGCATTTAGGTTGCTTCCATGACCTGGCTATTGTAAATAGTGCTGCAATGAACATTCGGGTGCATGTGTCTTTTTGAATTATGGTTTTCTCTGGGTATATGCCCAGTAGTGGGATTGCTGGGTCATATGGTAATTCTATTTTTAGTTTTTTAAGGAACCTCCATACTGTTCTCCATAGTGACTGTATCAATTTACATTCCCACCAACAGTGCAAGAGGGTTCCCTTTTCTCCACACCCTCTCCAGCATTTGTTGTTTGTAGATTTTTCTGATGATGCCCATTCTAACTGGCGTGAGGTGATACCTCATTGTAGTTTTGGTTTGCATTTCTCTAATAATTAGTGATGTTGAGCAGCTTTCCATGTGCTTCTTGGCCATCTGTATGTCTTCTCTGGAGAAATGTCTGTTTAGGTCTTCCGCCCATTCTTGGATTGGGTTGTTTGTTTTTTTAATATTGAGCTGCATGAGCTGTTTATGTATTTTGGAGATTAATCCTTTGTCCGTTGATTCGTTTGCAAATATTTTCTCCCATTCTGAGGGTTGTCTTTTCATCTTGTTTATGGTTTCCTTTGCTGTGCAAAAGCTTTGAAGTTTCATTAGGTCCCATTTGTTTATTTTTGTTTTTATTTCCATTACTCTAGGAGGTGGATCAAAAAAGATCTTGCTGTGATTTATGTCAAAGAGTGTTCTTCCTATGTTTTCCTCTAAGAGTTTTATAGTGTCCAGTCTTACATTTAGGTCTTTAATCCATTTTGAGTTTATTTTTGTGTATGGTGTTAGGGAGTGTTCTAATTTCATTCTTTTACATGTAGCTGTCCAGTTTTCCCAGCACCACTTATTGAAGAGACTGTCTTTTCTCCATTGTATATCCCTGCCTCCTTTGTCATAGATTAGTTGACCATAGGTGCATGGGTTTATCTCTGGGCTTTCTATCTTGTTCCATTGATCTATGTTTCTGTTTTTGTGCCAGTACCATATTGTCTTGATTACTGTAGCTTTATAGTATAGTCTGAAGTCAGGGAGTCTGATTCCTCCAGCTCCATTTTTTTGCCTCAAGACTGCTTTGGCTATTCGGGGTCTTTTGTGTCTCCATACAAATTTTAAGATTTTTTTGTTCTAGTTCCGTAAAAAATGCCATTGGTAATTTGATAGGGATTGCATTGAATCTGTAGATTGCTTTGGGTAGTAGAGTCATTTTCACAATATTGATTCTTCCCATCCAAGAACATGGTGTATCTCTCCATCTGTTGGTGTCATCTTAAATTTCTTTCATCAGTGTCTTATAGTTTTCTGCATACAGGTCTTTTGTCTCCCTAGGTAGGTTTATTCCTAGGTATTTTATTCTTTTTGTTGCAATGGTAAATGGGAGTGTTTCCTTAATTTCTCTTTCAGATTTTTCATCATTAGTGTATAGGAATGCAAGAGATTTCTGTACATTAATTTTGTATCCTGCAACTTTACCAAATTCATTGATTAGCTCTAGTAGTTTTCTAGTGGCATCTTTATGATTCTCTATGTATAGTATCATGTCATCTGCAAACAGTGACAGTTTTACTTCTTCTTTTCCAATTTGTATTCCTTTTATTTCTTTTTCTTCTCTGATTGCCGTGGCTAGGACTTCCAAAACTATGTTGAATAATAGTGGCAAGAGTGGACATCCTTGCCTTGTTCCTGATCTTAGAGGAAATGCTTTCAGTTTTTCACAATTGAGAATGATGTTTGCTGTGGGTTTGTCATATATGGCCTTTATTATGTTGAGGTAGGTTCCCTCTATGCCCACTTTCTGGAGAGTTTTTATCATAAAAGGGTGTTGAATTTTGTCAAAAGCTTTTTCTGCATCTACTGAGATGATCATATGGTTTTTATTCTTCAATTTGTTAATATGGTGTATCACATTGATTAATTTGCATATATTGAAGAATCCTTGCATCCGTGGGATAAATCCCACTTGATCATGGTGTATGATCCTTTTAATGTGTTGTTGGATTCTGTTTGCTAGTATTTTGTTGAGGATTTTTGCATCTATATTCATCAGTGATATTGGTCTGTAATTTTCTTTTTTTGTAGTGTCTTTGTCTGGTTTTGGTATCAGGGTGATGGTGGCCTCATAAAATGAGTTTGGGAGTGTTCCTTCCTCTGCAATGTTTTGGAAGAGTTTGAGAAGGATGGGTGTTAGCTCTTCTCTAAATGTTTGATAGAATTCACCTGTGAAGCCATCTGGTCCTGGACTTTTGTTTGTTGGAAGATTTTTAATCACAGTTTCAATTTCATTCCTTGTGATTGGTCTGTTCATATTTTCTATTTCTTCCTGGTTCAGTCTTGGAAGGTTATACCTTTCTAAGAATTTGTCCATGTCTTCCAGGTTGTCCATTTTATCGGCATAGAGTTGCTTGTAGTAGTCTCTTAGGATGATTTGTATTTCTGCGGTGTGTGTTGTAACTTCTCCTTTTTCATTTCTAATTTTATTGCTTTGAGTCCTCTCCCTCTTTTTCTTGATGAATCTGGCTAATGGTTTATCAATTTTGTTTACCTTCTCAAAGAACCAGCTTTTAGTTTTATGGATCTTTGCTGTTGTTTTCTTTGTTTCTATTTCATTTATTTCTGCTCTGATCTTTATGATTTCTTTCCTTCTGCTAACTTTGGGTTTTGTTTGTTCTTCTTTCTCTAGTTCCTTTAGGTGTAAGGTTAGATTGTTTATTTGAGATTTTTCTTGTTTCTTGAGGTAGGCCTGTATAGCTATAAGCGTCCCTCTTACAACTGCTTTTGCTGCATCCCATAGGTTTTGGATCATCGTGGTTTCATTGTCATTTGTCTCTAGGTATTTTTTGATTTCCTCTTTGATTTCTTCAGTGATCTCTTGGTTATTTAGTAACGTATTGTTTAGCCTCCATGTGTTTGTGTTTTTTACGTTTTTTTCCCTGTAATTGATTTCTCATCTCATAGCATTGTGGTCAGAAAAGATGCTTGATATGATTTCAATTTTCTTAAATTTACTGAGGCTTGATTTGTGCCCCAAGATGTGATCTATCCTGGAGAATGTTCTGTGCGCACTTGAGAAGAAAGTGTAATCTGCTGTTTTTGGATGGAATGTCCTATAAATCTCAATTAAATCTATCTGGTCTATTGTGTCATTTAAAGCTTCTGTTTCCTTATTTATTTTCATTTTAGATGATCTGTCCATTGGTGTAAGTGAGGTGTTAAAGTCCCCCACTATTATTGTGTTACTGTCCATTTCCTCTTTTAGAGCTGTTAGCAGTTGTCTTATGTATTGAGGTGCTCCTATGTTGGGTGCATATATATTTATAATTGTTATATCTTCTTCTTGGATTGATCCCTTGATCATTATGTAGTGTCCTTCCTTGTCTCTTGTAACATTCTTTATTTTAAAGTCTATTTTATCTGATATGAGTATTGCTACTCCAGCTTTCTTTTGATTTCCATTTGCATGGAATATCTTTTTCCATCCCCTCACTTTCAGTCTGTATGTGTCCCTAGGTCTGAAGTGGGTCTCTTGTAGACAGCATATATATGGGTCTTGTTTTTGTATCCATTCAGCAAGCCTGTGTCTTTTGGTTGGAGCATTTAATCCATTCACGTTTAAGGTAATTATCGATATGTATGTTCCTATGACCATTTTCTTAATTGTTTTGGGTTTGTTTTTGTAGGTCCTTTTCTTCTCGTGTTTCCCACTTAGAGAAGTTCCTTTAACATTTGTTGTAGAGCTGGTTTGGTGGTGCTGAATTCTCTTATCTTTTGCTTGTCTGTAAAGCTTTTGATTTCTCCATCGAATCTGAATGAGGTCCTTGCCGGGTGGAGTGATCTTGGTTGTAGCTTCTTCCCTTTCATCACTTTAAATATGTCATGCCACTCCCTTCTGGCCTGTAGAGCTTCTGCTGAGAAATCAGCTGTTAACCTTATGGGCGTTCCCTTGTATGTTATTTGTCATTTTTCTCTTGCTGCTTTCAGTAATTTTTCTTTGTCTTTAATTTTTGCCAATTTGATTACTATGTGTCTCAGCGTGTTTCTCCTTGGGTTTATCCTGTATGGGACTCTCTGCGCCTCCTGGACTTGGGTGGCTATTTCCTTTCCCATGTTAGGGAAGTTTTCGACTATAATCTCTTCAAAGATTTTCTCGGGTCCTTTCTCTCTCTCTTCTCCTTCTGGGACCCCTATAATGTGAATGTTGTTGCGTTTAATGTTGTCCCAGAGGTCTCTTAGGCTGTCTTCATTTCTTTTCATTCTTTTTTCTTTATTCTGTTCCACAGCAGTGAATTCCACCATTCTGTCTTGCAGGTCACTTATCCGTTCTTCTGCCTCAGTTATTCTGCTATTGATTCCTTCTACTGTAGTTTTCATTTCAGTTATTGTATTGTTCATCTCTGTTTGCTTGTTCTTTAATTCTTCTAGGTCTTTTTAAAACATTTCTTGCATCTTCTCGATCTTTGCCTCCATTCTTTTTCCGAGGTCCTGGATCATCTTCACTGTCATTATTCTGAATTCTTTTTCTGGAAGGTTGCCTATCTCTACTTCATTTAATTGTGTTTCTGAGGTTTTAGCTTGTTCCTTCATCTGGTACATAGCCCTCTGCTGTTTCATCTTGTCTATCTTTCTGTGAATGTGGTTTTGTTCCACAGGCTGCAGAACTGTAGTCAGAACAAATTTTTAAAGGTACAAAACGGTACGCATGAAAGGTAAGTGTCCCTCCACCCTTGGTCTTCCAACCACCAGTTTTCTTCCCAAGGTAACTGAGGTAACCACTGCTAACAGAGTTTCATTTTTGCAGTCATTGCATTTACAAATATATTTACATATATATATATATATATATATCAGTTCCTTAGTGTCAGACACTTCCAAACTTCAGCTCTTACAAAGAATACTGCACTGAATACTCTTGTTCTTATGGTCTTTCACTCATGTTGGCACATGTTTTAGAAAAGAAACTTAACATGTGTAAATCAGTAGGCATTTACTGAGAGCCTATTGGATATATACTCACAAAGTACCTGTAGTTTTTGCTTCTTTAAAAAAATAAAGAATTCTGATAATTTCTTTTGCCCCCCCTACATCCTGTAACTGAGTTTTACCAAAATTATTATTCCATGTAGGCATAATGTATGTGACAGAATAAAATCAACTAAAGGTTTCGTTCCTTTCCTCAAAAACCTGGAATTAGGCAATTCTAGTAACAGACTACACCTGCATCATAATGTATTATCTATCACATTATTTACTAAACTGTGGCCTACATTTCTGACACCTTGGCTCTGAATGGCTCCTCCCTCCTTAGTGCCCCCAACTCACAGCACCCCTTGGGATACAGGTAAGGATTAAAGAGAAAGAGCTCACAATTCAATAAGCACCCAGTTGAAGGTGTCCTTTATATTGTGATGTTACAGGTTTACACAGCATTACTGGTTATTTTCCTCATTTTGATATCTCCATATTTATTTTCACCGTCAGAATTCAGTAAAAATCTCCTTCTCAACTTGTTTTAAGCCTTTGAGATTTTGTTATTTTTTAATAATAGTACTGACTGGCTTACTTACAAGATCACATCCCCAAAATAAAAATATCAATTGTAACAACTTTGCATGGTAACGGATGGTAACTGGACTTATTGTGGTGATTATTTTAAAATGTATAAAAATATCAAGGGACTTCTCTGGTGGTGCAGTAGGTAGGACCCCGTTCTCCCAATGCAGGGAGCCTGGGTTTGATCCCTGGTCAGGGAACTAGATCCCACATGCATGCCGCAACTAACAGTTTGCCTGCCACACTAAGGAGCCCCCGAGCCGCAACTAACGAGCACACATGCTGCAACTAAGACTCGGCACAACCAAATAAAAATAAATAAATAAATATTAAAAAAATAAAATAGTAGCACCTGGCATTTAAAAATATATATATGTATAGCGAATCATGGGAGTTCCCTGGTGGTCTAGTGGTTAGGATTCGGTGCTTTCACTGCCTTGGCCCAGGTTCAATCCCTGGTTGGGGAACTGAGATGCCGCAAGCCACGCGGTGCGGGAAAAAAAAAAAAAAATTGAATCACTATGTTGTACACTTGAAACTAATGTATTATTGTATGTCACATATAACTTAATTATATATATTTAAATATATATTTATATATATATTTACATAAAATGTTGAGTTGATAAGCCCTTGATGAAAATGCTTACAGTGTGATTTTATAATCAGAGAAAAAGAAAATCTTTTTTTTTTTTTTTTTTAGATTTATTGATTGATTGATTGATTGCTATGTTGGGTCTTCATTTCTGTGCTAGGGCTTTCTCTAGTTGCGGCAAGCGGGGGCCACTATTTTTTTTTTTTTTTTTTTTTTAGAAAATTAATTATTTCTGAGATATACATTTTAAAGTAATAACTAGGATTATTACATATAACATTATACCAGAACATATAAGATTTTTAGAAATTTCATGTCATGTCTGAAACATTTATATTAACATATTTCCATACATATTTCCATACACATACAAATATAAGATTTTTAGAAATTTCATGTAATGTCTGAAACATTTATATTAACATATTTCCATACATATTTCCATACACATACAAATATAAGATTTTTAGAAATTTCATGTGATGTCTGAAACATTTATATTAACATATTTCCATACAAATAACCCAATGAAAGTTTAGTATTAGTTGTTTTGTTTGTTTTTTTATACTGCAGGTTCTTATTAGGCATCAATTTTATACACATCAGTGTATACATGTCAATCCCAATCGCCCAATTCAGCACACCACCATCCCCACCTCACCGCAGTTTTCCCCCCTTGGTGTCCATATGTCCATTCTCTACATCTGTGCCTCAACTTCTGCCCTGCAAACTGGCTCATCTGTACCATTTTTCTAGGTTCCACATACATGCGTTAATATACGATATTTGTTTTTCTCTTTCTGACTTACTTCACTCTGTATGACAGTCTCTAGATCCATCCACGTCTCAACAAATGACTCAATTTCGTTCCTTTTTATGGCTGAGTAATATTCCATTGTATATATGTACCACATCTTCTTTATCCATTCGTCTGTTGATGGGCATTTAGGTTGCTTCCATGACCTGGCTATTGTAAATAGTGCTGCAATGAACATTCGGGTGCATGTGTCTTTTTGAATTACGGTTTTCTCTGGGTATATGCCCAGTAGTGGGATTGCTGGGTCATATGGTAATTCTATTTTTAGTTTTTTAAGGAACCTCCATATTGTTCTCCATAGTGGCTGTATCAATTTACATTCCCACCAACAGTGCAAGAGGGTTCCCTTTTCTCCACACCCTCTCCAGCATTTGTTGTTTGTAGATTTTCTGATGATGCCCATTCTAACAGGGGTGAGGTGATACCTCATTGTAGTTTTGATTTGCATTTCTCTAATAATTAGTGATGTTGAGCATCTTTTCATGTGCTTCGTGGCCGTCTGGATGTCTTCTTTGGAGAAATGTCTATTTAGGTCTTCTGCCCATTTTTGGATTGGGGTGTTTGTTTCTTTAATATTGAGCTGAATGAGCTGTTTATATATTTTGGAGATTAATCCTTTGTCCGTTGATTCATCTGCAAATATTTTCTCCCATTCTGAGGGTTGTCTTTTCGTCTTGTTTATGGTTTCCTTTGCTGTGCAAAAGCTTTGAAGTTTCATTAGGTCCCACTTGTTTATTTTTGTTTTTATTTCCATTACTCTAGGAGGTGGATCAAAAAAGATCTTGCTGTGATTTATGTCAAAGAGTGTTCTTCCTATGTTTTCCTCTAAGAGTTTTATAGTGTCCAGTCTTATATTTAGGTCTCTAATCCATTTTGAGTTTATTTTTGTGTATGGTGTTAGGGAGTATTCTAATTTCATTCTTTTACATGTAGCTGTCCAGTTTTCCCAGCACCACTTATTGAAGAGACTGTCTTTTCTCCATTGTATATCTTTGCCTCCTTTGTCATAGATTAGTTGACCATAGGTGCGTGGGTTAATCTCTGGGCTTTCTATCTTGTTCCATTGATCTGTGTTTCTGTTTTTGTGCCAGTACCATATTGTCTTGATTACTGTAGCTTTGTAGTATAGTCTGAAGTCAGGGAGTCTGATTCCTCCAGCTCCATTTTTTTGCCTCAAGACTGCTTTGGCTATTCGGGGTCTTTTGTGTCTCCATACAAATTTTAAGATGATTTGTTCTAGCTTCGTAAAAAATGCCATTGGTAATTTGATAGGGATTGCATTGAATCTGTAGATTGCTTTGGGTAGTATACTCATTTTCACAATGTTGATTCTTCCAATCCAAGAACATGGTGTATCTCTCCATCTGTTGGTATCATCTTTAATTTCTTTCATCAGTGTCTTATACTTTTCTGCATACAGGTCTTTTGTCTCCCTAGGTAGGTTTATTCCTAGGTATTTTATTCTTTTTGTTGCAATGGTAAATGGGAGTGTTTCCTTAATTTCTCTTTCAGATTTTTCATCATTAGTGTATAGGAATGCAAGAGATTTCTGTGCATTAATTTTGTATCCTGCAACTTTACCATATTCATTGATTAGCTCTAGCAGTTTTCTGGTGGCAGTTTTAGGATTCTCTATGTATAGTATCATGTCATCCGCAAACAGTGACAGTTTTACTTCTTCTTTTCCAATTTGTATTCCTTTTATTTCTTTTTCTTCTCTGATTGCCATGGCTAGGACTTCCAGAACTATGTTGAATAATAGTGGTGAGAGTGGACATCCTTGTCTCGTTCCTGATCTTAGAGGAAATGCTTTCAGTTTTTCACCATTGAGAATGATGTTTGCTGTGGGTTTGTCATATATGGCCTTTATTATGTTGAGGTAGGTTCCCTCTATGCCCACTTTCTGGAGAGTTTTTATCAGAAATGGGTGTTGAATTTTGTCGAAAGCTTTTTCTGCATCTATTGAGATGATCATATGGTTTTTATTCTTCAATTTGTTAATATGGTGTATCACATTGATTGATTTGCGTATATTGAAGAATCCTTGCATCCCTGGGATAAATCCCACTTGATCGTGGTGTATGATCCTTTTAATGTGTTGTTGGATTCTGTTTGCTAGTATTTTGTTGAGGATTTTTGCATCTATATTCATCAGTGATATTGGTCTGTAATTTTCTTTTTTTGTAGTGTCTTTGTCTGGTTTTGGTATCAGGGTGATGGTGGCCTCATAAAATGAGTTTGGGAGTGTTCCTTCCTCTGCAATGTTTTGGAAGAGTTTGAGAAGGATGGGTGTTAGCTCTTCTCTAAATGTTTGATAGAATTCACTTGTGAAGCCATCTGGTCCTGGACTTTTGTTTGTTGGAAGATTTTTAATCACAGTTTCAATTTCATTCCTTGTGATTGGTCTGTTCATATTTTCTATTTCTTCCTGGTTCAGTCTTGGAAGGTTATACCTTTCTAAGAATTTGTCCATGTCTTCCAGGTTGTCCATTTTATCGGCATAGAGTTGCTTGTAGTAGTCTCTTAGGATGATTTGTATTTCTGCGGTGTGTGTTGTAACTTCTCCTTTTTCATTTCTAATTTTATTGCTTTGAGTCCTCTCCCTCTTTTTCTTGATGAATCTGGCTAATGGTTTATCAATTTTGTTTACCTTCTCAAAGAACCAGCTTTTAGTTTTATGGATCTTTGCTATTGTTTTCTTTGTTTCTATTTCATTTATTTCTGCTCTGATCTTTATGATTTCTTTCCTTCTGCTAACTTTGGGTTTTGTTTGTTCTCCTTTCTCTAGTTCCTTTATTTACATAAAATGTTGAGTTGATAAGCCCTTGATGAAAATGCTTACAGTGTGATTTTATAATCAGAGAAAAAGAAAATCTTTTTTTTTTTTTTTTAGATTTATTGATTGATTGATTGATTGCTATGTTGGGTCTTCATTTCTGTGCTAGGGCTTTCTCTAGTTGCGGCAAGCGGGGGCCGCTCTTCATCATGATGCGCGGGCCTCTCACTATTGTGGCCTCTCTTGTTGCGGAGCACAGGCTCCAGACGCGCAGGCTCAGTAGTTGTGGCTCACGGGCCTAGCTGCTCCGCGGCATGTGGGATCTTCCCAGACCAGGGTTCGAACCCGTGTCCCCTGCATTAGCAGGCAGATTCTCAACCACTGCACCACCAGGGAAGCCCGAAAAAGAAAATCTTAAAAGGAAGTGCCCAACCAAACATCCTCATGTTTTTCTTATTATAAAAACTAACACAAACTTCACATTCCTGTTTTCAAATTAATTTTTATTTACATCAGTGTTGTACATCCTCATGAGTTTTGGCTTTTTTAAAAGGACATAGTATTCCAAGTTTTTAACAAAAAAGTGGAAGACTTGCCTCATACCTCCCTCTGCCTAGAGGTCAATATGGTAAAACATTTAGCTATTTCTTCTTGTATTTTTCACCATTTTTCTAAATGATGTTTGTACTTCAGAACTTCTTTTAAGTTTAATGTATTGCACCGCTGTATCCGCACTAAAGCCTTGATCAAACAATAACAAAATGGCAAGAATACATCATCCAGGCCTGAATAAAAGCCAAGTCTAAGTTTCACCAATGAGACAATGCAAAAATAAAAACAAAAAATGAGTTTAGGGCCATATATGTATATATTACATATGAATATAGTATATATATTATATGTAAAATAGTCAAATGCCTACATGTAATACTTAAATTTCATTATTTAGTTATATATAAAATGATCAAATGACATGTAATATTCAACTTTTTAAATTTACTTCAACATACATATTTAAAATACTGTATTATGAAAAACCGTATTAATTTAAGATTAGTGCTACTCTTCCATTGTATGAGAAACTTTGTAAGGTTACAAGTATGAGGCATCTACATTTTTTTCTAAAGGATGATCTGGGGAAAAACTTTGCTTTATATTTGAACATACATAATACTTCCTCAATTTGGGAATTCTTCAATCATTTTAATTTTTTAAATCATTTTCACAATTTATTCTCTTTTTTAAGTTGTATGTATATTTTTTAAACAGATTATTTTTAAAATGTATTTATTTATTATTTTTTTCTTGGCTGTGTTGGGTCTTCGTTTCCGTGCGAGGGCCTTCTCTAGTTGTGGCAAGCGGCGGCCACTCTTCATCGCGGTGCGCAGGCCTCTCACTATCGTGGCCTCTCCTGTTGCAGAGCACAGCCTCCAGACGCGCAGGCTCAGTAATCGTGGCTCACGGGCCCAGCCGCTCCGCGGCATATGGGATCTTCCCAGACCAGGGCCCGAACCCATGTCCCCTACATTGGCAGGCAGATTCTCAACCACTGCGCCACCAGGGAAGCCCTAAGTTGTATACTGATTAGAAAAGTCTTCATTACTTATTTTAATAAATATTAGCAGCCTTTTGGGGGTATTATTTAATATAGGTAAGCATGTGTTTTGAGAAAAGTAGAGTGCACTTATTTATTTCTACTCTTTTCCCCAAAACAAACGTTTCAACTTGCTGCAGGACTTCCCTGGTGGTGCAGTGGTTAAGAACCCGCCTGCCAATGCAGGGGACATGGGTTCGATCCCTGGTCCGGGAAGATACCACATGCCTCAGAGCAACAAAGCCCATGCGCCATGACTACTGAGCCTGTGCTCTAGAGCCCACGAGCCACAACTACTGAAGCCCACGTGCTGCAACTACTGAAGCCCACGAACCTAGAGCCCGTGCTCTGCAACAAGAGAAGCCCCCGCTTGCCACAACTAGAGAAAGCCCACGTGCAGAAACGAAGGCCCAATGCAGCCAAAAATAATTAATTAATTAATTAATTTTAAAAATTTAAACTTGTTGCAGCATCTTATGATAGGGTGTATTTTTAATGTTCACTGGGTTTTTCCCTCTAATGATAAAGGTAATAAAAATTATGTTGGGACCACTGGCTAGTATTTTGAAGAAATGATAAATGATAAAGCTAGAGCCATTCCTCCTTATATCAAAATAAATTACAGATAACCAAATAACCCAGAAGCCATAGGGAAAAAATTAATAAACATGACTATGCAAAAATTAAGCACATGTGGGTCTCTCACCTTCTGAGATGGCCTACACTCTCTCTGTGGAGTGTTTCTCTCTAAATAAATCCACTTCTTACCTTAAAAGAAAAAAAAAGGACTTCCCTGGTGATCCAGTGGTTAAGAATCCCCCTTCCAATGCAGAGAAAGCGGGTTCAATCCCTGGTTGGATTAATATCCCACATGCCAAGGGGCAACTAAGACCACACACTCTAGAGCCCATGCGCCACAACCAGAGAGACTGCGCCGCAACAAAAGATCCCGTGTGCCGCAACTAAGACCTGACACAGCCAAATAAATAAATAAATATTTTAAAAATAATAATAATAAAGGATTTTCTCTAAAAAAAAATTAAGCACATGTGTGTGGCATAAAAATACAAAAGCAAAATCAGGAGATAAATAATGTACAAGGAAAAAAATTTCACAATTCCCATAACAGACAAAAGGCTGACTTCCCCAGTTTAAAAAAAGTGTAAACAAATCAGTAAGAAAAAGATTAACAGGACTTCCCTGGTGGCACAGTGGTTAAGAATCCATCTGCCAGTGCAGGGGCACGGGTTCGAGCCCTGGCCTGGTAAGATCCCACATACCGCAGAGCAACTAAGCCTGTGCGCCACAACTACTGAGCCTGCGCTCTAGAGCCCGCGTACCACAACTACTGAAGCCTGTGCACCTAGAGCTCGTGCTCCACAACAAGAGAAGCCACCACAATGAGAAGCCGCGCACTGCAACTAAGAGTAGCCCCCGCTCGCCACAACTAGGGAAAGCCCACGTGCAGGAACAAAGACCCAATGCAGCCAAAAATAAATAAATAAATTTATTTAAAAAAAAAAAATTAACAACCCAACAGAAAATTGGGTCAAGAATCTGACTACTTTCAGAAACATAAATAGCCAATAAACATATAACTATAAGCGCAACCTCAATCATAATTATGAAACTGCTAATCACTCAAAGGAAGATAAATTGTTCACCTCTCAGAGAAGCAAAATGTCTAAAGTTTGATAATACCCGGTGCTAGAGCAGAAGTGAGAAAGTAAACACCTTCATACATTGTCGGATATGAGTGTAAATTGGTACAATTTAGCAATTTGGTGGTATTTATCAACTTTTATAAAACTTATATCTTGTTGACTGGATAATTTTTCTCTACAAATTTACCCTGTGATGTACACCAAAATATGTTCAAGGAGGTCATTGCAAAATTCTTTGCAACAGAAAAAAATTGGAAACAACCAAAATGTCCCTCAGTGGGATGGAGAAGAGATCAGTGGATGAATAAAGTACGATATTTGTATTATGAACTACTACTATAAAGCCATTAACAAAAGAGTAAGATAACTCTTTTTGTGTGGTATGGAGAGATCTGTATGATGGATTATCACATGAAAAAGGAAGGTTGAGAAGAGTATGATAGCATTATCTCTTCTGTGCACTTTTTCATAATTCATATATTTATTGAAAAAAAAATCCCTGTAAAAGTGGACCCCTGCATTTCAAAACCGTTCTGTTCAAGGGTCAACTGTGTGTACATTTGCACCTGATTTTTTTCTTTAAAAATCATATATGTGGATTCCTTTTCAGAAAGGGAGCTGGGCAGGTACAGAAGAAAGGCTTTTAGCTTCAGCTTACATCTTTCTGAACTGTTTGTACGAAGTCAATACAGTCATCTCACCACTTTTGTTTTCTTCTTTATGCTTTTTTGGTATGCTTTTTAAAAGAGCAAATATAATTTAACTTACAAATGCTGGTTTAAAAAAAAACTCTTTAAAAATACATAGTACAAAATATATCACAGAAATCACATAGAAGTTTTTAACATCGCTGAAGTTCTTTGCACCTCAAGACGCACAGCGTCAGAGGCCCAACCTCAGGACCAGAAAAACCGCCCAGTCTCCTCGGCCCTGGGCCTACAACTCCCACAAGGCATCGCGAAAACTGCGTGTAAAGGAGCGACAGGAGACAGCCCAGTTACTTCCAGTCTCCAGGAAACGTCCCTCCGGAAGTGCTTTTTTTTTTTTTAACGTCACAGGTCGTAGGCTTTAAGTGGGAAGAAAAAAGCTAACTCTGCTCAAAAGTAAAGGAGAAAGGCTGAAAGGTAAGAGTTTACAAGCCCCAGAAGCTCCGAACGAGGACAGAAATTAGGCAGCCCATAGGTGAGCTCTGCGCGGCCAGCTACCAGAGTCGTTCTCAGATGTGCAGGTCTCCTCCTGCTTCTCCCTTTTCCTTCCAGTCTCACGCTAAGTTCTGTTGTGCAGGGCAAAATCGGCACCTTTCCCTTGCGGTTCTTCGGAACCCGAGCTTCCAAGGCGCTAAACCCCAGGTTCCAGAAAGTGCCTGCAACAATTCGTTCTCATTTCCCTGCTCCTGGCTCAGGCTGGGGTTTTGGACACCAGCTGAGCTCGCTGATAAAAAGGCCTAGTTTCCGATTTAGCTCCTACCTCCCAACGTCTTTTCCTCAGAATCTGCTGCTCTGTTCCAACATAAGATCCAGTGGAAAGAAAACGGAACCTGCCAGGACCTTAGCCTCCCTATGTTTTAGTCCTTTCATTTTATTAGGCTGCCTGATAAAATCCCTCCCTGACTGCCAGAGCAAAACAGCATTCTGAGACAGGAACAGGATATATTTAAAATTTAAAAAAAAAAAAGAGTGTTTCTGCTAAGTCAGGCATAGAATCTGTAAATGATTCGTTAAAGGCTGTTGAAACATTGCTTTGAGGTTTTAATCAAGTGCAAAGTGCAATGACAAATGATAGTAATTCACTTGTTAATGTGTGCGAATATCGATAGTGGGGGACGGGAGTAAATGGGAACTCTGCTTAGTTTGGCTGTGAACCTAAAACTGCTCTGAAAAATTCTTTATTTTTTAAAAATAACGGTAATAACAGGAAGTATAATCACCATTATTGAGCTCCTACTATGTTCCATTGGTAAAGCTAGCATTTGAACCGTGCTGTGTCTGACTCCAAAGCTCATAGTGAATAAAATGCATAAAAACATTGCATCAGATTATCTGGCCAGAATTTAGGCATTTCAGAAAATGCACTTGACAAGGCTGTTAGGAGAGCTGATTTCTCGTATCAGCTCTCTACTGGCTCCTTGTTGACCCACGCACGCTTCCTTGATTTGAGAAGGAGGATGTCAGATCAGAGCAATGATTCTCAAACTTAAAAGTGCACACGAATCACCTGGTGATTTGGTGAAGATAAAACATCTGCTTCAGGATGTCTAGGTGAGGTCTGAGATTCTGCATTTCTGACAAGCCCCCAGGTGAAGTCCCTGTTAATCCAGGGGCCACACTTGGAATAGCAGAGGACAGGATGATCTCTGAGGTCCTTTCAAGTTCTAACACTCTCACAGTAGATCGTTCTTTCCCCCTCTAACCTTAGCACCTTTGCTCTTAAGGAAGTATTGAAGGATCTGTCAAAAAGGAGAGTGACAGAAGTAAAGATTCCTAACTGAAGCCAAAATATGAAAATAAAAAATAACTTTATAATGTCTCTGGAAAGATACCCAGGAAACCCATAAGAGTAGCTGCCTTCAGGGAGGCAGACTTGATGGCTCAGGTACAGGAATGGCAGGTAAACTTTACTGTGTACTTTTATACCTTTCTCACTTTTACTATGTGTGTGTGTGTTCTCTCTTTTTAAAAAATAATTCATTTTTGTGCTCGCTTCGGCAGCACATATACTAAAATTGGAACAATACAGAGAAGATTACCATGGCCCCTACGCAAGGATGACACGCAAATTCGTGAAACGTTCCATATTTTTAGTCATGTACCACAATGTTCATTGCAGCTCTATTTACAATAGCCAGGACATGCAAGCAACCTACATGTCCATGGACAGATGAATGGATAAAGAAGATGTGGCACATGTATACAATGGAATATTACTCAGCCATAAAAAGGAACGAAATTGAGTTATTTGTAGTGAGGTGGATGGACCTAGAGTCTGTCATACAGAGTGAAGTAAGTCAGAAAGAGTAAAACAAATACCTTATGCTAACACATATATATGGAATCTAAAAAAAAGGTCATGAAGAACCTGGGGCAAGATGGGAATAAAGACGCAGACCTACTAGAGAATGGACTTGAGGACACTGGGAGGGGGAAGAGTAAGCTGGGACAGAGTGAGAGAGTGGTAGTGTATATATGGACATATATACACTACCAAATGTAAAATAGATAGCTAGTGGGAAGCAGCCGCATAGCACAGGGAGATCAGCTCGGTGCTTTGTGACCAGCTAGAGGGGTGGGATAGGGAGGGTGGGAGGGAGGGAAACGCAAGAGGGAAGAGATATGGGGATATATGTATATGTATAAGTGATTCACTTTGTTATAAAGCAGAAACTAACACACCATTGTAAAGCAATTATACTCCAATAAAAACGTTAAAAAATCATTTTTAATTATCATAGAAAAGTGGTTAATATGCCACTTGTTAGTGAGGCAGAAGTCACTGAGTTATTAGTTTGGACCTACTATTACTGTAACAGATTTCTTTTAAACAGAAATTCCTTGAACAGTCACTTGATTATGTTTGGGAAACAAGCACTTGAATATCTCCCTGACATTTCAGCTTTTTTCCCCTCTTCTCAAATAGAATTGCAGTGGAGTATATTGGTTAATATAGTAGTCAAATCAGATATGATGGTAGTTTTAGGAAAATAGTGACTTAAGTGCATGAAACTGGGCCAAATAACTCATGAGATAACTTCTGGCAGTAAGATCTGAGATTATCTGGTCCTATGAGTTCTGATTCCCAGAACCTAGACCAGTGATCCTCTAGTCTGGCTACACATTAAAATCACTTGGTGGGGAATTCCCTGGCGGTCCAGTGGTTAGGACTCTGGGCTTCCACTGCAAGGGGCCCGGGTTTGATCCCACAAGCTGGTGGCCCGGCCAAAAAAAATCACCTGGTGAATATACGTATATACACACACACATATACATACACATATATGTATATACATATATACACACATACCAGTGCCAGGACCCTTCTGTAGATCAATTAAAATGGAGTTTCTAGGGGCGGGGCATGGATTTTTTTTTTTTTAAAGCTATGGCCAGTGATTATAATGTGCATCAAGGTATGACCTAGACCAAGGATATTAATCTGATACTCAGGAAATATGAATGGAATAAAAACAAGAAACTTGGCCTTCCCTGGTGGCACAGTGGTTAAGAATCCACCTGCCAATGCAGGGGACACGAGTTCAAGCCCTGGTCCGGAAAGATCCCACATGCCATGGAGCAACCAAGCCCGTGCACCACAACTACTGAGCCTGTGCTCTAGAGCCCGCATGCCACAACTACTGAAGCCCGCACACCTAGAGCCCGTGCTCCGCAACAAGAGAAGCCACCACAATGAGAAGACCGTGCACTGCAACGAAGAGTAGCCCCCTCTCACTGCAACTAGAGAAAGCCCACGTGCAGCAACAAAGACCCAATGCAGCCAGAAAAATAATAACGATAATAATAAAATAAAATAAATATATTTTAAAAAACAAACTTTTAATGAATACTTTCTGTGTCCTAGGCCCCATTGTTCTCTTTAGTAAATTCAGAGAATCCATTTGATTCAGTGATAAATTCACAGATACTGTGTGATTCTGTAAAAGCCCCCACTTGCCAGATAAATGTTTGCCAAAAGGAATTGAAATCTAAATATAGAATAATACTCATGAGCAGCTTCACGGCTGAGCAAAAATCTCTGAGTACTTGGTTCGTGCCTAGCACTGTGAGAGATGTAAATGAAATCTGTTTTAGCAGTTCCTCACAAGGAACTTGCATTGCAGTTAAAGAGACAAGATTGAACTTGTGACCCACTGATCAAATCAGTCCTACCAAACCATGTTCCTAAAATGTGAAATCATTGCCAACATTTTTTTAAACATCTTTATTGGAGTATAATTGCTTTACATTGTTGTGTTAGTTGCTGGTATAACAAAGTGAATCAGCTCTACGTATACATATATCCCCATATCCCCTCTCTCTTGCATCTCCCTCCACTCTCCCTATCCCACCCCTCTAGGTGGTCACAAAGCACTGAGCTGATCTTCCTGTGCAACATTTTTAAATTGGGAGATTTTGCATAAAATTCCAGGCTTCTACCTTCTCTTGAAAAATTGAAAGATCTGATGATTTGGGATTCACTTACCATTCCCAACGGCAGCATTTGTCTGGAGCTGAGCTGGGAACACCCCCATTAGATGGGGCCCATGCTGTTGAGTTTGTCACAGTCTCCTAACTCTTGCTCTCTGATACTGAGGCCAAGTGTCAGTTGCCAGGCATTATCACAAATCTTTGTAAGAGGAAAGTGAAATATTTTTGATTCCTACTTTATCAAATGTAGAACAAAAAATAGAGCACAAAAGCCCCATGTTTCAAGAAAAACAAGGGAGGACATATCCCTTTGAGAAAATAAAGACAGTTATGGGGCTTCCTAGGTGGCGCAGTGGTTAAGAATCTGCCTGCCAATGCAGGGGACAAGGGTTCGAGCCCTGGTCTGGGAAGATCCCACGTGCTGCGGAGCAACTAAGCCCATGTGCCACAACTACTGAGCCCATGTGCCACAACTACTGAAGCCTGCACACCTAGAACCTATGCTCTTCAACAAGAGAAGCCACTGCAATGAGAAGCCCACGCACCGCAACGAAGAGTAGCCCCTGCTCACCACAACTAGAGAAAGCCTGCACGCAGCAACGAAGACCCAATGCAGCTAAAAATTAAATAAATAAAAATCAATTTATATATATATATAAAAGACTATTATGTCAGGTTCTCTGTACTCACATCCTGGTGCCTATATACATCTGAATTTATGCCCTGTGATCTACACTGATTATATAGTCAATATCTATCCAAATAAAAAACTATATTCAGTTATCGATTGCTGGCTAAATGTCTATGGTCTAGAGTCAGACAGGGATTCAACTGCAAGCTACCACTTAGCAGCACTGATCCTACTTTATGCCCCAATGCCTCAGGTCTACCTTCTCCATCTGTATGAGGTGGGTAATAACAGGACCACCTCACAGGATTGATTTGAGGATTGAACAAGGTAACATTAATTAACATGGTGTCTGGTACCCAGTGACAGCTCCCTAAACGTCAGCTATTTTTATCCTGGTCAGGAAATGCCAAGGGATGAGCTACGGAGGGGGCAAAGCAAGTTGTCGGGGGAAGCTATGTAGAAGGGGTAGGCTGACCAAGAAGGGTGGAAGATGTAGCTCGTCCAGGTGGAGAGAAGACAGGGCATTATAGGCCTGAGGGAAGGCTGAGAAGAGATGGTGTAACCAGGGCCTGGATGTTTAAGCCACACAGTTGTAAGACTACTGCACTGGAGCGTTTTCCTCATGTTTTGATTTTAAAATCTGGAGACTTTGCTGGCCCCTGCTTTATGGTATACAGTAGGTGACTAACAATCACTGTAGCGATTTTTGGATTTTTCCCACTCACCATGTGGCAAGGATTACACGATTTCAAGAATTCAGACTTCTGAGTATTTCAGAGTTCATTAACGATACTTTAGCTCTCACCATGGGATGCTTGTGCTTAGACACTGTCACCAGCACTGCCCCACAGCTGCCACTAGAGGGACTAGGACCAAAGGAATCATCAAGCTTCTAGGTACAAAATTCACTTTCCTAGATTCCTACTTCAACACTCTATTAACATTTTTTTCCTTTGAAGCATATTTCTTTTATGCACTTTAAAGTACTTTTAAAAATCCAAATCCTGCTGGAATAAAGGAAATTAGAGTCCTACTAACCATTATCCCCACAAAATAGCCACTTAATAACGTTAATAAGATTTTATGTGTCCTTCTGGATATTTTCAATTTATATACAAACGTACGTATTATTCTTTTATTTAAACCCGTGATTTGTCCCCTGACTACCACTCTGACTTCATCTCCTACCACTCTCTGCCTGCTCTACAGACTATATTCTAGATCTTCAAACTTGCCAACTTGTTCCATTCTCAAGACCTTTGCACTCGCTACATTATCTTCCTGGACCACTCTCTTCTCCCAGGTTGTCCTCACTCAGGGGTTAGTTCATAGGTTATTTCCTCAGAGAGATCTTTGTGACACCCATCAAGTAACTATTCCCCGACCCAAGTCACTCCCCATCACCATGTTTTATTTTCTTCTATCACTGTTTGAAATTACCTTGTTTATTTATGTGCTTGCCTACCTACTCATTACTAAAATGTAATCTCCATGATAGCAGGAACCTTGGCTGCCTTATTTTCTTCCATATCACTAGTATCTAGAGCATAAATTAAGGACCTAAAAGTATTCGTTAATTGAATAAGTACATGAAAGAGTGCTGTACTTACTATTCTGTAACTTTTTTATTTCACTTAAAGTATCTGAGATGATAAGGTTTATAGAGAGTTCAGAACAAATGGAAGCATGTCCCCAAAAATGAAATAGATGGGAAAAATGAAAACTAGAAAATAGGGGATGTAAAAAAAAAAAAAAAAGTATCTTGTATAAGTTGTATTTTATTTACTGTAGATAAGCTTTATTCTTTTATTTCAGTCATATTCTTAATTTTTTAATTTAATTTATTCTGGTTAGATATTCAAAAGCCTCAAAAAACAATGTAAGAGGTATTCAGTGAGAAGTCTGACATCCATTTCTGCCTAATATCTACTTAGTTCCTACTCAATCAGGTAACCATTTATATTATATTAGTTTTTGTGTATCCTTCTTTATGCAAACACACACATACATATATTTTTTTATTCTTATTTTCTTCCCTTTTTTGCACAAAACAGTAGCATATTATATATATACTGTTCTGCACCTTCATTCTTTTAACAGCTGCACGGTATTCATAATTTATATGGATCTATCATTTATTTTGCTCAATTCTCTATTGATTGACTTTTGGTTGTTTTCAATTTTTGTTATTGTAATCAATGTTTTGGTAATCATTTTTATGCTTGATAACTGTACAGTGGCATAAATTCCTGGGAGTGGTATGACTAAATCAATAGGTGTGTGTATGTGTGTGTGTGTGTGTGTGTGTATATATATATATATATATATATATATATATATATATACACCTACTGATATAGGTTCATATATATATAGAATCATGAAACGTCTTACCAGATTTCCCTCCAAGAAGGCTGCCTCAATTTCTACTCCCACCAGCAGTGTACAAGAGCACCAACTTCCCCACACCCTCGCCGAGTCCTAAATATTATAGGCTTGAAAATGTTTGCCAATCTGATGGATGAAAAATGGTTGTTGTTCTTATTTTCATTTCTCTAAGTATGCATGAAGTTGAATACCTTTTCATATTTTTAAAATAGGTTTATCGATGTAAGTTCACATAACCGTGTAATTCACCCACTTAAAGTATACAGTTGAATGGTTTTTAGTATATTCACAACCATCAACACAGTTGCACAGAGGTGCAACCATCACCGCAGTTAATTTTTTTTTTTATTAATTTTTATTGGAGTATAGTTGATTTACAATGTTGTGTTAGTTTCTGCTGTACAGCAAAGTGAATCAGTTATACATACACATATATCTACTCTTTTAGATTCTATTCCCATATAGGTCATTACAGAGTAGTGAGTAGAGTTCCCTGTGCTATACAGTAGGTTCGTATTAGTTATCTATTTTATATATAGTAGTGTGTATTTGGCAATCCCAACCTCCTAATTTATCCCTACCCCCCCCCCACAGTCAATTTCAGAATGTTTGCGTCACCTCAAAAAGAAGCCCGTATCCTTTAGATGACAGTCCCCATCCCTCCATTACCCCCAGATCTAAGAAACCACAAATCTACTTTCTCTATAGATTTGCATTTTCTGGACATTGCATATAAATGGAATCATATAATAAGTAGGTTTTTGTGAGAGACTTCTTTCACTTAGTATTAACAATTTTAAGATTCATCCATGTTGTATCATGCTTTGGTACTTCATTCCCTTTTATGGCCAAATAATATTCCATGGTATGAATAAACATTTTTAAATCCATTTGTCAGTTGATGGACATTTGTGTTGTTTCCACCATATATATATATATTTAACAGCATAGAATTTTAGAGTGGGCAAAGGCCCTAGAATTGTGACAATAAGACTACACTTAACAAATAGTCTCCTTAATTACTATAATTGAGAGTCAGTTCTGGTGGGTAAAACATTAGCCTAGGAAGCACAACACTAAAAATATCAACCTTACCACAGGAGGGTTCTCTGTATAATTTTAATGTTTTTCTTCTTTGAGCCTTAGTTTCTGTATTAGTCAGCTCAGGCTGCCTTAACAAAAACCATACACTGGGTGGCTTAAACAACAGGAATTTATTTCTCACAGTTCTAGAGGCTGGGAAGTCTAAGATCAAGGTGCCAGCCAATTTGGTTCCCTGGTAAGAGACTTCTCTCTTGCAGACGACCACCTTCTCACTGTCCTCACATGGCAGAAAGTGGGAGCACTGGTCTCTCTTCCTCTAATAAGTCTTCCCATAAGGACATTAATCCCATCATGGAGACAACACCCTCATGACCTCATCTAAACCTAATTACCCGCTAAAGGCCCCACCTCCAAATACCATCACATTGAGTGTTAGGGTTTCATTGTATGATTTTGGGGGGACACAAACATTCAGTCCATAACAGTTTCCCAAATGTAAATTGACGTCTACCTACACGTCTACTAAGGAAGAATGAAATAGCATCAAGCTCTTTTAATTTCTTAGAGAAATGCTTACCACTACTGTGCTCTTTAAGAAAAAAAAGGAAGGAGAAGAAACTAATAAATATGATATCTTCTACATAGTTCCTGTGGAATATATACCTCAAATATCAATTATTCCCTGATAGTATGTCTACCGTTAAGGGTTTTTTTAAAATATATTTATTTATTTGTTTGTTTTTGGCTGCGTTGGGTCTTCGTTTCTTCGCGCAGGCTTTCTCTAGTTGTGGCGAGCGGGGGCTACTCTTCGTTGTGGTGTGCGGGCTTCTCATTGCAGTGGCTTCTCTTTGCTGCAGAGCATGGGCTCTAGGTGCGCAGGCTTCAGTAGTTGTGGCACGTGGGCTTCAGTAGTTGTGACTCGTGGGCTCTAGAGCGCAGGCTCAGTAGTTGTGGCTCGAAGGCTCTAGAGTGCAGGCTCAGTAGTTGCGGCGCACAGGCTTAGTTGCTCCACAGCATGTGGGATCTTCCCGGACCAGGGCTTGAACCCATGTCCCCTGCATTGGCAGGCAGATTCTTAACCACTGTGCCACCAGGGAAGTCCTATACCATTAAGTTTTTATCACAGACTAAAGCAAGCAGTCTGACTTATAAATAGATAATTTTCTAAGTAAGATAATTTAAATGCAATAAGCTTTTACCTGGAAGATAGTCTATGAAGTATCACAAAATGAGGAACCACAGGCCATGCCTATTAGATTCATAGAATCGTATTATAGTGTTTCTCAACACATACTTTGGATAATACAGGGTTGAGACTGTGTCATACAATGCAAGACATTTAACATTCCTGGTGCTCTGAACTAATAACTGCCGATAGTGGTCTCCAAGTATTGTGGAACTGTGGAAAATACCCCCATATATTTCCACGTGCTCCGTGGAGGAGAGGCAGTACTGATGAAATGTTCTAGTCCAGATCCTGCATTTTATAAATGAGGAGATGGGTTACAGGTCCAGAGAAGTCAGCCAACTAGGTGATCTGACTCCTTCCCGAGTGTTCTTTCCATTGTTGTATATAACACACATTCCTCACTCTCACTATTCACGATTAAAGAGGAGCAGCTCTCCTTCGGAATCCCACTCTTACCTGCCCACATCTTTCTTGCCTTTCTTCCCCATCTCTTTTTTTTTTTATCATTTTGCAACTCAGTAGATTCAAGAGTAAAATTAAACCATTTTATTCATTTATTTTATCAAATATTTATTGAACACTTAATATGTTTCAGGCTCTGGACTATGAGCTGGAAATACAGTGGTGAACAAAATAGACATGGCCCCTACCCTTGTGGGTAAAGTGAAGGAGATAGACAGTTTTAAAGTAGAATAAATACATGTAACTAAGGTCCAGCATACCATGCGGCACAGGCAAAAGTTTTTAAAACAAATATGTGTAAATATATAATTACTAACTGTGATAGTGACAGAAATGAAAACCTAAGGAGAACCTAATTTAGAATTGGGGCACCAGGGAATGCCTCTGAGAGGAGGTAATATTTAAGACAACGCCTGAAAGTGAGTGGGAGTTAACAGGGGAATACAGCTGAGCCAAGTCCCCAGGTAGGAAGGAACTAGGAAGGGTAACCAGGGTCGCTAGATCACCATCATAGTAAGCACGGGAGAGAGTTGGGAGGCAGTGCTGGAGGATTAAGAGGGATACAGGCCCTTTCTGGACACAAGGAGAAATCTGGATTTTATTCCAAGAGTAATAGGGAGCCATTAAAGGTTTTCAACAGAGGATTTACATGATCCAATTTGTGTTTTTAAAAAGATCACCGTGAAGAGTACATGATGTGTAATTCCATTCCAATTAAGTTCAAGAACAGGCAAAACTGATCTAGGCAGGTGGAAATTGGAAGAGTGGTTGCTATGGGGAGAGGGGTAAAGGGCATAAAGAAATTTCCTGGGGTGATGGAAATTTTCCACATCTTGGAGTGGTGGTTACACAGGTGTTGTATTCATTTACCAAAACTCATCAAAATGTAAGTTAATATTCGTGCATATCTGTATATACATTTTAACTTCATTGAAAAATAATGATCGAGGGACTTCCCTGGTGGCGCAGTGGTTAAGAATCCGCCTGCCAATGCAGGGGACACGGGTTCGATCCTTGGTCCGGGAAGATCCCACATGCCGTGGAGCAACTAAGCCTGTGCGCCACAACTACTGAGCCTGCTCTCTAGAGCCTTCGAGCCACAACTACTGAGCCCACGTACCACAACTATTGAAGCCCGCGCTCCTAGAGCCTGTGCTCCGCAATAAGAGAAGCCACCGCAATGAGAAGCCCGCGCACCACAACAAAGAGTAGCCTCCACTTGTAGCAACTAGAGAAAGCCCGCACACAGCAACGAAGACCCAATGCAGCCATAAATAAATAAATAAATAAATTTATAAATTTATTTTTTTTAAAAAGAAAGAAAAACAATGATCTGGAATTCCCTGGCAGTCCAGTGGTTAGGACTAGGCACTTTAACTGCCAGGGCCAGGTTCACTCCCTGGTCAGGGAACTAAGATCCTGCAAGCCTGTGGGGTGCAGCCAAAAAAAAAAAAAAAAGGAAAGAAAGAAAGAAAGAAAAAGGATGATCACTTCACTCTGACTGCAGTTACTTTGTGAAGCAGTTTCAAGTTCAAACTACGTAAAATTGAGGTTATAGAAATTTGTTTACAACCCTGAAGACCCAGGAAGACTTAGAGACTCTCAGTCCTCAAAGTACTATTTAGTTCACTTAAAACTTCTGGGCTCTAAAAGAAAAATGGAAGGGAGGAAGCCAACTAAGAAATGTGATACCTTCTACAATAGCTCCTGTGGAATATATGCTCTAATTATCAATTATGCCCTGATATATCTACCTTTGAGTTCTTCTCACAGACTAAATCAAAGTTTGACTTAGAAATATATTAACTTAAATGCAATGAGCATCTGCCTGGAAGGTTAAACTGGGTGTCCCAGCTGTCTCCAAAAGAGTCTTTCAGTGGGACTTCATTGTATACTGGAATCAGCTGAGCAGCTTTAAAAATTTTGATGCCTGGGTCCAACCCCCAGAGATTCTGATATAATCAGTCTGGGGTGCGGCCTCAGCATCCAGGTTTTTAAGAGCTCCCCAGAGAGAAGCCAAGGCTGAAAATCAGTGCTTGCCCAGTTCCACCTGGATTCCATTCCTCTGTCTTTAAAATGACTCCCTTCAAAGATTCACTGAGCATTTTTTGCATAATAAGGGCCCTAGAAACTGCCATCTCCTTCTATTGGATTATTTAAAGTAAACTTTAAGATGCTACATTAAGATTTAGATTTCGGTACCTTCCCAGTCCCCAGGTCTCACACTGGTCTTAGTGCTGACCTGGAATCTACTGCCCTCCACCTCCCCACCCCGATTTTGGGACGTCTGCCCTCTGGATATAATCCTTCTATGGTTCAGTATCCAGTTCCCCTTGGCAATGCCCTGGGTTTGCTCTTGGGTGTGTTTTCTGATTGACCTTTTTCCACCTCAGTTGTTAAACTTTTGTGTCTCCATATCCAGCTCCTTTTGGTCTGAGAGGGAAGGAATGTATGAGGGAAGAACAACCCCCCCCCCTTTGCCCTGCAGGCTTAACAGGAGAGTGGGGAAGTGCAAATCCCAGTTTGATGGGCAGTACTGAGTGATTACATTCGAGCTTCAGGCAGAGCAAAACTGCCTCCTTCCGTCCCATTGTTTTTTGTTTTTTCTTTTTTTTCAGGTATATTGTTTGCCCCCCCTCTAACCCCCACCCACAAAAAGTCTTCCAAAACTTGTTCAGGATTTTCAGAAACTGTCTCATTTCCACCACATGTGTACACTGCACCCTGAGAGTGAGTTCACTGCATTATTCATTTGTTTTTCCTCTTTATTTTTCTTTCCTTTTTTTTTTTTTTTTGGTTTGATTTTTCTTTTTTGTTGTTTCAATACTCGTTTGTTGCCCACCTACCAAGTGCCAGGTGACACATCTCCGAGTCCTGATGTTTAATTTACAAAATAAAGTGCTCTTCTCAAAACACATTCAATTGTGTTACAGTACTTTTCTTCCTCGGACAGAAAAGCAGATGCACTATTTGAGGATATGAATTATAAAATGGTAAAATCCCATGGTATAAGAATATTAATACATGTTCTAGTGAATGTGTAAATATGGAGAAAATGAACATTTCCCAAGTTAAAAAATTCACCAAGAATTATATGATTCCAAAGCTGGGGAACTGAGGCCATTGCAGATACTGTTGCTACCTGAGCTGCTAAACAAAAATCATTTCACCACAGACTTTTGTTCAAATTAGTCTTGAAAAACATTTGAATTGATGGGAGATCTTCAGGAGGATAGATGTTGTTTAAAACAAAACGATCTTATGTCTGAGTTTTCTAAACGTGAGTCTATTTCCCCATCTGGACTGCCAGTTCCTGAAACTCAGGAACCTTCTTCTCTCAACATCCCCTCCCCCAGTGAAACAGAATTTTTGCATGAGGTAGGTGTTCAACAAAACTCTGTTGGGGACTTAAAGGGAATGGTTCATTTCACATGGTAATGTGCCTTTCTGAAATAATGAGGTTAAAAAAATGGCTTTCAGGAAATATGTAACGGAGAATTACAAAGCAAGAAACTGACTGTGGTTATCCTGCCTTGTCCAGTTAGGACAGAAGTCTCCTGTCTCGGAGGACGTTGGGAGGCCATTGTCTACTTTTCTATTACCTGCCTTGCCCAGTGAGTGCTAAGGGAGGGGAGGCCTGGAAGAAATACAGGGAGGAGCCCATATTCTAGGGCAAAGGTGTTCAAACTGCAGTACTAGAAGAATGTCCAGGGGTAAGGAGCTGTGTAGAATTTTTAAGAAATTCTATTCCCAGACCCTCAACTGTACCTTTCTATAGCATGAGTCAGGCTATCCATCCCCTTTTCCCCTTCACAACAGCCTTTCTCCTACCTTAAAGAAAGAAGACTCCTCATGTCCATCCTGAATATTACTGCAGTGTAACGATGTCCCAAGTGTGAGAACTTCTAAGATGCCATACAAATCGACAATTGGAAATGGCCTCTCTAACGTTTAATCAAGATGCCATAAATCCTCCTTAGCTTCCAGCCTTCCCCAGACTTAAACATATTTCTGTTAAGGGTGCATCACTGATTTATAAATGGGGTGTTTCAGGCTTGGAATGTTCTAAAATAGTGTGGACAATGGGAGTGGTGGTGATTCTTGTTTAACAACCTCTTTTTTTTTGATTTTCCAACTATTGTCCAAGAATGCACTGCTCATAAAAGAAAGTCTGGGGAAAGCAAAGAGCGCTTCAGTAAGAAATAGTGAAAGGCTTAAAATAGCTTTTATTATGAATTTAAGTTTTAAAAATTCTCATCTATTACAGCACTAATCCTCAGGATGTGTCATTAGCTGGAAAGAAAACACAGTTGGGTAGCTGAAGCAGTATAGGTTAGTAAGGCTAGTTCTTTTAAATGTAACTAGAAAGTTTCCTTGGAGTGCCAGATCTTTCAAAAGTTTTTGACACAGGATTAAAACCCATAGATAAACATTTTAAGTAATTTCTTTTAGATTATGTGTGGAGTATTAAATACAATAATTACAGCATGTTTTATTAAGTCACACCCAAAATATTTATTACCTTACTACAGACCACATGTTTGTTTTCTATGTTGCATAAAAAGTTACCACTGTTACCTGAAAACTAGGTTTGCCTCTTGGTGGGTGTTGAGCCAAAAGACAACCAAGCCAAAGAGCAGGAGAAGGAAGGATTTATTACTTGAAGTAAGCAAGGAGAACACCGGGGATCTTTCCCAAAGCAGTGTCTCCCTGAACAGCAAAATTCGGGAAGTTTTAAGCTAAGGGTACCTGTTTATTCATGAAGGGGTTCGGGCTGGTGTATGCATATTCATGAAGGGGCTTGAGCAGAAGGGAATTCAGCATAGAATTAGGGCAAAGGTTGCCAGAGTCCAAGGTTTAATTGACTGAAGTCACAAGGGTCAGAAAAGAACAACATCATCATTCCTTACATTCAGACCAGTTTGGGGTCTCAGCATCCTCCACCTGGGTGGAGGCCATAGTTCCTGCAGAACTCGAAGTTCTGTATCAGATTGTTATGTATATCCCTTGAGGAGGAACCAGCACTGTATTTATTGCTCATGTATTGTTTCTTGACTGCTTTTCCTTTGTTCTTGCATTCCCTCACTTGTCTTAAGATCATTAATTACTGAGACCTGTTAAAGGCAAGCATTGTGGCCAGGAGGCAAAAAATGGCTTCTCTTATGTCAAGAAAGCCATGCCTAGTTCTCTTTCTCCAGGGACCTCCTACCCTATCTGCTTATACCAGATAGGTGTAAGCTTAGAAGCTCAAAGAACATACATTGACTGCACAGAGGGTCGGCATCCCTAACCCCTGTGTTTTGTTTTGGTTTTTTGTTTTGGCCATGCCACGTGGCATGCTGGATCTTAGTTCCCCGACCAGTGATCGAACCTACACCCCCTGCAGTTGGAAGTGTGGTGTCTTAACCACTGGACCACCAGGGAAGTCCCTCGAAGAGCATACATTGATTATTGCAGTTTCCATGGATCAGGAGTCCTTGACAGGGTTTAACTGAATCTACTACTCAGGTTCTCAAAGGCTGCAATCAAGGTATAGTCTGGGGGTCTGATCTCATCTGAGGCTAGAGATCCTCTTCCGACTTGCTAGTGGTTGCCTGAATTTAGCTTGGTTGTAGGACTGAGGTACCAGCTTTCTTGCTGGCTGTCAGCTGGGGTCCACTCTCTGCCCCTAGAGGCCCCTGCAGTTCCTTGCCAGGTGGTCCTCTCATAAGCACTCTCAAAACATGGGCGCTTACTTCTTCAAAGCCAGAAAGAGAATCTCACCAGTCAGTTAAAACAGGCTTATAGAATGTAACCTAATCAAGGGGGTAGCTATCCCATCGTATTCACAGGCCCCACCCACACTCAGGAGGAGGGGATGATGAGAGGGTGTGTACACCAGGACAGGAATCTTAGGGGACATTTTAGAATTCTGCCTATCACACCATTTTCATCTTATTTCTATTTTCAAAAATGTTTAATGTTTTCTGCCTTCTATTACCAAAACCAAAATTATATTTTAGTGTCTGGAACAGCTGATTAATTTTTAGCATTAGATAACTTTCTATTTTTGCTAAGTACATAGGAAAAATGCGATGATGTCCAGAAAAATTAATGGAATAATTTCAGGATTCATCTTTAATTAATGGAATTATTTCATAATCCTTATGTAACTGTTTCTAAAAAACAAATACCAGGGACCAATATGCACACATATATTTGCTTAGGAATGTCACATCTCTTATCATACCTCCAACTTTATAAGTAACATAATTTTAGCTGTACATTATATTGCATTATTGCAAATTAAATGATATCAGCCTTAGATTTAGTATCATGTTTTATCACTTATAATAAAAAAAGATTAATTTATATTAGGCCAAAGGTGATTTAATCTTATCTGGCTGCTTTTAGTGACCTATTTTATATGATACATCCTTATAACATTTTTTTCTTTATCAAATTCATCATCTCTGAATCAACAGCTTTCTTGTTCCAGAAAGTAGTGTGCTTGCTAGGACAGGGTTTTGGCTGCCTAGGAATTTTACCCGTTACCTGGAGGTGATACTTAATCTTCATGGTAATTTTCCTTCCATAATAAAATGATAGATTAACTGTGATTTTCATTACCTACTTTATTCCTTTACCACTATTATCGTGGATTTAAGTATGATTTATTAATTTAATTATTTGGTAGAGTTGCAGTCCACCTAGCTAATATTTTACTTATAATTGCAGCAGATGCTGCATTTGTTCATCCCACCTACCACAAAAAGAGTTTTCTCATGTACATTCTGTAAATACTTATTGAATGCCTTCTATCTGAATAATAAGCAGTATACTCCCCAAGTTCCATATGGTCAGGAACTATTTATTTCTTGTCCATGTTTATATCCCATTATGTATCACAGTGCCCAATATATAGTAAATACTTCATAGTATTGATTGAATGATTGGTTGAAGACTAAATACAAAGATAACCTCAATATCCTTAAAAAGCTTAATACCAAATGGGTGAAATAATACAAATGTACAAATAACTACTATAGTGCTAGATTTATAAAATAGAAAATATCATGCACCAGGTTCTAGAGAAATAGAAATATTTTAAAATGAAAATAGGGCTTCCCTGGTGGCGCACTGGTTAAGAATCCGCCTGCCAATGCAGGGGACAGTGGTTCGAGCCCTGGTCCGGGAAGATCCCACATGCCGCAGAGCAACTAAGCCTGTGAGCCACAACTCCTGAGCCTGCGCTCTAGAGCCCGCGAACCACAACTACTGAAGCCTGGGCGCCTAGAGCCCTTGCTCTGCAACAAGAGAAGCCACTGCAATGAGAAGCCCGCGCACCACAACAAAGAGTAGCCCCCGCTTGCCGCAACTAGAGAAAGCCTGCGCACAGCAATGAAGATCCAACGCAGCCAAAAATAAATAAATAAAATTTAAAAAAAATAAAAATGAAAATAAGTGAAGATTTCAAGTAGAAGCAATACTTGTGGTGAAGTGGATTAAAAAATAGGCCTTGATAAAGTTTTAACTCAAACGTATTTGTTGTTATTTGAACTGATAAAAATAGGTAGAAACATCAAAAAGTTCAGTGAAATATCAGAGGCTCCATACAAGAGGTGTTAAGTGGCAGAGGTGTTTCCAAGAAAACATCACCTGGATTCCTGACCATTTTTGAATTCTCTAGGAGCTGGCCTAATAATTATACCATACTTTGGTTATGTTTAGGGGACATTACTGTGTCTTTCAACTTGAGCCAGTGCCCTCTTTGGCAACCCACAAGGTAAGTACAAATCTTCTGCACAAACTTTTCCTCAGAAGGTCTGTGCTATTAGCATGGAACCTCACTTACTAATCTGAAGTTAGCCTGTTATATTTACCACTTAACCACAGAGAAATTTCTGCCACATGAAG
This sequence comes from Eschrichtius robustus, assembly GCF_028021215.1. Taxonomy (NCBI): domain Eukaryota; kingdom Metazoa; phylum Chordata; class Mammalia; order Artiodactyla; family Eschrichtiidae; genus Eschrichtius; species Eschrichtius robustus. Next base: position 73,497,319 of record NC_090830.1, read on the forward strand.
TCCAGGAAAAATTGTTAGACTACAGCAGATCATTCTGATTTATACCATTATCTCTCAAGTATGGAGACATATTTCGAATGAGAAAATACTGTTCAAGGGGCTTCCCAGCATTAGGAATTGGAAGGCAGAGAAGAAAATATTACTCATCTTAGTTTTCTCCGTTGGGTTTCTGACTCTTCCTTCGAGGCACTAGTACCAAAACTTAATTGGCTATGTGAAGTTATACAGTATTAATGATTACGAACTTTATGATTCATTCAAAAAACATTTATTGAGCTCCAGAGCAATATGCTAAGCAATGGGTGAAAATCTGAATCCAAAAGTGAAAAAAATAGGTGGTCACTGACCTTACAGAATGGAAGAGAGGTTATATTCATTCAAGTTTTTGTGACATTATCGAATACTTACTTTTAAAATTCTGTTAATTATACATTAAATATATTATTTACAGAAGTTTTAGTAGTATGTAAGTTGATCTTACAAAAATGTGATTAAATATTTTTTCTGTTTATTCATTTATTTTTATTTTATTTTTTTATTGAGATATAACTGACATGTAACATATTAATTTCAGATGTACAACATAATGATTTGATATACGTATATACAGTTGACACTTGAACAACACAGGTTTGAATTGCGTGGGTCCATTTATGTGTGGATTTTTTTCAGTAAATGTGTACTACAGTACTATACAATCTGAGGTTGGTTGAATCTGCAGATGCTGAACTGCAGAAATGGAGGGCCAACTGTAAAGTGGATTTTCAACTGCAGGAGGTCAGTGCCCCTAACCCTCAAGTCCTTCACGGGCTGACTGTATTGCAAAATCATCACCACAATAAGTCTAGTTAACATCCATCACCACACATAGTTACAATTTTTTTTTCTTGTGATGAAAATTTTAAGATCTACTCTCTTAGCAACACTTAAATATAGAATACACTATTACTAATGTAGGGGAGCAAAATTTGCCACCCCAAAATGTGTCTCTTTGGCATGAAGATTATATTAGCCTTTTATTTTTAAGGCCCAAAAGCCTTAGGAAGAAACTTTGACCTTCCCCCTAACCTCTTAAAAGAATGTTCCAGGAAGGGAGCTATCACCAGAGATATTACAATACAAACTAGGTGTGGTAGATAGGGAGGAAGCTAGCGAAATCCTAGTTAAAATTCCTCTCTGTGTCCCATTGTCTCTGCATGACCCAGCAAACATTTGTTTACCTAATATCTGCTTATGCATCTCCATGTAAATTGCCTTCCTCTCCTTTGAAGTCCCAAGCTACTACCCCAATGCCCTCTTTTGTCTTTAGGTGAAGATGGTATTTAAGGTGAGGGTTTAGACCATTACTCAGTTCTCCTGGGTCTTTCCTGTGTACACGTTATAAAACTTTTGTTTGATTTTTCTCCTGTTAATCTGTCTCATGTCAATTTAATTGTTAGACCAGCCTGAAGAACTTAGACGGGTAGAGGAAAACTCTTCCTCCCAGATACTAGCTATAGTCACCAATGCTGTACATTACATCTCCAGACCTTATTTATTTTGTAACTGGAAGTTTGCACCTTTTGACCACCTTTAAAATCTTATTTGGCTGCTTTTAGTAATCTATATGTTTTTATAGTAGTTTAAAAAGTGTTATATAGTTTATATAGCTTATAAAGTGTTTTGATAACAGTTACATTGCACATTAACTTAATTTTTGCTTGAGAAATGAAGACTTTTTCTGACAGAAAGTAAATTTGATTTTGCTGATTAGGTTGATACTGAGGACTAGCTTTACTATTTAGATTATGTGGTGGACATTTTCTAAACCTACACTGCCCAGTAGAGTAACCACTAGCCACATGTGGCTGTTGAGCTGTTTAAATGTGTCTAAGGTAACTGAGGAAATTTTTCATTTTAAATGTGAAAACTAAAGCAATGTAAATTTTATGATCAAAAGTGTTTTGTTGTATTGAATTTAACAGTATTTAATATTCTAGCCTGGGGCTTCCCTGGTGGCGCAGTGGTTGAGAATCTGCCTGCCAATGCTGGGGACACGGGTTCGAGCTCCTGGTCTGGGAAGATCCCACATGCCACGGAGCAGCTGGGCCCGTGAGCCACAATTACTGAGCCTGCGCGTCTGGAGCCTGTGCTCCGCAACAAGAGAGGCCGCGATAGTGAGAGGCCCGCGCACCGCGAGGAAGAGTGGTCCCCGCTTGCCACAACTAGAGAAAGCCCTCGCACAGAAACGAAGACCCAACACAGCCAAAAATAAATAAATAAATAAATAAAATTAAAAAAAAAAAAATATTCTAGCCTTTATTAGATTAAACAAGGTACCTCTAATAGAAGAAAACTGGGTATAATTGGTAGTTAGTAAGTCTTGCTAACTTTCTCGCAAAATGAAGAAGTGAATGACAAATCACTAAGTAACAAATCCTTTTGAAAGTCAGGTAGTTTCCAGTTCTTCCAAAAACCAAAGGAGAAACTAATCAAATTGACAGCTATTAAATCATTAAAAATAACTTTTGAAAATAGAAAATTATGTGATTTTGGGCATATAACTAGGAAGAAGTTCAAAGCATTGGGTGACAGAGCAATAACAGAATTCCTTCCATTTACATCTACTTATATAGATGAAGAAGGTTTTTCAGAGATTATTGATGCTGGACCTGTCCCATTCTAATAATAACTAATATTCATTCACATATATTAAAATAATTTTTAAAAAATTTAAAACTCCCATTCATGTCATTAAGATAGCTCTTCCAACAAATTTTTTTCTTAATAATTATCAGAATCATATTAATGTTGTTTTGATAAGTTGCATAATAATAATGGTAATAGTAACTCAATCCAGAAGAAATGTTTTTAACACTCAGGGGAATTTTTTAAACTAAATTTCAACTTAAATATATATTTTTATAGTACAGAAGTATGATATGTGATCCATAAAAGACTTTACAAGACTTCTGGTACTGACCCAGATGGAGTAAGCCCACTATACCCTATCTTTCCCAATGATTAGCACTAAAAACTCTGGACAGAAATACAAAAGGACTCTTTAAAAGTAAATAGTAGGGACTTCCCAGGTGGTCCAGTGAGTGGGACTCCATGCTCCCAATGCAGGGGTCTGGGTTCGATCCCTGGTCAGGGAACTAGATCCCGCATGCATGCCACAGCTAAGAGTCCGCATGCTGCAACTAAGAAGAAGCCTGCATGCTGCAACTAAAAACGTGCCACACACACAAAAAAAATGCCACAACGAAGATCCCGCATGCTACAGCTGAGACCCAGCGCAGCCAAAATAAATGAATAAATATTTTTAAAAAAGAAAAGAAAGTATCTTAAAAAAATAAATAAATAAAAGTAAATAGTAGCAGGCAGATTGCAGAGGGGACCCAAAGGTGAAGAAGGACACATACAGGAATGAGTTTCCCATATTTTTAATCTTTCATCTCCTGGCTTTGACCCAAAGTTAGCCACAGCACATAACTGCACAGTTGTCACAGGCTTCAAAAACTCCTAGCGAAATGCTGTATTTCTGGTCAGAAGACCATGAAAGGGAGTTCCTACAAGCAGGAGAATGTGGAGGAAATATCCTTTTTTTTTTTTTCCTCTTCTGGCCCTACCACAAGCACAGCCCCAGTCGCAGAGCTACACTGGGGTGGCAGTAGCATAGGAATTTAAAATCCCAACAAGAGGGCTTCCCTGGTGGCGCAGTGGTTAAGAATCCACCTGCTAATGCAGGGGACACGGGTTCGAGCCCTGGTCCGGGAAGATCCCACATTAAAAAAAAAAAAAAGCTAAAATCCCAACAAGAAACCTATCTTTTAGGCCAGAAGAACTGAGATAAATTGACCCTGTGATCTGAAGAGTGTCAGGGGAATCCCCATTATTTTTCCTCTCTTTTATTTCACTGCTTGGCCCAAAAGTTGGCCCCAATCATGCAGAACTCTGTGGCAGCCTGGCAACTAAAACTCCAAGAAAAAAACTAATCCTTCTAGTGAGAAAACTGAGAAAAGGGGACTTCTCTGGTGGCCCAGTGGTTAAGATTCTGCACTTCCACTGCAGGGGGCACAGGTTCAATCCCTGGTCGGGGAACTAAGATCCCACATGCTGCATGGTGTGGCAAAAAAAAGAAGAAAAGAAAACGGAGAAAAGGGGACCCTGGTAGCTAGAGAGTATGGGGAAAATCTGGAGAGGAAAGAGCTGGAGAAGGAAATTCCCTAATTCTGATCAATAAAAGTAATAAACCTCTGGCCAGAATGACCAAGAAAAAAAAGGACAAGACACAAATTACCAATATCGGGACTTCCCTGGTGGTCCAGTGGGTAAGACTCTGTGCTCCCAATGCAGGGGGCCTGGGTTCCATGCCTGGTTGGGGAACTAGATCCCACATGCATGCCGAAGCGAAGAGTTCACGTGCTGCAACTAAGAAGTTCACATGCCACAACTAAGAAGTCCACATGCCACAGCTAAGACCCAGCACAGCCAAAATAAATGAATAAATAAATATTTTTAAAAAGAACAAATTACCAATATTAGGAATGAAAGAGGAGGTATTACTGCAGACCCTACAGACATCTAAAAGATAATAATAATACAGTCAGGGACTTCCCTGGTGGCGCAGTTGTTAAGGATCTGCCTGCCAATGCAGGGGACACGGGTTCAAGCCCTGGTCTGGGAAGATCCCACATGCCGCAGAGCAACTAAGCCCGTGGCCACAACTACTGAGCCTGCACTCTAGAGCCCACGAGCCACAACTACTGAGCCCACGTGCCACAACTACTGAAGCCCGTGTGCCTAGAGCCCGTGCTCCGCAACAAGAGAAGCCACCGCAATGAGAAACCCGTGCACCACAACAAAGAGTAGCCCCTGCTCGCCACAGCTAGAGAAAGCCTGTGTGCAGCAACGAAGACCCAATGCAGCCAAAAATTAATAAATAAATATATTAAAATAATAATAATAATACAGTCATGCCTCGTTTTATCACTCTTCAGTTTATTGCACTTCACAGACTTTACGTTTTTTAGAAATTGAAGATTTGTGGCAACGCTGCATTTTCAGAAGGCGGTTAGCATTTTATTTATTTATTTATTTTAAAATTTTTATGTATTATTTATTTGGTTGTGCCGGGTCTTAGTTGCAGCTCACTGGCTCCTTAGTTGTGGCTCACCACCTCCTTAGTTGTGGCATGCAAACTCTTAGCTGTGGCATGCATGTGGGATCTTGTTCCCTGGCCAGGGGTCAAACCCGGGCCCCCTGCATTGGGAGTGCAGAATCTTAACCACTGTGCCACCAAAGAAGTCCCAGTTAGCATTTTTTAGCAATAAATATTTCTTAAGTAAGATCTGTACATTTTTTTCAGACATCACTTACTAGGCTATAGTATAGTGTAAACATAACACCTTTTATATGCACAGGGAAACCAAAAAATTTATGTGACTCACTTTATTGCATTTTTCACTTTATCATGGTGGTCTAGAACCAAAGCCGAAATATATCCGAGGTGTCACTGTACTCCAAATAAGTCTAGTCCCATTAATTAAATTACTTAGAAGAAAGGGACCAATTCTTTGAAGGATTAAAAAGTACCAAAACTCACACAAGAAGAAATAGATAACCTTCTTAGTTCTAGATCTATTGAAGAAACTGAATTTGTAGTTAAAAGTCCTCCAACAGGGCTTCCCTGGTGGCACAGTGGTTGAGAATCCGCCTGCCCATGCCGAGGACATGGGTTTGATCTCTGGTCTGGGATGATCCCACATGCCGTGGAGCAACTAAGCCCATGCACCACAACTACTGAGCCTGTGCTCTAGAGCCCACAAGCCACAACTACTGAAGCCCGCGTGGGCCTAGAGCCCGTACTCCACACGAGAAGCCACCACAATAAGAAGCCCATGCACCACAATGAAGAGTAGTCCCTGCTCACCGCAACTAAAAAGAAAGCCCGCACGCAGCAATGAAGACCCAACACAGCCAAAAATAAATAAATTAAAAAATAAATAAATAAATAAATAAATAAATAAATAAATATATATATATATATATATATATATATATATATATATATATATATAAAAGTTTTAAAAAAAAATCAACAAAGAAAACTCCAGACTACAAACATTTAAGGAAGAAATAATACCAGAAAATAGAAGAGACGAGAACACTTTCCAGCTCATTTTGGGAAGTCTGCATTACCCTGAGCCCCAAACCAGAGAAAGCTATTAGAACAAATTAAAACTACAGATGAGTACCACTAACATAGATGCAGCAATCTTTTACAAAATGTTAGCAAAATGAATCCAGTGGAAGTTATCCTGGGAATGCAAGGCTGGCTCAATATTCAAAAATCAATCAGTGTAACTCACTGTTTCAAGAGACTAAGGAAGAAAAACCATATGATCATCTCAATAGGTGCAGAAAAAGCATTTAAGAAAATTCAGGGACTTCCCTGGTGGTCCAGTGGGTAAGACTCCACACTCCCAATGCAGGGGGACTGAGTTCGATCCCTGGTTGGGGAACTAGATCCCGCATGCTTGCCACAACTAACAGTTCACATGCCACAACTAAGAAGTCCACATGCTGCAACTACAAAGTATCCTGCGTACCACAATGAAGATCCCACGTGCTGCACCTGAGACCTGGCACAGCCAAAAATAAATAAATAAATATTTTTTAAAAAGCTTTGGGGACGAAAAGAAAATTCAACATCTGTTTATGATTAAAAAAAAAACTTCTCAGCAAACTAGGGGTAAACGGAACTTTCGTCTCCTGAGAAAGAACATCTACAAAAAGTTACAGCTAACATCGTACATAATAGGAAAGACTGAATGTTTCCTTCTAATATCTGAAGAAGGCAAGAATATCTACTCTCATTATTCCCATTCAACATCATATTGGAAATTATAACCAGTGCAGTAAGGCAAGAACAAGAAAACACATACAGATTTGAAAAGAAAGAATAAAACTGTCTCTATTCTCAGACAACATGATTGTTTATGTAGACAATATCAAAGAATCTACTAAAAAGCTCCTAAAACTAATAAGTGAGTTTAGCAAAGTCACAGATAAGTAGGATATTTTAAAAATCGATTGTATTTTTATATTCTGGTAATGAACAATTAGAATTCTAAAATATTTTAAATTAGCATTTATAGTAACTACCCAAAAATGAAATATTTAGGTATAAATCTGATAAAATATGTGCAGGATCTATATACTGAAAGCTACAAAACACTGTTGAAGTATATCAAAGATCTAAAGAAATAGGGAGGTGTGCTCTGTTGGAATATTTGAACACTTAGTATTGTTATGATGTCGATTCTCTCCAAATTGATTTATTGTTTCAACATAATCCCAGTCAAAATCCCAGCAAGAATTTTTAGATAGATACTGATAACCTGAATCTAAAATTTTGTATGGAAAGTCAAAAGAATTAAAATAGCCCGAACAATTTTGAAAGAGAAGAACAAAGTTGGAGGACATATTACCAGAATTCAAGATTTACTATAAAGCTACACAATTAAGATAGTGTAGTACTGGTGAAAGAGTAGAGATGTACATCCATGGAACAGAATAGAGTCCAGAAAGAGACCCACGCAAATATGATCAATTGATTTTTGACAAAGGTACAAAGGCAATTAAACATAGAAGGGATGGTATTTTCAAAAAATGGTGATAGAACAAGTAGATATCCATAGGCAAAAAATAACAGAACAAAAACAAAAAGTGCCTCGACCCATACTTAAATAGTTTATGCAAAAACTAACCCAAGATGAAGCTTATACTTAAATGTAAAGTGTGCAACTATAAAACTTCCAGGGAATTCCCTGGTGGTCCAGTAGTTAGGACTCCACACTTTCACTGCTGAGGGCCTGGATTCAATCCCTGGTCAGAGAACTAAGATCCTGCAAGCTGTGCAGGGTGGCCAAAAAAAAAAAAAAGAAACAATATTTGTGACATTGGGTTAAGCAAAGAGTTTATAGATATGACACCAACAGAAAAATTCATAAAAGGAAAAAGAATAAATTGATCTTTATCAATATTAAAAACCTTTGCTCTGCAAAGGAGCTGGTTAATAGAATAAAAAGACAAGTTGCAGACTGGGAGAAATATTTGCAAATCACATATCTAAGAAAGGAATTTGATCCAGAATATATAGAGAACTTAAAAAACACAACGAAGGAGCCAAGAATATACAATGGGGAAAGGATAGTGTCCTCAGTAAATGGTGTTGGGAAAACTGGATAGCCATGTGCAAAAGAATGAAACTGGACCACTATCTTACACCAAACACAAAAATCAACTCAAAATGCATTAAAGACTTGAACGTAAAACCTGAAACCATAAACTTACTAGAAGAAAACACAGGGGCTAAGCTCCCAGACATTGGTCTTGGCAGTGACTTTTTAGATTTGACACCAAAAGCAAAGGCAACAAAAGCAAAAATAAACAAGTGGGACTACATCAAACTAAAAAGCTTCTGTAGGGAATTCCCTGGCCGGCCAGTGGTTATGACTCAGCACTTTCACTGCCAGAGCTCGGGTTTAGTCCCTGGTCAGGGAACTAAGATCCTGCAAGCCGTGCAGTGTGGCCAAAAAAATAAATAAATAAAATTTTAAAAAATAAATAAAAAGCTTCTGTACAGCAAAGGAAGCCATCAATAAAATGAAAAATCAACCTACCAAATGGGAGAAAATATTTGCAAATCGTATATCTGATAAGGGGTTAATATCTATCTATCTATCTATCTATCTATCTATCTATCTAAAACTCCTACAACTCAGTAGAAAATAAAATAATCTGATTAAACAATAGGCAGAGGATCTGATAGACATTTTTCCAAAGAAGATATACAAATCCACAAGAGGTAGATGAAAAGGTGCTCAAAATCACCAATGATCAGGAAAAGGCAAATCAAAACCTTACACCTATCAGAATGGACATCATCAAAAAGATAAGAGGTAAGTGTTGGGGAGGATGTGGAGAAAAGGGAACCTGTGTAATGTTATTGGGAAGGCAACCATTATGGAAAATAGTGTAGAAATTCCTCAAAAAATTAAAAATATAACTACTATATCATCCAACAATTCCAGTTCTGGGTATTTATCTGAAAAAAACAAAATCACTATCTTGAAAAGATATCTGCACCCCCATGTTCATTGTAGCATTATTTCCAATAGCCAAGACATGGAAAGAGCTTGCGTCCATCAACAGATGAATGTATAAAGAAAAATGTAATATATATTATATGTTATTCAGCCATAAAAAAAGAAAGAAATCTTGTGGTTTCTGAAAACATGGATGGACCTTTAGTCACTAGCTTTTTTTTTTTTAAATATTTTTTTGACCGCACCATGTGGCATGTGGGATCTTAGCTCCCCAACCAGGGATGGAACCCGCACCCCTTGCACCCCTCCAAGAAGTGTGGAGTCTTAACCACTGGACCACCAGGGAAGGCCTGGATGGACCTTTAGGGCATATGCTAAGTGAAGTAAGTTAGAAAGAGAAAGATAAATACTATATGATATCATTTATATGTGAAATCTAAAAACAAACAAGCAAACTGAACTCATAGAGAACAGATTGATGGTTGCCGGGGGTGGGTGAGGGTAGGCGAAATGGGTGAAGGTGGTCAAAAGGCACAAACTTCCAGTTAGAAGATATGTCCTGGGGTATAATGTAGAACATGATGACTAGACTATAGTTAACAATAATATATATATATATATTTTTTTAATAAATTTATTTATTTATTTACTTTTGGCTGTGTTGGGTCTTCATTGCTGCGCGCAGGCTTTCTCTAGTTGTGGTGAGCAGGGCCTACTCTTCGTTGCGGTGCGCGGGCTTCTCATTGTGGTGGCTTCTCTTGTTGCGGAGCAGGGGCTCTAGGTGTGCGGGCTTCAGTAGTTGTGGCACACGGGCTTAGTTGCTCCGCGGCATGTGGGATCTTCCTGGACCAGGGCTGGAACCCGTGTCTCCTGCATTTGCAGGCGGATTCTCAACCACTGTGCCACCAGGGAAGCCCAACAATACTATAATATTTTTTGAAAGTTACTCAGAGAGTTAATCTTAAAAATTCTCATCACACACAAAAAATTATGTGTGGGGCTTCCCTGGTGGCGCAGTGGTTGGGAGTCTGCCTGCCGGTGCAGGGGACACGGGTTCGAGCCCTGGTCCGGGAAGATCCCACATGCCGTGGAGCAGCTGGGCCCGTGAGCCACAACTACTGAGCCTGCGCGTCTGGAGCTTGTGCTCCGCAACAAGAGAGGCCGCGATAGTGAGAGGCCCACGCACCGTGATGAAGAGTGGCCCCTGCTTGCCGCAACTAGAGAAAGCCCTCGCACAGAAACAAAGACCCAACACAGCCAAAAATAAATAAATAAATAAATAAATAAATTATGTGTGATGAAAAATGTTAACTAAAGGTATTTTGGTTAACATATCATTTCACAATGTATACATATATTGAATCCTTATGTTGTACACCTGAAACTAATACAATGTTATATGTCAAAATTTTTTAAATGGGGAAAAAAAAGAAAACAAACAGCTGAATGTAAAGAACAAGATTGGTAAATTAGTCCACATTAAAATGAATACTTCCATTCATCAAAGAACATCATTAAAGAAGTGGATCCACTAAGTGATAAGCTAATAGGAAACTTTTTATAAAGTTATAATGGGTGGAACCAATGGACACTCTAGTTACACAGTTTCACTGCTACATTTTATTTATTTATTTATTTGGAAGTATAGTTGATTTACAAAATTATATTAGTTTCAGGTGTGCCACATAGTGATTCAATATATTTATAGATTATTTTATACTGGATTTAAAGTTATTATAAATCATGGCTATAATTCCCTGTACTGTACAATATATTCTTCTTGTTTTTTTATTTTAAACATAGTAGTTTGTACCTCTTAATCCCCTACCCCTATCTTGCCCCCCCCCTTTCCCTCTCCCCACTGGTAACCACTAGTTTGTTCTCTATACCTATGAGTCTGTTTCTGTTTTGTTATATTCATTTGTTTGTTTTATTTTTATTTTTGATTACTTATTTATTTATTTTTTGGCCATGCTGCATGGCATGCAGGATCTTAATTCCCCGACCAGTGACTGAACCTGTGCCCCCTGCAGTGGAAGCGTGACATCCTAACCACTGGACTGCCAGGGAATTCCCTGTTTTATTTTTTAGAAACCACATATAATTGATAACATACAGTATTTGTCTTTCTCTGATTTATTTCACTAAACATAATACCCTCCAGGTCCATCCATGTTGTTGCGACTGGCAAAATTTCATTCTTTTTTATGAACAACTTTTATATATATATATATATATATATATATATATATAGGCTATTGTAAATAATGCTGCTGTGAACGCTGGGGAGCATGTATCTTTTAGAAGTAGTGTTTTGTTTTTGTTTTTGGATATGTACCCAGGATTGGAATTGCTGGACCCTAAGGTAGTTCTGTTTTTAGTATTTTGAGGAACATCCATACTGTTTTCCATACTGGCTGCACCAATTTACATTTCCACCACCAGGGCATGAGGGTACCCTTTTCTCTACGTCCTTGCCAACATTTGTTATTTGTAGACTTTTTTGATGATAGCCATTCTGACAGGTGTGAGGTGATATCTCAATGTGGTTTTGATTTGCATTTCTCTGATGGTTAATGATGTTGAGCATCTTTTCTTGTTCCCATTGACAATCTATATGTCTTCTTTGGAAATATGTTTATTCAGGTCTTCTGTCCATTTTTTAATCTTTTTTTTATATTGAGTTGTATGAGCTGTTTACATATTTTGGATATTAACCTCTTATCTGTCATATCATTTGCAAACATTTTCTCCCATTCAATAAGTTGTCTTTTGTCAGTGGTTTCCTTTGTTGTGCAAAAGCTTTTAAGTCTAATTAGGTCCCACTTGTTTATTTTGACACTTAAAGTGATTATTTTTTTAAAGAATTCCAAGATACTCTGTTTTTTTTTTTTTAAGACACCAATTGTACTTGAACATTTGTTACTTTTTTTTTATTTTAATTAATTAATTAATTTATTTATTTATTTTTGGCTATGTTGGGTCTTTGTTTCTGTGCGAGGGCTTTCTCTAGTTGTGGCAAGCGGGGGCCACTCTTCATCGCAGTGTGCAGGCCTCTCACTATCGCGGCCTCTCTTGTTGCGGAGCACAGGCTCCAGACGTGCAGGCTCAGTAACTGTGGCTCACGGGCCCAGTTGCTCCGCGGCATGTGGGATCTTCCCAGACCCGGGCTCGAACCCGTGTCTCCTGCATTAGCAGGCAGACTCTCAACCACTGCGCCACCAGGGAAGCCCCCTAAAGTGATTTTTTAAATAATGTTTTATAGTCTTTTAAAATTTTTTAATTTTATATTGGAGTATAGTTGATTAACAAATTCAGTTATGCATATACATCTATTTATTCTTTTTAAAATTCTTTTCCCATTTAGGTTGTTACAGAATATTGAGCAGAGTTGCTTGTGCTATTCAGTAGGTCCTTGTTAGTTATCTATTTTAAATATAGCAGTATGGTCAATCCCAAACTCCCAGTCTATCCTCCCCCTACCCTGGTAACCAGAAGTTCATTCTCTAAGTCTGTGAGTCTGTTTGTGTTTTGTATATAAGTTTTTTTTTTTAAAGGGTGGGGTTGCTGACAAGATTAGGGTGTGTCGTGCAGGGTCTCAGGTGGTCTCCTAATCTTTTTTTTTTTAAATTTTTAATTTTTGGCTGCATTGGGTCTTCGTTGCGGTGCGTGGGCTTCTCATTGCGGTGGCTTCTATTGTTGCGGAGCATGGGCTCTAGGTGCATGGGCTTCAGTAGTTGTGGCACATGGGCTCAGTAGTTGTGGCACATGGGCTCTAGAGCGCAGGCTCAGTAGTTGTGGCACATGGGTTAGTTGCTCCATGGCATGTGGGGGCTTCCTGGACCAGGGCTCGAACCCATGTCCCCTGCATTGGCAGGCAGATTCTAAACCACTGTGCCACCAGGGAAGTCCCTATAAGTTTGTTTGTACCATTTTATTATATTCCACATATAAGCGATATGATAATGATATTTGTCTTTCTCTGTCTGACTTATTTCACTTAGTATGATAATCTCCGGTCCATCCATGTTGCTGCAAACGGCATTATTTCAATCTTTTTTCTTTTTTTTAAATCCTTTTACTTTTTAAAAAAAATGTATTTATTTTATTTTTGGCTGCACGTGGGTTTTCTCTAGTTGAGACGAGTGGGGGCTACTCTTCATTGTGGTGCACAGGCTTCTCATTGCAGTGGCTTCTCTTGTTGTGGAGCATAGGCTCTAGGCGTTTGGGCTCAGTAGTTGTGGCGCATGGGCTTAATTGCTCTGTGACATGTGGGATCTTCCCAGACCAAGGTTCAAACCTGTGTCCCCTGCATTGGCAGGTGGATTCTTAACCACTGCGCCACCAGGGAAGCCCCTATTTCAATCTTTTGAATGGCTGAGTGATGTTGCATTGTATATATGTACCACTTCTTCTTTACCCATTCCTCTGTCGATGGACATTTAAATAGCATCCATATCTTGGCTATTGTAAATAGCACTGTAATGAACATTGGGGTGCATGTATCTTTTCAAACCATGGTTTTCTCTGGATATATGCCCAGGAGTGGGATCACTGTATCATATGGTAGCTCTATTCTTAGTTTTTTAAGGAACCTCCATATTGTTCTCCATAGTGGCTGTACCAATTTACATTCCCACCAACAGTGTAGGAGGCTTCCCTTTTCTCCACACACTCTCCAGCATTTGCTCTTTGTAGACTTTTTGATTATGGCCATTCTGACTAGTGTGAGGTGATATCTTGTAGTTTTGATTTGCATTTCTCTACTAATTAGCTATATTTAGCATCTTTTCATGTGCCTCTTGGCGATCTGTATGTCTTCTTTCAAGAAATGTCTATTTAGGTCTTCTGACCATTTTTTTTTTTAACATATTTATTGGAGTATAATTGCTTTACAATGGTGTGTTAGTTTCTGCTTTATAACAAAGTGAATCAGTTATACATATACATATGTCCCCATATCTCTTCCCTCTTGTATCTCCCTCCCTCCCACCCTCCCTATCCCATTCTGATCATTTTTTGATTGGGTTGTTTTTTTTAATATTGAGCCACATGAGCTGTTTGTAAATTTTGGAGGTTTTTATCATTTCAGTTATTTTATTGTAATTCTCTGTTTGTTCTTTAGTTCTTCTAGTTCTTTGTTAAACATTTCTTTTATCTTCTTGATCTATGCCTCCATTCTTCTGAGAACTTAGATCATCTTTACTATCATTACTCTGAATTCTTTTTCTGGTAGATTGCCTATCTCTGCTTCACTTAGTTGTTCATCTGGGGTTTTATCTTGTTCCTTCCTCTGGGACTTATTCCTCTGCCATCTCATTTTGTCTAACTTTCTGTGATTGCGGTTTCTATTCCACAGGCTGCAGGGTTGTAGTTCTTCTTGCTCCTGCTGTCTGCCTCCTGGATGCGGCTGTCTAAGAGGCTTGAGCAGGCTTCCTGGTGGGAGGCACTGCTTCCTGCCCACTGGTGGGTGGAGCTGGGTCTTGTCCCTCTGGTGGGAGGGGCCATGTCAAGGGGTGTGTTTAGTGGACAGTTGTGTTCTCAGGAAGACTCTAAGCATTCCGCCTGCTGAGGGTGGGGCTGTGTTCCTGCCTTGTCACCTGATGCATCCCAGCACTGGAGCCCATAGGCTGTTAGGTGGGGCCAGGTCCTGGCAAGAAAATGGTGGCCTCCAGGAGAGCACAGGCCAATGAGTACTCCCCAGAACTACAGCTGCCAGTGTCCTTTTTTTTTTTAATTTAATTTTTTTTGTCTTTTTTTTTTGAATTTTTGAATTTTATTTTATTTATTTTTTTATACAGCAGGTTTTATTAGTTATCTATTTTATACATATTAGTGTATAGATGTCAATCCCAATCTACCAATTCACCCCACCACCACCAACCCCCCTACCACCGCTTTCCCCGCTTGGTGTCCATATGTTTGTTCTCTACATCTGTGTCTCTATTTCTGCCTTGCAAACGGGTTCATCTGTAGCACTTTTCTAGATTCCACATATGTACGTTAATATACGATATTTGTTCTTCTCTTTCTGACTTACTTCACTCTGTATGACAGTCCCTAGGTCCATCCACGTCTCTGCAAATGACCCAACTTCTTTCCTTTTTATGGCTGAGTAATATTCCATTGTATATATGTACCACATCTTCTTTATCCATTCGTCTGTCTGTGAGCATTTAGGTTGCTTCCATGGCCTGGCTATTGTAAATAGTGCTGCAGTGAACACTGCGGTGCATGTGTCTTTTTGAATTATGGTTTTCTCTGGGTATATGCCCAGTAGTGGGATTGCTGTATCATATGGTAATTCTATTTTTAGTTTTTTAAGGAACCTCCATACCATTCTCCATAGTGGCTGTATCAATTTACATTCCCACCAACAGTGCAAGAGGGTTCCCTTTTCTCCACACCCTCTCCAGTATTTGTTGTTTGTAGATTTTTCTGATGATGCCCATTCTAACTGGCCTGAGGTGATACCTCTTTGTAGTTTTGTTTTGCATTTCTCTAATAATTAGTGATGTTGAGTAGCTTTTCATGTGCCTCTTGGCCATCTGTATGTCTTCTTTGGAGAAATGTCTATTTAGGTCTTCTGCCCATTTTTGGATTGGTTTTTTTGTTTTTTTAATATTAAGCTGCATGAGCTGTTTATATATTTTGGAGATTAGTCCTTTGTCCATTGATTTGTTTGCAAATATTTTCTCCCATTCTGTCTTTTCATCTTGTTTATAGTTTCCTATGCTGTGCAAAAGCTTTTAAGTTTCATTAGGTCCCATTTGTTTATTTTCATTTTTATTTCCATTTCTCTAGGAAGTGGGTCAAAAAAGATCATGCTGTGATTTAAGTCAAAGAGTGCTCTTCCTATGTTTTCCTCTAAGAGTTTTATAGTGTCTGGCCTTACATTTAGGTCTTTAATCCATTTTGAGTTTATTTTTGTGTATGCTGTTGGGGAGTGTTCTAATTTAATTCTTTTACATGTGGCTGTCCAGTTTTCCCAGCACCACTTATTGAAAAGGCTGTGTTTTCTCCATTGTATATTCTTGCCTCCTTTATCAAAGATAAGGTGACCATATGTGCGTGGGTTTATCTCTGGGCTTTCTATCCTGTTCCATTGATCTATATTTCTGTTTTTGTGCCAGTACCATATTGTCTTGATTACTGTAGCTTTGTAGTATAGTCTGAAGTCAGGGAGTCTGATTCCTTCAGGTCTGCTTTTTTCCCTCAAGATTGCTTTGGCTATTCCAGGTCTTTTGTGTCTCCATACAGATTTTAAGAGTTTTTTTTTTTTTGTTCTAGTTCTGTGAAAAATGCCATTGGTAATTTGATGGGATTGCATTGAATATGTAGATTGCTTTGGGTAGTAGAGTCATTTTCACAATATTGATTCTTCCAATCCAAGAACATGGTATATCTCTCCATCTGTTTGTGTCATCTTTGATTTCTTTCATCAGTGTCTTATAGTTTTCTGAGTAGAGGTCTTTTACCTCCTTAGGTAGGTTTATTCCTAGGTATTTTATTCTTTATGTTGCAGTGGTGAATGGGATTGTTTCCTTAATTTCTCTTTCTGACCTTTTGTTGTTAGTGTATAGGTATGCAAGAGATTTCTGTGCATTAATTTTGTATCCTGCAACTTTACCAAATTCATTGATTAGCTCTAGAAGTTTTCTGGTGGCATCTTTAGGATTATCTATGTATAGTATCATGTCATCTGCAAACGGTGCCAGTTTTACTTCTTCTTTTCCAATTTGTATTCCTTTTATTTCTTCTTCTTCTCTGATTGCCCTGGCTAGGACTTCCAAAACTATGTTAAATAATAATGGCGGGGGGGTCTGGGCAAGATGGAGGAAGAGTAAGACGCGGAGATCACCTTCCTTCCCACAGATACATTAGAAATACATCTACACGTGGAACTGCTCCTACAGAACACCCACTGAATGCTGGCAGAAGACGTCAGACCTCCCAAAAGGCAAGAAACTCCCCACGTACTTGGGTAGGGCAAAAGAAAAAGGAAATAACAGAGACAAAAGAATAGGGACGGGACCTGTACCAGTGGGAGGGAGCTGTGAAGGAGGAAAGGTTTCCACACACTAGGAAGCCCCTTCGCGGGCAGAGACTGCGGGTAGCAGAGGGGGGAAGCTTCGGAGCCACGGAGGAGAGCGCAGCCACAGGGGTGTGTAGGGCAAAGCAGAGAGATTCCCGCACAGAGGATCAATGCCGAGCAGCACTCACCAGGAGAGGCTTGTCTGCTCACCCACTGGGGCGGGCGGGGCCTGGGAGCTGAGGCTCGGGGCTTCGGTCGGATCGCAGGGAGAGGACTGGGGTTGGCTGCGTGAACACAGCCTGAAGGGGTTAGATCACCACAGCTAGCCAGGAGGGAGTCCGGGAAAAAGTCTGCAGCTGCCGAAGAGGCAAGAGACATTTTCTTGCCTCTTTGTTTCGCGGTGCGCGAGGAAGGGTTCAGAGCACCACCTAAACGAGCTCCAGAGATGGGTGTGAGCCGCGGCAATCAGCGCGGACCCCAGAGACGGGCATGAGACGCTAAGGCTGCTGCTGCCGCCACCAAGAAGACTGTGTGTGAGCACAGGTCACTATCCACACCACCCCTCCCGGGAGCCTGTGCCGCCCACCACTGCCAGGCTCCCGTGATCCAGGGACAACTTCCCCGGGAGAACTCACGGCGCGCCTCAGGCTGCTGCAACGTCACATCGGCCTCTGCCGCCGCAGGCTTGCCCTGCATCCGTACCCCTCTCTCCCCCCGGCCTGAGTGAGCCAGAGCCCCTGAAGCAGCCGCTCCTCTAACCCCGATCCTGTGTCAGCGAAGAACAGACACCCTCAGGCGACCTACACGCAGAGGCGGGTCCAAATCCAAAGCTGAACCCCGGGAGCTGTACAAACAAAGAAGAGAAAGGGAAATTTCTCCCAGCAGCCTCAGAAGCAGCAGATTAAAGCTCCACAAACAACTTGATGTACCTGCATCTGTTGAATACCTGAATAGACAATGAATCATCCCAAATTCAGGAGGCAGGCTTTGGGAGCAGGATATATTAATTTTTCCCCTTTTCCTTTTTTTGTGAGTGTATATGTGTATGCTTCTGGGTGAGATTTTGTCTGTATAGCTTTGCTTTCACCATTTGTCATAGGGTTCGGTCTGTCCGTTTTTTTTTTTTTTTTTTACTTAAAAATTTTTTTTTCTTAATAAATTTTTTCTTAATAATCTTTTCCTTATATATTATTTTTAAAAATTAAAAAAATTTTTTTCTTAATTTATTTTTTATTTTTTATTTTAAAAAATTAAAAAATTTTTTTCTTAATAAATTTGTTCTTAATTTTTTTTCTTACTTTTTATTTTAAAAAATTTAAAAAATATTTTTTTCTTAAATTTTTTCTTAATAATTTTTTTTTATTTTTTATTTTGAAAAATTAATAAATTTATTTTTAAAAATTAAAAAAAATTTTTTTCTCAATAAATTTTTTCTTAATAATTTTTTTCTTATTTTTTATTATAATAGCTTTATTTTATTTTATTTTATTTTATTTTATCCTCTTTCTTTCTTTCTATTTTTTCTCCCTTTTATTCTGAGCCGTGTGGATGAAAGGCTCTTGGTGCTCCAGCCAGGCATCAGGGCTGTGCCTCTGAGGTGGGAGAGCCAACTTCAGGACATTGGTCCACAAGAGACCTCCCAGCTCCACATAATACCAAACGGTGAAAATCTCTCAGAGATCTCCATCTCAGCATCAAGACCCAGCTTCACTCAATGACCAGCAAGCTACAGTGCTGGACACCCTATGCCAAACAACTAGCAGGACAGGAACACAGCCCCACCCATTAGCAGAGAGGCTGCCTAAAATCATAATAAGGCCACAGACACCCCAAAACACACCACCAGACGTGGACGTGCCCACCAGAAAGACAAGATCCAGCCTCATCCACCAGAACACAGGCACTAGTCCCCTCCACCAGAAAGCCTACACAACCCACTGAACGAACCTTAGCCACTGGGGACAGATACCAAAAACAACGGGAACTACGAACCTGCAGCCTGTGAAAAGGAGACCCCAAACACAGTAAGATAAGCAAAATGAGACGACAGAAAAACTCACAGCAGATGAAGGAGCAGGGTCAAAACACACCAGACCTAACAAATGAAGAGGAAATAGGCAGTCTACCTGAAAAAGAATTCAGAATAATGATAGTAAAGATGATCGAAAATCTTGCAAATAGAATAGACAAAATGCAAGAAACATTTAACAAGGACGTAGAAGAACTAAAGAGGAACCAAGCAACCATGAAAAACACAATAAATGAAATTAAAAATACTGTAGAAGGGATCAATAGCAGAATAACTGAGGCAGAAGAACGGGTAAGTGACCTGGAAATAAAATAGTGGAAATAACTACTGCAGAGCAGAATAAAGAAAAAAGAATGAAAAGAACTGAGATCAGTCTCAGAGACCTCTGGGACAACATTAAATGCACCAACATTTGAATTATAGGGGTCCCAGAAGAAGAAGAGAAAAAGAAAGGGACTGAGAAAATATTTGAAGAGATTATAGTTGAAAACTTCCCTAATATGGGAAAGGAAATAGTTAATCAAGTCCTGGAAGCACAGAGAGTCCCATACAGGATAAATCCAAGGAGAAACATGCCAAGACACATATTAATCAAACTACCAAAAATTAAATAAAAAGAAAACATATTAAAAGCAGCAAGGGAAAAACAGCAAATAACACACAAAGGAATCCCCATAAGGTTAACAGCTGATCTTTCAGCAGAAACTCTGCAAGCCAGAAGGGAGTGGCAGGATATACTTAAAGTGATGAAGGAGAAAAACCTACAACCAAGATTACTCTACCCAGCAAGGATCTCATTCAGATTTGATGGAGAAATTAAAACCTTTACAGACAAGCAAAACTGAGAAAGTTCAGCACCACCAAACCAGCTTTACAACAAATGCTAAAGGAACTTCTCTAGGCAAGAGACACAAGAGAAGGAAAACACCTACAATAACAAACCCAAAACATTTAAGAAAATGGGAATAGGAACATACATATCGATAATTACCTTAAATGTAAATGGATTAAATGCTCCCACCAAAAGACACAGACTGGCTGAATGGATACAAAAACAAGACCTGTATATATGCTGTCTACAAGAGACCCACTTCAGACCTAGGGACACATACAGACTGAAAGTGAGGGGATGGAAAAAGATATTCCATGCAAATGGAAATCGAGAGAAAGCTGGAGTAGCAATTCTCATATCAGACAAAATAGACTTTAAAATAAAGACTATTACAAGAGACAAAGAAGGACACTATATAATGATCAAGGGATCGATCCAAGAAGAAGGTATAAAAATTGTAAATATTTATGCACCCAACATAGGAGCACCTCAGTACATAAGGCAAATACTAACAGCCATAAAAGGGGAAATCGACAGTAACACAATCATAGTAGGGGACTTTAACACCCCACTTTCACCAATGGACAGATCATCCAAAATGAAAATAAATAAGGAAACACAATATTTAAATGATACATTAAACAAGAT
Source organism: Eschrichtius robustus (assembly GCF_028021215.1). Classification (NCBI taxonomy): domain Eukaryota; kingdom Metazoa; phylum Chordata; class Mammalia; order Artiodactyla; family Eschrichtiidae; genus Eschrichtius; species Eschrichtius robustus. The sequence continues at coordinate 73,517,958 of NC_090830.1, forward strand.
GGACTTAATTGATATTTCTAGGATATTCCACCCAAAAACAACAGAATACACATTTTTCTCAAGTGCTCATGGAACATTCTCCAGGATAGATCATATCTTGGGTCACAAATCAAGCCTTGGTAAATTTAAGAAAATTGAAATCGTATCAAGTATCTTTTCCGACCACAACGCTATGAGACTAGATATCAATTACAGGAAAAGATCTGTAAAAAATACAAACACATGGAGGCTACACAATACACTACTTAATAACGAAGTGATCACTGAAGAAATCAAAGGGAAAACAAAAAATACCTAGAAACAAATGACAATGGAGACACGACGACCCAAAACCTATGGGATGCAGCAAAAGCAGTTCTAAGAGGGAAGTTTATAGCAATAGAAGCCTACCTCAAGAAACAGGAAACATCTCGAATAAACAACCTAACCTTGCACCTAAAGCAATTAGAGAAAGAAGAGCAAAAAACCCCAAAGCTAGCAGAAGGAAAGAAATCATAAAGATCAGATCAGAAATAAATGAAAAAGAAATGAAGGAGACAATAACAAAGATCAATAAAACTAAAACCTGGTTCTTTGAGAAGATAAACAAAATTGATAAACCATTAGCCAGACTCATCAAGAGAAAAAGGGAGAAGACTCAAATCAATAGAATTAGAAATGAAAAAGGAGAAGTAACCACTGACACTGCAGAAATACAAACAATCATGAGAGATTACTACAAGCAACTCTATGCCAATAAAATGGACAACTTGGAAGAAATGGACAGATTCTTAGAAATGCACAACCTACCGAGACTGAACCAGGAAGAAATAGAAAATATGAACAGACCAGTCACAAGCACTGAAATTGAAACCGTGATTAAAAATCTTCCAACACACAAAAGCCCAGGACCAGATGGCTTCACAGGCGAATTCTATCAAACATTTCAAGAAGAGCTAACACCTATCCTTCTCAAACTCTTCCAAAATATTGCAGAGGGAGGAACACTCCCCAACTCATTCTACGAGGCCACCATCACCCTGATACCAAAACCAGACAAAGATGTCACAAAGAAAGAAAACTACAGGCCAATATCACTGATGAACATAGATGCAAAAATCCTCAACAAAATACTAGCAAACAGAATCCAACAGCACATTAAAAGGATCATACACCATGATCAAGTGGGGTTTATTCCAGGAATGAAAGGATTCTTCAATATACACAAATCAATCAACGTGATACATCATATTAACAAATTGAAGGAGAAAAACCATATGATCATCTCAATAGATGCAGAGAAAGCTTTCAACAAAATTCAACACCCATTTATGATAAAAGCCCTGCAGAAAGTAGGCATAGAGGGAACTTTCCTCAACATAATAAAGGCCATATATGACAAACCCACAGCCAACATTGTCCTCAATGGTGAAAAACTGAAACCATTTCCACTCAGATCAGGAACAAGACAAGGTTGCCCACTCTCACCACTATTATTCAACATAGTTTTGGAAGTGTTAGCAACAGCAATCAGAGAAGAAAAAGAAATAAAAGGAATCCAAATCAGAAAAGAAGAAGTAAAGCTGTCACTGTTTGCAGATGACATGATAATATACATAGAGAATCCTAAAGATGCTACCAGAAAACTACTAGAGCTAATCAATGAATTTGGTAAAGTAGCAGGATACAAAATTAATGCACAGAAATCTCTTGCATTCCTATACACTAATGATGAAAAATCTGAAAATGAAATTAAGAAAACACTCCTGTTTACCATTGCAACAAAAAGAATAAAATATCTAGGAATAAACCTACCTAAGGAGACAAAAGACCTGTATGCAGAAAATTATAAGACACTGATGAAAGAAATTAAAGATGATACAAATAGATGGAGAGATATACCATGTTCTTGGATTGGAAGAATCAACATTGTGAAAATGACTCTACTACCCAAAGCAATCTACAGATTCAATGCAATCCCTATCAAATTACCAATGGCATTTTTCACAGAACTAGAACAAAAAATTTCACAATTTGTATGGAAACACAAAAGACCCCGAATAGCGAAAGCAATCTTGAGAATGAAAAATGGAGCTGGAGGAATCAGGCTCCCTGACTTCAGACTATATTACAAAGCTACAGTAATCAAGACAGTTTGGTACTGGCACAAAAACAGAAACATAGATCAATGGAACAGGATAGAAAGCCCAGAGATAAACCCACGCACATATGGTCACCTTATCTTTGATAAAGGAGGCAAGCATATACAGTAGAGAAAAGACAGCCTCTTCAATAGGTGGTGCTGGGAAAACTGGCCAGGTACATGTAAAAGTATGAAATTAGAACACTCCTTAACACCATACACAGAAATAAACTCAAAATGGATTAAAGACCTAAATGTAAGGCCAGACACTGTCAAACTCTTAGAGGAAAACCTAGGCAGAACACTCTATGACATAAATCACAGCAAGATCCTTTTTGACCCACTCCTAGAGAAATTGAAATAAAAACACAAATAAACAAATGGGACCTAATGAAACTTAAAAGCTTTTGCACAGCAAAGGAAACCATAAACAAGACCAAAAGACAACGCTCAGAATGGGAGAAAATATTTGCAAATGAAGCAACTGACAAAGGATTAATCTCCAAGATTTACAAGCAGCTCATGCAGCTCAATAACAAAAAAAGAAACAACCCAATCCAAAAATGGGCAGAAGACCTAAATAGACATTTCTCCAAAGAAGATATACAGATTGCCAACAGACATATGAAAGAATGCTCAACATCATTAATCATTAGAGAAATGCAAATCAAAACTACAATGAGATATCATCTCACACCGGTCAGAATGGCCATCATCAAAACATCTAGAAACAATAAATGCTGGAGAGGGTGTGGAGAAAAGGGAACCCTCTTGCACTGTTGGTGGGAATGTAAATTGATACAGCCACTATGGAGAACAGTATGGAGGTTCCCTAAAAAACTAGAAATAGAACTACCATACGACCCAGCAATCCCACTACTGGGCATATACCCTGAGAAAACCATAATTCAAAAAGAGTCATCTACCAAAATGTTCATTGCAGCTCTATTTACAATAGCCAGGACATGGAAGCAACCTAAGTGTCCATCATCGGATGAATGGATAAAGAAGATGTGGCACATATATACAATGGAATATTACTCAGCCATAAAAAGAAATGAAATGGAGTTATTTGTAGTGAGGTGGATGGAGTTAGAGTTTGTCATACAGAGTGAAGTAAGTCATAAAGAGAAAAACAAATACAGTATGCTAACACATATATATGGAATCTAAGGGAAAAAAAAAAAAGGTCATGAAGAACCTAGTGGCAAGACGGGAATAAAGACACAGACCTACTAGAGAATGGACTTGAGGATATGGGGAGGGGGAGGGGTGAGATGTGACAGGGTGAGAGAGTGTCATGGACATATATACACTACCAAATGTAAAATAGATAGCTAGTGGGAAGCAGCCGCATAGCACAGGGAGATCAGCTCTGTGCTTTGTGACCACCTAGAGGGGTGGGATAGGGAGGGTGGGAGGGAGGGAGATGCAAGAGGGAAGAGATATGGGAACATATGTATATGTATAACTGATTCACTTTGTTATAAAGCAGAAACTAACACACCATTGTAAAGCAATTATACTCCAATAAAGATGTTAAAAGAAAAAAAATAATAATAATGGCGGGAGTGGACATCCTTGTCTTGTTCCTGATCTTAGAGGAAATGCTTTCAGTTTTTCACCATTGAGAATGATGTTTACTGTGAGTTTGTCATATATGGCGTTTATTATGTTGAGGTAGTTTCCCTCTATGCCCACTTTCTGAAGAGTTTTTATCATAAATGGGTGTTGAATTTTGTCAAAAGCTTTTTCTGCATCTATTGAGATGACCATATGGTTTTTATTCTTCAGTTTGTTAATATGGTGTATCACATTGATTGATTTGCTGCCAGTGTCTTTGTCCGTGCAGTGAGCTACAGCTGCCCCCACCCTCTGCAGGAGACCCTCCAATACTAACAGGTAGGTCTGGCCCAGTCTCTTATGAGGTCATTGCTTTTTTCCCTGGGTTCTGGTGCACATGAAACCTTGTGTGCGCCCTTCAAGAGTGGAGTTTCTGTTTCCCCCAGTCCTGGGGAATTCCTGCGATCAAACCTCTTTGGTCTTCAAAGTCAAATTCTCTGGGGGCTCCTCCTCCCTTTGCGAGACCCTCAGGCTGGGGAGCCTGACGTGGGGCTCAGAACTTTCACTCCTATGGGAGAACTTCTGTGGTATAATTATTTTCCAGTTTGTGGGTCACCCACCCAGCAGGTATGGGATTTGATTTTATTGTGATTGCACCCCTCCTACCATCTTGTTGTGGCTTCTTCTTTGTCTTTGGATGTAGGGTATCTTTTTTGGTAGGTTCTGGTGTTTTTTTGTCAATGGTTCAGTGGTTAGTTGTGATTTTGGCATTTTTGTGAGAGAGTGTGAGCTCGTGTACTTCTACTCTGTCATCTTGTTTCTGTCTCCCTTAATGCCTTTTAAAGTTTACCTGTAGGGACTTCCCTGGTGGTGCAGTGGTTAAGAATCCGCCTGCCAATGCAGGGGACACAGGTTCGATCCCTGGTCTGGGAAGATCCCACAGGCCACAGAGCAACTAAGCCTGTGCACCACAACTACTGAGCCTGTGTCCCAGAGCCCATGTGCTGTAACTACTGAAGCCCACGTGCCTAGAGCCTGTGCTCCACAAGAGAAGCCACCACAATGAGAAGCCCGCACACCACAACGAAGAGTAGCCCCCACTCACCGCAACTAGAGAGGGCCCACACACAGCAATGAAGACCCAATGCAGCCAAAAAAATAAAATAAAAGAAAATAAAAATAAAATAAAGTTTACCTGTAATAGATTTTCAGTTGGTAGATGATTCAGTTTTCCACATGTTGTTTCGACATGATTCTGTGGTTCAGAATGTTTCAGATACATATATCTAGGGTTCCAAAGAGAGATTTGGAGCATTGAGAGATTTTTTTGTCAAATCATTAGCATATTCCAGATGGTAATTGGAGCTACTGAAATGGATTCTAAAGTGATTAGTGATAGCTATGTATTTATTGCCATTTTGTTTCTTGTTCTCTGGTTGTTTTTATAGCTCTCCTCTGTTCTTGTTCTCTTGACTTTGTTTCCTGTGGTTTGATGATTTTCTTTAGTAGTATGCTTGTGATCCTTTCACTCTAGTTTTTGTGTTATCTATTGTAGGTTTTGTTTTGTTTTGTTTTGTGGCCACACCATGTGGCTTGTGGGATCTTAGTTCCCTGACCAGGGATTGAACCCAGGCCCTTGGCAGTGAAAGCGCGGAGTCCTAACCATGGACCACCAGGGAAGTCCCTCTACTGCATATTTTTCATTTGTTGTTACCATGAGGTTCATATATGTTGACCTGTAACCATATCTATTACTTGTTTTAAACTGGTAGTCACTTAAGTTCAAACACATTCTAAAAAAAATCTATATTTTCTACTCCCTGCCCCATGTTTTGTGTTTTTGATGTCATATTTCACATCTTCATGTTTATCCCTTAACTGTTTGTTGTAGTTGCAGTTGATTTTACAATTTTTTTTTTGTTTTAATCTTGGTATGAGCTTATTTAAGTGGTTGATCCTCAGCCTGTATTATATATTTGCCTTTACTATTGGGATTTTTCCTTTCCCGTAGATTCTTACTCCTTGTTGAAGACTTTTCTTTTCCACTTAGAGAAGACTCTATAACATTTCTTTTAGGGTTGGTTTAGTATTCGTGAACTCTTTTAATTTTTGCTTTTCAGAGAAGTTGTTTATCTCTCCTTCAATTGTAAACGATCATCTTGCTGGGTAAGGTTGTAGGTTTTTCCCTTTCAGCACTTTAAATAAAATCATGCCACTCTCTTCTGGCCTGCAAAGTTTCTGCAGAGGAATCAGCTGATAGCCTAATGGGGGTTCCCTTGTACATGATCTTTGTTCTTCTCTTGCTGCCTTTAGAATTCTCTCTTTCTCTTTCTCTTTTGCCATTTTAAATTATGATATGTTTTGTTGTGGGTCTGTTTGGGTTCATCTTGTTTGGGATCCCTTCTGCCTCCTGTACTGGGATATCTGTTTCCTTCTTTAATTTTGGGAAGTTTTCAGCCATAATTTCATCAAACACATTTTCAACCCCTTTCTCTCTCTCTTCTCCTTCTGGGAACCCTATAATGCGAATGTTGATATGTTTGATGTTGTTCTACAGGTCCCTTTAACCAGTCTCATTTTTAAAATTTGTTTTTCTTTTTGCAGTTCTGATTGGGTGATTTCCATCATAAGTTGCCTTCCAGATCATTTATGCATTCTTCTGTATCACCTACTCAGCTGTTAATTCCTTCTCTTGTGTTTTTCATTTCAGTTATTGTATTCTTCAGTTCTTTTTTTTTTAATATTTATTTGTGTATTTATTTATTTATTTATTTTTGGCTGCAATGGGTCTTAGTTGTGTATAAGGATCTTTCATTGCGGCACACGGGCTTCTCTCTCATTGTGGTGCACACGCTCCAGAGTGCATGGGTTCAGTAGTTGTGGCACACAGGCTCTCTAGTTGTGGCATGCAGGCTCAGTAGTCACAGTGTGCGGGCTTAGTTGCCTCATGGCATGTGGGATCTTAGTTCCCTGACCAGGGATCGAACCTGCATCCCCTTGGAAGGCAGATTCTTAACCACTGGGCCACCAGGTAAGTCCCCCTGTATTCTTCAGTTCTGACTCTTTTTTTTTTTTCTAGTTCCTTGTTAAAATTCTCACTGTGTTCATCTACTCTTTTCCCTGTTGTGTTTGCATTCTTATTACTAATGCTTTGAATGCTTTATCTGGTAAATTATTTACCTCTGTTTCATTAGTTGTTTGTTCAGGGTTTTTCTCTTGTTCTTTCATTTGAAACAAATTCCCCTGTCTTCTCATTTTGCTTAACTTTCTCTGTCCCTATGAAATTAGGTGAAACATTTACTTATCCAGGTCTTGAAGTAGTGTCCTTGTGTGAGAGCAACCCTATACAGTTTGCATGTGCCCAGTGGCTTTGGTGGGAGAGCTGTATCTGACATGAGTGTGAGTCACATCTTCCTCCACGGTGTCCTGGCAGCTATCATCTTGGTAGGAGGTGGGTTTAGAGATGGAGGGGCTAGAGCCAGGGCAAGGTGTGAGCTGGGGCTCCTCCTCTGCTCAGTGGCCAGCACCAGTCTACTGGGGGTGGGGGCAGGTCTCAAGTTGCCGGAGCAAAAGCCCTGAGGGTAGGGTCCATGTTTGTTTTTTCCCCTCGAAATGTGTGCTCTCTCCCAGCATTGGTACCCTCACCCCAGAGGGGAGCAGTGCTGGAGCAAGAGGGACTGAGCAGGTGCTTGGTTTGGGTTGTGGCATGAGCTAGAGTGGTCCTGGCACCAGAGTTCCAGACCACTCCCCAACTGCTGCCACCCCAAGTGCCAGCAATGTCTGCCCTCACCTGGCTCAGTTGCTGCTTGGGCCTGAGTCAGCTCTGTCCCCTACCACTGCATACTCTCCTTGCCTGTGACAGTCCTTGTCCTAAAGTGGAGCTGCATCATGGAACTAGTGGGGCTGGAGCTGTAGCTCGACTCAGCCTGGGTCATGCACTGTCGGTCGCAGGAAACAGGCCAGTGTCCCAGGCAGTTCCATTCTGTTTCCTCTGCCTTGTTTCAGGCGTAAACAAGTGTGTGCACACTGTTCACAAGCAGAGTCTAGGTTTCTTACAGCCCTGCTATAGTCCCACTGGTTTGCTAACCAGCTAAGGGGACTCATCCTTCCAGTGTCGTACCCCAGGGTGGGGCGCCCAGTTATTTGGTTTGAACTGCTCACTCCCTAGGGAGGATCTCTGAGTATATATAATCCCCCTCCTCTTCCATGTCCCTTCCCAGGCATGCAGGTCCCAACCTGACTGCTTCTTTTTCCCTCCTCTCCAATTCCATGTGGATCTTCCTTACAGCCTTGGTTTTACAGGAGTCTTTCTGTCTGTCTCCAGTTTGTTTTTAGTGAGAATTGCTCCACATGCAGATTTTTTAAAAATATTTATTTATTTATTTATTTTGGCTGTGCCAGGTCTTAGTTGCTGCACGTGGGATCTTTGTTGTAGCATGCGGGATCTTTAGTTGCAGCATGAGGACTTCTTAGTTGTGGCATGCGGACTCAGTTGCGGCATGCATGCAGGATCCAGTTCCCCCCAGGGAACCAGCGATTGAACCAGGGATCAAACCCGGGCCCCCTGCATTTGGAGCATGGAGTCTCATGCACTGGACCATCAGGGAAGTCCCTATACGTATTTTTGTTGTATTTGCAGGGGGAGGTGAACTCCAAGTCCTCCTACTCTGCCATGTTTATCTCCTCTTAGACTATATTTCAATGCTGATCATTGTCTGTTTGCCCTCAGTTCCATTCTGTCACCCTGAATGATACAGTTTCCCAGGCTTCCTTGTGTATAGCCACATGACTGTAGGCCAGAGTTTCTCAACTGTGCACTTGACATTTTGGCTGGGTAATTCTTTGTTGTGAGGGGTTGTCCTCTGCACTGTAGAATGTTTAACAGTATCACTGGCCTCTATCTGCTGAATGTCAGTAGTACATCCTCCCTCTGAGCTGTGACAACCAAAAATGGCTCCAGATTGCCAAATATCCCCTGGAGGAAAGGGGGTCGAAATCACTCCAGTTGAGAACCACTGGTCTCGATCTTTATGTTGCTGGTGGAAGGCAGGCTACGTTACCAAACTGTCTGTTTGATTTGGTTTGGGAGTCCCACACAGCTTCCCAAATGGTGTCTGATAAGGTACAGAATACTAAATTCTGTAGGGAAGTATAATACTTATAACCTAATCAAAAAGACAAAAAAACACGTGAAGCTGTGAAAGAATAACATCTGCTAAACTTGTGGTTATACGTAGGAAATTTAAAAAGAAGCAATGTAAGACAGGAAAGTCAGCCAATGGCTCAGGCCTCACAGGGTGGGAAGGGCTTTTTGAGGCCACCAGAACCCAGAGCCTAGCCCTCACGTTGTAGTTTCAAAAAATGATTACTCTTTTGCTTTTAAATCATATTTTTTAAGTGTTCATTTTAATACATATTTTGGCAAGAAACATTTATTGAGGTGTCTTCAACCCTGCCAATAATTCCCACCTCCTTAATCATGGATGTTAAAACGTTAGCATTTTGATATGTAACTTTCCATACTTCTTCCAAGCCTCTACAGCCATATTTGTATATAGGTTTCTATATAGGTATATAGGGGTTTTTAAATAATAAAAAGGTATATTTATTAAATAATAAAAAAGGATCATAATATACACATTTTTGTGCAACTTACTTTTGTCACTCCCAGTGTATCATATAAACAGTCCTCAAGAACAACAGTTATAGATCTTTTTAATGGTTGCATAATATGCCATAGTATGTATAAATCATAATTTGATCAACAGGTTTTCTGTTGAAGACATTGGGATTGTTTCTGGACTTTTTTCCCAACAACATTAATGCCATATAAACATTCTTGTGTTCATAGCCTTACATATTCACACTTTTATTTCTTTAAGCTAAATGAGACTTTGAATTGAAATGTATATGTATGGTATTTATAATTTTAATAAATATTTCCAGATTACTTTCCAACACTATGACAGTAATGTATTATAGTATCAGTTTCCCCATATCCTGGTAAGCAATAGATGGTAAAAATAAAATTTGTTTTGTTTTTGTGTGTTTGAGGAGTGAAAAATGGAACCTCATTGTTTTACTTGCATATTCCTGTCTATAAATAGATTTGAACATATTTACAATTTTTATATAGTAAAATATATCTATTTTAAATGTTTCCTGTCTCAGTTAAAAAGGTTTTTCTTGATGCAAAGTTATATAATATTCTAAAATGTCTTATAATATTTTTATTGTATTTTTTCCTTTAGATCTTCGGTCTACCTGGAATTTATTTTTGTATCTAGTGTAAGGTAGGAATCTGTATTTGTATTTTTTCACAATAGTAATCATTCTGCCAATATCATTTTTTTTAGTACAAAAAGAGTTGATACTAACTCCCCTACTAATTGTAGTCATGTGAGACTTATATCAAGGGTATAAGGCCAATTTATTTGTTTATTTAAATAGAATTGTGAAGTCAGCCAGAATATTAATGTTGGCTCTTTGAACATTTTCTCCCAAGTGGAAAATTCTATATGGGAAACCAAATTACCGTTGAAGTCTGCTTAGAAAGCTGAGGACTAGGGGAGTTCCCTGGTGGCCTAGTGGTTAGGATTCTGGGCTTTCACTGCCGTGGCCTGGGTTCAATCCCTGGCTGGGGAAGTGAGATCCCATAAGCTGTGTGGCTTGGCCAAAAAATTAAAATAAAAAACAAAACAACAACAAAAAAGAGAAAGCTGAGGACTAGAAAACAAGTTAAAAATCTTAGTGACTAGTGTCTGACGTCTATGACAGTCTTTGGTATAATACAAAATATTTTGTTTTTGTCCCCTGTTCCAAACACAGAACTCCTAACACCCTTGTAGTTTCCTGAGTGATAGGAGCATCATTTATTATTTATAAGAAGGCCCTTCCAGCACTCCTGAGTTTATGCTAATGAGGTAGCTTAAGGTAGGCCTTAGGGTGGGACCCCCAAGATAGCTTTGAGATGGGCAGGTCACCAGAAAGACCAAGTGATTAGAGGATGGGAACTTTACAACTCTACTGCTGACCTCCAGAGTGAGGGGCAGGGTGTGCTAGAGATTAAGTTCTATAAAAACTCTTGAACAAGGAGATTCAGAGAGCTTCCAAGCTGGTGAACACAATGAAGTGCTGGGAGGGTAGGCACCCCAGCTCCACATGACAGAAGCCCCTTTGCTCAGGACCTTTGTGGACTTTGCCTTTGTACCTCTTCATCTGGCTGTTCATGTGTATCCTTTGTAAGGATACAAAAGTTACCTTTACTTTGTAAATATAAATGATGTGTCTTATTGAGTTCTGCGAGCCACTCTAGGAAATTATTGAACTTCAGGAGGGTGTCATGGGAACTCTCAATTCATAGCCAGTTGGTCAGAAGTCCAGGAGGTCTAGGACTTGTGACTGGCATCTGAAGTGGGGGCAGTCCTGTGAGACTAAGACCTTGAGCTGTGGGGTGTTCACCAACTCCCAGTATTTAGTGTCAAAAATGAGTTGAATTGTTGAACACCCAGTTATTGTCTGGAGAATCAGAGATTTGGTTGTTGGTGTTGGAAGACACCTCACAGCCCAATGCACCAATGTTCATCCTGTCAACCAAGGTACCAGAAATCTCATATTATATGTTTCACTAACTTTCTCATGTGAACTGTGCTGGCTACAAACTGAATTTCCTTGCCTTGCCTTTTTTTTTTTTTTTTTAAGCATCCATGCTTTCCATCACCCTTCATTAAATAATTGTTTTCCTACGTGCCAAGTTTCCTTTATGTTCTTCATTTATTCTTTCATTCAATAAATATATGTGATAAATATATGTGCCAGTTCTCTACTAGACAGCTCACAATACAGAGGTGAACCAGATCAACAAAATTCCTGGTATAGTTGGGGGAGACAATCAATAAAACACACAGAGAAAAATAAGTTAACAAATAAAATAGGGGAATGTGCTCTCTGATCATTAGAGTCTAATGTACTGAATAAGGAGTAGCGAGGACTTGTTCTAGGGAAGGAGGCACAGGCAAAAAAGTATGACAAATACGTGGCAGGCACGTATGTACTTTAAGTGCTTCCAGAGTTATTTTGCACGTATAGAAGCAAATACATACATTTGGTCTCCTTTCCGCACACCTCCCTTTTATTTTTTCACAAATAGCACTATACTGTACACACTGTTCTACAGTTTGCACTATGCAACTTGGAGATCATTCCATATGAGAACTTAAAAGAGCTTCCTCATTTTAAAAAAGTGGCTTTGTAATGTGAAAAGCTCAATTTAGAGAACAGTAATGCTAAAAATATTTACAAGAAGGTCAACACCAGATTAACGGGAGATTTGAAAAACTGAATGTGAATTTGCCAGCTTTAGGGGCTAAGAATGACCTGAATTTCATGCAAGTAGTTTTCAACTACTGGTAAGGCCATATCTCTAGTTAGGAGGGTTCATTTTGTTTTGGAACACAATCTCTGTCTCTCATTTATCCTACCGGCCATGTGTGCCCCATCTGACCTTTCAGTACACTAGTAATCACAGTGATCACACAGCATTTAATAAACACCATGAAGTGTCTTTGATGCACAACATATATAAATGAATGAATGAAATAATAGGATGTCCATAAGCTTACAAATGTCTTTTTCAAAAAATCTGGTAATTCTCTATTTTGATAGGATACTGACTCTCTTATATATTACATCCTACCAACATAGCTGAGAATCAATTTATGAAATATTTTGTGAGATAAGATAGATGAAGTAGGGAGAAAACAGGGCCAAGTATGTCAGCCAGGAAGGGTGAGGTGCCTATGTAGTTAGGAACTGGAAAGAATGTAGGAGGGAAGAAAAGACAACAGGATTTGCTGACTGATTCAGTAGAGGGCATCAATCTGAAGGAACACTTCAATGATTTCAAGGCTTCTAGGAAGAAGGAGATCATCACTTTCAGAAATGAAGCAACCAGTCTTAAGGAGAGATTCTCGGTTTAATTTGAGGTACAAAGACTTTTGGCTTTAGATGGGACCCCAGAGCTACATTTTCAAAATTAGAACTTTTTTTTTTTAAAGGAAGAAACACCGTAAGTTGGTTTCTTAAGTTCAAACAGTAATTGGCATGGTATAGACAGAACCCACTTTAAGCTTAAGGACTGATATACTATAAGCTCACAGAGGTCCCTTAAGTGGATAGAAGTGCCATGTCCAGAGGCAGAGATGCCTGCCAAGTTTGGCTCTGGATCTGCCAGGTACTATATGGGTCCTTGCTTAAGGCTAGATGTGGAATGACAGAGTCCTGGAAATTTCAGGAAAAGTGGAAAGTAGAGGGGCTTCAAGTAGGAAAGTAACTAATATTTTTTAGCTATTATGTACCCCTCACTTTACATCTGGCTATCTTATTTAATTCTCATCACAACCCTACAAAATAGGTATTAGCATTTTAGAGATGAAGACATTGGGTTTAGAAAAGCTAAATAAATTGCTCATGCTAGAAGGGAAGGACCTCAAATTCTAACCCAAATCCGGATGTTTACAGGGGCCAAGTCATGCTCAGTCCAGTTCTCCTCATAACGCCCCACTTGACCCTGTATACTCATTTCATGAAGCCCAGAGAAGGTAAATCCCACATTTGGAGCCAAGCTGGGGCCAGAAAGCAGATAGGCTGGTCACCCTCCCACCCCCGTCAAAGGTCTTTCCAGGGCTGACACACGCCTTTCAGGATTTGACAACCTACACCACCCTACAAGGGATGGAGAGAGGGAGAAAAAGCAACCGGCTCAGGAGGAGAGAAGCAAAGAGAAGAAAGGAGGCAAAGAGGAGTTGTCAGAATGGGGTGAGGAGGTTGAAGAGTTAACTGTGTCCTTTTGCGTCTACTGATAACCGTTAACAGATAGACCGACTACCTAGCGTATTTCAGGAAGCTGAGCCTTGGCCAGCTTCATTCCTGATCGCCTTTCAGGAACTAAGATTTAACCCTTAGCGTAAATCCAGAAAAGACAAAGTAAGGCGAGCAAGGTGTGCACTTCAGGCAAAAGCGGAAACTCGCAGTACGAACCAAAACTTGACCCAACCAGGCAGCAGTGATTTGACGACAGTTTGAAAGACAAGTTTGGCTGCAAGACTCGCCTCCCGCCGAGGGGTGGGGCCGTAGCAGCCCTGGCCGCGTTTCCTCCCGGCCCACACCGCCTCGGCCTGCCACGTGACCCTCCGTGTTGTGGTCCGGCCCGCGTGGGTGGCGGGAGCGGCGGGAGGGCGGGGGCGAAAAGGGGCGGGTCACGTGACGGGGTTTAAATCTCCCGCAGCCGGAGCCGCGGGGGCGCCAGTGCCGCGAGTCGAGCGGGAGGAGAGGAGGCGAGGGAGGAGGGCCAGAGAGGCAGTTGAAAGATGGCGGACGAGGCGGCGCTCGCCTTTCAGCCCGGCGGCTCCCCCTCGGCAGTGACGGCTGAGAGGGAGGCCCCCTCGCCGCCTGCCGGGGAGCCGCTCCGCAAGAGGCCGCGGAGAGACGGCCCTGGCGTCGGGCGGAGCCCGGGCGAGCCCGGCGGGGCGGCCCCCGAGCGTGAGCTGCCGGTGGCGGCCGGCGGCTGCCCGGCGGCGGCGGCGGCGCTGTGGCGGGAGGCCCAGGCGGCGGCGGCCGGAGAAGGAGACAATGGGACGGGCTTACAGGGCCTATCCCGGGAGGCGCCGCCGGCCGACGACTTCTACGACGACGACGACGACGAGGGCGAGGAGGAGGAAGAGGCGGCGGCGGCTATTGGGTACCGAGGTGCGCAGGGCGCGGGCGGGCCGGGACTGCGCATCCCCCCCTCCTCCTCCCGGGGCCCCTCCTGGGGTGGGGGAGTGTCGGGCGGGCTGGGGGCTCGGGGCTGGCTTTGCGGCGTCCCCTTCCCCGCTAGGGCCCTCCTTAGCTGCGCGCCTCCGAGGCTGCGGGCCCGGCTGCCGGAGCGGCCCGAGGACTCACTCCCTCCCTCCCTCCTCCCTCGGCCCGCGGCGCGCCCCAGTGGCCTCGCGCTTTGCGCAGCCGCGGGGCGGGCTAGCCTCGCAGCTGGTTTTAAAAAAAAGTTTCTCTCCCCTCCTATTCTTTTAATGTATTGCTTTTGTTAAATGTCTTTTGCTTCTCAGCCCACCCTCCCACCCCGCGCACACTTAAACCTGAAAATTTTTGACTGTCCCTTGCACCAACCTTTTGCAGTTGCCTTTGCTAACTGACACCTGTGCAATTTGTGTGTGTTTGGTTTTTTTTTTTGGAGGGCCTTTATTTTTTAACTTGTTTTAAATTTTAAAGAGTGTAGTTGCTTCTAAAGACGTTACCCTTCTGTGGTGCAACTAATAGTGGGCATGAGAGAGTAATAGTAGTTTTAGAGTACTTTGAGTAGTATTTTTCCTCTAATCATGTTCTTATAATGGTTTTTAGATTAAATATCTTCTTGTGTGTGTATATGTAACCCTGAAACACGAATTGACATTTTTCTGGCATAGTAAAGCAGATGTGATAGTTGTATATGTCTTGTCATCCTTGAGTGTTTCAGAGTTTCTATCCGGATAGATGTGCGTCTTTATTATTTGTATCAATAAATCCAATCAGTGGACCATTTGATCATATCAAAAGGCAACAACGTGTGCATTAGGGATTGGATTAGAAAAACAACCCCTGTTTTCAAGAAACATAGTTTAATAAGGGAAACGAATAATGCAAAGGTATTTTTGTAGGTTTAGTGTTATATAAGAGAAGTGCAAGTTGCCATGGGTATATTTGCACGACTTTTTTGGGTAAATTTTTATTTGATAAGTTTTATGAACTATTATTTGTGATCGATAAATTCAGTCTAACTAGGTTACTACTTTTTGTGTTTTGATTAAGTAGACGTAATTTCTTTCTAGATTTTGATGAACTGAAACTTAGATTCCGAGCAGAATCCCTAAAGATGAGGATATACTGTTCCTGTGAACGGTGCAGATTGATCCAGTAGGCATTCTTTACACAGGCAGTATGAATGTTAAGTGCTTTATTCATTGAAAATTGTTGTATCATAATTATAGATCTTCATAATTTTAGATGCAGATTGTTTCAGAAACCTTGAGTTCCTTTTGGTTTCTTTTGCAGATAACCTTCTGTTTGGTGATGAAATCATCACCAACGGTTTCCATTCGTGTGAAAGTGATGAGGATGATAGAGCCTCACATGCGAGTTCTAGTGACTGGACTCCAAGACCACGGATAGGTATGGTTTCACAGTTTAAGAGCTATCTTTTTCAGTATTCTCTTTTTATGTCAACAAAAAATATATTTCTCTGTCCCCTTGTAGCCTGGTGATGAGGTTAGTAGGTGTTTGATGAGATTTAATGTCATCTTGGTTTTAGGGAAAGTCTAGTGCTTTGTTTTGTTTTTGTTTTTAAATAATCTCTGTATGTAACTTTTTTATTGCTGGTTTCCTGTACTAGCATATAAGTCCCACGGGGGCAGGGATTTCTGACTGATTTGTAGACTGTTTTGTCAGTGCCTAGAAAAGTGCCTGGCACATAGTTTGTCCTCAGTAAATATTTATTAAGTATTTTGGTGAAATGAGAAATATTTTGAAGTAGAGCACAGTATCAGATTTTTTTACGAAGGTAGTAACATGACCATCTCGAAATGTTCTTTCTCTTAATGTGCTGTTTTTTTTCAAAAATGCCTTGATTGCTTAAACATAGTAATGATCAGTTCCTTTTTAGTGTTTATATTTACTGTATTTTTGGTTTTCTCAAGCTAGGAACTGATCTAAGAAATTTCAGGGTAAAGAATTAAAGCTCAGAACATCAGCATTGTATGTATCATTTTGGGAGACTGGTTAAGATTAACTTGAAGATTATTACTGGAAAAATTTTAAAGATAGTAAAGTATAGATTTCCTTTTCTTTATGTCTTTAATGATAAATAGTGTGGGCTTTCGGGACTGGTAAGATCTTTCCTGTGTTGATTTGTAGAACCCTTTTGTACATACTTCTGTTATGTTTATGTTGTATTTTTCTAGATTTTAACCATACAAATTTAATTCTAGTAGTTAATTAGTTTGACTCTTAAAATACATACTTGGTATTTTATAGCTCTAGGGGCAGGCTCAACTCCTGATCTCCCTAATCTCTTTGGGATATAGCATTAGATCTGAAGATGCTGTGAATGAAACACCTTTATAGTGCATTTTTTTACTCTGCAAAACAGCGTGAAGCATTGCTAATTTGTTACTTCAAAAAATAAATGAGATTTTCAATTACTTGGAAGTGGATCTGATCTAGTTCTTCTCCCTCTTGATATAGGTCCATATACTTTTGTTCAGCAACATCTCATGATTGGCACAGATCCTCGAACGATTCTTAAAGATTTACTGCCAGAAACAATTCCTCCACCTGAATTGGATGATATGACACTGTGGCAGATTGTTATTAACATCCTTTCAGAACCACCAAAAAGGAAAAAAAGAAAAGATATTAATACAATTGAAGATGCTGTGAAATTACTGCAAGAGTGCAAAAAAATAATAGTTCTAACTGGAGCTGGGGTATGTAAGATGTATAAAGCACTAGTATGGGGGTGGTGTATGTTTTTTCTTAAGCCTTGTCCAATTCAGAAACATTTTTCTGGTGTAGAAAAATTTATCCTTACGTGATGATGGGCATTTGTGTTTGGAAACTGCTAAAAAGTGAGTGCAGGAGCAATTACTAAATTGGTTCAGTTTTTTAAAAACCTCTCAATAACCTTAAAAAGGATTCACTTCTGTTTCCTGGCACAGTAGGTAAGTGGAATTAAGGCAAGAGTTTTACCTACATTATACCACAACTTCTAAGGAGATGCAGGGAATTTTGCTTGCATTAAAGTGTGTCAGGGTCTGATAGAGAAATTGGTTATTTGTTTGATCTTCATGGGGAAACCGGGAACCTATTTATGTGTTCGCAAGTAACGCAGTGTTGGAAAGGTAACAGATTCCTACCTGTCCTCCATTTTAAATTAAGGTGATATGATTGTGGTGGGTTGAGATTTTTCATTTGTTCCACTTTAGGTCTCAAATAACTAGTTACTTAGGCTATTTCATATTGTGTGTTGAATACAGAATATGTTACATGGTAGCGACCAGGACAGCTGTTGGAGAAAAATCAGTCCTGCTTTCTGACCTTTTGGTTAAGGGAGGGTGTTATTTAATCTTAAATGATCAGGAAGAATAGTTATGCGTTGCTCCCCCATGTGATTTAGGCAAGTTTGTTTTGCTCTGAGACTAAAGTGGAGTAAACGCTGACAAAATTGTGAAACAAAAGGATAACTTCTGAAGTCCCTATTTGTAATGTCAAGGTTTATTTGTAGAGAAAGCATAGTGTTTAAATCTATTCTTAAAAATTGAAATATTGTACAACATAGTTTTTTAAGGAAAATAAAGAAATTTAGCGTTCTTGAAGTAGTAGCACTCTAACCTAGAAGAGGGATTTCTTTGGAAATACTTGACTGTAATAGAAATTCTTGCCTGCTTTTCTAGTTAAAATAATTTGGAATGGTTTACTTCGTTCTCAATCAAGTTGGAATTGTTTTAACTTGTTGGTTAAATGCTTATAAAGGTTTAAAGTTAGCCTGACTTAAAATTCTTTACCCCATTATGAATGGAATATGTGATGGATTTAATTATACTGGTTTTTTGACTGTTTTATTTCTATTAGAAATTAAAGTAGGGCATTATCTCCATTCACCAAAAGAAGTTTCAAACTAAAAATATTTTTCAACTCTTCCCTAATTGTGTGATAAGAGGACTAATAATTATTAAGGTAGCAGTAGAAGATTTAATTGTACAAATTATGCCATGCGTATTTCAGGTTTCTGTTTCTTGTGGAATACCTGACTTCAGGTCAAGAGATGGTATTTATGCTCGCCTTGCGGTAGACTTTCCAGACCTTCCAGATCCTCAAGCAATGTTTGACATTGAATATTTCAGAAAAGATCCAAGACCATTCTTCAAGTTTGCAAAGGTACTACAAACTCTTCTAGTTGTTTCTTTGTCCTTCTCTCATGAAAAATTATTTTGCATGGCAGTCTAGTAAATTGAATGTTAGTACTGTGGTGGAGTAAAATCACTGAAATAAAGTCATTTTAGTCAGAATTCCCTTCCCAGAAGGGACTGTCATTTGCTTTTCTTCATTTTAGGATTGAGCTTATTTTCAAAGAAGAGGCTATTGCATATTTTTCAAATTTGCACTTCAGTAATGGCCTTTACATTGTCCAGGCTTTTTTAGAGGTTAGTAGATCATATAAAAGTAACATCACTGTTTTGATTTTGAATATTTTTTATGGATCATAAAGATCATAACATCTGCCTTTGGTATGTTTTATAGTAGCTAGGTTTTAACACATGAGGATGTGCCTGAGAAATTTGTGATTAGAGGTGGAGAAGAGTCTTAGATTGCATTTGAGTCAAGGTTGATCTGTTATGCTCTAGCGTCTTTAGTGCTGCTCTGTTCAGTTCAGAAGCCATTTGCCACGTGGGGCTGTTGAGTGCATAAGTGTTCTGAGATGTTATGTAAGTGTGGAAGACATACCAGATTTTGGAAACCTAGTATAGAAAACATGCAAAATATAAATTTTATTATATATTATATATATATAAATAATGATTATATGTGTAAATAATAATACTTTGATATTGGGTTATAAATGAGGAAGATTTCACATTGTTAATGTGGTTACTAGAAAATTTGAATTGTGTATATGATCCATATTATGTTTTTATTTGGCAGCTCTGCTCTGGAGTTTAAAGTTTGATGTTACAGTCTTCCCTTGGTATCTGAGGGGGATTAGTTCCAGGATCCCTCAGATACCAAAATCTGAGGATGCTCTAGTCCCTCATATAAAATGGCATAGTATTTGCGTATAACCTATGCACATCCTCCCTGTATACTTTTTTTTTTTTTAATTTTATTTTATTTTTGGCTGCATCTGGTCTTAGTTGCTGGATCTTCGCTGAGGCGTGAGGGGCTTCTCTAATTGAGGAGCGCGGGCTCAGTTGCCCTGCGGCATGTGGAATCTTAGTTCCCTGACCAGGGATTGAACGTCCCCCGCATTGGAAGGTGGATTCTTAACCACTGGACCACCAGGGAAGTCCCCTCCCTGTATACTTTAAATCACCTCTAGATTACTTATAATACCTAGTATAGGCATACCTTGTTTTATTTTGCTTCACTTTATTGCCCTTCACAGATTCTGTGGGCTTTTTTTGTTTTTACAAATTTGAGGGATTGTGAACAAGCGAGTCTGTAGGCGCCATTTTTCCAACAGCATTTGCTCACTTTGTGTCTCTGTGTCACATTTTGGTCATTCACAGTATTTCAGAGTTTTTCATTATTTGTTACTGTGATCTGGGATCAGTGATCTTTGTTACTGCTGAGGACTTAGATGATGGTTAGCATTTTTTAGCAATAAAGTATTTTTAATTAAGGTATGTACTTTTTTTTGAGACATAATGCTATTGCATACTTAATAGATTACCATATAGTATAAAAATAACTTTATATGTACAGGGAAACCAAAAAATTCATTTGACTGACTTTACTGGGATAATTCACTTTATTGCTATGGTCTGGAACCAAACTCATGATGTCTCTGAGGTATGCTTGTATGATGTTAATAGTCGCTGGTGCAGCAAATATAAGTTTTGGTTTTTGGAATTTTCTGGAATTCTTTTTCTCTGAATATTTTCAATCTACAGTTGGTTGAATCCAAGAATGTGGAACCTGCAGATATGGAGGGATAACTACGCATTATACCATACCCAAGAAATTTTATCTTTTTTTTTTTTTTTTTAATTTATTTATTTATTTGGGTGTGCCGGGTGGGATCTTGTAGTTGCGGCACGTGGGATCTTGTAGTTGCGGCACGTGGGATCTTGCAGTTGCGGCACGTGGGATCTTGTAGTTGTGACATGCGGGATCTAGTTTCCTGACCAGGGATTGAACCCAGGTCCCCTGCATTGGGAGCGTGGAGTCTTTAGCCTTTGGACCACCCGGGAAGTCCCAAGAAATTTTACTTTAGAAGTCTTTTTTCTATAGTTTAGCTTTATGGAAAGAAATTGTAAAATTGTTGTTGCTAAACTTTAGTATATTTGAAAGGGTCTTTTGTATTAGTGATTATTTTTTAATGAGCATAGAAGTGAAGTGGACCTGAATTTCCATTAAAGGATAACCTCAGCTACTTTCAAATCATGTGGTCTATTTACGTAACTATAAGAAAAGCTCTGCCAATTCAGAATACATGGTATTAGCTTAAATTGATGGACTATCTAAAGAAATAATTTTGTTTTGTGCAAGTGTGCTTATAAATGGGAATTAGAGTAAAATGGGGAAATTACATTAGATTTTCTTGGATATGATTTACTTGCTAGAACTGAAAACTAAATTTGAAAATTTTGCAGGCTACTAAGAAATTTGAATTTTTCCAGTAATCAACTTGAAACTTATAAAAAATTTTGAACTTCATGTATCAGCAGTGATGATGGTCATCTATATCTAGCCTTTAGAACAGACAGCTGGTTCACACTAAATGGAACAAATAATGTAGAGTGTCTCTTTTCCTTTGTTACAAGAATATGAATTCATGAAGATTCACTGTTTTTAACATACTGGTGCTAGGGGTTCTACTGCATGACTTTGAAGACCAGTGAAATATCACTTAGTTACTGGTTTCTTGAATTGGACCTAGGACACTGGCTCTAGTTATCGGAAATTAACACTTTTTTTTTCTGGCCACGCTGCATGGCATGTGGGATCTTAGTTCTCAGACCAGGGATTGAACCCGTGCCTCCTGCAGTCTGCAGTGGGAGTGCGGAGTCCTAACCACTGGGCTGCCAGGGAATTCCCCAGAAATTAGCACTTTAAGAAAGGCATCAAGTAACTAGAATTTACTTTGATCTTGCATCTGATTATAAGAGCTTGATTCACTAGTGCATTTATGTAATGCTCACAAGGTTTTTGCTGTAAATTCTCTGTTCTGAGAGGAAACAAAAAAAACATGCTCAAACTAACTTTTCAGCTTTTTCCCCATCACTTCAGTATATACTAAATTGCCTGACACTTGGGGAAAATGTGGTAACTGAGAATACAAATAGCAAGGTGAGAAAGATTGTAACCTTAGTTGTCTAATGTATATAATGGGTATTCAGTTTTAGCTTAAACTGGTTTTGACATGTAAGAATCTATAGAAGCAATTAAGAATTATTCTTACAAAGACAAATTATAAAAATACACATGATAGAAATCTAGACAGTGCGTAAGAGAGAATAAAGTATCTGAATTGGAGTAAAAATGGCACAGTGTTAGTGTGTTACAGTGTACAGATTTCATAGTACCTAGGAGAAGAAAAAGTTGGAGGGGCAGCATGTTTCACTTCTTTATGAAAGTTTAAGTTATGGTAGGAGCTAAATAAATAATCTTATAACTGCCACTCATATAGGATCATTGTACTTCAATTCTTATATTAGGAACTGCCAAAAGGAAAGTACCTAGTTGGTGAAATAGCACTTAAAATAAATAATAATAGGTAAGAGAGACTGAGTTAATTTGGGTCTAAATGAATAGGAAAAAGCTGAAGGATAAATAAGTAAGGACAAAGAATAAAGGATAGTATTTAAAAATGAAGGATGGGGAGGGTATGTAAATATTGTAATATTTTACTGGATTCCAAAAAGAATACATGAGTAAAATAGTCATAACCTAAAGTTTTCTTCCAGTGTCTGTACTAAGGAGAAGGTTAATTAAAAGATGGTTACTTTGCTAGTTATGAGAGAAAATGAATTTTTTTAAATTGAAGTATAGTTGATTTACAATGTTGTGTTAGTTTCAGGTGTACAGCACAGTGATTCAGTTATACATATATATGTATCCTTTTTTGAATTCTTTCCCTTATAGGTTATTATAAAATATTGAGTATAGTTCCCTGTGCTGTACAGTAGGTCCTCATTGGTTATCTATTTTATATATAGGAGTGTGTATATGTTAATCCCAAACTCCTGATTTATCCCCCCCTCCCCTTTCCCCTTTGGTAACCATAGGTTTTTTTCTATGTCTGTGGGTCTCTTTCTGTTTTGTAAATAAGTTCATTTGTATCTCTTCTTTTTTTTTTTTTAATATAAGTGATATATTTGTCATTGTCTGGCTTACTTCACTTAGTATGATAATCTCTAGGTCCATCTATGTTGCCGCAAATGGCATTATTTCATTCTTTTTTATGGCTGAGTAATATTCCACTGTACATATTTACATCTTTATCCAGTCATCTGTTGATGGACATTTAGGTTGCTTCCATGTTTTGGCTATTGTAAGTAGTGCAGCAATGAACATTCGGGTTGCATGTATCTTTTCGAATGATAGCTTTGTCTGGATATATGCCCAGGAGTGGGATTGCTGGGTCATATGGTAGTTCTATTTTTAGTTTTTTAAGGAACCTCCATACTGTTCTCCATAGTGGCTGTACCAATTTACATTCCGACCAACAGTGTAGGAGGGTTCCTTTTGAGAGAAAATAAATTTAATAGAAAGCCATGAAAACAGGAAATATTGTGAATTTAGGCATTTTGGAAGGAAAGTTTCTACAGATATATCAAGCCACGGATTGTATACAACTGAGAAGAAACAGATTTCATCTAGACTGGAAACTCAAAAGTAACGGAGAGGTGTGTGAAAGAGGTAGCTGGTTCATCAGAGCAGTTTCTCAACCTGTTGACTCTTTGGGATGGATAATTCTTTGCTGTGAGTAGCCGTCCTGTGCACCGTAGGATATTTAGCAGCAACCAATGGCCTCCTCCCTTTAAATGCCATTAGTCCCCCACCCCAGTCTTGACAATCAAAAATGTGTCCAGATGTTGCCAAATGTCTCCTGCAAGATTGCTCCCCGTTTGAGCACCAGCATGTTAAGTGCGCCTAGCTTTAGTACTGCTTTGAATTCTTCTACACAAGGACAATTAAGGCCAACATTAAAGCTATATATTCTTGTTCTGAACTGTTGTCCTCTTGCATAATAAGGCTTTAAATTGATAATGAGGTTGTGGTCATGGTTCTGAGGAGTCTAAATTCACTGGTGCTGATAAGTGGTTTAAGAGTCAGTGAAGGTGAAACCGAGGTTGTATAAAATAACTTTTTTTTGTTTTCTTTAAAGGACTGTGTTCAGAGAGTGTAGTTGCTCCCCCATATTGAATACAGTGAATGTTCTTTCCCTTAAAGTGATAAAATTCAAGAAAAAGTAGAGGGAGAAATATGAACTTCCAAAAACATATTTATTCAGTAAATTGTCACTTTATTGATAATGTGCAGATATACCAGATTATGTAGTTATAAAGCTAAGAAATCTCAAAACCAGCTCATTACTTAAAAATCAAAAAAAGCGCACACCCCCACCCCCAAAAAAGGCCACAGTCCCGTTCACTTGAAGACAGTATGTTAATACTGACTTGTGTAGGTGGATTACATATAAGTAGAGTATTATATTTGGGTGTATATTATAAAAATGGGCTCTTTTACCTACTGCTTTGGATTTGTAGTATTTCTGTTTAATAAACTTTCAGATGCTTGAATACTTGATAACGGTCATAGTGTTCATCAAGTGGTCTGCTGTAACTAATCCTGCAAGTGTTCCTTTTTTGGATGTTTCCTGCTTTCTGTTATTAAAAAGGTATTGCTCTGATTGTCCTTTTTGGTATGTTTATAATGTTCTTAGGATAAATTTCTGAAAGCAAAACTGCTAAGGGTCCTGATTTGTTTTACCTTATTGCTGCCTGGAAAGGTTGAATAATATATACTCCCATCAGAGGTGTAGAAGTGTATGAGAAAACTGATTTAGCATGCCCGTGCCCTCTCCCCCACAAAAAAAGCCTCCCGTGATACGTTATTAGTATTAATGTATTTTTTAGAAAGTGTGTGTGTGTGGGTGTGTGTGTTGGTGTGTATGTTGTGTATATGGTTTTATAAAGAAATTGAAACAGTACACAACAAACGATAGTTGGCCTCTCTCTTCAGTCTTCCCTACCTCTAATCTCTTTCTCAAAGGTTACCATGGTAAAATGTTTCATTGGGTTTCCTTCTAGGAAAAAAAAAGAGTAAACCTGTTTGTGTGTAGGGGGGAGAGGTATTGTAAGTTTCTAATAATACTTTAAAAATGATTACCGACAGAATCACGTACCCTTTTCTCTACACTGCTTTTTTCCCATTTAATATCCTTGGAAATAGTTTCATGGCGGCACTTAGATATACCTCATTTTAAAGAAAAGGCTGCATAGTACTGTTTGATAGTTGTACCACAATATATATAATCAGTCTCCTATTAGTGGATATCTAGAGTTTTTAAGGCAGTTAAAACTATCAGTGTAATAAATAAAAAATTAGCATCTTCTCATTAGTGTTCTGTTTTTGTTTACTAGTGTAGATGACTGCTTCTTACTACTTGCCATGTGTATATCCTTGAGTTGCCTGTCTGTTCTTAGCTATTTTTTTTTTCCATTGAGATGCTTTTCTTCCTCATACTGATTTGTGAGAACGTGCTTTTTTTTGGCCGCAACCTGCAGCTTGTGGATCTTAGTTCCCTGACCAGGGATTGGTCCCAGGGCATGGCAGTGAAAGCACCAAGTCCTTAACCACAGGACTGCCAGGGAATTCCCGAGAACATGTGTGGGGTTTTTTTGTTTGTTTTTTATATATATTTATTTATTTGGTTGTGCCTGGTCTTAGTTGCAGCAGGCGGGCTCCTTAGTTGTGGCTCACCAGCTCCTTAGTTGTGGCATGTGAACTCTTAGCTGCAGCATGCATGTGGGATCTAGTTCCCTGACCAGGGATCAAACTAGGGCCCCCTGCATTGGGAGCATGGAGTCTTAACCACCGGCCACCAGGGAAGTCCCTGAGAACATGTATTCTTGAAGAGTGTTTTTACATTAGAGGGTGATTGGAATTCCAGTCTCCACTAATCCCGTGAAGGATGTGCAATGTGAAATATACTTACTAGATTAGTTTTAGTGGACTGATTTGCAATACCTAATAGAAATGGTATTTAGCCTAAAAGAAAAATAGGAAACATGAGGTTGAGGGATCAGAAATTGCATAGTGGTTAAGAGCTGCACTTTGGCATCAAAACTGGGTTTGAATGATAGTTCTGCTACTTGCTAGCTCTTGTGACTTTTGGCGTTAACTTCTGTGCTTTGGTTTTTTCATCTGCAAGATGGGGGATATATGTCTACAGGAGGGTCAGCAGACCTTTTTCTGTAAAGGGCCAGGGAGTAAATGTAACCTGCTTTGTGGACTACATGGGAACTCTGTCATACTGTGTTCTTTTCCTTTACAGTCCTTGAAAATGTAAAAACCCAGTCCTCAGCCCAGTCTACAGCATTATTATAAAGTGCTCCTGTTATGCCTGTTAATTACATTAAGTAGTAACGAATGCTTGACTAATTGAAATTCTCTTGTGTTAGATTAGTACAGGGGCTGGCAAATTACAGCCTCAGTCCAAATGTGGCCCACTGCGTGTTTTTGTACAGCTGTGAACTAAAATTTTTAAATGGATGGGGAAAAAAATCAAAAGAATAATACTTCACATCATATGAACATTATATGAAATTCTAACATCAGTGATTGTAAATAAAGTTTCACTGGAACACAGCTATGCTCATTCATTGGCCTGTTGCCTGTGGCTGTGTATGTACTACAATAGAAGACTTGAGTGGTTGCCACATAGACCGTAAGGACAGAGACTGAATGGCCCGCGAAGCCTTAAATATTTGCTATCTGGTGTCCCAGTGTGGAAAAAGTTTGCTGAAGCTTGAGTTCCTTGGGGAAGCCAGAGGTTAACAGGAAAAAAGTAGTTAAATTTGTCAGGTGACTTAACTTTAATTTGCAAGTATTGATTAGGTAAGATTTTGAGTAGTCTATGGTGTTGTGGAATGAATGAAACAAGACCAGGG
The DNA here is from genome assembly GCF_028021215.1 of Eschrichtius robustus. Classification (NCBI taxonomy): domain Eukaryota; kingdom Metazoa; phylum Chordata; class Mammalia; order Artiodactyla; family Eschrichtiidae; genus Eschrichtius; species Eschrichtius robustus. Next base: position 73,544,568 of record NC_090830.1, read on the forward strand.
ATTATGAGGATTTTCCTTACCAGGATCAATTAGTTTCACTTATTTTTTTGACAGCATGGAGAATGTAAATTCTAGTTTCTTAACAGCTCTACCTACTACCTAGTAAATAGTGGCATCTCAAACTTTGGTGAGTCCTTTTAGTTTTGAGGGGCTGCAGTTAACACCCCTGCTTTTGACTGGAATCTCATTCATATTGCTAGAAATTTTGAGAAGCAAGCAAGCAAGCAGAGAGCATCTCTGGAGAAAAACCATTATTTCTACATGAAAGCTTACTGTGGCAGATAGTTCTAAGCTTTAGTTTTGGTCACATTGGTTGCCTATGGCCAATTACTGGGTTGTTCTCATGTTTCTGGACACTGCTGTGAAAGCAGCCTGTCATTTTAATAGTATTTGAGCCTTTGGTCCCAGCTGTGCTTCCACTCTATTCTAAATGGATCCCTGTGGCAATTATAATGGTCCAGCCCACATGATTGGTTCCTTAATGGCACTTGAGGAGGTTCAGATTTGGGATGGCCTGTCTTGCTTAGAACTAGCGTGTCACAGTTTCAACGTGAAGAACTAATCTATATTTTATCTGAAAGTTGTATCTCCAGTCAATTAGTTTTTAGCAAACTTTCCTTGTTAAGTAAGAGCCTAATTTAGGAGTAATTTCTATTAAAAAACAGTCCTTTCAGAGTAATTTTTTCCCCATTATTTCAGGTGCAAGGTGCTGGTGTTTAATCCTCTAAATGTAAATGTATTAGAACAAAGCAACCTGGGGAGAAAACAGTGGTTAATAGAGAGCACAACCTAATGGTCCAAAACATAATGTGGCTTTCAGTTTTCTATAAACATTAGCTTTAATAAACTCTTCACTTGTTACTTCTTTCTATATGCATTGTCTTTCTTAAATTGCAAAGTTCATGAACTTTATGATAAAAATTTGAATGAGAGGCAGAATGCTTGGGTTTTATATAACATTTTCAGCAGCATATGGACATGGATGTGATAGTCTTTATAATGAGATATGCGTATTATTTTTACTTAAAAGGTATCCCGGTAGATAGTTTTTTCTAAACTTGAAATATTAAGTAGGTTAGAAGTAGTCATCTAGAATCTTACTGCCAAATTTTTTGTATGTCAGAAGTGAAGTCCCCTACCCCCCCACCCGTTTTATAGATTGTTTGTATCCTTCCTGAATTGATGCTTAAATGAATGTATCTATATACTTTGCATAAACTTCCCATTTTTGCTTAATAACAAAACAACAAAAACAAAGCTATACACAGTGGTGACTAGCTTGATTTTTTTTCACATATGTCATGGGCCATCTTCCAGGTCAGTGTATCTAGACCTTCCTCATTCATTGTAATGGCTGCATACTCCACTATTACGGATGTACCATATTTCTACAACCAGTCCTCTGTTGATGGACATACGGTTGTATCTTGTTTTTTGCTAGCATTGTAATAGGTTAGAGGCTGTAATGAATGATAAGGAAGCAGGCAGAACTACTTCAAAGAAAAAAGAGAAGAAACTTCCTTTGCCATAGTCACTTACTAAATGAAGTTTAATGAAAACACTGTCAAAAGTTGAGAGGACCAAAATTGATACTTTTTCTCTGATCTTTTTGCCATGTGTATATCTGAATTCTTTGTTTTTAAAGAAGAAACAGCATTGAAGCATTATTTGGGGGGAAAAACACACACACAAAATCCAGCAACTCAGCATTCATGAGCAACTCTATACTATACCAGTATGTGCCTGTGCAGTGGAAGGAAAACAATTTTGGTAAGGAATTAAAACTTCAGCTTTAAACTTCCAACAGGTTGATATTTATAATAAATGATGAATCAAAAATATTTTTAATATTATGTTGACAGTGCCTTTTTTAGTTTTAAAAAAGAAGTCACCATATCTTTGATATCTTTAATTTCAATTTAAACTTTTTCCCTTTTTCCTTACAAAAAAAAAATCATTTGCAGCCAACAAAAATTAGATATATATTAAGGTATGTATTTCTTCTGACTTTTATTAAAATATCAATTAGCATTTATAAGAGATGTTTGCGGGTCGACTTTATCCAGAGGCCATGTTCACTAATTGCTGAGTTTTACACATATGACAGCAACAATCCTTTCGTAAGTGTGTGTGGCATCCATCTAGATGCTTTGAGATGCTCATGTATTGTTTTTTAATTATCATTGGTAGTTTTTTTTGTTGTTGTTGTTAAACCTAAACCTGTGACGTTTGTTAACACATAATCTTTTTTCTGCTTTTTGCGTTATCTAGGAAATATATCCTGGACAATTCCAACCATCTCTTTGTCACAAATTCATAGCCTTGTCAGATAAGGAAGGAAAACTACTTCGCAACTATACTCAGAACATAGATACACTGGAACAGGTTGCAGGAATCCAAAGGATAATTCAGTGTCATGGTTAGTAAACTTCAGGATTGCTTTTTCTGTTACATATTAGTTAGTTTTGTAGGAAAAGTTAGGATTAGAAAAAAGGCTGCCATCCAGGAATGGAGATTAAGCCTTATTGTTTAACCATGTTATCTGATCAATTGTAGATAAGGAAAGTAGATTGCAAAAATATGAAACCAGAAATATTGGCGTTGACACTTAATTGTACAAAATGTCAGATATTAATGTGCTTTTGGATTTTAAAAGATGCAGCAATTATGTAACATTAAATTCTTTTATATAACCTTTCTTGATTACGAAAGTAATATTAGCTATGGATGAAAAAAACATGGCATCTTTAGGAAACCAGAGGAACTGCTGAGTAGTTCAGATGGACAGGCTTTAGAAATTTGAAGACTAAATCTAAAACAAGTATGAATAGACCATATTCTTATGTATCTAAACTGTTTTTGAAACACAGCTGTTAAGCTAAGGTAATAACAGTTGTAACCTTCCAAGTCTGCAGTTTTAGTCCTGGAGGAGTTGGTATATTAAAAGAGTAGCTTTAGGAAGCATCATTATATCAGCATCTCTCTCATGGAGTCTCTTAAAAATTTTAAAGTCGCTAGCTTTTCTGTTGTCAAGCTTACATTATAACCGTTATTTAAGAAATGGAAAAATTTCTTTAATAAAGCATATATTTGTTGGTTGTTTTTAGGTTCCTTTGCAACAGCATCTTGCCTGATTTGTAAATATAAAGTTGACTGTGAAGCTGTACGAGGAGATATTTTTAATCAGGTAATTTATCACCCATATCTTAGGAATTGTGCATGTCTCTGATCTGTTTCTTTTACCTCAGTCCTTTTTTTCTGGAAGTATTTATGTGGTACAGAAACATCCAGGAAAACAAATGTTAGTTACCATTGGGAATTCCAGAGAAATACACAAAAACCTTTCAAAACCTTAAGTTAAAAACATTGCTCCATAATCTCTTGATTATGAAGTTGACTACCTAATATATAAGCCTAAAATAAAAACCCAGATCATTAAGTGTGGTGTTACTTAACATTAGTTTTTCTCCTTACTCTCCCTTTTTAAAAGTGCCTGTCAGATTCATTTTGTAAAAAATAGTTCATGTACGCTCATTGACCAAAAAATACAGGAAAATATGGCAGAGAATGAAAACCACCCAGAAATAAATTCTGTATGTTTAGCTGCATATATAGTTGATCATATAATTATGAGAAGATAGCATATTAAAATGGAATCGTATTTTACAAACTTTTATTTTTTAAAAGTTAAGTCTCATCTGTGTACATATATACACATGCTGCTTTTTCTTCTTAATATATAATGGACTCTTGAATATCAAATGTAGGTCTATACAGATATCATAATAGCAGCATACACAGATAATAGCAAAATTTTATCTCATTGTATGTTAATAAACTAACGGGTCATTGATAGTTGATGTTTAGGTTTTATCCAGTTTTCCCTGCAATTTATCCACAGCTTTTCTGTTTTCTTTGGTAATTTTGAAATGAATTCTTGGTAAGTGTGGAAATGTTGACTCTTTCTAACTCAGGCTTGCCCTTCTCTTTCCCACCTCAACTAAAATCTGGAACATGCAGGTGGTTCCTCGATGTCCTAGGTGCCCAGCTGATGAACCACTTGCTATCATGAAACCAGAGATTGTCTTTTTTGGTGAAAATTTACCAGAACAGTTTCATAGAGCCATGAAGTATGACAAAGATGAAGTTGATCTTCTCATTGTTATTGGGTCTTCCCTGAAAGTAAGACCAGTAGCACTAATTCCGAGTAAGTGGGTGATGATTTTTTTTAGAGAACCATTTCTATATATTTTGCCATGGGTTGTGGGTCTGTAGAGTAGACCCCAATTATCTTATCCTGTTTTTTGTTAAAGAGTGGTGAAGAGCCAAACTTTAATTTTTTTAGGTGACATATTCTTGCTCAGGAAGATTGGTTAATCTGACATTTCAGTGGGGGAAGAGGGCTTTCAAAACAGAAGTAATAACAAAGGGAAACAGTTCAACTTAAACTTTTCAGTGGAATGTGCTTTAATATGGCAGGAGTTAGCATGAGCTAATTTTACATATACTGAGGAAACATATTAAAAATAATCTGTATTTTTAGTCTTAATTCGAGTAGTTAATCTTTCAAATGTAATTGACTTTTGGTCCAGTAAGTTCAGATGTATAGCTTGATACATGTGTAACGTACTCATGTAAGATAGAATTTTGGGGCTCACAATGATTGGTTTGTTTTTGTAAGAATAACAGTCATGCCTTGTCAATCATTTTATGTGGATCAGCTCTACCCACAAGGGTGTTCATGTGTATAAAAATGCTCAAAAACAATTTAAGTCCCTATTATTCTCAAGAATATTTCTTTAATCCATGCTCCCATACTACCTTTTTTCTCCCTCTAATGAGCAAGCAAGGGGGAGGAAGATAGAGGGACTAATTCAGTAGCATCATTGGTGCCATAAAAGTGAGGGAAGGAGGAGAGGAGAGTATATTAAACCCTTAACTGGAGAATTAAAATTGGACCCCCATACCAGCAAACAGATAGCTAGAGCAAACTGCTGGAAGAAACAGAGTTAAACTCTCCCAATTCTGCATCTTTTTCCTAGCCCACATGTAGTGGCTCTAGCAGTTTAACTCAGCCTTCCCCAAGTAGCTGTGAAATTCTATTAAAGTAGATTATAGGACAATTTGTAACTAAAAAAAAGAAAGAAAATTTAATGTATAAGCTTATTTGCGAGTTATTTTTTTCTATTTAAATGTGAGGCAGAGAACTTCTTCCAAGTTTCCTGTGGGGTAGTAAAATGTGTTGGTGATAGGCAAAGGTACTTTTTAAAAAATGTAAGACGTTGGTACATAATAGTGGAGAACAGACTGGTACGAATTTTCACATATCAGAAGTCATTTTAGTAGATAACTATTACCTATACTGCGCCAAGAACTCTTCTCTGCATATTAACTCAGTGCTCACTGCAAGCTTGTGGAGAAGTACTGTTATTACCCCATTATACAGACAAGGAAATTGAATACAGAATAAAAAGTCTGAGGTGATTACCCAGAGGTTACCAGGTGACAGGAGCAGAACCTGAAATTTTGCTGCTCATCTGTTTACTTGTTAGTTTGATGGTATGTGTAATAGCTTGGTTGAATACTACAGTTGGGTGTCTTCTTTGGTATTGGGAGCATGTTAGATTTTTTTTTTTTGGGCCATGCCTCACGTCTTGCAGGATCTTGGTTCCCTGACCAGGGATAGAACCCTGGCTGTGGCAATGAAAGTGCAGTCCTAACCGCTGGACCGCCAGGGAATTCTGTTAGATTTTTACATAATGCATTTCTTTTGGTTTTATTAGTGTACCTCCCTTCCTTTCTCTAATTCTTACTTTTTTCACCCTATTCTTAGGTTCCATACCCCATGAAGTGCCTCAGATATTAATTAATAGGGAACCTTTGCCTCACCTGCATTTTGATGTAGAGCTTCTTGGAGACTGTGATGTCATTATTAATGAACTGTGTCACAGGTTAGGTGGTGAATACGCCAAACTTTGCTGCAACCCTGTAAAGCTTTCAGAAATTACTGAAAAACCTCCACGAACACAAAAAGAATTGGCTCATTTGTCAGAGTTGCCACCCACACCCCTCAATATTTCAGAAGGCTCGAGTTCACCAGAAGGAACCTCACCAGCAGATTCTTCAGTGATTGTCACTCTTTTAGACCAAGAAACAAAGAGTAATGGTGATGATCCAGATGTGTCTGAATCAAAAAACTGTGTCGAAGAAAAATCACAGGAAGTACAGACTTCTGCTAGGAGCATTGAAAGTATTAATGAACAGTTGGAGAGTCCGGATTTGAAGAATGTTGCCTCCAATACTGGGGAGAAAAATGAAAGAACTTCAGTTGCTGAAACAGTGAGAAAATGCTGGCCAGCTAGACTCGCAAAGGAGCAGATTAGTAAACGGCTTGATGGTAAGAAAGGCTGTTGAAACATTTTGAAGGTTATAATTATTCTAACGAAATATTTGTCAGTGACTTTTCATTTTCTGATTTTAGTATCGTGAGGCAGGAACTATTACTACTCTGGTACAGGTGGGAAACCGAGGACCATGGAGGTTAAGTACCCCAGGCAAGGTAACGACTAGGGTGTGGAAGAACCAGGTGGATTCTGGGTTCTCTTAACCATTAGGTCGTGTTGTTTCAGATCTAGAAAACAGCTGGTTCTTTGCCACTGAGTATCAGAAATACCATCTACCCTGTTTTGACACATGGGAAGTCTTTTTATCAATTAGTTTTTAAAAAAAATAACTAATTAATTTTGGCTGCATTGGGTCTTTGTTGCTGTGCACGGGCTTTCTCTAGTTGTGGCGAGCGGGGGCTTCTCTTCGTTGCAGTGCGCGGACTTCTCATTGCGGTGACTTCTCTTGTTGCGGAGCACGGGCTCTAGGCGCACGGGCTTCAGTAGTTGCAGCACTAGGGCTCAGTAGTTGTGGCTTGTGAGCTGAATTTTAGAGCGCAGGCTCAGTAGTTGTGGCACATGGGCTTAGTTGCTCTGCAGCATGTGGGATCTTCCCGAACCAGGGCTCGAACCCGTGTCCCCTGCATTGGCAGGCGGATTCTTAACCTCTGCGACACCAGGGAAGTCCCTATCCATAAGTATTAACATAAGTGAAATCACTTTCTACTTTTTGAAACCACTTGACCAAGTATTAATCAAACAGAAACTTGTGCTCTTAGATGCAACAACTTTGTACAGCTTAAAACATTAAGTCCCATTCCACTTACTATACATGGTGAAAACTGACAAGAAATTTGAGACAAATGTATTAAGTGTTGTGATCATTTGCTCTGAATAAATTTTAGTTCAGTCGAATAAGCCTTTGGGCATTTTCCATACAGCAAGTTCTGGCCACACCGATCAAGCTACTGATATTTGTGTATATCATTACAAAAATAGGTGATATTTTAAAAGGTTTATGCTACTTGGAGGGCACTAGGTTATTGAAGGCTTTCTAAAAAACCTAAGTTCTGACTTTGATCTTGAACTGTAATTAGGGGAAGTCTTCCGTGGGGAAAACTAGAAAGAGCATAGAAGAATACTTACGCTTTCAAATGTGGCAAGAGTCAGAAGTAGAGAAATTACTGTTGATTTAGTCAGGTAAGATAAGTCTCTATCATATACAAAGTCTGCCTAGGCACTGGCAGCATTCTCTGGCTGTCTTTTTGACAGATGGGTCAAACATACAAAACTCTGCCCCAGGAAACTGGTATTATACCTTGGTTTTATTCTACCAATTTAGACCTTTAAAGGTACAGGCTTTGGAATTAGACTGAGTTGTCAGATCTACTTCTCTCTCCTAGCATTGTGAGCATTTGAAAAGATAACTGATGTAAAGAGTGTAAAACTTAACATTTTTAGCGGTTAAAACCAAACAACAGCTGGACTTTACTCACTCATTTTAGTTTGCCACTGTTTGTTGTGAGGTCGAGGCTGAAAGGGAGGAAGTTGGAGCATATAGAAGAAGCTGAAAAGGAGGAAGTTGGAGCATATAGGAAGTAAAATGTAAATGTCTTGAGGGTTGCCAAGAGGGCAGAAACAGACAGGTATAGGGTACTTCCACTGAGAAATAGATGATTCAGTTCTTCAGGGGGGCCAGAGCAGAAAGAATTACTTATTTATTTATTATTTTGGCTGCTCCGCACGGCATGCAGGATCTTAGTTCCCCCAGCAGGGATAGAACCCAGGCCCCCTGCATTGAGAGCGCAGAGTCTTAATTTAACCACTGGACTGCCAGGGAAGTCCCTGAAGTGTTCTTTTTATAAACATGGCCTAACCTATAGAAAGGAAAGGGCAGGAGAGCCATGTGCTGGGACCCTTTAAAAGACTGTGAGGGGATGTGATTCAAAGGAGATGGCCCTAATAAGAAGCACCAGGTGGGGTTTTCTTTCTCCAGTCACTGAAACACAATGAAGTAAGTGGTTTCCATGCTGCAACACATAATAGGTGAGAACTGGGTCATGATGGGGTATAAAAAAGCTTGAAAGTCATTTTGAAGAGAAACTCGGGTATGTTTGGTAGATGGTGTGTCACTCCAGATAAACTATGCAGTTAGGGTTTTGTGAATCAGTCTGGGATATGGTGCAATAAATATAACACCGTGTGATAACAGACTTAAGTCAGAAGGTACTTGGTGCTTGTGAATATAAGGGTATAAAATATTTCATCATTAATGTTTAAGGTTCCTACCCATTCACTTACATCAAAATGTAAACAAAAGCAGGGAATGCTTCTTACCATCGGAGGTCAAATCTTATATTGCAAATGCTAATTTGGGAGGGCGTTGGGAAAGAAAGCTTAAAAGGCCAGCGCTAGATCAGTGCTTCTCACACTTTAATGTGATAGGACTCTTGTAAAAATAGATTGATTCAGAGGGTGGGTGGTGGCATTTCATCTCATCAAATCTGTTCAAAGGAGTTGGTTAAGTGAGTTTCATTGAACATGGCTGTCGACATTTTTTTCATACTTGCCTCATAGGGTTGTGAAAATTATTTCATATCCAGATGAGGAAATTGAGGCACAGAGATAACTCTCCCAATTTACAAAGTTGATGAGTGGCAGAACTAAGATTTTCATGCAGGACTGAGTGATTCTATAGCTTGTTCTTGAGAAACTACAGTAATAGCCTCTAGTAATGATACTCAGGTAAAAGGCTAGAACCTACACTTTATTCCAGACAGCCCACTCAGACCAAGTCTTAGAAAGCTGGAAATAACCCACTTCTCTCTTATTACTGTATTTCAGGTAATCAATATCTGTTTTTACCACCAAACCGTTATATTTTCCATGGTGCTGAGGTATATTCAGACTCTGAAGATGATGTCTTATCCTCTAGTTCTTGTGGCAGTAACAGTGATAGTGGAACATGCCAGAGTCCAAGTTTAGAAGAACCTATGGAGGATGAAAGTGAGATTGAAGAATTTTACAATGGTTTGGAAGATGATGCTGATGTTAATGAGAGAGCCGGAGGAACTGGATTTGGAGCTGATGGAGGTGATCAAGAGGCAGTTAATGAAGCTACATCTATGAAACAGGAAGCAACAAGCATTAACTATCCATCGAACAAATCATAATGTAGTATTTGTCCAGGTACAGGAATTGTTCCACCAGCATTAGGATCTTGAGCATGTCAAGTTGAATGTTTACTTGTGAACTCAGTAGAGCAAGGACACCAGAAAGGTATAATATTTATAGACTGGTAAAACAGTTTTTTTTCCCCATGGGTAATTTTTAACTTACTTATTTCTGTGCTTATACACTCGAACACTAACTCTTTTTTTAAAAAAGAAAGGTACCTAAGTATCTTTAATCAGCTGTTGGACAAGACTTTCTTTTAAAGGTTCATTTGTATGATACATCCATATGTATATATTTTGTTTTTGCCTAGTGAGGTTCAACATTTTAAATTTTTCAAAAAGCCATCGGAATGTTAAATTAATGTAAAGGGAACAGCTAATCTAGACCAAAGAATGGTATTTTCACACTTTTCTTTGTAGCACTGAATGGTTTGAAATCCTCATTCTCTGTTCCGCTAAACTTTTGATTCTTTATTAGCACAATTACCTATTTTCAAACAAACACTGGCATTTTCCAAAACTTGTGGCAGCTAACTTTTAAAAATATCTCATGACATGCAATCTGAGTAGAAGGAAGTCAACAATATGTGGGAGAGCACTCAGTTGTCTTTGCTTTTTAAAGTGAGACTTGGTGCTAACAGTTTCCGGAATATTGTATTTGTTCAAATGAAGATGGCTTTTGTACTTCCTGTGGACATGTAGTAACGTCTATATTGGCTCATAAAACTAACCTAAAAAACAAATAAATGCTTTGGAAATGTTTCAATTGCTTTAGAAACAATAGTGCCTGCCTGGGTCCCCTCAGTTTTGAGAATATTTGCCATTGTTGTTTAAATATACCTATCAATTACGGTGGTAGAGCTTGCATTGATCCTTTCCATAAGTATTAAACTGCCAAGATGATGTGAATTTGCAAAGCCTTTATGAATCAATAATAATGGTACTTCAACTGGGGGGAGAGTGTAGTATTTTGGACTGTTGCCTCCCCGCCCCCCCCCCCCCCCCCCCCGCGCTCCATTAATGAGAGCAGCAGACCCCCTGATTACAGTTTCAAAGCCAGTAAGTACATGTTTCCTGTTGGGAGGATTTGGTGTAATAAACACCAAACTACTAGCCTAGTATTATGGAGATGAGCGTGGTGTAACTTGTAATAGCAGAATAGTTAATTAAACTAGTTCTTATAACATATTTAAAAGCTTAGCCTGCCTTAAAACTAGAGATCAACTTTTCCAGCTGCAGAAGCTTCTAGCCTTTCAAAAAAGTTCATACTTTATAAAATTGCACAGTAAGAATTTATTTTGCAGACCTTTCCAACATTGCTTTCAAATAAAGTATTCCTGTGTTGCTTTAGTATTTATTACAACTTAACAAAAAGGGTTTGAAATATAGCTGTTCTTTAAGCATAAAATACCCAGCTTAGGACCGTTACTGCCAGAGAAAAGAATTTTATTGAATGGCCATTTCCCTACCTGAAAGATGTCTCAATCTGAATTTATTTGACTACACTAAAGAATGTTGCATGATCTGTGTTTGTGCTATAGATGATATTTTAAATTGAAAAATTTGTTTTAACTTATTTTTACAGTGAAGACTGTTTTCAGCTCTTTTTATATTGTACATAGTCTTTTATGTACTCTACTGGCATATGTTTTGTAGACTGTTTAATGACTTGGATATCTTCCTCCAACTTTTGAAATACAAAACCAGTGTTTTATACTTGTACACTGTTTTAAAGTCTATTAAAATTGTCATTTGACTTTTTTCTGTTAACTTACATGGTTTAAGGTATAAAATTTTAAAGTTTTGCAGCTTTTGTACAGCTTTGAGGGCTATATTAGATGCTTTCTTCTCATACTACATTTCTTCATTCAATTTATATCTATCAGTCTCACCAGAACAGTACTTTGACAATGAAAGTTCTGGTTGTAGCAACTGGTGCATCACCAAACGTTTCAAAGCTAATACTTCAACCATTCTAGGCCAGGAGCCTTAGGCCCTGCCTTTTCCCCTCCTTTAACCCTGCCTAAGAATAACTAACTTGACATATGAAGATCTGACAAAGGACCAGCACTTTGAACTCATGTGCTGTAATCCTGTGTCTAAACACAAGGAGTGGACAAAAAATGACTCTAGATCACATTTGGTATGAACTTTCTGAGGCTGACCCGGAAACCTACTATTCAAGAGGGCAGGGACACGCCCCTTACAAAGATGTAATGAATAAATCTTGACTGGCAGTTTCCTGCTCTCAGGTCGCTTGCCTTCCTCCCCAGCAAACTTTTGAATCTAAAAACAAGAAAACCCCTCTGCCCCTGTATATCTTGTTTGCACTAGAAAAATTACCTGTAAAATCCCATCCACAGATGTTATAAAAATAAGGAACAGTGACATCATTCCATATATGCACAAAATGGAAAAAGAAGTCAGGTAGTTCACACCTTAAGAAGGAGGGTACGTGGTCATTTTAAGTAATCAAGTACCCGGCAAGACCTGATTTAATTAAAGCCATGTATTCAATGCTGTTTCCACTTCCCTTGGTTAATGCATCATATATTCCACTGATGCAATACCCTAATTAATGGCACATGGTTTAATTAGCATCTACCTTACAGCATTATTTGATAAATTTTATTTGAAACAAGTCTCAACTCCTAGACTTATAATCAAAAAGCTCTTCCGACTCCTTAAAAATGAACAAAGTCAGCCTTGGGATGCTAGCAGAAATGTGGAGAAATGGTCTAATGACTCCTCTTTTTAAGTGCCTCCCAATTGGGATTAAAGAAAGATCACCTGGGAAATTTTTGAAAGTAACCTGAGCATCACCTCTTAGAGGTGACATTTAACAGGCCTAAGGTGGGGCTTGCACATAGTATTAAAAAGTAGCCCCAGGTGATTAGTAAGGGTTGAGAAGGAAAAGGAATTGGGGAGTTCCCTTCTGCATTTAACACTCCATTCCCGGGGGCAGGCCTAACAGGGAAGGTAAGGCAGACTTACAGAAAACAAACATTCTATTCCCAGTTTATCTCTAGAAGTGTTAGCGGTGTAAGAGTGGGGAGGCTACTGAACTATACAGAAAGGAGAACAAAACTATCATAAGGAGTTTGGATGGCCCAAGTGCAAAACAGGTCGGGGATCGGGAAGAGGCTGAGAGCAGGACCATTTGCCCTTGCTTTCAGAGAACTCACCATATGCAGAGGAAGACTGCCTTATACATATTACACTTCATCAAAAGACTTGGTTAAACTAAATGCAGTGAAAATCATCTACAAGGCAAAAAAAGAAAAACCAAACCTGTTAGAAATCAACCCTAATGAATGGTCCTTATGAGTGGGCCCTATGTGAAGGCTGGGGCTCTTAATTTAGGTCTCTCAGTTTTGAAAACTACATTCTGGTTTTATTTCATGCCAATTTAAAGGCGTGTCTTGGTTCTACTGCCTTCTCAATCAGTCTGAACAATGGCTATTGGTTAAAATTACTACTGACTTAAAACAGGAGAGCTAAAAACATACAGTTGCTCTTACAAACAGGTCTATGTGGAGGCCAAGTATTTTCAAAAGTTTAGCCAACTCACTAATCATGGTCCTTATAATTTAATGAACTCAGCATTTGCCTACCTTCTAATCTATAAAGCTCGATATTTTTGTTGCTTTTTAATAAGCAAATGGCAATTTGAAAAATCTTCAGTGGTATTTTAATTTTCTACCATGAATCTCCCTGCTGTTAATTCTACTGTAGGTCTGCAGCAACAGAAACAGGAAAATATCAGACTTACCCAAATTATGCCTTGTCCTGTTGTGTTCCCAGATAAGATGTCAGGCCCTTGTTAAAATATTTGTTAAACGAACTCCACCTGTATTAATCCAAAGTGGCTATTTCACAGATGAGCTTCATAGCAAACAGATTACTAAAAAAAAAAAAGCATCTATACATAACATTTGTGTTTTCGATGTGAATAATCAATATGCTCAAGAAATGCATGTGCAGGGAAACTATAGTATCAGATACATGGAAGAATTTTCATTGGGAAAAATGCACTTTAAGGAAAATTATTAGGGCTTGTATCTATAGAAAGACACCTATGGTACACCGAAGTTTGTTAAGTTAAACTACTGAAAAGTACAGGTCCATGGGACTTCCCTGATGGCACAGTGGTTAAGAATCTGCCTGCCAATGCAGGAGACACGGGTTCAGTCCCTGGTCTGGGAAGATCCCACATGCTGTGGAGCAACTAAGCCCGTGCGCCACAACTACTGAGCCTGTGCTCTGGAGCCTGCGAGCCACAACTACTGAGCCCCCATGCTGCAACTACTGGAGCCCGGACACCTAGAGCCTGTGCTCCACAAGAAGAGAAGCCACCGCAGTGAGAAGCCCTTGCACCGCGACGAAGAGTAGCCCCCACTCGCCACAGGGAAAGACTGCGCGCAGCAACAAAGATCCAACACAGCCAAAATATAAATAAATAAGTGAAGTTAATAAAAGTACAGGTCCACAATCTCTTCTCCAAAACCCTTGGGCTCATTTGCATTTTGGAATTATGAATGTTAAAGAATTTTTTAAAGCACACATAATGTAGCAACCCGTAGAGGTCTGAAGCAGCACCTAGATCAAACACAGAAAGTAATCAAACACATTAAACATTGCCACAGTAAAACGTACAAATAGTCCCATTTAGTCCCACTTAATACCATAAATAGCCTCAACAGTTCAGATCAGGTTTTGCTGTAAAATTATATACACAATTTTTTTTCAGAGTTGTTCTGGACTTTAGAATTACAGATAAGAGACTTGGGGACCTCTATAAAATAGATGAATTTGTATGGGAATGGGAACTATCAATCCAAAATTTTAAGAGACCTTCCCTGAGACATTACTCTTTTTGAAGAATTTGGAATCTTATGTGAGAACCAATGAAAGTTTAAATATTAAACCAATGAATCTTTATTATTTAAACAGTTTTCATGGCATTTAAAAAATAAATGTAAAAAATAAATATTTGCATTATAGCAGAAAGTCACATGTGTTGCATCACTCAGTGTTACAATTTAATGACAGGAGATAACTAAGCATCAGCACCATAAAACTGTTAAGATGTTTCTTAAAATTCAAGTAAATACTTCTAAAGCACTGAAAATTCTGTTTAAATACCAACCTGCAGCATCAATAGTTTTAAAAGCTATAACCCAGTGACTGGTTCTCATAGTAGTCAGTGACTGTATTCTGGCAACTGTAGGACAAAGTTCTTCCATTACTAAATATTAAGCTTTCTGATAACCTCCCATTTATCAATAGTATCTCAAGAGTCACAAAAGGAAAGAACTATAAGTTATTTAGAGAACTCTATTTGTAATTTAGATTTGCACAAGGACATGTATTCTAGCAAAAAAGCAAAGACTATTTTCACCATACTAATTTTTTGCTTTCATAGATTCTCAGAGTAAGGTTTAAATAATAATTTTTAACCCTTAAAAGTCAGCTCAGTTCAATTACAACCATAGAAACTGTACTGGTATCAGAACATAACTATTTTATTACAAAACTTAACAGTATTTACAAAATGAAAAAATAATCAAATGACTATTGCAGGCCAAAGTTAAAGGTTTTTCAGCCATGATTGAAGAAAAATTAAGCAACATTTTCATGCACTCACACACCAGATCATTTGTGAAATATGCAAACTCTTAAAATTCATGTTAGTAAAACTTCCATGTATTCACAATACTTGTATGTTTATTGGAAGATGGCAAAAAAAAAAAAATCCATGGTTCTGTACAGTAAGTTTAATATTAACACAGTCTGTTCATTTCCTTTAATATTTTTTGGCTTTCATGAATACTCATTGCATTGAACATTTTGCAAGTAAGAATTATAATAGTACCTCCGTCACCTTGCTGAATTCATCACCACAAAAAAACACACTAATAATTAGTTTAATGCTTTTGCAGTAAACTGAATAGTTATAACTCCAAAGTTATATTAAACTGAAGCCTTCATTGTGATCAATAGCTTGGATCAGTTTAGAGCGTAGAGTTTCTTTGTCCGTATATTTTGGAAGATCCAGAAGATTAAAACAGGTATGGGAAACTGGGAGATATTCCTCACCACCTCCTGTTGACTGGATGACTAGTATTAGACTCTTCATACCAAGAATAGGAATGCGATCACTACCTGTCAAAAATACTGCCAAGAAAAAAACCATTGAGCCAACTACTTTTATCAAAACAACAATATGGAGTATCAAGTTATTAAGACAATCACTACAGCAAAGCTTTACAGTAACATTTGCTCTAATGGAAATGTTACTTCTACTGGAAGCCGATCTCCAGAATTTGTGGAAGCATGATTTTGAGACACACCCAAATAATATTTTTTCTTTAAAAGTGTAATCTTAATATTAGCACACAGGAGATGCTTAATAAATGTTTGATACATGAATTACTATTGTCCCTGAAACATTCTGAGAGACCTTCTTTTTGAAAAGAATAGCCATTTAGAACTAGTTTATAAACAAAATGCAGTTTTGATTATGATCCCTTGTTCTACTTGTCTTGTTTCTGTCATTTTTAAACAGAAATTTATAATTGGCAGCCAAAACTCAAATCACTGAAGAATGACCTGTCATCCTATGATATGCAAAACAGACACAGATTAGGCTATAAATAAGAGAAGTCCTGGAATAGAAGAGTTCTATTTTCTACACCAATTCCCAAAGTTTTCATGCAGAAGCAAAGAGAAAAAGAAAATGAAGACTGAACACAGAAAAGAGCTATACTGCAGAGACCTTTCTAGAAATTCTAAAAGGAATTACATCCCTAGTTTACTGTAAATCAGTGTTATAAATTGTTTTCTTTCATCTGAAAGAACCAATTCTATTTTGGAAGCTAAATGCAGTTAGCTTTCAAAATATGAAAATGCATGTAATAATGTAGATTTAAAAAAATTAAAAACAGGACCTTGGAATAATAAGGAAAAAACCTTATCCACTAAAGTGAATCAATTAATCTCCTGTGAGAATAAGTTTATTAGATTCCATTCTCATAAAACACAAAATTAGAAATACTTACACAAAAACTGTTTTTTCTTTTCCAATGGTAATTCGTGAAATACTTCCCAAAACATTTTTATTGTAGGATGTTCTGCCCAATATTCTCCTTTGTATTCTGTATTCTAAAAACAACACAACCTTTTATTAATATTAAGGGATATCTTGAATCTGACAAACTGGCTTCCTTAGCACATAAAGCTAACATTGTCCAGGTGTTTGAAACTCATGTGATTCAGTTACTTACTTACTACTTCTTGGGCATTTTGCAACTATTAGTTCCAGGGGAAAGGGAAGAAAATACCTATGAATCAGCAGAAATGTCTCCCCCCTACCAATTCAAAGAACATGATAGGATTGTAATATCATCTTCCAAAGTTAATATTTAAAGGATAAACCAGAATTACTAAAATATTAATGGATTATTAAAGTTCAACATGGAATTAAGTATCTGTAATAATTATAAAATTTTCTTTCCCGATATTGATGAACAGAAGTCATACTAATTATTTTGTATTATTCTATCTTCTCTTTAAAAAATAAATGGCTCTAAGAGCAACACTAGTAATTTTCTGTGGTGGTTCCCAAGACGGCCCTCCAAGATCTCTGCCTCCTGCTGTTCACACCCTTGTGTAGTCCCCGCCCACACCGAACAGACCTGACCTCTGATCATTAGGATACTGTAGATATGAGAATACATGACTTCTGAGGCTAGATGACAAAAACTTCTGTGGCTTTAGCTTCTTTTTGATCACTCACTCTGAGGGGGAGCCAGCTGCCATTTCATGAGGACATTCAAACAGCCCCATGGAGGGGTCCTCATGGTGAGATTCTGAGGCCTTTGGTCAGCAGCCATGGGAGTGAGCCATCTTGGAAGGGAAATTCTATCCTTAAATCTCAGATGACTAACAGCAACAGTCAGTATTATGACTGCAACCACATGAGAGACGTCTGAGCTAAAATCACTGGACTAAACCACCTCTGAATTCCAGACCCTCAGAAACTATGTGAGATAATAAATGTCCCTGTCATCTTTCAGCCACTATGTTTTGGGGTAATTTGCAACAGAACAGCTAACATACTTCCCCTGTAACACACACCCCTCCTTTCCTTGTTCATCAGGCTCATTTCTATTTATCCTTTAGGGTTCAGATTAAATGTCACCTAATTCATTCACTGACTCATTCAGCACATATATAATGAGCTTTAGTCAAAATTTGGGGCCATGGGGAAACTTCGGTGAACAAAGTTCTTACTTACCTGGTGAACAGTACCATCTATGAGAGGTTTTCCCAGTTTCTGTACCCTAGGTCAGGCTTCTCCTTATATACCATTCACTAAACTCTCTTCCTTTATATTCATCACAGTTCAATTATTTAATGTCCAGCTTCCTTAATAGAGGACAAAGACCATGTCTCACTCTTATTTACTGCTCTCTTCCTAATCTGTTGCATAGTATCAGGCATCCAGTAGGGGCTCAATGAATATTTGCTTGTGGGCTTCTTGAATTTGGGGCTCTTTTTGTAGCCATGATTATCTCAATCACTGAACTCTTGAGAAATCCACAACATATTTGCTATTAATTTATAAAGGTTTGGAGAAAATGGTTTGAATTTTAGAAATCAGCTGATGTATTAACTTGTTTGAATTCGCCTGTGAGCATGTTAGTGGGGAAATGAAAGGAGGATGCCTAGTTTTTTCTATTTTCCTTTTTTTTTTTTTTTAACCTCAAGATGGTTCTGGGGAAATGTGTACACAGTCCTGATGAAGAAGAGCATTTAAAGTCACAAATCATAATCAATGAAATTATAATGAATCAGGTACACAGTGGAAAAAACTAAGTATACTAAGTACACTAAAATATACTAAAAAAATGTCTTGTCTTACTGAATGAACACTTCTATCAGTTATATCTTCAGGCAAGGTTTTAACTACTTGCTGAGTACCCTTCTAAGGCTCTGGGAATACAGCAGTGAACAAAGAGAAAAAAATCCTGCCTTTATGGTGCTTAACATTTGTAGTGGGGGGTAAGGAGCAGCAGACAATAAAGGCAATTAAGTAAAATTTTATTTAGTCAAATTCAAAGAAGAAAAAAGCACAGAAGGGAGATAGGGATGTATATGTGCACATGTGCAATTTTTAGTAAGTTACCCAGTGAAGGTCTCTGAAAAGATATAAAGACATAAAGGAAGTGAGAGCAAGAAACGTTTGGAATTACCAAGGTGAAGAGAATTCCAGACACAGGAAATAGAAAGGCCACAAGACTGGAGGGTTCTAGGCTCAGCAAAGAAGCCAATAAGGCTGAAGCAGAGTGAGAGGAGGAATGAAAGAAGATGAGGCAAGAAGGATAAACTGTGTAGGATCTAAAGTGTGATGAGAGGTCATTACATTGTTTTCATTGTAGAGTGACTGGAGGTGGGGTCCATTTCCACTGGGGTATCCTTAAAGTCAATACACCTTTCTTCTCTTCAGCAGATCAATTTACCCCCAAAAAGAAATCTTCAATCTCCTTCCTAGAGGATTTAAGCCTGGCTACCAGCTTTCTGAGTGCCAGCTTCAGTTCTACCTGTTTTCCCAGATTCTAAAGCCTCTCTCCAGAGTTGTATTTTGCTGGGTAGGAAAGGGGATGTGAGAGGTCTAATAATTCCTTAAATTAGCTCTTAAGTAATCCTATTGCTTTTAGCCCTGCCCTGCATCCCTGCCATTACAGTAGCATGATGTGCCAATTCCTGAGCCTTTCAGAGATTCTACAGTGTGACACGGGTTGCCTCTTGACAACCCTGTCCCTCTGGAGGCTTCAAATTCAATTTTCTTTGTTCTAAGTCACTCAACTCACCCACCTATTCTCTCTCTCTCTTTTTAAAAATATTGATTTTATTTATTTATTTTCCTTATTTTTTTTGGCTGCATCGGGTCTCAGCTGCAGCACACGGGATCTTTGTTGAGGCATGCGGGATCTTCTCGTTATGGTGCACTGTCTCTTCGGGTCTCTCTCTAGTTGTGGCACGGGGGCTCCAGAGCGTGTGGGCTCTGTAGTTTGCGGCGTGCAGGCTCTCTTGTTGAGGCGCGTGAGCTCAGTAGTTGTGGCGGGCGGGCTTAGTTGCCCCGCGGCATGTGGGATCTTAGTTCCCTGACCAGGGATCAAACGCACTTCCCCTGCATTGGAAGGCAGATTCTTTACCATTGGACCACCAGGGAAGTCCCCATCCACCTACTTTCTATCTTCCAAAGCTATTTTTTCTCTTGCTCACTGTATTTTTTTGGGGGGGGGGTGGTTATTCCTATTTTTATTCCTTTATTGTCATTCTAGTGAGATTTTGGGAGGGAGCAGAGAAAAATGTGTTTATTCCAATATGTCTAACCAGAAGTCCTAATTTGTTTTTAATTTAAAATTTTTATTCCCTAAATTATTACACAGTAAAATTGACTTTTTCTGATGTGTGTATAGTTCCATGAGTTTTAAACACACGTATAGATAAACCACCACCACAATCAGGATACTGAACAATTCCATCACCCCAAAGAACTCTCTTGTGTTACCCCTCTGCAGTCACACTCTCTCCATCCCTAGCCCCTGTTCACCATAGTTTTGGCTTTTCAAGAATGTCATATAAGTGGAATCATATGGTATGTAATTCTCTGAGACTGACTTCTTTCACTCAGCATAAGGACTCTGAGAGTCATCTCAGGCGTTGCATGTGTCAATAGTGCCTTCTGTTTTAACACACAGTAGTGTTCTACTGTATGGATGCAGCACAGTTGGTTTATCCATTCACCCACTGAAGGACATCTGCGTTGTTTCCAGTTTTTGACTTGTAGATTTTTAAAAACATAATTAAAAAAATAACTTGTAGTAAAATACACATAACCTGAAGCTGATCATCTTAACCTTTTTAAAGTGTACAGTTTGGTAGCATTAAATACATTGGCATTACATGCAACCATCACCACTTTCCATCTCCAGAAGCTTTTCATTTTGCAAAATTGAAACTCTGTACCCATTAAACAATAATGCCTCTTTCCTCCCTTGTTTACAGATTTTTGTGTGAACATAATATCTAGGAATGGAACTGCTAGAGAATGTAACAAATATATGTTTAATTTTATGAGAAAATGCCAAACTGTTTCCAAAGTGGCTGTATCATTTGTATTCTCAACAGCAATGTATGAAAGTTCCCAATGCTTTGTATCCTTGTTAGACTTAGTAACATATTTTTTTATGTTAGCTAACTTAATAGGTATACAGTATAGAACTACTAATGCAAAAGCTGTATCAGAGGTTGCTAGATTACAAAGATGGAAAAATGTACAGATCAACCCTGCATACATCTTTCTTAAAGTTGATCTAACCTAGCACTTTTTACTAAATGTTTATCTGAAGAAATATCTGAGAATTACTTGTATAGAAAAGAAGGAAAAGAAAAAAAGTTGTTTAAAAATTCCCAATCTTCTCCCTAAAGTTTCCTGTATTGGTTAAGGCATCAGTAATGAAGATCATGAGTATTATTTATTCTCTGATAAAAAATTTAACATTGAGACTAATCAGAAAAAAAGGAAACAAAGATCTTAATCACTGTGAGTGCTTTTCATAATGGTTTTCCTAGGATTGAGGCAGAATGAAAACCCATTCAGTTTTAGCTGGGGCTTCTATTCAGCCTCTGTCATAGATAACATTTTTCTATATGAATACCACCAATACCAGAGATACAAAAATGCTATCTAATTCATACAAATAAAATTCATTCATTGTGGAGTAAGAAGGGTACAGTGTTTTCCTATAAAAACGATAGTACTAAATAGTGTACAATGGAAAATAATAAATCAAAGAGCAAGATTTCCATCAACAAGCCATGTTTTCCTTTTGCCTTTCCATTTAAACAATATCATAGATTTGTTTTCCCCTACCTTTTCCAGTTGCTTCCAGTCATAATTTGTATTTCCAATAACCATTGCTTGTAGTTCATTCGGCTGGAAGAGCTGAAGGACTTTTCCTCCACAGACCTTATGAAAGCCCGCATGAAAAGCATCAAATAAGGAAGCCACTGATTTATTGAATATGTAATCCACATAAGCATCAACAAACTCCTGCCTAGAAATGAAAAAGCACACATGCACAGAATATAAAAGTCATTTTTTATAGAGAATACATATTGAAGTCTTATTAAAAAACTTTGAATGCAGCTGTACTTTTTGCTACTTATGTATAAAACTGAGAAAGTATGAGTAAGGTTCAAAGGGACAACGTCTTTATGAAGAAGTCTATTATTCTTTCTATTCAAAAATCTGGTATATCTATGAGGCATGTACAATCTCTCATTTACAGCCATTCTTAGGCTATTTCTAAGTGAAAGGTTTCATTTCCTAATGGGGAGAATGATGATACAAATGGCTATCAAAAATATTTTTAAATTATTCACAAATTATTCAGAATTTATATGTACCATTCCACATACATCCCTAAAAAGAATAACCTCTTAAAAATACTAGGTGACAAAAAAAAAATGAGAGCTTTGGGATTCAGACTATTTGACAGACTACAGTCTGTTTTTCCTTGGGTTTCAAGGAATCTGATAACACAATTTATTTAAAAAACTAAAAACCCAAGAGGGACACTAAGTATTCTTTAAGGATAATCATTAAAGATTACAAGTGCAGTTTCTTTTCAAATGTATGTGCACATACATATAAACACACACATACACATGAACACTTTTGATGCTTTTCTTCCTGTTATGATACAAAAGGAAACTATGATGAAAAAAGGAAACCCCTTTACCCATAATTAGAACTACAATTTTATTCAATTTGTTCTGTTAGACACAAATACTTTATGAGCTATCTGGTCAAACCAATAATGAGAATGGGTACTAGAGGATTTCGATATTTCATACTCTTGTTTTCCAAATTAAAAAGGATGATTCTATAAATGGGAATACTGGTAAATTTAGTCATCTACAGATAATCATTTTAGCAAAGTTTAAAATACCAAACTGAATTTACAAAGAGGGGAAAAAAAAAAGGTTAAAGGAGGACATTATAAAACTGGGGGGCCCTAAGGAAAAATTAATAATAGCATATGCTTATCAGCATAAGGTTCTGATGAGAAGAAACAGATAATTTTGTAATGCATAATTTTATAATTAATCTAATTAGAAAGTCAAATTTATACTAGTTAAGTCTCGTAAGTACAAAAGGTTAAATTGTTTTATGTGCTAACATTTTTGCCTTCAACACTTTCATTATGTAACTAGGACTGGCAGTGCAAAGATCAAAATTCTTTAAATTACTTCTAAACTAAATAATCTATGGGAAACAATATTTGTTAGAAACTTAAAGAATTAGTCCAACAATAGAAACTTTAAAAGCTGAAAAAAACAATCTTTCTAAATCATAGTCAAAGTTTTTCAAAACCAAGATTTTTTTTAAAGGGTAAGTAGAAAGACCTAAATTTTTTTCACATTATTTTTAAAACAGCTTTATCTTTTATCAAAGTAGAAGTATATACAGTTTAAAATGTCAAACAGTAATAATCCCAACAGCCAACATTTACTGAGCACATACATGTGCTAGGTACTATTCTAAGCATTTTAAAATTATCGCCTCATTTAATCCTCAAAATAACCCCATGAAGTATGTATAATTTACCATCCCATTTTACGGAAAAAGAGACTATGAGGCATGGAGACATAAACTAATTTACCTAAACTTAGTTATACAGCTTCTAAGTAGTAGAATCAGGATTATAATCATTTGGATCAAGTCCCTGGCAATTTGAAGAAAACTATTTGTTAACTATTTTTGCTATTCCTTCTGATATTTACTTTCAAACTTCAACACAGTTCCATTGTTATTCCTTGATTTACAATTATAAATATTATCTGATGAAGTGAATACTGAATATTGGTTCAATATTTATTGTTAACATTTTTATGATTATAAATATTCAGCTAGGGAATATTCTATGATTACTTTTCTTAAAAAGAACTTTTGTTTCCCTTAGGTTGCTACCTCATCTCCAACTTCAACAGAAATGTCAATCTCCTCTAGATTCATTCAAATATATTAGGTTGCATTTTTCTCCTGAAGACATTCCTCCTGGAGCCCTCCATCTTCTTGATCTACCGCAGATTGATTGCTCTTTCTAAATCATGTACACACTGCTGTTCCTCTTTGTCTCTCCTATTTTTTTTTTTTTGGATCCCCTGTCTTCCTCGTTCTTGGTTCAATTCCTTGTTTTGATAGGACACATCCTCCAGTAACTTCCTAAGAAAAATGCGTTGGAAGTAAATTCTCTGAGACTCTGCATGTATAAAAATGTTTTTATACACCACATACTTGATAGTTTCAATATAGAATTCTATGTTAAAAATAATTTTTTCCCAGAATTTTGATCTCCTAGCTTCAGTGTCATTCTTTAGAAGTCTGATGTTATTTTGATTCTTAATTCTTTGTGTATGGTCTGCTTTTTTTTTTCTGAAAGGTTTTAGGGTCCCTTTTTCTTTGGGTTTTGAAATTTCATGTACTTTTCCCTTGGCATATGTTTTTTCAGTTCCCATGCTTTCCATCTTAAAAGGCATGTCATTCAGTTCTGGGAATTTTTTTTTCGTACCATTTCTTTGACAAATTTCATTCATTCCATTTCCTTCAGTGAATTTTTTTCAGTTTTTCATAGTATCCTTATGGATGCTACTCTTACCATCTTGAGGATGCTGATTTCAATTTTCACTGAAGTTTTGTTTTTCATCCTACACTGTGTTTCCTTGGCATTCTTTTTCACTGTTTTGGTCTTTTCTTAAATGTCTACTGATCTTTGGTTATTCATTTACATTTAAAAGTTAGGCAGTTTTCCCAGAGAAGAATCCTCCAATATAGAGTGTCAAGGAGGAGGGAGCTGTAGACTGTCACTTAATCTCCCTGTTTTCATTTCAGCCCTTTGTCCCTGGCTGTGCCTAACTGCCCTCAAATCCAAAGTTCCTTTAGTTCAATCTCCCCAGAATGTAAATTTCCAATCTGCCTATGCTGGAGAGGGGAAGTTGCCAGCTACTTGTGTACTAAGGGAAATGGGTTTCTAACTGCTTCTTATAACAGCCAATCTTTCTCTTTCCAGCTTCCCCTTAAACTCCACATACATATACATTTTAACCTGTTTTTTATTCTCAATGCCTGAGCCTTTGTTCTGCAACATGAACTGTCTGCCTTCCTGGCTCCCAGTCCATCTTATGTTGCAGCTTTTTCTGGCTGGCTCAAGTCAGGCACCACTGGTTTCTAGCTTCCAAAAATGTGTTTGCTGTTGTCTCCTCTCCCTTCTCTTTGTTCTTGTTGTTAATGATCTTTTAATCCCTTTATTAATGTCTTAAAAGGAGCAAAAGGAAGATTAATTACGTCCTTACCATTCAAAATAAGTTTTCTCTGAGTAAAAACTTAAGGTTGTGACATATTTCTAAATACAGAAGAAAATGCCTACTGAATCTTTTTACTACCACTGATGCTGCTTATGATTCACTTACCGATTTTGTTTGTTAACAGCTGTGTCTGCACCATTTAGAACCAGTTCTTTCACTTCTGTTGCACCAAAGTTTTCAACTGTGATCTATTAATTTAAATTTTTAAAAAAAGTCAATGTCAGACTCAAAACTTATTAGATTATTTTAATAACCTATTATTATAATCTACCTTTCTCTCATTAAATATAAGAAGTAATAAATTTGCGGTAAAATTCTGCTACCATAAGCTTATTTGTGAATTCTGCATAAAGCCACAACTAGAAATCTTCCTCTTCTCTGGCAGTTTGAAATCCTACCTTGACTAACTAATTACAAATTAACAAGGTGTTTGGTTTGTTAAAAACAGGAAACTGAGTATTTATCGTGTGTAAAACTTCAGAAGGGTCACTATAGGAGTAAAATATTAGAAAGGATGTTTTCCACTGACAAGTGAAAGACTCCAAGTCAGAATGCATTCAGTTTAGACTAGCTATGCATTCTTCCCACATGATAGCTGCTACTCTTGAATTCTTCCTTGCTGCATTCTTAATTACAGGTTGTTTTTCCAGTTTGCCATTAATTTGGTCTATAAAGAGCCGGTTATTTGGAAACTTTTTATTTCCCTTACTAGTGTGCTCATTTTCCTATAAATGTTACCATTCCCACCTTTCAATCTTTCCTCTTCCTATTCCCTTTTTTTTTGAATATTATCCTCCTCTTTTAAAACATTTTTTTTAGTATCCGTTGTCTATAAAACACTATGGTGGGAGTGGGATGATAAGAGATGAATAAATCCCTGCTCTGGAGTTTACTATCTAATAAAAGAGGAGAAATGTGATATGTAAACAACTCATTATAATAAAATAAATGCTATAATAGAGACATGAACAAAATACTATCAGACCACAGAAGAAAGAAAACTTACTTCTAACTAGAGGAAGTATTAAAAACCTTGAGGAAGAAATGTCATTTGAAAAGCACCTAGAAGGGTAAGTAGGGCTCTGAAAGATTAGGAGAGGGTGGAAATTTCTGACTGAGGACAGAGACTGAACAAAAGAATAGATATGAGAGCAAATATCAAAAAAAAGTATGCCCCTAAAAAACGGGGATGGTAAGGTATATAAAAGAATATTGTGAGACATGACAAAATGTAGTATGAATGGAAGGATACAATGAAAGTTAGAAAGAAAGCCAGATTACAAAGGTCTTTGAAGTCCATTATAGAGCTATTATTCTACAAGTAATAAAGAGCCACTGAACGTCTAGGAAAGAAATGGTAATAGGAAGGAATGTTTCAATTACCACAGTTCTTAAATATACTAAGCATTCACAAACTTGGTGATTGATAAATCAGAAATTAAATTGCTTGGAACCCAATGTTTCAGTCAATTGAGATGATCAGTAAAGATTCAATGATAACTGACATGGTTATAAGTGAATCAACTGAAAAGAACTAAAATTTCATAGTAAACAGAAGTGCAAGGAGGATTTTTTTTCTTGAAAACAATTAAACATTACTAAAATAAATTATTTCCCCTAAATCTATCAAATTTTCTTATAACTAAACTATGCGCCAATTCTTAAAATGATCAAAGAATGGATAAACTTTTTTGAGGGGGCACATAATTTTTTTGGTAAGTTGTGTGATAGCGGAATATGGTATCTTTTGTCAGCTTTGACCATAAAAACATAAAGAGAACTGTTTAGGGATGGGGGACACACAAAGTTTTTGAAAAGAAAAGACATAAAAAAAGAAAAATTGAAGGTTTTACCATTTTCCCAAGAGTCTAATTTATAATACTGATATTGTTACTTCTGAAGTGACTTATAATCCTTGCTGATTTTCTCTTCTTTAGTTGTCAACTAGTCTACTTCTGCCAGATTCTCATTTGTCAATGGCCTTGCATGTAACTGGATGATTTACTGAACACCCCTCTCAGAGAATTAAGTTCTGCATCTTTTACAAGATTTGCAATTTCACTTTCCAAATAATATTCCAATGTATTTGTATTTGTATTTGTATTGCATCCAACCGTAAGACTAAATAATAGGCAAGGATGAATGTTAGTGTGAAAGGGATATCTGAGTGGGAATTAATCTTTCAGGTGGCAAATTCATTACTGAATATTTTCATGTTACAAGAACCTATGCTTCTCTAAACATTCTTGTAATCGCAGACTCAAGAAATGAACACTTGAATAAAGAGGACCTCTTGTATTTGTAAAGGTCTTTAGTATAATGTTAAACAACACAGGCTTTGAAGTCACAGAGCTGGATACAAATACTATCTCTGAAATGTGATGATTGTTTACAGTTTTCTTTATATGTAAAATAAGGATAATAATACCTCTCTCTTGGGATTATGAGGATTAAATGAAATAATGCATGTACTGTGACTAGCATATAGTTAATGCTCAATAAATGTTAGCTAAAGGGTTCTTTAAGAATTCCATCCATCAAAATAAAGAAAAACCATAAGGCACAGCTGATAAATAAAAAGGGATGATGAACACTCAGGCTACTCTATGTCTTTCCATCTTACCGTAAAATTAAGACAAAATGTTTCCTCAACATTATCTTCTGGATAATCCAGCAACTGTTGCATGCTTCTGAAAAACAATATACATGTTTCTTTGAAGTAAAATATTATTGAGTATTTTGACTATTTTGCTTATGACTAAGTATATATTTCTCATTCATTCTTGATCAAATCCTTTTGTTAATTTGTACTTTTATATTTGTTTCAGAATGGTGGAGGTACAATGGCAATCTTATAAACAATGCTGAAGAAAAAAAAAAACTACTCTAAGGCTTTCATCTCTTGCTTTGAATACAAAAGCATGTATCCACCCATTTTCAACACTTGTTCTTATTTATATACAATTTTTATTCCATTTTATGTAATAAATAAAAAGAAACTTTACATATTACATGTAGGAATGAAGGTGACTAGAAGTAAAAGTCCAAATAAATCATTTAACTACATTCAGGAAACATTACCTTCCTAAATTTATTATCAGATATTCACAAAGTATTGTTAAACTAAAAATTCAGTACGTGGTTTTATACACATAATGCTTTCAGTAGAAAATTCTCAGTCTGAGTAACACAATGGGTTTTTTTAGCCTTTATTAGAAGGGCTATTAGTTTATTTTGGAAATTCAACAAGAACAACAGAAACATAATTATTCCTAAAAGGAAAGCTTCTGAACATTCCCCATTTCCTATTTTTTAAACCCCACTCTTGCCACTTTTTACAACTAACCTCCCAACATCAGGCATTAGTTCTTTCAAATCATCCAGAGATGGCTTCTTTTTTAGCAGTTTCTTATACAAAGCCAAAGGAAAATGGAGGTCCACAATAGTAAAATTATAAATTGCTAATCCACAGATAACACCAATCAAGTGGAACAAATCACTGTCTTCAAATGTCTAAAATTATAAAGGAAAAATAAGTAAAGACTTGTTCTCCAAGTTAAAATATTAAACTTTCTCTGATTACAAAAACACATACTTGTGGTAGAAAATTTTGGAGATACAGAAAAAAGTAATGAATAATAGGAAAAAAGTTCATTCTCATGCCCATCTCCCTGGGACAATAGCACTGTTAGTATTTTTGCACATTTCCATTCAATGTATTTTCTGGGACAAACAAAATTAAAATTTAGTTGAGATGATACTAAACATATAATTTCACAACTGGCTTTTTCCCCAGAAATAGAATCATTTTCACATCATTAAGCATTACATTAATAAATGAAATAATTACTAGAACTTTTTTTCTGATTTAAAAAATTATACACATTCAAAATTTGGAAAATAAAAAACCTAAAGAAGAAAATGAATTGAACACCTGTAATCCAATCACTTAGAAACACCCAAAAACAACGATTTAAAATTTTTTAAATGTATTTCCATCTACTATAAGTTCAGAAAAATAATTTAAAACATATTATATTTAAGGCTTTCTCATTTTTCTAATTACAACACAAGTATTTTCTTATGTCATTAAATATTCTTCCAGGACCTCCCTGGTGGCACAGTGGTTAAGAATCCACCTGCCAATGCAGGGGACACAGG
Organism: Eschrichtius robustus; assembly: GCF_028021215.1. Lineage (NCBI taxonomy): Eukaryota > Metazoa > Chordata > Mammalia > Artiodactyla > Eschrichtiidae > Eschrichtius > Eschrichtius robustus. The sequence goes on from NC_090830.1 coordinate 73,573,729, forward strand.
TTTGAGCCCTGGTCCGGGAAGATCCCACATGCCGCAGAGCAACTAAGCCCGGGCGCCACAACTACTGAGCCTGCGCTCTAGAGCCCATGTGCCTAGAGCCTATGCTCCACAGTAAGAGAAGTCACCGCAGTGAGAAGCCCACGCACCACAATGAAGAGTAGCCCCCGCTCACTGCAACTAGAGAAAGCCTGAGCGCAGCAACAAAGACCCAAAGCAGCCAAAAATAAATTAATTAATTAAAAAAAAATTCTTCCAGAACACAATTTTTAATGGTTGCATATTATATCATATAAAAGTTCCATGGCTTACTAAGTTAGCTATTTTAACTGTAGTTGGACATTTAGATTAAAATATTAAAAACAATGCTTATTCCCCTCACCTCTCCCACCCCAGTAATCTTTAGAGAATTAACATATGGTCACAGGAAATTCTGTAAACATGACAATTAAGAGCAAACAATTTTTAAACTAGATCTGGGGCTCCAGACCTGGTTCATTCACTATCTAGCCTCAGTGTTTCCAAGATAAAAGTAGTATTAATTTCATATGGTTGTTGTGAGGATTAAGTGGAATAATGTATGTAAAATGCTTTTAGCACAGTTCCTACAGCACACAGTGAAGGCTCAATAAATATTCTAATTAGCTAGTAATTTTCAAAAGAAGATGGGCATCTTTTCTGCATATATTTTGGTCCGTAGTTTGGAATACTTCCTTAGAAGAAATTCTGCTTTGCAAGGAAGAATTTCAAAGTCAAAGGAAAGTTAAGCATACTATCAAACTCTTCCTCCGCAACTGTTCTAGTTTGTACCGCCATTTGTAGTCCAGGAAAATGACTATCTTTCCACATTTTCATCTGCATACACATACCATAGACACATAAAACATATTTCTGAGTTAAAAAATGACAACTTGTTTTACTATATATTTTTTACTATTAGTGATACTGAAAATTAGGGATTTGTGTGTTTGTGAAATGCCTCTTTGTATACTTGGCCCATTTATCTTTTGGGGGCTAGTGTTTACTTATATATTTGTATCTGAATTCATCATATGTCAGGGTTATTACCCTGTGTCATCCTTGTTACATATATGCTTTTTATGTTTTGTTATATCATATTTTTCATTGGTCAAATTAAACTTTTCCTTCTGTGATGTCCTACATTGTGTTGAAGTTTAGAAAGTCCTTCTTAAGTAGGGCAGCCTGAATATGTGTTAATCTCTCTTCTTCCAGAAATCCCTCTAAGTGAGAATAAAGGAATAAAAATGGCATAAACCCACAAGAAAAAAAGAATAGGGGAGGGTTTTAATAGCACTAAAGAGATTTCAATATTTCAAAATATGAAAAGTAAATGGATAGCTTGTCTGTTTCGGTAAAGCAGAAAAAACTGCAACAGTAGCTTGTAGAGGAAAGCCAGTAAAAAACAAGTTCATCTGTCCTATAGGCTCAGGAACTGGAAGTGCCAATTAATACCTGTAAAGTCAGAGGTAGTCCAGGTAGCTCAGTTAGTAAAACATAAGAATCTGAAAGTCAGAGGTATTAGAGTGGGGTTGAAAATAGGATGCTTGGTGGAAAGGCCGTTGCCTTTTTGGAAAGGATGAACTAAAGAGGCTCTGGAATCTGAGGTAGCTGATGGTCAGGGTGCTGCATTAAAAACAAAGGGATCAAATGAAGGTCTGTACAGTGAACAGTGAGAATCCTAGCTTCCCTTTCCAGCGTTTGGAACACTACTAGAAAACTGGCAGCCAGGGCTACAACCTTTCCTGTAAACACAAAGAATAAGAAACTTATACATGCTGACATTTGAGGGTTTGCCCTTGAAAGGCCCCCACCTAATCACTCTATGAATAGGGCCAGTACACAGTGCCCATACACATAAAGTATCTAGGTAGCATTTCAGTGTCACACTCTAAAATAATAAACAGCCAAGAACCACAAGAAAAAGACAAAAGAAACAAACACAAGAAAACTGGAAGAATAAGAGGTATTATGGGAAACAAAGAAAAACAATAAATTTTAAAAGACTACATTTAAAAATATTAAAATCATAAAATATATCTTTTCAGAACATAATGGAATGAAACTAGAAACCAATATCAGAAGGAAATATGGAAAATTCACAAAGAAGTGGAAATTAAATAACACACTCTTAAAAAAACCAATGGGTCAAAGAAGGTATCACAAGGGAAATCAGAAAATACTTAGAGACTCCTGAAAATGAAAATACACACACAAAAACTTACGGAATGCAGGGAAAGCAGTGCTCAAAAAGAAGTTTTTATATTTGTAAACATCTATTAAAAAAGAGAGGACTTCCCTGGTGGCCCAGTGGTTAAGAATCCGCCTTCCAATGCAGGGGACGTAGGTTCGATCCCTGGTCGGGGAACGAGGATCCCACATGCCACGGGGCAACTAAGCCCATGTGCCGTAACTAGACAGCCTGCGCGCCACAACTACTGAGCCCACGTGCTGTGGAGCCCGTGTGCCACAACTACTGGGCCCGTGCACCGCAACTACTGAGCCCACGCACCACAGCTAGAGAGAGGCCCGCGTACCACAACGAAGATCCTGCGTGCCACAACTAAGACCTGATGCAGCCAAATAAAAAAATTAATTAATTAGTTAATTAAACAATTTCTCAAATAAATAACCTAACTTTATATCCTAAGGAACTACAAAAAGAAGAGCGAACCAAACCCAAACCTAGCAGAGGGGGAAAATAATAAAGATTAAAGTGGAGATAAATGAGAATGGAAAAGCAATACACAAAGCAACAAAACCTAAAGGTGATTCTTTTAAAAGATCAACAGAATTAACAAACCTTTAGCTAGAATGACCAAGGAAAAAAGAGAGAAGACTTACTAAAATCAGGACCGAAATTGTGGACATTACTATCAACCTCAGAGAAATAAAAAGGATTATAAGAGAATACTATGAATAACTGCATGCTATCAAAACAGATAATCCAGATGAAATGGACAAATTCCTAGAAACACACAAACTACCAACTGACACTAGAAGAATTAGAAAACCTAAAGAAACTTATAACAAGAGATTGAATCATCAATCAAAAACCTTCCAACCAACAAAAACCTGAGACCATATTCTACCAAACATTTAGAAGAATTAACACCAATCATTCTCAAACTCTTCCAAGAAATGGAAGAGAAGGAAACAGTTCTTAACTCATTCTATGAGGTCAGGGATACCATGATACCAAAGCCAGACAACGACATCACACACACACACAAAAGAAAACTACAGCAGTATTCCTTGCAAATAAGAACAGAAAAATCATCAACAGAATACTAGGAAACTGAATCCAGCAGCACATTAAAAGGATTACACACCATGACCAAGTGGGCTTTATCCCAGGATTGCAACGTCGTTCAACATAAGAAAAGCAACCAATGTAATACATCACATAATGGAATGAAGGAAAGAAACCACATGATCATCTCAACTGATGCAGAAAAAAACATATGAATAAAATCCAACACCCCTTCATGATAAATAACTCAATAAACTAGGCATAGAAGGGAATTTCCTTAACATGATTCAAGGTATTTATGAGAAACCCACAGTTGACATTCCACTCAGATCAGGAAAAACTGAGAAGCATGTCCACTGTCACCACTTGCATTTGAAAGCATACTGGAAGTTCAAGGTGGGGCAATTAGACAAGAAAAAGAAATAAAGGTACACAAATTGGAAAGAAAGAAGTAAAATTAAATCTATTGAATTTATAGATGACATGATCTTGTATACAGAAATCCTAAAGAATGCACAAAACTATTAGTGCTAATAAATGAATTCAGCACATGATCAACACACAAAAAATCAGCTCTATTTCTACACAGTAGCAATGAACCAAAAATAAAGAAAATAATTCCATTTATGATAGCATCAAAAAGAATAAAATACTTAGAAATAAATTTAACCAAGGAAGTGTAAGACTTATACACTGAAAACTACAAAACATTGCTGAAAGAAATTAAAAGACCTAAATAACTGGAAAGACATCCCATGTTCATAGACTAGAAGACAGTATTGTTAAGATGGCCATACTTCCCAAACTGATTCAATGCATTCTCTATCAAAACCTCAATGGCTTTTTTTGCAGAAATGGAAAAGCTAACTGTAAAATTCATACAGAATTGTAAGGGGCCGCTAATAGTCAAAAGAATCTTGAACGAGAAGAACAAAGTGGGAGAACTCACACATTCCAATTTTAAAATCTACAAAGCTATAGTAAATAAGACAGTGTAGTACTGGCATAAGAATAGACATATACACCACTGGAATAAAATTGAGAGTCCAGAAATAAATCCATATAGCTACAGTCAGTTAATTTTCAGCAGGGTGCCAAGACTTAACAAACAATGGCGGGACAACCAGGTATTCACATGCAAAGAATGAAGTTGAACTCTTTCCTCACACCATAGACAAAAATGAACTCAAAATAGATCAAAGACCTAAATATAACAGCTAAAACTATAAAACTCTTAGAAGAAAACTCAGGGGTAAATCTTCATGACCTTGAATTTGTCCATGGTTTCTTAGTTGTAACACCAAAAAGCACAGGCAATAACATAATAGACAAAAAAAAAAAGACTTCACCAAAATTTAAAACTTTTGTTATCAAAGGACATTAGCAAGAAAGTAAAAAGATAATTCATACACCGGGAGAGAATATTTGCAAATCATATATTTGACAAGGGTCTAGTATCCAGAATACATAAAAGAACTCCTAAAACTCAGCAACAAAAAGAAAAACAAGCCAATTGAAAAAGTGTATAAGACTTAAAAAGACATTTTGCTAAAGAAGGCATACAAATGGCCAAACAAGCACATCATTAGCCAGTAGGGGATGCAAATCAAATCACACTGAGAGGGACTTCCTTGGTAGTCTGGTGGGTAAAAACACAAAGATCCACAATAAAGCTTGTTACGAATGCCCCTCCCCTGGTCTCAAAACATTACCTTTCTGCAGAACTGAATAGAGGCCCATAGAACTCTTTGTGTTCCCGGCAGACAGGCCTCCGCCCCACGGACCCTCTTCAAATTCTACCTGCTACACCACTACAAACTGCCCTAAGAGATCAGTGCCAAGAAAGAGACCATAATTTGAACAGATTGTCCACCTACCTCAGAGGCCATCACGACTATTCAACCATGTCTTACATGCCTGACTGTCAACGAAGGAGGCCTAAAAACTCACAGGTTGTCCCTAATCCCACTTCCATGTGGCAGTGTACAGGCCCTAAAATCTGACACAATGTTACTAACTGTCCCTGCTCCACCAAACCCCTTCTCTGTTCTGGAACTCACAATCTATCATTTGGAAAACTGCCTATATCCTAAACTTCTCCAAATTCTCCTTGCCCTTTTTCTTTTTTTTAAAATTAATTTATTTATTTATTATTTTTTGGCTGTGTTGGGTCTTCGTTTCTGTGCGAGGGCTTTCTCTAGTTGTGGCAAGCGGGGGCCACTCTTCATCGCGGTGCGCGGGCCTCTCACTATCGCGGCCGCTCTTGTTGCGGAGCACAGGCTCCAGACGCGCAGGCTCAGTAGTTGTGGCTCACGGGTTTAGTTGCTCCGCGGCATGTGGGATCTTCCCAGACCAGGGCTCGAACCCGTGTCCCCTGCACTAGCAGGCAGATTCTCAACCACTGCGCCACCAGGGAAGCCCGCCCCTTTTCTAAATGAACAAGGCTGTCTCCTGAGGATGCTATTTCCCCTGCAGCTCATAATAAGTGGTGTTTGTTTAGCCTTCCAACCCCTCATACAACCAGGCCTAGAGATAGGTCTCCTGGCTCTTCACTCCTTCTAGACCTCCTTCCATTTGCCTTCTTAAAATCCCAGCTTCTGTGAAACACATGCCAACTGACCATTTCCCTGCTACTGTTCCTTGTGCTGGCATCTAAAGACATTCATAGTGCACTCATTCACAGATTCTGGCACTATCTTTTGCTTTCTTTTTCTACCACTATTCCTGCCATCGTTTTTGATGATTTCAATACCCGGGCCAAAAAAGGCATCCAACACACTAGCCTCTCAGTCCCTTGAACTGCAATTTTCCAACAGTCTTGTCCTCCCATCACATCGCAGACACCCATTCCCATGGTCATATTTTATATTTAAATGCAACCATCCAAATTTTAAGCATCCCCTATCTGACCATCATTTCCTACTTTGTAACTCACCGCCCCCCCAATACTTTGACTCACACTACAACTTAACTCCACCAGCAACTACAATCCATTAACCACACTACTTTTTAAAAAATCATCACCTCCCAACCAAGTCATTACATTTTCCTCCTTACAAAGCTTAAATTCCATAACCCATCAAGATAATCATTCCCCTGCCCTTTCTTCCCTTCTGTTTATACTCACTTGCTAAAACCACAACCTAGTTAAATCAACTGTCTGTCTCATTTTTACCTCTACCTAAGCAGCTAAATGTGACTAAAGAAAAAAAACACAACCATGTTGATTGGTCTCCTTTTAAAATTCATGAACGTAAGTTTCAAATGGGCCTCCAATGCCGCCAGTCTAACCCTGTATTTATTTACATGGTCATCTTATTTTCCCACTCCCCTAAGTGATTATTTCACTCTTTCTCCTTTCTTCTTCAAACCTCCAACAACCTTCCCCCTATTCGAACTTTCTAACAAACTTGCGTCTTATTTCACTGTAAAGTAGAAATAATTCTAAGAAAACTTTCACAACCTCCCACCATCAAATCTACCAGAAGATTTGTATTTTCATATATACTTGGCTTTCTCTCATGATATTATAGATCTATGTGTCTGACTGGAGTCAATCCTCCACTAGCATACTCATCTCCATCTTTTCTTCACAACTTAAGGACTGTGGTCCTGCAGGTGATATCCCCTCCTGCATGGCTGATTTTCTACTTTCTGAGTAATTAATCACAACAACATGCAAACATGCTTTAATTTCTCATGTAAAATAAAATACCCTTTCTTGATGGAGAAAAAAATATGTATGGTGTAGCACTTCTTTTTAAAAATACTTCTTATTTTCAAATACTTTAACACTCACAAGAAATTACACAAATAGAACAGAATTCCTCTGTACCCTTTACTCAGTTTTCCCCAATAATAACAGCTTAAATAACCATACTTAAAACCAGGAAACTGACATTGGTATGTGGTATACTACTACATACGTACTTATATTTATTTTTTCAAAAAAGGTTAAACCGTAACATTTCTTTTGAAAAGAATAACTTTAAGAGGAGGGAGGAAATACAGTGGAGGGGGTAGAGACAAAAGTTAGACTTTTTTAGATACCTTATTTTGTAGACTTGACTTTGGAACTATGTAACTATTTCATATAACTATAAAACTAAATTGAAATTAAATAAGCAATCCTTAAAAATTAAAAATTCTACAAGTTAACCTAAGTGTGTATCTACCTGGTATAATGATACAGAGTGTACCAATTTCAAGTGATATCAAAACACAGTTATTTGCCTGTGTATCTCACCTGGGGTATACTCAAAGGGCAAAAATACCCTGCAAAATACTTAAAAATGAAACAAAACAAAACAAAACTACAGTTGACCCTTGAACAGCTCAGGGGTTGGGGCGCTGATCCCCTGTGCTGTCGAAAATCTGAGTAAAATCTTATAGTCGGTCCTCCATCCTTAGATTCAACCAACTGAGGATCGTATAGTATCACAGTATGTATTTATTGAAAATAATCTGCGTATAAGTGAACCTACACAGTTCAAACTCGTGTTGTTCAAGGGTCAACTGTATTTTCAGTTATCATAATATTGGTTGAAAGGCTGGTATTGTGAGGCAATAAATGTATAAGTCTGGAACATTTTATCACACGAAGTACACCAGGTAGCAAGGAAGCTACTAAACAGTATTAAGATTGTGTCAAAAGGACTCAGGTGCCGAATTGAAGAGCTCTCCCTGGACAAAAATGGGATAATATTAATAAAGATAATAACTGCAATAGACTGAAAAACATCAACTATGTTTAAGTCCATGAATATATAATAATATTTGAAAACAAAATCAAAAAAATGAATTGTCACCACTGGAGCATGCTAATTCTTTTGAAAAATAAGTAACTACAGAGAGAATTCTTTCCCATATGAACTGTACTGACAAGGATTAAATAGCAGACATGAGAAAATTTCTTTACATATAAGTATCCAAGCTACAAAAATGAAAAAGAAATGTTAGAATTAGAGTAGCACCATTTTGCCACCCCTAATAAATTAACTAGCCTAGGCACTGATCATCATGACTGCTAACATCACAAAGGATAGCCAGTCTCCTGGAAGAATGAATAAATAATACATCAAGGTTTTTAGAACAAACAGTAAATAATTCAAATTTCTCTCAACTCAGAGTTCTACAAACTGAACCATCCATTTCACTTACAGTTTCTAAATCAGGGGCCAGCAAACTTTTTCTGTAAAGGGGCAGACGGTAAATATTTTAGGCTTTGTTGGCCATAGGGGCTCGTTGTAACTCCCCACTCTGCCTCTGCCAGTTTTAGCTAGAAAGTAGCAATGGACAACAGGTAAATGAGTAGGCACTGACTTTATGTGCTGGGAAGAACTTTCAGGGACTGTAGTTTGCTGAGTAGTTATCTCTGCCCTAAATTATAAGGTAGAGAAATCAATGATCCCTAATGATAAATTAATTCTCCCCAGAAGAAAAGTTCATCTGGTACTTATTCAATCCTCAAATCTAATTCAGCAGAACAGTCAACATCATTTTCAGGATGACCATTCCGTAATTTATTTTGCTAATCTGAAATGTGTGGTAAGCATTAATGTGTTCTGATGTCTCTGAGTCCAAACATTTATAATTTTTAAAATTGTAATAAAGAAGATCTGTAAATAAAATATGTTAGGTATCTAGTAATAACTCCTATTTATTACTGAGTTAAGTTGAAACATATAGGTATATATACATAGGTGTATATAGACAGACAGATAGATAGATAGATAGATAGATAGATAGATAGATAGATAGATAGATAGAAGTAATTTAGACGGTTGGACTTTTTACCTTATCAGAAAACCAAATGAGCCTGGAATCTTCATAATACCTAAACATGCCGTATTTAGGATCCAATAATTCCCTCATGATGAGCAAGAAAAATTCTTTGCGTACCCCTCCTGCATCAACAGCATCTTCTCCAACAAATATAACCTAAAATAGGTTAATGCAAACACTGAATGTAAAGAAATGAACGTATATTCTGGAAACCCTACAACACGTTATTTATTATGAATAAAAGCGTGGCAATTAATAGCTAAAAATTTTTTAAGTATATAATTTTATTAAGATTCAAAGATACACTAAAAATGAACAGGAAAACTTTAAACATATTTTCTGAATAAAAGTTCCAATTATACAACAGAAAATGTTAAATTACCTTGAGTGGCTTTTTGTAGTCTATATTCTTTGTTTTCCTAAGGACTTCCATTGCATCTCCTACTATATTTTCTCTACGTACCACTAGAATTAAGCAAGGATTCACAGATTCAATCACTGGGAGAAAAAGAGAGGAGACATTCTGTCTGTGGGCCTGGTCAATAGCCATCTAGAAAACAAAAGATTAAAAATTTAATAGCAGTGCTATAAAGAAGCTGCTGTGACTGAATAAGCTAACCTCTACCTACTAATTATAGATGTCCTATAATTCCTATACTACTGAATTCACACAGCACCTAACACAGTATTCAGCACAGCATCAGAGCTTAATAAACTGAGCATAAAGAGTATCCTTTTGAATTTTTTTCTAGTAATGTATAACTGATGATACCATTAAGCTAAGTAAGCATGGAACTGTAATAATTATGATAAATCTGAACACTGTTGTTTCTCAAAAAATAACTAGGATGGAGAGTGAGGAGAAAAAGAAAACAGCATTAAAACAAACCTTTAAAGAGAAAAAGAAACAGCCTGGCCAACTAAAAGGTTTATAGAAATTCATTTAGTAGAGTGATCACCATATATGCTCACAAACCAAGCATTTGGCTTTTACCATTTAAAGCTTTTATTTTTTTCCTATGATTTTCCTTGTGTTATTAATTCTAAAATGGAATATCCTACATTGAAAGCACCAAGTGATTAACCTTTTTTTTTTTTTTAATATTTATTGATTTATTTGGCTGCGCCAAGTCTTAGTTGCAGCACATAGGATCTTTGTTGCCGCGTGTGGATCTTCTTCTTCTTTTTTTTAGTTGCAGCGTGCGGGATCTTGTAGTTGCAGCATGTGGGATCTAGCTCCCTGATCAGGGATCGAACACTGGCCCCCTGCATTGGGAGCACAGAGTCTTAACCACTGGACCACCAGGGAAGTCCTGATTAACTTATCGTTTAACAAATATTGCTAAAAAACTAGCAATCTAGCTGTTAGTATAGAACCCTACAAAAATATTTATTTCTTCTGTTGATGAAAATGGAAATAAGCACATCTCTAAAATTCCTCCTACTATTATTTATTGTTTAAATATATGGAAGAATTTAGAATAGTAAATGCATTTATCTTAAAGGAATAAAAATTGCCATCAAAATTGGGGGAAGGGGGCTTCCCTGGTGGCGCAGTGGTTGAGAATCTGCCTGCCAATGCAGGGGACACGGGTTCGAGCCCTGGTCTGGGAAGATGCCACATGCCGCGGAGCGACTAGGCCCGTGAGCCACAATTGCTGAGCCTGCGCGTCTGGAGCCTGTGCTCCGCCAACAAGAGAGGCCGCGATAGTGAGAGGCCCGCGCACCGCGATGAAGAGTGGCCCCCACTTGCCGCAACTAGAGAAAGCCCTCGCACAGAAACGAAGACCCAACACAGCCATAAATAAATAAATTAAAAAAAAAAAAAAATTGGGGGAAGGGTAATTTTTAAAAGCATTTTTAGAATATTAAGTGCTCAAGGTCTCATCTCATCCTTAGTCCTCAGCCTCTATAGTCTGATATTCTATACCAGAGGAAGAAACTCAAAAACTTTTAAATTTACAAGTTCAAATGATAAAGCAAACCTACTGTAGTCCTTCACGGTCATAATGTAAACTAGTTTTAAAAATTCTCATTATAAAGGAAAGAATGTTCAGCTTAAAGTGGGGGGTGGGGCGGGGGGGGGGAAGGAGAGTGGGGAGGAGGAAGAGGAGATGACCAACCTCAGGAAAGTACCTTATTTATTACTAAAACATTCTTCATGGACATTTCATACCCTCCTCCTAACAAGTGATCAAATGCCTCCTACTTTAACATCACCTCACCTCTACTGATTTTCATCTTTTACCAAGTATATAAATAGGGAATATATAATAAAGCAAGATTTGAAACAAACCATTTTATCAAGTAAACTAGTCAAACTGTTTATAAAGATTGTATATTTCTATAATGAAAGAAGATTATACCATTTTTTAGATATAAAATGATAAAAATCTAAATTATTCTATGTCCTTTTAAATATATATAAGTATCCCTCATAAGAATACACATTTCACATGCAACAGTCCTCTTCATAGGTACCAAAGGTGCTTTGGTAAAAGTAGCTTTGCAAAAGACAGACCACAAAGGTACAAAATATCCCCAAAGACATTTCAAATACTTTAAAAAATCACCAGAGAAACAATTCAAAAACTACTCTCAAATTAAATTAGTACTATACAATATTTTACCTGCATCTGTAAGACTGCATCTGTTTGTAACAGAGTAGTTTTTGCTTGGGCGTCAAATACAAATGGATATGTGCAGATTGTAACAGGGATATCTGCCACCTAGAAATGAAAAATTAGCTTATTAGTACAAATTGGTTTGTAACTTACTTCTTGTAGGTACTGTCATTTCTTGTGTAAAGCTGATCATATTCTTGGTTTATTCGCTTTTGTGTCATTCAGGAATTATAAATAAAATGTGGCCTATTTCTTTTTTTTTTAATTTTTGAATTTTATTTTATTTATTTTTTTATACAGCAGGTTCTTATTAGTTATCCATTTTATACATATTAGTGTATACATGCCAATCCCAATCTCCCACTTCATCACACCACCGCCACCCCCCCGCCACTTTCCCCCCTTGGTGTCCATACACCAAACGTGGCTTATTTCTGAATATAGAATTTTTACTGATAATTAGATGAGGCATTGGAATAACCCTAATTCCTAATTTTGGGAGAGAACTGTATACTTGAGAATCCATAAAATTGTAAATTACAGGCATCTTTTGCTTAACATATTTTTTTTTTTAAATAAATTTATTTATTTATTTTTGGCTGTGTTGGGTCCTCGTTTCTGTGCGAGGGCTTTCTCTAGTTGCGGCAAGCGGGGGCCACTCTTCATCGCGGTGCGTGGTCCTTCTATCGCAGGCCCTCTTGTTGCGGAGCACAGGCTCCAGACACACAGGCTCAGTAGTTGTGGCTCACGGGCTCAGTTGCTCCGCGGCATGTGGCATCTTCCCAGACCAGGGCTCGAACCCGTGTCCCCTGCATTGGCAGGCGGATTCTCAACCACTGCGCCACCAGGGAAGCCCCTGCTTAATATATTAACTCCAAGTTTCAGTGAATTAGGCTGCAAATTTATTCTAAATGTGGGGCTCCTATGTTAAATACAGTACCCAGTTCTTTTACGTTAGGGCTACTCTAGCAAGTGAGGCCAATGGTAAGCAATCTACTTATTCATTCAACAGATATTTACTGCCAGGTTATTAGGGGGACAACACTATTATGAGCCCAACAATCTGTTCATTCATTTAACTTACAAAATAAGCACGATCAGTATTATTATTTTCTGTCAATCTTCAAAGTTGATCAATAATAATTGATCTATTATTACCATTATCAGACATTAGTCATCTTATCGACAATTATTTATCCTAGCAGGTAAAACATAGTGATTGATTGCTAAGTTTTTAACAGGGCGGAAAAATACAAAGAGAATTGCCAGTCACAGATCTTGCAGTTGGATGTTATACTACCATATACCCAACAAAGCAAAATTTTTGTGCCAGCCCTGACACAGAGCCCCTTCTTATTATAAGACTTCCAGTGAAGACTTAATACACCATGAAACAATCCTCTTCTTTTTAAGTTCTTAGAAAGTTCTTTATATTGAGTCTGAATCTGCATTTCTATACATCACTTTGCTTTCTATTTCAGTCTTCATTCTGCCCCTGCAGGGAAGTTTATATGGTTTAGATACTTCGTGCTGCCATGCTCTCCCTAGGCTGTCTTTTTCCCACACTAAACGTGCCCAGTTTTTCCAACTATCCTGAAAATAATATGGTTTCCAGCTCTACTCCATCCCAACCGCCTTCTTTTATTTTATTTATTTATTTATTAGGCTGCGCCGGGTCTTAGTTGCGGCATGTGGGATCTAGTTCCCTGACCAGGGATCGAACCTGGGCTCCCTGCATTGGGAGCATGGAGTCTTAACCATTGGACCACCACGGAAGTCCCCAATAGCCTACTTTTAAATGTATTTCAATTTGTCTAAGCCTCTTTCAACTATGGCCATCAAAAACAATGAAATTAATTCAATAGTGCCCAATCAGTATAGAACACAAGACTATCAACTTGTTGTTCTCAACATGTAAGACAATATGCTGAGCTACATTAACCCTTAAGTAAGTTATCATTCTTGGCTATTTCTCATATGACAAGTTTACCCTCCACCCTGTATTTGTGTCACTAACTAGCTATTGATGATAGAAAGTCTTTTTACTACTCTGAAACTCTAAAAGACTGAGATGATTTCTAAAGTCCCCTTTGGCTCCAAAACTCTTTGATTTCATAATTTTATATGCTACTTCTATTTGAGGATGAGGAAGCAAACAATGTCAGGCCCATAGTTTAAAGCTACTTCTAAATGCTTCATTGGTTCAAGTGCTGTGAAAAAAGCAAAGCAAACAACAAAACCTAAAGTCTATAACAGAAGTATAATACAACATTCCCAGGTGTTAAAAAGGTGGCTCAGGATTGTTGATTATATAAGCCAAAGTGCCAGAACTTTATATATTAAGATAGTACATTAAACAAAGTGAGGAAGATGATCATACTGAAAGTTTATTCAATTTTATGGCCATTTTGAGTGTCAATTATTAGTTTAAAAATTGAAGATCATTCTACTTCTCTAACATAAAACATTTTCTGCCTTCTGGGTAGGCATTTGTGAAATTTTATAAGTTTGCTTTTTTGTATTCTGAGGACACCGTAAATTTTATACTGGAAGGCTTTAGAAGGATAGGAATTATTTTAAGACAAACATTGTTAAAAGGCATCATATAGGTGTAATGCTAACTAAAACAGAGGGTCTAATTTTCTTCAGAAAATTCCTCTGAAATGTTATACAGGGCAAGTTCTATATACTCATTAAAATATGTATGTATATATACATATATATGTTTTAAAGTCACAAAGAAGAGGAACTTTGGGGTCTTCAATCACTTAAGACAAAACAGAGTATACCTTACTCTGAACATGAGACTTTATTACACCAAACTTACCTCAGTTAATCCATGGTTGACATCCTAAGACAGCAGTGCAGAATGTAACAGTAATGAGGAAAGAGCAACGTTAGTGTCCAAATTTAACTATTTCTATTCAAAGCAGCATTTCATTTATTTTGCTACAGCAGAATACTGAATTAATGAAGTAGACCAAAATACATCTACAACAAAACTTACCCTTTCCACATATACCTGATATATCTATAAATGTAATAAGACCTTCGTTTCAGGTATCTTGTGATCATAAAATCATTGAGGCTTGAACATAATGAAATTTGGTTTCAGCAACTAAGTACGCCATTTGCAGAATTTAGGTAGAACAGGGAAACTAATCCTAAGCCTAACTTGGTCTTGAAGAAATAATTTTATGGCCCAATCTCTCCACCTGGAAAATGGAGAAAATATCCCCCAGACTTTAAGACTTGGTTAATCTTGACAAAATATTTGAAAAGTGTTTAGTAGATTAAAATGCTATGTGGAAAGCGAGAAAATAAGCCATAACTGTTTTTATTCATCTGAAATAACCAGTGAAACACAAGTATCTCGTTCTTTAACACTGAATTAGCTAAAATAGAAAGTACAAGACAAGGCATAGGGGTTGGTAAGTAGAAAGAAGAAATGAAGAGAGAAAGAGGTGTTTATGAAGGATATAATAATGAAAATTATAATGAAAGCTTACCACTGCATTGAACAGAAATGCACAACACTTTCTTGAAGAAAGCTTTCACATATTCTCAGGGTATAGACTCAAATAAAGTGCTAGAATCTCCAAAAGTATCTTACTAAATTTGCAGATGGCACCTCGTATAGTGAGAAATTAATCTTACCCAAAGAGAGGTCTGATTTTGCCCTCAGCTACTGGGAGATGATCCACAGGACTTTGGAATGTCATACCTGGACAGGAGTATCTTTGTTTGCCTGGAGGCTCTGGGACATGTGGTTATCAGTTCTGCCTCCAGAAGGTCTAGAAAGTAAAGGTCAGCCACATGGGCAGTATGTGATGGAGCCTCAGTAAAAACTCTGGGCACCAAGGCTCCAGTGAGCTTCCTTGGTTGGCAATACCCTGAGAGTATTGACACAGATGGATGCTGGGAAAATAACTTGTCCATGACTCCTCAGGGAGAGGAAAACAGAAGCTCAGCCTTTGGTACCTTTCCCAGACTCTACCCTTATGCACTTTTCCCCTTGGCGTTTTAATCTGTACTCTTTCCCTATAATAAACTATAAACGTCAATATAACAGTTTCCAGTTAGTTCCGTGAAGTCTTGTAGCAAATTACTGAACCTGAGAGTGGTTCTAGGAATCCTCTAACCTCTAACCTACCAATCTAATTGGTATCAGAAGTGAAGGCAGTCTTGTGTGGACGATTCCCTCTAACTTTGTAATTGGCTAAATTCTTGCACGCCACAAGGGGTATCACTGGAAGTTTTAAGGTATTAGCAAACACTTAGGGTTTGTTCACTATATTGTGCTAAATAAAGCCAAAGCAGTGTAAGCATAAGTAAAATATGACTCTAACTTCCTGTTCTGAGAAAGGTAATTATTGATAATAGCTTCTTTCAAAAAATTCAGAGTACCAAGTTATCACTATATATGTGCCCCATTAGCAGTGTTAACAGAAGAATATATTTACAAGCTGTTCTGCAGAAAAAACCTTTTAGATTACACTCAGTTTAATTTAAAGCAATTTAACAGGAACAACTGAAATACTTTTATAGTATATCTTGTGGTATGCTTATTAAAGTGCTATTACAACTAAGAAGGTGTGAATAAGCAAAGAAACACCTTTCAATATTTTCTGACTACCTATGGCCAGCTTGAAAACTATATTTGATACCTGGTATCATGGAAGATGGATTTTACTCTTAATAATGAAACATTAATATATATGCAATTTTTTTATTGCTACATGTAAACAGATAAAGGTTCTAGGCATATCATTTAGCACTTGGAAGCCAATAAGATAGTCAGAATTTATAGTGCAACTAAACCATATTAAAGCAGAACAAAAGTTTGATGGTAGAGACAGATGTGAGCTAGAAGGAATATGAAAAATAATGGGACATGTGGAAAACTTGGGAAAAGAGACTATTAGATATCAGGCAAAATGATTTACCTAGGGGAGAGGCATCAAAGGGAAAACCACATTAAGGTCATTATTAGAAATTTCAATTTAAGTGTTAAGGATCTAAGACAAAAGCTCAAACATTTAAAAAGAAAAAATATAAATATGTAAAAAAGCAAGGATAAACTCCTCTGGGAAATATTAGAGTTGCAAGATAGTTGTTATATTAGTTGCAAGTCTAAATGAACCAAAGTAGTATTTCCAAGGAAAATTTAGAAGGAAAAAATGTGGTGGGGGGTGCAGACAGGATATTACAAAATACGTGAGGTCAATGAAAGGTCTATTGCTAAAAATTTACCACATCATTCAATGTGTGACCTACTAGTGGCTCCAAATCCACATACTCAAGCACTAACTGTTGGCTGTTTGTAGACTGGGGGCCCTGAAATTAGGTCAAGGCATGCCTAATTTTAGTTACCCAATGTCCTAGAAACTTGAGTAAGAAAGGCCTAAAGGAATGTTCAAAAGTCAGGGTCTCATG
Source organism: Eschrichtius robustus (assembly GCF_028021215.1). NCBI lineage: Eukaryota > Metazoa > Chordata > Mammalia > Artiodactyla > Eschrichtiidae > Eschrichtius > Eschrichtius robustus. The sequence goes on from NC_090830.1 coordinate 73,590,841, forward strand.
GTCCAAAGCAGACTTACACTAAGGCTGCTTTTAACATCAATGGTTAATGATAGTTCTAGTTAGTTATAGACAAAAAAGATGCAACTCCTTGGCATGTTTTAGTTTCAACAAATTACTTATGGCAAAACACTATCATTGCTGGCGTCATCATTATTTAAGGGTATAACATAGGATTATTCTGAGGAGGTATAAACAGAGGATACCGAAGTTACTGAAGTAATTCAAATAAATATGAAAGGTGTTGGTGACTAGGCAGGAAAAAAAAAAAAGATACTTCTAAAACACGAAGAAAATGAAAAATAAACCAATATAACTTGGTAATTCAAGGCATAAGGAATCAGTCCAAGTGTCTGCAAAACATTAATGCCATTAAAAATGACAAGGGAACTTTAAAAAGCAAGTATGAACCTTCTGGGAAATATTACAGCTGCAAGGTTTATACTGCAAGTATTAAATGTATTGCAATATTAAAGAACACAAATGTATTTTAATTTCTTCATTTCATTAAATGAGGACGAAACTCAAACCTAGAAAGTTAAGTACTGGCCTATCTTCCCAAAGCTGGTCTCCCTAGCTGTATGTCAGTCTATCTTCCTAGTCTGCTGATGAGCATGCCATGCTGTTAGCTCAGCACTGTCCGCAGTTAAGGTACAAAACCTTAATGCCACAGAAGAAACAGTAATGATTTACAAACACAGCACAATTAATACTGAAATAAAATTTATGACTTAAAAAATATATAAAGTGTAATATCAAAGACTGTAAAAATGTCACCAATTTATCAAATATATTTATTAGTACTTACTTGTATCTGACATGTCTTACATAGGCATTCACAGTTCTTGAAATAATAGAATATGCACTTTAAAAAATGCTTAACTTGACTTTTAATTATAAGAGGCACAGACTCAGCATAGACCTTTCTACATTTTATTCTAAATTAATCGATTTTTACTAGATATGTATCGATACGTATGTATAGTAACGAAAAGTATAAGAAAGGGAAGAAAAAAGAGCAAAGAGTTTAGTTGTAACCACTAAAGTTTTTTTTGTTTTTTTTTTGTTTTTGTTTTTGTTTGGCCGCACCGTGCAGCTTGTGGGATCCTAGTTACCCAACCAGGGATCAAACCTGGCCCTCGGCAGTGAAAGCATGGAGCCCTGACTATTGGACTGCTAGGGAATTCCCCACTAAAGTATTTTTATAAACAATTTTAGAGCAAAGTTAAAAGAGGTTAGCAAATAAACTTAGACTAGTACCTAGAAAGTGGAGAAAAACATCAAATAGCAGAAGATAAAAAGAGAGAGAACTCATGTGCTCTTTTATTTTGCCAAGAAATTATTGTAGAGGGAGAAAAACAGATAAAAAGCAAAAGGAATCCAACTGAAAAAATTTCATACCCTAATATCAGAGTCTGGAAAAACAAACAAAACAGAGAAGCTTATATAGTAACCAGCAGGAGGAGGAGGATCAAGCAAAAACTTCATGGAAACATGAAAAGGGAAACATGAAAAAAGGATGGGAAAATGGAAGAGGATGAGGTGAAAAGTTAGTCTCAGCTGTACAAGAGGATATTACAAGGAATGCAAAGAATTTCACAGAATTAGTTTTTAATGTTTAGAGACCAGGAAAGTATATACCTGTTGGGTTCTTTTTTTTATTTTGGTTTTTTCCTTCTAGTTCTATTGAGATATAAATGACATACAGCACTGTGTTAGTTTAAGGTGTATATTCCTGATGGAGTCTTAAAATCCTTGACTGGGAGAGAAAGGAAATGGAGAAAGAAATCTCAACAGACTATGGCATCAAGAGAAATATAATAAAGGTAATATATAATAAAGGTAATATAATAAAGGTAAAATAATTTCCTTGCAGTGTTTAGAACAAGGTTAAGTTTTACATATATACGTGTATATATTTATATATAAAATATAAGTGTATATATATAAATACAATTTATAGACATATTTCTTATAATTCATAGTAATTATCTTCTATCAAGGAATATTTTAAACTTTCACATGAAGGAATGGAATTATTTCAAGATCATAACTCTTGTTCAATAATGCTATACATATGTACATTGTATACATAGATATAAGCACGTATAGATGTGTATATATGTCTATGTGCACATAAATACACATATACACATCTATATCATCACAAAACAGCATGTGAGTATCTTTAGGATAGACACTTTAAAACTTTACCAACTTTACTTACAGGGCCAACATGATGTTCAACCTAGTATTAAGACTAGTAATGCAAGCATGAACTCTATTAAATAGCCTCAGGAAAAGTCTTTAGTGTTATATGTAAATGTGAAAGTGATCTGAACTCTCTCAAAGAAAGAAGCACCTTCAGATGTCATAATATAAATTAATAAACTACTTAAGAGTTAGTCAAAGACCTTCAAAGTAAATTGTCAGCCTTCTATTTCCAGAAGACTAGAAGAACCCAAATCACGGGTTCTAGATTCTGATTTCTAAGATGTGACATTAAGTCCACTATGCACATTAAAGAACAAGTTTCCACTGCCACAACCACCTATTCAATACCAGCCTGTCTATAAATGGAGAGAAAGGAAAAAAATGTGGTTGAAAGAGTAGAGTAATAGAGGGCAATTTTCAAGGACAGCAACTTAGAAAGTCTAGAAATAAGAATGTGGTCCTCTACTGTCTCCCTCTTACCAGAAAACAGTAGCACTGAAAGAATTCCTAAGGAAATTCAATTTGATATCATCACAGATACATACCAAGAGGAGTTTGGATACAAGCCTGCCAAGCTTAAAAGCAAACATTCAAACCATAGCTTTTCCACGTAGCACAAGATTACTGCTAGCTTAAAAACCCTATTAGACTGGCATTTCTCTTAACTTGTTCAGAATACAAGTAGTTTATGACCTACATACCAGATAAAAATTCAGATGTCAAAGAACATCAGATCTAATTCACAGTGATCCAAGAGGATATAACTCTCCAGGAGAGAGTGAAATGCTTAGTGAAATAAGTCAGACAGAAAGACAAACACTATACGATATCACTTACATGTGGAATCTAAAAAATAATACAAATGAATCTATATACAAAACAGAACAGACTCACAGACACAGAAAACAAACTTACGGTTATCAAAGGGGAGCGGGGAGGAGGGACAAATTAGGAGTAGGGGATTACAGCTATGAACTACTATACATTAAAATAGATAAGCAACAAGGATTTACTGTATAGCACAAGGAATTATATTCAATAAAAAAACCAAAAAGAAAACGTTGAGGTGGGATATGAAGCTAGGTGCTCTTATGTCACACTCCTTCCTTATCATATTTAGGTTGTGAGCTGAGATTCCTGATCAAGAGAACATAATCATCTTCCATATCAAATATTAACTTGATTATTAAATTTGTAGAGTTATAATTAATTTACCAATTTGTTATGCCTTAAGAATTCTTTTAAAAGCTATGTACCAGGAGTTTAGAACTAGTTCAGTGTTTGTATATATTTAAATAAGATAATCGTAAATAAGGTAAGTGAACACTAAGCTTCTTAAAGGAATTATTTTATTTTAAAAGGAGTCTATATAATCACTCCAGTCTCAAAAACACTGCTCAAAGACCTAGGGTATCTAGGTGGTGTTATCAGGGTTTACATGCAAGTTTTTCGATAAAAAAAGTTCATTTTCTGAATCATCAGTTTTCCTCAATGGTAAATCATTTTAATCCCTTTTACATTGCAGTAAATATTTATTTATTTATTTACTTTTGAATTTTTTTATTTTTTTATACAGCAGGTTCTTATTAGTTATCCATTTTATACATATTAGAGTATATATGTCAATCCCAATCTCCTAATTCATCACACCACCACCCCCCTGCAGTAAATATTTATGAAGCCCCAAATTTGCATTCTCTAGAAGATAAAATATGAGACTTCACACAAGTCCTGCAGAGGGAAAATTAATAACCTCAAGAAATATGTTTTTTCTCCTGTCTTAGGGGTTCACTGGAGGAAGAGTTTGAAAAGCTTTATCTAGGTGAGAGCTTTAGTTTAAATAGGGAGGAAAAAAGGAAATATTTATTCAAAGCTTTCCAGAGGTCAAGTATTTTCTTTCCTAAAAAACTGTTGTCCCTTGACTCCAGCTAACCACCCTACTTTTTTCACTCCCTCCTCTTCAGTGCAGAGCTTCTCGAGAGTACTGCCTATGGCTTTTGTTCCCTATCCTCACCCCTAAATTTCTCTTAAGCATACTTACTCTAGACTGGTATTATCAAGGTTACCAATGACCTTCACATAATCAAATGCATTGATCAATTCTATGGTTTTATCCTATTTCTCAGCAGCGTTCAATATGGTTTCTCCTTCACCTTTCAATTTTGGTTTCCACAACTCTCTCCTAGTTTTCCTCCTACCTCTCTTAATCTCCTTTGTTGATTTCTCTCCTTTCCTCATCTCATATCCATCAGCAATTCTTGGCCGTTTTACCTCCAAGAGGTACCCAAGGCCATTTCCATCTTCCATCTATACACCTGCCAATCCTAGTCAAACCCATCATTTTCTCTCCCCTCATCTACTCCATTCCCCTCACTCCATCTTCCACACAGCTGACAGAGTGGTTATTTCAGAATATAAATTACACTGTACAGTATTCACCCCTGCTTACCACCCTCCAATGGCTTACCATAACACTTCAGATAAAATCCATGTTCCCGATCCTAATTTACTAAACCTTCCATGATCTGGCACCTGCCCATTTCTCTGATCCTTTCCCAGAACCCTCCCCATTCCCATATTTTAGCCATACTGGCCTTTTTCTATTCTTCAAACATGTCAAGCTTGCTCTCACCTAAGGTCTTTTAGTAGATGTAATTTTCCCTGAAATTTTCTTTGCTCTGATCTTACATGGCTGCTTTTTGTCATTTAGATTACAGATCATACTTCATTAGACAAGACTTTTCTGATTACCCAATCGCAAGAAACCATCCTGTCTTTATTACCTTCTCTTATTTTAATTCTCTATATAGTGCATATTATAAGCTTGTTTTTATTTTTGTTTTTGCTTTACTTGATTACTATCCATCTTGCCCACTAGATTATAAGTTTCATGAGAACAGGGCCTTTCCTCTGGTTAATCACTGTATTTCTTATACCTAAATAAGTGCCTGTTACAAAGGAGAGTCTTAATAAGTATTTGTTGAATAAGCAAATGAGCAGACATAAATCTGTAGGATGTTTGTAAACCTGACTGAGCCTCCTAGTGATTCTGCAAGAAAAAATAAAATCAACAAATCTCTCCCAATCCAGATCCAAGTATCTAGGGAAGCAAAGATGTTCTAGAAGTGACCTGATTCCTATAGGTAAGAGCATCCTAAAAACAGCATGCACTAACTGCACTGCCATTCAAAAACTACTGTACTTTTTTTTTTAAATTTTATTTATTTTTATTTTTGGCTGTGTTGGGTCTTCGTTTCTGTGCTAGGGCTTTCTCTAGTTGCGGCAAGCGGGGGCCACTCTTCATCGCTGTGCGTGGGCCTCTCACTATCGCGGCCTCTCCTGTTGCAGAGCACAGGCTCCAGACGCGCAGGCTCAGTAGTTGTGGCTCACGGGCCCAGTTGCTCCGCGGCATGTGGGATCTTCCCAGACCAGGGCTCGAACCCGTGTCCCCTGCATTGGCAGGCAGATTCTCAACCACTGCGCCACCAGGGAAGCCCTAAAAACTACTGTACTTTTAAGTGCCTACTAGACATATTTGAGATACTGTAAGAAGTGCTGGTGAATAAACTGACAGAGTGCCTATCCACAAGGAGCTTGCAGTTGGTACCTAGCAAGCAATGAAAGACTATTCACCTTCCTAGAACTGCTACATGCATATTGCTTAAATTACCTGCTTCAGGGGTGGAAAAGTTGGCCTTAAGTATATTATAATGGTTAGCAAATAAGAGTACTAAACCTGTTTTATATCTAGCTGCTTACCCATTTCTATACTGAAATTTTGTGTGACTAATTAAAGTTTTATAAGACTATGATATTAGTTTTATTTTTATTTTATTTTAATTTTTTTGGCCATGCGGCACGTGGGATCTTAGTTCCCTGACCAGGGATCGAACCCTCACCCCCTGCGGTGGAAGCGCAGAGTCTTAACCACTGGACTGCCAGGGAAGTCCCTATGCTATTATTTTAATTAAGTATCTAGTTATTAGAGACTTAGCCACATGGAAAGAAATATGTGGCACTTGTGGAGGTATGCCAAAAAACTGAAATCAAATTAAGCACATAAAAGGGGAAAAATAAAAACTAGAATCAACGGTACCACAGCTCACTTCTGGTAGTTCTGAGGCACCGATCTCACAATTTTAATACGTTCTTAGAGTTCAAGTATCAGAGACTCCAGTATCCTCAACATTAGAGAATTAAGAGACAACCTCATGCAAAATAAATGAGACTTAGAAAAATAAGTCATATTTGCATTTTTCTGTAGAAAAGTGTAATCTGTCTCTTTGGTTTGGCTTTGGTATAAGAGCAGAATGCTTACTTATAAATACTGCATAATATATAGCTGCTCCTTTGCAATATGTTTTTATTTAAAAAATGAGCTCTGAATAAAAGCTCTGAAAAAGCTTTGTTGTTTCAAAAATACACAATTGTTCCTTTTGTATTAGAACAAATGATACATAAAAATGAAATCATAAAATGCAATAGGAAACATACCATTCCATAGGCCTGCTGTTGGACCCAGTTGATATAATCATTCCGTATGTCTATCAACTCTTGTACTTCATGTATATAAAATTTATCATATTGTATAATCTGTCCAGTTTTCTCATTTACCTACAAAAAACAAAAATGTAATTAACATTAAATTTAACCAGTACCTAAGAAAGAGACTGAAAAATGTTTAAATAGAAAAAGGTTTGAGATTTCTTAGTTATTTTCTCTTCCTATAAAAGAATAATTTACTGAGTGCCTACCATATGCAAAATGCTAGTTTAGTGCTATGGGAAACACAAAGATTTATAAGATGTGATATCTGTATTTAGTACCTCAAAATCCATTAAAAAAGATTTATGTAACCACCACACAATAGGAGATATGTACCATAAGTATATATAGTATACAAAGACTAGAAACTATAAAGTTTTCTGGTTGGGAATGGGACTTAAATAATAGTAAGAATAGCTAATGATTGTTAACCGTCACTCAATAGTGGCATCTGATTATAATAAACTAAGAGGATGACATTTGGGTAGGATGTGAAAAATGAAGACAGTGCAAATTACCATCCTAGAAATTACTTACTAATTACAAAAGGAAAAACAAGTCTTAACAGTGGAGACCACCACCTTAACTGAGTGATCAAACTAACCACTACCCATACTGGGACAATCAAATATTATGTTCCTGCTGGGACTTCCCTGGCAGTCCAGTGGTTAAGACTCCACGCTTCCACTGCAGGGGGCGCAGCTTCAATCCCTGGTCAGGGAACTAAGATCCCACGTGCCTCAAAGCACGGCCCAAAAAAAAAAAATTTTTTTTCCTGCTGATATAATGCAACAGGAAGTACAGACAATATCTGTGAACCAAGAAAATGTCTAACCTGAATCTAGTCAAGTCCTTGATTTAAATTCCAGTTTATAGGAAATACAGGAAAAGAGGAACAAGTTAAATATCATTATAAGGAAACAGACAATTATCCTAATTGTAGGAACTTTACAAGAAGACTGGCCAGGACTCTCCAAAAAGTCAAGGTAATGAGATCGAAAGGTGGGGGTTATTCTAAATTAAAAGAAACTAGAGGAGTTCTAGTGCTGGATATGGCAGAGTACTTTGTATCAGACTAATCCTCCTGACAATAACAGTTATAATCTCTGGACAGTATATAAAAAAACCAACTATTTAAAAACACTGGAGATCAACCCAAAGCAGGCAGAAACAAGAATGAACACAATCTCTGAAAGAAGGAAAGCACATGTTGAGAACCACATTTTTTTTTTTAACTGGGAGTACTTCCAAAGCAGCATAAGGGGTAGGGGATGCAGCACATGCAGAAAGCAACAGTTTTATCAGACAGAGAAGTGTGAGATCGAAGCTGCCAACATGGCAGACAATGAGGAAGAAAAATCCCAGAAAGGAATCCTGAGGACAAAGCCCCAAAATCTGCATGTAAATCCCCCCATCTTTGGCTAACTCTTAAACCATGAAAGCACAAGTGAGATCTGGGGTGGGGGGACAGGGACGGACAACGCCCCAACAGAAAGCAGCAACTGGGAGGCTACTCTTAGAGTACATTTCAAGACAAGCATCTCCAGAGGGAAAGAAGGTACATTTCATAATGATAAAAGAATTAATTTATCAAGAAGTTATGACAATCCCAAATAACAGCACTTCAAAATACAAGAAGGGAAAATTGACAGAACCACCATCATCGTTAGAAGTTTTAACACCCCTCTCTTGGTAACTGATTTACAAAAAAAAAAAGAAGGGCAAAATCAGTAAGTAAGGAATATTTGAACATCAATTTCAACCAACTTGAACTCGCTGCCAGAAGAGAGGGAGGTGGGGGCAGGAGAGAAGTAGGTGAAGGAGATAAAGAGGTACAAACTTTCAGTTATGAAATAAATGAGTCACAGGTATGAAAGTGTACAGTGTGGGAAATATAGTCAATAATTATGCAATATCTTTGTATGGTGACAGATGACAACTAGACTTACCATGGCAATCATTTTGAAATGTACAGAAATATCAAATTATGTTTTGTACCAGGAACTAATATAGTGTTGTAGGTCAACTGTACTTCAAAAACAAACTCATAGAAAAGGAGATCAGATTTGTGGTTACCGGAGGTGGGGGTCGGGGGAGGGGGAAGTGGATGCAGGGGGTCAAAAGGTACCAACTTCCAGTTATAAGATAAATAAATACTAGGGATGTAACATAAAACAACATAAATATAGTTAACACTTCTGTATATGTATGAAAGTTGTTAAGAGAGTAAATCCTAAGAGTTCTCATCACAAGGAAAAAAATTTTTTTCTATGTCTTTAATGTTGTATCTATATGAGATAATGGATGTTGAGCAAACTTATTGTGGTAATCATTTCATAATGTATGTAAGTCAAATCATTATTGCTGTACACCTTAAACTTATACAGAGCTATATGTCATTATAGCTCAATAAAATGGAAAGAAAAAAATAGAACATTCCACCCAGTAATTGTACATGGAATGTTCACTAACATATATCATAACCCAGACCATATAACAAGCATTAATAAATATCTTTAAAAGAATCCAACGTATACAAAGTATGTTCCTTTCACCACAACAGAAATAAACTAAAAGTCAACAACAAAAATATATTTGGAAAATCCTAGAAAACTGGCAATTAAAACACTTCTAAATTACCCCAAACTTTCCTTGTATCCATCAGAGAGCTAAAATCACAAGATAACCAAGTAGCCTGAAGTCCAAGGATGGACAGATACTTCCAAAGAAATGGGTCACCATGGCAGAGCAAGAGGAAGTTTAGCACTGTCATACAAGCAGCGAAGAAGAAATCAGCTAAAATTCTAAGAAACTGCTTAAGGCTGAGTATGGGATAACTTGAGAGGATAAAACCCCCGGGAGCCTCAGACAGTTTGCACTTACTCATAGACTCTTGCCACAGACCTCTACTGGGTGCCCAGGAGGATGAGTGGAAACAGGGCAGGAGATCAAGAGACTCTCTCAGTGCTGCAAGGCATTGGCTGCCTCTGTGAGAAAGAAACAAGACCTGCCACCCTGTCCAGATCCTTCTCTCACATAGAGAAAGCAAAAACTTTAAGCCATTGAGGAAGGGGAAGCAAATTCTATGCCATGTTGCTGGAGGAGGGTTAGAATCCTCAATCCCTGGGAAGAAGGGGGACAAGAACTGTCCTGAGCCCAGAATCTGGTATCAGTAGCGCTAGAGGCTCTCTACTGCTGGGGGTGGGAGCAGAAACTCTGAGAAAATCCCATCCCCGAGACCCTGGTACACACCCAGCTATCTACCTAAGACCAACACTATACCACAATAACAAAGAACCTTTTCTGTCCCTTCTCTTCTACCAATCTTGAAAGCACTAAGTAACAAGCAACACCAGCTCACCACTGAGGAGGGGCAAAAGTGGGGAGAGAAACCCCTCTTGGGAGCAGGCATGCAGAGTGAAGCACAAACACTGAGAAGAAATCTTTGACATTTCACCTTCACCTTAAGCATCAGAAAATATTAGAGGAATCTGAGGTCTCCGGTGCAATGAAGTTAACTATAGCAAACTACAAACTCAATTCCAGTTCAACTGCAGATTAGATTGGCTTAAATCCCTACACTAACAACCACATAAGAGGTATACACATACAGGATTTAAATCTAATTACTTCAGCGCCTACTATTTTAGATAACCAAAAATTGTGAGACATATCAAAAAGCAAATAAGTAAATAAAACAAAGACCACATAAAAAAGTCTAGAGACAAAGTAATCAACAGAGCCAGACTCAGAGATGACTTAATGAAAATAAAAACACAACACATCAAAATTTGTGGAATTCTGGTAAAGCAGAGCATAGAAGGAAATTTATAGCATTAAATGATGCTAGAATAAATGGTCTAAAATCAATGATCTAATAAGCCTCGGCTCAGGAATTCCCTGGTGGTCTAGTGGTTAGGCCTCAGCACTTTCACTGCCATGGCCTGGGGTTCAATCCCACACGCTGCATGGCACAGCACCCCCCACCCCCAAAAAAAGCCTCAGCTTTAAGAACCTGGAAAATGATGATCAAATTAAGGACAAATCAAGTAGAGTAAAGGAAAGATATGAAACAGAAAACATAAATTACACTCTATTTTTTAAATTTAATATTAAATTTTTAAATTTCCCAAAAGAAAACTCCAGGCCAAGATAGCTTCACTGGTGAATTCTATCAAACATTTAAGGAAGAAATAATACCACTCTTTTTTTTTTTTTTCTCCAAGAGGTGACATATCTAAGTGGTTTTGTTTGTTTGTTTGTTTTAAATTATATATTTATTTATTTATTTATTTTTGGCTGCGTTGGGTCTTCGTTGCTGTGCGCGGGCTTTTCTCTATTTGCGGCGAGTGGGGGCTACTCTTCGTTGCACTGCACGGGCTTCTCATTGCAGTGGCTTCTCCCGCTGCAGAGCATGGGCTCTAGGCACACGGGCTTCAGTTAGTTGTGGCACATAGGCTCAGTAGTTGTGGCTCGCAGGCTCTAGAGCACAGGCTCAGTAGTTGTGGCTCGCAGGCTCTAGAGCGCAGGCTCAGTAGTTGTGGTGCATGGGCCCAGCTGCTCTGCAGGCATGTGGGATCTTCCCGGACCAGGGCTTGAACCCGTGTCGCCTACACTGGCAGGAGGATTCTTAACCACTGTGCCACCAAGGAAGTCCCAATAATACCAATCTTAAACTCAGAAAACAGAGAAAGATAGATCATTTCTTAACTCACTTTATGAATTAGGATAACCCTGATACTAAAAAGCTGTTGAGAAACAAAACTGACCAGATCAACATCCCTCATGAACACAGACATAAAACCCTTAACAAAATATGAGCAAATTAAATCCAACAATATATAGAAAATAATATAAAATGTCCAAGTGGAGTTTATCCCAGGAATGCAAGACTGGTTTAACATTCAAATATAAATGAATTTCACTAAATTTCAGAAAAAAAGCAAAATAAAAAAATAAAATTGTTCATCTCAATAGATGCAGAAAAAAGTATCTAACAAAATTCAACATCCCTTCATAATAAACACACTCAGCAAACCTGGAATAGAAGGGAACTTCTTCAACAGATAAAGCCCACCTTAAAACAAAACAAAACAAAAACACAACTCTACAGCTAACATCATACTTATGGGTAAAATATTAAATGCAAACAGATAAACAGATAAAGCCCACCTTAAAACAAAACAAAACAAAAACACAACTCTACAGCTAACATCATACTTATGGGTAAAATATTAAATGCTTTCTTTCTAAGATGAAGAATTAGACAAGAATGTCCACTGCAACCATTTATATTCAACACTGTACTGGGAAGTCTTAGCCAATAAAATAAGGCAAGAAAATAACATGACTGTGTACATAAAAAATCCAAATGAATCTATAAGAGAAATATTAAATTAATTTATCAAGGTCACAGAGTACAAGGTGAAAACTCAACTAAATTCCACCACACTAACAATAAAAACTCAACTAAATTTCTCCATACTAGCAACAATCAGAAAATAAAAAATTTTAATTATCATTTACAATAGCATCAAAAACATAAGATAGAGTTGAGCAGCTGTAACAGAAACCATGCAGCTCACAAAGTATAAAATATTACTATCTAGCCCTTTACAGAAAAAGTCTTCAGATCCTTGCCCTACAGCCAAACTCTTTCTACCAAAAAAGAAAACATACCCAATAATTACACACAAAAACTCATTGGCTTTTCCCTCTCCAATATTTATGTTTATAAATATATACATTAACTTTTATATTACATTGGACACTTAAAAAATTTAGTGACTCTTGGGACTTCCCTGGTGGCGCAGTGGTTAAGAATATGCCTGCCAATGCAGGGGACACAGGTTCAAGCCCTGATCGGGAAAGATCCCACATGCCGCGGAGCAACTAAGCCCGTGAGCCACAACTACTGAGCCTGAGCGTCACAACTACTGAGCCCACATGACACAACTACTGAAGCCCATGTGCCTAGAGCCCATGCTCCGCAACAAGAGAAGCCACTGCAATGAGAAGCCCACACACCACAATGAAGAGTAGCCCCCACTCGCTACAACTAGAGAAAGTCTGCATGCAGCAACAAAGACCCAATGCAGCCATAAACAAACAAACAAACAAATAAATACATTTATTTAAAAAAATTTTAGTGACTCTTGTTGAAAATGATTCACGTGCCACTGACCTCTGATATATACTTTTCTTTATCTGGAATATTTTTTATTTTTAAAGGTAAATTTTCTTTCACCAATAGCAACCAGTGTTGCAGTTTTTACATCCTGCAGATATGACATATGTTTTTGAAAAGAAATGCTATGTTAGAATAAAAACTAACAATTTAGAAATCAGGTTTGGTTCAGGAACAAACATATTTCAGTCAAGCTTAACACTTGGTGGGAAATGATGGCTGATAGTTAATTCAGACACAGTGATTTAATAACTAAAGATAAAATCAGTTAATACTGCTTTAAAAATAGGGAAATTAGGCACTGAACACAAGACTGATCCAAAAGACGTGGATATAGATTTACATATAAAATCAACGGTTTTAAAAAAATATATAAAAATACATTTGTATGGTAGGTAAGATTGACAAGACATTATTTTCTTCAGGAAGTCTTCTTTAATTCTTCCGAGTTATGTGCCCTCCTATGTGTTTTCATAGCACCCTTCATTTTCCTTAATCTAGCACTTACCATGCTGTATCATAAATGCTTACTTACTTGTATTATACAACTGTTCTACATTTATAATCTTTTTTTTTTAAAGCATTTTTAAAAACATTTATTTATTTGGCTGCACCAGGTCTTAGTTGCGGCACTCAGGATCTTCGTTGCGGCACACGGGATCTTTTTTTTTTTTTTAAAGAGAAAGTCTTTTTTTTTTTTTAATTTTTATTTATTTATTTATGGCTGTGGTGGGTCTTCGTTTCTGTGCGAGGGTTTTCTCTAGTTGTGGCAAGTGGGGGCCACTCTTCATCACGGTGCGCGGGCCTCTCATTATCGCGGCCTCCCTTGTTGCGGAGCACAGGCTCCAGACGCGCAGGCTCAGTAATTGTGGCTCACGGGCCTAGTTGCTCCGCGGCATGTGGGATCTTCCCAGACCAGGGCTCAAACCCGTGTCCCCTGCATTGGCAGGCAGATTCTCAACCACTGCGCCACCAGGGAAGCCCACACGGGATCTTTAGTTGCAGCATGTGGGATCTAGTTCCCTGACCAGGGATCGAATTCAGGCCCCTGCACTGGGAGCGTGGAGTCTTAGCCACTGGACCACCAGGGAAGTCCCTACCTTTATAATCTTAACAAGGGCAGAAATCACATCTTTTCCTTGTCACTGCATCACTACTGTTTAGTACCATGGTAAGCACTTAATAGGCACTCAGTAAATATCTGTAAAATGAATAAAAAAGAAATCACATGGTAGAAGTTCAAAACAACCTATACAATCAGTGTTACTGCCCAAAATGTACAAAATAAAATCTATGTACGTTTGATCATAACATTTCGCATTTTAATTACAGTTTAGTATTCTGATTTATAAACGTGAGTTCAGAGGTGGTATATGGTAAGTATACATATGTCTTATTTGTTTGGGTTTATTTAAGGGTTCCTTGCAAAAAAAAAGGGGGAGGTTGAAAATCACTGACTTAGAAGATTAGCATGATATGTAGCACTTAGGCTAGTCAGACAAAGTAAGTCTTTTCTTTTGTCATATTAGTATCTCTATAATGTACTGTGTGAAAACTCAGAAACTACTAAATAACACAATTACTTGCCAGCAAACTCATTTGCGTGGTAATACATCCCTTCCTGACAGCAGGTACCAAAATTATCTTTCTTGTGATGCCATTTGGAGCACTGGGAATAATTTCTAATTCAAAGCTTTCCAAAGGACATGACATAAGGGAGAAACAAGTCATTCATATATCCTGAAATGATCAGGAAATACGGAGTCCAGTCCAGTTCTACAGTTCCTAATCCTGCTCCAGGATTAGGTCAAGAAGGAAATTGTGTGAGAAACTTTTCTTAATTCTTAACCATGGAGCAGAGAGAAGAAATATATACAGTTGTCAGACACAAGGTGTCTTCAAAAACACAAATCTCTGATTAGCAATTTAGGTTCCACTAAAGATGAAAATGAATCATCTCTGATAGTGAATAACCACAGTTATCTATGACAGATTAGGATCAAGTAAAGTTTTCTCCAATGTAAGAGGTAAAAGAAAGATAAATGATTGTCCTAAGGACTCCCAGTAAGAGATGCTTATGAAACTGATACCATTATTACCCTGCTTTTGAGTATTTAACAACCTCAAACAGGAACATTATTACCCTGCTTTTGAGTATGTAACAACTTCAAACAGGAACTCAGTTTCCTCAGGACCAAATGAATCAAGATAAAAGTAGCAATTTCCCATCCAAATGGTGGTGGTGATAACAAAATCTCTGAATGTATAATAATTATATATATTATGTAATCTAAACAATACATCAATCCTGGGAAACCATCAGGCCGTTATTTCAATCCTTATTTTATAGATGATTCTCCATTTGCATATGTGATAAAGAGAAAGATCTGTTCAAAATCACACTGATAAGAAGCAGCACAGATGGAGTTAGAATCATGGTCTTTTTTAACAATACAATGCTATCTGTAATCTGGAAGTATAAGCCTCTAGATCTAGGGGCATAAAATAAAAGCAAAGAACCATTCAAACATATATTACTATATCTGCTGATACAGAAGTACATTAGAAACAGCAGGGACTTCGGAAGTCGATTTGGATTTGTATTTCAACCCTGCTGCTTACTGGTTTATGACCTTTGATATTCAGATTAAGGGACAAAATATAACTGTAAAGAGTTTAAAAAGTTAAATGAGGGATATACGTAAAGTGCTCACATGAATTAGTGTACAATGGAGGTTTCTAATCTTGGCCACTGTTACATTATTTTCCTTTCCCTTTCAGCTAGCAATAATTTAGGATCCTAGTTCTAGCATGGCTCCATCAAAAAGGTCTCTGGAGATGGAACCCCATAGGGTTCTCGTCAACAGAGACTGAGGCTTCTGAGCCAGGCACATAAATTACTGGCTCAAGTTCTGTCTGTAATTATGAAAGGCAAAAGGTTCAATTTTCTCCTCCGCTTCTCCTTCCCTCACTTTCATTTGTGGAAAAAGACACAGCTAAGGGAAAAAAGAATTTTTTTAAGAGGTAATGCAGATAAGAAAGGGGGGGGGGGATGAATAATTATTTGGGAAGAGGGTCCTGTTGACAAAGGATGGTTCACTGAAGTAGTAGGAAAAGAGAGTCCAGAGGAAAGAAAGAATCTAATCAACCTCTTCAATCCTAGACAAAAGGCATAAAGGAAAGTAGAGACCCATTCCATGACAACAGAAGATCTTAATAGCAGTTTACTGCAGAATCCAGTTAACCTTAAAGTGCTTCAAGAAAGCCTTTGACTGGGAAATGCAAACATAAGAATGACTTATTTCCCCTTACGAAAAAAATGGCTATCATATCTTCAGTTATAATAAGAGAAATGACTTGTTTTTCTAGAGAGCTTAGACATACTAAATACGAAAGAAAAAAGTTCAAGAAGTAGTTGAGAAAGTACCCAGGAACTTCGTTAAAAGAATAAAAAGGGAAAAATCAATGGTACATAAGGGCTCTTTCTTACAGAGAACAGAAGGACTTCTCTCCTTTACCCTTTATCATTTACCTTAGTACCAGGCAAGAAGGGTGTGAAAACACTAAAGAAGCTGTTAAGGGGAGGAAACTAAAGATTTAAAGGTTCATATGGGTTTTTCAGTCATTCTAGAGGCTAGAAACATATCCTTCTCCCTTAGGTCATGTCTCCCAAAATAGCATCTTAAAAATACCAAATGGCACAACAGAGATATACCTACCAGCTGTCAGGGATGTCTCAAATCCATCTTTAATTAAACAGCTGACACTCTACTTCTTCATATAACTTTGAACTGCTACAAGTGTAAAGGGGACTATTTCTTCCACTGGGAAGAAGGGCAGGAAAGAACAATAGGCAAATTAATGAATTATATATGGTTCCAATTTCAAGTTAGTTATCTGTTTCAAAGGTTGTACTTTGATTGAAGCTATTAGTACCCAACAGCAAAAGGAACATGAGTTTAAATGTTCAAAATCACAACTAGGATGAAATCTCGTTCATATTATAACCATCAATAAATAACAAAAAGCGTATTATTTAAACTAACAAATCATGTTCTTCAAAAAAAACATAAGGAGAATCTAATTCATTAGTATGCTATTGTTCTGCCCAACTACAGACAAGTTATCCATAAATGCCTAACAAAGTCAAATAAGACCAAAGCTCTAAAGTATAGATACAGTCTTTCTTTTAAAGGAAAATTTAGATAACTTCTCCAAATTCCTATAATATCTTTTATGTCAATCTAATTCTGTAATATATTCATGTTAAAATAAACATCATCAGTCTGTTAGTGGCAATGGGGAGAGAGGAAAATAAACGGACTATTGGACATACCCTATGTAATATTTCTAAAACCTTTAATGCGGTATGAAGAAAACTGTTGAAAATTCTTCTTTCAGAAGGGGGAATGCCGATCTTGTAGAGTTTCAAAAGATGTACCACAACCTCCTTAAAAAGTTCTACAATCTTGAGGAATAGTGGAGGTTCAAGTACTGACCACCAGTTTTCTGTTATTAAAGGGTGAACACACAAAATAAAATTTAAAAAGTCACAATTTTCAAAATCATACTGACTTTTTTTCGAAAGCAGTGGCTCTTAACCCTTTGAAAACCTCAGGAAGATACACATAATATGGTATTTTACGTAACATTTCTAGGGTTTATAGATACCACCCCACCCTCAAGTTAAAGAATACGGTTCTAAAAGCTCTCAAAAGCAAAAATAAAGAAAGGTCTATTGAATTTACATTCTTGGTTTCCTAAGCTACATTAAAAACTTAATACCTAGTATTAAGACCACTTGTTAAAAAGTGGTTTGGAAATTAGGATTTTAATTTTTAAACAAAACACTTTTAAAACTGTATTGCTCCAATATTTAAAGATCTCTCCAACTTTTATCTTTCAACTTACATAACATAAAGTTGAAATATTGTGAAGCACCATCCTAAAAATGCAAGGTACTCCTGAAAATCAAATACAGAAACTGAACAATGTAAAGTATACCATGTCTGTCCTTCCCCACGTTCACTATTTGTAGTTATTAACTACAAATATGACAATCTTATGCAGCAGACAGAAAGGAATACAAAAACTTCTGACAACATGGAAGCAATATGCTTGTGAGTCCCTGCTTCATTCTTCTAACCACTGGCTAATTCCCTCAGATTCCAGGATTCTACCCCTTGCTTGTTGCTTCCTCTGCTCACCCTCAGCCTAAAACTTCTTGTACTGATTTTATTACTCTTATGTATCTCAGATTCACATACCTAACAAATACTATTAAGAAGGAAAGCACTGCTACTAAATGTAGCAGGCAAACTAATGGCCAGCAGATAAAGATGAAATGTATACAATTAGAAAAATTAAAGTGAGGAAAGTTTAGGCCAAAAACCCAGAGGAATAAGATCAAATAAACAGTGGAATCTCACCTACATGCAGAGACATCAGAAAATTAGCAAATGAGGGAAATACAAGGCAAAGGGTTAATAAAGTTCAAGGAGGATTTAATACCCATGTTTGTTCAGTTTTAATTGTTCCTCCTCCTTTACTTCTTTAACAGTAAGATCACTCTGGAGGGGATGAGGAAGGCAAATACGAAAAACAGTTTTTATCTTTCCTGATACTGTCTCTGCTGTTGTGCTCGATTAAAATTTTAATATTTAACATGCTTTGCCTCCAACTCTAACAACTAGCATCAGATGACTAGCAAAAAGCAACAAACTGAAAAACAGGTTTATCTCACCTTAAGACAATGTCAAAATAAGCAGGGTAGCAAAATTTCAAACAGTAAAGAAGAAGTTATGAGTATTTTCATTTAAAGAGAAAAGGTTGTAAAAAAAAAAAGTATTAAAATTCTTACCAAGTACTTTCAGTGGTGCCTTTTCTAGGTTCACAAGAGCTGTACCAAAGGGAATTGCTATTGTGGTGAAATTGTTGGAATCACTCATCAGGGGGCATTCTGGTAGAGTAAGATAAAATCTCAATGCTTCAACATCAGGTAAGGAGCTAGTCAGTTTAGGAATAAGATTCTTTTCCAAGCTAGCTGCCACCTATATTTTGACAAAAAGTAAAACCTACTTCATTTAAAATGAATGCATATTCCAAAAAAAGAAAGAAAAAGAAAACCTTATACTATAGCAAACGTGAAAAGGTGAAGGGAAAAAAAAAAAAAAAGAAAAAGAAACCATCTTACAATGAATCAATGAATGTACTTTGGAGCACAATGAAAATTAATGCCTAAGCAGTGCTAAGAGAATTTTAAAAATCTTGCATACAAGATATTTATATCTCAATTTAAACTCTCTACATCTATAGTTATACAGACTTAACCAACATGGTAATATTAAGTAATTAAGAGTCTGCTCTGAACATCTGGAAAGATTTTCAGATATTTGACAGCTAAATTACAAACAGTTTAAAATAATACCCTATTTTAATTCTTATATTAGTATATTAAATAAAATTATACAGACATCTTAATAAAGTGTATGAAACTATAAAGTTAATTAGGCCACAAACATATAAAAAAACATGGAATAAAAAACTCAACAGGCTACATAATACAAATATAAAATACTTTAAAAACAAACCTGCTGAGATATCTGAGGATGATCAGGTTGTATAAGTTTGTGGAATAAAAGCCTAGCAGCATTCATATCAACCCCTGAAAATCTGATGCCTGTTCTATAGTGATCATCATTGCTATTTAAAAAAAAGAGAGAGAGAGAGAGAAAATAATAAAATGCAACTTCAAAATTTTTTCACTTCTTTTTAATATGACATTATTTAATATAATAAATTTGAAAAATTCAGTATACCAAAGAATTGTCACTCACCTAACAGCTAAAAAACTTCCATTTAGACAACCAGACGAAGAAAACGTTCCATCTATTTCACTAAAAAGAAATTTAAAAATCACAAAATCACCAAATGAGAAATCTAATTGCTCACCCTTTGGTGTTTTTTTTTTTAATAGATCTTTATTGGAGTATAATTGCTTCACGATACTGTGTTAGTTTCTGTTGCAAAACAAAGCGAATCAGCCATATGCATACACATGTCCCCATATCCCCTCCCTCTTAAGCCTCCCTTCCCTCCTCCCTATCCCACCCCTCTAGGTCATGGCAAAGCACCAAGCCGATCTCCCTGTGCTATGCTGCTGCTTCCCACCAGCCAACTATTTTACATCCGGTAGTGTATGTATGTCGATGCTACTCTCACTTCGCCCCAGCTTCCCCCTCCCACCCCATGTCCTCAAGTCCATTCTGTATGTCTACCTCTTTATTCCTGCCCTGCAACTAGGTTCATCCGTACCCTTTTTTTTTTTTTTTTTTTTAGATTCCGTATATATACATTAGCATACGGTATTTGTTTTTCTCTTTCTGACTTACTTCACTCTGTATGACAGACTCTAGGTCCATCCACCGCACTACAAATAACTCAATTTTGTTCCTTTTTATGGCTGAGTAATATTCCATTGTATATATGTGCCACATCTTTATCCATTCATCATCTTTATTTTTTAATAAAAAATAAAATCACCTTTTATTTATTTATTTATTATTTATGTGGATAAGATCCACATCACCTTTATTATTTAATAAAAAATAAAATGTAGTATTTAATGCTACAGAGCATTCCTCCAACCAACATTCAAAATAAATCAGAATTCTTGGGCTTCCCTGGTGGTGCAGTGGTTGAGAATCTGCCTGCCAAGGCAGGGGACACGGGTTCGAGCCCTGGTCTGGGAAGATCCCACATGCTGCGGAGCAACTGGGCCCGTGAGCCACAACTACTGAGCCTGCGCTCCACAACAAGAGAGGCCGTGACAGTGAGAGGCCCGCGCACCACGATGAGGAGTGGCCCCCGCTTACCGCAACTAGAGAAAGCCCTCGCACAGAAACAAAGACCCAACACAGCCAAAAATAAATAAATAAATAAACTCCAATCTCTTTAAAAAATAAATAAATAAATAAATAAATCAGAATTCTATAAATTACTAAAGATTAAGTAAATCTTGATAAAGGTATTACTGTTTATCTCTTTATTACTCTCTCAGACATTACTACCGTCCTCTGATTCATAAAATAAATCTGATGTTCCTAAAAAAATTTTTATATAAACATGCACATTTAACTTTCTTAATTCCACATGGTGGTAAATCTAATCTGGAATGTTATTTTTCTGAAGACTACTCTTCAGGCTTTTAAGAAAAATTTTAGTTTGGGAAAATAATTTAGAATTAAAAAACAGCTGATCAGATATAGCCCCTCCTCCCAAATACCTACACCACCTTCAACAACAACAACAAAAACTTTAAGTACTAAACAAGTCCATCTTCAAGAAAAATATTCAAGAAAGAAGAAATACTCAACTCTTCCATGGAATATAGAAGTTAAAAGACAGTGACCACTATGAAGCTAGAAGGAACATTTTTGCAAACCCAATCCTAAAGTGGCTATATTTAATATTTTAAGTTATCATTTAATATATCATTATGTATATGAAAGAACTGTAACTTATAAACATCTAAATGAGATCTCCTAAAATATCCACTATTACAGAAATTCTAGACAATTAAACTTTTGTATATAAACCAGTCAGTAAATGATATTTAATGAAATATTTATTTAAATAAAAACTCCCAAGTACAGGTTCCTCTACCATGGAGTTAAGAGACTTTGTGTAGATAAAATATTTTTCTTACTTGGCTATCTCTACAGGAAATCTTCCAGAGGGGTAGCTCAGCCATTTTTGAATTAGAGCTTCATTCACAGTCCAGATCTGCTTCGAAGGATCAGGATATCTAAAGTCATCTGGTGGCCCACAGTTCTAAATTTTAAAATAAATAGAGTCAGAGGGAAGAGATATTATATATAAACCAAGACATGCCTCCACGTGTATTTGGAAGTTAATCTCTACTAAACACCTGGAACAAAAACTTATCAAACGGGTACTTCCCTGGTGGCGCAGTGGTTAGGAATCCACCTGCCAATGCAGGGGACACAGGCTCGAGCCCTGGTCTGGGAAGATCCCACATGCTGCGGAGCAACTAAGCCCGTGTGCCACAACTACTGAGAGTGTGCTCTAGAGCCCGCGAGCCACAACTACTGAAGTCCGCGCACCTAGAGCCCATGCTCTGCAACAAAGAGAAGCCACCGCAATGAGAAGCCTGTGCACCACAACGAAGAGTAGCCCCGCTCGCTGCAACTAGAGAAAGCCCACGTGCAGCAACAAAGACCCAAAGCAGCCAAAAATAAATAAAGAAAAAAAAAAAAAAACTTATCAAATGGATCTGAAAAATTCTGTAGACCCGAGGAAAAAAAAAATTAAGGCAATTACTTTGTAACATATAAAGAACATTAATATGGGTTTAAAAACAACTTCTAAATTATCTGAGCTTAGTAATTATTTATATGATTACTATTACCTGGGGATTAGAGTAATGTGAAAAGCTTTGATCTCCACCTGAGAAAATTCTTTTTACACAGAAATAGTCTTCAGAATCTGTAATAAAAATAAAATATAAAACATCCAAGATTTATATGCATTTTTCAGAGCATCAAATATGCTACTGGATTTTCTCTTAATCATCTAACTTAATGAGACCTCCCGATCATGGGCTCAATGATACAAAATGACTGAGAATGTTCTGACTGCTGTGGAGATGGTACTGACCAAGTGACAAATGTTAATGATCCCACAAGCACAACAAGCATTTGATAAGTTTAACAAGTCTTTCTTGTGACCTGCTCACCAAAAAATGGCATTTTCTAGTCTAGACCTTTATTATCTCAATATATTTTAAACTGAAGATGGTGTAAAAATTGAATGAAAGGTATAGAAGATAGCTCAGAAGAAAATAAAAAATAAGAATATTCATTTTGGGGAATTCCCTGGTGGTCCAGTGGTTAGGACTTGGCGTTTTCACTGCTCGTGGCCTGGGTTCAATCCCTGGTCAGGCAACTAAGATCCCATAAGCCTCGCAGGGTGCGGCCAAAAAAAAAAAAAAAAAAAAGGGAATATTTACTTTTAAAAAGAATGACAACAAACAAGTATATGTTAAATCTTCTTGAGTAATGCAAAATTCATAATGTAAAATTATTTTCTCTTTCAATAAAGCTGTACAAAAGTAAGATGACACACATAGCTCTTTGTTAACAACTATTTATCAATAACACCCAAATCAGGTCCAAAAACATAAAAGTTAATATGCAAATTTAGTAGAAGTAAAGAAGGAACAATAAAGTACCTTTTTTTTTCAAGTTTTGTGTTTTATTGTGGTGTTTATTTTTCTTTAAAAGTTTGTTTCTTTTTTTTTTTAACATCTTTATTGGAGTATAATTGCTTTACAATGTTGTTAGTTTCTGCTGTATAACAAAGTGAATCAGCTATATGTATACATATATCCCCATATCCTCTCCCTCTTGCATCTCCCTCCCACCCTTCCCTATACCACCCCTCTAGGTGGTCACAAAGCACCCAGCTGATCTCCCCGTGATGCAGCTGCTTCCCACTAGGTATCTGTTTTACATTTGGTAGTGTATATATGTCAATGCTACTCTCTCACTTCGTCCCAGCTTTACCCTTCCCCCTCCCTGTGTCCTCAAGTCCATTCTCTACGTCTGCGACTTTATTCCTGTCCTGCCCCTAGGTTCATCAGAACCTTTTTTTTTTTTTTTTAGATTCCATACATATGTGTTAGCATACGGTATTTGTTTTTCTCTTTCTGACTTACTTCACTCTGTATGACAGACTCTAGGTCCATCCACCTCACTACAAATAACTCAATTTCGTTTCAATAAAGTGCCTTTATAAAAAGACATTCAAAGCCTCTTCCTTTTTCTCCTCTCCTGTACCTCAAAATAGAAAGAGTATCTATTATCAAAAATACCGCTAGCCTAGTATTTAGAAGTATCACATACCAAAACACCATAGCTCCACAATGTAACTTAAGGCTAGTTATTTCCAAATACAATCCATTGCTGTGTTCCTACTGCTGACCCCCCACTCTTTAGTTGACTAATTCTTCACCTTGTATTATTTGTGACCACCACTGCTACAGAATTATAAATTCTTAAGGAAGGGACCACATCTTAATTTTCTTGATCATTCCCTACTACCAAGCACAATGTTTTATTTGTAAAAGAACTCAGTAAATATTTAATATGAATATATAATATAAAAAATTATCTAGCTTAGAAAATACTAATAATAAGAGCTTCAGAGATCAGAACATTAATATGACCAAATTTTCCACAACAAGACTGCTCTAAGGCCAAAAATTTTTAAGAACAGATTAAAAGGGTAAATCTAAAATATTAAATAAACCAATCATTCAACTTAAAATCTTTTCTCTACATCATCCTCACAAGTCTACAAGAAGTCATGCACTTCCTCAAAAAATTTAGCAGGATGTTATTCGTTTGTTCCTGAAAGGTGATTCTGCCTTCTTTAAATAATCATCAAGTAAACGGATGACTAATCTATAGTACATGAATGGGTTTCTGGGGGCTGTGAGTAGGGCACCAAAAATTATTTTCCTTAATTTCCTTTTAATTACTACTGTAAAAAAGTCTGTGAAACCTAGTCATTTGTCCTACACAGCTTCCTGCAGGTTGGATTTTGCTGATTATATCCTCAAGGATTCTCCTAACATTTCTCTCAGTCTTCTGTATTTCCTGTAAATTGGTAGTTGGATCTAGAGAGGATTTAATTAGATTAATAAGTCAATTATTTTGACAAAACTATTACATGGTGGTGGAAGGGGCTGTTCTTCCATCAGTAAGCACATAATGTGTAGTTGGGTTCCTTTTTGTGATGTTAGTAACCATTGATGCCCAATGCTTAGACCATTAATTCCCTGTGGGTTGAAAAATGATACACTAATATTACTTCCTCATCTTGTGGTTGGACCATTAGCTTCTCCCTATCTACCACATAGTTCATTAACCTGTAATAGGAAAGACTAATGCTGTTCTTTTCCATTTATTTACTGTCGTCTGGCTTTTTGAATTTGTATTTATTTGATTATAATTTTTACATGTTTCTTAGTAACATGGATTTCCTCAATGGGAATTTCCGTTAACTTCCTTTACCTATTACATGTCTAAATGTTTGTCTTATTCATTTATTAGGTGTCTTACTGTTTTTCACACCAATATGTATGAGCACTTTGGATATTCAGGCTACTAACCTCAGGTTATATTCGTTACAAACGTTTTTTCTAAATAATTATTTAATTTTGACTCACAAGTTTCTTTTTCCATTAAATCAAATGTATTTATCTCATTCTTTTATTTTTTTTTAAAGAGGAAGTGGGTTTCGTTTTTAAAAAATATTTATTTATTTATTTGGCTGCATTGGGTCTTAGTTGCGGCACGTGGGATCTTCACTGCAGCATGTGGGATCTAGTTCCCTGACAAGGGATCGAACCCGGGTCCCCTGCGTTGGGAGCGCGGAGTCTTAGCCACTGGACCACCAGGGATGTTGCTCTCTTTCTTAATGGTGACTTTCACTGCCATAATGGTAAGAAAGGTTTTTTCCATCCTCAAATTATAGAATTATTTTCTTAAGAACTCTTTTACATTTAACTTTAATCCATCTATAATTTATTTTAGTGTATACTGTTAGGTTAGGATCTAAACTGACATTTTCCTCCCAATTTCCATGTTTTGAGTAATTCTTTCCCCTTCTCCACATATTAGTGATGCCCTGTTTTAAAGTTATGAAGAGACACTACACCTCTTCTACCTATAACATACAACACTAAACAACTTTGGCACTCTCCTCCATCCCGAAAGTGTTCCCAAAGTCCTTCTCATAACTTCCACTTCATATAGTCCTTCCTATAACTCCAAGAGCCACTGCCAATCAACTGGAGTTTGAACAAAACCTATATATTGGGTTGGCCAAAAAGTTCCTTCGGTTTCTAAGTAAAAAGACATTTTTCATTTTCACCAAGAACTTTATTTAACAACATAGTCACCGTTTTGTTCCACTACCTTCTGCCATTTTTCAGGCAACTTCATAATTCCATCTTCCCAAAACCTTTTATCTTTTTGATCAAAGAACTGTTCCAGGTGCCATTTACAGTCTTCCAGGGAATTGAAATATTTTCCATTAAAAGAATTTTGTAAAGACCGAAATAAATGGAAATCCGAAGGTGCAATGTCTGGTGAATACGGCGGATGAATCAGAACTTCCCAGCCAAGCTGTAACAGTTTTTGCCTGGTCATCAAAGACACATGTGCATTATCCTGCATTATCCTGAAGGAAGATTATGCGTTTTCTGTTGACTAATTCCAGACACTTTTCGTCAAGTGCTGCTTTCAGTTGGTCTAATTGGGAGCAGTACTTGCTGGAATTAATCGTTTGGTTTTCCAGAAGGAGCTCATAATAGAGGACTCCCTTCCAATCCCACCATATACACAACATCCCTTCTTTGACGACCAGCCTTTGGTGTGGTTGGTGGTGGTTCATTTCGCTTGCCCCATGATCTCTTCTGTTCCACATTATTGTACAGTGTCCATTTTTCATCACCCATCACAATTTGTTTTAAAAATGGAATGTTTTCATCACGCTTAAGGAGAGAATTGCATGCAGAAATACGGTCAAGAAGGTTTCTTTCACTTAACTTATGTGGAATCCAAACACCAAAGCGATTAACATAACCAAGCTGGTGCAAATGATTTTTGATGCTTGATTTGGATATTTTGAGTATGTTGGCTATCTCTTGCATGGTATAACGTTGATTGTTCTCAATTAATGTCTCAATTTGACCGCTATCAACTTCAACTGGTCTACCGGACCGTGGAGCATCGTCCAGCAAGAAATCTCCAGCACAAAACTTCACAAACCACTTTTGACACGTTCGATCAGTCCCAGCACCTTCTCCATACACTGCACAAATCTTTTCTTTGCGTTTCAGTTGCATTTTTACCCTTCTTGAAATAATAAAGCATAGTATGCCAAAAAAGTTACTTTTTTTTTTCCATCTTCAATATTAAAATGGCTACACAAAAATTCACCAATTTTGATGTCTTTTTTTAATGCACACTGATATGACACAGCTGTCATAATACAATCTAACAAAATTGTTTCAAATGAAGTAAAAGACAACTAAGCGCTACTAGAGCCAGCTTACGGGAAACCGAACGAACTTTTTGGCCAACCCAACAATAATGGCAATACATGGATTCCCCTCCCACCCCCGGATTTCCACTAAGCTATAATAATCTAAATGTCTAGGGACTTCCCTGGTGGTGCAGGGGTCAAGAGTCCTCCTGCCAATGCAGGGGACACGGGTTCCTGGTCCGGGAAGATCCCACATGCCACAGAGCAACTAAGCCCGTGCGCCACAACTACTGAGCTTGCGCTCTACAGTCCGCGAGCCACAACTACTGAGTCCACATGCCACAACTACTGAAGCCCGCGCACCTAGAGCCCGCGCTCCGCAACAAGAGAAGCCACCGCAACGAGAAGCCCGCGCACCGCAACGAAGAGTAGCCCCCACTCACTGCAACTAGAGAAAGCCTGCGGGCAGTAATGAACACCCAACGCAGCCAAATAATAAATTAAAAAACACACAAAAAAGTCTATATGTATACCAATAATCTGATTTAACTGTTACAGTTTTATAGTATATCTTGTCATATCTAGGAGGGCTAGTTCACCTCCTTATTCTCTACAAAATACACTGTCAGGAAAAACAGAAAATTTTGAAATAGGCTCCCCTGCCCACGCACCCTCCCCCACTCCCACCCCCCATTTACTGAGTCTTGATTAGGGCACTCTTCAGAAACTTATCTACCTAAATGATGTGTTTGAGCTATTTACAATTCTGTAAAGTGTACTTCTATTTAGGAACAATACTGACAGAGATAAAACTATGTATGTGCCTTTGACTTACAAGGAAAAGAAGTAGTTTTTTGATGATCTCTGAATCCCTTTACACTCTTAGGACTTATTCAGGACCCCAAAGGGCTTAAAAGCACTAATACCTACCACATCAGAATTGAAAATTAAGAAATTTTAAAAATACTCATAGACTTATCTGAAAATGAACAAGAACAAAGGCACTGCATGTTAACACAGATAACAGTACTAACATGAAAGTCATTTTGACCTCATGAACCCTCTGAGACAATGCCACTGTCCTTGAGCAACTATCAGCTTGTTCCACAATACAGAAGAACATAACTGAAGACACAACATGGTAAGTGAATTTTATTTTCCTTGGTTTATACTTGATTCTGAAAGAAGCTATACAATATGTTAAAATCTTAGCAAAGTTCACTCAATTTTGAAGGGTATGCTCCCATGCCTTCACCTATGTTATTTTTTTACTTTTGTGTAATCTGTCAAAGAGCAAAAATTCTGTGTCTTACTATAATAATTTTCTATACTTGATGTTGATTTTGTTTTTCATTATTTAAGTGGGAAAAAAAAGAACAAAGACTCCTCACTTATGAATAAGCTAAAGTTCTTTTCAATCATATTACCATTTACATTTATTTTGAAATGTTTTACTGTCACTTCAGTAAAATAGGTAACCAAGTATTATTTCGCAAGCATCAAAGGTTACATCTTTTAATAAAGTGTTCCAATCTTCTCTTACAACTTTTTTGATTTTTGTCTTCCTGTTATGGGCTGAATTGTGTCCACCCCCGCCCCCAAATTCATATGTTGAAGCTGTAAGCCTCAGTACCTCAGAATATGACTGTATTTGGAGATAGGACCTTTAGAGAGGTGATTAAGGTAAAATGAGGCTGTTAGGGTGGGGCCCTAATCCAATATGCCTGCTGTCCTTATAAGAACAGGAAGAGACACCAGCAACGCACACAAACAGAGAAAAGGTCACATGAGGACACAGCAAGAAGGTAGCCATTTGCAAGCCAAGGCTTCAGAAGAAACCAAACCTGCTGACAGAATGATCTTAGACTTGTAGCTTCTGGAACTGTGAGAAAATAAATTTCTGCTGTTTAAGCCACCCTGTCTGTGGTATTTTGTTATGGCAGCCCTAGCAAACTAACACACTTCCCCGAATCAGATCCTAAACTTAGAAAAATAAAACTTCCAAGATACCTTCTATGTGTTAGTGAAAATATCTTTGAGATTTCCCAGAGAGGCTATGGAGAATCACAATGATTTGTTCTTTCAACATATAAGTAGAGATGCTAGAAATAATTAAGTTTATTTGATGTGTTACTATTATAAGAGTTGCATGGGAAGAGTTGTCAAATCAGAAGACACTTAACCTTCCCCAGGTTAAATTTATATGGTAAAAGTAATTAATATAAATATTTCACCTCTCTAAATTAATAAAGATATTTCAAAAATGTAATTACTATAAAAATTTCTAATTTATATGGTAAATATAATTAATATAAAAATTTCAAAAATTAATATATTTCAAAAAGTGTTTTATGAGAAATCCATGGAGATTCATCAATGTCCTTGCTTTCCATATGTTTAAATATGAAGGGAAACATTATTCAAAACTCTTATGAAATAGTTCTATCAAGTTTTCCTGTATTTATAAAAGTTCTGGCGGTACAGTGCTGTCTGTCCTAATTTCAGTGTTTTTTCCCCCAATTTCAGTTATTATTGAACCTTTATTTTATTCACATCTATCATCTTCTAGGCCAGTGATTTTCAAATGGCGTTTTATAAAAATATACATGTCTAAACTTGATCCCTGACTTACTGAATCTCTTTACTTGATATTCTTGGTGTTATTCCTGGTACATTAGGTCTCAGGATTATCATATTATATCTCAAGATTTTTTTCAACTGTAAAAAGTTATACTCATTCATATTCATAAAACAGATGTAAGGAATCACTGACTTCTTTGAGACTAGGCTTAATCATCATCTTTAGAAACATTCTTGTTTAAAAACCTTTTTGGAATACAGGCATAACTCGCTTTATTGTGCTTCATAGATATTGTGGTTTTTACAAATTGCTGATTTGTGGCAATTGATGATTTGTGTTGTCAGATGATTGTTAGCATTTTTTAGTAATAAAGTATTTTTAATTAAGATATAATATGTACATTTTTAAAAGAAAGAATGCTACTGCACACTTAATAGACTACAGAATAGTGTAAACATAACTTTTACATGCACCAAGAAACCAAACATTTTATCTGACTCACTTTATTGTGGTATTCTGGAACCAAACCACAGTATCTCCAAAACATGCCTCTAATGTGTTCTCCGTGTCACAGAAACAACCAAATTTCCTTGTCAACTGTATTTATTCTTATTATGAACCCTCGTCATACCTTTCCACTTGACAATTATCAATAATAAATAAGCCATAGTCATTTTAAGCCTCTGTCATCTATTGACTAGTTTTTGTTTTATTCTGATGCTTGTCTGAAGGCCTTCCTATAAGCTACAGGCCAGAGTTTGTACTTTCAACAAAGAAGGATAGTCTCAGAGCCCTGTGAAAAGGACTGTACCTGGTATTTGAAACCACTTATACATCAAAGAATAGACACTTGGGTACACGCTTCTGAGGAGACGTGGCTTAGAGAACTTTCAAAAGAAACCAGTGGACTACATTAGGATTTCTCATACATTTTTTTAAGTTGATAAGCAGTTTTATGAAACTGACAATCCAAGATCCATAATGTTTAACTTTGCTTTAATTTTCTGTTTTCTGGATCTCCCTTATAGGGAGTCATTTCTCCTTCTTCTAAAGTAATCTAATTCACATCAATTTTGTAAACTCTGCTTTGGTACGCTGAAATGAAATGTTAAAAAAACATTTCTCTTCTCCCTTCAGCTTGCCAGTATCTCCTGGAAAGGAGCTTATATCCTCTTCTGAGGCCCTGATTTTTGCAGCTGCCATTCAGGGCACACCTCTAGATCACCTGAGCCTGGGGGCCAGCGGGGGATTATGCTCAAGGGTCCCACAGGACTAAAACCAATGGACAAAGAGTTCTTAACTGACTACCACCCCAGGGCACAGCAAGAGGCAACAGACTGAGGTGCCCAATCTTTCTGTAGAAGAGGCTTATTAGTTTATCTAATACAGCTTTGGCCTAAGAGGCAGGCTTCTAATTAAACCCACATCAAAGGGCCTGTTGTAATCCTCTCAGAGATCTCAGAAGGAGGGCCCTATCTTTGCACCATCCCTCTGCTGCACTCCAGAACATCCGTTTCTTCCATAGGGGAGCTCGTATTCCCATCTGGTGCCCCCATTTTTGTGGTTGCCACCTAACTGATGCCCCTTGATTGCCTGGTTCTGGTGGACAGCTGGGCTTGTATCCTGGGTCCCATGGGACTGTAACAACTGGAGAGACAGTTTTTGGTTGGCTACCACCCCCAGTGCACAGCACAAACAACAAACAGAAACATGCCCCAGTTTTCTGTGAAAAAGGCCTATCTGCTTGTCCTGGAGCTTTGGCCCAAGGCTTCTACACCTCTAGCAACCTACTGAGGTGATCTTTGGGGACGAAAGCTGGTGGATGCCATCTTTGTGTTCTCCCTCTACCTTGCTTTAACTTGCCAATATCTCCTGGAAAGGAGCTTGTACCCTTAGCTGGTGCCTTGATTTTCACAGCTGCCACCCAAGGGACACCTCTAGGTTGCCTACTTCTGGCAGCAGTGTGACTTTCCCTTGCAGTCCCACAGGACGATATACATTTGCATACTTAAAAGCCACTGCCTGAGGGTCTGGCATCAATCAGCCTGAATCTAGGTATTGCTGAAATTCTCCCCTTTGGGATACTGACAGGTCTTGGCACATTCTCAACTAACTGAGAGCCACTAAAAATAATATAGACTGTTTGGACATTAACAAAGATTTGAGAGACAACCAAGAGTGAGGGCAGAGTTGAACTATATTACAACACTACAGTAATCAAAACAGTATGGTATCAGCATTAAAAACAGACATAGATCAATGGGACAGAATAGAGAGCCCAGAAATAAACCAATGCATATATGATCAATTTATTTAGGACAAAGGAACTAAGAATACACAGTGGGAAAAGGACAGTCTTTTCAATGAATAGTGCTGGGAAAACTGGACAGCCACATGCAAAAGAATGAAACTGGACCACTATCTTACACCATACACAAAAACTAACTCAAGGGCTTCCCTGGTAGTACAGTGGTTAAGAATCCGCCTGCCAATGCAGGGGACACAGGTTCAAGCCCTGGTCCAGGAAGATCCCACATGCCGCGGAGCAACTAAGCCCATGCACCACAACTACTGAGCCTGCACTCTAGAGCCTGCAAGCCACAACTACTGAAGCCCGTGCACCTAGAGCCCGTGCTCCTCAACAAGAGAAGCCACTGCAATGAGAAGCCCGTGCACCACAACGAAGAGTAGCCCCGCTTGCCACAACTAGAGAAAGCCCGCACGCAGCAACAAAGACCTGACGCAGCCAAAAATGATAAATAAATTTATTAAAAAAAAAAAAAAAAAAATGGGCTTCCCTGGTGGCGCAGTGGTTGAGAATCTGCCTGCCAATGCAGGGGACACGGGTTCGAGCCCTGGTCTGGGAAGATCCCACATGCCGCGGAGCAACGGGGCCCGTGAGCCACAGCTACTGAGCCTGCGCGTCTGGACCCTGTGCTCCGCAACAAGAGAGGCCGCGATAGTGAGAGGCCCGTGCACCGCGATGAAGAGTGGCCCCCGCTTGCCGCAACTAGAGAAAGCCCTCGCACAGAAACGAAGACCCAACACAGCCAAAAATAAATAAATAAATAAATAAATTTATTTTAAAAAAAAACTAACTCAAAATGGACTAAAGACTTGAATATATGACCTAAATCATAAAACTCCTAGAAGAAAACATAGGCAGTAAGCTCCCTGACATCAGTCTTGAGGATGATTTTTTGGATTTAGCACCAAAAGTATCAAAAGCAAAAATAAACAAGTAGGACTACATCACACTAAAAAGCTTCTGCACAGCAAAGGAAACCATCAACATGGATTAAAGACCAAAATGTAAGACCGGAAACCATAAAACTCCTAGAAGAAAACAGGCAGATCACTCTTTGACATAAATCGTAGCAATATTTTTTTGGATCTGTCTCCTAAGGCAAAGGAAACAAAAGCAAAAATAAACAAATGGGACCTAATTAGACTTAAAAGCTTTTGCACAGCAAAGGAAATCACTGACAAAACAAAAAGACAACCTACTGATTGGCAGAAAATATTTGCAAATGATATGATCGATAAGGGGTTAATATCCAAAATATATAAACAGCTCATGTAACTCAACATCAAAAAACAAACAGCCTGATTTAAAAAAATAGGCAGAAGAGCTGAATAGACATTTTCCCAAAGAAGACATACAGATGGCCTACAGGCACATGAAAAGATGCTCAACATCATTAATCATCAGGGAAATGCAAATCACAAGGAGATATCAACTCACAGTTGTTAGACTGGCTATTATCAAAAAGACAAGAAATAACAAGTGTTGGTGAAGATGTGGAGAAAAGAGAACCCTCGTGCACTGTTAATGGGAATATAAATCGGTGCAGCCACTATGGAAACAGTATGGGGGTTCTTCAAAAAATTAGAAACAGAACTACCATATGATCCAGCAATTCCACTTCTGGGTAAAACAAAAACACTAATTTGAAAAGATATATGCACCACCATGTTCACTTTAGCATTATTTACAATAGCCAAGGTATGGAAGCAACCTAAGTTTCCACTGATGGATGAATGGATAAAGAAAACATGGGGGGTGTGTGTGTGTATGTGTGTGTAAGTATATACATACACACATGTATATACACACATACATACAATGGAATATTATTTAGCCATAAAAAAGAAGGAAATCTTGCCATTTGTGACAACACACATGATTCCTAGAGGGCATTATGCTAAGTGAAATAAGTCAGAAAGAGAAAGACAAATACTGTATGATCTCACTTACATGTGGAATCTAAAAAACAAACAACAACAACAAACTGAAACCAAGCTCATAGATATGGAGAACAGATTAGTGGTTGCCAGAGGTGGCTGGGGGTGGGGGCCAGGCAAAATGGATGAAGGGGGTCAAAAGGCACAAACTTCCAGTTATAAAATAACTAAATCATGGGATTGAAATGTACAGTATGGTGACTACAGTTAATAATACTGTACTGCAAATTAGAAAGTTGCTGAGAGTAAATCTTAGTTTCATAACAAGAAAAAAAATTTTTAACGATGGTGACAGATGTTAACTAGACTTATTGTGGTGATCATCTGCAATATATACAAATATCAAATTGTTATGCTATATACATGAAACAAATATAATGTTATGTCAATTAAAAACATTTTATCTGATTCTTGCTGATCCCCAGAATTCAATGAGAATTCAAACATTACTTTTAATAGTATTAACATTACTTTTAATAGTAATGTTGCTATCTGCATGGGTTCAGTAAGAATACGTTCCCCTTCTCACTAGTTTGTACTTCTTTCATAACTGATTGAGCAAATCAATTATGTAACCACGAACTT
The DNA here is from genome assembly GCF_028021215.1 of Eschrichtius robustus. Taxonomy (NCBI): domain Eukaryota; kingdom Metazoa; phylum Chordata; class Mammalia; order Artiodactyla; family Eschrichtiidae; genus Eschrichtius; species Eschrichtius robustus. The sequence continues at coordinate 73,625,271 of NC_090830.1, forward strand.
ACCTGAAATGTCATATTAAGAACGATGGCTATTGAATTAGATATGACAAGTCATCTTAAAGAATAAAGTTGGTTGTACTTATGGAGCCAATGCTTATGATGTCTCTGGCACAGCAGAAGATTAAAACTTGTCAGGTCTGGGACACTGTCATGTGATGAACTGTGCTCCCCCAAAATTCATACGTTGAAGTCCTAATCCTTAGTACCCTCAGAAAGTGACCTTATTCAGAACTAGGGTCACTGTAGATGTAATTACGTAAGTTGAAGTCATATTTGAGTAGGGTGGACCACTAATACCAAATGACTGGTGTCCGTATATAAAAGGGCAAAATTTGGACACAGATAGGCACACAGAGAGAATGCCATGGGAGGATGAAGGCAGAGATCTACGAGCCAAGGAATACCAAAGATTGCCAGCAAACCACCAAAAGCTAGGAAGGACACATGGAACAGATTCTCTCTTATAGCCCTCAGAAGGAAGCAACACTGTCAACACCTTGATCTTGGACTTCTAGCCTTCACAACTGAGTCAATAAATTTGTACTGTTCAAGCAACTGAGTTTGTGATATTTTATTATAGCAGCCCTAGCAAACTAATACAGTTTTCCTATACACTAATACTATAACATTCTAAAGAAAAGTTTGCCCTTTGCCTAGTTCCAAGGAGAGAGTCTCAAAGTCTTGGGAATATCCTGTTAAGAGTGTCTTTTTTTAGACCCCGAATAGCCAAAGCAGTCTTGAGGGAAAAAAACCGAGCTGGAGGAATCAGACTCCCTGACTTCAGACTATACTACAAAGCTACAGTAATCAAGACAATGTGGTACTGGCACAAAAACAGAAACATAGATCAATGGAACAAGATAGAAAGCCCAGAGATAAACCCACGCACCTATGGTCAACTAACCTATGACAAAGGAGGCAAGGATATACAATGGAGAAAAGACAGTCTCTTCAATAAGTGGTGCTGGGAAAACTGGACAACTGCATGTCAAAGAATGAAATTAGAACACTCCCTAACACCATACACAAAAATAAACTCAAAATGGATTAAAGACCTAAATGTAAGACTGGACACTATAAAACTCTTAGAGGAAAACACAGGAAGAACACTCTTTGACATAAACCACAGCAAGATCTTTTTTGATCCACCTCCTAGAGTAATGGAAATAAAAACAAAAATAAACAAATGGGACCTAATGAAACTTCAAAGCTTTTGCACAGCAAAGGGAACCATAAACAAGACGAAAAGACAACCCTCAGAATGGGAGAAAATATTTGCAAACGAATCAACAGACAAAGGACTAATCTCCAAAATATACAAACAGCTCATGAAGCTCAATATTAAAGAAACAAACAACCCAATCCAAAAATGGGCAGAAGACCTAAATAGACATTTCTCCAAAGAAGACATACAGATGGCCAAGAAGCACATGAAAAGCTGCTCAACCTCACTAATTATTAGAGAAATGCAAATCAAAACTACAGTGAGGTATCACCTCACACCAGTTAGAATGGGCATCATCAGAAAATCTACAAACAACAAATGCTGGAGAGGGTGTGGAGAAAAGGGAACCCTCTTGCACTGTTGGTGGGAATGTACATTGATACGGCCACTATGGAGAACAGTATGGAGGTTCCTTAAAAAACTAAAAATAGAATTACCATATGATCCAGCAATCCCACTACTGGGCATATACCCAGAGAAAACCATAATTCAAAAAGACACATGCACCCCAATGTTCATTGCAGCACTATTTACAATAGCCAGGTCATGGAAGCAACCTAAATGCCCATCGACAGACGAATGGATAAAGAAGTTGTGGTACATATATACAATGGAATATTACTCAGCCATAAAAAGGAACGAAATTGAGTCATTTGTTGAGACGTGGATGGACCTAGAGACTGTCCTACAGAGTGAAGTAAGTCAGAAAGAGAAAAACAAATATTGTATATTAACGCATGTATGTGGAACCTAGAAAAATGGTACAGATGAACTGGTTTGCAGGGCAGAAGTTGAGACACAGATGTAGAGAACAAACGTACGGACACCAAGGGGGGAAAACCACGGTGGGATGGGGATGGTGGTGTGCTGAATTGGGCGACTGGGATTGACGTGTATACATTGATGTGTATAAAACTGATGACTAACAAGAACCTGCAGTATAAAAAAACAAACAACAAAAAAAACAACTAATACTAAACTTTCTTTGGGTTATTTGTATGGAAATATGTTAATATAAATATTTCAGACATTACATGAAATTTCTAAAAATCTTATATGTTCTGGTATAATGTTGTAAGTCATAATTCTAGTTATTACTTTAAAATGTATATCTCAGAAATAACTAAATTTCCTTGTCAATTGCATTATTATGAACTTTCATCAAATCTTTAACCGTGGTCATTTTTAAGTCTTTTGTCAGTTACAGACAGTTCTGGGTGTACTCTGATGCTTTTTGCAAAAATGTTCCTATAAAAGGGTTTCATCTTCAAGGAATTCATGGAAAAGACTCTGACAAGTACAGGTTTCTGGTAACTGACCATACTGCTGAACTGAATGAATAAGCATCTTCAGAACTTTAATGGAAAAGTGATGAATTCATAAAAGTGCTAACAAAAGATCAAGATGAAAAACAAAAATTAATTACTTGGGACTGAGTGAACTGATGAGGATGATTATAATTTTTGTGACTTTCTGTTTGAATAAAAAAAAAATAATAATAATAATTTTTAAAAATTAAATAAAATAAATCCCACAAGGACTCAGAGGCAAAAAATATACAAATCAATTTTCACTGCAAAGTAAAGGAGCTGTTACAGTGGAGGATTACTGGACTGAATGTCAATATTACGACAGAGTATGAGTGTGTTTCGTGTTTGGTAATTGCAATCATTGTTGCTTTTGTTGTGGTCATCCATTTACAACGCTTGGTGTCAGTTTATTTATCTCTTGTAAAAATAAAATACAGTGTGTGTGTGTGTGTGTGTGTGTGTGTGTGTGTGTGAAAAAAAGAGTGTCTTTTTTTACCTGTGGCCTTGAGGCCATACCAGATAGTTTATGCTAACAATGTGATTTATGGTGGGGGGCCACGGACTTAACTTCTAGAGGGGCTGAGTAAATTAAATTCACATTTAATTAGTTCCTATCCTACACAGCTTTAGTATAGTACAAAATAATTATCAGCCATTATATATATTATATATATAAAATAGTGGTAAGATATACATAACAGAAAATTTACTGTTTTAACCATTTTAAAGTGTTAATTCATGGCATCAAGCAAATTCACAGTGTTGTGCAACTATCACCATTATTCTCCTCCAGTACATTTTATCATCCCAAACAGAAAATTTGTACCCATTAAACAACTCCTCATTCTCCCCTCCCTCCAGACCCTGGTAACCAGTGTTCTCTCTGTCTCTATAAATTTGTTCTAGGTACCTCATACAAGAGGAGTCATACAATATTTATCCTTTTGTGTCAGGCTTTTTTCACTTAGCACGTTTTCAAGTTTCTTCCATGCTGTGGCATGTACCAAAATTTCATTCCTGTATATGGCTAATATTCAATTACATGTATATATCATACTTTTCTATCCATTCATCTGTTGATGGACATGAGTTGTTTATGCCTTTTGGCTACTGTGAATAAACAATTTTTTAATGAAACTAAATTGTAGCAAAAATGACTGCTTTTAGAACTCCATTTCCTTTCCCACTTTAATGCAAATAATCTTAAGGTATGCAGTTTCAAAGGCAACAAAATGCATCTCTAAGTGACTAAACTGTATAAACAGAAATACATGATTCCTTACAATATCCATGCTGCTTTAAATTACAAATCTCTTTGTTAGGTTATTAATGGTGCCTTGTGGAAGAAACTGGTATGATGAAACACCAGCATGCTCCTAAGGACATAAGAAAAAGAACGATACTACTAAAATAAATGCAAGTTCCAAACCTAAGAGTGACTGGAAGAAAGCGAAGCCATATTCTAACACAAAATCAAACAAAAACAAGAAAAAAATAGTATCATATCCTGACCTTTGTTAAATAAAAAAAAGTGATGGACCTTTTCAAATGTCAACCTTCATAGTAGGTTCATCACAGAATAGTCTCGACTCAAGTCCCACAACTCAGAGAAAAATCCCAAAGACAATCAAACGTAGATAAAATAAATGAGAAAACAATTCTGACGTATAGTTTAGGATGGTAAAGGAAATATTTTAAAAAGTACATTTTGGTTGCAGCATGTCAAAGAAGTGAATGAGAAAACAGCATCTGAACATTTCAAATTCTTTAAGTAGTAAGTTAGTATCATTGAAAAGATAACCAGATCTATTAAAAGAGTAAGAGAAAACAAAAATATAGATTTGGCTAAAGCAGTAGGGATATAAAAGCAAATTTTATATTTTAATATTTCGAATAGGTAATATATTTATATGTTCAAATTTCAGATAAATAGAAAATGTTATATAATTTTAAAGTCTCGTATATACCCCAAAAGAATTGAAAGCAGGGTCTTGAAGAGACATTTATACACCCATGTTTATAGCAGCATTATTCACAGTAGTCAAAAGGTGGAAACAATCCAAATGTCCATCAGCAATTCACAGATAAACAAAATGTGGTCTATACACACATGCTGTAACATGGATGAACCTTAAGGACATTATGCTAAGTTTATAAAACAAGCCAATCACAAAAAAACAAATACTGTATGATTCCACTTATGAGATATTTAGAGCTAAGTCAAATTCACAGAGACAGAATGCAGAATGGTTGCCAGCTAGTGGGAAGACTGAATGGAGAATTGTTGTTTAATGAACACAGAGTTTTAGTTTTGCAAGACAAAAACGCTCTGGAGGTAGTTACACAACAATGTGAATGTACTTAACACTACTGACTGTGCACTTAAAAATCGTTAAGTTCATAAACTTTGTATTATGTGTATTTTACCATAATCAAAAATAAAAAACAAAAACACTTCCCTCCCACTGGTATCTAGTCACCATTCAGTTCCCATATGCCAACCTACTTTCATTATTTTATTTATCCTGGGTTTCCTTATGCATATATATAAACAAACTAAGCAACCATATACAGTATTCTGTACCTTGCTATTTTCACTAAACAATGTATCTTGTAATTCTTTCATTTAAAACATAGAAAAGTTCATCCTTTAAGAGCAACATTTTAACAATAATTTTAGTGTGTGCAGCAAAGCTTTAATGTAAAAGAACTTACCAAAATCTGGTGGACATTGCCCATTATAAGGGAACCAATTTCCTTTCACAGTGAAAGGACTTTTTCTGTTGCTTGTTGAACCAGTTCCTAGCTGTCCATTACCACCAAGTCCAAAAGAATAAATTCGTCCTGATGAAGGAACAAAAGCAGAAGTGTGCTGCCTAGAGTAAAATGATAGAAAACCTCAGACTTAATGTTACCTTTCAAACAATTTACATTCAGAAAAGCATAGCAAATATTACTGATATAATTTTTGTCTTCAAAAGTAAGTTAATAAAACCATTATAGTTCTAAAATTTTCTGTACAAAATATTTAATAGCCTTACTCTATACTGAATGAATTCTGTACCACACAGGCAGGCTGCATAAAGCATATTCCAGAATATTCCCACAAATATCCAAATGTAAAAAGGCCCAGCTCTATACTGGAATCCCTTACAATATATGATTTAGCACTAGAGGTAGCATCTAACTATGCTGTCCAAGAAAGCTCCCCAGCCGCCTTCCCTCTCTGTCAGGTTCTAGCTTAGAGCTCTATGGTCTATGAGAGCCCACCATCTGGGCATCACTCAAAAGTTTTAAGATAAGAACTGGGCAGAAGATTGGTATATATAAAACTGCATGACAAAACAATGTTTCCTTTCTTCAAAAGAAATTTATCCTTATGTATACACACTCAGACTCCTCTAGAGATTGCAGAGTGGAAGCAAACCTAAGAAATTATGGAACTGAAGCTAAAGAAAACCCACTAAGCAGTGAACCTATCCAACTCCTTCTGATGCTTCACTACTGTATGTTTAGGAATGGGTTAAAGGTGATTATCCAGCTCAGGCCTTGTGTTCCTCAATCTCAGGTTTTATGGCTTCAATCAAGCCTGACAAATTCTTAAGTGTTATTTCTGCAAATACTGTCTCTCCCATTTATTCAATTCTCTTCTTGATAATATTAGACAAACGTTTCAGCTTCCCAACATACCCTACACCAGTCTTTTAACTTCTCTTTAATATCCATACCCCTTGTGAGTAATTTCCTTGGATCTATCTTTCAAGTCATTATTTTTCTCTTTAGCAGTGTGTCCAACCTGCTGTTTCAACTATCCACTGAATTTAAACTTTTAATGACTATGTTTTATACCATTCCTAGTTCTTTTTTTCAAAACAGCCAGCCAGTCACTTCATTTAAAACCCTTAATATATTGTGAAATATAATACATATACACCAACCCAGGACTACTCTGACAAGCCCCAAGCCTACTTTAGGGCAGTCCTGTGGTTACAAATTCTGAAGGGAGATCCAAACCAGAAAATAGACCAAGGCCAGAAAAGTCTCCTTAAACTAGCAAGAGAATATTTCATTGTGAACGCTTCCCATGAGGCGGCTTTACTGGGAGGAGATGGTTTCACAGGCCTCACTACTGTCTCTACCAGTTCTTAGGTCTCATCTCTTATTCCAAACTCCTTTGCCATCTGTGGTATACTGTTTATAAAAAGGACCCAAGTTATTCTTTTCCCGATACCCATTATCCTTATAATATGACTTCCGCAGGTGTTCCCACCAAGATGGTGAATCTATTTCTCCATGTCTTAAAACTGGTCTCTGACCTGCGGCTTGCTTTGAACAGAATGCAGCAGAAATGACAGTGCATCAGATCTGAGCCTATGCCTCACAAGTGGCTTTGCACTCTTTCCCTCTCTCTTTTGGAACTCTGCTCTACCATCATGAGAATAACCCAAGGTTAGCAATTTGAAGGATGATATATAATCTGAAGCAGAGACAAGCTGACCCAGCTAAGGTCCCCACAGACTACCCAGCCCCTACCCAGATCATTGGCTGATTAACTAAGTTCAGCTAAGATGAGAACTGCCCAGGGACTTCCCTGGTGGCGCAGTGGTTAAGAATCTGCCTGCCAATGCAGGGGACACGGGTTCGAGCCCTGGTCCGGGAAGATCCACACACTGCAGAGCAACTAAGCCCGCAAGCCACAACTACTGAGCCCACGTGCCACAACTACTAAAGCCTGCACTCCTAGAGCCTGTGCTCTGCAACAAGAGAAGCCACCACAACGAGAAGCCCACGCACTGCAACAAAGAGTAGTCCCCACTCGCCGCAATTAGAGAAAGCCCACGCGCAGCAACAAAGACGCAATGCAGCCAAAAAAAGAAAACAGGACTGCCCAGCTAAGCCCAGCCCAAATCACTGAACCACAGAATTATTAGCTAAATAGGTAATTGTATTAAGCCACTAAGTTTTGGGGTGATTTGTTTAGCAAAATAAGCTAATTAATACGTTACCTAGATTGGCAAATTTTTTCAGAGCAGCTCCAGAGTCAGTTCAAACTAATAGGTATGTTTTTCAGATTTCCTTGTTTTTGCCCTGTGGAATTCCCTTTACTTGCTGGTAAACTAATCTATGTTATTTAAAAGGTGTTTTGATTCAAAAGGGTTTTCAAGTTATCTAGTCTGTCACATTACTGGAAAACTAAGTAGAATCTAACAACCATCTTATCTCAGAGCCAGATGAGCTGAGGTTAATAAAAAAATTCTAAATCAAGGATACTCTTAACAAAATAAACATTAAATGGAATCCTAGCATATAAAACAGACAAACTGTTCTGGATGAAGAAGGGTTTAACATTGCCCAGTCTGCCTCCTTCAGGAAGCAGCCGCTGTGACAATTCAAAGGAACATATCAACAGTTTAAAAACAACTGCTCAATACTAGTTCGTTAAATTCCTCCTCAAACTGGTCTACTGAAGCAGTGGTTCTTAACCCTGGCTGCATTTTGGAGTTGCCTAGGAGTGAGCCTAGGCAACAATACATATTACTAAAAACTCTCCAAAGGATTACAGCATGAAGTCAAGAGTTGAGAGCCACTGAACAAACATAACTATCTCAAATCCTATATTTGATATAATAGCTCAAAAACAATATGACACTATACTACTGGAATCAGAATCTTTTCCGTTTGGATTATCTCTTTGATGAGTTCACATTTCTGGTGTCCCTTGCCTGCTTCCTTCAGGAAGTTTCTGACAATTATTTAATAAGGAAATAATACATAGTTCTTACAGTACCAACTATCTGGAAATCAAACTGGTCATGATACCAACCGACATTCCCTTTGTAGATAATTTTTTACATCTCAATTAATATATAACTGAAATTCCTCCCCCAGTCCAATAATTAAATAAATAAAATTACTGGAAAGAACTAAGTCTACAGAGCTAAGAATAACTATTCAAATCAAGCACATTTTTACTGTTAAGAATTACAAAACTGGGCTTCCGTGGTGGCGTAGTGGTTGAGAATCTGTCTGCCAATGTAGGGGACATGGGTTCGAGCCCTGGTCTGGGAAGATCCCACACGCCGCGGAGCAACTAGGCCCGTGAGCCACAATTGCTGAGCCGGCGCGTCTGGAGCCTGTGCTCCGCAACAAGAGAGGCCGTGATAGTGAGAGGCCCGCGCACCGTTATGAAGAGCGGCCCCCGCTTGCCACAACTACAGAAAGCCCTCGCACAGAAACGAAGACCCAACACAGCCATAAATAAATTAATTAATTAAATAAATAAATATTAAAATATTTTTTAAAAAATTACAAAACTGGATAACATTAAACAATCTGTGCTATCTCACAAGGGACTGATTAAATATTTCATTGGAAAAAAATTACCTAAAAATATTTATAATCTTTTAATGAATTACTCATGAAGTGGATAAACAAGGAAAGTTGAAATCTCTACACTTTAGTGAATATATATTCATGTATAACTTCAACAGTCTAATGAACAAGATTAAGATAGCAAGCATTTCTGCTCACTTATATGTTGAGCTTTTATTTACCTTTTATCCTGATTCATATATGAAAAAAGGAAAGGAAGGCTTTGTCAAATCATCCCCATAAATAATTTTTCAAATACATGGTCAAACACACAAAACTGGGCAAAGAAACAGGGTACCATGAACAAAACCTAGCAGAAAGAAGAAACAATAGAAATAGATCCCTAAAGATTTCAGGTATCAGGGGCTTCCCTGGTGGCGCAGTGGTTGAGAATCTGCCTGCCAATGCAGGGGTCACGGGTTCGAGCCCTGGTCTGGGAAGATCCCGTATGCCGCGGAGTGGCTAGGCCCGTGAGCCACAATTGCCGAGCCTGCGCTCCGCGACAAGAGAGGCCGCGATAATGAGAGGCCCGCCCACCGCGATGAAGAGTGGCCCCCACTTGCCACAACTAGAGAAAGCCCTCACACAGAAACGAAGACCCAACACAGCCATAAATAAATAAAATACATAAATAAATAAATTTAAAAAGAAAAAAAAAAAGATTTCAGATATCAGAATTTTCAAACACAAGAATCTAGAATAATTATGTTTCATACTTGTTTAATGTCCAAGAAATAAAGGCCAAGGTTGAAAACTGACAGCTGGAAAGATTAAAGAAAAAAATTGTTTCAGATTTTTAAAAAGAACCAGTATGAAACACTAGAACTGAAAAATCACAATAACCAAAATCAAGAACATAGGTTTAACAAAAAATATAGTATGAGAATTAATGAACTGAAATATAAATCATAAAAATAATCAAGAAGGCAGCAAAGAGGGACAAAAATGTGGAAAGTAAGACTACAAGGTGGAGTGAGACGATTTAATACACATCCAATCAGAGTCCTGTGAGGAAAGGAAAAGCTGTATCTAAAGAGAGATTATTCCACAGATTCAAGAAGTCCAGTAAGAAAATGAGGAAATCCATACTCTGACAAATGAAAGCAAAACTGAAGAGAGAGAGAAAAGAGACAAATTACCTTCAAAGGAGCAACATACCAGCAGCCAACTTCTCAGAAAAACTGAAGTCAAAAGACAGTAGAATGTTATCTTAAGTGCCGCAAGCAAATGCCAAGCTAGAATTCTATAACCAATAACATCATTCATGAACGAAGGTGCAATACAGACATTTTTAGTTACACAAAAGAGTCTGCCACCTGCAAATCTACTTAAAGAAAATTCTAAAGGGTGGCTGATAAAAGGAAAATGAAACTAATTGTAAAAAATAAAGAGAAAAAAATTGTAGTAAATATATGTAGAGCCATTTCTAAATGTACACTGACTATTACGAAGCAATGTTCTTCTGGGGTTTAAAAATATATAGAGAATGAATGGGAATTCCCTGGTGGTCCAGTTGTTAAGACTCTGCGCTCCCAATGCAGGGGGCATGGGTTCAATCCCTGGTCAGGGAACTAAGATCCCACAGGCTGCACGGCGTGGCCAAAAAAAGAAAATAAATAAATATAGAGAAAGAAAAGTTGGGAAGGTAAATGAAGGTCTTACAACTTCCAGAAAAGGGGGAAAGTATTAATATAACTTAAAGATTAATGTTGTTATTTCTAGAGTAACAACTAAAAAAGAGTTCCCAAATTTCCAAATGGGTAGAGGGAATTAAACTGACTAAAAGGACTTCCCTGGTGGTGCGGTGATTAAGAATCTGCCTGCCAATGCAGGGGACACGGGTTCAAGCCCTGGTCCTGAAAGATCCCACATGCCGCAGAGCAACTAAGCCCGTGCGCCACAACTACTGAGCCCGTGTGCCACAACTATTGAAGCCCACACACCTAGAGCCCGTGCTCTGCAACAAGAGAAGCCACTGCAATGAGAAGCCCACGCACCGCAATGAAGAGTAGCCCCTGCTCACTGCAACTAGAGAAAGCCCACGCGTAGCAACGAAGACCCAACACAGCCATACATAAATAAATTTTTAAAAATAAAATAAAAATAAACTGACTAAAAACATTATTAATCCAAAGAAAGGCAAAAAAGAAAAGAAAGAAAACGAAAATAAACAGGTAGCACAAACAGTACAAAATATGATGGCAGGTTTAAACCCAAATATATTAGTAATAATAAAAAAACATAAAACTTGGCAAATTGGTCCATTTAAAAGACAAAGATTGTTAGGATGGATTTTTTTAAAAAATCTAACTTAATGCTATTTACATGAGATTCATCTAAAACATACAGAAAGACAAAGTAAAAGAATAGAAAAAAAATAAATAGGTTAAAAAAAAAAATATATATATATATATCAATATAAAAGCAGGTGGAGCTCTATTCACATCAGATAAAACAGACTTTAAGGAAACAAAAATGATATTAGAGATCTAGAGGATCACCACCACAATGACAAAAGGTTCAATTCATCAAGAATGGATAGGGGGCTTCCCTGGTGGCACAGTGGTTGAGAATCTGCCTGCCAATGCAGGGTACACGGGTTCAAGCCCTGGTCTGGGAAGAGCCCACATGCCGCGGAGCAACTAGGCCCGTGAGCCACAACTACTGAGCCTGTGCGTCTGGAGCCTGTGCTCCACAACAAGAGAGGCTGCGATAGTGAGAGGTCCACACACCGCGATGAAGAGTGGCCCGCACTTGCCGCAACTGGAGGAAGCCCTCGCACAGAAACAAAGACCCAACACAGCCAAAAATAAATAAATAAAATAAAGAATTATTTAAAAAAGTAAAAAAAAAAAAAAAAAAAGAAATAGAAAATACTTAAAAAAAAAAAAAGAATGGATAAAATTTAAATTTTATGCACTTAAGAACACAGCTTCAAAAGCAAAAGCAAAAACTGACAGACATACAAGGAGAAATCAAGAATAATCAAACAGGGATAGACACACATATTGAAAGAATAAGATAGAGATGACAGAAACAGATCCACATACACATGGACCTTAATTTATGGCAACAGTGGCACTAAAAAGCAGGAGGGCAAAGGAGTTTTCGAAGATGGAGCTATGAGTGGATGAGTCTGAGAAGATGGCGGCATAGGAAGCACCAGGAATCTGTCTCCTCACTTAGACAACAACTGCTGTGACAGAATCTGTCTGATGTAACTATTTTAAAACTCTGGAGTCTATTAAAGGCTTGCAATTTCCAAGGGAAGGCTTGGGTGGTAAATTGCAATTAATTTTGATTAATCTCAGCATTTAGCACAGTAGTAGCTACCTACCCCTTCACCCTCAGCCCTGTGACAAGCAATAATCCACGTGCTCCAAGAGTATCTCGGACATAGCTTGTGGGAGCCAGGGTAGGCAATAAGGACCCTGTCCTTATATTTGAGATTGGTCCTCCAATCACTGATTGCTGCTTCTGATCACAGAGGTACAGATACAAAGGTGGGTAAGTCTTTTCTGCACCCCTTCTGACCACTGTTACAAGCCTATTCCCCTCCAGCTGAAGAGACTTCCAGAGGATTTAAAGGGCTGGTGTTTTCTTCCCTTTTATTTTCTTCTATTTTCTCCCCTTTCTTTTTTCTTCTGCCCCTTTTAGAAGTCAGTCATTTAAGATCTAGGACATTCAAATGTAACTGCACATACACAGGAATTTAGAAAGTCATTGTGCATGCCCCGGAAAAGGTGCAGTCTCAGAAATGACCTGAGAAGACCTTATGTTTACACCTCAGGCTGATCCTTGGCACAGAGACAACCTATAAAAATCAAAAAATAAAAACAAAACAAAAAACAGCAAACTCTAGAGAAGGGAAAGAATATTATTTCTAGAGTTACCCCATTATTAGGTTCAAATGTACAGTTTTCAACAAGAAAAAAAATCACAGAGAATGCAAAGAAAATGGAAAGTAAGGCCCATTCAAAGGAAAAAATAAACCAACATGGGAATCCAAAATGATATAGCTCCTTTGGAAGGCAGTTTGATGGTTTCTTACAAAACTAAACATACTGTTACAATATGATTCAGCAATTTTGCTCTTCATTATTCATCCAAAGGAGTTAAAAACCTGTGTCTACACAAAAACCTGACACAGATATTTATAATAGCTTTATTCATAACTGCCAAACCTTGGAAGCAACCAGGATGTCCTTCAGTAGGTGAATGGATAAACAAACTGGTACATCTAGACACTGGAATATTAGTTAGCATTAAAAAGAAATCAGCAATCAAGCCATGAAAAAACATGGAGGAACCATAAATGCATATTACTAAGTGAAAGAAGACAATCTGAGAAGGCTACATACTATGTGACTCCAATTATATTACATTCCGGAAAAGGCAAAACTATGAGAATAAAAATCAGTGACTGCCAGGAGTTAGGGAAGTGGGGAGGATAAATAAGGGGAGCACACAGGATTTTTAGGGCATTGAAATTACCCTGTATGATACTATAATGGTGGATCACATCATTATACATTTGTCCAAACCCACAGAATGAACCCTAACATACACTATGTACACCTGTAATGATCTGTCAATGTAGCGATGAAAGAAATGTTCACATATTGAGGTATGGGGAAGTCATTCTGGCTTATACATAAGTTAACGTGATTTTAATCCTAACTAAAACAGCCTGCTTGTGGCCTATCAAACATATACTGTATATCTGCTGTAATTATTAAAGAAAAGGGCACAATGACCAGAAGTAAAGAATATCCATGTTAAAAATAAAGATTAAATCCCTCCCTTCCTGGGATGCCAATGCTGGCACTCCTTAGATGATAAGACTCTCTTCCCAGGTGCCAAGGCCATATGGACTTGCTGTGTACATGCTGATCTGTTTTTTGGGAAACCCTGAAGGAATGTATCCTTGACTTGTTTGATGTTCTTTCTTCTGACAAAATATAAAACTGTGCTGAAAACCATGCTTCTCTGGAGGAGTAGTTCCTCAGAGTTATATGAGAAGCTGTCTTCCAGGCTACTGTCCTCAGTTTGGCTCAAATAAAACTCCTTTCTTTTCCTATTACAGATTGTTTATTGATTATTTTTGTCAACAGTAGGTTCATCAATTGAAACAAATATACCATTTAATTTTCTAGTGAACCTAAAAATGCTGTAAAAAATAAAGTCTACTTTAAAAAAATAAATCAACAGGGTTGTTCCCTGAGAACAACCAGATGATGAACCTTAATAGACAAAAACTAAAATAATTTTCTTAAAGATGCTCAAATAACTAAAGGAAGACATGGAAATAGTCAAGAAAACAATATATGAAGAAAATGGAAATATCAATTAAAAAAAAAAACCTAAAAACACACCAAAAGGAAGTTCTGGAGATGAAAAATACATTAACTAAAATAAAAAACTCACTGGAGGGATTCAAAGGCAGATTTGAGCAGCAAGAAAAAAGAATACAGGAACTTGAACATAAAACAATTAAAATTATTAAGTCTCAGGAAAAGAAAGAAAAAAGACTGAACAAAAGTAAAGAGAACCTAAGGGACCTATGGGACATCATGAAGTGGACCAACATAGGCACTGTGGGAGTTCCAGAAGGTAAAAAGAGGTAAAGAGAGATCATTTGAAGAAATAATAACCAAAAAATACCCAAACTTGATGAAAGACATAAACATTCAAGAAACTCCATGTAGGAAGAACTGAAAGAGACCCATACTGAGACACATTACAATCACACTGTCTAAAGACAAAGAAAGAAACCTGAATGAAGCAAGAGAGAAGTGACTTGTCACATACAAGGGATCCTCAATAGGATTCTCAGTAGATTTCTCAGCAGAAACTTTGCAGGTCAGAAGGCAGTGGGCTTATATATTCAAACTGCTGAAAGAAAAAACCTATCAACAAAGAATCTGATTATCTGACAAAACTGTCCTTCAAAAGTGAGAAAGAAATTAAGACATTTACAGATAAAAGCTCAGGGAGTTTATCACCAGCCCTGCCCTTTAAGAAATACTAAAAAGAATCCTACAGGTTGAAATGAAAGGACACTAGACAGTAACTTGAAGCTGTATGAAAAAATAAAGATCTCAGTAAAGGTAAATATATGGGTGATTATAAAAGCTAGTATTATTGTAATTTTGTGGTTTTTTTTCCTCCAAATTTTGTTTTCTACAGAATTTAAGAGACTAATGCATAAAATTATTAATTTATGTTTTCTGACACACAATGTATAAAAAAGTTATCTTGTGACACCAATAAATGTAATGGGGTGGGGACAGAGCTATATAGGAACAAAGTTTTTGTATGTTATTGAAATTGACCTAGTATAAATTTGAGTTAGAGTGTTATAACTTTAGGATATTAAATGTAATCCCCATGGTAACCACAAAAAGATAGCTATAGAATATACAGAAAAGGAAATGAGAGGAAACTAAAACATTTCACTGCAAAAAACAAACTAAACACAGAAGAAAACAGTAACGTAGGAAATCAGGGACAAAAAAAGTGTGAGGCATAGAGAAAGCAAATAGATAAAAGACATACAATGAAAACTACAAAATATTACTGAAAGAAATTAAATAAATGGAAAGACATCCCAGATTCATGGTTTGAAAGACTTAATGTTGTTAAGATGTCAATACTTCTGAAAGTGATCTACCAACTCAATGCAATCCCTATCAAATCATGGAAATGCAAATTAAAATCATGATTAAGTACCACTATATATCCAAGAGATTAGCAAAAATTTAAAAGTCTAACAATACCAAATGGTGACAAGGACATAGGAATTCTCATACAATAGTGATGGGAAGGTAAACTGGTATAACCATTCTGGTAAACAGGGTGACATTAACCTACAAAACTCAAATTAAGTATACTCTTTGACCCAGAAATTCCATTCTAGGTATATACTTTAGAAATATTAAAGTTTATGTATATTATATAATAAATGTTCAAAGCAACATTATTTGTATTTGCCAAAAACTGCAAATACCCAAGTGCCCATGACTGAGAAAATAATTATATATGCATATAATTGAGTAAAACACATCAATAAGACCTAATGATGGAGAACCATAGCTACACACATATGGATAATCATACAGCATGATGTTAAAAAAAAAAAAAAGTCACCAAAGGCTACCTACAGTGTAATTCTATGTACTTGAATTAATGTTGGAAAACTTAACTATATTGTATAAAGATACATACTAGCTGGAAAACTAAGCTAAGTGGTCAAAACTGAGTTACTGAAGCAAAGGATATTTTGCCTCTGGGGAGTCCACCAAAATTTAATCCATCAAAGGTGAAGCTCAGTTACAAAGCTCTGACTCCTATTTACTCCCAAGAACTGGGAATCAGGAGATCAGGAGTCCAATTCAACTTTCACCACTAACTAATCTTATGTCTTAAGTAATTAATTGGTCAATTTCTTCATTCTTTAAAGAAAAAAAAGGTGGAAAAGCAAAAGAAAAAAAGACAATCTATAGTTTCCCTTCAAGTGTGATGTTACATACAATAAATTATATTTATTTAATGTTATATACAGTATTACATTTACCTTATTAATATCTTGCCTCAGATAAATTTGTTTCAAATAGAGAAAGGTAAAATAATCAGTATAAAAGAAGGTTCTCCTCTTACTATGATTCCTTAGCAGCAAATCAGGCATGTAGAAGATAATGTTTTTTATTTTAGATTACTAGATTCCTGAACAATTCATTTTAAAAATCTCCACTTTCAACTGGAACTACCATGTTACAGTAATTTGCAAAAATGACCAACACAAAGGGAAAGAGGAGAGGCACCGCTATATCTTATCGAGGCATTCCAGAAAACATGAAGTTCCTCCTTTGGCCACAACACGTGCAAATCTACAAGAAACTATGTGATACTGTAAACATCAAGGAAATGACACTGTTCAAAAAGGAATGCCCCACAAATGTTACCAAGGTAAAACTGGAAGAGTCTACAATGTTACCCTGCATGCTACTGGCACTGTTGTAAACAAACAAGTTAAGGGCAAGATTCTTCTTGCCAAGAGAATTAATGAACATATCAAGCATATTCAGCAGCCTAAGAGCCATGATAGCTTCCTGAAACATATGAAGAAAAATGATCAGAAAAAAAAAAAAAAAAATATACCCCAATGTTCACTGCAGCACTATTCACAATAGCCAGGACATGGAAGCAACCTATACGTCCACTGACAGATAAATGGATAAAGAAGATGTGGTATATATAGACAGTGGAATATTACTCAGCCATAAAAAGGAACAAAACTGGGTCATTTGTAGAGACGTGGATGGACCTAAAGTCTGGCATACAGAGTGAAGTCAGAAAAACAAATATCGTATATTAACGCATATATGTGGAATCTAGAAAAATGGTACAGATTATCCTATTTGCAGGGCAGGAATAGAGACACAGATGTAGAGAACGGGAGGGTGGAATGAATTAGGAGATTAGGATTGACATATATACACTACCATGTGTAAAATAGATAGCTAGTGGGAACCTGCTGTATAGCACAGGGAGCTCAGCTCAGTGTGTGATGACCTAGATGGGTGGGATGGGGGGGGTGGGAGGGAGGTCCAAGAGGGAGGGGATATATGTATGCATATAGCTGATTCACTTTGTTGTACAGCAGAAACTAACAACATTGTAAAGCAATTATACTCCAATTAAAAAAAAACAGAAAGAAAGAAAAAAAAAAAAGGAAGCCAAATAGAAAGGCACTCAGGTTCAAATGAAGTGCCAGCCTGTTCCACCAGAGAAGCACACTTTGTGAGAACCAATGGAAAGGGGCCTAAGCTGCTAGAAGCCATTCCCTATGAATTCATGGCATAATAGATTAAAAAAAAAAAGACCCCTGGACTGTTAAAAAAAAAAAATCCTAAATAATTGGGTTATAGATCAAAATACTCTTTTCTAAAACTGCTTACCTTCCACAAGCAATCTGAGTGACAATGCTTCCCATAAGTTCAAAAACTTTCCTTGGGTTTATTTCATGACTGGTAGAGTTATGACCCAACTGACCATACCCTCCAGCTCCAAAAGTAAACACTCCACCTTCCTAAAAAAAAAAAAACAACCCTTTGTCATTAGAAAGCCTGATAAAATAATCTTCAGGAAAATAAGTTAATCTTTAATATGGAGTCAAATTTTCTCTTCTATTGTCTTTGCAATTTAACAGATGATAAGATAGTCAAGATACCTTGACTTTTCAAGGTAAAATGTCTTAAATCTAAGAGTTCCAGGCTGATATGGCTAATTATTTTCACATATTTTAAAAGTATTTAATTATGTTCTCATCATTATAAAGTCATCATTAAAGAGATACTAATAATTATTTTTTGCATTGCCTTTTACTATCGTTATAGTCTTGTTGAATCCCAAGTACACACCTATAAAATTTCACAAAACCTAAAAATGGTATCATTTTCAGTTTCCAAAGTAGCTCTGCAAAAAAAGAGTATATGTAACCAGAGAGTGCACTAATAATAATATTCTTAGCATACAGTTACTAAAATATAAATGGTCTTTAAAATATTTATCATAAAAATGCATAACAGGATTAAAGGTTATGTTTTTAAAAAGTAATTCATGATGACATTTTAACACAAGCACAGTTAGTACTTTTCAATTCAATTGCTTTTCTTCATAGTTGCAGCTATGTATACAAATTTATGCTACTAAATGATGAAAGCAGGATATAAGTATTTATACAGATTGCTATGTAAGGAAATTGATTTTTCTGTTTAAAATTTTTTTATCATGGGAAATGTAAACAAATGCACAAAAGACATACATACATATATATATTTATCTATATATGAATGATCACATAACATCACTCAGTTTCAACTGGCAAAACTTAGATAATCCTGTTTCATTGATGCCCCTCCCACTTCCCTTTTTTGGGGGTACTTTAAAGCAAAAAAAGTACTGGAGTACTTTAAAGTACACTGTGGTCAACAAATCATTTCACATATAAATGCATATGTATCTTCAATGGCATATACCTCTAACAGATAAAAATATATGACACAATACTATTATCACACAAGAAGTATTAATTTCCTTTTTTTGGACAGAAATAGCAAGTGTTAATTTTTATTTCTTATGTTTTTTCCAGTTTTATTGATATCATTGACTTGACATAAAATTGTATATATTTAAAGGGCACAGCATGACTTGACATATACTCTGTGAAATTATTACCAGTCAAGTTAATTAACACATCCATCACCTCATATAATCCTTCTTGTGTGTGTGTGTGAGAAAGCTTCAGATCTACTCTTAACAGATTTCAAGCATAGAATACTGTATCGTTAATTACAGTCACCATGCTGTACATTAGATCCTCAGAATTTAATAATCTTGTAACAGAAAGTCTGTACCCTTTGACCACATATCCCCATTTCCCTCACCCCCTACCCCCTGGCAACCACCATTCTACTCTTTGTTTCTATGAATTTGACTTTCTATCCCCACCCTTTTTTTTTTTTTTTTTTTAAACAATGCCACATATAAGTGATACCATTTAGTGTGTCTTTGCCTGGCTTATTTCACTTACCATAATGCCCTTGAGGTTCATATATGTTGTTACAAATGAAAGGATTTCCCCTTTTTATGGCTGAATAATATTCCAGTGTGTGTGTGTGCGCGCATATGCACACAAACATGTACACATCACATTTCCTTTATCCACTCATTTGGCAATGGACACTTAGGTTGTTTAAATATCTTGGCTATTGTGAATAATGCTTCAAAAAACATGAGAATGTATTTATCTCTCTGAGATCCTGTTTTCATTTCCTTCAGAAATACATCCAAAAGTGGAACTGCTGGGTCCTACAGTAGTTCTATTTTCAAGTTTTTGAGGAAGCTTCATATTGTTTTCCCTAATGGCCGCACCAATTTATATTCCCACCAGCAGTATACAGGGCTCCCCTTTTCTCTATATACTTGTCCTTTTTTTTTTTTTTAATTATAGCGATCCTAACAGATGTGAGGTGATATCTCATTGTGGTCTTGATCTGCATTTTCCTGATGATTGTGATATTGACATTGAGCACCCTTTTCATGTACCTTTTGGTCATTTGTATATCTCCTCTGGAAAAATGTTTATTCTGGCCCTTTGCCCATTTCAAAATTAGATTGTTTTTCAGCCATGAGTTACGTGAGTTCCTTATATATTTTAGATATTAACCCCTAATCAGATATATGATTTACAAATATTTTCTCTCATTCCACAGGATGACTTTTCATTTCGTTGACTGTTTTCTTTGCTGTGCAGAAGCTTTTAGTTTATTTTTGCTTTTGTTACCTGTGTGCTTTTGGTGTCACATCCAAAAAATGCCTACCAATACTAATGTCAAGGAACTTTCCCCCCATGTTTTCTCCTAAGAGTTTTACAGTTTCAGGTCTTACATTTAAGTCTTTATTCCATTTGAGCTACATTTTGTGAGTGGTGTGAATTAGGAGTCCAGTTTTTGCATATGGATATCCATATTTCCCAGCATCATTTATTGAAGAGACTATCCTTTTCCACTGTGTGCTCTTGGCACCGTATCAATGAATAGTTGCATTTATTTCTGGGCTATCTATTCTGTTTGACTGGTATATGTGTCTGCTTTTATGCCAGTATCATACTGCTTTGATTACTACAGCTTTGTAATATAGTTTAAAATCAGAAACTGTTATGCCTTCACTTCATTGTTCTTTCTCAAGACTGCTTTGGCTATTCTGAGTCTTTTGTGGTTCTATATGAATTTTAAGATTGCTCTATTTCTGTGAAAAATGCCATTGGAATCTGGATAGGGATTGTATTGAATCTGTAGCTCACTTTGAGCAGTGTGGATATTTTAACAATATTACTTCTTCCAATCCAAGAACATGAGATATCTTTCCATTTATTTCTGTCTTCTTCAATTTCTTTCACTGATGTCTCATATAGTTTTCAGTGTACAGGTCTTTCATCTGCTTGGCTCACCTTTATTACTAAGCATTACGTTTTTTTGGTTTTTTAAAAATTATTTATATATTTATTTATTTATGGCTGTGTTGGGTCTTCGTTTCTGTGCCAGGGCTTTCTCTAGTTGTGGCAAGCGGGGGCCACTCTTCATTGCGGTGCGCGGGCCTCTCACTATCGCGGCCTCTCTTGTTGCGGAGCACAGGCTCCAGACGCGCAGGCTCAGCAATTGTGGCTCACGGGCCTAGTTGCTCCGCAGCATGTGGGATCTTCCCAGACCAGGGCTCGAGCCCGTGTCCCCTGCATTAGCAGGCAGATTCTCAACAACTGCGCCACCAGGGAAGCCCTACGTTTTTGATAATATTGTAAATGCGGCTACTGCTTAATTTCTCTTTCAGATAGTTTGTTTTCAGTGTATAAAAACGCAACTGATTCTTTAAAAAATATTTACTTGCTTATTTGTTTGCGTCAGGTCTTAGTTGCGGCACGCAGGATCTTCGTTGTCGTGTGTGGGATCTTTGTGGCAGCATGTGGGATCTTTAGTTGTGGCATGCAAGCTTCTTAGTTGCAGCATGTGGGATCTAGTTCCCTGACCAGGGATCAAACCCGGGCCCCCTGCATTGGGAGCATGGAGTCTTAGCCAATGGACCACAAAGGAAGTCCCGCAACTGATTTTTTTTTTTTTTTTAGTTTTTAGTTTATTTTTTATTTATTTTTGGCTGTGTTGGGTCTTCGTTGCTGTGTGCGGGCTTTCTCTAGTTGAGGCGAGTGGGGGCTACTCTTCATTGCGGTGCGCGGGCTTCTCACTGCAGTGGTTTCTCTTGTTGCAGAGTACAGGCTCTAGGTGTGTGGGCTTCAGTAGTTGCGGTACGTAGGCTCAGTAGTTGTGGCTCATGGGCTCTAGCGCACAGGCGCAGTAGTTGTGGCACACAGGCTTAGTTGCTCTGTGGCACGTGGGATCTTCCCAGACCAGGGCTCGAACCTGTGTCCCCTGCATTGGCAGGCAGATTCTCAACCACTGAGCCACCAGGGAAGCACCCCCGCAACTGATTTTTATATGTTAATTTGTATCCTACAACTTCACTGTATTTCTTGGTTCTAACAGATTTTTTGAGGAGTCTTTAGGGTTTGCTATATAAAATATCAAGACATCTGCAAAGAGACAATTTTAGTTTTTCCTTTCTAATTTGGATGCCTTTAATTTCTTTCTCTTGACTAACTGCTGTGGCTAGGACTCCCAGTACTATCTTGAATAGCAGTGGTGAGAGTGGGCATCCTGTCTTGTTCCTGATCTTAAAGGAAAAGCTTTCAAATTTTCACCATTAAGTATTATGTTAGTGGTGGGTTTGTCATAGACGGCCTTTATCATGTTGAGGCATGTTCCCTCCATATTCACTTTGTTGACAGTTTTTATCATAAAAAGATGCTCAATTTTGTCAAATGCTTTTCCTGTATCTACTGAGATGATAATACGATTTGTACCCTTCATTCTGTTAATGTGGTGTATAACACTGATTTGTAAATGTTGAACCATCCTTGCATCCCAGGGATAAATCCCACTTGATCACTGGCTATATAATCATTTAAATGTACTGTTGAATTTAGTTTGCTAGTATTGAGTAGTTCTGAATCTACATTCATCAAGGATGTTGGCTTGTAACTTACTCTCCTTGCAGTGTCTTTCTGTGTCTTTGGTATCAGGATGGTGCCGGCCTTATAAAATAAGTTTGGAAGTGTTCCCTCCTCTTCTGTTTTTCAGAGGAGTTTGAGATGGACTGGTGTTAATTATTTTTTAAATAGTAGAATTCACCATCCAGTGAATGAGCTTCTCTTTGTTGGGAGATTTTTGAAGACATCCAGTCCTGGGCTTTTCTTTGTTGGGAGACTTTTGACTACTGATTCAATCTCCTTACTCATCAGAGGCGTGTTCAGATTTTGTTTCTTTATGATTCAGTTCTGGCAGTTTGTATGTTTCTGGAATGTACCCATTTCATCTAGGTTATCTGATAAATTTGTTGGTATATAATTATTGATAGTAGTCTCTTATGAACCTTTGTATTTCTGCATTATCAGTTGTAATGTCTCCTCCCCGTCTGATTTTATTTGAGTCTTTTCTTCTTAGTCTAGCTAAAGATTTGTCCATTAAAAAAAATCTTTTCAGAAAAACAGCTCTTAGGTGTGTTATTCTTCTCTGATGTTTTTCTAATCTCTATTTCATTTATTTCTGCTCTGGTCTTTGTAATTCCCTTTCTTCTGCTAACTTTGGACTTAGTACGATGTTTTTCCTAGTTCCTTGAGGTATAAAGTTAAGCTGTTTATTTGCAATCTTTTTTCTTAATGTAGGTGTTTATTGCTATAAACTTCCCTATTAGAGCTGCTTTTGTTGCTTCCAAAAGTTTTGTCATGTTGTGTTTCCATTTTCATTTCTCAAGATATTTTTAAATTTCCCTTTTATTTCTTCTATGACCCAATGATTATTCAGAAGTGTACTTTTTAATTTCCAAATATTTGTGAATTTTCCAGCTTTCCTCCTGTTAATGATTCCTAGTTTCATACGACTATGGTTGGAAAACATACGTGATATTATTTCAATTGTCTTATGTTTGTTAAGACGTGTTTTTGACCTAGCATGATCTCTCCTGCAGAATGTTCCACTGTTTGCTTGAGAAGAATGTATATCCTGCTACTCTTGGATACAATGTTCTGTATATGTCTGTTAGGTCCATTTGATATAAAGTGTACTTCAAGTCAAATATTCCTTATTGGTTTTCTGTCAGGATGATCCAGCCTCTGTTGAAAGTGGGGTACTTAAGTCCCCTACTGTTATTGTGTTGCTGTCTACTTCTGCCTTCAGATCTGTTAATACTTGTTAATATTTGCTGTGTTGGGAACATATATAGGTATAATTGTTATATGTTCTTGAGGAATTGACCCCTTTAATATTTCTTTAATATTATTTAATATAGAGGTCATATTTAAATTTTCTTGATTAGTATTTTATTACACCATGTCAGAAAGCATATGTCTGATTGGTAAAGTTAAAAATAAGTAAGTGGGACAGTGTGTTTCAGCCTAATCTATCCCCATTAAGCTTAATGTTGATCTTTGCCTAGATCCATTATTTCATTAGGGAATATAAAATGGAGATATTCTAATCTTATTATTTCTTCTAAATTTATTAGTCGAAATTCTTCTATAGAGAAGTTAACTCATCAACTATTGAGTTATTATAAAATACAATTTGCAATTAAGAGGTAGAAGAAATGCTTCTTTCTCATTTACAGATTTTTAGAAAAATAAGTTGTTGCCCTAGCAACCTCCAAAGATAAGCAATGAAGTTTGCTTTGTGTTGATCTGGGTAAGAAGACGATCATTATGAAGTCACAGATTTTTATATATTGGATATCTTTCCATTTATTGTAGACATTATTTATTTTTGTTAACCACTGAAAGCTCCTTCAAGTTGTCCTTGTGACATGCTCTTAGTAGTCTTTGCTTTTTTGTAACACAAAATACTCAAGGCTAGTTTCATACTTTTTTTTTTGGTCCCAGATATGAGATCAGACTCTTCTCTAAGAAGCCCTGGTTCTTTTTAGTATAGAGTCTACAACAATCAAAGGATGTTCATTGCTACCAGATTACAAATGTTTAGTTATTTCTAGAACCTTTTGGTGGCCATAGCAAAAAAAAAAAAACAACAACAACAAAAAACCACCACACACCAAAAAACAAAACAAAAACAAAACAAAACAAACTTATTTTAGAAGGAGAAAAATAATAATTCACACTGATACTTGTGATTCAAAGCAAAGATTACAGGGTTTTAATTTAATTGCTACCATTTTATATCTCTTTTCTCTTAAGATGAAAATCATAGTTTCTAATGAGAGTAATACAAATACTTAATTGCTTTATCCTATTCTATATACAATATACTGAAAATAAACGCTGCCAATTTTACTACTAACAATAAGACTACAGAATGCAGTTTAAGACCTCTTTGCGAATTCGGTTTATCTTTAGGCTATTTCCCACCAGTGATGCACAACAAAATACTGTACTTTAAAATACCCTAAAAGAATTCTTCTTTCTGTATTTGTGCCACTTGTAATTTTGAAGAATTCTTTTAACATATAAGCTTTTTAATTATGTGTAACAGTTTCTAGGTTCAAAAGTCAAACCTATAAGGCAAGGCTCATTTGGTCTACCTATTAATTCTTTTCACATATAAATAACATGTACCTTCTTCTTTTTCCTTAACAATAATATATCCTGACAATCGTTCCACAACATAATATAGAGATCTTCCTCATTCTGTTTTACAGGGCATGGTACTCCACGCAGTGGAGTTACCATAGTTTATTCAATTAGACTGCTACTGATGGGAATCTGGATTTCTTCTCTTCTTTTGTTATTAAAATACTGCCACCGTAAATGGCCTTGTGTATACATAACTTAGTATCTTTGGAACAGATTCTTAAAATTACTAAGGGATTGATAAGTCAAAAGGTATATGTATATGTGATTTGCATAAAGAATTTGTAAAAGAACTTGAAAAAAATTGACATCATTATGGTAGTGTCCTCATATCCATTAACATGCATGTCTTTCCATTTATTCTGATTTTAAAAATCTGTTTTAAAAGTTTTCCTAATGTTTGTTTTGCACAAGGAAACTGCTTTGTAAAGCAATACTAATCTATTTGCAAGAAGCTCTTCCAGAAAAGCAAAAGACATTGATATAGAACTATATTCTAACTTTAAACAAGGAAAAATAAAATATTTTACTTTTGAAATATTTAAAACTATCTGATTTTGTTAAAAATAATATACACCAAGAATTCCAGTGAACAAGTATCACCAGCTACTGTTCTGAGAGAGAAATACAGCAGATTAATAGAATTAGCATTTTTAAAAAACTCAATAGATATAAAGAGAAATCTTTAGAAATCTTGGGAAAATAAGATGAGTGGCTATCTGAAAGGCTGAATTTGAAAAGCATTAACATGTGAATCTTTCTACCACAAAGTTAGTCCTATGGAATGATATTATACAAAGTATTTTTTACTATTATCTTCAACACAGCCTTATTTCTCCTAAATACCAATGATAGAATGACTAAAATTTATAACTTGCCAGCAGTGATTACATCTGCAATTTGAATGACAAAAAAAAAATCAATGAAATATGGTAATAAGATCAGTAAGGATAGCGAAACTTCCTTACTCAAAAGCAAATAATATAAAATTTAAAAAAATTAACTTTCGTAACTGGTCATTGTAATATTTTTTAAAGTACCTTTAGTACACTATATTTGATAAGGACTGAGAATAATTCTTCTTCTAAAATTCCCAATGTGGGAGTAAGTGTGTAGAAATTTTATAAATCTGATTAGAAGTTAATTTTTTCTTGCCAATTTTATCTACTATGCAGGATATAAAGATAAAGAAGCAAAAACATTAATTTCTAATTTAGCCAATGATAACTTGCCAGTTCCTTTACGTTAACATGACTATAATAAATAATACTGCTGGTAAAGGTTAGTTTAATGTTTTTATTTTCATTTTACTTCTAATTGCTAGAGAACTATACAGTATTGATACTGAACTGGTACATACCCAACAAAGTGAGAGGTCAGAGTTAAAGCCATTAACAAGATTGTGATGAAAGCCCATTATAACTGCTTGACTAATACTTGGCCTATGGATAATAGAGGGATTCAGTCTCTATTACTTGTTATAAGGCACATGGGAGGTAAATTAAAATTAGGCAGAGTTATGCAATATAAATGGGATTGATACACAAAGCACAGCAAGCCTGACAAACGAAAAAGGAATTATTTCATTCACAGTATTATTAAAGCAGTATTTCACATGAAGTTGAAAAATTCAACAATATATATTATCATCACACAAACAGTAGATCACAATTCACATTTCATAACATGAAACAGTTGAAATCTAATGTAAATAGTTTTTGAGAACAGATAATAACCTAAGTCCCTTTTTTAAGATAAATTATTTTTTAGACATCAATAACACTCAAGTTTCAAAGTAAATATCATGAAAATATTCACTAATTATGAAATAACTACCATAACTATTAATAAAAAAGTTTTATAGGAGTACAATACCTTGGTTAGTGCAGCAGTATGATCTTCTCCACAACAAATATAAACTATTTTCTGAGTTCTTAGTGACTTTAGTAAATTAGGAACATACCTATCTGAAAATTCCAACAAGAGACATTAACGAACAGTATTTTTAAAATTAAAAGCTTCTAAAATGCGTTTCCTCTACAGCTTCCCGAACTGTGGAAGATGGTGATAACTAAACAATTTTAACAATTCAATGATTTTGTGGTACAAGCCTACTAAGTTGGGCTCCCACGCCTTTCTATTCATGCTACTGTGATAAAGGAGAGCTCTAAAAAGAGTAACAAGTGCTAAACTGCCTAAACGCCAATCTGCACAGGACTCTTCAAATCAAGGAATTTCAAAGCTATCTGACTGCTTCTAATAGACGCATATCATTCTTTATATTCACCTCATGATAATTAAGCTCATAGGATCCTACTTTAAAAAGCCTGAAAATTATACTTTCTGCTATTTTATAGCAGAAAAGAGATATAATGTCCTAATCTGACATATTTTTCTCATGCAAAACAAAATATTTTAAAATTCTTTCTGAGAGTATTATTTATCATTAGCAGTTGTTACTAGATCAACAACTCACTTTTGTCTCTAGGTCATTATAATTATGTTGAACTTTATTAGTATTTGCATTTCAAATACTGGCATTCAACCCAATGTAGCTATGAAAAATCAGTTGCCAAGATCCCAAAACTTGTTTTAAGTAGTTATAATTTTTTAAAATTCAAAAAGTTTATTTTCAAGAATCTAGCATCACTGGTAACAGTAATTAATTAAATGACTCAGATTTAAATATTTCCTTGAAATACTCAAATAGATGAACACTTCATGTTACTTTTCACGATAATTTTATAATTTTTTTCCACTGATGGTGGCTGATAATGTGATTACCAATTTGAAGTAATGTTTTTCTCAACTTTCTTTTAGTGAACATCCAACACTGAAGATTTTTGTCCAGATATACTTTCTATATTTTATTCTAGAATAAAATAATATTTTTGGCCTTCCCACAATCTCCTAAAAATATTATTATCAAATGGAATTTTAAAATTAACCTCTCATCCCCACCTCAACACCAGGGAAGATTTGGGTACACTTCTCTCTGACACTAAGAATCACTGATATATCTCAAAACATCATCTCTTTTTAAATATATATTTATAAATAATGCAAACCTACCATTTTCATCATTAAGACCTAGTTGACCAAATTTGTTGCGTCCCCATCCAAAGATAGCTCCAGAAAGGGTGAGTACAAAACTATGGGCTCCTCCTGCTGCAACTTGCATGAAAGGGATTCCAAGTAAAGACTTAATCAGTTGTGGTGAAGCTTGCTTTTTACAGTCAATGCCTAAACCCAACTGGCCATATTTATTCTGTCCCCAACAGAAGACTTCACTTGCTGTAAAACAAAAATCATAAATTACTATTTTTCTCACACACAAAAAATTTCACTTGAAAATCATCAGTTATTTTGGGATATTCTTCCTCTCATTTGATGAAAATACATATTCCTCCTTATTAAATTTATTTCTTATATGGAAACAATACTACCTTGAATAATCCATGTTAATACAGTTTTAGTTTGACTTACTTTACTGATGAATGGGTAAGTCACATAACTGGGGATAATCTCATTTCCTGTTGTTCCTCAAGAAAGGACCATCTCTTTTTAGTATTCCTCAGGTCTCACTTTTATTCTATGACTTCTCCCAGGAGGTACTCATTCAAGCTCAAGGTTTCAGTTATCAATTATATGCTATCACATTCAAAATTTATCACTAGCCCAGATCTCTCCTCTGAGCAATAAACCCATGTATCCAATTGTTTACCTGACAGCTACATTTCAATATTTGAAAGGTACTTCCAGCTCAACATGCCCTAAACTCAACTCATGACCCCCATCCTACCTCCCATACCTGGACCTCTTCCTAGTGTTCCTCATTCTCAGTAGATAACACCTTAACTGATTCAGCAGCACAAACCATAAACACAGGAGTCATCCTTAATACTCCTCTCCTCTCTTACCTTATATACACATTTTTAACAATCTATCATCAAGTTATATACAGTTTTCTTTCTAAAGAAAAATATGGCAAATAGATCCACTCCTCACCATTTCACCTGGTTCTTGTAATAGTTCTCTTGTCACATTTGCTCACCCATTGCTACATTTTTTGCAACTTTAAACATCTTTTTACTTATTTTTATTAAATAAATGGCACTAAGCTAATAATTGACACACTAATATCTGATTTTTAAAAATCCATACCATAAAATAGTACACACTTATTAAAAGTAAGTCTCCCTTCAAAACTAGATCCCCGGTTCCTCTCCCAAGAGACAAGCACTCTTACTAACTGCTGATATGTACTTCCAGAAATACTCTATGGACATACCAGCAGACATTTGTATATATACAAAGAGATATAAAAATGTAGATCTGATATAAGACAGACACCATTAATAATGGTCTGGATAAGTTTCAAATTAACTGTTCTGTAAATTTATGTCTGTGTGTTTATTTCATAATAAATCGCAAATGAGTTGACTTTTTTAAAAAATGTAGATTTGAAATGCTGCTCACCTGAAAAAAACAGAAATCAGTGCCTTCTCACTGCTCTTGAGATAAACACTTTTAACAAGGCTTATAAGGTTCTGTAAAATCTACCTATGTTTCTGAGCTCATTTCATACCAGCCTCTTCCCTCACTTACTATACTCTAGCCATACTCAACTTCCTTTATATTCTCCAATGACCATTTCTCACACACTTGCTGTCTCACACACTCTGCCTAAACCTTCCCCTCACCCTTGTCTAGTTTACTTCTATTGTCTCCCAGCAGGAAGCCTTCCTTGATCTGCCAGATTAAGTTCAGTCCCCCTGTTATATGATCTAAATATCCCAAACTTTTTTTTTTCATAGTATGTAACTATATTGTTATTTGTGTGACTGTACCATAAGGGCTGGTAGTGTACTGCTTACCACTGTTTACTGTACACCCTAACGTGCCTAGTTTGTACTGAGTGATCAAAAAAAAAAAAATTTTTTTTTTTCCATTATATGAGTAAGATACTGCTAAAACATGAAGCTGAATAAGGGAAAAGAATACCTGTAAGATACCTCAAGATAGAAAAACTGTCCTCATCGGTAAAACCTTTGGGTTTAAATTTATCTTGGATTTACCTACCAAAGTATCAAAAGAGGAGCTGGCAAAGTAACAACAAAGAATACAGGGATGCCAGCCCCCACCCCCTACTTTATTCCTTTGATGGAATAAATCCAAATTCCTTAATATGGCATGTAAGGCCCTTTGTAACAGATTTGTTTTTACTTTAGTCTCAACTGAAGTATGAAAATGTCTCCCATGCTCTCAAAATACCCACGTAAAACTATATTCCGATACTCAAATACACAAAATATTTCCCAGATTCTATGCCTTTACTAGTACTATTACCTTAGCCAATCCTCAACATTTTCCGTAGCTGCTTCACAACCTCTCCAATTCTGAAGAAATTGTAATCATCTTTCAAGACTTGCATCAAATATCAATCCCTTCTTTATTGTTACCAATTCTACTGATTGAAACTAATTAAACTTTTTTCCTTATGCCCATCGTATTTTACTTTTCCTTTGACCAAAAGTAGTATATATTTTTTCTGCCTCATTATTTGCATATCTGCCTCTTCTAATAGATGGTATGTTCCCTAAAACTTTCTCTTAACTTATCGTATTTCCCTATAGTTCTAGTCTACTGTTTCATTCATAGTAGGCCTCACTAGGCATTTAATAAATTAAAAATAATAATAATGAAGCCACTGGAACTTATTTTTTTAAATGATAAAAAACAAATATATGGCAGGTTCTTTACTAATCCACGTTATAATCCTTAGCTGGCATAGGAAGAAGTCAAATAAACAAAGGTTATAGGATACTTAGACTTCTCTGTTTCTATTCATAAAAAGTTTATCTGTGAGTGCAAATGAACTTGGGCAAGTTATAAACTTCCCCAGGTATAAAGGAATAATGTTCAGCAGGCTAAAGAACAATTAGACACAAAAAATCAATTTCATGTCTATATGCTAGTAATAAACGATTTGAAAATGACACCAGAGTAACAAAAAATATGAAATATCTAGGGAAAAATCTAATAAAATGTGTATAAGACTTTTCCACAGAAAACAACAAAATACTCTTGAGAAAAATTAAAAAGAGATTAAAATAAATGGAGGGATATAGCATGCTCAAGAATTGAAAGACTCAACATTACAAAGATTTTCCTCAAACTGATTTACAGAGGCAATGCAATCCCAATCAAAATCCCAACAGCTTAAGTATCTGTGAAAACTGACTAGCTAATTCTAAAATGTATATAGATATGAAAAGGATCAAGAAGAACCAAGACAATCTTTAATAAGAACGAAGTTGGGAGGAATTTCGGCTCAATTAAAGTATCAAGTAATAAAACTGAAAAGGGGAAAGAAAATAAAAGCAATGCTTACCTTTAGAAAGTGCAAGTGAATGATAGTAACCACAAGCAACCTGTACTATCTGGATATCCGACAAACTTTTAATATTTCTAGAAAATAAGAAGAGAGATCAGGATCAGTTAATTCCATTTAATAAATGGATCCTGAATGCTATTTATTTATGCGATTTATTGACCACCCACTATGTGCAAGTAGTTTCCTTACCAGCAGTTCCTTACTAGCATGACCTAGCAGTTCATGATATTTTTTCTCATACAGGCCCAATTTACCAAAAATTTATGCTAAAATCAGTAAACAAAATCTAAATATGAAAAAATTAAGAGATATGATGAGAAAACACTTTGAAAGGACAATATTTAAGCACAGTAAACTATGCTCACAGCTCAGTGCTTTTTAAAATTTTTTTAATAAATTTATTTTATTTATTTATCAATTTATTTTTATTCTTGGCTGCACTGGGTCTTCGTTGCTACGTGCGGGCTTTCTCCAGTTGCGGCGAGCAGCGGCCATTCTTCATTGCAGTGCGCGGGCTTCTCATTGCGGTGGCTTCTATTGTTGCGGAGCATGGGCTCTAGGCATGCAGGCTTCAGTAGTTGTGGCATGCAGGCTCAGTAGTTATGGCTCATGGGCTCTAGAGCGCAGGCTCAGTAGTTGTGGTTCATGGGCTTAGTTGTTCTGCGGCATGTGGGATCTCACCAGACCAGGGCCCGAACCCATGTCCCCTGCATTGGCAGGTGGATTCTTAGCCACTGTGCCACCAGGGAAGCTCCTCAGTGCTTTTATGATGCAGATGTTATTATTATCAAAATTTGAAAAATCTTTAAAGTATGAAACTTGGCAATATATTTGTAAAACAAATGTACATGATCCAATTTGTCGAAAATTGGTGTTTGGTCTAGTTTATTATATGTTCTCCTCTGTCAGGTTCCTTAAGAACCAACACGGATTCCTATCATGTGGTGCTACCAATTCACAAATTATGAAACCTATTCCCCTTTTGGACTATCCTTTTGCTTTGCATCTAAATCAGTGATATTAAATTTAATTCTTTACTAGAGAAATTTAATCAACTCGTATGTATTATGATCAGTGATGTGTTCAGTCATATTTCTGCCATCTCATGTTTCTTATATTTTTTATAGTTTCTTTTTTCCCCCGATTTCTGATTTTTCCTTAACTGCAACGTAATTTTAAAGGATAACTGTTAAAACGTTACAAAAATCAAGAAACTATGTGCATCAACCATCCCAGGTTTTCTTTCTATAGCTCCCCTTCACTTGGTCATTCTGTTTTTCCTGAATGAATGTTTCTAAGAAAAAAGGGGGTGTGGAAATATATTATGTTTCTTATTTCCCTTTACCTGATACTGCCACCTGACCTGATTCTGCCATATGAGAGTCCGGAGCAAGTTCTGACCAGAGTGTTGATACCCATGATTTTCAGGAGGCAGCTTCAGCAAACCAAATTTTGAGTGGGAAAAAAGAGAGTTACTCTAATTCCACATTGTTGTATTAAAAATAATTTTATTTAGTGGATTTATGTCCTACAAAGCTTGAGAGTTGTACTGCTAAATTTAGCAGAATCCAACAAGTTAACAGGGTCCAATGTACCTTCAGATATTCAAATATAGCAAAAGGTCATTTTTTTTTTTTTTGCAGTTAGCAAAATCAAACACTGGCAATGCAAAAACAGGAATAAAAAATACACGGATATGTACAACTGTGCTGAACTTACTAAACATTTACTGTTACTGCTTATGCATATTAGACATATCATATATCACTGACTAGTGAACTGTATTAAATATTTTTAAAAACCAATTGTTCCAAATATCAAGTCCAATTTGCAAGACTAAGTAAAATCTTTTAAAATTCTACATTCTCATAGCACCCTATGTTTTTTTCCTTCACAGCATTTAACTCTACTAATTACTGGTGTACGTATTCATTTAATTATTATTAGTATACTCTGCCAAACAATAAGCTCTGTGAGGATGGACTATTATTATCTTATACCCATGGAATCCATAGACCTACCATAGTGCCTGGCAAAAAATATGGGGAAAAAAAAAAGTATGTGAGGTATACACTGGTAGAGGATAAGTGAATCTGCAACTTCTTTGAGGCTTTAGTATTAAACTATTCATAAAATTTGCTTCCAAAAAACTTCTAAATTTGCATAGCAATTTACAGAAAGTGATTCTCATTACCAAAATATTATCATACGGCTTAGAATATAACATAAATGCTAATTTCTTTAGCCATGTCTGCTACAGAGACAAGTGAAGATATTCTTCTGTGGCATTACTGTTTTAAAGGAAAAAAACTTCTCCTTTCATCTCTATGGAGACTGAATACACTGAAGATTGTTGGGGGGGTGGGGAAGAGGAGAGGATATGCTTTCTTGTTTTGTTTTGGTTTTTTTAAGCTTTCAGGAATTTAAAAAAGAAACAAAAATACTTGTGAATAGTAAAACAACTTTACAATGTTCCATTTTTCCTAAAGAGACAAATTAGAAAATTCTTAATGCAACAAAATTTTATAGAATTAATCAAAAATAATCCCCAATGAGTAAAAAAGATAATGTAAATGTTTTCTGGTTTTCAATTTTTAAAAGGATTCAAATGCAGTTAACAGGAAAGTAAAATAGCCAGAATAAATTTTGTAAATAAAAAATATATATACACACATACATGAAGATTCCTAATTAATCAGAACTATGAAAAGAAAATCAGAATTCAGATGTCTTGGGTAAACATTTTATAACTGCTTATAAATTTAAAATAACTCCCTAAAGTTTAGAGTTCTTGTCAAACATTTTTAAATGGCTATGACATTTAAAATTATTCATTGTAAAGAAAAGAATAATTTCGCCTTCCTGTTCTGCCTCCTGACCACACTTGCTGCTCCTCATGTGGTCTGTATGATGTGATGTGGCCTCTTCTCTCAGGAAATAAGCTCAAACAGTGTTAGCAACATAATGGGCTCAATCAAAACTTGCAATGGAAAAAAAAAAAAAAAACTTGCAATAATCTGGATGACTTTTCTGCAAATTACTGCCATGACTTTTTGGATGTAGAAATGGCCCGGTGTATTTGCCATTTGCCTTTGAATGTGTGGAATCAAGTGATTTCAGTTCCTTGGAAGAAGTTGTTTTACAGAAACCAGACCCCAACCAGACAGAGAATGATGCCCATGAGCACGTAGCCCCCAGACTGGCTGGAGCCTGAAGACTGATAATGTGATCAATCTCTGTGACCTCACCTGGTTACCTCACCATACACCAATCAGAAGATTGCATGAACTGATCACATTCCCCATGACCCTCATCCTCACTTTGTCTTTAAAAACCCATCCCTAAAAACCATTAGGAAGTTTGGGTCTTTTGAGCATTAGCTGCCCGTTCTCCTTGCTTGTCACCTTGCAATAAATGCTACACTTTCCTTCACCACAAAAAAAAGAAAAAGAATAATTTCTTTACTGAATTTTGAAACATGTTTGAAATTTGTAAGAAAACAGTTAATAAACCTGGAAATAAGATTTATACACCTCTCCCTTAGGAAGTCTTGAAGTCAAAACATATACTGTTGAATATGTGTACTGTTGTGTTGTTACATTTTTCAAACTTAATGTACAGTGGCAATATAGACAAAAACCAGGCATTTCCAATTGTCTGTTAAGGTAAAACTCTTTAACAACTGTTAACAAGGACTAGTGAAAAGTTTATATTATATAATCAAGAAGTTGAACAACTAAAGCATTAAATATTTTGCCAATTCCAAACTCATCAAGGTGTATACATTAAGTACAGCTTTTTGTACGCCAATCATACCTCAATAAAGTGGTTTTAAAAATATATTTTGTCAGTAAAACATAATCAACAATTTTCTATTTTTCAATTAAGCCACAACTTTCTTACTGATTTGAGAAAAGTCTTAGCACCAACTCTTTGATTTTGAAAAATTTAGGCTAACAACTGATCTAGTCTCTACCATTAAAAACTCTTCTAATTTTTTTTAAAATTTCTTTTTAATCTGAAATGTTCTGCACTCTCAGATGCTAATATTAGGCAGAAATTGTAATAAACTTCTTTTTTTTGGCGGGGGTGGGGGTGGGTGGGCAGTGCCACATGGCTTGCAGGATCTTAGTTCCCCGACCAGGATCAAAAACCCGGGCCATGGCAGTGAAAGCGCCAACTCCTAACCACTGGACTGCCAGGGAATTCCCTGTAATATGCTTTTAGAAGTTCAATCAAGAAAATAAATTTTATTTTTGACCAAGGTGACAATTCAAACATGTTTAATTAGTTCCTGTAGCCCAGAAATCGCTGTTCTCACAAGAATCATCATATTATACCATCCTGTCATAATTTTTTCTTACAAAGTCCAAAAACAAACAGAACTTTAAAAAATAAACTACAACCTTATTGCCAACAATTGTTTTTCTATTTACATTAAACTAAAAGATAGTAAAATCAGATTAACTTTTTTTAAAATAAAGGTATAACATATATCCTACATATAAAAAGAAATGACTAGCCAGAAATGCAGGTCCACAGAGACCACTAATATTGAATAATTTGTCTTTCCCCAAGAAATAATGATTTCAAAACAAAACAAAATCAGAAGTAGGAAAAGATTATCAAAGAGTAAGAGTTTCAAATATAATCTATTTATTATTAATTTTACATTCATCTTTAAAATTAAAGTGTTGCTTAATTTACATACTCTCATCTATTAACATAAAAATGGGTTTTGTTCTCAAGAAAATACAGCCTAATATGAATATTCACTTTTCTGATCATTCTTATGAAAATCATAAACACTAATTTTTAAAAACCTATTCACATATGTCTGAGTTTCCTCCTATACTCTACACATTTTATTCAAAATGTATGTGAAAGTTACAAAGCTGGCTGAGATCTCTAAGCACCTAGAAAAAGCCTTGCATCTAAAAAATGATTTGGTGCTGAGATTTAAAAAGAAAAAAAATCAATGGTGGTCTTTCATAAAAATATATTTCTACTGAAATACTAAATTGCCCTTTAAGACATGAAAGTATCAGTAAAAATGATATATATATGTCACAACAAATCAGATGAGTCCATGAAAAACTGAGAAGACTGAACAGGAAAGATGCCTTAATACACAGCTTAAAATTAATATAGATGTTCAGTAAATACACGAACAGAGAAGTTTAAACCAAAGGACTCAAGATCTCTTACAGGTCCCCATCCAGGTTCATAAACAGTAAAGTCACAAATACAGAATTATTGGGCAACCTTCAAATAAATCGTTATATAATAAACTCTTCTCCTTATAATTACCTTTCTCTCCATTTACTAATCATCTATGGATTACTGACTGAAATCTCTTATACCAGAACTGAACAGAAAAAAAAAAAAAAAACTAAGTATGAGAATTAAGAGAATTAAGTGGAGTAAAAATAGAGAAACTAGACAGCCTTGCTGTGAATCATGGTTTTGAAAATACTGACTTAGAAAATCTAACATGTAAGTCTCTCTTCAATCCTAAAAACACAAAGTTCTTAAAAATCTTAAATAAAAAATCCCATTCTACAACAATTACTTGTGGAAGGAAATAAAATCAGTAGACAATATGACAAATGTGAGATCACTCTGTTCCTATGAATGCTTTGTATTTTGTAGCCAACAGCCATTTGGCTGCAAATTAACATTTTCTAAAAGAAATCGAAACTGAAATGACTAAAAAAATTCAATTTACTTAGCTTAAAGAAAAAAATTTCTCTCCCAACAGCACCATCATTAAGAGGCACTAAAAGCATAATGGGAAGTGTGTTATTTAATTGCTACTGCAGAAGAAACAAAGGGGAAGAAATTTGTTTGGGGAGTTTTGTGGAATTTGGTTACAAGTTCAATAAACAAAACATGTTAATGTGTGTATCCAAAAGTCTCAAAAGACAGTTCATTACTAGAACAAACATAAAATGTCAAACAAAAGATGAAAAAACGCTTTACTATGCTAAAACAAAGCAAATACTTCAAATGTATACTTTAAGTTTTTAAACAGACATACATATATATATGGAGGAAGGTTATGGGCTTTTTATTTAAAAAAACTCATTTCTAACGATAAGAGCTCCTGTTCTGTTTTTTTGTTTTTTGTTTTGTTTTTTTTGCACTGCGCAGCTTGTGGGATCTTAGTTACCCGACCAGGGATTGAACCCAAGCCCGCAGCAGTGAAAGGGTGGAGTCTTAACCACTGGACCACCAGGGAATTCCCTCCTGTTCTGA
Source organism: Eschrichtius robustus (assembly GCF_028021215.1). Taxonomy (NCBI): domain Eukaryota; kingdom Metazoa; phylum Chordata; class Mammalia; order Artiodactyla; family Eschrichtiidae; genus Eschrichtius; species Eschrichtius robustus. The sequence continues at coordinate 73,663,081 of NC_090830.1, forward strand.
AATATATTAGTTCCTGTGATCCATTTTCTTATCCTAATAGTTACATCTACTTCTTAAACCAAAACAAACATTATCAATGTTAAATTAAAAACAAAATATCTATATGTGTATATTACAAAAAATGCTAGCTGGAATATATCTAAAATTAGTGTAATACCTTGGTTCCCTGGAGGGTTCTCTTTTGTCCCTATAACTAATACTAGGGGGAAAAAAGAAAACAAAAAACAAGAGTTTAAGGAGGCAAGAATTTGTATAATTTTAAACACTAAGCATGAGTTAGTGTATTAATTATATGTCTAAAAGAACTGGATACTCTTCTTTAAATCTTTATGTTCACGCTTACAGTTTTTAATATTACAGCAATGGTTATGTCCTATATAAACCTGTAAGACTACAACATTGATGAAGCATTGCTTATTTTTAAATTTTGAAATAATTCTATGATGAATTAGTGGTTAGCATAAATTAAATTGTGGTCACTGCTATGTAAAAACATAGAAAGTGACTTATTCTTTCTACATTTTAAGCATGTGGGACTTCTATATTCAATAACAACAATAAAGACTAAAAAAACAAAAGAACCATGCAAACAACCAATATTTAATAAATATTTCAGTAGCTGAGGTACTCAAGATAGTATAATTAATGGTTTAAATTAGTCTTAACCCACTTAAAATTTTTAGTGAGAGAAAATTTATAATAAAGTATGCATTCCCTACCCCTTTTCTTTACAAACATAAATAATTTGGGGAAATACGGAGTATATAAAAAACAGCACTCGATCCAAATTAAAGGCAAGAACCTACCTAGTAAATGCCTTAAGAACTCAAAGGGGAGAAGTAATTCGGTGTCAACTCTTAAATGCCCAGTAGTAAGCAGGATAATTTAGATAGCAAATTTATTACAAAAGATTGTTAAAGACCTCTTGTCGGTCACCTTCGTTACCTGGGTACTCTGATACATTCCTCTGATCCTAGCAGGCCAAGTTGTCCATCAGAATCGAGACCCCAAGCATACACCTGGCCCTTGTCGTTTAGTGCTAATGTATGAGCTTCTCCACACGAAACAGCTACGATATTTTGGGCATCCAGCGCAACAACCTGCTCTACAGAAATCAAGAAGAGAGACATTACATTCTAGTTTTAAACTCCCAAGAAGAATAAAATAGTCTTCATCTTGTACAAAAAAGCTAAGGAAATGCTGAAATACAGACTAAGTATAACTTCAGTTATTCTCAAAAACCTAACAAATATGTTCCATACAAAATTCTCACTGTGGTAAATACAGAGATATGTCATAGGGCATAATCAACTCAGAATACTAAGTGACTTTAACATTTGGGGAAAGAAATTAAGGGTTTATAAAGATTCTCTCCTAAAGTGCTCTTCATTCAAAGCCATTACCAATAAAAGAAAGGAGTCCAGCTGAAAGGGAACCATTTAAATAACTCAGCTGTTTTTTAACAATAAAATCATAACTGACATATACATTACCAAACGGATACTACTATGGAGTGATCCTGAAATTAAGGAAATAATCTGAATTAGCAATTTCTGACAGGAAACAAATTATTTACAGATCTCATAAATAAAGCATCTACTAGATACGCTGAGGAGAGAACTGAAAGGCAATGTGACCATAACAAATAGATATCAGTTTATGGGCTGCTACTTTTAACATCAAAGACAAAAAAATTCCACATATGGTTAAAATATGTCCAAGCTTTTAACCAGAAATTAATTTAAAATATTGGCCCTTCATAAGACAGTCAATAGCCACTGACAAATCAGTAAAGAAAGTGAAATTGCTTCCTTAGTCTCTTTAAGATGTGCATTGTCTATCAGTTTTTTTTTTTACTAGTACACTACAAGTTTTTTTAAGACACCATTTAAAATTAACCTTTTTTTAAAAAAATTAACCTTCTTTAGCCTAATAAGAAAGCTATGTCTTCATTAACTGAAAGTCTCTTGTTGCAGAGCTGTTAAAACTGAATCAGGGTTTCTTCAGAAGCACATTTTAGATCAATGTACAAATGCAGTTGTTCAATAATAAAGCAGATTACATGAAAGAAGTTTGAATCCCTATGTACAGAGAAATTCAAATTGTATCTGGGTTACTTATTCTGCATTTTGGGGTGGGAGGTCAGCCCTTAGACGGCCTTCAGGAATCTGTATAACTCTAATGATATATTAAGTACTTACCTTAAAGTACTACAAGTTAATAACTCGTAAAGTTGATGAATAGTACATGGAAGTTCACTATACTAATCTCTCACTTTTTGTGTATATTTTGTATATATGTTCTTATAAAATTATATTGTAGAAACATATAAAAACAAAACATATATAACACATTGCCTCCCCCCACCAAAAAAAAAAAAAGAAAAAGGACTTAATAGTATGGCATCATTTATTTACATCAAAGCATCCCATAAATCTTAATTACGAAGAAAGAAGTAAAATGCACAAAAGAACTGTTAGTCTTTCACAGAGGCCCCTGAAATGAGTCAATATCTCTCCAAAACTATCCTCAAAGGAAATGTAGTAAAGAGCAGAAATGAAAGGATGACAAGAAGGATGAATAAGACTGGTTGGTTCAACAATAATATATGAAGAGTACTTAAATTAGATAGCAATGGCTGTAAAATCAAAGGCACCAAAAATCCAAGCAACAAAGAAACAATCATGCATACCAAACACTAATATTTATTGTATACCATGTGTGCTCCAAGCACTGGACACACAGAGATAAATAAAACAGAGTTCTAGTCCTCAAGGAGTTTACAGTCTATAGAAAAACAAGCGAGATAAGGATTGTTATTAAATGTGAAGGTAAAGACATACAAAAGGTACCAGGGGAACATGAGATACTTTTTAAAGCCCTGAAAGATACTAAGAAGAATTCTGGAAGACAGTGACACTAAGCTATGTAGGTAAGGAAAAGAGGAAGAGATTCCATGTACCCATTAGAGAAAATTCAAATCATTTCTTCAAATACAGCAAAACAAACTAAAAGCAAAGTGAAAAGACTGATTAAAAAAAAAAAACAGGAAAAACGTTATTCATGTCAAATAAAGAAATAACCTCCCTAATATTTAAAGACTAACTGGGGCCGGGGTGGGGGAGAGCAGTAATTCAATGAAAAATGGGCAAAAGATGTGAACTGATAGTTCACACAAAGAAGAAACAGAAATGGCTCTTAATCCTATGAAAAGATGTTCAACTTCACTGATGAGAGAAATGAAAATTCAAACTGCACTGAGAAGCCAATAATACGTTCACTTAGAAAATTCATAAAGCCATACACTTTTATTTTGCATACTTAATTATAAAAGTTTATCAAAGGAATGAGAAGACAACGCACTGACTGGGAGAAAATATCTGCAAAAGACACATCTAATAAAGGACTGTTATCCACAAAAAAAAAAAACCAAAAAAAAACCACCCTCTTAAAACTCAACAATAAGAAAATAAACAACCCAATTAAAAAAAACAGTGCAAAAGACGTGAGCCGACACCACACCAAGAAGACATAAAGATGGCAAATAACCATATGAAGGCATGTTGTACATCATATATCAACAGGGAACTGCAAATTTAAATGAGATACCACTATAAACCTATTAAAATGGTTCGCTTCGGCAGCACATATACTAAAATTGGAACGATACAGAGAAGATTAGCATGGCCCCGTGCAGGGATGACACGCAAATTCGTGAAGCGTTCCATATTTTTTTCAATAAAAAAGTGCCTAAAGTATCAAAAAAAAAAAAAATGGCCAAAACCCAAAACACTGACAAAACCAAACACTGGTAAGGATACAGAGCAACAATAACTCTCATTCATTGCTAATGGGCATGCAAAATGATACAGACACCTTGGAAGACAGTTTGGTAGTTTCTTACAAAACAAACCATACCATTATATGATCCAGGAATTGTGCTTTCGTATTTACTCAAAGGAGTTGAAAACTTATGTCCACAGAAAAACGTGCACACAGATGTTTATAGCATCTTTATTCATAATTGCCAAAACTTGGAAGCAATCAAAATGTCCTTCAGTAAGTGAATGGATAAACTGTGGTATATCCAGACAGTGGAATATTATTCAGTGCTAAAAAGAAATGAGCTATCAAGCCACAAAACACATGGAGGAAACTAAAATGTGTGAAACTAAGTGAAAGAAGCCAATCTGAAAAGGCTACAAAATGTACGATCCAACCATTTGACATTCTGGAAAAGGCAAAACTTTGGAGACAGTAAAAAGATTAGTGGTTGCTTGGGGTTAGAGGGAGGGAGGGATGAACAGGCAGAGCAGAGGGGATTTTTAGGGTAGTGAAACTATTCTGTACGATATTATTACTATTCTGTACAATACTAAGTATCATTATGCAGTCATCAAAACCCACTGAATGTACAACACAGAGTGAATGCTAATGTAAACTATGGACTCTGGATGACAATGATGTGTCAATGCAGGTTCATTAATGGTAATAAATGTACCACTGTGGTACAGGCTGCAGATAGTGGGGGAGGTTGTATACGTGTAGTATAGAGTGTATGGGAACTCTGTACTTTCTGCTCAATTTTGCTGTGAACTTTAAACTGCTCTTAAAAAGTTTATTAATTAAAAAAAGTTTATTTATAAATACACACACACCAAGATAACATTTTTCATCTCATAAAAATCCATAAGTTTGATAACAATCTGTTGGGGGATAAGGCACTTTTGTATATTGATAGTGAAAGTACAAAACAGAACCACCTTTTTGCAAAAGAATGTGGCAAAACCTAACAAAACATATGCAATTACCTTTTGGATCCAGCAATTCCATACCCTGCAGATACATCTAAGTACTAAAGGGCAGCAGAATATGCCAACCCAAAATATGCCACTTTGGCATAAGGACTGCTTTGACCTGAAGGACACTAAGAAGAAAAGCTCTCTGCTCTCCTATGTGCCTAAAAGCAGGACATAAATTTGTAAAAGTGTCCCGCCTTCCCTCTCTACCAGGAAGGACAAGAGTTAATCACTGGAGGCAACTCTAGACCTTTATCAGCTCAGGGACAGCACCAGCAGAAACTACGTAACAAACTTTACTAACTAGCCCTTATCTAAGTTCCCCCACATATCTACCTTCCCAAAATTTGCCACCCCAGAAACTCAAAGTCCTTTTCGTCTTGTTACTTCTCTATTTATTGTTCTTTTGTTAAGATGCTATATAAGCCCATGTTCTACTACCACCTTAAGTTACTCATTACTGAGTGCTCCTGCATGTAAACGCAAGGCAATAAACTTGTTTTGTTTTTCTCCTTGTTAATCTGTCCTTTGTCTAGACAAGCCCCAGCTGGAGAACCTAGGAGGGTAGAGTACAAAAACATATGTGCGTGTGTGTGAATGGGTGTGTATTTACGTGTTTGCAGTACTGTATATAATAACAAAAGACTGGAAATATTCCAAGTATCCATCAATAAAGGATTCCATCCACACACTGGGATACTATGCTCTGAAAACATAAATACAGAGGAAATGCTACATGCTGATATGGAAAGATCTCAAGGGTATGTTATCAAAGTAGGAAAGAAAATCAAGACGTGGAATAATGTACACAATTTGCTATTTTTTGTGTAAGGAAGAGGAAAGAATATGAATATATATTCATATTTGCTTACATTTACATAAAGAAACTTTGAAAAGATAAACAAAAAACTAATAAACATAGTTGCCTACAGGGGATGCGGGTAGAAGGGGAAATAGGGCGGTCAAGTGTAAGAGCAAACCTTCTCAATGTGTATTTATATTATTTTGATTTTTGAACCATGTGAATATATTATCTATTCCAAATTAAAATTAAAATTATTTTAAAAAGTAAATAGAACATTAGAGAAAATAGTTAAAGCAATGTATAAAAACCATTGTTTTCACTTTAAAACTGAACTGGATTCTTTACTTTTTTTTCTACATACTAAAAACTCAAGATAAATAATTTTGGTTCTTTCAGAATTTGAGCCCCATCAAATTACTAAGATACCTATTTTGACAATGAATAACTACTGAGAAATATATTATTAAAGAAACATAATAACATATGTCTTGGGACTACTACTTAATACAGGCTTTTCAGACAACAAATATACAAACTGATAAGTTCTCTGTACAATTATTAAAAACTACTTATTTTTTCCAAATGGCTAATTAAAATGAAAAACCTCAACTGTTTCCCCCCAGTATGCTAGAAAGTTAGATCGATGTTATATTGAGACATTTCACATCCAGGTCAAATTCTGGATGAATGCTCGAAACGAGGTGGCTTGCAAAAAGGAGTCAATGATAAGCAAGAAAGAAGGGGGAATAAATGAACCCAGCAAAACAAACCAAAAAATTCACTAGAAAACCTGGCTTAATGATGCCCTGTATGAGAAAGAGAAAAAAACAAAACAGAATTCATACCAAACCTAACAGCTAAGATTTGTTGAGTGTTTACTATGTACCAGGTATTATGCTAACTCAAAGTTTTAATCACCAAGCTACATTTGCCTTTCAAGGCCAACGAACACAGAAAAGGGAGGGTTAAGTGGGGATTAAATTCACTTTAATTTAGGTTGAGTATGGATATATATGGAAGAGGACAGAAAACAAAAGAAAAACTTGTCAAGAAAGCCCATTAAAAAACAACTGAGAAAAAAAAAAAAAAAAAAACAACTGAGGGGCTTCCCTGGTGGTGCAGTGGTTAAGAATCTGCCTGCCAATGCAGGGGACACGGGTTCGATCCCTGGTCCAGGAAGATCCCACATGCCGCGGGGCAACTAAGCCCATGCGTCACAACCACTGAGCCTGCGCTCTAGAGCCCGCGAGCCACAATTACTGAGCCTGCGCATCACATCTACTGAAGCCCCACACGCCTAGAGCCCGTGCTCCGCAACAAAGAGAAGCCATCGCAATGAGAAGCCTGCGCACTGCAACAAAGAGTAGCCCCCCGCTCGCCACAACTAGAGAAAGCCTGCATGCAGCAATGAAGACACAATGTAGCCAAAAATAAATTAATTTTTAAAAAAAGAAAATTTCCTAAAAAAAAAAAAAACAATTGATTCCTTTGATAAATGGGAGCTACAAGAAGATGTTAGAATTATGAGCATATGACGCTAAACTTGTTGGAAAAGGTTTAATAACAGCACATGATCCTTACAGTTGACTGTAATTCAGAAATAAGGTACTTTTTAAAAAAAATACAAATACGTACAGATAAAAACACGTGGTAAAATGTTAACTGTTGGTCACTGTGCTATTCTTTCTACTTTTCTTTATGCTTCAAAACGTTCATGTAAAAAATTTGAGAAAAGTAACACTTCATTCATATCAGTATTTATGGTTCACAACATTTCTCTTCAAGGAAAGAAAAAAAGGAACATTTAGTTTAGGGAGGCACAAAAAAGCAAAGAAAACTTAAGTGGAGGAGACTGTCTTGAAAAAGGCAGGAAAAAAATACATTTTTCAGAGACAGGAGCAAAAACAGAAAAGATAAAGAACTAGAGATATAACATATCCATCTTGTAAATACTGACAGCAGATATATTCCAAATACAAATCTAATAAGCCCTAGCTCATCATTACTTCTGGTTCTTCTTACACTTGTACTGTTAAAATGCAATATTTTTGAAAACTGATGGTGCATCATTTTATTAAGGAGAAAAAGGCCATCTTCTTTGCTCCATAAACACAAAATGTTGTCATTTTTAGATTTGTAAAAACCAATTAAAGGGCTTCCCGGGTGGCGCAGTGGTTGAGAATCTGCCTGCTAATGCAGGGGACACGGGTTCGAGCCCTGGTCTGGGAAGATCCCACATGCCGCGGAGCAACTAGGCCCGTGAGCCACAACTGCTGAGCCTGCGCGTCTGGAGCCTGTGCTCCGCAACAAGAGAGGCCACGATAGTGAGAGGCCTGCGCACCGCAATGAAGAGTGGCCCCCGCTCACTGCAACTAGAGAAAGCCCTCGCACAGAAACGAAGACCCAACACAGCTCAATAAATAAATAAATAAATAAATAATAATTAAAAAAAAAAAACTTAAGTCTACTTTAAAAAAAAAAAAAAAACCAATTAAAATGTTCAACCTAATGACGGTTTTCATTTCTACATCATTTATTTCCTCCCAATTACCCCTGTATCCACCTCTGACTTCAGCATTTGTTCACTAACAAACTGCATCAAATAAATTTTGCTGCAGAAACATCATAAAAGAAAGAATACGGTTGCACATCCTTTTAGCAACACAGACTAGGTCCAGGTTCTTGCTGTAAAATGTTACATGATAAAATCCTTCCATCTGAATAAGTAACTGAATAAGAACAACCTATTTCCTTTGGGATCTAACAAATATGTTCACCAATTCCTGAGTCTGTGAAAATTCATGTAGAATATCATCTCCAGACTCATTCTTTAAGAGTTCACTTACATGATCAATTTCACCACATCCATACAGCAGTGTATCTACATTCACCTTCTGATTTGTCTCATAATTATGAATATGTTCCTCTGTCAGTTTTCTTCTCTTTGCCATTATGGACAGAAAAAAATTTTTTTTTTCATTCTCAACTGTGGTTAATGAAAGGTACAAGGAGAAAAATAAAAACTACAAAAACAGTGACTCCAAACTTCTTTCACACTTCCTTGAAAGATAATGCAAAACTCTGCACAATGTATGAAGAAAAGAATGCTACATATGATGATTTATTTCACCACTGCACCAGCCTTCTAGGAAACCCTATCACTGTTCCACTTATAAATTTTAGTCTTTTTATTTTAGTCTAGTTGGGAATACATCAATTCTTGTTATTCACAGTAGTTATGTTCCATAAAGTCACCACAAATACTTATTTAGCAAATACTGAATGACTGCCCCTAGGGAAAATACAAGATTAGGTTGCTACAAGCCTCTGATCACAACATTTCATCAAATGATCAATTCATAACCTTGTGTTATGTGCATTTCCATTTAAAGACATCTTAATTATATTGTTGATTCATTAACATTGAATTCACAGCCAACAGCACTGTAAACTCATGCCTCAATGAATTTTTTTCTACGACACATCATAGCCTTCTTGTGCTTAGGAACACTAGATAGCACCTCAGCAGTATGCTTGGGGGCCATTTTAAACACTGAAATCACCAACAAAAAGTACAAAAATGCAAAAAATGTGGCACTAAATATACCACAAAAAGGACGTAACAGGAAGGCAAAACAGTGCTTTGTTGAACCTCAGCTGGGAATCTACACATCGGGAGACTCATGTATTTTGCCCTGCATGTGTGCATGTCCAGGAATGACCATGAAAAGCTCTGTGAGTATTGACTGACTATGACCCAGACTGATTTATCAATAATAACAGTACACATAAACACTTCTTCCTAGACAACCAATCACAAAATATACAAGATGGTCTATTAAGTCTTTTGCTAAGCGGGTTTTAACCTGATAATAAGATATAATCACCAGTAACAACATGCTCTGCGAACCTTGTAAACAGTAAAAAAAAATGTGTTTTGGGTATAAAGGTAATACGACAGACACACCATTAGTAACATATTCACAACTAGCATCTCTTAAAAGTTGCATCTTATTCGAAATTCTAAAACAGCTATTTGAAGGAAAATATAAACATTATCATTACCCTGTATCCTCTTTCATCTACAGATCTCAAAACCTTGTTGTTATGGGATAAATTGGGTTACCCCCAAATTCATATGCTGAAAGTCCTAATCCCCAGTACCCCAGAATGTGACCTTATTTGAAAAATGGCCATCAAGGATGTAATTGGTTAAGATGAGGTCACACGGAGCAGGGTAGGCCCTTAATTTGACTTGTGTCCCAATAAAAGAGGAAACATCGTCACAGACAAGCACACAAAGAGAATGCATGTGAACGATTGCTTGCAAACCACCAGGAGCTAGGAGACAGGCCTGGAATGGATCCTTCCTTCATAATCTTTAGAACGAACCAACGCTGAGGACACCCTGATGTTGGATTTCTAGCCTCCAGAACTGTGAAACAATACATTTCTGTTACTTAAGCCACCCAGTTTGTGGTACTTTGTTATGGCAGCCCTAGCAAACAAATACACTTAAATAAATATTTTTGGGTTCAAAACATTCCTGTCAAGTTACCCAAGTACTACCATCTGTGTTTTAAAGGTGATCCACAGAAATAAATAACTTATTCTGAATAATTCAATCACAGATAAACTTGATTTTGAAATTTAGAAGTTTCTAGTTCGAATTACATTAATTCCATACCAAACAACTTTTTAAATGGCAAAAAAAATTTACACAAAATTGGCAAAAGACACATTTCTCTAAACGATCTTTAAAATACAAGCTCAAAAAAAAAAAAAAAAGCTTTTTAGAGAGCAAGAGCAAGTTGGCAATGCGTTTTACAATTCTAAACATGCATGTCCCCTGACCCAGAAACTTTCCTTCTGGGAAACAACAACAACAACTACAGGAAATAACGTGACTTCCAGTAACAGGTAGGTAAATAAATTATGGAATATCCATGTAATAGAAACTGGTGCTTCTATTAAAATGAATGTCTATACAGTATAACATGAAAAGATAAAAATACGTTAAATGAAAAAGAGAACCACAGAACTTTATGTATATGTGTACAGATTACGTATTTTAATACAGGTATAAAAGATATGAAAATATAAAGAAATAGTAGTAGTCATCTTTAGGATGTAGGGAAAAAGTGGCTTCCACTTTTCAAATCATGTATTTCTGTAACTTTTAAGAAGTTATAGAAATGTACTATTTTGGTAATCAGGGAAAAAAAGAATTTTTTTTTTTTTAGATATAGGCAGTCCCCAAATTATAACTGACCCCAAACCCCACAGGAACAAATGTGCTTTGTTTCTCCAAATCTAAATACTAGGGAAATAACTAACCTGGTCTGATAAATTTTCTTCTCTAGGAAACAGTGGCTATAGTCAAGTATTATTTATATTTCAAATGTGATACATAGTTAAGTTAAATGCTGCTCACAAATATCTATCTTAAGCTTTCTGGAACCAACAAAGCAAGAGAGCTAAACAAGCCAGGATAAGTGATGCGTGAAGATAAATTCTGACACCCAAATGTAAAACTCCAATGAATTTTTCTACAGAAAATGCTATAAAGCTCAGTTAAATATAATTATTGACAGAGTATTACACTTAGGTATAATGTGTTTTAAAGACTGGTTTGAAAACCTATTTATGATATCTAGCAGTATTTCCATGAGCAAAGAAAAATTCAGAGTTTTTAAAAACACAATTCAGGGCTTCCCTGGTGGCGCAGTGGTTGAGAATCCGCCTGCCAATGCATGGGACACAGGTTCGAGCCCTGGTCTGGGAAGCTCCCACATGCTGCGGAGCAACTAAGCCCGTGCACCACAACTACTGAGCCTGCACTCTAGAGCCCGTAAGCCACAACCACCGAAGCCCACGCGCCTAGAGCCCGTGCTCTGCAACAAGAGAAGCCACCGCAATGAGAAGCCCATATACCACAACTAAGAGTATACCCCACTCGACGCAACTAGAGAAAGCCTGCGTGCAGCAACAAAGACCCAACGCAGCCAAAAAACAAAAAAGCAGCTCCATATCAATTACTTACTAAATGTTTAATCCAGCCAGAATCCTCTGCCTACCATGCCTCACTAGTTGCTGTAAATATAGATTTTCCTCTTCCCTTCTCTCTGAGTAACTCAAAACTCCAACTAGAGCAATGCAAAGTTCACTTATATCCATCTCTAGAAATTTAATGTTCACAAGATGCTATATTGTGAAATTAAAAAGGTACTGTGTAACTCCATTCTTGTATAAAAATATGTCACATACAGCCCCAATATATATGCAGAGAAAAGACTGCAAAAATAAATACTAAATTGTCAACACTGATTATCTACAAGTGTTTTTTTTCTTTTAGGTTCTTTAATTGTTTAATTGAACAAGTGAATGTGTAGTTGATGTATTTTACAATGCTGAATTTTTAAAAGATGAAGACATTAGTCACTTGGAATTAGTGAATAACACCAATAAATAATTCAGAATGCTTTTTTTTTTACTTTAAATAATCATATTGCTAATTTTGTGATAGAGATAACAAATAACCAAATGGCTACTTCACTCAAGGCAGCATGTTATTTCCCTATTCCTAAAGTAAAATTATTGTTTACTGACACTTTTTAAAGGATGTCTAATATAATCATATAATGATCATCATAAAATATATTCTAAAAAATTAAGAATTAAATAAAACTAAAACATAAAATATTTAATGAAAATGCTTATTCTCTAAAATTATCACCAATAATTACCAATAAGAATTTGGAATGGTACAACTCATAGTCATGAAAACATTTTAATGAGTTCTTTGATAAAACCAAAACTTAACATACAGTAACTTACATGTCTTGGTTGACAGCCCACAATAATGTTCATATGGAGATGTAACTAGATTAAAAAATTATTTATAACAGATATGTTTACAAGCCCATATCCCTTTTATGCATTCTTACCTACGTACAGGTATACAGGTAACATACACAAGACGATTATGTGCCTGGCACTGTGCTAAGCCCTTTGTTTAATCTCATTTAATCCTCATAACACCATGAGACAGGTATACCATCATCCCTACTTCACGGATATATATATAAACATTTCCCTATTGATTGAACTGTTGTCCTTTTGTTAATAATACTTAAACAACAAGGTTATGTTTTAATAATCTATTTTCAAAACATACTTAAAACTGTATAAATACTTGGGGCTTTACATTATTTTTTCTTCAGAACAGTCCTTTCTTGATGGCTAGGAACTGCTGAAATTAACTGCTTTGAAGGGGAAACTCCAACATAAATATACTATCAATCAAATAGCTGCTTTACTTCAATTTCTTTTTAAGACTAGCAAGAATGAACCCTCAGAATATACTGCCAGAATTTTTGTTCTGTGCTTTCTTAGATTCTTTTTAGTATATTTGGCATTCATTCATCACAGAGACAATTAACTATATTCTTACTTTCTATATTCTTGATGCTGACATAGGAATGGTGGGGGGGAGGGGCTTATAGACACCAGAAGAGTCGGAGCCTCCCAGGACTAGATAATTCCTAAAGATAACAACTTGCCTACCAACACCTGCCTTTCATATGCAAACTGACCAATCCAGAGTTTATTCCACCAACTATCTCCTTATCTAACTCTCACACACCAAACCCATATTTCCCTTACCTTAAATCATCCCAGGGCCAGGTACCAGGAAACAAGAAACCAACCCTATAGACCAAAGCCTGGAGGAATTAATCAAACTAGCCAATCCTAAACTGTTTATTCTGCCTAGTTTGCCTTTCCCAGGAAAACCTCAATAAGGCTACAACCCTAAAATCTCCCCTGAGCCCTTGTTTTCTGCCTCCTGACTACCCTGGTATCTTCCCCTGCAGCTCTGTGTGGCATGCAGTGACCTCCTCTCTCTGGAACCAGTGAGCATAATGAACTTCCAAGCCACATTCTCTCCTCCCTTTATGGCCACAATGACTTTACCATACCATATCCAACAAATCCAACATGTACATTCTTAGAACAGTTTACAAATTTAAAAATTTAAATTTAAAGGTCAACTTATCACTTTGGGAGGGGCAGGTTTAAAAGTATGAATAAGCAGAATTTAAGTGTCTGTTCCTCAAAATATCAGTACACAAACTATACCTTCTGTTATACACTGTATGTTTGTGTCACCCCCCTCCCCCAAATTCATATGCTGAAATTCTAGCCCCCAGTGTTATGGTATTAGGAGGTAGGGCTTTGGGAGGTAATTAGGTCATAAGGGTGAAGCCCTCATGATTAGTGCCCTTTCTTAGACAGCTCCCTCACCCTTCTACCATATAAGGACACAATGAAAGGATGGCATCTAAGAACCAAGAAGCAAGTCCTCACTAGGTAACAAATCTGCTAGCACCTTGATCTTGGATTCCCCAGCCTCAAAAACCGAGAGAAATACAGGTTTGTTGTTTAAACCACCCAGACTATAGTAATTTTGTTGTAGCAGCCTGAATGGACCAAGAAATGTTCTAATTAATTACTCTTCAGTAAATAAACTTTTGAAAATAAACGATGAATCTAACTCCCATCATTTATGTGCTTCTCACAAGAACAAAAAAGGCATCTATGTTTTTTCTGTTATTACTATATCTTTAGAGTCTAACAGTAAAGGAATCGAATTTATTTTATATCTTGCTCCGATATAACATTACCTCTAAACAAAACAAACATACATTTTCGGGAAATTTTGGTGTAATTTTTGAATATGAGCTCCAACAAGGTAACTGAAGACTAAACATAAAGAAGTACTTTCATGGTTAGCACAATGTCTAGGACAAAGTAGACATTCTCTGTTGAATAAATGCCTGAATTTCAGTTGTAAATGAAAAGATATGTATTGTCTATCTCAAGGAACATATAGAAACAGCATATAGCCACTTCAGTGTAAGGCTTACCTAAAATTACATTCTCACACTAACATTAATGGCTTTTTTCTTTTAAGAAAACATTTATTGAGCACTTACCACATGCCAGGCATTGTTCTTTGCACTTCATGTGATATCTCACTTAATCCCTTACAACCACCCTTGGCATGACTATCCTAATTTTACAGAAAAGAATACTTAACAGAGACTAAGCTATGTGCCCAAGATAACATAGCTAAGAAGTGAAAGAGCCGGGATTTGTATCCAAGCACTCTAATTCCAGAGCCTACCCTTTTATTTTTAAAAAATTAACAGATAATATGTCTACATTTTATTTTAAATACATGTAGGGAAAAATCTGTGTCTATCATCCATGTCTTCTACCAGTCTAGTTCTCACCCCTCATCTTACCTCTGCACCAAGAATAAATACCATTATTAGTTGGATATATTCTTCCAGGGTTTTTCTTAATATGTCTATAAGCGAATACAAATGTATATTTGTCTTTTTTTTTAATCCAAAATACAGCTTTATACACAATGTTCTACACCTTGCTCTTTTTACTTAATTTATTTTAGAGCTCTTTCTATATTAATATGCAAAAAACTCCTTCATTCTCTTCATAACTATATAGCATTACACTGACTGAATTATTTTACCAGTTCCCAACAGACTGTCGTAAGATTGTTTCTAATATTTGCTATTATAAACAATGTTGCAGTAACACTCATTTTGTATATGTACAAACGTAGCTATCAAATCAAGAGCTATACTCTTGGGACTTCTTGGAGAAAGGGTTTGTGCATTTGTAATTCTGATATATGCTGGCAAAATAACCCTCATAAGGGTTTATCAATTTACACTAACAACCTATGAACACTTATTTACTGACAGCCTCACTATACAGAGATGGTACCCCAGTCATACACAGTCTTCTGCATTTCTCTTAGTATGAATGAGTCTGAAGAGTATTCACTATTTAAAAGTCATTTGTATTTCCTTTTCTGTGAAGTGCCTCTTCCTATCCTTTGCCCATTTTGCTACTGTCTTCTCCTTATCTCATCAATTTCTAGGAGTGCTTTATATCTCGGAGACTTGCATTTTGATTTCAATATAAATATTAAAATTCATAAATATTTCCTATTTGTCTTTTAACTTTTACAGTGACTTCTACATAGCAAAATTATTTTTACTTCCATGCAGTTTACTTTATCTTTTCACAATTCAGAAAGGATTCCCTGACTCCAAAATAATTTTTAAAAAATTAGTCCATGTTTTCTTTGAGCACAATTATCATTGTAGCCTTTACATTTAAATATGTGATTCATTTGGAATTTATCCAATACATACATGGCGTGAGGTATTAATCCAACTTTTTTATTCCCTAGATGATGCTCCTACTTATACGAAGATCATTTATTGACTATCCCTCACTTGAATTTTTTTCTCCGTTGATTATAAGTTTATGTCTGGTCTTTCTATTCTATTTTATTTAATATGTTTATTTGTGGGGCAGTTTTAACTACCAAGGCTTTAAAATTAAAATATGTTACTATCTATTTATATATATATATATATATTTCGCTCTCGTTTTTCAGAGTTTTCCTGGCTACATTGGTTTATTTTTTCCATATGAACTAGAGAATCCATTTGTCGAGTTCCTGGAGTCGGGGGGGGGGATACACTTGCTATTTTTATTAGGATCATATCAAACTGATATTAATTTTAGAGAAACTGACAGGTCTATGTAGGTTGAGTATTCCTACCCACAAATGTGGTTTCAATTTTTCAAGTTTTTTCTATCCCTCATATGTGCTTTCAAGTCTTCTTCATATTATGTCTCACACATTTCTTAGGTTACGCCTAAGTCATTTTGTCTTTTTCTTGGTATTGTAAATGCTGCCTTTGCTTTGATTGTTGACATCTAATTGAATCTCGTTTCCACTAAGTTTTGTTTTTTAATTGAGGTGTAGTTGATTTACAATATTATCTAAGTTTCAAGTGTACAACATAGTGATTCACAATTTTTAAAGATTATACTCCATTTATAGTTACAAAATACTGGCTACATTCCCTGTGCTGCGCAATATACCCTTATAGCTTATTTACTTAATACATAGTAGTGCCTCTTAATTCCCTACCCCTATCTTGCCCCTCCTTCCTTCCCTCTCCTCACCTGTAACCACTAGTTTGTGCTCTGTACCTCTGTTTCTTTTTTGTTATCTTCACTAGTTTGTTTTATTTTTTAGATTCTAGAACTTATAGGTAAAGCACCTAAACTTTCCTCCAATCGTCTTCAGAAACTCCTAATTCTGCTCCTTAGGGTCTCTTTTAGCCTTACCCTATCCCTTCCTCACTTGCATTTCTCTTTCACAGAAGCAACATCATTCTCTCAGAGGGCACATTTCCCAGGGGCTCTTGCCTACATACCAGCACATATACAATTTATAGTTACAATTATTTCAGCTATTAGTGAAATCAAGAACTTCTATGTGACTGCATCTTATGATTTCAAAACCTTTGTTTCCTTGGGGACTTCCCTGGTGGCGCAGTGGTTAAGAATCTGCCTGCCAATGCAGGGGACACAGGTTCGAGCCCTGGTCCAGGAAGATCCCACATGCTGCGGAGCAACAAAGCCCATGTGCCACAACTACTGAGCCAGCACTCTAGAGCCCGCAAGCCATAACTACTGAGCCTGCGCTCTAGAGCCCACGAGCCACAACTACTGAGCCTGCGCTCTAGAGCCCACGCGCCACAACTACTGAAGCCCGCCCGCCTAGAGCCCGTGCTCCGCAACAAGAGAAGCCACCGCAACGAGAAGCCCGCGCACTGCAACGAAGAGTAGCCCCCGCTCGCTGCAACTAGAGAACGCCCGGGTGCAGCAACGAAGACCCAATGCAGCAAATATAAATAAAATAAATAATTTTTTTTTTAATGATGAAAGGTTAAATAATCATTAAAATATCCCTAAACAGTATTTTAAAACCATGGGGAAATATTTACTAAAGTGTTATTCAATTATTACTGAAAAGAAAAGTTGAGAAAGAAGAACATATTCCCAGTCCATAATCAGAAACATATATGAGTATAGAAAAACTGTCAAATGACAGCAGTATTTATCTGTGCATGATGGCATTATGGTTGATTTTTATTTTCCCTATATTTCCTGATTCCCCTCCCAAGAATATGTAATAAGGGACTTCCCTGGTGGCGCAGTGGTTAAGAATCCGCCTGCCAATGCAGGGGACACGGGTTCAAGCCCTGGTCTGGGAAGATTTCACATGTCGTGGAGCAACTAAGCCCGTGTGCCACAACTACTGAGCCTGCGCTCTAGAGCCCCCAAGCCACAACTACTGAAGTCCGTGTGCCTAGAGCCAGTGCTCCACAGCAACAGAAGCCACCACAATGAGAAGCCCGTGCACTGCAACGAAGAGTAGCCCCCACTCACCGCAGCTAAAGAAAGCCCTCATGCAGAAACGAAGACCCAACGTAGCCAAAAATAAAAATAAATAAGTTTCAAAAAAAGAATATGTAATAAAACTATGAAAAACTAAAAATGTGTTATTTCAGAATAGTATGACACCCAGCAAAGGAATAAAATGAAACTAAACTTAGATATTAATAAAGAAATAAGGTATTTTAAAATAACGTGAAAAACACATTACTAAAGAATTACAGAATGTTTTCCTTATGGCCAAGAAAAGCTAAAATAAAATTCTGCCATACTAGAACTGAAGAAAAAAGAGTAATTCCAGGTAAATAAAATATTATGGTTTAAAGAAAGCCACCAAAATTCAAGAAATTTCCCTTTTAACAAAATTAACTCCAGTAATACAACTGTACACAGCACAGATTTTTCTAGCAGATAAAGTAATCACAACAATTCATTAAGATATAAAAATAATTATTGCCTTTTAAGTTCCATCAGCATGGGGAAAAAAAAAAGCCATAGAAGCTGAAACAAGATAAACCATGGACTTTTTAATATGGATTCTTTATTAATGTTTCCCACTTTTCTACTCACTTAACACAATCCTAGTCCAAAGAAACCCTATAACAATGGCTGAATACATTTTCTCTATTAGTTTTAATATGTATCCCAAGTAGCTGATATGCCTTACCGCCTAGGAAATCTTAATATCTATGAAGTGAGACTTGATTTATTTCTTCAAAGCAATTTTAAAAATACATGGGGTTTGTGAGAAATGAGCTTTAACAACAGTGCTACACTCATATGACATATCGGGGACATGCAACCCAAAGAATACAGTCGGCCCTCCTTATCCGTGAGTTCCGCATCTCAGCATTCAACCAACACGTGGATGGAAAATACAGCTGACCCTTGAACAAGATGGGTTTGAACTGCAAGGATCCACTTACACATCAGTTTACTTCAATAAATATAATGCCTGTATTTTCATTTTACAGATCTTTGTGTAAGGGAAAGTTTATGCTCAGAGATCACAAAATGTGTAATATAAAACTAGGGTTTGAGTTCTGATTCTATCCAAACTGTTTCAGCTTCTTGCCCTTGGGTGAGCCACTTTCAATCCCTTTGTTTTTAAGGCAAAGATAGCAGTATGGAGCCTTTCACTTGCATGGGGGATCAGTACCCCTAACACCCATGTTGTTCAAAGGTCAACTGTATTTGGGGAAAAAAAAAAAAAAAATTCCAGAAATTTCCAAAAAGCAAAACTTGAATTTCCCATGCCAGCAGCTATTTACATATCATTTACATTGTACTTATAGCTATTTACATTGTATTAGGTATTACAAGTAATCTAGAAATGATTTAAAATATATGTGTAGGTTATATGCAAATACTATGCCATTTTATATAAGGGACTTGAGCATCCATGGATTTTGGTATCTTCGAGGGTCCTGGAACCAATCCTCCACAGATTCTGAGAGACGACTGTACTTATACTAAGGTGATAGAACCTAGACCATCTTGGCTATCATTTGTAACAAGAATCCTGAGTAACTGCTCAAACTGTGAAACTTTCCATACTCCTGTTCTTTCAAGGAACATATGTGGCTCACTTCCAATCAGATAAAAACACTAACATACCAAACACACAGAGAAAATCATTGGTTCCAAATCAATTAAAGAAGGCTCTATTTGTTAGACTGTTCAGATTAGGCATCTACTACTATCATTGCTTCTCTGTGGGTTAATGGTTTTATAAAGCATTCACCAAACCAATGCATCCTACAGAGAGATAGATGGCAGACTTGATACAACATAATTAATCCAAATTCCAATGTTAGCCACCAAATCAGTTGTGCCTGGCAGTTACTATGGACCTTGGATAGTAGCACAGCACAGCATTAGACAACAAAAGGATAGAGAATATGATATATAACAGAGGAAAGAAGACTGTGTGTTACCACAGTAAGTTTTTGTTCCTTTGTTTAAATATTCTTCATACCACACAAGGTTATAAATGAAATACCAAAGTGGTATCACAATGCAAGCATCTTGATAAAATAATGATTCATTTCAATAGGCCATCAATAGAATGGCAAAAAAACAATCTTTGCATTAGTATTTGATCTGCCTCAAATAGAAGATACTACTGTAAATAATTCTAAACATAAGCACAATTTAGTGAATAAGGTAGGAGACTGGTAGACTTAAATTTTCAGATTCAATTTATAGCTGTTCACCAGTCACCTGCTGTTTTGACAAGTTACTTACCAACTTGTGCTGCCATTTCTCCGTAAATTTATCCCCTAAGATGAGGATAATTCTTGCAAATTGTGTCACAAGCATTTTGAAAGGAACCATGAGTTATTGTGTAATGCTCTTGAAATTCCTCAGATGTAGGGTCCTACACAAAGTAAAGTATTATTATACATCTCTCTAACAGTAGTCATCTGTTTGCATTATGATTTTTTTTCCCTACCCTCAACACTGTGATTCTTGGACACTAACCTTTCTCAAAGTAAAGCATCCAAAGCAAGCCTCCATTCCTGAACCAAGTAATTATTTTTTCAAGTCTTCATATCATCCACATCCTTCTCTTCCTTAAAAGGTATTATGAAAATCAGGAGTTATAAAACATAATGAGCTTCTTTGGTTCATTAAGGAATATATGGGATTATCTGAATTTTTTAATCCACTCTTATATGAATAATTTTATTTCCCACATATATACATTTATTTTGCTATACTGCTTTTTAAATTTCAACTATATTTTAAGGAGTTCATTTATAGATTTATGTTTTATGAACAGAGAGAGCAGGTCAGAAAATGAAGAAGCAAGAAAGGCAAGCAAATTACTGCTATATGACCAAAATGTTTTTATTGGAATGATCAACAGTAGAAATTACCATTTTGGGCCACAAAAAAAAGAATCAATGCTCATAATATTTTTATCTTCAGTAGAAGAGTTGAGCACAAGCTACAAAAAATTTTATCATACTATTCAAAACTTTATCTATTACTGGCTTTGCAATGAAGTCAGTCTTCAGTTCAAGAATAAAACATATATATTTGAATTTTTAGTTTGTGTTGATACAATATTACATCTGAAACTAGAATTCTCAACCTTCTTACACGGTTCCTAAAATGGCTTCTCTTTGAATTTATGCACAGGGAAGGGACTGGGGAGGGATTAAAAAAATATGATGTCATCATTATATACGTTTAGTCATAAAATAGTAATTTTTAAGAGTTTTTTAAACCCTCAGAATTACATTAAAATAATGACGTAAACTAGTTTCCTCCTTGAATAAATATTCCTCTACCTTCTAAATATGGCAGGGGCAAAACTTTGTGGGAAAAAGATAAAACCACAGGGTTTAGAGTGTTCTCTTAATATTTGCTACTCTAGTGGTTAAGCTCTTTTAACTTCAGTTTCCTCATATGAAAAAGAGGGACCATAACACCTGCCCTAGCTAACAAGCAAGACTGTTGTGAGGATTAAATAAGATACATAATCTATTCAAAAGAACTTTGTACACCATAAAATGCTATTAAAACAGTCATTTTTAACAAACTGTATCACATTATTTGCAAATTATGGACATAAAATAGTTTAGCACTGTTTCTAACACAAAACAAATGGAAACAGGTGTGTAAAATATATATTTAGGTCCATGGACACCAAATTTTACCTATGGCTGGCTACACAGTGAGTAAATAATCTTATTAAGAAAAGTACACTTTCTAAATGTGATCTTAAAATTTCCAGAAGCAAATTTGGAAGTACAAAAATAAAACTAACAGTTTATTTAGGTGGACTGACCTAGCACTTTGAAGATTAAATATACTATTTACCTGTTAGCTACGAATTAAGGAAAAAATTGAGAGCCTCTAGATTTTAAAAGGTTTAAAAAAATTCCTATGAAGGAAAAATACATACATGAAAGTGAAATAGATGTTCACTTCTCTGGAAATAGTTCAGAAAGAGCTAGTAGTGACAGCAAGGATTATACATATACAAGAGAACGGAGATGAACATGGACGTAATCTGCACTCTTGGTATAATAAAGGAAATGAGTGAAATCTTCCCATGTGGTTACTAGAATGTCCAGAATGGAAACTTCTCCCAACAGGCCATAGGTCAAATCTATTTACTACACCGTAGTAAGGCTGAGTCCTCCAGTAAGTTACCATGACTCTCAAGAACAGCTTATCCTTAATGAATGAGGCGACCTCTTTCTCTTTTACTCCTTAATATTCAGTATGCTTATAAAGCCAATCTCTATAAGAAAACAATTCTTAGCTTTCTGTTTGCTTTCTTCATGACACAAGTTTAAAGCTCTGATGAGGTGAACTATGTTTATTACATGGTCCTAAAATTCAACCAGACTCATTCTGTTACCCAAAGACTTCAAAAGCAATTAAATGAGAACTCTGTATCTTCTAATTCATTCCTCAAACTCATAAATTAAAAAAAAAAAAAAGGCTAGAAAAGGAGTATATTTAAATCATTAAGGAATTATTCCAAAGGGAAATAATTTTGGTTAAAAACATTATTACATTTTCCACTCAATCCCCTTAAATCAAAACTGAGGTTAAAAGATTAAGTTCCTATCAGAGCAACTACCTCCCTTTGAACTTTTACTTTTTCCTACCTCTTTAACTAGGTACACTTCAATACATCATTGAATCTGGACTTCTAGCAATAAAAAGTTTTTCTCAGGATAAGGATTCTCTTCCATAAAGCTACTTCAGCTCTAGATTTATTTTCTTCTGGCTATTTATGTGACCAATCATTGAATTAAACTTAAGGCTTCAATTTCTCCCAGAAATCTTCAATTCTATCCCACAATGACATTTCCCATCATTTAAACTTCCCAGTCTCAAAATACATACCACATCATGTCAAATTTCAATTCTCTCTAGTTATTTCATTTACATATGCCTTAATGCCCAATCCAGGCTCTAAATTTTTCAAAGACAAAGTTTATGCCTTTCATTTTTCTATTCCATAGACTGTGATGTACTCTGGACAACAAGGCAATCCTAAAGAGGTATCAAAAATTAGGTAAACCCACCCTCCCAACTTTATATCGCCAAATATTGCTTCCAGGATGAATCAACAGAGTGATATAAATGTCACAACGTAATCATCAGAGTGTCAGCATGACCACAAAGAAGCCTCTTCTGGCTAGTTAAGTTTCTCAGAACCTCACCTATAGGGTTAAAAGCTGTTCCAGGCACTATAATAATCATTATACTATTAGTGCACAGTGTCTACCACCCTTGTGTTGGACACAGAACAGATGTTTAATAACATTTAAAACATGTAAATCTTAGTAAATTTCAGTAACTATATTGGCAATTTCTTTGTGCTAGCTTTGTACTTTCTACTGGCCCTGAAGCCTCTGACAAATTACTAAAGCAATACAGAGATATGTTCAGTTATTTCTGTGGGGCATGTTAAGTATAAGAATAGTAACAGCCCCAATACCATGAAAATCTCAACCTGAGGCAGCATTCCAGGCTAAGCAAAAAAGGTAAAGGATCCATCTGCCTCTGAAGCAGTGATAACATATACATATCAATAAATTACCATTCATGTCTAACAACATGACAACCTCAATGCCTAAGATTATGAAAATCTGATAAGATTCCATAGAATATTCTTCATGAGGTAGAGTACAAGAAAACTACCATTTACCTTGAGTTTCACAATAATTAAACCTATTGTATTAAGCATCACTACTATTCATCCAAAAAAATTAAATTACAAATCAAGGCAGAAGAAAAGAGATTAAAACCCTATCAAGGAAGGATGAAAACTACTCCGTAATTTACAAGTTAGAAAAGTGAGGTTGGGCATGGTGGTGAGATGGTATGAAAAAAGAGTAACATACCTTAATTTAATACCTTAATATCTTATACTTACATTAGCCTCTCAAAAGTAGCCTAACAATAGAAACCACTTAAATAATGACGTGGTAAAGAAAGATAACTGCCATAGAAAATACTGAGGTGCCATTATTGTTAAAGTTAAAAGAAACTGTAAATCAGTACAGCTGTAATCTTACCTGAATTTACCATCTTAAGAATTAACTTTTAGTTAACACAACTGAAAGTGAAATTCACATAACAATTTTTCTAAGTGTGGTAATATTTGACTTTAAAATATGTATATCCAGGAAAACAGAACATGAAATGTGACCAAATTCCTCAAAATTCTCATTACCCTACAAATTATTTTAAATTTGGTTCGGATGGCTACTACATAATCAAGACATCTCATAGACACAAAACTTTTAATAGCTAGTGTTATTACTTGAAAGTAAGATACTAGGGAAATAAAAGATATTTCAAACTAAATGAAATCATGTATTTAAAATATAATAGGAAGAACAAGAGAATAATTAGGATTATATTTTTGGCAAGTAAGTGAAAGTAAAAAGCTTTCATCTTAATTTTCCCCCTTTCTGATATATGGAACACAACACAGTAAATTATGCATTTAAAATCTGCCCAGAAAAAAAAAAGACAAAGATAAAAAATAAAATCTGCCGAGGGTGGCTGAACAGTACTGATAAAAGAGGACCTACATACTGTATATTCTATACCAATATACTTAGTACCAAAGAAGATCTATACACTGCAGGGTGGTTTTCGCTATTGTTTTACATCACCATAATTATGTTCTGAAACCACAGCTTCATACAATAAGGGTTTATAATAGCAGTAGTTAAAAAAAGAAACCACAAAATAATTACTTAGAAGCATGCGAACTGCAAAGGATCTATTTAATGCCTGGTTTGCTTTTAAAGCTTGATAAAAAGAAAACATGGGTTTAGGACTAGAGAAATTGTTTGACATTTCAAACTTAAATGATATAATTATTAGAAATAGCAAACAAAAATTTTTCAACTTACCTGGTTTCTTTCTGGATTTTTCATGACCTAGCTGCCCTAGATCATTACATCCACATGTGTATACTGTTCCATCATCCAGAACAAATACAGTATGTCTGAGTCCACATCCTACATCTCGAACCTTTTTATTTATAAAAAAGTCACTTTTTCTGGGCTCTAGTACAATTTCTTCATCAATTCCACCCAAACCTAGCTGTCCAAAAGATGCATTTCCCCAGCACAACATGTTTGTAATTCTTTTGGTCTTCCAGTTTCAATAAAAGACTCCCTTCTGAAACACTGGCAAGTTGGAGGTATCCCTATGTCTGAGAAGATAGAAAAAAAGTTAATATGACTTCAAAGGAAACAATGTATAACTGCTCTTTCAAGTGCTAGGCTACAATAATCACTATGTAGTAAACATGAAATTTATAATGTGTTACAGAAGTACCATTCAATTTCAAAAACCAATCAGTTGTTATTTTTTAAATTATCATACAGAAATGTTTAGGAAAAATACATCACTCCCCATGATTCTTTGCAAAATCTAAATATTAACTAGTTTTGACTTTCTGTTGCCTCATAATAGACTAATCAAATTGAAATATTAAGTATCCTGATGAAGTTAATCTTTTTTTTCCTTTTTGCTTTGAATAGTTTCAGTGGGAGCAAGAAATATGACATCTATCCACTGCACCCCAAATCAGATATATACTCTGAAAAATTTAGCCAACTACAGAAACATAAAACCTTGCAATCTCCCTCCAGTCACAGAATAATTAGACTTTCTAACACCTACCTCCACATTAACAGAAAACTGAAGTTCTTATCTGTACTAGAAATAAAGCCAATAATGGAAACTTTGAGTTTCCCACAACTTAAAAGACTCTTCCAACTAACAGGCCCCAGATAAAATTACAGTTCTCTAGTTAAGCTCTGACCTTAAGAAAATCACCTCCAAAGATCATACTTTACAAATCAAAATATTAACACTCTGACCTCACTACTAATTTAACTTAAAAACTAAATCAGTGTACCTAATTATAATACAAAAGTATGCAGTTTAAAGATCAAGACTCTCCCCCAAAATTCAACATTTTCTATTTCGAGTGGGAACCATGACTGAAAAATATCTCCCCAAGGCGATCTACATCTATCTATACCCCTGAGATAATTATTTGAAGATGGAAAAAAAACTGCAAATAACTCTCGGCGCTGCCGAGTTTTCAAGAATAGAAATGCGGACTGGGACACAGAGTATGGTGGCGAAATCTGTAGAACTTTCCAGTACGGTGACTGAATATTTCTTCGCTTATATAGACACGGATAACAAAGAGTCCACTTCATCTAAATCTACACAAATTTTTAGATACATCGCGTTACTAAATAACACAATTACAGGAAGTCAGCCTTATTCCCGTGTAGGTACCCACATTCCTTACACAGAACCTAAGAAGTTTCAAAACCCAACTTTCCTAAGTGCGGGCTAGCAAGTGCGGAAGCTGTCTCATTCCATCCATGACCCATCCATTAAGAAAAGTTTGATTTCATTCTTTTGGGGCATCAGAACCCGATAGTTCCCGAGAGTTCTGCACTGTCTTCCCGGTTTTTGTTTTGTTTTTTTAAGGAGAGGACAGGACAACACCCCAAATTCCAACGCACGAGGTTTAACAATACTTTTCTTTAAAAAAGAGGGGTAATGGGAAAGGCGTCCTCTCGCCAGCAACAGGTAGGGGAAAGAGAAGCAGTTTATTCCCATCATTCCCTGAATATGCACTGAGATCAGCTGAGGGGGACCGGGAGAGAGAAATCATCGGCACACACCCAACCTCGCGGGCCGACCAGTCAACTACTGCAGCCGTCCGCTCGCAGCAGCCGCAGAGGCCAGCGGACGAGGCTCGGCACCTCGGCGGCCCTTGTCCCAGGGAGGCCCTTCCCCAGGGAGGTGCGACATTCCAGCCCCCGGGCCAGGGGGCCCGACACTGCCCTCGTTCCGCCCCCGCCCGAGGAAACGCTGAGAAAGCACCCAGCGCCAGGCCGGCCTGTATCCGCCCAGCCCCCTCCCTAACGCCGTCACACGCCCCCGAACCCACCGGGGCAACGACTCACCCTGCCCCTCAAGGCAGGAGAAGCCCAGGGCGGCTGGGGGCGGCGCCTCCCGCAAGAGGGAGGCAGCGCAGCAGCTGAGACAGGTCTCCAGCTCCCGGACCCTCCTCCTTAAGCCAGTGGCTGCGAACACCAGAGCTCCTCCGGCGTCGGTGAAGTTGCTCCGCTGCTCACCTCTTCGGCTCCTGTGAAACTTTACCGGGTTCCTCAGAGAAGAGCAGCCGCCACTGCTCTCTAGCCCAGAGCCAGCCGTCAGCAACCCGGATGGAGCGGGATGGGAAGGACAGGAGGCGAGCGAGGCGGAGAGCGCTAGGGGCGGGGAAGAGTTGGGGCAGGCACTGGGGAGAAGGGAGAGGGGGAGGAGGCAACGCGGGGGAGGGGTCGGGGTCGGCGTCGGCCGGAAGTGAACCAAGGAGCACGCGCGCGGGCCCGCCCACTTCGCGGCCCGCGCGCCTGCGCCGGAATCCTCCCAGGGCACTCCGACCCGGGCGCCTGCGCAGCGTGCTGCTTTGCGTAGCCGTAAGAGAAAAATTCCAAGCACAGAAGTCGGAATTTGCGAGACAAATGGAGGTGTTTGGTGTGTCTTGTCACAGCGTTTCAGCGTGCACTAGGGCCTTTTAGTGAAGGAAATCTCTTCCTTTTTTGGCTAGGTTGTCTTTTTGCTTATTGGTTCCAGTTTCTATTATTTTATTCCACTTTTATCCAAGGAGAATTTTAAGTAGCAGATAAAACATCACAAATACGGATATAAAGGTTGTTGAAGTCTTTTATTTTATCCCTTAGCCCCAACTAGAGCTATTCTGAGGATGCCAGATGTATTGCAGCAATGATGGAGCCTACTGTCATTAAATATCAACACCACCAGTTCAGGCTCCCGATAAAGTGTTGGCTGCCATCACTTTCTGCACTCTCCCTGGAAGATAAACTTATAACGCAGGGCCTCCTTCATTCAGAGGAAATTAAGTAATGTGTATGGCTAGAGTCCCTGCCTCACAAAAACAAACTCCGGATTTCCTAGGCCAGTCAAGGAGGAAAACTTGAAACAAGGCACTCTTGAAATTTTATGTCAGACTTTTCTAGTACCTTGACTTCAGAGTGAATGTTGAGAACCTAGAAAGAATTCCACAGTAAGCCATGTTTCTTTATCTCACTGAAAAATATATTTCAGATTGGAAAGTGTTTGTGCTAGATGATGTATGGGTTTTAGTTTCTTAGGGCTGCCATAACACTATACCACAAATTGGATGGCTTGAAACAACAGAAATTTATTGTCTCACAGTTATGGAGGCCAGAAATCTGAAATCAAAGAGGCAGCAGGATTGGTTGTCTCTTGGGGTCTCAGAGAATCTTCTCCATACTTCTCTCCTAGCTTCTGGTGGCTGCTGACAATCCTTGGCATTCTTTGGCTTGTAGATGCACCACTCAAATCCCTGCCTCCATCTCCATATGGTGTTCTTCCCTGTGTTTCTGTGTCCAAATGTCCCTCTTATAAGGACACTAGTCATTAGATTAAGACCCGCCCTAATCCATTGTGACCTCTTTTTAACTGGATTGCATCTACAAAGACCCTGTTTCCCAATAAGGTCACATTCTCAGGCACTGGAAGCTGGGACTTCAACCACCTCTTGGCAACCCAATTCAACCCACAACCTTATTTCTGTATATTACAGAAATAAGAATAAAAATGACAAGATACTTAAGCAAAGAAAGCATAATTTCAATATCAGGAGTGGTGATGTTGCCCATGAAACATACTTAATTCTTATTTTGATAGCTTCATTGCCCTTGTAGGGCTTTTGTTGTCTTTTAACCTTCAGGACTTGATGCCTCAGAATATATCATTAAAGGGGAAGTTATGGGATTTGGGTCTTTAAGATATGTAATCGATGCTGCAACAAATAAACACTAAAATATGAGTGTTAACATGATAAGAGTGTATTTTTTACCTTTGTAACATTCCAAGTGGGTGTTCCTAATGAGTCAAAACTAATTTCCAGGAACTTGGGGAGATGAGGGCACCAGGAGCTTCTTAAAACTTTTGTCTGGGAGGTGCCACATATCACATCTGCACACATAATGTTAGCAAGAACTACTACACCCCTAGATGCAAGGGGACTGGGAAACATAACCCCTGCTGAGTTCGCTGGTACTACTTTATACCATAGAAGAGAGAGCATGAATTAGTGGACAGCTATCTCTGCTACATGGATGCATCTCTCTCTAGAATATTTTTAAATATAGGTCTTGCTTGTAGAAAGTGGAAAAGACTTTTCTAGATATTCCTTTTAACCTTATAAATCTATGAAACTGTGATACAAGATCTCAGAAAATAGCCTGTGATTACCTTAAAAGTGAAACAAGTATAGCATCAGAAGTTTATTAGGATAATGTGAATTTGTTGTATAAAAGCAGCATGAGTAATTGGTGATGAGTATGGCCTGTGGTGCTGGTTTGTCTGGATTCAGAGCCTGAGCCTACAGGCCACTCAGACCTCTGTCCTTCTCTCCTCCCAAAGACACCTATAGACATTTACTAATGGTCTGTTTTACAGAAAATTACTTCTCAGTCACAATTTCTATAAATGGGGGAAGTTAATAATCCATACCTCACTGGGTTGTGAGGATTTAATAAGGTAACATGTACAGTGCCTTGAACATGGCCAGTATTTTGTAAATGTTAGCTTTATTATTGCTAACATTATCTCTCCTGAACTAACAAGTAGTTAGTCTTAGTAGTTAGTCCATATCACAAATAATGATATAATTTTTATTTAGTACAAAAGTAAAATATTTTTTACCTATCGTGTTATTTTCATTTAAAAAAATGCTCAGACTGTTGAGAGACCACTAAAACTAGCTATTCATCCTGTCCCACTCTTTCCCCTGCTCCCTTCCATATAGCCATACTGCTTGTGCTGTACCCCACCTGACTTCCTTCATTCAAGTCTCTGCTCATGTCACCTCCCCAGTCTTCCCTGATCACCCTATCCAAAAAACTAGCCCCTCACTCTCAATAACTTATCCTGCTTTATTTTCGCTTATATCTGTTATCACTACCTGATATTTATTGTATAATATTATATTTATTATATTACATATGTTATATATAGATAAATTTAAAATGATTATGTTGGGACTTCCTGGTGGCACAGTGGTTAAGAATCCGCCTGCCAATGCAGGGGACACGGGTTCGAGCCATGGTCCGGGAAGATCCCACATGCTGCAGAGCAACTAAGCCCCGTGCACCACAACTATTGAGCCTGCGCGCCCAGAGCCCGTGCTCTGCAACAAGAGAAGCCACCTTAATGAGAAGCCCACGCACCACAACGAAGCAACTAGAGAAAGCCTGTGCACAGCAACGAAGACCCAACGCAGCCAAAAATAAAATAATAAATTTATAAAAAATTAAAAGATAAAATAATTACGTAAAATCTATAAATATATATTATATAGGTAGATATATAAATGTTTGTCTTTTTCACTAGAAAGGAAACTCCGTAAAGGCAGGGACTTTGTCTGTTTTCCTAAGTGCTCTGTTCCTTAATACCTTGAACAGTTCCTGGCCTATAGCATGTGCTCAAATATTATTTATTGAATTAATTAATTAATGGTGCTGGCAACCTAAATTATTACAACCTTTTTATAAATAAATTTGGCAATATGTTTCAAGAGTCAGTAAATTTCATTTAACAATAGTTCATATTAATAGCAATAATTATTGTGAGACACTGCACAGAACTATTTACCTACATTATATCACTTCTGGACTCTGTCCTAAGGAAGTACAAGGTGCATTCAACAAATCTTTATTAAGCACCTACTATGTGCCTCTTTCCCAATTCTGGTAGGTGAGAGAGATAAAAACAAAAGGCAGGCAAATAAAACTGTGAACAAAGATATTTATTGTTATATTATTTCTAAAAGCAAAAATTAAACACAACATAAGTTCCAACAGTGGGGAAATGATATGTATGGCAAGATTAATCCTTTTATTGTTAACTTTGACAGGACAGGATGGGGAATTCTCTGGCGGTTCAGTGTTTAGGACTCTGTGCTGCCACTGCTGGGGGCCCAGGTTCAATCCTTGGTCAGGGAACTAAGATCTCATAAGCCGTGAGGAATGCAAAAAAAAAAAAAAAAAAGGAAGGGAGAAAGGACAGGATGGTATTGTCCGAAAGAATTTTATTTTATTTCACACACCCTTGCTTTCCAAGGTTGGAGCCTTCAATCAAGCAGTTGCATGGCCATGTTTTCTTCAGTCCCTCAGTGAGTCCCTCCATCTGGAGAATTCTGTCCTTTTAATCCCCTGTCTTATGTGCCCCATGGTCATCCCTTCTCATTGGTCTTTGACTTAGCATTGTGGCTTCAGCTCAGAATATACACATGGCAGTCAGATATTTTAAGATTCTTCAACAAATCTTTACTGAACACCTACTCTGTGCTGCCTTTCCGTTCTAGTAGTAGAGATAGGAAAAAACAAGTAGGCAGGCAAATAAAAGTATTCCAAATTGTAATAAATACTAAGGAAACAAACAAGAGATAGAGATGGAGAATAATAGAGTAAGTCCTTGAACAGAACGGACAGTGAAGTCCTCAGTGGAGGAGTTGCTATTAAAACTGAAACCAAAGAGAAGGATCAAGCCTTGTGAAGATAGGGATGAGAAAATATTCTAGGTGGAGGGAGAAACACGAAGCCCTTGAGGCAGGAAAGAACTTGGCATTTTCCAGGAACTGAAAGAAAATTAGTGTAGATGGAGCACAAGGGTACAAGAAATGTTTGGTGATAGGCAGTCAGTAAGAGCACATTAAGGAGTTTTACTTTAAGTACTGCTCAGGGGTTTCAAGCCAGGAGAGGAGGGCAATGATTATATTTGTTGAGAAAAAGATTACTCTTGTTGCTGAACTGCACAGTGTTGCTGAATTACAGGAGGGTGAACATGGGCAGAGATAAATTATTTAGGAGGCTTTTATAATAATCCAAGTGGGAGATAATAGCGGTGGGGACTAAGGTGGTTGTGATGGAGATAAAGTAAAGAAGGTAGATTTAAAACATACTTTGGGGATAGAATTAACAGAGTTGTGATGGATGGTTTGTAGGGGAGCAGAGAATGGAAGGAGTGCTGGGCCACTGGTAGTTTTCTGACTTGAGGACATTTACCAAGATGAGGATAGCTGCTGAGGGAAGGAGAAGGACAGGTTTTGACTAGGAAAAATGAAGTGGTCTGTTTTTTAAGTTTGAAAAATCAAGAGTGTGTTTCTTTATTAGTTTGGTACGGCTGCCATACCAAAATACCACAGACTGGGTGGCTTAAACAACAGAAATTGATTTTCTCACAGTTCCGGAGGCTGCAAGTCAGACATCAAGGTGTTGGCAGGTTTGGTTTCTTCTGAGGCCTCTCTCCTTGACTTACAGATGGCTACCTCCTCGCTGGGTGTTCCTATGGCCATTCCTCCCTCTGTGCATTCTCTCTGCCCTAGTCTCTTCTTCTTATAGAGACACCAGGTGTACTGGGTCGGGGCCCACTCATTTTACTTTAATTACCGCTTTAAAGCTCCATCTCCAAATACAGTCATATTCTGAGGTACTGGAGATTGGGACTTAAGCATGTGAATTTGGCAGGGGGACACAATTCAGCCCATAACAATTTTTTTCTTCCTTTTGAACTGCATCATAAAAAGTCCTTTTTCTGTTATCCTACAGGGTATGGGCCTAGGCCAGAAGTGAGTGAGATGGGAGAAAGAATTCTCTTCTGCCACATAAATGAGAAAGCACAGAAAAAAATTTCCCCCTCTTTTTAATAGATGCAAGCAAAACAATTTTATTCATAATATTACATGTTATGATATATGCCACTTAACAACATAAAGAATAATAATTCTGGATATTTATTATAGAATCCTTCTCAACTTTCATTCTCACATTTATACTAATCTCATTTCCTGCTCTAAATTTACATTCTGACTCCAATTTCCTTCTCAGTATCCCAGCGTGAAACAGTAGTAATGATCATATTATAAATACCTGAAATATTTTTTAAATGCTCTCTTTTTATAACTCTCTATAATTTCTTTGTGTTTGTTTTCCATCCCCTAATTACAGGAATTCAGCTGGCATTCAAACAGGCATAAGCCTGAAAAAAATCACATGTAATGTGGCCATTGACCAGTATGTGGGGATGTGTCCATGCCTTTGAAATTACAGTGTGATTATTCCAGTTACTATACTTTCTAAACAGAGAAAGTGCTCAGAATGACTATGGTGTTTGTTGTTGTTGTTTTTTGTTTTGTTTTTGCGGGGGGAGGGTTGGCAGGAAAAAAAAGTTGTCTTTAAAAACAAAGTCTTAACTGTATGATAAACTACGCTTTAAAATTAATTTTATCCCACAGCAATCATAAGATGAGAATTCTGCAAGTTGTAATTAATAATGAGCATCACCAAAGAAATATGGTATGAAGTGTGGGATCTGTACGTATATGAATCTTTTAAGTCTATGTGTTTTTCTTTTCTATTTTTTTTAAATAAATTTATTTACTTATTTTTTTATTTTTGGCTGTTGGGTCTTCATTGCTGTGTGCAGGCTTTCTCTAGTTGCGGCGAGCAGGGGCTACTCTTCCTTGCAGTGCGCGTGCGTCTCATTGCAGTGGCTTCTCTTGTTGCGGGGCACGGGCTCTAGGCACGAGGGCTTCAGTAGCTGTGGCGCTCGGAGCTTAGCTGCTCCGAGGCATGTGGGATCTTCCCGGACCAGGGATCGAACCCATGTCCCCTGCATTGGCAGGCGGATTCTTAACCACTGCACCACCAGGGAAGTCCCTATGTGTTTTTCTTTTAAAGAAAACAATTAAAATAGCAATAAAGAGACGGAATCTCAACTACTAGAGCTTAACAGTCAAACTTTGGGTTGCAAATTGAGCTATTTTGTTGCTACTGATTTCAAAGGGTCTCATAAAGATATTTGAGGTTGAAAAGTTCAAATTTAGCTGTAAGAAATATGAAATCTGGGAAGTTTGCTTTTTTTTGTTCCTTGTGCCAGGTCCCATACCAAAGTAAATCAGCAATATAACCTGTATCAAGCCAAAGGGTGAGATCTTATTTATTTATTTATTTATTTATTTATTTATTTATTTATGGCTGTGTTGGGTCTTCGTTGCTGCGCATGGGCTTTCTCTAGTTGCGGTGAGCGGGGGGCTACTCTTCGTTGCGGTGTGTGGGCTTCTTATTGTCATGGCTTCTCTTGTTGCGGAGCACGGGCTCTAGGCGTGCAGGCTTCAGTAAGTTGTGGCACATGGGCTCAGTAGTTGTGGCTTGTGGGCTCTAGAGCTCAGGCTCAGTAGTTGTGGCACACGGGCTTAGTTGCTCCGCGGCATGTGGGATCTTCCCGGGCCAGGGCTCAAACCCCTGTCCCTTGCATTGGCAGGCAGATTCTTAACCACTGCGCCACCAGGGAAGCCCAGATCTTATATATATATATATATATATATATATATATACAAACACACACATATCACACATATATATACATATGTACATATGTATATTTTTAAGTGGCATGCCTCACAGCCTTCAAATAGAATCAGGACTAAAACTAATTGTAACTACAGGTTTTAGTCAAATTAACAATACTATTTCTTTCATAGAAGTCAACCACAGCATGAGTATCTTCATCTATTGAATCCTTTATTACTAACTTTCAAACTAATGGTATAAAAGAAACAGACTTGCTGTGCATCTTATTCAATTATCACTTTTTATAAGAGAAATTGACATCTTTTTTTTTTTTGGCCTCACAGCGTGCAGGATCTTAGTTCCCCAACCAGGGATCGAACCCATGCCCCCTGCAGTGAAAACACAGAGTCCTAACCACTGGACCACCAGGGGATTCCCGACAACACATTTCTTAATTAAGCATTAAAAATCTTATGAAAGCAGCACAGAGGCCACAAAAGTAAGGAGACTGAAAAGCTTTTTAAACTCCCTTCCCTTTTCCCCTACCCCCCAGAACTCCTTACGTGCTCTAGAACTAACTGTTGGTTGCCTTCAGCATACAGATAACTTTTATACACATTGATTGCAAATGTTGAAAAAATGTGTACTGTTACTCATGCTTCTTTTGGAAAAATGAAATAGATTGCCATAATAGCTGGCATTTAGAAATAAATAAAACACATTTTTGTGGACAGATTTTCGTTACAGTTTAAAAATATATTTTTATTGTCTCAGTGGAGATCTGATAGCCTAGAGGAACAGTTGAGCATCAGTGACTAGGAAGGACAGAGTGTTCCTAGGAGACAAATTATAGTTGCCACCTCCACAGCGCCTAAATACAGTTTAACCACATTAAAATGACAAAAATGTTTGCCCAAGAAAAATGCCATGCAGTTCAAGCTGCTGTTTTACTTTAAAAAAATAAAGAGAAGAAAAATTACTCTTTGTAAACACTGGGGTATTAAGAGGTGAATTGAAGGGTCATGTGCTGTTCACTTTCAACAAACAACAAACTTCATCTGTTCAATCTTTAAAAGGAAGCACTACCCAGCAAGCTAACTTCCAAAGAGCAGCTTTCAAACTGCTCCCATTTGCAAGCACTGAGAGCGTTGACAATAAAATAGAAATCCTGTGGAATGGTGAATGTTAGAATTGTTTCTCGTGTGGAAAACATTTTTTTTAAAAAGTACTACATCATCAGAGAATAAAATTGTACACTGAATCTATGGTAAGGGTGATACACCTTATCATCCTTCTCCTAGTTACAAATAGAGGGACTGGATAAGATGGTTTCTTTTATTTAACAAAAAATTATTCTGTTTAAAATTAAATTTGTTTAGTATGGGAAATTCTCATTTAAAAATTAAAATAGATTTTATTTTAAAATATTAATGATTACTGTTAATAATTTAAACAATTCAGTAAAATATAAAGAAGAAAATATCAGAGATACCACCTCAGGAGATACATACTGGGAACATTTACTGAACATCATTCTGATGTTTTTTCATACTCCAAAGTATGTTGCACAGACACAGAAATCAGTATGTTTACTCAATGGATCTTGGAATTTTGTAACTATTTTTACTCAACAAGGTGCTAAGGACCCCTTTCCAAGTATTGGGGAGCTTAGTTATGTTCACGTAGAAGACATGTCCACACCATGAACTTACAGGGCCAATTATCCACACATATAAATAATGGATATGTTCAGTCTTATTCTGTTCAAGTAGAATAAAAATCTTTTTTTTTCAGCATTATTGAGATATAATTGACATATAATATTGCGTAGGTTTAAGGTGTAAAATGTCATAATTTGATACACATGTGTACTGTGAAATGAATACCACATACATTAATTAACATCGCCATCACCTCTAAAAATCTTAAGTTGAATGTGTCTTGTTATATTGATAGTCATCATCTGTGCTTTGATTGCCTAGAATGGCTTCTCCAGGTTCTTCAACGCCTCTGGCTCCATAGAATAACAAAATGCTCCGGGGGACATGTAAAGGAGAGCCTTGAGATGCTGCTTAGCGTATCCATTTTGTCTACCGCCCTTGTATATTTATATCCTTTAAGTTAATAAGCAATTTGTTTGATTATGTCTATAACATGTATGAAGACATAACTTCCATTCATTATATAAAAACTAAGTCTCAGGAATTTGTAAGCCCTGCCTCT
Source organism: Eschrichtius robustus (assembly GCF_028021215.1). NCBI lineage: Eukaryota > Metazoa > Chordata > Mammalia > Artiodactyla > Eschrichtiidae > Eschrichtius > Eschrichtius robustus. The sequence goes on from NC_090830.1 coordinate 73,699,686, forward strand.
TTGAATCTCTATGTATACTGAAATATCTAATGAGCTCTTTGAGGGCAGGGGCTCTGCTTTATTAATTTTTTATTCCCATGTCTGAACAGAGAGCACGGAACACAGTGGAAGTTTGATAAATCTGTTATCGAGATTACATCAGTGAAATACACATGTGCTTTGCTCATCATTGTATCCCTGTGACCTAATATCTTATTCACAGTAGAAACCTAGTTTATTTGTTAGATAAACATGATTTGGAAATCTGGCTACTGGGAAGTACAACTAAAATCTAATATAAAAAGTTTTCCTTAGTCCCTTGAATACAGGAATAAACTCAGATTAGAGTAAGCATAATTCTGGAAGATATTTTATTTATTACTAAGAAATAGCTCAGCTATACAGAGGTGGGGTTGAGGAGGAAAAGGGAGAGAAGTTGTAAACAAATGAGACTCATAGGAGAAAATAGCTCCTCTGAGGGGAGCCACATGCTGATACCCAAGGTGGCTGCATGAGGAAGCAGCCTAAAATTAGCAGGATGGGCAAGCCCAGGAAGGGAAAGCCACGGCAGATTTCCCTGCACTCAGCAAGTGAGGGGAAGGGCCAGGAGCCCCGGTGGAACCCTCCTTAGCCTGTGGAGATCCACTGCAGTTTGTGCCAGGTAAGGCCCTCCCTCAGAACTCACCTTGGGAGGTAAAGCAAGCGATTTCTTAAGGGAATGTCCAGACAATGGAAAGATTTAATATTGCCTAGTAAACAGGTGCCTCCAGGAATCTAATGATTAAGAGAGCAATAAAACTATTCTTGTATCCATCCTCACCCAAGGTATTCATCTGAACCACACCTTTTCACCTTGTTGAACTGCGGCTCTCTGGGGTGTGTAGGTGCTGTTGTTTTTCAAGTGTTGGGGTAAAGGGAGGAGGCTGTCCTAGAAAATCTGTAAAACCAGGTGGAAGAAGAATGAGGAAAGAGCACTTCCAAGTGATATTAAAAAAACGGATGAGATACTGCAGGTCCGAAAGGAAAGATTAGAGATACCACAAATAGGGCTCAGTGGGCAACAGTGTGCTTTGTTCATGGGCAAAGTACAGAGTGGTTGAGCTGGTCGAAGACAGACAGCAGAATCCTGGAGGAGGCCAGGATTTCCTGTGTTGTTGTTTCATAAATAACTAGATCAGTGACTTACTTTAGGACGCACATGAGTTATTCCCAGTCGGTGTATTTTATCTATCACTCACCATGGTTTCTGTAAGTTCCTATCTTCTGTGCTGGAATTCATTTTTATACTACCTGTTTTTTTTTGAAGTTACTACTCATTAATGGTAAAAGCCTCCCATCCTATTAAGAGGGTATCTCACAGGGTTGATCTGAAGGGACTGTGCAATTGGACAGCAGAAATTTAGAACTTTAAAAAAATTACAGCTGTATTGAGATATAATTCACATACCATACAATTCACCTATTTAAAGTGTACAATTCAGTGGTTTTTAGTATATCTACAGAGTTTTGCAACCATTGCCACAATCAACTGTAGAACGTTTCCTCACCCTCCCCACAAAAACCCATACCCAAGAGCAGTGGCTCCTCTTTTCTTCCCACATTCCCCTCACCCACAACCTTAGGCAACCACAAATTTACTATCTGTTTCTGTAGATTTGTCTATTCTGGACATTTCATATAAATGGAATCACACAATATGTGGTCTTTTGTGAGCTTTTTTGGGGGGTGGGAGGGATGCTTAGTGTGTAGTGAGAGAGAAAAGAACCTCTTCTGTTGGGAGTATTACTTTCACTTATTATTTACTAAAACCTTTGGACACGTACCATATAAGTTCTCTAATGATACGCTAAATCAGGGGTCCCCAACCGCCGGGCCACGGACCACTACCAGTCCGTGGCCTGTTAGGAACTGGGCCGCACGGCAGGAGATGAGGAGCAAGCAACTGAGCGAAGCTTCATCTGTATTTACAGCCACTCCCCGTCGCTCACATTACCGCCCGAGCTCCGGCTCCTGTCAGCATTATGGTGAGTTGTATAATAATTTCATTATATCTTGCAATGTAATAATAATAGAAATAAAGTGCACAATAATGTAATGCACTTGAATCATCCCGAAACCATCCCCCTCCGCCCCAGTCCGTGGAAAAATTGTCTTCCATGAAACTGGTCCCTGGTGCCAAAAGGGTTAGGGACTGCTGCCCTAAATGAATGCACTTCACTCCATCAGGTCATATCCAAGATGATCATTAAATAAAAATCATCATTACTGAAAAGCATTTAATCATATAATAAATGAAAGTAAGATACAGTGTATCTAGAACAGTGCCTGGCATGTATTAGCTTCTTAGTAAATAGCCATATTTTCCTCTACCCTACTCCCAGTGTTAAACATTTACTCATATTATAAAACATATAGAGCAGATTTGAAGAAAATCCTAACTTAGCAGAGTGCTTTGAACATACTAGTTAATAAATACCTTTTAAAACAGGAAACGAAGATATAGTCATGGGTGTGTGCATTTTACAGCTGTGATATTATTTCATAAAGGCTATGGAAAACAGTTTCATATGCTGGATGAGGAGGCACCAATTATAATTTCAAGTTTGAGCTGATATCAACTGCAATCTTAGATAACCGACTTGCTTCCTCTGGTCCTCAGTTTCTCTACAACTCCAAGCTAAGAAAGATAGGCTGGATCATAGCTAAAACGCCATCCCCATCGTTCATATTGTGGAAGTATCTTACGGCAGGTTCTCCAAGACACACCTGCCATGTATTTATTTCATGCTAAAGGTCACACATTGAGTTACAGGATTGCTTCTTAGGGAAGTCCAGTTGGTTGACTGTCATAAGATCTTGCAGCTTGTAATTACCTTGATGAAATCACCAGGTTTCATTGTCTGGTCCTCAGCTATCCAAGATCAGAAACCTAATTTGTTTTTCAAAAACTCTTATAGCAATCCAGTCCTTTTGCAAGGTATTTACATTAATCAAACTCCCAAGGGAGTAATGCAGCATCCACATTTCCAATTTGTTAATTTACAATGAGAAACATGGCTTGAAAGGAAACTAAGTGCCATATTCGCCTACCACCTTATTATTTAAAAGAAGTCTAGGGACTTCCCTGGTGGTGTAGTGGTTAAGAATCCGCCTGCCAATGCAGGGGACATGGGTTCGATCCCTGGTCCGGGAAGATCCCACATGCCGCAGAGCAACTAAGCCCGTGTGCCACAACTACTGAGCCTGCGCTCTGGAGCCCATGAGTCACAACTACTGAGCCCGCGTGCCACAACTACTGAAGCCCATGCACCTAGAGCCCATGCTCCGCAACAATAGAAACCACCGCAATGAGAAGCCCACGCACCGCAACGAAGACCCAATGCAGCCAAAAATAAATAAATAAATAAATCTATTTTAAAAAATAAAAATAAATAAAAGAAGTCTATTTTAAAAAAAAACTCAATTGAAATCAGAATGCTGTTGTATGAGCATGGATTGGATCAAGGTAAGTAATTGGTTATGGCATCTGGTAGTGTTGGTCTGGAGCTGCCAGCACTACCATCAGGGGCAGATAGGCTCTCTTGGATGAACACTGCTGATTCTTTCTTCTTTGATTTCCCTTTCCTACTGGTAATTCCAATTATCTCTTCAGATGTAGATATAGATACACATATTTATATACAAACATATATTTTACAGATAGGTAGGTAGAGACCATCAGTTAGGCTACAGCCAAATTTTGCTTCTTTTTTCTACTGGTGTCCTTGAAGCTTTTCTTTTTTTTTTCTTTTTTTGCCTTGGGGGCAACTTTTACCATTTTTTTCTCTTTATAAATATAATACACCCTTATTAGAAGTTTTTTTAAAAGTACAGCTAAGAAAAAATATGAGAGAAAAATCTTCCGTAGTTCCACTACCTAGTTATAACCAGTTAACATTTTGGAATATTGTACTCCAAAATTTAAAAAAATAAAACAGGGTCATATTATAAATACTGTTTTGGAGACTTTTTTTTTTAAATCTTATACAAGCTTTATTGCTCTTTAAAAATGAATAACTAAAGTTTAAAGAGGTATATACGAATATAGGTTTCAAACTCTCAGAACCGAACTAATTCTTTCTCACTGAACTAATTTTTTTTTTAACTAGTTAAATTTTATTCTTTAATTAGAAACCCTAGGGAAAAGAAGTCACATCAGGTCTTAAAAGCAAAGGCAGAGACCCAAAACCAGCTGGGTTTTCCTTATTAGGCTGGAGCAGAGTTTAAACCAGGCCAGACCCACTCCAGCTCTGGCCACAGCCTACTCTCTACATCCTGGTCCCAGGGGTTTGTTTGGTTGCAAACTGGCTTCACTTCATCCGAGGACCTAGCTTGAGTGAATTCATGGCTTCCTCAAGTGTGAGCATCCCTTGTTCCTGCCACTGGCAGTGCCATTCAGCCATGGACTTAGGAATTTGATCAAAAATACAAAAAAGCCCTTGGCATTCACACATTTAACATTTGGCATTTTTGACTAAACAAGGAACTATCCTGAAAGGCCATGACACAATAATTTGTGATTTTGCTGAGGTATCACTTTGAACATGTACACCTGGAGCTGGGGGTTCAGGGCTAGTCACTTACATGGTCCCTGAGCCTAAGCAACCATCAGTTCTCTAATTATGATCTCATACACATTTTATCTGAAAAATCAAATACAACAATGGTATAAGGGATCCACAAATGGCTTAGGGTACACCCTACTGTGAATGTCAAGGATTTATTTTATTCATATATTGTATAAAGAGTTTCAAAAGACAGAAGATGGTTTTTTTTTTTAAGTTGGCAGGCTTTTATTGTATTTTATTTAGTTAATTAATTAATTTATTTATGGCTGCATTGGGTCTTCGTTGCTGTGCGCAGGCTTTCTCTAGCTGCGGTGAGCGGGGGCTACTCTTCATTGCGGTGCGAGGGCTTCTCATTGCAATGGCTTCTCTTGTTGCAGAGCATGGGCTCTAGGCTCGCAGGCTTCAGTAGTTGTGGCATGCGGGCTTCAGTAGTTGTGGCTCGCGGGCTCTAGAGTGCTGGCTCAGTAGTTGTGGTGCACGGGCTTAGCTGCTCTGTGGCATGTGGGATCTTCCCGGACCAGGGCTCGAACCTGTGTCCCCTGCACTGGCAAGCAGATTCTTAACCACTGCGCCATCAGGGAAGCCCCTAACTAGTTAATTATTCTTTATGTCAGCTTCCTCATATATAAAATGTGAGTATTAAATCAGATCTACTGACAGGACCCTGATGAGAAATAGCTAATAAAAAACAATAAAACACTTTTCAAATGTAGTGTTAGTACAAAAGATCATTTAAATAATAGGATTTAAAACATCATTGCTCTTTGTATTTGACATCTACTCCACTTCATCATCATTATCATTAGCAGCATTTATTTAGTAGATCTAAATCTTCTTTATCTTATTCCATGTGGTGTTCATATACATTCAACATTAGTCTATTAGACAATTCAGGATCATGGGAATTCTAAGATATCCCTCACTTCCCCAGATTTCTCCTCTCTAAATCACTTAACCTTAACAATAGTTTTGTCAACCTAAAGTTTTATACCAATCTATGCTGACACCCTTTTCTAGATCAGATAAGAAATAAGATATTTACCAATACTCTCAATTATTATTTTCTTGTCATAAAGCACATACCACAGAGTGGATATACTGCTCTGATATTTGTCACCACTCTACTTATTTGGCTAAAGTAAGCTTGTTTGATACTTGAGTTGTCAGATCAAATTATAATTTCAACCCTTTAGCTATGTTTAGCCCCTTGGCAGTGGCTGAGTTGAGAATTTAGAATTCAGAAGCAGATGGTTCAGGAGCACGGTAACTAGATATGAAGCATTTTACCTCCATATCATTGGTTTACAACTAAACTTGGCTGATCACTATTGGTGTCCTATACAAGTTGTAAGTGATCTGATTTGAATCTCTAATGAACAGCACCCATGTTAAAAAAACTCATCACTCTTGCACTAATTGGCATTTTTGTTGTCGGTGTCAGGACAGAAGCCAAGGACTGAATCAGTCTGGAAACCTGAACTGCGGCTGTGTCTGAGTCATCAGTCTAGATGGCCCATTCAGCCTCCGGCCTTTCCTTAGACTTTACAGCTCAGCGCAAATGTGTATACTTCACTCCCTGTGACTTCACAAAGCCAGATTAAAATATGTTTACTTAAAATATACCTTTTTATGATAAGAATGGTAATAATGATAGTTAACATTTACTGGCCACTTGCTAGGAGCCAGGTATTATTCTAAGAGTATTTACTTAATTTTCACAGCAATCCCATGAGTTAGGTACTAATATTTCTCCCATGTTTTAGAGCTGAGGAAACTAAAGCACAGAGAAATTAAATAACTTGCCTAAGGCTTCTCAGATAATAAGTCGTGGAGGTAGAATCCAGCTCTAAATACAATTTCTCTCTGCCTAATTATAGCATTTATTTGACTTTTTCTTTTAAACATCTTACTATACCACTGATATAAATTTTAAACATTCTATGTTCAAATCAAACAGGGCATATATCAATGTCTCAACTTTAAAACTGCTCATCTTTCTGTACTAGTTATTATTTGTTTCTGAAAAGAGGTGATGGATCTTTCTTAATTTGATTCACATGCATCCTTATTCTGATTTTTTAAAAATATTTATTTATTTGGCTGCACTGGGTCTTAGTTGCACCACGCGGGATCTTCGTTGCAGCATGTGGGATCTAGTTCCCTCACCAGGGATCGAACCTGGGCCCCTTGCGTTGGGAGCGTGGAGTCTTAGCCACTGAACCAGGGAAGTCCCTTATTCTGATTTTAAGGTACTTAAAAGACCTTGATTTTACAATGGTTTTTATGCTTACTTATTTATTTTTTCATTGTTTGAGCTAAACATTACCTGAACTTGGAAACATCCTCTGACCTTAACATTTCTAAATTAATAGAGAAGAGAGAATTAAATCAAATAAAACCCTGCCTACCATGCCATCCCAATATAAACATAGTGAATGACCACCAAATAAGCAATCCAGCTGCCTCTTTTTGTTAACATAGTAATTGGATTTCTTCCACCTATTCTTCATACAAAATTAAAAAGCAAATAGGAATTTTTTTTGAAAAACTTAGTCTCTATTTTATGAGACTTCCCATAGTAGCTAGGAAGGAAGTTTTTAGTACATTGAGATAAATGACCTTTAAAATAAAGTTCATGAGCAATTAGATCATTTTAATGAATAAAAGAAATTAATCTGGTTCTCACAGTTTTCTTAAGACTTAGAAAAATATTATTTGCCATAATTACCAGCTAGAAATAGAAAAATAGAAATAGAAAATAATTACTTTGTTTCTTTTAGTTGCCATCTATACTCAGTTATTCAAAGCGTGTTCTAAGCCTCATTTAGCACATATTTATTGCTCCAGTCTTGCTAGTAGATAAACTTCGGGGTGTTCCCCTAAAAAAGCTCTTATTAAACTAAATTAATAATGTAAACTTGGCAATCTGGGTTTTACTGCTGATTTACATTTACATTTGCATGGCCATTCTAGTGTTTAATTTTCCTATGTACAAAATAATCATAATAAAGACCAACTTCACGGACAGTGGTGTAGTTTTGTCATTGTTATTAGAACATAATAACCAATACATGATTGTAAATAACTTCAAAAAGATGAAGTGCTAAGTAAATGTCTACTTAAAATGTGATCTCTACATGCTTAATTTCACTATGTCTAGTAATTTGCAGATAGAGATGCACCAAGATAATTGTTTATTATTTATGGTTGCTTCAGTTTCTTTTAAGTTATTTCTTTGACCAGTCAGAGATAGGAAATCATCCAGATTTCCAAGGACTTGGAAGGATTTTGGAGGAAATCACTAAATCATCATAATCCTAATATCACTTGAGGTCTCCTTCTTGTAACTCTACATCTTCTGAGTTTTTTCAAAATTGATTCCCAAATGCATTGCTAACAAGGGTGTATTCCTCTGAAAGGAGATGCCATGTAGTAGAGAAGAACTTGGGCTTTGGTGTCATGTAGACTTGGGTGTGAATCACAGCTCTGAGGGGGCCCTGTGGAAATTTTTTCTCCTATCTTCAGTTTCCTCCTCTATACAAAGAAGGATAATGATATAGAATACCTTGGATGATCTCAAGGTGTACCTCCTGAGACTTTTTCAGATCCCTGAATTTGCAAAACCCACAGTGGCATATAATTTTTTCAGTTTCACTCTCCATAAAATGGGGATAACAATTCACACTTCCTGGGTTGTTGTATTAAATTAAATTATGTATTAAATATGAACAATAAAGCTTGGTTGGTGTGGACACTGGACAGAGTCAGCTAGGATCACCAGAGAGCTGAGTAATTCATCCTGGCTTATCTGCATTTTAACAAGTCCAATTTGCAGTCAGCCACCAAGAGTTGAAATCTTGATCTAAATTAGAGAATATATGTGTGTTTTAAGTGTACTGTACTCTTTCTGAGAAAACAGGCAACTCAGTCTGTGACTTGAGCTGGAATCTCAAAAACCAGGGCATAAGAACAGACAGAACTGCCTCTCAGCTATGCATAGTAGGGTTTTGAAGTCCAAAACTCAAGAGGAGCAGTCTATAGAAGGAAAAAAAGAGTCTGATTCTAGGGCTTGGACAGAAAGTAAAGACCTGATGTAAAACAAAGGTTGTTCCAAGGTGGGCAGGAAAAATAGTGGTTAAGCCAGTTAAGGAAGATGCAGAAGTATGAAAGTGCCTCTTATGGGGCACCTACAGAAGAACTCTTGGGCAAGGTGGGTGCTGTAAACAGCCCCAATCATTTCCAAAAGCAAAAGTCCCCCATGTCAATTATCTCAGGAATTGTGAGCATCCACTAAGCCAAAGCACATATATTGATAGTCATTACTCAATGACTGGTGCACAAAGAACAACCAAACATTTTTAGCTCCTTTCCTCATTTGAATTGATTCTTAACAGTATTTCTGTGTTAAACTAACATCATAATTGTTAATGACAATTGAATCAGTTAATGTTGCTGAGAGTTTAGGTCATTTGATCTTTTCTGGCACACAATAAGCATTCATTAAATATTTGTTGAATTGTGTGAATAATTTAGGACAACTCAACAATTAGTACATTATTCTTATAGCATGCTACAGACAAATATTTATTAAGTGACTAATTTGTGCCATGCCTTGAGATTAAAACTGTGTGGCCTATATAAATTTTTTTATGGCTTCAATTCTCAAGGAGTTGATCTAGTTAAATAGATAAAGCATAAATGCATAAATGAAAACTCAGTTTAATTCAGCAATATAAGAAATGTTATAACCGTTAGTTGTTTAATTACATAATAATTGGAAGAAACAATGAACAAAGGCAGGAAGTAAAGATAAAGCAAGGAAATACTGGTGGAACTTTTTGGAGACAAGGATTTGTGTAGAAGAGTGCCAGATCAGACCAGAAAGGTTGTTTATGTTTTATAGGATCAAGATGATCACATTTCTGATTATACCAAGGCTTTTCTTATTCTATTTGAAATCTGCACAATATTGTCAGGCCAGTGGGCTGTCTACAAAGAGATTTATCCCCAGCTCAGTTTACACTGTGGTAAATTTTTGTGTTTAAGTCCCCTGTGACATTGTATATATTTGCTTATCCCTTTTATTGACATTATCACCCGCACTTTTTTTTTTTTTTTGGCTGCGTCACGTGGCCTGTGGGATCTTAGTTCCCTGACCAGGGATTGAACCCGGACCCTGGCATTGAAAGCGTCCTAACCACTGGACCTCCAGGGAATTCCCTCACCCACATTTTTAATTAAAGCTTATTGTCTAGGTTAGAAGATGAAAGGAGAGAATCTCTAAGATATTAACAGGAGACTTCTTGGTTAGACTACGTTTTAACTAATCCATTCTCAGTTTGGAATGAAAAGCAGTTGGGTGATGAGGCAAAATAAAAAAGGTTTTCCAGGTCTTCCTACATTAAAGTATGCTGACTTTATTTGATAGGAAGTTTGCTAAAGCAAGAAACACCAAATGGGTAGATCCATCTGCAAATAAAAATAAGAACTTGAATAGGGATATAAAATACAAATTCCTTTTGATAGATTTCGTATAATAACTTCTCAGAAATGTGTATTAGCCCTTGCTATTTCAGTCAACAAATTTTATTGAGTCTTCTTTGTGAGAACAGTCCAAGACTTGGTCTTATGCTATTTTTCTGTTCTCTTCTTGCTTCTGTGAAATAAACACCAAGTCCCTAAAATCAAAGTAATAACTTTAGTAATCCTTTGTCTACCGATAAATATGAAAATAATGGCGAGTTGCCTTCTTTGCGTGATTTCTGATTTTTGAACTAACCTGCATAATTACTTTTCATGAGAAGACAGTGGAGGTGGGGGCAATGAAAAGAGAATACACTTTAAACTAAGAGGCCTAGGTTTGACTTCACCCAACTGTGCAGCTCACTGGTTGGCTAGCTTTGGGAAAGCTAAACTTCCTTAAGCCTTAGTTTCCTCCTTGTAACATGCAAATAGCAATACCTTTCAGGGTTGCTGTGAGTGTTGAATAAGAGATAACTTAAGCTGCTCCTGTCTTAGAGTACACTTGGAAGAAATGTTAATTCCCATTTCCTTTCCTTCACATCATTAGTGTTAGTGTGATTATTTGGGTCATGCATAAGAACACTGAACTTTATTTTCAGCTTTCTGAGATGTCCAAGCTGCCCAAAAATAGAATCTGAGTGGAATCACCCAGAGACTGGCACACTGGCATTTAAGATATTCAGTGATAGCATTATGAAGAGAGAATATTTCAAGTGTTATTTTCCTACCCTTAACTTGCAAAAAAATTTATTGACCCATGTTGATGTGCTGAGAAATAACACAAAGCATTGAAATTTACTTTCAAAAGAACAAAGCTCTTAAATTGTCTGAGCAAAATGACTATCATAAATGGAACAAAAAAATAGGTCTGTTAAAGCGCTCAGACTGCCTTCCAATGCCCTATCTTTCAGCATTAATGCCTAATGTTTCGGTCCACATATCAATTCATGTTCTCAGCTAAAATACTGCAGATACAATGTTTCTGAAAGCATTCGTTTTTTTCTTTCTATATTTTCTCTTTGCTTGTTTGTTTAGTCATACAAAAGAATTTCAGGGTTCCTTTCTATCAGAAAAATTATAAACAAAATTCAACACAGTGTTTCCTTACAATACTTACTAAAAGAGACAGTAGGTTTTATGTTCATTTTTACCCTTAATTTTTTTTTCAAATACTGCAGAAATGCAAACTTTTAAATACGTGCAGTAGTTATGAGCACAGACTTAGAGTTAGCCTTAGGTTTAATCCTGGCTCAGTCACTCACCCATTGTGTTACCTTGGGCAAGTTTTTAACCTCTTTCTAAGCCTTAGGTTCTTACCTGTAAAATGAGGATTCTAACAGTACCTACTTCATAGTTGTTGAAGGAATATGTAAAATAAAGTACAATGTCCATGAAGAGCCTAACATAGTGCCTAGCGTACAGCTAAAGAATGTTAACTTACTTCTACTGAGATGATAAGTTTATATGTGTGTTAATATAATCATGATATTAACGTGGTGAGCAGGAGGAATCAACTGTAGACCTCAGGATTACACGCCTGATGCTAACTGTCTTGGATTTCTTCAGTTAATCATAGATGCTCTTTTTTTTTTTTTTAAAGATTTTATTTGATTGATTGATTGATTGATTGATTGATTGATTGCTATGTTGGGTCTTCGTTTCTGTGCGAGGGCTTCCTCTAGTTGCGGCGAGCGGGGGCCACTCTTCATCGCGGTGCGCGGGCCTCTCACCATCGCGGCCTCTCCTGTTGCGGAGCACAGGCTCCAGACGCGCAGGCTCAGTAGTTGTGGTGCACGGGCCCAGTTGCTCCGTGGCATGTGGGATCTTCCCAGACCAGGGCTCGAACTCGTGTCCCCTGCATTAGCAGGCAGATTCTCAACCACTGCGCCACCAAGGAAGCCCCCATAGATGCTCTTTTAAAAAAAACTCTGGGAACAGATTTTCTTCTTAGAAATAATACCTCCTAAAAAGTGTAAACTTTGATATGTTCTCCATATCAAAAGCACAAGTAAAGGAAGCCTTACAGTCCTTTACATGGAAACCACACAGTAAAGCTTTAATCTACCCCAAAACCGGGGGAGCACACATTAAGTATTATAATAACTGATTATTTTCCCAGATGTACTTTAATAAATGTATCAACCGTACTCTCGGTTTTGTATCAGGTAAAGATGTTTACACGTGTCACATGCATCCTCCGCATGGATATGTTGTGCATTCCTTACGTTTTCTTCTTTAAAATTTCATGTTTATTATCCTTTTCATCTCGTCAAAGGAGAAATCAAGAAAGTCTGTTTCCTTAGCCATCTTAGTCATTACCCACCCACACCATCCATCCAGGTTAAGAACATCACGCAGACTGAGTTATTAAAGTTGATCCAAAAGAGCCATCTGTTCTAAATGACGGTCCCTGGATCTGCCACGGAACCCTGTAAGTACCCCTCATTACTCTGGTGGGGCAGTATCACATTTCCTTCATGCTACTTTTGTGGCTGACACAAGTTAGGCAGTGAGATTTGGGCTTTGGATGATCCTGGTTGATTGATACAGGAACGGTCCTTCCTCTGGGACAGGTAATCACAAGTTTACTTTTCAGGATAATAAGTATTCTGTTTATAGATTTTTAAAATGTTTTTAGTTTTTAAAACTAAATAGGTTTTGAACTTATAGCTTTTTAAGCTTTTTTAGTTTTAGTTTTAAGCAAGTGTTTTCAGTACCGTTGAGATGAAAAAGACACTTCTTAAGGATTTAATTGCAGTTCTCAATTACACTGTATCATGGGGTTTGTTTAAGACCCTCTATAACCCACCATACATACATTGTTTTGGATGGTCAAGAACTTGCCTCTGTTGTTGTTTTTCTCATTAGCAAAGGTTAGAAAATAATACAAGTCTCTATGCTTTAAAAATAAGATACAGAGGATTGTTGTTTTTTCATCTGATACTTGAGGGGAATACCTCAATATAAATCTATAAACTTTAAGCAAAACTCATTGAAAATTTCGTATATGTCAGAAATTTCTTTTAAAGAATAAAAATCTAAAGCAATCTGGAAAAATAGCAAATACAAAAATGTTATATGAATCTACTAGCACAGAAATTCTCACATGCTAATCCTCCAAGTGAAGACTTCCTCTGTCATAGATCTTCCAGATTCCTTGGCATCCCTGTGGATCACCCCAATGTGAGTGAACTGTTTCTATAACTGAGTGACTGAATTAAGAAAACAGCTGAAGGCAAGAACAAGATCATGTTCAAACCACAATAAACACATGTGTCAGATGGGCCACTCAACTTTATGGGGAAGGCTTAAGACATGTAAACTTGTGTTTACTTGTCACTTATGAAATTTGTTTTTAACTATGTTGGATATATTTTTTAAGTTTTAAAAAGTATTCTTTGTACCAGTAAACTCTGGTAAAATCTAAACTAGTAGGTTTGTGGTGTAATGTTTATACAATTACTAAGATGATATGCAGGGTAGGGGCTACATTACCTGGGAGCAGAAACCAATTTTAAAAAACTAGAATCTAGAATACAAGGTTGATATACTGTTAAGCAAGGTATCCACAGTTGCTGAATATTATTTATTTAAAATATTTATATGCAACTTTTTTTCAAAGAGCTCAAAAAATTTTGTACACTACCTGTATTTGAAAATGTTACGGTAAAAATGAAAGAAAGATTACTGCTATTCAGAATTTCTTTGTCTCTTTTTTCCGTAACTTTTTTTTTTTTTTTGCATTTTAAACCGATTTTAATTCTTCCTATTGATTCCGAATTCCACTGCCCAACCAACTCTAGTTTATCTTTCAGTATGGGTCTTCTTCCACCTCAGTGTTCTATACCTGGGTGAAAGGTAGGATACCAGGCTTATCATGGAACAGTTTGCAAGGAAGCAGAAATATGTTCACTTACAGTGTGTGTAGACATTTCCCTTTGGAAAATCAAATTGTAGCACATCTATGTGCTAAATGAAATGGAGGTTTTACTTTTTCCTGTCCCGACTCAAGACTTAGCAGCACTTATATTGATTATGCATCAAGATCTGAAAGGGATAGTGGGGGAAGATCCTCTCTTTAAATAAAAAGAAATCGTTGGAGCACCTACCTAAATAGAAAATGCAGAAACACAATTAAGTAGTCTTGAGGTTAATTTCAGCACAGGTAAGAGAGCAAACAACCCTGTACATTGAAGATCTAGATTAATGCAGTAATGAAAATAACCTATCCATATAACTCAGTTATTCTTGTGCCCTCCTCCCTCCTCAGTAATAGTGCTTTCAGTCTGGATTATTTTGAAGTTTTCCTCAATAGTCTTTTTCATTTTGCCCATGTAAATTCAAAGTTCCTTAACAAAAGGTATAGTGAAGCTTCTGATTTGATCATAATAAACAAATTTTATATCTATTCAATATACTATAGGGAGTCTCAAGGTGACTGAAAAAGGTAAAAAGATCTCTTAGTAAATGCCATGAGGGCAGGAATTTTGTTATGTTTTGTGCACTGCTTTATACCCAGTACCTGGTACATAGTAGGCATTAGATAAATATTTGTTGAATGAATGGGAAGAAATTCTACAAGTATTGTGTGATTTAATTAAGAAAGGTAGGTTTAAATCAATGTATTTTATGCTACCCAAATCTAAGAATGACCCTTAAAAAAAAAAAAAATGGCATTTATCTGAATTTTCAAAACCCAGGCTTCTACCAAGACTGAAATAATGGGGTTAACGTTTTTTTTTCCAAATTCATATTCTGAAAATATATGAAATTAATATCAAAGACCCTATACTTTGACAAAGTAGGTTTTTGAGCAGATGTTGGTTTGGCTAAGGAATCTTTTTTATTGTTCGGCAATGCTTGTAAAAGAAGAAATCTGGCATAGACTTTTTCAAAATAATATACAAAAAAAAGTTATTCCAGGTACTAATAAATGAATAGGAGTTGTAATGTGTTACATTATATAGCAATTTTGACTTTTAAACAGTATCTGATTAGGTTTTTTTCTGAAAAAGTTTGTTCAAACTAATTTGTTACTGGGTTTATTCTCAGACTGATGGCTTTTTCCTCTCCATTTTTTCTGTGATCTCTAGTTAACAACTTTTAATGTTAGTTATCTTCTCTGCTTTTGCTAAGCCTTTAACAAACAGTTAAAAAAAAAAAAAAAAACCTCTCAGCTTTAAAATGTTAGACCTCACTTTCATACTGGCTTTTCATAGCCAAATTTCCTAAAATGTATCAGTGATTAAATGAGAGTAAATTTCCCATGAATTAAAGTTAATTCTCTTACCTTCTGTGTAGTTCAGGGAACTCTACTCAGTGCTCTGTGGTGACCTAAATGGGAAGGAAATCCAAAAAAGAGGGGATATATGTATATGTATGGCTGATTCACTTTGCTGTATGGTAGAAACTAACACAGCATTGTAAAGCAACTATACTCCAATAAAAATTAAGTATTAAAAAAAATAAAGTTAATTCTCTTAAAAATTAAGAATTTTGATGTATTTCAAAAAATAATGCCATTTTATTTGACAGATGGAATGTGTTATAATGAATTTAGTACTAATTCCAAACATAAATCAATAAACAACTTAGGCCTCTAGCTGTAAGTGAAATTCTATAGGTAGGAAAACTGACTGACCCCCACCTCCCATAGGTGCTGTCCTGCTGTGGAATCCCTTTGCTCAGTTTTCTCCTATCCAATCAGGTGGAATGTTTCACAGGCACATGGTTTATACAGCTCAAAATAACTTGGGACCTGTGAGCTGACAAATGCTCTGGCTCCGGTGGTGACAGGTTGTCCAGCTTCTAACAGCCATCTTCACTGAAACTAAGGTTAACTCCTCACTCTACGGACGGCTACTCTCCATTTCCAAGGGCGTGAAGAATTTTCTTTTTCTCCTGTGCTTTCATCTAAAAGTTCTCCTTGGATAATTATCATCACGGTGGAGTGTTTGGACATCCTCATCTGGGTCAACTAAAAAAAGAAAGGTAATATCCAGATTTAAGTTCTCAAGTGTGTTTTGATAACAAGAAACTGACAATGGGAAAGGGATATTTCCGAGACCTAATTTCTGTTGTTTAGAGTGAAACCGAGGATAACTTTCTAATTACGTATGATGGGACACAAAATTATGTGAAAAATAAAGTTTTCTACGTGGTCAAATTTTGGAGGGGATTGATGAGACCCTCAGTGATCACAGCCTACTCGCGTCCTAAAGGAAAATATCTTAACAGAGAAAGTCGTGATATGTGTATTACCATTGGCATTTTCCATACATTCATTTATTAAAATTACGGTGTTTGTATAGAGAATATGTGTGCAATGCCTATTTCCTTTTAAAAGGAAATCAAATCTAAAATAATATGACTCCATAGTTAAAGACTTTCATTTAACATTTTTTTTATCATGTAAAAGGATATGCTTGCTATATTTAGTGTTGGGAGATCTGCTCCCTGGATTAATGTACACAACAGCTGCAGAAAGTCTTGCTCAAAGGACATTGCTCTTTCTTTCTCCTTTCTCTCCCCCTCTCTCTCTTTCTCTCCCCCCCCCCCTCCCTTTTCAGCTGCATCAGAAAGACACTTGACAGTCAGTGGCAAGTGTTTGGCTTGGTACATTGCACTATTAGCAGTAATTAGATGCACAACTTGAATTATATTTTAATAACCGTATAAACAAAGAAAAAGAAAACATGAGTTAATCTGTATTTCCATTCCCAAAAAGTGAACATTACAGTAAGGGTGCTAAGAAATTTTATTATCTTATCAACAGATTTTTTTACTCATACTTGTTAAAGATACTAGCATCAATCAGTTTGAAAGAAACAAAACAGCTAACCAGTTTCCTTTCTCAAAAAATTATTATTCAACTACTTTCACATTGGTAATGATGAAATGAATTCTACAAGCTCTAAATTTAAAAACTGTTATAACTTTTTAGTCTCTCCTTAATAATAACTCTTAACTTCACATAAAATCCATATAATCCTTTTCTAGGAAATTGAGAATGTCTACACTTATAGCTATAATAAACATATTTTTAAACAAAAATTAAGATATGCTGTCTGATACACCATTTGACAATAAGCAAAATAGTTAAAATCAAGGCCATCCCATGAAATCTGAAATATATGCACACCATACTTACTTTGTCGGGACACAAAATTATAAACATTACAGAATCTTACAATAATGGAGTATGAAACAAACAGTTGGACATTATCCAAATTCTGGAGGTTTGTCTCTATTCCCACTTATAGAATATGGCTAATGTTACTGGAACTCCTAACAATGTATTAAAGCGCCAGTGTTCCATACGTGTATAATTTAGAATACAGACTCTACTACAGACTCCAATACATCTATTGTATAATAGAATATAATTTCTAGCTTACAAAGGCACACGTTCAATGGAATGGACTCAGAACCACAATTCATAGACACAAGAAACTGAATGAATTTTTATCCCAACAGGGTTTTGGAATTCATAGAGATGGTTTTTCAAACTTATTTTTGAAGAAACGGGACTACAGGTAAATTAGGTTTCACTGTGAAAGGACTTTAATGAACTAATGTTAGTATATGAAAAGGTGACAGCTAAATTTTTTAGGTTAACTCCTCGATGCAATAGGAGTAATGAACTCAGCTCATTAACCTGAAAATAGAACATGAATGAGACTGCTAACCCCAGAATAATTAGTCTCCTCATTGACATTGAGATTTGACAAAGGCATTGCTTGTAGCATGGTGTTATTGCCTATAACAAGCCAAAAAGATGAAAAGATTTTCTTATCTCTTTTCCTCTCTTAAGAGATATAGAAGGATCAAACACCACAGAATATTTTCTTAAATTTCTATGGTGCTTTACAGCTGACAAAGAGCTTTTAAAACTGCTAAGGCGTTGGGCTTTTGCTTAAAGGGAACAACCCATGTACAGACAAAATGGTGTGTTGAGAAATTTAAGAACATATTTTCAGCAGTTACATTTTTGGTGGGCACAAAAGTTGGTGTGACTATTTACCTGCAGTCACTGAAGAGTTCCTACAGCTCTGTATAACTAGAGTCACCTTGACAAGCTCTGTATAGACTGTGTGCTACATAGCCCTCCACTTGGAGTCACAATGCACCCCACGGTCTGAGAGAGGCCCAGCAGAGCCTTCACACCAAGGGCTGGAACTAGAACTAGATCTTGAGATCACAAGCCGAATTGGGGTACTTGCTCCTCTCCCAATCTAGCAAATGTGTCAATTAGGGAAGTTATCATTTTTCAAATCCTTAAACACCTAAAGAAAATGGACCCAAATATTAAGAGGCTGAAGAAGGATGAAAACGTTTACATTTTTTTTCTTATTTAAAATGAATCTTTGAGTTAATGGGGATTGACAAAGTTTTCTCATTTGGGACTTCGGTATAAGAGCTAAGTTCATCATGAGTGGTGAATTGAGAGTGAAAGAAAACCTCATTTTTGTGACTACCACCAAACCCTTTTTTTGGCCCTAGATTCCTGAAGCCATCTTACTTGGCTTCATTACCTTTTTTAAGGGTCATAGAATTTACTTCTATACTATTTATTTGCTATATTTCAGATTAAATACTAACTTTGGGCTCTGGTTTTGGTATCCTTTACACTAGTGTTCCCCTACAGAAAAGGATTACCTTGAATTTGTATAGTGTCTACATTTCTAAAGTTCTTTCACAAACAAACCTACGAAGTAAGCAGCGTAGTTCTGCTCCTCAGTTTAGAGGTGAGTTAATTAAAGATGTCTATCTTTTCCTATTCCAGCTCTCTAGCCAAATAACTATTAAATATTAGTCTGTTTTTATGTTCCCCTAGTAACCAGATTTGTTTTCTCATTTAATATCTAAGAATATTTCATAGCCAGAAAACTTCAGTATTCATGTTTTAATCCAAGTTACTTCATATTAGGTTTTGCTAATTCTCTGGTCAATGCCCTGATTTAAATGTTCATATTATAACCAAAAGATGAGTTTATAACTCATATTATTTCCAACAAGGTCTTCTCAGAACCTACAGAAGAATAGTGTTAACATGACTTGAGAAATATGCCCAAAGGTATCAGCATTAAGTTTTGTTTTTGTAAACCAGACTCCTAACATTTTCAGCAAGTTCTTAGGTCAGATCCTCTTTTCAGGAAAACTCGTAGGGAAAAAATATAGATATTTAGCAAAAGAAAGCGAAGAACATTCAATAAGCATTCTATGTGGCTAAATTAGTTTACATGATTTACTAAAGTTGGTCTTGATGCCACATTAACTGCCTCATTTCAAACCTATGACCATTTCATCAAAAGCACAATCTGTTTTCAATGGCATTTATTCATTCTTAGTTTGAAAGCAGCATAATATCTGTTTCAATTTATAATAAGCAGAAAGAAGGAAGCAATGTCCAATGTCACCTGAACGCACCAGCTGAAATGTCTAAGAGAACTTTGACATTTGTCAAATGAAATGTTTAAGAGAACCCTTCCTAAAACTTGTTCCTGCCTCATCCCAGTAAATAATTCCTCCACTCACCTAGTTGCTTAGGCCATAAATACTGGAGTCACTCTTGACTCTGGTCTTTCTCTTGTACCCTACTTTCAATCCATCAGCAAATCATACTGGCTGTATTTTCAAAAGATATCTCAAATCTGACCATTTCTCGCCATCTTCCTCTAATACTACTCATTGATCCAAACCAGCATCATCTCTTGCATTCTTTGCATAGCAGCCACAATTGAACTTTTTCAAAACCATGTCACCTGCTTCAAAAAACTTTAAAATGGTTTCCCATTCACACATTTAGTAAAACTCAGAGTCTTTCCCATGGTCTGAAAGATCTTACATGCTCTAGCCTTCCACTCTTCTTTCTTACTCACCTCCTGGCCCACTGGGCTTGACTTGGACACACCAAACATTCACCTCCCTTGGCCTTGACACTCACTTCTTCCTCCCAGATGGTCACATGGCTAACTTCTCCACTGCATGAGAAGCTTTGCCTGACATCCCTAGCCAAAATATCAGTAGCACACCTTCTCTACCTCATCGTTCTCTATTCCCTTGCCCTACTTTATTTTTCTTCTTAACATTTATATCTTCACTACTAGAATGTCAACTCCATGAGGGCAAGGACTTTGTCTTTTGTTCACTGATGAATCCTCAGGGCCTAGAAGGGTGCCTGGCACATAGTAAATGCTCAGTTAATATTTATTGGATAAATAAATGAAAGCTGGGTTATCCATAATAGCTCTTGGGTTTTTTAAAAGTATAAGTTTTGTAACAGATAGTTTTAAAATTAATGCTTGAAAGAGAAAGTAATACATTTTCATATTTCCTATTTTAGGTAATATTTATCAGTTTAACAATTTATACATGCATTTCCACCTGAGAACCATCTGAGATGGAATTGTTATTATACCATTTGATAGATGAGGATAATTGAGATTCAGATGCATTAAGTGACTTGCTCAAGATAGCAAAGTTATTTAGTGTTGGAGCTGGGATTCAAACCCAGGTTTTTTATTATAATCAGCTGTTCTTTGATCCTTCTGGTATGAAAACAAAGCATAATTCCAGTTATTTTATCCACCATAAATAAATTTTTATTTGAAAGTCACTTTGAAGTTATTACTGCTTTTACCAGTTTATATTTTTTCTTTGTGTCTGTAAGTTTCCTTTGTAAATATGATTTCTATTTATCTGTCTTACTTTAGCCTGCAACTTTAAAAAAAGATAAACAACCATAGATTTAGTAGGAAATTCTAATAAACAAAAGAATTCAACAGATACTTTTTGATCACCTTCTATGTGCTGTGTGTGTACAGAGATGAGGGTGTACAAAACAAAATGAGGTAGACAGAAAAGTAAATAGGCAAATATGTATCGTAATAAGTGCTGTGTTTGGGGGTTAGGACAGTGAATTTTGGCAGCACACTGGAGAGGTACCCAACCCAGAGAAAAGAAGAAATCCCAGGGCCAACTCTCGGCTAAGAAGTGAAGATTGTATACGACTTGCCCAATAAGATAGTGAAGAGAGGTGGAGAAAGAGAGCAGCCTGAACAAAGAGGATATGTACAAAGATCTGAAGGCAGCATAGTTTGTTCATGAGACTATGCATATTTCACAGAATACAGATACGCTGAATTAACTACAAATTCAAGTTCAGTTTGTCTTCAAAGTGTGTCCTTGGATCAAGTCACGTCACTAGTTCTACTTCTTATCATGGTACGTGGCCACAGTTGTTAAATAATAATAAATAATAGTAACTACCATATATTGAACATTTACTAGATGCCAAGCACATTAATCACCCTTCAACTTATGAAATGGCTACTGTTATTACCCCTGTTTTACAAACAAGCAATCTGCGGCTTACAGAGGTTAAGTAACTTTCTTGAGTTTATACAGCTAGGAACTGTCAGAACTAGGATGTGAACCCGATCTATCTAACTCCAAAGTGTTAGGTAACAACTGTTACATTCAAACATTAAAGAAATCCTTAATTTTGAATGCTTGAAATTTTTGTTCTAATAATTTCTCATGGCTATAAGCATCAGAACAGGCACACATTTACACCTCAACTGGCTCCTTTTTTTTTTTTTTTTTTTTTTTGCCGCACCGCAGGGCGTGTGAGATCTTAATTCCCTAACCAAGGATCAAACCGTGCCCCCTGTAGTGGAAGCAGAGTCTTAACCACTAGACTGCCAGGGAAGTCCCATTGGCTCCTTTTCTTTAAAAAACAACAACAAAGACATAGTTGTAGAGAGAAGTGATTACTTACATGTGTATTTTCTTCTCTATTTTCACCATACTTATAAACTTTTTGGAAGTTCTTCAACATTAACATCACCTTTACCCATGTACTGTTTTTTTTTTGTTTTTTTTTTTAAAGCTAGTCTTTTTTTTTTTTTTTTTTTTTTTATGGCTGTGTTGGGTCTTCGTTTCTGTGCGAGGGCTCTCTCTAGTTGCGGCAAGCGGGGGCCACTCTTCATCGCGGTGCGCGGGCCTCTCATCATCGCGGCCTCTCTTGTTGCGGAGCACAGGCTCCAGACGCGCAGGCTCAGTAATTGTGGCTCACGGGCCCAGTTGCTCCGCGGCATGTGGGATCTTCCCAGACCAGGGCTCGAACCCGTGTCCCCTGCATTGGCAGGCAGATTCTCAACCACTGTGCCACCAGGGAAGCTCCCATGTACTGTTTTTTTACTAACATCAGCTGAGTGTTCATTATAGTGGCTGGCCCTGTTTTACGAGATTTGCAATCGTAATGTTATTAATCCTCACTCCCCTGGGAAATAGACATTATCCATGTTTTACAGATGAGGAATCCAAAGATCAAAGAAGTTAAGTAATTTTCTCAAAGTCACACAACTGCTAGGAGATGAAGCCAGAATTTGAAAACAGATTTATCTGATTCCAAAGCCAATGTTCACTCCGTGTTGCCTCAAGATAAAAGTCATCTTAAAGAGCTAGAGACAAAGTTACATTAAAACACAATATACAGTAACGTCTAACTAATAGAGAGAAGACCATCCTGATTTATAAAGCACTGAATTTCCCCCCTCACATTTAAATATATACAGAAACTCAAACTTGGTTAATGGGATAGTTGATTTACAAATGGAAAGGATTTTCAATCAGTATATTAATTACATTTTCAAATAGCATTTTGCACCTTACTTCAATACCTTTAACTATTCCTCTACAAAGTTAATGCACAAAGAGACAAATTTTCAGCTGGGATCTCAATTACATTTTCATATACTATTTTGTATATCATTCACTGTGCTTCAAAATTTAAAATAGCCATATAGTTCTATTTAATGAGCATATCATACTGATTTAACTAATTTCTTATTGGACATGGTTCCAATTTTTTAATATTATCATCCATACTATGATGAGTATCGTTGTAGATAAATCTTTGCACCCATCCAACCCCACTGCATTTTCAATTAATCTTTTTTTAAGGCACAATAAACCTCACCCAAACAAGTGGCTCCAGTAGTGTTAATCTCAGGCTATGGCAAGCATATGAAAAAACATTTTGCTGTAGGTGATCCTTTTAGCCATCTTTAATTGTCCTCTCAAGGTGACTGCCTACCTTGTCAATTTAGAGGTTAGTTTTAGATAGCACTCTAAAAGTTTGAGAACTAGGGCAGTCCCTAGGAAGCCCTATTTGTAATATTTTGTGATATTACAAATATTTTTATTTATGATATGAGGCTGTCATATAAAAGAAAGAAGAGAAATTAACTGAAATAAATTTTGTCATAGAATGTTAAAGCCGGAAAATATTTAGGAGATTACTTTCCTCTCCATCTTCCAAGCACAAGGCACACAGTAGCCAAGAATGGCAGATAGTCTTCATCTCCATTACCATCTCTGAGTGGCGCGTGGTGGCTGAGGGACTGGAGAGTTAAAAAAGTGAAGGTCAATGGGAAGAATACTGTAATCAGTTAGCTACATCCCTTAAGGAGGAGAGAGAGGAGTAACAGCCTATGGGTTACAAGCTTGCTATCCTTCTAGTAAACGTGTGAGTGAATAAATGGGTATAACATTAATAATATGAAAGTAGTTTGCATTACCAAAATTTCTAGTCCAAGGGACTTTGAACAAAAGTTATTGTACTATTTTTATAAGATTTTAAGAATTATTTATTTTTGAATAAATATACCCATATAATTTATGTTAATATATAATTGATTAGAATATACCCGTATAATTACAATTTAAAAGTAAGAAAAGGGTATACAGTGAAAAGTGTCCTGTCTTGCACCCCACTTCCCTGGCTTCCATATCCCCTCTTCACCAATGTTAATTTAAGAGATTTTTTTAAAACCTAGGCTCTAACTCACACCTTTGTAGAAATTAAAATAATCATACCTTATTTGAAAAAACTAAATCATTATAGTTTTCAAGAGCACACGGAGCCTAAAAACAACACTGAATTTAAACAACTTGTCTCTAGTCATAAAATAAAAGCATTATTTATTTTCATGAGCTAGATCAAGTTTATATTTTCAGTAACTAGATGAGATTATATTGTCAACATCTTTTAATTTCTGTTATTTTATTACATTCAGGGTAAGGGGGAGAGGATGGAGGGAAAACTCTCTGTGTATGAAAGCACTTTAAAACTAAAAACCCCTTACAGATATTATCAAAATTATGTTTAGAAATTACATTTAATATCTCTATAGTTATAGCATAGCTTTCAAAATTGAACTTGTATTTAAAGAATTTAATAAAGTGATAATCACCCATGTCCAATTTCAGGGAAACCTCATTCAGTTCCTCTCCATTTTACAATTTGAGAATAATAATCTTTAAGTCTTTAAAGTAAATTTTGTGAAAGTATCAAAACTAGGCAATTTTTATTTTCAGATTTAAGTTCTTAAGCATCTATCATGCTGTAATAAACATAGACTTGTTATTCTGTAGAAATGATCCAAACTTTTTGTTATTATTGCTATTTTGTGACAGCATGCAAGACGACAGCCTAGAAGCTTCTACTTCCATATCTCAGCTTCTAAGAGAGAGCTATCTAGCTGAAACTAGACATCAGGGAAACAATGAGAGGAGTCGAGCAGAGCCTTCCTCCAACTCTTTCCATTTTGGCAGTCCTTCTGGAGCTGCTGAAGGTGGAGGAGGCCAAGATGACCTTCCAGATCTTTCAGCCTTTCTGAGCCAAGAAGAATTAGATGAAAGCGTCAATTTGGCAAGACTGGCAATCAATCATGACCCTTTGGAGAAAGCAGATGAAGCCCAAGCTAGAAGATGTTTTTCTTCTGATCAGATGAAACACTCACCTAAATCAAGTTTTGACCCTAACTTCTGCCAGGATAACTCTCGAAGTCCTACCAACTCTAAAGAGAGCCTCCAGGAGGCAAAAAGGCCGCAGTATAGTTCTGAAACCCAGTCCAAAAAAGTATTCTTAAATAAGGCTGCCGATTTCATTGAAGAGCTGTCATCCCTTTTCAAAGCCCATAGCTCCAAAAGGATTAGACCTCGTGCCTGCAAAAACCACAAGAATAAATTGGAATCTCAAAGCAAAGTTATGCAGGAAAACAGCTCCAGTTTCTCAGATCTGTCAGAAAGAAGAGAAAGATCTTCTGTTCCCATCCCTATCCCTGCAGATACCAGGGATAATGAAGTGAACCATGCCCTTGAACAGCAGGAAGCCAAGAGGCGCGAAGCTGAGCAGGCTGCCAGTGAGGCAGATGGGGGAGACACCACCCCGGGGTCTTCTCCTTCATCTTTGTACTATGAAGAACCTCTGGGGCAACCTCCCCGGTTCACTCAAAAGTTACGGAGCAGAGAAGTTCCAGAAGGAACCAGAGTACAGTTGGATTGCATAGTGGTAGGAATTCCACCACCTGAAGTAAGGTAAAAATGTCCCATTAGTAATGTTTGGTAATTACTTTCCATCTACTGTGATCCTCTTCATTTTATCTTTCACGTGTGTGGTTTCAAAAATTATATACTCCCTTTGAGTCAGAGTTTAAAGCAACACTGTCTAAGAGAAGTGTAATATTAGACATACATGCAATTTAAAATTTTCTAGTCATCACATTTTTTAAAAATAAAAAGAACTGGGTGAAATTAATTTTTAAAAATATATTATTTAACCAATATATTAAAAATATTACCATTTCAACATGTAATCAATATAAAAATTATTAATAGGATATTTTACATTCCTTTTGTCACCAGGGCTTCAAAACTCAACGTGAATTCTGCACTTACAGCACATCTCAGTTTGGATTCTAAATTTTCCTAGGAAATACTTAATGTGCATTTAGATTTCAAAAAAATGTAGTTGAAAAAGTAGATTGTAAGACCCAAGTTGTTCCAAACATACTTAAAAGTTCTGTAAGAACTGAATTGAGTATTGGCTTTTACATTTAAATTAATTAAAATTAAACACAATTAAAAATTCAGTTCCTCAGATGCACTGGCCACATTTCAAGTGCCCAATACCACATGTGGCTAATGAACATGTATTAGCACAGGTCTACAGCCTGTAGCTTAAAAAACAAAGTATTTATGACCTATACTCAATGAATACCTGTGGTATTTTTTTAATTAAAAAAAAACCAAATAATAGAATAAAGTCTGATAGAATAAAGGTAGAATAAGGCTGTGGCAAAGATCAATTTAAAGATTTATTTTACATGTATTGTATTTATTATATACTTTTTGATATCCACTTAATGAGCACTCTTCTCCCTAATGCCCAAGTCTTTCCCTAATATGACTGATGAGTAGAAAGGATATTCATCTTTTATGTGTCTACCATCAGCTTTTCTGTGAAGTAAGTAAAGCTTAAGCTTCAAGGCTCTTCATGTGCACAGGCTACATCTAATTTTGTGTTCTAATTTTATTTTATTTTTTTAAGAGGTCTTTACACTTTTATGAGCTTCAGGCCCCACAAAATCTGGATCCAGCCTTAACTCCCAGGGTGACATTTGCTACCTCTTGTATTATAATGTAATAATATATGAATAATGTGCTGGAAATATATTACTTTTATAGAGAATTACTGGTATTTAGAGTCCTATAAGAGTTACTTTGCCTCCCTAACCACCTAATTACTACTAGAATACTACTTAACATTTATTCTAGTTATGTAAGCAGGGCCTCATCTTCTTTTTGCAAAATATTCATATTATAGGGTAGTAATAGCACTAGTATTAATAATATCTTTAATTATGTATTCCTATTGATTAAAGGGATTTTAGTATAAAAACATATTCGTATATTGAATTTTGCTTTTCAGAGTCAACATAAGGCAATATTAAATATTATTTCTACAATGGCATATACATTTTTACTATCTAGTTATCCAACTGACCTCCTTGAGGGCAGGGGTTCTATTGTTTTACCTTTGGATCTTGAGCACCAAGCATGGCTTCTAGCCTATAGTAGTTATGCATAATATAGTAGTCACTAAGTTATGAGTAAACTAACGCATAAAGAAACAGGAAAACAAGAAACTCAACTTAGATTTAAATCAGGAGTGATACAGTTGGACTAAGATGTGGCAAAGGGTTGGAACTGCACAACACAGGGCAGTGTCTACCCTTCTACTCTATGCAAGCCTGATGAC
This sequence comes from Eschrichtius robustus, assembly GCF_028021215.1. NCBI lineage: Eukaryota > Metazoa > Chordata > Mammalia > Artiodactyla > Eschrichtiidae > Eschrichtius > Eschrichtius robustus. The sequence continues at coordinate 73,726,905 of NC_090830.1, forward strand.
ACTCCCTGGAACTCTGGTCAGTAATGTTGGCAAGATGTCATCATAGCACCATGATGTATACCACCCAGTGGCATCTGGTCAGTCTAAGTAAGCTGGTAAGCACTCAAGTTACGGCACACATACAACTTACTTAGATTAATCCTATCCATTCCACTAGTTTCTGGTCATAGATTGGACTCTTTCAAAAAAATTAGACCAGATCATTCAAGACTCATCCTCCCCATTCTCGACCATGACAATCTCAGATACAAAAAAGACTTCAGTGCTCCCGTGAGAAAAATTACCCAGGAAGAATTACAAAATACCCACGCCTTGAAAAACAAAGTAACCTGGTGGTCACTCAGAAACTACTCAATCAACCAATTAAACATTTACAAATTTAAAAGTGAAAGAAATATACACAACTTCCATGTAGCAATACTAATTTTTACCTGGAGAGCATTTCTTCAGTGATAGAATTCATGCCTGTATCCCAACCACTGTTTTCGTGGCAGGAAATTAATATGTACTCAATAAGTATTTTCTGAATTTCATGACAGTAATCATATTAAGAAAAAACTTAGGATTTTCCAAATAGACTATTAGCTGTCATTATTTTCCTAAGTACAGAACTTATATAACTCTAATCACAAAGCAAGTATGTATTGAGCTTTTGCTCTAAACTCAGCACTGTGACCAGTGCAATGACAGAGACGATATAAATGTGTCCCTGCTCTCAAGGAACTTGCAATCCAGTTAAAGAAATCATCCTAACTCTACTCAGTACTCTGTAATGACCTACATGGGAAAAGAACCTAAAAAAGAGTGGATATATGTATATGTACAACTGATTCACTTTGCTATACAGGAGAAACTAACACAACATTGTAAATGAACTATACTCCAATAAAAAAATAATGATAATAAAAAGAAATCATCCTAACTTTTATAGGACAACCATAAGACTATCAGACTTCAGAGAAGGTCTGGAGGACTAGAAAGGTCAAAGAAGACTTCAGAGACATAAGGGGATTTTAGTTGAACCTTGAAGAGTAAGAAGAAGTTAGGTAGAAATTTAACTCATTTATTCATTCAACAAATACCTACTGAGTTACTAAAGTGACTCATTGATGGTACAAAACAATTGGGAGCTATTGGAGGTCAGGGACCTTGTTTTGAAACCAAGTCTAAAACTCTTCTAAGAGGGCAGCTCACAGTCTAATAGAGGAATCAGACAGACATATAATCAAAACATTGCAATACTGTGTAATAAGGGCTGTAACAGAAGTATGTATAGGATGCAATGGCAGCTCAAAGGAAGATGTGATATTTTGCCTGAAGTGCAGGATGAAGGAAGCATTAACGCTGGAGGTGCCACTTTAGTTGAGAAAACTAAGGGTGGAAGAGGAAAGCAAGGGGAAAGGCCTAGAGACGAATGTTTTCAGGGAACTGCAAGTACTTGGCTATGTGACGAACATGGGATAACAGGTGAGGAAAGATGAGAGAAAAGACGGAAGAAGCAGGCAGAGGGACAGGTCCTTTTAGGCCAGGTCAACTCAACATGTTTACATAAAAGTACAGATGCTGGAATAGTAATAATATCTTTAGATGACAGTGAGGAGACTGAACTAACTGGAAAACAGTGGAGCCAGATGATTTCGAAAAGCCTTGAAAGCAAAGTAGAATAGTTCAGAAGTGGTTTCAAAAGCAAGTGGAAAACATTTAAGGTTGTGTATAAGGACGTACTAAGATGAAAGGGAGAATTTAAGTAGAGTTAGTCTGGAAGAATGAGTTAGACCCCAAAAGAATGGAGCCATGAGGCCACTTAGGAAGCTGTGAAGGGTATTCCAGGCATCAGATGCTCTGATCAGACCAGGGTAGGGGTAGTGCGAAAGCAGAGAAAAGATGTGAGAGGGCAATATTTAGAATAAAAGAAACCAAGCCGAACTTGGTGACCGACTAGACAGGACGGATGAGTTTGAAGCTGGGTACCTGAGAGAACTCTGGGGTCACTGTCAAGGTCTGAGAAACTGGAGGAGGTGGATGATTTGAGTCTGAGGAGATGGAGGGACCATATCCAGTAGACAGTCAGAAATGCAGGATTGAAGGTCAAATGAGAGGGTAGTGGAACTGGAGACATTCCAAGGAATGCCCTGGACACTGGGAAATTTGGACACAGTATCTCTGGCATTACAAAGGGACTATAAATACAGGTAACACTTGGAACTAACTTCTAGCTGTGCTAGACTGGGCCAGGGTTTTCCAACCTTCTTTTGGCAGTAATTCCTCCCCCCATTTTTCTCCCCACAGTAAATCCATTACATTACCCCAATACATGCTTCACACACACACAAACTTTTTTTTTCTTTTCTTTTTTAAAAAATTTTTATTGAAGTATAGTTGCTTTACAATATTGTGTTAGTTTCTGCTCTATAGCAACATACACACACTTTTTAAAGATAAAATTAGTGCTTCTGGGATTGAAGAGAGTTGGGGTGGAGGGGAGCATGCAGTCCTACCTTGCTCACCACTGAAATTCCTAAAGCATCTCCATAGAACCCAGGAGCACAGATTTTGATTTGGAGAATGCCTTTAAAAATGCATTAAAATAATGAGACACTTTGGTTTGCCATAAAGGAAAACACAGTCAAAAAGAAAAGTATCTTGTTTGTTATTTTTGCAAGAAAATGTAAGACATATACCTGGCAACTGAGGTCTAACCTTGTATGTGTATGCCTCTTTGTGTTCTCAGTATTCTACCCATGTTTTTATAACCCTAGTTTAGCAAATTGAAGAATCCTTTTTGCCTATATTTGTTGATTTCCAAGTTGACTGGGAAGAAATTGTTTTGTTTTGTAAGGGTAGGATCCTATATCACTAAAGCTAGCTGTTTTTGAAAGCTTGTTAATCTTGAACATAGCTTCATTGGAGGAGCTGAAATACATTTATGCGTTACCCACAGATGAAAGAGTCTGCAGGAATTCACAGCAAATGGCCATGATCCCTTTTTGTAACCTGACTCAAAATTCTTTTCCCAGGAATGTACAGCTGGGTCACACTAAGTATGTTTGCTTGTACATAACCCTCTGAAGCAGCAAAAATTTACCTTTTATAGATGCTGATATCTGCTTTGGCTATTAAGTTTTTGCTATTGCTACTTCTGGACTTTTGCCTGTAAGTGGCGTGCTGAGGAAATAAAAAAGGAAATAAATTAGCTGTAAAGACAAAGGATGCTTGGGAATTCCCTGGCGGTCCAGTGGTTAGGACTCCACGCTTGCACTGTCAAGGGCACCGGCTAAGATCTCACAAGCCGCGTGGCGTGACCAAAAAAAAAAAGACAAAGGATGTTTTAAATGATATAGGGAAATTTAAAAATATTATAAATAATTATATATGATATGTAATGTAAAATATTATATAAACATTTTAAAACATTACATTATTTAGGGGCATTTTCTTCTACCTTTTGGGAAAATCTATATACTCATTCATGCAACAAATATTAAGTGTTTATTATGTGCCATGTACTGTTACAGGCAATAAGATTAAAGCAGCGAACAAGGAAAATTCCCTGCCTTCATGGATCTTAGAATCTAGAAAAGAACACAGACAAAAATTCCAGTGATTATATAATTATAATTGTGATAAATGTTATAAAGGAGGGTGCATAAAGCAAAGGGACCAAACCTTGTGAATGGGTTGGGGAAGGTTTTCTTAAAAAGTGGTATTTAAGCTGAGACATAAAAGATGACTAGGAGTTAGGCCAGCAAAGCGGAGTTTAGGGAAAAGTGTTGCAGGGTGAGGGAATAACAAATTTGAGGCAGTGAGACAATGGTTAACTTTAAGGAATTGAAGAAACTGATGTCACCAGAACATAAACAGTGAGGAGGAAATGGTCTGGGATAAGTTCAGAGAGGGGGGACAGAGGCTAGATTTCAAGAGCCTCCCAGAACAAGCTACTCAAAGTGGGTCCCTGGACCAGCAGGTCAGCATCACCTGGAGCCTTGGTGGATATGCAAATTTGCAGGTTCTACCTTGGACCTACTGAATTAGGATCTCTAGAGCGCAGGCCCAGACATGTGTGCTTTAACAAAGTGCCATTTGTTTCTGTGCTGAGAACTTTTGCAATCTCTATAGAGACCTCCTCACCCGGGGGGGCTGGCCCCTTGTTCTGCTCCTTGACCTGAATGTTGTCATCTCTACTGAATGTTCTAGCACCTGCCCCTCAGCCCCTCCTCCAACAGTACACCCCTCACAGCCTCTTTCTGTTCGTGTCACTCACCCTAGCAGGTGGTTCTTTGAGGTAGATCTGTTTTGAGATAGAAAACCAAGCTAATTTCTGTGGTGTCCACTTGGCCCATGGGAAAACCCATATCTTTGCCCTCACAAACTTTGGAAATGTTGGCGGTTTCCAATGCAGCCCTCTCTTCTTGCTCTTCCCTCTTGGACAATGCTAAATATCATTTCACCTTAAAAGTTTTTGAGGCAAGAGCTGGGTAAAGCCTCTGTACCACCACCAACTCCAGAGGCTGCAAGTCAAGATCTCCAAGGGATTCTGTAGACGTCCCTGTCACTTGCCTACTAACCTTCTCTATTCAATCTCTCAACCTCCTCATCTATACTCCCAGAGTAGACAAGGATCACCAGACAGAATTTTCTGAATTGTTTTACAAGTGCATTTTGAATAGATACTGAAGAATACCTACAATATGGATATATTATAAGAATAATAGCACAAACATCTGTGTGCCTGCCTTACTATCATTTTTAAATCTAGTGTCTTCCTGATCCTGTCCCTTCCTCCCTGCTCAGAGGTAACCCCTAGCCCAAATCATGTGTTTTCTCTTTAAATTTTTCTTAACAGTTTTCCTTCATAATTTTACAACATATCCTTATGTCCTTAAACAATATTGGTACAGAAGTATTTACAGGTGAAATGACACAAAGTCCTATATTTACATTAAAATAAGTCAAAGTGGGGAAAAGAGGAATGTATAAAAGAAACACATCTGCCATTTGTTGAAGTTCAGTGATGCATGCGCGGGGGTTCATTATACAGCTGCTCTACTTTGTGTACATTTGTAAGTTTCCATAATAAAGAGTTTAAAAAAATATTTTTAATTTTACTGTTGTAAAATGCTTATGTAAATGGAATCATAATGTACGTATTCTTCTGCTACTTGCATTTTTTTCTCTAAAAAGTATATCTGTGATGCTGCGTGTAACTCTCATTCATTCACTTTCATTGCTACATAGTATTTTACTGTAAGGTGAGAAAATTGTATCACTGATGTACATTTGGGTTGTTTTCAGTTATTTTCCTAATAGGAACAATGTTATTATAAATGTTCTAGCATAGTCTCCTGGTGCACGAGTATGTCTAGGCATGGAATTGCTGGCAGAGTATGTACAACTTCAACTTTATAATAACACCAGATTATTTTCCAAAGGAATTGTTTCAATTTACATTCCGACCAACATTACATAAGTGTTCTGGTTGTTCTACATTGTTGCCAATATGGATATTATCAGACGTTTTAATTTTTGCAAATCTGATAGGTAGGAAGGCTTCTTGTGATTTTAATTTTCATTTTCACAGTTACCAATGAGGTTGAGATTTTTTAAAATATGTTTATTGATCGTTTAGGGTTCATTTTCTATGTAGGGTCTGTTTACATCTTTCACTCGTTTTTCTATCAGTTTGTTCTTTTCTTATTGATTTGTAAGAATTTTAAAAATATGATTAGGAAACTAATCATATGACATTATGTGTTATGAAAATATTCTCTCCCCATTTGATCTTTCTTTATGGTATCTTTTGATAATTAGATATTTTTAACTTTAGTGTCAAATTAACTGAAGTTTCCTTTATGGTTTTGGTTTTTATAGTTTGAGTCTAGTGTACCAAGAATTTTCCACCTGGAAGAACTCAATAAATGTTAATAAAAGTTAAAGCATAGACATAACCGTCCCACCTGTAACCCCAAACTCCTATTAGTGAAATATAGCCATTGGACATGAAAACTTAAGTTCGTTAACTCAGTAGTGGTCAAACAGGACATACAAAACACTGAATTGTGTTACGAAATCCAACATAACTTTGAGTCCTGTTAGAAAATGTCTGCTATTATATACTCCAGTTGCACTCTCTATATGAAGAGTCATTCTGATGCATGGAGAGAGCTGAAGATGTCAGTAAGTAAATAAACTACCTTTTGGCTATTTCAGGGCTTACACTCTTTACTTAAGAGATCAGGCATCTAGTCCCCAAGGCTTCTTGAAAAATGAAAATGAAACAGACTTGAGGCTATAATAATCTTAATTTGAATTCATTCACTTAACATCCATACAACAAACATCTTTTGGAACAGCTATGTTGTGCCATACGCTGTGCTAGGAACCAGATAAACAAGTGGTAAAGCGAACAAACATGATAATCTCTGCCCTGTGGTGTTTACTGTCCAGTAAGGGAGAGAGATATTAAACAAATAAACCTATAAGTAAACATATAATTATAAGTGATATGTAGGTTCTGTGAAGTAAACAAACAGGGTATTAGGAGAGGGAGTAATAGGAGGTGGAACAGGGACATTGGAAAGGCTGGGTCAGGGTAAACAGAAGGCTCTGAGTAATCATTCTTTTAATGAGCATTATTACTGGTGAGCCACAATAACACATTCAAATTATGTTTAGGAGTTGTTAATGGGCTAAAACAATGAGTCATAATATTTAGCCACACCATATTTTAGACAAAATAGTAACCTAAGAGCAGAATGGTGATATGTAGCTTAAAAGTCCAGTTAAATCTGAAAAATGTGTCTCTTCAGTGTCTTCATTCCCAGGCTTGGTAGCTAGCCAAATCAGCAGGTCTGGCAAGCTGTCCTTAGTGCATTAAAGATGGAGCCTTCTTTATCATTTGGACTTGTCCCATTTCCCCAGATCACTGACTCATTTCTGCTGAACCATGAATCATGTCTGGCAACCACTGCCATTCTGTAAGTGTCATGAAGATTTGGAGTTCTAAAAACATGCATCTGGGCAGGGTACTTCTATGAAAGCATTCCCTAACATGGATAGACGTTTGAGGAGAGCATGCTCCCTCCTTCTCCTCTAAAGTCTTCAGAGTAGCTGGGTAAATTTTAATTTCTTTTCAGAAGGCAGCCTGACTGGTGCATTATTTCTGAGTGGGTCATGGTGTTAAAGTAAGAATGACAGCGGTTACTAGCTGTCCTTTGGGGCTGGCTGAAGCCATCCTGGCCATCTGAGTAAGGACAAAAATGTTTCTGACAGAGAGTTTGGGCGTTTGAATCACTCCACTTATCGCCTCCAGCTGTCCAATTGCTCAGAGATGTTTCCACTCTCATTTTGGTAAAGAAGAGAAATGTTATCCAAAGAAATGAGGTAACCTTATAATGTTTATATAAGGGAAGGTGTTTGTTTGTTTTGAAATATTTATATTTGCCTTATCAAATTAATACAGGTACATTGCTTAACAAGTCAAATAATATTAAAAAATGGACCATTTTCAACTCTTTTTGCAGTTTCCTATTTATTCACCTCTAGATTTCTAAATTATATGCCAGTGGTTCTCAAACTTTTTGTTCTCAGGACCCCTTTACAGTCTAAAAAATTCTTGAGATGCAAAAGAGGTTCTGTCTATGTGAATTATATCCATAATTATCATATTAGAAATTAAAACTGAGAAACATTTTAAATAGTTGTTTACTTATTCCTTTTAAAATAACAGTGATAAACATGCTCATATAAATAATTTTATGAAAAGTAACTGTATTTTCCCAAAAAAATATTTGAGTGAGAAGAGTGGCATTGTTTCACGTTTTCTGCAAACCTCGTTAATGTCTGGCGTAATAGAAGACAGCTAGATTGTCCTATCTACTCCTGCACTTGGTTTGCTGTGATATGTTGTCTGGGTGGCAGTAAACTTTAAAAATCTGGCATTGTACAGATATGTAGCTGGAAGCAGGAGGAATACTTTAATAGCCCTTTCAGATAATGTGGCTATTCTGATTTGATACTACATGAAAATTCAACTGCAGTAGTTTCTTAAAGGTTAGTTGCAATGTGAAATCTGAAACCATGCCAATGAACTTTTGTACCCTGCTGTACTAAAACCCTTTGTCTGTCTTGAACTTTGAATGGATAACATCACGCATTGGTCATTTGGAAAATGAGTAATGTAGATCTTCCAAATGTTGACACATTTTATTATATAATATTTAGAAAATCATGTATGTTAATATCATGGATTTCATTAAAAATCTCTTTAAGTATTAGGAAGCCCTAAACTCACTATGGGAGATACAAGTTTTCCAAAACTCTAATTTTTCCTTGAAAGCTCAAATTTTTTCCTTGGCAACAAATGGGATCAGTTATTTTTACTTGAAACAACAGGCTTACTTCCTTCACTTTTGAGAAAACGTCTGCCGAACACCCAAATCTGAATAACCATAATTTGTCAGCTGTTCTTTCAAGTTAAGATACTGTCTCGTGCATTAAGTGCCTAGTTCAACTTAAAAAGCCACACGAGTGCTCTTCTGTATTCAGGAGAAACGCTTTATGCTACTTCCCATTTCGCCACCCAGAATGTTAAAAAGACGTGGACTCAAGGTTGAGATGCAATAAATGTAATGACTTTTACTGCTTCACTGAGGACATTTTTCAGTGAACCTGGCTTTTTTTGTTTTAACTGCAAGTGTGGTGGTGAAGAACACAATGACCACTACTCAGTTTTATGCTGCTGAAGCACCAGCAATTTTACCCACTGTGGCTTTTGCACCATCAGTGTAAAATAATATCTTAGTATTATAGGAAAACAGTTTTGTCTTCACAGAAAGTGAAAGTGAAGAGAACCACTGTAATATGCTTATAAACCACTATTGCTTGGTATGCTGATGCTATTTTCTCTTTACTTCCTGTTCCAGAAGATGGTGGTTTAGCACCCCTTCACTAAACCAGAACCTCCATTGTTCCTTCCTTCATTGCCTCAGTATAATCATATCACACTCTTGTTTTAAAAAATTTAATGTTTAACTTCTTGTTACTATGTAAGTATTATTTTCTGCCAAGCCCAGTAGGGAAAAATGGCTGCTTCCTGGCTTGTATAACTTTTAATTTTCACCTGAGTTGATGACTCTCTTGTTTTTTTATGTGCTTAGCTCTGTGGTCCTATCACAATTCATCTCAGTTTTCCAATATATTTGTAAAACATTTCCTAAATACTCTGTTCCACACAGTTAAGCCACCAGGCCCATTTATTTTTTACCCTTCTTCCTCCTGCTCCAATATGGAGCAGCTACTCACACAGCCAACAACTCAGCCTTCATCCTGGGGCAACTCCTAACTGCTCAGAAGACAGGATGCAACCTGCTGGGGGAATCTAAATGTTCATTTTCTAAACCTGGAATCAGTGACCCTATTTTAAGCTCTGTATCTCCCTCCTCCATTGTCAGTGTGTTTTCACACCCCCAAACTTGTATCTCTAAATCCTGAAACTTGCTGGGGTCCTGCTGCACAAATTGCCTTCTTTCACTGACATCCCCAAGTAGGCACTTAGTTTTCAGATTTTTCAACTCTCCTCGCTTCTCATTCTGCTTTCCACCTTTCAAAAGTGTTTGAGGTCTCAGGTCTGCTGTTATCTCCCTTCCCATTCTTTTGGACCTTGTGCTTTTATCCCTTTAAAAACCTCCTTTATTCTCATTTTAGGGTCATTTCTGGCGGAGAGTAAAGATAAACACATGTTTTTCTGGACGCTCACTGTTTGTATTTACAACTACCTTGCTCTGAGGGTTTGTTCATTCATACAAGCTCCATGGGGTCTTGTTGAGATTTGTGCTTTGGAAGATTTAGAAACCCATTTCAGCAGCTGCATGCACTGCTGCCGCCACAACAGATCAAACAATGGAATAGAATTTGATGAAGCAAATAAAATACTTACAAAATATTAACTATCAATTCTTTCCATCATTTGGTCTTTCAACAAATCCAACACAATTTTTCTGCGTGCGTACTACGTGCCAGGATGCTGCCGTAAGTGTGGGATTATATTGGTAAGACTGACAAGGTCCTCTCGTGGACTTTATAATATAGTAGGGGGAGCAAATAATAACAAAGTAAGCAAGCATATAAGATAATTTCGGATAATAATAAGTGCTATGAAGATAACACAAGAGGATAATGTGATAGTGTCTGAGGATAAAGAAGCTACATTAGGAAGAGGATCAGGGACGGCCTCTCCGAGGAGGTGACATTTGAACTGAGGCCTGACTGATGAGAAGGGCCTATTTTTATAAAGACTGGGGGACAAGGATTTCAGGAAGTACAAAAATCCTAATATGGAGAGTAGCTTAATGTGTTCACAGAATAGAAAAAAGACCAATGTGGTTGCAACACAGTAAAGGGAGAATGATGGGAGAAGGGATCCAGAAGTCCGAGCTGGAAGGCAGGTTTGGATGTTATCCCAAATAGAGGTGATAACTGAAACGAAGGGATGAGATAATGGCCAAAGGAGAAAGTGTATAGAAAACTGTACTAGGCAGTGTGGATGCTGCACGAGCTTGTAAGCCACCGTCCCTACCTTCAAAGAACTTACAATTTAGTGAAATTGGTGAGACAAGACAAATTCCCCAAATAGACAATTATAAAAGACAGTATAAGGGAGATGGGCTCAGTGCTTTGCGATGACCTAGATGGGTAGGATAGGGAGGACGGGAGGGAGGCTCAAGAGGGAGGGGATATGGGGACATGTGTATGCATATGGCCGATTCGCTTTGTTGTGCAACAGAAACTAACACAGTATTGTGAAGCAATTATACTCCAATAAAGATCTATTTTAAAAAAAGACAGTATATAATCAAGACTTGAATGACACAGTATAGTTTAAAAAAAAAAAAAGTAAAGTAACAATCATTGAGAATTGATGGTAAAAGGTGCTTTGCATAGGAGGTGATACCTGAGCCAAACTGATGGATGAGTTATATTTGTAGTAGCTGAAAGGTGAGGAAGAGAATCTCAGCTAGAGAGAAAAACATGAGCAGAGGCTTGAATGTAGGGGTGAATATGACATATTTATGGAACAGCAGAGAAAAGCTTAACTCTTGGGAAGCCGTTGAATAGGTGAGTTTTCTTAAATGTGCTTTAGAATCTTGCTTTATAAATGGTGGGAGGGAGGGGTTCAAGCACTGAGTGGTTAGATCTCAAATTACAATAAAGATTAACCATTGCCAGGACTCCTTAATTTTTGACATTGAATAATGGTAACGGTCTCCACCTAATTACTTTTTAATATGATGTTGATTAGTAATTATTACTTTAAAAATGAAAACAATTATAAAAAGGGGTACCCTGAGACACCTCACCCCATCTGTCTTCATCCATCTTGTTTCCCCTCACCCCAATAGGAAGCCACTTTGATTTTCATTCCATTCTTTCCAGTTTTCCTCATGCATATGCAAACAACATGACTGTATCTTATTTCTTGCCCCCTGTTTTAGTTTCCTAGGGCTACTATAACAAAGTACCACAAACTTGATGGCTTACACAACAGAAATTTACTGTCTCACACTTCTGGAGGTTAGGAGTCCAGAATCAAAGTATCAGCAGGGCCGTGCTCCCTCTGAGACTCTGAGAAGACTCCTTCCTTGTCTTTTCTAGCTTCTGGTGGTGGCGTTCCTTGGCATTCATTGGCTTGCAGCTGCATCACTTCAATTTCTTCTTTCAGTTGTATCATTCTTAATAGGAGCCACTTGCTAATTTCCTGAGAAAAGTGTCACTGCGATTTGAATCCTGCCACTTCTTCTCATTGTTACAACCAAATTATACCATAATAATGGGTTGTTTAATGTTTTGGCTCTAAGTTTGCCACAGTTTTCTTCTCAGGGAATATCTGGAGCTATTTACGTTATTAATTCTCACATTTCAGTCATGCCAATATTCTTCCTTGCAGGTGGTACTGTGAAGGCAAGGAGCTTGAAAATTCCCCAGACGTTCACATCATCCAGGCAGGAAATCTGCACTCACTGACCATTGCTGAAGCCTTTGAAGAGGACACAGGACGCTATTCCTGCTTTGCTTCTAACATCTATGGGACAGATTCAACTTCTGCTGAGATTTACATAGAAGGTAAAGCAAAATACTCTTGGAGCATGGCACTTACTAGTAAGATATATAGTTATAATAAATAAATATTTATCGAGGGCCTGCTCTACCACACACTCTTCAGTGGGGATAACAGCAGTGAGCCAAATAGACAAAAATCCCTAGGTTTGTGGATAGATGGCATTTACATTGTAATAGGAGAGACAGAAAATAAATGAGATAAATAAAATATATCATATGTTAGGTACATGAAATGATTCTGATCATCAATGTCAATGTGTGTGTGTCTCATGGGGGAGGCGGTTCCCACACCCGCAACAAGCAATTCTTCACGGCACCAATTTGGTTTCCTACAGTTTAACTCAATTCTGACCCATCTACCTGGAGATGGTGTCAGATCCAACAAGTTACGGGCTCAGTCCCACTAGACTGCTCACCCCCACCCGCTTCAGATGCCAATCACACGTAGTAGGTGCCCAGGTTACCCACAACTTCTGTCTGACTTGGCTACAAATTGGAGGTTCTCACAAACCCCTCTTCGGGTTCAATTAATTTACTAGGGTCGCTCACAGAACTCAGGGAAACACTTATTTATGTTTACCGGCTTACTACAGGGTGTGATAAAGGATATAGATGAACAGCCACATGAAGAGATACACAGGGAAAGGTGGGAGGGTCCTGAGACCAGGAGCTCTGTCCCCGTGGAGTTGGGGTGCGTCACCCTCCCAGTGTGCTTATGTTCACCAACCTAGAAGCTCTCCAAACCCCATACTATTAGAATTTTATGGAGGTGTCCTCACACAGGCATGATCAACTATTAACTCCATTTCCTGCCCTTCTACCCCCTCTGGAGCATGAGGTGTGGGGCTGAAAATTCCAAGCTTCAAATTATGGCTTGGTTTTCGGGTGACCAGCCCGCATCCGGGAGCCATCCCGAGTCACCTCATTAGAACAAAGGATGCTCCCAGTGCTCTCATCACTTAGGAATTTACTAGAGTTTTAGGAGCCCTGCGTCAGGGACCTGGTCAAAGACAAATATTAGAACAAGAGATGGGGCTTCCCTCGTGGCGCAGTGGTTGAGAATCTGCCTGCCAATGCAGGGGACACAGGTTCGAGCCCTGGTCTGGGAAGATCCCACATGCCGCGGAGCAACTAGGCCCGTGAGCCACAACTACTGAGCCTGCGCGTCTGGAGCCTGTGCTCCGCAACAAGAGAGGCCGCGATAGTGAGAGGCCCGCGCACCGCGATGAAGAGTGGCCCCCGCTTGCCGCAACTACAGAAAGCCCTCGCACAGAGACGAAGACCCAACACAGCCATAAATAAGTAAAATAAAATTTAAAAAAAAAAAAAAAAAAAAAGAACAAAAGATGCTCCTAAGTGCTCATCACTTCGGGAATTATAAGGGTTTTAGAAGCTCTGTGCCGGGCACCAGGGGCAGAGACCAAAATATATGTTTTCTGTTATCTTACAGCATATATGAGCATATGAAAGAAATAGAAAGCAAGGAAAAGGGATAGGAAGTATGTGTATGTATATATGCGTGTGTGTTTGCATGCATGTGTGTGTGTATACAGGCGGACGTACAAGACCTCACTCACCAGGTGACATATAAATGAAGACCTGAAGGAACTGAGGGAGTGAGCCACAAAGATAGATGTTCAAGGGAAAAACATTCTAGGCAGAGAAATCAGTAAGTGCAGTGGCCCAGAAGAGGCAGTGTGTCTGTCTTAGGGTACGGAGATGAGCAGCTGAGGTCAGAAGTTCAAGATGGGGTGAAGGTGGGAGGAAGCAGGTGAGCAGATCATGTAGGTCCTAATGGGTCACTGCAGGGACCTGGCTTTTACTCTGAAGGAGATGGGAAGGTCTGGAGGATTCTAGGCAGAGATGTGACATGATCTGACTTAGTTTTTAACAGGGCCACTCTGGCTCCTGGTTGAAAATATACCAAAAGGAGTAGAAGCAGGGAGACCATTTGGGAGCCTTGGAAAGGCATTTATATCAGCACCAAACTCAGATGACTAATTTTAGGGAACAAATCAATTTATGTACCTTGTATATTGACCTCAGTTTTTGTCCCTATTTATCTCATCCTCTGAGTTTTTTCTGGGAGCCATTCTTTTTTTTTTTTTTTAATTTATTTTATTTATTTATTTTTGGTTGAGTTGGGTTTTCGTTGCTGCGAGCGGGCTTTCTCTAGTTGCGGCGAGCGGGGTCTACTCTTTGTTGCGGTGCGCGGGCTTCTCATTGCGGTGTCTTCTCTTGTTGAGGAGCACAGGCTTTAGGTGTGCGGGCTTCAGTAGTTGTGGCACGTGGGCTCTAGAGTACAGGCTCAGTAGCTGTGGTGCACGGGCTTAGCTGCTCCGCGGCATGTGGGATCATCCCAGACCAGGGCTCGAACCCGTGTCCCCTGCATTGGCAGGTGGATTCTTAACCACTGCACCACCAGAGAAGCCCTGGGAGCCATTCTTTAGTACTTTTATCATTTCTAATACCTTATGTATGCCTTGCTTTTAGCCCTTAAATATTGTATTATTATGGTATAAAGGCTGGAACTGTCTCATTCTTCTTTATATCTCCAACACCTTATGTAGTACCAAGTACATAGTGGTTATTTAATAAACTTTTATTGAATAGATGAATGAATAATTATAATAACAATGAATAATACATGAATAGAAGTGTGTTACATGTTTTCATCCTCAAATTTTTGGAGTACAATAAATACCTCCAGATTTAGCCGTGTGATATCTTCCTGGAATTCACTATCTTGAGAAGCAAAGCCAGGATCAAAGCTCTGCTAACAGTGCTGAGATTGGCTTGCTGAGTTTTAAAAATTTGTGGTAACAGAGCTTCAAACACCCCCACTCCCAAGATGAAATGTGACTTGTTAATATTAGGACTGGACGGAAGAGCATCCACCTACACCTACAACGTTTGGAATCTAATGTAATCCCTTCTTTTATTTAATCTATGTAGGCCAAGAGCAAGAGGATTTATGGACACCACAGAATGTCTGCAAAGACTGCTCTGTTAGTCTAAAGGCATCAGCAGGTGTTTTATATACAAGAACACGTGGAATTTGGGCCAGTTAATTTGAACTCTGTCACTAACTAGCCATGTGACCTGAGCAAGTACTTCAACTACTAAGGGTCTAGTTCCTCATCTGTAAACTAGGTGTTAGTTTAGGGAATCACTGAGATTATTTCTAGGTCTAAAATTCTATAGGTCTTTAAATGCCTAGGAACCAGTTTAAGAAATTTTTTTTTAAATTACATGTCTTATTTTTATTTTTCCAGGGGTTTCTTCCTCTGACTCAGAAGGGGACCCTAACAAGGACGAAATGAATCGGTAATTCCAATTTTCTATCTTATTTAGCATCCTCAGGTCCTGAGAAAGCTGCTAATTGTTTAGTAGAACTTGAAGAGGGGGGCTCCAGGGTTTGACCTCAAAAAAAAAAAAGATTGGGTGGATTTGGAGAAAATGCTATTTCTTCTGCTTGTTGCTGCTTAAAAGATTAATTTTAATATTCCCAATATTTAAAAAATGAAGTATCACCTATGAAATATCATCATACTTATATGTAAAGAGTAAAAAACAAATAACTCAGTGGTTAAAAGAAAATTCATGTTTTCTAACTAAATAATATTATTCAAAATAACATACAATCTGGTGAACAAAAATTATATGTATGAGTGATCTGGGCAAGACATAGCTTTTTTGCTAAATGATTGTATTGGGTACTGAACAAAGTTACATTACTTTCCACAACCATTGGCTAAGCACCTCCTCTACACCAGGAACTTCACTAGATGCACTGGGTACTAAGAAAAATCAGATGCTTCCTGCCTTCAAGAGGCTCACTGTCTAGGAGAGGGAAATATATGTATAGCAAAAAATGTATACCACACATATAGACAGTAAGAGTAATAAAGTGTAATAGACTATGATATAACCATGTGCAAGGTTTAAGGACTTGGCACAAAGGGCTCTTTATTGGTTGGGGAGGGAAAGAGAGATCAGGAAAGGCTTTGCAGAGTTGGTGACCTTGAGCTGGGTCTTAAAAGAGCAGGTGGACACCCCCGAACAAGGGAGGAAAGGGTATTTCGGGAAGAGGAGACTGTGGACAGAAGGCACGGGAACTAGAAACAGACACAACAGCCATCCCTTGAGACTACCTGAAACATGGGCAATATCTGGAAGACAGGTTAAGGAGTCGATAACTGAACTTGCATATTCTTTCCTCTCCTACAGAAGGCAAGCTCTTAAGGGCAGAAATCATGACTTATTCTTCAAACTTTGGGGGGTATGCCTACTTTGGAATGGTAATTTGCTTTTAGCTTTTGTGCACATATGAAAATTCGTAACCAGAGTAAATGATTTCTCCCTTTAACTCTCTTCCTTATCATTCTCATGGCTTCAGTTCAGTTCCTCTTCTTTCCTGTCTCTTTATGCCAGTCCCCTCCTTACAGATACTCCAACCTTTTTCTCTTCTACAGTCTCCAAACTACATACAGCCAGTTAAAAGATAATTCTGATCTTATCATTTTCCCGACTTAAAAAAATTATTACCTATGGGAAAATAAAAATCAAACACAAAACAAACAACATTTTAAAAAATCTCAACACGGGCATACAAAGCTTTATTCAATAGAGTATCAACCAGGCTTTCCTGCCCCTCCTCCTCCAATCCCCCACCTCAGGCTCTCTACATGGCTGCCATCTCACTCAAACAATGTGCGGTTCATTTTCACCCCTTCGTTCAAGCTGTTCACTTTGCTAGGAATGCCCTATCTCCTCTGCCTGGCAAACTCTTATTTATCCTTCAAAGCCCAGTCAAGTTCTATAATAAGCTCCTCTGCCATTGCACATACATCGCTCCTGCCTCAAGGCTCTCATAACATGGAGATGAATTTGAGCCTAATGGGTATGAATTTGATATACAAACTTAAATAAGCAAGAAATATCTCATTTGTTCATTTTCTTTAAATCTACTTGTAGTAGTTAGGATTTAGCTCCAGTTGTGTGTAATAGTGACCCCAAATAACAGTAACTTAAATAAGACAAATATTTTTCTCCTTTACATACAAATATGAATTTGGCTGGTAAAACAGCTCCACATTCCACTGGGTTCCAGTCTGCTTCCAGCTTTCTGCTTCACCTCATTCTAAGATGTGGCCTCATCTTCTTAGATTGAAAGGAATAAAGGACATACCCTACTCCCCTTTTAAGGTCATCTCTCTTAAATTACATACATCACTATCCTTTATATCCCATGACCGGAAAGTAGGCATGTGGCCACAGCTAGCTTCAATGAGGGTTGGGAAATGCAATCTTTATTTGGAGTAGCTATGTAAAGAAATCAGGGATTCTAATATTGTAGAAGAAGAAAACAGATGGTTCAGGAACACTGATAGCCTCTACATCATCAAATGATTCTGCTTCTGAGACTCCATCCTACCTGGCTCTGGGAAAAAATTCAATCAGTCATTATTGGGTGTCCCTTTCCCCCTCCAAATTTGTGCAAAGATTCCTGGGATATAGCAGATACAGACACAGAGATGTAGATATATAGTTTGATATTAAACACTGCTCTAAGCATCTTACATGAATTACCTTACTTAACCCTCACAAAAACCCTATGAGGTAAGAATTATTATTTCCTCATTTTAGAGATGAGAAAGCTGAGGCAGAGAGAGGTAACATCTAGACAAAAGGGAAGCCCATCCTGTCATCAGTCATCTATCTCCACAGGTTATGGGTGAGAGGCCCATGTCCCACATCTCAAGGTCCCTTCAAGTCTAGTGCTTTGTTTCTTCCTGATATGTTTGGGTACTGATATCTTTAGCAAGACTGGGAGCCTTTAATCGAGGGATTGTCATCCCCTCTGGACTCAGGTTCTCCCTCTTGTTAGGTTCTCTGGCAAGATCCCTGGACCTCTCTCTTCCCCAACAACAAAACTGAAATAATCTACCCTCTGCAGCCTTCTCAAGAATACTTTCTGGCTCCCTTGCCCTTCAAACAATCTCTTTAATTTAATTTGTGTAAACCGGAAGAGCTCATTGACTCAGGCTATTTCTGCTTTTTGCCATGCCAAAATCCCAGAAGCAAAGATTTACAAAGCCTAGCCTCTTACTTGAAATAGGAGGGGGAGGGAAAACACAGAGGACAAAACCAAAACAAATCTCAAAAAATTTTCTGCACATGCTGTGTCATAGCACTTGTCTTGAATCTCAGTTAGTTGAGAATATGCTTGAGTCCCCAGCTCTGCTGACAGCAGCTAACTCAAGGACAGAACTGGCGTCTTATCATCTTCCTGTTTACACTGCCTAACAAAGTGTGTAGCAAAGCCCTCAGTAAATGTTTGTGTAATATTGTTGAACGAAGATTTCTGTAAGCATTTCTGAAAGCTCTGCTGAAAGGATTTTCACAACAATGATAGGTCTGTTTTATAATCTATATTTTAATCACTTCTCAGAATCCAGAAGCCAAATGAGGTGTCATCCCCTCCCACTACTTCTGCAGCCATTCCTTCAGCAGTACCCCAAGCCCAGCATGTGGTGGCCCAGCCCAGTGTGTCAACCATTCAGCAGGTACAAGAGTCTAAGTGAAACACAAGTGTCACGGACTGACAGGCAGGCGCTGTGACCATGACCATCTCGCACGGCATGATCATGTTCTCCTCTGTTGCAACTTCATAATGACCTTGGGCAACACACTTCTATCGTCGTGATAATCACTTTGTACTTCTGATGTATGATATCAGTAGTTCCCCTGGCTTCGGGAACACATTCTCTAACTTCATAGGCAAATTTCATAGCAAAAGAAACTCTACAAATTAGTCTCTGATATTTCAGCTTTATGAAGGGCATTGACTACATATACAATGAGCTGCCAGCTCTCACACTGGCCCAAGACACTCTGTATCATGAAACTCAGTTTCATGGAGCTATTAAAAAAAAACAAAATTCTACTTTCTAAGATAGAGCAACCATGAAATTAATTTTTAGAAAACCTCAAAGTCTCTCATCCTTCAAGTTAACAATGATGATGATGATGATGATGATAAGAGTGATGCTTATTGTAAAAACATTTTAAAAATACAGAAAGTATATTAAGTAAAAACTTTAGTCAAGGTTCGACTCCTCTGGCCCCACTCTTCAGAGGTACCTCCTGTTAATAATTTCTAGCAGATAGTTCCAGGCATTTTCTATGCATATCTATAAATGTATATTACTCATATACTTTAAAAATATGAAATCATACTAATATAAACATACTTGTAATGTGTTATTGATATATTGAAATATAAATATTGATGTATATAAAGATCTACAACCTTTAAAAAAATTTTTAAAGTACTTACCTGACCCGTTTAGTAATGCAGAGGGGTCACATTTTAGTTTTAATTCAGTAGTTTTAAAACTGATCTGTGGAGCCTCAGGGGTCTATGGAACCTCTTCAGGGGGTTAGGGTTCATCACATAGCTCTATATGTGAGGGGGTGGGGATGGCCAGCACGTATTTACGGCCACCATGACCTAGAAAGAAATACAATCAGTTCAGCATAAAATTTGATGTCTGCAATTCATAGACTTAGAAAATGTCAGTCTTTGGTTTTAGATTAATTTCGTACACCAAATTCTTTAGCTGTGTTATACCTATCTATCATCTGTCTACCTACCTATCTGATAATCCCAGTGACAATGAATCTATTGTTGGTTCCCTTCTAACAGTGTCAGAGCCCTACCAACTATCTGCAAGGATTGGATGGAAAACCTATCATTGCAGCTCCTGTGTTTACAAAGGTAATCAAAATATAACTTCTTTCTGTCATGGCTTTAAACACACCTCAATACCCAAACAAAGTTGTAGGATTCAAAATTCACTGATTTTATCTCAGGATTTTGGTCTCTTATAAGTACAGGATAGGATTTTGGGGTTTTGTGGTAGCTCTTACCATGTCGCTCCAAGTTGCAGATTTCTAATATTAGTTTGTATAATAAGGGAAAGGTCATCCCCACTCATCACATTGATCTCTATGTCCATCCTATTGCTTTTATTTTTATTTTTATTTTTTTTAAACATCTTTATTGGAGTATAATTGCTTTACAATGGTGTGTTAGTTTCTGCTTTATAACAAAGTGAATCAGTTATACATATACATATGTTCCCATATCTCTTCCCTCTTGCATCTCCCTCCCTCCCACCCTCCCTATCCCACCCCTCTAGGTGGTCACAACATCCTATTGCTTTTAAACACAGTAGCCACACCTAGGGGTCAGGTGATACGTTTCTAGGCACTTACTATCCAAGGGTTTCTCTGGATGTCTCTGGTGTCCAAGGAGATGGAGTTACATGCTCTTAAGAAGCTTAATACAAAGCCTCACTCTAGAACAAAGAGCTTTCTTTTTCTAATCCATGGTATCAACTATTGTGGTGGCATCAAATTCTGAGTCTCATAATCTTTGTATTTAGAACTGGAAATTTTACTCAGGCACTTTCATTTACAAATGAAAAAACCAAGGGAGGCCCAGAGAGATTAAACAATGTATCCAATGTCACAGAACTAGCAAGTGGCAGAATCAGGACTAGAAACAAGTTGTCCCAATTCTGTCTACTGTTGTTTCCCTTACATAACATAGACTTAGTTTATATGTTGCCCAGGACAATAAACGCAAAGGTGCAAAACTGAGTCGTATTGGATTTGTTTCGTTATTATGAAAACCACATGGATGGAGTCTATGCCTGGATTTACAGTTTATTGTTTGTATGAATACCAAACTTAAGCCCAAAGAAATTTTATCTACTCAGAAGTATGATTTAGAGGAATGGTTCTCAATCAGGGTTAATTTTGTCCCTCAAAGGACATTTGGCAATGTCTGGAGACATTTTTTTGATTTTCACAACAGGGGGCTGGCATCCAGAGATACTGTTAAACATCCTGTAATACACGGGATGACAGCCTCCTGCAACAAAGAATTATCCAGCCCAAATTGTCAATTAGTCCTGGGGCTGAGAAATCATGGTATAGAGCAAAATGGCAAAAAAAAAAAAAAGTCTTTTCCAATGAGTACTGATCCTAAAAGAATTGCTAAATTCACAACTTCCACAGAAACATCCATTTTTAGCAACGTTCCACCATATCAGCTCATCCAAGATGGTTTTCCAAAATCAAGCAGAGTCTAAGAGTGAGACATGTTTATCCATAACCGTATCAGGTGGGCAAACATTCTTATGTGAAACAAGATGCCTCTCAATTTTTCAGGTTTGTTTCTTGTAACCGCTTTCGGAATTTAAGTTTTGCTATTCTCAAAGACTTGAAGTAGGAAAGCAACATGTTGTGATTTGGTGAATACCAGACTTGGACAAAGAGTTATAAGTGGACCTGTGTGTGTGCGCGCACGAGCACGCGTGTGTGTGCGTAATATAGCTAATAGAGCTACCCCTAAGTGTCTCTTAGTTCACTGCTAAGTCACCTAGCCTTGAAACAGAGCTTTAAATGCCAAGAAATCAGGACACTTTAATTTGTCATGCCTATTTGTCACACCCTTTGTCAGGCAATGCTGACTCTTCAAAGGCAACTAAATCACAGAATAATTTATACCCAGTCCCAAACTGAGATCTCCTCCACTCTTCTCCTCACCACCATCTGCCCAGCTAGACAGCAAAGAAGTGTCCTTATCTCCCTCCACACTTTCAAATATTTTTGGGTGCTCTGTCTTCCCTGCATCTACATCACCTCTGGTACAACATTTAGCACAATAATAAAGATGTTTAGTTTTCTGTCTCTCCCAAGCGCCTTGAAGGCTATCTCTAATATCTAGATAGGAGTCCATAATGGTTATAATAGGTCCAAAGCCATTTTTATTATTCTGAAAAGCCTAACAGGACTTTAAAACCTATTCTTTACATTTAATTTTCATGGACTGGTTAGCCTCAAGTTTAGCTGCTTTTGTGTTGTGACTGATTACCTCCCTCTAATTAGATGCTCTGATTTGCAGATACATATATGCCTTTGATAAATAAAAATGGGGAAAAGAATTAGTCATTAGTGTATGTTGTTAATTAGATAAATCTCCAAAAACATTAGATCCATGGTGGGAAAACAGTCCCTAGTACACAGGGACTCAAACTCTGGTGAGGCTTTCTCAGCCCTCGGGAAGTGTACTTTTGCCTCCATAAGTGGGATCAGGGTTGTTCAGACGTAGGGCACTAGCACAGGCTGTGGCTCAGATTCCAGAGGGACTTATCAGCAATGCTGTGCTTGCATCAGTTTCCATGAGTGAAGGTAGGATTGAGGTCATCGTCACTGTCAGTGACATTAGAAAATTTCTGAGTCAGAGCCACTGACGATGGTAATCACGTGGCATAAGCCTTGATAACTGATCATTGGCATACGTTTGTTCAGGTTATTCCTTGCTCTATTTACTTCTTTAGGGACTTCTGGCATTCCAGTACCTATGACTCACTTTCTATGCTGCCCAACAAAGCATTTCTCTGCCAATAATGGCAAGAAGCCATTTTTTTGAAAGCAACGATTAGAGAGCAGAGTTTTATTTAACTCCCTGTACCTCCTCTGGTGATAGGGAAGTACTGGTATTATCTTCTTTTAACCTAAAGAAGGTTAAAATGAAAATGAGGGTTGCCCAGCAAAACAGTGGTAGAGTTTGAAAGAAGCCTGGGGTCCCATATGCTAATTCACTGCTCTACCTATAGAGGATACCTATATTTTTAAAATATTTTATGGAGATAGACTATCCTCCATCCTCTATACAGTATCAAAAACACTTTCACTCTGTTTGTGGGGGGAAACAGTGCTCACACTCCTTGAGTGTGAAGGGAGGTAGATGATCACATTAGAATCTTACTCCTATCACTGCTCCCACTCCAACAACAGCTGCTCTGCAGGCTTTCAAGGCTGCAGCCCTGGCTCCAGCTGCTTCAGCAGTAATTTGAAGAGTGCAAGGGGGCAGGGGAAGTGAGAATTTGAAGAACGGCACTTCATTATATAATAGCTGAGGCAGGAAACCCTGAAATGACAAGTCCGGTGGTTGGCTCTAGATTCCTGAAGATTACATGGGCCCCTCTCCCCAACCTCACAATGCCAGAGACTTCTCTGACTCAAGTGTTGTATTGGGCACCTGTGACAATGTAGGGGCAAAAAGGTCTTCAATCAAATGGTTCTTTATCAGTAAAAACTGCTCTGATCCAACTCCAGTCTAAAAGCACTATAGCATTCACTTCCAGCATCTCCCAAGGTGCAAAAATAGCAACTGGATTTAAAAAAAGAATAAAGTGACAATATGAACCTTATAGCTGACACCTTTTAACCAATAAGGGAGATGCCTTTTCTCAAGGATGTCCCTGCATTGTATCTGTGGGTATAGGTCTACTAAGCAGGAACTGTGTCCTTTCAACTCACATTTACAGCACCTGGCACAGCACTTGGCACAAAGCGGGAACAGAGTTATATTTATTCTGTGGTGAACTGCTTCCATTTCAGCTAAGAAGGAATTATTGCTTTTATCACTTTGTGGCTTCAGAGTGTTGTTAGGAGTAGAGAAAAAATCCAATGTCAAATGGCCGTGGAAGACATGCTTCTCAAGTCTCTGTGTTGTCAAGTCATCCTACAAAGAATGTCTTCCTGGATGATCAACATGGTGATGACACACAAGACAGATTTGCACTTTGGATACTGTTTACTGCAGGAGGTTGTAGACTTTTCATTATAGGGACTTCAGTTCAGATCCATAATTCCTAGTTAAGACTAACTTAATCTTTGCTAGTTGGGGAATGTTTCATGTCTTATTCGTCTTCAGTGAAGTCAAGATACATATGATCAAGTCTTACACAGTGTGCCATTAGTAACAGCCTAAGACCTACTGCTGTGCTGAACATGGCCCCATCTAAACTATGTTCAAATGGTGTAACTGGTTTGGACCGGATGTGCAGCAATGTGAGATTTCTTCTTATGAGATTTTTGTAGAAAAGCACAGTTTTTAGCAATAACAACTATCATTGTCCTTCAAACTATGACCTTCAACAACCTTTTCTAAGTGCCTTGTAAGATGACCCCTGGCAACTCCTTTACTGAGTACTGACAATGTATCACACTGGAATGAGTTTCCATCTCATATCACAGTCCCTTAGCTGGCATATTCTGGAACTATAGTATCTCAGGTATCTGGCTGGACTCTCCAATAGAACACAGGTCTTGGCATTCAATTTCAAGTGAATAATTACAACCAACTAATGTTGGTCTCAACTGTAACATATTCTCTCCAGGAGGTCCTTTTGCAAGCAGGACCTTGGTGTCACCTCTGCAGATTGAGAATTGGTTCATATATCTGAACCTCAAGCCATGTCAGAATGTAGACTGACCTCATTCTGCTTACATCCATTTTTTAAATGTGCCATATTTTATTCATTCAATGCCTTCTGCCACCGCCACTTTTTTTTGCTTTGGTTTTCTAATTTGTTTGCCTCAAGAAGGAACGAAACTCCATTATGTATGAATCCCAGGGAGATGTCTGACTGCCATTAAAGTTTTCAATGGGCCCCCAAAACTACCATCTTAGCACAGAATTTGCTCAGATGTCAGACTCACCAGCTTGCCAGGAGCACGCAAGACTCAATGATGTTCCCTGCTTACTGAGAACATTCCATTCTTGTCACTAGAAGCTATTGTTTTGGGGTAGACAAGGAATAACCAGGTTTTCAATCAAATAGTTCCTTATTACTTCAGAAACCACTCTGTGCAAATCACATCCTGAATTCCTTCAGCAAACAAATTTGGGAATGCAAAAAGAGAACAAAACACTAACTCTGAACTATAGCGCCCCCTGGCTGTCACAATATCAACTAACACACCCTTCTGAGGTAAAAGTCTCCTACTACAGCTAAAGCCATGTGGTTAAACCCACCCCAGTATTCCTAAGATAAATGCCATAACTATGATAGGTTTAAGCACAAAATATCATATACTGTTAAGAGCTGTAAACAATCACAAGATATTTATAAGAGTAAATGACAAAAGCAAAAAAACTACTGGCCTTCCCCTTCTCCAAAGCAAGAGCCAATATTTCCTAAATACAGACCCCAAAATTGTAATAATGGGAAAGCCTTGCAGCATTTGTTGCTGATAGAGCTTGTAGAGGAAGTTAATCATAACCTTTCCATGTTTATCATCTTTAGGCCTATATTAAAAATAAAAATGTGCCCACACATATGCCAAAGGAGCATTTCATAATCAAATGAAGTACCAACTACACAAACGAATGTGTGACTTTAAGCTCATAAATCATGATGAGTGAAAGACAAGTTGTGAAAGGAAAATGTGAGTTCCATTCTCCCATAGGGTCTATTATAGAATATACTGATATTTTACAATGGAAAATGATTTTTGTAAACTTTTTTGGGGGGAAGCGTGGAAGAGCATTTAACGATGCCTTCACAAAATTATGACATATTTTACCATGACCTAAGACTCCACATGTGACTATGATTTTATAGAGATTGTCATTGTTTACCTCCCTCAACAGACATTGAGGCTATCCTGCAAAGAACACATAAGGAAAAGAAAATAGCAAAACAAACATCAATTTCTAGGACTACAGAAAGTAGGCAAGGCAAAGCCAAGAAAATAGTCACTTACTTAGGCCACAGAGATAGCCCACCTTGTGGAACAGTCTTGTGTGGAAAAATACATTACTCCCATACTGAATACACCTAGTAGATATTCACTGCAGATTTTTTAAATCGTTATTATTTCTGAAAACCAAACTCTACTTGGGCATTTTCTTAAAGGAAGCAGAATTACTTTACCAAATATTAGTATTTTTGCAAACCCTCAATATGTTTCACCTAGTATTCAACAAATTTGTCTGGCACTGCAACAGAGAGGAAAAGAAAGAAGATAGTGAGGAAAAAGCTTCCTATGCACTCAGATGATTCTGTCTTCAAAAATAGATTCAATGTACATCCACAGAATTGAAGCTGCTGGAAATGTACAAGATTTGGAGAAAATCCAAATATGGAGGCAATGGTATCCTTTTTGAAAATTCAGCACTGGGAGTAGATTCCAAAAATATATGCTTTTTGGTTCTAATAATATTCTTCTCATTACAGATGTTACAAAATTTATCAGCCTCTGAGGGTCAGCTAGTTGTCTTTGAATGCAGAGTAAAAGGAGCTCCATCTCCTAAAGTTGAGTGGTATAGAGAAGGGACCTTGATAGAAGATTCTCCAGATTTTAGAATTTTACAGAAAAGTAAGTTGGTGCTTTAAAATTATTTTTCTGATAATTTTTATAGATTTATTGTATACATTTATTTTTATAACTTTTAACAACTAATTAAAATGTAATAAAAAGAATAAAATAAAAACCACTTATACTCCACCAAACTAAACCCTATTAATATTTTGGTGTATATTCTCCAAAAATTTTTCCATGCATATATTTTCTTTAAATAAAAATAAATTGTTTTGTAAATTGATTTTTTCACTCAACATTTCATGAACATCTTTCCATATTAATAAATATAGAACTTTTTTACTTGTAAAAATAAGTTGATACAATCAATTTCATATTTACTTAAATCTCCTATTGTTGAAAATGTAGATTGTCCACAAATTTTTACTATTAGAAACTATATTTCAAAGCATGTTAACAGAGAAGATCTTTGTGAATATCTATGAATAAATCTGAGTACTAGAATTGCTACTGTAAATTCACATTTTTTTAGGCTTTTAATATAAATCATCAAAATGCCATCCAAAAAGGTTGAACTAAATTTAGGATGATTATATAATTGATCATCTAACCTGGGACACCTTGGGGAGTAACAGAGGGTGCTAGTAATCATTACACAGAGATCCCAGGAATAAACCAGATCATCCCAGTTGAACTGGGACACATGCTATTTCAGTTACATTCTACTACAACCAGCAACATATGGGAATTTCTTTTGTCTTATACCTTCACTATCAATGGGTATTAAACATTTTTTTAAATCTTCACTAATTTTATAGGTCCCAAATGGGAATACTTGTTTTAATCTGCACTTCACTAATGAGATGTGGACAGGAACTTTTTTTTCCTATTTATTGGGTCTTTGAATTTACTTTAAAATTACCTATTATATCCTTTGTTCATTGTTTATTGAGGTTTTACTCTTTTTATTGTAAGAATTATTTATATATCCAAGTGGTTAATTCTTTTCTTGTCATGCAGTGCTTTCACCTTGACCCATTTCAGTCGTAAAATATGTTGAAAATTATTTGCTTCTTGGTTAATTTGTTTCTGCCTATCACAAAATAGATATATGAATCAAACTACTATCAGGTTTAACAACAATGATATATTCTGAATAGCAGCAACAATGATATATTCTGAATACCATTTAAGCTGAGGCAAAAAACCTCCACTAGTTCTATCAGTGTAGAAGAACGTAACTAAATTCAACAACTATTCCCTGAGTGCCTGCAATTCTACAAATCTTAGTTGAGCACCTGTTTTCAGTACCAAGCGGGCACCTTCAGGAATGCCAAAGAATTTTAAGACGAAGAACTGTTCCTGAGGAACCTGTCATCTATCCTGAGGCTCTTAATATTAGAAACCTTAGGGCAGGAGGTATACGCTACATTATATCAGGATGTGAGAGCCCAAAGCCAAGAATGATCTCTCAGTCTTCACAAACTTTTTCAGGTCAGGCTGAATGGGTACAATAAAAGCAAGTCATCCTGAATCCCAACTAATTCAGTAACTTTTCCTCACCTAAGGTTTATGTGTCCCAAGTGGAACCCAAGTATGTCCCAAGATACAGCCACATCATTTAGTCAGCAGCTCTCTTGCTGCCCTTCGGTGATAATGATCCTATCCCTGTCAAGGTCATTGGTGCTTAGGTCATTTTACTTAAAATTTACAGATTAGCCTTGTCAAATTACTCATGAGTATGCAAAAGATACTTCTATAGGAAGCTTCTGATAAAAATATCACCTCTCAGTAAAATAAATGCTCAGAATCTTTTAATTTTTTTTTCTTTTAGAACCTCGATCCATGGCAGAGCCAGGTAAAGATCATTTTAACTTTCATTTCATTTGTATGTGATCCGTGACTTGAAATATATAATATAAACATATTGAAATTACACTGGTGTCAAGAAAAAAAGTTTTACAAAGAAGATCGAAGCCAACTCTAGCTACGACTGTAGGAGAAGGAAAGGCAAGCATGTGCAAGTTTGGAATATATATTCAATAGCTAGTGTGAATGCAGTTAGTTCTGCGTTGTTGAGGAATGTTTCTTAGGAATATTTTCCCTCTTTCATTGGCCCCTACTCATGACCTCCTTAAACTGGGCAGAGCAATTTCCATGACGCTATCAATTCCAATTCCACAGCCTATGTATCTCAAAAGTTATGCATCAGATTTTAAAATTCACAGAATCAATAAAATGTTTATGATGTTATTAGATTTGGTTGGGAGGATATTAAGATGACACATGGATAAAGCTCTTACCTCTAGAAAAAGACAAGTTGCTCACAAAACACAGCATAAACATCTGAATGTCCTCTCTATGATCACCCTGAAAAATAAGATTGTATTTGTGCCCATGGGTAAGAATGATGGTTTGGAATTTCGTTATTATAATTCTTGCTTCTGAAAACTGAATGGAAAGGCATTCCCAGTGTAGACACTGAATATCCATGTTGCATAACCCTACACTAGGCCCTTGGGGATACAGTAAAGACCAGAGTGCTCTTGCTCTAGCATTGCTTGTAGTGGAGAAGAATTTTTCCCTTTGAAAATATTTCAGGCTTTTGATACTTTCAACCAAAGCAAGCTTTTTCACTAGGCAGTCTCATACACAAAATAATTTCAGAGTCACCCAAAAGGGGTCCCTGCTCAAAACAAGCCCCAGCTCCATGATCTAAAATTTCATGTTCAGAGAGTTTTTCTTTCCACCTTGGATAAAGCAAATACCCTTTGGAGACAGAATACTATATCTCATCAGGCAGGTATAGTATAGTATGAATGAATTTATCAGATCATTTTCCGAATGCAGGTTGCTGAAAGATGAGAGTGCCAATGTTTGGGAAGGGAACAGAGAGAAGGAAGCATAAGACTCAGAAAAAGGACAGAGAGGTACCAAAACCAAACTTTGCCTCTCCATCATTTAGGATTCTTTGGGCAGCAAGTAAACAAGACCTAACCAAAAATGCCTTAAGCAACATGAAAAATGTATCTTGTTACATAGCAAGACGTCCTAAGAAATGGTAGTCTTGAGATTGGTTAATTTAGCATCTCAGAGATCATCATGGGCCAAGCTTTTTATTTTTTTTTTCCCCATTCTGTCATCTTCAGAGTATCCTCTTAGACTGGTTCTACTCATATACCCAAGACAGCTGCCACAGTTCTGGGTATTACACGCAGATGACAACGTCCAAAGGCAAAAATAGGGAAAAACGCTCTCTTTTACCCCTTTTAAAAGGCAAGAAAAACTTTCCCAGAAACTCCCCAGGAGATTTTCCCTAATATCTTATTGACCAGAATTGTGTGTCACATGCTACCACCTTAGCAAGAATAGAGTGGTATTTCACACAGACCTACTTTTGCTTTAAATCCTAATTTGTTTTTGTGATTTTTAAGCTTATTGTTTCTTGGTCCCATTTTTGACATCTGGAGGGATGACATAAAAACAGATAATCTGCAAATCCATAATATACATTATATTATCATTAAATCCTCTTGTTCATTGTCTGCATGGAGTTATTCATTTTACTTCCTTTGGCTCATTTAGTCTGCTAATCAGTCAATTCAATCAAATAATTGGACTAATTATTTTCAAACAATTAATATCATCAGCTTCTTCTATTGCTTTTATAGAATCACCATCTAATATCAGAAAATTCCATAATTCCACTTCCGTAAATAAGTCAGTAACCATTCTGCTTTATTGGCTTTAGAGGAGATCTGTACTTTGGTCATTGCTGAGGTATTTGCGGAAGACTCTGGGTGCTTCACCTGTACTGCAAGCAATAAATACGGCACAGTGTCAAGCATTGCACAGCTAGATATAAGAGGTAAGGGCTCTTTCAATGCCAGAACAGTTTAGACTATGACTTTGATTATGAGTATGGACAATGTATATTACCCTCTCTTACTGCTTTTCATATGAAGCTAGCTTGGCTCTCCTAAAATTTTTTGAATTATTGAGGAAAATGTTCTTGAACAGAATCCATTTGTCAATTTCTCATCGCATTTATCACCACCACCCCAGTTATCCTGCTGTTACTTATTATACTCCCTAAGAAAACATCTCCTTGATCTTACCTAAACTTCTAAAATTCTTTCCAAAATGGTACTTAGATTTTTTTAGGTTTTTTTCCTGTATCCTTACCATTCTTTAATGTCCCAGATTGTGTTTTCTGTTTTTGACAAGGATTTCCATTAGCACGTTCACCTGGGTTGGATACATGCCCCGTCTCAGGGTTCTAATCCTATCTCAGTCTTGTTGAGTAAGGCTAACATCTCAGGTCCTGTTATCATCCTTTCAGGAAATGAAGACCCCAGAAACAATGGGTCTCTTCACTCAGCCAACTCTACCACCAACCTGGCTGCTATTGAGCAACAGCCGTCCCCACCCAACCCAGAGCCACCTTCTGTGGAACAACTCCCTAAACCCAAACTGGAAGGCGTTCTGGTGAACCACAACGAGCCCCGGTCCAGCTCAAGGATCGGGCTCCGTGTCCACTTCAACCTGCCTGAAGATGACAAAGGAAGTGAAGCATCCTCTGAGGGTGGCATGGTGACCACCAACCAGACCAGGCCTGATTCCTTCCAGGAGAGATTCAATGGACAGTCGGCAAAAATCCCTGAGCCTTCCTCGCCCGTCAAAGAGCCCCCTCCAGTTCTGGCCAAACCCAAACTGTAAGTAAGAATTAGAATGGATAACCAAGAGTGCCTGTGACCTTCTCTGACTCTGCCCTTCTTAAAAATGATGGAGCTAAAAAGGGAAATTATGAAATGAGAAAACACACATTAAATACTTTGCAAATCATAATCCTTACATCAGTGTAAGTGTACGTACTATCACTTTCATCCTTTCTATTCATATTCTACCTCCAAGAAATGATACTCCTAAACTAGCTCAAAAAGATGTCTGTCTAACATTAGAGGGCTCCAGGTGAAGCACTTCTACACTCTTCTTATAAAGCCCTTTCTCATGTCTAATAATCTTTACGGTGTGAAATTTCATCTTTCTATTCCCCATTTCTGCTTCAGCTTAAGTTTTTATAGTCATTATAGAAAAGATACCTAGTATTTTTTAGTTAGTTCCTTGATATGGCTAGATATGCTGTAGTAACCACACGCTTCATATAAATGTAATGGGTTGAAATTACAAAGGAAGTGAAGCATCCTCTAAGGGTGGCATGGTGACCACCAACCAGAGTCACCTCAGGAGCCTGATGCAGTTGTCACCCAAACCCTCTAGAGAGCTTCCATCAGAGTCATGTGGCAAAATTTAATGTGCATCCATAGTAAAGCAAGCACAGAATATGATACTACTATTATGTTCTGTCTGATCCACACATCAAAGTGATAAAAATTACATTTATAACTACATAAACCTTTAAATATCAACAAAAAAATCTACAGTAATAGCACTCCCATCATGTGTTTCTCAGTGCTGATATTCACTGGAAGCAGTTCATGTTGCTTAGTTTTATATTTCTCTCACTACCACACAAGGTGAAATTCTGGCCATAAAATTAAATGTTACAAAACATGTGGGTCACATCCAGAAATATCTCTGTCCCCTCAGAGTTCTGCCAGTCACAGGAAATAGGAATCTACTTAAAGTAGGAAGAAGGGAAGAGGTTATTGTAGGGATATAAGCAGGAATGGGCAACAAAACACAGCCAGGTCCTGCACAGAGAAGGAGAAGCAGGGAGTTAAGAGCTAGGATCACATACACGTTCAGTCCAGCCTCTGTCCACTGCTCACGCTCCGTCTTGAGCACCTCCTTGTTTCCTCTTTGCATATCCACTCTACTCTTCTCTCTTGGAAGACTCATCGATTCATATCTGGCCCATGATGGCATGTCGTCACGATTTGTGTCAAGTTCCACTGCTAACTAAATCGTGCTCAGCAGCTCAATTCCAAATACCAATTAGCCCAGGCTCGTCAGGTGCAGAGCATTTATGTTTGGAGGGAAGAAGAGTCAAATGGATCACATCAGAACTGTGTGTGAAGGCAGTTCGCAGAGAAGGGAGTTGTAAGAACAGGTAACCCCAAACAATCAACTGCCTCCTTTGTAGGGCCTCCTCTTACCCAGGGACTGTTTAGGAGCTATTAGATATGTCAGTTAGGGTTAGGTTTAGCTTCATGTTGCAGAAAGCCCAAACTAATGGTGAGTTAAACACATGAGGGTTTATTTTTCTCTCAAATAAAGGAATTAGATGGGCAGTCTGAGGCTGTTATCATGGCTTCATAATCATTAAGAACCCAGTCTTCTGCTCTGCCGTCTTTAGCACTGGCTTCTTCTCCAAGTGCCCTCATGGTCCAAGAAGGCTGATGGTGGTCTAGTCATCATGTCTGTATTTCAAGCAGCAGAAAAGGCAAATTGGTAGAAGTCCAACTACTCTCCTTTAAAGGAGCCTTCTTAGGACTTACCCAAAATCACCTGCTTATATCTCATTGGCCAGAACTTAGTCACATGGTACATTAAGTACAAAGGAAGCTGGGAAGTGTGGTCTTTAGCTGCACATGTTGCCACCATGAGTAAAATCAAGTTCCTTTACAAAGGGGAGAATTAAGTAGTCAGCCAGCAGTATCTACCACATGAAACTTTCAATGAATATAAAAATTCTTTCTACTAAATTATGTAGTGACACCCTCTAAAAATCCAGTCCTCAGCAGTATATAATTCTTTAATATTTTTTGCCTTCCTTAAATTTTCACCTAATGGTGTGAATATAGGTTTGTATTAGTAGAGGTATGAATACGCAGGTGCATGCTCACCTCTCTCTCTCTCTCTCTCACACACACACACACACACACACACACACACCCTTTGTGACTCCACATGCCTACAAAGTTTTCTTACTGGTTTTAATCTTTTAGGTTTTATGTTAAAATATATTGACTCAATAATCTTGAGGATACAATTTTCTGCTTGTTCCTTCAATTTGCCATTCATACAAAAAATAGATAGAATTCTTATAGATCTTAAAACTGCAACAGAGAGGGAAGCTGTCGTTTTTTAACACTGTATCATCAAAGCCTAGATAATTCAGACTTTGACATTTTCAGCTTGAATATTAAGCTATTTAGAGAAGTGACTCTTCATCGTGGCTACACTCTAGAATGAAATGTAGAGCTTCTGAAAAATATTTATGCCTTCCATCCCAGTTGAATGAGACTCTCTCCACAGATTATTTTAATGTACAGCCAGGTTGGAAAGTACGGGTGTAAAGTTGGAGAACCTGAGTTACAACCCTTTATCACCCCACCCAGCCCCATACACACACCCCTCCACAGCCAGGAAAAAAATAGAAGAATTAACATTTAAAGTGAGTAAAATGTCAGACTAAAATCAGAATGTACTGGGTAAGCCCATGCTTTGGGGCAAGTGTTTCTTTAGAGCAGTGGTTCTCAGTCCTGGACGCAGACAAGAATCCCCTAGAGCCTTGCTATTCAAAGCACTGGCATCACCTGGGAGCTTGACAGAAATACAGATTCTCGTGCTCCACTCAAGACCTACTGAATCAGAAACTCTGGAGGTGCGGCCTGGAAATCTATGTTTTAACAAGCCCTCCAGAGGGTTCTGAGGTTCACTAAAGTTTAAGAACTGACCCACATTTAAAAAGATAATAATAACTATGCCTGGATCCTTTCCCAGGCCAACTGACTCTCTGGCCAGTGGTGCCTAAATCAGTAAGGTTTGTCTTTTATGCTCTCTGGGTGATCTAATGCACAAGCAGCGTAGTTACCACTGCCAAAACCACAGCTAAAAGCTGATTGCAGAGACATATTTACCCAGAATTAGTTATCCTAATCAGCAATGTGCTAGCAAATGTTTTAACTACCGGCAGAGGCAGGGAAGCCCTGATTTGTAGCATTTGCCAGTTTCCTCCCACCATGGCTGATTTCAAACTACTAAAGAAAAGTCATTAAACTGGGAACTGGGATGAGGTGTATACAACGTGCCCTCCAGAGGCAGCGAGAGCTGGCTCCAGCACACACTGCCCCAAGTTGTTGTTGCCAAAATTGCTTTCAAAAGTATTTGATACAGTAGCCCAAGTTGTTCTGTTGTGTTTATCATTAAGCCTTGACATTTTATCTCAACCATTTAAAATCCCTCAGAAATGGACCTGAGGACACGGGGAGGGGGAAGGGTAACCTGGGACGAAGTGAGAGAGTGGCATGGACATATATACACTACCAAATGTAAAATAGATTGCTAGTGGGAAGCAGCTGCATAGCACAGGGAGATCAGCTCGGTGCTTTGTGACCACCTAGAGAGGTGGGATAGGGAGGGTGGGGGGGGAGGGAGACGTAAGAGGGAAGAGATATGGGGATATATGTATATGTATAGCTGATTCACTTTGTTATAAAGCAGAAACTCACACACCATTGTACAGCAATTATACTCCAATAAAGATGTTAATAAAAAAAAAATCCCTAAGAAATTCTTTTGTATTCCAGAAACCACATCAAGAAACATCCTTATAATTCTGAAACTCTAATTTTCATTCTTACAAATCTTGAAATTGATATCTGTAGTTCAGAAACTGAAAAATATAATAGCCACCATTTATTGATCATTTATATGATTTAGGTGATTTATCTATCAATTCTCACAACAACATGAAGAGATATTACTTACTCCTATCTTACTTATGAAGAAATCAGGGTCAGAAAAATCTAGAAACCACCCCAAACCACACATATAATCAGTGGCAGAGCCAAGATTAGGACCTAAGTCTATCTGTCTGCAGAGGCCATATTCTTGAGCATCATGCTTAAGCTAAGTTGTGGCAAAAGAAAAGATATTTTCAGGGAACCCAGGAGAGTTGATAATCTACAGAAAGAAAACTGGGTACAAACCTGATTTCAGAAGTCCTCATAGCAACAAGAAATGAGCAGCTGAGCTTATAGCAATTTATGATAGGCTGTTATTTTGAATTAGAGAGGTTGCTCAGGGTTTTGTATGCTTTGTAATTAACCTTTCCTTCCTTTATTCTTTCATTGTACTTTGTACCTTCATTATTAAATAGTAAGTTCCATATGTTACCTGTAAATAACCACTGGGTATTTGTATTACATATATGTATAGTAAGATTTTTGAGCCCTGAATAGCTCATACTATCCCAGGCATATTTGTATCTCCTACAGTACCTAGCAAAGTAAACATACAGAAGATTCAATAAAAGTTTGTTGAATACTGGAATTGACACCTTGCCCTTATGTCATGAATAAGCAAATTGAAACAGCTGTTTTGAATCCCTTCTGAAACAAGACAGTTTAATAAAATTTGGGGGACAAAACCCTGTCAAACAAAAGGAGACATTATTCTCAAATGAATTCTTCCAGAATCTTAGAAACTAATCAAAACTATTTGATGCTGTATCTCATATATCATTATGTTTAAAGTTTGTGACCCTCTACAATCCGAAATACTGCATTAAAATGATAAGGGCTAACATGCTGTTTAAAGTCTTACTTAAAATTAAAAGCTGGTTCTTAGTTTTCATTCAATGGGAGCTAAAGGAAAATAAGAATCAATGAATACCAAATGACTTCCTGGCCCCTTTTCTTCATCCTTATCTTTCTAAGATTACTTAGTTTTCATATACTACTTTTTCTACTTCCGTAACTACAATAAAATATTTCTGCAATACCATCAGATTAAAAGTTGCTCAGACTACAATACAAACATGTCCTAAAAACCACATGGCATCTTCTTTACGCTATAGTAATCACAGAATGGGACCTGCCAGATATGAGATCCATTAAAAATTTAAAGGTTTTATATTTTCATGCCATTGGGAAAGTTAACACCAGCAGAAACAACGTTATTGTATATATTTTTCTAAGGATAATCTAACAAAGATATTTCTGCTTCTCTTGATTGCTGAATCTTTCATCTATGATGGAATGAAAAGATTTAATTAATTTTAATTATGTTACTTTATTCTCTCAGCTTAAATACTTACTTCTAAAAGGGAGGAAGAAAGTTACTGTGCCAAGTGGCTATACTTCTAAATTCTTAGTTTTCATAGGTGAACAGAGGACAAGAATTTTCATAGTTGAATAAAGAGTCACATAGTATGTAGCATTTGACAGCAGTCATGAAAGTGGAGATAGGTCTCTACTTCGTGAAGTTACTTTTCCGTATATTGTGTATCAGAAGTGTTAATGAAGGCAAGAGAAAAGGTCTTAAACTCCAAGAATTTTTTAAAAAATCACGACTATATTCAATATCCTGTGATAAACCATAATGGAAAAGAATATTTAAAAAAAAGAATGTCTCTATGTGTATAACTGAGTCACTTTGCTGTACAGCAGAGATGGCACAACACTGTAAACCAACTATACTTCAATTAAAAACAAAAATTTTTTTAAATCAAAGTTTGGAGAACTTTCTGCCTCAACTTTATTGCCATTGGTGTTGACTTTCCCGATGGTATGAAAACATAAAACCTTTCATTTTTAATAGATCTCATGTTCAGCAGATCACCTTCTATGTTCCAAAACATATTTTCAAAGAACATAAAACCACGGTGGGCTTGAAGCACTGTGGTCTCACTTGTGGCTGTTCCTATGGTTGTTTATTCAAGAGTAGATTCTCCTAAACAGCAAAGTTTGACAGCCCTGACAACTTTATGCATATATGACTTTTAGACACTTTCGTTTTCCATTTTCTTTTTTTAAAAAATTAATTAACTGTTTTGTTAAGAGGAAGTAAATAGACTGTGGGACTTAAGGCAACTCATATAATGCTTCTGTGAGTCAGGTTGCTATAAATGGAGAAAGCGCTCCCAGCTTGATCTTTTTTTTTCCTTTAGGCACAAGAAAAGTCTAAGTAACGTTCATAATTACAGTGACCATATAATCCATCGTTCAAACCATCACATTTTTGAGAGTGAAAGAGCACTATTAATAATCATGGCAGGAAAACAGGCATAAAGCAGGACTGTCTAGAATGAATCGAGACATATGGTCACCTTCTCTATAAAGCTTTGTTGTCAGAAGAGGATGAGAAACACCAAGACACATCCAGCTGCTTTGTTAAAGTTTGCTCTAAAATGAGGCAGAGTGAAGGATATAGCACATTCTCAGGGAAGTCAGCCCCCTTTAGTAACTCACATCAGTATGTAGCTCAGTGTCTTCTGTCCCGAAACAGAACTTTGAGCACTTCCAACAAGAGGACCATTTTTCTATTTCTTCTTTCTAATTTATAACATTCTAAAATGGGGCTGCTGTGTTGCCCAACTCCAGGGTCACAACACAAAGAACACAATGTGAATGACGCCTCTTGGAGTTGTGCATCATGGTGGCCTTTCCCTTCTTCCTGGCAGTCAAACAGACTTAGAGAGAAGGAGAGACAGGGACTTCCTTGGCGGTCCAGCAGTTAAGACTCGCCCTTCCAATGCAGGGGGCACGGGTTTGATCCCTGGCCAGGGAACTAGATCCCACATGCCCGAATTTGATCGGCTGGTTTCTGGCAACACTGGCTGTGTGTTCTTAATCAGCATCAAGCAGCCAACAGCCTGTCTCTACAGGCTGAGGCAATGGTGACGGATTTCTCTTCTCTCTCCCCACTCTTGTTTTGTGTGCAGAGATTCCAGCCAGCTACAACAGCTTCACAAGCAAGTCTTACTGGAACAACAGCAGTTGCAAAACCCATCTCCTTCATCTCCTAAGGAGTTTCCTTTCAACATGAGTGTTTTGACCTCCACTGCTGTCCCAGCGGTGACAATGTCCGGCAAGCAGGTGAAGGCCCCTTCATCACAGACATTCAGCTTGGCCCGGCCAAAGCACTTCTTCCCCTCCACGAGCACCACTGCAGCAACTGTGTCCCCTTCCAGCTCTCCAGTGTTCACCCTGATCAGCACTCCTCAAGCCATGCAGAGGACAGTGAGCAAAGAAAGCCTCTTAGTTTCTCAGCCCTTGGTGCAAACCAAATCTCTAGGAGGGGTTTCTGCCCAAAACGAGCCACCTCCTCCAGGTCCGATAGAACCAGCACAACTGCCACTCACGTTTTCCATCTCCAGCGGAAACCAGTTTCAGCCCCACTGCGTGTCCCCAACTCCTGTCTCTCCCACCGGCCGGATTCAGAACCCAGTGGCTTTCCTCAGCTCCGTCCTGCCTTCTCTCCCTGCCATCCCACCCACCAATGCCATGGGGCTGCCTAGAAGCGCACCATCCGTGTAAGTGTCGTTGAGGTTTCTTGATGTAAACGATGTCATTTAAGAATGGACCCACATAAGAGTAGCTTGGTCTGGGACAGGACTCTCATTTAGTGAATTCCTACATAATCCAATCTCTTAGACACGAAATGGATACTGAGCACCTTAGGACAAGAGGACACGATTACTTTAAATAATGTTTTTATAATTTAAATACTGAAAACACCTCGACACACAGATTTTCTGGGCAGTGCTCAACTTTTGCTCGCAAGATGCACTCCGTAAGTGCCTGATGGCTCCTGGCGTCTGGTTGCCATGCCAACCACTCTGATTTCTAGGCCTTTGTACCCTGGCCAGTGCTTTTCATGAGTGATTTAGGTGTGAATTTATTTTACAGGCCATCCCAGGGACGAATGAAGAAACATATAAAGTCTTCCCAACCAGTGAATGATGATTACATTCGTGAAACTAAGAATGCGGTGATTCTAGACTTGGGGAAAAAAGTGAATTTCAGTGATGTCAGATCAAACCAGCAGGTAAGATTGTTGGGTTCAGACGGTTTACTGGAATTTCTTCGTAAGGAATGTAAGTTTGCTTAATTCAGTCCTTGGGTGCTCAGGTCACCTGACCTCGGTGAAGCTGACACTGCAGTTTTGGAAGGCAAAGCACAGACTGTCCATGGTTCATGTAGGAAACTTGTCCACACGGATTCACAGTTCTTGATTTAGCCCGGTAGTTAATTCAGTTTACTTGTCTACGTGCGTTTACCTAGAATAGCGTATGTTAAGGAGAGAGACTAGATAGTCTGTTTTCCATTCCAACAATCCTCAGCTCAGTATTGGCAAACACCGTCACATCTTTGAGACATTTCAATATCTGAGCCTTGAGATGACCTAGACTTTAAGGAACTCTGGGGTTCCAAGCCATCCTTTATCTGGCTGCTTCAATCTAATGTGCTTGGGGGTTTGCTCACCAGTTCCTCTCAATCTTTACATTAGGTTGAAGCACGTGAAACAGCCATTAGCCAATATCCTGTGTTTCAACCTGTAGAACTCCCTGCTTTCTAGTAAGTGTTTACACGGAAGGAGAAAAAGGAAAGTCATCTGTAAGCATCACATAAAAGAAAGACTAAGTATTTTATTGGAGCCATTTATTTTTGCTTTTTGTAAGGTGGTTATTTTTTAAATGCAGATTTACATTTTAATAATCTAACTCTTGGTTTATTTCCCCAGGTGGGAACTGATAAAATCTATTTTAAGTGTAACATAAAATTTCAGTGAAAACTATATGCCAAATATTGTGGAATTTGTGACATAAGTGACCCCTGGAAACAAGGCTCCAGACTCCCCTGACCATATGCTGTTTTCCTTCATGTTTCTATCTCTTACTTCCAGTGGAGCCATTGATATACAGTATTTTACTATTGTGTTATATGTTGGACAATTTTTACTGAGTGGATTCTCTTGAAAGTAATGCTTAAAGTGCTTAAAATAATAATGCTTAAAATAGCTTAAAAATGCTTTTTAAAATTGACTTTAAATTATTGACTTGAAGCAGGATATTTAAGCTTGCCATAATCGAGTACACTTTTCATGTATTATTTCGTCAAATTACATATATTTCTGGGAGGCAAACATCAAGGCAACTATTCTTCTCTTCCACCTTCTAGATAGAGAAACTGAAGCACAGTTGTCAAACTGTCAGTGGTAGAATGAGAACCAGAGCCCTGGTCTCCAGGACACTTTCACATTTTCCCTGAAACTCTGCAGCCTTTTTGCAGGTTTACGACAAATACCTCCAAGCCCCATAAATGTTGCTCTGTCTAGCACAGATTTGTTTTCCTATAATACTGTCATCACAGTTGTGGCTGTTAATCCTTCTAAGTGTCATTGAAATCAGAGCTGTGTTCAGCCTATGTCTTTAACAACTCAGGGAGCAATTAGAACCCTGTAAAAATGATACCAGGTCAGCACACAGGCTGTTTGATTTTACTTTTATGGTTACTTTATAGGTAGATCCATGTTAATCCATTGTCCCAACTCAGGGGAAAGTAGGGTTTTTCTCTTAATTACCTGAAATGTGAGTACATATAAACATGAACTTCCATGAGTGGAGTGCCATAAACCCAGCAGAACTCCTTATTAAACCTCCATCATGAATTATCTTCAGGGCTAACAGCAGGAACTTGGAGTCTCAAAAAGCATCTCAATCCTCTCCATATTTCAGTGAAAACTATATACCAAATATCTGTGACACATCCGTGTTCTTCTGACAATTATTATTCTGAGCGTTATTATGGTATATTAATTACAGAATTGATCTTACACAGCATTCTAGGCCAGGGATCATGAAAGCCAAGCTGCATAAATGCAATTCAGGAAACTAAGGAGCTGTCTGAGATGGAATGCTTGCATTAGGTTGGTAGATGTTGATTCTGAGACAGTTTTGAGGAATAAATGATGACCATATTATAATATTGTTTTGTCCATTGCTGCCTTGGGAAATGACAGTGAAAAAGTCATGAAGAACTGTCTAAATGTATTGTGGCCCATTGAGGAAGTTAAGAAGAGGAAAATTTGCTGAGAAAAAGTGGAGATTTGTAGATTTTAGGCTGCATCATTTCTTATTTTGAAGGGTATCGTTCACCACCAGTGGATCTTCACTGGACATCAATTGGTTTAGGTTAGCAAGGTGAGTCTGAGAGGTCAGACTCAGGATCACACAAAATGTAATGGAACCTTCATAACCAATGATTTTAATGCATACATGACTTAGTATGACGTTCTGCTCCCAGTAAATAGTTGGTGACTGTTAATGTCTAAAGCGCACACACACACACATTTAATGTCTTATTTCAACTTTCCTCCTTGACCTCATTTCTCTGGAAACTTTCCCATCTTTTTATTCTGCTCCTCCCTCCCATTTTTTAAATGAAAGCTTCATTAAAACTGTCTGTGGTTCCCAGATACTGCCCTATATGACAGAGGGGGGAAAAAATAAGTACCTAGTTCTTGCTCTGCCTTTTTTTCCCTCTCATCTCCTTCTTCTCTAAACTGCTTAGTCATTTCTTCTATTTAAATCTTACCTCTTTCATCTCTTACCATGAATTCTTTATGAAAATTCTCTCTTGAGGGCAAACAGTCTTGCCATCTGTTCCTTTTCTAATAAGAATTCAACGTAGTCATTGGCCTTATGTTGCTCACCGTGGGCATTGTAGGACCCTGGGTGCTGGAATAGTGAAGTGTCCCCATGTCACCTGCTGTGGGCCCACCCAGGATGCACCAGTCACAAGCTCCCTGGGAGCTGGATTGGCAGGGGGTGGGGGAGGGGGTCTTGTTCATCGCTGCACCCCTGTTGTATCTGTCCCAGAGTAGGTGCTCAGGGAATATCTGCTGAATTAGCTCACAACTTTGGGATTTACATTAATTTCAGATAGGATAACCAAACTTTTGACCAAGGAGAAAATTTTGGATTTGTTGCATCTGTATGGAAAATATCTCACTTAACTATAGAGATTCTGATTATACCTAATTATAGACACTATCTACTATGATAACAATCTATTTTAATCAACTGACTAAAAAGTTGATTAAAAACACACTAAAACCTTTTTAAAAAAACACCCTGAAATTAAGCAAAACTCTGGTGTTAACTGAACATTTAAGTATAAAATAAATCTGTGAACCACTTACTAATTATTTATTCTTAAAGACAAAATTTGGATTTAAAGTATTTTTATGCAACCTCCTTGAAGGTAGAGTGTGTGTTTTATAGAATGCTGTGTCCCCAGCGCCTATTATAGTATTCTAAGAATTTGGCAGCAGGGACAGGGGGTAAGCCATGAAGCCTGGTTATTTCTATTGAAGGAAGCATGTAGTATTGGATAAATCATAAAAGAAGACATCCTCTGTGTAGGTTAACCTCCAAGTTAATCTAGGAATCTCTTATCTGCTGTCCATACTGTGGCTCACCCAGGAACAAAAGGAGAATACTTTCTCTAACACATAAAACTTCTTCTAGTGAACACTGTACCCAGAGTTGGTTGGGAACCCTTTGGGCAGGCTCTTCCAGCTGGTTTGATCCTATTTGATTATTTGCCCCTGAAGCCCAGACTCCGACCCAGAGTAGAGGAAGCCAGCAGCACGCTCAGGGCAGTGAGTGCCAGATCATGGCCCATGTTTTGGAAATTTGGAACCCTGGCAATGCCATATCTGATTGGGTTGTGTCATTACACTGTGATTCTTAGCAGGAGGAAAGCACTCTCCACCACTCTGACAATTTGAAGAAAACTTCTGCAGATGTGTCTCAGAAACCAAATGCCTCAAGTTGTCAAACTATCAGCCTTAAGAGGATTATCTTTAAAGAAAAAAAAAAAAGAATTATATTTTCAAGTGGCATACTCTTCTGATGTAATTTTTTTAGCTTTTCATTTTCTTTCGTAGAGCAACTGAAATTCTATGCAATTCATTTTCACTTAAGGTCTTTAACATAAGCCTGGAAAGGATGGGCCATATGTCTTTGACTTGCTTGCCATACAGACCAGATTTACACAGAAAAATATTCTCTCCTTTGAGCACAGACATCACCTACAAGCAGCTGACGCAGAAACTCCTACTTTTACTCACAAAGGGGACAAGGCAAGGGAAAATGGAGAACACAGCCCAAATCCAGTTCTGGAAATTCAAAGTGTACAGCCGCTGACAGTGGATCAGTAGTACAACCTTTGTGCAGAACAGTGCAGAAAGCACATTCAAATTTAACTTAAACACACTGCTTGTTTGCAAATGTCCTTACAAAATCTGAACCCCATCAGTCACAACTTGGAACAACAACCTTGATTTATGTATAAGAGGATTAGTTATCCTTGGGATAACCAACTCTTAGTTGCAAAGCACTACCAAAAAAAAAAAAAAAAAAGAATTCCTGCTCTGGGGATGGTGTGCATCTTTGTAAACATCTCAGTTGTAAAGGTTCACTGCTTTAGAAACAGGTCACATACCCCTGCCACACAGTTACATGGGTGTCCTTGTTCCTGAGGTTCAACTTCCCAAATATTTTATGAAATCTTTTGTGGAAACTCCTTGACCTACAGTATTCTTATTTTGTTGTGCATCTGTAACTTATACATTATACCATATAACTGGTACCTTCAACAATTGTATCTTAAAAGCAATTTTATTTTTTTCTCCCTTTATCCCTTTAAATTTATCTAGTGGGGCTAATCCTTCTCCTGGCAATCTCAAATGTGAGGTAATCTCAAAA
The DNA here is from genome assembly GCF_028021215.1 of Eschrichtius robustus. NCBI lineage: Eukaryota > Metazoa > Chordata > Mammalia > Artiodactyla > Eschrichtiidae > Eschrichtius > Eschrichtius robustus. The sequence continues at coordinate 73,770,673 of NC_090830.1, forward strand.
CCATTTTGACCAATTTTAGTTCATATAACGTTCTACATTTAGTTTGTTGCAAAATACAATCTTGATCCAGTAATACAAAATGACCAGTCCTCATGGTAACCAACACCCCAATCCTTATTCAAAAATAAGACCCCACACACAAACGCCCCCATCCACACCTCACACCGCACACCCCAGGGACCTCTACAAATGGGAAATCTAAAGCCAGGAAGGAAGTATGGCCAGCTTCTCTCTTTTTCACTCCCTCCTCCCCTGCTTCACTAACTGCTGTTCCCAACTCCTTCCTTTCCCAGCCACAGAGGGACAAAAGCTGACTCCACACTGGCTCTGTCTCATATGTGGCCCATATATGTATGACAGCAACCATCACAGGTCCTCTGACCTGACACAATGCAGGACTGTGGGCCACTGAAAGCAACCTTCAGCTTGCCCACCAACAGAAACCCACTGTGCTCCTCACTCTAGATTTTTTAGGCAGGAATCAGATACCAATCCACTGGAGGAACACAGTAAACACTACAAATGGGTCTATTTAATCTCTCTCAATAGACTGGAGGTGAAAGGCAGGTACTCTGGGGGTGGAGGTGGAGGTGGGATGCTCACAGACATTAACAGCTCTTTGCAAAGTCTTCTCACTGGATTTTCTCCCTCCTGACTCTTTTGTATCTCTGATGAAGGTGAAGAATATCAATCATCTAACCTGTCCTCAAGCACCTGCTTTGAGATTTCTGGAGGATAGTTTGTCTCCCAACTCACTTGTTTTTTGATATCTAACTCATCTTGGTGCCTCAGTAGAATACAACTGTATCCTCAGTACATAGTTACAGATAGTATATTTTAGATAACTCATTGAGTGTTCTGTTTTCATCACCTCCCAACCTGTAGTACTGGTAGAATAGTAAATATATAACCAGTAGGTGTACACTTACAGAAAAACAAAACGTGCGTATTTTCATCATATCGCTTCCATAGTTCCTTTGGTTAAATCAATTCAAACATTTATAAATTCCATAAAATCAGGTCCCAACTTGGTAAAATCAAGTTCCTAAAACTAGTTGTTTGGAATACATGGAGACAATGTGGTATTTGTATTCTCAGGCAAGTGCTCAAAAGCCTTATCTATCACCCATTTGTTCCTGAAGTATAGATATAATCATAACTTACCACAATGTACAGTAATACTTGTTTGGAGAAATTAGATCATACTTTCAATATAGAATTTCAGGAATTCATCCCCCCCCCCATAATAACTCTGACAATGTAATTAGCCAGGAACTTACCAGCCCTCACCCATCATGCAGTAGGAGAAGCTGCAGAGAAGGTTATTTAGGTTGGAGCAAGGACTCTACTAAAATAGTGGCTAGAGGCGGTATGGAATGGATTGGGAATTTGGGGACTTAAATGAAACAAGATGAGAAGCCATAAGAAGCTAAGACCTCTTGCCACCCTCACAAAAAGCCTGGGTTATCCTGAACTCCAGGATCTGTGTGTGAGGTTTGCAAACTATATGAATTATGCTTTTGACTATTATTTTTTAAATAATAAAGCTATTTAGCACCTACCTCACATAGTAAGAGAATAAAATGACTCATTGGTTTTACTCCTAAGCATCCAAAAAATAAACAAATTTGTTAAAAGGAAAAATAATACCCATTTAGGAGCATGAATGCAATTCAACAAAGAAGAAAAATATATTCCTTATGGGATTTTAAACTGTCAAGACTAGGAAACATTTCAAATTCGTGGGATTAGTTAACGTATTTATGGAAAATATACTCGCTGTATAGTATTAGGTTGAATAATTTGAAATTGCTGATATTTTACCTCTTTTAACCCTCAAAAATGGCAATTTCATATAGTTCAAACTAATACGTAGATAGTTGGAAGCTTTAAGTATTAACTTTAAAAATAAAAAACATCCCAAAATGTAGAAAATGGTCTTAATACTTTTAAACTAAATTAGGTTTCAAATTAGAAGTGAACAATCTTTTACTTTAATTAGTTTGTTTATCTGATTAAAAATTAATACGCTTAACTGGAGATTAATCATTTTTCTACCCTGAAAGAACTGTAGATGTATTTTGTTTACCCAGTCTGAGATGAGGCTGAGAGGGAAGATATAAAATTGGTTCTAAGAAATTAAAACCAAGAAACTTTTGGTGTCCGTGTTTCCTAAGTTCCAATTCTGCACAAATTCAGGCGATGATGTGTATAAGACAATAGCTAGAGGGCATGAATGACGTGATTTAATAGCTTGAGAACATATCTCATGAGTCCTGAACTCAATTACTCTGCCTGTGACTAGGGGCAGATGCAAATCAGCCATGTGTTCCCAAATTCCACTTCAGGGGCATCCTAGTACCATCTCCATGGGGCCTACCTAAATCATAAAATTATGGTTAACTAGAGTCACAAGTTTAACCAAAGGGCTCACCCTCACCCCAAGCACATGGCTCCAGATTCCTCAAAGATACAGTAGTGTTGGAACAAGTGACGGCCCCCATGTCATTCATGTATTCTTTCATTCTTCAGATACTCATGGAGCACCTGCCATGTGGCAGGCACTCACTATTCCATATATGGTTGATATAGTGGGATGCAAGACAGACAAGAGCTCTGTTTTTCGGATGCTAACATTCTAAGGCTTAGAGATATTCAATTATTCCATCAATATACAAAGAAAAACACTAGATAGCAGTCCGTGCTCTGTAGAGAATTAGAATTGGGAGTTACTTTAGATGAAGTGGACTGGGAAAGTTGCTTTAGGGAGGTGACATTTAGGCTTGATAGAATAGGGCAGGATAGGGAATCAGAGGAATCCAGAATAAGTTCTAGATTTAGGTTAACTTGGTGCACTCAAAGTGTGGTCTTAGACCTGTGCCAGTCTGCAAGCTGTCATCTCTCCACCTTGAGATAAGTACGGAAATTGAAAGTAACCATTAAGAAATTTCTAGAGCATTTAACAGAGAAATTTTATGTCTATTGAATATAATAATTCTGTATGCTTTTTCTATTTCATTCTTCTAGTAATTCATTTTTATTTTATTTTATTTTACAAGAGTACAGGTTGAAAAAATATATTTTTAAAACCTGGTTTTCACCATAGGTAATGTGAGAAACACCAGCTTAACCACTTAACCAAGTGGATGAAGAGTGGTGCCAGTTCCTAAGATGGGGAAGAGCAGGGTAGGAGTATCTTCCCTGGGGGACAGAAATCAAGTGCGTGTTGTTTGGACCATGCTAACCTGGTCCATGGGTGCACCCATGAGGCACCCAAGCCATGACAGAAAGTATACTGGTGGGTATATGACTCTCATGATGTAGAGTAGATCATTGGGTATATGAGTTCTGGGGAGAGACCAGGCTCAGACACATGGATTTGGAGTCATCAGCATACAGAAGGTATCTGAAGCTGTGAGATTGGATGAGATCACCTAGAGCAGAGGAGGAAGAGCTAGTAAAGGAGACTGATAAGGACCAGCTAGGGGAAGAGAAGGAAAACCAGTAGGGTGTCATGGAAACCAACAGAAAAAAAATGTTTCAAAAAGGATAAAGTAGCCATCTGTGTCTAATGCTACTGAGAGGTCAGGTAAGGTAAGAGCAGGTAAGTGACAACTTACCTGTGGATCTGGCAAATGTGAAGACCCTGACAGCAGCAATCTCAGTGGAACTATAAGAACACAAGCCTAATTGGAGTATGTTAGTGAGAGAACAGGCAACAAGGAAATGAGACTATAACAATAGAAAATTATTTCAAATAGCTTCGTTGTGAGGGCAGCAGAGACACAGTGTAAGCAGACATGGGGTCAAGGGAGATTTATTCAAGACAAGTTTTCCTCAAGTATGCAGATGGGAATGTCTAGTAGAGACAGGAAGCTGGTGATGCAGGCATGTATCAGAATGCAGTTCAGAATAATTTTGCCAAAATACCACATAGGCAGCTCTACATATTGAAATGGACACTATTAGTAGCTACAAAAATTATATTCCATCTTCATTCCATTCCCTACAATATTCTACCGGGGCTCCATGCTGAAGGTGAGGAATCAGGGTTCACTAGGACAGTTTGGGATTGTAGTAGAAACACAAATCTCCTTCAGTGCTCCATGATGAGGAACTGGAAATGGAACATGCCTGGTTTACTGAGGTTCCACAATGTAAATCTAACATTTGAATCTTAAAAAGTTTCATCCTCACATTATATTGATGGACACATTCTTCCTCACCCACAGAAATTGAAATTAAAACACGTTTGCCATTTTGACAGGAGTACAAAATTTCAAGCTTTGAGCAGAGGCTGATGAATGAAATAGAGTTTCGCTTGGAACGCACCCCTGTTGATGAATCAGATGATGAAATCCAACATGATGAGATCCCCACGGGCAAGTGTATTGCTCCCATCTTTGACAAAAGACTCAAGCACTTCCGGGTCACCGAAGGCTCTCCAGTGACATTCACCTGCAAAATTGTTGGGATACCTGTCCCAAAGGTAGGGGAAGATGACCAGCCAGTTGGCCAACCAACAGTGCAAAACTACAGGCAGTGCCTTCAAGAAAGTCTTACCAGACTGTAGTGAAGTATCTATCTACAGAGGGAATGAAAATCAATACCAGAAAATTAACAAAGCCCAAGTAATCTGACTAAAAAGATACAATCAGGAATAGAATCGTTAAATAGCCAGGCAAAAACCAAATCAGATAACTTATGGGTAAGTTAAAATTTTTATAAAAGTTGACAATAAATGTCTTAGTCATGATCCTCTATTTTGGGCTATTGATTCTCTCAACCATCAAACTCACCAAACTGATACTTTTCTTTCTATTTAACATCTACTGAAAATCTACAGCCTGCCTGTTGTACAAAGTGAGCTATATTTGTATTATTACTGTTAGGTTGGTAAATGCTGAAAATGTCGTATCGTTATCGCTGGCTGCTGAAAAATCTTACGAGTCACCAGACTTTTTGGCAGTCAGCGAGAGAAGGATTTACACCCAGTATGCCTACAGCAGGGAACCTATCCACCCTATTTTCACAAACATTAACATGGTGCTAGTATGTATGATTAGGTAACCAGGAAATGTAGAGAAGGGCAGCTGCAACCAGTACTTTAACTCCCCTGTCTTTGAGAGATCTCCTTGATACATAAAGAACTTAACTTGAAAACTATGTATACTTAAATTTTAGTCAGAGGAGAAATTTAGCAATTGAATCCTGGCCTCATTCCATTTGGTATAATAAACCATACTATCCTTTCAAGTAAGGTCAGCTATTCTAGGCCCTGAGATCTCGGACTTCAGGAGACTTGAGTTTGTAAAAGGATAATAGGAAAAGTTCCAGGCTCCTGGTTTTAATTATTTTGCCTCTGAAGACATTTCTGGTCCTTAGGGTGGCTTTTTAAGTAATTATAATAAAAATAGTCAAAAGTTTTTTCTCAATCCTAAATTATACATAATTTCTTACTTAAATATTGTATATGTACAAGTGGAGGAGCATATTATACTGTCATTTGTAATATGTTTAAAAATTTTTTTCTAAGTGTTTTATAAGGGATGGGTTACTAGTTGTAGAGATGGCAATCGATCCTTGCCTTATCCTACTCCTTGTATCATTATCCTCTAAAGATGTACAGAACAGGGACTCCCCTTGTGGTCCAGCGGTTAAGACTCCACGCTCCCAATGCAGTGGCCACAGGGTCCATCCCTGATCAGGGAACTAAGATCGTGCATGCTGCATGGTGCAGCCAAAAAAAAAGATGTACAGAACAGTGTATATTCTCCTTGATTATTTTTCATTTCAGGTTTACTGGTTCAAAGATGGGAAGCAGATTTCAAAAAGAAATGAGCACTTCAAAATGAGGCGAGAAGGAGACGGGACGTGTTCTCTGCACATTGACTCCACCACCGGCGATGACGACGGCAACTACACCATCATGGCGGCCAACCCCCAGGTGGAGACGCAGGGTTCCGCGCTGTACTGCACTCTGAGGAAGGAGCGGTTCATGTCATTGTGAATAAACCTTGAGAAGTGCAAGTTACTAAGGATTTCTGAGGAAAATGAATAAGGAGCATAGAGACTGTGTGTAACTAGAGCACAGTATCACAACTTACAGGACCACTTAGCCACTGATGGGTCACGCCACCCTTCAGCCTTTGTCAAAGGACATTAGTAGTATCTATTCACTAAGTATATGCCCCAGAACTATTGGAGTAAATCTTGTTTTGATCAACTCACTGACTCTCTTGAAGAGTCAACAAATTATTCTATCAAAGAATGATTTGCTATTTTTTGTTCTTTAGAGAATAAGCAAATCACTTGTGAATATCCCTCACTCGTAAAAAAAATTTTTTTTGGTAAAAGAAAGCCATAATCTTTCACTTTCCTTTTCTGAAGAGGCCAAGACTTAAAATTCCCCTTAAAGATATGGCAGAATAAATATCTTCAATTACTTTTAGAATAGGAGGTACAGAACTATAATTTCTACTCACCCACTCCTCCTATTAAAATGTTAGTTTTGAAGATAACTTCTATTGAGGAAAGTATAAAAATACTTGACCATGATCTCTGCATGTGCCGACAAATAACGTTAAGTGCACAAGAATTCAAATTTTTTTACATTTATGTCTGTTCATTTCTCAGCTTAAAAATGAAAGTCACAATATTCTTAAAAATCGTTTCCCCTGGAATATTAACAGTGATTTAAGGAGTTATACTGTTTTCATCCCCCCTCAAAAAAAAAAAAAAAAAAAAAACTCATAATAGCCAAAAAGTTCATAATGTTCTGGTCCATAAGAATGTATATGTACTGAAAAAAAATGTGGAATTGTTTTTATTTTAATCTCCTTCATTTTCTGTTTCTCAGGGGAGAATCAGCTGTTCTGGCCACTTGATGGTACAAGGTTTGCCCCTTCGAAGTCGACTAACAGCTGCTGGTCAGTCTCACAGGTAAAGACAGTAAGAATCTCCCTTCTCCAGCCCCTCCCAAGCAGCCACCCACCACAATGAGCACTGAAGTATCTGGTCTACAAATTGTCGACTAATGTGTAGTCCTCCACCCACAGCATCAGCATCACTTGGGAGCTTTTGTTGCAAATGCAGAATCCCAAGCCCCACCCAGACATACTGATCAGAATCTACATTTTAATAAGATCCCCAGGTAATTCATAAGCTCATTAAATATGCGAAGCATTGGTCCACGGCACACTTTTAATGGTTCAAAAATTGCAACCATCAGTAGCACCTGTGCACATAATATATAAATCAGACTCTCTGAATTAAATTACCTTGTCTTTAAAAAACAGAAACCGTTAATGAGTATATGCATACTGATAAAAGATTTCTGTTGTTGTTATTGTCTCCAATATAACAGCTGTCTCCAACACAGCAACTGACTTTCCTCCTCTCCGATTTTACTAAACACTAAGAAGAAAGAGCCTGGCTTTCTCTTGAGTCTTGGTGGTGCCACAAAGTCTTAGCAAAGCATTTCATAGTTGCTGACATGGATGAATTACATTAGACTTACCAAAGGAACAAAAATAGTGACCCATGTTTCAGATACAGTATTTTACCACCGTTGCAACTCTACCTTCTTCTTCAGTTTTGTTTTTGTTTTTGTTTTTTTCCTTCTTCAAGAACAGCTGTTACTGTGGTCAGTCTTAACCAGTTTAAGTTCATGATCATCTTTAATGGCCTGACATAATTTATTAGCCAGGTTAAATTGTATTACTCAGAGACACAGGGATTGCAGCTGCCTTGTTCTGGGTGATAAACAGGACTTCTCTTTGGCTCTCATTTGAGGTTCAGATTGAATACTGATTTGTTTATTCTGAAACTTCTGAACAACTGGTCAAACCCAAGGCAAGGGGAGTCACTTAACCCAGAATGACTTCAGAGAGAAAGAAGCTAAAGCCTGTTTATTTGATTACAGATCTCACAAGATAACCCTACAGTGGGTGAGATGCTTAGTACTTTGCTTTTTACATCAGCTCCACACTATTATTTATTATCCCTTCATGGTCCAGCCACCCCCACCCCCCAAAAAAATCTTTCTCCAGGCCCGAGAGCCATGCCTAAATGTCTATACTGTCATAAGTTCTGAAGCGGTTTCTGTGGGTAATGCCTGAACATGCTTGCTGTTTTAGAGTAAGGTCCCGAGCGCAAGAAAGAGACAAAGAGCCCCTACAGGAACGATTTTTCCGACCACATTTCCTGCAGGCTCCTGGGGATATGGTAGCTCACGAGGGGCGCCTCTGTCGCCTGGACTGTAAGGTAGACTCTAGTACACCATTCTTGGTTCCAAATCTGTTCATATTTTGTATTTGTTTGTTTGTATGCACCTATTTTTGTTTGTATTTGTTTTATGGTTGTTGTTTTTTCGGGGAAAGGGGACTGAGGAACAGAGAGAGAGAGAGAGAGAGAGAGCACTTTTTTGCCCACAAGGTTCTTTTTGGAGCATTTAATACCAGACAAAAGTATTTCATAAAATCTTTAAGTGTTTATATCTTAATAAAAATTACATTGATACTGTACCAAGTTAACTCTATGCTTGTAAAGACAACCAAAGAGGTGATGTAATTCAGACATTTTCCATATGGTACCTGGAAGGTCTTTATTACCATAAAGGCATAAGGATGATTTTTGCATCCTTGAAGTGAATTGCTGTGAGGTACAGCCTTTGAAAAAATTATAGTCATGAAAAGATGGCTCCAAGGCAGTTTATGAAAACAGAAGCTGGTTTCTCTTACTAGTCAACACCCATCACCTTTAGCTAGTCTACATTCTAACTCTTCCACCATAAACTAGGTTCAGTTAAACAGTATGAATATTTCTAAGTATGAACAGTAACTGAAGACACCCCTTCTGTCCGAACGATGTAGAATGCTATGGAGATTTAGACACAAATTAGTAAAGGCTTAAGTTTAAGCATATATAGAATCCACTTCTCTAGGTGGTTCTTGCTCTCCCATTAGTTACCTAAATAATATTTGGGATTAACTTCTTCCACCCTAAACCCTAAAAGACACCCATGACTGGGTCCCATCCCCAAAGATTCTGATTTAATACAGTAAGTGGGCATCAGGATTGTCAAATACTCCTCATGTGATTATGACACACAGCCAGCTTTGAGAACACTGGTTTAATGTCTGTGCCTTCCTTGGCTACCTCTTGCTTATTAGGTATGTAGGCAATATCTCTGAAACTGATCCCACAGGCCTATTTTATCTATCTATTTAGCTTTTTAATTCTTATTCATTCTAATCTAGAATATAATCATGACCTGAATTGGGGTCCAAACACTATACAGTTTAAATGCATACGGCCACCCACCTAGACCCCTCTTGTCCCGATGTTCCTGAGGAGAGGCTTCTCAGCACTGACGTTCTGTCACTATCGATGTGGTGCCAGACAAGGATGAAGAATTCAGCCACCAAATAAATCTGTCTGTCCTCAGTCTGTCATTTGCCTCATCTGTCCTGTTGTTTGTTAGGTGAGTGGCTTACCGCCTCCGGAGCTGACGTGGCTGCTCAATGGCCAGCCTGTGCTCCCCGACACCTCCCACATGATGCTGGTCAGGGAGACCGGAGTCCACTCTTTGCTCATTGACCCGCTCACTCAACGTGACGCAGGGACCTACACCTGCGTTGCTACCAACAAAACTGGGCAGAATTCCTTTAGTCTGGACCTCACTGTAGTAGGTAAGGTTTGCTGCTGGGACCCCTAAACAGAACTCCCTCCAAAGTGATTGCGGAAACATGCAGAGCCTCTGATGTAATTCCTTAGTCCTTTGCCCCACCGAGTCTCATCTTAGTTTCTCCTTCACTGTAATAAGGGCCATGTTTCCTACGTTGCTTTCGAAAACATATCAGTAAGCTAAAAACATAATATGGTACTTTGTGTATATCATGCTTGCAATAAATGGTAGTCATTGTAATTACTAATTGACTATCAGGTCAATTCAGGTCACCTGCCCTACAGCTCATCACTCCTGGAACACTCCAGGGTCTCCCCCCACCCCAAGCTTCCATGCCTTTGCATCTGTGGTCCCTCTACATGGAATGCCCTTCTTTGCCTAGCAACCTCTTACTCATTCTCTAGGACTTAATTCAAATGTCACCACAAAGGCACAGTGGATCCACCAGGTTACATCCTCCTCTGTTTCCATAGCACTTAGTAAAGGAGAGACTCTTACAGCACTGGTGGCTTCGGTGTAACTATTTTCCCTTTTGCCTCCCTGAAGACACCATGAGCCTCTGAGGTCAGAGATTCTGACTTGTTCTTCTGTGTATCTCTGATGTCTGACTCAGTGCCTGGAACGTGGAAGGCACTTGAATCTATAACTAAACAAACAAACCCTTACCTTATAAGATGATGTGAACAAAACACTGTCACGTCCACAGATAAGGACAAAAAGTCATTGTCACCTGGGAGGTGCCAGCCCCTCGGGGCAGTAGTCCAGCCAGAATTAGATTTCAGAATGTATGAAATCTTGTGCTGGGCTTTCTCCCGCTGTCTCCCTTGTATGGCCCCTGAAGGAAATCAGGGTAGCTTCAGAATGCTAATCCTCTCTCTAAGCTAGTAGCTGTCTCCTCAGTATAGTTTTTTCTTTTTCTCATCCTTAATTCCATCTCACCAACAGAGTAGGAAAAGCTCATCCTGCAAGGATACGTTGATTGCAGCTTTTACTTTTTTCCCACAATTTTGCTATTGACTAGGGAACCCTGAGATATGAGGTAGCTTTGCCTTAATTGGTTCTGTGGGGGGAAAAAAGCCTCCTTAGGAAGCATAATTTGTATGTGTGGTTTTTTAAAAATAGTATACTTCTTTCAACTTTTCTGTAGCTATAAAATTTTTCAAGATAAAACGTTGAGTGAAAATTAATATATCTTCTACAAAATAAACTCCTCTAAAAAAGAAAAAAAAAGATATATTTAGTACATATATTGTTTCTCAAAATTTACTGCTGAGCAATAAAAGAAACTCCCTCAATTCCACACCTACCATATGCGTCCCATGTGTGTGACCCAAATCCTTGAGTGTAGTCCCTCATAAGATAGGCAGAGACAGTTTCCTCATTTCTTTTTTATCAAGCTTCATTTCTGGAGCTTTTATCAAGGCAGTGATCTTCACTACGAGGCTTGAGAAGTGTTCTAAAGAAGAGGTAAAGGTGGGTGGGTGCTCACTCTGCTAGACTCCAGAACTGTAATTTGTTTGAGGCATGGACCCCAAGGCACTTATGCTTCAAACTAGCACTGCCCTTCTCTCATTCAGCCAAAGAAGTGAAGAAAGCACCTGTAATCCTGGAGAAACTGCAGAACAGCGGTGTTCCCGAAGGCCACCCGGTGAGACTGGAGTGCCGGGTCATAGGCATGCCTCCACCTGTGTTCTACTGGAAGAAAGGCAACGAGACCATCCCCTTCACCAGAGACAGGATCAGGTACAGCCTCCACCCTCGGTCAAGTTCAGTGAGGCTTGTCAGGCCGCCCAAATAAGTCTGTAGCCTTTTGAATCTGGTTTCTTTCACTTAGCATAAGGTATTTGTTTCACACGTTACTGTGCTTATCAAGAATTTATTCCTTTCTGCTGCTGAGGGGTAGTGCATTGTACACATGTCCCACAGTCTTAAAACCTTAATTTTTAAGCTTAAAAAGGTATGAGGAATTTATAAAGATCGTGCCTATTTTTTGTCATGTGTCTTCAGTCATATTAGCACACAGAAAACCTTTGACAGTAAAAAGCTAAAATAAAGTAAAGCAAAATAAAATATTAAAGTAATACTCCTTCTCCATCCATCACTACATGGCTGTTTTTTCAGTAACTTTAAGGATCCAGTTTCTTAAAGTGGGAGCTTTCCTTAATTCTCCCTAACCATCCTTCATTCTTTGCCATTTTGGTTTTATGCTGCAAAGGCAGCTTATGTACAGAAATTGCTACTGAGAATTATTTCTTCACAGTAAACTGAATTTGTCCTAGAAAATATTGGGTTTTACAGAATTTGGGCATCTAAAAAAGTCTATGTACATATAGGTCAGGATTTTTCTCTGGTAAAATATGAGCAAGAACAGAGAATATTCTTGAGTTAACACTTCAGTGTAAATTAATGAAACGTGTCAAACACAGCCTGAAATTCTGGTGTAATTATCTAGGATTGCAATATGCAGTCAAGGTTAGTTAAGAACTACTGACATAGAGAAAACAGAAGGAAAGAACATGCTGATTTGCTCCTGAACTGTATTAAGCTAAATGCTGCACATGCCCAGTTGGATATATTAAGAAATACCCCCTCCACCCTAAAGACTGCATACAAAAACTATTAGAACTGATAAACAAATTCAGCAAGGTAGCAGGATACAAGATTAACATACAGAAATCTGTTGCATTTCTTCACACTAACAATGAAATATCAGAAAGAGAAAGTAAAGAAAAACAATCCATTTTAAAATTGTATCAAAAAAAACAAAATACTTAGGAATAAACCTGACCAAGGAAGTGAAAGACTTATATGCTGAGAACCATAAACATTGATAAAGGAAACTGAAGATGCTACAAAGAAATGGAAAGATATCCCATGCTCTTGGATATCCCAGCGTGGTATTGGCACAAAAACAGCCATATGGATCAATGGAACAGAATAGAGAGCCCAGAAATAAACCTACACACCTAGAGCCAATTAATCTTCGACAAAGGAGGCAAGAATATACAATGAAGAAAAGACAGTCTCTTCAGCAAGTGGCGTTGGGAAAGCTGGACAGCCGCATGTAAATCAATGAAGTTAGAACACTCACTCACACCATACACAAAAATAAACTCAAAATGGATTAAAGACTTAAATATAAGACATGACACCATAAAACTCCTAGAAGAGAACATAGGCAAAACATTCACTGACATAAATCATACCAATGTTTTCCTAGGTCAGTCTCCCAAGGCAATACTGTAGAAATAAAAGCAAAAATAAACAAATGGGACCGAATGAAACTTATACGCTTTTGCAAAGCACAGGAAACCATAAACAAAATGAAATGAAAACCTACAGAACGAGAGTAGATATTTGCAAACAATGCGACCAACAAGGGCTTAATTTCCAAAATATACAAACAGCTCATACAGCTCAATATCAAAAAACAAACAACCCAATCAAAAACTGGGCAGAAGACCTAAATAGACATTTCTCCAAAGAACACAGCCAGATGGCCAACAGGCACATGAAAAGATGCTCAACACTGCTAATCATTAAAGAAATTCAAATCAAAACTACAATGAGGTATCACCTCACACCAGTCAGAACGGCCGTCATCAAAAAGTCTAAAAATAATAAATGATGGAGAGGGTATGGAGAAAAGGGAACCTTCCTACACTGTTGGTGAGAATGTAAACTGGTGCAGCCACTATGTAGAACAGTATGGAGGTTCCTTTAAAAACTAAAAATAGAGTTACCATATGATCCAGCAATCCCACTCCTCGGCATATATCCAGAAAAAACAAAAACTCTAATTCAAAAAGATACGTGTACCCCAATGTTCACAGCGGCACTATTTATAATAGCCAAAACATGGAAGCAACTTAAGTGTCCATTGACAGATGAATGGATAAAGAAGTTGTGGTGTATATATATATATATATATATATATATATATATATATATACACACACACACACACACATACACACATACATACATACATACATACACACAATGGAATATTACTCACCCATAAAAAAGAATGAAATAATGCCATTCGCAGCAACATGGATGGACCTAGAGATTATCATACTAAGTGAAGTAAGTCAGACAGAGAAAGACAAATATCATATGATATCGCTTATATGTGGAATCTAAAAAAATGATACAAATGAACTTATTTACAAAACAGAAATAGACACACAGACATAGAAAACAAACTTAATGTTACCAAAGGGGAAAGGGTGGGGGGAGGGATAAATTAGGAGCTTAGGATTAACAGATACACACTACTATATATAAAATAGATAAACAACAAGGCCCTACTGTATAGCACAGGGAACTATATTCAGTACTTTGTAATAAATCTATAATGGAGAAGAATCTGAAAAAGTTATATGTATAACTGAATCACTTTGCTGTACACCAGAAACTAACACAGCATTGTAAATCGATGATACTTCAATTAGGAAGGAAGGGAGGGAGGGAGGGAGGGAGGGAGGAAGGAAGGAAGGAAGGAAGGAAGGAAGGAAGGAAGGAAGGAAGGAAGGAAAGAAAAGACCCCATCCATGCTAACAGTTCATCCATCCCTGGCCTCTCGTTTTGGTCTACTCTCCCGTAGCTTTTTTACAAAGTTCTTCTTGCAATGTCCAGCCTGGTTCGGAAAAGAGATTTTTTCTGTACTTTGGTTGTGACAAGTGGGAGTCCTCCTGGGAGGAGAGTGGAGAGGGCAAGAACAGGTCTCAGCCATGGCTATTGACCCTCTTCTTTCCACCTTCAAGCTTGCCTCTGATGCTTGCTTAAAGCTGAATCCCCTTCCCTCCTGCTAGGGTCAGGGAGGGGAGGAGAAGCACTGCACTGCCTGATTTGCCCGAGTTTCCCGGAGCCCTAAACTCGACAAGGCCGCTTCTGCCCCCAGATACAATACGGATATATTCTTTCTTTTCTCCAGCATGCACCAGGACACAACTGGGTATGTCTGCCTCCTCATTCAGCCAGCCAAGAAATCAGACGCTGGATGGTACACATTGTCAGCCAAGAATGAAGCTGGCATCGTGTCATGCACTGCCAGGTTGGATATATACGGTAAGTGTAATGGCATCGGTTGATCCGTGTGTGACAGGGAGCTTAAAAATCTTTTTGCGGGGAATTCTCTGGTCGTCCAGTGGTTAGAACTTGGAGCTTTCACTGACTAGGCCCCGGTTCAGTCCCTGGTCGGGGAACTGAGATCCCGCAAGCCGCAGGGCGTGGCCAAAAAAATCTTTTTTCTTTTAGGATAGGTGTAGTATGTTTTCATAAATGAATTGGTTAGATCATATTTTAGTGCTTAAGAGATGGATTTTTAAAGTCATTTTATCCTAGTCACCTCAGGCTTTTGTACACTCTTTCATTTCACTATAAGGTTAATCTTCTTCCAAAAGAGGTTAATTTTTCTGTACTTCTAATACTAGGAGTTACAACTACTTCAGAGTGTACATGCGCTTGTACTTTTAATTACCCAGCATCTTCAGGCCATCTCCTTGCTGCCATGGGTCACCCACTGTAACTCCCTCCTGCGCGTCATTCCCCAGCCATACCTCCACCCAGCAGAATTTTCCAGACCCTATTCATTTGTTAATTAATTCCACAAATATTTATTACTCCAATCTCACAATCAGACTAATAATAGAGAGCTGTCCTAATGATACTGATATCAGATGACTTTTGTACAGTGACTTGTAATTTATGAAATGGTACCCTAAGATCCTCCTAAACCCATGAGATTATTGTAATTGTTGTTACCCTCATTTAAATGAGGAAGAAACGCAGAGACTCAGAGAGATTAAGTGACTACAGCTGGAATGCAAATCCAGGTTTTATATCGTTCCTTTGAGCCATGTTTCTAATTTTCAAAAAGATTTAAGAGATTAATCTTTATTAATGTATTTGTGTACTCTACTCCTGTCCTCTATAATTTTGACATTAACTGGTATTTTTGAAGACATAGTCCTTAACCCAAAAGAGTAATCCTTTTTTTTCCCCCCTCTTTTAAAAGAACTAATTTGTTGGCTTAATAAGTTTCTTATTCATTACTGGTTTAACATGATTAACCAGAATAACAAATAAGAAACAGTAACTCTGCCTAGAACCTGAGGTCCCTGCTATATATAGGTGCACACCAGGTACACCCGCACCCCCCTTTTTCATCTTTTTTCCTTTTTTTTTTTTTTTTTGGCCGTGCCGCGCGCCATGCAGGATCTTAATTCCCCCACCAGGGATCGAACCCGTGCCCCCCTGCAGTGGAAGCGCGGGGTCTTGACCGCTGGACCGCCAGGGAAGCCCCGGGTACCTCCTTTCTTTGGTACCATACAGGAGGGGTCTTGGCCTGCCATTTTCCCTAAGTCTAATATTTAGAGAAAATATATAGCTTTCTGGTTATTTTCCTTAATTCGTGGACTTGAAAAGAAATTCAGCCGTGAGGGACGCTGGCTCCAATGTACTTTCCCCTGGGAGGATCCGAGGAGAGACACGCCAGTGATACGTTTCTTAATCCAGGCTAATGCCTTAACCATTTCACCCACTTCACCATGTCAAAAGGAAATAGGTCTCCAACTAAGAAACTCATACCAATAAGCCCTGAAACCGATGACTCTGTCCCAGTCCCGCTCATCCGCGGCGGAGTCCCCAGTTCAGTTAGTCCCGGCTCACCTCTCCCCTGGCTCCCGTCCTGATCCCTCAGCACTAACGACGCGAAGCGTTGTATCCTCAGCTGGGACGGGGGAGTGGGGCAAGGCATGGAGGATTTGGGGTAAAATCAATCCCGTACGCCGCCCCGCAATCACTTCCTACCTGTCCGAGGAATGGGGACAGTAGGCATCCCTCTCTCTTCGAAAAGAGGGCTTCTAATAGTACCTGCTGTCAGGTTAAGGTGTCCGAGAGGGCCAGGAAAGGCTAAGGGGCGGAGGGCGGCGGGGAGGGACTTTAAACCAGTTCATGGCTGCCTTACTGAGTGCCTGCTCTCTTGTGGAATCGCTGTAAGTTTTGTCCTGTTTTGTAGCTTTCCAATTTTGATTTTATCAATTCACTCAGAGGCATTTAGATCCCGAAAAACTAATTCAAAAGAATGAAATCAACAAAGGACCCGTTTATCAGTGGGAATGCTACAAGGGTCCATAGCTTCGTAGGACCCAGAGCGTCAGCGTTCCCCACCTGGTGCTTCCCCTTCTCCACAGCAAGCTTCTTGGAAACCTCATGAGAAGACTGCTTGGTAATTTCAGAATTAGTGACAACACACAGGACTGAGCAGCTTGGATGGATATTTCATTTAGGCCATGTTCAAGCCTAAGGATCCTGGCTGCGAAAACCAGGGTCCCCTTTGGGCAATGCTTGGTGAACGTGGAAATTCTAATATTCTCTTTTGTCCCCGAACCATGGTTGATTGCACATGTTACTTTTCAGTCTTCTTGCTGTAACTCATTAGAACCTGATTAGGACGGTAGGTAGGTAATCGCTGATTAGGGTGATTAGGTGTGCGGTCAGAGGTCTGGACTCATCTTTTGGCTCCCATTTCCATAGATTTCTCATCTCCACCTTCTGAGGTGCCCTGCCTTGAGAGCCTACCGCCCTCTCTACCCAGCAGACTCCATGCTAGGTCAGGAGAAAATTTTGAGAAATCACCCTAGTCACCCACTCGTCCTTCTTACAGCCCCAGATTTTACTGGATTAGAATCATAGGGTTTGGAATTAGGGGATTAAAAGATCACCAGCCCAATTTCCCTCTTCCCGAGAGGGAAGGAGAGATTTTATTTCTCTCTTTTACAAATGAGGCATTTCAGACCCAGATATATTTCAATGCTTTACTAAGATCCCACAGAAAGTGTTGGAATGAGGACAGAATGCACCCCTGCCGTGTACCTGCTAGACTGTATTCCTTTGATTGTAACACATTATTTGGTCCATTTTCCAGCTCAGTGGCACCACCAGATCCCACCACCCATGTCTGTCCGGCCCAGTGGCAGTCGCTACGGATCTCTCACCAGTAAAGGACTCGACATTTTCTCTGCTTTCTCCTCCACGGAAAGCACAATGGTGTATTCATGCTCTTCTCGGAGTGTAGTGGAGAGTGATGAACTTTAAGAATGTCTGGGTGCCTGCTGTGTAAGGGGGTGGACTGTGGAGGGGGAAGGAAGACCAGCCAGATACGATGGTTTCCAAGCAACTGGATTTGAGTAAGTTCCCGCTCTGCCCGACCTGTGGCAAGGAGAGCTTTGAGTAAGTCAGCTGGGGACTCTTGCAGTCTCAGCTCAGGGAGAGATGGAGGGCTGTGCCTTTTAAGATTCCAACAAAATGAGAAGACAATACAGACGAACCAAAGATGTCATGCAGCTGCCATCCACTGCTTTGGGAAAAAGCTAGCATGCTTCCCTGCCCCCTGCTGCGTTGGGGTATTCAGGCCCTTCTAGGAGCAATTAGGGGCCAGATGCTTGGGCTGAGAGGAGTTGGACAGTACTGACCTTAGGAATCACTAACTCACTAAACAATGCAAAGGAAAAAGGCAGGGGGGGTCTCCACCACCTTTCATTGATTGCATCCATAGCAGTAGTTTCGGTGGATTTATTAAATCAGCTTCTACTTAGCACTAGGAGTCTGTGCCATACAACTCACATACGTGGAGAAGCACTTTTGATTTGCTTACCCTGGGTGTACTGAGCCACATAATAAAGTGCCAAAATGTGATTGAGATACCAAAAAAAAAATCACTGAAACACTAAATATTGCACAGTGCACTTATTCTATAGCCAAAACAGGGACCCACCACCCTGCCTGCATCATTTCCTTTTGGATACAATGGTGAGTGGTTTTTCTTTCTGACTACATATACATATATATATATATATATATATATATATATATATATATGTGTATATATATATATATATATATATGTATGTATGTGTATATATATATATATATATCCCTAGGCTCTAGAACTAAGGGGTTGTTAATAAACCAACCAGAAGGAAATCTTCTGCGGGGTCACTTTTAAAACTACAAGCTTCAGTTGCCACTTGCAAAAATATTCAGGCATCATCATCATCTGCCCATAGAATGTTGACTCTCCCGCTTCTCCCCTCGCCCCAAAAGTCTGCAAGTATATGAAGCAGTGAGAAAGGAAGAAATGCAAACCAGGAGAGGAAGTGATGGGAGAGTGGTTTTTGTTTTTTCATTTGCCCAAGCAAAAGCAAAGCAGTGGCTGTAGAAGGAGAGGTCTTTAATAGTTGTGAACTGCTTTGAGATCATTAGTCAAATTGCATTTTCTATACAGAAAATATTATGCTAACTGAGAAAGCGGGAGGGACAGAGAATGTGCATCTTTATTCTAACCCACTAATTCAAAGCCTGCCTCTCCACTTAAGGAATTTTTAGACTTAAGTTCACTGTGATATCCCAGTGCCTAGAAGAGTGCTTAGCACAAAGTAGACATTCGATAACTATTTGTTGGATGAATGAATCTTATATTAGAGAAATCTACAACATATGCACCAGTCAAAAAATTGCCCTAGGGATGGTCATCACGGCACAGTTTGCTCCAGATTCACCAGGGAAATGAATTGGAGTGTCTGTTACCAACTCCTTGTGCCCAAGTCCTTGGTGTTCTCTGAGCCAGACATCCTCAGCTGGCATCTTACTCAAGTGAACAAATAGTAATTGCTTAGAAAGGCTTGAAATTTTCTTCACTTCAAGGCAAGGATTTCCAGTATAAAAATAAATTCATTCACTCAAAAAATCATTTGTGTGTCCACTCTGTATAAGACGCTGTGCTAGAGACTATGGGCCATACACAAATATGATAAGACACAGTCCCTGCCTGAAGAAAGCTTACAATCTAGTGGGGGAGGTAAGAAAAAAGACATGTCAAGTGCTGCTTCTTTGGGTAAAAGTCTATTTTTTATGAAAGGGAAGTTTCTAGTACTCTTCATCCTATATTTTTCATGACTCTAAAATCATCTTAATTATTTTCAATCTTTATTTCTTAATTAAATAAAATACCATAAGTTACATCCTTAAGAAATAAAGATTTCGGCCAATTACTTAGCAGAATTATTAGACTTTTTCCTTTCTTATGTATGCAGGAACAATAGTAAAAGTATAGGCAACTGTAATGAAACTGAATGCATTCCATACAGAATGCATCCTGTAAAATATTCTGTTTCTATATTGGCTTCTATTATCAAATCTCTTTATGACCAAAGAGCATTTTCTAACTCCAGGATTGCTTCTCCACAGTTGGACACCCAACCTCCTCATCACATCTATTAATGTAAACTCTAGACAGTTCTCCTATGAGAGGATATTCTTCATCTCTATATGTATTCGCTTTCTGAATATTTTTTATCTGTTGTTTTACAGTGCTTAACACAGAACTATGATAAATATTATATTTGGCCACTAGATGGCACTGTCGAACCTAAAATATAACAAGCTTTAAAATTCCTCGAATTTGAACTTACTGGATTATGTTACAGGAAAGTTTCTGAACCTCAGCACTCTTGACATTTGGGGCCGGATAATTCGTTGTTGTGAGGGACTATCCTGCACGCTGGAGGATGTTTAGCAGTATCCTTGGCTTCTACTCACTGGGTACCAATAGCAGAGCAACCCCTCCCCAAGTTGTGGCCACCCGAAATGTCCCCAGACATTGCCACATGTTCCCCGGGAGGCAGGATCCCCTTTGTTGAGAACTACTGTGTTGAACAAATCCAAATTCTATTGGAATTCAATTACAACAAGGAATACTTATATAAGAAATTTTAGTTCTGCTGGATATGTTTGGACTCAACATACCCAAAATCAGATTCATCATCTTCCCTTTCATAAACCATTCATCATCCTAGTTTAATGATTTCTATTAATGGCACCATCACAGTCCTAGTAATCCAAATAAAGAGTATCCAAGTCATTTTTTGCTTCCTCTAATCAACTGACAAATCATGTTAATTCTAACTCCATTATTTCTTTTATATTCAGGCCTTCCTTTCTGTCCCCCTGTGGTTCCCCAGTTCAGACTTTCATTACTTTCTTAATTTCCCTCAATTTTTCTGACTTCAACCATAATAAGAGACTTCTAATTGGTTTTCCTGCCTCTAGTCCTGCTTTTTCTCCCACTCAAATCTAGCTGAGATCTCAGCATCAGATCATTCTTCCTGAAGTACTGCTCCAATCATATCATTCCCCAATTTTCGAACCCCCAGTGGCTCCCTGGAGCCAACCCAGGCCAGCTGTTCTGTCCTGTGCTATTCAAGCCTTGCTTCAATATGATCCCAAAGCTTTTCATCCATTACTCAGAAAACACACCCAGTGCACCAGCAAAGTTAACACAGGCCTCAGCTTTCCAGCCACATGGAAGCCCCCTGGAAGGCTTTCTCCCCAGTCCCCACCTACAGAAATCTTACCTGTTCCTTAAAAGCCATCTCAAATGCTACTTTACTGCCTCTATGAAATATTTTCTGACCGCCCCCCTCCCCCAGACCCCAGTAAAATATAATTCTACTTTTTTTGAAATCTTATAGCAAATTTCTTGAGTCTGGAAAAAGAGAAGATTAATTTGTATAGTATTTTATATAAAACACAGCCTCTATATACCTGCCTGTCTCTCCCCTTGCACTAGGCCAGTCTTGCCTGCACTAGATTTTAGCTACTTGTTAGTAAGGACTGTGTCAAAAGTTTGCCTTATACAGAGTAGGCACTCAATAAATATTTATTGGCCTAAATTGAACTTTAAAATTCTATGTAAGTCAGTATGTTTCCATATAAAATGAATTGAGTCTAGAGCAGTGGTTTTTAACCTTGGCACACTAGAATCTCCTGGGGAACTTTTAAAAATCCCAATAGCCATGCCACAACCCCAAATCACTAAGTCATAAGTTCTGGGGTTCTGGCATAGGCATCAGTATTTTTAAAGCTTTCCAGGTGATTCCAACGAGCAGGTGAGATTGAGAAGAATCATTTTATTACCATGATTTGATCACAGAACTTACCCTTGAGAGGTCCGAAGGGATGCAGATAGCACAGGCTGTAGCGTCGGCGTCAGTGAAGAATGTCCCTCCTCCTTGTTGCACGTGCAATGCATGCCTGGAAAGTAGAAATGAACATGCACTTTGGCCTTATGAGACCCTACTATTTTGCACCACACTCTTTGGACATGCAGCATTCATGAAGCCCTCAGAGAAATCTCCAAAACTGCAAAAATGGACCGGCGAAAAGAGGGAAAGTTGGTACAATCCTTCTGGCCCTTTTTTCAAAAAGCTATGCAGATCCCATAAGCACCCTTCTTTCCAAACAAGTGAAGAGCTTTTCATAACTTGGTTAGTCGTGGAAATGGGGATCAGAGGGAAAATGGAGAAAGAAAATGCAGCATGAAAACCGAACCGCCAAGCAGCTAATAGAAGAAAGACTACTTCCTCCTTTTTTGTGTCTACGTGTCCAAGCTACAGTGTCTGTGGTCCTTTCTGCTTCTATCCCCATTCCGTGTTTTTCTCCGAGATGCCCTGTGCCCCATGTTCTATAATCCCCCATGCTGTAACCCATCCCCTCTCACCCCTTCCCCACAACCTGCCAACATGCTTCATGCTCCAATATGACCTAACTCCTGCTCCATGCATCTTGGCTTAGTGGTCAGAAGAAAGCAGTCCAATTGAACAAATCCTGAATGCCTGAGAGTCTTTTAACTTCACAGAGGAGCTGCGCTTTTAAAAGCAGTTGCTTCCTTACTTCCATCAACTTCTAATAGATGGAACTGCTGGCAAAAGGAAAAAAAAAAAATCAGGCTGGGAGGGGAGGTCTAGAAAACTGAGTCAGGCATCCAAATTATTCTGGTTGATCACAGCCTCCTCCTGTCCTCTTCCTCCCTACACGCTCCCAAAGAAACTTCCAAGCTGAGATCCTGGCCTGAGTCTGTTTGTATATGGGCTATTTATAAGTTGGTTGTAAACTCAAAGGCAAATTTACTCATAATGACCTTTATTCAAGGTCCCTTCCGGGGTAACCTGGACTCAAAGTATTTCCACTTAATGGTAGAGTTGAAAATCACTGGGCCTCACCAGGAAGATGAACAGATACTTAGACTGCAATAGAGCTTGTTGAAGTCCTTTTCACCACTGATTGCCTTTTCTTGTTTTAAGTGGATCAGTATTTCAGAAAGTTAATTACTGAAGCATTGCTTGAAGAATGCCAAGCATCTTCTAAACTTTGACAATGCAGTGGTCATCAGTATGCTAAAAAAAGTTGCTACTACCATGTTTTTTAAAAAATCTGTGTGATGCAAAAAAAAAAAAATGCATATTTGTTAAAAATATGTTTGCCTCCTTTTTCTGTCTAATTATATTAGTTAGCATACTTGGTGCTATAGAACCATAAACAGGCTGTTTTTTGTTAATATGTAAGTAATGGCCACTTCGAACTCCGAAGAGCAATAGCCTTGAAATTGCAAGAAATAGAGAAAGAACACACTTTTCAATCCTCTGAGAATTGTGCCATAAATGCTGAGTAAACAATAAAGAAAATTGCTGTACTGTAGAGGCATATATGCTAATTTGCTAGAAGATTTAACATACAAGTGAGTAGAAAATGTTTCCCTAATAGTAAAAACTAAAATATTTCAACATTATTTGATAATAAATATTTGACAGTTGACATAAATGGGCATTTTTCTTTAAAATGCAGAAAACAGTGCTAGTTTCCAGGTTTAAAGATTGTTTTTTTGATGATGATTGAACTGATTTTTTAATGTACAAATACATACATTCGATACTTAAAAGAGATTTTTTAAATTATTCAAATTGTAAAAATTACCACATACATTATAACCTGGTCAGATACCTCTAGAGGAACAGAAAGATAACTGGGTTTTAGTCTTCCTAAAATATCCAGCAAGTCCAATAAACTTCTCATAGAATGTTTTTTACTTTCTAAGATAAAAATTCGTTTTACCTCCTAACTGAAAACAGGGACACATTAAAATGAAACTTAAAGATGGGAAAGATGGGGGTGGCAGGGTGGGGGGTGCTTGACCAGTTTCAATTGGAAATTAATGGAGTTACAAGGATAGCTTTCTTAAAGTAAGAAGTACTTTAATACCCACTAAGAAACGTGAATGATTTTCATATAATGTGGTAAGAATGAATTGCTCAATGTTCCAAAATTCCAAAGAACCTAATGTTTCTACACATATTCAGTGAGTTATCTGCAAACTGGAGACAGATTCCTATAATTTCCCCACAATTAGTGGTGCAAGAATCCAGTGAACTGCATTCTAGTATCGACCATAGCAGTCACTATCAAAAGATTACTAAATGTATGTGCACACAGTATAAACAGATTTACCGTTTTGTGTTTTTTTTTTTTTTTTTTGGCTGCGTTGGGTCTTCGTTGCTGCACGCGGGCTTTCTCTAGTTGTGGCAAGCGGGGGCTATTCTTCACTGCGGTGCGCGGGCTTCTCATTGCGGTTGCGGAGCACGGGCTCTAGGAGCACAGGCTTCAGTAGTTGCAGCATGCAGCCTCAGTACTTGTGGCTCACGGGCTCTAGAGCACAAGCTCAGTAGTTGTGGCGCACGGGCTTAGCTGTTCCGCAGCATGTGGGATCTTCCCAGACCAGGGCTTGAACCCGTGTCTCCTGCATTGTCAGGCGGATTCTTAACCCCTGCGCCACCAGGGAAGTCCCGTTTTACTGTGTGTTTTAAGGAGAGTTAAAACCCTGAAATAATTCAAATGAGATAATTTGAGTGCAACTGTATTTTTTAACACACACTGGTTAGTTAACTTTTACTTTCTCAGTATTTTGATTTCAGAGATAACCACATCCTCTTTTCTGATTAAATTTCACTTATTTTTCCAAGCTTTAGCATTAAGTTTCATGACCTACTCTTCTCTCTCATTATCTTCCTGTCAAGATAAAAATCTATAAAATATTTAATAGCATTAGGAGAGCTCCTTATGTCTAGGAATTCTCAGGTGAATTCCTATAGGGATTTTAATCATTCAGATGAATTTCAGATATGTTCTCTAATTTTGCTATAACTCTGGAGTCTCTGTTTCTTTATCTGTGAAATAAACAAAATATCTGAGACTTTCCCAGGATGGAGGGTAGGATAAATAAATACTTATGAAGTTTACTGTAGAGACCCTTTAAAAAAGCGATAGCAGGGGTTTATTCATTCCAAAGAAAATGGTAAAAATATTTTTCTCCAAAGTAAGTAATCTGTTTTAAAAGTTCACATTTCTTCCCGGTCCCACTACTTTGTATTTCCTGAGAAGGGTAGTACACAGTGGGAGAATTTCTTCTTCCAAGATGCTATGTGGTTGAAAAAAATCTGGAGAAAAATTAAATAAATTCAAGAAATATCCTATCTGCTTTCTACAGGCAGATTCCAGGGAAATTTATTTCAACATAGGCAGAATAGCGTAAGGGAACTCAGAGTCCTGCGTCTATGATCGAAGCTAGTGGAATGACTCCGAAGTGCACAGAGAAATAGCAAGAGAGTCCCTGTATTCCTTTCTGGCTTACGCAGTTCAGGACAACTCCATTGTACTTCTCTAGGCGCTAATGAAGAAACGTTCCATACTAGCATGTCATTAGCCTTATGTTGAAATGAATCAACCTTAGGATAACAGATGGATATGGACCCTCAAAAATGAACATATCCTTTGGTCTCTGTTTTCAAATTCTTAGCTACATCAAGTCTGAATTTAAACTCCATGATTCATTTCAGCCATGAGAACTGACAAAGTTCTTGTGCCCGAAGGCATGTGCACACACACACACACCAACACACACACACACACACACACACACCCATAGCTAACAATTCAATCATGGTCAAGGGACACATCTTATGCTTTTCCTTTCTCTTCCTGCATGAGTTCTTTCCACTTGAAAACACACCAGGCCCCAGAAGGCTCACAAACATGATATGCTTCCATCTCAGGAAGCTAGAGTCAACTTATTTCCTAAAGTACCTTTTTGGTTATTGAAATCCTAATGGAAAAACTATTATAGTAACCATTTTGAAATGTGTGAACTATATAAACTGTATATTTCGTCTCTATTACTAGAAGGCAATTAATGGATCTTGGCTTTTATTCCTTTCCTCTGCATCGTGCATGTTAGATATTCTTTGGAAATGAAAACCAATGATCGCTTAAGCCAAAATGTTTGTGAGCATTTACTGTGTCTTTCTCCAGGAAGTATATGGTATTGTATTCCAGTAGCCCACATCATCTCCATGACACCCGTTGCTGTTTCCTAGTTGTGCTTTCTTAAAGATTTATTGGAGGTTGTGTTTTGTTTGGAAACTTTGCAATTAGAAAAAGGAAAATTAAGAACCAGTATTTAATTCACCAGGATGTTTTAAAAAGCAGTTTAGAGGATGTGATGGACTGTTTCTTTATTCATTAAATAAAATTTTATTTATTCTCAGTTAGTTATTGGGTTTGTTCTGTTTTGTGGTTTGGTCCCAGACTTTGTATGTGAGATGGGTAAGTTCTTGCTCTCAGTAGTTTTTTTTTCGGCTTGGGTATTTTGGGGATACACTACCAGTTTGAAACAGCAATCCAAAAGTCCTGTGTTAATTCAACGAAACACTCTTTAAAGCTTGCACCGTCTAGTATATTCATGATCAGAGAAAGGAATGGATATACATGTGAAAAGGTTGGTCATATATTTATGGTCTTATATATGTGCTTTGAAATTTCTTTCACCCACAGGTAGCAAAAAGAGATATCTTTAGTGAAACCTAATCAGAGAGCAGAGCCAAATTCAGTCCAAAATAACATTTTTACTCTAAGATGGCAAAGTTTAAGTAGTGAACTGAGCCTTAATTGTTGAATCCTGCAGCGCTATTAACCACAACCCAAATACATTCCATCTGGCTCATATCCAGCAGAAATTTTAGATCTTCATTAATATAATGGTCACCTCATTAACTAAGAAACTGGGTGTAACTGGATGTTAAGAAAGATAGCCTAATCCTTCTTAAGATCTGCAAATACAAAGCCTGTGACATCAATATAATCAGTTTTTGGTAATGAAGTTAATGGTGTCATAGTAGATATTGTTTAATTAAGCAGTTCTCAACCCCATCAGCCAGTTAGAATCACCGGGAGAGTACTGAAAAAATATCTATGCCTAGGCCTCACCTCAGAGCAGTTAAATCAATTCTTGAACTGGGGGCCCCAGATTTGGTATATTTTTCAAGACTCCCTACCTGAGATTCTAATGAGCAGTCTGGGTTGAGAACCACTAGCTTAGATGGCCTTTCCCATCTTGAGAGCCCCATTCATTTGTATAGGGTTCTTCAAGACTTCTGACCCTGGGGTTTGGCCTCAACCTGCAGCTGGCACCTAGGGAGAGCCCACATATAATAACTAATGGGACTCAAACCCTGCCTGTAAGTCGGTCTTCTTTTATTATTTAATATCTCTCTTAGGAGCTCTTATGGCACATATTACCGATGCTATACTGTTGAAGCATTCAGCTACACACTGTTCAGGGCCGCTTATTGATTAGTACATGTGTATTCTTCTTGGCTGCCTACACAAGGACAAGGATGATGTTGAAGAAGGCAGCGCATGGGTAGATGCTTGATAACATTTGTTGATTTCTTAAGAAAAGGAAGCCCGAATAAAAGAATATTTTTGAATTTCAAAATGTTCTGTGATCAAACTAGAAAGAACACAGATTTTCAAAGGTGAGACAATATAGTATATTGTAGCAACTTTTAGGTTGCTTGGTAATCTAAATTCTATTATATATAGTAATAAATGAACCTTAACTCCACAAATATTTTACATTTGTTTTATCCAAGCTCCTAATCCATAAACCATAATGGATTCCCCAACATACAGTTTGAGGAGTTTTATCATAGATTGGATTTGATCACTGAGACCCATTTACTTTTCCCTCAAATATCTTTCAAGAAAAAAATAGTACATCAAGTGGGGTGGAAAGCTTAGGAATTTGGTAAGAGCTAAGTTGCTTCCAGAGATTTCCAAACCACGGAAATGGGCAACTAAAAGCATAACAGTTAACAGATTCCCACTCTCTTGGGGGAATGGGGATGGGGGAGAAGAGGCATAGGATTAGAATAGCATCATTTTAATTAAATTGTTTGACTTCATTAAGAAATAGACACAGGGCTTCCCTGGTGGCTCAGTGGTTGAGAATCTGCCTGCTAATGCAGGACACGGGTTCGAGCCCTGGTCTGGGAAGATCCCACATGCTGCGGAGCAACTGGGCCCATGAGCCACAGCTGCTGAGCTTGCGCGTCTGGAGCCTGTGCCCCGCAACGGGAGGGGCAGCGATAGTGAAAGGCCCGCGCACCGCGATGAAGAGTGGCCCCCACACCGCGATGAAGAGCGGCCCCCGCTTGCCGCAACTAGAGAAGGCCCTCGCACGAAACGAAGACCCAACACAGCCAAAAATAAAAATTAAATAAATAAATAAATAAAGTAGCTATAAAAAAAAAAAAAGAAAAGAAAAAAGAAATAGACACAGACGTAGAGAACAAATGTATGGATACCAAGGGGGAAAGGGGGCAGTGGGAGGAACTGGGAGATTGGGATTGACACATATATACTATTGATACTAGGTATAAAATAGATAACTAATGAGAACATTCTGTATAGCATGTTCTCTACTTAATGTTCCCTCTTAGTTCCCTCTACTTACAGGGAACTCTACGTAATGCACTGTGGTGACCTAAATGGGAAGGAAATCCAAAAAAGAGGGGATATATGTATATGTATAGCTGATTCGTTTTGCTGTACAGTAAAAACTAACACAACATTGTAAAGCAACAATACCCCAATAAAAATTAATTTTAAAAAAAGAAACTGCTGTTAAGTTGATAAGCAAATATACATATTGCATGTTTATCCCTGTATGGTTCTCTTTTGCAAGGTATTTACAGTCCAGAGAGAGGAATGTGCACCCTACCTAAAAAGAGGACTAACCATCTGAATACATCTGTGAGATCCTCTCTGATTAACACATTCTATTTTAGCACTGATTTTATTTCATTCTACAAACTTCAGAAACTTACTGGGGTTACTAATGAAGCATTTTAAGTATAAATAAGTAGAGTGTTGTGCCCAAATAGTGAGGAAGGCAGGTGCCCTTAGGGGTGCCATAGCCCCAGTACCCACTGCAGAGCGGAGTAGGACCAGACAGTGGTCTGGGCATCATCACTTCTAGAGCCGTGTTGTCTGCTGGAACTACAATGTCTTCTAAGAGCTGCTGAAGTCAAGAGGTTAAACATTTTATCCTCTAATTTGCACCGAGGAAGGAAAGTCCTGAGCACACCTCAGTTTCTTATTAACAGATATCAGAAGGAAAGGGAAATTCAGCGTTAGTCTCTCAGTGGATTTCTAGTGATACACTTGTGATTTTGTAAGTTTTAGTTTATGGGGAAGATACTTCCGCTCGTTACAAACCAAAAGGATTTTTGATAATCAGGCATAACTAAGAAAGTAAAAATTTTGATGAAGACTCTGTGGATAAACTGCAAATAGGTGGCTGTGCCTTGATGTTAGGTGTTGGAACACATAATAAAAGGGTTTGGGAAATGCTGCTTTGGTGACTTGTGACAAGCTCCAAATGCATAGAGCCTTGCTTTTTCCAATTATTAGCAAGACATTCTCTCAAAAGCGTGCAGTGCTGTTGACCAAGTCGTTCTTTACATTAAGGGCTTGGTTTATTCATCCAATGGTTAAGCAAATTTATAAAAAGTAATTCAAACCAATACCACGTATATTATATTGCTCCTTTTTTGATTAGCCTTGATGGTAGTGAAGCCCTTATTGCTCAACTGGTACTGATTAAAAGAAAATCACTTCCAAAAGCCATATATATATATATATATATATATATATATATATATATATATATATATATATATATACACACAACTGTATATATGCAAATATATATATTTGGGTACTTGTGAGGAATTAGTAGTTAGCAATTGGCTTAATAAGGAAAATAAAATATTAAGGAACTGTAAATCTAGTTGCTTAAAAGCGAAACATTATTTCAATTAATTTAATCTTTTTAAAAACCATGAAAAATATATCTATATTTCCAAGTTGATAGAGAAAACTTTCAAATTAATTACTTGTACTCTCATCAGCTTGTCTTTTTTTTGATGAAGTATTACAAAACAGCACTTTGCCAATTGGTGGGATTAGATTTAAACACTCCACATCTTTACTCAGATAAGCACTCAATATCATCACCCCCCCCAAACAAACAGGCCTTTAGTGCCGTCAGGAAACTAGCAGGGCACTTGGCATGAAAAACAAACCCACGTTTTTAATTATATTTTACAAAATCTATACTTTAATAATGTATACACAGTTTTAAAAAATACAGAGCACTCACGCCCATGTACTCTACCAAAAAAAGGAAAGAAAGAAAACTTTCTACTGCTTCATGCATGCACACACAATGCACTAAGCATAACTGCATTTACAAGACAGGAAGGCAGCTCTGTATTAAGTATACACAAGTAATAGATACTGTAACTTCACCCTAACAGGACAAACCTACAAAGTTTAAGAAAGTGAGGACTAAACCTGCAGTATAAGCTAATCCTATTTTTCTTAAGATCGTTTTCTCTCAAGGTAGTCCAGAAAAGGGGGAGGGGGCATTACTTTCAGCAATCAAAACCATTCCAAGATCCATTAATGAAATCTACAACATACTAAGGAGTAATAAAAGAAAAGCAATAAAGTCATTGCGTCCCTAGGACTGGAGATGCGAATAAAAGTAACCTGGAAATTTGCTTATTTTATTCTAAGAATGCATCATACGCCACCGATAGCCCGACCAGCTACTTGGGGGAAGGTTAACGGCTCCAAAGCGCGGATCACTGGGCGTCTCATGCCGGCAGGGTCGCGCGTCCTAACTGGCCATCTGGAAGGGCTCGGGCTGGAAGCCGAAGAGCCTCTGGCCGTAGGGCTCGCTCTCGCCCGGCAGCTTCGCGCCCGCGAACGGAAGGTAGTGGTCTCGGCCGAAGTGCTCACAGTGGAGATTGACCCAGTCCCGCTCGGAGCCGAATCGCTCTGCCTCGGCCAGGATGCGGGTCAGAGCCATGATGTAGCTCAGCGCCATCTGCAGGGTCTCGTACTTGGACAGTTTTTTATCCTGGCCCCATTGGGGTACCACCCTGCGCAGACGGTCGAAAGCCGTGTTGAGCCCCTGCATGCGACGGCGCTCGCGCGCGTTGGCCGCTAGGCGCCTGCGCGCCGCGCTCTCCAGCCGCCCCTCCCCGGAGCACGTGCCCGCGCACTCGGCGCCGCCCGCGCACGGGGGCGCGGCACGCGCTCCCGACGCCGGGTTGCTGGGCTTGCAGGACTTCATCCCCCGCCGGAAAGAGAGAGGCGCCGAGCTCTCCGGTCTGCTCAGGACCTGTGCGTGGGCTGGTGTATGAAGCCTCTCTGCAACTTGGCTCTTCTTAGCAAATAAGTCATGCACAAAGCAACCGTGTGGTTCGAAGTTTGTAGTGGGAGTGCGGGGCCCCGCCTTCTGTCCTATTGGATAGCCAGATTGATGTCTCTTCAATTGCCAAAGTTTAGGGGAAATTGAGATGTGGAAGAGAAAGTCATTTTCCCAACGTTAAGTTGAAAAAGAGAAGGGAACGTTCCGGCAGCGGAACTGGTGTCGCTGGTTCGGGAAATGTCTTTCAAGTCCTCTGGGAAAGCCCGAGACTTCTTTTCTGGAAGACAAACTCTTTCCCCAAGCTCAGAGAGGAGAGGAGCGCTTCTTCCGCAGTAGCTGTCGGAGAGTGCTGGATGCATCTTTGAAGGAGGAGAATTTATAGCAGAGCGCTGAAGGAGGGAAACAGGTGGTGGCAGGTGGGCGGGCGTCCCTCGGCTTCCATCTCAGCACCTTCCTACCCTGGGAACTGCAGGGGGGAAGAGGGACGACGCACGGCAAAATCCTGACATTACAGCCTTCGTCTGTTGGAAGTTTCTCCAAAGCTATGTCCAACACTAACACACCATCTGGAGTGGCCGGGCTGTCCCCAAAAGAATAACAAGGTGGGGGTGGGCGGAGGGCTTGGTTCATCCTCTCCCATATCAGCGAGCAGCTTACATTATCAAAAACTGAACCAAGGGTTTTAAATTATTAGAAATCACTTGTGTGAATATGTTGGTCTTGGAATTGTAAGATATATAGACGTTTAGTGCCAGAAAATTTCGCTTTATCAAGATGTGTGGCAATTTTGCACAATGCTGATTGAATGTATTCAATTGAGTATATTCATTTTATTTTAGCTATTAAGCAAGTTGGGACAAACTAGCAGGTCCTAATATTATTTCAGACCTGAAATTTTACTGTGCAAATAATTTGGCTGTTTTCTGCAGAATAATTTATTACAGCATATTAAAAGATATTGATATGCTCACAGACATAGAAAATAAACTTATGGTTACCAAAGGGGATCGGGTGGGGGATAAATTAGGAGTTTGGGATTAACATACACACACTACTATATATAAAATAGATAAACAAGGACCTACTGTATAGCACAGGGAACTATATTCAATATTTTGTAGTAACCTATAATGGAAAAAAATCTGAAAAAGAATATATATATAAACGGAATCACTTTGCTGTACACCTGAAACTAACACAACATTGTAAATTAACTATACTTCAATTTTAAAAATGGTTTAAAAAAGATATTAATGTGTATGTAAAAGATGTATATTATTCTACTATATAATTGGATTGCGTGAGCTTGGATACTTAGGCAAATTCAGAATTTATACTCAATTCCCCCTGACACCGGTTTATAAATGTTTTCGGGACATCTATTGAGATGATAATCACTTAATTATTTAATTTGACTTTTAAATCTAGTAAAACTAATCATAATGTGCATACATGTGCAAAATGGAAATATCTAAGTGATTTGTGAGGTTTTAAAAAAATAATTCCTAATGGAAGACTTTTTCCTCCACCTCATAAAGCTATAAATATGTCATACTACTTGGATGTTTCAGTGGTGTCAACTGTCCTCAGGAACAATAATGAAGCACGATTTCCACTATTGATAGTGATGTGCTGATTTATAGAGAAACCATTAACTTGATTCTCTTATCTCAGCTTCTTTCTAGCTCTTAAGGAAGAGTAAAGTGGCAAAGAAACCAGTTCCAAATAGATTCAAGCCAGAATCATTTCTGGATTCTTTACTAAGACCAAGTTTGTTATTTCTCCTTTTGAAATATGGATTATGTAGGCATTATTCTCAGATATTTTTGATTAATTAAATTATCAACAAGCTCCCACAAATCCGGAGTCTTTTAGCTGTGTCTTACTTCCCTTACCATTGCTTGAGACTAAAACCCCATTGTGACTGCCCTGACTCCAAGTCCTGTCTTCCCATAAATAGTTGATTAATCCCCAGCTGAAGCAATGACAATGAAATGAAGTTGAGCAACATGAAGACAATAGAATGCAATTGGACATTAATGATCTCCAGCATGACAGATGTTGAACACAGACTTTTGCATGGAAGACACTCAGCTCTATTACTCTGATTCTTAACAGTCTTGGTCAGGAACAGCAGTCCTATGACAGGAGAGACTATGTTTAGTCATCAAAATGTCAAATACATTTTTTTGAGTTTTCATGGAAATCAGCCCTACTAATGCTATTATTTCTCATGTTCGTTTATCTCATCCGTTTCCCCCAAGGAGCCTCCTCTGTGCTACCCTTTGGAATGTTTCCCTAAAAAACGTACTGTTCTGGACACTATTGACCAAAGTGCTAATGAGATGCATGATTTTGCAGGCCATGTATTCAGGGTTGGTGAGATTATAGCCTGTGCACCAAGAGAATTATAAACACAACTTGAAGAGAAAAAGGAAGCCCAGCAGTGTGCACACCACACAGCTATATTAGAACAAACTAGCAGATATCTGTGACATGAAATTGATCCAAGGATAGACAGTATTGCTGCAATAAAGGGCCTTAGAAGGTATATAGTAATTCATTGCCCAAATGTATTCTGAAGGACAATTTATTAGTACTACAAAGATGCTTCTGGGGGAAAAGGATTCCACTGTCAAGTAAATTTGGGAAACACATCTGCTATTTCCTGCTTAGAGTCATGAAGCAAAATTGGTATAGTAAAGTTTCTGAGAAGTCCTGGAGTAAAGAAACCTTCTGACTCCATAGTTTCCTAGACCTTCCTGAACACAGAACCCTTTCTTCCTAGAAAGGTCTTTTAACAAAGTTCCTTGGAATACACGTTTCTAAACCTGCTCTAATACCTTCCATTTATTTTATATAGGAGGAGACTGAGATCCAGAGACTAAACATTAGGTTCAAAGGCACTGAACAACTTAGTGACTAAATTAAGAAGTCAAATCTCCTGTAGCCTCTGATTTTAGAGGTTTTAAAATTGAGATCACTTAATACAAGCCCCTCAGTTTATACTGGGGCAGCTGAGATCCACTAATGACTTCCCAAAGTCAGCAGAGTCACTAGTAAAAGTTTCAGGAATAGAATTAGAAATTTTGTGCTTAAAGGACAGTGTCATTTATTTCATAACCCTAGTGTCTAGCACAGTGCATAGAAAATAACAAGTAATAAACAACCCAGCCTGAGTGGCTGAAAAAAATGTTACGTAAATGATAGATAAATGCCAATCAGAATGCGTGTATTGCCAGTGAATAACCTTTACAAATAATTTACATTCCCTCACTTTGTAAAGAACATACATTAGATCCACATTTTGAATGCAGAATTGATCCTTTCTTATCAAGAAACACATCTATAGCCATTTGAGCCATAAGAACTTGCATGTCAGACTAATTTCTACCATGTTTCTATACTGAGGGCATGAGCCTACCAGGTGAATTGGCAGTTACTATATGTCTAGGGTTGGCCAGAAATCAAAACTGGCAGATGGAGATGGGAGAGAGTGGAAGATAGAAAGAGCTTACACCTGTAGGAGCAGAAAAGTAGGAGAAATATTATTTTAGCGGTAAAAGATCAATGGCTGGAAATTACTACATTAAATGGATAGACTAGGTTAAAGGGTAAACGTTTCTTAATTATCCAAAACTATAATTTTCTGAATAAAAACTCTGCAAAGAAACACACAATTAAAAGAGAGGAGAACACTTGTTCATTCTGAATTTGCAAAAAAAATACGGAAAATGAGGAATGGGGTTTGCTTCTGGAGAGCATGGCAACTGGGGGACTCTGAGTACCTGAAAGACATCAGAGGTGAGCCAGCAAAAGACAAAGGAACAATGAAGTTGAGTTCCACTTATATTTCATTAAAGACCAGAAGTGCAAGGTCTTAAACATTCTTGTGATTTTATAATGTGCTATGTGTTACCAAGTGGGGAAAAAACTGCAAAAGGATTTATGTGTTTAGAGAAAGGAAGGGAGAGGCAAAGTCTTGCATCTCTGTCGCCTGCCCCTCGATGATCCAGGGAAGAGAAAACCCAGTGGAGGGAAGAAACTAAGAAGGGACAGAGACTAACAATGGGGCCAAGAGAGAGATGAATCAGACAGGAGGCCCTGTCCTAGGCCCCAGAAATGATCTCTCACCTCCAGAAAATACGGGCTCACTAAAGGGCCCCAGCTGATTCTCCAACCCCCAGCACATGCTGCTTGAGAATTCGGGCTTGGGAGTCTGATTTAGTGTCTAGTGCCAAGAGCCAGAATGACTTGTAGGGTTTGGACTCTGGGTGGTAGATTTTAGCCTCCTCTTAGTGTCTGGGCTGAGCAGCATCTTAGAAGTCAGTATTGAATCCTGGATCTCCTTTCAACTAGCTGTGTACTCTTGCACAAATCACTTCTCTGATTTCTCCATCTGCAAAGTGGAATCATAATACATACCTCGAAGGGCAGTAGTGAGCATTAAATGAGGTTTTATTAAATAAAGACCTCTGCCAGGTCCCTAAGAAAGTCACTCTTTAAATGACATCTAATACTTTACAAGTGATAATGAAAATGAATTCATCATCAGTTTCTGCAGCTTTTGACTTTAATGAATAATTTTTGAACCTTTTACACATAAAGCTACAGTTAAGGGGGAAGGGATAAACTGGGAGATTAGGACTGACATATACACACTACTATATATAAAATAGATTAACTAATAAGGACCTACTGTATAGCACAGGGAACTCGACTCAATACTCTGTAATGGCCTATATGGGAAAAGAGTCTAAAAAAGAGTAGATATATGTATATGTATAACTGATTCACTTTGCTGTACACCTGAAACTAACAACATTGTAATCAACGATATTCCAATTTAAAAAAAAAAAAAAAAAGCTACAGTTAAGCATGATGTGAATTCCAGTTGTGTGACCTTGAGCAATTTACCTAACCTCTCTAAGCCTCTTACCTTATCTGTAAGGAGGGTTAATAATAGATCTTACAGAATTGATATGAGGATTGAGTTAGTTACTCTTTGTAAAGCACTTAGACCTATGCCTGGCATACAATGAAATGCAATACAGGTGCTTGTTTAGATAAACAAAATGACCTGTTGCAATTATCCAGATCATTTTTGTTTTATTTCCTTTCTCTTCAGTGCTTGACCCACAGAGTGAATAGGGACAGGGAGACGAGGTTAAATTCAAAGGAGTTCCTTCTGCCTTTGATACTGGAGCAATCTAAGTTTGAAATATCACAGGCTAAAAAAAACGCAGCTCAGGGCCTTACTGGGTAGCAGATTCGGTGGTTTCATTGTAGTTAAAGGTTCAATCTCACAATGACAGACACATATTTTAAAGCATTAATTTTCAGGAGATGCTCCACTTTTCCAGTGACTGAAATGTTTGCACTCACCATCCAGGGTCCTTCCCTTCCTAGAACTGAGGTATCTGAGAAGATGAATCAATAATCATGATGTTTCTCAGACGTCCCTGGCGGTACAGAGTGGGTAAGACTCTGCACTCCCAATGTAGGGGGCCTGGGTTTGATCCCTGGTTGGGGAACTAGATCCCGCATGCATGCAGCAACTAAGAAGTCCGTGCTGCAACTAAGGCCCTGTACAGCCTAAATAAATACATTTTTTAAAAAAAAAAATAATAATCATGATGTCTCCTTTCATGAACGTAGATAGATGCATAACAAAGGGAATCAGTCTCAGGGGTGTGCTGGACTGTTCTATGGTAAATCTGGGCTGGGAGCTATGTTTTTTAGAATGCCCTTCCCTGTGTGCTTCTGGGTTTGAGTTAGGCAAAAGTGAAGTTGCATGAGCTTGGGAGGCAGAAGTGAAGCCACCATGGTCTGAAGATCAGTGTAGATTAGAGGCCGTGAGGGACAGATGCAGAGGTTCTGGTAGATTCCAGCTTGTCCTTGCTCTTCCTCAGGCTGCATCCAGTGCTCCCCCCCAACCGCCGGCCCTGCTGACCAACAGCGGCCCCAGGCCCACTATCAGATGCTTCACGTGAACGCACAGAGGCGGTGGCCTCAAAGAAGCGGACTTCTGCACCAGTGCCCCCCACCCAGTCTTACTCCTGCAGCTGGACATGCTTGGCTTCCAGACTCCCCTGCAAGCTCTGACTCATTCAGCCCAGCCAGGGCTGCTTAGCAACTGTTCTCTCATCCTTCAACAACCCTTTTTGGAACTTTATGTCCCTAGCTCCTTCCCCAAGTGTGTAAGGACTCATCCTTATAATAAATTCCTTCTTCTATAATACTCACAGTGGCTCTGCTTCCCTGGTTGAACCCTGACTGATACAAGGAATCTTTCACCTGGCCACAGAAAGGCCATAGGACCTGTCCCTGCACAGAGACCCTCCACACTGGTGCCCCATGGTCTATGTGTCCACCAGAATTAGAGCCTTTGTCTCTTGGACAGTAATTACTATTTCCATCTGTTCAGCCCTGTGCCAGGCAACAGCAGGGATAAGACAGCATTTAGCCTAATGGAATTCACCATCTAGTTGTGGAGATAAGACACATCAAAAAAGTTGCCTGAGGGAAATTCCTGGTGGTCCAGCAGTTAGGACTTGGCACTTTCACTGCTGATGCCTCAGGTTCCATCCCTGGTTGGGATCAGGCAAGCCTTGCAGTGCAGCCAAAAAATAATTATTATAATAATAATAATAAAGAAAAGCTTTAAAAAAAAGAAAAAAAAAAAAAGACTAGCCTGAGTAGTAAACCGGGGTCATGGCCCCCAAGAGGTGCACTAGATAGTCCATTAGAGTATGGGAAATGATTAGAAATTTTGCTGATATTTATTTTATCTCATTCTTTTCATTTCTGTCTCAGGGTATGTTTTATAGTGTACAAAATATAAATACATATATTTATATGTGAGTATATACCAATGCTTTTTTTTTTTTAACTGATAGGAGCACTTGAGCAGAAAAGTTGGGACCACTGTCCTAGGCATGAGGCAGTACGTGGTTAGTACAATTAGGAGCTCAGAGCAAGGAGATTTCACTGTGCTCTGGAGGAAGAAGGATTTCGGCTACCTCTCTTACTGCTGCCCGCTCAAAAGGCTACTCCTCCTCCACTGCCCACACTCACCCACAGCTTGGGGCTTCTTCACTGGTTGCTCCCCCAGCCTCGAATGCCATTTCCCCAGATCTTCCCTGGCTGGCTCCGTTGTATCACTCAGCTCCTGCTCTATCTGATGCTGTATGTCCTTAGTTGTTTGTTTAGAAACTCCAGGAATTCAGGGGCTTCCTCTGTACTGTTCCTAGCTATATCTCCAGTATCTAGAATTGTGTCTAGTACATAACAGATGCTCAAGAAATACTGGTTGAAGGAACGAAGGAAAAGAAGGGAGGAGGAAAAGGGAGATGAAAGGACCCCACACACAAAGGGAGAGTAGAAACTGTCCCTCTTAGCAACACAGCTCTTTTTCCTCCTGCTCATAGGACTCTTTGGGGGGAAACTGTGCCCTCCAAAGGCAGGGACCACAGGCCTGCTGCTTCTGTTTCTGCTCTGAAATTGTGATATCTGCTGCTTCACAGTGAGCAGGTGGCTTACTCCCCCAAAGGGTGGCTCTCATTACAATCCAGGTTTCAGGCAGTACCTGAGTCAGCGCAGAGTAAAAGCCCAGAGGCCTCGTCGGCCCAGGCCAGCCGCTGATGCCAGCTCCCTGCCCCAAGGGGAAGCGGGTTTCTGTTGATTTGAGCTGGTGTTGCTTTTTTGTTTCCTTGTGTAGTTTCAGCAGCTTGGCTGCACAGGTTATTCTAAATGTCCAAACACCCAGGTCTTTTAATTCTGAGGTTGTGTCCCTGTCCCTCCTCACCATCGTGTTTGAGTCTTACTTTCCTGCCTCCTACTGACTTCCCCTGAGTGGGGAGCAAAAAAGAAATCATGCCTAGCTGACCAGATATCTGTACCCATCAGATTCCTAGGCTCTGTCTAAGCGGAGTCCGACATTGGTAGTCATAGGAGTATATACTCTTTTCTATTCATTTGGCAACCATATACCAATTTGTTTCATTGTTTCAAACTAATTTTCATTCATTTGTTTATTCAACAAATATGTATTGCACGTACTATGTGCTGGGTACTGTTGTAAGCCCTAGAAATAGTGTTGACCGCACTGCAAAAATCTCTACCCTCATGGATATTTAAAACTTGGTATTGTTGCTATAGTCTGATGAATCTATTTTCTGTTTCTCCAGATAGGTTGTAAGTTTTTTTGAGGCAAGGGGCAAATTTTAGATATCTGGGTCTAGAGTGTTCAGTGAATACATATTTGCTGTTGTTGTTGACTGAAGGTCTTACTCAGGCTGATCTTAAGCAAAGGAAACCAATATCATCACCATAAAAAAATTAACACCTATGGGAAACACCAAATGCTTACCAGGTCTTAGTTCCTAGCCTCATCACACCTTTTGAGTAGGGAACTGTTCCAATCTTCATTTTGTGGCCAAGAAAACTGAGGGCTCTGGTTAAACTGAGCTACACAGCCAGTTCTCTTTCTTCCTAGAGCCCATGCTCCGTGTTGACTAGATTTGAAACCCAGTTCTCTTTCCTCCTAGAGCCCATGCTCCGTGTTGCACTGAGTCTTGCCTAGAAGAGCTCTGATGTCAGAGAAAGAGACTTATTCATCACTGGGCCCCCAGTGCCTAGAAGGATGCCTGGCACATAGTAGACCTTCACTAAAGTGCTGTAACATGTTCACAGCACTGTGTCAGTCCCAGCAAGTCTCAGCCCTGCTAAACAGTAGGCAGTGGGGCGGGTAATTGGCAGGCACGATTAGACTATTTCTGCGAACCACGTCTGAGGTTTCCTTGGAGCACCATCTCCCACTACTGGTACAGAATTAGTACCCAGTGCTGAGCTTGGTGTCTGATGTGCCTGGGGGTGGATGAGAAGCTTCTAAGGACTCACTGACCTCAGCCTTCCTCTTTGGACCCTTCTGCAGCACCCTCACCCTCCACTTCCCGTCTCCCACTGTGTCACTGTATGCCCTCCTCCTTAGGTTCCTGGAGCCTGTACGACCCTCAGTCTGGTGAGTGGGGTCCCTCACTTACCATGAGCTCTCTTCTCCCAAGAACTGGTCACTTGCTCTTCTCTCAGAAGAGGACAAGGGGCCTGCTTCATCCTACACATTCTTCTGGAGCCCCAGGACCCCACCACTTCATCATTTCCACATTTCGCCAAACATAAAGCCTCCTGCTTCTGCATCTCTTCACACAATCTCAGATCCTCAGAAGTCAGTACCAAAGGAGAGGGAGCCTAAGTTTGCAATACCCCTCTGACACTGGGCTTCTGACCATCCTCCTCATAGGCCAGTTTCACCACTGAGTCGGCTCTTCCAACTCCAGCCTTCCACTGCTTGCATGTTCACCTCCCCGCCACTGCCTGCTCTTGAGGCTTCAGTGGACCAGACAACTGAGCACCTGACACTTTGCCAGTCATAAAACCACCGCTGACTGCAGTGCTCAGAATACAAGTAATGCCCACAACCCTTTCCTTTCAGCTCACTTGTCCTGTTCCCCAGTGGCTAATGCCCAGTTGCCATAAAATGTGTCACTCTAGGTCATCTAGGTAACTTGATTCACCCTAGCAAGTTTCCTTTGCTGCTAACTGATGAACACTGAATTGGGACCCAGGTTACAGTGGTTCATGCCTCCACGCTCCCTGGTGTCATGCAGGATGCAGGTAAGTCATCTCGGATGGAAGCCAAAAGTTTACTTAACTACTTGATGACTTTAGGCCAAGAAACACCCTGGAACACAAGTTTTCTGCAGAAGCCCACTATAAGAACCTTTTACCAATTCGATCTCCCAAGTGTCTCCATACTCAAATAGGTCAGAGAAATTCCAGAGTGCTGTTTCCAACCTTCAGTGCCCCCTTTCTCCCATGCCTCACTTCACCCAGAAGATCAGCTTTATTTGTTCCCCCAAAGTATGTTTCCCAAAGTGTGTCCTGAAACTCTTACCCTTCAATAAAGAAAAGGAAATTCTGGCTTAAACAAAGGTGCACAGGCTTTACTATGATCATGGTCCTTCTCAGAATGGGAAATGCAGACTTTCCTAAATTATGTGGCCATGGAAACTCTTCATCTCAGAGGATATCCAGAGAGCAGTACCCACAGAAAACATTTTTGGAAAATGCAACCTGAGTCCACACTCTTACATTAAGGAAAAGGCCGTCTTAAAAATATCTGTGTATTTAAAAAAAAAAAATCTGTATGTCTTCACACTCAAAAGTTTAACTTGCTATTTTGAAATGAAGGAACCAACCTCTTCTCTTCTACATTCTAGGCATTCTTTTGAGTCCTGAAGATTTCTCTTATAAAGTGACTTGTGAGCATGCAGACGCTCCAGGTAGTGCTGAGGGTGAGGTGGATGTGCCGGGAGGAGACTGTTGGGGCTGAGAAAACTTTCAGGGCAAAAAACTGGCTGGTGATCAGGATGGTCAGAGATCACTGCTCAGCTGGCAGCCAGCCCAGAATTTGACCGTACATAAAGGGACCCAGGAAAGGAAGTGCCAACAGAGAGAAGGGCATTGGTGGCAGGGTAAGATTCAAACTCCAGCCTAACCCACAGTTCATTGCCCAAGGCCTGGTGGTAACACAAGCCTGTGAATAACCTACCACTGTTGTTTGAATGCTTCTAACTATTGTCCAATTAATCCACTAAAAAGAGATAGAAACAGACAGAATCAGACATCGTATGCCTCCTGATGGAAAAACACAGCACCTGGTGTATCTACTAAAAAGTTGAACCTGAATCTTATTAGGCCTCCACCTCGAACAATCAATTTGCATGACCTTCAGGGGACAGAGAAACATGTTAAGAGATACCACGCGGCGGGGGGGGGGGGGGGGGGGGGCACAATCAGCAAAATCCAGAACTGAGAATCTCAGTAGGACAACTGACACATTGATAACAAGTATCCTGCATGAAGAAAAAGTGAAGAGGGAACCTAGGAAATCAGAACAAGAGGCTAGAACCATATCAACCAGGTACAATGTGTGGATCTTGTTTGAATCCTGACTCAAACCAACTCTAAAAATATTTATGAGAC
This sequence comes from Eschrichtius robustus, assembly GCF_028021215.1. Classification (NCBI taxonomy): domain Eukaryota; kingdom Metazoa; phylum Chordata; class Mammalia; order Artiodactyla; family Eschrichtiidae; genus Eschrichtius; species Eschrichtius robustus. Next base: position 73,812,867 of record NC_090830.1, read on the forward strand.
AATGAGGGAAATTTGGACACTGACTGCACGTTTGATAAGGAATTACTGTTAATTATTTTCAGTGTAATAAAAATATCATGGTTACATTAAGTCCTTATATATATTTTTTTTAAATATTTATTTATTTGGCTGCGCCAGGTCTTAGTTGTGGCATGCAGGATCTTAGTTCCCTGACCAGGGATCGAACCCAGGCCCCCTGCATTGGGAGCACGGAGTCTTCACTGCTGGACCACCAGGGAAGACACAAGTCCTTATATTTTAGAGATACATACTGAAATAGTCACAAATGAAATTATATAATATGTGGGATTTGCTTCAAAATAATCTAGGGCAAAGGGAAATGGGTGGAAGTATAGGTAAAACAAAATTGCCTATGAGTTAATAGTTGTTGAAGCTGAGTGATGGAGCTATTATGGTTCATTATAACTGGCCTGGAAACAGGGACATAATTCAGGAATTCCCTGGAGGTCCAGTGGTTAGGACTCAGCACTTCCACTGCATGGGGCACAGGTTCGATACCTGGTCTAGGAACTAAAATCCCGCATGCCACCCTGGGGGCCAAAAAAAAAAAAAAAAGAAATGGGGACATAACTCATAACAGTAGCAGTGTGTGTCTTCAGGTTTCAAGTGCTGGTGGACAGCATCAGTGCCTTGGGGTCAAGGAGGTGACCCAGTTCAATCAAACCACCAAGTCTGCTTCTGAAGCTGATCCAACTCTTTTCTGGTTTTATCCAAGACCTGCCTGGAGATCCACCTAACTGCTTCCCCCTGGTCTGATCCCAGTCCCTTTACCGTGTGGGGAGGAGAGGAAGAGTGGGAGACTTAGAGAGACAAATGGAAGGCACTAGAGTCCTCAAGCAGGGAGCTCCGTAAGAGAAGGCTCTAACTGCTAACTTATGAGGTGGAAACATGAAAATTCCGGGAAGCTGGCGGAAGTTTTGGTGAATTATGTGAAGTCTAATAAGCTAAAGCAAGACCACGGATGCTCCGAGTGGCTCCTGCAGAAGTGAGGATGGGTTGTGCCAAGGGCGGCTATCTGGGTGGCGGCTGGTCATGTCCACAGGGGGAGGATGCACTCCGTGGCCAGAAAAGGGCAGGAATTGAACTGGCCCTAACAGGGATTCGTGTCTTTAGCTCTGTTACGAAGTTACCCACCCCTTGGTGACATCGTATGAAAATCTCCCTATTTGAGGGAGCTAGGAGGGAGACTTTGATCTCTTGCTCAGGGATTTTGCCCAGCTTCAAAGATGTCACTGATAAATGGACCCAACCTCACATTTGGATCCTCAGAGCAAGCCCTTTGCAGAAGATGAGACCAGAGCCTTCCTAGTCTGAATCAGTGCCCGAATGTGGATTAGAAGCGTGGATCCTATGGAAGAAGCCATTTCCAGTAATAACTGTAAGAAACCCATGGCTTGCTTCACTGGATGATTCACACAGCCGAGGCTGTTTCAATTCATCACTGAAGGTAATGTTATAATTCATTTTCTTAAAATGTACTTAGCTGTACAAGTTTGTGCAGCTGAGATGAGCCTGGGGCCTTTTTTTTCAGAGATTTTAGCACTTGCAAAATTAACGCTACAGTGTCACCTATACTTGAGGAAGCGCACTTGGTCATTTTGTGTAGGCACAAATTTAAATCCCAGGTTACCAGACATAGATGTAAATTGCTTAGCCAAAGAACAGATCCAGCTGGCTAGCCATCTGGCACACGCATCTCCATGCAGCCTTATAGCTCTTGTGGCTGAAGATGCCTTTTGTGGGGGAAATTTTATGTTATGATGATATTCTCAAGGTTGGAGAACCCAAAGATTCTGGATTAAACCACTTGCAAACACCACAAACTTACTGTACAAAACTTACCCCTCTCTGCTTTTTTTTTTTTTTTTTAAGTTTTCAGTAGGTAACATCACTTAAGGTTCTTGCAGAAGAAAAAAAGAAAATGGAACCAGTCTTTAAGCAAAAAAGGAGATATGGAACGATATGAGGAATAGCTCACTAAATCAACGGAAACTTAAACAACCCATTCTCTGGCAGGACGTGAATGAAGGTGACCTGGGACCTTCGCAGCCATTGCTCTTGGCCCTGGAGCATTATCATGAGATGACTCCGCTCCAACTTGCTTGTCCATTCCAGTCACGTTTTCAAATACCCGGGAGAGAGAAATGGACTGGCCAGCTTGTCAGGCATCGCTAGCTATGGCTAGGAAACAGTCACATGGTCACTGGGGGGCTGGTTGTGAGCTAGAAGCCACTGCAGTTTGTGTCTGTTAGAGAAAGGGGGACCCTTTCATCCTGCCCCAATGATGGGGATCCAGCAGAAACTGTAGATAAAGAAACAAAGTAATCAGGCATCTCATGGAAACTGAGATTCTGGCTCTAACACAGTTCTCAGCCAACCACTGCTCTCTCTTCATCTGGGAGAAACGGCCCCTCCGCTCCTGTTCTCCTCACCCAGCTCCAGTCGGAAGCAGGGCTCCTCACCCCTGTTCCCTTGTTGTCTATTGCAATAAAATTGCCTCTGATGGAGGAGAGGAGAGCTTGGAGTACATGTGGCCAGGCAGGCCCATGCACCATCAGAGTGCCTGGCCCTGAAGAATGCAACCCCATCCTCAGCTACACAAAAGTTTTTCTCCCATGTGAATAAGCACTTGATCTTGATCTCTCCACATCTCTCCTGGAAATCTTATCCAAATGTCTCCTGGGAATGATCCACCTGAGAAACACAACAGAAGTCCTTGCCATGGCTGTTGCTGAGTTCCCTGGAGTTCTGGTTCTAATAGGACTGGGGACTGGCATGAAGTGCTTCTAAAGCAACAACCCATTCATTGCAGGGTGACTCAAAATATAGTGTTATGCCTGATCTTTATCTCTTTGTTGAAAAATAAGAAAGACTCATGAATGAGAACAAGGGAGAAATGAGCAAGTTAAAGAATTCACATACAACTTTAAGACTGTGGAGTTTGAGGGTAAAATGTTAAAATTTAAGATTTTAAAACCTGCACTGCTCACTCAAGTCTTCTGTTCCTGCCTATTTTAACATGCCTATCTTGTTCATATTTGGCCGGAATTATCATTATCCTTATTGTCATTTTTAATACCCAAGATGTATTAAAAGTACATCCACGTACCAGACACTATACTAAACACTTTCACCATACTATCTTATTCCATCCTCTCAGCAGCCCAGTGAGGTAGGTACAATTATTATCCCCATTTTACAGATGAGGAATGTGAGGCCCAGAGAGGTTAAAAAACTTGCCCCAAGGTCCTTCTGCTGGTGAGTGGTGGAAACTGAATTTGTCTGACCGCAGAACATAACCTCTTAACCACCATAAAATCGGAGTCGGAACATTAATAATGATTCAATATTGCCATAGGCAGAGGAACCCACATGTCTCCCTCAGGCTGTGGTAAAGCTTTGGGGGCTTACATGTACCGCATTTGTGGTCAGACCTTTAGGGAACTGTTGACCGAAACCACCGGCCTTGGCCAGGCCCACGTGCCTGAGTTGTCTCACATCAGGAGGTCCTGATAAGGAACATGGTGCTGCCTCGAAAGCTAACCGGGAGAATTCAGGAGGAGCCAAAAGAGGGAGGAGACGACCAACCTCCCAGAGTCCTTTGCTCTGGAATCCATCTTGGCTGAGAGATGCTTGTGCCACCAGGAAGGATCCTGAGTCAAGACTATGGTCCAAGCAAGATGACTGGCCAGAGACAACCCGGAAACTAACCCCATTACCATAAACCCTGAGACTACGACCATGTAGCAGAGCAGTTCTCCTGGGTTCCCTTACCCTGCTGCTCTCTGTCCAGGCACCCCTTTCCAATAACGTCTCTTGCGTTGTCAGCTCACGTGTCTCCTTGGACAATTCATTTCGGAGTGTTAGACAACAGCCCACTCTCGGGCCCTGGAAGGGTTCCCCCTTCCTGTCACAAGACCTCCAGGTCTTGGATAAATCGTGGCCTGACAGCCAGGCCCCAACACTAGCCTCTAGTAAACAGACTCTTTAATTTCGCTTATCGATGGGCAGTGAAGACATCAGACTCCATTGGAGCAATCCTGGGAGGATGCTCTGAGCTCTGCCCTGCCCATTAGGAGCTGTAAGTTTGTGCAAACAACCATAAAATTAACCCCACCCGGGGAGGGGACATTGATTTCCAATTGGCATAGTTCACCAGATGCTGTTTGGTCTAAGAATTGCTTGACCTCTACTAGTGACGCCACCTGCCCTTGGCTTTGCAGGGAGTGTTCCCAGCAGGGAGGGCCACTGCACTCCTGCTTGCTGCTGGAACTTGGGCTGTAGGCGTGGCGGGCACCCCATATGTTGCAGGGGAGAGGCCAGCCACGCCCCGGGGATGGATTCACCCTCTTATCCAACTCTGGGGCTAAAGCTACCCCCAAGAGATTACAGGCGCTCCCAGCCCCAACTAATTAAATAGGTGGCCTCCTGATGCTAAAAGGGAATGAGGGCGGAAAAACAGCCGGACCCAGAAACCACCGATGCGTGCCTAAACGGTCTCTAATGGGTCAGGGTGGTTCTATGCCTGAAACCTGGCGTTCTGTATAGTTTGTAGTTTTCAAAATCTTATAGTTCAAAACGTGTGTCATAGAAGCTTTACACATTATTTAAAATAATATTTCCTATTAATGAGTATATCTTACAATTATTATTATTACACACCAATCCTTGTGTTAAAACATTGGAATAAAAGTAACTATTCAAAGACAGTATTTTTTCTCATGGCACAACCTGCAGATGATTCTACTATATGATTCTACTATACAACACACACACACACACACACAAACACATAAAGAGGCGGCTTCTGGATTCAAAGCTAAGTGTCTGCCTAAATTACCTAAATCTAAATGTTCATGCAATTATAAGTTTAGATGAAAACTAAAATCATGGTTTGGATTAAGGAAAGAAACCTTTAGAGTTTTTCGGGAGTTCAGCCCTCAAGAGAGTTATTATTAGTTGTTCTGCTTTCCACTCTGTTTTTGCTACAAATCGTTTAGAAGAGGATCTGAGATGCAAAGAGGAAGACAGTTGCAATAATAGGAAATTGAACTAAATTAAAATGGTACTAAGTCACAGCACAACTTGGCCTCTTTGCCACCAACTTTTGACATTCTAATTAGGGTAAATGGTTATGCAAATCTAGTCAGTCACTCATTTCTGCCCCAGCCAGAGCGCATGTGATTGTTTAAGTGAGGACTGTTGATGGCATAATTAAAGCTCTCCTAAAAGTTAACTGGGAATTGGAGGACAGCCTCCAAAGATGCCCTAATTTGTGGGCAGCCCAGCACAGCTGTCCTTTTGTCCAGCCTGCCACCAGGACGCCTCGAGTTTCCCCATCAATATAATAGAATGTGACACTCGAGGTGTTCTCAAGCCTCAGTCCACAGGATGGAGTGGAAGACACAGACCGGCAGGAGTCTGCTGTACCCAGGGTTGCCTCCTGGGCATGTTCAGCTGAGAAAATGGGGTTTCAGGTGACCCCAAACACGAAGCACAGAACACCTGGGTTTGGGGGGCATCTATGAAACAGAATTAATTGGTTGTGAGCTGATAAACTTTGAAGCTGCATGATGGGTGCAAGGGGTGGGGAGCGGCAGGGAAGAAAGCCAGGAGTAGTAACTATAGTATCAATATTTGCTTTGTTTTTGTGCATGCTTGAAATTGTCCACAATAAAAAAAATTTTTTTAATGTGTACAATACTGTTAATTAAACAAGGAGGCCGGGCTTCCCTGGTGGCGCAGTGGTTGAGAATCTGCCTGCCAATGCAGGGGACACAGGTTCGAGCCCTGGTCTGGGAAGATCCCACATGCTGCGGAGCAACTGGGCCCGTGAGCCAGAACTACTGAGCCTGCGCGTCTGGAGCCTGTGCTCCCAACAAGAGAGGCCGCAATAGTGAGAGGCCCGTGCACCGCAATGAAGAGTGGCCCCCACTAGCCACAACTAGAGACTAAAGCCCTTGCACAGAAACGAAGACCCAACACAGCCATAAATAAATAAATAAAATAAATAAATAAAATAAAATAAAATAAAAAATATAAACAAGGAGGCCTTTCAAAATAAATTTTAAAAATAAATAAACAAGGAGGTCATTAGACTCAGGTGGTTCTCATACTTAGCTACATAAGCAAACCAAAACCTAAGCCCATAAATGCCTCAAGGGTAAAAAGTCAAAACCTAAGGACAACCAAGCACAGACAGCCAACTAGGCTTTCCCAAACGATGTTTGAGCTTAGCCAGCCAAATAATATCCTTGCTCTGCTTCAAAGTCTTCTCAATAATAAAGTCTTGCCCCAGCCCCTGTCAGTGAAGTGCTCCTAACCACTTCTGGTTTGGCACTGCCTGATTGGAATAGATGTTTGCTCAAATAAGCTCTTAAATTTTTAAAATATGCCCCAGTTTATCTTTTTATTTTTAAATAAATTTATATATTTATTTTTGGCTGCATTGGGTCTTCATTTTTGAACGTGCGCTTTCTCTAGTTGCGGCGAGCGGGGGCTATTCTTCGTTGCGGTGCACGGGCTTCTCATTGCCGTGGCTTCTCTTGTTACAGAGCATGGGCTCTAGGTGCACAGGCTTCAGTAGTTGTGGCACACGGGCTCAGTAGTTGTGGCCCGTGGGCTCTAGAGCACAGGCTCAGTAGTTGTGGCGCACGGGCTTTGTTGCTCCACAGCATGTGGTATCTTCCCGGACCAGGGCTCGAACCCATGTCCCCTGCATTGGCAGGCGGATTCTTAACCACTGTGCCACCAGGGGAGCCCCTAGTTTATCTTTTAACACTACCAAGAAATAACATTGACCATGAGGAGGAAGTTCTTAGTAGCAAAAGTCAACTTATGGTTATCCTCTTAAAGGAGGAGAGTCATAGAGCACCTACTGGTTAACATGAGTATGCTGTTCTATTACTTCTTATCACATTAACAACACACCCCCACATCCCACCCTGACTCTTCCCAGTTAGGCCCCAGCTTGGAATGAAGAGCAAAGACTGAGGAGAGACCAGGAGAGAAATGGGTCCAGGTAAGAGACAGAAGAGGGGAAACCAGCTGAGAGGGTGAGAAGAGTGAGATCCCCAGGTATCCATCCAGAGGATAATTGAGAGTTGATTATGAATTAATTCTATGTTGTTGTTGGGCTGCACCCTGCAGGCTTGCAAGCCCTGTACTTGCCCAGCTTCAAGAAAGCCTGGAGTCAGCAGCAGAGACATCTATGGTTTGATGGATGGTGGAGCTTACATGTCTGAAGCAAGGTCCTGGAGCAAGACCCCACTGTGTGCAGTGGCTGGCGGGCAAGATGGCAGCAGTCTTGGCTCCTGGGCGGTGGGGCGGGGGAGGGGAAGAGAGATCAGGTTGGCTCACTGGTTACCGGGGAAACTAGCAGAAGGGCACGCCCCTCACCGCCCCTTTGAGACGCTATCAGGTAAAGATGGTCAGATCTAAAGATTAGAACAATTACTAGCTGGGGTCTGGGGCAAGTACATACATAGGAAGGTCAGTCATGGGAGTAGGTATAGGTGAAGCAGGCACTGGTCGAGGGGATGAACAGAGAGCAAGAGAACAGACACCTTGAGTGGCCTGGGTGGCCTAACCATACAGTCATAAAAAACCAGTACAATCCCATTTGACTTAAAAATAACTTAAGTAAACACTGGTAAATTTAAAAACTAAAAAGTACCTGATAGTCAAGGGGCAAATTGTCTCATGTTTGACAAGCTCCCCTGGCAGCCATGAGTTAAGATGCAATGGGAAAAGAAGTTGGTAGTTTCAGTCCTATGGGTGGAGGTTTTTTAAAGATGGGAGCCCCTTGGCTACAGGAATCACAATGCCAGATAGCTGCAGGCCTTGGAAATCACCTATCTTCCCCAGTGCAGAATAATGCTTTTTCTTTCTTTTAGAATTATCCATGTCTAGGGTGACAGTAATTAATGAGCTAGTAAAAAGCCTCCCCAGTCAGGCTGTGCCCAGGATTTCCTAGCTTTGTTAGGAAAACTTGAGAGAACCAGTGTGGACTAATTAATTGGTCTTCAGGTAGTAACTAAATCAAAGGTGTCTTGGGTACCCTGGGAAACCAGAGTCTCCTCCTTCTTGAGAATCAATCAGCTTAAGATTGATGAAGGGCTGCTAAGGTCAGGCTTAGAAACACAAAACCATCTGCCAATTCTCTAGGGCTGGTACCTGCAGTAGAGCAATTTTAGAAGAACAGGTGTTCACTTTTAACTTACCTCTTCTTTTCTTTTTTGCTGAAATCATGACTTTAGCTACGAAGAGCCTCCAGTTGGTTGATGAAATTCACAAACGGTCTATTGTAACTTAAAATAACCTGGCCCAAAGGTATTGTGATAACCTCAACGGTTCTTGCACAAAGTCATAAACCACTCATCCCGGGACTTCCCTGGTGGTCCAGTGGTTAAGACTCCATGCTCCCAATGCAGGGGGCCTGGGCTTGATCCCTGGTCAGGGAACTAGATCCCACACGCCGCAAATAAGAGCCTGCATACCGCAACTAAAAAGATCCCGCACGCCAAAACGAAGATCCCACGTGTGGCCACTAAGACCCGGCGCAGCCACATATATAAATATTTTAAAAAAACCGAAACACTCATCCCCAACAATGGCCACTCTGGCCTCTCTGGAAGAATCTGGCAGCATCAGAAAACAGTAACTACAAGGCATTGCCCCAGAACGGCTGCCATTGCCCCAGAATGGCTGCCATAGACTGAAAGTTTGTGTGTCCCCAAAATTCCTATGTTGAAACTGAATCCCCAGTGTGATGGTACGTGGAGGTGGGGACTTTGGGAAGTGCTTAGGTCATGAGGGTGGAGCCCTCATGAATCAGATTAGTGCCCTTATAAAAAAAAGCCACCCCAGAGAGATCCCCTGCCCCTTCTACCATGTGAGGACACAACAAGAAGATTGCCATCTATGAACCAGGAAGCAAGCTCTCACCAGACATCAAATCTGCCACTGCCTTGATCTTGGACTGCTACCTTCCAGAACCATGAGAAATAAATGTTTATTGTTTATAAGCCACCTAGTCTATGGTATTTTTGTTATAGCAGCCCAAACAGATGAAGGTAAAGACTAAGCCAAGGAACACTGTTTCACTCTGAGTGTGGAACAGATCCAGTCTGGTCCATCTCCTTTGCAGAGTAGGCTTGAGAGCCCACAAAGTCCATAAAACCTGACACTTAAATGTTTCTGGTTCCTTGAAAGTACCTTCAGTAGGCTAAGAACATTTTCATAAGTTTTTGATGATGATCTATAAACACATCCATATGTTTGTTGATGATGGCTCAATGACTATAGTTGTTGTTCCTCTATTAAAAAAAAAAAGATTCAGGGTTAACACCAAGTTTTCTTCTTTTAAATGGAGGTATTTCTTGTTGTTGCCAACCATTTATGTCTCCAATTTCCCAAGAATATGGGAAATTCCCCAAAACACTCTTGTGGTAGATCGTATTTTTCCAAAGATTGCTGCAGTCAAATATACCACATCTCATATGCTCTTATTACAATGTGACATTAACAATCCTCCATTAAGAGGTGGGATTTGTGTCCCTGCCCCATGAGCCTGGACAGACCTTCACAAGTGCCTCAACCAATAGAACGTGGCAGAAGTAAAATCATGTGACTTCCTGGTGTCATAAAAGGTGAGACAGCTTCCACTTGGCTTTCTTGGGGCCTTGGGAGCCAAGCCTACATGGAGAAAGTCCAGCTCTCCTAAACCCGCCATGCTGGAAACATCACGTGGAGAGATTATGTAGAGATAAATGTATTCAAGGAGGCCTAACTGGGGACATCCCTGGTGGTGCAGTGGTTAAGATTCCGCACTCCCCATGCAGGGGGCCTGGTCAGGGAACTAGATCCCACATGCCTGCTGCAACTAAGAGTTTGCATGCCACAACTAAGGAGCATATGTGCCACAACTAAGGAGCCAGCGAGCCACAACTAAGGAGCCCGCCAGCCACAACTAAGATCCGGCACAACCAAATAAATAAATAAAATAAAATAAAAATTAAAAAAAAAAAAGGAGGCCTTACTGTTCCAGCTCTCAGCTGTTTCAACTCTCAGCTGTTTCAGTGTCCCCAACTCAGGCTCCAAAAGTGTGTAAACAAGCCTTTGATGATCCCAGCCCTGCCTTTGAACCACCCCGGCTGACACCAGGTGGAGTAGAAACAAGCCTTCCCAATATGTCCTGTGCAAATTCCTGGGGACCCACAGAATCTCTGAGCATACCTCTAAACTTGGGGGAAACATTATACAGGACAGTAAGCAAAGCAACCCTCTAGGGATATTCCTTTAAGTATAGCAAGGGCACTAGATTTGTAATCACATAGCCTGGTTTTGAATCCAGATCTAATCATCTCACTAGCAGAGTAAACTTAAGCAAGTCAGTTTCCTTTCTGAGCATTACTTTCCTCATCTATAAAACAAGGATAATAATGACTGCCTTAATATACATCAAAACATTGGGGAGAATATTTCCACACCTATGACACATAAAAGTTCATAATAAAGAAACTGGTAACAAAATGCAATCGAAAATAAGCAAAATACATGAATAGAGAGTTCAGAGAAGATAAAATATAAGTAGCAAGTTACTGTAACAAAAGATGTTTAACTTTCCTAATCAGGTAAATGCAAAGTAAGTAATACTAAGCTATCACTTATCAGATTAGCAAAATTCTGCTGGTGGGTTGTGGTGAAAAAGATACAGTGCTCTGGCAACATGAACAGCTACAGTCTCTTTTGGAAGGGTATCTGACAATAGCTACTAAAATGAAAAACACACACATTCCTCTTTTTTTTTTGCGTGTGAGATCTCATTTCCCCCACCAGGGATCAAACCCATGCCGCCTGCATTGGAAGCGCGGAGTCTTAACCACTGGACTACCAGGGAGGTCCCCCAAAATACACACATTATTCAAACCAGAAATCTCTCTCTCTCAAGTCTATCCTAAAGAAATAAAAGTACCAGGACATAGAAAATAAAATAAAGTTGCTCTCTGCAGTACAGCTTCTAATGGTAAAGCATCTGGAAATAAAATCAAAGGTCTTCAATAGGAGACTGAGGGGGTAATTCCCTAGTGGTCCAGTGGTTAAGACTCCGTGATTCCACTGCAGGGGGCACGGGTTTGATCCCTGGTCGGGGAAATAAGATATTGCATGCCGTGAGGCGTAGCCAAAAATAAAAATAAAAAAAATAGGAGACTGAGGGGATTGATTGAGTAAATGGTGGAACAGCTAATAATGTTAGAACAAGCTAGAATGAGCTATAGTATGGATCTCTATAGTATAGGTCTCTAGCCACCTCTACAGTACTGCTTCCCTTGTTCAGGATCCACACTCCCAGGAGATGGTTTCTGATTTGGCTGAGCCCGAGTAGCATTCCTGCCCCCTGAGGGGCAGAGAGAGGTAGCACCTGGCCACCTTGGCTTCCTTGGAGGAAGTTGGCTAGTACCTCCTTGACTATTCACAATGATGCTGCATAACTCCAAACAAATAATCATAACAACAAAAAGTCAGGAAACGGCTTTAATCTATCTTGAGCTAAAAATTGAAAACAATTTTCCCATTCTTTAGCTATCCTTGAGTTTACCTGATGCCCCTTCAGCTGGACAGTCTCATTTCTTTCTCTGCTCCAATAGTACAAGGCTGTGACTCCTCTTATTGTGATTCAATACACAGGGTGTTCATGGTCTCCAAGAGTTCAGTCTCGCACTCAACTGATGCTCTCTGACACGAAGGACTGGTTTGTGGTTTTGACTGTCTCTGCTGTAAGTCCCATCCCATCAATCAATGGTCTCTGTTCAGCAAAAGCCATTTTGCATGTGTATAAAAGAGAAAATAGGCTTGAACAATCTTCCCCTTTACTAGAATCTCACTAGAGTGTTATATACTTTTTGATATAGGGATCAACCCCTGCTGGGAAAGATTACAATATTAACTTGCAGTAAATGATTAACATTGCCAAGCCAACTCCCTAATATTGCATAAAATAAAATGTTTTGGCTCCCCTAAAAATCAGGGTTTCTTATTCTTGCAGGTCTCAGCAACCCAACTTGTTTTGCATATGGTTGCATGTTTAATTAGTGATCCTTCTGTAAGTGTCTGCAACTAGCACCATGATGATTAATAAAATAACTCCTTTAAAGCTCCATTTAGCTAGCAGAACTGCACAATCAGGTGTAATTAATTCATCATTAATAAATCATGGCTGATTAATCTGTATATTACCAACATTTTACTGAACAGCTCCCACCTGAGCACAGCTAATTTTTCTATGCTGAACAGAACTGGAAGCTAAGAGGGAAAAAAAAAAAAAAACCCAGCTCCTCCAAAACTGCACTAAGCAGCAAGTATATTGGTATGGTCAAGGAGATTTTGAGATAATGCACATTTAAAGTTATTGAGCTACAAAGGCAATTATCACTTGGGAGGGAAGAAAACAGTGGCTGAATACTAGTGGTTCTCAAACTTAAGCGTACACCCGGATCACCTGGAGGGCTTGCTAAAAACCAGATCTCTGGTCTCCATCTCCAGAGCTTCTGATTCAGTGGGTCTGGGATGGGGCCTGAGAATTTGCTTTTCTAACAAGCTCCCAGGTGGTGCAGATGCTGCTTGTCTAGGTACCACACCTGGAGAACCATAGTTCTCCCTTTCTCATACCCTGGGGATGACTCACAATCGCCATGATTCCTATGTCCTTTCTATAGGTTTTAATAGTTTAAAAAACAACAATAAAAATAGCTTACAGGGGCTTCCCTGGTGGCGCAGTGGTTGAGAATCTGCCTGCCAATGCAGGGGACACGGGTTCGAGCTCTGGTCTGGGAAGATCCCACATGCCGCGGAGAAACTAGGCCCGTGAGCCACAATTACTGAGCCTGCGCGTCTGGAGCCTGTGCTCCGCAACAAGAGACGCCGCGATAATGAGAGGCCCGCGCAACGCGATGAAGAATGGCCCCCACTTGCCACAACTAGAGAAAGCCCTCGCACAGAAACGAAGACCCAACACAGCCATAAATAAATAAATTAAAAAAAAAAAAAAAGCTTACAGTATTATCTATCCTTGTGTTTACATGCTATCTCTTCAACTGGATTGTTAGTTTAATAATTACTTTCTTTTATTTCTCTCAGCCCCTATAGTACCTAACTACTTTCAAGATGTAGAAACTCTAGACAAAACCGAGACATGCCATGTGCATTCACTTCTGAAGCCTTACTCATGCCCCAGTCTTTCGAAGCCCTGTCCTTCAACACTCCCCTGACTACGCCATAGCATTCAGTGTCTGCCATATGTAGACCCTAATAACAGACCAGTGCAAGTGCTCATTATCTTTTCATGAACGGATGAGCCTGCTTTTCCCAGAGTCCCTTGAGAGCTCTATAAGCTTCCCCTCTAATCTCCTTTGCAGCCTGGCCCCCAGCTCTCCACCCCACCAGCTTCTAGCCCGGTGTCTTATACACAGGAGACAGCAAATTGCTTTTTACCAAGCACGTCAGATTGCTGAGCAGTAGATCTGACACATGGGCTGGGAATTCAGATCCCAGCTGGGCACCTAACTTGCAGAATACGTGGGAGCCACAGCAAGGGGAATTCCCACCCCAAAAAGAACTTGGAAAGAGGCAAGATATTACTTTTCATGTTTAATTTTACTACCACTCTATCACACATACATTTTAAAAAATTTCTGGGCTTTTTAGTTTTTTAGTTACATGTCCTGATTTTTAGTTATTAAACATGAGTGTGTTCCAATGGAGAAAATAACTTTTTAGGTACATTAAAATTACTCCAATCTTACCCTCCACACGCGAACTCTTTTCACTTTTCTATCTTCATGATCCATCTTTGTCTATATAAATTCGTATTCTCCACAGACACAGCATAACATTGCTAACAGTTTATACTCTACTGTGCTTTTCTTTCTTGGTATTGTATCATGAAATTTTTTTTTATATTTCCTCATAGTTATTGGGTCTTTTCAATGGCTGCAAAATAGTCTGTCTGGTACACCTAAGTTTAAATGGTTTGATCTTACTCCTCATAAATTTGTTCCTCATTTTGTGATTGGTGCTCATAATCAAAGGTTACAACATTATTCTTCGTTATTGGTTACTTACATTTCAAATATACTCACAGGTAGAGCCAAAACTCCATTAGTTAACTAGTCAGGAAGCATTATTAAATTTCCATTAATATGTCTTTGTTGTTCTGTGTCTAAGGTGAGGATTAAGTAGACTACTATGCAAACTTTATTCAAAGCAGCCCCTTACATTTCTTTCTACGCGGAAAATGCTTGGTAAGTCAAGATTGCAGCATCGCGCACAAGCGCGTCTAGGCCGTCAGCGTGCCCTCTAAAACAAGAGCAGCACCTCCCTTGATGTCAACTCGTCCATCAGGACGCAGGGAAATCTTCAATTCTCCTCCCCGGCTGGAACACTGAAAGGCTAAAGAAAACATAAAATGAGTCACAAATTAAGATCATTTTCACCCTTTTTAATTAACAGGACATAATGAGAGACCACTTATTACAAGCTCTAGAATCCTCCCAGGTCAGTTTAAAGAACACATTCCTTCAAACAAACAAAAACAAAATAAATGAACAAACCAAACACAAATACATCGACACAGAGAACAAAGGGTGGTTGCCAGAGGTGAAGGGTCAGGGAGGGGCGCGGAGATCAAAATGGGTAAAGGGGATCAACTGTACGGTGAAAGATGGAAAATAAATTTTTGGTGGTGAGCGTGTTGTAGGGTATATAGAAGCAGGAATATAATGTACATGTGAAACTTATATAATGTTATAAATCAATGGTACCTTAATAAAAATCAATTAATCTTAAAAATTTTTTTAAATAGAATGCATTCCTTCATCTGTGCATGGTATTGCCCAGCCCACCCCATTCTCCTGAGGACTGAGAGACCACAGACGCAATTTGATCCACAAAATACACAGCTTTACCGCTTCGCTTCCTGAGCCACTTCCTCTATTACTTCCTGTAATGCCCCAGACATACCCCGCCCATAGCATCCTCCCTGGCTCTGTCTAGGAGTTAGCAAGCACATGTGAAAAGACAGAAGCTAGGACTAAAAGTCTAAGAAGACAAAGAGGGGTGCTCTTGGCCCTTCTGAAAAGGCCCCACCTTCCGAGGTCTGAATAGGACAAAGGGAGTTCTTTACTCATTGTGGTTAGCCAGCAACCACACTTGTCAAGCAACCACGAGGCAGAGCCTCAGGCTTCCTAAGCTTAGGGGAGCAATTAGGCTCACCAAGGAAAGAGAACAGCCACCGTGCTATGTCCAAATCAGGGTCACAGAGGCTTAACCATCCCACTAAGCAAGAACCTCCATCCTTTAAAGTCAAACTCCTACTTTGATTGTGTAGCCTGTACCACATACAGACTACCAGCTACGTTGTTAGTACTAGTTGTGTAAATTCCACTGGCTGCCATTTATTTTCTCTGCCTCAGGCAATATGTAGATCACTAGGAGACTTGGTTCCAAAGCAGTTTGTTTGATTTAATCTCATAACTAGCAATGGCAGTAAGGAACCTTGGTAATCATCCAGTCTCAACGTGTCACATTATAAATAACCTTTCTGGGCCAAAGTTATACAGCCAGTTAACTTTATTCAACAAACATTTATTGGGTACTTACTGTATTAGAAGTGTGTCCTTGTGCTGGGAGAGACAGAGGTGGAAGATGTTTGGGGTGGAGGATGTTTTGAGTAGAAGGTTCAGGGGGAAGGAATTCAAAACCTCTCGTTTTCACGTGGGTGATAGTTAACATTTTATTACATCTTCAAGTGGATAGTACATATGAGAAGGAATACTAGCTTCAAGTTAAGCAAACTTTTTAAAATTTGAGAAAGAGCTGTCCTACCGTGCATGGCTTTCTTCCCCAGTTGCTGGGACCAGTAGCTGCTGAGAACAGTATGTGCAGACCCTTAAAAGAAGTGAAAAGTTATGGTACAATCCCAAAGAAAACAGAGGCAACTCTGTGCTAAATTCATAAACAATCAACTATCCAGTTTGACTAAACCTTAGGTGACTTAGTCAGTATGTTGGCCATGGCCACAGCCAAGTGCGGAATTAAGGATGGAAATAGAAAGGAAGACATAGAATTTACGGATAACTCCTCCAAACGAGGTATCCGCTGTGTCTTATACTTTCTGAAGGCTGAATTAAACTGTAGGTTTTAATTCTTGTCTTGTCTACCAGTTCATTGTCAGCCCATGGTAGAATCAAGGTCTTCACATAAAACTGTCTACATCTTTCAAGGGAAAAATATCTCCTTCCTCTTAGGACACACATGAAAGAAAAGGTGGGAACTCTGACAAAAGGCTAAATTTCCCACCAAGTCAGCATTCACAGGTTTTCGGTGCCAGAAGAACTTTCTTTTAGTGAGGTATTTTTTCATATGATTGTGCCCTAGGTTTAGATCAGAGAATAGATATTAAAACGAAGAAACAAAATGTAAAGTAATAACTGACAGAAAAGTCTTTGGGAGAAAAAAGGATGGTTTGGAAAAGGTCTCTCCTTCAGGAAAACTTACTAATGTTATGGGGGGTCCACATAGGGTGCCCAAGTATCCCGGTACGCCTGAGACTGTCCTGGCTTTAGCACTGAAGATCCTGTATGCTGAGAAGTCCCTCAGTCTCAAGCAAACTGAAACGGCTGGTCATCGCTGTCCTTCCCACTCTAGTAAAGCATTATTACAGGGGGAAAAACTTGCCCTCTGTGGTAATTAAAATCTTTGGGAAGCAGCTGTGCAAGTGTAAATCCACTCAGAACTTCTTTTCTATTGGGGAGGGTTGAGTTGGACCAACAGTCGTTGGGCATTTTCCTGAGTCTTTAAAAGTGCTTGCTTGCTGAGCTTTGAATTTCACATATTTTATTCCTCAGAGTAACTAAGTCAAGGCCCTGAAACCATCCCAGCCCCTGCCACCTTACCAGAACAGGAGGCTCGCAGTCTCTGCTCAGCCTCCTATTACCCTGGCCACTATCCCATCCACCAGCCTCCTCCATCCAGCATCCCCCCTTTTGCGGCTCAGCCCATTCTTCTCAAGGAGGATGAAAGTACGAGGCTTCACTTTCATCCCTCTGCTTCTGTCTGGTAGAAGATCCTGAATACCCACGTTCCTGAACCCATCCCACCCACTTTGTGGGCAGGTCAGGGAAATGAGGAGGGGAGGAAAAAACAAAACCACTATGCTTGTCCCAATTTCCCACCAGCAGTCCAGGGCTTGATCCTTCAAAAACCAAATCTTATCTAGATCAATGATCATGCAGGCTGGTTACTGAAAAGGACAAAAGGCTTTGGGAATGTAGTGGACATTGGCCACTGGATTTTGCAAATGGCAGCTCTAGAAGTGTTGGCTCAAGGAGCCAGTTTTGTTGTTATTATTAAAATACCTAATAGCTATTGGGTACTTACCATGTGCCAGGCACCGTGTTGGGCACTTAACATGCGTTGTGTTTACATAACCTATGAGGTATTATCCATATTTTATAGCGGGGGAACAAAAGCTTTAAAAAGTTAAGTCAGGACTTCCCTGGTGGTTCAGTGGTTCAGACTTCGCCTTCCAGTGCAGGGGGTGCGGGTTCAATCCCTGGTCGAGGAGCTAAGGTCCCACAGGCCTCGCGGCCAAAAAAAAAAAAAACTCCAAAACATAAAAATCGAAGCAATACTGTAACAAATTCAATAAAGACTTTTTAAAAAATGGTCCACATCAAAAAAAATCTAAAAAAAAAAAGTTAAGTCATTTGCCCAAGGTCAACGGCTAGGAAGCTGGGATGCAAACCCAGGCTGTCTGACACTAGTCTAACCCTGCTGTACTGCCTCCTTAACTCTGTGTTTTTCACATGAGACTTCAGTGGAGGGATGGGGGAGGGGCAGGTAGGGAAACAAAGGCAGCTCAGAAACCAAACAATCTGAAAGGTCACGTGGAGCGCACATAAACAGCTACTTGTTATCCTCCTCCCTCCCCACTGTTTAGCCCTCTTCAGGACTCAAGTCAAAAAGTACCTGTTACGGGGTCTTCAGCCACACCAAACCATGGAGTGAAATATCTGGAGTAAAAGTCAAACGCTTGAGTCTGCCCATCAGGCTCTCCCTTGATGGTGAGAATGAGTCCTTTCACCTTCCCCGTGTTTTCCACTTGCAGCAGATTCTGTGTGTTCACTTTCAGGCTCTCCAGAAATGACCTTGTTCATAAACGGGATGGATCAGGACAAAGCCATTCAATAGACTACCCGCTACCCAGACTCTGTAAAGCAGGCCAGGATGCAGCTTGCCAAATGGCTCACCAGGAGGGGAACAAAACTCTCTGGCTGTGTAAATCATGGTTTGATGGAACATGGCACAGCCAGACCAAGCCAGAGCTATAAATCTGGGTGCTCAGCCATCCCCAGGGTGCTGACGAAGCCAAAAATCTTGTTTACCTGTTGTAAGTATCACTGAGCCGGACCAGGAGCTTTCGGGTATCTGGGGAATAGCGGATGTCCTGAACCAGTGTGTCACCTATGGCAGTCTATGGAGACAGACCAAAACCTCCTCAGGAATTTATGAATTTGACCCATGTTTGGAGAGCAACCTCTCATGAGTGTCTGCTCTGTGCCAGGCACACCCAACATCTCCAATCCCAGGAGTTTCAGGTCAGTTTCGGGACTCAAGGTATTGCTCAAGAAAGCCAATTTCCTGGCAGCCAGAGACCTTGATGAGGGTTGAGTTTACCCTCTGAGTTTAGCCAAAGATAGGCATTGTTCACACGTGTTACTACGTGCCTCAACACACAACTCCTTCAAGTGGGTATTTTCCCCACAGATAAGAAGATTCAGAGAGGCCCAAGGTCACACACACACACACACACACACCTTGACCCAGGTCTGAGGGGCCCTGGAGTCAAAGCTCTGAATTACTACTGTCTACTATCTGTAGAGGTGGGGGCTTCATGCCTGCCTCTTGGAGGTGTTGTGAGGATTAAATGAAATAATATGTGGAGTTCCTGCAGCAGTAACTAGAAGCTTCCACATGGGAAGGACTCAGGGCCAGCAGTCTGACTGGAAGTGGGAACTAGGGCACTTGTCTCAATGCTGCTCTGCTTGGCAAGCTCCCTGTTCTCACGTAGACTGTATGCTACAGATCAAGAACGTAGCAACATTTTCTAGAGATACCTTGATTCACCCTTTACTGGGCTGCACATAGCCTCGCTCATATCTAAGACACTGTATGTCTGTCTTGTCTTTGCTGGCTTGGGGTGCTGAGGGAGATTATGAGGGGACAAAAGCCCCTCCGAGTCATCCTGTGGCACCACCACCAGCTGCCGGCAGAACAAACAAGAGTTACATGGTAGCTGTCTGGTTGTCACTAGGTGGCTTCAGGTTCTCTAATCTTCTTTAGGGACTGAGGTGTTCTAGGTCCTATGGCCTAGACTCCCTCTGCCGTGGGTGATGCCTGGAATGTCTGCCTCTGTGACCACTGCTGACCAATGTCCCCCTTCTCTAGAAATGGGAACTCCTACAGCCCGATCTCATCTGCTCTCTGGGGCCTCTCAGTCTCTCTGAAGGGTCATCCAGCCCTTCTCTGCATGGATTCTTATGTCAATTTGAAAGTTTAATTCTCAGCTGAGCATCTTATTGCCAGTTTCTAGGAACACAAAATGACAATACTCACAATAAATAACCCTTCATCATCCTCATTTTACAAATGCCGACCCTGAGGCTTAGAGAGATCAGGTTAAGTTCTTTCTACCACGAACAAGGTCTACCACTGTGAATATTTTCCATTTTCTTGCCAATACGGTTAAAGTAGTTCATTTATGAATTTGGCCTGTCTCCCAAAACTCAAGCCATAGGTAGAGCTGAGTGTAAAATCAGAATCCATGATACTTGCTTATACTCTGAAAACTTAGAGCAAAACACTGAAGAGATTACAAATGCTGAGTTGAAAATTCACTGAGAAATACCATAATACGCCATTTTACAGAATCATTTTTTCTCATGGCTGCCCTTGGCCTGGTCCTGACCTGGGCCCTTCCTGCTCTACAAACTAAGCACCTGGCCATGCAGGGCTGCTCTGGCCTTCTGGAGTCTCTGGGAGACAACTGTAGTGCCTGCTGCACTGGGTGGCAGTGAGAATTAAATGAGATAATACATTAAAACACTTAGTGCGTGGCACTGCACAGGGGAGACTCAAAAATGTCCGTTGTCATCATCGTCATCATCACCATCATCATCATCAAGCCCCATCCCCACACAGACCCCGTGAGGAGGCCGGTCTACGTATCTTGTCTTCTCTGTCGAGGTTCCCATGCTTTCCTGCTCTCTTCCATCAAAGTACAGCCCTGTCATCTCAGGCGTATTCTCCACTAAAGACATCAGGACACCGACAGCTGCCAGGCAGTTTCCACTCTTTTCTTTCACTCTCAGCCTGACACACGATGGTCTCCCCTCCCCCACCTTTCCACGGAGGCTAATCGAATAATGAAGAGTCAGGGAAAACTGGTCAACCTTCTCACTAAATAGATTCAATATTATTTTTCTTCTTTTTTTTTCTGGCTGTGTCGGGTCTTTGTTGTGGCATAAGGGCTTCTCTCTAGTTGTGGCGTGTGGGGTTTCCCTCTCTAGTTGTGGCTCTCGGGGTCTGTAGTTTGCGCACAACGGCTCTCTCGTTGAGGCACATGGGCTTAGTTGCCCCGAGGCATGTGGGATCTTTGTTCCCTAACCAGGGATCGAACACCCGTCCCCTGCATTGTAAGGTGGATTCTTTACCACTGGACCACCAGGGAAGTCCCTAGATTCAATATTAAAATTCAAATCTCAAATGCACAGTGCAGTATTCAACCAAGCTTAGAATGGAACACTTGTACTGGTAGAATGCCTATCTGTTGAGATCAAATAGTACCGAATCTTTGTTCAAACGATAACAGATGATCAAATCACACGGCTCAGGTTTGATTCTTTTCACCAACCTTTATCAATTCCTCCACTTCATGGAAGTCCTAGATTGGGAAAAAAGACAAAACTACTGTAAAACAGGAAAGCTCTCAGTTTACGGCAATAATTAAAAAGAGCTGGGAATTCCCTGGCAGTCCAGTGGTTAGGACTCCATGCTCTCACTGCCGAGGGCCTGGTTCAATCCCTGGTCGGGGACCTAAGATCCCATAAGCCGTGCAGGGCGGCCAAAAGAAAAAAAAAATTTAAAAGAGCTGACCTGGGGATGGACTGGATAAAGAGGCAGGTCCAGGACAATACCGTCCTCTTCTCTTCTGGCCTTTAGTTCCCCACTCAGAGTGACAAAGGTTAGGGTGCTATTCATGTTTTCTGGCCAAAAAAAGAATTCTATTTTGTCAACTAGAAAACTTTTTGAAAGGAATCAAGAAATAGGAAAATAAACATTGTTATATAGTTGCATGTCTGTTTTGATCACTGTTATGTAGTCTTAGATTCTCTGGCAGTGTTGTCCTTTCCAGTAAAGGGGTCCCAGGTTTGGGTTACTGGGGTCCTAAGTGGAGAAAACTCTCACTGGATTCTAACTTGAGAACCAAGAACATAACTGATTGGACTTGACATCATGCTGTGCCTTTGAAAAAATTATTTAATCTCCTTAAACCTCAATTTCCTCATTAATAAAATGGGGTAATAATTAAAACTATACTAATTTCATTTTACCAATAAATTGGGGGTAATAATTAAACATAGCTCATAGGGATGCTATAATGTTTTCTAATGCAGATTTTTAACTATCCCCCTATAATACTATAGAGTTATAAACTCTACTAGTTTAAGATAAGCCAAAGGGATGACAAATAGAACATACAGGTTATGTACAACAGTCTGAGATGAACAAATCAAGCTTACCATAAACAAACCAAACTATACATAAAACCTTGATTTAAAGATTAGATCACCAACCCTGATATAATATCCCTTCACGTTACTGATACAACTTGGGCCACTTATCTCAGTGTGGGTAACATTTTTAGTGAAAACAAAGATTTGTGACTTAATTCTTTTCTCTTCCCTAATATTTCTGTAATACTTAACCATATCTCAAAGGTGAGGAAATTCAGCACTGCTGACTAACTTTCACAGAATAAAATTTACATTCTGAAACCCAAAGTTGAATTCTTCTCATTATAATTGGTGTAAGACATCATTATTTACAAAGCATTTTCTCATCGAACCTTAGGCCCACCCTGTGGAGGACTATCAGGCCTTTCTTTGGTGCTACCACTTTGCAGTTCAACTTCTCCCTGTGTTCAATTCTGCTTTCTTTACTCCCTTAACAATACTGATCTCAAGAACACTGCCCCCAATTCTTCTGGTATGCCAGTGTGTCTCAGAGTCTGCTTTCTGGGCAAACTTGACCTATTAACACCTTCCCTTATCAGCCCCATCTAAGTTACTCCCCCAGAGAAATTCTTTTTCCAAAACCCTACTCCCCACAGTTACCCCTCTGTCGTATCATCCTGTTTATTTCCTTGTTTAACTTTCTGTTTGTTGTCTACACTTATTCATGGCTGCTTCCATCTCCACTTTTAGGACATTTCCAGGCATCTCTCTGCCCCATTCCCACAAAGCCCTGATCTTTATCTATTATACTAAGTGTAGCTGAGATGGAAACAGGTAGGATTAAGGTGCTGCATCCTCTCTTCACAGGGTAAATGTATACAGCTGGGACTCATTAATATTTAAAGTTCAAAGTAAAAAAGCTCTTATTGTGAAATGAATTTCAATGTGGGTGGGGACCTATTTGGGGCAAAGTATGTCTTTTGGTTCCCCAATATCATATCATGTTAGACAACTATTCTGCCTTGCAAGCTCTGCCCCTGTGTTTGTCACAGAGACCAGAGAGCTCCTATTTAGAAGAAAATGGCATTCCAGGAAACAATGACCATGGCTTTCCAACATGCATGGCACATACTCTGAAATATCAAAGTGTTATAGAAGCTTGCTGTTTTTGTTTCTGCATAATAAATCGCATGAAATAAACTTTGCAATGTCTTTATACCAGTCACTTTGGTTCACAGGAAAGAATGTGTGAGAGTTTTTTAAAATATTTGCTATTTGCTAAATGGTAAGTTCATAAAAGAAAATCACGTTACTTATTTTGTGAAAGAGCACAGCTGCAGAAGCCAGGGTAGCGTGGCCACAGAGAGGAACCTCACTCACTGGTGTAAACCACCTTAATCCAAAGCAGGAACCTTCAGAGGAGAAAAAACCAAAGAGAGACGAGATCATTCCCATACAAGGGGGTCGTAAACTTTTCATTTTCTTATTCTTTTCTAAATATTCCATTAGCATGATTCATCACTGAAACATGTTGTGAAAGGAGGAGCAAAGTCTAGGCAAGCCTCCTAGGGCCCCCGAGTGCTAGATCTGGAGCTGAAACACTCAAATTCACCAACACCTGCTCCCACAGATGAAATGAGAACCAGATTAGAAGCTCCCCCTCTCCCTCCTATCTGCCTGCAAATAGTACATGGACATTTCCCTTAACTATCATTCCCCCACTGGAAAAGCAGCTTCTCGTGCCATTCAGGAATGGTTTAAAAAAAAAAAAAAGAGTATTTACTTTGTGTAAAGTTGTCAGTTGGGTGTAGTTTTTGGATAAAAGCAGTTTCAGAGAGATTCATTTCCTTTGCAATTTTTTGATGCATGTCTTCATCCAATTTCTAAATTAGAAACAAAAGGTTATTGAGACTCCAGAAACAAAAATCAGACTTCCTTGGACAGCAACTGCCACTAGTAAATAACAGTTTATTAATATTAAAAGTTATATGCCTAAAAGGAAATAATCACCAAGGAATTCAAGGCACTTTTATAAAGATGGTTTTTCAGAAATCCATGCATGCAACCATGTGAAGAGCGGTGGAGGTTAAAAGCTAGAACAGATTCTGAAAACCTACCGGCCTGGGCTACCGTTGTCAGATTATCATCTAGTCTATCTGTGAGCATGTGTTCTCTTCTAAAAATAATTTCTGCAAATGGAAACTCCACAATCTCTCTTTCCTGTTGGATGAAGAGATGTTAGGTGCCCACTCTGAGAAGGCTGGACCACTCTTCCCCCATTTACGTACAGTTCACTCCCTTTCATGAGTCAGGCCTCAGGCCAGAGGTCACCTCCTCCAAAAAGCCTTCCAGACTGCTCTGTCTCTTCCCCCGTGCTTAGACCACCTGAAATTACTTGCTATGTCCTTTTAATGTCTGTTCCCCCCACCTCTGACTCTGGCTCTATGAGAGCACCAACTGTGCTACCTTGCTTTGTCCTGGTTTGGAACAATGTTTTTATTCATCCTGGGATGGAAGGAGGTCAATAAATATTTGCTGAGTGAATAATTATCCAGTTACCCTTCATTTTAAAAACCCTCAATATAGATATTTTTATCCACTTACTGATAAACAAATTAAACACAGAAAGTTTGTGTAATATCCTAAGAACACAATACGCCTAATAAATGGTAGAGTGATTAAGAATGTGGGCTTTGCAAATGGTAAGAACCAGTGAATCTAGAGGAAAAGTATATAGATGTTCATTCTTGAAATTTTTCTTAAGTTTTTTAATTTTTCAAAATAAAACAATTTTTTTATAGTGGGCTTTGGAAACAGACATAATTGGATTTGTATCCTGGGTCAGCTCCTACAAACAGTGCAAGAGTGGGCAAGTCATTTCACCTCCTGGAGCCTCAGCTTCTATGCCTTTAAAGTGGGAATAATAGTACTTAGGTCAAAGGGTTATTGTGAAGACACATACATACACATACATGCATACACACACATACACACATTCCTCTTAACTCAAGGGAAAAAAATCGGCTGAAGCATGAATTTTCTTTTTGAGAACGAAAAGCAATTTTTTAATCAAAATGATCACTACTTAGATTTTGAATTCTAAAGAAATCTCAAGACATTAACTATACTCCAATAAAAAGTTATTAAAAAAAAAAGAAATCTCAAGACAAATGTATTTTTGCTTTGGCAAAACTTACTATTCTTGAGCTCCTGAAACCCATAAATAATAATTATACTTTATTCTAATAAATTCATAATTCACTTATCTGAGTTATGCAAGTTAAACACCCTTGTCTTTTAGTTGATTCAAATTCTTTTGAAACACTTTCCATATACTCATATAACATTACAGATATGTTTACCTATTAAAGTTTCTGTATTGAAAAAAAGGCATAAAACAGCCGTTGTGAAAAATCAGTCATGATTTTTAAAATATCAGCTGATGTAAAAATCCTAACAGGAGACTTACTAAGCTTTTCTTAAAGGAGCTCTGTATTAAAAATCTGTAGAGGCTCTGTAGTCCTACAGAAAGAGAAATCACTTAAGACATAGATACTTATTTTCTGAAAAAATAACACAATGGGTTTTTCTGTTTGTTTTTTACTTAACGTTTTTCTTTCAAAAGATTTAATCCAATAATGCATATAAAGTGCTCATCACAGTGCCTGATGCATAGTAAGTACTTGATAAACGTTACCTTTTTTTTTTTTTTAAACGTTACCTTTTTGAGTGGTTCAAAGCCAGTGCTTTAACCTGCCGCACTGCACTGCCTCCCCATAACAAGGGAGTTATTATTATCCCTTTAACAGGCTGCAGGCAAGAAAACCAATGTCTATCCGGTAAAATGGACTCCTGAAAGCAGAATCGATCACTGAGTGCCATGCTGGGCCACCAGCATCAGCACCATTCCCAAGGGAATGTGTTAGAAATGGAGAGTCTCAGGCCCTGTCCCAGACCCTCTGAATCAGAATCTCCATCTTAACCAGAAACCAGGTGAGCCGTGCGCACAAGTCTGGGGAGCCCTGGTGTGTAAGATATGGTCCTGTGGTCAAGGGCCTGAGCCTCTCAGTGGAGGAGTCGAGATAGATACAGAAATCAGCAATGGATTTTGACATTAAGTACTCTAGGACTTTAAAGGTGAGGACTTGATGTGGACCTAGAAAAAGGGAAGATTTTGGTGAGTTGGACAGGAAAATGTGGGCAAAAAGCTTTGTATTGGGGACGCTTCTTGGGCAAATCACTTGACCTCACTTCTTTCTCCTTCTGTTAAATCTTTGACACTCTAGGATTCTGTAAGCTAAGGTAAGGAGAATTAGGATGGTAGGAATGAAGTGGAATGAGCACATGTCACACCTCTGGGCACCTGTGGGCCTGGGGAGTGAGAAGTCCCACCTGAGTAGAGGAGGGGGTTGGGTGCTGCTGAGGCCAACAAGGCAACAATGTTCAGAAGTGAACTCAAGCGCTTCGCAGTGGCCTGTTGAATGTTCCCCATGGAAACTGGCCCACCTGCCCGTGCACATAACACCTGAGAGAAACTCAGAGCCATTTAATTCCCCAGTGCTGAGTCAGCAGTCACAGGCCTCAAAGGTGATTGAAGGGTTGATGAAGAAAAGCCTGGATTTGTCTCCTTGACTGCAGGAACCTGCAGTGCCTGCCAGTCCTTCCTGTATCTCATCTGGCCAAACTCCCTATCCTTGTCCTTCCTTTCTTTGCCTCTTGCTTCCCTTGATCTTTGGGACCAGAGTCTCTAAAAGTATTAAAGCACTTCACATTGTAGCCAAGCTCACCATCTATTGGTAATAGATTCCTCTGCAAATGGGCTTTTTTGCACATCAGCTAAAAACACACACTTCACTGACCATCAACTCTTTAATTTTCTCTGCTTTGGTACATTTCACCAATTACAATTTGAATTTCTGTAAGTGCAATTTCTGCCCCAGAACACTGAAAATGCACCTGTTATTTGCCTGAGGGGCCAGAGACAATGTAGAAAGTATGACAGTAGCAGCCCTCAATGTGCACCACACATGGCTGAATTTCTACACTGGAACCAAAGATCAAAATAATGGTGAATCATGAGAAGATTAATATTGCTTCAACTTGGAGAGCTTTAGGAAAAAAAGAATGAGACTACATTCATTCAAAATACTGAATTTTGGTTCCAATAATGTTTCCATTTTACACTACAAGCTTATTTTTAAATGTAACACATAATAGTTTCAAACCAAACCGATAACTGTTAGTTCTCTTGCTTTAATATCCATTTCCTTTTGCCAATTTCACATGAGTCAAGCTTCCAGCAGCAAAATTAGAGCCATGTTTGTTTTTCTGCCTTCCAATGTACTGCGTTGGGACACTGAGATTCCATCACTATACGGCCCGCGAAAGACTAATGATCAGAAAATCAGAGTAAAGTTTTAAAATACTCCCACCTTGTGGCAGTTTAGAAATATGACAGCCTAAACAGGACAGTCCTGCTCTGTTTATTTGTCCCTCTGCTTTCCTTCCAGCAATGGAAAAGCACTTGGATGTAGAAAGTTCTAAATCATCTAGGAAGAAATTCCTTTTGAGGAATTCCTGGCTGTCTACCATAAGCTGGACACTGTGCTAGGATCAAGATTCCTTTCGAGGCACTTGGATTTCCGATTGTAAAGTTATGTCCACACATTGCAGCACTCAAACTGCAGGCCATCTTCAGTTGCTTCCAATGGATCTTATGAATGCTTAGTCTCTCCAGCTCCATCACAAAACCCAAAGCACATACTCACTTTGCATACCCTGCCCACCCCACCCTACCAATGAGAACAAAAGATGAATAATTGTTGGCTAACTAGAACTCTTAGAAGGAAATTTTGCCATAATATCACTGATTATAATATTTTCACTTTCACTCAACAGGTATCTATTTAGTGCCTCCCATGTGCTAGGCCTTGTGTGTTGGAACAAGTCAGAATAGATTAAGATCTCATGGAATGTACAGTAGTGAGAGAGACAGGCACTGAATGAATTACAACAAGAGTGATGCATGTTATCAACTGGGAAGGGGTGCCATGGGAGCACATAAAAGGAGGGGACATCTAGTCTAGTATTGAGTACAGTGGGTTAAAAGCATGGGCCCTGGGCTTCCCTGGTGGCGCAGTGGTTGAGAATCTGCCTGCCAATGCAGGGGACACAGGTTCGAGCCCTGGTCTGGGAAGATCCCACATGCCGCGGAGCAACTAGGCCCGTGAGCCACAACTACTGAGCCTTCGCGTCTGGAGCCTGCGCTCCGCAACAAGAGAGGCTGCAATAGTGAGAGGCCCGCGCACCGCAATGAAGAGTAAAAGCATGGGCCCTGCAGTCAGGCAGACCTGGGGTGGGATTCTGAAGTCAGCCATTTAACCTTCTTCTGCCTCCGTTTTCTCATCTGTAAAATGGGGATAATAATAATAAGACCTACTCATAGAGTGGTTGTGAGGGTGAAATGAAAAGAAATTAGCACAGTATGTATCTGGCTGAACTTGCCTGAAGTCACTGCCCTCAAAGCTGAGAGTTATGTTCTAGAAGCCAGTGAGGATACTTGGGAAGCAGAAATTCCCACATTAACATTTCCTCTTCCTTTGCGTTGCTCTCTTCCCTCAAATAGCAAAGGAAAACACTTCAACGTCCTAGAAGAATCTTCTCTGCACTTTGCATCATTTTTCCGGGCATAAAAATGAGATATGAGGTTGTAACCCTCTAGAAACCCCAGGAGCCTCTGACCCAGTATGGTCACACTGAGCCAGTGATCCTCTCTCTAAGGAAGGGCAGCAAGTTTGGAAATGGCCACTGCACATGAGTTAAAGCATGGATTGAACACAGCATTGCTATACACCTGTTTTTCTTTAAATATATAGCCCACCAAGCTGTAAAAGGGGCTTTTGGTCGTCCCTAAATTTAACCAGATAAACCAGAACAGCAAGTACTTTAGGAACTAAAACTAAGCATTCCTCCTTAAAAGTGTGAAGCCAGGGACTTCCCTGGCGGGCCAGTGGTTAAGAGGTCACCTTCCAAAGCAGGGGTTGCGGGTTCGATCCCTGGTTGGGAGCTAAGATTCCCACATACCTCAGGGCCCAAAAAACCAAAACATAAAACAGAAGCAATATTGTAACAGACTCAATAAAAACTTAAAAAAAAAAAGTGTGAAGCCAATCCTCCTTGCTGTCACTGGAAATGATTAGCAGTGTTTAAAAGAATAGAAACAGAATATGAATAGAATATGAATATTACATTTGATCCTAGCACAGTGTCCAGCTTATGGTAGACAGCCAGTAACGGCCAGTTGAATCGGGATAAATAAATATACTGGGCACACAACGAAGTTGTTTTTATGGATAATTTAAACAGGAAAACTCCAGGATAAGCCTCTCTTTAGAGAAGGTATCTTCTGAAACAATGGTTTTCAACTGGGGGCGATTTTTGATGGTCATGTCTGGGGGAGGAGGAGAGACTACTGTCATCTAGTGGGTCAAAGCCCAGGATCTGCCCAACATTTTACAATGCACATGACGGCCTCACACAATAAAGAACTTGCCAGTCCAAAATGTCAATAACACTGCTATTGAGAAGCCCTGCCCTAAAAACACACACACACATACATACACATACATACACACACACACACACACACACACAAAACGACAACAACAAAAACAAAAACCTTAAGGCTTTGTTAGAATATGAAGGAGAATAAATATGGCTCCTTACCTCTGTTGAGGTTATTTTCACTAAACAGTAAAGATGGTTTACAGAAAAATAAACAAAGTACCACCCCTTTTCACTACCACAGCCCTCTGACCTATTCCAATAGTTGGTCAGGAGTTCCTATAGTTTTTACACAGCTGTCATTGTAATGTATCTATATCACTTTTTAAAATATTGTTTCTAGGGCTTCCCTGGTGGCGCAGTGGTTGAGAATCTGCCTGCCAATGCAGGGGACACGGGTTCGAGCCCTGGTCCGGGAAGATCCCACATGCCGCGGAGCAACTAGGCCCGTGAGCCACAACTACTGAGCCTGCACGTCTGGAGCCTGTGCTCCGCAACAAGAGAGGCCGCGATAATGAGAGGCCCGTGCACCGCGATGAAGAGTGGCCCCCGCTTGCCACAACTAGAGAAAGCCCTTGCACAGAAACGAAGACCCAACAGAGCCAAAAATAAATAAATAAATTTATTACAAAAAAAAATTGTTTCTATACATTTTCCATGTCTCTACATCATCTTTATTGTAAAATTGTCAGGCATTTGAGAAAACCATCGATTTTTTGAAATTAAAAAATTTTTTTTCAAATGTCTGTTTCATGTTCCATTTAGCCCTTAATCTGTTTTTGCTTTCACCTAACGTACAGTGTTATAAGTTCCTCATGTGAAAATTTTTAAAATGGACTTCTCTAGAAAGGAAAACAAAACTTTAGAATATTCTAGAAGCTCTGGGAATGTTGTTACCCAGAATTTTTTCCTTTCCTTCCAGCAGTCTCTTATCAAGTATTCCAAAAGCTCAAAGTACAATTACCTAGTCTTTAGTTTGTCCACCAAGTTTTTCTATAGTTAGTCTCATCTCAGTCAAATTTTAAATAATTTTAAACAAAATGAAAAAGAATATTCCTTTGCAGCCCTGCACTTAAAATCTGAAGCATTTTCTCCCCCATAAAAATCCAACGTTGTTCCATGCTCTGCATCCCCATGGGACCTGGCATGAGTCCCCATGGTACCCGGTACCTGGTCTTTCAGCCTATGTGGTAACTATGGGAAAATGATCAGGTTTAAAAGTGTATTTCCCCTGCTAGACTCTGAGCACCTCAAGGACAGGCAAACTTACTGATCTCTATACCTCCCGTCCCTACCCTGGAGCCTGGCTCACGGTAGATGTCAACAAATATTTGTAGACTATGTAATGACAGGCTGAACACCTACTGAATTGTGGTCAGCATTATAAGGTTTAGCACTCATCTGTCTATGATATTTTCCTGAGTTCACTTGTGTTCTCTCTAGGTGTTTCAGGTGTCCACTATCTCCAGCCATGTGTAAAAGAATCCAAGGGTGGAAACAACAGTTTATACCTCCATTTTAATTTTTATTGATTACGCATTGGGGAAAGTGCTAGATTAGCCTCCAGGAGAGCAGGATTCTTGTGTCCACAGGATAGAAAACTAGCAAACTAGTCTTTAGATATCTATTCAGTTGTCCCTGACAGGCCATCAAATTAGCCCGGTCTCACAGGTCTAAGGCACAGAAGTGAATTGAGAGACTCTTCAGAAAGCGTCCCCAGACGGATCATAGACGTCATCTTCTTTTTCTTTCTTCCTTTCGTACTAAAGCATATTGCTTTGAACTATGCTAAGTTTTTGGTTAAATTTTTATTTCCTAGCTTTTCCAAATATATAAATAACATGCAAAATATATTTTAATGGAGAGGTAGAGAGGGGAGAGAGAGAGAGATCCTAAGTCTGGAGTTTAGTGACTGTACTGGAGGTAAAAAGGAGTAAATTGAGGAATAATACTGATTCTTGTCATCTGGTGAAACTGAGTACATAAATCACTCAAAACTTTTCTAAAACTCTTCAAGAATATTACACGGGGACATGGGGCAAATATATTAAGGCTCTTTTTTAAATTTTTAAATTTAATTTTATTTTTGGCTGCGTTGGGTCTTCGTTGCTGCACGTGGGCTTTCTCTAGTTGTGGCAAGCGGGTCTGTTCTTCGTTGCAGTGCTCGGGCTTCTCATTGCGGTGGCTTCTCTTGTTGCGGAGCACAGGCTCCAGGTGCAGGGGCTTCAGTAGTTGTGGCTCGCGGGCTCTAGAGCGCAGGCTCAGTAGGTGCGGCACACGGGCTTAGTTGCTCCGCGGCATGTGGGATCTTCCCGGAGCAAGGCTCAAACCCGTGTCCCCGCATTTGCAGGCGGATTCTTAACCACTGCGCTACCAGGGAAGCCCAAGGTAAGATGAGGACTCTTGATCACCATTTTGCTGCTCCATTTGACGGAGAAAATAGGTATACCAAAGACTCAATTAACAATATTCACCTGTCTCAGTAAAACCTCAGCCATTCTCCATCTTGATTTACACTAGAATCACCCGGGGAGCTTTAAAGAACAGTGCTGCTTGGGTCCCACCCCCAGAGATTCTATTGTGATTGGTTGGGCATAGGAATTTTTAAAGCACCTCAGGTGATTTTAATCTGCAGCCAGCTTGATGTTTGCACTCAAAGGCCCCAACTTAATAAGACTTTTTTTAATGTGTTATTTTTTTATTGGAGTATAATTGCTTTACAATGTTGTGTTAGTTTCTGCTGTACAGTGAAGTGAACCAGGTATATTTATACATATATCCCCTCCCTCTTGGACCTCCCCCACCTCACATCCCACCCACCTAGGTCATCACAGAGCACAGAGCTGAGCTCCTTGTGCTATACAGCAGGTTCCCACTAGCTATCTATTTTACACATGGTGGTGTATTTATGTCAAACTTAATCTCCCAATTCATCCCACCCTCCCCTTCCCCCCACTCCCCACCGTGTTCGCTACTTCTGCCTTTCTATTCCTGCCCTTTAAGATCATCAGTTGCTTACTGTGTTCCTGAAGTAATTTTTAGAAAATCTACTCTTGTACTAACTGCTCTGAGTGGAAGCGTACCTTGGCTTGTTTCCTAATACCCAGGTAACAACACAAAGCATCTAAGGTCAAAGAAAATTTAACTCTTCAGTTAAAACTTATCCAATTGAAGAGCCATTTTTAAATGAGACTTTCAGTAAGCTGAGTTCTCCCTATGTTAGAGCTTAATTCCTTCTATCTTTCTACTAAATTACTTAATTCCTTGCAAAATGTCTCATCTTTGGTTCTGAAAAGAATTTCTAATTGTCTGAACTATAGGTAAGGTTAAAAATATCCAGCTAGAATCTTTTAAGCTAAATGTAGTATCAGCCATGTCCAGTCACATAAAACTCATCTAATTTCATTCTCCTCCCCATTTGGTGCTAACTAAATGAAAACACAGAGGCTACAAGGAGCTCGAGTTCTTTTTTTTTTGGTGGGGGGGAGTCTCAACCACCAGACCACCAGGGAAATCCCCCCCACACTTTTTTTTTAATTGGCTCTAGTTCTTCTTTACATGAATCTTCATTTCTCTAGACCTAAGCATCTAGGTGTAAGCAGTCTCATCATATGATTTGGTCAAAATCAACTTGCAGACATGAACATCGCTGATACCATTTGACAAAGAACACAAACCAGAGAGGTACACAGCTAGGTGGGTCTGATTTTTTTTTTTTTAGGAAATACTTGGTTCTACAGGAATCTAGGATTTGAGGCACTGCACTTCAAAACAAAATACTACTTACATTTTCTAGGAGGCAAACAGCAGCAGGATTCCCATGAAATGCTTTTGCTGTGAATGCATCTACTATGAAAATAGGGAGCTTCATTTTCCTTGCAAGCTGTTTCTGCAAGCTCTCAAAATTGCTGGTAGCCTGCTTTCATGCTTGTTGCTGCAAAATATCAAAAAGTTAATGTTTTACTTGATGTACAGAAGCAACTAGCATTTTCCAGGTACAAAGTCAAGCAATTATTCTAACACACCTACATTTAAAGTGATCCTCTGATTTTAAGCCTCTAAATTGAATTTGTTTTAAAACACTGGATTAATAGAATATTTTTTTTCATAGTGTACATATACTTAACAACATAATCATATTCTTAGAGTAGCCAAAACTACATTAGGCTATGTTTTTAATGAAGTGCATGAAACTTTCAAGGGGCATATATGTTGCTTATAGTTTCCCAATGAATATTACTGCCCTTTTAAAATAATGCATTTTTTCTAATTATAAAAAATATGCCCATTATCGCTTCCCCCGTGGCGCTGTGGTTGAGAATCCTCCTGCCAATGCAGGGGACACGGGTTCGAGCCCTGGTCTGGGAAGATCCCACACGCCGCGGAGCAACTAAGCCCGTGTGCCACAACTACTGAAGCCCGTGCACCTGGAGCCTGTGCTCTGCATGAAGAGAAACCCGCGCACTGCAAAAAAGAGTAGTCCCTGCTCGCCGCAGCTGGAGAAAGCCCGTGCACAGCAACAAAGACCCAACGCAGCCAAAAATAAATAAATTTATATATTTTTAAAATGCCCATTTTAAAAAGCTTGGAAAATCAAAAAGTGACTCATAACCATGTAAATCAGCAATAACTTTTTTTGGACTTAACATAGTCAAAGGAGCCTCATGCTTTAATTTTGTATTATTTTATAAATCTGCAGATGGAGACTTTTTAACTCATGATATAGATTTGTTAAAATAAAGCTTTTCATTATAACAGTTTCTCTTTACTGAAAACCTGTAAAATATAGAAAAGCAGGGTGGGGAGGGGATCTCCTGTATTCTCATGCCCTACAGAGAGAAATTCTGTTAAACATTCTCAGTGTTTCCTTTGCTTTACTAGAAAGCATGGGTTTTGTCATAGGCATGGAGGGATTCTTCCCTCCCAAAGTTATAGAACTTTTAAAAAATTCAGCAAATTAGGAGGTGCTTTGTTTAAATCTAAAAGAAATTAACCTATCCTATCATGTATTTCTTGTTCTCAAGATTAAGATAAATAACAGTGGGACGCCTTGCTGGCGGCCACACCTGGCACCAGCCCACTAGGCAGCTCCCAGGCCTACAGGTTTCTTTTTCTTTTCTTTGTGTTTAATTTATTATACAAGTTTTTTGCTTAACTTTCTTGCCAAATGCCTACTTTTTTCTGCCTTTTTTTTTAGGTATAATTGATGTATTACTTTCAGGTGTACAACATAATGATCCGATATTTTTATATATTGGGAAATGATCTACCACAATCATTAACTACCTAGTTAATCCATCACCATACAAAGTTACAAAAAAAGGGTTTTTTTGTGTGTGATGAAATTTTGAAGATCTACTCTCTTAACAGCTTTCAAATATGTAATACATTATTGTTAATTATAGTCACCATGCTGTACATGACATTCCCAGGACTTATTTATTTTACAACTGGAAGTTTGTACCTTTTGACTCCCTTCAGTAACTTCAGTAAGGTTGCACCTTTTGCCCTCCAAGCAATAACATTATTACTATTTTAGATATGCAGTTTTTAATCATAATTTTTACCCTTTTAACAGTATAGCATGAGTATAAATGCTTCAAAAACATCGTTTTAATAGATTTACAATAGGCTCATGCATATGTTATAAATTATTTAACCATTTCCCCTTTGGTGAGTATTTATTTCTAATTTTTCACTTGTAAAGATAATGCAGTGATCAAATTTTTTGACTGTAAATGTTGGCCTGCATTTCTGATTCTTTAATTATAATAGATTCCCAAAAACCAAATCCCTGGGTCAAAGTGTACAGACATCTTAACTTACACATACAGTTAAATTTATCTTCAGAGTGTATCAGCTTAGCATATGAGAATGCCCCACCACTGGTGATCTGATAGATTTAAAAATACCTTGAATTTTCATTTGTGTTTCTTGGATTATTCTAACCAGACTGCAAAGAGCATAAAGTCAGAACCTCTTCTTGTTTTTCTTTGCTACTAAAATCTCAGTTTCTAGAACAGTGCCTGACACAATAAATGTTTATTGAATTAAGTAAATAATATACTGAGTATGCATCACAACTGAACTTTCATACACTGACTGGCAAATACTTAGGGCTTCTCAACATGGTATCATCTGCCAGCCAACATTTCAGTTTCAGTAGCATCACCATTATTGACAGTACATTGCAGTTCGTTGATGTAATTATTTGGAAATTTTATTATAGATTGCCTTTATTATTTTAGAAAAATTGAATAGAGACCAGAAACAAATTAAAGTTCTGACAATGAAGCATAGTTTTCATAAATAGAATTGACACTGTTTCAGAAATCATAGGTCTGCCAAAAGGAGCAAGTTTTTAGCCTCATTGAACTACAGCCCCGTTGGTCTCAGCCATCAGCTATGTGTTCAATTGGATGAGAAAATTTATATTGAAAAGACTGTCTTAACTTTTCTATAGAGATCATAAATTACATGTTTATGTTTTAAAAATGTTTCTTCAGATAGTCTTGTTTTCTTGCTCTAATTTGGTACAGAAAAATAAAATTCTACAACTAAGTACTTTATCAGGCTTCTAGAAATACTGCATTGCTTCTCAAGTGAAAACATTCTTTAAAGGGAAAAATTCTCCAAGACTCTAATATCCAATGTCATTTGCCTGTTTGACAACCACCCCTCCCCACCCCACCCCTCCCACACACACACTTGCACTTCTCTTTTTCTAAAAGAACTCTGATTTTGTTTGGGGAGGCAATGCACCCGGCCCCATCAATGTATCATAAATGGTCTAAGCCAATCTGTATGATTTCATTCTCCTATGCCAGATGCTCCCTCTTCCAGATCCTCTTGCAGCTAGAGATGGCCATAGGACCCATTTAGAGCAAGATTGCTGGAGAGATTCTAGGGACAATCTTTTGCTTTCTGATAAAAGGGGCAGACGGGAAAGGAAAATGGACAGCCTCTTTTTCCCCCTCCTCTTTTTCCTGTCTTGAATATGTTGCTGATGCCTGGAAATGCAGCGATCATCTTTTGACCATGAGGTGACAAATACGAAGAGGAAAAGCTAACAAACTAGGTAAGGAAGAAATAGCATAGGTTCTTTACAATGTAGTTAACCTGCTAAATCAATGTTAGACCCTCCTACTTCCAGACTTAAGTAGACAGCAAATATCCTTAAGGTTCAAACTATTGCCAGTCCATGGAGTAGCCAAAATAATGGCCGAAATAGCCAAAGTTGTCCACATTCTAATTCCAAGAACTTGTTAATGTGCTATGTTGCATGGCAGCAGGGAATTAAGGTTGCATATGGGATTAAGGTTGCTAATCAACTGATTTTTTTTTTTTTTTTAACATTTGAAGGCAGGACTTTTTTTTTTAATTTTATTTTTATCTTTGGCTGCGTTGGGTCTTCCTTGCTACGCGCGGGTTTTCTCTAGTTGTGGTGAGTGGGGGCTACTTCTTCGTTGCGGTGCGCGGGCTTCTCATTGTGGTGGCTTCTCTTGTTGCGGAGCACGGGCTCTAGGTGCACAGGCTTCAGTAGTTGCAGTCGGTAGTTGTGGCGCTCGGGCTCTTGCGTGCGAGCTTCAGTAGTTGTGGCATGTGGCCTCAGTAGTTGTGGCTTGTGGGCTCTAGAGCACAGGCTCAGTAGTTGTGGCGCATGGGCTTAGTTGCTCCGCAGCACGTGGGATCTTCCCAGACCAGGGATCAAACCCGTGTCCCCTGCATTGGCAGGTGGATTCTTAACCACTGCACCACCAGGGAAGTTCCAACTGACCTTAAAATAAGGTTATTTTGGATTATCCCAGTGGACTCAATGTCACAGGGATCTTTAAAAGTGGAAGAGGGAGGCAGAAAAGTTCAAGGCAGTGATTTGAACATGCTGTGCTGCTGGGTTAAAGACAGAGGAAGGAGACACAAGCCAAGAAATATAGGTAGCCTCTAGAAATTGAATAAGCTGGGACTTCCCTGGTGGTCCAGTGGTTAAGAATCCGTGCTCCCAATGTAGGGGGCATGGGTTTGATCCCTGGTCAGGGAAGTTCCCCGACACCATGCCATGGAGCATGGCCAAAAAAAAAAAAAAAAATTGAACAAGGCAAGGAAACAAATTCTCCCCTAGAACCTCTAGAAGGAACAAATCTGGATTAGTCAGTTGTGGATGCCATAACAAACCAGAGACTGAGTGGCTTAAACAACAGAATTTCTTTTCTCACAATCTGGAGGCTGGGAAGTCCCAGATCAAGATTGATTTTATCCCAGTGAGACCTATTTTGGATTTGTGACCTTCAGAATTATAAAATAATAAATTTGTGCCATTGTTACTCACTAAATTTGTGATAATTTGTTATAGCAGCAATAGGAAATGAACACAATCCAGTATTCTGTTACTTGCAGCCCAGCAAAATCCTAACTGCTGCACAAATTTCCAAGAACAATAATAGTAAATACTTACTGAGCACTTATTATGTGCTAGACATGGTTCTAAAAGCATTTAATCCTCAGAGCATCTCATGAGATAGATCCTTATTATAATCTCCATTTCCATTTTACAGGTGAATAAACAGAGGCTCAGAAATTTTAAGTAACTTGCCCAAGGTCACACATTTAGGCAATGACTAAATTTGAACCCAAATAGTCTAACTCCAGAGTCCATGTTGTTAACCACCATGCCTTAGAATATATCCCAGGACCAGAATTTGAGGAACTCTTACTTAAGGAACTAAAATCTTAGTTCCATGAAATTGTAAACTACCACTGCATAAGAGAAATTTTGTCTTAAGTGTTAAAATACTTTAGACCATCTTTGAAATGAAAACTCAAGAGTTTAAAAATACTCTTAAGAATTTGCAGACACTCAAGAATACAAAGGACCCTGGTACAAGAAACACTAAATAACTGTACTATGTATGAAAACTAAACAAGATTTCTGATTAAGTAAAAAGAGTTCTTGGTCAAGTGTGAAAGTTTCTTAAGCATTTTTATTTGTTCTAGAACAGTGCTTTTCAGATTTTAGCATTCATCAGAATCACCTGTGGGGA
The DNA here is from genome assembly GCF_028021215.1 of Eschrichtius robustus. Classification (NCBI taxonomy): domain Eukaryota; kingdom Metazoa; phylum Chordata; class Mammalia; order Artiodactyla; family Eschrichtiidae; genus Eschrichtius; species Eschrichtius robustus. The sequence goes on from NC_090830.1 coordinate 73,851,283, forward strand.
TGTATTAAAACACAAATTGCTGGACTCCATGCCCAGAATTTTTTATTTCATAAGTCTGAGGTGGGGCCCAAGAATTTACATTTCTAACAAGTTCCCAAGTGATGCTGATGCCATACTTGGAGAATCACTACAAAAAAAGCATGAAGTTTCTAACACCATAAATGTATTAAAACTGTCTTTCTAAAATGTATTTTATGAATTTAATTTTTATCCTCAAAGGGTAGAAAAAGTATTTTTATTCATTTAATTGATTAATATTCCTGTTTGTGCTCTATGGTAACCAATTATGCTTAACATAGGGTTCACATTAACAATTTAATTTTCAAAAATTACTGTGTATTTCCTAAACACCAGGCACATGTTAGATTTGGGGGATAAAATGATGAACAAGTCACTAACTCTCTGTCAAGGTATTCTCAGTCAGTGAGGAGACCAATGTAAAAATTATAAAATATAAAAGAAAAAGATATAGATACAATGCTTATGAACACAAGGAGAGAGCAATAACTCTGCCCGGGAGACAGTCAGAGGGAGCTCCAGAGATGAGGTGACATTTGAATGGGTCCAAAAACATACACAAAAAAATGTCCAGCAGTTCCATAGGGTGGGAACAGGCATCTTGGGCAGAGTTTATGGATTAATCCCAAGGTAAGCAATTCAATATGGAAATAGATGTGGCAAGAGGATAGGAGAGGGTGGAGATAAGGCTATAAAGATCTGCTGGAGCCAATGTTCATGATTTGTTCTTTATCTTTGTGGGTTCAGAAGTCCAAAGTTCAGTTGAACAGCTACTGTGTGGCAGGCAGACTCCAATGCTAGGCACCAGGGAGAGAAGAGAATCTCATGAACGAGCCATACACCTCTACTCTGCGGATCTAATCTAGAATTTATCTTTGAAGATGTCCTTTTTTTTTTCTCTCTCTCTCTCTCTCCTTAAAATTAATTTTGGTTTCATTCCTATAAGGAAAAGGCAGGCTTAACGTCCCCCTGAATTGCTGAGAGAAAATTTGAGGCAGGTAAAGTTTGAGCAACTTGCCTTTATTTACCCAGTAAATGGGCTTGCACAAATTTTGACATCCAGTCAAATGGCTGGTCCTCAGGTGCAGCTATCAGGCAGGGCTCTGAGCAACTATCCAGCCCGGTGTTTTTCAAATGATCCAAATAATTTAAATTATCCTTCTCTAGGTTCATTGACATTCCGTTTGGACACCTAGAGTGGCTTTACATGTCCCTCAATAATGCCAAGCAAATATGCTGTTAAAAAGAAATAAATTACCCCCAGAGGGTACAAGATCATAAATCTAAATTCATTTGATTTCGGGACTTCCCTGGTGGCGCAGTGGTTAAGAATCTGCCTGCCAATGCTGGGGACACGGGGTCGATCCCTGGCCGGGGAAGATCCCACATGCTGTGGAGCATCCCATGCACCAGAATTACTGAGCCTGCGCTTTAGAGCCCGTGAGCCACAACTACTGAAGCTCGCGTGCCTAGAGCCCGTGCTCCACAACAAGAGAAGCCACCGCAATGAGAAGCCCGCGCACCGCAACGAAGAGTAGCCCCCACTCGCCACCACTAGAGAACGCCCGCGTGCAGCAACGAAGACCCAACGCAGCCAAAAATAAATACATACATTTATAAATTCATATGATTTCTCAACTATTCATACTTCTCTTTTTTAACTCTTTAGTTTTGAATCATCAGATTAGTGTAGGAATATAAACTTGTTATAAACAATAAAATAGTACGGAAAAAACTAAAATCCCATTTGACAATTCCCTGTCCCACTACCTTCCCCGGAGTTCCACTGGGTTTGTTTTTGAGAACACAGTAGATACCTTCCTGAATTCTAACCTTGGTTCCATTTACCATGTAAATGTAGGGAAATCATAAACCTCCCTTGTTCAAATAGCTTAGTCATTAAACCTGCCCATGGGTATGCCTGGGAACACTGAGGCTTATTTGTCCCTCTGTAACTGTCTTAGCTTGTTTACAGTCTCCTGTGGCTACAGACAACAGAAAGTTGATTTCTGTTATTCTGTAGCTGTTAGCATAAAAGAATCCACTTAGCTTTTGCTTATGACTACTGCCTCAAAACAAGGATACTCATTAATAAATGCCATTTTAGTTCTTTGAAAATGTAAATACTTACTAATAGAGCACGGACTGGCATTCAAAGTGTACTTGAACACTGTCTCCTTACTGGTGAAAAGAAAATGAGTATAAAAAAGAACTACAAATTATAAGTAAAATAAGTTTTTAAATAAAATTTGGAAGAAAATCTATTTTTAAATTAGTTTCATTTAGCTACTAAGACCATATATATATATCTATATACACACATACACACATACACACACACACACATATATATGGCATTCAGCTACTTTGTGTTTACTTTTACCCATATTTCCTAGACTTAACAGAAGCTCTGAAACACTTCCTTTGTTCAAATATTTTTAGACTCGTTCTGATTTCTTCAACTACATTTATGTTTAAATACCCACTGTTTTGGATGGAAATTTTTCACTTTTCTGTTAAAGTTTACAGTTCTCATCTTATCATCATGACTTACCATTTATCAACCAAATTATTGTCCCCCCCCTTCCTCTCACCACTGATAACCACTAGTTTGTTCTCTATATTTGTGAGTCTGTTTCTTTTTTGTTATATTCACTAGTTTGTTCTATTTTTTAGATTCCACATATAAGCGATAACTTTGTCTAACTTATTTGTCTTTGTCTGATTTATTTCACTTAGCATAATACCCTCCAAGTCCACCCACATAGTTGCAAATGGCAAAACTTCATTCTTTTTTATGACTGAGTAGTATTCCATTGTATAACTATACCATATCTTCTTTATCCATTCATCTGTTGATGGACACTTAGGTTGCTTCCATATTTTGCCAATTGTAAATAATGCTGCTATGAACGCTGAGGTGCATGTATCTTTTCAAATTAGTATTTTTGGTTTTTTTCAGATACATACCCAGAAGTTGAATTGCTGAGTCATATGGTAGTTCTATTTCTAGTTTTTTGAGAAACCTCCATACTGTTTCCCACAGTGGCTGCACCAATTTACATTCCCACCAACAGTGTATGAGGGTTCCCTTTTCTCCACATCCTTGCCAACGTTTGCTATTTGTATTCTTTTTGATAATAGCCATATACATATGTTCTTTATAAATATTCATATTCATATATATATAATATCTAGTTAACACAAAAGCAAGCAGTAATGGAGGAATAGAGAAACAATAAAGACATGACATATAGAAAACAAATAGCAAAATGGCAGACTTAAACCCCACCTTAATTACATTAAATGTAAATGGACTAAATTCCCATCAAAGGGATTTTTTTTAAAAGACATGATCTAACCATATGCTTTCTATAAGAGACACACTTTAAATTCAAAGACACAAATAGGTTGAAAGTAAGAAAAATGGGGAAAAGATATGCCATGCAAAGTATAACCAAAAGAGAGCTGGAGTGACTATACTAATAACAAACAAAATAGACTTTAAGACAATATTTGTTACTAGAGACAAAGAATGACATTTTATAATGATAAAAGTATCAATCTATCTGGAATATATGACAGTTATAAACGTATATGCACCTAACAACAGAACCCCAAAACACATGAAGCAAAAACTGACAGAATAGAAGAAAGAGACAAAGCAACAATAATAGTTGGAGACTTCAATGCTTAGTTTCAATAATGGATAGAACAACTAGACAGAAGATCAACAAGAAGATTTAACAACACTGTAAACCAACTAGACCTATCAGACATCTCTAGTACACCCCACAATAGCAGTAAACAGCACATCCTTCTCAAGTGCACATGAAGCATTCTCCAGAATAGACCACATGTTAGGTAGCCCATAAAACAAGTCTCAATAAATTTAAAGGCCTGGAATCATACAAAGTGTGTCCTTCAGCCACAATGGAATAAAATTACATTTTAATAACAAAAGAAAAAGGAAATTTGGGAAATGTGGAAACTAAACAACATTCCCCAATAATAAAAGGAAGTGACGCTCCCTGGAGAAATGGCCGATTCTAGGGCCAGGGTAAAGAAAATACCAGATGAGCCTGCAGCATCTTCTAGTACCAGAAAGTAAGGCAGTCTCAAAAAATAAAAAGGATAGGGGCACGTCAAAGGGATATAGAAGCCAACCTGAAAGTGCTCCCAGTGGCCTAAGCAAGAACAATTTGAGCAACAAAATTAGTAATGTAGTAGTAGATTATAACCCAAAGTACAAAATGAATATCCATGAGTCTGTACTGACATATATAAAAGATGAAAGAATGAAAGAAAGAAAAACCTTACAGAATAATATCAAATAATTTATCTAGCTACTCTCTCTTCCAGGAGATGGAGTTTATTTATTTATATAAATTTATTTATTTTTGGCTGCGTTGGGTCTTCGCTGCTGCGCGCGGGCTTTCTCTAGTTGCAGAGAGTGGGGGCTACTCTTGGTCGACGTGCGCGGACTTCTCCTTGCAGTGGCTTCCAGGAGATGGAGTTTAAATACCCCTTTAGTGTGGGTGCACTCAGTGACTTGTTTCCAAAAGAGTAGACCATAGGAAGAGGATAAAAAGCAACTTCACAGTGGAGAAATCTGGCAAACACTACCTCACCCAGGTGATTAAAGGTAACACCATCAGTGATAAGTCATGTTGACAGCATATACTTTTGATATGGTGTGATGGGAATGGCACTTTACTTCTGTAGTCTTCTTCCCAAGAACACATTACTCTTGTCTAGTCATGGCAAAGATATCAGAGGAATTCCAACTGAAGGATATTCTACAAAGTACTTGACTAGAGGATGCTAAGGAGAATGTTGACTAATGTAATTTAGCATCCCAGATCAGATACTGGAACACAAAAAGGATGTGACAGAAAAACGAGTGAACCCCAAATAAAGTGTGGAGTTTAGTTAATAGCAATGGACCAATGCTGGTTCATTACTTGTGACAAACGTACCATAGACTGTAAGATGTTAACAACAAAGGAAACTGAGTGAGAGGTATACAGGAACTCTTCATACTATCTTTGCAACTTTTTTGTAAACCTACAACTATTCTAAAATTTTTAAATCATTAAAAAAAAACCAAAAAAACTGAGGCCTGCCAATAACCATGTAAGGGCGCTTGGAAGCAGATCTTCCATCAGTTGAGCCTTGAGTAACTGCAGGCCCAGCTGACACTTTTTTTTTTAAATTTATTTAATTAATTTATTTATTAACTTTGGCCACGTTGGGTCTTCGTTGCTGCGCATGGGCTTTCTCTAGTTGCGGCGAGCGGGGGCTACTCTTCATTGCAGTGCGTGGGCTTCTCATTGCGGTGGCTTGTCTTGTTACAGAGCACGGGCTCTAGGTGCACAGGCTTCAGTAGTTGTGGCACACAGGCTCAGTAGTTGTGGCTCACGAGCTCTAGAGCACAGGCTCAGTAGTTGTGGCTCAAGGGTTTTGTTGCTCCGCGGCATGTGGGATCTTCCCGGACCAGGGCTCAAACCCGTGTCCCCTGCATTGGCAGGCGGATTCTTAACCACTGCGCCACCAGGGAAGCCCCCAGTTGACACTTCTGATTGCAGCTTTATAAGAGACCCTGAGCCAGAGGCACCCATCTAAGCTGCCCTCAGGTTTCAGACCCACAGAAACAATGAAATAATAAAAGTCTGTTGCTTTAAGCTGCTAAGTTTTAGGGTAATTTGTTAACAGCAATACTAAGTAATACAGTATGATTTCTTTTTTTCCCAGTTTTACTGACATATAATTGGCATACATTACTGTGTAAGTTTAAGGTATATAGCATAATAGTTTGACTTACATATATTCTGAGATGATTACTGCAGTAAGTTTAGTTAGCATCCATCACCTCTTATAAATACAATAAAAAGAGAAAGCAAAAAAAGAAAAATGTTTCCTTGTAATGAGAACTCTTAGGATTTACTCTCTTAACAACTTTCATACATCATATAGTAGTGTTAATTATAGCCATCATGCTGTATACTATAGTCATCATGCTGTATATTACAACCCTAGTACTTACCTTGTAAAGTATAATTTTTTTATATATAATATTCAGAAGCAGCCACTGCAAAACATAGGGACAAGATGCAATCTGTTTGAATAATATTTCTCATTATTCCTCATTGTAAGTTAATAAGTTCTCATTCCAGTTTTAACAACAGATGCTAGACCAAATTTACCTAGCCTGAGCCTATCTCCCTAAACTATCAGAATGTAAAAGCAAAATATACCTTGATGAATGCCAGCTATATATCCTAGCACATATTAATTTCCTACTAGACACATCCACTTGGATTGTATATGGCACCTCAAAATCAGTATACTCAGTAGTTCTGTATTCTCTGTCAGTTACTATCCCCACCAACAAACCCTAAACCAAAAGTAACTCATCCTTGACTTTTTACTCATCCATCCACAGCTTCTCTAATCAATCACTAAATCCTGCTGATAATGGCTCCTAAATATCTCAAAGACATCCTCTTATATCTATCCCAGTACCACTGTTCTAGTTTAAGAGCTCATCATCTCTGCTGGGCCTTCTTTGCTAGACTGTGGTGAAAATTAGTTACTTAAAGTGCCTCCACCCCCAATATAACCATAGTTATTTGTACACTAAGAGGCACAGGTACATATATGAAGAAACATATTTTTATCTACCACTCAGAAGCTTAAAATCATGTGTGGGGGGAGAGGGGAATGGTCTGTTACTCTTAACGGTACAGTGTTTTCTAAGTTATCAATGTGCTTATAAAATATTAAAAGCAGTACAATAGTTTGATTTAAATTCCTTAAGTAGCTATCTTTTGTAGCTGCTTTCCCTGTTCTTCACAGCAATCCACTGGGACAGAAATAATGTTCAACACTTTTAATTATTTTCAAAAATTAGAGAAAGTGTGCTAGGTGCTTTTTTCCTTTTAAGTTGCAATTTTTTTACTTAGTGTATAATTATTCCAATTGGATGAGACCTTTTGGCTTCCCTAATCCCAGAATGAACACTAGGGTGACTTGAAGATACAAAAAAGTATCAAGAATGTAAACTGTAATTAAGTCTTGTCTTGAGGAATAATTTTGAATTATGACGGAGAAGACTACTGCTTTCTAAAGAGAGTAGATATATATGATATAAATCAAAGAACAAGCATTTCACAAAACCTTAGTAAGACAGATTTAGTGTTCAAAAGGCATTAACTACCTTAATTAGACACACTCCTAGAAACTTATTTGTGGGTTTGTTACGTTTTTAGCTTATTTGATTTTCCTGTAGACAAAAATATTGTAATCCAGTTTTTATGTTATTTCAGAATGCCAGTGGGGGTATGTGAACAACTATCTTAGCCAATTTGTAGTTAATATGCCTTCTCTCCCCCAAAAGAGTACAGTCTCTTTCAATTTCTCTTTCTTTTTTTTTCAGGCTCTGCGTGGAATTTTCCTGTTCCCTTCATCCTGGTGGTATAATCAGGATCACGTGTTAGCTGTCTTGTTTTCCTCTGGGCCGTGTGGGTACTTCTATTTCCTTCTCCTTTTTCATCTCTCCTCTCATTTTGGCCTCTAACAAGACCCTCTGCAGGGTCCCTCTGATCTCTGTACTAATAGGAAAGCACTGAAATGACGAAAAGGAAGACAAAGAGGAAAAAAAAAAATAGCAGCTGGGAGTCCTTAGTTCTAACCATCTCTATGGAAACATTTCCACAGAGACCAATCTGGAAACAATTCAGTACGGACCACTGGAGCAATGGTGAGCCAATCTCACCAAGCCTTACAGGACTCAACTTGCAAATGAGAATAGTTGATAGACATTTTTTTTTTTGAGAAAAGTAATAAAATAGGAAGCCAAATAAAAATTAAGTTTACCCCTATATAACGTACTTTTTTTTAAACTCAAAACTTCCTACTTGCTGTAATAATAAAAAAGCCAAAGGAATGCATGTGCTAATTTCAAGTCCTTCCCAAGCATTCACATTGGCAAACAGCAGAATGCCCAATACAAAGAAATGTGGCCAAAAAAACGAAAAAACAAAGAAAGCACTGCAGTTTGGTGGTGAAAAGTCTTAAGAATGATTTTAGGATTATGGCCCGTAACAATAAAAGTATGTGGAGAGAATGCCAAACTCATTCAGGCAGTAAACAGATTGTTTGAATTCACGCAAGGGGTAAAAGGGATTACAGAATTCCATCTACCAAATCAGGTTGAAAGACAGAAAGGATAAAGTAGTGATGTAATTTGAATCCAGGGAAGAACTCCACCTGAAGCGGGAGCTTGGAGTCTTACTAATATAGCAATTATTAGAGGAAAAAAAAAAAAAAAAAAAAAAGAAAGCTCCCCCGACCCCATCACAGTGTCAGACACCAAGATATCAAGTTTCAGTCCTGTTCAAAAGTCTCCAGCCAATAAACCGTTAACTGCAGGTCTCCAGAGATGCTAACTGCAGTGTTAGTTAGAAATAACTCCAATTTGGGGACTTCCCTGGCAGTCAAGTGGTTAAGACTTCGCCTTCCAATACAGGGGGTGCGGGTTCGATCCCTGGTCAGGCAGCTAAGATCCCACGTGACTTGGGGCCAAAAATCCAAAACATAAAACAGAAACAATATTGTAACAAATTCAATACTTTAAAAATGGTCCACATCAAAAAAAAAATCTTAAAAAAAGAAGTAACTTCAATTTGCCTAAAATGATGTTTGTTCCCTTAAAGGTTATTTACATCTCCAGGTAGGTACATAGTGCTTTAAGACCCTAAGCCCCTGGAGTAAAAACCACTTGGGTTTAAATCCTAGCTTCTGCCACTAGGTGTGTGACCTTGGGCAACTTTTTACATTTCTCTAGAACTCAGGCATACCATCTGTAAAATGGGGATAATAATTATTTTTCAGGGTTATAAAGAGTCAGTGAATTGAGCACAGCACCTAGCTCAAGCAAGCTCTCAATAATTGTGAGCTATCGTTATTACACTATCCAGTTTCGTTTTTCTATCTCTTGTAAATGATGACATTGTCCCTTCCCCCTTTCTCTAAGGGTTATTTTGAGGGAGTGGTCTCAAGAAAGACAGTAGGGCATTATGACCCAGACAATTCTTACTGTCGCACACTTGTCTTACGCAGGTTTGAGGATGAATTAAAGCCACGAAATGGAAGTTTCCATTATATGACGGTAACTGACCTCCTGTCTCCACCCTACACACTGCAAACCTCATGAAGGAAAAATTATTCAAGCTTCTCCACTGCTAATACCCCTTGCGCCCCCTCATCCCACTCTCGACGGGCTTCCTAGTGCCTGTAGTACCAAGTACAAAGTCTTTGGATACTGAAGGTGTACAACTTAGGTTCGTCCACATTTGCAACCTTCGGGAACATCCGTGTACTCGAACTCATTTCCTTCTCTCCCTCGCATTTGACATACGTTCCTTCGTTTGCACTTAAACTTGCATTGATCTCGGTACCAGGACTGCCCTCCACTCTTCTTACAGAAATTAGGCTTGCTTGTTTTTGGGGTTTTGTTTTTGTTTTTCCCTAAAAGCTGTCACTAGGAACCTCGGTGGTATGCGAGCCAGCACAACCAAAAATTATTAGGCGTCACTGGTTCGCTCAATTTTCAAGAATGCAAAGCACTATTCAGAAAACAACCAGAAATCGGGTGCCGCAAGCGGCTGATGGGTCACTGAGATTACAAAATGGGAGACATTAAAAGCAAGAGAGAATGAGAAAGCGAGAAGAGGAAGCGAGGAGTGATCTGCAGGAAAACTTCAATCATGAACATCCCCCCCCCCCCCGCCCCCAACGAGGCCCACGTTGGGGCGGCTGGGCCGGCAGTGCCAAAGCCGGGGGAAGGAGCCCCAGCCCGAGAACCCAAATCAGGGCCTGGTGGACACTCTTGTATCTTCCCAGCTGAGAAGCCCTACTATTTTTACCGCATAATGCAAACATGGTGGACAAGAAAAGCCCTCCCCGCGTTTGGCGGCCAAACCACGTGGCTCCGTTTCCACGCAGGTGACGCTGAGGTAAGGGCGGGGCCTTTACCGAACTTGCTCTTGGTGCGGCAGAGCAGCAGAGAACTTTTCCACACCCGGACGCCACGGTTCCTGCAACACAGGACTACTATTGCCTCTTCACATCCTACCCGAGAGAGCAGAAAGGTGACCTCTGAGGATCTGATAGTTTTATGGGAAGCAAAAAGGTGGAGTTCGCAGCCTCTTTCTTTAACTGGACTAGCTCCGAGATCCTCTCCACCTCTCCCTCCAACAACCGGGCTTTTCACCAACACGCAAGCGCACTTCCTGCCGTCCGCGCCAAGGCTGGGCCGACTCTCTTGTCTCGCGTGAGTGGGGCCGGCCGGTCTTCCTTGCTCTCGCTCCACCCCCTCCTCCTCGTTCGCTCTCTCCCATCCCCCCAAGCCAGTCGCTCTGCTGCGCAGCTCCCTTAGCGGTTGCCGCCGCCGGAGACGGTTGGAAGAACCGTTGTGGGAGCGCTGCACGAGGCGGGCGACTTCTCCCTGCTCACGACCGGACCTCGCGAGCACCGGAGTCGGGGCTACTGTCTCCCGACAGGGTATCTGAAGTAAAAGGGGGTAGGTTGGGCTGGTGGTTTCGAGAGCGGAGTCGGGAAAAGGACGAAAGAGCGACTGGGAGGGGGTGGGGCTGCGGGGGGGAAGTGTGGAGGTCGCCGCTCGGGGGCGGCCAGGCTGCGCCTCCCAGGCGATCTCCCACTTCAAGGAGGGCGGCCTGCCGGGGGGAGGATTTACTCAGGTGGAATTCAGTGAACGAAACCGAGCCCCGAAGTGGGGGTCATCCAGCACTTCCTCTCCTTTCCCTGCTGGTTTGGCCTCCGCCATTTTGGGTACGGCGGCGCGGCCACCTCAGCTTCCCGCCCTTCTCCTCTCTTTCTGTTTTTTGCCCCTCAGCTTCCGAAAACTGATTTAGAAGTCCGGGGGATGGTTAAAGGTCCGTGGAAGGGATGAGGGTGGGGAAGGAAGCGAGCAGGGAAAGGCCGGGCACTTGGGTGGCGGGAGGATCTGGGCCGTCGGGCGCGCTCCCGATGGAAATGGCGCCAGATGGGCCTGGCCTCCCACCGCGGCCTCCCTTCCTCTGCAGTCTCGGCTGGGCTACCTGGGCCGGCGGGACTGCGAGTGACTTCTGACGCAGATTCCCAAGATGAGAGGCTGGAGCTGGGGGAGGAAAGCCAATGGCGACGAAGGCGCTCAACTCCCAAATCCAGGACAAAGGAGCCAGACGGCCTCCTTTGTAATTCCGCCGCCCGGTGGCGAAGGTTTTTAAGCCAGGCTTGGCTGCCGGGCGGGGAGGGGGGAAAGGGGCGTACTCTCCCTAGCTCTTTGGTCTCTAGGGCAGCTAGATAAACGAAAAGTCTCCGGGGCGGAATAAAGGACGCTTAGCCGGCCCTTATAGTCCAGATTTGGAACTTCGAAAAGAGTACGTACTCATTTTCCAAAGGGTTTTTTTTTCCACGCTTCTCTTAAACGTCGAAAGACTTTGTGGGTAATTGTTTTGTAAGCAGAAAAGCGGGTGACTTACCAGATAGGAATGTGAAATGGACTTATTTCAAATAGGTCGTCTGGATCCAGTGAACTGTGGAACTAGGCTTTTGGAACCTGTGGGCGGGGGTGGGATGGTTTAGCAATGGTTTTGTGTAGTTTGGCAAATATTGATTGGGTTAGAACTTAAGTAGGAGTTTTATTTTGGGGAAACGGTTGTTAAAACACAACCAGTGATGGCAAAACTGTGTGTATAGGAATTGAATTATTAAATCTCCAAGGGTTGGATTTTGTGCAGAGATTGTTTGGGCATTAAGGCTGTAGAAGTAAGAGTCTTCATATACAGTTAGGGTTTATTTTCTTTTGGTAGCTAAGCATGTTTTCTATTTGGTGTAGGACTGTAGTAACGTTTTGACCAAGAAAATAAGCCTGCTCCAACAGAAAGACAAACTGCAAGTTCAGTCATGTGATGCTGTGATAATTTTGGGTCCTTGGAACAGTGGGAGAACTGGTTCTGTAATTTTCGCTGAAGACCGTACAAAAGGGACAGGCAGCCTATTTTTCCAGCTTTGAAAACAAAAAACTTCCTGTTGGTGAAGATGTTTTATGATTCTTGTGGACTTTGAAAAGACAGCCCAGAGTTTCCTATACTAGTTTCCTAGTATGTGATGTAACAGTTTCCCTGATTGGATTACTCTAGAAATCTTTTTTTTCTGCCCTCTTTTTCATCTGCATCATAACCTGGAAATGCATCTAATTGCCTTTATATTTTTAATAACTGTGTTCTGCTGGTGTTCTTGGCTGAGCTGCAGTGGCTGGTAACATTGTTCTAGAGAAGAACTTGATCATTTTAGAGACCTCACCACCTTTAGGTACTAGAGGTGTCTCTAATTTTGTTTTTATTTAAAATTAATGATGGGACTTCCCTGGCGGTCCAGTGGTTAAGACGCCGCGCTCCCAATGCAGGGGGCACGGGTTCCATCTCTGGTCGGGGAACTAAGATCCCACATGCCTCACGGTGCGGCCAAAAAAATAAAAAATTCAATTAAGGAGCAACCACAGTGAAAGGGAAATGATGTAAAATTACCTGTTAAGAATTTCATCACCACTTATTGACCACATTTTGAAATTCCTTCTCATTTTTTAGCAGCAGTGGACTACCATTTAGAAAGTTATTAATGCATCAAACCCTTACTGTATGTATTATACTTCGGAAAATAGTATATGCCTCTGCGTTATAAAGGAATTTTATCTCTTTTGGCCTCTGTTAGATGCTTTTTCTTAACAGCTTTGGGATACAGTTCCCATATCATAGACTTCACCCATTTAAAATCACACAACATGTGGTCTTTTGTGACTGGCTTTTTTCACTTAGCATAATGTTTAGGAAATTATATTTAAAATCTCATATAGAACTGACTAAAGTTATTTTAGTATTTCAACTGCTGGTATTTTAATTGGTGCTAACACTAGGAATTCTTTAAAAAGCATTCTGATTAGCCATGACACTGTTGTAAAGAAAGGTTGAGGTGGATTATCCTGAATAATTAGGGAATGCCATTTAGGTAGTTGCCGAGACAGCTTTATTAAGGTATTAGAGCAGATTGTCTTCTTTTATGTGTTTAGAGTTCGTCTTGGTTTTGTTTTATAAACAGAATTCTAGGTTCAAATTTTGAGTTTTGAAGAGAATAGAGTATGGCTTTCTTTATGGTGTACTCTTCATACACACGGGGTGGAGAGTCACCCTATAAAATAGTTTGTTTTCCGAATCTGCTTAATTTATCCTGATTTAAAATTGTGTTAACAGCTTGGTATTTTTTTTCTAGGCTATGTTTGTTGTTTTTATATAGGTCTCATTGATATAGGCTGATCCAAAAATCAGAACTAGTTTGCTTGCCTAGTATTTCTTGGAAAGTGCTAATACGATTTATAGTAAAGATAAGTCAGTTTCTGTCTTTTTTTTTGGTATTTGTTCCTGAAACAGTACCTTTACATTGAAAAAAAGTAATGTTCTAAATGAAATAAAGCCACCACATCTACGGTCTTTTCACAACAGATTAGATTGGCTTTGCAAAGTTCTTAAGTTTTTCATGAGGAAGTTAACATTTGAGGTTAGAGCCTCCCTATTTTTTCCTATTCTGTTCTTAAATTCCCCTTTGTAGAAAACAGTTTTTAGGTTGCTGCCTGTTTTTGTTAAGAAAATGATAAAGATCTCCAAAATGTCTCAACTTTTTTCTCAAAGCCTACTTTCAGGGTGACTCTAGAACTATTTTTTTAATTGTCTAGCTAATCACATGTCCTAGTAAACATTTCCAAAGACCCCATTTTTCCCTCTCTCTCTCTGCCTTGGACAGTTCCTAAGGACACTTGAAAACTTAAGCCTTTGTTGACTTTGAAAAAGACTTGTAACAGTCCTTATTTCCTTTCAAGATTAAGGATGGTTTCCTCTCCTTTAAGGTTATTTTGTTTGTGGGTTATTTCATTAGTTTTATAGGGCCCCTTAAAATCCAATAACAATGGCCACCATTGAATGATTGCCATGTTGCAGACCAAGCACGGATTCCTTAACAGTCCAGTGAGGTATAAGTAACCACTGCTGCACTTTACAGTTAAAAATGCAGAGGTTAAGTAGTTTGCTTAAATTAAGTAGCAAGTGAGTGGCAGACTAGGGATTCAAACCCAGGGTTTCCTTTCTCTTAAAAGTTCTTCCCAGTTATTTGTGTGCATAAGAATTAGTTGTAACGTCAGATAAAAATTTGTATTCCTATTTTGAACATCTGTGTCTAGAGTGGCACTTAGGATGGCGTTTAAAAAAAACAGCGAACCAAGTACCAAATGTGATTCATGTGATTCGTATGCCAGAGGTATTTGCTTAATAACCACATTTGGATAATTTCTACGTTAGCTTATTTTAAATGTGTGGATTCTAGGGAAAAAATTTTACTCTTTTGAGATGCTACCCTTAACAGTTGCACTGATAATTAGATGGTGTGAAATTAAATATTAGTGAATACTGTTTATATGAAATATCATCAAGCTTAAAGGAATCAAGTGAACAAATTGTTTTGTTTACAGGGGAGGAGGTGGTGAGGGAAAGGTTTGAAATATTCAGGTGAGTAGGATTCCTACAGCTGCATAGTGAAATTTATAAGAGCTGGTAAGTTTCTGCAGCTGAAGGACTTCTGCATTAACCTCTTTAAAATGTTCGGGAATTTTAAAAGAAAGGGTGATTGTCTCTTGGGAAGGGAATTTGGTGGATGGGTTCTTTTGGGGTGGGGGAAGGAGGGTGTCTCGTACCGTTTTTAATACTTTTTGAATGTGATTGCATTATTTTTTTAAAAGTTCTGTTTAGTGAGTAAACTGGTTTTTAATATTACTATCTTCAATAATTTCCAAACAGGTGGCTTCAAAAAACTGTTTGAAAGCTATTCACTTTTGAGTGCCCTTTTATCTCAATTTTTAAACTCAGCCTAATTAACTCAGTAATTGTAAAACTTGCTTTTGGGGAGTGTTTGAATCAGGTTTAAACACAGATAGGAATTTTTCCCCCTTCGAAAACAATTTGGTGTGTTCAGAATTATAGTGCATCCATTAAGTTGAGACTTTTAATACCATTTTTCCAGCATCAAAGGAGAATATTCATTGTACTTGTGACTTAGGCTCTTACTGTGAATGAATGATGGTACTATGTACAACTTTTGGGTGATTAAGTTTTAAAGAATTTGCATAACTATTCAAGTGAATAATAAAACCTGGAAAGTTTGAGATGTGAGGAAGAGGCTAGAGTTGACACTAAGATGACAGGGTGAAGAAATAGAGTTTGAAGACTGATGGTGGAATTATGTAAGTTTTCTTAAAATTGGTTAATACATAATATTTGATCCTTAGAAATTCAGTACTTTGCGGGGGGGGGGGTCAGGTTTCACTGCCTTTTCCGTCTTTTGCCTACCCCCTAATAGAAAGGTGTTGTACTGTTGTATTGTGACGCTGTCACTGAAGTCACTGAACCATAGTTAACATTTCCTGTTGTGCACCACTGAGAGGTGTTTCTTCAGTACCTCTGGCAAGAGTGTATTTTGATTGACTGCTTTATGTGCTTGTTTATTTTTTATAGCATTTAAATCAAACGGTATTGAGATGGATTGGGTTATGAAACATAATGGTCCAAATGACGCTAGTGATGGGACAGTACGACTTCGTGGACTGCCATTTGGTTGCAGCAAAGAGGAAATAGTTCAGTTCTTTCAAGGTACCTCTAGTATTAGTCAAAGTTTAGTAGTATTTTAATTTTATATTTCTGTTACTCAGTTTTTAATTTGTAAAACCCATTTGTTTGGGGGACTTTTTGATTTGAGTATATCTGGGTTAATGTATTCAGTTATGAAATGTGCTCCAGTTAATATTCAATACAGAATGTGTAAAAATATATAAAACCTAACTAATACGCAATGAACTTAATTGAGAGTAATTATATGTGATGAAATGAATCATGAATTAGCATATGGAGCATAGTTAAGTTTGATTTTTTTTTTTCCATGTAATATTAGGAGGGCTTTTAGAGTGTGTGTGTAATTTTAAAAGACATTGGTCGCAGAAAAACTTTTATGTAATCCAATAATATTTGAAAAAAATCTTCCTTTTATATTATGGGGTGATGGGAAAACTAAGCTTTTTTGTTTTGTTTTGTTTAGACTTGTTTTAAATATTTGATTCAGATGGGAATGTTTCAGCCTTTAACACTGTTCCCCTTGATGGGGTTATTTGTCCTTGGGTTAAAGGGTTGGAAATCGTGCCAAATGGGATAACATTGACGATGGACTACCAGGGGAGAAGCACAGGGGAGGCCTTCGTGCAGTTTGCTTCAAAGGAGATAGCAGAAAATGCTCTGGGGAAACACAAGGAAAGAATAGGGCACAGGTGGGGATGGAGAGTTTGGGATGGTGTTAAATTTTTATTTTTGGGGGTTGTGGGTCACTAT
Source organism: Eschrichtius robustus (assembly GCF_028021215.1). Taxonomy (NCBI): domain Eukaryota; kingdom Metazoa; phylum Chordata; class Mammalia; order Artiodactyla; family Eschrichtiidae; genus Eschrichtius; species Eschrichtius robustus. The sequence goes on from NC_090830.1 coordinate 73,867,785, forward strand.
TGCTTAAATGGGGGGGTAACAGTAACATTTTTCTGGGGTAGTTTAAAAGAATTGATAATTATCTAAATTTAACTTGGAAACTACAGATTTGGGTGGGGAATTAATGCTATAATAGTTTGCTTAAATTAAAATTAGATTGTTTCCATTTTTTTGTAGGATGTTGTTGATAAATGCTTTTGTATAATCACCTGTTTTCTCTAAACACCTATTACATACTAAAGGAAACAAGCTTAAAATTATATTTTGTGAATTGTTTTCAAATGATTTGTATGTAAAACTTAAATATTAATTATTTAAGTTTGTAGGTGTAAAAAATGTTAACTTTTGGTGTATTTAGGCAATTTAAATTGGGTTATATCTAGATGTAGAAAAACTTACTGCATTTTGCCCAATATTTTATTTACTCTAGTACGTTTATGCTGAAACCTGTACCTTAAACCATTTTCAAATAGGTATATTGAGATCTTCAGAAGTAGCAGGAGTGAAATCAAAGGATTTTATGATCCACCAAGAAGATTGCTGGGCCAGCGACCGGGACCATATGATAGACCAATAGGAGGAAGAGGGGGTTATTATGGAGCTGGGCGTGGAAGTATGTATGACAGAATGCGACGAGGAGGTGATGGATATGATGGTGGTATGTGTATCTAATGAACAAAGGTTCTGTTGTCATTTTCTTAATGTTCCTGACACTTTGTCAAGAAATACAGAAATGGCAGTAATTCAGTACCTACTAGGTTTTAAAACCTGTTCATGAAAAGATGGATTCCCATGGCCAGCTATGGGACTTGATTGATGCACATATTGGCACCTGGTTTACTTACACAAAAATTTTTAAAAGATTGTTACGTTTTGAAATTTTCTGTTTGGCATCAGGGTGAAAATTAATTTTGATGTCTAAATGTATCCTTTTCATATTTTTAATTTCCACCAAGTGTTAACTGCTTTTTTCATATGCACTAAGTTGGAAGTTGCAAACTTTGTGGGAGGGCAGAGTTGCCAGACCGCTTGCCACAAAACATGCTTTTGTAAACTGGATTATAAAATTTGTCTCTTCAAAGCTTATTCATGTATTTCTCCTTAAATTACACAGGTTATGGAGGTTTTGATGACTATGGTGGCTATAATAATTATGGCTATGGAAATGATGGCTTTGATGACAGAATGAGAGATGGAAGAGGTAAAATAAATATTAAAGACATAGCCATTTTTAGGTGAATTTCAGTATTTGCTTTACGTGCACTTAGTGGTAATATAGGTGACTTGTATACAAAAGTCAACTCAGGCATATTTTAGTGCATTCCTGCATAGGGCTTTATACAGATGTATACTTACAGGAAAATTCTCCATTTGATATTTAGAACAACTATAAGTATTAAGATTTCTTGGGATTGTCAAAAAAAAGGGTGTAAATAGGAAAAGGTGTGTATAGGGAAGAAATAATCTTTGGAAATTTTATTCTCTAGGTATGGGAGGACATGGCTATGGTGGAGCTGGTGATGCAAGCTCAGGTTTTCATGGTGGTCATTTTGTACATATGAGGGGATTACCTTTCCGTGCAACTGAAAATGACATTGCTAATGTGAGTAATTTTAGTAATTTATTAGTGACTTTGTGCATAATCATAGTCTCTAAATTTTGAAAATTCTTTAATGTACTCATCTTCGTCTTTTTAGTTTTAATGTCAAAAAACCCTTTAATATGAAAATACATATGTCCTTATCTTCACTAGTTGATGAATATGTGTCCGTTGTGTGCCAGCCTACATAGGATTCAAGCAAGTTAAAAGCTACATTTATAAAGTCCAGTTAATAATTCCGTGAAAGACTGACGAGCAGAGAGGTGATGACTGGAAGATTATTTCCTTGTTGTGTCAAGTTTTGAAAGTGTTGTAAATATGTGACAAGTCAGTAAGTTTTAGTGGTGTGGTTTGGCTTTCTAGGCTTATGTGGTGATCAGAAATTGAACTGAAAATAATGGTAGTAGATGCTGCTATTACTGACGTGAAACTGGTTTGTTTCACATTGGTTAGAGAATCAGCAAATTTCAGTCCGTGGGGCCAAGTCAGTCACTGAGTAGTTGTGATAGAGACCCAGTGGCCTACAAAGCTTGAGGGTATTTATTTATCAGCTAGCACTTAAAGAAAAATTTTGCTGTTGATCTCACTGGGAACCAATTGGACCAAGTTCCAGGTGCCTTTTGGGGTCACTTAAATCTGGTTAACTTGTGATTAGAACTAAATGATATATTTTGGGAGCTCTGCATATACAGTGGGTAGGTTTATCAAACTCCATTGTTCTGAGTCATTTAACACCCAATTTCTCTGCATATGTCAGTCCCGGGTGACTTTTTTCAAACAATTTTGAAATACCTTTCTTGGGAGTGGGCCAGGGGAGCTTACTCTTCTCCCTCTCAGTATAGTAAGGAAAATACGGCTTTTTCATTTGTTTAAGGTAAACTGTTCTCTAGCTTAGAAATGTTTTTTAAATTTAATATATCCCCTGGCTTACTTTAAAAGAGATCTCTTCTTTGCATTTGTTTTAATATACTTAAAACCAAAGTGTGTGGTAATTGGCTTTCAGTAATCTAAATAGAAAAGTAAAATAAGTGTTTTCTTTAGTTTTTCTCACCACTAAATCCAATCCGAGTGCATATTGATATTGGAGCTGATGGCAGAGCAACAGGAGAAGCAGATGTAGAGTTTGTGACACATGAAGATGCAGTAGCTGCCATGTCTAAAGATAAGAATAACATGCGTAAGTGGTATAACTTTCTCATTTGTAATTCCGCAAATGTAAGAGGTTCTGGGATCTGTAGGTAACTCTTAGTAGTCTGGGGCCTGAAACCTTGTGGCCTCTAATAAGTTCAGACTTCAGTGGCTTTCTAGGGGGCTTTCTATTGAAGTTTACTCAGACTCTTAATACTTGACAGATTATTAGAATTTAAGTTACCAAAGAGAAGAAAATTCGTATGTTTTTTGTACTTGCCTGAGTTTCTATGCTGTTTGCAAATTCTGTTTCTTAACGTATTCGTTGATAACTTGGGTAAGTTATTCCTGCATGTCATCAAATCTGTTTTTAAGCCATTAAATTTAAACTCCACTAGTGATTCCCAAATCTGGCCACACATCAGTCACTTGATACTTAATAAGTTGTTGCAGACCCTACCCTCAGGCTACCCTCAATATTCTAATTCAATACTATGAATGGGCCTGGAATATATTTTTAAGACGTATACCATCAGGTTCTAAAATAATGTCAGCCCTTTTATAGATAAGGAAACTGAGGCGTCAAACACTTGTTACTTGTTCTAGCTTGAACAGTTTGAACAAAACTTAGATTTTAGTCCTATCTGGCCTTTACTTTGTCACTCCACTAGGAATTTGCAAGCATACTTTTTCAAGTTAATATTAGCCAGTCAACTTTTTCACGCTTTTGCTGATAAATTTGATCCATCATTCCTTTCTCCCATATTACTTTTTTTCCCCTAAAGAACATCGATACATTGAACTCTTCTTGAATTCAACTCCTGGAGGCGGCTCTGGAATGGGAGGTTCTGGAATGGGAGCCTATGGCAGAGATGGAATGGGTATGTAAAGTTTTTAAAATAAGCTGACTTAGACACTTAGCAAACAGTCTCAAACTTTTCTTTTTTTTTTCTTAAAGATAATCAGGGAGGCTATGGATCTGTTGGAAGAATGGGAATGGGGAACAATTACAGTGGAGGATATGGTACTCCTGATGGCCTGGGTGGTTATGGTAAGTGTCTGGTTACTCTGATTCAGTTTGTGTTAGTCCCCTTATGTGGTGCAGAGTTAAAGTTCATTTTATTGTTCTTTTTTTTAAAAAAATATATATTTACTTATTTGGTTGCGCTGGGCTTTATTAGTTGCAGCAGGCGGGCTCCTTAGTTGTGGTTCACCGGCTCCTTAATTGCAGCATGCATGTGGGATCTAGTTCCCTGACCAGGGATTGAACCTGGGCCCCCTCTATTGGGAGCGTGGAGTTTTACTATGCCACCAGTGAAGTCCCTTTTTGTTTTGTTTTGTTTTTTAATTGGAGTATAGTTGATTTACAATGTTGTATATATTTTTAATATCTTATGCATTTATATCTTCTAAACGGTTCTTAATGTCTTTTTTTTCCTAAGGCCGTGGTGGTGGAGGCAGTGGCGGTTACTATGGGCAAGGTGGCATGAGTGGAGGTGGATGGCGTGGGATGTACTGAAGCATAACCACCGATACAGAAGTCCTGACGACAGCATCTGGTCTACTAGACTTTCTTACAGATTTAATTTCTTTTGTATTTTAAGAACTTTATAATGACTGAAGGAATGTGTTTTCAAACTATTATTTGGTAAAGCAACAGATTGTGATGGGAAAATCTGTTTTCTGTAGGTTTTATTTGTTGCATACTTTGACTTAAAAAAATAAATTTTTATATTCAAACCACTGATGTTGATACTTTTTATATACTAGCTACTCCTGAGGATGTGCTGCTTTCATAAGATTTGGGTTGATGTATTTTACTATAGCTCTACAAGAAGTAGTTTAGTGTAATCTTAGAGGACAGTGGTTCACCTCTGCATAAACTACAAGTCTTAATAAGCAGACATCTAGAATAGAGCTTGGAAAATAATTAGTGTAACTCTTTAATAATTTCTCCTTGACAATACTGTAAATATAAAACCTTAAAGATGAGTTTAGATGGCTTCAGGAGTATAAATTCAGCTAATTCTATATTATTCTTTTTCAAAAGTCATTTATCAGGCATAGCTCTGAAATGTTAATGATCTAAGAGGTATCTGGATATATGAATATTCATAACTGTGTTACCTGCAGATGGGAGTGTTGAAAGTTTAAATTCTAGCCCTAGATTTTAGAATAAATCCCCTCAGCACTTGACTGACATACCAAAAAAATGTTTCCCAAAAGTGATAGTTGTAAGTTCTCAAAATGTCTTAGACTAAGTTAAGGTTCTCAGTGACATGAGAATTCAGTGCAAGTACAAAGATATTTACCACGGAGTATAATTAATTCTCACAGGTGTATTTTCAGTTTCCAGCCCAATAGTTAAAGCATATGGTTTTTTAATAACTGTATAGATGACTACTTTAAAAAAAAATGTAAGACACAAGTCCATGTCTTGAGAGTCTTGCGATTGGATTTTGCATCTGATATGTTTGGAGTTTTAGAGCCATTGTGTTAAAAAATTATTATATGTAGCAAGGAAAAGGTGCTTTTTTACTTTTAATCCCTTTGATCAATATGGCTTTTTTCCAAATTGGCTAATGGATCAAAATGAAACCTGTCAATGTGAATTCAGTTATTGAACTTGTTACTTGTTTTTGCTAGAAATGTTATTAATGTAATAAATATCATTGTGGGAGATAAGAGTAATGGTGTCTGTCCTAGAATGCTTTGTGTCAGTTACTGATTATAAATCAAATTGGTAGAAGGTACTATGTCTAATTGAAGATTAGATGGAGTGACTAAGGAATGATTTCTGCTTGTTAGAAAAGGCAGCTTGATAACATAAGTGGAGCCTATCAACTGGAGCAATGATTCATCTTACTGCCTCTACTCCCTTAATTACCTATTTAAGTACTAGGCTCATACCACTTTTTTAAAAAAGATGACATGTGCTTTTATTTCCCCAGGATTACCCTATTAAAACGTACGCCTTCTAAAGTGGGCTAATTTTTCAAATCTTTTATTTGTTATATAAAATTCACATTTTAAAACTGCGGATAGAAGAATTACAATCACAATTCCTTGGCACCATGATAGCATTACTGTGGTAGTACTCCTAGATGAGGGAATGGTATGTGAAGTTCACAAAGTACAAATTGACAGCTGTGTAACAAAAAATCCAAAATTAGTAGAATGGTTTTTAGATAACAGTCAAAACAAAATGGAGCAACTTGTATTACTGTTGTAAAAGCCTGCCTACAAAAAGCCCAAATCAATGGCGATGACATGAGTTTTGAGTGGCAAAGAATTTAAAGGGGGACTAAAAATCATGGTTTATTTGTTGAATGAAACCAGCCTTGGAATTTAAGAAAATCACATTTTAAGTTTAAGCACAGTTATAAAAAACAGTATTTGAAATTTTCATTTTTGCTTATTTTCAGCAATCATAAAAATGTTAATCCAATCCCATCAGTACAAAATAGTTCCAAGAATATAATTCATGTCTCAAATATTCCTGTCAGAGCATTAAGGACCACCTATAAATCGGTGTGTCGGTTCTAACTGAACACCGAAAACTGGATTAGGGAGAAGATAAATCCGAAAGTAAAATAATGGTTTCATACTTTGGCAATTTAGAAAATTAAATAATTTTAAACTTCAATGGAAGAATGTACTCTGACGAAACAATCCTATAGAATAAGCAACCCTATCCTACCAGAGAGGGAGGTAGCCATGATTCACTAATGCTCTTAGGAGTAATGTAGATACCTATGACATGTTTAAAAGGTTCTCAGACTTAAAGTGCATGATTTAAATTAGGGTTAAAAGTGGAACCCCAAGTGGTGAGGCTGTTCAGATGGTTAATTATACAAGGGTAACGATTAAATTCTTGGTATGGCAGGGATTAGTGTTTATTGACGTTCATGCTTGAAATAGTTCAAGTATGAATTTAATGGCAGGGCTGAAACTACATCTTTACTCTAGGCCCTGGGTTGGAGGTGCTCAGTAAATGGTAAATATTTTATTCTGTATATATACTGTAGTAGTAGACTGCTACAGTGTAACGCTTCCTAAAAGTTACTGGAATGGAAACGTAATACAGAATTTTTTTACTCAAGACTGTCATATCAAAAGCAAAGTTTTATTGCATTTTAGATTTCTTAAATGCTTAGGGGAGGATCAAATCAGTAGCCTGTAATCCCTGCTACATTTTTTTCTGGGGAAGGGTTGGGTTTATTTATGTTTTGACTTTCAAAGGGGGTGTGAGTCCTCCCTAAGAAATGCATATGGAATTTTAACTTACTTTCAAAATAAAAAGTTTTCAGGCAAAATAATACCTCTGTAACGCACTGTTATCTGAAAGTTATCAGCAAATGTCACATTGACTTTTTTAGAGAAGGCAGGCCTTTTCTAATGCAAAATGGGCAGAGGAAGGCGGAGCAAATAAATATTGTTGAAATCTTACCAAGGTAATGAAAAATGTATTGAAATATAAATACTTCTAAAATGTGTATCTCCAATCTTTCAGAACTGTGAAGCTTTAAAGTGCATTAAGAAAATTACAGGCACCATCAAATATTAGTTTGACAATCTGGAGAATAAAACAATCTGAAGCCCTATTTTTAAGGTCTTTACAAAATAAGGCAAATGTGTTAGCTATGCTATCTGACCTCTCAATGGCATTAAGAAAAGAGTTACATGATTACTACATCAGGAATTAGGATAAAGTTACTGTAAAGCATGCCCTATCAAATTCTTTCTGAGTTACAGTGGGGAAGGAAATGTCAAATTATACAGTTTATAATTCCCGTGAGTTGAATATGTGGAAAGTAAAACTGGTACCAATGCTGTCTGAAAGCTGCTTAAGAAGGACTGTCTGAATACGCTGTATACACGTTCATACATAACATTCATCGTAGGAACTTTTCATACATAAGAATTTAGTTCTGGAGTATTACGGCAAGTTAGATGAGCATCTCTGAATCAGTAATGCATGACAGGAATCACAAACCCGTACTGGCTTTGGTGAAGAAGGCAAAGGCAGTTCGTTGTCAGAGCAAGCATTACAGAAAATTTCCCCACAGTTTCTACAGTGGTGCTAAATAAATGGAAAAATCAGAGAAAAAAATTTTGAGTAAAATTAGAAGCCATATTTGCAACATAACTTTTGGACTCACTTCCTATCTCCCTTACCTTTCTCTTAGAGAGTGAGAATTCCTTTTCACAAAGTTTACAATGTGTTGCTTCTTTGTCTTTCAACCAAACCAGTCCCTAGTAGGAAAAATACAAATATTAATGCTCAAGTTGGTAACTAAAAGTTACATGTGAAAATATTTTCAACCAAGAGCATTTTATAGGAATAGATATGTAGATAAACCAAAAATGAGTCCTTTCTTTGACAGATATACTGAAATAGTTGTAGATTTAACACGTGTGGAATTTGCTTCAAAATAATCTGGGTGAGGAAGAAGGGATGTGGGTTGAATATAAATAAAGCAAGGTTGGCCATATATTGATAAATAGTGAAACTGGGTCATGGTTCATTTTATTCTTTACAACAGAATATTTGAACATTTCCATGACAAATGTTTTTAACAAAAATCTATTATGGATAGTAATTCTCTTTAAGGAAAGAACCCTAGTATGCCTACATCGTTGGAAACGCCTCATAGATTAACTGTGTGGTTTCCTTTACTCATAGAACTACCTGTTAGATCTGTGGGAAAGAACTACAAGACAGAGTTGCCAAGTAAACTATGAAAAACGTAACAGTCAAACTTTTTGTCTTAGGTATTGGCATATCCCAATGATCTGTACTGTTCTAGGGTGTGATGGCTTAGGAGTGAATATGATTTGAACCTAATACATTTTTAGAGGGTGTCAAATTCAGAATCGGGCAGAGCCATCTCCTGACCCTAAACATGGTCCTAAAGTAAATCGCTTGAGGAAATTGGATCCCAGAGATTACAGGTGGGGAATTTTGAAGTGTGTCCATATTTCACTGGAGATCAAAGAAGCCTAACTAAAAGAATTGTGGGCTGACTCACATGATAACTTCTTTTTGAGAGGGCTATTTTATCTTGAAGATTATGAGTTTGGAGGAACTAAGGTGATTGGCAGTGAAAAGAATCAGAACGTGAAATTCCTTAAAATTTATTGACTTAAGTAACTTTGTGTTACACATAATTAAAAAAAAGAACGCTTTACACTTAAAAAAAGTAAAGAACCCTAAAGAATATCCAGTCCAAAAACACTTAAGGATAAATTTTCATTATGTGAAATGCATGAGTCTGGCATTATGTATATATACCTTATATACAGCAAATCCACAAAATTTGAAGAGATTTTGGAAATCAGATTACTGAGTTCGTTATTTTAGGTAAGACTTCACCTTAAATTCAGTTCTACACTGCTATTAATTTCCCTCACCTTCTGTAACTCACAAATTTAATAGTTACTATGTAAACTTTAGTGGCAAATATAAGTAGTGTTGAACAGGTGGAAGTTAACTTGATACCTAAAATTTCTAACTTGACCCATTCTTTCTTTGTGGTTGTTGTTTATTTAAACTGAAAACAATTATTGAAGAATTTGGAGGGAAAATTTTGACCCATTCTTAACTAACCAAGCTCTTGGCTAGAAAAAGCATTTTTCTCCCTATGAAAGCAACTTTGTTAGGTGGTGCCCATTTTATTTCGGGAAGACCTAAGTGAAAGAGGAGTCCTCTGCTTCTGATTAATCTCATCACATCTCCCTTTCAGAAACAGCCCAGGCTAAGCTACATTGCCACTGCTTCCAAAGAACCAAGTATATCTGATTACCACTTGGGAGATGGAACAAGTGCCACCTACAACAGTGTACCTCTAAGGCATAAGACCTTTACCAGCTAATGAGAGAAAAATCTTCCAAGCAGAAGAGCCAACAGACATTATTTCTCAAAGGCCTGAGTTGTCTTGAAAGCCTTTTCTACCTGACAGAATTCTTTGAAGAAAGTGAGACGAGGACTAAGTATTCACAGATCAAGGTCACAAGGTTAATATCAGCTGTTTTTATTTCACAGTCTTAATAACCAGCAGCTGTTATCTGATATAGCAGAGGTAAGACAAATGGTGTTGGGTTACTGCACTTCAGGCAGTCTAAGGCTCCTTAGAACACAGGATTGTAAGAAGTGAAGGTTTAAAAAAAAAAAGAAAGAAAGAAAAGAAAAGGGAAAACCTAGACAGCTCATATCAGACACACCAGCAGAGTCATATGACTTGAATCGTGGAATTTTTTTTTAAAGTAAGATGGGGCCGTAAAGATAATTCAATCCAACTTGAAGAACACCATAAAAAGGAAAGTGATTTGCCAAATGTCCCAAAGCCACCTAGTGGAAGCAACTTTGCTTCCTGCCCAGCTATATTTGTAAGGGATGGAGAGCCTGATGTGAAGCAGATTTCCAAGCAGTATCATTTGGTTCAGAAGTAACCTTCTGACATCAGGGTTGAGCTTCCAACTTTATTTCCAGACTTATTTTAATTTTAATTTGACTGAACTTACCCTGCCCCTCTCCCAAAGAGAAAAGCTGTACACTGTAGGTTAAACCTAGTGTATTAGCTGGACGGGACCTCAGAGATCAGCACCTTCAAGCTTTCATTTTACAGATTAAGAAAACTTGAGACCCAGACAGCTGAAGTAGCTTCCTCAACGAAACAAAGCTGTTCACAAGCAGAGCAAAAACTAGAAGGGGGCAAGCTATTGCTCGGCAAACAAATGGCTATTTTTCTCTGCCCAGTTCCAGAATGTCAGCCACCCAGCTTGAATCCTCCAAACAGGATATTAGAGGATCCTTCTCTAGAGAACGTCAGCTGCCCCAGAGAGGAGTCTTGTAGGTACTAACATTGAGAAAGGATACCATCAGTTCGGTAGTTAACAGATTTCTCTATGCTTGAGGCCTACCAGTCTATTACAACCCACCCCCATCCACCTAACCAACACACACAGGGCTTCCAAGATTTTTTTTGTGCTTTTTATTGAAATTGGGAGATCATCCAACATTTGAGGAATGATTGGGGCATGAGGTACTCCAACCAAAGGACAAACCCAAGAATGGAATTCAGAAGAAACAGAAAGGCAGTAGCAAAAGAAAACTTTAAAGAAACTATAATGAATATCCCCAGAGATAAAATAACAGGATGCTATTTTAAAAAGGAAAAATGAGTGAATAAAAGCCTGCTGAGGGACTTCCCTGGTGGCACAGTGGTTAAGAATCCACCTACCAATGCAGGGGACACAGGTTCGATCCCTGGTCCGGGAAGATCCCACATGCCACGGAGCAACTAAGCCTGTGCGCCACAACTACTGAGCCTGCGCTCTAGAGCCTGTGAGCCACAACTAAGCCCGCATGCCACAACCACCGAAGCCCGTGTGCGCCTAGAGCCCGTGCTCTGCAACGAGACAAGCCACCGCAATAAGCCTGCGCACCACAACTAAGAGTAGCCCCCGCTTGCCGCAACTAGAGAAAGCCCGCACACAGCAACAAAGACCCAACAGAGCCAAAAATTAATAAATTAATTTAAAAAAAAAGAGCCTGCTGAATATTAAAAATATGGTAGCAGAAATAAAAAAGTCTCACAGAAGGCTGAACCTGAATCCAACCAAGCCTTTCGATTTAATTTCCAGTTTACAGGCTTAAAAGGGGATAGAGTAACAAATTTAAGACTACTATGAACAAGCAATCAGATAAAATCTGAAATGTGAGAAACTGTAGGACAGCTGTTCCAGACCCATCAACTGGACAATAGCAAGGACCAAAAAAAAAAAAAAAAAACAAAGTCACATATAAATCCATTTTCATACATATAAAAACAGGGAAGGGACTTCCCTGGTGGCGCAGTGGTTGGGAGTCCACCTGCCAATGCAGGGGACACAGGTTCGAGCCCGGTTCGGGGAAGGTCCCACATGCTGCGGAGCAGCTGGGCCCGTGTGCCACAGCTGCTGAGCCTGTGCTCTGGAGCCCGCGAGCCACAACTACTGAGCCCACGTGCTGCAACTACTGAAGCTCGTGTGCCTGGAGCCCGTGCTCCGCAATGAGAGAGGCCGCTGCAGGGAGAGGCCCACGCACTGCAATGGGGAGTGGCCCTCGCTCGCCGTGACCGGAGGGAGCCTGTGTGCAGCAACGAAGACCCAACGCAGCCATAAATAAATTAATTAATTAATTAATTTTAAAAAAAACCAACGGAAATCTGGATAATATTTTGTTAAAGCTAGACATGAATGATAAAACTATAAGAAAAACAACATAATGATTAACGAAAAATAGAGGACTGTTACTATAGGGAGGGGAATGCAATCAGGGAGCACACATGTTCTATTATAAGCTAAAACAGAGTATGCCAGTGTTTTTAAGTTATACTATATGTGTCCTCTTTTGCATATATGATATATATTTAACAGAGAAAAAATTTTAGACTTTAAGAAATGACAGTTGGGCAGACATCCCTACGTATCTCCTAAAAAAAATGTGAAAGCAGAATAAAGGCATAGATTCATAAAATCTTTATCTTCACTCACCATTTTCTAGGAGGCTACTAAAGGAAGCATTGCCTAGTGGGGATTCCCTGGCAGTCCAGTGGTCGGGACTCCACGCTCTCACTGCAGAGGGCCAGGGTTCAATCCCTGGTGGGGGAACTAAAATCCCACAAGCCATGTGACGTGGCCAAAAACAACCCAAAAACAGTTGAAAGAACGAATGGCAGCAAAGGGAAATGCCAGGACAAGAGTGAACAGACCAGGGACTTCCTTGGTGGCGCAGTGGTTAAGAATCTCTGCCAATTCAGGGGACACAAATTCAATCCCTGGTCTGGGAAGATCCCACATGCCGCGGAACAACTAAGCCCGTGCGCCACAACTACTGGAGCCTGCATGCCTGGAGCCCCTGCTCCACAACAAGAGAAGCAACCACAGTGAGAAGCCCGCGCACCGCAACAAAGAGTAGCCCCCACTAGTGGCAACTAGAGAAAGCCCACGCGCAGCAACAAAGACCCAACGCAGCCAAAAATAAATAAATAAAATAAATAAATTTATTTAAAAAAAAAAAAAAAGAAAAAGGGTGACCAGACCAGACAGGAGCAGTAAAGCAGAGACTCCAGGAGGGATGACTCCGACAGAAAAAGAAAACTAACCAATTACCCGATTCATTTTACCATGTGAAAACCTTTTATCAAGAAGCACTTTACAGAATTGTTTGAAAGTATAAGAAAAGTCTGATGCTCAAATACAACAAAACTTAAAGGGGCAGGTAGGGGGAGAGTAAATATTAACTCCAGAGGAAATAAAAAGTAGTTCAAGAAAGAAAATATAATTGCAATATACTACCTGGCCCAGCAAGGAACAATATTTAAATAGTCATAATAAAGAATACACAGTAAATAAATGTCACAAAAACTTTTACTTAATTATACTGGGAGGGCAGTGAAGAGAAGACAGACCAGGGTGAGAGTGAACAAAACTCCTCATCCACCATGCTGATGAGGCAATAGATAGGTCTGAATAGTACTTAAGAAACAGGGGAATAAATACCAGAAGAAACAACTAAAGGAATTAAAAGTAACCCCCTTCTGGTGGCAGGAACTGGGGTGGATAAGGGACAAGAGGGTGAAAACAAGAGACTGCTTCCATTTTTTTTTTTTGAAGTCTTCCTAGTACAATTTGACTTTTTAAATTACTTTCATGTAACACTTTGATAAACCAAATGGGTAGCTTGTGTAGTAGGAAGCCATCTGTCACTGAAGTACTCACACAGGGACTATATTTTCTCCTGTGCTGTAAAGAGATTCTTGCATCCAGATACATTCAGAACCATATACTAATAAACTGTACCAAATCACTTTCACATACATTAACCTACTCAATATTCAAAGCAACCTTATGCAAAATCATAAGCCAATTTCAGAAGAGAAAACTGAGACTCCATGGGGATATGTGACTTGATGAAGGTCAAAAACTAGTAAGTAATAGACTAGCACAGGAATTTAAGGATTATCAAATTCAAAGGCAATTTCACTCTATCATGCCACACTTTGTAGGAAAGTGGACAAAATTATTTCCAAGGTCATTTCCAACATGAGGAATTTTAATAATGTGTTCTAGAGGTATAGGGAAGAGATGGACCCCATCATACAAGCTCCCCATTCACTGCTTCTGCCTCTATATATCCCAGGATTCAATAATAGTACACAGGGCCTTACCTTTATTGGAGACTTTCACATATATCCATACCTTCCTACTTGAGGAAAATACTTACACTCACCTGTAATGCTTTGTTGGCTTCTTTTATATCTTCTATTTTAAGTTTTGATCTAAAAAGATTATAAATAGGTCCAAATTTCAGTACACATTTTAAAATATAGAACATCTAGTAATTCATTAGAAAGGTATTGAATTTTCATAGGATATAAAATGGTATATACTATATTATTCTAATGATCTTCTTTGGCTAGTAGGATTATATTTAATATTTTCCTATATTTCCAAAATGTCCTAAAGCAAAAATAGTTTTGAGATTTAAAATTTACTTTTTTAAAGAAAGAATATTGGGCTTCCCTGGTGGCGTGGTGGTTAAGAATCCGCCTGCCAATGCAGGGGACATGGGTTCGAGCCCTGGTCCGGGAAGATCCCACATGCCATGGAGCAACTAAGCCCGTGAGCCACAACTACTGAGCCTGCGCACCTAGAGCCTGTGCTCCGCAACAAGAGAAGCCACCGCAACGAGAAGCCCGGGCACCGCAACAAAGGGTAGCCCCCGCTCGCCGCAACTAGAGAAAGCCTGCGCACAGCAACGAAGACCCAACGCAGCCAAAAATAAATAAATAAATTTATAGGGGCTTCCCTGGTGGCGCAGTGGTTGAGAATCTGCCTGCTAATGCAGGGGACACGGGTTCGAGCCCTGGTCTGGGAAGATCCCACATGCCACGGAGCAACTAGGCCCGTGAGCCACAATGACTGAGCCTGCGCGTCTGGAGCCTGTGCTCCGCAACAAGAGAAGCCACGATAGTGAGAGGCCCGCGCACCGCGATGAAGAGTGGCCCCCGCTTGCCGCAACTAGAGAAAGCCCTCGCACAGAAACGAAGACCCAACATAGCAATCAATCAATCAATTAAAAAAAAAAAAAAAGTTCCTCATTTCCTCCTCTTCCCCCTTTAAAATAAATAAATAAATTTATAAATTAAAAAAAAAAGAAAGAATATTGGTGTTTTCATGTGGTTATGACTACTAATGACAGCTATCATTTATTGTAGGCTTATGATGTACCAGACACTATGCTATAAACTTTGCATGCATAATGTCATTTAGTCTTCAAAAACACTTATAAAGATGAAAAAAGTGAGGCCTGCTGAAGTTCAGGTGGTAACTGGGGAAGCCAGAATTCAAACCCTGGTCCTCTGAGACCCCAAAGCCGACAGGTTAACCATTATGAACACTATTTCTCTAGCAGATGCAAAAGAGTGGTAAGTGAGAGTGGAAATATTAAGGAAGATATAATTGTGATAGTTTTTTACCTCTTGAAAATACATGTTAACATACAGACTATAAGTAACAATATTTAATTATCTGTGATCCCACTACCCAGAGATGATAATCTCTAAATATCAATGAGTATGTGTATTTCAAATGGAAAAATTATTTACAGTTTCCTACAAGACTTAACAATATATCCTGAAAGGATTAGAGCTACTGACTTGTTATTAACTATCTGCCACATCATTATATTAAATAGTTACATGGTATACCATGAAAAAGAATATGAAGTATGTAGTTTATATAATTAACCAGTGCTGAACTTTCAACCTGTTTCAAATTTCTTTGCCACAAAATTGTTCATTAAAGTTGAAATGACCAAAACATTTGTATTATTTTTCTTAGGATAACAACTTAGAAATGAAATTACTGGATCAAAAGGTACATAAAATACTAAAGTCTCTGCTACTGAAGCAGAACATTAGGAAACTTGCTTTGCCCTACAAATGCTCTTTGTTCCAAGACATAGAAACAAAGTGTTAGTCTTTTATCTGGCGCATAATGACTCTTACAGTGGGAATAATCAATGTAAAATTACACAGTATAAAAATATTAACAGAGTAATCAAATTTTCTTGGCTGAATTCACATCTACAAAATGTATCCAAGGAAAATTGATGCTGGAGGGAATTTTGGCCAAAACAGTAACTGCTATATAGAAAAACTGAGTAAGGAATAAAAGAGCTTACTTAATGGCATTCACTACAGAAATACTTTCTATATGAAAATTTACTGGTGTTGATATATTTCTGGTTAAAATGCCTCTATTCACAAATATGGACTCTAAAAAGCTTGCTCCCTTCTGATGCGAATTGCCAAAGTACCTAAAGAAAAAGAGTATCAGTTACAGTTCCAATAAACACAATGTACAAGAACACCTTTTCCTTGTCCTAGACAAGGAACAGATGTCTATATTATTCATTTTAATTAAATTCTATTCAGAAATATGTATTTAAGTTTGTGAAAGTATTTGACCACAGCATGAAAACAGCATAGAGAAGGGTCAAAATAAAACATGAGAATGTAATAAATGTGATACAATTATGACACTATAGGAAAACATCCATAAATTATACAAGCCTCTGATAATCCTGAAACCCCTCCTTTGAGGAAAAAAAATCTGTAAGTCTCTTTATATGGAAAGAATAGCATTTACAGAATACTACATTTGGAAGAGTCCTGGTAATTTCCTTTTTAAACTAAGTTTTCATCCTTGGAATTTAAGCCTCAATGAGGATAAGGGAAAAGCTGGTTTTCCTCCTTCAGGTATTCTAAACTGTCAGTCATTATGACACAGATTAGTCTAGATTTTCTTACTTGAATATTTCATCCTAATATTTCATATGTTCCATGTTTTCTTCAAATATGAACAGTTCAAGTTTATTTCATTTCTTTAATCCTCAAATTAGATAGTCTATCTACTACAATTATAACTTATTCAGAATAATAATTAACATTTAAAGCCTTTTAAGGGACTTCCCTGGTGGCGCAGTGGTTAAGAATCCACCTGCCAATTCTTGGGACATGGGTTCAAGACCTGGTCCGGGAAGATTCCACATGCCACGGAGCAACTAAGCCCGTGAGCCACAACTACTGAGCCTGCGCTCTAGAGCCTGCGCGCCGCAACTACTGAAGCCCGTGCGCCTAGAGCCCGTGCTCCACAACAACAGAAGCCACTGCAATGAGAAGCCCACGCACGGCAATGAAGAGCAGACCCCGCGTGACGCAACTAGAGAAAGCCCGTGCAGAGCAACGAAGACCCAACGGAACCAAAAAAAAAAAAGTGCTCTTATAAAAAAATAAAATAAAATAATAAAGCCTTTTAAAATCTACCAAAATTTCTCTTATAAGAATCCTTCAATAAGAAACCAATTAAGAGTAAATATTTATTAAAAGTATTTTTCTAATTAAAATTAATCATTTACATTTAAAATTGCTGGTTCAGAAAGTAAGCACGGGAAAGTAACTTTCAGATCCATCCTGCTCATCTTACAGACACGAAAACTGATATTCTGCTTGCGATGAGGAAAGGCACTGTGCTAGGTGCCTTCCCATACTTATTCTGTTAATCAGAAAAAGAACCCTATACGGATTTTATAACTCTCCAATTTACAAATGGAGAAATGGGCCTAAAGCGGTTAAATAAACAGCCCTAAGTCACACAGCTGATAAACCGTAGGAGGGATACTTTATCCTGTGAGTGTTATTAATGAATACTAATTTTTAAATTTAGTCACAGATTTTTTAAAAATATTTGTTTTATTTATTCATTTTATTTATTTCGTTGTGCCAGACCTTGGTTGCAGCACATGTGCTCCTTAGTTGTGGCCAGCAGGCTCCTTAGTTGTGGCATGCGAAATCTCAGTTGTGGCATGTGAAATCTCAGTTGTGGCATGCAGGTGGGATCTAGTTCCCTGACCAGGGATCGAACCTGAGCTCCCTGCATTGGGAGTGCCGAGTCTTAACCACTGCACCACCATGGAAGTTCCTAGTCATTGCTTGAAAATACAGATCTTGAATGGTAAGCTTAAAAACTATTTTCTGAAATATTAGTTTTCCCTTTTAACAAAATTAAATGTTTCATATTATTCTGTATGACCTTCCGCCTCCCAACCCCATTTTATTTAAAAAAAATTTTTTTTTGACTGCACCGTGTGGCACGCGGGACCTTATTTCCCTGACCAGGGATGGAACCCGTGCCCACAGCAGTGGAAATGTGGAGTCCTAACCACTGGACCACCAGGAAATTCCAACCCCATTTTAAATAACACCCAAATGGTCTACATAAAGCCAATTCTGGTAAATTAGGAGCAAAGGTTGAAGTATTGGTCCAAACTCTGTCCCTCATCATCAACAAATTTTTCTTTTTTATTCTTGTCTGAAGGTGACTCACAGCAATGGCTAAATTAGTCATGCTGCTAATTTACCTCCAAAGGTTTATTTAGCACCTCAGAAATATCTTTTCTCTTGACATAAAGAAAAAAGACAATGAAATGTGCACACAACAAATTTTTAAAGAGATCATCAGGGACTTCCCTGGGAGTGGTCCAGTGGTTAAGACTCTGCGCTTCCACTTCAGGGGGGTGCGGGTTCGATCCCTGGTCAGGGAACTAAGATCCCACATGCGGCCATGTGGCAAAAAAAATTAAAGAGAACATCATTCTGTGTATTAGGGAAGAATTTGTTTTTGCTTAATTTCAACCTGATAACAGTCATAGGAGTAGGAGGATAAAGAGGAAGGCCAAAAGTGTTTCAGCAGATAAGCAGGTACAAATACTCTTAGGGGCCAATGGTCTCTTCTCCAGCCCTGATTAAATTCTTATCACAACAGAAGAGAACCAGAGTTGAGGAAGGATAAAATACGTTCTGACTCAAAAGTGGCCCTATCCATGTCTTAGAGACTATGGTTTCAGAAACAGTAAAGGAAAGCTAATAAATCTGAAACATAAAAATTCAAACATCAGCAAGGAAAAAACATACATATCAAAAATGAAACTAGGGCTTCCCTGATGGCACAGTGGTTAAGAATCTGCCTGCCAATTCAGGGCACATGGGTTTGAGCCCTGGTCCAGGAAGATCCCACATGCCGTGGAGCAACTAAGCCCATGCGCAACAACTACTGAGCCTGCAGTCTAGAGCCCACAAACCACAACTACTGAAGCCCACGCACCTAGAGCCCGTGCTCCGCAACAAGAGAAGCCACCACAATGAGAAGCCCGCGCACCACAACGATGAGTAGCCCCCACTCGCTGCAACTAGAGAAAGCCCGCACGCAGCAACGAAGACCCAACGCAGCCAAAAAATAAATTAATTAAAAAAATATATATATATAAATGAAGCTAAAAGACAACAGACAAACTGGGAAAAAAAGATGTACACTTGTACAACAAATAATTTACAAAGACCCCATAAGAAAAAGATGAACAATCAACCAAAAACAAAAAATGTGCAAAGGATACGAACAGGCACTTTACAGAAAATAAAATACAAATACAAATGGAACACAAATTTAGATGCTTAACCCTGTTCATAGTTAAAGAAATACAAATCAAAACACTTAAGATTTTCACCTGTCAGACTGGCAAAAACAGGCACTCTCTCCTACTACTGGAGGGGGTCTAACATCAGAGACGGTAGGTAATCTGGCACTAACAAAATCTTTTTTAATTAATTAATTTATTTTTAAAAAATAAATTTATTTATTTATTTATTTATTTATTTATGGCTGCATTGGGTCTTTGTTGCTGTGCGCAGCTTTCTCTAGTTGCAGTGCGCGGGCTTCTCATTGCGGTGGCTTCTCTTGTTGTGGAGCACAGGCTCTAGGCGCGCGGGCTTCAGTAGCTGTGGCTCATGGGCTCTAGAGCGCAGGCTCAGTAGTTGTGGCATACAGGCTTAGTTGCTCCATGGCATGTAGGATCTTCCAGGACCAGGGCTTGAACCCGTGTCTACTGCATTGGCAGGCGGATTCTTAACCACTGCGCCATCAGGGAAGCCCCTTTTTAAATTTATTTTTATGTTTTTATTATGTAAGTCTCAGGTATATAGCATTATATTTCAAAACCTGTACACACTCCAGAGTGATCACCACCAAAAGTCTAGTTACCATCCATCGCTATAATCAAAAAATCTAAATTCTTTTGGCCAGCGATCACCTCTAGGAACTTACTCTTCAGATATACACATTAAAGTATATCAAGGGACTTCCCTGGTGGTCCAGTGGTTAAGAATCCGCCTTCCAATGCAGGGGACATGGTTCAATCCCTGGTCGGGGAACTAAGATCCCACATGCTGTGGGGCAACTAAGCCCTCACGACGCAACTACTGAGCACGTGGGCCACAACTAGAGAGCCCACATGCTGCAACTACAGAGCCCACACGCTCTGAAGCCTGCACGCCACAACTAGAGAGCCCATGCACTGCAACTACTGAGACCATGTGCCACAACTAGAGAGAAGCCCGCATGCCGCAACGAAGATCCCGCATGCCGCAACTAAGACCCAACACAGACAAAAATAAAATAAATAAATAAATATTTTAAAAAAGAAGGTATATCAAGATATATCAACACACACGTACAAGGACACAGAAGCATGTTATAAAATAAAAAAATTATAAACAATGTCAATTAAAGCACATTCATCCTATGGAATATCTTTATGTAATGATATGAAAAAACCTCTAACTCATTCTTTTTTTTTAACTCATATTCTTAAGTAAAAAACAAACAAACAAACAAAAAAAACCTACCACACACACACACACAAACCAGCAAACTTCAAAAGAATATGCATACAGTGCAGTTACACAGGGATTAGGTATGCAGTCAGTATACAAGGGAAAAATTTAGTAGTCAAAAAAACCCTTGAGGGCTTCCCTGGTGGCACAGTGGTTGAGAATCTGCCTGCCAATGCAGGCGACACGGGTTCGAGCCCTGGTCTGGGAAGATCCCACATGCCACGGAGCAACTGGGCCCGTGAGCCACAATTACTGAGCCTGCGCGTCTGGAGCCTGTGCTCCGCAACAAGAGTGGCCGCGATGGTGAGAGGCCCGCGCACCGCAATGAAGAGTGGTCCCCACTTGCCGCAACTAGAGAAAGCCCTCGCACAGAAACGAAGACTCAACACAGTCATAAATAAATAAATAAATAAATAAAAGAACGTGAATTTCTTTAAAAAAAAAAAAAAAAAAAAAAACCTTGAAAATTACTGCTCAAAATAACATTGAGCAGTAATTTTCATGCAAACTATACTTTGAGAATCAATGAACCAGAATAAAGGAAAAAGGAAAACAACGAAATTCTGAATTCAGCTATCTGGACACCTAAATGATCATGCCTTTAACACAACTATAAAGTCTCTAGTATTGAGTAGGAGATGGGTGAAAAGTAATACACATTCCTTGTTTTACTATTCTAACCTGTTTTAATATTAAACCTTTATGATCTTAAATAAATGTACATATATTTTTTGTTGTGGGGATTGTTCACCGTAGAGTCCCTAGCACTTAGAATAGTGCCTGGCACATAGTATTTGTTGGATGAATAAATGGAAAATGAGCACCTGGTCTGGCTCAAAATGATCAATGAATGGATGCCAGATTAGAATAAAAATCTTGCTTATTGATATCACAATGCAAATTGTGCTTTGTAAAAACAAAAACATCTTTATCTTTTTGAGAGCTGGTATTTCCTTTTGTGGTTTTAGGGAACTACTCTTTTTTTTTTTTTTTGGCTGCGCCTCACAGCATGCGGGATCTTAGTCCCCTAACCAGGGATCATACCCGTGTCCCCTGCATTGGAAGCACAGAGTCTTAACCACTGGACTACCAGGGAAGTCCTAGGGAACTACTCTTTACTATGCCCTTGGTAATTGTTCTCAAGACTTCCTAATGGAATCCCAACTTTAGCAATTAAGTCTCCATTCCAGTATGATTTCTATTCAGTTTAATTATTACAAAAGATATATATGACATATATATACAGCTAATCATATCCATATATATAATGAAATCCTCATATATAGATTTGTTCAGAGGTTAGCTAACTTTGGGGATTGATACTTGGGAGGAGGGAGGCAAATGTTTATTTTATACCTTTTGGTGCTCTTTGTCTTTTTTTGGCCGCGCTGCTCATGGCATGCGGGATCTTAGTTCCCTGACCAGGGATCGTACCCGCGTCCCCTGCATTGGAAGCACAGAGTCTTAACCACTGGACCGCCAGGGAAGTTCCCTTTTGGCGCTCTTTGAATTTTCTAACCATATAAAACATCAAAGGGATTTATATAGGTGATAGGCTTATGGGTCATTGTGGCTTTCTTTTACTTTTCTGTATTAAAAAAAATGACACTATTTTTTTTTTAATGTGACAGTGGTACATTCAATACTAAATTAAACCCTCCAGCGTTTACCCTAGATAGTTGACAATATGTTCAATCAGGGCACAAAGATGAAGCTAATCCAAAACACAGACCATGTGGAACAAGGAGGAAAATGTGAGAAAGAACGCCGTTTCTCCTTCTTGTCTTCATAGAAACCCAGTAACACTTCATTGTGACAGAACTAACCACACTGTATGAAGTCAAGCCTCAACTCCAGACGGCATCAAACACCATTCACTTTTCACAATGCTGGCTCCTTCTCAGAACAGTCTGAAAAAGATCTCTCCAGATATTTCGAAAATTTGACTTTTGTTCTGAGAAAAATATATTAAATGAACTTCTGAATTCTCTGATTGGAAGAAATTAAACAAGAGTCTTAGATTTCATCTACTGGAAAATGTTTAGAGCTAACACTTACTATAATGAACATAACTTTAAAAAAAATCTCTCCAATCCACACCCTTATTTGTTAATCTTTAAAGTTTTTGTTTGGCTTTGTTTTTAATAGCTCATATCTTTCTATTTTATATTTAAACTTTTCTGTCTACTTGGTTTGGCACACTCATAACTTAATAAGAGTCAATGACTACTTAGTTGGAGGAAAAAAGAGAAATTACTCGCTAAGTTTGTTGCCAAGTTCTTGAAGAGCTTGCTCCTGTTCGTGATATATTTTTTTCAACTGGTGATTTTCATCCTGGAGGTGAAGGAACTCCTTCAAAACAATAAAAGACAGAAAATGCAATTTAAAAGAAACAAACTCCACACTGCATACATGCAATTAAAGGATAGGAATGTATCCTTCAGCTTTTCATAAAAAATAGCTGCTCTAAAAAAACCAAAAAGCTGCTCTATCAACTATCAGCTATTTTCCATTCATTTAATCTCCTTACTGATATTTTTAAAGATGACCAGTATACTCTGTTTCCTTGGTATAAATGTAAATTATTATTTGATTCTCTTTTTAAATAACTTAACTGTCATCAAGATAGAATTTTTAAAGTTTTACCACCATTATTTACTTTTTTAAGACTAATGATTTGTTGGGTCTCATTTCTAAGATGAGATAAGGTGTCCTTCTCCTTTTGAAGATCTTCTTGCAAAGTTTGCCTCCATTCCTTCTCAATCTTCAGATCGGTTTCCAGTTGCACCCTTGAATGACAAATAATACAGAGAAGTTCAGTGTTATTTCTCACATGACGGTTGTATGCATTCTTCATTAACAGCATCTCTTTGGTTGATTACTTTCACCTTTGTAATGCAATTCTTCAGGTAGTTTCTTTCACAAATATTTTTTAGAAAACAAGTTCAGTAGCACAGGGTTTTCAGATCTCAACGTCTCAGTTAATTTGTCAATCACAAAAACCTCTTGCTAAATGACAATTTGTCATTTATTAACTCTGTATACATAAATGCTGTATAAGCATGGAAAATGCCTGGAAGGGCACACCATACTAGTAAGACTGGTTATATCTTAGAAATGGAACCATGTTCTGGGCCATGAGAAAATTTTTACCACAAACTAATGAAAAGTATTGTTCTGATATAAGGATTACAGCAACCACGAAATCAATTCAACATCAGAAACAGAAAAATCAGCCCTGGTGCCAAGTGCTACTTTGCAGATTACTGTTGGAAGCTGACCCATTACAGTACAGAGCTAAGACCAGGGAGACACTAGAGGAAAATCCACACTGCCTGAAAATGCCAGCTCACATTTGAAAGCTCTATTTCATCATTCAAACAACAGGTGCTAGCTGGAAAAACAAAAGTAGTCAACTTCTTACATTTTAGGAAACTCCCCCAAAATAATTCCAATAATTATTGCTCATAAGTAGTTGTAACAGGTGAGGTATATACTAATAATGCAATAGTTCCTAATACTATACATTTTAAATTATAATGTTATGTCATAATATTGAGAATATCACCGTATTACATTATATTAATTTTTTGTTAATGATTACTTTTGTTTCCTCATAAAGTTAGCATTTCCATCTACAGCCCAATTATTTTCAGTGAAGCAATTTTAGATTTTATAATTAAGGTTGAAGAGACAAGATACCTCAAAATGGAATTTACAAATTGTTGATAAATACCATTTCACCACAAATTTAAAAGGGATACAGAGGGACAGGTATATGCTACTAACACTGAAGTAAGCAAAGTACAGAGTGAGTGCATTGTTGAGTGGCTGCATCATCCAGAATCAGAAAAAACTGAGTGAAAAAGCAAAGGAAAAATTTTGTTTTTAAGTTATTTTAAATATATTGTCAAAACACATGTTGACCACCAAGGGCAGAAACCATGAAGGGAAAAAAAAGGGAAAACAGAACTATATAAAAATGTAAAACGCCTAAATGAAAAAAACCACTATGAACAAAGTTTAAAAATAAACTATAGGGCTTCCCTGGTGGCGCAGTGGTTAAGAATCCGCCTGCCAATACAAGGGACACGGGTTCAAACCCTGGTCCGGGAAGATCCCACATGCTGCGGAGCAACTAAGCCCGTGCGCCACAACTATTGAGCCTGTGCTCTAGAGCCCGCGAGCCACAACTACTGAAGCCTGCGCGCCTAGAGCCCGTGCTCCACAACAAGAGAAGCCACCGCAATGAGAAGCCCGCACACCGCAAAGAGGAGTAGCCCCCACTAGCAACAACTAGACAAAGCCCGTGAGCAGCAACTAAGACCCAACGCAGCCAAAAATAAATTAATTAATTTTTTAAAAACACACACAAAAAAACTATAAACTTAGAAAACATTTTCACTGTATGTGAAAAACCCACAGTAAACACATAAAGAGCTCTTATATAAATAAATATTAAGAAACTGAACACCACAGAGGAAAAACTAGAGGCTATGAACTGGCAATTCACAAAATAAAGAAATACAAAAGGCTATTACTAGTAATCAAAGATATGCAAACTCAAACAATAAAGCACAATTTTTCAGGCTAAATGATTCCTTTAGGTTAACTGAGATACGATACTGTAGACCTACAGTAACTGATATGATACAATGTCCATAATGTAGTAAATACAATAAACAAGATACTAAAGAGCATGTAGCATGATCCTCTTTCTATTGATAAAAAGCAAAAAATATCTATGCATACCCAAAAAGAATGTTCATCATAATGTTAGAAAAAGGTATATCCAGGGAATTCCCTGGCGGTCCAGTGGTTAGGACACCGTGCTTCCACTGCAGGGGGCTTGGGTTTGATCCCTGGTTGGGGAACCAAGGTTCCCTCATGCCACGAGCGCAGCCAAAAAAAAAAAAAAGGTATATCCCATTTTTATCTTCTGCACTTTTCCCCATATTTTCTTACATTTGGTCAACGGGATGTAATGTTTTCATAATCAGAAACCAAAAAAAGTTATTTCCATTTTAGGTGAAAAAATGGAATTTGTTTTTCTTGGACAAAGTCCCAATTGCCTATTTCTACAGAAACAGTTCCAATTTTTCTGAGACATCAGGGATCCCCTTGATCTCCAAATTGTTAACATGTTTATGCTCTACTAAAATGGCACCCAATGAGAAATGAAATTACTTTCACAGTTTCAGCAGGGACAAACATCTTCTCTCCACATCTGTACCCAAGACCTACTGAGTAGGTTAGCCCTACAGGGAAGGACCAGGTCCCTGGAGCATTATTTGGGTCATCCTTTGGGCAGGGATCAAATAAAGGCAACATTGTAGAATTAATATCAGACTTGTCTTACCTACCCTTTTGTCAAACTCTAGAAAAGTGATTCAGTAACACGGAGTACTGAAGTTTCAAGATTGTATTCTATTGACTGGCAAAGTGTCCCAGTCTTGCTTTTCACATTTTTCCATTTCGCAGGGTACAGGAACTTAAACAACAAAACCCTTGGCACCATTAATAAACTTGATGACTTAAATGTTCTTTGTGATTTCTGTTGCCAAGGGAGTCCTGAAAGCGCTTCTGTGAAAGTCTTTAAGAGAAAATGTTTGTTTGCCGAGTGGTGGGTTTTTTCTGGGGGGGGGGGGGGGGGGAGGGGGTGGGGGGGCGTGTGTGAGTTTTAGTTTCACAATTTACAAATGACGTAAGTTTCCAACCAAGGTAATACTCCCTGGCCTAAAGCCTTATTCTATATACCAATTTCTCAAAATGTTATTTTTGTGGCAGATTTAAAAGGAATTTAATTCGGTTCTGAACAAGGTGGAGTAAACACATTTCTACCTATCCCTCCAACTAAGTACAGTTAAAATCCCTAGACATTATATATAAACAAACATAAGAATATTCTGAAAGGGGGAGAGAAGAAAGCAGACCAGCTAGGAATGCCAGAATTCAAGGAATAACATGGTGATGAGTTCCCTGAGGCTTCTTTTTGCCTTCTTTATAGCTCCAACTGGATGTTGAAGAAGCCCACAACCCACAAACAGCAATGGGCACGGACAAAAAAAGCCCCAAGAAAAGCCTACTCTCTCCTGTCAAAGAGCTAGGAAGAAGCAGCCTAGCGTGATAGAAACCTTTTCAACGATAAATGCCCTATTCCAAAAAAAAACACCAGAGGAAAAAACCATGCCCACCCCAACCACTGTCAGCAAAAGCCAAACAGGGAGCCTAGTTTCTACCCTCACCTGGCAATAATGAGGCATGCCCCCCAATTCCCACTGTTGTAGTATCAGAGAAAGAGCCAAGTGCGGAGCCTGGACTTTTTTTACCACCACCCAGCAGTAATGAGGTATCTCTCCCCACCACCTCTACGGTATTAGTGGAAGTCACATGGAGAGCCTGAACCTTTATCCTTATGCATCAGTAACAAGGCATTTCTCACCCTCCCCACAGTGTCAGCAAACGCCAAGTGGGGAGCCTAGATTTCTACCCTGGCCTGGGGTTAGTGAGGTACCTCTCCCACTCCCCTCCAGGATGGTGTCAGCAGAGACCAAGAGGGAAGCATGGACTCCACTCCCACTTGATGGTAACAAGGCACCACTCTCCCTCTCCACAGTGTCAATGGAGACTGAGTGGAAAGCACAGATTTCAATCCCTGCCCACTAGTTAGGCACCCTTCTCCATTCCATCCAGGATGGTCCTGGGCTTCTACCCCCACTTGGTATGAAGAGTCAGTGTCCACGTTCCCCTGCTGGTGTGGTTTCAGTAGAGGACTGCTAAAACATAAGATTTAAGTAAGATGCAGTCTCATAACATAGTTCCCAAAATGTCCAGAATGCAACTGAAAAATATCTGTCATACCAAGACCCAGGAAAAATCAACAGATTCCAACAGATTCCAAGTCAACAGATTCCAGGAAAAATCAACAGATGGCAACATGTCAGATAATTCAAGATGCTGGATTTAACTAACAAGAATTTTAAAGCAGCCATCATAAAAATGTTCCCATGACCAATTACGAAAATGCTTGACGAACCCTCCTACACTGTTGGTGGGTATGTAAATTGGTAAAACCACTATGGAGAACAGTACGGAGGTTCCTTTAAAAACTAAAAATAGAGCTACCATACGATCCTGCAATCCCACTCCTGGGCATATACCTGCAGAAAACAGTAATCCGAAAAGATACATGCACCCCAATGTTCACTGTAGCACTATTTACAATAGCCAAGACATGGAAGCAACCTAAATGTCCATCGACAGATGACTAAATAAAGATGTGTTATATTTATACAATGGAATATCAGTCAGCCATAAAAAGCCATTTGCAGCAACACGGATGGACCTAGAGATTATCATACTAAGTGAAGTAAGTCAGACAGAGAAAGACAAATATCATATGATATCACTTACATGTAGAATCTAAAAAAAAAATGAGATAAATGAACTTACTTACAAAACGGAAATAGAGCCACAGACATAGAAAACAAACTTATGGTTACCAAAGGGGAAAGGGGGGAGTTTGGGATTAACATATACACACTACTATATATAAAATAGATAACCAACAGGTCCCACTGTCTAGCACAGGGAAGTATACTCAGTATTTTGTAATAACCTATAAGGGAAAATAATCTGAAAAAATATATAGATGTATGTATAACTGAATCACTTTGCTGTACCCCTGAAACTAACACAAAACTGTAAATCAACTATAGTTCAATTAAAACAACAAAACAAAAAACTCCCAAAATGTCATTTCCTCTACCTGGAAATTCCCTCTCCTGCCCAGATAGTGACTTAGACTCCTGGGTATCATTTAAAATACAGTTTATATTTTACTTCCTCTGAAAAAAAAAGAATATGCTTGAAACAAATTAATGAATAGGAAGTTTTGAAAGGAAGAAAGGAAATTTTGGAAGGGAAGAAGAGTCAAACGGAAATCTTATAACTGAAAAATAAAATAATCTCACTGAATGGTCTCAATAGGAGAATGAAGATGATGAGGAAAGAATGCATGAATTTCAAAACAGAACAACAGAGATTACCCGATCTGAACAACAGAAAGAAAACTGACCGAAAAAAATAAAAATAGTGTCAGGGTCCTGTGGGACTATTAAAAAAAAGATCTAACATTCATTATATCAGAGTCCCAGAAGGAGAGGAGAAAGCAGGTGGAACTGAAAAAAAATATCTGAAGAAATAATGGCTGAAATTTTTCCAGATTTGGCAAAGATAAGCCTAATGATCCAAGAAGCTGACCAAAGGCAAAAAAGGATAAATCCAAAGAAAGAATCTTGAGGGTAACTAGAGGAACAATGATTCAAATGACAGTCTACCTTTCATCAGAAACTACGAAGACCAAAAGAAAGTGGCACAACACTTTTCAAATGCTAAAAGAAAAGAACTGTCAACTCAGAATTTTAAGGATATTCTGAAAATATCCTTCAGAAATAAAGGTGAAATCAAGACATGAAAGAGAACTAAGGGAATTTGTTGCCAACAGACCTACCTTAGAAGAATGGCTAAATGAAGTTCTTCAGACACAAAAAAGGAAACTTGGAGCATCAGGAATGAAGAAAGAACAATAGAGAGTTTTCTAAATTATGTTTAATGGTTGAAGCACAAACTATATCATTGATGTGCTTCTCAATATTACATAGAGGAAATATTTAAGCAAATTATATTGTAAAAAAGAGAACGTAAAAAGACCTAAGTGGAGGTAAGGCTTCCACACTTCCCTCAATATAGTAAAATGTTGATACCAGTGGTGAAAAGTTGCAGATATATGATACAATGTCTAGAGTAACCACTTTTAAAAATCTATACAAAGAGATACACTAAAAAATACTACAGATAAATCAAAAGCGAATTCTAAATAATGTTCAAGTAACCCATGAGAAGACAAGAAAAACAGAATAGAGGAATGAAAATACATAAAACAGCAGATTTAAGCTCTAATATATCAACAATTACACTAAATGTAAATAGGCTAAATACATCCTTAAAAGAGAGATTGGCAGAATGGATAAAAAACATGCACTATAGGAAACTTACTTCAAATATAATGATACAGATTAGGCTGAAATTAAAAAGATAGAAAATGTAAACATTAATCTTTTGTTTACTACATGAAAACATTAATCAGAAGAAAGCAGGAGTGGCTATGTTAATATGAGATAAAATAGACTTCAGAGCAAATAAAACTACCAGAGACAAAAGGCACATTATATAATGATAGAAAGGTCAATACACCAAGAAGACACAGCAATCTTAAATGTGTAGGCACCAAACAACAGAACTCAGAATACAAGAAGCAAAAACTGATAGAACTAAAAGTAGAAATATACAAATCCACAATTATAGTTGGGATATTTCAACAAATCCTCTCTTGATAACTGATAGAACTACTAGACAGAAAATCATCAAGAATAGAAAAGAACTTAAAAACACCTCAATGGATTTAAAGGTAGCTTAGCAAGTTACACATCATACATGGTATGTGATCTTGTTAATGATCTGTTAAACATAATATTGGGTTGGCCAAAAAGTTCGTTCGGGTTTTTCTGGACCATCTTACGGAAAAACACGAATGAACTTTTTGGCCAACCCAATATATAACTCTTTATTTTCTATTGTTGTTTTGCTGTTTTCTTTAATAACAAAGTGGTACATATTTATTGGGGAAAAAAATACTGATGTTTATAAAGTAAAAAGTAAAATACCCCTGTCAATTTACCATCACTCCCTTGAGATAATCATTTTCCAGAATCTGTATTCTTTAAACTCTTTTCTATGTATATGTAAATACACACATATACAGTTTTAATTTTATAAAAAATGGGATAATACTTAGCATACTGTCTGCAACTTGCTTTTTTCAACTCAGTGACATATACTGACATCTTTCCTAGCTGGTAATATATAGATCTATCATACGAAGTACTAATAAAAATGTTCTCAGAAAATATCACTTTCTTTGATAACGTAAGTTCCTTTGAGTTACAAAGGCCTATAATACTCAGTATCTAGAAACATAATGGCCATCAGATTAATGTTGAACAACAGCAAAAAGAATAAAACTCTCCTTGAGCAAGAAGATAGCAAGACAGTTGAAAGTACTCTATAAACAATAAAGGGAGCAAAAACATAAGTTTTATCACAATTATGCTTTCTAGTTTTCTTTTTTTTCTTTTTTCTTTTTTTTTTTGGAAGGAGAACTCCACAACCTAGCCAGCATCGTTAAATAAATAAAAATATAGGTTGTCTACCATTATGTGCCAAAAAATGGGGGGGGAAGAGGGGGAAATTATGTTAATATAGGTATTAATTTCCAAATATACTCACAGCTGTTTCTCCTTTTGAGAGATTTGTTTCTGCAGACCGTCGAATTTACTCTGGCATTCTTGTAGATATTTCTTGTCCTCATCTTCAGTGTCCATTTGCGCCTTCTCTGCTTGCTGCAATCTGGTGTAATTCAAATCAACTTTGGGTAAAACTGAGGCTAGAACTAGGGTGTAAAAGGGTGAAGAAGACAAATAAAAGAAAAATGGGGAAATAGAAACATTTCTAAATGAAAACAAAGTTTGGGGGAAAACTCACAAACTCAAACGTGAAAGAGCCACACAATGTCTAGAAATTGTTTTGTGATTTTTTTCAATATAACGCATAATATACCCAGAATACTATCTTCAAATGTGCTTTATTTCTTGTTCATAATTAACAATGCAAAGCAATATAGCCTTTACCACTTATGTAAAGCATAATGAGTTAACTTTCAAAGTATCATATGTGTGTTACTGCCTTTTTACGAAACCATGAAAAGTATAGTACTTATGTCTACACTAGGTGAAGAAGCCACATTGTTATATATTATGCTAGGATGTGTATGCTAGGAATCAAGTGTGCTACAAGGCCAAGAGCAAAGACCTGCAATTACTTCAAATAACAGTCAAGTCCTCCCTATAGAATCTTTATACATTTACTAAATTATGCCAATGTTCTGTGAGTGTGTATATGTGTGTTTTAAGATTCAAAAGAATTTATTACTAGTTGGCAACATTCTCTAGAGATCATTTTTGTTCCTCATCACTGAATTTTTTAAAGTCGCTTAAAATGTGAATTTCTTTCTTTCTGCTTTTATTTGTAAGTCATTGCTTCTCCCTGTGCTTAGCTCCACTCCCTGCCTCCTATGGCCATCTAGGATTTCTTAGATTTAACGTCACTAATTTTATAAGAAAACATCTCCCAAGTATTCAAGGGACATTAAGTCCTTGTAGGGAATCAAAAGAGAAATTTCTATTCAACTAACCAAAAAAATTACCTCTTCTTTTCTTCCTTAAAACCATGCCAATGGGGCAACCCTCACACATTTCAAAAGTATAAAGGCCACTTCCAAAAAAAAGAGAGTAAGTGTAACATTCAAGTTATCTCTAAATCTAAATTTAAATTTAAAATATTAAGATGGAGAGATGGGAGACCCAAGCTTTTCTCTAAGGGTACAGAAAGGAAAATAAAAGTCAGAGTGAGGTAGGCCTTGAAGTTGTGCTATCACAGAAGAGGGCTAAGGGGAACTGGAAAATCAAGGCGCTAAAGCATAAGATGATGGCCAATCTGGGTTATAAACTATTTTAAAACATAGTAAAAAATCAGTAAAGGAGCTAGTAGGCAAAGAGTGGGCCAATGGGGAAAAAAGTCTGTGCCAACACATTGTGAAACCAAAGATTAACTTATTATTAAACAATTTTTATATTTTCCATCAAAAAGTAGCTAAAAAGGTAAAACTGCATTCGAAAATTCTGACCTTCAAAGGGTCAATACTCAAGTAAGCCCTTGAGCACAAGGTATGAGGAACTTTTGGAAATCCAAGTGCACCCACTCTGCTTTATGGCAGTGTATTACCACAGCAGCTGATCAAGAAGTGTACAGGGTTCCTAATACCCTTTCAGAATACATAATAGCATAAATTCTTTTTCGATTTAATATATTATAAAATTGTTGGTTCTCTTTTAGTCTGTTTGAATACAAGTGGTTTTCAGAAAGATATATCTTTGACCAGCTTGTACTGGTCCTGAGTGTCACTGCTGGCACATTTCACCAATGACATTGCAATTGTTCTAGTTTGAGTTAACAAATCATTGTCACTTCATAATGGAATGGACAGAAATCAAAGACAGAAAAAGGTAATAAAGATGTCCAAAATGTAAAAATGGGGATAAAGAAAACAAAAAAGAAAAAAGAAGAAAGAGGATGTCAATAAAAGAATATTCATGTCAATAAAGCATTAATAGTTATGTTTTTCATAAGTAGATTCAAAGAAAGCAATGATAAGACATATGTTGACACCAACATGACAGGTCAATGGAAATACATTACACTTTCCAACAATAAAAGTGAAAAATGCCAATATAAAACAATTCAATTTAAACAAAATTATTTCCTGGGTTAGGTTGAGGGTCCTAGCTCAAAAAAACACAACTAAACTGCCAACTCAGAAAGCTTGATTTCACATAAAGAGATGGTGAATGACAAGGGATATGACAATCAATATGCATGGAAATCAATCAGGGATAATTCCACCATGGATTTTGTTCGTTTTTCACTTTTTCGAGGTTTTTGTTTGTGTATTTGTTTTATGTAATACATTGAACCAAATGAAACTGCCGATATTAGGCCTTTCTAAAAAATCTACAAAATGGCAAGTTCAAATGAATCAGGCTAATATAAAGCAACTTGATTCCATGCAACAACCGAAACAAAAAAGGCAAAATTCTGCTGGGCTTTAAAAAAAATTCCTAATCTAAATTTTCCTAATGGTCTTTGTGGCAGGTGTCAGAGTTGAATAAAGAAAAGGGGGGTAAAGAAAGGAAAAAAGAAACTAAGACTGGAAATGCTGTACTGTACCTTTGTTCCAGCTGCCTCATGGCTGCAGTAATTTTATTGGTTTTTTCTTCTAGTCGGGCAGTTATTTCATTTTTTTCTTTCAAATCAGCTTCAGAACCCTATTTAGAAAAACATAAAAGCTACAGTGGTTTTGATTTTTAAACCTGAATATCTATAAGCTTTGTATACCATTTTGCTATGGGATTGTTACTTTGAAATGAGCAGAGTTTATTTGTAGATTAAAATACTCCTAGACGCACCCCTATGTTCATAGCAGCACTATTCACAATAGCCAAGACATGGAAACAACCTAAATGTCCATCAACAGATGAATGGATAAGGAATATGTGGTACATATATACAATGGAATACTACTCAGCCATAAAAAAGAAAGAAATAATGCCATTTGCAGCAACATGGCTGCAACCAGAGATTATCATACTAAGTGAAGTAAGCCAGAAAGAGAAAGACAAATACCATATGATATCTCTTATATGTGGAATCTAAAATATAGCACAAATGAAACTAACTACGAAACAGAAACAGACTCACATACAGAGAACAGACCTGTTGTTGCCGAGGAGGGAGGGGGAGTGGGGGAGGGATAGACTGGGAGTCTGGGGTTAGTAGATGCAACATATTACATATAGAATGGATAAACAACAAGGTCCTACTGTATAGCACAGGGAACTATGTTCAATATCCTGGGATAAACCATAATGGAAAAAAATATAAAAAAGAATGTATATGTGTGTATAACTGACTCACTTTGCTATACAGCAGAAATTAACACAACATTGTAAATCAACTATACTCTAATAAAAAATAAATTTAAAATAAAATAAAATAAAATACTCCTAGATATAAAGCAGTACTACTACAACTAGTCTTCATTTAAAATGTAATAAAGGGAAAATTCCCTGGTGGTCCAGTGGTTAAGACTCTGAGCTTTCACTGCCAAGGGCGCTGGTTCAATCCCTGGTTGGGAAACTAAGCTCCCACAAGCTGTGCAGCAAGGTCAAAAAAAAAAAAAAGTAATAAAGGAAAAAAAACCCTCAGCCTTCAATATTTTCAGAAGATGACAGAATAAACTCGTGTAAAATATGCTATTTTTTCAAATTAAATTGTAAAGGGCTTTTGGCAACAAGTCTACTTAACAGCAATGTCACTTTATTAGACAATTTGTAACAATTATAGTAAAGCATTTCAATCAAAATTAAATCTCTTAGGACTATACTGTGTAAAGAAGTTTACAAAAATGTCTTGCACATTTTGACTGAATTTTCCCAAAAGATTTACGCTTCATCTGTTAATCTGTCAGCATTAAGAAACAAACTCAGATAGGTAATTTTTTTGTTTGTTCTTTGACATTGCTACATTTCTTCAGCTTCCATTTAGGAAAAATGTCACTGGGTTTTACTACCGACATGGCACAATTAAAATGGGCTCATCTCTTAAAAACCGAATCTTTCATACAAACATTCATTTTCAATTTATTTATTTATCTTTATTTATTTTTTTTGTCTGCATCAGGTCTTAGTTGTGGCACATGGGATCTTTCGTTGTGGCACACGGGATCTTTTGTTGCGGCACACGGGATCTTTCGTTGCGGCACGCGGGATCTTTCATTGCAGCACGTGGGCTTCTCTCTAGTTGTGGGGTACAGGTTTTCTCTTCTCTAGTTGTGACGCGCAGGCTCCAGGGCGGAGGGGCTCTGCAGTTTGCGGCACACAGGCTCTTTAGTTGAGGTGCGTTAAGTATTTGTGGCGCGAGGGCTTAGCTGCCCCACTGCATGTGGGAACCTAGTTCCCCAACCAGGGAGGGAACTGCATCTCCTGCATTGGAAGGTGGATTCTTTACTACTGGACCACCAAGGAAGTCCCTCATTTTCAATTTATATAACAAGAAGTTCCAAGAATTTAAGAACATTCCTTACCTGCAGCTTTTGATACATCTCTATGTTAATTGCTTTAACTTCCTCTAGCTGTTGTCGAAGGCCTATCAGAGTATCTTGTTTCTCATGGATATCTTTCTCTAACAACTTCATGGCAAGTTCAATCTCATGTTTCATACTAACTTGTACCGCCAGCTCATTCTCCACATCCTGCAATTCAATACAGCCTCAATTCACACACTGCTTCAGGATGTCAAAGTCAGATACAAAACAGTTAATGACAACAAGAAAGAGTTACCATTTATTATGCAGACTACTCCTTTTGAGTTATAAGCCCCACTAAAGGGAATCAACTAGGCCCTATAAGAACATTCTAAATATTTTCAAATGCACGTTTTGTTAAATGAAAGCATTTTCCACATTATGTTGACTATCACTATTTTAATGGCTAGAGAATTATGTATTCTTATGCCTCATAAACTCAGTATTAATTTTCCTTAAAGAAATGAAGTAGTCCATATCAGTAAAGGCCAAAGATAAATCAAAAATCCCATTTCACAAACAGTTTTAATTTCTTCTCTTCAAGAATTTTACATCAGAAGGATCCTAACATTAAAGACAAAGAGCAAAAGGGATGGAAAGGCTGGCAATACTCTCTTCTTGACCTGGATTGGCTACACAGGTATTTATGTTATAATCCATCAAGCTACATATTTGTATTTTTCTGTCAGTATTTCATAATTTAGACAGGTTAAAAAATAAGTTAATTTTAAATATGTCTTTACTATTTGAATATTGATATCCGAATACATCATTCTATTCTATTTTTTGTAATGCTGGTCACAATCTACTCACTTCACAAACACAGACTGTAACACAGTTTAAAAACACTGTTTAAAAAACACTGACACAGTGGGAGTTTAAAGAATTTGAAGGGACTAAGGGGATCAGATCGCTTTCCCACACCAAGGAAGATAAGGCTGATAGAGATTTTAAGTGGTGCTTAAGGGTAAATTATCATTTTTACTAATGTAACTGTAATGTAACCTACTTGTCTTAACTGAGATTCATCTCGAAGCTGCCTTCTGGCTTCATTGTACATTTCATCTAGCCCCTGCCTAGAATGCTTATATGTTTGAAGCTCAGTTTCCACATCTACTTTGGTAACCTAGGAAGAAAACATAAAACTTGTTATTCTATAATCACTACTATTAATTAATACAGCACAGATATATCCAGTCTATGCAAAAGTCCCCAAAAGGGCTATTTCTGATGCAAGACAATCTGTCTGCAATCTATACTTACTTCTAGGTGCTGCTGTGTTTTCATTAAAATCAATTTATTTTCACTTCGTAATTGATGATTTTCTTCTTGGAGTTTAATGATATTATTCTTTGCTATTGCTAACTAAAAATAAAACAGGGGCAAGAAAAAAATATTTTAAACATCTTTATTTATACTTGCTTTACAGGTTATGTTCATGACTATAACAACAGAAAATAAAATTCGAAAACTTGTAAAATGTCTCTCACATCTACAGAAATTTTCATAAGAAAAATGTGCTCCTATTATCCCAAGATACCAATTAAAGAAATTATACTCTTATTTCTATTTCCTTTTGTTAGCCAGTCAAATCGTATGTTAGTAGAAACATATTGCTTATCTGATTTATAATGTCCTGAATACAAAGTGCATGAGTAAGCATATGAAGAATTATATGGTAAACAGTAAGACTGTAAAGACTTGTGTAAAGACAAAAACATCTATAAGGAAAGTTCTGCTATTATTGAAAATGTAACACAGACCTTCACGATAATCAAATAGGACACCCTTGTGAAATCTGGGCATGCTGAGTAACTGACGATCACAAATACGAGACAGCTCTCACCTTCAGAGTTAAATATGAATGACTAAGTGACTTGGCTCTGAAGCCTAGAATGAAAAGAGGGATCCTAGGAAAGGAAAGCAGGAACTACTCCCCAATGTTGGCTTGCAAATAAATTCATGAACACTTGGTCAGAAATGCAACTCGAACTTCACAGTGCGCCTATTATGGTCAAGAAGAGGCACAAACTAGTGAGGAGCTCTCTTTAATGGTCCCAATCTATCAAACTATCAAATGGTCCTAAACTATCAAAATGAAAATGCAGTCATGCAAACAGTCATGTGCTTCCTGGTTTGGGAAAATTAGGCCAGTTCTAAAAGAAATATGAATTTTAATTAACATGTAAAGTAGGGTTCATAGCACTAAAACAGATTTCTTCCTCTAGCCTAAATAATTCTGAAAATGGAAAGCAATAATTCTTTTTTTTTAAATTTATTTATTTTATTTTTATTATTTATTTTTGGCTGTATTGGGTCTTCGTTGCTGCACCGGCTTTCTCTAGTTGCGGCGAGCGGGGGCTACTCTTTGTTGTGGTGCGCGGGCTTCTCACTGCGGTGGCTTCTCTTGCTGAGGAGGACGGGCTCTAGGCTCAGGGGCTCTAGAGCGCAGGCTCAGTAGTTGTGGCGCACGGGCTTAGTTGCTCCGCGGCATGTGGGATCTTCCCGGACCAGGGCTTGACCCCGTGTCCCCTGCATGGCAGGCAGACTCTTAACCACTGAGCCACCAAGGAAGTCCAGAATGCAATAATTCTATGGTTAGATAGATTAAAAAAAAAAAAAAAAAAAAAAAACTTATCTCAAAAGCAACTTTACAAATAGTATTAAAAAGAGATCTGAAGGAGTTCCCTGGTGGCCTAGAGGTTAGGATTCGGCACTGTCACGGCTGTGGCCCGGGTTCCATCCCTGGCTGGGGAACTGAGATCCCACAAGCTGTGCGGCATGGCCAAAATATTTTTTTTGAAGTTTTTTTAAAAAGTTAAAAAAAAAAGAGAGCTGAGATAAATTTCTGGTTCTGCAACCACCAGACAACTACTTCGACAATGCAGGAAACCAGAGCGCATGGGAGGAGTTTTACAGATGGGAGGGTGGAGAAAGGGCATACATGATCATGGAGTGATGCTTGTAAGGAAAAGTAATCTGAATAGGAGAACACGGGAGACAGGATCATTTTAATGGTAATTTCTAACCATAGGTGATACAGGTCATCCAGATTAAAAAAAGAGACTCATGGTTTATTTACAGAAGAGTTTGTATGCATTTCATCTTTGGGGCTCATTTCCAGAAGTTGAGTATCTCAAACAATTCACAGATTCACCTAAGAATTTGCCGGAGAATACACGGTTTCTTTAGAACTTATGATCATCAATTACAACTATACTATAAGTATTCCATCATAATGATGAAAATGTGTTTGTGTGTGTGTGTGTGCGTGCACGCTTAATGCATTCATACTTAAAATGGAAAAGGATCACCAATACTAGGTCCATGAAAGGCAATTATCCATGGCTAGGTGACAATACCTCTTCAATCAGTTTAGTATTTGACTTTTCTAAAGAGTCAACTCTTGAATGGAGACTGCTGACTGTGCTGCTGAAATTAATAAAGAAAAAACACATTCAGAATCACACAAACTCACAAAGGCAAGAAAAAGTATGTTATCCTGGACTCATCATGTTGACTGACATGCACCAACTGCCCTGTCTGAATTTTTGATTGTGGGAAATTTCATTAAGTTGGAGAACTTGATCTGACTAACAGAGCAATAAAATCTGTAGCAAAAGAATAAAATTTTCTATTAAAATTCCATTTGATGCTGCTCATTATATTTTTCTGTCTTCTTAGGGTCCTTCTTACATTTAACTTAAAACATTTAGGAACTAAAATTCCACACAAAGATTACTAAATATTGTTAAAACTAAATTTAAAATTATTTTAGATTTAGGATGAATTTTAAATGTCCACTTTATAATTAAGTGGCTTAATGAAGCTTGTAAATAGTGGTCTTCAACACAAGCTCCATCTGTTCGCCCTCTCCACTTTCATAATAACTTAAAGACCTCCAAAGTCACCCATGGTTTGGGAAATGTGAATATGAGACACCCAGCATCAGGTATCCAATCAGCCTGCAGCTAAGCAATCACGCATCTTTCAAGGACAGAGTCAAAAGTCAGGTTACAGTATATGAACAAATTTGTTCTGTGCATTTTTACTTAAATCGATCAAGACTGGACATTATTGTACATTTTACTGAGTCATTTTTCAAGGCCTGCTTGATTCTACCATCTCAAACTTTCTCTAATAAAATGAAATATGCTGTATACGTTACAGTAAAATCTATAATAGATTCAACAAATTTTATACTAGCCTCAGAAATAAGTAATGGCATATTAGTTTAACTGATGAAACAAGAAAAATGTTTTTCTACTCATATTAAATCATTTTTAAAATACAATCATTCTTAGGTAAACAACTTGAATTTTTCACAAACAGCGCAAGGGTATCCTGATGGTGATACATAATAAGTACAGGACTAGGAGATGGAAGACCAGGTTTATAGTCCCTGCTTTTCTACTTTCTAATTGTGTCACCTTCAAAGTTGTAAAACCTTTCTGAGCTTCAGTTTCCTTATCTATAAAATCAGACAATGATATCTGCCCTACTTTTATGTGAGAATCAATAAAATAATAATCAAAAAGCACTTTTAAAAACAATAAACCCTCAACAGTTGTTTTCTTTAAGTGAAGGATAATAAGTGAGTTCTATTTTTTCTGTTTTCTATACTTTTGAAATATTCTAAATGTACAAGAACTACTTTCTAAAGAGACAAACAATAAAAAATTTAATACATAAAACATACAAAAGTAAGGTACCAGTACTGCTGTAACTCAATAATACACATAATTGAAAAGGGAATGAGAAAGCTCTTCTTAACTGAATGAAATAAACTCTAAAGATAAACAGTTGAGTAAGAATAGTAAAGAACAGACTAGTGTAAAAAGTATGCTACCCTATGTATCTCTGGAGGCATACACAAGAACCTAGTGTATTAATTACTCCCAAAGAGGGAAACCAGATGGTTGGAGATCAGGAAGGATGGAAATTTTTCATTTTATGTTCCTTTTGAAGTTCGAACCATGTGAATATATTACCTATTCCCAAATAGTGAATAAAAATTTAAAAGTAAATAAATAAGCAGTACAAGGTTGCATTCAGATATACAATCCCAGAAATACAAATTACAAAATACACATATATATGCATATATTTCCTATGATACCAATTATTAAAACTCCATCATAAAAAAAAAAAAGACACTGATAAAAGATCTTTCTTCTCTAACTTCAGAGAGAAAGCAAGAGCTACAACTTATTAGTTTCTTTTTCTAAAATGGGAAAATGTTTAACTATTTTCTGATTGTAATGCATGTTTATTGAGTGAAACTCAGAAAATACAGAAAAGTATAAAGAAATTTAAAAATTATTCATAATATCACCCAGAGATAGCCATTTTTGAATTATTCATCTTAGTTAATGAGAACAGTCTGTTTCTAACAATGTAGTAAATATTATTCACTATACCTGTGCTATCTGGTATGGCAGCCATAAGCCACATGTGGCTTCTCTGAATTGAAATGTGCTGTAAGTGTAAAATGCACATTGAATTTTGAAGACA
The DNA here is from genome assembly GCF_028021215.1 of Eschrichtius robustus. Classification (NCBI taxonomy): domain Eukaryota; kingdom Metazoa; phylum Chordata; class Mammalia; order Artiodactyla; family Eschrichtiidae; genus Eschrichtius; species Eschrichtius robustus. The sequence continues at coordinate 73,908,601 of NC_090830.1, forward strand.
GTACAACAAAATATATAAAATATCTCATATTTCATGTTTTTTATCTTTTTAATGTGGTTACTAGAAATTTTAAATTACCTTTGTGACTCACATTATATTTCTACTAGACAGAACTATACTATACTATTTTACACACAGATCTCAGAAATTCTTCCCAGATAAGAGTATTCACTAACAGCTTCAATGACCAGGTGACATTGTAAGGAGAAAACTTCCACCATGGAAGATGACAGTCACACTGACACGTGAAGTCCTTTGAAGTAGGAAAAATGAATTTTTGAACCACCAAAATGATATAAACTTTCACCCTATCTAGCCTTTTTTTCTCAAGGGTAGAGGGATAAGTCTGAAATTCTATTTTTAAATGTCTCTGAAGATTCTATTTAAAAATATGACTCTCATTTTCTGCTGAAAATCAATTATTTCCAATAATTCTCTGTATTCTCAATTTCCATTCACTCTCTACCCCTCTACCCCTTTTCAAAGATGTTTAGAAAAAAGGAATTAGGGTTAAGATGACCTGAAGGGGGGGGGAAAAAAACCCTAAGACAGCATCCAAAATGTACTAAGTATCCATGTGTCCATAATACTTACTTCAGTTGTCTATTTAATTCTTCAACATAATTCTTCTGGTCTAATATGGCAGCAATTTGAACATTCCTAGAGGAGGGGAAAAAGTAGCTTTGTGCTAATTGGAAAGGTATTTACTGGGTGACCAAAAACAAAAAGAAAACACAAAAGATCTAAATCATCTAAAATTGTTGTTAAACCATAATGGTAAAACAACATTATCTTGCCTTTAAAATAAAATTCAAGAATCTTTATAATCATATAGCAGCAAGCTGTGTACTAAATAACTGTAACTTTTGTTAAATAAATTACTTGCTAATATTAAACGATACCATTAGTATGTTTTTAAATTTTTCTGCATTTATTTTTTTAAGAAATATATTTGACATATAACATTGTGTAAATTTAAGGTGTACATGTTAATATAATACATTTAATATTGTGATATGATTGCCATTATGTCTTAAAATAAACTAGCATTTGTAAGCTTATGAATAATAAGCTTTCATTTCTTTTTATCACAGAAACAGAGCTGACTGTTAAAATGGGTCTCCGGGGAATTCCCTGGCAGTCCAGTGGTTAGGACTCCACACTCTCAGTGCCAAGGGCCCAGGTTCGATCCCTGGTCAGGGAACTAAAATCCCATAAGCCGTGCAGCACAACCAAAAAATAAATAAATAAAAAATAAAATGGGTCTCCGAACTACTGGTATGACCAAAAGTCATACTTCAGATTAAAACCTCCTTCTAAGTGATTTTTGCTTTGTAACCCTTGTAAATGGAAGTGAAAACAAAACAAAGCAGGAACTACACAGAATAAAAGGAAATAAAAACCACATTGCAAATAGATGGACCTCATACTGATTTGTAAAGAGCTACATATAAAATACAACATGTGAAATAACTTATGAAAATCATACCTTTCTTTATTTCCAATATCTTCTTCATTCTTTAAATACATGGAAAAATCAATCACTCCAACCTAAAGTAAATAAAGTTATTCTTATTTAGAGGGTGGAAATTCTAGAAGTACCTTTAACATACAACTGACTTTCATCCCTAATTTTTCTCTAGTGTTTAACAGCACTGTTTACAACTTAGAGTAATACCTGGATCAAAGAGGAACAGTACAAACTGAAAACACTCTGCATTTGGCACTAATCATTCTCACTTACTTGTGAGTCTAAATCCTCTCCCTTTACACACAGATTAGCGTCTATCACATTCAGGCCAACCAGCAGCCCAACAATTACTGCTCCTTCTTCTTCCATCATTAGTGCATGATACTCATAGAATTCACTGTGAAAATTAAAATAATAAAAATCTTAAATTACAAATTTATTTTGAAAACTAAATTTTAAAATCTCAATACCTTATTACAAGCATGGAACCAATATAAATTAGTTTATATTGGTTGAAGTTAACCTTTCTATATGCAAATAACTTAAATTTTTGAGATTTAAATGTCTATAAAGAAAACGTAAAAGAAACAGACTGAAGGAGATTAAAGAGGAAAAGGAGTTTTGAGAGACAGAAAAGAGAAGCAAACAGAGATTTAAAAAAAAAAAAAAAAAGGGGGCATCATTGAGGCCTGGAATGTTTGTGACTCTCAAAAGATACAGTGACTGCTGCTGATCTGATTACGATACTTTTTAGTACAGTTGAATTTTCATCCCAGGATTTATTAAGACGCTTAGGATAAAGACTAATGTGGGGAAACGAACATAAGAAACATTTCAAGTCCATTTTCAAGTCAATGCATTTGGTATATCTACTGCAAGTGCTCTTAATAGATAAGCATTAAAGATATTTATGGATATCCAGATCCCAAAAAATGTTCAAACAAGAGACTTGTGAAAGAAATAGGACAGCCTAAAAACTAAGACTTGACAACTAATACTCAGAAAACTATTTATCACTGTCTCATGCCTTCTTCAAGAAGTCCCATGTATATTACTTAATCACCTTAATTAACCTTCAGAAGAATATCGTTGAGAAATTGAAGGTATTTAAAGCATGGTCATTCTCATTTAACAAATGGGAAAACCAAGATGTACAACTGGAGTCACAAGTAAAATAAAAAACGACCACGGACTTCCCTGGTGGTCCAGTGGTAAAGAATCCGCCTTTCAGTGCAGGGGATGAGGGTTTGATCCCTGGTCGCGGAACTAAGATCCCACGTGCCGAGGGGCAACTAAGCCCACAGGCCACAACTACTAAGCCCATGTGCCTCAACTAGAGAGCCCGCGTGCTGCAAACTACAGAGCCCACGCGCTCTGGAGCCTGCACACCACAACTACAGAGCCCACGTGCTCTGGAGCTCACGCGCCATAACTACAGAGAGAAAACCCACACGCCACAACTAGAGAGAAGCCCATGCGTTGCAACAAAGAGCCTAAGCACCACAACAAAAAAGATCCCGCATTCCACAACGAAGACCCGATGGAGCCAAAAATAAAAATAAATAAATAAATTTTAAAAAAGAAAACATTAAAAAAAAAAAAAGACCAGATTCTCCAAAATATCACAGAGGCACTCTAAGAGAACAAGGGTGAATAGAGGGGCTGCCATGGGCCCACTCCCTTTGAGAACTGATATCCTTGCTTTGAAAGTCTTAAACATTTGGCCTTCAATTTAAACTGACAGTTTAAAAAGCGCCCACAATACAGTCAAAGCAGTAGTTTGGACATTCAAGATCTAAAAAGAAACCTCCTGAATTAAAGCCCCGAATTCCAATACAAATTTTTATTCATAGAATTAACTGTAATTTAGGAAAAAATTAAAACTTAGAAATATGACATATAAATTTCCACCTTGTCAGCCAATAAAAATCTTACAGTATTCATTTTTTAGGCTAGTTCTTGATCCACGTTATGTCCCCACCATGCTTTTCTATCTCATTTTGCTCCTCCTTTTATTTTATGCCATCGTAATGTATTTTACATATCCTTTCATACTATATCTTCAATCCTTTTTGGGAAACAGTATATAAATGAAATAAAAAATGAAAATGAACATGATTTAATGGTAATACCTCAAGAGATCCCTTTGAATAATTAAGCAACGCAGGTAGTCAGCCATTTTTTTTTGCATGAGGGCTAATCGAAGCCATGCTCTTGCACGACCCAGGGGGGTCCTGAAAAGCAAAACCCAACAGTCAGAAAAGAGCCCCAGCACAAAGATTATAGACTACATCTTCTACCTTTGTTGAAGTACACATTGATAAAGAAAAAAGGCAATTTATCATGGTTTTATCTTAGTTTCTAGAGCTTCAAGTCAGCTCTTTGAGCATGCAAACCAATCCCTGGGAGCTTTTTAAGTCTCTAAGATAAATCTGCACCTACAGGACATCTAGGTATCATTTTATGCCTTGGAAAAAATGACTCTCTAAATAGTGAGGATATTTCCACAAGAAATTTTTTATCAGACTAGGCTTAGCCCTCTAAATATGATTCTACAAAATGCATCAATAAAGGAAATATAATGCTCTCAAAAAATAACTGATATTATATCTGAATTTTAAAAATCATGACAAAGCTAAGAAGGTATCTAGATGCTAATTAATTAGAAAGAATCACTGCTTGCTATTTTTCAAATGTTTCTTTTATCCAGCTGTCGTTTAAAACATTAAATCTCCTCTTTAATGTGGAGGCCTGATGGGAACAGAACTTTTAAAACGAATTTGTCTGAAAGGCTGTGGACCAGGCCATTTTGCTGGCTATAAGCAGTGTCTCTGGGACAGAGGGAGCACACAGCTCTTCTTAAAACTGAAGGTATCCTGCAACCTTACCAAATACGTTGATTAGTTCTAGTAGTTTTCTGGTGGCATCTTTAGGATTTTCTATGTATAGTATCATGTCATTGGCAAACAGTGACCGTTTTACTTCTTCTTTTCCAATTTGTATTCCTTTTATTTCTTTTTCTTCTCTGATTGCCATGGCTAGGACTTCCAATACTATGTTGAATAATAGTGGTGAGAGTGGACATCCTTGTCTTGTTACTGATCTTAGAGGAAATGCTTTCAGTTTTTCACCATTGAGAATGATGTTTACTGTGGGTTTGTCATATATGGTTTTTATTATGTTGAGGTAGGTTCCCTCTATGCCCACTTTCTGGAGAGTTTTTATCATAAATCGGTGTTGAATTCTGTCAAAAGCTTTTTCTGCATCTATCGAGATGATCTTATGGTTAACAATGAAAGATCAGAAAGAGAAACTAAGGAAACAATAAAAGAATAAAATGCCTAGGAATAAACCTACCTAAGGAGGCAAAAGACCTGTACTCAGAAAACTATAAAACACTGATGAAAGAAATCAAAGATAACATAAACAGATGGAGAGATATACCATTCTGCTAGATTGGAAGAATCAATATTGTGAAAATGACTATACTACCCAAAGCAATCTACAGGTTCAATGCAATCCCTATCAAATTACCAATGGCATTTTTCACAGAACTAAAACAAAAAATTTTACAACTTGTATGGAAACACAAAAGACCCCGACTGGCCAAAGCAATCTTGAGAAAGAAAAATGGAGCTGGAGGAATCAAGCTCCCTGACTTCAGACTATACTACAAAGCTACAGTAATCAAGACAGTATGGTACTGGCACAAAAACAGAAATATAGATCAATGGAATAGGATAGAAAGCCCAGAGATAAACCCACGCACATATGGTCACCTTATCTTTGATAAAGGAGGCAAGAATATACAATGGAGAAAGGACAGCCTCTTCAATAAGTGGTGCTGGGAAAAACGGATAGATACACGTAAAAGAATGAAATTAGAACACACCATTAACACCATACGCAAAAATAAACTTAAAATGGATTAAAGAACTAAATGTAAGGCCAGACACTATAAAACTTTTAGAGGAAAACATAGGCAGAACACTCTATGACATACATCACAGCAAGATCCTTTTTGACCCACCTCCTAGAGTAAGGGAAATAAAAACAAAAATAAACAAATGGGACCTAATGAAACTTAAAAGCTTTTGCACAGCAAAGGAAACCATAAACAAGATGAAAAGACAACCCTCAGAATGGGAGAAAATATTTGCAAATGAAGCAACTGACAAAGGATTAATCTCCAAAATATACAAGCAGCTCACACAGCTCAATATCACAAAAAACAAACAACCCAATCCAAAAATGGGCAGAAGACCTAAATAGACATTTCTCCAAAGGAGATATACAGATGGCCAGCAAATACATGAAAAGATGCTCAACATCACTAATCATGAGAGAAATGCAAATCAAAACCACAATGAGGTATTACCTCACACCGGTCAGAATGGCCATCATCAAAAAGTCTACAAACAATAAATGCTGGAGAGGGTGTGGAGAAAAGGGAACCCTCCTGCACTGTTGGTGGGAATGTAAATTGATACAGCCACTATGGAAAACAGTATGGAGGTTCCTTAAAAAAATAAAAATAGAACTACCATATGACCCAGCAATCCCACTAATGGGCATATACCCTGAGAAACCCATAATTCAAAAAGAGTCAGGGGGGCTTCCCTGTTGGCGCAGTGGTTGAGAATCTGCCTGCCAATGCAGGGGACACGGGTTCGAGCCCTGGTCTGGGAAGATCCCACATGCCATGGAGCAACTAGGCCCGTGAGCCACAATTACTGAGCCTGCGCATCTGGAGCCTGTGCTCCGCAACAAGAGAGGCTGCGATAGTGAGAGGCCCGCGCACCGCGATGAAGAGTGGCCCCCGCTTGCCGCAACTGGAGAAAGCCCTTGCACAGAAACGAAGACCCAACACAGCCATAAATTTAAAAAAAATAAACAAATAAAATAAAATAAATTAATTAAAAAAAAAAAAAAGAGTCAGGTACCACAATGTTCACTGCAGCACTATTTACAATAGCCAGGACATGGAAGCAACCTAAATGTCCATCAACAGACGAATGGATAAAGAAGATGTGGCACATATATACAATGGAATATTACTCAGCCATAAAAAGGAACGAAATTGAGTTTTTGTAGTGAGGTGGATGGACCTAGAATTTGTCATACAGAGTGAAGTAAGTCAGAAAGAGAAAACCAAACACCGTATGCTAACGCATGTATATGGAATTTTAAAAAGCAGTACGGATGAACCTAGTGGCAGGGCAGGAATAAAGATGCAAATGTAGAGAACAGACTTGAGGGCACGGAGGGGGAGGGGAAGCTGGGACAAAGTGAGAGAGTACCACTGACATATATACACTACCAAATGTAAAATGGATGGCTAGTGGGAAGCTGCTGCATGGCACAGGGAGATCAGCTCGGTGCTTTGTCACCACCTAGAGGGGTGGGATGGGGAGGGTGGGAGGGATGCTCAACAGGGAGGGGATATGGGGATATATGTATACATATAGCTGATTCACTTTGTTGTACAGCAGAAACTAACACAACATTGTAAAGCATTTATACTCTAATAAAGATGTTAAAAAAAAAACCTGAAGGTGTTTGTGCTCAAGATGAAAACTAATTCTATCTAGGCAAGAGATGTGCTGATGTGTACAAAGCAAAAAACAACACAGTAACTCCTTGTGGCAAACTGAACAAAACCAGCCATCTGGGGAAAGGTGACCTGTGCTCATGGTAACAGTGGCATGGTTTGCACCAAATTCTGAAGCAACCTTCCTGCTAAGGTCATTGGACACAGAATCCGTGTGATGCTATACCCCTCAAGCATTTAAACTTATTGAAAAGTAAATAAATAAAAGTGTGGATTTGTTCTCTTGCTAAAAAAAATTTAATCTCATATCTCTCTTATCCCAATTCTTATCATTTAGTAAAAATAAAACCAAGTTTTACAGAATATGTATGACTTTTTTAAAGAGAAATATATCATTCACACTTTTATGTTTTCTTATGCAGAGAACATTTTGTCAGGTAATGTGGGAGGAAACTTAATCTTCACTTCAAACAGCTAACAAATTTCTTATGGCTTAGCATTTTATTTTATTTTATTTTATTTTATTTATTTATTTATTTTTATCACCCACCCACCTCGGGCTTAGCATTTTAATGAATACTATTTTTCAGAAAACATTTTTTACTTTTGTAGAGTTTGGCTTTTTAAAAACAATATGAACATGTATTTTCATATTAAAATGAAACCAAATCTTATATTTCTCTTTTTGAGAGTTAAATTCCCCTTTTCCTCTCTGTTAAAAATTGCTACACCTTATATACCATTATAAGAAATATGAAGTGTGAACATCACTTGCTATTTAATTCTAAAAACTGGGTTTAAATCCTGGCTCTGCCACTTATTAACTGTAACTTCTTTGATCTTTACTTTTCACATCTATACAATTATCATGATAATAATCTCTACCCTAAGGTTGATTTAAGCGCTAAATGAGATAATTCATGTAAAACAATTATCCTGTTACCCTGATACAGTACTCAATGAATAGTAGCTATTTACTTTTATCACTCAATTAAGTACAACTTGCAAACATTTGGATGTTGTGATAACAGAAAACACTACCATATTCCCTATAACATACAAAACCCTAAATTGTAAAGCTAAGAGAAAGCAAACTGATAATCTGACAAAAAATGGTAAGCATAAAAAAAAAAGTTATCTGATTCACAAGAATTAAGATAAACTAAAGTAAGCTCTTCTATCTTAATCACACCCTGAAGAACATAAGACCTTAGCCTTAACAGCAAAAAACCTGCAAAAAATTTTCAACACTCATGAGTCACTAGCTAGAACATAAAGCTTTTAGGACATTTCGTATACAGTTTTTCCTCAGTATTTGTGGGGGATTGGTTCCAGGACCCCCTCAGATACCAAAATCCATGGATACTCAAGTCCCTTATATAAAATGGCATAGTATTTTGCATATAACCTATGCGCATCCTCCCATATACTTTAAATCATCTCTAGATGACTTATAATACCTAATACAAAGTAAATACTACGTAAATAGCTGCCAGGGTGTGGCAAATTCAAGTTTTGCTTTTTGAAACCTTCTGAAAAAAATTTTTTTGAATATTTTTGATCCAAAGTTGGTTGTATCTGCAGATGCAAAACCCACAGATATTGAGGGCCGGCTGCACCTTCATCCAGTCAAACAGGCAGATGACAATATAGATCCCAATTTTAAGAATAAAAAAAAGTAATTTGCACAAGTCCTGTGGTACATAAATGGCTTATCAGAGAACTCAAATCTCCTGAGCCTTTGCCCTGGATTTAGCTTAAATCAGTCTTCAAATAGTACAACTGCCTACTACTGCAAACTAGCATAATACTCAGGAAACAGAAATGCATAATTGATACATCCTATCTTAAAAGAACTTGCCTATTTCCTGCAATACAATTCAGAATTTAAGTAAGTGATATAAGAGTGACTATAATGATAGCAGTATAAAAGAAACAGCACTTAATTCTTATTGAAGGGGCTAAGAAAAATTTCATAAAGGAAATGAAATTTGAGCTGAGCCATAAAGAATAAACAGAATTTTATTAGAAGAGAATGCAAGAAGGCTACATAAGGCTGCGAGAAGATAATAAACTAGACTGTGAGGTACTTCTAAGGAACAGTAAATATACTTCTACGGTGAGGGAAGAACAAGTAATAAGATTACTTACTTAAGACCAGGTAAATCCCGGACACTAGCTCCTATTTCCTCTGCTTCTGGGTACAGCTTCTCCACCAGTTCCAAAGGGCCCCATATAGTTTTGTTATAACTCAAAAATGATTTTCTTACTTTAAAAAGAAAATATAATGCATGTAACTTCAACTTACAAAACTGCAGTAACCTCATGTTAAATACTTAGTTTCAACATTTCTAACTTAACATACAATTATTCAGAGACCTTTCCTCTCTTATCACTACACAGCCCTGTTGATCAGGAGCCTTTCATCAGGATTCTGATATTCTCCCTATCAAAAATATGCACCTTGGTCATTTTTCCATATCAGAAATATGCAAGTAGGTAATTAAAGTAGAAGAACAACTAAGCTCATTCTTTTTTTTTTTTTAAGCTTTCTTTTTTTTTATAGATATTTATTTATTTTATTTTGCACAGGCTTCTCGATAGCTGTGGCGCACAGGCTCAGTAGTTGCAGCGCATGGGCTCTGTAGTTGGTGGCGCGAGGGCTCCAGAGCACACGGGCTCTCTAATTGTGGTGTGCAGGCTCAGCAGTTGCAGTGCATGGGCTTAGCTGCCCTGCGGCATGTGGGATCTCAGTTCCCCGACCAGGGATTGAACCGGCGTCCCCTGCATTGCAAGACCGATTGTTAACCACTGGACCACCAGGGAAGTCCCCATAGGCTCATTCTTCTTTACCAGAACAAAAATAAGACTGGTGGCCCTAGCAGGCTGATCTTTACCAGTTTATTCAATAAACCAAGGACAAATAGTTATTTTCTTTTAAACACAAAAAATTGTGACTTTACTTTTCCTTTTATTTGAATGTGAGATTTGGGTAATATAAAACCATGAAATCACTATTTTTCCTTCTAATACTGACCAGATCTCCAGTAGATCCAGTGTGCCTATCATATGCACCACCCAAAAGCCAGCAAGATAGGCAATTTTTCCCTGGGGGAGAAAAATCAATCAGCACAACGTAGCTTTATAATGGTTGATCAAGATAGGCATTTGACTGTTAGGATATGCCTCATGATATTTTGGGAAGTAAAGGAAAATATATTCAGAAAAGAGTTTAAAATGTAACTATCGTGGCCATCATTTGGCAAATTCCATTTCAGCAGGCTGGGGGAAAATAAAGACCTATGTCACTGCTATTATTTTTTTTTTAATAAAAAGGAAGTTTTTCAAAAAGCAAATTAAAACTAAAGGCCTGAGATAAGACTGTTGACTTCCTGATGTATTAAAAGAAGTATTCAGAGACTGAGAATATCAAGAGTAGGCAAAAATGTGGGGAAGCAAACACATTCACTGTTGTTTGATTAATCAGCGAAGCCTTTACAGACATCAGTTGCCTATATCCTTTGACCCAATAATTCTACTCCTAGGAATCCTAAAGAAATCATAGCATGTGTGTACAAACATATATATCCAAAGATGTCCTTACAGCATAATTTTAATAATAAAAAACTGGAAACACCTAAGTGTACATTAAGAGGAAAGTAGTTAAATAAGTCATGGTATACATATACTATGAAATATTTTACAGCCATTAAAAATGTGATAAAGAAAAAAAAAAATGTGATAAATACCTCTATGTAAATGGCAAAATCTCCAAACCATACCATTGTTTTGTTTTGTCTTTTAAATAGGGAAAAAAAGAAAGTCACAGAATAATACAGCATGATTTTATTTAGAGTAAAAGAAAAAATCACCTATAATTCAATTAAAAAAAGAAAGAAAGAAAAACAGAAAAGAGCTGGAAGAATGACAAAGATTCCTTTAGAGAGATGAATGGAAGGGAATGAAGGGAAATTATGTTTTTGCTCCATGTGCTTCTATGTTGTTTGATTCATGTACAAAAAGAACATATTTCACTATTATATATAATTTTAAAAATTATTTTAACTCTAATTAAAGAAAAAGTGGAATCTGAAAAAACAAAAACAAAAAAACCAAACTCATAGATACACAGAACAGATTGGTGGTTGCCAGGGTTGGAGGGTAGGAATGGATGAAATGAGTAAAGATGGTCAAAAGGTACAAACTTCTAGTTATAAAAGAAGTCCTGGGGATGTAATATACATAATGACTACAGTTATTGTATTGTAGATTGTATTGTATATTTGAAAGCTGCTAAGAGTAAATCTTAAATGTTCTCATCACAAGAAAAAAAATCTTGTAACTATGTGTGGTAATGGCTGTTAACTAGGTTTATTGTGGTGATCATTTCACAGTATATAAAAATATTGAATCGTGTTGTACCCATTAAACTAATATGTTATATGTCAATTATATCTCAATAAATATAAACAAATTTTAATTTTAAAATGAATACATTAATAACATCACATATAGGGTTTCTCAAATTTCAATGCCAAGGCTCCTTCTCAGTTTAAAGTACATTTTATTAAAACCATGTTTAGGTAAATCTCTTCTTTTGCTTTTTACATTTACCCTTACTCTCATGTGCCATAGTCAGAAACTCCCCCTAAGTGTGCATCAGCAGATGCATGGATAAAGAAGATGTGGTATATATACACAATGGAATATTTGCCATAAAAAAGAATGGAATAATACCATTTGCAGCAACATGGATGGACCTAGAGATCATCATACTAAGTGAAGTAGTCAGTCAGAGAAAGACAAGTATCATATGATATCACTTATATGTGGAATCTAAAAAAATGATACAAATGAACTTACTTACAAAAGGGAAATAGACTCAGAGACATAGAAAACAAATTTATGGTTACCAAAGGGGAAAGGGGAGGGATAAATTAGGAGTTTGGGATTAAAATATACACAGTACTATACATAAAATAGATAACCAATAAGGACCTACTGTATAGCACAGGGAACTATACTCAATATCTTGTAATAACCTATAATGGAAAAGAATCTAAAGAAGAATATAGATATATATAATATATATATAAAACTGAATCACTTTGCTGTACACCTGAAACTAACACAATATTGTAAATCAACTATATTTCAATAAAAAATTTTTTAAAAAAAGAACTTTCCAACTTACCCAGGCTTCTGGTATACCAACATAAAAGCAAGCTTCTCTTCCTTTTTAATAGTCACCTTAGTACACAACTCTTACATAGCCCTCTACACAGCTCTGATCATATGAACCAGAGATCAAAGTAGTTACTATAAGTAAAAGAACAGTAATATAATACAAACACATAAAAATAATTCAATATGAAATGTATAGATGAATACAATATCCACTGTTATCATCATTTTCAGGGAGCACTCACATTTCTACAATAACCCAATCCAGAAGACAATTTTTCTAGATATGTTTCCATGCACTAAGGAGGTTCATATTTCAACAATCAACTATTTTAATGTATTTGTTCAAGAGAGCTCAAACTAGTAATTATAGTTCATACCAGAGTCACCAAGCTTAAAATTTTCTATATAACTCTATAGTTGTCCTAGAAAATGGAAATCAGCTCAGAGTATGTTGAAAACGTTTTTAAATCAAATACACTTTCTACAGGGACTTCCCTGGTTGTCTAGCGGTTAAGAATCCACCTTCCAACACAGGGGACATGGGCTCAATCCCTGGTCGGGGAGCTAAGATCCCACATGCCACAGGGCAACTAAGCCGGCGTGCCGCGACTACTGAGCCTGAGTATTCTGGAGCCCACTCACCGCAACTAGAGAAGCCTGTGCACCGCAACAAAGAGCCGGCATGCTGCAACTAAGACCCGATGCAGCCAAATAAATAAATAAATAGGTTTTTTTAAAACAAAAGAGTATACAAATACCCTTTTTACAAAACACTAACAACTAAGGATTTTCTGAAGACCACCAATTAGAAAACATAAAGTAGTAGGGTATTTTCTCCTAAAACCAACCCACCCAGTATTTTTAAAGTAACAGTAATTATGGCCTCAAAAAAAATTACATTTTCAAGGATATTTAAGATGGGAGGGGGGAGGTTCTATAGTTGTTTTTTTAAAAAAAAATCTCACAATACCTTTAAGACCATGTTTCAGACAATGTTCCATAACAACGAAGAACTGCTGCAAGGGGGGATAATCAGAATCCAAAGTGCGGCCAAAGCTTAGAGCAGATTCAATGAGTCCTTTAATACTGAGTTTAGCCATGTTTAACAAGTTTGCTCTCTCTACAGCTGTAGGGTCTTTTGTAGCTGAAAGCACAAGAAAGGAGTCCAACATCACTTGCAAGAACTGACATTGTAAACTATACAAACCCCTTCCTTCCCCTGTAAAACCAACAGTGGTTTGTTTTTCCTTGGTGGACAAGTAAGTCTTCCTAACATACACCCCTAGTTAACTTCTTTTTATGTCTCTCATGCATACCATAGAACAATGCTCACTCCAGCCAAAGTTTATGAATTATTCTCAAGATCCTGCAAATTGGCTATTCTAGGGTATTTATTTTACTTTTGTGGTACCTCTTCAGGGAGAATGAGTTTTTTTAAATCTTTCTCTGGAGATAAGAGTAACAGACAACATGTTTAAGGGTCTCATGCAAAGGCAGACAGCAGGAACCATCAAAGATGAATTCAAAAGCAAAAAAATGTTCAGAATAAACTGGCAATAAAATAAAAGGTAGTTAAAATTCTAAGATTCCAATTTCACCCATAACAAACATGACAGGTAAATAAAATAGGGGGACACAAGAGAAGCCATTCAACTCTCACTCATTTTAACCCTCTTTCTATCTTGTCTCTTTTCATTGCAATTGGAGCTCCGTATTGCAGGACTCCTTTATTTTCCCAGAGGAAATTAAAGCAGGGTCCAGTTTCACCTTAAAGTTCCCTGACCTTCCACACAGCTGATCCAGTTGAATATCAAGGTAATAGATACATTTTTTTAAAACTGATTTTACCTGACACTTTCAATTCACAAAAATTTTTCTTTCCCACAAATTTTATTCTCAGTTTTCTTATAAATTCAGATACTTCCCCATACTCTCATCACTGTTGTGACTGGCAGAAATATTTTCAGCAAACACAGATGCCAAAATGAAGTGTAAAAAAATAAAGCACTTAGTATACTGTCTTATAATCCCTGACAATTTACTAGTCCAAGTAAACCAAATGTCCGTTTTTCCTTCACTGGACAAAAAGTCCAGGGTTCCCAATGATCTAGTATTTTACTTCTGGTCACAGATAGCCAGGCGTGAAGCGTGACACTGAATCCTAAGCAACTTAAAATGCAAACAGTCACAACTGCTACGACCAAGCTAGCTAGTGGAGAATCTCCACACAAGACATCATTTCTTCAAATGTGCATCGTGGTATGACTCCCTCTTTTTTCGGGGACGAAACCAGTCGATGTTTCATAATCTGCAGCAATTCTCATTTTTCTTAACAGTGCCCATCACAATCCGTAATGTACGATGCGACAACCAGACAAAGGGCGCCTTTATAACTGCTCGAAGGTAGGTCCTGGTGGGCGCCGGCAGCTCCCGAGTAGAGGAGCGTTTGCACCCCAGCCGCGCCCCGCCCGGGCTGCGGCCCCCGCACGCGCCCAAGGGCCGGTTCCCGCATCTTGCCTGTAGAACCCCTTCCCTGCCTCCCTTCCTCCCAGCCAGCAAGGCTGCCCAAGGGCTCGGGGCGCCCCCAACACCCTCACGGAGGGCTCACCCGGGGTCCTGCGAGGCATCGCTGTCCTTCTCCCGCCCTCGGCGTCTGGAACCCAAGCCCAAACCTGAGACGCTTCCCTCCGCCACCCCCAAACCTGAAAAGTCATCGCCCGTCCCCGACCCGGGAGCTGCACCCCAGCCGGCCCTGTCCTCGCTCCCTGTAAGCCGACGGACCACCAAACCTCTGCCATTAGGCCCCTGAACGGGGAAGGGGGCGCAGGGGAACGAGGGGCGGCCGTGCGTTGCCATGGCGACCGCGGGCGCTCCTGCGTCCCCGGCTGCCCCCGCCCAGGCCCAAACCCGGGTTCGGACCCCAGTCCCGACCCCGAGGCCTCCATGCCCACACCACCAGTCCTCCTGGCCTGGCCGAGCCCTCGGCCCAGCACGGAGGGCCGGGCGTCCGCTCTCGGCCTGCTCCCCTTACCCATGGCGGCGGCGGAGGCGGCGGCGGCGGCGGCGGCGCGGTCTCGGGCGGGGACTCCCTGGGCCCAGCCAGCAGCTCCCTTCAGGCGAGCGGCGGCCGCCACGGCGTCTGCGACCAGGCCCGCTGCGGCCCACAGCGCTCCCGGCGGCGGGAGGACGGCCGGGCGGTCCCGCGGCGCCCGAGTAGGGCGGGGGGCCGCGGAGCCTGCAGCCGGCAGGGGAGAAACCCGCCCTCTCTGAGCCACTTCGGGTCCAGCCGGAGCGGAAAGAGAAGGAAAAGGTGTGTGAGGGGGACCTCGCGTTGAGGAGGATCTCGCGTTGAGGAGGACCTTGCGTTGAGGAGGATCTCGCGTTGAGGAGGACCTTGCGTTGAGGAGCAGGGGGGCGGACCCTGGTCTCACCCTGGGGGCCTCGCCGGAACGCTAGGGCTGCATTTCCAAGGGGATGCAAGTCACGTGTAAACGTTTTCCTCCACTGGGTCCAGCTGGGTTTACTCGAACACACCTGACCGCTTCCCTTCTTCACCAACTAACTCGCAGGGGACCAAAAGAATGTAGAAAATCTGAAGCAATTAACAGTAGGCAGAAATCTACTAAAACTGTTAGCCCAAATCACGATATTTAAACCAGTGAATCCACTGGTTTATAAAAAACAACGAGGAATGGTCTCAGTAATCGAGGGAAAGGTGCAGAGATACAGCCAGCGTTTTCTCATTTGAGGGAGTAAAAACTCTCGTGGTCAGATGACACTGGGTTTAAGTTATATCAATTTGGGGAAACTGAGCTATTACCTAGTTAGATCAGCAATTGTTTTGTTTTGTTTTTTTAAAGAATTTTTAAAATTTATTTAATTTATTTATTTTATTTTTTATTTTTGGCTGTGTTGGGTCTTCGTTGCTGTACGCGGGCTTTCTCTAGTTGCGGCGAGTGGGGGACTACTCTTCGTTGTGGTGCATGGGCTAATTATTGCTAGTGGCTTCTCTTGTTGCGGAGCACGAGCTCTAGGCATGTGGGCTTCAGTAGTTGTGGCACGTGGGCTTCAGTAGTTTTGGTGCACGGGCTTCAGTAGTTGTGGCGCACAGGCTCTAGAGTGCTGGCTCAGTAGTTGTGGCTCACTGGCTTAGTTGCTCCGCGGCATGTGGGATCTTCCCGGACCAGGGCTTGAACCCGTGTTCCCTGCATTGGCAGGCGGATTCTTAACCACTGCGCCACCAGGGAAGCCCAGCAATTGTTAAAACGGTGGCCAAGTTAGAAATAGACTGATATTTCGAGAAAATGGAGCGATGTTTATCTCTTCATCATATTGGCCAGCATACAGTTCTATTATGTTTCTTTACTTCTTTTGGTTTTAAATTTTCTTTATTGTGAGATAATCATACATGGATAAAAATTTATAAAGCATATATGCATTTAAAGAATCATAAAGTGAACAGCTGGGAAAACACCACCAGATCAAGAGAGCATAGGACAGGAGAGTCATCTTCCCTGGGGGAAAGGCCTTTAGCCACAATCCCCCTAGAAGTATTAATAAATACGATTCTGACTTCTATGACAATTGTTTCCGTGCTTTTCTGCATGTTATTACCATGTAAGTATGTGCCCCTAATCAATGTAGTTTATTTTTGCCTGTTTACAAACTTTTCACAAGTGGAATAACATTACGAACATTACTTGTTTCTTTTGTTCAACATCATCCATGTCCACGAGGAGTTTCCAGGTTAGGGTGTTTTCAGGTTTACATACTTCCTGGTCCCTATGTGCAGGAGAGCCTCTAGGGCATGTAAATAAGAATACAATTACTAGAAATCAGGTATGCCTTTCTTTAAATTTACTAGATAATGCCAAACTGTTTTCAAAATTTCTCATAATTTACACTCCTTTCAGCAGTGTTGTTTTTCTGTTGCTGTGTCCATTCTAATGCTTAGAATTTTGAGGATTTCTTCATTTTTTGCGTCTTGTGGGCAGGTGATTGCATGGCAGGTTTGTTTTTTATTTACCTCATTACTGATGACATTGAGCACTTTACCTATGTTTACTATTTGGAATTTCACTTTTGCAAAGAAATGGTGCCTGTTTTTCTATTGACTTACCTTTTTCTTATTGGCTTGTGCAAGTTACTTAATATTCTACATACTAATTTGATGTCAGTTATGTGTTGCCACTATCTTCTGGTTAATTTTTTTTCTCTCCTTATGGCAACCGTTGATTAAATATAAGTTCTTAATTTTCTTGTAGTGAATTTATAGTTTATGCCTTAGTGTCTTAAGAAATCCTCCTTATTCCAAGGTCATGAAGATACTCTCTTTTAAGAATTACATAGTTTGGGGGACTTCCCTGGTGCTCCAGTGGTAAAGAATCCGCCTTCCAACGCAGGGGACGCAGGTTCGATCCCCGGTTGGGAAACTAAGATCCCACATGCCGCGGGGCAACTAAGCCCACGCACCACAACTACTGAGCTTGCACGCCTCAACTAGAGAGCCTGCGTGCCACAAACTACAGAGCCCACGTGCTCTGGAGCCCACACACCCTGGAGCCTGCATGCCACAACTAGAGAAGAGAAAACCCGCACACCACAACTAGGGAGAAGCCCACGCGACCAAACGAGCACCGCAACGAGAGATCCCACATGCCACAACGAGGACCCGATGCAGCCAAATAAATATTAAAAAAAAAAAAATTACATAGTTTTGCCTTTAATATTTAGGCCTGTTAGTGCACCCAGAATTAATTTTAGTGATGATGTGAGATAGGGTCAAATTTCATTTCTTCAACTATCCCATCACCCTTTCCCCATTCATCTTCCATGCCCATGATCATGGAAGTGAAGGTCAGTGAGCATGTATGTGAAGGTCAGTTCCTAGGCCAAAACCTCATTTGATCTTCAGAACCACCCCATGAGGAATGAGTTATTTACCTCTTTTACAGATGAAACTAACCTCAAAGATTAAATAACTTGCCCAAAGTCACAGTACTATTAAGGAACAGAGCCAGAATCTGAACCAGTACAAAAGTAGCCTCCATTTTCATAATGTCAAAATACATCTGTGGTTTTTATAGTGTTTGAAGGAGCCTAAAACTGATGACAAGTCTAACCCCTTCCACCACCTTGCTGTTAAACATTGAAATGACTGACTTGTTCATTTTTCTTTTCTCCAAATGATGAGTAAAAAAGGAGGGATTTGTGTTCCAAGTGCATTTAGAAAAGCAAATAATATTAAGTATATATTTATTTTATAAAACCATGAGAACAAAGGAGAAGAGCTTTATTTTCTGGATTGCTTTCCCTCCAGTGACTTTATAGGTAACATGTAGGAAAGAAATTTAGTTCAGTAACAGACCAGCTTTATTTAAAGCAAAAAATATTTCTTCCTTTGAGGAAGATGTTCTTAAACTCCAAAATACATATTTGCTGGATACTCTAGCCACCTTGGATTGAACAGAATTGGAATTAGGGTGTATGTTTAAAACCTATTACACTTAATAGGTTTTTTTTTTTTAACATCTTTATTGGAGTATAATTGCTTTACAATGGTGTGTTAGTTTCTGCTTTATAACAAAGTGAATCAGTTATACATATACATATGTTCCCATATCTCTTCCCTCTTGCATCTCCCTGCCTCCCACCCTCCCTATCCCACCCCTCTAGGTGGTCACAAAGCACCGAGCTGATCTCCCTGTGCTATGTGGTTGCTTCCCACTAGCCATTTTACGTTTGGTAGTGTATGTATGTCCATGCCACTCTCTCACTTTGTCACAGCTTACCCTTCCCCCTCCCCGTGTCCTCAAGTCCATTCTCTAGTAGGTCTGGGTCTTTATTCCCATCTTGCCACTAGGTTCTTCATGACTTTTTTTTTTTTTTTCCTTAGATTCCATATATATGTGTTAGCATACTGTATTTGTTTTTCTTTCTGACTTACTTCACTCTGTATGACAGACTCTAACTCCATCCACCTCACTACAAATAACTCAATTTCATTTCTTTTTATGGCTGAGTAATATTCCATTGTATATATGTGCCACATCTTCTTTATCCATTCATCCGATGATGGACGCTTAGGTTGCTTCCATGTCCTGGCTATTGTAAATAGAGCTGCAATGAACATTTTGGTGCATGACTCTTTTTGAATTATGGTTTTCTCAGGGTATATGCCCATTAGTGGGATTGCTGGGTTGTATGGTAGTTCTATTTTTAGTTTTTTAAGGAACCTCCATACTGTTCTCCATAGTGGCTGTATCAATTTACATTCCCACCAACAGTGCAAGAGTGTTCCCTTTTCTCCACACCCTCTCCAGCATTTATTGTTTCTAGATGTTTTGATGATGGCCATTCTGACCGGTGTGAGATGATATCTCATTGTAGTTTTGATTTGCATTTCTCTAATGATTAATGATGTTGAGCATTCTTTCATGTGTTTGTTGGCAATACTTAATAGGTTTAAACTAGAATATTAATCTGTTCTGAGCTCTTGATGTACTAAGAATCTAGGTTTTTAAACGTACAGATATAATCATGTAACAAAATACTGTTTTTTAAAAACTTATCACATACTGAAATAGAGGGATGAAATTGAATGATGTCTAAAATTTGCTTTAAAATATGTCAGCAAAGAAAAAAAGGTTGAAGAAAATTGCTGCAAAATCTAACTGTTGAATATGGGTGATGGGTGTATAGGAGTTCATGATACTACTTTTGTGTGTGTTTTTAAAAGTTTTATAATAATGTTTTAAAGTTCATCATAAAAAGTAAGCTAGTTAAAGCCTTAAAAATAATTTTTATGTAAAAATCTTTCATAATAAGCCAAAGCAGTATCTATACAAGAGCTGAGAGTCAGGAAAGGCAGACTTCACCCCCTGGGTCCATCTTGGTTCATACTTTCCAGGATCATGAGTCCCAATCATCCAAGGGTTAGTGGTGACTTGAGTGAAGTTGGATGGGCCTATCCTCTTAGCTACAAGCAGTCTTTTTAATGAGCAAAGCTGTCCATTGAATCTACATAGACCAGCTTGTCAAATCATGCCACAAGGTTTCCAGCTGGCCTGAGATGTGATTTGCTTACAGTAACAATTGTAATGCTTTTTTTTTTTTTTTTTTTGGCTGCACTGTGCGGCTTGTGGGATCTTTGTTCCCTGACCAGGGATTGAACCCCAGCCCTTGGCAGTGAAAGCGCGGAGTCCTAACCACTGGACTGCCAGGGAATTCCCAACAATTGTAATGCTTCTAAACATTTGTATAGCACCTGGAAAATGTACACAACACTGAATGGGAAACACATAGTACCTGGGAAAATTGCTGAATTACTAATCAGAACATCTGGGTTCTAACAATGACTTGCCCAGAGCTATATGCTAACGTGAAATATCTATGCTAGGTACTCTGCAGGGTTTAATTCAATTGAGAGAATATCTATGAAAATTATAAAGCATACTACATATTATTACCACTGCTAAAAAAGCAGTAAGTGGTATAAAGCTACATATAAAGATGGAAATAATTCTTTCTGGAAGGAAAAAATATCAGGAAAGGTTTTTTGGAGAAGGTAGCGTACTAGTCTTTCAGTCTGGGTGAAGTTGCATAAATGGTATTGGAGAAATAGACAAATATAGATAGAGGATACAACAAACAAGAAAAAAGACATGTATAGGGAAGAGCAAAAATAGTATATTAGGGAATTCCCTGGCAGTCCAGTGGTTAGGACTCTGCACTTTCACTGCCATGGGCCCAGGCTGGATCCCTGGTCAGGGAATTAGGATCCCACAAGCTGTGCAGTGCAGCCAGAAAAAAAAAAAAAAAAAAAAGTACATTAGAACAAATATGCAAAGAAATATTGGAGAATGACCTCCATTACAAACCACACGTTCCAAACTATTAGTGGGATATGAAAGAATGTTAGTAGGTTGCAACCAGCTTTGTTTTTTTAAATTAATTAATTATTTTTGGCTGCATTGGGTCTTCGTTGCTGCGCGCGGGCTTTCTCTAGTTGTGGCGAGCGGGAGCTACTCTTTGTTGTGGCGTGCGGGCTTCTTCATAGCGGTGGCTTCTCTTGCTGCAGAGCACGGGCTCTATGTGCGCGGGATTCAGTAGTTGTGGCACGCGGGCTCTATAGAGCACAGACTCAGCAGTTGTGGCTTGCGGGCTCTAGAGCGCAGGCGTAGTAGTTGTGGCACATGGGCTTAGTTGCTCCGTGGCATGTGGGATCTTCCCAGACCAGGGCTCAAACCCGTGTCCCCTGCACTGGCAGGCAGATTCTTAACCACTGCACCACCAGGGAAGGCCTGCAACCAGCTTTGTTTTTAATGGAATAGTAGAAAATATTAGGGTATATCACATATAAAAAGGATAAGTATTTTGTTAAAGTACTGTTTAAGGTGCATGCACATACATATGTTCATGCTGAGTCATGATGCAAAATGTGTTTCTCGTTGTGGGTTGTGGCAATTTTTATTCTTAAGCACCAGTCCAGATTATCATACACCAAACTACCAGTAGTTATAACTAAATGATAAGATTACAAAGAAATTTAATTTTCTAAAATTTGTAGTGTTTGAAATTCTCACTAAAATCATGTACTACTCTATAATTAGACAGGAAAAAAAATGTAAAGAAAGAAAATTATGCCAAGACTTTTAAACTCAGAAAATGTGAGGTAGATGGTGTCCTTGACAGAAATAGAGATTACAGAGGAAGGCATTAGATGAAGATGGAAATTTACATTTTGTATGTGCTGACTCGGAAGTGCTCACAGAACTGACTCTGAAGGCAGGAGCTGGAACACAGATATAACTAGAATTCAGAAGACATGGCGGGGTATACAGATTTGGTAAACAGCTACATAGGTGATGGTTGGAGCCAGTGACTGTCCAAGGAGGGAGAACAGGACCAGACCAAACATAGAGCTCTGGGAAAGACCTGTCTCTAGAGAGTGAGAGACGAGGAAGAAAAGAAAGGAATCAGAGGAGGCAGCAAGAGAGATAAGGAGGCAGGAACTCTGAACTGATTTTCAGGAATGGGGCCACTGGAATGGCTACACTGTCATCACATCCTGGCTTCACACTATAAGGAAGACCTTGTCTAGGCTAATGGTGCTTTTGATCTGGACCTGCACAAAGTGACTGCCCAATAACATTAGAGACTGGTAGCCACTGCTGTCTTAGTCCTTGGCATGGATGTCATACTTAAACTGCACTATTAGCAATTTGATGGCCCAGTCTGGGTTTAACTTACAGCTCACCCCAAGCCTCCAACTCACAGCATCTTACATATAAAAGACGAATCCTAACTCTTTCAACTAAGTGGCTAGACTCTTGTAATCAAGACAGAGTCCCAAATGACAAGAAACACGGAACCCGTCCCCGGGTTCTTCTTCCACAGAGCTCTGCAGGCCACACAAATCTGTAAAGCAACCACTGATTGAACCAAAAGAATTTACATTATTCATCTCACTCCCAGGAACTGAAATTATCTTCAGTTCCTTCCTGTTAACATAACTTCATGATATCTAACCAATATTTAAGCCTTATCTCTGTAAACGTCCTAGTTTTTCCTGTCTAATCCATAGTATCTCCATGATCAACTCCATCCTGTGTGTCCTTCATAAATCTCTTTATAATGTCAACACTCCTTGGTTTCAGCTTTAGAGCATTATCAGTATTTCAGTTCTCAATACTGGAAAAAATGGTGGACAACCCTGAACTTAATTATTATTTAGTATTAATAATTGACACAGTAAGATCTAACAGTAAGAAAACAATTTATTTAATAAAATCTTCAAGTAATAACTTTTTAAAAACATGTGAGGTAGAGGCAGCAATTTTTAACATACTTAACATTCATTAAAAAGAAAAAATTTGAGAGAAATGAGAGATTTCCCTGCCAAAGGTGGATACATTAAGGTTAAAATTGGTCACAATATAAGTAATCAAACACTTTGAGGCAATTGTTTTACAAAACATTTTTATACCAAAAGAGAAAATTGAGAAATGCCCTAAAACAAAGGGGCATATGAACATGAATAAGTGAAAATAGGAATACACCTTTTTAATTTGTCATCAATTCAGCAAACAAAATTTCTTCTCAAAAGAACAGTAGGAATTATTTTCTTTTACTAGAATACTGAAAAGTGAAAATAACAAGTGGGAGAGTAAGGAGAATCAGAAATTAACTAGAAATAATATATTTATCAGTGATAATTTAAAAGACGAGGTTTAAAGTGAAAACATCTCTGATAAAAAATCTAAAAGATCAAATTAATCTTGAAAATTTAGACTTAAAGATTTAAACCTCAGATTGAAAAATTCATCCCATCTTTAAAAGGTGGTAGAAATTTATCAAACTCTGGATCATACAAAAACACATTTATAATACCTATAAATTTAGACTTTTCAGTTTTGGTACACCTGTACTAAAAAAATACTATGTTAAATTTTGTATGGTAATAGAACTTTATGTTTAACAAGGTTATACCAAAAAATAAATAAAACAAAAAAACTGGAACTCTGAAAGAGTAAATTTACATCATTTCTTACCCTTGGGATAAAAGTTATCTTCACAGTGTAACCAGGCACTGATTTTACAGCATATCCAAATTATAAATAGGCAACAGTTAGAGAAGATCATGATGGTTTGGAAAAAGCAAGGAAAACAGTGCTTTATCTTCTTTGAAAATCACCCAATATATGACAAAGACTTCCATGTTCTCCTGATGGAAGATCAATGATGTAAAATAAATTAAGGAAGATATATTTAACACAATGTGGGATTACATAAAAACATATATGACATTATTATCTAACATTCTGTAATTTGGTTTACAGGGCTGCTAAAAAAATTTAAAGATTTTTATGGCATTCTATGGATAATAATATACTTAAGCAATATGGTTTACATATCTTAGCCTGAGACTTACATATAATTTTTTAAAGAGATGATCTATTTTTAAAATAATCTATTAATACAATATGACAAGTAATAATCTCCATTTTTAAATATAATACTTTGTCCTAGATTTTTTTTTAAAAAGGTTGTAAATTGAGGGGAGAGGAACCAGAAGGGATAACCAGTTTTCCTAGATGTATTCTAGGAAACATGCACCCTGTTCCTAGGGCAAAAAATCAAGTCCCTTTTTTTCCCCTTTCTCATTTCATAAACTATCCTTCTCCACCACCTTCATTATTTCACTTTTTGCTTAAAATTACTTCCTGTGAATTGTTTTCTCTCTTTCCTTTGCAGAATCAGATCTTTTGAAATATGCCCATGGGAAACACGAGACACTGAGTTTTAGTTTATACAAATACATAAATGAAGTACTCACAATAGCACAATCAAATGTTGCCATATATAAAACAAAAAGGATATTAATTTTTCTGAGTTTAGATGATAAAGTAGCTTCCCCAAAGGAGGATAGCGGTTTAGTGAGGGCACACATCCCAGGAGAATCAGCTTATGTTTGGCTCTGGTTATAGCAACATTAAGACGTCGCCAATCTTTCAACAGTTCACCAAGCTGAAAGAAATTGTAATTTTCGTTCTTTGAGTTTTCTTATTTATTCGAGTTTTTTGAGTTTTCAAAAACGTATACTGCAAAAAAGATTCATCAACACATTTAAAATCCAGACAGTTGGAAAAACTTGCCCACAGTGCCAACTTCAAGTATCTTATCATGGGTATGATATCCTAGCCATAATTTTAAATTATTAAATACATACAATAAAAATATATTAAAAGTTTTAAAATATTAAATATATATAATAAAGAATTGAAGTTAGGACTTCCCTGGTGGACCAGTGGTTAAGACTCCGTGCTCCCAATGCTGGGGGCCCGGGTTCGATCCCTGGTCAGGGAACTAGATCCCGCATGCCACAACTAGGAGCCCACATGCCGCAACTAAAGATCCCGCACGCAGCAACGAAGATCCCACGTGCCACAACTAAGACCCAGCACCGCCAAATAAATAAATATTTTTTTTAAAAAAAAGAATTGAAGTTATCTCCACTCAGTGTAGCATTGTTTTTTTTTTAATATCTATGAAACAAGCTCTCCATTTCTTTTTTTTTTTAAATTATTTTTCTTTTTTTTTAAATAGATTTTATTTATTTATTTATTTATTTATTGGCTGTGTTGAGTCTTCCGTTGCTGTGCGCGGGCTTTCTCTAGTTGCGGCGAGTGGGGGCTACTCTTTGTTGCGGTGTGAGGGCTTCCCATTATGGTGGCTTCTCTTGTTGCAGAGCACAGGCTCTAGGCGCGCAGGCTTCAGTAGTTGTGGCACACGGGCTTAGCTGCTCCACGGCATGTGGGATCTTCCCAGACGAGGGCTCAAACCCGTGGTCCCCCGCATTGGCAGGCAGATTCTTAACCACCGCGCCACCAGGGAAGCCCCAGTGTAGCATTGTTTTTAACAGTAATAGAAACTTGGCATAGTAGAAGATTCAGAGGAGTGGTTAAATATACCGTGACCCATATATACAGTGGAAACCTATGCATCTGTAAGAACAGAATGAAATCTCTGTGTAATGACATGGAAAGATCTCCAAGCTGTTAAGTGGAAAAAGCAAAGTCCAGAATAGTGTATATATTACCTTTTGTGCAAAAAAGAGGGAAATATGAATACTGATTCATATCTGCTTGCATATGCTTAAGGAAACCTAGACGGTTACCAAAAAAACAAAAACAAAACCAAACCAAAAAACCAAACGTGATTATCTGTGAGGGTAAGAACTGAGTAGAGGAACAGGGAAGAAGGGAGACTTTCTACTATGTGTATTTTATTTTATTTATTTATTTTTGGCTGCGCAGCGTGGCATCTGGGATCTTAGTTCCCTGACCAGGGATCAAACCCGCAGCCCCTGCATTGGAAGTGTGGAGTCTTCACCACTGGATGACGAGGGAAGTCCCTCTACTACGTGTATCTTAAAAACCATATGAAGGTATCGCATAGTCAAGAAAAATGAGTCAAGGAGAGATAAAAACGCAAAAAAAAAACGAAGCCTGGAATTATCTATAAATTTGAAAGTATATCTAGGGAAGCCTATATGTTTAAAATGCTCCAAACACAATAACCAAGAGGTAGAAGCAACCCAAACGTTCACTGATGGATAAATGGATAAACAAAATGTGGTATATACATGCAGTGGAATAATATTCAGCCTTTCAAAGGAAGGAAATTCTGACACATGCTACAACATGGATGAACCCTGAGGACATTACGATAAGTGAAATAAGCCACTTACAAAAGGACAAATACCGTATGATTACACTTATATGGAAAATTCACAGAATTCATAAAATTCTGTCAAATTCTTCTGTCACAGAGACAGAAAGTGATTGCCAGGGAAAGGAGAGAGTGGGAATTAGGGAATTGTTCATGGGTATAGAATTTGTTTTGCAAAATGAAAACGTTCTGGAGATGTGTTGCACACACTGTAAATATACTTAATACTTGTGAATTGTACACTAAAAGATAGTTAAGAAGGTGAATTTTATGTTATGTGTTTTTTACAATTAAAAAAGAGGAAAAAAAAAAAGAGAGGTAAATAATGTCCCAAACAAATATAAAATACAAATCAGACAACAAAGCAGAAAATACAATTAACTCACAGTTCCATCTTTACTACTTCTAACAAAAGATACTAGAATGATACTTTTGTCTCTTCCTTGGTATTTGTCTACTGTATTAACTTCGACCATCCCAAGAGAAGAATGTGCCAATAAATCATTGATGACTTTTAACTGTTGCCTGTATGGTGCAATGATACCAATATCAGAGGGATTACAACCAGCCTAAACAGAAAAGAACAAAATTTAAAGTGAAAAAATCCTGACTTTTGTTATTTAAGCTTTACTAAATTTATTAAATGTTTACATAATGTGCCCAATTGACGTTTACAATACATGTTCCTATCACAAGGAGTAAATACAATTATTGAATTCACTCTAAGGCTACATCCACATTTCCTGAAATGAAATAATTTCCTCAAACATTGTTCCCTTGATATTTAGAAGTTCGTGGCAGTATAATGGTTTGTATGCCACCAAAACAGTGTTGCCATACCAAAAAAAGTACTTTCACTTTCTGCTATCCCTTACAACAGATGTTTCCAATTGCCAATCATACTGACTTCAGCACTAAATTGACGCAATCAGAATTATCTGATGTTACAAAAAGTTATCCTAAATGGAAACTCAAAATGCCATTACTGTATAAAAAATTACATGTCTTAGATAAATGTTCTCAAAATAAAAACAATCAGGCTTCATTCCTCTTTATCTTAATAAACAAAAGTTAACTTTAGATCTAAAGTTCCTTGCATTCTAATATTCTATTACTCTGCACCTTAATATTAATTAGCCCTCAAAATTAAATTCTATGTTACCTTAATAAAAATTGAGGTCAGGAAAACAACGAGTTTGGCTTCTGTTATATTGCTGACACCTCCCTTTTCAACTTGTTCTGGTGCTGGAACCTAAATAGAAAAAATATGCATCCTGCTTGCAAAACAATCTCTGAAGTTAAGAGTACTGTCAGTACACAGGTGGCCATAGAGATGGTACTACCACATGTGGAAACAGATGAAAAATATCTTCATCTTAAAGTTGAAGGTAAAAGAATTAACAAAAATGAATGATATTAGTCACTTTCAGAAAGCCACCCAGAGGCAACCCATCTTAAACATGCTACATAGAGTTCATACTAAAATCTCTATGAAAGCCGACCATACACTGGGCTTCACAAACTTTACTGTGTTATCCCCCATTTTATAGGAATCAAAGGTCAGAAGAGATGAGTAGCCTGCCCAAGCTTCACAATAAATCGTGGCACTAGGATTCAAACTTAGATCTGGCTCTTATATCTGTGCCCTTTCCATTTTCTTGTTGATTTTTATACAAATAATGGAGCGATAAGTTTCCCCAGGTTCTACCATACCTAGTAGAACTTTCAAAGGATTGTTTTGCTCCTACATCATTCCTAAGTAACCTTGATTAATTTTATTTGGAATAAATGAAACTTATTTGTTTGGAATAAATATTATTTGGAATCCTGATGCCAAGAAAGAGGAAATGTGAGTAGCAAAAAAGAATCTGAACAATCACTGGTGAGGTTAAAAAATGGTAAATTATAACTAATAAATTAGAGTTGTGGTTTATAAAAGCAGTCATTTGTGAGATCAGTTTATGTGACTAAATATCCCAGAGCCTGCCTGCCCCTAGGTGTTAATTCTTCACCCTGAAACACTAAGGCAATTTCCAAGAGAATGAAAATTCCACCATGGTACACACATGGTAAGGCCCTATTTTTAACAACCAGCTGGCTCCACCCATCTTAATAACAAGAGATATAACTATTTTAGAATAACATGCATACATATAATTGGTCATTATATTTTTATTTGAACTTACATAGACTTCCAGATCAATAATGAGAAGCACTATATAAAACAAACTGTGCGAACATAGGGTCAAAAATTTGTTCTTAGTTCTTAGAAATAAGACTCAAGTCATTTAAAGTCCTTGTGCAGATTTTTTGTTTAATGACAGATTTGCAAAGAGATCTTTAGGTGCATACGGTGGGGGGAGGAGATATATGGGAAATCTCTGTACTTTTAGCTCAGTTTTGCTGTGGAACTAAAACTGCTCTAGAAAATAAAGTCTATTTTTTAAAAAAGGTCTTCAAAAGGACATCAATTTATTGTATCTGCTGTCCATTTGTAAACCCAGACCTTTGACAATATCAATGCCAATTTCTTTTCGAGGAAATGTAATTATACAGTTGAGTTCACTTTCTAGCTTTCTTACTTCAAAAGTCAATTTTGACATCTATCAATCACCAGAATAAACCTCCTCCCAAAGACAGTGAGTCTATAGAAAGAAAAGATTCTTTTGTGTTAAAGTACAAGAAGTACACTAGTTTTAACTGATAAGCTCTAAGGAAGCAATCGCTACTGAAAACTGAGGAATACAAATAGAGCAAAAGGAGAAAAACTAAAGAAAATGTTTGTTTTTTTGTTTTTTACCTTGTCTGTGTTAAGAAAACAAACAGGATTTTTTGGCTCGAAAACTTCAACCAGCCAAGGATTTTCAGAATAATCAGCATAAAACTCCAGTTCCAGCTTTACATCTTTAAAGTTAGGTAGGTTTATCACTGCATTGGCCACTTTGTCTGATCCACACTCCAGCTTTCCTTCGTATGTCAGTTTATTACTTAAGGACATAATTTTACTAAGGGAATTACAAAATAATTTTAGTTTTAGTGATGAACACAAATACAAAAATCACTCATAGCTGACACTGTTACACAAATACCTGTTCATTCTGTACTGCACGGTTAACTGTACGACAGCATTCTTATTCTGTTCCAGCCTCTTGAATAAGCTTTCACTCATGCCAAGAGCTCTGTCAACAAATCCAGTTCAAGCTTATCAGTGTACTGAAACTGTCCCTTAAAAAGAATCTAGTTTAAAATTGAAACCTCAACGTCTGCTTACCTTGCTTCGCAGTTCAGTACCAGGGGAGGAAGCTGCTGATGATCCCCGACCAACACAAATCTCCGTGAAAAAAAAAGTGGCCCTAGGCAAATTGGTTGGCTAATTTGAGAGGCTTCATCCACTATACAAAAATCAAAAGTTTTACGGGAAAATATGGGATGGTTTACTCCCATACATGTTGTTGCAACTATAAGCTAAAAACAAATAGGGAAAATAGATCAGTTGTTTAATATGTCTAAGAAATACACCTTGTTTTTCCCATTTTTGAAATTAAAAGATCAAAAAAGAACTCTTTGCCCCCCAAAACAGGAATCCCCCAATATTACTGCAGAAACACTTATAGCATGCAAAAAATTTTAATTTTTTACTATAAATTTTTTAAAATCAAGTTAATTTTCCAGACACTATAACAGTGCTCAAATTTTGATATTTCAAAATGGAAATCTGAAACATTCAAGAGGCAGTAAGTTAATGAATTTATTTTTATAATGTCAACCAGGACTTTACTTCTGGGAAGATGGAGTACTTTTCCCTACTCCTCCCACAAAGTACAATGAAAAACCCTGGACATTATATAAATATAAAACTATAAACATAAAGACTGAAAGGTGAAGAAAAGGTAGACCAGCTAGGAACCGTGGGACACGAGGAACACCACAGTTCCCTGGGTTTTCCTTTTGCCTCATTTATCCCAGATTTGGAGCTGATAAGACTAGGAACACAGGAATGCCAATGCATGCAGACCAAAAGAAGCTCCAACAAAAGCCAAAGGAACAGGAAAGGGATAGCCTAGCAGACAGAAAACTTATACAATAATCACTCAACTCTAGCCAAACACCACATAAAAAACCATGGCCTCAATAGAAATAAAAAAACAAAAATAAACGGGACCTAATCAAACTTATAAGCTTTTGCACAGCACAGAAAACCATAAATAAAACGAAAAGACAACCTACAGATGGGGAGAAAATATCTGCAAATGATGAGAACAACAAGGGCTTAATTTCTAAAATATACAAACAGCTTATACAACTCAGTAACAAAAAAACAAACAACTCAGTCAAAAAATGGGCAGAAGGAACTTCCCCGGTGGTCCAGTGGTAAAGAATCCGCCTTTCAATGCAGGGGACACTGCATTGATCCCGGGTCAGGGAACTAAGATCCCACATGCCGAGGGGCAACTAAGCCCGCACGCTACAACTACTGAGCCCACGTGCCTCAACTGGAGAGCCTGCATGCCACAACTAGAAAGAAGACTGAGCGCGGCAACTAGAGAGAAGCCCACACACCACAACAAAGAGCCTGTGCGCCACAACGAAAGATCCCACACGCTGCAACGAAGATCCTGCATGTCACAACTAAGACCTGACACAGCCAAAAATAAATAAATTAATTAATTAATTTAATTTTTTAAAAAAAGAACTACATCTCCTTTATTAAAAAAAAAAAAAAAAAGTGGGCAGAAGACCTAAATAGACATTTCTCTAAAGAAGACACAGATGGCCAACAGGCACATGAAAAGATGCTCAACATCGCTAATTATTAGAGAAACACAAATCAAAACTACAACAAGGTTCAGCCATAAAAAGGAACGAAATTGAGTCATTTGTTGAGACGTGGATGGATCTAGAGACTGTCATACAGAGTGAAGTAAGTCAGAAAGAGAAAAACAAATATCGTATATTAATGCATGTATGTGGAACCTAGAAAAATGGTACAGATGAGCCAGTTTGCAGGGCAGAAGTTGAGACACAGATGTAGAGAATGGACATATGGACACCAAGGGGGGAAAACTGCGGTGAGGTGGGGATGGTGGTGTGCTGAATTGGGCGATTGGGACTGACATGTATACACTGATGTGTATAAAATTGATGCCTAATAAGAACCTGCAGTATAAAAAAAAAAAAAAAAAAAAAAAAAAACTACAACAAGGTACCACTTCACACAGATCAGAATAGACATCATTAAAAAGTCTACAAATAACAAATAATAAATGCTAGAGAGGGTGTGGAGAAAAGGAAACCCCCCTACACCGTTGGTGGGAATGTAAATTGGTGCAGCCGCTGTGGAGAACAGTATGGAGGTTCCTTTAAAAACTAAAAATAGAGTAACCATATGATCCAGCAATCCCACTCCTGGGCATATATCTGGAGAAAACTCTAATTTGAAAACATACATGTACCCCTATGTTCATTGCAGCGCTATTTACAATAACCAAGACATGGAAACAACCTAAATATCCATCGACAGATGAATGGATAAAGATGTGGTATATGTATACAATGGAATATTACTCAGCCATAAAAAAAATGAAATAATGCCATTTGCAGCAACATGGATGGATCTAGATTTCATACTAAGTGAAGTAAGCCAGAAAGAGAGAAAGACAAATATCATATGATATCATTTACATGTGGAATCTAAAAAAATGATACAAATGAAATTATTTACAAAACAGAAACAGACTCACAGACATAGAAAATAAACTTACGGCTACCAAAGGGGAAAGGGTGGCTGGAGGGATAAATTAGGAGTGTAGGATTAACAGATACGCACTACTATATATAAAACAGAGAAATAACAAGGTCCTACTGTATGCACAGGGAACTATATACAACATCCTGTAATAAACCATAAAGGAAAAGAAAAAAATAATAAAAATTTAAAAAAAACACATGTTCAATCTAATACAAATTATAGAAAATCTAAAAGAACAAAAACAAAAAATTATGACCTCGCCCCCCTACCAATGCCAGCAAATGTCAAGGGGGATCCTAGACTTCCACCTGCCTGAGGCTGGAATAAGGCACTCCAATACCTTACTGGGGTGGTGTCACAGAAGGTCAAGCCAGGATTTTCATCCCTCTTGGCTGGTAGTAACCCTCACCCGGCAATGTAGTGGAGACCACATGGGGAGCCTAGACTTCCTTCCACCCCTATCCAACAGTAATGAGAAGCCCGTCACCTTCTGCATTAAAAGAGGCCAAGTAAGGATCCTGGACTTCAGCTCCCAGCTGGCATACCCTCTTGCCCTACCAGGGTAGTGTTAGAGAAGCCAGCTAAAACAGAAGTTTTAAATAACACTATACAAAAATGTTCAGATTTCATCAAAAATCACTCATTATATACAGAACCAGAAATATCTCAAACTGAATGAATATAAGACAATCAATAGATGACAGTCATGTTAGAATTATATGACAAAGATTTTAAAGCAGCCATGATAAAAATGTTTCAATGAACAATTATGAACACACTTGAATGAAAAGAAAAAGATATAAAATCTCAAGAAAATAAAAGTCTTGGCAAAGAAACAGAAGGTAAAAAGAAGAACCAAATAGAAATTTTAGAACTGAAACTAGAATAACTAGAATTTTAAAATCATGGAATAGGCTCAATAGCAAGGGACAGAGAAAAGAATCAGTGAACAAAGACATAGAAAAATAGAAATTATACAGTCTGAATAACAGACAGAAAGTAGACTGAAAAAACAAAAACTAAACAGAGGCTCATGGACCTGCAGGACATAAAGGATCCACCATTCGTGTCTTCACAGTCCTAGCAGAAAAGAAAGAGGGAGGGGCTGAAAAAGCACTAGAAGAAATCATGGCTAAAAATGTCCCAGGTTTGGCAAGAGACATTAAATCTATAGATTCAATAAGCTGGGAAAACTCCAAACATGACAGAAAAAAATCCACTACAAGACATATCATAATTAAAATTCTAAAAAGTAAAGAAAAGAAAAAATTCTGAAAAGCAGCCCAGGTAAACACCACCTTGCTATAAGGAAAAACATTCCAATTCAAAGGTCAGCGTATTTCTCATCAGAAACCATGGAAGCCAGAAGAAAGTGACAGAATATTTTCCCAGTATAAAAGAAAAGAATTACATATTTACTCAGAACTAGCAAAACTATCCTTCAGGAATGAAGGGGAAGTTGAGACATTCTCACATTGTATATCACTATACACCTATCAGAATGGCCAAGATGAAAAATAGTAACACCACCAAATGCTGACAAGAATCACTCACACTTTGCTGGTGGGAATGTAAAATGTTATAGCTTCTTTGGAAAACAGTTTGGTAGATTTTTTTAAAACTAAACATGCAACTACCAAATGACTCAGACACTGCACCCCTGAGCATTTATCCCAGAGATATGAAGACTTATGTTCACACAAAACCCTATACATGAATGTCTATAGCAGCTTTATTTGTAAGAGCCAAAAAATGGAAACAATCCAGATGTTTTCCAATGGGTGAATGGTTAAACAAATTGTGGCACATCCATACTATGGAACAATACTCACCAATAAAAAGGAGCAAACTACTGATTGAAACATGTAACAATCTGAATCTACAGAGCATTAGGCTAAGTGAAAAACACCAATCCCAAAAGATTACATACTGTATGTGAAACCAAGCAGGACCTTGTGGGGCCCTCCTAGGAACAAAAGCCTTTCTGGATCCCCCATTTCTTATTTGTAGGATAAAGGCTTCAGCCTCCTCGATCTTCCCAGAGTTCCAAAGGGCATATTCAAACAGCTACTAATCAGGGAAATAGGGGATGCAGAAACAAAGGAGGAACAATCAAGAAACTATAGTGCAGGGATTAAAGAAGGATCCTGGTTCTTCCTCAAGGAATATATGTTACAAATATTTTTGAGTTCTTCTTTTTTTTAAAAAAATTTTTAGTGGAGTATAGTTGATTTACAAATGTTGTGTTAGTTTCTGCTGTATAGCAAAGTGAATCAGTTATACATATATCCACTGTTTTTTAGATTCTTTTCCCATATAGGTCATTACGAGTATTGGGTTCCCTGTGCTATACAGTAGGTCCGTATTAGTTACCTATTTTATATATAGTAGTATGTATATGTCAATCCCATCTCCCAATTTATCCCTCCCCCGCTCCCTTGAGGTCTTCTGCAGGAAATAAGGCCGGCACCCAGGTAGAGGATGGTAACTTCAGGCTGAGCACAAGATTCCTGGAGCACCGCCCTGTTACCTCACCACCAACAAACCAGAAGAAAGATACACACCCTGCAGCCCTCACCCCAAATTTTGCCTATAAAAACTTCTCCCTGGAAAGAGTTTGAGGTTTTTGAGCACGAGCTGCCTGGTCTCCCTGCTTGGCCCTGCAATAAACATTTCTCTGCTCCAAACTCTGACGTTTCAGTTTGTTTGGCCTCACTGTGTGTCCGGCACACGAACTTTTGTTTGATAACATATATTTCCACTTATATAACATTCTTGAAGTGACAAAACTGTAGAAATGGAAAACAGAAAAGTGGTTATCAGGGGTCAAGGAATGAGTAGGCAGGAAAGAAGTGGGCATCGTTATAAAAGTGCAACAAGAGTGATCCTTGTGGTAATGGAACTATTCTGTATGTAGACTGTATCACTGTCAATATCCTTGTTGTGATATTTTACTTTAGTTTTGCAAAATGTTACTACTGGGCAAAGGGTATACATGATCTCCCTGTATTATTTCTGACAACTGTGTGTGAATCTATAATTATCTCAAAATAAAAACTTTAATTAAAAAAAGTAAATCAGGGCTTCCCTGGTGGCACAGTGGTTGAGAGTCTGCCTGCTAATGCAGGGGACATGGGTTCGAGCCCTGGTCTGGGAAGATCCCACATGCCGCGGAGCAGCTGGGCCCGTAAGCCATAACTACTGAGCCTGCGCGTCTGGAGCCTGTGCTCCGCAACAAGAGAGGCCACGATAGAGAGGCCCGCGCACCGCGATGAAGAGTGGCCCCCGCTTGCCGCAACTAGAGAAAGCCCTCGCACAGAAACGAAGACCCAACACAGCCAAAAATAAAAACGTACATCAGACATACATCTTAGCCACTTCAAAATTTTTCAATAATTGGGATAGATATTAGACAAAAGAGTTGTAAGATAGTCTATTAAAATCTATTTTAGATAATTTTTAAGACACAAATATCAGTTAGGACTTCCCAGTAAAAATATATACAGACATTAAATAAAAATTAGGTTCTATATCAAAGCCTAAAAATACCTATCACAAGACTATTCATATACCATTACTTCTAATTCAAACTCACTAAAAAATCCTGATTATTAGTTTTCTAGGTGTGACACTATAATATAATAAGACATACACATTTGGTCTTCCTTCTGCTTCTTGACACAGAGCTCCTAAAACCCTTGGAATTTCCTGATTGATGGGGTGAGAGGAACATCTTTCGTTATTCATAAGTCCCTTTTCATCATACCTGAGTTTATGCTAATGAGCTGACTTTCTTGAGTTCTGTGAGCCATTCTAGCAAATTATAGAAAACAAGGAGGAGGACACAGAAACCCCCAGGCTGGGCACAGGAGGCTTGAACTCGCAACTGAGAACTGAAGTAGGGGGCAGTCTTGTGGGACTGAGTCCTTAACCTGTGGAGTCTGCACTAACTCCACAAAGTCAGTGTCAGAAGTGTGAGTAGACAGAAACAGAGTTTTCCTTTACTAGGATATTTTAAGCTAGAAGATGGGAGCCCTGAAGAATAAACCAGAAACCTTATTTCAGTTCAGAAGCAAAGAACAAACTATAAACTCATAAACTGGTCCTGTGGTTTATATAAATTAATCACGTGCAAATTTGGTCAATGCGATTAAATTTCCCAAAGTACCATTTCTCCCCTCATTCTGGCTACAAAAATTACTGTCAATATTATTATACAATAATTGTACTTACTTGACTATTGTAGAGTTCTTCTAGAAGAGCTAAGGATCTAATGGATTTTGATCTGCAAATATCCTCCTCTGTAAATTTCTGGATATCTGGATGTACCTTCTGAGTCTGACCCAAGCGCAAAAATCCAATTTTAAACTTTGCTAACTTCAAAAGAATATTGTCAACAGCCGAGTGTGTATAGCTGGTCAACAAAACACTAAAACCACAGGCATAGAGAATTCTTACCTAATAATGAATAAAAGAAAGGAAAACAGCATTACTTTTAACTCCCGATAATTTTTAACATCTATATTTTTTGAATAGAGTTAGAAAACTTAATAGGAAGCATATCTAAGAGCTGAGCCAAGTAACTTTTTAGAAAACTATATAGCCAAAATGTTTTATGAAAATAACATGGCATTATTATCATGTTATTAATGATATGTTAATAATATATTATGTCATAATATAATTGAATACAAATACACTTTGACTAGTGCCTGGCACAGAGTATCAGTCAATAAATATTTGCTGCCATCATTATGATTATTCTAAGACTGCTCAGTAATTTACTGACATGAAAACAAAATTCAGGAAAACTCTATTTCAACCGCCTCTGTACAACTTATCACTTTTAAAGGGAAGGAAAACATACATATAACAACAACAGAACGAGATTTTAGACAATCTTACATGCAAGATATCTACAAGGTGACTACAACTATTGGTAATTTAGGTTTTCTATTTCTCATGTCACTTTTAGTTTGAAATAAAGGCATTTTGACTTAAAATTCAGCCCTTTTGATATCCAATATCACATTCTCTGAACCGAGGAGACGCTGATTTAAATATTCAGTTTCTAAGCAAAAGAATAATAACCTTACAAGAGTACATATTGTAGTTGTTTTTCCTGTTCCAGGCATACCCACGATGAGGGTGTAGTCTTTTGAAAGAAGTACCTTTTTCATGGCTTGCCTTTGAGGCTTATTCAAACCTACATTTAAATTTAAAAATAACAGGAAAAAGAGTGTTGAATTTCACTGAGCACCTTAACTATTTTACAAGAAAAGCTGACTCTATTCTAGTCTGTTCTTCAATACGTCTTTTCAAAGTAAGGAAATGTCATGGTGACAGTAAAGGTCACAGGTAAACTAATTCCAAAGATATGCTGTCTAAAAACTGTAATTACAAGTTTATAAATTATTAAAGGACTTCCCTGGTGGCGCAGTGGTTAACAATCCGCCTGCCAATGCAGGGGACATGGGTTCAAGCCCTGGTCCGGGAAGACCCTACATGACGCCGAGCAACTAAGCCCATGCGCCACAGCTACTGACCCTGTGCTCTAGAGCTCACGAGCCACAACTACTGAGCCCGTGTGCCACAGCTACTGAAGCCCGGGCACCTAGAGCCCGTGCTCCGCAACAAGAGAAGACACAGCAATGAGAAGCCCATGCACCGCAACAAAGAGTAGCCCCCAGCTAGCCGCAGCTAGAGAAAGCCTGTGCGCAGCAACAATAGACCCAACTCAGCCAAAAATAAATAAATTTATTTTTTTAAAAAATTATTAAAATACTAGACTATAATATAGATTAAATTATAAATAGAACCAAGAAAAATTAATGGATGCAGACACGCTGATTATAACATACCTTTTAGAATGCAGGCAACTGTGTCCTTTGCATCATGTGGAAGAACAGAACTGAGGTAGGATATAAACTGCGGTTCGCGAAAGTCAATGATTAAATCTCGAAGTTTTTGGCTGAAAAGAAAAAAAAGCTTTTTTTTTACTCCACGTTCCTTAGGAAAGTGGAGCAAAATTCAGATTCATTTATTGTTACAAACCTGGCACAAGTATTTTCCATCAGTTTAGAAAGATTTCCTAATGGGGTATCTACATCACAATGTTTTTCTTCCTGGTCCAATCTGAACAAAGTTGATTCTGGGAGTCCTGACAAGTTCCTAAAACAGCAAACAGATGTACATGAATGTTTTTCATTTAACATAGTCAGTGGGTCTGTATAAGAAATATGCTGGGGCTTCCCTGGTGGCGCAGTGGTTGGGAGTCTGCCTGCCAATGCGGGGGACGCGGGTTCGAGCCCTGGTCTGGGAAGATCCCACATGCCACGGAGCAACTAGGCCCGTGAGCCACAACTACTGAGCCTGCGCGTCTGGAGCCTGTGCTCCGCAACAAGAGAGGCCACGATAGTGAGAGGCCCGCGCACCGCGATGAAGAGTGGCCCCCATTTGCCGCAACCGGAGGGAGCCCTCGCACAGAAACGAAGACCCAACATAACAATCAATCAATCAATCAATCAATAAAAAAAAAATCTTTAAAAAAAAAAAAAAAAAGAAATATGCTGCTTTCTGCTAAAAGAGTAAATGATCCTGAATTGCTATTAAAATGGCTACCAGCCCCTAATACATACTTGCCAACCAAAGACAGGATGAGGCCCTGGATTGGTGGGAAAAGGGAGAAGGGGAAGGCACAAGGCACCAAAGTCAAAGCAGTTTAATAATCGGGAACCTACAACATTTGCTAACAACTCACCTGGACCTGGGCAAGTTCGACCTGGGCAATTCAGCCTGGGCTCACCACCCCAGAAGGATCCTGAGCATACGGCTCCTCCCTCCCCCAGCCTGGAGTACAGGTCTCTTTCCCGACAGCTTCTCCCACTCCTCTATCAGCCCCTAAACCATGATGTTCCCTAGGTCCCCTCCCTGGTCCTGTGTACTCTTCTTTCTTGTCATTTTCCCTCTGGTCCCATGCCCCCATGTGGGTCTAAATCCCAACTCTACATCTTCAGGCCTGACCTCACATTCCTCTCCCACCCTGTTTCTCACCCAGGCTTCAGGTTTGGATATCCAGCAAGCAGCAAGATATTTATTTCCACTTAGTTAAAACCCAGGCTACGAAAGTTCAGTTTTTCAAAACTGAACAACTCTTTATCCCTGCTGAACCCGATCCTTCTTCTGTGGTCCTGACCTCAGTTAATGGCTCTTGCACCTACACAGCTGTCTTGATCCTTCCCTCTCCCTCACTCTCTTCCAACCCTGCATACTCGAGCAGGATCCCATGTCAGACAGTTTCACTTTCTAAATACTTCTCAAAGTCATTCCACCTTCTCTGTCAAAACTACCCTGCCCTCAATCACCTCAAGCCTGGGCCACTACAACAGGTGCCTGACTTCTCGGCTTTCAGTTTTGCCTCCATTAATTAACTCTATTCTCCACAGTGCGTCCACAGAAAAATGCAAATCTGATTATTATCATTCTTCTGTTTAAAACTCTTCAGTACATCTGAAAAAGTAAAGTCAAAACTTCTTAATATGGTATATAAGACCTTCTATGACCTGACCTCTCCAATCATTCCCTTCTTTATCTTTTACATTCCAGAAACTAATTATTACCTGTACTTTCCTGAACACTCCACTTCACACCATCAGGTCTTTTCACACCCTGTTCCCTCTGTTTGATATACTCCTCTCACACTGCTTCATCAGGCTAACTTATTCACCCACAGGGTGAAGATCTGGAATGACCTTTTTCACAAAGCCTTCCCTGAGCCTCCTAAAACTGGGTTAAATGCCTCTCCTCTGTGTTCCCATCAATTCAAACACTTGTCATATTAGACCAAAAACATATTTATTTATTTGTTACCCACAAGACTATGAGTTCCTCAAGGGTTTACAAAGCACCTAATACATGTCAGGTGCCAAATAAATACCTCAAAGGACTGACTGCAGGGATTCCTAAGAAACAACAGAAATATCACAGCTGATACTCCAATATCATGAAACCTAGGCTAGGACTGGTTATGGCTTAACTAGGATTACTGATTAGCAGAGAGCAAGCCTGGACATTTCCACTGCATCCCAATTACTGATCTCCACCCACTAAGAAATGTGACGCATGCCGGCACTTAAATGCAAGAAAGGCTGGGGGTCCAGGAAGAAGGGAATATGGATATTAACGAACATGGATTATTAGTTTCTACCACAAATTTTCATACCGACTTTTCTATTTACTTAATATTATTCTTTAAATTAACTCACTTTGTTTTAAGTTATACTTTATAAGTATGAAGTATTTACAACTATAAGTGGAAAAAAGCATCTTCTTTAAAAAAAGGAGGGCTTCCCTGGTGGCGCAGTGGTTAAGAATCCACCTGCCAACACAGGGGACACGGGTTCGATCCTTGATCTGGGAAGATCCCACATGCCGCGAAGCAACTAAGCCCGTGCGCCACAACTACTGAGCCTGCACTCTAGAGCCCGCAAGCCACAACTGCTTAGCCCGCGTGCCACAACTACTGAAGCCTGCACACCTAGAGCCCGTGCTTTGCAACAAGAGAAGCCACCGCAATGAGAAGCCCGCACACCACAACGAAGAGTAGCCCCGGCTCGCCGCAACTAGAGAAAGCCTACACGCAGCAACAAAGACCCAACGCAGACAAAAAATAATAAAAATAATAACAATAATAATAAAATTATAAAAACTAAAATATTTTTAAAAAAAGGAGAGAATGAAATGGTGAGTGCCCGGAGTACTAAGAAGGAGAAATAAGCTTTACAGCCAACACAGGGCGTCTGTCCTGCCTGCTGTACACATGGTTGTGAGAATCTGATAAGATTAAGTCCACATTAGCACTATGGAATGGAATGTACTAAACAAAAGTTTAGCAGTTGGATAATTGCTAAATGCCACTGAACTCTACGTTTAAAATGGTTAATGGTTAATTTCATGTTATGTGAATTTTATCTAAATTTTTTTTAAAAGGCATGGAGTACTGGTACATGCCACTACATGAAGATGAACCTCAAAAACAGTATGCTAAGTGAAAAAAGCCAGTCACAAAAGACTACATATTGTATGATCGATCCCATTTATGTGAAATGTTCAGAAGAGGCAAATCTCTAAAGACAGAAAGGGAATTGGTGGTTGCCTAGGGCAGGGGGAGTGACTACAGGATACAGGGAGTCTTTTGGGGGTGATGAATATGCTCTAAAATTGATTTTAGTGCTGACTGCACAGCTCTGTGAATATACTAAGCATCACTGAATTATACACTTTAAATGGATGAACCGTATGGTATATGTTTACATATCAATAAAGCTTTACCCCCCCACCCAAAAAGGGAACATGTCATTACCTGTCTAATAAACAGGTTACAGTTGTCATGTTAATCTCCTTCATGTACCCCCTAGACAAAGCAAACAATGTTCTCTCTTCTCCACTTAAAATAATTCTGTCACCTGCCATTAGATTTGTGATAGGCATGGCACCATGTTTATGTTGGAAATTATGTAAATATTGTCCATCACAAACTGTCTTTACATGTTCTGTTCTAATCAGGTTCCTAATGCAGCTGCCACTCTCCTCCCTATGAAAGAGAAAGAAAAAGAGAAATTAGTTTTAAAATAATCTCTCAGGACTTCCCTGGCAGTCCAGTGGTTAAGACTCGTGCTTCCACTGTAGGGGGCACAGGTTTGATCCCTGGTCGGGGAACTAAGATCCTGCATGCATGCGACAAGGCCAAAAAAAAAAAAAAAAAAAATCTCTCATCACCAGGTCTCTAGACAGGTGCTAGGGAGCACCTCCCTTGTTGCACCCACAGTCTGGGATTTGTTTTTGTTAAATATTTATTTATTTATTTGGCTGCATCAGGTCTTAATTGCGGCGTGCGGGCTTCTCTCTAGTTGTGGCGTGCGGGCTCTAGAGCACTCGGGCTTAGTTGTCCTGAGGCATGTGGGATCTTAGTTCCCAGACCAGGGATTGAACCCAAATCCCCTGCATTGGAAGGCGAATTCTTAACCACTGGACCACCAGGGAAGTCCCTGAGATTTCTGAACAACATGCATATCAGCACTGTGATTCTTGACTGACACCCCACCTCCTGTGCTGATACACATATAACACTACAGAAGACAATTCGTAATAACCTGACTCTGAACCTGAAGTGAAGAAAGTAGTTAATGTATTTCTTTAGTGTTTACAAGAGAATTTATAATTATTGCTACTAAAACAATGGCAAGCAAATTGATAAGTCCACTGCCTCTTAGAAGTAAGCATTAAGCATTTACAATCTCTCAGGCATTACTATTATACTACAGAAGCTTCCTGGCGCGTACACTGGACGTATTGACTGTACTTACATAGTCTATTGAAAACGACTTAAACTTTCTCCACTGTAATGGTGCCTTGTGTTAAAGTCTAGTATTAAGGAAATAACAATCTAAGGTCTAAAGTCACATTATTATCAATATTCATTCTGGAAAGAAAGAAATGGATCAAAAGCAACTAAATATTACATAAAGAAATATACTATGCAAAGATATACAAAGTTATAACTTCACAAGTAACTTGTAAAAAAACGGATCTCACAAAATACAATATTGACCCACTTTAGAAAATGTGAATCTCTATCAAAACTTACAAAAATATAGACTTTCAAAATGCTAGTATTTAAAATATTAAGTAAAACTTCATTAATTTCCACTGTACCAATATGCTAAAATTCACCTTATGATATACTCAAGTTTATAGTCTTTTCACTGATGAAAAAGGATTTAATTTCACTAGTAATTTTTTAAGTAAGATTTCTTGAGGTTTACTTATTTACGTATTTGTGTATTTATTTATCTATTTTGGCCGTGCCACATGGCATGCGGGATCTCAGTCGTCCGCCTGACCCACCCCCCAAGGAGTGGAAGCGCAGAGTCTTAACCGCTGGACCGCCAGAGAAGTCCCGAAGTATATTTAATCTACTGAAAATAACAATGGTGCTCTACTTAGAAACAATTCACTGACAGCAATCTGGAGTTGGCATGAATATATGAAACTGCATGGCTTTAACATGCTACATAACCTGTATTTGTCATGAATTACAAATTTCATACCGCTGGCTAATCCAAATTAGTGAAGTTTTACTGTATTAAATGGACCACTTACATATCTGAAGCAGGCGTTAACCATATAGTTTGGTAATTTTTTGTATTATGCTTTGACTGTGACTCCAGGGTTAACATTAGACACCAAAGGCTGAAATACTCTAAGTGTTTAAGTTTTAGATGCTGGGTTTCTTCTTTTATTTTGGGCTGCATGCTGGTCGGGACTGAACTGTCATCCATCTGTTGTTCAACCGCTCTAAAGATAAAGCTCCAAGTTAGAGATGCATATGAAACATTTCACTGACTGGTTATGAAATGAGGTATTTCTAAAATAAATACACATATATGATAATCATCATAACTTATAACCACAGCCCCTAATTTTCTTTAAAAGTCATTTCAACATTTCATAAGCCAAATGGCTTTTTACAAAACAAAATGCACTAGAAACTCAATACTGCATTATTTTGCCTTGAATGACTGTTCCCCTAACAAGTGCTGACGTTTCGTTATAGTCCAGTCTTCATTCCTATATGTAGCAAGTTTCGGCTTTTTGTAGGACTGCATTTCTCAAAATCACAATATTTGTACATCCAGCTGTGTGCCACTAAGAAAGTCAACATAAAAACATGGAGAACCATGCGGAGTATCAATTTTGCTTAATATTAATTTTGAATTTTTATATAGAAACAAATACATTATAGGATAGCATACAAAACATGGAGAGTAAAACTTAAGAGTTCAAAAATATGTGCTTGTACTATAGGCCCAGATTTCCCACAGTTCACGGTCTCTGCCATTAAGAGATCTTTTGATACAATACAGTTGACCCTTGAACAACATGGGACT
Source organism: Eschrichtius robustus (assembly GCF_028021215.1). Lineage (NCBI taxonomy): Eukaryota > Metazoa > Chordata > Mammalia > Artiodactyla > Eschrichtiidae > Eschrichtius > Eschrichtius robustus. The sequence goes on from NC_090830.1 coordinate 73,952,739, forward strand.
GAACTCTATGGGTCCACTTATACGTGGACTTTTTTCAATAGTAAATACTACAGTACTAAATGATCTGAGGTTGGCTAAATACAGGAATGTGGAGGAACCTTGTCCATGGAGGGCCACCTATAAGTTATACTAAGATTTTCAACTGCAGGGAGGGTTGCCACCCCCAACCCCAGTGTTGTTCAAGGGTCAACTGTACTTTTAAAACTCCTTTATGTGAATTTTCAGGCTGATTTAGAACTTTGGTTTTGATTTGATCTTGTTTCCTAGTCTGAATTTACATCTAACTACCTTCTTGTTTCCTCCAAAACTCTCACTGGCTATGAAGGTGTAAATACATATGATTGCTCACAAGAAAGCTAATAAACTTCCCATATGTAGAAAAATAGACATATATAAATAAGACAAGTCTAATGAATCATATCAAAGTGTCTGGAAGAACAAATTTCCCTATTTTGAACTACAAAAGGTTTGAAATTAAAACATCAACTAGGAAAGGGAAGATTTCTTGAAATATCATTTAAGAAAAGCTGTATTCACAATGCCTATACTACATTTTTCTTAAATAGGTTCCATAAGTTCTACAATTATTTCATTTCCCCAGAAACTATATGCAGCAAGATGAAAATATTCACTTTTGGAAAAAGTTTTAAAAGCATTCTATTTCTCCAAGGAAATAGGCTTGTTATATAATATGAACTAGCTGCGTTTGTTTTTTTTTTTCTATTCCCTTTGTTTTAAATAACCAAAATGAAACCATCAATGCCAGACCAGCCAACAATGTTAAATCATTCTGAGTTGAATACTTACTTAACTGGAATTAATACTTTTGGAAGACAGTGTGTTTACCTGCTATAAAGAGCACAGTTGCCCATCTGTGAACAATATTTACAGGTCTGCTGTTCCTCAATTATTTGTGGCAAAGGAGCAAGCTTTGTCTTCTCCTCTCCAGTAGCAGATTTGTTAATACGATGAAACAAAGAGAATGCCATCTGGTTTCTTAGCCTTAATAATTCTATAAGGGAAAAAAGGATGGGTGTTTTTAAAGAATTAAGTAAAGTTTATTATACATCTTTTCCATTATATAAAACTTTTAGATTCAAAAACATAAAAAAGGAAAGAACAACATTCATATTTCCCACTATACTAAAAAAAACACTGATAACATTTTGGTATATTTCCTTCAATTTTTGTTCACTTGATAAGTTCTTTGAATAACCATGAATCTCATAAGTAGTAAATATTGTGAAGCTGGTGTTTTATTGGCTGAATGCTAAGGACAAATATAGCTATCCAGAGTGTCTTGAATGTAAGACAGCAAGTTTAAAATAAAGTTTTATATAGTAAAATATTTTTAATTTATTTTTTTAATGTATAGTTGATTTACAATGTTGTGTTAATTTCCACTGTACAGCAAAATGATTCAGTTATACATATATATACATTCTTTTTCATATTCTTTTCCATTATGGTTTATCACAGGATACTGAATATAGTTCCCTGTGCCATACAGTAGGACCTTATTGTTTATCCATTCTATATATAATACTTTGCATCTGCTAATCCCAAACTAAATGTCCATTGACAGATGACTACATAAAGAAGATGCGGGGCTTCCCTGGTGGCGCAGTGGTTAAGAATCCGCCTGCCAATGCACGGGACACCCTGGTCCGGGAAGATCCCACATGCTGCGGAGCAACTAAGCCCGTGTGCCACAACTACTGAGCCTGCACTCTAGAGCCCACAAGCCACAACTACTGAGCCTGTGTGCCACAACTACTGAAGCCCGCGTGCCTAGAGCCCATGCTCCACAACAAGAGAAGCCACTGCAATGAGAAGCCCGTGCACCACAACGAAGAGTAGCCCCCGCTCGCCACAACCAGAGAAAAGCCGGCGCACAGCAACAAAGACCCAACACAGCCAAAAATAAAATAAATAAAATTAAAGAAGATGTGATACACACACACACACATTGAATACTACTCAGCCGTAAAAAAAGAATGAAATAATGCCATTCGCAGCAATGTGGATGGACCTAGAAATTATCATACTAAGTGAAGTGAGTCAGACAGAGAAAGACCAATACCATATGATATCACTTACTATGGAATCTAAAATATGACCTAAATGAGCTTATGTAGTAAAAAGGTTAATAGTGTTTTCAACTATACAGTATATTGTTCAAATTCTTTTTTTTTTTTTTTTGGCCACGCCGCACGGCTTCCAGGATCCCAGTTCCCCGACAAGGGATTGAACCCAGGCCCTCAGCAGTGCAAGCAGGGAGCTCTAACCACTAGACTATCAGGGAGTTCCCTAAAATTCTTTTTTTAAAAAAAGTACCACAACTTACCAATTACAACCTGTTTAGGCCTAGCAATGGCAGTGAGTGATTGTCAGGTATCAATGTGTGTCACCAAAAATTGAAGGAAAAAACCAACCAACAAAACCCAGAGAAGTAAAATTGAGAGAAAACAGTTCAACCTCTTTTATCGAGATGGTTGGCAGGTACAGGATACATCTGGCCGGTCTTCAGGTAGAGAAGCAGGCCAGCCTCTGGATCAGCTCTCCTCTCTTGGCTTAGCAGTGTGTACAGAACAAGCTGTGAAAACATGGTATATTTCATCAAATAAAACTTTAACTTTCTATATTTCCATACATGTTTTTCAATCAATACATATTGTAATTTTAAAATCAAAAGGTGAATCAAGCTATTTCCATTTTGAAAATAACATGATCCAAATTTAGTAAAGGTAATACAATAAATTCAAAGTCAAATATTTAATTTCCACAAAACATAGTATATGCTTCTCAGTTTTACACAGACAAAAAAGAAATATTTAGAATTTTTCTTAGACGGTAAATAATCTCCAATAAGTTAAAGAGGGAAACTAATCAAGCTATGTTTTACATTTTGAAGTTGTCTTCAGACACTATTTTCCCTGTTTAAAATAAGTGGATTAAACACTAAAATGCATATTATTTATGTCATAGTTACTGTGACAACTAAATGAGACTAACTCTACTAACAGTTTACTGTTTTTTTTCCAGAGCAGGAGGGAGCATTAAGTGCTTTAAGTTTATGTGGCGCTCTTCAGAGAAACCATCTAAGACAAGTTAGAAGTAGCTCCTTTAGTTCATGGAAACACCTTAGCAGAAACATTTGAGCCTATGTAGCATGTGTTGGGATGTCTTCTTCTAAGCACTCCATTTGTGTTGCCTGATACAGCATAAGTAACCAAATAAAACTTTTAAAAATTAAAATGAACTCATAAATGACAGGGTGGAGCCTTGGGGCTGTGGGCCAAGAAAGTCAACCCAAACTAATGGTCCATCTATGTTAAGTTTTTCCCGTCACGGGAACTGAGGCAGAAGGAGGAGGATTCTGCTTCTGGGACTTATTAAAAGGAAAAAAATATCTGAAATGAAATTCCCTTCATATTTTGATAAAAGGAAGACAGACTGAAATTTTACAACACTGTTATAATCCAACTATATCACAAGTGAAATAGGTTTCTGTGAGCTGGTTTAGAGATCACAGCTCCATATAATATTTTTCCTTTAGAAAATGTTTTTCAAGGGGACTTCCCTGGTGGTCCAATGGTTAAGACTCCACACTCCCAATGCAAGGGGCACCGGTTTGATCCCTGATCAGGGAACAGAGATCCCACATGCCACACAGCACAGCCAAAAAAAAAACAAACAAGAAAATGTTTCTAATGTCACATTACTGACTTAGAAATGAATTTTTAGAACACAATCCATTTATAAAATAAAGATCTTCCTTAACTGAAGTTAGTTTATAACATAAGCTTTTTCTGTATTACCAAAGTGAGAAGTCAAATCTCCTAAAAGGTATATGTATACATATAGCTGATTCACTTTGTTATACAGCAGAAACTAACACAACAATGTAAAGCAATTATACTCCAATAAAGATGTTAAAAAATATACATATACATAACAAAAAAAAGGAAGTGATTTAAAATCTTTAATGAAAAATTATACCTGGATTTAATATTCTTTTGCTTATGCACTAGTAATTATATTCATTAAAGTTTTAATTTGAAGCAAAAAAAAAAAAATTTCCTAAAAGGGGAAATTTATGTCTTTCCTCATCCACAATATCTATCTATCTATCTCAATGAATGACTATAATTATTCTTTCAATGTCTCCTTGTTTCTTGCACAATGAATATGCAATATGCACTCTTAATATATTTGTTTGAGCCTTGCCCAAATCATTTTTCCTGTTTTTAAATATGATAAACACCACTGTATTCTTAAAAGTTCTTCTTGCAGCTTCTCTTCTTGCAAAGATAAAAGTTCCAACTGAACAAAATTAAATACAGTAATATTCTTTGCCTTGAAGGCAATTTAGAGCAGTGGCCTTAGAAGAAAGGTCTTTAAATCTAGACCACTTTAGATGCTGAAATGCTTTTGTATTTCTCTTCCTTTTAGCACTCAGAAGTGATTTCAAACAAACTTGTCCTTAAAAACACAAGTAAAAATTTTCAGCCTCATGTACACAAAACACATTTCTTCAAATCTTTGACTTCAAAAATGGCTTTTCTTGGGCTTCCCTGGTGGCGCAGCGGTTAAGAATCCGCCTGCCAATTCAGGGGACATGGGTTCGAGCCCTGGTCCGTGAAGATCCCACATGCTGCAGAGCAACTAAGCCCAGGCACTACAACTACTGAGCCTGCATTCTAGGGCCCGCGAGCCACAGCTACTGAGCCCATGCACCACAACTACTGAAGCCTGCGTGCCTAGAGCCCGTGCTCCACAACAAGAGAAGCCACTGCTTCAATGAGAAGCCTGTCGACGCAACTAGAGAAAGCCGCGCGCAGCAACGAAGACCCAATGCAGCCAAAAATAAATAAATAAAATAAAAAATTAAAAAAATAGCTTTTCTTCTATCTAGGCATGATTTTCCTTTCTCAAGAAGGCTTTAATCTAGCCAAGTCTTTGTTCATAATTTCAGCCATTTCTGTTTTACCAAAGTGAAAAATTCAAGTCTTCTGATAGGGGAAGCCTAATTTTTCCTCTACCTCCAGTATCTGTAAAACCCAATGATAGGTGAAACAACAAGGTTACCCTATTTTTCATTCCCAAATGGAAAAGCTTTTGTGAGAACCTTTGGTGTTTGGTACACAATTAAGAATGGCAAGAAAGATTTAATAAGGGAAGATCTTGTTAATCCCTGATTATACGATTCAGTACTTTGAATCTGAACCTATCTTACATAAAATCTGCTGAAATAAAGCGTGAAATTCCATGGGCAAAAGGAAATTTAAGTTATATTACAAATGCTATGTTATTTGTTATATTATTTATTCCTTTAATACTTATTATACCATAAAAATACAATAATGTTACTACTTTTAGTTTTATCTTTGCTTATTTAAAAGTGTCTAGGGGACTTCCCTCGTGGTCCAGTGGTTGAGACACCACGCTTCCACTGCAGGGGGCTCAGGTTCGAGTCCTGGTGTGGGAACTAAGATCCCACGTGCCACAGGTACAGCCAAAATAAAATAAAATAAATTAAAAAAAAATAATAAAAGTGTCTAGAACATACCATAGAATGCCAATGTGGAGGTTGGCAGAGGGAATGGAAATAATTAGAAAAAATAGAACTTTATGTTAATTACTTTGTTAACTCACTATAATTAATATAAATTTCAGGTCATTTTGAAGGACAACAGAAGACATATTTACCAAGGAGAAGATGATTAAGAAAACTTGAATTTAACTTAATGGTAAGATACAGTTCTATATTTCATTTTAAATAAAAATCAATATATTGGGACTTCCCTGGTGGTCCAGTGGGTAAGACTCCGTGCTCCCAACAAAGGGGGCCCAGGTTCAATCCCTGGTCGGGGAACTAGATGCCACATGTATGCCACAACTAGGAAGCCCGCATGCCGCAACTAGACATGCTGCAATGAAGATCCCACATGCCGCAACTAAGACCCAGTGCAGCCAAAATAAATAAATAAATTTTTTTTAAAAAAAGAACAACGGGACCTTTAAAAGAAAAATCAACATAATCGGATTAAAGGTCAGAAGTAAAAGAATAAATTTACACTGCTGTTTCCTAAAGAGTATCCTATGTAGATGTTACATGAAAACAGTAGCTCTGTGGTAAATTAGGTTTAGGAAATGCTGGGTTAAATTAAAAATTACCTGAATTAAATCAAAATATATAAAGCGACTACTTTTCAAACATATTAAAAAAATTTAAATTATTACACACTCATAATTTTCTTATTAATATTTATACCTGACTACGGTGTTCAATAGAATTTGATTCTTTGCCAGTTTTAAGTTCCAGTGGCATTATCTTATATTTCGTTTTACATCCTCGATGTATCTTCACGCCAACTGTAACATCTATTTTGCCCTTCAATCCAAACCTAGGAGACCAAATGCTTTCTTCAATATCCAGTGAGTTTATAACTTCGATATTACATGTTGAATTACCGTTACTACCATCACTTGGCCTAAAAAACAAAACACAAGAATATTTAATTAATTAGAAATATTTAACTAAAATATTTAATTGAATTGAATCAGAACACTTAGCTCATTTCTTATATGCTGGCATTGACTCTCTACTGCACGCACGGAATGTGGGGATGGGAAAGAGTCTACAGACATTTATGGCAGTGATTCTCAAAGTATGCTTCCTGGATGAATAGCATCAGTACCACCCAGGGAATCTGCCATAAAGGCAAATTCTCAGGCCCCATTCCAGACCAACAGGTGAGGCCCAGAATTTGTTTAACAAACTCTCCAAGTGATTCTGATGCACAGTCAAGTTTGAATCCTATCAGTTCTAACTCATAATTTATTTATTTATTTATTATTAATTTTTACTGGAGTATCGTTGCTTTACAATGCTGTGCTAGCCTCCACTGCACAACAAAATGAATCAGCCATATACATACAGATATCCCCTCCCTTTTGGACTTCTTTCCCATTTAGGTTACCACGTGCATTAGGTGGAGTTCCCTGTGCTATACAGTATGTTCCCATCAGTTGTCTATTTTATACACAGTATGAATAATGTATATGTGTTAATCCCAGTCTCCCAATTCCTCCCACCCCTCCCCTTTCCCCCTTGGTGTCCATACATTTCTTCTCTACATCTGTGGCTCTATTTCTGCTTTGCATATAAGATCATCTGTACTATTTTTCTAGACTCCACATATATGCGTTAATATACGATATTTGTTTTTCTCTTTCTGACTTACTTCACTCTGTATGACACTCTCTAGGTCCACCCATGTCTCTACAAATGACCCAATTTCATTCCTTTTTGTGGCTGCTAACTCATATAATTTAAATTTTCTTAATATTTATTGTCTGTCCCTTTCAGTTCATTCCCACAATAATCTTCCTAACTCAGGCCTTTATTTCCTCAAGTCTGTCTATATTACTGCAAAAGTCTCACTCCTTGGACTGCTGGAGCCACTATGACAGTCTGAATATTCTGATGTACAATTATGACACAGATGAACATATAATGGCTTGCACGTGGTTGCACCCTCGGTAACAAGGGATGTGTTTCTCCATGTAACACCATATTAACCTGAGTAAGAACGAGCTGTCTCTTCCCACTATCTATGCTGTGTGGGCCCTGATCACCCAGCGCTTCATCCCTACCCCCAACCCCACGACAACCCTCAGAGAAGCTCAGGTGCTCCTGCACTTACTCATTGTATCCTTTACTTAATCACTAAATGAATCCATCTCTGCCACTATCAATATTTAAAACTAAATACTCAACATTGTTGTTTTATATTACAAAAGAGGTTCTGATTTTAGTATCTTACCTGTTAAATAAGCCAAGAGCACAGGAAGGAGGAAAAAAGGAATTTATGAATGTCAAAGGAATTAGAAGAGATGAAAATAACTTTTAAAGCCTCTTGCACTTCTCTTATCTAAGATTTACTCATTTTCAAAGCAGTAAGTTATTCTGCAGAAGAAAGGTCAGATAGGAACAGTCTTTAATTTATTAATCCTATTTTATACTCAAAGCCATATAAAATACTAAATGTAATGTAAATCTTAAATGAAAAGGATAAATTTTCTAGTAATAAAACATTTTATACCATATAAAAATCAAGATTCAAAAAGTATAAGAATTCTGGCTGTCAGAATACATGATTTAGTTGACTTGTTTTGCTAATTTCATGTTATTTAGATCAGCAGCTATTTCTTAACAAATGAGAATATTTTCTAAGAAGAAGAATGCTATCTTTGGTAATTTTTTAAAAACTTTTTCAGGATGCTTCAAATATAATCTCCAGGAATATACATATACTTCTGCAATCTTTGAAGAGGACAATAGAGGAATTCAGGGAAGCCACAACTTATCAGAAATTTCTTAAATATTAATCTGTTTTCTCTGATGGATGTTATCTTATCATGACATGTATTTAAATATACTTATATGAAATAAAGCAAACTTTATTAAATATGTCAGATGTATACTTAGAAGATAGGTAATGAAACTTTTAACATTACTATTAAAATTCTTTCCCCTAGAAAAAGAAGTAATGTGGTTTTAGACTTAGATCTGTAGAACAAATGACAGGTACTTTAACTTCTATGCTTTTCATCAACATAATGCTGTAAAACTCCTTTGAGAGTCACCTGATAGAGAATATAAGAGGTCATGAAGATTAAGAAAATACACATTTACTACTTATGGGTGAGAAAGGTTCTGTCTTTAAATGGCTTTTAAAGGTCTCATTCTCTGCTCTAAAGTCTAAAGTTTTGTTGTTTCTTTTAAAGACTAGCTATAGACTGCTGGGGAAATGATGCAAAGTAAAGTACAGAGAAGCGCCTCCTGCACAGACAGACACATAAAACCCCATCAGAAATAACTGAAACAAAGAAGAGTCTTACACCAAGCTACAGAGGTGAGAACACCAAGCTGGAAATCAAGAAATTCCTTATTCTAGACTCTGCTCTACCACCGGTTTTTCACATAAAACCTGGACAAGTCACACCACCTCACTGGACCTCAATTTCCTTACTGGAAATCTAAGACTGAAATCTCAAAAATCCCCTTCAGGTCAAAGATGATTCTGAATCCCAGACTTTCCTAGGCTTCCATGATAACTTCTTCCAAGCTACCAAATCCCTTGCTGGTCCACTCCAAGCCTCCTTCGATGGATTCCACTCTCTCCCTCTGTCCTTATACACAGTTACCTCCCAGGGTTCTATGCCTCTTCTGCTGCCCTCAGCAGATTGCTGTTCTCTCTCAGCAATCCCCTCCACTTCTACGTTTTCAACTACCACCAATACAATGAGTTCCTGGAGGGTTTTAGTCTCCCTGTAACACCTAGAACAATCCTGGGCACAGATGCAGCATGTAATACATGTTTGCTGAATAGATAAGTCCATAAGTTTGTGAGAATATGGCAGCTTATTAACTCTGCAAAAACAATAAGTAAATTTTAGCCAAAAGAGAAAAACATGCAAACAAAATGCTAAAACAACAGTGAAAGAAAAGCTAGTATCTAAAACAACCATAAGGAATTCCCTGGCAGTCCAGTGTTTAGGACTTGACGCATTCATTGCTGTGGCCCCGGGTTCAATCCCTGGTCAGGGAACTAAGATCCCGCAAGCCATGGGCAAGACAAAAAAAAAAAAAAAAAAAAGATAAAACAAGCACAGAAATGGATATCCACAATTTTAAATCTCAAGCAAATTTAAATGACTCCAAAAGAAATAATAAGGGAGGTTTAAAAAAAAAAGAAATAATAAGGGAGGAAAGAAAGGTAGGGAGGGAAGGTAAACAAGGATAAAGAAATAATTAGGGGGACTTCCCTGGTGGCGCAGTGGTTAGAATCCGCCTGCCAATGCACGGGACACGGGTTCAAGCCCTGGCCCTGGAAGATACCATATGCCGCGGAGCAACTAAGCCCATGCGCCACAACTACTGAGCCTGAGCTCTAGAGCCCGCAAGCCACAACTACTGAGCCCACGTGCCACAACTACTGAAGCTTGCACGCCTAGAGCCCATGCTCCGCAACAAGAGAAGCCACGACAATGAGAAGCCCACACACAACGGAGAGTAGCCCCCGCTCACTGCAACTAGAGAAAGCCCGCGCACAGCAACGAAGACCCAACACAGCCAAAAATAAATAAATAAATTTATTTATTTAAAATAAATAAATAAAAATAAATAAACATACAGCACAAATCCATGGCAATCAACACATGAGACAGTTCATATGATAGTAACACAGAGAAATATATATGAAATTAGGACAGCCCCCCCGAATATTTATAAACAGAAGATTTTATTAAAAAACCATATCTACATCCAAAAATGATAAATTTTACTATAGTGAAAATAGAATTTTCTATCCATTAGAATTTTTTTTTTGTCCAAGAATTATACTCCGGACTGTAATTTATAAAGTAAGCAAATAAAAAGGCTAGCTGTCATAACTTGACCTCTAAAAAGCTTTAATTCAACATCTTGAATAAGATCCTGGTCTAAAGATATGAACACCATATAAACAAAATGGGTTTCTTACAGAGAGAGCTGCATCTGAGGGAAGTCAGTTGAAGTATGTTTATGCATGAAATCTCCAGCCCATTTAGAAAATGAAGGAAGATACTCCTCTACTTCTTGTTTTATTTCATCTTGATTCAGATTTAGGCGGTACCTACCAAAGTAAGAGATATTAAATATGAAAGCTTAAATATGAAAAAAGTAAACAAGGGAAAAAACATTCAAATAAGCAACCCAAGTGGCCATCAACTAATGAATGGATAAATAAAATTTGGTATATACAATGGAATATTATTCAGCCTTGGAAAGGAAGGAAATTCTGATACATGGTACAACACAGATGAACCTTGAGGACATTAGACTAAATAAGCCAACAACAAAAGGACAAATATTGCATGACCGCTTACGTGAGGTACCTAGAATAGTCAAATTCATGGAGACAGAAAGAATGGTGACTGCCAGGGACTGAGGGAAGGGGGAGTTGTTTAATGGATATAAAGTTTCAGTCTGGGAAGATAAAAAAAGTTCTGGAGGTGGATGATGGTAGTGTTTGCACAACAATGTCAATGTACTTAATGTCACTTAACTGTACCCTTAAAAGTGGTTAAGATTGTGATTTTTAATGCTATGTGTATTTTACCACACAAAAAAAATCCAAATAAGTGACATGACATCAAATTTCAGATCTGCTCCAATTCCTATCATCTCAGGTCTAATAGGTCTCAGTTACACTTTTGGGATAAAAAAGAAACCGTAGAAGATGTTGCTCTTGAAACCCAGCAATGGAAAGTAGAAAAGTAAGAGGAAAAAAGACTGTAGGAACAGAAAAGTCACATCAGCCTTACCGAATCAAAGGACAATCTATAGGAATGTTAACTTCTTAAGTCAGAAGTCAGCAAAGACTACCAGAATCTAGTCTCAGTTTTTCAGGGTGCCCACAAGGTCAAAACTATGTCATAATAATACTACAACATTATTTGCCTTTTTTGCTCTTGTTTTCTCATGAGTACACAGTGGAGATTTCTGAGTCCACATACACACATACAATATAGCAATACAGAGAATGAAGAAGCAGATATAAGAAACCAGATGTCTTTTTTTAATTTTTTAATTGGAGTATAGTTGATTTACAATGTTGTGTTAGTTTCAGGTGTACAGCAAAGTGAATCAGTTATACATATACATATATCTACTCTTTTTAGATTCTTTTCCCATATAGGCCGTTACAGAGTATTGAGGAGAGTTCCCTGTGCTGTATAGTAGGTCCTTATTAGTTATCTATTTTATATATACAGGTGTCTTGTATTAAGTGATAAAATTAAAACATCTGCAGAAATGTAAAACAATGCCACTTGTCTCGTTACATATTTTTTCAAAAACAGTTATTTTTCATTAGACTGTTGTTTATGTTAACATGGAATGGATTGTTACTGTTATTTTAAAATTAACCAATAAACATTTTAAAATTGTCTCAGTTTTCATTTCTAGTACAGTAATTATCTATAGATATAACCCACATAAACAAAAGCTCCTTAGGGTCCTCAATAATTTTTTTAGTGTAACATGGTCCTGAGACCAAAAAGTTTTGAAAACTGCTGTCCCCTTCCCAGGATGGTTCTCCCAGCTCCTTCTGCATGTTTAAGCATCACAATCTTAATAACTACTCTGGGGTGTTAAGAGCACACGTGTTTCTGTCAGATCACACCTAGGTTTGAATCCTAAGTCTTTATTAGATGTGTAACTTTGGGCGATTCACTGTTAACTGAGCCTCAGTTTCCTCATCTGTAAGGTGAGTTGATAACTACCACACAGTTAGTTTGATGATTAAGTAAAACAGCCTATGTAAAGTATTAATACTTGGCTTATGATAAGAACTCAATAAGGTATGAAGATAATAACAGTGAATACTCATATAATGCTGACTCTGGGCCAGGTACTATTCTAGGTGCTTAACATGAACACTTTCAACCCTCATTATATCTCTATGAGATACTATTATTGTCACCCCACTTTAGAGCTGAGGAAACTGAAGCTCAGAAGTTACTTCCAAAGGACACACAGCTCTAGCTTGGGAACCTAAGTTCTTAATCCCTATGCTCCCTTCTACACTGTGTTTTAATAATTTACTGCCATAATTTTCTCCCTGCAGGCCTGAGTTCACCTGAGTACTGGTATAGCCTCCAACAATCTGCAAACTCCTTTCAAAAAACACAACTTACCATTTTTCTCACCTTCTGAAGATAGCACAATATTCAATAACATATTCATCAAAATCTGAGACTCCAGAACACTACAGATTTACCATATAATAACTCTGTAACATTTCTAATACCAAATTTAATAAGCTCCTACTTTCCCAGGTTTCTGCTACCTCTGGCTTATCGGAACTAAGAAAGCAGAGCCCTATCAGTCCTCTAGGAGAGCCAGTTCAGCAGGGAAGACAAAATTAGCAACCCTAGCTCTGCCAAGATGGCTTGTTCTGAGCAATAAGCAACTTCAGGTTGAACGCAAAGCTGAAGTATCTCAAACCAGGGAGCAACTGCTGACACCAAAGTGCCCCGAATGACCTACAGAAACACAATCAGCCCACATAAGGCAAAGGGTGTTTGTCTGAAAAAGGCTGTTTGAAATCTGGAAAACTTCCAGTGGATGAAAGATGATATAGGTGAGGACATGGGGGAAACAAGGACCCATATATTGCCTACAGAAATGCAAAATGAATTCTGCAATATACACACATATTAAATCATTAAGTTGTATACCTTAAACTAATACAATGTTATATGTCAATGATATCTCAACAAAACTGGAAAACAATGAATGGAAGAAAGAAACAGGACAATGTCTACATAGAGCAATTTGACAATATATATCAAAACTTTAAATGTATCCAGACCGTATCCTGTCCTGGAGGGAAAGAAATGCTACAAAGAACATTACTGGACAAAACTGAAATGTGGACAGTAGATCAGACACAAGTATTGTAACAACGTTAAATTTCCTGAAGTTGATAACTGTTCTGTGGTTACATAAGAGAAAATCCTTATTCTTAGGAAATACACATTTAAGTATTTAAAGGTCAAAAAAACACATATACAACTTAATCTCGAGTGGTTTAGAAAAACACACACACAACAGGTAAATCTGAGTAAAGACTGTATGGATGTTCTTTGTACTACTCCTGCAACTTTTCTCTAAATTTAAAATTATTTTCAAATAAAAAGATTTTTTAACACCCCTATGTTCACAGCAGCACTACTCACAATAGCCAAGACATGAAAACAACCTAAATGTCTATCGACAGATGAATGGATAAAGATGTGGTACATATATACAATGGAATACTACTCAGCCATAAAAAAGAATGAAATAATGCCATTTGCGGCAACATGGATGCAACTAGAGATTATCATACTAAGAGAGGTAAATCAGAAAGAGAAAGACAAATGCCATATGATATCGCTTATAAGTGGAATCTAAATTATGACATAAATGAACCTATGTACAAAACAGAAACAAACTCACAAACATAGAGAATAGACTTGTGGTTGCCAAGGGGAGCGGGTTGGGGGAAGGATGGAGTGGGAGGTTGATGTAAACTCTTATAAAATGGATAAACAACAAGGTCCAACTGTATAGCACTATATTCGATATCCTGTGATAAACCATAATGGAAAAGGATATAAAAAAACATATATATATGTATAACTGAGTCACTTTGCTGTACAGCAGAAAATAATACAACATTGTAAATCAACTATACTTCAATAAAAAATTTTTTTTAAAAGATTTTTAAAATGTTTAAATGTAAATATCCTCTGGTCTGACAATTCCACTTCTAAGTATTGAGCCCAGATATATGCCTGCACAGCCATTAAAATTAAAATGTACAAAGGTATTTATTATAGCGTTGCTAATAAAAGCAAAGACTGAAATGCCAGGGGCTCTTAAATAAATTATTGTACATCCATACAATGAAACATTTTGCCACTCTTAATTCAAAATGAGATAGCTCAATCAGTACTAATATGGAATAATCACCAAGTTTTTTTTTTTTTTGGCCACGTTGCCCGACTTGTAGAATCTTAGTTCCTTGACCAGGGACTGAACCCGGGTCCATGGCAGTGAAAGCACTGAATCCTAACCACTGGACCACCAGGGAACTCCCAAGATTTAATATTTATATACAATAATGTGTATGGTATGCTACCATTTATATAACAAATAATATATAAACATAAATAATCACACACACAATCACATGTAAATATTTGAAATCTCTGTGGAAGGACATACAAGAAACTGATAACAGAAGTTGCCTCTGGAGCTAGGTAGTGACTGACCAGGGATGCAGGGATAGAAAGGACTTACTATTACTGTATACCCTCTTGTACTATTACAACAACACATGGTGTATGTGAATTTATAACCTATTTAGAAATAATAATTTACTATTAAAAAAAAAAAACCCTGCACAACTGGGTAATCTTTTTCCTAAATAACCTTCACGAACCATCCTGGAACCATTCTTCATTGTCACCATCTCCTTAGGCAGATTCTTCCTAGTGTTTTACTTTTTACAGACCAGGACTCTTCTAAGTTTCCAAACCAGTCCACACTGGTTATTTAAAGTCTTCTGCATTTAAATTCTGCCTTTTTAATTTCCAGCCAAATCACAGCAAAATGACATGTAACCACCTGCTCTTTCCTGAGACTCCAGAGATACTTAGGGTTTGGCATCTTCAAGCCTAGACTTTTATAGATATAATGAGAGGACAGAGCATGAACAGGTAAAAATCTGTTCTAAGATCTGTAATAAAGTAGAAGGGCCTATGAGAGAGGGCAGGAAAGAACTCTGGATCTGTTATTTTTAGGCTCTGGGAATTTTAAAAGGATCCTTTTGAACAGGTTTGGGCAAGATTCATGAGAGAATTAGTATTTTCATAACTGAAATGAAACATATTTTCCCTTAATGACTTAGGATATCATGACAAAAAAAAAAAAATAATGCAGCAAAATGGATGATATTACCATACTAAGTGAAGTCAGAGAAAGACAACTATCATATGATATCACTTATACTTGGAATCTAAAATATGATAGAAATGAACTTATTTAGAAAACAGAGACTCACAAACATAGAAAACAAACTTATGATTACCAAAGGGGAAGCGGGGGCAGGGGGGCGGGGATAAATTAGAAGTTTGGATTTAGCAGATACAAACTACTATATATAAAATAGATAAACAAAGTCCTACTGTATAGCACAGGGAACTCTATTCACTATCCTGTGATAAACCATAATGGAAAAGAATATGAAAAAGAATATATAGGGGGCTTCCCTGGTGGCGCAGTGGTTAAGAATCTGCCTGCCAATGCAGGGGACACGGGTTCGAGCCCTGGTCTGGGAAGATCCCACATGCCGTGGAGCAACTAAGCCCGGGAGCCACAACTACTGAGCCTGCGCGTCTGGAGCCTGTGCTCCGCAACGGGAGAGGCTGCGACAGTGAGAGGCCAGCGCACCGCGATGAAGAGTGGCCCCCGCTCGCCGCAACTGGAGAAAGCCCGCACACAGAAACGAAGACCCAACACAGCCAAAAATAAATAAATAAATAAATAAATTTTTTAAAAAAATTAAAAAAAAAAAAAAAGAATATATAGGGACTTCCCTGGTGGCTCAGTGGTTAAGAATCTGCCTGCCAATGCAGGGGACACAGGTTCGAGCCCTGGTCTGGGAAGATCCCACATGCCACGGAGCAACTAAGCCCGTGTGCCACAACTACTGAGCCTGCACTCTAGAGCCTGTGAGCCACAACTACTGAGCCCATGTGCCACAACTACTGAAGCCTGCGTGCCTACAGCCCCCGCTCGCTGCAACTAGAGAAAGCCCACACGCAGCAAGGAAGACCCAACACAGCCAAAAATAAAAATTAATTAGTTAACTAATTAAAAAAAAAAGAATATATATGTATGTATATGTATAAATAACTGAATCACTTTGCTATACACCAGAAACTAACACAACATTGTAAATCAACTATATTTCAAAAAATATATATATACAATTCAGTGATACCCAAGGATCTGCTAAGAATACATTCCTGACATAACACTGTAAAGCAACTATACTCCAATAAAAATTAATTAAAGGGACTTCCCTGGTGGTCCAGTGGTTAAGACTCTGTGCTTCCACTGCAGGGGGCATGGGTTCGATCCCTCGTCAGGGAACTAAGTTTCCTGAAGCCGCACTGTGCGGCCAAAAAAAAAAAAAACAACAAAATAAAATTCTGACCTTCGTAGTTCTTATATTTTTTAAAACTTTCTCCTTTCCTATACAGTAATGAAGCTATCAGCTCTCCTATTATATGACTATGAAGGTACCTTTCTCCCGCATCTTAGAAACCAGATAAGACTGTTAGATATTAATGAAAAATAACAGATGCTGAGGGCATAAGAGACATTCCATTACGTAACATGCACAAGGTTTAATACAAGGACATGAATTCTGAGCAAGGCTGCTCAAAATCCTTGTTTTCTTTCATCCTTATATTCACGTTGGGTTCTGGACTGATCAGGTTACCTGATACCTGAATACCTGTGGTGGTTTAAAATATGTCCACAAATCCTTTGACACCCCCTTCAAAAGATGGTACCTAATTCTTCTACCGTTAAGGGAGAGCTAGACTTAGTGACGAGTACTTAATGAATAAAAAAAGCAGAAGTGACATCGTAGCAATCAGAGACTAGGTTATAAAAGGCACTGTGGCTTCCTGCTCTCTTTCTGGGACCCTTTAATCTGAAGGAAGCAGATTGTGTCCCAGGACACACCAGCCAGCCCCCTAGAGAAACCCATGTGGCAAGGAACTGAGGCCTCCTGCCAACAGCCAGCTAGGAACTGAGTCCTCGCCACAACAGACAGGTGAGCGAGTCATCACGGAAGCAGATGCTCCTGCCCGGGTCATGCCTTCAGATGCAGCCCACATGGGAGACCCTGAGCCAGAGCCACCCAGCTGAACTATTTCCAAATTCCTGACTGACAAAAACTATGAGATAACAGGTTAGATGTTTGTCATTTTAAGGCACTAAGTTTTGATGTGTTTTGTTTCAGGGCAATGATCCACACAATACACAACAGATCCTGGTTAGGGTGTGACAAAAAAAATTTTTTTAATTTGAAAACCAAAGTGGCAACTAAAGCAATAAGTAGAACTCTTAAGCAAAAACTTTATTATATCTATTCATATTCTGAACGCCATGCTGTGTGGTTGTGACCAAGTGACAACTTCTCTGTGCTTCCATTTCTTCCTTTATAACAGGTTGCTATCAGATTATATAAGATAGCTAAAAAGCACTTAACACAGTGCCTGACATAGGGCAGGGTTCTAAAATGTTTTTAAGACAATAGATTGTATGTCATTAGTAAATAAGTGTAGAATTATGGAACACATTTTCTCATTTAAACAGTGAAATGTAGAATTATATCTGGGAAAAGTAGGTTTGTATCAACTAGTCTGGAAAGCAAAATCACCACTAATAAAAAAATTTCTGTGAAAAAAAGATGGACTGCAGAAGGAGTCAAGAAAGAAATAGAGAGAGAGTATGCCAATCCCTCTGCAGGTAGCCACTCATAAAACGCCAATGACTAGCCATTTGTGGGTTTACATACATTATCTCCATTGTCACAAAACATCTGCAAAATAGGTATTATCACCCTTTTCAGAATCTTTCAGTAACTAGTTCAATCATAAAATTGGCAAAGCTAGAATTTGAAAGGAGGTTCATCTGACTCCCAACCCCATACAATTTTCAGGATGTCACACTGTTTCTAGAAGTAAAACAAAAAGTTCACACTCTCTGAGCGCAGCTGTGGAGTCTATTACACGTATAGAGAATATTTAGATATTTTTAGCCAGAGAATTCCTGTTCTGCAATTTCAGAAGCTCTTCACAGAATTGCAGTGGGATACTACAACCCTGAAATCTGCATTCTAGTATTATACTGATCTATATTTAATAGTCTAATAGCCAAATACCTTATAGATGCTAGGAAAGAAGTTATATAACAAAACTGTATCTATAGTTCCTCTCGTAACTACTTACATTTCCTTGAGATGCCTTATTTCTTGAACAGTTTGAAAAGCAAGTTCTTGTAGCTTTTCTGGGGCAAAACTATCACTTATTGCTTTTTGAAATACTTCATGGAGAACCGTACCAATCAGCATTTGGCGTGTGGCTGGATCAGAGCTCTACCAAAAAAAACCAAAAATCATACGAACATCTTATTTCACAACGTATCAACAGATGTGATCGTACATTTATTACCTAACCTATTGAACCACCATAGCCAAAGTACACTGGTGAGACAAATGCCAAAATATGAAACAACTTTTTTTTCTGGCGAGTGAAATTATAGATGACTTTGACTCTCTTCAATTTAGAATTACCTGAATTATTTTACAAGTTATTTTTTTCAAATCAGTATATTTCCATTTTGAAAAAAATTAAAATAACTTATATGAAAAAGTTCAATGCAGTCTCAAATATTTAACATATTCATCTCTAATTTCACTTTATAATGAACCCACATAGAAAAGTCAAACACATAGATCATAAAGTCATGTGAGTAAAATACTCAAACATGAAACAAACTTACAGCAGAGTTTTTTTTTTTTGGCTGCCCCACACACCTGTGGGATCTTAGTTCCCCAACCAGGGACTGAACCCAGGCCCCGGCAGTTAAAGCGCTGAGTCCTAACCACTGGACAGCCAGGGAATTCTCTACAGCAGAGACTTTTTTTTTTTCAAATTTATTTTTTTTAATTAATTAATTTATTTATTTATTTTTGGCTGTGTTGGGTCTTCGTTGTTGCGTGTGGGCTTTCTCTAGTTGCTGCGAGCGGGGGCTATTATTCGTTGCAGTACGTGCGCTCCTCATTGCGGGGGCTTCTCTTGTGGCGGAGCACGGGCTCTAGGCGCACAGGCTTCAGTAGCTGTGGCTCGCGGGCTCTAGAGCGCAGGCTCAGTAGTTGTGACGCACGGGTTTAGTTGCTCCGCAGCATGCGGGATCCGCCCGGACCAGGGTTCGAACCCGTGTCCCTTGCATTGGCAGGTGGATTCTTAACCACTGTGCCACCAGGGAAGTCCCCAGCAGAGATTTTTGACAAACTCTCGCCACTCAAAAAGAAACAGTAGTTTTCAATTAACTCTTTTATTAGTCTGGACTGTCCCCTTGAAACTATCAAAAAACAAGAAAAAGTCCACTAAGACACCCATCAGGAATTTAAAAAATTAATTTACAGGGAACTCTCTGTACTTTTTTTATAAGTTCTATGTGAGTCTAAAATTATTTCAAAATAAGGTTTTTAAAATATTAATATTCAGGTCTGCTTTATAACATGTGGTTAAAAGAGAAGTTAATAGTATCCCCACAATTGAAGAAAAAAGCTGATTTTTAAAAAAAAAACTATAAATAAGTGATAACTAAGACTATTAGAAAATCTACTTAGGTATTTTTCCTTCTTTTACTCTTCTTGCTTAGCTGCATTTTTTTTTTTTTTTTTTTTTTGGCTGTATTGGGTCTTCATTGCTATGCACGGGATCTCTCTAGTTGCAGCGAGCGAGGGCTACGCTTCGTTGCGGTGCGCAGGCTTCTCATTGCAGTGGCTTCTCTTGTTGCGGCGCACAGGCTCTAGGCGCGCGGGCTTCAGTAGTCGTGGCATGCAGACTCAGTAGTTGTGGCTCACGGGCTCTAGAGTGCAGGCTCAGTAGTTGTAGCGCACGGGCTTAGTTGCTCCACGGCATGTGGGATCCTCCCGGCCCAGGGCCTGAACCCGTGTCCCCTGCATTGGCAGGCAGATTCCTAGCCACTGTGCCACCAGGGAAGCCCTTAGCTGTACTTTTTGGTTTTCTACATACATAGACACTAATCGTATAATTAAAAGAATACCCTGGGAGGAAGAGGAAACAACAAATAAAACTCACGTTCTTCAAAAATAAATGGCATTGGGGGCTTCCCTGGTGGCGCAGTGGTTGAGAATCTGCCTGCCAATGCAGGGCATACGGGTTCGAGCCCTGGTCTGGGAAGATCCCACATGCCGCGGAGCAACTAGGCCCGTGAGCCACAACTACTGAGCCTGCGCGTCTGGAGCCTGTGCTCCGCAACAAGAGAGGCCACGATAGTGAGAGGCCCGCGCACCGCAATGAAGAGTGGCCCCCGCTTGCCACAACTAGAGAAAGCCCTCGCACAGAAACGAAGACCCAACACAGCCAAAAATAAATACATAAATAATTCTTTAAATAAATAAATAAATACATGAATGAATGAATGAATGAATGGCATTGGGAATTCCCTGGCGGTCCAGTGGTTAGGACTCCGTGCTCTCACTGCTGAGGGCCTGTGTTCAATCCCTGGTCAGAGAATTAAGATCCCACAAGCCGTGCAGTGCAACCAAAAGATAAAAAAGAAATGGCACTGAAACAAAGGGAGTGGGTGTAAGGCAGAATACAGATTAAAAGAAACTATGAGACATATCAACCACACATAATATTGTTTGGATATTGATGCTAACAAACGAACTGAATAAAAAAAATATTTGATAAAAGACATTAGAGATAAAACTATTAGATTAATTTAAGGAATTACTGTTCATTTTATTGTGTATGATAAAGATACTGTGTTTATATATTTTTTTAAATCCTCAGCTTTCATTTAGTTGCAAAATAATACAATGTCTGGGAACAGCAAAATGGGTACATGGGAGTTTATTATAATCATCTCTTTGCATATGTTTGAAACTTTCCATAATAATGTTTTTAAAAGAGACTCTCACATTTACTTTTAGTTCACTGGGAATCACATGAAGCCAAGTTTGGAAATGCCCAGATATATTAAATTAAAATTTTTATCACTTAAATTAATTATATTATTATTAGAATTAATTATTTTACAAAATGTTGAATAAGATTCAAAGGATCTTAGGGCACCTGGCCTTGAATCCCAACACTGCCACTTACTAGCTACAGTAACTTTGGGCAAGTCACTTAACTTCCTGATTTTCCCCATCAGTAAAATGCAGCTGATTAATACCACCTACTTCACAGGATTGTTGGGAGGATTAAGTAAGAGTGTAAAAGTGCTCTGTAAACTCTTAAGACCCTGTGGAAACACTGGCTGTTAATACTGTTCACCTTAAATGTTTCACTCAGGACAGCTCTTCTCATGCATCGAATACTACTGGCTATGCTTGTGCCAGAAATCAGCATGTCTGGATACAGAATCAAATATCCAAAATCTTCATCTATTATCCAAGTATCGGATATGCAGTCTCCCTCCAAATGAATGATGTCCCCTGCCTCTACTGGTACAGAGCACCTAAAAATAAAGCAAAATTAAAGTATACATAGTTTAGATTCCTACATTTAAACATATTAAGGAGGCTTCAAAAATAACTGGAGGGACTTCCCTGGTGGACCAGTGGTTAAGACTCTGTGCTCCCAATGCAGGGGGCCCGGGTTCGATTCCTGGCCAGGGAACTAGATCCCGCATACCGCAACTAAGAGCCCGCACACGGCAACGAAGATCCCACGTGCCGCAACTAAGACCCGGCGCAGCCAAATAAATAAATAAATAAATATTTTTAAAAAATAAACAAATAACTGGATATCTTATGTAAAGAAATAAGTATTTCTAAATTTCTGGGTCTTGCATCATCTACTGCAAAAGCTATCAAATTATTAACAGTGTATAGCTTCAATTATGGATGAGGTTGTTCTAATAATAATTCTCTCATTCTTAAGACTTACACCTACAGCTTCTATAAGCCTTGAGGCATGAAGCCAAACACAATGTACCAAGAACAAAATCTTATTTATCTAGTTCAAACCATCCAACTTGCAGCCTAGACAAAGTTAGACCTCCACCTTCTCTGCATCTCCCCTTCACCCCTCACATACCACACAATGCTTGAGAAGCAACAGCTAGAGTCTAAGGATGTTCATATGCTGTGATTAGTTTTCCTCTTAGTGAGAACTAAATGAGTTTTAAGCTGCAGTCCCAGAAAGCACTGGGAAATAGGAAGTAGTGATTTAATAAGTCCCCTTGTACTTGATTTTCAAATGACAATAAAAATCAAGTTTTGGAATAAGGGACTTGAGATGCTGGTGTAATAGGCACAATCTTTATGCAGAATTAACTCAGGTTCATATCTACTCTCTTTATTAACAATTAAATTATTGCAACAGCCACACAAGCCCATGTGATAGTTTGTAAGACGGCACCCTTAAGACTCTGCCAGATCAACGCCCAAAGTCACACAAAAATTACCAGTCATTCCTAAGGATACACAGTTCTTTATATTCTAGCGACTGCGAAGCAGTGATGATTAGGTGCTTTTCATGGTTTCCTTCTTCATTCTGTACAATATTGACTGCTAATACCAGGTACCGGTTATCCAATCCTCGGCTCAGAACTGTTTTAGAAAAGGAAGCTTCCACCTTCTTCTTCTGAAATCTAAAGCATACACATACAAAACTACTGTAGCACAAGCATGAAATAAGAAGTCATCCAATCTCTTTTATCTACAAACCAACCTTCTAGTTTTCTAGGTTTGTTTCTTCCGGAAAGCTTATCACAAGACCATTGGCTAAAAGAGGTAAAGAGAGAGCAAGGGCATAGCAGAATTCCTATTATAAAAACTTCCCAGAAGCAATGCCATTTAAAACATGCTTATGATATGGATTTTTCCAAATATAAGCTCTATGAGGAGCTCTTTGGGACATCTATGATTATGAGGACAAATGGTAAATTGAAAAATATTAGACAACAAATTCCTACCACTGGTGCAAACCTTCCCAAAGTACAAGTGAAAGGAAATGTCTAGGACACTATCCTTTTGTAAATAAAAGATGTTTGTTATGGAAAAATATAGTGTGGGTGGTTTGCTGGAAGTCCTACTGTGAGCTTCATTATTATATTAATCTTTCAATTAGGAGAGTACTTAGAAATCACCTAGTCCAACCTACTACTTAATGCAGGAAATCATTCTATAAAACCTCATTGGGGATCAACTAGCCTATGCTTTGTAGAGAAAGCAAGATTAATACCTGTCACCTTAACCATTCCTTCATAGAGTAACTCAGAAATTTCTTATTTATAATGGGCAAGTCGATTTCACAATTCTTTTATCCACTGATCCTAGCCGCCTGAAAACTGCAAAATACTCTAATCTCTCCTCTAGAAAACATTAAGTCCCTCTTAAATCTTTCCAGTTTGACTGCAGTCTTTATCAGTGACAGTCCAAAATCATCATCTCTCCAGTTATTACCCTAAAACTTTACCCTAAAACTGTCTTTGTCACCCAACCTTTGTAACCCACCTAGGTTATATTCCTCATTCACCTACCCCACGTAGCCTCAGGCCATGAATTTCCCAAGGTCAGCTGGGACGCTTTAAGGATCTCCCAAAAGGTACTGCTGATCAAAGCTCAAAGCGCAAAGATCTGTCAACAATAATTAGCCTCAATATCATTACTACTGACAATTCTACACTATGCTTGCGGGTCATTTTCCCAGACCATTTAAGTCGCTCTGAGGGTACAGATTTCTCCCTGGGATAACTTTCTCCAATTAAACATCAAGAAAAGCATCTAGCAGTTGCAATTTCCTTTTATGAAGACATTTAAGGTGGCTAGGACTCCCCAAATTCAGGAAAGTGGTGATATCAAGGTTAAGAATGAACTGCTGGGTGAGGGAGAGTATTCAAGCTCTGGCCCGGGCTTGGCCCCAAAGAGAACCGTAGGAAACAGACCCCAGCTCCGGAGGCTCGTCGGGCGCCCCGGGACCTGAGCCCGGTCACTCTGCCCCAGGCCCGGTCCGCGGAGGCGCGGGCGCGGCCTCTCCCGCTCCCTTCTTTTCAAATCTCCCGCTTTGTTCCCAGACCCTTCCCCCGCTCCGCTCACAGCTCCGCCGGCGGCGCAGCCTTATCTCCGAAACTCTTCTCCATTAGCAGCTCCAGTTCGTCCACCTGCTCCATCCCGAGCACAGAGACCTCAAACTGCCGCCAGGTAAAATCAGGGGAACCTGGAGCCACACACCGCGGGAAAAGGAGCGCGAGGCCGCGTGGCGCCGCGCGCATGCGCCGACCAGCCGAGATCCCAAGTGACCTGCGCGGGCAGTCCCTCCCGCGCCCTGCGCGTAAGGCGCTTTTGTTCCTTTGCCTTGGGGTTTGGAAAACAGGGAGTCTTCGTAATCTGGCCCAGACTAAATGCTCCGGCTCGTCTGTCTATCTCTGTCTCTGTCTCTCCCCCTCCCCCTTCCCCTCCCTCCCTCTCTCTCGACACGCCGACCCATGTCCGACACAGCACTTAGTATGAACAAAACTGCAGTTGCCCAAAGCAAGGCGTCCCTTGTTAGCTTCTGGAATTTCTCACTCTTTGGAAAACAACCTCTCCTTTTTTTCTGGCTCAACTGAGAAAATGGAAGCTGTCAGAAAAGAACTTCCTCATCATGCCACGACTAAATCTACAAAACCAGTAATATCTCCTCCCCGTTTTATAACCTCTTTCCACTTTTTTCAGCAGTGGACAAAGCGTTCCTCCTATCAATGGGCAATCCCTCTACTTCTACTTGGGATCCCAAGGCCTCTTGCATTCTCAAGGGCATTGCTTCTTCTGTTAATTCCCTCATTCTCTACTACCATCAATCTGGCCCTCATTATTGGATCGCTCCCTGGCTTGTTATGCGTCCCAGTATCTCTCATCTTGAAATGATGTTACCTTGATGGAACATTTTCTCTCTTGGCCACCCTCCTGAGGAAAACTTCTTTAAATAAGTTTTTTCAAGGCTATATCCAATTTCAACTCCTATTCACTTTCCTTTTGCTTTTAGTTTTTTGAATTAAAAATCAATTTTTTTACATACACAGAATATTAAAAACCACCTTTAAAAATAATATGCTACAGAATATTTAAAATATACAGAAATGTGGGACCTCCCTGGTGGTCAAGTGGGTAAGACTCCGAGCTCCCAATGCAGGGGGCCCAGGTTTGATCCCTGGTGGGGGAACTAGATCCCACCAGCAGGCCACAACTAAGAAGTCCTCATGCCGCAACTAATCATGCCGCAACTAAACATGCAGCAACGAAGATCCCGCATGAAGCAACTAAGACCCGGAGCAGGCAAAATAAATGAATAAATAAATATTTTTTTAAATACAGAAATGTGTAAAAAATAATGATCACTTCCTAAGGGTTTGACCCAAATTAAAAATAATCGTTATCAAAAGTTATCTTTCACATTCATGTTTATTCATATAAAATTATGAAGAAGTTATGAGCAACTTCCTGGGAAAAAAAGAATGGAAAATCCTTGCCTGTAGTAGATACGGATTTTGTACCTGTGATGCCACAATCAACTGGTTTTCCTCAAACATCGCAGGCACTCCTCAATCTCCTTTACTGTCTCTTCATTTTTCTGCCCAATCTCTAAATGTCGAAAAGTCCTCAGAATCTAGTTCTGAAAATTTTATTTGTCTACTAGCTCCCTAGGTTATTTCATACATTTTCATGGCTTTAAATACCATGTCTATCCTGCCAATTCTCAAATTCATTTTTACAGGCAAGGCTTTTCCTCCAAATTCAAGAGTCCAACTGCCTGCTTGACATCTATACTTGGGGGGGGAGGGGGAAACTTCTTTAACATGGCCAAAATGGAAAAAAAAATTTTTTTTTGGCCACGAGGATTGCGGGGATCTTAGTTCCCCAAACCCAGGCCACCTGCAGTGGAAGCGCAGAGGCCTAACCACTGGACTGCCAGGGAATTCCCTGAAATAGAACTTTATATTTCCCCAAAAAACCTATTATTCTTCTCAGTAATAGCACTAACCACCCAGCAGATAAGGCCAGAAACCCAGAAATCATCCTTGATTCCTCTCTGTTACTACCCACATCCAATCCATAGGCAGACCCGTAGATTCTGCCTCTAAAACTATATTAAATCTCTTCGTTCCTTTCCATCTCCACTGCCACTACCTAATCATTATCTCTCACATGTGCTTCCATTCTTGTCTCCCTGCAATTTATTCTTTTCCCTTTCCTAATATTTTATCATAAAAACTTTCAAATGTACAGAAAAGTTAAAAGAATTATATCATGAACACCATATACCTATCACCTAAATTTTACAATTAACATTTGCTATCTTTAGCAAATGTTATCATTCATTATCACAATGTATATCTATCTACCCATCCCTCTATCCATCCATGAATTCAAGTTTTCTTTTTAAATGCATTTCAAAATAGCAGACATCAGTGCATTTCACCCCTGAACACTTTAGCATGCACATCATTAGCTAGAGTTCAATATTTTGTCTGTGGTACTTTAAATGTTTTATGTAAATTTCATATGTGAATCGTAGAATTTACATAAAATGAAATGCACAAATCTTGTGTGTACCATTTGATGAATTTTGACAAACGTGTTTGACACCAATCCTTATTAAGATACAGAATGTTATCATCACCCCCAGAAAGTTCTCTCATACCCCTTCCCAGGCAATTCCCACACCCATCCCTATTGGAAACCCAACCACTAACCTGATTTTTTTTCACCAGAGATCTGATTTGTCTATTCTACAACTTCATATAATGAAAATCACATGGTATGTACTATTTTGTATCTGGCTTCTTTCACTCAGTATAATGTTTTTGAGATTCATCCATTTTGTTACATAAACCAGTAGTTTGTTCCTTTTTATTGCTGAATAGTACTCTACTTGGTCAGTCTCCAGTTGACAAACACCTAGATTACTTACAGTATTTTGCTATCTTGAATAAAGTGGCTACAAATATTCTTGTATACATTTTTTCACGGATGTGTGCTTCTGTTTCTCTTGAGTAAATACCTTGGGGTGATATTTCTGGGCCATGGGTAGGTTTATATTTAGGTTTAACATAAGAAACTGCCAGACCTTTATGCAAGTGGTTGTAACATTTTACACTATCACCGACGATGTTTCAGAATTCCAGTTTCTGCATATACTTGACAATATTTGATGCTATCAGTATTTTCAGTCTTAATTTGCACATCCCCATTACTAATGAAATTACTTTATCATGTGCTCAGTCATTTGTATATGCTCCTTTGTAAATGTCTGTTCAGATCCTTTGCCCAGGGATTTCCCTGGTGGTCCAGTGGTGAAGAATCCGCCTTGCAATGCAGGGGATGCGGGTTTGATTCCCGGTTAGGGAACTAAGATACCACATGCCGCGGGGCAACTAAGCCCACGCGCTGCAACTACTGAGCTCGCGCACCTCAACTAGAGCCCACGTGCCGCAAACTACAGAGCCCACGCGCCCTGGAGCCCGCGCCACAACTAGAGAGAGAAAACCCACACGCCACAACTAGAGAGAAGCCAGAGCACCACAACGAAGAGTCCGCGTGCCACAAGGAAAGATCCCGCGTGCCTCAACGAAGATCCTGCATGCCGCAACTAGGACCCGACGCAGCCAAAAATAAATAAAATAAATAATAAATAGGGCTTCCTTGGTGGCGCAGTGGTTGAGAATCCACCTGCCAATGCAGGGGACACGGATTCGAGCCCTGGTCCGGGAAGATCCCACATGCCGTGGAGCAACTAAGCCCATGTGCCACAACTACTGAGCCTGTGCTCTAGAGCCCGTGAGCCACAACTGCTGAAGCCCACGCGCCTGGAGCCCGTGCTCCGCAACAGGAGAAGCCACCACAATGAGAAGCCCATGCACCGCAATGAACAGTAGCCCCCGCTCGCGGCAACTAGAGAAAGCCCGAGCACAGCAACAAAGACCTAATGCAGCCAAAAATAAATAAAATAAAATTTAAAATAATAATAAATAAATCTTTTTAAAAAATCCTTTGCCCATTTTTTTCTTAACTGCATTGTCCTTTTATTATTGAGTTACAAAAAAATTTTTTTTCTTTTTCAGCTGTGCCAAACGGCATGGGATCTTAAGTCCCCGACCAGGGATTGAACTCAGGACCTCGGCAGTGAGAGCTCGAAGTCTTAACCACTGGACCACAGGGAATTCCCCAGGAATTCTTTACATAATTCTTAATAAAAGACTTGTCAGATAGGTTTTGTGAGTATTTTCTCCCCATCTGTGGCTTGCCTATTCATCTTCTTAACAAGATTGTAACCCAGCAGGACCCTATGGGGCCTTCCCCATATCCTCTGCTTTAGCTCCTCTCTGAAGTCCCTAGATAATAGTATCTGATACACATTTCCTGAGTAGTTCTATAGATGTGAAAACCCCCCACCAAATGGAAGATGTTTGTTTTGTTTTTTGGCCGCACCATGCAGCTTGTGGGATCTCAGTTCCCCGACCAGGGATTGAACCTGGGCCACAGTAGGGAAAGCCCGGCATCCTAACCACTAGACCACCAGGGAACTCCCTGGAAGGTGTTAACTACTTGATGATCACGAGCACATAGCCCCCAGGCCTGCTGGAGCCTGATTGATGATGTTAACCCCCGTGACGCCGCCCTGTTACCTCACAAGCTGATCACATACCCTGCGACCCCACCCCCTCACCAGGCCTTTAAAAATGCTTTGCTGAAACCCTTCGGGGAGTTTGGGGTTTTTAGAGCATGAGCCCTCCATCCTTCTTGTATTGGCGCCTTATAGTAAATGCTGCACTTTCCTTCATCACAACCCAGTGTCAGTAGCTTTACTGCAGTGGTGAGCAGACCCAAGTTTGGTTCGGTAACAAGATCTTTAGATATGCGTAAGTTGTAATCCTTATGAAGTCTAATTTACCCATTTTTCTTCTATGCTTTTCGCTTTCTGTGACCTGTGGAATCCTTGCCGACCCCTAGGAAGTAGAGATATTCTCCTTTGTTTTCTTCTTGAAGTTTATTGTTTTTTCATTTAGGTTTATGATCCATCTAAAATTAATTTTTGTGTGTGGTATGAGGTGGAGAATGAGTCGTGTTCCCCCCTCCCCATCCCCCCAACCATGTGCATATCCAGTTTTTCCAGTAGCACCTGTAGAAAAGACTACCCTTCCCCCATGGGATTGCTTTGGCACCTTGTTAAAAAAAATCAAATGACTATATAAGTATAGGTCCATTTCTGGCTCTCTATTCTGTTTGTGACTCCTTATGCCAGTATCACATCGTCATGATTACTACATCTTTATAGTAAGTCATACAGACAGGTACTGTATGTCTTTGTTCTTTTTAAAGACTGCTTTGGGTATTCTAGGTCCTTCACATTTCTATATAAATTTTAGAATCAGGTTGTGAATTTCTACAAAGAGCCTGTTGAAATTATGATTGAGATTACATTAGACCTAAAATCAATTTGAGAAGTATTGATTTCTTTAAAATATAGAGACTTCTAATGCATTAACCTGGTTTATCTCTCCATTTATATAGATTTTCTTTAATGTCTCTCAGCAACATTTTGTAATTGTCAGTGTAAAGCTCTTGCATAGATTTTTGTTAAATTTAAGTATATATATATTTTTTATAAGTTTTTTTAAAATTTATTTATTTTATTTACTTATTTTTTGGCTGCGTTGGGTCTTCATTGCTGCGCGTGGGCTTTCTCTTGTTGTGGCGAGGGGGGCTACTCTTCTTTGCGGTGCGCGGGCTTCTCTTGTTACGGAGCACGGGCTTTAGGCGCGCGGGCTTCAGTAGTTGTGGCTCACGGGCTCTAGAGCACAGGCTCAGTAGTTGTGGCACACGGGCTTAGCTGTTCCGCGGCATGTGGGATCTTCCCGGACCAGGGCTCGAATCCGTGTCCCCTGCATTGGCAGGCGGATTCTTAACCACTGCAGCACCAGGGAAGCCCTAAGTATATTTTTTGATGCTATTTTAAATGAAATTGTTTTTCAATTGCTTCCTGCTAGTATATAAAAATACAATCTTTAAAGTTTACCGTAGGACTTTCCTGGTGGTCCAGTGGTTAAGATGCCACGCTTCCAATGCAGGGGGCACAGGTTTGATCCCTAGTCAGGGAACTAAGATCCCACATGGCACGTGGTGCGGCCAAAAAGATAAGATAAATAAAATTTACCTTATATCCTGAGACTTTGCCAGTAGTTGTTTTGTAGATTCATTAAGACTTTCTATGTAAATAATCATGTCATCTACAAATAGAGGCAGTTTTACTTCTTCCCTTCTGATCTTTATGCTCTTTATTTCACTTTCTTTCTTAAATTCACTGGTTAAATAGAAGTTCTGACACTGGGCATCCTTGCCTTCTACTGATCTTAGCGGGAAAGCATTCAATATTTCACTATTAAATATGATGCTAGCTGTAGGTTTTTCATGAATATTTGCTATGGTTATCTAATCTATGTAAAAAACAAAAACAAACCTCCAAAACTTAGTGTCTTTAAACAACAATCTTTTTTTAATTAATTAATTTATTTATTTTTGTGGCATGTGGGATCTTAGTTCCCGAACCAGTGATCAAACCTGCGCCCCCTGCAGTGGAAGCGAGGAGCCCTAACCACTGGATCGCCAGGGAAGTCCCCAACGATCATTTTTATTGGCTTATGAATTTTCATTTTGGGCAGGGCTCTGTGAGGAAAGCTTTTCTCTGTCCATGAAGCATCAGCTGGAAGCTGGAGGATCCACTTTGAAGATGGCTTACTCAAATGGCTGGCAAGTGGAGGCTGGCTGACAGTTTCTCTACAGGGGCTGCCTGGCTTCCTCACAGCATGTTGTGAGGATTCCAAGAGCGAGCATTCCAAAAGATCAGATGGAAGCTGTTTCAGCTTTACAACGTAACTTCAGAAGTGACACAGCATCACTTCCACCGTAGACACAAGCCCACTCAACCAGATGTAAGGGGAGGGAATGGTCTCTACCTCTTGATGGGATGAGTGTCAATGACACGAGAAGAACATGTGAGATGAGATGTACGGTTGGAAAATTAATCTGACAAAATGCCCTATCAGATTGAGGAATGTGATTAATGTGATTAATCACATTATCCCTGATGTGATTTTTTTTTTTAAATGTTAGCCACTATTGATTAGCTTTTTCCTCCTAACGACATTTATTCTTTTTTAATTAATTTTTTATTTTATTTATGGCTGTGTTGGGTCTTCGTTTCTGTGCTAGGGCTTTCTCTAGTTGTGGCAAGCGGGGGCCACTCTTCATCGCGGTGCGCGGGCCTCTCACTATCGCGGCCTCTCGTTGCGGAGCACAGGCTCCAGACGCGCAGGCTCAGTAGTTGTGGCTCACGGGCTTAGTTGCTCCGTGGCATGTGGGATCTTCCCGGACCAGGGCTCGAACCCGTGTCCCCTGCATTGGCAGGCAGACTCTCAACCACTGCGCCACCAGGGAAGCCCGATTAATTTTTATAATGTATCAATTTTGAATTTTGCCAAGTGCTTTTTCTGCATCTATTGAAGAATCATGTGTTTTTCTCCTTTATTCTGTGAGTACAGGAAATTACACTATTGACTTAAGATTGTGAAACAACTTGGCGTTCCTAGGATAAACCCAATTTTGTCATGATACAATAAACTTTTTATGTATTGCTGGATTTGATTTGCTAATATGCTGTTAAAGATTTTTCCATCTTTGTCCTGAAGGATACTGGTTGGTAATTTTATTTTTCTGTAACAACTTGGTCAGGTTTGGGCATCAAGGTTATAGTGGCATCATAAAAGTGCTGTCTTCTGATTTCTTAAAGTTTGTATAAAATTCTTTCTTTCTTAGATGTCCAACAGAATTCACAATCTGAGCCTGGAGTTTTCTTCGTGGAAGGATTTTTGATAAATTCAGTTTCTTTAATTGGTTATGCAGATTTTGTTTCACCTACATCAGTTTTGGTTGTGATTTTCAAAGCCTCTGTCCATTTCATCTAAGTCGTCAAATTCCTTAGCAAAGAGTTATTTAGAAATCCCGTATTATCTTTTTAATATCCACAGGATCCATAGTAATGTCATCTTTTTCATTATTTTTTTTTTGGCCACGCCGCATGGCTTGTGGGATCTTAGTTCCTCAACCAGGGATTGAACCCGGGCCTTCGGCAGTGAAAGCGTGGAGTCCTAACCACTGGACCACCAGGGAATTCCCCATTCTTGATATTGGTAATTTATGTTCCTTTTTAGTTATCAGTCTAGCTAAGGGGCTTACCAATTTTGTTGATCTCTTCAAAAAACCAATTTTGGGGTTTGTTATTTTCTCTATTGTCTGTTTTTAATTTTGTTGGTTTCTGTTGTTGTTTTTTATTTTTTTGTTTTGTTTGTTTGTTTTGGCTGCACCGGCATGTGGAATCTTAGTTCCCCAACCGGGGATCAAACCCACGCCCCCTGCATTGGAAGCACAGAGTCAACCACTGGACAACCAGGGAATTCCCTGATTTCTGTTTTAAGTGCATATAATTGTTGATAAAGCAGAGTGATCTTTGTAAAAATATAATCAGGCAATTTTACTCCCCTACTGAAAACCTTCAAGGCTTCCCATTGCATTTAGAATAAAAGACAAAATCATTACTATATCCTATAGAGCCCTAAATACATTGATCTGCCCTTTGTCTACTTCTCCAACCTATTTATTGCTACTCCCTCACTCAGGGAGCTTCATTCACACTGGGCTTAGATCCACCACTTACTGTGTAAACCTGGGCAAGTTACTTGATATCCCCGGGTCTCAATTATCCCAACTGTAAAAAAGGAATATTTAACAGTGCCTATCTTATAGTACTGTTATAGAGTTAAGGCATCAAATAACGATATCTGACATACTTGTATAGCAACTGTATACTTAAACACTTACATCAATTCTTTGAATATGACATTGTTACAAACTAGAAATCAATGACAAATAATAAGTCATGTATATTTCCTGAGGATTTACTATGCTCCATTCCTTACTTTAAGCACTTTTGATGCCTTTGTCTATTTCTCCAACCTATTTATTGCTACTCCCTCACTCAGGGAGCTTCACTGACACTGGGCTTCTGACAATTCCTGTGTCAAACTAAACTTTTTCCTGTTTCAGAGTTTTTGTACTGTGCTGTTCCCTTCACCTGGGCCATTCTTCCCCCACAGCTCTTTGCACGACTACTTCCTTTTCATGTGTAGGCTTAAAGTTTAGCACATCAAAGAAACTTTTCCCTGACCATTCTAAAGTAGC
This sequence comes from Eschrichtius robustus, assembly GCF_028021215.1. Classification (NCBI taxonomy): domain Eukaryota; kingdom Metazoa; phylum Chordata; class Mammalia; order Artiodactyla; family Eschrichtiidae; genus Eschrichtius; species Eschrichtius robustus. Next base: position 73,986,401 of record NC_090830.1, read on the forward strand.
ACTCTGATCCTTACACACAACAATTATTCTCTATCATGTAATCTATTTACTTCCTTAATAAGCACTTTCCAGGAATTCCCTGGTAGTCTCATGGTTAGGGCTCTGTGCTTTCACTGTCAAGGGCTCTGCACTCAATCCCTATTCAGGGAACTAAGATCCCGCAACCCTCTTGCTGGGGGGGAGGGGGCCGGGGGGGGGAGCAAAAAAAAATTTCTAAAGCACTTTCCAAAAACTGTAATCATTCTATTAATTGGTTTGTATTTATTACATATTAGAGCTTTATGTGAATAGGAAGGATACTACTGTGTTGAAGTATAGCATCATGGCTAGTAGACTAGGCTGTAGGCTGAATCTTAGATCCACCACTTATTGTGTGAACCTGGGCAAGTTACTTGATATCCCTGGGTCTCAATTATCCCAACCGTAAAAAAGGAACATTTAATAGTGCCTATCTTATAGTACTGTTATAGAGTTAAGGCATCAAAAGTGCTTAAAATAAGGAATGGAACATAGTAAATCCTCAGGAAATATACATGACTTATTATTTGTCATTGATTTCTAGTTTGTAACAATGTCATATTCAAAGAATTGATGTAAGTCTTTAAGTATACAGTTGCTATACAAGTATGTCAGATATCACTGGCCCACTCTGCAAGGCAACGCATACTGATATAATATAGGTATTATTATTTGCCATTCATCCTGGCTCAAATTAGCAACAAGACATTTCTGTCAAGAAAAAACAAATAACTTTCTTTCTAAATTGCTCTTTCCCTGAACTATTTGTGCCTCGTTTCTCTCTACTAGAACATTTTCTCCAAAAACAGGGACCAAATCTTCCTTCTGCCCATCAGTAAACATCACTGAGCAACTATTATGATGCCATACCCTGTTCTCCTTAAAGAGGATGAAGGTATGACTCTGCCCATGAAAGAACCAATTGGGAGGACAAGTAAACATGCAGTAACTAAAAAGTATGGTACATACCCTGTTAGAGAAATACCCAGTGATAGATGCTATTGGGAATCCAAATCAGACTGCAAGTACAGTTAACAGACCTCTCAAGGTATGCCCCCATAATGCTGATATAATCCGTGGCACACAATGGGTGCTGCATGAATGGATGTTGAGTAATCTGGGGGAAAATGTTGTAAGATATTATAATATATACCCACTAACCTTTCCATCTCCATACAGGCCACCATTAACAGCTAGGAATGGTACCTCACTCATCAATCCCTAAACAAAATCACTGCCCCATTCTATAGATCAGAGGTCTGTACCCAATAAAAGGCAAGGAAAGTATTACAATGGAGATCAAAACATAAACAGTCAATATTCAAATGGAAGATAATCTGTCAAGATTCACTTTGCGTTATCAATCTGAAAGAAATCAGATAAAAATACTGTCATTATTTTAAGTATTCTTCCATTATGTTTAATATTTGTGCTTCAATAATGTAAATAGTTAAAAGAGAGGAATAATTGTTGAAATATGAATAAAATTTATTTTTAATAACCTATGTATTCTGTAACATAGAATGCAAATTTTTATTTTAAAAAATATTTGCAGTCCTCTTTTATTGATAACATAACTGAGATACTTATTTTATACATTTAAATTATCTTGAGATTTGATAGCAGTATTTAGCTACAGTGTAGCCGAGAAATGAAAATATACAAAATAGTTTTAGGAACACATGTATTTTTACCTGTGGGTACACTTATAAATCATACAAAGATACACATTTATTTTAAAATAAAGACTTTGAAAGTGAAACCAGTTCATATAATTTTTACCAAGTTATGACAAGAAATCTTTTATGCAAAAAAATAAAAATTGAAGCAGAAATAACACTTTCAATTTAGTTTTCTAATGTCTTAAAAATCACATCAATTCTACAAATTGCTGTTTCTGAGGACAGAACTATTAACTGTTCCCCTCCCATTTTTGTCATGCTTATAATAAAACATAAAAACTACTCTAAACATAATAACTGGAATTCTTACATTTTAAACCATTTTAATATAAATGATAGCAATTCAGATCATGTTTTACATCTCTACTTAAGTTTATATTGCACTAAAATTATTTTACGTGGAAGAACTAGTTGCTGTGTCATAACATAATATCTTGGAAACATTCTTTGACATTCACATCTATATTAATGGATATTTCACAGTCCACTTAAATAAATTTTCTAGTATACATCAAATCATCTAACAAAAACAAATCTATAATGCTAACTTGTTTTGAGAGCAAAGATATTCAGTATTTACTATTACTGCCTTTGGGAAATACATTGACTTTTAAAAACACATTTAAATCACTCAGAAACTGGTAATAACATTTGAGCAATACCTGAAAATTCTTGACTTACTGATGAGTCTCTACATGGTTACTTTTTGAATACAATATTTATCAAGAAATGAAGAGAAAAAGTGTTTGTCCTTTTATCCAGCGGAGCAGAATTATGAGAAGGGAAATATTAAGAATAATACTTCAATGCTGGCTTCTAACCTATGTTTTATATAACTTAAAATTTCAGCTCTCATCATTCTGCTGCAATATAACCAAGACTGTTAATAATAATAATAACAATAACAGCAACCAACATTAGAGTCTTTGAAAATCATGATTACAATTAAAAGCTTGGAATAGCATGATAAAACTAATGGCAACCTTTTGAATTCCATTTTAAGTTAGTTCTATCCAAATAACACTTTAAAATGGTTTCAAATAACCTTACTGATTAGCCAGCATCAGCTTAGGATTTTTTTGCAATGTTCTAAGATATAACTTTTGGCGTAAAAAGTATAGTAAGCACTTTTGATTTGTGATGAATAGAAAAATCAAGTACTAAAATACCAGTGGTTCCTGTGACAGGGTAAATATCCCCCTTCAAGTAATGTTCTCCCCAAATTAAATTAACATTTTATTTTTCCCTCTGAGAGTTTAAGGAAAAGAAATAACGATATTTTTTAATTGAGGTGAAAAAACTGCTTCATAAGTTCATATGTTGTAAAAGCCACTGCCTGAGAAGGAACGCAGCGAATGTAATTAAGAGATAAACCACGATATAATCCTTTTCGAATTCCATGGTGTCCATAGACATACTTCATAGTCTCCCGCATGGTACTGAAAGAGAATGGTTAAATGATGACACCTTTATGCCCAGTCACGAAGAGACAATTTCAGGATCCATAATAGCATTTTTACAAGAAGCTAAAAATGCCATCTTGAGTAGCTTTTGGAAGGCAAGTGTTAAAACAAGCTAAAGGACTTCGCTGGTGGCACAGTGGTTAAGAATCCGCCTGCCAATGCAGGGGACATGGGTTCAATCCCTGGTCTGGAAGATACCACATGCCGCGGAACAACTAAGCCCATGCACCACAACTACTGAGCCTGCGCTCTAGAGCCCGAGAGCCACAACTACTGAAGCCCACGCACCTAGAGCCCATGCTCCGCAACAAGAGAAGCCACCGCAATGAGAAGCCCGCACACTGCAACGAAGAGTAGCCCCTGCTCGCCACAACTAGAGAAAGCCCGTGCACAGTAACAAAGAGCCAATGCAGCCAAAAATAAATAAATAAATTAATTAATTTAAAAAAAAAAACCAAGCTAAAAATTCATAGTAAAAGAGCAATTCATTCCAAACAAGTACAAGCATTATGCATAGGATTCCGGGGCTCATTAATACCATATATTTTGTTTGCATTATGTCTGTGACATTTACTAGCAACACTATTTCATAATAATATTTGAAATATTGATGTAGTCTTTTTAAAGGATATATGAGCAGTTGCCCTTTAAACTCTCAAGTTTCTGCTCACGTTCTATGCTACAATGAGCAGATGGTTATAGAACTAAAGCTTGAAGGACTATCTTTCAGATTTCATCAATAAAGACTTTCTTGTTTCAGTGTTCTTTCCTTTCAAACCAACATTTTGGGCTTTGTCTTTCTCTTTCAATATGCAATGTAGACTGAAATATTCAAAAAATCTTTTGGGTGAATGAAGGCAATTCGTGGTCCTCAATAAACATTCTGCTCTTCCCCTGAGGAACAACACATCACCAATCAAACAGAATGATTCGAAATTTCTACAGATTATAGAAAACTCTAGAGCTGGGCTATGCAATAGTGGTAGCCACTAGCCACATGTGGCTACTGAGTACATGAAATGTGGAAAGTCCAAAATTGAGATGTGCTGTGAGTGTAAGATACACCCTGGATTTCAAACACTTAGTATTTTTTTTAAAAGGATGTAAAATACTGAAATGTTGAAGTGATAAATTTTAAATATATTGGTTTAAATAAAATATTTTAAAACAATTTCATCTGTTTCTTTTTATACTTTTTTAATGTGGTTAGGTTATCAGAAAATTTTAAATTACATATGTGGCTCACATCATATTTTTATTTAAAAGAGCTGCTCTAAAATTAAATTTGCTTTTTTTTTTGGCCGCAAGGCTTGTGGGATCTTAGTTCCCTGATCAGGGATCGAACCCTGGCCCCCACAGTGAAAGCACCGAGTCCTAACCACTGGACCACCAGGGAATTCCCTAAAATGAAAATTTTAATAGGAGGATTAGGACCTCATTAAATTCAGTTTACCAAAGAATACTATGGGAGATAAAATGAAAGCTCTAGACTACTAGTGAGATCACAGTCCTATCTCCCTACTTATTATACACATTACAGTTCCTAAAGAAATTGAACAATGACAAATGAAGAACTTACAGGCACTTTTCAAATTCTGGAAGAACAGTTCCTAACTGCATTCGCCGACGTGTTACATCAAATGGGTAGCTAAAAAAAGAAAAAGAAGGACTTAAAAATGATTTTTAGTTTTCTACTCAGCAATTATTGAATACAAAGCCCTATGTATGCTAGGAAATAATGTGTTCCTATTCTCTTACTGTTTTGTCTAATCTGGGAGTCAGGATATAGGCATATGAATAAAATCAAATAACAATACAGAGGTCTCCTTGCCTTTGCCTAAGTGGTTCCCTTGGGTTAAATGATTCTTCTCTTTCATCACCCAATATCAAGTTCTATTTATTCCCCCAAACCAAATTAAATGCCACTTCCTGAGGAAATAGACGGGGTGCTTTCCATTGTTGTAACCCTAAGACAGGGTTTCTTAACTTTGGCACTATTGCCATTTTGGGTTGGATAATTCTTAGTTGTGGGAGCTGTCCTGGGCATTGTAGGGTGTTTAGGTAAATCCCTGGCTTCTACCCGCTAGATGCCAGTAGCACACCCCCAGTTGTAACAACCAAAAATGTCTCCAGACATTAATAAACGTCCGCTAGCGGCGAAACCACCCCAGTTAAGAACCACTACCCTAAGAGTATTCAGCAAGTGCCCCTGTATACAGTAGGCCAACAAAAAATTCTCCTTAAGGGCTAAAATTAACAATACAGATAATTGCATTTAGAGGATAGAGAAAATTCTATGTGAAAAGATTGCCTCATTCTGCAACTATGTATGGTGATGAACGTTAACTAGACTTATTGTCATGGTCATTTTACCACATATACAAATATCAAATCACTATGTTATATACCAGAAACTAATATACTATTGTACATTAATTATACCTCAATTTAAAAAAAATTTTAAAGATTGCCTAAAATGAAATATACAAAAGTAATCTCTTAGGAGTGGGACCCCAGGTGATTTTTTTTTAAATTACTTTTTTGGGGCTAATGTTGACTGCTTATGTTAGGTCCTGTGCTAAGCAATTTATGTACATTATCTCATTCCATCTTTACAACAATTGTGTGAAGTAGGTACTGTTATCTCAATATTAAGATAAGAAAATTGAGTCTTAGAGACATTTTCCATGTCATAAAGCTGCTTTCTACTTCCCTATTCAAAGCTCTTGTTTATACATATATATATACATACACACATATGTATATATACATACATATATATAATATATATATAAGTGATATGACGAAAATAATTATATACTTTTATATACATTTAAATTTACTATGAAATAATTATAATAAAAAAACCACCCATGTACCAACCAAACAGCTTAAGAAATAACATTACTAATAGATGAAGAGCTCTATGCATCTAAGCAGCATCTCCATGAATTACCTTTTTTTTTTTTTGGCCCTGCCTCACGGCTTGCAGGATCTTATCTCCCCAACCAAGGATCCAACACATGCCCCCTGCAGTGAAAGTGCGGGGTCCTAACCACTGGACCACCAGGGAATTCCCCTCCATGAATTATCTTTTTTCAAATTTTTAAAATATTTATTTATTTATTTTTGGCTGTGTTGGGTCTTCGTTGCTGCACGCGGGCTTTCTCTAGTTGCAGCGAGTGGGGGCTACTCTTCGTTGTGGTACACGTGCTTCTCATTGTGGTGGCTTCTCTTGTTGTGGAGCATGGGCTCTAGGCGCGTGGGCTTCAGTAGCTGTGGCACGTGGGTTCAGTAGTTGTGGCGCACGGGCTTAGTTGCTCCGCAGCATGTGGGATCTTCCCGGACCAGGGCTCGAACCCGTGTCCCCTGCATTGGCAGGCGGATTCTTAACCACTGCGCCACCAGGGAAGTCCTGAATTACCTTTTAATGGGAGGTAGAGAGAGGAAAAAACTTTACGGGGAATAAAGGGACCAAAACCCCAACCTGAAGGATTCAGTTTCCAAGCAGGAAAAGATATGTCTGGGTGGAAGGAATTGATTAATAAAGAGAAAGTAAGAAGACAAAGTACAAGGATCAGAACTAGGGAAATAACAATGGGAAAGAAAGAAAATAACATTCTAGGCAATGTTTTTAAGCAAAAAAATGACAAAAATATTTGGATATGTACAATGTGAAAAATGATCTCAAGGTATTATCAGGACTAGAAGATTAATGGTGATCAGTAACAAATAGGAAAGTTGGGGGCCGAGGACAGACACGAAAAAGAAGACAGGAAAGCAGTATATGAATTACAGAGCTTGAACTGAGGACAGAAGTCCAGGTAGAAACATCCAAGAGCTTGCTAGAGAAGTAATGAGAGTGAGCAATGAAGATTTAAATAGAATTAGTTATCTGTACAGAGGTGACCACTGAAACCATAAAGATAGGTCAGCTATTCTGGATGTTTACGGGAAGAGCAGAGGCCCAAAGTCTGGCTAGGCCTTAAAAAAATCAGCACAGATAGGTAGGAGGAGGAAGACATGAATCAGCGAGATACCTGAAAAGGGAAAGTTGCCACAACTAAGAGTTCGCATGTCACAACTAAAGATCCCACATGCAGCACCAAAGATCCCGTGTGCCGCAACTAAGACCCAGCGCAGCCAAATAAATAAATAAATATTAAAAACAAAAAAGAGTCAGTGGGTGTAGAATATAGCTTATGAAGTAAGTAGAAAAGAAAGACAGATTTTAAAGATCTAAATTGGAAGTAAATAATAAAGAAAAGGGGCAGTAAAACCAAGAAGAGAATCAGAATAGCTAGAGGTGATCATGTCTCTGCAAATGAACAAGGTTCCGCAGCCATGTTTCTAAAAGTAAACTACACACCTTTTTTTTTTTTAATATTTATTGATTTATTTGGCTGTGTCAGGTCTTAGTTGCGGCATGCGGGATCACTGTTGCCGCGTGCGGGACCTTTTAGTTGTGGCATTCGGAATCTTTAGTTGCAGCATGCGAAGTCTTAGTTGCGGCATGTGGGATCTAGTTCCCAAACCAGGGATTGAACCCGGGCCCCCTGCATTGGGAGCACGGAGTCTTAGGCACTGGACCACCAGGGAAGTCCCTACACCTTTTTTCCTTTACTTTCAGTCTAGTATGATCTGCTCCCACACACAAGTATACTGAATCTGTCTTCACAAAAGTAATCCTTCATTGTGAAATCCGATGAATACCTTACTTTTCATTACCCATCTTACTTTGAATTTTCTTTTTCCATTGGATACTCTTTTTTGAGCCTTTGTGACACTACTATTTCCTGTTGTCTTCCTGTTTTTCAGGATACTCCTCAGTCACAGAGAGCTTCCCTTCTTCCTGTTCCTGAAAAGTTCCTGCTTCTTAGTATTCCAGCCTTTTTTAATCTCATCTATCCAATCTCTCTTGGTCTACAGAAATTCTCTAAAGCCAACTTTCCAATTACACTTTCCACCTAATTTATCTATGTCCCTAATACACTTATATTAATATAAAACTCCCTTGCATTGCTACTGTCTTAATAAGAGTATAGGCTCCTTGGGACTTCCCTGGTGGCACAGCGGTTGAGAATCCGCCTGCCAATGCGGGGACACGGGTTCAAGCCCTGGTCTGGAAAGATCCCACATGCTGCGGAGCAACTAAGCCCATGTGCCACAACTACTGAGCCAGCACTCTAGAGCCTGCGCGCCACAACTACTGAAGCCTGTGCACCAAAACTACTGAAGCCCATGCGCCACAACTACTGAAGCCTGAGAGCCTAGTGCCTGTGCTCCGCAACAAGAGAAGCCACCACAATGAGAAGCCCCCGCACCGCAACAAAGAGTAGCCCCGACTCGCTGCAACTAGAGAAAGCCTGCGCGCAGCAACGAAGACCCAAGGCAGCCAAAAAAAAAGAGTATAGGCTTCTTGAGGCTTGAGGCGATACTTTTGTTTTTCCTTCAGTGAAACTCCCAATGCCTAGCATACTGACTGGCACAAAGTAGGTCTTCAAGATTTACTGCAAGAGAAGTTGTACCTACACACACACACACACACACACACACACACACACACACACACACACACTAAATGGCTCAAATTTCAGAAAACTCATACAGGCAAATTCATGAGGAAATATGGATGAAAACTATGGTGTTTCTTTCTAGCTTTCTTTTTCCTTTCTTTCTTTTAAAATCCACAGAAATTGAGTAGGTTCAAACTAATTTGGTCAATTTGGCACGAAGTTATTTATAATATGCTTAAAGTGCAGGCACGTTGGAAATAATGTATTAAATTAATATTTATATTTTGCAAGGGATCCTGTGTTTTAATAATCTATTAGAAAAAATAAGACAACTAACCAATGCTAAAAATCAGTATTGGATAAATGTAATTTGATTTAATTAATTTGATGAAGAAACTTACGATATTGTCTGTGCTATTGCTCCAGCAACACCACCACAAAGTAAGTTTATGTGAGTTTTCAAAACTAAGACATTAGGATTGTCTGATGAAGGTCTGCCAAGAAGGGTAGGAGCATGGGAAAGCCCAACACTCTTTAAGGTACCAAAAGTAAAAAATGAAACACCTGAAAAACAAAATATAAATTCACCACGATGCTTAACAGAATGTGAGCTGTGAGAAGACACCATTCTTACATAATAACCAATTAACTCAAGGGACTAACTATGCATTTCCTGATTTCCAATGTTTGGCTTAATCTAAGATAAAAAGATTTAATTAATGTTTACAAATAACCTAAAGATAACAAAATTACCACCTATAAAAAATTATACATTGGTTTTTCACACACTAACATAATGTTCAGTTCACTGAATAAAGGTAGTAGTTGAGTATAATGCCACCTTATACATGAATAGAATTGAACAGTTTTCCAAGGTTTTACATAAGTAAAAGTTAAATTAATGATTAGTAATCTTAAGTAAATGTGACATATTTACAATAACAATGATGGTGATAATGTAAGGTAGAAGCAAGAAATTCAAAAGTGATAAAGCATTGTTATTTCAATTCAGTGTCTAATGTTGTCTTCGAGGAAGAGTTATGACAATGAGAGACTCACCAGACACATGGAATCTAATGAATATTGAATTAAGTCATTGATAATGTGCAGTTGGTGCTGGCTGAATATTTACACGATTTTATAATAAAAGGATTAAAGTCATACATTAAAAAAATTAACAGAACTCAAGTATACCTATCAACTAAACATTACTCAAGACATCTCGATATCTACTGAATTTTTAAAACATATTGAAAAAGATACTTGATTCTTAAAAACAAATAAGCACTAACAAAAATTCAGTCTAGGATAACACCTCAATATATGCATTTATTCTTTATATAAAATTCTTATGATCTTATAGTATTTTATAATGATGCTATACAACTTTAGACTATTCATAAACTTTTTTTTAAAGAAGTGGTTTTTATTTTTTAATTTTTAATTTTATTTTTATTTATTTATTTTTGGTTGCATTGGGTCTTCGTCGTTGCACGTGGGCCTTCTCTAGATGCAGTGAGTGGGGGCTACTCTTTGTCGTGGTGCGCAGGCTTCTCATCGCGCTGGCTTCTCCTGTTGCGGAGCACGGGCTCTAGGCACGCGGGCCTCAGCAGTTGTGGCACATGGGCTACGTAGTTGTGGCTTGCGGGCTCTAGAGCACAGGCTCAGTAGTTGTGGCACACGGGCTTAGCTGCTCCACAGCATGTGGGATCCTCCCAGAGCAGGGCTCGAACCCGTGTCCCCTGCATTGGCAGGCAGATTCCCAACCACTGAGCCACCAGGGAAGTCCCCATACACTTTTATATATGGGAAATCTATTCTATAGACTTAAATACAGAAATCTTAACCACAGGAAAAGCTCACAACAAGGAAATTCATAGCAAATTAAACACAAGTAGAAAAAAAATAGAAATACCTTAATTATGCGGAATGGTATTCACTGAAATATGACACAATTAATAAAAATGTGAATAGTATTCAGAAATTTGAAAACCATTTGGGAAATAGGAAAAAATTAAGAAACAAAATTATATACAAACTATAACTATGTAAAAAATGTATTTCAAAAACAAAACTAAAAACAAACAAAAAAAATTAGAAAGAGAAAAAAATATAGTAAAAAAACTAAAGAGTTCTGATTCCAGCATAATGGCAGTCTAGGTATTCTGAGGAACTTTGTCATTGCAGAGCAACTATATCCATTGCTGGGCTTACAAAAAGGAAGAGAAGGTTTCCAAGAATCCCTAGCAGCACCACCTTCCAAAAATATAATATGAGGCCCAGTTGGGAATTGTGGCCCATGAGAGAGGTGGAGTGACTCTACATTTTGATGGCAATAGCAGCCAAGCCATTGAGACAGATCCTGCCATTGGGCCTACAGAAGATGAAATCACTGGGTCAGAAACTCAGAGGTTAAAATCAAGTAATGGACTCATAATTAAAGACCACTCAAAAAAAGCCACAAGAAATAAAACAAACAACAAACTAACTAAATAAATAAAGACCATCAAGCATAGGAGGAAGCAAATAAACTTATATATTTATAAAATATTTGGGGGGGGTAAGAATTCAGAAAAATAAGCAAACAAGAAAGGAATAAAAAGAAATGTAAAAAGAAAAACAGGGCTTCCCTGGTGGTACAGTGGTTAAGAATCCGCCTGCCAATGCAGGGGACACGGGTTCGAGCCCTGGTCCTGGAAGATCCCATACGCTGCGGAGCAGCTAAGCCTGTGCACCACAACTACTGAGCCTGCACTCTTGAGCCCGTGAACCACAACTACTGAGCCTGTGTGCCACAACTACTGAAGCCTGTGCGCCTAGAGCCCGTGCTCCACAACAAAAGAAGCCACCGCAATGAGAAGCCTGCACACTGCAAGGAAGAGTAGCCCCCGCTTGCCCCAACTAGAGAAAGCCTGCGTGTAGCAACGAAGGCCCAGTGCAGCCAAAAATAAATAAATAAAACAAATAAATTTATTAAAAAGAATATAAAAAAGAAAAACAAGTGGAAATCAATAGTAAGGTAAAGAAACAAGTCCAAATATATCAATAATCACAATAACCATTAAGTATACTAACCGGCAATTAAAAGATTTTACTGACCAGATTAAAGAAATACCCAGCTATATATATATAATGATTACAAAATAAATACCTAAAACAAAAACATGACAAAGTAGAAAATGAAAGGATGAAAAAAGATATCCCAGGCAAATATTAAGTTGGATCTGGGCAAAAAAAAATTATGAATGGGGGGAATTTGAACAATGACAATATACTAGATGATATTAAGAAAGTTTCATAATGGTTAAGACAAATACCATATCACTTATATGCGGAATCTAAAATATGACACAAATGAACCTATCTATGAAACAGAAACAGAATCTTGGACATAGAGAACAGACTGGTGGTTGCCAAGGGGGAGGGGGCTGGGGGAGGGATGGAGCGGGAGGTTGGGGTGAGCAGATGTAAGCTTTTATATATAGAATGGATAAACAAGGTCCTACTGTCTAGCACAGAGAACTATATTCAATATCCTGTGATAAACCACAATGGAAAAGAATATATATATAAAAAAAAAGAATGTTGGGCTTCCCTAGTGGCGCAGTGGTTAAGGGTCCGCCTGCCAATGCAGGGGACACGGGTTCGAGCTCTGGTCCAGGAAGATCCCACATGCCGCGGAGCAACTAAGCCCGTACGCCACAACTACTGAGCCTGCACTCTAGAGCCTGCGAGCCTCAACTACTGAAGCCCGTGCGCCTAGAGCCCGTGCTCTGTAACAAGAGAAGCCACCACAATGAGAAGCCCACGCACCGCAACGAAGAGTAGCCCCTGCTCACCGCAACTAGAGAAATCCACATGCAGCAATGAAGACCCAACGCAGCCAAAAATAAATAAATAAAATAAATAAATTTATAAAATCAGTAACGAGCCAAAATGCCAAGTATCATCACTTTTATTGACTGCTGCACTGTAGGTCCTTAGCTGGTACAGTAAGATAAGAAAAAAATAAATAGACAAATAAGGATTTGAACAGAAATAAGAAAAATGATGTTAGGCACAGGATGTAATGGTCCACACAGAAAATCCAAAGCATTTACAAGTAACGTGGTAGCTGGCTATCATATCAACAAGTAGAATAATGGCTAGCTATAAAATCATATAAAAATTAAATCAAGCAATAAACTGAAAATGTAATTTTCTAAAAGACACAACAAAACTTATAAGGTGTCTATGAATATATCTAACAAAAATGTCCAAGATCTGTATGCAATTTCATTCAGAATTCCAACAAGGATTTTTGTGCAACATCAAAAAATGATTCTAAAATGCACATGGAATAGCAAAATATCTACAGTCCTTACATTCCTGAAAAAAAGGAGCAAGGGACTTGTCCTACCAAATATAAAGACTTACTATAAAACTGCATTCTATTATTGTTTTAAGAAGTAGCACTACAGATCACTGGGGAAAGGAGAAATTAATCAATGACTATCTTTAGGGAGGAAAAAAAGTAATTCTGGACAGATTAGGGGCTTAAATATAAAATGCTAAACTTTAAAATCACTCCTACAAGAAAATGAAAAACCAAGATTTTGCCAAATTTAAAACATACCTGCATATGGAGCCATTCCTAATATAGTAGGCATCAAGCCTCTGTAAAATCCAAGGAAACCACCTTCCTTTTGAGTGAAGAAAAATTAGAAGTGAAATTACACTGGGCTCATTATGATAAATGCAAAAGAACAAAAGCATACATTATACAGGAAAAATTATTCTGGACCCACACTGAAACACAGATGTGTTTTCACAATTATGATTAGTATCAGTAATTATAAGTAAAACAATAACTTTCAAAACAATGACATTCAAAACATTTGCCTAAATATAAAAGGACATGTTATAGACAAGAAAAGTAAAAATGAAATACCTTTGCATAAATTGTTTTGAATGCATGAATAATTCCCGTATAAGTGTGTTCCCCTTTCACCTGGAATGCTAGGCGTACTCTAACCATATCAAGAGGGTAAGTACAGATAACTGCTGTCATACCTGAAAAGAAAGCAGAAACTTAAATGTATAAGAATCATATATTATGTATATATATATATATATATATATATATATATATATATATATATACCTTTCCTATTATTAGTAATGCTCTCAAATTATACAGTAATGATGAAAACCCAATGAAATCAAAGGTAATATTACTGACAGAATTATATCATAATATTATCAGCTGAAAAACTTGTAAGTAAAAGGGTCAGTTTGTAAAATCTTTTCAAGTTCTTCCCACTGTGAAGTTATAATGTTAGCACCAAAATAGTACAGTGTTAGTGGATCATGTTAGTATTTTTTAAATTCTATTACTTGTCTATTCACAGGTAAGATATCAGAAAAGAAAAACTGACTATCTCCAAGGCACTAGGCAGGATATTTGACTTTTTCCTTATTTTCTCTAATCCTAAAATGGAGAGATGCTTAACCTACCTAAGGAATTCTTTTAAAAATAAAATAAAGGCATTTTTAAAAAAAATTCAAAGCATGGTCACTATTTTCTTTTTAAAATTTAGGTAAGGGTAATTCCCTGGTGGTCCAGTGGTTAGGACTCCGTGCTCTCACTGTCAAGGGCCTGGGTTCAATCCCTGGTCGGGGAACTAAGATCCTGCCAGCAGAGCAGCTAGGCCAAAAAAAAAAACAAAACATACAGGAATTCTGAAAAATAAATAAATAAATAAATAAATAAAATTTACATAAATTTGTTACAGACTAAACATAATAAAAATATAAATGTCTAAGGTCATAGAAACAATTTATTTTAGGAATAAAATCTCCTGATAAACAAATTTAGTATTAAGTTCTAGATTTTCATCAATACATGATTTCAAATTCCATAAACTATCCAGGTGATTTTTTAAAAAAAATATTTATTTATTTATTTACTTATTTTTGGCTGCGTTGGGTATTCGTTGCTGCGTGCGGGCTTTCTCCAGTTGCGGTGAGCGGGGACTACTCTTCGTTGCGGTGCATGGGCTTCTCATTGTGGTGGCTTCTCTTGTTGCAGAGCGTGGGCTCTAGGCGCCTGGGCTTCAGTAGTTGTGGCACATGGGCTCACTAGTTGTGGCTCGCGGGCTCTAGTGCACAGGCTCAGTAGTTGTGGCGCCTGGGCTTAGTTGCTCTGCAGCATGGGGGATCTTCCCGGACCAGGGCTCGAACCCATGTCCCCTGCATTGGCAGGCAGATTCTCAACCACTGCGCCACCAGGGAAGTCTCCCAGCTGAATTTTTATTTGTATCTTTTTTACTGAGGTATAGTTATGTATCAGTTATGTTTAAAATTAAAAATAATCTTCTATTTTTGTAAAGTACAAAAGAAATAAATGCTCAAGGTAAAAAAATTAGAAAATATAGACAATCAAAAATTTTTAAATATATATATTCATCCTCCAGTAATAACCACCTAAATATATAATATTACAAACCTTTTATACAGGGGCATTTACACACATCTAAACACATACATACATTTAAAACATGACAATGTGTTTCCCTGGTGGCACAATGGTTAAGAATCCACCTGCCAATGCAGGGGACACTGGTTTGAGCCCTGGTCCGGGAAGATCCCACTTGCTGCAGAGCAACTAAGCCCGTGCGCCACAACTACTGAGCCTGCACTCTTGAGCCCGTGAGCCAAACTGCTGACCCTGTGTGCCACAACTACTGAGGCCCGCATGCCTAGAGTCCATGCTCTGCAACAACAGAAGCCACCACAATGAGAAGCCTGCACACCACAATGAAGAGTAGCCCCCGCTCGCCGCAACCAGAGAAAAGCCCGCGTGCAGCAACGAAGACCCAACGCAGCCAAAAATAAAATAAATAAAATAAAATAAATTTATTAAAAAAAACCCCACAATAATGGTGTAATTCTATTTCGTAGTCAATTTTTCCTGCTTTACATTATATTGTGAACATCTTTCTACATGAGAAAAACATTACCTGGATGTACTATAATTTATTTAAACAATCCTCTTAGACATTTAGGTTGTCTCCATTATTTGCTACATGATATTGTAATAGTAAACAGTGCTTTGATGAATGTCCTTATAACTAAATATTTCATTATGGATAAATTCCTAAAATAGAATTATTAGGACAATGCATAAGGCTTTTAATAGAAATTGCCTTCCAGAATGATTGTGCTGATTTATAATGTCATCCGTTAGAATATAAGTCCTATTCCTCTAACTTATCAGAAGTATTAGATAATTATTAGACAAGTAGAATATTCAATTATTAGATAATTTTTCCAACACTGGATGGGCAAAAAAACACTCTGTGTTATTTTGGTTTCTCATATGACATTCTTTTTCTTTTTTTTTTTGGGGGGGGGGCAGTTTTATAACTTTCTTTGACAATCAGTGGTCAGTTCCCTTCCACATCAACTGTGTAGATTTCTGAACGTGGTGACAGATTTTTGAAAGTGGTTACCTCCTTGGTACATAGGTAACCAACATATAGAGCTTGTTTGGTGAATCTTCATCATCATTATGTTTTCTGGACAACCGCACACAGATATGGTAGGGATATTCCTCATATCTTTGGCCCAGACAGCTTTGTTAGGCATAGTGTCAATGAGCACACTGGGAGTTCTCATCTCCTTGCTGGCCAATTTCTGGATCTCTTTGAGTACCTGAGGGGCACACTCTTGAAGTCCACTCCAGGGATGTGCTTGTGAATGTTAATGGTGTATTCCCTGGTCACGACCTGGTTGGTGAGCAGATAGACGCTTCGTCTCACCACCCTTCTTTGCAGGAGCCATCCTGCCAGGCCCAGGTTGGATAGGAAGAGCTTGAGGTATTGTCATGACTTTCTTTTTCTCTGTAGGCTTTTAACATGATAATTTCATCTTTTTATTAGTCTTACCAAATGAAAATATAATTTTTTTTGCCACAACTTTGGCCTACAATAGCATACTAGTCATATAAAAGTGGCAATTTAAGTGATTTCTGTATTCTTAACCTAATTTAACTTTTTAGTTTTAATTTTTTTTGACATTGTATTATTATTACTATCATTATTATTATTATTATTATTATTATTTTGGCTGCACCACATGGCTTGCGGGATCTTAGTTCCCTCTCCAGGGATCGAACCTGTGCCCCCTGCAGTGGAAGCACAGAGTCCTAACCACTGGACTGCCAAGGAATACCCAGTGTTAAATTTTTAGTATTTGTTTAATATTATTTAAATAGACCTGAGATACCTTACCCCATTTACTGAGCAAATGCTACTGTAACTTGCATCCATTTTTATTAGCCCAAACTTAAATCTATACTAATTTTCAGAGCTTCTGCCACTCTCCCAAAAATCTAAATCAGTTCGCCATTCCTTATACATGGACTAGAAAACAATGTTCTTTATGTTATTATCTAGGTATCTCTCATGGCATCTCTACCTGGGTGATTGTAACATTATCTCTGAGCTAAAAATCTACACAGCTAATATACTGTTAATACTTTTTTTTTTTTTTTTTAAGATTTATTTATTGATTCATTGATTGCTATGTTGGGTCTTCGTTTCTGTGCTAGGGCTTTCTCTAGTTGTGGCAGGCGGGGGTCACTCTTCGTTGCGGTGCGCGGGCCTCTCACTATCGCAGCCTCTCTTGTTGCGGAGCACAGGCTCCAGACGTGCAGGCTCAGTAGTTGTGGCTCACGGGCCTAGTTGCTCCGCGGCATGTGGGATCTTCCCAGACCAGGGCTCGAGCCCGTGTCCCCTGCATTGGCAGGCAGATTCTCAACCACTGCGCCACCAGGGAAGCCCACTGTTAATACTTTAATGCAAACACATGCAACCCTTCGTTCTCTTTTCCCCCCTTAGTTCTCTCGAGAATGACGAAGACTCAATTCCTTTAGACAATGAGCAGAAAGTCAGTTTGAAAATGTTTAATTTTAAAAGCAAGCAATACTTTGTATCAAGATTAGCCTAATGATACTCAGAACAGGTTAGACTCATAGAAGAAATGCTGATTTACGATTAACTTATCTGTGATTTAGCTGTAAGTGATATTTTAAACCTTCCTTTTTTTAGTTTGCACATAACAATAAAGACTGTCTACTATGTGCCAAGCACACCATACCAGGCACTTTACAAACACCACCTCTAATCCTCACATACCAAATACCACCAACAATCCTACAAGGTAGAAAATTGAGGCTCAAAGTAGTTATGTGAGTTGACCAAATTCACAGTTTCTGTATCACAGAGTAGAATTTGAGACTAAGTTTTCTGGCTCATATCACAACATATATTGCCTTCCCTGTAATCTTCTTTTCTCAAACATTTAATTAGTACTTTCTAAACTTAAATTTTTAGTTCAGAAATTCCATCAGTTCAGTGATTAGAAATGTCAGTTCCTCATTTCAACCAATTTGATTTTGAGCTGCTCATCTGAGCCATTTGTTTTCAAGCTATTCATTTTCAAACTATTTAACTTGTTTTTTATCTATTGGTATTCAAACCAGCCATGTCTGGCAGCCAAGGCAGTGACTCTTCTAAATGGCCTCTTTGAAGCTGAATCTAAACTAATACAGTACAAATGTGATGTTCCTAAGACAAGGTTTGGCAATAATATCACATTTAAGTCACAGCAAATACCTTATTATCCAGATATTTATAAAACTACATATTTCGCAGCTTGGCTTAATTTTTTGCAGCTTGTGCTAAATATTTTGCAAGGGAAAATTTTACAAAATAAAATGAGGAGAGATTATCTATAAACTAGTTCCATGTTTATTGAAAATGGCTCATATTAAGGAGTTTAACAAATATAGAAAAAATAAAAAGGCTGACCATTTTAAGGCTTGATCATCCTGACACAATTTGGTTGAACATCAGATTTTGCAAGGATTTGCCCAGATCATCACTATTCATTTTATTTCTTTATGCTTCTGTAAATTTTTACAACTCCCATATTTTTTTTCTACTCCCTATCTGGATCACTTTCGTCTTGCCTCTCCTATTTGTTCTCCCTGACTCCATTTATTTCTTCTTTCCTTCTCACATGCTCCAAGCCTTCTCATTGTCTTCTTACTGGTTTCAAGTGGTTTAACATGAAATAACTGAATTAACAAAGTGATTAAAACGGTAAATTGGTAGAAAATGAGGACATCCAGAAATTCCTAAAGGTAAAGGAGGCATTAGTTTAAAATCTGTAAGACCATGAGTCAGGCTGAGGAACTGGCATAACCTAATTGTACATCAAAGAATGGTAAAAATAATGCCAATGATTACTACAATGCTAAACTGATGATCTAGTTTTACAATTTTTTGGCCAGTTTACTTCACCATGTTTTTATATGGTATATTTCTTCTGAATTTGAGCAATCAAATCTTCCTAAAGAAAAACAAAACCTTTTAACCAGGATGTTTAAAGCTTACAAAGTTTTTTGTTGTTGCTGTTGTTCACTATTTCTAAAAGCAACTCAGTGATTTAAATGTAACTTTAAACTTTAGAATTTAGCAAGAAGATTTTTAATAATTTTGTACTCTGATAAATCTTGAAAACTCCTTAAGATTTTAAATGTTTATTTATCCTTGGAATAAGTGGGAGGTGAGAACTATTCTTCTGATAGTCGTATTTTACCCTTCACTCTAAGTATAAAATTATGAAGCCCTCTACAGGCTGGATTTAGACTTTCAGAAGCCGTAAAAGTCTAAAAGCTCTAAATACAGAAAAGATTATGACATCTTATATTGTTCAAACGAAAAACAATACTGCACTGTAAAGTAAGTTTGGGGATATCCAACTAAGTTTTTTTTTTAAACATTTATTTATTTATTTGGCTGCGCTAGGTCTTAGTTGCAGCACGCGGGATCTTTTAGTTGCAGCATGTGGGTTCTTTAGTTGTAGCATGTGGGATCTAGTTCCCTGACCAGGAATCAAACCCGGGCCCCCTGCATTGAGAGCGCAGAGTTTTAGCCACTGGACCACCAGGGAAGTCCCTCCAACTAAGTTCTGATTCACTTCATGATGACTCTGTCAATGCTTTTTAAAACTACCACATCATTAAGTTCCTTTTTCTCCACACTCTCTCCAGAATTTATTATTTGTAGACTTTTTGATAATAGCCATTCTGACTGGTGTGAGGTGACACCTCATTGGGGTTTTGATTTGCATTTCTCTAATAATTAGCGATGTTCAGCATCTTTTCATTTGCCTGTTGGCCATCTGGATATCTTCTTTGGAGAAATGTCTATTTAGGTCTTCTGCCCATTTTTTTTTTTTTAATTATTAGCATATATATATATATATATATATATATATTTATTTATTTATTTGTTTGTTTGACTGTGTTGGGTCTTCGTTTCTGTGCGAGGGCTTCCTCTAGTTGCGGCAAGCGGGGGCCACTCTTCATTACGGTGCGCGGGCCTCTCAGTATCGCGGCCTCTCTTGTTGTGGAGCACAGGCTCCAGATGCGCAGGCTCAGTAGTTGTGGCTCACGGGCCCAGTCGCTCCGAGGCATGTGGGATCTTCCCGGACCAGGGCTCGAACCCGTGTCCCCTGCATTAGCAGGCAGATTCTCAACCACTGCACCACCAGGGAAGCCCTGCCCATTTTTTGATTGGGTTGTTCGTTTTCTGAGGAATAAGGAATTCAAGTGGCTGGCTCAAGAAATGTAACAGGCCGCTGGCATGGAAGGTTTAATAACATTCCCCCATACTTATGGAGGACCTCAGATCTTTCAGAATGTTTTCACAGAATTCTCTACTCCGACCCTCAGAACAACTAAGAAAGAAAGAGAGTTGGGCAATCATAAGTTCTACTTTAACAAATGGATAAATGAATTATGGAAGGCTCAGATGACCTGCCATAGTCAAAGGACATGTATGTAATGGAGGCCAGCCACGATCCCAGGCAGTAAGTGTTCTGTCCATTTGACCTCCCAGCCTTAGGCCCAGCTCTAAACTAGAGTAGACCAGAAACGGCCACAAGCAGAACTCAGCTCATTGCTTCTGGTTTCTGACAACTTCCTTCTTTTTCTTCTTCTCTATCCTGTCACTCTTAGTTTCATAGGAACTGGCAGATCAAGATTTATTTCAAACAAGTGAAACATACAGAAAGAAAAGAGAAGGCCTTCCTTAAATATACAAACCTTGATTCTCAGTCTCTAGTTTTTCCTTTTTGAATGACTGAGATTCAACATGTACTGGATTGTAGTTGTAGGATGAGGGAAAAGGTTGAAGTTCAAAAAAGCTTTAAAATAAGCTCTGTTGAAATGATCATGAAAAACATACCATTTTTAATTTTGGCAAATATAAAATTTCCAAACTTATGTTCAAAGACCACCAAAGGTACAGAAGCAAAGATACCAGATATAAATAAAATTAAGCAGAACATTTATTTCAACTGTTTAAAATCATAAAAGCAAAATGTAAATTATAATTACTTAAACATGATAATAAAAAGAGAAATATTGGTTAATGGAAGCACTAGTCTTATCTATAATAGCTAGAATTTTTTTTTTTTTTTTTTATAGCTAGAATTTTTTAAAACTCTTTTCTTTAAAAATTAAAATTTATACTTGAAGTTCCTTTGGTTTATTATTATTTTCTAGTGTATATTGAAACCTTGATGTTAACATGTCTTTCATTTCAGAAATATGAAGCTAAAAGCACCATTTGAACATGCTAGTCAAGAAATAATCAAGTGCACGAAAAGGAAATAATACGAAGTCTTTAGGATTTTACTCATATTCATAATCCTACTTCATCTTTCCTACAACCCTAAAAGAAAAAATTTGACCTGTCACTTATAAAATCAAATTTAAGAGACAAAAAAATTTTAAAGTGATGTAAGAAATCATAAATTTTAAGATTTGGAAACTTTACTAAAATTTTCCTTCTGTAAAATGAGAGATAATCATAGCACTTTCCTCACAGTATCTTTCTGTGACCTACATGTCAAGTACTCAAAGATTACATGGCAAGTGCTCAGGTCTGTGAAGGGTACAAAGCAAGTGAACAATACATGCTAGCTAATGTTACTCACCAGGACTGCCATGCCAGTGTAAAATATTAAAATATTTCTATAGCAGTTGACAAATAGCTGTTGCTCCAGCTTCCAAGATCTCCCGCATCATGACTCTGGTAGCCTCTCCCTCAACCAGAGCTCCCACCACCACCATATACCGTCTCCTGATCCAGCCATGAAAAAGTTAGTTGGAGGCTTTCAGAGTCTGTCCTATTTGTTAGTACCTCTACGGTTGGTTTGCTAAATATTTCAGATACTATTCCTGGTTATTTTTAATACTTATTGATCTTGGGTCAGTCTGCCAGAAGTCAAAAAGAGTTAAATAAACATTGCGTAAGGCAAAACCATGGATAAGGTAGGTCAGGTTGGACATTATAAATCTAGGTCCAAAAAAATCAACTGAAATCCTACAAACCTTGTGATAACCACATAGTTAAGATTTTGATATACCACCTTCCAATGGTCTTATTTCCATTAGCAGAAATAAAAACTGTTAACATGTTGGTTTATAACCTTGCAGATGTTTTTTTAATGAATATTTACATATGTATTTACTTTTTAAAAACCAAAATATGATATAGCATATTAAACATTCTCTTTCGTAACTTCCTTTCTTTCTACATATGATGTAAACATCCTTCTCTGTCAATAAATACAATTCTACAAATGTACAAAAAAAATCTAGTACTGGAAGTATAGAATTCTGACATGGATTTTTTTTACCACTCTTCTATTGCTACATACTTAAATTACCTTTTGGTGTGAGAAACAAAAAAACAATGAAAATCTAACATAAAAAAAAAATCAATATAAAAAAAAGTTTTAGTGGAAAACATGAATAAATGTTTTTATCTTAGAATGGGGAAGGCATTTCTCAACACAATTCAAAAAATTTTGAAGCCACAGAGGAAAAGACTAACCCATTTGGCTATGTAATACTTCTATATGGGGGGGAACTTTTGGATGATTTTTCCAAAAAAATCACAAATAAGGTTAAAAGACAAATCTAGAACTGGGAAATAAAATAATAGCAATATTTGACAGAAAAAAAAATAATGTCTTAATTCCCAAACTCATAAAAATGAATATTTAAAGAATAGAAGCAATTCAAGGCTGAAAGTAAGAAATACAAATGGTCAATAAACATTTGAAAAGCTGATCAACCTTACTCATAATTAATTGCCAAATACTAAAAATTTAATAAGGCCCAGTGTTGATATGGTATGTAGGGGAAAGGGCTACTGAAAGCATTATGGAGATCAGTTGTTTGGAAAGGTTTATCAAAAATTAAATACACATATCCTCTGATAAAGTAATTTCCCTTCTGAAAATTATTCTACAGATATATTCACACAAGTACAATGTGTTATTTGCAAAACAAAAATTTTAAATATCCCAAACGTCAATCAATAGGGGACTGAGTAAATAAATAATGGGCCATTTTTACCTTAGACTATAACACAGTTCTTCACAAAATTAAGAAAGATCTATGTACTGATACAGAAGAGAGTCCTAAGATAACTATAAAAGTTCTAATCCTATAGAATAGTATTGGAAAAAAGCACACGTAAGGGCTTCCCTGGTGGCGCAGTGGTTGAGAATCTGCCTGCCAATGCAGGGCACACGGGTTCGAGCCCTGGTCTGGGAAGATCCCACATGCCACGGAGCAACTGGGCCCGTGAGCCACAATTACTGAGGCTGCGCGTCTGGAGGCTGTGCTCCGCAACAAGAGAGGCCGCGATAGTGAGAGGCCCGCGCACCGCGATGAAGAGTGGCCCCCGCTTGCCGCAACTAGAGAAAGCCCTCGCACAGAAACGAAGACCCAACACAGCCATAAATAAATAAATAAATAAATAAATAATTAAAAAGAATTAAATCTTAAAAAAAAAAAAAAAAAGCACACGTAAGAAACTGCTAATAGTGATTGCTTCTAGGGAGCAGAACTATTTTCATTGTATAGGAATATGTATTACTATAGTCATTATAATTTTTTTAAATTTTTTGAAAGAAAAAAATAAACATTTCCAGAAGGAGAACTGTCAAAGGGAACGTATGATTTTCACATAGCTGTAAGTTTAGACTGCTCCTTACATCTCCTACTGTAAAACACTCTGAGTTGGGATATTAATGATTTCTTGCATAATTGAGCATAGGAAGATAACAAATGTGTGCCACTTAATCAATGTCACACATATTACCTAAAGCAAATTAAGTATTTTAATAGAAAATTAATTTGCAGAAATAAAATGTACCCACGCCTGTATAGCACAGGGAACTACATTCAGTATCCTGTGATAAACCATAATGGAAAAGAATATAAAAAAAAGAATGTCTCTATGTGTATAACTGAGTCACTTTGCTGTACAGCAGAGATGGCACAACATTGTGAATCAACTCTGCTTCAGTTAAAAACAAAAAATTACCCACTCCTCTTACCTGCCATGGACCCAGCCATTAATCTGTGTACATGACCAGAAACTCCCAGTTTTGTAGTAATTAACTAGAAACCAAAAACATCAAATTATGCACTTTACAGAAGCAATCTTGCCAAATGTACTATATTACACATTGATGACCACAAATACTTAAAGTGTGAATGGGAGTAGTAGGAATAAAATACTACTATAGACAGTGAAGTCTTGATACTGCTTACTTTTCATTTTAAGATACCCTATGATAATTTTAAAAAAATTATTCTTAAGATACCTATGAAATTTAATTCATTAAACTCCTTTCTGTGTTAAGATGTTTGAGAGAATAAACTTTCAGTCAGCCAGAAAAGAGAAACTTAGTATGATGGGAAAAGCTGTTAACTTACAGCATTACTCAAAAACAGACTTTCACAATATGGTCTCACTAGTTTATTTAATAAGAAAATCCAAAGTTGCAATGTTCCTCTCCTACAACTGAGAAACAAAAAGCATATCAAAAAGCTATTAATATTTTATGGATTTATTATTAGCTACTTGAAGGATACTTTGGCTCTTCTTCATAAGTATGAACATAAACAATTTACTCAAAAATGACTAACAATCCTGGAACAGATAACTCCAAAACCAAGTTATGTTTAAAAACTTAAACTATCACAAGCCTTAGTCTTTCAAAAAGGCATTACTTTATCCATTCATCCAAAGTAACTTTAAAGGTCAAAGCAAATGCCTTGTCAATTAAGTACGATATTCAAAGACACAAAAGAGGAAAACAAGATAAAGGTTCAAGTACCGTTTTATAATGCTCAAATGCCATAAACTGGATTGCACCATAAGGAAAAATTCGAATCATCATTGCACCATTCCCTTTATACAATCCAAGGTATCCCTCCTTTTGGGGAACAGCACGCAATGCAGAAAATACTCCTATTTTTAAAAAGATTTTTAGAAGAAAAATACTATTAAAACAGAGAAAACTACCTAAATTCAAATTTTCATGACAATCACAGATAAAGATTACTATGCCATCATTCATGATATAATTTTGCTTGAGGAATTACATGAATAGTAATTTCTGTATAACAGTTAAAGCTACTTAAAATACATCATATGTCCAAATTATGTAAATATTCCTCATGTAAAAATATAAAACATACTATAGCAAGAACAGCTACGAATTATAGTAAATTATATTTATAATTATTGTAAATTATATTAATCCCTAGCAACCTAAAAGAATATTAATAGAAATATATTCAACATCCAGATAATGCACTGCGGATGAGTATCTGGAAGGACGAAGGAAGGTTTCCCAGACTGACCCAGATACCTGTGTGGTTTGTTTACGAAAGAAGCTGCTAAATAAAAGAAACAAATAAAAAACCTACCAATTAAAAAACTATTTAAATTGGGGGGCAAATTTTCATTAGTAGTATACTTTAATTAGGAATACAGATAAACAAAGGCCTGAGTTCTGATCCGATATACTGATATGTTTATTATTCTAATAACGTCAATCACTAATCCTATTTGCAGTACAGACTTCTACATTCCATTATTAAACTATTTAAATTCCAATATTAAACTATTTAAATTCAGGTTCCTTTCCAAATTTTTCAAACAAAAATTAGATCAAACATGAAAGTAAATCACTGGGCTCATTTCGAAGTTTAGAATTCAAGTAACATTTTGATCCCTTCGCAGAAATTAAAACTGTAGGTACTTACTAACATCTAAGAAAAGATATACTCTAAAAGCATTTTTAATAAGCAGATATCTAAGTGGACTAATAATGTATTAAAAAGAATTCTATTTGGGGAGTTCCCTGGTGGCCTAGTAATTAGGATTCCAGGCTTTCACTGCTGTGGTCCGGGGTCAATCCCTGGTCGGGGAACTGAGATGTCGCAAGCCATGTGGTGCGGCCAGGGGAAAAAAAAAAAAAAAAATAGAATTCTACTATATATATATATATATATATATATATATACACACACATACAGCTATATGTATAATATAAAGTTCTTCCAAAATACATGAATAATACAACTAAATATATTCACCCCTCCCTAAAAAAATTCTATCAAAGACATCCTCTTGCTGGAAGAGAAGACTAATGATAAGCCCAGTTTAATTTTATTCAAATGTGTTTGTAATAATTTAAGGGCAATCAAACTTAGAACAGTGGCCACCTAGCAGGAACAGGAAGGCTGACGATGAGAGAGAGTACAGAGGAGGTTTCAACTGTACTGATGATGTTTATTTCTGAAGTTCTGTGCAGCTCCACATATGTTTATTATATTATTCTCTAAAACTCTTTGATTGTTACAAATATTTAAAGAGAAATCATTAGTAGAAGTGAAATAAAGTTATTTCAAAAAAAGGAAATCCAGGGACTTCCGTGGCGGTCCAGTGGTTAAGACTGCGCTTCCAGTGCAGGGGAGCACAGGTTCGATCCCTGGGGCGGGGGAGGAACTAGGATCCCACATGCCATGGGGCCAATAAATAAATAAAATTTTTTTTAAAAAAAGGAAATCCAGGAAACAAGGAGCAGGGGAGGGGGGAGGGGGGCTGGGGAGGATACAAGAAAAGCACAATGAACAGAAAACATAAATCTATGATTGAAAAAAAAATCTAAAAGATATAAATCCTTCTATTAAAAGCCAAAGACTCTCAAATTCTGTTAAAAGGCAATGTCTAACCAAATGCTTTGCACAAAAATCTCACCTAAAACAAAATAACACAGAAAGACAAACAGAGGAAGACTGGATATTGAATGTTTTCGAATGGCATTTAAATATCCATTGAGATAATGACGTTATTTTTCTCCTTCAACCTATAGTCTGTACTATTTTTACTTCGGGAAATTGAAATTTTCTTTATGGCATAACACTGAACCAATTTTTGCATGTGTTACAAGCATATTTGGAAAGAATATGTATTCTCTGCAGGGTGCAAAGTCCTCTTGTCTATGTTATATCAAGCTTGTGTGTTATTTAGATCCTTTTCTGTATCTTTATTTTGTCAACATAGGATTACAAGGAACTAACAGTTGGTAAAATATAAGCATATGCTTGTGTATATATACATAAGCTCTGAAGGAAAATGGAAGAAAACTGTAGATGCTTGATTCTAACGAGGGGACAAGGAGGAAGACGTTTGCTTTTGTACTTTTTGAATTATGAACTTGTGAAAATATTATACATTCAAAAAATAAAAATAAATAAAATGTAAAAATAACAAAATTTAAAGGATTTTTAAAGAATCCTATTATGATTCATCTACCTGTTTTTATATCACATTGACTGTAAAAAGTTAAATGGAGTTCAAAGATTTTTAATATATTACAGGAAAAAATTCTTTACACTTGGTGCAAATTGGGGAAGAAGAAATTCTAATTATACCCCTTCCTTTTCATTTGGCCACAATAATTTTGATTCAAAATAAAAAGTAGTTTTTGATGCCTTGGAAATAACGCCATACACGTTTTAAAAGAAGCTAAAGTAAAAGTTTTATTCAGTAGCATATCTTTATCATCTTTGACTGTGAAAAATCATGTTTTTAAATTTAAGCAAAACTGAAAAACTATCTTATGCACGTAAAAAGGGAGGCACCTAGAATAAAATGCCAACAATATTTTTAAAATAAATTAATAAGCCACTAATGCTTTTCTTTTGGCTTGTATATTTTAAAGATACAGGAAACTCCATACACTACACCAATAGTTCATTGTTGCACTACAGGAATTCTGTTTCAAATTTTGCATGCCTTGTAGGGTACACTGTAACCCGTGGCATGCAGCCCTGTAGAGCGTGAAATCTAATGTGAATATGTAAACTAACGATTACAAATCAGGAAACAAAACAACATACATCAGCATGGGGAGAAGTTTAAAAGAATAAAACAATACTGCTCAGACGTTCATATGCTGGGTCACTGTCAAACACCACGAGATACTGGGTAATATAATTCATCTCCTTTTCACCCTCAATTTAGACTACAAAAGAAAATCATTTCCTTCCTTTCCAGTTTTATATAATCTCTCAATAAGTTCAAAGGTCTGATTTTTTCTATACATGAGCAGTACACTGTGAAGATATAGAATTCATTTCTGGACACTAAGATATTAGCAAAATTTTTCTTTCAATTTAAAGAACAGACTTACTTTGTATTAAAAATATTGACAGGAAAATGAGACAATAAATATAAAATCACATTTTAAAAACTCAATTGTTAAAATAATTGATTCTTATTCACTCTGTTAAATATCTTTCTTAAAAATGATGCATAGATCATGCAGAGCACACATCATTCCCATTACTGAAGCATGAAACTGTAAAGCAATGGAGTGGTATGAGTTAGTTGCCTTGACCTAACTTCTTTCTTGGTCTCTATCCACATTAAATTTTTTCTTTTAAAGCTTTTTCCCTCTAATTGAAAATTTAATATATGTTCAACATGTATTACAAATTAGCTTAGAGGAAAAAAAATACCTATAATCTCACCACTGAAAATTAACCACTTAATGTTCATATTTCTCCTTCTAGCCTTTTGTCTAAACACGTTTACTTAGATAAAATGCAATATGATTAAACCATTTGCAATATTTTTTCATTTAACTAATATATTATGAACATTCTTCCTAGTCAATTAATATTCTTTTACAATTTTTTATGATTGCAAAATAGTCTATAATATGGACTTATTTATTTAAGTAATACTTATTATTTAACTTAGCCAATTCCCTATTATTAAACATTTTGGTTGGCTCTTTTTTTTTTTTCAACCAACATAAATAATGCTTTGATTCTTGTATATGCATATTTGAGCACATTTCTGATTACTTCCTTGAAACAACCTCCTAGAACTAGAATTGCAAGGCCAAAGAATATGTATCTTTTCAAGACTTTTGATGCATATTACCAAAATGCCCTCCAAAAAGGCTATAAAAAATCCTTACTCCCACCAATGATATATTAGAGTGTCCATGTTAATTATAATAGCTGATTTTTATGTTTACAAGGAACAACTAAGGGCTCGATATTTTTTTAACAATGCAAGTTTATCCATATATACTAATTGCATTGGATTCTGCTTGCCCTAAGATATCTACAACACATGCTTAAGTGTTTAAAGGAATAAACCTTATCTCTATCACTAGTTGGATTTTTTTTTAAAATCAAGCTGAGCTATTATGTGTGTCTGTTAAGGATGTGATTTGTTAATCTCAATAAACAAATATGTAGTACTTACTTCAATGATCCAAAGATTTTAGAGTACATTAGTACCCTAAAATGATAAACATATATAACCACTATTGCAAATGAAACGATTAAAATGGATAAGAGATACATCCCTCGTAAAATCTGCCCCCAAACTTGAACTCCTTTTTGTGTCCTCTTTCCACTATAATTCACAACTAGAAACGAAGACAGCAGATGGATAACATTTTCATTTTTCTCTTTAGCATCCATTAACTCACCCAAGTGTTTGTAATGGTGATTGTGAGCTTGTAATAAAACCTTCACTCGATCCAAAGGAGCAACTGTTGTTTTGGCACAGCATCCAGCAATACCTAAAAAATTTGAAAAGATCAGGAAGAAATTCCATACCATTTCTTTCCAGATGGAAATCATTATTTAGAGGCTAGCACACCCTCTAATCTCTAATTTGATCTCCATGGGTAGAACTGCCCAGTAGCAGGGATATGTAGATGATGGGCCCCCATTCTCTACAATTTAATTATTGAGCACGTCCGACTTAATAAGTTTGAAGAGTGTAAATCTGCCCCCTAATTCCTGATGAACACTGGAATCTTGCTAAATGTGGTTATGGAGACAGACACTTGGAGGGATTTACCCACCTATAAGCCTCTGTTTGAAATAACATCTTCTTCTTCTGGATGACTTCTCATTGAAATAATCAAATTTCACCCGTAAAATTCAGTCATTCATTTATCCACTCAGCAATTATGTATTTGGTCCCTACCACATGCCACTGTGCAGACATGTGGATGACAGTAAAGTGCATACATGGGCTTTAGCATAAATCAGAACCCAGGTGAGCCCTAATAGCTTGGTATGCTTCTAAGGTGACAATATATAAAGATTTTTTGCTACAGACTGTCTGTGTCCCCCCAAAATTCATATGTTGAAAACTAATTCCTAGTGATGATATTTAGAGGTGGGAGGTGGTATTAGAGGAGGTGATTAGGACCCTCATGAACGGAATTAATGCCCTTATAAAAGAGGCCCCAGAGGGACTTCCCTGGAGGTCCAGTGTTTAAGGCTCTGTGCTTCCACTGCAGGGGGGCACGGGTTCGATCCCTGGTCGGGGAACTAGGATTCCGCAGGCCGTGCGGTGCGGCCAAAAAAAAAAAAAAGAGGCCCCAGAGAGATCCCTGGCCCCTTCCACCATGTAGAAACACCAGCTACGAGGAAGCAGGTCCTCCCCAGATATTTGCTGGCACCATGACCTTGGACTTCCCAGTTTCCAGAACTATGAGAAAGAAGTTTGTTGTTTATAAGTCACCCAGATTACAGTATTTTTGTTATAGTAGCCTGAACCATCTAAGACACTTTTGTAAAGTACCTTACATGTAGTAAGCACTCAACCAAATGAGTTGTTACTATTATAAAAAGGTGGACAAAAAAGTCCTTGGTGTCTTTTTTATGGTTATGTTAAGCTCTTCATCATTGCATGTTTGTTAAGGAAGGTACAAGAGGACTGGGATATTGTGAGTCTCTTTACTACTGCATCCCCAGAGACCAGTTCAGGGCCTGGCACCTAACAGGTACTCAATACCTGTTTATTGAATGAATGAAGAGTCTTACTTTACAAACTTTTAAAAATATAAGACAAAATCACTCAAAATCCACACACATTTACTTAATAGCTCAGCATGTAACTGATGCTAAAATGCATATTCTGAAATACCTAAAAATAAAATGCCTATTTATACTCAAATATTAAATCCACATATAAGTTTCTATATCAAGCTTCTCTTATCTGAACTAATGGAAATAACAGTCATGGCCACTCAAAACTGAGGATAAGCTAAAAATAATTCTCACTCGGGTACATTTGGTTTCAGAATAGTTTTTTATATTATTATCTTCCCATTCATTATGAAATAACCATATAAAAATTATTTAGAATCTGGTGAATAAGTAGGTTCCTTTAATAATATCTTTACTTGCTTATCACATCACTTTATAGCTCAATTAATCATCACAAAAGTCCACTGAGTAAGGTCAAGTAGCCTTTATCTTCATTTTGAACAGCTGAACTTAAGATATTTGCCAAAGAGGACTTCTCTGGTGGCACAGTGGTTAAGAATCCGCCTGCCAATGCAGGAGACACGGGTTCAAGCCCTGGTCCGGGAAGATCCTGCATGCTGCGGAGCAACGAAGCCCGTGCGCCACAACTACTGAGCCTGCGCTCTAGAGCCCACAAGCCACAACTACTGAACCCATATGCCGCAACTACTGAAGCCCGTACGCCTAGAGCCAGTGCTCTGCAACAAGAGAAGCCACGGCAATGAGAAGACTGTGCACCACAACGAAGAGTAGCCCCCGCTCACCACAACTAGAGAAAGCCCGCATGCAGCAATGAAGACCCAATGCAGCCAAAAATAAATAAATTTATTTATTTATTTTTTTTAAAAAAAGATATTTGCCAAAGACCACTGCTAATTACCAATAAAAAACACGTATGGTTTCCTTTGTACTAGGTACTAGGCTAAGAGATTCAACTGCAGGCACTGTGCCAAGGCTTTTACAGGTATTTTCTCATTTAATCATTACAATTACATTCTGAGGTAGGTACTCGTATTTTCCCATTTAAAGGATGGGGAAACTGAGGCAAAGGGAGGTTAAGTAACTTGCCCAATGGTATTTTCTCATATTACTTGGACCAGGAGCGCCTATAATGGTTATAAAAATCTGTGTGCAACTTTTTATACTCATTTTATCCAAATAACAAAAAACTAGAAAACAAAGCAAATTTTCACAATAGATGATACTGATAAATCCATACAATGCAATACTACTACTCAGTAACAAAAAGGAGCACATTACTGATACATACACATGGATGCAACTTAAATGCATTTTGCTAAGTGAAGGAAGCCAGACTCAGAAAACTACATATTGTATGATTACATTTATATAACATTCTGGGAAAGGCAAGACTACAGAGACAGAAAACAGATCAGTGGCTGCCAAGGGTTGGAGATGAGAGGAAAGGCATGAGTACAAAGGAAAGTGGAAATAATTGGGGGTTATGGAACTATTCTATATCTTGACTGTGGTGGTCATTACAAAACACATTTGTCAAAACTCATTCAACTGTACACACGAAAAAGGGTGAACTTTACTGTATATAAATTATACTTTAATTAACCTGATGTTTAAAAAAACTATAAAAACAAACAAAAATATTGTGCAAGGTTCTAAAAAGTACACAGCTTAATCAAGATTCCATTGCAGAGTTTCCTATACTTGCTGTCTCCAATTTCTTTCTTCCTCTTAATAGATTTTGTGTAGTAAAGTGTAAGATATATAGAGAAAAGTGCACAAATCACAAGTATGCCACTTAATGAATTACAGTAAGGTGAATACACCCACATAAAGACCACTCCGCTGGTAAATTCATTACCAGCCTCCCAGAAGTCCCTCTCCTCAAATCACTATTTGCTCCTTCTCAGAGACAACCAATCAGCCTTCCGAGTTCTAACAACATGGATTTAGTTTTGGCTGTTTTTGAACTTTATACAAATAAAATCACACAGTATACACTATATCTGGCTTCTTCTGTTCATCATTATGCTTGTGAGATTCATACACATTGTTGGTGTCGCGGGAATTTACTCATTTTCAGTGCTGCACAGTATTTCACTGTATGATTATACCATATTTTGTTGGACATTCTTTTTTTTAAAAAAAATTATTAATTTATTTATTTTTGGCTGCATTGGGTCTTAGTTGCAGCACATAGGCTCTTCGCTGCAGTGTGCAGGCTTCTCTCTAGTTGTGGCCAGAGCATGTGGGCTCTGTAGTTGCATCACGTGGGCTCTCTAGTTGTGGCGCACGGGCTCAGTAGTTGTGGAGCACGGGCTTAGTTACCCCACAGGTGGGATCCTAGTTCCCCGACCAGGGACTGAACCTGTGTCCCCTGCACTGGAAGGGGGATTCTTAACCACTGGCTCACCAGAGAAGTCCCTTGTTATACATTCTAACATTGATGGACATTTGGGTTGATTCTGCTTTGGGGATATTATGAATATCACAAATAAGAGCAGAAATAGATGGGAACATATGTATATGTATAACTGATTCACTTTGTTATAAAGCAGAAACTAACACACCATTGTAAAGCAATTATACTCCAATAAAGATGTTAAAAAAAAAAAAAGAGCAGAAATAGATATGTTGGGTATATACCTAAAAGTGGAACTGCTGGATCATACAACTGCTAGATCAACTGCAGGTATACAAATGTTCAGCTTCATAACTACCCAGCCAGTTCTCCAAAGAGGTTGTACCAATTTGCATCACCTGGTTGCTAACCTTGCCTACATATTACCAAGACTCTACTCCAATGTCTAGTCAACATCACAAAATGTAACGTGTCCAAAACTGAATTCCTGATCTCCCCCAACAACCATCATGAACGTTGTCCCAACTACAGGCTTCCCATTTCAGTCAATGACAACTTCATCCTTTCAGCTGCTCAAACCAAAATAAGTCCCCCTTGACTTCTCTTCTTTACCCATATCTAATCTGTCAGAAAATCATTTATTCTATCTATATCCAG
Organism: Eschrichtius robustus; assembly: GCF_028021215.1. Classification (NCBI taxonomy): domain Eukaryota; kingdom Metazoa; phylum Chordata; class Mammalia; order Artiodactyla; family Eschrichtiidae; genus Eschrichtius; species Eschrichtius robustus. The sequence continues at coordinate 74,020,357 of NC_090830.1, forward strand.
ATTATCACAATTTTTCACCACCTCCCCTGCTACTAACCTGATCCAAGCTACCATCATCTATCATCTGAATTACTGCAATAACCACCAAACTGGTCTCCCTGCTTCCATATTTACATCCCTGCAGTTATTCTCCACAGAACAGCCCAAGTAATCCTTTGGAAACATGTCATATCATGTCACTTCTCTACTAAAGACCTGCAATGGCTCCCTACTTCACTCCAAGTAAAAGTTAGAATCTTTACAGTGGTTTACAAGACCCTTCATTTCCTGCCCCCTTTAACTTTCTAATCTCCTTCCCCCATCAGCACCACCTGGCTCCAGCCACATAGGTCTCACAGCTGTTCTTTGAACCAATAAGGTCCTCCCTGACTTTGAAGACTTTGCTTTAGCTTTTCTCCCCACCTGGAAGGCTCCTTCTTAGACATCAACTTGCTAAACTCCCTCACTTTTTCAAGTTTGCTCAAGTGTGATCCTCCCAATGAGACTTATCACGAATTATCCTATTTAATACTGTACCCACGTAGCCTCTCCATTTCCTTGCCCCATTCTCCTTTTTCCTTCTTCCCATTCCATTCGTCATGTTCTAATATACTATATAACTTATTTTTTCATTTTGCTTATTGCCTTTCTCACAACAAGTCCCCAACCAATGTAAACTCTAGGATCTTTGTTTTATTCCCTAATGTACACTGAGCATGTAGCAGACACTCAAATATTCCTTGTATAAATAAATGAATGTCCTTTTTATCAGCAGAACAAAATAATTCTTAATACTATTGCAGCGTACAGATATCTTTCTACAAGTCCTCATAATGTGGAATTTTAAAAATTCCCAGCCTTTACAAATAATTAAGTGATGACAACCCAGACAGTCAACTAAGAGAGGGTAGAGACTGAAACACCTCTATATGGGAAAGCAGAAATATCTGAGAGACAATATGAAACTTCTGGCCCGACCGTCACCCCAATAGTAGGGCTGCACCAGCTACCTGTCAAGTACCTGTGGCACAGTTTTCTAGAATCACCGGAACCAGTTTTGGTTGTAGACAAGTTTTGCACAATTTCCCCGTCATCCTTAAAAAGCTGACCTCCAATGTTTATTTTCTTTTAAGCAAACAGCAAAATCCAATTCTACTCTCGGGTCGTGCACAGTCTTTTTAAAAGAAAGGAGTGCCCAGCATGTTGCACTGAAACCCTGACGTCCTTTAAGAAAGGGACTCCCCTCTTTTTCCTGCTCTCCAACCCTGAAGAACTGGTGCCTGGTTCAGCCTTTCCAAGGCTCCAGCCGCTCCTCGACAGCGTGAGGCCCTTCCTCCCCAGGATCCTGCTGTCATTAGTCAAGGGATTCTTAGAGGTTACAGCGGGTCCGGGCAAACACCTGGCAGGGCGTTGGAGCAGCCAGAGTCCAAGAATGTCATCGCGGCCGCATACACCCGACCTGCCCCGGATCCCGCCCCGGCCACTCCGTGCGCGGCCAGGTGCTCCCGGCGGAAACCCACCTCCGGCCAGGAAGGAGCGCAGCCAGTAGAAATCTCTGCGGGCAGCTGGCCCTCCGGCTCCTGCCGCCTGCGGCATCGCGGGAGGTGGCTCGGCCGCTGCCAGGGCCGCCGCCGCCGCCATCAGGACCAGGGCCGCGTCGGGAGCTTCGGTCGCCAATTTACAACCCAAGGGCCCTCGCCATGGCCAGAGCAGGCGGTGACAGGGCACCGACCGCCGCACGGCGGGACGGAACACCACGGGCGGCGCGGCGCTGGCTGATGGCGTAGGCCAGGGGCGGGGCCTGGGTCAAGGCCCGAAGCGGGAGTCGCCGGGGCTGGACGCCTCCCCTATCTCTCCAGCCTCGCCCCACATCTCTACTTCTGGCCTCGCTGTGCAGGCGTCTTCTGTTACAGGCGGAAGAAGGGAAGCATGGCCAGCGAGAAGGTCCTTCCAAAACCCACCACCTCAGAAATCTCTCCCCCATCCATCAACCCATATTGATCATCGATCGACATGTAACCGTCCATCGGGCTGCCTTCTGACCTCCCCAAAATGAACCCTTTCCAGAACCAACCTTTGGTTCCTCACTCTTTCCAGGAACTTCTGAAATTACACTGTCTCCCACCTGATCAGCTCTGCCTTCTCAGATCTTCTCGCTGAACCTCACATTCTGCCTCCCTAACCACCCCCCCCAACTAAGCTTCTATTCCACCCCCAACCCCTCTGCCAAAGAAATAATTGCTAAAGCAAGTTCTTCTTTCTTTGGGGCCCTATGAATTACACAAATACTTCTGCCTTGCCAGGACTTTCTGAATCTGTGCTTTGTGCTTAGCTCTCAAATTCCACCGCTTTACTCCCCACCAACTCCTAAACTCTCAGGAACCTCCCAGTTTCTTCTCCCTGACCCCGCTGTATTACAAGACTATTTTTTTCAAACCACCCCTTACCCAGCACTATTCTCTTACTGTGCGTCCCTCATCACCTCCAGCTTGAGCAAAATTCATTCCTATTCTTTGTGACCAAAGTTGTTCTGAACTTTTATCTTCTTTTTCAGAAATTACCTATTATAATTTTCGTTAATACTTACTCCAATCTTCCCTATTATTGACACTGGTCCCCACTTTCTCCTTCTATGGATATGCCTCTGCAAGGTGTTTCTAGCCGACATTTATCATTAATGATGAGTCCAGATTTCAAATTTATTTTTTCCCATGTTCCCAATATTCAATTTCTACCAGAAAATACAGACCCATATAATAATATCATTATTAATAATTTGCATGTCTAATGTGAAGAATTGAAAGCTCCCAAAAGTGGGGATGGTTGCACAACATTGTGAATGTAATTAATACTACTGAATTGTACACTTAAAAATGGTTAAAAGAGTAATTTTATTTTTTATTATTATTTTTTTTTTGGCCGTGCGGCTTGCGGAGTGACCGGGGATTGAACCCGTGCCCCCTGTAGTGGAAGTGCAGAGTCGTAACCACTGGACTGCCAGGTAATCCCTGAAGTATGTTTTATTACAATAAAAAAGTACAAGAACAACCTCCCTAAGGTTTTTTGTTTGTTTGTTTATTTATTTATTTTTGGCTGAGTTGGGTCTTTTTTGCTGTGCACGGGCTTTCTCTAGTTGTGGCGAGCAGAGGCTACTCTTTGCTGTGGTGCACAGGCTTCTTGTTGCAGAGCTCAGGCTCTAGGCGCGCGGGCTTCAGTAGTTGTGGCTCACAGGCTCGAGAGCGCAGGCTCATAATTGTGGCACACGGGCTTAGTTGCTCCGCGGCATGTGGGATCTTTCCAGACCAGGGCTCGAACCTGTGTCCCCTGCATTGGCAGGCGGATTCTTAACCACTGCGCCACCAGGGAAGTCCCCAGGTTTTTTTTATGTAACAAAAAAAGAGAAAGGTCTATGCTTTCATATTACGTAACTAGCAAAGCTGTCCCAGCTCCTAGTGCTAATGTGTATTTTTCCCCTGTCCTGTAAGCTGTACTGGTATCTCTTCTAATCCATTTCTGTTTCAAATGAGATGCACCTTACAGATTTAATTTATCACGTAATGGCCCTCAACTCCAAAACTCAATCCAGACCTAGGATGGAAAGTTTATATACATGATAACCGACAAGTCTAGTGACTTAAACATCCAATTATTTCTTCTCTACTCAGCTGGTTACAGCTAAACTACTCAACCTACAGATGTTATTACACTCACTCTCAGAGATCTTACCCAACCTCAGGCTTTTAAATACCATTTATATGTAGTCATTGGGATGACTCCTAATCTCCAGCCCTTCCCACCCACTCTCCAAATCTATTGATCCATATTTCCCACATCTCCACCTGTATATCTAACTGGCATCTATTTATCATATCCAAAACCAAATTCCTCATCTTCTTTCCCAAACATACTACTCCTGCAACCTTTCCTCATTTCATTAAATCACAACTCCAACCTCAGTCCATAAACCTTGAGTAATTTCCTAATTAATCTCCCTGCTTTCTCTTGCTTCCTACTTTCGTTCCTAATATGGCAGCCAAAACAATTCTTTAAAACCTAAAACAAATCTTGTCACACCTTATCCCCAAACCCTTCAATGGCTTCCCATATCACTTGGGGGAATTCTTAAAATGGTCTACTGGTTTCCTGTTATATCTCTGGCCTCAACTCCTAGAACTTCCTTCAGTCACACTGGCTTCTTTGTTCCTCATAAATACCTGGCATGATTCCCTCAGGGCCTCTGCACATGCTGTTCTTTCCACCTGTACTACTTTTCCCCTAGATATTCCATGTAACTTATTCTTTCTATATCCTTCTTCAGGTTTTCCACAAATGTAAGCTTCTCAAGGAGGCCTTTTCTGGCTGTAATATTTAAAATTACTACCCACTCCACCCTCACCCCTACCAAAACTCACTATCTCTTTTCTCTCCTTTAATTTTTTCCACAGCATTTACCAGTGCTTATAATATATATAAAATGTTTTTATTATTAGTTTCCCCCCACTAGAATGTAAGCTCCATGAAGGTAGGAATTATCTGTTTTGTTCATTTGATATGTCACTTGACTCTGAATAGGTGATATACAATGGTGGCTCTACTTAAAGACCAAGCCTTTCTATGTCTGTCTTTCACTGCTAGAATAGATAGCAACTAGTGGCCAGAGGCTAAAGAAATGGAGAAAAATGAATCCCTTCCCTCAATGAATGTACTATTTCATGGAATGAATGTGAACCTAATAGTAAAATAAATAACATACACAAATAAAAAGTAGGGATGCAGAAGAAAGACAGACCATGTTTGTCAGAGATCCTGAGGGAAGGAAGTAATTGAACAGGCTTTTGACACACCCAAGCATGGGCCAGGGCAAACACACATACATGTATACACATGCATGCACAGGTGCACATACACACAAACACACACACACACACACACAAATAAGGAAACTCAGCTTGGTCAAAGAACAAAGAATTGTCCAGTTTGCCTGTCTTAAGATTCTTGACCCCCTCTCCTTGACTCCCCAACACTTGTATGGCAGACCACTGACCAATAACATTAGAGAAATAGGTCAAGGTTATATCATGAACAGTTTCAATCTTGGGCTAAAGAGTTTAGACTTAATTTAGTGGCTAATAAGAAACTGGTGACAGCTATGTTTTGGAAGAATTAATCAGGGAGAGATGAATACAATAATTGGGAAGACAGTCACTGACAGATCTGACAGTAAAGAAGCCAGTTAGGAAGCTTTTGCAGTAATCCAGGCAAGAGAGTTGGTGAGAGCATGAAAACATAATCAGAAATAAAATGGATGGAGGAGATAGCACCTTCTGGGCTTGCTAAGGAATTAAATATGGAAGGCAAGGAATAGGATAAGTCAAAACTGATGCAAAGTTTTTGGCTAAGGTGGTTAAAAGACTTGATGGACCATTAACAGAAGAGGGGAAACAGAAAGAGGGACTGGTTTGGGACTTCCCTGGTGGTGCAGTGGTTGAGAATCTGCCTGCAAATGAAGGGAACACGGGTTCGAGCCCTGGTCCAGGAAGATCCCACATGCCACGGAGCAACTAAGCCCGTGAGCCACAACTACTGAAGCCTGTGCGCCTAGAGCCTGAGCTCTGCAACAAGAGAAGCCACCGCAATGAGGAGCATGCGCACCGCAACGAAGAGTAGCCCCCGCTCGCCGCAACCAGAGAAAGCCCACGCGCAGCAACGAAGACCCAATGCAGGCATAAATAAATAAATTTTTTTTAAAGTCTTCATGGAATTTGTTACAATACTTATTCTGTTTTTTGTTGTTCTTTTTTTAATATAAATTTATTTATTTATTTATTTTGGCTGCGTTGGGTCTTTGTTTCTGCGCGCAGGCTTTCCCTGGTTGCGGCGAGCGGGGGCTGCTCTTCGTGGCGGTGCGCAGGCTTCCCTTATTGCAGAGCACGGGCTCTAGGCACGCGGGCTTCAGTAGTTGCGGCTCACAGGCTCTAGAGCGCAGGCTCAGTAGTTGTGGCGTACGGGCTTGCTTGCTCCGCGGCATGTGGGATCTTGCCGGACGAGGGCTCGGACCCGTGTCCCCTGCATTGACAGGCGGATTCTTAACCACTGCGCCACCAGGGAAGCCCCTGCTTCTGTTTTATGTTTTGGTTTTTTGACCATTGAGGCCTGTGGGATCTTAGCTCTCTGACCAGGGATTGAACCCGCACCCCCTGCAGTGGAAGGCGAAGGCTTAACCACGGGACCACCAGGGATGTCCCAGGCAGTTTTTTTTAAAATATGGGCAATACATGAATACCATAAAGACTGGATATAGCAATAACTACCTAAAAAGCCTTCTTTGGGGACTTCCCTGGCAATCCAGTGGTTAAGACTCCACACTCCTAATGCAGAGGGCACAGGTTCTTTCCCTGGTAGGGGAACTAAGATCCCACATGCCGTAGGGCGCGGCTTAAATAAATAAATAAATAAATAAATAAATGTAAAAAGCCTTCTTTGAAAGTTTCACACAACCCCACACATACCCTGACATTTCATGAAACAGGAGTAAATCAATGTGCCTTTTATTATTATTGTTGTTGTTGTTGTTGTTCGTGGTAGAAAAGTTTTTTTTTTTTTAATTTTTATTTATTTATTTATGGCTGCGTTGGGTCTTCCTTTCTGTGCGAGGGCTCTCTCCAGTTGCGGCGAGCGAGGGCCACCCTTCATCGCGGTGCGCGGGCCTGTCACTATCGCGACCTCTCTTGTTGTGGAGCACAGGCTCCAGATGCACAGGCTCAGTAGTTGTGGCTCACGGGCTCAGCTGCTCCGCAGCATGTGGGATCTTCCCGGACCAGGGCTCGAACCCACGTCCCCTGCATTGGCAGGCAGATTCTCAACCACTGCGCCACCAGGGAAGTCCAGAAAAGTCTTTTATTGTATTAGTCAGGCCCCACCTGGCCTGGCCTAGACCTGGGCGCAGGAGTAGCTGAGAAGAGCCCGTCCCCCTCCCTACTATTCCAGCTTCTCTTTGTCCTGCTTCTGTTCCTCCTCCAGCACCAGGGTTCGTTCTCGCTCTTTCACCCGCTGGACACCCCAGTAGGTGACAAACAGGATGGTCAGTGTGGTCTGGGGGAACCCTGTGAGTAGCAGGCACTGGGCGACCAGCTCTGTGAACTCAAGGCTGCTCAGGCTTACAAGGTTGTACATGATGATGGCCCAGAAGTTCATGGCCCCAAAGATGGCTGAGACCCTGCGGGACATCTGCTCCCACAGAGAGGCCTCAATTTGCGCTAGGGACCCCCACTCTGCCAGTTTCTGTACCCAGAGCTCAAAGTTGAGGCCAAAGCAGTTAAGACATGACCACAGGTAGGCATTATCACAAGGCCCAAGCCACAGAGTGGTGATGGCAAATGTGGCCACATTGGCCCCCAACTCTGGAATTACCGCAGAGTGCTCCCCACCAATGTGGTCATACATGTACATGCAAAGCCAGTTGTTGATGCCACTGTCAAAGTGCGATTCCACGAAGACATAGAGCTGTGATGCACTTGGGAGGCTGGGGAGGGTCCAAGTGGTTGCAACGGTGTTGACGATGCTGAAGAAGATGGCTGCGTTCACCCACTCATATACCAGGTTTGAGTAGGCTAGGCCAGCTGGGGACAGGGGGTCGTCTCTGCCTGGGGGGCATTACACCTTCCCCCAACCCCCACTCCGACCTGGGCCTCCCAAAATCAAGGGGAGGCTCCATTTTAATAAACCTTGTCATGGACCTTAGCTATCTTTATTTTATTTATTTATTTATTTATTTATTTATTTATTTATTTATTTTTGGCCACACTGTGCGGCTTGCAGGATCTTAGTTTCCCGACCAGGGATCTAGCCCGTGCCCCCTGTAATGGAAGCCCAGAGTCCTAACCACTGGACCACCAGGGAATTTCCTTAGCTATCTTTAAGTTAGGCAGGTAGTCTCTTTTAGACCACAGATCATTAACGTTTATTTACTTATATTTACCAGGAATAAGCATCATATATCACAGATGCCTTATAATTTAAATAATTTTGGAGTCATATATAATTTATCCGCTATATAACACATGATCTTTGCTCCTTTAGTAGCATTTGTACACTCTTTTATATGGTTTGATTTTTTTTTTTTTTTTTTTTTTTTTTGGCGGAGCTGCACAGCTTGTGGGATCTCAGTTCCCCAACCAGGGATTGAACCTGGGCCACGGCAGTGAAAGCCTGGAATCCTAACCAGTAGGCCACCAGGGAGCTCCCTGATTTTTTTTAAAAGCATACTTTGGTTATGTTTTGACCTTAGGTAATTAGATCTTAAGAAAGTGCATAAGATAAAGATGATTCTTATTATTTTTGACTCTAGAAATAATATTAGATATGCTTAAGTTGTGCCGTCAGCTTTCCATGGCTAGTGTACAGTTGAAAAAGTTTGTGAACATGAGGTAAAGTTTAATCAGGAAAGCAGGGATTTTAGGAAACAGCTTCAGGTTTCTTTTTTATTACGGCATTAGTAATCTGGTATTCAAAAAATGAAAAGTGACATTTTTAAATCAAATCTTTTTCTACAGTCCTCCAAAGCTGTACATTAAATTTCTAACAGAGTATAGTGAAAAAGAACAGAAACATTGAATGTCTGTTTCTCTACTTAGTAGGTAAGTGATCTTTTTTTCTAAATTTTATTTATTTTTTGGCTGCCTTGGGTCTGCGTTGCTGTGCATGGGCTTTCTCTAGTTGCAGTGAGCGGGGGCTACTCTTCATTGTGGTGCACCGGCTTCTCATTGAGGTGGCTTCTCTTGTTGCAGAGCACGGGCTCTAGGTGTGTGGGCTTCAGTAGTTGCAGCACACGGGCTCAGTAGTTGTGGCTTGTGGGCTCTAGAGCGCGAGCTCAGCAGTTGTGGCACAGCATGGGCTTAGTTGCTCCGCAGCATGTGGGATCTTCCCAGACCAGGGCTCGAACCCGTGTGCCCTGCATTGGCAGGCAGATTCTTAAACACTGCTCCACCAGGGAGGTCCTGTAAGTGATCTTAAAGACAATAAATACCTGATATTCAGTTTCTAACCTGTAAAAATATGGGTGATCCCCCAGATATGATATGGATATCAAATAAAATCATTTAGACAAAGGACCTACCACAGTGCACAGCACATAATATGTGCTATATTCCTTTCACTTCCTTAGTATGTGCACCCCTAGACCTGCAGAACAGATCATTATTCTTTCAATCCATACATATTTACTGTCCACCTACTGTGCGCCAGGTGTTATGTTAGATGGTCAAGCTATGAAAATAAGATAAAATTCCTACAAAGACTTTTGTAAGAGAGCAAGCAGTTACAAAAAAGTAAGTATAATTTGTCAGTATCTGTCCAGTATTAGGGGTATGCATAGAGTACTATAAGGAGCAAAGAGGGAAGAGACCAGTTCTCTTGGGGTGGGGTTGTGGGGGGAAATTAAGAAGACCTAGAGAGTTGAGCTGAGCCTTGAAAAATGAGTAAGAGTTTTCTGAATATTTCAGAAGAGGAACTACATCATCTCAGTGTAGTTACAATTAGATATAGCAATGAACTGGAAATTATTTAGAGAACTGATCTAATTTATTTTTGTTGTGGTTCATCACGTATTTCTTGTACAGGTGCTAGGCATCAAATATACAATAGTAAATAAAAACTTGGTTCCTGCACTTCAGGGAGCTTATATTCTAGTGGGAAAGAGATCTTAATCAAGTAACCACAGAAATTTATGTAAAATTTAAACTGGAATAAGTACTTTGGGGAACTAAGTTCCCACATGCTGCACAGCGTGGCCAAAAAAAAAAGAAGACCATAAAACAGGGATTGACCTAAACCAGTTTAGAGAAGCCTTCCTTAAGGAAATGATGCTTGAACCCAAAGGTGAAGAATGACTAGGGCTTAACTGAGGAAGGGAAAAAGAAAAAGCATACCAGAAAAAAGAAACAGAGCTTATGGTGGAAGAGTTTGGTGTCTTCAAGGGTCTGATCACAACTTCAAATACATTACCATGCTATGTCCTTCCAGGCTTCAGGCAGGTCACTCACATTGACAAATGTGTAAGACAATAGAGGGAGCTGCTAGACTGAAGAACTGTAAAGTGCTTGCTTTGCCTAAAATGAAACTTTTCTGCAAATGAAATTTACTGGTTTACAAGAGTGGAATTATTGGTTTGTAATTACAGAAGAAAGCCACTGAGGCTGGAGTGAGAAGAACTAGGATGTTTATCATATAAGATGAGATAGAGAAATAGGTCAAGTCTTACAGCCACTGGCAGCCTTGTAGCCCCTGTAGGAGTCTTGACATTATCCTAAAGCAGTATGAAGCCAGTATTAAGCTGTGGCTGACATGGTGAGGTGTGTATTTCAAAATGATCATTCTGCTCATGGCTTGGACAATGGAATAAGGACAAAAGTGGACGTGAGCACACTATTGCAAGATGTGGCAATTGGTCTAGAGTACAGGCCATGGGAGTGGAGGGAAGAAGGTGGATTTGAGACACACTGAAGTGATGAAATGGACAGAACTTGGTGATGGATTCAATTAGGGGGTGAGGGAAGGGAGATAAAGATAATTCCTAGGTTCCTGGTTTACATGACTGGATGGGGAATTCCCTGGCAGTCCAGTGGTTAGGACTCCGTGCTTCCACTGCAGGGGGCATGGGTTCGATCCCTGGTCAGGGAACTAAGATCCCACAAGCCACGTGGCGCGGCCAAAAAGAAACCCACAAAAAACACGACTGGATGGACTCACTGAAGCAGGAATCACTGGAAGAGGATCAGTTTGGTGTTGCTTTAGGGCAAAGCAGAAGGACAGGGGAGAGGATGAGTTGCTTGGTTGGGACACACTGAGTATGCGGAGGCCTCAGAGACATCCAAGAGGAAATATTAAAGAGTAGAATATATAAGGAGCAGCCCGGGCTGAAGATATAATATTAGTAAGTCAAGCCTAAAGAGAGAGAGTGAGAACCTAGAACTCAGCCTTGAGTAACTGCAACACCTAATGGCCAGTTGGAGAATGATGAGGCGGTAAAGGAGATAGAGGGGTAGCTAGAGATGTGTGTGGGTGAGGGGGTGGGGGGGTAGGATAGAAGCCAATGGAAAGGAGTGTTTTAAGAGTAATGTAGTATTGGAAACGTTGAGTTTAAGATGTCTATGAAGGATCTAAGCTGAAATATTCTGGGAATTCCCTGGCTGTCCAGTGGTTAGGACTCCGCACTTCCACTGCAAGGGGCACGGGTTCAACCCCTGGTCGGGGAACTAAAATCCCGCAGGCGCGTCCAAAAAAAAAGAAACGTCTGGAGCAATGGGATTCAGTCTAGAGAGGTAAATTTGGAAGTTTCAACGGTAGCAATTGTTATTCACACACTTGAGCAATAATAACACTGATGGATTTACTTAGTGTTTTTCTCTGAGAAGATAAAAACACTTTGGAGATATTATCCAATTGCTTCTGTCAGTCAGTATTTGACCTGTCAGCAATATTTATTGAGGGTATTGTAGTACTAGGTCCTATAAAAAGATAAGACACAAAAGAAATAGAAGATATGAGTCTTACCCTTAAGCTTTCACATAGTTGGGGGAACAAAATGTTGACATATGCAATACTAATGAGCAGAGTCAAAATTACATAATCAGTGAGTACAAATTAATAAAGTTCAACACTATTCTTCATGAATGCTGAGGAGAGGTGATAATTCAGAGGTTATCTGTGTTTGGTGGGGTTGTTTAAGAACAATTTCCTGGAGGAACTGAGTTGTCAGTGGATTTTAAATAATAGAATTCTACAGATGATGAAGGCCTTAGAAACCTTTAAGACAATGATAACTATTTTTGAAATGCCTCTTATATATAAGAGGAGGGAATGGGAAAGGGACCCACAGAGTCCCAGCTTTGTGTGAGCCTGTAGTAGGTGCTTTCCATTTTCTGTCAGGTTTAAGGTATTGTGACACTGTGAAGTTTATCAAGAAATTAGCCTCATTTGTGCAAATATATAGAATTACATAATCGCAGTCACAGAGTTTAAAAAGGACCTCTGAGAGGCATTTATTTATTTATTTTTAAAATTTTTGGCTGCGTTGGGTCTTCGTTGCCGCGCATGGGCTTTCTCTAGTTGTGGCGAGCAGAGGCTACTCTTCATTGTGGCATGCAGGCTCAGTAGCTGTGGCGCACGGGCTTTGTTGCTCCGCGGCATGTGGGATCTTCCAGAACCAGGGCTCAAACCCGTGTCCCCTGCATTGACAAGTGGATTCTCACCAACTGTGCCACCAGGGAAGTCCTCTGAGAGGCATTTAACAAAGTTTCTTGAGCTATTGGGTATCTGCTTTGTGCTAAGTCCTGAGCTAGCACTGGGAATATAAAAAAGGAAGATAAGTCCTTTGAGAGACATACGGTTTGGTAACTGGAGTGGAGTGCTATGACAGAGGTCTGGGGCTGCTGCAGAAGCAGTGTGGAGAGAGCTATGAAGCTCCTAATTCCGCCTGGGTTATTACATGAGGCTTCACAGACAAGGAGTTTTGTGAGCTGGGTTTTGAGGGATGAAGATAAGTTTGCCAGGTTGGCAAGAATGAGAATAATGTAGAGGAAGGAGAGGATGGAACCGGAGGGAGAAGGACATTCCAGGCAGACCTGTATCTGTCCCAACTTTGTCATCCCCTCTATTCACAGAGCTGGAGAAAGTATGTTTGTTAGAACAGACTCACCAGATAATCAAGACAGCTTTAAATGAATTCTCAGAGGGGAGGAAGAAAACATTGAGGAATAATTCAGTCAGTTGTTTTTAATGTGCCTGCAGTGTGTTTTAATGTGTCACGATGTATGAGGCAACGAGAAGGAAGAATCAGCGGAGCAGGTCCCAGAATGTCTCAGGTGAAAAATGCAAAAAAAGAGGTCAGGAACACAGCACAGTTCTTCAGGGGTTAGAGATAATGGGCTGCAGTTACAGAGCAAAACCTTCAGGGCTGGGGACTTCCCTGGTGGTCCAGTGGTTAAGACTCCGTGCTTCCAAAGCAGGGGGCGCAAGTTGGATCCCTGGTCGGGACACTAAGATCCCACATGCCACGGGGTGAGGCCAAAAAGTTAAAACAAAACAAAACCAAAAAAAAACCCATTCATTCATGGCTGGAGAGTCAGCTTTGGAAGTCTTCGGCTGGACCAGGAGTCTCGAAGTGTTTGCAGTGCCAAGAGAGATCTGAAGAAGGAAGCATCCAGAGAAAGAAGATGGTGAAGGCATTTTGGTTGGACTTATAGGAGGAGAACCAGGATGGCCTATAGGTGTCACAGAATTCCAGGACTGAGGAATTTCAAAATGTAGGGGGAAAAAAAGAGAATGAAGCTGTGTTGTGAATGTAATGTCAGGAGAGTAGGTCAGTGGACTCAGAAATAAACAGATGTTATAGGAACAAGAAACAGCAAGAAACAGAATTTGTCATGGAGAGAAATAGGGCTAAAGGTAGATGGGAGAGCAAGGTCAAGCAAAGGCATGACCTGGGCATAATAAACATGGACAACCCCTAGACAGCAGAGAAGAAGGTGCTAATGAAGAAGAGACTGAAGATGCTAGAAGGAAGGGCTCATTAATGTAGTAAAAACTGTTTAAATAAAGTAGCATGGAGGGACTTCCCTGGTAGTCCAGTGGTTAAAACTCTGCACTCTCAATGCAAGGGGCCCGGGTTCGATCACTTGTTGGGGAACCAAGATCCCACCTACCACAACTAAGCCTGCATGCCACAACTACTGAGCCCGGGCACTGCAACTAGAGAAGCCCGTGCATTGCAATGAAGACCCAGCACAGCGTAAAAAAAAAAAAAAAAAAAAAAAAAGTAGCATGGAGACTAAGCTAAAGGGCACAAGATAATGGACAGCCCCATAACAGGGAAGAAACTTCAGGTAAGGAAGGAAATTGTGCTGTTGAGCAAGGGAGGGAAAGGTTAATAAGAAATCTATTGTGATCATCTTGTAATGTATAGAAATACTGTGCACCAGGAACTAACATAGTGTTGTAGGTCAAGCACACTTCAAAAACAAACAAACAAACTCATAGAAAAGGAGATCAGATTTGTGGTTACCAGAAGTGGGGAGTGGGGGGAGGGGGAATTAGGTGAAGGTGGTCAAAAGGTACAAACTTCCAGTTATAAGATAAATAAGTACTGGAGATACAATGTACAACATGATAAATATAACACTGCTGTACATCAAATATAAAAGTTGTTAGGAGAGTATATCTTAAGAGTTTTCATCACAAGGAAAAAATATTGTTTTTTCTTTTATTTTGTATCTATATGAGATAAAGGTTCACTAAACTTATTGTGGTCATCATTTCATGATGTATGTAAATCAAATCATTATGCTGTACACCTTAAACTTACACAGTGCTGTATGTCATTTATATTTCAATAAAACTGAGGAAGAAAAAAAGAAACCTGTTTCTTTTTTTTTTTTTTTTTTTTTTTATAACGGTGATTTTTTTTTTTTTTTTAATTATTTATTTATTTATTTATGGCTGTGTTGGGTCTTCATTTCTGTGCTAGGGCTTTCTCTAGTTGCGGCAAGTGGGGGCCACTCCTCATCGCGGTGCGCGGGCCTCTCACTATCGTGGCCTCTCTTGTTGCGGAGCACAGGCTCCAGATGCGCAGGCTCAGTAATTGTGGCTCACAGGCCCAGTTGCTCCGCGGCATGTGGGATCTTCCCAGACCGGGGCTTGAACCCGTGTCCCCTGCATTGGCAGGCAGACTCTCAACCACTGCGCCACCAGGGAAGCCCAGAAACCTGTTTCTTGAGGGCCTTTTTTTTTTTTGGCCGCAGCACTTGGCATGTGAGATGTTAGTTTCTTAGTTTCTTAGTTTCCTGACCCCTGCAGTGGAAGGGCAGAGTCTTAGCCAGTGGACCGCCAGGAAAGTCCCTTGAGGGCCTCTCTTGACAGCCTGGGCTATGGGCAGCTTTGGAGGTGAGGCATAGGAAGGCTTAGAACAGGTCCCATGGCAGGAGGATACTCAAAATCTTCCAAAATAGGGATTGCTGAGGAGAAATAAAGACCTCAGGCAGATTTAGGTCTTAAGATTTCAAAGCTGGCTAAGGCTCCCACAGAATTCTGCCGCTTGCAAGCAGCAGAGAACATGAATGATGGGGATATAGAAGTCAAGTCAGGTTGCTTCCAGGTTGAGTTTGGGAGAGGTTAAGTGGACAAATTAATTAGTGGGTTGGAAAGCTTACCATTAAAGTTGCTGGACAAGGCATAAATGGAGAAAATGGCCTATCTTGTCATAGGAAGTAGGGAAGGAGTTTTCACCAAAACCATACTTGATCACACTCAAGTTCTTGATTTGATATACGGTCCTTTTGGAAGCTGACTATATTATAAAAGATCCTGTTTCATTATCATAACTAGACTATATCTTCATGCTCTACAGTTACTACGAAGGTATGCTAATTTTTCCAATTCCTTCCGAAACCAATTCTGGCAATCCCAATTTTTTTTTCCTCCCTCACGGTATCAATTTGATTTCCTCTTCCACCTACTCTACTGAGGTGTCTTTTGGTTTGTACCTACCATGTATTGTATGTATCCTGTGTATTCTTGACAATCTTTGGATTCAATTTAGAAGCTTGAGTGAGAAAAAGACCTTAAGTCTGTGTCTGCCAGTAAACTGACCAGTAAATACCAATTCCTGCAAACCTGCTCCGTGCAAATTCTCTGAGAATTCCCTTGGGTCTTTTCTACTTTAAGTTTTCCTTGCTCTCTTGGACTCCTAGCAGAATTGACTGCGTTGTATCTTTTTCAATGCTGAGCTATTATTGCAGGTTTATCTTGCCCAGCCTCCCCTGCTCTTCCAGGACCTTGTAGATTGTAGTGTCCCAGATCACCAAGAGACTATTAACGTTTTCCTACCTACTATTATATTATTTATCTATCCCTGCTGTCTTTATAGAGAATCATAAGTTTGCCTTTCTTATTTGTTTGTACCATTTATACTACTAGGAATGTGTAAGAGTTCCTCATCAACACTTAGTATTGCCGATTTAAGAAATTTTTCCAATGGAATAAAAAAGTTTTTTTTTTGTCAGTGGAGATTATATTCCTTAGGAAAGAAACCGTGTGTGTGTGTGTGTGTTTGTGTGTGTGTGTGTGTGTGTTTGAGGGGAGTATATATTTTTCCCTAGGACACTGCCTAAGGTGATTAGTAAGCAGGGCAGCTAAGATGAAAGTACAGTTATGTATTTAAGAAGCTATATAAGCACAGTTCCAATACTCACCTTATGTGTATTTTCACATCTCTTTCCTAGAGAGGTGTTTGGAAATAAGACAGGAATTCTTGTTTTGTTATTAAGAAAGAATAGACAAGGATAGTGGGAAATTGCTTAAACATGTATTCTTTGATACTGAGGACTGGAAAGAATTGCATTTTCTTTTTTTCTCCTTGGGTAGACACCTCATGTTATTGTTTAGCTTCCCATGACTTGTTCAACCTTTTAGTTTCTGTTATAATTATCAGACCCCTTTTCTAACAGGTTCAGATGGACATGACGTTGCTAGGTGCTATGTTTAAGTCTCAGATGCCAAGGTGGCTTTCAATGTCATCTACATGCTGATGACTTCCAAATTTGTTTTTCCAAGCTAAACTTCTTTTCCAAACTAAAAATTGTCTCAGACTTGGTCAGTGGGAGTTATCTATTTTTTTTTTTTTTTGGATGGGCACTTACAGTTTCCAATTTTTTTTACCATTGTGAAATACAGTGAAATTGTTGTGTTGCCACAGACACAAACCTACCTTCAGGGCCTTTGCACTTGCTCCTTCCTAAGCATAAAATCTTCCCCGGTTTCCTTCCTTAATCTCTTTCAGATCTATTCCATGAGCTGTTCGTTGTATTTAAAATTGCAGCCTTCCCCAGCAGTCCCTGTCCCCTTCTCTGCTTTTCTTCCCCTCCCTCTGACCATCACCATCTGACACACTATATGTATTCTGCTTTCTAGCCTTTTTTATTCTCCTGGCCCCGTTCCGTGATTGAATGCAAGCACCACAAGAGCAGAGGTTTCATTTGGCTCACTGCTGTTTCCCCAAAGTATGGAACTGTGCCTGGCACATGGTATGGACTCAACTAATATTTATGGAATGAAGAGAATAAGCATTGCCACGGTCATTTTTTTTTTTAATTTATTTTATTTATTTCTGGCTGTGCCTGGTCTTAGTTGCGGCACATGGGATCCTCGTTGAGGCATGTGGGATCTTTCATTGCGGTGCACAGGCTTCTCTCCAGTTGTGGTGTGCAGGTTTTCTCTTCTCTAGTTGTGGCGCGCAGGCTCCAGGGCACGTGGGCTCTATAGTTTGCGGCATGCGGGCTCTATAGTTTGTGGCATGCGGGCTCTCTAGTTGAGGCCCACGAGCTTAGTGGCGTGAGGGCTTACTTGCCCCAGGGCATGTGGGATCTTAGTTCCTTGACCAGGGATTGCACCTGCGTCCCCTGCATTGTAAGGCGGATTCTTTACCACTGGACCACCAGGGAAGTCCCACCATGGTCATTTTTCTACGTCTTTGTGTGATTTTCCCATTTCAATACTTTTTTAAGTTAATCATTTCAATTAATTGACAAAAGCCAGGATATTGCTATTACATGATAGTCTTTCTCCTTTTGTTCTTTAAGAAAATCAAGTTTTGAGTCAAACTCCGACAAGATATTAGCAATTAGCCTTTTGGAAACATTGACTGAGAAGAGTCCCTTTTTTCAGATAAGATTTATTTTAAACACCACATTTCAAAAAAAAAAAAAAACAAACACCACATTTCTTTCTCCAATCAATGTATTTATCTGACTGTAGCACTGAAAACACTGTAGTGCAGCCATTAGTTTGTTCTGCTTGCAAACCCAGAATGTGTTCCTCCTGGGTAGGAAGCAAATTGCATTTAACTCTGTAGGCCTAGCTTCTAACTCAATAATAAGTTTGAATGAATCGATCAGTGAGAAAAGCTGAAAGTTTAGGAATCTTTCTCAAAAGAACAATCTGGTTATGCTTATTAATGCAGGTATAACAAAGAATAAAAATTATGTGCAGAATGGGGGTAGAATGGTGTGGAAGGCAATGATAGAAGGAGTCTTTCCCTTCCGTTGAAGTTTGACCTGGGAGGAATGATTGTTCCATGAACAGCATTTTCCTTACCACTGTGACTCCATTGAAGATCTGGATTCCCAGATCTGTTTAATAACTGACTGCTGGAAGAAGCAACAGCCATCAAACACTTAGGGAGAAATTCAGATGCCCCAGTCAGTCTTAATTTTGGCATAATGCTACTGGTTATTCCTCCTAATGATAAAACCTTACTTCTTCCTGTGCCTTCATTTCTTCATCCATAAAGTGAATACCGCCAAAGTACGGGGGCAAATAACTAACAAAAATGTTATGACGACCTTTGCAGACATCAAGCTCTGAGTCAAGGGAACACAACCCTCCTCTGGCTTCTCTCTAAGGTGTTGAGGGCAGTTTTCCATTGCTCGCGACGCAGATATGCCTCAATGGTGTCACCTCTGACCTGGCGTCCCATTAATGTACCTATAAACATTCAATTGAGAGACCCTAAAACTTCTCTCTCAGCCCGAGAGTCCCTCGGAGAAAAGATAATGACAAGAAAACGTTGACAACGCTCTCCCTCTTCAATACTCTCCTTTGACCTCAAAATAAATAAATAAATAAATAAATAAATGTCAAGAGAGAGGAGGGCCAAGGGGAGGGGTAAGGGTCGAGAGAGGAGTCCAGCTCCAGTTTGGGGAAATCCAGCTCGCGTTTTGCCGCTCGCTCAGTAGTGCAGGGTCCAGGGAAGGCAGAGCCCCAGCTTCGCTCCCTGAGGTCTGTCCTGGGGAGACAGTGCTGCTCCGGGGGGCTGACCTGGCGGGGAGTGGCAGCGCAGTCCGCTCCCGCGCCGCTTTGTGCGCGCAGCCGCTGGGCCCTCAGCTCCCGGGTCTGCCCCCCGGGACGCCCCCCTGCCCCGCCCCAGTCATGCAACTCTACCTGCCTTTCCGCTGTGGACCTTTGGGAAGCAGTCGCCCACCCCGGGGGCTCGGGCCCTGACCCTGCCAGGAGCCGGTAGGTGTTCGCCCGGGGCCCGCCCGCGCCCCTCGCGCCCGCCGGGGCCCCGGGCTCCGAAGTTGTGGGGACGAGCGCAAGTTGGAAAGTTCGCCCGAGGGCTGGTGCAGGCTTGGAGCCGGGGGGACGCGCGCAGCCCTCGGAGCCTGAGGGGGCCAGTGGTGAGTTGGGGTTGGGGCAGAGGGCAGGGGTCCGGGGAGCCACACGCGGAGGCCGGAAGGCGTTGCGAGGGACAGTGCACCGCTGAGGCTGGACGTGGGCCGGGGCTCGGCGTCCGCGGGGCCGCCGGGGCCGCGGGGGTGGGCCCGCTCCCCGCGGCGACCCCCCCACCCAGGGCTGCTTGGGGCGCTTTTGTTGCGGGTGGTAAACAATGCCCCCCGGCCGGAGGACGCGGCTGCGGCGCCGGGTGGGGAGAGCTGGAGCGCCTCGAGGTAGGACCCCGGGCTCCGCTGGAAACCGGATTGGGGGGGAGGGCAAGTGCGGCCTGTGGGGGGGGGGGATGCCTGACTGGGCCGGCGATTGATGCGCCTCGGGCTGAGGAGAGGGAAGAGTCGTAGGGCAAGTTGCGGGTAGGGAACCCTGGCTGTCCCACGCTCAAGCGTACCCCCGAACAAGTTTTCTCCTTCCCCTAGGCTGATATAGGGGGCCGGTCCCCTGAGAAAACATTTGGCACTTGCCTCCTTGAGCTTTCCCGGGAGGGGGCTTCAGGGACGTAGCTTTTGGGGTGGAGGTAGTAGGAGAGTCTTGCCAGAGGCTGACCTGGAGTTACGCTGATCCGGGAAGAAGGGAGTGGAGTAATAGAACAGTGTTCTGTCAAAATGGCCTTCTAAAAACTCTTAGGAGCGCCACTCGGTCGCCGAACGCGCTGGCTTGCCGTCGCATCAGTCCCACTAGGGCGGAATCGCGGAGCGGGCCCCAAGGATGAGAGGTCCGCAGAGCCGGGTGCCGGGGACCGGCCGGGCGGCACGTGAGGGGCCGGGGCTGGGCTAGGTCTCTCGCCGTCTCCCCCTCACCCCTCTCTTCTCTTCCTCCCCTCTCCTCCCTCCCTCCCTCCCTCCCTCTCACCCACACTCCCAAACGATTCAGCTACTAGGGGCTACAGAAAGTGGTCGGGAAGTTGCTGGCCTGCCCCAGTACACTTTCCGCGGTAATGGAGAACACAGATTGGGCTTTTCTGACCCAATAAAAATTAATGTATCAACAAGAGAACAGATATTGCTTGAACTAGGAGTCTTTTCCCCCGCCGGCAACTCGTCCTCCTCCCAAATTAACCAGGTCTCTCCAGTGCCTCTTTCTCTCCTCGCCCGTAACACTCTCCGGCACACAATGAGCTGCATGATATATCATAGTAAGGATCAGTTTATAAAGACATGTTTGAAAAGTGTTTCAAGACCCTGAGCGAGGAAAAGATTAGGTGCACAGCCTAGTGTCGGCAGGGTGCGCTGAGCGCTGCACCCACATGAGTTGAAGGGCGGCGCTACAGGGTAGCAACCCCAGGTCCGCCCTGAACCGAAAAGGGACCATCCTTCTCCCCATCTCAACGTTAAAGAGTAAAATAAAAACGTTGGCTTCTTCCGTCCTCACTCAGGATGCCAAAATGAGTATGGAAAAGGTGTTTGTGAACCAGTTAGGGCGAGAGCTTTTTAAGGCATATTAGGAATTTTGTCTACAATTAAACAAGGCGGGTGTGTAGATAAGGAGATGTTTGGGGATTGGTCAGCGTTGTTTCTAAGATCTAAAAGCCTCAGGTAACGTGACGTTGGGTGCGCTTCCTGATTTTATTGGTTTTATTGGTTTGTATTAGTTACACAGGTTAAAGCCCAAGTCCCTTGCCTCCCCAATTAAGAGATCTTAATTAGGTTGGTTGTCAATGTATGACAGTGTTTAAAACAATGTTATGATTTCAATTAAACTTCCGAATCAAGTACGAGAGTTATTAGTATACACTGTATCTCTTTGGAAAGATTGGTAGCTCAGATTAAGAACTCCTGGATCACCGCTTACCATTTTAATGAGGGTTAACTATGGCTCCCAGCTCTGGTCTTCCAGAATTGATCGGTTGGAGGTTTGGATCACCTCTGTCCCTGCCCTTTGTTTCTCTTCCTCCTCCAATCTTCTTTATCTTGTTCGTCCCTCCCCTCCCCCACCCTCTTCTTTGCCTCTGTATTTTTCCTTCTCTGTACACTTAAGTTTCTCTTTTTCCACCCCCTCCATCTTTCTACCTTTAGTCTTCAGCATTTTGATCCCAGTTGTCTTTTTATATTCTAGCTTTATTACTATATAGTCCTTCCCCTTCCTCTACTTTTTGGCTTTTTTTTTTTTTTTCCATTTTAGACATTTTCTTCCTTCTGCTTTTTCCTCTTTTCCCAACGTGTTTTATGCTTTTCTTGTTTTTGGAATGATCATTCCATCTCCATTTAACTTGTCCCTTCCCTTTTCTGTGGCCCTTTTTGGCCTTTTTTTCTTCGCTCTCTGCAGGGCAGCAGGGGTGTTTTACATATGGAAGGAGCCTTTGACTAAATCTGCTGGCATTCTAGTGAGTTTCCCTCCACAGCCTTTCCATGTGCCGAAGGCTCTCACACTTCCTGTGGTACAAAACTATCTAGGAACAGCAAGCAGCCCGCCCACCTCCTCTTCCTTTAGAACTTAGTTGCTGGAGGAAACTAAGCCAGGTGGTGCCTTTTAAAAAGAAATGTTTTAAGTCTTGTATTTCTCAGTCAAGTGCAGTAGCCTTTAAATTCTAAGGAGCTGAATGGAGTGACTATTAAATCAGAGTTTCTTTTGCAACTAGCTCTATGTATGCAAATACCACTTTTTTGGCCACTGCTGGTGGTGGGAAGGATTGCAGTATAATTTTAAATTGACATGTGGGCTGGATGGTTACATCAGTTCAGCCACTTCCTGCCCAGGGGACTTTGGGAGATCCAGAAGGAGGATGGGGGATGTAAGTGGGAGAGAATTTTTCTGACACGGTACTGTCGATATTGTCCTTTACAGACAACTGATACAGTTTAGGAAGTCAGCTTTTCAGTTTCTAGGCAAGGTGATCACATCAAATAATTGCTTTTTTCTTTTCTTTTTTTTCTTTTTTTAAGACTCTTTAGGGAAAGGCTGACTACTTAGTAAGCTCAGATAATATTGAGGCAAAAGTCTGATCCTGTTTGTTGACCAATTTGTTTAGGTATGTTTAAATTATGTGTGAATAATTAGCAGATCCTTTCATAGGCCCTGGGGCCTGATCTTGCCACTTCTCCACTTTCTCTGTAATCTTATATTTTCTTCTTTGGGCTGGCATCTCTTTTCATGTTTCAAATTATGAGTTGGCCCTTATCTCCTGGACAGTAATATTTGGATCTCATACACTACTCCAGTCCCCTATGTCACAGGACATCTTAGGAAAAAAAAAAATTTTTTTTTTATTGTGGGTTAGGGGTCTTGGTGCCCTCTGGTGAAAAGACTAGTTAAGTAATGTTTTGCATCTCACAGTTGTTGGGAATTTTGTTTGTTTGTTTGTTTGTTTCACTTTGTTTTCTCTTCTAGGAAAACAAAAACTCACAGGATAGTGTCAATTGCATGTGGTTCCCCCTCCGGGGCCTGCTATATATGTTTGATAACAGGGACATTATTCTCTTATTTTCTCTCCAATCATGTTATCCTGTAGCAACCTCAGTAGCACTCAGACTCTTGAATATACTCTAGAGTAGAATAAAACTGATTTTGAGAAATATTGAAATGTCAGTTTTCATCAGAAATGAAAAACAGAAGTGGAATTAGTATTTAATTGTAAATGTATTTTTCTATGACTTAAACACTCTGTAGTAAATAAACGCACAAAACAAGGAAATAAAGCATTTAATAATGTTTACAAATTAATAAGGAAAATAAATTTCATAAGATCTGTGCAGATAATTCCATGTTTAAATGTGGATCTATATAATAGAATGGACTCCTTCCCCCCTCCAGCCCCCACCCCCACCCCAGCCCTGGGGATAATTTAGTTTATTTACAAAAGGGGGTTACATTTCATCAGTGGAGCCAAGTAAAATTAAGATCTTGTGGGAGTCCTTATTTTGTTTCTGATTGTTTTTTTGGCTGGGTGGTACCCAGTGGTTTCTTCCCTGCATTTGGGTTTTTCAGGGGTCATTGGCCTCTTTCACGATCTCATAAAAAGGCTGTTACCATTCAAAGAGGCCACATCTTTCCAATCCATGTTGCTCATACCTTTTCCATTTCCTTGACAGGCTCTTTTTCAAGAGATAAGGTTTGAATAGTAAACATTATCTTAATTACAAGTCTGGATTTCTAAAGCACTTCCATTTAAAAATATAAAAGAATATATGAGACAGAGATCAATTTATAAACTACTTTCAAAAGCAGATCCCGTGACACCCTCTGGCATATTCAGATTACTTGCAACATATATGAATTTTAATTTTTATGGCTAATTGCAATATTTAGATTATATGCTCTTAATAATTTTTTAGCAAGGTAATCCTGATATAAGCGATAAAGCATGTTTAGACAGATATTGTTGAATTTCTAGAGAATGGAATGGATTGTTTTTTGCTATCCGAAAAAACATCCTTATAAAGATTGCTGACTTTCTGGAGATTAGAATTGGAATGTCTTTTGTTTTCTAAAAATGCTGGTACAAAAAGCAGTGGTCTTTGGAGAAAATATCCTACAGCTTTTCACAGCCAAAGAGGTAGTGCAGCCAAACTTTTTTTTCTTTTTTTAAGAAAAGGGGGAAAGCCATAAGCTTAGATGCCAAGAACTCAAGTGGAGTATTCTCTGGCCTAGTATTTGTATTCAGCACAGGTTTATCAAAATGTTATTTTTCTTGTGGTTAATGTTATCACTAATGTCTATTTTAAAAGTCTTTCTTAAAGGCTCAATGCTTTGCCTCTAAATGTTGTTCTCTGAGATCTTTTATTATAGTGTGTGGCCTACAGCGTGTTAGATGGGAACAGAAACAAAAGAACTAGATCTTGTTTTGCAGGATATGACAGACTGAGGATTAAACTTGTTCTACAATAATGATAACTACCATTAAGCTTATGGCTAGTAATGTTTCTGATCTGGAAATTGAACCCACGTCTACCTAATTCCAAAGTCCTTCTTCTTACCTCAGATATCACAAGGATGAAACCACTACCACTAGGTTTTCCTCAGAGGAGCCCATTGATATCTCAAAACAACCTCATTTCAGATGCAGAAAACTTGACCTCCTGTTAAGTAGTTTGCTGAAGGACACAGCTGGTGACCACAGATTCAAATTCAGGGTTTTCTGATGTGACACCATCTCTAGCCACTAAAGCAACTAGTGCATCCCAGGATTACCAGGATCAGATGAGTACAACAAAAACAAAACCAAAATTTGAGAATTGGTAGAGGGCTGTCACATTTTTACTTTGCCAAGTAATAACATTAAATAAATAAGCCTATCTCCACCTTTTCACAAAAAAAGGACTTTTATTACTTTATTTATTTATTTGGCTGAGCCTCGCAGCTTGCGGAATCTTAGTTCCCCAGCCAGGGATCGAACCTGTGCCCTTTGCAGTGGAAGTGCGGAATCCTAACCACTGGACTGCCAGGGAATTCTCCACGTTTTTTAGAAAGGACATTTTAATGAGAGAAAACAGGAAAGCATGATTAAATAATAATAAATTCAACCTTATGAAAAACTTTATACGGCCTCATTTTTTTTTTTTAATAGAAGTGTAGTTGATTTACAGTGTTGTGTTAGTTTCAGGTGTACTCAGCCTATTTTTTTTTTTTTTCTCATTTCGCCACAGACTGGTGATCACTTGGTTGTAAACCAGTTTTTGGTAACCATTCTCCTACACCAGATTTTCTTACAAATCCAGCAACCTGTCAACTGTTAAAGAATCCTCACCCAGTTTGTTGTCACACTCTTGATTCCATGATCTTTAGGAAGTCTACTGATATATATATATTTTTTTAATTTTAATTATTTATTTATTTATTTATTTATTTATTTATGGCTGTGTTGGGTCTTCATTTCTGTGCGAGGGCTTTCTCTATTTGTGGCAAGTGGGGGCCATTCTTCTTCGCGGTGCACGGGCCTCTCACTATCGCGGCCTCTCTTGTTGCGGAGCACAGGCTCCAGACGCGCAGGCTCAGTAATTGTGGCTCACGGGCCTAGTTGCTCCGCGGCATGTGGGATCTTCCCAGACCAGGGCTCGAACCTGTGTTCCCTGCATTGACAGGCAGATTCTCAACCACTGCGCCACCAGGGAAGCCCTACTGATATATTTTGTATGGTGAGCGTCACTCTTCCTCTTAGCTTGGTCTTATTTGGGGTCAGGGTAGGCAATCTGAGGAGACAAAAATGCAACTGATGATGACTCTTAGTCAGTCCCCTTTCATTTTTCCCTCTTTTCTTACTTTTCAAATAATAGTTGCTTATGTAGTATGCTTTACTGTTCTAATTATCTCATTTTCTCTTTATTTCCAATTTCTTTGCCTAGGCATTCATCATGAGACTTCTGGGACCCTTGGTAGAAGGGAGTTTAGAACCATCAGTTTTTGGATTAAGTCGGGTGAAAGAGGAAGGAGGGACATCATTTCTGGGTGTGGGCAGTGCCCGCCACAATGCATTCCTTATACAGAGGAGGTACTCAACAGATATTTGTTGGACCTGTGAGTCTTATTTGTAACCTAATCTGTAAATACTAACTCCCAAGAGTTTATGCTACTTTTGTGTACATGTATAAAACTCAAAATCTGTGGATGGTTAATTGGAATATGGTATTAATGTTACTGGATCTCCAAAGAGTAGAGTTTCTTGGATAATACAAGCCTCTTCTTCCTCTGGCTTTACCAGCTTTACTGTCCAACAGATGATACCTCTGCCTGTATGGTGATGTGCTTAGGAAAGAGTTTAAGAGATAACTTTTTAAGTATCCAAATTTGTAAAGATTAGGATTTAAGCTTTAAACTACATGTAACTACGATAGTTGTGGTTTCTTTTTTTTGGTTGCATTGGGTCTTCTCTGCTGCGCGCGGGCTTTCTCTAGTTTTGGCGAGCAGGGGCTACTCTTCGTTGCGGTGCGCGGGCTTCTCATTGCGGTGGCTTCTCTTGTTGTGGAGCACGGGCTCTAGGCGCGTGGGCTTCAGTAGTTGTGTGCGGGCTCAGTTGCTCTGCAGCATGTGGGATCTTCCCAGACCAGGGCTCGAACCCGTGTCCCCTGCATTGGCAGGCGGATTCTTAGCCACTGCGCCACCAGGGAAGTCCATAATTGCGGTTTCTAATGTAAAGAAACTCCCATGCTTAGCTTATTCAAAGGACTTCATCAACTTAATCAGTTGTCACAGGAATTAAAGGAGCTTTATTTGTGAATCCAGGATTTATAGGATACTTTAGTGTGTTTTATGTCTATTATATTTTCCTTTTGCAGTCAATATTCTCAGTTCCTTAATTTTAATTAATAATTGCTAGGAAATATTCTATTTCAAATGAGGGATTGCATAGGAAGAAGACTCACTCCCAATGTTTTGTCATTGTTATTTCAGACCAAAACCTCCTGCGACTGAGCACAACCATGGTGCATCCGGATTCTCCTCAGAAGTGAGACTTTCCAAAGGACCAATGACTCTGTTCCTCATGCCCTTTCAGTTTTTCCTACTCCGTAGCTATGTCTCGATCTCGCCATGCAAGGCCTTCCAAATTAGTCAGGAGGGAAGATCTAAACAAAAAGAAAAACAGCCAACTGAAGAAGGGATCTAAGCCAGCCAACAAAAATGTGGTGACAGTCAAGACTGTGAGCCCTGGAAAATTAAAGCAATTAATTCAAGAAAGAGGTGTTAAGAAAAAAACAGAACCCAAACTGCCTATGCCAGTCAGAAGCCTTCTGACAAGAGCTGGAGCAGCACGAATGAATTTGGATAGGACTGAGGTTCTTTTTCAGAACCCAGAGTCCTTAACTTGCAATGGGTTTACAATGGCTCTCCGAAGCACCTCTCTTAGCAGACGACTCTCCCAGCCCCCAGCGGTCATAGCCAAACCCAAGAAAGTTCCACCTCCTAAGAATCTAGGAAAGCAACATGAGTGTGATTATAAGGTACTTACTGACATGGGAGTAAAGCATGCAGAAAGTGATTCAGTCCCAGTGCAAGACCCCTCAATCCCTCCTGATATAGAGAATCTAATTGGCATACAAAATGCATCATTAATAAAAGATGAGAGCCAAGAGACAACCCGGTCTTGGTCCCAAAGTGTGGAGGATTCCAAAATAAATCGCTCTACTCATAGTGGCCCTGCAGCAGAGGTTCTTTCTGGGTCATTGGAAGGGACACGTGGTGGTGAAGGACTATTCTCTAGAGAGACATTGAATGATATCAGTGATTCCCCTAGAATGTTTGCTCAGGACACTCTCTGTGTTCCTTTGCTCCAAAAAGCAGCCCTCAGGGTTATCTCTGAAGGAAACCCCAGCATTCAGTTAGAAGATTTGGGTTCACGAGTAGAATCTCTTAAGCTATCTGATTCTTACCTGGATCCCATCAAAAGTGAACATGATTGCTGCCCCACCTCCAGCTTTAATAAGGTTGTACCTGAATTGGACCTTAGAAACTGTTTGACTATTGGTGGGTCAATATATCCTACCTCATTAATAAAACTCCTCTTGGCAGGTTCAGCACAAGAAACCCTTGGTGCTAAACCAGATCATCAAGAGGTACTCAAATCTACCCCAGATGAACAGGAAGTTCCTGATACCACCCCTGTCCTAGGACAGGCCTTTAGTGCTGTCCCACATCAATGGGAAGTTCCTGGTGCTAACCCAGTTCATGGAGAGCCTCTGGGTGAGACCCCAGACCCACCAGAGATTCCTGGTGCTATTCCAGTCCAAGGAGAGGTCTTTGGTGCTATATTAAATCAGCAAGTCCTCGGTATGGGTGGTGGTACTGCCTCAGACCCCGATATCTTTCTTCCTGCTCCTCTTAACCCAGTTGCTACCTGTAATGCTCTCCCAGAATGGCCTGAGCCCCAGAGCACTGTTTCATCTGGGCTTGAGGTCCAGGGCACTCTGCAGATTTTGCCTTCGGGCTTAGGTCACACTCCTCAACCATCATCAAACTCAGAGATAAGTTCGGTACCTCCCGCAATGGCTATAAACAATATAGAAAATAAGAAGAAGGTTCATATAAGCTTTCTGCCAGCTAACACTCAGGGGTTCACAATAGCCCCTGAGAGAGGACTCCACCATGCTTCACAGGGCATTGTCCACCTCTCCCAGGCCAGTCCCAGCAAATTGGAAGGAGGGAGCTCCCAGATCAGTGCCACCAGCATGGTTGACATCAACACCACAGTGGTGTCTAGGCCAGTGTCACTTGTCAGTACCTCCTCTTCTCCTTCCTACACAACTTTGCTACCTACTTTGGAAAAGAAGAAACGAAAGCGATGTGGGGTCTGTGAGCCCTGCCAGCAGAAGACCAATTGTGGTGAATGTACCTACTGCAAGAATAGAAAGAACAGCCATCAGATCTGTAAGAAGAGGAAATGTGAGGAACTGAAAAAGAAGCCATCCATCATTGTGCCTTTGGAGGTAAGTAAATACCCAAGGGGCTGGGGACACCTGTGAGACTTAGTAGTGTGATTTGTGTGGAGACAATTTGCTTCTGTATTACATCCTTTTGCTTTGGTAAAATGTTGCTTTAAGTTGCCTATAGGAATTTGTGGACCTACCTGAAGTATGTCTTGTTCACTGAGTGACACATGAGCTTATTTTTAGAATTTGTCTCAGAAAACTAGAACATAAAGATTTTCCATTATAAGTTTTGATGGAGAATAGGGAAATTGTATGAAATGTGGTTTTGGAAAGATTTCCACTGTGCCTCATTTTGGCTAGTTGTGTGTCTTTTTTTGGGAGTTACAGATTTAAAAATTAGGAGAACAAAGTCACTAACTGTCTTGCAGCCTGAGAAACCAGAGGAATTAAACTTCTTTTCTTTTGAAAGAATAAAACTGTCTCTATCTTTAATCTTGAAACTTTGCCTTGGAGGTATAGTAATGATAAAGCTTTCATCTCAACTTTTGGCTTGTGATTTTCACCTGCTCACAGGATTGTTGAGATTCAATGGTAATCAGAAGTTGAAAATGGTTTTTAAACTCCAAAGTGACATACAAACATTTGTACTTATTATTACAGTTATGAAACTAAGGTAGTAAAAATATTGGTTGACTTAGACTTCGTTTAAAGGATTTTATGGAGGTTGGTTAATACTCAAACTTGCTTTAATTAGAATACCTGTCAGCTATGGTGTTTTATGATTTTTAGATTACTCACTTGAAGTTATATTTATTTTGAGTCTACTATGAATATGGGTGTAGTAGAATAGATTAATTTAAAGTATTATGAACTTAATTTCAGTCAACCTTTTTTCTATTTCATTCTGGACTTAAATTATCTGTCCAAAAATGCTGACTTCCTATTTGACTGACACATTGCAAATAAGAAATCAGACATTTAGCCAATCATGTATTGATGACATTTAAGGTATTTCTAAAATATTTTGTTGTTATAAATCTTACTGCAATGAACTATCTTCTTTACTCAAGTCACTTCACACATGCGGGAGTAGATCAAAATGTGGCCAGTAACTTAATAGTCTACATACTTAACATCTAAAACACTTAGTAGCAATATTTTTATAACAGAGTGATCTCCCTGGTAAACTCCTGATTTGTAACATTGCCAAAAGACATTGTTGCCAAAGGTACTCTATCTCTAATAGGTATAAACAAGTTTGTTCTCTTCTTTTCTAAACTGGCTCCTCCTCTTGCATTACATTTTTTTTTTGTGTGGCTCACGGGCTCTAGAGCACAGGTTCAGTAGTTGTGGAACAGGGGCTTAGTTGCTCCGAGGCATGTGGGATCTTCCCGGACTGGGGATCAAACCCGTGTGCCCTGCATTGGCAGGCGGATTCTTTTTTTTTTTAATTATTTATTTATTTATGGCTGTGTTGGGTCTTCGTTTCTGTGCGAGGGCTTTCTCTATTTGTGGCAAGTGGGGGCCATTCTTCATCGCGGTGCGCGGGCCTCTCACTATCGCGGCCTCTCTTGTTGCGGAGCACAGGCTCCAGACTCACAGGCTCAGTAGTTGTGGCTCACGGGCCTAGTTGCTCCGTGGCATGTGGGATCTTCTCAGACCAGGGCTCGAACCCGTGTCCCCTGCATTGGCAGGCGGATTCTCAACCACTGCGCCAACAGGGAAGCCCGAAGCCTAGCTTTCTTAGCATGGAATACCAAGATTTTTTTTTTAAATATTTATTTATTTATTTATTTACTTATTATTTTTTATTTTTTGGCTGTGTTGGGTCTTGCAGCGCGTGAGCTTCCCTCTAGTTGTAGCGTGCGGGTTTTCTCTCTCTAGCTGTGGTGTGTGGGCTCCAGAGGGCATGGGCTCTGTAGTTTGCAGCACGTGGGCTCTCTAGTTTAGGCACGCAGGCTCAGTAGTTGTGGCATGTGGGCTTAGTTGCCCCGCAGCATGTGGGATCCTAGTTCCCCGACCAGGGATCAAACCCGGGTCCCCTGCATTGGAAGGTGGATTCTTTATCACTGGACTACTGAGAAGGTGCCAATATTCAAGATTTTGGCATGACTGATCTCCTCTGTCTTGTTTGCTGTCACTTCTCACATTATACTTGAAGTTTCAGCTGTATCCAGCTACTTAGATTTCCCCAAGCTCACCGTGCATGATCCTGCCTCAGTGTCCTTGCTCATGGTACATATTCTTCCTTTCCCTGTCTGACAAGACTCCATCCATTCACTCACTCCTCCCTGTGCCACACCTGTATCTGTGCATGTTCCCCTGGTTTCATTCCAGGGGACTTTGTTTTTCTAGTGCCTATCTAACCTTGGTACAGTGATAGGTGCTAAATAAACACTTGTTAGTTAAATGAAAAGAATATATTTGTAACTCAAATAATCAGGTTTAGAAATTTAGATGTTGGCATGTGGTTTATTTCTGTAAACTTGCTCTGGCAAGCCAGTGTGGCCACTGTTGTCAAGGTCCATCCGTGTGAGAAAAACCAGTATTTGTTAATGAATGAATGAATACCTTGGCTATTGCTCACAATCTCCTAAGCACCACATTCTTTATTAAAAACAAAACAAAAAACTCTTTTATTTTGACATAATTCAGTTTTATAGAAATATTGCAAGAGTAGTATGGAGAATTTGGTTTATCTTTCAGCCAAATGATAACATTTTATCATATTACTTTATTACTTTATCTCTGTTTAGCTTCTCCCCATATGTATATTTTTTTCTGAACCAACTGAGAGTAAGTTTTTCATAGACATGATATCCCTTTATCCTTACATACTAGAGAATGTATTTCCTAAAAACAACGATATTCTCTCCTATTATTATCAAAATTAGCAAATTAACATTGAACCATTATTATTATCTAGCCCACAGACTTTATTCATATTTTTCCTATAAGAAAATATCCTTTTGACTTCCTTTAATTTGGAATAGTTCCTCAAACTTTTAAAACAACTTTACTGAGGTATAATTGACATATAATAAACTGCACGTATTTAAAGAGTACAGTTTGATAAGTCTGACAGATGTATACACTGTGTGAACATTACCACAGTCAAAATTCATTACTCCCCAAAATTTCTTTGTACCCCTTCATAGTCCCTACTCTCCTACCTGCACCCTTTCTCCTCAGGAAAACACTCTTTCCGTCACTATACATTAGTTTGCATTTTCTAGAGTTTGATATGAATGGAATCATATAACATGTACTTTTTTTTTTTTTTTGGTTTAGCATACATAGTTCCTCAATATTTGTTTTTAATGACATTGCTTCTTTTGCAAAGTGCAGATTACTTATTTTGTCCCTCACTTTGGGTTTGTCTAATGCTTCCTCATGACTAGATTTGGATTATACATTTTTGTATGAATACCTTCTTACAGGAGGGACATGATGTCCATTTGTCCGACTATTCATGATCTTAATTTTGATCACTCGGTTAAAGATAGTGTCTTCCAGATTTCTCCATTGTAAAATCAGTATTTTTTACTTTGTATTTAATAAATATCTTACAGGGAGATTAAGACATGTAAATATACTGCTATCCCTCAAACTTTCACTCCCCAATTTTAATGTTCATCAGTGATTTTTGCCTGATAGTTGCCAAATAGTGGTTCTGTTTCCATCGTTTCTTCTAAATCTGTTAATTAGTTTTAAACTCCAAGGAAGAGCTTTTTCTTCTTATTTGTTTCAGTGTGAACCTGTAGATTTTTGTTATATTCAGTAAGTTATACTCCTTTATTATCATTACTTATTTTGATGCTCAAATTTCCCCAAATTTGGCCAGGGAGCACCTTCAACCATTGTTTGAATAATTCTTTATTTTCTGGGACAAGTGTTCTAAGGTTTTCTATTTTCCATCCTGCCCCAGACCAGATGACCAGCTGTTTATCCAAGGAAACTTGGTTCTTTTTGGTGGAGAATGATACTTAGAAACCAAGATCTTGGTAATAGGTATTATCGTTGTTGCTGAAATGTCAGTGGTGTGTTCAAAAGTTAGACTATGCATATGTTGAATTAGTTCTCTCTCTCTTTCACACACACACACACACACACACACACACCACCCTCATGCTTCAATGTAGTTATGTTGTTCATTTGAAATACAATTTTAATTAGTTTATTTATTTTCTATTTCAAAGGTCCCCTATAGTTTATGATATTCATATTCTCTTGCTCTCTCTTGCTTTCCCCCTCTCCCAAAAGATCGCCCTTACCCCTGACAAAGCTGATTCTGAAGAACGTATTGTGTTGTCCTCATACTGAACTCTGACAGTAGACAGACCTACTCATCCAACAATGCGTGGAGAGGCAGAGGAGAACATAGGGAACACTTCTCTGAGGAATTTCATTCTGAGAGAGCAAGGAACAGTTGTACACTCATTTGTTTCTGTCTTCTTTTGCTTAATATTATGTTTATGAGATTTGCCAATAATGTTGCTTATAATTATAGTTGTTCATTCTTGTTGCAGTGTAGTATTCTATTGTATGTATATATCACAATACCTGTATCAATTCTGTTGTTAATGGGAAGTGAAATGTTACAGTACAGTACAGAACAGAACAATAGAATGAACATAGCAGTGCTACTATGGATTTTTTTTTGGGGGGGGGTGGGCTGGCCGTGCAGCTTGTGGGATCTTAGTTTCCCAACCAGGGATCAAACTTGCCCCCTGCAGTGGAAGCACAGAGTCCTAACCACTGGACCGCCAGGGAATTCCCTGGAAATTTTTTTTTTCTATGTTAAAGTCTCTATAGTATTTTTTTTTAAACGGAACTTTATTTTCATTCATTCATTTATTTATTTATTTATTTATTTATTTATGGCTGCGTTGGGTCTGTTGCTGTGTGTGGGCTTTCTTTAGTTGCGGCAAGTGGGGTCTCCTCTTGTGGTGTGCGGGCTTCTCATTGCAGTGGCTTCTCTTGTTGCGGAGCACGGGCTCTAAGCACGTGGGCTTCAGTAGTTGTGGCACAGCAGGCTCAGTAGTTGTGGCGCACCGGCTTAGTTGCTCCGTGGCATGTGGGATCTTCCCGGACCAGGGCTTGAACCTGTGTCCCCTGCATTGGCACGCGGATTCTTAACCACTGCGCCACCAGGGAAGCCCCCTGGACATTTTTATAAAAGTCTTTTGGTGACTATGTGCATGCATTCTATTGAGTGTATTCCTAGCAGTGGAATTGCTGGGTCATAGAATATGCGTATGTTTAGCTTCCATAAATATTACCAAACTGCTGTGGTTGTTCCAATTAAGACTCTCATCAGTAGTGTATGAAAGTTCCACTTGCTCCACATCCTTGTCAACACTGGATATTTTGTTTTTTAAAAAAAATATTTATTTTCTTTATTTTTTTGGCTGCATTGGGTCTTTGTTGTGGCGCGTGTGCTTCTCTCTAGTTGTGGTGCACAGGCTTTCTCTAGTTGCGGCGAGCAGGGCCTACACTTCATTGTGGTGCGTGGGCTTCTCACTGCAGGGGCTTCTCTTGTTGTGGAACATGGGCTCTAGGTGTGCAGGCTTCAGTAGTTACAGCACGCGGGCTCATTAGTTGTGGTTCGTGAGCTCTAGAGCGCAGGCTCAGTAGTTGTGGCACACAGACTTAGTTGCTCTGTGGCATGTGGGATCTTCCTGGAGCAGGGCTCGAACCCGTGTCCCCTGCATTGGCAGGCAGATTCTTAACCATTGTGCCACCAGGGAAGTCCCAATTGTGCTTTTTAATGAACAGAAATTCTTAACTTTAATGTAGTCCAGTTTACCAGTCCTCTCCTTTATGATAACTTTTTATTTCCTGTTTAAGAAAATTTTGTTGCACTTCCCTGGTGGCACAGTGGTTAAGAATCCGCATGCCAATGCAGGGGACACGGGTTCAAGCCCTGGTCTGGGAAGGTCCCACATGCCGCGGAGCAACTAAGCCCGTGCACCACAAATACTGAGCCTGTGTGCCACAACTACTGAAGCCCATGCACCCAGAGCCCGTGCTCCGCAACAAGAGAAGCCACCGCAGTGAGAGGCTGGAGCACCACAATGAAGAGTAGGCCCTGCTCGCCACAACTAGAGAAAGCCCGTGCACAGCAACAAAGACCCAATGCAGAAAAAATAAAATATAAAATGAATAAATAAATAAATCTTTAAAAAAAAGAAAATTTTGTGTGTTTTTTGCAAATTCCAAGGTCATGAAGATGTTCTCTTTTGTTTTCTTCTTAAAAAGTTACTTTTTTAAACCTTTCACATTTAGATGTACAAACTGGAATTGACTTTTGTGTATCACATGAGATAGGAGTCAAGACTCATTCTTTTTCATATGGATATCTACTTGACAAGCACCATTACTGAAATGACTGTCCTTTCCCCACTACTACAACATCAACTTTGTCACAAATCAAGTGATTGATTAGTTCTCAATCTGTTTCTAGACTGTTTCATTGGCCTTTTGTCTATTTTTCTGTCTGAACTCTCATTACTAGGCTTTACAACTAACTAGTCTTGCTAACTGGTAGTATAAGTCCTTCAGTTTTGTTTTCAGTATTTATTTGGGCTATTTTTTTGGTTCTTCGCATTTTCATCAAAAAAAAAATTTTTAATATATGTATTTATTTATTTATTTGGCTGCACTGGGTCTTAGTTGCCACGTGTGTGTGGGATCTTCGTTGCTGCATGCGGAGTCTTTTTAGTTGCGGCAAGCGAACTCTTAGTTGTGGCTTGTGGGATCCAGCTCCCTGACCAGGGATCGAACCCAGGCCCCCTGCATTGGGAGTTCGGAGTCTTAGCCACAGGACCACCAGGGAAATCCCTTCATCAAAATTTTTGAATCAGCTTGTAAGTTTCCACCAAAAACCCTGCTGGAATTTTTATTGTTTGTGTTGAATCTATACATCCATTTGCAGTCAAATGCTCTACTACTGAGCTATACCCCCTCTCATCAGTTTGAAGAGATTGACATTTTTACAATATTGAATCTTCCAGTTCATGACCATAGTATATCTTTATTTATGACTTACTTTCTTTCAATAACATTTTGTAGTTTTCAATATAGAGTTATCTAGTTTGTTTTATTTTTAGGTATTTGATATCAAAAAGTTTTTATATTTATTTTACACACATCAATGATTGAAACCCATTTACTTTGATAAGTAAGAATATTGGTAAGCAAATATATTTCATGTATTTGTTTGTTCCTCACATCAGAATTATTTTACTTATTATTGAGAGTTGGAGTGAGAAAGAGAAAATACATTTACAGTTTTTAAATGTTAATATTTTTATTATTAGAATACTTATTTTATTATTTATTTATAATAATATTTTATTATATGAAACAAATGTACATTTTAAAAACAGAACTGTTAGAATACTTTTCTTCTAAAATATACTTAGCCCCCAAAGGCATATGCCATTTCTCAGAATGTTAACTACTAATGTCTGGGAGAAGTAAAAATAATTTTGATCTACTCTTTTTGATCATAGATTATATTTTTGTCTCCCAGTTGTTTCTTTTAATTGAACAACAAGGTGATTAGATAGTCTTCCCAGTGATCTCTTTGGCCAAGAGATAAAATGTTATTTTTTGCCAAGTTTAGTTCAGCTTAGTGTTCTCCATATTCAGAAATACAGTTAATTAAAACCATTAACTTTATAACTCGTAGTCATCTAGGAATTTGCTCCTGGCTAGGTATTCCTCATTTTGCATTTGTAATTTAGCATACTGAGACATATGCATTATTCTATTTATTGAATAGTGAGTGATGTTAAAAGGGGGGGAGAGGTGCTTTTTAGGGACTTAAAGGGTAGGTGCTTTGGCCAGGCTACACTTTCACACACCTTTTAGTATGCTCAAAAACAACAACAACAACAAAACACAGTTGTTTGTAGGTATGCTTCTGAGGGCAGGGTTTTGAATTATTTATCTATAGCTTGATGATTTGGTATAGTATCACACATTTAATTAACATGAATTGAATGACTAAGCAGTTTGTGAGTTGGTTGCCAAAGTGAAATAGTCTCTTAATATTTACTCCAATTAATATTTTTTGTTTCTTGGGTTTTTTTTTGTTTGTTTGTTTGTTTTAAAAAATTATTTATTTATTTATGGCTGTGTTGGGTCTTCCCTTCTGTGTGAGGGCTTTCTCTAGTTGTGGCAAGTGGGGACCACTCTTCATCGCGGTGCGTGGGCCTCTCACTGTCGCGGCCTCTCTCGTTGCGGAGCACAGGCTCCAGATGCGCAGGCTCAGCGATTGTGGCTCACGGGCCCAGTTGCTCCGCGGCATGCGGGATCATCCCAGACCAGGGCTTGAACCCGTGTCCCCTGCATTGGCAGGCAGACTCTCAACCACTGCGCCACCAGGGAAGCCCTGTTTTTGTTTTTGTTTTGCCATGCCAGGCAGCTTGTGGGATCTTAGTTCCGGGACTAGGGACTGAACCTGGACCATGGCTGTGAAAGCTCCATGTGCTAATCACTGGACCACCAGGGAATTCCCTACTCCAGTTAATATTGATTTTTTTTCCTCCAAATATTAAAGGGTTATTCTATGCTTGGTAAGATTAATAGCAGTATATTAAATAACACTGTAAAATGTGCTATTTATTACCATGCTACCTTCTTAGCTAATAGAAATTACACCTGGAAAAACAGCAATACCTATGTAGTTTGTGCTTGAAAAGCTAAAAGTTAAGTAGTATTATATGATACAAATTGAACCACTGACTGTTCACTATTCTGTGGGTAGTGTGATAACAGTCTAGTTCCGGAGATGTCCCTTCAGAATTGGTTGACATACTTGTTTAATTTTATTTTATCCACTTTAGTGGGAGTTGCGTGGGACAGGCCTCTTCTGGCCACTGCTTTTCTCAGTGTTTTCAAACAGCCAGATTTCATTTTGGCATATGTTATATATGGCATATGGAACAAATTTTTGCTACCAACTCTTGCAATTGAGGGCAGATGTTATATGTCCCTAAATATGCCTTTAAGGAATCTCTTTGGATCACTACTGAGACTTCAGTAGCATACCTCACCACAGAGCTGACCATAGGAAACAAAGCCTGTGGCGTCTAGGATCTTTGCATGTTTAGAATATGTATATACATGTATAACTGAACCATTTTGCTACACACCAGAAATGAATACAACATTGTAAATCAAGTATACTTCAATTAAATAAATAAATAAATAAAAAGAAACCCCAAACATGTCAACAAAGCCATGCTGATCTTGATTGATTATGACTGGTGGGTGTTAGTTTCTGCAATCGTGTCAGTATGGTTCAAGTCTTACCTTGCCATTTTGTGTAGACCATCTTATCCAGAAAGTAAAATGTGTGAAACTGACTTAACACCTTCATCTAGTATCAGTATAATCCAAGTTATACTATCACTTACTAGTGAGCACTCTAGTTTGGTACATGTTTATTTTGCTACAGAGCTTATCTCCCCGTGTCTTTGTTGGTCAGCTTCTTGATATTTTTGTTCCAGAGTAATATTTCAAGAGTTGATGGTTTCAAAACTGCAAAAGTCGTTCTCCCTATAAAGTAGCCAGTCACTGTAGTACTATGATGGATGTGGCACTAGTGTAACCAGCTAGGAGAGAAGGTGGGATCATATATTTTTGTACTGTTATCATATTAAAATAAGACACAGCTAACAAATGAATCAGACTAATCTAAGCAATTCAGGTCATTACCTTAATAATGAGACTCAGTGCTCAAGTCATGATTATCCAGAAAGTCTTGGCTAATTATCGTCAGCTCTTCGTGTCTGCTAGTAAGCAACAAGAGAAATCTTGCTCTTTTCTGATTTATTTATGTCCTGTTAACACTGCTACAGTTTTAAAAAGAAGGACATAGTGAGAAAGCAGTGATTAGAAGTGAGATGTTTAAATTACTTCTAAAGCCCAAGCTCAGGCTATAGAGGGTGCTAGCACATCATAGGTGCTCAATAAATGTTTGCTGAACAAATGATTCAATGAATGAATGAAATCTCATAAAAAATGTAAGATTCAGCCTATCTCACATACCAATGTCTCTTAAAAAAAAAAAGTGCACTGTAAACCATTATATCCCATGTGTACTTAATATATCATCTCAGCAGCTAGTACCTCAAAACATTTTGGGGTTTATTCTATATATGTCATTTTCAAGTACCAAAGATATTAGAATCATGGGATATCTGTAGCAGAAATTCAAGTAGAGGACTTGAGAAAAAAGTTTATAGGAAGTACACAGTGCTTTAAAAATATGTTTAAAAATCAGCTGTTTGTGTTGTTTAAAATTACTGCTATGTCCATTTGTGATTATGAGTTATACCAAGATGCAAAGTTTGGACACCTCAAAGTTCTAAAGGGAAAAGGACCGTGAAAGCTCAAAATCATGTTTTTCTAATTGTAAATGGAGTTTAGAAAAACAATTCTAGAAGGATACAGACCTACCAAACCAAACTGTTGGAAGTGTTTACCTCTGAGGACTGGAGTTTTTGGATGGGGGATGGGTGTATTAGAAAATAAGTGACTTTAAATTTTGCTTAAATTTTTCTACATGGTTTGAATTTCTACATAAACAGTTTGTGTTACTTTAAAAAGTAATAAAATCAAAGTAGTGTAATTTGCATTTGGAAAGCTTAGAAGCAGGAAAAAGACAAACTTTAATTCTACTACCTAGATGCAACCACGATGCATATTTGCTTCCAGTATTTTTTCTGCATTTATTTTTTTTTAAAGATTTTTTTGATGTGGACCATTTTTAAAGTCTTTATTGAATTTGTTACAATATTGCTTCTGTTTTATGTTTTGGTTTTTTGGCCCTGAGGCATGTGGGATCTTAGC
Organism: Eschrichtius robustus; assembly: GCF_028021215.1. Lineage (NCBI taxonomy): Eukaryota > Metazoa > Chordata > Mammalia > Artiodactyla > Eschrichtiidae > Eschrichtius > Eschrichtius robustus. The sequence continues at coordinate 74,059,776 of NC_090830.1, forward strand.
TCCCAACCAGGGATCGCACACTCACCTCCCTGCATTGGAAGGCGAAGGTTTGACCACTGGACCACCACGGACGTCCCTGCATTTAAAAAATAACAGAGTTTAAAATTTTTTTCTTTTTGTTTCACTGGAAAGATGATGCTCAGTTGTAAACGTTAGAAGTATACAAATTGTGGGCTTCTTTGGTGGTGCAGTGGTTAAGAATCCGCCTGCCAATGCAGGGGACACAGGTTCGATGCCTGGTCTGGGAAGATCCCACGTGCTGTGGAGCAACTAAGCCCATGCGCCACAACTACTGAGCCCGCGTGCCACAACTACTGAAGCCCGGGCACCTAGAGCCTGTGCCACCACAATAAGAAGCCCACGCACCACACGAAGAGTAGCACCTGCTCGCTGCAACTAAAGAAAGCCCGCGCAGCAACGAAGGCCCAACGCGGACAAAAAAAAAAAAAGTATACAAATTGCTTTGTTACAATAAAACTAACTGTGTATACACACACACAGAAGAAAATAAATAACATCTTTAAAGTTGAATGGGGTAAAATTTTTTCTTCTTTTTTTAACTCAGTATATCATCAACATTTCCCTTGTAAGTAAAAATTTGTAAGGATTTAAAAAGTATGTGTATAATATTCCTTTGGGTAAATGAACATAACCTACTAAATTGCTTTTCATGACTGGATGAATTATTTTGGGTCCCATTTCAAATTATGTTCTTTTTTTTTTTTTTTTGGCTGCGTCAGGTCTTAGTTGCGGCATGCGGGATCTTTTGTTGCAGTGCGGGCTCTTTGTTGTGGTGTGTGGGCTTCTCTCTAGTTGTGGCGTGCGGGTTTTCTCTCTCTAGTTGTGGCACACAGGCTCCAGAGCGCGTGGGCCCTGTAGTTTGTGGCAGGCCAGCTCTAGTTGAGGCACGAGAGCTCAGTAGTTGTGGCATGCGGGCTTAGTTGCCCCAGGGCATGTGGGATCTTAGTTCCCTGACCAGGGATCCAACCCGCGTCCCCTGCATTGCAAGGAGGTTTCTTTACCACTGGACCACCAGCGAAGTCCCCTCAAATTATGTTCTTGACACTGGAATCTACTAGTCCTGTATTTCAAGCTAGAAGTATTAGCATAACCAAAATATTTAGTATTTTGTTAGTGATTTATTATTGCCTAATGGTTTCTAAATCTTTACACTTTTGGAAACCTAAAGTTTGTAGTACAGGTATTTTTTGGAAAGTCAGGTCTATTTCATTCTCTCAGAAAGAGAAACTAAAGTTTCTTTTACCTTTTTTCTGGTAAACACATCTTCATGCCCTCTCAAAGATGGGGGTTGAGCCAGCATTTAAGCATATCTCATTAGTGTAGCTAAATGACTGGACACTAGCCAGATCAGATTAGGTACTTGGTGTATTTTTAGCTACCATGGAAAAAACCAGAATTTTAAAATTATTATTATTATATTAGTGCTTTAGTCTTACTAAATTTTCCACGTTTTTTGGTTTGCTAGACAAGAGTTCCTAAGACTAATTTGATCCTGGTTTAAATGATCCCAACACTTGTCTTTCATATGATGTTTCAAAAATCATAAAGTTAGAACTTCTACATCAGAGGTTTTTAATCTGGATGGGCTTCAGTGCTCTGTGATCCCATCCCCTCAAAATTATATGTAGGGACTCCCCTGGTGGCGAAGTGGTTAAGAATCCGCCTGCTAATGCAGGGGACACGGGTTCAATCCCTGGTCCGGGAAGATCCCACATGCCACGGAGCAACTAAGCCCATGCGCCACAGCTACTGAGCCTGCGCTCTAGAGCCCGCAAGCCACAACTACTGAGCCCATGAGCCGCAACTACTGAAGCCCACGTGCCTAGAGCCCGTGCTCGGCAACAAGAGAAGCCACTGCAATGAGAAGCCCGCGCACTGCAACGAAGAGTAGCCCCCGCTCGCCGCAACTAGAGAAAGCCCGTGCACAGCAACGTAGACCCAACGCAGCCAAAAATAAATACATAAAATAAATAAATTTATAAAAAAAAATTATATGTAACATATTGTTTTATATGCATTTTTCTGGAGAGATGGTCTTTAGCTTTCATTAGATTTCACAGAAATATAAATCATGTCTCCTACTCCCCAAAGTAAAAACAAGTAAGGGGATCACACCAATCTTTTAAGACTTTGAAGGAGTGAAATTGACAACTGTTACTCTGGTTAAGTTATACTAAGATCCTATATTCCCACCATATGGTCCTCAGTGTGAGAATGGATCTATTTGTAACATTGTGATAGAGCCCTGAAGCAGGGATGCCTGAGGAGCAGAAGTGATGTCTACAAAGGGTCTGGCAGAGTCCCTGCTACATAGTAGGTGCTTAATGTGGTGGTTATTGTTTTATCCTTGAAGAGATTTGCCTATTCATTTCATTACTTTCACCCATTTCCCTCTTGCTACTTGACTCACGTTACTTAGAGGAAAGTAACTAAAGTCCTCAGAAGTAGCCAGTACACACCATTCACAGTATCTGCAAATGCATTTTTCCTGCAAGAGGATTAGGATTATGAATGAATTGGTTTCACTGTTCCCATGTGATGCAGAATTATAGCTGTGGTTTCCGGCGAGACGATGCCACAGTTATTTTCTTGTCCTTGTATAATGAGAGGGTTTTGGTGTTTCTGCCATATTCTAGACATTTACACTACACAGCTCATTTTCATATCATATTTCGTATGGAACACCATTTTGTGGTGAGTTTTCTGTTAAAGGGCAAAAGTAGGATCAAGACAGGAAGAAGTGGGAGGACAAGACAGTGGAAGCCCACAGTTGATCCAAGCCATGGACTTTTGGAGGGAGCTGATCCAGTTTAGATTTAGAGAGAAAAGTGTGTGTGTGTGTGTGTGTGTGTGTGTGGGGGGGTTAGTTTCCTCCACTCTTGCAGGAGTAAGTAACTTGTTTAGGAATTAACACAGACTTGCAGGGAGATTTGTCTACTAGGCAACATAAAATTAAATTACCTTCTTTATTCACCTACTTCCATTTTCTAGGGACATTTCTGGTACACTATGAGATGTCAAAACAAACAAAAATCAATAAAACAAGGAAAACAAAACAAAGTAGTGTTTAACTTATTTCTTTTAAAAAAGTCAGTAACCAGGGAACTTTGTCTTCATTGATAATTAGGTATGTAAGATTTTAACAAAATTTAAACTTCTTTGACTTGCAGTGCAGGAAACTGGCAAAGGAAAGGAAAAAGGGGAAAATTACCATTTATTGAGAGTCTGCTATGGGCCAGACACTGTGCTAGAAGGCTTAATGTTACCATATTTGATCCTGACAGTAACCCATGAAGTGTTAAGTATTAGGACTCTCATTTAGCAGACTAGGAAATGGAAACCCACTTTAAAAAATGTATTAATTTCCCCTGGCTAGCAAGTAGTAGAGGCACTCTTTCCATTATGATAAAGGAGAATCAAATAATTTCTTCTTTTTAAAAAACTGAGATCTAATTCATGTATCATAAAATTCACTCTTTTGAAAGTGTACAATAGTGCAATAGTGGTATATATATTGGCTGCAGAGCTTGCAGGATCTTAGTTCCCCAACCAGACATCGAACCAGTGCCCCCTGCAGTGCACGCACAGAGTCCTAACCACTGGACCGCCAAGGAATTCCCGGTCTTTAGTATATTTACAAAGTTGTGCAACCTTTACCACAATCTAATTCTAGAACACGTTCATCACCCCAAAAAAGAAACCCAGTATAATTAAGCAGTGACTCCCCATTCTTCTCTCCCTCAGCTCCTGGTAACCACTAATTTGCTTTTTGTCTTTATGGATTTGCCTATTCTGGGCATTTCATGTAAGTGGAACCATACAATATTTGGTCTTTTGTATCTGGCTTCTTTTACTTTAGCATAAAGTTTTCAAGTTTCATCCATGTCATAGCATTTATCAGTACTTCGTTCCCTTTTATGACCGAATAATATTTCATTGCTTGAATAAACCACATTTTGTATAAACATTCATCAGTTGATGGACTTCTGAGTTGTTTCTACTTTTTGGCTACTATGAATAATGCATTTACGAACATTTGTGTGCAGGTTTTTTTTGTGGACATGTGTTTTCAGTTATTATGGGTATATCCCTAGGATTGGAACTGCTGGGTCATATGGTAACTCTTTGTTTAACTTTAAGGAATTGCCAAACTGTTTTCCAAAGCAGCTGTACCATTTTAGATTCAACCATCCTCAACAAAACTTGTTATCTGAGTTTCTGATTATTACCTTCCTAGTCGGTGTGAAGTGGTATTCCAGCATGGTTTTGATTTGCATTTCTCTAATGATTAATGGTATCAAGCATCTTTTCATGTCCTTATTGACCACTTGTATATCTTTTTTGGAGAAGTGTCTATTCAAGTCTGTCTTAGTCATTTTGGGCTGCTATAACAAAATATTGCAGACGGGGTGGATTATATACAGCAGAAATTTATTGCTCATAGTTCTGGAGAAGGCACCAGCATGGTTGAATTCTGGTGAAGGCCCACTTCCTGGTTCATGGTTTGTGCCTTCTCACTGTGTCCTCACATGGTGGAAGAGGCTAGGGAACTCTCTGGAGCTTCTTTTAGAAGGCACTAATCCCATTCATGAGGGTTCTACCCTCATGACTTAAGCATCTCCCAAAGGCCCCATCTTCTAATATCGTTATATTGGGCTTTAGGATTTCAAAAAATGAATTTTGGGGGGACACAAACATTGTGTAATGCTTGTCATTTGGTAGCCACCAAACAAATGTTGGTTGAATTAAATGATACTAGTCATAGACGTGGAACTCTTATGTAGTAAACATTGATATCTGAAGGGGTTAATAACAACTATTATATATTGAGTACTTACTAAGTGCCTGGTACTGTATTAAGCACTGACATGCTCATTATCTCATGTAATCCTTGTAATAATCCTCTGAAACATACATTCTTCCCCCAATGTATGAAGTAAGACACTGAGGCTTAGACAGGCCAAGTAACTTGTCTAAGACTACACAGTTGATCTTGGATTAGAGCCCTTGGCTTGGATGGTAAGTGCTCATTTAAAGCACCATGTTCCCGGGAATTTCCTGGAGGTCCATTAGTTAGGACTCAACACTTCAGCTACTGAGGACCAGGGTTCGATCCCTGGTCAGGGAACTAAAATCCCACAAGCGGCGTGGCATGGCCAAAATAATAAATAAGTAAATAAAATTAACCACCATGTTTCTGAGCAAGGGCAACAAGCCAAATATGAAGAACCTGGAAGATAGAGAGAAGTGGGACCAAAATGTGGACTGGTTGAGGATAGCCCTGCTAAGGTGATTGCTGCTGTCTTTTAGACTTTTGAAACTTTGAAAGACATGTTGTGTAAGAATCTTATACTAGGTTCATGTTAACAAGGAAACTATATAGCACTGTATAGCACAGGAAACTATATTCAGTATCTTGTAATAACCTATAATGGGAAAGAATCTGAAAAAGAATATATATATGTAACTGAATCATTTTGCTGTACACTAGAAACTAACACACCAAAAAAAAAAAAAGCTCCCTAGGGACTTCCCTGGATGGTCCAGTGGTTAAGACTCCGTGCTCCTAATGCAGGGGGCACAGGGTGGGGGAACTAAGATCTTGCATACCACACGGCACAGCCAAAAAAAAAAAAGAGAGAAACTAATACAACATTGTAAGTCAACTATACTTCAATAAAAATTAAAAAAAAAAAAAACTTAAAGGTTCATTTTGCAAAAATATAATTTTTTGACATAAATCAACTATTTAAACTCTTTGAGTTTGCCAATTCCACTGCTTCTGTATTTTATTTTATTTTATTTATTTATTTTTAAAATAAACTTATTTATTCATTTATTTAATTTTTGGCTGCATTGGGTCTTCGCTGTTGCACGCGGGCTTTCTCTAGTTGCAGTGAGCGGGGGCTACTCTTTGTTGTGGGGCGCAGGCTTCTCATTGTGGTGGTTTCTCTTGTTGCAGAGCACAGGCTCTAGGCACGTGGGCTTCAGTAGTTGTGGCACACGGGCTTAGTTGCTCCATGGCATGTGGGATCTTCCCGGACCAGGGCTTGAACCCGTGTCCCCTGCATTGGCAGGTGGATTCTTAACCACTGCGCCACCAGGGAAGCCCTGCTTCTGTATTTTAATTTCAAGGTTACACTTCTCTTTAACAATCTTTTTAGCTTTTTTTCTCCATTTTTAATTTTTACCTAAGAAAATTTTACCCTCCCTGGACCTCATTACCCTCTGAATCCTGGGATGGTAATTAATTCTACACTATGGTGTAAATTTTTTCACTCTCCTATGCCTCCAAGGAGATGTTTTTTTATTTTGTGTAGTTTTTCTAATTGTCTTCAGCTGGCGGGTTGTTTCAAATTATCAATTTTGTCATCACTGGAAGTGAAAGTTTCATATTCTTTTCTAACTAATAAATGTAAGATTATGTTATAATGGTATGGTGAAATTAGCACGCCCTAACTCTAGCAGAAATCTTGTTAATACTAGACTTATCTGGGAGAGGTTCCAATGTCCCAAAATATTATTTGCTTGAATATCTCCATTTTTATATTAATTGAGTTTTAATTGCTTAATACCTTGTTTATTTGTACATGTTCATGTGACAGCCATCATTCTCCGTTGCTGTAGTGGAACCACCTGCAAGTCAGCTGCCATACCAGAAGCTTTTTTCATAGCCATTACAGCATTTAACCCTAAAGTCAGCTTTGTCCCTCACTGAGTCTATGGGAGGTTAACTTACTCTGGGTCCCATAGTTAATAAGCATCATTGGGATTTGGATCCCACCAAGGATGTACTGATCTTGTATAAGATATTTTGATATTGTATGATATAACATCTTAAGGTGGACAAGCCATGAAGAAATAATACTTTCTTTTCAAAAAATCTAAATTAATTTTCTTTTATCACATACATAGTTATGATTAAGAGAATTGTTAGGTATAGTGGTCCTTCATCCCCACCACCCCCTCCCCAAACCCACTAATGCTTCATTTATTATGATGATTAGCAAAAGTAGCCTTATAAAAATATGGTATATATTCATAAAGTTGGAAACAATCACAGCATCAATGAATGCAGTTTGACTTATTCTCAAATGATGTGCATGAAAGAACTGTTGTTATGAGCAAGGAAAATATCAATTCACAGGTTATAAATATCTAGTAAAAACATTAAGAACCATTTATTTTATTTTAAACAGCAAGAGCTAATGTACACTTTGAATAAGTGTTCGGAAGTCAGGTAAATCAAACAGATTTGGGGGGAAATTACATTTTCTTAACTAGTCATTGAGAGTTATCTATGGAAATGCCATTATAATCGTTTAGGCTAAAGCATTCCTGATAAAGATAGGCAAGTTTTTCATTTAAATCTGCACAGTTAACACGGGTATAACCTTGAGCTCCATACTTATTGATTTCTAAGGTGGACTGTGGGGAAAATAACTTTTTTGTTTTCTTGCTATGACAAATATATCTCCTCTTGATCCCACAAGTTATTCCTAAAGGGCTTTACGTTGCAAAAGCTCAAAAGGATCCCCTCAGACAGCAAAATGGTAATCTCAAGTTAGAAGAAATGTCTCTAGGACTTCCCTGGCGGTCCAGTGGTTAAGACTCTGTGCTTCCGCTGCAGGGGGCACGGGTTTCATCCCTGGGTCGACCCCTGGTTGGGGAACTAAGATCCCACATGCTCTGCGGTCAAAAAAAAAAAAAAAAAAAAGCCTCCGGTAAGAATATCAAGGACTGTTTATTTATTTTAGTTTCAACAAGAGCTAATGTGCCCACTGAATAAGTATTTGGATATCAAGAAAGTCAAACAGACTTTAGAAAAAATTCATTTTAGGCATTCTATAATTATAAATATTGTGGGCTCCATGTCAAGTTTTTTGTTTTTTCTCTCTACCTGAGTTAAGCTCAATGGAAAAGTTATTCATTGTCAGAGATTCCACAGGTGTTAAGCAGTGCCTCGAATATAGCTGGTGTTCTCTGTTCTATTTCTGGAATGAACAAAGGAAGGGCATCCCTTTCTCCAAACATCAGAAGCATCTCTCCAGTACAACCAGAGTTACCCAGCTGAAAGAGTAACATTTCTTGGCAGGCAAATCTTGCTTCTCCATAGATTGTGTGGGACTCGAGTAAATTAGTTCAAAAACTAAAGAGGTTAATTAACCCTTCCAGAGTTACTGATCTCATCTCAACAAAAACCTACATACACTTATTCTCAAAATATTGCTTTACTCTGATTAGGAGACTTAGTTACATGAGGGGTTTTTCTAGCTAAAATACGAAGGTTTCAGACCTAGGATAAACCAGTCACCTCTCCTTAGTTCTCTTGAAAAGGTAGCTGTTTGTGATGAACAACTTAACAGGGGTATCATTGTTGTCTTTTGAAAGGACCAATTATGGAAAGTTGAAGGATGGAACAGAAATATTTCAAACCAGAATGGTAGAGAATTAAGGCTGATTACATCTCTTCATATGCATTCTCAATGACCATAATGCCCATGTTGTAGCGTATCTATTTATATGCATTTCTCCCCATAGTGTGACTGTCAATAGCCACAGTGCTCCCAGTGTCCTTGTACATGTTGTTACCTCCATCTGGGGCATATACTTTTATTCTGTCCCTCTATGTTAAACCAACTCCTACTTACAGTGGAAATAAATGTCACTTCCTCTGGGAAGCCTTCTCTGGTCTTGCATAGATTTCTGGGCTCATCCCCATTCTATACTACTTCATAATAATTATCTGTTTGTGTCTCTACTGAGATGGTACGTTCCAGGGGGGGAGCAGGGAGCCCAGCACCATGTCTGCATATTGAAAGTGCCCAACACTTGTTTTAAAACAACACTATTGTTTTAACGGTTTTTGGTTATTAAATGGGGGAATTTCATTGTAAAAACATGAATTAACAAATTGGCTTGATTTTGCTAAACTTAGGAGACACCTAGGTCTAACTTTCTCAGAAAGAAGTTGTATGTGTGTAAATGCTTTGAGCTTCTCCGTGAAACAAGACAGTTTTAGGATTTTGCTATTAGATCAAAAACTGAGGGTATTGGACTTCCCTGGTGGTGCAGTGGTTAAGAATCTGCCTGCCATTGCAGGGGACACAGGTTCGAGCCCTGGTCCGGGAAGATCCCACATGCTGTGGAGCAACTAAGCCCGTACACCACAGTGACTGAGCCTGCGCTCTAGAGCCCGGGAGCCACAACTACTGAGCCCGCGCGCCACAACTACTGAAGCCTGCGCACCTAGAGCCCATGCTCTGCAGCAAGAGAAGCCACCACAACGAAGAGTAGCCCCCACTCGCCGCAACGAGAGAAAGCCCGTGTGCAGCAACGAAGACCCAAAGCAGCCAAAAATAAAAAATAATAAATAAATAAATAAAACAAAAAAAAAACTGAGGGTACAATGCTCTCTAGAGTCAGCTCTCTTGCATGAATAACATAGAGAGGGAGCCCGAAGGTACAGAACTTCCTTTAAAAAAAAAAAGAATAACATTAATTATAAAATACACAGGACAGACTAGGAATAATAAGAAGCATTCAATATATCATTCACAAAAGGGGAAAATTTTCTAAATTGCAGCATCCTTTGTGATTTGTTTTTGACAAAAAGCCATAGATGCTGTTATTGGATTTCGCTGTTCAAATTATGGATCTAGACTGTAATAGAGGGAGTAGACTTGTCAGTTTCAAGTTAGTACTGCGAATTGCTGAGAAGAAATTGGGGAGAGGTGATATTTTAGCCCCATTTAGTCTCTGGCATTATCTATGGTTCACCTCATTGTCAACTGTTCTCACTTGGCAGCTGCTGAAGATCACTGCTTGCTTACTTGTTCCTTAGTTCTTGCTATTGAAGAGCAGTTATTTTTACCAGCAGTAAGCAGGACTGCTAGAGAGAATGGAGTTGGATACTTGGTAGACCAGGCCCCTTAGAGGGAAAAAGCATTACTGCAGATAAGCCTCAGGGAAGGAAGTGGGGGAGGGAAGCCAGGGAAAAGCTGTGCCAGGGGATCGACTCAATCACTCACGATTAAAAACTGAGATCTCCAGTGTTAGCCTTTCAGGTTCCTATGTCTCACATGACATAAAATCAAACTAACTTTAAGATCTCCATTAGAATTGTTAAAGTATGAGCTGCCTTTTTTTTTGTTGTTATTCATATTGATTGGAAGTTTACAAAAGGTGGTACTTGGAATATCTTAACCAAGTATCACAGCAAAAGCTATGCCTCCAACAGTAAATAAGAAGAGACATATAGGAGGATTTCATGGGAGACCAGAGTGTGGCTAATATTGGAAGGATTTTGTGCTGCACAGGTGTCAATTTTGAGGAATAGTAAATAACTCGAGATTAATTTAGAAGAAGACTCCTCCTAGGCAGTGTTTGCATGTCTAGTTTCTTGTGGGTACAGAATTGTTTATGTTTAGAAAGAGAAGTAGGATTTTGAAATTATTCATAAATTTATCTCTGAGGGCACACAATATTATCTTTTAAAAAATACACCTAGGGCTTCCCTGGTGGCGCAGTGGTTGGGAATCCGCCTGCCAATGCAGGGGGCACGGGTTCAAGCCCTGGTCCAGCGAGATCCCACATGTCACGGAGCAACTAAGCCCATGTGCCACAACTACTGAGACGGCGCTCTAGAGCCTGCGAGCCACAACTACTGAAGCCTGTGCGCCTAGAGCCTGTGCTCTGCAACAAGAGAAGCCACCGCAATGAGAAGCCTGCACACCGCAACAAAGAGTAGCCCCCGCTTGCTGCAACTAGAGAAAGCCCACGCGCAGCAACGAAGACCCAACACAGCCAAAAATATATATTAATTAATTAATTAATTTAAAAAAATACTAATCTTCTTTGGACTTCACTGGTGGTCCAGTGGCTAAGACTCCTCGCTCCAGGCCCGGGTTCCATCCCCGGTCAGGGAACTAGATCCCACGTGCCACAGCTAAAGATCCTGCATGCCGCAACGCCCACATGCCGCAAGTAGGACCCGGTGCAGCCAAATAAATAAATAAGCAAATATTAGGAAAAAAATACTAATCTTCTTGAGCTGCTGTTCTAGCCTAAAAACGATGCATGTGAGGGGGTTTTTTTTGGAAGTATTGTTGATTTACTGTATTAGTTTCAGGTGTACAACATAGTGATTCAATATTTTTATAACTAAGGGTGTGGTTTTGAAGTGTTTTTTGTTTTTGTTTTGTTTTTGGCCGCATCACACGGCATGTGGGATCTTAGTTCCCGACCAGGGACTGAACCCGTGCCCCCTGCAGTAGACGCGTGGAGTCTTAACCACTGGACCGCCAAGGAAGTCCCTTTTTTTGTGTGTGAAGATGGTTCTTTTGGGATATTTGCAAATTCTATTGTTGAGTAATGAAGAGGAATTATAGAGAGAGCAGTGTAAATGGTTAGATTCAGGCTCAAGTTCAGGTTTTAACTTGCTGTGTAACCTGAGTTAAGTAATTTTACCTCTTTGGGCCTCAGTTTATCTATGACCTAAATTTTCTCTAATGTTCTTTTTTTAGCTCTGTAATCATGTGACTTTTAAGAGAAAAGAGATAGATCTCATTTTGTAATATTTGAAAAAACCTAATACACTTGAGTTATTACAAAATTAAGTAACTCATGCAACTTAATAGTGGTTCCTTGTGGGAAAAACAAATAGATTTAAGTGACAAAAATAAGTTCTGAATAGGTTGGACTACAACACAATGTGTCTTAGTTTCTCAACTTGTCATTCATTCAACTGGACCTAGTTGTATGCATTTTGCCCTAAATAATAAGATAATGGGAATGGCTCTCGACCTCCACTTTCTCTGCTAGTAATTTCTGATTATTTTCTCCATCAAAGTTCATGTCACCTAAGCCTTGAGCTGAGATGGACAAATCGCTAGGTATAGGATTTAGAACAGATGGTCACAACTAATTGATGTTACCAATCTACTCTGTGTCCAAACAAGTATAGATCTTCACGGTGTAGTATCAGTTGGATATTTGGAGTTAATGTTAGTTCTGGTCACTTCCATTAACCCTCATTTAGCTGGGATGAGCTTTGGCTTTATTATTAACTCATTTTACAGAACACTAAACATAGACCTTCGATGTTTGCTTAGGTTGCCAAGTGCGATGTTGTGTGGTTTCATGAGTATCCCATACAGTGAAAACGCCTGTCCATGGGGCTGTAAAAAATGGACCTCTCACCAGTGTGGATATTCAGTAGACCTAACACTCTGATCCTGATTTTATTTTACTGAGGCAAACATATGGATCACACAGGTAATAAAATGATTTAAAATATATAATTATATCTTTTTTATTTTTTCGCCACACGGCACATGGGATCATAGTTCCCCAACCAGAGATCGAACCCGCGTCCTCTGCACTGGAAGCACGGAGTCTTAACCGTTTAACGGCCAGGGAAGTCCCCTATAATTATAGCTTACTATATCATGGCCATTTTACTAAATAGTGAGCAATCAACCTGGGAAAATGTTGATGCTTTTTAAAAATGTTATTCGGCTATTCAAGGGGAGAGGCGTAATCTGTAATTGAAATGGAAGACACTTTAAGAAATGTAGGGCTACCCTTGTATGCATTGCTGATGGGAATGTAAAATGGTAAAAAATAGTTTGGCTGCAGAAAATAGTTTGGTGGTTCCTCAAAAAATTAAACAGAATTGTCATATGATCCAGCAGTTCTACTCCCATGTATATACTCAAATGAATTGAATGCAGGGACTCAAATAGATACTTGTATACCCATGTTCATAGCAGTATTATTCACAATAGTCAAAAGGGAGAAATGACCCAAAAGTGTATCAACAGAAGAATGGGTAACAAAATGTTGTTATTCAGCCTTAAAAAGGAATGAAATTCTTAATACATCTTACAACATGGATGAACCTTGAAAACATTATGCTAAGTGAAATAAGCCAGACGTAAAAGAACAAATATTGTGTGGTACTACTTATATGAGGTACCTAGAGCAGGCAAATTCATAGACTCAGAAAGTAGAACAGAAGTTAGCATGGGAGCGGGGAGTTACTGTTTAATGGGTACAGAGTTTCTGTTTGGAATGATGAAAAAGTTCTGGAAATGGAAAGTGGTGATACTTGCACAACATTGTGAATATACTTAATGCTACTAAATTGTACACTTTAAAATGGTTAAAATGGAAAATTTTATGTTATGTATATTTTACCACACACACAAAAATCTCCAAAGAGAAAGAAATGTAGGGTTAAAAGGTTTTGCACTCATTTTCAAATCTTGTATTTGGTCCTGTTTTTCTACCCATTCATTTCACGGTTGCTTCATTCCCCACAGAGAGCTTTTTAGCGTGGGCTCAGTATGCTTAAAGTTGCCGTGGTGGACGTGGTTAGGTCAAAATCCACTGGTTTTGCTTGCTGCTTACATTTGTTAAAAATTTTGAAAGTGGGTGGGTGAGGGAGAGGTAGTTTAAAGTGGGGAAACAATGCATGTTGGACTTCCCATTCCAACAAGAAAAGCGTGCTTTTGTGGCAGACTGAAAGGCTAGGAATCAAGGGTGATGAAATACAGGCTTTCCGGCCCTCTCTCTGTTCCCGATTTCTGGTTGTGGGAATCTGTTCTGAATCCAACTGCAAGTGGAAAACCCATCTTTGGCTGAGCAGCCAGTGAGGCCCTCCTGCCAATCCCCCAAATGTGCTGCTGAAACTTTGGCCCTGTGAGGATGGAGCTGAGGCTGTCTTCCCAAGATCTGTGCAGCTGTCAAGGTGGCTGTGATGGGACTTTGACTGGCCTCTGCACTGCATTTTGGCAGTGACCTTGAGACCTGCCAGCTCAAACAGCTGTCCTGGTTCTTCGTCTGCTGCCACTGTTACATGTCCGGGAGGCTGAAGGGAGGGGCTAAACTCCTCTGGCTCTGTCATTCCCAGGGTCTGGCAAGTTCTAACTGTGGTGCCCAGCTCTCCCAGTGCTTACCTCCCACTGGGCATGGGGGCAGTTCAGGTGTATTGAGTGTGGCTGGTTGCTTGTTCCACCTCTGGCTCAGCTCCCAATCCCTGGGAAGTAAGTGGCTGTGTCTGTCCATCAGCCCGTGCACAGACAGGCTCCACGTGGGGACTTGCTTGGCAGCTCTGCGGAGAGATGCTCGGTGACAGTTGATGATCTTGGGAGGCAGAGGAGCCAGAGGTGCTTCTTCTGTCCCAACGTTAGGAATCCGCCTTCTGGAAGGGATGGATTTCTTTGGGAAATGAAGGTCATCAGAAATGTCCAGAGCAAGAGAGAGAAATCTTTTTGAAATCTCCAGCCACTCAGAGTGGCAAGTGTATTTTGAAAACTCCTCCCCCTCTCCTTGTCCTCATCCTGTCCTTTCCCTTTTAAGTGGCTTTATTATTATTTTTTAATCCGCCTTTATCATTGGACATTTATTGACAGAAATCAAATTGCTGTGTTTCTGGGCAAAGCGCCTGCTGCAGAGAGGTGTGGTTCCCGAGGAATGAGACACGCAGCCCAACAGCTGAGCCTACACTGTCCTCACATAACCTCCCTGCCTTAAATATCGCCAATATTTAGCCTTGCCTTATAAAGTAAAAATGCACAATACCTTCCAGAGTTTCAGCAAGCCCAAATGCCCCCCTCAGCTCAGTTATATCTCCTGTACGTTAAAGGCAGGACCGCACACCCCTCCCCCCGCGCAGACCTGCCCTCGGAGCCGCCAAGAGGTTACTAATCAGGGAGAATCCGCCATCGATCCGATGGTGGAGACCTGGGGGATTTGTGTGCATTGTGTTTTTGCTGAAGCCTCCTGTGATTTCGGCGCGACCAGATCCTCTGCAGCGAACTCCATGTCGCAGCTTGTGGCTGCCTGTGTCCTGTGGTGAGAGCGAAGCCGCACAGGAGATCCTTTGTCTAGGAAGGCTAGGCAGAGAAGATCACTTTGGAGTTGCTAAGCTCTGCATTGCCATTGGCTGCACTCTTTGTGGGGCTGTTTTTGCAAAAGGCATGCCCAGCACGTCTACAGTGCTGGCAGGCCAGGGCTGCCTTTAAACACCATGATAATAATACCAAAAAGCAGTTTGCAGAACTGTTCAACTGTAGAGGCTTCCTCTGCAGAAGCGAGCAAGATGGCTACCTCGTGGGCTTCGCTGTGAAGAATGCAGAGGCTAATTAAGACAGACTTTAAGGGGAAAAAAGGGTATTTCCCTACTTCATCTTTATGCAAGGCTTTTTTTCAGTGACTTTTGAAGTATACATTTTACATAAGCTCTTTAGGTTCTGTCTAGCAAACATGTTGATGATTTTAGATGGTATAAGTAGTTTTATAGAGAATAGCCAAAAATTTTTGGGGGGGGGGAGGTGGGAGCTAATTTTTTTTCTCTTAAACGGAGGCTCATTTTGCAATTTGATTTTTTTTAGGTTATAAAGGAAAACAAGAGGCCCCAGAGGGAAAAGAAGCCCAAAGTTTTAAAGGTAATCAGCTATTGATTAACTCATATTTAATATTTTTCCATTTCATATAGTATTTTTCTGTCACTTAGGGGTAAATCTGGAGTACAGTGGATGTAAATTCTCCCAGATTTTCAGTAGATAAATGAATTTTCACTCAACTAAAGTGTTTTCTCTCTCTTTCTCTCTCTCTCCCTCTCTCTCTTTTTTTTGATATGCTTCATAATATGCATATTAGCATCCTTTATTTTCAACTCCACACGAGTCTGCAGAAAGAAAACTTTATATGCAAGTGTTGTGAATAAAATTTGTGGCTTTTTTTTGTAGCTCCCTTTGTAGCATCTGCATTTGTGGTGTTGCACCAGTGTGTAAACTTCAGCTCTTAAGGAGAAAGACACTATTTAAAGTTGACAGCTATGATCCATTGTGATTTTAATGGACCTTCCATTAGACACTATTTTAAAATGTGTGATTTTTCCAAAGGAAAAGGTGCCTAGAGGTTCTAGTTCAGCTTAAAATGTGTAAGCCATTGAGGATTTACAGCCAAATTACAATTGCTTAATCCCAAATTCTCATTATATCATCTTGAATTCGGGCATTCATGGAGGGGTAGGAATGTGTATGTTTTCTTTATTTTCAGTAGTTTGCCTAATGAGTATTTAGTAGTTACCTAATTCAGTTGTAAGCTAGCAGTCTGTGTTATGAGCTTTGTACAGTATTTAAAACGGTTAATTTAAAAGCATATGACATTACTAAAAGTTCAAGACTAGCTTTAGCAAATAGGTGCTTATGTGTTAAAGGTTTCAAGTGGTATATTGCTATTATGAATGTAAGTATCCTGAGCAGTCAACCTTTTTAATTCAAGAAGGCATATTAAACAACAAAATGACTGGTCTTTAACATTATATTGTGTATATATAATTGAAAATATCTTACCTTAATCTTAGCTTTTCTTTTGCAAATAAAGTTTTGGCACTCATAGAGGAACAACATGTTTGAACTATAGATCTAGCACATTTTAAAATCTCATTTGTTTCCTCAGTTGTGTACCTTGAAAATGCTATTGACATGCAGAACCAAACCTTGCATTGCTTTCTAATTTGTCTGACCACTTTAAGTTTCTGTTTCCTGTGTGTACACAGCATTGCCATGTATATTTTTCATCAACCAACAAGTATTTATTTAATATTTACCACACAGTCATCAATGTGCCAGGCACTGTGAAATGAATGAAATTGCTTGGCACAAATTCTCACTGGGCCTGGACAAATAGAATACTGGTTATTTTCAAGGTAAATTCAACCCTTCTCTGTGTTTCTCCTGCATATTGATCCACCTGCCCCCTATTAATCCTTTCCCCTCCCCCAATTATAGAAGAATATCCTTAAAATCCCCAAGTATATTTCTTAATCTCTTTTTACACTTTCTGTGTTGGGTGTATCCATCTCAGGTGTTTTGTCTTAAAATCTTCAAGTGAGAAATCGTTTTAGTCCTGCTGTTATAAATGGCTCTCAAATTTGTGTGGTGGGGGGTGGCGTGGGGTGGGAAAGCAGCATGGAAGAAAGGGATGGAGACTGCATGGACAAACTAACATGGACTAATTTTGGTAGCTAAATCATCACCTGCCTTTCCTACAAGGTAGAATTGGACTTTGGGAATACTATTTAATTCTATGTTTACTTTGTTAGTCTGTGGGTGTCCTGTCACCTGAAATAAATTTCAGAAGTAAATATACTGTGTATTGCTTTTTTGAATCATGGCAGTGGACCCTGACTTTTAAAAAGAAATAAGTGCCTGTGGATGGCTGGAATTCATGTGCCACAGCAAGCAGAACCAAACTGTTGCTCACTTCCTCTGTAGTTATCAGTTGTTGTACAAGAGTAGAGAAATGCTCTAAAAGGAAAAAATTAATTTTTTTCCTGATGTTGGCATTTTTAAATGTTTTCTTTAATTTTCTGTTGGGCATGATTTTTTTTGTTCTTTTTCAAAGAAAGCTTTGTTTCTCTGCTCCACAGTAGAAATGCTCAAATACTTTCAGATTTTAGCTTGATATGTGTAAAATATAGTTAGAGCAAGTGTAGAATATTATATAACCCTGAAGGAGATGTTAAGAAAACTAAATCCAACTTCTGGGAGGGAGGGTGGAGGAAAAGTAAAACTTTCCATTTAGGATTTTATGGGTGAGAACTTAACATTCCAGCTGGCTGCTACCCAGGGGATCAGTCACGGGAATCTACAGGTTACAACTTGGTTTCCTTTCATAATTCTTTCTTTGCTTTTGGCATTGTGCCAGAGTTCTACTCTTCTTCCTTTGACTCTGGCCTCTTAAGTCTTCACATCTCTTGGGTCCCTTGCTCTTTGTCAGGGTGGCTGCTACCCATAGGTATCCTGACTCATTTTCATCTTCATCTATTGGGAGGTAGTTGGATAAATGAAGAGTCTGACTAAGGAAATTGGGAATAGAATTGAAGCTTGTCTCATCCTACTCTGAACCTGCTAACTAAATACTGAATCCAGTTGTGGGGCTGAAATTGCCTGGTGTGTCTCACACCTCTCATCTTTAAACAATCTATTATCTATTATCTATATCAAAAACCTGTATGCATTCTATTACAGTTCGAAATTTAAAACTATACATAGTGATCTCAAATCCCAGACTACAGAGAGCATTTTCCTCGAGCTGAAATGACAGTTTCTGTCCAAAGCACTCTAATGGCCAGAATGGGTACCAAATGATGGGGGTGAGGGTGGGGGAGCTCAGCACAAACTCCTGCCCCCACTGGGGCTGAAGGACCAGGTTCCTGCTCAGGCGCTCTTGTTGATCACTGGAGTTGATCTGTCTTCATAGATGGCAGCAGGTTAGCTGTGCTATAATTGTTTGCTTGACTCTTGAGTAAGGTGAAGGTGTGAGATGATTTCAGGCCTTGATTCATGAACTTGTACTTGTGAGTGGCATGGTTTGGAACTCCTCTTGGTCGAAACATTTATGTAAATAATCACTATTTTGTGTTTCGGGGTGGGAGAAAGTCAATACCACTTTGGTTAGGTTGTCAGTCCCTGTCCCTAGAGAAAATCAGATTACACAGTCAGTTGGGAGTATTGGGGAGAATTTAATAAAGGGATTGTTTAAAAGGTGTGGGCAGGGTTCAGAAAAATCTAGGGATGACAAAGCATCCCAGGACTAATGACAGCAGAGAGATATTGCCACTCCTAGGCCTGAAGGGGCAGGGGCTTTTGTGTGGCCTTTGATAATGGGATCTTTCTTGAAGAGAAAGTCATGGGGAGGTGGGTATGGAAATAAATACTCTGCCATCCAGTTTCCTGCTGCTTTCATTGGTTGATCCCAATCAGAAGCCAAAAGGAAAAAGGGAGCCTACTGGTGATGAAATATATCTTGTTCCACCTCCCGTGTCATGTAAGAGGGTGTAGAAGTTGGAGTGGGGACCTGAAGGGCAAAGCAAACATACATTCAGCATCACTACTGACCACAGGGTCAGTATGGTAGGGTCAAAAATAGTACCAGAATCATGATTATGTAAGAAAGTAACACTAGACAGGGTTGGGTGAAGTTTATATAAGAACTCTATACTATTTTTGCAACTTACCTGAAAATCTAAAATCATGTCAAAATAAAAAGTGTGGGTATCCCTGAGAATGAACTGCATTTATACATTCTGTAATTTCTTGTCTGGTAAGGGACATTTTTCTAGCTATTTGATTATAAAATATCATCAAAGTATTATTTGGAAGAACTGGGTGAACAAATATAAAGAAATGTCAGTGGATATTAAACCAGGAAACTGTCTACAAATGATTTAGAAATGAAAAAAAAAAGAAAAAAGAAAACTAAGTGATCTTCCTGCTAGCGTCTATGCTGGCAGCCCTGTTCTTCACTGTTTCCTTCCTTCCTTGATGATGCTGATAAAAGTAGAACGAGTCGTTGTTGGGGGGGGCGGGGGTGGGATGGGGGTAAATAAGACATGTTTCACTGGGAGAGAAGGACATGACACTGACGTGTAGCTATAGTGATAAGTCTTTTAGAAACGTTTTAAAAGGAGAATCAAATCGTAAATGAATCACATTCATATGTGGTCTTGATTTACATGACAGTGTTATTCAAAATATTTAGTACCATCATTGCCTGGCACACAGTTAATGCTCAATATGTGTTGTTTCTTGAACAACAGTATTATTAACATTCGATAAATACTTTTTTAGCCCATACTAAATGCTGGGCTACAATGGTGTGTAAAACCAAACTGATTTCAGCCCTCAAGGAGATTAAATGTTGCTGAGGAAAGGCCAAAAAAAATTAAAGACAAATTAATAAATTACAAATTGTGGCATATACTTTGAAGGAAACAAAGAAACAAAAAAAATTTTGCCAAGACAGGGGAAAACACCCCCTAGGGAAATTTACTTGGTATCTTTGAGAACTATTCCCTTCATTTGTAAATTGTTACATACACTAGTGAGGGTTTAAAACTACCAAATTAGATACAATTGAGTTACCCTGTTTATCTTAAAAACTCATTAAGCTATAAGAAATGAAAGATAACAGGGTTACTAAAGATTTTTTTTCTGTGCACACTTATCTACAACTTTGTTTCAGTTAGTTAAAGAAATCATTGGTAAAATGATAAACTTTTCTTAACTCTAGTTATAAAGTAACATTCCATGACTCATAGCAGCAACATGTTACAAATTTTAGTGACATCCTATACTGAGCTTGATGGTTGTTCAGGGGGGAAAAAAGCCATTTGATAGTCTTTTTTTTTGGCTGCACTATGCGGCATGCGGATCTTAATTGCCTGACCAGGGATTAAAACTGCACCCCCTGCAGTGGAAGCATGGAGTCTTAACCACTGGACCGCCAGGGAAGTCCCTTAGTCTTACATAGTCCCAGGCAAAGAATCCCAGACTTCTGAATATAACAGACCATGGGGGCAGTGGGAGGGCGAGGGGGGGCAGGGGGGCGGGGCAGGGGAGATTCAGAGTGGTGAGAGCATCCACAAAGGGATACCAGCTTTATAAACAAAGCAAGCAAACAAACAAAACAATAACAACAACAAAAAAACCCCACAAACATATAAATTGGAAGAAGATAATCTCGGAATATAGGGTGGTCATATAAAATTTAATAATTTAGCCTTATGATTCAACACATGGTCCTTATTTTCCTCATGTCATAAGCTGGCAAAAACTATCAAAGACTAGTGCTTATCCATCAGTGTTTATTCACACGCTCAAAGGCACACATGGGGCTTCTGGTTTGCATACCCAGAAATTGTAACATAGCATTTTGACCAGGGACGATGAGACTGAGTTCAGGCTGAGAACTCAGACTCAGGGCTGAGTTCTCACTAAGTCAGCTCACACACAGTCAAATCATTCATTTATCATCGGAGCACGAACATTTCCAGTGATTCAAAATTCATGTCCATTTTGTAATTTCTAGGAATGATCCCAAACAGAGAATCAGAGTGAATAGAAGCCAAGTGGGGTGAATAGGCTTGAAGAAAATTTCATTCAGGCTACAAAAAAAGTCTGTTGAATTCTTCCTAGCTTAGAAAAGAACATATGCTTTGTGTCTTGAATCCTTATGCTCATCTGATAATGTGTTTGTGTTTTGAGAGTGCTAGATTCATACTGTTTTCTGAGGTCTGCCTTCCTTATTGTATAGCTCTCCATCTATTGGCTAGAATATCATCTCAATACACAGGTAAGAAGAGCCAAATAAGAACTGTTAAATTTTTGTTAAAACCTCACTAGTATCTTAAGTCATTTTCAAGTTATAATTAATTTTATAATGGAATGCCTTTCAATATTCAAAATGTGTCATAAAAATAATGTTTTTAAAGATGTGATGGCAAGGGAACTTCCCTGGTGGTGCAGTGGTTAAGAATCCACCTGCCAATGCAGGGGACACGGGTTCAAGCCCTGGGCTGGGAAGATCCCACATGCTGCGGCACAGCTAGGCCCATGTGCCACAACTACTGAGCCTGCACTCTAGAGCCCATTAGCCACAACTACTGAAGCCCCGGTGCCTAGAGCCCGTGCTCTGCAACAAGAGAAACCACTTCAGTGAGAAGCCCATGCACCGCAACGAAGAGCAGCCCCCGCTTGCTGTAACTAGAGAAAGCCCACGCACAGCAACAAAGACCCAACATAGCCTAAATAAATAAATAAATAAAACATCATTTAAAAACCTTTGGTAAAAAGAAGATGTGATGGCAAGATTTATCCACCACAGTGGCCTATTCAAGAGAATGAAGATTACAGTGTCATTCTTTAACCTGTTCTGATGCTTCGTAGTTTGAAATACTGTTTTAGTCCTTTTTGAGCTAAAAACAGGACTTTCTGCACATGAAAAATTTTAAGGGAAGAGATGTTACAGTTTTATTATCTATGTTTAAAATTAATGATAATATGAATTTGATTAAAGCATAGGTTCTTTTCATGGTTCTAGGGAACCAGATGTTAAACAGTAAACTTATTTTAGCAACTTAGTTATTTTTAATTATTTATTTTAAGCATTATATTGTGTGTTTAATTTTAAATATAGTATACAAAAATACACACTCATAAAATACACACTCATAGGATCATAAGATTGTTATAGACTTAAGTGAATTATTTAATACATGTTACATTGCCTAGGACAGCTTGACATATAGTAATTTCTCAATTAGTGGTATTATTACATCTAAAGGTATAATTTATCCTACTAAAAATATTAAGTGAGCCTTTAAGAAAATGTGTATTTTCTTAGCAATATGTTCCCTTGCCTTATTTGAGAAATATAAACCTGTATTACAAAAAGCCTTTTCTTTCCTTTTAAAAATGTCACTTCTGCCTTTTGTAATAAGAATTATCAGAAAGGAGTCTTTAAACCTTGAATATATTAAATTTCTCTCTTTCCTGTTTTATTTATATGTATATATTTTATAGAATCAATAATTCTATAATAAAGACTAGAATATCATCACTATGAAAAATAATCTCACAGCTGATGTTTAGTTTCAATTATAGAATTCAGCTGCAAAGAAAAACTCGGACTAGGATGAAGACATTTGAAACAGGATATAAGTTATAGGGATGTTTGCAAGTTCTGTACCTTAAGCATGATTTCTTCCAGATAAGAATCACATAAGAAAGTTCTCACTAAATTATCACAAAATTTATCTTAGATATCTGAATGTATCTTTTTCTTAGAAAAAAATGTTTTTACTTAATATCTTGTGTATTCATTCTACTTTAGAAAGGGAAAAAAATCTAATAACTGTGTATTCCACTTCCTGAAGTAAGTTTAATGTTATTTTAGACATAACTTCTGTGAAAATAGAAAACACAAATCTGAAATTTTCTGAGTATTTAATTTTTTCTTTTGCCGCTTGGCGCGTGGGATCTTAGTTTTCTGACCAGGGATCTAACCCGTGCCCCCTGCATTGGAAGTGCGGAGTCTTAACCACTGGACCACCAGGGAAGTCCCCGAGTATTTAATTTTGATATCATAGGTATTTAGGGCTTTTGATTACTTTTATTAATTAATTAATTAATTAATTTATGGCTGTGTTGGGTCTTCGTTTCTGTGCGAGGGCTTCCTCTAGTTGCGGCAAGCGGGGGCCACTCTTCATCGCGGTGCGCGGGCCTCTCACTATCACGGCCTCTCTTGTTGCGGAGCACAGGCTCCAGACGCGCAGGCTCAGTAGTTGTGGCTCACGGACCTAGTTGCTCCGCGGCATGTGGGATCTTCCCAGACCAGGGCTCGAACCCATGTGCCCTGCATTGGCAGGCAGATTCTCAACCACTGCGCCACCAGGGAAGCCCTTGATTACTTTTAATTTTAAAATTTAAACCATGTGTCTTTCTGTGGTATCAGCAGTACCCAAAGGAAAGTGCCTGACTGAGGGAAATTTAATTGAACTATCTGAGAGCTATTTTCATTTTTTTTTTTTTTGGATTACTTTTTTTGTTTTTTTAAAGTACACCTGAATTATACATTATTTAATTTTTATTTATTTATTTATTTTTATTTTTGGCTGTGTTGGGTCTTCATTTCTGTGCGAGGGCTTTCTGTAGTTGTGGCAAGTGGGGGCCACTCTTCATCGCGGTGTGCGGGCCTCTCACTATCGTGGCCTGTCTTGTTGCGGAGCACAGACTCCAGACGCGCAGGCTCAGTAATTGTGGCTCACGGGCCCAGTTGCTCTGCGGCATGTGGGATCTTCCCAGACCAGGGTTCGAACCTGTGTCCCCTGCATTGGCAGGCAGATTCTCAACCACTGCGCCACCAGGGAAGCCCTGGATTACTTTTTTTAAAAAAATTAATTAATTAATTTATTTATGGCTGTGTTGGGTCTTCGTTGCTGCGTGCAGGCTTTCTCTAGTTGTGGCGAGCGGAGGCTACTCT
This sequence comes from Eschrichtius robustus, assembly GCF_028021215.1. NCBI lineage: Eukaryota > Metazoa > Chordata > Mammalia > Artiodactyla > Eschrichtiidae > Eschrichtius > Eschrichtius robustus. Next base: position 74,083,635 of record NC_090830.1, read on the forward strand.
TGTGGTGCGCAGGCTTCTCATTGAGGTGGCTTTTTTTGTTGCAGAGCATGGTCTCTAGGCATGTGGACTTCAGTAGTTGTGGCATGTGGGCTCAGTAGTTGTGGCTCACGGGCTGTAGAGTGCAGGCTCAGTAGTTGTGGCTCATGGGATTAGTTGCTCTGTGGCACGTGGGATCTTCTGAGACCAGGGCTCGAACCCGTGTCCCCTGCATTGGCAGGCGGGTTCTTAACCACTGAGCCACCAGGGAAGCCCTATTTTCATTACCTTTAAAAGGGGAACAGTAACTAATCCACACTGTTGTTTAGCAGATTACATAATTTTAAATTGACTGAATTTATCCCATCCAGAGTGGATGTTCAATAAATGATAGCTATCATCATCATGATTGTTTTTGTTATGGTTGTAATATAAAATAAAATCCTTTATAGAATATTGATGTGTTTAGATTTTTAGTTGCTTTTATTATTCGTTAAACTAGATTGTAAACCTCTTAAGCTTAGAGCAGCATTCAACTTTGTGTCTGCAGTCTTAATGTAATATCTTGTGCCTACAACTCAATAAATGTTGGTTTAATGAGTGATTGAATTAATGCATTTCATGGCCTAACCTTATTTAGTCAGTTAGGTCTGAAGTGTAGAAATTAATATAGTGACATCTGGGTATATAAGGGAAACTGTACTTTCTGAAATCATCAGGCCAGGCTTGAATAGTGTTGATAATGAATTGCTATGGAAATCAGGATATATATCTAATATCTTTATTTTAATTTGATTAATTGTTCTGTAAGTTTTATTTGAAAAAATCAAACCTACAGAAAAGTTGAAAGAATAACACATTGTACATCAATATTTTTTTTTTTTTTGCTGGATCATGCGACATTTTACCTATAAATGCTTCAGCATGCCTCTCCTTAACTGCAGTACAGTGATCACACTGAGGATAGTTAATGATTCAGAAGGTACTGTCCAGGGCTTCCCTGGTGGCACAGTGGTTGAGAATCTGCCTGCTAATGCAGGGGACGCGGGTTCGAGCCCTGGTCTGGGAGGATCCCACATGCCGCGGAGCAACTGGGCCCGTGAGCCACAACTACTGAGCCTACGCATCTGGAGCCTGTGCTCCGCAACAAGAGAGGCCGCGATAGTGAGAGGCCCGTGCACCGCGATGAAGAGTGGCCCCCGTTTGCCACAACTAGAGAAAGCCCTCGCACAGAAACGAAGACCCAACACAGCCAAAAATAAATAAATAAATTTATAAAAAAAAAAAAAAAAGAAGGTACTGTCCATTTAAAAAATCTTTTCCAGGGCTTCCCTGGTGGCGCAGTGGTTAAGAATCCACCTGCTAATGCAGGGGACACGGGTTCGAGCCCTGGTCCGGGAAGATCCCACATTAAAAAAAAAAAAAAAAAAAATCTTTTCCATCGTTCCCCCCTCTACCCCCCGCCCCAAATCCTTTTTAGCTGTTTCCTCCTGATCTAGCCTCTAATCTTAAATCATGTCTTGGATTTGGTTGTCTTGTCTCTTTGTTCTCCTTTTATTTGGTCTTACTATCATTTTGAGTGTGTGTGTGTGTTTATATAAATTTATTTATTTATTTATTTTCAGCTGCGTTGGGTCTTCTTTGTTGTGCGCAGGCTTTCTTTAGTTGCGTTGAGCAGGGGCTACTCTTCGTTGCAGTGCGCGGGCTTCTCATTGTGGCGGCTTCTCTTGTTGCGGAGCTCGGGCTCTAGGCGTTCGTGTTTCAGTAGTTGTGTCACGTGCGCTCTAGAGCACAGGCTCAGTAGTTGTGGCACACGGGCTTAGTTGCTCCACGGTATGTGGGATATTCCCGGACCAGGGCTTGAACCTGTGTCCCCTGCATTGGAAGGCAGATTCTTAACCATTGCACCACCAGGGAAGCCCGTGTGTGTGTTTCTTGATTGGTGATTTTGAACACTACTTCTCTTTCATTACATTTTTATAAAATGTTTTGATTTGAAGATCAAGCAATCTGGGTAAATTACAATAAATTTCAGGTGTCAGGTAGGTTGTACAATCTACATTTAACTGTTGGGGTCTTTGTCAGAGATTGTCCAATGCTTCCTGGATTGTATCCTAAATTCTTAATTAGAGGAGAGTAGCAGATTGAAAAAATAAATGTAGTTGGCTAAACTCAGAGATTAAGTTGACCTGCCCCATCTGTACCAGATAGTAGCAGGGAGTGGAAGAGAAAATGGATACCTTAATTATGGTTTCACTGAAATAAAGAAATGAAAAACAAATGAAGTAGGGGTGGGGAAGCACTTTCAGTACTATTGGCTTGAAGTCAGGGTATTGATGAACCTTATAAAAATCTGAATGTTATTTGCTGATTAAAATAAATAGAAGCTATTTCAAAATGTTGATTTTTGTCACTCTACATCCATGAAATCTAGTTTATGCCCTCACTTAATGGACAGGATAAAATAGCTGCAGTTTAGAATATTTCATCAGAAGTTTAATCCAGCTGTCCAGGGTTTACTTAAAGCCTCTGATATTTGATCACTTCATTAAAACAAGTTAGGAGGGCTTCCCTGGTGGCGCAGTGGTTAAGAATCCACCTGTCAATGCAGGGGACATGGGTTCGAGCCCTGGTCGGGAAGGTCTCACATGCCACGGACCAACTAAGCCTGTGCGCCACAACTACTGAGCCTGCGCTCTAGAGCCCGCGTTCCACAACTACTGAAGTCCGCTCACCTAGAGCCCGTGCTCCGCAACAAGAGAAGCCACCGCAAAGAGAAGCCTGCGTACTGTAACGAAGAGTAGCCCTTGCTTCCTGCAACTAGAGAAAGCCCGCGCGCAGCAAAAAAGACCCAACGCAGCCAAAAAAAAATAAAACCAAAAAAAACCCCAAACAAACAAGTTAGGACCATCAGAAAACTGAGTTATCTGGGCCACATTTCCTAAGATACTATGCATCATGACATACCATAGTTATGTAAGGGACAGGCTAACTTTTGCTCAGTCTAATTTCTAGTGAAAAATTGTCAAGATTAATTTATGTGCTGCCCATGGTCAGAAAAATGACAATATAAACAATGTGTTTTTCTATTTTGATTTTTGAGTCAGAAAACTCAAATTTGTCAGTCAAGCAGTGTAACATGCTCAACTACTAAATGAGAAAGCATCTTGTCTTCCTGCTTCATTCTTGTTAGCTTCATTAAAATTAAAAAAAAATTCTTTGACATAATTTCAAACAACAGAAAAGCTACAAGAGTAGTGCCAAGTATTCTCATATATCCCTCACCCAGTTTACCCATGTTAATATTTTATCATATTTGCTTTATCTCTCTCTCCTCATATGTAAATTTTTCCCCTTGAATTATTTGAGAGTAATTTCAGACCTGAGTTCTCTTTACCCATAAGTACTAAAGTGTCTATTTCCTACAAGCAAGGACCTCTTCTTGCATAACTATAGTACAATGATCAAAATCAGGAAATTAACATTGACACAATACTATTATTATCTACTGATCAGAATTCACTATTTGTCCTTAATAATGTAGAGCACATCAAAAGATAATCTCAGATTATGAATTTCATTCAGTTGTTCTGTCTCTTTAGTCTTATCAGTCTGACATTTTTCACAGAGTACAGGTCAGTTAGAATGTCTCTTAATTTGGGTTTATTTGATGTTTGCTCATGATTAGATTCACGTTATGCGTTTTTAACAAGAATGCCACAGAAGGGAGTTAGTGGGGTTTTGTTTTCCAGTGAATCATATCTGGAGGCACGTCATGTCAGTTTGTTCCATTATTACGATCTTTACATTGAAAACTTGGTTAATGTGGCATCTGCCAGGTTTCTCCTAAGTTACTCTTTTACCTTTTGCAGTTATTATCTCCTGTGGAGATACTTTAAAACTGTGTAAGCATTCTGTTACTTCTCATTGGTTTTTAGTATCCATCCATGTTTCTTGTCTGATGTAATTATGATGGGCTCCATTTTAAGCTAAACATTTTATTTTGTATTTTGCTACCTTTAAGGCATCTTGACTTTCCTTTGGGCATAGAAATGGCACATATTTTAAGTTTTAGAGATTAAATGAATAAAACTTTTAAGTAATAATGAAAAGTGCCTATAACTCTATTTAATGTCCTATTGCACAGTGTAGCCAAATGGTTAATTTTGGTTGAGAAAGTTGGACTCAGGTCACTGTGTGATAAAGTGGGTATAGTAAGGATCTGGGATGTTGAAAAAATGCAGGTATGAGGATGATGAGGCTGACTAGGCATAGAATTCCAAGAGAATGTGACTTAGACCTCATTCCTTCTTTATCTTGTCCTTTCCACTTTTATCTTCCCGGCAACCCTATCTTACCAAGAACTCAATGCAAAGGAAAGAAGCCTAACTCCGAGGAACTCAATGGAGACAAAGTAAAATAGAAGATAATCAGTCAAGCAGTGACAGCCTACTCCCTCCGTCTAGGACAAAGTAGCATTAAAGACAAGGAAAAAGATTTGTGTATGAGCCAGATAGGAAACAAATTACATTAAACATCTTTCAGGGTGTATATAAGTAACAAAACTCACAAAATTAACTCCAGGTGGCCTTTATAGGTTATCAGAATAGCAGCAAAAGCATACTAAAATCCTGTGTACAACTAGTGATCTGAGACAAACATCAAAGTGTAGTCAAAATTTTGTTGAGGAAGAAAATGCAAACATCAGTATGATTTAAGAGGAAATCCAATGAACTCATTTAAAAATAGTTTTAAATTACAAAAAAAAAAGAATAATCTTGAAAGGAATTCAAACAGAAGCGTATGAAGGAAAGGAAAAATGTTCTCCTTTATACTCATTGTCCCTCCCTTCGTTCATCCTCCTTATTCTCACATCTGAGGGGTATAACCTCTGAGTAGTTTTGTGGGTATTCTTCCAGATAAAGTCTGTATACATACCAGTGTAGCTATAGTTACATATATGTCGTGTATATATACAACTGCATCAACTCATTCTTTTTAAACAACAGCCTTATTTTTTGAAATGTACTTTATATACAGTGAAATATCCAGGTCTTAAATATATTACTCAACCAGTTTTCATGAATGCACAGAAAGACACCAATCTTTTCTGTCATCTCAGCCCCTCTTCCTAGTCAACCTGCTCCCCCGCCAGGCAACTACTGATTTGATTTCTATCACTTTAGGTTGGTTTTGCCTTTTCTGTAATTTTTTACATATGGAATTTTATGGAATATACTTTTGGGGGGATTCAGCTTCTTTGACTCAGGACTAGGTAGGTAGATGGTTTTGAACATCCTTAGTTGTTTTTTTTTTTTTTAATTTATTTATTTTTAGCTGCATTGGGTCTTTGTTGCTGTGCGCAGTCTTTCTCTAGTTGTGTCGAGTGGGGGCTACTCTTTGTTGTGGCGCGCTGGCTTCTCATTGTGGTGGCTTCTCTTGTTGCAGAGCACGGGCTCTAGGCGCGCGGGCTTCAGTAGTTGTGGTACACAGGCTCAATAGTTGTGGCTCGCAGGCTCTAGAGCACAGGCTCAGTAGTTGTGGCGCACAGGCTTAGTTGCTCCACGGCATGTGGGATCTTCCCGGACCAGGGCTCGAACCTGTGTCCCCTGCATTGGCAGGCGGATTCTTAGCCACTGCGCCACCAGGGTAGCCCCATCCTTAGTTTTTGTTTTTGTTTTTGTTGGGTTTTTTTAACAGCCTTATTGAGATATAATCTTATACTACCCAATTCACTTATTTAAAGTATACAATTCAGTGGCTTTTAGTATATTCACAGTCGTGCATGGATCACCACAATCAATTTTAGAACATTTTCATTATCCCCCGAAATAACCTATTTCATAGAAATAGGATCATATAAAACGTGGTACTTTGTCAAGAGGCTTTTTTCATTTAACATAATGTTTTCAAGTTTCATCCATGTTGCAGCATGTATTCTTCCTTCCTTCTTTCCTTCATTCCTTCCTTCTTTCCTGAATAATATTCCATTGCATGTATACAGCACATTTTACTTACCCAGTCACCATTTGATGGCCATTTGTGTTGTTTCCACTTTTTGGCTCTTGTGAAAAATGCTGATATAGTCATTAACATACAAGTTTTTTTGTGTAGACATGTTTTAATTTCTCTTGGGTATATGCCTAGGAGTGGATTGCTGCGCCATATATTAACTCTGTGTTTAACTCTTAGAGGAACTGCCAGTGTATGAGAGGTCCAATTTCTCTACATTCTGACCAACACATTCTTATACAAGTGCTTTTTCTGGGTGTGAACATGTATTTTTCATTTATCTTGGATAAATAGGAATTGAATTGCCTGTAGGGTAGGTGTATGTTTAATATTTTATCAATCTTCCAGTGAAATTAAGGGAATATTAGTTGCTCCACATCTTCTCCAACATTTGGTGTGTCAATTGTTTCATTTAGTCATTCTAATGATAGCTTTGTTCTTGTTAATTGTTACCCATTAAATGGCTCTATAATAACTGCTTTAACTTATTTTTATTTTTTTTAATTTTTATTTATTTATTTATTTTTAACTTTTATTTATTTATTTATTTATGGCTGTGTTGGGTCTTCGTTTCTGTGCGAGGGCTTTCTCTAGTCATGGCAAGTGGGGGCCACTCTTCATCGCGGTGCGTGGGCCTCTCACCATCGCGCTCTCTCGTTGCGGAGCACAGGCTCCAGACACACAGGCTCAGTAGTTGTGGCTCACGGGCCTAGTTGCTCCGCGGCATGTGGGATCTTCCCAGACCAGGGCTCGAACCCGTGTCGCCTGCATTGGCAGGCAGACTCTCAACCACTGCGCCACCAGGGAAGCCCCTTTTAACTTATTTTTGAATAATATTCTATATATTACCTAAAATAGTAGCATTATCAATTAGAATAACATTTTCAGGAAAATACTATTGTTCAGGAGAATTAATTGGCTTCTAGTTTTTCATCATTATAATTATTGCTAAAGTAAACATACTGGACTGAACACAGATTTTTAAAAAATATTATATAATCTCTGAGCATGTCATATAACATTAAGCCTGTAATAACAATATGAAGAAGAATAAAGTTAAAAGTGAGGTGAGATTTTTTTTTTATTCTAAGGGTTTGTGTTTAATTTTGGTAACTGTAGAGAGGAAACAGAATTTATCTTGTAGTTTGCCATTTATTTGCCTTTAATCTTTAGATTAAAGCATAGATGGAACATAGAGAAGAGGAATTAAAGTTCAGGATGTTTCATGATAGCATAAAAACTTCATACTTGGACCAACGATGACGTCTGATGGGAAAAAGAAAAAACAAAACAAAGCAAAACAAAGCATCATACTTTGTCTAAAAAGAGTTCAGATTTCTAATTAAGGTAGATGACATCCTATAATACTGACAGTAGTTGGAAATAAGAGCACCTAAATACCATCGGTGAGGTTTATGATGTCATGGAGAATGAAGGAGGTGCCCGGAAGTTTAAAATAAAGGAAAAAACTTACTAAGTGATCAGCTTCACAAAAGAAGAAATATAAATGTCCAAGAAATAATTTTTAAATGGTCAGCCTCTATAATAATTTGAAAAACATACATTATTATAAGATATCTTTTTTTTCCATATGAATTTGGAAAGGTAAAAACACAATTAGCAAATAAGGAAAATGTGAGTTGAAATGGGACAATCTTGGAACTCTGTGAGAAAATAAATTGGTACTGTCTTTCTGGAGAGCAGTTTGGATAGTTTTGAAAGTGTGAGTGCCTACTTCAGTCTAAAGAAAGGTAGAGAGCTTCAACAATGTATTTTTCAAGTGAAAAAAATTAGGTTACAAAATGACATATGGTGTAGATCTCATTTTTGTTTTAAAAATATAGTGCATCAAATATAATATACTTATATACATAAAAAGGAATCTGGCAGACTACATACTAGTTTTTCCTGGGTAGATGATATGGAGTCTTTCCTCTGGTTTTCCTTATCTATGTCTGCTGGGTTTTGTTTGTTTGTTTGTTTTCTGTTCTGAGAATGTAATAAAGGCAAATAAATTTCTAATTAAAATTTAAAAACACAAACCCTAGGAAATATAAAAAAGAGGGGATATATGTATATGTATAACTGATTCACTTTGCTATACAGCAGAAACTAACACAACATTGTAAAGCAACTATACGCCAATAAAAATTAAAACAGAAAACAAAAAAAAACCCAAAAAACAAAAACACAAACCCTAATATTATGATTAAAAAGCAGAGTGATCAGCACAGTGAACATTGTGAAAGCCATTCCTTCTGTGTGAAAGTTCCAATTAAGCTTTGAGAGGGGACAGGGATCTTTGGGAAAGGGGAATGGGCTCTAGACTATGATAGGTATATATTTTTTGACTTTTTATTTGGATATCATTTTTAATTTATAAAAACATTGCAAAAATAGTACAAGAATTTCATTTTATCCTTTACCCAACATTCCCAAATGTTAACATCTTATATCACCATAGTTCCGTGATCAAAACCATATCATTGGACTTCCCTGGTGGTCCAGTGGTTAGGGCTCCGCGCTTCCACTGCAGGGGGCATGGGTTTGATCGCTGGCCGGGGAATGAAGATCCCGCATGCCAGGCAGCATGACCAAAAAACCCAAAAACAAACTAGGTCATTAACATTGACACAATACTACTACCAATTCTAAAGACCTATTTCAAATTTGGCCAATTTCCCCACTAATGTTCTTTTTTCAGTGCAGGATTTAATTTTGATCCCTCATTGCATTTAGTTGTCAGGTCTCTTTAGTCTCCAAACTGTAGTAATTCCTCAGTATTTTGAAGTCTTTTATGACTTTGGCACTTTTGAAGAATTCTGGTCAGTTATTGTGTAGGATGTTCCTCAAGTTGGGTTTGTTTGATGCTCCCTCATGATTAAATTTAGGATATGTACTTCTGGCAAAAATCTACAGAAGCAGTGTACCTTTCTCAGATATCTTATCAGGTGTCATATTTGAGTTCACATTCTTCACTTGCCTTAACTGCAAATATCCTGTTTTCCATCATGTTTTTACCCACTAATTTTAGCATCCATAGGTAATTCTTTTTGTTTCTTATTTTCTTTTTCTTTCTTTCTCTTTCTTTCTTTTTCTTTCTTTCTTTCTTCTCTTCTTTCTTTCTTTCTTTCTTTCTTTCTTTCTTTCTTTCTTTCTTTCTTTCTTTCTTTCTTTCTTTCTTTTCTTCCTTCCTTCCTTCTTTCCTCCCTCCCTCCCTCCCTCCCTTCCTTCTTTCTTTCTTTCCTTATTTCTTTCTTGCTGGCTGTGCCGAGTGGTATGCGGGATCTTAGTTCCCCGACCAGGGATGGAACCCATGCCCCTGAATTGGGAGCTCAGAGTCTTAACCACTGGACCACCAAGGAAGTGCCCCATGGATAATTATTGCCTCCAACAATTATTAATATTGTGCTTACCAAGTGGTCATTTTCTATTTCCACAATTCCTCTCCATCTATTAATGGGAACTCCACTGCAAAGAAGCACTGTCCCTCTTCTCCAACTTATTTATTCATTCAATTATTTATTACATCAATATGGACTCACACTGTTTATTTTATTCTGTGGACTATAATCCATCACTGCTAGATAAATGAAGGATTAGGGGAGACTTGCCCTGTTGGGTTCCAAGGAAAAAGTGGGACAGATGGGTGAGGGGTGGGACAAAACAGCACACTGGACTGTTTGCAGGTAGTTTCTTGTTACTTTGAGTACTTAAGCAGAGGTTGATGGATTGCTTAACAGAGGTAATGCAGAGATAGTTCATGCCTGGCATCACTCCATGCCCTTGAAGGTCTCTTCTAACCTTGAGATCCTCTCAGCAGCTTAAGCAGAAAACACAGATGGCCACTTTATAACTTACTTAGCCACTAAGCTTGTGCAGTAAGGGTTTTATATCAGAGCATGTTTAGCCCCTGGTGTATCTGTCCCATAATTAATAAAACCCAGCCGGCACCGCAGGCAAAGGGTAAGGTGTATAGAACTTCAGTGTAAATAATCTAAAAATGCCAGACCTGACAGATTCCACTATTTTTTTGTAGCTCAATTCTCACTTCTTAGAACTAAACATTATGATGTGTAAGTTTATTTCAAGGTGACCTCTTCTTGGGATGTGTAAAGGAGATTATTGCATTTGCTAGTATAGTTGTGTTTCCTAGTACCGAGTACATTGCTTTATGATTTGTTGCCTAATGCCACTTCAAATCCTTTTTCATCACTTCTTCAGAATTTCAGCTTTGGATTTATTCCCCTCCAGAGATTTCCATATTTATCTGATGAATTCTATACTTGTCTTTATTTCCATGATACTTCCTTGAAGCAACATAATTATTTTAGCAAAATTATTTTTCTATTTTGTATTTATTTATTTATTTTACTAAAATCAAACTTTATTTTGATTGAAACATTTTTAAAAATTATTTTTTTCGGGCTTCCCTAGTGGCACAGTGGTTGGGAGTCTGCCTGCCAATGCAGGGGACACGGGTTCGAGCCCTGGTCTGGGAAGATCCCGCATGCCGCGGAGCGACTAAGCCCGTGAGCTGCAACTACTGAGCCTGCGCGTCTGGAGCCTGTGCTCCGCAACGGAAGAGGCCGCGACGGTGAGAGGCCCGCGCACCGCGATGAAGAGTGGCCCCTGCTCACCGCAACTGGAGAAAGCCCTCGCACAGAAACGAAGACCCAACACAGCCAAAAATAAATATAAATAAATAAATAAATAAATTTATAAAAAACAAAAAAACAAAAACAAACAAACAAACAAAAATTATTTTTTTCCATTCTTCATTGAGGTATAATTGACACATAACACTATATAAGGTTAAGGTGTACACTGTGATGATTTGATATATGTCTTTTTTTTTTTTTTTTTAATTTATGGCTGTGTTGGGTCTTCCTTGCTGTGCGTGGGCTTTCTCTAGTTGTGTCGAATGGGGGCTACTCTTCGTTGCGGTGCGCAGGCCTCTCATTGCGGTGGCTTCTCTTTCTGTGGAGCACGGGCTCTAGGTGCGCAGGCTTCAGTAGTTGTAGCCTGTGGGCTCAGTAGTTGTGGCTCCCAGGCTCTAGAGCACAGGCTCAGTAGTTGTGGCACATGGGCTTAGTTGTTCCGTGGCTTGTGGGATCTTGCCAGACCAGGGCTCCAACCCATGTCTCCTGCATTGGCAGGCAGATTCTTAACCACTGCACCACCAGGGAAGTCCTTGAGATATGTGTATGTTGTGAAATGATGATCACATTTTTATGTTCTTTTGGAATGTCACTGAAATTTTCTTCCCTTTTAGTCGCTTGTAGCATTAGTCTCATTTATTACTGGCCCACATTTTGCTTTTTGCTGTGTTTTTAAATTAATTGTTAGTTAAAAGGTCTTAGATATTATTTGAATCTCTACTATCCAAGTACTGCTCACCCCTGGCAAGGGTCCTTTGTTTACCATATTTAATCCAGCTTTTAGTCCCTCTGATTGCTCATCCCCAAGCTGATTGGTTTGAATCAGTTTTGCAAGTAAAATACCAAGAGACCTTGTTGGAATTGCTTCATTATCAATGCCCAAATGTATAACATCTGCTGAGTTTTTTTCCTGCCTGGAGTCTTGTGTTCTCAAAACTCTTACTAGTTTCCACAGTTGTCATCTCATTTGTTAGCAAGCATCAAAGTGGTTTAGGAACAGGCCACAAAAGTCTAGCTGGCAGCTTTCCAGAGAGGTGCAGAATAGAGGTAATTTAGGGTCAGGTTGTAACTTTGTAATTTTTAAAAGAGAGGTGAGAAAAATTCAGTGTTAGCAAAAAGCCCTCAGTGTTCACAGACTAGGAAACCATTTTGTTTCTATTTTTGTTTATTTTTATTAAAAGCCTTACATTCAGCTGTCAGTCTTTACAACCAAATTCAGTGTATGATATTAAAATTCAATGATATCCTATTTTATTATATAACACCAGTCTTTTGGGAACTGTGAAATTCAGAATCTTCTTTCTGATTTATGACTTTATTCTTGTCGTCCTTTTCCTTTATTTGATTTATATTCCATGATGTTTAAGATGTTTGTGAGGAATTAAAAAGTAATGGAGGCCCAGATTTGAATTTGTCTGTTTATAATTGTTAAAGAAATACTTAAAAGGAAGGGGGAAAATGCAGTGCCCTCCTCTGTATGATTATAATGACTTCTAATTTTTTTTTTTTGGTAATGCCTACATATTTTTTGTAATGCCTTCATTTTCATCTGTGGCATTTTGTTTGCACTATGAAGTACATGAAACAATGGTGGCAACTCATGTGCTGGTGTTTTATTTCAAATAATGTGAGTCCAAGCAGATGATATTCTAGACACTTACTAAGTATCTTTTCCTTTAATTGTAAATTTATTTATTGTGGACTATTAGCCTCCTCCAACTCACCCAGCTGGACAGTATTAACAGTTGTCTAATATTCTTTCAGATCTTTTTTTTAAAATATATTTATTTATTTATTTGGTTGTGCTGTGTCTTAGTTGTGCAGGCAGGCTCCTTAGTTGCGGCTCATGGGCTCCTTAGTTGTGGCACGTGGGCTCCTTAGTTGTGGCATGTGAACTCTTAGTTGTGGCATGCATGTGCAATCTAGTTCCCTGACCAGGGATCAAACCCGGGCCCCCCTATATTGGGAGCTTGGAATCTTAACCACTGTGCCACCGGGGAAGTCCCTTTCAGATCTCCTTTGTTACATATATAAGTACATAAAGAGAATGGTATCATACTATAATATATTTTGCCATATACTTTTTAAAACTTTTTTTTGAGTTCTGAAATAATACATACAGAGTGTGTGTAAGATGTTTGTGTAGTTCAGAATTATTACAGGAACACTCAATCACCAGTCAAGTGGTTAAGAAATAGAATATTGCCAATACTGCAACCATCTGTGCATATCCTTCTACCATCTCATCATCCTACCAACCCCCAAGAGGAAATTTCTCTCCTGCCCTTAGGATAATCATTTCTTTGTTCTTCTATATAAAGTTTTATCATTCCTGTATTCATCTTCGATAGTATAGTTCTTAAGGGTAAATTTCTATAGGATAAATACCTAGGAGGGAGGAGGCATGTAGTTAAAGCAATTTTTTTTTCTCTTGCTTAAAATTTTTATTTTTTTCTCATTACAAAAACAATCATGTTTATTATAAAGTTATTTGACATCATTATACAAATTAAACACTACAGAAATGTATGATATAAAAAAATGAAAGTAACCAGTAACTAATCCCATACCAAATAATATACATTTGGTTTATGTTCCTATGACTACACTAACATTTATTATTATTTTATAAAAATTAGATTGTATTATATTACTTTTTTGAGGCTTCATTCTTTTCATATTAACTTTACGTACTTCTTTTCGGGTCCCGGTAAGTAGATTTCTATCATAATTTTAATAGATTGAGAAATATGGATTTAAGAGTACTATTTAAAGACATAAAGGGAATCAGTCATAAAATTAGAGTGTATGTCTTTTAAATTAATAGAGGAAAAGAGAAAAAAAAAGAAAAATAACCCATTTAGCAAAAAACCTGCCTGCACCAAACATGTATTATTACAATAAATGCTTATGAAATATAGTCCCCATCTAGAAGAAATGCCACAGATTGTATAAATAAAACAAAATCTAAATTAAATGATATATTGTCCACAATAGACACTCCTAAAAGCAACGTGAATTGAAACGCAAAGGATGGGCAAAAAATATTCCAGAGAAATGTAAACAAAAATAGAATGTACTTCTAGGTGTAAATTGAAAATTTTTGATAGTTATTGCCCTCTAAATTTAAACTTGAACCAAGAGCATCAAGTTTATCACCTCTAAATATTATCAATCTTTATTCTTTGTCAGTCTGACATTTTTAAGTGATTACATTATTTTCATTTTAAGATTATTACTGAGATTTTTTTTCAGCCTTATTGAGGTATAATTGGCAAATAGAGGGAATTCCCTGGCGGTCCAGTGGTTAGGACTCTGTGCTTCCACTGCTGGGGGCGCAGGTTCAATCCCTGGTCAGTGAACTAGGATCCCACAAGCCACGCAGCCGGGCCAAAAAAAAAAAAAAAAAATTGACAAATAGATTTGTAAGCTATTTAAAGTGTACATTGTGAACGTATTCCCTACATTGAGTTAATTAGCACATCCATAACCTCACAGATTTACCTTTCTTAGTGAGAACATTTAAGTTATACTGTCTTATCAAATTTCAATTATACAGTACAGTGTTATCAACTAGAGTTACCATGTTATGCATTAGAAACTCAGACCTTATTCATCCTATAACTGAAAGTTTGCACCCTTTTACCAACCGCTCCCTATTTCCCTCACTGCCCCCAGCTCCTGGCAATCACTTTTTTACTCTCTGTTTCTGTGAGTTTGCCTTTTTGTTGTTTTTTTTTAAGATTCCACATATATGTGATACCACGCAATGTTTCTCTTTCTCTGTCTAATGTATTTCACTTAGCATAATGGCATTAGGTTGATCCATGTTGTTGCAAATTCAGGATTTCCTTCTTTTTAAAGACAATAAAATCCCATTGTATATATATCCCACATTTTCTTTACCCAGTACCCATTCATCAGTGGACAGACACTTAGGTTGTTTCCTTACCTTGGCTCTTATAAAGAATGCTGCTACTTCATTTGAGGCACTATCTCATTGTGGTTTTTTGTTTTTTTTTTTGGCTGTGTTGGGTCTTTGTTGCCGCACATGGGCTTTCTCTAGTTGCCGTGAGAGGGGCTACTCTTCATTGCGGTGCACGGGCTTCTCATTGCGGTGGCTTCTCCTGTTGTCGAGCACGGGCTCTAGGCGCGTGGGCTTCAGTAGTTGCAGCTCGAGGGCTCTAGAGCGCGGGCTCAGTAGTTGTGGCACACGGGCTTAGTTGCTCTGCGGCATGTGGGATCTTCCCGGACCAGGGCTCGAACCCGTGTCCTCCCCTGCATTGGCAGGTGGATTCTTAACCACTACGCCACCACGGATGTCCTCATTGTGGTTTTGATTTGTATTTCCTTAATGATTAATGATCAAGGCACATTTTCATGTACCTGTTGGCCATCTGTATGTCTTCTTGGGGAAAATGTCCATTTAGGTCCTTAATTTTTATTTCTTTATTATTAATGGGAGGAAACTTTTCTTTCATAGAAAGTTTATTAATACTGAAATTTGGTAGATTTGGTTTTCTGAATTTTATTTCAATTTTTTGTGTAATTAGAATTTTTTCAACCTTTATAATAAAGGTAACAGGTGCTGGTTGAAAAAAATAATAAAATAGCAAAGTGCTGAAAGATAAACGTTCTCTGTTTTCTTTGTACCCTCCTCTCTATCTCATACTTCACAGCAGTAACCTCATGACTAGGTTGTGTATTTTTTCAGATGTTTTAAATCTACACTTACATAGATACCTCTCTCCAGCACTCCCCACATACACATGGAGGACTGTATCACATGTAATTTTTCAGCTGTTCTTTTAATGCTATGTTTTGAACCTTTCGCCATTTCAGTGCATGCTATTTTAATGGCTACCTAGAATTCCATTGTATAGACATATCATACCGTACTTGATTCACCCAGTCCTGTATTCTTTTGAAATATTTCTTATGATGCAGCTCAATCAAGCCTTACATAAATATTCTCATATTTTTTTACTCTTAGTAAAGAAAAATCTAAAAATATTTTAAAATTATTACTTTTAATAAAAAGGGAAAGATAAAGAGAAATTTCCATCATTGTAAATTATCTACAGGAATAAGAGGAAAAAAGGACAACTCATGATGGGAATTTTGATTAGTGTGTAGTACCTCTTAGCTTCATGACTCTGCCTGTAAGTGCTTATCTTGGTTTCTCTTCCTGACTTTCCAAAACTGAGTCATGCATTAAGAGAGGAATTAGATGGAAAAAGACCAGAGCTGTGGTTAAGGAGAAGGGTGTTGTATCCAGACTCAGTGGTGGGTGACAAAGTCGATGCTAGATCCTGGAGACTGTTTTGCAAGAGGCAAGAAAAGAGTAGAACAAGGGCATCTAAAATAGCTTTTCCTAACCAATCCTGCTATTTAATGTGTCTGGTTCCAAAAGAGCCACATTCTGAAAAGAAGTATTGGAAAAGTTGACATTTAGAAAAGAGAAGGACTCTATTCCTTTATTCTAAAATAATATTTACAAATGCAGAGTTGGCAGATCTCCCCAGATTAAGCCACTGTGCAATACCTGTTTCTTCTTTATTTTAAAATCATTTGTGCGTTTGGGCTTCTCATCTCTGTGGCTTCTCTTGTTGCAGAGCACGGGCTCTAGGCACACGGGCTTCAGTAGTTGTGGCACGCAGGCTCAGTAGTTGTGGCACATGGGCTTAGTTGCTCCGTGGCATGTGGGATCTTCCTGGACCAGGGCTCGAACCCATGTCCCCTGCATTGGCAGGAGGATTCTTAACCACTGTGCCATCAGGGAAGTCCCAACATCCAACTTTTTAAATGAAAATTTTCAAGCACAAAACAAGTTGAGAGGATAATGCAGTGAACACCACAGTACCCATTATCTCAATTCAATAATTGTCTTTTGGTATGTGTATTAACCATTGGAAAGTTGTAGGTATCATCCTTAAGGTTAAATCTCTTAAGAACATTGTGCACAATCATACCGTTATTACCATTTCCTAGTATTATCTAATATCTAGCCTATATTTTGATTTCTTCCCCAAATAAAGCACACATATTTGAGTCTAGAGGACAGCCACCAAGATCTGTCCTCTGGGGACTAAAGTCCAAAATGAGGAGACAGCATTGCAAACAAATGAGTAAGTGCAATCAATTGATGTGATAAATATCTGTGCAGAGATAGTACAGAAAGGAGTGTTCAGTTTTATCTGAGTGAGGGCAGAAGGATAAGAAATACTTGATTCTACCAGCTGGGGGATTGTTAAGAAATACTTGAATCTACCAGCTGGGGGATTGTTAAGAAATACTTGATTCCACTGCTCACCTTTCCTCTAGTTCTCTAGAGGTGAATTGGCGCTTTAGAGGCAAATTGGATGGGGGAGGGTTGAATGACCAAAGAGCTTTCTATGTTGAAGCTGCTACTTGAGAAAAGATGAAGCTGCTTAAAATAGCCCAGAGGAAGCAGGGCTGGGGGCAGGGCTGGTGTGGGGAATACTGTTGTACAAGATGGTCTGTAAACTTTGGCCAGGGCTAGAACTGGAGGCCTTGCTTTGCTTGCTGGACTGAAAAATGTGAATTTTGCTCTTGGGATTAGTGGTTCCCACTTTCCTTTACCAGGCTACTCTCTGAATATTTATGGGGTTTTTAGCTTCAGACCTAAGGGAGCCATGCAGGGGTTAGTTTAGAATCTGTGGTTTTCTAAAACCCACTTGGGTGATGTTGATGTTTAGCCAGGTGGTGTGGAATACAGCCTAAAGCAATGAGATTTGCATTTAAAATGAATTCCATAAATAACTGCATTGTCTAATAACTTGAAATTTGGATAGGACAACTGAGAAACTGACTTTGTGATTTTATTTTAATTAATTTCAAATTGAAAACTGAAGCAAAGTGAAGTATTTTCCCATTAAATACAACTTTATTTTGGTACCACTACATTTTACTTTAACCATTGAATATTTAGCACTGAATTGTGATTCATTAAGTATAAAATATACACTAAATTTCATAGGTTTTATATAAAAAAGTAAAATATCTGATGATTTTTATATTAATTCCATGTTGAAATAATGTGTTTGATATGGTGGCTTTAATAGAAATATATTATAATTTATTTCACGTGCTTCTTTGTACCTAAAGAAAATACCTCCTAAAAACTTTAAAATGATTTCTGTAGTCCACATTGTACTTCCATTGGACAGTGCTTCCTTAGAAGAATATGAAGGTTTGGGAGTGCTACATTCTGGAAGCCAATCCCAATTCTGAGATTAATCTACTAAGGGTACAAGATGAAAGATTAGGTTCTGAAAATGTTTGTTATCTAACACCCATTAGAATGTGAAGCCACTGCAATGAGAAAGAAGCTCAGGGTGCAGCAACGAAGACCCAGTGCAGCCAAAAATAAATAAAAATTAAAAAAAAAAAAAGAGTTGGTACCTTTTCTCTCCTATTAACCATACCTAGAGCATGTTATGGGTACTCCATAAATGTGTTGAATGAATATACTGAGGCACGGCAGTAGGAATGGGGAACGCAGGGATAAATGGAAGAGATTTTTAAGTAATAAGATCCATCGAACTTTGTGGCTGAATTTGGGTCTTGAACTAGGAGGCTTCTTAGTAGACTCATGGATCATTAGGTGGATTTGGGGGTTAAAGCAGGCCCCAAGGACAAGGTAATTCATTAACTTTTAGATGTGCTTCCGTTTTTGTTTTTTTTTTTAAAGGTTAGTTTCTTTTTTTTTAAAATTTATACATTTTATTTATTCATTTTTGGCTGCGTCGGGTCTTAGTTGCATGCGGGCTTTCTCTAGTTGCGGCGAGCAAGGGCTACTCTTCATTGCGGTGCATGGGCTTCGTATTGCGGTGGCTTCTCTTGTTGCGGAGCACGGGCTCTAGGCACATGGGCTTCAGTAGTTGTGGCACACAGGCTCAGGAATTGTGGCTCACAGGCTTAGTTGCTCTGCAGCATGTGGGATCTTCCCAGACCAGAGTTTGAACCCGTGTCCCCTGCAGGCGGATTCTTAACCACTGTGCCACCAGGAAAGCCCCAAGATGTGGTTCAGTTTTAATTGCCAGGTGAAGAAGTCCAGTTGGTGGATGACTGAATTTGACATTCAGGAGAAATATCTTGTCTTGTGAGAATTAACAGCAAATAAGCGTAGACTGAAGGGCAAGTATGTGGATAAATGGGCAATTGGAGATGAGGCAAAGGGAGACACTATTGTTTATAAGTGGGCAGAGAAGCCAGCCAGGGAGACTGAAATGATGGACAGAGAATTGAAGGGAGGATCTTAAGTGAGAAATGGTATCAAAAGATATTCTGCAAGTCCACTGAATTTGGTATTGGACTACACTGGTGAATCTTGGGTAGTTTCAGTGAGGTGGTGGGTGCAGAAGCCTAATTACAATGGGTTGAAGAGTGCAGGATAGATAGGGTGATTGCAGTTTGGAGGAGTTCTTTGTAAAACAGGACAGTGAGGTAGGGTGGGAGCTAAATATTTCTGGAGGATTTCGTTTTCTTAAAATAGAAAATATTTAAATTTGTTATAGCCTGTGGGGAAGGAGGTAGATGGGAAAGATTTACAGATCTTTGGCTCCAGAATGCTCTCTGATTTTTCTGTTAGGAATGTGTAAATACCTCTGTGCAAATCATCACCAGCTAAGTGCTGAATAAATACTCAGTATTCTTGAAGATTATATTCTTATTGTTAGAAAGTCTAAACTGAAATAGGTATATTTTCTTCAGAGGAACACCTTGGAGGAAGGGAGTAGAGACCCAAAGCCACATGGGCGATGTGGAAAGAACTAAAAGCTGAAACCTGTCTTGGTGCCTTGTAGGATCATGAATTAACTAGTTATCTGATGGCCTTCTGGAGGGAGTTAGGTGAGGCATGGTCCTTGAATATTATCTTTGATTGAGGGAGCATTCCAGGTGGGGTGACTTGATAGAAGCCAAACCCTAATGGAAAACAGGATTACAAATCTCCTGAAATCTTGAGGAGCATTTAAGTGCCATTAACAAAAAAAAAAAAAAAAGAGAGAAAGAAAAAAAAAGTGCATGTAAACTGCATTTGTAAAGAACTAATGTGATTGGATTAAATAATCTGTAATTTGTATGTCATTCTTTTGTTTTTTAAATTAATATGGCAATTCATATTGGGGTACTATTTAATACCAAGAAGTTTTCAACGAATTTTAGTCTCCTAATTATATGAAACTAACAATTTTTTTAAACTACTTTAAGTTAATTTCTTTTTTTTTAACATTTTTATTGGAGTATAATTGCTTTACAATGGTGTGTTAGTTTCTGTTGTATAACAAAGTGAATCAGCTATACATATACATATATCGTCATACCTCCTCCCTCTTGCGTCTGCCTCCCACCCTCCCTATCCCACCCCTCTAGGTGAACACAAAGCACCGAGCTGATCTCCCTGTGCTATGCAGCTACTTCCCACTAGCTATCTATTTTACATTTGGTAGTGTATATATGTCCATGCCACTCTCTCACTTCGTCCCAGCTTACCCTTCCCCCTCCCCGTGTCCTCATGTCCATTCTCTGCATCTGTGTCTTTATTCCTGTCTTGCCCCTAGGTTCTTCAGAACCTTTTTTTTTTTTTTTTTAAGATTCCATATATATGTGTTAGCTTACGGTATTTGTTTTTCTCTTTCTGACTTACTTCACTGTGTATGACAGTCTCTAGGTCCATCCACTTCACTACAATTAACTCAATTTCATTTCTTTTTATGGCTAACATTCCATTGTATATATGTGCCACATCTTGTTTATCCATTCATCTGTCGATGGACACTTAGGTTGATTCCATGTCCTGGCTATTGTAAATAGAGCTGCAATGAACACTGTGGAACATGACTCTTTGAATTATGGTTTTCTCAGGGTATATGCCCAGTAGTGGGATTGCTGGGTCATATGGTAGTTCTATTTTTAGTTTTTTAAGGAACCTCCATACTGTTCTCCATAGTGGCTGTATCAATTTACATTCCTGTCAACAGTGCAAGAGGGTTTCCTTTTCTCCACACCCTCTCCAGCATTTATTGTTTGTAGATTTTTTTGATGATGGCCATTCTGACTGGTGTGACGTGATACCTCACTGCACTTTTGATTTGCATTTCTCTAATGATTAGTGATGTTGAGCATCCTTTCATGTGTTTGTTGGCAGTCTGTATATCTTCTTTGGAGAAATGTCTATTTAGGTCTTCTGCCCATTTTTTGATTGGTTTGTTTGTTTTTTTTGATATTGAGCTTCATGAGCTGCTTGTATATTTTGGAGATTAATCCTTTGTCAGTTGATTCGTTTGCAAATATTTTCTCCCATTCTGAGGGTTGTCTTTTCATCTTGTTTATGGTTTCCTTTGCTGTGCAAAGCTTTTAAGTTTCATTAGGTCCCATTTGTTTATTTTTGTTTTTATTTCCATTTCTCTAGGAGGTGGGTCAAAAAGGATCTTGCTGTGATTTATGTCATAGAGTGTTCCGCCTACATTTTCCTCTAAGAGTTTTATAGTGTCTGGCCTTATATTTAGGACTTTAATCCATTTTGAGTTTATTTTTGTGTATGGTGTTAGGGAATGTTCTAATTTCATTTTTTTACATGTATCTGTCCAGTTTTCCCAGCACCACTTATTGAAGAGGCTGTCTATTCTCCATTGTATAGTCTTGCCTCCTTTATCAAAGATAAGGTGACCATATGTGTGTGGGTTTATCTCTGGGCTTTCTATCCTGTTCCATTGATCTATATTTCTGTTTTTGTGCCAGTACCATACTGTCTTGATTACTGTAGCTTTGTAGTATAGTCTGAAGTCAGGGACCCTGGTTCCTCCAGCTCCGTTTTTCTTTCTCAAGATTGCCTTGGCTATTTGGGGTCTTTTGTGTTTCCATACAAATTGTGAAATTTTTTGTTCTAGTTCTGTGAAAAATGCCATTGGTAGTTTGATAGGGATTGCGCTGAGTCTGTAGATTGCTTTGGGTAGTATAATCATTTTCACAATGTTGATTCTTCCAATCCAAGAACATGGTATATCTCTCCATCTGTTTGTATCATCTTTAATTCCTTTCATCAGTGTCTTACAGTTTTCTGCATACAGGTCTTTTGTCTCCTTAGGTAGGTTTATTCCTAGGTATTTTATTCTTTTTGTTGCAATGGTAAATGGGAGTGTTTCCTTAATTTCTCCTTCAGATTTTTCATCATTAGTGTATAGGAATGCAAGAGATTTCTGTGCATTAATTTTGTATCCTGATGCTTTACCAAATTCATTGATTAGCTCAAGTAGTTTTTGGTAGCATCTTTAGGATTCTCTATGTATAGTATCATGTCATCTACAAACAGTGACAATTTTCCTTCTTTTCTGATTCGGATTTCTTTTATTTCTTTTTCTTTTCCGATTGTTGTGGCTAATACTTCCAAAACTATGTTGAATAATAGTGGTGAGAGTGGCAACCTTGTCTTTTTCCTCATCTTAGTGGAAATGGTTTCAGTTTTTCACTATTGAGAATGATGTTCACTGTGGGTTTGTCATATATGGCCTTTATTATGTTGAGGTAAGTTCCCTCTATGCCTACTTTCTGGAGGGTTTTTATCATAAATGGGTGTTGAATTTTGTCAAAAGCTTTTTCTGCATCTATTGAGATGATCATACTGTTTTTCTCCTTCAATTTGTTAATATGGTTTATCACGTTGATTGATTTGCATATATTGAAGAATCCTTGCATTCCTGGGATAAACCCCACTTGATCCTGGTGTATGATCCTTTTAATGTGCTGTTGGATTCTGTTTGCTAGTATTTTGTTGAGGATTTTTGCATCTTTGTTCATCAGTGATATTAGCCTGTAGTTTTCTTTTTTTGTGATATCTTTGTCTGGTTTTGGTATCAGGGTGATGGTGGCCTCGTAGAATGAGTTTGGGGGTGTTCCTCCCTCTGCTATATTTTGGAAGAGATTGAGAAGGATAGGTGTTAGCTTTTCTCTCAATGTTTGATAGAATTTGCCTGTGAAGCCATCTGGTCCTGGGCTTTTGTTTGTTGGAAGATTTTTAATCACAGTTTCAATTTCAGTGCTTGTGATTCGTCTGTTTATATTCTCTCTTTCTTCCTGGTGCAGTCTCAGAAGGTTGTGCTTGTCTAAGAACTTGTCCATTTCTTCCAGGTTGTCCATTTTATTGGCATACAGTTGCTTGTAGTAACCTCTCATGATCCTTTGTATTTCTGCAGTGTCAGAAACTAACAATTTTGAGGAAAAAGTTATGCTAGAAGGTAAAACATCTCAGGGTTATCCAGAAGTAAAGAGGGTTATAAGCCAAGGAACATTTGCGGGAGGAAATAGACAGTGACCTCCGACTGCTTCCTTAAGAACTAGATTCTAAATTGTGTTCCAATTTTACTCCTTTCCGTAATAACTTTGTGTGAACCCAGTGTGCATATACTGAATTTGGAGATTAAGTTATGATATTTTGAATAGGAATGCTGTACTGCTACAACTCACAAACAGATGAATAAAAGTAGGCCTAAGAGAAAAACAGATACTGTATGCTAATGAATATATATGGAAGTTTAAAAATTGGTACTGATTAACCTAGTGGCAGGGCAGGAATAAAGACACCGATGTAGAGAACAGAATTGAGGGCACAGGGAGGGAAGGGGAAGCTGGGATGAAGTGAGAGTAGCATTGACATATATACACTACCAAATGTAAAATGGGTGGCTAGTGGGAAACTGCTGCATAGCACAAGGAGATCAACTCGATGCTTTGTGAGGACCTAGAGGGATGGGATAGGGAGGGTGGGAGGGAGGCTCAAGAGGGAGGGCATATGGGGATATATGTATACATATAGCTGATTCACTTTGTTATACAGCAGAAACTAAGACAACATTGTAAAGCAATTATACTCCAATAAAGATGTGAAGAAAAAAAAAAAAAGTAGGCCAGTCAGTTCAGAAAGATAATTCCCACAATCTAACAAAGGGAACTTCCATAGGAACTGTGTTGTTCTTTTTAGTTCTAAGCATCTATGGCAATCTTAGTTCAGTAAGCATTAGTAAATATTAGTAAGTAAAGGGATTTGTTTTAAATGTTAATACTTGCTTGCTGCTGACACGATTATTTTTAGGACAGTGCATTTGGTTAAACACTAGGACCTTGTGACTAACACTAGGACATCTCTAAAGAGACATTTGGTTTGAATTTTGGCTCAGAGCATTGATCTGACTTTGGCTAGTGACTTAACCTTATCAGAACCTTCCTTGTTAGAAGACTGGAGAAGTGAATACTTTTTTTTTTTTTTTTGGCTGCGCCACACAGCTTGTGGGATCTCAGTTCCCCAGCCAGGAATTGAACCTGGCCCCTGGCAGTGAGAGCACAGTGAGTCCTGAGCACTGTACCGCCAGGGAATTCCTGTAAATACATTTATCTCAGTAGGAAAAGTAAATGAGATAATTCATATAAAGTACTTATAATGATGCCTGGCAAGCAGTACATGCTCAATACATAAGTAATAGCTATTAATAAATATTCTTTTCTTAATTGTGGATTTGAGACTGGAATTACTGAGTTTTTGCCGTATATTGAAGGACATGTAGAAAAAGAACTACCTAATATGTATTTTTCCCTTAAATAGTTCGTTTCTACACATAAGATCCAACACTTATAAATGTGTATAAATAAGTTGTTTGATTTAATCCCCACAATAAACCTTTTCAGTAAGTGCTATTACTAGTCTTGATTTATCTTTTTTAAATTTATTTTTTATTGAAGTAGAGTTGAATTACAATGTTGTGTTAATTACTGTGTACAGCAGAGTGACTCAGTTATACATATATATATACATTCGTTTTCATATTCTTTTCCATTACAGTTTATCACAAGGTATTGAATATAGCTCCCTGTGCTATACAGTAGGGATTTATCTTTTTTTAAATAATTTTTTTAAATCCTGAGAAATTATTATTATTATTATTATTTTTAAATTGAAGTATAGTTGATTTATAATATCGTGTTACTTTTAGGTATATAGCACAGCAATTCAGGTATATATATATATATGAATATATATATAACACACACACATATTCTTTTTCAGATTCTTTTGCCTTATAGGTTATTAAAAAATATTGAGTATAATTCCGTGTGCTATATAGTAGGTCCTTGTTGGTTATCTATTTTATGTATAGTAGTGTGTATAAGTTAATCCCATAGTCTTGATTTATCTTAAGGAAACTGAGGCTCAAAGAGCAAGGACTCGCTCTATGCCATGTGGTTGGTAAGCAGTGGGAGAGTCACCGGTTTGATTCTAGTAAAGCTCACATTATGAAAAATGTATGAAACAGTTAAGGTACATAAAAAGTGTAAAGAATAATAACTGGGGACTTCCCTGGAGGTCCAGTGGTTAAAACTCCGCACTTTCAATGCAGGGGGCGTGAGTTTGATCCCTGGTCGGGGAACTGTGATCCCACATGCCATGAGGTGTGGCCAAAAAAAAAAAAAAAATACACTGAACATGAGAGTTGGTTATTAACTTTAAGCATGGATAGGATTGTTCATGAAAAGTGTGAAGAACAAAAAGGCAGTGGGTTTTGACTTAGAATCCTCTAAGGAATGGGCTCAGGGGGACACACCCACAACCAAGGGACAGACACGCGGGAGTGAGGCTCCAGGGGAGACCTAGATTATAGTTTCAGTTGAGAATCTCCTTGGGGATCCACAAAAGAGCAGGTTAGGTCTATAATATTTAAGGAATGATTGGATTTGGCAGTTGAGAACTCTATAAATGAGTTATAACCTTGGGGGATAACTACTTAAGATATTTGAATCAGGAGGGAATTTGAGGGATGATAGCTTGAGGCAGATTTGGGGTCTGACAGGCTTTTTGTCTTTTGTTGTTACATGAATTAACCCATTTATTGTAGGCTAGCAATGTTACAGATGGTGGACCTTCCACTGGTCTTACAGTTCCTTCGGTCAGATTTTATAGCGATGGTAAGAGCCGTTCTGTAGGTCTAGGCATCACCTGCAAGCTTTTCAGGAACCACGGCACCATATCCCCAAAGCTCATCTCTTCATTTTGGTTTTGCCACCAGAGAAGCAAGTGTGCTTGGCGTGCTGGCTGATTTCAGTTTTCTTCACCATCTTCCTGAGGGAGGCAGCATAATGGGCCCGTATTTACCAACAATCCTGACCTTAGTGCTTTTAGCATTGTCACCACAAACTAGGTCTGAGCCCAGAGAGTGGGTTTTTATCTTTTTGACTGGGAATAAATTATACTGGCTCTTAGCTCCAGAGGAAGAGGTCTAGGACAAGGTCATCTGTGACTAGAGAGGTTTAGCTCTTAGGTCAGTTTTGTATACATTTGGAACTAATCTGCAATTAAGTTGGTTTTTGATTAAATAGAAGTTGTCCCTCCCTTTAGTAACTCTCCTCCTTTGCCCCACCCCCAAGTTTAAAGGAATTACTTTGGATACTAAGACCCTGTGGCCAAATGAGGGTGGAGTTTTTGTTTGGGGATAAGAATAAAAACATTAGAAAAGCTGTCTGGATCTGGTGTCTGGATCTGACTGAGAGAATTGAGAAACATCTGAAGTTTCTGCCATGGCTCCTATTCGGCACAAGCTTGGAAAAGCCGTAAGGCGGTATGGCAATGAGGTAGGGCAGGTGGGGACGCGTGCTGACCTAGTTCCTTAGACTCCCCCTCTCCTGGCTGACCCAGCCCTGCCTTTCTATGGCCTTTGAACCCCTCACTGGCTGGCTCTAGGCAACCTGGAGAAACAGATATTAGAGGCAAAGCTCAGAGAATGTTAGGGCTACAAAACTTGGTCGGGCAGGTATTCCCTTTTTATGCCTAAAAAAAGGAAAAAGAGAGCTTAATGGCTGGGATTCTGGAGTAGGTAATTTCACTGCTATAGGAAAATAAGGTAGCTTTTTGCAGGTCCCCTTTGAAGGAGGATATTTTTGGTGTATGTGTGTTAAATGTTTATTTTAGACTCTCCTTAGGCGGATCTTTGATGAGTAGCTGGTTCATCTTTACTTTTGACTTAAATTTGGTTTTGTTATCAAGCGTTGTGGTGAGCATTGTATGGTGGTAGGTTGCAGAGCAGGGCTGACCTCCATGCTTCTTTTTAGGGAATGTGGGAGGGAAAATACAGTATTAGGCATGATTGTGTCATCTTTTTTTTTTTAATTTTTATTTTTTTTACTTTTTTTATTTTTATTTATTTATTTATTTATTTATGGTTGGGTCTTCGTTTCTGTGCGAGGGCTTTCTCTAGTTGCGGCGAGCGGGGGCCACTCTTCATCGCGGTGCGCGGGCCTCTCACTATCGCGGCCTCTCTTATTGCGGAGCACAGGCTCCAGACGCGCAGGCTCAGTAGTTGTGGCTCATGGGCCCAGTTGCTCCGCTGCATGTGGGATCTTCCCAGACCAGGGCTCGAACCCGTGTCCCCTGCATTGGCAGGCAGATTCTCAACCACTGCGCCACCAGGGAAGCCCTGATTGTGTCATCTTAAAGTCAAAATTAATGGAGGCCCCAGCGGTTCTCCCTCAAAATTTTCTCCAAGCTCTCAATTTTCAGGTTGAGAACGTAGATTTTGAAGGTGTCACTTCTGATTAGGAATAAATGCGCTGTGGGCTGCTCCTCCTGTTCTACATGTTTTTAAAATTGTTTTTTACTCTGAGGGGGTTTATATTGGTAGTGGGGCGGGGTGAAAAAATCTTAGATATTACAAGGGGGCCACAGTACGTAAACAGATACCCACAATATCTGTGGTATTAAGATCTCACGGGGAGGGCTATTAGGGAAAAAAATGTCTTAAAAGACTCCTGCAGGGACTTCCCTGGCGGTCCAGTGATTATAAGACTCAGCGCTTCCACTGCAGGGCAGGGGTGGGGTGGGGTGGGGGGCGTGTTAGATCCCTGGTTGGGGAACTAAGATCCCACATGCCCACGGGGCGGCCAAAAAATAAAAAAAAACTAAGACTCCTGCAGTAAGGGATGAAAAACAATGAAAAGAAAGTTGAGAAACACAGTGATCTACCTGTGTAGTAAAGGTCATAGTCTTGTAAGACCACGTCTCTGAACATGCTTCGAAAGTCTTTATTTTTTCATGTGATCTGGGTACCTGTTTCTTTTTTTTTTTTTAATTAATTAATTAATTTGTTTGTTTGTTTTATTTTTGGCTGTATTGGGCCTTTATTGCGGTGCGTGGGCTTCTCATTGCAGTGGCTTCTCTCGTTGTGCAGCACGGGCTCTAGGCGTGAGGGCCTCAGTAGTTGTGGCGCACGGGCTCAGTTGCTCCGTGGCACGTGGGATCTTCCCGGCCAGGGCTTGAACCCGTGTCCCCTGCATTGGCAGGCAGATTCTTAACCACTGCGCCACTAGGGAAGCCCCCTGGGCACCTGTTTCTTGATACAGGACATGCAGCATGTAAGGAATGTGAGTGTGTGCTGGGAGGAGCTACAGTCAGATCTGGTCCATAGGGCAGGGTCATTTCAGAATAAAATACACCTTTGCTCAGTGTCATTTGAGCTCCTTCAAGAGTGGGTGTAAGAGTATCCTGATGACAGGAATGTGGAAAAATGACAAAATGGAGGGGGCCTGGGAACTATTGGACCCAGATCTGATCTAAGGAGTTCAACATTCCTGTTAGTTCAGAGTGCAAACAACCTATAATCTTGAAATGGGTATAGAGTGGAAGACAGACAACTAGGGGACTTTTAATCACTTACTGTCTTGTAAACTGTACCCTTGGGCCCTTTTGGAGTAGCAGAGGACAGCAGTGCGACCGGAGGGGGAGGGGGTTGGAGGAGGAGGAGAAGAGACACAAACACAGGTGGGTAGGTGGCATGAGTTTGGTGTCCCCAGAGTGTACATGAAACTCGCAGGGATAAAACAGCCACCATTCCAATATTCTTGAAACACTTCACTTCCTTCAGAGAGTTGGCTTCTCTTTAGAGATAGGTGTTAACAATAATAATTTGAGATTCAAGATGGATATTCAGGAAATACACTACACCTAAGCAGATTAAATGTCAATAAAATCTTCATTAAAAAAATGTAGCCACTGGGGCCTGTTTCGAGTAGTATTCTGGATTAGTGCTCTCAGTGGTGTCATGGAGACAGCTCCTTCCAGCTTACTAGATGTGTGCATTTCTTCCCAACTCTTGCTCAGGTGGGCACACTGATAGTTTACAATCTACCGTGGTGGGTGTATTTACACCACAAAAATTGGCCAACCCTACAAAACAGGGCTTCCTCCCCACCACTTCCCAAGTTGATTGTTAAACATTTAACAGAATACCACTGAGTACAGTTTCTATAACACAAATGTTGACAGTTGTATGTACCCTTCCTGAAATATCTTAAACAAATATTAGCAAATACATATGTACTCTGCACTCTTCCTTTTGCTCTAATTTGTTTGTAATTTGATACTACATAAACTATTCTGCATTTAGGTTTTTTCACTTAACTGTACTCTAGAAATCTTTCCATAGAGTGCTTTGTCAATTTTGGTTTAATTTTAAAGGAAACACATTAAAAAGTCAAAACAGTATTTAATCAGATCTGGGTCTAAATAGTTCCCAGGCCCCCTTGCTGTTTTCTCACTGTTAGGTATTGCTTCTAAACTCTTCCTATTCAGCATTAGTTTCTTTTGTATTCTTCCATAGTTTCTTTTCTTTTCTTTTTTTTTTTTTTGGCTGAGTTTTATGGTTTTATTAACACAAACAAAATGTGCACATGAGCTGTCTATTCATTTTCTTTGCTGAGCAGCCTGGCGTTGGGATTGGTGATTCTGATGGCCAGCTGGGCTGCTCTTTCCACAATGGCTTTTTGGTTC
Organism: Eschrichtius robustus; assembly: GCF_028021215.1. Taxonomy (NCBI): domain Eukaryota; kingdom Metazoa; phylum Chordata; class Mammalia; order Artiodactyla; family Eschrichtiidae; genus Eschrichtius; species Eschrichtius robustus. Next base: position 74,113,113 of record NC_090830.1, read on the forward strand.
TTGGAGGAGAGGTTGTGAGCAATCTCAGCATAGTAAGCTTTGTTGCACATCAGCCTCACTTCAAGCTCCTTGACCAGGTGGACCAGGAACTTCCGGAAGCTGCTGGGCAGCATGTGCTTTGTTTTCTTGTTGCTCCCGTTACTGATGTTGGGCATCAAGACCTGGCCCTTGAATCTCCTGCGCACCCTGTTGTCAATGCCTCTGGGTTTCCACCAGTTCTGCTTAATTTTGACATATTGGTCTGACTGGTGCCGGATGAATTTCTTGGTCCTCTTTTTGATGACCTTGGGCTTCACGGGGGGGCGGGGGGGGGGGTCTGAGGGCAGCCATGATGCCGAGTTGGAGACGGCTGCCACCTCCGAAGGCAGTGCTGAGGAAGAGCTGTATTCTTCCAGAGTTTCTTTATGCAAATATGAATGTGTATATTATTTCTTTTTATACAAAAAGAAATATTTCATATACAAGTCCTATATATTTTTTTTAAATTTTTATTTATTTATTTATTTATGGCTGTGTTGGGTCTTCGTTTCTGTGCGAGGGGGCTTTCTCTAGTTGCGGCAAGCGGGGGCCACTCTTCATCGCGGTGCGCGGGCCTCTCACTATCGCGGCCTCTTTTACTGCGGAGCACACGCTCCAGACGCGCAGGCTCATTGCTCCGCGGCATGTGGGATCTTCCCAGACCAGGGCTCGAACCCGTGTCCCCTGCATTGGCAGGCAGATTCTCAACCACTGTGCCACCAGGGAAGCCCCTATATATTTTTTTTAATTAATTAATTTTTATTTTTGGCTGTTTTTTTTGGGTCTTTGTTGCTGTGTGCGGGCTTTCTCTAGTTGCGGTGAGCAAGGGCTACTCTTCGTTGCGGTGCGGGGGCTTCTCACTGTGGTTGCTTCTCTTGTTGCGGAGCACGGGCTCTAGGTGTGCGGGCTTCAGTAGTTGTGGCACACGGGCTCAGTAGTTGTGGTTCGTGGGCTGTAGAGCGCAGGCTCAGTAGTTGTGGCCCACAGGCTTAGTTGCTCCGCGGCATGTGGGATCTTCCCAGACCAGGGCTGGAACCCCTGTCCCCTGCATTGGCAGGCGGATTCTTAACCACTGCGCCACCAGGGAAGTCCCTATCATCCTTTTTTATAGTTGCAAGGCATTATATAGCTGTATCACAATTGAATTAGTCTGCTACAGATGGACACTGGGATATTTTCAGCTATTTGTTAAAATATACAAAGCTGTTAAAAAGTAATTATATGCAGGTATAACTAAGATAAATTTCAAACTGCTGTATTAAAGTTGCACTTAATTTTGATAATTAATTATTGCCAAATTGCCCTAGGAGTAATTGCATAGGGGTTGCACCATTTTGTACTTCCACCAACATTATATGAATGTTTATCTCCCTACAGCTTGCCCAAGGGTCTAGGTGGTCAAACTTTTTCATTGTTATTCTGATAAATGAAAAATGTTATCTGTGTCATTTTAATTTGCATTTCTTTTGATGTTGAGCACCTTTTCACAGTGTCTTCATCAGGGTTGTATGAAGATTAAGTGAGTTACTGCAAGTAAGGAATATATTAGAATACAGCTAACTTTTTTTGAATTATAACTATTGTAATGAAATTGTGCTCTCTCAGTGATAGCTCATCATCACTGTGCTCTTGAGTCATTATCTCATCTAATTCCCATCACAATCATATATGATCTCTTAGAAGGAAGAAACTATAGTTTAGGCTAAGTAGCATCTCCTGGCTCACACAATTCCTAAGGATTGCTCTCTTCCCCATCTTAGTGTTCAAGATTAACCAGTAATAGCACATAGGTTAGTTTCTTTTCAACACTTTTATTTAAAAACAAACCTATGTATAGTTTGTTTAGATGTATGTATACTTTATTTAGATGTATCTATTTAAATAAGTTGATTTTATGTATTTTAAAAAATTGAGGTATAGTTTATTTAAAATATTATATATTATAGTTATATATAAAATATTTATATATAAAATATTATATAATTGTATGTTATAGTTTCAGGTATACAACATAGTGATTCAAATTTTTTATATAGATTATATACTCCATTTAAAGTTATTATAAAATATTGGTTACATTCCCTGTGCTGTACACTAGATCCTTATAACGTATTTATTTTATACATAGTAGTTGATACGTCTTAATTCCCTACCCCTATCTTGACCCTTCCCCCTTTCCTCTCCCCACTGATAACCACTGGTTTATTCTCTACATCTGGGATTCTGTTTCTGTTTTGTTATACTCATTCATTTGTTTTATTTTTCAGATATCACATATAAGTGATATCATACAGTATTTGTCTTTCTCTGTCTGACTTATTTCACTAAGAATAATATTCTCCAAGTCCATCCATGTTGTTGCAAATGGCAAAATTTCATTCCTTTTTATGGTTGAGTAGTATTCCATCGTATATAATATACCACATCTTCTTTATCCATTCATCTGTTGATGAACACTTAGTTTGCCTCCATATCTTGGCTATTTAAATAATCCTGCTGTGAACATTTGGGTACATGTATCTTTTTGAATTAGTGTTTTCATTTTCTTTAGATATACCTAGGAGTGGAATCACTGAATCATATGGTAGTTCTATTTTTAGTTTGTTGAGGAACCTCCATACTGTTTTCCACAGTGGCTGCACCAATTTATATTCCTATCAACAGTGTACGAAGGTTCCCTTTTCTCCATATCCTCACCAACATTTGTTACATGTGGTCATCTTGATGATAGCCATTCTGATGTGAGGTGATATCTTGTTGTGGTTTTGATTTGCATTTCTCTGAAGATTAGTGATGTTGAACATCTTTTCATGTGCCTTTTAGCCATCATATATCTTCAGAAAAATGTCCGTTCAAATCTTCTCAGCATTTTTTAATTGCCTGCTTTTTTTTTATATTGAGTTGTATGAGCTGTTTATGTATTTTGAATACTAACCCTTTATTGGTCATATCATTTGCAAATATTTTCTCCCATTTAGTAGGTTGTCTTTTCATTCTGTTGATGGTTTCGTTTGCTGTGCAAAGCTTTTAAATTTAATTAGATTCCATTTGTTTATTTTTACTTTTGTTTCTTTTGTTTTAGGAGACAGATCCAAAAAATAATGCTGTGACTTATTTCAAAGGGTGTCTGCCTATGTTTTCTTCTAGGAGTTTTATGGTTTCAGGTCTTACATTTTGTTCTTTAATCCACTTTGTGTTCATTTTTATATGTGGTGTCAGAAAATTTCTAATTTCATTCTCTTACATGTAGCTGTCCAGCTTTCCCAAGCACCACCTATTGAAGAGACTATCTTTTCCCCATTGTATATTCCTGCCTTCTTTGTTGTAGATTGACCATAAGTACATGGGTTTATTTCTGGACTCTCTATTCTGTTCCATTGATCTATGGATCTATTTTTGTGCCAGTACTATACTCTTTTGATTACTGTAGCTATATAGTATAGTCTAAAGTTAGGCAGTATGATACGTCTAGTTCTGTTCTTTGTTCTCAAGATTGTTTGGGCTATTCAGGGTCCTTTGTGTTTTCATACAAAAAATTATTTGGTAATTTTGATTTGGTATTTTGATAGGGATTGCATTGAATCTGTAGATTGCCTTGGATAGTATGGTCATTTAAAAAATACTAATTCTTCCAATCCGTGAACGTGGTATATCTTTCCATCTGTTTGTGTCAGCTTCAATTTCTTTCATTAATGTCTTATAGTTTTCTGAGTACAGGTCTTTTACCTCCTTAGTTAGAGTTATTCCTAGGTATTTTATTCTTTTTGATGGCATTGTTTCCTTAATTTCTCTTTCTGATGGTTTGTTGTTAGTGTATAGATATGCAAGAGATTTTTGTATATTAATTTTCTGTCCTGCAACTTTACCAAGTTCATTGATGAGCTCTTATAGTTTTTGGTAATTTTTTAGAATTTTCTATGTATGGTATCATATCATCTGCAAACAGTGACAGTTTTACTACTTCTTTTCCAATTTGGATTGCTTTTATTTCTTCTTCTTGTCTTATTGCTATGACTAGGACTTCCAATACTATGTTGAATAAAAGTAGCAAGATGGGCATCCTTGTCTTGTTCCTGATCTTACAGGAGATGCTTTCAGCTTTTCACCATTGAGTATGATGTTAGCTGTGGGCTTATGGCTTATCATAATGGCCTTTATTATTTTGAGTTGTGTTCCCTCTATACCCACTTTGTGGTGAGTACGTTATTTGGATGTATCTATTTTTTTGTTGTTGTTTTTTGACCATGCTGCACAGCTTGAGGCATCTTAGTTACCTAAACCTGGGGCCCTGGCAGTGAAAGCGCCGAGTCCTATCCACTGGACTGCCAGGGAATTCCATATTTTCTTAAAGTTTAGTTTTATAGTTAGCAGAGTGTAGGACATGTTTTCATGTATTTATAAACTTGTGATACCCAGTGTTTTTTTAAAACTACATGAGATATAACTTAATAATAAAAGTCAATTTTTTTTCTAATATGTATACCAAGTATGTTCTATTACCTGCTTTGTCTTTGAAAAATGCAGGAGATCAAAGAATAAAACTATTGAAACAGCAGTCCAAGGGATCTAGATTGAGTAGGAAAACAAGAAAATCAGAAGATGCAAAATGAACTGTGAATAGGTAGGGTGGTCTGGAAACTAGAGGGTACCATAAAGTAAAGATCTTTAGCACTATCAGAATTCTTGGAAGCACATTTTTATTTTTATCTTACTTTATTTTATATATATATATATTTTATATCTTTATTGGAGTATAATTGCTTTACAATGTTGAGCTAGTTTCTGCTGTACAACAAAGTGAATCAGCTATATGTATACATATATCCCCATATCCCCTCCCTCTTGAGCCTCCCTCCCACCCTCCCTATCCCATCCCTCTAGGTCCTCACAAAGCATCGAGTTGATCTCCCTGTGCCATGCAGCAGCTTCCCAATAGCCATCCACTTTACATTTGGTAGTGTATATGTGTCAGTGCTATATTCTCTTACTTCGTCCCAGCTTCCCCTTCTGCTCGTGTCCTCAAGTCCATTCTCTACGTCTGTGTCTTTATTCCTGCCCTGCCACTAGGTTCATCAGTACCGTTTTTTTTTAGATTCCATATATGTGCTTTGGCATACAGTATTTTTCTTTCTTTTTCTGACTTACTTCACTCTGTATGGCAGACTCTAGGTCCATCCACCTCATTACAAATAACTCACTTTCATTCCTTTTTATGGCTGAGTGGTATTCAATTGTAGATACGTGCCACATCTTCTTTATTCATTCATCTGGCAATGGACACTTAGGTTGGAAGCACATTTTAAAAAATTGAAGTTTAGCTGATTTACAATTTGTGTTAGTTACAGGTGTCCAGCAAAGTGATTCAGTTATACATATTTATATACATATTCCTTTTCAGATTCTTTTCCATTATAGGTTATTACAAGATATTGAATATAGTTCCCTGTGCTATACAGTAGGTCCTTGTTGTTTATCTATTTTATGTATAGTAATGTGTATCCGTTAATCCTGAACTCCTAATTTTTCCCTCCCCCCCTTTCCCGTTTGGTAACCATAAGTTTGTTTTCTGTGTTGGTCAGTTGCTTTTAAATTAAGCTCATTAATTAATGAGACTGTCTTATGCTTTTAGTACATAAATTTTAAAAGGACCTCAAGATTGTCTCTGTAGGGGAATGTATAGTCCAGTGTGTTCAGATATGCATACCTATAAAATTAAAAGCTTCAAGTAAAAAAAAATAAAATTCCCCTTTACTTTAATTCTATTTCACAGTGGTAACTATTATTAACATTTTAGGTTTATACTACCCCCTTTTTTTCTGTGCTAGACCAATTTGTGTGTGTGTGTGTGTGTGTTTGGCTGTGCCGCAAGGCTTGTGGGTTGTTAGTTCCCAGAGCAGGGATCAAACCCCGGCCACAGGAGTGAAAGTGCTGAGTCCTAACCACTGCACTGCCAGGGAATTCCCAGTGTTCATGTGTTTTAAATGAAAAGGGATGATAATGTCACATGTGCGTCTTATTTTGGTTAATGATATACTAAGAATATTGATACATAGAGTAATGGCTACACATTTTTCACATTATGATTATATGAGTTTATTTCATACTTTCTCTACTATAAATGTTATGTTGTATTATGATTTGCTTACACACATTTCTACTTTTTTAGTTTTGCAATTTGGATGGATAAAAACATGACATTTATTTTCACTTGCTTGTCTTCTAGTAAAGTTGAGCAGCTTTTGATCCTTTTGATTTCCACCTAAGTGAATTGCATATGCCTATTCTTTCCTCACTAATCTATTGAGTCATTTTCCTTCTTAATTTGTTGGAGCTCTTTTTCATTAAGAATGGTAACTCTTTATATGTATTACGAATATTTTCCCAGTCTGTCACTTGACTTTTCAATTTATTTTTGGCAATATTTCTTCTACCTTTATAAGTAGGTACGCATATCAGGAAATAAATACATTTTACATCACGATTCAATGCACAAACACATACATAAAAATTTATATGATAATACTTATCTTTACTAAATGTAGTGTACACATTTTTCTTTAATATTCCATTAAAAAACACTTGTCACAAAGCATGATATCGGTATGGGGACTCATAGGTTGTGATCAGCAATTTGAAAAGCATATTATGGTGTCTTTGCCTTTAAGATTGTTAATATCATATGTAGTCAAAGAATTCTATCTTTTCTTCTATGGCTTATCACTTTTTGCTCTTGCTTTGGAAGATTTTTCCTACTTTCTAAATTTTCTTATTCTTACATCTTTTTATATTTACATTATTAATGTATCTGGAATTTTTTTTGCATATTATGAGATAGGAATCAAACTTCCCTCATCATTATTAAGAAATTAAGGGACTTCCCTGGTGGCGCAGTGGTTAAGAATCCGCCTGCCACTGCAGGGGACACGGGTTCGAGCCCTGGTCTGGGAAGATCCCACATGCCATGGAGCAGCTAAGCCCGTGCGCTACAACTACTGAGCCTGCACTCTGGAGCCCGTGAGCCACAACTACTGAGCCTGTGTGCCACAACTACTGAAGTCTGTGCGCCTGGAGCCCATGCTCCGCAACAAGAGAAGCCACTGCAATGAGAAGCCCGCGCACCACAGCAAAGAGTAGCCCCCACTCGCAGCAACTAGAGAAAGCCTGCATGCAGCAACAAAGACCCAACGCAGCCAAAAATAAATAAATGAATAATAAATAAATTTTCTAAAAAAGATTAAAAAAAAGAAATTAATACTTTCTCTACTGCTTATAAATGCCGCGTTTTAATAATAAATTATTAAAATATTTTAAAATTTAGTCTGTTAATTTGTTTAGCTACCCTGCATGTTAAACTTATTGTTCCTTTTAATATTAAAAATATTATAATACTGCTCTTTTTTTAAAAATCAGCTATTATTTCATTTAGTTTTACAAAGTTGTTATTTAAATGTAATATAGAAAAATGTGTATATGATAATTGTATATTTTGATGACTTTTGACAAACTGAACATAGCCTATGTAACCTGTACCCTGATTAAGAAATTAGGGGACTTCCCTAGTGGTCTAGTGGTAATGCGCCTTACAATGCAGGGACATGGGTTCGATCCTTGGTGAGGGAACTAAGATCACACATGCTGCAGGGCAACTAAGCCTGCATGCTGCAACTACTGAGCTCGTGCACTCACTCTGGAGCCTGTGCGCCACAACTAGAGAAGAGAAAACCCCCACGCCACAGCTAGAGAGAAGCCCGCGCACCACAACGAAGAGCCCCAGCGCCACATCGAAAGATCCTGCATGCCTCGGCGAAGATCCCGCATGCCACAACTAAGACCCGATGCAGCCAAAAATAAAAATAAGTAAATAAATAATAAATCTTTTTAAAAAGCCACAGTTAAAAAAAAAAGAAATTAGATATGGCCCTTCTGAAATCTGATTCTCTTTTTCAGTCGATACTCCTGGTTTTTCTTTGGAGTCAGTTACATAATCATCATTCAGTAGGAAGTCTCCTAATTTTTTATATTTAGATTTTACTGTCTTCAAGGCATTGACTAGAGCATCCAGAGTGACGTTAAATATTATAGAGGTTATTTTCTATTTGCTCCTGACCGAAATGTCCCCTATTGTCTCCTCCTGTGGTATAATTTTGGATGAGCTGTTTCAAGGTTTAAAAAAATAGGGATTAGAGGGGGGAATAATGATTCCTTAATGGGTACAGTGTTTCTATTAGGGGTGATGAAAATGTTCTGGAATTAGAGGTGATTGTTGCACAACACTGTGAATAAAATCAGAATTACACAATTTCAAATGGTAAAATGATGAATTTTATTTTATGGGAACTTCATCTCAAGAAATTACTTATTTTTTATTTTTTTAATTTTTATAAATTTATTTATTTATTTTTGGCTGTGTTGGGTCTTCGTTTCTGTGCGAGGGCTTTCTCTACTTGTGGCGAGCGGGGGCCAGTCTTCATGGCGGTGCGCGGGCCTCTCACTGTCGCGGCCTCTCTTGTTGCGGAGCACAGGCTCCAGACGCACAGGCTCAGTAGCTGTGGCTCACGGACCTAGTTGCTCTGCGGCATGTGGGATCCTCCCAGACCAGGGCTCGAACCCGTGAACCCTGCATTGGCAGGCAGATTCTCAACCACTGCGCCACCAGGGAAACCCCCCAAAAAAATTTTTAAATAAGGGTGTCACTACCCACTCACCAGAATGGCTGATGTGTAAAGACAGAAAATACTAATTGTTAATAAGAATGTGAGCTAATTGTTAATATAAATTGAAACTCATAATTTCTGGTGGGAGTGTGTATTGACAACCACTGTAGAAAATGATTTGGCCTATCTCCTAAAGTACATGCATATATACACACACTGAATGACTGAGCACTTCCACTCCACGCAATGTTGTACAAGTTCAAGTTCACCAAAATATAACAGTAATATGTTATAGCAGTGTTCTTTGTTACAGCCAAAAACTAAAAATAAATGTCCATTTACAGTAGAATAGAGATATGCATTGTAGTGTATTCAGTCAATGAGTTACTGTATAGCAGTAAGAATGAATGGATTACAGTTAAACTTTACAACGTGGATGACTCTCAGAAATATAATTTTGAGTAAAAGGAAGTCAGCTGTATAAAGTTGGGAAATAAGCCAAAGAAATCTATGATAGATGTGATAGCAGTAGCTACCCTTTGACAGTGGAGTGATGACTAGATGTGTTTTTTGTTTTTTTTTTAAATAATTATTTATTTTTGGCTGTGTTGGGTCTTCGTTTCTGTGCGAGGGCTTTCTCTAGCTGTGGCGAGCGGGGGCCACTCTTCATCGCGGTGCGCGGGCCTCTCACTATCGCGGCCTCTCTTGTTGCGGAGCACAGGCTCCAGATGCACAGGCTCAGTAGTTGTGGCTCACGGGCCCAGTTGCTCCGCGGCATGTGGGATCCTCCCAGACCAGGGCTTGAACCCGTGTCCCCTGCATTGGCGGTGGACTCTCAACCACTGCGCCACCAGGGAAGCCCTAGATGTGTTTTTTTTAATTAAAAAATTTTTTTTGTTTTTTTTATTGAAGTATAGTTGATTTACAATGTTGTATTAATTACTGCTGTACAGCAAAGTGATTCAGTTATACATATATATACACATTCTTTTTTATATTCTTTTCCTTTATAGATTATCATAGAATATTGAATATAGTTCTCTGCGATATACAGTAGGACCTTATTATTTATTAGATGTAAGTTTCTTCGTTGGGATCTGGGTATATAGGTGTTCATTCTGTGAAAATTCAACAAGCTATATATTTATGATTTATATGTTTTTTTGTGTGTGTGTTCTACTTCAGTACAGTTTGCATTGAAATGATAAGTACTGTTCATTGAATGGCATCAATGTAAAAATATTTTAAAATTTTATTTTGGAAAAAAATGAATATACCAAAATATTAACAGTCATGGGAATATGATGGTTTCCACCTCTCTTTTTTTTCTTTCCCCCTTTTTGGTATTTTATAACTTCTAAAAATGTAAAAAGTGAAAATAAAATGTTTTCAGGGACTTCACATTTAGTTGCTTTTAAATTGTAAAGTTCTTACAGCTCTTACTCAGATATTTGAGCAGATTATAAGAGTAATTTCTCTGTTTATTTTATAGGCAGATTTTGACAACAAACCAGTAAATGGCCCCAAGTCAGAATCCATGGAATACAGTAGTTGTGGTCATGAGGAAGAACAAAGATTGGAATTAAATTCATGTCCCTTAGAAAATGTAACTAAAAATGAAGAAAGTATGACAGGTATTGAAGTGGAAAAGTGGACACAAAACAAGAAATCACACTTAAATGATCATGTTAAAGGAGAATTTAATACAATTAAAACAGAAGCTGAAAATTTGAAAAGCTCTGAAGATGACAGGAAAAAAATCCTACTTACTGGCCTCCTTGAACCTCAAAAATTGTTTGCACAAACTGTAAGAAATGGCATTAAAAATGTACACTATTTGCCAACTGAAACAAATTTGTCTTTTAAAAAAATCAACATTGAAGAACTTGGCAAGGCATTTGAAAACAATCCTTATAAATTCCTGAAAGACACTGCAAACCATAACAATGCCATGAGCGCCATTGCTACTAGTGCGAGCTGTGATCATCTCAAGGGGAGAAGTAATGTTTTGGTCATTCAGAAGCCTGGCTTTAACTGTAAGTCTTTTCCAGATCCTGCAAACTGCAACTTAAATAGTCATACTAGTATACACAATGAAAGTGATCAACCAAAATCCCTAGAAATTATAACAAATAGAGAACTAAAAGAAGGATCAACGCTTCAACCAAGTCTTCTATCCCTAATGAAAGATAGGAGATTAACGCTAGAACAAGTAGTGGCCATAGAAGCTCTTACACAACTTTCAGAAGCCCCATCAGAAAATTCCTCACCATCGAAGTCAGAGAAGGATGAAGAAACAGAACAGAGAACAGCTAGTTTGCTTAATAGCTGTAAAGCTATCCTGTATTCTGTAAGAAAAGACCTCCAAGACCCAAATTTACAAGGGGGGCCGCAAAGCCTTCATCACTGTCCATCTCTGGAAAAGCAAAGTTCATGCAACACATTGGTGTTCAATGGACAAAATATTTCTAAGTCACACAACAGCTCACCTAGTGACCAAGCATCCACAAAGGCACAGGAATATTCAACAGTCACAAATTCAGTATCTGTTTTTATACCAAATTCAAATTCATCTAAAACCGATACCAATAAAAATGTTGCTCAAGGTAGAATTGCTCTTGACAGTTCCAAAAATTTGCATCAGTTGACAACAACAACTAATAAATCGGAGTATTGTAACCAGTCACTGGACAGCAGCATCAAGTCGGACTCAAAGGATGATCCCTCATGTCAAGATACAGTTCATAGTAAGATAGAAGAAGATGTTGCTGCACAGTTAACACAACTTGCATCAATAATTAAATTCAATTGTATAAAACCAGAGGACAAAAAAGTTGAAAGTACACCAACAAGCCTTGTTGCATATAATGTACAGCAAAACTATAGCCAGGAGAAGGGCCCAATAGAGCATAAACCACCTTCCAGTGTACAAAATAATCAAGGACCTTCAGTAACAAAGCAAAAGAACACAATCCAGAAAAAGACAAAATCTACCCCATCAAGAGATCGACGGAAAAAGAAGCCTGTGATCATAAGTTGTCAAGAAAATGACCAGAAAAAACAGGAACAGTTGGCATATGAATATAGTAAGTTACATGACATTTGGATAGCATCTAAATTTCAAAGATTTGGTCAATTTGGTCCACATGACTTTCCTATTCTATTGGGAAAAATCCCTCCCCTAACCAAAGTATGGAAACCACTGACTCAAAGGAGCTCAGCATTAGAACACAAAAAATTATTTCCTCCACTCACTCAAATAAAATTTGAGCGATATTATCCTGAATTAGCACAGGAAAAGATGAAGGTTGAACCCTTGGATTCTCTCCCCATAATCCAGTTAAAAACAGAATCCAACGGACAGGCATTTACAGAAAATGGGTATGCTCAGGTACAGCCAACAGTGAATGTCAATCAGAAAGCTCATCCTTTACTCCAGCCATCCTCTCCAACTAACCAGTGTGCTAATGTGATGGCTGGCAATGACCAAACACAGTTCCAACAGGATGTTAAAGACCAAGTCACACATCAGAGGCTGCCAACATTGCCTGGTATCTCTCATGAGACCCCTTTACCAGACCCAGCACAAATTCTCAGGAACCTAAATGTAGTATGTTCAGGTGGAATTACAGTGGTTTCTACCAAAAGTGAAGAGGACGTCTGTTCATCTAATGTTGGAGCATCAGAATTTTCCCCAATAGACAGTGCACAGAAAAGTTTTAATGATTATGCGATGAACTTCTTTACTAATCCTACGAAAACCCTGGTGTCCACAACAAAAGATTCTGAATTGCCTACCTGCAACTGTCTTGGTAAGTGAGTTTCTTCATTTTCTTGCATTAATGGCCTCAAGTTGTGACTGAATCAAGTTTGTTTTACCTTTTATATATGACATTTTTGCCCCATTCATATTCTAGCTAGGATGAACTAAATAATTCTATACCCATTTTTCTGTGGGACCTTTATTGATGCTGCTCAGATAAATGGGAAATCCAACTGGTAATTTGGAAACTTTCTTAAGTGGAAAATTTGATTTCTCTCAAGCTAGATGTCTCTCAAGTTGTTTACTGTGCATATCATAAGAATGAAGTCCCGTAATACGTTATCACAGTTTATTCTTCCTATATTCAAAAGAATTTCAACCTTTAAGCCTTTTGTTTAAAAATATATATATATATTTTTTTTTAAATATATATTTTTAAATTGTGCAGTATAACATGCATACAGAGAACATAAAATATGTGTACAACTTAACAAATAACTATAAAAAAAAGTATCTGTGTAATTGCTAACCCAATCAAGAAGCAGATGGTTCATTAGTATATTCCAGAATGGGTGGGTGGTTAAAGGATTGATTGAAAGGATAAAGTAAGTATATCATTCTGATATTTTTGTAACCACAATAGAAAAAATAGTGAAGTGTAGCAATGACTTTTAGTTCTTGATTTTTCAAAGTGCATTTGATATTCTGAAATGAATCCTTCCATTTCTCTGCTCATCATTCAACACTGAGTTTTGACAGCCTACCACATACCAGGCACCAAAGATAGGCTCCTCTGAGAATGAAGAGCCTCCAGGGAGGAGGGTCTGACAATCTGGAAGGGGTGGCAATGCTGTCTGAGTGGGGTCCATTTGGCAGAATGAGAGATTCTTGGACCAAGGACAGAAGATTGTAATAATGATAATGGCTCCTATTCCAGATCTTTTACTGCAAGTCTGATAACTGTCCTACACCCTTGACTTCTTATAGTCACAACAACCCACCAAAGGGAATGCTTATTATCCCCATTTTACAAGTGAGGAGACTGAGTCAGAGAAGTTCACAGCTAGTAAATGATTCAACTGGAATTCAAAGACAGGCAGTCCCAGCTCCATCGGCTGTATTTGTAACTTCCATCCTCTGTTGCTTCAAAAATCTGAAGTGAAAAAGAGACTATTTCTCTGAATATCATTAAAAATGGAAAAAAGGTCTTTAATTTAAAATGCCAGTAAGATTTATATACCTGAGCTCGTCTAACTTGACTGCATACATAAATTTCAATAGGATGATTGTCTAGTTTCAAGACCCTTTCCTTATACATACTACCTTATCACAGTGTCAGAGTCAAGACAGCCAGGCATTCAAAGTTCATTCAGGGGCTTCCCTGGTGGCGCAGTGGTTGAGAATCTGCCTGCCAATGCAGAGGACACGGGTTCGAGCCCTGGTCTGGGAAGATCCCACATCCCACATGCCGCGGAGCAACTAGGCCTGTGAGCCACAACTACTGAGCCTGCGCGTCTGGAGCCTGTGCTCCGCAACAAGAGAGGCCGCGATAGTGAGAGGCCCGCGCACCGCGATGAAGAGTGGCCCCCGCTTGCCGCAACTAGAGAAAGCCCTCGCACAGAAACGAAGACCCAACACAGCTAAAAATAAAAAAAAATAAAATAAAAAAGTCCACTTCTCTCTAAAAGTGTATAGAAATATGCAATTAAAGAAAATTAAAAAAAAAAAAAAAAAAGAAATCATCCCAAGTGAGAGTAAAGGATCCCCATCATATCTGAGGGTAAAGGATTTCTGTGAAAGTGTTATTATGTTCTAGCAAAATTAGAGTAATTAACCTTTAGATCAAGGTTCCTCAAATTTAGCACTATTGGCATTTTAGGTGGGATAATTCTTGGTTGTAGGGGGACCACCTTATCTACTGTAGACTGTTTAGTGGCATCCCTGGCCTCTACTCACTAGTGGTACACACACACACACACGGGTGTGCGTTTGCAGTTGTCACAACCTGAAATATTGCCAAATGTCCCCTTTGGCAAAAATACCCCTGATTAAAAACCACTGCTCTAGATTACCAATAAGTTAAAAATTATTCACCGTATCTTGCTTAAGTAGCCACAGAAATAATCCTATGGTATATTTGATGTCCAATTAAAATGGTAAGTAGTGATCTTTTGGTGTAGGTAGACATGCATTTCCCAGTGATTCTAGTTAGACGTGAATCTCAGAGGCCAAGTTTTAAAATACCATTTTCTAAGAACTCTGTAATTTACACAAAAATTCAAATGGTACAGAAATATGGTGCAAATGTCTTTTTCTAGAGAAAAACGGCTGTTATATTTTTTCTATATAAATTAACATTATTAGTGATTTTAATTTTGTTTCCAGTTTTACAAAATTTAAGCCTTTTAAAACATACTATTTAACTCTTACCTCATTGAAAGATGTTAAGAGTGTTTCTCTTTTTTAATATTACGTACAATTGTAACAAGGAATATTCTTGTATACATGTGTATTATAAATACATAATTGTGTGCATGTGTAATAGAATAAAATCTTAGCAGTGCAATTGTCGGGCTCAATTTTAATAGGATTTTGAGGCCAAGCTTTTAAGATGTATTGCTCTTGGGTAGCTTAATTTTGTACCTCAATTTTTATAGAATTTTTTTAAAGCAGGAGATCCGAGAATAAATATGAACCACAACTTAAAATATGTTTTTCCTCCTCTGATTCTTAGAGAAAGAGTGGATTAATTAGGAGCAGAAAGAAAGGGATAAGTTAAATTCCAGGGCCTATTGTCCTAGACTTTAATTACTAAAGCTTACCAAAATCTTGTCAAGATTCATTGTTCTGAATTGAAAAAAAAAAAAAAAATAGCTCTTCCTTGCCCCTATGCAATTCTGTAAAGTTTTGGGTCTAATAATCTTATTCCTTCCACAGATCGAGTTATACAAAAAGACAAAGGCCCATATTATACACACCTTGGGGCAGGACCAAGTGTTGCTGCTGTCAGGGAAATCATGGAGAATAGGTGAGGAAATATGCTTCCCTGTTAAAATCATTCATTATTGGGGATCTGACTCAATGCAGAGAAATCATCTCTGGGAACAAACTTGAGGTGAATGGAAAACATTCAGGAGCATGAGTTTGATGTTTCTTAGGGCCCAGGAAAAGCATAGAGTCCTGGTGTCCCTGCTGAGTCACTCATACGAGCCATTGGGCACTCAATAAGACCTTCACAGAGCAAGGCTATCTTTGTTAAATGCAGACATACTTATTTTTTATATTATTGTATAATGGTAGAAATAGTTAAAATTACCTCTGTCAACACCGCATTCACATTCCTTTTGCTTGTCTTGGAGCCAGGCCATTTTTTAAACGAGTGATCCTTAAGGACAAGTAAACAGAACTGGATAACAAATAAAAATATCTGCCACACGAAAGTAAATTTTTAACAAAGTTATAATTATGAGGAGTGTTTGAATTTTGTACTTCTGTAAATCTATATCTTATGCACATGAAGATGTTAAAAGTGCATTGCAATTACTTTCCCTTCACTGTGTTTCATACTCAGGTATGGTCAAAAAGGAAACGCAATAAGGATAGAAATAGTAGTGTACACGGGGAAAGAAGGAAAAAGCTCTAATGGGTGTCCAGTTGCTAAGTGGGTAAGTATTTTGCGTTTATACATTTTTCAAAATGGATATATTCCACATATAAACTAAATCAATTTTTTTCCATGAAGATGTGGACTAGAAAAATACCCACCCCCATTATTCCCAGGGAAAAAAGGGAGCTATTTTGTCTTAGCCTGGGCTTTTTATGTTAACGAACAAAAGGGTATGGCCATTCTCAGTTGGTATCTTGTGATATAGGGTCATTAGTCTTAGAGTTTTTTGTTACTTTTAGAGAGCATTCAGTGCATTTATAATTAGCATAAGTAAATGGTACTAAATTATATATATTGTTTCCTATATCTTATTTTTTTTTTTTGCACATTCTTTTTCATATTCTTTTTCATTATGGTTTATCGTAGGATATTGAATATAGTTCTCTGTGCTAGACAGTAGGACCTTGTTGTTTATCCATTCTAGATATAAAAGCTTACATCTGCTCACCCCAACCTTCCGCTCCATCCCTCCCCCAGCCCCCTCCCCCTTGGCGACCACCAGTCTGTTCTCTATGTCCCTGATTTTGTTTCTGTTTCATAGATAGGTTCATTTGTGTCATATTTTAGATTTCACATATAAGTGATATCATATGGTATTTGTCTTTCTCTTTCTGACTTACTTCACTTAGTACAATAATCTCTAGTTGCATGTATATCTAACTTTTATCAGTTATTTTGAAATTCTTTCTAATTCATTGTCTCATAGGGCCACCTTAATGAAGATCATACAATATTGAAAACAAAACCAAACTTCTTACAACATATTTCCAAAATTGTTTCTATGACTACTTTGAGTTTTCTAAATTTGCGGAGCTATAAGAAGTAAGAACTGGATTTAGCTTCTTTAGGAAGTTCTCAACTGAGAAACAGTATCATATCAGGAGGATGTTCACATCCACAAGGATATTGACCAGTTTATTTGGAATTCTTGACCAAAGGATCATTTGAGATGCTGTCCTGTCATTTGTCAATAATGATGATGACTATAATAATGATAATAAAATAATAACAACTACCTCTCATTAAATATCAGGAACCATATTAAGAACCTGACATACAGTGCCTCATAAATCCCTATAGAGGGACTCATGATTTTGGAAAAGGGAAAAGTCATTGTTTTTATGCCCATTTCAGAAGAATAAAAAACATTAAATGCAAAATGGAGATAGGGTTGGAACCACGCTATTCCTAAAGCGAGACAATTACCAAATCCTTATGTGTTCCAGCAGACTGTATGTCTTGGTTATTTATTTATTTATTTTTGGCTGTGCCGCACGGCATGCGGGATCTTAGTTCCCCAACCAGGGATTGAACCCATACCCCCTGCAGTGGAAGAGCGGAGTCTTAACCACTGGACCGCCAGGGAAGTCTCTCTGGTAGGGTTTTGATTAGAATTGTATCAAATCAATTTGGGAGAATCCTAACCATTGGACTGCCAGGGAATTCCCTGTCTTGGTTACTTTTCAGCCTTTGGAGGGTGACAGCAGTGATGAGAGCAAGAGCTGGGCACTGAACACTAAATATGTTAGAGTACTTTCAGTTTCTTCAATCTGTTTGGAGTGCATAGTCTTGTCAAAATATAAATGAACATATCAAGGAATTCTCCATATGTATAACACTACCCAGATAGTGATATAAATCTTTCTAGCACCCCAGAAGCCTCCCTTTGGCCCCTCCCAGTTGGTAACTCCATGCAAAGATAACCACTATATAACCACTTCATTACTATACAGGTCTTTTTCATGATTTCTATGCAACTAGAGTCATATAGAATGTACTCTTTTGTGTCTGTCTCCTTTCCCTCAACATTTATAGAACGTGGGTTTAATGGCTGAAGCTCCAACAGCCGACTGGAACCATGAATTGACTTGATAATAGAAGATATGTACTAGGATGGAGAGAAGAAAGACAGGAGCCCGAGTCCCTGATGATACCAATAGAAGCGCTGTACCAACCTTAGGCTTCTTAAACCTGGATTTCTGTAACATGAGAGAATTTTTTTTCACTTCTAAAACCTGTTACTAGGCAGTCTTCTGTTACATTAAATAGAATCGAATCCCAAATAAGATACCTGCCTTCAATTTGCTCAATTTCCACAAAACATTCACCCACACAAGTCAGTCCCCACATGTAAGAGTTTTGGTGAAGATATATCTAAACAGTAGTCAGAGTGATCTTTATTTTTATTTTTATATTTTATTCACTCTTGAGAAAGTTAAGACGGTCGATCCAAAACATTTTAAAGTAGGAAATAATACAAAAGGGCCGTTTTTTCTATTGGGTTATTAGACTTCTATTGATTTTTATAGAAGATCCTTTAGAAAATTGACTGTGATAAGTAGCAAATATATTTTCTCTTTGTCTTGTTTTTTTGGCCGTGCTGCACAGCATGCGGAATCTTAGCTCCCAGACCTGGGATTGAACCCACGCCCCTTGCAGTGGAAGGGTGGAGTCTTAACCACTGGACCACCAAGGAAGTCCTTGTTTGTCATATTTTTTAACATACAGATTTTTTTAAATGAAATGAAATTTAAAAAAAATTTTTTTTAAATTTCTGGCTGCATTGGGTCTTTGTTGCTGCACGCAGGCTTTCTCTAGTTGTGGTGAGCAGGAGCTACTCTTCGTTGCGGTGCGCAGGCTTCTCACTATGGTGGCTTCTCTTGTTGCGGAGCACGGGCTCTAGGTGTGCGGGCTTCAGTAGTTGTGGCACCTCTGTCTCAGTAGTTGTGGCTCACAGGCTCAGTAGTTGTGGCACATGGGCTTATTGGCTTTACGGCATGTGGGATCTTCCCAGACCAGGGCTTGAACCCATGTCCTCTGCATTGGCAGGCGGATTCTTAACCACTGTGCCACCAGGGAAGTCCCCAATGAGATGAAATGTTAAGTTAAATTTTTAATGGAAAACTTTGCTTTTATGGCTTCAGTGTATCTTAATTAGAAAAACGTTACCACTTCTACCTTATAAATCTCGAATTTTCTTTTTATAATATTTTAATGATTTCATTTTTTCTACACTTAACTGTTTTATTCATCTTGTGTGTAGAATGTTAGTCACAACTTAAGTTTTTTCAACTGGCTACCCAGCTATCCAATACCACTTAATTGTCTTTCTTCTCCCTACTGATTTGTATTTGTTTATATTAGTAGATTTTCTGTTCTGTCACATCATGTTATGTATCAACATCAAATTACTCTAATTATTTGGGTTTAAAAATATGTTTTAATATCTGATAGAGCTAATTCTTCAGAAATTTCCTGAATATTCTTGCCTTGTTTTTTTTTCCGTATGAGTTTATGATCGCCTTGTCTATTTGCAAGAAATACCTTGTCGATTTTGGGGGGTTTTTTTGTTTAAGATTTATTTTATTATTTATTTTATTTATTTTTGGCTGCGTCGGGTCTTAGTTGCGGCTCGCGGGATCTTGGTTGAGGCATGCGGAATCATGTTGTGGTGCGTGGGATCTTTCGCCGCAGCGTGCAGGCTTAGTTGTGGCATGCAGGTTATCTCTCTCTAGTTGTGGCGTGCAGGCTCCAGGGCACGCGGGCTTAGTTTCCCCGAGCCATGTGGGATCTTAGTTCCCTGACCAGGGATCAAACCCACGTCCCCTCCATTGTAAGGCAGATTCTTTACCACTGGACCACCAGGGAGGTCCCTCGATTTTGGTATTTTTATTGGAATCATATTACAGAGAGAATTTGGAGAATTTACATTTTTGATGTTTAGTCTTCCTATCCTAAATGCTATATACCTTTCCATTTGTTGATGCCTTCTTTTGTCCTTCAGGAGTGTTCTAAAGTTTTGTTCCCATAGAGTTTACATGCTTCTTGTTTTCCAGTTTATTTCTCTTATGTATTTCAGATGTACAATCATAATCTGTAATGACAAATTTATATTCTCCTTTCCAAATTTAAACTAGTAATTTCTTTTTTTCATTTAATACAGTTAGTCTAACATACTAACTCCAGGTTTATATTGCTTTAAATATGGTCTCATCTTTTTCCTCTCTTTAGTGGGAATCTTCCAGGGTTTTCTTCTTATGAATGGGTCATCAGGGAAGACCTCACTGGGGAGAGAACTTTTAAGCTGAGGACTACTGAGTGACAAAAAGGAGCTGAGCATGCAAAGAATACCCCCAAGAATGCAAGGAAGAACATTCCTAGGCAGAGAAAACAGCAAGTACAAAGGTCAGGGAAGAGAGTACATTCTTTAATAATCTAAGAGGAGTCTAGTGAAGTTGAGGAGGTAGAGAATGGAAATCGGAGAAGGTAAAAAGGTAGGCAGAAGCCAGAGCATGAATGGTTTTGTAGGCCATAGTGAATTTTAGTCCATGAACAACATGAAGCCTTTGAAGTATTTTAATTAGGGATGTGTTCTCTATCTGGTTTATGTTTTATAAAGAGCATTCTAAGTAATTACTTGATAAGCTCAGTATTATTTCTCTGTTGCTGCTTTACAAATTACCCAAGTTTAGTAGCTTTGAACAAAACACATTTATTATCTAATCACTTTCGTGAGTCAGTAATCTGTGGGTAACTTAGGAGGGTGCTTCCAGAAGAGGTCTTTATCATCTCAAACGTGACTGGGGAGGAGGGTGCTGGAGGGTCCACTTCCCATGTCATTTGCAGGAGGCCTTAGTTCCTTGATAGCTGTTCACTAGAGGACTCACTTTCTTATCACAGGATTTCTTAAGTGTTTTCTCATGTCATAGCAGCTTGTTTTCCCCCAGAGTGAGTCAGTCAAAATATAATAAGGAAGAAGCCACAATGTCTTTTATGACATTAACCTTGGAAGTTGCTACATTACTGAGCCTTATTTAGTGTAGGAGGGGACTATGCAGGGGCATAAATACCAGGTGGTGGTGATGATTGGGGGCATCTTGGAGACTGGCTATTACAAAGTTCAATATCTGTTCTTCACTAAAAATATCAACATGTTAAGGATACTACATTGACATTGTAAGATACAGCTATCTTAGCCCTATCCGATATATTTAATATATAATACATCTAATCTAATCTATCTTCCTTAGCCCTATCATCTCTAAAGGCGAAAAACTTTAATTTGTGAATCTTTATTCACAAAATAATGCTCGTAAGCATCAACATTGTTCGTTACGGAATATATCAAAAAAAAAGTTTGTAAAATATAAAGGTAGAGTTGACCTATGATTATAAATTGAACACTCATCAAGCAACTACCCAGGTGAAAAATACAATTTTTCTAGGTTCCCAGAAGCCCCGAGAACCCCTCCATCCTAACTTTTGTGGTAATAATTTTCCTGCTTCCCCCCCGCCCCCCTTATGTATTTCTTAACGGTATGGTTACTGTTCTTTTGTGTTTTCCCCCACATATGACCTTGCATATTTGCTGAAATAAGTAGTAGGGATTGCTTCCCAGTATTTGGCACTGATAGTTTACATAGGTTTGTTAATCTGTATCTGTTAGATATTTCTGAATATTTTACTTATTTGCCTTTAAATAGTAAAGGGTGAAAATATGCTTATGGCAGCTGGCTTCCTCTTGAGTAAGTGACCCAAAAGAGCAAGGTGGCTGGGTTAAGTGGTAGAATTTTGGATGATTCTTCCCACCGTTCAAACCTTCTCTAGCATAATAATAATTACACTGATAGAATTTTGATATATATCAATACTTCTATTTTTTTTATGAAGACAAATATGAAATCTGCAGCTTAAAGATTTTGGCAGCAACTTTCTGTTAAAGTCCTATTAATGGCTTAAGTCTTCTTAAGGGTTGCTAGGTATGTAAAAGATATATAGCATTTTCCACGAAGCAGCTATAGCAAAATTATTTTCTTACGTTACCTTTTGCAATTTTTCTTTCAGAATCTGGCTCTTTTCACAAATACAAAAACAATTCAGAGACAAGACTGAAATAAAGCATAGTTGATAAGAACTTATGCAAATTTTGATATCTACTAATGACAATGCAAAAGAATCATCTTTTTTTTAATTAATTTATTTATTTTTGGTTGCGTTGGGTCTTCATTGCTGCACACGGGCTTTCTTTAGTTGCGTTAACCTGGGGCTACTCTTCGTTGGGTGCGCGGGCTTCTCATTGCAGTGGCTTCTCTTGTTGCGGAGCACGGGCTCTAGGCACGCAGCCTTCAGTAGTTGTGGCACACGAGCTTAGTTGCTCTGCGGCATGTGGGATCTTCCCGGACCGGGGCTCGAACCCCTGTCCCCTGCATTGGCAGGCAGATTCTTAATCACTGCGCCACCAGGGAAGCCCCATCTTTTTATATGTTTGTTTGTTTGTTTATTTATTTATTTATGCAGGATCTTTAGTTGCTGCATTTGGGATCTAGTTCCTTGACCAGGGATCGAACCCAGGCCCGCTGCATTGGGAGTGCGGAGTGTTAGCCACTGGACCCCCAGGGAACTCCGGCAAAAGAATAATCTTGATAACAAAACCAAGAATTAATTCTGTGTATCTGTGAAAAAAATAGCCTCATAAATAATTATATATGTTAGAAAAATCGTAATGTTAATCAAAGTTTATTTTTTGCAAAATTTCCAAGTTATGTTGCTTGTGTCTGGAGCAATGCCCAGCACATATTCAGGACTCAATAAATTTTTGTTGAGTAAATGAATATAGAGCTTAAATAAGACTGTTATTGAATATTTTCAGTTGGAATTGATATCGTGAAATAGTATTGCTCTGGTATACATTATTAGCTCTTTCCCTCAGGAAAGAGGGAGACATGGGCCATTTTAAGTATTAGAACTAATAGTCTGCTAAAGTTGTCCAACCCAAATTTGAGCTCTTGAGGTTAAATAAAAAATAGAGTGAAATGGTTAGGTTTCTCTATAGTCTACATTGTTTTTAGGACTTCATTATTTTGAATGACACTAGCACAATCAAGTCTTATATGGAGGGACTTCCCTGGTGGTGCAGTGGTTTAAGAATTCGCCTGCCAAGGCAGGGGACACGGGTTCGATCTCTGGTCTGGGAAGATCCCACATGCCGCGGAGCAACTAAGCCCGTGCGCCACAACTACTGAGCCTGCACTCTAGAGCTTGTGAGCCACAACTACTGAGCCCGTGTGCCACAACTACTGAAGCCCGTGCACCTAGAGCCCATGCTCCGCAACAAGAGAAGCCACAATGAGAAGCCTGCGTGCAGCAATGAAGACACAACGCAGCCAAAAATAAATAAATTTATTTAAAAAAAAAAAAAAGCGTCTTATATGGATACTTAATGCAGGAATGAAGAAAAAGGAGAGAGAGGAAATGAAGGTCAATCATTTTAAACTAAGGAATCTAATAAACCTTCAACTGGTAGATTGTATTGCTCCAAACTTACTTTTCATCTTGCATAGTTTACATTTTTCATCTTGCATAGTTTACATTTGTCCTGTATTTGATATTAAACATTAACGTAAATCAAGCATCTTGTGATTTTATGTACATTTTCTCATCTGTGTGTGCAGACTTATGTGTAGAAATAGTGGTTGAATTCTATCCTACTTTTTTAAAATTAATTAATTTATTTATTTTTGGCTGCATTGGGTCTTCGTTGCTGTGCATGGGCTTTTCTCTAGTTGCGGTGAGTGGGGGTTACTCTTTTTTTTTTAATATAAATTTATTTATTTATGTATTTATTTTTGGCTGTGTTGGGTCTTCGTTCCTGTGCAAGGGCTTTCTCCAGTTGTGGCGAGCGGGGGCCACTCTTCATCGCGGTGCGCGGGCCTGTCACTGTCACGGCCTCTCCCGTTGCGGAGCACAGGCTCCAGACGCGCAGGCTCAGTAGTTGTGGCTCACGGGCCTAGTTGCTCCGTGGCATGTGGGATCCTCCCGGACCGGGGCACGAACCCGTGTCCCCTGCATTGGCAGGCGGATTCTCAACCACTGCACCACCACGGAAGCCCGGGGTTACTCTTTGTTGTGGTGTGTGGGCTTCTCATTGCGGTGGCTTCTCTTGTTGCGGAGCATGGGCTCTAGGCGCGCAGGCTCAGTAATTGTGGCGCACGGGCTTAGTGCTCCGCGGCATGTGGGAACTTCCTGGACCAGGGATCGAATCTGTGTTGCCTGCATTGGCAGGCGGATTGTTAACCGCTGTGCCACCAGGTAAGTCCCTCTATCTTACTTTTATCATGTTGCCCTTGCCTCCTTTTCTTGAAGGGAGGTGTTAGGGTTAGGTCACACACAGAAAGCCTAACAACAAATTATAACTGGGTAGCACAGCTTTCTAAGCCAGTTTCACAATGTTTTGCCTTTGTTCTTAACACTTTTAATCTTGGAAATGTTTCTTTGCCAGGTGGTTATTAACACTCCTCCTTAATTGTTAGCCTTTGACAGACATTTGTGACTCTTCTCTGCCGTCACTTTGGATCTGGTCAGGGAGTGGTTACCTTGTTATTCAGTAGATCTTGGTGGAAAGGGTGATGTAGTTTCTTGGATACAGTAGGCTCTATTAACTCCCTATACTACCCACCCCCATCCCCCCCACCCCGCCCCAACTGAGCCTTTGAGATGATGACTGGAGTTGGGAGAAGAATTCAAACAGCAAGCTTCCCCAGATGGTTCAAGTGCTGAGTAATTCACACCAGGCCCCCAGTTCACGGGTTCCCCTATGTAAGATTGTTTATTAGTCAGTAGAGCAGGTGTGGCAATGAGTATGTACAAGTGAATGTTTTATTGCCTATTTAGGTGTGATGTGACCAGAGTTTTTGGGGTGAGGTGTAAACCAAGCTGAAGTAGCTAAAAGTTTTAAAACCATCTAACCTGGATTTATACATTTATATAATCTTCAAAGACTTCCCTTTTTTTATTCCTTTGTTCCAAGTTTCTGCCTAGTATCTGCCTTGGTTGTCTTCACCCTATAACATGGTACTGCTTATTTCTGTGCCCAAATCAGGCACCTCTTTGTGTATTACCATGTCAACATAATAAAGGGGTAGTTGGTGTCCTGGGCTACTTGTTTGCTGTCTGCAAAATCTTGCTAATGTGAAAAAAACCATTTTATACTTCAATGATCAAAATTAGGCAAAAGCTGAGAGGTTGATGCTATCAGTTGATGTTAAACTGACTTACATTTTTCACTGTCCTTGCTTTTCTTTTGTTATAAAACATTTTTCTTCACTTAATCCTACTGTCCACTAATGTACCATTAGGACTACTTTTATGTTAACTTGCTTGCTTATAGAGTTCTTTTTTTTTTTTGGCTGCATGTGGGCTTTCTCTAGTTGTGGTGAGTGGGCTTCTCATTGCGGTGGCTTCTCTTGTTGTGGAGCACGGGCTCCAGTAGTTGTGGCTCTCAGGCTCTAGAGCGCAGGCTTAGTAGTTGTGGCGCATGGGCTTAGTTGCTCCGCGGCATGTGGGATCTTCCTGGATCAGGGCTTGAACTCGTGTCCCCTGCATTGGCAGGCAGATTCTTAACCTCTGCGCCACCAGGGAAGTCCCATAGAGTTCATTTTTTAAGGAAACTTTTTATTGAACTGTAATATACACAAAGAAAGTACACAAGTCACAAGTGTGTAGCACATTGAAGTTTTACAAAGTCAAACCATCCAGATCAAGAAATAAATTATATCACCACCACCCCAGAACACCCCGCATGTGCCTAATCATCACCACCACCACCCCCAAATGTTGAAGTTCATTAGCTATGATATATAGGCGGATTTAAATGGATGATTTTGGTTTTATGGGGTGGGGTGGCCACCATCATTTTGTTTTGAAAATTTAACCCTAATTTTCTCTCACATGGGTTATGGATAAGCTCAAAAGTGATCTCTCTTTGGTAATATACCCGACACTTGACATAAACGTTGCTTCTAGCTGTGATTCTAGCCGAGTCCTTCTGTGGAGCCCAGATTTTTATTGGAGCTGATGTAGGACCCTAGTCACTGCTGCATCTTTAGAGCTAAGATTGTATTACAACGATTATTTTATTTGCTCTTTTTTTTAAGTAACATAGTTCTGTAATGTTTATACAATTATTAAATTTAAATTTTAAACTAAAATTAAATTCAGTGTTAATTTGAAGTATCCAATCAGAAAATTAAAGTTCCATATGAAATTAAAATTAAATTTTAAAAGTCTATTATTTTCAAAATTTAAAACACATCTTAGTTTTACCCTCTGAGATGATAATTAGCAATTTTGGGTATACCCAAACTAAGAGCTAGGGTGTTAATAATTGCAATTAAAAATTATGGACAAATGCTGAAGCATGTTAAGCAGAAGAGTGACAGTCAGTAAAACTTCTGGTAAAAACTTTTTATTCTACAACTTCCTAAATTTGAAGAAAGTTTGATTAAATGAACATAGGATTGTTTTCGAGCACAGGCTACTCAAGAGTTTTTGATTCTCTTTGCATACTGAAATAGAATATATAGCTCAATTCTTCATGGGTTGTTTGAATGCAGTATTAGAAATTATAAAAAAGCCTTCAAAGAAATTGCTTAATGTAAAAAAAGGCTGAAAAAGGATGGATTCTTCCCAAATTCTTAATTTATAACTTAGTAAAGAATAAATATTTTTCTTGTTGTTAAAAACGTTTTTACTATAAAAAAATTAATCTACTGGTGAAATTTATTTTGTCATTGTTTACCTAGTAAGTAAAAAGTCAATATCTCGGGACTTCCCTGGTGGCGCAGTGGTTAAGAATCCGCCTGCCAATGCAGGGGACATGGGTTCGAGCCCTGGTCCAGGAAGATCCCACATGCCATGGAGCAACTAAGCCTGTGTACTGCAACTACTGAGCCCACACGCCACGAGTCCGTGCTCCACAACAAAAGAAGCCACGACAACGAGAGGCCCACATACCGCGACAGAGTAGCCCCTGCTCACTGCAACTAGAGAAAGCCCACAAGCAGCAACGAAAACCCAACGCAGCCAAAAAAAAAAAAAAAAAAAAAATTCCCCTTCATTTTCCACGTGTCCTTTTTTTTCCCTCTTAAATATTTATTTATTTATCTGCTTGCACCCAGTCTTAGTTGTGGCAGGCGGGCTCCTTAGTGCAGCATGCATGTGGAATCTAGTTCCCTGACCAGGGATCGAACCCCGGTCCCCTGCATTGGGAGCGCGGAGTCTTAACCACCGCACCACCAGGGAAGTTCCATGTGTGTGTCCATTTTTGTTGACGTTGTTCATTGGCCCATTAGGTTAGACCATTGCTGGGCTGGTACTGCATTTTTTGCTATAGTTTTGTAGAAAAGTTTTAAATTTAGAAGGACATTTCCCTCTCAGTTGTTTAAAAAATCTTTTTCATGACTTAATGTTCATTTAATCTTTCATATGAATTTTAGAAACAAGCTAAATATATCTTAGAATGGGGAGTAGATTAGTGGCTAGAATTAAAATCTTTTAATGTCTAACCTTCCAGCTAGGAACAGCTTAATTAAGATTTATTTACATGCATTTCCCTTAAGATAATCCTTACAGCTATGCTTAATTTGAGCTGTAAACCAGACTTCTATTTGGTTATTGCTGGTATATATTAAAGTTGTTGAGTCCTCAACAGTTATAAGGAGCCACCTGTTTTACTCTCTTTAAAAATCCAGTAGAGTTTTCTTTGATTCTTGAATTTTCTAGAAAGAATTTTCTGTAAAAAAAAAATTGTCTTCCAATTATAATACCACTTGTTTCTTTTTATTTTTTTTTATCATATTGTCTATTTGATCTAAATTCTCACCTTTAATCCTAGTTTTCAGAAGTAACAGTTTGATTAGCCTTTGTATGTTCAAATATCTGCAGGTACCAGCAAATGTAGTAGTAATTCTGATCCAACAAACAAAATGCTGTGTTTCCAAAATAACAAAGTCTATATACCAGTAAGGGAAATTAGTGATTACAGTGGAAGATAATTAAATGTCAGTGTATCATTCATTGACATTATGAATATTTTTTTGTTTTGTACAAAGCAAGAATGTATATATCTAATGTTCTCTGGATTTTGGAGGCAGGGGAATTAAAAAGCTACTTTACTTTTTCTGTTACCTATATAAATATACTATGGCTAGAAGCTGAGTTTGCCTGCTATAGTGGAAACTGCTCTTGGTCTTTGAGACCCTTCTTTCTATGCCCTAAGAATATAAAAATATTGTTACAGTGTAGGAGGGTTCCTTTTTTCTACACCGTCTCCATCATTTATTATTTGTAGACTTTTTAATGATGGCCATTCTGACTGGTGTGAAGTGGTACCTCATTGTAGTCTTGATTTGCATTTCTTTAATAATTTGCAAGGTTGAGCATCTTTTCATGTGCCTGTTGGCCATCTGTGTTCTATTTTGGAGAAATGTCTTTAGCTCTTCTGCCCATTTTGTGATTGGCGTGTTTGGGTTTTTTTGTTGTTGTTATTGAGCTGTATGAGCTGTTTGTACATTTTGGAGATTAATCCCTTGTTGGTCACATCGTTTGCAAATACCTTCCATTCCGTATATTGTCTTTTCATCTTATTTATGGTTTCCTTTGCTGTGCAAAAGCTTATAAGTTTGATTAGGCTCTTTAGAAACTTACTGTTCATTATCAGCTACTTTTCAAAATTGAGAGCATAAGGTCTTTATTTCCTTCTCCAAATTAGTTTGCACCAGTATTTTTTCCTTGATATTTGCTTTTGATGTTAATTTCTCTAGAAATTATAGGAGGATTTGATTAGACACAGCTTTAATAGCTACCCAGAACTCTTTTGCTCAAATAATTTTGATGATAATTTAGAGAAAATAGAAAATGCAGGATTTAAACTCAGGAGAGAAATAATGATAACAATACAATGGATTTTAAATACAAATTTTAATCAGAAAAGTTGTATTTAATACATTAATTAATGAGAATGGCTTTTTCTGTGGAAATCCTACTTCAGTTTTCTCTGTGATACAAAGTATTGAAATGTAGTGGTCACAGGGATAAATACTAAGTATGGGAATAAATTCTCAGAGCATACCAATCTCCAATCACTGGTCATTTTGATTTCAGCTGCTGTTTACATTCTCAGCATCATCTCTAAATGTATGAGTGTCCTATCTTAAGTTAACAGTAAAATATGTTAGAGTAGCCAGAGCAATCTTGAGAAAGAAGAGCAAAGTTGGAAGGCTCACACTTCCATATGGCCAGGCAATTCCACTCCTAGGTATATACCCAAGAGAAATGAAAATGTGTCTATATAAAAACTTGTTACATGAATGTTGATAGCAGCATCAATCATAATAGCAAAAGTTGAAACAATCCAAATGGCAACCAATGAATGGATAAACATAAAGTTGAATATCCATGCAATGGAATATTATTTGGCAATAAAAAGGAATGAAGTACTGATAAATACTGTAAACATGAATGAGCATTATGCTAAGTAAAAGAAGCCAGAAACAAAAGGTCACATGTTAGAGGATTCCATTTATATGAAATGTCCCAAATAAGCAAAACTTACAGAAATACAAAGTAGAGTAATGGTGGCCAAGAAAAGAGAGAAATTTGGCATGAGTGCTAATGGGGTTCTTTTCAGAGAATGAAAATGTTCTAAAATTATATATTGATGGTAATGGTTGGCCAACTCTGAATGTACTAATAACCATTGAATTGCATACTTTAAAAGGATGAATTTTGTGATATTTAAATTACGTTTCAATAAAGTGATATCAAAAGACAAGTGGATGGTGGGACTTTCCTGGTGGCGCAGTGGTTAAGACTCTGCACTCCCAATGCTGGGGGCCTGGGTTTGATCCCTGGTCGGGAACTAGATCCCACATGCGAGCCGAAACTAAGGAGCCCACCTGCCACAACTAAGAAGCTGGTGGGCCGCAACTAAGGAGCCCGCCTGCCACTAAGACCTGATGCAACCAAATAAATAAATACATATTAAAAAAAAAAAAAAAAGACAAGTGGATGGTATTTACAAAAGCCATTTATTTAAAACATTCTTCATTCCAACATTATTCAATTTGGGTTATGATTTTAGCACAAGTCCTAAAAGAATGTGTGATGTTTCACAGATATAACAATTGCATAGCATGTAATATAAGAATATTAAAAAGTGACAGGACAGTAGTCATGATCATTACATTACTCAGATGTTTGGGTGCATCATTTACCATCTAAAGTGAGTGTCAGGCTTCCCTGGTGGCACAGTGGTTAAGAATCCGCCTGCCAATGCAGGGCCCTGGTCCAGGGAGATCCCATGTGCCGCAGAGCAACTAAGCCCGTTCATGCGCTCTAGAGCCCGTGAGCCACAACTACGGAGCCCGTGTGCCTAGAGCCCGTGCTCCGAAACAAAGAGAAGCCACTGCAATGAGAAGCCCACGCACCGCAACGAAGAGTAGCCCCAACTCGCCACAAGTAGAGAAAGTAAGCGCTCAGCAATGAAGACCCAACGCAGCCAAAAATAAAATAAAATAAATAAATTTATAAAGTGAGTCTGTCATGAGGCCCCAGCTTCAATAGCTTGCCAATCAATACTTTGTTCCAGTTACAAAAAAATGTGGTTATCTCCAAAAGTTTTAAAATTTAGACTATTCGTATCACTTAAAATCTGTTTCTGAAATGAGAGTTTCCGTCTTATTAATAGTATCACTGGTTTTTGAAATTTTCATAAAATGCAACCACATTGGGTTTTTGTGGGTTTTAACCATTCGTTCAACAAATATTTGATGAGAGCCTCCCATGAGCTGAGTTCTGTGCTCAGGAGCCAAGTATGCAGTAATAAAGCAAAGAGACAAAATAGTGGGTAATATTTATTAGATCCGAGGTCTGTGCTACTATAGAAAGGTTAATAAAATTGCTACAATGTCCTGAGCCAGTAAATGACTAAGCAGTTTCTGTTTTTTGTTTTAAATTTAGGTTAAGGTACACTTTTAATTTTAGTGTGATATACATGCAGAAGACTTCAGAAATCCCTAAGGTCACAGAATTTTTCTGAAGTGTACACACTGGTGTAACCAGCAGTCAATATTACTTGCCCCTCAGAAGTACTCTTGCCCCCTCCCAGTCACTAGCTACTCCCTAAAGAGTAACCACTCTCCTGCCATCTAACATTATTGATTAATCTTGCCTGATTTGAACTTTATGAAAATGCAGTCTTGTAATATGTATTCTTCTGCACATGTCTTCTGTCGTCTTCCTCACGGCATTATAATTGTGAGATTAAGCCATGTTGCTTGTAACTGTAGATCATTCTCATCTCATTGAGCCATTCTTCTGGTGATTAACATTTGGGTTTTTATCAGTTTTGGGTTGTCATCAATAGTGGTGTTATCTTTAGGAAATATAAGGATACATTTCTGTTTGTTATATACCTAGAAGTGGAATTGCTGAGGGGGCGGAATATGCATATGTGCAGCTTTGGTTGATACTATCACATAGTTTTCCAAAGTGGTTATCTTTTTTTTACATTCTCATATGAGTAATGTACCAGTGTTCCAGTTGCTCTACATTCTTATCAACACTTGACATTTCCTATCTTTTTCATTTTAGACAATCTCCTGGGTCTGTAGTGCTTTTTTTAAAAAAATTGTTTATTTATTTATGGCTGTGTTGGGTCTTCGTTTCTGTGCGAGGGCTTTCTCTAGTTGCGGCAAGTGAGGGCCACTCTTCATCGCGGTGCGCGGGCCTCTCACTATCGTGGCCTCTCTTGTTGCGGAGCAAAGGCTCCAGACGCGCAGGCTCAGCAATTGTGGCTCACGGGCCCAGCCGCTCCGCGGCATGTGGGATCTTCCCAGACCAGGGCTCGAACCCGTGTCCCCTGCATTGGCAGGCAGATTCTCAACCACTGCGCCACCAGGGAAGCCCTGTAGTGCTTTTTTAAAGAAGACTTTCCTCTCTTTTTTTGTGTGGTAAAATGACACATAATGTAAAATTTACCATCTTAACCATTTTTAAGTGTACAGTTCAGTAGTATTATGTGTATTCACATTGTTGTGAAACAGATCTCCAGAACATTTTCATGTTGCAAATCTGAAACCCTATACTCCTTAAACAGCTCCCTATTTTTCTATGACCCTAGCCCTTAACACCATTTTACTTTATGTTTCTACGAATTTGAATATGATTTGTAAGTAAAATCATGAATGTTTGTCTTTTCATGACGGGCTTATTTCACTTTGAATTATGTCCTCAAGGTTCATCCATTTGCCACATGACAGGATTTCCTTACTTTTTAAGTCTGAATAATATTCCTTTGTGTGATTCAATGAACATGGGTTTGCAAATATTTGTTTCAGACCTTACTTTCAATTCTTTTGGATATATATTCAGAAGTGGGATTGCTTGGTCATATGGTAGTTCTATTTTTAATTTTTTGAGGAACTTCATACTGTTTTCCATGGCAGTTACACCATTTTATAACCCCACCCACATATGTAGTGCTTTTAAGTTTTTTTACTTTGCTAGATGACTAATAATGTTGAGCATATTTTCATATGCTCAACATCTGTTTGGATATTGTCTTGTGTTGAGCTTATTTAATTTTTTCAGCCAGTTTTCTACTTTGCTTTTATTACTCATTTGAGGAAGTTCTTTATATATTTTGGGTAAGAATAATTTGTCGATTATATATATTGCAGCTATGTCTCCCACTGTATTGATTGCCTTTATACTTAATCTTTTGTTAGTTAATGCTTTTGATAAACAGAAGTTCTTAATTTTAATATATTCCCGTTTCTTAACTTTTTCCTTTAGGATTATTAAATTTGGTAATCTATTTTAAAATATTATACATATTCCAGGGCTTGAAGGTGTTTTCTTCTAAAAACTTAATGATTATCTTTCATAGTTAGATCTACAACATAACTTGTCACTCGTGTGAAGTAGGCATCAAGATTCTTTTGTTTTTCCCATATGGATGTCTATCCAGTACCATTTATTGAAAGACTGCTTTTTTGCATTTCACTGCAGTGTCAACTTCGTTATACGTCAGGTGACCATATTTATATGGATCTCCTGCACTCTGTTTTGTTCCATTGATCTCCTTATCTGTCATTGCACTGATACTAGAGTATCTTAATTACTATAACTTTACAGTAGATCTTGATACCTGGTAAATCACTTTCTCGGTCTTTGTTCCTTGTCACTTCTTGGTCCTTTGCATTTCCATATAAACTTTGCAACAAGTTTGTCAATTCCACCCCCAAACAAAACTAATTCTGGTAGGGTTTTATATATATATATATATACACACACACACACACACACACATGAATTTATTTATTTATTTATTTTTGGCTGTGTTGGGTCTTCGTTGCTGCGTGGGCTTTCTCTAGTTGCGGTGAGCGGGGGCTACTCTTCGATATGGTGCCCAGGCGTCTCATTGTGGTGGCTTCTCTTGTTGCGGAGCACAGGCTCTAGACGCATGGGCTCAGTAGCTGTGGCACACGGGCTTAGTTGCTCTGTGGCACGTGGGATCTTCCTGGACCAGGGATCGATGCCGTATCCACTGCATTGGCAGGTGGTTTCTTAACCACTGCGCCACCAGGGAAGTCCCTCTGGAAGGGCTTTGATTGAAATTGTATCAAATCTAGAAACCAATTTCGGGGAAATTGATGTCATTATAATAATTACTCTTTCATGAAAATGGTATCTCTCTTCATTTATTTAGGTCTTCTTTAATTTCTTTCAATAATATTTTTATAGTTTTCGAAGGTCTTATACAGGTTTAATACTTGTCGTACTCCTTTTAGACTGCTATGAGAAAATATCAGACTGGGTGGCTTATAAACAACAGAAATTTATATCTCACAGTTCTGGGGTTTGGAACTTGAAGATCAGGGTGCCAGCATGATTGGTGGTCCCTCCTCTCTTTGTGTCTTCATGTGGTAAAAGGGGCTGCATAGCTCTGTGGGGTCTCTTTTATAAGAACACTAATCCCACTCATGAGAGCTTCCCCCTCATGACCTAATCACCTCCCCAAGGCCCCACCTATTAATACCGTTGTTGGGATTTGGGATTTATTTTATGAATTGGGGGTGGACAAAAATACCCATACCATAGCAATACTTAAGCAGCTTATTAAACCTATATCTGAATTTAAAGACTCATTATGTTTAATTTTCCATTATTCACTGAAGGAAATATGGAAGATCTGGCAAAGGCACAGATACAATGAATACATAGCATTTTAGCATTTCCCACACAAAGACTGGATCACTATAACTTTGTTGGTTTGACAACATGAAGATTTATCTGGTGTAATTTTGTTTGATACAATATATCATTTTGCGTTTGAGCTTATTTGAAAGCAAATGTATTCTTATTTGGCTGTTAAAGGACATATAAATATAGAAAAAAATTTTAATATACGTAATTGTGTTTAGGGGGAAGGTCCTAAAGCCAACTCTACTCAAGGGATGCCTTGGTAGCAATGATTGTTAACCATCTGGAGTGACAGAAGAAAGTGATATTGGGTAACTAACATCTTAAGAAGTTTCATCTCAAGTTTTTGTAATATTATAGCAACAAAAATGGAATATTAATTATGCTATTGGGTGCTCCATTCTCGTCACAGGGGTGGGCAGTTTCATCATTTACTGATTATGTACTGATTAATGTGATCAGTCTCACTGTAAATTTGTGATATATGGAGGGACTTTTAAACATAGTTGGATGGTTTTACATGATGTCAATATTTTAATGTAATTAAAAAAATAAACACTAGGATAAACACTAGGACCACTGGGCAGTATTTTAAATACTTAGGAATCCTTTTTTAGCAAGTCATGGTTATGATGCAGTGTAAGATAAAAGGATAAATATTCAAAATGAATGGTTATAATTTGCATTCTCCATGTCAGGTAGACCACCTTAATCTTATGATAAGATAGGTATGATAAATCCCTGTGATAGCATGGAAAAAATCACAGGAATTGCAGGAGTATTGCTTTATGTATTAGTTATTCTTTATGGCAAAACCATGTGCCCAAGGAAAACATCAGTAACTTTCCTCAGATGCTAAATACAGTGCTCAGAGTTTATTTTTAATGCTAGGAGTACTAGGTTATTTCTATCTAGCTAGATTTGTCCTGTTGCGGCAGTTATGGAAGAGCAGATGAGTTAATTAGGCTCTTTTCCATGGGATCCTCTGTTGTCTGTTTTGCAATACTGTATCAACAGTGAGATAAAACACAGACTGTTTCCACAGATTTCTGCCTGTTGTTTGTTAGTCAAGTAACCTTGGATACCCTGCGATGAGTTGTATGGAGGCAGCTAGTCTAACACCTGAAGGTCCTATAGGCTTCAACCCTTTAAGAAATAGTAATTTTTTAAAAACTAGAATGTAATGATGCAGAGCTTTAAAAACAATATCCACTGCATTCGACATTAAGTTTCTTGTTTTCCATAAATGTATGCATTCTGCTTTGGCAGGTTTTAAGAAGAAGCAGCGATGAAGAGAAAGTTCTTTGTCTCGTTCGACAGCGTGCAGGCCACCACTGTCCAACCGCTGTAATGGTGGTGCTCATCATGGTATGGGACGGCATCCCTCTTCCAATGGCTGACAAATTGTACTCGCAGCTTACGGAAAGTCTAAAGTCATACAATGGTCATCCCACAGACCGAAGATGCACTCTCAATGAAAAGTAATCAAATCTGTTTTGTACTGTTTTGCCATTCAGTCTATTATATCATGTTAAATTAACTACCAACTACATATGTTATATGGGAGAACAGAATTTTAGGTATTGTGCAACTAAAGAGTGAACATTTCTTTAAAGAGAGACTTGGTTTCATAGTGGGTTAAGACCATTTTAGGATATTCTCCTTTAGAATATTCTTTTCTTGCTTCTCTCTGTGGTACCTGATCCTTCTCACCCCTGGAATCTGGAGGAGAGAGGTTTTTCTATATAGAAATGCAAAATTGTACAATTTTGCATTTCCTATAGCACTGTAAGAGAATATCTGTTTTTCTACAGTTTTCCAATGTTGTCAAACTTGAGTTTTTGCCCATCTAATAGGGGATAAATGTCATCAGTTTACATTGATTTGAATTTTTCATATTATGAATAAGAGTATTCTTTCATATGGTTAAGAGCATTTGCCATTTGTTTGTTTTTTATTTTTAAAATTTTGTTGAAGCATAATTGATTTACAATGTTGTGTTTAATTTCTGCTGTACAGCAAAGTGACTCAGTATATATATATGTATATATATACATATTCTTTTCCATTTATGGTTTAGCACAGGATATTGAATATAGTTCCCTGTGCTATGCAGGAGGACCTTGTTGTTTATCTATCCTATATTATAACAGTTTGCGTCTGCGAATCCCAAACTCCCAGTTCTTCCCTCCCCCACCCCTTGGCAACCACAAGTCTGTTCTCTATATTTGTGAGACTGTTTTTGTTTTGTAGGTTTATTCATTTGTGTCGTATTTTAGATTCCATATGTAAGTGATATCACATGGTATTTGTCTTTTTCTTTCTGTCTTACTTCACTTAGTATGATAATCTCTAGTTGTATCCATGTTGCTACAAATGGCATTATTTTGTCCTTTTTTATGGTCAGCCATCTGTAATTATTCTACCCCCTATTTCAAAAGGAGTATTCATTTTTTCTCTCCCTTTGTGATTTAATTTCTAAATGCTTTTGCCACTTTGATATTTGTCTTTTTACTTCTGCTATGTCACCTTTTGCACAAGTTTTCTTTTTAATGTAATTTATTGTATCTATCTTTCCCCTTATTGTGTCTGAATTTTGAGTGGTATTTGAGAACATTTTTCTCTCACATGAGTTATAGAATAATTCACCCATGTTTTCTTTTATTGTTGAAATTGGAAATTTTTAAAATGTAAATCTCTGATGCATTTCCAATTTATGCTGGACAGAAGTGGGAAGAGGAGATCCATTTCTATTCTTTTTTCCATTTATCCCAATACTACTTACTAAAGAGTACTTCTTTTCCTCTTGATTTGAAATACTACCTTATACAAAAACTGTATATAATGGAGTCCTCTCTTTTATATGAATTCTGTATCACTGTCTGGTCTTTTTACGTACTAGTACCACATTTTTTAAATTATAGAGGCATTATAATATATTTTAATATTTGGTAAGGCTAGCTCACTATTCTTGCTCTTTTTCAAGGCTTTCTTTGTTATTTTATGTTTGTGCTTCCAAATGAACTTTACAATCAATTTGTCTAGTTTTAAGGTAAATCTAATGGTATTTTTAATGGGATTGCATTAAATTAACTTAGAATAAACTGACATTGTTATGATATTGAATCTTCCAGTCCTATAATATGGTTTTTCTTTCCATTTGTTAAAGTTTATTTTTATGTTCTTCAAAAGTGTTTTGTGTAGTTTTCCTCATAAAGTTCTTTCTTTTTTAAAAGAAATGTCATTATACAAATTATAAACAAAATATATATCATTCACTCTCTAACCTCCACACAAGATTATTTGTGTACCTTCCAGAATATTCCTTTATGTTTAAAATCATTTCATTATATTTTTGTTACTCTTCCTAATCCCAAGTATGTATACATCATTTAATTTTTGAATTTTTGAATTTTATTTTGTTTTTTATACAGCAGTTTCTTATTACTTACCTATTTTATACATATTAGTTGTATACATCATTTTTAATGTCTCTATTTTGTTATGTGGATTCACAATAATAATAATACTTCTTGTATAGAGAAACAGTTCTAAATGATATACATATAAACTTATTTTTCCCAAGAATTCATAAATAGTTTTATTCTATTTCACTCAATGTAGATCCAGCCTATCGCTTTTTAAAAATTTTATATTTACAGAAATGATGCAAGAATATTTCAGTGAACTCTTATATACCCCTTACCTAGATTCCACAAATGTTAACGGTTTGTTACATTTACACTTATACACATGGTCACACATACACACAAGCTTACATGTTATTATCATTATTGATTTTCTATACTTTCTTTCGGAATAATTTGTGAACTAGTTGCAAACTTTGTGACTTTTCCCCCTAAATAATACTTCAGAGGGTGTTTTCTAAGAATGAGGACATTCTCTTACTTAACACCAGTACAATTATCAAAACCAGGTAGTTTCACTTAGATAAAATATTATTCTCTAATTCAAATATCATCTATTCTCCAGTAATACTTCATACTAATTTTCCCCTACCCATGATTTGATGGATTGAGTTGTTCTGTCTTTTGGGTCTCTTAATCCTTTTATCTCAGTCTTTTTTTGTGTTTCATGGCATTTCCTTTTTGAAAAGGACAGGCTAATTTTATAGACTTTGCTCAATTTTGGATTGTAGGATTGTTTCTTCCTGATTTAATTCAATTCAGGAATTATTGGCAGGCCATAATATTAGGAGCTATTTTAAGTCTATTTGTCTCATCATTGGTGATGTTGACTGTTTAATAGAAACTTTTAGGTCTCACAGTTAAGAGTTAAACTACATTTTTCTACTTGTTTGGCAACTTCTTTGAAATTCTGCAATTTCAAATTTACCTTCTTTGATCCTATCTATATCCTATTTTTCTTCCTTTTCAAGTTATTGTAATCTTTTTCCCCTTTAAAATCATATATTCCATCTTAGTGGAAGTTAGAATATTTGAACTATTCCTCCCTTTTTTTCCTTCAGTGTCTTAAATGATCCTTTTTATATTCAAATATATCAGACATTTTCCTGACTTTCACAACTAAAAATACTTAGGTTTTTTTTTTTAAGATTTTATTTATTTAATTTATTTTTGGCTCTGTCGGGTATTAGTTGCAGCACACGGGATCTTCTTTGAGGCATGCGGGATCTGTCGTTGTGCCACGCGGGCTCTTCCTAGTGGTTCTCAGGCTTCTCTCTAGTTGTGGCATGCGGGTCTTCTCTTCTGTAGTTGTGGCGCACAGGTTCCAGAGCACGTGGGCTCTGTAGTTTGCGGCACGCCGGCTCCAGTTAAGGTGTGTGAGCTCAGTAGTTGTGGCACTCGGGCTTAGCTGCCCCGCAGCATGTGGGATCTTAATTTCCTGACCAGGGATCAAACCCACATCCCCTGCATTGTAAGGCGGATTCTTTACCACTGGACCACCAGGGGGAGTCCAAAAATACTTACAGTTTTGATCTCTAAATTTCTATATTCTTTTTACTCACTGTTTTTTAAAAATGTGTTTTTTTAATTGTATTTTTTTATTTAAGTAATTTATTTATTTATTTATTTATTTTTGTCTGCACTCGGTCTTCATTGCTCCGTGCGGGCTTTCTCTAGTTGTGGCGAGCAGGGGCTGCTCTTCGTTGCAGTGCACGGGCTTCTCATTGTGGTGGCTTCTCTTGTTGTGGAGCACGGGCTCTAGGCTCGCGGGCTTCAGTAGTTGTGGCATGTGGGCTCAGTAGTTGTGGCTCGTGGGCTCTAGAGCGCAGGCTCAGTAGTTGTGGCACACGGGCTTAGTTGCTCCGCGGCATGTGGGATCTTCCCGGACCAGGGATTGAACCCGTGTCCCCTGCATTGGCAGGCAGATTCTTAACCACTGCGCCACCAGGGAAGTTCCTGTTTGTATCTTTAAGTCGTATAAGTACTAATTCCATACTATTAGAAGTTTCAAGTGTTATGCAAATAGGAACCACAAGGATGTACATTCCTTCTTTGGTTTCACATCTTTGTATGTATGTTCTTATCATTGTCATCCTTAGTATAGAGTCGTTTTGGGGTTTCAGAAATGCCGCCAAGGTTATAAAATTGCTCAGTCACTGAATAAAACGAGCTTCCTCCTCAATTTTTTCTCATGACATTTATAAAGGCTTTCTTTAAAATTGACAAAGTGATTTCACAGACAACACATATTATCCTTAATCAGTCCTCACAGGAGTATATCAATGTCATTTTACAAAGGAAGGATGAAGTCCAAAGAGATAATGAGATGCTTTAATTTTCACTTCTGACAGGAAAACAATCTAGGATTGAAATCCCGGCCCTTTATTTCCCTTCCTTGGACATCTCCAAATCAAACAAGTTACGGATATATCAGATCTGTATAGTTTGTTGCCTTTTATTTGGATTTACAATCTTGAACAAACATTTCAATTGAAGATTTAGTTATATTCAAGTACAGTTAGCCTTGTGTTGTTAACATAGCACTACTTTAAATAAGTAATAAAATAGATGTGTTAAAATCATTTCATTATCCATCTATACTTCTATAGTTATATGAACCTGAAATGTTCTATTTGAGGTATTGTCCTACTTTATCAGTTCATTCCCTTGCAATTACCATCTTACAGTCGTACCTGTACATGTCAAGGAATTGATCCAGAGACTTGCGGAGCTTCCTTCTCTTTTGGCTGTTCTTGGAGTATGTATTTCAATGGCTGCAAATTTGGTAGAAGCCCAAGTCCTAGAAGATTTAGAATTGATCCAAGTTCTCCCTTACACGTAAGTGTCCTTTTTACTTATGAATTGCACAATGAATATATAAGTACATTCCTTTAAAAAAAATTTTTAATTGTAAAAAAATTAAATATTAACAAGTAGTGACAAAATAGTAACTATATGTATATATATATATATATATGAAAATAGTTTAAAATTCTAAATAATTTAGGTAAAGTCTTTAACTATCAACCCAAATTCCAATTGTCCCTGGCTCCCTCCTTCTTCTCCCCTAACCCCAAAGAGAATCACTGTTTAAAAAAATCTAGACTTTTATACCCAGCCAAAGTAGGAAGAATAAATAAAGCTATTTGCCAACATTTCAAAGACTCAGTAAGTTTACTACCCACAGCACTACTATGAAAGAATTACTAAAGGACGTAATCCAGAAAGAAGATATATGAAACCGGAACCAATCTGTCCGGAACACGAGGCCATGGTGAGCAAAGAAATTAGTCAACCTTACTGTTAAGTTTAAATAAGTTGAGTACTTACATTTTTTAATTGAAATAACAATAAGTATAATTCAATACTCTTATCAAATCAGGGGTGGGTAGGTAGTGGGAGGGGGTGGGGCACCTATATAAACTAAGTGTGGTAATGTTTTGTGCTTGTTTGGAGTTGGGAGGATTTAGATACTGATTAACTCCAAGATCAGTGTTTTTCAAACTTTGTGCTGTGACCACGAGTAAAAAACATTTTATATTACAAACAACTATACAGACATATATATATTCAAGTAAATAAATAAAACTATCACAAAACAATACTTCACCTTATTATATGTAGCAAAGATAATATGTAGATATTAAAAAGTTAATATATCCTATATAGTTATTGCTGAGGATCACTATGATTGAGTAAAATATTTTTTATGAAATTTCATTTCTCTTTTAAACGCTAGTTTTGACCTACTAAACTGATTTCATGGCCCACTAAAGAGTCATGACCCACAGCTTGGAAAACACTGCTCTAGATATTGTCAGAAAAACATATTTGAAAAGTGTATGTTTAAAAATTTTTTAGATGAATACGAATAGAATTTATAACATTTGAACTAGTGGTGGAAAAAAAATCCATTCATCAGTCAGCAAAGTTAGTTTAAAAAATCATTAGGATACAGGATAAATAGGAATTGTTAAAACAGCAGGAATTAATCTAATTGTATCTATAATACAAGGAATATAATATACAAGGAAAGCTCAGAATAAATAAATAATCCCTTTAAAGAGGCAATCAAAATTATTTGGTTTTTCTAGAGCTCCCATTTACTGTAATAAAAGAAGGAAATGACTCTAGACAGAGAACTATCTTTTGCAGATAAAGTACCTTAGAAGAAATCTAACAAGAAGTTTATCAGAACTTTAGGGAGAAAACTATAAAAATTACTAAAAGGACATATAAAATACCTGATAATGAGAAGGTACCATGTTCAAAGGTCAGAACACTTGATAATGAGATGTGAATTCTCCCTTAAAATTAACCAGTTTTTTTTTTTCCAAATAAGTATCTGATAAAGCTGTTAGTATACAAATATATTATTTATATTGACATGACTGTTAAATTTTTATTCTATAACAAATAACTCTATTATATAATGAATGTAAGATCAGTTTTTGCTTATGGTTATTATTAACAATGAGTAACGTTTATGTAGTGTTTATAATACAGGAAGAAGCATTCCTCTTTCCAGGAACTGACAAATGGCCAGTGAAGCACAGCAGGCAAGGGAAAGTGAGGTGCATAAGGGACCTTGTAAACCATGTCAAGAATTTTGGAAGATCATTGAAGAATTTTAAGGCGGAGAGTGATATAGTTAAACTTTTCTTTTTAAAAAGGGATCTTTCTGGCTGCTCTGTGGATTGGAGTTGGCCAAAAGTTGGTATAACAAGATGGGCTAGCTATGAGAACAGTCCAGGGAAGGAATAGTAGTGACTTAGAATATGGCTGTGACAGAAGAAATGATAAGCAGTGGTTGTTCTGGAAAGATTTTTTTTAATTAGGTACTATTCCTTGACATAGGATATGCTGAAACAGGACCAGGTTTATAGAAGGCAGATTATTAATTCAGTTTGGATGCATTGGCTTGGAGATTCCTAAGAGAAATCCAAGTGAGGCTGTCAGGTCATTAATAAGAACCTGAAGCTCAAGGGGTGGTCTGTGGGCCAGGTGGTAATTGTAGGCATTGATATGGAGAAGATGGTCCTAGAGATGAAGTACAGGGTGAGAAGGGCAGAGGGATGTAGGTGTGAGCCCCATTAGGTAAAGATCTGATAAGAAATCTCTATCCGACATACTCATTCATTCTAATGAAACCATTAGAAAGTCTGGATTTTTACAATATGAATAAAGAACCTACATTCAAAAATGATACTAATAATCATCTATTTAAGTTTTATTTAATTAGCTTCTATTTGCCTACTTCATTTCATTTCCACATAATAAATGAGATATTCCATAAGATGACAAATTGCCCAGTCTGACTTGTGACACTGAATGATTCTTAATATTCTATTAGCAGTAAAACACAATTACCCCACCCAATATTCCAAGTGTTATAAAATATAATAGTCTTTTTAATAGGCATTTAAATAATAATTCCTAAGTTTTCCTCAAATTTATAATAAATGTGTGAGTATAGCTAGGAAGTGTTTTTAAAGTAGGGGTCTGACCTCTCTGACTATATTTATTAAGCTACATTGAGTAACAAATACATAATTAGGCAGATGAATGGAACAGAGCAATCTAGATATAGACCCTATATACATGAATATCCTTTTCAATGAAAGCACCAACATAAATGAGTAGGAAACCAAAAGGCTTATCACTGATGCTTTGCAGTTGCCAAGACTGAGGCTTGTTAAAAAGCACTCAAGAATTAACTTCCTATGTCTACATTGGCTTTGGTTTTTATAATAGTCTGCTCATACCAGAGGTGAACTGGTCCACACGAAGGCTTCCTTCCTGAGTTCTAGGCATCCATCAGATCTCAAATGAGGCAGAAGCCTTCAAACCTTCTTAAATCCTTCA
The DNA here is from genome assembly GCF_028021215.1 of Eschrichtius robustus. Lineage (NCBI taxonomy): Eukaryota > Metazoa > Chordata > Mammalia > Artiodactyla > Eschrichtiidae > Eschrichtius > Eschrichtius robustus. Next base: position 74,156,550 of record NC_090830.1, read on the forward strand.
TTCATCCTTGCTGTCAGTTCTCCATCACTTGTCTTCCTTAGATGTGACTGATCATTTATCAAGTCTCTGACTTGATTCAGGATATAATCATCTCTGAAAAACTACCACAATGGTTTTCCAACTATTGTTGCCAAAGGCTCCTTTCTCTCCTTCGAACCTCATGCTGTCATCAGTGACATTTTTAATATTCTTGTCATGACGGTTTTCCTTTGAAAAAATCTTACATGTTTCTACTGTCATTAGAATCTAGAATCTTGAAATGGTGTTAAGGCTTCTCCACAGTTCTATCAAATCTTCCTCAATTTATAGCCATTCCTGTGTAGAAAAGAAAACACTGGTTTTAGACAGCCCATTGCCTACTTATTACGTTTGAAGCTCTTAACACAGGATCTGATACACAGTATGTGCCTTATGTGTGTTGCTCTCCCATCTCTGTTATAGAAACTTGTTTCACTGTCAGAATTCTTCCAAGTCTCCACTTGTTAGCAGGAAAATTGTCTTGATTTACTTCAAGTGCCCTGTACTATTGAATAGATATGAAATATGGTTCTTGTTTTTAACAACATGAGCAGTTTTGCAACTTACCTCTAACACCAGTTAGATTTCTCATTAGCTGATAACATAGACTTTTAATTTCAAAAGACTAAATTCAAGCATAATAATGACTAATAGTTTAGATTTTATGAAAACAATCCATATCATTTTCTATGGTAGCTCTTTTATCTGGGTAAGTATGAACCGTGCATCAACCACACATCAGCAATGATGTATAATTCATTTTCATACGTTATATAATAAACTCATCACTCTTCTTAATGTTATTATGAAACAACTTTTATGGACTGTCTCTTCCTATAGGAAAAAAACCTTGAAGATAATTTACAGAGTTTGGCTACAGAATTAGCTCCAATTTATAAGCAGTACGCTCCAGTTGCTTACCAAAACCAGGTATGTTTTGGTTCCTTATACAGTACTCTTAAACATGGTTGAAATTTATATCTAAACAATGTCATTGTTAATAGAAAATTTTTTCAAATCTGAACTTAATGTAGATCTTTTATCAGACAGCTTAAAAAATTGTCTAGTGTTTTTTAAAAAGTCTATTATGGCAATTGAATTAAATCTCCAGAGTGACAAAGTTATGATTGTTTCTAGGAATAAAACTTATAAAAGCAGAAATGCATCATCAAGAAAGTAATTGGGAAGTGGTGGAGATGGGGAGATGTTGGTCAAGGGGTACAAACTCCCACCTATAAGTTAAATATGACCTGGGGATCTGGTGCACAGCTTGGTGGCTATAATTAACAATACTGTATTATATACTTAAATGTTTTAAAGACATCCTAAATGTTACTTCTACACACCAAATAATCGTAATTATGTGAACGGATTGCAATGTTCACTAACCTTATTGTGGTAATCATTTTGTAATACATACATGTATCTAATCATCACATTGTACACCTTAATCTTACATATGTTGTATGTCAGGAATACCTCAATAAAACTGAGTTGGCGGAACACATTGTTTTAAAAAAGAAAATGAAAAGACAACCACAGATTGGGAGAAAATAATTGCAAATCATATATCAGAGAAAGGAGAAAATAAGTGTGTAAAATACCTAATTTTAAACATAATCAGGGAATTCCCTGGCAGTCCAGTGGTTAGGACTCTGTGCTTTTACTGCCGAGGGCCTTGGTTCAATCCCTGGTTGGTGAGCTAAGATCCTGCAAGCAGAGTGGCGCAACCAAAAACAAAAACAGAAACATAACCAGAAGTCCATATTTTAAAAATATTTAATAAAAATTAAAATATTTATTTGTATTATCATGAACAACAAGCTCTCTGTTAAATTCCAACCTTTCGTTTAAAAAAGTTATTAACTTACTTTCTGTACTGGTTCATGAATATATATGTACATCTACTTTTTATAGACATTGAAAACTGGATAAATGATCAAAGCACTGTATTTTTCTTTCTTCTTAATGAAATATTTCAGGCTACTGTTCTTGTTTATCCACCACCAGCAGGTATTAATGCCCTCACCTTGCCTTCAGTAATTACCATTTTAATCCATGTAGTCTCAAATTCTTTACCCTGAATATTACTAAACTAGACAATCACTAAAATAATATACTGTAGTGTCAGATATCTCTGAAATTATAAAGTGTAATTAACTCATAAACTTTGTCAGAAAGTGAGTTTTACTCTTTGTTGAAGGTGATTCTTTCTATCTCTTAAAACCGTGGGTCATACTTTATTTTTCAGGTGGCGCTTGAACACGTTGCTCAAGAATGTCGGCTTGGCAAGAAAGAAGGTCGTCCTTTCTCTGGGGTCACTGCTTGCCTAGACTTCTGTGCCCACCCCCACAGGGATATTCACAACATGAATAATGGGAGCACGGTGGTATGTACCTGGGTGGCTTTTGATTCTAAAGGCTCCATCACTGTACGCTCAAGCTGAGGTCCTTAAGGATGATTATTGTGACAAATCCTATTTTATGTCTGTTCCACATAGTATATATCGATAGTGCTCCCAAAAAGTTATAGAACCAGCCTGAAATACTTTGTTGAAAGTCTTGAATTATACATTTAATTGTGGTAGATTTGTTGGGTTGTAGAACTACATGATTATTCGAAGCAACCACTCTGTGCTATCAAACTGGTAGGTAGGAAGTTAAGCAACTTAATGTTTCTTGCCATCTGTACTTCAGGTTTTTTGTGAGGGAACTGTGCCAAATTTACCATCCTTTTTATTAATATTGGTTCTTAGTACTAGTTTGTAGAAATATTTAGAAGAAATATTTGCACGTATATGTGCATACTATGTTTATAGCCATGAAAAGAATCACATGCCCATAGCAAGAAGTCAATCAAGATAATCTTAAATTAAGGAGAAGACCTCAGGAAAAATCATGCAATAGTCCTTTTATAAGGGAAATGAGTTTGCTTCAAGTAGTTATCTTCTTACCTAGTAAAACAGATTAACAGAGAGTGATTGCCTCTATTTCTGCACTACACCATTTTGGCCTCTTAGAAGACATAGCTATGATTATTACATTTTGATTGGAAGTGTACAGTCTGATCCATCAAAAGGCAGCCTTCCTTCCTTATTTGCTCAGTGAGGTCTATCAGTAACAGATTAAGGAGCCAAAACAACTTTTTGCCTATCACACCTTTTCACTGATGTTGACTATGGTCTCTGAGACCAATGTTATTTCCAAATGCTGAAATTTTATAAATCCATCCAGATGAATCTTAGCCGAAGAGTGATTCAACATCATGCTTGGCTAGTACATTTTATATGAGTTGCTTCATTAGAGAATATTAGTGATCAGGTTAGACTAGGTTCAAAGTCAAACTAAATTTTAGTTCCTCTTCTCATGTTTTTGTTTTTTGTTTTTTGTTTTTAATTATTTAATTATTTATTTATTTTTGGCTGTGTTGGGTCTTTGTTGCTGCGCGAGGGCTACTCTTCGTTGCGGTGTGCGGGCTTCTCATTGCGGTGGCTTCTCTTGTTGTGGAGCATGGGCTCTAGGCGCGCAGGCTTCAGTAGTTGTGGCACACAGGATCGGTAGTTGTGGCACACGGGCTTAGTTGCTCCACGGCATGTGGGACCTTCCCGGACCAGGGCTCGAACCCGTGTCCCCTGCATTGGCAGGTGGATACTTAACCACTGTGCCACCAGGGAAGTCCACATTATTTAAATATTAAGAAATAGTGTGATTTATAAGCTAAAGTAATATCTTTTTATTAGTTAATATTTAATATGAAGGTAGTGAACAATTTAGTGACTGTTCCTTAACTTAGGCAATGAAATAAGATGGAATGTAACAAAGGAGGCAATTTAAAATATTATAAAATGCATAAACATGTATAATATGTACTTACAAAATCAACTCAACATTATACTGGTCTGCTTACAAACAGTTGATAAGTTATTCAAATTGAAAAGCATTGAGTGGCTTGATATATAAAATGTTTTTCCAAAATGAATGAATATACCAGCAGTAACCAACTGAAAACAGTTCCCTTTCACAATGGCAACAATAAGAAGGTAGGAATAACTATTATGAATGTGCGGGATCTCTAGTTCCCATTTCATGTTTTCTTCCTATCAGGTCTGCACTTTAACACGAGAAGATAACCGCTCATTTGGTGTTATTCCTCAAGATGAGCAGCTGCATGTACTTCCTCTTTATAAACTTTCAGACACAGATGAGTTTGGCTCAAGGGACGGAATGGAAGCCAAGATCAAATCTGGGGCCATCGTGGTCCTCGCACCCCACCGCAGAAAAAGAACACGATTTACTCAGCCAGTTCCTCGTTCTGGGAAGAAGAGAGCAGCAATGATGACAGAGGTTCTCGCACATAAGATAAGGGCTGTGGAAAAGAAATTTATTCCTCGAATCAAGCGGAAGAATAATTCAATGACAAACAACAGTAAGGCTTCATCGCTGCCACTTTTAGGTAAGGCTTATTGAGCCTGCTAATTTTCTGTGCACAACTTTCACTGGCAGTTCGGTTTGCACTTGTCTTTGCAGCTTATTTTTCTTTTTTATCTTTGCTACTCTCTTAGGAGAGAGGCATTATGAAAAGAAAAACTTTAGATCAGATATCTACCAATCAAGTTAGCTAATTATTTTTATATAGTTTGTTTAGAGTTTAAACTAAGACAGTGAATATATTTCTACGTACTTGCCAAAATTAAAAGCCAACAAAAAGGTGACCCATCAGTATTTCTTGGTATTTTTTTCTCTATTTATATTCTTTTTTTTAAAAAAAAGCAAAAACGAAACATGTTCTTATTGTTTGTTCCCCAGCTATTTTGAAGCAAAGCCCCTTCTCAGCATACATAAAATGACATCACTTCCTTGAAGTCTTACTTCATCAGCTTTTTTTTTTCTTCATCAGCTTTAGCATCAGTTTAAGTAGTCCATTCAACAAATACTACTGCGCACTACTTTGAACTGTTCTAGGTATCGGAAATGTAGCAGTGAATAAGAGGGGACATAGTGCTGTGAAAGAATTCCATTTGAATAGGGTTGTCAAAAAAGGATTCACTGAGAATGAGGCATTTGAGTAAAGTCCTAAAGGAAATGAGGATCAGCAATATTTTTATTTGGAGAAATAGCATTCCAGGTAGAAGAAGTGGCAAGTGCAAAGTTCAGGAGACAGGAATTTACCTTGAATACTTGATGTAAGCAAAGAGGCCAGTATGGTTGGAGCACAGTGTGAAATGGGGAGAATTGTAGGATGTGAGATCAGAGAGATAAGAGGGGCATCTGAGCAATTCATCTTGGGCTTTGTAGATTGCTGTCAAGACTTTGGCCTATATTTGAGTGAGAAGTAGAGAAGGGCTATGATCTGACTCAAACCTAACATCCCAGTTACTGGATTGAAACTAGGGTCAAGTGGGGTAGAGAATAGAATAGTAGGGTGATCATAAACAGGCTATCCTAACAACTCAAGAAAGAGATGATGGAGCTTGGACCAGAGTGGCTAATGAGGAGGACAGGAGAAATGTCTGATTCTGGATGTTTTTAAGGTAGAGTCAATGGGATTTCTTTTCTTTTTTTTTTTAATTACTGTATTTTATTTATTTATTTTTGGCTGTGTTGGGTCTCCGTTTCTGCGCACAGGCTTTCTCTAGTTGCGGGGAGTGGGGGCTACTCTTCGTTGCAGTGAGTGTGCTTCTCACTGTGGTGGCTTCTCGTTGCAGAGCACAGGCTCTAGGCACATGGGCTTCAGTAGTTGTGGCACTTGGGCTCGGTAGTTGTGGCTTGCAGGCTCTACAGTGCAGGCTCAGTAGTTGTGGTACACGGGCTTCATTGCTCCGTGGCATGTGGGATCTTCCTGAACTAGGGATCGATGCCGTGTCCCCTGCATTGGCAGGTGGATTCTTAACCACTGCGCCACCAGGGAAGTCCTGGGGGTTTCTGATAGATTTAAGTCTGGAGTGTGGACCAAAAAAAGTGTCAAGATTTACCCTGATGTTATTGGCTGGAAGAAACTGGAAGGATGGTTAAACCACCAACTATCATGAGGAAAGGAGGGAGAAGAACAGATTTGGCAAGATAAAGAGGGAAATCAGAGGCCCACTTTTGGACATGGTAAAAGTTCGAGACACCTGTAGACATTCAAGTCTAGATGTTAGGTAAGCAGTTGAATAAGAGTGTAATTCAGAGAACAGGTTCAGACTGGAGATAAAATTTAAGAGGTCAACTGGATAGAGATGGTATTTGAAGCCTTGAGTGTGAATGAAATCACAGAGAAGGAGGTGAAAAAGAAACTTGATCGAGGACAAATCCTGGGAATTTTCAATTTGTAGAGGTTTCGGAGATGTGGACGAACGAGCAAGAGAGGCTTAGACTGGGAAGGCGTGGTGTGGTAGGTGTGAAACCACAGAGAGGAGTGATCAGCCCTGTCAAATGCTGCTCCTGTGGCAATTGAGAGGAAAACTGAGATTTTATCATTACATTTGAAGACGACTGCTAGAGCAGAGTCTGCAGAACAGTGGTGAGAATGAAGGAAGTAGGTTTATAGGGAAATGGGAGAGAAATGGAAGACATGCATGTTGGCTATAAAGGGGGTTAACTGAATGGAGTGAAGGTTATAGAGTTGAGGTTTTTTTCCTTAAATGGAAATTTAAAAAAATGTACAAAGTGAGTGAATTACATAATGAATTCCACTTCCCTCATAGGCTCCTAGTTTAAAAGTTTTTCAATACATAGCCATTCTATGTCATCTATACCATTACCCAGACCACATGGGTATGAAAATATAAAGACATGACTTGTGCAGTTTTTTGGTGTTTTTTTTTTTTTTTTTTGGTAACAAAGTCATATCTTACCCACTGAATCATCTTTTATGTGTCACTAAAAGAGAAGGAATCTTTATACCCACAATACCTAAAACAAACAAAAATCAGATAACGTCTTAATACCAATCAGTGTTCAAATTGCTCCACTTGTCTCCTAATTGATTTTTTGTTTTTTACATTTGGTTTGCTTAAATCAGTATCCAAACGAGGTCACACATTATATTTAGTTGATATGTCTCCTATACCTTTTTTTTTTTTTTAATTTAAAGCTTGCTTTTCCTCTTTTCCCTTGTTTTTTCACTTTTCATTATAGCAGAAACCATTGTCCATAGAGGCAAATTCAACTTCAATTTAAAAAAAAAAATTACTATGGCCAGAACAATATCTGTGATTTATATACTCCTATTTCTTCACATCAGGAAGTACATAGTGTTTGGTGTGTCTTTTTGTGATGTTTAGACTAGGCCAGGGGACTTCCTCAGAGGTCCAGTGGTTAAGACTCAGCACTTCCACTGCAAGTGGTGCGGGTTCGATCCCTGGTAGGGGAACTAAGATCCCACATGCCGCATGACACAGCCGAAAGAAAAAAGACTAGGTCAGGTGTTGTTAACCTAATTCACTGATTATAATGTTCCCTAACAGCTTTCTACCTAATGGCTTTAGAAACACTTATGGTCATATTACATATTCTTTATTTCATTAGGAGTTTGTCATTCTTTTTCCACTTTTAAAATCTTCTTTTAAAAAGAAATTGTCCTTGTAATAACTTGTTAATTCTGAGGTATGGGTGATTAAAGAAATCAGAATAAATGCTTAGCTATTTGCCTTTATTCACCAGTGTTAACAATACAAGTTACTTCCCAAGCATCTTCCAGTGTGATCAATTGTTTTTCTTTTTCTTTTAATTTAGTATCATTTTGAACTTATGTTTTTTTTAACATAGTTTATATTTCAATGCATATTAAGAAGGTTTTTTTTTCACTGTATTTGAAAATGCTTTAAAAAGCTTCAAATTCATATGCTTTTATTCAAATTCCTGTCTTGGATCAGTAGAAACACTTCAAGGTGGCTTCTGATTCTTTTGTCACGACCCCGATTGTCTTTGATAACTTCCTTAGTTTCTGTTCTGACAAGATGTTCCAGGTTCCTCTTATGTAATCCTGCCCCATATCTAAAATCAGCCATTCCTCCAAGGAGCCTAAAAAATAAAAAAACACTATGAATTTAAACTGACATTCAAACTAAGAATTACAGTGTATTCTTTAACTTCATTGATTTTTATATTTTTAAGGGAAGTTGTTTGTTTAAGATGAGACAACTGACAGTGCAGACATTTATATAACACTGAGAAAGATTCAATAGAGATAGTGAAGAGGCAAGGCAAGGGACAATTATCATTCCTTTTTGCTTGTAGTTCCACTTTACAGATAATTAATTTAGGTTTATTTTAAGATTCACATATCTGGTTCCATGCTGCTTGTTAACAGCAGTCATAACATTTTCATCTTTGTGTCATTCCCCAATAACATCTTTACATGCTCTACTTTTATATATATATATATATATATATATATATATATATATATCCTATTAGTAGCCAAATGCACAATATTTGGCCTAAAACTTCTTGTCCTTTTGTAATATTACCCATGAAAGCTTTTTTACAGGTTTTTCCAATTCAATAAAAGACTCATCATATTTTAAATCTTTCCTTCCTGTGAGTTGTACTTTGTTGACAACTTAACCTCTATAATAGTAGATGCAGCCACAGATAGTAGCACAGATTTCTTGACATACCACTCCTTGGGTCCTGTATGTAAGTTCTCTTTAGACATGAGAATTATTGTGTCTCCAGGTTGTATTATCTGAGGGAAAATTGCAGATCTTCTGAATTAGATAAATGTTTACTATTAAATTAATTATTTTAAAACAAGACAACTTTACTTTTGCTATTTCTTGGTGCTTAAAATCTACTGCTTTTGCCTTGCAAACATTTTATTAGAACATCAAAACAGGGAGCATGTCCTCAAGGAAAATGTTTCCATTTGATGTTAGGTTTGTGTGGATATGTCAGAGCAGACGGCCCACCTTTTGTCCAATGTCATAATAATGATCTACCTACTTTGTGAGAAAGAAACAGAGCTTAAATGCACTTGTTCTGAGGGGTAGGAATAGCTTATTTATGTGACTTTTCTTTGCCTAATAATTAACTTTGCCAGTTATGATGCTTTCATTACTCAGAAATCTTTATAAACTGTTACTTTCTTTAACATTTTCAAAAATGAGATCATGCAATACCTAAAATGTATCTAAACAGCTCTTTGGGTAGTGAAATATTGCTCTTGGTCACCATATTATCACTTGCACTGTATTCTGATGTATGGTTTTAATATTTACTTCATAGCCAATTGGGTCATTTCCAATATCTTACCATTTTAGACAATGGATATCCTTCTGGCTAAATTTGTGAACTTATTTATGATTATTTCCAAAGTAAATAGCTCTTTAAGAAAAAAATATTGGGTGAAAAAGCATACCTAAACTACCTACAATTTTTAACGTGTGCATATGTCAGGCTTAAAGTAAATAGAACAAAGCTGGCCAACACTGCCATCATCAGTGTTTTGTTCTATTATTCTTTGTACTTCTCTTTAAAAATACTGTTTAAAGACAACAACTACCAAAAGTAGTTTGTATTTATCTTCACATTTGGTGTCCTTTTCTCTGTTTAGGGAATAAAACAGAGACTGTGCAACCTGAAATAAAAAGTGAAACTGAACCCCACCTTATCTTCAAAGGTTCGGACAACACTAAAACCTACTCACCGACCCCATCCATTCCTCACCCAGTGAAAGAGGCAAACTTAGCTCCAGGCTTCTCCTGGTCCCCTAAGACTGCTTCGGTCACAACAGTTCCTCTTAAGAACGATGCATCAGTTTCGTACGGGTTTTCAGAGAGAGGTAGCAATCCCCACTGCACAATGCCTTCTGCGAGACACAGTGGTGCTAATGTAGCTGCTGGGGAATGTGCTGAAATTGCACAGCCTGGTGAAATGGTTCCTCTTTCCACCTTGTCTACTCCCATGACAGATTCCCTGGGTTATTCTGAGCCTCCCACTGGTCCATCTGAGCAGCTAACTTGTAATCAGCCAAACCAGCAGCCCCCATTCATCCCTTCTCCTCATGAACTTGCTTCTTCTCTGGCGGAAGAAGACGAGCAGCATTCTGAAGCAGATGAGCCTCCATCAGACGACCCCCTATCAGACGACCCCTTGTCACCTGCTGAGGAGAAACTTCCCCACATTGTTGAGTATTGGTCAGACAGTGAGCACATCTTCCTGGATGCCAGTGTTGGTGGGGTGGCCATAGCGCCCGCCCACGGCTCTGTTCTGATCGAGTGCGCCAGGCGAGAGCTTCACGCCACGACTCCTGTCGAACACCCCAACCGGAATCACCCTACACGCCTCTCTCTTGTCTTCTACCAGCACAAAAACCTGAATAAGCCCCAACACGGTTTCGAACTAAACAAGATTAAGTTCGAGGCAAAAGAAGCAAAGAATAAGAAAACTAAAGCCTCCGAGCAGAAAGACCAGGCAGCTAACGAGGGTCCTGAACTGTCCACTGAAGTTAATGAATTTAACCAGATTCCTTCCCACAAAGCGTTGACATTAACCCATGACAATGTTGTCACCGTGTCCCCTTATGCTCTCACACATGTTGCGGGGCCCTATAACCATTGGGTCTGAAGGCTTTTCTCCCCTTCTTAATGCCTTTGCGAGTGCAGTGTATTTTTTCAAGGTGCTCTTAAAAGAAAGTCATGTTGTCGTTTACTATATCTTCATCTCACCCATCTGAAGGCTGAGGTAAAACAAAAAAAAAAATGGGGGGTGGGTATTTCTTAACTGTGACTATATTTTGACAATTGGTAGAAGGTGCACATTTTAAGCAAAAATAAAAGTTTTATAGTTTTAAATACATAAAGAGATGTTTTGGTTAGGTGTTAACCTTGGTAGAATCACTCAGTTTGGTGCTTTAAATTGTTTACTATGAAACGAGTCATTTTTAGAGGATTTTAACAGGTTCATGTGCTATGATGTAAAATTAAGACACGCAGTGTTAACTCTACACAGCTTCTGGTGCTTAACCACATCGACACAAAAATAAGCTGAATTATTATTTCATGGTGCCATTGTTCTAACATCTTCCAATCATTGCTAGAAACTCTGCATATTCCTTTGAAATAAACCAATGAAATGTTTTCTCTCTTAAAATCTCTCTCCTGTATAAAATAATTCATTATTGTTGGTGATGGTTGGAGGCTGTTCATAAATTGTAAATATATATTTTAAAAGCACTTTCTATTTTTAAAAGTAACTTGAAATAGTATAGTATAAGAATCCTATTGTCTGTTGTTTGTGCATATTTGCATACAAGAGAAATCATTTATTCTTGCTGTGTAGAGTTCCATCTTGTTACCTGCAATATGTATTCTAATCATGTATATGGTTTGTGTTTAAATGAGTCCTTTCTCATTCAAAGATTAGCTACTTATATAAAATAGTTAGGTCATGTAAAAATGGTTAATTCTCTCTAAAATTGGAATTAGGAAGCATATTACCAATATTGATTAACTTTTCTTTGGAACTAAATAAGAATGGTCTCTTCTGATTTATTGAACAACAATGGCCCTAATTTACTTTCACCCCAGCTTTCTCAATATAATCCATGAAAGGTGTTTCCAAAAGGAGATGAGACATAATAGGATTCTGAAGAGTCAAATGCTTCTAAAGTTTCAAGGTGATAAAATACAAAAATTAAGTAGCAAGAACCTTATCTACCCCAAATTGCCATATTCATTCTGAAAGTCATTCTGGTCCAGAATAAGAATAAATTTCCTGTAGAAATCTTTTGAAAACAAATTCCCTATCATCGTCATCGCACCCCCCCACACACTGTAAACAAACAGTAGGAATGGTATTATAAGCATGGTTTGTCCATTAAGAGCTAATCCAAAGTAGTTCATTTAAGTATATTGTTCTGGGGAAATGTTAACTCATGTTCTTCTAGGTAATGGGAAAATAGGCATTCCATTTACTTTAGTCCCCCCCCCCCCATTATTTTTTCCCATTACTTTATTGACTCATTTTATAGCAAAACAAAAGTAATTGCCCAAACAAAATGTTTAGAACAAGAAGAAATTTCAATGAAATACTTGATTCTGTTAAAATGCAGAGGTGCTATAACATTCAAAGTGTCAGATTCCTTGGGAGTATGGAAAACCTACTGGTGCTTCTCCCTTGGAAATGCCATAGGAAGCCCACAACCGCTAACACTCACAATTCTGGTGCAAAAGCAAAAGTTCCAACAAGCTCTCTAAAGGAAAACTCATTGTAACTTATATTAAAATAATATATGGTGCAAAGTATCAGTTTCAAGCTTTTGACTAATTTTGAATAAAGGAATATGAAGGGATTGTAAATAACAAAATGTCCATTGATAGACTATCATCTTGTCAAGTAGATTTCTGCTTCTTGAATATGTAAAATAGAGTAATTCATTGACTTGTTTTAGTATTTTGTGTGCCTTAGATTTGTTTTAAAACATGTATATTTTTGTGAGCCTAAGGTTACTTATACATATAAGTATATAAATAAGTGATTGTTTATTGTTTCAGCTGCTTCGATAAGATATTACTAGTATTAGACTATCAGGAATACACCCTTGTGATATTTTGTTTTAGAATTTAGGCCTTAGCTCCCACTAGAAATTATTTCCTCACCAGATTTAATGGATAAAGTTATAAGACCCTTTATCCATCCACCCATCTATCCATTCTTCCATTCAATTTTTATTGACTGTCCCCCAAATTTAAGTATTAGCTTTTGTTTTTCTTTGTCACCACCCATGACATAGTAAACTTGAAGAATTAAAATCCTAAAAGATAATCTAACACATATTTTTCAAAAATAGCAAATTTCCTTCAAAACAATCCATTGTGATACATCTGCAGCAATTCAAATCAGTTTGTCACCAACTTTAAATAAATTCCTGAACAATCTAAACTTGAAGCACCAATGTTGACTTAGGGGAATATTTGGATTTGTGAAGTTAGTTGCAATTTACCAAAACAAGTACATGAAAATACCCTATCTCAACTAAAATATTTCCATTCTGTTATTGTAAGTAACACCATGAATGGCCTGCCTCAACTGATAACCCCTTGGTGGGACCCACATATGATTCCTTCCTTGTTGAACTCTATTTCCTAAATTACACAGTGTACCATCCCGTTGTTTGCCCTGTGACTTTTTTTTTTTTTTTTCAAAGCTCATGCTTATTCAGTGTCCTGCAGCATTGTGATTGTATGTTGGCTATACTGTTTTTAGAATGCTCTTTCTCATGAAGCAAGGAAATAAATTTGTTTGAAATGACATTTTCACTCAGAAAACTGGTCATCTAACATTATTTCTACACTTCTGTTATGTTTTACTGTACTATCACCTTTTGTTTTACCCCTTTTATAGCACTCGTTGGGTTTTCAATCTTCTGCCTTTGTTCATGGTATGATAATTGAATTCATTGATACTTGACTCCCAAGTTAGCCCAACCTGTTCATAGTAGTTACAAAGTTACCAACTATAATGAGAGAATAATTCCTACCTGTTGTAGAATCCTACAAAATGTCATGCTGCCCTTCAAAATCCTGCTTCTAATGGATCTCAGGCCATCGATGAAAAGTTTTTCTTGTGCTTGTCAGCCTCACCTACATCTTTCCAATTCATCCACAAAGTACCAATACATCATGTCATAAACCTGATTGAAATATATTATTGGAAAGTGAGGCTAGCTGAAAATGTTTAACTATAGGTAAATTTTTGCAACATGTTAGCAAAATGTTTGCATCTTAAATAACCTTCCACAACTTTATTATGCAATCTGCATGTGGATGAAACAATTTCATTTGTTAAATATAGAATTTCAACTAGATGAGATTCATAAGCAATTAGACATAACCCCACTGCATAGTTAATTGAATGCATACCCCTGTGTAAATGAGATACTGGCTTAATTCATATGAAGTAACCTACTTTCTAATGTTACTACTTCGGTGGAGTCCTACTGATTATCATTTATTTCACAATAGCATGTATGAAAATCACCCCAATCTATTTAAATTAGTCTTCTTAAAACAAATTATGTCTTTTATCTGGAACAAACTTTTGACATTGCATGACAACTTCCACTGAATATGGGCACAACATTTCCTTTGAATGTGCCAAGTAAATCAGTAGCTGTATGTGACCTTTAATATATAGCTACCTTCTATTTCACAACTTCTTGATGCATGGAAATCTTTTTTGTCTAGATTTAGTACAACTGGGAATTTTGATCTTTTGTAGAAATTTTTGATGAGAATTGTGAAATAAGGTAATATAGAGGCCTCTCACAGCCCTGGAAGACACCTTAGAAGACATACAATTCAATCACTGGAGCCCAGACAGCAGATGTGAGTGTCAATGTGCAATTATGTTTGTAATTAAAATTTAAACAGTCAAATGAAGGCCACTTTGTGGTTAGGAGGACTGTAGGAAAACAGACTTGATCTGCTCACCCACAGGGGATTTTATCGCTGCGAAGTAACCTTAGTTTTGGTACAAGTCAAAAATAAAATGGCTTTGAGTTTTTTCCTGAGTGGTTCAGGGAAAGAATTTAAGTGACATTGGATCAAGATTTCCCTGCCTGCAGAGTTTTGTGGGCATTGTGTGGGAAATCTAGATGACTTTTACCTATGAAGCTCTCCTGTTAATTCATCTCACAAAATGTGGCAATAGTCCTATTTGCTATTTCAATAAACAAATATCAAGTACTGATAGAGTAAAGGTTTTTATTTCCCCTCGAACAAGTGTTTGGCATATATAAGGAGTTAGAAAAGACTGAATGGTTGGAATAATAGGGGAAAGTATATTTCTATTGTACATACTCCCTAGCCATAGTTGTACAGTCTATTCACACTCTTGCCTAGTTGGCCTCACAACTAAGTCCCAGCATAGTTTATTTTGATGGGACTATCTATGAGTATTAGAATAGTTCTGTTGTGCACAGCTCCTAAACTTGCCCATAAATGTATCGAACTTGTGTAACTTCAATGTCAGTGGTTGTGGCACACTTAACCAAGTGATAGAATCAGTGCTCTGATTTCTGAAGAAGTCTGGATTTATCTAAATCAAATTATGCTCCATGTTGAGCTTTCTTCTAACAGGTTTAGAAAATGATGCCAGGAGCAGTCCCTCAGAACTATCTGAGAGATTGCCTCCTGGGCTTGAATTCCTCAGAAAGTCCTCTGAATAAAACACAATTCTCAACTTAAAAAAAAAAAAAAAAAGATGCCATCCACGGCTCCGGAATACAGTTTGGAAAGAATCAGTATGTCCTTTATCAGAAGTGCAATTTGTGTATTTTCTTAAAATGTTTTGAGAATCATTGGGATCTTTGCTTTTCTCTAGTGTATAAAATAAGAGTGTAAGTTCCTCTGTTAATTTTGGAGATGGTGGAGCTCGCTTTTATGCAGGACATCACTTTTCTTGTCCACAGTGAACTCTACAAACTTTTAATTCTCTGCGTTCCAGGACCTGAATGACTTTGTTTCAATGCCAGTTTCTTCTGGGCACCCAATCAAATACGATTGTTCGCTTCAAAGGGCATGTGTTTTGTTCCTTCAAGTAATCCAAATGTATTTCTAATTTTGCCACTCCTCATTTTCCCTTCTTCTGTAAGGGCACCAAAATGTGTTTCTCTTTGGCTGGTATACAATGTTTAATATTTCCAGCTTTAAAAGTCTAACATTAATCTTTTCTTTGTTGGTTGTACTCCTTTCCCATCCCTACTGTGATGTCCGTGACCCTGCCTGGGTCATAAATTTTCTTCTAGTTTGTTCAGCCATAGATGTCCCTTAAATTAAAGCAAAACTTAGTCTAAGGTGGAAATGTTATATATTAGTCGATTTAACCCATTTATGTGTGAGTGCAACTTTGGAAACCCTGGGGTAACAGTATAAACCTAGTTTTCCTAAAAATTAAAAAAAAAAAAATTTCCTAGCAGCTGTTATGAAACGCATTCTCTTGTCTCATTCATCAGGAAAAAAATCTCGCAACTGTCAGAAACATTTTCATTTTTGGAGAAACTATATTGGAAAGTAAATTGGTTTCTTCTCCATTTGGCTAGGCATAAACTTATCATCTTTGACTAGAAACTCTGCTTGTTATTATTTTTCTTTTCTCATTTTACTGAAACTACAATGTCACTAGGTGTACTTTCATTCTTTTTACAGTTTTTAATCCTCTTTAATTTTCTTTAAATTAAAACTATTGCTTCCACCCTCTCTGTTCTGTCTCCATCCCCCATTTCCCCTACACAAACACACAGGGTTCATTTTAAGGATAGCAGTGATCTGGCTCAGGTTGTCTTTTCCTGTCTTTTAAAATTGTTTCACCAATCCTTTTTGGAATAATACCAAAAAGAATTAAAAGCTTTTATTCAGCCCTTTCAGTTAGAGGCAAATTCAGTTTTTAGGAACCCCAGGTTAGCATCAAGTGTTCCCCTTACCTATCCCAGCAATGTTTGACCCTCAACTTATTTATTAGTGTTTGAGTGTTTTACAAAAAGTTGTGTAAGAAGTTATATATTCTAGCACTCTGTTTGGCTCTGCTATTTCTGTATAACGCATCATACTAATTATCAATTGTCTGACTGGTGACTTTGAATTATCAGGTGTGATCTATAGCAGCGGTCCCCAACCTTTTTGGCACCAGGGACCGGCTTCATGGAAGACAATTTTTCCACGGGGGGTGGGTTGGGAGGGGATGGTTCAGGCGGTGATGCGAGCGACGGGTGTGCTGGGGAGGGTGTGATGGGGAGCGGCAGATGAAGCTTCGCTCGCCTGCTGTGCGGCCCCGGTGTTGGGGACCCCTGATGTATAGAATAGAAAGTTGTTTTTTGTTTGTTTTTTTTTTTTTGCGTGTTTTCCTCCTTATCTCCCAGCTCAATTTTGTGGATGGTTTCTATTTTCTAATGTAAATTTACCCCTTTGGAATTTGGTTGTTGTCAGTAATAGGAACTGTTTTATGATCTGGGTGAGAAAGTTAAAAAAATGGACAGAAAGAAATCCGAACAGTTCTTATATAAATCAGTCATCAGAAGCTCTTTTGAGTGCACTAGGGGGACGTTAAGGGGCAGAAAAGAGGGAGAATTTTGTTCCTATAAGCAGCCTGCAGGTTCACCTACCAGCTCAAAAGCAAGTTGTAATGTTTCTACTCCCCACTCCATACCAGTTTCTTCTGAAAAATAGCAGCTCGAAATGAGGAACAAATATGGAAGTAAGAAGAATTATAATCCTTGTACTTTATAATCCTTGTACTTGTATAATCCTTGTACTTTATAATGTTTTAGGCTATCAAACTGCTTTCCTATGTGCTGCTTTTTTCTCCCCAACACTGACGGTTGGACAGAACAATGTTCCCATCTCACAGGTGAGGAAGCTGCAGATTGGCAAGAATAGCAAATGGCTTGCTTCAAATCACACAGCAAGTCAACCCATGTGAAACTAAAACAGGTAATATCTGCAGACTGCTGAACACATTTCTGTGCCATAAACTATGACTTAGAGAGTGTTATTGAGTGGAAATTTTGTCAGACCTAATCTAAGAATAATACAAAATCTACTTATTGTAGAGAAAATATGCTTCTGAGGTATTTTGTCTCCACTATTTATTTTAGCCAGCTATTTTCTTATTCATACGTTGGAAGGTCTGCCCAAATTCCTAGGACTTCTGCGTTAGGGCTTAGATTAATGAAGTTTTATTTTTTCCCCTGTAAAAAATTTTTTTTCTTTGTTGTTTAAAGAATGTCCCTGTACTACTGAAACACAGGGAAACCTCCTAAATAATATTTTTAAAGACCAAGGTCAGCAATTCATAATCGAAGTTTAATGTTTTTGTAAATTGAAATGCGATTTTCTTGAAAGGAATGTGCTGGGTAAACTGATTATTTTAGTTCCCAGGCACTCATGGTAAAAATGTAAAATTTTTGGCATCTCTAAGAGATAGCTCTGTCTCACACTTATTTGAAATTGTTTTGTTTTTTTGTTCCACTTTTCCAGCCACATAAAATCTCTGGGTCAAAGATTAAACATACCTTGGCCCAGAGAGTTAAGAAAAATAATGAGATGTATTAGTAAAGTTTTTAGTAAGCTCTTTATAAATATAAAGAGGTAGGAAAGTTGGCCTATTTCATCAGTAGATTATGGGTTACTAACAAAAAACATAGGCCAGACTGCCCTAAATAGTCAAATAACATTTTTGGTGATTCAGTTCAGTAACTGCCTAGCCTCACTAACGCCTCTTTGTGACACTGTAAAATAAATGGCTGATGACATAGAACTTTACAAAACGAGCTCTTAAAAAAACACAAAGATATATGGCCTTTAAAAAAAAACAAACAAACTTTTATGAGATAACATTGTGATAGGTGCTTTGAGAGAATTATTTTTCCAGAATGGTTTTGTGGTAAAAATAAAGGGCAGCTTTTGCATTGTTACGTATGAGTGGATGGTCCTCTTTGGGTTACTAAGAAATCACGAAGTGGTCCCTAAAGAGAAGGTCGAAAGACTACTCAGCAGAAAGAAAAGCATTGATTTCTGGTTTCTTCATTTTCTCTTATGATACGTGGTGACCTACCAAATAGATTCACATGCATATCAATATCCCGTTTTGAAGGAGAAGACATTATATTCATCATTAGTGGGAGTAAAATATTCAGATTCTTCACCATGGTGAAGTAGAGTAGTACTAAATTCCCAATAGAGAATTATCAATTTCACAAAATAATATTCCTGTCTCTAGATGACTTTTTCTCTCTTTGGGGTGTATTTACTATTTATTTTGTACCTTTGGTTTTTTTCCTTTGGAGGATTTTACCTATTGCCGTCCTACTGTATTAAATATCCCATACATTGAAATAGGTTAGTAAGGAAAAGATTTTCAAACCCCACATATATCCGTTTTTGGTTCTTAACGTAAGGGGGAAACAATTTAAAGAGAAAGCACTTCAACATGTAGAAGGGAAAGAGATAATCTTAATTATGATGATTTCAATTCAGGATCAATATGTAGTGCTCTGCATACAAGGGAACACTTACTAGCAGTACTTGAAGACTTGTGAGTTGGAATTGCATGTTACTTGAAAGACCTAATTAAGCTAAATTTTGGTGCACAGCAGTTGTACATGATTTCATGTTTATGTAGCAAAATGCTTTGAAATGTACTAGTTTTGAAACATACATGTAAGATAGTTGTGAAAAGTGTCTATTATATTTTCCTGTGTGTCTCATTTATTTAGAGCATAAAGTTTCTTTTTTTTTTTGATTGTTCTAACTGAATAAGGCTAAATGAATACTGTAATTGAAATTATATTTTAAATCTTTGTCATGAGTTTTTAAAAAAACTATTGCAAATTGTATCATTCCTGATTACACAGAAATTTGTGGGTCGTTTTAAATAAATTTTATACTTCTATTTTGCACCTGGTGGTCTAATTTTTCTTTCCTCTTCAAAATCACATTTTTAAAGTTTAATATCCAATAAAATTCACACATTTTTAACTACAAAGGACTATAAGATTTAATATTTGGAGATGACCAAATGTATGGATTGGGTTCAACACAAAATCAAGATGGCTACACTTATGGAATTCTTATTATGAGGCAGAAACCTTGCATTTTATGTAAACTATTTATCCCCATAGTGATGCTATTAAGTAAGGGCTCTTATCAGCCCCACTTTACAGATCAATTCAGGAGCTTAAAGTGGTTAAGCTCACACCCCTAGTTTTTAGCAAAGCTGTTAATCAACTTGGTTCTAGATTGACTCATGCCCTCCCTTGGATGTATCATTATTTTAATAAAACTTAATCCTGAACACAGTATGCCAACAGTATTTTAAAGTTGACATCCTAAAGTATTTATTGAAACCTGAAATGAAAAAATATATTGACAATAGGTGTTTAGTGATATTCCAGCAAATATCAGAAAAATAAGTTACTTTATTTTTTTTTTTTTTTAAATGGGATTTATTTATTTATTTATTTATTTATTTATTTATGGCTGTGTTGGGTCTTCGTTTCTGTGCGAGGGCTTTCTCTAGTTGCGGCAAGTGGGGGCCACTCTTCATCGCGGTGCGCGGGCCTCTCACTATCGCGGCCTCTCTTCTTGCGGAGCACAGGCTCCAGACGCGCAGGCTCAGTAGTTGTGGCTCACGGGCCCAGTTGCTCCGCGGCATGTGGGATCTTCCCAGACCAGGGCTCGAACCCGTGTGCCCTGCATTAGCAGGCGGATTCTCAACCACTGCGCCACCAGGGAAGCCCATAAGTTACTTTAAATTCATCTAGTTTGAAGCCTACTTCTCTGTAGCACCCTGGTAGTCCTCTTCTTCCTTCTAGTGATAGAAACAACTCCATTCCCCTCCACCTCCCCTTCCCCACCTCCTCCCCAGGTTTAGCTGGGCAGCTAGAGACTACATTTTCCACGTTCTTCCTGACTGGTTAAAAGGGTGACATGTGAGATGCTGAACATACAAACAGACGTGGGCAACACCCTAGGGGATGAAAGAATAAACAGCTCAACTAATATCCTTTATCTATATCTTATTTCCCCCACCAGGGACTAGGGACCAGGGATTGAACCCAGGCAGTGAAAGCGCTAAGTCCTAACCACTGGACTGCCAGGAAATTCCTGCCTTTATCTTTTAGGTGCTCTTTAGACAACAGCTTGAGTAATATTTTATTTTTTATTTTTTAAAAAATATTTGTTGAGACTTCCCTGGTGGTGCAGTGGTTAAGACTCTGCACTCCCAATGCAGGGGTCCCAGATTCCACCCCTGATCAGGGAACTAGATCCCACATGCATGCTGCAACTAAGGAGCCTGTGTGCCGCAAACCAAATAAATATTTTAAAAATTTATTTATTTGTCTGCATCAGGGTCTTAGTTGCAACATGCACGATCTGCGTTGCCGTGTGTGGGATCTTTAGTTTCAGCATGTAAACTCTTAGTTGCAGCACGTGGGATCTAGTTCCCTGACCAGGGACCAAACCTGGGCCAAGTCCCATGAGTGATCTTTTAAAACAGTAATCTTTTAAAAACAGATCTTGGGGGGAATTCCCTGGCCGTCCAGTGGTTACAACTCTACACTTCCACTGGCAGGGCCAGTTCAATCCCTCATCTGGGAACTAAGATCCCACAGACTGTGGTGTGGCCAGGAAAAAGAGATGTGAGAAATTCAATACGTAATACATGTTGAAAGAAATTTAAAAAGACCTAAATAAATGGAAAGATATTCCATATTCATAGAATGGATACTTTATGTTGTTAACCCTGGGAATGTAAACTGGTGTAGTCACTGTGAAAACAGGTTCGCAGTTCCTCAAAAAGTTAAGTATAGAATTTACCAGGTAACCCAGAATTCCACTCCTAGGTATAAACCCCAAGAGAATTGAAAACAGGAGTTCAAACAAATACTTGTATGTGAATGTTCATAGCAGCATTATTCATAATAGCCCCAAAGTGGAGACAACCCAAAAGATCAACTGACAAATGGATAAACAAAATGTGGTATTATCCATTAAAAGTAATCATTTTAGCTATAAAATCCAATGAAGTACTGATGCCTGCTACAACATGAACCTTGGGACACAATATAGTAAATTACAAAAGCTAGCCACGAAAGGCCGTATGTTGTATGATTCTATTAATATGAAATGTCTAGGTAGGACAGGTAAATCCATAGAGAGAAAGCCGATTAGCGGCTGCCTGGGGCTGGAGGGAGCAGGGATTAAGCAGTGACTGTTTAATGGGTAGGGGTTTGTCTCAAGGGAGCAGGCGATGGTGGTTGCTTTTCGTATGAAGATACTAAAAGCCCCTGAATTGTACAACATAAAATACTTAGAGCAGTGAATTATATGTTAAGTGAATTTCATCTCAATTTTTGTTTTTTTAATAAATTTATTTATTTTAGCTGTGTTGGGTCTTCATTTGTGTGAGGGCTTTCTCTAGTTGCGGCAAGCGGGGGTCACTCTTCATCACGGTGTGCGGGCCTCTCTTGTTGCGGAGCACAGGCTCCAGACGCACAGGCTCAGCAGTTGTGGCTCACGGGCCCAGCCGCTCCCCGGCATGTGGGATCCTCCCAGACCAGGGCTCGAACCCGTGTCCCCCGCACCGGCAGGCAGACTCCCAACCACTGCACCACCAGGGAAGCCCCATCTCAATTTTTTAAAAAAGTTAGCAGATGCCACTGGATATATCCATTCTTCCAAATACTTGTACAAGGAAAAAAAAAAAAAAAAAAAGCGAAAACACACAAAATGGCGGAAGGCTTATCGGATCACGTGACTGCCGATTCTTTTCCTTCCCACACTCAGGGAAGCCTTTTCCTTTGAGCTTGCGCAGAGACACAGCCTCATTATTATGCGAGGCCAAGGTAACCCTTCTTAGGCGCGCTCTAGTTCTAGCTGCGTAGTACGAGGGGTGAGCGCCTTGAAGGCTTGCTGGGAAGCGCGCACGTAGAACGCAGGCCCGTAAGCGCCGTTCCTCGGAGAGATGGGGAGGAGGGGAGAGGCGCGGAGGAAAAGGGGGAAGTTGGCGCATGCGCGTAAGGCTGACGGGTTTGAAATGGCTTCGGTGTTAGCCGGGACCGGATTCAGGTGAAGGTCTGGTCCTCGCGGTTGGAGCGGCCGGCGGCTGAGCCGGAGTTCTTAAGGTCCAGTCGGATCCGCGGAAGGGCTGAGGGCGACCGTTTTGGTAGCACGGCGTCCGTAGGCCGGCGACGGTGGGGCTCTCGTGGGACTGGGACGGGAGGGACACGGTCCCTTTTGTGCGGGTCGGAGCAGGCCCCGCGCGGCCCGCCCCTCCCCCACCGCCTCGCTTTTTTCCGGCGGCCCCTCGGGTGTCCCCGGCGACCATCAGCCTCAGCCTCGGCCTGGCGGGCTCGAAGGGACTGCTGACCGCCGTCCCTAGCTCTCGAGCCGCTGAGGCTTTAGCCTCCTGGGCTGCGGTCCGGGACGTCGGGGCCGCTCACGGTGGCACGGCTTTTGGGGGATGGAGGCCTTCTCCGCCCCGCCGGGGGCTTAAGGGGGTCAGGGCTCTCGGTATTCCCCTCTTGGCGTTCGCCTAGTCTCGTGGGACGGAGGATTCCGCCTCCCCTGGTGTGCGGCCCCCGAGGAGCTAAGGCTGGAGGAAGATGGATGGCAGAGCTCTGGCCCCTCCGAGGAGTGGGGGGAAAGGGAGTGCGCGGGCTGAGATCTTCGCCTCTTCTGACTTGATTTTGGGGGGAGGGGTCTTCGCGATGGTTCTTTAAGGGGCATCCGTTATTTCAACTGTCTTTCCCTTCGAGGGAGGGGAGAGAAAAGGAGCCCCCCAGTTCCTTCCCTGCTCTAGAAAGTAAGGAGATGTTCGTTATTTAAAAGATATTCTTGAATCCCTTTATTCGGTGTCTCGTCCCAGCTTCCGTTATTGGTTTCTCCACTTTCAGTCCCCAGCTCATTGCCAAAAGAAACACGCAGGCTATATTTCTTTTGAACGTAAGGCTGTGTACTTTTTATTGTTAAGAATTGGATAGAAAACAACAGATGGTCTTCTCTTTAAATGTGACAGTTTGTAGTCGCAGAAGGAAGTGCCTTTCCTGTAAGTCTACCCCAAATGTCATATATTGAAATTGGGTACTTTTGGTGAACTACTTGATGTGAAATGTTTTTGCTGCATATCGGACGTTCATATGCCCCTTGTTATTTATACTTGGCCTACGAAGATGTCCTTGACAAATTGAACATTTCTTTAAAATAATACTTTTGTGATATTTGTAGTTTGGTTGAACTTTAACCTGTGGATCCTTTCTTAATAGATCGCTGCTATAGAAGACAAACAAGTGAAGGTTTTCTCCCTCCCCCTTTTATCATGGCTCAGTTTGGAGGACAGAAGAATCCGCCATGGGCTACTCAGTTTACAGCCACTGCGGTATCTCAGCCAGGTCAGGCTTCTTCTGAACACATGTACTGTAGATGTATGTCGGGTTGGAGATATAACTATGTGAATTAGGCTATGCATAATATTGTAAAAAAGTTTGCAAATGCTGTATGTTTTAAGCTTATCTGTGAAGCTTCTTTTAAAAATTCATGGACCAACTAGCAAAATATCTGTTTTACACAGCAGTTTGGACAGTTATATATAGTTTTTCAAACATTAAATTGATTAATTGGTTTAATTATGTTAGAGGTACCTCATTTGTCATGTTAAGGTGTCAGTATTCATAAGTTATATTTTTTTAAAAATGTATTAATCCATACTTTATTAAAACTATACATGACTGGTTTTCAATTATTTGAATTTAAAGTAGAAACACCAGCTCTAAAGAATTTATCAAGCAAAGGAAAATGATAAATAGATGTAAAAGGAGCAAATGAATATTTACATTTTCAAAATAAAGTCAACAAAAAGTCATTTTCAAAATAAAGTAACAAAATATGTCATTGAAAGTGTTTCAATATTTCTTCCCATTGCTCTTAGGAAGACTTTTTTTTTTTTTTTTTTTTACTGTTTCTTGACTTATGGTTTGAAAAATTAAAGCAAGTTTCCTAAGGAGTTTACAGAATGAAATTTTGGGTTTCTTTGAGTACCCAGAAAAGTTTCACCTTATTCTGTTAATTTGAATATATTTTTATTTATGACATACCTGATACTAGTTCTTTGCTGCATTTTACTTAAAATTTTGTTATTTGAGGTCAGTTGCAGAGACAATGTGATCGTCTAATTTCGGTGTTCTAAGTATGATGGACATGATTATCTTGTTATATAAGTGAACTTTATCTTTTTTAAAAAATTAATTAATTTTTGGCTGCGTTGGGTCTTCGTTGCTGCGCACAGGCTTTCTCTAGTTGTGGCAAGCAGGGGCTACTCTTCGTTGTGGTATGCGGGTGTCTCATTGTGGTGGCTTCTCTTGTTGCGGAGCATGGGCTCTAGGCACACGGGCTTCAGTAGTTGTGGCTTGCAGGCTCTAGAGTGCGGGCTCAGTAGATGTGTCGCACGGGCTTATTTGCTCCGCAGCATGTGGGATCTTCCTGGACCAGGGCTCAAACCAGTGTCCTCTGCATTGGCAGGCGGATTCTTAACCACTGTGCCACCAGGGAAGTCCCGGTGACCTTTCTCTTTAAGGAAATGGGTACATTAGGGTTTTTATTTTAATTACTCTTGATTTGAGGGGTTAAATGATCAACAGTTACTTCTGCAGACAACTGAAAATAATATGAAATAATAGCTAAAGATTATGTTAATTCAGATCCATGTATTTCTCCTCTGTGTTAAATAGTGGGGAACCTGATAATGACTTAGTTTTCTTTATAAATTTATTTATTTATTAATTTATTTATTTTTTGGCTGCATTGGGTCTTCGTTGCTGTGCGCAGACTTTCTCTAGTTGCGGCGAGCGGGGACTACTCTTCGTTGCGGTGTGTGGGCTTCTCATTGTGGTGGCTTCTCTTGTTGCGGAGTATGGGCTCTAGGTGCGTGGGCTTCAGTAGTTGCAGCATTTGGGCTCAGTAGTTGTGGCTCGCGGGCTCTAGAGTGCAGGCTCAGTAGTTGTGGCTCACGGGCTTAGTTGCTCCGCGGCATATGGGATCTTCCCAGGCCAGGGCTCAAACCTGTGTCCCCTGCATTGGCAGGAGGATTCTCAACCACTGCACCACCAGGAAAGTCCCAATGACTTAGTTTTGTTGAAACAGGAATTATTAGCAGCTACTTTGTGTCCAGAAACAAGTGCTGTGTACTGGTATTTTGGTAAACTAAGCATGTTGACATGTTTTTTTCTGCATATAATTTGTTTTAATTTCATACCTGTATTCCAGTAGAATAGCTGTTATGGTGGAATTCTATTGTCTGTAGCTCTTAACATTTGTATTGTAATTACTTAAATGTGCGCTATACTCTTTGTTTTCATTTTAAAACTGAGCAAAGGAGACACCAAAGGTTTAAAAACTAGTCAAAGTCAGTAGTAAGTATAGGTCTCCTTTTCCATATTTGACAATAGAGTTTCCAAATGTAAGTGATGGAATTTGTGTAAACAGTTTCAATTTTTTTTTTTTAATAAATTTATTTATTTATTTTTGGCTGAGTTGGGTCCTTGTTGCTGTGCACGGGCTTTCTCTAGTTGGAGCAAGCGCGGGTTACTCTTCGTTGTGGTGCGCGGGCTTCTCATTGCCATGTCTTCTCTTGTTGTGGAGCATGGGCTCTAGGCACACGGGCTCCAGTAGTTGTGGCTCGCGGGCTCTGGAGCGCAGGCTCAGTAGTTGTGGCACACGGGCTTAGTTGCTCCGCGGCATGTGGGATCTTCCTGGACCAGGGGTCGAACCTGTGTCCCCTGCATTGGCAGGCGGATTCTTAACCGCTGCACCACCATGGAAGCCCAACAGTTTCTATTTGTGCTGTAGGAAATTATTTATGGATTTTCTGGGACCTGTCGTTAATCACAGTTTTTCAAAATCTGATATTTTATTGATACATTATGACTTAAGTAACTAGGCAAGTGTTTTGTTAGCATCTGTGCTTAGTTTTCTTACAAAAATCCTGGAGTAGGTTCTAAGTGGAACTCTAGTGACAATGTTTTTATTAAAATATTTAATTTTTAGGTGCTATATTTTGAGCTGTTTCCTGAAAGCCTGTTATAATATTTTCTAGTCTTCATTTTCAAGTCTCTGTGACTAATCATTATCTTATTAGAGTTGATTCTCAGAGCCAAGCTAATTTCTATCAAAGTTGAATTTTTTTCAACCCTAAGGCAATTAGAATTTTATTTACACCTTAAAAACCTTATAGTTTTATTTACACCTCATTTCAATGGAGAACATTTTAGCCTAAGTATATAACGCCTTAAGTTTTCTCCTGGCAGCTTCAACTACAATTTGAGAAAAAATTTCAGCAAAGGGCATTAAAAGGACTTAATCTGGGTAATAGTATAGCTACCTGTTTTATTCTAGTTAAAAAAAAGTATATATATATATGCATGCCAGATATATTAGTATCAGAGGTCAATGTCATAAATCAAATAATCACGCAACAGAAAAAGGTTAACTGAATAATTCAGTTCAAATGAAATATTTTGATCTTTGTGGCTATGTATCTGACTCATTTTCTCCTGAAAGCAATATAAAAAATTACTACTGTTTCCTTTTTTTATATAACTTACGGTGGTTTTGTTCAGTTAATGGCTTTGCTATTCCATTTTCTAGCAAGGTTATCTTGCATTTGTACTAACTCTGAAAATTCTCAGCTAACAGTGATTTGAAAATTTCAGTGCATTCACACAGATGACGTATTTAAAATAAGATTAAAAACTTCAGTAAAAGCATGCACACTAGCACTTTATTGCTGAAATCTGTCGTGAAGTCCAAGATTAGTATTTGAATTGTTTCTGATTAATTTTAATGCTGTTTGTTCCATTAAGGAGTTAGTAATTTCTACGTGTCTGTCATCTTTAATTTTCTTTTCCTTTATTCCCCATATTCAAGCATATATCAAACCTTGACTTTTTTCCCCCTTGAAAATGCCTCAGATATATTCCTCTATTTTACATTTAGGCCCTCTGCACTTTACATGTGGATAACTGCATCAGCTTTCTCTTGCTTGCAGATCCTATGCCAAAGTCTCTCACCTAACTTTCAGGCCCTTCCATACCTTTCCCAAAGCTTTATATCCTAATCTGTAATGCTTACCGTAAATCATTCACTTAGGTCAGGATACTCTTTTCCCCATCTGTCACTTAGTCGTACTCTATATTTATTATCCTTTATTAAGTTCTAACTGCTTTTATTTGCTTTCCTCTTTTACTGGATATGCTGCTTATTATTTCTCCCCCAGATCCAGTGTGTCTGTCAGATGTGATATTCCTAAAGCATAATTTCTATCTAAATTACTGAATTTTCCAAAGCTGAATGGGCCCTGAACTAGATTCTGTCTCAACTCGTTTTTCTAACAGATGAAGAATTTTGAGGCCCAGAAAAGTGAAGAAATTTGTTTATCAACAGAAGGTCACAGAAGAGTCCAATGTTAGGACCTCAAAATTGTGGTTATTGTTTCTTCCATTACTCTCTTCTTTTATTCATCCTCAAAAATATCTTCAAGGACTTTTAGAATACAGTTCAAACTCCTTGAGATGGTATTCAAGATCTTCTGTATTTCCAACCTCATTTCTCATATCTCCTACACTGAAATAATTCTTTTTAAATATTTACCCTCTTTTCTATCTCCTAGCTGAAGTGCTGTGTCACATATTCAGTGACAGTCATAATTGGGACCAGAGCTTTTAGGTTTGAAAGCTTAACAATTTTCTGTTGTGTAAAGGGACATTGAGAGAGAGAGCTGGCAAATCACTGACTGAATCTTTAAATATCCCTTAGATTAATTATAGTGACTTAGGAGTAGCTTCAGTATATTTGACTCAAAATATTTGCATGTGTATATGTACATAATTGCAACAGTATTAAAATGTTTGGGTGGATTTAGCCAATTCAGACCTATTTTCTCACCCATTTCTTTGACCATTTGTAAGATGACTACATTCTGGCTATAGACAAAAAATGAACCAGTTCAGGAGTTAAGATCATAGTGCTATGTGGTACTTTAACACAGGTGACTGAGACTAATACAATTGTTTTAAATGTGACTTCATTTAAAATTGTTTTATACAAGTTTTATTTTATTTTATTAGTTAATTTATTTATTTTGGCTGTGCCATGTGACTTGAGGGATCTTAGTTCCTTGACCAGGGATCGAACTCGGGCCCTGACAATGACACCGAGTACTAACCTGGACTGCCAGGGAATTCCCTATACAAATTTTATTTTATTTTTTAAATTAAAAATTTTTATTTATTTATTTATTTTTGGCTGCGCCATGCAGCACGTGGGATCTTAGTTCCCTGACCAGGGATGGAACCTGCACCCCCTGCATTGGAAGCGTGGAGTCTTAACCACTGGACTGCCAGGGAAGTCTCCCCTGTACAAATTTTAAAGGTCACACTTCATTTAAAGTTATTACAAAATATTGGCTATATTTATTGTGCTGTACTATATGTCCTTGTTAGCTTATCTTACACTCAGTAGTTTGTACCTCCCACTCCCCCACCCCAATCTTACCCATCCCTGCCTTCTCCCCTCTGGTAACCACTAGTTTGTTCCCTGTATCTGTGAATCTGCTTTTTTGTTATAATCACTAGTTTGTTGTATTTTTTTAGATTTCACATATAAGTGATATCGTACAGTATTTGTCCTTCTGTCCGACTTACTTCACTTAGCATAATGCCTTCCAAGTCCATCCATATTGCTGCATATGGTAAGATTTCATTCATTTTTATGGCTGAGGAGTATTCTGTTGTATATGTATACCCCATATATTCTTTATCCATTCATCTGTTGATGAACACTAAAGATGCTTCCATAAAATATGACTTCATTTTTTCTACCTCTTTAATCTGGCCCAGTGGTTGTCTTTTAAAACCCCTATCTCTTGAGTCAGAAGCTCAAATTGTTAAACTGCAAGATTCATGATCTTTTTCAAACAAATAATAGCTGATGTACTATGTATACTTACATTAGTTATCTCTTGATAGAGCTGGATATTTCAACTCATTTGGTAGAGAAAGAAGACTGCAGGAATTCCCTGGCTGTCCAGTGGTTAGGATGCGGCGCTTTGCCCACTTTCATTGCCAGGGCCCAGGTTTGATCCCTGGTAGGGGAACTAAGATCCTGCAAGCCAGCATGGCCAAAAAGAAGATTGCTACTGGTGCGGGCTTAACTCTTTTTAAACACTACTAGTGCTATGTAACAAGAAACTGTCTCCAAAACATTGTTCTAAGAGTGAAAAAAAAAATGCACAGAAATCTGTTAAGGCTCATTGTTAGTACATATTTTTTCCCTTATCCTCTGAGCATGCCTTATTTGTGCTCTCATCCAGTGAGCGCTGCATCAACATACCAAACTACACACCAGTGAGTGCCCCGTCTCTCTATGCTTAGTTGAGTGTGCAACTCATGTTTATGCATTTGTGGCTTCTCTTGCACTATGTTTTATGATCTGGGAAATAATTTTGGTCTATTATAGCTGAAACTGTATTGGAAGTAACCTTGAAAGTTGGAATATTAACTTTGGGTGATACAAAACTCGTTGAAAGAAATGGAGTTGAAAACTAGATAAATATCTGAGGCATTCAAGGATGGAAGAAATCATGACATTACAAATGGTGTCTTCAACTTCCTGGGAGGGTTGACCAACGTACTTGAGTAGTAGCTAGAAGAGACTATGGCCAGGATCACTAGTCATCACTTCCATGGGACTTCAAGAGAGTCGAAGAGCTGTTGTCTGCTAAGCTATTAATCTTTATAGAGACTCCCATATAACACTGACTTATTTAAGGCTTTGCCTCTTCTTTATAAAACAGTTCTCGCCACTAAGTAGAATTTTCTGTGATGATGAATATATTCTGTGTCTTCATTATCTAATATGGTAGCCACTAGCCACATGTAGCTCTTGAGCCCTTGAAATGTGGTTAATGTGACTGAGGGACTGAATTTCTAATTTTATTTACTTTTCACTAATTTAAATTGAAATAGCCATATATGGCTGGTGGCTAGTATATTGAACAATGTGGTTAGTATAGAAGATTACAACATTTAGAATATGTTATATTTAAAGTACTATTTTGTGCCTTAATTTTTTTTAATATGCCTGTGACTTATTTATTTTGTAACTGGAAGTTTGTACCTTTGACTCCCTTAATTTCTTATTCTTAATGCCTTAATTTCTAATTCTTAAAAGGTAATGAGTATTTCCAGTTATTTGGGTACATTATGGGCTTAGAAAAAAAAGCAACAGCAATGCCTTGACCAGTGAGTTGTCTGATTGTAAGAAAGTTATCTGTGCATGAGGGCATCAAAAGTTTTGAATTTCTGTGAAATCTAATCTTTAAAGATCACTTCTTAGGAAGGATGTTGGGTTAAAGATGACACTTAGGAGACTTGTTCACTTGATTTAAAACTTGGGTTTATACGTGTTTTAGTAAATCCACAAGTTATAAAGAGAATCCCCCACGTCTTTATGTTGTTTTTCTTTCCATACAGTGTAAGATTGCTTTTGAACATATATTGATACATGGAAATTTCGAAGGATAAAGCATTGCTTGACCAGTGCCTTAAAAAAATTTTGCAAAAGATGAAAACAATGAAGTTTCTTGGGTTAGCTTGAGGTTTTTTGTTTTTTTATTTTATTTGTTTTTATTTTTTATGTACTTATATAAATTTATTTATTTTTGGCTGCGTTGGGTCTTCGTTGCTGTGCATGGGCTTTCTCTGGTTGCAGCGAGCAGGGGTTACTCTTCGTTTTGGTGCGTGGGCTTCTCATTGTGGTGCCTTCCCTTCTTGCGGAGTACAGGCTCTAGGCGTGCGGGCTCAGTAGTTGCAGCACGCAGGCTCTAGAGCACAGGCTCAGTAGTTGTGGCGCACAGGCTTAGTTGCTCCGCAGCACGTGGGATCTTCCCGGACCAGGGCTTGAACCGTGTCCCCTGCATTGGCAGGCGGATTCTTAACCACTGCGCCACCAGGGAAGTCCCAGAGATTTTTTGTTTTTTTAGTCTAAGGTTGCTTCTAAGTAGTTTTTTTTTTAATTGAAGTATAGTTAATTTACAGTGTTGTGTTAGTTTCAAGTGTACAGCAAAGTGATTCAGTTATGCATATGTGTATATATATATGAGGTTTTGTATTTTATTATTTCAGAAGGATGACCCATCTTAGTAAAGATAGGTATAAGGGTAATGAGGATTTTTAAATTTGTGAGTTTGATAAGATCAAGGGACAACAGACAGGGGACATGTTTCTGTTACGTGTTTTAATGGTGTGTTCACTGGTATTCAGTATATGATAACTACTAGTATGTCATAAAATGAATGCTTCAGTCATATGAAACTGATTTTACATTTTAGAAAATAATATATTTTACATTTGTCCTTAAAGCTTTAAGGAAACTTACCCCTTAGATTTACTTATTCACCTCTGGTAGCCTTTGGTCCTTTAGGGCTCATTTCATAGGTTTGTCTGTGGAAGTACTGATACATAGTTATAAGTATATCTGTTTCAGATGGGCCATGAGACCTTCAACAATCATATTGAATCAGGTAAAGATAAATGAACAGACTGTTCCAACGTGGGTAATTGGAAAAAAAATCTCCAACTGATAAGTGTTAGGCCACTTATGGAGAGAGAAAGATTAAGTCAGAGATTCATACCTTTGTACTTTGTAAGTATAGAATTATCTTACAGAATGTTGATTATAGTAATTCATAAGAGTAGAGAATGCTATAAACAGGTATTCAAGGATACCTTCTTAGATAGCCACAAAAAAGAGGAGCATTAATAAATTTTAATGAAATGTACTTTATCGAGGTTAAAATCGCAAAGGTAAATGACTTTAAAGAGAGCTACATTATACAGACGTGTAAAAGCCACAACCACATGCACAGTGATTTCACAAAATTTGAATTAACTAGCTAGTAGTGTGCAGCAACTACTAGAATGTCAATTTCCTTCCCATAAAGTTCTCCTAGCAGTTGAGCCTTTCAGTACCAATCAGTCTGCTTTGTAGTTTCTAATTCATCACATTGACAGTCAGCCGTGGAAAAGAGATTGTGGATATCAGCTATCATCCCACTTAACTAAATGCTGTGTAGGAAAAAAAGAGCTCTTTCTGAGATATTAGCTCTGAGCCCTTCTGTGGCAGCTATCAGTACTTTCCAGTGTTCTGGAAATTGGGACCAGCAGATCTGAGGTCAGAGCTCAGGTGGGTGAAGGAGATGCATGCGGGTATGATACTTGAATCACAAGATGTTACTTTCTCAAGTGCAGAACATCCCAATCTAAGAATTTTAAATACTAATAATTTTTCCTAGATTCTTTCCCTGTCTTGTGTTTACAAGAGAATTTTGCTTCTGTTATCCTAAAACAGTAGTTCTTAACCTTTTTTGGGTCCGTTATCCTTTTGAAAATCTAACGAAAGCTTTGGACTTTCTTGTCTGTAATTTTATATACAATTTCAGAAGGTTAATAGGAACTACTGGTTAGAACCTGTGCCCTAGTTTCAGTACCTTTATCTCCATTCTCACTGCAGTTAACTTCATTTTGAATTTACATTGGTGTTAAGACATTCCTCACTTCTTTCTATTTAAATTAACTTTGTTAGTCCTGGTTTCTCTGACTTACCTTAAAAACAAGAGAGATCTAGAAAAATGATACAGATGAACTTATTTGCAAAGCAGAAATAGAGACACAGAGGTAGAGAACAGACGTATCGGGGCAGGGGGATTGGGATGAATTGGGATATTGGGATTGACATATATGTACTACTACGTATAAAATAGGTAACTAATGAGAACCTACTGTAGCTCAGAGAATTCTACTCAGTGCTCTGTGGTGACCTAAATGGGAAGGAAATCCAAAAAAGAGGGGACATATGTATACCTATAGCTGATTCACTGTACTGTACAGCAGAAACTAACACATTGTAAAGCAACTATACTCCAATAAAAATTTAAAAAACAAAAATAAGGGAATAAGAGATTAATGTTGTAAGGGTCTAGAATTGTGTATTCAGGACATTCAGTAGGTTTTTTTCCCCACCTTAGATTCTTTTTTTTTTTCCTCAACCTTTTTTAATTTTTAAAAATCAATGTTTTAGCAGGGGAAAATTTGTAATTTATATGAATTCCAAACCTGATTTCTGGGATTTGTTTGTTTTTGCATAAGTTTGTTGTTGGTTTGTTTTACTTTTGAGTAGAATTAACCTGGACTCTTAAACAACTGATTGATGATGAACCTCACACTTCTAAAGATTTTCTGGTAGATTCTAGACTAGGTGCTTTGGTTAATTCATTAATGATTTCTATTCTTTTCCTGTAAGGCACAATATTGTTCCTTCTATAGGGTTATTAACTTAGTAGCTATAGAGCAGCATTTTTTTTAGTTATTCTCAGATATAAGCAAGATGCTTCAGAAAATGGAGTGTTACATGAGCAAATATTGCTTTTATGGCGGCCTCTTTGAGATTCACAATGCTTAGTGGCATATTAAAGGTTCTGAGGATTCCTGCAGTAAAAATATGTGCTTAATTCACTGTCTTCTAAACTTTTTAAACATTGAACCCCTTTTTCCCAAACTTTAATGTCACAGGGAGCTAGTCATTACTCTAGGAGATACAGTTTTGGGAAGTGCAGTGCTAGACTGCTATTTAACTTTGTGTTTTTAAACTGTTCCTATTGTCTGTTTCCTAGTTTTACAGTTCTTTAATAGAGTAGAAGTACATGAAAATTCTGTCCAGTAGGATGTTTTAAGGGTGGATCACTTCCAGCAACGCTGTCCTTAATGTATGATTCTAATCTGCTTGAAGATAATACATTCTAGATTAGTAAAATAAGATAATTTATTTTCTGCTTTTCTTACTAAAAATATTTCTCAAGGGTACTTTAGCCACTTGGTCTAGGTAAGGTTGGTTGGGTTCATTCTGTAGTTTAATTTTATAGATTAATGTTTTCTTATATCTATCATGACTTCAGCATATATTTAATATAAAGCCATTGGAATCTGAGGTGGGGCATGAATCATTTAAATTCAACAAGCATTAGTAAAATTTTTCTTTAGGTTTTTACTAAGCAATGACAGACTAATGCATTACTAAGCACTCATTGAAAATTCCTGGAAAGGATCCAAATAATCTTGATTTTTTTTCCCCCCTTTCTAATCTCATTTTAGCTGCATTGGGTGTTCAGCAGCCATCACTCCTTGGAGCATCTCCTACCATTTACACACAGCAAACTGCATTGGCAGCAGCAGGCCTTACTACACAAACCCCAGCAAACTATCAGTTAACTCAGACTGCAGCATTGCAGCAACAAGCCGCAGCTGCAGCAGCTGCATTGCAACAGGTGAATCTTTAATGGGTTTTAATATGTGACATGCAAAACTTTCAAATCTGAGTAGCTAGGGTAGGTACCTTCACATTTTAAAGAATGAATAGTTGTGGGGTTCTGTTATGCCTGTTGTTTTATTCTGGTGATAAAAATTCTTTATGCCCAGGACATACAGAGAGATGTAGTTGCATAGTCAAAATTCTTAAGTTCTTGTATCTTAATTATTTGAGTAAAATTCCATTCTTGATGAATCCCAAAGTATAAGTAATCATTATTTTGTTTATTTTAGATGAAGTGTAGATGTTCCAGAAAATTTCTTTTTAGTTTAATTCTGGTTATGTATTTGAATATATATATATATGTATATGGCTTTTTGAGAATGACTAAAACTGATATCCATATTTTTCTTTAAAAAATCTTTTTTCCAGCAATATTCACAACCTCAGCAGGCCTTGTATAGTGTGCAACAGCAGGTTAGTTTATATTTTCCATGTTAAAAACTGATTTTTAAGAAGTCATTTGTTCCAACTAAATTTTTGTAGATTTTATTCCCCATCAGTAGCCTTAATGTGTGATTTGAATTCTTTTGGGGTGGAGGAAATGTGGTAGGTAAAAAGGAATGTCTCCAAGGGAGAGGAAGACAGGAGAGAGGTCCTGAAGACTCAAATCCTCTTCTAGTAGCCAGTCTTTGTCACATGTTTCTAAGAAAGCATGCAGAAGATAATCTGGAAAGAATCACTCTATTAATGAGTCTTTGGCCCAGTACTCTTGTTTGAAACCTCTAGCCCTACTGTGCTGTACTGGACCACATGTGGAAATGAAAAGCTCCTTTTTCCCATTTGAAGCTAAACTGTAGACAGACCTTTGGCTTTCAGCCTTTATTTATTTAAAGCAATGGAACTCTGCCCTTTTTTCCCCTAATGAAATTGTGTATTGAAACCTAATATATAAAATATAAAAATAGTGTTGAAAATGGGAGGAAGCCTCCCCTTGTAGTTCTCACCCCTATTCCCAAGGCACATTTGAACAATTTGAAAACTCCTTACTTAGACTAAACAAAGTTTCTTTGGCTCCTTTTTCCTAAGCTTATACTCTAATCATATTCTTCAAGGGTTATTATATCTGTGATGGTAGAAAGAGGTAACAAAGTGAACCCAAGGAGAAGCATATCAAGCAAAGAAGAGTTTGACTTGCTCAAATCTAGATAGGTTCTAGTCTAAGCACCCATTCTAGGTTTTCCAGGGTTAAGAGGTAGTCTTCGTCCCTTCTCAGTGCCATTAAGGAAGCTTCAGGAAAGTATAGCAGTCAGGAGAGGAAAAGGGGATACAAGAGACAAGGACCAAAAACTTGGATCCAGAGACACTGTGGAGAAACAAGAGGCTTCTCAGTCCATTAACACTTGTTCCTAGATCCATGCCCCAATTTCGTCCTTGCCTTTTGGGTTTCAGAAGCATTTCATTTGCCCTGAAGATTATAGTATCCCACAATAATTGCTTTAAACTTATAAAAAATTGATAGATTGGTGTCCAAGTTGGCTATCTTGTTTTCAAATACCCTTAGACTTATTTTAGTACTGTTAGGAAATACATTATTAAAGCCTGTGTTTTATTTTGAACCACATGAAAATGGCAATACTCAAATGTTCTTGTCCTAAAAAAATGCCATTATTCATCCATTCTTAACTTACAGAAAAATGGAAATTTGATAGATTTAACCTTTAATACATGTCAACCTAGGTAAACTGAGTGTTTTGAATTAGAATGTCATATAGATTGTTTTCTCCTAGCTTATTTTTAAGTCTGGCAAGGATTTATTAGGAAGCTTATTAGTCATAGTGAATAAAAAGTCATGAACAGAAGAACTGTGATCTTCAGATTCTGCCACTGGGCTTAAAACACTAGTTAGAAGCTGATAAGCATTAAGGATGTCCCAAGGGAAATCTTACCTAAGTCCAAATCTTACCGTGACCAGGATATCCACAAACAGAGAAATGATGCCCATGTTCTCCTCAGACTGCTTACCTGGGCAGTAGGAAAAGAGACCTTTTCCTCAAGCTATTAAGCATCATCAGGAGATTCCTGCTCTTCTAGCTGTAACCATGGGACACTAGTGCATGATAGACAACTCCAAGCTGGGCAGCTTGACAAGAATGCTGAAGGACGACAGGGAGCAAGCAGGGATAAGTATTTCTTTGGAGACCCTCCTGATGGTTAATACAAACACAGTTCTGAGGCTTCAGAAAGTTTACTTCTGTTACAGAGTTTTAAAATTTCCCCCTTTCCACCAATTCCTTTTGCTTTCTGGTAATGTTATACTTTGCTATTGCCAGAAAAACTATATATGTCAGAGTGTGTGGTCCTTTATGGTCCCCATACCTTTGGCAAGTCTGACTGTAAGGACTGCTTCTCATTTTAGGGAGATATATATGAATTGGACAGCCAGTAATATTTTTGATACAGGTAGCATACGGATGATATTGAATCATTTCTGTAGCATGGTAATTAATATGGGGCAGAAGTAGAAATTTACCCCAGTAGGGACTTGTGGGGTTTTTTGGTGGGTGTTATTCCTCTGAAATAACAAAAAAAAATTTCTTTATCGTTATTGAATGAGTTAGTTATATTTAAGGTCTGCAGTTGTTAAAAATAGTTGTAGGAAACCTTATACTTAATGACTTCTGTTACTTTTCACATATTTCTTAATTAGAGATAAAGTACTTATTTAATAGGAATTTTTCCTTTTGTAAAACATCTGTGAAACAGCGGTTCTGATTGATTCTTTTATCTTTCCTGTTTTTGTTTTTCCTGTTTTTAGTTGCAGCAACCTCAGCAGACCCTGTTAACACAGGTTAGTTTGGCATTACTTTATTTCTTTTGAATATCTGAATGAAAAGTAGACCAAAGTTTTATTCCTATTCTAGGTTTTCTTTCAGGGATTTTTTAAAAATTTTTATTTATTTATTTATTTATTTATCTGGCTGTGCCGGGTCTTAGTTGCGACATGCTGCGTGCGGTATCTTCGTTGCGACATGAGGGATCTTTAGTTGCAGCATGCGGGCTCTTAGTTGCGGCATATGGGATCTAGTTTCCTGACAGGGATCGAACCCTGGGCCCCCTGCATTGGGAGCACAGAGTCTTAACCACTGGACCACCAGGGAAGTCCCTCTTTCAGGGTTTAAAGATGAATATTTGTTGGATTCACATAATAGTTTTAGCAATATAATGTTAAATAAAGATGGAAAACATGTTTTTGTTTTTTCTTTTATGCTGTTTGATTGCTGTTCCAGCTGTGATCTAGTTTGAATAAATATGAGGTCTTATTTTAAATTTAGTACTGATTTTGGCTTTTACATTTTCTTTGTAGCTAGTATTTTTAAGAATTTTTTTGTACATGTTATATCTTTTTTAGTTTGACCTTAGGAAGTGAGTTATTGTGTTGCATTATCAGCTTGATTTTTCAGCAACATTAAAAAGTTTGTCAACTTTTGATATGTAATGCTACTTTAGGCTTTGTGGACCACTTACAATCTATGTTGCATTTTTTTTTTTCTTTTTATACAATTCTTTAAAATTGTAAACACTGGGAATTCCCTGGTAGTCAAGTGGTTAGGACTCTGTGCTTTCACTGCCAAGGGCCTGGGTTCGATCCCTGGTCGGGGGACTAAGATCCCGCAAGCCACACGCCGCAACCTAAAAAGAAAAAAAAAGTGTAAAAACGACCCTTGGCTTGTAAGTTTGTGTAAAGATCATAAGCTGTGGGCTGGATTTGGCCCGTGGGTTGTGGTTCACTGACCCCTGGTGTATGCAACTGTTAAAAAGAAAGCAGAACTTCTAATAATAACTGGAAACGGTGATTGCCCCATGGATAGGGAACTAGGTAGCTAAGGAACAGGAATAGGTGAGAAGCTTTTTACTGTATAACCTTTTGTACCTTTATAGTCTTGAACCTGTTAGTTACTTTTAAAAAATAAAGTATACTTCAATTGAGAAATAAACCTCACTTTGTATTTATTAAAGAACTAAAATTGGGGCTTCGCTGGCGGTCCAGTGGTTAAGACTCTGTGCTTCCGCTGCAAGGGGTGTGAGTTTGATCTCTGGTCAGGGAGCTAAGATCCCACATGCTGCACAACCAAAAAAAAAGGAACTAAAATTGATGAACACCTGTGTCCTATTTTCAATCTCCAATAGTAGGATTTTCAGACTGAGTAGAAAAGCTGTAAAAGTTAGTCTTTTCTTAGAATAACATTTCGCGAAGTGTGCCCATACAGCATTAGTGTCTTGTCTTAGGATGTTAAAGAAACTTTGTGAGAAAATTTTGTGGCCATAGTTTAAGAAATGCTGAGTTCCTTTACATATATAGGACTTAGCTTTTTTTTTTTTTTTAATTGTAGAACTTAGAGACTCGCTTTATTGGGCAGATGTAAAACGAATTATGGAATTCGTTTGAGTTGAAGAATCAGATGATTGTTCCTTTCTTTTTAATGGTTTTATTTCTGTTTACATACAGAAGTTTTAATCAGTAATATGTTGTTATTCATGATTGATTGTGTCAGAAAAGACCAATGAAAGTGTTACCTTTTCCTCCCAGTTTGAGATATAATTGACATATAACATTGTATTAGTATAAGGTGTACAGCATGATTTAATAATACATATATATTGTGAAATGATTTCCACAGTCAGTTTAGTTAACGTGCATCACCTCACGTAAGTGAATTTCTTTTTTCTTCTGATGAGAACTTTCAAGGTCTACTCTCTTAGCAAGTTTCAAATGTAGGATACAGTATTATTAACCATAATCACCACCCTGTACATTACATCCCCACTGGAAGTTTGTACTTTTCGACCACCTTCACCCATTTCCTCCACCAAACCCCCTCCTCTGGCAGCCACCAATCTGTTTTCTGTTTTTATG
Source organism: Eschrichtius robustus (assembly GCF_028021215.1). Classification (NCBI taxonomy): domain Eukaryota; kingdom Metazoa; phylum Chordata; class Mammalia; order Artiodactyla; family Eschrichtiidae; genus Eschrichtius; species Eschrichtius robustus. The sequence goes on from NC_090830.1 coordinate 74,196,323, forward strand.
AATTCTTTGGTTTTTTTAGGATCCACATGTAAGTGAGATCATATATATATTTGTCTTTCTCTGACTTATTTCACTTATCTAGGACTTTCCTGAGTCTTTGTTATGCCATTATGGATTTTGAATTTCTAAGAGGGGGCTAGAGTATGCGGTGTTTTTTTAACTCATTGCACTGTGGTGACTTTTTTTTTCCTGAAACTTCCCGTGGAAACTTTCATCTGAGGGAACTTAATCATGAAATCGATCAAAAGTAACGTAATTTTTCAGACTTGATTTTCATCTTCAAGGTGTACGTATGTATTTTCTAACTTCAAATTGTTTTAGCATTTTGAGTTATTTTTAAGTAGTCAGTTTTAATTTCTAGACTGCTTCATATCATTACCTTAATTTGATGTTGATTTTGTTTTATAGCCAGCTGTCGGACTGCCTACAAGCCTTAGCTTGTCAACTCCTCAACCAGCAGCTCAGATAACTGTATCATATCCAACACCAAGGTCCAGTCAGCAACAGACACAACCTCAGAAACAGCGTGTTTTTACAGGGGTGGTTACAAAACTACACGATACATTTGGATTTGTGGATGAAGATGTATTCTTTCAGCTTAGGTAAACTTCATTAGGTGTTGACACATGCCTTCTTGTATTTAGCATTAAGTAATTTGATAAGACACCTACTTAACTGTGGCATGGAATTATGGTTTAGCTCTAATTTTCTGCTTTAATCATTCAACCTGTACCTGTGATATTTTTTTTAAAATTAATTAATTAATTAATTTAGGCTACGTTGGGTCTTCGTTGCTGCACATGGGCTTTCTCTAGTTGTGGTGAGTGGGGGGCTACTCTTCGTTGTGGTGCGCGGGCTTCTCATTGCAGTGGCTTCTCTTGATGTGGAGCACAGGCTCTAGGCACGCAGGCTCAGTAGTTGTGGCTCGTGGGCTCTAGAGCACAGGCGCAGTAGCTGTGGCGCACGGGCTTAGTTGCTCTGTGGCATGTGGGATCTTCCCAGACCAAGGCTCGAACCCATGTCACCTGCACTGGCAGGCGGATTCTTAACCACTGTGCCAGGAGGGAAGTCCCCTGTGACATTTTTTGATGGAGAATGTGACTGAACATATCTTTTCATTATTGAACAAAGTAGTCATCATGAATTCTTTATAAATGTTTAGTAGGAGTGAGTTTACATTTCTAGCTATTCATGAGCAGACTTACAGTGAGATTAAAAATTGAAATAGTTATATGCCTTTTAAAATTTAATCTTCTGTTTGACATATCTAATGACATGTATGTAAAATGTTTTAGTTGAAAAAATGATAGGATTAAATGACTTGGGCTTCCCTGGTGGCACAGCGGTTAAGAATCCACCTGCCAATGCAGGGGACACGGGTTCGAGCCCTGGTCCGTGGAGCCATTAAGCCCATGCGCCACAACTACTGAGCCTGTGCTCTAGAGCCCGCAAGCCACAACTACTGAGCCCCCGTGCCACAACTACTGAAGCCTGCACACCTGGAGCCCATGCTCTGCAATAAGAGAAGCCACGACAATGAGAAGCCCGCGCACAGCAACGAAGAGTAACCCCCGCTCACCACAACTAGAGAAACCCCGCGCGCAGCAACGAAGACCCAACCCAGCCAAAAATAAAATAAATTAATTAAATAAATAAATTTATTTTAAAAAACAGAATAAATGACTGATTAATGGATTTGAAATAGTATTTTGTTAATGTGGTGGTGGTTGCAGGAAATATATATTTCCTTAGTTACTTCAAATGTATTTCTAATGAGCTTCCTTAGAAATACTTTGGGAAATTAAGTTTAATTACTATATAAGATTTCTCTGTATAAGTGGGTCTCCTGTTTTCCATCTTTTCTGCATTTCTCTCATCTTTCCAAAGCCCAAGGCAAATCTTACTCTTGGGTTATAAAAGAAAGTGCTTTAGAGGGAGGGACACAGTATTAGGAGGATAGAGGGTAGAAAATTATTTCTTACACTTGAAACTGTTTATAAAGCAAAGTTGAAACATCAGTTCTAAAAATAAGTCTAGGAGGTATGTCTACTTTTTAAAAGAGCTTTTTAGGCTTCCATTTTTGGTATAGTTTACTTTAAAATGCTAAATATATAAATTTTTTTGGAGGAATCTCTTCTAATTGTGTTCTTATTTAACTTAATTTTTTTTTAGTGCTGTCAAAGGGAAAACCCCCCAAGTGGGTGACAGAGTATTGGTTGAAGCTACGTATAATCCCAATATGCCTTTTAAATGGAATGCACAAAGAATTCAAACACTACCAAATCAGGTATATAAAATAGTATTAGGTATTATGAAAACTTGGTGGTTGGGTCTTCCAATTTACAAAGATTTTTCTTTTTAAAAATTTGTTTTCTTTATTTTTGTTAAGAATCAGTCGCAAACCCAACCTTTACTGAAGACTCCTCCTGCCGTACTTCAGCCAATTGCACCACAGACGACATTTGGTGTTCAGGCTCAGCCCCAGCCCCAGTCACTGCTGCAGGCACAGATTTCAGCAGCCTCTATTACGCCACTATTGCAGACGCAGCCCCAGCCTTTATTACAGCAGCCACAGCAGAAAGGTATTACATGCAATGTATCTTTTCCTTTTAGGGTTCAGACTAACACACAACTGTTCGGTTATTAAAATAATGAGAGTATGCTATTAATTACAAAAAAGGCAGGAACTTCCAGAATACTTGAAACTTAAATATCTTGTGTTGAGCACTTCTACTTGTATAGCGATTTGGAAGTGTTTTATTTTATTTCTCTTATTCAAAGACATACTCTTTGTGAACTTAAATATCAAAACTAATAATCCCCTGTCCCCCTATTGGCATCTTATCATTCATAGAAGAAAATGTTTTGAGCCTTATTTCTTAATGAACATAACATTTTATATACATGTAGAGTCTGGGGCAGCACTTTACTCATTGAACCATAGGGCATCAAATAAATGAGCTGTGTTTTATTTTTTTTCTTTTCTTTTCTTTTTTTTTAAATAAATTTATTTATTTATTTATGGCTGTGTTGGGTCTTCATTGCTGCCCACGGGCTTTCTGTAGTTGCGGAGAGCGGGGGCTACTCTTCGTTGCGGTGCACGGGTTTCTTATCGTGGTGGCTTCTCTTTGTTGCGGAGCACGGGCTCTAGGCACATGGGCTTCAGTAGTTGGGGCTCGTGGGCTCTAGAGTGCAGGCTCAGTAGTTGTGGTGCACGAGCTTAGTTGCTCCGCAGCATGTGGGATCTTCCCGGACCAGGTGTCCCCTGTATTGGCAGGTGGATTCTTAGCCACTGCGCCACCAGGGAAGTCCCTGAGCTGTGTGGGGGTTTTTTTGTTGTTGTTGTTTTTAATTTATTTATTTTTGGCTGCATTGGGTCTTCGTTGCTGCACACGGGTTTCTCCCTAGCTGTGGCGAGCAGGGGCTACTCTTCATTGCGGTGCACGGGCTTCTCATTACATTTGCTTCTCTTGTTACAGAGCACGGGCTCTAGGCATGCAGGCTTCAGTAGTTGTGGCACGTGGGCTTAGCTGCTGCATGGCATGTGGGATCTTCTCAGACCAGGGTTCAAACCCATTTCCCTTGCATTGGCAGATTGATTCTTAACCACTGCACCACCAGGGAAGCTCTGAGCTGTGTTTTAAATTTTCTTTTGCAAATTGATAATTTGAAACTCTATACGTTTTCTTATCAAAACAATATTAAAAATGATAGCCTTGACTTTAGCAGAAGTCTACGTAATTGTGGCATTTTCTCTTTTATCGTAAATTGACACAAATATAGCAAAGTTATAAAACATTTCAGTGTAATGAGCTATTAAAATGAACACCCGTGTAATCACTACTTGTTAACTCTTTTTCTTTTTTAATAGTTTTACTCTAAGTATGCATGCTCATAAATATACTTTAGCTTTGTCTGTTTTTGAATTTTACATAGTGTGTGATTCCATCTATATAATCTTTTGTGTAAGACTTTTGTTCAACATTATGTTTTAAAGTTTTTCATACTTATTTATTCCATGTGGCTCTAGTTTCTTTGTTTTCATTATTGCACAATATTCCATTGTATGACTATTGTACAATATTCCATTGTATGAATATTGTACAATTTATATGTTTTTCTTTGCTAAAGTTTGGATTGTTTCTAGTTTTTGTTTTCTGAAAACACTGCTGTAAGTGATCATAATGCAAGCATTATGACATTTCACCCCTGTTTACATTAAGCATGCCTTTCCTAGAAGAGAATCTTTTCCTATATTACCAGAATCTACTGTGACTTCTAAGAAAAAGCATTTAGATATCCTATATATATTCAGACCTCCCCAGTTGTCTCCCAAATGTCTTTTAAAAAGGTTGTTTTTTGTTTCCTAGACGAAAAGGTAGTCAGGTTTCATGTGTTGTATTTGGTTATGTCGCTTTAGTCTTTTTTATTCCAAAATAGTTGCCCACTTTTTGTTCCTTCATTTATAACATTGACTTTTTAAGAAATTGGTCTAGTTGACTTGTAGATTCTTTTGGAATGTTGTGTTCTGGATTTGTCTTGATTCCCTGTGATACTTTCACCTTGTTTCTCATTCTGCCATATAAACTATAAACTAGAAGTTAAGTCTAAAGGCTTTTGGCAAGACTGCATTATAGGTGATGTTTTCTAATTCATACTGCATCATACTAGAAGGCACATGTAGTTAGATTCTTCTACTGTTATTGATGTTAAATATGATTACTTGGTCAAGTGGTGGCCGTAGATCTCTGCATTATAAAGGTTCTTGTTCTTTGTGTGCATAATGTCTGGATGATACTTTGGTGCTCTGCGAATGTCTTGTTGTATAGCGGTCTTTGGTTTAATGCCTGTAGGTCGGAGATTGGCAAACTACAGCTCTTGGATTTGGTCTGTGGCCTGGTTTTGTATGGTCCCTGAGCTAAAAATGGTTTTTACATTTTTAAACAATTATTTTAAAATATACAAATATGCAGATGGTCTCTACCATTTACCCTTTATGGGTCACAAAACCGAAAATATTAGCCAAATTTTTCTATATAAAATTTAACCAAGTAATGCTTTTGAACTTCATTTAAATAAATTAAAACATCTTCTTCTGTGTCTTTTAAAGCTGGTTTATTGCAACCTCCTGTCCGTATAGTTTCACAGCCACAACCAGCACGAAGGTTAGATCCACCATCCAGATTTTCAGGAAGAAATGACAGAGGGGATCAAGTGCCCAACAGAAAAGATGACCGAAGGTATGTTTTTAAAAGTATACTTTTGATGGTGGTGATGGTTGCACAGTGTGAATGCACTTAATGCCACTGAACTGTATACTTCAAAATGGTTAAAATGGTAAGTTTATTATATTATTTATATTTTACCACAATTTTCAAAAAGTTACTAAAAAATGTATACTGTGGATTCTTGCTTATATTACCTATGACATTTATTTCATTAAAGAACTCTTCAGTAATGCCAGAAATAATAGTAATTTTAGAAAAATTTGCTTTAAGTCGTGAAAGGGAGAGAGAAAGACGTAGATCCAGAGAAAGATCTCCTCAGAGAAAACGTTCCCGGGAGAGATCTCCTCGAAGAGAGAGAGAGCGGTCACCTCGGAGAGTTCGACGTGTTGTTCCACGTTACACAGTTCAGTTTTCAAAGTTTTCTTTAGATTGGTAAGTTCTTTTTTTCCCCATTGTTTTCTGAAATTACTAATTTCATAGTTTTGTGTAATTTGGAGGAATGTGATACATTGAGAGATATTTTTCTTACAACTTTCATTTCCTGACATTTGGTGCTCTTAGTTATATAAGGGCAGAAATGCATTTGAAGTAGCACTTCAGTTCTTTGCAAGAGTGCATTATTTTCATACACTCATTAAAGATACCAGCTACTGAAAAAGGCAGCCCCTCTGTAATGGAGTAGTTCATTAAAGGTAAAATTATTTAAGATTCAGATTTATTAATAACTTTATTAAGGTCATACATAGTTCATTGTGTATGATGAAGTAATGATACAGTAGTGACCAATTATTTCAAGTTAGCTGTGGCCATGTAGTATCATAGAAACACAGGTCTACATATATACTCACAAGATACGTAACGTATACACATATGTGTGTATACATCAATACATTTTTTAGCCTTTGAAATCAGAGGTAAGTGGAAAGTTACCAAGAATTTCTGAGCTTCATTTGTGAAATGGCAGTTATATCAACTAGCAGAATTATTGTGAGGTTGAGTTGATTTCATGTATCTAAAGCACTTAACCCAGTGTATGGCAGTTGTAGATACTCAGTGGTGGTTGGGATGTGGTGGCCAACTAGGTAATAGCTGCAAAATCATAATTCATATAGAGGCAAATTGGTAAATGGCTAATTTGCTCTAATGGAAAGGAAGAATCATCTAAAGGCCTTGGGGCTGGCAATTGTGTGTAAGATAAATTAATAGATGGAAAAAAAAATTTACAGTAAAATAAGAAAAATGAATCATTAATAGTGTTTAAAGCTGTTCAGCATAGGAACAAATAACTGTGCACAGTGTCTTGAGAGGGTATTGCTGCATTTCAACAAAGTATAATAATTAATATTCATAATACTGGCCTACAAAAGTTAAAATTTCTATTTATTCAGTTCTAGATTCAGTAAACCAGTGTAGTATTTAAGCTACTCAGTGCCCCAAAAAATCTTGCTTGATGACTTTGCTTAATTGTTAATGTAGTAGGTGTTCATTTACTTTTGCATGTGGTCAAATCATCAACTATTCTTAATTTTTACTAGTCTTCTTGTTACCCCTATTTACTTGTGTGCTTAAAAAATATCTTGTCTGCATATTTCAGAGAAATTCATTGGAAACAAAACCACTTCTCCAGCCCCAGAAATATTAACTAGAGCAGCTCTGCTTTTAAACTTATCTGTTCCCAGTCTAGAATGCTATTCTGGGAGGAGTTGATACTTAGGATATAAATTGAGCAGCTGTCTTTCTCCTTCCAACTTAAATCTTCACAGTTTCACTTCATTACTTTGAAGTAAATCCCCAGAACATCAGATGAACACATTATAAGTACAAGTGATTTTAAAGTTTCCATATCTCTTATCATCTATAGTTGTGGAAATCAAGATTTTCTTATAGTAATATGATTATAGGAGACTATATGCCAAGAAGTGATGTTTTGTTTATTTATAGATTTTTCTCCTACGGGATAAAACATGACTTCAAAAACTAGGAAACTATTACACATACTTTCTGTTTGTAGCACTTCTTTAAAAAACAATAACAAAACTCAGATAGCTGTTTTTAACATTTTTATTTTGGCAGCAAAATTTTATCCATATAAATATAATTATGTCAACAACCTTAACTGACAAGTTTATCATTCTATATTTCTTATTTTTAGGTTTCACATAAAAAGACATCCCTATAGATACATTAGTTCATATTTCGTACTCTTGCCTTTAGTTGTCATTTGAAAGGATGGTGTAGTTATCTTTTCATCTTACAGACTATTGGTGTTTTCCACTTTTCATTATGCTTTTAACAGAAATCTCTTGGCCTATTACCAGATTGATTTACTTTTGAGTTTCTCTCCTTTAAAAGCTCTGTTTCTTAGGAAAAAGTAAATCATCCTTTAAAAAAAAAATTCATTATGCCAGATTTAAAAGGCAAGAAACTTACCCTCTCTTTACATAGTAAATAATCAGGTATGGATCTTAATCATTAAATAGAGAGGTATGGAGATGTGGATAATCCCAAAAACGTTTGGATTTTGTTTTCATGTAGACTTTTATATTTAATTTTAAATTAACTATGCCTGATCTGGGATCTTACTGTAGAATAAAGGTTGTATTTTTTCCAACACTGTATAAACCTGATTGAGGGGCACTCATACTAATTGGTACCATTCTTATTCCTTTTTTATATGCATTCTGTATGAATCATAATTTTCTCAAAAATGCAGCTTCAACTGAGGCAGAATTGCTTTTGTTCAGATCTTTTCTGGAGCTTGAAGTTATTTCAAAGGGTCTTGTCTAAATGAACTTTAAGCTACACACAAAAAATAAAGAAATAACGGTAACACGTAGATACTAGTTATTTATTCAAAACTGTAAGTAAACATATTTGAAAATGACATTTTCATGTACTTCTGTGTAAATCTATAGTGCATTCATTAACAGTGACTGTTCATTTTCAGCTGGCTGTTAACTGTATCAGATTATATATTTAGCTTTAGAATTGAACCTTTGCATAGTATTTGGTGTTAAAGGCTCTTTATTCACTACTTATGTCTGTTTTTCAGTCCTAGTTGTGACATGATGGAACTAAGGCGCCGTTATCAGAATTTATATATACCTAGTGACTTTTTTGATGCTCAGTTTACATGGGTGGATGCTTTCCCTTTGTCAAGACCATTTCAGCTGGGAAATTACTGCAATTTCTATGTAATGCACAGAGAAGTAGAGTCCTTAGAGAAAAATATGGCCGTTCTTGATCCACCAGATGCTGATCACTTGTACAGTGCAAAGGTTTGTATTCTGTGATACACAGCTAAAAGTTCTGAGTAGTTATTCATACTAAGAGTGTATGTGGAATTAATCTTCAGAAAGTGGTTATTACGTTTAAGACCTGAATGCCTGTGTTTTCTTCTTGTCTGCCAGATTCTGTTTTGGTTATTTAAGTAATTTAATTTAACCTCTTTTTGCCTTAACTCTTGAGCTGTAAAAATGTTGTTATTGCTTTAACATTTTGAACCTTATAAAAATGTGAAGATGAAGTTCATTTTATTGAGCTTTTTGGAATGTTCTATGACTTCTGGTAGCCCCAGATAAAAATGTAATGTTGGGTGAATGCAATATATGTGAGTCTTCAGGGTAACATTCAGTATATTGTTTATGATCAGTAGTTTTCTGCTATTTGAAAAGCATTGATCAAAAAGCATTCCTTGAAAAGTTAAAACTATATAATTATAAGGTATCTAATACCATTTCTGCTATAGCGTTTTACTTTCCATTTTTATAAAAAACTTCAGATAACTATTATGTAAGGATAATTAGTAGTGCTTCTCATTTTTTTACATTACTTTAGACTTTTGACAGGATTGAATTATTTGACTATAATAGGTAATGCTGATGGCTAGCCCTAGTATGGAAGATTTGTATCATAAGTCATGTGCTCTTGCTGAAGACCCACAAGAACTTCGAGATGGATTTCAACATCCTGCTAGACTTGTTAAGGTAAAGTGAAACATTTATTTTAACTTTAGGTGTATATTTGCTTTGCTTAGTTCTAACTGTATATATATAGAATTTAAAAATACTACCATTTAAATTTTGTTGATTTGTTTTATATTTAATTTTAATATAGTTACGGCACTCAATGATGTAGATGTTTTTCTCATTGCAGATTAACGGCTATATCTTATTTGTATGTCACTAGTTCAACTGTCGTTTTGATGTTTTATATTTGAAGCATAGTAAAATCTTAGTGATAATGGATTTAGTGTATCGGGATGCTCTTAAACTTTGAATTATAGCTTGTTTCTTTAAAAGAACTTTTTATCTGAGGAAATATTTTAGAAGGATGAGTTATGATGTATAAATCCTATTCCATTGCTGAAATGCAGTGTGGAACTCGATGAACTGAACTCTTCCTTGACTGACAGATACCCGAGGTAGTAAAAATGATATTGGAAAGGTTTGTTCCTTTCCTTTTCAAGTATTTCATTTGTAATTTGACAAGTTGCATAATATATGTAAATGATTCTTTGTTTTAAATTAGTTTTTAGTGGGCATGAAAGGCAAGGATGAAGCCATGGCCATTGGAGGCCACTGGTCTCCTTCGTTGGATGGACCAGACCCAGAAAAAGACCCCTCTGTGTTGATTAAGACTGCTATTCGTTGTTGTAAGGCTCTGACAGGCATTGATCTAAGTGTATGCACACAATGGTAAGTACCAATTCATTTCTTGATTAGAAATGTTTTTCTAATAGTTACATAGATGTTCTTGTCTATCAGCCTTCCCCCCCACCCCTTATTTTAGCAATCTTGAACATTCAGGTAATCTCAAAGGAAAATACTAATTTTAGCAAAAGTTTATTTGGTGCCAAAAATGTTTGGGGGGAAAAGGATTAAGAACTAATCAAAATAAATTGAAAATTTTAATGTTTTGTTATGCTGAACTTTGGAAGTTGGATGTATGTTGAAAATATTTTTCATTTCATGCATAGCTGGAGAAGATCGTCAAGAGAGAACTTCATTTCATTATAATTCTTTTGTTATAAAATGATGTAGTTGCTGATTATTTTTGTTCAGCCATATTTTCTCTTGAGGCTTATTTGTCCTGTGTATTTTAGTATATTTCTTGTGACTTAATTGAGAATATTCTTTTTTTAGCACATGAAATCTGAACAGCTATCCAGCTTCTTCAGGTATTCTCTAACATATGGGTAGCTCTGTAATCAAACTTTGAAAATGCCTTGGGGAATATATTCTTCTTTTAACCATAAAATATTGTACAAATGTACCAAAAGAGGAACTATGGCTTCTATAATTTTTTTTTCTTTAGACCAACCTCAAGTTCTTGCAGCAAAATTTCTTTACTTGATGTGCTACAAGTGAACTAGGGTCTTTAAAATGTATTTTAGAATTTTTTTTCCAACATGCTTCTTCCCTTGCAACAGGTACCGTTTTGCAGAGATTCGCTACCATCGCCCTGAGGAGACCCACAAGGGGCGTACAGTTCCAGCTCATGTGGAGACAGTGGTTTTATTTTTCCCGGATGTTTGGCATTGCCTTCCCACCCGCTCAGAGTGGGAAACCCTCTCCCGAGGATACAAGCAGCAGCTGGTCGAGAAGCTTCAGGGTGAACGCAAGGAGGCTGATGGAGAACAGGCACTGAACGCTAATCCCTTTTTCTATTTCCGCTTCTCACAGGCACAGGAACACAGGCACAAATGCACACCACACACTACATAACAAACACACATGGAGGAACATAACTGGTAACAGCGACTGGTAATCCAGCTTTCAGCAGTATAGTTGTATGTTCTTTTCTCTTAAAAAAAAAACTGTCTATTATGCTAACTTTAAGAGTGCTGAGACCTCAAAGGAAAATAAGTTGTGCTTAAATTGCACAGAATTTTGTTTTTATCATAGGTCTAGTTGCTGGAATCTGGGACCAGTTGTTGAGCAAGATTCAGTATTAAGCCATTTTAAACATTTTGCCATTTTCTAAAATTTAAAAAATTTTCTCTTTCACGGTCATCAGTTCTAGTCATGGATATTTGAAATTGGACAACCACAAGTCTGAGAGATTTGAAATTTCAGGCTATGTGGCATCGTCTTTGGTACATTTGAAAGGTCTGACTAAATCAGTCTTAACTTTGGGTGGCTTGAAAATTGGGGCAAGATCACACACTGTTTGGTTAGTGGAGATCGGCAGTGTTTGTGCATCCCTGATATCCTTTGTGTTGTAATTTATCACCCTTTTGTGTTTCACAGATCTGGCTTTGATTGGCTGATGAGTGTCTTTGTGATCAGTTAAAAGTGATAGAATGTATGTACGTGGACTTGCCTAAATAATAACTTTAGGAGAAGACAATCTGAAACATTTGTGACCTTGCACAGATCAGCAACAGACTTTTAAAAGTAAATTACCTTTACTTTAAGGTTTCAGAATAGTAATTCTGTTCTTTACTTTGTATATCAGGATGAAGAAGAGAAGGATGATGGTGAAGCTAAAGAAATTTCCACTCCTACCCATTGGTCTAAACTTGATCCAAAGACAATGAAGGTAACTCTGGAAGTAATGGTATTTAATTTGAAATCTCTGAACAGGAATAGAGGATGTTGTGGACAGTAGTTTTTCAGATATAAGCCATTAGAAATGAAGTCCACTGGTTTTATATAAATATTTTTTGTTGTTTGTGTGTGTGTGTGTGTGTGTGTGTGTGTAAAAATTAAAAGGTGACTTCATACATCAGTTCAGCCACTGTCTGTCGAATGTAATATACATGTGCCTATAGTATGAACAATATTTGCTTTTTTGATTTGGGAACTGACCAAGAGGCGGAATTTCTGTACTTAATTAACTTAAATTCAAGGAGAAGGAATGAAACATAGGAAAAAGATTATCCAGTTTTTAAATAAAATTTAAAAATAAAATGTGGATTGATATACATCTGAAGTAGGAAGAAGATAATTTAAGAGCCTTTTTTGAAAATCTTTGATTAACCCATCATAACTAGTTTTTTTTTGCTCCCCAGCGTCTCTGGACCTATTATCTTTTTGCAGTTTTGTATCTCTGGGCCTATATTGTGAATGTAGATCCATAGATTCTACATACATAAATTCTACATAGATCAGAAGATCAGAAGCTGGCTTGCTTTTGCAACTTCCTGTTTAACACATAAAAGCTGACCTTTTTATTAACTTCTGTCCTCAGCAAAATACAGGGTTTTTTTTTAATGAAAGTGTAGTTTTTAAACCAACATTGCTTTTTTAGTAGAGAATGTGTATCATAAGAATGTTTGCCCTTCTTACACTACTCCAGGTTATTTTCCTCAACATCAGGTTTCATATAGAGTCCTATAGATTCAGAAAATTAGATTAAGCCTGCACTCCAAGGACTTTTTGTCAAACTGATGGCTTTGCTATTTTTTCTTATTTAAAGTTTGTATTCCTTTTCTTTTTTTTATGAAAGAAATTTATTATTTGTAAAGCACATTTCCAATAAAATTGGGATAATTTTCAGTATCTCTCCCTTAATAAAGAAAAATTTTAGTAAACAAGATGACAAATTATCCGCATTATCTCAAGAAATTCTTTTTTCTTTTTTAACATCTTTATTGGAGTATAATCGCTTTACAATGCTGTGTTAGTTTCTGCTTATAACAAAGTGAATCAGCTATATGTATACATATATCCTAGTATCCCCTCCCTCTTGCATCTCCCTATCCCACCCCTCTAGGTGGTCACAGAGCACTGAGCTGAGCTCCCCGTGCAATGCAGCTGCTTCCCACTAGCTATCTATTTTACATTTGGTAGTGTATATATGTCAGTGCTACTCTCACTTCGTCCCAGCTTACCCTTCCCCCTCCCCATGTCCTCAAGTCCATTCTCTACGTCTGCATCTTTATTGCTGTCCTGCCCCTAGGTTTATCAGAACCTTTTTTTTTTTTTTTTTAAGATTCCATATATATGTGTTAGCATACAGTATTTGTTTTTCTCTTTCTGACTTACTTCACTCTGTATGACAGACTCTAGGTCCATCCACCTCACTACAAATAACTCAATTTTGTTTCTTTTTATGGCTGAATAATATTCCATTGTATATATGTGCCACATCTTCTTTATCCATTCATCTGTCGATGGACACTTAGGTTGCTTCCATGTCCTGGCTATTGTAAATAGTGCTGCAATGAACATTGTGGTACATGACTTTTTTTGAATTACGGTTTTCTCAGGGTATATGCCCAGTAGTGGGATTGCTGGGTCATATGGTAGTTCTATTTTTAGTTTTTTCAGGAACCTCCATACTGTTCTCATAGTGGCTGTATCAATTTACATTCCCACCAACAGTGCAAGAGGGTTCCCTTTTCTCCACACCCTCTCCAGCATTTATTGTTTGTAGGTTTTTTGATGAAAACTTGTATTCCTTTTGATTATAAATATAAGGCATGCTTATTTTAAAAATTGGTGTATGCATAAAAAATTGAAGAAAAAAAATTTCTCAAGCCTGTCATTCAAACACAACATTTCTTAAAAATTCTATGTATTATCTTCCATTATTTTTTCTGGGTACAAGCTGGTTGGTTGGTTGGTTGGTTCTAATCATGTTGTGTAAAAAAGTTGTTGTTGTTTTCAATTAATAATAATGTTTCCCATGTAATTATTTTTAGATGTTCTATACTGTTCCATCTAGTTGATGTACTGCTTTTTTTCTTTGGTATTACCGTTTTATTGGATATTTAGATTCTTCACTTTTTTGGAGGGAGGGATTATGACAAGGAATGTATCGATATAAAAAGTTTTTTTCTTGTGTTTAGGTTATTTCCTTAGGGTAAATTCCCAGAAATTAGAATTTCTGGGTCAAAGAGCATTAACTTCTTTTTAAAAGCATCTTAAAACATATTGCAAATTATTTTTGAAAAATACTCTGTCGGTTTGCATTTTCACAGACATTTTATGAGCTGTACAACTGTCCCTTTCACCAAAATTAAAAAAAAAAATCATACAAAAGATCATTGCACAGTTACCTATTTCACTATCCTGTTTTCCTTTTCTGTGTTTTTATGGTGTGTATATTTAGGTAAATGATCTCCGAAAAGAATTAGAAAGTCGAGCTCTTAGTTCCAAAGGGTTAAAATCCCAGTTAATAGCCCGATTGACAAAACAGCTTAAAGTAGAAGAGCAAAAAGAAGAACAAAAGGAATTAGAGAAATCTGAGAAAGAAGAGGAAGAAGAGGATGATAGGAAATCTGAAGATGATAAAGAGGTATATACTAAATCATTTAAATACTGTTAAACATAATATTGGTTTATAGGGTTCTTGGAATATGTATGTATTAAGGTATAGTTTACAGAATAGAAAAATTCAATCTTTTAGTGAACAGTTGTGCAAGTTTTGACACATGCATATAGTCGTGTAACCACCACCACCACAGTCATGATATAAAACAGGTCTTTCACCTCCTAAAAATACCCTGTACCCCTTTGTAAGCATTTTCTTCTCCCGCCCCGTCAGCCGCTGGAAGCCACTGATCTGTTTTCCTATAGTTTGTCTTTTCCAATATATCATGTAAATGGAATTACATAACCTTTTTAGTCTGACCTCTTTAACTTAGCATGATGCATTTGAGATTCACCCATTTTATTGTGTTTCCATAGTTTGTTCCTTTTCATTTCTGAATAGTATTCCATAGTACCAGTGTATCACAGTTTGTTTATTCATTCTCCACTGGAGACACAATTGAGTGATTTCCAAGTCACGTATTTTTAATCCTCCCTCTTAAAAATGAATAATAATGTTTTAGATATAAAAAATGAAATGAAATTTGGTTGACAAAGCCACTAAGTTCAGAGATGGAGTTCTAGTGAAGTGCTTCTCTGAGAATTGTGCTGCTTTAAAGCTGTGTGTTTGATTGCATTTCAGTCCTTAAGACTCAGAGGCTGTTTATTCACTCCCATTTATGCCTCAATCTTATGCCCAGAAGAGTAACTTATGGATGTTTTCTGAATTTGAAACATGGGGAAATCAGAAGTGTGTTACAACACCAGTAATTGGATAAACCGACATGTGTTTCCCAGTGGAATGCATTGTGAAGTATACGTCGTTATTTATGAAGTATTCCTGCCGAAAATGTTTTACCTTAATCTAATTGTAAGAAAACAGATAAATTTAAAATGTCCGAAATTCTACAAAGCAGCTTGTCTGAACTTTTCAAAAAATGTCCATGTAATGAAAGAAGAAAAATGGTTTAGATTAAAGAAGGTTAACAAGACATGACAACTGAATGCACTGAGCGAAACTTGACTGAATCCCGGATAGAGGGGAAAAAGCCATAAAGAGTAATTGTGGGGTAATTGGAGAAATTTGATTATGGATGTGATATTAGATAATAGTGAAGAACTGTTAAATTTCTTGGATGTGATAATGATTTTGTAATTATGTAGGAAAATTACCTTGTTCTGAAGAGATGCATGATTTCTTATTTTACTATGTAAGTTATATTTATTTTTATAGTGAAATTGTCTCAGAGTTGGCCAGCAGGAGGCCTTTCAAGTTGTCTTCTGTGTTCTTGGAAATGTCCTTGTCATTTTCTGAGGACTTTCTTATTTTGCAGCACAATACAGTGTTTTAGTCTCACCGTGTACTATCCCTGCCCTATTACTGAAATCAGCCATTTCCCCAGCAAGTCCTGGTATCTTTTGGTGAAGAATGGTACATCATATTTACTACAATAAAGTCATAAGTTTGTACTGATATCTCCAATTCTACTCCAGCATCACAGAGTTCATTCTAGTTTTCTCTCTTTCCATGTATCTTAACTCCTTTCTCCAATAATGAGAAACATACCTTCTATTACACTTAATATATTTGCTTACTTTCTCAGTTGTCCATCACGCTCCCTCTCCAATTTGAATATCCTCACTCTGCTCTCATTCCCTGCCCTGTGCTTTCTCTGTATGGATACCCTTCTTGCTTCATTTGGGTTTCAATTCCTGGTAACTGGGCAGCTCATCTGCTCTGGGCCATTGTAGCACTTCTTCCTCACAGCCTCCATCCCCTGTATAGACACCTGCTTTGCTTGTAGGAATTGCTTTAGAACTGAATTGTTCAGGACAGGAAGAGCAGAAAAAGAAGGCAGAGAGTTGATTTTCACTTTTTGATGTTTAGTGGCCATTGGTGCTCAAATCCTAGATCCATTGATATATTGGGGTTCAAAAATGGTGATATCATAATTCTTATTTTGTGTTCACATATTCCCCTCACCTGCTGTTTGGTTACCCAGGTGGTACAGGTTTGCCTTTTGGTAAATTCATATAGAAGAAGGCAGGATCAATACTTGATTCTTTTCTTTCTTTCTTTTTAAAATATAGAATATTAGGACTTCCCTGGTGGTCCAGTGGTTAAGACTCTGCACTTCCACTGCAGGGGGTGTGGGTTCAATCCTTGGTTGGGGAACTAAGATCCCACATACCGCATGGTGTGGCCAAAAAATATATGTGTGTGTGTGTGTGTGTGTGTGTGTGTGTGTGTGTGTGTGTGCTGCTAAATCAAGCACTATTTTTTTTTGTTGTTTATCCAGCTTTCATGAAAATGCATTGGTTCCCTGCCATCTTCAGGTGGTTACCTGTTTGTTTTTATTTTTTATTTTAATTAATTTATTTCTTTTTTTTAGCTGCATTGGGTCTTCGTTGCTGCACGCGGGCTTTCTCTAGTTGCAGTGAGCTGGGGCTACTCTTCGTTGCGGTGTGCGGGCTCTAGGTGCGCAGGCTTCAGTAGTTGTGGCACGTGGGCTTGGTAGTTGTAGCTCGTGGGCTCTAGAGTGCAGGCTCAGTAGTTGTGGCACATGGGCTTAGTTGCTCCACGGCATGTGAGATCTTCCTGGAACAGGGCTGTAACCTGTGTCCCCTGCATTGGCAGGCGGATTCTTACCCACTGTGCTACCAGGGAAGTCCAGTAATAGTTTTTTATTTGTTCGTTCCCTTGCTTTTGTTTTCTTTAAGGAATTCTGATGTCTTGTATTGACCTTGTTTGCTTCCTCAATATTGGTCACTTTTTCTTGAATACTTTTCATTTCTTTTTGATTTTTAAGATTTCCACATTACCTTCTGTTCTCTTAAGGCATTATCTCTTGAGTTTATTTGCTTTTTTATTCCTTCTAGTTTATTTTTAAATTTCTGAAACTATCTTTTCTGATTGTTCCCTAAATTCTGTCACCTCATTTTCTTTTTTTTTAGATATGGACCTTTTTTTTTTTTTTAATATATTTATTTATTTATTTATGGCTGCATTGGGTCTTCGTTGCTACGCACGGGCTTTCTCTAGTTGCAGCTAGTGGGGGCTTCTCTTGTTGCAGAGCATGGGCTCTAGGCATGTGGGCTCAGTAGTTGTGGCTCACAGGCTCTAGAGCACAGGCTCAGTAGTTGTGGCGCATGGGCTTAGTTGCTCCGCGGCATGTGGAATCTTACCGGACCAGGGCTCGAACCCGTGTCCCCTGCATTGGCAGGTGGATTCTTTTTTTTTTTTTTTTTTTTTGGCAGGTGGATTCTTAACCACTGCGCCACCAGGGAAGCCCTGGACCATTTTTAAAGTCTTTATTGAATTTGTTATAATATTGCTTCTTTTTCTTTTTTTTTTTATGTTTTGGTTTTTTGGCTGCAAGGCATGTGGGATCTTAGCTCCCTGACCAGGGATCGAACCCGAACTCCCTGCATTGGAAGGCAAAGTCTTAACCACTGGACTGCCAGGGAAGTCCCTGTCACCTCATTTCCTACTTTTAAAATTCTTATTCATGTTGTTCTTTCATATCTTGTAACATTTTCTTTTCCTTTTTTAAATATTTATTTATTTATTTATTTGGTTGTGTCTGGTCTTAGTTGTGGCAGGCGGGATCCTTAGTTGCAGCTCACCAGCTCCTTAGTTGTGACATGTGAACTCTTAGTTGTGGCCTGTACGTGGGATCTAGTTCCCTGACCAGGGATCGAATCCGGGCCCCCTGCATTGGGAGCACGGGGTCTTAACCACTTTGCCACCAGGGAAGTCCCTGTAACCTTTTCTTAATGTCTTTTAGCACACTTTAAAATAGTAAGTTAAGATTTTTATCTGCCTTTTGGCCATGGCTTTCTGGCCCACTTTCATTGTCTGCCAGAGATGTGATTCTGCTCCTTGTTCTTTTTTTTTCCTAATAATAACTTTGGGATTTGACCTCAGTACTTTTCTACTGCTCATGTTTATGTGAATGTAGTTTGCCTAAAGTTTATTAGGAGATTGCTTCAGATAGCTTTTCTAACTTCACAGAGCTCTGTGTTCTGTTATTTTCTTGTTCTGTCAAAAAATATGGTGGCTTGCTGAGATTTCGATCTTTATTGCCCTCTATCACTTTTTATCTGGACCTTCTCCTCCCTTGTCTCTGTTGTCTCTGTTGTCCCTGTCTGGCTCACTATTGATTCTGCTCTCAGAAGTTTCTCCTCGTTGTGGGGGCCCTGTGCTGGAAGGATGCCCTGGTAATTCAGCTTTGCAAGTTCATAGGTGGGGCTAGAATATCTGGGCCCTTTCAGATCTTAACACTGACCCCTTGTATACCCTCACTCACCTTTCCCTATTTTCAGCTGCTATTCTTAAATTTACCTGCTGTGCTCTCCATTGCCTGATTATTTTATGGTTTTCCTGTTCTTAGATCCAACAGGCAACCTCGTTGCTTCCTTCTGCTTTCCCCCCACACAGATGTCAGTAACACATAGCTGTTTGGGATCTTGTGACTTTTTCCTACTTACTTGTATTTTGGGGTTTGTGGGGATACCTTATCACCTCGTTTTGTGGTGCATATACATGGATTTTGGTTTTGGTATCTAGATTATTCTGTCTCTTTTTAAATGTGGGGATTCAGGTAGACCCACAAACTATGTTACCACGACTATTTTCCCAGAATCTCCTGATTTATATGATGTTAATATAGGTTTGTGGGGTTTTTTTCCTCTTTAGAAGGCAGTTTCTTACGCTGGGAGATTGAAAAGAAAGCGAATTAGGAGCCATAAAAGCTGCTGTCCTCTTTATTAAATTTGAACTTTGCTCCCTTCTTAGCCCGTAAGGTTGGTATTGTCATTGTAAGGAGTCATAGAAATTTGCCCTTTTTCTTTACATATGGTGTACATTTGGTATGTATACATAATGTACATGCAGGTTTAACCATTACTTAAAATTTCAAATATGTAGGAAGAAGAAAGAAAACGTCAAGAGGAACTAGAACGCCAGCGTCGGGAAAGAAGATATATTTTGCCTGATGAGCCAGCCATCGTTGTACATCCAAACTGGGCTGCAAAAAGTGGCAAGTTTGATTGTAGCATCATGTCTTTGAGTGTTCTTTTGGACTACAGATTAGAGGATAATAAAGAACATTCATTTGAGGTAATGTTTTAAGTTTGAATTGGGATCCAAATAAGGTTCACACATTGGTCAGTATATCTCTTAAATCTCTTTTGAGTGCCTCTTTCATTGTTTTTGTTTTTTGTATTTTCCTTACAATGTATTTTTTTTGGGAAAAAACAACCAGATAATGTTCCCTACAGACTCACTTTTGCTGATTGCATTCCTGTGATATGGTTTAAGTGTTCTTCTGGCCTCTCTATTTCCCATAAATTGATAGTTGGACCTAAAGTCTCAATCCAGTTCAGGTTCAATTATTTTTTTCCCAAGACTACATCACAAGTAGTGGTGTAATGGTGTGTTCTTTTATCAGGATGTTGGGAGACATATGATACAATAATCTCTAACTGCCTCTCTTGGGAATGTGGTAGCACTTTATTATTTACTCTAGAATTAAAATACCATTTAGTGGGATTGAAACTTTTACTTGTGATTGATTTAGGTGTAAGATAAAATAATTGATGTTTATATTTTCAACATGAATCTGTTTCTTTGTACCATTACTTTAGAGTAGCTTTACAACAAACAGTTCATGTCATTTTTCAAAACAGTTGAAATGCACTTTCATCCCTAAGTAAGTGATTGCTTCATTCTTTAAACAAAACAATGTAAAATATCCCCAAATACCAGTTTTGTAAATAGCCTGTACAAAATTATAATTGTGTTCAATTATTGTGTCTTATTAAGATATCTCACATTGTGTTATTTGTTAAATTATATTGTAAAAATCAATCATACCTACTTGACCCAGGAGGTCATTGTTCACCAGATGGTAAGATAAAAATGAAGTGCTTAGACCAGAGACATTTGCAAACAAATATAGAGGACTACTGAGGCAATTAATAAACATGAAATGCATGTTTATTGGTCTTGAAATAAACTATGTTACAATATTAACATATTTACATTTTTTGAAACATTGATAATTCTGGTAAGCCAGTGTCCTTAAACATTATATACAATGTGATTTTATTTTTATTACCAATTGCCATAAATTTAACTCTTAATAGTGCCTATCATGTAGTAATCATTCAAGAAGTAAATAAATAAATTTAAAAAATAGTCTTTGGTATTACTTACTGCTTATAAAGTATATACTGTATACCTAACGGATGCTGTAAGAGGATGTCAAATTAATGCTGCTCAGTGGAAACAAGGTGATTTAGGAACAGCCCTCTGCTAGCAGAATGATCCTTTATTTTTCTTCCTTTCCACCTAACATACCCCCTTGGTTAGTTTCCTTTTAATCTATCATTAGAATGTAAGTCATTTTGGTATATGAATTTAAAAGAAATTATTCTGTAACTAAGAAAAACCGTATATCAATAATAAATAGATTTTTGACTGATTTAATTATAATGCTAGGTGTATCTTTGTCTTTCACTGCTTGTAGATGAAAAGATATGTAGAATTAATACTGATATTCTAGTTACTGCTCTAGGTTTCTTCCAAGCTAACACATTTTAATTGCTTTTTTTTGTTTGTTTTTTGTTTATTTATTTATTTTTGGCTGTGTTGGGTTTTCATTGGTGCGCACAGGCTTTCTCTAGTTGTGGTGAGCGGGGGCTTCTCGTTGCCGTGGCTTCTCTTGTTGCGGAGCACGGGCTCTAGGCGCGCAGGCTTCAGTAGTTGTGGCACGCAGGCTAAGTAGTTGTGGCTTGTGGGCTCTCGAGCGCAGGCTCAGTAGTTGTGGCTCACAAGCCTAGTTGCTCCCCGGCATGTGGGATCTTCCCGGACCAAGGCTCGAACCCATGTCCCCTGCATTGGCAGGTGGATTCTTAACGACTGCGCCACCAGGGAAGTCCCTTAATTGCTTTTTATTTGAGTAATAGAAGATAGAAGAGTCTAAGAAAAATATATGACTCTTGCTATTTACCTACACAAATGGAGATTTTATTTAATTTTTACATTAATGATTAAGAGAAAAGAATTCTCAACATCTTAATGGTCATTTTACTGATAATAGATTTCTTTTTATTTAAAACGTATGAAGACGGCATGAATGAAAGAAAAATAGATTGTAAGATCAATTATAGTTTTAGTACATTGTATATTTCTTTATGATCTGGAAAATAGTCTTACTGAAGTGTTTTACCAATTATACTGAACACATTGCCAAAGATTACGTATTTTAGAACTGTTGTAACTATTTCAAGTTCTAGACCCTTTTAATCTGTTGAATGCAATTGCCTTAGATATATTTACATAGGGAATCCCTGGCAGTCCAGTGGTTAGGACTCAGTGCTTTCACTGCCTGGGTCCAGGTTCAATCCCTGGTCGGGGAGTTAAGATATCCTACAAGCCATACGTCATGGCCAAAAGAAAGAAAAAAAAAAAGATATATTTACATAGGATATTTAGTATATAATTTTAGTTTCATGAATATATTAAAGGTCATTTTCCCTGGATCCTTGCATAGTAATAATGCTTACTCCCTACTCAGAGTTTTGATTTGGTTTCCCCTGCATGGAATGCTCTTCTGGGTATCTATGTAATGGCTCATTCCCTTGCTGCCCTCACATCACTTTTCAAACGTCGCTTGATCAGAAAGGCCATCTCTGGCTACGCTCCCTTGTTACTCTCTGTGCTCTTACCCTGCTTGTTTTTCTTATAATTTAATGTTGATTTGATTATTCCATACTTTGTCCCACTAGATTGTTAGCTTATGAGAGTTGGGATTTTTATCTGCTTTCTTCACTGCTGTATCCCCAGTGCCACGAACAGTCCCTGGTACATAGTAGGCATTTCATAAAAACTTGTTGAGTACACCTCATGATAAATGTACATGATAAAGTAATACAGTTATTATTTTTTGTAATATTTGGCCCAAAGTATACCAAACATAGTATTTATATCTTCAGGAGAGTTTTTGAGGATTTTGAGACTACTCAGCATCATTGACATCAATTATTATAATTTTATTGTTAGTGCACATTAATTGTCAGATGTGATAGATTATCATTTGATAAATTACTGATTTGCTGGATTTGTTCAATATTTCTATTAAAGTTGGCTGGGTTACTGTTTGTCTTTTCATAGGTTTCATTATTTGCAGAGCTTTTCAATGAAATGCTTCAAAGAGATTTTGGCGTCAGAATATATAAATCATTATTGTCTCTTCCTGAGAAAGAGGATAAAAAAGAAAAGGAAAAGAAAAGCAAAAAAGATGAGAGAAAAGATAAAAAAGAAGAAAGAGATGATGAAACTGATGAGCCAAAACCCAAAAGGAGAAAATCAGGAGATGATAAAGATAAAAAAGAAGATAGAGATGAAAGGAAGGTCTGTAAATATTTCCAGGACCAGCAACCAGGTTTAGTTTCTAATTAGTCTTCTGGAGTGTAACACATGACAATGAATTCCATCAGAATAGTAAAATGTAAAGGCCAAACTAAAAAATTTTAGTGTATTATTAGAAATTTAAGTCTTTGAATTAAGCCTATTTAAGCATCTATAACGAGTGTTGATAGTTTATTCTTTAAGGTATATAGCATGATGGTCTGATTTATGTATATTGTGAATGGTAGTTTATTCTTAAAGTATACTATTGTTACAAGATATTTATAATGTGATACTATTTCAAGTAAATTTAGTCAATTTAATGTTTTTCTTTTAGTTGTTTGGTGAGATCTTGCTGAATTTTAAGACATTTTAAATTACAGAAAGAAGATAAAAGAAAAGATGATTCTAAAGATGATGATGAAACTGAAGAAGATAATAATCAAGATGAATATGATCCAATGGAGGCAGAAGAAGCTGAGGATGAAGAAGATGGTATGATTCAAATTTATTTTCCCTTAAGATGAAAAATACAATTTTTGTTTGGGGACTTTGTATCGCTGAAATCTATAATTGTAATATTTTTTAGAGTAGGAACAGTAAAATATTCTCTAGTGAAAATATGTTAAGTATTGTTTTACTAATTTTTAGGTGAGAGGATTGTTTTAAGAAATGTTTATTTTTAACTATCATATGTTCCATATATAATTCTAACTCAACTTGAGGGAAAAAAAATTTCCCAAACGTGGTGTTAAACTGTGTCATGAAAAGGTATAATAGTCTTCCTTGTTTCACAGAATATAATCTTCTTTAGAAAACTAATTAATTATAAAGACTGTGATACAAGCAAAAGAGTACATACAGCATATAGAGTTTAAAGACTAATAATAATAAGCACCTGTATACCTACCACCCATGTTTTAAATAACAAACTTTTACCAGTAGTAATGATATTCAAAATACTTTACTAGTCATAGATGCCAGCCCTAAAGTACTTATGGAGTACCACTGAGTACCTGTCAGTTTCCATGTAGATTTGGGACTTTTTACAAAAATTTTTTTTTGAGATGAGAAAATCGTAAGAGTTTTTTTGTTTTGGTAGTACATATCTTTGAGGATTATTACTACTTAAGGTGTTCTTGGTTTGCCTCTACATTTTTTCTTTCTACCGCAGCATTTTATTTTTCTTCTAATTGATGAAAATATTCAAACATAAAAGAAGTTGAAAGAATAGTGCATTGAATACCCTATATCCCACAGTTGATTCAGTAGTTAATATTTTATCTTACTTGTGTTGTCTTTGTGTTTGCATGTGTATGTTTCTGATCCATTTGAAAGTAGGAATTCTTCAACTTGCCTAAGAAAAGACATTCTCTTAACCACAATTCCATAATCACCCCTAAGAAAATTAACAGTAATGTCATACACCATCTATTGATGCCATCTAATGTGTAGTCTTAATTGTTCTAATAATTCAGTAGCAATGATATAATATGCATATATCAGTATTTCTTTTATCTTCATTACCTGCTCTGCTCAATGAAGATTAGCCCTTTTTTCTTTTTTTTTTTGGCTGTGTTGGGTCTTGGTTGCTGTGCGTGGGCTTTCTCTAGTTGTGGCGAGCGGAGGCTACTCTTCATTGCGGTGCACGGGCTTCTCATTGTGGTGGCTTCTCCTGTTGTGGAGCACGGGCTCTAGGCGCATGGGCTTCAGTAGTTGCAGCACGTGGGCTCAGTAGTTGTGGCTGGAGGGCTCTAGAGCGCACGCTCAGTAGTTGTGACACACGGGTTTAGTTGCGCTGAGGCATGTGAGATCTTCCCGGTCCAAGGCTCAAACCCGAGTCCCTGCATTGGCAGGCGGATTCTTAACCACTGCGCCACCAGGGAATTCCCAAGATTAGCCTTTTTTACAGTCCCATTTTCTCTCCTCCATCCTCCCAGTATTGTTTTATCACTGCTTTTGTTAAATCACTAAACAGTGTTCTCATTATTTTGTTTATGTCAGAATGTCCTAGCTCTCGTCCCTTAGTTGTCTTCTTTATTCCTTTTCTACCATATAACTCCCTTGGTGGTGTTCTCTTCCATTCTCCCAACTTTAAGTACGATTTGCATGTACTGACAATTCTCAAATTTATATCTCAAGTCAGACTTCTCTTATTCTTCTATATCAGCTGCCTATTTGTCATCTCCACTTAAGTTATCTGACATTTCAAACTAAACATGTCTAAGACTGAACTCCTGCTTTTCCTTTTCACCATAAAGAAAACAAACAAAAAATCCTCTACCTTCTGCCTTCCCCACCTCTTTTGATGGCAATCCCATCCTTAGAGTTGCTCAAGCTAAAATCTAGGAGTCATCCTTGACACACACTCTCTCTCTCTCTGTCATGTTCCATTTCCAGTCTATCAGGAGGTCATATTGCCTCTATCTTCAAAATATACCCAGAATCAGACCATTTCTCACCAGCGTCACTGATCTAACCTTAATCCAACCCATGTTGTTTCTTGCCTGGATTATTTTAATAGTCCCTTATACTGGTTTCCCTGCCTATCCCCTTCCTCTAAAGTCTCTTTACAATAAGTTGCCAAAATAACCTTTGTATAAGTCATTTATTTGTTCACATTCTTACAGTCGCTCTCCATTTCACTCTATGAAAAAAGCCACAGTGTTTACAATGACCTGTAAGACCCTACCATATCAAGTCTTTTTTTTTTTTTTTAAGATTTGATTGATTGATTGATTGATTGATTGCTATGTTGGGTCTTCGTTTCTGTGCTAGGGCTTTCTCTAGTTGCGGCAAGCGGGGGCCACTCTTCATCGCGGTGCGCAGGCCTCTTACTATCGTGGCCTCTCTTGTTGCGGAGCACAGGCTCCAGACGTGCAGGCTCAGTAGTTGCGGCTCATGGGCCTAGTTGCTCCGCGGCATGAGGGATCTTCCCAGACCAGGGCTCGAACCCGTGTCCCCTGCATTAGCAGGCAGATTCTCAACCACTGCGCCACCAGGGAAGCCCCCATATCAAGTCTTTAATTTTGTCTCTTACAACTCTTTCCACTTGCTCATTGCACCTCAGTCACTGGGACCTCCTTGAACTCATTATACATGCTCCTGTGTTAAGACCTTTGCATTGGCAGTTCCTTCTGCCTGCACGCTCTCGTAGAGACCCACCTTGCTGACTCCCCCAACACCTTCAGTCTCTGTTGAGCTATTGCTTTCTCAGTGAGGTCTACTCTGCACCCTACCCTATTTAAAATTGCAGTCTCCTCCCCACCCCCACCAAAGTACACATTCCTGATGCCTCCTTACCCCGTTCTACTTATAGAATTTATAACCTAGTCTACTATACTGTTTACTTGGTGTACTTATTGTCTGTCTTCTTTCCACTTGAATGTAAGCTCTTAATAAGAAAAAGAGAGATTTTTCTTTATTTTCTTTGCTGATATATATTGGAAGTTCCTAGAACAGCCTAAATATCCAAATAGGCTCTAAATAGATACTTGTTGAACTAATATCATAAACTGCAAAGCCAAATAGGGTGGTATGATTATAGTTTTGGGGTTTTTTTGGTTTCCTTGGTATTTCTAATTGATGCTTGCTTATGTTATCATTTATCCCCATACTTTGCATCTCATTATCCAATCAGGTTTCCAGAAGACCACTTTTTTCCCCATGGAAAATTAGAATTTGTGGTTAAAAAAAAGAAAAAAAATACATATATATATATTTGTGTGTGTGTGTGTATATAGTACCAGTTAATGTCTAAAATGGTGTTGAATCTTAGTAATCAGAGGAGCAAATAACAGTGAGGGTCTAATTTTTACCTGTCAAATTGATGAAACTTAAGTTTCTAATAAAAGGTAACATCAGTTTAACAGGGGTAGAGAGAAGACTACTTTCACTCTTGGGGTGAGTTTAAATTGTTGCACCTTCTCTGGACAGAAATTTGGAAATGTTAATTAACCGTATCCTTTCAAATACCAACACGAATATTTATTTCATAATTATTTATGAAACAAAAAACTAGAATCAGTCTTAATATTCAACAATAGGGAATTATTTAAATGCATTTTGACATAGACATGCAATTAAATTCTGTGCAGTCATTGAAAAAGAAGTTAGAGGATAGTGATGTGGAAAAAGATGACCAAATGGTTTTTATAGACACAGACAGCATGTTCCAAGATGAGCAAGGATTACTTGGATTTTTTTTTCAGCCGTGCTGTGCGGCATGTGGGATCTTAGTTCCTCGACCAGGGATCAAACCCGTGCCCCCTGCATTAGGAGCATGGAGTCTTAACTACTGGACCACCAGGGAAGTCCCTGGATTTTTTAAAAAATACTTTAAAAATATAGGTTTCAGGAGAGATGGTTTCAAAAGTGACACCTTTCAAGTTAAATACTCAAAATAAGGTGGGTTATGTCTGTAAAATGTGAATAAATGAAAGGAGAGGTTACTTAACCATTTCATAACTGAGGAATCTGAGGCTCCTAGCAGTAAATCAATTTACCCATGATAATAAAACTATAAAGCAGATGAACCACTCTGTACTGTATTTTATATATATATGAAATAATTAGGTTCCAAGGACATATTATCTCTCTTTCTTTAAAACAGTTTATTTCGGTTCCAATACATATCACAAACTCACCCATTTTAAGTGTATATAATTTAGTTTAATAATTTAACAATTGAATAATTCGTAGTAACTTCATAGAATTGTGAAACCATCACTACAATCCAGTTTTAGAACATTTGTCTATTTCCTTTTTTTAATAAAACAACTTGAGGTATAATTCACGTATCATCCAGTTCACCCATTTAAAAGTATACAACTCAGTTTTTTTTGTTTCTGTTTTGTTTTAATATATATTTGGGTGGTACGCCAGGTCTGAGGTGCGGCACGTGGGATCTTCGTTGCCGCGTGCAGGATCTTTTAGTTGGAGCTTGAGAACTCTTAGTTGCGGCATGTGGGATCTAGTTCCCTGACCAGGGATCGAACCCAGGCCCCCTGCATTGGGAGCATGGAGTCTTAGCCACTGAACCACCAGGGAAGTCCCAGCTCAGTGGTTTTTAATATATCCATCCGTCACCACAGTCAATTTTAGAACATTTTCATTTCCACATAAAGAAATCATGTACTCATTAGCAGTCAGTCCCATTTCCCCCCCATCTCCTCAGCCCTAGGCAAGCATTAGTCAGCTTTCCATCTCTATAGATATTCTGGACATTTCATATATATAAATAGAATCACGCAGTATGCAATCTTTTGTGACTGGCTTCTTTTCACTTAGCATAATGTTATCAAGGTTCATGTGTGTTTTAGCATGTATATTCTATCTAATATAAAGTTTTCTCTATATTGTTACTATTCGTGTACAACTTCTCACCTAAAGCAGTCTTTCTCAGAGTGTTCCAAAATATTAACAGGTATTAAGGTTAATAAAGTATACTGGGGTCAAATAAATTTGGGAAACTTGGGCTAAGTGAAGGTCTGCATGTTTTAGTACAGAATTTCTTAGCTGCTTATGTATGTTGTGGATGTTCAAGAAGAGAATATAGTGTGAAATATTATAAATTTATGCTGTGTAATATCTCAAGGACTAATTAACTCCTAGTGTTTACTGTATCTCCTATTTTATCAACAAACCCTTTGTTACTCTGGGCTTTCTGATGGAGATCCATTTGAGAGATCCAGAAGCCTCTAGAAACAAAATTTCTCTTAAAATTGTTGACAGATCATTAAATATCAGCAAAAAAGTTCTTTAGTTGTATATAATTCATGAAAGGATGATGTATTAGTTCACTAGGGCTACCATGAAAGGTACCTCAAACTGTTGAGCTCAAACAATAGAAATTTACTGTCTTCACAGTTCTGAAGGCCAAGTCTGAGATGAAGGAGTTAGCAGGGTTGGTTTCTTCTGAGGGCTGTGAGGAAGGGTCTGTTCCAAGCAGCTCTCCTCAGCTGCTTGTAGATGGCCATCTTTTCCCTGTATTGTCACATCATCTTCTATCTGCATGTGTCTGTGTCTAAATTTTCCCCTTTCTGTAAGGACACCAGTCATTGGATTAGAGCTCACTCTAATAACCTCATTTTAACTTGATTATCTCTGTATAGATAGACCCTTTCTCCAAATAAGGCAACATTCTGACCTACTAGGGGCTTAGGTCCTCAGCTTCGGAATTTTAGGGGATAACAGTTGAACCCATAACAGATTTATTCTTCAGTAATAGTTGAATAACGAGCTGTTAATGGTGCTTGACCTGAGGGCGATGGCTGAGGTCTTTCTGTGAGCTGGGTAGCTTATGGATAGGTAAGAGAAAGGAGTTTACTTTTTGTCAGTTTTCTGTTTATTTATTAAGAATAATTTATCGAATTTCCTATCTTTCTTTTTTTTTAATTTATTTTATTTATTTTTGGCTGCACTGGGTCTTCATTGCTGTGCGCAGACTTTCTCTAGTTGCGGCGAGCGGGGGCTACTCTTTGCGGTGCACGGGCTTCTCATTGCAGTGGCTTCTCTTGTTGCAGAGCACGGGCTCTAGGCGTGCAGGCTTCAGTAGTTGTGGCACGTGGGCTCAGTAGTGGTGGCTCATGGGCTCCAGAGCGCAGGCTCAGTAGTTGTGGCGCACGGGCTTAGTTGCTCCGTGGCATGTGGGATCTTCCTGGACCAGGGCTCGAAGCCATGTCCACTGCATTAGCAGGCGGATTCTGAACCACTGCGCCACCAGGGAAGCCCAAATTTCCTATCTTTTATCATAGGACACATACATTAGTGTCAGCAAATCTGGGTATTAATACTGTTAGGTCTTCTTTATTAAGAACATTTCTATTCTCATATGTAGTTTTATTTTGCAATAATCCATCTGCAGTTAGTTTTACTATATTGGCTGTTTTTCCTTTTATCTTGTAGAAAATATACTCTGCCCTGTTTTGTTTAAATTTATGTTTCAATTTTTTGTATAAAATTCATTCATGTTTGGGAACTAATTCCCCCAAATATTTATTGAATTAAGTCCTTGTATTTGAATCAGTAAAGTCCATTTTTTTCTTCCCTGTAGTCTCTTTATAAATTTCTTCCTGTTCTTATTCTTTATAATTGTTTCTTATAAAATCCAAACTGTTTTTAGTCATATAATATTTCTTTGCTCTTTTATCTTTTGAAAACTGATCAGTAATAGAAAAGTATTTTCAATCTGTACAGTAGTTGAAAATTTATCTATTAATGAGTCTTTTGCTGCTGTTATATTTATTTTATAGATCGGGATGAGGAAGAAATAAACAAACGAGATGACAAAAGAGATATTAATAGATACTGCAAGGAGAGGCCCTCTAAAGATAAGGTATGTATTAAATACTGAAGTATGTTTGACATACATTATTATGTTTAATGTGTACAACACAGTGATTTGACATTTCTGTATAATACTATATTTTTTATAATATGATAATTTCCATTTCTTACATAATCCAGACTTATTAAACATAACTAAGTGATGAACTTTATTGATCCTTGTATATCTATATATTACCACTCATCAGAATTCAGTCAGTTGTATTTTGGTATTTGTGGTTTTGTCAGATAATCAGTATGTCTTACTTCTTTCTTCTATACACATAAATCAGATCAATTCATTTTAGCTAAGATGAGGTAAAGGTGTTTGCAGATTTTTGGTATTATATGGACACAGTCTAATTTTCTCACTTATCAGGGGTAAAAATTATGTACTGTATCTTCTGCATTTTCTTTAGGACAAAGAAAAGACGCAGATGATCACAATTAACAGAGATCTATTAATGGCATTTGTTTATTTTGATCAAAGCCATTGTGGTTACCTTCTTGAAAAGGATTTGGAAGAAATACTTTATACTCTTGGACTACATCTTTCTCGGGCTCAGGTAATCTATCTCGTGAATATTTAAAATGAAAAGCATGTTTAAGTAACTTTGTCTTTTTAGTACCTTTGACTTTTTGAAATATAAAAGCAATACAGGGACTTCCCTGGTGGTCCAGTGGCTAAGACTCTGTGCTCCCAATGCAGGGGGCCCAGGTTCGATCCCTGGTCAGGGAACTAGATCCCACATGCCACAACTAAGACCTGGTGATGCAAAATAAATAAATTAATTAAAAAGAAAAAAAAAAAAGCAATACAGGCTTATAGTAATACAGTTAAGCAATACTGAAATAAATAAAGTAAAAGAAGTTAAAAGTCTCCTCTCCCTCTAGTTCCATTCCTCTGGCCTAATATATAAACTTCTAGATCCTTTTGTAAGCAACTCATATGTATATATATATGATAGTTCCAGTTTTATAAACAACACATGAAATCATTCTAAACATACTGATGGACAACTTTTTTTCATTTAATAATATATCATGGGCATTCTACCATGAAAATGGAGACCCATTTTGTTCTTTTTATTACTGCCTAGAATTCCATGGTATAGATGTGCCTTTATTGCCTTAACTAGTCCCAGTTGCTAAATGGCTTTCATTTTTTAGAATTACAAACTATGCTTTAATAAACGTGTTTGTACGTATATTTTATGTATTGACGTTTCTATCAGACTTTTTTTTGACAATTTTTTTCAAGTGATAATTTGATTTTAGGTTTATGGAGAAGACAGTTAAAAGCATAAGTGCTCTGATTGAATGGTAGTGGATACCTGAGATGCCATTGATGTTTATCATATGTGAAAATTAGAACACTGATGTTCAAGGAGAATCAAAAACTTATTTTCATCTTTTTAAATAACAGGTAAAGAAGCTTCTTAATAAAGTAGTACTCCGTGAATCTTGCTTTTACCGAAAATTAACGGACACCTCAAAAGATGAAGAAAACCATGAAGAATCTGAAGCATTGCAGGAAGATATGCTAGGTTTGAGTATATTATTTTAAGATCATGCCATTTTATAACCATATTATTAATTAAAGAAGAAAATAACATAATAAAATATGGTATCTTTTAGGGACTTCTTCCCTGGCAGTCCAGTGGTTAAGACTCCGTGCTTCCACTGCAGGAGGCACGGGTTCGATCCCTGGTCAGGGAACTAAGATCCCACATGCTGTGTGGCGTGGCCAAAAGAATATGGTATCTTTTATATTATAGGAAACAGATTGTTACTTCCAACACCGATAGTAAAACAGGAATCAAAGGATGTGGAAGAAAATGTTGGCCTTATTGTGTACAATGGTGCAATGGTCGATGTAGGAAGCCTCTTGCAAAAATTGGAAAAGAGTGAAAAAGTACGAGCTGAAGTGGAACAGAAGCTGCAGTTACTAGAAGAAAAGACAGGTAAGAAAAAGCATTGGATATGAGGTACTTTTAACACTCTATTGGGATATATATGTGTACACACATATGTACATACCTATACTTGTGCATATCCATACCTTGTTTTAGTCTAGACACATAATGTAAGTTTACTTTTCACCATTTCTGTTAAAGGTTATAAAATTGCTTAGCTTTATAAGAATTAATCTTAGATCTTCATGTGCATTCTCAGGTTCGATTGTTGTTCTGTTGCATCCTTTTAATCCTCCCCTAGTTCCACTTAGTCTTCATCAGTTTCTGCTACTTTCTCTAGTCTGTACAATTATCTTAAAATGGAACTTGGGTTTAGAAGTAATACTTAGCTAAAACTTAATTTAAATGAAATGAGTTATTACAGTGTGCTTTATAACTATTAAAATTGACACTCGTGGCCAGTTTAAAGAATTATATACACTTTTTATTCTCCTAGCTTAAGTATTTTTAACCTCAGAGTTAAATTGGAAATTTTAAGGGGTAAGATGGTGAATTTGGTTTTGTTTTGTTTTGTCTTTTGACAGATGAAGATGAAAAAACCATATTAAATTTGGAGAATTCCAACAAAACCCTCTCTGGTGAACTCAGAGAAGTTAAAAAGGACCTTAGTCAGTTACAAGAAAACTTAAAGATTTCAGAAAACATGAATTTGCAATTTGAAAACCAGCTGAATAAGACAATCAGAAACTTATCCACAGTAATGGATGAGATCCACACTGTTCTTAAGAAGGTTAGCTGTTTTGTACCTTCAACATTTTCATAGTTTATTCCTTTTCTAAAAAGTCTATTTCTGGCAAATTTAATATTATTAAGCTCTTAGTGGCTTTTCTAACAGAAAATAGTGGTAGCATTCTGTCCTTCATTAGATTAATCAAAAGCAATTCCCCAGAGATGGTATTTTCCTAGAACTTACTTCAGATGTCAACATGATTTATGTGTGCAGACTTTTTTTTTTTAATCTATTTTTGGCCGCATTGGGTCTTCATTCCTGCGCGTGGGCTTTCTCTAGTTGTGGCGAGTGGGGGCTACTCTTCGTTGTGGTGTCGTGGCTTCTCTTATTGCGGAACATGGGCCCTAGGTGCGCGGGGTTCAGTAGTTGCAGCACGCAGGCTCAGTAGTTGCAGCACGCGGACCCTACAGCACATGGACTTCAGTAGTTGTGCACGGGCTAAGTTGCTCCGCAGCATGTGGGATCTTCCCAGACCGGGTATCAAACCTGTGTCCTCTGCATTAGCAGGCGGATTCTTAACCACTACGCAACCAGGGAAGTCCTTGTGTGCAGACTTCTTAAAAAGCAAGTTTTACTTGTGTTTCTTTTAGAATCAGAGATTGAGTTTGAACTTGAGGAAGAAAAGCCATTCACTTCTTTTTTAAACCCATTTATTGGGCAGAGTTGAGAAACTTTTTGACACTATCAGAATTAATTTATTAGTATTCTTTGTCTCAAAAATATCTCATAACTCAGTGCCTTTGTAAACTAACTTCAGTAATTGAGAGACCTTCCACCTCCTGGGTCTCACTCAGAGAACAAGAGGACAAAAAAAAAACTACAGTGCAAGGAATATACTGTTGTTAGTAATACAGTCCTAAGAACCTCTAATTTCTTAGGATTTAGATGGCTTTCTCAAATACTAGAAGTCATTCTGCACAGAACTGAGAGATTTCTTTCATAGTCTCCCCTTCCCCCCACCCGGTTCAATTTTCCATAGATGGTGAAATGGGCTATCTGCAGTATCTCTGTTTACTAATGTTTGTTATTTTTAAAGTTACATTTAAGAGAATTTAATAAAATATACTTATCCTTTGTGTATTTTATAGGATAATGTGAAGAATGAAGATAAAGATCAGAAATCCAAGGAGAATGGTGCAAGTGTATGATAAAATACATGTAGTGATGAAGAATGGTGATAAGTAATGTAATATATAAAATCATGATACAAAAATGTTTGAAAGTGATGCATGTTTGATTTTAGTAGTATAAATATCTGTTAGTTCAAATGATGTATAAAGTTTTATGAATGTGAGAGTCTTTGCTTTTGAAAATTGCTTGTAATTCCTGGCATCCAAGTTATTAAACACTCCTTGAGTGAAATAATTTTGCATTGCAAAATGTTTTAGGATGAACTTTGTTATAGTTTTAACCCCAATAAAGTTCATCAATTTAATTGACGGTAGTGTTTAATTACAAATGTCTTTTACTAAAAACCTAGACAGTTGTAATTTTATTTATAGAATTATCATTACTAGTTTTTTTTAAAAAAATTTAGCCTTTTAAAATTTCAGTATGGGGCTTCCCTGGTGGCGCAGTGGTTAAGAATCCGCCTGCCAATGCAGGAGAGACAGGTTTGAGCCCTGGTCCGGGAAGATCCCACAGGCCGCAGAGCAGCTAAGCCCGTGCGCCGCAACTGCTGAGCCTGCGCTCTAGAGCCTGCGAGCCAGAACTAGTGAAGCCCGCATGCCTAGAGCCCATGGTCCGCAACAAGAGAAGCCACCACAATGAGAAACCCGCACACCGCAACGAAGAATAGCCCCCACTCAGCGCAACTAGAGAAAGCCCGCGGGCAGCAACGAAGATGCAATGCAGACAAAAATAAATTAAAAAAAAAAAATTTCAGTATGAATCATAAAATAGGATTCTGCTTAAATTTTGCAAGTTTTTTGGACCACACTTTTTTTTTTTTAACTTGTCCTAAAATCCTCTCCAATTTTCAGTCTCTAAAAACATTTATTAAAAATTTAACGCATCCAGGGCTTCCCCGGTGGCGCAGTGGTTGAGAATCTGCCTGCCAATGCAGGGGACACGGGTTCGAGCCCTGGTCTGGGAAGATCCCACATGCCGCGGAGCAACTAGGCCTGTGAGCCACAACTACTGAGCCTGCGCGACTGGAGCCTGTGCTCCGCAACAAGAGAGGCCGCGATAGTGAGAGGCCCGTGCACCGTGAAGAAGAGTGGCCCCCGCTTGCCACAACTAGAGAAAGCCCTCGCACAGAAACGAAGACCCAACACAGCCAAAAAATAAATAAATAAATAATAAAAGTGTTTAAAAAAAAAAAAATTTAACTCAGCCAAACAACAGTACATCAAAAACTAAGAAAATAATTGTTAATTGCCATTGTTATTATATATGTTAGGCTTTACATAAAACACATAGTTTTAATGTTAACTGCTTTCAATTAACTGTTCTATTTTCCCAGAATAGCAGCTATATTACTTTTAATTTTGAGGGTTTTTTTTTTTTAATGCAGTATATGTCAAATGTACGGTCTAGTTCCAAGCCAGTAGATGTCAGTATGATGCCTTAAGTTAAACCTTCCTTAATTAAAAATAGTTTGTTTTATTAGTCTGTGTACTTCCTTCAGAATTTTAGATACATAATAGTTTATTAACTATTGAGTGAAAAGGTAGGAAATGCGACATACTCTAAAGCAGTGGTTCTCAACAGGGGGTGCATTAGCCCCCAGAAGACGTTTAGCAGTGTCTGGAGACATCTATACCCGTCCCACCGAGGTGAGTGCCACTGGCATGTAGGTGGTCGAGGCCAAGGACTTGGCTGAATCACCTGCTTTGCATGGGACGGCCCCCCGCAACAAAAGGTTGCCAAGCCCTGTATGTCAGTAGTGCCCCGCTGGAAAAACTCTGGTCTAAAGGAGTATAGGGTTAAAAACGACATGTCTTTGAAATAACACTAGTGAAAGCTGAATTGCATCTGTAGCAAATATCAGGTTTTCTGTATGTAAATAACCCTCCCTGGAACGTTTCACTGTCAGAGAATTATACAGTATATTAGGGTTTTTATATTTTATTTTGCTAGAATAATGATTTGGTGTTCCGAACGGTTAATATGAGAATGTAAGTGCCCTGTTACATGTGTCTTAAGCTGAATGGAATCCATGTAGCTCTTACTAAGAAATAGATTAAAATACCTAAAATTCTTTCAAACCAATTTTTTTTCTTTTTACCTTAAGTTGCTCTTTCTGATTGTAATGGTTTGTTGAACTTCTCTGAGGTTGAATTACTGATTGATCCATAATTATACAGTTACTGTATAAATGTTTATCTTTTAGGTAAGATAAATCATTATAGGGTAGTTAGAAAGTTTTTTTCTCAGAGGAAAATCCTGGAGACAATCATTTAACTAAAAGACAGTGAAGAATATAGTTCTTTAATACAGTATGATTTTGAATGAGAAAAATCATTATAAAGTCTACCTGTCAGACTTATTTTTCCCAGAGATAGTTAAATGAGAATAATATTGGGAGAATGGAGAAAAAATATAAATCTTTCCATTATATTATTACTTAGAGGTAAATTAGAAGTGGAAAATGAGATGACTAAGCTAGGGGGAAAAATTACATATAGAATAATTGGTTTTAGTGAAAATGAGGTAAAGAGAACCTGTTTTTGTCTTTCTAAACTGTTTTGGATTTTTATTCAGAAGTAAACATGCAGTCTGTTCTTATATTCTATCAACTGACATTGACCAAAAAAACTTAATCAGATAACAAAGTAGGTCTATGATAACATTTAATTTTGTTTTCCCATCTTTTTTATGTTCTGGTTGCCTGTTTTTGTATTTCTAATGCTCATTTAAGTCATTTTAAGACAATGAAATTTTAAGATTTTAAGATTTCTTTCTGAATATTGCCTAAGTTGTAGAAAATTACTCCTCAAAAATATAACAGCACAAAAAATCCTTTTTAAAGAGAATTACAGTGACACTTAGACTTTATATGTGTACAACTTTTCACTCTCAAACATGTGAAGACCCTGAACTGGGTGGGCTGGGGTAGGTGGGACAGACTAGCTGATGCTCTTTTCATCTGTCCTTTCTATGCACCCTAAAGGCTCAGAGCACACTTCACGTGTTACATACAACTGCACCTCACCCCTTGCACAAGTGCATGACGTGCGGGGAACAGTCCATCCATTGTGTACCCCTGGGCAACTCATTCTCTCTTTATACCCTAAGAGTGGCCAGGATATGGAGTTGCACCTTTGCTAAGGGGTCAAGCTTTGGGGACTTTTGTCAAAGGTGGACCCAGGAGGAAAGACACTTGCAGATGCTTTTACATTGGTAAATCTTAGTATCCATCTTCAGCACCAGTGGAGACATGAACTTGGACACAGGACCAAAGACCATGACAATCCCAAGGGTCTCAGCCCTCAGGTACCTTCCCTATGCTTCAACTGAGGGAAAAATCTCAGGTGCCTTTGTTTTGTGGGCCACAGGGTCTTAGCTGAGATCACGGGGACAAACAGCAGGGATTTGTGCCACAGTGACAGTTGTGCCTTAATACAAAGGCAGTCACTTTCTGATCAGAAAAGCAGTATTTGTTAGAGGGCAAGAAAAAAAAAAGCTTGGAAATTTCTAATTTTCTGCTAAAGAAAGGCATTTGGAATACGTTAAACATGGATGAGTTTGCTTATTAAAATATGGGTGAGGACTTGCCTGGTGGCACAGTGGTTGAGAATCCGCCTGCCAATGCAGGGGACACAGGTTTGAGCCGTGGTCCGGGAAGACCCCACATGCTGCGGAGCAACTAAGCCCATGCGCCACAACTTCTGAGCCTGCGCTCTAGAGCCCACGAGCCACAACTGCTGAAGCCCGCGTGCTTAGAGCCTGTGCTCCGCAACAAGAGAAGCCTGCTCGCCGCAACTAGAGAAAGCCCACGCGCAGCAACAAGACACTATGCAGCCAAAAAATAAGGAAAGGAAGGAAGGGAGGGAGGAAGGAAGGAAGGAAAGAAAGAAATATTAGTTTCAGGAAGATGTAATAGACATACTTTTCTGTATTCTTCCCATTTAAAAAACCCTGGGAGATGTCTACACACCCATGTTCATCGCAGCATTATCTATATTAGCTATAATAGGGAAGTTGTTAAAAGAGTAAATCCTAAGAGTTCTCATCACAAGGAATAAAACTTTTTTTTATCTATATGAGATGAAGAATGTTAAGTAAAATTATTGCGGTAATTTCACAGTATATGCAAGTCATTATGCTGTACACCTTAAACTAATACAGTGCTGTATGTCAATTATATGTTAATAAAACTGGGGGAAATTTTTAAAATATATATATTAACAGGAATAAAAAACTCAATGGATGACAGCAATTCCACTCCTAGATATATACCCAAGATAAAAGATAGGTCCACACAAGAACTTGTTACATGAATGTTCACGGTAGCATTATTCATAATAGCCAGATTGACTGGTTCTCTTCCAGAAACAGTATCTCAAAGGTTAAAAATTCATCTCCTAGAAACATTTCCAACAGCCAGGTGAATGCCTCCTGAGTTTGCAAAGCTGGTAAAAACCCTGGGATTAAATAACAGATGGATTTGGGAAATGGCATAAGTGCAGCCCAAGGCTAGTGTACTTTGTGCTTTAAGGAAGAATGGTTCAAAGTAGGTTTTAATTAAATATTTATGTTATAGCCAGAAATAGCAAGTGGTCTTTGTGTGGTCAGGGACTGGCTTTCAAAAGGTCTATCTATCTAAGAAAGAAAATGAATGGGCATTAAATATTTATTCTTTATATGTTAGAAGTAGATTCTGTTCTTTCCATGCCTGAAGGAAGATAAAAAGGCTAGAGATAACCATTGAGCTGCATTTGAAATACAATCTTATAAAGACTAGGAGGCTAGGTTCAACTATTAAGTGGATATGAGGTTCTACTGAGGCCAAATAATGTGAAATATTAAACCCTTTACCATTTAGCTGGGGACCACGAGGGAATGACTTTCCATTGTTTTTGGCTGAATTTTTTCACCTTTAGAATGGGAAAAATAACATGACAAATTTCTTTGCTGAAGCATAGGCTACTAACTGCTATATTAATTTTCCAAACCCTTATATGACCCTTGCAAAGGAGAATTTATCGTAGCAAACTAAACCCAAGACAAGTTTATGTTTTTGATTTATCTTGAATCTGAAAATTTAGAATGATCATAAACCACACAGCGTGCAAATTCCTCATATTTTGTCTCTTTAGATGTGAGAAAGTTTTGAACTCCAAGATCAGTGTTGTAATAACTCTATATAACAGCTTACTAGAGATCACATTTAAACTTGTACCCTGCTCTTTATGATGCTTCATCTGCCTGAATTGCTAGAGCAATAGCACAGTATCAGTTGTTGTTGGACCAATGGTAAAATTTGCACCTGATTTAGTAGCCCGGAGAATTTTTAGGGCAAAAGCCATGAAAACACAAATGCTAATTTTAAAGTGTTTGGAAAAAGTTCAATTCTGAAGTTAAATTAATCCCGCAAATTTGAGAATCCAGAACAAACTTCATGTGAAGAGGCACCATCTTAACCACATGTTAACAATAATGAAACTGCAGTATTGCAATAAAGGAGAAAAATTAAAGTGATTACATAGCATTCTTTGACGTTAGGTGCAGGGCACATGGGTTCTAAAACTGGTGAATTGGAAAGCCATCTGCCCTCAAGAGCAGATGTAAAACAATGCCAAGATCCAAATATTTAAAAGATGATTGAAATATCTAAACCTGGACTTCAAAATATTTTTAAAGTTTTTAAATAACTTAGTAAAGCTTAGCATAACTTAGTAAATATCCACTTAGAAAATACAAGGGGGGAAAATCCAATGAGAGATAACCCAGAAACTACCCCAGCAATGCCCACCATAAGATTTTTGTTACCCTTAGAAGGAAGCTCTCCTAACAGATTCATACACTTTATATGAACAAAATCTCAGCGCACAGTTTCACAACAGCTTAGGATCTCCTGTAGAAAACACAAGGACTCTTTAAAAAAAGCATTGGTTTTGCTTCCCATCTTGAGTTTACTTTTAAGCAAGAGTACTGCTGGAGCAATGCTGAATGTCTGGGAAAGCAAGAAGCTTGTGGATCATAGCTTTTACCTCCAGAGGCTTCAGTTTCCTAAGGTGGTCTTTATCTGCAGACTGCTAGAGTTCCCAGGCAACCAAGAGCTAAACATGACCAAGCTCTAAAACAGAAAAAATTAACTGTGGAGTTGAAGGCTAAGCTTTAGAATGGCAGGGTTCTTATTTCATTCCAAATTCAGATTTACCCTGGATTTGATTTCATTCAGTTTGAAATTAGGATGGCTCACTCTAAAAAAATATTAAATACATGAAAATGCTTAGATATTTTTGATTAATAAACATCTGTAAAACCACCTGAGGCAGTTAAGCCTGCATGTCAGCCCTGCCTAGCTATAAGTTTCAGATATCTTTAAACTGTAGATTTAGGCGCACCAGGTTTCTGATCTAATCCAAACTCCCTGACACGTTTTGAGGCGTTATACCACTAGGTAGGATTTATCACTTTCATTGTCTTTAAATGTGGTGTGAACCCAAATGCCACCACCCTCACCAAACTCTAGTCTTCAATTAAAATCTGTGTAGATGAGCTTCTATCTGGCTCCTGACTTCCGCCTTCTTTGCTGAACCTGAGGCCCCAGCTCTGAATCCTGCCTCTATGGTTGGGATCCTGACAGTTTGCAAAATACTCTCTTATTTAGGGGCTGGACTCTGTATTCATGAGCTTGACACTGGTTGAAGTCTAATTCTAACTGATCAATTTCCCCTGGAACTAAGATTATAATCTGCCTGATTTTCAGTAATACTGACAAAGCCTGGAAGATTACCATCTTCGCACCCCCTTTACTCTCCTACCCACCAGACCGAACTTTGGACAGTGAAGTCAGTCATTCCACATTAGTTAGATTATGTTCAGTATCTGATACCTCACAAAGGAATTATACAGTCACGTCAGCTTGAGGATGAGAAGTGAAAAAAAAAAAAAACTATAAAGACTGATTTAATTCAGTTGCTTAAGCAGTTGTGACCCTTCCCATAAACTATTTCAATGTATATAGCTTCTCACAGTGACTACCCTGCAGGTTCCCGGACTTGCTTTCAGTCATTCAACAAATATTTCAGTGTCTACTCTATCCATTGTAAAAATATTTACCAATGGATTAACATTTACCCCTACAGAGAAAGCCCAAAATGCTCAGAGATAATATCTCCAAGACAACCGCTACTTTTCTTGGCGTTTTAAAAATCACATATCAGCACTTTGTTATAAAGCAGAAACAAACACACCATTGTAAAGCAATTATACTCCAATAAAGATGTTAAAAAAAAATCACATATCAGTAGGAAAAACTGCTCTCTGTGTATACCTTAGTTCAGAGGTTCTGCAAGCATGTTAACCTAGAAAGGCAGCAGCGGTACCCGGGAACTTGTTAGAAATGCAAGTTCTTGAGCCCTACCCCAGACTGTCTCAATCAGAAATTCTGGGGATGGGACCCAGCTATCTGTGTTTTAACAAGACTCCCAGGTGATTCTGATGCTTACTAGTCTAAGAACCACTGCCTTAGTTTAGGCCGAGTGATCATATTCAGATTCCACCATTAACGGGGCTGAAACAGGGAGGTGACTCTGACTTAAGTAGTACCCTATCTGAATAC
This sequence comes from Eschrichtius robustus, assembly GCF_028021215.1. Taxonomy (NCBI): domain Eukaryota; kingdom Metazoa; phylum Chordata; class Mammalia; order Artiodactyla; family Eschrichtiidae; genus Eschrichtius; species Eschrichtius robustus. The sequence continues at coordinate 74,237,993 of NC_090830.1, forward strand.
CTGACATAGTATGTCCTCTCTACAACAAGAAAAACCAAGTGTATAATTTATGGTCAAAAATATTTGGGGACTTAACCTTCATTCATGTATAAGCCTGCGGCTTGTTTTTTATATTTATTTATTTTTTAAACCCAGCAGTTCTTTTTTTTGGGGGGGGGGGCTGCGTTGGGTCTTTGTTGCTGTGCGCGGGCTTTTCTAGTTGTGGCAAGCGGGGGCTACTCCTCGTTGTAGTGCGCAGGCTTCTTGCTGCAGTGGCTTCTCTTGTTGCAGAGCATGGGCTCTAGGTGTGGGACTTCAGTAGTTGTGGTGCACGGGCTCAGTAATTGTGGCTCACAGGCTTAGTTGCTCCGCGGCATGTGGGATCTTCCCGGACCAAGGATCGAACCTGTGTCCCCTGCATTGGCAGGCGGATTCTTAACCTCTGGACCACCAGGGAAGTTCCCTGAGGCTTGTTTTTATTTTATTTTATTTTTATAAATTAATTTATTTTTGGCTCCGTTGGGTCTTTGTTGCTGCGCACAGGTTTTCTCTAGTTGCGGCGAGCGGGGCTACTCTTCGTTGCGGTGTGCGGACTTCTCATTGCGGTGGCTTCTCTTGTTGCAGAGCACGGGCTCTAGGCGCACAGGCTTCAGTAGTTGCAGCACACAGGCTCAGTAGTTGTGGCTCGCGGACTCTAGAGCACAGGCTCAGTAGCTGTGGTGCATGGGCTCAGTTGCTCCACGGCATGTGGGATCCTCCCGGACCAGGGCTTGAACCTGTGTCCCCTGCATTGGCAGGCGGATTCTTAACTACCGCGCCACCAGGGAAGCCCCAAAACTAATATTTCTAATTTAAAATGTGATATAGAGTATGATTCCATTTTTCTAAACTTCTTTCTTTCTATATTTACCTAGAAAGATGTTCACCTTGTTAAAGATAATAATTTCTGGGTGGTAGAATTTCAAGTGAATATTTTTCTTTTTGTACTTAAGATTTTTAGTAATGAAATAATAATGATGTATCATTTTTCGGAAATGATAGAGGCATTCTAATCTTTATTTTTTGGCTGTGCGCATGGCATGCAGGATCTTAGTTCCCTGACCAGGGATTGCACCCGCGCCCCCTGCATTGGAAGCATGGGGTCTTAACCACTGGACTGCCAGGGAAGTCCCGAGAGGCATTCTAAAAAAAAAAGTGTGTGGTTTGGGGGAAGATTGGGAGATATTAAGGTCCCCAAAGAAATGTCTACAATCTAGAAAACCTAGTAGATCTCCTTTCTGAGTGGTCGTAATCAGTTTAAAAGAATTTTCTTTTCCTGTTGTCCAGTAGTGTGATTTACCTCTCATCACCATTTGGCAATTTCAAAATCCAAGAGGGACAGTTTATTGGTTTAAAAAACAATTCTTGACTTCAAATTCATTTGAGAAACATAGACAGTATGGGTGTATGTGCCCTCTTAACAGTCAAAATATAAATATTAATATATAATACTATTATAAATATTATGAATAATATAAATATAAAAGGCTGCATTGACATAAAAAACAAACCATGACATTGTGAATGTACTGACTGCCACTGAATTGTTCATGTTATTTTATTTATTTATTTTTGGGTGCGTTGGGTCTTCGTTGCGGTGCATGGGCTTCTCATTGTGGTGCCTTCTCTTGTTGCGGAGCACAGGCTCTGGGCGTGTGGGCTTCAGTAGTTGTGGCATGCGGGCTCAGTAGTTGTGGCATGTGGGCTTAGTTGCTCTGCGGCATGTGTGATCTTCCCGGACCAAGGATTGAACCTGCGTCCCCTGCATTAGCAGGCGGATTCTTAACCACTGTGCTGCCAGGGAGGTCCCTGAATTGTTCATTTTAGAATAAACAATTTGATTTATTTAGAATAAGAAATTTATATTATGTGACTAGCACATCAATTTTTAAAAATCATGAATTACTTTGAATAACAAACTATGCACTCTCCAGGAACAAAAGTTTTATCTTTGTTTTTTTTTTTTTTTTTTTTTTTTTTTTTAAATTAATTTATTTATTAATTAATTTATTTTATTTATGGCTGTGTTGGGTCTTTGTTTCTGTGCCAGGGCTTTCTCTAGTTGCGGCAAGTGGGGGCCACTCTTCATCGCGGTGCGCGGGCTTCTCACTATCGCGGCCTCTCTTGTTGCGGGGCACAGGCTCCAGAAGCGCAGGCTCAGTAATTGTGGCTCACGGGCCTAGTTGCTCCGTGGCATGTGGGATCCTCCCAGACCAGGGCTCGAACCTGTGTCCCCTGCATTGGCAGGCAGACTCTTAACCACTGCGCCATCAGGGAAGCCCATATCTTTGTTTTATGAGATGATCCACCAAAGGGTTTAAGAAGCTCTGCTCATCTTATTAAAATATTGCAATATGCACATAAAAATTTATTTACAGTAAATTTTTAGGCTATCTAGTACAAAACAAAGTTGCCTATCAAAATATTTTCACTTGTAAGAAATGGATTTTGAGAACTCACTGGCCCTTGGAGGTGGGTCTTTGATTTCCTAAAAAATTCAGAACTCTGAAGCAGAGGGCCTAGTGCTCTTGAATTGAATTCCAAGGAAGCTGATTACTACACATGGCTCTAATAAAGTTTTGCCATAAACATCTGTGGGAAATCTGAGAGTAATCTTGTGGAGGGATATTAAGTTTGCAGCACCTGTTGCTGTTTACCCCTGAAGTGTTAGGTCCCCTTGTGGTAAATGAGGTGAATTCTTTGACACTTTTTCCTAAGGCGTCCAGAAAGCTCTAGGGATTGGTAAGAGGGCTGCCTTTCACTTTTTAAGCCCTGGTTTGAATCTAACCAGGTTAACCTTGTGACCTTGAATTGTTCGTGTGAAATGAGGTGGTGATCTCAGTTCTGCCTTAAGGAAATGCCTTTCACGTAGAAATTGGCACTAATTGGCCTCCCTGTTGACAGGGTTAGCTGAGAGGCTCATGATTGAACGGGCAGTGAGAACAGAAACTAAATCACCCCACCTCAGCTCAGCATGTTGGCTGGAGGACACGCAGGGCAGCTACCAGTTCTCCCCTCTTCCAGCAGCATCCAACACGCAAAGCACCTGGGTTGAACCAGGAGGCCCAGAAGGCCTACGATTTGTGCATTAAGGATACTTTCTATATGTCTGGCCCTGTTCTGTAAAGCAATCTTGACACGAATAGGGCTCTGGACCAGGATTCTGCAAACTTTTTCTGTAAAGGGCCAGAGAGGAAATGTTTTAGGCTTTGCAGACCATACAGTCTCTGTTGCAACCACTCAACTCTGCTGACAAGAGCAGCCATAGAGAACGCATACATGAAAGAGTGTGCCGGTGTTCCAGTAAAACTTAATGGACAGCACAACATTGTAAATCAACTATACTCCAATAAAAATTAATTTTAAAAAACTTAATGGACACTGAAATTTGAATTTCATATAATCTTCACATATCAAGAAATATTATTTTTCTTTTGATATTTTTTCTCCAACTTTAAAAATGTAAACACCATTCTTAGCTTGCAGGCCATACTAAAGCAGTGGGCCGGCTTTGGCCCACCATCCTTAGTTTGCCCATCTCTGCTCTAGACTGAGTGTCGGAGGGACTTTCCCTCACTCTCCCTCACTTTCACTCCTGGCTCAAATACTAACTAGCTATGGACCCAGGGCACTTTAACTTCTGTGGCCCTCAGTTTCTTCATGAAGTATGTTTGACAGAACAGATGAAACGAAGTTCCTTTTAGCCATAATATTAAATTTCCTGATTCCATTATAGGAGCAGAAGTCAACCCAAGCAATGTTATGTATGCGAAATGGAAATTAGTTTACTTAAAGGAAACAAATCTTAATATCCTCAATGTGAATCTTTGTCCTTCTGTGAGGAACAATGTCACAACTCTGATAGCAAGATCAAAATTTGTAGCCTCATAGATGATTCACTTTGTTATAAAGCAGAAACTAACACACCATTGTAAAGCAATTATTCTCCAATAAAGATGTTAAAGAAAAAAAAAATTGTAGCCTCCTAACTCCATTCAAAGGCTCATTCATACCACTTCTTTCTATTTCCCCAGTGCTATTCTTCTTCTTTCCTGTTGTTTTTTTGGTTTGTTTTTGTTTTTGGTGAGTGAAGAAAACACAGTGCCAGAGATTATTGGAAAACATTTTTCTCCTTCAAAGATGTTATTTAAAAATGTTAATGTTTTTGTGTCTTATTGGCAAGTATATTTTACAAGCACTCTGCTACCTAGGTGTACCTTATTGTTAGAGGTGATGACTGAGGGTTAGTAATCATTTTTACTGAAGAGCAGAAAAGAAAATCACCAAACAATTTATTCAGAACATTGATATATATATTTAAAGGTGAAGGTATTTTAAGAGCATATTTATTTCTTCATAGATCACGTTTCATGTAACCCTTCACTTTTCCTTTTGTTCTTTATATCAGATATCCAGTGAATGTTCGCATTTCTCATAAATTGGGTTTTTTTTTTCATTTTTAAAAAGAAGTTTATTTAAACAACAAGGTGCTTGACTTGAAAGGAAAACTATCTAAGATTCATTTCTTTTAGAGTAATTTATCCCTACTTAAAGACGGATTGCCCTACATGTAACAGCTACGTACAAAGAAGTTATAAAATTGTCCTCGGTTTTACAATGATAAATGAAGAACATTAAAATTCTCCAATCGAACAAGGTATGCAAGAGTTTTTATGTTGTTCTTTTTGTGTTAAACAGTGAGAGCAAAATAACTTACCGGAATATAAAGATAAGAGCGGATGAGGATGCCACTAATGGAGAAAAGGGGGTATTTTCACAGAGCCAGTATTCTTCCCCATCCCATCTCCATTTGATGTCGATCAAAACATACCATTGGCCATTTAGTTAAAAAAAAAAAAAATGCAGTATGCTTGTGCACATACACCAGTTACTTTATGTACAATAAAGGAATGGGGAACGGGAATATGAAAGAATAGAGAAACTGTACTGTAGTAGTCAGGGTGTGGTGGAACCAAATTGCGGTTTTCTAATTGAGAATGTCTTCTTGGTGTGGAGGAACAGAATTCTGGAGTAAACTAGCAGGTTTCCTTTTTAGTAGACACCCCCTGTCTGCTGCTGGAACACATCAACTGTATCTTCAGCCTCCATTTGCAACTGTGCAGGTGTGTCTGTTTCATTGATTGGCTGCCCGAGAAATCGGAATCTGATCTGCCTCATTGACAAGCCCTGTCGTTCACAATAGGCTTTCTGAGTTTACTAAGTGGTGTATGCCTCTTAATCTTAAACAGCACCACGGAACCACCATCCTGCTCCGCCACCTTCAAATTAATATGATCGTTGTTCTCAGTCTTGACTCCTTCCTTGGGCTTTTCCTCGGCCGTGGCGAGCGCCGCAGTCCCTTCAGCTGCCGCTTCACAGGAGAGGAACGAGATCCGCACGGAAGGAGCACGCAGGCAGCACCCGAGCAGCAGAAGAGGGAGGCGGCAGCGGTGGAGAAGGGAGAGGGTGCCTCTCATAAGTTGTTTTAAGTTCGGTTTGTTCAAAGCGTTCAGTGACCCAAAGGAGGCCCCACACTTTGCATTGCGTCCGTTGGCATGTCTCTTAGTCTCTCTTAAGTTATATTCTCTCCTCCCCCGCTTTGTTTTTCTTGTCATGAAGGCTTTGAGGTTTTGAAAACATTAGATTGTAAACTACTTGAAATAATGGAAGTGTATCCTTTATCTTTGTACCTTCCTCTTTGTTACCCAAGGCAGTCCCTGGAATTCAGCAGGCTTGGTATTTGTTCTTGTATTATAGGTACTTCTACAAAGCCTCATGTTTTATTCAGATCCTCTGTAGAATGTCGAGGGAACTGCATCTGTTTAGGCCTAAACCAGGGCTGGTTGGTACCGACTTGAACACCTAGTCCTCCTGTCCCACATTTTTGTTCTTTATCATCTTATTCAGGGAACCATTTCCTTGCTTTTGAGCAGCACTGTGGCGGCGTTCTAGAGGACACATAGATGAATAAAAGGTAATCCTGGATCCCTGCCTTTGAGAAGCTTAAACAACTGGTAACAAGTAGATTGTCAGAAGGGGGAAAGCAACACTTTGTTTCACAATCCAGGATGATTCCAGTGTGTGAAGGAGATGCCTTAGTATCTTTTTTCCCCTCCCCCCATAATAAAGCAGAGAAGAGAGACTTGTACCTAGAAGGTGCAGGCCTCACTGGAAACAGAGTTCCTTTGAGATCTGGGCACCTGGAGTAGGGCCAACTCATTTTTGGTCAGATCTGCATGTAAATAGTGAGATATGAGGCCCAGCTTTATACCCTCTGCTGTAGCAAAGCCGGGTAAGCCCTGAAACTGGATTTGGCATCTCGTCTCAGGCCTCCATACTTTATTTGTTGGTGTCAGGGAAAGACTTAATCTCATTTTCCATGTTTCAAATAATAGGAATTTTGCTGACTTGCTCTGGCTGCAGGGCACTTAGTTGCACACCTTCTTGACAGGCTGCTGCTCCAGCTTTCTTTCTAGAAGTAATATTTTCCAGCTGAGACCTGCCCTCTGACCCTGAGTTTAATGGGGAGGTGGAGTGATGTGTCTGCTCATTTCGGTTAGAAAACTTACTGGCTTTGATGGCCCCAGTGCGGAAGAGCCAGCTGCCTTTACTTCCTTTAGCTCAAAAACTATTGGGGCCACTTTTTAATTGTAGAATATTTGGAAAGTATAGAAAAGCTCAAAGAAAGAAATAAAAATTGCTTGTAATCCCACTATCTAGAAATAACTTTTGTTAACATAATCATAATTATTCCAGTTTTCTTCTCCCCAAACAAAAATGGGATTATGGGGTATTTTATTTTAAATTATTTATTTATTTATTTTTAAAACGTATTTATTTATTTTATTTTTGGCCTCATTGGGTCTTTGTTGCTGCGCACGGGCTTTCTCTAGTTGCGCTGAGCGGGGGCTACTCTTTGTTGCGGTGCACGGGCTTCTCATTGTGGTGGCTTCTCTTGTTGTGGAGCACGGGCTCTAGGCGCAGAGCCTTCAGTAGTTGTGGCACACGGGCTCAGTAGTTGTGGCTCATGGGCTCAGTAGTTGTGGCTTGGGGGCTCTAGAGCACAGGCTCAGTTGTTGTGGCTTGTGGGCTCTAGAGCGCAGGCTCAGTAGTTGTGGCGCACGGGCTTAGTTGTTTCGCGACATGTGGGATCTTCCCGGACCAGGGCTCAAACCCGTGTCCCCGACACCGGCAGGCGGATTCTTAACCACTGCGCCACCAGGGAAGCCCTAAAGGCTGTTTTAAATGCTTTATGGATATTAATTCCTTTAATGAAGTAGGGAGGGGCGGAGTGATGGGAAGTTTGTACTGGCTCCTTGACCAAACTATATAGTCAGCTTCTTACGAGAACTCTTTTTAAAATTTTATTTATTTGTATTATTTTTATTTATTTATTTATTTATTTTTATTGAGGTATAGTTGATTGACGATATTGTGTTAGTTTCAGGTGTACAGCATAGTGATTCAGTTATATATATATATTCTTTTCCATTATATGTTATTACAAGACATTGAATAAGTTCCCTGTCCTATACAGTAGGTTTTTTGTTTTTGTTTTTTAAAGGTTAGGAGAAGCAGCTGAGATGACAGCTAACCTGACAGCCCTGCTTCTTTTTATTTATTTATTTATTTATTTATTTATTTTAGGCTGTGTTGGGTCTTCGTTTCTGTGCGAGGGCTTTCTCTAGTTGTGGCAAGCGGGGGCCACTCTTCATCGCGGTGCGCGGGCCTCTCACTGTCGCGGCCCCTCTTGTTGCGGAGCACAGGCTCCAGACGCACAGGCTCAGTAGTTGTGGCTCACAGGCCCAGTTGCTCCGCGGCATGTGGGATCCTCCCAGACCAGGGCTCGAACCCGTGTGCCCTGCATTGGCAGGCAGACTCTCAAACTCTGCGCCACCAGGGAAGCCCCTACAGTAGGTTTTTGTTGTTTATTTTCTGAACCCTCTTTTTGACTAGGCCTCCACATTGGGCCTCATCCTATCTTCTGCCTGCCCTGCCCAAGAATATTGCTAAATCAGTTTAGTGCATATCCTTAACTCTTGATAACTGATCAAGTTCTGCATCCCCCCACCCTTGATGTATAAATCCTTGAGGTGACTTTAGCAAGGACCCTCTTAGGTCAGTTTAGCAAGAATCCCCCTATCCTTGATGTCTCCTATCAGTAATTTTCTATCCACTGACTTCCTCACTCTGTCCCTTGGCAAAAATCCCCAGTTTCTTTGCTGTCTTTGCTTTACAGCTATCTTTGCTGTCTAGACTTTGCAATAGTCTTGAACAAAATCTTCCTTACCATTTTAACAAGTGTCAGAATTATTTTTAAAAAATATTTATTGGAGTACATCTGGTTTGCAATGTTGTGTTAGTTTCTGCTGTACAGAATAATTTTTTCTTATCACTTCTCACATCAGAATCATGGGGTTTCTTTTTTTTTTTTTACATCTTTATTGGAGTATAATTGCTTTACAACGTTGTGCTAGTTTCTGCTGTATAACAAAGTGAATCAGATATACGTATACATATATCCCCATATCTCCTTCCTCTTGCGTCTCCCTCCCACACTCCCTATCCCACCCCTCTAGGTGGTCACAAAGCACCGAGCTGATCTCCCTGTGCTATGCAGCTGCTTCCCACTAGCTATCTATTTTACATCTGGTAGTGTATATATGTCCATGCCACTCTCTCACTTCGTCCCAGCTTACCCTTCCCCCTCCCCGTGTCCTCAAGTCCATTCTCTACATCTGCGTATTTATTCCTGTCCTGCCCCTAGGTTCATCAGAACCGTTTCTGGTATTCTTAGCCTCTTAGTGTTCCAAGCTAAGGACTTTTTTTCTTCAATGTTTATTTTCTTTTTTGGCCCCTTACCATTGAGAAGATAAAGAAGTGAAATATTTCAAGGCAAATCAGAATTAGCTTTGGGGATATCTGGCTCTCAGGCTCTGATTTTGCATCTCTTAGGACATCACTGGGCTCAGTGATTACAGAAACTGCATTAGGGTTCCTACCGTTGGGAGTGAAGGTGGAGCTGTAGAATCATGAAGCTGGAAGGGACCCTAAGAAATCCTTCAGGTCAGCCAAGTATTTTTACTCCCATTTTACAGATTAAGCTACTGTGGTCCAGAGTCTTGTCTAAGTTAAGCAGCTAGAATAAAGAAGGTAATGTTTTTTTCCTTAAAAAGAAATGGCATTGTGACTTCCCTGGTGGTCCAGTGGTTAAGATTCTGTGCTCCCATTGCAGGTGGCACGGGTTTGATCCCTGGTCAGGGAACTAAGATCTCACATGTCATGCGGCACGGCCAAAAGAAAAATAAAAATAAAGTATGCTGCTGCTGACTTCTTTAAAGAAAGAAAGAAGAAAGAAAAAAGAAGTGGCATTAAATGTCCTTCCTTTTTAAAGTGGCATTAAATGTCCTTCCTTTTTAAAGTGGCATTAAACGCTCCCACCTCCTTTTCTCTGTCCCTTGAGTCAACACAGTTGCTTAGGAAAGCCTCACATTTCTCTCTGATAAATAGAAACAAAAGTCTCTACAGCTTTTTTTTTTTTTTCCCCTGATAAAGGGAAGAAATGTGCTGTAGAAGCAGAAATGGTCATAATAAAGAGAACCCATGTATAAAATGCTTTCTAAATCAGCCTTAAGTGTCAAGGCTTGATTTTCTGAGTTAAGGGGAAAGAACTTCAACCTGATGAATTTTGGTGTGGAAAAAATTTTGAGGTGGTTAATTCTGAGTATAACATGAGTCTATAAACAGACTCCAGAGAAACCACTGAACTTCAGATGCCTGGGTAGGTGAGGCCTGGGTGTGCCTGTTCCTTGAGGCTCTGCCCTGGGCATTGACTGTTGGACACCAAGGTCTTCCTGTGATTCACCCTCAAACCAAAAATGTTTTTGTGAATGGTGACACCAGGCTAGCAAGAAAGCAAGAAAAACAGGGTTATCGTGGATCAAGCACTAGTTAAATTAGATTTGATTCAGGTGGAACAAATCTATGGCCCAGGTACTGGGCTACATGCTGGGTCACAGAGATGAATCAGGCAGAAGCCTGGCCCTTAATGAATCTCAGTTTGCCTGATGAGACAGGTAACTAAATATTACAGCCTTTAACGCACATGTGTTATAAGAGAGTTAATGAGGTGCTCCAAGAACAGATTTAATCTTCCTGGATGTGTCACAGGTTTTACAAGCTGGCCTTTGTAGTATAGCACCTCATGGGAAGGGGAAAGGCCTTCTAGGCAGAGGGAATAGTGTAAGCAAAGATGTGGGAGCATGTTTGGGAAGGTGTGTAATTTTGAGTAGCTGGAGCATAACATCCTTGGTGTGGATTGGAGGAGGAGGGCAAGGATGGAAATGGAGATGAGGCTGGAAAGACAGGCTGGAGTAAGTGTATGAAGAGCACTGAATGCTCTCCTTAGGACAGACATCAGGCAGATGTGAGCATCAAATGATCCAGTTTATCTTCTCTAACAATTATAGTGTAGCAAGAATGAATTTGTTCCCCTTCAGGTCCAGTTTTCTAAACCAAATAAAATCAAACTCCAAGTTCCATTTGCCAGAGTTGGCCATGTCTTGGCATGTTTTGGGAAGTCCACGCCTCGGAATTGTCAAAAAAAACTTGGGGGTTTACATGATACCCAGAAAATGGGGGCCTGATCTTTTTCCTGGGGTGCTCATTATAGTTACCTTGGTACCTGCTGCCACACAGTACTGATGTCAAGGGCTGCTCCTCCCCTTCCACTGACCACCAAGTTCCAAAGCTGTGTTGGCTCAGAGAGGCTCCTGCAATGGTCCTGACTGCCTTGCTTCAGAGACCCTTTCACTGTGGTTCTCAAGGCTGATGCCTTGAAGTTTACTCTCCACAAGTATCAAGTGTCCCTCCATACGGGGTACTCTTGGGAAAGGCATCTCCCAGTAGTGTCACTCTCTCAATCCAGTCAAAGGTATTAGCTTCCCTTTCCCTGCTCTCTAGGACAAGCCATCTTAATCTTCCTCAGTGGTCTTGAAGCCCAAAGCTCTTTACCGATCCTGTGTCCTTTCCCATGAAAGACCACTGTAGTTTTGAAGTCAACAGCAAATTGGATGAGCTAAATAAGTCTTCACAAAAAGTGATAATGGGAGAAGCAATGCATGTGCCCTTAATGGTGACTTTGGAGACATAGTCTTCTCTAAGGTGGGATTGTCTGGGCAGGAATTTCAGGTCTGATAAGGTGGCCAAGAGAGAGATCATCTGGAAATAGGAGAGGGGAAAAGTGAAGTCAATTGTTGGCAATTATTTACTCTGGAAGGAATAAATTGGACAGTTGTTATCGTATTTCTCAAAATGACCACAGCTAATCTCTTGATGTTCTGATATACGTTTTTGAGAGCATTTTTTGAACAAGTATTTGCACATGGTAAACATAGTGGAAAATCAGCCTCCCTTTTACCCTGTCCCCTGTTCCTTTCTCTGGAGGTAACCACTGTTATCACCAGCTTCTTACGTACCCTTCCAGAGATCTTCCAGCCACACATGAATATGTGTGCCCTTTTTCCTTTTTCTTTCTTCTCTTTTTCTTTCTTTCTTTCTTTCTTTCCTTCTTTCCTTCTTTCTCTTTCTTTCCTTCTTTCTTTCTCTTTCTTAGTTTCTTAATTTCTTTCTTTTCTTTCTTTTTTTAAAAATCATACTAGACCTATTTAGTTTTCTTTTTTACTTAGAATATATATATGGGATATTGTCTTGTATCAGTATATAAAGTTTTGTCTTATCCTTAATGACTGCATAGCATGCCATTTGGATTTATATATAATGTTAGAATTACTTTGTCCTTTCTCAGGCATAGAGTCCACTGGGGGGGGGGGGAATCCTTCCATCTTGAGACTTTCTAGTTTTTAGTTTGACTATTCTGTGCCTCTTTAAGTGGAGAATGATAACAAATCCGTCTTCTAAAATGTTTGTGTCTGGTCTGCAGAGACCCCAAAGATGGAAGGCCCTTGAGAAGTTCCAGTTTCTCTAGTTTTGCCATGTAATATAGGCCATTCAGGTTGGAGGCCTACAGTTTTCCTCTTAACTTTTAAGACATGTTCCATTTTGTAGGAGTTTGGAAATATCTGGATGGTAGCTGATCCTTTCGGAAAATAAGTGGCTATGTAGTTGACTGTAGTTTAAAAGTTTCCCCCTCACATTCTTTCTCCCTTCTTTTGTTAATTGGACTAGCTTAAATAAAATGATAGGACAAATTTCACACATCTGAACAAAAGTTTCCACAGTTTAAGGCAGCTCTACCTCATAATTTCAGGCCATGAAACCTCATAGCTGGGTCTACCTGCCAGTAGCCTTGCAGCTACAGGCCTTGCTAGTAAGGGCCTGACTTGTCTCTGTTTATTTCCAGTTCAAATTCTTGGGACAGAGACTCAAGCTCAGGACAACTTTTCACAGCAGACCACAGGTCCAATGAGTCAGGGTGATGGTCTCCTGCTTCCCCCTCTAGCCAGCTGTGTGGGCAAGGAGACACTGGGATCTCTGCTTCACCACCAGCAGATTTGTCCTCATGGGCAAGCTGCCTAAACTCTCTTTTGTTTTTCTTGTGGAAGATGGGCCTCAATATTACCCCTTTCAGAGGGTTAATTTTGAGGATAAAATTAGATCACACATGTAAAACTTAGTACAGTTATAGGCACAGAGCAAGCTGAGAGTAAATGGGAATTATCATTATCATTATTATGGAAAAGACACTGTAGTAGACGCTAGAGATACAGAGATAAAAGTCATAATTCCCCAGGTTGGGGAACACAGGAAAGTCATCTTTATCGTGACGGAGAGGGGGAGCTTGGCCCTCCCTGTGTAGGCTATACAGACATAGACATTTAGTTCATTTGGGCTCTCTGCTGTATTTACCCATCCATCCATCCATCCATCTCAGAGTCAGACTTCAGATGTGAGATGGTTGTCTCAGGTTTGCATGCTTATTTGAACTGAAAATTGTGTCAGACTTATTTGTCATAGGGAACCCTGACTTGGCGGTTGTCTGACTCCATTTCTTACTGTGTGACTGGGAAATACTTCTTAATCCAACCTATCTTCAGTTACCTCATCTGTTAAAAAAAAAAAAAAAGATAGAGATACTAATAGAAGCTAACACAGAGTTGTGATATTAAGGCCCCCAGCATACAGTGTTCAATACATGTTAGCAATGGTTATTAACATCACCTATCATTTACTGTGATAAGTGACTCACTAGGGGCAGAGTGCAGATTATCTCGAATCATTGTAGTTGTTATTGATGCCTGGAATCAATCTGGAACGACCCCCATGTCTCATCAAGTCCCTCTACTCCCTCTTATAGTACTGATTGTACTAAGAATGTCCTTCCTCTTCTTTTTCGGAGAAGCCCTCACCCAGTGCAACAATAAGGGTTCCAGCCTTTCTGTCCCTCAGCTTCTGAATTGTACCTCATGCTCCGAGGTGCTGGCTAGAGTCTGCTGTGACAGATCACAAGTCCCTCTCCCTTCACTCCTGGGGATTCTTCTCGGAATCCCCATCCCAACCCAGGCCTGAATCCCAGGGATCTCAGCACTGCGCCTCGCCAGCCATTGGGGGTGGGACCTCTGGATCACTTTCCGTCCCTTATACTTTAACTCTACTGGATAACCCAGAAGCGAGACCAGACCCCAGAACCTCAGAAGGTCATGAAAAAGGTCCTTAGAATTGAGTCCCAACTCCTGATTTTACAAGACAGTAAACTGAGGCCAGAGAGGGAAAGAAACTTATGCAAACTGATTAGCAGACGGAGACTCAAACCTGGGTCTCCTGCTCCCGACCCGAGCGAGTCTGCCCCTCGTGGCCTCTCTCCCTGGGGGCGATCCCAAGGCCAGGGCGACGGCGGCCATCCTGGTCCTCCCAGCTCTGAGGAACCCTGGCCGTACCGTTCGCGCCGCAGTTGGAGCCGGCTCGGCTCCCCGGGGACTGCGGGGCTACCCTAAGGCTTGGAAAAGCCCCAGCAAGCGCCCATCGGGGGAAGAGGAGCTCCGGACTGCCGGGGAGCAGAGAAGTGAAGGGAGTCGCCCGGGGTGGGAGTTTGGGGACTGGGTGGGCAGAGACCTGGCTGGGGTGTGGAGAATGACCTGGGAACTTAGCGCCTGGAAACCCCTGTTGGGCGCCTGCGGGGGTGGGAAGCGGTGGCCGTCCCAGCCTGCGAGTCCCGCCCCTCCCCCGACCTGGCGCGTACATCGGCCCCGCCCCCTGGAGTCCCGTTCTCCCGGCAACCGGCGCCGAGCGCAGTAAGCTGATCCCTCCCGCTGGCGGCAGCCACCGGTGCAGCGCGGTTGCCGAGCCCGGCGATGCGTTAGGCTGCGGGCCTTGGCCGCCGAGGCAGCATGGCCCGGCCCGTGCAACTGGCGCCGGGCTCCTTGGCGCTCGTGCTCTGCAGGCTGGAGGCGCAGGAGGCGGCGCGGGGCGCTGAGGAGCCGGGCGGGCGTGCAGTGTTTCGCGCCTTCTGCCGCGCCAACGCACGCTGCTTCTGGAACTCGCGGCTGGCGCGCGCCGCCTCGCGGCTGGCCTTCCAGGGCTGGTTGCGGCGCGGGGTGCTGCTGGTGCACGCGCCTCCGGCCAGCCTGCAGGTGCTGCGCGACGCTTGGTGCCGTCGGGCGCTGCGCCCGCCGCGCGGCTTCCGCATCCGGGCGGTGGGTGAGTGCGGGGCCCAGCGGGGAGGGCGCTCCGCGCGAGCTGCGGGACCGAGCCCAGGCCACCGGGTTGCGTGCGCCCGAGGCTCAACGCTGAGGAGCGGGAGGTGGCGGTGGGGGCCGAGGGGTTGGGAGGACAGACTGAGTGGCTGGAGGAGGGCCGTCCTCCTCAGACTTTCCCTCTTGCTGGCACACAGGAGCTTCGGCCTCTGAGATATGCCTGGGCGCTGCCCTGAGCCGACTCCAGTGTGACTCCATTCCTCAACTCTTGCAGCCAGTGGAGTGCACAGGGTCCTGGTCGAAGGAACTTTCTACTTGCAAAAGTGATGCTCTAGGGAGAGAGGTTTTGGGCCCGGGGAGCCAGAGTTGTGGTCAGGAGACAGGGGCTCTGTCTCGGCTCCACGGGGGGTGCTTAGGAAGAGTGCACCAGGGGCTGGCCAGATTCTACCGATTGTGAACTGGCTTTTTAAAATAATTAATTAATCAATTAATTAATTTTTGGCTGCGTTGGGTCTTCATTGCTGCGTGCAGGCTTTCTGTAGTTGTGGCGAGCGGGGCCTACTCTTCGTTGTGGTTGCGCGGATTTCTCATTGCGGTGGCTTCGCGTTGCGGAGCACAGGCTCTAGGCGCGCAGCCTTCAGTAGTTGTGGCACACGGGCTTAGTTCCTCAGCAGCATGTGGGATGTTCCCAGACCAGCCCGAACCCATGTCCCCTGCATTGGCAGGCAGTTCTCAACCACTGTGCCACCCGGGAAGTCCATTTGTTTGTTTCAAATTACAGACTGGGAGCGGACTACAGGCTGTGGTTTGCATGCCCTGCTGTACTGGATGCTGTGGTGGTCTTGGATCAGGGCCTAGCGGAAGGTTTGGGGTTGTTAACTGCTAGGGAAGAAGTAATAACAAATGGCGCTGTGGACACATCCCATCCCATTACCTAAATAGAGAGAATTCCTCCTTTCCAGTCTTTTCAGAGAGCCCATTTGTTAGGAGACAGACAGCAGCTTTTTGCTTGTATAAAATAGCTTCTCATTTGAGAACTTAAACCACTGCACCGCCGAGTGGTCTCTGTTACCTACTAAACTCAGGTGGGTGTCAGCTCCTTGTCACAGGCTGGTTCTGTCTGCATTTAGTGGGGTTGTGAGGACCATTTGATGGTGTGCTGTTGACAAGTCACCAGTTGTTCCAGCCCAAAATTTTGACTCCTACCAAGCAACCCCACTCTGTCTCAGTCCATAAATCATCCTAGGAGGAGGAGGAGAAGGAACAGCAAATAGAAAACATTTGTTTTAGTCCCCAGGTGTAAAGCAGCAGGGTCACATGAGGCACTTGATGCTGTGTATCATCTAGTCAGAGATGATGTCTCCACATCCCAGGCCAGTGAGGTTAATTAAACCTTGGCTTCTCACCTCCATGCATCCAGTTCTGTGTGGTACCTCTGCCCCCGACCCCCACTTTTCTTCCCTTAAGCGCAAAAAAGAGCTCAGTTGCAAAGCCACATACACACATTTCATTTCCTTTTATTTGCAGGAGTGAGTGAAGAAAATAGGTTTCTGGCGTTGACAGCAGTGAGCCAAGTAGCCAAGCCAAAATTCTTAAAGGGGAAGGGGTCTTTCAGACAGACTGGATGAAAAACTCTTTTCAGTTCTGTGTCCTCGGGTTTTTCTGGTTTGAATTAGTGGTTGCATTCTCTGGTTCCCCCACCCCCTTTCAAAGGGTGAGCATAGAGTACATTGCAGAGAGGGAGTGGATGGAGTTGGGGTCTGGATCTGAGGGTGAAATAGAGAGGGCCTGTGCTAAGCCAGAGGCAGCCGTGATGCCACTACCTGGGGTCCAGCCAGCAGTGGTGAATGCTGGTTCCTGGGTTGGCCCTGTGTTCTGCCATCTGAAAGATGCAGTGGACAAAGTGAACGTATTAACAAGTACTCTGATTCTCCACCCACTAGGTAGTGCTGCCTCATTGCACAATTCAGGATGTGATGAACACTGTGGTCTGTGGAGTGTGCAGTACAGTGGTCTTTACACTGGGTCATCTCCCCTGATGTGGGGCTCTTGGCAGGAATGATTTTGAGGTTTTTAACAGAGTCCTGATAAGAATTTGGACATTGAGCTGTAATTTGTACAAAACCAGCCATTAGGACATTTTGAGGAGCAAAACGGGGAAAGATCTTATTTGATGCTCGTCAGTGGATGCACATGGGGAGGGAGGTTTGTTTTGAATAGAGTTGCTAATTACTACTCTAACTTGGGGGGGGTCCTTGGGTCAGATCAAAGGAGAGGAGGCATCAATGCAGCTCTTGGGCCATCTTAAGAGTCCCAGAAGGTGGTGAAGGCAGGAGGAGCTGACTTCTCCCAAAGAAACTGGAAGTTTAAGTCTGCTTGCTTTCCCAAATCTGGCATCACTGGCTTCCAGAGGCTAAAATGGGCTTCCAGGAAGGCAAGGAAGAGCAGCTGAGAACTATTGCAGGTTCTCATTCCACTCTTGCTGTTACTTTGTGGGAAAGAGCGAAATTCTAGAAAAAGACAAAAGAATCAATTTGGTCAGATCAATTTGGTCTCTTTGCTATAGATTTTTTTGTTGTTTTGTTTTTTAAGACTCACATACTCCTACATAAGAGCATTTGGGTGTAGGGAATGTTGCTTATCAGCTCAGAGAGAATGCAGGGAGGGGAGGTGGGGTGGTCATCAGCTTTATAAACCCACTGTGCTCCACGGGTCCTTCTCCTGGGCTTCTGGACTTGGGGCTCATGGAGGCCTCATAAGATATGAGGAAGGAGCGCCATGACCAAGCAGACAGGAGCATCCTGAGCCCCAGGGACAGACCTGAATTTAAGGTCTGCAGGACTTTATGTTTTCTCCATGTTTTGTGCCTCTTCTTTCCCTCTTCACTTTCCCTACCTCAACTTTACTCTGATGAGAAAAATAGTTTCCAGGAGGACAGCATTCCCCTAAAAAGGGGACAAAGGATCTTTAGCAGGATAACCAGGAGCTAACTCTTCTTTTGTGCTCTAGTCCTCAAGTGTTTTCTGTTTCTCTTTTTTTTAATTTAAATTAGCAAATGACCTTAACAAATGAAAGGGTTGAGCTCTGGAAGCTGGAGGGAGTCCTCTGCTTCCCACGCTGAGCCACTGCAGGTGGTACAGGTGGGGGACACCTGTGTTTGTTTGGGTGAATCAGTTCTTGCTAGAGGACCACACCCACTGGGGAGTTGAAAGGTTAATGATGGCCTCCTGGGGTAAGGGAGGGTTGGCTACTTGGCCAAAGTAGTTTGTTCCTCAAAATTTATAGCTGAGGTATCCCTACTCTTTTAGATGAAAGGCCCTGTGTGGCCTTTCATCTTTTTTCATTGAAAGAAAATAAAAATAAAAATGCCTGTGGGAAGTTCCCTGGTGGCCTAGTGGTTAGGATTCTGGGCTTTCACTGCCGTGGCCTGGGTTCAGTCCCGGGTCGAGGAACGGAGATCCTGCAAGCCATACAGCAGGGCCAAAAAAAAAAAAAAGAAAAAAGCCTGTGGCTTTTTCAAAATACTTGCTTCATGAATGTATTCATATGCTAGGTACTGTTCTAGTTTTTTTCTATGTTTTAATGTATCTTTCAATTAGAGTTGCATGTGTTCTTGGAGAAAACGGAGTCAGCCTGTTTATTTCATATTCAGTTCAAGAGGGGATAGTTGAGGGGCTTCCCTCGCCATCCAGTGGTTAAGAGTCCGTGCTCTCACTGCATGGGGCACGGGTTTGATCCCTGGTCAGGGAACTAAGATCCCACATGCCACACGGTGCTGCAAAAACAAAAACAAAAACAAGTGCCCAGGAAGAGTAGAGGCCAATCACTCTTTTATACTAGGTATAAATTTCAGAATCTATTCTGGGATCTTGTTTGGGAGAAGAACAGCCCAAGGGTACCTGGTGCCTGATGGTACAAGAGTTGGGCAAAGGACTTATCCTTATCTGATTTACGGAGTGTCCAGGGGGAGTGTGTAGAGATGCTGAGGAGAGGGAATGGTCCAACTCCTATTCTTCCTTGTTTCTGAAGTCCTGTCATGAATTGGCAGTAGAGCATTCTGTTGGGTTTAGTAGCTAATGGAATTTTTAAAGTGAAATTTGCATTTAGTGAAATGCACAAATCATAAGTGTAGCATTTTATGCATTTTTCAAGTAATATACATGAGTGTAGCCCAAGTTTCCAGCAGGATTTAGAACATTACCATTACCCTAGAAAGTTCCCTCTTGCCCCTTCCCAGTCAGCTCTTCCCCCACCCTCAGAAGTAACCACTATTCTGATTTTTTAAACCATAAATTAATTTTGCTTGTTCAAGAGCTTCAAGTAAATGGAATCATATACTATGTACTCTTTTGTGTGAGGATTCTTTCACTCAGCTTCATGTTTCTGAGATTCATCTCTGTTGCATTACTAATTTGTTCCTTTTTATTGCTGAGTAGAATTCCATTCTATTAATATACCACCGTTTATTCATTTACCCTTAGATGAACTCCTGGGATGTTTCCAGTATGGCTGTTATGAAAAAGCTTTTATGAATATTTGTGTACACAGTTTTTAAGCTTTTATTTCTTTTGGGTCCTTACTTAGGAGAAGAATTGCTGACTCATTGAGTAGGTTATGTTTAGTTTTATGACACCTCTTTCCAAAGTGGTTGTACCATTTTACACTCCTACCCATGAAATGAGACATTTTGGTTGCTCCACATCTTTGTCAACACTTGATGTTGTCAGTCTTTCTAATTTTGGCTATTCTGGGGGTTTATAGTGGTATCTTATAGTTTTAATTTGCACGCCCCAAAGATTTTCTCCTGTGTTTTCTTCTAGAAGTTTTATAGTTTTATGGTTTTACATTTAGGTCTATGATCCATTCGAGTTATTTGTGTGAATGGTATCAATTGTAGTTTGAAGTTTTTGGGGTTTTTTTTGTCATATGGGTGTCCAATTGTTCATGACAATTTGTTGAAAAGACTAGCCTTTCCCATTGAATTCCCTTTGTAATTTTGTTGAAAATCAATTTACTATATATGTGAGGGTCTATTTCCATTCATCTTGAGTCTATCCTTTCACCCAATACTGTACTTACTGTACTTTTTAGTAAGACTTGAAATCAGATATTGTGAGTCCTCCAACTTTGTTCTTCCTCAAAATTGTTTTGGCTACTCTAGGTTCTTTGTTTTTCCACATAAATTTTGGAATCAGCTTGTCAATTTCTAAAAAAAAAAAAAAATACAGCTGAGATTTTAATTGGGATTGTATTGAAACAATAGGTCAATTTGAAGTTAGATGAGAAATTCATCCTGGTTTTCCCCAAACTGCCCTGGTTTTAGAAATGATATCCTTGCATCTTGGGAACCCCCTCAGTCCCAGGCAGACTGGGATGATTGGTCACCCTTATCTGGGGAGAATTGACATCTTAACAATTCATGAACATGGTATAACTCTGCTTGAGTGTTCTTAATTTCTCTTGGCAATGGTTTGTACTTCTAAGTGTACAGGTCTTGATTATTTTATTTATTTATTTATTTATTTATTTATTTATTCATTTATTTATTTATTTATTTATGGCTGCATTGGGTCTCCTTTGCTGCGTGCAGGCTTTCTCTAGTTGCGGCGAGCGGGGGCTACTCTTCATTGTGGTGCACAGTCTTCTCATTGCAGTGGCTTCTCTTGTTGCAGAGCACGGGCTCTAGGCACATGGGCTTCAGTAGTTGTGGCACGTGGGCTCAGTAGTTGTGGCACACGGACTTAGTTGCTCCATGGCATGTGGGATCTTCCCGGACCAGGGCTCGAACCCATGTCCCCTGCACTCACAGGAGGATTCTTAACCACTGCGCCACCAGAGAAGTCCCTTGAATATATTTTAAAATTTATGTTCCTAAGAATGTTTTTGGATGCTATTATATATAGAATTACTTTAAAATGAACTTTTTATTTTGGAATTATTCTATTCTATTCTATTCTATTCTATTCTATTCTACTCTATTCTACTCTATTCTACCCTACCCTACCCTACCCTACCCTACCCTACCCATTGTATGCCACAAGGCATGTGGGATCTTAGTTTCCTGACCAGGGATCCAACCTGTGCCCCCTGCATTGGGAGTGCAGAGTCTTAGCCATTGGACCGCGAGGGAAGTCCCTGGAATAATTTTATATTTACAGAAAAATTGCAAAGATAGTACAGAGTTTTATATTCATCACCCAGTTTCCCATAATGTTTTTTACCTTACCTTTTAATTCACATATAAAATTAACCATTTTAAGGTATACAATTCATTGGGTTTTAGTATATTCAGAATGTTGTGCAATCATCCCCATTATCTAATTCCAGAACATTTTCATTACCCCCAAAAGAAACACTGTACCCACTAGCAATTTCTCCCCATTCTCCCCTCCCCTGAGCCCCTGCCAACCACGAATCTACCTTCTGTCTTTATGAGTTTGCCTATTCTGGACATTTCATGTAAATGGAGTCACATGCATGTAAATGTGGTCTTTTGTATCTGGTATATTTCACTTAGCATAATGTTTTCAAGGTTCATTTATGTTGTATCATATGTACTTCATGCATTTTTATGGCTGAATAATATTCCATTGTATGGATATAGCACGTTTTGCTTATCTGTTCATCAGTGGATGGTTATTTGGGTTGGTTCCACTTTTTGGCCACTATGAATAATGCTGCTATGAACATATGCTGCAAGTCTGTGTGTGGACATATATTTTTATTCTTGGGTAGATCCCATCTGGTTTTTGTTTCTTTTTTTGGTTATTTTTTAATAATTTGTTTCTCTGATGAGATTTCCAATTTGTTCATTACAAGTATGTTTTCTTTTTAAAATCTTTCAGCATAGTTATACCAGCTTCTACAAAAATCCTTGTCATTCTAACATCTCAGTCATCTCAGGGTCAGTCTCATTGGTTGCCTTTTCTTTTGAATGGGTCGCATTTTCCTGTTTCTGTGTTGCTTAGTACTGTGGATTGTATCTCTGACATTATGAGTGATGTGTTGTAGAGACTCTGCATTGTTATGTTCCTCTGTAGAGTTTGATTTTTTTCTTTATCAGGCAGTTAATGTGGCTGGGCTCAAATCTCTGAACTCTATTTCCCCTGTAGTAGATGGCAGCTAAAATCTCTTAAAGTAGGCTGGTTGTGCCCTCTGCATGCATAGTTCATAGTTCAGCCATAGAGTCAGACTGAGTTTATATGCAGACTTTGGGGTTCCACTTCCTTGGCTCAGTCCTTCCCAGCATCACTTTCTTGCTGTTGTAGCTGCTCCAAAGTGGCCTTAGATTCTTTAAGCCAGTAAGACTGGCTTTTGGGTTTCTACCAAAGTTTTAGCCTCCTGGCCTGGCTCCTAATGGAGCCTGCCTTTAGGTGAAGAGCTATAAAAAGAAATGGGAAACTTATCCATTGCCATTTCCTTCCAAGAGGACCACCCCTCCAGTTTCTACCTGATTTTGTTTGCTTTTCAGTACCTTCAGATAAAAGCTTTTATATTTTGTCCAAAGGTTATGGTTGTTATTTTCAAGAGGGTTGGTCTAGTAACATCTTGTCCACTGTTATTAGAAACAAAACCTTATTAATGAATGTTTTTAGGTCCTGTCTTTTCCTCTTTTAAAATGTCATGACCATGGGACTTCCCTGTTGGTGCAATGGTTAAGAATCTGCCTGCCAATGCAGGGGACACGGGTTCAATCCCTGGTCTGGGAAGATCCCACATGCTGCGGAGCAGCTAAGCCCATGCACCACCACTACTGAGCCTGTGCTCTAGAGCCCGCAAGCCACAACTACTGAGCCCGCATGCCACAACTACTGAAGCCCGCGCGCCTAGAGCCCGTGCTCCGCAACAAGAGAAGCCACCGCAATGAGAAGCCCACGCACCATAACGAAGAGTAGCCCCTGCTCACTGCAACTAGAGAAAGCCTGTGCACAGCAGTGAAGACCCAATGCAGCCAAAAATAAATAATAAACAATAATTTAAAAAAAAATGTCATGACCATAAAGAAACTAATGGTCATGACAAGATCATTTAACCAGTCACTAAAACAAATGCCTCCATCTGTTCCTTCTCCCAGACAGACCTTGGTATTTTTCCAAGTCTTTTCTAGCTTGATTATCCCTTTTCTCCTGTTTGGTGGTAAGTGGAATAACTCTGCCCATTTTGCAGACAGGAAATGGAATCAAAGCTGTGATGTGGGTGGTGTTGCTTGGGTTTCTTGTCTTCCTCTCTGTTCACCACCAGTTCTCCCAGGGTTCCTGTGGAAGCTCTGATATTTTTCACCAGCCAGAGCCACAGCACTCACTCTCCCCCTGAGGCTGTCAGATTCCCACCAGGCCTTTGGTCTACTCCAAGGTCTGGGAAATGGCAGAAACAGCTGCTCTGACCATGCTCCTGCTCTCACCTCCCTCCTTCCTACCCAGGATCTTTCCAGCCATGTTTTTCTGGCTTTGTTCTGCCAGATGTTGCCTTTTACCTTATTCTGCACAGGGGCAGCTGAAGGATTCAGTCTAAAATAGCCAAAGGGCTCACAACAGGGTGTCTTGCAGGCATATTCTTGTTATCAAGCTGGATGATCTGTATGTAGCATCTGGGTAGTTAATGAGTGTCGTTGGCTTCATGTTTTGATTTGGCAGCTGGTGCATGAGAGACGACACCTCTAGTTGCTGCCATGTAGCGTCGAGGTCCAGTAGGATGAAAAGCGCCATCAACCTGAAAATCAGCTTGGAGTCCTCTTCCCTCTCCCTCATCCCCAGCCAGTAGGTCACCAAGTTCTACGAGGCTTAACTCCTCAGTTTTCCTGTTTCTCTCAAACCCACCCCTTTCTCTCCATTTCCACTGCTAGGCCTTTGTCCAACCAAGATCTCACCATTTCCTACCTGAATTATGGCTCCAGCTTCCTCCCTCTGTGTGGTGCCACTTCCTGTCTTGCCCTGTATACTCCAGTTCATTCGCCATCCTACAGGCAGACAGACTCACAGCATCTAAAATGCAGATCTGATTCTGCTCTTCATCTGCTCGAATCCCTTCTGCTTCTCCCCTTATCTTCTCAGGAAAAGTCCAGAGCCCTTAACATGCGCTGCAGGGCTCTCTAATTCAGGTCCAGCTTGAGCTTCCCCTTTATCCCCACCTTCTGAGACTTGCCTGTCTTCCTATATCAGTTAGGGATCAATGAGAGAAACAGAACCAGTGTGAGATATATATTGAGAGATTTATTACAAGGAATTGGCTTTGCATGATTGTGAGGGCTGGCAAGGCAAGTCCCAAATCTGTAGGTCTGGCCATCAGGAGGGGCAGGCTGGAACTCACAGGCACACGTATGTGGAGTTTCTTCTTTTGGGGAGCCTCAGTTCTGCTCTTAAGCCCTTTCAACTGATGGAAGCGTAGATTAAATCTCTCTTATTTAAGTTAATTGATTATAGCCTTTAATCACATCTATAAAATAGCTTTACAGCAAAGCCTGGGTTAGCATTTGATTGAATAACGGGAGCTGTAGCTTAGCCAGGCTGACATATAAGACTGACCATCACACTTCCCTTCAGCCAGACCTGGGTGCTGTGTTCTGAACAAACTGGGCTCTCACAGAGGCTGTCTTTGCATGCTGTTCCCTCTACTGGGTGCCTGAGATGGGTGCTCTTCGGTTTCTCCCATGTCTGCCATGAGTAGAGTCTCCAGCACTGGGTATATTTACATGTCTGTTGCTCTCCAGGGAAAAGCAAACTATTGAGTCATCCTTGAGTTTTAGACACTTCCATTCTTACCTCTGCTGCTGGCTGAGGGATGAATGTCCCAGAAAGTTTGGTGGTCAGCTCCAGACTGTTTGTTTTAAAACATGGTCATCTTCCTTCTTTCATTGTACCATGCATTGAGCCTCTTAAATACCCCTGTGGATCTCACATGAATTACTACTGAAGAACACCAGCACAAAATTATCTTCAATTGCAGACAGCAAAACTGAGACTTGAAGAGTCACTGAAAGCTGTGGTTTAAAGTTTCCTGATCACCCAAAGCCACTTTGCTTAGTAGAGAAAACTCAGGTTCAAATTCCTGCCCTGCCACTTACTAGCTCTGTGACCTTGAGCTAAATACTTACCCCGCTCAGCTCTGTTGTCTTCATGGGTACAAATGAGGATCTAATAGCTGCTTTGCAGGTTATTTTGAAGATAAGGTACCTGAGGCATTCAGCCTGTGCCTTGTCCAGAGTCAAAGTCAGGAAAGCAACAAACACACGGGAATCTTTAGCACGGGAAGAAAATGTGTGTCTGGATTCTCATTCTCTCGATAGCCTATCTCCGCTGGGACCTGTGCTGATTATTGCTGGTCTGGCACATGTTTATGTTCAAGATCTCTGTCTGTCCTTTTGTCGTGTGCTTCCTGTCCTTTGTAAGACCCTTGGTGCCGGTCAGGTCCACAGCCCTTTGAGCCTTACCTCAGATCCAAAGGGTGCCTGGTGCTGTAGAGAGAGCCCTGAACTGGGATTCCGATGCCTGAGTTTGGAACTAACCCTACTGCTAAGTTGCAGGGAGCCTTCAGGTCAGTCACCTCATTTCTCTGGGCCGCTGGGTCTTCAGCAGTCCACTGCTCAGTTTGGCTTTGTTGACTGGCTCAGGTTTCCCAACCCCTGGCTTGGCACTAACCTGTGGCTAGATCAGCATGCCAGTCACCTGTGTCAGGAGGCCCAGGGAAGAACAGACAAAAGCTCACATTGAAGTTGCTTAAGATATTTTCCACCATCAGGGAAGTTGCACCTTCCCCTTATTCCTTCCCAGACATCCTGATTCTTTAATAGCATCCCGCTTTGCGAAGCGTCTGAAGTCGCGAGGCTGTTGGAGCGCTCCATGCTGGGCCTCCGTGCTCGCACAGTCATTTGTTAGGTATGCGTTGAGCCTTTACTGTGTGCCTGGCCCTGTGCACACACGATTCAGAGGGACAAAAGGCTCATGCCCTGACCTCAAGGAGCTCATAGACTAGGGGTCAGATGGACAAGTAAGTGATACAGAATCATATGGAGCAATAGAAGGACAGCTGACCAAGAGTCCCATGCATGTGTGCACGCGTGCATATGTTTCCAGGAGAAAGTGATGCCTGAACTAAGATGGAAAGAATAAGTAGATGTTAGCTTGATGAGAAGCACATTTTAAGAAGAGGTGGGGAGAGGGCATTTGTCCCTGGGCATGGCCCACATGAGGAACCACAAGCAGCTGAGCACAGCCAGAGCATGGAATGGGAGGTAGGCAGTGACATGAAGGGCCTGGAGAGGGGCTGGCCTGTGACAGGCCTTGACTGCTATACTGAGGAATAGGAATGTGGATTTAAGCCTGAGGCCACTGAAGAGTATCAAGCAGTAGAGTACATGTATGTGTGTGTGATTACTTTCATAATCCTATTTAAAATGATACAGTGTAGATGTTTCCCAGCCTTATGTGTGTATTATCTTCCATAGAGATTGTTGCCTGCACTGGCGGTGCCTTTGACGGGGTTACATAACCCCTGTGGTCCACTGCAGTTTATGCCGTTGGTGCTCATTAAGTGGTTACTCTGTCATCTGAGTAAGGCCGTAGAAAGAGCCCAGAGGCCATGCAGGACACCCAAGATCTAACCCTCTGTCACTAATCTGATGAATAACCAGCTTCTCATCCAGTCCTCTTGGGGCCTCGGTTGCCTTGTCTGTTGGCAAGCCTTCTACCTGCCCTTTCTACTTCACAGCATTGGCATCAGGCTCAAATGAGATACTATTGTGAAAACACTTTGTAAAGTACAAAGTACAAGCACCAAGCTATGTTTCCATTTATTTCTTATCTTTCATCAATGTTTTCAGTGTACATGTCTCTCACATCCTTAGTTAAATTTATTCCTAAGAATTATATTCTTTTGGTACTATTGCAAATGGAATTATTTTCTTAATTTCCTTCTCAGATAGTTCCTTGTTAGTAAATAGAAAGGCAACTAATTTTTGCATGTCGATTTTATATCCTGCAACTTTACTAAATTTGTTGATTCATTTTAACAGTTTTTTTGTGGGGTTTTTAGGGTTTTCTTCTTATTTGATCATGTCATCTGCAAATAGATAATTATACTTCTTCCTTTCCAATTTGGCTGACTTTTATTCTTTTTCTTGCCTAATTGCTCTGGCTAGGAGTTCCAGGACTATGTTGAATAGAAGTGGTGAGAGTGGGCATCCTTGTCTTGTTTCTGATCTTAGAGGAAAAGCTTTCAGTTTTTTCCCATTGATTATGATATGAGCTGTGGGCTTTTCTTGTATGGCCTTTATTATGTTAATTTAATTAAGGTTAATTTAAGGTAATGTTCATGGAATGGAGAACTTAATATTTTTTAAATGTCTATGCCACCCAAAGTGATCTACAGATTCAGTGCGTTCCCTATCAAGGTCTCAATGACAACCCTGAATAGCCAAGACAATCTTGAGAAAGAAGAACAAACTGGAGGTATCACACTCCCCAATTTCAAACTATATTACAAAGTTACAGTAATCAAAATGGTATAGTACTGGCACAAAAACAGACACATAGATCAATGGAGCAGAATAGAGAGCCCAGAAATACGCTTATATGATCATTTAATCTCTGACAAAGGAGGCAAGAATATACAATGGGGAAAAGACAGTCTTTTCAATAAATGGTGTTGAGAAAACTGAACAGCTACAGGCACGAGAATCAAACTAGACTACTTTCTCACACCATTTACAAAAATAAACTCGAGGGATTTCCCTGGTGGTCCAGTGGTTAAGACTCTGTGCTTTCACTGCAGGGGGCACAGGTTTGATCCCTGGTCAAGGAACTAAGCTCCCACATGATGTGTGGTACAGCTAAAAAAAAAAAAAAGAAAGAAAGAAAGAAAAAGAAATGACAAAAATAAACTCAAAATGGGTTAAAGACTTAAATGTAAGACCTGAAACCATAAAACTCCTAGAAGAAAACATAGGCAGTACACTCTTTGATATCAGTCAAAGAGCATTATTTTTTTGAATATGTCTCCTTAGGCAAGGGAAACAAACTACATCAAACTACTAAGCTTTTACACGGCAAAGGAAACTATCAACAAAATAAAGAGGCAGCCTACTGAATGGGAGAATATACTTGCAAATGATATATCTGATGAGGGGTAATATCCAAAATATACAAAGAACTCATACAACTCAACATCAAAAAAAAACAACTCAATTAAAAAATGGACAGAGGACCTGAATAGACATTTTTCTAAAGAAGACATACAGATGGCCAACAGACACATTCAAAGATGTTCAACATCACTAATCATCAGGGAAATGCAACCAAAACCACAGTGAGATATCACCTCACACCTGTCAGAATGGCTATTATCAAAAAGACAACAATGGGAATTCCCTGGCGGTCTGGTGGTTGGGACTCAGTGCTTTCACTGCTGGGGCCCGGGTTCGATCTCTGGTTGGGGAACTAAGATCCCACATGCCATGCGGTGTGGCCAAATTAAAAAAAACCAAAAAACAAGTGTTGACGAGGATATGGAGAAAAGGGTACCTTGTGCACTGTTGCTGAGAATGTAAATTGATACAGCTACTATGAAAAACAATAGGGAGGTTCCTCAAAAAATTAAAAACAGAACAGCCATACCCTCCAGCAATTCCACTTCTGGGTATTTATTCGAAGAAAACAAAAGCACTAATTAAAAAAACACTAATGTTCATTGCAGCAGCATTTACAATAGCCAAGATATGGAAGCAAACTAAGTGTCCATTAATAAATGAATAAATGAATGAATAAAGAAGATGTGTATATACACACACACACACACACACACACACACACACATATACACAATGGAATTTTACTCAGCCATAAAAAAGAATGAAATCTTGCCATTTGTGACAACATGGGTGGACCTAGGAGATATTATGCTAAGTGAAATAAGTCAGACAGAGAAAGACAAATCCTGTATGATTTCACTTACATGTGGAATCTAAAAAACAAAAAAATTGGGAATTCCCTGGCGGTCCAGTGGTTAGTACTCTGTGCTTTCACTGCCAAGGGCACGAGTTCAATCCCTGGTCGGGGAACTAGCATCCCACAAACCGTGCTGCATGGCAAAACAAAACAAAACAAAACAAAAAATTAACAAGCGTCACAAAACAGAAGTAGACTCATAGATACAGAAAACAAACAGATTGTTGCCAGAGGGCAGGGGGTTTGGGGGAATGAATGAAATAAGTGAGGGAGACTGAGGTACAAATTTCCAGTTACAAAATAAATGAGTCACAGGGATGAAATGTACAGCATAAGGAACATAGTCAATAATATTGTAATAACTTTTTTTTTTTTCTCCTTTTTCATTTCTGATTTTATTGATTTGAGTCCTCTCCCTATTTTTCTTGATGAGTCTGGCTAATGGCTTATCAATTTTGTTTATCTTCTCAAAGAACCAGCTTTTAGTTTTATTAATCTTTGCTATTGTTTTCTTTGTTTCTATTTCATTTATTTCTGCTCTGATCTTTATGATTTCTTTCCTTCTGCTAACTTTGGGTTTTGTTTGTTCTTCTTTCTCTAGTTTCTTTAGGTGTAAGGTTAGATTGTTTACTTGAGATTTTTCTTGTTTCTTTAGGTAGGCTTGTATAGCTATAAACTTCCCTCTTAGAACTGCTTTCGCTGCATCCCATAGGCTTTGGGTCGTCGTGTTTTCATTGTCATTTTTCTCTAGGTATTTTTTTATTTCCTCTTTGATTTCTTCAGTGATCTCTTGGTTATTTAGTAACGTATTGTTTAGCCTCCATGTGTTTGTCTTTTTTACGTTTTTTTCCCTGTAATTCATTTCTAATCTCATAGCGTTGTGGTCAGAAAAGATGCTTGATATGATTTCAATTTTCTTAAATTTACTGAGGCTTGATTTGTGACCCAAGATGTGATCTATCCTGGAGAATGTTCCGTGCGCACTTGAGAAGAACGTGTAATCTGCTGTTTTTGGATGGAATGTCCTATATATATCAATTAAATCTGTCTGGTCTATTGTGTCATTTAAAGCTTCTGTTTCCTTATTTATTTTCATTTTGGATGATTTGTCCATTGGTGTAAGTGAGGTGTTAAAGTCCCCCACTATGATTGTGTTACTGTCAATTTCCTCTTTTATAGCTGTTAGCAGTTGCCTTATGTATTGAGGTGCTCCTGTGTTGGGTGCATATATATTTATAATTGTTATATCTTCTTCTTGGATTGATCCCTGGATCATTATGTAGTGTCCTTCCTTGTCTCTTGTAACATTCTTTATTTTAAAGTCTATTTTATCTGATATGAGTATAGCTACTCCAGCTTTCTTTTGATTTCCATTTGCATGGAATATCTTTTTCCATCCCCTCACTTTCAGTCTGTATGTGTCCCTAGGTCTAAAGTGGGTCTCTTGTAGACAGCATATATATGGGTCTTGTTTTTGTATCCATTCAGCCAGTCTATGTCTTTTGGTTGGGGCATTTAATCCATTCACGTTTAAGGTAATTATCGATATGTATGTTCCTATGACCATTTTCTTAATTGTTTTGGGTTTGTTTTTGTAGGTCCTTTTCTTCTCTTGTGTTTCCCACTTAGAGAAGTTCCTTTAGCATTTGTTGTAGAGCTGGTTTGGTGGTGCTGAATTCTCTTAGCTTTTGCTTGTCTGTAAAGCTTTTGATTTCTCCATCAAATCTAAATGAGATCCTTGCCGGGTAGAGTAATCTTGGTTGTAGGTTCTTCCCTTTCATCACTTTAAGTATATCATGCCACTCCCTTCTGGCTTGCAGAGTTTCTGCTGAGAAATCAGCTGTTAACCTTATGGGAGTTCCCGTGTATGTTATTTGTCATTTTTCCCATGCTGCTTTCAATAATTTTTCTTTGTCTTTAATTTTTGCCACTTTGATTACTATGTGTCTCGGCGTGTTTCTCCTTGGGTTTATCCTGTATGGGACTCTCTGCGCTTCCTGGACTTGGGTGGCTATTTCCTTTCCCATGTTAGGGAAGTTTTCGACTATAATCTCTTCAAATATTTTCTCTGGTCCTTTCTCTCTCTCTTCTCCTTCTGGGACCCCTATAATGCGAATGTTGTTGCGTTTAATGTTTTCCCAGAGGTCTCTTAGGCTGTCTTCATTTCTTTTCATTCTTTTTTCTTTAGTCTGTTCCGCAGCAGTGAATTCCACCATTCTGTCTTCCAGGTCACTTATCTGTTCTTCTGCCTCAGTTATTCTGCTATTGATTCCTTCTAGTGTAGTTTTCATTTCAGTTATTGTATTGGTCATCTCTGTTTGTTTGTTCTTTAATTCTTCTAGGTCTTTGTTAATCATTTCTTGCATCTTCTCAATCTTTGCCGCCATTCTTATTCCGAGGTCCTGGATCATCTTCACTATCATTATTCTGAATTCTTTTTCTGGAAGGTTGCCTATCTCCACTTCATTTAGTTGTTTTTCTGGGGTTTTTTCTTGTTCCTTCATCTGGTACATAGCCCTCTGCCTTTTCATCTTGTCTATCTTTCTCTAACTGTCATAACTTTTTTTTTTTAAGGGAACTTTATTATTTATTTATTTATGGCTGCGTTGGGTCTTCGTTGCTACACAAGCTTTCTTTAGTTGCAGCGAGCAGGGGCTACTCTTCATTGCGGTGCGTGGGATTCTCATTGCCGTGGATTCTCTTGTTGCGGAGCACGGGCTCTAGGCACACGGGCTTCAGTAGTTGTGGCACGAGGAGGGCTCAGTAGTTGTGGCTCACGGGCTGTAGAGCGCAGGCTCAGTAGTTGTGGCACACGGGCTTAGTTGCTCTGTGGCATGTGGGATTTTCCCGGACGAGGGCTCGAACCCGTGTCCCCTGCATTGGCAGGCGGATTCTTAACCTCTGTGCCACCAGGGAAGCCCTAATATTGTAATAACTTTCGTGACAGATGGTAACTAGACTTTGGTGCTGATCATTCTGTAATGTACAGAAATATTGAATCACTGTGTTGTGCACCTGGAACTAACACAGTGTTGTAGGTCAATTATACTTCAATAAAAATATAAATAAATTGGGACTCCCCTGGTGCTTCTACTGAAGGGGGTGCAGATTTGATCCCTGGTTGGGGAACTAAGATCCCACATGCCATGTGGCACGGCCAAAAAATGAAAAAAAAAATTTTAAAAATAAATAAATAAATTTAAAAAACTTTAAAAAACTCAATGGCATTTTTTTAAAGAAATGAACAAACAAAAATTCTAAAATTTGTATGGAATCACAAAGGACTCTGAATAGCCAAAGCAGCCTTGAATGGGAAAAACAAACCTGGAGGCATCACACTTTCTGATTTTAATGTTATGAAACTACAGTAATTAAAACAGTATGGAACTAGCATGATGGCAGACATAAATACCTGGAACAGAATAGAAAGCCCAGAAATAAACCCACACATATATAGTCAGCTGATTTTTGACAGGTGTTCTAAGAATACAAAATGGGGAAAGGATAGTCTCGTCAACAAATGGTGTTGGGAAAACTGGATATCCACGTGGGAAAGAATGAAGTTGGACTCTTTCCTTACACCATGCACAGAAATCAACTCAAAATGGATTAAAGGCTTAAATATAATACCTGAAAGTGTAAAACTCCTAAAAAAATAGAGAAAAACCTTCATGACAGAGGCCTTGTAATGATTTCTTGAATATGACTCCAAAAGCACAGGCAGCAAAAGCAAAAATAGACAAGTCGGACTAAAGCACAAACACCAAATATTAACAGTTGCTTTGTTATCTTTGGTGTTGATCGTGGCTGGGGTGTTTGTGTGTGTGTGTGCACACATGCACTTGTGAATGTTTTTATATTTTTAAAGTATTATTTTTTTTAAAGTACCTGTTATTTTAATTTGATTTTAACTTAATGGGTTGCTTAGGTAAGCACTACATATAGATATGTCCTTCCTGATTTTTACATAAATGTTAGCATATTACATGTATCTTTTTTTCTTGGAAAGAAAAGATTTCTAAAAAGGTCATTATAAAAAGTGAAAGTGTAAATGCAAAGATGTTAATAACGTTGGTCTAAGTGTGTGCAGAAACACTAACTCTGTGACTTGTAAATAAGTATTATGTGAAAGAGAGTTTCCCAGCCAAGTTAGTTTGGAAACCACGTTTAAACAGGTTTCATTACTGCAAAGACTTCTGGGAGACCTTGGTATGCTGACTGTCTACATCCAGGAGGCAGGAGAAAAGTCTAAGTGCTCCAAGTTTATTCTACCATGGAAACTTCTTTTGCCTATTTCCTTCTGGTGGAGATGTTTGAGGCATTCTTGGGAGACTCTGGGTTCCTATGAAGCATCTCCCTGTGGAAGTAGTTGATCAGCTTATTGAGTAGGTCCAGAGGCCTGTCCTACAGAGGGCCACTGTGTGTGAGTAGCAGTGATGGGGGGATAGAGAGAGACAAAGTAAAAACTGCCAAAGCATCCCTCCCCTAGGCAGGTATGAGTATTGAGGATGGAGGATGGGGCTGGGCCATGGGGAGCCATTTGAAGAATATTAATCATGTGACCTGGGGCAGAGTTTTCCCAGCACTCTGATCCTGCAATCCTTTCCTTATAAATGTCAGTCACCATGCTTGCCTTGCTCCAAAGTTGTTGTGGGATTTGGATGCGGAAATGCCCTATCCAGGAGATGTTATACCCTTCCAATGCCCCCCCGCCCCCCCACACACGATGGAGGTTTCTAGAAGGGGTAGAGTTTGCCTTTCTTGAGTTCACAGGTTTCCTGGATCAGAGGGCATTCAGTGGCCCCCTGGAGGTTCAGCTAAATTATGCTGGTAGGAAAGTCAGACTTTAAGCTTTTACAATGCAGAGAACTCTTTAGATCAGCTAAGTTTTTACAGATGAGGAAACAGAAACTGCTTGCCCAAGATCATTTGCAATATTAAGCTTGTTACATGATAATTGACTTCAAAAATTTATCTGTTGGGGAAAAAATGTGCAAAATGATCCCCTTCTTGTTGATATAAGGTACCTACCTCTCTAAGGCTCTGCACCATTTCTTTAACAGTTAACTAAGGATAGGAATTCCCTTGTGAGATTCTTTAAAAATTACAACAGCTCTTGTCCCCTCCAAGTCTAAGACCATCAGTTTTAACTATTCATTTGATGGAAGGGTCTAGCTATACAGAATTTTCCATGGCTGATTAGTCTTGCATAAGTGCAGTTACTTATAAATTATATTTATTTATTTAAAATTATTTATTTATTTATTTATTGGCTGTGTTGCGTCTTCGTTGCTGCACGTGAGCTTTCTCTAGTTGAGGTGAGCGGGGGCTACTCTTAGTTGTGGTGCGCAGGCTGTTCATTGCGGTGGCTTCTCTTGTTGCGGAGCACGGGCTCTAGGTACTTGGGCTTCAGTAGTTGCAGCACACGGGCTCAGTAGTTGTGGCTCGCGGGCTCTAGAGCACAGGCTCAGTAGTTGTGGCGCACGGGCCTAGTTGCTCCGCGGCATGTGGGATCTTCCAGGTACAGGGTTCGAACCCGTGTCCCCTGCGTTGGCAGGCAGATTCTTAACCACTGCGCCACCAGGGAAGCCCTATAAATTATATTTAAAAAATGAAATATTTGCCTTCTTTTCTGGGGGTTCAGTGAGGTATAATTTACGTACAGAAAAATGAACCTTTTTAGGTGTACAGGTCTGAGTTTTGACAAATATAAACAGTTTGTAATCACCACCACAATTAAGATATAGAATATTTCCATCACCACCCAAATTCCCTGATGACTCTTTGTAATCAATCCCATCCTTCTACCCCTGACGGTTGGCATCTGCTGATCTGATTTCTGTCTCTGTAGTTTTGCCTTTTCTGGAATGTCATAAATGAATCATACAGTGTGTAGCCTTTGTGTCTGGCTTCTTGCACTTTGGATAATGCTTTTGAGGTTCATCAATGTGTGTATCGTTAATTCATCCCTTTTTGTTGCTGAGTAGTATTCCATCACATAGATATTCCACAACATGTCCTAGATGATGGACATTTAGGTTTGCTTACAGATTTTAGTGATTATGAATAAAGCTGCAATAAACATTTGCTGACAGGTCTTGGTGTGGCTGTATGTTTTCATTTTTCTTGGGGAAGTACCTAGGCATGGGATTAGAGGGCTGTTTTCCAAAGTGACTGTACCATTTTGTATTCTCAACAGCAACGTATGAGTATTCCGTTTCAGCTTTGATATTGTATTTGATTTGGTTTGATTATTTTTGGCTATTCTAATAGGTGGATAGTGGTATTTCATTGTGTTTTTACTTTGTATTTCCCTAATGCATCTTTTCATGTGCTTATTTGCCATTTGTATCTTTGATGAAGTGTGTGTTAAAATCTTTTGCCCACTTAGCAAAAAAAAGTTTCTTTTTTTCCCTTATTGAATTGTAGGAGTTCTTCATACATTTTGGATATGTCTTTTATCAGATACGTGTTTCGCAAATGTTTTCTCCCAGTCTGTGGCTTGTCTTATTATTATTTCTTTTTACCAGAGTCTTGGGAAGAACAGAAATTTTTAATAAAATCCTATTTATCAATTTTTAAAAATTGTGTGTTTGTTGTGACCTATCTAAGAAATCTTCGCCTAACTGAAATCACAAATATTATTGTCCTATGTTTTCTTTTAGAAATTGTATACTTTTAGGTTTATGTTTAGATCTATGGTTGCATTTCATGTAAATTTTTGTTTACAGTGTGAGTTATGGGTCAAGGCTTATCTTTTTTTTTTGCATATGTATGTCCAATTTTTCAAGAATCATTTATTGAAAAGGCTGTCCTTTCTCCGTTGAATAACCTTGGCCCTTTGTCACATATCAGTTGACCACGTGTGTTGGTCTATTTCTGGACTGTATTCTGTTCTTTTGATCTATATGCTTATCCTTTCACTAATGCTACACTGTCTGGATTACTGTAGCTATGTAGTAAAACTTGAAATCCGGTATTGTCAGACTTCCAACTTTGTTTCTTTTTGTTTTGGCTATTTTAGGTCCTTCCCCTTTTCCATATAAATTTTAGACTCATCTTGTCAATTTCTACAAAAAAAAAAAATCCTGCTAGGATTTTTATTAGGATCATGTTAAATCCATGGATCAATTTGAGGAGAATCCACATCTTAACAATATTGGGTCTTCTGCTATATGGACACAGTATATCTCTTTATTAAATCTTCTTTGTGCCTGACTGTTACAAATGTCAATTTTGACCTTTGACTTATGGAGTCTTTGAAAGCCTTCTGTGAAACCAGATGGCTTCTAGATACCAAGGAGTAAGCAGTGCAGGTACATGAGGTTCTGGAAACCCCAGAAGACCCATTTAAATTCTCGAGGGGCACAGAGGCACTGAGGATCAAAAAGGGACAAATCCCTTGGGAAGAATTAGAAAATTCATATCAACTGAAAGGAAAAATATTTTGAAAGGCAACAAAGGATGACCCCAGTTTAACATTTAAGAGCATTAGCAGATACATGTTTGTTGTGGTGGCTTGGGTTGTTGGGGAATCTGTTGTGTCAGGTCTGGGGTGGGTTTGGGGATTGGAGGGTAGACATATTCTCAAGTCTTCTTTTCCTCTGCCTGTATCCTCCCTGGAATTGATCAAGACCTTTCCTTTAGTTGTTTATCAAGGACCATGCTAGGCCAGCTCTGACCTGGGTGTCAGGCAGGGCACAGTGAAGGGTGATGAGTCTCCTTGCCCCAGGAGCATAGGCTGAGCAGCATTTCCTGCACCGGAAAAGATATCTGTCATTTTTCTTTTTTCTTTCTTTCTTTTTTTTTTTTTTTGAGAATTTTATTTTGTTTTATTTATTCCCTGGTGGCACAGTGGTTAAGACTTAATGCTCCCAATGCAGGGGGCCTGGGTTCGATCCCTGGTCAGGGAAATAGATCCCACATGCATGCCACAACTAAGAGTTTGCATGCCACAACTAAGGAGCCCGCAAGCCGCAACTAAGGAGCCCTTGAGCTGCAACTAAGGAGCCCGTCTGCCGCAACTAAAGACCCAGTGCAACCAAATTTAAAAAAAAAAAAAAAAGTTTAAAAACAAAATTTTTGGCCACGCAGCATGCAGGATCTGAGTTCCCTGACCAGTGATGAAACCTGCACCCCCTGCATTTGAAGCGCAGAGTCTTAACCACTGGACCACCAGGGAAGTCCCGTCTGTCATTTTTCTACTCATATCTCCTGCAGGGCAGAGGCAAGGAGCCCGCCCCTATTCCCTACTAATCGACCATGACTGAAAGGTGCTAATTCCAGCCAGACTTCAGCCAGGTCAGGCGCAACCCAGCTTTACTGCCCCTTTCACCTAAGACCAAGTAAAAGGATCAGACTGAAGAGAACCAGGGCACTCAAGGCATGTCCCCACCTTGTTTTTGGGTGTGTGAGGCCTGTCCCATCTGATTGGGCTGTACTCAGAAACAGAAAGCTAATTAGGGTGGAAGCTTAGCAGGATGAGGTAGGTATGTTTGTCCCTAGAATTTGTTTCATGATTGTTTTTTCATCCCTGTTCTCCAGATTTTGATTCCTACTGGAATACAGGTTGAAAAATTACCAGCAAGGAGCAGTTTTGATGTTTGCTTTATTTTGTATGTTTGTTTTTTTATTTGTCACAGCCTTCGCCAGAATCTGTTTCTCTTAAACTTCCCGTCATCTGACTCTCCACAATGCTAAGAAAAGAGAATAAAGAAATGGTGTGCCCTTTCAGTGGTAATTGTGTGTCACATAAAATGGTCCATCTCTGGAGAGCAATAGCATTTGGTGATGGTGCTTTTCAGAAATCCCAGGGCTGTGTTTTGTCCTTAAAACTGAGCTTAATTGTCTAGACCTGCAGTTGCCCATAGTTACATTAACTGGTTGAAAGCCCTGGTAATAAAAATAACTTTTTTTTTAGTATTCTGTTATAACTGAATCAAAGCGCTGTAGAGATTAGTGGTTACTTGTGCCTTTATAAAGAAAGTTGAAAACAGTCTTTTCAAAAGGAAGCCTGGTTCTCGAACCCAGGGCACTTCACAGATGGTGCCTTCTGTTTCTGGTCTTACCCTTTCATCCCACACAGTGGATTAGGCCATTATTTTAGGGCATTGTTTTCCAAAGTGTGGCATGTATAGCATTGGTTGTGGTAACAGAATTTGATATAGATAGACATTTAAACATTAAACATTTTTTTAATGAACTAAGGCATACCTTATACTTAACAAATGGCACCGATTTTCTACTTAAAGTAGGAACAGAAAGTTTCCCCAGTAATTATAGTAATACAGTTGATTTGGAGATAAATATTATATATGTGGATAGGTCCCAAATCTCAAAGGGGACCCAAATGATTTATCTCTAGGAAACAATGGACACTAGGGTTTCTAAGACACTTAACTTTTCTTTTTTAAAATTAATTAATTAATTAATTAATTTTTAGCTGTGTTGGGTCTTTGTTGCTGCGCGTGGGCTTTCTCTAGCTGCGGCGAGTGGGGGCCGCTCTTCATTGCCGTGTGGTGGCTTCTCTTGTTGCAGAGCATGGGCTCTAGGCGTGTGGGCTTCAGTAGTTGTGGCACGTGGGCTCAGTAGTTGTGGCGCACGGGCTTAGTTGCTCCGCGGCATGTGGGATCCTCCCGGACCAGGGATCGACCCTGTGTCCCCTGCATTGGCAGGCGGATTCTTAACCACTGCACCACCAGGGAGGTCCCGACGCTAACTTTTCAGCTTCACTAAACTGTAGGGAAACCCCTCATGGGTTTTGTGTTGCACAAGTTCCTTTGGAGTTCAATTCTGTGTTACACACTCATTTTAAAGTTGACACTTTATCAGTAGCTGAGATTCCATGGCATCTTGTTTATTTATACTTAGACTTCTATGTTGTTTTTCCAGTTACACAGGTTGGAGGCATAGAGAATGAGGGGAAAGCAGGAAGGGTGAGAGGTGTTTTTTCCTTCTGACACCTACTAATTCTCGGATTCTCTGCAGATGCCAACTGGGTGTTGTGCAATTAGCTCTGGGTAGTTACCGTCAGATTCCACAGGTTTCAGTGTTCAGTCCCACAAGACTGTCCCCACTTCAGACGCCAGCTGAAAGTATTAGGTTCCCAGGTTACCAGCACTTCTGTCCAACTTGGCTACAAAGTCAAGAGTTCCTACCACCACCCTCCCCAGGCTCAATAATTTGCTAGAACAACTTAGAACTCAGGAAAGTGCTTTACTTACTGTTACCAGTTTACTATAAAAGACACAACTCAGGAACAGCCAAATGGAAGAGTTGCATAGGAGGTATAGGAGAGGGGTTCAGAGCTTCATGCCCTCTAGAGCACCAACCCAGAAGCTCTCTTAACTCTGTTGTGTAGGAGTTTTTATGGAGGTTTCATTACATAGATATGATTTGTTAAATTATTGGCCCTTGGTGATCAATGCAGTCTCCAGCTCTTTACCCACCCCCAGAGGTTGGGGAGGGGGGCTGAAAGTTCCAGGCTTCTAATCAGGGCATGGTCTTCCTGGCAGCCAGCCTCCATCCTGAGTCTATCTAGGGGCCTGCCAATTACCTTTATCACTCAGGAATTTCCACAGGTTTTAGGAGCTCTGTGCCAGGAACTGGGGACAAAGACCAAATATCTTTCTGGGATATGATAAGGGGGAACAGGTTTCCACACGAAGTCAAACGCAGCTCCATCCTCATCCTTGCAAAAAGGATGGAA
Source organism: Eschrichtius robustus (assembly GCF_028021215.1). Taxonomy (NCBI): domain Eukaryota; kingdom Metazoa; phylum Chordata; class Mammalia; order Artiodactyla; family Eschrichtiidae; genus Eschrichtius; species Eschrichtius robustus. The sequence continues at coordinate 74,277,307 of NC_090830.1, forward strand.
GAGGGAGCCTCAACATTCTAGGACCTTTGACCGCGCCATTAGTAAACTTAATCATGTGGGTCTTGACTCACTTTCTAATGTAATTGTCCTCCAACTGTGGCAGTAAAAAGTCATTAAATTTTAAAATCTTTTGATTAGAGCATTGTTGGTTTTTTAATATCCATCTTTATTAATTTTATCTAGAATGCACACATGTGGTATTCTGGGTCAAAGACAGATTATTCTTTCATCACTTTAAATATGTTATCACACTGCTTTCTGGCCTATATTGTTTCTGGTGAGAAGTCAACTGTTAATCTGTTTGGGGCTCCCTTGTATGTGATGGATTTTTTTTTTTCTCGTTGCTTTCATGATTTTGTTTTTGTCTTTGGCTTTCAGTGTTTTCTTTCTGATGTGTCTATGTGTAGAATTATCCTACTTTACGTTCTTTGAGCTTCTTGGATGTATAGATTATTTCTCAGCAAATTTGGGAAGATTTTACTACTATTCAAATATTTTTTTCCTGCCCCTTTCTTTTTCTCCTATCCTTCTGGTATTCCTCCTTACACATAGTCTGATGCCTTTAAAGGTGTCTTACATTTCTCTGAGGCTCTGTTCATTTTTCTTCATTTTGTTTTAGGAATGTTTATGTAATCTCTATTGATCTAACCTCAGGTTCACTGATTCTTCTGCCAGTTCAAATCTACTATTGAGCTCCTCTAATGAATTTAAAATTTTCATTATTGTACTTTTAAAATTAATTAATTAATTAATTATTTTTGGGCTGCGTTGGGTCTTTGTTGCTGCGTGTGGGCTTTCTCTAGTTGTGGCGAGCGGGGGCTACTCTTCGTTGCGGTGCGCGGGCTTATTGCGGTGGCTTCTCTTGCTGCGGAGCACGGGCTCTAGGCGCGTAGGCTTCAGTAGTTGCGGCACGCAGGCTCAGTAGTTGTGGCTCACGGGCTCTAGAGCGCAGGCTCAGTAGCTGTGGCGCATGGGCTTAGTTCCTCTGCAGCATGTGGGATCTTCCCTGACCAGGGCTCAAACTCGTGTCCCCTGCATTGGCAGGTGGATTCTTGACCACTGTGCCACCAGGGAAGTCCCAATTATTGTACTTTTTAACTCCAGGATTTTCATTTAGTTTTTAGTTTCTCTTTATCAATAGTCTCTATTCAGCAAGACATTGTCTTCATACTTTATTTCTTTAAGCATGGTTTCCTTTAGTTCTTAGAACATATAATGGCTACTTTGACATCTTTAATTTGACATCTGGTTGCTTTCATAGGCAGTTTCTGTTTCTACTTTTTGCTTGCATATGGGTCATGGGTTCCTGGTTCTTGGCACGTCTTGTGATGTTGAAAACTGGACCTTTTAGGTAATATAGCAACTCAGGATACAGATTCCTCTTTCCCCTCTCCTGGACTTGTGTTTGCTTTTGTGACTTGACTAGGCTATATTAGTGATGTCTATTTCACCTGCAGCATGAAGCCTTTGATATTGCTTCTCAGAGAGTGCAGCCTTGGTCATGCACATAGTCCCCCTGGGATGACAGTGGTTTTAGCAGGGCTCTGTTTGTCTTTTGTCCTGATCTCTTAGTTGTCTGCTTCATTTGGTATTACACCACTCTTTTTTTTTGGCTGTGCCATGTGGCATGTGGGATCTTAGTTCCCCAACCAGGGATCGAACCGATACCCCCTGCAGTGGCACTGTGGAGTCTTTTTTTTTTTTTAATGTTATTTATTTATTTATTTATTTATTTTTGGCTGTGTTGGGTCTTCGTTGCTGCGCGCGGGCTTTCTCTAGTTGTGGCGAGCGGGGGCTACTCTTCGTTGCGGTGCACGGGCTTCTCATTGCGGTGGCTTGTCTTGCTGCGGAGCATGGGCTCTAGGTGCGCAGGCTTCAATAGTTGTGGCACGCGGGCTCTAGAGCACAGGCTCAGTAGCTGTGGCGCATAGGCTTAGTTGTTCCGAGGCATGTGGGATCTTCCCGGACCAGGGCACGAACCCATGTTCCCTGCATTGGCAGGTGGATTCTTAACCGCTGCGCCACCAGGGAAGCCCTAGCTCATTATTCTTTTTTTTTTTTTAATGTGTTTTTTTTTTTAAATTTATCTATTTTTGGCTGTGTTGGGTCTTCGTTGCTGCACGCGGGCTTTCTCTAGTTGCGGCGAGTGGGGGTTACTCTTCGTTGCGGTGTGCGGGCTTCTCGTTGCGGTGGCTTCTCTTGTCACGGAGCACGGGCTCTAGAGCGCAGGCTCAGTAGTTGTGGCGCGTGGGCTTAGTTGCTCCATGGCATGTGGGATCTTCCCGGACCAGGGCTCGAACCCGTGTCCCCTGCATTGGCAGGCGGATTCTTAACCACTGCACCACCAGAGAAGACCCCTAGCTCATTATTCTTAAGAGGAGCTGTCTTTAGGAGTACCTTTAGGCTTGAACTTTCCTACACACTTTTCAAATAAGGTCCGTTCCTTTGGGAAGTGCTTTGAAACTTTTTCTTATGGACTGCCTCTCCCTCCTGGGCAAAATGAGCCACTGCTCTGGGTGCTGGGCACAAGGAGAAGACCAGCTTGCTTTCCCAGGGTGGAACCTATGCCCTGTGAGTGAGCTGGGGTGAGCGTGGTTGGAGTCCCAGAATTCTTGGGCTGCTGTTCCTGGGATGGAGTCAGGACGGGGTGGGTAGACACTGGGTAGAGGAAGGGAACCCCAAATCTCTCAGCCACACTCACCAGGAATTTAAATTTAGCCTCTTTGGCTTGGAGTTGGAGGGGATGGAAAATGCTGGCAGCTTACCCCTTCCAGCGAGATATGGTAAACCTTGATTGGGAGCTGAGGAGAGGGAGCCCTGACTTCTTGGCCATATTTGCCTGAAGTGGGACTTTCATCAAACTGAGCTGAAGTGGAGGGACACATGGGGGAGGGAGATGGTGGTGGTCCAATTGCCACAGACTCTCAATTCTCTTACCAAGTTTTACTAGATTTTCTTGAATGAATGTTTCCTTGTTTGGTGCATGCCCTTAGAAGAATTTCCAGAGACTTTGAATAGTGTTTTATGGTTTCCACCAGCTTTGTTTTGCTAGGAAGTGGTCCATGGAGTTCTTCACACTGACATCCCGAAGTGGAACCAGGTTAATTATTACTTACATAACAACTACATCAGTCCTGGGGCAGCTCCATGAGAAGCAGTTGGAAAAACCTCCCACACAAGTGGCTGCACATTCCATAGGTGTGGGAGTGAGAAAAATTGATTTTCCCTGCTTATACACAGAAGTTAATTGCCCCTCCTTCCCTTCCTGAAAGGAGAAAAACCTTTGCTATTTGGAGACAGGATGGAAAGCACTCTGGGTTCTCTAACTTTTTGCAATGTAAACACATCTTTCCAGGAGTCAGATAAGCTCCAGTTTTTTGACCTAGAGATGTCTCCAAGGTCCTGGGCCTCATTTTCCCTTGAAATATAAACACATACCTCCAGAGTTGGGTGAGTCCGTGGAGTTCACTGTCTACATAGTTGCAAATTAATTTTCTAAGACTTGCTCTTAGCCCAGGATCCCAAGTTTTCAGAAAATTTATTTAAAAAACTCCAACTCTGCAGAAACACAAAACTATTTTCTCTCTACCCCACGTTTCCACCTCTGGTGTTTCTCCAGAGTTGGCTACTGGTAAATTGTCCCATACCATGCCACTCCATTGGTCATTTTGTTTTAATCTGACCAGTGGGAGCTAGGACTAAATCCATTGGGTTTGTCTTATATAACTTTATTTTTGGCTGTGTTGGGTCTTCGTTGCTGTGCGCGGCCTTTCTCTACTTGTGGCGAGCGGGGGCTACTCTTCGTTGCGGTGCGCGGGCTTCTCATTGCGGTGGCGTCCACTGCACCACCGGGGAAGTCCCTGGGTTTGTCTTAAACAGCACTTACCCAGCAGGACTCCCAAGGGAAGAATGAGGTCAGTCCCATTGTATTGGTCTTAGTTTCAGCCTCCAAGGCTCCTCCTGGTTTTAGTCAGTTGAATGCATCTCATTTACCATAAAGGTCTACCTTAGAATGTGTGGTGGCTTCCTCAGGTTTCTGTACTAACGTTGCCTACCTGGCCCGAGGCACACACCCAGGTAGAGCAGGATATATTAATACTTACCACAGACTTTGCCATGACCTGCAAGAAAGAAATCTGTGGCAAATTCTGTCATCCGTATAACTGGCCCCCGTGAGTTGCAGCTGCCCTGAATGCCTTTGAGGCTGAGGCAGGGTCATGAATCACATCAGCTAAAGTGAGGATAAATTTCATACCATTTTTCTAACGGAACAACTCACATTGGAGGTAAGCTTCCCACAGAGTACATATCTGAGGGCTACTTGGTCTACCTGGGGTATTTCCTTAAAGAGCATCTTTTGTGGGTTTTTTTTGGCCACATGGCATGTGGGAACTTAGTTCCTCGAACAGGGATCAAACCCACGCCCTCTGCATTGGAAAGGAGGAGTCTTAACCACTGGACCTCCAGGGAAGTCCCTGGGGTATTTCCTTAAACCCTTGAAAGTTTCTGATAACCATCTCCAAATGTAAGTCAGTGTTTTTACCAGAGATAAGTTAATGCCTGCATTTCATGCATACAGCCCAAGAGGGCACACATGGCACCCCTGGAAACAAAGAGTTTACAATTATTAGGGCCCCCAAGTGAGACTATACATCAGTTAGGCAGCACAAGTGGGCAGGATGCCTACTGGGGCCTCCGACCTCCCACCAGTTGATAAGTTTGGGCACTCTGCACTTCAGCCCAAATAATTCAGCTCAGTTCAGTTTTCAGTGCAGTTTCAAGCAGTCCTGCTTGCTCATGCCACCAGTGCATCTGTTCCTGCGGTGCAGGTGACATCTGGAGGTGTTCTTCACGTAAGCACAGGAGCCGGGCCCGTCCCCTCCTGTCTGGTCAGTGTCAGGCAGCGGTCAGCTGGAATTTGGGAGTGTTCATAGCAGCAAGGAGGGTGGGTAGGAAGGGGGGCGCAGGGCAGCTGGTCGGGAGAGCAGCGAGGGGCGGCCTCCTTCCGGGAGGAGGGCTCCAGGAGCAGATTCTGAAAAACAGAGATTGGTAATCCCTGCCCCCACCCTGCATCTCCCCGGGTCTGAAGTTTTCCCTTCCCTTGCTTTTTTTTTTTTTTTTCCCTTCCATTGTTACAAAATCTGTGTGTCTCATTACTGTAATTTCACAGGTTTCTTCCATCCTCCTCCTCTCTCACCCAGACCTTTCCTCCAGGAGGGTGGGTGCAAGAGAGGCAGAAAGCCTCCCCACAGAACGTTTTCACACAATTTAAACAGACTTAATTATTAAATCTAAATCTCCTAAGACCCTTTTCAGGCAAGCTGATCTGGGGTTATTGTTAGGGGACAGGGAAGAAGATACATTATGTCCAGAAGAATGGTCGGGGCAGAATTTTGAATTAAAAAAATTTTTGAAATAGATCTATACGGCCCCTGCCCTTAGAGGGAGGATCAGCCCTCCCTGGTGAAGGCTGCATTGAAGAGTCAAGCTGCCGTACTGAGGTGTAAGGTGAAAGGTGAGTCAGACCGGCAGCTGATTGGTAGTGACCACTGCCCGAACCAGAAAAGGCACAAATCACCCCGACAGCAAAAATCAGAAAGACCGAACCCAAAAAGCCAACAGCAGTGAGATCTTCCCAAGGGGGTGGATGGGCCACGCTTCTTGTGGTTTGACCTTCCTCGTCTTGCAGCTTCCCTAGGAGTCCCACCAGGAAAGAGTCAGGCTTTCCTGATCGGCAGTGACCTCTTCAGAGGACAGGCCTTTCCATAGGCTTCTGTGTGCTGTGCAGACAGGTCCACAAGCATTCATGGTCCATTTCCACAGCTCACAGCCCCACAAGAGGGTGTCTTTCTTTCAACAGTTTCAGAGTCCGAGTTCAGCTCACGGAGCAGGGAGACCACATTTCTTTTCAGCTTAGCAGAGCGTGAAACCACAACAGGCTTCATTCAGTGAGCCTGGCCCAGGCAATTGAGGGAAACCTTGTGAATCCATGATTCCCTCTGACCCCTCCCCAAACCAGCAGCTTTTCCTTGCTTGGGGCAGCAGAGGGGATAGCTGCCCCTTTCTTGTGCAAAGCTAAAACGCTGCTTGGCTAGCAGGGCTTTTCTTGCAAGGACTTTTTTTTAAAGCTCCTTTCACCTGTCAGTCACAGAGTTGACCCACAACTTCATGATACACAAATGGGTGATCTGATTTCCGCAAGAGCTCACGAGCAAGCTTAAAAGCCACTTTTCAAACAGGCATGTATCTAGGAACCATTAAGTGTACCTTAATCTGGAAACTGTCTCCCTTCTCCTACTCTCTTGGCGTACTCCCTTTCCTAAAGCAAACATCGTAGCCAAAATCCAGTACAGGGACTTGTTCTGTCTGCCACACCTAGAGTCCATTAAGATTTCAGACCTCCAATTTGATGGTAAGAAGCCAGCAGCTTTCTCCTCACTGCCAGAACCTCTGGGTTAAGAGGAGATGATCCCTCTCAAGCACTTATGACAAGCATATAACATCCAGATCAATTTCTGCCATACAGTTAGAGGCTGCGGCAAAGAAACCAATGCAAAGCCATTTTTAAACTCTTTTTTCCCCACTGCAAAGTTTTGCACAAAGTCCTAAACGTTAAAGTCAGCATTTACAGGGATAAAAGTCACAGCTGCAGGGAGAAGCTGTTTCCTCACAGCTAGTGGGGAATGCAGAAGGGAGGCAAACTGCAGGCTGCAGGGTGGCATTTTATTTATTTATTTATTTGGCTGCATTGGGTCTTAGTTATGGCACGCAGGCTCTTCGTTGCGGCGCGTGGGCTTCTCTCTAGCGCATGGGCTCTCTAGTTGTGGCGCACGGGCTTAGTTGCTCCGTGGCATGTGGGATCTTAGTTCCCCGACCAGGGCTCGAACCCTCATCCCCTGCATTGGAAGGCAGATTCTTAACCACTGGACCACCAGGGAAGTCCCAGGGTGGCATTTTAGAACAGTGCTCTCCTTTTGCCCCTTTGGCCTATGTGAGAAGGCTCCAGGACTTTTCTGCTCACTCACCGAGGTTTTGCTCTGTATTCCTCAGTATCTCCATTCACCCCATGTCCCGTGTCCCCTCCCCACATGGCTCCATGGTGCTGGTATCCAATAGAGCTCTCAATATTCCAGTCTCCCATCCACTCCCATCTCCCCCTGTGTAAAGGGACTCGTGTAGTGTCTTCTGAAACAGGAAGATCAGCTGGGGTAGAAAAGGAGCTAAGGATCGGAGGGGAGCAGAGAAGTGTCTTCAAGATAGCAATCCAGACCCTGTCCCTGCGGTACTGGGCCGCTTAGCTGTGTGGTCCTCCTAGACTTGCTCTGGCTGTGGAGCTAATTACCTCCCTCCTCTCCCCCTGTGGGAGAGAGCAGCCTAAGCTTCTCTTGTCCCACCTAGAGTCCACCTTTAAGAATTTCAGGGTCCAGTCAGAGGAGAGAGCAAAATCCCAAAGTGCCATTAGGCTGCCGTTTTTCAAGCCTATCTCCTAACACCCGGCTAACAAACTTCCTAATCCTTTCAACAGACCTGCTTCTGGTTCCCATGGATCTTCTTCAAATCCTGCTAACCAGCCTCAGGGCTCTCATCTATCTCTCCCAGTAAACCATGAGACACACAGGATCCCATCATCCTTGCTACCAGAATTGTTGGGCCTTTACTATTCATTTTTATTAATTTCACTCTCAATGCACGTAGATATTCTAGATCAGACAGGTTAGATATTATTTATGCAATAATTTAATAATAATAATATTATGTAAGTAATTATAACTGCATCAGTACCCCTTGCCCCAGTGCTTATCTGGGCGATGCGATGAAAGCCAGATGGAAAAATCTCCAGCAGGGGTGTCAGACACTACATGGGTGAGGGGTGGAGAAAAGTGAATTTTCTTTGCTTATGTGCAGGAGAAAGAGGCACCCGCTTCCTTCTCTCCCAGAAAGAGGGAGAAAAACCTTTGTTGCATGGAGACAGGATGGAAGGATCCTGGGTTCTTCCTCTAACCTTCTGGAATATAAATACATCTCTGCAGGAGCCAGAACAACCCTGGTGACTCCAGTTTTTATGACTTAGAGCTGACTCCAAGGTCTTGGGCCTCATTTTCCCTTGAAATGTAAACACACCATCAGAGTTAGGTAAATCTCTCTAGAGTCATCTCACTATACAGTTGTAAGTTAACCTTGCTGAGGATCCCAAGTTTTCAGCATCGTTTATCCAGAAAGCCCCAACTCTTCAAAGTCAGAGATGCAGCTTCTCTTGCTAACAGTTTGCTCCACTGGACCACGTTGGGAGCAGGAAGGATGCACCACTCCCAAGACCCAGCGGTTTGTGCCGCTCCAGGCAATTCCACAAGAACTGGCTTTGCTCTCCTGCCATGTGGGCTTCAGCACCATGCATTGGGCTGCCAGGCTAAAGCGTGAGGCGGCAGCGAGAAAGGGAGGAGGCAGCTTGGGCAAGAGGGTCGGTGAGTGAGCAGGCGTTGAGGAAACCTTCCGCATGTGGGTAGTGGGAGTACTTTGTGTGCAGCGCTCGGGGGAGAGGATATGTCTTGCGTAAATAGAGAACGTCAGTGTTAGATTCCTAAAAAGGAAGATGAGGGGGCTAGGGAAGCAATAAGCTAGGAAGCAAGTGTATTTAAAAGGTATGTTGATAAAAGCCACTTCCTCTGGAGAGAAGAGGGAGGAAGAATCTGTTCCTTCCAGAGGCTGGGGAGGGAGGGGCCGGCCTGATGCCAGGAGCTACAAATACCATCCCCCAGGACGCCTCCCTCTCCCAGGGGCCCAGGGGGACCCAGGAGGACCCGGGCTCGAGGTGGCATGTGCTACTGCTGGTAACTGGCTGAGCTCTGGCTCCCTCCTGTCCCCCTCCCACCCTCAGTCTCCTCCCCCTCTGATCAGAAAGCCCGAAGGGTCCAGAGGTCCTGAAAGTTGCCAGGAGCCTCCTGATTGGGGTCTTTGCTGGAGTGAGGTCCTGGATCCCTGGCCGATGGGTTGCGGAGGGGTGGGGCTTCCGGGGCTGGGAGCCGGGCACACACACACAAAAATAAATAAATAAAATCAAAAATAAAAGGTATGTTGGAGCCCCTTTTCTGGGCTGAAACCCAAGAGAGCGAGGAAGAGGGAGCATGTGCATTTGTTCTGCTTGGGGTTAGGGGGCCATGTCTGTATGGAAGGCAAAGGGGGGGTCGGGTAACCTCTGCAGATGGACCCTAGTGGCTTCTGCCTGGACAGCCTCACCACACAATGTGCACGAGGCCACACTCTTTCTCCCAGAACGTAATCTGAGAAACCGTCTGGCTGCCTTGGGTCAAAGGTGCAGTAATGGATGGCTTAGTGAGAAGTAGGTGGTCAGCTCCTAGAAGCAGTGACCAGATGACCCTCACATGTAAAGATCATAGTGAGCAAGACCTACGGCCTCTTTTAAGATTTCTCAGGGTGGTGGCCTTTACATTTCATTCCTAAGGCAATGACCTTGTAGAAATATGCTAAAGTCCTGCTGAAGTACAGTCCCATCTGCCCAGATGTAAGATGAAGCTTTCCTGTGCTGAAGAAAAGGAAATTCACAATCTTAAAATCAAAAAGTTTATGTCTTTTAAAGTTTCTAACAGCCTGGAAATGCTTCTTAGTAGAATACATTTATGTGAGTTGTATCCCCGGAGTGGCTTTTATCTTTTAAAAGTTAATATTTCAGGGGGCCAAAAGATAGTCTGTAGTCAACTTGAAAGCAGGTGGAGCATAGCAGACAGTCTGGGAGAAGTGAAAGAGAGTGTTGATGCAGAAACTCAATGATGCTTTCCAGATTTGGTGGGAGAGAGGGTGGCTGACCCAGGCAGAGCAGCCTGCTGGGGGGCCTGGCGAAGCACCTGTGGACCCTGATAAGCCTCCCTGGATTCTGGGCAGATCCTTTTCATTTTTCTGGGTCACCCAACCCTCACCTCCTTCAGTAGGAGAGGAGCAGGTAAGGCTGCGGTGTTTGTGATGCTTTTTTGTAACGTGTGTGTGGGGGGTAGAAGGTAGCATGGTGTGTATTTATCTCATGTTGCAAAGTAGAGCCCTGTCCCAGCTCCCTTCACACCACAGAATCCAGTCCTCTTTGGAGCGGGAGGCCTCTGCTGGGCTTAATCCACCACCACGCGGACCCAGATGCAGAGACTTGGGGCCTGGGTGGGTCCAGGCACTTTCAGGAGTGAAGACAACTTTTCTTCAACAAATGACAGGGATTACTCACCCCTCAAATATAAGTGGGGGTTATTCATTATTTGCCTCTTTAAATCTTGAGTTAATCTTACATTGATGTTAACGGTGATTTTTTTTTTTAATGAATTTATTTATTTACTTTTGGCTGCATTGGGTCTTCGTTGCGGTGCGTGGGCTTCTCATTGCAGTGGCTTCTCTTGTTGTGGAGCACGGGCTCTAGGCGCACGGGCTTCAGTAGTTGTGGCACGTGGGCTCAATAGTTGTGGCTCGCGGGCTCTAAAGCACAGGCTCAGTAGTTGTGGTGCATGGGCTTAGTTGCTCCGCTGCATGTGGGATCTTCCTGGACCAGGGCTCGAACCCATGTCCCCTGCACTGGCAGGCAGATTCTTAACCACTGCACCACCGGGGAAGTCCTAACGGTGATATTGACTTACTGGATCTATTTCACAAGACTTCCTTTCGGGAGAGATTGAAAGGCATCCCGTTCTTAGGGCTATAACTGTAGATACCCATTTTGAGATCGAGCTGTAACAGCTGTGACAGTTCTTATCTTCCTCTCTGTGATTTCTACATGCAAAAAGGATATCCTTTCTCATCTAGAGGAGAGTGCCACTGTAACCTTTTTAGTACAGATTTCCCCAGTTAAAAATTAGCAAAACTAGCTAAAGCTTCTGCTTCTCTTTCTTCTCATGGCATGCCCCTGACCTGACGTGATAAGGGAAAAGCAGCAGGGGCCCTGACACCTTTTTCTGTAAATATCCATCAGTGTGACATTCTAGCTTCACAGCAGTTAAGCTGTTGAAATAAAAGCATCCGTCTGGTATAAAATCCAGAAGCTTAGTCAGGCCCTTGGCAAGACAAACATTTTGCACACAGCAGAAAATATGAGGAGGAGATGAATGTCTCTCTCAATACTTGACTAAGTATATTGGTTAGACATGTGTTGCAGATTATAGAAAACCCTCTAGAAATAGCATGAACAAATAAGGGGTAGATTTGCGTCATCACAAGAAGTTTGGAGGTAGGCAGCCCCCGGGGGCCAGCACAGTCGCTCAGCAAGGCTGTCAGACACCAGGGCTCGCTCTTTCTTTCTGCTTTGACTTCCTTAGTGGGTGGTCTTTTGACATCATGCTTGTCACCTCATGGTCACAAGGTGGCTGCAATCTCTTCAGAATCCAGGCTGGAAGAAAGAGTCAAGAATGAAAAGGTAAAAATACGAGGGAAGGGCCTTTTCTTCATGAGGCCTCTTCTTCTGGCACTGGTAGCTGGCTGCCTGTATCTCGTTGACCACCATGATGATGTCACATGCCCACTAGTTTTAAGTGAGGCTGGGAAATTAAGTAGTATGCTTTCCTGCCTCTGCACTAGAGGAAGGCAAAGAAAAAGATGACTGGGAATGTGGGTTGAATGTGCCAACCTACAGTTTCTGCCACAAGGGGTCACAGTAAAGTACTACTGAATGGAAGAAAACAGGGCTAGCTGTAGGCCTTACCTACATAAATTGTTTTCTCCCAGGTGGGGAGAAGGTCATGGTCAGGACTGGTGTCTGATCAAATAGGCTATGGAAGTTGGGAAAAGAAGAGTCAGGATTGGCTAAGAAATCCATCCATGTGCAGAACTAGCACCCTACAAGAAGCTCTCCAAGTACTAATAATGACATGGAACGAGGGACGATCAACTTTAATATCCCTAATTTGGGAAGAGATGTTAAAGAGTGCTAATATCGGTAGGACTGATGTGTGTCAAATCTTATTCCAGGTACTTATGGATGTTTTCCCACAATAACATTTGAACCAAATGCTGTTGTTCATGTTGAACAGTCACTAGTGAATACTCGAAGAGGGTACACAGTCAGTAAGTGGAAGTGGAGGGTTTGAGCCCAGGTCTGCCCGACCAATTCCAGGACTCTCTTTCTTATCCCATGTGGCCTTAGGTACCCCGAGGCCCCACAGGGACAAGTCTGGTTCATCTTCCTTATGATGGTTGTGCCCAGGCATCCACGAACTTCTGAGTGGGACCAGGAATACTGAGTCCCAGTCCTACCAATTATAGCCCTCATACTGGGTTACAATTGCCTCCAACCACTGCTCTTCCTCTAGAACGGGAGCCCCCCCTGAGGGGGAGGACTGTGTCATGTTCACTGTCGTATCCCCACTAACTGGCATAGAGTAGGTGCTCAATAAATATTTGCTGGATAAGGAATGATTGAAGGACTGTGCCATTACAGTATCTGTATTATGAGTGCCTGATGCTACGCTGTGGTAGCCACTCGTTAAATTTTCCTTAAGTGGTCCATGTAGGAAGGAGACTGTATCTCCAACTGACGGGATTAGAGAGCAATTCATGGGAGAGTCAGTCAGCACTGAGCCTGTCTTCGTGACACGAGTTTGAAACACTGAGGTGCGGGGAAGAGTGCTTTAGGTGGACGAAGTGGGGACAAGGTCGTAGAGATGGGAAAGTACAGACTATTCAGGGAGAGGCCAGTCTGAATGGAGAGAAGTCACAGCTGAAGGGTAATAATAGGTATCGGAGAAAAGGGATTGTTGCCAAATATGACTGGGAAACATTGGGTTAAATAAGCTAGGTTTTCTGTTACAATTCTCAGAGCCTTTAACAATGCCGCTGTGACTCCAAGCCTCATTTCTCAAACATTTGGCCTTTGGGGCCCTTTTCTTGCAGAGCATTTCATGGAATGAATTTTGCACAGAACGCATTTTAGGAAATGTTGATCTAGTTCAGCTCCACATTTATAGACAAGGAAACTGAGACCCGGAGAGGAGAGGTGGCTTATTCAGAGCCACATAGCAGAACTTGGATTAGAACCCGGATCAGATCACTTGACCTCCAGTATAATGCTCATTTGTAATGTGAAGACTATGTGTATATAAAGGACAGCTTCTTCCTTACAGGGAACTTTTATTTATCTGTTATTCAAACAACAACCTTGGTGCTAAAATTTCCCCCAGTTTTGTACAGTGGTATTTTATATTCATCACCATGATGCTGAGCAGAGATGAGAGCTGCTGTCATTGCCTGTGCAGCCTCCAGAATCTTGGGAAGAAGGTTCGTCTTAAATCAGCCCCATGTTTGCCTGGAGGGCAAAGAAAAGATGCTTTTTCTGTACAGCCATTTTTAAGGGGATACAGGGACTGCAGAAGTTTACAACCTGTGCTTCTCTCCTCAGCTTTTTCTTGTCCCCAGCCTGCTGTGGTAGGCAGAATGGGCCCCCAAAGATGTCCACATCCGAATCCCTGGAACCTAATATGTTACCTAATATGGCAAAAGGGACTTTGCAGATGTAATTAGGTTATGGACTTTAGGGAGATTATCCTGGATTATATGGGTAGGCCCAATCTAATCACATGAGCCCTTAAAAGCAGAGAACTTTCTCTGGCTGGAAGCAGAAGCAAAGCAACAGAAGGGCAAGTCAGAGAGAAATGAAGTATGAAAAAGACTCCATGCTGTCTTGAAGATGAAGGGGGCAACATGACAAGAAATGCCGGTGGCTTTAAGTTGCTGAGAGAGGCGCCATCAAAGGAACAGGGACCCCAGTCCTCAGTCCTACAACCACGAGGAACTGAATTCTGCCAAAAACCTGAATAAGCATGGAAGCAGATTCTCCCCTCCAATCAGAGCCTAGGCCCTGAGTCCCGGAGCAGAGGAACCAGTGGAGCCCATCAGACTTCTGACCTCTAGGCTGTGAGATAATAAATTTATGTTGTTTTAAGCCGCTTGTTTATTTTGACAGCCTTAGAAAACTAACACACCTGAGTAAAGTCATTAACATATCCAAAGTGGAAGCTGTGAAGGGAATAGAGGTTAGGAAGGGGCACCACTGGGCTGAGGGCTTTGGGGCTGTGTGTGAATTAGTTTTTAGCATTTTAAAAAAGATCAGTTGATTTGAGTCATTCACATCCTCCCCTCCCAGCCAGGCATCCCTGTATCTCTCTGGGAAGAGGCTGCTGGAGGCTCAAAGGGCTCTCTGATAGGGCCAACTACGTGTCTTTTCAAGCATATCTATGCGCTGTGACAACCAGATTCTGAGGTCTCCTTCATAAATGGCCCAAGACCTTTGCAACTCAACTGCTGGCCAATATTAGTGGATATATCACTTGAAATAAAGGGGCCTCTCATTTACTAATCCTGACAGGTTGAAGTGCTGTTATTAAAGATAGCACTAAGGGCTCCTGCTGGTGAACAGCCCAGCCTTCTCTGGGAAGCCTGTAGCTTTTCAACAGAGGGCATTTCCCAGAAGGGGAGCCATTTGTCTGGGGCTCCAAAATAAACATCACCATGCTGGAGAAGGAATTTCAGCTTCCATGGTAGATAACCCGACTACCCTTAGATCTACAGCCAGCTTCTGAGTCTTGGTACTCTTTTGTTTCTAAATGTGGAGGAAAGTGTTTGCATTCTTTTATTTTACTAAAATAAAAGGGAGACATGGAGAGGGGCTTGGCTTTGCTGGCCTGAAACCTTTCTTCTTTTTGTTCCCATTTTGTTTGATATTCTGAACCTATTTAAGGTTTTAACACAATAGGTCTAATTATTTAAAGTCATGGAAATTTTTGCACAGCATCTAATCTCGGATGAGACACATTGTTACAGAGTACTTTTCATTTTTTAAAAGCTCAGGATTAATTTTAATGTTAAAGAAATTTGGAAATTCTGTACTGGATAAAAGTGCAGTTTAAAATCAGGGAAGTTTCTTGGATTACTTAGGACAAAACATCCTTTTCTATTAAACTTGACTGTATCTGCAGGCTGTTTTATTCATGCTCTATTGTCATCTCTAAAGCGCGTAGAAGATGCTTTTCCCACAGTGTGATTCAATACAGGCGCCCAAAAAGATGCTCTCAGATTTCATGTGTCTGGGTAATTAGCTGAGTTTGAACGGCTCAGTTAAACCATTTGAAGGTCAATAATGCATGAATTTCTGGCAGACTGCCTAGAAGAGTCCATAAACACACTTGTGTAGGGACTAAACATGTTTATTTTGTGTTTTAAATATGAAATAATGTTAGGATTAGTTTTGCCTAGAATTTAATTTGATGGCAGATTCATGTTTTAGTGTGACACAGGAAAGTTCTGATGTGAATCCTGTCCAAATTTCCAGAGAAATATTTCCTCTCTTTTGCATATTTGGTAGCACAGTTTCTTATGGACCTTAAAATCAAATTCAAGCACCCCAAATTAAAATGTCAGAGTTTAGATTCCATGAGGAGGCCCTCTTGGAATTTGTTTAGGTGCCTTAATTAAAAGCATAAGATAAATGTAAATACTGCACGGTAGTTAATTTTTTTCCCCTAAAGATAAAGTGTTTATGAAAAACTAATTTTGTCCCTAAAATTTAACTAGAGCATTCAGATATGAAAATAAATACATTCGATTTTGATACAGATGCTTTTACTTCAGAGATTTTTTTCAGTGAACAAAGCAAATGCAGGTTTGGGACCAGCAGCTTGTATCTTGATTTTGGTTCTGCCTTTTTCACTTGGAAAGTGCAAAGTTTAGGCTTGTTTTAAGTTTATTAAAACTTCCAACTGATTATCTGTAACTGGCAGATTTAGGAGTCCTGTGTCCCTGGTTGAAGACTTCTCCAGTACTGTAGCTCCTGGGGAGGGTTTGCTTGTTCTACTCCAGCTGCCTTATCTGGGTCTGGTGAAAGGCAATCTTGCTGTGTCCATATTTGTCATGAATGTACCTCTTGCTATTTTTACACTGGGGCATGAGTATTCATGCCTCGTGAATTGTCCAGGAAATAGCTCTTTCAGCCACTTTGCTGTTAGAAAACAGCCAGGAGAGGGTATTCTAGAGGCCTTCAAGCTGAGGCCTATGGTGGAGGCCTTTGTGTCCTGACATTAAGAAACCACCTCCTTGTCAGAATTTTGATGAGGTTTTTGATTGCAGTGGATTTTATTGCTGAGCTATTGTCACCAACTCCAGGAACAAGCCACACTCCCAGGGTTCTGCTTCTAATGGCCAGGGGCTTTCTAGACCACTGTCATTAGGCACCAGGGAGCAGGAATTGATTGCCTGGGGTTATATGAATTTATGTCCATCACACAGGAAGCTGATTCTAGTCACAGTTTTAGGATCCCAAGCCATAAGGAGCCTGCTCCAGACTTTACTGGATGTCACCTGCTTTTATTTGTTTGTTTGTTTGTTTGTTTGTTTATTTATTTTTGGCTGTGTTGGGTCTTCGTCTCTGTGCGAGGACTTTCTCAAGTTGCGGCGAGCAGGGGCCACTCTGCATCGCGGTGCGCGGGCCTCTCACCGTCGCGGCCCCTCCTGTTGCGGACGGAGCACAGGCTCCAGACGCGCAGGCTCAGTAGTTGTGGCTCACGGGCCCAGTCGCTCCGCGGCATGTGGGATCTTCCCAGACCAGGGCTCGAACCCGTGTCCCCTGCATTGGCAGGCGGATGCTCAAGCACTGCGCCACCAGGGAAGCCCTGTCATCTGCTTCTGATAGTTGAGAGCTCCATATTTTCACTTTATCTACATGCTACGTACATTTAATTTGCCTTGCATTTTTTTCTTCCCTAAAAAAGTGGACTTTTAAAGAATAATTGTTTTAAAACTCATAATTTGCCTCATTATTGTAACTCGGAAATGTTCTTTTTATATGCCAACTAAATCCTTTGGGAATACAACAAGGTGGCAATAAAAATGTCCTTTGCAGAAAAGGTAGCATTAAATGTAGCAGGTGCTAATCTGTGTGGTTCTACTTCGTTGGTTATTTTTTGTGAAACCAGCCTTTCGACTAAACACTTTTCCCACTTCCGCAGCACCCAAGACTACAAGGCTGTGTAAACAGAGAGAACATTGTTGTGAGCTGTTTACTCTGGCCCACAGGCTCTCCTAGCCTTCTGATCCCTGCTCCAGCTCAGGGGTCAGAGGTCCACAGCAGGCCTGGACTTAAGGGTGCCTTCAGTTACTCTGAGGTAGCTGAGGGTAAAGCCAAAGGGCTGGCCTTCTCTTATTGTGAAATCTAATTACATTTATAAGAGGGGTCTTCTACACAGGAAGTTACTTTTTGATGGAAAACTCTGTAAGAGTCATTGCATTCCAGAAACCCAAGTGCAAGAGTAAGTGAAGCAAACTGTGGCTGCAGCTGGAAAATGATTCCTGCATCTGTCACAAATGTTCCTGTGTCAGGGTTCACTCTGCTTTCCTGCACAAAAAACTCTTGATGATTTATGCACCTGAAGACGTATCTTAGCAACAGCTGTGAAGGAAATGTACTGAGAAACTTTCTCTAGCCTTTGTCTAGAGGGAGCTCCAAAGCAGAGGTTACATGCGATTTAACATGTTCTCTAAAAGGCAGTTGACATATAATTGTATTAGTTTTAAAAAGAAAAAGGCAGGGACTTCCCTGGTGGCGCAGTGGTTAAGAATCCGCCTGCCAATGCAGGGGACACGGGTTTGAGCCCTGGTCCAAGAAGATCCCACGTGCCGCGGAGCAACTAAGCCCGTGCGCCACAGCTACTGAGCCTGCTACTAAGCTTAAGGATTGAACTAGAAAATGGGCTGTTTTAGGTCTGACCCAAAGGCAGAGTGGGTCTAGACCCCTTACTGGACCCTAGTACAGCTTCCTTGTTTCATTTGCACAGAAATGGGCAGCCACTGGCAGGGGGCACAGCAGGGACGTCAGACATGTACTGACTTTCTAGCCACTCATCTCTTTATGTTAATGTCTCTGTTCCACACACACCCCCGGCCACCCCCCCCCCCCCCCGAACCCCGGGCTGCACACCAATCTCAAAGTTCAAAGTGACTGGGTTTATTAGGCCAGGTATGCGGTGAGGCTTGAGCGTGTATTGTGTGGTTGAGCAAATCCTTTTTAGGTTTTGCTCTCTACTTCTCCAATACTCTAGCCCTTATCTTTCTAGGAGAGAAGAACTTTTCCCTCCTTTTTGAATTAAGGACTTCTAAGTCCATATGAAGTGGGGCAGGTAATCAATTTAAGATCACATACAAGAATAAAGTCACTTAGACTGTCTTGGAAGATGGGGAAGAGAGTTATATAAGTTTGTTATAAATTAAACACATAGAGTTATGTTTAAGAAGCATAAAAATACGTGAAATTGTACTTTAATTCTATATTTTGTCAGGTTGAGGAGGGAGATGAAAGAGAAGAAAGTAAATCTCAGATGCGGAGGGTAAAAAGAAAAGCAAAGAGGGAATGAAGATAGGGAGAAAGGCTTATTACCCTTAGCTCAGAGGTGGAGTTTCCAGGAGGATTTTGAGTTTTAGGTCAGTTAATGTTCCCCTTGGACATTAAGTTTCATAGCATCATCCCTTATCACCGCCCTTTGAAATGCTAATTGATTAGTCATTCATGCTAGTTTCTCAGAATGCTGTAGGTATCTTAGCATCACCCAATGGGACAGCAGCAAGCAGGCCAAGAGGAGATCCTTCCCTTGGCTGACAAAGCAGACAGCAGTTCTGCCCTGTGTTGTGACCGTCCAAGGTCAAAAATGCCCCAGCCTGCCAAATAGAGAAGCTTAAGTAAAGACGGGCACAAACCAGCATGATCTTTGAAAGCAAACTGCTGATCAGTTTCCTGATGGCAGTCCTTTATCCTTCATGCAGATACAAGAAGTACTGTGAGCCACTTACCAGCTTTGGCTACAACCCTTTACCCCTGGCCAGTCCTCATCACCTTCCTTCCTCCTTAACAGCCAGTGCAATGTATTGGTTTCCTCACTGTCACAGGAGAGTCAAATGCAGGGTATAGCCAAGTTTTCTAAATTCTTTGGCTTGCCTCTGGCTACAGTTGTTGACTCCCATGCAGCCCCAGGACCATATTTATTTGTTCAATGGTTAGCTACTTTAACACTGCTGTCATTAACACCCTAACGTCTCCAAAGAGCGGTCCTCAGACCTGCAGCATGAACATCACCTGGGAGGTTGTTAGAAATGCAGAATCATAGGCTCATTTTCAGATCTTCTGAGTCAGAATCTGCACACTACCACAATCGCCCGGTGATTCTCACATGCACATTAAAGTTTTAGCCCTGCTGGCCTCCCTGACGCCCATCTTTTCAATTCCAGATTGCTTCATCTGCCAGAAACCACACTTAAGTGACCTTGAGACTCAGGGCTCCTTCATAATCTTTGTGTTCATTTAAAAATTTCCTAGGGTTCTCTGAGAATGACCCCTCAAACTCCCTTTCTACTCTTCACCTCCTCATTCCCATTTTTTCTCCTCCCATTGCTATTTTCTTTCTCCCTGTCTAACTTTACAGAGATCAGATGACTTTGCTGTGCTAATATTTTTTTCCTTCTATGCCTCAATATATTTCTGGTCTTCTGCCACCCTCTATTTTCTCAAGTTTCAGATGAAGTTATATCCTTCTCATTCCTAACGATAGTTCTTTTACCAGTGCCTTTTATTTATTTTTTAATTAATTAATTAATTAACTTTTGGCTGAGTTGGGTCTTCGTTGCTGCACTCGGGCTTTCTCTAGTTGCGGCGAGCAGAGCAGGGGCTACTCTTCGTTGCAGTGCACGGGCTCCTCATTGCGGTGGCTTCTCTTGTTGCGGAGCACGGGCTCTAGGCACGCGGGCTCAGTAGTTGTGGCGCACGGGCTTAGTTGCTCCGCGGCACGTGGGATCTTCCTGGTCCAGGGCTCGAACCCATGTCCCCCTGCATTGGCAGGTGGATTCTTAACCACTGTGCCACCAGGGAAGTCCCTACCTGTTCCTTTTATACACTTTCCTTTTCCCTTCCTTTAGGATCTTGCTGTCTTACTGGTCTTCCTTCTCACAGAATCATTTCCATCATCTCCACTAAACCCTTCCTTTTTGTATCCAAATTTGCAAACATGTTCTTTTAAGAAAATCACAGCATACACATTCACATTCACTTGATCCTACTTTTTTCTAGTTTGTGTTCTGTTTCTCCTCTTTCACAATCAGATTTTTCCAACAAATGGTCTAGAACCATGGTTTACAATTGGGGCAGTTTTGACCCCCAACCCCTTCCTTTCAGGGACATTTGGCAGTATCTGGAGACATTTTTGGTTGCTGCAACTGTGGGAGATGTTCCTGGCATCTGGAGGCCAAGGATGCTACTGAACATCGTGCAGTGCACAAGACAGCCCTCACAACAAATAATTCTCTGGCTATGGGGACCAACCATCCCGGGTTGCCTTCAACTTTCTGGTTATAGCACTGAAAATCCTGTGTCCCAGGAAACCCCTCATTCCTGGGCATACTGGGAGGGTTGGTCACCCTATATCTGGCCCCAAACGTCACAAGTACCAAAGAGGACAAACCCTGCTCTAGAAGGAAGACCCATTTTGTTCACTTTTTTCTCACCAACTCCCTTCCCTTCAATCTGACTTTTTTTTTTTTTTTTGACTGCACACCACGTGGCTTGTGGGATCTTAGTTCCCCGACCAGGGATTGAACCCGCACCCTCGGCAGTGAAAGCACAGAGTCCTAACCACTGGACCGCCAGGGAATTCCCCAATCTGATATTTAATTCCTGTTCCTTCCCATGAAAACAGTTCTCTTGAAAGTCACCAATGGTCACCTTGTTCCAGTCAAGTAATCCAATTGCCTCTTCTCCCCTCAACCTTTTTGATCTCTTTCAAGCATTTGACACTGTTAATTTGCTCTTCATTTTTAAAAATATTTTTTATTATTTATTTGGCTGCGCTGACTCCTAGTTGTGGCACGTGGGACCTTCGTTGCAGCGTGTAGGGTCTTTAGTTGTAGCATGCAAACTCTTAGTTGCGGCATGCATGTGGGATCTAGTTCCCTGACCAGTGATTGAACCCGGGCCCCCTGCATTGGGACCACAGAGTCTTAACCACTGGACCACCAGGGAAATCCCTGCTATTCGTTTTGAAGTCTTTTTTCCTCATAATCTTGCTTCTCTCCCTCCTACCCTCATCACCATGCCATCTCTCTTTTGTGGGTTCCTATTTCTACTACATCTTAAACGTAGGTAGTCTCTCAGTTAAGTGTTCCTTGGCTCTCTTCTTTACTCTCCTAATAAAAGAATTAATTTCACTGCTTATCTTTTTTTATTTTTTGGCTGTGCTGTGCAGCTTGTGATCTTAGTTCTCCGACCAGGGTTTGAACCTGGGCCCTCGGCAGTGAGAGCATGGAGTCCTAACCACTGGACTACCAGGGAATTACCTAATTTCACTCCTTATCTTCAGCTCTCATCTTTATTGGTTGATTCCCAAATCACTTTCCTGACTCCTAGTCCTTCATTTCCAATTAATTGAGGGGTTCCCTTGGATACCCAGCAGAATCTAAAACTCAACCTGATTAATGGCAGGTTAAGAACAATTTTTATATGTTGGCAAAGAGGAAAGATAATACAGTCTAGCTTCCATTTCCAGTCTCCTATTTTGGTCTGATATAACCCTTAAACTCTACCCAACCAGGATAACTCTCTCCATGCTCTTATATATCTTGTGATTCCCTCCTTCCATGATTTTGTTCCATGTATTCTTGAAAACTGGAAATCACTTCTGCCTTTTCCTTCTTCAAATCTTCCTAACCATTTCAATAAGGAAAGTGTGGAATGACAGAAATACTGGATTAGGAGTCAGAAGACCTATTTCTGTCACTTTACTTTCTTTTAGGATTGGGACAATTACTTGAACTTTCTATGGCTATATATATTGTAAATAAAGAAATAATAATCCTATCTGTGCCTATCTCAGGTAGCGAATATGAAAAAATGCTTTGAAAGATGGGAATTGCCATATAAGCGTTGTCTGACTTGAAGTCCAATAGCACTTTGAGCCTTTCATATAGAAACTTATTATCTCTTGCTTATAAAGTAGTGACAAATATTAGACTTCTTAAAAGTAGAGATCATAAACTAAGCCTTTTTCTTCTGTAGTTTCTATCATTGTGCATGTAATGTTAACAGATTGAGTAAAGACTGATGAAAGAAAAGCAGTTCCACCTGATATTCAGTCTTTATAACTTTTTGATTCACTAATTCCAAATATTTTATACTGTATCAAATTTATCACCCTTTTTTTTTTTTTTTTTCCAAATCTCCAATTTAGGTGATGTCTTTCCAGTGCAAATGAATCCAATAGCTCAATCTCAGTTTATACCTTTGGCTGAAGTTCTTTGCTGTGCTGTATCTGATATGAATGCCGCTCAGATTGTAGTAACACAGGAATCACTATTGGAACATTTGGTGAAACATTACCCAGGTAGAGTAACAAGTTTTTCTCTATTAGTTCATTGTATGTGTTTGGTTTCTATTTATAAATCGTCTTAAACACATAAACTGGGCAATATCTAATTTTTTTTCTATTATAGAACCTTGTATTAGAGCCCTGGTGGAAAAAGGTCTGCATCAGCAAGTTTATGAGTATTTCTTTTATTTTCCAGATGAACTTTTTCAAAAATAATGTTTATGGTAATAATTAAGTCAGACTCTGTAGAAAGGAGTGCAAAGGAAAAAATGAAGATTCAGTTTCTCCCCCGCCATCTTAGCTCTCCAACCAGGGATTAAACCCGTGCCCCCTGCAGTGGAAGCCCCCCTGCAGTGGAAGTGTGCGAGTCTTAACCATTGGACCACCAGGGAAGTCCCTGCCTCCTATTCTTAAATTGCCACTTCCCAGAGGTGACATCTTCTCTCGTTTATAGTTTCTCATGGACACTTTCATAAGTTGTATTTGAATATATGTATCCTTTTAAAATAAGTTGGACCATTCTATACATTCTCTCTGCACCTTTCCTTTTTTTAACTTAAAGACATGTTTTTGAGATCTTTCCGTATAAGCATATATCGATCTATCTCATTCTTTTCATAGCTGCATGATATCCCAGTGAATGAATGTAGAAGAGTATTTTTTATTTTTCCCATTATAAGATATGCTTATTGTAGAAAAATCCAGAAAATATAGAAAAGTAATCACTTATAGTACCACTACTCAAAGGAAACCAGTATTAACATATTGATGTATTTTCTTTCGGTGTTACACATTTTTAACATTGTTTTCATAATATGAATATAATTTTGAACCCTGCTATTCAGAAAGGGAATTTCTTTTAAAATTGTTACCTTCTCAGTTTGAAAAACCACCATAATCCAGATGTTAGGTAGTTTGCCCTCACCCAAGCACAGACTGTTTTTCATTTTCTCTTTAGATTCTTACTAAGGTTTAAGCCATGAGACTGTGGTTTTTGAAAACTTCCATGTTTGCTCTCAAGAAGGCTTTCCTTGGTCAAAATTTAAATTTATAATGAGGTTGTATAACTTGGTGTTTGTGTTTGAGTGAACAGCTTATTTTCTCTGCTTAACCGGTAACCTAGCCATATGTCTTTGTGTAGACGAAATTATATTCCTATTATTCAATTGAATTATGATGATTGTTAATGCTTCTTTGACATTTTAATTATATATATTAATTGTGTTACAATTAGCTCTGGGTTCATCAAGCAAATGTGTGGTCATTTCTGAGTTACTGATTTCACTCATTAAAATGTTTCTTATTCAGAACGTATCAGTGTAAAGTGCTTATTTGTTTTAGGCATCGCAATTCCATCTCAAGATATTCTCTATACCACTCTGGGAACTCTCATTAAAGAAAGGAAGATTTATCACACTGGAGAAGGATACTTCATAGTTACTCCTCAGACTTACTTCATTACAAATACAACCCCCCAAGAAAATAAGAGAATCCTATCAGATGAAAGTCCCTGGATGCCAACTTCCATTACCTACCTGGTGAACGTGGAAAGCTGTGCAGACTTAACCAAAGAAAATGCGACCCCCATATCCCATTGTCATTCTTGCCAGTGTTTCCATGATGTGTGCACTCAGGATATACAGAAACCACCAGCTGCTGCAGAAGTGACTAGAAAATGCCAGAAAGATCTTGGGGAATCCAAACCTTTGGTACAGAATCGAACAGTTTCAGTGTCTGAGGAGAATCACGTCTGTGACAGCGCCAAACCTTTACCATTCACAAAAGACAGAGAAAAAGCCAAGAAATTTGGCTTTAGCCTCTTCTGGCGCAGTATATCCAGAAAGGAGAAGTCCAGAACAGAGCACAGCAGTTTCTCTGCTCAGTTCCCACCAGAAGAATGGCCCGTCCGAGATGAAGATAACTTGGACAATATCCCTCGAGACATTGAACATGAGATAATCAAACGAATTAATCCCATTTTGACTGTTGACAACTTAATCAAACATACTGTCATAATGCAAAAATACGAAGAACAGAAAAAATGTAATAGCCAGGGCACTTCCACTTATATGCTGACACTCAGGCATAAGTATCCTTCAAAAGTGGGAGTTAAGAAAAGTCAGGGCCGGTCTGTAAAGCCTCGAAGGCGGGGCCATTCACATAGAGATAGAGACAAAGCCAGGAGTCAGGGAAGTGGGCCTCAGCCAGGAAGCATTAGGCTGGAGAAACACCCCAAGCTCGCTGCTACACAGCCCACCCCCGGAATTAAAAGCCCAAATGAAGTAGAACTTCAGAAACCACTTGGTGAGAATCCATCAGTGCTAGGTTCCCATTTGATTTACAAAAAGCGAATCAGTAATCCTTTCCAGGGTTTCTCTCACCGAAGGAGCCCAATAACCAAAGAGCACAACGTCCAGAAGACCGGTGATCTGAAAACCAGTCAGATTGGACCAAAGGGAAAGCCTTTCCAAAGGTCAGGGTCTTTGGATTCCTCAAGAATCTTTGAGAGTGAAGCCAAACAGTCATACAGTGAACAATGTAATGATAAACTGAGAGCAGAATCCATTTATGTGAATCACTCTACTGTCAAACCTATCGGTGATGACTTTAGAGATTACCTCTTCAATTACTCTCAATGTGGTGTTTTGCAAAATGATAGTAAATGCTGTTCCTTCAGGGAAAGCACGTTGAGATGTGATGTGTATGGTGGAGAAAATGAGGCAATCCCTGAAGTCTCGAGGAAAAGTTACTCTCATTTTGACACATTAGAAGAGACAAAAGAAACACAGCATGTCCTGCCATCACGAGGTTCCTCTTCTTTAGACCAGGCGTCCTCTGCTTGTAGATTAGTTGATGAAACAATACACCAGTTCCAAAATCTTGGTCTTTTGGATTACCCAGTTGGTGCAAACCATTTGAGACAACCTGAGAGACAAGACAGAGACTCAGAGGAAACTCTGATGAGAAAGGCATTTACCCAGGAAGCAGAGACTGTGAGTCTAGAAAATGAAGGACTTTCTGATGATGACCAGGCCTTGTATCAGAATGAAGCCGATGATGAGGATGGGGCCTGCAGTTCATTGTATCTAGATGAGGATGACTTTTCTGAGAATGACGACTTAATTCAAATGCTGCCTGGCCACATTCAGTTTTCCTTTCCAGGGGGAAACAAGTGGAATCATTTAGGAAAACAAAAGGTGACCGAGAGGTCTCTGACTGAGTACAATAGCAACATACAGAGGTTTGAGCCTCTGGTGCTTAAAGGAAATGAACATTACAAGCCCACTGGGTTGCTTGCTAACCCCGGTGAAGGCCAAGAACCTAATCTCTCTGCTGAAAACTGTGTCCTCAATTTAGGGATCCAGTCTGGTTTTGACTATGAAAAGGAGCCCAGTGTAGCTAAATGTGTACAGGCCTCAGCACCTGCTGATGGAAGTATATTTGATTACTACAGCACAAGGAAAGCTGCTTCGGAGGCTGAAACCCTACAAGACCCTGTTGGTGACACAGGAAAGAAACCAGCCACCTGGAGTCAGAGTGCTCAGAATCAGGAAATGAGAAAACAGTTCACACACAAGTTAGAACTGTTCAACACTTTGCACATGCCAGCGTTGGCTCAGGACGTCCAACCTGAACATAGTCACTTGGAAGGAACAGAAAATCAGAGCATGGCAGGAGATAGTGGAATAGATTCTCCACGGTAAGTGCACATAAAAGTGATTGGCCACTATCCCACAGGAATTATTAAAATCAAGGGCATATTGAGTTACCTTGTGGGAGACTGCTGAATAAATTTTTTATAATGATACAAGTCTACCAGCCTTTACTGAATAAATTGTATGAAGTTACAATGAAATCTCTTATATAATAGGATAGAGTTCATTTTTAATGTGAACCAAGATTTGACTGTTCCACTACTACTAAATCTTGAATTATTTCTAAAAATAGGAAGGGACTACCATAAACCAAGCACTTCCTGAACTGAAGGTTGGAAAGTTTTCACTTATATTCCTGGTTCTACACAGGTTGAGCTAGAGATGTGGCTACTTTCCACTAATATTTTCCATGCCAGTTTGTTTAAATAACATTGTTCAGAATATAAAAGTAATTTGGTCATAATAGAACATTTAAGAAGTACTGAAAAGTAGTTTTTTAAAAACATCTAATCACCCTAGATCTAGATATTTTTAAAAATCCTTTTATATTTGGTGTATTTATAATACTTTGGTCTGAACATATTGAATCTATATATTTTGTCTGTTGAACTCATACTGTAGTTACTATTTTGCATGTTGCTTTTTTCAATAGAATATAATGAACATTCCCCCATGTTATTAAATAGTTTTCTAAAAAGTCATCTTAAAATTTGGCATATATCTTCATTAGTTTTTTTATTATATAAAATTATTGTATACCTCTTTTTTAAACAGTAATATAGAAATGTAAAAAGTAAAACTGGTAGTCTCCATTCCCTAGCCTTTTCCATTCCTATTCCGTAGAGGTGACCTAAATATTGTTAACAGTTTGGCATATATTCTTTCAGGCTTTTTCCCTTGCATTTATAAATATAATTATTTTCTGACAACAGAGCATACAGAGCTGTGGCTTTCTTTTTCACCTAACTTATCATGGATATCCTGCAATCAGTACATATATATCCTGCTTTTTTGGGGGGCACTGTGCTGTGCAGCTTGCAGGATCTTTGTTCCCCGACCAGGAATTGAACCTGGGTCCTCAGCAGTGAAAGCTCAAGAGTCCTAACCACTGGACCACCAGGGAATTCCCTCCAGCTTTTTTTTTTTTTTTTTTTTTCTGCTGTGCCATGCAGCATGCACGTGGGATCTTAGTTCCCTGACCAGGGATCGAACCCATGCCCCCTGCAGTGGAAGCGTGGAGTCTTAACCACTGGACCGCCAGGGAAGTCCCTCATTTTTTAAAATGGCTGCTTAGTATTCCATTATGTGGACCCTGTTACTTACATAACCATTATTTTCCTTCCTTTGACATTTAGATTATTCCCAGTTTTTTTGCTATAATAAATCAATCTGCAGTGAATTGTTATTACATAAATGTTTGTAGACATTCCTAATTATTTATAACTTAGGCTAAATTCCTGGAAGTCTGCATTTTTTAAACACATCTACTTTATTGGGGAACAAGATTTTTTTGCCTGAAACAATAGTTTAATTCATATTAAGTCATTGAAGTATCAAAACATGTTGTCTTTGAGGTAAACAACAGTGTAAACCAATAAGCCATGGGCTCCCTTTTTTTCCTCTCTGGCAAAAAACAAAACCAAAACCAAAAACAAACCCAAAACATATAAGAGAAATTGACATGAATTGAGAATTTAAATTTGAGAAATCTTGAGAAATTTAATTTTTAAAAATCGCTTATAATATGGTTTTCTTGAAAGATTTATAACTATAATCATTAAAGACATTTATAGGAGAAGGGAGGGGAGATAACATTTGGACATCAACTATGTACCATAATTGGATTAGGATTAGGGAGACAGATGAACAAGATGTTGTTGCTACCTATAGGAAGCTTACAATTTAGCTTAGTTTAGTTGAGGAGACCAACAAACAATAAACAAATTGAACTCAACAACAAAGCATAAACTCTTAATTTCACATCTCTTTGGCAGTTATGAAGAGTGATGGGCTGTGTGGGAAAGATTTATGGAGGACACATTTTTGAGACATCTCTTGATGTAATGGACAGGTGAGGGAGAGGAGGCAAGGTGGGAGAAGGGGAATGTCAAAAACAAAATGCCCAACCAGTAATGTGAGTTGGCTGAAGCAAGGCAGATGTGTTGGATAAGGGACTAACATCGCTTACAGCTCCTAGGAAAGGAACGCTGTCAATATGAAAAATATTATAGTTGGCTTTTCCTTTCCCTATGTTTACTCAAAAAAGAAACAAATTATACAAGAAGATATTGGTCATTTTAGTTGTATAGAAGAGTTTTTCATGGAGCTTATTGTTTCTGCCTAGAATATACTTGATATTGGATCTGAGAACAGATGTTCAGAGAATATGAACTTCTTAGAAAGCAGCTGTCAAATAATTGAGTTGCTATTGGGAATCCTTTAAAATGTAAAGAGCACTTTAGATTTTTAAAGGTTAACTTATTTGATAAGTTAGTTCCTGTTAGTAAATGTACGCTTCAAAGTAACAAATGAAGGTATTATGCCTTGGTTAGAAATCCAGGCCCTTTTTGAAGGCAATAATTTTGTTATTTTTAATATCTTTAGGACACAGAGTCTGGCATCTAATAATTCAGTCATTTTGGATGGACTAAAAAGAAGACAGAATTTTCTGCAGAATTTTGAAGGCACAAAAAGCAGTCAAACTCTCACGTCCAATTCCTTACTACAACTAACTCCAGTCATAAATGTTTAATTCTTTCTTTTTTTTTCGATGTGGACCATTTTTAAAGTGTTTTATTGAATTTGTTACAACATTGCTTCTGTCGCATGTTTTTGGTTTTTTGGCTTTGAGGCATGTGGGATCTTAGCTCACTGAACAGGGATCTAACCGTGCCCCCTGCATTGTAAGGTGAAGTCTTAACCACTGGACCTCCAGGGAAGTCCCAAAATGTTTAATTCTTATTTTTCTTTTGGAAACTTTTTTTTTTGTAAAAATGTACAGCATTAATATAGAATGTTTTAATCAACTGAGTTTGTAAGAATTCTCTAAGGCCAAGCATATATGTTACTAACCTCATTACATATTTTGTTGTAGTTACTGTTTTTTTTCCTTTTTTGACATTGGCTTTTTTAAAGCTTATTTTACTATAAATTTATTGGGAATATATAGATTGTTTATAATAAAAAACATGGAATCATTGGTCTTCTTCCAATTAAATGTAATTTAACTTGAATCATCGGACGGACATTCATTAGTTTCTCAAATACGTAGGAAACTAATTTACTACCCAGTAGTGAATTTTTGTACCCACATCAATACCAAGTTCTTATGGTAAGTGGATCTCACCAGATTTCAACACAGAACCCCAGAAAATAGTGTTTTAGGGTTGCATAGATACGTTGTTTGCAACTTAAGTCTTCTATCATCAGAAAGAATTTATATAGATGTGTTGGGTACTTTGCAACAAGCATTCCTTCTATCCAGTCATTGCTGCCAAGGATATCGTTTGTGACCAGCTGGAACATGAACAAATGGCTCCACACTATGATTGACTGACAATGTCCAAAATACCCATGGCAGTAGACATATGGCTCAACTGTTTGGTTCCTCCCCACGTTTGAGGCTCTCTCTATAAAATGGCTTTGAGAAGTCAGGATGTTCTCAGATGGTGGAGATAGAAGGGAAGCAGAATGGTTGCAGGATGGCTGTGAGTGAAAGGGAGGTTCTGAATTAGAGATTTAGAGGAAAGATGGAAGATGGCTGATAGACAATTTTTCTACATTTGATCCACTTCTGTTCATGATAAGACCTCCGTAGCCTTGCCAGAATTTTTTCTGGCAGGACTTTTCAGACCAAGTAGTGGAATGGTCAGTTCTCTTGGGTTTGGGGAACATGGAGCAGTCAAGAGTGGTTTCAGCATGTTGGATAGATGCTAATGCTGATTTCTGGTTGAGGGGATGTTTCTACTAAGAGGTTTCTAAGGATTATCAAAGCCTTAGAGCTCAAGGATGATTGAATAGAGAGTGCCTCTTTCCAGCTCTCACCATCCAGATAACAGTGAAGGCCAGAATGAAGCTCAGCAGTGTGGAGAGCTGGCTCCAGGCCCTGTGGGAGTGCAGAGGAGGGGAGATCAGATGCGCTGCTCTGTTTCATTGTGGTTGCACCACTCACTTCTGACTGTTGGTTTTCAGTGGCTCTGACCAACCTACCGTGGCATTCCGAGATTATCTGTGGTTGCAGGGGGCAAAGTACCAAGAAGAGTAATCTGGATAGAACAGCCTTGTGGGGGAGGCATTGGTTTAGGGGGCCTTACAGCTTGGAATCAGCATCAGTGAATGGAAGTTAGGAGAAAGAAATTTCAGCTCAATATGAAGAACTTCCCATTAGACAAAACTATCTGAAGATGAAATAGGCGGCTTTGTAAACAAATGAACTTCCCGCTATTTAGGACATTCAAGCAGAGGCTTGGTGATCCCTTGACGGGTATGTTGCAGAGGTATTTCCAGTACTTTTCTTAAAAGGATGACTGAACTAGATGATTTTGAAGATTCCTTCCAACTGTAAGGTTCTGTGCTTATAAAACTCAGTGAAGGTTATATGTCAAATATATCCAATTAAAAAAAAAGGAAAAAAAAGATTCATTGAGGATCCTGTGAAATACTGAACTCACTCAAGATTCCCAAGTTGCTTCCATTTCTTCATTTCTGCGCCTATCCCTACCAATCCTTGGAAAAAGGAGTACCAGCAACTCTTCTATCTTTGATCTTGGACCTGGACAATTTTCTTAATAGAGTAAGGAATCCAAAGTCTTTTGTGACTCTATCCACCTCTAGGGACCAATGAAATCCATCTAATTTTGCCACCAGGTGCATTATGACACTCTCTAAATGTATTAAATGAAGCCTATTATGAAACCAATAAACCTCCCTTCTACAAAACACAACATATGACCACAGGTATTAAAGATGAGTGTGCGTGTTATTAAATTGTTGTTTTGGGAGATTATTCTCTACAATGGGTGACTTGAATTTTTTCCCACTATTAATTTTTGTGTGTGGAAATTTTACTTATTCTCTTTCCCATTGCAGTCTGTTTGCTAAGAGAAAACTGTTCTCTTGAAACAGCATGGTGACCTGAGCTTCGGAGTCAGATAACTTTAAATCCCAATTCCAATCCTTGGTAGCTGTGTGATGGAGAAAGTTACCAAACTTATCTAATTCATTTTTTTCATCTGTAAAGGATATCTACTTTATAGGATTGTTGTAAGATTTGAGGATAATCTATTGAAAGTGCCCAATGGAGGAGGCACCTAATATTGTTACAAACATATGTGTGTATATTTTTATATATTGATTCACAAAACTTGTCTAATACATGGCCTACTATACAGGTACCCTGTTTTTGCCAGGTTGTCTGGAATTCCTCCATTTAGAGAGTCCTTTAGGTTAAGATTATAGAAAAGTATCATTAATCAAAATCCAGATATGCCTGGGGGAGGTATTATGCTTTTGGCTAACAAGTTTTCAGTTAATACCTCATGCTATAAATAGGATAAAGTATGCAAAGCATGGGCTTATTGTGGCTACTCATATAATGTGAGATCATGTTCATCCTCTTTCGTCTGGGATCTCAGACCCTTAGGAATCCTCA
Organism: Eschrichtius robustus; assembly: GCF_028021215.1. Classification (NCBI taxonomy): domain Eukaryota; kingdom Metazoa; phylum Chordata; class Mammalia; order Artiodactyla; family Eschrichtiidae; genus Eschrichtius; species Eschrichtius robustus. The sequence continues at coordinate 74,308,986 of NC_090830.1, forward strand.
GAATAGCTGGCTTCTGCAAACTATTTTCAATATTTCATAAATCCTAATAGAAATTGTACATTCCCTTTGCTTAACTCCTTGCTACTAAAACATCAGTTTCTTTGCCAATGACTGAAATTACACCTGCTCGGTAATGCAACACTATCACATGCTGGTGTGACATTGTTAAGCTTCATTTGTATCTTATTCATATATTAGGAGAATGATCATGAATCAATTATTATTAAATGCAATTTAGCAGACAGAATGTTTCAAAGTGTCAGAGCCATGAGGAAAAAACAGAAGAAAGAGCCGTAGCAGTGAAAAAATTTGGGATCAACTGTATTTTGAGTACCCATCCTACAGCTACCTGAGAAGGCTTTTAAGGAATGGGGAAGACAGACTAGTGCCTAAAGGGAGTGTGGAAGAGAGACATGAGAGTCATGAAACAAGAATGGCGAGGGGATAAATCAAAAACAAACTCATGACTATCTTTCTGGCCTCTACAGCTCTTTCTCTCACTTGAAATCTTAGACACGTGTTCCATTTTTAGCAGTTGAGCAGATTCTATTTCTTGGGGAATGGTGCCCTCTTCTGGAGTAACTGATGTGACTATTCCCTTCCACCACTTGATTGAAAGCATCTACAAAGTAATTGATTAGAGAAACAGACCTCCTCCCTCCATTTAAAAAGCTTTCCCAAATAATTTGAATTAGGAGCTAGATACATACATCAGTATACATATGCTAAATATGTTCAAAGCTGTCTCCTCACCAACACTGTCAAAACCTGGAGCTAAAAGTAGAAATATAAGTACCTCTGTACATCATCTCTGCTGTACTGTTATGTCAGGGGATCCCCCCAATTTCCCTGAACTATCAGCAGGGAAGGCATTTTTGCCCCCCCCCCCACTTTACTAACAAAAAAACAGGTTTTCGAGTTTAGTTGGCCAAGGTCATGTGGCTAGCAATGGCAGAAACATCCTTCCTGGTCCCTCTTTCATTTTCTTCTTACTTCTTAGTACTCTCCTCACTCTCTGCCTCCAGTATCTCTTGATCGATTTATAGCTGACCCTTAAACTATTTCCGTCTCATAACATTTAAAAATGATAGTTCAATTCCTCTTGTCATATAAGATTGACATGCAGATGCAAAATGATGGTTCTTTTTACCTTCTACTCTCTATGGAATAAAAATTAAAATCTAGCCCTCTAGGTCTGAGAATGACCAGAGAGAGGCAAGTTTATAAAAAGTCATCTTGTTTTTACAGAGTTTAATGAGCCAAAGTGAAAGGCAAGGGAAATCTTTATAGAATGTTGCAACAGACCATCAGATGAGGCACCCCAACTGTCAAATTTTGAGAAAGAAATTATATCAGTGGCTCTGGCAAGATATTTGGAAAACAAAGATGTTCTAATAAGATTACATTTTGAGTTACTTGTACATTTTAATTATTCATGCTACCCCTTCATGTTCCCCCCAATAAATTTTTTTTAATACATTTATTTTTATTTATTTATTATTTTTGGCTGTGTTGGGTCTTCGTTGCTGCGCACGGGCTTTCTCTAGTTGCAGCGAGCAGGGGCTACTCTTCATTGCGGTGCGCGGGCTTCTCATTGCGGAGCACGGCCTTTAGGCACACGGGCTTCAGTAGTTGTGGCTCGCAGGCTCTAGAGTGCAGGCTTAGTAGTTGTGGCGCACGGGCTTAGTTGCTCCGAGGCATGTGGGATCTTCCCGGACCAGGGCTCAAACCCATGTCCCCTGCATTGGCAGGTGGATTCTTAACCACTGCGCCACCAGGGAAGGCCCCCCCCCCCAATAAATTTCATCATCAGTATAAATCTCTTGAGACTTATAGGGACCAAATATGAAAAAAAGAATTATTCCCTCATCCCCATTCCCAAGTTTTCTAGTTGATGCCCACTGAGAACACATTTGTAGTGGTACCCCAATTTTTTCAGCTAAGCCACAGTTTGGTCAAGTTACTTATGACTTGGTTTAATTTACACACAGTTGCCCTTTCCACCTGACATAGACAGCAGCCAGAGTTTTGATTACATGAGTTTGGTGCTCAGAAAAGTAGGGTTTATAGAGTGTCCCAAATCACAGAAGGTCATTTAAAAAACACTAATATACTTATTAGTCTCTTCCGTCTCCAACAGTCTAGTCCTTTCCTTTTTCAGACCTGCTGTATGACCTCCGACATAAAAATGAATGCCAAAAATAGTCTTGAGGAGCTAAAACTTCATCTGTGTTTGATTTTCAACCACAACATACATCTATTCCTATTATCCCAATTTTATACCTGTGACATTCTTAGCCACACCCACTCCTGCTTCCATGCACATCATACCCTGTTGTAGGGCTACAAAGACTTCACAGTGGTAGAATTGGGAGTGGGTGTGAGAGAGTGGGACAAAAAGGTTTTAGAAAAGACCAATCTAGCGATGCATAGCTAGTCCCATAATCTAGGGAGAGAGATGCATTTTTTCACCATCAACACCTGAACACTCCATTTGTTCACAGTATTGAATCCATAAGGTAACATTTAGATAAACATATAGCCCCTGACTTTGGGCCAATCCACACTTATGCAGGAGGCCTGTAGCAATCACAGATTTATCATTTGTGGTTTCAGCTATTCAGGACCAATCCCCAAACTCCAGGACTTGTAGCAATCTGAAATTTTGGTAAGACATAAGTTTGATGCTCAGGTTACAAGGCTGGTGTGCTAGACATTGTCAAGTGGTTTGTGAAGTGCCCCTGCTTCTACATAGCAGTTTGGTTTCTTGTTCTCAAGAGTAGGTTGAAGAGATCATGAAGAGTTAGAAGGAAATGGCTCTGAAAAGAAAGCCAATCAGCTAGCACCAGTGATGTAAGAAAAGAAAGGTACATGCTCAGGAGTTAGTCCTCTGTATTATCAAAAGGTTTCCAGTTTTGTTCAAGGCTGTAATTCAGGGCCAGTTAATCCCCATAACTAATATCCTTTTATCCACTGCAAATACATAATCTGTCAAAGACATTTAGGCTTGTTTTTTCTCTAGGTTTCTCCAGATTTTCCTAACATTATTCATTCTATGTTTCATAGGAGCATCTTCCCCCCAAACGCTTTGGTAAGCTCAAAGCTTTAAGGTTGGTGTGGCAGAGAAAGCATCGATCTCGGATTCAGGAGTTGAGTTTTCTAGTCCTGACTGTGTGCCACGAACTGTGTGACTTCAGACAAGTAAATCCCTCTTTTAGGGGGTTAGTTTCCTCTAATGTCAAATGGGGAGGGTGGGAAGGACCTAAACTAAACTAAGGACCAACTTCATGACTAAAACCTAAGACTTGAGGGAAGACTGTCCGGCCCTAGTCTTCACCTCAAGCCCATCTAGCCCACTCCAGACCCCAAGACGCCCCTTCCCACCAACTCAGGGCCGCTGGCCTCGGGCGAAGCTGTTAGACGTTAACGCCTCACCCCGCAACGGGCGGGGTCGAGGCCCGCAGCTTCCGGCGTCGAAAGGCGACGCGGCGCGTGACGCTCCCATCGACCCCCGCCCCCCGCCAACGGGCAGGTTCCCCTGCCAGTCCGCCGCGCGGGCGCGGCCGCTGTCCGCCGCTGTTGAGAGGCTTCCTAGCCCCAGCAGTGAATGCTGGGAAGCCCCGAAACATCTCCGCTGTGGCAAAGAGAGATGTTCGGAGTGGGGGAGGGGGAGAGGGAGAGGGAGAAAAAAAATCCGAACATTTTATGCTAATCAGTTCGCGCCTCCTTTATGGAGATTGGTCAGGGTTTTACTCTAGAAGCCAATCATTTCAGAAGAAGGGTGAGCCAATCGAGACTCCTCGCATTCATTGGCTGGGAGACTGAGTCGCAAGGAAAGAGTTTAAACGGAGAGTATCCGGGATTATTTTCCCCCGCCGTGCGGTGCGTGTCCCGGAAGTGACGCACGGCCTTGGCCGGGAGGCCGCCCTGCCCCCGCTTCCTTTCATCCTGTCGCTACCCATAGGTGGTTGTGGCCGCCGTTCCCAGAGGGAGACGGCGGCAGCGGTGGCGGCGAATGATGCCTGGGAAACTCCTCTGGGGGGACATTATGGAGCTGGAGGCACCTTTGGAGGAGACCGAGAGCCAGAGGAAGGAGAGGCAAAAGGTGCGCTGAGGATGGGCCGCGCCTCCTTTTGGGCTGCGCCGGCTTGGGCGGGGAGGGGAGTCTTGTCTACCTGATGGCCTGTTACAACCCGGCCGGAGCATCCGAGGGCTTCTCCTCGCGCCACCCTCGTCCCCGGGAGGTCGCTCCGGGACCATTACTACCTCCACACCCCTAACCTGGAGAAGGGCAGCACTGGGCTTGGGCCCGGCCTCCCGTGGTCCCCGTCCTTCCCGTCGGCGCCTACGAGATGGGCAGACTCAAGTTCTCATCGCGGAATCTGTTCTTTCTGTCCTCTTCTTAAGCAGCGAGGCCTGTCATTTGGTTCTCGTTGGCCGTCTTAGAAGATGATTAAGAAAAAAGACTGCCTTGAATATGTGTAACTTCTCCGTCATTCTGTCCTGTATGCGAGAATCTTGGGGAAAGCGATCTTAGATTTACAAACCTCGATAACGGGTCAGTAGAGGATTGAGGAAAAGTGTCACAGCCAAAATTGCCAGGATTTGGCTGTGATGGAGATCGCGTGGGTTGTATTAGTAATAGCCTTTTCTGTTAGTGTTTTCATTCAATTCACAAATGTTTGTGGAGCCTAATTTATGCCAGACTCTTTGCTGGGCACCAAGAAGGTCCTTGCCCTCAAGGAGCCTGTTAGAAGAGTTGTAGAGACTTCCTGCCCCATCCCTCAAAAGAAGAAGGAGACTTAGAGAAAAGAAAACAGAGCTTGGAGAGTAAGGAAGCAGTGTTTGAAGGCTGACATTTGACAAAAGAATGAAAATATTCTCTGTAGTCCCAGAGAGCAGAACCTACCCTTCTGACCTTATCACCAAGGTAAACTTGCCATTTTAGCCAAGCAGTTATTATTTTTTATTGTGGTAAAATACACATACCATAAAATTTACCATTTTAACCATTTTAAAGTATACATTTTTGTAGCATTAAGTACACTCACATTGGTCTGCAGACATCATATTCATTCATCTCCAGAACTTTTCATTCTCCCAGACTGAAGCTCTGTGCCCATTAAACACCAACTCCTCGGTTGCCCTCTCTCCCCAGCCCCTGGCAACTACCATTCTCCTTTCTGTCTCTATGAATTTGACTGCTGTAGATAACTCATGTAAGTGGAATCACCAAGCAGTTATGTTAATTTTTGCTCCTTCTAAAATACTTGTTCCTCCTTCTGCATCCATATCCTATACATCTGTCAAGGTTTAGTTTATGCCTTTTATAACCACTCCAGTGTACACATACAGTAATCTCATTCCCCCTTGAAGTCTTGTTCGAGTGCTATCTTTATCATTTGATTGGCATTTATTATGCCCTTCCTTGTAAAGTTAGCTCATTCTTCCTGAGTGTATCTTTCCCAAGTATTTCCCAAAGATCCTTGAGGGAAATGACCATATCTTTGTCCATGCTTGCATTTCACTATATCCTTGTGAATTAGTGGCTTTCACGTTAGTTTCTCCAGAGGTACTTGTTGATTTTCCTTTCATTATGAAAGATAACTAAAGATTTGGAAACAGATTGGAGTACCAACTAATAGAAATAGAGCATTCAAATAGTGGTCTGGCATCCAGATGAAGGTAACTGGTTTTGGATGTGTTAAGATATGAAGCTGGGCCTTAGGTTCTCAGAACTGGAGTGCAGGTTAGGAAGGAAGCCTGGAAGTGTATGTTGAAGCCATGAAAATGGTATGAAAGTGTACACAGAGAACAGAGACTTAAGGAGCATCCACAGAAGGAGAAGGGAGAGGAGACATCGAAGAAGACAGAGGTAAGAGGGTAAGGAGGGAATATAGTGTGCTCTGGAAGCCAAGAAGGTAGAGAGTGTCCAGCACTGTGGATCTGATATGCAACGATGTATTTCATCACCTTGGGTTATTGCTGGGCTTGAACCTAGAGGTCTCATTTTACCTTGCTTCATCTCCCTGAAGTGCAGGGCCCAGGAGCAATTCAAACCCTGAGGCTTGCTGTATAAATAATCTTGTTTTTCTATAGAAGAATCTGTTGGTTTGGGGAGATGTGGGATAGTTCAGTTAACTAAAGATCAAATGGTGTAACATATAACTATAACTTATATTAATGTAAAATTCTAATGTTTACAAAGCATTTTCAAATATGTTATTCAGTTTTCATAGCAACTCTTATTTCATGGATGAGAAAATTGTATGTGAAAGTATTCTGTAGAAACTGTGTAAATCATGGTGAAAATTTTGGTGCTGGTAGTTCTTACCAAGACTAGTCACTACCATCTAATTTATTTTGAACACTTCCATCTAACTTATTTTGAACATTTGACCAAGTAATTTTGAAGTGCTAAATTTCCAAATCATTTCTTGCTGTCTGCAAATATTAAAACAAAAGTTGGCATTTCAAAACTAAAGTTGCAGAAAGCCACCCCCTCCCCCCTTTTTTAAGTTCTATTAACTAAATTTTTAAAACTTTAAAGAATTTTCTGGGATTACTAATATAGTTGTCCTTCTATAGGAGTATAACAATTGGGCTTTTCTTTAACCTGTTTATCAAAGTTCAGGGAGGAAGCATGATGTGAAAAGAGCATGGGTTTTCAAGTCAAACAGGGCTTGATTTCTAGCACTTTCACTTGCAAGAAATCCCATATGTGGGTCTTTGGCAAGTTACTTATCTCTAAGAACTTGTTTCCTCGTCTGTAAAATGGCAAAGGTGATACAGGTTCGCTATCCCTTATCCAAAATCCTTGGGGCTAGATATGTTGTCGAATTCAAAATTCTGGGGATTTTTAAAAGGGTAACACCCTTGTAGGGTTTGGGGCCCCGAACCTATAATCAAACACCTTAACGTTAAATGTGAATATTCATACTAAGTGGAATAAATAAAGATTACAGTAGTCTCACATTAGTTGAAGTCAAATTTTGGCCACGAAATGAGTTCAGGTCAGGTAAGGTTTTGTCTCCAAATAAGTTACAAAAAACTTTCGGTTTTCAGAGCTTTATGGATATTGGAATTTTGGATAAGGGATTATGGACCTGTACTTCCCTTATAGGGTTGTTATGAAGATTTAAACAAGATAAGCCGAAAACATATTACACAATGCTGGGTAGGTACTCAATAAAATATTAATTTTTTTCTTGGAGATATTAGAAGTTTTTGCTTGTTTTTTAATTTATAAATCTTGAGTTCTCATTCTTTTACTGAAAAGAAGCTATTTCAGTTTCCCTTAAATGTTATAATGGGATTAGAGAGGGACTAGAGGCCAGGTCTTAAGAGTGCAAGATTTGGGTTGAGAAAGAAAGCAATAGGTAAAGCTTAGGCTTGGCATTAGCAACCAGTCTGGATTTCTACCAGGTACCTTTTCAAGATTACGGTAGATTGAGCTTTGCTGGTTGAGGGAGTCATACTCTAACTTCTCTAGAGTCTTAAAAGCAAAGCAAACCTTGTGACCCTCTTGTCACTCTCTTGTCACTGCTTCTTTGTTTTTCCACAGAGTGATAGAAGGAAGTCAAGGCACCATTATGACTCAGATGAGAAATCAGAAACAAGAGAAAATGGTGTTGCAGATGACCTGGATGCTCCCAAACCCAAAAAAGCTAAAATGAAAGAGAAACTAAATGGTGACACTGAGGAAGGATGTAATAGACTTCCAGATGAATTTTCTAAATCTCGTAAGTCAAGAAGAAAAGATCTGTCAAATGGAGATATTGATGAATATGAAAAAAAATCAAAGCGAGTGTCATCCTTAGATAGTTCTACTCATAAATCAAGTGATAATAAACTAGAAGAGGTATGGATACTTTTTGTTTTGCATTTGACATTATCCTTGAAATACAGGATAATTTGATATTTTAGACTAATTAGAATTGATTCTATAATATTTCCTGCTTAGTGTCCAATACTCTCAGTTGGGCTGGGGAGTCTATACAGCTGAAACCTGAGCCTTTTCCCCTTTGTCTTTTGTTTCTTTCATTATATTGCCTTTTTCTTGGTGCAGAGGTTGGTGCGGGGCGGGGGGGGGGACTTGGTCAAGTTTAAACCTTTCGTGTACATTTGGGTTCCTAAATAGATTTTCCATATTGCTTATTGATGGTCACCTACTTGCCTTTCTTATGGTTATTTCAGTCCTCATCATTACTCATGAATTAAATTCTGACTTTCTGAAACAGGGTACATAAAGGCCTCTTGATTTTGTATATTTTGCCTTCTGTTTCTTGTACTTCTGTAACAATAGCAACTTTCAATGATTTTTAGGTCTTACTGTAACTCAATCTTAAAGCTGTTTGCTTTATTAAAACAGAAATGAAACATATAAAAATGATCTGAAGAAATTTGTTCTCCTGGGTATTAATTTTTTGGGAGGTATAGAAAACATGCTTAGTATAGAATCTTCATTCCTGGACTCATTACTTTTGCCAGTATCTGTTAGAGTAGGTATATTTTTGCACAGAATTTACTCAATTTGTTCTTGCACTTTTCCTCTAGCAGAGTTCATAGGTTTATCTGGGCATTACAAATTGTCATTAAATTACTCAGCTCTTAAGCAAAAAACAACTTTGATATTCTTAATAACTCTTGGTATTTAATAATTCTTTACATTTAAAAAATCTGATAGTTGCTGTTAAATACATTTGAGCTTAATTTAATGTGTAATCTTTGGGGAACTTTGAGAAAAAATGTTGAATCCTTGCTTTACAATATGGTGTTTTTTTATTTGTGAGTTTGCTATTTGTCAGGAAGCACATATGTTAGAGAGTTGTTCTAAATAAGGCCCTGCAAATCTGTATTGCTCAGCAGCAGAGTGTACTTGCTCTGTTGGGATTTTGCCTGCTATAGTGCTCTGTATTGTAATAAGCTTAACTGTTTATTATTTTGTTTAGATTACGTTAGGGTTCAGGAGTTCTACTTCTAGGAATTTATCCTCCTAAGGAGATTATCACGAGGTGTGCAGAGGTGTATGAATCAGTATCTTATCACAGTGATGTTGGTAATAGCGAAAAATTTAAACATCCTAAATGTCTGATAGTAGGCAATTGGTTTGATAAAATATGCTATACCTGTGTAATAGAATGCATTGATCTTAAAGGACATAGATATGTTAGAAAGGTATTCAGTCTATCTTATTAAATGAAAAAAAAAATTACAAAATAGTATATACATATGATTTTATTTCATTTAAAAATGTATATGTGCCTAGATCAGTGTGTGTTTCAAATGTGTCTTTAGCTGATTGGATTGTAGATAATTTTACAATTTCTTTCTTTTAATATGTGGTTTCTAAAATTTCTGCAATGAAAATGTGTACTTTTCTAATAAAATTTTTTTCTTTTAATCTTAAAAAGATAACATTGAGGTTTGCTTAAATGGATTAAATTTGAATTTGATGTTATGTCTTTTATCTGGTTCTTAGTTTGAAACTTGTTATGGTGTGTGGTTTTGGAACTACCTTCTTTAAACAACCAATAATAAAGTTTTTAAGTAGATATATTGTCTTTGTTCTATATATGCATTGACGAGTACACAAAGTTTTCGATAGATGTTAAATGACAATGTCATGCTAACCTCTATATATGTTTGAGAAATTTTCAAGCTTACAGGAACTTTTCCTTGTATTAGTGACCTAAAAAATGCTTTTTAGATTCATAGAACAACTTATTTAACTTTTAGTTTTAGAAACAATTTACTTTCCTCATTGCTTAGCTTCTTTTGGGGCAGGTTTATAGGCTTGTGTTAATCTTCGTAATTAATATTATCTATATCTGTGAATATGATTTAGATTTTTGAATACCTCTTTTGTAATACCTTCAGTCAAGTGGAATTATATTTTGATCTATGTAGTAAATGTATTTCTAAAGAGTTTTATGTGTGAATTAATCATTTTTAAATGTATTATGGGAAAGTGTATTAAGTAAGCCTGTTATTTAAAGAGGTACTTTTGAAATTAAAAGAATTTCCCACTAATTAATTTATCTTGTAAGTTAATCTATACAGTTTTTGCAAATACTAACTAAAGTTGATTTGTTAGCTCATTTAGTAGAACTAAAAGCAGTAAATGAGTGAAAGATTCTAAATACCTGGTCGGATATGAACTATATCAGTTAGATCTTTGACTTCATTTTGACAGACCCTAACACGTGAACAGAAAGAAGGAGCCTTCTCCAATTTCCCTATTTCTGAAGAGACTATAAAGCTTCTGAAAGGTACAATGAATTTTAATGGATATGCAATTGAAAATCTAAAACTAGATTTTAGAAAACTCTTGTGCCTTTTCTGACCACAAGGAGAATATACAAAGCATAGGGAAATAGCTTTTATAATTGCAGTTATTTCTACATCATTTTTTTGGTATTCGGTTTGGTTTTTAACTTTAAAGAATTATATGTATTTTTCAAAAGTTCAGGCCAATTTTTTTTTTTTAATAAATTTATTTATTTTTGGCTGTGTTGGGTCTTTGTTGATGCATGCGGGTGTGCCGGCTTCTCATTGTGGTGGCTTCTCTTGTTGCAGAGCAGGGGCTCTAGGCGCGTGGGCTTCAGTGGTTGTGGCTCGTGGGCCCTAGACCGCAGGCTCAGTAGTTGTGGCGCACAGGCTTAGTTGCTCCGCGGCATGTGGGATCTTCCCGGACCAGGGCTCGAATCCGTGTCCCCTGCATTGGCAGGCGGATTCTTAACCACTGCGCCACCAGGGAAGTCCCTCAGACCAATTTTTAAATAATTCCTCTTTGGGGTAGGAATAACTATAAATGTTGTTAGGTGATGTATCTTTAGGCACACGTTGATGAATCAGGAATGTTATTTTCAAATAAATGTATTTTTTCCTAATGCTGATCTTAGGTAAATATTTCAATGAAATCTCATTTTACAGGTCGAGGGGTAACATATCTCTTTCCTATTCAAGTTAAGACTTTTGGTCCTGTATATGAAGGAAAAGATTTAATTGCTCAAGCACGGACAGGAACAGGAAAGACATTCTCTTTTGCCATCCCCTTGATTGAAAGACTCCAAAGAAATCAAGAGACAATTAAAAAAAGCCGCTCACCAAAGGTAACCATTATAGGGAGTAAAAGGTTTAAACATTACTCTAATGGAAAGAGAAAGGAAGAGTATACTGGTCTTGGGAATGCCCTGGTGGTCCAGTGGTTAGGACTCGGCGCTTTCACTGCCGTGGCCCGGGTTCAGTCTCCAAGCAGGGATTGAATCTGGGAACTAAGATCCTGCAAGCTGCACAGTGTGACCAAAAAAATAAAAAAACAAACCACAATATACTGGTCTTAAGTTCAAGTACCCCAAAGATAGAAAAGTTAGTCAGTCCTGGGGCATAAAGTAAAAATTTGGGTCCTAAAGCAAAAATTTGATTTTTAAGATAAATCTCAAGTAAAGCTAAAGTGAGTTATTGCATATGAATGTAATGTGTATGGATCCATAGATGTCTTTGATAACTGTATATTATGAAGCCAGCATATCTAATTTTAGGAGTATTTACGGTTAGTATATTTAGTGACCTTTTTCTTCTCTTTTTTCAGTTCTGACCTTTGCTTTTAAACAGTGATTTTGCTGAAGAGGTATTTATTTATTTGGTCATTCAGTAAATAATATTTATTTTACTGATTGACTTTAAGAGTATTATAGAAATGATACTGCTACTCCCTGTGTTGTTGGAGTACTGGAGATCTGTCTTAATTTATCAATAGTAAAGAACAGAGAGGACCTAGTGAAATTTTAGCCTAAAATTTGACCCTTTTAGAACCTATGTTCACTTTCAGGTTCATAAACGTGAAGAAGAAAAAAATCAGTATTGGGACTTCCCTGGTGGTCCAGTGGTTAAGACTCCACACTTCCACTGAAGGGGGCACGGGTTCCATCCCTGGTTGTGGAACTAAGATCCCGCATGCTGTGCAGTGCGGCCAAAAACAAGAAAGAATCAGTATCAAAATTTGAACAGATATGTGGCTAAAAGTAATTTGTTCTTTGAGACTCCTAAATATTATTACAGTGTGAAAGTAAATTCACCTGTATGAATGTAATTAAATGATAGTGGTCTTGGAATAGGACAGATCTTTTTTAGAGAGTTCTGTTTCTTAGGTGAAATTAGGAATTCTGAAAGTAATAGAAATAGGACACAGTCCCAACACTGCCTTTAAAAAGCTTTTATGCTAGAAGGACATTACTGGAGATTCCAGCTCCACCACTTCTAGCTACTTGATCTTGGGCAAGACTCAACTTCTCTAAGACTCATGTTCCTCATTTGTAAAATTGGGAAAATAATGCCACCTCATTGGGTTTTTGTGAGGATCAAATTAAATAATTCGTGTAAAGCACTATTGTTGTTTGCAGAGTTATAATCGGCATTGTACATAGAAAGTTTATGGCTACCTTTTGTTAAATCTGCACTTTCTAAATATCAAAAAAAGAGAAATAGAGGTAAATCAATTTTTGTATAACCTGTTTGAAACATGAGTTTTATTTGCTTAATAAGGGGCTTTGCCCCTTTTTGGTAAGTCTCTTGGGATCCTGTGTAGAAGAAGCTGCTCTCATTAAACACCAAACAGTCAAGTCCATTCTCTGATACTAGCTACAAATTCGGTTTCATATTCTACTTAACAAATAAATTGAACTATTTCTTTTTAAAGAATGGCACATATTGGGCATTCATTCATTCATTCACTTATTCAACAAATATTTTTTGAGTGTCTATTCTGTGCCAGGCACTGTTTGAAGTTCAGGGAATATATTGAATAGTAACTCAAACAGGCATAAATCCCTGTCTTCATGGAGCTTACATTTTAGTGGGTGAGGCAGACAATGAGCAAATCAGTAGAATATAAATATTTTATATGGTATAAGTGCTAAGGAGAAACAGTTAAGCACGGTTGGGAGGATATGAAAAGAGGGTTAGGAACTTCATTGAGAAAGTGACTTTTGAAAAGAGACCTTAAGGAAGTAAGGGAGGATATAATAAACATAAGCTGTTCTTGTTGTTGTTATTTGTGCTCTGTCTTTAAATACTATGACATTAATGATGAGATTCCTAGTTTTAAATGCACCTTAAAAAATAGTCTTCTCAGTTTGAACTTAGAGATCTACAGAAACTTATCTTTTTGTTTTTGAAAACTTTTGCTCAGGTACTTGTTTTGGCTCCTACAAGGGAACTGGCAAACCAAGTAGCCAAAGACTTCAAAGATATAACTAGGAAGCTCAGTGTGGCGTGTTTTTATGGTGGAACATCATATCAAAGCCAAAGTGAGTAAATATGTATGATGGCAGCACAAAGATCTATTTGCTACTCAAATCTAAAATCTACGTTTGAATTTTTACGTATTATTGATATTTCTCTCCTCTCACAGTTAATCATATTCGAAATGGTATTGACATCTTGGTTGGGACCCCTGGCCGTATCAAAGATCATCTGCAGAGCGGCCGATTAGATCTTTCTAAACTGCGCCACGTTGTGCTGGATGAAGTGGATCAAATGTTAGATTTAGGTTTTGCTGAACAAGTTGAAGATATTATCCACGAATCCTACAAAACTGGTATATCCTAATTCAGAATAAGCACATTAGCAATTGTTTTCTTATCTAAAAGCTTATGAATTTTTTATTTTATGATTTTTAATACATTGTCCCCAGTGTTCTAACAAAACTAAAGGTATTTGGTATCTGTTTTCTTCCTGAACAAGAAAGTACAATAGCATACTTTAACCATTTTCTTAGCTTTCTGTGCTTTCTTTCATGTATTATTTTATAGTAAGTAGTTTTACTAACTCATTTTACTCATTTCTTTGCTCATTGTTACTTCTTAAATTCTCATCTTCCTTCTAGGTTCAGTTTTCTTCATATTGATACTTTCCCTCAGTTTTGAAAGTTGAAAGTTTTGATAATTGCAGTAAAGTTTATATGTTCAAAATTCACCCCAAGTTTTGAATTTTTCATTATTTCTTTGAAGTTTGGGGGGATTTTTAAGAGCTGACTACATTGTGGGATATTAAGAAATTAAGAAAGCATTTGAATTCTTTTTGTTTATTTAAGATTCTGAAGACAATCCTCAGACTTTACTTTTTTCTGCAACTTGCCCACAGTGGGTATACAAAGTTGCAAAAAAATACATGAAATCCAGATATGAACAGGTTGACCTTGTTGGGAAAATGACTCAAAAGGCTGCAACTACTGTGGAAGTAAGTAGCTTTCCAGTGTGATAGATTTTAGCTTTTAGTTGATATTTTGAAATTTGTTGAAGCTAAACTTATGTTTTGGGTACCAGTTCAGACCAAATATCTCTTTTTTGCCCTTAGTCAATGAGATACCTATGTATTTCTATAGTCTGAGACTCAGGAGCAGAATAAAATAAATAGGGGGAAGAAAGTTTGTGAACAAGCAAGTCCTAACAGGAGATACACAGGCATCCATAGAGACAGACTTAAAGTATGTAGAATGTAAAAAACGAAGTAATTCATCTCAATTTGCTGGTGTTGGGATAATTTGTTAAAGCTTAGGTGGAAAAAAGATCCTCATTTCATACCGTATACCAAAAATACTCCCAAAGATTTAAAAAAATTAAGCCATAAAATAATTTACAGCAGATTGTAGGTCAACAGTTATTTGATTTGAGGAAAGGGAAGGCTTTTCTAAACATAAAGACAGAAGAAGGCACCATAAAGGAAAAGGTTTATAATTTTGACTCCATGAAAATTTAAACATATAGTATTTTTTTAAAAAAAAGAAAGGTAGTATTTGCATTATTTTGACAGGTATGTACCATATATGTCACTTTTACATTTGACAGATGTACATATATGTGTACGTAAATAAAAATAGTCCAGATGAACAAGAGTATAATCTATAAATACAATGTAATGGTTAAAAAGAATGTATTTGACTGATAAAAACCAGATTATAAAATGATAAGTACCGAATCGTACTATTTTAAAAAATACACAAATAATCCTAAATGGATTCTTTAGGTATTTATGTACAAAGATAGGTGGGAAGGATAAACATCAAACTGATAATAATGATTACTTCTGGGAAAGAGGACTTTTATAGTATGGATGGTCAAAGGAAGCTTTGTGTATTTTATAATGGCTGCAAGTTTTACATTACGAACATAAAATGTCTCAGTGAAGAAAAGTTTATTAATGGGACTTCACTGGTAGTCGGGTGGGTAAGATTGTGCACTCCCAATGCAGGGGGCTTGGGTTCGATCCCTGGTCGGGGAACTAGATCCCGCATGCATGCAGCAACTAAGAGCCCGCATGTTGCAACGAAGATCCCGCATGCCGCAACTAAGACCTAGTGCAGCCAAAATAACTTAAAAAAAGAAAAGGAAAGAAAGAGAAAAGTTTATTAAGGACACTTTCAAACATGTACAAAAGTTGAATAGTACAAAGGATCTGATGTGCCCATCACCAGGCTTTAACACTGATCTTTTCTATACCCCCATACATTCTTTAATCCCTACATTTGAAGCAGTCCAGTCATCATTTCATTTTCGTATAATTATATATATTTTTAAAAGAACAAGCACTCTTTAAAAACAAACAAAAAACCACAAAGTTACCATCATAGTAAAAAAAACCAATTTTTTAATATCTTTAAATATCTAGTGTCCACATTACGCTAGTTGTCTTTTTTTTGTAAATAGGTTGTTTGAATATGGATTCAAATAAGATCTTTATATTGCTACTAATTTATATGTCTTAAGTCTTTTTTTATCCATGTGTTGAACGTTTATTCACCATCTTTTTTTTTAATTGAAATATAGTTGACGTACACTATTTTGTTAGTTTCAGGTGTACTGCATAGTGATTTGATATTTGCATATATTGTGAAATGATCACCACAATAAGTCTAATAACCATCTGTTCCCATACAAAGTTGTTGCAATATTTTTGACCATATTCCTTATGCTGTATATTGCATCCCCGTGGCGTATTTTATAACTAGAAGTTTGTACCTGTCAATCTCCTTTACCTGTTTCAGGTCCCCGCCTCCCCCGCCTGCACTTTGGCAACCACCATTTTGTACTCTGTATCTGTGTGTCTGTTTTCATTTTGTTTTGTTTTGTTTTTTAGGATTCCACATATAAGTGAGATCATACAGTATTTGTCTTTCTCTGTCTGGCTTACTTTCTAGATTCATCCATGTAGTCAAAAATGGCAAGTTTTCATTTTCTTATTGATGGCTGAGTAATATTCCATTGTATGTATACCCCACATCTTCTTTATCCATTCATCTGTTAAATCCTTTAAAATACAGGTTCCTCTGTCCCTTTTTTTCTTTGCAATTTTTTATTGAAAAGAACTGATCATTTGTCTTACAAGTTTCCCATAGTCTCAATTTTGCTGATTTGCAATGCTGTGGTGTTAGTTAACATGTTCCTCTGTTTTCATTTTCCTGTGAGTTGATGGTAGATTGTGAGGCTCGATCAGATTCAGGATCTTTTTTATTTTTATTTTTGAGAGGTGGGGAGGAAGAAGCAAGACTTTGACATACCTGGTACAAATGATTCTTAGTTTTCTTCTTTGTGCTTATCTCTGTTTTCCATGTGTTATGTAATTAATTGTTTTAAACAATGTTATTGAGATATAATATGTTAAAATGCACAGATTTAAAATGTTACAGTATACTTTTTCCCCAACATTTTATCATGAAGATTTCAAACACGCTGAAAAGTTGAGAGAATTTTACAGTGAACACGCATATACCCACCAGCTAGATTCTGCCATTAATATTTTGCTATATTTGCTTTATTGCATATCTACTCATCCCTATATCCATCTTATTTTTTTATTTATTTCAAATTGCAGAAATCAGTATAATTCCCCATAAGTATTTTAGTGTGCATATCTTTAGCTAGAGTTCAATATTTACAATTTTTTTATTGAAGTAAAGTTCACATAACTAAAATTAACCACTTTGAAGTGTACAATTCAGTGTCATTTAGTTCATTCACAGTGTTATACAACCATTGCGTCTATCTACTTCCAAAACGCTTCATTACCCGAAAAGGAAATCTTGTAATTATTAAGCATTTACTCCCTATTCCCCCCTTCTCCTAGCCCCTGGCAACCATCAGTCTGCTTTCTGTCTCGATGGATTTACCTCTTCTGGTTATTTCGTATAAATGTAATCATTACAACATGTGGCTTTTTTTGTGTCGGGCTTCTTTCATGTAGCATAATGTTTGCAAGGTTCATCCACCTAATATTTACAATTTTTGAGATAAGATTTACATACAACAGAATGGAAAATTTTAAGTGTGCATTTGCTTCATTTTGACAAATTCATACATGTGTGTAACCCAAACCCCTATCAAAACAAAGAATATTACCATGATCACAGAAAGTTCACCCGTGCCCCTGCCCAGTCCCCGTTCAGAGGCAACTACTGTTCTGCTTTTTTTCCATCATAGATTATAGATTAGTTTTGCCTGTTTTAGAGCTTCAGACAAATGGAATCATATTGTGTATACTCTTTTTCTGTAAGGCTTCATTCACCTAGCATATGTTTTGAGATTCATCCATATTGTTGCATAGATCAGTAGTTGGTTCCTTTTAATCACTGAACAGTATTCCACTGTATAAGTATACTACAATTTGCTTATCCTTTCACCTACTGATGGCTGTTTTCAAATGGGGTTGGGGAGAATCGTTGTCTTATTGTCTTCCAGGAAGGCCAATTCTTGAACAAATAGAAAAAAAAATGTCCAAGAGAAATCTTTTTCAATAATTTTAATGAAGCAGATATTTGATATTTTCTTTCTTCAAAGCATCTGGCCATCCAGTGCCATTGGTCTCAGAGGCCAGCAGTTATTGGAGATGTCCTTCAAGTCTACAGTGGGTCTGAAGGGAGGGCTATTATCTTCTGTGAGACAAAAAAGAATGTAACTGAAATGGCCATGAATCCACACATAAAACAGGTACGTCTTTTTTCATGCTTTCTCTAATTGAGATTATAGGTATGAATCACTGAGCAAAAAAAAATCATGTCCTTTGTGGACTAGGTTTGATAGTCATTCTTGGAATTGAGTCTCATTCAGAAAGAATTTATAGCCAGCCTCTCATGATCTGTTAAGTCAGGATAGAATTCTATCCGTTTTCATCAGAAGTTTTCTTAAAACTTTGCAGATGTGATCTTGAAAATACAAAGAGTGAAACAAAATGAGTTTCTGTGGGTAAGAGTGGGTCATATTTTAGAGTTGTGTATAAGAAGAATCGCAAATATTTATTGAATGAATGGATCAGAACACTAAATCCATGTGTTTTTTTTCTGTTAACTTTTTATAGTAGAAAATTTCAAACTTATACAAGACATACACAGAAGTTGACAGTGTAACGATGTGTTCATTTTCCAGCTGCAACAATTATTTTATTTCATCCAAATGCCCACTCACTTCTTGCTCCTGAATTATCCTGATGCAAACCCTAGATAACATGTTATTATGCCCATAAATACTTGGGTACGTATCTCTAAAGGAAAAGGATTATTATTATTTTTTTTTTTTTAATAAATTTATTTATTTTTATTTTTAGCTGCACTGGATCTTCGTTGCTGCGCACAGGCTTTCTCTAGTTGCGTCAAGTGGGGGCTACTGTTCGTTGTGGTGGACAGGCTTCTCATTGCGGTGGCTTCTGTTGTTGTGGAGCACCAGCTCTAGGCACGCAGGTTTCAGTAGTTGCAGCACGCAGGCTCAGTAGTTGTGGCTCACAGGCTCTAGAGCACAGGCTCAGTAGTTGTGGCGCACAGGCTTCGTTGCTCCGCAGCATGTGGGATCTTCCTGGACCAGGGCTCGAACCCGTGTCCCCTGCACTGGCTGGCGGATTCTTAACCACTGCACCCCCAGGGAAGCCCTATTATTGTTTTTCTTAATTTATGTTTTTGGCTGCGCCACGTGGCATGTGGGATCTTGGTTCCCCAACCAGGGTTCGAACCCGTGCCCCCTGTAGTGGAAGCGTGGGGTCTTAACCACTGGACTGCCAGGGAAGGCCAGGAAAGGGTTATTTTTTAAAAAGCTTACAATATGGGCTTCCCTGGTGGCGCAATGGTTGAAAACCTGCCTGCCAGTGCAGGGTACAAGGGTTCAAGCCCTGGTCCGGGAAGATCCTACATGCCGCGGAGCAACTAAGCCCATGCGCCACAGCTGCTGAGCCTGCGCTCTAGAGTCTGTGAGCCACAGCTGCTGGGCCCGCATGCCACAGCTACTGAGGCCCATGCATCTAGAACCAATGCTCCACAACGGGAGAGGCCACTGCAGTGAGAGGCCCGCGCACCACAGCAAAGAGTAGCCCCGCTCGCCGTAACTAGAGAAAGCCCACGCACAGCAACAAAGACCCAATGCAACCAAAAGTGAATAATAAATAAATAAAAAAACAAACAAAAAAACACTCACAGTACTGTTATGACATCTAAAAAATTAATAGTAATTAATATCTTCAGATATAAATTAGTCTTCAGATTCTCAATTGCCTCATACATGCTCTGTTTTCTCTTCTGTAGTTTGTTTTTTGGAACCTGGATCCAAATAAGAGTCTTATGTTGTGTGATTTCATTAAGTCTCTTCAATATATGGATTCTTCCATCTGTTTTTTTCTTGTAGTTCTTTTTATTATTGTTTAAGAAACCAAGTTTTCATAATCTAGAGTATTGCTTCCCTGTGATATAATTTAACATGCTCTTCTGTTTTCTGTATTTTCTATAAATTCAGGTTTGTTTGTTTGTTTGTGGCAAAATTATTTCCTAGGCAGTGGTGCACTTCCATCAGGAGGTATATAATGTGTAGTTCTTTCTCTTTTTGTGATGTTAACATTCATTGATAATAACACCATTGGTCCTTGTGTCAGTGTCTCTCCAGTTTTTTTTGTTGTCTGTCACTTGTTATCTAGAAGATTCCCAAGGAAGGGCTCATGGAAACAATATTCACTATTGATAATAGCTTGTTTGTAACTTTATACCTTAAAAATCATTTTGGATAGGTATACCATTCTTGGTTCATATTTTCTTTCCTTCAGTATCTTAAATATGTTTTTCCATTGGAATAAAGCATACTATAGTAAAAAGTCTGATGCCAGTCTGATTTTTTTTTCCCCCTTATAAGTGATTCGGTTTTTTGCCTGAATACAAAAGCTTTTTTCCCTTTTCTTTAAAAATCAGTAGTTTTACTAGAATATATTTTGGTGGTGTTCTTCTGAGTACACAGTGTACACAATTTGTAGTTTCAAATATATGTATTTTTTAATTTCAGCAAAATTTTCTTGAATCCTAATTTATTGGTATTTGGTTTGTCTGATTGCTTTGGTTTTTTTCTTTAGGGACTCTTGTTATATGTATGTTGGCTCATTTTTCCTCTATCCTTTGTCTCTTTATCTCAGATCTTTTTTATCTTTTTCTTTATTTCAATTTTCAAAATTTTCAAAATTTCAAAATTAAAGCATCATCTGTTGTGTTTAATCAGTCTTGTATTTCTTCCAATAGAGTCTTCATTTATGAAAAGTCTTTGTCCTTTGTTTCTACTTCTTTTTTTTTTTAAATAAATTTATTTATTTATTTTTGGTTGGGTTGGGTCTTTGTTGCTGCTGCACGCGGGCTTTCTCTAGTTGCAGTGAGCGGGGGCTACTCTTCACTGTGGTGCGCAGGCTTCTCATTGCAGTGGCTTCTCTTGTTGCAGACCGCAGGCTCTAGGCGCACGGGCTTCTGTAGTTGTGGCATGTGGGCTCAGTAGTTGTGGCTTGTGGGCTCTAGAGCGCAGGCTCAGTAGTCGTGGCTCACGGGCTTAGTTGCTCCGCGGCATGTGGGATTTTCCCGGACCAGGGCTCCAACCGTGTCCCCTGCCTTGGCAGGCGGATTCTTAACAATTGTGCCACCAGGGAAGTCCCGCCCTGTTTGTTTTTATGTGAGAACTGGAGATTCAAAGACAATGCAGCCACCATCTTCTCCAGTGTCATTTTAATTAATTGTGTAACTTTAGCTTTGTATCCAGTAAAAACAGAGACTCTAAATAGTGAAAGAATGTTGAAGAGTAGTTAATTTACCTTTCCTTTCTTTGCTTTAGAACACTCAGCAGCAGCTGTCTTGCAGAGCTATTGTTTTTTTCTTTTGTTTGTTTGTTTTTATAAATTTATTTATTTATTTATTTAATTTTTGGCTACATTGGGTCTTCGCTGCTGCACGCGGGTTTTCTCTAGTTGCTGAGAGCGGGAGCTACTCTTTGTTTCGGTGCACGGGCTTGTAATTGCGGTGGCTTATCTTGTTGTGGAGCACGGGCTCTAGGCACGTGGGCTTCAGTAGTTGTGGCACACAGGCTTCAGTAGTTGTGGCTCGTGGGCTTTAGAGCACAGGCTGAGTAGTTGTGGCGCAAGGGCTTAGTTGCTCCACAGCATGTGGGATCTTCCTGGACCAGGGCTCGAACCTCTGTCCCTTGCATTGGCAGGTGGATTCTTAACCACTGCACCACCGGGGAAGTCCCTTACTTGTACTTTAAATATTGGCGTTCCTCAGAGTTCTAACCTCTGTAATTGTTTCTTCTCACTTAACATATTTTTTCTGAGCATAGTGATTAGTTGCACTTTGGAGTCTGACAGATCAAGATTTTTTTTTCTTTTAACTCTTTTTTTTTAAATATTTATCTATTTATTTGGCTGCACTGGGTCTTACTTGTGGCACGCAGGATCTTTTTTAGTTGTAGCACGTGAACTCTTAGTTGCGGCGTGCGGGATCTAGTTCCCCGACCAGGGATCGAACCCGAGCCCCCTGCATTGGGAGCGCGGAGTCTTAGCTGCTGGACCACTGGGGAAGTTCCCAGATCTGGATTTAAATCCCAGTTGTGTTACTTACTAGCTGTATAACCTTGGGCAAATAACTTCCTATTTCAGTGCCCATGTTTCCTCTTTAAAAAGTGGTATTAGGGACTTCCCTGGTGGTCCAGTGGTAAAGAATTCGCCTTCCAGTGCAGGGGACACAGGTTCCATCCCTGGTCAGGGAACTAAGATAACACATGCTACAGGGGCAGCTAAGCCCACGCGCCTCAATTACTGAGCTCGCATGCCTCAACTAGAGAGCCTGCACACCGCAAACTACAGAGCCCATGCGCTCTGGAACCCACGTGCCCTGGAACTCACGTGCCACAACTAGAGAAGAGAAAAACCTGCATGCCACAACTAGAGAGAGGCCCGTGTGCCGCAACGAAAGATCCCGCATGCTTCAACGGAGATCCTGCCTGCTGTAACTAAGACCCGACGCAGCCATAAATAAATAAATAAATAAATGAATAAATAATAAATCTTAAAAAAAAAGTGGTATTAAAATTTTTTTTATACTTTTAAGACTTAAATAAAATCATTTAAAGTATTTAGTATAGTGCCTTTATGATAAGCAGTCAATAAGTGTAGAAATATAGAAGTATAGAGATGTGTATAGATAAATATATCTAATCACTCCTGTGGTTCCAGTCATTGTGTATATGCTGATGATGTCCAAATCTTTTTCCACGTTAGCTCTGTCTCCAAAATCTAGACTTGTGTTTATCATACTGGCCACAGACACCCCAACCCACTGTGTACCTAAAATTGAGTTCATTCTCTTTTATACACTTATACCCACTCTGTCTCCAGCATTCCCTGTTGTTGAATGATACCCATAGTTCGAGCCAGAAATCTACATATCACCCTTGACTTCTTTTCCTTCCTTTTGCCATCCAGGTAACTACAAAGTATTTTAGATTCTATTTCCTATGGTTAAAAATGGTCCATTTCTTCCCTACTTCTGTTGCAGGAGCTCAAAATCTGGGAGTCATATATATGGTTCTTTCCCTTATACCTCATTTCCACTCCCTTCACCAAGTCCTCCCAATTTCATATACTAATATTTATTTTTTTCTTTTTTCTTTTTTTTGGCTGTGTTGGGTCTTTGTTGCTGTGCACAGGCTTTCTCTAGTTGCAGCGAGCAGGGGCTACTCTTTGTGGTGATGTGCGGGCTTCTCATTGCGGTAGCTTCTATTGTTGTGGAGCATGGGTTCTAGGCATGCAGGCTTCAGTAGTTGCGGCACGTGGGCTCAGTAGTTGTGGCACATGGGCTCTAGGGCACGTGGGCTTCAGTAGTTGTGGTGCACGGGCTTAGTTGCTCTGCAGCATGTGGGATCTTCCTGGACCAGGGATCGAACCTGTATCCCCTGCATTGGCAGGTGGATTCTTAACCACTGTGCCACCAGGGAAGTCCCTGCTAATAGTTCTTGAATTCATTTACTGCCTAGCCCCCACTTACCTTTCCAGCCTCATCTTACCACACTTTTCCCTTATTTTTGCACTCTCACCATACCTGCTATGTTTCCTGTCACCACAGGGCTCTTGTACTTGTAGTCTGTCTTGCCTAGCAGCTCCCATCCTTCAGATATCAGTCCAGAGTACTTTTCTTTAAATTCTTCCTTGGCCCAAACTAGGTCAGGTTGTCCTCTTCTAAACGCCCTTTGCCTCTTAGACCCATGCATCTTGAGTTACACTTGTTGGCTAAATTTATTTGTGTGCCTAATTACTTGGTTAATGCCCATTTCCTTGACCGGAGTATCAAGACGATGAGGATAGAGAAAGTTTTAATTTTTGTTTGCCATTTTATCCCTAGTACCTGATGTGTAGATTACCACATATTTGTTAAATGAATAAATGGTCGTTGCCACTGCCTCAATGAGGCCACTGATATCTCTCCTGAATTTCTACAACAGTCTGCTATCTGAGTCTCCCTAGCTTTTGCCTTGCCCTTGTCTAATATATTCTATACATTGTAGCCAGAATATTCCTTCTAGAATACAAGTATGTTCATGAAAATTTTCTGCTTACAATCATTTAATTGTTCCATATTGTCCTCAGGATAAAATTCATATTCCTTTTCAGTCTCATCTCTCACCACTTCTCCTTTTAACTCTGTGCTTCAGCAATACTCAAATATTTGTAGTTCCCCAGAAACATTAATTATATGTGATATTTCTTCTTCCTGGAACTCCCTAACCTCCTCCTTTTTTTTTTGTTTTTAACCTGACTACTAGTTCCTTGTTATCTGTCAGGTCTGAGCTTCAGTGCTGCCTTCCCTTCAAACTAGAGTGAGTTAGGTTCCCCTCTTAGGTATTTCTATAGCACCCTGCACCTTCTTATAGCACATATCATACTGTATTGAAAATACTTGTCAACTTGTCTGTCCCAGGGTCGTTTCTTTATGATTGTTCCAGAACCTGGCATAGTACCTGGAGCATAGCAAGCGCTCAGTGAATTCACTCATGAATGCGTTATGCTTAGATGCTGCAGTTTAGATACTGTTGGGGTTAAATCATTGTTATGAACTTTTAACTTTTCATAGTGGCTAAGAATACTAGGAAATTTATTTGTAATACTAGGAAATTATTTGCAGCATACATGGAAGATCAACCCAGTATAAATGGTTCACCTTCACTGAAAATTACAGAAATGTAAATTAGAACAACATTGGGAAATCATTTTTGCCTATTAGATTTACAAGGATTATAATGATTCATAGTATACAGGTGGGCGGTATATATATATATATATATATATATATATATATATATATATATATATATATATATATATATATATATATATATATATGGGGGTAAGATGAAATAAACACTCATAGAATGTTGAAGAGTAAATGGGCACAATTTCTTTTTAAATTGAAGTATAGTTGATTTACAATATAGTGTTAATTTCTGCTGTACAGCAAAGTGACTCAGTTATACATGTATATACGTTCTTTTTTATATTCTTTTCCATTTTGGTTCATCCCGGGACATTGAATATAGTTCTCTGTGCTATACAGTAGGACCTTTTTGTCCATCCATTCTATATGAAATAGTTTGCATCTACTAACCCCAACCTCCCAATCCATCCCTCCCCCACCCCCCATTCCCCTTGGCAACCACAAGTCTGTTCTTTATGTCTGTGAGTCTGGTTTCTGTTTGTTTGTTTACAACTTCTTTTTATAATACAGTTTTAACTTAATAGCAATAGCTATTAAAATGTTAAATGTTTATAATTTTTGACCCAGAAATTCAACTTCTAGATATGTAACCTATTGAAATATACTAAGGGGTCTGCAGTTGTAAGTACAAGGTTATTTGTTGTAGCATTGTTTCTGAAGATGAAAGTTTGGATCCTACCCAAATCAGTAGGGTACTGCTAAAATAAATGATACTGGGAACTCCCTGGCGGTCCAATGGTTAGGACTTGGTGCTTTCACTGCCAGGGCCCAGGTTCAATCCCTGG
Organism: Eschrichtius robustus; assembly: GCF_028021215.1. Lineage (NCBI taxonomy): Eukaryota > Metazoa > Chordata > Mammalia > Artiodactyla > Eschrichtiidae > Eschrichtius > Eschrichtius robustus. The sequence continues at coordinate 74,334,315 of NC_090830.1, forward strand.
TCGGGGAACTAAGATCCTGCAAGCTGTGTGGCATGGCCAAAAAAAAGATACTGCAGCCATATGAAGAAATCATGTATAGTTTTAAAAAATTAAGTAGATGTATATCTATAGATGTAGAAGAATGGCTAAGATATAAAAAATTTATAAAACAGGTTGTAAAACAGTACATATATAGTAAAATCCCATTTTTATAGGTGAATACATAAAATTATATGCTAGGATTTGTGAGGGGTCTGTGTGTGTGTATGTATTTAAAAAATAATATGCGGAGGAATATTCACCAAACTGTTAGCAGTTAATTATTAGGAGGCTGATATTAAGGGAAGCTTTTGCATTTTATGTTAAATGTTTTTCTGTAATGTTTGATTTTTTAAAAACAATAAGCATGTATCTTTATAATCATCAGAAGGTAAGATTTAAAAACAACAGCAACAAAAAAGAGCACAGACTGTATGGTGTTTGGTGCTATGAATTGCAAGTATGTGCTATACACTTACTTTTCCTTTTTTTTTTTTTCAAATAGAATGCCCAGTGTTTACATGGCGATATCGCGCAGTCACAAAGAGAAATTACACTGAAAGGCTTCAGAGAGGGTAGTTTTAAAGTTTTGGTGGCAACCAATGTGGCCGCCCGTGGTTTGGACATTCCTGAGGTTGACCTGGTGATTCAGAGTTCACCTCCACAGGTAGGAAATGAGATTATTTCCCCCCAGTTTTATTGAAAAATAATTGACATACATCCCTGTATAAGTTTAAGCCATACAGCATGATGGTTTGATTTACATATGTTGTGAATTGATTGCCACAGTAGCTTCAGCTAATATCCCTCTCGTCATGTAGGTATAAAAGAAGAAAAGAAAAAAAGAAAAAAAAGTGTTCTCTCTTTGTGAGGAGAACTCTTGCGCTTTACTCTCTTCACAACTTTCCTATACTATATCATATAGCAGTGTTAGCTATAGTCATCATGTTGTACATTACACCCATAGTACTTATTGTTTAACTGGACGTTTGTATCTTTTGACCACCTTCCTTCATTTCTCCCTCCCCCCACCCTCTGCTTCTGGTAACCACAAGTCTGATCTCTGTTTCTATGAGTTTAGTTTTTTGTTTGTTGTTGTTGGTTTTTTTTTAGATTCCATATATAAGTGAGATCATACAGTATTTGTCTTTCTCTGATTTATTTCACTTAGCATAATGCCTTCAAGGTCTAGCCATGTTGTCACAAATGGTAGGATTTCCTCTTTTTTTATGGCTGAATAATATTCCATATGTATATGGTATATATATACATATATATACCATAACTTTTTTATTCATTCATCTGTTGATGGACACGTAGGTTGTTTCCGTGTCTTGACTATTGTAAATAATGTTTCTGTGAACATGGGGGTGCAGATATCTTTTTGAATTAGTGTTTTTGTTTCCTGTGGATATATACGCAGAAGTGGAATTGCTGGATCATGTGGTAGTTCTATTTTTAATTTTTTGAGGATCCTCCATACTGTTTTCCATAGTGACTGCACCAATTTACAATCCCACCAACAGTGCCCAAAGTTATCTTTTCTCCACTTCCATAGCAGCATTTGTTATCTTTTGTCTTCTTGATGATGACCATTCTAACAGGAGTACCGTGATACCTCATTGTGTTTTTAATTTTCAAGGAAATGAGATTTGATTTTGAGAAAATAAGAGCAGCTATATAAATTGCTGTTTTATTGTTAAGACGTTGCTTATATATGAAAAGTATGTTATCTTTTCTTGCTCTTAGCCATTTTTTGTTAGTGTGATGTTAAATTGATCAGAATCTGGTGCCTTTGCAAATGATTAACCTCTTTATTTGGATTTGAGGCATGGAATCATGCAAGGGAATTATAAAAAGTTGCCATGTAAAGAACCCTGGGATGGAGTGGATAAAAAGGTTTTAAATCCTATCCGCTTTATTGCAGAATTCAAGCATAAAAATTCTTTGGGATGTTGAAGAGAGCAACAGGATTGAAATAAAAATGTTATTACTGATAGTAGTAGTTTTGTTATTTTTCTTATTATTATTTGGATGCTGGAATGACTGTTTAATTTGCCAGATTTTTAAGAAGAGTTACCTCTTTTATTTCTAGGATGTTGAGTCCTATATTCATCGCTCTGGACGCACAGGTAGAGCTGGCCGGACAGGGATTTGCATATGTTTTTATCAACCAAGAGAAAGAGGTCAACTAAGATATGTGGAACAAAAAGCAGTAAGTAGAGTTAAATTATTTCAGGCTTATTATCTGAATGGTGCCTTAGAAAAGAGATCTTTTTGTATTTGTTCTCACAATTAGATCTTTATAACTTTTCTCAGTTTAAGCTGCATTTGGATGTGAAGCATGTGGAGAGCTAAATTTATATTAGCTGCAAGACTTTGTTTTAATACAGCTTTTATTGTGAAGACAGAAGAGCTGACTTTCTCATTTTTCCCTTGAACTTCTCCCTTGATACTAAAATCAGAAGTGCATTGTGATTTCAGTACCTCTTAGTCCCATATTGTAAACGGATGATTGTGACATTGTCTTGGTGTAATAGTTAAGATTATATCGAGTAATGGTACACTAACCAGTTTCTATAAGAAATTACACATTTTTTGTGGTCTGGAGTTTTTGTGGTATTTCACATTTTTCCTATTTTTATGATGTGTGTTTTCATACACTATTTCATATACTTTGTAAAATGAGGATAATAAGAAAAAAGTTGATTGATATAAACAGCATCCTTTTCTTTTCTTTAAATCAGCTTTATTTTGCAACTGAAATTCCATGATTGTAACTAAGAGACAATTCAAAAACATTTTTTTTTCTCTTTCTAGAATTTGTAATTGATGATTTATTAGAAAATCTTTTGGTCTGCTAGGGCTTGGAAATCTTTAAGTCCAAGAAATGGAAATTCAGCAAACTAGATTAATTTAGGAATTAAGTGTAAAGACATCCATTTTTCTTTAATGTAATTCTTTCATTTTCAGGGAATTACTTTTAAACGTGTAGGTGTTCCTTCTACAATGGATTTAGTTAAATCTAAAAGCATGGATGCCATCAGGTATGCTTTCTGACCTTGCTGAATGATTTTTTTCTTTTGTATTAGGCTATACATCTTTAAGCTCTCCTAGTTCACATATCAGAAAATTTAATCACCAGTTTTACCAGCAGACATTTAATTATATTAAAATATGAAAACGTTTCTCTCTTTTCCCATTCATTCTCTTATCTTTAATTTTTCCCCTTTGTCTTGACCAAGAAAATTTACTATTTTTAAACCATAGGTCTCTGGCTTCCGTTTCTTATGCTGCTGTTGATTTTTTCCGACCATCAGCTCAGAGACTGATAGAAGAGAAAGGGGCAGTGGATGCACTGGCTGCAGCATTAGCCCACATCTCTGGCGCATCAAGTTTTGAACCACGTTCTTTGATCACCTCTGATAAGGTAGAAATCTGTGAGAAAATTGCATGTGGTTGAGAAGGATTAAAATTGAACCATAGATATCTCTCTATCTGGAGGGAAATATAGGATATCTTCACTTTGCACAGTACTTTGTCAACTGAAACTTGCATACCAGAACCTGTTCCTCATTTTGTTTGCCCTGGAGCCATGCAAATCGAGAAGTAGACTCTGTGCAGCTAACACAACACCATGCAAAGTAAGGATTGCTTGTATATGTGGAGGGTGTCTGTGTGTGTGTGTGTGTGTGTGTGTGTAAAAAACACCATCTGACCTGTCCCCCCTGCCGGGTCAGTATCAGATGTCAAAACACACCATACCCAGAGCTATATATTCCCATTATAAAGGTATATTTTGCTCTCTGTAATTAGTAAGTAATCTGTGGGGTGATACTTCAGCACTGAGCAAACACCCTATCCCTAATAACCCACCAGGTACTTCTCAAGAAAACATTTAAACCATACTTCTTAAGCAAATATGAAGATAGACTTTTAAAGCTAAGAAGTATGTGAGAGGTAATTTAATCCCAACTTTTATCTAATAAAAGAATCCCTCTTTGGCAGATGGGTGATCTATCCTCTGACTAAATATCTTAGCAACAGGGTGTTAGTGGTTTGATATTTCTTTTATGGGTTAAACCAAAATCCACAGTCTTTACCATGAATGTCCTGTAGGGTCTTCCCTTGCTACCTCTTTGGCCTCATCTCCTATCACTCTCCCCTTGCTTGTTTTCAGCTACCCTAACCTACTTGCTGATACTCAAACATAAACTTAATCCTACAAAAGGCCTTTACACTTATTTGTGCTGTTTTGAACGTTCTTTCCTTTTAATAACCTTGGCTCTCTCCTTCATTTCATTCAGGTTTCTACTCAGATACCACCGTATCAGAGAAGTCTTTCCTCATCATACTGTCTAAGATAGCTTACCCCTCCCTTTACTCTATTTTCATTTTCTTCCCCTGCTTTATTTTTTTTTCATGATTCTTATTGCTATCTGGCATTATATTTATTTCCTTATTTGTTTACTGTCTCCTCTCCCACCATTATCCACTGCCTCCAAGCCACACACACACTAGAATGTAACCTCCATGAGACAAAGGACTATTTACTGCTGAATCTCTAGCACCTAGAGCATCTCTGGCACATACATAGGGGGCGCTCAAATATTTGTTAGATGACTGCCTCCCTGTATCTTCTTCATGTTGATCCTTTTGTTGTCCAGTGAAGTTCTACAGAACAAGTAATTTTTGCTTATGTAATAATCCTTCAGAAGTTTGAAGAGGTTTATGTCCTCTTGTTTTTCCACTCAAAGCCAACTTTGATTCCTTCAGCATTTCCTTAATTCTCCACTACCTTATCTTTTCTCTGATGCTCTAGTTTGTTTAATTTCCTCTTAAAGCATGATGGTTAGAATTAAATGTAGTCTTTACAGCAATGTATAGAAGAATGGTGCTTTCAGTTATCTATAAACATTAGTCTTCTATTAATATAGTTTCAAAGAAGTTATTTTTTTAGCAGTCATGTTATACTGTTGGCTCATAAGAAGTGCATGGTTAAGTCAAAAAGGGCTGTCAAGTTAGAATGTCATTGTCCTGCTGCTGCTGCTTTTTTCCCAAACATAATGTGACTTTTATTCCTTAAGGGGTTTGTGACCATGACTCTGGAAAGCCCAGAAGAAATACAGGATGTTAGCTGTGCTTGGAAAGAACTTAACAGAAAGCTGAGTAGTAATGCCGTGTCCCAAATTACCAGAATGTGCCTCCTAAAAGGAAATATGGTAGGCTTTTCTAGACAACTGCCGTACACGATTATAAACACTAGCAGATTCTTTCTTTTTTTTGAAGCCTAATGGGATGTTCTCCATGTGTTAGTATGTTTCCACTTGTAAATTTGGGGAGTTATTTAAGTAACCCATTCCTCTAGAAAGCTGTAAAGTCATTCTGCTTAATTTGACTAATATCCGAGTTTTCTAAGTTTCTGCCTTTGTATACATATTACATGTGGTTATGTGTGTTTATTTTCTAAGATTAAGTAACTTATAATTGCAACAGCTAAACAGCTCTATTTTTTGGAGAATACACAATATTGGTTTTTAAGTGGCCTGCTATTGATTGTTAATGAGGATAATAAAGTGAATTAAGTATTTTCATACAATTATGAAATAGCAAAGTTAAGACCATCTGTAATATAAGTGACTGATTTCTTCTAATGGTTTTGAGAAAAGATGTCATATTTATTCATCTCACTTGGCAACATAGGTTCATTCTAGTCTATAATTTATTAGCTCATTTATTGGAAATAGTTATCTTTCTCAAATTTAATATTACTTACCTTCAAAAAAGATCTGTGGCAAGTATGAGACAAATATGTACATTCAGAAAAAATGTGGAGGGGAAGGAAAATATACCAAGGTCCTTAGTGCAAAGCTATACTTGAATATTAAACTAACTTCCAACTTATCAGCAACCAAAACCAAAGAGGAAGCATCTTAGGTTACTTCGTTCTCAGTATCTGATAAACATTTCAGCTCTTTACGAGAGAAAGTTTCTGGCACTAAATTTTTAAAGGAATTTATTAGACGGGTCATTTTACAAGGGACATGGAACATTATAGTGTCTACAAAAACTTTTCTAGAGAATACTGTAGATTCTCAGTAGTAGTCAGTTCTTATTAGATACTGGTCTACTTTTAGATTTAGGAAGTACGATTAGCAGCCATTCTGTGTCATGCATTATTATATATTAGCTGGTTTAATCCTATAGGCAATCATGGGACAAGCTTAATCTTTTCTTAGCTAATGTAAGATTACAAGCAGATATTTAAAAAAATCAACTCATATGCATCTAAATAAAAACGTTTTCATTTTGCTTTTAGGGTGTTTGCTTTGATGTTCCCACAACTGAGTCAGAAAGGTTACAGGTATTTTAAAAAAAAATTTTTTTTTAATAAATTATTTATTTTATTTTTGGCTGCATTGGGTCTTTTTTTTTTTTTTTAATTTATTTTTGGCTGTGTTGGGTCCTCGTTGCTGCACGCGGGCTTTCTCTAGTTGCGGCGAGCGGGGGCTACTCTTTGTTGCGGTGCACGGGCTTCTCACTGCGGTGGCTTCTCTTGTTGCGGAGCACGGGCTCTAGGTGCGCGGGCCTCAGTAATTGTGGCTCGAGGGCTCTAGAGCGCAGTCTCAGTAGTTGTGGCGCACGGCCTAATTGCTCCGCGGCATGTGGGATCTTCCCGGACCAGGGCTCGAACCCGTGTCCCTTGCATTGGCAGGCGGATTCTTAACCAGTGTGCCACCAGGGAAGCCTGGTATTTAAAAACTTTAATCTGTTTAATAGTTGAGTATGTTTCTCTAAAAGATAAGGGTTAAAAATAACATAGTCATAATATCATTATGATATTGATTTAGGCTAAATACCTAAATCAGTTAACAATTCCTTAATAAAATAATAATAAATAATAAATATCCAGTCTGTATCATAACTTAAAACATTTAAAAATTATGAATAATTTCAAATGTGAAAAAATAGAATTGCATACTGAATCCTCATGTACCCATCACCCAGCTTCCGCAGTTATCAACTCATGGCCAATTGTGTTTCATGTCTACTTCCATCCACTTCCCCACTCTCTCCTGTATTCTTTTGAAACAAATTCTAGGAAGTCTATCATTTCAACCATAAATATCTCTATATACCTAAAATACTAAAAACACTTTCAAAAAACACAATCATAATACCATAACTAAACCCCCCAAAATAATAGTTCCTCAATATTATCCAATTTTCTATTTAAATTTTCCCTCTGTCTCCTACATATTTTTAAATATAAGAAGGTCCATAAGGTTCATACATTGTAATTTGATGTTTGTCTCGTTTTCTTTATAGGTTCTCCTTCCTTTCTCTCTTTCTTTAAAAAAATTCCCCTTGTATTTTATCTGTTGAAGAAAGAGATTGTCCACTAGATTCCTACACTGTGGAATTTGTCTATTACATCCCTGTGCATATTTATATACATATTTTGAAACAAAAATGGGATTATTTGGTTTTTAAAGTCTTTTTACAAATTCAGAATATATTGTAAACACATTTCTTTGTCAACTGTACAGTTACTTGTTTTTATTGGCTCCCTGGCATTTGGCCACCTGGGTGGCCAACTGAATCAATGTCCTATTTTCTGACATTTAGATTATTTATAATACTAATATTCTGTTATAAACAGGTCAGCCTTAAATGTTGGCATAGCTAACTCTTTATACATTGCCATGTTTGTCTCTTTAAGATGAACTTCTTAAGATGTCTGCCTGGCCAAAAGATGTGTGTATTTTTAAGGCTTTGGTCATATATTGCCACCGGTGGTGTGTGTGGCTGTTTGTCTCTGCTCACTCTTACCTGTAAGGTATTTTAATATTAACTTGCCTTGGCAACTTATGATCACAATGAAAAACAGTTAATGTAGCAGGATATGACATACTGATGTTTTTATGAGCTGCAATGATTTTTATATCTTGAGTTGTTTACCCCGATACCAAATTGTTTCCAATGGCTACATTTTTTAGTCCCTGGCTGGTGTTGACAGATTTTTAATCTCAGCTCACACTCCTTGCTTCTGTCAATATATCTGCTGAAAACAATGTACTACTTATTAGTGACTTACTCGTTTTGTGCTGAGAAACCGGTGCTCTCTTTTAAAATGTATAAACTGAGTAGGAATTTAGAGTCCCAAAATCAGCCTGAAAATTTCTCCTGAGACTAAAACTTAGCTTTTAGAAACTTTTTTTTTGGGATGGTGGGGGCATTGGGGAGGGGAACCAAGCTTTGTATTGTTACGTTAAATTTGAGATTTAAATTTTACCAGGATCGATTTTTTTCATTTTTAATGACATTTATTTTCTTTCTAATTTTACAAGCAGTACACGTTTATCGCAGACAACTAGAAACACATGAAAGCATAAAGTAAAAAATAACAAGCACTCATAATCCTCACCCCCCAGAGATAACCACTATTAGCATTTTGAAGCATTTCCTCCCATTGTCTGCATTTTTTAAAAAATTGAAGTATAATTGACCTACAAAACTGTGTTATTTAGTTCCAGGTACACAATAGAGTGATTCAGTATTTCTATATATTACAAAACGATCGCTGTGATAAGTCTAGTTAGTGTCACTGTTCAAAGATACTACAATATAATTGACTCTGTTCCCCATGCTGTACATTTCATCCTTGTGATTCATTTATTTTGTAACTGGAAGTTTGTACTTCTTGATCTCTCTTACGTGTTTCACTCATCCCCCCACCTCCCTCTCCTCTGGCAGCCACCTGTTTGTTCTCTGTATCTGAGTCTGTTCTGTTTTGTTTGTTCATAAAACTTAGAAATTTTAGTGAATGAGCTTTGAATATGTTTTTGTTTTCTGGTCTTCAGTTTTGTTCTAGATACTTTGAACTTAATGGCTAGATGGCCTTTAGCTAATGGATATGAAAAGAGTCTCCTGTATTCACGTGTTTGCTTATGGTTTCTATTTTGCATTTATATTAATCCTGTAAATTATCCCAACAGGCAGAGTGGCATGATTCAGACTGGGTACTCTCAGTGCCAGCCAAGTTGCCTGAAATTGAAGAATATTATGATGGAAACACATCTAATTCCAGACAGAGGAGTGGCTGGTCAAGTGGCCGGTCAGGTGGTCGACCTGGTGGCCGGTCAGGTAGACAGAGTCGACAGGGGAGTCGGTCAGGAAGTCGACAAGATGGTAGAAGACGAAGTGGGAACAGAAATCGATCAAGAAGCGGGGGCCACAAACGGAGTTTTGACTGAGATAGTTAATCTTCCAGTGTGAGCTTGCCTGTTTCTGCCTAATCATGTACATTATCCACCAAAAATTAGGTCATCATAGTTGAGGTCTGTGTCTGCTTTTGGCAAAGAAGTTGGTTGTATTTTTTTAAAAAGTATTTCACAAGAATGGTTGTAAACAAATCTACTTATCCAGTTATACCTTTGAATAAAAAAACTTCCTCTTATTGTCTCTTTTCACTGTGCGTTAAGAATTTTCTCAATGTAATCTTTTAAAATTTCTTCTAAAATGTGGCAGTTAAGTCAATCTTAAGGTTACTTGCATTTTACAAAATGTGGTGTGTCTGTATTCAGATCACTCCTTCCATAGGATATATGGTAGAAAATAGGAAATCCCTTCTACATTAAAGGGCTGTATAGGCTGGTGACATGATTGGTTAGATGTAACATTTTAAATTTTAGATAAAGTTAATTAAAAGGTGTGCAAGCAGTGCATACTCAATAATCTATTCAACAGGTATTGGTTGAATGTCTACTATGTGCCCATCACTATCCTAGTCCCTAGGGACGTAGTAGTGAATAAGGCATGGTCACCATCTTCAAGGAACTTACAGTCTAAAGAAGCAATTATGGTTGAGATTAACACCTAATATTTAGGATGAAAGTAGGTATGGAATGCTAAGGATCTAGTTGGGGTGCACCTCACCAGCCTTAGGAGTCAGGCTTTTAGAAGAAGTGATACCCAAAAGGAGATGTGAAGCAGAAGTATAAGTTAACCTAGCCAGTTTAGTAGGGAGAGAGGGTTTGCAGTCAGAACAGTACAGGCACACCTTGTTTTATTGCATTTCGCAGATACCGTGTATTTTACAAATGGAAGATTTGTGGCAATCCTGCGTTGAACAAGTCTATTGGTCCCATTTTTCTGACAGCATTATTTTTTTAATTAAGGTATGTACATTGTTCTTTTAGAGATAATGCTATTATACACTTAATACACTCTAGTATTGTGTAATCATAACTTTTATATGCACTGGGAAGCCAGAAAATTTGTGTGACTCACTTTACTGCAGTATTTGCTTTATTGTGGTGGTCTGGAACTGAACCCGCAATATTTCCAAGGGATGCCTGTATATGCGGAGGCCCAGAGGCAAAGAATAGCACCGTAAGTCTGAGGATCGCCAAATAGTTCAGTATGGCTTGCATGTGATAGAGGACAGGAATAAGGGAAGGAATTAGGCACCAGATTTTAAAGGTCCTGTGTGCATCTTTAAGGGGTTGAAATGTTTTCTTGAAGGCAATGGGGAATCATTAAAGAGTTTACAGTAAGGAGTAACATGATGAGATTTGTGTTTTTGAAAGATTACTGACTACACTGAGGAGATTGGATTGCAGAAGGGCCAGACTGGAGACTAGTAGCCCTCTTAAGATGCTGTCAGGGTAATCCAAGGTAGAGGTGATGGTGGTCTGCACTAATGATAGGTAACATATTTTGAGTAATGAGAACTGAGGCACTTGAGAAGTTGTTGCCTGTGTAGAATCACACAGCTGGATAATATATAGTGGAGTGAGGATTTGAACGAAGTCTAGCTTCTGAACCAGTGCTCTTAACCACTGTGCTAGACAGTGTCAGTGGACTTTGAGGAACATGGATAGATTTCAGAGGTTTTTAGGAAATGGAATTGTTAGGACTTAGTGCTTTGAATTGGAAGATAAGAGAGGCAGAAGAATAAAACCTAGGCTTTGTCACTGAGATAGGTACTAGAACAAAGCAAGAAAAGTTATGTGGGGAGAGAGTAGGAATACGATTAGTTCAGGATTAGATGTATTTTAATATTGAGTAGTCCATAAGATATGGCAGAGGAGATAAACAGTAGGCAGTTGGATTTATAGGTCTGAAGCAGGAGAGAGATCTGTTCTAAAGATTTGGGAATAATAAACAAAAAATGGTAATTGTAGTTAAGTTAGTAGATGAGATGATCCAGGGAAAGTATAGTAAGGAAAGAGGGCTGAAAAGAACCCAGAGGCACACCAACGTACTTAACTGCATAGCAGAGGAAAGGGGATCCCACTGAGAAGGGATGACAAGAAGAGGGCATAAAGCCCAGAAATACAAGGCTTTCAAAGGAACCAGAAGACAAGTCTGAAATGGCCCTTGGATTTGGCAAAAAGACATTGACATGGGGAGCAACCATATTAATAAGAGTATTGAGAGTAGAAGCTATTTAACTGTGGCTTAAGCAGGAAATGGGAGATAAAGCAGTAGGGACAACAAACATGAACACGTCTTGCAGAAATTTGGCTGTGAATTCAAGGGAAGAATAAGCTAAAGCTGGGCGTAGAAGAAAGGACATGAGATTGTAGTGAGAATTTTGTGTTGTTGGGGTGGAGAGATGAGGGAAATTTGAGCATGTTGAAATACTAATATGGGAGGGGGCCAGAAAGGAGGGAGGAGGAGACAGAATGAATGTATGGTGGAGCAAAATCCCTGTGAGGACCCAGACGGATGAGCTCAAGCACACTGGAGATTTTAGCCTTAGATGGTAGAAGCACATCTCTAACATTTTGTCAGAGGAAAGTATGATTATCATGTAGGTGTGTTTGCAGGTATTAAGGTAAAAAGTTGAGGGAGTGCCTGCCTGATGTCTTCTGTTTTTTTTTTTCCCTGTGGTATTTTTGCATGGTCATCCACTGAAGGTGAAGAGGGAAGTAGTAGGCTAGGAGATTTGAGGAAAGTGGAGAAATGCTCAGGTACTGACTACAGAGCGTGATGAAGAACTCCTCAGGCAAACTGGGGGTCACAGGCAGCTTTGAGGGTCCAGCTGAGATGAGAGACTGAATTTGTAGTGGCATTAGTCAGAGTGATTATGTGATTTCCTATGACAACACTCAGCATCGAGTTGTAGGAGTGGAGGTGGGAGACAGTTGATTGAGGATTGGGGTTTTGCTCTGTAAGATGAAAGGATGACAAGGTGAAGATGTTAAGGACTCAGCAAAAGTGATAAGAGTAATGGTCCAAGCAGTCTAGACTGCTGAGGGATTGAAGTGGAGATGGGGTTGATAGCAGGGAGGACGTAGAAGGGGCACGGGAGTGAAGGTCAGTGAGGGCTGACTGAATTTGAGATTTCAAGAGTGGAGCAGTTGAGGAGAAGACAATTGCAGAGTATGGTAGTAGGCCTGTTGGGGGCAAAGGTTATTTCAGTTGAGGTGGTCAAAGAACTGAGAAGCCAGTGTTATGTGGGTGGTTTTCATGGACAGTGAAGTCCTCTCGAATGAAGACAAACAAGGACTGAGGAGGGAGAGGAAGACTAATCCAGGTGCCAAAATACCAGTAAGTGGTGGAGGTTGGTAAATTACCTGAATTAGCAGGGGGAAAAGGTGAGATTACCACAGATTTTCAAAGGGACCAGGGCGTTTATGTGAAAGTCAAGGACTAATAATCAGGAAACTTTGAGGAAGAGAGGAGGACACCAGTGTACACTGAATGTGAGGGAATAAGCAACATATGTATGAGAAAGCTATATGGGAGTATTTTCCAGTAAGAGCCAGATTTCAGTTAAACCAAGGAGGGAAGAAGGACTCTCAGTGCTGGATTGAGAAAGGGGGAAGTTTTGATTATAGCCAATGGGATTCCAGATAGCTATGACTGGGAGGAGGGGATCTCAGTTGCCTCTGCATCTGAGTAAGTGTGAGCTCTGTATTTATACCCAAGATGGAATAGGGGCTCCATTCCTACTGAGGTGCTTGGTTCTTCAGCACCTACTGCAGGTGCTGTGTACCTTCGAGGTCCCAGGCACTATGTTTGGGATATAAAAGTGAATAAGGAGTGCTCAGTCTCTGCCCTTGAGAGCTCACAATCTAGTGAAATAGATAGACACATAAACCTAGGTCCATGGCAGTGACTAAGTGTGATGATTTGAGAGCTCTGAACAAGGAAGCCTAGCTCAGCCCAGGAATGGGGGTGGGAGTTCAGAGAAAGCTTTTGGGCCATGATGACTGAATGTGGATTAAGTGAGGTAAAAGAAACAGAAGTGGGAATGTGCATCCAGGCAAAGGCACAGAATAGCTAATAAAACACAGCCTATGTGTGGCGAACTGTAAGTAGCTCTTGTTGCCAGGATCTTAACTATGAGGAAAGCAGTGGTGAGAACACGACAAGTGTCATATCTTGTTTTTTTTTTTAAGTGTGATATCTTGGAAGGCTTCATAGGCCTTGTTTTGGACAGCCACTGAAGGGTTTCAGGGAGGACGGTGAAAAAGATAAGCATGTAGGTAAATGCCAGCAAGGGGGAGGATGGATTTAAGGGGTCCTCTTGCTAAAGGCTGGCTTCCCTATTAACAAGGAAAGGGGGACAGATCCTAAGAAGATAAAATACCTTTCCATGTCTTCTGAAAGAAGGAGGGGGCAGGGCAAATTCCTCACCAAATTCTCAGCTTTGGGCTGCATTCAGCCACTTATCTATACTCTGCTCCTTCTTCACAGAGCCCAGCAAATTCATGGCTCCACCTTTTGGCTATTCAGAGCCTTCTGTTTGGTACTCTGTACTCTAATGTTGTGGTCCCTTAATATCTACTTGAATTTGAATCTATTACCCTGATCTTCAGCTTTTGAACTTGTAAATAATATGTTTTATTCCCTTCAGCATTATAAATTTGAAAAATAAATTCACATTTAGGTGTGAATGTCTGAGAGCCTTCTCTCACATTATTTTTGTTTTGTATAATTTGGGAGTAGTGCTTAATAGTCATTTTAAAAAAACTATATTCCTTTTTTTTTAACAATTTTTAAAATTTTTATTTATTTATTTTTGGCTGCATTGGGTCTTTGTTGCTGCACGCGGGCTTTCTCTAGTTATGGTGAGCAGGGGCTACTCTTCGTTGTGGTGCGTGGGCTTCCTCATTGCGGTGGCTTCTCTTGTTGCGGAGCACAGGCTCTAGGCATGTGGGCTTCAGTAGTTGTGGCACGCGGGCTCAGTAGTTGTGGCTCGCGGGCTCTAGAGCGCAGGCTCAGTAGTTGTGGTGCATGGGCTTAGTTGCTCCACGGCATGTCAGATCTTCCGGGACCAGGGATTGAACCCATGTCCCCTGCATTGGCAGGCGGATTCTTAACCACTGCGCCACCGGGGAAGTCCCAAAACTATTATACCTTTTAAAAAATATTATAATAGTAATATATGTCCATTGTTGAAAATTTGAAAAAATAGAGAAGCAAATGGAAGAAAATTAAAACCACCTATAATACCTCTCTCAGAGATAATTACTGCTAACATTTTGTGGTATAGACTTTTGAATTCACTGTGTGTGTGCGTGTGTGTATACAAACTGAAATAGAAATTCTCCCAATTTTATGAAAACATTTTACATCATCTACATCAGAGGAAACTGGTCTGGCAGAATCAATATTCAAGAAGTACTTCCCGTTTCCTATCAAATGGATATAAGTCCCATATATTCTACTTGTTACTGAATTTTGTACTGATGATTAGATTAAATACAGTAATTTGGCCACCTTTGAGCCAGAAAGGGCCTTTTGCATGTTCCCTCTTAGAATTTTGGCCTTGTGCCTATGTGCAGGTATGTTACAAAGGAATTTATATACCTAATAAGCCTTGACGAAAATTTTCCATTTAGTAGCATTTTGGGCTTACTCTGTTGCTGAACATCTGTTGGTAATAAAAATGTCCATGCACTGTGTACAGCCGTATCATATACTGCAGTATCACATAATTTTGTGGTTTATCAACCAGACTGCAGGTTCCTAACTGCTTTCCTGCCTGGGCATACAACTAAAATTTATTTCAAAGGGTTTCTTCCTTATCCCATTACTAGTGGTAGGCTACTGTGTGCCAGGCATTGTCCAAAATCTTAAGGATACAAAGATAAAGAAATCAAAGCTCCTGGCTCAAGGATATCACAGTGTAAGTGAAAGCATCGTTGTATATTTACATAAATTTATCTTCTAAAAAATTGACACTGTGAAACACGAAAAATTTCCTTTAAACTGTCAGATTAAAAAATGTGCAGTAAAAACTAATCTTATGAAATACAGAAATAGAACTTCCAGCATTTTCCTTTGTCATAAAATGATTACATTTTGAATTGTCTTTCTGAAAACCTTGATGTACCTATGAGGTTTTTTTTTTCCCCATGGTTTTATTTTATTTTTTTATTGAAGTATAGTTGATTTACAATGTTGTGTTTAGGTTAGTGATTCAGTTATACATCTATATGTATTTTTTTTCAGATTCTTTTCTCTTATAGGTTATTACAAAGTGTTGAGTATAGTTCTCCCTATGAGTTTTAATAGCTCTTATTTATTGTGCTCTGTGTGCCAGGCAATGCTAAACCTTTTTCATTCATTATCTTACTTAATTTTGTCAACTGATGAAGTAGGTTTTCTTATCCCCATTATGCATGAGAAACACAGGTTCAGGTTAAGAAATACATTTGTGATGTGTCCAAAATCACAGAGCAAATGGTGCAGGTTTTCAAAGCCAGGCAAGATTTCAACCCATTTTTAAAACCGATTTTATAATGCACTGGCTCCCAATTCTTTGCCTCACTTGTTCTTCACAGAAAGTTTAGCGATATTGTCACACATCATTCAACGAACCACTTTCCCTCAACCGCTTGAATGAGTATATGTCCAAATTCTGCAGGACTAAGAGCCCCTGTATTTTCTAATAGAGGTCTACGTGGTTTGGGGATCCTTTCTACAGGTCCCAAGGCCGGCTTAGGTGCCTCTCCGTGCCTTCAAAACAACTGACACTCGTCCGTCTCCCACCAGCCCATAAAGCTTATTGAAGACAGGCTTCTGTGCTGAATCCTAACCTTGTTTCTCACACCTGACACGGTGAATGCTCAGGAGATGTGTGTTGAGTGCACGCATGAATGAATGACCAGACCCGCCCGACCTCTAGCTCTCACCCAGGCTTGTGAGTCTGGGTGTCTCCTTTCAAGTGTCGACGTCTCCCCAAGATGATCAAGAATACACATCTCGCGAGTCTGCGCGTGAAAGGACCTTACAAACGAGAGCAATCTAATATAAAGCACTGAAGAGGCGCTACTCAAAAGCAACTACAAATCTTCATTTATCAGGCCGGGGCCGGCGAGAATCTGGGCAGAGTGAGAACGAGAATAAAGCCAGCCTCTGGGTTTCCTACCCTTCTGTAGGTGCCTTCTAGTTCAGGCGCCTTACTCAGCTAATTCAGTGAGTCCAGCCACCTTGAGCAGCAGCGGCTGTGGAGCTACCACGTGCGCCCCCGCCTCTCGGCGGTTTCCGCTTCCGCAGGATGCGCTTTGCTACCGGAAGTGACGAAAGCTGGGTCGGCTAAAGAGAAAGCTGGGCATTCTCTTCCTCTCCACGCGGTAGCCGAGAGCGGTCGGTCTGTTCTGCTTGTCCTGAGTGATGCCGGGGAAACTTCTTAGTGAGGCGGATTTGGAGTCGGACACGGCCATGGCGAAAGTGGAGATGCCGCGAAAGCAAAATGAGAAGGTACCGCCGGGGGCCGAGGGAGTTGGGGCAAGACAGGACGGGGGGCCGGCCGCTAAGAGGAGGGGTCCGGGCTGGGGGCGCGTGGCGCGCCGCGCGGACCCGGCTCGTCCCGAGACCCGCGTGAGTTTCGGCCAAGGCGCGCCCGGGGGTGGTCGGTGCTCTCCGCGGCCGATGGGCGCGCTGCCCAGAGGTCTGGGCGGATCGGAACTGGAGAGCGGGCCGGGTGTCCCACGTGGTCCCTGAATCTGGGCGTCCGGCATCCGGTGCACAGAGTAGGACCGTCATGGTTAGGCCCCACGTTTTGGCCCAGACTCAGACCTACTGGCTTTCGACTAAACTGGCGAGACCATAAAGCCATCCGCACACGTGGGCGGCGTCCGCGGTGACTTTTTTTTTACCCTAGTAGTGGGAGTACAGTTTTATGGGAAGCGGCCCTTAGACGATAAAGTAGTTCAATTCCTCTTAAGGTTTATTGGTCGTATTTCCCGTGGAAATGTAGACAGGTTGTGGTGATAACTGCACACCATATTTTTTATATAGGCCGCCAGTGTGCGGTAGTCTTAAGTTACCTCGATAGCTGTCTGCCTCCTTGCTGTTACTTCCGTAGATAGAGACTTAACTTGTGACTGAGTCTGTGTTCTGAGATAAGGTCAGTGAGAACAAAGATTGTCCCTGAACTTGTGTTATACGGGACTTAGAATGTTCTTTCCTTGCTGTTTCTGGCAAAGAATATTTTGCTGTTGTAGGAAGCCGAGGTAGCACAGACTGACAGTCCCCACAGGTGGGGAGGAAGTGGTCTTGGTTTTACCTGCCTTGCATTAGTCAGCGTGTTCGGTTGTGAGATGCTGAAATTAGAAGGGACATGCCCAACATACTCCATTGTATTCCAAAGGAGACCACCGGGATTGGAAATCCACTCATTGGTGGAACCAAGGGATGAAAGAATTGAAGTCGTGGGATGGGGTGGACCAGATTGTTTTTCAGATGTCTGAAGGATGGGTCATATGGGAGAGATTATCGTTCATCCATGATTTTAAGAGCAGAGGCCAGGCCTGAAGTTTCATGGAGGCAGACTGTAATAGTGGCTCAATGTAATAGTCCCCATACTTCAGGAATTGGCCTGAGGCTCTGCCACAGAGGTCTTAACGGAGGGTAAAACACGTTTTCAGTAATATTAAGTTTTCAGAAATATGAAAAATTGGAGAGGGTCAGACATTTCAAGTAGGAGCCGTAATCTGGTTTGGTTTTGAGGTTTCACCCATTCAGTTTTCTTGTAACTTGTGCTCTTTGATTTTCCCTTTAAATTAGGTACACCATTTTTACACATGGGGTGATAGACTGTGGGTTTTTATAACTTTTTGGTTCATAACATGTCTTTATGTAAATTTATTTGCGTTTGTGAGATTAACAAGGCAGATATTATGAATTCCTGTCTTACTTGTAGAGGGGAATTCTAGCAGAGAAAGAAATCTGCTTAACACCATCTGTCTGTGGGTATACATGGTCTTATTACTCTACCAGAATTAAGTTAAATTGTTCTTGATCACTTCCTATAGTGTGTGTAGTTTACAATATGTTGGAGCATCCCGTGAGCCACTCCAAGTCCCATGTGAAAAATTGACTTTACAACTTGTTCGACCGCCATGAATTGAATAGTTACCAAGAAGCACGTTCTTTTCCAAGCTAATGAAGTTATTGATATATTCTTCTTTCCATATAGCCAAGAAATGGTATTAAAAAACATACCGTTTGATTTTTGCCTTACTGCAAGATGAAAGTACACATGTTGAAAAATGCCCCCAAATTGTATTCTTCATAATTATGTGATCTTGAATTAATGCAGAATCGATATATTATACAAGTGTATCAATGTTTTGTTCATTGTTTGTATTGTCTTTATTAATTTTTTAGAAAGGTAGAAAAGAGAAGCCAAAATCTAATAAGACTGAAGAGGCAGCAGAAGAAAAGGAAGAAACGATTTCCCCCAAAGCTAAAAAGGTTAAAAAGAAAGCAGGGCCTTCTGAGGCTGACATGAGTTCTCCTAAATCCAAAAAGACAAAAAAGAAAGAGGAGCCATCTCAAGATGACATTATATCTCCTAAAACCAAAAGGGCGAAAAAGTCAAAGGAGCCCTGTGAAAAGACAGTTGTTTCTCCTAAAACCAAAAAACTAATAAAAAATGAGGAGCCTTCTGAGGACGACTTGGGTGCGCCTAAGTCCAAGAAGATGAAGAAAGAAAAAGAAATGAATGGAGAAATTGGAGAGAAAAGCCCCAACCTGAAGAATGGATTCCCTCATTCTGGACCTGACTCCGACTCCAAGGACGCTGCCAGTGAAGAAAGTAACAGTGAGTTAGAGCAGGTAAAGTGGCATTTTAATATGTAGAATGTATCTTTCGATGTTGTTTCAGGTAAATAAGTACGTAATTATTAAACGAATTATTTAATAATGGGAGGAAATTTGATGTGTCAGCACTGCATTGAGCTGCAGGGTGAGACTTCATCTTAAAAACTGCAGTGTTAGAATGCCTCCTTTGCAACTGAGCAGATCTGTTTAAGTTTTGAGAAAGTCTTCTCTCCACACATGGTCTGCTTATTTGCAAGTCAGAAATCCAACAGGAGGGATATGGTTATGAAAATATGCTCCAGTTTCCGTCTTAGGGGTTTCACCTAATAAATCATGATTAAGTGGAACCACTGAAAAAGTGCTTGCTTGATTGCATAAGTCTTTTTGTATAGGCCATAAACTAACTTGAGTTGAATAAGATACTTAAATGTCCCTTTGGAAGCTATTACTGCTGTCTTTCAGAAACTCAGTCATCAAAGAAAAATCCTAAATCTAATAAATAATTTTCTCTTTGCTGTAGGTCATGATCAGCATTTAAAAATTTTTCCTGATTATAAAAAATATATACAGCTTTTTTAAAAATCAGATTACGATTGTACTATATGCAATATTGTAGTTTGCCTTTTCCTATCTTGCCTATATTTTTATATAGGCATTTTTCCCACTTTTAAATATTAAATATTTTAAATGGTTACATAATACATCATATAAATGTATAGAAATTCACTTAATTATTCCTCTGTTGAGCATTCAGATTGTTTGCAATCAAATAGTGCCAATGTGATCATTTTGTCATAAATATTTGTTCCTTATTTTCTATGGATGTATATATGAAAGATGTTGCTATGGGAAGGGGTTAATAACCTGTTCAACAGTGTATTGTTCGTTTGGAATGATTGTGGAAAAGTTCTTAGTCGAGACTGAATCTGCTTTCACTAGCTACACATGGTATATATGTGCTCTATGTATTTGCTACAAACTTTTTTTTTGTTAGGGTTTTACATATTACTCTGATCTGTTTCCTTTTCAAATCTTGATTTACCTACCAAAGTTTTTGTGTCTTTTTGGTTGATTTAGAAGAGATGTTTTAGAATTGATTTAGAAGAGATATTTTAGAATAGTTTTTCTCAAAAGGCTTTCTGTATTTAGCTTGTAGGGGTAAAGTTATTGATTTCTTTCTGTGGCCCTTTACTTGACAGGAGATAACTGTGGAGCAAAAAGAAGGAGCTTTCTCTAATTTTCCCATATCTGAAGAAACTATTAAACTTCTCAAAGGTAAGAACATTACCGTTCTTGGAAATATTGTATAATGTTAGAACATATTATTTGGAAGCACTCCACTGCTTTTTGTTGAAATGAACTGGGACATGTTCTTATTGGAGGATGATATATGCAACCATATAATGAAGTAGATCTGTATATTTGGTATAGGACTAAACTAGTGATGATGGCCTTTGCTGCCTCTCAGAGTGATTAAAATTTATTCAATACAATATGTATATTCAGAAGTGTAATGACTCATAGTGCTGGTGAAATTAAACAATTGATACCATGTTGGTATTTTTTTTTTTTTAATTCTTTTTTTTTTTTTAATTTGTTTTTTAAGATTTTTTTTGGCTGTGTTGGGTCTTCGTTGCTGCGCCTGGGCTTTCTCTAGTTGTGGCGAGCGGGGGCTACTCTTCATTGCGGTGCGTGGGCTTCTCATTGTCGTGGCTTCTCTTGCTGCGGAGCACGGGCTCTAGGCGCACAGGCTTCACTAGTTGTGGCACGTGGGTTCAGTAGTTGTGGCTTGCGGGCTCTAGAGCGCAGGCTCAGTAGTTGTGGCTCTCGGGCCTAGTTGCTCCGCGGCATGTGGGATCTTCCCAGGCCAGGGCTCGAACCCGTGTCTCCTGCATTGGCAGGCGGATTCTTAACCACTGTGCCACCAGGGAAGCCCGGTATTTTCTTTTTTACCTTCTTCCACTTCTTGAGGCATCTCTAGGTTAATGATACCAGCCTGACTCAGAACTCATCTTAGCATAGTGCCTGTGAACCAGGTAGGAAGTCACAGATGCTCAACTTAGGTGTTTTCTGAATCAGGTGTGGCAGTCAGACAACAAAGCACCTGATTTTCAGGCTTATACTGGCCTTTGGATGAGATTTTGTGACAAGGGGCTTAATCTCTTAAGATAATAAGTATTTACTATAATTTGGTGCTTTACAGTTTATTGATATCTTTTCTTCAAGCAGATTCTTGCCAGAATATATTTGAACTTGACTTTGTAGATGTGACCAGAATGTAGAATTCCATAATTCTGCAGGACCAGAAGCGCGGCTATGCTTTCATTCTCCAGTATGGCTGGGACGTTAAGAATTGCAGTGTCAGATAACATGCTTCATTTGTTCACAGCCCGTGGGGTGACCTTCCTGTTTCCTATACAAGCAAAGACATTTCACCACGTCTATAGTGGGAAGGACTTGATCGCACAGGCACGGACAGGAACTGGGAAGACATTCTCCTTTGCTATCCCTTTGGTTGAGAGACTTCAGGGAGAGCTGCAAGACCGGAAGAGAGGCCGTGCCCCTCAGGTAAATATCTTTAAGCCGTCCTTAGGGGTTCCAAATCTGCACAGGAAGAGTCATTGTTTGAGCATCGTTTACATACCCTATTGTTTTTTATTGGGTTCTCCTTAAGGCCTTTTTCTGGTATTTACTGGAGATCTTTATCTGACGGTAAACCAGGATAATTCTTTTAAGACTGTTGACCACAAACCTTATATATTTAAATATTGTAATCTGCCCCCATGGTTGTGATCACCTGTATTATTAATGCTCGCATGTTTCTTTCAGACTCTTAGATGTCCCTGGGGCTCACAGGTTTGGTCAGGTTTTGCCTAAAATGGAGAAAGCATTTTTAATAGAGATGTCTGAATAGGAGGGGTATCAGAGGTGAGGAGGCCATGTTGTCCTAATTAATAGATTTGTTTACTGTTGTGTTTATCTACAGTTACAACAGCAGTAAACAAACGAATTATTCTAGCACCTGGAATAGTGCCTGGCACATAGTGGATGTTCACTTCAGTAAATATCTGTTGGATGGATATACTAAGTTGTTCTTAAATCATATTTGTTTCATGTTGTTAGACTATTTGAGGATCTGTAGTGGTTGTGTGTTGCGTGTCCTGTTAACTGCTGTAGGATTCAAAGCCCCTCACCATGTTGGCCCTGCCTTACTCTTCTGACTTCCATTCTACTTCAGATTCACTGTAGTGCAGAGGTTCAGACTCTAGGTTTTGTAGCCTGGCTACCCGCATTTAAATCCAGGCTTGCCTTTTGGTTTTAGAGAGCTGTTGTATGTTATTGTAGGTATTATAATACAATTGTACAGTGCAGTTGTAGGTAACTTGTTGTGAGAATTAAATAAAAATAATGCATATTAAGCATTTAGTAGCTCCTGACACATAGTTAAAGCTCAAATATTAGCTGATATTATCATCAGCAGTATTACTCCTCGCTCAAGTTGTTCTTTTCTTGGAACGCTGTTCCTTAAGTACTAGCAGCTCCATGAAACTTATCCCAGTTCCTCCAGCTTGCTGTGTGCAACCATCCTAGAGCACCATAAATTTGAGTACCAATTTCTCTTTTGATTGGTAAGATCACAAGCTTTTCTAGTGGGTAGATTTGTCAGAAACCATATTATATTTACTATTCTCCCACACCACAGTATATTGCAACGCACGTAATAGATGTTTTGAAAATAATTATTAGGATGAGTTGAACCTCCTGGTGCATTCCAGATTTGTTAAGAAACAAATACTGCATAATACTTAGGATTCCATTATTAGTTTTTCCTTTTCAGGTACTGGTTCTTACACCCACAAGGGAGTTGGCAAGTCAAGTAAGCAGAGACTTCAGTGACGTCACAAAAAAGCTGGCAGTGGCTTGTTTTTATGGTGGAACTCCCTACGGAGGACAAAGTAAGTAAATCCACTGTGAGGGAAGGAAAATGCCATCTACTGTTGGATGCCCTGATTGGATTTCTTCTGACCTTGACATCTGGCTTTACCTACCTGATCTAGTCATTTATGGTGGTTTTCTTTTGTCATTATTGTTTAAAGATGGTCAAGTACATGGTCCTACATGATGATGTATCAAATCCTGTATGCGGTTCTTAGGACTTTTGTATTATTTATCTGCGTTTATCTAAAGGCTGCAATGGTACTTTACTGAGCCCAAGAGGACAGAGTCCAGGAACTAGAAAGTCAGAATTCAAGGTTATTCTTTTATCTGTCAAGGACCTTGGGTCTCTGCCTCTTTTTACTGTAGACAGGCTTTCTTTTCTCTGGTCCTGAGGGCCAAATCTTGTAGCACCTGCTGTACTATTCCATTACTTCCCAGTTCAAGACCTTGAAGCTTTATTTTGTAGATTAGATATGTAATTTGGGAAGGGATTTAAGCATTTAAAAGCCTTAGCATTGGACAGATGAATGGGTAAAGAAGATGTGGATATATACAATGGAATACTACTCAGCCATAAAAAAGAATGAATGCCGTTTGCAGCAACATGGATGCAACTAGAGATTATCATACTAAGTGAAGTAAGACAGACAAAGACAAATATCACATGATATCACTTATATATGGAATCTTAAAAAATGATACAAATGAACTTATTTACAAAACAGAAACAGACTCCCAGACAGAAAACAAACTTATGGTTTCCAAAGGGGAAAGGTAGGGGGGTGAATAAATCAGGAGGTTGGGATTAACATGTACACACTACTATATATAAAATAGATCATCAATAAGAACCTACTATATAGCACAGGGAACTCTACTCAATACTCTATAATAACCTATATGGAAAAAGAATCTGAAAAAGAATAGATATATGTATATGTATAACTGAATCACTTTGCTATACACCTGATACTAAAACAACATTGTAAATCAACTATACTCCAATATAAAATAAAAATTAAAAAATAATATGAAAAGATAAAAATAGAAGTCTTAATATTGGCACACAAGGCTTGTGATTATCTCTTTTCAGCTTTGGTGGAACTAACATAGGCTTTGGCATCAGAACGGCCTGGGTGTTAATCTAAACTCTGCTCACAGAGTAACTGATTTTTCAGTTCAAGTTGCTTGATTTTTTTGCACTTTAGTTTGTTCATGTATAAAATAGGCTTGCTAAACTCACCCTGCAGTGGTGTTGTGAGGATGAAACTGGGTAAGTAGAGTGCCTAGCAGTAGATCTCTTTTTTTTTATTATTATAAAAAACTTTTATTATAAAAAGTGTATATTATTTAAAAATTTAGCTCATGGTGTGTCAAAGTATTACTTGCTTTATTCTTGCCTTTTATTAAATCCAGTGTGTGGTGAATGGGCTATTTCCTTTTTATTCTTAGGTTTTATAATAATATGTTAAGTTACTATTCCATTTGTTCTTTCTGCTCTATATAATACATAGGTCTGGAAACAATAATTTCTTTTTAACTTTTAAACGATTTCATTTCTTTTTATGGTAAGGAGCGGTAATTAGGTTCCCTGATTTAAATTGTTCTAATTTATACTTAAATTGTAATCCTTATACAAACAAACTCTTTTTTTTTTCTTTTTTTGCTCACAGCTCACACACACACACACACACACACACACACACACACACACACTGTATATTATTTTTACAAGAGATAAATAAACTGACACCAAGCATTGTAAATGGATGACCACAACAAAAGCAACAATGATTGCAATTACCAAACACAAAACACACTCATACTATGTCATAATATTGACATTCAGTCCAGTAATCCTCCCTAGCAGTAGATTTCTTGACTGCAGTAGCAACCCAATAGAAAGTTGTATCATTACCATCTCATTCTAGTTATATTGAACTCCATTTTTCTGAACATCTCTGTACCTTCTTGGAATTTTTGCCCTTCTATCTTGTCATTCTCCCTATATCTGCTTACCTTATAGAAAGTTCCCATTTCTTTTAAGATTCTTATTTTCACTTTGTGAAATCTTGATACCTTCCTCCAGCAAAGGAAATCAATTCTTTCCTGGTGCTACCGTCCCCCACTGGTGCATTTTTCTGTTTTGTCATGTAATTCACTGGACTGTCACTTCTTACATGTTTCCCCAGTAGGTCAAGGAGTGCCTCGAGCGTCTTTATCTTCAGTAGTTAACATATTACCTTGTACTTGTAGTTAATAAATATTTTAGAATAAAAATATATCTAATTTGGTATCCCAGATTAATAAAAGGAATTAAAAATCCAACATATTTTATCATTGGTGTTCTTTATAGTTGAACGCATGCGGAATGGGATTGATATCCTGGTTGGGACACCAGGTCGTATCAAAGACCACCTGCAGAACGGCAAGCTAGATCTCACCAAACTTAAGCATGTTGTCCTGGATGAAGTTGACCAGATGTTGGACATGGGCTTTGCTGATCAAGTGGAAGAGATTTTATGTGTGGCATACAAGAAAGGTAAACTCCACATTCAAGAACTGGTATAAGGGATTGGAGGAAGGGTGGTGATTAACTATCTCCTGAAAGTTAAATGAAGCCTTAGGAAGTTGGCAGGTGGCTTATTTTATTCAGGAAAACTTAAATTAAAAAAAATTACCGGGACTTCCCTGGTGGTCCAGTGGTTAAGACTGCGCTTCCAATGCAGGGGACATGGGTTTGATCCCTGGTCAGGGAACTACGATCCCATATGCCGCTCAGCGCAGCCAAAAAAAAATTTTTTTTCCCATCAACTGCATATAATTACAATAGGGAAAATAAAAGAAACCAGGTTAGTATACTTTGCTTTTGGTTTATTTCTTCCTGATTTGTGCTATTGTGTCATGTGTGTGTGTTAACTGTAATCTTACTGTGCATATAAAACTCTGAACTGCTTGTGCCATGAATTAATCCATCTACATATTTTAAGTTTTACATAATATAAATCTGCTTGCAGACATCTTTATGTAGACAGCTTTCTTCAAACATCAGTATTTGGGGGCTTCCCTGGTGGTGCAGTGGTTAAGAATCCACCTGCCAATGCAGGGGACACGGATTCAAGCCCTGGCTCGGGAAGAGCCCATATGCTGTGGAGCAACTAAGCCCGTGCGCCACAACTACTGATCCTGCGCTCTAAAGCTCGCGTGCCACAACTGCTGAGCCCATGTGCCACAACTTCTGAAGCCCACGCACCTAGAGCCTATGTTCCGCAACAAGGGAAGCCACTGCAATGAGAAGCCGCGCAGCAGAGAAGAGTAGCCCCTGCTTGCTGCAACCAGAGGAAGCCCACACATAGCAACGAAGACCCAAAGCAGCCAAAAATAAAAATAAAAAATAAATTTATAAAAAAACAAAAAAAAAAATCAGTATTTGGCATCAGTTCTTAAGGATAGATTTCCAGAATTGAAATTACTGAATTGAAAGGTATAAATAGTTCATGTTTTTCAATATACTTTGTCAGCTTGCTCTCCAGAAGGGTTCTGTCAGTTACGCTGCCATTTGAAATATATGAAAATGCAATGGTATTCTAAGAGCAAACTAAAAAAAAAATTGGGGTTGGGGAGCTATTTTTAGTACCTGACCTCAAAGGATGAATAGACTAGAATTCTAACCTTAAAGTGTTGAGGAAATGCTAGGGAATATAGATGAGTATAAAATCTGTTCCAGTGTTTATTATAGATTATTTATTTAGTGATTTAAAGTGGTTACTGGGCTTGATTAATTGTTTTCCACTTAGTAGGTCTCATAAAGGACAGATTTCCCTCATGGTTCATATAGGCCAATGGTTAGAGAGCAAAACAACTTGAGAAAGTACTCTGGGTATTTCAAGGATCCTTTACATAAATTATTTAGGCAGCATTTCTTTGCCCATTGGGTACCTCCGTGTCTTGCTTTTTTTTTTTTTAATTTATTTATTTATTTTTGGCTGTGTTGGGTCTTTGTTGCTGTGTGTGGGCTTTCTCTAGTTATGGCGAGTGGGGGCTACTCTTCATTGTGGTGCACGGGCTTCTCATTGCAGTGGCTTCTCTTGTAGAGCACGGGCTCTAGGCACGCAGGCTTCAGTAGTCGTGACATGCGGGCTCAGTAGTTGTGGCTCGTGGGCTCTAGAGCACAGGCTCAGTAGTTGTGGCGCACGGGCTTAGTTGCTCCGCGGCATGTGGGATCTTCCCGGACCAGGGATCTGACCCATGTCCCCTGCATTGGCAGGCGGATTCTTAACCACTGCGCCACCAGGGAAGCCCGTGTCTTGCATTTTTGTGTCCTTGATGCCTCGCTTGGCCTCAAGTGTTTTCTGTAGAATGCTGATGGGCCCTGGAAGAATTGGGTGAGGTGAAATACTGTGTAGGCTTGTTTGACTTATTCATACTGACTTTTTTTTTCCTGCAAAGATTCAGAAGACAATCCCCAAACATTGCTTTTTTCTGCAACTTGCCCTCATTGGGTTTATAATGTTGCTAAGAAATACATGAAATCTACATATGAACAAGTGGACCTGATTGGTAAAAAGACCCAGAAAACGGCAATAACTGTAGAGGTAAATGATTCATTCAGTTGCTGGCATTAGTAATAAATTGTATATAATTTTTTTTACCTGTCGGATAGTATTAAGACTGGCAAGAACAAACTTCTTTTCCAAATGAATACTAAATCCATGTGAAAAGCCATGTGAAGTTATATTTCTGTTTGAGTTGTATATGGTGTCTGTGTTTTCTAAATTTCATCATCTGGTAGCCTGATTGCAGAATCTTTTGAAACCTTAATCTGTCTGAATTAGTAAGCAGAGTGACGACATTACATCTAGAGTTTATACACTAGAGGGCAGCAGAGAATCCTAGTGTTTATGTTGAAGCTGTTTTTATCTTAGGGTCTGGTACCTAGATGAATTCGTTGCACCCAAGGAATAGACCTGTACGGAAACTGACTACTGACTGCATTTTTAAGTGGATGAAAGGACAAAACACAGAGGCTTTTCTCCTGTCAGTTATTTGGTTTCCTGTAGCAATCTAGGGAATGGTATTTCTTTTCCTACATTACCTGTATTAGGTCAGAAAATGGATAAAGAAGCCAGATACTCTTTGGAGAAAGGGGAAGGGCTCTCTTCTTTAGTGGTTTAGTTTTTTCCTCTAAACAGTGG
This sequence comes from Eschrichtius robustus, assembly GCF_028021215.1. NCBI lineage: Eukaryota > Metazoa > Chordata > Mammalia > Artiodactyla > Eschrichtiidae > Eschrichtius > Eschrichtius robustus. Next base: position 74,362,538 of record NC_090830.1, read on the forward strand.
TGGCAGAACTTTGCTCTAGTCAGGCTTAAACAATTGCTTCTAGTATCATTAGGGTTGAGCAGGTGAGTTTAGATTCCAGCTAGGCTTTACTAAATAATCTTTTTTTCCTTCTTTCCTAAGCATCTGGCTGTCAAGTGCCACTGGACTCAAAGGGCAGCAGTTATTGGGGACGTGATCCGAGTGTACAGTGGTTACCAAGGGCGCACTATCATCTTCTGTGAAACCAAGAAAGAAGCCCAGGAGTTGTCACAGAATGTGTCCATAAGGCAGGTTGGTCCTTCCCCTCTCTTCCCTTTTAGGGAGAAAGCATCTTTCAATTAATAGAGTATACCTCTTAGCGCTCATCCGATCTGCCCATCTCATCTCACAGATGAAGAAAGGGTAGCTTAAACCCAACGTTACCCTGACAAAGTAGGTTTGATCACTCATATTTGGTGTTCTTTATCTTGTAAGTATAGTTGGATACAGTTGATTTCATGACCAAGGGTTGGAAATTTAAGCCTTGTCCATGTAAGGCACCTTTTCCCCTTTGTACTATTTTTAGCAGAAGTGTCACCAAAATATGAATGTCTTTATAGGCCTAATTGGTGATTTTAAAAGTACCTGTATTGTAGGATCTGGTATTCTTAAATGAGCTTATTTCTTTGGCAGGATGCCCAGTCATTACACGGAGACATTCCACAGAAGCAAAGGGAAATCACCCTGAAGGGTTTTAGAAATGGTGATTTTGGAGTTTTGGTTGCAACCAATGTTGCTGCACGTGGGTTAGACATCCCCGAGGTTGATCTGGTTGTACAGAGTTCTCCACCAAAGGTAAGTGTTTTACACTTAGATTTTACTTTGTTGTTTCTTTTGGGTGCTAAAACAAATTGGAAGTTATATCTCTTCCTTTCCCGTGATTAGTAATAGCTTTCTCTTGGGTGTTATGTTGCTAAGGGTGATTTTAAAATGAACCTCCTGGGGCTTTCCTGGTGGCACAGTGGTTGAAAGTCCGCCTGCCAATGCAGGAGACGGGTTCGAGCCCTGGTCCGGGAGGATCCCATGTGCCAGGAGCAACTGGGCCTGTGCGCCACAACTGCTGAGCCTGTGCTCTGGAGCCCATGAGCCATAACTGCTGAAGCCCACACGCCTGGAGCCCATGCTGTGCAACAAGAGAAGCCACAGCAGTAAGCCTGCACACCACAGTGAAGAGTAGCCCCCGCTCGCCGCAACTAGAGAAAAGCCCACGCAGCAACGAAGACCAATCGCAGCCAAAAATTGAATGAATAAATAAATAAAATAAAATAAAATAAATAAATAAAATGAACCTCCTCAGAGCTGACAGTTGAGGGGAAGTGCGGTGAGTGGCCGGAGGTTGGCAAGATAGTTTCCGGTCAGAGGGAGTCCTGAAAGGCTGCATGGGTGGGGGTAGTGCAATTTTGAACTGGACTTTGAAGATAGGTAAGACTTAGACGGGGTGGTGGTAGGGTAGATAAACTTGTGAGCTAGGGGACAGAGAAGGGAGAAAAGGCCTGTAGTTAACAGCCTCTGTAGTTAAGACTGCTTGGGTCTGTATATGATGGGAACTGCCCAAAGAGGGCCCTGAAGCATAGTTTATATGGTGTGGACAATGCTTCACTTACATATAAGTTAGTCTGACGGAACTTGTTCCCGTCACTTCAAGCGTGAATACCCCATTACCCCCAAATTTGGCAAATCCCTCAGGATTAACATTGTTCACAGTGATGGAAAAATACATTACTGCGAAGCCACTGTTTCTTGTAAAGGAAGTCCCGTACGTGTGTGCCATCAACTTGTTTAAATAGCCTGTATACCTGTGCTGTCCAGTATGGTGGCCACAGCCACATGGGGCTGTTCAGCACTTGAAAGGCAGCTCGTCTGAATTGACGTGTGTGCTGTAAGTATAAAATATACAGTGGAGTTTTAAAAATTTCAAACTTTATTATGCACAGTGGATTTTGAAGACTTACGGAAAAAGAACGTGTAATATTTCATTGATAACTTGTTCTGTAGAGGTAGCATACTGAAATGATAAACTTTTGGATATATTGGGTTAAATAATAATAAAATTTTTAAAACTTTTTAGTGTGATTATTAGAAAGTTGACTATTAAAATTACATATATGGTTCTGTTGGACAGCACTATTTAGATAATGCTTTTTGCAGATTTACCCACAGGATAGGGACCACTCTTCTAGAGGTTTTTAAAAATTTTTTATAGTTCTTTAATTAATTAATTTATATTTTTGGCTGCGTTGGGTCTTCGTTGCTGCACGCAGGCTTTTCTCTAGTTGTGGCGAGCGGGGGCTACTCTTCCTTGCGGTGCGCAGGCTGCTCATTGCGGTGGCTTCTCTTGTTGCGGAGCACGGGCTCTAGGCGTATGGGCTTCAGTAGTTGTGGCATGTGGGCTCAGTAGTTGTGACTCGTGGGCTCTAGAGTGCAGGCTCAGTAGTTGTGGCACATGGGCTTAGTTGCTCCACGGCATGTGGGATCTTCCTGGACCAGGGCTCGAACCCATGTCCCCTGCATTGGCAGGCGGATTCTTAACCACTGTGCCACCAGGAAGTCCCTACAGTTCTTTAATTTAAATTGAAGTGCTTGGGAGCCTCACCCAGCCGTGGTCTATAACCACCACACTTGCCTCTGCCTAGGCTACTCAGGTCTATGTCTCTCTTTGTTGTTCACTGTCACTGACGTATTTCACTTCAATAGGATGTGGAGTCCTACATTCATCGTTCTGGGCGAACAGGCAGAGCCGGAAGGACTGGGATTTGCATCTGCTTTTATCAGCACAAGGAAGAGTATCAGTTAGCCCAAGTGGAGCAGAAAGCGGTAAAACTGTTTTCTAAGCCTTCACTCAGCAAACGTTGAGTTTTAAAGTCAGTCTTTGGTCTCTTTATTCAGTTTTTATTAACTTGAAATTATTTTTATTTCTAGCACATGGCCATGACTGAAAGCTTGTTGTTAGATATGTGTTTTATATATTGTCCTATGATATACAGCCCATTTTAAATACTTTGCATTTGAAAGCAATGGTTTTGTCTTCATATTTATAATGACAAGAGGTCTTTTTTATGTTTGAGAGGCGGTTTTCAGACAGTTTTCAGATACACTGTGAACGCACCAGAAATACTTAAGTGTAGGTTTAGGGGGGTATAGAATTGCTTGAAAACCAAGAAGATGAGAATATGTTAAAAGGATAAATTTTTAAATGGGAAAGAAGACATTGATTTTCTTTACAGAAGAATTTTGTAAGGGAATTCTTATGCTGGTACTTCCTCTGGGAGGTGGAGCTTAATCTCCCCGCTTCACCGTCAGTGGACGGTACTTAGTGACTTGCTTACAAAGAGCGGAGTAGGGTCATGGGGGAGGACTTTCCAGGGCAGAAAGCAGGTGAACACTACCTGGCCAGGTGATCATAGTCAACATCAGGGATAAGCAGGTGCCCCTGATATGATGTAATGAAACCAGTCATCTTCCCCCCAAATCCATAACCGCAGTCTAAGGATGTAAAAAACTGATGTTCACAAATTGAGGGGCATTCTACAGAATACCTGACCAGCACACCTTAAAACCATCAAGGTCTTGAAAACCAAGGAAAGACAAATTACCACAGATTAGACTAAGAAGACATGTTGACTAAATGTAATGTGGTGTCCTGGGTCAAATATCAATAGGAAAAGGGTATTAGTGGAAAAACTAGTGAAATTCTAATGAACTCTGGAGTTCAGGTAATAGTAATGTAGCAATGTTGGTTTCTTAACTATGACAAATGTACCAAAGTAATAACAAAGTAATAGGTGCAGGTAGACAAGAACTCTGTGCTATCTTTGCAACTTTTCTATAAATTTAAAACCTTTCTAAGATAAAAAGTTTATCTTTTAAGTATGTAACAAATATGTTTGGTAAATATTAAAAAATTGGGGGAATACTAATCTCAATGGAAACAATTGATGGCCTCGTTGTATGTTAAGTTATGGTTCATTTTCTTATAGGGAATTAAATTTAAGCGAATAGGTGTTCCTTCTGCAACAGAGATAATAAAAGCTTCTAGCAAAGATGCCATCAGGTATGTTCCCTACCACTGCTATGGTCTGTTTTAGTGCTTGGTCTATTTATTACATGTTTTTGTGCAATAATGAGATTTAGCCTTTTAAAATTTGTTTTATTTATTCATTGTTTTAAAAATTGATAACCTGCTTGTTAAAAAAATAGGCTGTGCTTAGAAAACAAAAACTCTTGTTTCTACTCATTCCTACCCAATCCTGTTCACCAGAGGAAACCACTATTAATAGTTTGGTTTGTCTTGGGCATTCTAAGTAACTGTACCTTACATATCGTGTAGGAAAAAGTTATGGTAAGTGTCTAGATGGTGAGGATTAGATTAAGAGTGTCATTGGAGGTGCTACTGGCATGGGGGCAAGAAAATTATTTTGTGCAATTGTCCTACAAGTTGAAGAATATTTAATTATTTTATTTTTTATTGAACTATAGTTGATTTACAATATTGTATTAGTTTCGGGTATATAGCAAAGTGATTCAGTTTTGTGTGTGTGTGTGTATAATTTTGCAGATTTCTTTTCCATTACAGGTTATTACAAGACATTGAACATAGTTCCCCGTGCCATATAGCAAATCTTTGTTGTTTATTTTATGTATAGTAGTATGTATCTGTTAATTCCATACTCCTAGTTTAGTCTTTCTACCCCTCACTCCCCACCCCCAGCCTTCACCTTTGGTAACCATGTTTGTTTTCTATGTCTGTGAGTCTATTTCTGTTTTGTAAATAGGTTCATTTGCATTACTTTTTAGATTCCACATATAAGTGATATATGATATTTGTCTTTGTGTGGCTTAATTTGTATGATAATCTCTGGGTCTGTTCACGTTGCTGCAAATGGCAATATTTCATTCTTTTTTATGGCTGAGTGAAATTCCATTTATGTATGTACCACATCTTTATCCAGTCATCTGTTGCTGGACACTTAGCTTGTTTCCATGTCTTGGCTATTGTGAATAGTGCTGCTATGAACATTAGGGTGCATGTATCTTTTTGAATTAGAGTTTTCTCCAGATATATGCCCAGCAGTGGGAACTATCATATGGTACTTCTATTTTTAGTTTTTTAAGGAACCTTTGTACTGTTTTCCACAGTGGCTGTACCAATTTACATTCCCACGAACAGTGTAGGAGGGTTCTCTTTTCTCCACACCCTCTCCAGCATTTATTGTTTATAGACTTTTTGATGATGGCCCTTCTGACCACTGTGAGGTGATACCTCATTGTAGTTTTGATTTGCATTTCTCTAGTAATTGGCAGTGTTGAGCATTTGTTCATGTGCCTGTTGGCCATGCATATGCCTTCTGTGGAGAAGTGTCTATTTAGGTCTTCTGCCCATTTTTTTGATTTGCAAGGATATTTAGCTGTTTAGCATCCCTGGTTGTGCAGTGTATTCCTGGGAGGTGAGTGACGTTGGTATTACGAAAACCAAAAAGGTTCCGACTGTTTTCCAAATGTTTCCAGGTGGTGAGCTACATCCCCTGCTTCAGAACCAGAGTCTGAGCAACATTTTTAGAGTGCTTTCCACAATTACTATTATAAATATGTGAGATGCTTATTTAAAAAATAGACAGGGAGGGTTCATGATCAAAAGAAATGCTAAGTATTATACACTGCATCAAAATGATGTTAGACATATGCAAGATTTGGTTTCAAAGATATTGATTTATCTTGAGATGATGTTGTCTTGAAAATGAAATCTGTCCACTTCTGTCGTTTCTCCTAATAAATATATTCTCAAACCACAGGCTTTTGGATTCTGTGCCTCCCACTGCGATTGGTCACTTCAAGCAGTCAGCTGAGAAGCTGATCGAGGAGAAGGGAGCCGTGGAAGCCCTGGCAGCAGCCCTGGCCCATATTTCAGGTGCCACGTCAGTCGACCAGCGCTCCTTGATCAACTCAGATGTGGTAAGGGTCCCTGTCAAATTCCTGACACTTTATAATTTAGAGTTTGAGCAGGATTCAAAAGTGTTCCATTGAAACTTCCCAGTTGTTTTAACTTTTTCATGAAGGTTGAGATATATACATAAAAACACAAATCCGTAGGGACAGAAAGTAGATTAGTGGTTGCAGTTGCAGTGTCTCCTTAGAGGAGGGAATGGCAGTGACTGCTAACGGGGATGTGGGTTTTTGTGTTTGGGGGGGTGTGGATAGTGACATGTTCTGGAATTTAAGATAGTGGTGATGATTGCAAATCTTGTGAATATACTAAAAACCCCTGAATCGTATACATTAAAATGGCAAATTTTATGGTATGTGAATTATATGTCAAGTTTTTTCATCCTAAAAAAACCCAATCATGTGGACACCTAAGTTCATATGATACATTTAGCCAGCATACCTAGAAACTTAAGAAGGTGGTGCTTTTCTTTTTTAAGTTGAAATTTTTGAGATAATTGTAGGTTCATATGCAGTTTTAAGAGTTAATACAGAGAGATTCCTTGTACACTTTGCCGGTTTCCCCCAGTGGTGACATTTTGCAGACGTGTACTATCACAGTCTGGATACCAACACTAGCACAGTCCACCAGTCTTACTCAGAGTACCCCAGTTTTACTTGTACTAAAATGGTGGGGTGGGAGGGGTATGCTTTTAGGAAGAGCTTTCCCATAAATATTTCAGAAACATGAGGACAAGTGCTTATCACTTATGTTTGTTTCTGAGACTTTAATTTTGTTCCCCTTTCTTCCATAGGGCTTTGTGACCATGATCTTGCAGTGCTCAATTGAAATGCCAAATATTAGTTATGCTTGGAAAGAACTTAAAGAGCAACTGGGTGAGGGTATTGATTCCAAAGTGAAGGGAATGGTCTTTCTCAAAGGAAAGCAGGTAAGGCTGGGGCTTCTTTTGTGACCTCGCCTTGGTTCATTAGCTTCATGCTGGCAATAAAACACTGTACGGTAGCTTCTCCCTGTTCTATGGGGATGCTGCACGTTTTCACTCTATATATAGTCTTCTCTGGGCATTGTCATCCATGACCCTCAGTTGCCGCTTAGTCATTGACCGCTACCCTCTGTGTAGCTGTAACCTGAACCATCTGCATGAAGTGCCAGACATGAAGATCCAGCTGCTTCCCTGACATCTCCACCCAGATCGGGATTATTAAGCACCTTAATACAAACTTATTCAAAATTTAAAATCTTGCCTTCCAAACCTGGTGTTCTTTCTTCTGACTCCTGCTCTCAGTTAATGGCATAGACTAGCACAGAAATTCTCAAAACATTTTGGTCTTAGGACCTCTTTACATTCTTAACAAATGTTGGGGACGCCAAAAAGCTTTTGTTTAGATGGGTTATATCTATTGATATTTAGAGTATTAGAAATTAAGACTGAAATTCTAATAAAGCGTAAGAATATCATTTTCTGTTAGTCATCAGAGCAATATCACGTGTAATGTAGTGTCTGGTAAACTCCTCTCTACCCTTAAAGAGAGTGAAAAGGACAGAACATTTTAGTATTATAAAAATATTTTTGACTTTGTGGAACCCTCCCTCCCAAAAAAAATCTCATGGTTCCAGGGGTGCATGGACTATACTTGGAGAACTACTGGCTTGTGAACCATATCAGGTTTATCTTCAGCTCATTGCTTGTCTGACCATGTTGTTTACCTCCTTAAGCAACTCCACATAATCTATGGGATAAAGTCCCAACTTTCACATGGAGCTGGCTTCTGTCCTCCTGACCAACTTCATCTCTGTCTCCTCACCACCAGTGCCCTCCACTCCCAACAATGCCCAAGTACATCTTGCTTTCTTTCATCCTTATGCTCAATCCACTGTTTCTATAGTATTTCTTATCTCCATGGTATCCTTTATGAATTGGTCTTAAGTCTTTTTTTTTTTTTTAACATCTTTATTGGAGTATTATTACTTTACAATGGTGTGTTAGTTTCTGCTTTATAACAAAGTGAATCAGTTATACATATGGTCTTAAGTCTTTTTGAAGCTTCCCCTGGCCTAATGGCAGAGTTGGGGGCACCTCTACATCTACTTCACAGTTCTTAAGGCATAGCTTTATTCATGTAAGTTTTGCCTTGCTGTGCTTGCTTACTGACTGACAGCCTCAGGAACACTGTGGCTGAGTCAAGGGCCAAAACTGTTTTCTAGACGTCTCTGTACTGCAATGAGTGCCTGGTATTGAGTACTTAGTAAATATGTGAATGAAGATTCCCACGAATGGCATCAGTACCTGATGCTACCTGTGGTTATAATTGGGTAAATTGTTGGGTGGAAGGGATGTTCCTCAAAATGTAATTAAAGACAGCCAGGGGAGAGGAGTGCCTGTGTCAGTTGCTGGGGGAGTTTGATTATTTTGTGGACGCCAAGAAACAGGAGGATTTTTTTTTTTTTTTTTGTCTGCACCCCGCAACTTGCAGGATCTTAGTTCCCCGACCAGATATTGAGGACTTTATTGGAGATGATGGCACTGCTTGTTATCGAAGCTAGTGTCCTGTAAAGTATTTAATTTTTAAACTCTTTTCATAGGAGGCTGAATTATAAACATAGAAAACAATATAAGATCATTTATTTTTCTGCTTTTAGTTAGGTCATCCTTACTAGTTCAGTCTTTCTGATGGAAGGCAGTGTATTTTAATGTTTTTAGACCATAGGTTTTATTTAAGAGCCATACTGACCAGACTTTTAAAAGCTGCTCTTACCAGCTGTGGGGCCTTAGACAAGTGAGTTAGCCTCTCCAAGCCTCTGTTTCCTCAGCTATAAAATGTAGCTAATAGCTCCATGAGGATTAGCACAGTGTGAAAGCCAAGAATGATCTCTAGTCAGTTCTAAGTAGTTTTGAGTCCTTTTTTTTAATATCCCTGGCTTTTCATTATTGTGCTTTGGGGAGGTATTATGTGTTGGGGCTTGGTCTAAACTTTATCTAAAATGGATACCTGGTTTGTTTGGGTTGTTTTTTTTTTACATAATACCTGGTCTTTTGGAGTATCATTTAAGGTGCATTTTATAATTCTTGTCAAAGTGTGGATTAACTGGCATGTGTTTTGATTTCTAGGGTGTTTGCTTTGATATCCCTACTGCATCAGTAACAGAAGTACAGGTATTCTTTTCTCTTAGATTTTGAAGTTAACATATCTAAACAGTAAAATATTTATTATTTAAAATGTAGAATAATAGAAAGGGAAACAATAGCTCTAGTCCCTTTACTAAAAATAATTAAGAATTATATTTTAGTATTTTTTTTCTCCTACCCTATTTATACTAATATTTTTCTTATTCAGCCTGCCTGTTTTCCTTTTTTCCTTTCTACAGCATTGTGAACAATATCCAGCTTTTTTCACAAACCCCGTGTATGTTACATGGGGTTTATATAGACATTTTTAATTGCTATATCTTTATTCTGTACTGCTGTGAGAAATGCGTTTGCAAGTGGTATATTTATATGTTTTACTACCTGACAGCTGTGGATACCCTGTAGTAATTGAATTGAATAAATGATGAGGGTATGTCTCATAGTGAAACTTATTTTATTTTTGACCAGTGATCTTTTAAGCCCTTAGGTTATCAGTCAAGTTTTTCTTTAGAAAAAAGGAAAAAATGTTATCTTTCTCACGCCTTTTTAAACCGAATTCAGTAAAAATCAAAGCAGGTAAAAATGAAACCATCTCTCAAACAGGAAAAATGGCATGATTCACGGCGCTGGCAGCTTTCTGTGGCCACAGAGCAACCAGAGCTAGAAGGACCGCGGGAAGGATATCGAAGCTTCAGGGGACAGCGGGAAGGAAACAGAAGCTTCAGGGGACAGCGGGAAGGCAATCGAGGTCTCAGGGGACAGCGGGAAAGAAATAGAAGCTTCAGAGGACAGCGATCAGGAGGTGGCAACAAAAGTAACAGATTCCAAAACAAAGGCCAGAAGCGGAGTTTTAGTAAAGCATTCGGACAGTAATTTGAAGTAGGGGATTTATGTGGCAAAAACAGAACTGTGTTTGGCAACAGGAAACTGAACATTATTTTTCATACAAAGTTAAAAGCACATTGTATTTCCTTCCTGACCACTTGCCCAGTCCCCATCTCTTCCAGAGAGACAAGCTTCATCTAAATTATTTCGTCTGATCATTGTCATTTATAACTTTGTTGCTAGTTCTGTATGGGGTATTCCTTTGGAAAAGGTGTGTGAATTCATTACATAATTCTAATGCAGTGTCTATAGATTATAAGATAAAATCAAGCATGTATCTGCTGATACTTGTGAAGTTGACCTGTCTTTATACTTAGAGGTGTCTCTTAATAGTGTCCTTCCTAAATACCATGGGGAACGCAGCAGTTTCTGGAGAAGCACTTTGAGCACTCAAGGCTTTGTTCTGTAATTGGTATTCCTCAGCCACTTGCCTAACATTTACTCCTATGGTCCTATAATGTATCTTCTGAGAATTAACACTGAGCAATGTTTTGAAGCAAGATTCAAACTCAGCTGGGATGTAACACAGTTTATGCCAGCATATGCTCTAGATTTGGAGGTGGTGATACATTTGATAGGAGATAGTATATAGATTAGCCATTGTTATGTGCATTTTGATACATTATTAGCTTCTCAATATAAGGTGATTCATGCTTCAGTGAATTCTTCACAGATTTTTAAAAAATATATATGTACATATAGAAGTATTTTACTAGAAAGCAAGTATCCTTAAGGAATTCCAAGTGTATAGCATGGCCCAGTAACTTTCTTCATAAGTGAGGAGACGGGATAAATGGTGCTTGATGATAACATACTCCACTTCCTGTTGGAAGATTAACATTGTTTACCAAGGAGGAACTAAAGGAGTAGGGGGCAGAGATTTGCATGGCTGAAGAGTCAAAAAAATCCCACTGAAAATATATTCCACATGCAAGAAGGAAACATGTATTGAAAGCAAAGAAAAGAACAAGTGAAGGTGTGGGATAAAGCATTCTTTTAATGGTGAAAACTTAATGGGTCATTAATGTTTCTAGAGTTCAACTTCTAACGGGCAAGCTGGGAATTTTAGGTAGAATGATCCAATTTAGTTTGTCAAGGCCTAGTTCCTATAGCCACGTATAGGATCTCTTTCTTTTTATTAGACTGCTACTCTGTTGATAGATTGCAGCTACCTAGAGACTTCCTTTTAAGACAAACTCTATATGGTTATTTTTAAGTTGTTACTTTGAGGGAACTGAAGAACTTAATATAGCCCCTGGCCAGATATTGCTCTGAGGTCTCGAGTATTATTTCTCTGGGAAACCTTGTGCAGGAGCTTAGAGTAACATTGTCTTCTTGCCTTAATCCCTAGAAGTTCTGTATTGGGAATCTCAGGAAATAAACTATGACAGGAGGAGTTCAAATACATGGCCTGTCTTGTTTTCATTTAATTATTTTGAACAACTGAAATCTTTCTAGGCACTGGTTTCTCTGGCTGGGTCTTTATATCCAACTGCTTCTTAGTCACCTTTGCAGTAAGGGGCTTAGGTAGCCAACTCACCTCCTTGATTCTTGAGGCAGCATCCTCTTTCTATTTGGACTTCATTCTGTCCTTGCATCCTGACTGGATGTTTCTCTGTTCTCAAATTCTCTTGGCTTTTATTCCTTGATCCACTTGACAATTTTATCGCTTGACCTCCTCGTGGTTTCCCATCAAGCCAGAGGGAGTCAAGGAGAGGTAGGTATTTGAGGACCAACAACTCGTGCCTTGTGGATCATGTTTTATTAGATTCTGGTTTGGCTGAGATACTGAGCATACTTAAATAACAACCAAAACATTTAAGTTTGGGTAAGAATGGGTTACTTTATCAAGTAGATTAAAAGGACAGTATACCTGTCCTTTAGGAAGAAATAATCAGGCATAAATCAAGAGTAAGGGGGAAGATTAATGGGAATTTCACTTTACACAACTTAGGACAACATGGCTGTTTTAGTAAATGAAGCTAAAGTTTCTCCTGGATCCCAGAATTCAAACCATATTTATAAATGTATAATAATTCAGCTACTGTACGGTTTAAATGGGCTTGTTGTGTTAGCCTGGGAAATGTTAGCATTTTTACTATTTTCTACAGAGAAAATATTTTCCAATTTATGTATCAAACAATTCAATGAACTTTTAAAATACCAATTTTTATGCTGGAACTATCTGTGCAGCAGTTTCTTTACAGTTATACATAAAGTGTTTTACTGTAAAATTGAGTTTATGTATAAAAATACAGCTTTATGCCATAATAAAGTTAGTATTTACTATTTATGTTTTTGGTGACTTTTTCCCTAAAATTGAAGCTTGAAATTTTTGTTTTAAACATAGTAAGTGATGGGTGTAAAAATCCAAACATAGAAAAAACAAGCAAGTCACCACATATCCAACATATTTGTGAGCATCTCTTCCAGGAATTCGTTTACAAAACTGGAATCATTCCTTCAATTTTGTGAATTGCTTTTCCCTCCGTATGCGCATCCTTTACAGATCTGTGCCCTTTTTTTTTTTTAAGTTCCCTGACCAGGGATCCAACCGGCACCCCCTGCAGTGGAAATGCAGAGGCTTAACCACTGGACCACCAGGGAAGTCCCTGTGCCATTTTTGATGACTGTGCCATCTCATAGTATCTCATAGTACGAACGTGTTATTTTATCTTTCATTATTATAAACAACCCTAAAATGAATGTCTTTGTGTAATCTTTGTGTGCTTGTCTGATTGTCACTGTAGGAGTGCAGGGTCAAAGTGAATGTATTTTAAATTTTGATGCAAGTTGCTCTCCAAAGCAGTTCCAGTTTACGTTTCTACCCTACAGCCTAGGAGAGAACCTGTTTCCCCACAGCACTAACATTAGGTGTTGGCTTCCTTTTGTCACTTTGCTAGGTGCAAACTAATACATCGTTTTCATTTGTGTCTTTTAATTGAGCGAGGATTAACATCTTACATTTATTGGTCACTTGCATTTCTTGAAAAGATTTTATTTTGAAATAATTTTAGACTTACATAAATGTTGCAAGAATAGAACAGAAAGTTTGTGTATACTCTACACTCAGTTTCCACCAGTGTTAATGTTTTCCATAATCATAGTACAATGATCAAAACGAGGATATTAACATGAAGGGTACCATCCTATAGATGCTGCGCGGGCCTCTCATTATCGCGGCCTCTGTTGTTGCGGAGCACAGGCTCCAGACGCGCAGGCTCAGTAATTGTGGCTCACGGGCCTAGTTGCTCCGCGGCACGTGGGATCTTCCCAGACCAGGGCTCGAACCCCTGACACCTGCATTGGCAGGCAGATTCTCAACCACTGCGCCAGCAGGGAAGCCCCATGAGCTTTTTTTTCTTAACAGCATATGCTGGAAATCACATCAGTTCATAGCAATCTTATTCTTTGTTTGTTTTACAACTGCATCATACTCCATTGTGTGGGTATACTATAGTTTATTCAACCATTTTCTTATCATGTATGGACACATAGGTTGTTTCCAATATTTTTCAATTACAAGCAATGCTGCAGTGAGGAACCTTGTTATGTATGTATTTACATACTGTTGGAGGGGTATCTTCAGAGTAGATTCCTAGGAGTGGGACAGCTGAGTCAAAAGATAAGTGCAGGGACTTCCCTGGTGGCGCTGTGGTTAAGAATCTGCCTGCCAATGCAGGGAACACGGGTTTGACCCCTGGTCCGGGAAGATCCCACATGTCGCAGAGCAACTAAGCCCGTGCGCCACAACTACTGAGCCTGCGCTCTAGAGCCCGCGAGCCACAACTACTGAGCCCGCGTGCCGCAACTACTGAAGCCCGCGCACCTAGAGCCTGTGCTCCGCAACAAGAGGAGCCACCACAATGAGAAGCCTGCGCACCGCAATGAAGAGTAGCCCCTGCTCACCACAACCAGAGAAAGCCCGTGCGCAGCAACGAAGACCCAACGCAGCCAAAAATTAAAAAAAATAAATTTATTAAAAAAATAATTAAAAAAAATGATAAGTGCATATGTAGTTTTTTTGTTTTTTGGGGTTTTTTTTTTTTTTTGATGTGGACAATTTTTTAAAGTCTTCATTGAACTTGTTACAACATTGCCTCTGTTCCATGTTTTTGGTTTTTTGGCCCAGTGGCATGTGGGATCCCAGGTCCCCGACCAGGGATCAAACCCGCACCCCCTGCATTGGAAGGCAGAGTCCCAACCACTGGACTGCCAGGGAAGTCCCCATTTGTTCTGTAGATTCTGCCACATTCTGAATTTTGCTGAGACATCTCCATCTGTCAGTTTACAAGCTCCTTGTCCCTCTGCATCTAACGTAATAGGTAATTAGATAGAGAAGTGTACCCAGTGTCCAGTTGTCCCTCTGTCTTTTGATGTTAACAGCAAGAGGTGATCATTGCCTAAATCTCAGGTCACTGTGTTAATGGTGACCTGTACTCTGTGCCATTCATTGGACAATTTCCACAGGGACTGTTCCCCAAATGGCAGGCAGAACTCTCCCATCTTGAGTTCCCTAGTCCCATGTCTTTGTGTTTCTCAGGTGTGTCTGTCTAAAGATTTATCCTTACATTTATAAAAGATCTCTATTTTAATTTTCATCTGGGCTATTTTAGTTTTCATCTGGGCGTTCTTCCAGCTAGGTCTTTAGAGGTCAGCACTGTGTGTCGCGGTGGTTTATTGAGCTCCTACTACAAGACAGTATTGCATAATGATTAAAAGTGTGGGCTCTGGAGCAAAACTGCCTATTTATTGTATGTGACCTTTGATAAATTATTAATCTCTCTAGACTTCAATTCCTAATCTGCAGAATGGGAATAATAATAGTATCTCACAGAGTTGTTCTGAGGATTAGATGATTTAAATATATAGAATGTTAACTGGCTCATAGTAATTATATACCATTATTAACCATGTGCCAATCACTTTCCTAGTCACAAACAGATATATACTGGGCACCTACTATGACTTTTTGTTTACCATACTGATTTTTTTAATAAACTTATTTTATTTTAATTTATTTTTGGCTGCATTGGGTCTTTGTTGCTGCGCACAGGCTTCCTCTAGTTGCAGCAAGCGGGGGCTACTCTTCATTGCGGTGCGCGGGCTTCTCATTGCAGTGGCTTTTCTTGTTGTGGACCACAGGCTCTAGGCACACAGGCTTCAGTAGTTGTGGGAAGATCTCACATGCCGCAGAGCAGCTAAGCCCGTGTGCCACAACTACTGAAGCCTGCGCGCCTACAGCCTGTGCTCCACAGCAAGAGAAGCCACCGCAATGAGAAGCCCCTGCTCGCTGCAACTAGAGGAAGCCTGTGCGCAGCAACAAAGACCCAATGCAGCCAAAAATAAACAAATAAATAAATAAAATAAAAATAGCAACCTTGCCTCACCTGCTAACGTTCCTTATCTCCTCCTTTGTTTCCATAACACTTACTATCTGACATTACTATATAGTTTATTTAATGTCTTTCCCTATACTAGGGCAGAAAGTTTTTTAGTTGCTGAATTTCCAGATCCTAGAACAGTGCCTGGCAAATAACAGACATTTTAAATATTCATTGAATGAACGAATTAGTCATTTGAAGTGTTGTGGAAAATGCTCTGGTAGGAAGCCAGACTGGCAGCAAGAGTACCTGTTAAAAGTAATTCAGAAGATGATGGTCTAAATCACTGGAGATGAAAAGTAGACCAATGTAAGAGCTTTTTAGAAGGTGGACTGGAGGTGGCTAGTACTGGGTTTTACGTTTAAGGATGAGAGAAGAAAGGAGAGTGAGTGCAGGAAATCATCAGCTTGGTGTATGGTGGTGTCACTCACTGAGATGCAGAACTTAAGAGCAAATTTTGGTGTGGGAGGGAAGGGGTAAGTGAAGAGGAAACTGATGAGTTCCAATTTGAACATACTGATATACAGGAGTCAGTGGAACATTCAGGAGTGGTTGTTCCAGTTGGGAGATGAATATTACATTCTGGAGCTCCAGAGTGCCATCTGGCCTGGAGACCCAAGTTTTGGAAGTGAGCAGCCCATGTAATGGAAATCTTGGAAGTGGGTAAGATCTCGCCGGGACAGAATTTAGGAAAGAATCCTGAGGAGCACTAACATTTATAAAGGACAGATGTTTAATTTCATTTATTCCTAAGAATTATTCTGTAGAGATAAGTAATATTATTATTTATGTTTTACTTGAGAAACCCGAAGCTTAGAAAATTAGAAGCTAATCAATTTGAAGCAGGTCTGAGATTCAAACTTTGTGTCTATGAGCTTCCAAAATCAGTGCTCCTTTGTGTATCTCAAAGCATTTTATATACCCAGCTCTTGATAGTAAAACCTTCTCCGGCCCGGCCACCGCCCCTCGTATTTGACGATAATTTTGGAAGGTTATGTAATGTGAAAAGCCTTGCTTGAAGTGTCATGTCACAGCTCTGGCACTTAACTCTTGTATTACTTTGAGATGTTGTACATATCCCTACAACCTGTATTTCAGGGTTGAAGTGAAAATATTTTTCGATCACTCAGTGCTTTTTACATTCATAGAGGCTATGTATTAATAACAGTACATGGATCCTTGTTACATTTTTATCCAGTGATGGGCTGGGTTATATACTAATGTCAAAAGGTTTCTGCCTTTCAGCTTATATCAATTAACGAGGGTACTTAACCAGCTATGTTTGTAAACAATATTTCCTTGTGATCTGTTGAAGTCAATCGATATTTTTTAAAAATTTTTTATTTATTATTTTTAATTTTGGCTGTGTTGGGTCTTCGTTTCTGTGTGAGGGCTTTCTCCAGTTGCGGAGAGCGGGGGCCACTCTTCATCGCGGTGCGCGGGCCTCTCACTATCGCGGCCTCTCTTCTTGCGGAGCAGAGACTCCAGACGCTCAGGCTCAGCAGTTGTGGCTCACGGGCCCACTTGCTCCGAGGCATGTGGGATTCTCCCAGACCAGGAGCTCGAACCCGTGTCCCCAGCATTGGCAGACAGATTCTCAACCACTGCGCCACTAGGGAAGCTCCTCAATCGATCTTTTTAAGTAGTTACAACTTCACCGGGTCAACAAGAGATAGACTCACCACCGCAGAGGGCGGGGCTGGAGGTGGGACTATCGCCAGGACAGGTTCTTTTCCATGACAACGGTTGCTATGGTGACTACTGCGCCTTCCCATTGGTCACTGCCAAGCATATTGCCTTTCCCCTGGAGGACGTCATTGGATATCGTTCTGCAGTGCGCAGGCGCAGGGCTGCCGGGGGGGGTGCCGTAAGTGAAGTGTCGCAAAGCAGAAGGAAGGCGGGAGTCCTGTTAGCAAACACTGAGGAAACCGAGGCTGTGGAGGCCGCTATGGCGGATGCTCCGTGGGCCGAGATTCGTGAGAAATTCCAGGCTGCGCTAGCCTTGTCTCGGGTAGAATTGCATAAAAACCCGGAAAAGGAGCCGTACAAGTCCAAATACAGCGCCCGGGCGCTGCTGGAAGAGGTCAAGGCTCTGTTGGGCCCTGCGCCTGAAGACGAGGATGAGCGACCTCAGGGCGATGACAGCTTGGGCGCAGGGGACCACGCCTTGGGACTGCCGGCTGAATTGGTGGAGGCTGAGGGGCCCGTCGCCCAGGGGGCAGTGAGGCGGGCGGTTATTGAGTTCCATCTCGGGGTGAATCACATCGACACGGAGGAGCTGTCGGCGGGGGAGGAGCATCTGGTGAAATGCCTGAGGCTACTGCGCAAGTACCGCCTGTCGCACGACTGCGTCTCACTCTACATCCAGGCTCAGGTGAGAGCGAGCTCGGCCCTGCTTTGGCTGGAGGCCAGGGGGTGGCGAGGGGCCCCAACTCTTGCCGAGACCAAAGGCAAACGTATAAGGCACGATTTGTCCCCACGTTTTCGCACCTTTGTGATAAGCGGCTTCCAAACTCCCTCTCCACCCTCTTCGCACACTTCACCAGCATCACTTATTGCTTCGCTTAGTCGTGGTCAACGCGTTGGTTTCCCGAGACCCTCCAACTCTCCACCATTCCAAATCCTGCTCATTCTGTTAAGAAAAATCCAAGGTAATTTACTTCTTAATTTAAGGTCTCAAGGAAATTATGAAGAATGACCAGAGTACGTTCTTAATTTGAAACAAAGTATCTAAAATCTTCAGTTTCTGTTCTTGCTATAGTCATTCGTTTGCTTCCCAGGGAATTCCTGCCCGTTCTTCAAAACCGATCTCAAGACTCACCTCATACTTACATGTAACTTTCTTTGGATCATTTTGTTCTGAACTGACCTCTTCCTACTACCTTTGAATTCTTAAAATACGTGTTTCCTATTCATATGGTGCTTGGTTTATTAAGAAATAAGTCTGACATTGTCGTCAGGAACGTAACAGTTCAGAATACAAATATGTATGAACTTTTTTTTAAAGTTATTTATATTTTATTTATTTACTTATTTATTTTTTGGCTGCGTTGGGTCTTTGTTGCTGTGCGCGGGCTTTCTCCAGTTGCGGCGAGCGGGGGCTACTCTTCACTGCGGTGCACGGGCTTCTCATTGCAGTGGCTTCTCTTGTTGTGGAGCACCGGCTCTGTAGTTGTGGCACGCAGGCTCAGTAGTTGTGGCTCACGGGCTCTAGAGCGCAGGCTCAGTAGTTATGGCGCACGGGCTTAGTTGCTCCGCGGCATGTGGGATCTTCCTGGACCAGAGCTCGAACCTGTGTCCCCTGCATTGGCATGTGGATTCTTAACCACTGTGCCACCAGGGAAGCCCTTGTATGAACTTATTGTGTCAGGTACTTTGCTTAAGTAAGCTCACAAACCCTTACATTCAGTAGTTCCAGTTCCTAGTATATGTGATCCAGTGAACATTTATCACAGTTGATCTTACGGTGAGTAGGTCTCAAAGAAAAACCTCAAAATTAAAAAGGAAATTGTATAGGTTATATTCTGTTATCATGGCCCAATTAAATGAAAAGCTACATATAACAGGAACTATATCTCTTTTTGCTCACTATTTGTAATCTCAGTCCCTGGCACATAATAGGCCCATTCTGAATATTTGTTGAGTGGATGAATGATCTAATGAAGTCCATAAGATACTGAATTCAAACAAAATCTCAGTTATTTGAAATTTTCTTCAACCATTTGGCTGCCTAAAATCTTAATGAGCATTAAAAAAATGTAATGAACATTACATTAATGTAACGTTACATCCTTAATGTAATATAGGATCTCCAGTATTTGCTGTATTTTATTGATTTTAATATGCATGTTCTTATATTAATATTTCTGAAATCAGGATCCATCTTACAGCTGATTGATTTTGTGTCATAATTTTCTTGGCAATGTTTTCTTGTTGATACATAAAATAATTGTCTTAAAACTTGTGACATCGTATGCTCAATGAATTACAGTATTTTGAACAGTCAGCCTTTTCTGAAGGGTGAATTATTAGAGATATTTTTAGGAACAAATTATTAGAGATATTATTAGGAACAAAACCTTGATTAGATGTTCTGGCCGTTGCAATAGTATAGAAAGCAAATAAGAGTATCAGTCTTTAAAAATAAAAATCGTCATTTTTATATGTGATCTTTGTATACCTAAAAAACCTAAAGTCATCAACTGTAAAAGTCTTAGAACTGTCAGTTTGATAAAACAGGAGGATATAAGGTAAATATATAATATCAATAATACTCTGTATATAAGCAAAAACTTGTTAAAAATATTATTTTTAGACATTGCATTTACAAAGAGCAGTATTGGGGTAATAGAACTGATAATCTTTTTTTTTTTTTTTTAAATTTACTTATTTATTTATTTATTTTTGGCTGTGTTGGGTCTTCGTTTCTGTGCGAGGGCTTTCTCTAGTTGTGGTGAGCGGGGGCCACTCTTCATCGCGGTGCGCGGGCCTCTCACTATCGTGGCCTCTCTTGTTGGAAGCACAGGCTCCAGACGCGCAGGCTCAGCAGTTGTGGCTCACGGGCCCAGTTGCTCCGCGGCATGTGGGATCTTCCCAGACCAGGGCTCGAACCCGTGTCCGCTGCATTGGCAGGCAGACTCTCAACCACTGCACCACCAGGGAAGCCCAGAACTGATAATCTTAAAAGGAATGATATACCATGTTCCTAGGTGGCAAGATTAAACATCATTTTCCTGATGTTCATTTATAGGTCTGATGCAATTCCTGCTGAAATCACAATAGGCTTTCTTTTTTCTTAGAACTTGACAAAATGAATATGTTTATCTGAAAGAATAAAGAAAAGTGAATATAAAAATATGAAAAGAAAAGTAATGCACTGGAACTAGCCTGGGAGGTACAGCAATAGTATTTTAATTAGATTGGGCTTATGCTAGTCTGTTTCTGAACTCTACTTTTTAGTTGATCTGTTTATTCCAATGGCATTACCACTCTATAGCATTTTATTACGTTTAATATTTGCTATATGATGAGAGATTTGACCTCACTACTAATAAAGCAAACTGAAAGAATGAGATAGAAAAATTGTATCACACTGGCAGAGATTATTAAAGATATTGGTTACGTTTATTGTTGGAGAAACAATGAGGAGATGGATACTGTCCATTAGCATTATCGCTAGTGGAAATATAAATTCATAGAACTTTCTGGAGATCAGTAGGTATCAAAACTCTTGAGTCAAGACTTTGACTTAGGGCTTCCCTGGTGGCGCAGTGATAAGAATCCGCCTGTCAATGCAGGGGACACGGGTTTGAGCCCTGGTCCGGGAAGATCCCACATGCCACGGAGCAGCTAAGCCCGTGCACCACAACTACTGAGCCTGTGCTCTAGAGCCTGTGAGCCACAACTACTGAGCCCACGAGCCGCAACTACTGAAGCGGCTCTAAGCCCGTGTGCCTAGAGCCCATGCTCTGCAACGAGAGAAGCCAGCACAATGAGAAGCCCACGCACCGCGACAAAGAGTAGCCCCCGCTCGCCGCAACTAGAGAAAGCCCGCGCTCAGCAACGAAGACCCAATGCAGCCAAAAATAAATAAATAAGTAGTAAAAAAAAAAAAAAAAAAGACTTTGACTTAAAAATTCCACATCAATATTCTAAAATAATATTGAGACAGGTATGCAAAGGTATGTTAACATGGATGTTTGTCACAGCATTGTTAGTTTCAAAAAAAAAAGAGAGAATAAACATTAGTGAGATCTGTAGTTAAATAAATACTGGTACATCCATACAGAAGAACAATATGCAGACATTAGAAATAATGATTTATACTTGTTAACCATAATATCAATACTAAGAGGAGAGGGAAGACTAAAAGGCACGTTTGGAATTACATAGAGTGATTCCATTTTGGCGAAAGACTACCTGTGTGTGTGTATGTATGTGTAGGAAAAAATTTGAAAGTATCAGTCCATGGGAATTTGTGATATTCTGACTCTTTTGTCTCAATCTGGTGTCTCCTTCCTGGGAAACTATAGATATACAGGACCTGGACCCACATTAGAT
The DNA here is from genome assembly GCF_028021215.1 of Eschrichtius robustus. NCBI lineage: Eukaryota > Metazoa > Chordata > Mammalia > Artiodactyla > Eschrichtiidae > Eschrichtius > Eschrichtius robustus. Next base: position 74,383,953 of record NC_090830.1, read on the forward strand.
TATCAAGGGAGACTGTCCCCTTCTACCTTCCCCAGAAGAAGGGGGCCTTAGGAATGGTTTTTATCTGGTTTTCCTTCTGATTTGTGCTATCAGCAATATACACTTGCACTTCCTGAGTGAAATTTAACTTGACAAATTAGTAGATTATTCTCCCCACTGCCAGGATATATATGTATAAGGAGGATGTTTTTTGTGTGTTTATAGCTTTATTGAGGTACAATTGATGTACAGTAAACTGCACATATCTAGAGTATACAATTTGATGAACTTTGACATCTTTATATTCTCATGAAACAGTTACTGCAATCAAGGTAATGAACATATCCTTCACCACTAAAAGTTTCCTTGTGTTCCTTTGTAATTCCTCTCTCACTCCTTTATTCTCTCTCCCTTCTCCTTGCCCTCCTCCACCACATTTTCTAGAATTTCATAATGGAATCATATGGTGTATGCTCCTCTTTTGGTCTGACTTCTTTCACTCCACATCATTATTTCATTGCTGCATCTGAGATGATTTTTTTTCTTCCTTTTTTAGTCTGTTAATATGGTGAATTACATTGATTGATTTTCCAATGTTAAACCAACCTTTCTTTCCTGTGATAAACTCCACTTGGAGTTTTTGCCAAGCCAAACGAGTAAAATATTACCCTTTTATATATTGTTGGACTGGATTTGCTAAAATTTTGTTAATATTTTTTGTATCTTTGTTCATGAAGGATATCAGTCTGTAGTTTTCTTGTTGTGTCTTTGGTTTACTATGAGATGGGAAGTGTTCTTTCCTCTTTGCTTTTCTTGATGAATTTGTGTAGAGTTGGTATTATTTTTTCCTTACATTTTTGGTAGAATTCACCAGTAGTACTTTTTTAGCTGTTTTTGTTTTATATTTATTTTTTTTCCTTACCTATTCTGTTATCCCAAGGGCAAGAACATGATGTTGCTTTGTGAATGATACAGTACTTTCTGATGTATTATGGGATTTATATTGTAAAAATAATTTATGTAGAATGTCAAAAGCAGTCAGCTCTGTGGAGTAAACACTGAAAAAAACACTAACACTATTAATTTTGAAAAATCAAATCAGTTCTAGATCCCTTGCATGGTCCTTAACTTCAGGACCTCAATAGGTTATGGTTAAAAAAAACCCTTAGTCATTTCTAGACACACTCTAGGGTCTCTACTTGATTTAAGATTTATCACACACCAGAGTTGTTGCTTTCTGTGGCACAGCCTACCCTGGATCTAGCAGCCTAAATGCATCACCATCCCATCAAAATAGAGTAAATGTGGCTAACCAGTTCCTGGTAGTGGGTGTGTCGCTAATCTGTCTAGGCTAGGTACAGTCTGCTGGGGTTGTGCTGGTGTCATGGCCAAATGGAGTATCTCAGGGACTGTTGTCAGAGGAAAAATAAGTTGACCTAGGGAGTGAGAAAAGGTGACTTGTGGATTCATTTCTAAATTCAAGAAATGAATATTAAGGGAGATTATATTCTCTGAGGCTAGGTGGGCAGAATAATCGGTAAATTAGTAGTGGGCCAGAGCCCTTTAAGCTTCCCCAGGGTACCACAAAGGATTGCATAAGTAATATAGAGGAGAGAACTGCCCAATCTCAGTAGTTTATCACTATGACCTACCTGCAGTCCTAGACACTGAGAACTGATCAAGTCACTTAAAAAAAATTATAGAATAGGTATATTACGTGAAGCCATAAGACCAGAGGTCTGTGTTCCAGGGCAGTGATCATGTCACCTTTAAACTGTAGGGTTTCTAAACATGTTTTTTTGTGTCATGTACCCCTTTTGCAATCTACTGAAGCCTGTATTTCATGAAACAGAATAATGATTTTAAATGTATAAAATAAAATGTAGGGGTTATAAAAGAAACCAATAACATAGAAGTTACCAAAATATTTTATTTTTTATTTTATTTATTTATTTATTTATTATATTTTATTTTTGGCTCTGTTGGGTCTTCGTTTCTGTGCGAGGGCTTCCTCTAGTTGTGGCAAGCGGGGGCCACTCTTCATTGCGGTGCGCGGGCTTCTTCACTATCGCGGCCTCTCTTGTTGCAGAGCACAGGCTCCAGACGCGCAGCCTCAGTAATTGTGGTTCACGGGCCCAGTTGCTCCGCGGCATGTGGGATCTTCCCAGACCAGGGCTCGAACCCGTGTGCCCTGCATTAGCAGGCAGATTCTCAACCACTGCGCCACCAAGGAAGCCCCCCCAAAATATTTTTTAAAACAAATGTATTATATAGTGATATATGAGCTTCCTTATTAACACATTAAATAACATCTGTGTCTAATAACTTCCATAATTTTAAAGTACTAATGAATATAAATGGTATTTTGAGATATCTGCAAGCTGTAATATGAAGATATTTTCATTTCTATAAGCCACAGAAATCCCAGGTACTGTAATACCGTTTCGTAGGACATAGTGAAAATAAGTTTGTAATAGTTCTCCATCTACATTCATAGACTCTGAATTCTCTTCATGGGTAACTTGTGGGCCCTTGGGCCCAGGTTAAGAATTTGCTTTAAAAACTTTGTTTCCTTATTCTGTTCCCTTCCCTAGGGAGGTAAGCAAAAGATGGTGGAAGCCCAGCCTCAGAAGTATCCCTGTGCCTGAAAGGCTGTCCCAAGGGTTGGGAGGCAGAGTAACCCCATTGTCTAAAGGGGAGCTAGTCTTGAATTCTGACCATGTAAACAGGCCTGATTTTCCCTATACAGAGTCTGATAAAAAGAGTCCTGTGGCAGGGGAAAAACTGGCTTAGTTTTTAAAATGTAACATTGTACCCCTAAATGTAGCAGATTGAAACAACAAACTTTTATTATAACAGGAATCCAGGCATGGCTTAGCTAGTTGCTTCTGGCTCAGGGTCTCTCATCAGATTGTTGGCCCGCTTGGGGCTGCACTTGAAGGCTCAGCTTGGGGAGAATCTGCTTCCAAGCTCACTCACCTGGTTGTTGGCAGGATTCAGTTTCTTACAGGTTGTTGGTCTGAGGGGCCTCGATTCCTTGCTGGCTGTTGACCTCCCTGACCACATGAGTCTCTCCGTAGGGTGGCTCAGAATATGGCATTTGGCTTCCCTCAGAGAGAACAAGCAAGAGGGAGCACCCAAAATGGAACCACAGTGTTTTGTAACCTGATGTTGGAAGAGACCTTCTATCACTTTTGCCATATTCTGTTTGTTAGAAGCAAGTCACTAAATCCAGCCCAGACTTAAGGGGAAGAGATTATACAGGGCGTGAGCACCAGGAGGCAGGAATCACCAGGGAACCCATCTTTGTGGCTGCCTCCCACGACGTAAGGACAGTAGTATTATGAATAATTAATTCATGGTTAATCAGGTTGTAGTATTGATACTATTTGATAGGTAAGTATTGACTTTGAAACTATGAAAACTACTTCATTGGAAGATTTATATTGTCATTATTTCTCTTTATTTTCCAGAATAACCTGGGTATCTTGTGGTCTGAAAGAGAAGAAATTGAAACTGCACAAGCTTATCTAGAATCATCAGAAGCTCTATATAATCAGTATATGAAAGAGGTATGTTGCATGTCAGATAAATTTTAATCTTTTTAAAAAAAAAAAAATTTATTTGTTTGGCTGCGCCGGGTCTTGGTTGCGGCACGTGGGATCTTCGTTGCAGTGTGCGGGAACTTCTGGTTGCGGCGTGTGGGATCTAGTTCCCTGACCAGGGATCGAACCTGGGCCCCCTGCATTGGGAGCCTGTAGTCTTAACTGCTGGACCACCAGGGAAGTCCCTAAATTTTAATCTTTGATTGAAACTAGTCAAGAATTGACATTAAGAATTGCTCACTCATAATATTGGAATATGACTTTTCAGTATACTTTGGGACCTCTCTGTAGAGCTGTCTAGGTGGTCATCTAATAGCTGAAATTGTTTTGTATTAAAGACTTCAGGGTTCTTAAAAATAACCCTTGGATAAGGTCTAATGGCAGCCTTAATCCAAATATAATTGTGTAAGAAATATTATTCTAATATCCTAAAATACTGATATTTGCATATTTTCATCTATAATCTAAAATTTCTGTTTTGATTTCCACTGAGGATAGCAGTGCTTAAAGGAAGGCAAACAACTACCTAAGCAAAATATCTGAAATATTGGAGGCACTGGTTCTCAAATTTCAGCATGCATCAGGATCACCTGGAGGACTTGTTAGCACACAATGCTCATCCCCAGACTCTGATTCAGTAGGTCTGGGTTGGGACTTGAGAATTTGCATTTTTAACAAGGTGCCAGGTGCTGCTGCTGGTTTGAGTACTGCACTTTGAGAACCACTGCTTCAGGGCGGTGATTTTCAATAACTTTTTTTTTTTAACTGTAAAACCCTTTTGAAATACAGTATGTAAAAACTGATTGAGCTACTCTGGTTAAACAGGTCAGAAGAACCCTGAGCCCAATCCACTACAGATAACCTTCTTCCCTCCCCATTGTGGTATAGTACAAAAGAGACGCTGTAGAACTTCTAGGGCTCTGGAGAGCCTAGATTGAAAACTTTTACTTTAGAGGGTCACCATCCTACAAAGGTGAATTTTGTAACACCACTGTGTTACCGTTCGTTTCCTTAGTAAATTTTACCTACCACTTGGCAATCTGGAGGAGGCTATACATGTTTGGGGGCAAGGAGGTAGATAGGAAATATCTGTACCTTCCACTCAGCTCTGCTGTGAACCTAACACTGCTCTAAAAAATGAAGTCTATTAAAAAAAAACTTGGCAGTCTTCTAAAATTAAAATGGATTTAGTTGATTTTGTTTTGAGGCTATGTGTAGCACTTCTTCTTTTTTTTTTATAAATTTTTTTTTTTATATATATATTTTTTGGCGCTTTGGGTCTTCGTTGCTGCATGTGGGCTTTCTCTAGTTGGGACGAGCGGGGGCTACTCTTTGTTGCAGTGCGCGGGCTTCTCATTGCAGTGGCTTCCCTTGTTGTGGAGCATGGGCTCTAAGCACGCAGGCTTCAGTGGTTGTGGCACACAGGCTTCAGTAGTTGTGGCTCACGGGCTCTAGAGCGCAGGCTCAGTAGTTGTGGCGCACGGGCTTAGTTGCTCCGCGGCATGTGGGATCTTCCCAGACCAGGGCTCGAACCTGTGTCTCCTGCATTGGCAGGCAGATTCTTAACCACTGCGCCACCAGGGAAGTCCCAGGCACTTCTTTAAATAACCAGATATTCTGAGGTTTTTCAAGCTCAGGGTTAAGAATCAATGTCTTATCAAGTTCACCAGTGATTTATATTTTGCCAAATTTAGTGGTAAATTCTTAGTCCTCATTTGACCTATCGGTAGCATTTGGCATAGTTGATCAATCTAGCCTCTGGCTCAGTTGATTAGTCTCTCTTCCTTGACGTACTTTTTAAATTTAGCTTCTGCTTGTTTATTTTTCCTTCTTTTCAGTCCTTGTTGCATCCTCCTTATATCCCCAACCTCTGAACAGTGGGGTACCCAGAGTTAAGTGTTTGGATGTCTCCTCTTTCCATCTACATTCATTCCCTTGTTCTAAATACCATCTCTGTGCTGATGACTCCCAAATTATATCCCCAGTCTGTACCTCTCTAATTCCAGACTTGTCTGTCCAACTGCTGATTTGGCACTTGTACTGTTTATGGGGTAGGTATCTCTAAAACTACTAACATTGAGTTTCTGATAACCTTCTCCTCCCTACCTTGCTTGCTGTAAACACCAGCTTCTTTCTTCAGTTGTTGAGGCCTAAAACCTTGGAGACACCTCTTCTCCTCACACTCTCTATCTAATACGTCAGCAAATTCTGTTGGCTTTACTTTTGAATTCTGTCTAGAATCAGACCACTGCTGTCACCATCATCTCTTGCTGTAGTCTCCTGGTTGGTCTTCCTGCTCTCATACCCCCTTCAGTTCAAAGGTAAATCACACCACATCACTCCTTTCCTCAAAATTTTCAATGATTTTTCCCATCTTACTCAGTAGACTCCAAAGACCCTTGAAGACCGGCAAGTTTGGCAAGTTCATTATCTGATCTGGCTACCATTACTTCTTTAATTTCATCTACTATTCTCCCCTGTCTCGTTCTGTTCTAGCTATACTGGCCATCTTGTTGCTCTAAAACATAGCAGACAAGCTCCCAACTCAGGGCCTTTGCCCTTCTCTGTTTCCTCTGCTAATGCCACTCTTCCCCTAGATATCTACCTGGGTCACTCCCTCATTTCTTTCAGATCTTGAGTCAGACATCTCCCATCTAGTGAGGACTCGTTGGCCACTCATCTGACACTGTAAACCGCCCCTCCCCAGCACTTCCTATCCTATCCCCCTTCCCTGCTGTTTTTGCTTTGCACTTATCACTAACATATTCATTTTAATGATTTATTTATCACCCATCTTCAGTACTGGAAATATAAGCTCCAGGACGACAAGGATATTTTTACTATTATATTCACTGCAGCATCTAGAACAGTATCTATTTCTTGATAACGAATGATATTCTGCCTTGTTCATCCAGATCAACCAAAAAAAGAACAGTGTTAATACTGTGTGAATGCTTGAATGAATTTAATGGAGGGTTTCAGTTTAAAAATATGTAAGATAGTGTTTAGTTGGAGAAGTTTAATTGCTTATATGGTTTTCTACTTGTTTGGTATCAGTCAATAATTAATAATTCTGAATAAAAATATTTTAAATATTTCATAAATTATTGACCTAATGGTGGCAGAAGTTAGAATGTCATTTTAAAAAATCGATAGATACAAAATGTGGTTCTAGATAAAGGAGAGATCTAAACAGAGTGGAGAATCACTGAATTTGAAGATAGGAAACCTGGGATTTCTAGTTTGACTTTGGTTGTAACGAACTGACTTGGGAGAATTCAAACTTTCTGTGCCACCTATTCCTCATTTGTAAGATGGGGATACCCCTCCTGTCTCAACAATACAGAAGTGTTACGGGGATCAGATAATAAAGTAGTTAATGCAGAGTCACTAAAAATACGCTATCCAATAATTGCAGAATGGTTAAATAAATTACGATACTCTCTTAGCAAGGGAATGTGATATAACCATTAAAATGATAAATATTTAGATCATCAATACATGGAAAATGTGTATAATATGTACACCTTGATTACAACTATATTAACATTTTTCCTGGTAAGGCCCTGCAAAGATGAACTAGATGATATAAAACTAACATTTTAGTTTTAGAAGATGTAACTAATAAAAACTAGTATTTATTGAGTGCTTAAGCAGGCTACATTTTATTCTCACAACAATACTATGAAAGAGGTACTGTTATTCCCATTTATAGGTAAGGAGTTTGTGATTCAGTGAGGTTAGCATATACTATGTGACACAATCAGAATTTAAATATGGTTTGTCTGACCCCAAACTTTGGTTCTTTCTACTCTACCATGCTACCTTCCAAGGTAATATTATAGTTAAATAGTTACTGTATTAAAGGGATTCTTTTTCTCCATAAAATTGCTCAAATATAGAATAATAAAAAAGAAAATGTATTCTGTAGTTGTGAAGAGTTATTTTATTAGTAGGTTTTGGGTGGGTGGGTGGTAAAGAGACACAATCTTATAAGCCAGAGGGATTTTAAACATTCATTCATTCATTTATTTTCAGATTTGAGATATACTTGATGTATATAATACTGTGTACGTTTAAGATGTACAGTGTGATGATTTGATTCACAGATACATTGCAAATGATTACCATAATAGGGTTAGTTAACACCTCCATCACCTCACATAATTACCTTTTTTTTGGTTTTTGTTTTTGTGGTGAGAAAATTTAAGATTTACTATCTTAGCAACTTTCGAGTACACAGTACAGTGGGTTTTTTTTTAAGATTTATTATTTATTTATTTATTTTTGGCTGCATCGGATCTTAGTTGCGGCACCCGGGATCTTTGTTGAGACATGCGGGATTTTTCATTGCAGCATGCGAGCTTCTCTCTAGTTGTGGCGTGCGGGTTTTCTCTTCTCTAGTTGTGGCATGTGGGCTCCAGGGCGTGTGGGCTCTGTAGTTTGTGGCATACAGGCTCTCTAGTTGAGGCGCTCGAGCTCAGTAGTTGTGGCGTGTGGGCTTAGTTGTCCTGCGGCATGTGGGATCTTAGTTCTCTGACCAGGGATCAAACCCGTGTCCCCTGCATTGGAAGGCAGATTCTTTACCACTGGACCACCAGTGAAGTCCCTACAATACAGTAGTATTAACTTATTAATCTTATAACTGGAAGTTTGTACCCTTTGCCAAACATATCCCCATTTCCCCCATCACCTTAGCCCCTGGCAACCACTGTTCTACTCTCTGTTTCTAGGAGTTCACCATTTTTTTTTTTTTTTTTTAAGATTCCACGTACAAGTGATACCATACAGTATTTGGAAGATGACCATTTTAAAAGCATTTGGCACACATTATAAAATTGCTTTCCAAAAAGACTACCAATGTATCCTTACTCCACTGATGTATGAGAATTCTCATCTCCTTCACAACTTTTCCTTATATAGCTTTAAAACAAAATCTTTGCTAATATAGGCAAAATGGTCTCATTTTAGCTCAAATTTCTTTGATTAAAGAGATTAATTTTAAAATATTTTCTGTTTGTATTTTCTCTTTTGAAAGTGTTCATGCTTTTTTACATTTATTTACTCAAGTTTGTGTTTTCTTGCTAATTTGTTTGCTCTTTTATTTTAAATCTTTTAAAATTGAGTTATAATTGGCATATGACATATTAAAGGTGTACAACATAATGATTAAATATATGTATATATTATGAAATGATCACCACAGTAAGTCTTGTTAATATTCATCACCACACATATTTACAATTTTTTCTTGTGAGAACTTTTAAAAGCCACTCTCTTAGCAACTTTCAGATATACAATACAGAATTTAAAAAAAAATTTTTATTGGAGTATAGTTGATTTACAATGCTGTGTTAGTTTCAGGTGTACAGCAAAGTGAATCAGTTATACATAGGCATATATCCACTCTTTTTTAGATTCTTTTCCCATAAAGGCCATTGCAGAGTATTGAGTAGAGTTCCCTGTGCTGTACAGTAGGTCCTTATTCGTTATCTGTTTTATATATAGTAGTGTGTATATGTCAATCCCAATCTTCCAATTTATCCCTTCCCCCCACTTCCCCCCTAGTAACCATAAGTTTGTTTTTTACACCTGCAACTCTATTTCTGTTTTGTAGATAAGTACATTTGTACCTGTTTTTTTTTTTTTTTTTGGCTGTGCCCCACGGCGTGCAGGATCTTAGTTCCTTGACCAGGGATTGAACCCGTGCCCACTGCAGTGGAAACGGTAGAGTCTTAACCACTGGACCACCAGAGAAGTCCTTGTACCCTTTTCTTAGATTCCACGTATAAACAATATCATATAATATTTGTCTTTCTCTGTCTGACTTACTTCACCCAGTATGACAATCTCTAGGTCCATTGATGTTGATGCAAATGGCATTATTTCACTCCTTTTTATGGCTAATATTCCATTGTATATATGTACCACATCTTTATCCATTCATCTGTCGATGGACATTTAGGTTGGTTCCATGTCCTGGCTATTGTACATAGTGCTGCAGTGAACACTGGGGTGCATGTATCTTTTCCAGTTAATGGTTTTCTCTGGATATATGCCCAGGAGTGGATTGCTGGATCATACAGAATTATTAACTGTAGTCACCATGCTATACATTATATCCCCAGGCCTTATTTATTTTATAACTGGAAGTTTGTATCTTTTGACTGCCTTCATTTGCCCTTTCTGACCACTCCCCAACCTTTTGCTTCTAGCAACCACAAATCTAACCTGTTCTATGTATCTATGAGGTTGGTTGGTTGGTTGAAGATCCCACACGTGAGATCACTGGTAGTATTTGTCTTTCCTTGTCTGACTTGTTTTACTTTGCATAACATCCTCAAGGTCTATCCATGTTGCAAATGGCAAGATTTCCTTCTTCTTTTCTTTAATGGCTGAATGATACTCCGTGTGTGTGTGTATACACATTTTCTTTATCCATTCATCCATTGATAGACACTAAGTTGTTTCCATGTTTGGCTGTTGTAAATGTTGCAGTGAACATGGGGTGCAGATAACTTTTCAAGTTAGTGTTTTTGTTTCCCTTGGATAAATAAACAGAAGCGGAATTGCTGGATCACATGGTAGTTCTATTTTTAATTTTTTGAGGAACCTCCAGTTGTTTTCTGTAGCGGTGGCACCAATTTGCATTCCAACCAACAGTGCAGCAGGGTTCTCTTTTCTCCACATCCTTGTCAACACTTGTTATTTCTTGTGTTTTTAATAATAGCCATTCTAACAGGTATGAGATAATATTTCATTGTGGTTTTGATTTGCATTTCCCTGATGATTAGTGATGTTGAGCACGCTTTCATGTGTCTGTTGGCCATCTGTATGTCTCCTTTGGAAAAATTCAGATCTTCTGCCCATGTTTTAATCAGATTTTTTTTGGCTATTGAGTTGAATGAGTTCTTTATATATTTTGGATATTAACCCCTTATTGGATATATGATTTGCACATATTTTCTTCCGTTTGATAGGTTGCTTTTTCATTTTGTTGATGGTTTCCTTTGCTGTGCAGAAGTTTTTTTTTAAATGTTTGATGTATTCCCACTGATTGATACTTTATTTAACAAACATTTATAGTAGCACTTGCGGACACTGTTATAGGTGATTTACAAATTTTAACTCATTTAATTCTCACGACAACTTAAGAGGTAGATATTTTTATTATTTTATAGATGAGGAAACAGATGCACAAGAGATTACATGACTTGCCCAAGTCCACACACCAGTAAGTGGCGAAGCTGGGATTACAACCTATTGTTACATGGTCTGACTCCACACCACACACCTTTAACCACTATATCCTACTGCCTCCCTTAGTAGTTGGACTTAGTCTAAAACACAAGTGTGAAGTGCTCCTTTAAGAACTGTGTAGTGTAGTGAGGACTCCATATCTGTACCAAAATAATGATGGCAGATAAAAGAAATGTGCTGTAAGCAGAGTGCATAGACTAAGCGTTCCTGTTTGCTTTGTCAGTTTACTTCACTAGACATTTATTGTTTTTACTTTGTGCCAGGTACTATGCATAATGCAAGGGAATCAAATATGAATAAAATATGGTCCTGATGCATGACAAGCTTCCCCTGGAGGAAAAAGATTGGAGCAAATCAACATGTTAATTACACCCACAAGAAATTTTAAAATGTACATTGTTTTTTTTAATTTTTATTTTATTTATTAAACAAATATATATTCTTTAACATTTATTTATTTATTTGGCTGTGCCGGGTCTTAGTTGCGGCATGTGGGATCTTTAGTTGCAGCATGTGGGATCTTTAGTTGCAGCATGCAGGATCTAGTTCCCTGACCAGGGACTGAACCCGGGCCCCCTGCATTGGGAGCACAGAGTCTTAAGCACTGGACCACTAGGGAAGTCCCTAATTTTTATTTTATACTGGAGTATCATTGATTAACAATGTTGTATTAGTTTCAGGTGTACAGCAAAGTGATTCAGTTATGCAAATGCAAGTATCTATTCTTTTTCAAATTCTTTTCCCATTTAGGTTATTACAGAATGTTGAGCAGAGTTCCCTGTGCTATACAGTAGGTCCTTGTTGGTTATCTATTTTATTTTTCTTTTTTCTTTCCTTTCCTTTTTTCTTTCTTTTCTTTTCCCTCCCTCCCTCCCTCCCTCCCTTCCTTCCTTCCTTTCTTCCTCCCTCCCTCCCTTCCTTTCTCTTATTGAAGTATAGTTAATTTACAGTGGTGCCAATCTGCTGTACAGCAAAGTGACTCAGTTATACACATATATACATTCTTTTTTTTAATATTTTTTCATTATGGTTTATCACAGGATATTGAATGTAGTTCCCTGTGCTATATACATTAGGACCTTGTTGTTTATCCATTCTAAATGTAATAGTTTGCATCTACCAATCCCAAACTTCCAGTCCATCCCTCTCCCTCCCCACCCCGCCTTGGCAACCACAAGTCTGTTCTCTATGTCTATGAGTCTGTTTCTGTTTTGTAGATAGGTTAATTTGTGCCATGTTTTAGATTCCACATGTAAGTGGTATCATATGGTATTTGTCTTTCTCTTTCTGACTTACTTCACTTAGTATGATAATCTCTAGTTGCATCCATGTTGCTGCAGTGACATTATTTCATTCTTTTTTATGGCTGAGTAGTATTCCATTGTATATATGTACCACATCTTCTTTATCCATTCATCTGTCGATGGACATTTAGGTTGCTTCCATGTCTTGGCTATTGTAAATAGTGCTGCAGTGAACACTGGGGTGCATGTATCCTTTTGAATTATGGTTTTCTCCAGATATATGCCCAGGAATGGGATTGCTGGATCATATGGTAGCTCTATTTTTAGTTTTTTAAGGAATCTCCATACTGTTCTCCATAGTGGCTGTACCAGTTTACATTCCCACCAACAGTGTAGAAGAGTTTCCTTTTCTCCATACCCTCTCCAGCATTTGTTGTTTGTAGATTTTTTTGATGGTGGCCATTCTAACCAGTGTGAGGTGATACCTCATTGTAATTTTGATTTGCATTTCTCTAATAATTAGTGATGTTGAGCATCTTTTCATGTACCTGTTGGCCATTTGTATTTCTTCTTTGGAGAAATATCTGTTTAGGTCTCCTGCCCATTTTTTGATTGGGTTAGAATGTACATTTAGAATATGTGTTTATAGCCCTTAATACTTTTTTTCTAAGGAATATATCCCCAAATTGGAGAATTTTAAAAGTCATGGATCTTCTACCTTGGCGTTTTAACTTTCCTCCTAAAGTGCTAAGAGGAGCAGAACACCACAAAGCCAGACTGAGATGTTAGTTGCCTTTCGTGACTTTAGGCTCACACTCTTACTCATGAAATTGTTAGTTTAAAATGTGAAGATACCAAACACCTATAATATTTCATTAAAAACTTGTATAAAGGGACTTCCCTGGTGGTGCAGTGCTTAAGAATCTGCCTGCCAATGCGGGGGACACGGGTTCAATCCCTGGTCCGGGAAGACCCCACATGCTGCGGAGCAACGAAGCCCGTGTGCCACAACTACCGAGCCTGCGCTCTAGAGCCCATGAGCCACAACTACTGAGCCTGCGCTTTAGAGCCTGCGAGCCACAACTGCCGAGCCCGTGTGCTGCAGCTACTTTAGCCTGCGCGCCTAGAGCCCGTGCACCGCAACAAGAGAAGCCACCGCAATGAGAAGCTCGCACACTGCAACGCAGAGTAGCCCCCGCTGACCACAACTAGAGAAAGCCCGCGTGCAGCAACAAAGACCCAATGCAGCCAAAAAAAACAAAAAAACCTGGTATTATTATGGAAACATAAAACACATAGCAAAACTCTTTGTACTTAATTATACCTATATTTTAGTTAAGAGAGGAGACTATTTTGACTGTGTTACAGTATGAAGTGTGATGGTCATAACAGCGAAGTATGTACGTAAAAAATACATTGATTCCCCTCATCAAGATAGGGCTAAGCATACAAAACAGCACTCAAACTTCTTAAGGAGATCTTTGAAGAATAGTTTATCTATTGTGTTTGCCTTGTGCCTTGCTTCCTGGCTTAGTCATTTTTACTTTTTGTGAATTCTAGGGACCCAAGTTGTAGTGTCTTTTTTTTTGTCTGTGCTGGGTCTTAGTTGCAGCAGGTGGAATCTTCACTGCAGCATGCGGACTTATTAGTTGCAGCATGTGGACTCTTAGTTGCACCATGCATGCGGGATCTAGTTCCCTGACCAGGGATCAAACCCAGGTCCCCTGCATTGGGAGCTCAGAGTCTTACTCACTGGACCACCAGGGAAGTCCCCCAAGTTGTGATGGTTTTAATGTTTGCATCCAGAATGTAAGATAACATTTTTTTTTTTTAAATGGAAACCATGGCTGCTATTTGGAGTTTAGTGAATTCAGTTTAAAGTTGAGGAGCCCATCCTCACAGAAGTAGAATGAGGCAGTGGTTAAGTAGTTCTGCTTTTTTGGAAGACCTCAGATGAGATTATGTGATTTACACATCTTAACTTGCGGCGAGCAGGGGCTACTCTTCGTTCCTGTGTGTGGGCTTCTCATTGCGGTGGCTTCTCTTGTTGCGGAGCATGGGCTCTAGGCGTGCGGGTTTCAGGTAGCTGTGGCTCATGGGCTCTAGAGCACAGACTCTGTAGTTGTGGCGCACAGGCTTAGTTGCTCCGCGGCATGTGCTATCTTCCCGGGCCAGGGATCGAACCCGTGTCCCCTGCATTGGAAGGCGGATTCTTTACTGCTGGACCACCGGGGAAGTCCCGGCAGGCAGATTCTTAACCACTGTGCCACCAGGGAAGTCCCATCCTTATTTTATACATGAGGAAACATAAGCACAAGAGATGGGGTGACTTGCCCAAGGCAATAAACAATGGAATCACTGGTTTCAATGTCCCTGTATTGAAAGGGTATAATCTGTATATAATCTTTTCTTGTTCCCTTGAGAATATTAGAATAAATATTAAAAACTTTGATTTGATTTTCAAATGTCATCCTGAAAGTGTCATCTTTTAAAAACAAGTAGCTTGTATTTTATGACGTAAACTGGATAGAAAAATGCAGCCCAGTTTGCCAGTGTACTCAAGTGGTCAGTTTAGAACAATATTGCTCTGAGGATGTATACATTTTTGGTTTTTGTCATGCTTATGTAGGTTTTCAAAAGAGCTTTTCTTTACCAGACAAAATTAAGACTTAAAATACTTAAAGAATTATACATCTCTTAAAGCAAAATGGTAGACTTTTTTTTTAGTGTATTTGAAGTTCACCTGCAACAGCAGTTAAAATTTTGTCAGGTGTGACCTTGTAGGGCAGTCTCCTTTTATTTGTTTGACTCTTAGATTTTATGGTAAGAAAATTACTTCTTGGATAATATGAAAGTGAACTAGTAAAAAATGAAGTAAAAATTAAAAAATTTTTAAAATTTGATTTCTCCTGTTCCTCCAGAGGAGGGCGCTTGGTGTTTACAGTAAAATTTTAGAGTTTTGTTTTTCTTTAATTACAGATTGGGAGTCCTCCTCTTGATCCTACTGAGCATTTTCTTCCTGAAGAAGAGAAACTTGCTGAACAAGAGAGATCAAAAAGGTGAGTAGGTCTAGAAATCAGCCCTCACAGGTATTTCCACATAGTGTATTTGAGATGATTGCTCAAAAAAAGCACAGTGCTTTCTCTTTCAAGGCACTCAAAGGTTATAGAATGTGGATTCTGACATGGATTAAAACCTTCATTTGCCACTTCCTAGATATGTTACCCTGTTCAAATCTGGGGCTCAGTTTCCTTATCTGTCAAATAGATACAATAGTCATACCCAACTGAAGGGGTTGGTGGGAGGATCAAGATAAATGTATTTGAAAGTTCCTTATAAATTGTAAACCGTTACACAAATGTTTTTTCCTTCATAGATTTGAGAAGGTTTATACTCATAACCTATATTACCTGGCTCAAGTCTACCAGCATATGGAAATGTTTGAGAAGGCTGCCCATTATTGCCATAGTACCCTAAAACGCCAGCTTGAGCACAATGCCTACCATCCTATGGAGTGGGCTATTAATGCTGCTACCTTGTCACAATTTTACATCAATAAGGTAAGCTTCTCAAAGTAGTTATCTAACAGAGTTACCAATAGTGTGTATAAAAATAGAACCAAAAGTACCTTGAAAATGTCATCTTTTAAAAACAGGTAGCTTGTATTTTATAATGTAAACTGGATAGAAAAATGCAGCACAGTTTGCCAGTGTAGTAGTTTGTAGCTTTTTGTTTCAGTAATCCTTTTGAATCTTAAAATAATTTTATCATGTCCTACGTTGCCTAAGACCAATTCTTTTTTGATGCAGACAGGCTATCTCTATTTTAGTGAGATGTTACTTTAAATTGCAGATTTTATCTTGTAGGCTTAACTATCTTTATGCAGTGGTAATCTGGTAACTCTGAGAATTTGTCTGAGGAAGTTGACTGTTAAATGTGGGCTTTGATAAAAGCATGTGATGCATTTCAGTTATTCTTTAGAATTAACTCATTTATTGTACTTTTTCTGTGTTGGGAATATCTCTGCTCAGTTTCAGAGTTCCAGGTTGTTATATTTTTTCTGGAGTATTACACAGGGACAAATTTGAGCTTCTTAGTTGCTTTCAGAATTATTCAGAATCATGTTGGTATATTCTTAATTGACCTTTTAAATTTTTTAGCCCTTAAGAGAATTTTTAATGCTAACACACTTTAAAGCCACCTTTCCCAGCCAGATTTTCTATTAATTCTCAATAAGGTATCTCAGTGATAGAAATTACTTTTATTTGTATTTCTAATTAATTCACAAGCCTCTCTGAACTTTTAGTAATTCTTTGCTTATCAGAGTTTCTTCTTAGATCTCTGTTTACCTGCTGCTGTATCCTTACTGGGCCTTTATCCTTTCTAAGTTTTTTTGTTAGTGCTGGTTCTATAAATGCGCCCTATGTTTAAAGTATTGTCCCACAGAATTTCATTCAGAAAAGCTATTAGCAGGAGAGAAAGGGCTGTGGTGACTGCAGCATCGCTTCTAGGACTTTGGTCTAAGATCAAGCGTGTAAGTAACGCTACTGCATATATCAGAGCATTCAGTTAAATCTAAATCTCATGAATCCATTTCATTGTGATCATCATCAAAAAGTGTTACCTGGTGCTTCTGCTTGTGGCACCGTTTTATGGTTTTTTTTTTTAAATAGCTTCCAGAGGCCCTTTGTTTTGTTTAGCAACTTTCAAATTACATATTTGCTGTAATTTTAATTAACATTTAAAACTCCACGGATTCTAACAGTACTAAGATATCTAGATATTAAAGTGTAATTAAAAATTTTAAGTTGTTAAGCACTGCTTATGCTGAGCATGCAGTAAATTTCATGAGTACCTCCCCACTCTGTGCTTTTATTTTTTTTACCAAAATGTTTTACAAGTTTTGTTATAACTAGGTAAGTTATACTGCAAAAAGAGATTTGATCCATGTTTTTTAAAAATGCAATTGTCATTTATATCACTATCATCTTCATCTGGTTCCATGAGGTTTTGCTACTTAGTGAGTCCCTGCCTTGCAGGTGAAGTCCCACATTTACCAGCCACCTAGAGGGCACAGGGCACTCACTGTTTTCTAACAGTGGTTGCTTTCAGATAGCCAGTCTGGACAAAGCTGAAGTGATAATGATGAGTAAGGGATTATAGAGCAACAATTAAAACTTCTTTATGTAACTTTCTTTTGGTTTGAGGTTTAACACCAACATTTTGATCTATAGATACTGCTGGGCTAATACTACACATGGTACCCAGCTGTTCTCAAGATGGCTTCTGAATTTGCCATAATGGGGAGATACATTTAATGCTGAGATTTTAAAGTCATAGTCAACCATTAAAAATCCTCTTAGCAAAAATCAGTGTTACTAATATGAAGTAGACATACTTAATGAGGGTGGCTTCCAACTAAAAGTTGGACTTGGTAATTCTGCTGAGTAGTCCTGTGACTTACGTGACAAATGTAAAGCATTTAAGTAACAAGGAGATGTTCTCAAAGTGTTTGAGAAGTTTACCATGCCCCAGTTTGAATTATGAAGTCTTTAACTGTGTTTGTAAAGCAGTTCCATAGAGTTTATCTGTGGAAATCTGCTGACTTCAAAACTTGGTGGGAAGCCTCATTATATTGTAAATTCCAAAGATTTTAGAAGACATATCTCTATCAAAATTTATCTTGTTTGCCTTTGAATGGTAGGATGTAAAAGGGATCTCTAAGCCTAAGAAAGATTAAATCTTCAAGTCCTCTGACAGAATGTAAATGGTCTAAAAATTGATCATGCGTGGAACTTTGGCTATTTAGCCTGCACCTAAAAGGACCGTGAGGTACTTTGAGTCTAGGATGATAGCCATTCTTGTATGCTGATTAAAAGTTAGCTCTCCTTCAGTAGTCAATCAGCAGTTGTTTTTTAGCCAGTTTGGATTATTAAGAATTTAGGGGTATTGTTATTTTAATCTTTAAGGGATTTTTTTTTAACCAGATAATACTAAAATATATACCTTCTTGTTTAGTTACTATATAGGGTCTCCTTAGTAGTGGTTTCTACCTGATTTTGTTAAGACTTTAATGGAAGTGTCTATTGCAAATAAGGTTTTGTGATAATTTATTCTTGTTTATTTCCTCAACAGCAATGCTTTATGGAGGCCAGGCACTGTTTATCAGCTGCTAATGTCATTTTTGGTCAAACTGGAAAGATCCGAACCACAGAAGACAGTAAGTTTAGGTGTGCGTGTTTAATTACATAGCTTTTTAAAATTTTTATTTTAAAATCATGTTAAACTTTAGAAAATTCAAGAACAGAAACAAAGAACTACCATATGCCCTTCTAAATTTACCAATTTTTAGTATTTGCCTCATTTGTAGTCACATTTTTTCTTTCTGAACCATTTGAGAGAAGATTGCATACATTAGGTTCCTTTACCCCCTAATACTTCAGTGTTTTTCCTAAAAATAAGAGTATTTTCTTATATTATCATAGAACAGGAAATGTAACTGTTATACAATTCTTTCATCTATAATTCATATTTAGTAACTGTCCCCATAATGTCCTTTATAGCAATTTCTCTAGTACCAGAGTATCCAGTTCAAGGTTGCATTTAGTTGTCACATCTCTCTTTTTTAAATTTTTATTGGAATATAGTTGATATACGATGTTGTGTTAGTTTCTGCTGTAGAGCAAAGTGAGTCAGTTACACATGTATCCACTCTTTTTTAGATTTTTTTCCCATATAGGGCATTACAGAGTATTGAGAAGAGTTCCCTGTGCTATACAGTAGGTCCTTATTAGTTAATCTATTTTATATGTAGTAGTGTGTATATGTCAATCCCAATCTCCCAATTTATCCCTCCGCCTCCTTGCCCCCCAGTAACTGTAAGTTTATTTTCTACATCTGTAATGCTATTTCTGTTTTGTAAATAAGTTCATTTGTACCATTTTCTTAGATTCCACATTCCACATCTAAGCCATATCACGATATTTATCTTTGCCTGACTTACTGCACTCAGTACGACGATCTCTAGGTCCACCGGTGTTGCTGCAAATGGCATTATTTCGTTCTTTTATGTCTGAGTAATACTGCGTTGTATATATGTACCACATCTTTTTTATCCATTCCCTCTGTTGATGGACGTTTAGGTTGCTTCCATGTCCTGGCTATTGTAAGTAGTGCTGCAGTGAACGCTGAGGTGCATATATCATTTCGAATTATGGTTTTCTCTGGATATATGCCCAGGAGTGGGATTGCAGGATCATATGGTAGTTTCTGTATTTAGTTTTTTAAGGAACCTCCATACTGTTCTCCACAGTAGTTGTCACATCTCTTTAGTCATCTTTAATCTGGAACAGTTCCTCAGCCTTTCATCACAGATATTTTTGAAAATATATAGGCCAGTTATTTCATAGATTTTTCCAATTGGTGTTTGCTGTTTCTTTACACTGAGATTCAGATTATACATTTTTGGTTGGAGTACAATATGTGATATGTCCAAATATCTAGTTTAATTATAGTGTTTCATTTGGTTTTATAAATCACAGTTAACATGTATATTTGAGCAAATCAGAACCACAATGAGCTATCACCTCACACCTATTAGATTGACTATTATCAAGAAGACAAGAAATAAGAAGTGTTGGTGAAGATGTGGAGGAAAGGGGACCCATGTGCACTGTGGTAGGATTGTAAATTGATGTAGCCACTATGAAAAACTGTTTGGAGGTTCCTCAAGAAATTAAAAATAGAGCTATGTATGATGCAGCAATTCTACTACTGGTACAGTCATCCCTTGGTATCCATGGGAGATTGGTTCCAGGGCCACCATGGATACCAAAAATCTATGGATGCTACAGTCCCTTATATAAAATGTCATAGTATTTGCATATAACCAACGCACATCCTCTTGTATACATTAAATCATCTCTAGAATATACTTATAATACCAAATACAGTGTAAATGCTATGTAAATAATGGGCAGCACATGGCAAATTCAAGTTTTGCTTTTTGGAACTTTCTGGAATTTTTATTATTATTATTATTTATTTATTTTTTAAAAGAATTTTTTGGCCACACTGCACAGCAAGTGGGATCTTTGTTCCCCAACCAGGGATCAAACCCACGCCCCTTGCGTTGGAAGTGCAGAGTCTTAACCACTGGACTGCCAGGAAGTCCCTTAAAATTTTTATTTTATATTGGAATATAGTTGATTAACAATGTTATGTTAGGGCTTCCCTGGTGGCGCAGTGGTTGAGAATCTGCCTGCTAATGCAGGGGACACGGGTTCAAGCCCTGGTCTGGGAAGATCCCACATGCCGCGGAGCAGCTGGGCCCGTGAGCCACAACTACTGAGCCTGCGCGTCTGGAGCCTGTTCTCCACAACAAGAGAGGCCGCGATAGTGAGAGGCCCGCGCACCGCGATGAAGAGTGGCCCCCACTTGCCACAACTAGAGAAAGCCCTCGCACAGAAACGAAGACCCAACACAGCCAAAAATAAATAAATAAATAAATTAAAAAAAAAGTTAACTTAAACTTAAAAAAAAAAAAGTTATGTTAGTTTCAGGTGTACAGCAAAGTGATTCAGTTATACGTATACATGTAACTATTCTTTTTCAAATTCTTTTCCCATTTAGGTTATTACAGACTGTTGAGCAGAGGTCCCTGTCCTTGTAGTTAACCTGTTTTAAATATAGCAGTGTGTACATGTCAAGCCCAATCTGTCACCCCCCCCGCCCCCCCCCCCCCCGGTAACCATAAGTTCGTTCTCTGTGAGTCTGTTTTGTAAATAAGTTCATTTGTATCATTTTTTAAGCGATATTATATGATATTTGTCTTTCTCCATCTGACTTCCTTCACTTAGTATGATAATCTCCAGGTCCATCCATGTTGCTGCAAATAGCATTATTTCATTCTTTTTAATGGCTGGGTAATATTCCATTGTATATATGCACCACATCTTCTTTATCTATTCATCTGTCCAATACTAAGACTTTTAAAATGCTTAAAGTAGATAACTAATGAGAACCCACTGTATAGCACAGGGAACTCTACTCAGTGCTCTGTGGTGACCTAAATGGGAAGGAAATCTAAAAAAGAGTGGATATATATGTATACATATGACTGATTCACTTTGCTGTACAGCAAGAAACTAACACAACATTGTAAAGCAACCATATTCCAATAAAAAAATTTTTTTAAAAATTGAAAATGGATTAAAGACCTAAATAAGACTGGATACTGTAAAACTCTTAAAGGAAAATACAGGCAGAACACTCTTTGACATAAATCACTGCAAGATCTTTTTCGATCCAAATCCTAGGGTAATGGAAATAAAAAAAGAATAAACAAATGGAACCTAATTAAATTCAAAAGCTTTGCACAGCAAATGAAACCATAAACAAAAAGACAACCCACAGAATGAGAGAAAATGTTTGCAGATGACACCACAGACAAGGGATTAATCTCCAAAATTTACAAACAGCTCATGTGGCTCAACAACAGAAAAAAACAACCTAATCAAAATGGGCAGAAGACCTAAACAGACATTTCTCCAAAGAAGACATACAGATGGCCAACAGGCACATGAAAAGATGCTCAACATTGCTAAGTATTAGAGAAATGCAAATCAAAACTACAATGAGGTATCACCTCACACCAGTCAGAATGGCCATCATCAAAAAGTCTACAAATAAATTCTGGAGAGGGTGTGGAGAAAAGGGAAACCTCCTACACTGTAGGTGGGAATGTAAATTGGTGCAGCCACTGGGGAGCACAGTATGGAAGTTTAAGAAACTAAAAATAGAGCTACCATATGACCCACCCAGCAATCCCACTCCTGGGCATATCTCTGGAGAAAATCATGGTTCGAAAGGATACATGCACCCCAGTGTTCACTGCAGTGCTGTTTACAGTAGCGAAGACATGGAAGCACCCTAAATGTTCATCAACAGATGAATGGATAAAGAAGATGTGGTACATATATACAATGGAATATTACCCAGCCATTAAAAAGAATGAAATAATGCCATTTGCAGCAACATGGATTGACCTGGAGATTATCATACTAAGTGAAGTCAGTCAGATGGAGAAAGACAAATATATCACTTATATGCAGAATCTAAAAAAGATGATACAAATGAACTTTTTTTTACAAAACAGAAACAGACTCACAGAGATCGAACTTATGGTTACCGGGGAGAAGGGTGCTGGGGAGGGATAGATTGGGAGTTTGGGATTGACATGTACACACTGCTATATTTAAAATAGGTTACCTACAGGGACTTCCCTGGTGGTCCAGTGGTTAAGAAGCCGCCTTCTAATGCAGGGGGTGCCGGTTCAATCCCTTGTTGGGGAACTAAGATCCAACATGCCACGGGGCAGCTAAGCCTGTTTGCTCTAGAGCCTGCCCGCCACAACTAGAAAGCAGCCCTGCGCACCACAACAAAAGATCCTGCAGGCCACAACGAAGATCCCGCGTGCCACAACTAAGACCCACCCAATGCAGCCAAATCAATATTTTTTAAAAAATTAAAAAGGACCTACTCTATAGCACAGGGAACTCTGCTCAATAGTCTGTAATAACCTGATAGTTATAGTAAGGGACTCAGCCTAGCCCAAACCTGTCTTTTCCAGCTCGTTTGTCACAAAAGCAGTTATTTAAAAATCTGACACCCACCCCCCACCCCCATCTTACCACTTTGGTTTGATTCTCTGCTGGGATATTTCAGTTCATTTGGTAGGGGACCAAAGTTCTGTCCCCCACCAAAACTAAGTTCTCAGTTTTGGGTTTTTTGGTTTTGTTTTGTTTTGTTTTTACAGTGTTGAGAAGGGACTCCTGTCATATTGGTTTCTAGTGTGTGAGATGCTGTCTGCTGTGTTTTGTATTTTTTTATTTTTTGACTAACTGTATGGAAAGTTGTCAGTAAAGCCTTTGTCATAGGATGGACTTAAAAAAAAAATCTGTAATAACCTAAATGGGAAAAGAATTTGAAAAAGGATAAATATATCCTATGTATAACTGAATCACTCTGCTGTGCACCTGAAACTAACACAACCTTGTTAATTAACTATACTCCAATATAAAATAAACATTCAAAAAATAAATAAAATCAGTAATATGCCCACCAGGACCTCTGAGCACATTTTAGTAAGGTATACAATCCAGTAACTTTTGCTTCCAAACCTTAAGGAAGTCAATTACCCAGATCCATAAGCTATTTCTGAAAAGGAAAGATCAAGGACTTCATATGTAAGTGCAGGTTCCAAAATACAGTCAATCCTCATTATTTGTAGATTCCATATGTTTGAATTTGCCTACTTGACACAATTTACTCATAACCCCCAAAAACAGTACTCAAGGCACTCATGTGGTCATTTGCAGACAGCAAAGGATTTGAGGCACCTGAGGTGCACATTACCAGCTGAGGTTGAACAAGGCAACGATCTACCTTCTTGTTTCAGCTCTCATCCTATAAACAGGTATCCTTTTTGTGGTCTAAATTACTCAGTGCCACATTTTTCACATTCTTTTTGGATTTTGTTGGTGATTTCATTCTTTAAAATGGCCCCCAAGTGTAGTGCTGAGGTGGTCTCTAGTGTCCCTAAGCACATGAAGGCTGGGATGTGCCTTCTGGGGAAAATACAGTGCTAGATAAGCTTCATTTAGGCACAAGCTACAGTGCTATTGGCCCTGAGTTCAATGTTAATGTCAATGTTAATGAGTCAATTATACATTAAATAAGGTGTCTTTAAACAGAAACACATTAAAATAAGGTTATATATTGATCAGTTGATGAAAATATTGTGACCAGAAGCTCATCAGAACGTAACCCTGTATTTGCCCTAGGAGTGATGTTTTAGCATTCCCTAATTCACTGTTCACAGCAACTGTATAGAACATAACTACCAGGACCAATGAGAATCAGCTATACATTGTTTCCTTATAAGAGAATCCAAGTTTTACTGTTGGGATTAAAAACCACTTTTTCTACGGAACTGAATGTTCACCTGAAGGAGACGATCCAACTGACTGGTGACTTACATCAGTGTTGTGCTTCCATGTTGCTTGGGAGGTGAGCAGCTTGATTCTCTCCCTGTAGAGCTGGGCAGTGCCTGCTGTACTTGGCATTTGTGTCACACCCATGTTGATGGAAAAAGGAAGATTATAAAGGCAGAGAAAAGTACACAGGTTAATGGCAATACTGCATTAAATCTAACATGATGACTGAAAATGTTACGAAGGATTTTTTTTTAAATACTAGTGAAAACCAAAATAATTTAAACCATGAAAAATTTAAAAATTGTTCTTTGCAAAAATAAATTCCTTCCACAGATGTAACAGTATTTTGGTAAAACTGGACGTGGGACTCATTACAAAATGGAATATTTGACCATTAAATCACCCCCACCATTCCAAACATTGTTTTGGGGGATGCTTTCCACTCAGGACTGCTTTTAATTTATGAAAAATCCATTTCAATTTGGCTTCTACTAAATTGGAATTTGACATATTGATTAGGAGCTATGCTAACCTTCACCTTGTTCAACACTATTTCTTCATTTACAGAGACCATAGCATAGGCAAGGTGGTAAAAGCAAATGCTTAAACAATTAGAGGAAACTGCTTTCAACAACCTACCTCTTAAGAATCCGTGTATAGATTTGGGGTTGCCGGGGGGATGGTGTTGGGGAGGGTTGGATTGGGAGTTTGGGACTAGCAGATGCAATCTATTATATACAGAATGGATAAACAACAAGGTCCTATTGTAACTGTATTCAACATCCTGTAATAAACCATAATGGAAAAGAAAAAAAAAAGAATCCAAGTAGACATGAATTATAGAATTCTTATCCTAAAGTATTCTAAAAACCTGTATGAACAATACTTTTATTAATCTAATTCGATTAATAATGGTATTAATCACCCACATGTACCTGTTCTAAGGTCTAAGAAATTGTTTTTGGGTGCCACTAACTGTGTCCATATAAGATGGTGAACTTAATTGGTAAATGTGTGTTCTGACTACTCCACTGGCTGGCTGTCCCCCCATGTCTTCCTCCCTCTCCTCCGGCCTCCGTTTCCTGAGAACACAGCACTATTGAAATTAGGTCAGTTCATAACCCTACAGTGATCTCTAAGTGAAAGGAAGAGTTGCAAATCTCTCACTTTACATCAAAACCTAGGAATGATTAAGCTTAGTGAAGAAGGCATGTCAAAATAGGCCAAAAGATACTCCCTCTTGCACAAGTTAGCCAAGTTATGAATGCAAAGGAAAAGTTCTTGAAGGAAATTGAAAGTGCTACTCCAGTGAACACATGAATGATAAGAAAGCAAAACAGCCTTATTGCTGATATGGAGAAAGTTTTAGTGGTCTGGATAGAAGATTAAACAAGTCACAACATTCCCTTAAACCAAAACCTAATCCAGAGAAAGGCCCTACCTTTCTTCATTTCTGTGGAGGCTGAGAGAGGTGAGAAAGCTGCAGAAGAGAAGTTTGAAGCTAGCAGAGGTTGGTTCATGAGATTTAAGGAAAGAAGCTGTCTCCATAACGTAAAAGTGCAAGGTGAAGCAGCAAATTATCCAGAAGATCTAGCTAAGATCATTAATGAAGGTGGCTACACTAAACTGATTTTCAATGTGGATGAAACAGCCTTCTATTGGAAGATGCCATCTAGGACTTTCATAGCTAGAGAGAAGTCAGTGCCTGGCTTCAAAGCTTCAAAGGACAGGCTGACTCTTTTGTTAGGGGCTAGTGCAGCTGGTGACTTTAACTTGAAGCTGATGCTCATTTACCATTCTGAGAATCCTCGGGCCCGTGAGAATTGTGCTAATTATGCTTTATGCTAGTTATGCTACCTGTGCCTTATAAACGGAACAACAAAACCTGGATGACAACACATCTGTTTACAACATGGTTTACTCAATATTTTAAGCCCACTGTTGAGACCTACTGTTCAAAAAAAAAAATTCCTTTCAAGAGATTACTGCTCATTGACAATGTACCTGTGTCATCCAAGAGCTCTGACGGAGATACACAATGCGATTGTTGTTGTTTTCATGTTTGCTAATACAGCATCCATTCTGCAGCCCATGGATCAAGGAGTAATTTCGACTTTCAAGTCTTACTGTTTGAAGAAAAAAATCATAAGGCTATCACTGCCATAGATGTGATTCCTCTGATGGATCTGAGCAAAGTAAATTGAAAATCTTCTGGAAAGGATTCACTATTCTAGATGCCATTAAGAACATTCATGATTCATGGGAAGAGGTCAAAATATCAACATTAACAGGAGTTTGGAAGAAGCTGACTCCAGCCCTCAGGGATGATTTTGAGGGGTTTAAGACTTCAGTGGAGGGAGTAACTGCAGATGCGGTAGAAATAGCATGAGAACTAAAAGTCGAGCCTGAAGATGTGACTGAAATGCTGCAATCTCATAAAATTTTGACAGATGAGTTGCTTCTTATGGATGAGCAAAGAGAATGGTTTCTTGAGATGGAATCTACTCCTGGTGAAGATGCTGTGAAGATTCTTGAAATGACAACAAAGGAGTTAGAATAGTACATAAACTTACTTGATGAAATAGCAGCAGGGTTTGAGAGGATGGACTCCAGTTTTGAAAGAAGTTCTGCGTTGGGTGAAATGCTGTCAAACAGCATTGCACGCTACAGAGAAATTGTTCGTGAAAGGAGGAGTCCATCAGCGCAGCGCACGTCACTGCTGTCTTGTTTTAGGAGATTGCCACGGCCCCCCCACCCTTCAGCAACTACCACCCTGATCGGTCAGCAGCCAGCAGCACTGAGGCGGGACTGTCCACCAGCAAAAAAGTTTATGACTCTCTGAAGCCTCAGATGATGGTTAGCATTTTTTAGCAATAAAGTATTTTTTAATTAAGATGTGTACATTTTTAAGACATGATGCTATTGCACACTTAATAGACTACAGTATAGTGCAAACGTAACTTCTATATGCTATGGAAAACAAAAAATTCGTGTGACTTGCTTTATCGCAGTGGTCTGGAATCAATCCTGCAATATCTCTGAGGTATGCCTGTATTCAAAATTTAATATACATGGTGACCTTAGTTTTTACCTATAGGTAATACATAAGAAAAAACTAGAAAGAAATATACAAATAATAGTGAGTACCTCTGGGTGGTAGGAATTTTTTTTCCCCCACTGCTTCAGTGAGGACTTGTTACTTTTATAATGGGGGGGGGGGAAGTGATACAAAAAAGAAAGCAGTACACAATGAAAATTACAATTGTGACCATTAACTTATACAAATCATGTATCATTTTAGCTACTGAAGCTGAAGGAGATGTGCCAGAGCTTTATCACCAAAGAAAAGGGGAAATAGCAAGATGCTGGATCAAATACTGTTTGACTCTCATGCAGAATGCCCAACTTTCCATGCAGGTAATACAGTCAAAAGTGGTCTTTTCTTTCTTAAATAGCAGGATGTTAAGTAAAAACTTAAAATGGGGAGTATGCTCATTGGGCTTACTGCCTGTGTATTATTCAAGGCGTGCAGAACGCTCTCATATATGTTTGTTTCTTGTTCTCCCCATCTCACCCTTTTCAAATCTTACTCATCAATTGAGGCCATCTCAGATAACACCTCTTCCTTCAAGACTTCCCTTTGGATAGAGCATAAGCTCCATGAGAGGGAGGCTTCATCCTATTCGTATCGTATACTAATCTCCAGACACAACAGGTTCTCAAAAATTATTTTTTTAAATTTATTTTTGGCTGTCTTGGGTCTTCGTTGCTGCACACGGGCTTTCTCTAGTTGTGGGGAGCACGGGCTTCTCATTGCGGTGACTTCTCTTGTTGCCGAGCACGGGCTCTAGAGCGCAGGCTCAGCAGTTGTGGTGCACGGGCTTAGTTGCTCCGTGGCATGTGGGATCTTCCCGGACCAGGGCTTGAACCCATGTCTCCTGCATTGGCAGGCGGATTCTTAACCACTGCGCCACCAGGGAAGCCCCTCTCAAAAATTATTGAATGTATAATTCTTCATCCCCTACAGATATCTTCTCCCTCCTTTAAATTCCATAGAACCCTACCTAAGTCACTTGACTTTGTATTATCCCTGTTATCCCTATTCATATTCTTATCTTATTCCTTTACCTCTTTTTAGACTATAAGCAACTTGATGGCAGGAAGTCTTACTAATCTTTACATACTTTATAGAGTAAATATATATTTGATAAAAGTATGAGTATAAATGTATCTGGAAACAGCCCTGCTAGTTTGTAGCTGTGTATTCATGGCAATTAACTTCTCTTTGCCTCAGTTTCCTCACAAGTAAGATGGGGGTAATAATAGTACTTAATAGTGTTGCTGTGAGAGTTAAATATATATAAAGGGCTCAGAAAAAGTGCCTGAGACATAGCCAAGTCCTCAATAAGTTAACTGTCATCATTGGTATTGTTATTACTGATCCATACCTAATGGATTCTAGTTCCTAACCACTACAGAGGAAAATAAATCATTTGGACGCACCATACTAAGTGTAGATACATTGGAGACTTTCCTGAAGGAGTTATTATGCTGCTTTTCTATTTACATGCATTGAAGTATAATCAGTCTTAGTAAATATAGAACCTTGTGAAACTACTAAACAAAATAAAACCAAACAAGCCACAAACTCCCAGAAGCATGGGTCTTTCAAAGATGAGAGCACTTTAGAGGTAGAGGGTAAAGATGAGGCATGTTTGGAAAAGAAAGGAAGTAGGGAGAAAAACTAGGGAGCTTTATGTGTAGAGAAGTTGCCAGGAAAATCTGTCAGCTTTCTTCTGCTCAGAAAGCATGTAAACAAGCAGCCAGGAAGCACATTAAGTAAACAAGATTTAGAGACTTATGGCCTGCATTTGAAGTAATTGTGTCAAGCAAAACACCCTGTGTGATTTAACTCTTACCCTTCCTTTAGTTGATGTTTTCCAGACTGGGCACTAGAGTTTATCATCTGGTTACTTTAAACTCAAATAGTTGCCATGCTACTAAATTACTCAGATTTTCCTTAATCTGGCTTTGTTACTTTAACTTTATCCTTTGATCATCTGTTTACCTGAAAAGCCTTCTTTACTTCAAGTTTAATAACATATACAAATATAAGTTATTTCTGCCAGCTCTATGGTAGTCATTGTACTATGATGAACAAAAATAGACTTGGTTTTTTTTACTTCGTATGAAAGTGTAATTTTAGTAAGTTCCACAAAGGAGAGACACATGATACGAGAAGTCATAGTAGGAGGAAGTAACATCTGAAGGAAGCTCTGGGAATGAGAAGGCCTAGCATTCCGAGGAGCTGAAGCCGCACGTTTAAAAGTTCTATGGCATAGGGAGCATGGTGTTAGAAGGGATGGAACAAAGGCCTGTGAGGCTGGAGCACATGTGATATACGATAGAGTTAGAAGGGGATAGAACAGGGACCTCCCTGCTGGCGCAGTGGTTGAGAATCCGCCTGCCAATGCAGGGGACACGGGTGTGAGCCCTGGTCCGGGAAGATCCCACATGCCGCGGAGCAACTAATCCTGTGCGCCACAACTACTGAGCCTGCGCTCTAGAGCCCGTGCTCGGCAACAAGAGAAGTCACCGCAATGAGAAGCCCGCACACCGCAACGAAGACCCAACGCAGCCGAAACTAAATAAATTAATTAATTTTAAAAAAAGAAAGAAAGAATGGGATAGAACAAGCAGGGCCTTCAATGAATGGAGTTTTTGGACTGATCACTTAGGTAGCAGAATGGAGAATGAATTGAGGGAAAGCAAGAGTGGATGGGGGAGATTAGAAGACCATTGGAACAGTGGAGGTGAGATGTGAAGGGAGCTTGGTGTAGGATGGTGGCAAAAGAGATGGTGGAAAAGAATGCATTCAGGAGGTATTTAGGGGGCAAAATGTAAAGGACTTGGTGATGGATTGGAAGTGTGGGGTAAAGGGGAGAGGAGAGGAACATCTCAAGGATGATTCCTCCACTGCTGGCTGTCCAGATCGATGGAGTGTCCTTCACTAAACTACGACTAGAATAGGAACGTGTTTGCTGAAGAGTAAGAGTTCCCTTGTGGACCTGTTGAGGATGAGGTGTCTGAGTCTTCTGAGAGAAGGAGATGTTGTGTGGGGAGCTGTAGTTATGGGTCTGGAGCTTGAGAAGAGGTCCAGGTCGTACCTGTAGATTTGTGAGTCCTCCTCCCATGGATGGTAGTTGCAGCGGTGGGTATGGATGGAGTCACCTGTGTAGAGCAGTGCTGTCCAATAGAAATAAAATTACATACGTGGCTGGTATTTTAAGTTTTCTAGTGGCTACATTAGAAAAGGAAAAAAGCAGGTGAAATTTATATTTCTTAGCCTAGAATATAAAAAGATATAATCATTTCTATTTGTCATCAATACTAAAGAGTTGAGCTATTTTAAATTTTGTACTAAGTCTTGGAAATTGGCTATGTATTATTTTACACTGATCACATCTCAGTTTGGACATTTCAGATGCTCAATAGCCATCCACACGCAACAAATGGCTACTGTTTCCAACAATGCAGATCTAGAGAGACAACTTCAAATGAAAAGAAGAGAAGGCCTTGGGGCTGTCCACTGAGGGATCTGATGTTTAATTTTCTTGTCTAGGAAGAAGAGAATGAGCTTAGTCTTTTTTTTTTTTTTTTTTTTTTTTTAACCATCTTAGTTTTTTTTTTTTTTGACCCCAGGAGGTAGGGGAGATAACTTTAACTATGAGTAGATTTAACTCTGTCTTTATTTTAGTATCTTTAAGAGACCTAGAGCATTTCTCTGTAATATATTTCAGTAAATAACTTAGCATAAACATCATGTTGTTAATCTTAATTGCATTTCTGTACAATATTTTTAGGATGTAGATTTCAATCTTACTCTAATGTTAAAATACTACTAATAATGTATTAGATGTATATACTGTTTCACGGCTCTTACAGTTTTCATATGCATTTATCTTACCTGAAAGAGTAACTATAAATGAGTTAGTTCCCCCAAAGAGGAAAGTAATAAGCAGTTTTACTTTTTCCTAGTTTCTTTCATTTTTAATATAAGTGGAATATAATTAGAAAGAAGTTTTAAAAGATGTGATTATATCACCTCCCTAAATCAGGCTGGGAAGAGGGTTTTCTTATCTTTACTCTTAAGTTTGCCGTAGTATTGACAGCAGGAGACCAGTGTCTTTCCTCAACCATAATTTATTTTTTCTTTCAGGACAACATAGGGGAGCTTGATCTTGATAAACAATCTGAACTTAGAGCTTTAAGGAAGAAAGAACTAGATGAGGAAGAAAGTGTTAGGAAAAAAGCTGTGCAGTTCGGAACCGGCGAACTGTGTGATGCCATCTCTGCAGTGGAAGAGAAAGTGAGCTATTTGAGACCTTCAGATTTTGAAGAAGCCAGAGAGCTTTTCTTAATGGGTCAGCACTATGTTTTTGAGGCAAAAGAGTTCTTTCAGATTGATGGTTATGTCACTGACCATATTGAAGTTGTCCAGGACCACAGTGCTCTGTTTAAGGTGCTTGCGTTCTTTGAAACTGACATGGAGAGACGGTGCAAGATGCATAAACGCAGAATAGCTATGCTAGAGCCCCTAATTGTGGACCTGAATCCACAGTATTATTTGTTGGTCAACAGACAGATTCAGTTTGAAGTTGCACATGCTTATTATGATATGATGGATTTGAAGATTGCCATAGCTGACAAGCTGAGGGATCCTGATTCACACGTCGTGAAAAAAATAAATAGTCTTAATAAGTCAGCACTGAAGTACTACCAGCTCTTCTTAGACTCCCTGAGAGACCCAAATAAAGTATTTCCTGAGCATATAGGGGAAGATGTTCTTCGCCCTGCCATGTTAGCTAAGTTTCGAGTTGCCCGTCTCTATGGCAAAATCATCACTGCAGATCCCAAGAAAGAGCTAGAAAATTTGGCAACATCATTGGAACATTACAAATTTATTGTTGATTACTGTGAGAAGCACCCTGAAGCTGCCCAGGAAATAGAAGTTGAACTAGAACTTAGCAAAGAGATGGTGAGTCTTCTTCCAACAAAAATGGAGAGGTTCAGAACCAAGATGTCCCTGACTTAATAATCCTTGTTTTTAATGACAGAAAGTGTGCAGTAATGAAGAGATATTTTTTCCCCTTATTCAAACAGGCCCAATTCCATTATGATGTCTACCTTCATAGCCAGATGAGTGCTGTTTGAACTTGAGATAGACCAATTGAATCTTTGCTAGGACCTTCATCAACATAATTAATAATTTATACCTAATTATGTAAATAAATTGCCTTGTTAAAGTGACATGTGATTGGTATTTAGATTGCTCGTTTCCTATTTAAATATAAACCTTTTCTGCCTCATTTTCTAAAAGTAGGTTCTTTGTTGGCTAATACTTGATGGATTCGTTAAAAGGAAAAATGCTGGGTAATATACCTGGTGGGCAAGCTGTTACTGTATTAAAGTTGAAAAAATAACTTCTTGTAGTTATTCTTCCCAAAATATTTGCTTTCCTAAATTCCCAAAGAAATCTTTCCCTTCTGAAATATTAAAAAACTAAGTTATGTTGTAAAGTATTGTAGTTTGTTTCATTATAGAGGAAGAAGGCCATGTTGGAAATATAATAAATTGACTTGCTTCACTAATAAAAGCTTCCATTTATTCTTTTGTCTTCTTGTAAGAGTTGGTTTATTTTTGATACTTCAAAGGGTATTACCTTATTTGAAGCCAGAGAAGAATATTTCTTTGGTAACATTGTATAGAGAGAACACATTAAAATCTTATTCATTGAATATACTTTTTGAAATACTACTATGTTCCAGAAAAATTATATTGACTGCAGTTTCTCAGAGGATCCTAGTATATCTATTAAGCTTTAAGCACTGTTGAAAAAAGATATGCACATAATAACATTGTTAGTATATGTTAGTCATTTTAAGTGGTTGCAGAATTGAAATGAAGTCGCTATCCAGTGCAAAAATCAAGATCAGTTGTAAAATTTGATACAGAGAATAGCTCTGTACGTTGACCTAGTCCTAAGCTTTCCGAAGCCAAGTCTAAGATTCTGTAACATGTATGTATGTGCGGTAAATACCTTGCTTTTCCTTTGAGATCAGTTTGCCAGGAAAAAAAGATCTTTGAGTGTAACAGCAGTGTGTAATTCACTCAATATTTCATATTTATTAAATGTCTCCTGTGGATTGGACACTGTTCTCGGTTTTCTAGGCTTAGAGGATACAATAATGAACAAGATCAGCAAGATCCTATTCTCATGGAGCAAGTAAATAGATAAGAAGATTTCAACTCATGAATGCTATTAAGGAACCAGAATTCTAGGTTGACGTTTAACGGGAAGTGGTGCGACAGTGACCTGAAAGGCTGCTGAAAAGGTGGAAAGTGACAGTGAGCCGAGAACTAAACGGCCAAAAAGGGGCAGCAAAGTAAAGATTCTTAGGTAGAGTGTTCCAGAGAATGCTAGGCCCTCAGGCTGGCTCCAGCTTAGGAAGGAGTTTTGCATTTTAGAAGATAGGAAAGACCAGTGTGGCTGGAGCAGATGAGGTGGGAGTAGAATGGGGTGGGGCAGGAGTAGGGAGTCCAGATGGAGAGGGCTTTGTAGATGAGGGTAAGGAGTTAGGATTTTATTCTAGGTATAGTGGGAAAACTTTGTAGATTTTTTAAAAAGGGAGTGACATGTTCTGATTGGCATTTTTAGGAAACTACTATGGCTCCTCAGGGGAGAATAGATTGTTGGGAGAAGGGAGAGGCACCAAAGGGGAAACATGGAGACAAGCTACGTTCTATTAGGATTAATCCAAATGGTTTGGACCAGGGTCATCAAGTAGGGATGGAGAGAAGTGGATAAGTTCAGTATGTGCTTTGGGAGTAGAATCACAGGACATGCCAGAGGATTACGTGGAAGGCATGAAGGGGAAAGAAGAATCAAGAACCATATGAAGTTGAAGTATGCAGGAGAAGCACATTTCTATGAGGGAGATGTGGGGTTAGAATTAAGAGTTCTATTCAGGTCATATTGAGTTTAGGATATTAAGATGCTTGAGATGGGATGATTGCTAACACCCCCCTTTAATCAGACTTTAAAAGGAAAGTGAAGAGGATCAAGAGGAGGCAAAGAGGGGAGGGAGGTTTCTTGGGGGGTAGTGAGACGGCTCTGCATTGCAGCTACTCTCATTTCTTCATCTCTCTTGAAAACTGATTCTAGCACAAGTCCCCCTGTTATGAGCCTTTCCTGATATAGCCATTTTGCTCTCAACCTTATTCAACCTCATAACTTCATTCATCATTCATTCATCATTAGCTTGCTTAACAAATACTGATCTCTTTCTCTATGCTGGTCACTGTGCTAAGCTCTAGAATATGGTCTATAAGGCACAGCCTCTTAAATCCTGATAGCTTTTCCTCTTCCCAACTGTGTTATTCAACTTGAGTTCAAGAGAAAATTCAAGTGTAACAGGCATTAGTCTTAAAACCAGTCTTTATCCTAATAACCATCAACATACTTTGCTATTTGTCATTTGCTGTCTATAGTGACTTTTCATATTTTTAAACTTTATCTTTAGTTATCAGCAGAAAATCTCACTGGCTGCTTTGTGTCCTGCATTATATTCATGTATCCTGTTCCACAAACTGCTTTCCCTGAGCACGGCTTCCTAGAGACATCTGCCCTCCGAGACTTTGTTGCTTCTCTGGATTAGTAGTTCTCAAACTTTTTGGTTTCATGGCCCCTTTGCACTTAAAATTGAGGATGCCAGAGAGCTTTTGTTTATGTAGGTTATATCTCTCGATGTTTATCCTATCTGAAATTGGATTTAAGGAAATTTTAACAATTTATGTTAATGACAGATCCATTGGATTTAAACAATTTTACGAAAAACTTATTTTCCAGAAGAAGTGGCATATTTTACATTTTTGCAAACATCTTTAATGTCTGGCTTAATAGGAAATGGGTTGATCTCATATCTGGTGTGATATAACATGTCATGTAGCCTTTGGAAAACTCCACTGTACATTTATGAGAGTGTGAGTGAAAAAAATAATGTCTTCTTATTATGAAACTAGTTTCATGGGATCTCCTGCCCCAGTCTGAGGTCCCCTGGACCCCCACCTTAAGAACTGCTGCCCTACTTAATCTCCAAAATATACAAACAGCTCATACAACTCAACATCACCACCAAAAAAAAAAAAGCCCAATCAAAAAATGGGCAGAAGACCTAAATGGACATTTCTCCAAAAAGACGACAGATGGCCAATAGGCACGTGAAAAGATGCTCGACATCACCAATTATTAGAGAAATGCAGATCAAAACTAGTCAGGTACTATCTCACACCAGTCAATGGCCATCATTAAAAAGTCTACAAAAAAAAAAAAAAGGCTACAAGTAACATGCTGGAGAGGGTGTGGAGAAAAGGGAACCCTCCTACACTGTTGGTGGGAATGTAAGTTGGTGCAGCCACTGTGGAAAACAGTATGATGGTTCCTCAGAAAACTAAAAATCGAATTACCATATGATCCAGCAATCCTACTCCTGGGCATATACCCAGAGAAAACCATAATTAAAAAAGACACATGCACCCCAATGTTCATTGCAGCACTATTTACAATAGCCAGGTCGTGGAAGCAACCTAAATGCCCATTGACAGACAAATGGATAAAGAAGTTGTGGTACATATATACAATGGAATATTAGCCATAAAAAGGAATGAAATTGAGTCATTTGTTGAGACGTGGATGGATCTAGAGACTGTCATACAGAGTGAAGTAAGTCAGAAAGAGAAAAACAAATACCATATATTAACGCATGTATGTGGAACCTAGAAAAATGGTACAGATGAACCGGTTTACAGGGCAGAAGTTGAGACACAGATGTAGAGAACAAACATATGGACACCAAGGGGGGAAAACCACAGTGGAGTGGGGATGGTGGTGTGCTGAATTGGGCGATTGGGATTGACATGTGTACACTGATGTGTATAAAATTGATGGCTAGTAAGAACCTGCAGTATAAAACAAAACAACTAATACTAAACTTTCTTTGGGTTATTTGTATGGAAATATGTTAATATAAATGTTTCAGACATACATGAAATTTCTAAAAATCTTATATGTTCTGGTATAATAAGTCATAATTCTAGTTATTACTTTAAAACGTATATCTCAGAAATAACTAAATTTCCTTGTCAATTGCATTATTATGAACTTTCATCAAATCTTTAACCGTGGTCATTTTTAAGTCTTTTGTCATTTACAGACAGTTCTGGGTATACTCTGATGCTTTTGCAAAAATGTTCCTATAAAAGTGTTTCATCTTCAAGGAATTCATGGAAAAGACTCTGACAAGTACAGGTTTCTGGTAACTGACTATACTGCTGAACTGAATAAGCATTTTCAGAACTCTAATGGAAAACTGATGAATTCATAAAAGTGCTAACAAAAGATCAAGATGAAAAAAAAAATTAATTACATGGGACTGAGTGAACTGAGGATGATTATAACTTTTGTGACTTTGTTTGAATAAAAAAAAAAAAATCCCACAAGGACTCAGAGGCAAAAAATATACAAATCAGTTTTCACTGCAAAGTAAAGGAGCTGTTACAGTGGAGGATTACTAGTGAATGTCAATATTATGACATAGTATGAGTGTGTTTCGTGTTTGGTAATTGCAATCATTGTTGCTTTTGTTGTGGTCATCCATTTACAATGCTTGGTGTCAGTTTATTTATCACTTGTAAAAATAAAATACAGTGTGTGTGTGTGAAAAAAAAAAAAGATACATACACCCTAATGTCCATTGCAGCAGTATTTACAATAGCCAGGACATAGAAGCAACCTAAATGTCTGTCGACAGAGGAATGAATAAAGAAGTTCTGGTGTATATATATACAATGGAATACTACTCAGCCATAAAAAAGAAGGATATAATGCCATTTGCAGCAACATGGATACAACTAGAGATTATTACACTAAGTGCAGTAAGTCAGCAAGAGACAGACACCATATGATATCACTTATATGTGGAATCGAAAATATGGCACAAATGAACCTATCTACAAAACAGACTCACAGAGAACAGACTGGTGGTTGCCAAGGGAGGGCAGGTGTGGGGGAGGGACTGGGAGTTTGGGGTTAGTAGATGCAAACTATTACATTTAGAGTGGATTAGGGACTTCCCTGGTGGTCCAGTGGTTTAGAGTTCACCTTCTAATGCAGGGGGTGCGTGTTCGATCCCTGGTCAGGGAGCCAAGATCCCACATGCCTTGCGGCCAAAACAACCAAAACATAAAACAGAAGCAGTATTGTAACAAATTCAGTAAAAACTTTTAAAAAAAATAGAATGGTTAAACAACAAGGTCCTTATGTATAGCACAGGGAACAGTATCCAATCTCCTGGGATAAACCATAATGGAAAAGAACATAAAAAAGAATGTATACATGTGTCTGAGTCACTTTGCTGTACAGCAGACGTAACACAACATTGTAAATCAACTATATTCCAATTAAAAAAAACAAAACAAAACCTCCTGCCCTATAGCCTGCTCTGTGTTGGGCAAGGTCCAGAGTGGATGCTGAGGGTTAGTTTAGGAAAGTAATGTGGCTGCAGTGGCTGGTCTAGGTCTCCCATCCAAAGAAAAAATAGACTTCTCTAGTATCTAGTGCACATTGGTTTTGGGTGAGTCTAGAGTCATGGCAATGTCTTGTCTTTATTGTTTTATCATGGAATGTACTGGGTTTCTTGGCAATGCTGGGGTGTTTTTTTGTTTTTTTTAACATCTTTATTGGAGTATAATTGCTTTACATTGTTGTGTTAGTTGCTACTGTATAACAAACCGAATCAGCTATACGTATACATATATCCCCATATCCCCTTCCTCTTGCTTCTCCCTCCCACCCTCCCTATCCCACCCCTCTAGGTGGTCACAGAGCACCCAGCTGATCTCCCTGTGCTATGTGGCTGCTTCCCACTAGCTGTTTTACATTTGGTAGTGTATATATGTCCATGCCACTCTCTCACTCGTCCCAGCTTACCCTTCCCCCTCCCCGTGTCCTCAAGTCCATTCTCTACATCTGTGTCTTTATTCCTGTCCTGCCCCTAGGTCCTTCAGAACCCTTTTTTTTAGATTTCATATATATGTGTTAGCATACGGTATTTGTTTTCCTCTTTCTGCCTTACTTCACTCTGTATGACAGACTCTAGATCCATCCACCTCTCTACAAATAACTCAATTTCGTTTCTTATTATGGCTGAGTAATACTCCATTGTATATATGTGCCACCTCTTCTTTATCCATTCATCTGTCGATGGACACTTAGGTTGCTTCCATGTCCTGGCTACTGTAAATAGTGCTGCAATGAACAGGCAATGCTGGGTTCTTTAATACTGTTTTATCTGCTTGAACTCTGTCAAAGCTGTTTCATGGTTGTTTTCATCCCTATTACTGTAGAGTCACTGAAAGGTAATAGAAGTTCTTCCTTACCTAGACAGTTGGTTCATTATTCTGG
This sequence comes from Eschrichtius robustus, assembly GCF_028021215.1. NCBI lineage: Eukaryota > Metazoa > Chordata > Mammalia > Artiodactyla > Eschrichtiidae > Eschrichtius > Eschrichtius robustus. Next base: position 74,422,558 of record NC_090830.1, read on the forward strand.
GATAGTTTTGCAAAACCTTACATGAAATACATATGCCCAGAACCCTTGGAAGTGTTGGCAGCATGATAGAATTTGGGCTAGAGCCATAGGGTTATTATTATTTTAATATTTATTTATTTATTTGGTTGCACCGGGTCTTATTTATTTATTTATTTTTATATTTATTTTTGGCTGTGTTGGGTCTTCGTTCCTGCGCGAGGGCTTTCTCTAGTTGCGGCGAGCGGGGGCCACTCATCATCGCGGTGCATAGGGTTATTTTAAATAGACTTTTGTTCTTTTGCTCACTCCTAAAACTAATTATTGAGGCAAAGAGTATATCCTGAGCTAATAAGAAGTGGGATTTTTTGATACAAGAGTCCTTGGCCATTTTCTTTCAGTCTTGCTAGATTTACATATATACAATGGACAATCACACAGCCATTAAGAAGAATGAAATAATGCCGTTTGTAGCAACATGGATCGTCCTAGAGATTACCATACTAAGCGGAGTAAGTCAGACAAATATCACATATTATCACTTACATGTGGAATCTGAAAAAATGATACAAATGAACTTATTTACAGAACAGAAACAGACTCACAGACTTTGAGAACAAAATTATGGTTACCAAAGGGGAAAGGTGGGAGGGAGGGATAAATTAGGAGTTTGGGGTTAACATATATACACTGCTATATGTAAAATAATCAACAAGGACCTACTGTATAGCACAGGGAACTCTACTCAATACTCTGTAACGGCCTATATGGGAAAAGAATCTAAAAAAGAGTGGGTATATGTGTATGTATAACTGATTCACTTTGCTGAACACCTGACACTAACACAACATTGTGAATCAACTATACTCCAATATAAAATAAAAATTAAATTAAAAATAACAAAGAACTAACCATTTAGGTAGAGACCAGGCAAAAGTCTGTGAAAATGAAAGTATACAATTTAAATAATTATGTATTAAATAATTATATAATTTAAACGACTGTTCGGGGAAAAGAGTAAGAAATATCCCAGGGTACTGAATGCTTTAACTGCTAGGCAAATGACCATCCATGCATAGCTTCTGGCTGGTGGGACCCGAAGAGGCATCAGAAAGCAATGGAGTTAATAACACTGCTGCACGTCGAATATGAAAGTTGTTAAGAGAGTGCATCCTAGGAGTTCTCATCACAAGGAAAAAATATTGCTTCCTTTTATTTTGTGTCTGTATGAGATGATGGACGTTCACTAAACTTATTGTGCTCATCATTTCATGATGTACGTAAAGCAAATCATTATGCTGTACACCTTAAAATTTTTATTTTTTATTTTTTTACAAACAATTTTTTTGGGTTTTTTTTGGCCACGCTGAGACCAGGCCACCTTCGATCCTGACCAGGGATCAAACCCGGGTCCCCCAGCAGTAGAAGTGCGGAGTCCTAACCACTGGACCACCAGGGAAGTCCCCTGTACACTTTAAATTTATATAGTGCTGTATGTCGATTATAGCTCAATAAAACTAGAAGAAAAAAAATCTCAAAAAAAGAAATCTTGCTAGATTTAGACAACTAACAGGCTAAAGGCATCATTCCTTCATTCATTCACTTATTCAACGAGTGAATGCCTACTACCAGAAGACTGAATTTTACCTGTCAATTCGGAGCAGTTATGTGAGAAAAACATTGAAATTTGTCTATGAATTTTAGGGTCTTTCAGATGGTGTAGGCTATCTTTGGGGGGAAAACCTGGTTATTAAGGATAGGTTTATTTAAATGCCATTCTCAATTCTTGGCTGTTATTCTCAGGGGCCTACACTGGGTGCAGGAGAGACTTCTTCCCTTGCAATTGCCTTGGGGGAAAGTTTTTGCAGTTGCCTATAATTCAGTGGAGTTTTCTGGGTTATTTACACCTTGTTCATCTCTGCTCCTCAGATCAGTTTTAGCCAGTGCTGTTAGTTTCTCCCCAAATCATGTGAGAGGGAGGGCTTGATAGATTTTGTATTTTCCTTTTTTCGTTTTTGTTTTTGACTAGAAAATAGCCACATCCACATTTCAAATGCTATTTTTGTTTTGGCCAATTAAGTTTCTTCTCCTTGTACTCGGGGGTTGGCAAACTCTCTGTAAAGGGCCAGATGGTAAGTATTTTAGACTTTTCGTGCCATGCAGTCTATTGCAGCTATTCAATGCTGCTGTGAAAGCACCTGCAGACAATATACAAATGAATGAATGTGGCTCTGTTACAATAAAACTTTACTCTTGACAACAGGTGGCAGGCCAGATTTGGCCTGGGGGCATGGTTTGCCAACTCTTGCTTTTACTGGTTTACCAACGCTTGCTTTTACTGGTTTACTGTTGGAATTTCTTTCTACCTTATATATAAAATGTACTTATAAAAACTAATGTTATTGAGCACTACCTAGTCTATTCCAGGTACTCTGCTAAGCACTTTATGTGCATTATTGCATATAATTGTCTTGAAAACTTTAACATGGATACTATCATCCTCTTTTGTACAGAATGTGCAACTGAGGCTTAGAGAGCTCCAGTGACTCGCTCAAGGTCATGCAGCTAGGAAGTGGCAGAGCTATTATTTGTTTTTTGGGTTTTTTTTTTTTTTTTTTTGGCTACACCACACAGCTCACGGGACCTTAGCTCCCCTACCAGGGAATAAACCTGGGCCCAAGGCAGTGAAAGCTCCAAGTCCTAACCACCGGACCGCCAGGGAATTCCCCAGAGCTATTGTTTGAACCAAGGTCAATATGAGTATCTTTTACAAAGTTAACAAGCTGCTGGTTCTATTAATTTTAGTTTAAATGGACTATAAGAAAAGACAACCATCCATTGATAGATGAATAGATAAAGAAGATGTGAAATATATATATATATATATATATATACATACACACACACACACACAATATTACTCAGCCATAAGAAAAGAATAGGAGGGTGGGAGGGAGGGAGACGCAAGAGGGAAGAGATATGGGGATGTATGCATATGTATAGCTGATTCACTTTGTTATAAAGCAGAAACTAACACACCACTGTGAAGCAGTTATACTCCAATAAAGATGTTAAAAACAACAACAACAAAAAAAGGATAAAATCTTGCCACTTGCAACAACATGGATGGACCCAGAGGGCATTAGGCTAAGTGAAGTAAGTCAGACAGAGAAAGACAATACCATATGATTTCACTTACATATGGAATCTAAAAAACAAAAACATGAATAAACAAAACAAACAGACTCATGGATACAGAGAACAAACTGGTGGTCGCCAGAGGGGAGGAGGGGGTGAGGGGTTGGGCAAAATAGGTGAAGGAGATTAAGAGGTACACACTTACAGTTATAAAATAAGTCACAGGGATGTAACATATGGCATAGGGAATATAGTCAATAATATTATAGACATAGTATTATCATACAGTAAATTTGTATGGTGGCAGAGAGTTACTAGACCTATTGGGGTGACCATTTCATAATGTATATAAATGTCAAATCATGTTTTACACCTGAAACTAATATTGTATATCAGCTATATGTCAATAAAAATATTTTTTTAAAGGGACAACTACATCTGAAGTAAAATTGCTGACAAGCCATTGAACCAGGCCGTTGAACCATTCCTTTCCTATAATAAGGGAAGATGTACCTAAAATTATGTTGTCCAAATCATGATTGTAGGTATATCTATGTATATAGACATAGATGTTAAAAATTACCCATTTTGTAGCTAAGTAGCTGTTGCAGTATTTCTAAACTTTTCATAGCTACCTGCATTGCAGGTCTGTTCTTGATTATCACAGTCAGTCAGTTACTAATCATGAGACATGAAGGGAGAAAACTCAAATATGTTAGGACAAAACATTTTTTAAATGGCCCAGATGCATTTTTATAGGGTAAGTGTCAGTACACAACTGGGCCTTTTAGTCATTTTGCACTTAAGAGAGATGTGATATTTTTGGGGGGAAAAAATCAGCTGGGGGTCATAGTATCCATTCAAGTTGTTTTCATCATTACTTATTTTGGGACTTTGAAAAAACCTAAAAGAGGAAAAGAATTCAAGAAAGCAACCAGGAACTATGTGTCAAGGAGAAATCTCAGAGAAAGTACAGCTCCCATAAAAAATCTCACCCATACAGCCCAATCAGAGACTCTTGAAGCCAGTAACTTCTCAGGGAGGTCACAACCCAGTATTAACTTTTCACCTATAGGAAGTGCCAGGAAAGCCTTATACATGCGTTGTATGAAATTGGGTTCAAAAATAGAGTTAAGAAAAACCAACCAGAAAACCTGCTGGATGATAATGTGTTTCTGAATCTGACATGCTCGGCAGCAGTCGTGCACCGGCTGTCCGTACAGAGCTCTTTACCCCCTCGTCCTTCTGAATTCTCTCACTCGCTTTTCCTCCGCCGGTTATCGTAATCACTTTGCTTTTCCTGTTATCACCCTAAGTCAGGTTTTGTTATCACGAGACGCATCACCCTCCAAAGTCATCTGTGATCTCCTTTAGATGATGTTTATGCTTTTAATTTTCACCCCAAAGCTATTGCTTGGACACTAAAAAAAATGGTACAATCATGTAAGAAATTATAAAAAATGTTAACAGAATAATTGCCAATCTGCTGATTATGCAAAACTATAGAATGGCTTTATGTTAAAAACTTATTGTCCTTTTAGACTGGGGTTTTGAACTTTGCTTCTGAATATTTAAGCTTTCATTTGTTTTTCTCTGCCTGGAGCCCAGAAAATCTAATTACATTCCACTTAAAAATAAGGAGAAATGATTCCCAAGCTCCTCTGGAAGAATACCTTAAAAGTTTCACTTATTGAGGAGGTGCCAGAGTATCTCAAGTTGTAATTTAGTTCAATTCCATGGGCCTGCTTTTACCTTTCTAATTTGAATATCTATCTTACCACACAAACTTAATAGAGCATGTATACTAAATACAGAGGGTATGTTTGCAATGATCGGACTTGATGTATGATTACACATTAGAAATGAAAGTCACTTTGAGATTGCTTGGTGTGCTTACAGAACTTGGCAGGCACCCTCCAGAGCAGCTGATATTAGAGGCTTTGGTGACCACTGTTCAGCAGATGTGGCACTAAGCTGCCACAGACAGAACACAAAGAGCTTTCAAATATGAACTCCAGATTCAAGTACTGACTGCCAATTAAGCTGCTTCTCATGTGGGGCAACTCTGTTGTTCCAGGATCAGCAGCAGGAATTTGTTTATAAAATTAGTTAATGATACTCAATGACTGCTGAATAATTTGGATACTTATACTTAAGATCATGTTTTTAATAAGTTGTGTTAGCATAAGCTGTAGGGCATTGTTTCCTAGAGTCAAGTCCCAGGGCCCACCTGCATCAGAATCATTTCAAGGCACTTAAAATGCAGATTCCCAGGCTCCAGCCCAGAACTAATCAGAAACTTGGGGTGGGAACCAGGGATCTACATTTGAGTAGAACCCCATGCGATTCTTAGGTACATTAAGTGAAAGAAGCTCTGCTGTAAGAATGAAGAGAAGGAAGCTAGAGCAGCTTCTGTAGGGAGAAGAGTCCTGAACCACAAAGCTACTCTGTGCCTTTGGTTCCCAGGGAGAACCAAGGCTGGGGACAGGGCATTCCCAGCAGCTTTAGGCAGCCAAGGAGCTACAACTCTCTCCTCCTAGTTCTCCAAGCACCTCCTCCTGTGCGAGGAGGAGAATTCTACTGGGTGCACGCAAGTAGGGGGCCTGAGACTGGTAACCACAACACTAGGTCTTTCAGGGCCCAAGGGGAACCCTCCTAGATGAAAGCTAAGGACTCCCTAGTGACCCCTGAAGAATGTTCTAGAATACCTCAAGGGAGGTGAGGAAAAAGAAAGAGGTTGTTCTGCAAGGAACACAGACTAGGCAAGCAGCAATTCTTGGGGGATTTGAATGGAAACACTCAAACTGTTGTCCCAGTGACGTGGTGTTAAGTACTCTGCGTAGAGAGCCAGGACCATCTCTCAGGAACTGCACAAATTTGGGGTAGAGCAAATACTCAGATTCCCCCACTCTCACATTCCAAGAAAGGCTGTGTTCTGGTGACATCTGGTTAAAATGAAAATTGAGTGCCTGCTTGAGGGGATGCAATCGTTTCTCCTGTAGTAGAGCATCTCTTCCCTAGGGAAATCCCCAAATTGCAGAACGGAGACATGTTTCTAACTTGGACCTGCCATTGCTACTCTTCGCTGGGACTTCCCTGGTGGCGCAGTGGTTAAGAATCCTCCTGCCAATGCAGGGGACACGGGTCTGAGCCCTGGGCTGTGAAGATACCACATGCCACGGAACAACTAAACGCATGTGCCACAACTACTGAGCCTGCGCTCTAGAGCCCACGGGCCTAGAGCCCGTGCTCCACAACAAGAGAGGCCACCCCAATGAGAAACCCGCGCACCACAATGACGAGTAGCCCCCACTCGCCGCAACTAGAGAAAGCCTGTGTGCAGCAACGAAGACCCAACAGAAACAAAAAAACAAAACAAAACAAAAAAAACCTCTTCCTTTGGAGGGGATGAGAGTCACGTGCCGGGTGGATGAGAGCTTGGAACTCTGCATGAGAGAAACACAACCCTCCCCTCATAGTTCTGTAGCTAGGCAGTCCAAGACACCAACACTGTGCATACGATGCACATAGTCTGATATACCAATGTATGTGCACATGGCATATGGTGGACTTAACCATTGGCCAGAAGTCCAGGGACTTCCATGCTGCTCAGCCCAATGGAAACTTTTCAGTCCTCATTCATTCATTCATTCCTGACCTCTTGATAGCATGGCATTTGACAGACCGAGGCTCCCTCCTTGAAACGCCTCTTCCCTCATCCTTCCACAGCACTGCCTTCTCCCACTCTACCTTGCCAGCAACTTCTGTGTTTCCTTTAAGGGCTTTTAAATCACTTAAATATGTGATCCTTAGCATTCTGACCTAGTGTCTTAGTCTCTCCAGGCTCCCTGGGGCAATGTCATCCACTCTTAAGATATAGGTTACCACTGATATGTAGTTCTTGATCCTTTTAGTTCACTTACCCCGAAATTAGTAGAATTTGTTGACTATTACTTACACTCACAATTATTGCCTTCATTTCCTTTAAAAAAGTTTTCATTTTAAATATTAAAAAAAAAATTAAGAAATACCCTTGATTAAAGAAAAATAGGTTCAAGGAGTTTAAAATGAAAAGTAGCAGATTCGAGTACTGTCTTTCCCTACACCTCCCCCCGACCCTCGCAACCACTCCCAGGAGGGAACCTGTTCAGACCTGCGTTTTGCTGGTTACCTGGTTATGTGGTAACGACATGCTCACGTCACTACTTCTTGATTTATCAATTTAAAACATTATCTATTGACTTTTTCCAGTGACAGTAAAGGATATAGCTCACGACACCCTACTCCCCTCATTTCTTTCAATATAGCTCCAATATTAAAATTGTTTTTGGTTAAAAAATATGTTATATACATAATAGTATGTAATGAATTTATATATAAATAAGTATACTTATATAAATAATATATATTTTATACATGTGTATATTGTTCTATTTTTTTTTCTATTGTTCCATTTCTTGACCATCCACTAAGATAAGGATATTAGTGTCCAAACCCTTGCCTTTAACTTTCCTCAACCTCACAAATCATCTATAATTTTCATTTATACATTAACAGTGTTGATAAATACACATTCTATTATGTATACATTTTACGCTGTCATAATCAAATTTCTGTATCTTTGTAGAGGGATTCTAAAAGTTGATGACGAATAAGCTGTATTTACATTACAATGATGATATAAATATCACCCACTGCAGAATTAAGAATATATTATGATTATATTCCTTTCCTGTACAGATTTATATTCTTAGAGCTTCTAACTGCCCCCCCCCCGCTTCAGTATTTGCCCTTATATTCTGGCTGTCAAATCCACCATCATAGTCATTTATTCATCCTTTCCCCCCTCAAAGCCCTCCCTCCAGGAGCCCTCCCTCCTGCTCCGATCTGCACTGCTTGCTCTGCAGATCAGATGCTCCACTACCAGGCTGGGACTCCGCTTCTCTGCTCTCCCAGTGTGTAGCTACTCTTTCCGGGAGCCTGTGTCTTCCTTTCTCTTGGTTTATTAAGATTTCTAATTTAAAAAGTATAACATGCTTGTTATAACAAGTATATAGATATAAAAATCTCTCCTTATTCTCCTCCACCTTTGCACCTCTGAGGGAATCTAAGTTAAAGGTGTGGTGGGTCCCCTTCTACATCTTCATCTATGCTCGAATACACATCCTCGAACATATAAACACATATATGGGTTCCTTCTGTTCTTTTAAAAAGTGGAATCATGTTATACATCTTACTCTGCTACTTGCTTCTGCCACCCCTGATTTAATGATTTATCATAAACCTTTCTCCAGCTCAATACAGATTGACATAAGTTTTTAAATAATCTGCTTCTGGTTCCACAGTGTGGATGTACCTTATTTATTCACCTACTTCCTATAATGAACAGTTTATTTTCTGTTTTTATGTCACTGCAAATCAATAAACATGCTTGTGAGTGAATCCGGACATATTGATACATATTGGTGCTTTTAATTTTTGTAGGATAGATTTCGAAAAATCAAAATTACTGGGTCAAAGGACAAGCATATAATATTTTAACTCAGAATGTAACATATGTACCAAAAAGTGCATCATAAATGTAGTTGTTCATAAATGAATTCTCACAAATACAACACGCAATGTGACCAGTACCCAGATCAAGAGACAGAATATTGCCAGCACCTGAGGAGCCCACCCCATATGCCTGTGAGTCAATACTCCACTCCCAAGGGTACCCTCTCTCCTGACCGCTGACGGCGTGCGCATTTTTCATGTGAAGATATTGCCACACCCTTCTCCCCAATGGCTGTAGGAATTCACATTCCCACAAGTAACGCGCAAAGGTAACGCGCAAAGGTATCAATTTCCCCTGTAACATTAGATATCACTTTTTACAACTTCTTGCTTACCTGATGGGTGAAAATAGTATCTCACTGTTATTCTAATTTGCATGTTTCCTGACTGACCGGTGACGGTGAGCACTATGGCACACATTCCTTCACTTACAGATGAGAAAACCAAGGCTCAGAGCAGAGCACTGACGTCGCCCAGGTCAGCTTAACAGCTGCTTTGTTTCTGTGCTTAGCGCAGCGTTGTGGGACTCAGCAAGCAATCACAGATCCCTCCCCCATTAGTAAAGCTCCCTGAGCGCACCTCATTCAAACTCTCAAGGAAAGCGGGGAGAAGAAGGACACACGCACATCCCATTTTACTCTGCAGGACTGGGAGACAAACACTCTTCTGCTCATACAAAGCCTCTGTGATCTTGTAGACTTGGCTCAAAGACTGGTTTTGATAGGGATGGAGTAAAGTGACAAAGTAGGTGATTAAACAGTTAATCCCACTAGAGGATTGTAAGGAAAGAAAAAGGTATGGGAGACCCCTGTAAGTTAATGATCACTCGAGAAAGCAGGTTTGCTTAACCACAAAGCCATGCAACAGAGACATGAGACATGCCCCCAAACAATAAGCAAACGGTGGAATGAGACCCACATCCTGCCCAGGGAGCTCGGTAAGTTAATGATTCCTAGGACGTGCTCCTCTGTGCACACTAAGGACAAAAACATAAGGAAAAGGTGACATTATACTGAAACCTGAGATGATTACTGTTTTTAGTATGCGTTACCGCCTTTTTGCTCATTTCCATTGCTCCATGTCAGTCCCCATTTGATCATGTAGGGACAAGAAAACTCCCCCACCCAACCTGGAGGGGGACCTGATGATGGAAGCCTGAAGTCTACTCAAGAATGAGGAAGAAGGTGGTCTTCTCCCCCTCCCCAATTTTCCTTTGATTATAAAACTGTAGCCCAGTAAATTCTCAGGGTACTGCACTCCCTTGCCCGCCTGCCTGTAAGCCTCACAAGTGTCCTATTCTAATAAATCACTTCTTATCTATCACTTTGCCTCTCGATGAATTCTTTCTGCCCTGAGACATAAAAACCTGGAAGTTCTTGGAGGCTCCCCCAACCCCAGACGCATTTCTGCAGTTTCAGCTTGGGGGCATTGAGGGAGGGAGCCCCGATGAGTGCAGGCAGGGATGGCTGGTCTGTGGAGGTTGGTGAGTGAGTCATCCAGCCGGGTTGAGGAAACAATCAAGCAATCACACGTGCAACATCTCTACTGAGGGCCTGAAGGCCGCAGGGAAAAGTGGAAAGATCTGTGGACTGAAAGCTAGGAGGCTTTGGGGGGCATCGCTTGCCCTCTCAGAGCCCGTTTTCTCCCAAGAAGGGCTTGGAGGCGCTGAGAGCACCAGATGCCCAGCCTGGGCAGGAGGCAGCCCTCTAGGACCAGCAACACAGCACCAAGCGGACAAACCATTGTCCTCGCACATCTGAAACTGTCACAGCTTTAGGCAGGAGTGTCCACGCCCAAATGAGGGTTTGTGCGGGCAGGTGCGACGAGAGCTGAGCCCTGAAGGAAGGGACGGGGTGGGTCAGGGTGCTGCAATGGCAGAAAGGAGAGCAAGACATCATCTGTGGGGGGAGAGCTGGAAAGGAGGGGCGGGTCAGCCTGAACACCAAGGGCCTGGAAAGGAAAGTGAGAAGAGTAACCCCAGCTGAAGAAACTACTGAAAGAAGCACTGATGGAGACATGAGGCTGGAAAAATAGGCTGAGGCCGGCCAGGAGGCCCACAAAAGCCCTCAATTCCCCGTGAGGAGTGTGGGCTTGGCCTGCGGGCGTGTGGAGCCAACGGCTGTGCTTTCACAGGGCAGTGTTAGGAGGCATCGGGTAGATCGCACGGTGTCTAATTTTCTAAGCTTAACTGTAACAAATTACCACACAGTTGGTGGCTGCTGTAATGAACTACCCAAAACTTGGTGGCTTAAAATGACCCAAATGTGTCCCCTTATAGTTCTACAGGCTAAAAGTCTGACATGGGTCTCACTGGGCTAAAACTAAGGTGTTGGCAGGGCTGCCTTTCTTTCTGGAGACTCCAGAGGAGAATCTGCTTCCTTACCTTTTCCAGCTTCTGCATTCCTTGGCTTGTGGCCCTTTAGTCCATCTTCAAAGCTAGCAAAGGCAAACCAAACCCTTCTCACACCACATCACTCTGAAGTTTCCTTCTGCCTCTGGCTTCCATTTTTAAAGACGCTTGTGATTACATTGGTCCCACCTGGATAATCCAGGCCACTCCCTCTTTTAAGATCACCTGATTAGCAGCATTAATTCCATCTGCAACCTTAATTGCCCTTTGCCATGTAAGGTAACAGGTTCCAAGGATTAGGATGATTAGGACAGAGACATCTTTGGGGGGCCATTATTCTGCCTGCCATACTGGGTTAGTTAGTTGGAACTCCTTGCAAGCAAACAACAACAACAACAACAAAAAAGCAAAAACAAAAAAGGAGAAGGAGAGGGAGGAGAAGGAGAGGGAGAGGGAGGAGAAGGAGAAGAAAAGAAATATATGGGCTTAGATAACTGAGGCCTCAGTGTCTTTCTTCACTTCTTGGATCTACTTTCCTCTCTTGGTTTTCAGGCATCTCCTTCTATGAGCAGGACCCCGAATCACCAGGCTTACATCCTGCCAGCTTAGCAGCATGGCAGTCCCCTCTCCCAGTACTTTAGCATAACCCAGGATGATGAGTATTGACTCTGATTCACCCAACTTCCGTCCAAGACTGTCCCTGGACCAACTACTCTGGCCTGGGAGACAACTTTCATTGGCCAGGCATGCGTTTCATATGCACCCTTGGAGCTGAAACAGGGGAAGCCCCACCAAACCCCATGGACAGAGACTTGGGGGTGGGTGGTTCCTTAAAGGAAAACTGGTAGACTGCTACCCAAAAAGCACAATAGTGGTCATAATTGCACAATATGAGTTGCACTTCATGCCACGAAACTGTACTTAAAAATGATATATAAGGTACTTAGCCATAAAAAAGAACAAAATAATGCCATTTGCAGCAACATGGATGGACCTAGAGATTGTCATACTGAGTGAAGTAAGTCAGACAGAGAAAGACAAACATATGATATTGTATGTGGAATCTAAAAAAAGGCTACAAATGAACCTATCTTCAAAACACAATAGAGTTACAGATTTAGAAAATAAACTTATGGTAGCCGGGAGGTAAAGGGGGAGGGATAAATCAGAAGATTGGGATTGACAATATACACACTACTATATATAAAATGGATAACTGATAAGAACCTGCTGTATAGCACAGGGACCTCTACTCAATACTCTGTAATGGCTTATATGGGAAAAGAATCTAAAAAAAGAGTGGATATATGTATATGTATAACTGATTCACTTTACACCTAAAACTAACACAACGTTGTAAATCAACCATACCCCAATAAAAATTATTAAAATAAAATTTAAAAAAAAGATTTACAGGGTATTCCCTGGTGGTCCAGTGGTTAGGACTCCGTGCCCTCACTGCCAAGGGCCCGGGGTTTGCTCCCTGGTCGGGGAACTAAGATCCTATAAGCCGCGTGGCCAGCCAAGAAAAAAAAAAAGATTTACAACGGTAAATTTTATGTCATGTATATTTTACCACACACACACAAATTTTGGAGTTTTGCTAGACCTGTTAGAAAAGAGGATCTTTGTTTTTCCAGAGATCGCTAGGCGATGTGAGCCTAGTTTGAAACTGCTGGGGCCACCTTGCCACCATGTGGGGACAGAACCTTGGCTGAGAGCAGAGCCCGAAGGTGAAAACAGATTCCTGATGATGATGGTGGCACCTGGACCCAGGCGTGCCTGAAGCCCTGACATGCACAATAAATTACCTCTTATGCTTACATCAACCCAGTTTGAGTCTCTGTCACTGGTAGTTAAGAGTACAGACTTAAGAAAACACAACACAACACAACAAAATTCCTCATGCCCTGCTGGTGGAAGAAGATAGCAACTGTCAAAAAATCACCCACCTTATTGGAGTTACCTGTGTGTTCTCTCTAAGCTTATCCATTCACAGGGCCCATTTTGAATGAAAAGATGTGATATTGTTACGTAATGAAGCTCACGCGAAGCAAACTCCCTGTATAGTGATTCACTTTAATAGAAAATGTAAACTGGGAGTTATTTCCTTAAAATAGTGGTTCTCAAAGTGTGGTCCCTGCAGCAGCAGCGGCATCAACTGGAAACCTGTTGGAAACACAAACTCTCAGGCCCCACCCACCCCAGAGCTGCTGAATCAGGAACTCTGGGGTGAGGCCGCCCGAGGTGCTCACTAGCCCTCCAGGTGACTCTGTTGCAAGCTCAGGTTTGAGAACCACTGTCTCCAAGGGTTCTTTGTTTTGTTGTTCTCCTGAGCATTTCAAACATGATTCACTTTGAACAAATAGACTTAACCGTGGATTTTCAGGGGATAACAAATTATTGCATAAAGTGATATGCAATACACATGGGAACACGTGTCATATTAAAGAATTTGCCTTAACTTGTTTAAAATAAAATAAAACTATCATTTAAAAATTTTAAAAATTAAAAAAAGAGAAGAAGAACAGGGAATGTAGGGTAGTAAACGCAAGAGAAATCTACAAATAGCAGCTGCCAGAGAGGGTGGATCAAGGGCAGGCAGCCTGTAGGCCAGAAAACATCTGAAGGTTCTTAAAAAATTTAGATGTGAGATGTTGAGGAAATGGAAAGGAAAGACGGTAAGAAAAGCTTTAAATCAATGGTTCTCAATCTTTTTGGTTTTAAGACCACTTTACATTTTTTTTTAATTACTGAATTTTGTTGCTGTGGGTTATATCCATTGATGTTTACCGTAATAGAAATTAAAACCAAGAAAAATCCAAATAACAATAATAAACCCATTTTGTGTTAACTTAGTTAACATATTTTCTGATTAATAGTTATATATTCCAATAACTGAATCACTTTGCTGTACACCTGAAACTAACACAATATTGTAAATCAACTATACTTCAAAACAAAAATAATTATATATTCCAACATGAAAAAAACTAGTGAGAAGGGAGGCGTTGTTTACATTTTTTCAGATCTCTTTGATGTCCAGCTTATGGAAAAGACAACTTGCTGGATTCTCATATCCGTTTCTGCATTCAATCTATTGTGATACCAAGTATCACAGCTTCTGAAACTCCACTGTACCCTTATAAGAGAATGAGAATGAAAAAGGCACATAACTTATTGTGAAAAAAGAGTTTTGACTTCACAGACCCCTGAAAAGGTCTCAGTGATCCCCAAGGATCCTTGAACACACTGAATAAACCTGCTACTCATTGGAAAGAGACCTGGGTTTGAGTTCTGGTTATGCTTCTTTCTAGCTGTGTGACCTTGAGCAAATTATTTGACCTTTCTGAGCTTCCCTTTTCTCATCTGTGATGGAGCTCACCTCATGGGTTTCTGGGAGGGTTAAATTAGAAAATATATGTGCCTGGAACATATTTAGCCCTCAGTAGATGACCCATTTCTGTTGTTACTGAAGTTTGGGGCTGGGGTGACTGGGTACGTAGTGGTGTCATTGGCAGGAATAGGGATGTAAAGGTGGGGATTAGGGAAGGTAAGAAAACTTTGATCAAGTCCTAGTGAGTTGGGCCATCCAGCTGCACCAGCTGGGCTTGAGCTCTGGGGTCAGGTCCCAGCTGGAGGTCAAGATTTGTGAGTGGTAGATTCCTATGAGGAAATGGAAGATGTGAAGGCCAAGAATGCCAGCTCTGTGAGGGCAGGAACAGTGTAGGGGGGCCCCTGCTCTGAAAGTAGTGCTGCACACCAAGCAGCTCTAAGTCAGTGTTTGGTGATACGGCTGAATGCTCTCTGGGGGGAAATCCACTGCTCGGGACTGGAGGTGGAAATGAACCAGGGAAAGGGAAGGACAACCAATCCTGGGGCTACGGAGAGGAAGGAACAGCTCTGATGTTGGAGACGAACAGGGATGCCAATCTCCTCTGGAAGCATTTCCTTTCAATCAACATCGGGATCCTTCCTGAAGCTTTGGTTGAGACACTCACCTTTTAAATTGGGACTATTGAACTCGGCTCCAGATCCAGACAAACAGAGGTCAGCGAGGGGTCTTGGCTGTGCTCTGGCCCTCCAGGTGTCCCTTCACACTTAGTCGCTCATTTACTTCGGTTACCTTGCCCCTGAGCTGTCTTACTTCATATTGCAGGAGGGAGGGAAGGTGTGTTTTCATGTGATTCTTGAAGTTGGGATTTAAAGTAGAAGATCGTTGACACTCTAGTGTTTCTGTGAATCCTCCTCCCAGAAGAATAAAGAGGAGGTGCAGGACACACTTCCATGTCTCTTCTCCATCTGTGTCTGCTCCTGCCCCGGATATGCCGCGGGGTACGGGGATGGGGCCCTCCACCTCCACCCCCAGCTTGGCCCAATGCTCTCCTTTTCCAGAACATGCATGCAGGCCATCGTCTTGGAGGCAGCCGATGTGTGCCCCATCATTTTTCCATCAAACCTGGAATGGACATTTTTAAGGTCATTATGATTTTTAAAAAGTCATTCTTAAGTTTAAATCTTATTTCAGGCGTCCTAGGGCAGTGTCAATGGCTGAAAATGACTGGATAATGGAAATCTGGGAACCTATCTGGATTCTGGATTTTAATTCTTAGGGAAATATTTCCCTTTTACATGTGCGTTTGCTATAAGCTGTGTGTTTTCTGGCTTAACTTTGTCATACAAGATGAACTCTTTGCTGAGGGCCTCCTGGGGATACTTTCTTGGATGGATGTATCTGACGGCCTGATCCTTCCTCTAAGGTGAGAAGGGACACAGAGACAGGTCACTGGAGCTGGCCCGCCTCGGGATGAAACCTGGTCTTTCTTCAGCTAGTGCACTGGCATCACTGCCCTCAGGATGGAGCTCAAAAGTGACCATGAATGGACTAAATACCTTCCCAAGACATCTAGACTGGAGTTTGACCAAACAACTGGCATTGTAGCCTAGCCAAGCCCAGCCAAGTCAGGCCATCTAGAGAGAGGCAGCTGACACCTATGGCTTCTGTGTTTCCAGAAGGAATGGGTCATGAATATGCGTCCCTGCCCCAAGCTGCTCTCTAACCTGGCAGAATGCATGTACCTGGCTGGAAAGGTGGCTCAGCTGCCACTGACACTCGCATCAGAGGCCTGGATCCACCCCCACTCCCTCCCCACCATACTCCACTCCCAGGGGTCCCACCCAGACTTGATTGCACTCACCATGTGCCAGACACTGTGCAAAGCGCTCATGAGTGCACCTTGTCTGACCTTCCCAACACTTTTATGAAGTGGATGTCATCACTGAGGCCCAAGTCACAATCCAGTAAGTGCCTGAGATGGTTCATTTTATGTGTCAGCTTGGCTAGGCTACGCTGCCCAGTTGTTTGGTCAAACCAGTCTAGACGTCACTGGAAAGGTATGTTTTAGATGATATCTTAGTCCGTTCAGCGTGCTGTAACAAAGTACCATAGACATGTTGGCTTACAAGCAACAGAAATTTATTTCTCATACTTCTGGAGACTGGAATTCCAAGATCAGGGTGTCAGCATGGTTGGGTTCTGGTGAGAATCTTCTTCCAGGTTGCAGATGGCCATCTTCTTCCTGTGTCCTCACAGGGTGGAAGGAGAGCAAGCTAGTTCTCTGGCCTCTTCTTTTTTTTTTTTCCATTTGCATTTTTTTTATTGAATGAGTCTGTATATAATTTTCTACACTAAAAGATTACTTATATTTATTTTCCTGTAGACTCTCTATTCATACCTTTAGTCACTTTTTTCTATTTGGCTGTTCATCTTTTACTTATTTACATATTCTTTCATTATTAATTTATTTATTGTTGGTATCCTTAATTATTAAACAAAAAAGAGCCTTTTAACAAAGTAGAGAACTATCATTGTAATGCATGTTGGCCTTTTGCTATATTAAGAAAATTAGCCTACATCATATCTATTATATCTATTATTATATCTGTGTTTTTCCCACTTTTTTTAAACTTTGTATGTGGTATTTTTTTCTACAGAATTCTTTTTTATTATGTCAAATTTGTTGGTTTTGTCTTTTGAGCATCTGGATTTTCTTCCTTGCTTAGCAAAGTCCCCCAGTGAAGAAGGCCTTCCTGTGATTATCAGAAATCATCCAGTATTTCCTTCTAGCACTTTCATGCTTCCATGTTCTGTGGTTAAGTCTTGACTGCTTGGAATTTATGTTAGTGTTCACCCAGCTGTCCCAGCATTGTTTACTGAATTCAGCCAAAGTCAGCGGGGACACATGGGGGATCCTGGAAGGAGGAGGGGCCGAGCCAGGCTGAGAGGGAAGAGCGGGGCGGGCACTGGGCTAGGCAGGGCTGGCTGACCAGGGGCCCCATGGGCTGCTCACTCATTCCCTTCACGTTCACTGGGGGCCTGCTGTGGGGCCAGCACTGTCACAGGCACTGGGGAGACAGCAGCCCAAAAGCAAACAAAAAAAGCATGTTGTAAGCAGCCGCATAGCACAGGGAGATCAGCTCGGTGCTTAGTGTCCACCTAGAGGGGTGGGATAGAGAGGGTGGAAGGGAGGGAGACGCAAGAGGGAGGAGATATGGGGATATATGTATACGTATAGTTGATTCACTTTGTTATACAGCAGCAACTAACACAACATTGTAAAGCAATTATACTCCAATAAAGATGTTTAAAAAAAAAAAAAGCATGTCGTATACAGCATAAAGTTGGATCATGATAAATAAAAAGGCAGGTCAGTGATGTGGTGACAGTGATGCTGTGGCCGGGCAGTCAGGCAGGGCAGCGTCTGAGCAGTCTGGTAGGAAGAGCGAACTAGGGGAGACCGGGCACGGGCAGAGATGGTACATGCCACGGCCCTGTGATGTGCCTGCACCAGGGCTGCTGGGGGAGTAGGGAGGCTGGTCCTAGAGCCCAGAGACAGACGTGAGTGGGCTGGGGGCTGTGTGTGTAAGGCTTCCAAGGGGTTTGTCAGGGCACGTCCATGGCTCCCACAGACATCCACCAAGGAGAGCAAAGGATCCCCCACGGTGGGACTTTGTCTCTTCAGACTCCCAGGGCAGGGATGTTCCCCTCAGACCCCCAGGGTTGGTTGTGGCCCCCTCGGACCTCCAGGGCACAGCCCCTTGGCCTGGCCTCTTCTTATAAGGGCACTAATCCCATTCATGAGGCCTCCACCATCATGATCTAATACGTCCCAAAGGCCTACCTCCTAATACCATCACACTGGGATTAGAGTTTCAACATATGAATTTGGGGGCGGGGGACACAATCAGTCCATTTAAGATGAGATTAACATTTAAGTCAATAGACTTTGAGTAAAGCAGACTGCCTCCCATAATGTGTGTGGGCCTCATCCAATCAGTTGAAGACCTTAAAAGAAAGGACTGAGGTAGATAGCCTCAACCACCAGAGGGCAGACAACAGAAGCAAGAAAAACTACAATCCTGCAGCCTGTGGACCAAAAACCACAGTTACAGAAAGATAGAGAAGATGAAAAGGCAGAGGGCTATGTACCAGATGAAGGAACAAGAAAAAACCCCAGAAAAACAACTAAATGAAGTGGAGATAGGCAACCTTCCAGAAAAAGAATTCAGAATAATGATAGTGAAGATGATCCAGGACCTCGGAATAAGAATGGAGGCAAAGATTGAGAAGATGCAAGAAATGATTAACAAAGACCTAGAAGAAATAAAGAACAAACAAACAGAGATGACCAATACAATAACTGAAATGAAAACTACACTAGAAGGAATCAATAGCAGAATAACTGAGGCAGAAGAACGGATAAGTGACCTGGAAGACAGAATGGTGGAATTCACTGCTGTGGAACAGACTAAAGAAAAAAGAATGAAAATAAACGAAGACAGCCTAAGAGACCTCTGGGACAACATTAAACGCAACAACATTCACATTATAGGGGTCCCAGAAGGAGAAGAGAGAGAGAAAGGACCAGAGAAAATATTTGAAGAGATTATAGTCGAAAACTTCCCTAACATGGGAAAGGAAATAGCCACCCAAGTCCAGGAAGCGCAGAGAGTCCCATACAGGATAAACCCAAGGAGAAACACGCTGAGACACATAGTAATCAAAGTGGCAAAAATTAAAGACAAAGAAAAATTATTGAAAGCAGCAAGGGAAAAACGACAAATAACATACAAGGAAACTCCCATAAGGTTAACAGCTGATTTCTCAGCAGAAACTCTGCAAGCCAGAAGGGAGTGGCATGATATACTTAAAGTGATGAAAAGGAAGAACCTACAACCAAGATTACTCTACCCAGCAAGGATCTCATTTAGATTTGATGGAGAAATCAAAAGCTTTACAGACAAGCAAAAGCTAAGAGAATTCAGCACCACCAAACCAGCTCTACAACAAATGCTAAAGGAACTTCTCTAAGTGGGAAACACAAGAGAAGAAAAGGACCTACAAAAACAAACCCAAAACAATTAAGAAAATGGTCATAGGAACATACATATCGATAATTACCTTAAACGTGAATGGATTAAATGCCCCAACCAAAAGACATAGACTGGCTGAATGGATACAAAAACAAGACCCATATATATGCTGTCTACAAGAGACCCACTTTAGACCTAGGGACACATACAGACTGAAAGTGAGAGGATGGAAAAAGATATTCCATGCAAATGGAAATCAAAAGAAAGCTGGAGTAGCTATACTCATATCAGATAAAATAGACTTTAAAATAAAGAATGTTACAAGAGACAAGGAAGGACACTACATAATGATCCAGGGATCAATCCAAGAAGAAGATATAACAATTATAAATATATATGCACCCAACATAGGAGCACCTCAATACATAAGGCAACTGCTAACAGCTATAAAAGAGGAAATCGACAGTAACACAATAATAGTGGGGGACTTTAACACCTCACTTACACCAATGGACAGATCATCCAAAATGAAAATAAATAAGGAAACAGAAGCTTTAAATGACACAATAGACCAGATAGATTTAATTGATATATATAGGACATTCCATCCAAAAACAGCAGATTACACGTTCTTCTCAAGTGCGCACGGAACATTCTCCAGGATAGATCACATCTTGGGTCACAAATCAAGCCTCAGTAAATTTAAGAAAATTGAAATCATATCAAGCATCTTTTCTGACCACAACGCTATGAGATTAGAAATGAATTACAGGGAAAAAAACGTAAAAAAGACAAACACATGGAGGCTAAACAATACGTTACTAAATAACCAAGAGATCACTGAAGAAATCAAAGAGGAAATAAAAAAATACCTAGAGACAAATGACAATGAAAACACGACGACCTAAAACCTATGGGATGCAGCAAAAGCAGTCCTAAGAGGGAAGTTTATAGCTATACAAGCCTACCTAAAGAAACAAGAAAAATCTCAAGTAAACAATCTAACCTTACACCTAAAGAAACTAGAGAAAGAAGAACAAACAAAACCCAAAGTTAGCAGAAGGAAAGAAATCATAAAGATCAGAGCAGAAATAAATGAAATAGAAACAAAGAAAACAATAGCAAAGATCAATAAAACTAAAAGTTGGTTCTTTGAGAAGACAAACAAAATTGATAAGCCATTAGCCAGACTCATCAAGAAAAAGAGGGAGAGGACTCAAATCAATAAAATCAGAAATGAAAAGGAGAAGTTACAACAGACACCGCAGAAATACAAAGCATCCTAAGAGACTACTACAAGCAACTTTATGTCAATAAAATGGACAACCTGGAAGAAATGGACAAATTCTTAGAAAGGTATAACCTTCCAAGACTGAATCAGAAAATATGAACAGACCAATCACAAGTAATGAAATTGAAACTGTGATTAAAAATCTTCCAACAAACAAAAGTCCAGGACCAGATGGCTTCACAGGTGAATTCTATCAAACATTTAGAGAAGAGCTAACACCCATCCTTCTCAAACTCTTCCAAAAAATTGCAGAGGAAGGAACACTCCCAAACTCATTCTATGAGGCCACCATCACCCTGATACCAAAACCAGACAAAGACACTACAAAAAAAGAAAATTACAGACCAATATCACTGATGAATATAGATGCAAAAATCCTCAACAAAATACTAGCAAACAGAATCCAACAACACATTAAAAGGATCATACACCACGATCAAGTGGGATTTATCCCAGGGATGCAAGGATTCTTCAATATACACAAATCAATCAATGTGATACACCATATTAACAAATTGAAGAATAAAAACCATATGATCATCTCAATAGATGCAGAAAAAGCTTTCGACAAAATTCAACACCCATTTATGATAAAAAACTCTCCAGAAAGTGGGCATAGAGGGAAACTACCTCAACATAATAAAGGCCATATATGACAAACCCACAGCAAACATCATTCTCAATGGTGAAAAACTGAAAGCATTTCCTCTAAGATCAGGAACGAGACAAGGATGTCCACTCTCACCACTATTATTCAACATAGTTCTGGAAGTCCTAGCCACGGCAATCAGAGAAGAAAAAGAAATAAAAGGAATACAAATTGGAAAAGAAGAAGTAAAACTGTCACTGTTTGCGGATGACATGATACTATACATAGAGAATCCTAAAACTGCCACCAGAAAACTGCTAGAGCTAATTAATGAATATGGTAACGTTGCAGGATACAAAATTAATGCACAGAAATCTCTTGCATTCCTATACACTAATGATGAAAAATCTGAAAGAGAAATTATGGAAACACTCCCATTTACCATTGCAATAAAAAGAATAAAATACCTAGGAATAAACCTACCTAGGGAGACAAAAGACCTGTATGCAGAAAACTATAAGACACTGATGAAAGAAATTAAAGATGATACCAACAGATGGAGAGATATACCATGTTCTTGGATTGGAAGAATCAACATTGTGAAAATGAGTATACTACCCAAAGCAATCTACAGATTCAATGCAATCCCTATCAAATTACCAATGGCATTTTTTACGGAGCTAGAACAAATCATCTTAAAATTTGTATGGAGACACAAAAGACCCCGAATAGCCAAAGTAGTCTTGAGGCAAAAAAATGGAGCTGGAGGAATCAGACTCCCTGACTTCAGACTATACTACAAAGCTACAGTAATCAAGACAATATGGTACTGGCACAAAAACAGAAACATAGATCAATGGAACAAGATAGAAAGCCCAGAGATTAACCCACTCACCTATGGTCAATTAATCTATGACAAAGGAGGCAAAGATATACAATGGAGAAAAGACAGTCTCTTCAATAAGTGGTGCTGGGAAAACTGGACAGCTACATGTAAAAGAATGAAATTAGAATACTCCCTAACACCATACACAAAAATAAACTCAAAATGGATTAGAGACCTAAATATAAGACTGGACACTATAAAACTCTTAGAGGAAAACATAGGAAGAACACTCTTTGACATAAATCACAGCAAGATCTTTTTTGATCCACCTCCTAGAGTAATGGAAATAAAAACAAAAATAAACAAGTGGGACCTAATGAAACTTCAAAGCTTTTGCACAGCAAAGGAAACCATAAACAAGACGAAAAGACAACCCTCAGAATGGGAGAAAATATTTGCAAATGAATCAACGGACAAAGGATTAATCTCCAAAATATATAAACAGCTCATTCAGCTCAATATCAAAGAAACAAACACCCCAATCCAAAAATGGGCAGAAGACCTAAATAGACATTTCTCCAAAGAAGACATACAGACGGCCACGAAGCACATGAAAAGATGCTCAACATCACTAATTATTAGAGAAATGCAAATCAAAACTACAATGAGGTATCACCTCACTCCTGTTAGAATGGGCATCATCAGAAAATCTACAAACAACAAATGCTGGAGAAGGTGTGGAGAAAAGGGAACCCTCTTGCACTGTTGGTGGGAATGTAAATTGATACAGCCACTATGGAGAACAATATGGAGGTTCCTTAAAAAACTAAAAATAGAATTACCATATGACCCAGCAATCCTACTACTGGGCATATACCCAGAGAAAACCGTAATTCAAAAAGACACATGCACCCGAATGTTCATTGCAGCACTATTTACAATAGCCAGGTCATGGAAGCAACCTAAATGCCCATCAACAGACGAATGGATAAAGAAGATGTGGTATATATATACAATGGAATATTACTCAGCCATAAAAAGGAACGAAATTGAGTCATTTGTTGAGACGTGGATGGATCTAGAGACTGTCATACAGAGTGAAGTAAGTCAGAAAGAGAAAAACAAATATCGTATATTAATGCATGTATGTGGAACCTAGAAAAATGGTACAGATGAGCCAGTTTGCAGGGCAGAAGTTGAGACACAGATGTAGAGAATGAACATATGGACACCAAGGGGGGAAAAGTGCGGTGAGGTGGGGATGGTGGTGTGCTGAATTGGGCGATTGGGATTGACATGTATACACTGATGTGTATAAAATTGATGCCTAATAAGAACCTGCAGTATAAAAAAACAAACAAAACAACTAATACTAAACTTTCATTGGGTTATTTGTATGGAAATATGTTAATATAAATGTTTCAGACATTACATGAAATTTCTAAAAATCTTGTATTTGTATGGAAATATGTATGGAAATATGTTAATATAAATGTTTCAGACATTACATGAAATTTCTAAAAATCTTATATTTGTATTTGTATGGAAATATGTATGGAAATATGTTAATATAAATGTTTCAGACATTACATGAAATTTCTAAAAATCTTATATGTTCTGGTATAATGTTATAAGTAATAATCCTAGTTATTGCTTTAAAATGTAAAAAAAAAAAAAGAAAAAAAAAAAAAAGAAAGGACTGAGCTCCCCCAGGAGGAAGGAATTCTGCCTCCAGACACACTTGAACTCAAGACTGCAACATCAACTCCTGTGGGAATTTCCAGCCCACCTGCCTTTCCTGCCGATTTGGACTTAACCCCACAATCAATCAATCTCTCTCTCTCTCTCTGTATATGTCTGGAGAACCCTGACTAACACGGTGCCTGAGATGGGATTTGAACCTGGTTTGGACTCCAAAGCCCTGGAGTTTAATCACTACCCCATTCTGCCTTCCAACTGTTTGTTTGTTTGTTTGTTGGCAGTGCCGCGGCATGTGGGATCTTAGTTCCCCCACCAGGGATCAAACCGGAGACTTTGACAGTAAGAGCGTGGAGTCCTAACCACAGGACTGCCAGGGAATTCCCCCTCAACTGTTGATAGTGCTTATTGACTGACTGGAAGAGTAATCTAGGGCTTGACTGAGCAAAGCACTAAGAATATAAAGTCCAGAGACTCTCATTACCTTGCCTAGTGAGGGGCACCCTGGGGGCTGAGACCCATGTCTTACCGATTCCACATTAGCACCAGCTTTCCCTGCTGGCAGAAATCAATGTCCCAGCCATGCAAGCGTGAACTGCCTGCTTAGGCCCCTTGACGCTTCTACTTCACTTTGGATGCAGACCTGTTTGTTTGTTTTTGGCTGTGCTGCATGGCTTGCGGGATCTTAGTTTCCGGCCAGGGACCGAACCCGTGCCCCCTGCAGTGGAAGCATGGAGTCCTAACCACTGGATCACTGAAATCCCCCAGACCTGTTTTTAATGTGTTATTTCTGTATATAAAGTAGCCAGCTTACTATTTTTTTCCCTTTTCACTGAATTTTGAAAAATTGCACACCGCTTAGGTGAGCAGTATAAACTGGAAAAGGCAGGTGCCTCTTTAGGAAACTGTGGGGTCTGAATATGTCTGTGTGTCTCTGTGATGTGTGTAATCAGAATACATTTGTGTGGGTTTGGGTATAGCTTCCTGCATCTGCACAGTGTCAACAATGCTTGTGAAGCATCTGCAAACCCATTCATTCATTTAGTAATTCAACACATCCCTGAAGGCTGAGTTTGAGGGGAAGTGAGGAGCAGTAGAGCTGGGACCCTTTAGGCTCCTTGCTGTCTTAGCTATTTGTCATTACAACCAAGTTACTATGAACCTAGTTATATTCTCCATTTAAGTCAAAGGTATTGGCATTTTTTATACAAACAGCTCACACAAATCGATATCAAAAAAACAAACAACCCAATCAAAAAATGAGCAGAAGACCTAAATAGACATTTCTCCAAAGAAGACATAAAGATAGCCAACAGGCACATGAAAAGATGCTCAATGTCGCTAATTATTAGAGAAATGCAAATCAAAACCACAATGAGGTACTACCACCTCACACTGGTCAGAATGGCCATCATCAAAAAGTCTACAAATAATAAATGCTGGAGAGGGTGTGGAGAAAAGGGAACCCTCCTACACTGTTGGTAGGAATGTAAATTGGTGCAGCCACTATGAAAAATAGTATGAAGGTTCCTTAAAAAACTAAAAGTAAAATAACATACAAGGGAATCCCCATAAGGTTAACAGCTGATCTTTCAGCAGAAACTCTGCAAGCCAGAAGGGAGTGGCAGGACATATTTAAAGTGATGAAAGGGAAAAACCTACAACCAAGATTACTCTACCCAGCAAGGATCTCATTCAGATTTGACGGAGAAATTAAAACTTTTACAGGCAAGCAAAAGCTAAGAGAATTCAGCACCACCAAACCAGCTTTACAACAAATGCTAAGGGAACTTCTCTAGGCAGGGAACACTAGAGAAGGAAAAGACCTACACTAATAAACCCAAAACAATTAAGAAAATGGTAATAGGAACATACATATCGATAATTACCTTAAACGTAAATGGATTAAATGCTCCAACCAAAAGACATAGACTGGCTGAATGGATCCAAAAACAAGACCCGTATATATGCTGTCTCCAGGAGACCCACTTCAGACCTAGGGACACATACAGACTGAAAGTGAGGGGATGGAAAAAGATATTCCATGCAAATGGAAATCAGAAGAAAGCTGGAGTAGCAATTCTCATATCAGACAAAATAGACTTTAAAATAAAGACTATTACACGAGACAAAGAAGGACACTACATAATGATCAAGGGATCAATCCAAGAAGAAGGTATAACAACTGTAAATATTTATGCACCCAACATAGGAGCACCTCAATACATAAGGCAAATGCTAACAGCCATAAAAGGGGAAATTGACAGTAACACAATCATAGTAGGGCACTTTAACTCCCCACTTTCACCAATGGACAGATCATCCAAAATGAAAATAAATAAGGAAACACAAGCTTTAAATGATACATTAAACAAGATGGACTTAATTGATATTTATAGGACTTTCCATCCAAAAACAACAGAATACACTTTCTTCTCAAGTGCTCATGGAATATTCTCCAGGATAGATCATATCTTGGGTTACAAATCAAGCCTTGGTAAATTTAAGAAAATTGAAATCGTATCAAGTATCTTTTCTGACCACAATGCTATGAGACTAGATATCAATTACAGGGAAAAAATCTATAAAAAATACAAACACATGGAGGCTAAACAATACACTACTTAATAACCAAGATATCACTGAAGAAATCAAAGAGGAAATCAAAAAATACCTAGAAACAAATGACAATGAAAACATGACAACCCAAAACCTATGGGATGCAGCAAAAGCAGTTCTAAGAGGGAAGTTTATAGCAATACAAGCCTACATCAAGAAACAAGAAAAATCTCAAATAAACAACCTAAGCTTACACCTAAAGCAATTAGAGAAAGAAGAACAAAAAAACCCCTAAGTTAGCAGAAGGAAAGAAATCATAAAGATCAGATCAGAAATAAATGAAAAAGAAATGAAGGACACAATAGCAAAGACCAATAAAATTAAAAGCTGGTTCTTTGAGAAGATAAACAAAATTGGTAAACCATTGCCCAGACTCATCAAGAAAAAAAGGGAGAAGACTCAAATCAATAGAATTAGGAACGAAAAAGGAGAAGTAACAACTGACTCTGCAGAAATACAAAGGATCATGAGAGATTACTACAAGCAACTATATGCCAATAAAATGGACAACCTGGAAGAAATGGACAAATTCTTAGAAGAGCACAACCTTGCGAGACTGAACCAGGAAGAAATAGAAAATATAAACAGACCAATCACAAGCACTGAAATTGAAACTGTGATTAAAACCCTTCCAACAAACAAAAGCCCAGGACCAGATGGCTTCACAGGCGAATTCTCTCAAACATTTAGAGAAGAGCTAACACCTATCCTTCTCAATCTCTTCCAAAATATAGCAGAGGGAGGAACACTCCCAAACTCATTCTACGAGGCCACCACCACCCTGATACCAAAACCAGACAAAGATGTCACAAAGAAAGAAAACTATAGGCCAATATCACTGATAAACATAGATGCAAAAATCTTCAACAAAATACTAGCAAACAGAATCTAAAAAAAAAAAGTTCATGAAGAACCTAGGGGCAGGTTGGGAATAAAGATGCAGACCTAGTAGAGAATGGACTTGACGATACAGGGAGGGGGAAGGGTAAGCTGGGACAAAGTGAGAGAGTGGCACGTACATATATACACTACTAAATGTAAAATAGATAGCTAGTGGGAAGCAGCCGCGTAGCACAGGAAGATCAGCTGGGTGCTTTGTGACCACCTAGATGGGTGGGATAGGGAGGGTGGAAGGGAGGGAGACACAAGAGGGAAGAGATATGGGGATATATATATATATATGTATAGATGATTCACTTTGTTATAAAGCAGAAACTAACACACCATTGTAAAGCAATTATACTCCAGTAAAGATGTTAAAAAAATAAAATAAAATAAAAATAAAAACCTAAAAGTACAGCTACCATATGATCCAGGATTCCACTCCTGGGCATATATCCAGAAAAGATGAAAAGTCTAATTTGAAAAGATACATGCACCCCAATGTTCATAGCAGCACTTTTTACAACAGCCAAGACATGGAAACAACCTAGGTGTCCATTAACAGATTATTAGTTTAAGAAGATGTGGTATGTTTATACAGTGGAATATTAGCCACAAAAAAGAATGAAATATTGCCATTTGCAGCAACATGGATGGACCTAGAGAATATCATACTAAATGAAGCAATTCAGACAAAGACAAATACTATATGATATCACTTATATGTGGAATCTAAAAAGTAATACAAATGAATACATATATAAAACAGAAACAGACTCACAGATATAGAAAACAAACTTATGGTTACCAAAGGGGACAGGGAGGGAGGGGGAGGGATAAATTAGGAGTTTGGAATTAACAGATACAAACTACTATACATAAAATAGATAAGCAACAAGGATTTACTGTATAACACAGGGAACTATATTCAATATATTGTAATAACCTATAATGGAAAATAATCTGAAAAAAATATATATATAACTGAATCACTTTGCTGTACACCTGAAACTAACATGACATTGTAAATCAACTAGACTTCAATTAAGAAAAAAAAGATATTGGTATTTTTTAGAGCAGGCTGGCTGAAAGTGACATCTTTTTTAACCATTAACTCCACAGACTCTCTATGAAGGCTCACTATGGCACCTTCACTTTCTGCCCCTGACATGTGATTTTGTAGATGTGGTGCCTGTGAGTCCATGGGTTGGCATCACCCAGACCTGGGTTTGGGTCCAAGCCATCCATTGGTCAGCTGTGTAATCTTGGCTTCATGACTTAATCTCTCTCAGCTTCCCTTTCCTCATCTATAATACTAATCTGAGGAAAATAACAGTTCTGTACCTACCTGGTGGGCCTGGTCGGGAATTTAGTGAGATGATATGTACTATAGTGCCTTGCATAAGTGCTAAAAAATTTTTTTAATAAATATTTTATTTAATATTTATTTAATAAGTAAAAGCTTCCATAATATTATTTTCATCATTGTTACTCATCTCCTTATACATATATATATATTCTTGATTCTTCAAGAACCATTTTTTCCCCTTCTCTTCTTACCCTCCACATTATTCTAAATAGAACTTAAGGCAAATTTCAGCAGGTTGATGAGAAAAATAAAGGGAAAAATGAAGATGTGAACATAAAACAGAGGCAGTGAAGAGACTGATATAGAAATGGACATCCTCACTTTGGTGGGTCACAGGATTGACCCTGAGCTTCCTAGCAACCAATGAGAAAAGGGAAACTAGATCAATTAAATAGTTCAACATTGTGTCCATGAAATAAAATAAGCTAATGACTCAGGAAAAACACTCTGGGCAGGATTTTTTCCTTCTCAATGTACTTCTTCCTTGACTTTGTGGTTCATTTTGCTTAAGGGAAGCCCATTTATGGAAAAGTGTCTGAATATGACATAGGTTCTAACACTTAGTAGAGGCCCACCCCTGACTATCTTCAGCTGATCCAATAGAGAAGACCTAGTTCCTGGCCCAGAGAACTAATCTTGCAATAGGCCTGTGTTTCTGAAACCAAAAGTGTCACATGCAGATAATAAACAAGATATGTGCACACTGCGGTGAGGTTGTTTTGTAGCAACCCGTTTCCTCTCTTTTGCAACTTCAGGTTCAATGAAATTCAACGTAAACATGAGTCATGGAGACCCAGTTCTCAGACTGATATGATTTATGTCTGGGTCCTAAGTTAATTTGAATTTCCACTTCCACCTCTTGGAGAGCTTATCTAACTGAACAATTGGCAAAGCTTTATTGAGCACGTCTTACGTGCAAGGCGCCTGCACTGGGCCCTGCCTGGGAATCCAGGCTTCCAGTAAAGAGGTCAAGGAGGAAGTGCAGGTAATCAAGGCTTTGGGAACTCAGAAGAGGGAGCTTGCAAACTCAGGGAGCTGGAGAGGCCTGGAAACTCCTTGGAGGAGGTGGGACTAGAAGGATGAGAAGGGGCAGGGGAAAAAAGAAAGCATGGGTGATGATGAGGACCCAGGCTAGGCTGGTCCAGTGATGCTCAGGCACGAGGAGGAGGCTCGCCTACATGGAGTGGAGGTCCATGAATGGGGAAAGGGGAAGAGAGTGTGGATGTCAGGCTGCTCTGTGCAGCCAAGCCTGCTGGAGCTGCTCCCTGAGCCCCCCACCATCATC
This sequence comes from Eschrichtius robustus, assembly GCF_028021215.1. NCBI lineage: Eukaryota > Metazoa > Chordata > Mammalia > Artiodactyla > Eschrichtiidae > Eschrichtius > Eschrichtius robustus. The sequence continues at coordinate 74,452,510 of NC_090830.1, forward strand.
CACCTAGCACAGGGGAGAGGGAAACACATACTTGTTCCTCATGACAACCCCCCAGAGGATCTTCGGGAGCAATCTAATATGGGACTTTCTGAAACAATTTGTTACTTGGGGGTTTATGGACTTTTTAAAGTACATGGTCTCACAGCCACATGTAAATCAAGGAAGTTAGAACACACCCTCTCACCATATACAAAACTAAACTCAAAATGGCTTAAAGACTTAAACATAAGTCATGACACAATAGAACTCCTAGAAGAGAGCATAGGCAAAACATTCTGTGACGTAAATCGTACCAATGTTTTCTTAGGTCAGTCTCCCAAAGCAAAAGAAATAAAACCAAAAATAAACACATGGGGGGCTTCCCTGGTGGCACAGTGGTTAAGCATCTGCCTGCCAATGCAGGGGACATGGGTTCGAGCCCTGGTCCGTGAAGATCCCACATGCTGCGGAGCAACTAAGCCCGTGCGCCACAACTACTGAGCCTGCGCTCTAGAACCCGTGAACCACAACTACTGAAGCCTGCACACCACAACTACTGAAGCCTGCGCGCCTATAGCCCATGCTCTGCAACAAGAGAAGACACTGCAATGAGAAGCCCGCACACCGCAACGAAGAGTAGCCCCCACTCGCGGCAACTAGAGAAAGCCCGCGCGCAGAAACAAAGACACAATGCAGCCAAAAATAAATGTTAAATAAATTTTTAAAAATTAAAAAAAAAAACACATGGGACCTAATCAAACTTATAAGCTTTTGCACAGCATAGGAAGCCATAAACAAAATGAAAAGACAAGCTACAGAATGGGAGAAAATATTTGCAAATGATGTGACCAATGAGGGCTTAATTTCCAAAATATACAAACAGCTCATACAACTCAACAACAAAAAAATGAACAACCCAATTGAAAAATGGGCACAAGACCTTAATAGACATTTCTCCAAAGAAGAAATGCAGATGGCCAATAGGCATATGAAAAGATGCTCAACATGGCTAATTATTAGAAATGCAAATCAAAACTACAATGAGGTACCACCTCATACTGATCAGAATGGCCATAATTAAAAAGTCTACAAATAACAAATGCTGGAGAGGGTGTGAAGAAAAGGGAACCCTCCTACACTGTTGGTGGGAATGTAAATTCGTGCAGCCACTATGGAGAACAGTATGAAGGTTCCTCAGAAAACTAAAACTCGAATTACCATATGATCCAGCAATTGCACTCCTGGGCATATATCCAGACAAAACTGTAGTTCAAAAAGATACATGCACCTCTATCTTTATTCACAATAGCCAAGACATGGAAACAACCTAAATGTCCACTGACAGATGAATGGATAAAGAAGATGTGGTACATATATGCAGTGGTATACTACTCAGCCATAAAAAAGAATGAAATGATGCCATTTTCAGCAACACGGATGGAACTAGAGATTATCATACTAAGTGAAGTTAAGTCAGAAAGAGAAAGACAAATACCATATGATATCACTTACATGTGGAATCTAAAATATGGCACAAATGAACTTATCTATGAAACAAACAGAACCATGGACATAGAGAACAGACTGGTGGTCGCCAATGGGGAGGGGGCTGGGGGAGGGATGGAGTGGGAGGTTGGGGTGAGCAGATACAAGCTTTTATATATAGAATGGATAAACAAGGTCCTACTGTATAGCACAGGGAACTATATTCAATATCCTATGATAAAACCATAATGGAAAAGAATATTTTAAAAAAGAATGTACATATATGTAAAACTGAATCACTTTGCTGTACAGCAGAAATTAACACAACATTGTAAATCAACTATATTTCAATTTAAAAGAAAGTACATGGCCTCAAAGGAAAAAGAAAAAAAAAAAAACACCTTGTCTCTGAGTGTGGCTGAGGATCAACATTAACATTTCTGTTGATGGAAATTGCAGGATCCTAGACACCGACTTTATGGGAAATCTGTAGTGTCACTTTGGATCATGTCAAGACTCTGAAATTGGTTGCAGGAATATTCTTTTTCCATTGGGGGAGGGGATGGAAATAACTATGATTATCTTTATTTGGGCATCTTGGGAAGAAATTAAGGAAGTGTCTTGACCCTCAATGTGCTGGTGTCTGAAACATTTGGTTCTTCTTCAAGCCACTAGAGCACATTTTTGAAAGAAAGTTCCCAGTTAGATGGGGTTGGGGGAGTGCTGGGCTCAGGAGGCCGCATCTGCAGAGCTCTTACAGTGGCTAAAGATTTAATCTCATATTATCTCTATTCTGCATGTAAGGAAATGGAGACTCAGAGAAGTTAAAACAAAAACTTGCCCAAAGTCATCGAGCTAGAAAGTGGCAGGAGTCCAACTTCAAACTTCAGGCCACTGCAAAGCCCAGCCCTCACTCTGGCACCTTCCTTAGGAAAAAGAAACAAATCGAAAGGCAACCACAAATGGAATCACTAGGCGAACTCTATCAGTAGAGGATTCCTGGGCCCTTTTCCCAGAGATTTGGATGTAATGAGTCTGGGGCCCAGGCACCTACAATTTCAACACCCCCACGTGATTCTGATGACCAGCCAGATTTGGGGACCCTCACTGTCTAAGAGCCTTCACTGTAGGTCTGCCCTGGGTGGCGGGTGAAGTGTCACTACTGGGAGCCTCCCTCCGAGCGGCAGGGTGGAGACTCACAGACGATGGACTCTTGACGAGGAAGATGGTGCAAGAACAAAAAAAGAGGAAGATGTTTTTTCTGTGGAAACTTGTGTGAGAAGGAAGATGAGCACAGAAGAATGCGTCACACTTGTAGGCGCAAGAAGCTGTGGAAACTACTGCTTGCTGACTTCAGCTCCAACCTCCACCCCACTGCTGGTATCACACGAAGAATCTGAGCTGCCCTCCAGGGCTGGGGGCAGAGGCGTGGGGAAGGAAAACAGGCCCCAGGCATGGCTTCTAGTCTGCGCCGTGCTCCCCCACAGCTCGTCCACAGACTCCTGTGCTGAAAAATGAAGGCGTTGGACTCTGTCCTCAGCCTGTAAATCTGTACCCACTATGGGAGTTCTTAACCTTTTGGGGGACCTCCTTTGAAAATCTAATAAAACTAACTCCTGAGGAAAAAGCACATGTACTCAAATTTTGGTTAGCAATTTCAGGGAAATTAATGGACTTCCCAAAGCTCATTCATGAAGCCCTAGGGGTACATGGCCCCCCCATTAAGCCCCGCCAGTCTGTCTGGTGCCTCTATGACTGCATTGTCCAGTGCGGCAACCTCTAGCCACACGTGGCCACTGAGAGCTTGAAATGTGGATGGTCTGAATAGAGCAGTGCTGTGAGTGCAAAGTGCACACTGAATTCTGAAGACTTCGTATGAAAAAAGAATGAAAATGTCTCAATAATTTTTATATTAAGTATATATTAAAAGAGAAGTTGTATATTTGGGGTTAAATAAAGTATTTTATTAACATTAATTTTGCCTGTTTCTTTTTACCTTTTAAAAGTGTAGCTAGAACATTTGAAATGACATCCGTGACTGTCATGTGTCTATCGGGCAGCGCTGCCCTGTGATGCCATCCTGTTGGCAGGGACTCCCTGCCCTTTTCGCTCAGTCAGCATGTACCCTTCACAATGTATGCTTGCTTCACTGCAACCCATCACTTCCTCTTTCTAGAAGATGCAGTTACAAGACTGGACAGGGAAATCTTTGCAACACAAGCTGTAAGTCATGTCTTCCCAACTAGATAGAAAGCTCCTTGAGGGGAGGGGCATGTGTCTAGTTCTCCCCAGGGATGGGAACCCAGCAAATAGAGTGACCTATCTTTGGCCATTTAAGAGACAAGAGTTCCAGGTAACATTGATGTGTTACTTCCTAGGGCTGCCCTAACAAAACACCACAAGCAGAATGGCTTAAAACAGAAATGTATTCTTTCACAGTCCTAGAGACCAGAAGTCAGAAATCAGGTGTCAGCAGGGTCATGTTCCCTTGGAAGGCTCTAGGGGAGGATTTTCTTTCTCTTTTCCTAGCATCTGGTGGTGGCCAGCAATCCTTGGCTTGTAGATACATCACTCCAATCTCTGCCACTGTGGTCCTATGGCCTTCTCCCTCTGTCTCACATCTTCCTCCTTCTATGTCCAAACTGTACTCTTCTCATAAGGACAACTGGATTCTCCAGTATGACCTCATTTTAACTAAATTTCATCTGCAAAGACCCTATTTTCAAGCAAGGTCACATTCTGAGGTTCCAGTGGACATGAATTTTGGGGACACACTATTCAACCCAGTAAAATTGGTGAGTATCATTTGTGGGAAAGATATTTCCAAAGAATCTGGTTAGTGATCAGGTATTTTTCCCCAGCATCTTCTAACCCCAAGAAAGGGCATATCACAGACAAAACTATAATTCAGAAAGATACATGCAACCCTATGCTCGTAGCAGCACTATTTACAATAGCCAAGACATGGAAACAACCTAAATGTCCATTGACAGATGAATGGATAAAGATGTAGTATATATACAATGGAATATTACTCAGCCATCAAAAAGAATGAAATAATGCCATTTGCAGTAACATGGGTTGACCTAGAGATTATTATACTAAGCAAAATAAGTCAAAAAGAGAAAGACAAATACCATATAATATCACTTATATGTAGAATCTAAAATATGACACAAATCAATATATCTATGAAACAAAAACAAACTCACAAATATAGAGAACAGACTTGTGGTTGTCAAGGGGGAGAAGGGGTAAGAGAGGGAAAGATTGGGAGTTTGGGATTAGCAGAGGGAAACTATTATATATAGGTTGGATAAACAACAAGGTCCTACTATATAGCCTGTGCTATACAGTAGGACCTCGTTGTTTATCCATTTATATTCAATATCCTGTGACAAACCATAATGGAAAAGAATATATGAAATTAAGAAAACACTCCCATTTACCATTGCAACAAAAAGAATAAAATATCGAGGAATAAACCTACGTAAGGGGACAAAAGGCCTGTATGCAGAAAATTATAAGACACTGATGAAAGAAATGAAAGATGATACAAACAGATGGAGAGGTAGAATCAACATTGTGAAAATGACTCTACTACCCAAAGCAATCTACAGATTCAATGCAATCCTTATCAAACTACCACTGGCATTTTTCACAGAACTAGAACAAAAAATTTCACAATTTGTATGGAAACACAAAAGACCCCGAATAGCCAAAGCAATCTTGAGAAAGAAAAATGGAGCTGGAAGAATCAGGCTCCCTGACTTCAGACTATACTACAAAGCTACAGTAATCAAGACAGTATGGTACTGGTACAAAAACAGAAATATAGATCAATGGAACAGGATAGAAAGCCCAGAGATAAACCCACGCACATATGGTCACCTTATCTTTGATAAAGGAGGCAAGAATATACAGTGGAGAAAAGACAGCCTCTTCAATAAGTGGTGCTGGGAAAACTGGACAGCTACATGTAAAAGAATGAAATTAGAACACTCCCTAGCACCATACACAAGAATAAACTCAAAATGGATTTGAGACCTAAATGTAAGACCGGACACTATCAAACTCTTAGAGGAAAACATAGGAAGAACACTCTTTAACATAAATCACAACAAGATCTTTTTTGATTCATCTCCTAGAGTAATGGAAATAAAAACAAAAATAAACAAATGGGACCTAATGAAACTTAAAATCTTTTGCACAGCAAAGGAAACCATAGACAAGACAAAAAGACAACCCTCAGAATGGGAGAAAATATTTGCAAACGAAGCAACTGACAAAGGATTAATCTCCAAAATATATGAACAGCTCATGCAGCTCAATATTAAAAAAACAAACAACCCAATCCAAAAATGGGCAGAAGACCTAAATAGACATTTCTCCAAAGAAGACATACAGATGGCCAAGAAGCACATGAAAAGCTGCTCAACATGACTAATTATTAGAGAAATGCAAATCAAAACTACAATGAGGTATCACCTCACACTAGTTAGAATGGGCATCATCAGAAAATCTACAAACAACAAATGCTGGAGAAGGTGTGGAGAAAAGGGAACCCTCTTGCACTGTTGGTGGGAATGTAAATTGATACAGCCACTATGGAGAACAGTATGGAGGTTCCTTACAAAACTAAAAATAAAATTACCATATGATCCAGCAATCCCACTACTGGGCATATACCCAGAGAAAACCATAATTCAAAAAGAGTCATGTACCACAATGTTCATTGCAGCTCTATTTACAATAGCCAGGACATGGAAGCAACCTAAGTGTCCATCGACAGATGAATGGATAAAGAAGATGTGGCACATATATACAATGGAATATTACTCAGCCATAAAAAGAAATGAAATTGAGTTATCTGTAGTGAGGTGGATGGACCTAGAGTCTGTCCTACAGAGTGAAGTAAGTCAGAAAGAGAAAAACAAATACTGTATGCTAACACATATATATATGGAATCTAAAAAAAAAAAAAAAAAAAGAAAAGGGTCATGAAGAACCTAGGGGCAAGACGGGAATAAAGACACAGACCTACTAAAGAATGGACCTGAGGATACGGGGAGGGGGAAGGGTAAGCTGGGACAAAGTGAGAGAGTGGCATGGACATATATACACTACCAAATGTAAAATACATAGCTAGTGGGAAGCAGCTGCATAGCAGAGGGAGATCAGCTTGGTGCTTTGTGACCACCTAGAGAGGTGGGATAGGGAGGGTGGGAGGGAGGGAGACGCAAGAGGGAGGAGATATGGGGACATACGTATATGTATAACTGATTCACTTTGTTATAAAGCAGAAACTAACACACCATTGTAAAGCAACTATACTCCAATAAAGATGTTTAAAAAAAAAAAAAAGAACATATATATATGTATAACTGAGTCACTTTGCTGTACAGAAGAAATCAACACAACATTGTAAATCAACTATACTTCAATAAAACTTTTAAAAATTAAGAAAAAAAAGGGCAGAACAGAGTATTTAGTGCATGGAAGGCACTGGTCTAGACTCTAGGGACACAATGATGGACATGACACAGTCTTTGCCCCATGGAACCCACCTTCTAGTGATGGAGACAAACAATCAATACATCCATACAAGGACTTCCCTGGTGGTGCAGTGGTTAAGAATCCGCCTGCCAATGCAGGGGCCACAGGTTTGATCCCTGGTCTGGGAAGATCCCACATGCCGCAGAGCAACTAAGCCCGTGTGCCACGACTACTGAGCCTGTGCTCTAGAGCCCGCGAGCCACAACTACTGAAGCCCGTGTGCCTAGAGCCTGTGCTCCGCAACAAGAGAAGCCACCGCAATGAGAAGTCCGTGCACCGCAACGAAGAGTAGCCCCCACTCGCCACAACTAGAGAAAGCCCACACGCAGCAACGAAGACCCAAAGGAGCCCAAAATTAATTAATTAATTAAAAAAAAACACATCGGTACATAATATCATGTCAGGTTGTGGTAAGCAAGATAGAGGGGTAGAGAATAACAGGGTGATAGAGGTGCTGGGCTATTTCTGATAGGATGGGATGGGCAGGGAAGACCACTCTGAGGCGACATTTGAGAGAAGAACTGAGGTGACAGTAAGTCACAGAAGTACCTAGGGGCAGAGATTCAGGGAAGAGACAAGAGCAAGTGCAGATTCCCTGAAACAGGACTGTGTTTGATGAGTTCAAGGAACACAGGGCGAGCAAAGGTGATGTGGGTTGGCCACGAAGGTGCCAGGGCCAGGATGGAGCAGTGAGAAGGCCTGGGCTGGGGGCCTGGCATCTGGACCCTCCGTCCAGAGCTGCTGGACTTGGGTGGGGCTGGCAGTGGGGAGGGGCCTTCCAAGGCCTCTGGCTCAAGTGTTTCACTTCCTCCAGCCCCACTTCCCCCATTGTTTGGCTGGGGTGGAGGTTGGTTATCCCTGGATCTCACTGAATCAGTGCAATGCCATTGTCATATTGTTTTTTCCAGACAATAAAAACGGAATTGGGTCTTTTCTTTGCTACGTGCTCTTGAAGCTCAAGGTCCTAAAACCCTTTCTTCTATTTCTTCCTTGCTTCCCCCAGGGATTGGCCTGAGGCGTTTCACTCTGTGTCTCCATGGTTTGAGGCTGGCTTCTGCTTTTCTCTGGAAGGAGGCAAGTAGCCCCCAGGCTCCTGCACAGGTGGGCTCTCCACCTATCTCACTCCTCCACCTCCTTTGAATCTTCACTCGATGCCATCTTCTCAGGCGAGCCCCTTGAATTATTTAAGAAGTGTGCATCCCACTGCAAACTGCCTGTCCTCTTTGCTTTGTTCATTTCCCCCATAGCACACTGCGCAATTTCCCTGAGCGTGATGTGTCGTTTAGTGCCTCCCCCCACGCCCCACCCCCATCCTGCTAAACCGTAAACTCCATGAGGGCAAAGATCAGCACATTTTCTTCACTGATATAGACCAAGCACCTGGTAGAGTGCCTGGCCCATGGTAGGTATTCAAATATTTTGGATTGAAATGAATAAACAAGTGAATGTGCTGTGGAAAAGAATCTTTAATGGCTGAATTAGAAGAGCCCAGAATAATTACTCCCTTGTACATTCCCCTACAAGGGAAATGAGATGCAGAGAATAGGAAGGAATTCTTTAGGATACTTCCAGAGTGTGCCAGGCTTGGCGCCAGAAGCAGAGAGGCAGCGGGGAGTAGAGCTGGATGCAGAGCCTGCCCTCAGGGGTTCACATTCCAACTGGGGTGGCTAGGTCCCCTCCTTGTACAACTCCAGGGAGCACCATTTTCATAGAACACCATATAAGTGGTACCCCTGGAGTTCTTTCAATATAGTTGCCTGGGGGTGAGGTAGGTGGGAGAGGCTGGGGATGGACCATGTTATAGGGCTCACAAGAAAGAGGGGACACAATTGTGCAGGATGTGACAGCTCAGAGGGAGGGCCCAGCCCAAGAGCATCACCAGTCCAAGGCCAGGAGGAGCACGGGTCAAGGATGGACTCTATGGTGTTCTCTGTGCCCAGCACAAGGCCTAGCCAGGGCCAGCACCCAGTAGCTGAAGGCTTGATGAGTGGGCAGTGATGCCCAGGCTCCAGTCTCGCTCCTGTGCCTGGCCCCCTAACCCAGTGGGGCTCACTCCCCTTGATTTTGTTCCTCTAGCTGGTGACTCTTCACTCTGGCTGCATGAAGAATCTGAGTTTAAAAAAAAAACACACCGGATGCTGGGGTGCCCTCCTCAGGGATTCCAATTCAAGTGGTCAGGATGGGGCAAGGTATCACCTCACCAGGTGATTCTAATATGTAACCAGTTTGAGAACCACTGCCCTAGAAGTCCCACTATTGTCTCAGTACTGTGGAAGGATCCAGGTTAAAGATTCTTAACCCTGTAGCTCCACAAACAGAATTCCAAGGAGTCTGTGGACCTGAATGGAAGTAAATCACACCTTAATTTTCACCAACCACTAACTGGAATTGAGCATTTCTTTCACTTTGGATGTGGGTGTCAAACAATAGTGTCAACTGTGCCTGTCACTTTGTCACCTATAGAAGTCACAAATACTGTCATATCACTTTATGGTTGTTGAGGGTATCTTGAAATATCATTTAAGTTCATCCCTACTTCAAAAATAAGGTAAGTATTACACTTGCCTTAGACTTTGTTATTTAATGCACCAATATAGATGCACATGTAACACTATGTCACAAGTTTTGAAATATTCTCATTACTGGTATTTAATTTGACCATTTCCATTGAAATTCTATGTATATTATATGCATTTTAAAACAGTTTTCTGAGAGGGGGGTCCATAGGCTCCCCCAGATGGCCAGAGGGATCCTTGATCAAGGCAAAGATGTACCTTCAGAGGAGGGTCCCTGCTGACCCCAGAGGAGAAGACAAGTGGCATGTAGTAGAAACAATAACTTGATCTCTTGTCCTGTGGCCTTCCGGCAAAAGTCACACCATTCGTGGTCAGGGCTATCTGACCTGCCCTTGGGTTGGGCGCCCTGGCTCATTCACCCCCATGTCCCATCTCTTGGCAAAAGTGCCCCTTCACCCCCCTTGGCAGCCCTGGAGGAGGCCCGCCTGTTGATGCCAGGCTGAGGCTGCCCTTTCTGCCGCATCAGCCCGCTGGGGAGGGGGCAACCCAGACAGCGAGGAAACGAGAAGAGCTTGGACTGGAAGAGAGCACTTGTTCCCTGAGCCTTGGCTAGTGCATGTTGACCACTGGCTCCTTGCTGCCTTCTCACCACTCCTTCTTACCGCTATTATTAGTGTAATAATCTGCCAGAGGGAGGAAAGGGGAGACCCATTGATTTAGAGCCCTTCTTCAATTTAGCAGACGCAGGGCATCCAAGCCTGACCCAGACATAGTCCCTGCCCTCAGGAGCTCAGAGTCTGGCAAGGGAATCAGAGCAAAGAATTCAGAGTAGGAAGAGATTAAAACCTTATAAGGTTTGCAGGCAAAGGCTGGTATAGGTGTGTAGAACAAATCAGAAAAACTAAATTAATTTTAAATGGTGCTGCAGGGCTGTTGGTGGGTTGCTCAGTGGAGCCAAGGAGGTTTAGTGGAAATGAGAAGTAGAGGCGCAGGCAAGAGCTGGAAAGAGGAGTCTGGGCCCACTTCCTGGGCTGCTCAGCTCGTGCTGAGAAGACACCATTTCCAGGCAGCCTGTATGCAAAGGCCTGTGGCCTACTTTCCATTCAGATTTCAGCGACCTCGAACGCTCCAGGTCACCATGGTTTGGTTCTTGTTAAAATCCTGCACATTTTCTCTGCTTGAGGAGGAAAGTCTTGGATGAGGAGAGGCTAGAGTGTTAGCTGCCCAGCTCACAGCAGTGTCCCTGGGGCCCATCCCCCGCCCCATGGACATGCACACTGGGGATGGCATGCACACTGGTGACCAGTCGGTGAGAGGTGGCAGTTTCACCACATGGGAACTTGACTTCTTGGCTCCACAGTCAAAAACAAGGCATTGTGAAACCACAAGAATAGTAGTTGTTGGTGGCAGGCAGCCTGGAGGGGGGTCAGAGAGCTCGGGGCAGACGTCTGAGCTGGGAGTGGGAGGTCACTGAGATAAGAGCCTGCATAAAACCCTGTCAAATGGCATGGCCAGGAAATGGCCCCCATGGGGCTCAGAGCCAGAGAACAGGGCCCCCAGACATGACCTTCATCCTCAGGGGGTTAGGGAATTATTTTAGCCCCTGGTGAAAGTTACAGACACTTCTCTGCAGGAGAATGCATGTGCACCATGGAAATCTGCACAGCATTCAGAGGTTCTCAACCAAAGGGTGGAAACCCCGTGTTTGCAGGAGAAAGACATAAAGCCAGAGGTGTGGAATGAATTCCCCACGACCCATCACACGGCTGGTGGCAGAGCCAGGGCCCCAGGTCTGATGCCCTTTCCCCTCCCTACACTGTCTCCTTTGGAGGGGAACTGGGATGGAGATCGGGCCACACTTCTGGTTCCACACCACACCCAGGAGGCTACTTGGTAGAAATACACACAGGATATCATGGGCACCAAAGGTGGCAGAGGCCTCTAGTTCTCCCAGTTCTCACCCTCCCTCTGAATACTTGACTTCACTGCAAAAGACCAACAGGTTTTCTCCCTAAGGCATAACCTGGGAATGTTATAAAGAGTCTTCTAGCCTCTTCTGTAGTCAATACCTTCCTCCTCAAGCAGAGAAAGTTTTCAGAATTTTAACAAGAACCAAACAACGGTGACCCCACAGTGTCCTCTTTGCTGAAAACTGGGAGGAAAGTGGGCCAAAGCCTTCACGCCAGGGCTGCCTGGAAGTGGTGTCTTCTCAGCATGAGCTAAGCAGTGCAGGACAGACCCCCTCCCCACACACCCTCCTTGGCAATGGTGGAGGGGCTGCTGGTGACAAAAGGAACCTGCAGAGGATTGCCCACAATCTCTCAACTGCCTCTACCTACAAACAAGGAGGAAAGGGTAGGGAATGTGCTTCTAGGGAGCTAATCCCTCCCAGAGTTGGGGCTGATCCTCAAAGGGCTCAAGAGTGATTCAGGCTACAGGTATCTGAGGCTGGGGTTCGAGAGGGCTATGCCCAGAGGTCCTAGATTTTCTGAGTCAGTGTTCATTTCAGATTTGCTATTTCCTTTCAGCTGTTGTGTCCTGGTTATTGGTTCAGAAAACACGTCATTATAAAGGGGCTAGGGCAAAGTCCTGGGGTGTCTGCCGTGGGCAGGGCTCAGTGGTATCCGTAGGAGTGAGTGGATTCGAGAGTTCTGTCCCCAGCATTCACTCTCTGGGTCTGATTGCCTTCTGTTTAATTTCAGTTCAGCGTGGACCAGTTCATTCCTCTTCTCTGCTTTCTCTCTTCCTTCTCTCTCTTTTCTTCTGTGTTGCCTAATTTTAGCCACGACCAAAGGGAAGTCACCTCCCTCTTCTTGCCTCCAACCATCAATTTTTTATTTCACGGTCAAATTTGACCAATTTGGGGCAAAATATAGACTGATTAGTGAAGAATCTATCTTAGAGAATATTTGAAAAGGGGACTCTAGATAAGAATGGTCTATAATTGGCATGTCCCTTGACTAGTCTGGAGCCTTAAGAGAGTTTATTCTCTTTAGCTTTTCTTAAATCATTAAGAACCCCCCCAACGCTGGATCTCATTTGCATAATTTATTTGCTCTCTCTCTCAGGAGTTTACTAAGTGAAAGTAGATTTCAGGTCCACCCCTGCCAAAATGAGTGAGATTTCTCTGAGTTCCGAATTTTATTTGGGGGCTCCTTCTGTACAAAATTCTCCTGGTTTGTAAGTGCCTTTGAATACAAAACGGACATGAAGGAGAAGCTGCCACGGCCCCTTTTCAACACCCCAGGAAGCTCAGGTACCATAATGAGACTTGCAGAGATGATAAACCTCCCCACATAGCTGCTGCTTCTTGGAATTGCCACAGAAAAAAATTGGAAAGTCACTTAAAAAAAATATATATATATATATATACATATATATATATATATATATACACACACACACACATATGACTTTTATTTTTGGAGTCTTGCTCATTGCAATAGAAAAATTCTGTGACCACTTTTGATACAAATAAGCAGCTCATCCTTAATGAAGCCCACATGAAGAAAAGATACTTTTCAAAGGCAAACATATTATTCCTTGCATGCTTCTGAAGACTAACTATGAAAAAAAAAGATTAAATATGGGACATGAACTGCTGATATGTGGTCACCTTTGAAGGGCACCATCGAGTTGGAGGAATTTTTAATGTCCTCTGTCATAACTCTTAAGTAATGTGTTAAAGTCAATCCAGGAAACTTCCTAGGAACAGAGCACAGTTTAGGAGTTTTAGTATTTCTCGGACTGGTGGGCTGATGATGAGGCATGGCAGTTTGGAAATTACACAATTTCTGCTCACATGCATTTCTTAATAGTTCACTGAATACAGTTAAATGAATACTTTTTGTTCCTGTTGATGCTTCATAAAAATAGCAAAAGAAGCATCTATGAGGTTAGGAGAGGAAAAAAGCCCAAACAGCAAATTCTGTTCCATTCAACCCAACGTATGTGATAGTGATCAGAGGACATCTGTGAGAGCTCATTTTCCTTTTGACCTTGTGTACTTCCTGTACTCAGCTACCTCAGCTGGGCGTGTTGCCCCTGCTAGGCTCCAGCTCCTCTGCAGCACTGCCATGATGAGATTGGCGGCAAGCATGGGCTATGGGTGTCTTCCTGGCACAAGCAAGGCACTTCTGCAGCTCACTACAGATCCACCATGGCTCTGAGAGGCCGCTGCCCCACCAGCATTTCACAGATGAGGAAAGGAGGCTCGGCCACCTGCCCAGGGCAGGCGGCTCTTGGTGGAGGAGCAGAGCTTAGGACCCAGGTCTGTCTGGCTCCAGAGCTTGTGCTCCTGCAGCCCTACCACCCACTCAGTGACTCGGTCTCCATTTGTTTTTCTCACCAAAATTTTTTTTAGCAGTACAGAAGTGAGAATGCCTGGCTTCAAGATGCCCGCAATCTGGTTAAGGAGAAAAGATGGATAAAAAGCATTTCCTTCTCTGTATTATGAGGAACCTGGCCTTCAGGGATTCTAACTGGGGCACCAGACCAAATGAGCTGAACTGCAGGACCCTGGAACAGAGCACTGTGGGAATTCTACTTCATTCTGGCCAGAGCTATCTGTATGGGGCAGTGGTAGGGAAATGCAGTGGGAAACAGAGCAAGTTGGAGGGACTAGAATTTGTACTCCTGAATGATGGGCGAAGTATACAGTATAATAGCAACCTCAACAGCTAGTGTTTATTTGAGGTTTACTAGGGCCAGGTTTTAAGTGCTTTATAGATTTTGATGCATTGAATCCACCTTACACCCCTCAGAGTAGGTACTATTACTCTGTCCATTTTTCATATGAGAAACGGAGGCATAGTGGGTAGGGAACTTGCCCAAGTCCCCCAGCTGGTATGTGGGGAGCAGGGATTTGAACCTGGGATGGCTGGCTCCAAGCCTAAGCTCTTCCTCGCTACTCAAAGAACAGGATAAGATAAGGCATACCCTCTCATAGACTTCACCGTTACTCTTGCCAAAACTGTAATTATTTGCTGTTTTCCCCACTAGACTATATCTCTGAGAAAGCAAGGATTAGGTCTATCTTGCTCTCAGAGGTAATTTCAGTGCATAGACTAGTGACTGGCACATATTGGGACTCAAAAGTTTTGAAGAATGGATGAAATGCTTTGGAAAGAGGATTCTTTTTCACGAGCAACCCTCACCCATCCCCTGGGTCCACCATTCAATGCTGGGGAATATGAGCAAATCACCTCACTTCCTCCCCACCTCAGTTTCCTCATCAGCAAAGTGAGGATGATGACAAAGGTGAAACTTGAGAAGACAGTCTGGCAGTTCCTCAAGAAGTTCAACACATAGTTACCATATGACAGCAATTCTACTCCTGGTATATATCCAAGAGAATCGAAAATACAGTTTATGTCCACACGAAAATTTGTACATGAATATTCATAGCAGCATTACCATAATAGCCAAAAAGTAGGAACAACTCAAATGTCCAACATCAGATGAATGGATAAATGAGGTATATGTATACAATGGAATATCATTCGGCTATTAAAGGGAAAGAAGTACTGATACATGCTACAACATAGGTAAACTTCAAAAAATGATTCTAAGAAGCCAGTCACAGAAGGCCACATATTGTATGATTCCACTTATATGAAAATGTCCAGAATAGACAAATCCACAGAGGCAGAAAGTAGATTAGTGGTTGACAGGGGCTGGGTGGAAGGAGGAAAGGAGAGTGACTGCTAATCGGTATAGGGTTTCTTTTTGGACTGATGCAAATGTTCTGGAATCAGATAGTGGTGACGATACTAAAAAACTACTGAATTTTAAAGAGTGAATATTATGGTATGTGAATTATATCTCAAAAAAATAATGGAAATGAAAACAATATACTAAGTTCTGCATAAATTTAGGTGGGCTATTTTTTATGTTTAGTAGGAACTTGGAAGTCTGAGCATAAATCTCAAAATTTAAGTTTCTGTTTGTTTTTTTGCTTTTGCGTCTGATCTAGTTCAGGTGTTGATATTAAATCGAAAGGCAAGAAGGAGACAGGAAAGATGCAGGTTTTAGACTGGGTTCCGCAGGCCTAATATGGGGGGGATGGTGAAAAGAACACTTGGGCTGGGGACCAGCCAGCTCTAGACTCACTCAGCCTAACATTCCAGAATTCTCGCTGCCCTTTGCCACCATCTCCTCTGCCGCCATCCTTTTACAAGCCACTGTCATCTTGTGTCTGAACTACTGCAATTGCCTCTTAATTGCTTCACTCACTCCAGAAATATTTACTGAACACCTACTACTTTTGTTTGTTTGTTTGTTTTGTCCACACTGAGCAGCTTGTGGGATCTTAGGATCTTAGTTCCCTGACCAGGGATTGAACCCGGGCCCTTGGCAGTGAAAGCAGAGTCCTAACCACTGCACCACCAGGGAATTCCCCTGAACACCTACTAGTGTTGGCACTGTTCAGGTACTGGGGATCGGCAGTGAACAAAACATACAAAAATCCCTGCCCTAAAGCAGCTGACATTTCAGCAGAGACAGACAATAAAAAAATGAATATGCAAATTATTTGATGTGTTAGAAAATGGTAAATACTCTGGAGATAAATAAAGCACAGGATGGAGATGGGGAGTGGTGGGCTGAGGAGTTACAACTTTAAATTTGGAGGTGGGGAAGGCCTCATTGAGAGGATATCATTTGAGCCAAGACTGACAAAGAGGGAGTGAGCCATGAGGCTTTCTGGGGGAAAAGCTCCTAGGCAGAGGGAACAGCCAGTGTGAAGGACTCAGGTAAGAGTAGTCTGGAGTGGTCCTGTTTCTAGAAAAGCAAGGAGGCCAGCAGTGTGGCTGGGGGAAGGGAAGGAAGCAATGAGGTCAAAGAGATAAGGGGAGGGGGAGCCACTAGGGTCTGAAAGGCATCCATTCTTTCCTTTCTGCAAAACCTTCCAGTGGCTTCTAGCTCCTACTCTATAAGCCTCTCAGACCCCAGCGCCCCCTCACTGCTTTGCCAAGTTCTTTCCCACCTCAAGATCTTTTCCCTTGCTGTTCCCTCTGCCTGGAAAGCCCTTTCCACCCCACCCCCCCATCTTCTCCTGGCTGGCTTGTTCTTATCACTCAGGTCTAATCTCAAACATCACTTTTTCTGTGGACCCCATGCAAAGTACCTCCTCCCCCTTTATCCCATTACTGGTTTTATTCTCTTCTTGCTTTCTGATGACCTAAAATGATCTTGCTTGCTTTACATGTGAGTGGTCTGGCTGCTCCTCCAAAAAGGACACACATGAGGTCAGGAACTTCCTTTGCCCCTGAACAATACCTTGGTATCCCTGGAGACTTCCTCCATAGTTATTTATTGAATGGGTGAGAGATTCAATGACTTCATCCTCCTGGGAATTTCTCTGATTAAAGGCGTGGCTTCTGGGTGTCACCATAGCCCCTAAGTTTTCCTGAGGGGCTTATTACTGTCCTATCCAGACAGCCTTTGTCCTAGGGGAAGACTGATTGTACCTTGGGCTGGGGCCATCATTCTTTCCCTCTCTATCTCTCTTAAGAACAGTGCTTTGTGTCTTCCACCTTCTATTCATTCTCAAGTACTTGCAAAGTCACGCATGCTTTCCTCCTCCTAATCTTATTTTAGCTGGCCCTGTCTCTAAGAACTTGGGGGGCTTCTGAAATCACTGATCCCTGAGATTTGGGAGGGCCTCAGGGACCACCTGGCCAAGAGAGTCTAGAGAATTCATGTTACAGATGGGGAAACTGAGGCCTACAGTGAGGAAAGAATATGTCCAGGAGAATTGGTGGAAGAGCTCAGTTGGAAAACATCAGACTAGGAGGTCTAACTCTGTGGATTCATTAAAACCCCTAAAATTATGTAAATAATTTAATGGTTACAGTCATTTTTCTGAAAAGATTGTTCATCGATTGTCTTACGGGGTTGCTGTAGTGGCCTTAGGAGTTAAGAACACTTTGAAGAGCACAGACTCCTTCGAGAAAATTATAACTGGACTCCTTGGGCTGTCATGTTACCATTCCCTAAGTACATAGCAGTGCCAGCTCAGAGTCGACGCTCCAGAACTATCTGTTGAATGAGTGAATGAATGAGTGAATGGATAAGGAGTGAATAGATTAATGGATTGACAAGTGAAACCATCTTCTCCATTGCTCTTTTTACCAAGTCTCAAATGCAAGAAGTTAACCTGAGCCCCAAAAGGACTGAGGACCTAGGATCCCTGTCCCTCTAGGATGATCTCCATGCTGGCTGCATGTCTGTGCTCTCTGGGGCAGGCAGACCTTGAGAAGCAATCTCTGACCCTCCCTTGGATCGGACTGTCTGCTAACCTGAAGATGGTCCTATTGTATGCAAAAGACTCAAGCTCTCCATGTCTGACTTTGCCGGGGATCTAGAAACACAGCCTCTTGCTCAGCTCCAGCCCTTGGCGCTGCAGCTTGGGCAGGGACAAAGACAGGGACAGGAGCCAGAGAGAGGTGAGTGGCTCCAAGTCCAAACTTTCCTGCCTTTTCTGGGTGCGGACTAGGGATTCTATTGGGAGTGGTTGGGTTTGGGACACAATAAGGTTCATTAAAAAAAAATCACCACGCAGATCTTTGTGTTTTAGACCTCAGTCACATTGGCCCAGAAATACCCGGACCAAGGGTCTGGGATCAGCTGAGAAAGGAAGAGTTGGACCCTCAGGCTGGGAAGGCTGAGAGGTGGAGAGTGCGTGGGGGGCTGGGGGCTGCTGACTTGGAGATTTTACTGTTGCTGCCCTGATTCTGAGGACAGCTTGGCAATGACTTTCATTGGGAGCTCTGAGACTTTCCTGCAGCTGCTGTTCTGAGACCAAGAGCAGCTATTGGGAAAGAGCACCAGTCTTGGAGTCTGGAGGCTTGGACCTGAACTTGGCTATTAGAAGCTGAAAAAGTCCGGTCTCTGGAGATGGATCTGGGTTTAAACTCTGGCTCTCTCTTTGCCTGGCGTATGACAGGCAAGTTGCTTCACTTTCTGAGCCTCAGTTTCCTCATCTGTAAGAGGAGGACGCTGGTCCATTTTGATCCCCACCACCCTGTAAGCTCCTTCTCTGGTACGTGGGGACATGCTCAGGAAAAGGGAACTTTTCATGGTCCATTGGATTGCTCTAAGGCACCAGGTGCCCTCGACTGCTCCTGGATTAGGCAGGGCCCTTTCCCTTTGTTTAATGTTGAGGCTCCTGCCTTGTGAGGGGCCTAGGAAAGTGACAAGCTTACTTTGAGGACCCTCCCTTCCTCTTCGTTCCTCATTTTCTTCCCCTTTCCCAGCTGACCCCCACAGCATCATCATCATCATCATCATTATTATTATTATTTTTGACCACGCTGCACGGCTTGCAGGATCTCAGTTCCCCCACCAGGGAACAAACCCGTACCCCCCGCAGTGGAAGGGCCGTGTCCTAACCACTGGACCGTCAGAGAATTCTCCCCACAGCACTATTTTGAGGACACTATTTACCAAATCTTTTTAGACATGGATGGTGAGGAGTTCTGTGCCCGTCACTCCTTTTAATGGCTTCTCCAGGCTCCTTGGTGACCCCAGGGAACAAAGGTAACAATTCAGGGGTACAGGGTAAGCTGGTGGCACAGCAGGAAACAGCTCTACTTCTCATGCCTGGATTCTATAAATACAGCTGGGGATTGATGATTGAGAAAATTAGCGATTACCGGGCAGCCACAGAACTCCCTTCTCGCCTACAATCCCGAGGCTGGGTGCAGGCCTAGAGTGAGGGGGGTTACAGTAGAGATGGAATGATACCAGAGGACGTTTCTCATACCCCACTTATTTCAGAGAAAGCTTTCTGGGTATTTTAAAGCTCCCAGATGATCACAATGTACGGCAAAGTTTGAGAACTAGGAAGCTAGAGTAAGGGAGCTAACAAACACACCTGATCGACATAAACAACAGGGAGAATAGAAAGGCGGCGAATGGGGACAACAGTGGATCAAGGAGCCAAGGAACCTGGCCCTAATCCCGCTTCTCCTCTGGGATGCTGCAGCCTTGGCCAAGGCACAGCCCCCCTCCCCGAGGGGCTCAGCTCCTGACTGGCACGAGGAGGGGCCTGGGCACAAACCTTGGTTAACATCAGAATCACTGGGGAGTTTATGAAAAAGAATACAGGCTCCTAGGGCCTAATTTAGGAGGTCTGAGCCTGGTTCTGGAATCGTGTTTATTTTTCCCCCCAAATTCCTTAGGTGATTCCAGTGTGCAGCCAAGTCTGGGAACCACTAGCTTTAGCTAGCATGCACCAGAATCACTGGAAGGTGTTTCTTAAATACCAATTGCTGGGTCCACCCCCAGAGTTTCTGATTCTGTAGATTTGGATTAGGCCCCCAGAATTCACATTTCTAACAGCTTCCCAGTTGATGCTGATTTTGCTGGTCTGAACCACACCTGGCCCACACCAGACAAGGAGAGTCAAACTTGGCTGGACACTAGAATCACCTTGGAGCTCTTACAACCCTCAGTGCAGAGGCTGCACCAATTAAATCCATCTCTGGGTTGGTACCAGGCATCGGGATTTTCCTTCCAACATTGCATTATGAAAATGTTCAAATATATGGTAAAATTGAAAGAATTCTACAGTGAACAGCCATACACTCACCACCTAGACTCCGCCATGGCCATCCGACTCTGCTTCCTTAATCACCCATCTACCCATTCCCCAAACACAAGTGTTTCTTAAAGCTCCAGTTACCCAATTTCAGCTGAGTTTGAGAACCAGGTGCTAGTTATTTCTGGGCTCTTCCTCTGTAAGTCTCTTTCTGGCTATGCTCTGCAGAATCTCTGCCAAGAAAATAGACATTTAGCAC
Source organism: Eschrichtius robustus (assembly GCF_028021215.1). Taxonomy (NCBI): domain Eukaryota; kingdom Metazoa; phylum Chordata; class Mammalia; order Artiodactyla; family Eschrichtiidae; genus Eschrichtius; species Eschrichtius robustus. The sequence continues at coordinate 74,472,848 of NC_090830.1, forward strand.
CTACCGAGTACGATTAGGGATCTCTTTTCCTTGAGCTGAGTCTGGTGGGAGATTTCTTTTTCTGAAATGTTTTAAAGCCAGAGAAATCCAGGCCAAGGAACCTAGTGTACTTAGTATGTGGCCCTCTATTGGTGGGGAGGGTTCCGCTGTTGTCCCATCACCAGGACCTGACTGGATCTGGATATGACTTGCCTTGGATCCCCTATCTAGTAAAGACTGGGAGGGGATGAAGCTTCCAGAGAGGGCTCCTTTGTCACTGATTCCAGGGTACTGACCAAGCTGTCATTGTGAGATCTATGCCTGCCTCCAAGCTCAAGGCTTTGTAAGGGCAAGTAAACTTTCACAATACGTGATAAGTGCTCTGCCAAATCCCCCAAGATTTCCCAAGTGCTGGAGATGGCCTTTGAGGCCAGCCCTGGAGGGGAAAACAGTTTCTGCTGTGTGGAAGAAGCTTCTAGAAGGGCAGTATCTGACCAGTAACCATTCCTCCTCTCACACCACTGGCCACACAGCTGATCCTGTGGGACCTCAGAGTCTAGAGGAAGAGGGTAAACCCACAAGCACATAAACTTGCCCCAGGCTGCCTGAGGCCTGGAGTTTCCAGCTGGGCTGTGTACCTTTGGTTTTTCTTTTATATCCGTTTCTGGCAGCTGGGTTAGGACGGGGACCAGAGCCTGGGGTTTTATGGGAGAGACAGTCTTGGTGGGGTAGAGTAAGTGAATGTGTGTTCTTTTATTTCCAGAAAAACAGTGCAGGGATTCCCTGGAGGTCCCAGTGGTTAGGACTCCGCGCTTCCACTGCAGGGGGCCCGGTTTCGATCCCTGGTCAGGGAACTAAGATCCATCAAGCCGCACAGCGTGGTCCAAAAAAAACAAAACAAAACAAAACCCAAAATACCAAAACAGTGGACGAGTCAATTAACAAGGAAATCCAAGCCATGGTTCTTCTAGGGCTCCTTTCCTCCCCACTCTGTTTGGAGTGAGAAGTAGAGAGGAGACAGGTCCAGAGAGAGGCCAGCCCATGCTGTAGCTCCGTCATGCTGGCCACAGGCCTGAACTCTGTCTCCCGTGGGTGGGCTAGAAGTCTGGGGTTTCCTGGCTGGTCAATAGGGTTAGGGAATTCATTCTGAAGTAAAGGTGGGTTTTCCCTCACTCGTCAATGAAATCAGAAGACTTGCTATTTAGAAATACAACTTTGTGTGGAGGTAGTTTCAGCTTGGCTAGTGACTGAAACTTGGGAGCTGGGACTTCCTCAAACACTTGACTTCAGTCATTTTGAAAACGTAGAATTCTTTTGGGACCCTCAGACATGAGTCCCTTTTGCTGGGGCTTTTTAGCATGATTGCATTTTGCTGAAATGGTTTGCTGGTGTTCCTTGGGACTTTATGGACCAATGGGACCTTGAGCTCTGGGAGGACTGTGGCTGGAGGTCCCTGGGCCCCGATGCTCTCAGCACAGGACCTGGGTGGAAGAGGTGCTCCACAGGCAGTGCTGAGTCCATGAACACTGCACTGTTTTCCACAAATCCAAGAAGAAAAAACAAGTGGAAGTCCAACAATAGGGGAATAGTTTGTAACTCTGGCACAGGAAGCAGGATAGAACAGTATGCAGCTTTTTGAAAGGGCTAATTATGAAAACTAGGCAGGAATATATAAGAATATAAATGGTGGAAAAATATTATCTGGTAATTATGTTGTGATTGCCTCTGCTCTAAAACATGATGTGTATGTTATGGTTAGGAACTGAAAGGAAAGACAAATGGAAATAGTTGTGCTAAGACAGTGAGATTATGGGCAGTGACTATTCAAGGTTTTTCTTAAATTTTAACTGTTGCATCATTATTATAATATAAAAACCAAACCTCTGTGGGAGTGTTCTATGGTACGCATAACCAGGACTTGGGAGGCCAAAGTCCTTTGCTTGTCCTGGCTAGATGGAACTCCTCCAGGAAGGGTCTGTGTTGTTCATGCCTCACCCTCATGGCCCCTCATCTTGCACACAGTAGGTGCTTGATAAATACTTGCTGAACTAGTGGCTCAGTGGGCAGCTTATTCCAAAGGTTTGGGTCTTCTTTGAAGGTACCCAGAAGTATTTTTTTGGTTGTGCCGGGTCTTAGTTGCAGCAGGCAGCCTCCTTAGTTGCAACACGTGGGCTCCTTAGTTGGGGCAGGCGGGCTCCTTAGTTGCAGCATGTGAACTCTTAGTTGTGGCATGCATGTGGGACCTAGTTCCCTGACCAGGGATCGAACCCAGGCCCACCTGCGTTGGGAGCGTGGCGTCTTAACCACTGCGCCACCAGGGAAGTCCCACCCAGAGGTATTTTGATTGGAGGAGAAAAAGACCTGGGGAAAGAATCACATCTGATCCACACACCACCAATCAAAGGAAGTTTAAGTACTGTAACCTCTTGTTTAGATTGCATGTAAGTTGGTTCTTTTCAGTTAAAGTGGTTTAGTAAGCGAATAACCAAATAATTTAATTTTCTTAAACTTTAAGCTTTTTTGTGTATGCATAAAATCACAAAAAGGAGGGAAAAACCCCTTGTCCACATGGGAGCTCATTCTGGGTTCAGAGAACAGCGAGTGAAAAAGGCCAGCCCTCAGGGAGGAGCGGCTGACTGACCTCTCCTTTCCACCCAGAGCTCAGAGTTGAGAACTGCAGGTTGACCTCCCTCTTGCTCCGAGTGTGGGCCTCTGTGAGGTTGGGAGGTGGGCATTTGCTGCCATTTTCCCTTCCTGAGTCCTGGTGCATATAGGTCCACAACTCTGCCAGCCTCGTGGGGGCCGTCGTGTCAGCACGTGGGGGAGGACTTGGCCTGGGGACAAGGAACTAGTAGGGTGTTTTTGGTTTGGCTTGGCATTTGCTAACTGGTAAAGGTCCTGCCTCTGAATAATCCCTCACTAACCACCCCTTGGCTGAAATACAACTACTAATTCATTCTTGAGGGTAGGGTTTTGAGGGCTCCTGCTCAGGCACAGGTCTGGAAATGGAGCCTCTCTGAGCCATTTCTCCAATGGAAAAAGTACGACTAGGTGGCTCAACACTGGGGGAAATTAACCACTGAATCCAGTTGGCGGATATTGGGAGCTATTCATGATGTGCCCCCAGCAAGGGAGGCCCAGAGCAATTCTACCTTTTCCAGAGAGTCTATCTGGACTACTAATTTTTTTTAAAATAAATTTATTTATTTATTTACTTATTTATTTTTGGCTGCATCGGGTCTTTGGTGCTGCACACGGGCTATCTCCAGTTGCAGCGAGCCGGGACAAGCAAGGCTACTCTCCGTTGTGGTAAGCGAGCTTCTCACTGCGGTGGCTTCTCTTGTTGCGGAGCACGGGCTCTGGGTGGCACGCAGGCTTCCAGCGTGTGGGCTTCAGTAGTTGTGGCACACGGGCTCAGTAGTTGTGGCTCGCAGGCTCTAGAGCGCAGGCTCAGTAGTTGTGGCGCATGGGCTTAGTTGCTCCGTGGCATGTGGGATCTTCCCGGACCAGGGCTCAAACCCATGTCCCCTGCATTGGCAGGCAGATTCTTAACCACTGCACCACCAGCGAAGTCCAATATTTTCTTTTTAAATATTTATTTATTTAGGCTGTGCCGGGTCTTAGTTGCTGCACACTGGATCTTCGTTGCGGCACGTGGGATCTTTAGTTGGGACACGTGAACTCTTAGTTGTGGCACGTGAACTCTTAGTTGCGGCATGCATGTGGGATCTAGTTCCCTCACCAGGGATCAAACCCGGGCCCCCTGCATTGGGAGTGTGGAGTCTTACCCACTGGACCACCAGGGAAGTCCCGTGGACTACTAATATTAATTAATATATCCAGCCAGTTGGCTACTCAACTAGCAAGACCCTCAAAGAATGGAATACAACACAGTAAATGACTCACTTCTTACCCATTGTTTTCCAAGCAGTGTACTAAACCCTTTACACACGACATTCTCAATCTTCCCAACAACCCTGTGAGGTGGTTAATATCACTACTTTATAGGAACAAAAACCAAGGCTCAGAGATGTGATTTGCCCAGTATCATGCAGCTAAATACGGTAATGCTAATTAGTAGCTAACAACCATTGAGCACTTACTACTAGAGGGCTTCCTTCTTCAACTCACTTAATCCTCATAATGTCCTTGTGAAGGAGATGGTAATCCCCCATTTTTAACAAGTGCAGAAGCTGGAGTTCAGGAAGGTTAAAGGCTCCCCAAGGCATTCAGCTAGCAGATGTCAGAGCAGGGATGGGGACACAGGCAGCTCGGCTTAGCCGTGCTCTGAACCCCCATGCTGTGTACAGTTAAGTGTTGGATTCAGCTGTGTCTGGTCCACAAAAATATCCTGAGAGCCTGCTCTGTGCCAGGCACATATGGCTACCCATATCAGACCCAGTCCCTGCACTCACCAGCTTCCATGCTGGTGTCATTGCACCCAGATGGTGTGAAGACAGGCCAGAGTGGGGAAAGGGTTGGGACAGCCAGGAATAGGACATCCAGAGGACACTGGGCCCAGGCAGACAGGGGTCCTGCCTCCCATCTCCCTCTGCCTGCAGAAGGCAATCAGGGGTGACCCTAGCCTCATCCTTTGTGGCTGCCCTGAGATAATAATTATCCTCTTTGGGGGACTGAAGCAAGAGGTTGGGGGTCTCTAGGACCTGCTTATCTCCAGGACTTGGACCTCCGTGGGGTCTTGCCTCACACGCCCATCATTAGTTTTTCCCTATCTCTGCTTCACGTACACACTGCAGATGGATCCTATCAGAGAAAGCTCCTTCTAATGAGATTTTGAGGCCAGGATTAAGAGACCTGAAATTACAATTTCTGCGAGGGAGAAATTGTGCTTGACTAGGTGGTTCTGCCTTGGGAAGGTCTGGAGGGGTGTGACGTGATCTGATCTGTGTTGTAACAAGCTGGCTCTGGCCACTAGGTGGTAACAGGATAGCGGGGCCTGTGTCCGGACTCTCTCTCATCTAAGGTCAGCCCTCTGGGAGCCCAACTCAGCCTGGGCTCTGGAAGCCTGCCCTGGATTGGAGGGGTCCCCTCCGTTCTACGCCTCTGGACCTCGGCCTCAGCTGATCAAATTCTGTCCTCAGCTTCCTCACCAGTACAATCCTCAGTGGACTGTGACGGCATTAAATGCATTGATATGTAAAAAGTGCTGAGAGCAACGCCTGCTCATCTTTTACATGTGAGTGATGGTTACTGTAAATACACGTGGCCTGTGACTAGATATGGACAGAAGCCTCAGTCCATCCCGGCTCCCTCCCCTTTACCAGCCAGCCTTGAGCCTCAAGTCTCACCTGTGGGGTGGGGCTGGTCAGGCCAACCTGGCAGAGTTGTGTGAAGATCAGCTCTCACACCCACACCCTGCCTGGCACGAGTAGGCCCCTCCTCACTCAAGATTTTTAAAAATGGGTTTAAGATTTCTCAGGAAGGCTTTGCTCCTGCTGTTTTTCCTTCCGGACTTCCCAACTGTCCACCCCTCTCACTGCCACCAACCCCCAAGCTTCCCATCCTCCAGTTCCCAGACCTAGTGTGTCTCCTTGTAGCTTCTGTCTCCACTCAGATTCCCCTCTGTTCCCTATTCCAGTTCTCCACCTCTACCTTTAAGGACTACTAACTTCACTCACCACACTCATATGGTAAGAACGCCTGCTTACTGGGCACAGACTGGTTGCCTGTCTGGCTTTGTTCTTTATTGCCAGATGCCAGGTCTTCACATGAATTCGAATGTGCTTGTCTGATCCTCGGTGTTCCTTGGAGGTTGGTGCTATTATCACCCCATTTAAAACGTAGAAAAATTGAGGCACAAGTGGTTAAACAACTTGCCTGGATCACAGCTAGGATGTGTCAGGTTTAAACCCAAGCAGTCTCAGTCTAAGCCCCAGCTCCCAGCCACTCCATTTTCTTGCCACTGTATGACCCTGATGTTTAGAATCCAGAAGAATTGGGAAAAGGAGCATCATTTTTGTCCTGTGAATGTCAGAGTTTTATTTGTTTGCTTTTTTTTTAATCAAAAATGTTTTTACTGCAGAGTTGGACATCTCAAATTTCCCCTGGGTATATTCTGCTGGTGTTTCATCTCCTTCTAAGGAGGGTATTCTCTAAATCTCTTTGAACACTCTTATACTCAGAAATTGGCATATTTTCTCTTGCTCTGTCACCTGTAGAGATGGAAAACTGCTGATCAGCATGTTCTTTCTCATGCTTGAAAATAGTCTTAAGATGTCTCAAAATCTCTCTGAGCAAGAGGGACCTGGCCCCTTTTCCACTGGGCTGGTTTCCTGTCCCCGGCCCTGAGAAAAGTGTTCGGAGTTTACAGCCTCTCTTCTTCCACTGGTTACGTGCTGAGGGTCACACCTAGGGTGCACATGGGGTCCTCAGAATTTTGTTTTAGCTTAATTTGTTATTTTCATGTTCCAGAACATTCAGACAGGAAATAAAAGTGGAAAGAAGTAGTGAAAAGAATTTATCCCTAAGACCTCCTCTCCTGACATTTTTGTACAGATTAGAATTTACTTTGAACCCAAGGGCCTGCCTGTGTGCCAGGCACTGCTCACGAGGGCCTGTGGCAGGGACACAGCCCTCACCCTGAGGTTCTTACCGTCTGTCTGAGCTGGTGAGCATCAAGAACAGCTTTGAACGATTTCCATTTCACCCACTATTTGCTGAGCATCTGCTGTGACCAGGGGTTCTTCTGCACACTTGGGGTACATCAGCGAAAAAAGATCCCTGTCCCCATGGAGCTTACATTCTAGTGGAGAAGGCAATTAGTTGATAAATGCTATAGAAAAAAGAAAAGGAAGGGGGCTGGGGTGCAGGGTGTGGGTGAGGAGGTGGCAGGACAGTATTAGATGGGAATCAGGGCCTCCTAAGAAGGTCAGATATGAGTCAAGACTTGAAAAAGGGATTTATCCATGAGGGTATCTGGGAATCCAGCATTTCAGGCAGTGGAAATAGCTAAAGCCTCAAAGAAAAAAATCCAACACAAACATCAGGAAGGGGCCAACTGAAAGATAAGGAAGCTGAGAAAAGGCCAAGGGGAGGGAGGAAGGAGGCCTTGCATGCCTATGTTAATTGCACTGTGGCTGCCCCACTGGGTGGGATGATTTACCTGACCCAGGGGACCAGGCTCTGCCCAAACCTCTGGGCCAAGGGAAATTAGCCTCGATCCAGGCTCTTTCACAACTAGGCCATGGCCTTGAGTAAATCGCATACTCCCTGGGCCTCCGTGGCCACATCTGTCAAAGAAGACAGGCAACATCTAGCGGCTCCCTGGTCTCCTGCTCACCAATCCCCTGAGTGCACTTTATAGTAATAATAGTAATAACAATAATAGTTATAATAATAATGATAATAATAATAATAATAAAGTTACAAGTAAGATGGCAGTTGCAGCATTTTTCCGGGGTGAATAGGAGAATTATTCTTATTTTTGAGACTTTATAAAATCAAAACCAAAACCATCTAACTTCTGTGGTTTCTGAGGAAAAGAAAGGCAAGAGTATGGCCTTTGGTCAGGAAAAAAAATGAAGTGAAAGAGGCAAAAGGCTTCCTCTCACCAGCATTTAACCGTCATCCCTTTGTGGGAAATGGGCTCTGAGGCCCTCTGGGCTGCTCCCTGAGAATATTTCCTTAGCTGAGCTTCAGAACATCCGCAAGCAGCCAACTGTCAGTTTGGGAAGGTTTGGAAAGTATTATGTAAGGTGAAAAAACGGTCTTTGACAAATTAAAAGTAGATAAAACCTGGCAAAGTTTCCTAGCCTTTAGGCTGCAAGGTCTAGAAATGCAAAATTGTGTTCTCACAATCTACTGAGTTGCTAAGAGGGGTTTGAGAGCACCGTATTTCCAGACACTTGGTTTTACCCAAACTCCAGGATTCAGGGCCCAGTGTGTAGGGGCTTTCCCTACCCATGACAGACAGGAGTGTTTGGTTTTTTAGTGCTAGGGCAGAGTTGGGGTGGACCTGCTGGGGAAATATGACTAACAAGGAAAAGTCCCCCCAGAAAGTACACCCGGAGAGCTTATATGAGGGGTTACAGAACTGGTACAAGTCAGGGTCTGAAGTCTGATTGCCAAAAGTCAAATCCCACCTGCATTTATACCTCTCTGTGCCTCAGTTTCATCATCTATATAATAGGTGTAAAAATGATGCCTACTGCACAGGGCAGTTATGATGATCAAGTGAATTAACACGATGAAGTCTTTAGAATTATACATATGTCCTAAAGAAAAAGCCAACAGTGGGTGCTTTTTCTTTGGGTTACATAGGTTCTTCCTAACCAATGTCTGAGTGTTTTTCATTGAGAACTCCTATTTAGGGACATTTTTGGTGCAAGCACACTGCAGGTCATGCAGCTCTCCCTCTCTCTTTTGTTTTTTTTAATTTTTTGTTACAGAAATATTTTATTATTTTTTTATTGAATATAGTTGATTTACAATGTTGTGTTAATTACTGCTGTACAGCAAAGTGATTCAGTTTTATATATATATATATATATATATATATATATATATATATATATATATACTCTATTTTAACAATATTTTTTTCCGTTATGGTTTATCATAGTATATTGAATATAGGTTTCTGTGCCTCTCTTCTTTCTAACCAATATTTTTCTTAATCTTAAAAGGGCCTCCATTTTCAAGGCCAGCACTGTCTAATAGAAATATAATGCAGGCCACCATATATGATTTCAAGTTTTCTGGTAGCCCCATTTAAAAAAGTAAATGAAACAGGTGAAATTAATTTTAATAATACATTTTAACCTAATATATCTAATATTATTTCAACATATAATAAACATAGAAATTATTAATGAGATTTTATATTCTTTTTTCTTACTATATCTTTGAAATCCAATGTATATTTTACAAATACAGCACATCTCAATTCAGACTAGTCACATTTCAAACACTTAATAGCCACATGTGGCTACCATGATGGACAGTACAGTTCTAAATGACAGGAGGATGGTTCTTGGCAGTGAGCTTGGATGGGCTAGTCATTCTGGGCCCTGACTCTCTTCCAGTCACCACTATGATAACCAGAAAGGCCTCTGGGAAGGGGTGTCTTCTGGTCATATGGAACAAGGAGGTTCTTGATGCAAGCCCTAAAAGCCCAACAGTGTGGTTTGAACTGAGATCTATTGAGCAAGCTCTTGCTTGCCCCTAACGGTCTTTTTCTCCCACCCCACTAACCCCATCCTCCACCTCCACCTGTCTTGAGGAGTAAAATCTAAAATAAGTTTATTAATGGTTATCATCCTCTATTAAAATGCAAATGTTGGGATAATACCTTCATTGAGTATCACCTGAGACTAAGGTAGATGAGATAGAGATGAGGATGGGAAGTAGAATGTCTTTTTTGGGTTCTGTTTGGGAGCTCTGGGAAGTAGCATCATAGGAAAGCCAGCAATGATAGGAAAGCCTTGCAGAACTAATTCTGCAGGGTCTTGGCCTTTAATGAGCCCTACCATCATGAGTCACTTAGCTCTAATGGGAACCTCATTAACCAAAGGCAGCAGCTATGAGAGTGAGAGCAGACACCAACATTCTGAGCACCTTGGGTTCATAGTTTTCTAGGTGAATGAGTCTGAATATAAAAACGACATCAGGAGTCCCTTAAAGTAAGAATTTTGCAAACTTGTCCTGCTCATCCATTCCTAGCAGCCCAGAAGAAGGAGAGACCATTCCTTCTCCCCATAGGGAAATGCTCTTTGATTCCATTGAAGGAGATTTCAGTTTTGTCTTTAAAGTAGGATGTGCCTTGGGAAAGGCTGGCTTGATTTCGCTCTTCATCTCTCCCTCTCCCCATTCTTTTGTTTTAGGGTGAATTTGCACATCTTTCCTCCAATCCATTATTATAAGTTTGTTTGAAGGGGGTCTCATTTTCCTATTTCCAAGTTCTTGGAAAGAGTGAAAGGGACCTCACTTCCACCCCTATGAGCCAGTAGTATTATTATCTCTGTGAATATTCTAAAATCTGAAAAGAAACTCTATTCTTGTTTCATCTGTGATGAGATTGGACTATCTACGTAACCCACAAATGTTCTTTCCCTTCAGCCTTTCTGACTGCTACTTTTCCCCAACCTATAGTATTCCCAGCTACATTGAGGAAAATTACTTTTATCAGGCAGTTCCTGAGTGCTGATCTCTGACTCAACTTCTTTAGTCTCATTGTGTCCCAACGGAGGTTATCCAAAGAATGCTCTCCATTAAAATTTTTTTTTTAAGTTAACTTTTATCAACAATCAAAATACTTTTATTGGCACTTCCCTGGTGGCGCAGTGGTTAAGAATCTGCCTGTCAATGCAGGGGACACAGGTTCGCTCCCTGGTCTGGGAAGATCCCACATGCCGTGGAGGAACTAAGCCTGTGCGCCACAACTACTGAGCCTGTACACTAGAGCCCATGAGCCGCAACTACTGAGCCTGCGTGCCTAGAGCCCGTGCTCTGCAACAAGAGAAGCCACCGCAATGAGAAGTCCGCACACTACAACGAAGAGCAGCCTCCGCTCGCCGCAACTAGAGAAAGCCCGTGCACAGCAACGAAGACCCAACGCAGCCAAACATAACTAACTAACTAACTAAATAATATATATTTTATTGTTTTTTCCTTGATGACTAATATGATACATAATTTTATTTTACAAAATTTGGCATAGTCTAGAAAGGATAAAGGAGAAACATTTGTCATCCTACTGTCTAGAAAGCACCACTGTTAACTTTTTGGAAAGCAACAGTTATTTGAGCTCATTATATTCTATACTAGTCAAAACTATATCCCTGGAATAATCTAGGTGTGAAGATAAGACTAGCACATACAACAAAATAGAAGTATTCAATACAGATTTCATTCATTTATCCATTCATTCATTGCCTTATGGGAATGTACAGAAACATGCTAGCCTCATCTAGAAGTTTAGTCCATTTGGAGATGTCATCAAATAAAAGTCATCAAATGTAGAGTATATCATTGTGGTCAGAAGAGCAACTGATTCCAGCAGTAGATTCTATCTCTTTGGATGGAGAGTAGGCAGTATCTTTTCATTCTTTAGTGGGGGTTAAAAGCTAAGATTTCCCATGAGAAAAATTTTCACTACTTCAATGTAATAACTGTGACCAAATGGTGAAGCTTCTAAAAAGCATTTAACTAAGAGATTTTGTTCATTTTTCATGTTTGTTACCAAGGATCACCCCCCACCCCACCCCCCTGACCCCGGCCAAAAAAAAAGGAACCTAGAATCTGGCAAAAAATAAGAACCAACTAAAGTGTAGTAACTTAATTGGTAAATGTGGTCAGCCTTAGAAGATTGAAATCAATAGGCCGTTGAAGATCTGGTTGATGTTCTGTGGTTACAAATTAAGGGGCAAGAACTTCTCTCTTCCTTATAATTGCAGGTAAGTGAGTGGAATTTCAGTATGTGTGTGTTTTGGGGAGTAGGAGTGAAGTCGGTTGTGAAGCCTAGGAAATACTGAGTTTGGGAACTTGGATAGTTTGCTAGTCTGCAGAGGGAGCTCAGAGTCTTCGGGTGGTGAATTGATGGGTGGGTTATAGAATTGGCTGGAATCAACAACAAAGTTAGTCCTGGGGACCCTCGTGGGGCCAGGTAGTGCCACAGGGTAAGGTGTAAAATAAAAGCCATAAGAGGAGATGAGCGGGATCCCAGTGTGCAAGCAAGAGGTATGTGCTACCTGAATTACCAAAGGCAGGACATGGCAGTGGTAATCTCTGGAAGGAAGGTGATAAGGGATTTGTACTTTCCTTTAAGTCCCCTTTTGCCATTCCTCAACTGCCCACTTTTCCATAGTAAGCATTTATTAATTTTTAATACAAAAATATAATTTAATAAAGATATGAAAAATAATTTAGAATAGTATTGATAGATAGTATGTCTTAGGAAAAAGATAAGACTTAAGAAGTCAAATAAGGAACTCCTTTCTTGATTCGTTTTCAGATGGTCTTATTCCCCCTAACCATGTGTCTGCTCCCATTCCCTCATGTCAGAAATATTTCCTAAGAGATTTGTTTCCAGTATTTTTGATGCCTGTGAAAATATTCCCAAGAAAAGTAACACATACCCCTGTTCCCAGTTATTTATATCAATAATATTCAGCAAGTTCCATTGCAACTTTTGGTTCTTCAAAGCCCTATAATTTTGGAATTGGAATGTCATATTCTACTAGACTCTAGTTAGTATTTGAGAAGTTCTTTTATGCCTCTTTTTAAAAATAGAATTTATTTTTTAGAGCAGTTTTAGGTTCACAGCAAAGTTGAGCAGAAGGTACAGAGATTTCCTACATACCCCCTGCCCCTTGTTTTTCTTCTTGTCAAATTGTAGATCCAAACTATGGGAGGAGGGGGGTCCTTCCCCTCCCCTATCTCCAGTCCAAGACTAAAACACTCAAGTTCCCAAACTTTTTTTAAAATAAATTTATTTATTTTATTACTTTGTTTTATTTATTTATTGTTTCTGGCTGCGTTGGGTCTTCGTTGCTGCGCGCGGGCTTTTCTCTAGTTGCGGTGAGCGGGGGCTACTCTTCGTTGCGGGGCGCGGGCTTCTCACTGCGGTGGCTTCTCTTGTGGAGCACGGGCTCTAGGCGCGCGGGCTTCAGTAGTTGTGGCACGTGGGCTTTAGAGCGCAGGCTCAATAGTTGTGGCGCACGGGCTTAGTTGCTCTGCAGCATGCGGGATCTTCCCGGACCAGGGATCAAACCCGGGTCCCCTGCATTGGCAGGCGATTCTCAACCACTGTGCCACCAGGCAAGCCCCAAGTTCCCAACCATTTATGTACTTGGCAACACCTGGGGCAGCTTCTGGAGTAGGACTGTGGAAACCTTCAACAAGGGGCACCTGCTCCTGGGAAACTGGATATGTGGCTACAGTGATGAGAAGGGTGGATCAAGGAAAAGAGCTGCTGGGGATGCCTGTGAGCCTGTGCCCTCTCCCAGGGCACTCATCCTGTGGGTACCCATCCACTGATACTTGGTGAGAGGTCTAAGAACACAGTGGTAGCTGCTCGCATTGTACCAGAAGCATCAAGATACTTTTATGTCTTAGATACTGTCTTCCCATGCACTAAAGGGAGGGGGTTAGGAATGAGAGTAGAACCGAAAGAATGGGAAACCCAAAGGATGACTGAGATCCAAGAATAAAGAAGTGGTTTTTTAAAGAAAAGAATTTTTTTTTTTCCTGCAAAGTCCTCTTTTAAGTCAGGAGATGTTTTCTTATTTATATGGACTCCAAATAAGATAAAGATACCTTTTTAAAAGGTTGATTTTTTAAAAGTGTCTTATTATGGAAATTCCAAAAAATATATTAAGGTAGGGAGACTAGTATAATAAGCCCCCAATTTTCCCATTGTTCAGCTTCAGCAATCAGCAGCCCACGGCTATACCCCTCTCATTGCCCCTCCTCAAACTGCATTATTCTGAAGCAAATTCCAGTCATTTTATCATTCTAAACAGGAATATTTCAGTACATACCTCTAGAGACCAAAAAGACTAAAAGGAAGACTGCTGATGATTACAAATCTTCATCTTGTTTCTTCCTCATTCTTCCTCTGTCACTGGACTTTGAACTAGGAAACCTGATTTCTAGACCTGGTTTTGCCACTCACCAGCTGTGTGACCAGCTGCAAGTCCTGTAACCTTTCTGGTCTTGTTCTTTTCCCACCTGAGTGGGTGAGGTAGATGATTTCTAAGGTCTCTTCCAGTTCTAGAAATAAAAAATTATTGGAAAATTCATTCTTTTAGCCTCCAGAGACATAATATAGATTTGGTACAGGATCTATTTCCTGTTTGTTTGGGGTTTTTTGTGCAGTGCCCAGTTCAGAGTTAAGACCTTCTCAGTGAGGAACCAAGAAAGCCCCAGAGGCTGCTGAGTGGCAGAATCTTTAACTTGGAGCTTTAAAAAAGAACTGAGCCTTGGAGCCATCCCTTGGAGTAGTTTTGTGCTGCCCTCAGTATCTCCTCTGACAACCTCAATTTGTCTTAAGAACTGTTCTGCTGACACGTGATTCTGGGGAGGTTCAAGTGCTCCAAACAGATCCCCCTTTTCCAAAGGCCACCCTGATACCAATAGCTGGTGAAAGGCAATGTTTACATTGCTTTGGGGCAGGGGGGTAGTTACACTTTTAGACAACAAGGAACTGATTTCTGTCCTGTTCCAGGATGACTGTTAAGGCTTAAGGATACCCATTTTACAGGCAAATCAACTGAGTGTGAAGTAAAGTAGGTGCATTTATGGTTGCCTGGTGAATGAAGGAGTAAGTCTAGAATGGAATTTGTCTTTTAAAAATACGGAAAACTTATTGTAGAGGTTGAGGTTTAGGGATACGTCCTGCTCCTCCACAGTTTGAAGAGGACTAGGGAAATGAAGCTGGAGGAAGACCATTTGGAAAAAGAAACTTGGTTGTCAGTGTAGCGGAAGCAGAGTAAACGCTTATGAATGCTGCAAATGTTTTTAAAAAAATCACCACGGGGCTTCCCTGGTGGCGCAGTGGTTGAGAATCCGCCTGCCAATGCAGGAGACACGGGTTCGAGCCCTGGTCTGGGAAGATCCCACATGCCGCGGAGCAACTAAGCCCGTGAGCCACAACTACTGAGCCTGCGCGTCTGGAGCCTGTGCTCCGCAACAAGAGAGGCCGCGATAGTGAGAGGCCCGCGCACCGTGATGAAGAGTGGTCCCCGCTTGCCGCAACTAGAGAAAGCCCTTGCACAGAAACGAAGACCCAACACAGCCAAAAAAAAAAAAAAAAAAAAAAAAAAAAAATCACCACGACCCAGAGAATTAAAAAAATAAAGTACTCAAATGGGAAGAGCCTCCAAAATTACCATTTTAAAGCACAAGCTCTAATCAGATCTGAGGCGTTGCAGCAGCCTTGTTGAAGCTATTGACAGGGATTATTGTTTTGGTGCCAGGGTTTTAAATTGGGGGATAGGATTAAAAGGGACCAAAGGTGAGGGTTGTTATTTCAAGCTGAAACCAATATTCCATGGTAGGGAACTCACTGGGTTTGTGAGTTTGGGAGTTGGTTACTGCACTCGGAGGAGTTCCGGTACACACGTCCAGCTGGTTCTGAGGAGGGTCAGAATGTGCATTCTTTGTAGCCTTTGTGGACTTGCACCACAGCTACTCAGCGATTAGATCCTGAGGCCCATCCTTAGCAGGAAATGGTAAAGGAATCAGCAGGAAGGCGAGAACAAGGGAAGGGAAACTCCTCCCTCCTGTCAAAGGACAGGCCAGAGTGAGGATGAAAATGGAAAGTGGGCACTGTAGGGTTAGACGTGTTGAAATGGAGAGAGGTTGAATCTTGACTGGAAGTAAGGGGAAAGTACATGCCCCAAGGACAAGGGCGTGTGATAAACTGTTGTGTTTATTATGTGACTTTAATAAGGAGCCTCTACCTCGTGTTCTTCAGGCCTCAGTCAGCACACAATCCCCAGGACATGGGGAAAATGCTGTTCCTTTACTTTGTTTTTTTGTATTTTCTGAGGTCCAGCAGCCCACTGACAGGACAACCTCCCCTTGTTTTTGATTTCCGGCTTACTCAAGGCCAGAGGACCAAAAGTCAAGTTGAAAAGTTTTACCAGGAGAAAAAAATGAAAGTATTTCTTATGAAATCATAAGAAATACTCGGTGTGAAGGAGCAGAGGACTGCAAAATCATTTTTCTGTTTTACCCAGTTCTTTGTAACCGAAAATCCTCACTAGATTCTTGAGGCAGAGGGAAAGCTGGTGAGCCAGCGGGAGAAACTGAGTCCAATAAGAAGAAACCGCTCATCTGAAATCTGACAACACTTTCTTGTAGATTAAAACTCAGCTTTGAAGTTTCACTTCTTGAGCTTGGCTCAGTGAGTTATGCTACTCCTGATGAAAAAGAAAATTAAGAATATTTTATGTTGAAGGGCATCAGTGATGAAAAGGCAGCATGGCAGCATCTAGCTCCCTTATCTCATCAACTGTGCAGTGGGCTCTTAATGTTAGCAATCTCGTGTTTAGATTGTTACCTGAAGAAAGAAAAAACAAAGTGTCTGTTACCAAAGAAAGAAAAAACAATCAGTAGAATGCTGATTCTACTCAGCAAGTGGCAAACAACAAAACTTTTGAAAAAGCAGACCTGGGGAGAGTCCACTGCAGTTTCATAATGGGTATGAATAGTTATTTTTCTGCCTTTTTTTTTTTTTCTAAATCTTTCTGGGGTTTGATGTGGATTTCTTTCTATTTGTTCAGGAAACTGTGACGTGTGTTCTGGGCAGGGTTTGAGGTTTTGGAACCTTTTCTAAAAGGGACAGAGAGCACCCTGCTACACTTCCCTGTCGTGAGGTTGGCGTGCAGACGGTGGAGCTGAAGCAAGGTGGTCACCATGCAGGTGCTCCTCCAGTACAGTAGGCTTGTCCTGGCTCTTGCCTTCATCCTGATTTTGGGTTCTTCAGTTCAAGGTAAGACCCAGGAATCTTGTCCCCCTATAATCTTCCTTGTAAGTCCTGGGGTCCACACAAATGCTTATATTCACTTTAAGATACGGAATGTATTATACTGTGGGAAAGGAGGCCAAAAAAAGAAAAAAAAAAAAAAAAGGATTTGGGGTAGCTGAACTCCTTAGTGTGAGATTGGTTAAGTTTGGTACCAAAAAAAGTTAAACTCTGAGGCAGGTGTGGCCTTATAAGTTCTTAAAATGATTGAAATGCAAACTATTTTATTGTCAGATGAAAATGGTTTATAAATTTTTAAACGCTTAAGAAAGGAATATAGAAAATGACCTACCCCCTAAGTGTCTACGTCAATCCCAAGTTTTAACATAATATGGTAGTGTCATAATTATTGTGACACTGGGAAATACTATTTTTAAAATCAGAGTAAATTTGCGTGTATTTTTTCTCCTTTTTTAAACTTGGTTCTTAGTGAAAATTCAATTATATTTAGACATAGTTAATGAAAACCATCTCAGATTTTAAAGAGAGGCCAAAGAATTGTAGTAATTGTGTTGTTGCTCAGAGAAACATCACATTTGGAAATTTCTTATTAGGTCTATCATTTAGGGTTGTTTAGTCAGAATGAAACAACTTAAAACCTTTAATGACTAAGAAAATGAAAACGATCAGTTTGTAGGAAAAATACAATTTCTTCTCCTTTGGTAAATAAGCGATCATGTCTGAATAAGGCAGAAAGTCATGGCCTGATAAGTAGATGGGAGAATTTATAGTAGAAAAACACTAAGTTCCTCCAGATCGTATAGGAAATACTGAGTCATGGTGATTGCACATATCCTGGATTTGTTTCTTCGAAGTTACTTCTAGTTGTCTTGTTTTTACTTCTGGTGGAAATGAAATTGTACACATGATCTCAGATACATTCATTATGTATTGGAAATTTATAAAATCACTTTCTTCTTGTTATGCAATTATTGAAGAAAAAACCAGTAAATAATATTGCTGAAACTTTTCCATTAGTCTATTTATTTTTTAAGGTATAAAACATTGTTGAATGTAAGGAACAGGCTTTACTTGGATCTTTTAGGGAAAACCTTCAGAAAACCTTCATTGTTTCAGATGAAATAATTCCCTCATGTGTTCTGACAAGATCCAGGCAGTCAGGTCCATGTTTGTAGCACAGACTTGAGTGACCTGTTGGTGCTGGGTCTACCCTGACCAGAGCTCTGTGAGTCTTTACATCTTCAAAATTTCCCAGAAATGTCACATTCCCCACTAAGATTCAATAGGGAAAACTAAAATGAAAACAAAAGCATTCTTTATGTAATAGGTATTCTTCAGAATGTAGTGAAGAAACTATTATAAAATTTTATAAAGTACTAGTATTTATGTCATCACCAGGTAGGTTTAGCTCTTTGTTGGGAAAGGAACCAAAAAAGAGAGAATGAATGGACTGAAAAACTAGGGAGTTTCCAAAGGAGAAGTGCAGTTGGTATTGGAATCAAGGGTTAGTGTTCACATCTGAATAAGAAGGGAAATAGATGTCCACCCACAGCTGCGTGTGTGAGTGACATCAGCTCAAGGCTGCAAAGAGGTCACTATTTCATCATACTTCTATGTGATGCCAGATATAATTCTGTAGCATTCTTTCCCCACTTAAAAACTTTTCTTAACCCATTGATTTGACTGAACTGATCAAATGCACTAGGCTTTTGGCTTGTTTTTACTGAAACAAAACATCTTAGGTTATTGTATTAGTTTGCTAGGGCTGCCATAACAAAGTACCACAGACTGGGTGGCTTAAACAACAGGAATTTATTTCCTCACAGTTCTGGAGGCTAGAAGTCCAAGATCAAGGTGTCAGCAGGGTTAGTTTCATTCTGAAGCTTCTCTCCTCAGCTTGTAGATGGCTGTCTTGTCTCTGTCTTTACATGGTTCTTTGCGTGTGTCTATGTCCCAATCTCCTCTTCTTATAAGGAAACCAGCCATACTGGATTAGGGCTAATCCGTATGACCTCACTATGTCTTAATTATCTCTTTCAAGGCCCTATCTCCAAATACAGTCCCATTCTGAGGTACTGGGGGTTAGAACTTCAACACATTGAATTGGAGGGACACAATTCAGCCCATATCAGTGACTATAAGCGAAGCTGAAGTAAAGACATGCTGTAAAAGTATGTCTACCAAGTGCAAAGAGATGGAAGTTTGGCAACGTGTGGGAGACCCTGGAGAGGACAGATGGCTAATCAATTTAATGTAGAGCTCCAGGGGATTATTGATGAGGCCTGTGACTCCTACTCTTATTGCCTCTCTTTTTAAAAGATGCCCATAAAGAGGGAAAATGGAAAATCCATGAGCAGGTGTGGCCAAGGGGGTCATTGCCAGACTATGTTTCCACTCTACACTGCCTCTGAGATCACGATAATGATATTGATTCCACCTATGTGCACTGCTGTTTGATTGTAAAGTGATTCACATCCATTCTCGGGTAAACGATCATCACATTCCCTGGGAGGAGGAATTAACACCAATTTATAGAGGGGAAAATTGGATCTTACATTCATCATCTCATTTGCTCTTTACACCAACCTCTTGCAAAAAATTTATGAGACTTGCCCAAGGCCCATTACAACTAATTAATGGCAGAGCTGGTCATCTGATTTCAAGTTCAGAGTTAACTTTCTACTGCAATTTAGCTGTATTCTAGGTGGATTAGAGATTTTCTTTATTTAAAACAACCTTGTTTTGACTCTAGCCCTTGCTACAAAAACCACTGTGTTGAGGGACAGAGAGGGAGAAATTGAAAGTAAACTTGGAACTTTTTATAGCTTGTCAAACCATGCGAGGGTGGGGGAAATTTATTCATCTTGTGGAATTGATTGGCCAGTAGGAAGCAGCTCCAGCTTAGATGGTGATGTCTGTTTGAATGCAACCAAACAATGAATGAAATGGTCTCCCTCCCCGGCTCCCCACAACATGGCAGTTTCTGCTTAAATTTTTCTAGCACACTTGCAGCAAGTCTCCATTAAGAATAGGAAATTAGTAAATTGAGATGATGTTGGGGAAAAATTGATATTACAATACGATATTACTGGGGTAAGTTATTTGCTCTGGTAATGTTTACTTATAGAAAGTATTTTGCTAAAGCAGGACTAGTGACTGTGTGTATGTGTGAAAGAAATAGGGGCAAAGACAGAGACAGAGAGAGACAGAGACAGACAGAGAAAGGGCGGGGGTGGGCAGTGAGGGAAGTGATTGTAAATAAAAAACATTCTTCTCCCTTGAATCCATCACAAAATTAACCAGGAGATCTGTAAGTGGGGCCTCTTAGGAAGATAATTTTTCTGTCCATGAGCATACTCCCTTTTATTTTTTAAATTACGGTAATCTTAAGATTTCTCTCAAGCAAGATAGAATCAAGATACTCCCACACATCGGGGGCTGGAACTGTTGAATTTTCACATTCTGCCAACACCCTTGAATAAATATGTCAGGAACTTGGTATCTGTAACCATGTTCTTTATTTTAAAGCAGATTTAAAATCCCCAGTCTGTGTTGATCATTTTATAATGTATAGCAATACAGGACCATTACGTTATGCACCTGAAACTAACATAGTATATTAGGTCAATTATACTTAAAAAAAACAAAACCTCCACCTCTGGACTTCCCTGGTGGTCCAGTGGTTAAGAGTCTGTCTTCCAATGCAGGGGAGGTGGGTTCAAACTCTGGTCGGGGAACTAAGATCCCACATGCCGTCGAGCAACTAAGCCCACACGCTCTGGAGCCAGCCCACCACAACTAGAGAGAAGCCCCTGCACCGCAACGAAAGATCCTGCGTGCCGCAGCTAAGTCCCAACGCAGCCAAAAATAAAAATAAATAAATTAATATTAAGAAAACACCTAATATGATTTTATTTATATGAAATGTCCAACTTGCTTAAAAATATAGAGATAAAAAGTAGATTGATTAGTGGTTACTTAGGGATGAGAAGCATGAGATACAGGAGCTGGCTAGCTAAAGGATAGGGGATTTCTCTGTGATGATAAAATTGTTCTAAATTTGTGGTGATAGTTGCACATACCTATGAATATGCTAAAAACCACTGAATTTTACATTTTAGAAGAGTGATTGTGTGCTATGTTACATACATACCAATAAAACTTTTTTTTTTTAAATGATTGCATTTTTTTTTTTTCCAATGAATTTATTTATTTATGGCTGTGTTGGGTCCTCGTTTCTGTGCGAGGGCTTTCTCTAGTTGTGGCAAGCGGGGCCCACTCTTCATCGCGGTGCGCGGGCCTCTCATTATGGAGGCCTCTCCTGTTGCGGAGCACAGGCTCCAGACGCGCAGGCTCAGTAATTGTGGCACACGGGCCCAGTTGCTCCGCGGCATGTGGGATCCTCCCAGACCAGGGATAGAACCCGTGTCTCCTGCACTGGCAGGCAGATTCCCAACCACTGCGCCACCAGGGAAGCCCCCCCAATAAAACTTTTTTAAATTAAAAAAATAAAATCACCAGTCCCAAACAGGATAAACATTTCTGTGGGGGAGGTGGACTTCTATCTTTGATTTCTTTATAAATTTTGGAACAGCTTTATTGAGATAGATTTCATATACCATACAATTCACCCATTTAAAGTGTACATCGATGGTTTTTTAGTATATTCACAGATATGTGCAACCATCACCATAGTCTATTTTAGAACATTTTCGTCACCCAAAAAAAGAAACCCCTCTTTATAAATTTTAAAAGCTGAGATTCTAAACTCTAGAGGGAATTTGTATTTTAGAAGTTTTCTAATTTACCAGAGTTGTGTTTCTTACACCAGTGAAAAGATGCGATCTTTCACTTAGATGCTTCCTCATTAAACTATTAGGTTTTACTTTTCTGTTTAACTTCTTATCTATGCAAGCACTCACTTGTTTGATATTCAGCCATCCGGGACAGTAGAGAAGAATGTCTAGACCTGCTCTGTCTGAAATGGTAGCCACGGGCTTCTTGTGGCTACTAAGCACTTGAAATGTGTGAAATGCGGCGAGTCCAAAATGAGGTATGGTGTAAGTGCAAAATACACAACAGATTTGAAATCTTAGGATGAAAAAAAAGTGTAAAATATCCATCAATAACTTATATTGATTATGTTAAGTGACAATATTTGAATATATTTGTTTAAGTAAAATATTTTCAAATTAATGTCACCTGTTTTTTACTTTTTAAAATATGGCTGTTGTAACATTGAAAATTCCATACGTGTACGGATGGTTCCTCTTGTTTCTATTGGACCGCACTGGTCTAGACGGCATGGGGTGTGAAGACATCGCCCTCTGCTGGAGCAGATGTTGAATTTTTACCTGACTCACAATGATGACGCTTCTAAGTAATAATTCATTAGATGCCAAGCTTAAGCTTCTTCAAGAAAGAATCAGAGGAGAAAGAGCTAAAATGTATTAAATACCTACCATGTGCAAAAGCTTGTGCTAGATGTTTCAGATACTTTTATCTTGTTTAAACAGGAACTCTTTGGGATACTATTATGGGATACTGTGGTGGAACAGGAATTTAAATTTGGTCTCTCTGCAAGCTGTTCACTATCAGAGATAGGTCGATAGGTCATTGTCATCCTCCTCCTCATCAGAGATACTAGCATTTAAAGAGCTCTGACAGGACTTCCCTGGTGGTCCAGTGGTTAAGACTCCGTGCTCCCAATGCAGGGGGCCCGGGTTCGATCCCTGGTCGGGGAACTAGATCTCCCATGCCTGCCTCAACTAAGAGTTCACATGCCGCAACTAAGAAGTCCGCATGCTGCAACAAAGATCCCGCATGCCACAACGAAGATCCTGTGTGCCGCAACCAAGACCCAGTGCAGCCAAAATAAATAAACAAATAAATGTTAAAAAAAAAAAAGAAAAGGGAAAGATTAATTTAAATAAATAAAGAGCTCTGACCATGGTGCTAGGTACTATTCTACGAGCCTAATATTTATATCTCATTATTAGAGCTACTACTGTCCCCATTTTATGGATGAGGAAATTGAGGTACAGGGAGGTTAAGGTTACCCAGCTAGTAAGGGGGAGACATTGTGATGTTAACTTGACATCACAAGTTGATGTCAAGCCTTACCTCCTGCCTCCAAGCAGTGACAGAGTTAACCCATTCTGGATGACTAGCGTCCCAGACCAGAAATTGTAAGCTATATTCAGGAACTATGGGGAAGATTGTGATAGAATAGTAGTTCTAAAAGAAAGAATGAATGAAAGTAAGACAGACAGAAAGAAAGAAGGAAAACAATGGGAGAATATTTACTTTCTACATTAGAGTCTTTGTTTTGTTTATATTTTTAAAAGAATATTGTTTATTACAGCAATTTAGAAAACAAAGTGAGAAAAAAAATCACCAGAGTCTACCACTATAGTTATTTCTGTGTATTTCCTCCCATTCCTCACCCCGCCCCGATATTTATTTATGTAGTTGCATTAACAACTATTATGCATAGAGTGGTATTCTGCTTTTTAAAAAATATTTATTTATTTATTTTTGGCTGTATCAGGTTTTAGTTGCAGCACACAGGATCTTTTGTGTGGCACACGGACTCCTCTCTAGTGGTGGCGCAAGGCTCCAGCACGCGCGGGCTCAGTAGTTGTGGCGCAAGGGCTCTCTAGTTATGGCTTGTGGGCTCATAGTTGCGGCACGCAGGCTTAGTTGCCCCGCGGCATGTGGGATCTTAGTTCCCTGACCAGGAATCGAACCCAAGTCCCCTGCATTGGAAGGTGGATTCTTAACCACTGGACCACCAGGGAAGTCCCCTCTGCTTTTTTTATTTATTTATTTATTTTATTTTATTTATTTATTTATTTATTTTTTAAAAGATTTATTTATTTAATTGATTGATTGGTTGCTATGTTGGGTCTTCGTTTCTGTGCTAGGGCTTTCTCTAGTTGCGGCAAGCGGGGGCTACTCTTCATCGTGGTGCGCGGGCCTCTCAGTATCGCGGCCTCTCTTGTTGCGGAGCACAGGCTCCAGACGCGCAGGCTCAGTAGTTGTGGCTCACGGGCCCAGTCGCTCCGCGGCATGTGGGATCTTCCCAGACCAGGGCTCGAACCCGTGTCCCCTGCATTCGCAGGCAGATTCTCAACCACTGCGCCACCAGGGAAGCCCCCTCTGCTTTTTTTAAACTCATTTTTGAACATAGATTTTCCTATGATGCTACATAGTCTTTTCCATAACTACTGCTTTTTTCCCATTTGTTTAATATTCTCTCATATGAATGCCTCATAATTAATCTGAGTATTTTCTCTTGTTTTGATTATTTAGTTATTTCCTGTTTCCCTATTTTAAATAATACTAAGGTGAACAGCATCATGAATTCTTTATATATTTTCCCTCTCTCTCTCTCTCTCCATATATATGTATATAATGTATATCTTAATGATGTAATAACTTAGCAATGCTGTATTTATAAAATTAATCCGAAATATTAGCTAGGACAAAGTTGAGTGTAAACAGACATGATAGAGATTCATGAGGAAAGAGGACATTTTGCAAAAGTTCTGTGGTTCTGCAATCTTTTAAGAACAAAGTCCTTGGCCATCCCATTAAGATGTAAAGTGAATTTGACCTCAGTAGAGGCTTCACTTTTCAACCTCTGATAGTTGAGAACAGGACACAACTTGTGCATACTCTCCTAGAAATACAGATACCCAGAGGGAAAAAAAGCAAAACTCCAGAACTTAGGGTCTTTGGGAGGGCTGGGTAATGAGATTAGGAGTAACTTTTTTTGTTTGTTTGCTACATTTTTCAAAATTTTCTATAATGAACGCACATTCCTTTTCTAAGATAAATATTATTAAAAATTGCAACAAAAGCAGTCTAGATGTAAGGAATATCTAAATAAACTCTCCATTTCTAGGAGAGAGTACTGTAAAAGGTAGAGAGCCCTCTGGACCCTGAGTTAAAGTCAGGAAACCATTGACAAGTTGCTGTATGTATCCATTTACATAAAATTCTAGAAAATGCAAACTAATTTATAATGACAGTAAGTAGATTGATGGTTGAGGGGGGCTGGGGAGAGTCAGGAGGAGGGAGGGAGAAGGGCAGGATCACAAAGGGGCACAAGGAAACTCTGGGGGATGTTGAATATGTTCATACCCTTGATTGTGGTGATGGTTCCACGGTGTATCCATTTGTTGAAACAAATTGTGCACTTTAAATATGCACAGCTTATTGAATGTCAAGTCCACCTTAAGAAAGCTGTCAAAAAATAAAAATAATTTTGAATAGATAATACATACATATGGCTCAAAAATCTAAAGGTTCAAAAGGATATGCAGTGAAAAGTCAATGCTCTTCCTTCCACTGTCTTCCAGCCACCAATTCCCTCCACAAAGATGATCAGTTTGCTGTGTATCTTTTCAGAGGTGTTCTGTGCATGTAAGCATATATGTAAATATAGTGTGAAAAAACACAAACACACACAAATGGTAACAAACAATTCATAGTGTTCTTTACTTTTTTTAACTTAATAATATACCTTGGTGGGAATTCTCTCGCGGTCCAGTAGTTAGGACTCCAGGCTTTCACTGCTGAGGGAGCATTCAAATCCCTGGTCGGGGAACTAAGTTCTTGCAAGCCACATAGCGTGGCCAAAAAAAAAAAAAAACCACACACACACCCCTTGGAAATTATTCTATATCAGTGCCCAGAGAACTGAACTGCCTCATTCTTTTAATAGCTGTATAGTACTGTAGGCTGTGCCTTAATTCATTAACATTTAATTTTCCAGTCTTTGCTATCGCAAAAAATATTGCAGTGATTATCCACAACACTGTTTTTCATTTTATTTTATTTTGTTTTCTTAAATAGTTGTCATCATGTGCATCTCAATCTGTACAGAACAATAACGTGCTGGGCTTTAAAACTGTTGCAGGAAGGGGGACCCCTTCCAGGGCCCGAGAATGGGCTCTTGTCTAACACTTAGAAATGAATTGTCCAAGGAGACACATGTGCTGACAAAGCAAGAGACTTTATTGGGAAGGGGCACCCAGGCAGAGAGCAGCAGGGTAAGGGGACCCAGGAGAACTGCTCTGCCATGTGGCTCGCAGTCTCAGGTTTTATGTTAATGAGGTTAGTTTCCAGGTTGTCTCTGGCCAATCATTCTGACTCAGGGTCCTTCCTGGTGGCAAGGGCATCTCTCAGCCAAGATGGATTCCAGCGAGAAGGATTCTGGGAGGTTGGTAAGACATATGGACTGGTGTCTCTTCTCTCCTTTTGACCTTTCCTGAATTCTTCCCATTGGTGGTAGCTTGTCAGTTCTATGTTCCTTACCAGGACCTCCTGTTGTAAGACAACTCATGCAAGTGGTTACTCTCATGCCTGGCCAGGGCAGGTGGTTTCGGTCAGTGATTCCCTTAACAAAACTACCTTTCCTGCTTTTCAAGAATTTTAGATGTGTCCCTTCAGGTTAGGTTATTATTAGTTGCACTTGTGTGAATCAAGTTTGTACTTGAGGTGGGGAGATGAACCTTTGGAAGGGTGGTGAAGTATTTCTCACCACCAGGCCTCCATCCTTGCTGGACTGAGGAATGAAGAATTTATTTCATGAATTAATAAGGGATCTCCTATATAACCTCTTAACACAAGATATGGAGCCTTTTGCATAGACATTAAAAGAGACTGTGACAGACCAGCTTTTGTGAATAGAGGAGCCTTGATTTTTGAAATCTCTGACTAGATGTGAGGGCAAAGAAAGAGGCCAAGTTTTTAACCTACTTTTCATTCCCAAGAATACCCAAGAATTTCTTTTCAATACCCAAGAATGGCCCTAAAGAACTAGGGCTCTGTAGTATCTCGGGTACTAATTGGTACATTCCTTAAACTTTCTGAGCATGATTCGACTCATCTCTACCGGAACAGTCAGGATTCGGGGTCAGATACAGGTTTGAATCCTGGGTCCTCTACTTAGTACCTGTGCAGCCTCAGTTTTCCTTTGTATAAAATGGAAATAATAGTACAAAGATAATGATAGTTAATATTATCAAGTGTTTACTGTGTACCTGGCACTATGTTAAGATCTTTACATGCATTTTCTCATTTAATTTTTGTGACCAGCTTACGAAAAAGAGACACTCTTAGTACCTCAGTTTTCTGGTGGGGGCTTGGGGAAGTTAAGGTTTCACAGCTCACCAGTAGCAGAGCTGGGACTTCACTCCAGGCAGCTAATTGCCAAAGCCTGTTCTAACCTAAAACTCTAGGCTACTTTAGAGGGGTGTTGTGAGAAGGACAAATGGTGTGTATAAAGGGCTAGCAAATAGTGGGTGCTCCTGTGATATTAATGATCATAAAACCTGTCCACACCTTACCTACCAAATTTAGAATCTATTTAATTAAAAATTTCTTAGGGACAGAGTGATTAGAAGCTGTGTAAGAGACATTTATTGACCACGTGGGTTCCTTGTTTGGGCAGGTTCTCCTGTGCGGAGAGCCAGATACCAGTGGGTACGCTGCAATCCTGACAGCAATTCTGCAAACTGCATTGATGAAAAGGGACCAGAGTTCGATCTACTTCCAGGTGAATCCAACAGAATCCTATCTCCAAGGACTGACCCTTTTTCGTAAGTGGACTTTCTTGATTTTACTTTCACCATCCACTGCTGAGATCTTGGCATGGAGGTGGGAGGGTTGCCAAGAGTGTTTTTCTTCAGGCTCTTGCTTCCATGGTTAGGTTTTCACTGCACAGTACAGGGTAAAACTGTACTGTATTTACTGGTATATGAGATGCACAAGAATACATGATTCACCTACCTTTTTAAGAATTTTATTTATTTTTTAGAATTTATTTATTTTTGGCTGCGTTGGGTCTTTGCTGCTGCACGCGGGCTTTCTCTAGTTGCTGAGAGCGGGGGTTACTCTTCGTTGCGGTGCGCAGGCTTCTCACTGTGGTGGTTTCTTTTGTCGCAGAGCATGGGCTCTAGGCATGCGGGCTGAGTAGTTGCGGAGCGCGGGCTTAGTTGCTCTGCGGCATGTGGGATCTTCCCAGACCAGGGATAGAACCCGTGTCTCCTGCACCGGCAGGCAGATTCTTAACCACTGCGCCACCAGGGAAGTCCCTATTCACCTATACTTTTGCAAGGTCTTTTTCTTGTGGCAGAAACAAAAATTGAATACTTTTCACCAATAGGTATTGAAAATGATTGAACATTATTTTATTAATGTTAATAGAGCACATTGTATATTTATATTAAAATCCAATAGGAGTCTATCACCTGAATGGATAAACAAAATGTGGTACATCCCTTAAGTGGAATATTATTTGGCCATAAGAAAGAAGGAGGTACTGATAAATGCTACAACATGGATGAATCCTGAAAACATTATGCAAAGTGAAGGAAACCAGACACAAAAAGCCACATATTATATGATTCCATTTATGTGAAATGTCCAGAATAGGCAAATCCATAGAGACAGAAATAGAGTAGTGGTTGCCAGGGGCCGTGAGGGAGGGAGGAATAAAGAGTGACTGCTATTAGATACAACATTTTTGAGGGGTGATAAAAATGTTCGTTTAGATAGTAGTGATAAAAAAAAAGAAATTAGGGAAAGGAAGAATAAGTGGCCATGACTCATAAAAAAGAAAGTCAAAACTCTTCTTTTATTTAAATTAAATTAAATTATTTTTTATACAGCAGGTTCTTATTATCTATTTTATACACATTAGTGTATAAATGTCAACCGCAATCTCCCACTTCATCCCCCCCCATTTTCCCCCTTGGTGTCCATAAGTCCAAAATTCTTCCTGATCAAATAAAACCTGCCTTATACTTGCAAAAAAGATCCAATAGGAATTCATAAGTAACAAAAATTGAATTGTATTAAAACCCATTATTTCAATGAATATCAAAATTATATGTAGCAAAGATACATTATGAAAAGAATTATCATAAAAGTTTTAATCTTCAGGCTTAAATAGAAAAATCACTCCCCTGAAAGCCACATAAATCATCATGCCCAAACCAGGTAAGCCTATCATCACTTTGGGGATCCTGGTAACCCCCTTCATCACTGAAATTATGTCATCACCATCCTCAAAATGCAACTCTGCAACCCTGTGCTTTTAGGTCCACGGCATAAAGCTTGAACGTGATAGTACAGCATCCTCCATTATTTTAAGTCACGGATTTCAACAGTAATTCATTTAAATCTAAGATATTAGAGGAACAACGCAAGTCCTCCAAAACAAATATTTTACACTATTTCTTCCCTCCTCAAATCTGTATGATCTTCCACACTCTTTGACATAAATTGTAGCAATATTTTTTTGGATCCGTGTCCTAAGGCAAAGGAAACAAAAGCAAAAATAAACAAATGGGACCTAATTAAACTTAAAAGCTTTTGCACAGCAAGGGAAACCATCGACAAACAAAAGGACAACCTACTGAATGGGAGAAAATATTTGCAAGTGATATGACTAATAAGGGGTTAATATCTAAAGTATATAAACAGCTCATACAACTCAACATCAACAAAACAAACATCCCGATTAAAAACTGGGTAGAAGATCTGAATAGACATTTTTCCAAAGAAGACATCCAGTTAGACAACAGGCACGTGAAAAGATGCTCAACATCGCTAATCACCAGAGAAATGCAAATTAAAACCACAATGAATATCACCTCCCACCTGTCAGAATGGCTGTCATCAAAAAGATCACAAATAACAAATTGCTGGCGAGGATGTAGAGAAAAGGGGACCCTTGTACATTGTTAATGGGAATGTAAATTGGTGCAACCACTGTACAAAACAGTGTGGAGGTTCCTCAGAAAACTAAAAATAGAGTTACCATATGATCCTGCAATTGTACTCCTGGGTATATATCCAAAGAAAATGAAAACACTAATTTGAAAAGATATATGTACCCCAATGTTCATAGCAGCATTATTTATAATAGCCAAGATATGGAAGCAATCTAAGTGTCCATCAGTAGATGAATGGATAAAGAAGATGTGATACACACACACACACACACACACACACACACACATTGGAATACTACTCAGCCATAAAAAAAGAACGGAATTTTGCCAATTGCAGCAACATGGATGGACTTGGAGGGTATTATGCTTAGTGAAATAAGTCAGAGAAGACAAATACTGTATGATATCACTTATATGTGGAATCTAAAAAATAAAACAAACTTGTGAATATAACAAAAAAGAAACAGACACACAGATATAGAGAACAAACCAGTGGTTACCAGTGGGGAGAAGGAAGGGGGAGGGGCAAGCTAGGGGCAGGGGATTAAGAGGTATAAACTACTGTGAATAAAATAAATAATCAGGGGCTTCCCTGGTGGTGCAGTGGTTGAGAATCTGCCTGCCGAATGCAGGGGACACGGGTTCAAGCCCTGGTCTGGGAAGATCCCACATGCCGCGGAGCAACTGGGCCCGTGAGCTACAATTACTGAGCCTGCGCGTCTGGAGCCTGTACCCCGCAACAAGAGAGGCCGCAATAGTGAGAGGCCCGCGCACCGCGATGAAGAGTGGCCCCCGCTTGCCACAACTAGAGAAAGCCCTCGCACAGAAACGAAGACCCAACACAGCCATAAATAAATTTTAAAATAAATAAATAAATAAATAATCAGGCTTTCCTGGTGGTGCAGTGGTTAAGAATCCGCCTGCCAATGCAGGGGACGCAGGTTCGAGCCCTGGTCCGGGAAGATCCCACATGCCGCAGAGCAACTAAGCCCGTGTGCCACAACTACTGAGCCTGTGAGCCTAGAGCCCGTGCTCTGCAACAAGAGAAGCCCCCGCAATGAGAAGCCCGCGCACCGCAATGAAGAGTAGCCCCGGCTCGCGCCAACTGTAGAAAGTCCGCTCACAGCAAGGAAGACCCATCGCAGCCAAAAATAAATAAATAAAAATAAATAAATAATCTACAAGGATGTATTGTACAACACAGGGAATATAGCCAATATTTTATAACTATAAATGGAATATAACCTTTAAAATTGTGAATCACTATGTTGTACACCTGAAGTGTATATAATATTGTAAATCAACTCTACCTCAACTAAAAAAAAAAACTAAAAAAAAAATCTCTAGGATCTTCCCTTTCCTCAGCCAGCAACTTTCCTTCTTGCTCTGACACTCCTGTTAATATGCATGCACAGCCCCTGCTTCTGTGACAGTCTTGGACACTTTTGCTCTCAGATCCATTTCTTCTCCTTCCATCTCCCTGCTCTGTACTGGGTGGGGTGGTGAGGGCTGATCCCTATGGTCTGCATTTCTCAGGTTCCCAGATCTGTGGCTGAGTTTGGCCAGTGGGATGCCTGGAAGGGAGACTGGTCAGCGTGGGCGGCAGGGAGAGACAAGGATGTTTCTTCTCATTCCTGCCTTGGGTGGCGCCTCTGGCAGGGCTGTGTCTCATCCATGGCTTCAGCTTCCACCAGATGCTCTTGGTCCCTGGGCTCAGGTAGTACCACCTCCTCCACTGTCTCTCTAGCCCAGGGAGGGAAATATTTTCTTGCTGTTCCTCATCTCTGGGTTTCCTTATTATTCCCTATTTGGCTTTGCTTCTCTTCCATCTCATGTGTAAGCAATTCCCTGTCTTAAATATTTAGGTAAGTTTCTTGACTGTACTCTGACTGTGGCAGCTTCTAAGGCCACCCCTCCTTGTGCTGGGCATCCTATCCCCATGCACCTTCTCCAGGACTTTAATTCTGCAGTTAACCCTCTGAACCCAGCATCTTCTTCTCATCAGTATGCAGACATTCTCTAGTATCTCCTACATTTAGGTAAAATCCCCTCTTTGACTCTGCATCCTTCCCAGCTGTTGCCCCATTCTCTGCTCCTCTTCACAGTAACACTTCCTGATAGGGTTGCCGATGCTTACTATCTCCCCTCTCCTCTCCTCAACCCCTTCTGGGTCTACCTTCACCCAGAGTGCTTGGTAGAAGCACTTACTTTTTTTTAAAATTTAAGTTTTTTTTTTTTTTTTTAATTGAACCTGGGCCCTCAGCAGTGAAAGCATGGAGTCCTAACCACTGGACTGCCAGGGAATTCCCAATTTAAGTTCTTTTTTATTTTCCTCCACATTGGCAAAAGTTCCAAGGGAGCTTAAAGTTTTTTAAACATTTTAACGATCCCTCTTTCCCACCCCCCACTTCTGATTCACAAAGCAAAGGAGAGCAGGAGTCCCAATTTTTAATGGTTCCCCATCTCCTCATGTTATTTGATCCAAAAACTATATTCAAGTTTGTAGCAGTCATAGTTATTGTACATGTTTAGGAGGGAGGGAGGCAAGAAGGGATAGGGAGAATGGTGATCCAAAAGAATAAAAACAGAAACCAAATAGGTCACAATTACTTCCTGTTGACACATCTGCTGGTTACTTCTCTATGTTTAGCTTACTTGACTTCTCTCTCTCTCTCTTTTATTTATTTTTTTGCTGCGCCACATGGCTTGTGGGATCTTAGTTTCTCGGCTAGGGATTGAGCCTGCGCCCTTGGCACTGAAGTGCAGAGTCCTAACCACTGAACCGCCAGGGAATTCCCACTTGACTTCTCAGTTGCCTTCAAAAACAGTTGACCACCCTTCCTCTGAAATACTTTTTTCTCTGGGCTTCCATGGTCCCACCTTGTCTTGGGTTTCCTTCTACTTCCCTGGCTGTTCTTTCTCCTGTGATTAATATTTAATATGTTGGGGTGGCCCTAGCTCTGTCGTGGGCTGCTTTTGTATCTGCATGCTTTTTTTGGGTGACTTCATCCTGTTCCATGGCTTTAAATACTATATGTGTGTGTGTGTGTGTGAGAGACAGAGAGAGGGAGAGAGAGAAAGAGAGAGAGAAAGAGAAACTACCAAATCTGTGTTTCCAGCTCTGATTCCTTTTCCCTGACCCCGCAGCCTAAACTATCCAGCAGGTCACCCTCTATTACATTATTCCACTTTGTTTCTCTGCATAACATTTAGCCCCACCTAATATTTTCCTGATTTACTTATTCACTTTTTATTGTCTGTCTCCCCGCCAAAGTTATAAACCTCTGAGCAGGGACCTCATCCATCAGTCCCCATTCTATCCCAGGCACTCAGAACAGGGATAAGATATTCGATAAATATTTATCAAATGCAGGCATGAAGGAAACTCTAATCTGTTGTATGGCCTGTGGTTTATTATTTTCATGCAGAAAATGACCCATAGGCTGTGAAACTCAACTTCTGTCTCTGATGCTTTGTTGCCTTATTCTGCCACTGATTGGTGGCATCATTGCTCTGGTCCTTTGGTGCTGAGTGGACTTCAAACTACCCCACTGAACCCAGTTGAATGAATGCACTTATTTGCTGGGAGGAGATTGAATGTTAACATGCTGGCAAATATAATGCTTGACTTGTTACAAAGAATTTCTTAAGCGTGAGCTTTGTTGAAGCCCTGTGAAGTTATTAGAGATTTTGCAGAATTTTTAAAATAGGAAAAATATATATCTAGGCTAACTTACTTGTGTGTCCTTTCTTTAGTGGGAGAAAGTGTAAAAATGGGATCTTTTCTGTAAAAAATAAATGACCCCTTAAGTAAATTCCAAATATAGGATTGCTATCTTAGTGATAAGAAAATTACCATTTTTATATGCATCTGCAATGAGTAGATGTGGAACTGATAAAGGCAACAAATTAGATACAGTAAATATTGTAAATATGTGGAAAGTTCTGACTTATTTTTTGTTTTAAAACATTAAATAACTGGGAAACTTTTAACTTAAAATTTGAGCAACTGAGTGGCTACATTTACTTTCGTATCTTAAAAAATTTATTATGATTATCTTTTCATGTCTCAAACTTTAATGTTTTTTTTTGCATTTTTCCGTCATGCTTCAGAATGATGAAATCCAGGAACCTGAATGATGTCTTCCCTCTTTCTGAGGACTTTTCAGGATCAGGCTCTGGAAGTGGCTCTGGAAATGGCTTCCTACGCGAAATTGAACAGGAATACCAACCAGTAGAAGAAAACGATGCTTTTTATTACAACTTTAGGCCTCTGGAGAGAAATTTGCCCTCAGACAACCAGGACTTGGGTCAGGATGGACCAGAAGAGGATTTTACTATATAAAAGAGAGGGTTTCCCACCTTGATGCCAGGCAATGTATTTGTGTACCATGGTTAAATGATTAATTTGAGGACAAAAAGCTTTATAGAAAATTTAAAACATCTGAAAAGGAAGTTTAGTTTTATTATCTTTTTTTTCTCATGAATTCTTAAAGCCTCCTTTATCTATCCTAATGTCCTGGAAAATACCTGCATTTCTTTTGTATTGTATTCAACAACATCACTATGAAGTTAACTAGACTCCCCATATGTATAAAATTGTTTTAAAGAATAAATTATACTGTTCTTAAAATATTTAGTTTGAGAAACAAATTGACAGGCACTGTTTCATATCTAAATCTTCAGGAAGCTGACTCTGATTATGAAATCTAGATATGCCTCTTTTTTTGTGAAAAAATACAGATGAAACATACAGTGAATGTACAGAGTGGGTATTTGACATGTTTTACAGTGTGAAGTTAACTGCTCTAATAGTACCCCTGGAGGTGTTTGCAGAGCTAGTGGACAGCGTTTGCTTAGAAGTGTGATTGCTGTCACAATTAGAAACTTAACACCCAGATTAAAGCACAATTGTGCTCTCAATACCTCATACTGCTTTACTTTTTTTCCTGGATATCTATGCATTTTCAAACATTACTCTATTAAAGCAGAAGTATAATCAAAGGGTCAAGCTGTCTGGGCTCTCTTGTTCATGAAGTAATTATTTGTTCAAATGTTTCTAGATTCCCATCAACAAAATATCTGTAAAGTTATTTTACAGTGAGACCAAATTTTGTAACTGGAATCAAATCCTGTTAACTAGCAGATGAAGAAAACAATCATGCTACAGAAAGAGGGTTACTCTTGTCCAAACACTTCCTCTTTTTGAAGGCTATACTATACTCATCTCTGTTCCCCTTAATTCTGAAAAGCCTGTCAGCATCATTGTCATGGATCCTGTTCTGTACCATCTAGATCCCCTCTTCAGAACTGAGGACTTATTCAAATTAACCTCTGTGGAAGAGAGACACCTTGTCCAAGCCCACACCTCTTCCCACGGCAGCCTGCACCCAATGTCTGGTTGATGTGGGCATATGAGTGCCAGACCCCTTCCCTGAACTTGGAACAATTCAGCAGGGCAATCACAGATTCAGACCTCCCTGAGGAGCCATCTGAGGCTTTGTTGGGACTGTTTTGCAGCTCAGTTTCTTCCTTTACTTAGTCTTGCTTCCTTCCATTCCCCACTGAGAGAGCTCCCTTAGGAACTTTCTGCACACTAGTTTTCATTTCAGAGTTTGCTCTATGGAGAATCCAACCTGTGAAAGTTGGTGCCAGGATGGGTAGAAAGCAGATGCTAAAATGGGATTTTGGAGCTGGATCACCTACTGTCTGGCTGGCAATGAGGACCCTATCACTGGCTGTAGATGCAGAACAAGCACAAGGGAGCATTGCAATTGTTCAAACTTTCACTGATGATGAACTGGGATGGTGTACCAGTGGAAGGAAGTGCACCAGGGTGTGGTATATGAGGTATCTGAGAAATATGGGGAAGTAGTAATTATAGAGACAATGACATTGGATGGCTCTTGCTGGAGGCAATTAATGAAAGACCAAGGATGATTAATTAAAGACTAAATGTGAAAACTATTGGACCTCCTCAGCAGCATATTAAGAAACTCTCTTCTGCAGTGGAAGGGCAGGAAAAGCTGAGGCCCAGGACCAGGATATAATCAGAAGAATAGCAGAGTTCAAGAATGTTAAGTTGCCAAGCTAGCCAAGTCTGTTATGCAACATCAGGGCCCTGACTGGGAAAATACTGGACCCTCAGAAATGAAGACCTCTGGGTAGAAATGTATCTGGGTTGATACATTCATAATTCGAATCCCCAGACTTCCTCAAACGCTCTGAATCTATAGAAGAGTCCTGGGCTTCCCTGGTGGCGCAGTGGTTAAGAATCCGCCTGCCAATGCAGGGGACATGGGTTCGAGCCCTGGTCTGGGAAGATCCCACATGCCGCGGAGCAACTAAGCCCGTGAGCCACAACTACTGAGCCTGCGTGTCTGGAGCCCGTGCTCCGCAACGGGAGAGGCCACGACAGTGAGAGGCCCGCGCACCGCGATGAAGAGTGGCCCCCGCTCTCCGCAACTGGAGAAAGCCCTCGCACAGAAACGAAGACCCAACACAGCCAAAAATAAATGTAAAATAAATAAATTAATTAATTAAAAGAAACGTTTAAAAAAAAAAAAAAAAAAGAAGAGGCCCACTCCTTAAGAATTAATGCTTTCCTCTGGCTTGAAGATGATTAAGAAGCTTCTGCCCTTTAAAACCACATGCACACTCCCTCAAGGTCTGCCCTGCCACCCTACCTAGCCACCAGATCCATAACTAAAGTTACAATATAAACCAACAGGAAAGTGTTGGGGCTGCTAAGGAGGAAAGGTGAAGGTTTCTGCAGAGCTTAGCTGTCATGCACCTCAGAAGCCAAGAGAGTGTCTATGTGCCTTAACTCTAAGAGTGCTAGATCAAGGGATGGAGGAAAAACATAAAGTTGGATAAGGAAGTGTTTATCAATATGGAAGTGTTTATCAATATGGAAGTGTTAGGGGAACCAGTGATCAAAACCACCTGCCCTGGCCAGGCATGAGAGTAAACACTTGCATGAGTTATCTTACAACAGGAGGTCCTGGTAAGGAAGGACCTTACCACTGACAAGCTACCACTGACTGGAAGAATTCGGGAAAGACCAAAGGAGAGAGGAGATGCCAGTCCATATGTCCCAGTATCCTTCTTGCTGGAACCCATCTTGGCTGAGCAATGTGCGCACCACCATGAAGGACCCTGAGTCAGAATGATTGGCCAGAGACAACCTGGAAACTAACCCCAGTACCCCTGAGACTATGGGCCATGTGGCAGAGCCGTTCTCCTGGGTTCCCTTACCCTGCTGCTCTCTGCCTGGGTGCCCCTTCCCAATAAAGTCTCTTGCTTTGTCAGCACGTGTATCTCCTCAGACAATTCACTTCTTAGTGTTAGACAAGAGCTCACTCTCGGGCCCTGGAAGGGGTCCCCATTCCTGCAACAGAATTACTCTTCTGGGATAAAGGTTTTATCACCCTGGCAAGAACTCCGGGAGAAGGTGTTGACATGCTTCTAGAATGGCTCTTAGCAGCTTGGAAAAAGTGACAGCTCCTCTTAAGTAGAAATGCTAGAACTACTATGGCAGGCAGTGGAAAAGGGGTCAAAAAGTTTAAGGAAGTTAGCATGCTAGAATGGACAGTTTGTGTAAGCCCTAAAAACCTACCAAATGACTTTGTTCCGAAGGAAGGCCAAAGCAATGAAGAATATGCCGTAAGAGGGACAGCATCTCTGAGCTATCAGTGGTAGCTCTCCTCTAAAGGGCAGAGGTGATGGTAGAATGTTGTTACAGAATTGGGTTCACAAATAGCAATGGGAATGATGTGGGGGGGGGGGGTGGTCCCAAAATAATAGAGGACAGGTGGAGGTGTTCAGCCATCAGAAGCCAGGTGGTACAATTATCATAATGAGGAAGGTCAGAATGGAATGCAGGGCAAAGTTGTAGAGTGGCATCTTCAGAGGTAAGATAGTTGGCAACAGTTCTGCACCCAATTCCATTGTGTGTTGGAGGGGGTGGGGTTGGCAGGGTAGGGGTGAGGAATTTCCCCACACCAACCAGAAAGTTTCTGACACCAGCTGGGTGTCCTACAATTCAACTCAATTCTGACACTATCTACCTGGAGCTAGCATCAGATTCCACAGGTTAAAGGCTCAGTCCCACAAGGCTTCCCTCCACTTCAGATGCCAATCGCAAACCTAGGTTGTTACCTGTGCTTCTGACCGACTGGCTGTAAATTGGAGCTTCCAATGACCCCCTCCTCAGGCTCAGTTAATTTGCTAGAGCAATTCTCAGAACTCAGAGAAACATTTTACTTACCTGATCACCAGTTTATTAGAAAAGGGTATAACTCCAGCTAGATGAAGAGATACACGAGGTGAGGTCCCGAACAAAGGAGCTTCTGTTCTCGTGGAGTTTGGGGCCTGGCACGGTGGCACATGGAAGCTTCTGGTTCCCTAACCTAGAAGCTCTCTGAACTCTGTCCTTTGCGGGTTTTTTGAAGTCTTCATTACATAGGTATGATTGATTAAATCATTGGCCACTGGTAATTGAACTTAATCTCTAGCCCCTCTCCCATCTCTCCCTCCCTGGAGGTCATGGGTGGGACTGAAAGTTGCAACCCTTTAATCAAACAGTTGGCTCCAGTTTCCTTACCTGAGCCAGTTTTCAGACCTGGAACCCACTGACTAAAAGAGAGGTTAGGTGCTCTGGAATAAGACCCTGTGACACCATGGCAAGTATATACAGCACTGATTCCTCTAATGCTTACCCAAAGGGACTGATGGCCATGAACTCAGGTACTATATTCTGGGGAAAGGAGAGTATTCAGACATTTCAAGGACAGTCAGTTACAGGGTCTAATTAACTTTGATACATGGAGATCCAAAGCATCGTCATGGCCTCCCTGTTAGTGGGGCATTAGGTGATCAGGTATTAAATGGAATCTTGACCCAGCTCACAGTGGTCATTTTTCCAGTCCCTAAATGTGTAATTAGAATGGACATAATTGGTAGCACAACCCCACATTGGCTTCTTGACCTGTGTGATAGGAGCTATTGCAATGGGGAAGACCAGGTGGAGACTGCTAAAGCTACCCACCCCCATCTGCCAACAAATCAAAAACATTTCATCCTGGGGGGAATGTCAGAGATTAGTAGTACCTTTAAAAACCTGAAGAATGCAGGGATACTAGTCCCCAGTGTATCTCCATTTAATTGACCAGTCTGGATCTTGCAAAAACCAGATGGATTCTGGGGGGTGAGAGTAGACTATCACAAATTCAACGAAGTAGTAGTTGTACTTGCAGCAGCTATGCCAGATATAGTACTTTTGCTGGAGCAGAGTTACACAGCTTCAGGTATGTGGTAGGCAGGCACTGAGCTGGCAAGTGCCTTCTTTTCCATCCCTATCAAAAAGGAGAATCAGAAACAGGTTATGTTCTCTTGGAACGGATAACAGTATACATTTAGTCTATTCTCAGGGCTATGTTAAATCTTCTACCCTCTGCCATAATATAATCTGAAGACACTTGGACTAGCTGGACATCTCACAGAATATCACAGTGGTCCACTGTATCGATGGATCATGAGCCTGCATCCAGACCCCCATGTCATGGGCCACTGATGGACTGACATCTCTCCCTCAGCTCAAAACTATGGCCGTATGGTGGAGGGTAGAGAGTGTTCTTTATGACTGACAAAGCAGGAATAAGATCAAGCTGGGTTCATAGGTGGGTTGGCCTCTTATATAGGTTCAAGTCAAAAATGGATGGCAGCTGCACTGAAATGCCAATCAGGGGTAGCCTTGAAAATAGCTGTGAGAGGAAATCCTCCCAATGAGCAGAGCTTCAGGTGGCGTACCTGGTCATTTACCCTGTGTAGAAAGAGAAGTAGCCCAAGGTTAGGATATACACAGTTTCATGGGTAGTGGTAAATGTATTGGTAAGTTGATAAGGGGCCTAAAATAGAAAATATTGGAAGACTGGGGAGTAAGAAGTCTGGGGTAAAGGCACATGAATGGACCAGTGAGAGAAGATGCAAAGTGTGAAAAATCTTTGTGTCAAATGCCAATGCCAATCAGAAAGCATCCAGTACAGAAGAGGTACTAACAACTAGGTAGAGTAAATGACGGGCAGGTATTAGTCAGCCTCTGTCACGGGCTACCCTAATGAGAGCACAATGAATTAATGGAGGAGTAGCCATAACGACAGAGAGGGAGACTATGCATGGGTTCCCACTGACCAAGGCTACTTTAGCTACTGATGTTGCCAAATGTCCCATATGCTAGCAACAGAGCTCACTGCTGTGCCGCTGATATGGCACCATTCTTCAAGGAGACTTTGGAGGCAGGTTGACTATATTAGGCCACTTTACAGCAAGGAGATTCAGCAGTGGCACATGATGATGGGATCCACTGGTGACCCTAGATGCCACCAACATTATAGAATGATAGAAGGGTCTATCGAAGGCACAGCTGAGGTACAAGCTTGGATATGATATACCGAGGTTGGCACACCAACTGCCAGGATGCAGTATACATGCCAGATCAGTAACTTCTATATTGTTCTGTGCCCTTAATATGTGGAGAATATATGAGTCCAGGAACCAAGGAGTGGAAGTAGGCTAGGACACACTTAACATCAAGGCTACTTGGGGAATTTGTGCTTCCTATCCCTGCACTGTGTTTTGCAGATTTAGATGTTATGGTACCCTTGGGGAAATGTTTCCACCAGGGGACACAGTAAGAATCCTATTGAACTTTAAGCTATGGTTCTCATCATTCAGGCACTTTAAGCCCTTTGTGCCAAGGGATGAACAGTCAATAAGAAGTAACCATCTAGGTGGGGGAAATGGACCTGATCAGCAGGAGGAGAGAGGGCTGCTGCTACACAATGGGGACACGGAGGACTATCTTTGAAATCCAGGTGACCTACTGAGGCTTCTCTTAGTACTTCCTTACCCAGTTTTGATGGTAAATGGATAAAGTTAGCAGTTAGGCCTGAGAAGTGCATGGTAACCAGGGGCTCAGATCCTCATGGTTGAAGATCTGGGTCAATCCTCCAACTAAGCCATCTAGACCAGTAGTGGTGTTAGCTACGGATGAGAGAAAACTACATTGATAACAAAGGAGGAATTTGACGAATTTTGATTATATCTTGTTACCAGTTGCAGCAGAAGCAGCTGCAGTTCATTCCACTGACCCTCCCCTCATAAGTTTTCCCTAAGAACCCTCCAGTGTCCTGAAAAAGCTGCTTCCAGAATTTATATGAAGCAAATGGATCTAAGAGGCACAAAGGTGGACTGTTATGGATGCTGTGCTGTACTGTGTTGCCCAGATTCCCCCTTTAGAACTGGAGGACTTATTCCTCCAGGTACTGGGAAGGTTGGCTGATAGCTACAACTTCTTAGATGAAGAAGCCACATCATCCAAGGTCATGCTCCGTTCCCAGGATAGCTCACAGCCAAAGACTCATCTGTGTGGGGGTATAAAGGTTCGGACCTCATGCTCCACTTGGGACAACTCTGAAGGGACAACTGCTTCAGAACTCTCTATGGTGTCACACGAAGATACCATATTGTGATTCCATTGCAGCTCAGTTTATTCCTGTCTAATCCTGCTTCCTTCCAATCCTCCACAGGCATTGATCCGAAGGACACTCCCTGATAAATTTCCTCTATGGGTTTGCGTCTCATAGGACACAACTCATAGGAATTATCTTTATAGCATTTTACTTCTGGCGATAGTTGTTAAGTTATACCCTAATCTTTCCATTAATAAATTTATCTGTGATTATTTAACAGGAACTTTGCGAGTTTTTATGCTCAGTAGGACGTTACTGTCATGAGACCTATCTTTTGGGTCCCCAAAAATACATAGCAGAAAAAATAAGGCATGATTTAGAAAAATATACATACTGTTTTGCATTTTCTAGTTAAGTGATAAGTTTTACACATTTGAAGAAGGGGTAGATAGTCTAGGCTGATTTTTATCAAAAAATGACACTTTTACTAAGAAAGATCTTAAACTTGCCACAAAGAAAATGTAGACTATTTCTATTTTTAGAGAGGTAATTAGACTAATAAAAGAAGTACAAGCTTTAGAATTTCAAAGTCCTGGCTTAAATACCAATTTCACTCTTTATTAGCTTTGTAACTTAAGGCAAGTTACTTAATTTTGCTAATATTGTCTACAGAGGGCAATGTTGTGAAGGGGTTAATTGTGTGGCCTCTGAAGCCAGATCACCTGGGTTCAAAGCTGTCACTAACTAGGTAACATCAGATGAGTTAACTCATTTAACCTCTCTGTACCTCAGTTTCCTCCTCTTTTTTTTTTTTTAATTTATTATTTATTTATTATTTTTATTTTTGGCTGTGTTGGGTCTTCGTTTCTGTGTGAGGGCTTTCTGCAGTTGCGGCGAGTGGGGCCCGCTCTTCATCGCGGTGCGCGGGCCTCTCACTGTCGCGGCCTTTCTTGTTGCGGAGCACAGGCTCCAGACGCTCAGGCTCAGTAGTTGTGGCTCACGGGCCCAGTTGCTCCGCGGCATGTGGGATCTTCCCAGACCAGGGCTCGAACCCGTGTCCCCTGCATTGGCAGGCAGATTCTCAACCACTGCGCCACCAGGGAAGCCCTCCTCCTCTTTAAAATGAAGATAATGATAGTGACTACCTTATAGGTTTGTTGAGATTAAATAAATTAATGTATGTAAAGTGCTTAGAACAATGTCATTGAGTGATGAATAAACTTACAAGCTGTTATCGTTATCTGTACTATAGGTTAACAGTATTTGCCCATAGTGTTGTGGTGAAGATTAAATGAGGCAATACATGTGGTACGATTAGCTCAAAGCCCCTAAAAAATTGTAATCATGAACATGTGTTATAGCCACTTCATAAGATTGTTTTAAAGATTCCTGGCATGGCCAGGTACTGTGCTAGGCACTGAAGATACAAAGGGGAACAAAGACACACCAGACAGCCTTTGCGCTTGAGTTCAGAGCCTTAACAGGGATCAAGTGAGAGTGAATGTAATATGTTAGTCTTGCCTGGCACAAAGGAAGGTAGATAGATAGAAGTAAATATTCTCAGGCAGGGCTTCCCTGGTGGCGCAGTGGTTGAGAGTCTGCCTGCCAATGCAGGGGACACGGGTTCGAGCCCTGGTCTGGGAAGATCCCACATGTCGCGGAGCAACTGGGCCCGTGAGCCACAACTACTGAGCCTGAGCGTCTGGAGCCTGTGCTCCGCAACAAGAGAGACCAGCGCACCGCGATGAAGAGTGGCCCCCACTTGCCGCAACTGGAGAAAGCCCTCGCACAGAAACGAAGACCCAACACAGCCATAAATAAATTAATTAATTAAATTTAAAAAAATTCTCAGGCACACAGGGGAAATAGTATATAACCCATGTTCTTTCTCATTCTTACTCCTTTACCTTTTGGGTTCTATTTATCAATCAATCATTTGCCATAATTATAGAGTTTGAGGGAAGGGAAGGGGTTGGGCTTCTTTCAATTTGTACCTTTTGTACCTCTCTAACTCACAGTCACTTTTTCTCATATTATACAATCAACAAAAACCTACTAAGGACCAAGACACCAGGAATAAACAGTTAAGACTACTCACGATGTAGGGGGGGAAACAAATAAATAACTGTAATACATTACATTATAGATTTTTTTCCAATTTATAATAGTTATAAACAAAATGCTAAGGCAGCAAAGAGAAAGGGATGATTGATTTTGCAGAAGCTTTTTGTCTCCATTCCCTCAGCAAGTAGTCTGTTTTACCACTCAAATCACTGCTTAAAATATTAATACGATTGATCTTTCAGAATTCTGTTTGTCTTCTTAGGTTTATACTAAACCAGGGTTTCTCAGCCTTGTCATTATTGACATTTTGGACAGGATATTTCTTTGTTGTAGGGGGCTGTCCTGTGCATTGTAGGATGCTTAGCAGCATTTCTGATCTTAGTAGCACTCAGCCAGACTTGACAATCAAGTGTCTCCAGACATTGCCAAATGCCCATTGTCCCTCTTGAGAACCACTGCACTAAATCAATGATTATTTGTGGACTACAGTCTTATTAGTTATGTTCTCACCTTATAATGGAATAGTAATTATTTATCAGTTATCATTGGTACATAGGAACTAGGGACTTTACTATCATGATCATTCAGCTACTTGATATGTGATTTGATATAAAGGAAATTACATCAGTGATTTATGCACAAATCTACATTTTTAGATGTTTATATGTTGATTACTGGATGTTTTGTTTCTTTATCTTCACAAGGACAACATGCTATTAAAATGGGACTGTCAGAGAATAAGAAAGAGCTCTTGGAAATCAAAAATATAATAGCATCTATTGGTTATCTATTGCTATGTGATAAATTACCTCAAAACTTAGTGGCTTAAAACAAGAATAAACATGTATTATTTCAAATAGAGTTGCCATATGATCCAGGAATCCCATTCCTGGGCTTATATCCAGAAAAAACTATAATTCCAAAAGATATATGCACCCCTATGTTCATAGCAGCACTATTCACAATAGCCAAGACATGGAAACAACCTAAATGTTCATTGACAGAGGAATGGATAAAAAAGATGTGGTACATAT
Organism: Eschrichtius robustus; assembly: GCF_028021215.1. NCBI lineage: Eukaryota > Metazoa > Chordata > Mammalia > Artiodactyla > Eschrichtiidae > Eschrichtius > Eschrichtius robustus. Next base: position 74,516,595 of record NC_090830.1, read on the forward strand.
ATAAATGGAATATTACTCAGCCATTAAAAAAAGAATGAAATAATGCCATTTGCAGCAACATGGATGGACGTAGAGATTATCATACTAAGTAAGTCAGACAGAGAAAGACAAATATCATATATCACTTATATATCAAATTTAAAATATGACACAAATGAACTTATCTATGAAACAGAAAGAGACTCACAGATATAGAGAACAGACTTGTGGTTGCCAAGGTGCAGGGTAGGGGACGGATGGACTGGGAGTTTGGAATTAGAAGATGCAAATTATTATGTATAGAATGGATAAACAACAAGGTCCTACTGTATAGCACAGGGAACTATATTTAATATCCTGTAATAAACCATAATGGGAAAGAATATGAAAAAGAATATATATATGCATAACTAAATCACTTTGCTGTACAGCAGAAATGAACACAACTTGTAAATTAACTATACTGCAATAAAATAAATTTTAAAAAATAACATGTATTATTTCATAGTTTCTATGGATCAGAAATTTGGAAGTGGATTATCTAGGTGGTTAGGGGGGATCCCTCATAAGATTGCAGTTAGAATGTTAGCTGGGGCTGCAGTCATCTGAAGATTTGACTGGGCTGGGAGGGTCACCTTTCTAAGATGGCTCAAACACCTGGCTGGCAAGTTAGTCTTAGCTGTTTACAGGAGGCCTCAGCTCCTCATTATGTGGGCCTCTCCATTGGGATACATGACATGGCTGCTGACTTCTCTCAGAGTAATTGATCCAGAAAAGAGCAAGTCAGAAGCAGGCTTAGAAGTCATACATCATCACTTCCACCTTACTCTGTTGGTCATACAGACCAACCTTGATAGAATTTGAGAAGGGACTACACAGAGATATGGATCGTTGGGGAGCATCTTAGAAGCTGTTTACCATAACACAGTAATAAAAAAAAGTTCTAAGAGCTGGAACATAAAATCAGGGAAAATCACCTAGAAAGGAGAACCAAAAGACAAATAGATGGAAAGTAGTAAAGAAAAAGTAAGAAAATGACAAAATCAATCAGGAAGCCCAATATGACTAATAGAAGATTCAGGAAAAGAGGAGAGAAAAGAGAAGGGAGGACATTATCAAAAAAATTTAACAAGGTTTTAAGTTATAAAGTCAACATAGAAAAGCAATCTCTCTCTCTCTCTCACACACACACACACACTCAAGCATTGAACAATTGGAAAATGAAATATTAAAATTCCATTTACAATATTATTAAAAATATAAATGCTTAGGAATAAATTTAACAAAAGATGTATAAGCTCTCTACACTGAAAATTACAAAGCATTGCTGAGAGAAATTTAAAAAGACCTTAATAAATAGAGAAATATACCATGTTCATGGATTGCAAAGCTCAGTATTGTTAAGATGTCAATTTTCCTCAAATAGAGCTCAATCAATTCCAATAAAGATCACAGCAGCTTACAAAAAAGTGGATTAACAATTCAAAAATTTATATGGAAACACAAAAATCTTAGAACAACCAAAACACTCTTGAAAAAGAACTAATTTGGAGTAACTATACTTCCTTACTTTCAAGGCTTACTATAAATCTATAGTAATCATGACAATGTGGTTTGTACAAAGATAGACAAACAGATCAATGAGACAGAATTAAAAGTCCAGAAATAAATCCATAATTATATAGTCAATAGATTTTTGACAAAGGCACCAAAGTAATTTAATGGGGAAAGGAAATTATTTTCAACAAATGGTGCTGGAACCATGTGGACAAAAATAAGCCCTCAAATCTTACCTCACATTATTTGCAAAATTTAATTCAAGATGAATCACATGCTTAAATGTAAAAGCCAAAATTCTCAGGTCATCCAAAAACATTATTAAGAGAATAAATAGTGAAGCTACACACTGGGAGAAAATATTTGCAATTAATATTTCTGATACAGAACTTGTATCCAAAATATTTAATAAACTCAATAATAAGAAGACAAACATCCTAATGAAAAATGGAAAAGTATTTCCACTTTTTCCTTTCTATTGAAGTACAATTGACTTACAGTATTAGTTTCATGTAAAGAACATAGTGATTTCTTATTTTTATATATTTTATCTGTACATTATAATGCTGACCTGAGCATCAGCAATAATAGCGATAAACTTTAAAACATGTATAAAGATGTTGTCCCGTGTACACAAAAAAGCACATTTAACCATAGTGTAGGGCTAATCCACAGATCACTGTTTTCACAGAAATTTCTCCTTTATAAACTTTAGGATTTTTTTGTTTTCCTTCCTTCTACTTTCTTAGAGTTTAATTTGCTTTTGTGTGTGTGGGGTAACAAAACACATAAAATATACCATTTTAACCATTTTTAAGTATAGAGTTCAGTAGTGTTAACTATTTTCACAGTGTTGTAAAACAGACCTCCAGAACGTTTTCATCTTGCAATCTGAAACTCTGTATCCATTAAACAGCAACTCCCCTTTCTCCTCCCCTCAAATCTCTAGTAACCAGCATCCTATTTTCTGTTTTATGAATTTGACTGCTTTAGGTAACTCATATAAGTAGAATCATACAGTTTTTGTCTTTTTGTGACTGGTTTATTTCTTTTTTTGGCCATGCTGTGAGGCATGCAGGATCTTTGTTCCCTGACCAGGTATCAAACTCGTGCCCCATGCAGTGGAAGTGTGGAGTCCTCACCTCTGGACCGCCAGGGAAGTCCTGTGACTGGTTTATTTCACTTAGCATAATGTCCTCAAGTTTCATCTATGTTGTAGCATATGACAGGATTTTCCTCCTTTTAAAGATTAATATTCATCTGTCCATGAACATTTGGGTTGCTTCTATCTCTTGGCTATTATGAATGAACAGGAACGTTCATATGTGCTGTGAACGTGAGTATGCAAACACCTCTTTGAGACCCTACTCTCAATTGTTTTGGATATTCACCCAGAACTGGGATTGCTAAATCATATGGTAGTCCCATTCTCACTTTTCTGAAGAACCTCCATACTGTTTTCCACAGGGGCTGTACCATTTTGCAATCTCACCAATAGTGCATAAGGGTTCTGATTTCTCCACATCTTCACCTACACTTGTTATTTTCTTTTTCCCAAATATTAACCATCCTAATGAGTGTGAGGTGACATCTTGTGGTTTTGAAGTGCATTTCTCTGATGATTAGTGATGTTGAGTATCTTTTCATATGCTCGTTGGACTGTTTAATCAGTTTGATTTTTTTGTTACTGAGTTGTAGGAGTTCTTTAGCTATTCTGGGTATCTTATCACATATATGATTTGCAAATATTTTCTCCATTCCATAGGCTGCCTTTTCACTCTGCTGTGTCCTTTGATGCACAAAAGTTCTTTTCTTTTTTTTTTTTGGCCGCACAGTGGGGCATGTGGGACTCTTAGTTCCCTGACCAGAAATCGAACCTGTGCCCCCTGCAATGGAAGTTTGTAAGTTTGACATAGCCCCATTTGCCTATCTTTGCTTTTGTTGCCTGTGCTTTTGGTGTCATAAACAAGAACTCATTACCAAGAGCAATGACCTGAAGATATTCCCCTATGTTTTCTTCTAGGAGTTTTATAGTTTTAGGTCTGACGTTTAAGTCTTTAATCCATTCTGAGTTAATTTTTGTATATGGTATAAGATAACGGTCCAACTTCATTCTTTTGCACATGGATACCCAGTTTTCCCAACACCATTTGTTGAAGAGACTGTCCTTTCCCCATTGAGTCATCGTTGCACCTTTGTCAAAGATCATTTGACCATATATGTGAGCGCTTTTTATTTTTTAAATAGACTTTATTTTTCAGAGCAGTTTTAGGTTCATAGCAAGTACAGAATTCCCATGTATCCCCTGCTCCCCTCCACATGCTACATATGCTTTTAATTTCCTGAGGCGAACATAGATTGCAGATTTTAAACCTTTCTTCTTTTCAAATATACGCATTTAAAGCTACAGATCTCCCTCTAAACACTGCTCACTGCATCCCACAAATTCTACTATGTTGTATTTTCATTATCCTTTAGTTCAAACTATATAAAAATTCCCACTGAAACCTTCTTTGAAGAGGTTTAGAATTATGTTGCTCACCTTCCAAACATTTGTGGATTTTCTGGCTTTTTGTTATTTCTAGTTCAGTTCTGCTGTGGTTAGAGACCAAACTCTAATTTCAAGCCTTTTAAATTTGAGACTCGCTTTAAGACCCTGCCTCACAAACCTGATGCTGTTTTGTTATGATGGGAAAACCGGTAGGTTCAGACTCATTTTTTTTCTGCTTTGGTTATGTATAGAGCGCACTGCGGTGGCTCAACGCTAAGTTTTGAGATCTTAAAACAGTATTCCTAACACACCACTGTAAAGCAATTATACTCCAATAAAGATGTTTTAAAAAAAAAGAAAAAAAAACACCAGTATTCCATTCAGGGCCCGTCCTCTAGGCTTACACCACCGTGATTAGGCTGCGGTTAAAGACAGAGTACTTTTGAGCAGCATCATTGCGCTTTTCAGGAACGCCTTCCACCCCTCACGGAATGGGAGGGCGGTACAAGTGATTTCTCAGACCTCCACAGCTCGGGGCGGATAGTTTGGGAACTGTGTACTTTACGAGGCAACGGATATAGTATACCCTTTTTTTTTTTTTTTTTGGTCTCCTCATAGGTGACAAAGCTTCTGAGTTCTCAAAACTCAGAAGCTGAGGGAAAAAAAGTAAGTTGGGTAGAGTTCGAGGATGGTGGCAGAATGCCTCATCCCCGAATTGACAGAGCACGTCTCTTGCGAGGCCTAACGAATCAGGGCCTCGGGTAACAGCGCCCCTTCAACTCCTCGGCCTAGTAACCCACCCGCAGAGATGTCCTCCCGCACGAACCTCTTCTTTCCTCCTTTCTTCTTTCCCAGCTGCTCAAACTTCCACTGGAAGTGGAACTGGGTGTGGCAAAAAAGCCCGTCAGCGAACCGCCAGTCAGCGAACCGCCCGTCACGTGACAGACAAGAGGGCACGGAGGAGCTGGGGAACCTACGTCCGCCCTGGCCCCACCCACTTGACGCCACCCAGTGGCCCCACCCCCTCCGCCGTGGGGTGGAGCACGAGGCCCCGCCTCCAAACGGCCTCTCCTCGGAGGGCCAGGCTGACCAGTAGGGCGGGGCGAGAGGCCCGGAGGGGGCCAGTGCTGGGCGAAGGGGAGGAAGGGAAGGGAGGGGTCACGTGCGGCGAGCGGCCCGAAGTCACGTGACGAAGACGCTGGGCGGAGGGAGCCGGGGCTGGGAGTTCTCCTGAGGGAAGAGGAGTGAAGTGTGGGGCACGCGGCGGCGGCGATGACAATGGTGAGTGCACGGCGGCCCGTGCGCTCGCTTGCAGCCCTCGCCCCGGAGCGCGCGGCGGGACGGCCAACGGCGGGCCAGATGTCGCGGGAGGGGCTGCGGGGAGCGGCTGGAGGGGGCAGGCGGGCAGGGCGGGGGGCCGGGTTAGGCCTGTTTGGCCGCCGCGGGGTCGGGGACAAGCGGGCTGCGCCGCCCCTTCCCGGTCTCGGCGATGCCCGAGCACCTGCGGGTGGCGGCGCGTTCTCCTGGCCATGTCGGAGCCTCTGCCCGCGTTCCTCGATCGGCTGTGGGGGCCCTGGCTGGGTACTCGGACCCCGCCTCTGCGGGGGCCCGCCGCCACCTCCCCTTCCAAGGTAGCCAGCCCCTCTGCTCCTCCCGGGCAGCCTCGCTTCCTTTCAGGTGGGGTGACCCAAGAGTCCCCCAGTTCCGGACTCGGGGGGACTTGGTCACTATCTTCCAGTGTTGATCAGGAGCTTGATAAACTCCGTGATTTTTTTTTTTTTTTTTTTTTTAGCCTGCATACGGTGATATTCTGCGATTTCCTGAACCCAGTTCAGCCTTGATGTTGACACTTGTAGAATGGGAGAGAAAAAGAGAAGGACGTTGGAGGGGAGGACGTTTTTAATGCAAAAGGCAGTAGTTTCTTGCGCGCTGTTTTAAGCGTTGGGTCTCGTTTCCCTCACCAAGCCATTCTGGAAACTTACCGCTTTGGGATGTTGAAATGGCCTAGGGAGCAGAGGAGGAAGGGAAATCTGAGTACTCTCACCACAGTGGGAAGCACCAGCGTGGGCACGATGGCGTTTAGCTTTGTGTGTGTTGGCGATCTTCTCTAGATTTGATCTCATTTGGCGCATTTTATGGTAGTATGCATTTACTCGGTTCACTTAGCAAGCTTATGTTGAGCGCCTACTGTGTGCTCTCCTTAATAGTACCTGCTTTCCCAAAGCTCACCCGGTTCCGTAAACTGCTTGAGACTTTTGGCTTATAGACCAAGCTAGGTTTATTTAAAAAAAAAAAAAAAAGTTACTTTGAATAAATACATTTTAAAGTAAGAAATCGAGTTGTTTTAATTTATAAAAGAAAGTGAGGACAGACATGTTCATTCTTAAACTTGGAACCTTTTTCTCTTTTTTTTTAACAAATAATTACAATACTTAGGTGCTCCCAGGGGTCCTGAGCAAGACTGAAACAGCCCTTACTCTCTTGTAGCTTGCAGTCCAGAGGGAGATAAACATTTATTTGTGTAATTATTTGTTTAACGTGGAAACAAATAATTACAGTTGTGATAAGAAGGAAGTATTGGGGGACCTTGCCTAGTCAGGGAGTTAAAGAAGGCTTCTTTAGTTGAATATAATTTGCAAAGAAAACTTAAAAGGCCCTCCTATCTTTTGCTTACATTTAAAATTATTACTTTTAATGAGCTTTTGAATTATGTTCAAGAGCAATTTTTATTTTCAAGTTACTCTTGAAACAAACACAATTGTAAGGCTTTATAACACTGAAATGGGCACAAGTGTAATAATATATGTATGAAAATTTGCTGTTTCATTGTTCGTGTATGCCCTAACTGAATAAATTTTGAGAGCCTCTCTTCTGCCTCACCTTGAGTTGCATTTCTTTACAGCCACTGGATGTAGTGAAATTTCTTTAGCGAGGGCTAAAAAGTTTGTATTTTAACATATACACATGTAATTTTGCTAGATGGTAATGCTCAGTGTTAGGTTTACAAATTATGTGAAAAATCTTAAATTAACCTAAATTCAGTGATATGTAGTTTAGGCTACGATTGGAAAACTGTGAGAACGATTGCTCTAATATTTAAGTAGTCATATATATTGCCCTCTAGTTATTTAAAGGCTGCCTAAGAGTTTGAACCTGTATATTGTCTAGTATTGCTGCTGAAAATCCCCTATTTTGAATGCTCACTTGAAGATATCTTTTCTAAAAGAACTTGGTAGTCCTTCTCTTAAAAGATTTCAAAACTGCCTTCTGTAATTTCAGCAGACGTATATGTTAATATATCCTAACCCTCTTTACAGCTTTTATTCCTTTTCCTTCTTCTGGTCTTCACCATTCTGACCATTTTTTTCCTCTTTATATATCAGAAGTATTATAATTTGATTGTGAATAATTTTAAGAAGATTTTAATTTTGTGACTTTTTGTTTGAAATACAGAAGATGCACATCTTGAAATAAAAACTTTATTTATTTATTTGGCCACACCATGCGGCTTGTGGGATCTTAGTTCCCTGACCAGAGATTGAACCCACGCCCTCAGCAGTGACAGCGCAGAGTTCTAACCACTGGACCGCCGGGGAAATCCCTTTTTTTTTTAGAAATAAAAACTGTAGAAGACTTTGGGTAGAGAATCTTTCTTTCAACTCCTTCTAGAAGGAAAACAAGACAAACTTTTCTCAGATATTTTTCTCTCTGTTATCTACATGCACAATTTTCTGGAGGCTTTTACTAAGACTAGTTCATTTTTGATGTGTCCTGGTGTAAAAAACTGGATGTTAACCCAGTGCTAAATTCTCATGGCCTCATTAACTTAACCGTGTTAAAGTGCTGTAGTTCATCATTCAACCTTTTGTTTTTCTGCATATGCTACACTAGGCTTTTTTTATTCCTTCTGATCTCTCCCAATCTTAGTGTTTTGATTGTGTTGAAAAGTAAGTCCATTTTTAATTTTTAGTTATGAAATACTTCATGCATACGGAAAATAATAGAGGATAACACATAGTTTTTACATATTTTTAATGCCTAAGACTTACATTTTTACATATAGTGTCAAAATAAAACTTATTGTTTACAATTACTCATTGTTGTTAGTTAATTGTGAAGTTTTATGTGACTTTTAAGTCTGTGTTATACCATTTTAATTAGTGGCAATTTTGATTTTGTTATTTTATTTTTGATTATTTGATCTTTTAATATCAACTTTCAAATCCCAGTTCAGCTGTATGCGTTAAGTATATGTATATGGGAAAAGTTACCATAATATTTCCTTTCATTTGTAAAACAATTTTTATAGTTTTCAAATCTCGTTTTCCTGCAACCAGCTCTAGGAAGTATTAAGGGGGAATGAGAAAATTAAATTTTATTTTCCTGCTTCTATTTTATAACCCGAATTTTGGACTGTCATCTTCTACCCTTTCATAATTGCTCCTCCCACACCAGCACCCCCCCCCACCCCGCTTTGTTGGCTCAGTGCTTTGCACATAGTTGATAAATAGTAACTGACTTTCAGCTGCTATACATTCTCATATTTGTAACTCTTAGGAGAATGTGTACCATTTTGAGCAAGTTTTAAAGTTAAAACTTAGGGTATGAAAGCTAACTAGGAAGGGACAGTGCACATGCCCTATCATTGATGTTTTTCATTCTAAGTTAGTTCAGAATAGTTTTCTAATTAAAACTGTTTGTCATTTATAATATTGCCAGGAAAGATTAAAACATCTTGCCAAAAGGAAAATTTGCTGGTTATGTCTTTGGAGTATGTCATAAGTACTAATCTGGCAATTCTTTGAGTTGATTTCTTGAAATTATAATCCTTTTGTTAATAAAGGATTAATAAAAATAAAAAGTGGGAATTCCCCGGCGGTCCAGTGGTTAGGACTCCGAGCTTTCACTGCTGAGGGCCCGAGTTCTATAACTAAGATCCCACAAGCTGCGTGGCACTGCCCAAAAACAAAGAAGCAAGCTCAGAATTTAGGAAAACACTATCTCCTTTGATCATAGTATCACCCTATGACCCACATAGCCTTAGCAGGATCACAGAACTGAGCCTTAACGCAAGTTCCTTGCTCTAGATTTTGCTACTGCACCAATACTAACTTCCTGCGGGAGGGCTGGTCTTAACCAAACATGCCTAGTTTTAGCTCACTTCTTTTGCGTATTCACAAAATTTACAGAAATTTAATTAGTCTCCTCCATTAGAGCCAGTTTTATTCCAAGGGCTTACACAATGTAACACATGCTGTTCAGACCTATATAGCAGTAGATTTTACCATAAGTAGTACATTGTAATAACTCATGAGTAATTGGGATTGTATGAGTTTCATTATAGCAGTATAATGAAAGAACCTCATAGATGTATTACTAAAGGTAACCTTTCAAATCCAGATGTTAGGATTAATTTTTTAGCCACGCGGCATGCATGCGGAACTTCCCCAACCAGGGATTGAACCTGTGTCCCCTGTAGTGGAAGCGGGGAGTCTTAACCACTGGACCACTGGGGTAGTCCTTTTAGATCTTTGATATATGTTAGTATTTGATTATTTATGGTGGTTGCCTGTGGAAATGATTGAAATTATAGCGTGTTTAAATTTGTTTTCTTTTTTGTCTTTTTATTTTATTGTGGTAGAAAACATATAACATAAATATATCCTCAGCAAAATTTTAAGCATACAGTACAGCATTAACTGTATGCATATTGTATGAAATTTTTAGTTTTGATGTAGTATTTGATGTAAGTTCTTATTTCTTTGTGAATTCATAGATTAACTGTAGGTTATAGGTAATTAAATTTGAATTAAAAAATGTAGTGACTGACAAAACATAATTATGAACATTTTCCTTTTATTTCAGAGTTTTCTTGGAGGATTTTTTGGTCCCATTTGTGAGATCGATGTTGTCCTTAATGATGGAGAAACCAGGAAAATGGCAGAAATGAAAACTGAGGATGGCAAAGTAGAAAAACACTATCTTTTCTATGATGGAGAGTCTGTTTCAGGAAAGGTAAATATTTTGTTTGGAGAATTACCTAGTTGTAGAGTACTAGAATTAGTCATGAAAGTGGCTTGTGCTGTATCTAAATTTGAATGATTTTATTAGAGATGGAAAATTTTTTTCAGAAGGTCAGTTAAATCCTTGATTCAGTAGAATATTTACAGGAAAGATTCTTAAACTGCAAGGGTTATAGGGGCAGAGTCTAAATTAAACTGTGTGCAAAATTTTGTGTGTTTGCGACTATGTGCATCTGTTTAACTTCAGACAGTTTCTACAGTGGGGCTGTGATCCACTCAAAGTTTGTTTCTCCTTTAACATAAAGTTGAGTTGTGGAGATTGGGGATAATTCTCTAGTATGCCTTTCTAAAAGTTTCTTTCTCATTCTTTATAGCTTATCTGTCTGTACTGCTGTCACTGTGTCTGTTGATCTCATTTCTTGATACTCTGTAGAGGACTTAAGTACATTTGGAATGTGTCCATGCATGGTCAGATACATTTATGATACCTTCTGTGGTTTAACTTTTTCCTCCTTTTCCTTACCAAGTTATGTATAAGATTGTTCTTATACCTTATGGAACATGATTAGTACTCATCAGTTTGTGATACTGAAGAATGGTAATATCCTAGATAACATCAAGTCATAAAACATTTGAAATAATTTTTCTAAATATAAAATATTAAGAGTTTCTCTCCCCTGCTTGTTAAGGTGATACATACACATGGTAGACAGTTTGGGAAATAAAATAATTATCTATATTCCCATCATATGGAAATAATTCACTGTTAAAATTTGAATGTGTTTCCTCCTAGTCTCTCTGCATTAATGTATGTATAATATATTAAGCATACCTTTTCCCTATTATTGGATATTTAAATAGTTTCTACTGTATTTTTCAGACTGCTTGTAGTATATCACCGTATCTTTAGTAATACAGACATGTTTTTAGTAATAAAACTTTAGTACGTAAGTTTTTCTCCAGATTTCTGTAGGATAAGATTACTTCCTTAGAATGAATTCCTGAAAGTGAGTTGCTGGACCAGAAGACATGAATATTTGAAGGGTATCAATACATATTAACCTGGAGAATTTGCATCAAATCACATGTTCACTTAATGCCTTGTTTCACTCAGGGTAGTACTGAATATGGTCACTTTTTAATCTTTGCTATTTCTATAGGCAAAAATGATATTATTCTTTGATAGCATTTCTTTGGTCACTAGATAGGTTGAACTTAGGTTTATTAGCTATTTTACTGCATCGTCTATTCTGGTCCTTTGCCAGTTTACTTACTGATGTCTTAGTGTTATATCTGAAATAAATTTTTTGCTTTTCTACTTTACTCTCCCTTTAAAATGATGGGGAGAAAGAGAAGAGGCCTGAAAGAGAGCAGACAAAATCATTAAAAGGGTGGAACATGTCAAACGAGTAAAGGAAATAGTGTTGGTTCTATAAGAAGCTGCCAAACTGTTTTCCAAAGTAGCACTACCATTTTCAGCAATGAGTGAGAGTTCCTGTTGTACCCCATTCTAGCTAGCATTTGATGATGTCAGTGTTGTAGATTTTGCCCATTCTAATAGTTTTGTAGTGGTATCTCATTGTTTTAATTTGCAGTTCCCTAATAATATGATGTTGAACATCTTTTCATATGTTTATCTTCAAATATATATGTTTTTGGTGAGGTGCTTGTTCAGATCTTTTGCCTAATTTTCATTCGGGTTGTTTGTTTTCTTCTTATTGAGTTTTAAGAGTCGGAAACAGCCCTTTTTGGAAAACAGCCCTTTCTCAGATGTGGCTTCTGCAAATATTTTCTCCCAGTTTGTGGCTTGTCGTCTCATCTTCTCATTTTCTTGTTACATGTGTAAATTTCCATTTCCCTGACATCTAATGAGGTTGAGCGACTGTTCATATATTTATTGGCTATTTGATGTCCTTTGTGAAATGCCTATTCAAGGCTTTGGGGTTTGGTGGGGGTTTTTTTGGCTCATTTTTATACTCAGTTGACTTTTTTTCTTATTGATGTGTAGGATTTTTTTTTTTTTTTTTGGTATGTTCTTGATACGTGCTTCTCAATATAGAGTCCTTTGCATATGTATTATAAATATCTTTCTGGCTGGAGTTTTCACTATCTTAATGGTGTCTTTGGATGAACAGGAGTTCTTAATTTTAATACTCTACAAATGTTAGTTGTTTTTTTTTTAACAATGATGTTCTTTCTTTAAATTTATTTATTTATTTATTTTATTTTTGGCTGTGTTGGATCCTCACCTCTGTGCGAGGGCTTTCTCCAGTCGCGGCGAGCGGGGGCCACTCTTCATCGTGGTGCGCGGGCCTCTCACTATTGCGGCCTCTCTTGTTGCGGAGCACAGGCTCCAGACGCGCAGGCTCAGTAGTTGTGGCTCATGGGCCTAGTTGCTCCGCGGCGTGTGGGATCCTCCCAGACCAGGGCTCGAACCCGTGTCCCCTGCATTGGCAGGCGCATTCTCAACCACTGCGCCACCAGGGAAGCCCCTGTTAGTGCTTTTTGTATCCTGTTTAAGACATCTTTGCCTACCGTATGGGCATGAAGATGTTCTCCTGTTTTTCCTATAATGTAAAACAATTTTACATTTCACATTTAGATCTTCAGTTTTTTGGAATTGATTTTGTCTTTGTGATATGGGAGTCAAGGCTACTTGTTTGTTTGTTTGTTTTTCCCACGTGGATATCTTATTAACCCAGGATATTTATTGAAAAAGCCATCCTTTCCCCCACTACACTGCAGCATCACCTTTGTCATTAGCCAGAGGTTGTATGAGTCTGTTTCAACATCTCTGTTCTGTTCCATTGGTTTATTTGTGACATATACTTTCATTTCTTTTTTTAAAAATAGCTTTATTGAGTTGTAATTCACATAAAATTCACCCTCCTAAAGTGTAGAGTTCAGAGGTGTTTACTATATTTGCAGAGTTGTGCAACTGTCACCACTATCTAATTCCATAATGTTTTCGTCACCCCAGAAGAAACACCATACCATTAGCAGTAACTCTCTTGGTGCCATAAACTGAATGTTTGTGTCCTTATAAGATTCATGTGTTGAAACCTAATCCCCAGTGTGATGTATCGGGGGGGTGGGGCTGGGGGGGTTTGGGAGATGATTAGGTCATGAGGGCAGAGCCCTCATGAATGGGATTAGTGTCCTCAGAGAAATCCCGTGTGCACCTTCTGACATGTGAGGACATAGTGAAAAGACAGCCGTCTGTGAACCAGAAAGCAATCTCTCCCCGGACACCAAATCTCCTGGCGCTTTGATCTTGAACTTCACAGCCTCCAGAAGTGTAAGCAATAAATTTATGTTGTTTTTAAGCCACCTAGTCTATGATATTTTGTCATAGCAGCCCAAATGGACTAAGACACCTAGCACCCACTAATCTATAAATGTGCTTTCTTTCTCTATGGATTTGCCTATTCTGGACATTTCATATAAATAGAATCATAAAATATGTGGCCTTTTGTGTTTGGCTTCTTTTACTCAGCATGATGTCTTCAAGGTTTATTCCTTTTTAAAAAAATTTTGGTAAAAAATATATATAATAAAATTTGCCATTTTAACCATTTTTATGTGTATAATTCAGTAGCATTAATCACATTCACAATGTTGTGCAATCATCACCACTATTTTTTTAATATAAATTTATTTTATTTATTTATTTTTGGCTGCATTGGGTCTTCGTTGCTGTGCTCGGGCCTTCTCTAGTTGCGGAGAGCAGGGGCTCCTTTTCGATGCGGTGCATGGCCTTCTCATTGCAGCGGCTTCTCCTGTGGCAGAGCACGGGCTCTAGGGCGCACGGGCTTCAGTAGTTGTAGCACACGGGCTTCAGTAGTTGTAGCACGTGGGCTCAGTAGTTGTGGCTCCTGGACTCTAGAGCGCAGGCTCAGTAGTTGTGGCACACGGGCTTAGTTGCTCCGCGGCATGTGGGATCTTCCTGGACCAGGGCTCGAACCCGTGTCCCCTGCATTGGCAGGCGCATTCTCAACCACTGTGCCACCAGGGAAGCCCCCATCACCACTATTTTAAAAATTTGTTCATCACCCCAAACAGAAACTTTGTACCCATCAAGCAATAACTACTCTTTTCCCTTTTCTCCCAGTCCATGGATACCTCTAGCCTACTTTTTTTTTTTTAGTAAGTTTATTTATTTATTTATTTTTGGCTGCGTTGGGTCTTCGTTGCTGCTCGCAGGCTTTCTGTTTGCGGCGAGGGGGGGCTACTCTGTTGCGGTGCGTGGGCTTCTCATTGTGGTGGCTTCTCCTGTTGTGGCGCATGGGCTCTAGGCGCATGGGCTTCAGTAGTTGTGGCATGCAGACTCAGTAGTTGTGGCTCATGGGCTCTAAAGCGCAGGCTCAGTAGTTGTGGCACACGGGGTTGCTCCGCGGCATGTGGGATCTTCCTGGACCAGGGCTTAACCCCGTGTCTCCTGCATTGGGAGGCGGATTCTTAACCACTGCTCCACCAGGGAAGTAAGTCCCTCTAGTCTACTTTTTTTCCTATAAATTTGCCTGTTCTGGGCCTGTTCTATTTCATATAAGTGGTCATATAAGATTTGTCTTTTTGTGTCTGCCTCATTTCATGTAGCATAATGTTTTCAAGGTTCATTCATGTTGTAGCATGTATCAAAACACCATTCTTTTCTATAGCGGAATAATATTTCAGTATATATCTGTGTAGTATATGGATGTACCACACTTCTTCATCCATTCATCAGATGAGGACATTTCAGTTGAGGATATTTGGGTTTCTATTTGTTGACTGTTATGAATATTGCTGTACATTTGTGTGTTAAGTTTTTGTGTGACTGTGTTTTCATTTCTCTGGGGTGTATACTTAGGAATGGAATTGCTGGGTCATACGTTAACTCTATGTTTAACTTTTAAGGGAACTGCCAGGCTTTTCTGATGCAGCTGCACCATTTTATATTCTCTCCAGCAATGTATGAGGGTTCCAGTTTCTTCACATTCTTGGCAATACTTATTATTGTCTGTATTTTTTATTGCCATCTTAGTGGGTGAGAAGTGGTCATAATGGTTTTGATTTTCATTTCCCCTAATGATGAATAATATTGACATCTTTTCATATGCTTATGGCTATTTGTATAACTTCTTTGGAGAAAAGTCTGTACCTATCCTTTGACCATTTTTAATTGGGTTGTTTGTCTTTTGACTGTTGAGTTGTAAGAGTTCTTTATATACTGTAGATACAAGTCTTTTGTCAGTTATGTTTTGCAAATATTTTCTCTATTTCTGTGAGTTGTCTTTTCACTTTCTTGGTGGTGTCTTGAAGTACTAAAATTTTCTGTTTGATGATGTCCAGTTTATCTTTTTTAAAATTTCATTTCTCATGCTTTTGGTGTCATCTGAGAAACAGTTGCCTATCCAAGATAATGAAGATTTACACCTATGTTTTCTTCTAAGAGTTTTGTAACTGTAGCTCTTACATTTAGGTCTTTTATCCATTTTGAGTTAATATTTGTATATGGTGCGAGGTAGGGATCCAATTTCATTCTTTTGTATGTTGAGATTGAGTTGTTCCAGCACTATTTGTTGAAAAGAATATTCTTTCCCCATTGAATTGTCTTGGGACTCCTGAAGCATATACTTTTTAAAGTTAAATTTAATTGCCGTCTGTCAAAAAAAGCTACAGAGAAGGAAACAAAATTACCCATAAGCATACATTCCAGAAGTAACTCCTGTTAAGAGTTTTTTCTGTAGTTTAAAAAATATAATTGGCATTATACTTGTATACAGTTTGACCATGCTTCCTTCATGTGACATACCATGCACATCTTCCCACATCATTAAATATTCTTTGACCTTATTATTTTTATACTTTAATTATACTCCATCATATGATATACTACAATTTGTTTAATTATTTACTTGTTTTTCTGAGATATTAACTTGGAAGGCAAGTAACTAACTCATCCTGGTCACAGATATGGAAGACATAGAAACATGAATATTTTAATTATGTAGTTTACAAACAGAAGTAACTGAACTTTAGTTTTTATTGGTCCTTAATTTCTGTTGTGTGTTTTTTTTTATAATTAATTAATTTACTTTTGGCTGTGTTGGGTCTTCGTTTCTGTGCGAGGGCTTTCTCCAGTTGCGGCGAGCGGGGGCCACTCTTCATCGCGGTGCGCGGGCCTCTCACTGCGGAGCACAGGCTCCAGATGCGCAGGCTCAGTAGCTGTGGCTCACGGGCCCAGTTGCTCCGCGGCATGTGGGATCTTCCCGGACCAGGGCTCGAACCCATGTCCCCTGCATCGGCAGGCAGACTCTCAACCACTGCGCCACCAGGGAAGCCCCTTCTGTTGCGTTTTGAAAACACTATTTGGAAGAAGAGCTTTTAAGAGTCATGCTACCAATATTTTTTATAGTAAAGAATAAACCCGGAAGTATGCTTTTTGGTATGTTAGCTAATCCTTAAATGTTTCAAATTTTGTTTTTAATATGTATGTACTTTATAGATATTTTGTCAAATTAAAATGTATAAAATTAAGGTTTCCATTTGGCACATATGAATTTAGGGATTTTAGATTATATATTTAATTTGAAAAGTACATAAGATAATCATACTCAAAATTTAAATCTTTAGACATTCTGTTTTTAGGATGAGTAGCAGACTCAGGGCAATAAGCATTACTTTTAAGATAGGAATTATAACAATATATTGTTGGTTATAAAAGGCTGAAAGTGATCTTTAAGATCAGTTCTTGGAATTAGTAATAACCTTACATTAAAATGCTGTTGTAGAATTTTTTAACTATTTGACCTGAAAACATATTTGAATAGTTGAAAGTTTTCCCTTTTATTGAGTCTTTATAGTTTTCCAGCTCTAAAGAAGGATTCCTTACTAACAAAGAAGATGCTTTAAGTGTACGTATAAGTAATAGGTTCATTACTGATTGTATATGAGTAGGTTTTACTTTCTCTGGCACTATAAGGTCTAGGTAGGATCTAGGTATGTGGTGGTGTCTCAGACTTCAGAAATGAATACCTGAAATATTTATATATTGTATTCATCTGGAAGCAGTCTGCCAGTAGGCCCACAAAGGATTGTTAACATCTCTTACAATTTCATGTTTTGGCAGGTAAACATAGCCTTTAAGCAATCTGGAAAGAGGCTAGAGCACCAAGGAATTAGAATTGAATTTGTAGGTCAAATTGGTGAGTTTTAAAATAGTATTACTTTTTTTTCTTTGATAACTGAGTTTGAAGAGAGTTTGATTTGGCACTTAGCTTTATGGAAAGAAGGAATTGATTTTGCATAATAAAAGAGGATTTATTTTATAAACATTAAATCATGTTTCTTTTAATTGTATTAAATGATATTTGACTAATCCTGCCTTTGTGATTAAACTTAATTACTAAAAGTGAAAGGAGTTATGTAAGCTACCAGCCTTGAAAAATAATTCAAGTAAATTAGTTTACTCACTGAAATTTCCACCTGCCTACATTTTTCACCAGCTTTATTCACAATTAGCAGTGTCACCTTCATCCTTCACTTTCTAATTACCCATGCCATTTGTCTTCCTAACTTAGTGTGTACCTGTAGCCAGACTCACTTGTCAATAGAAAATTCCATGTGAAAAGGAAAAGTGTAATTTCTTTTTGACTTAGATCAACTTGTGTATGTTTCCATATGTGTATTTCAGAGACATTCTTGATTTAGTAGGAGTTAAACTGTATAAATCTTTTGGTACTGCAGATTCGGAAAAGGGAAAAGAAAATAGGTCCTAGCTTTCTCAGTTTTACTGTACATTTTTAAAGTATCAAAATTGGAATGGGTGGATATTTATTTACATGTCTATTTTGGATGAGATTATATTTAAGGGGCAAATTATAGTAATTAACTGATAGTTGATTTTAGTCTTTTGCATATTATAGTTTTATCAAGGTAATATATTTGCTTAACTAGAGCAAAACAACAAGACAATACATTTTTTGCCTAGAAGGGAGGAAGTTCAAATAATTGCTGGAAATATGTCTGTTAAAACAGCTTCATACTGGGCAAACCCCAACTGCATTAAAGGAATGAATTCATTTTTTTATAATAGAAATTTTCATTTTGCTATGCTGCTTGAATTTTTTTATGCCTAAGTAGAGCATAATAGTGAGAAGGATAATGGAATTCAGATCATAGCTCTAGTGTTTAAAGTGGAGACAAATCCAACTAATTCTTTTTGTAAAAATTATTTGCTTTGGAAGTAAAAGTTTGGGTTTTAATGAGATGGGTATTAAATATAATTGGTCTTTTTGCTTTTTAAAATTTCTTAGAACTTTTCAATGACAAGAGTAATACTCACGAATTTGTAAACCTAGTGAAAGAACTAGCCTTACCTGGAGAACTGACTCAGAGCAGAAGTTATGATTTTGAATTTATGCAAGTTGAAAAGCCATATGAATCTTACATCGGTGCCAATGTCCGTTTAAGGTATGAACGTGTATCAGAAACTGTAGACAGAATCAAAACCAGAAAGTAGTGACTACCATTGAATGTCTTATTAGAACTTCTAATTATAATTTTGGACTGGAAGACTTAAGATTTTTAAAATTCTGTCAGATATTTTGTTTTTTTCTGGCTAATGCTCATCTGATGTAGTAAGAGCCTTCTGTAGTCTTAGAGAATCCTATTATGAGAAGTTTTAGTCATACACTTCCCTGTATGAATCGTTCTTAGGTACTTCATTTGTCTTGTAAATGGAATTACTCTCTAAATCCATTAGTTTCCCAATGAATCTCATTTAGTGTATGGTTAAGAAGTGATCTAGAAAAAAAGAAAAAACAAAAAGCAGTGATCTAGAGAGATGTCCTCAAGTAGGCTTGATGATGGTACTTCAAATTGATCTAAAAAGTATGTACACTATTCTTAAAATTGAACTTTGTATTTTTTCCATGGTGGGGGCATTTATTTAAAAATTAAAACTTCTTCATGAAGTAAATGGAGTAAATTGATCCTTAAGGAGTTCCAGCAAGGAGAAAGCAGAGTTGCAGTTAATGTTTGCTTATTTAAAACACTGAGGTATATCACAGGAGATTTAACTTGTCCTCTCCACTAATTTTGTAGATATTTCCTTAAAGTGACGATAGTAAGAAGACTGACAGACTTGGTAAAAGAATATGATCTTATTGTTCACCAGCTTGCTACCTATCCTGATGTCAACAATTCTATTAAGATGGAAGTGGGCATTGAAGATTGTCTACACATAGAATTTGAATATAATAAATCAAAGTAAGTACCTTTCACAAACAGATAACATAAATGTTCAGGGGAAATTAAGAAATAAACCTTTTATGTCTTTGTAAATTGGTCAAGGTAAGGATAGAATCAACATTAATCTGATGTTAACAGACCAACAGAATCTCTGAGCTGAAAGAAACTTTAGGAATTTGGTTTTGTTTCTGACTCAGTGCAGATGTCTTTCTTATTCTATTCCTGGTAATCGGCCATTTTTTATAGAGGATCTCACCATCTCAGAAGGCATCTAATCCTATATGTCTCAAAAAACTTATCTTTTTGTCTTGAGATCATTTTAGCTGGTCATCTCTTTAAAAATAAGCAAAAATGCTCTTTTTCTGACTACATGAGCAATACATTTTTATTATTAAAAAATTGACGATGTAGAAAAGTCAAAGGAAGTAAAAATACCACATATTTTCACCATTACTACTTAACCACTACTAAATCCTCTTGTATATCTTTCCATGGGAGGGGGTATATATGTTTATATATGTTGTGCATTTTCAGAAATGGGCTCTTATTTTATTTATTAATGCCTTTTAAAGCTTTATTATGGAAAATTTCAAACATATACCAACGTATATATCTAAAAATATTAATAATTTCTTAACCTCGTCACATATCTAGTCTGTGTTCACTTTTCCCTAATTTACTTATAAATGTTTTTTCCCTATATGGTTTGTTCAAATCAGTATCCAAACAAGACTTGCTCAAATCCAGTGGATCTAAACACACTACATTTGGTTTTTTTATTCTTAAATCTCTTTTAATTTATAGGTTTTCTCTCTTATTTATTTATTTTTCATTAAAGTTTATTTGTTGAAGAAATGGATGTTCATTCTTTTATCCCCTTCCTGTGCACTCTTCTGTTACATTATTTTTATTACTTGTCATGTCCCAGTTTATATCACTGAAATTGTGATATACACACATTCAGGGTCTTAAATTATATTGTTGATAAAATTATTAGATGTTTAGGACCTAAAACTTGTCACTGGAAGCCTCCCTTCAGACTAACATAATTGCATTAATCAACTCTTGGGATATTATTTTGAGATCCAAACCTGGGAGAAGTTTAAAAAAAAAAAAAGCCCTCTGGGAATTACAGGAATTCCTAGGTTTGCTATCATATTATTTCAAGGTCCCTGGGAAAAGTCTTTGATTAGTAGGTATTACAGCAACAAACTCAATTTATGGAGTCTCTCTTTGTGGCCAGGTGATTTGTTAGCTGCACTATTCTAGCACTTGGAGTAATACTGACACTAAACCCATGTGTAGAGTTTTTAATGTTCAAAACATCTTCATACACCAAATAAAAATTTTCAGGCATAAAAATCTTAATTTTCCATGCTTAAGTTCTTTGGAAACTAAGTTAATCTCTACGTAGGGACCAACAATTAATCAGGCTAATTCTTCCCTCTGAGGTGTATCGATGGTCAAGTAAAGTTTGCTTCCTTATTTTTATAGTAAAATGATGAGTACTTTTTTGAAAAAAATTAAACACATGAATAGTCAGAATGGTATTCTTAAACAGTAATTATCCTACAGATATCTAATAAAGCCTTTCAGGACATATTTCACTCTTTTTGTTTGTTTTGTAAACTGATATTTAGTAAGTGACAAATACTCTTTCCCCAAAGGTATCATTTAAAGGATGTGATTGTTGGAAAAATTTACTTCTTATTAGTAAGAATAAAAATCCAACATATGGAGTTACAACTGATTAAAAAAGAGATCACGGGAATTGGTAAGTTGAAGAGTATTTGAACTGAAATTCATTTTAGTTGAAATTTTGAAATCTTAAAATATTGTTTAAACTTAAAATAAATATCCACCTTGGATACTAACTTTGATACTTAATATTGCTGGCAGTGAGTTACTCATTTATGTTTTTTAAAAAATTAATTTTTGAATAGATAATAAATTCACATGGTTCAAAAATAAAGTGTGAACGATTATACAGTAAAAAGTGTCCTATTTATGTACTCCAGCTACTCATAGGTGATATGTTTATAAGTTTTAAAATCCTTCAAGTATTTATCTATATACGTGCAAGTGCCTGTATATTACACCCCCCCCCTTTTTTTTTTAGTTAGGTGGTTGTATACAATACATACTTTAGAGTTCTTTACATATCAATGTGTGGAACACTTCCTCATCTTTCTTACAGTATTCCATTCAATGGGTGTACTAGCTATTGGTGGACATACAGGTTGTTTCTAGTCTTTTGCTATTATAAACAATGCTTTAGTTAATAATATCATTTCATATATGTGTTGGTTTGTGTGCAAGATAAAATCTTAGAAGTGGAATTGCTGTTTCCAAGGGTATATTCATTTGTAATTTCGATTCATATTATCAGTTTGTCCTCTTTATGGACTGTACCAGTTTGCATTACTACCAGCAATGGATGTAGGAGGGTGCCTCTTTCTCCTTGTATTCTCATAAGCATGATGTTATAAAACTTTTAGCTGATCTCATGGGTAGGGGGAAAAGTTTAATTCATTTTTCTCATCTGAGTGAGGGTGAGCGTCTTTTCATGTGTATAAAAGCCATTTGTATTTCTTTTCTGTAAACCACCTATCCATATCCTTTGCCCCATCTCTATTGGATTATTAGTCTTCCTTTTGATGTGTAGAAACTCTTTATATATTAGGAAAATCAATCCGTTTTTCTTCTTTTTTTTTTTTATTTTCTTTTTTGGCTGCATTGGGTCTTCGCTGCTGCGTGCAGGCTTTCTCTAGTTGCGGCGAGTGGGGGCTACTCTTCGTTGTGGTACATAGGCTTTTCATCGCGGTGGCTTCTCTTGTTGCGGAGCATGGGTTCTAGGCGTGTGGGCTTCAGTAGTTGCAGCATGTGGGCTCAGTAGTTGTGGCTCATGGGCTGTAGAGCACAGGCTCAGTAGTTGTGGTGCACGGGCTTAGTTGCTCCATGGCATGTGGGATCTTCCTGGACCAGGGATCAAACCCATGTCCTCTGCATTGACAGGCGGATTCTCAACCACTGCGCCACCAGGGAAGTCCCTCTCTTTCTGTATTAAAAGCAGCAAAATTTCCCCAGTTTGTCTTGCTTATGGTGGTTTTTGCCATCTAGAAGTTCTTGATGTTTATGTAAGTCAGATTTATCAGTTTTTACTCTTATGGATTCTGGGTTTTATACCACAGTTAGAAAGCCCTTTTTTACACTGAGGTTCTAAAAATAATTTTCTGTGCTTGATTCTACTAAAGTAATACATTATAGTTTAGGAATTTTGTTTAAACTTTTAATTCATTTGGAATTTGTCCTGATGTAAGAGATCAGCTATGGATCCAACTTTACTTTTCTCCAGATAGCAGACCAGTTGCCCCCAAATCTTCTATTGGTTCATAACTGCTTTTTAATTTTAATTATTATTACTTTTTTGGCCACGCCATGTGGCTTGTGGGATCTTAGTTCTCTGACCAGGGATCAAACCTGTGCCCCCTGCAGCGGAAGTGCGAAGTCCTAACCACTGGACCGTCAGGGAATTCCCTGATTTTAATTAATATTTAGATTTAGTTTGTTCCCTTTAACTTTGCTGGTTTTCTGCTAAAAAGAATTTTAGGCAACACTTTTTAAGAATTTATAATTGGTAGTCATGATTTTAAATATCTGTAATTTCTTAATCTCCATTTTTCACCTGCTAATAAAAGTTAAAGTGATTAGGGACTTGCCTGGTGGCGCAGTAGTTAAGAATCCGCCTGCCAATGCTCAGACGTGGGTTCGAGCCCTGGTCCTGGAAGATTCCACATGCCGCAGAGCAACTAAGCCTGTGTGCCACGACTACTGAGCCTGCGTGCCACAACTACTGAAGCCTGCGCGCCTAGAGCCCGCACTCCGCAACAAGAGAAGCCACAGCAATGAGAAGCCCATGCACCTCAATGAAGAGTAGCCCCCGCTTGCCACAACTAGAGAAGGCCCGTGCACAGCAACGAAGCCCCAAGGCAGCCAAAAATAAAATTAATTAATTAATTAATTTTAAAAAAACCCCGAAAACTGTCTATGGTTTAGAGAATAAAAAGACAAGCCACAGACTGGGAAAAAAATATTTAAAAAAAAAAAAGTTAAAGTGATTTAAAGATATTAAAACCAAACTTCAGGTTCCCATTTGTTGTTTAAAAAGAAATTGTTTATTTAAACATTTTTTTCTAGTTATAAAAATTATGTTCAGTTCTGGAAAATTTTAAATAAAAAATAATTTGTACTCATAATCCAGAACCGACCTTAGCCTTTGCATATTATATATTTTACAACATTGGGATCATTACTATACGTTTTAGTGTTCCTTTTAAACTTATATCATTGACTGTTTAAAAGAACTGTATGTCAGGTATTCACTTTGATGTTTTGTCTATGTTAAAGTTAACAAGAGAAAAACATTTTGGGTGTTGCAGAGAAAACTAGCATGTCAGTGCACTGCTATGCATTGCTAGTTTCTATTTTAGCAGATACTAGAAATGATAGAAGGCAGTCTGTGAAGATTACTTCTGAACTGTATACATACAGTTGACCCTTGAATAACATGAGGTTTGAACTGCATGGGTCCACTTATAGCGGATTTTTTTCAGTAGTAAATATTACACTACTACATCATCTGCAGTTGGTTGAGTCCACAGATAGGGAGGAACCGTGGATAGGGAGGAGTGGAGGATACAGAGAACAGACTATAAATTATACACAGGTTTTCCTGTGTGTACGGTCAAGCGCCCCAGCCCCTGCAGTTTTTCAAGAGTCTACTGAATTACCTTTGGGAGGAAGGGAGTGAGACCTTCAGTTGGGTGGTAAGTAAGTGTAGATCAAGAAATAGAAAAGAATGATCAACATTTTCACAAAAGGGGAAAGTAAATTAGTACTAAAATAATGTAGTCAGAAAATAGGAAGAAGGTATAAGTCTGGAAATCATATTCTAGCAGTATTTAAATTAATATCATTTACATTATTGCACTAGGACCCAGCACCACAACAGAAACAGAAACAATCGCTAAATATGAAATAATGGATGGTGCACCAGTAAAAGGTAATACACTTTTCATTTACTTTTAAGTTACAGGTAGTGCAGATAGCCGTGTTCATGGCAGATTAGTTTGAAAGTATTTATTCAGTGTGAATATATCTGTGAATTCTTAAAATGATTCTTAAAATGATTTTTAAGATCATCTTTGTATAAATGCTGAGAAGACTATAGTAGTACTTTCTAGTTTGAAATAAGGTTTAATTTTTTACTCAGTTTAAATTTAGAATTTAGAAGAGACATTTATGGATATCTCTTCCCTAGTTCTGAATTTATAATATTTTAATTATCTTTTGTTACAGTAGTTTCTCTCTGTAAATCTTTTTTACTCATGCTGAACATAAGGTGCATTATAATTGAGTATTCATTTCTGTGGGATTTTGGAGTTCTTATATAGCCCTCAAGAAAATAAGCAGTTCTCTTACTAGATAACTTTCAGCGTCGAAGATAATGAAGCCAGTATTTATCATTTTAAATTTATGTCTTTGGCTTTTTCTTACGCTGTTAGTAATTACTTCAAAGAGTAGTTACCATTTACTGAGTACCAACTATAGATGAGGCATTGTATTCTCAGGCGCTGTCAAGTTCCCTACCACGCTTTGAGTTAGGTAGTGGTAGCCCTTATTTTATACATGAAACTGAGATGTAGAGGTTAAAAACTTGTTAAAGGTGATATACTGTAGGGGAGGCAGAACTTTCCCTCTACCCATCTTAGATTTTCAGCTGGAATTCTTTAACAAAAAGATTAATAAGAGAAAAACAGTTGATAAATGCATGCAGTACACATCACCCAGGAGAAGCCTCAACAAAAAAGTAACTCAAAGGTGTGACTTAGAATTTTAGCTTATATAGCATCTTGAAAAGAACAATAAATTTGGAGAGAAATGACTGGGCAAAGGAGAGCAGTTTAGGCTTCCCAGGGCGGCAAACTACGGGCAGGTAAATATGTGGGAGAAAACCAATGGAGTAGGCTTGTTTGCAGATTCCTCTGGTGCCATCCCTGGGCTGAAAAGCGGCTGTCTCCAGTAAAAGCAGAATTTATATCCTGCCTTTAGGCAGAACAGGGGATTCTTTTCTGCTTTTGCTGCTGCTTAATTGCCTTCAGCTCAAAATAATCTGTATGTCAAAGAGGAATATTTTTCGGTGACATATTCTGGTTTCCTTCGATAGCTAATCATTGCACAGTTGGAGTTTGAGTCCAGGGGTTTCCGACTCCAGGACTCTTGTGTGTGTACTCTTATGTTATGCAACATAACTTTGTAAAATTCCGGCAGCCACAAATTTTTATGTAAAGTGATGGGTTGTACATCTTTACGGAAATAGATATACATAAGGAAAGTATTACAGAAAAAGGATTCAAAGCAGAATATGCAAATAATCATTCTTAGAGAAGCCATGAGAATCTGAATAGCAATCTTTTTGGTAATGAAGGAATGTCATCATTCTGAACATGTTTGTTGCTTTGGGTGAATTAGTAGTAAGTATTCAATAATTTATACACGATTAGAAATTATGGTACAGATGAAACAGATGGTTAAGTGACTTGGCTGGAGTTGGGATTCAAATCCAGGCATTTTGGCTCTAGAGCAGTGGTTCTCATCTAGGGGCAATTTTGGTCCCCCCTCCCTGGGGACATTTGGCAATGCCTGGAGACATTTTTGGTTATCATATTTGGGGACTGCTACTGGCATCTTGTGGGTAGAGGCCAGGAATGCTGCTGAACTTCATACAGTGCATAGGACCTTATCCACGGCAAAGAATTATTGGGCCTAAAATGTCAATAGTGTCAAGGCTGAGAAACCCTTGTCGAAAGCTTTTGTTATGCTGTTGCCTTGTGAGGAACTGAAGCATTAATGTCTTCTCTATGATGCTTAGTTTTAGGTGTTATGTAACTATTGATATATTTAATCATCCTTTAGAATTAAATGGAAATTGCTTTTCTTTCAGGTGAATCAATTCCAATAAGACTGTTTTTAGCAGGCTATGACCCAACTCCAACAATGAGAGATGTGAACAAAAAATTTTCAGTAAGGTACTTTTTGAATCTAGTCCTTGTTGATGAGGAAGACAGGAGGTACTTCAAGCAGCAGGTATGGTGCCACCCAGATGTTATTTTGTTCTTTGTCAATTCTAAAAACACCTGGAAAGCAGTCACTTTTCTAAGCTTTATTGTACTGAGCAAGTGGGGGTTTCTAAGTAAGTGAAAACGCTGACAGTATGATATAGAAGTAAGCATGAATGGAACTGTGTTGTAATCCATCTCTTCCCGGTCATTCTGCAGGACTCCAGAATGGGCTATAATTTGGCAGGGTTTTTTTTTTTTTTCTTTTTTTTAATTTAATTTAATTTTGCGGCATGCAGCATCTTAGTTCCCCTGCCAAGGATTGAACCTGCGGCCCCTGCAGTGGAAGTGAGGAGTCTTAACCACTGGACTGCCAGGGACGTCCCTGGCAGGGCTTTTATTTTTCTCTTGAAACCTTTGTTTTTTATAAAAACAATACCTGCTGTTTGTTTAAAAAAAAAAATCAGGCAATAAAAAACAGAATGAAGTAAAAGGTCAACAAAAATTCTGCCACCATTGTGATTAGTTTTCTAGACAAATTTGTATATGTGCTTTTAGATCATTATTATGCATATTGTTCTTTTTTTTTTAATTTTTATTTATTTATTTATTTATTTATTTATTTATGGCTGTGTTGGGTCTTCGTTTCTGTGCGAGGGCTTTCTCTAGTTGTGGCAAGCGGGGGCCACTCTTCATCGCGGTGTGCGGGCCTCTCACTATCGCGGCCTACAGGCTCCAGACATGCAGGCTCAGTAATTGTGGCTTACGGACCCAGGTGCTCCGCGGCATGTGGGATCTTCCCAGACCAGGGCTCGAACCCGTGTCCCCTGCATTGGCAGGCAGATTCTCAACCACTGCGCCACCAGGGAAGCCCGCATATTGTTCTTTGTTTTTTTCAGTCAATAGTGTCTTGAACAGCTTTCCTTTAGCAACAAATAAAGATTTCCTTTATCACTTTTAATGACTGCATCAACTTGATGGATTTGGGGGTTTCCATTTTTCCATAATTAAACAATCCTCTTATAAATGTCTTTGAGATGACCCAAATCTAATACTTCTTTTAAAAATTTATGGCTGCGTTGGGTCTTCGTTGCTGCGTGTGGGCTTTCTCTAGTTGTGGCGAGCGGGGGCTACTCTTCATTGCGGTGCGCGGGCTTCTCATTGCAGTGGCTTCTCTTGTTGCGGCGCACAGGCTCTAGGCGCGTTGGCTCCAGTAGTTGTGGCTCGCGGGCTCTAGAGCACAGGCTCAGTAGTTGTGGCGCACGGGCTTAGTTGCTCCGTGGCATGTGGGATCTTCCCGGACCAGGGATCGAACCCATGTCCCCTGCATTGGCAGGCGTATTCTTAACTACTGTGCCACCAGGGAAGTCCCTAATACTTTTTAAATATAAGATGTTTATCATAAAACTTGCTCTCATTTGAAAATCAATTAAAAGCCTTTGGTGAATTTTGAATAAAAGATTGTGATTAGAATGGTCTTCTGTATTCTGAATCAGATTAATAAATATTTGAATGTCAGTTGAGTGTTCAAAACTAAATTAGAAATTATTCTGGAAAAAAAAAAAGAAATTATTCTGTGTTGAGTACTGTGACGAATACAAAAGCTACCTTTTTAAACATGGTTTGTCCTCAAGGTCCTCACATTGCCGATATGTGGAAAGAGAGAGATTGTATAATTAACAGAAAACTTAAGTAATAGTTTGACAGTAATTTGGAAGAGAGAAAAGTTACTCTGCTAATACTGCCATAATGCTATATAATTAAACATAGGTGATTTATAATTTCAAATTAGATTATATGAAATTTACAATTTCCAAATCAGTTACATATTGTGGCCCTATTGAGTAAGTATATGCTTCCCACGGGCATTCATTTGGACGTTTAAATTCTGCTATGTTGGTTAAAAAGCCTGCCATGACTTTATGAAGCAAGTAATTTTAAGAATTTAGAAGAGAAGAGATCTCAGGATGTATTGGTTAGGGTAAGACTTAGATAGGCAGAGGAATAGGGATTTGAAGAATATAAAGGAGGGATTTGAAGAATATAAAGGGGAAGATGGAGGGAAAGTTTAATTTGAAGTGCGTTAGAGGCAGAGAGTAACCCAGTTTGGCTGGTGGGGTACTGGGGTCTAGGTGGGGAAGAGAGTGATGTTGATAAATTGGATAAAGTTTATGGAGGGCTTGAGTGCCGGGTTGGAGATTTATCCTGGAGGAACTGAGAACTATTGAAGAGTCATCCAAGCAATGTTTTAGACTAATCTGGAAGTGATACGAAGGATAGCTTAGAAAGGGGTATCAGGCAAGGGAGGGAGAGCCATCTACCAGGAAGCTATTTTAGTATCTAAGGTTGAAGTGACAAGGGCTTGAATTTGGATAAGGGCAGTGGAACAACAAACAAAAGATAGATTTTAGGAATTCTTTAAAGCAGTAATAGCTAGAACTTTGTGCCAGATTGGATTCATGGTGGTGGCATGCATGGGTGTTGGTGGGGGGGAGCAGAGTTGGCAGAAGGGGAGGCCCAAGATTCGAATTGGAAGAAAGTGAGTCAATAAGGAAAGATGAGGGCTTTTGTAGGGAAGAAGTTAGTTTTGTTATGGTTAAAATTGAAGTGGCGTTATTTCCATGGTGAAAATATACGGAATAATATGAGGACATTAATTTGTTGTCTTGCATTTGTCTTCTAGGAGATAATTTTGTGGAGAAAAGCTCCTGAAAAACTGAGGAAACAGAGAACAAACTTTCACCAGCGATTTGAATCGCCAGAATCACAGGCATCTGCTGAGCAGCCTGAAATGTGAACTGAATAGGAGAAAAAAAAGAAAAAAACTCCTATATCTGTTGAGATTTAAGTTCGGCAGGTTAAAGATGGTTGCAGCGTGTAGGGCGGGGAAAAGGCCAAAACTCCATTTATGATAGTCTTCCTTTATCTTAGAGTGCTGAGTTTATTTTATGACATAACTAAATGTTCTTCATGTATATACATTTAAAAAAATGCTTTCTTTGAAACACTGGAACTTTCTTAAACTGCCGTGTTGTTTTTTTTTAACCACACACTTTCATTTAATGATAAGCACTCAGCTGTACATCAGCATAAACATTAAAGATTTTCATGTGAGTAGGTTGGTATTTGTAATTTTGCTTTCTTTCTGCATAATGTTGATTACAAATTCTTTTATTCTCCTTTTTCATGCTAATGATTACCTCTTATTCTCTACATGCAAAAAATTAAACATTTTGTGTTCAAATAAAATTAGAAAAACCTGAGTGGCCCTTAATCCTGCAAAGATTTAAAACGTGGCATCTCAATATTTTTGAAAACTACATTTTTGTTTTTCCATACGTGTTTGAGAAATGCATACGAGTGTTTCGCTGTAGGTGCCTCTGAGTCCACCATTTCATGGCTTCCTGAATTTTGTTCTCTTTGAAGTCTTCTGTGGTGTGAATATTAAATTTTTTTCCATAAGAGATTATGTGGCATGTCATTGCAGCTTTTTTTGGGGGAGGGTACCATATTAAGTAACCATTTTGCTACTACTGTCAGATAGGTACCACGGTATGTTTTCTGCAATGTGGAGTTGACTCTATGTTGGCATTTTAGTTTGTTAAAACTATATAATTTTTCCATAAATATTTTGAAAAAATTTTTTTTTTGATTTAAGGAATCTTTTTAGCACATATATGCAAATATAATTTTCTTGCAAATATTCTCTTCCCTTTTCAGGGGAAAATTTGAGGATGGGGGACTCAGGAGAACTGGTGAAGTATGTAGTTACCCAGATCTGGACAATTTCATGTTTGTTAAATTGGAAACTTGACTAGTTCAAACTCAAATTTAAACTAATTCATCCACTCTGTTTAAATTTTTTTAATATTAAATTCAAGTATTATTCAAAGCCTCTAAAAAAGAAGGTTGCAGTCATCTGTTTTTATGCTATGCATGGGGTCTGATCGCAAATACACTAAATGTGGGGTGTAGGAACTAAAGTGAAGCCTGTTGTGTGAAACTACTTTCACTTATGGTTCATTGGTTTTTGTACCAATATTTTTTTATACACTTCAGTGCAAGTCTTGTCAGTTAACCTTACTTTATGGGTAAGCTAAGTAACCCAAATTACATTTCTTTAAGCCTGTTTTACTACTATGGCACTTTGAAAAATGGTCAGTAACCAACTTCTTAACTGGCAAAAGGTTCCAGGTACCATGTGCTGGAGCATCTGTTTTAAATGTGGATATCTGTGAATGGTAATGTTTTCCTTCATGTAAGTGCCTGTTCAGAGTTTCAAAATTTTAAAATGCCAAATATTTTCATGGTCACTTGCATGTAGTAATCTGGAAAATATTCAAAGAAAAATTGAAAAACAATTGTATTTAACCAGCCTCAAATTGTGCAACCATGATGTATAATAAAGAATTTGAAACAGATACTGAGCTTGCTATTTGAATCATTAAAATATTTATATTCTCAAATCACTTCTCATCGTCATATTTATCTTTGGGGACAGGATTGCTCAGTAGTTTAGGAAGCTATAATTGTGATGATTAGAAGTTTTTATAAATATTCAATTTCAATTTTAAATATATAATGCTTTTAATTAGGTGGCTTAAAACACTGTCATAAATAGGATGCTTACTCACTTTGCTTGAAAGTTTGTTGCATAACCGATTTAAAAAATAAAAATTTGAACTCAGTATTTGGTGAACTGTAAAAAGTTGGCCGGTTAATTAGAAATGAACTGA
Organism: Eschrichtius robustus; assembly: GCF_028021215.1. Lineage (NCBI taxonomy): Eukaryota > Metazoa > Chordata > Mammalia > Artiodactyla > Eschrichtiidae > Eschrichtius > Eschrichtius robustus. The sequence goes on from NC_090830.1 coordinate 74,547,733, forward strand.
AAAAGAAATTTGTGTCTTTAATAAAGAGTACAATATCTAATCCAGTGGTTCTCAACCCTGGCTGCACATTCAAATCACTTTAGGAGTTTTTAAAAATAATCATGCCAGGTCCTATCCAGGCCAATAAAATCAGAATTTCAGGGGCCCGGACATCAGCATTTAAAAACTACCCCAGATTGGCGCTTCCCTGGTGGCGCGATAGTTAAGAATCCGCCTGCCAATGCAGGGGACACAGGTTCGAGCCCTGGTCTGGGAAGATCCCACGTGCTGCAGAGCAACTAAGCCCATGTGCCACAATTACTGAGCCCACGTGCCACAACTACTGAAAACCGAGTGCCTAGAGCCTGTGCTCCGCAACAAGAGAAGCCACTGAAATGAGAAATGAGAAGCCCCGTACCGCAACAAGGAGTGGCCCCTGCTCTCTGCAACTAGAGAAGGCCTGTGCACAGCAACGAAGATCCAAAGCAGCCAAAAATAAATTTATTTAAAAAATAAAAACTACCCAGGATTGAGAACCACTGTTCAAACCATTTAATTAGTTATTTCTCTCGCTGGTGAAGAGAGAAATAACTATTTCATTGTTTTGAATTGTTAGGGAGGAAAAACTTTACCCACTTTTGTGTTTGAGAGCCTACTAATTAAACTGACAGATTAGCAAAAGAAAAGACAGTTCTAATCGAGTTAGAGGAAGTTCACAAAAGTGTGACTTAACGGGGTGGTTAGAATTTGGGGCTTATATATCATCTTGCTAGGGGAAAGGGGGTTAAGTACGCTTATAAATGACTTAGAGGAAGTTGTGGGGAGAAAGAGCACTAATGGGAAAGCAAATGATTTTTAGGAAAGATAAAACGATCCTTAGGAAAATAGATGGTAGATATATGATAGTTCTGTAACGAAAGTCTGTTTAGGTGTCGATTTCTCGCTGTCTCTGGTGATGAGTTTATCTTCCCTGGTTGCTCCCTGTGAGGGGATTTATGGCAATGGAGTTCTTTTGGGAGGCTCTGCTATTAGGCAGACAGAGGATTTCAGGAACTCCAATGCCTTCTACTAAAAATTTTATGCCCCAGTGGCATGTTCTGGACCCCTTCAATGTGGATCAAGTAGTTGGAATACTCAATTCTAATTACCATGTGAGTCAGTAAAGTCTTAAATTGTTCCTTTTATATTCAGCTAAATCTGTTGAACACATATACAGGCACTCTCCAGGGGGCTTATACTAGCCTGGATTGAAATGTAACACATTTTACAGTTTCAAATCAAAGATAATAGTGAGGAAAATGTGCACTCTTAAATATGACAGATCCCTTTTTAGGCTTGGGATCTTCTATGAGCATAGTTCTTATGTCTCTCCCCTATTTAAAATCTTTCAGTGACTCGATTCCAGGAAAAGCTTAAATTCCCTATTACAAAACACCTTCAGCTCCAGTTATGCCAGACTCCTTGGAGAATGCTTGCCCTTGTGCCGGCACTTCACTTAAATTCTTGTAAGACTCTCCAGGCCACTCTTGCCTGACACCATCTCCATCTCTAAGTCAAAGAGATGTCCCTTTGTTGTGCTGCCAAGGCATGCTGTGCACACCTCCAGGACTGTTTACCACACTTCTAGAAGACTTTTTAATTGTATGGACTTAATAAGCCTCTTGAGGGCTCAGCCTGTTTTGTTTTGGTATACTTTGTGCTTATCACATAATACATTCAATATCTGAATAAATGGATGAAGCTTATTTTCCTAGTGCTTATAAAATTAAAGGTGTCCTCCTCTACAAAAAAAAATGTGTCTAAATGTAATAAAATTACGGATAAGAACTGTTATGCAACTTAGTATTAGAATAAAGAAAATAGACTAGGCTCTCTAGGAGTCTTATCAGGCTGGGGAGAGAAAGCAAGACAGCAAAACAGGACCATGTGGACACTATCTACAAGTTCTACAAATGCATTTGATAGTTGCTCCCTCCCTAGGTCTGGGGAAACTGGACCAGATAATCTCTAAGACCCCTTTCCTGCTCTATTACTCCATGATTCTAAGGGATAAACAATTTGTTATCCAGATCATGATAACCTTACATTAGAAAAATACTCTAGAAATGTCAAATTACAGAATTTGTAGGCAAGATGTGAGGGGGAGAAATCTACTAGAATGTGCTTTTGAGAAAACTTATAAACCAGGTTTTGTTAATAGCAAAGGCAAAGAAGAGAGAACTTAGTTTATTCCCTACTGCCAAGGATATCTTCTCCCACTTCCTTTCCCTGTCTCCCATTTATTTCTCTATGCATTCATTCAGCATTTTCCTGAGTATTTCCTTAGTGCTATTTTATTGCCCTACCCTGAAGGAACTATAACCCAGAGCAGTGGTTCTCAAAGTGTGGTTCCGCAGACCAGCAGGGTCAACATCACCTGGAAACATGTTATAAATTCGTACTCTTGGGCCCCACGCTTGACCCTATGAATCAGAAACTCCAGGAGTAGGGCCCCAACAACTTTAACACACTTTCCAGATGATTCTGATGCACCCTGAAGTTTGAGTACTACTACTCTAGAAACACAATTATGATACAGTTTTAGTGCTTTGATAGCAGTTGTACTAGGCACCCAATGTATTCAGAGGTATGTAGGTGAGAAACGATGACATAACAACTGGCCTGTAGTTCTGGCATGAATAGTTCTTTGAACTCTCATTAGCCTAAGAATAATAAACATTTTCATTACTTAACGTTAACCGTTCGTATGACCAAAACCAGATCAAAAACTCTTGAGGGCAAACGGCCGTCTACTTGAATCCCTGATGTTTAAAAAGTATTCGGTGAATCAAAGGCACAATAGCAAATTGTTACTGAAATCTTATTTGACATACAATATTACAAATCATATGCCGTGCTCCTTCAAGTTGCAAGACCTTAATGTTTTAAGTATAATAAGAGATATGGAAAATCCAACGGCATATCTTGAATTTAAGATGTTGCAACCTCAAATGAAACAGTATCCAACTAATGCAAAAGAAATTAAACTTTGCCCCAAGTACAGGGAACATATTTTTGCTACGCGGCTGTGACATATCAGCTGCTAGGATGATGTATACAAACTAATCATATTAAAGTATAAGTACCTACACACGTCATACAAGGAGTTTACCTAAGAACTTGTAGAACAAAATTCCTTAACAACGGTCCTGAAGGGCAGATCAAGTTATGTTCTCTAACGCCTTCTATCAGGAAACGAAAGTTAATAGTCTAAGGAACTTTTGGGAAATGCTCTTCAAAGCTTCGAGTCCGCAAGCCACGCTGGCGCCACAACCTAGAGAGTTGCGCCTCCACCAGTCGCACCCACACGGCTTGGCCGCACTGCCCACGTGCTTCCGAACACTTACCCGCAGGGCCAGCTTGCGTCATGTGACACACCTCGCAGGCCCCGCATCTCATCTGTGACATCCCCAAAGGTGCCAGATTATTTTTTTAAAGAAAGCTGGCTCCGATCTCCAATAAAAGAGAGAGAGAGGACAAGGATTTACAAGCACTTATCTTTTGTGATTTTCGCTTCTAAGCTTTTCCTCTCCTTTACCAGCAATCTTCCGGCACTCCTTTTTCCTTATTGATCGGGCGTCTTCCTGGGCAGCTCCGCTGTTCTGGGTCTTTGCGGGCTGTAGGCGCTGGCGCTGTGCGTCACTGTCCGCCGCCGTGTCCGCAGGCTGCTCCAGCTAGCCTCTTCTCGAGCCTGTGGTCTCAATGTCCTTCCCCCGGTGTGCCCTGGTGTGGGCTCGGCTTCCCCCGGGGCGCCAGCCTGGCCCCCGGGCAGCCGTCTGCTCTGCCCTTCGTGCCCACACTGGGCCCTTTCCTGGGACTCTGGGGCGCGTTCCTGCCGTTGCCTGCGCCTCTTCTTCTGCCTCAGGAGGCTCCAAAGCTCCGAACACGTCCTTGTTCGTGCCGCTGACTGTGAAACCGCAGGGCCGCAGCGCGGACGGCGATGTCGGGGCCGAGCTAACCCGCCCTCTGGACAAGAGTGAGTGCAGGAGCTGGCGAGGGCGGCGCGGGTGGTGTTGCAGGGCCCGCGAAGAAGCTTACCCCCGGCCCGCCCCCCCGCCCTTCCCCTGGAGACCCGAGGTCCCCTCGAGCGTTGTCATCGTGCCAGTCAGTGTCTGCCTCCCTTATTGGCGTGTGAGCCCTTCACGGCTTGGGACTGTGTCTGATTGATCCTTTGATGTGCTGCCCCAGAAATGGCCTTCTCTCTTTCACTGTTGTCCTGTGAATGGTTTAAGCCCTCTTGTGATGGGACGATTCACCTTTTTTGAGTCGTTAGGTGGACGACTGATTTCTAGCGTACTCTTTCTCCTCCCCCGCTACCCAGAACTATTGCTCCGAGAAGGGACAAGGGAGTGAGGCATTGAAAAGCCAGAGGAAGATTTCTTTCAGGAGTTTTTGTCATTGACTGGGTACCTACGCAAACCAGACACTGTGTTAGGCTGTATGGTGGTTGCCAAGAGGAACCAGACTCACATCCAGATCTCTTCTGCTCCAGAAACTTACAGTCTCGTGGGGAGGAAGGACCTATGGATGACCAACTGTACTACAAGGTAGAACATGATCAGGGTGTGCTCACCAAAGGTGGTAGGTTCCCTGGTCATCCGGGGCTCCAGAGGGAAAGGAATAGCTTAGCATCAGCAAGTGGCAAGATCTAATCCTATTGCTCCCCTGCAAAACATTGTTTAATGTTTTTCCATTGTTCCCAGTTTAAAAGGGTCTTCAATCCCTGCCTGATCTGGCGTGGGTACCTGTTGGAGAAGCATTGTTGCGCGCCACTCTCTTTGTTTCAGTCAAACTGATGAAATGTGCACTGTGCTCCAGGGCTTTTACACATGATACTCCCTCTGCCTAGAATACCTCTGTAATTCCATTTTCTTCTTCTTTTTCTAAGAATAACAATGGCTAATACTCAGTGTTTGCTAGAGATAGGTACTGTTTTAAGCAAGTGACCCATTTAATCTTTACAGTAACTCTTATGAAGTAGACAGTCTTTACCACTGACATATTTATCTAGTCACACAGTAGCACATACATAATATTTATATATTATGTAAACATGTATATAATATATATATTTTTTCTGGTTGATTGTAACACATACATATATGTATATAAGTATATGTATATATATTATATGTATATATGTATTTTTTTCTGGTTGATTGTAACACATTTAGCCATGTGAACACGATTGACTACAAGTAGAAAGATGGTGCATATTTGTGATAGTCATTACAGCACTTAAGTGACTGGCCCGATTTACAGTTTACTTACCTTTTCTCCATTTCCCAAATGGTAAAATGAGAATAATATTTTCTTTGCTTACATCTCTGGATTGTGAAAGTCATGATAACGTGTTGGGCAAAGCACTTTGAAAAGCGTAAAGGGGTGAACAAATGTAAACTAGTATCACTTGTAAACATTTGCTATTTGAAAAATGGAGTTACCCTGCAGTAGAATCTGTGATGTGTGGAAACTGGGAAAACTATTCCCCTAGGAGCCCAAATAATCTATCCCAATTATATAGCATAGGTTGATGTGAGGATTTAACAAAATACGTATTTTTGGGTTATCGTATAAATAAAGGTTCTAAGCCTCTCTTTCTTTAGGGTGTAAAATAGCTGGTGTAAAATTCCTTGGATGTATTTTTACTCATGATCAGCTGGTCCCACCAGATTAGTGTTTTGAAATCTTTTGGGCACTGTTACAAATTTTTAAGTGTTTGGAAGTTCTAACAATGAAGTGCAGCTACCTTTGATGGCAGAGTGGCCCTCCCCTTTCTTGGACAGCTGACTAAGCTGGAAGTTTTGGGTGATCTCAAGTGGAACAGTGAAGGAGGAAGGTAGCACCCAGGCACTGAGGTAAGCTAGGTGAGCCCTGGCTGACCATGGGTGATTGATGCACCTCACATGATCTCTTTCTAATTTTTGATTGATCACTGGTATGTTTACAGGATGTGACAACAACAAATAATATTCATGGTGAATTTTATTAGCAGTTGTGACTCCTAGGGAAGGTATCAGATTAATTGAGACAGGTTGTGGTAGTTTCCTCATAGATGCTAGTAGTGGTAGATGGGTAGATGCAGATTGGAACTTGGATTCGTAGGGTTGAAGCCACTCAGCTCCATATTAGTGAAGTGAACTGGAGTCAGAGTTTTGGGGGAAGCTTCCTTGTCAAAACACCTGGATTGGTATGTTCTGGCAAATCATTCATGAAGTACAGAATTACGGTGTAATGCTAAGGGGGTCAAGATTATGGAGACAGTTTCTGCATAGGGTATTAGGCGACACTTTTCTGACCAGAGCACAGCTAGCTTCCTGGATGAGAATCATGCTGTTGATTACAAGGGGAACCTTAAGAAAGAACAGAAGCCTAACGAAGTCATTGTAATTTGATGTAGGTGTATCAGGTACAGATACATTTGAGGGTGTAGGGAATAGTCGTCTCTCACAGCCATCACCTGAGAGAGATGCAGAAGGGTCGGAGGCATTTGGCCTAATGCAGCTGTCTGCTGCAATAGGGGCAGTTTCAGTAAATCTAGTACTAGTTTTTATAATTCCCTTTGTGATGATACAAAAGGTTCATCATGAGTTCAGCCACTACTAGAACAGTATTTCAGTACTTCTTCATATTCAACAAGAGTGGTAATACTAGTTGTAATATTAAAGGGGTGGAAACTAAATGCCACTACTAGGTGGTCTTTGGTACAGTCTCTTCAGGATTGATTCTCCCTTTCCTTTTTGAATCCTAGAGATGTTCTGATATATTCTGATCACTTCTCTCCACCTGTGTTTCCACTGTGACTTTGGCGTTTCCAATTCTGTTTTGAAGAGGTTGAGTTTTGTACCTTTCCACCTGCTTCTCCAACCCTCAAGTGATCATAGAACTTTGATGTATTAAGAAATGGGCTTCTAGTTAATTCCTGATAAGTACAGTGGAACAAGCGAATTAAAACGTTTTAACAAAATGGGTAAATCATAAGGTTTAAGCAGTCCCAACCATTAGTAGTAGCTACTTTGTTCTTCATCGAGATGTATGTGGAGTGAGTAAAGTGGATCATTTCTGTGTAAAGATTCATGTGAGGTACATTTACATTTTAGAAGAGAACCTGTTATTAAATCCCAAACTCCCATTGTAGGAAGCTGGAAGAAAGCTATTAACTGGTTAAAAGTTGTAGTACTGAGTCATTTCTACTGTGGCTGAAATCCAGAGAGTCTCCTTTAATCACCATTAATTTCAATGAGAAATAACTGTGATCCCCAAATCAGGTCATTCTGTTAAGAACAATGAGACAGGGACTTTCCTGGTGGTGCAGTGGTTAAGAACCTGCCTGCCAATGCAGGGGACACGGGTTCGAGCCCTGGTCTGGAAAGATCCCACATGCTGCGGAGCAGCTAAGCCCGTGTGCCATGACTACTGAGCCTGTGCTCTAGAGCCCGCGAGCTACAACTGCTGAGCCCGTGTGCCACAACTCCTGAAGCCTGCGCACCTAGAGCCCATGCTCTGCAACAAGAGAAGCCACCACAGTGAGAAGCCTGCGCACCGCAATGAAGAGTAGCCCCCACTAGCCACAACTAGAGAAAGCCCATGCGCAGCAATGAAGACCCAATGCAGCCATAAATAAATAAATAAATAATTTTTAAAAAGAACAATGAGACAGTTAAAGCTTAATTTTTATGAAAAACAAAACTATGTTTCCATATACTTCTGTAGTAGATTAAGTTTTCTTCAGTGCTATTTCCATTGTGTTAATGTTTTTGCAGTTATCTTTTAAATTTTAGATAAAAGAAAGTATTGATACAGAGAAACTTCACTTTTAGTATGTGGGTAGTATTCATTTTTTAAAACAGCTGTACAATATGATTTACATATCATAAAGTTTATCCATTTAAAGTGTAATTAAATGGTGTATTTGCAGGGTTGTGAAACTATCACCATAATCTAATTTTAGAACATTTTCATCACCCCCAAAAGAAATCCCATACCCAGAAACAGTGACTCCCCATTCCCCTAGCCCCCAGTCCCCTCTGCCTAGCCCGTGGCAACCACTAATCCACATTCTCTTTCTGTTTGGACCTTTCATATAAATAGTATACAGTACGTGGGCCTTCCTGACTAGTTTCTTTCACTTAGCATGAGAAAGTTCATATTACTGAAGCATTTTAAATTGAGTGAAGTATCATAATTCTTGGATAACACTGGAGTATTAGTTACAGAAAATGGATTAATTCTAATAAATGTGATGTCTTCAGTTTGTATTGAGTTTATAGGTCAGCAGAATTTCCCCAAGCAATTGCATGTGCCTTTTTTGTCACTGATTTTTCCACTATTGTAAAGAAACTGTTGCAACTACTGGGTACAAAGTAACAGAGACCCAGAAATATCAGGATAGCTGCCTGTGATAGTAGATGTATTTGTATGCATCTTACATTTAGTTGTGGGAAAACCTAATGGCTAAACCAGCGACTTTGAAATTCCCTCATTCTGTAAAACAAAGTTTTGATAGTGAGATGCTTTATTCAGGCTTAATTTCTTCAGTGAGTGTTGTGTGTGTGTTGTGGTTGGATGAAAATGCAGGCCACCTGGCCTTTCTGTGTTTCATGAGCAAAGACTGTATCAGTTTTAGCCTGCCTTCCCAGAAATGTAGAGTGTATGGCTGGATTAGTAAAATGTTTATCTCTACAGAATAATGCAGTAGTGTTTTAACGTGTGCACTGTTAATACAATCTCAGCTTGATTAAAGTATTTTCACCTGTAAAATTAGGGACTCATAGTGGCATGTTATTTCAGCAGATATCTAATTCAACCTCCACTATAGCACAGTAATTTCTCTGCTGTCACCCTTGAAATACAGTCATCTAAGCCTTGCTTGAGTACTTTCAGTGACAAGGAGCTGGCACTTTTGTGAGGCAACCCCTTTTCCCTGTTCTAATTATTAGGAAGTTCTTGTATAAATTACACTGAAATCTGTTTCCTTCACTTCCCACTGACTTTAGTTATGCCATCTAGAACAAAATATGTATAATCTGTTCTCCCTAAAATCATCTTCAAGCTAAAGATCATCCCTGGCTCCTTTAGTCATTCACATGAAAGCATAATGATCTGGCCCTCACAGTATTGGTTATCTTTCTAGATACCTTTAGCTGCTCACTATTTGATGTTCAGAATGGTTGTAAGTAAACAAAACAGAACATGGTTATCTAAAAGTGGTCTGATGGAGGCTAGGGGGGATGCTAATCCTGTAGCACCTTGCTTAGTCTTCTGCAGTATTACAGGAATATTGCATTGTTTGACTTTATACTTTTTCTAGACACTATTAAACTACAAAGAGTTTGTGATCAACTAAAACCTTCAAGTTCTTGCAACACTCAGTAGACTGCTGCCTTGAGTGTTACGACTTCAGGTTTCTTTTGCTCTTTGGGCATTTCTCTATCTGGAAAACAAATGTTAAACATATGTTAAATTTTTATATCTTTCTTCCAGATGAAGTAAAGAAGATCTTAGATAAGTTTTACAAGAGAAAAGAAATTCAGAAACTGAGTGCTGATTATGGACTCGATGGTAAGGCTAATAAGATTTCCATTAGAGACATTACTGCTTAGATTACAGCTTTGTCATTATTGTGTGGGACCTAGTGTGGCCTGGACATACGTATTAATACATAGTTGTAATCTAGAGAATGTCCCTGACTTTTGCTTCTCTCCAGGCAGGAGCTCGGCAGGATGCACCTGGGGAGCCAGACACACGGCAGGGGAGCTGTGTGTTCAGCTTTCCTTCATGCTCTACTAGAATATCAGTTTTAGCCCAGATCATAACAAGCCAGCTGTACTACAAGAAAAGAAAAAGACACTTTGAGGAGTTAGGTGTGATGTGTATATGTATTTTTTAACATGAGAAACTAAATGAAAACTAAATCCTACCTATTTTGATTTTGTGTTTCCCACAGCTCGTCTCTTCCACCAAGCTTTCATAAGCTTTAGAAATTATATCATGCAGTCTCATTCCCTGGATGTGGACATTCACATTATTTTGAATGATATTTGCTTCAGTGCAGGCAAGTGTTTAGAGACTTTTTAAAATCCTGTTGAGCATACTTTCTGTTTCTTCCTATGTTTATTTCTCTAGTTAGGGCTTATTTGCTTTAGAATAAGCCCTGTTAATATCCTCTGTAAATAATTCAGTGCTTTCATAGGAGGCCTTCTAGGTCCTTTTGCTTTTATAGTGGGTCCCTGAACTGGTTATTAAATCACCCGTATGTCTTAGGCTGGAGGAAGACTGGGGTCTTGATCTGTCATTATCTGCTCTTCACTGTGTAGTAATATAGGCTACAGTGAAATAAACTCTCACACAAGACAGAATTAATACATAACAGATTCCATCTGTTTCTGCCACTGGCTTGTTTCTCCCTCATATTAGGACAAAGCTCTTGCTATAAAAGAAAAAAATGTAGGAACATCATTATTTTGTTCCCATAGGCAGTTTGGCTTTGGTTATATTTTTATGTATTTGACTATTAGACTTTTGCCCTGGGCCAGGCACTGAGGTAGAACCTGGACACAAAGCAGAATTGGACACAGCCCCACCCTCATCAGAGCCACTAAGGTGTGGAGACTTCTTGCTGAGGAGTCAATTCACTTTCATGTTTTGTCTCTTAGTGGTCTCTGTAGTTTAAAAAATACTTGCACCTGTATTTCTCTTCAGTAACCACAGGCCTTCTCTCTAATGTATATTCCCAGGTCCTTTGTTTTTTGTTGTTTGTTTGTTTTGGCCGTACCATGCCACTTGCGGATCCTAGTTCCCCAACCAGGGATCGAACCCGGGCCCCCTCGCAATGAGGTGCCGAGTCCTAACCACTGGACTGCCAGGGAATTCCCCCAGGTTCTTTGTTTTTAACTTAACTTTCATCAATGCTGATCTTTACCTGTTTGCATAGAAGAAGTGGAACATGGTTGTTGAAAGCCAATTTTCTGTTTTCCTGGAAAATATAAGTGAAGTAAGGAGGAAAATGTAAGACAAAGCAGGATCTCAGGAAAGGATGGAGTTCCTTGTTTTAGGGTTTTTCTGTTTATTCTGGCGATGTCCCCTTAATTTAGCTCACTAAGAGTAAAGTTCTCATTCAGTTCAGTTATGGGTAACACTTAGATTGCACATATTAATGCAATGTTTTATTTTCCAGCTCACGTGGATGATTTATTTCCATTTTTCTTGAGACATGCAAAACAGATATTTCCTGTGTTGGAATGTAAGGATGATCTACGTAAAATCAGTGACCTAAGAATACCGCCTAACTGGTTAGTTTCTTTATTTGTGGATTTGAAATTTTCAGTTTCTAATCTTGGGAAATTAGTGATCATTATAGATTTTTATTGTATGCTGGATGATAAATCATAAGTTGTCTAGATTGTTTTGTTTTCTCTAGAAAAGTGGGCAGTTTTGGCAGGCAGTTAACTGGTATCTCCCCTTGAATCCTAATCAGGTTTGGTTTAAGGTTTTATTAGGGCAGATCTAGAGTAGCCCTTTAGGGTGTCATCCTTACAATTCAGGTGTGGCCTTTCTGGTGTCTCAGCTGAATACGCTATTAATGAGCTCTCCCCACCACCACTGTGGCTGGAACTCCAGCATCTCCTAGCACTTTGCCACCTCTTTGAGACTTTCCACTCAGACTCTTAGCAAGCTGTCCTCTGTTAGGCCCTGCACATGCTCAGCCCAGCCCTTGGCCAAGGACCCAAGGAACTCCCACACAGGCTTCAAGGCACCCCCTCTATTGCGCCCTTTTTTCTCTTTCACACTCTGGCCTTCAAATTCCAGCTGCTTCAGCAGCTTTGAACTTGATCTCTACTGCTCAGCTCAGTGGGACTATTTTACCTTGCTTGGGTTCCACCTCCTTGTGCCCTACCGGGGCACAGCAGGGCTCATCTCAGGTGTTCCTTTCTTTTGGGGCTTGTAGTCCTGCACTGCCTCCTGTCCGTGTCCCCAGGCAGCTGCTGTATATATTTTGTCCAGTTTTTTACTTGTTTATGGTGAGACGGCAAGTGCTCATGGCCAGAAGCAGAAGACTCAGTCATTTTATTGTATATGCTGAAATTCAGAAGCCTAGGAATATTTATTTATAGGGCATATGTAGAGCTGTGGAAATAACGTGGACAAATCTCTGGAGCTGTTAGCAGTTTAAACTTATTTTAGGTAACTCTTGGGGAAGGGGATTTGTACAGTGGCAAGAATATCCAATAAATTAATTTGCATTTGGATTTTTTTGTCCCCTAGTTAGTAAATGCTATTCTTGGAAAGCAGTCATTTTAGTGTGGATATGAAACTCATCATTTAATTTTTCAAAGATGCTATTTTATGAATGTTAAGAGGATGTTTCCTTGGAATTTTTTTCATTTAATACCTTTGCCAGGATTTTGAGGTTAATGGAATTAAGCTGTTTACCTACTCATGTTTTAGGTACCCAGAAGCCAGAGCCTTACAGCGGAAGATAATATTCCATTCAGGTCCCACAAACAGTGGAAAGACTTATCATGCAATCCAGAAATACTTGTCAGCAAAATCTGGAGTATATTGTGGCCCTTTAAAATTACTGGCACATGAGATCTTCGAAAAGAGTAATGCTGCTGTTAGTATATTACCAAATATTCTCTCTTTTTCTTGTTAATTTGGGGGAGAGTAGAGTGAAGGGGGTAGAGGGGGATGTAGTAATTTACTGTTAACAAAAAGTGCCATATTGCATTGCATCTAACAAGCCATCAAGTGTAAGATGTACTGTTATTTTATGTAAAACTGAGAAAGAAGATGATGCTGCCGACTGAATTCTGACATGCCATCCATTGTTAAGAGGTATCCTGGTTTCAGAGATACTAAAATGTGAAAAAACGTGTGTATTAGAATGAGTGAAATACAATATTACAGAATATTTCACATATACAGAGAAATGCAGGGAATAACATTTAGATAACCTGAGTCCACTACCCAGCTCCCATCAGATTCTAATATTTTGCCATACTTTTTTTTTTTTTAAACTTTTTTTAAGAAATAAAATATTATTGGGGAATTCCCTGGCGGTCCAGTGGTTAGGACTCGGTGCTTTCACTGCGGAGGGCCCGGGTTCAATCCCTGGTCGGGGAACTAAGATCCTGTAAGCCATGTGGCACAGCCAAAAAAAAGAAAAAGAAAATATTGATATAGAGGAAATGCCCTCTGAACCCCTTCTTTGTCTCCTCAGAGTTACCCACCTACTCTGTTGTATTCAGTTTACCTTTTTTTAAGATTAGACCTTTGATGCTGTCAACTAGAACTAACGATAAAGACTGAGAAAAGGACTGAATGCCCTGTGGTCTGAGGCATCATTTCAGTAAAGGGGCCACATTTTAGTTCATTATTTTATTATGACTTTATAATGAAAGATTAACCCGTTTTGGTAGGTGATTTGCATTCTCTTTTATTATGTTCTGAATAATTTGTGTAATTTGCATACATAATGCCTCCTTATTCATAAATACTTAAAGTATTTCCACAGAACAAAGACTTTCTTCTACATAGCCTCAGGATATTCATTTAAAGTAGGACATTTAATATCGATAGAATACCATTATTTAATCCACAGTCCATATTCAAATTTTGCCAATTGTACTATAACACTGCCACCACTCCATTTCCCCGTCCGCACCCCCCCACCCTCGCCCTGATCCCAGCATTCTGTTCAGGGTCTCCCCCTGTGTTTTATTGTCATGTCTCTAGTTTCCATGAATCTGGGACAATTCCTCAGTCTTTCTTTGTCTTTCATAACCTTTACATTTTGAAAGACTACAGGTCAGTTGTGTTGTAAATTGTCCCTCAGTTTGGATATGTCTGATGTTTCCTCGTTAGTTTCAGGCCACTGTGAAGACCAGCTGTTCCAGTTTGCCTGGACTCTCCCTGATTTAGCACCAAATGTTCTTCATCCTGGGGAACCCCTCAGTCCTGAGTGGACCGGGGTGGTTGGTAACTCAGATACACCATGGCATTGATGTTGGTCCTTCTCAAAGAAATATATTAGGAGGTCTTTATATTCTTAAATTTTATTTATAATATTCTTCTTGAACATAGAAACAATTTCATTTTAATAAACTAAAATGGTACAGAAACTATTGAAATAGTACAAAGGTAAAAAGTGAAACTGCTGCAATTTCTCATGCTTTTGGTACCTGAGAATTTAGCTGATTTGAGATGTTTCCAAGTTTACTTAGGTTATGTAAGAGAGTGGCTTTTATTTGCTTATTAAAATTTTTTTTACAGGATTGGGAATATTTTGTTTCAACTATTAGACAAATAAATTTGACGTAATGGAGAGAATACTCTATTAAACATCCAAAACTTCTTTTTGCTATTGTTTTCAAGGTGGAAATAATTCCAGTTTTCTTTTTGTCATCTTAGGGTGTGCCATGTGACTTGGTAACAGGTGAAGAACGTGTGACAGTAGAGCCAGATGGGAAACAGGCTGCCCATGTTGCTTGTACTGTTGAGATGTGCAGTGTTACAACTCCTTGTACGTATATACCACTTTAAAAACTGTATGGTTTAGTATTTTTTTATTTTAAAATTCAGATGAACATGTGGAATGTGTTTTTTATTGTGAAAAAAATTTTAAATTGAGACAAAGAAAAGAATAGTACAGCAAATACCCAGGACTTACCACTGCTTAAAAATGCCAAACTTTCTCTTATGTTTGCTTTTGAATTTCTTTCCCTTTTTCTCTTAAAAGAACCGAAATGTCAATAAGTATGAATTTTCCTTTGTATCACTCCCCAGTTCAATTCCTCTCCCCTCTTTTGATCCAATTGCTATCAAATATTTGGTATATACCTTTCCCTTTTTTTTTTTTTTTTTTTTTGGTATCACTGTTATGTATTGCCTATCAATACTGTGGATTGTGTGTTTTAAAACATTTACATGATTATCATATTGCATTATTATTCCACAACTTGCTTTTTATTTTACACATTTTTAGATCTAGTCTTGTTTACATATATATGTATCATGAATATATATCACATTTATTCATTTAAATTGTTATGTAGTATTCCATATTATGACTAAAATTATTCATTCCTCTATTAAAGAATATTTAGGTTGTTTAAAGTTTTTCACTATTACATATAGTACCACAGAGAACTTCTATTTAAGTACTGTAGTTCTGAAAGTATTTTAAATGAAAATTAACTTTTTTCCTTATTATGTAGGCAATCATTTCTTCATTATAGAAAACATAAAAATAAATGCGAAGAGAAGGAAAAAAAATATTTCCCAATTCCACCCATCCAGAATCAACAAGTGTTAACCCTGTGGTGTATATTTTCTAGACTGTGTTTGTATTGTGTATGCATATACTTACGTGTGCATCGTGGGTGTGTATATTAAATAAAATAGGGATTATATATTATGTACTATTTGGTAGCTTGCTTTTTTCATTTTAATAATCTTAACTTTCTGAGTAAATGGATAGTTTTCAAAAAAATTCATTTATTCTAAAAGTAATACATTGTAAAAATTAAAATAGCACATATAAATCAAAATTCCTTCTTCTGCCCCCTCTTTTCTAATCTTGTTTGTATACGCTCAGATATGCTAGTAATTTTTAATCTGATGGTTTTTCAGTATAAAATTAGCTTTCTTTTGTTTGTTAAATGTCATTGTGGGCATATTAAATTTTTCCTTTTTTTAAAATATGCTCCTTGCAAATCCTTGGTATTTTGGGAAGCAAACTAAAATATAATTTATATGACTTAAAAAGAATAAAATAATACGGTTGGAAGCATTTTGGCATTAGAAAATAAAATGAGCCACTATTTTTTTTACCATAATAATAAGCTTTAAAACCCCTAAGAAGGAGTAGAGCTGGAGCTCAGGGAATTACACGTTCTTCTCCGGTTCTCCTCCTGACACCTTTCTGGATTCCTGAGGCGCTTCATTTTACTGCAGGGTTATCTACTCCTTGGTCCCAGGAGCTACTTCAACTGCTGTGTGGATGTGTTCTTATTAGGCAGATTCTCCAGGCTGCCTCTGAGATTGCAGAAAATAGGACAGTTGAACCTGTTCAGTTTGGGAGGCAGTGCAGTAGAGATGGTCTGGGTTTGAATTTCACGGTTTTAAATCTTACACTAGGGCCAGTGACTTAACTTCTCTGGGTCTCAGTCTATTCTTCTGTAAAATGTAAATGTAGGGGAACTTCCTGGTGGTCCAGTGGTTAGGAGTCCTCGCTTTCACTGCCGACGACAGCGTGGGTTCAATCCCTGGTTGGGGAACTAGGATCCCGCAAGCTGCACGGCGTGGCCAAAGACAATTTTTTTTTAATTAAAAAAAAAAAATGATGAGATTAAAAATTTTAAAAAAGGAAATGTAAGTAATAATGATACTTACCTAATGGATTTGTTGTGAGGATTAAATGAGTTGTAAAGCACTTAGAACAAGCCTGCCAGAAACGAAGCACCTAATAAGTAATGATGATGATTATGGTGGTATTGAAAGCTTGAATTTTGGTATTGTGATTTGTTTATAATACTATTGAAGTAGATTGTCTTGCTCATGATAACTTTTTATTTCAAGATGAAGTGGCCGTGATTGATGAAATTCAAATGATTAAAGATCCAGCCAGAGGATGGGCCTGGACCAGAGCACTGCTAGGTTGGTGGTCTTATTGCTATAAAACCTGCGCTTTGTGACATCTGCACTGGGATTTATCTGCATTTATCTGCTTGACATTGCCAAATAGAGCAGCTAGATTCTCTTTTGACACAAATCAAACAAAAACGTCAGCTAAGTGTGAGCTTTAATTTTCTAAATATTGTTCTAATAATGGGAAGTCCATTTTTTCTATGATAAAATTAGCATAATCACTTAATTAAAGTGTTCAAATCTTGCCATATTTACACAACCACTATTAACATTTTGGTGTTTCATGACAGTCTTTTTTCTCATGTATATGGTGTTTTGTGAATATATAATTTTTATCTTGCTTTTTTTTTCAGTTCTGTTGTTTCATAGACTTTTTTTTCATACCACATATTAATGTTGCATGTTCTCCACTGAAGAACTGTACTACACAGTCGTCCTTTGGTATTTGTGGGATGTTGGTTCCTGGACCCCCACAGATACCAAAATCTGCAGATGCTCAAATCCCTTACAGTTGGATGGCTTCTGCATCCATGAATTCAACCAGACGCGGATTGAATACGTTCAATCTGTGGTTGGTTGAATCTGCAGATGCGAAACCTGTGGATGTGGGAGACCAGTTGTAATTTGTCCCAAAGAGTTGAACATTTTTCCCTATGATAAATGATGCAGTAAAAATCTTTGTAGGCGTAACTTTTTATTCATTTTATTACTTCTTTAGGATAGGCTCCTGGAAGTGAGGTCCATAGACATGAATGAACATTTCTCCTGCTTGATTTTGGAGTGAATTTTTGATCAGCATGTTGTAGGGCAAGTGTTTTCAAATTTTAAAGCATAGGAACTCTTTGTGTAAACAAAGACTATACACTAAAGCCTGTAATATAAAATAGATGAAAGTGGATATGCTCAGGGGTAAGGAGCTTGGAGTTTCTTCTACCCACCAGACCCCAGCCTCTGAGACACCTCAGTGATTCCATGGAGCCTAATTTGAAAAAGAAAAGTATAGGACTAATGTTCAGTATTAACCATCAAAATGCAGGTTCTAGTTCAGGCTGGCTTCATCCTCTAGTAGACTCAAAACCTTGGCCAAAGCAATTTAAAAACCCCAAGATTTATAAAAGTGGTGATAATTTTTGCCTACTAGAAGGTTTTGTTTTGAGGTTAGAATCATAGAGATAATATGAAAACACTTGGTAAAGTTGTAAAGCAATAGGTAAGCAAACTTAAAGTATTTTTGGTATGTAAAGTATTGCATATTTAATTTTATATCTTTAAAATTTTAAAAAATGCCAATTTTGCATTTAACAGGACTCTGTGCTGAAGAAATCCATTTGTGTGGAGAATCTGCTGCTATTGACCTGGTTACCGAGCTTATGTACACAACTGGGGAAGATGTGGAGGTACTAGATTATACACTTTGTTCTCAAGGTGGCATAGCAAATAGCCCAGAGTACCCAGGCAGTGGCTTCATAGGCCCCAGATGGTGGCAAAATCAGAACTTGAAAGATTAGCTTCATTTCCTCATAGTTGACTAGATGATACATAGTTGGTTGACCCTCATGAACTAAAGTTCTGACTGCGTGGCTGTCACACCCTAAGTCTCCGAAAGTATAAGGAGATTCCTTATCTTTTCTTGACAAAACCTTTTGGAGTTTAAACAGAACTCTTTAGAATTAAATAAATCAGGAATGTTGGAAGTTGGAGTCTCCAGCAAAAGTTTGTGATTTTCAAAGTCTCAGATGTCAGATATTGGGGACTTTGATATATATCTGATTGGTAGAGATAGTTTATACCCTTTTTCAAATTCCTAGAGTAGGAAGCAACTCATTTCCATTTAATCCTACTTTTTGTTTTCTTTACCAGACTTCTGTAATAAAATGAAGAAATATTTTTAAATTGGTCCATTACTTTAGTTTTGTGCTCAGCTTTCAGGGAGAGATAGTGGAATATAGTGGAAGAAATTCTGGGTTCTAGGCTTGGCTTTGCTGTTATTCACTTTGTGTTTTTATGCAAATCACAGAAGGCTAGAACTGGAAGAATCCTCATCAGACCTAATCTTTTATTAGACTCTATTTTATTCTTTCATGAAAGGGAAATAATAGTTAATAACCCTTCTGAAATTACCACGTTGCCATAAAAATCAAATATATATGAAAGTGCTTTGAAAATTTATGAAATCCTCTGTAACATTTTGTTAATTTAGTAATACCAGTGAGAATGGATGGTAACATTTATAATATCAAAATAAATGTTTTTCTGTATTTTCTCTAGAAAAAGTTGGAACTTATCAGTTTCTAGCTACTCTTAATAGCTTTTTTTTTTATAGTAATCTTTTTATTTATTTATATATTTTATTCTTGGCTATTTTGGGTCTTCGTGTCTGCGCGAGGGCTTTCTCCAGCCGTGGCAAGCGGGGGCCACTCCTCATTGCGGTGCGCGGGCCCCTCCACTATCGCGGCCTCTCTCGTTGCGGAGCACAGACTCCAGACGCGCAGGCTCAGCAGTTGTGGCTCACGGGCCCGGCCGCTCCGCGGCATGTGGGACCCTCCCAGACCAGGGCCCGAACCCGTGTCCCCCGCACCGGCAGGCAGACTCTCAACCACTGCGCCACCAGGGAGGCCCCTCTAGCTACTCTTGATTGTGAGTTTTTCACAATATTAGAAGAAGCTGAGTTAGGTATGTTATTTTACAATATCATATCGTTTATTGTAGGTTCGAACCTATAAGAGGCTTACCCCCATTTTTGTGCTGGATCACGCATTAGAATCTTTAGACAACCTTCGGCCTGGGGACTGCATTGTCTGTTTTAGCAAGAATGATATTTATTCTGTGAGTCGACAGATTGAAATTCGGGGATTGGAATCAGCTGTTATATATGGCAGTCTCCCACCTGGTAATTATTGGCTTTCATCATGACAAGATATGAAATCTCTTGTTTTTGCCATTTATGTTGAGATATGTCTAGAAAACACAGTAAAAGATATGAATTAAGTTGCTTGGTGTGTAATTTGTTATAGGTCATATAAAATAAATATTTCTCTAGTCATCTTTGTGGTGATAGAAGTATTTTAATTATAGCTCTTGTTACTTGCTATTATTAGACTGTATTTTTAAATGTTGAGCTGATGATTTTCGTACAGAAATGTCATTAAAATATGAACTTGGTAATATTCTTAAAATATTACCAGAAATCTATTGATAAGTGTCCTCAGAAACGACAAGAGGATTGTGTTGCTCTTTGTGGGTATACTTAGTGGAATGGAAATCAAGGGTAAGTGGCTCCTTGAGAATGTAGAGAAATAAGTTTGAAACAATAAGAGTTTTATCCATAAAAATGGAGAGTAGGAGGTAAGGGTTTCCAAGATATATTTAGTGTGATGTAGTAAAAGATTGAGAATACTGATTTCACATAAACTGTTCCTATTTTAGGGACCAAACTTGCTCAAGCAAGAAAGTTTAATGATCCTGGTGATCCATGCAAAATCCTGGTTGCTACAGATGCAGTTGGCATGGGACTTAATTTGTAAGTAATCTGTTTTTAATAATCATGGATATTCAGTGGGTTAGATGGAAATTAAAAAACTTAACAATTGGCATTAGAATGACCAGACACTTTGGTTTAGGAGAATGGATATTATAGTATAGATCTGAGACTTGATCTTGCTCACACCTGTTGAGGGAATGAAAGGAAAATATCACATAACCCTTGGACTTTTGAGTGCTGCTTCCTACCACTGCTAACCTATTGCATTACCTCACTTCATCTTCAGTGTCTCAGTCAACAAGGGTGTGTGCCTGTTGGGCGTGCAGGGCCAGCCACTAGTTTTAGGGGTTAGCAATATAAGCCTGAATATTCCTCTCCGGGGAATGAATGCAACCGTACCTTTATGCATGAAAGAACTATTCAAAGCCGTTGACAGCAGTCAATGTTTAAAAGTAGCCTAAGAAGGCTTTATGTGGTTTATTTGTAAAAAAGTTATTTTCGAGAGCCTTACCGAGGTATAATTTACATATTATACGGTTCACCCATTTTAAATGTATAATTTGATGACGATTTTTAGTAAGTGTACACAGTTGTTAAAAAATGCTATCTAAAGGGAAGAAAAAGAATTACCAACAGACCCTTTTACCTTACTTTGTGAACAGTGGGCAATATTGCAAGTAGGCCTAAACTAGAATTAGAGTGAGCATTTCTGTAATGAATCAAATGATGGACGGTTTTTCAGACAGCAGTCCGTGAGATCATTTGTATTTCTGTTTCAGGAGCATAAGAAGAATTATTTTTTACTCCCTTATGAAGCCCAGTATCAATGAAAAGGGAGAGAAAGAAATAGAACCAATCACCACCTCTCAAGCTTTGCAGATTGCTGGCAGAGCTGGTAGATTCAGTTCAAAATTTAAAGAAGGAGAGGTTACAACAATGAATCGAGAAGACCTCAGTTTATTAAAGGAAATTTTGAATAGGCCTGTGGATCCTATAAAGGTAAGGTGTAACATAGTAATTGCTACTTCTCTGTGGAGGACAGTCATTCCTTCCTTCACTTACTTTCCAGACTTTTGCCTCAGACCTGAAAACAAATAAGCAAAAGAAAATTTTGTGCCATGAAAATCATGTCAAGAAAACCCTGCTTTGGGCTTCCCTGGTGGTGCAGTGGTTAAGAATCCACCTGCCAATTCAGGGGACACGGGTTCGAGCCTTGGTCCGGGAAGATCCCACATGCCACGGAGCAACTAAGCCCGTGCACCACAATTACTGAGCCTGCGCTCTAGAGCCCGCGAGCCACAACTATTGAGCCTGCGTGCCACAACTACCAAAGCCTACACGCCTAGAGCCCATGCTCCGCAGCAAGAGAAGCCACCACAATGAGAAGCCCGCGCACCACAGCAAAGAGTAGCCCCCGCTCGCTGCAACTAGAGAAAGCTCGTGCACAGCAACAAGGAACCAATGCAGCCAAAAATAAAAAAAGTAAATAAATAAAAAAATAAAGAAGAGAAAACCCTGCTTTATTGCTTTCGAGAGGCCTAATAGAGACCCCTTGGTTAGAGAATGGTATGCAAGTGAAAGATTCAGATTTTACAAATGTAGCCATAATATAACAAGTTTAGTAAACCTGATTTTCCTTTAGTTCTTCCTATAATCTAGCAGTGGGTGGGGATAGGGGCACGGTTGCTTCAGGTGGGCACACAGCTATGTCAGCAGACTGAAAATTGTGAGAAGCTTGGAAGTAGAAGAAACCTTTGTGTGTGGGGCAAAAATAGCATTAAGCTATACAACTTGGAACCAGTAAGGACAGGGTTAAATTTTGCTTAGTGTAGTTAATGAGGCAGAAGTGTACATGTTTTAAACAAACCGTTAACAAATTAAAGCTTGCCTGGAGAATTCACTAATTAAGGCTCATCTGATTTTAGTGACCCCACGTAAAAGGGTATATAAATGAGAGAATGCAAGGAAAAGTTCCTGGAGGAAAGCTGTGGTTGAAATCATTTCTGTAGCTTTTGTTAAGAGTGCAGCTGAGGGCTTCCCTGGTGGCGCAGTGGTTAAGAATCCGCCTGCCAATGCAGGGGACACGGGTTCGAGCCCTGGTCCGGGAAGATCCCACATGCCGCGGAGCAACTAAGCCCGTGCGCCACAACTACTGAGCCTGCACTCTAGAGCCTGCGAGCCACAACTACTGAGCCCACGAGCCACAACTACTGAAGCCTGCACGCCTAGAGCCTGTGCTCCACAACAAGAGAAGCCACTGCAATGAGTAGAAGCCTGTGCAACGCAACGAAGAGTAGCCCCCACTCGCCACAACTAGAGAAAGCCCGCGGGCAGCAACAAAGATCCAACCCAGCCAAAAATAAATAAATTTAAAAAAAAAAAAAAGTGCAGCTGATAATGAATCTCCTCCATCTCCCTCCTGTGTAGCTCCTTTCTTGTGCTCATCCTCTTCCTCCCTCCCATGACTCATCTCTCCCTCCTCCTTTCCTCTTTCTTTTTCCCATTCCTTTTCTCTCTTATTTTCTTGCTTATACTTATTGTGGGCAGTTCTTAACATTGTAAATATACAGGTAAAGAGAGAGCTGACCTCCAATTTAGACATTTTCTCTTTTATGTATGTATGTCAGTTTTATTGCCCTGGTTAAAGTGATTGGGTTTTCCTTTTTCGTTTTTGTTCAGTGGAGAGAATTGGGACCCCGGAAACTATTTGTGGTACTCTGTCAGGTCATCATAGATTTTAGAAATATAACTAAAATATAAGCAAAAGATTAATTACTCAATGGGTATACTTGGTTAGTTTTACTAAATCATCTCGTCAGCTTTCCCAGTTGGTAATAAATGGCAAAGTATGATGCTTTTCTCTGTTTTACTCAAATTCTTGTCCCTTAACTCATTTGGTAATAGCTGAACCTGAATATAGGACTTATCTTGAAATAACTTAAGAAAACTTATCCTTAAAAAAAAAATAATAAGCTTATGGTTGTTTTTTCTTTACTAAAGGCAGCTGGTCTTCATCCAACTGCTGAACAGATTGAAATGTTTGCCTACCATCTCCCTGACACAACGCTTTCTAACCTCATTGTAAGTAGAAACTCTTACATCACTTTTCTAAAAAGGTCAGTATGTCAGACAGTTACTGGTTAACCTTGTGGACATGAATGGATAGTCTGTTTTTGTGAAGTTGCTGTTTATGAAGTTTATCTTGAAAGCGGAAACTTTCTCTCCAAATCTTTTGGGACTTTTGTCCTGAGGAATTTTCTGAGTATTTCAGGTCGGGAAGGCTATGGGGGAAGTCTGTTAGCTTGAGGAGGCAGTGAATTAAGCAGGCCTTTCTGGAAGTCTGTTAATGGATTAAAGCGATTGTCATTTATAGACTTGAGTACTTTATTCATGCCCAGCTAGGTAGTCCAGTAACTTAATATATTTTTCCCCCCCAGGATATTTTTGTAGACTTTTCACAAGTTGATGGGCAGTATTTTGTCTGCAATATGGATGATTTTAAATTTTCTGCAGAGTTGATCCAGCATATTCCATTAAGTCTACGAGTGAGGTATGTTTTCTGCACAGCCCCTATCAACAAGAAGCAGCCTTTTGTCTGTTCTTCATTGTTACAGGTAAGCCTTTATCTTTGTGATATTTTGAGTTGTTTCAGGTTGATGCATTTTCCCCAAACAATAGTTTGTTATTCAAAATAAAGAAATAAGAGAGTACCCTTTAATATGAGATACTGTGTACGAACTTAAATAAAAATGGCTCTTTTTCCTTACAGATAATATTTTGGGGGAAGGAGAAATCTTGCTTTGTATTTGGGCTTATATGGTAGCCTTTTTGAAGAAGATAAAACAAATAATTAAACAGTTTTTTCGAGGAAAGGGGTCTTTGCCTGATGATATACTTTTTCCTTATTGGTGTTGGGTAATATGTTTTGGAAGGGAGGTGGCTTTGGGGTCAGTAGTGGCAGTAGTATTCAGTTTTCTTAACTATCAGGCATTGGGCCAGGGATGGCTGTCTTGTGTGAATTTGGTGCCAAGGTTCCAGCCTCTTTTCTTTTAACTCATTTGGGTAGGGATACAAATCTCTAACTTCTGAGCACAAGATTCACCCAAACAGGGGGACTAGGCAAAGGCAGTAGAAGCTGAACTTCCAGTCTCCTGCCGTGTCCTCTCACATCTCTGGGCCCTTGCTCTCCCTCTTGCTTCTGCTTGGAGCGCCCTCCCCACTAAACCCAAAGGTTTCCTCTTCGAATCTTTTCCTGATTCATTGTTGTAGTTTCACTGCCATCTTCTTAATAGCTGTTAGCTTTCTGCATACTAGCTCTGTTCTTATCAAATCTATTTATAAGCTTATGTTTTAAATTACTTTAAAGTTACATAAATAATACATAAGTACTTTTTTTGTGTGAGCAAAATTAAAACATTAGAGAAGGTTAAATTGGGCTACCACCTTCAGTCTCAGTCCTCTGGCATAACTACTATTATCAGCTTTGTGTATCCTTGCAGACCTTTTCCGTTACGTTTGCCTACATACCTGTATGAGTAGAAATTCTAGTTTTTGTTGGGTGGGTGTGCTTTCCCATAAATGTTACAATGAATTAGTCTGTAGCTTGCCTTTTTCTTTTTTCCTTAATGTGTCTCAGAGGTGTTCCGTGTCCAGCTATTTACTGTGTCCAGCTATCACCAGCTCTATGTTTCTTAGAGCTGGCATTTGTGAGAGAGCTAACTAGCATAAGGTTGAAGTTTATGGAACAAAGCCTTAAACTTAAAAAACTGGCCTGGATGGAGCTGGAGCCCATGGCCCTGACCCCATTTACACCATTCTTCAAGTAGCTACCCTAATAAAGCGGAAGCATATTACTAAGGAGTAAGGAGTCTGGAACAGTACAGGTCAATAGTTGTTACGTGTTGTGTTTACAGATTAAAATGTGAAATCTAGAGATATTTCTTTTTTCTTCTTCTTTTCTTTTTTTTTTTTTAAATTTATTTATTTATTTATTTATGGCTGTGTTGGGTCTTCGTTTCTGTGCGAGGGCTTTCTCCAGTTGTGGCAAGTGGGGGCCACTCTTCATTGCGGTGCGCGGGCCTCTCATTATCGCGGTCTCTCTTGTTGCGGAGCACAGGCTCCAGACGCGCAGGCTCAGTAACTGTGGCTCACGGGCCCAGCCGCTCCGCAGCATGTGGGATCCTCCCAGACCAGGGCTCGAACCCGCATCCCCTGCACTGGCAGGCAGAGTCTCAACCACTGCGCCACCAGGGAAGCCCCTATTTCTTTTTTCTTGATCTCCATTATTACTGAAGTATAAAGGAGCTCAATCCCACTGATGGTCTCTGATGGCCCTTAGGAAGTTGTTTTGAAACTGTGTTCCATGGCTCCTGCATGGGCCTCTCTCCCTCCCCGTCTCTGAGCAGCTCCATGCTTAGCTCTTTTACATATTGGGCTTCCATTAGTTGCTTGTGGCCAAAAATATTAAAGCCACTGCCTTTATAAGAGAACTTTTTGTCATGTCCTGCTTATTAGTAAGTTAGCGTGGTCACATTTACATTCTTCATGGCTGTCCTACTTGGCATTCATTAAACCTAGCAGAATGCACCAGACTGAAATTAATAAAATTGTAACATTATTTAACCACAATTATTTGAAAACTGCCCTGCCTTAAGTATTTAGAGATAATTTTCCCTAATTAGGAAATGAACCATTTGAAATCACCTTATCCTTGAAGCTAAAGATTTTAAACTTCTGCTTGATAGTTCTTGCATAGTTTTATTTCTGTCTCCTATAGTATATTGTGATGCATAATAATGCCTAGCATTGTCCGGGAGGCGGCATATCCTCCAAGAGTGTCTTGTGGTTCAAGAAGGAGGTATGGTGGTGTTATGGTAATGAGGAAGCTGAAGCACAGTGGTGACTTGGCCAAAACTATATAACTAGTAAAGAGGCAGTCTCTTTACTAGTTTGATTGACTCATGACCAGCCTTGCACAAAGCCACCTCAAAGAGTTTCTTTATAATAAGGGAGGATATTAAAAAAATAGAAGCTCATATTTGAAGCTATAGGACTATTGCATGAAGGAATGAGAGTCTTCGGGTACTGTCTGCTTGGAACTTAGAACATTAATTGTTCATAAAAGTTAATAGACAGTCCCTGGAAAGCTAGTTCATGTATATATTGTTGCCCTGGTTTTGGAAGAAAGAAGGAAATCATCCCTTTTTAAAAAAAAAATACCTTTATAAGATATTAAATGTTCTCTAAAATACAGAAAAGTATAAAGAAGGAGAGAAACCAGCCTGCCTATTGAGATATAGCCACAGTTAACATTTTGTTGTGCTGTTTGTTTGTTTTTTTTTTTCTGGTCACAGACTGAAGTGAATTCTGATTGTTTTACCAAATTCGTTTCTTCTGTTTCTCTCAGTTTGCCAGGCAGTATAGCAGGAATGAGCCCCTGACCTTCTCATGGTTACGACGATATATTAAATGGCCGTTACTTCCACCTAAGAATATTAAAGACCTCATGGATCTTGAAGCTGTCCATGATGTCTTGGATCTTTACCTGTGGCTAAGGTATCAATTTTTTTCCTGTATGTGCTCTCATTTTTTAAGTAATAGGGCGAATCAAAGGTTTTATGATGGTCTTTTGCACTTTCAAATTAAGGACATATTTGCAGGGTGCTCTATTTTATGTTTATTGTCCATTAAGGCAGTTGAGCCTGGTTTATACCTATTCCAAAAATGACTTAAGGAGTTCTTACGATTCTAGTTAAGATAGGTAGGTGAGAAAGTCCCCTAGATCCTTGTTACGCAAGTGGTGATCCCTGGACCAAAAGCCTTGTTATCAACTGGGAGCTTGTTAAAAATAGAGACTATCAGACCCACCCAAGGCTTAATCAAATTCTGCATTGTAACAGGATCCTGAGGTTACTCATGTATACATCGTGATTTGAGAGGTACTGCTGTAGATCAGTGGTTATCAAAGGAGGGGCATGTCCCACTAGGGGAGCATATTGGAATCATTTAAGATATGAGCAATGACCGACTCTCATAACAACATCTTCCTTAGGTGTGTTGGCCGAAATAAAGGTTGAGCAAAGGCACTGGACACAGTTTTGCAAAAACAGAATATTTGGAATGAGTCAGTGTCAAGATGTAGTTACTTCATTGAGATTAGTCCAGCGACTGCGGTAAGAGCTGTTCCTATAATGTAATATGTCTTTTTTTCCAGCTACCGGTTTATAGATATGTTTCCAGATGCCAGCCTTGTTCGAGATCTCCAGAAACAATTAGATGGCATTATCCAAGATGGTGTACATAACATCACCAAACTGATTAAAATTTCAGAGGCACATAAACTGCTGAATTTGCAGAACTCATCAGCAGAAAGCCAGTCCCGTTTGTCAGGAACAGTAAAGAGCCAAACTAGAAGGAATCACGGCACCAAAGCTTTAGGGAGTAAAGCTGCTGGACCACTTGGCCCTGGTGCAGGAGAGAAATCCCTTGCTTCCAGATTGGTGCAGCAAGGCCTCCTCACTGCAGACATGCTGAAACAGCTAGAAAAAGAGTGGATGACACAACAAACTGAGCATGGCAAAGGAAGAACAGAATCTGGGACTTCCTCAAAAGGGACAAGAAGAAAGAAGAAGGAACCCGATTCAGATTAGTTTTATTTTTATTTTTGCAAATAAAAATCTATTTTAAAATCCTTTTTTTTCTTCATATGCATTTACTGCCTGGTATGGTACTGTGGCTGTCTTTTACTGGTCTTTTTTTTTGTTTTTTTGGTTTTTTTTGCTAAGAAAAATTAACTGTTAAGGATAACTAAACTGCTGTTTGTTTTGTGTCTTAGAGGATTTATTTAAAGATTTATTTAATGGCCATTGGTAGTATAGCACTAAGACAATGCACTGTAGGGAACTCTGCATGGGAATAAAATCAGTTTGGTGAATTGTTTTGACCAGTTTCCTATACCTTTGCTGAGGATGTCACAGGTAGAATTCTTTGACAGAGATTGCTGTCTGTTGTACCCATGTACCCGAGGCTGTTCTAGGTGCTGGAAATACGCAGTAAATGAGACAGATAATGTTCCTGCCCTTGTGGAGATTATATTTTGGTATGGTGACAGACAGGAATAAGTTAAATAAATAATGTCAGCTCTGTGAGGGCAAATATTGTTGTCTCTGTAATTCACTGCCATATCTATGGTGCCTGGAATATAGTAGAAGTGCAGATGAATGTGAAATTAATAGATGTGATTTCAGAGATAAATGCTAGAAAGAAGTAGAATGAGGGAAGAGAGTGGTAGTGGTTGGTGGGCTATTTTACATAGAGTGAGTGGTCTTCCCGTGTCCAAAGGCCAGTCGGATGCATAGTGGCCTTTACTTGGTTAGAGATATAGCTAAAAGGAGCTTAAGGACATAGTCTTTGGAGTTGGATAGATCTTGGTTTAGCTTCTCTCATCACTACCAGTTAGTTCAGTAATCTTACCCTCTCTATGGCTTGGTCTCCACATCTGAAAAAGATGGACAATAACACCTACTTAGAGTTGTTTGGGAGGTTAAATGTGATGAGATGCCATATAGCACAGGACTTGGTATACAGGAAGTGTTTTATAAATGAACCTGAAGGTTTGGGTTCATTCTGGGCTGTGAATTGAGCTCTTAGGTCATTCGAAGAACTAAACTAATTTCTTGAGCAACTGCTAAATCGAGGCTGACTTCAGACTAGGGATTAAACTGATTTGGTTGCAGTTGGGTCAAGGAATAGCCAAGTTTACAGTTAGTCATCTCTCTGACTTTTTCTTCAGTAGTTCAGAGTTCAGATGATATTTAATTGATAGCAGTCTTTATTCTTCTAACCTTTGCCTTCATAAAAATAAACGCTGAACAGGCAGCACTGACTGTATATCTCCCTTACTTGTGGATAATCACTAGTGAAATGCCTGGAAGGGCATATTTCTTTTGATATTTTGTGTTTGAGCAACTTTAACTTCTAGGACTTGCTTTCCGCTGTGACTTACGTCATGGCAGACATAGTCTATTCTTGCCCAGATGGTCTCAAGAAATACCCATGAACTGAACTGGATAATGGGTTTGGTCTCGTATTTACGTGATGAGATACGTCACTTACAAGGGTTATTATTTTTTTTCATAAATTTATTTTATTTTTGGCTGCGTCGGGTCTTCATTGCTGCTCGCAGGCTTTCTCTAGTTGGCGGCGAGCGGGGGCTGCTCTTCGTTGCGGTGCGCGGGCTTCTCACTGCAGTGGCTTCTTTTGTTGCGGAGCACGGGCTTCAGTAGTTGTGGCACACGGGCTTAGTTGCTCCGCGGCATGTGGGACCTTCCTGGACCAGGGCTCGAACCCATGTCCCCTGCATTGGCAGGCGGATTCTTAACCACTGTGCCACCAGGGGAAGCCCTTAGAGGGTTATTAATTCTCTCACTTTCTCCAGTTTGGAAGCTAGAATTGGTAAGTCAGAGAAGACACTTAGGCAAGACACTTGCAAGTTAAATGTTAGTGAAGCCTCAGATAAGAGGAGTGGGGGTGGGGTGCTGTCAGAGAAGGGCTGCTTGAACATTGAGCTACAGTGTTTATAAATACTAGTGATAGTTTACTTTTCACCTTCCCCGTCTTTGTGGGGGAGGGAGAGCTCTGTGGTTAGGCAGAAGAAGAGATTAAAAGAAAGATAAAATCAGGTGAAACAAAAAAGGAAAAATATAATTGGAGTGGCCCTGAATAACTCTCTGCAGTGTGTTTAAAATTGTCACTGTGAAATCAGGTCTTCCTTCTCTGCTACAAGTTTGACATGTCACTTATCTTTCTTTGTGGGCTTATGGGGCAAGCTAAGTTCAAGGTATACATTTCACTAAGGTCATGTTTTCAATCTTTCCAAAACTTCTTTTTTTTCTTGCAGTTTTCTAACAGGTTTTGAAATACTTGCCTGAAAACCCTCCTTGGACTATGGTGGATTCAGCTGAAAATCAGCATTGGGTATGGACTGAGGCTTAGATGCTGACCTCAGTTCCATCAGTACAGATCTGGGTAATTTAGTAAAATTTGGTTAGTACATAAGTGGTTAACAATAATAACCAATGACTTGTAATGCTTTGTACATTGTTTATGGATGAGTGTGAGTATACAAAATGGAATTGGGTCTTTTGAAAAATGACTTATTGTGAATCACAAACAAAACTGTCATCACAAATCACCAAAAATTCTTACACCTCAGACCTGGGAGTCTGTAATTATGATGTGGTCATTCTTTGTGTGTCCAATTGAAAACAAACCTATGAGGATATAATGAAAAGTTGTGGTTTGATAAGAGAAGCAAATGGATAAATGAATTAGGCTGTTTCCCTCCTCTATTTTCAAAGGTTGTAAAATACATAAACTTGAACAGAGATAACAATGTTTATAAACATGCTTCTGAGCACTATTATCTAAAAGTCTGTCACTCAACATAGTAGGACAATTCCAACAGAGATGATAAACAGTAGTTGTCTTAATGGGCAGAAAGATGCCGGAGAAGGGGAAAAAAGCTTTTGAAATAGGATTGGGTTTTGAAGACTGAATTTAAGAAGCTACTTTTGGCAAATTTGGGTTGAGGAGGCGTTTTTGAAGTCCTTTAAAGCTATGCTCTTAGAATCTGCCCAGAGATTCAATATCATGTGCTCCTTAACCAGTCCAGGCCTTTGAAAAGCCCTTGGTGCTTATAGAGGCTTGGGAAAGGCTTGTAACCTCAGTGACTACTTTGTTGTTGTTGTTGTTGTTTTTTTAACATCTTTATTGGAGTATAATTGCTTTACAATGGTGTGTTAGTTTCTGCTTTATAACAAAGTGAATCAGTTATACATATACATATATCCCCATATCTCTTCCCTCTTGCATATCCCTCCCTCCCACCCCCCCTCCCTATCCCACCCCTCTAGGTGGTCACAAAGCACCGTGCTGATCTCCCTGTGCTATGCGGCTGCTTCCCACTAGCTAGCTATTTTACATTTGGTAGTGTATATATGTACATGCCCCTCTCTCACTTCGTCCCAGCTTACCCTTCCCCCTCCCCGTGTCCTCAAGTCCATTCTCTGGTAGGTCTGTGTCTCTATTCCCGTCAGTGACTACTTTGAACTGCTATTTGACACACCTGTAAAGTACAGTGAAATTGATAATTCCCTGCTGGGAGATCGTTTTTTTTCAAGTGCTTGTAATTAGGTCGAGATCATATATATTTTTTAAAGTTCCTTAAGTAATTTGTAATGTTCACAAATTGACTTATTCTTTCCTCTTAACAGCTGCATTTTCATTTTCTTAGCATGTTTATCACTCATTGTTATTCTTTAAAAACTGATAAATAGATGTTGACCACATGTATTTAAAAGTAGTATATAATATAAATTCAAAACAAAGCTCACTTGGAAATAAGAACTTTCCCCTAAGCCACAGTTCTGCACATTAACTTACCTCTAACTATATACATAAGCCAAGTAAGTGTAAGCCGTGTTTTAAAAATTAATTTTTGTCAAAGGAATATATACATAGCTTTAAAAACCAGAAACAAGCATTTTCAACTCTATTATCTATTTCTTCTAATATTTACCTCATTGACTCTGCATAATATACATCTCCTACTGTCTCTTGAGTCATCATTTTAAAGCATTAGCTACTGATTTCCTGTTATAGTAGGTGAGGATTTAGCTTTCTTAAATCACTCCTTTCATAAAAAAAAAAATCACTCCTTTCTTAAATCATTCCTTTTCTCCATTTCTCTTTTGATATAGCTATTATTCCTTTTTGTGGTTGTTAAATCAGTATTTTAAAATTATACTCATGACTTTCCTGCTACTTTCTAGGCAATTTCTCCAACTTTATCTTCTAACCTATTGAAAATTTAATTTTCTCTATGTTAGTTTTCATTTGTTAGAGCTCATTATTTGATAGCTCCTTTTTTCATTTTGAAAATAAGAGGAGTAACAAACAGTGTAATGTCTACATCTGAGAAGAGATTCAGATACACATTTGAAAAGAAAGAGAGTTATAGAATTCAGAAGAATAAAGGGGAGTATGGCAAAGTGGGAGAAAGAAGGTAAGACTTTTGTTGCTTATTATGAGAATGTTGGCATTCATTTTTTTTTTTAATTGAAGTATAGTTGATTTACAATGTTGTGTTAGTTTCAGGTGTACAGCAAAGTGATTCAGTTATGTATATATATGTGTGTGTGCCTGTGTATATTCTTTTTCAGATTCATTTCCCTTATAGGTTATTCTAAAATATCGAGTATAATTCCTTATGCTATACAGTAGGTCCTTGTTGGTTATCTATTTTGTATATAGTAGTGTGTATATGTTAATCCCAAACTCCTAATTTATCCCTCCCCCCCTCCTTTCCCCTTTGGTAACCATAAGTTTGTTTTCTATGTCTATGGGTCTATTTCTGTTTCGTACTTAAGTGCATTTGTAACATTTTTTTTTAGATTCTACATATAAGCGATATCATATGATTTGTCTTTCTCTGGCTTACTTCACTTAGTATGATAATCTCTAGGTCCATCCATGTTGCTGCAAATGGCATTATTTCATTCTTTTTTATGGTTGAGTAATATTCCATTGTATGTATTTACCACATCTTCTTCATCCATTCATCTGTCAGTGGACACTTAGGTTGCTTCCATGTTTTGACTATTGTAAACAGTGCTGCAGTGAACATTGGGGTGCATGTATCTTTTCAAATTATAGTTTTCTCCAGATATATGCCCTGGAGTGGGATCCCTGGATCATATGGTAATTCTGTTTATAGTTTTTTAAGGAACCTCCATACTGTTCTCCATAGTGGCTGTACCAATTTACATTCCTACCAACAGTGTAGGAGGGTTCCTTTGAGAATATTGACATTCTAACAGCTGGCAGTCCTGAGTTCTCAGAAAGTAGATGCTTTCAGCGCTGGCCTTTTCTTGGAGGCTTTCAGCCACTAGAAGAGTCTACCTTGAGATGATAGAAGAAAAACCTCCCATGTTTTAGTCTCCTAAGTTCTGCACAGTGATTTAATTTCATCACCACCTGGTCCATATACTGTGACTTTTTACTCAATTATATGTGCAAATTCACATAAATGATTTCCAGCTGAATTATCAATTCTGACTCCTGTTATTTAATTTTTAGTAATATTAGAACTCATGTATTTTCACATATTCTTTTAACTATAAATCTTGCCTTGATCTTAAAACTTTTTAGCTTCTCTTATTTTCCTCAGCTAATGCTCTTCTTCCCTTACCAACTTAATACATCATATTGTATTGTTACAGCAAAGTTTACAATGTGTGCATGTGTGTATTATCCTTATTCATTTACAGACAATCCTAGTACAACTGTATGTATTTCTCAGAGGCCATTATTAGTGGAATTTAAACCACTCAAAGCTAATTAAGAGTGCTGTAAAATGTAACCAGAGAATATGAATGTTTAATACAATCAAAAAATATTGGAAAATGTGTTAGAGAACACACCTTTAAATTATTCCCAGAAGTTTTATTAGGACGTTCCCTATAGATTCATATAAGTTTTTTATCAGTTATGGCTCAAAGTTAAATTTCTCTTTTTGAGCTTAAAACTCTTGCTAGGAAAAAAGTACTGAATTTTTTTTTTAAGTGTCATATAGTTCCTCTCCCTCCCCCCTGCTCCCACCCTTGTTTTTAGTTATCCTCTTGTTCTTGTTTCATGGATACAATCAATATCTTATTTCCCTAAAGATATTATAGTTTTTGTTTTAAGTTTTTTTCTGTTTCCTACATTTTTTTTTCTTGTTTGGTTTTTGCTTTTACCATTGGAAACTTTTCTTTAGTGTCTAGTAGTCTTAGGCTATGTTCATATTTAAAAGTGAGGAATTATGGGACTTGCCTGGTGGTCCAGTGGTTAAGACTCCATGCTTCCACTGCAGGGGGCACGGGTTCAATCCCTGGTTGGGGAACTAAGATCCCACATGCCTTGCAGTGTGGTCAAAAAAAAAAAAAAAAAAGTGAGGAATTAAGCTAATAGGAAGCTCTGTTTACATGGGTAAGGCTTTTGGGTTTTGATGTAGGTTGATTGGATCATAAGCTGGCTTTTTTTTTAATTGAGAAATAATTGACATATAACAGTGTAATTTTAAGGTATGCAGTGTGTTTATATATTGTAATATGATTACTTCAGGAGCATTAGCTAATACCTTTATCATGTCACATATTTATCATTTCTTTTTATGTTAACAGTCGGTAAGATTTAGTCTCTTAGTAACTTTAAAGTTTATAATACAGTATTATTGACTATAATCACTATATTGTACCTTAGATCTCCAGAACTTATTTATTTACTAGTTACAAGTTTGCACCTTTAGTATAGCCCCAATTCCCCCATCCCCAGCCCTTGGTAACCGCATTCTACTCTCTGTTTTTACAAGTTCAGTTTTCTTAGATTCCACATATAAGTGAGATCATACAGTATTTGTCCTTCTCTGACTTACCTCACTTAGCATAATGCCTTTAAAGTCCATCTATGTTGTTCCAAATGGCAGGATTTCCTTCTTTCTCATGGCTAAATAATATTCCATTGTATATATATATATACACCACATCTTCTTTATCCATTCAGCTGTTGACAGACACTTAGGTTGTTTCCATATCTTGGCTATTGTGATTAAAGATGCAGTGAACCATGGGTATGCAGATATTGCTTTGAGATACTGATTTCAATTCCTTCGGATGTATACCCAGGAGCGGGATTGTTGGATCATATGGTACTTCAATTTTTAATTTTTTGAGGAACTGCCATATTGTTTTCCGTAATGGTCATCTCAATTTACAATCCCACCAACTGTGCACAAGGGTCTCCTTTTCTCCATATCCTCACCAATGTTGTTATCTCTTGTCTTCTTGATAAAAGCCATCCTAACAGGTGTGAAGTGAAATCTCACTGTGGTTTTGATTTCCATATCCCTGATGATTAGTGATGTTGACCATCTTTTCATATATTTGTTGGCCATTTATATGTCTTCTTTGGGAAAATGTCTATTCAGGTCCTTTGCCCATTTTTAATTGGATTATTTTCTTTTTTTGCTGTTGAGTTGTATGAGTTCTTTATATATTTTAGATATTAGACCTTTATCAGATATATGGTTTGGGAATTCTCCCATTCTGTAGATTGTCTATTCAATTTATTGATGGTTTCCTTTGCTATGCAGAAGCTCTTTAGTTTAATGTAGTCC
Source organism: Eschrichtius robustus (assembly GCF_028021215.1). Lineage (NCBI taxonomy): Eukaryota > Metazoa > Chordata > Mammalia > Artiodactyla > Eschrichtiidae > Eschrichtius > Eschrichtius robustus. Next base: position 74,583,096 of record NC_090830.1, read on the forward strand.
CACTTGTTTATTTTAGTTTTTGTTTCCTGTGTTTTGATGACTTACTCTAGGAAATCACTGCCTGGACCAATGTCAAGGATCTTTTCCCCTGTGTTTTCTTCTGGGAGTTTTATGGCTTCAGGTCTTACATTTGAATCTTTGATTGATTTTGAGTTAATTTTTGTGAATGGTGTAGGGTAAGTTTCATTCTTTTGCATGTGGATATCTAGTTTTCCTAGCACCATTTATTGAAGAAACTGTCCTTTCGCCATTGTGTATTCTTGGCACCCTTGTCAAAAATTAGCTGACTATATATATGGGGGTTTATGTTTGGACTCTCTATTCTGTTCCACTGCTATGTGCCTGTTTTTATGCCAGTACCATACTGTTGTTTTTTGTTAAATAAATTTATTTTATTTATTTATTTTTGGCTGCAATGGGTCTTCGTTGCTGTGCGTGGGCTTTCTCTAGTTGTGGCGAGTGGGGGCTACTCTTCGTTGTGGTGCGTGGACTTCTCGTTGCGGTGGCTTCTCTTGTCGCGGAGCATGGGCTCTAGGCACGTGGGCTTCAGTAGTTGTGGCATGCGGGCTCAGTAGTTGTGGCTTGCAGTCTCTAGAGCACAGGCTCAGTAGTTGTGGCACACGGGCTTAGTCGCTCTGCAGCATGTGGGATCTTCCTGGACCAGGGCTCGAACCCATGTCCCTTGCATTGGCAGGCAGATTCTTAACCACTGCGCCATCAGGGAAGCCCCTACCATACTGTTGTGATTGCTAGCTTTGTAATACTGCTTGAAAGCAGGTATTGTAATGCCTCCAGCTTTGTTTTTCTTTCTTATGATTGCTTTGGCTAAATGGGGTATAAGCTGACTTTTTAGTGTATGCCCCAAATATCAGCGTCTGTAGGGTTTTTTGAAAATAAACAAATTTTAGAGTAGTTTTATGTTTGCAAAGATAATACAAAAGAGTTCTCATATACCCCACACCCAGTTCCCCCTATTGTTAACATCTTACATTAGTGTGGTACATTTGTTATAATTAATGAACCAAGACTGATACATTATTATTAACTAAAGTCCACAGATCATTTAGACTTCCTTAGTTTTTAACCTAATGTCCTTTTTCTGTTCCAGAGTCCTATCCAGGATACTTCATTACATTTAGTTGTCACGTCTCCTTGGACTCTTTTTGACTGTGACAGTTTCTCAGGCTTTCCTTGCTTTTGATGGCTTTGACAGCTTTGAGGAGGACTAGTCATGTATTCTACAGAATGTCCCTCAATTGGGATTTGTCTGATGTTTTTCTTAGGATTAGACTGGAGTTACGGGTTTTTGAGAGGAAGACCACAGAGGTAAAGTGCTATTCTTATCACACCATGTCAAAGGTACATACTATCAACATGACCTCCCTGTTGATGTTAACCTTGATCATCTGGCTGAGGTAGTGTTTATCAGGTTTCTCCGCTGTAAAGTACTCTCCCCGGCCCCTCCCCACCGCCTTTCTATGCCATATGCTTTGGAAAGAAGTCACTGTGCACAGCCCACACTTCAGGAGTGAGGGGTGTGTGCTCCACCTCCTTGGAGGTGGGGGGAGGTATCTACATAAATTATTTGGAGTTATTCTGCGTGGGAAATTTGTCTTTTCTCCCATATTTATTTATTCATTCAATTTATTTATATTAGTATGGCTTGATGGGTATTTATTTTATACTTTGGGTTATAATCCAATAATACTTCATCTTGTTGCTCAAATTGTTCTAGCTTTGGTTATTGCAAGCTCTTTCAGTTGGTCTTGTGTCCCTTTGATATATCCTCATCATTTGTTTTTGTTGTTGTTACTGTGTTTTGTTTTTTTAGCATTCTTATTTTTTTTGGCACTACAAGATGCCCAAGACTCATCTTGTATATACTCTGCCTAGTTCTAGAATCAGACATTTCTCCAAGGAGCCCTGGTTCTTTTTTTTTTTTGCGGGGGTGGGGTGGGGGTGTGGTGAATGATACTAGAAACCAAGATCTGAGTGCTAGGTATTCTTGTTGCTGCTGGGTATCATTGCTTCCAGGGTCTCTCAGCTCACAGAGCAAGGAAATATATATGAGTATACCAACTTATGTACATATACATATCTACAAGTATTTATGTATATATATATAGTATGTGTGTGTATATATACAATATATCTATCCATCTGTATTTACATTAAGCTAATCGTGAGTTTATACTGATGGCCTCAACTCTAATCCAGAACCTGGATCATTCTAGCCTTCTCTACTCGCTTGTCTGTGGTCTCCCACTCTAGCAGTGAGAAAACTACCTCCCGCCATCCACCCTCCATTTACTTGGTTGTCTAATTCCAGTATACATTCGGTCCTCTGTATCTGCAGACTTGAAAGCTGCGCATACACAGGGCCAACTATATTCATTGTACTACACTTTTTTACATAAGGGACTTGAGCATATGCGGATTTGGGTATCTGCAGGGGTTCCAGGAACCAATCCCCCACAGATACTGAGAGATGACTGTACACTTACAGTGATTTCAGAATTATTAAGCCACGCTCTTGGGAAAAACAGCTTTATCACCCAGAGTACTCACTCATTTCCAAAGTTACTCAGGTCAGCATGTTTTCTTCCCATCCCCTTCAGTGAGGCTATTTCATACATTTGTAATACTGTTATATTGTCATTCCCATTGCATCCATGATATCCTGAATATTTTCTTAAATTCACATACATTAAATTCATTCTTTGTGCTATAAAGTTGTATGGGTTTTGACAAATGTATTGTCATATATTCACTGTTACAGCATCATACAGAATAGTTTCACTGCCCTAAAAACTTCTCAGTGCTTCACTTACTCAGCCCTCCTTTCCAAACCCCTGGCAACCACTGATCTGTTTACTGTCCCTATTGTTTTGCCTTTTCCTTATCTGAGGCCATATAGTTTTACCAGAGGAAAAACTGGATCCCCCAACTCCTCCCAATGAGGGAAGAAAGGGTTGTATGCAGATAGATGTTTGCTGGTGAAAATTGGACAGAAAAAAGTGGTTTGGGGTCTCACTGTTGAATTTGAGGGTTTCATTTGATGGCCCTGTTTTCTGTCTTGTGCCTCACTACCACTTGGGTGCCTGATGGTCCCAAGTCCAGGGGCTGTTGGGTTCACTCTCTCCAAAGAATAAACACCTGTTCTCCTCTAGGGGTAGGGGTAGAGTGGTCACTCATTGCTCTAGGCAGAGGGCACACCTGGGGCCTAACTGCTTTTTTATATACACTTTTAGCCAATCTCTTTTTTTTTCAGCCTCTTGCTTTTCCGAAGTATCAAGGCCTTCGATTCCTGAGCATTTCTAGAGTTACAGATGTCATTGCTCGTTTCTTGGTGCAGTCACTCTCTGCAGGCACTGAGGTGTCAGTGTTTCCTCTGCTAAGCTGTTACTTCTCTGTCAGCTTTCTGTCTTCCAAAATTATGTTAAGCTCTCTTGTCCTTGTGGGTTTATGCCGCACTTATGTATTTTGCAAATACAGCTCTTAATGTACAGTTGTGATAAAAAATAATTGTGTGCAGTTGATTTCTTTCTTTTTTTCCCCCCTTTTTTAAAAATCAGATTTATTTAGGTATTATTTACATACATAATAATATGCACACATCTTTTAAATTATTAAAGATTAATTAATTAATTGATTTTTATTGAACTGTAGTTAACATACATGCTCATTTCTTCATGAGCATTCCCTGACTGCTCTTGGGTCAGGAATAAACCTATAAAAAACTATCAGTAGTATTCTTTTGAAACTTGCTGAAGTTAACATTTCTGCTTCATTTGTGGTTGCTCCCATGGCAACACCATAGTAACTGTAACTGCTGGCAGGGTTTGAAAGTTTCTACTTTGACTTTCTTTTATGGCAGTTTGCTCTTTCACACACTCTCTTTCTTATTCTTTTGCAGCATGTGGAATACCAGCAGGGCAGACTGTTTTATATTATGGACAACTTAACTTTGGACATATCAATAAAAAAATAGGGGACAGAATTCAAGATCTGTTTTCTTTAGTAACAGGAATAAAATATTTATAAAATTCCTAATTGTTTCTATAATTCCAATAAATGGAACTGGTACCTCCTAATGGTTTACAGTTATGGTTTTTTTTAAAGTTTATTCAAGTTTATTTATTTGCTTATTATTGAGGTATAGTTGATGCACAATATTATATAAATTTCAGGTGTACAACCTAGTGATTCACAATTTTTAAAGGTTATATTCCACTTGTAGTTTTTATAAAATACTGGCTACATTCCCTGTGTTGTACAGTATATCCTTGTAGCTCATTTATTTCATACATAGTAGTCTGTACCTTTTACTCCCCCACCCCTGTCTTGCCCCTCCTCCCTTCCCTCTCCCCACTGGTAACCACTAGTTTATTCTCTATATCTGCGAGTCTGTTTCTTTTTTGTTATATTCACTAATTTATTTTTCAGATTCCATATATAAATAATATATGTTTTATGTTTTACTGAATGTACTGAAAGGGCTGCATGCATTTTTTTTATCCTAAGGGATTAAATGGGATGAGATGAAATAGCAATTTTCAGAAGGGGTACTGAGCTAGGTGAAGGCTTAGATTAAAGAGATGCTTTTAGTGTGCCCACTATGGGATGCATGGCTTCTCTTATGTGATCTCATTTACTTTTATTCTGCAAATGACCACAAGGGAGCTATGAACCCTTTACAGATACGAACTTGGAGCCTTTGTCTTCAGTCAGGGCAGAGCCAAAGTGGGAAGTCAGGGCCTGTGCACTTTCCAGTGGGCCAGTTTCCCTAGCTTAGGTCCTGTATTTCCCCCATGCTTTGCTTCCAGGTTAATGAGAGCCAGTGTAGCACAGTGGGTAAGCATGGACTCTGAAGCCACGCTGCCTGCATTCAAATATCTATTCTACCATGTACCACTTGGGATCTTTGCCTCAGTTTCTCTATCTATAAAATGGAGAGAATGATAGTTGTGGTGGGAATTAATATTGTAAAACACCTAGTAAACATTATATCAATATAGGTGTTTACTAAATAATAGGTAAATTGTGTTGCACTTCTTGTCTTATTATTTACTAAATAATAGGTAAATTGTGTTGCACTTCTTGTCCTCCTACTGTGCTCAGTACTTAAAGGAAAGCAGATATTGTCTTTAGGTCTTCCCATAAGGGCCCAGCTCTGTGGAAAAAGAAATATGTATAGATGTGAGAGAGTTCCTTCTTACATGGAAGGTTTGGGCCAGACAGGTAATACGTTTTAACTAAAATGTCACCTAGCGCTAACCCTCAAATGGTGTTCTTAAGCAAAATCTAAGTGCTTATAAGACTTGTATATCGCTGAATAGCTACGTAGAGCTTTAATAAGGGTGAAAAATTCCAATGGTTGAACTGAAATAATCAGACGAGGAATGGTAAAATAATTAATTATTTTGTTTTTCTAAAGTGAGGGGGCTGAGCTAGATGACTTCAAATACATGTGATCTTTATAATCATTAAGCTTCTTGGTTTAATCAGCTAGCTCAGACCTGGAATGTAGATGCTAATGTGCTTAGATTAAAAAATGGAATGATGTAATAGCTGAAAATCCTCTGGTGTCATTTGCCTAATTAAAATCCCAAAAGCTGCCTATCTGGCACATAAAAGCAACCACTAGATTGCAGAGATCTTTGGTTATAGCTTTGTGTCCTTTTGTCCATGAGCCATTGTAACCCCTTATCCCTATGTTGAATAAGTCAATGACCTTGGTGCTGTACTGCACCTCAGAGGTTACTTTTTAAATGAGGGAATTAAGACAATACTGTTATCACCTGTAGGCAGGTGACCTGCCCAGGATGTTATCCTCATCCAGTGCAGACTCAGGGACAGCACATCTGTTTCAGAATACCAGTTCCACATGGGGAATTGAATAGTGTCAACAACTAAAGATTAGCCTTTGCTTGTTTGTAGAAACGACAAAGTAAAGGAGCTAGAAGAGTTCATAGTCTGAGGGGTAGACACACTGAAAAGGATAGTGTTTCTCATTCTGGGAGACGGTTTTATATCAGTCTGAGAAAAGCATCTGAGTAATTTTAATCAAACACCCTGGGCTTAGGCTAGACTTCCAATGGCTTATCCACATGATGGATGGATAAAGAGCACTGATTGGAGAATCAGTGGCTTCTGAAGAGGCAGCTGTTGAAGGTTCTGGCCAGGCAATTGTCTGGCAATTGTCTTGATTAATGAGATGATGCAGTTGCAAAGCAAACAAAGCTAAGGCTGCTAAGTTGACCAGGAAAACTCATTTTTTTCCCTTTGTATTGTAGAGCAGGTGCCTATAGGAGCAGAGAAACACTGGGGTGCCCAGCTGACCTTCATTAACATCAGATCAGTTGCTAATTTTAGTAAACATTTGATTAGTATTTGGGATGTTATGGTCAGGAATTTCTTCATTTGCCATTTTCCCCCACTGGGAAGATCGTGTTGAAGTGATATCTCTGTGTTTAGTTTTCCAAGTACTGTTGACCCTTGAACAACTCAGAGGTTAGGGACGCTGGACCTTCCACACAGTCAAAAATTTACTTATAATTAATAGCCAGCCCTCTGTACAAGTGGTCCCCCCGTATCTGTGATTCCACATCTACAGGCGGATTCAACCAACCCTGGATCATGTAGTACTGTATATTTACTATTGAAAAGAATCCTTATGTAAGTGGACCCATGCAGTTCAAACCTGTGTCGTTCAAGGGTTAACTGTGGTTGGAATTCTTGACAATAACCCGACAGAATGCTGCTGCTAGTAGTAGCTATTAACTGAGTATCTATTGCATGGAAAAGGAAGAAAGGCAATATTGTGTATTGTTTAAGAGCTGGGCACTGAAATGAAACTCCTGGGTTTCATTCCTCACTGTACTGTTTACAGGCTTTGTGATTTTGAGCAAATTAACCTTTCTGGGCCTCAATTTTCTCATTTATAAAATGGAAATAGTAAGTGCTCCATCCATGTTAGCTGCTGTTGTTAACAGCGTTGTTGTTGTTGATTTCATCAGCTGACCAATGACTGCAGGAAGAGTGCAAGGTCTGTTGTACCCATACATTGACCCCTTTCTGGGTCCTTCTCACATCAAGTATGATGGAGGGAGATAAGTGAGTGAACCAGATATCCTGGTGGTCTGAGACATTTCCCGTCTGTGACTTCAGTTTTTCTCTCCAGCAGCAGCTTCCCAGTGAGTACGGGTGACTTCATTCTTTCTCATGGATAATTTTTTTCTGGTTCATTAGCTGGGATATCAAGGTTTTCTGGCTTACCATTGTGAATAGATAAACCGTTATTGATTTTTTTCCATTACCAAGGGCTGTAAGCTAAGAGATTTGATTGGTCACAAATGAAGGAATTTGCCGCAACATTCTTGAAACCTCTCTGACCAGGGCAATACTTAGTCTTAATTAAGATAGCGCTCTTGAGGAGCAGAGAGTTAGGAGTTATATTCCTGTGCTGAGAAGAAAAGGACTAAAGAGAAAAGCCTGAGACTAGACATTTGCAGAGCAGCTCAGCTGGTTGAGAGTTGGCTTTGTTTAACGCCCAACTTCTCAGAAGATTTTCCTCGGCTGAGTGGGCTTGGTGGGACATTAGCTTGAGAGTGTTGCTTAGCAACGAGATTTTGTGGGACCCGATTCTCAAAGAGTCAAGCAACCCATCCCCTGCCTGCCCTCCACCAACCCTCAGCTACCATCCTGAGCCTCCTATTAGACAATCAAGTGTGTGCTGGAGGGAGGGACCAGAGGCAGGGGGCAAAGTTTAATCACTGAACTAAGCAGACTGGAAGTATTTAATCTGTAGCACCTAGTTCCCCGGAGGGATCCAGTCTGGACTGGAAGTGGGCAGCGCTCCAGAGACGTGGGAGTGAACGCCGCACGGAAGTATCTGCTCACCTCAGGAGAAGCCAAACTTGGGGAAAATGTTTGCGGTACACTTGATGGCATTTTACTTCACCAAGCTGAAGGAGGATCAGATCAAGAAGGTAAGGACTCACAGAGCTGAGAGATACCTGGTTCAGGCTTCCCTGACAGAGTTAATCGATCCCGTGCCTACATGTGAAGAGATTTAAGAGAGCTTATTAGAAAAGGTACACGGTGCACAGAGGCAGTAAAAACTCACAGAAGGGGAAGAGGAAGTAAATCTCCCATGGGCTGCACATTGCATACTGTCCTGAGCCTTCAGTTTCACTCGGACTTCCTGGCAGATGCCAGACGGGAAGGGGATGAGGAGAAAGTCTTTAGAAAGCTTGAAGACAATTGTGTTTGATGTGAGGAATGTTTGGGGGAAAGGCTACAAAGGAGAGTCATTTTTAAAGAAAATTTGAGAACTCAAAGTAATTCACATGGTTCTTCACATGCTTGAAAGGATATAAATACGGATACCAAGAGGGGTGTGAGTTTTCTGCATACAGTAATCAAAATACGTATTGTTGGCCAGTGGTGTGCTATTAATGATGTGCATTATTTTGCCACTTTGCCCAAGAAACCTGTCTACAAAATTGATTCCAAGGTCGGCTGGTGAAAAGTTGCCAAGGCTCAAATGGGAGCCAGCCACCAGCGTTCTCTCCTGGCAGCCTAGAATGAGCCCAGCCTGCCCCTCTAGCCACACCAGCTGCCAGTGGCAGGGCTCTGGGCACAAGCATCTCTCAATTTATAGATAACAGAAGCCCTCCCAGCAGGTGGATTTAGCCAAGATTACCCAGGTATTTAAGGTGGAGTGAGGATTAAGCCAAACCTCTGAATGCTCCTTCAGCATTCTTTCCATTGTGTCATGATGCCTCCTGGCTTTTCAAACTGAAAGAAAGCAAGCATGGCACCTGGCAGCCCTCCTGTGCTGGGTGGGATAATCTCCCACTACATTCTGTTCATTAGGGAGTCGGGTTGCAGGTTATAGCAAATCTTAAAATATTGTAAATCAATCAGAGTTATCTTAATTTTCATGTATTGATTAGATTCACGGAGCTCTCTACTAGCTTCTTAAGGAGGTGGAAAAGTCCTGTACAGCACTGCTTAAGAATTCATTTTCTGTTACGACCTCTTAGTAAAGATGTAACCTGCGTGGTGTCTCTCCAGCCCTCAAGGGGAGTCTTTGGACCTTTATACCTCTGGTTCTAGCAAATTAGTTGCGTTTCCTTGGGCCCCTTTGTGGTGGTTAACCTTTAGTTACACCCAAGAATCAGGCTAGACATGTTTGTCCGCCAGCCCGGGTGCAGGCCCAGGAGGCGGGATTGCAGCCTCCACTGATCTGTTCCAGGTCCTTCTGGGAGGAGGGTCAGCATTTGTCAAGGCCTGGGGTTGACCCCTCTCTCTCTCCCAGGGGAAGGCAAGATAGCTAAGAGTGAGCTGAGCAGGGATAGTCAGGAGCACTTTCCAGCCACCTTGATGAGTGAGCCAGCAGGTGTCTGGGGTAGCAAGGGTGGCTGGTTTATGAGTTGCTGCGTTGAGTCACAGGTTCTGAGAACACCAACTCATTCACTCCTCCTCGTGGTGACAGCACACCTGGTCAAAAGGCACGGGCTCTTTCTGCGTCCTGGTCAGGTAGCCAGTCCCCTCCATAGTTTCTGTGCTTCCTGCTTCTAGAGTTGTCAAGGTCCTCGGTGCTACTTGCCTACGAGGGTTACTATTCAGACCCTGGAACAATTTTTTAAAATTTCCTTATACCAACATTAAAAGTAAACCAAAACAAAACAGGAAGGAAGGGGAAGAAAGAAGGAAGGAAAGAAGGAAGAGAAAGAGAAAGGAAGGAAGGAAGGAAGAGAAAGAAAAAGAAAGGAAGAAAGGAAGAGGGGAGGAGAGGGGAGGGGGAGGGGAAGAGAAGGGGGGAGGGGAGGGGAGAGGAGAGGAGATCTTTTCCAATTCGATGTAGTGACATTATTTGACCTATTGATAACATTGGACTGGGTCTGGTCACTGACCTGCAGATTGTTCATTCATAAGAGAAGAACTGGTTAGGTTTTTCCCTGTGTACTTTTTACAGTTTAGTAAGTCAACATTACGAAAAGTGGAAATGTTACCTTTAATCCCACCCTTCTCACAAACACTGTCATATTTGCCACGTGGAAGCCCTTGTTGTCTTTTTTCACAGTGGATGTTTTTATAGTTGTATTGAGTATACCACTGTGGATCTGTATAGTTCACTTACTGTTATAACGTAACCACTTAAGTACATTTCTCCATAATTATCTTCCTAATATTCAGTCAAGTTGGATATGCCATAATTTAACCTTTTCCCTCTTGTTGGACATTCAGCCACTTTCATAAACATTTTTTTAACAAATAAAATATTGCTATGATAAACATTGGTGTGTATTTAATGTTCTCCATATTTAAGATTGTTTCCTAAGGATAGATTCCCAGAAGTGACATCACTGGGTTCAAGAGTTGAACCATTTTATGACTCTTGATTCATAATACAGGATCTTTGGACTAAGTGATCTGTAAAGTCCCTTCCGGCTCCCACATCCTGTAATTCAGCAGCTCTGAGCTTGCATTTTTGAATTTGCTCTTCATACGTTAAATGTGATGCTTGTTGGCTCTTTTGTTTAGAAGATAATCCTGTGTCGCATGGTTTGTGAGTCACTCCAAGAGTGGGCTTGGTTTTCTGAACTCAAGTACCCTTCCTTGGTGCCTGCGACGTGTGGGCCTGCTTATACAGGCCTCAAATCACCTGTTTAGATTTAAAATACAGCCTTTTTGTCCCAACGTATGTTTCATTCTTCCCTTCTAACTACTGTACCAGGTGCTGTGGAAGATACAAAGAATAAACAAACTGACGCTAAGTTGACATTTGTCTGTCATAACTTTAACTTACTGAAAGAGCAGGAGTAGTGACCCAAAGTCCTGAATGACTGTTAAACTTCAGCTGGCAAACTACCCCCAAAGGGCCTCAAAACCACTACTTACGTACAAAGGATGATGCTATGGGGTTACCTGGAGGAGGTCTTCATACACTGGGGCTGAGCAGAAATGAGCAGTACGTTCAGGGGCACTGTCTGAAGGACCTTGGGGTGACAAAGAAGCAAGTTCAGGTTCCGTGTAGTACATCTCACCCTTCCCCAAGCCCCAATTACTTGGGTCACGTCCCTTCTGTCGGTTTTCTCCTTGTGTGTTGCTGTGCCAACCAATTAGTCATAAACAGACTCGGGGTGAACAGAAAGCCCTTAATGAAGCATGACCTGGTTCCATCCTATCTTCTCAAATATGCTGAAAGCCCAATTGTCCTCTTTTGTTAATGGCTCTCTGATGGTTTTCTGGCCTCTTGCTGGCCCCCAAGCCCCTGGAGCCATGGACCACTTCACTGGCTTAGGACTCCATACTGGCCCTGGACTGAACCGGGATGCCTGGCCTCTAGGCCTGGCTGATGACTGGGTACCTGTCTTATGATAAAGGTCATGTGACCCCTGGACTTTGGTATAACTTGTCTGTTGGGCTTGTGGGTCCTGCACAAAGCTGTGAAGCAAAACCAGGCCATGGAGCGAGGAATATGGAGACTGCGTTATAGTCCCAGGGCTGCCACTTACCGATGGCTCTCCTCCTAATGCTGCTTAATGGCTCTGAGCCTTGGAGTCCCCATCTTTCAATTAGGAGCAATAATTTGGCCTTACCTGACTGCCTCAGATGGATGTCTTGGAGGTTAGATGAGGTGACATACATGAAAGCACTTTGTATACTGCAACAAATGTTCTAGCCTTAGATAAAAGTGTGGGAGAGCAATTCCTGCAGGAATGTGCCAAGATGAAGCCTCCTTGTGACCTGGATGAATAGAGAGGCTGTTCAGTAGATGAAGCAGGGTGGCAATACAGGGCACCTATGCCACTGTCCCTCCTCCTGATACTCCATCCCAGCGAGCGCTGGGAATCTAGGCTGCCACCACCAAGTGATTAGCGTTAGCATGGGGAGGAAGGTAATATGATGTGACTTACTACCTCCAAATGGACTGTGCCCAGCAATAGTAATTTTTGCATCTTCCCTCCACTGGGGTAGCGGCCCTTTGTCCCAATTTTCTGGTTACTTGAGTGACATGCACTCATTTCCAATAGCAATATGATCTGGCTTTAAAAATTAAACTTCATCTTAGTTAAAACAACCTCAGTTAAAAACAATGGAAATTTAAAAGCACTGAACTTTAGAGGTTGCACTTGGAAACTGAATTTAGCTCTGATCTTCCTAGCGGCCCATAAACATGGGGAAACGTGTGAATAAATATTGTTATCATGGCACAAAAGAAAGCTTCCCTGTTTAGGAATTTGAAGTTCAAGCTATAGCTAGTCTTTTCCAGAGGAGAGGCAATAGGACAACGGTGAGGGCCTTGAACCGGGAATTAGAAATTGAATCCTTCTTCGTTTTTGCCCCTCCATTGTCCCATCAGAAAAATGGGGGAATCATTTTTTCCTCAGAGCTTGTTTTTCAGAGGAATAAGTCCCCACCTCCCTGGCTTTCCATTCCATTCTGTTCTAACTCCCCAGCTTGATGAGCGGTCAGGCAAGGGACCTTTGGGAATCCACATCAAGAAGCTGTCCCGAGTCAGGAATGCAGCTTCATGCCTGGAGTGGGAATTTACAGCCTTGAATGGAGGGCAGGTGTCCCCAGCAGCCAACCCTGATCACTCTGCTATCTGTTCCAGGTGGACAGGTTCCTGTATCACATGCGGCTCTCCGATGAGACCCTTTTGGACATCATGGCTCGGTTCCAGGCTGAGATGCAGAAGGGCCTGGGGAAGGACACCAACCCCACAGCGTCGGTGAAGATGCTGCCCACCTTTGTCAGGGCCATTCCAGATGGCTCAGGTGAGTGGGGCTGGGGGCCGCCAGGGACCCTGATCCCCCTGGTTCCCTCTTGGCTGATGGGTAACTGAAGTTTCCTCCTGTGCCCTGGCTTACCTCTCCAGCCCTCTCTCCACATCCCCCCACCCCCCGACTCTCTATGCTTCAGTCATGCTCGGTACCAAAAGTTTTGAGCCAAAGTTCAAATGCACCTTGTTTCTTCCCTGCCTGCCTTAGCCCTACACACTCTGTTCCCTCTCCTGTTGGAGAATCCCAACACTCTTCCCCTTATGAACACCAGCTTGGCTTTTCCATCTCAGTGTAGAGGTTACTGCCTCCATCTGGAAGCATCCCCATGCTGGATTAGGTTCTTATCAGAGCGCCTGTCACCCTGCTGTGTATGAATGTCTCCCCACTGGACCAACACTCCCTGTGGTCTCCCAGGGTCTGTGTCTTCTTCACCACAGCGCTCTGAGCGCTGCATAGTGCTTGATGCATACTAGGCCTGAAATATTTGTAGAATGGATAGTAAATGGCATTTCACTCCTAGGTATCTAGATTCTAGGCTATAGATAGGAAGTAGTGGAAGATAGTGTGACATAGCGGCAAAAATATTAAATAATAATTGAAGAAACCTAGGTTCTAGGCCCACCTCTGTCATATCTCAGTGACCTTTGGCAAAATGTTTAGCCTTAATTTTTCTATCTGTAAAATGTGCTTTCTATTGCTGCTGTATTAAGTTAGCACAAACTTAGCAGCTTTAAACAACACAAATTAATTTTCTTACAACTCTGGAGGTCAGAAGTTTGCAGTGGGTCTCCCTGGGCTATAATCAAGGTGTTGGCAGAGCTGCATTCCTTCTGGAGGCTCTGGGGAAGAACCTGTTTCCTTGCCTTTCCCAGCTTCTAGAGGCCACCTGCATTCCTTGGCTCATGCCCCTTTCCATCTTCAAGCCCCAGTGTAGCATTTTCAAATCTCTGACTCTGACCCTTCTGCCTCCCTCTTCCACATTTAAAAGCCCTGTGATTACATAGGCCCACTCAGATAATCCAGCATAATCTCCCAACCTCAAGGTCAACTCATGAACAATTCTGATTCTATCTGCAACCTTAATTCCCCTTTGCTACATAACCTAACATATCCATAGGATCTGGGGATTACAATGTAAACATCTTGGGAGAGCCATTATTTTGCTTACCACAGCCTAGAGACCTCTGGAGGGAATCTATGAGGTTCCATCAAACTCCTTCACTCTCAGCCTCTGGGTAAAGCCATAGGAGGGAAAGGAACTGGTATCTACCAGGCACCTGTTATGGTCATGCGGTGCTAGGGACTCACTGTCTCATACAATCCCCATAAGAACCCCATGGTGTGACTCTTATCCTCAGGTCAGATGAGCACAGTGAGGACCAAGGGGCTTCCTCAATGTCAGGGCCCCAGTTCTGCAGCCAAGCTCCAGCAGGGGCTTTGGGGCTCTTGAAGGAGCAGGGACCTTTGATCGGATTAGCGGGCTTTGGGCCCCTCTGGGACAATGCCTGGGCCCAAGTAGCTTGGCTCTGCCGTGTGAGAACTGGGAACTGTGATGGGAAAGACCCGTTCCCTTGCTGGTGGCGGTTGTGTAGTGGGCGGTGTACCACCATGGAGGAACACAGGCTGTGGAGAGAGACAGTCCTGCTTTGAAATCTCTGCTGAGTTCTGACACTGCTCTTTGAGAATGCTGTGGGGACTGTGTCCTTGATAGATCATCTGGGGCATTCCGAGGAAGCACCTGAATCATGAGGTGTGTGCGGGAGGGAGCCCCAGGTCAGAGTCCTCCTGGCTTTTGGTGCTTTGGTTCCTCTTGTAGAGGTGTGTCCCCAGAAGCAAGGGAAAGTGGACTTTGATGGTGTGAGGCTGCTGGCCAGGTGTGCCTTCCCGACCCCGGCTGCTTCAGGAAGGTTTGGAAGTGAAACCGACCAAGTTTTAGAAATTGCGTCCTCCTCAGGCCAGGAGACACCACCTCCTTTCTTCACTGTCTCCTTAGAGCCTCTCATCACACAATAAATCTCACCAGTGATCCTGCTGCAGTGAGGTCCCTGGGCCCAGAGTCCCTGTGGAGCCAGGTGACCTTGTTAAGTCCCAGAACCACTGTACTCCTGTCCTCATTAGTAAAAGGGACACGGCCAGTTTGTCCCACCAACTTCTAGGGTCTTTAGGATCAGATAAGGTCATGTGGAAGGAATGCTCTCAACTATTCAAAATGTCCCAAGTCCTACAGAGCTCCTGGGAGCTGGTGGTATGATTTCATAATTATATCCTCGTCTCTTGGGGCCTCCATTTCAGAAATGTATCCAATTTCCAGAGAAATCCTTTTGAGTTTGCCTACTCTCTAGTTTCCCCTCCTTTCATCTGAACCTCCCTGAGAGAGGGGGTAACCTGATTGAGCCTTAGTTACCTCCCAGCCTGTCAGTCAGGGAGCAGCAGTTGACTGTTCTTACAAGTGCCTTAAAAGCATGGTTATCGTTTGTGCCTTCTCTTCTACCAGTCACCAGGGAAGGGGGACAGGAAGTGCCCATCTTGTGATTAGAAGGTGACAGTGGTTCTTTAGGCCCCATCCCAGCTGCCTCTCTTCTTGGCCTCTGTCTCCAGGCAGCCCCCTAGGCCTCCCGGAGGGTGAGCCTTGCAGGTTGAGCCCAGGAGCCCCAATGTTGTCAGCTGATGGGCTCAGGGGTCTGCATTAGGACAGGGGTCCCGCACTTGCCTGAGCATAAGACTCACCTGGGACGATTCCTGAACATATGGCTTCTCAGGCCTCTCCCCCTGGAGATGGTGAATCTCCAGGAATATACACGTTCAGTCCTCCCACGCCTTTGGGAGATGCTGCACTAGGGAGTGGGGAAGGAGCCGGAGCACAAGCCGTGGCAATGGCTTAGGAGAAGGAAACCCCTGGCGTCCACGGCTGCCTGGAGCCCCTGAAAGGTCACTGGAGGATCGTCTACAGCTGGTGGATTCTCAAGGACACCTCACCTCCTTGAAAGATCATTTCTCTTTTTAAAAATTAGTATTCTTTTTATTTTTTAAAACTGTGACAATTGACATATAACATTAGTTTCAGGTGTACAACATACTGATCAATATTTGTATATATTACGAAAAGATTGCAACAGAAAGTCGAGTTACATCCATCAACACACACGGTTACAAATTTTTTTTTCTTGTGATGAGAACTTTTAAGATCTCTCTTAGCAACTTTCCAATATGCAATACAGTATTATTAACTATGGTCACCAAGCTGTACATTACAGCCCCATGATGAGAGGTCATAATGATCTTAATAATCACCGTAAAGATCCTGATGGCCCCCCTGCCGCTGTTGCCCTCTTCTTCTAGGCAGGTCCTCCTTTCCCTGGGGTCCAATGAGTCCTTTCTCTGTGTCAGAGTCACAGAAGGGATCCCACCGTGTGGTTTTTATTAAAATCCTCCAATCTATCCTGGTTGGTGTCAGAGGCGTTTTCCCAACATCTCAATCAGGTCTTGGTTAAAATCTTTCTTAAAATCTTTCTGTGGATCCCCCTCACCTTCTGGATAAATCCCAAATTTCTTGGAGGTGGGGTGGCTTTTCCAAATCCTTCCTAATTTAACCTGAGACTGCCTGCCAGTCTCATTTCTGTCACACGTCCCTCCTGCTCAAAAGTGCAGACCTTTCCCGCCCCAGGCAATCTCATTCCTTTGCTCATGGCCTCCTCTCCCTGGACCCCTGCTCGCCTCTGTCTGGCTGGCTGACTTGCTCTCTTCATCACTCAGCTCTGTATCACTTCCTCTGGGGTGTTGACTCCTGCTCTGATTTAGACACTGCTCCTTGTGCTTCCCACAATCAGAGCACGTGCCCTACTGTGTGGGAATGGTTTATTTACTTGCCTGTATTTCTGATGGGCTTCCCAGGGGGCCCACAGTCTTTCGTCTTTGCATCCCTAGCACCTGGCATGTCACTTGCCACAAAGTCAGTGCTCAGTAAATGTTCATACGTACATGGATGGTGTGATCTACCCTCTTTCCTGTGCAACACCTGTGATAACACCTGTGAAAGCATCTCTTGCTTGGTACATGATGAGTGCTAATAAAGTTGCACAGGATTAGGTCCTTGGAGTCCCTCCCTGAATAAATGGCTCCATCACGTTCCTTGCAGGGCTGATCTAGGGAGATAAGAATCTTGCTTTCCAGAAATCTCCACAAAAGCAAAATATCCAGCTGGCTGGGTCTATAAATGAGGACTCTAAACCTTGTTCCACCGACCTGCAGCAGCAGCTTGTTTAGAAATGTAAAATCTCAGGCCCCACCTCCACTGAATCATTGTCTGCATGTTAACAAAACTCTTGGGCGATTTACATGCACATTAAAGTTTGAAGAGCGGTGCTCCACGCCATTGGGAGGGCTTGCCACTAGTTCCTTGATTGCTAGGAACAGAGAAACCCAGTCAAGGCAGGTCAGGAAAGGAGGCTTGTAGTACAAGGACACATAAACCCAAAAGGGAGACACACAGGACCTTGTGGGAATCAGAGGGCAGGAACCGTGGTACACTCAGGCTTCAAGGGAACTGGAACTTAGGAATTTTCCTCCACGGTTTCAGCCTACATACATGTGGCCACCTTGGCTACCCAGCTGACCTCTGATGTTTGGGATGCTTCCACTTCAGCTTTTACCACCTACTAGCAATTTCCCTCTGTTTTTCACATTTCACAAGGAGTGAATCTGAATGGCCAGCTGGTTCCTTAGATTCATGCAGCTGTGTTTAGGGTCACATGGTACCAAAGAAAGGCCACTTGGGTGACCATATTTGTGGTCACGGAGTTTCACTTACACGTGCCTTGGCCATATGTCATGAAGCATGCCTGGTACATGCAGCCACTTTTCCAGCACAGATAATTCTATACAAAGACTTGTTGGTTCAAGGGTTTGCACACATGAGTTCCCATCCCATATCTGTGGCTGATGCTGAAGATACTGGCAGGGTCCTAGGCAGGAGCTCTGGCTGGAATCCGAGTTGAAGTCATCAGGGTGGGCTGCCTCACCCCAACACACATGTCATTTCCACCTTTTTATTAATAGCATCTGTCTTATACTGGACTCGGTCAGGTTACATTTTTCTCCTTTTGGAGTGGCTCTGGCCCAAAATATTAAGCATCCTTGGCTCCTTAAGGACCAGCATTTGGTTCTCGTCTCCTTTCCCTCCTGGAGTGTCTCCTCTCTGCCCATAAGACTGAGGCTCGTATGGGGCTGCTTTCTCCTCCCTGCACTCCCCCTGCCTTTTCTGCCGTTTGCCCGTTTCCCGGAGTATCAGCTCTCTCCTCCCGGTTGCCGGGGTTGTGGCGGGCTAGAATAAGCTCCACTGTCAAGGCCCATTTCTAACACCACCTGTGTGAAGGGAGTTCACGTTTGCCCTCTCCAGATGAACACGTTTATTCCCTACGGGATGGCCCAGTGGGCAGGGCTGAGGCTGCAGAGGCAGGCAGACTTGGGTCACACCCCAGCTTTGCCCCTTGGAGGGCACAAATCAACGGGCACACTTCTGGAGTCTTGGCGCGTGGGCATAATGATACCTGGCTTGTGGGGTGGTTATGAGACTTCATGACATTTATTACAGTTCCAACTTCGAATGCAGAGCTTGCTATTTAGCAGACCCTCAATAAATGATAACTTTTTTGGCTTTGTTTTTTAATAGAAAACGGGGAGTTTCTTTCCCTGGATCTTGGAGGATCTAAGTTTCGAGTCTTGAAGGTGCAAGTCTCCGAAGAGGGGAAACGAAATGTCCAGATGGAGAGTCAGTTCTACCCAACACCCAATGAAATTATCCGAGGGAATGGCACAGAGGTAGCAGGGCAGGGGCTCTGTGAAGGTGGGGGAAGGCCTTGGCATCAAGTTCCTGGGTGACCGTGCCTTAGCCCCGTGTCCTGTGCTTTCTCTTCTCTGCAGCTGTTTGAATACGTAGCTGACTGTCTGGCAGATTTCATGAAAACCAAAGAGCTGATGCAGAAGAAATTACCTCTTGGCCTAACCTTTTCTTTTCCCTGCAAACAGACTAAATTAGAAGAGGTAAGGCTGGTGCAAGGGAGGGAAGGAGCTGGATAGGATTTGGGTTTGGGGCTGGAGAATGGCACGTGCAGGGGTCAGGCTGGGAACAGGAGAGATCAGCAGGAGTTGTCTTGTTTGTTTTTTCTTTTTTTTTAAACAGTGAGGTGGAATTGTGAGGCAGGGAATATGTTAACATGGCCGCCTTGATTTTACACTGTGTCCTAGGGGCACAGCACAGGGAACGACATGGTTTTCACCACCAAGCTCAGTGGTTCTCAGACCTTGGTTACGTCGGAATCCCTGGAGGGTTTCTTAAACACAGATTGCTGGCCCCCATGCAGGAGTTTCTTAATCAGTGGGGCCTTAGATTTGTATTTCTAATAGGTTACCGGGTGATACGAATGCTGCTGGTCTGGCGACCACTGTCAGAAGCATTGACACAGCTAACTAGAATAAGAGGGGGAAGACTTGGGGAGTCTCCCTCTACAGTGAGCGCTTAGGAGGAGGACTGAAGTGGGGTCATTGGAGTGACAGTGTTACTGAGCAGACCCAGCGCCTGGGATGTATAGTTTCAGCTGTGCCACTAGCCAGCTGGAGTCTCCGGTAATGCATCTCTGTGTGCCTCAGATTTTCAATTTGTAAACAGGGAGAAGGCAAAGCTGATCTTGCGTGAATCTGTGACAATAAACAAGGGGCCATATAAAAGGGCAATGAGCTTTCTGGGGCCAGGGGGTTATTGTCACAAGTCAGGTCTCCCCAGGCCACTCCTGCCTGGGGTGGTGGTCTGTGAGCTCCTGCTGCACAGACTGGTCATGACACCCAACTCATAGTCAATTCAGGGACCACCTTGACTTGGGATGTGTTTGATATTGTTGGCTTGAGCCGCTTATTGTTAATGGGATAGTGGAAAGGGAATGGGTTTTCACGTTCCACAGACCTGGCTTTGAATCCTGGCTCAGAACAAGTTGTGTCCCCTGGGCAAGTTACTTAACTTCTTGTGTCCCTTGTTTTCTTATCTGTAAAACAAGGTTAATATCTACTTGCTGGGCTGAGGTGAAGCTTAGACGAAGCATCTGTAATGCGCTGAGCACTGTGCCTGGTGGATCAATGGTAGCTGCAAGGTTTTGACAATTGTCCCTATACAACTTGTCTCTTCATTCTTTTGTACGTGTCCCCCAATTCCACAGATGTTTCTGGAGGGCAGGCACTATTTTATATTGTTCTTCCTCTCCATCCCCAGGGTCTCTAGCACAATGTCTTATATTTAATAGCTATTTGATAACTATCTGACAATTGAAAGGTGCAATCAATCATTTATTGGATTCCGTTGAATGGGAATTTGCCATCATCTGTCTATATGGGAGATGGGCTGAGGTTTACTTTTTAATTATTTTCTTGAGAAAGAATTTGAAAAAAATAGTGTGAAGGTTTCAGGGAATGTTAGAAGAGGCCAGGTGGAGCTTCGCTTGTGTTTGCAGTCTGGTAGGGCAGAGTTCCCCCCGAGTCAGTAGGGGAAGTGGGAGGAGTCAGGAATCAGGCCTCAATTCACCAAATAGTTAAACACCTCTTATTTGAGCTTAGGAACAGAGACCTCAAGAAGAAGGAAGATGATGATGATGATCATGATGGTGATGATTATAGACTGTATCTCAGATTTTGACACTGTGTCTTGCACTATGATGAACTCTTTATGTGTATAACCTCATTTAAATCCCAAAGCAATCATATGAGGGAGATGTAGTTATTTCCACTTTATATTTGAGAAAATGCAGTTCAGAGAGGTTAAGAGACTTACCCAAGGCCACACGGCCAAGAATGGCTCAGCCCAGGCTCACAAAAACTCCCTGACCACACTGACTTTCCAAAAAGACACAGGTCTAGAATGTTGTTTAAAATGCCAGCAGGTGCCTGAAAGCATTTTGACCCATTTTGTGTTGTATCCCAATGAGGGTTTTCAGACGACATTTAAACGAGGCAAGGGTGGCTTGATTATATCGAGGAAGGGAAAACCTTTTTCTCTTCAAAGTCTAGTTGAATTACCTGCATTTTATAAAATTTCCTCCCAAGCTGCTTTTCAGTGAAGTCTAAAGTAGAAAAGCTTCAGCCACAAGGAAATGCGTTAGTAATAATAACCGAGAGTGGGCATAGCTGTTTAACCGTGATTCTGCTGCAGATGTAGATTTGTGACATGAAAATAAGGGCTTTGGAGAAGGTGGAGTCTGATGAGCCATGTAAGTGCAGAAGGAGGTGGGAAGGGGAAGACTTCTTATGAGGAGGTATGGCTAAGGGGGATTCTTTGTAAAACTAAAAAATGATTAAAGAAGATCAGGGCATTGGAATTAAAGGAGGATGTCACTTTGTTGTTGCTGTTGTTTTGTTTGTTTAAGTGAGGGAACAGAAAAGTCTTAGCCAAAGAGAAATTTCTTTGTGTGTGTGTGTGTGTGTTTCTGATGATAAAATGGTAATACTTTTTCAAGGTAGGAAAAAGAAGAGAGAGGAAAGAGGGTAGGAATTGAAAAGTTTAAAGAAGAAAATAGAAATCTCCTCTAATCCCAACCTTCAGAGATACGCCCTACTAGAATTGTTGGGTTTTCCTTCCAGTCATATCTATATTAAATACTGGTGTGATACTGTATGTGTAATTTAAAAATACGTAGTTGTATGTACAGCTTTTTTTTCACTTAACAGTATATCACATGCATTTATTCCCCACTCCCCCATATATACTCCCCCCAACAGGTCCCACATTGTCCCTAGCATCCTTTTTGGGGGGACACCACCCTACAATCTCTCACTCCTCTGTCTGGTGGGGCAGGGATGTTACCATAGCCCATGAGGGCAGGATTTAGAGCTACCACTAGGCAGCGCTGTGGTGCAGGGAAAAACCTGGTCACTGAAGGGGGGCGTCAGAGACCTGTGTTCCAGTTGGGCTCTGTCCTTCACTCACTGTGACACCTGGAACAGCTTCCTTCCTCTCTAAAGCTTGGCTGCTTTATCCATAAACTGAGGGGGTGGGGATGGTCAGGGAGTTAGTAAGTTTGGGCTCAGCTCCTCTTGACTATGTGACCTTGGGCAAGTCTCTTAATCTCCAAGTTCTATTCCAGTCTGAAAAATTCTGTGATTATTTGCTATGTTAGACATGAAACTCTTGAGAAACACCAATTGTAAGCAGATAATTGATAATGCAAATTGAGAACTATTTTTCTAAGTTGAAATGAAGTCCCTGAGGGAGTCTTAGAAGGTAACATGTCAGTTCTGCCTTGTGGACCTGGCAACCCAGGCATTCTGCACACATCATGCATCTACCGTATGCCGGTACTTCTATCAGAGCAGTCCTGTGACAGAGGCAGGGAAGTGAAGTTTCCATTTTGCAGATGAGTAAACTGAGGCTCAGAGAGGTTAAATGACTTGGACAATGTCTTATGAATCTAAGTGTTCTGACTCTGCAGCCATTGTTCTTTCTGCCCCTGTGTATTATGTTTTAAACTGCTCAGATGAGAGTAATAAACATGTCGAAATTATTAGAAAAGGCCTCTGGAGAAATGTTGAAAGGATTGGTGTGATTCAGCTTAAAGAAGAGAAGGCCACAGGGGGATACACTTTAAGCATGAAATTTCTGCAGCTCATTTTCAGAACTGAGTGCCTTCCTCATTTTGTCTGGATCTGAAATCTTCCCCCAGGGTGTCCTGCTTTCATGGACAAAGAAGTTTAAGGCGCGGGGAGTTCAGGGCACGGACGTAGTGAGCTCTCTGACCAATGCTATGAGAAAACACAAGGTAAGGAATCCACCTCCGCGTGGGGAGGTCTCCCAGTTCTAGCCCCTTTCTCTTGCGGGGGTAAGGGGAGAATGTGGGGGAGGGTTGTCTGCTACATGCCTGCCCTCGAAGGAGAATCAGAGACGGATTTGATCTTAGGGAAGGTCTCACTGTAGCACAGATGCTGCCGATTTGGATAAACCCACCTGTGGGCCTTGGCATGTGGAGAGTGTTCCGATCACTGTTGAAGGGTGACCCGCACTTCCCTGGGGCCTCCCCAGCTGCCACAGCCCCTGGGGGTCTTGGTTAGACCTGATGCTGTGTGTGATGCTCCAACCGCCACCTTTCCTCTCTGAGGCTTAAAAGGTCACTTTCTTTCCTGTCTGGCTCTCGATCCCACTCTCCACTCTCTACTCATTGAGTATCTCTGTTTGTTGAATGCATTTTATGATAATTTAAAGAACTATAGAAGCAAGACATGCTCCTTGCAGAGCTGAGAAGTACACAAATAAACCCAAATGACTTGCTACCCTGACGGCATGAGGAATATATTGATGTATACCCTTCCAGTCTTTTTTCTCTTTAAAGTTGCTCTCATGTTCTTTTGTATCCTTTGTTTTTCTCTTTTTGTTTTCATTTCACTTTAAAATGCTCCCCCAAACCTTGTGGAACCACGGTGTAATAACCTACGTTGACTTGGTAGAACGGGAAACCCATGGTGGTGCCCACAGAGAGGACTTGGCTGAGGCTGGTTAAGATGTCCCCATGGGCAAGGACTTTGGTGTTTTCTCCTGGAAACGCTATTGCTCCTAGGATAAACATGCTTTTCTCAGGGTCCCTCAAACATGGGCTGGAGTCCTGGTGACCGGTCCCTCGTATTTTCATTGCTCAGAGGCTTTCACCCACCGAGCAGGAGCGTGAGTTTCACTCTTCAGCTCCCAACTGCTCTTTCTCTCCCCTGAACCTTGACAAGGGCCTTCTTATTCCTTACAGGCAGGCCCAGAAGGCAGGATCTAGAGATTGTCTCAACCAGGCACCTTCACTGCTTTTGCTTCCTCTGTGGGGAAACATAAAGGGATAACACCTCCCTCCCACCCACTGATGCCCTCTGGGACTTGTGTTCCAGCAGGATTTAGATGTGGACATCCTGGCTTTGGTCAATGACACCGTGGGGACCATGATGACGTGCGCCTATGATGATCCCTACTGTGAAGTTGGTGTCATCATTGGTAACTCAATTTGACTTGCTTTTTGGAGGAGGGTGAAAGGGGTTGGTTTGGGGCTTAGTTTCGGGGAACTCTGAGTAAATTCTGTGGGAAGGTTATTGGCACTTTCTACTTAGAAGAAGCAACATAGGGAGATGGAAAATTAATATACGCCTTCATTCAACAAGTGAGTTTACTGAGTGCCCGTTGTGTGCCAGGACTTGTGCTCTGCATCAGATTCTCAGTGGTGAGAGTCCCAAAGGTTCCTGTACTCATGAAGCTTTCAGTGCGGAGGTGGGTGAGAGACCGAAAAGGCCTAAACAAGTAATATAAATTCAGGTGGTGGTTAGTATGATAAGGAATATAAAGCAGGGTGATGTGACTGAGAGTGAGGGTGGTGGGGTGGTCAGGCTGGGCCTTGCTGAGAGGTGACATTTGAGCAGGGACCTCAGTGATGAGGAGGAGGGAGCAAAGCAGAGCTGGTGAGGAAGAGAGTCCCTGTGGCCTCTGAGATGGGACTGAGTCTGGGGTGCTCGAGAAACCGTAAAAGGCCGAATCAAAGCGAGTGAGGCTGAGGGTAGAAGGCCTTTCACGTGAGAGAGTGGACAGGACTGGGCAGGTGGCCTAGGACTCGGAGCACAGTCACTGGAAGGTCTTTGGCTTTTGCCCCAGGGGAGGCAGGGCGCGGGAGGACTTTGGGTGGCGGATGGCTAAGTGGGGTGTGCATTTTTTTGTTTTTTAATTATAAATTTATTTATTTTTTGGCCGCGTTGGGCCTTCGTTGCTGCATGTGGGCCTGGACCAGGGAGGCCGCAGCGCAGCAGCGGGGGGGTCTGGTGGGTGGTCTCAACACCTGAGCTGGGAGGGGCTCTCCTGGAGGGGTCCATGAGAAGGCTGTGCAGGGGACAGTAAGGCCAGATGGACCAGGTTTATAGGCTGTTCTCAAACATCCCTTCAGCTTCCCTTTTCCTTTACCACCATTGGGGGAAGTTTTCTGAATTGCTTTTTCTTAATTTCCAACTCACTCTCCTCAGCCTGACTTTCCCAAAGGGCAGGATCTTTACAGCGGAGGGGCTTGATCTGCCTTCCTGTTTCTGGAGCCCCACACCTCAGAATGGGCCTGGCTCTTGTCTGTCATGGCATCTGCTACTGCCCACTGTGTCTGTCTTAGCGACCGTGTCTGGTAACCTGCCAATTGGGTGCCATGCCTAAACAGTGTCTGTGCTTTTCTGAGAAAAGCTTTTTCCAAATATTCTATTACACTCTGATGCTCTACATCTTTTATTTCTCATGTTGGCTTTAAAATTCTGACACCAGAGTATCAGCCAGGGGAAGATACTTTAAAAAAAAATTTTTTTTAAACAGCTTTATTGGGGAATTCCCTGGCAGTCCAGTGGTTAAGACTCCCTGTTTCCACTGCTGGGGACCTGGGTTCGATCCTGGTCGGGGAACTAAGATCCCATAAGCCACGCGATGTGGCCAAAAACAAAAAAAAAAAAACAGCTTTACTGAGGCATAAAATCCTCTCATTTAGTTGTATAATTCAATGATTTTTAGTGAATTTATAGAGTTTTGTAACCATCACCACAATCCGATTAGCACACTTCCATTATCCCAATAGGTCCCAAACCTACTGGCTGCAGATTGTGCCTATCTGCAGCCACTCACCACTACTCAAGTGTTTGAGGTATTTCCTTGGAGTGAGTTTGTGTTTGAATAATGGCATGTTGCTTTCTTATGTGATAACTAATCACTGTCAAAGATAAGGATGTAGCTTATGCTAAGAACAATTTGTGGCAGGCTATGAGTAAGGAATATTTTTAGTATCAAATAGAGAAGAAGCTAAGTAGCATAGGGAAAGGATTAAAAATATTACTCTGGGTCAGTGATTTTTTCTTAAAACATATTTACAAAGTTTGGTTAACTCATCCTCCTCTTAGTAAATATACTGTCAGCTTTCATACATATTCATCAGGGACTTCTTCACAATTGACTCCATTGATAACAGCAAACCATTAACACCCTGACAAGTGTAGACTTGACATGTCAGCTTTATTCCTCATGAACTCCCCGGCTCGCCAAAAGCTGCTTCCCTCAGCAAGAACCAGCCCCCGGAGTGGATCAAAAGCACTTTGTGATGCGTTCAGAGGACTCTTGGACAGTTGAGAGTCCCCTCTGTCTTTGTCCAGCTGGGAGCCCTCACGTCTCTGTTTTCTCCCTGATCCCTCGTCCAGGCACCGGCACCAACGCGTGCTACATGGAGGACATGAGCAACATCGAGCTGGTGGAAGGTGACGAGGGGAGGATGTGCATCAACACCGAGTGGGGGGCCTTCGGGGACGACGGGGCCCTGGAGGACATCCGCACTGAGTTCGACCGGGAGCTGGACCTCGGCTCTCTCAACCCCGGGAAGCAGCTGTGAGTACCCTGTGCTGTAATCTGGGCATCGGCACCGGGAAATGTCCACTTATTCAGGTACGCTTTACACCTGGGAGGCTTCTTAGCTGTGACTCGTTATCCATCACAGGGAGTTTGTGAGTCAAGGCTTGTATTTCAGTTTCACCGGACAGATGAGGAAAGTGAAAGCCAAGGAAACTGAGCGATTTCCCGTAGCTCATATCCCTGATTCAAATTCAGTCCAGAGGTGGGGGAGATACAGCTGTGAACTAGGTGTCCTGGCTTCTTGGCGCATTTGGATGAGTGGCCACAGAACAAACCAGTGCAGCCTGAGGAAGCACACCCTCCTCGTTTGTGTTCCCCTTCCGCCCCGCCCCCTCCTGCTCCGAGGCCTAATCATGCAGCACCTGGTGTGACCCTCTCAGTCTCAGGTCTTGCTGAACCTTTCTCTGCTCTCATCCCACACTCACCTGTAGTATAAGTGTTCAGGGTCTGCCTCAGCTCTGCGCCTGTATGCTGAGCTCCCTGAAGGCGGCTACACCTGTGATTTTCCTTTCCTTTCTACACATAGGATCTTACATATTATTGCAGCTCATTAAGTGTTTGTTAAAAAAAAAAAAAGTGTCGAATGAAAAAACGCTTACAATTTTAAAAAATAATTTCAGACTTACAAAAAAGTAGTGAAAATAGTATAAAATTCCCCTTCACTCAAATTCCCTAATAGTAACATTCTCTCTCTGTGTATATGTATATACACAGACACATAAAATACACATATGTCTATATAAAATTATTTTTCTGAACGTTTGAGACTAAAATCGCAAACATAATATCCCTTCACCCCTAAATACTTCAGAGTGTATTATCTGAAAAGAATTACATTCTCTTATATAATTAAAGTATAATTATCAAAATTAGGAAATTAACACTTAATCAGTTCTAATCTCTAATTTACAGATCTTATTCAAAACTCACCTGCTGCCCCACTAATGTCCTTTATAAGAAAAAAAAAAAAAAATTGTCCTGGTCCAGGTCCAGGATCACACATTACATGTTGCTGCCGTGTCTCTTTAGCCTCCTTTAATCTTCTGTAATATCTGTTTGGTTTTCATGATCTTCCAGCATGCAAGCCATTTATTTCACAGAATGTCCCTCAACTTGGATTTGTCTGACGTTTCCTCATGATTAGCTTCAGGCGATGTATTTTTGGCAGGACTATCACACAAGTGGTGTGTGTCCTCCCGTGGGCATCGGATCTGGAAGCACATGTTGTTTGTTCCGTTACTGGGGATGCTAACTCAGATCACTTGGTTAAGGGGATATGAAAGAGGTTTCTGCACCGTAAGGTCATTATTATTCCCTCTATAATGAATAAGTAGCTGGTGAAGAGATACTTTGAGACTATATAAATACCCTGTTTCTCATTAAACTTTCACTCTCTAGTTTTAGCATCCATTGATGAATTTCTAGATCCATCATTCCCTCTAGGTTATTAGTTGTTATTCTACTATAAGTAAGAGCTTTCCTATCTCCTCCATTTATCTACTTATACTAATATGGATTCTTTTTTAATTTAATGGGTTATAATTCCTTCCTATTATATTTCTTTTGATATTCAAATTCTTTTCAGATTTAGCCAGTGGAAGCTCCTTCAAGCTAGTCCCTGTGTCCTTTTGACATGATTCCATCACTCTTTAAGTACTTCCTTATTTTCTGGCACAATAAGGTGCTCTAGGCTCACCATGCACTTTCCCAGCCCCAGCCCTGGAATCAACCATTGTCCCAAGAAGCCCTGGTGAATAAATATTTTAAGTACCTCCTAGAAACCACTCAACACTAGAAGTGCATACCTGGGGAGCAAATTTCCGCTTTGGATGCACCTGGTCCTCAGCGCACACCCATTTCACTGGTGACACAGAGCAGCCACAGCCCAAGGAAGTGGTGCCATTTTGGGGACTTTATCATCCTCGTCCTATCCATTTCACTTAAAATAAATTCCACTCCCCCAAACCCAACCTGGATTTCTTTTGATTGTCTTGTTTCTGCAATGTTCTAAGACTTTATATGAAATAGATAAAGTTGATTAGGAAACAGGTTGTCCTTGATTTTGTATCTTATGTTTGCAGAATAAAAATTATATTTAATACTTTACTTGGGAAACAGTAAGTAATTGCTTGTTGTATGCAGACTGAGAGTCCAGGTGTAGGTAGCCTGGTGGGATATTTCATCCATATTATTGTAGAACCTCTCTGGAGCTATCCAAGCCCATCTCACAGACACAGCATGTTTCTCTCTTGGGCAGAAACATGTGTAGGAGTTGGAAACATTTGAAATTGGGATTTGTCATGCTATGGTTGGTGATGCTGGGAAAGTACCTGAAGTCTCTGAAGTTGAGATTCCTTATGCCTAATATGAGAATGGCACCCCCATGGCCAAGGGTGATTTGAGATAAAGATTTTTGGAATCAAGCACTTTGTGATCAGGAAGGAATCTTAGGTTTCCTCTAGTTTAGTCCTCCCCTTTTATAGGTGAGGAGAATGTAGCTCAGAGAGGATGAGTGGGTTCCGAAGGGCACCCCAAGCTGGGACAGGGACTGAGGCCTCCTGACCTGTAAAGAGGCCCTTCCACTACTCATGCTCCAAACCATGGGCTGTGGCTCATGGGCTTTGGGAAAGGATGCTGCATGACCAAAGGCATTGCTGCCACTGATCTGTTCACCAAATTGTAGGTTTGAGAAGATGATCAGTGGCCTGTACTTAGGTGAACTCGTCAGGCTCATCTTGCTGAAGATGGCCAAGGCAGGCCTCCTGTTCGGCGGCGAGAAATCCTCCGCTCTCCACGTTAAGGGCAAGATTGAAACACGGCACGTGGCTGCCATGGAGAAGTAAGCTGCTGGCAGGGTCCCTTTCACCTTGACTCTGCAGAGGGTTAGGGTGGGCAACCAAGGAGTGGTGTGCTCATGGTGGTGGTGCACAGAAGGAACCAGATCCTCCTTCTTCACAGGACGATTTCATACCTGGGCGCAGCTTCAGGTGTATTAGCAATGCTTGCCACGCCTCACATGTGGCTTCTTGTTGGTTTCAGCAGCCAGGGATTCTGCTGTCGGAGGTCTGCACCCTCCTCATGTTTTGTTACCTTTTTCCTCACTGAAGTGGTGACATAACATTTTTAGGGTCCCACACCCCTTTGAGAATCTGATTTAAGTTCTGGACCCTTTACCCCCAAAATGCACATTTGCACACCATTTTGCTTATAATATCAGGGCATCCTTGGACCCGTTAAAACCCAAGCATGGAATCCAAGTTAAGAATTCCTGCTATAGCCATAACCTTCTCTACCTGGTGCTGTCAGGGACTGGCTCTGGCTTTGGCTTTGGTGATTAGGGGGCTCACACAAAGGCGTGCAGTGGGGAGCTGACTGGTGATGGTGGCTGGCCCCCGTCGACCCAGGATCCTGTTCCTCAGGCTTAGAAACCCTGGCATTGCCCTGAGCTTTGTGATCAGCTTGGATTCTGAGTTCAACAGGGTGACATCTGACTCCCAGAGTCTGTGTTTATGCAGAGCTTGGCAGAGACTGAGTTTCTGTAAAAGGCAGTATAGCACAGGATGCTTAAAAGGGTGGGCTCTGTAATCGAACTGCCTGAGTTCAAATCCTGCCCCTTGCACTTACCAGCTGTGTGCCTGTGGACAGGTTATCTACCCTGTCTGTGCCTCAGATCCCTCTTCTGTACAATAGGATAATGACAGTACTCCCCCCAGGATTGTTGTGAGGGCTGAGTTAACACATGTCAAGTCCTTAGACAAGCACCTGGCACATAGTGTGCAATAAATGGTGGCTGCCATGATCATTGTTGAAATCGTCATTATTATCGTATGACTATGTGCCAGCCTGTTTATTTTCACAGTCCTGAGAGGTGGGAATGCTGGCTCTCTGAGGGGGACTCCCACGGGATGGAGAAGTGTGGTCCTCTCATTCCTGTCCCCTGGCCAGGTATAAAGAAGGCCTGGCTAATACAAGAGAGATCCTGACGGATCTGGGCCTGGAGCCTTCAGAGGCCGACTGCGTCGCGGTCCAGCACGTCTGCACCATCGTTTCCTTCCGCTCAGCCAATCTCTGTGCAGCGGCCCTGGCAGCCATCCTAACACGCCTGCGGGAGAACAAGAAGCTGGTGCGGCTCCGGACCACGGTGGGCATGGATGGCACACTCTACAAGATCCACCCCCAGTGAGTGCTGGCCGCCGGCCCACACCCCCTGCAAATGAGTCCAGTCTGTCTGCTTGGAACCGAGTCCAGTTTTGTCTCTAAACTACGCTGCTTCTCTGGGTTGCTGGACCCAACTGTCTTCTCTGGTTCTGAGATTACAGGGGAAGGGGTGAATTCAGAGATTACATTCATCTAGCTGGCTGGGTTGCTTTAGGGGATCATTCTTAAAGGAATATTCTGCTAAAACCAATTGCCTGACTAGCAAAGCCGTGTGTTTATCCATCTGTCTATCCATCTATTCATCTATCTATCCATTATTATTGAATACTTGCTATGTGGTAAGATTGGAAAGTAAGATACACCCAGTTATAAATGGGGAAAACTCAGGATGGCAGGGGTTGCTAAGTCCACATGAAAGATACCAGTAGGAAGACACAGGGAAATGAGAATTTCCCAGAAGGAGGGAGCACGAAAGTCCCTCTGACTAACAGAGGTGTTATTGGAAGTCAGGTGCATACACCTGGGAAGAGCTGGGGAAAGAACCCTTCCCCTTTGGGCAGAGATGATGTTCAGCTAATACATTATGTGTGGACATGCCCTACTGCTTATAATATTAGTGATAGAATAACCACTTCTTTGAGCCTTTCAAGTGTCCCTTCCACTGTCCCAGCTGCCCTGGTCCCTACCCCCAGTCACCCCCATCTTCCCCCTCCATCCAGCAACTGAAGGGGTGAGCCTTGGCCCAGCAGGGCTCCCCAGGAACCCGTTCCTCTGCTACACCTGCGTCTGTTCCTATTGGCTGGGCCCGGGCCTTTATGATGTTTACATATTTTGCCATCCCCCCTCCGCCTCCAGATACCCAAAACGCCTGCACAAGGTGGTGAGGAAACTGGTCCCGAACTGTGATGTCCGCTTCCTCCTGTCGGAGAGTGGCAGCACCAAGGGGGCCGCCATGGTGACCGCAGTGGCCTCCCGCGTGCAGGCCCAGCGGAAGCAGATTGACAAGGTGCTGGCTTTGTTCCGGCTGACCCGAGAGCAACTTGTGGGCGTTCGGGACAAGATGCGGGTTGAGCTCGAGTACGGGCTGAAGAGGGACACCCACCCGCTGGCCACGGTCAAGATGCTGCCCACCTACGTCTGCGGGATGCCAGATGGCACAGGTGGGCCGTGCACAGCTCCCTTCTCTGATGGGCCACCCAGAGCTCGTATCAAAACTCCTTAAATCCAGTTAGGTCTTTTGTTTCAAGAGCCTTGGGTTCATGTCTATAATGGAGGGAGGAGGGTTGGGGTAGAAGGTTAGTACTCTGCTGAATCTATTTGCTTTGGTTGATCCACGGCACTGGCAGTGAAGAATACCTAAGTTAAGTTCCATGTGTGTGAAGACCCAGATGCTGTTCCCAGGGGCTACCATCTGGACACTTGGAGTGTCTGGCTTGTCTTCCACCCTCTTCTCTAGCTCTCTTCTCTCCTGGAACTTGTCTCTCTTCCTCTCCCCTCTCTTCACTTTCTGCCCCTGACTTTTCCGATACTTGATCCTTCTCCTGGTCCTCTGTGCTCGTCTGACGGGAGCCACAAAACAGTGAGGTCAGTTGTTTAGACAGGTTACTCCACCTCTTTGAATCTCGTGAGTCTCACGCAGATATTAATGACCTTTGTAAAATGCTTCATATCTTTAATTTGCTTTTGAACATTTAATTTTCATTTTGTGCTCACAACTACTCTGTATGTTATATAAAGAGAATGATTCCCATTTTATGGATGCCAAAACTGAGACTCAGAGAGGTTAGGTGACATACTCAAGGTCACACAGTTGTACTTGGAATCTCTCAACAACAAAGATCTTTTCCAGAGCCAGTATTGTTCGAGTCTACTTGGGGGGAAAAGAATAACAGCAGTAAAAGACACTATTCAACTATTCATTCTTTCATCACTTTTATCCTTTTGCCTTTATTCCTCAAAGTTTCATTAAGCACATGCTACTTGTCAGGCTCTGTTGTAGGCACGGTAACAGAGCAGTGAAGAAAACACAGTCCCTACCCTTATGGAGCCTAAGTTCTGTTGGGCTGGCAGACAGTAAACAAATAAACGCCAGGTGATGCCGTGTAATGACAGGGCTATGAAGAAAAATAGACCACCATCAGGGGTAAGAGAACTGGCTGAGAGTGAGGTCTTTGGCAAATTCAAGGAACAGCAAAATGACCGGTGTGGCTAGAACAGAGTGAATGAGGCAGGGAGAGAGGTGAGGAATCACACAGAACAGACTGACATGCTCTGCAATGTCAGAGAACCGAGAGGCACTGCACTGTGGGGCCCTGGACGGTGATGGACGTCAGACTCGATACAGTTTCTTATTAGTTAGGTGGGGGTGTGAGAATCCAGGGAAGGGGAGAGCAGGACAGAAGAATCATTTCATGCTCAGGATGAACAGTTCCTCTAGGCCATATAGACAGGATGGAAGCACCTTCCTGAGTCCATTGTAGTCAGGTAGCCTGGCCTGCATTCACCCTCAGAGGCTCCCTGAGCATAAGTATCATGTGTGGCCTTTACCAGACAGCAAGAAAAGCAGGCTGGCCTCAGATGGGCTCAGGGTGCCTGCCCAGTGCTCTGACACTGTGCTTGGTGACCACCACGCCCCTTTGGCCCATGAGCCCCAGGCGGGCAGGCCCTGGATCTGCTCACTTTCAGCATCACCTCTTCCTCCCAATGCCTGCACACAAGACCCTGCTTAGTGCCTGCCGGTGGAATGCAGCCCCCACTTTCTCCACCACAGAGAAAGGCAAGTTCCTCGCCCTGGATCTGGGGGGAACCAACTTCCGGGTCCTCCTGGTGAAGATCAGAAGCGGACGGAGGTCGGTGCGAATGTACAACAAGATCTTCGCCATCCCCCTGGAGATCATGCAGGGCACCGGCGAGGAGGTAAATGCCGGGCAGGGGGTTCCGCACTCCAAGGTGCCAGCCTGCCACCCCGTACAGTGCAGGCCTGGCATGACTGCCGCTCTCTCCCTGCAGCTGTTTGACCACATCGTGCAGTGCATCGCTGACTTCCTGGACTACATGGGCCTCAAGGGAGCCCAGCTGCCTTTGGGCTTCACATTCTCATTTCCCTGCAGGCAGGCGAGCATTGACAAGGTAAGACGGCCCAGCCTGCTGGGCCCATTCCCTCCTACACCTGGGGAATCTTGAGACAGCTCTGAGTCACTGTTCATTTTATTTCGGGGTCTCAGGTTCAGGGCAGCTGGGGAGACATGATCGAGAATTTGGACCATTTAATTTTTTCCTATTTACTGTGTTCCCTTTTCATTATTTCCTTGATCGAAGTTTACAAAATAATTTAGTGTGGTATACAATAAAGGGACACATGGATAAGGCTACTGTTAAAAGAGAGGTCAAATCATATTATCGAGAGACAAGAAGAGGTAATGACCAGTTAAGGCCAGTTATAACTCTTAGTCCACAATATTACCTGGGTCTTCCTGTGTAAACAGGGAAATGCAATAGGTCGTAGGGTTTTTATTGTCTGATGAACAAAAGCATACCAGTGCATCAGAAGAAATGCATTTCTTTCCTGATACTAGAAGTTCAGGAGTTTATCACATAGACACTTACCTAGTTGACATTGAAGAACATCATGGATAATGATTTTAATAAATTATTCATAATAATTTTGAAATGTACGTCACAAGATTTTTCTTGGAATTCTTGGATAAAAACACCATTCACCAGCTTATGGAGAACAGAGCACTCTCTCTTGCTCTCTGATAGGCTTATGTCAACTAAGCTTACAGGACTGGCATAAAAGCAGAACACCACTCCTCAATTTATAGAGAGAACTCTGGTCAGCACAGCAAGTCAGCCAGAGAGCTCATGACAATAATAAGAATGACACCAAAGACTTGTTAAGATTTTGTCTAATCCAGTCAATGTCCTCATGATGTACACACTATTTTTGCTTTGTTTATTTTACCATTTTTTATTGTGGTAAAATAGATATAACATTTACCACTTTGACTGTTTTTAAGTGTACACTGGTACACTTAAAAAGTACAAGTGTACTGTGGCATTAAGTACACTCACATTGTTATGAAACTATCACCACTATCCATCTTCCGAACTCTTTCATCTTCCCAAACTGAAACTCTATGCCCATTAAACAATAACTCCTCATTTGCCCCTCTCCCAGCCCCTGGTAACGTTTACTTTACTCTCTGTCTCTATAAATTTGACTATTCTAGGTACCTCGTGTAAGTAGAATCATAACAGTATTTGTTATTTTGTGACTGGCTTATTTCACTTAGCATAATGTTCTCAAGGGTCATCCATGTAGAATTTCCTTCCTTTTTAAAGCTGAGTGATATTTTGTTGTATATATACACACTATTTTTAATCACCATTTTGTAGTTAAGAAAAACGGAGGCACAAAGAGATTAAGTTGTCCAGGTTACCACATCTATAAACAGTGGTAGAGGGGTTATTCCAGGACACTGGCCTGAGAGCCCAGGTTCTTGCACTCTACCCTCAGGATCAGGACCTGGAGCCCAGTGTTTTTGGACCATTTTGGCTATAACGCACAGTACACTTACATATATATAATCAAAACAAAAAAATCAAGAAATAGTACCTACACTCATTTTGTGCATTATACTCTATTTTCTATCCTGTTTATGTATTTATTTATTTTTGGCTGTGCCACACGGCTTGTGGGATCTTAGTGCTCTGACCAGGGATCGAAGTCGGGGGCCCCAGCAGTGAGAGCGCTGAGTCCTAACCACTGGACCACCACCAGGGAATTCCCTATTTCACTTTTCATATGAGGAAATTGAGGCATGCAGTCTTATCCAATCAGTAGCTGCAAAATCAGAACTGAAACAGAGCTCTGCAGGGCTCAGAGAATGCTATGAAAACACTCTTCACCAGGTCTACCCCCACTGCCCCCCAGTCATTCAGAGAACAGGGAGAGAGGGCTTCAAAAGGCAAAATTATCTGGTAATATGGCTAGATCTCTCAAAATTAAAAATGCCAGAATGCTAAGAGCCATAAGATCCATTTCTCAAGATTCCATTTCTTAAAATGTACCTAAGAAGGAATGAACAAGGATGTTCACTACAGCATCACTTTTTAATAATGAAAAATTAGAAATAACCCAAATGTCTGGCAATGGAGAATGACTAAATAAACTATGGTATATCAATCATACAGAATTACTAGATTTTTATTTAACAAACACATACATGGTGTTTGCTCAGTGCCAGACACTGTTCTAAATGCTTCACAGATATTACCTACCTAGTCGGGAGACAAGAGCATGCAGTAGTTAAGAGCATGGGTCTGGAACCACATTGCCTCAGGTCGAATCTTGGCTTCTCCACTTACTGGCTTTGTGACTTTGGGCAAATTATTTAACCTCTGCACCTTTGGCTTCCTCATTTGAAAAATGGCGATTAAAATAGTACTTGTTTTACAGTTGTTTTTTTTTTAATTTAAAATTTTCTGTGCAATTATATTTGAGGAATATTTTCCATATTAACTGACCTGGAATGGTCTAAAAGATATATTACTGAGTGAGAGAAACAAACTGCAGTAGTCCACACACAGTATGAATTTATTTGAAAATACATGTAAGCAAAGAGAAAAAGGCCTGAAAGGATTCATATCAAACTGATAATAGAGGTTACCTCTCAAGTTTGGGGGGATGGGGAATTAACGTGGACTTTGTCCTTATCAATAACACTTTAATGTTTTACAAAGGTAATGCATTCCTGTATTACTGCTGCTATTAAAAATTAATACAGGAATCCCTATAAGGTTAATAGCTGATCTTTCAGCAGAAGGTCTGCAAGCCAAGAAGGGTATGGCAGGACATATTTAAAGTGATGAAAGGGAAAAACCTACAACCAAGATTACTCTACCCAGCAAGGATCTCATTCAGATTCGACAGAGAAATTAAAACCTTTACAGACAAGCAAAAGCTAAGAGAATTCAGCACTATGAAACCAGCTTTACAACAAATGCTAAAGGAACTTCTCTAGGCAAGAAACACAAGAGAAGGAAAAGACCTACAATAACAAACCCAAAACAATTAAGAAAATGGGAATAGGAACATACATATCGATAATTACCTTAAATGTAAATGGATTAAATGCTCCAACCAAAAGACACAGGCTCGCTGAATGGATACAAAAACAAGACCCATATGTATGCTGTCTACAAGAGACCCACTTCAGACCTAGGGACACATACAGACTGCTAGTGAGGGGATGGAAAAGATATTCCATGCAAATGGAAATCAAAAGAAAGCTGGAGTAGCAATACTCATATCAGAAAAAATAGACTTTAAAATAAAGACTATTACAAAAGACAAAGAAGGACACTACATAATGATCAAGGGATCAATTCAGGAAGAAGACATAACAATTGTAAATATTTATGCACCCAACATAGGAGCACTTCAATACATGAGGCAAATGCTAACAGCCATAAAAGGGGAAATCGACAGTAACACAGTCATAGGAGGGGACTTTAACACCCCACTTTCACCAATGGACAGATCATCCAAAATGAAAAGAAATAAGGAAACACAAGCTTTAAATGACACATTAAACAAGATGGACTTAATTGATATTTATAAGACATTCCATCCAAAAACAACAGAATACACTTTCTTCTCAAGTGCACATGGAACATTCCCCAGGATAGATCACATCTTGGGTCACAAATCAAGCCTTGGTAAATTTACAAAAATTGAAATCGAATCAAGTATCTTTTCTGACCACAGTGCTATAAGACTAGATATCAATTACAGGAAAAAAACTGTAGAAAATACAAACACATGGAGGCTAAACAATACACTACTAAATAACCAAGAGATCACTGAAGAAATCAAAGAGGAAATCAAAAAATACCTAGAAACAAATAACAATGAAAACACGATGACCCAAAACCTATGGGATGCAGCAAAAACAGTTCTAAGAGGGAAGTTTATAGCAATACAATCCTACCTCAAAAAACAAGACACATCTCAAATAAACAACCTAAGCTTACACCTAAGGCAATTATTAGAGAAAGAAGAACAAAAAAACCCCAAAGTTAGCAGAACGAAAGAAATCATAAAGATCAGATCAGAAATAAATGAAAAAGAAATGAAGGAAACAATAGCAAAGATCAATAAAACTAAAAGCTGGTTCTTTGAGAAGATAAACAAAATTGATAAACCATTAGCCAGACTCATCAAGAAAAAAAGGGAGAAGACTCAAATCAATAGAATTAGGAACGAAAAAGGAGAAGTAACAACTGACTCTGCAGAAATACAAAGGATCATGAGAGATTACTACAAGCAACTATATGCCAATAAAATGGACAACCTGGAAGAAATGGACAAATTCGTAGAAAAGAACAAGCTTCCAAGACTGAACCAGGAAGAAATAGAAAATATAAGCAGACCAATCACAAGCACTGAAATTGAAACTGTGATTAAAAATCTTCCAACAAACAAAAGCCCAGGACTAGAAGGCTTCACAGGCGAATTCTCTCAAACATTTAGAGAAGAGCTAACACCTATCTTTCTCAAACTCTTCCAAAATATAGCAGAGGGAGGAACACTCCCAAACTCGTTCTACGAGGCCACCATCACCCTGATACCAAAGCCAGACAAAGATGTCACAGAAAAAGAAAACTATAGGCCAATATCACTGATGAACATAGATGCAAAAATCCTCAACAAAATACTAGCAAACAGAATCCAACACCACATTAAAAGGATCATACACCCTGATCAAGTGGGGTTTATCCCAGGAATGCAAGGATTCTTCAATATACGCAAATCAATCAATGTGATACACCATATTAACAAATTGAAGGATAAAAGCCACATGATCATCTCAATAGATGCAGAAAAAACTTTTGACAAAATTCAACACCCATTTATGATAAACACCCTCCAGAAAGTAGGCATAGAGGGATCTTACCTCAACATAATAAAGGCCATATATGACAAACCCACAGCCAACCTTGTTCTCAGTGGTGAAAAACTGAAACCATTTCCACTAAGATCAGGAACAATACAAGGTTGCCCACTGTCACCACTATTATTCAACATAGTTTTGGAAGTTTTAGCCGCAGCAATCAGAGAAGAAAAAGAAATAAAAAGAATCAAAATCGGAAAAGAAGAAGTAAAACTGTCACTGTGTGCAGATGACATGATACTATACATAGAGAATCCTAAAGATGCTACCAGAAAACTACTAGAGCTAATCAATGAATTTGGTAAAGGAGCAGGATACAAAACTAATGCACAGAAATCTCTAGTATTCCTCTACACTAATGATAAAAAATCTGAAAGAGAAATTAAGGAAACACTCCCATTTACCACTGCAACAAAAAGAATCAAATACCTAGGAATAACCCTACCTAGGGAGACAAAAGACCTGTATGCAGAAAACTATAAGACACTGATGAAAGAAATTAAAGATGATCCAAATAGATGGAGAGATACACCATGCTCTTGGATTGGAAGAATCAACATTGTGAAAATGACTATACTACCCAAAGCAATCTACAGATTCAGTGCATTCCCTGTCAAACTACCAATGGCATTTTTCACAGAACTAGAACAAAAAATTTCACAATTTGTATGGAAACACAAAAGTCCCCGAATAGCCAAAGCAATCTTGAGAAAGAAAAACGGAGCTGGAGGAATCAGGCTCCCTGACTTCAGACTATACTACAGAGCTACAGTCATCAAGACAGTACGGTACTGGCACAAAAACAGAAACATAGATCAATGGAACAGGAAAGAAAGCCCAGAGATAAACCCACGCACATATGGTCACCTTATCTTTGATAAAGGAGGCAAGAATATACAGTGGAGAAAAGACAGCCTCTTCAATAAGTGGTGCTGGGAAAACTGGACAGCTATATGTAAAAGAATGAAATTAGAACACTTCCTAACACCATACACAAAAACAAACTCAAAATGGATTAAAGACCTAAATGTAAGGCCAGACACTATCAAACTCTTAGAGGAAAACATAGGCAGAACACTCTATGACATAAATCACAGCAAGATCCTTTTTGACCCATCTCCTAGAGAAAGGGAAATAAAAATAAACAAATGGGACCTAATGAAACGTAAAAGCTTTTAGACAGCAAAGGAAACCATAAACAAGACTAAAAGACAACCCTCAGAATGAGAGAAAATATTTGCAAATGAAGCAACTGACAAAGGATTAATCTCCAAAATTTATAAGCAGCTCAATATTAAAAAAACAAACAACCCAATCCAAAAATGGGCAGAAGACCTAAATAGACATTTCTCCAAAGAAGATATACAGATTGCCAACAGACACATGAAAGGATGCTCAACATCACTAATCATTAGACAAATGCAAATCAAAACTACAGTGAGGTATCACCTCACACCAGTCAGAATGGCCATCATCAAAAAATCTACAAACAATAAATGCCGGAGAGGGTGTGGAGAAAAGGGAACCCTCTTGCACTGTTGGTGGGAATGTAAATTGATACAGCCGCTATGGAGAACAGTATGGAGGTTCCTTAAAAAAGTAAAAACAGAACTACCATACGACCCAGCAATCCCACTACTGGGCATATACCCTGAGAAAACCATAACTCAGAAAGAGTCATGTACCACGATGTTCATTGCAGCACTATTTACAATAGCCAGGACATGGAAACAACCTAAGTGTCCATCAACAGATGAATGGATAAAGAAGATGTGGCACATATATACAATGGAATATTACTCAACCATAAAAAGAAACGAAATTGAGTTATTTGTAGTGAGGTGGATGGACCTAGAGACTGTCATACAGAGTGAAGTAAGTCAGACAGAGAAAAACAAATACCGTGTGCTAGCGCATATATATGGAATCTAAAAAAAAAAAAAAATGGTTCTGAAGAACCT
Organism: Eschrichtius robustus; assembly: GCF_028021215.1. Lineage (NCBI taxonomy): Eukaryota > Metazoa > Chordata > Mammalia > Artiodactyla > Eschrichtiidae > Eschrichtius > Eschrichtius robustus. The sequence continues at coordinate 74,623,393 of NC_090830.1, forward strand.
AGGGGCAGGACAGGAATAAAGACGCAGACATAGAGAATGGACTTGAGGACACGGGGAGGGGGAAGGGTAAGCTGGGACTAAGTGAGAGAGTGGCATGGACATATATGCACTACCAAATGTAAAATAGATAGCTAGTGGGAAGCAACTGCATAGCACAGGGAGATCAGCTGGGTGGTTTGTGACCACCTAGAGGAGTGGAATAGGGAGAATGAGAGGGAGACGCAAGAGGGAGGAGATATGGGGATAGATGTATATGTATAGCTGATTCACTTTGTTATAAAGCAGAAACTAACACACCATTGTAAAGCAATTATGCCCGAATAAAAATTAAAAAAAAAAAAAAACAACTGAAAATAGAACTACCATGTGACCCAGCAATCCCACTACTGGGCATATACCCTGAGGAAACCATAATTCAGAAAGAGTCATGTACCATGATGTTCACTGCAGCACTATTTACAGTAGCCAGGACACGGAAGCAACCTAAGTGTCCATCGACAGATGAATGGATAAAGAAGATGTGGCACATACATACAACGGAATATTACTCAGCCATAAAAAGAAACAGAATTGAGTTATTTGTAGTGAGGTGGATGGACCTAGAGTCTGTCATACAGAGTGAAGTAAGTCAGACAGAGAAAAACAAATACCGTATGCTAACACATATATATGAGTCTTAAAAAAAAAAAAAGGTTCTGAAGAACCTAGGGGCAGAACAGGAATAAAGACGCAGATGTGGAGAGTGAACTTGAGGACATGGGGAGAGGGAGGGGTGGCCTGGGACGAGGTGAGAAAGTGGCATGGATATATATACACTACCAGATATAGAATAGATGGCTGGTGGGAGGAAGCTGCATAGCACAGGGAGCTCGGTGCTTTGTGACCACCTAGAGGGGTGGGATAGGGAGGGTGGGAGGGAGATGCAAGAGGGAGGGGATATGGGGATATATGTATACATATAGCTGATTCACTTTGTTATACAGCAGAAGCTAATGCACCCTTGTAGAGCAATTATACTCCAATAAAGATATTGAAAAAAAAATTAATACACATGGGAAGGGGGGAGCCGTGTGCAGCTGTCCATGGTTCTGAATGATCCAGGGCACAGCTGCACCTCCTGACCCAGGACACTGGGCCTTCAGGCCTCTCTCCCAGCAGTTCTGACAGGTTCATGAAGACACAGCTAAGAAGGAGGGGAGACCAATGGACAGCTGGGAGCAAAGCCACTGATGACTGGGGAGAAAAAAGAGAGACTTAAAAATTGAAGTATAGTTGATTTACAATATTATATTAGTTTCAGGTATACAACATATACTATAAGCTATTTTTATAGCTTATACTCCATACAAGGTTATTATAAAATATTGACTATATTCTCTGTGCTGTAATGTATTCTCATTACATCCTTGTAACTAATTTATTTTATACCTAGTAGTTTATACCTCTTAATCCCTTTCACCTATTTTGCCCCTCTCCTCACCCCTCGCCCTTCTGGTAACCGCTAGTTCCAAAAAGAGAGACATAGGTGTGGTACATATATACAATGGAATATTACTCAGCCATAAAAAAGAATGAAATTGGGTCATTTGCAGAGATGTGGGTAGACCTGGAGACTGTCATACAGAGTGAAGTAAGTAGAAAGAGAAAAACAAATATCGTACATTAACGCATATATGTGGAATCTAGAATGAACTGGTTTGCAAGGCAGAAATAGAGACACAGATGTAGAGAACAAACGTATGGACACCAAGGAGGGGGGCGAAGTGGTGAAGGGGGATGAATTGGGACATTGGGATTGACATATATACACTAATATGTATAAAATAGGTAACTAATAAGAACCTGCTGTATTAAAAAAATAAAATTCAAAAAAAATTTAGAAATACTTTTTCTCGGTATTATAAAAATTGTACATGCTAATTTTAGGAAAATTAGAAAATACAGGCAAACAAAAAGGAGAGACTAAAAGGTACCAATAATCTTGTACCCAGAGGGAACCACTGTCAACCACCTGGTGTATGCCTTGTTCCAGGCCTTTTTCCGGATTTGAGTGTGTGTGAGTTTTAAAATAATAATAGGATAATTCACCATCTGTATTTGTTTAATGTGAGTGCACTTAACAGTGTATGGTGAACATCTTTCTCTAACATCTAACGTCTCTTAAAGCATTATGTTTTTATGGGTGTAGAGCATTTCCTATATTGATGTACGAGATGATAGATCCATATTGTTGGAATGACAGGATGCCTCTAGTTTTTCCTGTGAAACAATGCTTTGATGAACATTTTGCAGCTTCATCTTTAATCACAAAGATGTGATTGATTGGATAAATTAGAAGTGGCCTTTGTTCTGTGCAGTCATGGCCAGGGAACGTGAGTTGACCCTTGATAAATATGGATTGCTGCAATTATTCCTCAGCAGTGGACCTTGTCTGAGCATCACGGTCCGTGGCACCTCTGGGCCCAGTGTTAGGGCTACAGATGGAAGCACAGTCAACAGCATTTGACTACCAGTCAGCTATAGTGCCTTGCATCTATTTGATGCTGAGATTGTGCAGTGGTCCCAGCAAACTATTGCTCAAATGAATTTGCTCTCCTTTCTTTCAGGGAACACTCATTGAGTGGACCAAAGGCTTCAAGGCTACTGACTGTGAAGGGGAAGATGTGGTGGACATGCTCAGGGAAGCCATCAAGAGGAGAAATGTACGTTATGGTGTTGAGGCTCATGCCTGACCTTGCCCCCTTCCCCGAGACCCCTCTGCTCTGCCATCCTATGCCCAGCCCTGTGACTCTGGCCTCTGCCCACATCAGGCTGATGTGCCCCTCCTGAGCCTGTTTGGCTTGCATGTCCTACTTGTAGTAGAGCTGCTTCCTTTGCAGGAGTTTGACCTGGACATAGTCGCAGTTGTGAATGACACAGTGGGGACCATGATGACCTGCGGCTATGAAGATCGTAATTGTGAGGTTGGCCTGATTGCAGGTAAGTGATCAGGCATGTCCCATTGGCCTACTCCCATCTGATCTTTTTGAGGTTCCCTTTTAACATAGTGAAGGGCAGGGGGCCATTGTTCCATTACATAGAGGTTCTGAAGCCAGCTTTGTCCAAAGTAGAGACAAAGTTAAGATTGGGATTCCAGGTCTCCTAATTCCCAAGTCTTTACTTAACATCTTTTTCCCTAAGGGTCCTAAGTCAAGGTTTTCCTTTCTGTTGAGGAAGGAGAATAACATAGAAAGAGGGGGCTTTCAAATTAGGGCCTTGGGGCAGATTATCCTGGGAGGAAGGAGACCACAGTTGGATCAGGTTGGCACGGGGCTGAGGGAGCTAGATTTTCATGCTGGCTCCAACATGCATCTCCTCTGTTCTCTGACCTCTTCTGGCTGTCAGGATGCACAGGATGGGGAAGAGTTGGAAAGAAACCTAGGAGAGAAGAAGGGAGTAGTCTGAGGTATGATATATAGGCCTTTTAAGGGTCTTTTGGAAAAGTCTGGCAGTGATTAAGGGCAAGGGTGGATTCCAGGGGATACTCTAAGAGGTGAGGGGACAGGTGGTATTTGAACAGGTGGAGACAAGGGTGATGGGCATTCTAAGTGACAGGCACAGGTTAAGTAATCACAGAATCTGGGAAAGTTGTTCCAGCTGGTTGTCTGGGCTTCCTGAGTTTAAGTAGTACATAGAACAGGAGATGGGGATATATTGAGATGTCTTCAATGCCAACTAAGAGGTTTCATCTCACTCCAACACTTACCTACTTTGTGACCTTGGGCAGGTTGCTTATTTTGTCTGGACTTGAGTTTCCTCATCTGTGGGAAGGGCTGGGCTAGATCTAGGAGGACAAAGAGGTAAGATTTGTTTGATTGATGATAATAGTTGCCTGGACTGTTGTGTTGAGAATAGTTCTGAGACCAGGTCATGGACAAAGGAGAAGAGGGTGGCTTTCAGATGCCAAGTGTCTACTTATCCAAGACTAGATGATTCCTCATGGTCCCTTCCAGCTCTGACTGCTAATTCTGTGACTACTTGGAGCTCACTTTGTGTGCCTGTGGCTTATCAATAATCATGAGGAGAAGGAGGAGAAGGATAATGATATCACAGGTACCAATTCTATGTGGAGGAAACTTACGAACATCGTCTCATTTTTTTTTTTTTTTCTTTATAACAAATCTGTAAAGCAGGTATTATTTCCTTTTTACAGATGAAGTAAATGGATCTCTGAAAGATGAGATCCTTGTCTAGGGTCACCCAGCTATGAGTGTAAAGCTAAAGTCCACACCCATTGGTATCTGACTCCAAACCTAAATTCCTATCTACTGTACCCTGCTGGCTCTTTAAGACGTGGTGGTGTCTTTTGAAGACTAAAGTCCCATCTTGACCTTTTAGGAACAGGCAGCAACATGTGCTACATGGAGGAGATGAGGAACATTGAACTGGTGGAAGGGGATGAAGGGAAGATGTGCATAAACACAGAGTGGGGAGGATTTGGAGATAATGGCTGCCTAGATGACATCCGGACCCAGTACGACAAGGAGGTGGACGAGGGGTCCTTGAATCCTGGCAAACAGAGGTGAGGAGGGCAGATGTGTGCATTCATGCAGGTTGTGCAGTGTACGACTTCAGCAGATCTAAGGGGGCACCATTTTCATGTTACAGACACCATAGTTTGTATATTTATGACAACTCCCCATCAGATGTTAGTGAGATGTCTTATTTGAACAAAAGCATAAAGCTATGACAAGTTTCCAACAGAGAGAAAGAAGGTGAGCCTTTTTCTAATTACCACAATGTACCATAAGGTCTAGTGGTGGCTTTGGAAGTGAGGCAGAGGTCGTCAAAAAGTCCATTCACTGTGGACTGGGTGTCACAGAGCTGGGACACGGTGACTTAGTGGGCCCTCTCAAGATGGGCGTCTAGTAGGTCCAGTTTAGGGGTCAACATCCTTAGTCTTTCAAGAGCAGGCTGCCAGGTTGGTGATCTCTGTTGTTCTGGGGGTGGGGAAGTGGCTGCAGGTGACGGTTGGGAGTCCTGGTTCTCAGCCGTGACGTTGTGTTCCAGCATGGGTCACAATCACTTTGTGAGGTGTATTCCAGTTGATAACCATACTCAAAATACCGAAAATAGTGATGGTTTAAAAAAAACACAAAACAGAGTACATTTTCACTCGCATTCTCATATACCTTCTTGAATAGGAGAGAAAGGGGTAGACAGGGATAGAGCTAGCCTGTGGTGGATTGATCGTTAGCCTGAGCCCATCCATTATGACAGGGGTTGGCAAACTTTTTCTGTAAAGGACCAGATAGTAAATGTTTTACTGTCAGGCCATGTGGTCTTTGTTACAACTAAACCCAGTGTCTTACTATATAAAGTAAGATGAAAATGTAGATTTATCTTGATGGACGATACCCAAGTGGAAAAGTTGAGCAGATGGGAAATGTAATGGGATGCCTGGGCCACAGATGCCTCGCTGACTGTTAAACTGAGAAAACTCAATAGGAAGAGGCTTGACAAGACCAAGACCAGCCCTGGTGGTCCCTCATCTTCCTTTGGCACTAGTCTTTGTAGGTGGGAGGCAGGTGAATTGTGGTCAGCCCAGCTGAACCAGGGACCAAAACACAAGGGACCTTAACAAAGGGCCTTATCTCTAAATCCCAAGTTGGGGCATCCAAGTTTTGTGTCTGAATCCACTGGAAACTCACGTTTTTGGAGTGAGAGTTTAAGGGGGCAACATACTTGAACTCACCTGCTGTCACCATTATTTGTCGAAGTGTCAGTTCTTTAGACTGATGAGGTCCTGAGCAGTTAAGAGAACGCAAGTCCAGCACGTAAAGTCTCAGGCACACTCAGGTTTCCATTTGACCCTGCAGGCAGGGGCAGTCCAGCTCTGCATCATTGTTATTAATACTGTCACACCTACCTGGGCAGCGTGCCTGATCAGTGCCTGTCGGTTGCAAAGCTCCTTTTTCTCTTGCACCTTCCACCTTGGAGCTCACGGCCTGATAGGAAGGGGGAAGGGAGCTAACGTTTTGGACCACCCTTGGTGTGTGCATACAGTTTAAATGTGTTATCTCATGGAGCAGGAGCTCTAGTGGAACAGATTTCTTCAAATACAAAGCCAAGGAGAACCAGCTTTGGGGCCAGGAAAGGGACTCGCTTTAGCTTAGTGTCTACTGTGCACCAGACAGTTGCCTCCCAACAGTCTTGTGGGGTCAGGGTTTTGCTCCCTGTTTTATAGATGATGGTTTCAAGTGCTTGCTCAGGTCACGCAGCTAATGCGTGGCAGAGCTGGGACCTAGCTCTTGCTCAGTATGGCTCCAAAGCCTGGCCTTCCCACATCATACTGTCTCCTGCATGCACTTCTCTGGGCCTGCTGCCCACTCTGACCCACTGCAACCCAGGCAGCTGGTGGATGCCAGTGGCATGCCTTCCACACTCTGACTTGTGATCCTTTCGCGAACCACTCAGCGGCACTGATTTTCCTGCTCTCGCCAACCTTATCCCTCTTCTCTAAACAGATATGAGAAAATGACCAGTGGGATGTACCTGGGGGAGATCGTGCGGCAGATCCTGATTGACTTGACCAAGCAGGGTCTCCTCTTCCGAGGGCAGATTTCAGAGCGTCTCCGGACCAGGGGCATCTTTGAAACCAAGTTCTTGTCTCAAATTGAAAGGTGACTCGTGATCAATTTCACCTGCTCGATGTGAAAGACCCTATGTTGGATGTGCTGCTGTCACACCAGGTTCCAGCAGATTTGAAATTTAAAAATAAAAAGAGTAAGGGCCTGGCTGGGCAGAGGGTTGCCTCCTGGGGTTGCTCCCTCTCTCCAGCTGTATCAGGACCACAGCACCCAGCTGAGGGTCCAGCAGCCTGTCTGGGCCCCGAGGTTCCTAAATGGTTACACAGGAGCTAGCTTAGGCTAAAAAATGATCCTCTTTTGATCCTGAAAAGATGATGTGCTCACACTTTATTCTTTAAAGATGATGGGACTTCCTGGGGGTGGCAGACCTTCTTGAATCTCAGCTTCTAAGGCATCCTGCTCCAATCTTACCATGGCTTGGATCATTTTCTTCTCCCTCCCGCTTGAGCATCTAGGGATGGGGGCCCGTGAGCCCTGCGGAGCAGGTCCTAGGACCCCAGGAATAGGTCCTGACATCCTGCTCTGCTTGCCTGCAGCGATCGGCTGGCCCTCCTCCAGGTCAGGAGGATCCTGCAGCAGCTTGGCCTGGACAGCACGTGTGAGGACAGCATCGTGGTGAAGGAGGTGTGCGGAGCTGTGTCCCGGCGGGCGGCCGAGCTCTACGGTGCCGGCCTGGCCGCCGTCGTGGAGAAAAGGAGGGAAGACCAGGGGTTTGAGCACCTGAAGATCACCGTGGGTGTGGATGGCACCCTGTACAAGCTGCACCCGCAGTGAGTGCTCCAGAGAAGCAGGGGTGGGGATGCTGAGGCTGAGTGTGGACCCTGGTGAATCTGACAGACAAAGTGCAGGCCCTGGGGGCTCTGCTTCCTAGTGCTATGATGTGGGGTGTTCACCACCCTCTCTGAAGCCCAGGCTCCTCATCTGTAACAGGCAGGCAGTAATAATCTCTACCTCCTAGGCCTGCATCAGGGTTGAGTGAGTTCCTACATGAACAGTGCTTTATGCAGTGCTCAGTAAATGCAAGTGATTATTATCAACACAGTCTCACCTGACCTCACAGGGAGCAATGAGAACTGACCTGTTTTGCACAGTATACAGTATGTGACAAGGATGAGCTCAGAGTCAGGAGGCAGAAGGATTAAGAGTGAGTTTGAATCCTGGCTCCACCACTTAGAAGCTGGGGGGGCCCAGGGCCAGTTTCTTACCCCCTTTGACCCTATTTCTTTATCTCTAAAATGGTGACAAAAATCATACCTACCCCGTAGGTTGTCAGGAGAATTAAGTCAAATAGTGTCTGTAGACTATATGGCACATCAAAAAGATGGCAATGAAAGCTTTTATTTTTTATTTTTATTTTTATTTTTTTTTGAAAGCTTTTATTTTTACTTAATGTTTTACATTTTGTTTTGGTGATGAAGAAAGGTATTAGCAAGCTTATAAAAATTTCCAATCATGCTGAAATGTATACATAAACATATTATTACTGCAATCCTTGATCCTTAGCCCTTCCTATGATGCTGACTAATTATCCAGAATAACTGACTGATACCTTTTCTTGGTTTTCCCTTGGGGGTCACATATTTTTGGTGTGGTTCTTACAAGCCTCTTCCTTTGAACCAAGACCTGACCAAGGGACAGAAACCACATGATCATTTCAATAGGTGCAGACAAAGCAGTTGATAAAATCTAGCACCTTTCATGATAAGAGCACTCAACAAACTAGGAATAAGGGAGCTTCTTTAATCTGATAAAAGCATCTATGAAAAACCCACAGCTGGGGAGGGCTTCCCTGGTGGCGCAGTGGTTGAGAATCTGCCTGCCAATGCAGGGGACACGGGTTCGAGCCCTGGTCTGGGAAGATCCCACATGCCGCGGAGCAACTGGGCCCGTGAGCCACAGCTACTGAGCCTGCGCGTCTGGAGCCTGTGCTCCGCAACAAGAGAGGCCGCGATAGTGAGAGGCCCGCGCACCGCGATGAAGAGTGGCCCCCGCTCGCCGCAACTAGAGAAAGCCTTCACACAGAAACGAAGACCCAACACAGCCAAAAATAAATAAATTAAAAAAAAAAAAAAAAAGCCCACAGCTGACATCATACTTACTGGCGAGACACTGGATGCTTTTCCCTTAAAATTAGGAACAAGACAGGGATGTCCACTCTTGCCACTGCTGTTCAACACTGTACTGCTTCTAGCACTGCCTCCAGATGGTTGTGTGGTTTTGTCTCTCAGTCAAGTTTTGATTCAAGGGAGAGGCTTATAGGAACCAGACCAAAAATATGTGACCTCAAGCAGAAAATCAAGAGTGAGTCTACACAAGGCAGTTAGGCAAAAAAAAGAAATAAAAGACATCTATATTGGAAAGGCAAAACTAAAACTATCTTTGCAGATGGCATGATTTTGTACATAGAAATCCTAAGGAATCCACAAAAAACTATTGGAAGGAACTGAGAAACAAATTCAGCAAGGTTTCAGGATGCAAGATCAGTATACAAAAATCATTTGCATTTCTATGCATTAACAATGAATAATCTGAAAATGAAATTAAGAAAATAGCATCAAAAAGAATAAAATACTTAGTAATAAATTTAATAAAAGAAGTGTAAGGCTTGTACATTGAAAACTACAAAACATTGTTGAAATAAAGAAAACCTACCTAAATAAATGGAAAAATATCCCATGCTAGTGGATTGGAAAACTTAACATTGTAAAGAGAGCAACTTCCCAAATCTTTTTTTTCTAATTGAAGTATAGTTGACATGCAATATTATATTAGTTTTAGGTGTACAACATAGTTATTTGACATTTATATACATTACAAATTGATCACCACAATAAGTCTAGTAACCATCTGTCACTGTATAAAGTTATAGCAATATTATTGACTATGTTCTCTATGCAGTACATTATATCCCCTGACTTACTTATTTTATAACTGGAAGTTTGTGCCTCTTAATACCCTTCATCTATTTTGCCCAACCCTCTAGTCTCCTCCCTTGTGACAATCACCAGTAGTTTGTTCTCTGTAACTCTGTTTCTGTTTTGTTTGTTCATTTGTTTTGTTTTTTAGATTTCACATATAAATGAAATCATGTAGTATTTGCCTTTCTCTGTCTGACTTATTTCACTTAGCATAATACCCTCTAGGTCCATCCATGTTTTTGCAAATGGCAAGATTTCATTCTTTTTATGGCTGAGTAATATCCCATTGTATATATATATATACCATATCTTCTTTATCCATTCATGTATTGATGGGCACTTGGGTTGCTTCCACATCTTGGCTATTGTAAGTAATGCTGCCGTGAACATAGGAATGCATATATGTTTTCTTTGGATGAATACCCAGGAGTGGAATTAGTGGATCATATGGTAGTTCTATTTTTAATTTTTTGAGAAACCTCCATGCTGTTTTCCATAATGGCTGCACCAATTTACATTCTCACCATCAACTGATGAATGGATAAGCAATCTATTTTCCATCTATGCAATGGAATATGACTCATAAAAAGGAAGGAAGTACTGATACATGCTACAACTAAGTGCTGATGATGTTTCTCTTTTTCTTTTTTATAGCTTTTCTCGGATATTGCAGGAAACTGTGAAAGAACTAGCTCCTCGATGTGATGTGACATTCATGTTGTCAGAAGATGGGAGTGGAAAGGGAGCAGCTCTGATCACTGCTGTGGCCAAGAGGTTACAGCAGGCACGGAGGGAGAACTAGGAACCCCTTGGGGTTGGGCCGCATGTGCCTTGGATACAGACCAGCCTTTCCTCTGGCAGATGAGTTGGTCAGAGACCAACAGGCAAGCTTCTGGCTGACTTCACCTTCTGGATAGCCAGAAGAGAACCCCAGGTTCTTGGGTACTCTTAGCATTTTGTTACTGGTTTTCAAGGGCATTAAATGACATCTCTATTTGGCATGTTTGGACCAAAGATGGGCCAACTTATAAAATCAAAGCATTGGGCCCAAGAGATCCCCTTTCAGCAAGTCTTTCAGTTGAGACCTGAGCTGTTAGTTCTCTATGGCTTTGGGTCCTGTGGCTGCTGGGCTCGGAAACAAATACACGATCTGCCCATGTGGCCTGGCTGGCTGAATTCCCCAGTGGGATGCTTCAGCCATTGCTTGTAGTAGATTGAGCCATCTACTTGTGGATGCACATTTGAGAGGGATAGGGGCTTAATCAACTGGAGATCTAATCTAACTTGTCATTAACTTGTCACGTTGACTTCAAGCGTGAAGAGAGAACAAAAACTTTGGAGTATTCAGCCCCAGGATGAAGAAGCGTTGATTGCCAGGGAGCCCTGTAGGAAACTTTTCATGCTTAAAGTGAGTTATATCAGCACCCTGTAGGATTTTGTTTCTCAGTAAACATGTGTGATGGGGAGGGTGCTGTTTGGGGCACCTGTTATCATTTTACATGTGGTTTTTGTCACTGCTGATGATAGTTGTTTTAAAGACTGTTAGGTATATGAAATCCAGTAAATGAATAAAAATATTTGATTTCCCAAGAATCTTTGCATGAGGTTTTCATACTTTATCTGGGAGGCTCGCTTGGTAACTTCATGCTCTGTTGGTGGAATGAGGGACCCATAGAGTCAGAAGTTGCTGACAGCATCTCTCTAGTTCAAACTTCTTACCAACAGGGGAAAAATATATGGAATATCTTCTATAATATCTTTGACAGATTATCCGAATTTCATTTAAATGAATACTTCCTGTGACTGGGCATTTACCACATGATCCTACAGCTCTTGCTTTTGAACAGCTGGAGTTGACCAGAAGTCCTTTCACCCTCCAACCTAACCTCTGCCTCTTTGGAACTCGGCCCCTCCCACATGCCCCATCAGTCTCCATTCTACCCTCCAGAACTAAGAGGAATTGGCCTGTTCCTGACCATTTTCCCAGTGGACATCCCCTCTGTCTTTCTCTTCATTTCATCACCTACCCCACACCTCTCCGCCCTTTATCTGAACCACCCATAACTTTCTACCTTGTCACAGAGTTATCTGTATGCATTTCTTATCTGGCCTAGTAGATTATAAGCTCTTTGTTAGATACGTTTTTGTTTTGCCCCAGTGAACTCAGTGCTGTGCCATTCTTATTAAATACTTACTGGATGGAGGCATGATTGAAATAAAGTGTTCCAAGAAATTTTTCTTAGAAAAAGTGGAGACCATTATCATGAGAAACAAACTGAAGAGAATAATATTCTAGATCATCCAGGTTGATTTATTCTGATTTATTTACTTATTCCTAGTGCTAATTGTCACCACTTGCGGAAGCAGGATGTTCAGACAGACAGAATGGAGGAGGCTGGAGGAGGGTAAGAGAGGCCAGCTGAGGCTGGGGACAGATGAGGGGGCTGAGGTTCCCTAGGAAATATTTTTTCATGCATTTATGAGACAGGTATGGAGATACTGTTGTGGACAGGTTCTAGATTTACCAAAATGAACTATTTTGTATTTTAGAGTTATACCTCTCTGCAGAGATGCTGTGTGGATTTGTTAAAATTATCTTTTTGTATTTTGAGGTTATGCTTCCTTGGGGAAATGTTTCACCTTAACAGATTTTGTCTTAGTCAACCCCAAACCTTGTTGTCCTTGTTATCTTTCCCCAGTTCTCCTATTCCTCGGTAAGACACCCCCAGCTCCAAGTCCCTCTCTCTCCTGGTTCTGCTGGGGGGTCTCTCCCTTTGCCATCCTACCTGGATGGATGATCTGGCCCAGAGATTCAGGGAGTTGCACCACCACATTCTCCTACAACCTGGTCTTTCAGCACATGTTTGGTAGGTTCAAGGTCACCTGGCCTACTTGTTTTTCAGTTTTGGTCTCTTACAAGAAAGAGAAGCCCCAAGGTATCTAGGCAATCTTGTACATTCTGACTAATTGATAGCATCATAGAATCCTTGAACCAGAACGGAACTGCAGAGAGGGCAGACATCCATTTTGCTGTGTTTGGACAGGCCAGCCCCTGAAACACCCGGGGCAATGGAGGGCTAACTTCTCCTCAGAGTTTACTAGGCAAGACCAGCAACCATGCAACCAGGTAAACTGTCCTCGTGCAAGTCCCACAGACATCCTCTTAGGAAGGGCTTCGTGATCATCTACATTTTCTACCCCTGTGGTGACTCTCTGCCAGTAACCTTTTGGCTAGAAAGAGCTGATGAATATAGATTTAAGAACTAGATTTTCCCCATGATTCTGACTCTTCAGAACAAATGACCTCATTCCCACTTGTCTGTCTTCAGAAATCTTGTTTCCTCTTCCTTCCTTTAGCTGGAATGGGCACTCCATGAGAATAAGGACTTGGGTCTCATTTTTCCTGTTGTCCCCAGAGCCTACCACAGTGGCTGGCATTGAGTAGCCACTGGACAATTCTCTAAATGAATGAATGAATAAATGCTAAAACAAGCACGTGAATGAATTATTGCTCTCCTTTGAATCACTCCATTCTTCTATCTCACCCAGTGGCACTTGAGCCTTATACACAGTAGACACTCTATAAATGATAGTTCAACAAATGCTAAGCCCTGTTCTAGGCACTGAGGACCCAATGAAATGTAAGGTACCATTCCTGCTTTGTGAGAACTCACAGGCTAACAGGGAAGGAAAGACATATAAATACATGCAGTACAATATGGTAAACAGGAACAAGATGAACACACAATTCGTGACCATGTCCTGCATCCTTTAGGTCGGGAACTCTCAGTCTTTGTGTGTGTGTGCGCATGTATGTGTGCACACACATGTGTGTGCATGTGCACCATAAACCCCTTTGGCAATCATATGAAACCTATGGATCCTTTCTCAGAATGTTTATAAATGCATTAAATACCTAGGATTACAAAGAAAGTCAGTGGTAGTGAATTACAGTTATTAGAATATTAAAGTGGTAGTATGGTAATAGATGTGCTTATTTGTTAATGTATTCTATGACAAGTTCCAGCAGGAACCTAATAACAATCATAATTTTCCTGATGAGTGTAAACAGCATTTTGAGACATTTGTAACAACAGCACATATATGAAAACTTCCATGGTTCCCACTGGAGACAAAGTTACAGGTGCTGCTAAAACTACTGTGGTTTGCTGCCCACATTCATAATGGAAGGAGAGGCTAAATTTCAATTAGAGGTGATGGAAATAAAGTTGAAACTCTTTCCCAGAGAAGTTTATGAACTCCTCGCTTTGAGAGTGCCCCCCCCAACCATGGGGCCCAGGTTAATCATCTCTGATCAAAATGTCCTAATAGAACTGGCACATTTAGGGATAGCATCTTAGATGGCAGAGAGGCAGTATGCTTGGATTCAGAAGAACTAGGTGTGCTATTTAACCTTCCTGAGCTTCAATTTCCTCATGTGCAAAAGGAGACTTTATAACAGCCTAACATGGTTATGCGAACAACACAAGCTAAACTGTGGACATGTGGATAAGCTATGAGCCGTTTGTACACGTGTGAGGTGGTGTGTTAAGGTCGGTAACCGTTGTTGGGGGCCCGTCTTATCATGGGTATGATCAACATTCAGGTCCCTCCAAGCCTATTGTCCGAACATATGGCTGGCTAATGACTGGCAACTGGGGGAAATGCATTTCTCACAACCCCTTCCTTCCACCTCTGACATCTTGATATTCCCTCTCTTGCCATTTCACAGTAAAAATTCCTGGTGAACCATATTTTATTAGAGAAAGGAGGGGACTTGGGAGAGGTTGGGTAATAACAGGGGAATCTGGTAGCTCATATCTGGGGTGAAATAGGAGAGGCGATTAGAGTAGAAGAGTTGGATTCTTTTCCGGTCCAGCCAGGGAAAGAATGAAGCTGGGGAGAAAGTGAAAATACTAAAAAATCTTCCAGGTTTTTGTTTTGTTCTGTTTTTGTTTTTCCTAATGAGAAGGAAAGAGATAGGGACAAAGGTAGGTTATTGACAACTTGGAATCAGAATGGCTTGAGGGATTGACCTAAAGAACAGGGTTGGACTAACAGCACAAAGGACAATTCCAGCGCCTGCCGTTCACATCATGGTCTGTTTGTGGCCCAGTTCCTAACAAGTCACCTCTGTGGTAGCTAGCATGGTCTAAAGTGGCCTTTCACAAAGTATGTTCAAAGTTCAACTGGATGTTCCCAAGTTCACCAGTTCCTGGAGTCAGTCACCCTTTCCTTTAATACTTAAATAAGATGGCTTATTTCTCCATCCCACATACTACAGAGAGGTCTGTCTCCCACCCTAGTATTTCAGCAATTCCTGGAGGGAATGCTTATATCTTCCTGTTACTCCTCTAATTCCTGTCTACAGTTTGCTTCCCCCCATCTCAGTGGATCCCACAATTCCTGCAGCTACTTCCTCTCTCTCTGTTTTGCCGGCTACGTGGAACTGTCTCTTTTTGATTCCCCAAAACACCGTTAACTCAAGGCCAGTGGCAGGAACAGACTTAGCTAAAGGTTTGGGGATTGTGGAGGGGGGACTACGTCACACAATAGGAAACCATTTTACTTTTTTACTTTTTAATTTTTTTTTTGGCCATGTCTCGCGGCTTACGGGGATCTTAGTTCCCCGATCGGGGATTGAACCCGGGCCCCGGCAGTGAGAGCGCCAAGTCCTAACCATTGGACCACCAGGGAATTCCCAGGAAAAAACTTAAATATGAAATACTAGATATCAAAGTTTTATGACCAAAAAAAAAAAAAAGTTCTATGACCATCCCTGCCCCAGAGAACTTCTCACTGGCTATCTTTCTCCATAGGCTCTGCTGGCTACATGTTTTATGGATTCTTCCCACTTTCTCTGGAGACTTCTTTCTCCTCTTCTGTGAATTCTGGACTCCTCCATAAAATGAAAACTTCCTATAGTTTTATTTTACAGAGTAAGTGATTCTCCTATGGTCTCAATCCACTCCTAGGGCAGCCCAAGGGACCACACCTCTCCCAAACAAAAAGGCCTGTTGAGGTGTTTGGATGAACACCTTTGAGAGAAAAAGAAGGATTTTCTCTCTAAAAGGAATTATTCTGTTCTCTTAGAGTCAAGCTACAACAAGCATTTTTCCTTGACATATAGTAAATTGCATATATTTAAAGTATATAATTTGATACAATTTGATGACATCATTACCACAATCAAGATAATGAATATTAACCACCAAAAGTTTCCTTGTGACCCTTTGTAATCCCTCCTTCCTGCCCCTCTCTTCCTCCTTCATACTTGGGTAACTACTGATTTGCTTTGTTTTTAATATAATTTCTTTTGCATTTTTTAGAATTTTATATAAATGGAAGCATACATTGGTACACTTTTTTGATCTAGCTTCTTTCACTCAGCGTACTTATTTTGAAAATCACTCATGCTGTTGCAAGTACGAAGTGTCCATTCCTTTTATTGCTGAGTATTCCATTGTGTTAATATACCACAGTTTGTTTATCCATTCACCTTTTCATGGGTATTTGGGTTGTTTCCAGTTTTTGGCTATTAAAAATAAAACAGCTATGAACATTGTATACATACAAGTCTTTATATGGATATATACTTTCATTTCTCTTGGGTAAATACCTCAGAATGGAAAAGCTAGGTCATTTGGTTAAATTTTTAGGCAAAAGCCAGATTATTTTCCAAAGTAGTTGAACCATTTTGTTTTTTTAAGCTCCACTCATAAATGAAATCATACAGTATTTGTCATTGTCTGGCTTAGAATGTTGATTTCTTAAAAGTACCTTAGTAGGTTGTCAGTCTCTTAGGACTGATGTTAAGAAAGAGCTGTTCTGGTGATTGTATTGATGTTGTATTGCATCTGTAGATCAATTTGGGGAGAATGATCTCTTTAAACTGTTAATTCTTCCTAGTCATTAACATGGGATGTCTCTTTTTTGATTATAGCTTCCCTAATGTTTTCCAAAAGGCTTTGTAATTTCCTATATAGGTCTTGCACTCTTTTTTTTATCTTAGGTTTATTTTTAGGTAGTTTGTAGTTTTGTTGTGATTATAAATTAAGTCCTTTAAAAAACTTTTTAGTTCCTAATTGTTTGGTTGCTGATGCAAAGAAATGCAATTAACTTTAAGAGTAAATTGCAGAGATCATGACCCTTTACCCCTAAAAAAGTCATCATGTATTTATTGGGAACAATGACAATCTCTTACAAAACCACAGTGCAGTTATCAAATTTAGGAATATCTTATTATTTCTAATTATTTAGATTATTTTGAATTTTATGTATTGACAATCACATAATCCACAAATAATATCAGTTTTATTTCTTCCTTTCTACTCTTTTCACTTTTAATTTTCTTCTTGTCTTATTTACGCCATCTAAATCATACAGTGCAATGTCGAAGTGAAGTGATGGTAGTGAGCATCTTTGTCTTATGCCTGATTTTTATAGGGTATACCCAAACATTTCCTCATGTAGAATAATTTTTGTGTATTTTCTTAGGAGTAACTTTTATCAGAGTAAATAAATAAGTTCTCTTTCGATCATAGTTTATGAAGACTTTCTTTTCCCATGATCAGGTATTGAAATTTATCAAATTATTTTACTATGTCTGTTGATATATCTTAATTTTTTCTCAATTGCTTACAATAATGAGTACTATCTATTAGTTTAATAATATTAAACCATCCCTGCAGCCCTGAGATAGACCCATCTTGGTCGTGGTTCATTACTGTTTTTATAACTGTTAGATTTGATTTGCTAATATTTTATTTAGAACTTCTGCATCTTTATAAGTGGAATAAGCTTATAAACTTTCTTTTTTGTACTGTCATTGTCTTGTTTTTGTAGGGTTATACTAGCCTCATAGAATGAGTTTTTATTCTCTGGAAGAATTCATTGAAAGTTTTGTGGAACTCACCTATAAAACCATTTGGGCCTTTTATTTTCTTTGGGGTAAGATTTTTAATTACTGATTCAGTTTTTTTGAATAATCAGATTATCCAGGCTTTCCATTTTTTCTTTTTTTCTTTTTTTTTTATTAATAGACTTTTACTTTTTTTTTTTAAGTATTTGTTTTTTGTTTTTTGTTTTTTTTTTTATGGCTGTGTTGGGTCTTCGTTTCTGTGCGAGGGCTTTCTCTAGTTGTGGCAAGTGGGGACCACTCTTCATCGCGGTGCGCGGGCCTCTCACTATCGCGGCCTCTCTTGTTGCGGAGCACAGGCTCCAGACGCGCAGGCTCAGTAATTGTGGCTCACGGGCCCAGCTGCTCCGCGGCACGTGGGATCTGCCCAGACCAGGGCTCGAACCCGTGTCCCCCGCATTGGCAGGCAGACTCTCAACCACTGCGCCACCAGGGAAGCCCTCCATTTTTTCTTAATCAAGTTGGTAGATTGTATTTTTCCCAGAATTTATCCATTTTGTCTTCTTTTTAAAATATATTTGCATAAATTTTTTAGATTTATATATAATTCATGGAACATAACATGCACCATTTTAAAGTATAAAATTCAGTGGTTTTTAGAGCGTTAACAAGTTATGCAACCATCACCAGTATATAATCCCAGAACATCTTCATCATCCTAAAAACTCCATACCCATTAGCAGGTGACTCCCATTTCTTCTAACCCCCAGCCCCTGGCAACAACTAATCAACTTTCTGACTCTATGGATTTGCCTATTTTGAAATTTTCATGTCATGGAATCACACAACATGTGCCCTCTTGGGTCTGACTTCTCTCACTTAGCATAATGTTTTCAAGGTATTCATTCATGTCGTAGCATGTATCAGAACTCATTCCTGTTAAATGCCAAATAATTCCATTGTATGTATATACAACATTTTGTTTATCCATTCATAAGTCGATGGACATAATGCTTGCTTCTACATTTGGCTATTATGAATAATGCTACTATGAATTTTTTTAATAAGTTCTTGTGCGAACATATGATTTTGATTCTCTTGGATGTATATCTAGGGATGCAATTACTAGGCCAAATGGTAATTCTAAGTTTTAACTTTTTGAGGAACTTTCAAATTGTTTCCCAAAATGGCTGTATCATTTTACATTCCCACCATAGCTGTGTGTGTGTGTGTGTGTGTGTGTGTGTGTGGTGTGGCATCACACCACCACATCCTCACCAACGCTTGTTAGTATCAGTCTTTTTGATTATAGCCATCCTAGTTGGTATGAAGTAATATCTCACTATGGTTTAAATTTTCATTTCTCTAGTGACTAATGATATTGAGCATCTTATTATGTGCTCGCTGGCTATTTGTGTATCTTCTTTGGAGACATGTCTACTAAAATCCTTAGCACATTTAAAAAAATTGGTTATTCCTCTTTTTATTTTTGAGTTTTAAGTGTTCTTTATATATTCTGAATTCTAGGCCACTTTCAGATGTATGGTTTACAAATAATTTCTCCCATTTTGGTGGGTTGTCTTTTCATTTCCTTGATAGTGTCCTTTGAAGCATATAAGTTATAATTTTCACAAAGTCTGATTTATTATTTCTTCTGTTTGTGCTTTTGGTGTTATATCTAGAAAACCACTGCCTAACTCAAGGCCAAGAAGATTTACTCTTATGTTTTCTTCTATGAGTTTACCTAATTTGCCTTAAGCCTACCCAGTGAATTCGTTTTTCTTTCTTTCCTCCCGTTTCTTTCTTTCTTTCTTTCCTTTCTTTCTCTCTTTGTCTCTCACAAAACACTATATGAAAAAGGCATATCACAAGACATGACTAGTGGGAGAGCACAATAAATTATCACTAGCATAGATTAAGAGAAAATGTTTTTTGCTATTTTTTATATTGATTTCTAGTTTTACTGGGTAGTGATAAAAGAGAATGTCTTATATTGTATGACAACATAAAACAAATTGGTATTTTAAAAATTGTTATTGAGATATAATTGACATATAGTATTGTACTGTATTAGTTTCAGGTGTACAACATGACTTGATAGATGTATATATTACAAAATGATTACCACAATAAGTTTAGGTAACAATTCTTTTTCTTGTGATGAGAACTTTAAAAATTTACTCTTAGTAACTTTCAAATATACAATATGGTATTGTTAACTATAGTCTTCATGGTGTACATTACATCCCCAGGAGTTATTTATCTTATAACTGGAAGTTTGTACCTTTTGACCACCTTCACCCATTTTGCCCATCCCTTTATGCCCCACCTTTGGTAACCACCAATCTTTTCTCTGTATCTATGAATTTTTAAGATTCTACATATAATTGAGATCATATGGTATTTGTCTTTCTCTGTCTGATTTATTTAGCTTAGCATAATGCCCTCAAGGTCCATTCATGTTGTCACAAATGGCAGGGTTTCCTTCTTTTTATGGCTGAATAATATTTCATTACACATAGATACCACATTTTCTTTATCCATTTATCCACTGATGGGTACTTAGATTATTTCTATGTCTTGACTGTGTAAATAAGGCTGCAATGAACATGAAAGTGCAGATTATCTTTTCAAGATAGTGAAATGGTAGTTACCCTTCAGATAACTACCCAGGAGTGGAATTGCTGGGTCATGTGGCATTTCTATTTTTAATTTTTTGAGGGATCTCCATACTGTTTTCCCTAGCAGCTGAACCGATTTACATTCCCATCAACAATGCACAAAGGTTCCCTTTTCTCCATATCCCTTCCAACACTTGTTATTTCTTGGTTTTTTGTTTTGTTTTGTTTTTTAATAATAACCGTTCTAATGGGTGTGAGATGGTTTTGTAGTTTCAATTTGCATTTCCCTGATTAGTGATGTTGAACACCTTTTCATGTATCTGTTGTTGATTTGTATGTCTTCTTCGGAAAAAGGTCTATTCAGATCCTCTGCCCATTTAAAAAAATTTGTTTTTCTATTGAATAGTATGTGTTCTTTATATATTTGGATATTAACCCCTTATCAGATATATGATTTACAAATACTTTCTCCATCCTATAGGTTGCTTTTTCATTTTGTTGATGGTTTTTCCTTTACTATACAGAGCTTTTTAGTTTGATGTAGTCCCACTTGTTTATCTTTGGCTTTTTGTTGCCTTTGCTTTTGATGTCAAATCCAAAAAATCATTGCCAAGACCAATGTCAAGTAAATTATACCCTGGTTTCTTCTAGGAGTTTTATACTTTCAGAACTTACATTCAAGTCTTTAATCCATTTTGAATTTTTTGTGTATAGTGTAAGATAGTGGTCCAGTTTCATTCTTTGGCACGTGGCTGTCTAGTTTTCCCAGCAGCATTTGTTCAAGAGACTGTCCTTTCCCCACTGTATACTCTTGGCTCCTTTGTTGTAATGTATACTGCTGCTTTTGGATGGAATATTCTGTATATGTCTATTAAATCATTCTTTTTCTTTCTTTTTTCTTTTTCTTCCTCTGATTGGGTGAATTCCACTCCCCTGTCTTTGAGTTTGCTAATCCTTTCTTTGCTTCATCTAGTCTGATGTAGAACCGTGCTATTGGATTTTTCAGTTCAGTTATTGTATTCAGCTCTGTGATTTCTGTTTGGTACTTTCTTATATTTTCTATCTCCTTGTTGAAATTCTCACTTTGTTCATGCATTGTTCTCCTGACCTTGATGAGCATCATTATGACCATTATTAGAAATCTTTATCAGGTAAATAACTTATCTCCATTTCATTAAGATCTTTTTCTGGGGTTTTTATCTTGTTCTTTCATTCGGAACATATTCCTCTGTTTCTTCATTTTCTTTGACTTTCTGTGTTGGTTTCTATGCATTAGATAAAACAGCCACCTCACCCAATCTTGAAAGAGTGGCTTCCTGTAGGAGATGAACTTTATCCTTCAACCCTGCCTTAGTTCTTGGTTGTCTCTCAAGCCTTTGTGATTGTCCAGGCAGCCTTCTTTGTTCTTAGTGGCCCCCAGCAGTTGAGGTTGTGCTATGACCTGTCAGTGACTCAAAGGGGAGGATCTCAGTCAGCATCTAGATGTAGGTTGATTGGAAGCCAGACCCCCAGGCAGCAGTTTTTAAAGAATGCAACTCTACCTCTTTCAGGGGAAGACGGGGAGATGGGCATTTCTTTGTGCTCTCTCTGTGCTGAGCCCTGGGGTAGGGGGGATAGCTAGTTAAAAACTGCTCCTTTGTTTGCTGTTGTTCCGTTGACCTGTGAACACAAGCGCTGCTGGCCACCAGAGCCAAGCTGTCAAGGGATGTCTCCTCTGGGCCACAGCCACAAAAGCCAGGATACCAGACGTGCACACAAGCTCCTTTCAAGGAGACACCAGAAACCTGGGGCTAGGGACTTTCCTGGCGGTCCAGTGGTTAAGACTCTGCGCTTCCAAAGAAGGGGTGTGGGTTTGATCCCTGGTTGGGGAACTAAGATCCCACACGCAGCACGGCGCGGACAAAAGATAAAAGGAAGGAAGGAAGGAAAGAAATAAAGAAATCTGGGACTAGGCAGAAGGAGAGTGCAAAGATGGCACCTGCAAGTCTCCTCCAGGCAGACTTCTCTTTTCCAAACTTACAACATTTCAGAAAAATCTTTCTCTGAATTTCCACTGTAGCCCACAGTCTCCTCTACTGCCCAGCACATAGTAAATATTCTGTGAAGGAACACTGGCAGGTGGAGAAAACCAGCTGTGCATGTTTTGTGACAGGTGCACATGTCTGTACACCTGTCAGAGCAGGTTGGCCTCTGCTCTGACAAGTCGCATCTCTATCGGCCCGTGCCCAGACTCAGCAAATGCCCTCAGAGACAAAAGCAGTCACTCATCTCTACTCACCTGGAAGAGTTCTTTCTGCTCTGGAATTTAGTTCCATTAGACTTCTTTCTATCCATAGCTTTTCAGTGTCTCTAAAAAGAGATATGATTTTGTTAGTTTATCCATTTTTTTTATAATTGTTACAGTGAATACAATGGTCTTCTGTTACCTTCTACATCCTAACCACTGATTCTAAATATTTTAAATTCCCGTTATGATTTCTTATTTCACTTATTAGTTATTTAAAAGAGATTTTAAGTTTGTACTTTCATAATTTCCAAAACTATGAAGTTTTAAAATTTATCATTTTGTTATTAACTTCTAACTTAATTGTGTGTTGATCATAGAATATGGCCCGTATCAGGGGTTGGCAAACTTTTTCTGTAAAGGGCCAGATAATAAATATTTTAGGCTTTGTGAGCCATATAGTCTGTGCCATTGTAGCACAAAAGTAGCCATGGACAATATGTGAATGAATGGGTGTGGCTGTGTTCTAATAAAACTTTATTTACAAAACCAGGTGGCAGGCTGGATTTGGCCTGCAGGCCATAGTTTGCTAACCCCTGGTTTATGTTATATTCAGAAATCTATTAAGGATTGCTTTGTATATATTTTATGTGTGCTTAAAAAGAATATATATTCTCTGATAAAGATTTATGTATATATATATATTTTTAATAAATTTATTTGATTTTTTTATTTTTTATTTTTGGTTGCGTTGGGTCTTCGTTGCTGCATGCAGGCTTCTCATTGCGGTGGCCCCTCCCGCTGCAGAGCGCGGGCTCTAGATCGCGGGCTCAGTACTTGTGACGCACGGGCTCAGTTGCTCCGTGGCACGTGGGATCCTCCCCGCCCAGGGCTCGAACTCATGTTGCCTGCACTGGCAGGCGGATTCTCAACCACTGCACCACCAGGGAAGCCCAAGAGTTATATATATTTATTAAACTTGTTAATTATGTTGTTCAAATCTTCTATATATTTGCTGATTTTTTTTGTTTGCTTGACCTAACAACAAAGAGAAATATATTTAAATTTCCTCTTAAAATGTAGATTTGTCAGATTCTTCCGGCAGGTCTAACAATTTTTTTTTTTTAAGACTTTATTTTATTTTTTTTATTAACCCATTAACTTTAATTAATTAATTTATTTATTTATTTTATTTTTGGCTGTGTTGGGTCTTCGTTTTTTCTGTGCGAGGGCTTTCTCTAGTTGTGGCGAGCGGGGGCCACTCTTCATCGCGGTGCGCGGGCCTCTCACTGTCGCGGCCTCTCTTGTTGCGGAGCACAGGCTCCAGACGCGCAGGCTCAGTAATTGTGGCTCACGGGCCCAGTTGCTCCGCGGCATGTGGGATCTTCCCAGACCAGGGCTCGAACCCGTGTCTCCTGCATTAGCAGGCAGATTCTCAACCACTGCGCCACCAGGGAAGCCCGGTCTAACAATTTTTGTTTTAACTCTCGAAAGGGCAATGTATTAGAAGTGGAAATGCCTGAGGCTAGTTAAGCCTCACCTGCTTTCCCAGCTCTTTACCCAAGCAGGGTTTATATGCTGGTTTTACTCCATGGACCCCTGTACTGGAGTCTGAGATATTCCTGCCCGTAGTGAAGGAGCAGGAAGCAATTGTCTTAGGTTATATGCAGGGAGAGGCAGGAGCAAATTTTAAATAACTCTTCTCTAATCTTCACTATTTTTCACCTATAAAAATAGACATTTCACATGGTACAGTTGATACACATGGATATGGTTGTTTTGTTTGTAGCAGTGGTAATAAAAATGAGATTCTACTCTACACATTACTCTGTATCTAGCTTTTTTGGCTTAACAATACATCGTGGATAACAATTACAATTTATGTCTTTTTTTTATAGCTCTTTATAAGCCTAAATAAAATAATAATCACCAGGTACCCCAGTGCTGATAAAAACGCAGTATGTTTTACAGTGAACTGTGGAGGGACAGGGGACAGGGCTGGGCACAAAAATAAATCTGAGGGGGCAGAGGAAAGGAGATTGACATTTCCCAGAGAAACTGACAGGTTAGCCAATGTCCCAGGTCAAATCCATCTTCTTGGAACCAACCGGCATTCCCTCTGACACCTAAAGCACTTGGCATAAAGCAGTTGCTGCTCACATGCTGGCTGCTTGGCTCATTTTTCTTAGGTATGTGTATGCTTAATCTGTGTTCTATCAGTTCTTTGAGGGTTTCATAGTTCTACTCTGCCCTCCCACTCCCCACCACTCACCCATGCCCTTTGCCTCTTGTGCCTGGTACGTAGAAGGCAGCACTTGCTGGGAAATTGGAAATCCGTCTCTCCTCTCAAAGAGGGCTAGAGCTACTTGGTCAGTCTCTGAGCCCCAGATTCTAGTCTATCTAGATTTCTGAGTCAGCTGGTGAGGCCAGCGAATGCTTCTGGGGGGAACACAGGCTGGACTGTCCTGGGATTGAAGCTTGGATCTGAATGGTCAGACAGTGTCTGGAGTTTTGCACAAAAGAGAATTGAATGTGGATCAGCTGGGAGGTTCTTGTGATAGCCCTGGTGCCCTGCGCCTCCAGGGCACTGGAACCCTGTGGGAGCACATAGCTGGCATTTTTTTGCTTGAGATTAGGAAGTCTTTTGCTTCCTCTGTGTAGAGGCTTGAATTCAATGGACTGTTGTGGTAGGATGGAGTCTTTTTTTCCGGAAAAAATGAGACAGAGATTTGCCTCCAGTTTTTACAAGGTGGTGGGCAAATGAGCTGTCTCTCTGGCGTTCAGTGGAAAGCCAGTTTAAGAGCATGTGGTCACATTTTTGTCCGACATCATCAAGAGCATAGAGAATCTGTGATTCCAGCCTCAGAAGAGGGAGCTTTTCTCTCTGATGTGATTCTCCAAAGACCATCTTTATGCAAGAAGTGTCAGAGCCCCATTTCATAGTAAGTTTCTTTTGATGTTTTATTTTGGTTGAAGATAAATTTCTTATCATCACTCAAGGACTGACATCATCTCCAGATGGTGGTGTCCAGAGAGCCTTCCCAGGCCTGGGAGGTGCTGAGTGGTGGTGGGATGACCAGGCTGAGCGGCAGGTCAGGTGTTGTATTTCTTCCTGGGCTTCAGTCTGGCTCTCCCTGGGCTAATCATCTCTCTGCCCTCTTCCTTGTGTTGCAAAGGATGTTGGGAGAGCATGAGAGTGCAAGTTCAAAAGAGAATTTAAGCTGCTCTTTCACACTCTGCCACAATTTGTTTTCTCTGGGTCTTTTGTTAGCATAGTCTTTGGAGTAGAACTTGCCTAGGGTTTTCTTAGGTTTCTCAATTTTGAGAAGAAATTGTGTAGTGCCCAACTGCAAGTAGACTGAGGAGGGTGGGCTGGGATTGGACGTGCAGAGTGGTTAAATGAATGGGTGAATGAACATACAATTGGTTGGAGGTGATGAGGAACCTCAGAATGACACAAACATACTCTGAGGCCTGTTTCTTCCAGAAACGGAGTAGATCCTGGCTGTAAAGTAGTTACATAAGCATTGATAGTTTAAATGTATAGTCCAAAAACTTCTTCCTAACCAGCCAAGTCATGAATGCACGACTTGAAATAAACCACATGCTAGAGGTGTCAATGAGTTAGGGAGCATGGGAGCCTTGGGCCAGAGTTAGGAATCAGACCCTGTAAACCTTTGTTGAACATTCTCCAGAATGTGGGCCAGTCCGCAAAGCCACCCTCCTGTCAACCAGCCCAGCTGAAGGGCACGTGTACTTGAAGTTGTTTCTATCATGTTCACTCTTGCTTTAATAAAAGCATTCATAAGTCTGGGGTCTTCTCTTATATTTCGGTCAGTCAGTGATTGTGTCTTCACTAAGAACCTTGGATAAGCATGATTATCATCCTTGGGAGGTCATGGGAAAGAAGATTTTTTTGCAAGAATCCACAGAACTAAGGCTGATGAAAGAAAGTCAGAAGGAGGCAGATTTCATCTCAGACGTGACCAGCCAACAACAGAAAAGGCTACTTAAAAGGGTGAGGTATCACCTACCCAGATCTTGTCTTGCATGGAGATAGGAATAGGATATGAGGTGCCAGGTTCTTTCCAGTTCTCCAAGATTATGCTTTTACCTCTTGGAGTCTCATACCTGGGGCAGTGAATCTCTGAATTGCTAAAATGTTGGTATTTTATCCCCCATCCTCAGCCCCATCAAGCCACTTGTCCCATTTCTCTCTACAGCTGCAGACCCCTATCAGGCCTACTCTCAGAACAGCATCTATGAATTCCTGTATGAGGACCTATCATACTTTTAGTGGGTGAATCCACTTGACTGTAGGCATCTGGAACATGGCTCTCCACTTCAGCAGGTTGCAGAATGGCCAGGAGGGCTTGTTAAACACCGATGGTTGGCTCCATCCCCAAGGTTTTCAATTCAATAGTTATGCAGCGGGGCCTGAGAATGTGCATTTTTAACAAGTTCCCAGGTAATGCCCGTACCACTGGTCCAGGGAGCAGACTTTGAGAACCACTGCCGTAGAGACCCAAGCCAGCCCACTCTCAGTAAGGCCCAAATCTGGAGGGATGGATTAGTAAGTGTTAGGGCACATCCTCCTCCTTCGTTTTTCTCTCCTGTCCTTTTATCAAGGCTCACTTCTCCCTGGCTCAGGGGCCTCAAAGGAAACTCTGACAGAGGCTGATGCATCGCAGACCCGAAGTCACTTCCCTTGGGAAGCTGTCCATGCACTTCCGGGATCAGGTGTTGTGCCTCCCCTTACTTCCTCCAGATGTGACCACGCCCGGTTCACAGTTTGTAACTATAATTCATGTGACTTCTGTTAATTTTATTTTATTTATTTATGTTTTGGCTGCACTTCACAGCTTGTGGGATCTTAGTTCCCCGACCAGGGGATTGAACCTGGGCCCTCAGCAGTGAAAGCACCGAGTCCTAACCGCTGGACTGCCAGGGAAGTCCCGACTTCTTTTTTTTATTTTTTTTATTATTTATTATTTACAACTATACTATTAAAGTATAGTTGATGTACAGTATTATATAAGTTACAGGTGTACAAAGTGTACACAGTAGTGATTCACAATTTTTAAAGGCTATACCCCACTCAGAGGAAGCCATTTTAAATCTTTTTTTTTTTTTTTTTTTTTTTTGGCCACACAGTGCAGCTTGCGAGATCTTAGTTCCCTGACCAGGGCTTGAACCCATGTCCCCTGCATTGGCAGGCGCATTCTTAACCGCTGTGCCACCAGGGAAGTCCCCCTCTTGTGACTTCTTAATTAAGCTACCTCTCCTCCAGAGACTGTAAGCTCCATGAGGGCAGGATTTAAGAACAGTAGGAAAGAGGTGGAGGGACAGTGGTAGATCACCCCCAGGACTGTGGAAGAGGGTGGAAGAACAGGGGTATTTGTCCTGAAAGAAGCTCCTAGTGATGCGAGGAGGAAGGAAGGAGGTGACCTGGGACAGTCACTAGGACTTTTGGCTCAGGTCTACCCCAGCTCAGTCTGGCACCAACACACAAGGTTTACCTTCTCTATTTTTTTCCACCAATCTGGGCACTTCATATCTCCCCAGATTTAAAAACCTGAGTTGGTGTTTGATTCCACTTATATGAGGTACCTAGAATAGTCAAATTCATAGAGTCAGAAAGTACATTGGTAGATGCTAGGGGCCAGGGGGTGTGGGGTGGGGAGGGGGGATGGGGAGTTAGTGTTTAAAGGGGACAGAGTTTCAGTTTAGGAAGGTGAAAAATTCGGGAGATGGATGATGGTGAGAGTTGCACAACAGTGTGAATGTACTTAGTGCCACTGAACTGTACAGTTAAATAGGATTAAAATAGTATGTCTTATATTATGTAACTTTTACCACGAAAAAAAAATTTAAAAAAATGAAAGAAATGGAATGAACCTTATACAAGTTTCAAAACTTACAGTTCAATTTTTGTGAACTTGTTTAACGAATACTGTATTGAATTTGGGTTAAACATATTCACATATGTGTTTCTCATGCTTAATTCTGTTATTTACAGGGTGTTTTCCTTCTACATACTTTAGACTATAAATGCTTTACTTAAATAAATAAATAAATAAAAATAAAAATCTGAGTTGGTTTTACTAATTCTGAGCTACTTGCCGGCTCTAAGCCTCAGCTACTGCACCCATAAAATGAAAAAGTAAAGCCCCAAGGTGGGAGAGATCCGAGTTCAAAACCCGGCTCTGCTTCTGCTGTGTTTCCATGAGTACCTGACTCAACCCCTCTAAGCTTCAGCTTCCCTGGGCATGAGGAAATAGTCTTCTACTTCCTGACGTTGTTGGGAAGCTTCTGGAGTCAATACACAGGAAGTCTTTAGCACAGTGCCTGGCACACGTGAGGGCTCAGTGCACACAGGTTGCCGTTGTCATCACCATCTTCACCTCCTCTTCACCATTGTCACCATTCTTGTCCCCCCCACCCAAAGCTTCTGTGCGGGCCCAGTGGGACAAAGAACTTTATAACCATAAAGCAGCCTCTGAATGACAAGGACACCAAGGGCCCCAGCCCCTGACCACGAGGCTGCAGTAACATCCCCTTCATTGGAAACAAGGCCCGAACCCTTGCTTCCACAGGATGCTGGAGCAGGCTTCACCCCTTCCAGTCCTTTGGTGACCCTTGATACTGTGACAAATGCATCTTTTGTCCCTTTCTGTTCTCAGGACTCCAACTAACCAACCAAAGAACTGTTACCCAAGAGCATTGTTCCCAAGGAAGAAAAGAGCCAAACACCCACACACACCTGCTTTGTGCCAAGAATCTACACTCGGGTTGCAAGGCAGCATATGTTGTCCTTTTGGAAAAATGAAAGTGAGACCAAGTGAAGAGCCAGTAGAGGTGTCTCAAGTCATCCCAAGGCAAGTGAGTGGGCGGCCAAACCCTGATGGTCTCACTCCTCCCCAAGCCACACCCTCCCTGACCTTTGCCTTAGGCAGCTTCCTGTCTTTCTCTGTAAAACAGGATGAATAAAGAGATACTCAAGTCTCATGATCTCAAAGGGTAGATCCTGGAGTTTAAACCCACTTACTTGACTGAAGAGGCCCAGAGAGGGACAAACACTTTGCCAGGTTACGCAGTGATTTTTAGCTGGACCCAAACTCACTTCAGTTAGGTCTTTCTGTTTGAAATAACTGGGCTAATGTTATCTACAGTGTGATTTTTTTTTTAAAGGTAAATGCTGTAGTAGTATTCACCATAGCTTAATAGACTGTAAAAGGCCTCTCTCCCCTGAGTACCATTTGCCCTTCTTACTAACCTCAGTGTCTGAGCTGATGCTCTGCTGTTGAAGAAGAGTGTAGTACAGGGGTGGAGAGTGCAGGAGCTGGAGCCAGCTGGATCTCCAATCTCAGCTCTGCTACTTACCTGCTGTGTGAAATTGGGAAGTTACTTTACCTCTTTGAGCCTCAGTTTCCTCATCTGTAAAATGGGACAATATTACTTATGATGTGTTCTAGTGAATTAATGTCTTGACTCATCTGTAGCAGTGCCTGACAAATAATATGCCCTCAATAAATGCTAGTTACAATTACCTCCAAGTGAGTTGCTTAAGGGAAAGATGGGAAGTCAGTTGATTAGGGGGTTCCTGCTCTCTGATAAAGAGCCGAAAACGATTCAAAGAAAGCATAGCTGGAAACCAACAGCCATTGGTAGATGCAAGTGAACAGTGGATTTTTCTGTTATTAAAATGCTGGGATATCAGGACCCCTACATTCAGTTAAATGACACAAGAAATGAAGCTTTTTTTTTATTGAAGTATAGTTGATTTATAATGTTGTGAAGCATCTGTTTTGAAATTGTGTTGTGATGGTGCCTTTGCCAGCTTTTTTGGGAAGGGCAATATTCAGTTTACACAGATGCTTTAAATTCTGAGGAGGGAGTTGTAGGGAGATCTGTGTGAGTCCCAGAGAGAGGATCGATGGGCCCCCTGGGGAATTGAGTGATAGAAGAATGCTGGCTTCCAGCAGGAAGGAGGGTGTGCATGCAGAAGGAACCACGGCGGTGGGCCAGTGGAAATGACACCAATTTCTACATGAACTCTGGGCCAAGGCGTCTTTTGACAAAAAGCAACGCTACTTTGAATGACCTTCAAACTGAGTGCCCTGGGCCAGTCCCTAGGGTTTCTTTTCCCCCTCACTCCTGTCTCCTGGGTAACAGCAGATAGGAAGCCAGTGAAGAAGAGGATGAGAGCATAATCTTCTCTGTCATACGACAGACCCATGGGGTCTTTAAGAAAGAAATACCAATGGGAAAGATGTAAGTTTATTCTCTGTTAAGTTGCTTTGGTGATCCAGGGCAGTGTTTGAACTAGACTTGGGAAGCTGCCCTGGTATCAGAAAGTGTGCATGTGGAATTTGTTGATGAGCAGCTTTGAATGCTAGTGGGCAGCTCAGCTCCTGCAGGCTCTCCTTGTAGAGGGCCTGGAGCTGGGGAGTGTGTGATTCACCCCACCCCAGCATTCAGGATGTTGAGGCGCGAGGAGGGGTGGATGACATGACAGACTCTGGAGGAGAGGCAGCTCGTGGAGTGGGAAGAGGGCTCTGGAGTCTGTGAGAGCTGCACCCATGCTTGTTTTCCCATGTCCTGCTGTGTGACCTTGAGCAAGTTACAGCACCCCTCTGAATGTCAGCATCTTCATTTATAACTTAGGATCATATTATCCCCCTTGTAATGGTGTTACCAGGATCAAGTGAGAAAATGTATAAGTGCAAAAGCAACTCTTTCTTCTTATGGCATTATCAGTGATTATTGTGCAACAAAGTTTCTTTATGGCCAGCTGCCATTCAGGTCGTGCTAATAGCTCCCTTGAGGGATCCAAGTAGCTGTATGTGATCTTCACAATGACCCACTGAGGTAGACAGGAGAGCAGTTGCTACCAGGTGACACTCTGAGGCTTGGAGGGGTGAAGCATTTTCCCTGAGACCATTTAGGTAACAGGTGGTGGACCCAGGACTAGAGCGAGCCGGCTCTCTGACTCTTAACTTAGGACTCTTCTATGACAGCCTGCTCCTGGAGGGCTCAGTCACCTATTGCTGCGTTAAAAAACCACCCCCGTACTTTGTGGCTTAAAACAATAAGCTCATGATTCTCTGCTACAGCAATTTGAGCTGGGCTCAGCTGGGTGGTTGTAAAGGAAGACGTTTCACCTGTGTCTCTCCTTCTCCCTACTCACACTGAACACTTCTGGTCACCAAATGGATGGGGTTTCTTTCCCAAACCAAGCAATTCTGTGACACCAGAATTATAGAATGTCCTCTAATTTAACTCAATTCTGACACCATCTACCGACCCCACAGGTTAAAGGCTCAGTCCCACAAGACTGTCTCCCCACCTCCACTTCAATGCCAGTCACAAATCCAGGTTGTCACCTGTGCTTCTGACCAGTTGACTGTAGATCAGAGTTTCCCACAACCCCCTCCTCAAGTTTGATTAATTTGCTAGAGCAGCTCACAGAACTCAGGGAAACAGTTTACTTACTAGACTACCAGTTTGTTATAAAAGGATATAACTCAGGAACAACCAAACGGGAAAGATTCATAGGGCAAGGTATGTGGGAAGGGGCATGGAGTTTCCATGCCCTCTCTGGGTGCACCTCCCTCCCAGCACCTCCATATATTCATCAACCTGGAAGCTTCTGAACCCCATCCTTTCGGGTGTTCAAGGAGGCTTCAATACATAGGCATGATTGATTAAATCCCTGGCCGTTGCTGATTAATTTGTCCTCTAGCCCCTGTCCTTTCCCCATAGGTGGGCTGAGGGTGGGGCGGAGAGGGGGCTGAAATTCCAACCTTCAAATCACAGGATTGGTTCCCCTGGCAACCAGCCCCATCCTCATTAACATAAACTCAGGTGCGGTTGAAAGAGGCTTGTTATGAATAACAAGACACTCCCCTTTACCGCTTGAGCTGTTTCAGGAATTGGAGCTGTTTGAGGACAAAAGACCAAATACTATAACCAAAGATTCTCCCATAATTTTTTATCACTTAGGAAGTTACAAGGGCTTTAGGAGCTATGTGCCAGGAACAGGGTTGAAGACCAAATATATATTTCTTATTGTAAATCACAGTATCACAATGGTTCTGCAGATCTGAGGCAGATGTGACTGGTCTTGGTCGGGCTCGCTCCTGTGTGTCAGTCAACTCCCTGATTGGCTGGGGGCTGGCCTCAGATACCCACCTGGGATGACTGTTTCTGCCCCATTGTAGCCTCTCATCATCCAGTAGGCCAGCAGGGACTTCTTCCCATGACAGCAGTGGCAGGGCTCCCAAGAGCAACAAGAGAGAGTAAGTCCCTCATGTGTAGGCACTTTTCAAGTTTTTTCCTGTGGCACAGTTGCTATTGGCCAGTCGGCCAAAGCAAGTCATTTGCCAAGCCTGGGTCTTTGTGGATGGGAACTACCCAAGGGCCCGGCTACAGAGAGACCTATCCATGGTTGCAACAATCTACCATGTGTACAGTGTGTACAGTGATGGGGGGAGAAGGTGAGTGCCAGGGCTCCAGTCTTTATCCAACCTAGGGTTCTGTGCCATGGGCCAGAGGTTGGTGTTCTTACTCTGAGAAGTCTTCTTGGATTTCTAAATATATATCGTTCAAAATATAGTTCCCCACTCTTCTCCTGTCACAATGCACTATAATTGCTCTTTAATTGTTATAAGCTCTGCAAGGGCAGGGACCGTGTCCCTCTTTTCCACTACAGTGCTCCTAATATCTAGTACAAAGAAATACTTGGTGAATGGACATTTGTATAAATTCTCTTTTGAGAATTACAGAGAGGTGTTTTCTCATGCTTCATAATGGGGCTATATCTGGCAGCTTGATATCCTGACCCAGGCTTCTTGGGGTTAGAATGATCTCTGGCCCACTGTGAGTTGGTAAGTGCAGATAAAACAAAACATTAATAATAATAATGGCCATTGATTTATATTTAGTACTGATAGTTGTCGCTTATTAAGTACTTACTGTTATGCCAGGCTCTCTGCATTACTTAATCTGCAGTGCCCGTCAGGAGAGTTCTAGACTCTACTAGATCTCCAGATTTAATGATTGCCACAGGCCACACTCGGCCCCATTCTGCGTGCAAGGCTGTAAGACAGGAACCACAGCTTGCCGGCAGGGCAAGGCGGAGCACTTCTTTTCTGAGGGAGTCCGTGTAGCAGTCCACAGACAGGAGGAGACAAGATCTCACTGGGCAGGTGCAGGATTCCTCTCTACTTAAAAGCCTCCTGCCCCACAGGAACCAAATTCTCTTGTAGCAGCTCCATAGGGACATCTTCCAGAGTCCCTGCAGGGGACAAGACAAGAGTCACCTCTCTCAGGAAGCCCAAAGCTATGGCATTCCATCTAGTATTTATAGTTCTTCCAACCCAGAAGCAATCTACCAACTAGGGGTCATCTTTACCCTAGGAGACGTTGCTCAGAAATATATTTGACATACTACCCTTACCAGGTAAGCAGGGGAACAGAGCTAAAGCACTAACCTAAGGCCACATTCTAATGCAAAAGGGGGAGTTCCCTGGTGGTCTAGTGGTTAGGATTCCGGGCTTTCACTGCTGTGGCCAGGATTCAGTCCCTGGTGAGAGAACTGAGATCCTGCAAGCCGTGCCGTGCAGCCAAAAAGAAAAAAAAGTAGAAAAGGGTTATTAATTTTCGCCTATTATTACCCCTGCTTTACAGACAAGGAAACTTAGAGAAGTTCAGTAAGTGGCAGAGCAAGGATTGAGCCCAGGTCTCAGGCTGCATTGCTATTTTAACTGTTAGCCTATCTAGCATAATTAGGAGGAGAACGTCGTTTTATAAAAACAAAGTTAAATCATAATTTACAAAGCAAAATCTTTGTTATGCTTAGATCATGTTCTGCTTTGGACTGTGCCAGTGACTGGAATTTCATTAGCATTGGGTTGATGGAGCCTGTTACCTCCTGTCAGTGTCGGTGGAGCAAACTAATAGAGGAGCTGGGGATAAAACCAAGCAGGCTTTACACTCCCAGCCAGGTCCCTCCAAACCTTTTTTGGTCATGCACTCTATCAGTAAAATATTTTTGTAGACACATTCCCAAATGCATGTGTTTTAATTATTTTGAGATTATATACATGTATGATTCCATATATGTGGAATGTTCAGAATAGACAAATCCCTATATAAAGAAGAAAGTAGATTAGTGGTTGCCAGGGGCTGGGGGTGAGGAGTGAGTGGGGAGGGACTGCTGGTGGGTACAGGATTTCTTTCTTTTTTTTTTTTTTTGGCCATGCCACTCAGCTTGTGGGATCTTAGTTCCCTGACCAGGGATCGAACCCTCGCCCACTGCAGTGGAAGAGACGAGTCCTAACCACTGGACCGCCAGGGAATTCCCTACAGGGTTTCTTTTGGGGTTGATGAAAATGTCCTGGAATTAGATAGTGGTGATGTTTGCACAACCTTATGAATACACTGAAAGCACCGAATTATATACATACTTTGAAATGTGAATCTTTTGGTATGTGAATTATAGCTCAATTTTTTAAAAATTATATACATTTAGTAATGTACTAAAAGAATATACACACTATAAAGAATAGTCTAAAAAAGTTATAGAGTGAGATTTAAAAAGTTGTAAATAAAAGTTCTGATAGTGTCTTCCCTCACCCCAACAAACTGCCTTGTGCTCTCCCTGTGGAGTCACTGCTCTAAACCACCTCTGAACAGGCTGTGCCTCCAATTATGAGCCACTTATGCTCTCAGTAAAAGCCCTTTTGCTTTCACAACTGTTTTGAATTTCAGTACATTTGCTAATCAACCAACAAGAATGATGGTTAACTAACATATTTTGAATACGTGCTAGATGCCAAGCACTATTCTAAGTGCTCTGTTTATGTACACACACCTCATTCCTATGTGGCTCTGTTACTACAGTTATTATCCCCATTTTACAGTTGAGGAAACTGAGGTTCAGATAGGCTAAGTAACTTTTCCAGAGTCAAGGCTATTATGTGGCTGAGTAGGGCTCCATACCAAGCAGCATGACCTCAAGGCTGTGTTCAACACCTACTATGTGCCTAGAACTGGGGACCCACAAAGTCCCTGCACCCTGGGAACTTATCCTCTGATGGGAGAGGGTGGCGATTATCAAGTAAATATCAGACAAGTACTGATATTTCTAAGTTCTCTGAAGGATATACCACAGCCAAGTTCTGTGTCTTTTCTCATCCAGAAATTCTCGGGATGAAGGAATTAAGTATGAACTTAAAATCAGATTTTGTTTAGGTAAACAAATAACAAAGCAGCCTCACAAATTTTGTTTATGCCTCTGAGCTGGGCCACGGAGGCTTTGGGGTGTCAATGGTGCCAGGTATCCTGCCAAGACCAATTCTGGCAGAATTCACAAACTTTGAATCGTTGGGATTCAGTGGCTGGATGCCCAGCTTACGCCAATGTTTAGAAGTTTGGACTCTTGGCTTACCCTCTGAGAACTGAAAAAGCCTCAAATAGTAGGGAGGCTTTTGGATTTGCTGCAGCACACTAATTGTTAGGCAAATCACACAATATTGTAAGCTGTTCATGATATGTAGAGACAATAAAATTGCTATGAATTTTGAGTTAGGCTATTTGACATTTATTGAATAAGGATTCTTGAATTAGCCTTTCTGTATATGAATTATAAAATCTCTACCCAGTGTAACTAATAAAAAATGATGAGATCTTGATTAATTTGACATGAAAAGATTTTCATAATATATTATTCCTTGGAAAAAAGTAGTTTTTAAAAGTATATTGTAGACAGTGTGTGTAATATGCTATCACACACAAGAGGGGGACAGTATATATTAAGATTTGCTTGTATAGGCACAAAATATGCCTGGAAAGATATACCACAAACATACCATTGATTGCCCAGCGAGGGCAACTGGGAGGCTTGGGAACAAAGGTTCAAGGAGGACTTTTCACTATGTGGCTTTTTGCACCTTTTGAATATTAGAGTGAATGTATTTTTTCCAAAATAAAAGAAGAAAAAAAGTATATTATAGCATGGTTCCATTTTTGGAACCATGTTGTTATTGGTATGTAGTCATCTGGAAATATACGGAAAGGATATGTACCAAAATATTAATAGAGCTTGTTTCTACAGGAATAAAGGTGATTTAAAATTTTAAACTACTTGCCTATATTTTCTGGCTTTTTTGTGATGAGTGTGCATTGCTTTTTTTCTAAAATGTATTTATTTTATTTATTTTATTTTTGGCTGTGTTGGGTCTTCGTGGCTGTGCGCAGGCTTTCTGTAGTTGCAACGAGCTGGGGCTACTCTTCGTTGCGGTGCGCGGGCTTCTCATTGTGGTGGCTTCTCTTGTTGTGGAGCATGTGCTCTAGGCGTGCGGGCTTCAGTAGTTGTGGCTCGCGGGCTCTAGAGCGCAGGCTCAGTAGTTGTGGCTCGCAGGCTCTAGAGCGCAGGCTCAGTAGTTGTGGCGCACGGGCTTAGTTGCTCTGCGGCATGTGGGATCGTCCTGGACCAGGGCTCGAACGCTTGTCCCCTGCACTGGCAGGTGGATTCTTAACCACTGCACCACCAGGGAAGCCCAGAAAATTACTTTTTTACCCAGAGATACTCCCTACCGTGTTTAAATTAGACAGGGGAAAAGAGCGACACCGTGATGACAATCACACCTCTGAAACGCTGGCCTTTGGAAGTTGTCTTGGCTAATTTCCATTCCTGCGTGATTTCCTCCCCAGAGCAGCACCCAATTCCAGACCTCTGTGTAAGCAGAGGAGGCTGTAGTTGGGATGAGGCACCACCTGCAGACTAGGTTCCCGGGAATTTCTTCTGGGATGATATCCCGCCAGAAACCTTATGACAGTTTACTTGGGATTACAGACCCTTTTGGAAATAGGGGCCTGCACTCTGCCCCTGGGCCTCAGTATCTGGTGTTTAGCTCCCAGCTGGGGAACAGGAGCGAGGCTGGTGCACCCCCGACACTGCCTCCTTTGGGCTTTGCTTTTCTCCAGGCATCACAGCCCCTGCTGCTGAGAGCGGAAGAGAAGAAAGGACCTAGGCACAGCAGGTGTCCTCCCCACCATGGGGCAGACCTGCCAGCGAGAATGGGTAAGATCTCCTCTAGCTTTTCTCTAACTTCACGTGGTCACAGGCACCCCTGCCCGCTCAGCCCACTCCCTCTGGCAGGTGTTACATTAGGGTCCATTTTATAGGAGGGAAGCCCCAGACCAAGAGCACTGCAGGGACCTGTTATGGAACAAGTCAGGAGCCCCTCAGATCCTGCCTCTAATTCTCTTTGCAGTTTAATTTTCACCAGGGCCAGAAAGGTCCTGACCAAGGGGAGCCCAGAGGATCATTCATGTAACCCCTCCACTTATTTGCTTCTTAGACAGTCATGCTGCAAAGTCACAAATGTGTGATGAAAACAAGAGTGTGGATTTTTCTAAGAGAAACCTTCCTTGGCTGGATTCTCCGTTGCCATGTAAAAGCTGAAGCCCATTCTTACCTCTTACAGAGAGCTTTGCTTCTCCTCTGGATGTTGAAACACACCCTGGAAAACGTTTACAGGACAAATTATGTTCTGAGTGGCTGGCTCATTTTAAATTAACCTGTGCTGCAGAATGCCCCTGTGGGCAAGAACTACAATTGCTCCCTTTTTAAGTTAGGGAAATAGAGGCACAGTGGTGTTTAAGCCCAAGGGACAAACGCAAGGCTAGCGCCCTGGGGACAGAACTCTCTCACAGCAGGGTCTCAGTCACTGCTGTGGCCCAGCCTGTTTGCTTTGTGAAGACTTTCCCCAGGTCAGTGCTTGGATGTCAAATTAGTTCCCAAATAGCATCTGAAAGTGGGGAGGAAGTGCTAGCTCGGGAGGGAGCCGCTTTGGCCTCCAAGTGAGAAGCTTGCGCACACAGCAGGTGGGGTGGGGTGGGGGGACTTTCCCTCAGTCCTGCAGGACTGGTTTAAAATGCCCCCTTCATCATCTCTGAGAAGGGCTTTGCAAAGTGTAGCCCAGACACATCCTTCCTACCTTGCATGGCATTGAGAGAATTGGACTCGATCCCATTTCTAACCCCCAAGTGGAAGCTCAGTCTCAAGAATCCAAGGCACCTGTTTGTTATAGTGGGGAGACTCTCTGTGGGTCCCGGGCCTCCGATGTCTCTTCCTTCTCTTCTTCTCCTTTACTCCACAACCAGAGAGAGACAAGTTTTGCCCGCTCTGGGGAAGGAGGAGCACTTCCACACCAGGAGGTTCGTCTGGGATGTCATTGCCACATCTCCTGGTCCCCACTGTCCCCTTCCTGTGCCCCTGCTTGGCTTTGCCAGCCCCAGGCAGAATGCCACCGAGCCTTTAAAGCAGGCCAGGCCAGCCTTGGAGAGGTGGCACAAAGCAGCCAGTGTCAGAGGCGCCACGTGGCAGTCAGCAGGCTCGGGCACTGGCACTTGGAGTTCAGGGTCAATCTGTGGGTCTAGGGCTGGTCCTCCATGGTACTTGGGGGTCCAGAGAGAGGAACACGGGCTCTGGGGTCTCAGACACAAGCTGAAAACCTATGAGTTGGAGCTTGGTTTGACCCCTCAAGCAGGCCGGTATAAGTTGGCGTTGTTGCCCTGTGCCTCCGTATAAATCCATGATCTTTTCTGCAGCTGCTGCCATTTCAGGAGCAGTACCCCGTGCCAGCCACTTCACTTTACATGGTCTCCTAATTTTCACAAAGGCCCAACAAAGTAGGTATCGTTCCCATTTTACAGATGGGGAAACTGAGGCTTAAATTACTTGCCTAATTTTGCACAGCTGGTCAGTGGCAGATCCAGGACATAAACTCTGGTCTCTCTGACTCCAAGCCTGTACTCTTTCTATCTCCACATCATACTCAAGGCTCAGGGTGAGGCCTGCCGCTCAGACCATAACTTCCTTAGGACAGTTATATTTCAAGTTGTTCCAAGCTTAGAAATGTTGTGCTTTGAATATTGAATTCCCACTCTTAATCTAAGGAAGGGCTAGAAATTATATGGTCCATTCAGTTTCTTTCTCCTTGGCTCCCTGGCTATTCCAAGCCCCAGACAGTATTTTTCACTGTCTCCTTACTCTTGATTCTAGGCCTGTAAGTATCTGCAAGGCTTCATGAGAGCCCTTTCAGCAGGAAGTTTGCTCTCGTGGGGTATCAGTATAAAGCCTAGACTGTTTGGACCTTGGGCATATGGAAAATTTGCCTGGATTGTCCTGGTCATTTTATGCCTTTTCTTGCTTTCCTAGCTTCCCTAGGGTCATGATTTCTATGGGGCTTCTTTGATTTGGGGCCCGCTTAGAAGAGGGCATGGCTTTTCAGTTCATGAGCAGCAAACGTTTACTGAGCACCTGTTCTATGCGAGGCAGGACAAGAAGTGCTGAAAAGATAGGGGCTGCCCTTCAGGGAGGATGCGTGGTTTACCGCTGGTTTTCACAGGGACTGGTTGCATGTCTGTGAGCTGCTATGCAACCTTCTAGAAACCTCAGTCTCCTTCCTTGTAAAGTGGAATTTCCTCTTGTGCTCCATCACTCTGGTTTCCACTCCTTCTCACCCACTGAGAGTGGTTTTGTAAGAGTCCCAAGAACAGCAAGAGAGGGCAAGCCCCAGCACAAGGAATTTTTCAAGCCTCCGCTTTCATCCTGTTGCTGTTGTGCTACTGGCCAAAGCGAGTCACACAGCCAATCCCAGAGTCACTGTGGGAGGAGACAACATG
Organism: Eschrichtius robustus; assembly: GCF_028021215.1. Taxonomy (NCBI): domain Eukaryota; kingdom Metazoa; phylum Chordata; class Mammalia; order Artiodactyla; family Eschrichtiidae; genus Eschrichtius; species Eschrichtius robustus. The sequence continues at coordinate 74,663,340 of NC_090830.1, forward strand.
AGAGCATAGATACAGAGAGGTGAACTGTTGTGGGTGTTTTTTGCAAATAATTTACTATATCCTCCTTATCCCTTCAGCTGCCATCGTGAAGAAATCCTCATGGGCCTGTCTCTTGATTGGCAGCAGCTCTCCAAATCTGTGAGGCAGGGGAGGTTGTAAAAAGGTTATGGAAGGGCGGGGTGCTAACTCACCAAGGATGCTCATCAAGCATCAAGCAACTCATCCAGCTGGTCACTGCTTGTTGCCCACATTCCCTCCACGTTCATCTGGGAAGCATCTCACCCTGCAAGTTTGGGGACACGGTGGGGCGGGGCCAGAGGTCCAGCAGAGACAGACCCCTGTGTTCCCATAGCTCCCCTACACGCCCCTCTAGCAGTTCAGCCAGCTGTGCTTTTATTATTGATGAGCACATGCATCTTCTCTAGAGGACTGTGGGTTCCCTGAGGTCAGGGCCACAGTGGTTTTTCAGTCTTTGAATCTCTGCCTCCTAGCACAGTGCCTGGCACATATGTAAGTACCTAACTAATAAACGCTGATGTGAATAGATCTGTGAATCGAAGATTTCTGAGCTCTGCTGCATTTCATCCAGAGAATCATTTATCATTGTAGACTTTGCTTAGGCATTTCAATGTTAATTGTAACTACTTTTGCTTTCTGAGCGTGGTTGGTTAATTATAAGCACCAATATGCTGTGAATGCAAGTTGCATGCCTTTATAACACCTTATCTTGTCCTTTCTTGAAGGGTACAGCAACTGAAAGTCCAATTCAGCCCCCGCTCACTCAAAGTAAGGTAAGAAACCTAAATGTTCTTTCCATTTTCTTCTGTAACGTTTTCTGTAAGAGAAACATATTGTACGGCACTTCTCTTTGGGAATTCTGATCATGGTTTTAGTGAGCAGCCCTGCAATAGATTCTGGGGTGAGGAAGAGCACTTACCTCTAGCTGCTCCCGCTGGGCCCAGCCCACTGCCACAGGACAGGGGCTTTCTGAGGGACCTTTGTTACTAGGCTCCCTTCTTAGCCCTTTCTTAGAAGCAAAATGCTAAGCATCAGAACTACACACAGGGCTCTCCAGCCTTGGAGCTGCGTGGCACACCGACTGTGGGAGAGACTCTGGGGGAGGGACTGGAAAGGTCTCTCCCCTCTCTTGTCTGTTCCAATGTGCAGGATCAGGCATGCCAGGAAACTGGCGCCCATCCCTTCTGCACCAGAGCATGGACACGTTTCAGATTTTCCCTACTGGCATTTCCCTTATGGTTCCAAAATAGAATTTTCTGTGCCATTTGTGGTGGCCTTCCCAACCCTCCCTCCCATTCCTCAAGCTGGCACTTTACAGTGTCTTTAAAATTCAACAGGGAGTTTCCTGGTGGCCTAGTGGTTAGGATTCTGGGCTTTCAGTGCTGTGGCCTGGGTTCAATCCCTGGTCAGGGAACTGAGATCCTGCAAGCCATGCCGGCATGGCCAAAAAAAAAAAAAATTGCAACAGAGTATATCTGAGGTGGATTGCTTCGTGCAAAGGCGGTCAGTGGAGTCTTTTTTTTTTTTTAATTAATGAATTTATTTATTTATTTTGGCTGCGTTGGGTCTTTGTTGCTGCGCACGGGCTTTTTCTAGTTGCGGTGAGTAGGGGCTACTCTTCGTTGCGGTGCTCAGGCTTCTCATTGTGGTGGCTTCTATTGTTGCGGAGCACGGGCTCTAGTGCACGGGCTTCGGTAGTTGCAGCATGAGGGCTCAGTAGTTGTGGCAAAACATCTGTAATAATAAGGAAGTTGAAGAACTCATATTTCCTATTTCCAAAGCTTATAAAGACAGTGTGGTACTGGCATAAGGATAGACATATAAATCAATGGAATAGAATTGAATGTCCAGAAATAAACCCTTACAACTTTACAATCATTTGATTTTTTTTTTTTAAAATATACATTTATTTATTTATTTTTGGCTGTGTTGGGTCTTCGTTGCTCCATGTGGGCTTTCTCTAGTTGCGGTGATCAGGGGCTACTCTGTTGCTGTGCGCGGGCTTCTCATTGCGGTGGCTTCTCTTGTTGTGGAGCACGGGCTCTAGGCATGCGGGCTTCAGGAGTTGTGGTTGTGGCTCATGGGCTCTAGAGCGCAGGCTCAGTAGTTGTGGCACACGGGCTTCGTTGCTCCGCGGCATGTGGGATCTTCCCGAACCAGGGATCGAACCCGTGTACCCTGCATTGGCAGGCGGATTCTTAACCATTGCACCACCAGGGAAGTCCCAATCATTTGATTTTTGACAGGGATATCAAAACAGTTCAATGGAGTAAGAATAGTCTCTTCAACAAATGGTGCTGGGACAATCAGGTGTCCACATGCAAAAGAATGAAGTTGAACCCCTACTTCATACCATATGCAAAAATTAATTCAAAATGGATCAAAGACCTAAATGCAATAGCTAAAATTATAAAACTCTTATAAGAAAACATAGGTATGAATCTTTGTGACCTTGGATTTGGCAGTGTTTTCTTAATACAACACCTGTTATGGACTGTATCCCCCCAAAATTCATATGTTGAAGTCTTAGCCTCAGAATGTGATCATATTTGGAGATAGGGTCTTCAAAGAGGTAATTAAACTAAAATGAGGTCTTTAGGGTGGACTCTAATCCACTCTGCCTGGTATTTCCATGAAGAGGAAATTTGGATACACGAGACATCAGGGATGCGTGCACACAGAGAGAAGAACATGTCAGGAAGGCAGTCATCTGCAAGTCAAGGAGAGAGGCCTCGGAAGAAACCAAACCTGCCAACACCATGATCTTGGACTTCTAGCCTCCAGAATTGTGAGAAAGTAAATTTCTGTTGCTTAAGCCATCCAGTCTGTGGTATTTTGTTATGGCAGCCCTAGCAAACTTATACAGTACCAAAAGAATCCCCAAAGTGGAAACAACCAACTGTCTATTAACTGATGAGTGGATAAACCAACTGTGATATATCCACACAACAGAATATTATTCAGACATAAAAAAGACTGAAGTTCAGATATGCACTACAACATGAATGAACCTTAAAAACATTATGTTAAATAAAAGAAGCCAGTCACCAAAGACTGTATGATGCCATTTATGCGAAATGTCCAGAATAGGCAAATCTGTAGAGACAGAAAGCAGATCAGTGGTTGCCCAGGGCTAGGGAGCATGGGAGTTTGGGTGGGAAGTGACAGTTAATGGATATGGGTTTCTTTTGGGGATGATGAAAATATTCTAAAATTGATTGTGGTAAGGATCTCACAACTCTGCAATTGTATTAAAAATCATTGAATTTTTACACTTTAAATGGGTGAATTATATGGTAGTGAATTATACTCAATAAAATTGTTACCCCAGAAAAGCATTCCTTTTTTATAGCTGAGAAGTATGACATATGGATGTACTACAATTTGTTTAACCACTCACTTGCTCAGGGACATTTGGGTTGCTTCTAGTTTTGGCTGTTACTAATAAAGTGCTATGAATATTTGTGTACGAATCTTTGTAGGGACACATGCCTTAATTTTTCTTGGGTAAATACCCAGGAATGGAATTGCTGGGTCATGGGGTCGGTGTACATTGTACTTTATTAGAAACAGCCAAACAGTTCCAAAGTAGTTGTACCATTTTACACTCCCATCTGTCTCATCCATTTTCATGTCAAACATAGACATTTAGGTATGTTTTATAACATACCTAACGAATTAGTACAGTAGTATGCACTGATAGTTGTAAATTAATATACATATCGAGATATATGATCAAAACATTTTTACTACAGGGGTTTCTGAACAGACAAGTTCTGTAGCCTGGGACTAAGAGAGAGTAGATATTGTGCTAAAGGCATTATATTCGTTTCCTAGGGCCACAAGAACAAACTACCACAAACTTGGTGGCTTAAAATAACAGAAATGTATTGTCTCACAGTTCTGGAGGCCAGAAGACCAAAATCAAGGTGCCAGCAGGGCTGTGCTCCCACCACAGGCTCTAGGGCACTTCTTCCACATCTGGGGGCTCCAGGCATTCCTTGGCTTATCTTCACATGGCATCTGCCTCTGCCTTCACATGACAATTTCTTTTTTCCTCCCTGTGTCTTCTCTTCTGCCTCTTAATCAGGACAGTCGTTGGATTTAGGGCCCACCAGTAATCCAGGATGATCTTGAGATCCTTAACTTAATTACGCATGCAAAGACTCTTTTTCCAAATAAGGTCACATTCACAGGTTGTGAGGGTTAGGACATATCTTTTGGGGGGGGGGGTGCCCTTCAACCCACTACAGTCCTGTTGTAGCAGAACGAATCAGAAGGAGAAGATGGATTCAAGAGAGTTCGTAGGTTTGATTTGTGTTGTGTTTGTTCTCAAGACACAAGTATAAGTAGACTTGATGGGGTTTGGTGACAGATCAGATTAGACTAGAAGGGGTTTGGGAGGGGAAAGAACTCACGGATGGTATTCAGGTTTCCAGCTTGGGTGGCAGGGAGATGGTTCTGCCTGGAACACTCTTTTCCCAAGAGAGAAGAGGAAGCACAGGCATGGCGTACTCCCTCATTTTATTCTGGTCTCTGCTCAAATGTCACATCCTCAGAGAAGCCTCCCTTATCCATCCTATCTAAAGTGATACTCACATTCTCTGTTGTTCTCTATTGTAATTTAAATTTTCTCTCTCAAGTTCTAAAAGTCTGGAGGTAGTCAGTGTGGGGATGATATGGGGCACCTTGGTGACAGGGACACAAGCTCTTTCTATTTTATTTTGTTGCTTTGTTTTGTATGGCTGCCATTCCCAAGGTTATCTCGTAATCCAAGGTGGTTCCTGGATCTCCAGCCTGTCTGTCTGTACTTCAGCCAGCAAGAGGGAAGAAGGAGGGATGGCAGAGGGAAAGCTGCACAATCTTAGGAATGGCTCTTGGAAGCTCCCATGAGACCTCACTTTCCTCTTGTTACATCCTCCCTCCTGATGCACAGCAAAGCCAGTCTACTGACACCGGGTGGCAGTGAATGAAGTACAGCGTGTACAGCATTTACTGCAGGGCACCAAGGGGCAGCTCGTGCTTGAAAGACTTTCAGGCAAGGGTTTTTTGAAGGGAGCATTAGGGGTGAGGGTTGCAGGGTGTGTGATCAGTTAGCAGACATTCTTCTGATTGGTTGGTGGTGAAGTAACAGGGGGATGTTTCAGGAATCTTATTCATCAGCCTTCTGGTTCCAACCAGTCTGGGGTCTATGTGCTTGTGGTCAGCAAGTCACCACCCTCCACTGAGTGGGGGTCTTAATTTCTGCAGAACCACTCAAAGATATGCTTCAGATGCTATCTGTATCCCTTCAGGAGGAACTAGGAGGCCTGTGACTATTGTCCTAATTATTAACTGCTCTTTGGAAATCAGGGAAGGCCAAACAAGAAGGGGGTGAGGGAGCATGGAGGGGCTTGTACCTGGGAAGACCCTGCAGGGGCCTGCTCAGTTTCAGTCCCCCCTTTTCTTTGATATTCCTCAGTCCTGAGGGGAACAGGGGCAGGACAAGAAAGGGGATAAAGTTTTGGATAGAGAGGTTAATCATAAACTCGGCAGGGGAACTCAGTTTTAGGGGAACTCGGCTTTACTCTCTGGCCAGAACTTGGTCCCCTGGCCACATCTAGTTGCAGGGTGGCTAGCCTTTATTCTGGGGCGCAGGGCCAGGGCACCTAAACATTAGAGCATTTGTTAGGACACAGGGGAAATGGAAATTGTAGGATGCAGCTGTGTCACATACACTCTGCTTTATTTTTCCTCCTAGCGCCTGACATAAGGTACATTTAATTTGTGATTTGTTTACTGTCTGTCTCTGTCCACGGAATGTGGGCAGAGACTCTGTTTTGCTCACCTGCACATTTCTAGTGAACTAGGAAGTGCAGGGCACCTTAAGTGCTTCAGAAATATCTGTTGAGTGAATAAATGACAAGGGGAGGAATCGAGAAGAAAGGAAATGTAACAAGAAGAAATAACTGTGATGGGAGACAAATTGAGTTTCAGGTGCCCATGGGATCTAGGAGTTGATATTTACAGGCAGTTGGAAATATGGGTCTGGAGCTCAGGAGAGAGGTGGAGGCCGCAACTCTTGACAAAAGTGATTCTTTGGGTAGGGCACGTTGGGATGGACCCGCAGAAGACTGAGAGAGGAGGGAATACTCAGTCAGCTCAGCTGAATCCACCAAACTAGACGTTCCCCCCTTCCCCACCCCTGCACTGGGAGGGGCAACTGCTTCCACACCTCCCTTATAGGCCCCTCTGTCACGGGATCAGCCTCACCACTTGGTTTGAGAATGCCCTTTGTAAGAGTGAAACCGCTTGGAGGCGATTCTGGGCGCTCCAAGGAGCTCCAGTCCTTTACGTCTCAGCATAGAAAGAATTCAGCGAGAGGCAAAGTGATAGATAAGAGGTGATTTATCAGAATAGGATGCTTGTGAGGCTTACAAGCAGGTGGACGAGAGGGTGCCACACCCTGAGAACTTACTGGGCTACAGGTTTTTTTAAATAATTAATTAATTAATTTATTTATTTATTTATTTTTGGCTGCCTTGGGTCTTCGTTGCTGCGTGTGGGCTTTCTCTAGTTGAGGCGAGCGGGGTCTACTCTTCCTTGCGGTGCGCGGGCTTCTCATTGCGGTTGCTTCTCTTGTTGTGGAGCACAGGCTCTAGGTGCACGGGCTTCAGTAGTTGTGGCATGTGGGCTCAGTAGTTGTGGCTCACAGGCTGTAGAGCGCAGGCTTAGAAGTTGTGGTGCATGGGCTTTGTTGCTCCGCGGCATGTGGGATCTTCCTGGACCAGGGCTTGAACCCGTGTCTCCTGTATTGGCAGGCGGATTCTTAACCACTGCACCACCAGGGAAGTCCCTGGGCTACAGTTTTCTAATCAAAGGAAAAGTGGGGATGGGGAGAAGATCCCCTTCTTCCTCATTCGTTAGTAGACGTCATGCTTCCATCATCAGCTCCTCCTCCAGGTTGGGTGGGGGAGTTTTCTTGTCCCTACGTGGTCAAGCTGGGACTGTCATGGCACTATGGAAAAATTACTTCAGGTCTCAGTACAATGAGGGTCTTTCCCTTTGAAATGTCACCTTTCCATAAATTATTGTTTTTTATGTGTGCAGAGAGCATGTCCTAGGGTCATTAACTTACTGAGCTCACTGGGCAGGATGTGGGTCTCATGCCACCATTGTTTTATTGTTTGGGGGCATGTCTCATGCTTCTGTTGCATGGTTTTGTTGCTAAGCAAGCCTGCTTGGCTTTGTGGTTAAGAAAACTTGCTTTCTTGAGTGATCATTAACTTACAGGGGTCTCCCATATTTTTTTCTTTACTTACAATTTCCTAGTGGGATTAACTATTTAATTACCTGCTTTGTCCCTTTACTCTGTCCCTATCATTAGGGTTCTGCAGAGCCAGGATCCACGTGCCATGTTTTATAAATCTAACCAAGAATGGCTCAGTACACTAGGGGAGAAGCTTCCTAACTCAGGTGCTTGGACCCATCTGTGACTGAGCCGTCACTGGCCCTGGTTAAATAAAAGAAATAAGGACAATATAGTAAAATGAATATTTCACCTTGTTAGAGCAGCAGGGTGGTCTTGAGTCAGACTGCCTGGGCTCAGATCCCAGCTCTTCCATCAGTGGCCCTGTGACCTTGGAGAAGTCACTTAATCTCCCTGTGACTCGGTGTTCTTGTGTATAAAATGGGGATAAAATTAGTTTTTACCTCATTGGGTTGTTCTGTGGGTCAAGCAAGTTAATGTAAGTAAAGAATTTAGAACAATACCTGGTATGTAGTAAGTCCTACCTAAGCACTAGTATTATTATAAGACCAAAGTATTTTGTTTGAAAACCAGCCCGTATGTTTACTTCTCTGGGTTAAAATAGTTCCTCCTTTAGGAAATTATGGTAGTGGGAGATGGAAATTACCATGAAAAAAAATCCTTTCTTAGCAAAATGAAAACCCAGTGCCTAGGTTTTGTGTGTATGTTTAATTTGCTGGCCTGTGCAATCCCATAGCCTGGGAACCCTGCCTAGGTGTTGACACGGACTCTCCTATGTGAGCATTTCCCTCCATATTTTGGAGCTAATTCTAAGGGGTAGGACTGAGGAGGACCTTCTATTGGACCTGTGAGGGTGGCTGTGTGTGGGCACTGGCCTTACTCTTTTCTTTTCTTGCTTTCTCTTTCTCTTTGAGACCTTAAACAAGCTCTTTAAATTCCATAACCCTCATCGACTGATTAAGTGGGGATAATGATATTTGCCCTTCTAACCTCACCAGCCTGTTATCAGGAGAAATGAGGCAATAAATGAGAAACTACTCTGTAAACTGTCAACATTATGCAAGGATTGCTGTTACAAGTGTGCTGCCAGGTGCTGGGGTACAGCTTTGATCCGCTGCAGAGAATTTCTGGTGTAAAGTTCCTAGTGCCATGGGTCTGATGCAAATTGTTTCATTCTGACTTAGCTGCAGCCCTCATTCTCTTACCAGCAGGGGTGTTTTGTGGGTTGGCAGCCCAGCACTGTCTGACCCTCCACCCCCCATCCCAACTCATACAGGAGGAAGCCCAGTAAATGAACAGAGAAACCCAGGGGACTTCTGGGAGAGGGGAGGGCCATCTCGAGGGTGAGGAGAGACCTGTGGAACTAGGTTTCCCATGGTCCAGGTCTTTGCTGCTTTTCCTCAGGGTCTGTGGAGTCATCAGCATAGGGACTTGGCTGGGGTCCAAGAGATACGTGACAGCAAAAAAGAGGCAGAATAATAAAGAAGTGCAAGGGATGATAGCTGGCATGACAGAAAGGGGAGACGGCCCCAGCTCTGAGCCCAGTGTGGGACATAGCAGAGCAGAATGGACTCTGGCCTCAGGAAGCTGTCTGATTGGGGCAGATAAGGCCACCCCCCCAGAAGACAGTCAAAAATATCAGGCAGACTGTTATGACTCAGTGTTACTTATCTGAGAACCAGGCTGCAGTGAGGTGGTGGGGAAGGATGGACAGAGCACTGGCTGGGCAGGATGGCCCACCTGCTGCTTCTCACATTCTTAGTCTGTAAAGAAGAGTCTTGGTCTAGATCTAGATGCACTCTGAGCACCGTCCAAGTTTGCCCTGTGGAGGTGCTGAGGCCTGGGAGACTGCAGTGAGTAGCCGTGGTCAGGGAAGACTTTATGGGGAGGGTGGGAGAGCTGGGCCTTCGGCGAGAGGGACACTGGTCAGGTGGAGGTGAGTGGAGAAGGCCGAGCAAGCAAGGAAATATGAGCAGGGGCTCCAACAGGATGGACGTGGAGTGGGAAGTGCCTTCGCTGTGGCCAACAGTGGAGGAAGAGATAAGTGGGGAAGAGTGGAGTCAGATTACAGAGGGCCTCAGACACCAGGCAGAGACATTTGAACCACTCCATCAGGAAAGAGGGAGCCACCCAGGGGCTTCGGGCAGGGTTATGCTGTGATTAGGCTGCTTTTTAGCAGGAGTAATGTTGCTGGCACCTCAGAATGACTTGGATGGCGGGAAGCCAGGAACCAGGAAGGGCAGCTAGAAGACTCTTGCAATATTTCTGGCATGGGCTGATGAGGACTGAGGGTTGGGAGGAGACGGTGGGGCAGGCCTAGAGATATTTCTCAGGAAATACTGATAGGCTTTGGGACACGGCTGCATTCAGGGGGTGGGGAGGAGTGAGTCACCTTAAGAAGCAGTTTCTCTCTCGAAGGCAGGGAAGAGAAAGCACTGGAAGTCTCCCTGCCTGCAAACAGAACATCTCCGGGCCTGGCCATTGGAAGGGTTAGCTTCTCCCTAGCTCCAGTTCAGATAAGACATCTCAGTTGTAATGGGGGCTTGGTGATGGTGCTGGCTGGGCCTGTGTTAAGGGGTATGTGTGCTCCCGATCGCTGCACTGGGCTCATTCCACCTTCGAGTGCCAGGCTGTGGGCTGAGTGTGAGACAGAGCAATTAACAAAGCACAGTTCTTGATCCTGCTGAGTCTGGCAGAACCACATTCGCAAGACTCAAATGGTACTTGAGAACAACCAAATTGTTCCCATTCACCCAGTTTTGCTTTATGGCCATACAGGTGGTATAAGTGTTTGATGGATGCCAGGAAACCTCTCTGTTTCTGGTTTATAATGATACTATCCAGGGGGCAGATCCAGGTTTTGTGAAGCTTTAAAGCTTAAAATAATTTTGGGGAGCCTCTTTGGAAAATAATTCAAAATTACAAATATAAAATTGATAGGCCCTCTGAGGGCCTAGAATTGGGGGAATGCAAGCAAGAAGCCCTGAAGTGTAAACCTCATCAGCTTCCCAGTCAATCTTATGATAATACCTACCATTTATTAATTGTGTATCGTAAGCAGGTATTTTATTTGTAGTATTTCACAGCAACCAAGGGAGGTAGGTGGGCATTAGTATCTCCATGTTATAGATGAGGAAGCAGGCTCAGAGAGGTGACCCTGGATGCCACAGCCATAAAGCTAGGGGTCAGGGGCTGTGCTCTGGACTGAGGGCTCTGGCCTCAAGGGCCACAACTGAGACCCTCTTCAGTTGGTGATGTCAAAGCCATGCCCCTGAGGTTCCTGAGGGCTGTTCTGGACCTAAACCACCCCCTCCTGACTCCACTGTACCTTTCTTAGGCCTGGCCAGGGGCCCGCAGGATCCAGGGATGGGGTAGAGGTTATGGGGTTGGACACTGGCCATCTCAGGGCACCATGTGATGCAGGCTTGGTTCAAGTATCATGGCCTATTTAGGCAGAGGCTACATACGACTGGGAGGACAGCAAAACCCAGGGGTGAGCACTCGTTTTGAAAACACACAGACCCAAAGTCTAATCCTGGATCTACAGCTTTCTGGTTGTACAGCAAGACACATGGCCTCAGTGAGCCTCCACTTGCTTACCCGTTGAATCAGAATAGTAACCACTTCTTTGTATTTTGAGCTCAATACATGTCCTTTTGTAAGGCAGTAAAGCTCCTGGTGGTGTTTGGCACACAGAAGCAATTAATCTAAGAATCCTGTGGTTGCCATCAGTCCTAGTAGCAGCATAAACACCTCTGATTCCTCACCTTCCTTCCCCCCTTTAAAGCCGAATGGTTTTCTAGGGATTCCTCCCAGCCCGGCTAACTTCCTCCGGGAAGTGAGAAAGGTGGCATCTAGGAGGGGCGCCCAAACCGTCCCCCACAGTCCAGCGAGCCTGGGTGCTCAGGGGGCCGGGGGGGCATGGGGACAGGCCGGGGCCTGCAGCTCAGGTCCCGCCCAGCGGGCGTGCGCCCTTCGGGAGGGCCGGCCGAAAAGAACCGGTGACTCAGGGGCGGACGCTGTTGGGGCGTCGCTCTTGGTTTAGCAACACAAATCCGCCAGCCGGGGATTAGGCCTGGAGGCACCGCAGCACGGGCGGGCCAGGGTGGGGCGGGGTGGAGTGGGACGAAGCTCCGTCGGTGAGGGCCCAGGTGGGGCTCGGCGCTCGGCCCCTTGGCCGAGCGAGAGCCGGTTGGCGTGGTGACCCGATGCGAGGACCGCGAAGCCTCCGCGATCTCGCTTCCGCCGGCACAGCCCCCGCTCGCTTTCCACGCCCACTTCTTCGAGCTCCCCTCCGGGCCTCTCCCCTTCCACGGAACTCCCAGGGGCGAGCCCTAATTTCCAAGGAAGGGGACCGCCCCCTCTAGGCTGCCCCGTTCGGCAGCAAACCGGGCCGGGCGGTGCCTCCTCTCGCGTCCCGAGCCTCCACGCCTGCGCCCCCCCACCCCCTCCCCGAGCAGGGCGCCGCCACGCGTGACAGAACCTCCCGCCCCTGCGCCGGCTCCCTACGTGGGGGACGTGCTGGGAGATGCCAGGCTGTGGGGGATTTCGCGGCGTCGCCCGCCCCCTTTCCGGCGCGGGGAGGAGCAGCCACCGAGCCCCCCCGGCCCTGGCCCGGCCGCGACCGCCCGGCGCTGCAGAGGCGCGCGGCAGCCAATGGGCGCCGAGGAGGTGGGCCGGCTGGAGGCTGTCACCCTCTCGGGGACGGGAGCGCGGAGACTGGGAGCGCGCGAGCCGCCGCCGCGCCCCGGGTCGTGGGGGAGGAGCGGCCGGAGGAGGAGGAGGAGGAGGAGCCGCGGAGCTGCAGCCCTGGGACCACTGCTCACCCAGGCTGCGGAGGACAGACGCCGGCCCCAAGCCTGCCGCCCCAAGCCCCCGACCGCCAGCATGATCGCCGCGCAGCTCCTGGCTTATTACTTCACCGAACTGAAGGATGACCAAGTCAAAAAGGTGAGCCCCCGCCGGCGCCGCCGCCCGACGCTCTGCCCGCAACGTTGCATTCCGGTATCCGCTCGCCGCCGCAGCCGCCTCCATCCTCCCGCGCCCAGCCTCCCCGAGGCCAGCATTGGTTGGACCGCGGGGCGGTGGGGAAGGCTTCGCCCTTTGATTCTTCCCGGGATCGTATACGTGTGTGTGTGTGTGTGTGTGTGTGTGTGTGTGTGTTGGGGGGTGGGGGGGAGACCCCCGAGACTGGGCTGCCTGCTGCAGTGTCCTTGAAACGAGCTGTGGATGTCAAATGGGCCCCCGGGCCATGCGGGAAGGGTGACCGTGTGGCGACTGGTGGGTTGGTCCACAGGGCCTGTTTGGTACGGTCCGAGCGCCGTGGGCGGAGGAGTGATCACAGAGATGCTGGGGAGGTGAGCGCGCAGCAGGCGGGGGTGCTGGCTGGAGGCCATGTATCCCATATTTGGGGTTCCCGGTGGAGGGCGTCGGGTGCCCGGAAAAGCTGTCACCCCGGCTCTCCCAGTTGTTGCGCCTGCTCCTTAATCTGAAGACTTGGGCGACCGGCACGGCTTCCTGGAACAAGGAGACGCGTGGAGGCCACCGGAAACTTTGCTCATAGGCCTCAGGTCTGGGGCGGCATGTCTGAATGGAATTTTTTTATCCCTCTACGTGACCGCTCTGCTCTCTTAAGCTGTAATTTCCAGCCAGCCCAGGGAGCTCAAATAAGAGACTGGTCTTTTGAGTCGGATGGAGGCCTTGATATGTATGCTGTGGCATGTGTGTACTTGCACAAGGACACATTTCCCTACCCTGAGGTATTGCTGCCTTCAACTTCTGTCTAACATAAAATACTGTCTGCTGGCAGGTGTTAAAGGTGTATCTCTCCCTTATACCAGCTTTGGCATCAAGTTTTTGAGAAACAGCCTAAGCTGTAGGGAAAGACGCCCATTTTATCATTGCCACGCCTGACAGATCTCCTGACCCACCCACACCCAGAATGGGTGACATTATTGCTGGGATAAGCTGGGGTGGACAGCAAAGTCAACCTGACTTTGTAGTTCAAACAAAGGAGCTGTACCTACAGGTGAGAGGCAGGAGCCACAGGCCTGCAGCCACAGGATGTTCAGTGCTCTTCCTAACCACCCAAGACAGCCCCCTCCTCTGGCACAATAGGAAACGGGCCTGCTAAGGGCAGTGACCTCATCAAGGTCACCCGAGGAGTTAGAGGGAGAGCCAGGGCGGGACCCAGGTCTCCGCCTCCCTCCACTGGGAACTTCACTGAGGCTCCTCCTGGAAGTCAGCTGAGGGGGAGGTGCCGAGACAAAGGCATTGGGGATGCTGCTTGGATCCTGGGTCCTGCGCTGAGTGGGGACCAGAGTTGGGTAGTTAGGAGACAGGCCTGGGAATCTGCCACGGTCCCTCATGGCTACAAGTGGCAGTGACTATGGAGTTGTCAAACCGTGGGACTCATGCTCGCTCCCATGGAGCACCCTGGAGCCTCCTTCTGACCACTGAGCTTGGGGAGCTCTGCATGTCAACATGTGCATTTCACCAGTTTTCTTCAGTGGTGCTGTGTATCCTTGATGTTCTTCTCATTTCACAGTGGGGGATTTAAGGCATAGATGAGTTCACTGCCCTCTCCCTGCACACGGTGCCCTCTGTAGCTCAAGACAGCAGATCACTGAGGTGGGGACCCGAATGACCTTGTAAGCCTCCAGCATCCGCACCCACCACATCTGTGTGGCCGCCAGGGGCCAAGCTGGGTTGAGGTTTGGACTGCCCTCAGTGGGACCTATTTTATCAGGCACGCAGTATCTAGTGTGGCCCCAGAGCCTTCCACTCTCCTGGTGGCCTGATTCACACTCTATCCACCAGGCTCCTGTAGGCGTCTGACTGTGTGACTTCTGAATCAATTGATCCTCAAGTCCCTCCTCTGAGATTGGCATTCTGAAATTCCCTCCCCGCCCTCCTCTGGCATCAGAACCTTGCTGGAGGTGGGTCTTGAGGCCAAAGCTTCCACCAGATGATATTATTGGTCAAGGAGAGTCTTAAAAACAGGCTGGCTTTCTTGCACCTCATGGAGGAGTTCTCAGGCTGCTTTCTATGGGGAGAGTATGTGCATTCCTGCCAGGGGGTCACCTTGGCCTTCATGATGGGCTGTGTGACTCTGCCATCCATGACTGTGGTCCTCAGGAAGCTTCCTGGGCCTCCTGAGCACATAGTGGGCGCTTGTTCTGATGGCCTAGTCAGTTTTCCCGGCCCCTACTCGAGCAGATCCTGGGAGACTCCATCTGCTCTCCTGGGACTCAGGACTTTTTAGAGACCAGCTTTTCCTACCTACCACTTACCCTGGGACTCCAAGGTAAGTCCTCCACTTGCAGGACTCCAAGCCCTGTTCTTCCTGCGGGAACTGGGCCCTACCTGCAACCTGATGAGGACCCAGTGAAGACAGCCCCCACCCCGCCGCACCTGCCAGCGTGGGCAGCCATGGTGATTCAGCCCTCCAGCCCTAGGTGGCCTCTGGAGCTCTGGAGACAGCTCTGGCATCCCGCACTAATCCTCATCCATCTACTTGCCCTCTGGCCTGGGTGTAGGAAGAGGGAAGATGGGGATGGTGCCAGGAAAGGTTTGTGGGATTGCTCAGGATACAAAAGTGATCATGAAAGGGTATCATTTCTCTCCCCATTGCCTATGAGACACATCAGTAATTCAGCCTCATAAATATATCCTGGGTTGAAATGGGCCAAGCATCTGGCTTCCCAGCCTGGAGTCCCATTTTCCAGACTGCATCTGCATAGTGTTGGATGATGGGGTGCGGTGAAAAGGGTGTCGTGGCATTAGACTGAAGTTAAGTATAAAACATAGATTTCCCTTTTACTCTTCTAGTGCTTTTAGGAGGAAAAGGATGCACATGTGTGCTTGTGAAAGATTCCGTTCATCAGAATACCAGACATCTGTTAATTCTACAGCTAGAGCCTGGGTCTTTTCACCTCCAAGTAACTTTTAACATGCCTCTCATCTTGCCTGCTTCCTCCACTTGGGTTAGCCATTAAGAGCTCGAAGGAGGGTAAAGGATTACGTAGTGCTCTGTTCCTTTAGGAGAGGAAGATGGGTCCAGCAAGGTCAGAACTTGGCCTCTAAAGAAAAACTAGATGTCCTTTTCTCCAGGGTTGACAGATGGTGAGCAAATGCCAGTGGATTTTCTCTGGGAGGGATCCCCATGACCCTAAGGAATCCCCATAAGCAGGTGAGCAACAGGTGTGATTTGTCCAATGGCTGAACCCAGAGTCCTCGAGTGGTTGGCTCAGGAAGGCAGAGGAGAGTATGCTTAGCAGTTAAAGGGCTACCAAGTTCTTTTTGCTTGGAGCCCATGTATTCTAGCAGCAAAAGCAAGCATTTAAAAAATGCCCATTTCCTTATTGCTCGGGGGTGAGAGAGATGAGAGTTAGAAAATTATGAAAACTATCTCATGCACCTTTTGATCTGGTGTTATACAAGCATCCAGTACGAGCCTCACTCCCTGGGGAATCTTCATTTCATAATCCTTGTCCCCTCTACCTTGGATGTTCCTTGGAGTTCTCCCCCTAAGAAAATGCCCAGCACTTCATTTGGTTTGATAATTTGGGATTGTAGTGAGGGAATAAACTGGGAAAGTGGGTGGGTATTCAGGACTTTCACATCTGGCCATGCTGCGCTGTCCTCCCACACTCCTCCTGTTTTCTGGAGAAGGCATGGGCAGCTTTCTCCTAAAAGGACTGATTTGTCTCCATGTGTGTCTGCAGTCAGGGGTTCCTGCCTGATAGAATTAGCCACTGGAGTCAGCTCTGAACATGCCTGAGGAGGCCCTGGAGGAGATGCTGGATAGAGAGACATCCATACAGCTCTGTGTCCAGGAAGCAGTCGTGGCTAGACTACAGGCACCTGCTTATTGCTTTGAGGCCCTTTAGAATCAAATCTGATCATGGGAACTCAATCATTTCTTCAGAAAATGTTTGAGTCCTTTATTATGTGCAGAGTGTTGTGCTAGGATGGGGTGACGACTATAAATCTGGTAGAAATAGTCCCTATTCTTATGGAGTATAAATAATTATTTGCTGTCTTATGATAAGTGCAAAACAGAGAATGCTGTGAGAGCTATAGGGGCCAGTGGTCAGATCTTGGGTGGGAAATCACTAGCCTAAGAGTTGCTTAAAGCCAGGCTGTAAGGAATTCTCTGGTGGTCGATCCCTGGTTGAGGAACTAAGATCCCACAAGCTGTGCAGCACGGCCGAAAAAAAAAGAAAAAACATCAGGCTCTAAATGTACAAATGGAAATATTATGCTTAGAAACTTCGTAAGGGAGAGTCGAATAGATAGTTACCAAAATGTAGCTTTGCTTTCTCTTTTTTTTTAATGGGTTGTTATCACTGAGCATCCCAAGACACCTTCTGGGTGCCACGTCAGATATCAATTGTGTGTGTAGCTATATGTGTGCATATATGTATATATGTCTGTCTATACCTAACAATACACAGGGACACACTAACATGCATGTGTGTATGTGTATGCTTTCATCTGATCTTTCAGAAACCTGAGTGATGGTGTCACGACAGGAAGTATTATCCCTGAGCTCCCAGGGCAGCTCCCTCCCCCTCGCAGCTCCTCCCCTGGACATCCTGCTGCCTTGTGTGCTGTGGACAGAAGGCAGAGATTTTATTCCCCATTTAGAAACAGGGACTGACTGGAGGCCCAGAGGAGATGAGTGACTCTCAAGGTCTCAGAAAATCTGGAATGGCATCCAGAGGGCCATTCTTGCTCCCCCTGCTTCTTTCCTTTAGGAGAAAAACCCATCTTAGTTGATTTGAGTAATTTAACTTGGAATCTGTATTTTAATTCTCTCCCCCACAAGTCAATACATATGAGTTAATTTTTTATTATGAAATATTCGAGGTGCGTAAAAAATTTTGAAGTTAACATAACAAACACTTGTGTATCCACTCCTCAGCTTGCGAGGTAACAGACACAATTACAATTATATTATAGACATGACTGAAACCCCTTCTATGCCCGTCTTCAAGTCACATTCATTTCTCCTCCCAGAGGTGACCTCTGTCCTGAATTTGGTGTTTATCATTTCCTGCATGTTTTAATATTTATATTACATATCATATATCTATGAACAGTATGTAGTGTTACTTTATATGGCTTTAACCTTTTGTAAATGGTGTTATCCTGTTTGTATCCTTGCTTTTTTTAAGCTCAACATTGTATATTTGACATTCTTCCATGTTGATCTGTATACCTTTGTTTCATCAATTTAAACTGCCGTATGCCCTTACATTGTGTGAATACACCAAACTAATTTATCTATTCTTTTGGTAGGCCTTTGAGTTTCTGATTTTTCAAATTTCAGACAGTGCCACCGCGATCCTTCTGTACACACGTAAGTTGCTCTAGGCTGTGCTTCTAGGGCTGAAATTGCTCGGTGGAGGAGTGAGTGCATCTTCCCACTTTTAAGATTTTGCCAAATTGCCTCCGTGGTCATGTCAGGTCCCAGTCCAGTCAGAAGTTTGTACAGGTTCATATGGTTCCACAGCCAACGCTTGGTTACAATAAAACCTTTACATTTTTTAATAGGTAATTTTGAAAGAAACTGTTTCTTCCCAGCCATTTCCATTCACATACAACATTTGAGCTTGGCTTAAAATTAGCCATTTCCTAGTTTACCTTATGAAGGGGAGCCCTTGCTGCCGAGTATTACTGAGTGAGGTTGACAGCTCACTGTGAGCAGTGCCCACCCCATTGGCTGTTAGCACAGTGCCCAGGTGGCGGGGTAGGGCGTACAGAGACAGGCTTGTGAGGGCGCTCTGTGTCCCCTTGTGCTCTAGCATGAATCCGTTAAACTTTTCTGGGAATTAAAACAAACAAGTGTGCTTTTGCCTGCACACACTCTCTTCCTGGGTGGATCTGACTGGGGCAGGGCTGGCTTATCTGTCCCCTAAACGTTTCTCTATTACAGAAAGCTCAAGCCGGCAGCCTCTCTCAGACTATCTTCCGTAAAGGGAGAGGGTGGGGCTTCCCTGGTGGCACAGTGGTTGAGAATCTGCCTGCCATTGCAGCGGACACGGGTTCGAGCCCTGGTCTGGGAAGATCCCACATGCCGCAGAGCAAAAGGGCCCGTGAGCCACAATTACTGAGCCTGCGCGTCTGGAGCCTGTGCTCCACAACAAGAGAGGCCGCGATGGTGAGAGGCCCGCGCACCGCGATGAAGAGTGGCCCCCGCTTGCCGCAACTAGAGAAAGCCCTCGCACAGAAACGAAGACCCAACACAGCCATAAATAAATAAATAAATAAATAAATAAATAAATAAATAAATAAAAAATAAATTAAACAAACACAGTATTTCCTTAAAAAAAAAAAGAGAGGGTGGCTGTGCGCCACCTGGCCCCCCCCCCCCTCCCCCGGCACACTGCAGTGTGAAGTCTGCAGCCCAGCCCTTTGCAAATGCAGTCCCTGGGGAGGCAGAAAATGTCAGATCACGTTCATCTGATTGCATGCTTGGTTACAGGCTCGCAGACCCCCGAGGCCTTGAGGGGGCTTTGGAGGGAAGGGTGCACTGAATGCCTACTAGGGGCCTCTCTTTCCTAAAATGGGTCTTATTCAATCATCAATAGTAACAATACTAATCGAAGCCAACATATATAATGCCTCTCACATTTGCTGCACCAAAGGCATTACATTTTCAGAGGTCCCCCGTGAGGTGGGTACTCTTATGATCGCCACTTTTGGATGAGGACCCTGAGGCTCAGATATAAACAGAAGAGCCAGCATTCAGATGCATTAAGTCTGCTGGCAGAGCCCCTGCTTTTTTTTTTTTTTTAATTGAGATATAAGTCACATACCATAAAACACCATTTAAAAAAATTTTTTTTAATACATTTATCTTTGGCTGCACTGGGTCTTCGTTGCTGCACACGGGCTTTCTCTAGTTGTGGTGAGTGGAGGCTACTCTTCGTTGTGGTGCATGGGCTTCTCCTTGCAGTGGCTTCTCTTGTTGCGGAGCACGGGCTCTAGGTGCGTGGGCTTCAGTAGTTGTGGCACGTGGGCTCAGTAGTTGTGGCTCGTGGGTTCTAGAGTGCAGGCTCAGTAGCTGTGGTACGTGGGCTTAGTTGCTCTGTGGCATGTGGGATCTTCCCGGACCAGGGCTTGAACCCATGTCCCCTGCATTGGCAGGCAGATTCTTAACCACTGCGCCACCAGGGAAGCCCAACTTACCATTTTAAAGAGTGCAAGTCTGTGGTGTCTAGTACGTTCACAAGGTTGTACAACCATCACCACCATCTATTTCCAGAAAATTTTCATGACCCCCAAAAGAAACCCCATACCCATTAAGCAGTCACTCCCCATTGCTCCCACCACCCTGGTATCTACTAATCTACTTTCTTTTTTTAAATGGATTTGCTTCTTCTGGATGTTTCATATGAATGGAATTATATAATGTGTGACCTTTGTGTCTGGTTTCTTTCACTTAGCATGTTTTCAAGGTTCATTCATACTATAACATGTATGAGTACTTCAGTTCTTTTTCTTAGTGAATAATATTGAGTTGTGTCTATATACCATATTTTGTTTACGCGTTTGTTAGTTGAGGGACATTTGGGTTGTTTCCACTTTGCGGCTGTTATGGTAATGCTGATGTGAACAGTTTTCCCTGTGTGGACATGTGCTTTCATTTCTCTTGGGTATGTGTGTAGGAGTGGAATTGCTGGGAGAGCCCCTGCTTCTGTCCACCTGGGGAAGGCATCATCTCCATTTAGAAATGAGGAAACTGAGGCCCCCACGTAGTGAAGTGACTTGCTGACCACACAGCTCATGAGTGATAGGGACAGAAACACTACCAGGTCCTCTGACTCAGAAACCCATGTTCTTTCCACCATAACACATCCAACTCTGATTTTGTTGTTGAGGGAAACAGATTCAAGGAAGGAAAGAGCCAGGGCCAGGGCAGAGCTGGGCACAAGACCCTCCAAACTCCCCCGATTCCCATTCCCCTCCCTCCCCATCCTCCCCCTCCTCCCCATCCTCCCCTTCCTCCCCTTCCTCCCCATCCTTCCCACCCTCCCCCTCCTCCCCCTCCTCCCCATCCTCTTCACCCTCCCCCTCCTCCCCATCCTCCCCTTCCTCCCCATCCTCTCCATCCTCCCCAGCACCAGCACACTGGTTTGTGCCTGCCATCCCCAACCCTCCATCCCTCCACCCACAAGCTGCTCAGTGTTGACCAACTCCCTCCACTTGGGCAGGAAATTGACCCAATAAAGTCTTTTACAGTGAATGTTAGGGGTTTTCTCTGTTTTTCAAATTTTTCTCTGTACCCTTTCCATTTGTCCCCTTCCCTCCATCCTGTTTGCAATTAAAAGAGGACACTTGGGGAGGCCAGTGCTTACCCTGCAAGACCTCCCCATGCTCCCTATAAGGCATTATTATTCTAGCTTTCTCTCCCAGCCTCTGCCTGGCCCTACTGTAAGCAGCTCATTTCCTTGATTGGTTGACACGTGGGGTTTGCCTTCAGCCTTGTTATTCAGTCTGATCTCATTTCTCTAATGTCCCCTGGTGCCTTCCGGGACCCTCTGTGGGTGGGTGGGGTGAGTCGAGTTGGAGACTGCAGGCCATCCTTGTAACAAACTCACATTTGCAAAGTTCTGTTCCACTTTCAAAATACTTTTACATGCTTGATTTAGTGAAGTCCTTCTGGCAAGCTTGGGTGTAGGTGTTTCTTCCTGCATCTTACATGTGGGGCGGGCAAGCTTCAGGAAGTGGAAGTGACGTGATCTTTGGTGGCCAGAGAACAGAGGGCTGGGATGAAGACACAGGTCTGTCTGACACTAGTAGGCAGCTCTCACTGTGCATGCAGATCCAGGACTTCGGTCCAGGGCTTAAGGCTTCCAAAGCAGTGCATTGCAGTGGGCTCCCAGCAGAAATCATCACCCAAGGCTCCATGATGGGGATGTGATTGGAGTGCTAGAGCCCTGCTGTCCACAACAGTAGCCACGAGCCACGTGTGGCTCTTGAGCACTTGAAACGTGGCAAGTCTGGTTTGAGATGTGCTGTTGAACATAAAATACAGGATTTTGAAGACTCTGTATGACAAAGATATATAAAATCGCTCACTGATCATTTAAAAAATATTAATTACATGTGGGAATAATATTTTGGATATTATTGGACCTGGCACATTGGGAACTGTGAGTCTGGTGCCTGGCCCTGCCCAAGCCATTGACCACAAGGCCCAGAATGAAGCCTGTTGTTCTTGCCCCGCCACATTCCAGGGCTGTTCTGTTCCCCTTGAGGGACTGGGTACCTCCTTTATTTTTAGCTAGTTCAGTGTGACAGCTTTGTTCTCGTCTGGGCAAGGGCTTGGTCTCTCACCAGCAGAAAGTGCCTCTTACCGGGAGCCAAGGTCACCAGGAGGACCTTGGGCATGACCTCACGGCCTTCTGCGGTCCTCCTGGCAAGAGGAGTCTGGGGAAGCAGGGAAGGAGCACTGGGGTTGGGGTCTGAAGCCAGAGCCACCCTGGGTGCTGGATGCTCGGGCCTTTCGCTTGGCTTCACGGCCCCGGGTTCTGTGTGAAACAGGGCTGATAACGCCCACCCTGCCAGTGTGCCGCGTGGATCAGGGCAGGTGGAAGTGCCCAGCGGGGGGCCCGTCCTTGCTGACTGTTACATCTCAGCTCCCAAAACCTTGGTTTCCTCATCAAGAATGGGGATCCCGTTTTCCTCCTGATTTGCTGCGATTAAACAGAAGTGTTGTATGAACAGTCCATGGTGCTTAATAGGTGTTCCGTCCATGCTCACTGAATGGAACTAACAGTTCAGAAGCATCAATTAAATGATAGATAAGGTACTGAGAGCTGTGTCTGAATTTTGAAAAGGGACTGGGGAAAGGAAACCTCCCCTTATAGTGTTTCAACATGCTGAAGGGACCCCTGATGCTTTGGGGATATTCGCACACACAGCTTTCACTGAGACGCCTCTAAAGTGGAATTTATTTTCCCAAACACATTTCCTCTTTCAGATATTCCACAGTCTCTGGGAGCCTTGAAGAGTGGAGGCTCCTGATTATCTGTAGAGCGTTCATATGTCCCCTTGGGCCTTGAGGTGCAGATGTTGTGAGGCGAAGCAGGAGTCTGAGAGTGCCTGGATCTCTCCATCGCTCAGGGAGGGGCTGTTGGCTCCACGCAGGTCGCCCGGAGGCTGAAGTGAGGGGCTGGTGCTGGAGAAGGGCTGGGTCATTCAGGGGACAGGAGGCTCCGGCCTTATCTGAGCCAGCAGACCCTTCCGAGAAGACCTCCCAGGCCAGGCGTCTCCAGAGGCCTTCCTGCCCTCCAGAAGAGCAGCCACCTGAGGGGGTGGGGACACAAGGAACCTGGAAGCATGGCCCCTGCACCCCTGGCACTCACGGTCTAGCTGGAGGCGTGCACCATGCACATGTTGCTGCGGCGCGGGCAGATTGCTCCTACGTAGCTCGAGGGCCGAGCGGATGCCGAGGAGAGCGGCAGCTGGTGCTGGGCGGGCGGATCATGGTACCCCCTTCGGAGGAGGTGGGTGTGGAGTGGAGTGCAGAGAGGCAGTTACAGGCCTAGCCAGCCGAGTAGTAGAGGTGGATCTGCGGGGAAGGACCGTCGGGGGTGCAGAAGGCAGGAGGGTGCCGGGAGCAGATGATCCTGGTAGGGAACCCACAGGGTCCAAAATGTCTCTCCTTGTGGCCAGTGCCCTCTCTGCTCAGGTACCAGCTGCCAAAAGCAGGATAGAAAGGTAGGTTCCTTGGGACCGACACCCTTGGCAGTGAGGTGGGGCTGGGCAGGCAGGAAGAGGGTTGGACCTGCAGGAGGAGGGCTTGGGATGGCACCCACCGTGGCGGAGGGTCCCATCGGGCCAGGACCTTGGGGCTTGCTATGGCCTTTGAACTTCCTTCCCAGGATTGTGTGAAAGGGGAAATGAGCAGTTCAGATCCCTGGTAGCTGCTGGAGGCTGAACGAGGCTTCCAAAGTAATCAGGCTGGAGCAGCGTGCTTTCTGCAAGGCAAGGGAGCCATGCTGCTCCTGCAGTGGATGGAGCTGTGGCATTAATGCCACCATGTTCCCACGTCTCGCTGCTCTCGGAAGCCCTGGGCCTGGGTTCGCCCTGGCCTGAGCAAGAAAGGTACTGAGGAAGGACCACAGAACCAGGAACTTGGTGTCTACTCCGGTTTTCTTGCTGACCAGCGGTCAGTCGACCTTGGCCAGTTGACCTTGGCCATTCGAATAACCTCTCTAGCCTCTAATTTTTCCTTAGCTCATTGAATGTGATGGCACCTGCCCTGCTTCTCTGGACAGGATAGTTTAAGGACCAGCATGTGAAAGTGCCGTGCAAAGTAGAGAGGTCAAAGTCAGGTGAACACACCGACATTACAGATGGAAAGACTGAGGTGCCTGCAGGATGGCAAAGCTGGAGTCTGACGCAGGTGTTTGTACTGCCCAGTCCATGCCCCATCATTGAGCCAGGCAGGGTCCTGAGAAAATCTAAGTATGGCTGTTAGTGTGAGTCTTAGAGGCAGTTCCCTGAGGAAATAGAGGAGGAGTTAAGGTTTCAAGGGAGAAACTGTTTATAATATGATCCAATTTTTTGTAAAATGAAATACAAAAAAACCCAAGCCCTGTATGTATGAATGTTTGTTTAGGTAGGAAAACTGTCCTAGAACATAAAGCTCTTTTAGCAGGGATTTCTCTGGGGAGATTGAGGGAAGAACTCAGACTTTTTACTTTTGTGCATTTAGGTATTGTTCGAATCTTTTTAATAATGAGTGTATATTATTTATTGTTACTATAATGTACTGTTTTGTTTTTTTTTTAAGTAATAAAACAATCCAAATGTTTCAGAGGACTTTTGTGAGAATCTTTTATTTGCTATGGTTTCAGGCAAATGACCACCTACCTTTAGTTTTCTTTTCTACAAAATGGGTCAGTGATATTTGGTAATCAATGCATTTCTCTAGGTATTTAGGTAAAAGGAATTAGGGATATGTGATTATGAGTTAGACAGGGGAGTGAGGGAGATGGATTCCCTTTCCGTCATTTCGATGGAAGTGTGGGAAGAGTTCTTGGCACATAACTAAAATTCTCCGAATAGCTCTCTGAGGAGAAAGTATAATTATCCTCATTTAAAAGTGAGAAAACCAGGACTCAGAGAGGTTAAGTAACTTGTCCAAAGTCACACAGCTAATAAATGGCAGGTCCTAGATTTGAACCCAGTTCTCTTCATCCATAGCCCTGTGTTCTTCCCATCATGTAAGAAAGGACCAAAATGAGGGGTTAGAAGACCTGGAATGTAGATCCAGCTGCCACTTATAAACCATGTGACTTTGTGTGAGTCATGGGTCTCAGTTTCCTCGACTACAGGATGGAGATAACGATATCTCTCCCGCCTACTTCGCTGGGTTTCTGTGCCGGGAGAAGGGGAACTAACATATTAGGCACCGCTTCATGCCAGGCCCCTGGCATCCATGAGCTCATTGCTTCTCTTTGTATGCCGTCCAGGTGGGATAATGTATGTGAAAGTTGTGTGTATAAATAGCAAAGCCCTCTGCACACGTGAGCTCTTATTAAAATAATATTAATCCCCCTGGACCCGTTCGTTCCTGAGTCAGTCTCCTTAAGAAAGAGAAGTGAATCTGATGTTGAAATCTCTGCCCTGCCCTTAAGCAAGAGCCCTTCTTAACGCTTCACTGCCAGCTCCCCAATTTCCTTTGCAAGTAAAATGTCTCACTTGGAACATTCACTTCATAGGCCTGTGCTGATCAACTTCAGTCACACCTGTTGCTCTGCCTCGTTCTTGATCCTCACGGAAGAATGGACGAGAGAGGGAGTGAAAATTTTCCATGGCTGTTCCCCCTCCCACAGCGGGTCAGAGTGCCCAGGTCACCAGTGGTTACGGAGCCTCCTGCCATGACCAGCCTGTCTACTTGGGCATGTCCAGTCTTGAATTGTCTTTTTCATACGTGTCTGTTGGGAGCAGGAGGTGGGGCTGGGGTCGGGCACAGAAATGTTTGAGGTTAGACCAGTGCGGGGTCACTGGGCTCTTCCACTGGCCCGACAGCTCTGGGCCAGCGGGGCTTGGTGAGGTTGCGTTCTCTTCTGACATCTCCTCCTGCCTCTGCTGTGTTCCTGCTTCTGGAGCCGATGAGAGCTTCCAGGCCCTCTTGGTCCACAGGAGGGACAGCCCAGGACCAGTATTTGCACAGTAGTAGGGCACCAGTGCCTGCCCCGTGCAGCCGCCTTGGCTCCCACCCTCGGGAGAAGGGCTCTTCCCCTGGTTGGGGGGAGGGGTGGTGGTGGTGAAAGATGCCCTGGGGGCTGGACAGGGTCCTCATCAGTCTGAGCCGAGAGTCTGCAGGACCCAGCTCGCCATATGGTGTCTGGGACCCTGGCACCTCCCCCATTTCCTTCCCAGTCTGACCGAGTCCTGAATGCTTGTGTCAGACACCGTGTGTGAAAGTGAGCCCAGGGGGTTCCTATCACAGACTCCTGGAAGCCTCTGTCTCTGTCTGTGACAGACATCCTATGACAAATGTTCCAAAGGCTTGCAGCTTGAAGCCCACCAGAAGAGGTGCTGTGCCCTCCTGTCACCAAAATGTAGGGCTGGGGGTTGGAGGCACAGGTGGGATTCTTTGGGCACCAGTGTTTGGCCAGAGCAGCAAAGTTTGGGGCAGCGTCCTAAGAGAAGAGCAAGGATTGTGGAAATGTGAGAGGGAGAGAGAGAGAGGGGAGAGGAAAAGATCTGGAGTTGCTATTGAGAGGGGATGGAAGGAAATAGAAATGCCGAAAGGACCACAGACTTTGGCCAAACCTCCCAAAGCCCGAAGTTGTCCTTCTCCGGCCCTGCATCCCTCCTCCATCTCTCCCGCATCTCTCCCCTCCTGGGCTTCTGGGCCAACCTTCTATAAGAAAAGCAGCTCTTATACTGGGGTTCTTGCAGAGTTCTGGAGCAAATGGGCAGGAGGACACCCTTCCTTTCTACCTGCTTCCACCCACCACCCTTTCCCAGCTTCTTTCCCAGGTGGACAGGGGCAGCCCGGCCAGCTGCGAGGCAGGGCTAGTCTGAATGAGAGGAAAGAGGCCCCTTGTTCAGTGAGGTGCTGGGCACTCTGGGCCCCTGGGAGTGTTCTGCAAATGTCTCTTGTTCCAGCGCTTCCTGGGCTGCTTAAAGGGCCACAGTCCAGATGGTGTGGATCTGCTGAGCCCTGCACCAGGTGTCTGCCTGGCTGGGCAGCGTTGGGGGGTACCTGCAGCCCAGCCCCAGGATCTATGCCGTTCAAAGGCCCCTCCTGAGCTCCTGAGGATCAGGAGGGGTGCCCCTTGGCTTATTCTCATGCACCTGAGATCCAGGAGGCTTCAAAGTCAGTTCCAGCTCTGCCCTAAGCTGTATCCTCCTTCTGGCCCCAATTTCCACATCTCTTCTGAGAGGAGTTGTACCACGTGATGATTCATGAACCTGAACCAGAGGGGGAAAGCCCTCCTTCCTTCTACGCTGGGGGGCCAGCTCGTCTTCTATATCCCCAGCCTGTTTTCTTGTTTGAGCTTCTTGCCTCTATTCGGGTGTGACTGGCTGTCCTAACAACGTCTGGCTTCCGGGATCACTGTCCCTGTGCTGAGCTGCGCCTTGAGTTAGGAGGCAGGCTGGCTGTGGAGCCCTGCTTCTTCTAGAAGTTTCTCCCTGTCCAGCTGGAAAATCTCAGCAGCTTTGCTTGGGCCTGATCTCCACACGGTAGGGGGAATGGCCTTCTCCAAGGGATGGGGACGGTTGTAGGGAGAGTGTTAGGCTCTCAGGTATGAGACCTGACTCCCTGGCTGTGTGCTTCGAACTAATCACTTAGCTTCTTGGAGCCTCAGTTTTTACAACTGTAGAATGGGGATTAAGAATGTCCCCCTGGGACTTCCCTGGTGGTGCAGTGGTTAAGAATCCACCTTCCAATGCAGGGGACATGGGTTCGACCCCTGGTCTGGGAAGATCCCACATGCCGCGGAGCAGCTAAGCCCGTGCGCCACACCTACTGAGCCTGCGCTCTAGAGCCCACGAGCCACAACTACTGAAGCCCGTGTGCCTAGAGCCCATGCTCCGCAGCAAGAGAAGTCACTGCAGTGAGAAGCCCGTGCGCTGCAACTAGAGAAAGCCTGCGTGCAGCAATGAAGACCCAACGCAGCCAAAAATAAATAAATAAATTTTAAAAAGAAAAAAAAAGAATGTCCCCCTGACAGGGTCGTTTTGAAGGTTAAATGACATACTGGATGTGAAAGCGCTTGATATACGGTAAACCTTGATGTAATTATAAAGTATTATTTTAGCATCCGGCATTCATTGAATTCCTCTTTTGTGCCAGGCAAAGGTCTCTTCCGTCTTTCCTTTCCTGGGGAACTCACATGTTATCGGAGGAGATGGGCAGGTCAATAGACAGATAATCGTGATGTAGGGTGAGGAGCGTGGTAGTGGAGACATGTCCAAATGCCAGAGCAGCGCCGTGACTGTTACTGCTCTGCTCCTGCTCGCCCGTCCCCTCCCCAGCACACAGCTTGAGCTTCCTGAAACACGTCTCACTGTTGAACACTCAGTAGAGTCACGTTTAGAGTCTAAATTTGTTCACCCAGTGGATAAGACCCTGCAGGCTTAGCTCCTGGCAGTCTTTCCAGTTGCTTCACTTCTTGCAGTGTGTGCTCCATCATCCCGCAGACCACCCTCCCTCCCTCACCTTTGGCCTTCACACACGCTCTTGTCTGTGCCTGGACGCACTCTGACATCACCCCTCCCAGTAGCCTTCTCCAGTTTGTGCTTAGTAGCCCCCGTGTGCTTCTGTGGCTGCTCGTGCACGTGTGACTGCCTCTCCCGACCAGCACGTGGGCGTGGTGACAGCAAGGGCTGCTGATCAGCGCTGCCAGCCTTGGGGGTAGAACAGAGCATGTCTTCTCCTAGGGCTGTGTTCTGGCCATTTCTCTTTCAGCTCTCGGCGGTTTCTGATCGCCCTTCTCTGCATTGCTTTCTCCCGAAGGGGAAAGGAAAAGGTAGTTGCGGTAGAAGAGATGCGGGTGGGGGCAGGGTTGTCTCTGGCCACAGAGGACACTGGGGGACTTCTGCCAGTGCCCTGATTGTCCCTGAGACAGGAGACAGGCAGGGCCTGGGGGAGCACGAGGCATGGAGTCCAGAGCGAGAAGGCTGCCCAGGACCAAAATATGCAGAAATGACTCTGTGTCCTTGAGTCAGACGTTTCCAGCCACCCTGAAAAGTAAGCATGAGATGCCATTGTCAGAAGCGAATCACGTCAAAGGTCTTTTCATCCGCATTGGGTCATAAATCTGTCTGTCCCTCTGCCAGAAACTTGCCGTGTGTGAGGCTGCTTGTGAGACACCGGGAGGTCAAGGTGAGTGGAGCAGACACTGTCCAGGTGACAGGCGTGGAAAGTGATGATCCAAGCTGGACCGTGCAGAGAGATCAGTGCTGAGGGAGGCGTTATCTGCACCCCGAGGGTCTCGACGTCTGCAGGAGGGGTGACATTTAATTTGAACCTTGAAGGGGAGGTGAGCTTTGAGTAGCTGGGAAGAGACGGAAGGGCATTTCAACAGGAGAGCCAGGCACCTCCCAGGAATGGTAGAGGTGGTTTGGCTGGTGTTCAGAGAGCCCGGAGCCACACCTGCAGAGTGTAGGTGCCTCCAATGTGGGAGGCTTTGCAAGGTTTTGAGCAGGGGAGTGAAGTGACCAGGGTCCCAGTTTAAGAAGGTGAAATGTGTGGGGCTTCCCTGGTGGTGCAGTGGTCAAGAGTCCGCCTGCCAGTGCAGGGGACACGGGTTCGAGCCCTGGTCCGGGAAGATCCCACATGCCGCGGAGCAACTAAGCCCGTGCGCCACAACTACTGAGCCTGCACTCTAGAGCCCGTGAGCCACAACTGTTGAGCCCACGAGCCACGACTACTAAAGCCTGCGCGCCTAGAGCCCGTGCTCTGTGACAAGAGAAGCCACCGCAATGAGAAGCCCGTGCACCACAACGAAGAGTAGCCCCCGCTCGCCGCAACTAGAGAAAGCCCGCGCTCAGCAACAAAGACCCAATGCAGCCATAAATAAATAAATAAATTTATAAATTTATAAAAAAAGAAAAAAGAAAAAAAAAAGAAGGTGAAATGTGGCCGTGGTGTAGAGGATGGGTTGGAAGGGAGAGAAATTGAAGATTGAAAACCATTACACTGAATATGCATCAGGCGTCAGGAATCCAGGCACATGGTTATCAGGGCTTCCTAAGGCAGGGAGTGGCAGAAAGAATGAATGGTGAGACAGAGAGACTTCAGTGAACTCCACAGGGTCAGGCGCCATGAGGACAGATGTCTAACCGAGAGCCAGACATGTAGTAGGTGCCCAGTAAACAGAGAGAGTCAGCGGGAAGATACTATGAAGGAAGAACAACAAATGACAACAACGGGGCCTGAGGTTAGGAGCCCGGGATCCTTGAGGAGAGTGGGGAGCCCAGGAAGAGGAGCGGGTTGGTTTAGTCCTGTTGGGTCGGGAGCGGTCTGATCAGGAAGTGTGGGCACATGGGCCCTGGCACACGGGCGTGGGAACTTGGGCTGTCCCATACCTGCCGGGGGTAGTGAGGTTAAGGTCTCTGTGCTCTGGGCCTGCAGCCCCATGTCCTGAAGGGCTCCAGCCCTTCGTCCACCATTTCCACCTACCTAGAAGCTGTGCCCAAGGAAACCCACCAGCACCACTGCCTCACAATGCTAATAATAGCTAATGTTTACTGAGCACTTTCTGTGTTCTAAGTGCTTCTCTGTCTCCTTTGATCTTACAACATTCTGTGAGTTACGTTCTATTTATCATCTCAGTTTTGTAGTTGAGGAAACTGAAGTTCACACAGCTGGTAAGTGATGCAGCTTGGATTTGAACCCCAGGTAGATGGCTCTGGAGCCCTTGTTCTGTGGCACTGCCATCCATGTGAGGATGAGCCAGCCACCTCTCACAGAGGGAAGGAGTCATGTGGAGGCTTAAAGTACCTTTGGCACGTACCTGGGGATTGAAGGGCAGCTTCCATGTAATATTCAAGGATTGGAAGGGACCTTGGAGGTGTCTGGTTCATTTTACAGGGGGGGAACCGGGGCTCAGAGCATTTGCAAGCGTGCTCTGGGTGACATGGTTGATCATAGTTGAATGATGGGCCAACATGGGTGTCCCAGTGCCCACGGGAGCTGGATTGTCTTAGGCAGGCGGGAACCTCACGCTGCCTGCCCTGTCCTACCCCAGCCAGACCTGAGCTGAAACGACCTTCCTCAGCCTTGGCCTCACTTTCTTTCCTTCTCATCCTTCTTCCAGATCGACAAATATCTCTATGCCATGCGGCTCTCTGATGAAACTCTGTTAGATATCATGGCTCGTTTCAAAAAGGAGATGAAGAATGGCCTCTCCCGGGATTTTAATCCGACAGCCACAGTCAAGATGTTGCCAACGTTTGTAAGGTCCATTCCTGATGGTTCAGGTGAGTCTCTCACCCAGAGATTGGGCTCTGAGGGCTGAAAGCTCTGTGAAGCCACCCTTCCAACTTACATTCATTTGTTTGTTCATTCATCTTTCATTCATTTACTCATTCATTCACCATTCCATCCATCTGTTCTCCCATCCATCCATTCATCTATCCATCCATCAATCCAATGTATGTTCATTGAGATCCTACCATGTGCTAGGGGATACCATGGTTGGACCATGCTGACCTGCCTTCATCCGCCTGACTGTCTAGTGACTTATGGTAAGAAAGTGTAGCGTTTATGGATCTTACAGATGCTATGTGAGTTACTCTTATGTCTTCAGAACATGAATGGCTCCAGAACAGATGAAGAGTTCATGTTAGGAGAATCTCTCCATCAGGGCACCAAGGCCTCCTTTTAGTACCCCAGTTAAGTAGCGATCCTAGCGGCCAGGTGGGTCTCAGACTCGGGGGGGAGACTCAAGTCCCCATTTGTACAAATTTCATAGATGCTAAGCCAAGGTAGCCCCTCAAGCAGAGAAATGGTGAGAGGAGTAGGACTGGAAAAAAAAAAATTATCCTGTTGGTCTGCATCGTGTGGCTTATGCCCCACAGTGGGGATCTGGGGGCTCCCTGAGGATTGTCAGTACCCCCTCCCCAGGGAGTGGCCTCAGCCCCTGCTCTTGGCAGAGTGGAGGCTGGGAGGGCACAGCCTGGCCTTGGCCTGCTCAGTGGAGGTCGTTCTGTCTGGCTGACCCAGGGGTGGGTGCTGTGCCTGCCCCAGCTTAGCGCACGCACAGGAATCCTGCTCTGAGCCGTGTTCTGTGCTGTAGGCTGGGGTTCGCCTGCTTTGTGAGAGGGAGGGAGACAGATCATGAAAGTCAGGTTTCTCTTAGGGTTGTGAGTACATAGCCTGAAAGTACGGCCCTTACAACACTCCTGCTGTTGTGTTTCTTCCCTACTCTGGGGACTAGTTTAAAGCTGTGACTTGGGGCATCTGATATGGAGCTGACAAAATGGACATCAGGAAAACTGCAGCTGTTGCGGCTGATGTTTATGAAGGGTGGGCGAGTGCACGGCTTGTTGGAGGACTGGCTGCAGTGGAAAGGTCCTGCTGTGCCTGCAGCCGGCCTTTAAAGTCCTGAACAAGATTGGGACACCTAGGAAGGGCGTGTGCTCTGTTTGCCCTGTGGCCACAGGTGGGGTTTACTTCATGCACACACACTGGTACTTATATCTCTGATGTTTCTTGACTGTTTAAAATCTACTCCACTTTTATCCTTTTGTTTTCCTTGAGGTCTTGGTGACCAGCAGTTTAGGTTTTTTTTTTTATGACTGCTGAAGAGATTCTAGCCATCAGAGTGACCAGACCGTGGTGTCCCCTGGGTTTTGTTCTGATGCCTCTGGCTTTGTAATTCGCTCCTGCTTTTTCCCAGCCCCGAATGGCATCCACATCCAGGAGCATTTGTGCCTTTACAGGGTTAGTTGAGTTCTGTAGGAGAGGTGTGGCCGTGCCTGCTGTCAGCTGAGAAAAGAGGAAGGGGAGGCAAGGTGGGGTGGGCAGCCCCCCAGGGCCCCTGCTCTGGCTTTGCTTGGAGAGCTCAGAAGGATGCCTTATGCCTGGGGGGCACCTGATCCTGTGTGACTGGCCCAGCGCTGGCACATCCCATGAGAGATGCCTTCTCTTTCATCCTGAACGCGGCTTGCAAACCAGCTCCCCTTCCCAGGACCGTGTGTCAGCAGGAGGTGCCCTCCCTCACTCTTTCACACACCATTTCCAGGGTTGAGGGGCTCAAAGTGTGATCCACATACACAAATGGCTAGTAATCTAGCCATTTGTCCCCATTAGTTACTCTTTAAAACAGGGCCCAAAACTCATCCTCATTTGGGAAAGACAACATTCTGCAGCCCCCTCTTAGAGATTCAAAGCAGACACCAACCTATTAAAGGCCCTGAGCAGTCCTGCAGGAGAGAAACCTGTTTAACCCGGCTACCTGCCTTTTCCCCAAACCTGTTTGATCTTTCCCCCCAACATCTATTACTATATTTCATCTATTTTGAGACACCTTTTTGTTTGAGTCCTCTGAAATCAGCAATGCATTGTACAATAGTTGCATCTTTAAGTTATTATTGGCAGTATTTTTTTCTCTTTTCGTATTACATAAAATAATGATGTGTCTACAGTCAGTGGTGTCTTAAATGTGATGACATATGTGGTAATTTGCCCATGTTGGGAAACACTGTCCTAGGGTTTGTGAAACTGGAGCCAGCAGCCTGGGCCCCATGCCTCCTTCTGAGCCTTTCTTATCTCCAGCGTAGGTGGGGCCAAATGTTTAGGGCCTCTTGGGAGCCCAGAACAGTGCTGAGAACAGAAAGAGGAGGAGGGGGAGGGGGAGGGGGGAGGAGCAGGAGGAGGAACCAAAGCCCTGAACCACAAGGGCCCACCCTCCTATGCATGAGGCCCTGGGCCCCCCAGCCTTCCCCTACCCTGCCCACCTCTGTGCTCCTTGGTGACTGTTTCTTCTACCCTGCGTTAGTTTCCCATGCTGCTGTAACAAAGTACCACGAACTGGGTAGCTTTAAATCAGAGTGAATTATCTCACAGTTCTGGAAGCTAGAAGTCCAAAATCAAGGTGTCAGCAGGGCCACGCTCCTTCTGAGACACTGGGTTGAATCTTTCCTTGCCTTTTGCTAGCTTCTGGCGGTGGCTGTCAGTCCTTGGCATTCCTTGGCGTGTAGTAGCGTCTCTCCAATCTCTGTCTCTATTGTCACATGGCATTTTCCTCTTAGAAGGATACCAGTCAGATTAGGACCCACACTCATGACCTCCTCTTAACTTGATTACATCTGCAAAGACCCTATTTCCTAATGAGGCCACATTTACAGGTACCCAGAGTTAGGACTTCCACATATCTTTTGGGGGGGCCACTGTGCAACCTGTAATACACCCTATACTTCTTCTTCCTATGACTGTTCCTAATATTCACGGGTGGGCTCAGGTCATGTGCCCAGGGGCCCACACTCCCCTCGGAATGGTCGCTACAGCCCCACACAGACATTGACATGGATACCAAGGCCTTGGATCCCTGACCCCAGTCCGGCCCCTGCCCCTTTGTGATGGAAGTGCCTCCAACCAGGAGGTCCCCTGGGGTAGCTGGAATGTAGGTCTCCTTCATAGTAAACCGTGGTGCTAGTCCCTTTTCACAATGTTAATTACTGCTTCAACTGTATAATTAGTCAGAGACAGAATTAGTGGTAATCCCAAACCACCAAAGGATAACTTGGACTTACCCAGGTTGACAGATGCCCCTGCCCGTCAAGTGGTGATGTGACTTCCAAGTCAGAGGGAGAAACAAACCTTTCCTTTCCCGCTGACCTTGACCCTCATGACTGGACTCAGAGTTTTGAAACTCTACTGATTTTTTGGAAATGTTATCAGCCCATTTTTATTAATTTTTTCCCCTTTTGACGATTTTTATGGGCAGTGGTTTTTCTTTAATTGCTCTCCAGTAATCTACACACTAGGTTTAAAAAAAAAACAAACAAACCCTAAAGTGACTTTTAGCTGCCGCATATCCTTTCTGGAGTGGGAAAGGTATGAATAATATATAAAGAAGAAAGATATTGAAGCCTTTTTACTCCGATGACTTGGCTAGACAGAAACCCTTCTTCAGAGCTGCCCAGTCGGGGATAGGTGCCTAGCTGCGTCCAGCCTGCCTCAGAAGTCCTGGCCAACACTTTGTCTCACTTGTGAAACCTCCCCTCTTTTCTCCTCTTGTCATTTATCACTCAGGATATTGTATCCATAAATACCAATTAGATCGTAAGCTTCTCAAGGGTAAATTGAGTTGAACATTTCCTTGTTTCTGTTTCATGGTTCCTAGCAGGCTCTTTGCTCAAAGGTTAAGTTAAAAATGTTTGATTTGCAGTGTGGTCACAGTTAAATTCTGGGGGCTTAAAATATACTACTTTCCAGCCAAAGGAAGGAAAATATTTCCTTTTTCCACGGCATTTGGGCTGGTCACTTACCTTTCTCTGCCTGTTTCCTTATCTGGGAAGGTGGTTGGATTGTCTCAGAAATTCTCTCCATCCATGAAATCTCCTGAATGTCTAGCGTTCTGGGTGGGTTTCTGACGAAGGTGTAAACTCTCATCAACTAGCTGGATTGCAGACAGGAGGGAAGGCTTTGTGTCTCATGTACAGAATTAATTCATGGAGCAGACCAAAGGTAGGCATTTCATGAAAGCAGAGTTTTTGTTTGCCCTGTATTCCAGCGCAGGTCTGGACTCAAGAGAGACATCTGTCCCCGTGTTTGTTTTCCATTATTTGCTGGTAATAATGGTTGTCATTAGAAAGTGGAGAGTTGCCGGGGGCCCTTCAGATGTTTTGTTTAATGAGCCTTCTCTAGAAGAGCAGTTCTTCTGGCTTCAGTGGAAATGGGAAATGTGGGATGAAGTCTCAGCAGCGGCCGACAGGAAGGTTGAGGCCAAAGATTTGAAGAGGAAGTTAGAGGGAAGCCAACTGCTGCAAAAAGAAGCTGAACTTGAATTTAAAGGAAAAAATAAAATAAAATAGAAACCCAGAACACTGGATTCATCTCTGGCTCTGCTGCTTATTATCTCTGCGACCTTGGAGAAGTCACTTAACTCTCTAAGCCTCCATTTCCTCATCTGTAAAATAGGTGTGACCGTCCTGCCCTGCCTGCCTTACAAGGCTGTCAAGAGGATCAGATGACAGTGCTTTGGAAACTGCAAACCACCTTGAGAGTTACAGGGGGTCATTGTTCTCCTGATCATCATTGTAACTTAATAACCGACTTTGTAAGAATTCTTTGGGAGGCCCCTTCCCAGCTGATGCCGCCAGTCAAAGGACCCCCACCCATCAGACCTAAATGTGTAGGTCTAGCCCTGGAGGAAAGAGTCAGAGCTTTTCAGAATTCACTGGCATCCCTGTGATGTTACAGGGGGAGGAGGCAGGAAAAAGGGGGAAGCAGAGGCAGGCTGTCTCATCCCCACCCCAATATCCGCACATAATGTGGACGAGCCCATAGGCTGCAGCTCTGGTGCCTCTGCAGCAGGGTGACTGGACACCACAGCTCTGAATGGGGGAACCAACTGACATAAAGGGGAGGATAGATCCTTTATGGAGGGCAAGTTGGTATTTGGGGGACTCATTGCCTAATAAAGAATATTGAACCCAGAAGCCTCTGATTGTAGCTGAAAGAAATCTAACTCAAAGTTGTATAAGCAAGAAAGGGAATTCTAGGTTCACATAACTGGGAAATGGAGTTGTAAGTTGGCTTCTGTTGACAGGGACTCATCTGTCTCTTATTCTTTCAGTCTTTGTGTCGGCTTCATTCGTAGGCCACCTCTCCCTTATGGTGGCAGAGACAGCCCTGGCAGCCCTAGCTGACACCTCACCTAAGAACTAGAGGTCCCAGAGGTGGTCTTGGAGAGGGTAATGATTGGCTGACGTGGATCACTTGCCCATCCTGAACCAATCATGATGGCCAAAGTGGGGGACTCTGGGTGCTCTTGGGTCACACATTGGTTCCCTGGAGCTGGAGTGGGTGGTCAGCCCCACCCCCAACTCAGGTGAAAACCAGGAAGGGTAGTTATCTAAAGAGGTGCTAGACAGCAAACAAAGCTTACCGGAAATCTTGCTGCCCTTTCCAGAAGTTGTTCCTTGGGGTCCTTTGCCTGGCAGAGGATAGGACTGAACAGACCATGCATTTAACCCAGGTAGTTCTTATCAAACTAGCAGCAAACACGTACTGATTTGCAGGACTCAGTACTGGGGGAGGGAAGTAAGCATGTTAAATTGCCCTGGCCTTCAAATGCTTATCATCCAACTGAGGAAGATAAGCCATATATACCTAAAAAATTAGGAGCATCCCAGTATTTGCAAGTACATGAGTGACTAAGGAAAGGGAAGGGCCCTGGCCTTGCCACAGGCGTGACTATGAACAAGTCATTCACCTGGTTTGGTTGGAGCTTCCTTATCCATAAACCGAGAAGGTAAGTTAATATTTGTCTCGCATTTCCTGAGGTGCAAATGTGATTTACAGAAGAGATGCCAACTGCCATTTCTTTTAGCAATCACAAGCACACCCTGGAATCAGGGTCACTGCTCAGGGAAAGATCAGGAACTACGCTGGGCTTAACAGTGACCTCTTGTAAAATGCCTTCAGGGAAAGGCCCCCCTCAAACCCATCAACTCCCACTAGCAGGTGTGTGGAGTATGCAGTATTTAACGTTGTCCTGACATCTTAAGGCCGCCTTTCTGGTCTCCTTCTCTGACCCTAACTCCTTGGAACCCTACTGACCTGTGTTTGTGTTAAAAAAAAAAAAAAAAAAAAACGGGAGCAGTGGAGAGCTGGGGTGGGACAGGGGTCTTGCGGAGCTGCAGAAGTGTGGGCCAGCCCCATGCACCCTAAGGCCAGGTTCCTTCCCGACCTAGAGGCAGCTGAGACCATTTTCACTTATCTTGCTTGAAAACTTCAGGCCTGGGTCCTGCAAAGGTGCTGCTTGAAACCTGATCCCTTTCTGCATGAAGGGCTGAAAGCTCTTACCCGATGTGTGTTGACACTGACACCAATAAGCAGGAGATGCCCGACCATCACCTGGAACTTGAGCACAAGAACCTTTTACTTAGGCCTTTCATTCAACTGAAAATGAGACTTTTGACCCGGCTGGCAACTGAAAAATTTCCCAAGCTATTGTTTTTAAGTTATGATGAAAGCCAGTGTAAAACATGAAATAAATAAATGGTTTTATTTTTTGAAAACCATTAAAACAGTAAATAATTAAATTAAAATGTTGTTAACAAAATAAAAAGTACCCATATTTTCATCCTAGCACGGTGTTTGCTTTTGTGCCTATTATTTCCCTATGCACAAGTGGTTTATAGTTGCTTACCGGAAGGAGTTTTCATTATCTTCATTAAAGATCAAAGCAAAAGAACAGAGTCAGAAGCTGCAAGGAATCGTGGATGTTGACGAGACCCCCAAAGAGAGATGTAGCTGTTCCTGATGTGCTGAAGTCTCACTTTGATGCTGTCCTTGGGGATCCTTGTCCCCGAGGTCTGTCCAGGAGGCAGTTTTATCCAACGGTTATGAATTTGGGCTTTGGATTCAAATTCTGGCTCTGCCACTTACTGGCCGTGTGCTTTGGCAAGTTACCTAATCCCTCCCAGCCTTTACTTGCTCATCTGTAGAACGGGGATCATAATAGTACCTATTTCATTGGGTGGAGAGGGTTAAAAGTAAAATGAGGCATATGAAGTACTTAGCGACTGGAGTACAGAAAGGCTCAATGAATGATGGTTAAATAAAGTGCTTTTGGTGTTCTGGTAATTCTTCCTCCTGAGAGGAAGCACCTCATACCAAATTCATTTTTCTAACTGAGTAGTAGTGTAAGCACCATAGGGGTTAGAATTCTGATGGGAGCCCAAAGAAAACCCTAAACTGATTTGAACAACCTGTAACATCAGGGTCAGAATTTCCTACAAAGCTATGACACCTGCTTCCCAGCATTCTCCCTTGGTCTCTTTCCTTTGGACCATAGAAGCAGTTTTTGTTTGTTTGTTTTGATTAATTAACTTAGTTATTTATTTTTGGCTGCGTTGGGTCTTCGCGAGCTTTCTCTAGTTGCAGCGAGCGGGGGCTACTCTTTGTTGCGGTGCGCAGGCTTCTCATTGCAGTGGCTTCTCTTGTTGCAGAACACAGGCTCTAGGCGCGCGGGCTTCAGTTGTGGCTCGCGGGCTCTAGAGCACAGGCTCAGTAGTTGTGGCGCACGGGCTTAGTTGCTCCGTGGCACGTGGGATCTTCCTGGACCAGGGCTCGAACCCGCGTCCCCTGCATTGGCAGGCAGATTCTTAACCACTGCGCCACCAGGGAAGTCACGATAGAAGCAATTTAAAAACAACGTCATCATGGGGATTTCCCTGGCGGTCCAGTGGTTAGGACTCCACATTTCCACTGCAGGGGGCACGGGTTTGATCCCTGGTCGGGGAACTAAGGTTCTGCATGCCACATGGTGCGGCCAAAAAAACCCCCCCAAAAACAGTGGCATCATGTGGTATATCTATACAGTGGAATATAACTCAGTCGTAAAAAGGAATGAGGTACTGATACATGCTACAACATAGGTGAGCCTTGAAAACATCATGGTAGATGAAAGAAGCCAACCACAGGGGACCACATATTGTAGTCCACTGATATGAAATGTCCAAAATAGGGAAATCTCTAGAGACAGACAATGGATTATTGGTTGTTGGTGGATGAGGGGGTTTGGGAAGAAACGGGGAGTGACTGCAAATGGGTACGGAGTTTCTTTTGGGGATGACGGAAAATTTCTATAATTAGATAGTGGTGATGGTTGCGCAACTCTGTAAATATACTAAAACCCACCAAAGTGTACACTTTAAAATGTGATAGGTGAATTATTTCTCAATAAAGCTATTATTAAAAAAAAAAATACCAACCAACCAGCGGTATAACTGCTTCCTGTTTTATGAACAACAAGCAAGGCTGCCTTGAATGAATGAATGGGCCACCCACCCTTGTGATCAAGCAGCTACCAAGCATTTATTGAGCTGTCCTGGGTGCCAAGGGCAGATGTAAAGAATCCTAAGTTGTGGTTCTTCCCTCAAGGAGCTTGAGAGGGTAAGAACAGAAATTCAGTGTGAGAAGACTTTGGTTCATTCATTGATTCCTTTCCACCCTCATTAGTTGAAGTATTTGTTGTGTTCTTACTGTATGCCAAACAACCATTCTAAGTTCCAGAAATAGAGCAGTGTGTCGGAGCTTAAAGCTTGGTAGAATCAAATACAAAGATGGCGTCAGCTTTATAAAAGAAAAGCTGTTTTTTTAAAAAAGCCAACCACTACTTAAGAAAAAAATTAAAGAGCTCAAGGGACCCAGGATAGCCAAAACAATCTTGAAAAAGAAGAACAAAGTTGGAGGACTTTCACTTCCCAGTTTCAAAATTTCAAAGCAGTAGTAGTCAAGACAGTGTGGTACGGCCATAAGGTTAGACATATAGATCAGTGGATCAAAACTGAGAGTTCACTATGTCAATTACATCTCAATAAAACTGGAGAAAAAAGAATGGGGAGTCCAGAAATACCCATACATTTATAGTCACTTGATTTTTGACAAGGGTGCCAATGAGGGAAAGAGTAGTCTTTTCAACAAATGGTGCTGGAATTTGACAGGGGATATCCACATGCAAAAGAATGAAGTTGGACCTCTACCTCATATCATATACAAAAATTAACTCAAAATGGATCAAATACCTAAATGTATGACCTAAAACTATAAAACTCTTAGAAGGAAACATAGGTGCGAATCTTTGTGACCTTGGATTTGGCAATGGATTTTTAGAAATAACACCAAAAGCACTAACAACAGAAGAAAAAAGTAGATAAGTTGCACTTCATCAAAATTAAAACCTTTTATGCTTCAAAAGTCACCATCAAGAAAATGAAAAGATAGTGAGACAGTGAGAATGTAACATCAGAAGTAAAATTAACAGATTTTAATTGATTTTGGAAGAGAATGAGTGAGGGTAACTAGGGTAAAGAATATTAGATAGTGGCTTAATGGTTTGGAATCTTGCCCATCATGGCCTCCTCCATTGGTGCTGTATCATGGTCGTGGCATACGGTCCTGTCATCTTTCTCTGTCCCACTGAGGTCCACCCCAATCACTGCACACATTGGTCTTCACGAATATAACCGTATCAAGCCAGTTTACTCCTATCTGACCAAGAGAGACTTCTGTTAAAAACATCCCCCGCGGGCTTCCCTGGTGGCGCAGTGGTTAAGAATCCGCCTGCCAATGCAGGGGACACGGGTTCGAGCCCTGGTCCTGGAAGATCCCACATGCTGTGGAGCAACTAAGCCCGTGCGCCACAACTACTGAGCCTGTGCTCTAGAGCCCACGAGCCACAACTACTGAAGCCCGTGTGCCAGAGCCCGTGCTCCGCAACAAGAGAAGCCACTGCAATGAGAAGCCTGCGCACCACAACGAAGAGTAGCCCCCGCTCGACACAACTAGAGAAAGCCCGCGCGCAGCAACGAAGATCCAACGCAGCCAAAAATAAAACAAATAAATTTATTAAAAAAACAAAAAAAATCCCCCGGGTGGAAAAACACAAGTGTCCAGCAACAGATGAATGGATGCACATACAATGCAGTATCATCCAGCCTCAAAAAGGAGTGAACTACTGATACAGGCTATAACGTGGATGAATCTTTGAGACTATGCAAGGTGAAATAAGCCAGACACAAAGGGACAAATACTGCATGATTCCGCTTACATGAAATATCTAGAATAGGCAAATTCATAGAGATAGAAAGTAGAATCGTGGTTGCCTGGGACTAGGGACAGGGGAAATGGGGAGTTAATGCTTAATGGTTATAGAGGTTCTGTTTAGGATGATGAGAAATTTTGGGAATGGTGGTGATGGTTGTACAACAGTGTGAATTTATTTAGTGTCAGTGAACTGTACACTTAGAAATGGTTGCAGTGGAAAATTTTATGTTATGTATATTTTACCACAATTAAAATAAAAAAATCCCCCGGGGAATCAGTGGAGCTCTGGACTAGCTGGAATTGGTGTCTGAGCTGATGGGGAAGGAACCCAAGGCATGGAATTGACCTCAGATGTAGGGTTTTCTCTGACTTGAAATGCTGTTTTTGTCTTTATGGATAACATAGCCATTTGTGAAAAAGGGTAAGAAATTAGAGAAAGATGGGTAGGGCTTGGTACTTAAGTCCATACTTCCATTCTCCTATAGTCGGGAGTGCGCGGGACTGTGTGAAGCTGTCTATCTAGGGACGCCCGGCTGGGAGAGGGTTTCTCTTGCCCACTCTTCCAGGCGGGGCAGTGGTCCGATGGGGTCTGAATGACTCCTGCTTCTGGCCGAAAGCACAGCGCGGTGGGGCCAGACCCTGTTGAGAAGCGGGCAGAGCATGAGACTTTCCCGGAGCACTTGAATCTGATGTGATACTGTTGTCTCCCTAAACAGAAAAGGGAGATTTCATTGCCCTGGATCTTGGCGGGTCTTCCTTTCGAATTCTGCGGGTGCAAGTGAATCATGAGCAAAAACAGACTGTTCATATGGAGTCCGAGGTTTACGACACCCCGGAGAACATCATGCACGGCAGTGGAAGCCAGGTGGGTCCCTGCTCCCTTCTGATCAGCCCCTGTGGCCCCAGCATCAGGCCCCAGGGTACCTCCAGGAACCAGACCCCAAAGCACTGGGAGTCCATCATAGGCACGAGTGGAGGACTCTTGGGTGGAAGAGTGTGACTGCCTGAAGAGACCCCACCATGTGCGTAAACTGGTGGATGGGAGGGGGCTGCTGGGACTCTCAGGTAAGGGGTGCGAAGAGGAGGCCCAGCAGGTAAATGCATCGATTCCCTAAGGATCCTGGGGTTGGTTCCCCAGCAGAGGGGTAGCAGAGCCCTTGGGTGAAAACCCTTCTTCCAAGCCATTGTCGTCCTCACCCAGTTCACCAAAGACCCAGGCCTCATAGGTTATGACTGTCACCTTGTGGGGCAGCAGGAATCTGAGCTCATAGCCCGAGGGCTATTATAAAGGGCTCCTGGCTACCCGATTTAATAGTCTTCTACAAGTCCTTGGCCCAGAAAGCACCGAGGGCAAGGCCTTGCCTGGAAAGTCACCATCCCTTCCTCTCACACTCGTAACCCCTGCCAACGGAAGGGCTGCCTTCCTTTGCTGGTCGAGGCTGTGGGCATGCTCAGAAGGGCCTGTCCACCCTCCCTGCTTCCCCATCTGGTCGTGGTGGGTGATGGGCCGAAGGCTCACTGAGGACCCTGTGATCAGGGTGTGGGCAGCCCCCGGTCAGGTTTTCAGTCATTTCCGGGTCCTGTTCTACTCCTCACCCTCTCCTGTAGGTGTTCTGGCCACTCCCATTTGAAGCTCGCCTCCTGAGTCATGGCCTTTGTCAGGATATGTATTATTCAGAGCTTGCCAAATATTTGCTTTAGGGAGGGTGTGTTCATGGCAAGGTTCATGACTAAGTTCTCCAGAAAACGTATTGGTTCTGGGCTGGACTTTGAGATGAGACCCAGAGCCTTCTCTTGGCTCCACTTTGTTCCTAAATTAACGTGGGTGGGACCTGATGCAAGCTCTCTGCCTTTTCCTTCTACGAGAGAAAAGGGCTAATCCCGGCCTTTAACCTACTGCCGCCGGGTTGGGTTCAGAGCTTTTCAGACCATGTCACGGTGAGCATTGAAGGGGACACTGTCCCTAGGACAGATGGGCCACTTTTCAGTCAGCTGCTGAAAGAGTGCATCACTCATTTGATGGCCCTGCCGGGAGGTCCCCCTGCCTATCCCTCCATTACTGGGCTTCAGAGACTGGCTCATTCATCCAGTGTGTGCATGAAGGCTGCCAGCAAGTAGGTCTCCTCGTCCTGCCCGGTGGTTGCTGCGTTGTTCCTTTATGCAGGTGGCCAGCAGCCTCTGGTTGGCATCCTGCTCTCTCCATTTGCCAAAAGTACTGACCTGTCACTCTGTTCCCCATGGTCTTTGGGTCGAGCCACCTCTGCCTCTTGCTTCTCCATTGGGACTCACACCCTGTGCTGCAGACATTCCTGTGTGCTTTGGCCTGACCTTTTAGGAGCAGGGTTTATAAATTAAGGGATGCCTCCCACCTCAGGTGCACACTTCCTGCGTCACTTCCACAGTGACTTTCTTCTTTTTTTTTTTTTGGCCGCGTTGGGGCATGTGGGATCTTAGTTCCCCAACCAGGGATCGAACCCACACCCCCTGCAGTGGAAGCGCGGAGTCCTAACCACTGGACCTCCAGGGAAGTCCCGTGACTTTCTTCTTATTGCTGCCTCTGGGACCTTGACTCTTCCAGCCTCTGTCCCCATCTTCCCAGCCCTGGGATCACTTTGTTTCCTGCTGTTTCTTCCTCTGTCCCTTTCAAGCAGTCTGCAGAGAAAAGATGGTGATGATG
Organism: Eschrichtius robustus; assembly: GCF_028021215.1. NCBI lineage: Eukaryota > Metazoa > Chordata > Mammalia > Artiodactyla > Eschrichtiidae > Eschrichtius > Eschrichtius robustus. The sequence goes on from NC_090830.1 coordinate 74,707,053, forward strand.
ATGATGATAACGATAATGTTATATTGTCATAGCAAAAACTTACATAGAGCTTGTTATGTATGTCACTGATCTAAGCACTTTATTTGGATTAACTCATTTAATCATCACAACAACCCTATGGGGTGGGTATTATTATTATTCCCATTTCACAGATGAGAAAATTGAGGCTTAGATGTTAAGTAACCAGCCCTTTGGGTCACACAGCACATAAGCGATAGAGCTGGGATTTGAACCCAGGCAGTCTGGCTCCAGATGTTACAGTTTTAGCAACATGGGACACTCATAGGCTAGGTTTTGTCTTTGTTTTAAATTAATTAAAAAATTAATTTATATTTTTATGGAAAATGTTTGATGGTGTGGAAATGTGAGGGCTGTGGGTAAGGAGGAAGGTCCAAGTGATTGAGGGAGAAGGTTAGCAGTAGAAAAATAGGGGTGAAACCGTAACCTCTTGTCCAGAAGTTTGGTGTGAGGTTAGCAATAAGTATTAGTGGTCCATTTTTCTGAGATCTCTTATCGACCTATCGAATATTCTAGTAAACCAAGGGCCCCATTTTGCCCATGAAGCAACTCATACTTATAGACTGTGAATTGTGCTGAATTCTTGGGGTTGTGATCTCATCTTCTGTAACGTACAGGAATTTTTGCTAGATTTTTAAACCTTTTATTCAAAATAATTTGAAACTTACAGAAAAGCTTTAAGATAAGCACAAAGAGCTTTTTATACCCTTTATCCAGATTTCCCAATTAACTATTTGCTTTATCCTTCTTTCTCTCTTTCTCTACATAAGCACATACACACACACAGACGCAGACACACACACACACAGACACACAAGGTATCTCGAAAGTTTCAGTGCAATTTTAAGCTTTAATAATTTCAGAAGCATAAATGCAACCTTCTTAAAACATCACTTATTTAGTTTTTGGAATTTTGAATACTAAATAAATAATTTAAATTTATTTAAATTATATAAATGTACATGTTGTCAGGAAAGAAAAAAAAAAAGTTTTTTAGACACTAAAATTTTGCGTGCCGAGAGGCTGGGTAACTTCCCTTTCTGGCTGGTCACAGACGTGGGTTAGCCTAGGGGAACGCCCCTGGGTTGGGGACATTTCCTTCTTAGCAGAGCACTAAGGGGTGGGTGTGTTTGGCTTGAATGGGGGCGGGGGGCTGCTTCCAGCGCCCCAGCCCTGTGAATCCACTTCTGCGGCTGAGCTCTCCCTGCCTCTTCCTGCCCACAGCCTGCCTTCCTTCCTTCCGCCCAGCCAGCTCTCTTGAGGGCCTGGGAGCCTGGAGCTTCTGAGTGCAGATGACGTGGGGCGAGCTGACGGGCTTAGTAATGGGTTTATATTGCTCAGAAATGTAGGTCGCAGGAAGTTTAGCTGGGCTTCTCCGGGGAAGGTGGTCATGTGTCTCCTTAGTCAGTCGCCGCTGTAGCCATGACCTGAGTAATAGTGACTCAGGGACAGAGACTCCCAAGTCAAAACTGACAATTTTTCATTTACCTTGGCAGGAAAGTCAGACTGTAGAGCTGGGTCAAGGACACCTGGGGAAAGATGGGGCTAGGTCTCTCAAGGAGACCCTGCACAGTGGCTGTGAGGGCGGCAGTGATCCCCTGGCCCGCAGAGGCCCCCGTCCCCCAGCCTGGCCCCGCTCTGGCCTGGCCCTTGGCTGGACTCCTCCTATACAGTTTATCTGACGTTTTGTTTTGGTTTCCTCTACCCCGTCAGTCTGTCAGGGAGCCCCGGCAGATTGGCCAGGAGTGAGTGAACCACAACCTCGGTGAAGAGGCCTCCTCTTCTCCCCTCGAACTACAGCCCTGGGTGGGGAGAGGGAGTGGGTGCTGCTTGTGGTCTAGTTTTGTTTCGTTTTTGAATTCAGGCTGGAATCAGAAAGCTGTGGATTCTGGCAGGTGGTCCTTGTGCCCTTCCCCCGCTCCTCCCTGGGCTGGTCCCTTATTCCTCCATAGCCCTTTATCCAAAACATACCCGCACAGACTGGGGACCAGCCCCCTCCCCTGTGTTTCTCCCCAAATCCCTTTAGATGCGGAGGGAAGAGAGGGAGAGGGGAGGGGACCTGCCCCCTCCTCAGGCATCTGGGAGGGACCTACCCCCATGGGCTTCGCTCTTTACTGTGGGCTCTCTCCCTGACACTTTTGTTAAAATCGAGCCTGAATAAAACTGTAAGTTTAATATGGGGGGAAAAAAGGATACCCTGCAAATAAAGCCTTCAGGCAGATGACCTTGTCTGGGAACATGGGCTGGGGTTGCTTCCTGTGACCCTGTGGTTTGGCTCTGCCAACACTGCCTTCTCTGGGCTTTGAGGAGCTCCATTAGCTGTGTCAATCCCATATACAAGGAGGTCTAGTGGTCTGTGTTAGATGACAGCCATGTGAAAAAAACCAGAGAGGTTACCTGGTCTGTGGCATATGGTTGCCGAAAGAGCATATATATGCTTTGGTTACATTAATAGAGGTATAGAGCCAAGGGAAAGGGAGGTTCTTAGTTCAACTAAGCTTTCCTCTTGGTCAGAACACATATAAAATATTATATTCAGTTCTGGATACATTTTAGAGAAGAGGGGAGGTATTGGAGAGATCCAAAAGATTGCCTTAGAGGTGGCGAGTGTCCCGTCATTGACAGTATTCACGCAGAGGCTAGGGAAACAGCGTTCTGGGTTCTTCCTAGTGGAGTCTAAGATACGTATACATATCCCGGCCACATGTTGTGAAGCTGGCAAACTTAAACTGCAATCCACTAAATAAATTGTGGTATAGTCACACCATGGAATACTGTGTGGCAGTGAGAATCAACAATCTACAGAGACACACAACGTAGATGACACACACATAGTGTAGAGGAAAAGAAGGCAGACACCAACGAGTGCACACTGTTGTTCCATTTATACGTAGTAGACAACCAGGCAAAACTAATTGAGGGTGGCTGAAGTCAGAGTGGCTGCCGATTGCCCTTGTGGGGTTGGGTGGCGGCAGCAGTGGCTGCACGAGGTGGGTGTCTGGATGCTGATAACATTGTGTTTCTCGATCTGGGTGCTGGTGACACAGGTGGGTGCAGCTTGTGAGAATCCAGTGAACCCTATACTTAGGATGTCTGCACTTTTTTGCATGCATGTTATACTTGAGTAAAAAGTAAAAATTTGTTAACCTGAAGATTCTGAAATCACGCAAGTGGGCTAGAGGCTAGGAATATATATGTATTACGTGGAGCTTCTGGAATTGACAGAGCGAGGGAGATAGAGATGGAGATAGAGATACAGAGAAGGGGCCAAATGGCCACTCCACCTGGGTGGCTGCTGGTGATCTATGGCCTGTGTGTTATGGACGATGAGCTGGTTTTCTCTTATTTTTACATTTCCTCAGTACCCAGATAATACATCTTAGTGACCACTGAGAGGCCAGTTCTGTGTGAAGCCTTTAAAAGGCTTCCTAAGCCGTGGTGGCCCATGAAGCAGGCTCTTTTCAAGGGACTCTTCTTTGCCAGTCACACACAGTATGGCTTTCCTTTTTACTTTGGCCGTGCCGTGAGGCATGCAGGATCTTAGCTCCCCCACCAGGGATTGAACCTGCGCCCCCTGCAGTGGAAGTCCCCAGCATGGCCTTTCATGCAGGGCCACTGGGTGCCTTGGGTATGGGCAGCTGGGGTAGCCGTGCTCCTTTCTGTGTGGGGCAGAGAATTGTTCACATTTTTCCTGAAATGCTAAGTCCCCTTCCTCCCTCCTGACTGCTCTCTTGTGCTTCCTCCAGCTTTTTGATCATGTCGCTGAGTGCCTGGGAGACTTCATGGAGAAAAAAAAAATCAAGGACAAGAAATTACCTGTCGGATTCACGTTTTCTTTCCCTTGCCGGCAATCCAAAATAGACGAGGTAAGACATTCTGGGATCATAGTGCTCCACAGAAGCCCCATAGGGGAAATGCTAATGAACCCTTTCCCTTGACTACTTTTCCCTTCTGCTTACAGGATGGCTTGTGTATCTTGTATTTTTTAGAAATATTTGTAGAAATTAATGTAAGGTCATGATAATCATGTTTATTTTCTAATTGCTTTAATTATATATGTATTTTTGGAGACGAATCATGGTATTTGTGGCCATTAGGTAGAGAGGACCATTTCTTAAACTCAAGCAAGTGAAGGAAAACAAAGTAGGTTTAGTGACCTTTCACAAGGCCAGTTTTTGGTACGAGTTTCCCTTGCTTTTGAGAACTGAGGCTCGATAGCCACACTCCCTGGGCAGAGACAGGGTGAGACACCCCTCCTCCCACAAGGAGAGGTGGGAGATGGCCTGGGAATGAAGCGACAGTGCTGGCTGTATGCTTGTTCATCAGTGGCTGTGGCCCGAGTGCCATCCCTGTGTGGGCTGGGCTAGGCCCTGGGAAAGAGCTGCACGCAGACATGGCCTGCCCCCGAGAGGTGCAGTCTTTCAGGGAAGGAGGCATTGCAGAAGTGGAGAGGGAACATCCTCAGGGGCACAAAAGCCCCACAGGGCAGGGCAGATGTGCCTGGCAGAGAAGGAGCCAAAAGTGTGCCCCCCACCTGCCAGCCTTGATTCCCATCCGGAGAGGGCTTCCTAAACTGGGCATGCTTCCTGCCAGGAAGCCAGTGGATCACAGGCTCTAATTACCCATCTGGAGGCCTGTGCCCACTCCTCAAGGCTGCCCGGGACCTTCAAGGTTGTCCAAATCTAGACCAGCTGCCTTTTTCCACAGATGAGCAAAGTGGGCCTCAGAGGAGTTGGGGAAACTGCCCACAAGGAAATGGGCAGAAGTGGTGGGAATAGGATCAATCTCCTGATTTCCAACCCACGTTCTTTCCACAATACCATGTTCTCCGAGGGTTTTGGAGGCCTGAGGGTTGAGGGGAAGAAAACAGAGTGTCCAGGGGCTTTTGGAATGCCTGGCTTGGCTGCAGGCTGCTGCTTGCCCTTCCCGGTGCATCCTGCAGGCTGTGTGGCTTTCAGAGCGCGGGGCAGCCCAGTGTGGAAAAGCTCCCCATCACTGCGTCACCCCGGAGGCTACAGGGCCTGAACAGCAGCCCCTCCCAACCCTGCCGCGTTTATAGTGACTTCCTCCATTCGGAGGCAAAGTCAAGTAGAACAATTTTTTTTCTTTTCTAGTATCCTTGATTAAAAAAAAAATACAGACGCAATATGTAAAACAATTGAAATAATATAAAGGTATAAAGCAAAAAGTAAAAATTCCTACCCTTCTACATTCCCAAGTGAATTGGATGTCTGTCCTTAATGTTTCTCCATTAATATACACAGAGAGATGGATCATATTGTATAAATTGCAGTGTCACCGCTTACAAATGGCGGTTAAGTTCCAAACTTGGGGAAGACGCATGAATCATACGTAGTCAGTGTTATCCTTTAATCTCAGGACGTGGCTCTTAGAAGTTCAGTAGCCAAAAATTATCTTAGCATTTTGTTTCCCTTCCCAATTTGGCTCTGACAAAAGTTCATTGGGGCTGTGGAAACCAAGGTCTGGTTTGAAAGTGCAGAAAGGTGATCAGGTAATAACGGCATTTCTCTTGTTCTCTTTTTTTTTTTTTTTTTGCGGTGAAGGAAAGTGCAGCATTTATTGCAGGGTACCAAGCAAGGAGTCCAGGCAGCTAGTACTCCCCAGTGGCTTTCAGGGAAAGGTTTTTTAAAGATAGGGTGAGGAATAGGGTTGCAGGGTGAGTGACCAGCTCATGGAAGGTCTGCTGATTGGTTGGTGGTGAGATAATGGGGAGTCAACATCATCAACCTTCTGGTTCCAACCAGTCTTGGGTCTAATGTGCTTGTGAGCAGCATACAGTTAACTTCTTCCACCTGGTGGTGGTTTCAATATCTGCAAAAAGGATCAAAGAATTTGGCTCAGAATATTATCTATAGCCCTTGAAAAGGAACTAAATGTCCTTGAATTTGTTTAATGGCTAAACTGATACTATTTTGTCTTGCTTGACTGCTTTTCTTTGTTTCTGCATTTTCCCACTTCTCTGATTAAATTTATTCTTTGGAATTCAGGGAAGGCCTAGGAGGTCTGTCCTAGGAAGGCCCCATAGGGTCCTGCTTGGTTTTGAATATTTATAAAACATCTTTATACATTCATTGATGGGCACAGGTGGCTTCTATATCTTGGCTTTTGTAAATAGTGCTGCAATGAACCCAAGTGTACATATATCTCTTTGATTTAGTGTTTTCATTGTCTTCATGTAAATACACAGAAGTGGAAATGCTGGACTGTATGGTAGTTCTATTTTCAGTTTTTTGAGGAACCTCCATACTGTTTTCCATAGTGGCTGCACCAATATGCATGCCCACAAACATGTACAAGGGTTTCCTTTTCTCCATGACGTCTCAAACAATTGTTATTTGTTGTTTTTTGGATAATAGCCATTTTGAAAGGTGTGAGGTGATATCTCACTTTGGTTTTGATTTTCATATCCCTGATAATTAGTGATATTGAGCATATTTTCATGTGTCTGTTGGCCATCTGTATGTCTTCCTTGGAAAAATGTCTATTCAGGTCCTATGCCCATTATTTAATCAGACAGTTTTTTTGTTTTGAGGGATTTTTTTATACTCAGTTGTATGAGTTCTTTGTATATTTTGGATATTAACCCCTTATGGGATATATCATTTGCAAATATCTTTTCCCATTCAGTAGGTTGCCTTTTCATTTTTTTTTTTTTTTAACATCTTTATTGGAGTATAATTGCTTTACAATGGTGTGTTAGTTTCTGCTTTATAACAAAGTGAATCAGTTATACATATACATATGTTCCCATATCTCTTCCCTCTTGCGTCTCCCTCCCTCCCACCCTCCCTATTCCACCCCTCTAGGTGTTCACAAAGCACCGAGCTGATCTCCCTGTGCTATGCGGCTGCTTCCCACTAGCTAGCTATTTCACATTTGGTACTGTATATATGTCCATGCCACTCTCTCACCCTGTCACATCTTACCCCTCCCCCTCCCCATATCCTCAAGTCCATTCTCTAGTAGGTCTGTGTCTTTATTCCTGTCTTGCCACTAGGTTCTTCATGACCTTTTTTTTTTTTTTTTTCCCTTAGATTCCATATATATGTGTTAGCATACTGTATTTGTTTTTCTCTTTCTGACTTACTTCACTCTGTATGACAATCTTGTTCTCTTTTTAAATGAAGTCTGGCTGTGCAGTTGACATCAGTTAGATTTGCGTGCCATGTGACACCACGGCACTGGCCAGCCACTGGCTGTATTTGAGCATGAGCTGCAGGGTTTTTCCCCATGGCAGCCCCCAGAGAAATCCATTGTGTGGACGGATAAACAGGAGATAGGACAGAGTCTGGCTCTGTTACCGAGTGTGATCTGGAGTGAACCTCTTGTCCCCTCTGGGCCTCCGCTTCTGTCACTGTCCTTGAGCAGACCCCCCAGGGACCTCCCAGCCCTCTTCCAACCCCATCTACTCTCCTTTGCAGGCCATCCTGATCACCTGGACAAAGAGATTTAAAGCGAGTGGAGTGGAGGGAACGGATGTGGTGAAGCTGCTTGAGAAAGCCATCAAAAAGCGTGGGGTAACTTCTCACTGGCCACTTGCCTTGACTACCCGGAGGTGGGGGAGTGTGGGGAGAAGGCTGTGTGACCAAGGCTCTTTCAGGGGACAGTAGTGCATGGCCTGAGCCATCACACGGTGGGGGGGAGGGCAGTCCTTGAAGACCCAGGCAGGTGAGTGGTGAGAGTTCACGGTCTAGAAGGTCGGGGCTGGTTCAAAGCAGAGCTGTCCGAGGTGCTGCCCCAAAGAGCCAAGCCCTTGGGCAGGGGATGGCCTCCTTCCAACAGGAGGGCAGCTGTGCAGGAAGCTGGCATTGTCGAGTGCAGCAGGCTGGCGTTGCATCAAGTGCAGAAGGCACATGGATGCAGTGGGGTGGTTTGCACAGGGCTGTGGCTCTGTGCGTAAAATCCATTCTGAAAAGAATCTTAAGCCAGATAATGAAGGGCACCTTGCCGTCTCCACAGCGTGATCACTGCGCTCTAATCCAGTGAATTTGAGTGCCAGCAGTAATGAAAGCAGCACTGCCCACGGGGGCAGTGGCGGCTGTGAAAATAGGAGCCCTCCCGCCAGGCTGTCTTGAAGCTTGTGATCTCTGCTCCACGTGTGAGTGGACGGTGACACCCCCTTTTCTCCCCCAAGGACTATGACGCCAACGTTGTGGCTGTGGTGAACGACACTGTAGGGACCATGATGACCTGTGGCTACGACGACCAGCAGTGTGAAGTCGGCCTCATCATTGGTAACGCCCACCGTGTCCTCGTCCCTTCCTGAAGCCGGTGTTTCCAGAAGGCACCGCCTCTTCTCTCATGACTGCGTGCGGTCACAGCTTCTGATCTCGTCTCTCTCTCCAAGGCACGGGCACCAACGCGTGCTACATGGAGGAACTGAGGCACATCGACCTGGTGGAAGGCGACGAGGGGAGGATGTGCATCAACACCGAGTGGGGGGCCTTCGGGGACGACGGGGCCCTGGAGGACATCCGCACCGAGTTCGACCGGGAGATTGACCGGGGCTCACTCAACCCCGGGAAGCAGCTGTGAGTCCCACCCTTTCTAACTAGTCATATAGAGGACTTAGGGGACACTTAACGGAAGATTTGGGGTGGGAGGTGGGAGGGGCAGGAAGCCAGGTGATCAGAAAAGGAAAAGCCCATCAAGTGTGTGTTATCTCTCACTTCTTTGGAGAGATACACAGCTATGAAGTCTGCAGCTTTAAAAGCGTATTTTATTTTATTTTTATTTTTTAATTTTTTTTGGCTACACGGTGTGGGTTGTGGGATCTTAATTCCCCGACCAGGGATCAAAAAGCATATTTTAAATGATTTTCTCTTTGTTTAATTGCACTGTGATTGTGTCCTTGTAAAACATTTTGAAAATTAAAAGCTCAGAGTCATTAGCACAAAGCTAAGGTTTAAAAGCGTTTCCATATGCTGTCCTCACTAGGGTTGCTGTTCAGGGTGGGAGAGGCCATCCGTTCATTCAGCACACATTTCTTGAACACTTAGGATGTGCCAGCTCTGTGCTAGGCTCCAGGGATACAAAGCAGCACCTTCCCTTCTAGGACTTAAGGTCTAGTTGGGGAGAGAAGTCATACATGCAAATACCTGTCATGCAGAGGAGTGGGTGAGAGCCGTGTGAGTCGTGCAGACCTTGGTGAGACCTTCTTCTTCCATGTCATGTATAGGCAGATGGGTCAGAGCTGATAAAGAACATCACATCAGGCTTCTTGGGCAAGTGGGTTTTGGCCTTGGGGAACTCTGGCTACAGAAGTATGAGTGATATTATTCAGGCTGGTGTGGATATTGCTTCCTTTGAGCTACTTGTTTCCCGAAGTGCACACTCATATTTCTCTGTGATGCTAGCGTGCCGCCAGCTCTCTTTGATCGACCTCCCAGCAGCCTCATCCTGGAGTTGGATGCTGTCAGCCCGCTGGGAGATGTTCATTGACCCTGTTGGCTTAACAGCCCTTATCCTATGTTGGAGAGACACTGTCAGGGAGTTGATTCGTCATTTGGAAACCTATTTTACCTATTACCCAGGCTGGCGATTGGGCTTTCCACCTGAGTTAGTGGAATTGCATAAATGGCCAGCCCCCCTCCACTGGGAGTTGTGGTAGTGAATAAATGAGGTCTCTCACGGAGAGAATTCTGAGTTCTTAGGCCCAGCGTAGAATATCTGCTTTGCATGCCGAAGCACCAACCAGCTTGGTAATAAAGAGCCCCAGTTCTGATAGCCAAAGCTTTTTTCCCCTCAATCTATTGACCTAACCCCCAATTCTAAAACCTGACCCCAGCTGACATGAAACTATTTACTGTGCCTGTTTATACATGTCAGTGGAGATCTATGCTTGATTATACTACTGCCTCAGGCCCCTCTGGGATTATTCTGTACTATGCGGCATATGTAACATATTACATCTCTAAAATCCTCAAATGTCCACGTTCACAAGCACATATGACCCCAGGGGTTTCAGATAAGAAATTACGTACCTGTAGTTACTATCGATCACTTAATCAGAAGTCACCCTTCTCAGCAGAGCAGGTAGGGCAGTTACCTGTGATAACTGAGCAGATATGGCCCAGGCCCTTGTCTGTTTCCTTAGCCTCAGTGTAGGGATCCTACATGGTTTGGGTGGAAACCTGGATTCTCTGCGCTCCATTTTGACGTAGTTCTGAATTTCTCTAAAGGGCTGAACCATATCCTCAGGCTGAACTGTGAACTGGGCTCACAGTTGGCTTTCAGTAAACATTCTTGGAATGGTGGATGGATAGGGGATGGATGCAAGGATGGGTGGATGGATGGATGGGGGAGTGGAAGATGGATGGTGGGTGAGAGGTGTAGCTGAGTGACTGGGAAATGGGTAGGTGGCTAAACAGGTAAATGGATAAAAGAGTAAGAAGGGTGGGGTAAGGTCCATCTCCAATATGCTTCCCTGCTTACTGATTACCATAGGTCAGGTCTTGGTAGGAACAGTTCCAAAGAGATGACAGATGCTTGAGTTGTATCATATATTCCTAGAAATAGGCTATTGGCCAGAGAGTCTTTTGCCAAAGTAAATTTACCTGGTCTCTTAGATTTCTGCCTGATTTGGGGGGTCTTCCCTATGTCTTCTGTGCAATGCCAAGTTCTTCAAAGCCCTTTTGTTTTCCTTGTACAAGGGAAAGGTGTTTGCTTCATTTGACTGATGGGGAAATTAAGGCACTAGGATACGGGGATAGGACAAAGCTGGCCCAAGGCTCTTTGTTGAGGTTTAATCTGGGTTAAGTTTGGGGTTTTCTGTCCTGTTGGAAAGTACTATGTTTTTCATAGTGAACTTCCAGAATGCCTAAGAGGCATCTCATCATTTATGAACAAAAATCATCAAGGATGGTCTAGAGGAATGTTTTTCTTTCTTTCTTTATATTTTTTTCAGGAATAGATATTTTTATTTTAATTTTTTAACATTTTAAAAACTTATAGTACATGCTTCTTTATGTATTTAGGCTTTCTACTTCTTATGATAATTTTCTTTATTTATTTTGTAACCCAAGTATATCTTAGGTCCTGGTCTATGTAATAAAGTCTACGTAAGTCTCTGTAAGTTCAGATTCTGTTTCTATCATACATTTAGTTTTGGCGTCTGATGTATTAATTAGCCCCTTTAAGCCTCAGTTCATTTATCTTTAAAATGAATAGAAATAATACAATTATATCATATGGATGTTTGGGGATCAAATAATCTAAGGAATGTAAAGCATTTAGCAATACCTGGTATCTGGTAAGCATTGACAAACTATTACCAAGTTATTGTTACATAAATAGTTTATCCTGAGCCATCTTGATCAATGGCACCACTGCTCATATAGGAAGGTAACCCCCAAACAAATAATCTATATCAACGTCTGTTTCTCTGCCTTTGACATTAATTAAAAAAATATTTACCAAGGCCATACTATCCTCAAGGTTCTGCTCTAGGCACTGTGGATATGGAAGTGACAAAATAGACTGAAAGGAACAAAAACCAAAACACACGTACAACGCGTTTTCATGGAGCTTTCATTCTATTAACCTTTTAGAGAAATGTTTTTCTTTTCTTTCTTTTTTTTTTTTTTTTTTAGGCCGCGGTACATGGCATGCAGGATCTTAGTTCCCCGACCAGGGACTGAACCTGTGCACCAACCCCCCCCCGCCCCGGCAGTGGAAGCATGGTGTCCTAACCACTGGACCGCTAGGGAAGTCCCCTAGAGCAATGTTTTTCATTAGAATTACCTTAAAAAAAATAATTTTTTTAAAAAAGGGGAATTCCCTGGTGGTCCAGTGGTTAGGATTCTGTGCTTTCACTGCTGAGGGCCCAGGTTCAATCCCTGGTCGCGGAACTAAGATCCCACAAGCCACATGGTGCGGCCAAAAAAATAAAAATAAAATAAAATAATAAAGAAGAATTACATAGAGCCCTTTAAAAAGCATACTGTTGCCCAGGCATCCTCCCGCCCTACTGACCTTCCCTCCCAATTCTGATTCATTTGGCCTGGGCTGAGGCCTGTCTTCAGGAGCCTAAAAGTGATTCCAGTTTTTAACCAGGGTTGAAAACATAGGTGTGTTAGCTCTTTGTAAGGGCTCTGTGCCCAGGTGAGCTCCAGCCCACTACGCACCCCCTCATCTGTTTTGACTGAAGTTTGCATTTACTGAGTACTGACCATACATGGCTGACAGGAGGGGTAGTGGCACAGTGGCTCCTGCCTTCATTGGTGATTGCTGCTTCAGGACGGCAGGGGAACGGCCCTGAGTATTCAGGAACCCCACCCTAGCCCCCAAGCTAGAAGGTCTCTCTCTAAAAGGGATCAGACATGGCCTTCCTCCCTGTCGCCCTCCATCCTGGGCCTTTGTTGTTTTGGTCTCATACCTGTCTCCTACTGTAGATGTCAGCCCTACCTTCTTTCATTTTAAATTCCCTGTCTCCTCTTCCTGTCTTCTTGGGCCTCTGGCTCTTTTTCTCTGTTTTGTCTGGAATTTTGAATCTCATTTCCCTGTGATTCCTTCTCACATCTTTCAAAACAAAGGAGACACCGCCCCACAAAACAGCAGTAGCAGTGATCGTAACAGCAGGAAGGTTTGGTCTGGAAAATTCTTTGGCCTGAGTGGTGGTGGAGTAACTCCACTTCTTTTCAAGTCATCCCCCAAACACCTGCTTACTTACTGCGGCTCTGCCTGCTCCATGGAATCTCTCAGCAGCTCTAATCCTCATTAGGTGGCCACAGACCTCACCCTCCTTCTCTGTCCCTGCGCTGCCTGTCGGAGTAGACCCTGGCTGCCAAGGGAACTCCTGATTGGCGTGCAAGCCCTTGCTCCCCTATCTGAATATGGTCCCCCCCCCAACCCTTCCCAGTCTCCCCCAGGCCTGTGCCCACCAGCAGGCAGTGAGGTTGCAACACCACGGTGCTGCCCACCGGCCTGTGGTTGTAGGCATCCGACTGCTGAGAAGCAGATCACGACTCGCTTGGTTTCACTGGAGGCTCATGAGAAGTGCTGTTTCCTCGTTCTGCTGCTCTGACAGGGACTCTGGGGACTGAGAAAGGACAGGCTCCTGGCCTCAGGCTTCCTTTATCTGGAAAGGAGGATGGCAGTATCTATACGTCTAAGAGACCATCGTGTAGAAATGGGAGCAGATCATTCTGAGTGTCTCCAGATGGCAGAGCAAAAAGCAGTGGGTAGAGGGGTGCCAGGCAGGAGGCTGAGTTTTGTTCATCTGAAGGGGGAAGAATCTTCCTATTGTCATACTTGCCCAACAGGGGGGCAGACTACCTAGAGGAAGTGAGGTGGAGGTGAACAAGCACAGGCTGGGTTAGGGGTGGGGCTAGTGGCTGCTAGTGTGGCAGTAATACAGGTAACATCTAATGATACGGCCTATGAGAGGCAGAACAGCACAGTGATTAGAGCATAGAATCTGGGGCTGGATTTAACTGGATTAAAAATGTGGATTTGCCACTTATCAGCCCTGTGACGATGGGCAAATTATGTAACCTCTCTATGCCTCAGTTTTCTTTTTTTTTAAATTTTCTGTAAACATGTTATGAATACTTTTTTTTTGAATTTTATTTAGTTTATTTTTTTATACAGCAGGTTCTTATTAGTTATCTATTTTATACATATTAATATATATATATGTCAATCCCAATCTCCCAATTCATCCTACTATGCCTCAGTTTTCTTATCTGTGGAATGGGGATAATGATAATGTCTATCTCATAGGGTTGTAATGAGGATGAAATAAGTTAATACATATAAGGTGCTTAGTTAAGTATGAGACACATAGTCAGGGCCATAGCACTCATTAATCAGGCACCGTAGCACTTTACCTATATCAATCCCTATCCTCCATACAACAACCTTAAGGGTAGGCCCTGCCATGAGGCCCATTAAACAGGTAAAGAAACTGAGGCCCAGAGAGGTAAGTAGCACAGTAAGTATCAGGGCTGGGATTAAGCCCAGGCAGTCTGGCTTCTGTCTGCTCTGAGTCTCCAGATTAGGCTGCACAGAGGCTGTTCCCACAGGTGTTTGGGGCAGCAACTGGGCAGGGCAGCTAGGACTCAGAAGGGTGCTCTCCTGCCAGGGATCCTCAATGCAGCTGTGGCTGGGGAGGTCCTGTCTGATCCTGTCCAGAGCAGAACAATGAGAACTAGTGTTTCTCTGCGCCTTGTTTTGGGGCTAGGGAGGGCCGCGTGCTCAGGTCCCAGCAGCATCCCTGGCTCCTGGGCCTGGCTCTGAATGGCACAGATCGTTTTGCTGTGTCACAGCCAGCTCTGGGTGTGCCAGCTGGGCTCCCTCAGAGGAGAGGCTGGCTGCCCGGATGTGGACCTGCCTCTGATCTGTCCTGCTCAGGGCTTCCTCCTGGCCCTTGGTCAGCCAGGATTCGGGACCTGGATCTGGCTCAGATATGTCATCGAGCCCCAGTCCCTGGCGGCCTCTCCCCTGCAGTGTTGGGCTCAAAATGCTGTTGCAGCCACAGAGCCCACACCTCCCACCACACCTCGCAGGGGAGGCAGGAGAGCGGATCCGCTGTGACTGGCCTGTGGCTGAATGTGGCCAGAGCAGTAAGATGAGCCGACTGGTTTTAAGCTGCTTGGAGCCCTCTCCTGGAGTGTAGGGGCCGGTCATTGGGGAAGGAGTGAGTTCCCCCAAAGCACATTCCTGGTCCTTTTGGCTGGAGAAGATCATGGATGCCAGGGAGGTGACCAGCGACAGAGGTCCCATGGGGAAAGGCTGCATTTCAGCCCTGTCATCTTCCCTCGGGGAAGACATTTTCCCTTTCTGAGCTGGGAAATGGAGAGAATACTTCCTGGCCACCTTCCCACAGGAATTGGAGAGCTCCCTGACAGGGTGATGAAGATGAAAGCCCTTTAAAAAGTACAGCATTGGGAATTCCCTGGCAGTCCAGTGGTTAGGACTCTGCGCTTACACTGCTGGGGCCCAGGTTCAATCCCTGGCCGGGGAACTAAGATCCTGCAAGCCGTGTGGAATGGCCAAAAAAATATAAATAAATAAATAAAATAAAAAGAAAGGCATAAAGTTTTGTAAGAGATGATCATATTCTGCTCATTTCTGTCTGGGGGCCTTCTTGCCAACTCCAATCTAAATCCTTATGTTTCCCCCGCCTCCAGGCAGCCTCCCCTGCCTGCCCCTGCCCCTTGGTGCTCTCCTCCTGTTTCCTACCCTGGGGGTGGGTGTGGGGTCCGGATGACCCCTGTTCCCCCGCTGTGTGCTCGCTGTTTGATCACACAAGTGCGTGGTCTTGCCTGACAGTGAGAATGTGAGCTCGTGAGGGGTGATCACACAAGTGCGTGGTCTTGCCTGACAGTGAGAATGTGAGCTTGTGAGGGGTGGGGCCGTGCCTTCCTCTCCTTTTGTGTCTCTCGCACCCTTTAAGAGCTGCCCCACTGGTGGGTACGTAAGAAAGACTGACAAGTGCCTGGGTGCTTTTCTTCTGCAGGTTTGAGAAGATGGTCAGTGGCATGTACATGGGCGAGCTGGTCCGATTGATCCTGGTCAAGATGGCCAAGGAGGGCCTCTTATTTGAAGGGCGGATCACCCCGGAGTTGCTCACCAGAGGGAAGTTTAACACCAGTGACGTGTCAGCCATTGAAAAGTAGGTGCCTCCCCTCAAGGCTTTCTGGGGGTGTGGGGCAGAGAAGAACGACAGGTCCCTTGTTACCACTTAAGTCCTGGTTTGCTGGGCTTCTCAAGAGTGTCAGGGCTTTCTGGGCCAGTCTCCCCTCTCTCTTAGCTCACCCATCCTGGGCTGCTTTCCCTGCGGGCACCTGGTGGCATTAAAGAGCCATCTAGTTAGCGGCAAATGCTTTGTGGATGGTTTAGTTATGAAAGTAGCCTCTTCTCCTTCACTCCGCACCTCCCCCCCACACACACACGATTAGAATGAGCCCGGGCCCGGTTAATTCCCCCTTGGGATATCAGGACCTTCTCCAGACAATGTTCCAGCGAAACCCAGTGACCTCAAGATCATTAGGTGTTCCCTGAAAAAAGGGTTCTGTGACCAATAGGATTGGAAAATACTTAGAGAAGTACAGTATTCATTAGCATATTAAAGAAACCCCAGTTCACCTTGGTTAGCTGGTCATTTCCCAAAACTCCCTTGTGCCTGAAACACCCTCCGCCTCCTCCCTCCCGACTCTGGCTTGGCCCCTACATTCTCTCACTTGTTCACTGCCACAGGTGTTCCCTGGCACAAGTTTGAGAAACATTGGTTAACAGATGAGACAGGACAGATAGACATAGAAGGACAGAGTCCAGCCAGCCACCCGGCTGCTACCTTTTGGCCTCAACATAAGAAACCCAGACTTCCCTGCCTCGATTATTATTTGCAGGCCTTGGGTGAACTTGATGCCAGGCAGTTTGGTGTAGTCAGGCGGCTCCACGTCTGAAGGGCTCCTGTCCTGTGGCCAGTTCCGTGCGCCACCAGGTTCTGTTCCTGGTTCAGGAGACCCCACGTAGCCGTGCGAGGCCACCTGTTTAAGCATAGGGCTAGCTTGGTGCCAGAAATGCCCTTTCATTTCCACACGAGGCGGTCATCCCACCACCCCTGCTGTGGTCCTAGAAATTCAGAGCCAGTGGCCTCATAGCTCTGGCTCCTGGGAGAAGATGCTAATGTAAGTGGAGAGGGGTTTATCTGAACTTACTCTTATTTCCCATCCGAGTCCTGGCATTCGTCCTAGGATCTCTCCTTTAGGAGCAGTTGGTACAGAGCTACAGTCAATAGGGAGGCACAGTACTGAGTTTCCAGTCGTCTCTCTTCTCAAGTCACCTCGATCAACTATTGGGAGGTGGGGGGAGCGAGAGGCTCATGGTTTGTCTTCAGAATCATTGACAAAGTCAGGAAATGTCTGCCTTCCTCTGGGCCTGTTTCTGGTGTTGGCTCTTAGGTTACCAAGAAACAAAACCCACTTGAACTAGCTCAAGAAGGCATCTATATTGTAATAAAGTCTATCTCAAAAAAACCTATTAAAAACATCTTACCAGTGCAGATGTTGGAAGCATTCTCTTTGAAATCAGGAGCAAGACAGTATCACCTGTTTCTATTCAGCACTGTCCTGGAGCCTTAGCCAAATGTTTTTTAGGAAAGAAAAAGAAATTAAAGGCATAAGAATCAAAAAAAGAGGAAGTAAAACTGTCATTATTTGCAGATGGTATTTGTTTGTATGGAACACCAAAAATATCTAGACAAGTGATTAGAATAATAGGAGAGGTTAGGAAGATATCTGAAGATAAGATACAAAAATTAATTTCTATATATTGACAGTAATTAAAATATGTATATATTTTAAAATCTTCTATTTTAGAATAGTTTTAGACTTAAAAATTGCAAAGATAGTACATATCCCTCACCCAGTTTTCCCCACTGTTAACATTTTATCTTAATATGGTACATTTAAAATATGTGTGTGTGTGTGTGTGTGTGTGTGTGTGTAAAGAATATGTATATCTTCTTTTTTTTTTTAAAGACCACATCTACAATAGTAATAAAACTATACCCTGGAGTGAATCCAGCAAAAGATATACAAAGCATGTATGTATGCAGCAAATTAAAATTTGACTGGAAGACATCAAGGAAGAATGTGTAAGAATGCAGGGGCAACTCACAGACCCAAAGAGCAGGAGATTTCCCCCAGGCCTCCTGGGCACTGAGCCCTGGGGTGGAAGCATCTATTTCTTCACCTGTTCAGGGCCCATGTGGTCTGGCTTGTTCACTTCTCTCCGTTTGTCTGACATGTCATAACCCAGCCTAGTATAGTTTTTCCTCTTGCTGCCTCCTGACTTCTTACGGAGGAGACCCTTTCTCAGGCTCTCCTCAGGCATTTGACTGCCTTCATCCCATGTCGTACACACGTGGTGAACGGTGAGTTCACCTCTCCAGGACCTTCAAACCTCAGTGCTTTGCACTGCCTGCTGTGGTCCTTAACTCGCAAGTATTGGCCTCTGACCTCACAGGAATAAGGAAGGCCTCCACAATGCCAGAGAAATCCTGACCCGCCTGGGAGTGGAGCCATCTGATGACGACTGTATTTCGGTCCAGCACGTGTGCACCATTGTCTCGTTCCGCTCTGCCAACCTAGTGGCTGCGACGCTGGGCGCCATCCTGAATCGTCTTCGAGATAACAAGGGCACGCCCAGGCTGCGGACCACGGTTGGTGTCGACGGGTCTCTTTACAAGACGCACCCACAGTGAGTCTGCCCTTTGCTATATAATTGGCACTCAATACCCGCCTGGGCTAAGGACTTTCTCCAGAGGGCAGACTTTTGCACCCAGTGAAGGTTTCTGGCAGACAAGACAATATGTAGTTCTGGGCAGAAAGGTCAGAGTTGCCCACCTGGGGAAGTATCCAGCCCTCAGCTGATTCCTGCTGGTGTTGCTTCTGCACTGCACTGTCATCTCTCCTCATTTCGTAAGTCTTGTTAGAGATTTCTATAGCTGCCAGGAGCACTGGGTGGAATATGTCTGCATCTTGAATTCTCTTGCTTGTCTGCGTTTCATCAGGGACCTTCATCCTCACTGTAGCTCGGGTCATAGGTGTAGTGCCCACATTCCTATTTTAGAAGCTCCGATGAGTTTCTAAAGCCCTTCCAACCCTCAGATAGTACTTTTTAAAAATGGGCAACTTGTTGATGCTTTGCATCTGAGAGCCAGAGAGAGATTAAGTTGTTAAGTGGTCCCCATTGATGCTGCCTTCTTCTCTGTTGGACGCCTTAGCGTCAAAAGCTTTCTGTGGCCACTAAGAACATGGTCTGAATCTTTTAAAAAGGCTAAAGGTGAATTCTAAGTCTTTATGTTCCGAGTTTTAACAATAACTGCCTGTGACGTGATTTTTTTGTACAGGATCTCAGATATTTCTCCCATTGTATGTATAATGTGCCTGTGAAGTGGCCTTGCAGATACTGTGCCTTAATACCCAGTTCTAGTAACAGTTAAATAAAGATCGACTTAAACTGAAATAGTTCAGTGTTGCTGAGGGGATAGGGTTTGAGCTAGTTAGCTGCTATTATCTGCCAGGTTCATAATTTTATTTCTTTATATTCTTAGAGTTTTTGTAAAATTCTTGATAATGCAATTAGGCATCTTTTTTTTTTCTCTTTTTTGTTTTTAAATTTCTTGGCTAATTTTTGGACAAGACAGCTTAGGGATTTACATCACATTAAAATAATTTTCTACTTGTGGTAAAATATACATAATATAAAATTTACCATCTTAGCCATTTTTTGAGTGTACAGTTCAGTAAATTTAAGTACATTCACACTGTTGTGCAGGCATCACCACCAGTCATCTCTAGAACTCTGTCATCTGCAACATCATATTTTAAAAAATAACTTTGATTCAATACTGATTATTTCGGGAATAACATATTTTTGGTGTAGAAACTTCAGATAGTTCAAAAAATTACAAAGAGAATAGAAGTCATTGTTAATCCCATCCCCTGGAGTTGACCGCTGTTAACATTTTGAGGTTCCGGTTTCCCAGTTTCGCATGGCAGGCAGCCTTCTGTACTTACAACAGACCACAGACCTGGAGAAAGTTGTCTCCAAAGTTGTCTGTGTCTCACTGAGTCCTGTCCTAAAGTCCTCTTCTAACCACTAAAAAATATCCCTGGTCTTGGGGGCTGGGGGAAAGGGCCAAGTGAAAATGGAAAACAAGAGCAATTCTTGCTTGATTGAGCCCTTGGCTCAGCGCCAGTTATTCATCGAAGATTTGATGAACTCACTGAGTTCCCACCACATCACTGTCAGCCAGATGCTGTCATCCACCGTGACTCCAAGGCTAAGTAACGGGACAAGGTCCCCTGGTATGGAAGTGGGGGCACTCACCCTGTCTCCTGGTCTGACTTTTAAACACTGGGCTCTTTCTTGACCACTGTGCTGTATTATCTCCTTGTTATGGTGGACAACAACATTTTTTTGGACCCTGAATTTTCTGTATTTGATATTCTTTTTTGTTTGTTTGTTTTGGCCTCGTGGCATGTGGGATCTTAGTTCCCTCACCACGGATCAAACCTGTGGTCCCCTGCAGTGGAAGTGCAGAGTCCTAACCACTGGACCACCAGGGAAGTCCCTCGATATTCATGTAGTACTGAGAGCCCTCTCTTTTTATGTGTCACTGTGGGTGATTTCAGTTTTCCCTTTTTACCTGTCTGCGTTTGGTAACTTTTCTACAGTGGATGTGTTGTGTGACTGGAGTAATGCGGAAAGCAAGTGTAGAAAATGGAACTAAGGTGTGCAAGAAGAGAGAAGGGGGTCCTAGAGGTCCCTACAGTCCGGCTCAGTCGGCTATTGTGGCCTCCCCACCCCAGGTATTCCCGGCGTTTCCACAAGACCCTGAGGCGCTTGGTGCCCGACTGCGATGTGCGTTTCCTCCTCTCGGAGAGTGGCAGCGGCAAGGGGGCTGCCATGGTGACCGCGGTGGCCTACCGCCTGGCTGAGCAGCACCGGCAGATAGAGGAGACCCTGGCCCACTTCAGTCTCACCAAGGATATGCTGCTGGAGGTGAAAAGGAGGATGCGGGCCGAGATGGAATTGGGGCTGGGCAAGCAGACGCATGACAAGGCCGTTGTCAAGATGCTGCCCTCCTTCGTCCGGAGCACTCCTGATGGGACAGGTGAGGACCTCTGTTGGGGGCTGACACGCCCCTCCTGCTTCTCATACCAGTGGCCGAGTCACGGTGGGGCTGCAGGGTGGTTGGCTTCTCCAGGGGATGCTTTACACTGGGGTGGCATGATTTTGGCAAGAGCTAGAAACTCACTCAAACCTCTCTCTTCCATTTTTACCACCGACTTGCCGCGTGTGTGACTCAAGGCAGTCGATTTCCCCTGGTCCAGCCTCCCAGGCAGGTGCTGTCTCTAAAACCACAGCCCTGTTCAGAATTAGAAAGTGTTCTTAAGAGAACAGAGCTGGGCAGATCCCGAAGCACTGAGATTGCTATAGGGCCTCTGATAAACACAGGAAAGCAGAAGAAGGATAAACACTCACTGCCCCCTTCCTAGGTCCTGGTGGAGAGGCACACAGAGGCCTGGGGATTGTTACACCCGGGCAGATTGGAGCTCAGCGTCCAACCCCGTACTGCTGACCTTGCTGGTCCTGTTGGAGCTGAGCACTGGGGGGGGTGCTGATGACTGTTTGTGATATGAGTATGTCCTATGTGTAAGCTACTTACTCTTGCATTATAAACCACCCTGAAACTTAGTGGCTATAAACAGCAACCACTTATTGTTGCTCAGGGGTCCCTGGGTCGGCAACTTATCGTTGCTCATCTGGGCCAGGCTTGGCTGATCTTTCATTCATGCGTCTGCAGTCCCTGGGGGACTCTCCCTTACACATCCAGCATTTGTCTGTCAGCTGGGGTGTAGGAGTGCCCGGCCACGTGTCTCATCCTCCAGCGGGCCGCCGGGCTTGTTCACATGGTAACAGCAGGGTCCACGAGGGAGAGGGAGACCTCAAAGCCTCTTGGAGGCCTAGGCTGGGGCTGGCTCAGCTCCGCTTCTGCCACACTCTGTTGGCCAAAGCAAGTTATAAGGCCAGGCCAGATCCAAGGGGAGGCGGAAATAGATTCCATCTTTTGACGGGAAGAACTGCAAAGTCACTTTGCAAAGAAGCCTGCATACAGGGAGGAGTGACTGTGGCCATTTTTGCAAACACTATACACATAGACATATATTATTAATTTTTATATGAGGTTCCCTAAGATCAGGTCATTGTTGCCAGGCTTTTTAGTAGCCTGGTAAAATTTATTTGTTTACTGTGACAGATGGTTCATCCATGGGCCCTTTTGTCCTTCTAGTGTGGCTCAGAGGCTGCGGTGGTCATGAGTTAGTGCCCACCCTCTCTGAGCCTGGGCTGTGTGCTGAGGGAAGACTTAAGAGCTTCTCCCCTATATTTAATATGCGGCTTCCTCCCTTGAAAGTCTGAAGTCTTGGGGTTACTGGCTGCCAGGAGGTAATACTAACTCTTCTTGACCTTCTTTATGTTCTTGACCACAACAGAGCACGGTGACTTCTTGGCCCTGGATCTTGGAGGAACGAATTTCCGCGTCTTGCTGGTGAAAATTCGCAGTGGGAAAAAGAGAACAGTGGAAATGCACAACAAGATCTACGCCATTCCCACGGAAATCATGCAGGGCACTGGGGAAGAGGTGAGACAGTTTTGCTTTTACACCACCATGGCATATGTGCGTCACAGACCTGGCCAGTGGCATCGTTGGGCCCCAGAACCTGCATATGATACATGCCGCTGTGCAGTTGTGTCTGTGTGGCCCGAAAGCATCAGGTACATTCAGCCATGCTGGGCTTAGGATGCTCAGGGGCTGGGAAGATACTAGGGAGGGGGGCTTGCTCTGCATGTGTCGGGGGCTGGTGTGTGTGTGTGTGTGTGTACTTGTATGTATGCACTGAAGGTATGAAACTAGAAGGTACATGAGTCAGCCCTTCTTTTCTCCTAAAGCTGTTTGACCACATCGTTTCCTGCATCTCTGACTTCCTGGACTACATGGGCATCAAGGGCCCCAGAATGCCTCTGGGCTTCACGTTTTCGTTTCCCTGCAAGCAGACGAGCTTGGATGCGGTGAGTCTCCTTTTTCAGACATCGGGCGGCGCTGACTGTCCCTTGGCCAGTGTGGGTCAGCTCTTGAAGCCTCCTCCAACCTCTGTGTCATCCCTCGATTCTGGGACAGCTTAGCTGTCGCAGTGGGTTGACCCAGGCCTTACGCCACACCCTCCAGTACATCTTAAGACTCTACTCTTCTTTTATCATTTAAAGCATTCACCTCTTCTGGGAAGCCTTCTGGTCCTCCAGGCAAAAAGAATCTCACCCTCGTGAGTGTTCCCTGTTTCCTCGAACGTTGCCTGGTTATAGCACTTCTTACACAGTTTTTAGTGATCTTTGGTGTCTCTCTTTCCTGCGATGTCGTATGCTCCTTGAGCCGAGGACCTGTGTTCCCCACGGGCCCTAGCACAGTGTGCTATCAGAGAAGATGCTTAATAAATGTTTATTCAATAAATGGAATGAACCAGGGCTCAAGGTCAGGGCTTGAGCACCTGCTGAGGACCAAGAGCTGGGCACACAGGTCCTGCCCTCAGGAAGCCGCCAGTCTAGTGGAGCATCCCAGCCTACTCCAGCAACACCGGCACCACGCTTAGGGGTGTTGGCAGGCCCAGGGGGATGTTCTGTGTGGAAGGGACCGGTTGTGCAGAAGCATGCAGGCGAGACCCATCCTCTGTGTTTCACAGGTAGAGGTATGGCCAGGGAGCAGGCCCTGGTGTTGGCACCACATCACACGGGGCCTTATGCCAGGGTTTGAGGCACGTGATTGGCAGCACTTGGCAAGCTGGGCAGGGCCACCTGCCTCTGGAAGCCAGTTAATCCAGACACAGTGCTGACTCGGGTCTTTTTCCCTCTTAATAACTCTTTTGGATCTCAACAGGTGGATCCATGTAAACTTAGTTTTGCAGTTTTTAAAAGGTCTGGTGATTTTTAAAAGCAGTTCACTTATACCGTCATCATAGTGAGTACACACCCAGCAAGTGTATACACTACAGTCCAATCAAACCTAAAGTTTACTTTAGGTAGTAGCAGTGTTACTAAAAATTTGCATTTCTCCACTTATGTTTTTGGCAAGCTGTTCTTCAGAGGAACTAGTTGGTTATACCACGGGCAGCACCATTAACTTTCTATGCCTCAGTTTTTCCATCTGTGAAGTGGGGATTACAAACCAGACCACTGTGAGGACAGTGAGAGGGGCAGGCCTGCGGAGGACCCTTTGTATTTTACTGGTTTGTGCCTCAGATGTTCCAGCATCGTCTCACTGTAAATTCTTAGCAGGTGTTTACTCTGGAAGGAGGGGTTGGGATTTTGTATTCTGCCTAGAAGGATTAATGACACAGGACTCTCCCACTGCCCTTCCTATTGCAGGGAATCTTGATCACCTGGACGAAAGGTTTTAAGGCAACTGATTGCGTGGGGCAGGATGTAGCGACCTTACTGAGGGATGCGGTAAAAAGGAGAGAGGTAACTTATTAAAAGGATGTTTTTAAAAGTCTTTCCTATTTTTTTCAGGTTATAAAAATTGTACTTGCTCGGGAATTCCCTGGCAGTCCAGTGGTTAGGACTCCGCACTTCCACTGCAGGGGGCATGGGTTCGATCCCTGGTTAGGGAACTAAGATCCCACATGCCACTCGGCGGCCAAAAAAAAAAGTACTTGCTTGCTGTAAAGAACTCAAACGTTACAGAACCCTGTGACAAGGGTATTAAGGTTGCCCCAACCGATGGCAATAAAAGAGAGCAGAACAGTTTTGTGTTATTAAAGGATAGTTTAAGGAATGTAAAATCATGGCTCTCCTCCAGCTCAAAAAAGGGAAAAGCAGCCCCTGACCGTGAGGCACAGCCTGGCACTGCCGCGGAGCACAGCCGTCATCACAGCCCCCTTGCGACCGCGATGGAACCAAATGAGCAGGAAGCGCTGCGTCGTCGTGGCAGAACTTGGCACGTGCTCAGAGATGGCCCTGCTTCCTGACAGCATCCAGTCCTGAGCAAAAGCCCACTTCTTAGAACCCTCCCTAAAACCACCAGCACAGGCTCAGATCCTATAACTGTGCTTTCTAGCACTTTCTGGCATGCACCATGGGATGTGTTTGCCCGTGTTGCAACCAACCAGTCAGGAAGCGCAGCTTTGTCCACTGTGGGTATGTTTCTGGTGGTCTTTGGCTGGAGGACATTGACTGACAAAATATAAAATGAAAAATTCTGAAGTTTTTATTTAACTCATTAATTAATGAGGGAATCAGTTAGAAGTTAAAAAAAAAAAAAGGTCCGTTCAAGTGTCTCCAGTTCAGAAGAGCAGATTAATATACACAGGCAGTCAGGAAGGCTGAAATGAATGGGTTGGAAGAGGGGTCGATTGTTCCTGGAAGAGTGTGCTAGACGACAGCTAATATTTCATTGAAAAGAAACCTGATGCCCTCTTTTTGCCCATTTCACAACTCTTAATCTCAGTGTTCTTCAAATGTACTTTCCATGCATATACCAACACACATTTAAAACATGGGAGTCACACCATGTATACTATATTACAGCTGGCTTTGTTCACTTACTATGAAACAGCAGTCTTTCGTATCGCTACATAGAGGCCAACCTCATTCACTTTCTTGGCTGTGCAGGATTCCAGAGTTTGCCCGAACCAGGCCTTACATGCCCCTTTTGATCTAGATTTGGGTTGTTTCTCCTTCTGGCTCATATAAGTCACGCAATAAATACCCTTGTATGTGCCTTTGTGTACCTGCATGTTTGTCTCCGAAGAGCAGATTCTGAGACATGGATTTGGTACTTCCATTTTGCCCTCTGAAAGGCTGTAATACTTTAACCTGCCAAGAGAAAGAGCTACTTGGACATTGTCCCTTGTCTCTTCTCCATTCTCCTGGGCTGCCTCTCTAGGACTCATTGCCATCTGTGAAATGGGTAGAATACTTCCTTCCTTCAGAGCTCAAGCTTCAGATACATCATTAATAGTAGATGTTTAGTGAAGAAGCATCTCATTACCTTTCACAGGCTGGTAAGGAAACTATTGATGCACCAGCAGCTTTCTGACTGCAGTGCAGCAGAGTGACCCTGCAGAACTCAAGCCGGGCAGCGCTGTCCCTCCCCTAAAGCTAAACCTGTGTCTCTTTCTTTCCAAAGGAATTTGACCTGGACGTGGTGGCTGTGGTCAATGACACGGTGGGCACCATGATGACCTGTGCTTATGAGGAGCCCACCTGCGAGGTTGGACTCATCGTAGGTGGGTGTCCTGGAAGGTCTTTTTCTGGGGCAGGGTAGGCTGGGTTTTCCTGTTTTGTGGGGCCCTGAGCCAACAGCTCAGCCCTCGGTGTGAGACAGTATATCTGTCAGCACTGTCCCCTTAACCACCTCCAGAGTTTCATGACGGCCCGAGGCTGCAGGGCTCTCCAGGGGTTTCCCCTCCCAACACCCAGCCCCCGAGGCTTCCAGCTGACTGTGAGCAGATTGTCAGGAACGGAGCTCTCCAGGAGTGCGGCCCCCAGGTGGCTCACACGCCCCGGTGGGCAGGGTGGGAGTGCTTGGAGCTGGCCTGGTCAGCAGGGCTTGTAGGGAGGGACCCGGGCAGGTGTTGCAGGGCCGGGGCCTATGGCTGGGAAGAAAGCAGAGCCTTCTGCTCTCCTGACTGTGGAGAAGGGCCAGAGGGCAGTCTGGGCGCCATTTGGCCTTCAGCACCAATGGTCCCAGCTGCTGAAGTGGGAGGCATATTACGGAACCAAAATCTGGGTCTGCTCACCTGTGCACAGTAAAGCCAATCTACTGACACTGGGTTGTGGTGAAGGAAAAGTGCAGCATTTTTTGTGTTATGTTATGTTTTTGGTATTTTGTGGGAGGGGAGCGGGGATAGACAAAGAGTTAGATTACCACAGGACCGAAAGGGCAGCGTTTATTGTGAGGCGCCATACAAGGAGTCCAGGACAGCCAATGCTCAGAAAGCCTGAACTCCTCGATACAGTTCTCCACAGCCTTTTTAACGGCCAGGTGAGGGAGGGGCGTCTCAGGGTATGTGATCAGCTCATGCACAATTCTCTGATTGGTTGATGGTGAGGTAACAGGATGGTGTCACAGGGGTTAACATTATCAGTCCTTAGGCTCCAGCAGGCCTGGCGCTATGTTCTCAAGGTCATCAAGTAGCTAATATCTTCCATTTGGTGGGGGTTTTAGCATCAGTAAAACAATTTAGGAAATGTGCATCAGACCCTATTATCTAGGTACTTCAGAGAGGAGCTAAAGTAGAGGATATGGGAGAGGGGTCTGTCCCGGGAAGGCCCCATAGGGTCCTGCTCGGTTACAGGCAGAGGGATTATCTGGCTTTGCAGGTTGTTCCCTTATAATCCAAGCACAGTAGGGGTCTGGGCCTTGAGAGCACAAAATTCCGGAAGCTTCTTGATTTAGGCTACAAGAAAAATATTTGCCTAACTGATCCTGCTCCTAGTGCCAGGGATGCTGGGAAAAGGCCCGGTTTCTTAGCTAACACCTGCAGAGCATCCCTGGACGGAGAGAGTCAGCAAGCAGCCTGCTGCGTGGACCTGGGAGATTGGGAGAAGGCCCCAGCAGGCTGCCTTCCTGGTGCCAGGAAGACCTTTTCATTTGTTAAACCACTTTTGGCTCCTGTGGAAATTTAAAAAGCTAGGGAGCAGCTCTGGGTAAATGTTGTTTGGGGCCTGGCTTTGGGGCTCTTTGTTTCTTCCTTTCTTTTGCAAAGCTTTCTTTCTCCACCCGGCCCCTCCCTTCCTTCTGCTTATGAATGGGCTTAGGTGTGACATGCAAAGCTAGAGTGACACAGCACTTTCTCTGCTTCCGGCCTGACCTCACCTTCCTGCCCAGAGGTCAGGCCCGCAAATGCCGGGGGACGGAGGTGGGGGGGGGTCGAGGTAGGGGGTTCTCCTGCTGCCTTCAAAGTCACTCTTTCCTTCTGTCATCAGTTGATCTCTGCTCAGAACGCCCATGAGCGAGAAGTATAATTTACATGTTTTGGCTTTCTTTGCACCCCTTCCATTTCTGGGGCTCCTCTTCTCTCAGTTTTACACTTTGGGTGAAAGGGAGCCGAGAAAACAAAAATAATCCAGTTATGTTACCCGAAAACTGGGTTGACTTCTTGGTGGGTGTCGAGCCAAAAGACACAACCAAACCAAAGATCAGAAGGAAGGCTTTATTACTTGCAGCAAGTAAAGAGAACACTAGGGATCTTTCCCAAAGCAATGTCTCCTCCAACAGAAAAATTGGGGAAGTTTTAAGCTAAGGGTACGTGCATATTCACGAAGGGGCTTAGGCAGAGGAGAATTCAGTATAGAATTGGGGCAAAGGTTGACAGAGTCCAGGCTTCAGTCGATTTAAGTCACGAGGGTCAGAAAAGGTCAACATCACCATCCCTTAGGTTCCACTTGATCTGGTGGTTGAGTGCCCAGCGGGGGTTTAAATTCTGCAAAACAGCTCAGGAAAGTGCTTCAGGCTAATCTTTACCACTGAAACAGAGCTAGGAGTCTTTACAACTGATTTATTATCTTTGCTATTGTTACTTCTCATGCCTGATAACAGTTTGTCCTTTTGTTCCCTTAAAAATCATTATTACTGAGACCTGTTCAAGAGCAAGCCTTGTGGCCAGGCTTAGATCACAAAATGGCTTAGGCCAAAATGGCTCCTCTTATATCAAGAGAGTCATGCCTGTTTGTCTTTCTCTGGGGACTCCCTACCCTGTCTGCTTACAGGTACACAGTCAGAAGCATCTGTGAATTCTACTTAAGTTTCTTTAAAGGGCATAAAGCAGCCAGAGCCCACTTGTCTAGCTGGTAGAGGTGTCCTTGTGTCCCTTAAGGATGTTGAAAATCCATCGACCTCTGTCTCCTGCCCAGGGTGGGTCCACGGTGCTCGAGGGCCTTGCGGCTGCAAGTGTGATCCCTGGCCAGCAGCATCAGAACCACCCGAGAGCATGTTAGAAATGCAGGGTCTTAGGCCTCACCCCAGACCTCCTGAATCAGAAAATCCATCTCAGCAGCTCCTCAGGGGATTCAGGTGTATGTTAAAATATCTGTGTGAGGGACTCCTTGGATAGTTGATGGTTTTTAAATTTCCCGTCCATTCACTGAGACAAGGCCAGGGACCACAAATTTGGATGTCTGGAGATTAAATCTGCTGTGAAAGTTTTAGAACGCTTCCTCTCAGCATCTGTACCTAACTACTCCTAGTCGAGAACAGTAAACAGTTTGTGGTCCAGCCCTAGTCCTTGGGGGGCCACAGTCTGACTAGCCCTGCCCTGGGGAGGTCAGGGATGGAGATCAGAGGCTCCTGACCCCCTGGAAGCCGTTTGTCAGATTGTGTGTATACAGTGTAGGGGTGCACTCAGGGAAACGTCCCTTTTCTCAGGAGAATCATCAGACTTTCAAAGCGATCTGTGATACCAAAATGGTGAGGAACCTTGCTTTAGAAGGGCACCCTTGAGATGCTAAGGACACTGTCCTTCCCTGAACTAATGGTGGGCCTCATTCTGGAACACACAGGAGAGTTTATTCAGGCAGAGTCCACGGCCAAGTTTGATAAGAAAAGATAAATGGACATGCATGGTGGGATAGTAGACAACCCCTCCATGTAATATTTTATATGTATGTGTGTATGTACATAATAAATACAGTATGTGTGTGTGTACGTATATGTGGAGAGAGAAGGAAAGAGAAACAGAAATATCCTTCCAGTCTGAATGCTGCCTAAACTTCCACCGTTGAAAATACATCCCTTTGTTTGACCATCTTGTATTAAACAAAGCCTTGCGTGGGCAGGTAAACACACGAGGCTCTCGGTGTTGACGTCTTAGTATAAAGTAAGTTAATCAAATGCTCTGGGCAGTTTTAACTCTGACTTTGCCTTTATATTTTGAGATTTTCCTGGAAGACATTGGGAAAGTGAAGCTATTACTTTGTTCATCTCAAAAGCGTGCCCCTCTCTGTGGAGCCCCAGGCCCCAAGCCTAGCTGCAGCCCCCCTCCCCACTAAGCACGGTGGTGTGGCCATTCATTCTCCCCTCGTGTATTTCAGGGACGGGCAGCAATGCCTGCTACATGGAAGAAATGAAAAACGTCGAGACGCTAGAAGGAAACGAGGGCCGAATGTGTATCAACATGGAGTGGGGTGCCTTTGGGGACAACGGGTGTCTGGATGATATCAGAACGATCTATGACAAACTGGTGGATGAATATTCTCTAAACGGCGGGAAGCAAAGGTAATCCCACCTGGTGGAGGAGATGGGACAGGAGGGCCTTCTGCCTGTTACAATGGAAGAAGTTTCTAGGAGTGGGGTTTGCACAAAGCCTGGAGACTGTGGTCCCTCAGGTTCACTCCTGACCTTGGCTTTTGGCCCAAGGAGAGCAGAGAACTTAGGGGTGGAGGGCGGCGGCAGCACATGGTACAGGATGGCCCAGGGTTGATGTCCTGTGCAGGTGCCTCTGGGGACAGGGTAGCAGCGGCCACACCACTCCTCTCAGTGACCGGGTTTATCCTGGAACATTCTGGCCTTCTCATTGCTCTATGTTTCTTCCCCATCAGACTAATAGAAATCTGTTGGTCGGCAGGTTTTTGCCATGTTTAGTAGAACACACTTGACCTGCAGTTGTTAAGGGGCAAGGGAAATTAGGATGTTGCCAGTGGGAGTGGGGGGCTCCCCGTCATGGGTGAGGCAGAGGCCCGCCACCGCCAATTCCTCCTTTTCCCACGGCAGACCTCCTGCACCGCCTAGTGGCTATTTGGACCTTTGCAGCTCGGGTGTCAGTGACCCTCCCCGAGATGGCAGTGTCCACCCTTCCCAGCATAGAGACAAATGGCCCCTTGTCTCAAGCTCCCAGGGATCAGGCCATCCTCTGCCATAGCCAAGACGAGGTGGTCTAAGCCGTGCCCCCAGGAACAGAATGAAGAGCTGGGGGTAATACCTCCCAAACATAAGTGATTCTCCAGCTAACCTCAAGATTTTTGTCTTTTCCAAATACCACCTATGCTTAATGTTTTTCTTTAAATCAGCTTGTATTCTTACGTTTAATGAGGGAGGAAAACCAATATTACCATAAAATGGATATAGTGAAGAACAGCGTTATTTCAGTCCTAGCTACTGTGCCTACCAACAGCTCTACAGGAAGACCCCCCCTTGTTATAAGGGAGATCAGTAGGGGTTGGAAGGGGTTAGAGCCATATCAGCATCAAACTTATCAACACCAAGGAGACGTCTCCTTGATGGAATGAAAAGGACTAGATGGGAATTGATGATAGTAGTGCCATTTCGTGTTTTTCCTGTGGACCACCCGAAGTCTTCTGGAGTATCCAGATTCCAGTGGAGTCGTGCCAGCTTGGGGACACTGGGATGGGGTGTGTGCATGGAAGCATTTAAAGCCCATGTCATTTCTTGAGGCTCCTGAGCATGGAGAGGACAGGAATTAAAAGCCCCCAAGAACAGGTGACCCTCAGGGGTGTGGTGGCCGCCTGGGTCCTCCAGCCTGTGTGGCTTTATCACTCTGTGGGTACTTGACCAGCACTCTGGGTTTTGGCAGAACCTTCCAAAAATCTAGTGGGAACTTTCCCTGTGTTGTCTTGTTCCTTTAAGCCGTTTGCTGGTTCTACAGGTATTGATTGAGCACCTGACTGAGAGCAGCGCTGAGCTGTGCTGGGCCCTGGGACTCAAAGCTGAGCAAGACACACATTCTCTGTCCCCTCGAGGCTTTCGCTGCAGGGGTGCCAAGGGGCGGAGGACCTGTGTGTGCTGTGAAGGAGGGAGGGTGCGTGGGAGCTGAGATAGGCAGGGAGAGGACAGACCTTTTGGAGCAGTGCTGGGCAAGTTGAGAGCTGAGAGCTGGAGTGGGGTTTCGCCAGGCAAAGGCAGGGAGTCAGGTGAGGAAGAGGATGGTCCTGCTGGTACTTTGGCGTCTGATCCCGGGAGGGTTGGGGCTTCCTCAGTCCTTCCCGGTCTCACGCTCTGCCTCTGCCGGGGAGCACAGGGCTGGGAGCACGGGTTGGTGATGCCCGTGAAGCACAGTGAGGCGCCCGGGGTTACCGTGAGACCGCAGGCTTCAAAGAGACACCCAGTCCCCTCCTCTCGTTTCAGGTATGAGAAGATGATCAGCGGCATGTACCTGGGTGAAATCGTCCGCAACATCTTGATTGACTTCACCAAGAGGGGATTCCTCTTCCGAGGGCAGATCTCTGAGCCGCTGAAGACTCGGGGCATCTTTCAGACCAAGTATCTCTCTCAGATCGAGAGGTGAGTGGGCAGGGCCCTCCCTATTAGAGGTGGACCTGGCCAGGGGGCTGTGATGGGGGCAGTAGGCAACATAGGGGACATTTTGGCCATTTGTGAGGGTTTTCTTCTTCCTCTGGATTAGTAGGCCCTGAGCAGTTGCATTTTGAAGTTCCATAATTTTACTATAAATCATTTCCTTTTATTCATCCTGTATGTTAGGGCATTATATTGATTTGTTTGAAATCATCCTGTGTGTAAGTAGGTTACATTTCAGGGTAGGAAAGGTGCATCACAGATATTTGTATTGAAGGACCATTGAGTCCAAAAGGGCCAAGCACCCCTGGTCTGGCCTCACTCTCTTTTCCTCTGAAAGGCAGCCTAGGATGCATAGCTCACCGCCCACCGTGCCCCACAGCGAGCTGCTTCTGTCTTCCTCCTGTTTTTCTCATGTAGAGTGAACATTTCATCTGTGCCTTTGCCATCTTCCACAGTGAGCTGTGAGAAGAGGTGCAAAAGTGCTCAGCAAAAGAGCTTGTGCAAAAGCCACCTTCATTTTAGAATGGTCATGATAGCAGCACTGATATTGGCTCGGCTCGGGTCTGCTCCTCGCTTTCGCCCAGGCCTGGGTCTGTAACCTTCAGGTAAAACTCACTGCCCACCAGAACCCACGCGGTGAAGTGCTAGCTGCAGACAGCGGCCCTGCGGCACTGACCCTGGAGGACTTGAGCACGTGGAGTGATGGCATTTCACAGCTGCAGTGAGGGGGGGTGCACCATGATAGGGAACCAAGTTCCCCACTGCTTTCTCTCCTCATTCCAAGTTCACCCAAGAGCCAAGTGTGGAAAATAGGAGCCAGAAAAGAATGAGAAGAAAATATCAGTGACTATTTCGTGTTAACATTTTTTTATTGTGGTAGATATATATATAACATTAAATTTACCATTGTTACCATTTTGGAAGTGGACAGTTCAGTGGCATTAAGTACATTCACATTGTTGTTCAGCCATCGCCACCATCCATCTCCAGAACTTTTTCATCATCCCGAACTGAAATTTTGTACCCATTAAACACTAACTCCCCATTTCCCCGCTCCCCCCAGCCCCTGGCAACCACCCTTCTACCTTCTGTGTCTATGAATTTGACTCTTCTAGTGACTTCATGTAAGTGGAATCATATAGCATTTGTCCTTTCACATCTGGCTTATTGCACTTAGCATAATGTCTTCAAGGTGTATCCATGTTGTAGCATGTGTCAGAATTTCCTTGCTTTTTAAGGCTGAATAATTCCTTGTATGTATACACTACATTTTGTTTATCCATTCATCCATCCATGGACACTTGGGTTGCTTCCACCTTTTGTCTGTTGTGAATAATGCTGTTATGAACATGAGTGTACAAATACACGATCGAGTCCCTGCTTTCAATTCTTTTGGATGTATACCCAAAAGTGGAATTGCTGAATCACATCATTATTTTACTTATTTATTTGGAGGAACTGCCATACTGTTTTCCACAGTGGCTGCACCATTTTAACATCCCACCAGCAGTATATACAAGGGCTCCAACTTCTCCACATCTTCGCCAACACTTATTCTTTTCTGTTTTTGTTTTTCTTTTAATAATAGCTATCCTGGTGGGTGTGAAGTGCTGGGGAAGGTCCTTTCAAGTGTGATAGCAAAGGGAGAGATCATAAAGAAAAAATTGCCAAATTTAGCTGCATAGTTTCTATAAGTTAAAAACAAAATCAGTCATCAAGCTTAAAAGACAAACAGAAAACTAAGGAAAACATTTGCATTATATATGCAAGATGCAGAGCATGGCATGGTGGGCAAGAGCTTTGGCAGGTCTGGTCTTGAGACCTGCTCTACCCCATTGGCTGTGAGCTTTGGGTGAGTTACTCGATCTCTCCGAGCCTCAATTTCCACATCTTTAAAATGGGAATAATCATACATGGATCAGTTGGCTGTTAGGAGGAGGAATGAGGTGATGTATGTAAAGCACGTGTCACATAGTAAGTCCTCAAAAAAGGCTGACTGCTCTTACCACTGCTGTTGTGTTCATCATCAGTCATTGTCAACTCTTTCAGTTTAATGAGAAGGAGACAAATATCTCAGGAGAACAAGAGTTTTGGTATAAGGTAGTTCATATGGCCAATAAACAAAAACAAAAACAGTAATCCTCACTAATAGAGAGGAGCACAGATTAAACCAGTGTGATGCCATTCTTACCAAATTGTCCAGTGTTTCTAATTTTTTAAAAAAATTTATTGACTTTATTTTTATTTTTGGCTGTGTTGGGTCTTCGTTGCTGTGCACGGGCTTTCTCTAGTTGAGGCGAGCGGGGCCTACTCTTCGTTGTGGTGCACGGGCTTCTCGTTGCAGTGGCTTCTCTTGTTGCGGAGCACGGGATCTAGGTGTGTGGGCTTCAGTAGTTGTGGCACGTGGGCTCCGTAGTGGCTCGCGGGATATTCCCTGACCAGGGCTCGAACCCATGTTGCCTGCGTTGGCAGGCAGATTCTTAACCACTGCGCCACCAGGGAAGCCCCTTTCCACTGGGGACAAGTAAGGCCAAATACTCTGTTAGAGACAGTAAAGTGATACAACTTTCAGAAAGGCACTTGGCAATATGTATCAAAAACCTTTGACCGACAAATGCCCATCGACAGACAAATGGATAAAGAAGTTGTGGTACATATATACAATGGAGTATTACTCAGCCATAAAAAGGAACGAAATTAGGTCATTTGTTGAGATGTGGATGGATCTAGAGACTGTCATACAGAGTGAAGTAAGTCAGAAAGAGAAAAACAAATATCGTATATTAACACATGTATGTGGAACCTAGAAAAATGGTACAGATGAACCGGTTTGCAGGGCAGAAGTTGAGACACAGATGTAGAGAACAAACGTATGGACACCAAGGGGGGAAAACCGCGGTGGGGTGGGGATGGTGGTGCACTGAATTGGGCGATTGGGATTGACATGTATACACTGATGTGTATAAAATTGATGACTGATTAAAAAACAAACAAACAAACAAAAAACCTTTGACCGAGAAATGTTATCCTAAGGGAAAAATCTAACTTGCACACAAAGACTTGTAAAGAGGAATGTCATCAGAGTGTTACTTTATGTTAGCAGAAAACTGCAAACAACTTAAATTTCTCTAAACTGGCTAAATAAGTTATGGTCATCCCCAGAATAGAATACTATGGCAGCTTTTACCAATCTCGGTCTCAGATAAGGAGGTGGGAACTTGCTCAGATGTATGAAGCATGGAAGAAAGCAAGAAAGAAAACCATATATAAAGGACAAGCCCGCAACATTGTTAATCAACTACACTGCAATATAAAACAAAAATTTTAAAATAAATAAAGAACAAGCCTATTCACATATCAGAACAATGACATTGTTTAATGATATCCAAGAAAAATAGATTGGAAGGAAATATATTTAAACGTTAATAGTATTTTCCCCAGTGTTGGGATTGTAGATAGTTTTAATTTTCCAACTTTTTATTTTTCTAGATTTGCTAGTTTTTCTACAACTTAACATGTAATACTTTGGGGATCATTAAAAAAAGTAGACAAATAAATGTTATTTTGAAGGGGAGAGAAAACCCCATGCCCCTTTTCGTGGATGAGTGCAGTGATTTGGGGCCGGCTCCTTTGGAGTCGGCGGCTTCTGTGCTGCTCTCGTGGGTCCTGCTTCATCCAGCCTCCTGGCTTTTGTCCCCCACAGCGACCGATTAGCGCTGCTGCAGGTCCGGGCCATCCTCCAGCAGCTTGGCCTGAACAGCACGTGCGATGACAGCATCCTCGTGAAGACCGTGTGCGGGGTAGTGTCCAAGAGGGCCGCGCAGCTGTGCGGCGCGGGCATGGCTGCCGTGGTGGATAAGATCCGCGAGAACAGGGGGCTGGACCACCTCAACGTGACTGTGGGCGTGGACGGGACGCTCTACAAGCTTCATCCGCAGTGAGTGGGGCTTCCGGTGGGGATGGGCGGAGCTTCCTGGGCAGGCAAGGCCCCTTTATGGCTATGGGACATCAGGATGTGATTCCCACCAGGAAAATTCCTCGCCAGGACACAGCCAACCTGCAGGCTGTGCGGTCAGGGTGGGGCTTGTCTGGGACGAGGAAATGAGCTGCTCTGAAGTTTACCTGGGATCCCTGGGGAGGTGGAGGAGCGGCTTCACTTGGCCAGCTCACACCTGTGGCCTGGCATTTCCTGCTTTCCCCTCCCCCTGGGCCTCTCTTATCCAGGTGGGGAGCAGGAAAGGAGGTAAGGGTGGGCGTGGACTTACCCATCAGCCTGGCCCGGAGGTTGTGTTTGGTAAGCGGGAAGAGGGAGTGAAGGAAAGGGGAAGAGGGCCCACTGTCTTGCCCACCTGCTAAATCAGTTTGTCAAGAGCCTTGGAAGGCAGGAGCGGTTTTGGCCCTGGGCTTTGTAGCAGGGAGGCGGGTGGGATGTGACCTCCCTGACATTTTGGTCAGGTGTCCAACACCCCATGCTGGAGGAGGAGAAATGAGCCCCTCTGCTCTTTGATCTACCACACATCCCAAAGCTTGGCTCTTATGAATAGAGAGACCATATTATTGTCGAAACGGAGGTACTTTTGCCAGTCAAGAGAGTGCTACTAATAATCACACTGGACTGTCCCCAGTAAACTGGGCCATTCACTCTACTTAAAAGCAACCTCACCCAACTCAGTGCAGGCATTGCCTGCCTACGTCATGGCCGTGGCTTGGGATGAAAGCATCTGCTCGGCTCCACCCCGACCTCTGTCTCTCCACCTTCATAGCTGTCCTCGTTGTCACTGTGGTTTAGAGCTAGGCTTTGGAGCCGCACATGGACACGCTTGGTTTTAATCTTGGTACCACCATTTAGGAGCTGTGCTCAGTGGTTTCATCTCTGCCAAGTCTCCTCTTCTTCATGGGAAAATGACCACCGGCAGGCCGGACATTACATATATAAAGTGTGGGACACCTAGTAGGTACCTAACAAAGGGGAGTCAGTATTACCTCTAGGACCCCCACTGCCCTGAGCTTCCTCAGCCTGGCGCTATCTCATTTTCAGCACAAAATGCAAGAACCCAGAGTCACCTCTTACTTAGAGATTATAGTTCACGGGGGTGGGGGGCTCCCCCTCTTAGCTTCAGGTGCTGGGCTGGGTTCTCAGAGGGCTGCAGCTGGGGGTGGGTGATGTTCGTTTCCATGCAGCCTGCTGAGCTGACCCAGTGCCGGACCAGCTTGGCCCGCCTCAGTGGTCCACACCCAGGTCCCAGCACCCCTTCTTGGTTTTCGGTCCCCTCGGAGCCTCAGGCTTTGAGGATGGGAGCCGTCTGGGTGTGTTACTCATGCCATAGCCCTCAGAAGGTGTACAGAGCAGCTTGTTTTGGATTCTCCGTTGTGCCTCCCTGCTGCAAATTGTTAACAGGACTGGTTGTAAACCCACTTTCTCCCAGCCATTCTCAATAAGCCGCAGCTGCTTCCAAGCAGCCCCTCCCATCTTGCTTCCCTCCTTATTGTTAGGGTGCTTCAGCGTCTTCAGGTGGGTCTGGCGTCTCTCCTCATATTCCTCTACCTACCCTTCTCTATTTTTGTCCTTTTTAGCTTCTCCAGAATCATGCACCAAACCGTGAAGGAACTGTCACCAAAGTGTAACGTGTCCTTCCTCTTATCCGAAGACGGTAGCGGCAAGGGAGCCGCCCTCATCACGGCAGTGGGCGTTCGGCTCCGGCAAGAAACGAGCAGCTAAGAGTCCTGGACCCCCAGCCTGCTGCCCTTCCAGCACTTCTCTCTTCAAGCAGCGACCCCCTGTTCTGCCCAGCGAGCTGTGCTGGGAGACGCCGGCGCCAGAGCCCGCCAGCACCACCGCGGGGAGGAAAACAGAAGCCAACTACTGGCGCATAACGTAGGGTACAAAATAGAGTGTGTGCTGTTGGTAATCTCCCTGACCTCCAGATCCCTCCTCACCTGCCCTGCCACTTTGCATGATTTGACTTCAGCCTGGTCGTACGTTCCCCACATGTGAAGTTTAGTGGCATCCGTTTCTAACTTATGCATTCGTCCAACAGTTATTTATTGGCCCAAGATGAAAAGTCACACCATCTGACAGGCCTTATGGGCCTCCGCAGCCCGTCCTTGGGGATGTGTCCCCCGTGTGCAATGTATCATCACCAGCAGACACTGCCGGGACTCCTCCTCCCACGGGTGCCTCAGCCGCTGCTTCCTCCCGGCCCCACGCCCATTGCTGTCTGGTGTCCCATCAGGGCGTGTCAATGCCACTGAACTGTGTGTCTGTGGAACTGGTCATAGCCACATTGTGACAGTCTTGCATTCTGTCTGTCTTGGGGAGGGGAGGTGGGCAGTCCTGCGGGAAAGTGTCTTGTCTCCGTTTGGGTAAAACGAACCAATCAAGAAACAGTACGCTCATTGGAATTTCCCATCGCTTTTGTGAGCCATGTTGTATGACCTAGTAAACTTTGTATCAATTCAAAGACCCGAGTGATGCTTAATGGCTGGGGAGTGGGGAGGACATCGGGGGGATGTGGCAGAAACCAAACCCTGAGGGGTTTGGTGGCCTTCTGGGTCAGGGGCAGAGCTTGAAATGAAGGCTGTGTTCTTCAGCGTGCAGCCTTCTTTTGGCTTGAGGACTTCTGTACTCTGTACCCTGCAGAGGGTCAGGAAGTAGCCTCTCCCCTTCTTCTAGCACCTGCCCTTCCAGTTCCCCGCTCCAGCCCCGGGGGTCTACCCCAGGGAGGGACTCCTGCAGCCCCCGCCTCGACACCTCTCAGAAGGTAAAGGGATGGAAGGCCTCCGTCTTCCAATAGCCTGGCTTCCTCACTTGTAGTTGGAACAAAGCAAAAGTCAGCTTGGCTTTGCGGGGGCTGTTGGAAGCCCCATGAGAGGACAGGGCAACGCTGGCCCTCCCTCCTGCTGTGCTAGAGCAGGTCCTGCCCGCATCACCCCCTCTGCCGACTCCAGGACGATGGATGAAGAGATGCCCTGCCCTGAGCAGATGAAGCCTTGCAGCAGCCCAGGGTAGCAGGTTGCCGTCCTCTCCCCAACCCCCATCATAAGCGAACCCCTTCTGTGGGCCCTTGTCTGACCCTTTCACCCCTGCCCCACCGCTGTCTTGAGGGTGCTGTTCCACTCTGTGGCTGCCGTTTTGGGTTCTCCCCCAGCCTGTCTGTGGACCCCACATCAGTCCACATTCTGGTACCCTGTGATTGAGGTGCGATGTGAGTCTCCCAGGCCATGACCACACTTCTGGTGGCTTTTCCCAGGACTGACTGCATGCTCCCTTGGTTTGGTGAGACCAGAGTCCCTTTATTTGTCACTGCCGGTGCCTATGACACAGTGATCTTGTGGAGAACACAGATAACATGGAACTCTAGGTGTGCATTTACAGTGTTACGTGATTCTTCTGGAGGGGCCGTGAGGTGGGAAGGGTGAGTCAGCAAGCAGGGTGAGGTGTGGACCGGGCTGGGCCTGGAGCTTTCTGGGAGACGGGACAGTGGGTGTTCTCTGCCTGCCACCTCCTTGAGCAGAAGTAAGGGTGAGGGCTGTGTCGCTGACTTGCGGAATTCAGGTCAAACGGCTGCCCTGGTAGTAATAAAAGTCACAGCTGCTGGTTGTGAAGCACTTCACCTGTGCTGGGCCTGCCAGTTTATAGGCATCACTCCCATCATCCCCACAGCATCCCTGTGAGGTGGTTTTGCCATTGAAAGAGAAAGGAGCTGAAGGTCATTGTGACTTGTCTGAGGCCACCCAGCTGAGGCTCCTTTTAACCACCACCTACACTGGGGTGGACCTGGGTTCTTAGATGCTAAGGCAGAGAAGCCCTGGATTGGCTCACAGGTTAGGGGCTTTGCAAAACAAGAAGCTTCTTTCCTTGTGTCTTTAGCCTCATAATAGGTCAGTGTCATGGTTGGGTGCTGCTGACAGGTGTGTTTTGTTTGGTTTATGCAACATTTATAAAAATGTGAGTTCAATTTAACAAACCTGGAAGTTTGACAAATTTGGATTTCTGGCTTCTCTTGAAAGGTTTGGAGGATCTGGCAACAGTGGGCTCCCAGCCACATGGCAGCATCTGTCCAGAGCTGATCGGCTGTTGTTCCCTTTGGATTCCTGTGCTCTCCAGTTTGCCACGGTCCCCACCCTTCCTTTTGCCCCAACACTGGAAGTCACTTACCTTTTATCATTATATCTACAGTTTTTCTTTTATACTGGATTCAGTTTACTCATTATGTTGTATGTCCCAGGGAGGCATTCGAGCTTGCAACTCCTGGATTAGCTAAGTGTTAGCTCACACTGTCTTCTTTGACTTATTGGATCCCCTGAAGCACTGTCAGAGGGGTGGCTGGGAGAGTCAGCACCCACTGCAGAGTTCCTGGCCCCATCTTGTTTTTCCACTGATGTACTGAAGGGTGAGGCATGGGCCAAACTTTCCGATGTGGTCCTCTCAACTGGCTACTTCTCCAGGGTGCAGCCAGGCACAAGGGTTCAGGGGTCAGTAGACACTTCAGCTTGCAGACTTCCAGCCTGCCCATTGGCAGCCCCAGAGGGGGCCGCATCCCCAGCCACGAACAAAGTCTCTTTAGTGTGACACCTGTTGACCCTCGTGGAAAGGGATGAGGTGTGAGTCCGCTCAATCTTGTCCTTCTCAGTTGGCGTGACCCATGGGCAGCAACGGAAAGCAAGCCGGAATCCAGAGCGAAACCCGGGGGATGGACAGTCATCTTGAGCAACGGAGTGAGGGCGACAGTTAAGGGAACTGTCCTGTGGCTGCTCCCACCTCCAGGAGCCGATCTCTCCTCCAGAGGAAAGTCGCTGCCTCGCTCCTAAGAGCTCAGGGTCTCTGGGGAGACACGTTCTCTAGTGGATTTGGTTTTTGGAAACGACCAGAAGTAATCTGGAGCTAAGTCCAAGGACTGAAGTGAGCCGAATGAGACCGTTTGCTATTACAAACAAACAAAAATAAACCAAGTACAGTTATAAAGACACAACAGATTTTCTTGTTCGATTTGTTAATTGGCTTCTAAAGGAGTATGCAAAGAGGAGTCTTAAAAACTTGGGGCTTTGGCAAGGTTGGGTAGAATACGGATGCTCCCCCAAGGGGACAGCTTTGAAAGAAAATATACACATGGAACTACTAAGTTTTAGTACATTTGCTTAAAAAATAAACAACTTTCCCCAAGGCAGCAAAGAGGGTCCACCTGTAAATTGGAGATCCGAGGAAGCAGAGAGTGACTGGAAGAAATGAGAAAGAGCTGGCAGAAAGAGGACACTGGTCTGTCAGGAG
Organism: Eschrichtius robustus; assembly: GCF_028021215.1. Lineage (NCBI taxonomy): Eukaryota > Metazoa > Chordata > Mammalia > Artiodactyla > Eschrichtiidae > Eschrichtius > Eschrichtius robustus. The sequence goes on from NC_090830.1 coordinate 74,748,182, forward strand.
CAGAAACAGATGAGACCCTGTGTGATGCAGAGGGAGGGAAAGAACTGTAATATGGTCTGTTCCCAGGAGATGCAGGGTTCCGAGTTTCAGAAGAGCAGGCCTGACTTTGGTTCTTCCCCCTGTAGCTCTAAAGGTTCCATGGTGCAGCCCAATAAATGCCTTTATTATGGGAGCTTCATGGCCTCTGCCCACACTCAGCATGTCCCAACCTGAGCTCCCCATCCTCTTCCCCCCACACCCCCCCAGTCGTCCTCGTCTCAGTTCCTGACAGCTGACCACTCTGTCCTTCCACTAGTTCAGGCCAAGAACCTGGGGTCATCCTTGACTCCCTCTCCATCAAATTCTGTTGGCTCTACCTTAGCAATCTCCGGACTCTGACCACTTCTCACATGTCTACACCCACCATCTCTCGCCTGGATTATTGCACCTGCCTAACCATCTCCCTGCCTCCCCCACCTTGCCCCTCTGTGGTCCAGTTCCAACACAGCTGCGAGACTGATTCTTTTAAAAGGGAATCAGAGCATGTGTTTCCCCCGCTCAGAACACTGCAGGGCTCCTCATGTCAGAGAACCAGCCCAAGTCCTTACCTTGACCACAGGGCCCTTGCCTTGGCTGTTCCCTCTGCCTGGAATTCTTGTCCAGACACCTACAGGGCCCACTCAATCCTCAAGTCTTTGCTCAAAAGACCCCTTAGTAAAGCCTACCCTGACCATCCTGTAAAATCACAGCCCTTATGCCCACTACTTCCCCCAGCACTTCCTGTCCTCTCTTACCCAGCTCTAGTTTTTCTTTTTTCTATAGGATTTATCACCTAATACACACTGTATTATTTACTCATTACATTTGCTTATTGTCTATCTCCACCTCCCCACTAGAGGGTCAGCTCCCCGAGGATAGGGATCACTGTTTTTGTTCACCGGGGTACCCCAAGGGCCTGGAACAGTGCCGGGCACACAGAGCCACTGGTGAACATTTTCCGGAAGAATGAAAATTCCACCAGGAATACCAGTCTTCAGAGCTAGTGTCATCAAATACTGAACGATTCAGGAGTTGTAGAGCCCTGGGGTGTTCAGACTCCCAGGGACTGTGTCTCTGGGTAGCAGGAGAGTGACCAATGCACAGACACAGAAGGCTGGGAGCCCCTCCCTGATGTGACAGTCCCTGTCTCCAAGTTCTCACTCCTACAACTGCATGCAAGAGAAATGATGAGATTATAGGCCTTGGAGACACATGGAATTCCTGCTGCATGAGTTTAGGAGAGTCTTCCTTTTGGAGGCTCACTTTCCTCATCTGTAAAATGGGGATAACACCTCCCTCCCATTATGTACTTGCCTCTCAGGAGACAATGGAGGGTTCTGGCAGCCATTAAACAGTCAAAAAAAAAAAAAAAAATTACAGTCTGTTACTTCCTTCTGGCCTGCCCCGGGTGGGATGTCTGAGCAACAAAGATCCTACTGGCATTATGAGTGGCCTGGACATGTGGGCAGGGCGGTGATAAAAGATGTCCAGGGCCAACCTCACCCACATCATTGCCTCGTGAAGGCCAGGACTCGGTGTCCACCTCTCATCTCCTCTTACCTGGCTCCACCATCAAGGCTTTCTGAGGCTGAACGACTTGCTCTGCAAGCGGGACTCCTGGGCTGGGGCTCCTGCCTGGCCCAGCACCTCCTCACCTGTGCAAGTGCCCCTGAGCAAATGCCAGCCCCTCTCTGGGACTACACTTCTCTAGAAGTACAAGGGTTGGGGGGAAGTGAGAACTTGGCTCCTTCCTTTCTGGCAGTCTCTGCCAAGGTCACTTCCTAGCTGCCCTGAAAGCCCCCTCTGTGATCTTCCAGGGAGCAACCTGCTCCCCGTCTAGTCTTGGCCCCAGGCCTCAGGTTGAGTGCTTCGTTCTGCTGGGGCTGGCGCTGTTCTCCTCGCCCAGGGACAGTCCTCAGTTCTTCCTCAGTGTAGGAAGCTCTTAAAACCATCAGTCCCTCCCTCCTCTACCTGGCTCCTTCCTTCCGCCCTCTCTGGCTGTCCTTCTTCCTCTCTCCCCCTCCCTCCATCTCTCTGTCCCTCCCTCCTTTCTTCTCCTTTCCCAGATGCAGCCCCCAGAAGACAGAGCAGGAGCAGGCAGATGTGAGAGCTGTGGCCTGGGCAATGGGGCAAAGCTTTGGGGAGGAGGTGGGGCTCAAGCTAGGCCTGGACCCGAGGGAGGATTGTGTTGGGGGCTCCCTGGGAGGATGGTAATCCCATGGTGGCGGGGATGGATGGGCACAGGCTCAAGCTGTGCAGGGGAGTCCAGATGGAGCCAGGCTGAGGAGAGGGGCTGGGGTGAGGGCTCACCTGTGGTTGAGGCAGCAATAAATTATGGGATTGTACATGGTGAAGCTCATGGCCAGCCAGACGAGCGCCAGGTAGACCTGCTGGATGAACTTGTGGCAGTAGATGTCCTCCTGGAAGCTGCCCAGGATGAAGTAGAGGTGGTAGGGCAGCCAGCAGATGGCAAATGTCACCACCACCGGCACCATGGTCTTCACAAACTGGTCCAGGAGAGATGCAGGTCACTCCTCAGCCTGGAAGCCCCAAGCCCCAGTTTTCCCGAGGGGAAGCACGAGGCACCTCTCGTGCCAGCCTGAGAAGCCCTCAGTAAGCAGGCCCTGTCTACCTCCACAGGCTCAGGCCCCTAGAGCTTCTGCTACCCAGACACTCCTGGGCCTTCCACCTCGGGGCTTTTGCTCAGGCTGGTCTCTCTGTCCACACTGCTGTCTTTCCTTTGAAGTCCTCACTCTTCAAAGCCCAGCTCGGTGGCCATCTCCTCTAAAAGGCATCTTGGATCCCTCTTAAAGCAGAGCAGCTCCCCTCCCTGGAGAGTGGATGAGCTCTCGTTCCTAACCCCATCCTTAGAGGAGACCATGCCAGCTACGGGTTCCGAGGTCTCCCTCTCCCTACAATCTGTGTCTGCCACAGCCCAAAGACCAAAGCAAGTCCGCCCGCCCGGGAAGAAGGAATGAAAGTTCTGGCCAGGGACTTGGGACAAGGGCAAGTTACAGGTGGAGTCTATCCTCCGCGGCGCCCTCTAGGGGACGTGCCCGGAATGGCTGATCCCAAGGCGGGGGCCAAACTTCCGGCCCCGCCCCCCGCCCCCTCCCTGACCCCGGAGTTCACCTTCTTGGCCTGCAGGTGGCGCAAGTTGGCGCCATGCGCCTCGTACCCTGGGACAGTGCGTCTCCAGAGCGTGAGGCCGATGACACTGTAGGCGACGAACATCACCACGAGAGGCAGGAAGTAAAAGAGGGCTATCACCGCGAGGTGGTACCTGGAAGGAGAGTCAAGGGCCTGGGCACGGGGCGACCTGGGGGCGACTCCAGCATCCTCCAGCACTCAATCCCCAGGACCTTGCTGACGCCCCTGAGCTGTCCCTGGCGGGCTACCCTGGGCCACCTCCCAAGGCCTTGGTTTGAAAAAAAAAAAAAAAGGAGTAAAAAAAAAAGAAGGGCAAACTGGCTAGCACATGTGCCCAATGAGAGTTTCCCCTGCTGCAAAAGGGACACCTGTGTTAGCTCTGAGTCCTTCCAAGTGACAGACAAGTTACCAAACAAGGAAATAAACAGGAACGAAAAAGTTAACCAATCAATACATTTGTTTAAAATTTAAAGTGCCAGTAAGCACAAAGGAGGAAGTAAAATTATGTATCTCACCCCCACCACGGTTAATGATTTGGAATATTTCTTCCAGAATCATGTAATATAGGTGTATATGTATATGCACATATGTATTAGATAGATTATGTATATCTTCTATATCTGCATCTGTCTGTCTAGATAGATTTCCTGGAGTTGATGTGGTTCTATCCTGCACCAACATCCCTAGCAGGGAAGGGGGCAGTGGAGACAGGCCACACTGTACATGCTAGTGGAGCATCTCTTCCCGACCATTAGCATTTGGTTGGGAACATGGCTCACATCAGCAGATACTCTTTCACACCACCTGTGAGCAAGTGGCCCAGAACACCACTGATGGCGCTCATCCAGTCCCCGTGGAGGACCCCCCGGGGCTGTGTTGAGGCCTTCTCATTTCCTTTTGGAAAGATGCATGCTGCCCATTCTGGTTTCTGAGCGATGCTGTAGCCTCTCTCTGACAAGGCCCAAGCAGGAGCACCCGGTGAATGGACCCAAGACCCCTGGCCCTGTCATGTGACCTTTTTCTAGGAGAACAGAGGTGTACCCAAGCCCCTCCTTTCTTCCCCGTGTGCCAGCCTTGCTGGGTCCCTTTCAAGAGGTACTGACACCTGAAGGGAGGGGAGTAGGTGGCTCCAGCAAAACGTCTTCCCTAAAGCCTGAGTTTAGAATTCGGCTTGCTTGCTCTTTTGGCAAGCATGCTAATTACAAAAGGTTTGGGGGCTCCTCGACTCCCTGATCATCATCTGTCCTACTGTGGAGCAGGTGAGGCGGGAGGAGCAGCCAGGAGCCAGGCCCTTGTACCTTACCTTCATTGTGAGGTCACGAGTGTCTGAGATAGATAGACCTTGAGGATCAGCAGGGCCACCTGTCTCAGCATCCAGAGTGGGAAAATGAGGCTCAGAGAGGCACAGGAAGTCTGTGTCCTGTGAAACAGCTCTATACGGACTTAACACACAAATGATTTCCCTTCCACTGAGGGTCAACCCTGTGGAGTCAGAAGAACTGGGTTCTTGCCTAGCCTCTAATTTAAAGCGTGACCTTGGGCAAGTCAGATCTCTCCCTCAGTCTGTTTCCCCATTTGTAAAACAAGGAGTTAATCTCTACCATCCTTCCCAAGTATGAGTGACGCCTTTCTGTTGCCTCATTCTTTCTTGGGTCGGTTCAGGATAGGAATTCACTCTGGGCTAGGTTCCCACACAGAAGGGAGTGCCAAGGAGCTCTGGGAACCATCTTCTAGGGCCTGCCAGAATCTCATAGCCTGGACTGCCTTTTTTTGTATTTTGATTTGGGGAGCATATGTGCATTTTCCTAGATTCCTATACACACAGGATGTGAGCCTGTACGCATGGAGCCCCCAGTCTAAATCTCAGAAGCTCCCCAACCCAAGAACGAATAATATATTCTTACACACGAGAAACCAGGCTTTTCCCCAAATCCTCTCAGAATTCGAAGTAGCACCAAAGTATGGCCTTCCTAGCCCACCTCTGCCCTCCTGTTTTCCCCTGTTGCCTGAATCAGAGTCGGAAATCACCATCCCCAGAAAGGTGGTGGTTGGTACCTTAAATTCTTACTGGTCCCCACTTCAGAGAGAAAAGCTCACTGTTAAGGTGGAGAAACACCGCCCCGCAGTGGCCAGTCAGGAAATGTTCTGCTCTCCGCCCCTCCCCAAAGCCAAGAAGGGGGCGGGTCCCTACGTGGACTCCGCCCTTGGAGCCGTGAGTCCCGAGAACGTGGGCTACGGAATGAGGGCAGAGACCCAGGGCAGCAGTTTCCCGGGAAACTCAGCAGTTGCCAGGAACAGGCTTCTCAGAGGAATGGCGCCTTCCCCGAAGGCCGCAGCGTGGCGCTCTCTGGCTGGTGCTCGGGACGGGAGGAGGCCAGGTAGGAGCGGGCGTTGGGGGAGGAGTGTTAAAGGAGGCGGGGGAGGGAGTTGAGTTGTCGCTATGATCTGGCGGCTCTGGGCTCAGAGCGTGCACATCCTCATGCTTGGGGCAGCTGGGCTTTTCTTGGACTAAATCTGCCAGGTTTGTTTTCGTTTGTTCCCCGTTTAAACTACCACCTACTGGGCGCCGGTTCTGTGCCAGGCACCGTGCTAAGTTGCCTCAGGTACATTTTCTCGTCTGTGTTCACAACAACCCCTGAGCAAGGTTCTCTTACTAATCCCCTTTAAGAGAGAAGGAGCCAAAGGGTCAGAGAGGTTAAGTGACTACACAGGGTCCTCCGGCCAGCAGGGGACAGCGCAGGGCTCCCACTCGACTACTGTCTCCAGAACCTCAACCAATTCTTTATCCTCTACCACCAACCCCCGCCGTGCTTGGGGATGACAAAGCCACACCCGCCGTGAGAACTGGGCAAACTGACTCCCAGAAAGGGAAAGGACTTACCCAGGGTCACCCAGCAGCTGCACCATGCCTGAGTTCTGTTTTCTCCCCCCATCCCCCAGCCCACGGTGCCTGCCTCAGCTCAAGTCCACTCCAGGCTCCTCCTGAAAACATCCCAGGCTCTGGCACCTGCCCTTTCTTTCTGTCTTGGTACCCTGACATGTCCCTTATTTAAGTAAGAGTGGTGAGGAGATTGGGCTCTGAAGCAGGATTGCCTGGATTTAAATATTCGATTTACCACTTACTAGCTGTGTGGTCTTAGGCACATTACTTAGGTTTTTTTTAGTGCCTCAGTTTCCTCATCTGAAAAATGGGAATAATAATACATACATACCCATATTGTTAGGAGAATCCAGTGGGTTCATATATGTAAAGTACTTATACCAAACCTGACATTTAGTAAGTGCTAAGTGTTACTTTTAGTTGATACTGTACTCACATAATCCCCAGTTCACTCACAGACACATGTGCACACCCATGCATACACACTGCACATGTGTACGTGCACATATGTGCATGCACGCACACACATGCACGCGTGCACACACACACACACCATGCTCCCCCACCCCCAGGCCTTACAAAAGGTGCATCTTGCCGCCGCTGTCTTCGGGCCAGGCCACCACACGCTTGGTGGCACCCTGGTCCGTGGTGATGGTGGAGTAGAAGCCCTGGGGGAAGGCGAGGGCCAGGGCCACCAGCCAGATGCCAGCAATTACTGCTCTGGTTCTGGGGGCCGAGAGCCGTGGCTGGAAGGCGTGGACGATGGCCATGTACCTGTGAGCAGAGGGCGGTGTGAGTGGTGGGTGCCCTCCCGTCAGACCAGCCCAGATCCGCTAGTCCCATTCCCCGCACCCTGGCTGACGACCTGCAGAGAGCCAGCTGGGCTGGTGCTCTCCCACAGCCATGTGGGACACTAGCGCCCTAAACGCCAGCCCACCCCACCCTGTTCCACCACACGTCCTCCCTCTGAGCGCGGATGTGCTCTCGGATGGCCACAAGAGAGCGGTGTGGCCACACCGGCAGTCCATCTGGGGCCTTGTCCTGAAGCTCAGCCCTGCCGAGTTCCCCAGCCACACAGCCTGTCTTCCGTTTAGAAACCTTAACAGAGCCCAACGGTCTCCTGGACAAAGCCCAAAGCAGCTGCCCACCACCTTTCTGCAGTGGAGGAACTGCTCTACATACACCAAAACGGCTTTGGTCCTAGATGACCCCTGGGCCTTCCTCCCTGGGATTAATCTGAATCTTGAGACTAGGCCAGAACAATAGGACACAGCTCAAATCCCACTCTCACAATAAAGCTGATCCTGACACCCTATCTAACACTACAACCTGCCCTGCCCCAGCACACATACCCTAGTGCCTCGGATCCCCTTTCCACTTCCTGATATTTTTCTATAGCACTCATGACCTCAAAATACAGCATATAATTTATTTAGTCTTGTGTTTATTATTTAAATTCTCACTAGGGCAGGCATCTTTATCTGTTTCTTCCCCCAATGCCCATAACAGTATCTGTACATAAGTAGGCATTGAACATAAGAATGAATGAAGAAATGAATGGACGAGTCTCCATTATTACCATCCTGACCTGAGCCACCATCCTCCCTCACCTGGGTGATTATTCAGTGTCCTCCTGCCTGGTCTCCTGGCTCCCACCCTGCCCTGTACAGTCTGTACTACCCACCCTCCACCCAGCCTTTAAAATGGAAGTTCCACGAGACCATGATTTTGGGACTCTTTCCCCCCTGGTGTTTATTCCCCAGTGCCTGAAACAGTGCCTCAAATACCCGAGTGAATGAGAAGAAAGTCTTAGGGGACTTTCAGATCTGCTGACTAATCACTCCTCCACCCCTCCACCCCTCCTGCCCCCACCCCATCCCCATCAGAACGTCACAGTCTGCAGCCCCAGAGAGCAGCAACAGGGAAGTAATTGGCCCCGTCTTACTTATATAGTAACTGCATGCAGTGTTAAAATTTCCCCTCATATAATATACCTAGGAGTAGGATGACAATATAAGCAATTTCCTTTCAGTAAAACAAAGATCAACTCCAGAGAAGAACACTTCAGAAGGTCCCTAAAACACCGTTGGTCTTCCCCTGTAGCCTTGAACAGCCATCTAGTGCAAAGTTCTTCCTTGTGTCTAACCTTAACCTTACTTGCTTCGGTTCCACAGGCCCCTGTCTTCCAGATGCATAGTTTAGGATCATGATCAGGTTAGGAGGCAATTAATCCACTGGGTTCTACCCTAAACTTGCTGTGTGACTGTGGGCAAGTTACCAGCCCTGTGTGAACCCAGAAAAGCGAGCCGACTCCCCCCCCAGCTGCCCCCTCTTGCCTGTCGGCGGTGATGGCGGTCATGGAGTAGATGCTGACAAACATGGCTGTGATGGGGAAGAGGTTCTGGAAGTAGCAGAAGGCACGGCCAAAGTACCAGATGTTGTGGCTGGCGTAGACGAAGTTGAAGGCTGCGTTGAAGGCGGCCATGCAGAGGTCGGCCAGGGCCAGGTTGACAATGAAGTAGTTGGTGACCGTGCGCGTCCTCCGATGGGCCAGGGTGATCCAGATAACCGCAGCACTGCCCATCACAGCCACCAGCACCAGGGCCGGGTAGGCTGCTGCCCGCAATGCCAGCTGCCAGCCAGGCATGGAGAAGGCTGTGATATCCGTGGTGTTGCTCTCAAGGCCAGACGAGATGTTGGTGTCAGTCACCATGGCACAGGCTCCCATGGCTGCCTCTGGGTCTGGGACAACAGTCTAGCTCCTTGGCTCCTTCCGGGCCCTGGTGCCCTGCCAGATGTGCTGTAGAAGACAAATCCTCTTTGGTGCGTGAGTATGGGAGAGCGAGGGGAGCACTCCTGTGCAAAGCCAGGCACATCTGGGGAGCCGGGGGCACTCCCAAGTCTCAAGCAAAGATGAGTTAGGCTGAGCAGAGAGCCGGGTCCAGAGCCATTGGCATTTTACATTCCCATGTCTTGGCCAGACTTCTCCAATGTCATGTGGACATCTAGAATCCAAGACACGCTTTCAGAGCAAGAGACATCCTTATAAATCATCAGTCAACCCCTTCGCTGCAGAAATGGAAAAACAGATTCCAAGAGAGGACCAGCCCAGGTCACACAGTAAGTTGGTGATAAAGCCAGGACTCAAACCCAGGTCCCTCCTAATGCAATTCAGGGAACGTTCTGGATCAGACACACACACAGCAGCCGTCTTTGGATTCTACAGGTCAACTGCACAGCAGGCTCTCTCTCCAGGCGTTGGGGTGCAGACAGGGCTGCCAGCCCGTGGTTGCCCCCCTGCTGCTCTCCGGGTGGGGCATGCTGGGTGGTGAGGGCCTTGGCGGAGGTGTTTTCTGCTCACGAGGTGGGGCTGCCTCCTGCCCTTCGTCCCACCCCTGCGTGGAGGGCCCGGCCTTGTCTCTTGAGGAAAGATTTAGGACTGGCTGCTGAGGCAGGGAGAGACCCAGGGGAAATGGGAGGTGGCAGCAGCGGGGCCGGGCATGCGGCGCACAGTCCTTGGTAGGGTGTTTACATTCAGTGGGGCTGGAGCTACATCTAGAATGTGATTAGGGGCACGGGCTTGGGAGCCCCAGGGACTCCAGGCAAGTCTTTTAACCTTTCCCAGCTTCGACTTTCCCATCTGAAAAAAATAGGAACAATACGGTGCACATCTCACAGGATATTGGTGAGTTTTAATGAGATAATGTACGTAAAGTCTATTTAGCACAGGAGCTGGCAGGTAAGAAAACGTGACAAGGAGTTGTAGCCCTGTGGGAGGCCCCCAGACAGCCTAGGGCTCTGCTGACCGAGGCAGAACGCAAAGCATTTCTAACACGTTCTCAGGTGATTCCGGTGCTGCTGGTCCAGGGACCTCACTTTGAGAACCACTGTCTTAGCACAAGGGCAGGGCTCGCTGCCTCTTCTGTGAGCTCCAGAAAACCCCGAGGGGCTGCGCACAGACTCTACTCTTGGTCGTTGACTGTGTGCATGTGTGTCGGGTGCTGCCTGAAGCTGCAATGCTGTGTCTGAGTGATTGTGTGTGTGACAGACGTGTGTAAGCACACACACGCTCGTGCACCTGTGCACACCTGTGGGTGTGTGGACCCTCAAGGCCGGGCAGGCTCAGAAGGGCAGGGCGTGTCCCTCATTAAAGCCGAGGAGGGCTTCTCAGTCACCAGCATTGGTGGCCCTGCTGGGCTGCTGTGCTAAGTGTGTGCTTGGTCTCCTGGGAAGCCAGCCCCGTTCCTTGCGGAGGGGCTGCTTCCAGGGGCCCCTGCTCCTCCCATGGGTATGTGTACCGTGGGGCCCTGGGCCTCCTCCCGCCCAGAGTCAGCTTCAGACACAGTTGGCTCCAGCCCTGGCCAGGCCGTGGGGCAGAGGCCTGTTCCTTGTCTGGATTGGGCCACCAGCCTCTGTTTGGATGTCTGCCCTTTGCTGAAGGGCCTCTGCCTTTGATGCCTTTTGGTGGTAGCAGCGGCAGCCACTGAACTTTAGGGCTTGTTTGTCTCATGTTCCACTGACCAGGGTTTTGGAGGTAGAATGTATAGAAATAAGGACGTAACTGCAGGGCAGTCTTCTCTGTTTGCAGTTCTGCCTCCTACTCCAGGAAGCCAGAATTCGTTGAGTTTCAGGTGCAAGCACAGTGCAGGGCTGGGACACCCAAGGCTGTGTCACCTGCCCTAGAGGCCCCAAATAGTACCCTTTCTTCCTCCCCGCAGCGTCCCGCCACCTCCACTGTGTATGTGAGGATTATGTTTTGGAGCTGTGGGATCTAAGAGTTTTATTTCCCCCTTAAATCATGTGCTCTTGTGGCTTTCCAACTATGTGCTCGTGGCCTCGTGGAAGGAGAGGGTGGGGGCCGCCCCGCCTTGGACAAAGGGTTTACCAATCAGCCTTGCCGCTCAGAGCTGGCCTGCTGAGTTCATCGCTAAACAATGTCCTTGAAGGCTGCTCTTTGTCAAAACAGAAAAACATTCGAAATTCCTTCAGCTCCTATGGATGCGTGAAGACTCCAGTTTGCTCTTCGAGCATGTATATGGCAAGTTCCCTCCGCCAGGAAGTGGAGGGGAAGGCTGCCCGTCGGTTCTGGCTGGATGGGCTGAGGTGATGGCGCAGGTTGGGTACCCTTGGGAGATGACTCTGGTTCAGACTTTAGAGTGCAGGATGTTTATTAAGGAGCGCATGGGATCAACCCCTGGGGAAGGGAGGGGAAAGAAGCAGGTGTGGGCGGAAGAGGAAGTTGAGCAGTGACGGTGAGACAGCGGCCTTAGACAGCCCCGGGTTGAGTCACTCTGAGCTAGAATGGCCTGTTAGAGTTACCCTCATGGTTTGTGCTATTGTGGTCTTGAAGCGAGCATCCTGAAGACAAGAGTCGGAAGTGATTTGTGTTTCAGGGAGTTTGGAGGAGAAGGAGGTGGGAGCTGCTGCAGGGATGAGGGAAGGGAGAGAAAAGGGGCTCCGGGAAGCGTTGTAGCCTGGGTGCCCCTCAGCAGTGTCCCAGAGATGCCTTTGGAAGTCGCCTGACCCTGTCTCTGGCTGGGCTTGGGCCCTTGGTCCTGGCTTCGGCGGGTCACATGCAGCTGTGGGTCATCTAGTCACCACGAAGTTCACAGGGCTGTGGGCAAATTGAGGACGAGGACGATGCACTGAGCTTTTTATTCCGGTAAATGAATCCCGTTTGAAGGCTCAGCCTTCATTCTGAGACGATGCCCTTCTTGCTTTTTGGGTTAAAGTGTCCTTTCTTTCATGAAATAATGGTGATGGCAGATGGTAGCTGTGTTCCTGGTTTTTCTTTTTCCCTAATATTTCTTACTCAGTGGAATAACATTCTGGTGAGGTGTGTGGTTCCCTCAATTAGGTTTTTGATATTTTATTGGTCTATGAAATTCAGAGACTCAGGAGCCCTGATCTAGTTCCTCATTTGGAGAAGAGAGGGGGAGCCCCCGAGAGGGGAAGGCTTGCCCTGGGTCCTCTGGCCCTTGAGGGGGGCCGCTTCCTGAGGGCTTCCCTCGTCCTGCACTGGCCTGTCTCTGCTCGCTTGAGGCCCATCAAAGCCACCTGCCGGTTATTTCCCTGTCACACAGGCAGGGAGCTCCTCAGGGCCTGGATTGTGTCTTATTTATGTCTGGTGTCTAGGAGAGTAGTCAGCATATCAGGTGCACTATAAATGTTGATTGAATGAAAATGGTGAAAAAAATTTAAAATATGACTCAGGGGTGAGGGATGATAAATAGTATATATAACATATATCATCTATCTATATCTAATATATATATCTGAAAGCCTTATACTAATGGCACTGGCTCTAATGGTGGGATTTTAGGGAACTTTGAGTGGGCAGGGCAGTATGAAGCCTGGTACGTGGCACACAGTAGGTGCTCAATAAATGCCAGATGAATAAATGAATAACAAATAATGAATAAAGTTTAAAACATCACCCCGTCAGGGATGATGGGAGTAGCATTCTTATTTTCACAGATTCTAAAGCTTAAACTAAAAGAACATGTCCATGTAGGTCGGGCAGAGATTTTGGAGGATGTTAGGGTCTCCGCAGCATTCCAGGATTTATTCCTCACAGATAGCACCCCCTTGTCCACAGACTAGAGGGTCCCAGGCTGGCCCCTTTAGCAGATGGGCTCTGGGCCCTCCACCCCCTGGCCTGAGCATCGGCGGCCCAGAATCTGGGACTTCAGCTGGGAGAGGGAGAGTTGCCCTCTGCCAAGAGCATGGGCTGCAGCTGACACCTTTTTTTAAACACTGTGAGTGTGCTGGGGCAGTGCCTCCCCCTGAAAGCCTGAAGTTTATCTAGCTGGAGAAGAGAGGCCGCGAGTGTTTACATCTGCTGTAGTCCTGGTGTACACAGAGCTCAGAAGCTCTTAACACAAAATGGGTTCGTTTCTCAACATCAGGCTTCTGCAAAATCTGCCCATCTATGGCAGGCAGAGGAGGAACTGGGTGCGGCTTGCCCTAGGAGGGGACACCCTAACACCCGCTTGCTGGTTGCATGACTGGGGTCATCCCAGAGGCAGCCCGGGTGTTGCAGGCAGAGGAGGCTTGGTGTCTGCCCCAGGTGCTGGCAAATATGGCAGCAAGTGCTGTGGTGAGGAAAGGGGGGATGAGGTAAGGAAAGGGGGGTGACGAAGGGTCAGTGCTTCTACTGAAAGGGCTGAGTCCTGGGCCCTGCAGTGGGTGTCTCGACTGGGCAGGTGGTCTGATGATCGGCCCAGAGTTAGGAGAAAATGTCATGTCTCTACCTTCATGAAGCTCCCAGCCAAGTTGGGGAGCCGGGTCCTGGAATAGCAGAGAGAACTCACTACCCCCGATATTATCTGTCCCCCCTCCACTCCATCCTCTGCCACCATGATCTTTTAAAAACACAAATCTAACCATGCATTTCCTGCTTGAAACCCTTCAATGACTTCCCATTGCTCTCTGGGTTAAGAGAAAAATAGCCCTATTCCTTTACCAGGTGCGACTGCTAACTCTCCCTCAGGACCACTTTCCCCTTGTTTCTTTTAGCAATAGAACCTCCCCAGGTGTTACCTGTCACCCGGCTGCCCAGCTAACAACTACATTTCCAAGCCTCCCTTCCAAGCCAGGTGTGGTCACATGATTAAGATCTGGCCCATAGTATGTGGGCAGAAGCGATTTATATGTGTATACGGACAACTTCAAGGTCTCGTTTTTTTTAAATTTATTTTTTATTAAAGTATAGTTGAATTACAATGTTGTGTTAATTACTGCTGTACAGCAAAGTGACTCAGTTATACATATATATCTATACATTCTTTTTCATATTCTTTTACATTATGGTTTATCACAGGATATTAAATATAGTTCCCTGTGCTATACAGTAGGAACCTTGTTGTTTATCCATTCTACATATACCAATTTGCATCTGCTAATTCAAAACTCCCAATCCATCCTTCTCCCACCCCTCTCCCCCTTGGCAACCACCAGTCTATTCTGTATGTCCCTGATTCTGTTTCTGTTTCATAGATAGGTTAATTTGTGTCATATTTTAGATTTCACATATAAGTGATATCATATGGTATTTGTCTTTCTCTTTCTGACTTCACTTAGTAAGATAATCTCTAGTTGCATCCATGTTGCTGCAAATGGCATAATTTCGTTCTTCTTTATGGCTGAGTAGTATTCCATCGTATATATGTACCGCATCTTCTTTATCCATTCATCTGGGTTTTTTTTTTGTTTTTTTGCTATTTTTTAAAAATTTATTTGTTTATTTATTTATTTATTTTTGGCTGCATTGGGTCTTCGTTGCTGCGCGCGGGCTCTCTCTAGTTGCGGCGAGCGGGGGATACTCTTTGTTGTGGTGCGCGGGCTTCTCATTGCGGTGGCTTCTCTTGTTGCGGAGCACAGGCTCTAGGTGCGCGGGATTCAGTAGTCGTGGCTTGTGGGCTCTAGAACACAGGCTCAGTAGTTGTGGCGCAGGGGCTTAATTGCTCCGTGGCATGTGGGACCTTCCCAGATCAGGGCTCGAACCCGTGTCCCCTGCTTTGGCAGGCGGATTCTTAACCACTGCACCACCAGGGAAGCCACATTCATCTGTTGATGGACATTTAGCTTGTTTCCATGTCTTGGCTATTGTGAATAGTGCTACTATGAACATAGGGGTGCATGTATCTTTTTGAATTATACTTTTGTCTGGATATATGCCCAGGAGTGGGATTGCTGCATCATGTGGTAATTCTACTTTTAGTTTTCTGAGAAACCCCCATACTGTTTTCCATAGTGGCCACACCAACTTACATTCCCACAGTGTAGGAGGGTTCCCTTTTCTTCATACCCTCTCCAGCATTTGTTATTTGTAGACTTTTTAATGATGGTCATTCTGAAGGTCTCATCTTTAAAGAGGGAGCCGGTTGCTTTTCACTTCCACTCCCCTCTTCCTACTGGCTGGAAAATGGCAACAACAGGAGCTGCCGTCTTGAATCCAGAGAGGGCAGCCCTGTCTTATGGCTGGCAGAGCCCAGGGCTGTTACATGAAAAAGAAAAAGAAAACAAAACAAACTTCTTTCTTATTTAAGGCACTGCATGTTGGGCTCTATTATAGCACTTAACCCTGCATAATACAGTATCCTTCAAGAACTTCCTTGATGCTTACTCAGGTTAACTGTCTTTGTTCTATACTCCAGTAGCATTTCTGTGCTTTCCTTCTTGTTAACACCCTGACCCATCACAACTGTTCAGAGTGGGTTTTCTCTGCCAAGCTAAGAAATTCATGAGGCCAGGAATCATGTCTGTCTTGATTATGGCCATATCTTCCCTTCCCTCCATTGTGATGGACACACTGTATATGCTCAAGGGTATTTGCTGATTAAGTAAGTGAATGAATACAGTGAAACAACTTGGGTGTAATATTAGGAATACTTTTTGCTATAAGCATCAGTGACTTAAACAAATGGGGGCTTATTTTTCTCATATAACCAGAAGTCTGGAGGTCAGTGATTCCATGCTAAACAGCTCAATGGTTTCAAAGCTCTTTGGGAATTTTGATTTTTCTTGGCCTTTACCTCATGGCTTCAAGATGGCTGCAACAGCTCCAAATATCATGTCCTTACATGACAGCATTCCCATCCCAGGAAGGGAGCAGGAAGGAAAAGAACTCCCCTTCCAGGTCTTTCTCTTTTGTCAGGGAGGGAAATCTTTCCCAGGACCCTCCCAGTAGATGTCCCTTATATCTTATTGGCCAGAACAAGGTCACATGACCACCCTTAGCTACATGGGAAGTTGGGAGAGGAAATGTCTTCCTTCTTCAGGACCCAACTGGGTTTTGGCACTGTGGGACTCACTGGGGCTGGTGGGAAGAATCCAGTTCTAAGAGCCCTTGGCTTTTCCTTACCCACGTGGTACCATATTCAGGAAGTCCCAGGGACCATGGGGTATCATGATGTGGTCACAAATCATGCATTGTTCTTAATGCTTGCTGGAGAATGTTACTTTCTATCTCTTGAAATTCTCTTCTGGACACTGGCCTGCCCAGGAGACTGAGCTCTGCCAATGAGCTCACCTGTTCCAGTACAATCCATCAACTATCATCTCTGTGGTCACAGCAGTAGCTGTGCACCAACCACGTGCCCATGTGCCTGGTGATTGAACAAGTTATATAACCTCTTCATGACTCATCTTCCTCATTTGTCAAATGGGACTAGTTGTCTTATCTCATAGGACTGTTGTTGTGCCAGTACCTGGCGCATAGGGCTAAATAAGGGTTTGCTGTTGTTATTTCATTATATCCCCATTTCACACATGGGAATATATGCTCAGAAGGGTTAAAGAACTCGCCCAAGGTCATGCAGTTGGGGGAGCCAACAGTCAAAGCCTGATCTGTCTGACTCCAGAGCCCACACCCTTTCTTCTCCTACCACAGGGCTTCTCTGAGATGACAAATTTCTCCTGAATGTTCCAAGGGTGGGGTGTCTTGCCACAGACACTATGTATGAATCCTTTTAGGGCCCAGATGGAATGCTGCCTCCTCCTGGAAGCCTCCCTGGATTCTTGCTCTCTACTCCTCACTGGCACATGGCAGCTTTTCTGGAGGACATGGGAGCTGCCCCTTGTCTCTTCCTTGGAGGGCAGAGAATGTCAGTCTTGGCCACTGTTGTGGTCATCAACACAGATACAGTCTTAGCCCTCCGGGGCACCTAGTCCTGATAAGGACACTGATGCCCAGGTAAGACACTCACTCCACGTCAGCCAGCCAGTACTAATAGAGCTGTGTCTGGAGCTCCAGCCTCCGAATTCCCCATGCAGTGCCGTTTCCTCAGGGCTCCCTCCATGACGTGAGCACTTTGCAGAAACAGCAGCTCATCCAAAGGACACCCTCATTCAAGTTGGACTGAGCATGGGGATCACTGGGAGATCCTGGCCTGAGTACTAAGGGGGATCATTTCTGATCTTTCACCTCCACCCCCTGTTCCTACCTGGGCCAAGGTCCTGGGTCCGTCCCCTGCACGTGTGTCAACTGCTGCCTGAGTGCCTGTAATACACAGATGGCGACACTAGAGGACAACATCATTGCTTTAATCCTTGTGAACACAAGGGCTTCAAGCAGCCTCTCCGTCTCAAATGATGACTGATGATGATGATAACGATAACCATGGCCAGGGTTAAGATTTATTGAGCCAAACCTCCTTGTTTTTGGTTTTTTTTTTAAAGTTTAATTTTTATTTATTTATTTATTTATGGCTGTGTTGGGTCTTCGTTTCTGTGCGAGGGCTTTCTCTAGTTGTGGCAAGTGGGGGCCACTCTTCATCACGGTGCGCGGGCCTCTCCCTATCGCGGCCTCTCCTGTTGTGGAGCACGGGCTCCAGACGCGCAGGCTCAGTAATTGTGGCTCACGGGCCTAGTTGCTCCGTGGCATGTGGGATCTTCCCAGACCAGGGCTCGAACCTGTGTCCCCTGCATTGGCAGGCAGATTCTCAACCACTGCGCCACCAGGGAAGCCCCAAACCTCCTTGTAATAAGTGTGTGTAATCTCTAATCAGCAGGTCTTCCCACACACCCCCCTTTCTCCCGCTGTGTTCTGCACCTCAGAAAACTGACCACATCCACCCAGTTCCCCAAGCCTGAAACTGGGGCATCACGATCAGCAACTTCTGCCCTCACTCTCTCCCCACTATCACCTACTCCCATCCATTCTACATCCTAAATCTTAACCCATCCACTTCTCTCCATTCCCACTGTTTGTCCTCCCCCCTCCAATTCCCCGTTCAATCTACTGAGAGCCACAGGCTCTTGCCTCAAGGCTTGTGGTTCCCAAACTTTGCTGCACGTTAGAATCACCTGGGGAGCTTTGAAAACGCCTGATGCCACGTCACACCTCAGACCAATTAAGGCAGGAGGTATGGGGGTAGGAGGCAGGCATCAGTGCTTTTTAGAAATCCCCAGGTGGTTCCAGTTTGCAGCCAAGTTTGGGAACTACTCTTCCCTTGTTCTGAGACCCTCTTCCACACACTTTCACTTGGCCAGCTTCCACTTAATCTGGCAGGTCTCTCTTTCTTTTTTTAAAATTTATTTATTTGGTTGCACTGAGTCTTAGTTGTGGCAGGTGGGCTTCTTAGTTGCAGCTCGCTGGCTCCTTAGTTGCAGCACGTGGGTCCTTAGATGTGACAGGCGGGCTCCTTAGTTGCAGCTCGCTGGCTCCTTAGTTGCAGCACGTGGGTCCTTAGTTGTGGCAGGCAGGCTCCTTAGTTGCGGCTCCAGGGCTCCTTAGTTGCGGCTCACCAGCTCCTTAGTTGTGGCATGTGAACTCTCAGTAGCGGCATGCATGTGGGATCTAGTTCCCTGACCAGGGATCGAACCGGGCCCCCTGCATTGGGAGCACTGAGTCTTATCCACTGTGCCACCAGGGAAGTCCCTGGCAGGCCTCTCTTTAACATTGCTGCCTCCTGGAAGCCTTTCTGGAACAGACAGATCTAAGCAACTAACTGCTCCTCCCCTCGACACTTAACCACTCTGTGTTGTTATTGCTTTTTCAAATGTCTGCCTTCCCCCCCTACCACCACCCACTTCCTGAGTGGAAACATTAATGGAACCAATCCTCACAACAACATGAGAGGTTAGTTTTATTAATCTTATGATTTTGAATATTGCCCCAGGTTTTTATTTTTGCAGTTTATCTGTTTACAGTGTTTGAAGCATAAAGGAAAGCATTTTCTCTTTAAATGTGGATGTAGATATAAAGATGTTTGTTCTTAATACTCTTAAAGCCATTTTTTTTCCTGTTTTCTGTTTGAAATGCCCAAGCCGTAGCTAATAATTCCTGAGGGACCTTGAGACTATGGAAAATACCCCATATTTAATACCATATTTAAAGCTGATTCGTAGATTATGGTTATTTCCTCTCAATCATCTATCGATGTTGCTTTTCTGTGGTCTAGATTCAAGAGCTAAAAATGAAAAATCTAATGTTTGCTTGATACTCTTTTAAGGAACCTGTTCTCTCTGCTGGAAGACTGTAGCTTTTTCTCTTTTCTCTGTGGAATTCAGGAATTTGCCAATTTATACCCTGTGTATAAAAGAGTATCAGTTTTAAATATGGTAGCTTTTTCTCTTTTCTCTGTGGAATTCAGGAATTTGCCAATTTATACCCTGTGTATAAAAGAGTATCAGTTTTAAATATGGTACTCAGTGAGTCCTTTCAGTTTGAAAGCACAAGTTTTTCTTTACAGGGAACTTTTCTTCTATAATTTCTCTATTTCTTTTCATATTATGTAAGAATGTTTTCAGGTATAAGTGGCAGAACATTTGAGTAAAGAATGACTTGAATAAACAGGTGCTTATTTTCCTCACTTCACAAGGCCCTGGGTAGGCAGCTGCTGGCTTGGGTTCTGTCATTCGACAATGTCAGGGTTTGGGCTGGTATCTCCTCAATTCTCTTGGCCTCTCTCTTGTGGTCACAGGACGGTTGCCGCAGCTCCAGGCACTGTGTTTGCAGTCAAGTTTGGAAGAAAGGAGAAAAAAGCGCGGCGCTAATTGCATATGCATTTTATATCAGAAAAGACAAAAATGTTTCTGGATGCTTATGTCTCATGGGCTGGAACGGTGTCATATAGCAAGGGAAGCTGGTAATAAGTGTCCAGCCTCCGTAGTGGAGTCAGAGAAGGGAGGAGGAGGTTAGGCACGGGGTTCAGTTAGTCAGCCAGCGGCATCTGCTACATTTCTTCATCCTGGATCTGGCCTCCACACCTCTTATCTTTTTCTTCTGATTTCCACTTCTTTGCATTTTTTGCTCTGAATTGTGAGGTACTTCTCTCCCTTTGTCTTCCAGACCACTGACTCAATTCCCATCATTGACTGTCTCTATTAAATTGTTATATTTGAAAGTCATACTTTTTAGGGAATTCCCTGGCGGTCCAGTGGTTAGGACTCTGCCCTCTCACTGCCGAGGGCACGGGTTCAATCCCTGGTAGGATCCCGCAAGCTGCACAGCGCGGCCAAAAGAAACAAAAAAAAGAAAGTCATATTTTGTAGTTAGCAGGAATTTTTTTGTGTGTCCTCCAACTGCATCTTCCCATAACCTTTTTTTCTTTCTTTGAAGTCCTCTCTTTCTTGCTAGTTCTACTTAACGCGCTCACCTAGGGCTTCCTCCCTTATTTTACTGAGTCCTTTTAAATAGGTGTGATTTTTCTTTCCTTGCTCATATTTTTTCCCCCTTGGTCCCCATAGAGGCCAGGCTGTTGACATGTCTAGAACAGGGTCCAAGCCAGTAAGCGGTGGAAGACACAGCAGTTTATCCTCTCCTGGGCCTTTGGCGAAGGAAAGGTCTGGCAAACAGTCACTCCTTCGCCTCTGTCCACTCTAGGCGTCCCCAGGGGCTCGCTGGCCACCTGCGACCCATCAGTCCACAAGTGCCGCCCCCTGCTCCGTGGTGGTCAGCTGGGCGGCGCAGGCCCCCAGGACCACACACGGCCTGCAGGCAGAAGCAGCCCCTCCCTGAGAAGAGTTAGGGTTCCACGGGGCGGGGTTGGGGGGGGGGCGGGTCACCTCTGGGAACCAGAAAGTCCCTTCTACCTGGTGCTGAAAGGAGGCTGTGGCCCTTCTCCCACCACTGCTCCTTCAGCTGTAGCTCAGGAGGGTGGAACCCCAAACCTGCTCTTGCCCTTGGAGATGTAGGGGCTCCCTGCGGCCTCAGGTGCTCCTTCCTGGCTTCCGGGTTATGTCACGCAGAGAGTGGGTGGCAGGCAGGGGGAGGGGGTAAGGGATGTGCAATCAGTGCTCAATCAAGGCAATCTCAGGATTCACTTGAGCCCAGTTTATAAAAGTTTGGCTTTTGCTTAATACCTGGGTACTTTCTGTACAAACGTTATAAATCCAGGTGCGACTTACCTGTTTGCTGAAACAGGCCTGGTAGGGCTTCTCTGGAGGCATTTTGTCAGGAGTTTGAATTAGTGATTTCAAACAGTGGGTTATGATTAGTGTTAAAAGGGACAGTATAGAAAATATAAGAACGCATCCTGTGGCAAGGGTGAGTTTTTTTCATGCAACTTTTGCTCAGTTGTGTGTTTTGTATGTACATTGGGCTGTAACGTAAACTACAGTTCTGGGTCATGTTAAGAAAAATGTATAAGCAGGGGAATTCTCTGGTGGTCCAGTGGTTAGGACTCCGTGCTTTCACTGCTGTGGCCCGGGTTCAATCCCTGGTCGGGGAATTAAGATCCCACAAGCCATGCAGCGCAGCCAAAAAAAAAAAAAAAAAAAAATGTATAAGCGGTGTTGAATTGGAGGATGTTCTGGGGACAGTTGTTTTGGCTTCACAAGAGAATAAAATTAGAGGAAGACGAGATCCTTTACTAGAAGAATTCCGTAACTCCCTCCACCCCAGCTGACTTTATTTATTAAAAAAATTTTTTTTAAATTTTATTTATCTTTGGCTGCGTTGGGTCTTCGTTGCTGTGCGCATGCTTTTCTCTAGTTGAGGCCAGCAGGGGCTACTCCTCGTTGCGGTGCTTGGGCTTCTCATTGCGGTGGCTTCTCTTGTTGTGGAGCACAGGCTCTAGGCGCACGGGCTCAGTAGTTGTGGCGCACGGGCTTAGCTGCTCCGCGGCATGTGGGATCTTCCCGGACCAGGGCTTGAACCCGTGTCCCCTGCATTGGCAGGCGGATTCTTAACCACTGCACCACCAGGGAAGCCCCCCCAGCTGACTTTAAATGCAGGTTCCTGTGGCATTTATGATACACTAGAACTAACTACTATTTAGCAGCCTAAACTCATGGTGTTTTTTCCCCAGCCCCTACTTGACCCTCCAGAAGTCAGACTAGCCTGCTTTCTCTGCAGTCCTCATGAAATCTCGGGGCCATTTGCTGGGGCAGAGAGGGAGCCAGCATTGCTCCAGGGTTTGGAGGGAAGCTTGAGGAGGCTGAGCAGGAGGTGGAAACCAGCCCCGGGTCCGAGTTCCTGCGCGGACTCTGAAGGGCTGTGTGACTTTGGGCGCACACTCCGAGACTGTGTCTCCTTGTGAGTAAAGCAAGAAGTATCCTCCTTGTCTTGTTTCCCACACAAAGCGATTCTGATGACCCACAGAAAAGGAAAAAAACCACATTTCAGTCAACACATGTTTGTAGCAGAAAATGGCATTTTGCTAGTGGAAGGCCTTTTGTTTTCTCTGAGCGGGGCACAGGGGGACTTGGGAATGTAAGACAGAACGTAGGTGCTGCAGCTGATGTGAATTTGCTCAGCAAACAAGAGAGAGGAAGTTGAAATGGCCTGAGGGGAAATACCGGAAGTAGGAGAAAGGAGTCGGCGTTTCTCGGAGAAGAGAACTGGCTCCCCCCAGAACAAGTTTTCCTCAAATGACTGGCTTTCTGGCGGGAGCCCGGGGGAGGACGGAACCTGCAGTCTGAACGGGGCTGCAGGCAGAGCCGGCCCGCACGGCGAGGGACAGCTGAACTGTGGCTTCCATGTTTAATGAGCATCTACGTGTGCCCAGCAACCCCCCCCCCAAGGCCCCCAGATACCAGGTGGTGAGATGGCCCCTGCCAACAACCCAGTGGGGAGGGGGGCGATATCCAAGTAAATCTGGGGGTGGTGAGGGTTCTAATATGTGGGTGAAAGCACTTTGTCAGCTGTAAACTGGGCAGTCTACCTTTAAGGGGGTCCCCTAGCAACCAGCACAGGGCAGGATGCTGTGGCCTATTAACCTTCCTGGCATAGGCCAGCAGATCCATGTACGTTTTATGAGTGTAAAACCTTACACCCCTTCCTCAATAGCTGCAAGATCAAGTCCAGACCCCACTTCTGTGTCCCCCAAGGCCTGTTCCTGGTACCTTCTGACCACCCTGGGGACCCAGCCACCTCCTCTGAGGTTCCCCTCCCCCAGCAGCGCCCAGCATTCCAGAAGCAGGTGCCCTGCCCTCCTGAGTGACAGGTGGAGCTATTGCTGCCGCCATGATGCCTGGCACTCACCACTCCCAGTGAGTCACGCAGGCCTGGCCCAGCAGCCAGTGTTCCCACGCTGCTTTCCCAGGATGCCTGGCTGGGCCCCGGCGAGACCAAGCCCTACAGGTGGCCGGCTCCGGCTCCTAGACTTCTCCTCTGTCAAAGCTCTGTGAGGCCAGCCTAGAATGTCCTCCAGAAGGGCCCCCCCCCCCTCCCCTTTATGAGGAGAAGAGATGGGAATGGCGTTTTCTCAGTCTGTCAGCCCTTGGCATTGCCCACTTAAAACAATCTATTACTTAATTTAAAAATGTACAAAGGATAAAAACAGAAAATTTATAGAACCACCAATGGCTGATCAACATGTAAAAATACACTTGACCTCACTAATGATCAGGGAAATGCAAAATAAAAGGGAATATTTTTCTTTTTAAAAAACATTTATTGTGCAATATAGCACACATGTAGAACAGGGCATAAAGCATAAATAGGTAACTGTGAACAGGATTCTGGCCTTCTTTTAGCTTGAGTTCCTCTGTCCATTTATGAGGGGGGTGGACCTAATGATATCTGAAGATCCTCCCAGCTCGGGTACTCCTTGAATCACCACTGTCAGCCTTGGTTTACTGCTAATTCCCTCTGTGGCCAGGGGAAATATCCTAACCTCCCTCTTTTCTCATTTGTAATTGGGCATACAAACACCTATCCAGCCTACCTCCCAGCGCTGGCAGGTGGCTCCAAAAATTTTGAAGGAGAAAACCAGCCAGAGGATAAATGTCCTAGGAGGGTGGATGCCAGGCTCAGGGCCAGCACCTGGGCTGTGAGGAGACGGAAGGGGTTCTGGTGGTTTCCGAGGCCTGGCCCCCTCCATGTCTACTGGTCCCCATTGGACTGGACAGAGGCAGGCCAGCTGTGGGCAGATTTGACTCAGTTCTTTAGGACCTGTTTTGTTTTAGGTACAGTGCTTGATCATTTCATTTGGTTACCTTGAAGCGTCCCATTTCACAGATGGCATTGGTGTCCCAGGAGGGTAACGAAAGTTCCCAGTGTCCTCATTCAGAGTTGGCTTGCACGTGGTAGGTCTGGCATGTAACCTGCCCCCTGACTGTGAATCAAATGTTTTTCATGAAGCTGTGCTGCTTCAGGGAGCTTGACTCACCCTCAGCAGGTCCCCTTCGTCCCACTTCTATCCCAAGGGATCCCTTAGAATGAGTTTTCCTCTTTCCCCCATGATAACCTTCAGATAGCTGAAGACACTGGTCCTATCCCCTGAGTCTTCCCTTCCTCTTTCTCTGACTTTTCCTCTGAGGGCATAGTTTGAAGCCCTCTCACCACTGGCTGGTCCCTTCTGAACATCTGTGAGATCATGGGAAGAGTAGAAAGAAATAGGATGACCATCTTGTCCTGGTTTTGCACAGGACTCTTCTGGTTTTAGCACCAAAACTCCTAGATCCCAGGAAACCCCTCAGTCCCAGGTGAACTGTTAATGGTTTCTAGGGACTGTCCCAGTTTTAAAACTGAATGTGCCATGTGCCCCAAGCCACTGATAGATACTAGTTATTGAGATGTTAACACCTGTTGTCTGGGGGAAATAGGATTGTGCAGTCAAATATAGTTGGGAAAAGCTACACCCCCATCTTTCCTCCTGGAGAGAAACAATATCCATTCTCATGTTAAAGGATATGAAAAAGTCCTGCAGCATTTCCCAGACTTTTTTGATAGATCCTTTTTAAGGAAACACGTAAAAGCTCACAGAACTACTATCTTGCAGAAACACACAATAATGCTATGTAAAGTTTCAACTCTGATCAGTATTGAACTCTTAATGTTTGTGCTGTTGTGTATTATTTCTAGTTGCTTTTTAAGGCACATAGTTAACTCATTTCATTCATCATTTGCTGGCTCAGAGTATTTGAACTTCCCACTGGAGAAAAGTCAGTTTACTTCTCTGAACCTCAGTTTCCTCATCTGTAAAGTGGGATTCATCACATCAAATTCCATCGGTGGTGGGGAATTAAGAGGTGATTATGTGAGGGACTTCCCTGGTGGCGCAGTGGTTAAGAATCTGCCTGCCAGAGGGAGGAACACTCCCAAACTCATTCTATGAGGCCACCATCACTCTGATACCAAAACCAGACAAAGATGTCACAAAGAAAGAAAAGTACAGGCCAATATCACTGATGAACATAGATGCAAAAATCCTCAACAAAATAGTAGCAAACAGAATCCAACAGCACATTAAAAGGATCATACACTATGATCAAGTGGGGTTTATCCCAGGAATGCAAGGATTCTTCAATATATGCAAATCAATCAACGTGTTACACCATATTAACAAATTGAAGGAGAAAAACCATATGATCATCTCAGTAGATGCAGAGAAAGCTTTCGACAAAATTCAACACCCATTCATGATAAAATCTCTCCAGAAAGTAGGCATAGAGGGAACTTTCCTCAACATAATAAAGGCCATATATGACAAACCCACAGCCAACATCGTTCTCAATGGTGAGAAACTGAAACCATTGCCACCAAGATCAGGAACAAGACAAGGTTGCCCACTCTCACCACTATTATTCAACATAGTTTTGGAAGTTTTAGCCACAGCAATCAGAGAAGAAAAAGAAATGAAAGGAATCCAAATTGGAAAAGAAGAAGTAAAGCTGTCACTGTTTGCAGATGACATGATACTATACATAGAGAATTCTAAAGGTGCTACCAGAAAACTACTAGAGCTAATCAATGAATTTGGTAAAGTAGCAGGATACAAAATTAATGCACAGAAATCTCTTGCATTCCTATACACTAATGATGAAAAATCTGAAAGTGAAATTAAGAAAACACTCCCATTTACCATTGCAACAAAAAGAATAAAATATCTAGGAATAAATCTACCTAAGGAGACAAAAGACCTGTATGCAGAAAATTATAAGACACTGATGAAAGAAATTACAGATGATACAAATAGATGGAGAGATATACCATGTTCTTGGATTGGAAGAATCAACATTGTGAAAATGACTCTACTACCCAAAGCAATCTACAGATTCAATGCAATCCCTATCAAACTACCACTGGCATTTTTCACAGAACTAGAACAAAAAATTTCACAATTTGTATGGAGACACAAAAGACCCCGGATAGCCAAAGCAATCTTGAGAAAGAAAAATGGAGCTGGAGGAATCAGGCTCCCTGACTTCAGACTATATACTACAAAGCTACAGTAATCAAGACAGTATGGGGCTTCCTTGGTGGCGCAGTGGTTGAGAATCTGCCTGCCAATGCAGGGGACACGGGTTCGAGCCCTGGTCTGGGAAGATCCCACATGCCGCGGAGCAACTAGGCCCGTGAGCCACAACTACTGAGCCTGTGCGTCTGGAGCCTGTGCTCCGCAACAAGAGAGGCCGCGACAGTGAGAGGGCCGCGCAACGCGATGAAGAGTGGCCCCCGCTCACCGCAACTAGAGAAAGCCCTCGCACAGAAACGAAGACCCAACACAGCCAAATAAATAAATAAATAAATAAATAAATTAAAAAAAAAAAAAGACAGTATGGTACTGGCACAAAAACAGAAATATAGATCAATGGAACAGGATAGAAAGCCCAGAGATAAACCCACACACATATGGTCACCTTATCTTTGATAAAGGAGGGAAGAATATACAGTGGAGAAAAGACAGCCTCTTCAATAAGTGGTACTGGGAAAACTGGACAGCTACATGTAAAAGAATGAAATTAGAACACTCCCTAACACCATACACAAAAATAAACTCTAAATTTTGATTTTGAATGTAAGGCCAGACACCATCAAACTCTTAGAGGAAAACATAGGCAGAAAGCTCTATGACATAAATCACAGCAAGATCCTTTTTGACCCACCTCCTAGAGAAATGGAAATAAAAACAAAAATAAACAAATGGGACCTAAGGAAACTTAAAAGCTTTTGCACAGCAAAGGAAACCATAAACAAGACGAAAAGACAACCCTCAGAATGGGAGAAAATATTTGCAAATGAAGCAACTGACAAAGGATTAATCTCCAAAACATACAAGCAACTCATGCAGCTCAATATCAAAAAAACAAACAACCCAATCCAAAAATGGGCAGAAGACCTAAATAGACATTTCTCCAAAGAAAATATACAGATTGCCAACAAACACATGAAAGAATGCTCAACGTCATTAATCATTAGAGAAATGCAAATCAAAACTACAATGAGATATCATCTCACACCGGTCAGAATGGCCATCATCAAAAAATCTACAAACAATAAATGCCGGAGAGGGTGTGGAGAAAAGGGAACCCTCTTGCACTGTTGGTGGGAATGTAAATTGATACAGCCACTATGGAGAACAGTATGGAGGTTCCTTACAAAACTAAAAATAGAACTACCATACGACCCAGCAATCCCACTACTGGGCATATACCCTGAGAAAACCATAATTCAAAAAGAGTCATGTACCACAATGTTCATTGCAGCTCTATTTACAATAGCCAGGACATGGAAGCAACCTAAGTGTCCATCAACAGATGAATGGATAAAGAAGATGTGGCACATATATACAATGGAATATTACTCAGCCATAAAAAGGAACGAAACTGAGTTATTTGTAGTGAGGTGGATGGACCTGGAGACTGTCATACAGAGTGAAGTAAGTCAGAAAGAGAAAAACAAATACTGTATGCTAACACATATATATGGAATCTAAAAAAAAAAAGAAAAAAAAAATGGTCAGAAGAACCTAGGGGCAAGACGGGAATAAAGATGCAGACCTACTAGAGAATGGACTTGAGGATACGAGGAGGGGGAAGGGTAAGCTGGGACTAAGTGAGAGGGTGGCATGGACATATATACACTACCAAACGTAAAATAGATAGCTAGTTGGAAGCAGCCGCGTAGCAGAGGGAGATCAGCTTGGTGCTTTGTGACCACTGAGAGGGGTGGGATAGGGAGGGTGGGAGGGAGGGAGATGCAAGAGGGAAGAGATATGGGGACATATGTATAGTATAAGTGATTCACTTTGTTATAAAGCAGAAACTAACACACCATTGTAAAGCAATTATACTCTAATAAAGATGTTAAAAAAAAAAAAAAGAATCCGCCTGCCAATGCAGGGGACACAGGTTCGAGCCCTGGTCCGGGAAGATCCCACATGCTGCGGAGCAGCTAAGCCCGTGCGCCACAACTACTGAGCCTGTGCTCTAGAGCCCGTGAGCCACAACTACTGAGCCCATGCACCACAACTACTGAAGCCCGCGTGCCTAGAGCCCGTGCTCCGCAACAAGAGAAGCCACCGCAATGAGAAGCCCATGCACTGCTACGAAGAGTAGCCCCCGCTCACCACAACTAGAGAAAGCCCACACGCAGCAACGAAGACCCAATACAGCCAAAAAATAAAAAAAAATTAAAAAATACAAAAGAGGTGATTATGTGAAGGCCCACAGCTCAGTGCCTGATGCTAACTAAATAACTGGTCAAGAATAAATGGAGATCCTTGAGAGTTAAGATGGGATGGGAAGGAGAAGTGGCCCAAATTCTGAGCCGCGAGATGGCACTAAAAGGAGTCAAGGAAAACCTGAAGGACAACAAAAGTCTCTCCTCAAGAAGAAATATATAGACTCAAAATACAGTACTTCGGGGGAAGAACTGGAGGAAGAGGAAAAAAGGAGATGGGTATTAGAGTTTAAAAATTTTTTTGGCTCTAAGAATGTACCAGTTAGCTTCTGCTGTATAACAAACCATGCCAGAATTTAGTGCCTTAAAACAACAATCTCTAAGTTGGTTCTCTAAGTTGGCACATTTAGGCTGGGTTCAGCTGCTCTTGCCTGGACTCATTCGCATAGATATAGTCAGCTGTGGCGTGGATGGGCTGGATGGTCTAAGATGGTTTCACACACATGTCTGGTGGTTGGGGACTGCCAGCCAGGAACCTTGCTTCTGTCTCATGTGGTTTCTCCAACTAGCTCATACTTGTTCCCATGGCAGTGTCATTCCAAGAGGGACCAAAGCAGGAGCTGCAAGCCTCTTGATTCCTAGGCTTGGAACTCAACCAACCTCACTTTTGTCACATTCTGTTGGTGAAAGCAAGTCAGAATGCCAGCATAGATTCAAGAGGTAAGGAAACAGATTCTACCTCTTGATGAAGAAGCTGCTGAAATTCCTGACCATTGAAACTCTTCCACATAGGTGCTAACTCTTGCATATTTGGCCTGGGAGGCTGTTTGGTGGGTTGGGAAGAAGTCCACGTATGCACTCCCATGTGAATGGCTTCGTACACCTGCCTGCTAGTGTACACTTCCCCGTGTTGTCTGCACTTACCGCCTCCATTTCTTCCCTTCCTTTCTCTCCTCCATCCACTCCAATCAGGATTTTGTTCCTATTGTTCCATTGAAAGAGCTCTTATCAAAGTCACCAGTGACCCACATCTTGCAAAGCTGATGGTCAGTTCTCTGCTGTGCGCCACCCACCCCCCGCCGCCCTCTCAGAACATAGTTGAAGCCTCAGCGTATTAAGGGGGGGTTCCCAGGACATTAAGTGCTGTTGAGCATCTCTTAACTTCTTGAAGGCCTTTCTTCTCCAGGCATCCCTGTCACCTTTCTGGCCTCATTTTCCTTCTACCTCACTGGCTGTACCTTTTCTGTTTTCTTTGCCAGCCTCTCTTCCTCTCAAAGGAAGGGGCCCTAGGGTCTGTCTTTGTCCCTCTACTTTTGCTACATTTTCTCCCTAGATGATCTCACATAGGCCCATGATTTAAATTGACCTGATGACTCTCAAATTTATATCATCCAGCTTAAACCTCACCTCTGAGTTCCCTGGACAATTCCACCTGGATTTTGAAAAGATAGCTCAAAAAGTTAAATGGCCAAACAAAGTAATTGATTTTTTTTTTTTAAAGGAAAGCTTTTTTCTTTTTTTTTGGCCGCACCATGCGGCATGTGGGATCTTAGTTCCACGACCAGGGATCGAATCCGTGCCCCCTGTAGTGGAAGTGCGGAGTCTTAATCACTGGGCTGCCATGGAAGTCCAGTAATTGATTTTTTAAAAAATTTACTTATTTTATTTATTTATTTATTGGCTGTGTTGGGTCTTCGTTGCTGCACGCGGGCTTTCTCTAGTTGCAGCGAGTGGGGGCTACTCTTCGTTGCAGTGCGCGGGCTTCTCATTGTGGTGGCTTCTCTTGTTGTGGAGCACAGGCTCTAGGCACGCGGGCTTCAGTAGTTGTGGCACGTGGGCTCACTAGTTGTGGCTTACGGGCTCTAGAGCACAGGCTCAGTAGTTGTGGTGCATGGGCTTAGTTGCTCCGTGGCATGTGGGATCTTCCCGGACCAGGGTTCGAACCCATGTCCTCTGCATTGGCAGGCAGATTCTTATCCACTGAGCCACCAGGGAAGTCCCCAGTAATTGATTTTTGACCCACTTCCCCCCAGCAGCATTCTTTGTGACCTCCCTTGCCTTTGTAAATGACAGCAACATTTACCTAGTTGCTCAAGGCAAAAGCACTTGGGAGCATCTTGATTTCTCTTTTCCTCACATTCTACACCCAATCTGTCAGTAAGCTCTATTGGTTCTATCACCAAGATATATCCCCAATGCAGCCACTTGTCACTCTTCCCAGTGCTGTACCCCTAGTCCACAGCCTTTTGCACTGAGACTGTGCAAGGGCTTCCTAACCAGCCTCCCTCACCCCCAGCCCTGTCTCCTGTCTGTCCTCCATGCTGCAACCTTCTTATCTATTTATTTATTATTTTTTTTTGTGGCCACCATGCGGCATGTGGGATCTTAGTTCCCCGACCAGGGATCGAACCTGCGCCTCCTGCAGTGGAAGCTCAGAGTCTTAACCACTGGACCACCAGGGAAGTCCCAGCTGCAATCTTCTAAAGCTTAAATCAGATTCAGTATCACGTCCCTGCTTAAAACCTACCAGTGGCCCTCACTAAAACTGGAAACAAATCTACACTGTTTACGAAAGCTGTGAGGCTTCTTCCTATGCCTCTGGTCTCTCCTTGTTCTACTCTCCCGAGGTCCTTTCATGAGCCACATGGACCCTCTCAAAGCTGCTTCTTCTCTCATGGCCTTTGTACCTGCTGCTTCTTCCACTAGAAGCTCTTCTCCTGCATCTTTAGCACATACCCTTTTCATGTAGTAGTTGTCATGCGTGTTGCATGTCCCTGCCCCCCCCCCCGCCCCCTACTCCCCCTTCCCATGCCCCAGTAGAAGAGAATAGAAGCTCTTGTCTATCTTGTTTACAGCTGTATCCCCAGAGCCTGGGGCAGGGCCTGAGTCATAGTAGAAGCTCAGTGTACATTTGCTGACTGATTTGTCTGTGAGGACTATAGCTAAGATTGTTAGAACTAGAAGAAAAACAGTTCAGCCTCATGGTTTCACAGATGGGGAAGCAGAGGCAGGGATGCAAACTTATGAGAGCCAAGTTCATTGTGTACAATCCGTAGGTTTCTTTTTCATAAGCAGTAGTAGCCGCTAAAGGTGAGGTTAGTTATTTCCCCCTACAATCTCCCTGCCAGGTTATCATGATAATAGATCTCAGAACAAATTCTGCTACCCATACAAATATGTATACAACAAGCATTTACTAGCAGGAAGCCACAAAACCGGTTCATACAATCTGTTCTGTAAAGTCAGTGAAGGCTCAGCCCTCTGTCCTTTTAGGTGCTCTGTCACCTTGCATGAAGGGTCCACTCAAGAAAGATACAACATTCTAGATGCAGGATTCAGCTAGACAGATGGTCACATCAGGCAACCAGAATCCCTCAGGATTTGGGATGCCTCAAGGATTTAGCCCAGTGCATCATCCTTAAGTGAGATTTTTTTTTTTTTTTACTCTGAAGAAGGAATGGATGGCGCCCTGCATCATTTTAGCCAATCTACATATCTCGAATGCTACAGGCACACCTTGTTTTATTGCACTTCGCTTTATTGTGCTTTGAAGTTACTGCGTTTTTTTACAAATTGGTTTGTGGGAGCCCTGTGTCAAGTCCAGCAGCATTGCCTCATTTCATGTCTCTGTGTCACATTTTGGTAATTCTTGCAATATTTCAAATGTTTTCATTATTATATTTGTTATGGTGATCAGTGATCTTCAATGTTACTATTGCAAAAAGATTATGACTCGAAGGCTCAGATGATGATTAGCATTTTTTAGCAATGAAGTATTTTTATTTATTTTTTAAAAGTTTTTTTTTTTTTTAAAGGTATTTCCTGGGCAGCTCCTGTCTCTTTTTTTTTTTAAAGCTTAAGTTCTTTTTTTTTAAAAAATAAGTTTATTTATTTATTTTTGGCTGTGTTGGGTCTTCGTTTCTGTGCGAGGGCTTTCTCTAGTTGTGGCAAGTGGGGGCCACTCTTCATCGCGGTGCGCGGGCCTCTCACTATCGCGGCCTCTCTTGTTGCGGAGCACAGGCTCCAGACGCGCAGGCTCAGTAGTTGTGGCGCACGGGCTTAGTTGCTCCACAGCATGTGGGATCTTCCCAGACCAGGGCTCCAACCCGTGTCCCCTGCATTGGCAGGCGAATTCTCAACCGCTGCACCACCAGGGAAGCCCTTTTTAAAAGTTTATATTTTTATTTTTTAAAAGTTTACTTCTTGGCTGTGTTGGGTCTTCGTCACTGGGTCTTCTAGTTGTGGCGAGCGGGGGCCATTCTTCGATGCGGTGCACGGGCTTTTCATTGTAGTGGCTTCTCTTGTAGCGGAGCACAGGCTCTAGGCGCTTGGGCTTCAGTAGTTGCAGCATGCGGGCTCAGTAGTTGTGGCTTGTGGGCTTAGTTGCTCCATGGCATGTGGGATCTTCCTGGACCAGGGACTGAACCCATGTCCCCTGTATTGGCAGGCGGATTCTTAACCACTGCGCCACCAGGAAGTCCAGCAGTGGAGTATTTTTAAATTAGGTATATACATTGCTTTTTTAGACATAATGCTATTGCACACTTAGTAGACAGTGGTATAGTATAAACGTATCTTTTATATGCACTGGGTAACAAAAATTCATGTCGCTCGCTTTATTGCGATATTGGCTTTATTGTAGTGGTCTGGAACCCAGCCTACAATATCTCCAAGGTATGCTGGCAGTAATTTCACCAAAAGATAGCTTATTTCTAATACCTGTTGTGCTAATTAATAAGCCATGAATTTCACTGATGCATTCATTATGGCGCTCTTCTCTATGCTAATCATTATTGAGATAGGGAGAGCTGCAGGGCTGTGCTGAGCTGATTGGGTGTGATTGTGTACATCTCAGACATGGTGGAAGTATTTACACTATGGAAAGTGGCAACAGGGTTTCCCTGCCCACCCCACCAACCAGAGAGCCAGTTATTAAACATTGACCAGCACACCACTGGATAGCTTAGAGCCCTCTGGACTGTGGCCTTTCTGATAAATTCTGGCTCACCACCTCACCCTCATGACTACCTCTAGACTTGGTGATACTCAGTCATAGCTGCCCTTTAGAAATTACCTGGCACCTTTACAACAATATTGATTCCCAGGTCCCGGTTAGTGGAGATTCTGACTTAACTGGACTGGGATGGGGCTTGGATATCAGGATACATTTAAAGCTCACCACGTGGTTCGAAACTGCAGCCAGGGTCACACTCCCACTTCTGTGTCATACTATTTATGCCACATATTCTAACAAAGTTAATGGCAAAGCCAGGCTTGGCACCAGGCCTGCTGACCCCCAGCCCAGAGTTCCTGGCAAAAGGAGAGAAAAATTGAAAATAGGTCATTACTTCTTCTGAGATTTCAGTATTTGCAGATGTGTCTGAGGAGCAGCCCATAGTGCTTGGGGTTAGGTTGGGGGTGGGAGGGACAACGACGTTGCTCAGGAGCCCGGGAAAGGCTGTGCTAGCCCCAAAGAGCTCCAGGCTCCCTCTGCGGGGGTGTCTCAGCCTCATCTCTCAGGGCGTCATCGTATAGGGGCTCAGGGAGAGCTGAGAGGGACCACTCAGATGTGTTCGTGTCACTAGGGAAGATTTGAAAGAGGAGAGAGTGCAGCTAGCTAGAGAGGTCAGGACTAAGGTGGGGGCAACTGAAAGAAAACCGGAGTTGGGAAGGAGGATAGGAGGGGAACCCCCAGGGAGAGGGAGACAGACAACCCCTCCGAGGGCAAGGTGCTGAGCTAGCCCTCCTGGGGATGGAGATGAGCACCTCCATGAGTAGGTGTAAGCCTGGCTCTATGGGGCTGGTGAGGGAAGGTAGTCCTGCAAAGAGGGGTAAAGAGTTAATTTCTTCCTCCTTAAAGGACAGAAAGGATGACTTCTAACCTTGAGGTAGGATGCCTTCTTAGCCCCCAGTTATTCATTTGAAGGTGACCCTCAGCAGTTCCTGGTTCCAAGTCTCTACCCAACCTTACAAGGCTTGCTTCCTAGTACCAGGAAACTGGCTTCCTTTTAACTCCCTGGGCAGGGCATTGCCTCCCTCCCCACCCCCACCTTACTTTCTTCTTTCTATGGCAGAGCCCTGGGGGCTGGGCCAGCCTGATCTCTATTTCTCTCTGGGAGGCTTGGGAGTCCAGGGCAGGGGACTGGGACAAGTGCGCCGTTCCTGCAGTCACCACCAGGGACCCCACCTAGTGCTGCCGTGAGCTCAGAACCTCTGGGCCACACATTTAATTCCTGAATGGCACAAACACTGATTGCTGGCCTCCTCCGAAGCCCCAGGCTGAGCTAGGCCTGCAGGGAAAGGAAATAGCAGTGAGTCAAGGAGGGGCTGTGGGAAACAGACTCACAGCCAGGAAGACAGATTCTGACCCCAGGCAGGGGAAAGGCTGGGTGCGAAGAAGCTGGGTCAGACCTGGGCTGAGTGTGTGCAAGGGAGGGGGCTCCTGAGTTGGGGCGAGGGGGTGAGGGCTTCTCAGAGGAGGAGGCCACTGGGGCAGGGTTGGGATCTCACCTGGCCGCAGAGAAGGGGAATCTCAGAGACTTGGGGAAAAGCCTCCAAACTGTTACAAAAGGAAACTGCGGGCCTCAGCTCCACGAGGGCCCCTAGCCGCACCCTCGTCTGCGGCACCTTCCTAGATGCGGCTCTCCCAACCCCCTTAGGCTGAGGCACTCCACTTCCTTATTCCATTCATGCCTTGCACACTCATTTGCACATTTTAACACCTTAGCCGTAAATACCTGCTCTTTTCCCATAGTCTTCTCTCTTGACAGCAGTGGAAAGCGAGCATTTCTGTGTACCCTGAATGAAGAAGCACTCTAGCTGTCTCCCTAGCGCCCCTCTGCACACACTCTCCCACGTCCGCCGACGTGCCTGAGCACAGGCGCTTCCAGAGCTGCACGCGACCTCGTTCTCAAAACCCTCGCCCCCGCCCCTCCCTCGGCCTCCTCTGGGTCCAGGCCGCTGCCCCGCCCCAGGCCCGCCCCCTCCCAGAGCGCCCATTGGCCCTGGGGCTGGGTGGACCCGGGCCGGGGCTGTGATTGCGGCTCGCCGGTGTCAGTCCCCGAGTGAGCGCCGGTGGCGGGGCGGGAAGCCGGGCAGGCAGCCTCAGGTGGGGCTGCTGGCAGCGAGGGACCCAGCCCGGGAGCCCCCCAGGATGCCCCGCGGAGACTCGGAGCAGGTGCGCTACTGCGCGCGCCTCTCCTATCTCTGGCTCAAGTTCTCGCTCGTCATCTACTCCACGGTGTTCTGGGTGAGTGACCCCAGTCGGGCCCCGGCATGGGAGGGGGAGTCGGCACTCCCTTGTTCACCCACACGCTGAGCCGGCGGTGGGGGTGGGCTGGGTCCAGGCTTGTCTGCTCCAGGGAGGGGCAGAAGCGCACTCCTGGATTCTCGTCCCACTCTCTGCGAACTAGGAAATTATGGTTGCTCTAGCTCAGCCTGAATTTCAGCCGCCCGGTGCGGAGCCTTAGAGGTTGGTGGCAACGGCTCCGACGAAGGAGCTCCGCCTGGCTCACCTGTGTGCACCTGACCAGCAGTTTGGTTCTGCGAGTCCGCTGCGCTTCCGCTGGTGCCGTAGGCTGTGGTTACCACGTTTGGCCGCGTTCACCCCACCTGCCGGGTATTACTGAGTTCGTCTCTCCATCCGTCTGCGGAGAAGTGGTCAGGCTTTGTGGTCCGGAGTCGGGAGACCTGAACTCCTTATGCTGTCCCCACTATTTACTTGCCGATGCCCCTGAGCAAGATGCTTTTACAGGTGCCTTGATTTCCTCTGTGGTGAAAGGAGGATTCCACCAGACGTGTGGTCTCCGGCTGCTCCCAGGTGCTCAGTAACTTAAAAAAGCCCCTGCACTTAACCTTCGCTCTCTCTTGTTGGGGGCAGGGTGGTAGTGGCTGGACATGAACCAGGCTTCGAATCCTGCCACTACCACTTTCCAGCTGAGTGATCTTGGGGAAGTTACTTCAACTCTCTAGGCCATAGTTTCCCCGTCTGCAAATGGAGACAGTAATTATACTCAACTTTCAGAATGGTTGTGGAGATTAAATGAAACAGGTCAGGTACATTGCTTATTATTATTATTATGGGCAAGGGAGCTGGGCCCTCCTGGTAAGCTGACCCAATAGACTGGATTTCTTTATGGAGATTTCAGACTAGGCTGGGCCCCCTCGTAGAAATGAGGACATCTTTCTACAGGCCAGTGCCAGCCCTGCCACTCTAGAATAGCCCCCTACCCCCAGTATGCCACAGGGCAGACTTGCCCAGGTACCTGACACCCCTCCCCCTCAAAACACATGCACACTCCTGGTCTTCTCCTCAGCCCTCATTGGGTCTATTCTGCTGGCAGGAACTGTTAGATCTGCCATCAAGCCTGGCTTTCCTTGTGACCCCTCTGTGGATGTGACCTTACCTGGTAGTCAAGAGATCCAGATTCTAGTCTTGTTCTGTTTTGAATCACTGGGAGAGCTTAGGCAAGTCATTTCCATGTTTGGGGCCTCGGAGCTGTTAATTGACTTGCCCAGCTCCCAGTCCAATTCTCTGACTCTATGTAACGTGGAAGAGAGAAGAGCAGTATGTGTGGGGGCCGGAGGATGGAGCACAGACCCACTGATGGAGGCTCCAGGGAGGCAGAAGGTTTTATGTGGAACTGGGATGGGGGTGATTTGCATCGGAATCAACTACAGAATTTTAAAAACACTACAGATACCTAGGCCCTGGCATATGTATTTATTTAAACTTATTTAAGCTCCCCAGGTAATTCTAGTGTGTGGTCAGGGTTAAAAACGGCTGAGTTAGATGGTCTCGTAGGCTCTTTGATTCTGATTCTGGGTTTTTTTTTTTTGCCTTCTCCTTGTTTGTCTGGCCTCAGAAGCTCATTCTCTGTAGGTCAGAGTTGAAAGAAAGCAGGCTAAGGTTGATGGGTGGGGAGGTGGGAAAGTAGGGGAAGACCAGGAGTCAGAAGGTGGGGGTTACTTTTTTGGCTTCACCCCTTCTCTTGATATATAATCACTGACCAGTCTCTTAACCTCTTCGCACCTCCATTTTTCCATCTGTAAAATGGATAACTGATACCCTGCCCCACACTTCATTGGATTGTTTTTGGGGTTAGTGATGTGGAGAAACAGTGACATGCGGGGAAACCAAGTGCTATAAAAAAGAAGGTTGCACAGTTAAAACGGAACTCGAATTTTCAAGGCCTTGTCCTGTCACTGTCCCCTGCAGCCCTGAGAAAAGACCACTGTGTGGCCTTTGCTGTGTCTCTCTTGGAGCAGGGTGCTCAGAATCTGCAAGAACTCAGAATCTTTCCTTTCCAGCCACCTGAGATTGCCTTAGCAAATCGTTAACTTCCCATCCTTGCAGGTATTTGTGCTTAAAAATCTCCCTATGCATGCCAAGAGCTCAGCCACCTGCCAGGGCAACTCCAGGTGCCAGAATTTGACTGCAGGGTGGAGGCCCAGTTTAAGTAATTTGTCCTAGACTGGGTTTGCTGTTAATTGGAAGCCATTACAGGAGAGCCTATAATCTCCGTCCCTTGGGAGGAGGAGTAGGGCCATATACTTGCTTTATAAGCCCAAAGTGCCAACACTTTCATCTCAGTATTTAAGGAGCCATAAGTTTTACCATAGCCATGCACCTTCTGTAGGGCTTTTTGCTTTAAAACTTACTATCAAATAGGAAATGCAAGGACACTGTACAAAATTTAAAGGTATAGAAGAGTCGTCATCAGTGATAAGCCTTCCTCCTATCCCTCTCTCCTGGCCTGCCCTGTCCAGAGGAGACCTCTGTTATGAGTTCCTTATGATTCTTTTCTGAGACGCTATCCTAGGCACAAACATGTGCACATGTTATATATTCTTTTTTGTTCCCCCTGCATAAAGTAGCATACTATACACAGCTCTGCCCTTACCTTTTCACTTAAATTTAAATCTGTGTAAAATTTGGAGCTTTGCTAGGGGCTGCCTCATTCTGTTTGATGGCTGCATAGAATTCACTGTAGGCTAAGCCAAAATATACTTAATCAGTCTCCAGCTGGGGAACTCAGGGTGTTTCCAATTTTTCGTTACCGCAAACAGTGCCGCAGTGAGCATCTTCGAACGTGTCATTTTGCACATATGTGTGTGTGTCTTCAGGGTAATTTCTAAAAGTGGAATTGCTGGGTTAAAGGGTATATGAATATATAATATACATACAGGAATACACTCACCGTAAGTGTGTACAACTTGATTAATTTTTACAAAGTGAACACCACTGTATAATCAGCCCCCAGGTCAACCAGCAGAATGGACAGAAGAAGCCAGAAACTCCCATTGTGTCCACTGCCAGTCGCTACCCCTTCTCGCCAGTAGTAATCACTATTGGGATGTCTAATAGCACAGAACAGCTTCGCCTGTTTTTGTATGTGCATTAAAAATTTTGATAGATGTTGTTAAAATAGCCATACATAGAGGCTGTAATAACTATTATAATATTATTTACATGTACTATTATATTACTTTAAGCTGATTCACTTTTTAAACGTAAGTTTCTTTTTAAAAGGAGGCTTTATATCACCACTGCCAATGGGGAACCAATATTCCTCATCAAAAATAGCAGGTAGAAATGCAGATCAAACCTACAATGAGGTATCACCTAATACCGGTCAGAATGGCCATCATCAAAAAATCTACAAACAGGGACTTCCCTGGTGGCACAGTGGTTAAGGATCCGCCTGCTAATTTAGGGGACACGGGTTCGAGCCCTGGTCCGGGAAGATCCCACATGCTGTGGAGCAACTAAGCCTGTGCACCACAACTACTGAGCCTGCGCTCTAGAGCCCGCGAGCCACAACTACTGAGCCCACGCGCTGCAACTACCGAAGCCCGCACGCCTAGAGCCTGTGCTCCACAACAAGAGAAGCCACCGCAATGAGAACCCTGGGCACCGCAACAAAGAGTAGCCCCCACTCACCACAACTAGAGAAAGCCTGCGTGAAGCAATGAAGACGCAACACAGCCATAAATAAATAAACAAACAAACTTAAAAAAAAATCTACAAACAATAAATGCCGGAGAGGGTGTGGAGAAAAGGGAACCCTCTTGCACTGTTGGTGGGAATGTAAACTGATACAGCCACTATGGAGAACAGTATGGAGGTTCCTTAAAAAACTAATACTAGAACTACCATATGACCTAGCAATCCCACTACTGGGCATATACCCTGAGAAAACCATAATTCAAAAAGAGTCATGTACCACAATGTTCATTGCAGCACTATTTACAATAGCCAGGACATGGAAGCAACCTAAGTGTCCATCGACAGATGAATGGATAAAGAAGATGTGACACATATATACAATGGAATATTACTCAGCCATAAAAAGAAACAAAAGTGAGTTATTTGTAGTGAGGTGGATGGACCTAGAGTCTTGTCATACAGAATGAAGTAAGTCAGAAAGAGAAAAACAAATACCGTATGCTAACACATATATATGGAATCTAAAAAAAAAATTGTTCTGACGAACCTAGGGGCGGGACAGGAATAAAGATGCAGACATAGAGAATGGACTTGAGGACACAGGGAGGGGGAAGGGTAAGCTGGGACGAAGTGAGAGAGTAGCATTGACATATATACACTACCAAATGTAAAATAGTTAGCTAGTGGGAAGCAGCTGCATTGCACAGGGAGATCAGCTGGGTGCTTTGTGACCACCTAGAGGGGTGGGATAGGGAGGGTGGGAGGGAGATGCAAGAGGGAGGGGATATGGGGATATATATATACACATATAGCTGATTCACTTTGTTATACAGCAGAAACTAACAAAACTTTGTAAAGCAGTTATACTCCAATAAAGATGTTAAAAAAAATAGCAGGTAAATACGACAGTAAATATAGTGCAGGGAAGACAAAACAAGTTATTTAATCCTAGCCTGATACTGTGGGTGCTGTAGGCTACAAACCTGAGGCTTGCCCTGGTTGTTCAAAAGCAGTTTGGCAAGTGTTTGAGAGGCGTAAAGACAAACCGACACCAAAGCTGAGATTTGCTCCTTGATGAGATTGGAAGGATCAGAAGGGAAATGAGCAATGAAAACTTCTCAGTCTGTGAGTCAATATGAATATGACCTTGAACCCCTTACAGTGATCTCTTGTCCCACACTTGGGGGCCCTCACATTTTTAGAGGGCCACCTCGGGGCTCAGAGGGGGTGTGTCTCACGGTCACTGAGCAGAGCTGGCACTAGCCCCCACGTCTCCTCATTCCCAGTTCAGTGAGAAATGAGCTCACCCAGGGGCTCTTGGAGCCTCCTCTTCCCACCACATGGGTGAATCACTCTGACACATGTGCCCTTTGCCCACTGGGGACACACCTCTAATTATAGCACCAACCACAGGGTATCCTAGAGATCCGTTTACATGACTGTTTTTCCTCACTGGACTGTGGGCTCCTGGAGGTCAGGGGTGTAGCTCATTCATATCCTCTTCCAAATGCTGGTCTTGGGGCCGGGAACACAGTAGGTGCTCAGGGAAGGCTTGTTGCATTGGGGCAGTTGAGTCCCAACCTGCATCTTGGAAGCAAGGATTGGAGATATGGATACCTGGATCAGAGGCTGAGCTGGGTGTGTAGCCAGCAGTGGTCAGGTTTGCTGACGGCTTGAATTTGCAAAGTGGGCTTTACTGGTCATGGAGACACTGGCTCTCTAGAAAGCACCTGTTGTCTTGACAATGAGGTAGGGTTTTCAATTGGGTAATGGTGTCAGGGCTGAGGGGTGTTGATGATTGAGAAGGAAGTGGGTGTGGTTAGGTGATGAAGGTTATAAATGCCAGAGGCAATATTAACTCTTCTTGCCCTCTCCAAGGATGGGCCCCGTTATCATAGTTTGATCTGTGATGCTTTATTTTTCCCTAACGTTTCATGGTTAAGAGTGTGGACTCTGTACCAAGCTATCTGGGTTCAAATCCCAACTCTGACACTTACAGGTTGAGTGACATAGGCACTAACTTCCATCTGCCTCAGTTGTCTTATCTGTAAAGTGGGTGACACCAGAACCTACCTGAGAGTTGCTGAGACCATTAAATGGATTAATTATAGGAAGAGCTTAGAGCAATGCCTAGCACATGATAAACACTACACCAGCTACTTAAGGATTAGCTGTTCTTTCCCAACCTTCCTCTCTATTCTTCTTGGTACTCACTGAGAATTAGAAGGGCCCTTGAAGGAACCTCTAGTGTGACCTTTTTGTTTTACTGAGGAGAAAACAGGCCTGGAGAGAGGAAGCAAGTATCTGAGACCCCACAGCAAGTTAGTGACAGACCCAGACCAGGACCCGGTTGCCTGACTTCAGTTTCTTCATGGGGTCACTGTGACCTTTACCAGCCATTGTACCCCCAGCCCCTACCCCGTGGTAGTCCCTCCACATGTCAGGGCTCAAGGTGTAGGTGGAGGACAGCATTTCTGGAAGGAGCCAAATACCTGGCCTCTCACTTAAGCATAGAAGGAATTTCCTTTTTTTTTTTTTTTTTTTTGGCTGCATTGGGTCTTCGTTGCTGTGTGCGGGCTTTCTCTAATTGTGGCGAGCAGAGGCTACTCTTTGTTGCGGTGCGCGGGCTTCTCATTGCGGTGGCTTCTCTTGTTGAGGAGCACGGGCTCTAGGTGCGTGGGCTTCAGTAGTAGCAGCACGTGGGCTCAGTAGTTGCGGCACGCGGGCTCTAGGGTGCATGGGCTCCAGTAGTTGGGGCTCGCGGGCTCCAGAGCGCAGGCTCAGTAGTTGTGGCACATGGGCTTAGTTGCTGCATGGCATGTGGGATCTTCCCGGACCAGTGATCAAACCTGTGTCCCCTGCATTGGCAGGCGGATTCTTAACCACTGCGCCACCAGGGAAGTCCATAGCAGGAATTCCTAAGTTTTGAAAAGAGCTTTGTTTGTGTGAAAATAATATGTGCACATAGTTAAAAAAGAATTCCAAGCAATTCAGGTAAGTACACAGACGAAAATAAAAGTTACCTTTGATTCTACCACTGAGAGAGAACCATTGTTGGGGTTAATACCCATTTGGACATCTCCTTGTACATATATGTACATATTTAACATTTTTTAATTGTGTTTGATTGATTGGGCAGGTCTGTTTCCCTCTTGTTCTAGGCAAGCATTTCAAAGAGAAAATAGTGAAACTCAAGCAGAAAGTGAGGCAGCCTTCACACTGGAGAAGCGGTTACCATGCCCCATGGGCTGTCAGAGATGATCTGGGGCTGGGCTCAGGCCTCAGGTCCAGAGAGGTCCTCCCTTCCCCCAGCTTGGTCATGGGACCTTTAAAATCCAGAGAATCAGGAAGGCAGTCCCGGAAGGGATTTGGAGAACCTTCTAATGCACTCATTTTCCATATGAGCAAGTAAGGCCCAGAGAAAGTTTCTTTGTGCTTAGTCGAGGCTTCTGTGCATGAACCCGCCCCCTCCTGTAAGAGAGGGGTTGTTTTAAGTTGTAGGAGTGGGTTGGGACCTCGCTGCCTTTGGTTGTTCGTTCCTGAGAAGCAGGAGTAACTACCTGCCCTTCTCCTTTCCCCTGCCCCGTGCCTCTTCTCTCTCGGTGACTCACAATGCCAACCTGGGGTGGGGCTTAGAGCCAACCAGATTAGGGACTGATAATGCAATTTCCATACCAGTTGGCTCCATATACAGGGGAAAGATGTCTTCTGGGTAAGCCCGGACACAGGGGATTGAGAAGATAAACCTTTCCCAGAGACCACCTCTGGATGTGAGTGGGTTGGAATCGACATCTTCGTGGAAGGCAGGAGATTGCAGTCTTGACCTGCCATTCCCTCCAGGGTGGGGACCGTTTGCTTATTCAGTCAACAGAATAGTTATTTAATGCCTGTTGTGTATATCAGGCACTGTGATAGTTACCAGGAAACAACTATGAATGAGACAGGTTAGTCCAAGCCCTGGAAGACAGACAAACCAGGAAATAAACCTAGT
Organism: Eschrichtius robustus; assembly: GCF_028021215.1. Classification (NCBI taxonomy): domain Eukaryota; kingdom Metazoa; phylum Chordata; class Mammalia; order Artiodactyla; family Eschrichtiidae; genus Eschrichtius; species Eschrichtius robustus. The sequence continues at coordinate 74,791,464 of NC_090830.1, forward strand.
TGTGAGAGGTGCTAAGGAGGAAATTCGGGAGGAAGTGGGAAGAAAGGGATGGGAGTTCCTACTTTAAATGGGGTGGTCAAAGAAGGCCTTTATGATGAGGTCAAAGACTGAGAAGGACCCAGCCACAAAAAAGGCCTGTAGAGAGCATCTCAGACGGAGGGAGCAGTAAGTGCACAGGCCCGAGGTAGGCAGGTATGGCTGCAGCAGATGAAGCCTAAGGGCCAGATTGTGGGTGGAGAGACTCTGGTCATATTAGGAGTTTGGGGTCTGAGTGGCCCAGAGGGGAGGTTTAATTGTCAGGACCTGATGGTAGTGCCATTTGGAGACATGGATCAAGTGCTGGTTCTGCTGTGACGCTGGGTGAAGGACCAACTCTCTGATTCTCTGCGGATACCCCGGAGGGCTGTGGGGAGGACCCTGCAAGATGAGAGATGTGGAAGCACCCAGCACACTGTAGGCCCGGTGTCCATGGGGGGATGGAGACTTATCTGGGGAGCCTTACAGAGCTCAGGGGAAGCTGGGACATAAGATGTGATGAGAAGTTCTGGAATTTGTCTTATCAGAGGAAGCTGCTTTCTGCTGGGGATTCTCTGCCTGCTTAGAGCAGATGGCTGTGGCCTTGCCCTTGGGCGGAGAAGTCTGACCCCTTGGGAGTGCATTCAGCCTCTTCTGGGGCCTGAGTTCTTCCCACCCTTTAGTTCCTAGGCTTTAGTGGTGTACCAGCAGAGGCTGTGTGCCACATGATGGGCACGTGGGTCTAGGGAGGCCAAACTAGAAGTATCCTCAATGCTCTGAGAGCACCTGGAGAAGGAGGGATGGGAGAAGCACTTCTGGGAGCCCAGGGGCAGGGTCTGCCCTTGCCAGGGAATGTCAGACAGGTGTACTGTTCAGCTCCGGGCTGGGCCTTCCCACCCGGGCCTGTGGGAGGGGAGACAGAGAAGACTAAGAGGTCAGCCCACGAGGGAGATGGAAGGTGAAATCAGGCAGCAGCAGCCAGTTGGAGGCAGCGTGTGGTTTCCTGCGGGGCTGCCTGGCCGTGACTGCAGAGGAGCCCTGGGGAGGACTTCCAGGAGGTGGGAGCCGGGCTTGAAGGGCGTGGAGGCCAGGCTGAGAGGAGTGGAGATGAGCTTTGGGAGAGGAGGGTGGGTCACTGCAGAATGGGATATTTGTTGGGCCTGGATGTTGAGGTCAGAAACACCCTTTGAGAGGACCAGGCCTGGAGGCCCAGCTCTACCACGCAGCAAGTTAGGAGAACGAGCACTTCTTGGTTGATGGTTGAGGAGCAGGTCTGATTGGCAACGTGACAAGTCACGGACAACTCTCTGTGCCTCAGTTTCCTTGTCTGTGGAAATGGGGTAATCGTTGTCCCTCACAGGGGGCCAGGCTTGGTTGGGGTGATGCCTCCAGGGCTCTTAGCGGGGTGTCTTGTGCGGTAAGCATCAGCGCGGATGCCGGGAGGAGAAGCATCGCTGGGCGGGCCCGGTGGCAGCTCGCTGGGTGTTGGTGAGAAGGGCTGGAGGGTGGGAGGAGCCTCCACTTTGCACTTGCATCACCATACATCGCGTCACTTCTCTGGGTCCTCAGAACAACCCTGTGAGCTGGGCACTTTCCCCTTTCACAGCTGAGGAGACTGAGGCCTAGAGAGGGGGACATGACTGGCACAACCCACCATTTGCATCCATCGCTGAGACCAGAGCTGTTTCACTGTGAAAGTGGTACCTGTTGTGTTTTGTTTAATTCTTTCCAGAGTAGACTTTCGCACCAGTGGAGGCGTTTGCATCTTGGCCTGCAGGGAAGTAAATATTTGCCCAGAGGGTAGAAGGAAAACAGCCTTGGCCTGGTCATTCTCAGAGCCCTACCCCTTCCTGCTGGAGAGCCCCTCCCAGGATGCAGCGTGGCCTTGGACAAGTCACAAGGCTCCTTGGGCTGTTTCCCGTCCCTACCAGAGGACGGGCTGTGCTGGGTGCAGTGTGGGGGGTCCGCAGAGGTGCTTGGGGTCAGGCGGTCAGTTCCTGTGCACCCTCTGTGGGCTGGGCGCTGGGCCCAGAGATGCGCGCAGCCCCCAGCCCGCCCCGTCACAGATCGGGGCCAAGTCGCCCGGCTGGAGTGGAGTGGGGTGCTGGCTTCTGAGGCTGGCACCGAATTTGGAGACTGGGTCACTTCCTGAGGTCAAAAGACAGGACCTTCTGGGCCTTGGGCCTCTGAGGCCTCCCATCTTGAGGATTTCACAAGTGCACGTGTCCAAGCCCCATCTTCAGAGCTGATTGCATGGGTCTAGGGTGGGACCCAGGATCCTATAATTTTTAAACTTCCCCAGGTGATTCTATCTAACGTGCAGCTGGAGTAGAAACTGCAGCTCATGGTGGTGTCTGTGAGGGAATTCTGATGGGAGTGGCCCGGTTTCCAAGCTGACTTTCTCTCTACCTGAATCCTGACTGCCTTGTTGAACCTTTTCCCAACCTCGCTGACAATCTGGACAGTCTCCGTGGGCTGGAAAGTCACTGTGCACATTTGGGAGAAGCTCACCGTGAGGGAGCCGTCCTGGAAGGGGAGGGTGCGCTAGCCAGGGGTGGAGGAGCGGGGGTGTTGGGTGGGGTATTGGCGGGGCTAGTCTAGACTGGCGGAGGTGTGTGGAGACCACCAGCCCGGGGATGGGGGTGACCATGTGGGAGGCTGGGCTTCTTCCGGGGACCCAGATGTATCGGGGTTGGGGGGTGTCCATGGTTCTAGAAGTTTGTTTTCCTTTTGGTTATCTTTATAACATCCTTTAATCTGCTCTAAAGGCAACACGTCTCTGTAGTTAACTTTGTAACTTGAAGAAGTTTCTATAGAACCAGACTTGAGCTTCTTGAGTCAGGGATTCACGCACTTAGGGGGTGAGCTGTGACAATTTCCCCCCCTGAAATTATGTCTCCAGTTTGAGAACTGCTGATGTGTAGGCATCATGTTGGAAAGCTGGTTGTGATCTATTGAGTGTCAGCAACCTGCAGTTCTGACTCTGTAGGGGAGGTACAGCAGGTGGTGGGGAAGCAGAGTTCCAGGTAGGTGTGATGAACTTGCTTGGGGTCACAGTGATGAGCTAGTGGCCAGTTCGTGGAAGGATGGGGACTTGACTTCTGACTCTGACCAGTGAGCTCTGTATTGTGTTGGATGGTGCCCCCCGCCCCCACAAAAAGATGTGTTCATGTCCCAGAACCTGTGAATGTGGCCTTATTTGGAAAAAGGGTCTTTGCAGATATAATTAGGTTCAGAATCTTGAGATGAAATCATCCTGGATCGCCTGAGCGTGCCTTAAATTGAATGACAAGTATTCTTGTAAGAGAAAGGCAGAGGGAGCTTTGAGACAGAAGAGAAGACACAAACACACCTAGGGGAAAGCCGTGTGAATGGAAAGGCAGACGAACCAAGGAATGCCTGGAGCCACCAGAAGCTGGAAGAGGCGAGGAAGGATTTTCCCCTAGAGCCTCTGGAAGAAGCATGGCCCAGCGACACCTTGGTTTCAGACTTCTGGCCTCCAGAATTTTGAGAGAATACGTTTCTGTTGTTTTAAGCCATTTGTGGTCATTTGTTGCAGCAGCCCAGAAAACCAATGCAAGTCCTTTCTGCTTCACCGGGTTGCCTCGCTAGGGAGGGGTCCAATTGAGCAGGTCCCTGAATATCCCTTTCCTTTCTGCGGGTGCTGAAGACAGAGGAGAAGGGGTGGGGTTGGGGAGAGGAGCCTGGCTGGCAGAGGGTAAGGCCCATAGTCCCACCCCTGCTGGTGGCCCCGCCCCTCCTGCAGCCCCACCCCCAAGCGGCCTGCCCCACACAGGCCCCGCCCCTTCCCAGCAACTGTCTGCCCACACAGGTCAAAGGCTGTGCTCTACAAATGGTTTCTGCAAGGAAAGCCTGATAGAAAGAGGTTAAAGCATGAGAAGGGAATATAAGTTAGCTCTCAGGAAGGACTTCCTTATTCTGAAAAGAGTTAAATTGAAACCGCTTTCTAAGTGGGGCTGTAAAATATCTGTGATTCCCTTACAACCTTTCTGAACAGGAGTATCACCCATCACTTGGGGCAGTTAGTTGGGTGGGGTTACAGTTGGGCGAACTTCAGAGGGCCGTGGAGGGCATCTGGTGCAGCAATGCCTTCCTCTCAGAGGGGAGGAAACTGAGACCAGACCACATGGCAAGTGCCCCTGGTTCTAATACCTCCATCGTTCAGAGGGGACAGTGGGCACTGCTCAGTGATTTCACCCCAGTGGCATGCTCTCCAGCTGGGATTATTGGTGTCCCTACTGTAAACGGGCCTGCTGCTGCACCTGGGGACAGAGGCCTGATGTGTGACTTATCACAGACTGGCCTTCTCTGCAGAGGCAGAAAGAACTCAGGCAGCGGGAACGCTTGTGCATGCCACCGGGGAGCACTGTTTGCCTGGCCCTATGCTGGGTTGGTGGGGACAGATGAGCCAGCCCCATCTCTTGAGCAGCTGGCACTCACTGAGTCCTAGCAGTGTGCTCAGGACAGCTGCAGATGTTCTGTGATTGGAGTGGGGTGGGCTAGCGGCTCCCAGGAGGCTCCAGTGGGTGGGGACGCTTAGTCAGCAGTGGAGACCTGGGCTCTGGGCTCCCCACAGGGGTGGCAGCAGCCACTTAACTCTTTCCATCTTCAAGGGGGGGTGGACTCAGGATCAGAGCAGAAAGAAGACGAGGACAGGAATTGTTCAGGGACCCACAGTCCTGAGACAGGAGCGGCCCTGTTTGTTTGTGTCTTGGTTCTCCACTGCAGTCTCCTGTGGTGCTCACCTCACTTAGAATTAAACGTTCCCCTTTGCAGTGAGAAAATCTCCTCTGGCTGCCCTCTGTCTAGCCTGGTTGTGCCTTCTGCTTCCTCCTCTTTTGTCTTTTTGTTTTTTTTCTTTCAGTTTTATTGAGCTATAATGGACATACAGCCCTGTATACACTTAAGGTGTACAGCATAGTGATTTGACTTACATCCTGAAATGATTATCACAATAAGTTTAGTGAACATCCATCATCTCATACAGCTATAACATTAAAGAAATAGAAAAGAAAAAGTTTTCTTTGTCATGAGAGCTCTTAGGATTTACTCTTTTAAGAACTCTCAGGGACTTCCCTGGTGGTGCAGTGGTTGAGACTCTGCACTCCCAATGCAGGGGGCTCGGGTTTGATCCCCAGTCGGGGAACTAGATCCCATGTGCATGCCGCAACTAAGAGTTCGCATGCCACAACTAAGGAGCCCTCGAGCCACAACTAAGCCCTCGAGGCACAACTAAGGAGCCCGGCTGCTGCAACTAAGACCCGATGCAACCAAAAATATAAATAAATATTTTAAAAAAGAACTTTCATATATAACATACAGCAGTGTTAATTATATTTATCATATAGTACATCTCTAGCATTAATTTACCTTATAACTGGACTCTTTGTCTTTTTAAAGCTAACAATTAATGAGCCCTTCCTAGTGCTGGACTGAGTTGTCTCCTAGACATTCTCTCCTTTAATCCTCCAGCAACCTCCAGAGGCAGTTTTAGGGTTATTGCCCCATTCTACACTGAGGTAAAGGGAGGCTCAGAGAGGTTAGGGAACTTGCAAATAAATGCAAAGCCTTATCCCCTCTCCTGGCAGACTTCTCGATGCCTTCCTATCCCAGGTGTTTGTCCTTAAGAGAAGGACGCTTTTAAGGGAGGTGGGCTGTTTGGGGATGGGTTGTTTGTTCATTGGTTCGGTCCTTTAGTCACTCATCTAACATTTCCCAGGCATACGGGGGCCCTCTGGTTCTCCCTGAGGTGCTGCTAGAGAAGCAGGGGCCCTGGAGTGGGGACCAGCTTCCTGGGGCCAGGGCCCCAGGGAGGTGGGCTGACTGCCATACTCTGTGGGAAGGGTGGGAGCAGACCTGAAGTGGCACAAGGCACCTGGGCCAGGTCCCCAGATGGCTCTCTGAGGCTGCAGGAAGGCAGAAATGGAGCCTGCATCACCGTCCTTCAGAAGTAGGTTTTTTTATTTTTCTTTTATGAGAGGATATGCCAGGGCGTGAGAACTCTTTGTTCCCGATGAGGGAGGGCAGCTTGCAGTGGAGAGAGCACTGGACTGTGTGACCTTATGGGAGTGACTGCCTCTCTCTGGGCCTCAGAGTCCCATCTGCAAAATAAGGGGGTGGGGCCAGAACAGCATCCATCTCCCTAGTCCTGGTGGTCCACAAGACGATTTTAGGTGGTTCCTGGGGGAACATTTTAAAATTTAATACGTGTGCATTAGGTGTAATGTGTATTAAAGAAAATAACTAATACCTCAGATCTATGATTTCATAGATGTTGATTAGGTTAGGCCAGGACCATATTTATTTTAGTAAGAAAAGTCAGTCAATTTAAAGAAAAATAGTGGCACCTCCCGGTCAGGTGTAGGCACTTAACAGTCTTTGTATCTGCTGACTTTTAAAAAAAGAATGGGGATTCTCATTATGTGTTACAGCACCTTACAGTTTACAAAGGAGTTTCCCCATCTCCCCAGGTCCTTTGAGTGACCATTAGGCGGGTGTTATCATTCCTGTTTAACAGCAGAGGCGGCCGACCCTCAGAGAGGGAAGTGATCTGTCCAAGGTCACACAGCTCCTAAGTGCAGAGGGCCTCAGCTGGCACGTGCTCTTTGCCAGTCCCACCAGCCCAGCCTCAGGGAGCGGTGGGTCACTCGGCCTTACCTCCTCCCACAGCTGGCACCGGCTGTCATCATATTGTTGGTTTGTCGTATGCATCTTCTCTTGTCCTAATTTCCTTAAAGCAGAGAAGGATGGGATTGAAGGTGACGAGTGACCCTCTCTGTCCCTTCCTCCAGGCCCCTAACCCGTGCACAAGGAGAAGCGTGTCCTACAGCCCCCCCGGGGTGCGGTTTTCTAGTGAGCTCACTGGATGGATAATAGGTAGGTTCCCGTCACAGCCGATATTTAGCCCCAGTTGGCAGTTAGTGAAACATCTGGTGGGGGCATTAATTCCAGGCCACAGGAGGCAGCCTGCCCTGAGCCTCTGGTGAGCCAGCCCCTGGCTGTGGCCACTGAGACTTCCCAGGCCAAAGGGAGACTCAGAGTGTGAACAGCTCTCCTCTCAGAAGAAATGGAACTTGGATCTTGCTTGCTGCTTCAACGTTTTTATTGTTAAAAAATAAAAAATAAAACATAAAAAAGGTTAAAGAATGATGCAGTGAACACCCATATGCCCACTAACCAGCATCAGTAATTTTAACATTTGGCCATGTCAGAGTAAGTTGCAGACATCATGACAATTCACCCCAAATATCCTCAGATGCATCTCCTTAAACAAAAATTGTCCTTGGATACAACCACAACACCACTATATACCAAGTCCATGTTAAAACTTCTCCAGTTATCCTTAAGATATTTCTCATAGTGCATTAAAAAAAAAAAAAAAATCAGGATCCAGAATTACAGTTCATGCATTACAGTGGATCTCATTTTGACAAAAAAGGTCCCAGTGCATCTGAAACATGAGGGGTGACCTCTGAGGCCTTGAATGTTATAGGTTCTGGAGTCCCAGGGAAGACAGTCATGTGTTACTTGCCTGCATTTGTCTGATCCACCAAGACCTACTGGGGTCTTGCCCTCTAGTTGCTTAGGAAAATTCAGAAAGCAGAGAGGGAGAGGCTTGCTGGGCCTGCATATCCATGTGGAGCTGCTGAGCTCCCACCCTGCATGAGCCCTCTTCCCATTGGAAGGAGAACTGCTCAGTGGCCGGAAGCCAGACCCAGGACTCCCTGAGTGCCCACTGTCAGTCACCAACGGCACGTGCTGGGCCCTGTGCTAGGCACTGGGGGGAGATGCTCTAAAGAGCTTCGAGACCCAGGGCCCGCCGCCCACGGTCTGCTTGGGGACACCCAGCACGCCCTGGTGTTACCTGTTCAAAGATGCTCTGTTTGCAGACAACCAGCTTGTCGGGATGTGTGGGGCGGAGCCTCTTTGTTCCTTGGGGAAGGGTGGGGCGGGAGAGGCCCTTCTTTCACGCAAGACAGGGAGCCCTAAATAAGTAGTGCCTAATCAAGCTGTGATGGGGAAATGAACTTAAAAAAATATTTTTTAAACCCACAGAAAAGTTGAAAGAAGAGTTCAAAGAACGCCTGCATGCCTTTGAGTTACCAGTTGTTAACATCTTGTTTTTTAACATCTCTCTCCCTTAATCTCTCTTTCTTCCTCCGAGCCCTTCTCTCTCAATAAATACAACACTCTTTTTTTTTTTTTTCTGTAGCCATGGTGGCCTCACCCTTACATACCCCAGCATCCAGCTTTCCGAAAAGGGTGTTCTCCCACAGGCTGCCGTCGTCCATCTGAAAACAAATCACCATTAAACAGAGCATCATCTATGCTGTCCATATCCAGATTTCACCAGTTGTTTCCCAAATGTCCTTTGTAGTGGATATTTTATCCAATCAAGGTCCATCCATTGCTTTCACTGTGACATGGCTCTTTCATCTCCTCTAACCTAGACTATCCTCACTGCTTTTGATTCCTTTGAAGCCTCCAGGCCTTTGATCTGCAGAACATCAGCGTTCTGGATTTGCTTTATGGTTTCCTTGTAATTAAGTTCAGGCCACACATTTCCTGCACCAACGCTGTGTGGGGAGGCGGTGAGGGGGTACAGGAGGCCACCTTAGGGGGCACGTGATGCCCGGCCTCCCAGCTGCTGACCATGCCAAGCTTGACCGCCAACCCTCTCCATTGCAAGCCTGCATTTCCCTGTGATAACAAATGCGTAGACCGTGGATGACAGCTGGGGCTGTGTACATATTCTGTTTGGTAAAACAACTTTTGAAAGCAAATCTGAGCATGTGACTCCCTGCTTAAATTATTTCAGTGATTTTCCTAATTTCAACTTCAAAATATATCCAGTCTGCCTGCTTCTTGCTACCCTCACATGCCCACCCTGATCCAGACCACTCTCACCTAGGATCTAGGTTACTGCAGTAGATTCCTGACCATTCCATCTCCATGCCTCCATCCCCCAGTTCTCAGCACAGCAGTCAGAGTAACTCATTTAAAAATCAAAGTCATATCAGATCACTCCTCTGCAAACTTGTAGTGCCTTCCACTCAGAGCAAAAGTCAGAGCCCCCTCAATAGCTTCAAAGGGTCCACCTGCTCTGCAGCCCACACCCCTGCCCTCTCACCTCCTCCCCTCCACTCTCACCCCATCAGGCTGTAGCAGCTGTTCCTTGAACACATGGGCACATTCCAGGGTCTTGGAAGCTGCTTGGATGTTCAGCTGTGTATCCACGTGGATGCTACAGAGCCACGCCCACCCCTCCCCACTTCAAGTCTTCACTCCAGTGTCACTTTCCCTGGCTGTACTATTTAAAATGACAGCCCCCTCTACCAGCCTCCCTGGCCTCCTTTTCTGTTTTTGTCTTCATAGCGCTTATAACCAAGACATACCGTATACTTTTCTTATTTATTTGTTTCTCCCCAACTAGAACGTGAGCTCCACCAAAGCTGAGACTTTTGTGTTTGGTTGGTTCACTGCTAGCTGGGCCCCACTCACCACCCTGCAGCCCGTTCCTAACAGCTGCTCCCAAAGTGTGCTCCAGGGATCCTTGGTGGGGGGGACTCTTTTGAGGGGTCTGTGAAGTCAAAACCATTTTCATGATAATACTAGGATACTATTTGCTTTCCTGCTCTCATTCTGTCAGGAGTGCCCAAGGGAGTATTTCAGGGGCACGTGATGGTGATGTGGCAGCAAATTGAGTGAGGAGCAGCTTCAAGAATCCACCAGTTTGGGACTTCCCTGGTGGCGCAGTAGTTGAGAGTCCGCCTGCCAATGCAGGGGACACGGGTTCGAACCCTGATCCGGGAAGATCCCACATGCCGTGGAGCAACGAAGCCCGTGCACCACAACTGCTGAGCCTGCGCTCTAGAGCCCATGAGCCACAACTGCTGAGACAGAGGTGCCACAACTAACTGAAACCTGCGTGCCTAGAGCCCGTGCTCTGCAACAAGAGAAGCCACCACAGCGAGAAGCCCACGCAGCGCAACAAAGAGTATCCCCTGCTCACAGCAACTAGAGAAAGCCCATGCACAGCAACAAAGACCCAAAGCAGCCAAAAAAATAAGTAAATAAAATAAATTTAAGAATCCACCAGTTCTTCTCATCAGCCAGACATTAACATTTGCAAAAATGTAAAGCCCATGCCACTCTTCCCCCTCAATTTTTTGGGGAAAATTTTTAACAAAAAATATTTATGTTAACATGTAAATCTATTATTGTTATTTCTAAATGAGTTAATAAATATTTAAAATATGTCTTAATTTCTTATGTAGTAAATAATTGATAGATATAATCCCCCAAAACAAAAACTCTAAGGTCCTCAAAAGTTTTTAAGAGTGAAAAGGAATCCTGAGACCAAAAACTTGGAGAACCACTGGCTTACACAACCTCTCAGTAAAGAGATGTCAAAGGAATGAATGAACTTTTTGGTTTAACCTGAGAGACCTCGCCTTGGTGGTCTGGCTTCTGCAAGCTTCCCTGGCCTCCTCCTCTCCCCCATCTGCCTGTCCTTGGCTCTAGCTATGCTGACCTGCTGTCCCCATGTCACCTTCATGGGCATCTGAAACCCCTTGTCCATTTCAGAAATTCTTACTTATCCATTACGTGCATCAAATGGACTCAGTTCAAACTCACCTCCTCCAGGAAGCCTTCCTTGCCCATGATTTAGCGTTTCCTATTCTCTGGTGCCTCTGCACAATTACCTCTACCCCAGTGTTTCCCCAGCTCCACTGCATTTGTTGGTGTGCAGGTGTGTCTTACCAGACTGAGCTTCTTGAGGGCAGGAACTAGGTCTTACCTTTTTATTCCCAGTGCCTGGTACATACTAGGCACTTACTAAATATATGTTGAATCAGTGAGTGTTGCCTTAGAATTCAGAATAGGGACTCTCTTTCCCCTGATTTATCCTTGGACCAAAGTGCCTCTAAAGGGGAAATGGTTTCTGGCATCTGATTTGAGTCTTGAAATGTCAGGGTTACAACAGTACTGCATCTTTACTGGGAAAGGAGAAGTAACATTTATTGAGCACCTGCTGGGTGCCAGGAACTTTTGCATGGTATCTTGCTTCAGGGGCATTGTGGTTCATTAGGCCACTGTGAACCGGCTTGGGCTCTAACCACTTTCCATATGGCTTCTGTGGGGAGAATGTGGTCTGGGAGCTAAGCTAAACTTCCTGTGAACTTTTGGGACTAATGCATTTGCATCATGTATGCAGACTGTGAAGTTGTTGAGATCAGAGATGGTATGGTATATGTGTTGCTGGGTCCTGCCACCACGCCCTGCATGCACTGGGTAGTAAATACCCAGAATGATCTGTTCAGTGGGCATAGTTAGTATTGTAAATAGCAGTACCAGTGAGGGCTTCCCATTAGTGATTTCATAGGTGATCACAAGTGGAGAAAGATCTCTATAGCTGGGGTGATCCAGGAAGGCTTTCCAGGGGAGGAGGCTTTGAGCTGAGCTTTGAGGGATGGGCATTAGCCTCTTTCAGCTTTGTTATTTCCAAAAAACAGTTGGTCTCCTTCCCACGGCTGCTGTGGGAGGCTGGGAGGTGTGTGCCTTGATCAGGGCGGAAAGGGCATCTCTGTCCCCTGTAGGACCTTTCTCATGCAGAAGTGTGATGTCTCCTGGCCAGATGGGAAAGCAGGGGTAGACCCATGGAGAAGGGCTCAGTAGAGGAGAGGACTTTGGACCACCCACGGTCTGCTCATGGCCAGGGTTCTAACAAGGGCTGTCTGGGCCTGAGTTGCCATGGGCTCCCGGAGCAGTGAAGGGATTCTAGGGCTTGTGGCCAAACATCTCCCTTTTGGAGCAGGGAAATTGAGTCCCAGAGAGGGGAAGGGAGACTTACCCAAAGTTGCATGGGAGTTAGCGACAGAACTGGGATTAAAGTTCAGGGCTCCCCTCTCATCCTCCCCCCCTGCCCCCCAGTTCTCCTTCCAGTGTGTCATGCTGCCTCCTTTTCCCTTTTGCCCTTTGACCTCTTTGGAGTCTCGAGCCTTTGGAGTGGGGGCAATTTATATTCTTTGTCATGCCAGGCATTGACACTTGTGGTCTGATTGCCTCCTCTGCCTTCCAGCCTTCGTTCAGGGACAAAGGGCTCTGTTCAGATGTGGGATTTTGTGCAAAGAATGAACCAAGGGCCATATATATATATATATATAGCAATTCTATTTATTTTTTCTTAGCTATAAAACTACATCTAACATTAAAAACAAGAAACATACAACAGTAAGCTCTGTCATTGCCAAAATTGTGTGGAGACAGCCCTTAGTTTATATCTGCCCAGCGCAGCCAGGTGTCCCCCGGGAAAAGGCAGCCCTGGCTGTGGGGCCTCACTGCCTTCTGCACCTGTGGCTGGAATTTCCTGCATCTCCCCCCGCACCCCCCATGTCTACTCCCCAAACTCCTGTTCCCTTCTGTGCAGCTCCCTTCTTTATTGTGGCTTCTCTCAGCAGCCCGGAGGGTCAGGGAGAGTTGAGATCATGGGGGACTCCACCTTCCTGCCCCCTTCCCTGAAATTCCTCTTGCCGCCACTTTGGAAAGAATGGGGGATGCCTGGCCCAGTTCCTGGTGGGCAGCTGAGGGTTTTGAAAGGCTGCTGGGACCTGAACTGGAGGCTGTCTAGGACAAAGCCCCCTTGTCACCTCTGTGAGCCTGTGTCTGCTTTTAGAGGGTCTGAGGGAAGGGGAGACCTGGGCCATCTTACTCACTCCCGCCAGTGGCCTGCAGCTCTGAGCAGGGGAGCCTTAGCCAGCCCGGCTAGAGAAAGAAGGGAGGGGAGACCAGCAGTGGTTTGGCACAGGGTGTACTGCTGAGTGTACCCCAGCAAGGGGCGCCCTACCTGGGCTGAGATCTGAGAAGATAATCACCCAGGCACCGTGGGAAAACAGCCCTGGGAGGTGGGCTCTGACTCTCTTGGTTCAGACACATGGAAGGTGGAGAGAAGGAAAGGGGTCCAGAAACAGAAGGGAAAAGAAAACCAGGGAGAAGAGTGTGTTGGGTGGAGGTGATATGCTCTTGACTCTCCTTTGCCCCTTGGCTGTTTCTGTGGTTTTCAGATTAACCAGATAAGTCATCTTATCCTTAAGCCTCAGAGGGCTCTACTCTGGAATGGCATCACTAGTTTCTTCTTTGGGCTCATAGGCATCTGAAGCAATAGCATTTCTCAGATTCATTCCTCCGACAGATCTGTCGGGCCAGTCCCTGTGCTGACGGAGCGTCCAGTGGTGTGAAGTCAAACTCCCGTGCATCCTCCAAGGCTCAGTTCCAGTGGGCCTGCTCTGATTTCCCAGGAGGAAGTGACTGCCAGGCCTCTTGTCTCAGAAGATTTTTACCACTTGTTTGTGACACCACTCCCCATTTGCCTGCCCCTAAACTCTTCCTAAAGAGAGTCCAGGGGCTTCCCTGGTGGCGCAGTGGTTGAGAATCTGCCTGCCAATGCAGGGGACACGGGTTCGAGCCCTGGTCTGGGAAGATCCCACATGCCGCGGAGCAACTAGACCCGTGAGCCACAACTACTGAGCCTGCGCGTCTGGAGCCTGTGCTCTGCACAAGAGAGGCCGCGACAGTGAGAGGCCCGCGCACTGCGATGAAGAGTGGCCCCCACTCGCCGCAACTAGAGAAAGCCCTTGCACAGAAACGAAGACCCAACACAGCCAAAAATAATAAATAAATAAATAAATAAAATTTAAAGATACAAAGTTATTTGTAAATGTTGTCTGGAGCAGTTGCTCCAAGTGTTTAAAAAGAAGAAAAAAAAAAAAAAAAAAAGAGAGTCCAGGCTCTGTCAACTCTTACCCACAGTGTTTCATATGTTTGTGCTGGTTTGTGATTAGAAATTCCACTCTGCCCCAGCTGGGTTGAGTAGCTGGGGCTTGCAAACCTCCCAGCTTAGCTCTTTCACAACGTGGAATGAGCTGTGTGCATGTGGGAGTCTTTTTTTTTTTTTTTTTTTTTTCCAGCTGAGGGAAAGTGACAAGGCAGACCTCTAAAAAACTTCACAATATAGAGAACAGACAACATGTGGGAGTCTTTTATTTGTTATTTTTATTTTTTAATTTAATTTTTATTTTAATTTGGGAATATAGTTGATTTACAAAGTTGTGCTAGTTTCAGGTGTATGGCAAAGTGATTCAGCTATACATATACATATATCCATTCTTTTTCAGATTTTTTTCTATTATAGGTTATTACAGAATATTGAGTAGAGTTCTGTGTACTATACAGTGAGTCCTTGTTGATTATCTATTTTGTATATAGTAATGTGTGTATGTTAATCCCAAACTCCTAATTTATCGTGTGGGAGTCTTTTAAATCAAGTATCTGTAACTGTTGGTGACAGGAGGGTAGCAAAACAGACTGGTGTATCCACTTTGCTTCTTAGAGAGATTTGTTTTCCAAAGGCCATGTTTCCCACCCTGGGCCTAGCTGGAGGGGCAGCCTGGGAAAGACTTCCACAAGTCTCTCCCCAGATCTGCCTAGACAGCCACAGACAAGCTTGAGGGAGGTGGAGAGCACTGTTATTAGAGAGGTCATAATAAAGGTGATGTAAATAAAGAAGGAATAAATCATGCTTTTGGGCGGGAAGACCTGATAAAGATGTCAATTCTCCCCGAAGGGATCCATAGATTCAATGCGGTTCTAGTTAAACCTTAGCAGGTTTTTTCATGGAATGTGATGCAATGATTCTAAAATATCTACACAAGAGTCAAGGTCTAAGAATATCCAGGACACTTCCGAAGAAGACAGGAAGGAGGGATGTGGCCTAGCAGATGCCATGGTGTGTTATAAAACTGTAGTCACTACACTAGGGAGGTTCGTTTCGGGACTGAGTGACCAATGGGAGAGTCAGTGTGTGACAGCAGAGTCATATAGCACATCAGCGAGGACAGGAGGACTGGTTAATATGTGGTGCTTCTTACGTTCCAAACAAAAGCAGACTGTCAAAGGATGTCATGGACCAAGTGTTGCAGTTAACCAAGTTCTCTGCATTGAAGTCCAGTTTTTTAAAAAGAAAGAAGTCCAGGGTCAAGGCAGAGTTGACAGCAGAGTATCAGTGACAAAGACCAGAGGCTGGCTTTTTTGCTGGCAGTAGGAGGCAGTCTCTGCTGTTTCCTCCAGGGCTGGCTTTCCTTTGGGGTTGGGAGGAACCCCTTTCCTCAAGCACAGGCTGCCTGGACTTAGTGCTGGGGTCCAGGGCCCCAGAGCTTAGAATACTGCCCTGTAGTCCTGGAGGTGGGTCTGGCACCTTCCCAGGAGACAGAATAGGCCCTATATCAGTTTGGGTTGGGGGCGCTGGATCTGGTGTGTCCTGCTTTCCTTAGGGGCAAGAGGGATGGGATAATAGGAACTGAGCTTTCTTGGGGAAAGTGGGAAAAGCGGTTGCTTTCTCCTGAATGAAGTCAGTGTGTATGAATTGAACTTCCTCTAGCTAGTGGCGGGATGGTTAGGGCACCTGACTCTTTAATAAGGGTGGTCTGTACTATCAGAAAGGAGCAAGGTGAGAATGGTAAGGGGCAGCGTCCAATGAGAGCTGCTCTGGAGCTGTGCTGTCCAATACGGTGGCCACCAGCTACACATGATCAAATCTAAACTACTTTAAATGAAGTAAAATTAAAAATTCGGCTCCCCAGGCACACAAGCCACATTTCAAGAGCTTACTAGCCACACATGGCTAGTGGCTACCATATTGGACGTTACTGTCATCACAGAACATTCTCTTGGGAGCACTGCTCTGCTATTGGCACCTTTGTATTTTGCAGAGACATTTCAGACCAGTTATCTCCCGGATCTAAGTGAAAGGCCCATCTGGTAGCCTTAGTGGCAGGCCAGACAGGTTTTGCCCACACATCCTGGCTCTGCCTCTCGTTAAGTTCTGTGACACTTAGCCTCACTGAGACTGGTCTGTAAAATGTGATTGGCTGTTTCTTAGATGTGCAAGGATGTGTGATGGTCAAGGGAGATCATGCTGGTATAGCACTTTGCAGGATGCTGGCACAGCATAATCACTCTGTACCTGGCGGCAGGCTTTACTGTTTTACAGGTGAAAGGTGAGGGTCAAAGAGGCGAAGTGACATGGCCAAGGGCACCGAACTAATAAATGAAGGTCCAGAATGCCAACTCCCATCTCTTATCCTGCCTCTACTGCTCCTTCCAGCCCTAATCTGTGCATGAGAGAAGCTGATACAGAGTGTGCTGAGTAGGAGGTGGCTATCTGCAGGGTGGGCTCGGCCTAGGGCCAGGCAGGTTCGTCCTGGGGCAGAAGAGCTGATGGATGTGAAGTCCGGGGTTTCTTGGCCGGATGCAGGGGACCTGCTAGCCCCATCTTATTTAAAATCTCTCTCAGGCCTTGGAGTTTAGCTACTCCCCACATCCTTTCAAGCTCAAAACTCAGAAAAGTGCTTTGTTTGGGCCACACAGAACCCTGGAGCCTTGAGTGACCCATGAGATGGTTTCAGAGTGAAGCAGTTCTTGGGGCCTTCCAGGAAACACTGGCTCCTCCAGGAAGCCCACCTTGATTTTCTGATGTTTCCTTTCTCCCCCTCAGTTTTGTTCAAATTCCCAGAGCCTTCCCCATGGGAGGGATTGCAGCATGCTTCCTGTAGACCTGAGGTTCTTCCTCTTTTTTCGTGACAGGAACATTTCAGTTAAAGGCTAATGAAAGTAAAGATTGACTTTTTTCTCCATCCCCAGTTCAGAGACCCCTGAATTCCATCCATCAGGCCATAGAGATCATTTCTAGCCTCTTAATCTCCCCTCCTCCAGACTTAGCCCATTGTCTAGTCTTGGGACCCCTTGTGACCCCCAGGGTCTGGAACACAATAGGTGCCTGGCATGTGCCTTTGTGGGTAAAAATAGGCCTTGCAGGTCCCCTCGAAGTACAGACCTGCCCCAGCTGGGGGTAAGCCAGCTGAGACCAGATGCTTCCTGAAGGAGGGGACGACGCAGGTGCTGGAATGCCTCACACGGCCTCCTGCTTCCCAGCAGCTACGTGAAGCTGGGCCTCAGCCTGCAGAGGAAGAAGCCGGTTCCAGGCTGCAGGGCTCAGAGGGGACCTTTGGGCCTGGTTCACAATGGGCGACAGGGCTCCCATGCGGCCTGTTGAAGATGCCATGTGGCTTGCAAAGTCTGGGGCTCTGGTCCTGGCCCGTGGGCTACCAGCAGCATGTTCTTTGCCTCTTTGGCCCCAAATGGGCATGGCCGTGTGCCCCTCATCCCCAGCCATGTTTAGCTGAAGCTGTCCTGCTTGACAAATGGGCCATTTACTTCCTGCGCTGGAGCTGGAGTGGCCGGCCCCCGAAGAGAGACTATAATTAGCAGAGAAGAGTGGATGGGATTGCACGCTAGCATCAACAGTTAATTTTATACTCACATGGAAACATAAACTGATGTCCTTGGAGATGTAAATATCATTTGGAAATCTTGAAGTGCCTGGGAAGGGTATGCCGGCTTCTCCCCGTGCCTACTGCCCCTGGAACCCTTGAACGAGGAGCCCGGATCAGCGTGTGCTGTGTGCCAAGCCGCCTTGGGGACTGCCTGCTGGCCGCTGGGCGGGCTGGACCAGGAGACACGAGCCTGTGACGGCTCAGTACACAGTGGTGCGGGAGTCCAGAGGTTTGGGTCTGCGTTTGCCACAGTAGCTTTCCTATGGCTTTAGTGGTCTGGAAATTTTGCAAGGCTGACTAGCAAGGAAAATGTGATCTTTTGTAACAGGAGGGAGATCAGACCAAAGGAAATTTTGTTTCCTCCCGGCAAGGCTGTTCTGGAGTGTCCCGGGAGCTTATAAAAATAGAAGAAGCCACTGACTGCCTTTACAAAGAGGGCTGGGGTCAATTCTGCTCAGAATGGAGGCCAATGACAGCTTTGGTGTTTTGGAGATGGTTTACAGTACTTTAATCTAAAAGCATAGCCTCAAGCGGGAAGGAGGGAGGGGGACAGGCTAGGGCACTGGGAAGATGTCAGGGCCTGTGTCCATCCTGCCCAAGAAGAGCTTTTTTTTTTTTTTTTTTTACAGCAGGAAACATAGAACTCTCAAAAGTATATGGAATCAATCCTGAAAATATTAAGATGTTATCTTGTTGGTTCAGTGACAACCTGAGAATCGTACTTTCCACCAAGATAGAGGGTAAAGCCCCACCTCTGTTGCCCCCATGGCCTTGCGTATTGGCTGCACTCCTGCCTGGGCTCTGAAGATGTCACCTCTTTGTGGGGTTCTTCTTTAACCGTCATCCCCAGCTCCAGGGTGGAAGGATCTCTGGGCTTCTGTGTCTGGTTCAGGGTTAGGGTTGAGTGAGTGATTGAGTGAGTGATTTCTTGTAATTGCACTAATTCGGAAGGGGAGAATTTGGCTCTCTAAAGCTGCTTGCCCTTGTTCTCAGGGGACCCACAGGGCTTAGGCCAGCCTTGAACAATGATTTCACCATGTTCTGGGTTTTGGAGCATGAACTGACCAAATAACTCTGGTTAATCTTTCTCTATCAAAGGCAGATTTTATTTCCTGTGGTCCCCATTTTCCTATAGAGGGCTGTGTGTGTGTGTGTGTGTGTGTGTGTGTGTGTGTGTGTGTGTGTGTGTGTGTGTGTGTGTGTGTGTGTGTGTGTGTGTATCCTGTCTTATAAATTTAAAAATTTACCCAACTGGGTAATTTGGATGACATCATTTCACTCACGGTTTTCCTGATATGGCCAACTTGTTAATAAGTGGCTCACGGCCAAGTTTGTCAATGCCTTTCACACCTTTTGGCCCATGTGTGTTGGGAAGGCATTCCTTCCAGACCAGGGGAGTGGGTCTCAGTAGTCTCAGATTATCCTTTCAAACTAAGGGGAATGGCACTTAGCTGTGAAATACAGCAGAACCCTGGACCCGAGGGAGATGGCTTCCCAGTAATCCTCTGTTACCCAGTGTTTCTAAGCAAGCTTGGTCTGTTTGACTTTTGGCATCCCCGCCACTTGTCAAAGCTTAGGAGAAGCAGGCACTTCCCTTTACCCAGGACAGTCTTGGTGCTCTTTAGAAGGCAGTCAAGGGGATCTACTTTGAGGGCACATTGTAGCCAATTTAAGGCGGGGGTTAGACCAGGAGTAACTCGAGGAGCCGACACCTCCTCAGTGTTCCGGATGTTGACTCTAGGGTAGCTGTGCTCATGGCACATCTGGCCCACATCTTGTCTGTATTATCCCTCATTTCCTTTACTCAGACCTTTGCTGACAGCACCATGGCTTCCAGCTCCTCTCCCACACTGCCTTCTGCTCTGTGAAGTCCAGTGTATCTGCTCTCGGGAATGTGTGGCCCGGAAAGTCAGAATCCTTGGACGGGAAGGAGGCTGGGTAGACAGCGGCAGACTCAAACCCAAGGGGATCTGTTGGGAAGCCTGGCTTGCATCCATTCGACAGACATTGATTATAAATGCCTGTTGTACTTCCTAAATGTCAGGACTGTTCTGGGTGCTGGCGATGCCCGAAATGGTCGAAAATCCCTCCTAGCATGGAGCTTATGTTCTTGTGGGGAAGACAAACAATTAAAAAATAAAACAAAAAATGTAGTATGTTAAATACTTGCAATTACAAAGGAAAAACATAAAACAGGAAAATGGGATCGGGAGTTTCAAGGAGAGGGATTTTCTACATTTAAACAAGATGACCCCAAAGGCCTCACTGAGCAGGTAACAACTGAGCAAAGATGGGAAGGAGGTGAGGGAGGGAGCCATAGAGCCATATGGAGATCAGGAGGAAGACCATTGCAGGCAGTGGGAACAGCCTGTGCAAAGGCCCTGGGGTGGCACACTTCGTGTGTTTGACCAGCGGTGAGGAGCCCCATGCAGTTAAAGCAGAGTGAGGAAGTGGGGGGAGTGAGAAGTGAGCTCAGACAGGCTGTGTAGGCTGTGATTAGGGTTGTGGCTTTTACTCTTGGCGCACAGAGTACCAGCCTGCCCTGATTAGGTTTCGCCTGTCACTCTGGTGTGGAGAACGGGGTGAAGGGGGCCAGTTAGAACACTATTGCGGATCCCAGTGCAATGTGGCAGTGCAGCCACAGACTCATCTGAGGGTTCGGGGTGATGTCAGCTGATAAGTCTCCCTGAAGATTTAGTATGAGAGTTTTCAGGCTGAGAGCAAAAAAAGGGGTCCCCCAAGGGCTTTTTTTTGCCTGGTTTTTTCTGATGGGTTGTTACAGTGGTCACCTTTCCACCGTTAGGAAAGTTGATGATGAAGAATTCCCCGGAAAAGCTCTCCTGCTCCAACTTTTGGCCTTCCCGATAGTCTTTCTGAAGATAAATTCCGTGTTTATGGTGCTGAGTGAAATGCCCATCTCCCTGAGCAGTTCTGAAATTTCCCTTGGTGACCTGCCTGTGTAATACGCATCCCAGGGGCCCCAGGCTTTCAGACTTACAGTGTTTCCAGTTTCCTTATCTCACAAAAGCCTTGCAAAAACCTGTGGGGTGAGCAGGGCAGAAATGATAAACTTCAGCCATTTTTCAGATGAGAACCCAGACTCATGTGGTCCAATGCCTATCCAACGCCCAGGGTTAGCAAGTGGCACAGCTGGGACTCGAACCCAGGTTCTCTGACCCTCTAGCCAGTGACATTTTCCCTGACTCACCAGTACCTTCTTCTAAAGCAGCATTTCCAAATAGGGTCTGTATTAGTTTGCTAGGGCTGCCGTAACAAAGTGCCACAGACTGGGTGGCTTAAACAACAGAGATTTGTTGTCTTGCAGTTCTGGAGGCCAGAAGTCCAAGATGAAGGTGTGGGCAGAGTTGGTTTTCTCTGAGGCCTCTCTCTTTGGGTTTGTAGATGGCTGTCTTCTCCCTGGGTCTTCACACGGTCTTCTCTCTGTGTGTGTCTGCGTCCTAATCTCCTCTTCTTCTAAGGACAACATTTGTATTGGATCAAGGCCTAGTCATAAGACCTCATTTTAACGTAATTACCTCTTTAAAGCCTCAGTCTCCGAGTACAGTCCCATTCTGAGGTACTGGGGGTTAGGGCTTCAGCATGTGAATTTGGGGGGACACAGTTCAGCCCATAACAGGTTCCCTCACGTCCAGTCCCCTGAGGTGAGCCCCTCTAACGGCTGACACCACAGCCCTCGGACGAGCCCTTTGTAGGAAAATCACACGACTGCCAGTCTTTCTCCTCTCTCACTCCTTGTTTACTTGCTGCAGCTGATCGGGGGCCTGGTCCTGTCAGTGGGGGTCTATGCAGAGGTCGAGAGGCAGAAATACAAAACCCTGGAAAGTGCGTTTCTGGCCCCGGCCATCATCCTCATCCTCCTGGGGGTTGTCATGTTCATCGTGTCCTTCATCGGCGTGCTGGCTTCCCTTCGCGACAACCTGTGCCTTCTCCAAGCGGTGAGTCCGCCCCACGCACCCCTCGGCCGCTGCTGGTGGTGGGGTCCTTGGCGTCCCCAGGAGAGCTGGGGAGAGCACCCCTGGGCCCTTGGGCATCCCAGTTATTCAGTCCTTGCCTCAAACCAGCTCTTTCAGAGGGTTTCCTGGGTCAGCCTGTCTGTGCACGTTGGCCCAAGGGCGCGCAGCCTCCTCCACTTCTGCGTAGAAAGGCTGATTTGAATACTGTTCTTCTTACTTAAACCCTGTGTTGATCTGGACTGTCGGTTGGAGGTGGGAGAAAGCACACTCAAATGAGAGCGAGCAAACCCAAGAAAAGTTGTTGGTGGTGAGTCAGTAGCTCACGTAACCAGCAGGCCCATTACTGGGTCAGGGGTTTAGACGCCGCCCTCGGGCTCTCTCTCTTGCCACCTCCCAGCTGGACGCCCGATGCTGTTCTCAGGCTCTCTTTGCAGTGGTGGCCAGCAGCCTCAGGCCAACAGTCCTTATGGTTCTTGATTCCAGGGAATCTTTCCTGGTAACTCTGGCCAAGGTCCTAGGACTCTGATGGGCCTGCTTGGCCAAGTGCCTGCCCTGGGGTCAGGGGGGTGTCAACCCCCCTACCCCCCTTACTGGCGGGAGATGGATGGCTCCCCAAAGTGGGGGGTGCCGGGCAGGAGGATCTGTTTTCTCTGCATCCACGTGTGTGTTTGACCTCATTGTCCCCTTCACACGGGAAGCCCCTAAAAGCCCCTATGAGGATAGTCTCGGTGCTGCCTGAGCCTGGGAGTTATTGACATCAGTTTGGACAATGCCTGTTTCTGTGATAAAGGGGGGTGTATCCTCTAAGCCTCAGGCATCCCCTCGCCCACCCTGGGGGTCTAGGAAGCCACTGTGGAGAGCCTCTGCAGGCAGAGCTGGAAATGCTGCCCAGCCTGTCCCCTCTGGGTCAGCCAGAGCGAGGACCAGCTCTGCTTGTGGTGGGGCGTGGGTGGAGGGGATCGCGTTTCTCCACCTAGACCCTGCTGAGGACCCCGGGGACAAACCTTGATAACAGTCTGGCTGGGACAGCTAAGTCACTCTTCCTGACCACTAGCTCCAGCGACAGGCTTTCCCGGGAATGTCTGTCCACGTCCTGTGTCCTCACAGGAGGAAGGGGCGAAAGGCCCAGGAGCCGATACGAGCTCCGAGAGAGATGATTCTCCTTATTGCGCTTGACCTCGGAGCAGATGGCACTTCTCCTTCCCCTTCTAGGTGAATCTCTGAATTTTGTTTTCCAGTTTATGTACATCCTTGGGATTTGCCTCATAATCGAGCTCATTGGTGGCGTGGTGGCCTTGATCTTCCGGAACCAGGTGGGCCTCTGGCGCGTTTATTAGCCATGTGTATGCTAGTCACCCACTGTGTGTGTGCCCAGGGCTGCAAACTGGGGGTGCAGCAGAGAGCTGGGCAGATAATCCCTCGTGGAACATCCATTGGGCTGGGGCGACGGGCACTGAACAGGTAAACCGGAGAACAAGAAAACAAAACAGGCTGATAGCAGAGTGCCTGGGGTGGAGGCAGGGAGGATGCTGCTGAAAAGGAGCCAACCAGCTAAGGCTCAGAGGGAACAGAGGTCCAGGCGGAGGGAGCCACTGAGGCAGAGGGGAGCTTGGCGGGTCTGTGCGCAGTGTGGAGGCCACTTGGCTGAAACAGGTGAGTGATAGGGACGGGGTAGAAGGTGAAGTTGGAAGGGCTGGCCAGGGCAGATCAGGTAGGGTCTTGGATTTTTTTTTTAAAGGCAGTAGGAAGCCTTTGGAGAGTTTTATGCTGGGAAGTGATGTGATCTGATTCACATTTTACTTGCTGCTGAATGGAGAGTGGACAGTAGGGAGACCAGCTGGGTGGACCTTAACCACAGGCATGTCTACACCCTTGGAATCCAGGGGTCTTCTTCCTGTTTTATGATGGAAGGGGAGATTCCCATCATATTGATGGAGTCATTGAGGCACAGAGAGGTTAAGAAGCCCTCCTAAGAGCGCACAGGAAGATGGAGGCAGCTCAGGGATGCTTTCCAATCTTTTTTTCAGTTTTTTTTTTCTCCCCTGCCCCAGCTTTATGGGGAATAATTGACAAATAAAATTGTGATGTATTTAAACTGTACAGTGTGATGATTTGATATATGTATACGTTGTGAAAGGATTACCACAATCAAGTTAATTAATACATCCATCACCTCAAATAGTTAACTTTTTTTTTTTTTTTTTTTGGTGAGAATACTTAAGATCTGTTCCCTTAGCAAATTTCAAATGTATAATACAGTATTATTAACTATAGTCAGCATGCTGTACATTAGATCCTCAGAGCTTATTCATCTTATAACTGGAAGTTTGTACCGTTGACCTACATCTCCGTATTTCGCCCACCTCCTATCCTCTGGCAACCACTTTTCTACTCGCTGGTTCTATGAGTTTGACTTTTTTTTTTTTTTTTAGACTCCACATATAAGTCACTCCATATAGTGTTTGTCTTTCTCTGTCTGACTTATTTCACCTAGTATAACACCCTCAAGGTTCACCCATGTTGCCACAAGTGGCAGGTTTTCCTTCTTTTTTATGGCTGAATAATATTCCATTATATATACATTTTATATATATATATATATATATACACACACACACACACAATGGAGAATATATGTATATCTATATATCTACATATCTGTATCTCTCTCTATATATGTATATATCTCACATCTTTATCCATTCATCTGGCAACAGACACTTAGGTTGTTTCCATATCTTGGCAATTGTGAATCATACTTCAATGAACATGAGAGTTCTTTTCCTGGCAGATAACTCTTTGAGATAGTAATTTCATTTCCTTTGGATATATACCTGCAAGTGGGATTGTACCACATATGGTAGTTCTATTTTTAATTTTTTGAGGAATCATCATACTGTTTTCCATAATGATTGTACCAATTTACACTCCCATCAACAGTGTACAAAGGTTCCCTTTTCTCCTCACCAACATTTGTCTCGTTTTTTGATAATAGACATTCCAACAGGAGTGAGATAATATCTCATTGTGGTTTCAGTTTGCATTTCCCTGATGTTTAGTGATGTTGAGCATCTTTTCATATACCTGTTGGCCATTTGTATGTCTTCTCTGGAAAAATATCTATTCAGGTTCTCTGCCTGGTTTTTACTCAGATTACAGTTGACCCTTGAACAACATGGGTTTGAAATGTGTATGTCCACTTATACACAGATTTTTTTCAATAAATATAGTACCCGTATTTCATTTTACAGATCTTTAACTAACTGTGAGGAAAAGTTTATGTTCGGTTAGAGATCACAATATGTGGAGTCAAAAGAACTAGTGTTTGAGTCCTGATTCTGTTTAAGCTGTTTTAGCTTCCTGCCCTTGGGTGAGTTATTTATCATTTCCTTTGTTTTTGAGGCAGAAATAGCAGTATGCAGATTTTCAACTGTGTTGGGTGTTGGCATCCCTAATCTCTGCAATGTTCAACTGTATTTGTTTTTTTTGCTATTCAGTTGTAAGGGTTCCTTGTATATTTTGAATATTAACCTCTTATCAGATATATGGTTTACAAATATTTTCATAGTTTGCCTTTTTACTTTTTTGATTATTTTGCCGTGCAGAAACTTTTTTGTTTGATGTAGTCCCACTTATTTATTTTTGCTATAGGCGACATTGCCTATATGTTTGATGTCAGATCCAAAAAATCACT
Source organism: Eschrichtius robustus (assembly GCF_028021215.1). Taxonomy (NCBI): domain Eukaryota; kingdom Metazoa; phylum Chordata; class Mammalia; order Artiodactyla; family Eschrichtiidae; genus Eschrichtius; species Eschrichtius robustus. The sequence continues at coordinate 74,816,558 of NC_090830.1, forward strand.
GCTAAGACCAATGTCAAGGAGTTTTTCCCTATATTTTCTTCTAGGAGTTCCACAATTTCAGGTCTTATATTTAAGTCTTTCATTCGTTTTGAGTTGATCTATGTCTATGGTATAAGATAAGGGTCTAATTTCATTCTTTAGCATGTGGATTTCCAGTTTTCTCAACACCATTTATTAAAGAGATTGTCCTTTCCCTGTTGTATATTCTTGGCATCTTTGCTGGAAATTAGTTGACCATATATGTGTGGGTTTATTTCCAGGCTCTCTATTCTGTTCCATTGACCTATGTGTCTATTTTTATGTCAGCACCATACTGTTTTGGTAACTATAGCTTTGCAATATTGAAATCATGAAGAGTGATGCCTCCAGCTTTGTTCTTCTTGCTCAAGATTGCTTTGGCTATTGGGGGTTTGTTGTGGGTCCATATGAATTTGAGGATTTTTTTTCTATTTCTGTGAAAGATGCCATCTGAATTTTGATAGGGATTGCATTGAATCTGTAGATTGCCTTGTCCCATTGGTTGTCTTTCCAATCTAGTTTTGCTACCTGTTCCTCCCTTTTTCTCTTTTCTACTTTTCAGACCATCTGCTCTGGGCTGGCAGTTCCAGGGTATTGGTTCATTTTTCAGCAGCCTTGAGGGGAGAGAGATGTTTATTCCATTTGCGAATGGAGATGCTTTTTTGTGCAGTCAGCAGGGCTCCTGGCCAGCCCACAGCTTTCCAGAGTTATGAGTGCTTTACTGACTGGAGCCCAGGTCCAGGCCAGGGTTAGCAGCGTCAGTGGTTTAATAAACAATCCCCTAAGTGAACAGCAGTTCTGGTTTCCCAGGTGCTTTCACAAAGGCGGATGACTTATGTTCCAGTGCCGGGTAGGTCAACAGGGGCTGTGACACCACTCCTTGCCAGGGAGAGAACTGAGCTAAGACGAAACCTCCAGGGACCCTTAGTCCTTACAGCAGAGGATACTGTGGGCCTGAGGTCAGGGGTGAGAGTTTCCATTATCCCCAAACCCTGAGGGCACCACGGGGTGAAGTGTGTTCCTTCCCCTTGGATGGGTTGTCCCCTTCATGGGGCCCTGTCAGGGGAAGGTCTCAGTGTGCAACCCAGGAAGGACCTTCACCTTCAGGGCTCCCAGCTCTTTGGAGGCTCAGGATGGGCTGTGCTGTCATATGATACATAATTCAAAAAATTTAAAAATGAGATACTAAACTAAGTGCAGTAAGATCTCCACAATGAAAAAAATAGGCCTGGAAAAATCTGGAAGGAAATAGAAATATTAACATATTAATTCATATCTCCTCTGGGGGATGGGACTCTTTTTTTCCCTAGCTCCCAAATTTTCTTTTTCTTTTTCTATAATCAAGGGGGAAAATACCATATAAAGAAAAATAATGTCCCTGCCAACTGTAATGCCATGCGATTTTGTAAAACGAGAAATGGGCCAATGGTGAGGATAGGGAAGGAGCAGCCTGGCTGTTGATGGTGGCAGAAAGGGGCAGCGTGCGATGGAGGAAGATGTGAGGCACAGTCAAGGCCAGGTTCCAGGAGGAGGTGAGTTCCCAGCTCCAGTTTTTCTTCACCAAGAGGAGAAGACAGATTTCTCTGAATCACAGTGTAACAAGTTCAGTCTCCAGCCCTTCAGGCTACCTCTTAACTCTAAGAATCCACTTGTGGTGACACATGAGGACAAGTCATCAGGCTAATAACTTCACACAGGGTTCTCAGGAAGGTGCACAGACCATGGCCACTGCCAGGCAGCGAAAGATAAACAGACACCCGAGTGTAAGGAAGAAACTCTCCACCAACCGCTGCCCCTGGGTGAGGTTTCTGCTGCCAGGCATGACCCAGTAGTTGGACTGAAGCAGCTTTTCTGCTTGTGCAGGGTCGAGTGGCTGTGCGTTGGAGAGCTGGGTGCAGAGCTGGTGGCCCCAAGGGCCTGGGCATTAGAAGCAGGAGAAGTGCAGCACCTTGAACCCAGTGGGGGGCGGAGAACCTGAATGACCGCCACAGCTGTCTGGGTCTCACCGCTCTTGACCTGCCATCACCCCAGCTTGTCCCGAGCCTCTCTGGAGGGTGTTGGGGGTTTTGGAGGTGGGCAGCTCCTGCCTGTGTGTTCCCAGCCAGGCAGGGCTGAGCAGGGACAGCCAGAGGGCACTGGGCTGTAGCTGGTACGTCTTTACCCATCCCCGACCTCCTTCGCTCTACCACCAGGTCAGGGGAGCGACCACTTTCCTGGCCTTGATCAGAGGGTGCTGTGGTCACACCCAACACCAGGCCATGGAATGATGGGCAGCACCCAGCCTGTTTATCATGGCACTGCCACTAGCAGGCTCTGGGTGTGACCATGAGGTCAGGGCAGGGAGAAAGGAGATAGCATGGCCTGCTTGGCTGAGCACCTGAGCATATATATATCCTTCCCACCCAGAAGAAAGTAGAGAAAGTTCTGCACTGATGTGGACACATTCCCACAGCTGGTGCCTCCCACTGTGGGAGTGAGAGCTGGAGCCCCAAACACCTGGGAGACCAAAGCATAACCCTCCCCCACCATGGGGATTAATCCTGTGACCTCCAGCCGGGTATTCCAGAGAACCTTGCAGAGTTTGCACCTCTTTCTTTCTCACTCCCTGGGTTCCTCTCAACCCTTGGTTGTCTGATGGGGCCCATCTCAGGGCTGGAGCAGAGGCTGGGGTCTGGAGGCAACGAGGATGAATCCCCACCTTCTGGGGGTACTGAGGGGAGCCCAGAGATGCTGGCTCAGCCCAGGCACTAAGGGAGGAGGGAAGTCCTAGGCTGAGCACCCGCCTCTGCGTTATGAGAGCTGAGCTGCCAGCTATTGGGCCTCCCCAGCATGGGCCTCAGAAGCTGACATGAAGCGATGGAAGCCGGCTGGCAGCCTGTAGGAAACTAGGACAGCCCCGTCCCCAGAGGCCTGGTGGGAGGCTCCGGCTGCCAGCCCTTCCACTCTTGCCTTTCTGCTCCTCGGCCTCCCGTCCTGGGGGAGCTGCTGCCCCACGCCCCCCACCCCTCCAGTTCCTCATTTACTTAGGCTAAAAAAAAAAGGCTTTATTGATATTTAATTCACATGCCATACAATTCACTCATTTAAAGTGTACATTCAGATATGTGCAACCATCACCTCTGTCGATTTTAGAACATTTTCATGACCTCCAGAAGAAATCTGACATCCCTTAGCTATTCTCCTCATTCATTTAAAAACTCTCCAAGTGCCTCCACTGAGAGCAGTGATGCAGAGGCTTCAGATATCTTTAAAACTAGATTAAAAGAAAGAACTAGAAAGGGCAGTTCTTTGTAGCTTGAGTCTGGTAGGTTGAACAATGTGCTCTGAAAATCCCATGGCCTTTGATGTTTGCTTACTCTTTGCTTAATTTAGCCCGGGCCACGTGCCTCTGAGGCCATGCCAGCCATTTGTGAAAGGTGGTTTTCTAGTCCTCATTGGCGCTGCCCCTGCTGTGTGACCTGGTTTAGAGCAGGGTGGGGCTGGCACTGGGTGCGTTTGGCCTCTGGATGCAGCAGAGGAAGCCAGAATTCTCTTTTCCCTTCCACGCTCCCACAGGGCACGTCCTCTGAGTGGCTCCCCCAGTCCCTCAGAACGTCGTGGGATATAGCACCGTGCTTTACAGTTAATTAGAGTGAATTAATGACCTGCACGACCTCCACCCCCACAGGAACCACCCAAGCATTCTACACGTCTCCCTGGCGCGGGCACGCACACGCACACGCACGGTGCCGAAGGCAGTGCACACGTGTGAGAACCAGCACAACCCAAAGAGCTCTCTGGTGGGAACTGGGGGCAGCTGCCGCCCGTGGAGCCTGGGGCCATCTGTTCCTCCTGTCCATCCCGAGAGGCCTCCAGCGGGGCCTCCCTTCCCCACAGGGCCCCGGTTCAGCTAGCCAGATGGAAGGCCTGATTTGCACAATGAGGGCTCTTTTGGAGTCCGTGCCTTTGGAAAATGCTCAGAGACTGAGGTGGTTTGGGGAGAGAGGTCAGGGCTGCTCACCAAAGAGGGAGGGAGAGCCTTTCCCCTTTGGACCACTGAGCGTCCCCTCTGCCGCCTGTCTTCCTGCCTGCCCTGGGCCTCCTGCCCTCATCCCACCCTGTTTCCTAACAGCATGTGACCCAGTGGGAGGGCTGAGGGGTGAGCCGCTGGAGGGGCTGGGAGGTGGCCAGTGGGCTGGGGTAGGTGGACCTGGACGGTCTGCAGTGCCTTGAGAGTGGAAGGAAGCCACCCCGCCTCCCATGAGTGTGGCCCTAGACATGTCCCTGACCTTGGACATCAGCCCCTGCACCTCAGTTCAGCCAAGGGCCCCTTACACCATGCCATTTAATGCTGCGAGCTCATTCCTTTGCCCTACCCTGGGTGACAGACTGATCCTGCCTGGTGTCCTGTTTTCTTCGACACCCCCAACCATGCTCCAGCTGGCTGGCCTGTCCCTTCGTCACCCAGAGGAGCAGGTACCCAAGGTCGGAAAGGCTGCAGGACCTGGGGGCCTCTGGGAAGGGTGGCCTGAGGCCAGGCAGCTTCCTGCTCTGCCCAGGTCGAGTGGCCAGCAAGCAGCTCTTCCACTGAGCCCCTGCCCTGGGATCCAGTGCCAGACCTGGGCAGGGCTGAGGGCTGGTGACTGCAGAGCCAGCATGGGAAGGGGGCTGGCCCTGTGCCTCCCGAGGCCTGCAGCTCCCAGGTCTTCTCCTGAGCGGCTGATTATCATCAGCAGAGGGTTTTCCTTCTGGCCACAGAGATAGGTTTCCCTGAGCCAGTCTCCTTTGTCACCCTGGCTTTGAGGCAGTGTGTGAATTTCAGGAAGAAGGTGGCTGTCACATCCTTCATTCCTCTCTTTTTGATACTGGAGATGGTTTGGGGAGATGGCCGCAATCTGAACCTTGGGTTCTTATCTTGGCTTCTATTTTTTTTTTTTTTTTCTGTTTTCCATATTAACTTTAATAACTGGTAACACATGATCTTTTATGAGTCTAAGATTGTTAATATTGTTTCTCATTTTACAGAGGAGTTACCTTGGATAACCTATCCCCACACAGAGTTTTTGTTTTTGTTTTTAATTTTTATTGGAGTATATAGTTGATTTACAATGTTGTGTTAGTTTCTGGTGTAAAGCAAAGTGAATCAGTTATACATAAACTTATCTTGGCTTCTTAAAGTGTATCAGGCCGGGAGTTGACGCTTTGGTTCCAGCATCTCTCTGCCAGTGATCAGCAGGGTGACCTTGGACACGTCACATCACCTCTTTGGGCTGCAGGGTGTTTGTGAGGGGCCCCAGGCTAGGGCCTAGCTCTTGGACAAGACTTAGGGCCTTAATTTCTTCTGGGATCAGCCATTTTCCACTGATGACGTAATGGGTATGAAGTGGTACCATAGGGTATGTGTCTCCTGGAAAAAGAAGGACCTATCATAATAACAGCAGGACTTACTATGTGCCTGGCATCCTGCTGAGCACTTTTGTAGATTTAGTTTATTTGAATCTCCAACCCCTCCCAGGCAGAGGATTCTCCCCCACCCCCAGCCCCCATTCTGTAGAGGAAGAAATGGAGGCCCGGAAGTTGAATGAAGTGCCTGAGGCCTGCGTGGCTGCAGGGAGTGTTCTTGACCATGAGGCTTGACAGCCCCTCGCAGCCTAGTGTTTGAGCTTCAGAGCTCGAAGGTGTCTTAAACATAGGCCTGCGGGGTTGGTTCACAAGTGGGAAACTGAGGCCCAGAGAGGAGGAGTAGCTGTGATGGGGCCTGCAGTCCCAGGCTGGGGCCTGGAACCCAGGGCCCTGTTGTCCCCGTGTACCCTGAGGGCGCCTCCCCTGGGAATCGTCCGGCTCCAGAGCTGAGAATGCACCCTTTGTGCCAGCACAATCTCTGATGATACACGGGCCTCCCTGCTCTGAAAGCCCTGATTGTCGCTGCGAGTGTGGAGCTGGGCTGCCCACGCTCCCGCCCCATCCCTTCCTGCTGTGGGGCCTTTTGTGCTCCTGGATCCCAGTACAACAGCCGGGCTGTTGATCCAGAAGGCCCAGTGTGACTGGGAGAGGGCGGCCTGCCAGCGCCCTTCCCGGTGGGGATTGTCCCAGCCCGAGAGGGAGGTGGGCCCTGTCATCTCCCTGCAGTGACAGAGAGGGGCCTGGAGGAGAGTCAGGAGACCTGGTTTCCAGTCCTGGCCGGGCCCCTAACCAGAGTTGAGACCTGCTCGGTGATCTGGGGAGAATCAAGCTCCCTCTCTGGGCCTCCTAATCTGTAAAACAAGAGCTTGGATAGGAGAGAAGAGTGGAGAGGAGGCCTGGAGGGCAAAGGGAAGGTTCCAGCACAGGCCTGTCTTTGGCAGTAGAAGGAGCACCAGGCCAGGAACTTGGGCAGCTGAGTCCCAGCCCTGGCCTGGGTGGGTTGTTTGATCTGTAAAGGAATGGGGTGCACCATTCCTGCATCCGATGGGCACTGGGGGCATGGAAGGGGTGCTTTGTGCAGGTAGGGGCAGGGGCCAGCTGGGCATGTGGGCACTCTGGTTCAATCCCAACTTTTGGGAAATCTCGGGTGGGACTCTGGGGATGTGTGCTCTTCTTCCTTTGTAATTTCTCTGTCTAAATAGACCATCGACTTTCTGAATGACAACATTCGAAGAGGAATCGAGAACTACTATGACGATCTGGACTTCAAAAACATCATGGACTTTGTTCAGAAGGAGGTGAGCCAGGCGCTTTGGGTCAGACCTCTGCCTCCCATGCCCTTTGTCCCCTACTGGGGACCCTGCTCGAGAGGGTGGGGGTGAGGGTCACATGGCTTATCCATTCCCAAAGCAGGTGGCTGGCCAAGTTGGGAGGCAAGGGTGGGCCATGGACGGCCGCCAAGGGTAGGGATGCCAGGGCCTGACCTTCTCAACCAGCTCTCTACCCGTGTGCTTCGCCCACAATATACTTGCCCTACCTGTTCCTCTCCAGGTACACGGACCCTCCCCTCCTGGAAAAAAAAAAAGAACAAGGTCAGGGGTAGCTACAAGCGACCTGGCAGTGTCTCAGGGTGCACCTCTCCAGTGGGTAAAGATCCTCCTTCTTTGAGGTGGGAGTGACCTCCAAGCCACCCAGTCCAAAGTTCCCTCTGCCAAGACCCTTTAGTGACGGAGAGCTCACTGCCTTGCCAAGTCAAGGACAGCCCCGACGGGGAGAGAGCTCTTCCCCGATTCCATTTCCCCCTGCAGGGGGGAACAGAACAAGACTTCTCCTTTTCCTCGATGACACTTCTTTGAATGTGATGATTGTCATTTGGGGATGTCATCCCTCTTCCCAAGGTCCACCCAAATCTGTGGGTGTAATAATAATAGCAGTTGCAGGGCAAGCTGCTGCCCTCGGGGGCTTCTACACATCAATCTCACTGAGTCCTGAGCCTCAGCTTCCTCATCTGCCTCAAGGGGATACTAATGGTCCCTTCCTCTTGGCGTCATTGTGAGATTGCCTTGACCTGTTTCAGAGGTGCTTAGAGCAGTGCCAGGCAAGTGATGAGACTCAAGTCAGTGTCAGCTGCAGTGATCGTCATCCTCACGTCCTACTAGGTGAGGACAAGCAGAGTTTGAGGGCCGAGGGCCCACTCAGCCCTGGCAGCGCTTCTTTGGACATGACCTTGGGGGCGTCAGCTGGCCTGATCCCCGTGCTAGCCCTCAGTGGGGACCAACATCTCACCGCACCCAGGGCCACCCGTAGTGGCCACACCCTTGGCTCAGGCCTTCGATGTAGTCACAACGGGTGCAGCCTCTGGGAGGCCCTTCTTTGCCAGGGATGTGCCTGGCAGCTCTGGCCATCAAGTGGAGCAAAATGCTTTTATTGGAACCAATCTTCAGCTGGCTTGCAATTTTCATTTCTTCCAGGGTGGAATGGCGGGATGACTCATGCTCATTGGGCACCCTGCTTGGTGCTGAATGCCTCATGCATGGCTTCCCTTTGTAATTCTCAGCTCAGCTGTGCAAAGCTGGCATTGCTTTTCCTGCTTTACAGTTGAGGGTCTGAGGCCCAGAGAGGCTCATTGACTTGCCCAAAGTCACACAGCATGGAGTGGTAGTGTGAGGATTTGGACTCTGGCCTGTCTGATGGCAAAGCAAATGCCCTTTGCACTGTACCCCAAAGAGGCACTTCCAGATCCCTCAAACTGATAACCTAAAAATCTCTATGAGGACTCTGAAAGGGTATCTGCTTTGTGTTTTTACTAAGACCTTGGACCATATCACTCCCCTGGTTAAACCCTGCAGTGACTTTCCATCACTCAGAATATCATGCCAGCTCCCTGCTTGTTCTGGCTGACAAGGCTTTCATGGTCTGGCCTCATGTCCTCCATTCTTGCTGGCTCTGCTCCAGACATGCCTGCTGCTGAAATATAACTACCTCGTCTCTGCATGGGGACTTTGCATGTCTTGACTGGCTTTTTCCTGTTGTTCACGTTTCAGATTAAATGACATCTCCTCAGGCCTTTCCCGAGCTCCCTGCTCCTTCCCCTGTTTGCCGTATCCCCGGTACCCAGCACTACCTCACTGCCCTTTTCACAACGGTGATTCCTCTCTGTCTCCCTCTGCAGATGTGTCCCATATGGGCAGGGCTGTGGCGCTTTTGCTCCCCCTTGTCTCTCTGGCACACAGAACAATGCCCGGCACACACCAGCATCTCAGTGGAGTAACTGCTTCCCCCAGGCGTTGGCATCTGTATAGGGGGAGATGCAGGGAGGGGCTAAGCTAAGGGGAAAATGATGCCAGCTGTGCCATCGCTTCAGTCCTGAGCCCAGGCCAGGGTGTGAGGTGTGTGCCCCTTTGCTAAGGGCAGGACAGGCAGAGCTGGGGCAGGTGAGGAGAAGGTCAGTGTGGTTCAGGGACCCCTGGGTTGTGGGGCTTCCCTAGAATCCTAGTCTCTGGGACCTTAAAGGCCAGCTCCTCGGGTTGAGCGCCTGCCCTGGGGATGTGAAGATGGAGTCTGGTTGTCAAGGAAGGATGTTCCCTCCAGTGTTTAGTCACCACCCCGCTATCCCACCAAAAGGCTACCCAGCCTTGGCTTTGCATGCCTCTCCAGTGACGGGGTGCTCAGTACCTACTGGGCAGCCATGCCGCTTTTGGCGAGCTCTGACCCAACAACGGATGCCTCATTTGCTCCCTGTAGCTCCCCCTACCAGGGTGACCCCCATCATAAATCACATCGTCCATCCCCTGGCAGGGCCCCTCCCTGCCGTCTGCCTGGGGCCCCGGCGGTGATGGCAGCTCTCTTCCCCGCTTGCTTCCTCCCTCAGTTTAAGTGCTGTGGCGGAGAAGACTACCGAGATTGGAGCAAAAACCAGTACCACGACTGCAATGCCCCCGGACCCCTGGCCTGCGGGGTGCCCTACACCTGCTGCTTCAGAAACACGGTACCCACTGCTCCTGGGGGTTCCCGGCTGGTCAAACGCTTCTCTCACCTTTCAGGACAGGGGTGGTGGGGATGGTTGGGTGCGGCAGGCAGGAGGTGGTGGTCATTGTCGAGGCTTCCTGAGCCTCGAGGGCTACTAAAGGGGGTGAATCTGAGAGGGGGGGCGGGGAAGTCTTGTCTTATTAGTAGCGGTCGTTAACATCTACTGAGCACTTACCATGTGCTGGCCTTTTCTAGGTTCTTTAGTTGTATTAACTCATTTAGTCTTTTCAACAACCCGGTGAGGTAGGTACCGTTATTTCACCCACTGTACAGATGAGAAAATTGAGGAACCAAAAGGTTAGGTGCTTTGCCCAAGGTTGATGGGGCTGGGATGAAATTCAGGCAGCCATCGTCAGAGCTGCACCCTGGACTCCTGTGCAAGCCAGGCGAGGAGTAGGAGAGGGTCCAGGCCGGGGGGCTTAGCAGGGAGGCCGGCTTGACAGCTGTAGCGAGAGGACCAGAGCAGGGCCTGAACTTTGGGCACTGCTGGTGGACTTTGGGCTTGACGTCCTGGTGACCATCAGCAACAGGGCATTTGGAAGGGGTCTGGTGATGTAATCGTCAGCCTCCGCCTCTCCCCAGTGGGATCCTCGCAGCTCTATTGCCTCCTTGGCCACTTGGGAGGCTGCCCTGTGCTGTCACTGCTAATAAATGAGAGGCTTGGTCAATCCTCTGTTTGACTAATGTGTCCAAAAACTGCATGGTTTCTGGGTTGGAATGAGGCAGAGAGCTTTGCAATTACACCCTGAAGAGTCATGGAAAATTTCTCTTCTGATGCTCCACCATTCTGTGCCCACTTCCAGATTCTGTAAACCGAGCAGCTGCTGGTAGGGGTGGGGGCCTCACCCAGTGAGTCAGGGAGCCAGTGCCAAGTGCGTTAGCCCTAAAAAGGCTGGGCCAGGAGGGGAGGCTTGGTTTGGAAATTGTAGCTGCCATTTTAGGGTAGCTTGCTGTGCAAGCGGAGTGCTGGGGAAGAGCCCGGGTTTTTTAGGGAGGCCTACGGGGGGTGACCCTGAACTTCATCACCCAAGGCAGTGGCACCTGAAGGTCCAGGCTGAGATGTGGAAGCCCAACTCGTATTCATTCATTCATTCAACAAGTATTTATTGAGGACCTGCCAGATGTGGTTCTACATTCTGAGGATACAGAAAACACACAGAGAACTTTTGCCTGCATGGAGCTGACATTCTTTCTAGTGGGTAAAACTGACAAGCAAAATAAATAAGTAAAAGAGATAGTATGCTAGAAGATGATAAATGCTAAGGAGAAAAATAAAGCAGGGGCATGGAGGATTGCAATTTTAGATACTGAGAAGGTAGGTTCTCAGTAAAACTCTGAAGGAAGTGAGGGAGTGAGCCATGTGTATCTGGGGATGGGGATTCCTGGCAGAACAGCAAGTGCAAAGGCCCTGAGGTGGGAGTTGCCCTGGTGAGTTTGAGAAACAGTGCAGAGACCAGTGTGGCTGGAGCAGAGTGAGTGTGGGGGAAGAGAGTGGCAGACAAAGTCAGGGAGGTCATGGGTGCCCTGATGGCCATGGTCAGGACTTAGGTTCCCTTGAATGACAAGCAGTCAAGTGACAGGGCTTTAGTAGCTGAGTAGCAGATCTTACTTAGGCTTTACCAGGACCACCCTCCTGTCTGCTGTGGGAGCAGAGGTGACGTGGGGAGTCTGGTTAGGGGCTAGTGCAGTGGTCCAGGTGTCACAGCTAAGGCTGTCCGGGAAGTGGGCTCTGACATGCTGGTTAGTGCGCAGGAGGCTTAGTAGGAGGTGCGCTCAGGACTGACACCTGTAAGGGATGTGACGGAAGCTGGGCTGGGCAGAGGGAGAGGCTGAGCAATGATGCAGGCTCAATGGGGGCCTCAGCTGCCTCTCCGGGAATGTCCTGGGATGATCCTTCAGAGTTGTCCCATACTGGGGCAAGGGGAACAGGTCTTCGTACCTCCACATGCACCAGGCATTACATGAGGAGTGTCCCACCCGGAAGGGACTTACTGGCTTGTTCAGCAGAGAAACAGAACAAGTAGGATGTGTGTGTGTGTGTAAAGAGATTTATTATAGGAAACTGACTCACAGAATTATGGAGGCAGGCAAGTCCCAAGATCTGCAGGGTGAGTCGGCAAGCGAGAGCCAATGGTTTAGTTCCAGTCTGAGTGCACAGGCCTGAGAACCAGGAGAGCTGATGGTGTAGTTCCTGTTTTAAGGCTGGCAGGCTCAAGGCCCAGGAAGACCCAATGTTTCGGTTCAGGTCTGAAGTCAGGCAGGAAGAGTTCTCCCTTACTCGGGGGAAGGGCAGCCCTTTTGTTCTATTCAGGCCATTGACTGGTTGGATGAGGCCCACCCACGTTAGGGAGGGCAATCTGCTTTACTCAGGCTACTGATTTAAATGTTAATCTCATTAAAAAGCCACCCAGAATTAATGTTTGCATAGATATCTAGGTGCGTCACCCCAGGGCCTAGAGAAGAGTTCTGGGCTCTAGGGTTAGGGAGGCCTCTGCTGCTGCATGTCTGTTCCCTGAGGGCAGGAGCTGTGGTTCTACCTCCAGGGCTGGAAGCACACTGAAGAGTAAGTTTATTCTTGTCACCTTCTTACATACCATATAGTTTACTTATTTATTATGTTCATTGTCCATCTCCCTCCCTAGAATAAAAGTTCCATGAAGGCAAGGACCCTTTTTTGTTCTTCTATATTCCCAACGCCTAGAACAGAGAATGGTACATAATGAGCGCTCAGTATTTGTTCAGTAATGACTGAATGAATGAACAAATGGGGTAGGAAGCACCTGCTCCCATCATGCCCTCGAGCACTTGCTCCCCAGGCCTGACCTTCTCCCTGGGGGTCATGTTCTTGGCCTGGAGGGGCCACGAATGCCAACCGACATGAAGTGGATGCTCGGTGTTTTGGGGTCTGAGGGCGCCTGGGGGACAGTCTAGACTGAGGGAGGTTATTTTGCCCACACATCAGGCCCTGACATTTAGACTGATCTAGATGACGTCTGAGGTTCAACCCACTCTTTTGGAAAGAGTAGACAACCCTCCTTGCCTTCCAGGGGCTGGGATCGTGTCCAAAGTCACTCCAGCCACCTTGTCTGTGTTCTGCCATGTGCCCAGCCCTGGGATAAGCCCTTTATGTGTATATCTCACTTTATATTCAAAACAGCCCCGTGGGGTACATTCTCAGATCACCATTGCTTTATGAAAGAGACCAGGGAAGCTATTCATTCATTCATTCATTCATTCATTCATTCAACAAATCCTTACTGAGTGCCTGCATGTGCCAGTCCCTCAGCAGCCCACCTAAGGTTGGTCACAGAGCTCCTAAGTGGCAGAGCAGGACCTGGACCAGGTAACGTGATGCCAGAGACCACACTGGCCACTCTGCTGTCCTGCATTACTGCTGGAACCTGTGGCACCCTGGTCCCACGGCAGCTTTCACTTAGATGTGAAGGGATGGGACCGGGACATCGAGCTTTCTCTCACCTTCTAGAAAATAGAGGAAACTACACAAGGGCTCAGGCAGTGATGGGAAGTGCCCCTGCCAGTCCTGTGATATAGGTCTGCTGGGAAGAGATTTGATGGGTCTAGGGCCGACCACAGCTTCCCCTGCACCTAGATGAGTCAGCCGCTGGGAGTTCCTGAGAGCAGCTCTCTTCCCAGGAAGGAGGCTGGGCGGCCCTTCCACTGGTGGGTGGCTGTCTGCAGGAGCAGGGAAGTGTGGTCAGAGGCCTGGCTTTGCCCTCAGGTGAACCCCAGCTGGCCGGGGCCCTGGCCGTGGTCTGGGATTTTCTTTCATAAGAGCCAGCGTAGTGGGAGTGGCCCAGCCCTGACCTCAGACAACGCATAATCATATCAGCAAAGCTTGAGCTCCGGGGCGGCTGCAGTGGGGGAGCCTGGGGCAGTGCCCTTTCCTCTGGGTTCCTAGGCTGCCGCGGGTGGGGCAGTGAGCCTCCCACCGAAGCGCCGCGGAACTGGCCTCCCCGCCTGTCCTCCCTGTGCATTTCTTGGAGGCGGGAGGTTAAGATGCAGACTTGAGCCAGGCTGCCGGGCTGGGAATCTCAGCTCCATCCATACTGGACAGTGCAACTCTCTGCGCACTATAAAATGGGGGTCGGGGGAATACATGTCTTCTACAGTAAACACTATGTAAGTGTTAGCTAATACACATTTCTGTTTCAGACAGAAGTTGTCAACACCATGTGTGGCTACAGAACTATTGACAAGGAGGTAACGTCTTTGAAATCTCTTTCCTCCAGAAAGGTTGCCCTTCTTGTCCCATCTCCAGGGTGATCAGAGGGGCTACCAGGGGTGAGGCTCCTCGCTGCTGAGATTTCCCAACATTCCTGGCTGTGAAAAGGAGCCAGGGAGTGCCCAGGTTTTCTGCCCTACCCAGAATAGGAGGACTCGGGGAGCCAAGAATCCCCCCAGGCTGGGAAAGGCTGGCTGCCAGGGTGTGCCGAGCACCTAAAGTGTGAGGCCACCGAGGCCACCGTGCCCTTGCCAGTGCCCCCAGCATGTCCCTGTGCCTGGCCGCGCTCAGCAGCAGCCTGCCTCTGCCCTTGGAGCTGCCCCTTTGCAGGCGACACACACTGGCTTCCTCAGCCTGGGACCCAGGGGTCCCTTGAGGAAGAGAGCCTCTGGAAGGTCCCTCCTGGCTCAGCTTCCTGGGCATTTCTCCTGGACTTGGAGACAAGCTGGGGTGGTGCCGAGAAGGGAGCTAAAAATAATGGCGACTTGAGATGCCTCTGAGCAGTGGTTCTCAAAGTGAGGTCCCCAGACCAGCAGCAACAGCAGCGCCTTCCCCCCAGCCCCCCGCCCCGGGAACCCGTTAGAAACGGGCATTCTTGGGGTGGCGCCAGCAGGTGATTCTGACACACGTTTAACATGCAGAGCCACAGACCAGCAGTGGTTCTCCAGCCATCAAACCCAATGGCCAGTTTTTATATTAAACACTTGGTAATGCCCTATTTATTATTCCAAAATGAAATTCACAGATAATATAACCTACCTACACACGTAATTCCAAAACAAGTAACATAATGATTTGAGATAAAAGGAGAAGTAAGATAAAACAATTTACAACCATATACCATGTTTCAACATGTACATGCTCAGGCACTAGACAGAAAAAGCGAAGTGGTTGGGTGTTTACACTGCCAGGGGCTTCTGATACTTGGGAGGGGTGTTGTGTGGACCACTTGCATTACCATGGGCGTATTTTTGCCATTGACATGGTTTTTCAAAACGGTGAACAATGCTTGATGAAGTCGCAAACAAAATAAAGTATAATAATTCCTTAGTTTATCTAATATTCTTTCTACAGAATTCAGTGCGTAGTAAAAACATGCAGAAAACACTTTGGTTTTTATGTCCCTGGAGTTAGGCTTCGGGCTCAGATAATTATGGATGGGTTTTCACCCATCCAGATGCCCAGGGGACATCTAAGAGGCAGGTAGTCTGGGAAGTTGTCCACGGAGTAGGATTGCCCTGAGCTCTACAGCCCCTCAGCCCCCAACCCCAATCGCAGTGATACCCAGAAGTGCCACCACAACGTCCGCAGTGCTCTCTAGGGAACGGTACCGCCTGCTGAGACCCAGTGATCTAGAGCCACCTTCTCATCACATTGTGTACGAGAAACTGAGGCCCAGAGAGGCTGAGGGACTCGCCTGGACCTGGGGTGAGTGGCAGAGTTGGGACCAGGGCTGCCAGGCGAGTGCTCAGCCAGACTCCTCCCCGGCAGCGCCTCAGCGTGCAGAATGTCATCTACGTGCGGGGCTGCACCAACGCCGTGCTCATCTGGTTCATGGACAACTACACCATCATGGCGGGCCTCCTGCTAGGCATCCTGCTGCCTCAGGTGTGCTGGTCCCCCCTCCACCAGGGAGGGGAGCTAGAGGTGGGGATGGGGTGGGCAGGCTGTGGCTTCAGATGATGTGTGGCTTGGTGATTGCAGAGTGCAGAGTAGGCACAAAGGGCTGCGGTGAAGAGGGCTCTTGGACCAGCCACCTGGGCTCACCCTGGGATGGCTGGAGGGCTGGAAGGAGGGGGTGAATGGCCTAGAAAGTGAGTGGCATCGCTGGGGGGGGAAATAGGAATCACAGAATGGAGGGTCCCTGGGATTTCCTGGCGGGGGCAGAGGAGGGCCCGGGCTGGGGCCATTGGGGTAGTGGGGGCTAGGGACTGCCGGAGAGGGCCACCCAGATGGCCAGCGGGCTCTCACCCGCCCTGCCCTTTCTCCTCAGTTCCTGGGGGTGCTGCTGACATTCCTGTACATCACCCGGGTGGAGGACATCATCATGGAGCACTCTGTCACCGATGGACTCCTGGGCCCCGGCACCAAACCCAGCGTGGAGGCAGCAGGCACGGGGTGCTGCATGTGCTACCCCAATTAGGGCCGTGGCCTGGGGCGGCAGCTCCAGAAGGACCGTGACAGGACAGCTCTGCCCAGGCCACGTCGTGCGGGCCGGATAGGACTGTGGCCCCTCTCTCCACATTCGGCACTGACCAAAGCCCCGGCTGTGTTTGCTCAGGGCTCCCAGGCCGCCGCCTGTCTGGTGGGCGGAGCCCCTCCCCAGCGGCGGAATTCTGTGCGTGCCCACCCTGCTGGGCGTGGGGAACAGGGCACCCCTCCTCCAGGCTCCGGCTGCTGGGGAAGGGGGAGCTTGGCGCGGGGCTCCGGACCCATTTCATTTCTGGTAGTGCCTTGGCCTTGGTGTTTGTGCCCTTTTGAGGGCAGTTTTGTAGTGATTTGTAATCAGGGAGGGAGGAGAGCCTGTGTGTCCCGAGGTGAAGGAGCAGAGGGGAGGGGTGCAGCCCCCAGGCCCCAGTCCTTCGGCCTCACCCCTGAGGCCACGTTGGGCCCGTTTCTCAGCCTCCCGGGTACCTTGAGCCCTCCACAGGGCTGCTGCTTTGTTGATCCTGTTTTGTACCTGATTTTTATAACATTCATTTTGTACACAGTTAACAGGAGTTTCCGACTAATCAAAGCTAGCTGTTCCCCCCATTCCTCTTCCCCTACCAAGCCAGTTTATTAATCAGACAATAAAGACATGATTTTTTTTTTTTTCTGGTTTTTTGTTTGTGCTGTTTGGGTTGAGAGTGAGGAAGCCCTCCAGTTGGGCTTGGAAACCCCTTGTTGGTGCAAAGATCGAAGGGGAGGCACCCTGAGGCCAAGATTTGGGACAGTTTGGGACACTTGAGGCCCAGGAGGATCAACCGAGGCTGCCTGTTCCCGGCTTGGAATGGCCTCTCTCATCCTTTGGTTTGTGGGCTGGGCCTGGAGCCTCCTGTGCCCATCCTTCCTGCCAGGAATTCACTTGCGGGAAACCTCAGGGAAAGAGGCAGAGATGACAACCTGTTTTACAGACTGGGAAACTGAGGCCAAGCCACAGTGGCATGAGTCTTCTCTTCGGGGAAGTGGGGCAGATGGGAACTAGGAAAGTCAGGGGTCCGGGAAGGAGCAGTGCCCACAGATCCACCCTCGACCTTTGGGCTATAGAACTGGAGTGACTCTCGGACTGTAAACAGCCCATTGTTCCAGGGCCTGGGGTGGGGCTGGACGGTGCTCACTGCATAGCAAAGGTTGGTGCTGGTCGCCCCCTGCTGGAGACGGCAGGACCTGCGTGGATCAGTCCACCCAAGCCTTCCTGCCCCAAGACTTGAGTTCTAGATTTGCTGTGAGGTTCTTAGTAGCCAGGGCAATAGAAATAAACAGCATGAGCCCCAAACCTGAAGAATTCAATTTAAGAGTGTTAAAGGAACTGCCCATCACACCCACAAGAGGTAGGATGCCTGGTTGGCCATATGTACAAGCCTGCATTGTCTGATGTGTAGGAAAGGGCAGAAGAGGGATTTTTTTTTTTTTTTTTAAAGGATAGAATAATGCAACAATAGCAGGCACATCAGTGAGCACACTCTGTCTCAGGAACTTGTCTAAACATAGATATTAACTCCTTTAATCCTTACAACTGTATGTGGTAAATCCTGTTATCTCCATGTTATTGATGGAGAAACTGAGGCATACTGTGGTTGAGTAACTTGCCCAAAGCACACGGCTGGTAAGTGACAAAGCCATGATGTGAACCTGGGTAGAATCTCCCTGGCATGCAGCCCCTCTGCTCTACTGATTCTGTTGCCTCGTATGGACACATGATACTAAGCGTGAAAACCTGGGATGGCTGTTACTGTAGCTGTCCCCATGGGGTGGCCATTGAAGCCGCTGCTGGAGCCTCTGCCTGGTCCCCATTTTGACCAATGCATTCAAGGCCAGGTCAAACTCTGTGTCTGGCTGGTGGCCTCGTGGCACTCTGGCTCTGGCTGTTCTCTGAGGATTCTCTCTGTGCTCAGAGGGTGTGGCAGCTGCCTTTGGGACAGCAAGATGGCAGAGGCACCGAAGGGGTTGGGACTGCACTGAGTCTGCTTATCCAAAGTCACATTACCCTGGAAACTGGAAACCTCTGGTCACCTTGTCCTCCCTCTTCTCACCATCACTCACCAACACCCCTCTACCTCCCACTGCTGCTTCTGTGCACCAGGGATCACAGGTTGGTGCCCACAGGTGGCTGAGTGCCGTGGACACTTAGCTCTTCTTTTTTTTTTTTTTCCAAACCTCAGCCACTCACCTCTCCGGAAAACAAACGGAACCCATGGAGAGGCCTTTCTCAGTCCTGCGGTTGGGATGCCCCTGCTTTGCACCCTTTGTGCTTCAAAAGCAGTTACATCATCCTGACCCCTTGTCACACAAGGATGGAAGAATGACCCTCAAAGTGAGTCATTTTCCCTCACCGTGGCACACACAGAAAATGATGATATCAGTGCAGCCCACAATATTTGTGAAGCTGGGGGAGATTTGTAGGTTTTGATTTTGGACTTTTTTGGTTCTAATTATAAGAAAAACAAAACAATAAAATGCATTAAGGAAGACTGGGTTAGTATAAAAGTTCCAAATAGTATTCTCCAGACTTCTTTTTAACAGTATATTGAGGTATATTCAACCTAAAATAAACCACACGTATTTAACGTGACAAATATATCACTAGTCAAACCGTCATCACGATTGAGACAATGAACAACCCCACCATGCTAAAGAAATTTCCTCTTGCCCCTTGGGGATTCCTTCTTTTTTTTTTTTTTAAAGTTGTTTTTTTTTTTAAATTTTACTTATTTATTTATGGCTGTGTTGGGTCCTCGTTTCTGTGTGAGGGCTTTCTCTAGTTGTGGCAAGCGGGGGCCACTCTTCATCGCGGTGCGCGGGCCTCTCACCACCGCGGCCTCACTTGTTGCGGAGCACAGGCTCCAGACGCGCAGGCTCAGTAACTGTGGCTTACGGGCCCAGCTGCTCTGCGGCATGTGGGATCTTCCCAGACCAGGGCTCGAACCCGTGTCCCCTGCATTGGCAGGCAGACTCTCAACCACTGCGCCACCAGGGAAGCCCGGGGATTCCTTCTTTATAGCCCTTCTCACCACCCGCTAACCCATCTCCAGGTGACCATGGATCTGCTTTCTATATATATTATATTTTCCAAAATTTTATGTAAGTGGATTCATACAGCATGGACTCTTCTTTTTGTCTGCCGTTTTTTGCTTAACATAATTATTTTGAGTTTCATTCATTTCCTAGCACAGATCGGTAGTCCATTCTTTTGTATTGCTGAGTAGTATTCCTTTGTATGGCTTTGCCATAGTTTATCCATTCACCTACTGATGGACATTTGTGTTGCTTCCAGGTTTTTGGTTGTTGTTAATACAAATAAAGTTGCTATGACCATCCATGTACCTGTCTTTGTATAGATACATAGTTTCATTTCCCTTGGGTAAATATCTAGGAGTGGAATAGCTGGGTCATATGGTAAGTGTATGTTTAGGTTTGTATGATAAGAAACTGCCAAAGTATTTTCCAAAGTGGTTGCATGATTTTATATCCTGACCAGTAGTGTAGAGTCCCTGTTCCTCTACATCCTTGCCAGTATTTGGTATGGCCAGTCTCTTAAATTTTGGTCATTCTAATGGGTGTGTGGTGATAAATCGTTGTGGTTTTACTTTGCATTTCCTTTTTTTCCTATGTGTGTATATATCTATCTATATATCTCTCTATATATTTATTTATTGAAGTATAGTTGATTTACAATGTTGTGTTTCAGGTATACACCACAGTTACATATCTATAACTGATAATATATTGGTAATATAATATAATATAATATAAATATATTCTTTTCAGATTCTTTTCCCTTATAAGTTATTACAAAATATTGGGTAGAGTTTCCTGTGCAGTACAGTAGCTCCTTGTTGGTTATCTATTTTATATATAGTAGTGTGTGTATGTGAATCGTAACCTCCTAATTTATCCCTCCCCCACCCCTGTCTTTGAGAAGGTGACCCCTTCTTTGGGTGACCTCTCTCCACTGTTCCACAGAGTCAATCAGGTAACAGCTGCCCCCGTTTTTCATGCTTGTTGTGCACCACCAGCTCCATGCTCATCTATTTTCACCTATAATGATGGTCCATAATGACCATGTTATAGAAAAGGGAACTGGAATCAGAAGGGTTGAGGAACGTGCCTAGGGTCCCCCATCTAGTAAGTGGTACTGCCAGGATTTGAGAACATGTCTGACTCCAAGGCCCTTGCTCCCCCACGTGCTAGCCTGGCATTGGAGGTCCTACCTACCATTCTGGCCTCATCCGTGACCCTCGCTCCTGTCAGCAGGGCTTACCCAGTTCATTCTTAGCTCGCACGGTTCTACCTAGCATCTCATGAGAAAGATCCAGCTCTCAACTCTTCCACATTCCCTTTCCCCATCTCCTTTGAGTTTCACTTCAATTCTGTGTGTGGAAAGACTTATTTTTATGATTACCTATTTTGCAGATGGAGAAAACTGAGGCCAGACTAGTAAATTGTATAGCAAGTGGCTCCACCAGCAACCCCAGAACCTGGTTCTTTCCAAGCCCCTGCCCTGCCTACCATCCGCCTGGGGCCTGGGACGTGCACAGTAATATGGGGCTGCTGGTTCCAGCGCTGGCTTCCCACAGTCTGAGCCCTTGGAGGGAGCCTGATTTGCAATCCTGAGAGCCCAGGAAGGCAAAAAGCACGTCTCCCGGCATGGCTGCATATTGCCACTAGGTGGCGCTGCTGGCCCGCGGCTTGGCGCCCAGAACGCAAACTCCACCCCGCCCCGCCCCACCCCGACCAGAGCCCGGGCTCGCGCTGTGGCTGCCGCCGCAGTGCGCCCTTCAGACTGTACCCCAAGGAGCGGGCCAAAAGGTGAGTCTAAAATACTATAGGTATCTGCATATAGTAGGCACTCAATAAGTGATCGTTAACTGGGAAACGGAGGCTGGATACTAACAGTAGGTTACTATTATTGACTGTCCCTAGGTGGCTATGTGGTGTGCGTGTGCGTTTACGTGTGCGTGTGGGGGGGGGGGGGCGGAGGTACACCATGCTTAGCACATTCTGGTCTTCATCCTCTTTAGTCGTCACAGCAGTGAGGCAGGTGCTTTATTCCCGTTTTGCGGGTGAGGAAACTGGGGCTTAGGTGGGTTCGTGGAACAGAGGGAAGAACCCGGATTTGAAGCGCTCTGCCCACATCCTATCGGGATCACCCGTTGGTCCAGTGCCGCCTCCTCGCCCACCTCAAGCGGGAGCCCGGGGTGAAACCCCCCTACCCTGCTCAGCCAGCACAGCCTCAGCCCCCGGCATCATGCGACCACCAGAGGGAGGCCTCGGCCTTCGGACAGCCGCAGAGGGGCCTCGAATGAGGCTGGGAGGGTGGCGGAGCAGGGGGGCAGCTGGGCCCTGGAGGGCAGTGTCTGTCTCTGAAAGGAGGCTAAGCACCTCTGCCCGGCGGGTCGCTGTGGGCTGACAGGAAGCCACGCAGGTCCACTTGTTGCTCTGTGAGGGCTCCGCAGCCAGCCCTGCCCCAAGCCCTTGCCCCGGCCCTGAGCAGGCCTGAGCAGGCCGTGTGGACGAGCAACCACCGTAACATAGTGGCCACCTCACGTATTATCTATAATATTTTCCTGATTGGTTTTGCTGTTACCAGTCTCGCCCACCGACCCACTGACAGGCGGGACTTTGCCTGCTCCGCGCACTGCTGTCTCCCCAGCACTTGGCGCTGGTGGGGGAGCGCGGTGGGTGCTCAGGGAGCAGGTGCTGGCGGAGGGAACGGAAGTGGCCCGGAGCACGGGGCGCCTGCGCTGGGCGGGGCTCCGGGATTCAGTGGGCCCCTTGTAACCCACATGTGGACCCCAGAGGGCCAGGCTTGGCGTGTTGCCCTGCTCTGCAGGCTGTCAGCCTGGTCAAGTCTTTGTCCCCCAAAGGGCCTCTCTCGCCTCCTCTCCAGAGGAGCATCTAAGGGTTTCCAGGTGTGGTGGCTCAGGGGGTGGCCATGCAATGCCACCTGTTGCCCTGTCATAGCTGTACCGCCCCCTCCTTCTCCCTGCTCCTTTCCTCCGTCTGCCAAAGTGAACATGCCATGGCTGCCCCTCCCCCTTCCAGTATCTAGTGGAAAACCCCAGTGAAATCGCTGCAAATAGAAAAATGTCTGCATCAACTTAAGAAACTAAGCCTGTACTTGAGGCAGCTCTTGTAGCAGCTTCTAGCAAGGACCCAGACTAAGACGCCAGTAGTGAGGGCCCGGATGGGGTTTTTATGGCTAGCCTTTGCTGTCCTGCCTCCAAGGTGATGCTGGAGAGCCTCTGGCAGTGGAGGCCCCTTTAGAATCATTTGGACCCTGCTGGCAGCAAAGATGGGTCTCAGAAACTGACTCGCTTGAGAAGAGCCACCCGAAGCCTCCTGCGCCATGTTGCCTGGAGAACTAGAGCAGGGTCTCACACCCAGAAGGGCCACCAGCACGTGGAGAATATTGGCCAGGGCTTGGCTGGGTACCACCTAGCCCAACGTCTTCCACCTTAGATCTGTGAGGAATATTCCTTCTGGGTCTGGGGACCCTAAGTGGGATCTGGGACAATCCATGCATCCAACAAAGGCCCATAGAAAGAACTCTTCATTAGAGGAAGAGTCACCGGGAAAAAAAAATGGGCCTATGGAAAAAGATGCAGCCAAGGGGAAAGGAGGACGAGAGGACAGGGGCTGTATCTTATAATCACTGTAGCTCTAGCACCTCACAAAACACACGCAGATGCCAATAAATATGTCAAATGAATATGTGACTCAGAGTATAACCTTCCTCAGCAATAGATTTTACCAGCAAAGTTAGAATATTTGTACTTTAGGCTCTATATAAGGTACAAGAGAATACAGCTTCTATTAAATGAGGGCAATTCATGGGAGGAGACAATGGTAAACAAAAAAATACAGGAGCTGAGTTACAATTTGCATTGGTTGCAATAAATAGTAGACCTGAAAGTGCAAAAATCAAATGAGAGGTACAAAGGACCAGATGGAGAGGCATTCCCAGAATGCAAAGGAAAAGGGTAAGGGCAAAGCATTATGAGAACAAACAGGGACAAGGGCCACAGAAGCCTCATCCGAGGGACAGGCATTCTCTGCCTCGCACCAGACAGACAGACAGACACACACACACAAGGAAAGAGGCAGTAAAGTTATAAAGGAAGTAAATTCTTGATGAAAAAAGAAAAAGACGCAGTAAAGTTAAAAATGTGCAATTATGGTGCTTCTTTCACTTTCTCCAGTGCTTATAGAGAAAGTGATAATATTTATGAGTTCTCTAGGTAAAGGGAGGAGGCACCCAGGCCCTGGGCTTCGGAGACCAGAATCTCCGCTGCCCGTGGCCCACCCATGGCACATGGGTGAGCCCTAGACATGCACGTAGGTGCGCTGGGAATGGTGACCAGGATGTCCATTGCAGTGCTGTTTGTAATAGTGAAAAATGGGAAACCGCCTGAGTGTTTGCCAAAAGGAAGCGAATCCCTACCAGGTGGTATGTTCTTCCAGTGGAATATTATACAGCACTTCAAGTGAAGGAACCAAAGCTCTACGTATCAGAACTTAAGAATGCAATGTTGAATGGAAAAGCTAGCTGCATAATGATACATAGAATACGATGTCATTGTATTTTTTTAATTTACTTTTTTATACAGTAGGTTCTTATTAGTCATCAATTTTATACACTTCAGTGTATACATGTCAATCCCAATCGCCCAATTCATCACACCACCATCCCCACCCCACCACACCACGGCTTTCCCCCCTTGGTGTCCATACGTTTGTTCTCTACATCTGTGTCTCAACTTCTGCCCTGCAAACTGGTTCATCTGTACCATTTTTCTAGGTTCCACACACATGTGTTAATATACGATATTTGTTTTTCTCTTTCTGACTTACTTCACTCTGTATGACAGTCTCTAGATCCATCCACGTCTCAACAAATGGCCCAATTTCGTTCCTTTTTATGGCTGAGTAATATTCCATTGTATATATGTACCACCTCTTCTTTATCCATTCGTCTGTTGATGGGCATTTACGTTGTTGCTTCCATGACCTGGCTGTTGTAAATAGTGCTACAATGATCATGGGGGTGCACGTGTCTTTTTGAATTATGGTTTTCTCTGGGTATATGCCCAGTAGTGGGATTGCTGGATCATATGGTAATTCTATTTTTAGTTTTGTAAGGAACCTCCATACTGTTCTCCATAGTGGCTGTATCAATTTACATTCCCACCAACAGTGCAAGAGGGTTCCCTTTTCTCCACACCCTCTCCAGCATTTGTTGTTTGTAGATTTTCTGATGATGCCCATTCTAACTGGTGTGAGGTGATACCTCATTGTAGTTTTGATTTACATTTCTCTAATAATTAGTGATGTTGAGCAGCTTTTCATGTGCTTCTTGGCCATCTGTATGTCTTCTTTGGAGAAATGTCTATTTAGGTCTTCTGCCCATTTTTGGATTGGGTTGTTTGTTTCTTTAATATTGAGCTGCATGAGCTGTTTATATATTTTGGAGATTAATCCTTTGTCCGTTGATTCGTTTGCAAATATTTTCTCCCATTCTGAGGGTTGTCTTTTCGTCTTGTTTATGGTTTCCTTTGCTGTGCAAAAGCTTTGAAGTTTCCTTAGGTCCCATTTGTTTATTTTTGTTTTTATTTCCATTTCTCTAGGAGGTGGGTCAAAAAGGATCTTGCTGTGATTTATGTCATAGAGTGTTCTGCCTATGTTTTCCTCTAAGAGTTTGATGGTGTCTGGCCTTACATTTAGGTCTTTAATCCATTTTGAGTTTATTTTTGTGTATGGTGTTAGGGAGTGTTCTAATATCATTCCTTTACATGTAGCTGTCCCGTTTTCCCAGCACCACTTATTGAAGAGGCTGTCTTTTCTCCATTGTATATTCTTGCCTCCTTTATCAAAGATAAGGTGACCTAAGTGTCCATCGAAAGATAAATGGATAAAGAAGATGTGGCACACGTATACAATGGAATATTACTCAGCCATAAAAAGAAACAAAATTGAGTTATTTGTAGTGAGGTGATGGACCTAGAGACTATCATACAGAGTGAAGTAAGTCAGAAAGAGAAAAACAAATACCGTATGCTAACACATATATATGGAATCTAAAAAAAAAAAAAAGGTTCTGAAGAACCTAGGGACAGGACAGGAATAAAGACTCAGACGTAGAGAATGGACTTGAGGACACGGTGTGCGGGGGGAAGGGTAAGCTGGGACGAAGTGAGAGAGTGGCACGGACATATATACACTACCAAATGTAAAATAGATAGCTAGTGGGAAGCAGCCGCATAGCCCAGGGAGATCAGCTCTGTGCTTTGTGACCACCTAGAGGGGTGGGATAGGGAGGGTGGGAGGGAGACGCAAGAGGGAGGAGATATGGGGATATATGTATACGTATAACTGATTCGCTTTGTTACACAGCAAAAACTAACACACCATTGTAAAGCAATTATACTCCAATAAAGATGTTAAAAAAAAAAAAAGAAAGAAAGAATGAAAAGAAAAGGGACAGGGGAACTTCCCTGGCAGTCCAGTGGTTAAGACTTAACGCTTCCACTGCAAGGGATGCGGGTTTGATCTCTGGACTGGGAACTATGATTCCACATGCCAGCATGGCCAAAAAAAAAAAAAAGAAAAGGGGCAGGGCTGATGGGTAGACTCAGAATTTACTCCTTACTAGGCAAAAATTTAAGAAGGAAATCCACAGCCTGGTGGAGGTTTTAAGAGCAAGTCATAAAGAATTCTCTAAGAATAGAAGTAAAAAATAAAGGTTATCCACAAATTAACAAAGCCAGGGTGGCTTCACTTGATGGTTCAGTATTAGGAGATTTAGTTATATTGTGTCAATAGATCAAATCCAATACCCATCTCTAGAAGAAAAACTTCTTCCTCACAAAGAACATAAAACAGTCATAAACTTTTATTTGCCAAACTACACAGCAGCAAAAACTTCCAAAAATACAAACAAAACTTAAAAAATAAAGAACTAAAAAATCCTCCCACAATCATATGGTTGATCTAAATAGAAAGCTTTCAGGTTTTGACAATTCAATAGGCAAAAATAGGCAAAGAAGTGGAGGATTTGAATAATTAAAATAATAACATCATATATAGATGTATCTTATATATGTAAATGCATCTTATATGTACATATATATTCATCTCACATTATTTTGTCTTATATAAAACTATATTAAACACTAACAAAAATTTATTGTTCACTTGGTCAAAAGACAAACTTAATAAATTTCAAAAAGTAGAGATTTTATAGGCCATATTCACTTATCATAAGTCATTGGAATGATAATTGAATGGTGAAAAGATTATTTTAAAAAGATTGTAACTAATTGAAAAAATAATAAACACTTTTAAAATAACCACTGAGTCAAAGAGGAAATCAAAATGGAAATTTAAAGTTATTAACACTAGGGGAACAAATTATATAAAACGTACCAGATACATTTAAAACTCTTCACAAGAGAAAACATATAGACTTAAAGTTTTTATTTTTCAGAATCAAAACTTACATTAGGATAAAGAACAATAAAGGAAATAAAATAGAAAAGATAGCATAGGGAATTTCTAAGAAGTCAAAAGTTGAAATAAATACAGAGAAAAAATGATAAAAAAAGATTAACAAAACCAAACTTTAGCTTTTATAAAAGATAAAAGAGTTAACCTCTGACAAGCCTGAATAAGATTGGGAGAGTAGACGAGAAGAAGCTGAAATGTACATTAAACAAGAAACATGATATAACCACAGATATGAAAGAGATGAAAAGAATTATAAATGAATATGATGTGTAGCTGTATGGCAATACATTTAAAGAACTAGAGAAATGAATGATTTTTCAGAAGAGTATAAATTACCACAACTCATCCAAAAAGAAAAGAAAACTTGGATAGACCCATAACCATGTGAAGATTAAAGTGTGATAGCTGATTCACTTTGTTATACATCAGAAACTAACACAACATTGTAAAGCAATTATACTCCAATAAAAATGTTTAAAAAAAGTCTATGACTTAGTACAACTCAATAATACAAAGACAACCCAATTTAAAAATGACCAAAGAATCTGAACAGACATTTATCCAAAGGGAAGATATATAAATGGCCAATAAGCATATGAAAAGATGCTCGATGTCATTAGTCATCAGGGAAATACAAATCAAAACCACAATGAGATGCCACTTCACACTCACTAGGATGGCTAGAATCAAAAAGTCAGAAAATAACAAGCGTTGGTGAGGATATGGAGAATGGAACCCTCATTCACTGCTGGTGGGAATGTAAAATGGTGCAGCCAGTTTGGAAGACAGTTTGGCAATTCCTCAAATGATTGAACAGAGAGTTACCATATGACCCAGTAATTTTACTCCTAGGTATATACCCAGAAGAAATGAAAACATATGTCCATACAAAAACTTGTACATGAATATTTATGGCAGCATTATTCATAATAGCCAATAGGTGGAAACAACCCAAATGTCCATCAATAGATGAATGGAGAAACAAAACGTATTATATTCATACAATAGGATGTTATTTGGTCAAAAAAAGTAATAAATTCTGATACATGCTACAGCATGGATAAACCTTTAAAACAGTATGTTAAATGAAAGAAGCCAGTCCCAGAAGACCATGCAATTATGTGATTTGATTAATATGGAATGTCCAGGATAGGAAAATCTACAGAGACAGAAAGCAGATAAGTGATTGCATAAGATTAAGGGTAGTGGTACTTGAGTTAGGGGGTGATAGCTAAAGGGTACAGGGTTTCTTTTTGGGGTGTCAAAAATGTTTTAAAGTGACTGTGATGATGGTTGCACATATCTGTAAATATACTAAAAACCATTGAATCATGCACTTTAAATGGATGACTCGTATGGTCCATGAATTATATCTCAATAAAGTTGTTAAAAAACTATGACTCTGGACTTCCCTGGTGGCACAGTGGTGAAGAATCCGCCTGCCAATGCAGGGGACACGGGTTCGAGCCCTGGTCCGGGAAGATCCCACATGCCGCTGAGCAACTAGGCCCGTGTGCCACCACTACTGAGCCTGCGCTCTAGAGCCCGCGAGCCACAACTACTGAAGCCCACGCGCCTAGAGCCCGTGCTCCACAACAAGAGAAGCCACCGCAAGGAGAAGCCCACGCACCGCAACGAAGAGTAGCCCCCGCTCGCCACAACTAGAGAGAGCTTGCGCGCAGCAACAAAGACCCATTGCAGCCCAAAATAAATAAATAAATTAATTAATTAAAAAACAAACAAACAAAAAACTATGACTTACAAACGCATCAGGTCTAGATGATTTTACAGTTGATCAGTAGGCATTACTAACTGCTATAACTTCCCTCCTTAAATCTTAGGGGCTTAACACAACAAAAGTTTATCTTTTACTCACATAGAGACCAAAACAGGCGTTCCTCATTGGTTGTTGGCTGTTTCCCAGTGGTAATTCAGGAATCCATGTTTCTTCCATCCTGTGTCTCCACCATCTTCAACAGATAGCTTCTGAGGTCATTGCAAAAGAAGATGGTACAAGGAGGATGGAAAATTGGAGGTTTTTCTGGCCCAGGACTGGAAGGGGTCTGCTTTTGCCCCATTCCATTAGCCAGAACTTAGTCACATGGTACCCTAACAACAAGAGAAGCTGAGAAATGTGGTCTAGTGTGGGCCCAGGAGGAAGAAATGTTGAGTTCTAACCAAATTTTTTTTTTTTTTCTTAATGTGACATAATCTAAGGACAAAAAGAACTTTAAAGAACTCTTAAACCTCACTCAGCAAATGTATTGTTTTTGATATTTTAGTACCGGTATTTTTTTTTAACATCTTTATTGGAGTATAATTGCTTTACAGTGGTGTGTTAGTTTCTGCTTTATAACAAAATGAATCACTTATACATATACATATGTTCCCATATCTCTTCCCTCTTGCATCTCCCTCCCTCCCGCCCTCCCTATCCCACACCTCTAGGTGGTCACAAAGCACAGAGCTGATCTCCCTGTGCTATGCGGTTGCTTCCCACTAGCTATCTATTTTACGTTTGGTAGTGTATATATGTCCATGCCACTCTCTCTCTTTGTCACATCTTACCCTTCCCCCTCCCCATATCCTCAAGTCCATTCTCTAGTAGGTCTGTGTCTTTATTCCCGTCTTGCTAACCAAATTTTTAAACAATGAAGGTTTCTGTTACTCAAGCTATTCCAGATTATTGAAAAAGATCGAAAGCCCCTCCAATCCACTTTGTAAGCAAGCATGATCTTAATCATGAAACTTGATGAATATGGTACCAAATAACTATAGACCAATTTCACTTAAGAATATAGATGCAAAAATTCTGAGTATACAAAATTTAAAATTAGGAAATTTATCAACTTAAGTGAAGAATAATTTAAAAGACAAAGATCACATAATTTGATCAATAATTGCTAAAAACACTACTGATAAATTCCATAGTGATCCCTAATAACAACTCTAACATTTGTTAGAGACTATCACTAGACATGATAAAGGCCTGGAGTGGAATAAAAATTGTTCAGGACAGGAACAATAGAGATGAAGTAAAGAGCTGATCCAGGGGAAAATGGGGTGAGGGAAACAGAGCTAGGAAATCTGAGTAAGCAACCCACCATATTTTTAACACTGTGTAAAAACAATAGAAGAGAGATTTGTGCAGTAGTAAAAAACATCTTGAACCATACCTTCTTCATAAGGTTCAGGAAAACTAAGTTCACATAAAAACAATCAAGAAATATTGAGGTCAAATCTTACTCAAATTTATTTTAAGAAAAAAAGAGAGAATAAGGAGCAGAATACTGTTGCTACATCAATGAAAGCATAGCAGAAAGACAAACCTATACCAAAAGTATAAAACTGTAACCTATTATCTCAGTGGTAAAAAATACATTAAGAAACTGATATAAAACATGAAAGAGTAACTTAAGAATTAGGAAAATCTGAAATGTGATGGCAGAACTCCAGGAAAGAATTAGAAATAAAAGGAAAAACATCACTTCATAAATTAAGACTAAAACAGAAGGAACATAATGAATAAACACAACAGATAATGTGTTAAGAGAAACAGAAATGACAAATATTGAAACAGAAAAAGAAGATCCAACATATCCCTGAAGAAGAAAACCAAAATAAGGGTACAGAATACTTAAAACGATTACTCAAGAAAACTTTCTTGAAATAAAAAAAGATTAGAAGCTATGTGTGGGAAAGAGTACACCACATATCTGAGTGTCAACCCAGAATGAACTATACCAAAACATACTCTAAAAAAATGACTGGATTTACAGAAAAAGAAAAATGATCTGGTCAACTAGGCAAAAAAATCAAGTGCGTTAGAAGGGAAAGAAAATTAGATTATGGTCAGATCTTTAGACAGCAAAACTTTAGGACAGAAGAAAATTCCGTACCATATTTAAGATACTCAAGGAAAGAAAATGTGAGCCAAGGATTTATATCCAGCAAAGTTGACTTTAGAGCATTAAAGCAGAGACAAACTGTTAACAACATGCAAGAACTCAGAGAGTATTGTTCCCATGACCTCTTCCTGGGAATCTGCTAGAGAATGAGCTTCAGACAAGCAGAATGACCAGAGAGGCATCAGATCAGCATTAGGACTGATGGTGAATGTTAAATACATAGTTATCTGTAGAATGCAATGGCTATATAATCTGACAGGGTAATTATAGTGCAGTCCCCAAAATAACAGGGACTGGAGGAGAATGGGAGAGTGTAACCATTTTCAATAATTATCTCAGTTGTGGTAGCATTAGTATTGTTATTCTGATACTGTTTGTGTACAAAGTGGGGTAAAGCAAATGAGTGTTTATGGGGTATTCTAATCTTTTCATAGCCTGGTATTGGTAACCAGGAATCTCGATTTTGAAAGAAAGGAGGTATAGATGTAATATACTAGAGGTTACATAAAAACTCTGTAGGGGCTTCCCTGGCCGTCCAGTCGTTAAGAATCTGCGCTTCCACTGCAGGGGGCACAGGTTCTATCCCTGGTCAGGGAACTAGGATCCCGCATGCCTAGGATCCCCCATGCCGTGTGGTGCAGCCAAAAAAAGAAGAAAAAGAATTTTAAAAAAAAACCCTCTGTAATATTGGACTTGAATTGGAAGACCCAGAATGAACTGTTGAGGTATTCCATCTTAAAATATTTATATATTTTTATTTATATTTTCTATCCCTGCCCACTGAAAAGACCTAGAAACAACGACTGATCCAGCAGCAATGGGTATTCCTAGGAGAAATGCTAAGAAAATCCCAGATTATTAAAATGTTGTAGTGCCATTTCCCATGAAAGGAAAACAGGGCTTTGGAAAAATAGAAGATTCCAGTTTGGGACAGGAAACATCTAAGATTAATCTGGAATATCTTCTCATACCAGATAGAGAGGAAGTTATCAAGCTACTAAAGTTGTGTCATATGGACCCAGGAGCCAACTTAAAGAGGCTTCCACTGGCCAAAGTGGGACAATTTGAGCTTCAATGAGGATAATAATGATAATGAATTCAAATCTATCAAGTGTTTAATGCATGAGTTCATAAGGATAATAAAAGAAAAAACTCCACACAACTAATTTGTCTCTTTTGGATGACAGAGAAACAATCTTAAAACCTGATAAATAAAGGGAAATAAGCATTTATACTGCTTTTCTTATATAACTCGTACTATGGAGTAACCAAATAATAAATGAAAGGAGTTATTGCTTTATAAAATTATTCCAGCTGATAAAATGGAATATCTGGTGCGATTTGAGGGCCTCCTCCCCACAAAACATTTTTCCCATTAGCTTGCTCAGTAACCAAAATGCCTCCATCAGAAACCAGCCCTGGGTCCAAGGTACCAGAGCATTTGAGGGAGGCTGGCACATGCCCTGCAGAATCCACAGGCCTGGAGATACCCAGAATATGGCCCCCAGGAGAGAAAGTCTCAAATCTGGTGGATAAGGTGGGCTGGGGTCAGTAAAGGAGCATGCAACTGGGGAGGGGGGATTGGGGCATCATGGTGGCCAATGAGGTTGGGAGAGACCTTGAGACCAGCCTCAACCCCACTTCAGAAGAGGGTAAACCCCAGCTGCACGGTATGCAGTACCAAGGCATCAACCCACCAATCAAGCCTATTCAAGAACTGCTTCCACCAGGGAGCCTTTCCTGATTCCAGATTTCTCCTCTCTGGCTTCCTGCCCCTACCCCAGAGAGCTGGGCATACGTGGGAGCCAGAAGGATTCCAGGACAATTGACAATGAATCAGCAATTCAGTGTTTACTGTGGTACAGTCCTAAGCATATTACTTGTTTAACTCTGCTTTAATTATTCTTTGCTGTATAACAGACCATCTGGAAATTTAGTAGCTTAATTACCTAATACACTTCCATAGGATGACTGGGTTCAGCTAGGCAGTTCTTCTGGTCTTCCTTGGAGTGTCTTGTGCGGTTGCAATCAAATAACAGGTGGACCTGGGGTCAATTGGTGGCTCAACTGGGACACTCAGATGTTGGGATGGCTGGTCCTCGTTCCCTCTCCATGTTGTCTCAGGGCCTCTCTTCAAGTGACCTGTGCAGGTGGCCTCTCCTCCAGCAGGACAGCAGGACTTCTTCCATGGCAGCTCAGGGCCATGCCTTCCAAGAGGGGAAAGCAGAAGCTGCTGGTCCTCTTAAAGACTGGGATTGGGACCAGCACAGCAACCCTCCTTCCACATCCTCTTAGTCCCAGGCCTGCCCAGGTTCAGCACTGCGGAGGGACTGTCCAGAACTGTGGATTGTTGGCAGCCGTCTTCGGAGACCAGCTACCACCAATCCATTGGCTCCTCCAACAATGCCTTGGCGGTGATTGCGACTATTAGCCCACTTTACAGACAAGGAAACAGACATAGAGAAAAGTAGAATAAATGGAATAAAGGCACAGACACGCTGCTGTGGGGTCCAGAGAGGGAAGTCTTGGCAAGTTTCACAAAGGAGGGCCACTAGACCAAGGAGCAGGTGTCTTTCAGGAGAACAAGTGGCCAGCAGCAGTGGGGGAGCTCTGTAGCCTTGCAGACACTGATGTATGAAGAGCACCACAGCACATGCAGGACGTAGCTGGTGGCTGAGGCTCAGCATGCGAGGAAGGGGCCAGCAGTGGATGGCGCTGGAGCAGTAAGCCGGGCTAAGTCACACTGCGGAACTGGGACTCGAGGGTGATGGGAACACCGATGAGTTTCCAAGCAGGAGGGTGACAATGCCGGGTTGTCTATGTCGCTGCCCATCCCTCTGGCAGCTGTGAGGAGGTGGACTGTAGGAGCAAGGCGTGGGCAGGGGAACCAGTTAGGAAGTGTATTAGTTTGGCAGGGCTGCTGTAACAAAGTGCCAAATATGGGTGGCTTAGAACATTAGAAGTTTATTGTCTCACTGTTATGGAGGCTAGAAGTCTGAGATCCAGGAGTCATGCTGCCTCTGAAGGCATTAGGAGAGGATCTATTCCAGGCCTCGCTCCCAGCTTCTAGTAGTCGCTGGCTTGTGGCAACAGAATTCTAATCTTCACAATGCATCCTCCCCGCGTGCCTGCCCTTTTTATAAGGATACCACTCATATTGGATTAGGGGCCCACTCTGCTCCGGTATAACCTCATCTTAATTAATTGCATCTGCAACAACCCTATTTCCAAATAAAGTCACATTTTGAGGTACTGAGGGGTTAGGACTTCAACATATGAATTTCTTTTTGTGGGTTGGTGTTACGATTCAACCCACTAGAGGAAACTCTGGCAGTAATCCTGGCATGACCTGATGAGGGCCCAGGCTACGAAAGTGGTGTGTGGACCCTGGGAGTGGAGGAAGCAAATTGTCTTAGCTCAGGCTGCCATAACAAAGTCTCACACCTGGTGGCTTGAACAATAGAGATTTATTTTTCACATTTCTGGAGGCTGGACCTCTGAGAGCAGGGTGTCAGCATGGTCCAGGTCTGGTGGGAACCCTCCTCCTGGCTTGCTACCACCAGTGCAAGCCACCTTTTCCCTGTGTCCTCACATGGCTGAGAGAGGAAGCACTGGTGTCCCTTCCTTTTCTTAAAAGGACATTAATCCCATCATGAGGGCTCACCCTCTTGACCGCATCTAAACCTGATTACCTCCCAAAGGCCCCAGCTCCTAATACCATCCTATTGGGGGTTAGGACTTCAACATGAATTTCAGAGGGACATGAACATTCAGTCCATAACAAGAATGGATCTGAAAGGTACTGGGGTGGGGGGGGGCTTGACAGGGTTGGTGATGGCTGGATGTGGGCAGGAGGAGGAAGTGGGAGGTGAGGATGACTCCCAGGACCCCGGCTTTTCTGAGGGGGTGAATAGTGGCCTCTTTAATAGGCTCAGGGCTGACAGCGGAGCAGGAGGTCTGTTTTGAAGCCGTTGAGTGGTTTTGGCCACAGGCTGTGCAGCCAGACTGCCTGGGTGTGAATCCTGACTCCCCCACTTACCAGCTGTGGTGACCTTGGGCAGGTCCCTTAACTCGTCGGTGCCTCCTGGGAAGTGACGGTACCTCAGTCACAGGAGTGGAGATTCCATGGAGGGCAAGCGCCCATGCAGAGGGCCAGGACATCCTGGACCACGGGAAGCACTCAGTCGCGTCAATCATCATCATCATTACGATGATGCAGCAAGAGAGGCTCCATGGGCAGCTGGGAGGAAAGGAATTCTGCTTCTGGAGAGAATGGTCAGCCTGAGAGTTAAAGCCGCAGCAGTAGATGAACTCACCAGCAGGAGTGTGCAGTGGGAGGAAAAGAGAAATGAGTCACGGTGAGAAGATTGAGGCCGACTCGTCTGAGAAAGTAGAAGAACAAAGAAGGGGAGAGACTCCCAGTGAAGGGAGTGGGTAACAGCATCCAATATTGAAGAGACTTGGAGGAAAATGAGGACGGAAACATGGCCCCCGAATTTAGCCAATAGAGGTTCTTGGTGACCTTGGTGAATTCAGCCTTCTGGAGGAGTTGTGAGCAAGAAATTCTTGTCACTGTGGATTGAAGAGGGCATGGGGGGGAGAAGATGCACGATGCTCTTTGAATCTAGGCTCTGAAAGGAAGGGAGCTGAAGGGCAGGTGGTAGAATGGGACACGGGCTGGAGAGCTTGAAAGCCCCTGTAAGATGGATGAGACAAGGGCATCTGTTCCCAGAAGGAGCTGGGTGTAAGATACAGGAGAGAGAAGAAATGAGCAGCAGAAGAGGACCCTTGAGGAGGAAAATGTCCCAGAGCACACAGCTGTGAAGGAGAGGAAGGGCACAGCCACTACTGCAGGATCAAATAATAAAAAATCCAAAGCAACAGGGCTCAACAAAACAGTCTCTCTCTCATGCTGAAGAAGTCTGGGGGAATCAATTTTGGGCTGATTCAATGAGGTCAGGTACCCAGATTTCTTCTATCTACAGCATGACCTGACCTCCAGGCCCAAGTTTACCTCGTGACCAATATGGCTGCTTCTGTTCCAGCCGTCATGTTCACATTCTGGCTAGTAAGAAAAAGGGGAAGGGATCAGAGGTCAAACCCCCAGGGAAGAGACCCAGAAACATACGGATTACTTTCACTTATCTCCCATTGGCCAGAACTTAGCATACAGCCACACTTACTTGCATGGGAGACTAGAAAATGCAGTCTTTATTCTGGTGGCCACATATATAGCTCATAATCCTCCTAAGATGGAAAAAAGGAGAATGGATTTGGGGGAGGATAGCTAGTCATCTTTGCCACTGGTTATAGGCATGGGGGCATAAAAGTGAGGAGATTTCAATCAGATGGCTTCTCTCTCCGTGAATTACGAGGCAAGGTCCCCAGTTATGTAACGTGGTGGGAGAGTTGAACAAGGGACTTGAGGTTTTAAACTTTTCTAAGAGGAATGGGAAGCAAGGCTGCTTTGAGACAGAGAGAGGCTTACCAAGGGGCACTGGAGGCCTGGCTGAGACTGCGCTCCGTGTATCCACAGGGGCAGCACTCTGCCTGTGGAGAGTCTACCCCTATAGCGTTCACATGCTGGAGGGCATGGCTGGCTCAAGGTCAGGGCTCTCTGAGGTGGGCTGAGGACAAGTGTCTGGGGATCTAGGCACGTGGCAAAAGATGTTAAGTGATGGACCTTGGGATCTGGGATCTGCAGTTTCCCTGCTTTCTGCCCTGTGACTGGGAGGGAGGGAGGGAGTGGGGTGGGTCTTGGAGAAGATGAGAGGAGGTCAACCGGAATGTGTCCCAAGTTCAGGGGGAGCACTGGGAGGCCAGGAGCCTACAGCCAGTGAGTCTCCAACTTCAGAGTCGGATGGCTCTGGAGATGCCAAGCTCCAGGGTGTGGGCGGCCAAAGTGATTCAAAGGTGACCATCCTGGGCTGAGGAACAGAGGTGCCAGGTGAAGATTCCAAGGGGTGCTGAAGTTCCCCAGAATAATGGCAGACCTTGAGTTGGGGGAGGAAGTGTGATCCAGATGCCGATGTCCTTGAAATTATGGGGTCATCAGAACATTCCATGATGGACATGACGCTGACCGTGTGCCTCAAAGGAAGATAAGGTTTCGTACAAAGGGGGAAGGGCAATGATGGTTGGAAATCTCCTGAGGGCCCAGAGGAGCCAGTGCCCCCTTCCACCCGGCAGACTCCTCACTGGGGGCAGTTCAGGGTGGAGAGGCTATCCAGGAAGGCTTTGGAGGGAGGAGGGTAAATCGTGCAGGGAGATCATGGGAGAGGCCAAGTGGATGGAGAAGCTTGCAGTTGTGTCTGGTGATGAGAGGACCAGGAGGGGGGATTACCTGGCTCCAGAGTTCCAAATGGCACTTTGGACGAAAGTGGTTTTGAATCCCAGCTGGTAGTAGTCCAGCCTCCATTCACAAGCCCTGCTCCCCACTAAAACAACCCGTTCCGTCTTTTCTCAGAAGGTACTTCCTTGATCCGAGTCCTCACCTGTCTCCTGGTAACTTCTGTGCTATTCCTTGAGGCCCTGGGGGACTGGACTCCAGCTGCCCAGTGTGGCCCCTCAGTGTCCCCAGATGGAGAGGAGGTGCCCTAGAGCCCTCCGTTCTGCAGGCACGGGATTTGCATCCTTGCTGTTCAGCTGGGCTGTGACCAGAGCACCAGCTGTGGCACTCTCCTGGGCCTCGTGTGAATGTTAATGCCATTCAGAGTTGCGTTTGCTCTTTGAAGCAGTAAGCATAACAATCCAGACACACAAGAATCCCCTCTTGGCCACTTGTCAGCTGTGTAATTTTGAGCAAGTACTCAACGCGGTCTGGAGTTCAGTGTCCACATTTGAATAGTGAGGGTAAGGATGGGGGGATTTATCTCTCTCCCTTTGGGGAAAGCCTTTCAAGGCTATAGATTCACGTGACTGCCTTTCCATCTCATTTCCCCCCACCTTTCACTTTGCTCGCATGGTCCCAGGGGAGTATTCTGCTGGATCTCCGAATACATTGTGATCCATTCCCCCCCCCCCCCGCCCCGTCTCATCTTTCTAACTAGGAGCCGTGAGGATGAGCAGTTTGTGCTTGTCCGTGGTTCCAGCTGAGGTCGGGTAGCTCCGAGACTCCACCATGGCTTCCGGTTTGGTGGGCTCCACCACATACAGTGATCTCCTAGGGAAGGTCAAGGTACCCATCCTTCTGTCCCAGTATCTGCCCTTGGCAGTCTCACTCAGTTTGCTTTGTAAGGGCCCTAAAGCCTTAGAACTTACAGAACCTCTCCGCCAAGGTGAGGGGAATACTCTTTTTTTTTTTTTTTAAGAGATGATCCCTTCCTTTCTTTTTTTTTTAAATTTATTTATTTATTTATTTATGGCTGTGTTGGGTCTTCGTTTCTGTGCGAGGGCTCTCTCCAGTTGTGGCAGGCGGGGGCCACTCTTCATCGCCGTGCGCGGGCCTCTCACTATCGCGGCCTCTCTTGTTGCGGAGCACAGGCTCCAGACGCGCAGGCTCAGTAATTGTGGCTCACGGGCCCAGTTGCTCCGCGGCATGTGGGATCTTCCCAGACCAGGGCTCGAACCCACGTCCCCTGCATCGGCAGGCAGATTCTCAACCGCTGCGCCACCAGGGAAGCCCGAGGGGAATACTCTTGACATCAAATTCCTGCAGTGCCTACTTGCTGGGGGCGGGTGGTGGTGATCTTGGAGCCTCAGAATCCAGTCCCCCAGCCCTGGCCCTGTTGAGGCCGCTTCTGAGCTGGGCACGCTGGTGGGGCAGAGGCGAAGGGGTGCATTGTCAGGGAACCGCAGCTGCCCGGCTGGAGGCTGGGAGGCCTGAATAGCTTCACAGCTCTGGGCTGGCTCGCTGAATGGAGCTCGCCCCTCCCTGGCGGTGGCCCAGAATAGATGACATTTTCATTGCAAACTAACAAGGGGAGAAATCCAATTACCTTACAAAGGGGCTCCAAAGGGGCCTCATAGCTTAGAGAGAAAGGGAGGGGAAGAGGGGGAGAGGGAAGGGAAGGGAGAGGATGTGTGTGTGTGTGTGTGTGTGTGTGTGTGTGTGTGTGTGTGTGTGTGTGTGTGTGTGTGTGTGTGTGTGTGTGTGTGTGTGTGTGTGTGTGTATGTAGGCTCCCACCCAAGCCAGGAGAAACAAAGCCCTAGGGGGCATGGGGGATAGGCCTGGAGGCAGGAGAGGTGGTTCTGCCAGAGGGTCTGCCAGGGAAGCTCCAGGTCCCTGGAGCCTCTGGGCAGCCAGACCTCCTTCTTTCAAGCCATGTGGGTGGTGCAGGAGAGAGCACCCCTCAGGCAAGCCCCAGCCTCTCTGAACCGCATTCTCTGCCTATCAGACCGGGTTTTGCCAGACTTGAATCATCAGGAATTCACTGCACACTTTGCCACATCCAGTTAAACTATTAACCCTTTTTCTTTAAATTTATTTAGAGTGTATTATTTTAAAGTTTAGATTTAAAAAGAAAAGTTTCTATCCTAAATGCAAATAGAAAAAGTAGAAGCTAACTCTAAAGCGAAATATAATTGAATAACCCAATGTTGTTAAACCTCAGCTAGGTATTGGGGTGGCTGAGGGCTTTGGAGCTGGAAGCTGAGATAATCTGGGGGTGGGTGGGGTGGGAGTGGTAAGGGGGGCGGGTGTTAGCAAGTGTTTGCAACAAACGCTGATTTCTCCTGGGCCTAATCCAGAAGGATTAAGAGGATTAAAAAAACCACCTCGGGGCTTCCCTGGTGGTGCAGTGGTTGAGAATCCGCCTGCCAATGCAGGGGACACGGGTTCGAGCCCTGGTCTGGGAAGATCCCACATGCCGCGGAGCAACTGGGCCCGTGAGCCACAACTACTGAGCCTGCGCATCTGGAGCCTGTGCTCCGCAACAAGAGAGGCCGCGATGATGAGAGGCCCGCGCACCGCGATGAAGAGTGGCCCCCGCTTGCCGCAACTAGAGAGAGCCCTCGCACAGAAACGAAGACCGAACACAGCCAAAAATAAATAAATAAAAAAAAAAAAACAAAAAAAAAACCCACCTCTCCTCTAGGCCCTCCCAGCCCTGGCCCTGGAGTGGTGGGTATAGTGGCATCAGCCTGGCTGCCCTGAACCTTGGTTGCCCAACTGCTTAGTGGGGAATAGGGGCAAAGTGGGGATCTACTGTATTATTGGACAGACCTGCTTTCTGTGCTTTGTGGGGTGGTCACTGGGGTCCCAGAAAGTGTGAGGGGCCTAAGGGAGGTGGAAGATGATGGTGGTCCCAGGACAGCAAGAAAGTCTAGTCTCCTGTTTTCCCCTTTGGACTTGGGAGGGAGAGCTGCAGACCCCCTTTGGGATGAAATTAGCATTTGCTTCCTCCAGCTCAGCCAGAGCAAATCAGCCTTGAAAAGCTGGCCTGCCTCGAGGCCACACAGCGCTACCCTTTGTGGCTCATTCCCTGTCCCCTCTCTCTCTACACCGGTGAATTGAATTCTCCAGCCCAGAACACCTGAAAGGTAGCCTTCTGAGGCACAGGGACCTGGGAACTTTGCGGGGGATTTGGGATTTTAGAGACACCCTTGCCAGTGACCTCTCCAAACTGGGGACATTGCCTGTTTCTTCTGTCAAATGGAGGCTTTTGGGGGGAGCTTTGGTCCCAGGGGAGTTCGTGCCCAAGGGTGGGACAACATTGGCTCCCACCCCTCACTCTCACTGCTACCCCAAACCCTGGGGAAACTAAAGCAAATTGGGAAAGTGGCAGTGCATGCTAGGGGACTGGCTCAGATTAAGCCCCACCCACTCACCACTGAACAGTCCCCACTTTGGGGACTTGATGCTCCCTCCTGCTCTCCCGGGCCATCCCTGCTCTCAGAATGCTGCAGGAGAGGAGATTAGGGAATGCAAGTCTGATCCAGAGACCCAGGGGCACCCCAAGTCTTCAGGGGGCTCTCCAGTCAGTCAGATGCTTGGGGAGGGAGGCAGAGTGGGGGAGGTCCAACAGGGGGTGGTCTGCACAGGCTGAAGCAGTCAAAGAAGCTTAGAGAAGGTGAAAAGAGAGTAATCAAAACTAATAAAGCTTTCCCTAAGCATTTACTCGGCATGGTGCCAGGCATTTCAATACTCTAGGAGGTGCTGAGGCTGGGTGGCTGGCTTAAGAACATGAGGTAGTCAGTAGCAGAGTTCACCCTGTATATCCTTGCCATCTACCCATCTCTAGTCCCTATTTTTCACCTCCTATGGCATTTGACCCTTTTGAAAGCCCTTCCTTTTTATACTCAGGCTTTCTTGCTTTCAGGACTACACTCTCTCCCTGGCCTCTTCCTACTTCTCTGAGCATTCAATGTCCATCTTCCTATGAGTCCATCCTGGGCATCTGCTGCCAGGGTTGTGTGTGTGTGTGTGTGTGTGTATTTTAAAAATACATAGTCTCTAGCCTACTGGAGTACTGTAATTTGGCAGGGTTGGTACCATCCACTGAATGTACCTGGGGTTCATTCCTTAACCTTCTCATCTATAACCAGTCTCATTGTTTTACTCTTATCTCTTCCCTGATGACTCCCAAATTTATTTCCATCGCTGACAAATCCCACAGCTTATAATACACATCCACCTGGACATCTCAACTCAAAAACACAAGAGACCATCAACTGAACTCGTGTTTCCTCCAAACTTTCTTCTCACCATGAAATCTTCTGTCCCAGGCCCCCAAAGTGGAAACTCCTAGGTCCTCATTGATCCATCTCTGTCCTGACACCTCTCATCCCCCTTTGTGACCGAAACCAGGTCCCACTGTCATCCTACTCAGTGACCAAGGTAGTTCTGCCTCTTAAATCCCTCTTGTGTCAGCACCTCCCTCACTCTCTACCGGCATCTCATACCGACTATTGAAGAAGACTCCTAACAAGCGGCACTGCTCAGTCTTTCTCCTGCAAAGAGAACCCCTTTAGCATAGAAATCTCCCTGCTTAAGGATTCCTGTGCCCTCTCCTCACCAAAACGCATATTACTTGCTCTTCTGTATTCACTGGCCTGTGTACCCTACATCGCACTATAAGCACTTATCTATACACTCCTGTCTTTTCATCTTTATTCATTTGTTTATCCAACAAATATTTGTTTATTTATTTTAGAAACTGTTTATTTTTCATCAATTTTAGTTTTATTTTCTGTTTAAGAGGATGGGGAAGAACAGCTTAAGGCCAGTCAGTGGTTGTTCCTACCCGTTCGGTGGCCTGAGCAGTGGGAGCTGCAGACCCATTTTGAGCTGCAGGCTGAGGGCTCTGTCTTCTGTCGGGAACTGAACAGGCACGGAGGGGCCCTGTGCCTTCAGACCAGCCTGCGACTTCAGAATGAGGAGCAGTAAGTTTAGGAGCTGGAGCAGTCCATT
This sequence comes from Eschrichtius robustus, assembly GCF_028021215.1. Taxonomy (NCBI): domain Eukaryota; kingdom Metazoa; phylum Chordata; class Mammalia; order Artiodactyla; family Eschrichtiidae; genus Eschrichtius; species Eschrichtius robustus. Next base: position 74,858,197 of record NC_090830.1, read on the forward strand.
CACTCTGAAATTCTGGTGGTCAGCCTAGGATCAGTAATCACTGGAAGTCACAGCTCCTGGAAGGCTGCCTGGATCTGAATAGTGAAGGTTCCAGGAGTGAAGCAGCCAGCAAAAGGAGTGGCCCCAGTGGCAGCAGCAAACTTCAGTACAGGCTGCTGGCCAATATTCCTGGGGGATATGACACTGACATCAGCCAGGTTTTCCATGGCGACAATGGCATGAGCCACCAGTACAAGCTTCTCTCAGGTCCTCTCCAGATTTATGATGTAGATGCCATCACTTTTCCCTTTGTAGATGTACTGTTTCATTTGGATGTCAAGGTTCATGCCACCTGGGGCTCCAGACATTGTGAGAGTTGTTCTTTAAGTTATGACGGGAACCCAGAATGATGCTATATGGACCCCTTTATAAGTAGCGCGGAAAAGCCAACAAACACTTATCTGATGTCAGCTATGAGTCAGGCCCTGGGCTCAGTGTTGGGGGAGAAAAGGACGAGGCAGAACCCGGCCCTGCCTTCACAGAGGCTGGAGTCTAGTCTTCATGCCATTGCTCATACTATTCTGCCATGTAGATATATGCCTTTTCCATCTGGAAAATGCCCGCTCATAAATAGGAGATCTTGTGTTTCCTTCCCACACACTGATGAATCATCTTGTGCCACCTTGGAGTGTACACAGTGCACTTTAAAGACGCCTGGATCAAGACGTAGAAGTAGGACATAGTTGGGCAGATTTTGTTCTTGTTGTTGCTGAAAGTGACAGAAAACCAACTCAAACCAGTAGAAAAGGGAATTCACTGCTTCATATAAACAGGAAGTGCAGAGGCGGAGCTGGCCTCTGGGACTGCAGGGATGTCACTCATGTTGCCAGGACTCCCTCTGCTCCTCTGCTCGGGCCTTCTGCCCTGATCTTCTTTACTGCAGGAATGGGGAGAGGAGTGGGATGTAGCTGCAGAAAACTGTAAGCTTACCTCTATCCAGATTAGCGATGCCCCTAGAAAAAAGCTTTTCTCTCCTAGCATCCATGTAAAAATCTTCAGGAAGGGTTGTGATTGGCCCGACTTGGATCAGGTACTCATCCCTGAATGAATAACCAAGGCAGAGGGATACAGAGCTCTGACTGGCTGCATGTGGATCACATACCCATCCCTGTCACCTGGAGGGCAGGTAATGTGATAGGCAGCCCAAGCAGAACTGTATGGAATTCTCCAAAAGAAGGTGGGTGCTGTGACCAGGAGAAGGAGGAAAAGGATGTGGGGCAGACAAAAACTTTAAATTCTACTACAGACAGTGAGGTGGGTAGAACGATATCCCTGTTCCATGATTCTCCCCATTGCACCACACAGCCTTGTAGCTAGATGATCAAATAGAACATCCCTGAGCACAGGTATGACCCTAAAATGGTCCAGGTCCTTATTCTTGCTCATCCTTGTACAGGAACTGTTAATGGTAGAAACATTTCCTCACTCCTAATATTTCTTTCTAGATTTCTTCCAGCCATGAGGGAGTAATAGGGGAAGGAAGACTTACCTAGAACACTGGACAACACATAAGATACAACAGTTTTTAGACAATAGACAACAGACAGCACAGGATTATCATCCTTGAGAGAAGGGAAACAAATGAGGTGAGCCCTGTCGGCACCCTGGCTTTTTGCCTGGAGGTGATTTCTGATCTGTGGTATAAAGATGAGGAAACTAAACAAAGCTTGGTGGTCTTGTGAGTTGATGAGACAGAGAACAGAGTTCAGGAAGTTGATGTGGCTAGGATTTGCAGGGCAGACTAATGGAGAAGAGGGATCTTTGCAGAGAAAGCCCCAGAAATGTGCATAGTATTCACTTGAGTCTTGGGCTGAATACAAATTTGTGCATGTGGAGACTGAAATTCCACAAGGCTGGTCAAAAAACAACTTCCAGGGAAGCTGTAAGATAAAAAATCCTCAGAGCTCACACAGGATGGGGAATCATTTGATTTCCTACTAGGCAGAGTAGAAAGACATTGTTGAAAATATGAGGCATCTATATATTTGGTGACAGATGCCAGGAGGGTCATATTTCATAGTGGGACTAAACTACCTCTAGAAGAAAAGCTACTCTAGTCCTACCTTTTAAAAGCTTAAAAACAAGCCTGTAAAAGATCATCTTGTTCTTTTAATGACATGACAGAGCAGAGTCCAACCCTCTTTAATGGACTACAACAAAATCCAGTGCTCAAAAACAAACTTACATTGTGCAGCATTCAATCAAAAGTTAATAGAAATGCGAAGAAGCAGAAAAATGTTACTTGTAACTAGGAGAAAAATAAATCAGTGGAAATGTATTGAGAAATGACAGAGGTGACGGAGTTAGTGTTCAAAGATACTAAAATAACTCTTACAAATGTACTTATTTTGCTCAGTGATTTAGAGGAAAACGTGAACATAATGAGGAAAGAAATAGTTGATAAAAAGACCCAAATGAATTCCTAGAAATGAAAAATATTTGAAATGAAAATTCACTGGGCAGGATGAACAATTATTTAGACATTGTAGAAGAGAAGATTGGTAAACTTGAAGACGTAGCCTTAGAAACTGTCCAAATGAAGTAAAGAGAGAAAAAAAATTGAGAAAAAAATCAACAGAGTCTCAGTGATCTATCGGGCAACGTCGTGTAGTCTGACATACATGAAACCGTAGTTCCAGAAGGAGAGAGTAGAGACAGAAAAAACATTTGAAGAAATAATAGGCAAAATCTTTTCAAATTTGATGAAAACTGTAAATCCACAGACCAAGGAAGCTCAATGAAACCCAAGCAGGATAAACACCAAAGAACACACCAAGGAACATTGCAATCAAATTGCTGAAAACCAGCAATAAAGACAAAATCTTGAAAGCAGCCAGAGAAATAAAAAAAGACATTATGCACCCAGGAACAAAGATAACAACTACACAGACTTTTCATCAGAAACGGGTCAGAAGACAATTAAACAACATCTTTGAAGTGCTGAAAGGAAAAAAAAAAACAAAACCTGTTAATCTAGAATTCTCTTTCCAGGGAAAATATCTTTCAAAAATGAAGATGACTACCTCTTTATTCCTGCCCTGCAACTAGGTTCATCAGTACCATTTTTTTTTTTTTTTAGATTCCACATATACGCGTTAGCATACAGTATTTGGGGTGAAGTGAGAGTAGCTTCGACATATATACACTACCGAATGTAAGATAGTTGGCTGGTGGGAACCAGCAGCATAGCACAGGGAGATCGGCTTGGTGCTTTGCGATGACCTGGAGGGGTGGGATAGGGAGGAGGGGAGGGAGGCTTAAGAGGGAGGAGATATGGGGACATGTATATGCATATGGCTGATTCACTTTGTTGTGCAACAGAAACTAACACAGTATTGTGAAGCAATTATACTCCAATAAAGATGTATTAAAAAATTTTTTTTAAAAATGAAGTTGAAATGAAGATTTTTTTCATGCACATGAAAGGTGATAGAATTTGTTGCCAGCAGACCTATGTAAGAAATGTTATAGGAAATTCTCCAGGAGAAGGAAAATGATACCAGGTAGAAACTTGGATCTACACAAAGGAATGAAGAGAGCAAGAAATGATAAACAGTTGGGTAAATAGAAAGTATTTTTTTAAAAGATAATTGACTGTATAAAGCAAAAGTAATAATGCAATATTTGGAGGTTTATAATATATGTAGAAAATGTTGAAATTGCTGTCTTGGGAATGTCTTCTGGGCTCTGCAACAAGTGTCAGTGCGGTAAACGGACGCAGGGGACCAGGTTCAGGCACTGGGAAGCCTCCTGGCTCCCATCTAAAAAAAAAAAAAAGAAAAAAGAAAATGTATGACAACAATGGCACGGAGAATGGAAGCGTACTGTTGGAAGGTTCTTACGTTATACATGATGGCAGACTGCGATATGTGATATGGAGTAAGCATATTGTAAACCATAGAGCAAGCACAAAGAGAATGACAAGTAGAGATACTAAGCCAAAAGCAGAGCTACAGTGGAATCTTAATGTTTCCTTCTGTGTGTAGGGAGCCCCATCAACATAACGTACTTGGCATCTCTGCTGTCTCTCCGTCATTCTGCTCCAGGAAATAGTGAGTGGCTTACTTGATTGGTGAGCTCGGCTTGGGTGGCCCAGCCCTTTTCTCTAGGTACAAGCTACCTGCAGGGAACACATGTTGCTGCTGTGCCCTAGTGGGTTGGGGAGGCTGGTGATGGTGCACAGTTGCCTGTGACTTTCGGTAAGTCTGACTAGTTCTAGGTTTCCGCGAGGATGCCCACCTACCCACAGCCATGAGCCATATTCTTCAGCATTTGCTTCATGTGTAGTAAATGTGCTACTTGGTCTCTATCTGCCTTGCTTCTTTGTCTAATTTCTTAATTGGTTTAGAAATCAGTATTTATCAGTCAACTCCCTGAGAGAGCAAGGGTGCGCCATCCCTTCCGCACCTGCCTTGTGCGGTTGACCTGGAGCAGGCAGGGAGCAGTGGTGGAAAAGGTGATGAGGAACACCTGGTGCTGGACCCCTGGGCTCACAGAGGACTGGAGGGGCCTCAGGTGTGGCTGGCAGAGAGGAAAGGCCTCAGTTTTCCCCTCCTCACTCCCTGCTCAGAGTCTCCAGTGTCTCCCCAGGTCCCCCCAACCGGGCAAGTTACGGCAGAAGCACAGACTGGGGGCAGAAGACCTGGATTCCTTGCCCAGAGGGCCACTAACTCACCGTGCAACCTTAACCAAGTTATGCCTCTCTCCCCAATCTGGCCTGAGTTTCCCCATCTGAAACAAAAAGGGTTATGCTAGACAGTATCTAATAGTGGCTCCTCTGGTCTTTTAAAAAATTAATTAATTAGTTAATTAATTAATTTGGCTGCCCTGGGTCTTAGTTGCAGCACGCGGGATCTTCATTGTGGCACATGGGATCTTTTAGTTGCGGCATGCGGGATCTAATTCCCCGATCAGGGATCAAACCCAGGCCCCCTGCATTGGGAGCACGGAGTCTTAACGACTGGACCACCAGGGAAGTCCCCCTCTGGTCTTTATGGTGTCTGTGTCCAGACGACAGACTCCAGCCTAAGGCTACATTTAGACTTATTTTGTTTGGCCTACCATGTGTTTCATTTTTTTTTTTTCTCCTTAGGTAGTTGCTAACATTGGGGAGATTTCACATACAAATCTGATTTTCTAGCTTCTCTTGAAAAAGTCTGTCTTCGTTGTTGCATAGAAATAATAAACTGGACTTAAGCAGCAGCTGGCTCCTTTAGGGGTACGTGGCCTCTCCAGGTGACCACAGTCCCCACTTGGCCACTACCATCATGATGCTGCCTGCTTGCCTTGAAGCGCTTGTTCTGGGGCCTCTGCTGGGACAGTGGGAAAGCTGCGATATGAACCCTGATCTCTGGATTCTTAAGCCAGGGTGATTTCTGCTATATTCTGTGGCCAGTTTGACTCTGCCCAGATGGGACAGGAGAGAGGAGTGACAGTATTTCAGAGCTGCCTGAGGTTACAGGGAATCTGGACTTAGGGTGGGGAAGGCACAGAACTTCACGGGCTCCGTGGGTCCTGGTGTTCCACAGTGGACCCCAATGCAGGAAACACAAGTGCAATCAGAGGTCCCTGGCCTCTCCCTAGGTCCTCTTCCTCCCACTCCCAACTAGTGGCTGAGCCAAGAGGCTGGAGTTAAAGCCCCTCCCCCACTGACAGCTTTATAGATCTCTCCCAACCCCCCACCAGTGTGGTTAAATCATTGTCAGAGGCACAAGGTCGGGTCACCAGCTGGCTGCCCCATGCCGAGGAGGCTAGTGGTGGTGTTGGGGCAGGAGCCTGTGGGAGTCCCTGCCTTCCATCTCCACAGCCCCGGATCCCACACTCCCCAGCCCTGCAGACCCTTGTTGTAATCCAAAGGGCTCCTGTCCTAAGTGATGCTGAGAAGTAATCCCAGCTCTGGTGACAGCCTGGCCCAGGGAAGGCTCAAGAGCTATGAGAAGGTCAGACAGACCTGGAGTTGAATCCTTGCTGCCCACCAGCTGTGCCCACCGAGGTCCATTACTGAGTGCTCTGAGCCTCAGTTTCTTCACCTGTCAACTGGGGCAAATAATAACTCCTACTTCTCAGGGATGCTGTAAAGATGCAATGAATGACAGAAGGAGTGTGGACGTGGAGTGGCAGCACTTGGTAGGCTCTCAATAATTATTCATTTTCTCTCCCTTCTTTGAGCCCCATGGAACTGCTCCTGGGAGTTCTCCGCTAAGCTACTGGGGCTCTGTGTCCTATAGGCAGGCAAAATAGCCTAGAAATGACAGCATGGAAATATGATAAACTTTAGCTTTTAGGACAGAAAACTAGAAAGCAGCTTCTATTAAAAAAAAAAATTAATCTCTTAGACTGGTCACAATTTACAAAGGCCCACCCCTTGTCTCTCCCTCAGTCCCCATGGCCATTGTGTGAGAGTGATATAACTATCATCCCTGTTTGCAGATGGGAAAACTGAGAGGCAGAGTGGTTCTGTGGGTTGCTCAAGGTCACAAAGCTAAGTGTGGGAGGCAGCCTTTGTTGTCAGTTTAGGTCTGGCCATGGGGCAAGGCTCTGCCCTCCCAAAGACTCAACTAACATGGTGGGGGACGGTTGCGACAGCTGAGGGCAGGCTCTGGCTGCCTCTATCTCCCACCTCCCCTAGAAAGGTGAGGCGCTTCTTCCCCAGCCCTTTGCCCCACCTGGAATACTGCTGCTGAGCAGCTACATCCTTCTCACTTTTCAAGGCTGGCAGAAGTGTCACCGACTCTGACGTCATCTCCCCTGTAGATTTTCTCCTTCTCTACTCTGACTTCTATGGTGCTTCCAGTACTCACCTCCCAAACCCACGGGCTTCCTTACCTGCCTGCTCAACAACTTCTCTTCCTGGGTGGAGGCCTGGATGACAGCTCCCCTGGGGGGGTGGGGTCCATGCTAGATTGGCCTTATTTCCAACCTCTGTCCACAGGCCACCCTTCTCCCACCTCTGCCTCTCACCCCGGTGCCAGTTGGACAGTCCACAGGCTCCAATAAACACAGGTATAACCCTTTAGCAGTATATATCAAAAGCCTTAAAAAGTACATATACTCTGACCTAAAAGTTCCACTTCTAGGACATTTTCCTAAAGAAATAATTGAAAGATATATGTGTAAAAATGTTCGTCTAACTGTTATTTATAAAGGGCAAAAATTGGACAGAACTTAAATATCCAATAAGAGATTTGGGGTTAAATATATTATGATACTATACCTGAATACTTAGAATATATGTAGCAATTAAAATGATGAGATAGATCTCTACTTCATTGGCATCATAATGTATTAAGTGTAAAAAATAGATGGTGAGAAAAGTATACGAGAGTGGTCTCTCTCTCTTCATATATGTATGTGTGTGTTTGTGTGTGTGAGATGTCTGTGTGTGGATAGATAAAGATAGATATAATATCTACCAAATGTTAACAGAGTTATCTCTAGGTGGTGAGATTAATGGGTGATTTATAATATTTTGCTAATCTACACTTTTCTGCAGTGGGTTACTTGGGAGATTGAAGAAGCAGGAAAAACATTTATTTTAAAGCTGGGTGTCACAGGTTGGGCTCTAGGAGTCTCTGCAGGCTCCCCCCCCATTAGAGACCGAATGAGGCCAGGTGAGGCCAGGTGGGATTGGGGACGGGGTGGATAGCAGGGGCAGCAGAGCTGGCTCCAGCTCACCTCTGGTCAAGTACGAGCCAGGCCGAATGACATCAGGTTTGGTTCTTGGCCTGGGTGGGGCATTCAATCTCCAGGAGGCACCTTGTAGCCAGGTGATTGTCCCTCCCCAGCCTGCACCTGCTCCATTAATCTTCCCTGTCCCAACCTGGCCGACAGAGCCCACTCTGTCTGTTGACCTAAGCGGAGGGTGCCAAGGGCTCAGGGAGGGGCTCCCGTTCTATACCTGCCGTTGCTCAGCAGCTGAGCCTGGAGCCCTCACAGGGGGCCAGGTTTGTCAGCACTGATGGATGGGGAGCTGCAGGAAGGCCACTCTGTCCTGCCACCACTGCCCCACCTCCCCTGGCCCACGCTGTTCTTTGGAGTGTTAGTCCCCTAGACAGGATGGCTAATGAAATCCAACCTGCAGATGTCCATGACCCACACACAGACCCCTCCACAAGTACACTTCTGCAGTACCACAAGTTTTCTCATTTAAACCTCCCCTAAGCACGAGAACATAGCAAGTCAGATACTAGCTTTTTTATAGATGAGAAAATGGAAACAATTAACATAGCAATTCAAATAACAAGGTAGATCTGTATTTCACTGAGATTGGAAGATATTTGTAATATATTAAGTGAAGTAAGCATAGTATGACAAAAGTAGAGTATCATTTTTCCTGTGTAATATATACATGGAAGGATATCTACCAGTTGTTAAGAGTGACAGAGCTGATGTTTGAACCAGGTGTGTGGGCTCACATCCCATGCTCATTTCACTGTCTGCCATTGCCTCTTTGTCCTGAGGTTCTTCCCTCCTTCAAAGCTCTACCTCCTCCAGGTGGCCTCATGGGACTCCTCCCCCAACCGGGGTTGGGCCACCTCAGTCTTCTAGAAACTCCCTCCTCTGACGAGCCCTTAGGCTGGACACTGCCCACCGCAGCAAGTTTGTGTTCAGCCTGATGTCTGTACTTCTGAGAGCCCCCAGCTGGTACCATGGGGTCTTTGCCCCCACCCAACTAGATGAGGCCGCCCTCCTTCCCATCTCCTCTGGCATCATCCTGATGGCACCAAGTCCAAGACTGAAAGCTCATGCACTCAAAAGGAAAAGTTCCTAACTTAGATCCCACGTATTCTTCTTTTGCACACAATCCCACTCAGCTTGGATAATTGGCCCCCCAGGCCACAGGTTTCTAGATATTTTGTAGTAGAGTAGTTTGCAAGTTGCCTTGCCTGCCATCTTGCTTAAACTCCAGTTTTTCTCACTTAGCAATATATTGTAAACATTTCCCCTTTTAAGAAGCATTATTTTACAACATAATTTTCAATGGGGCATAGTAACCCCACTGAATATATATAATAATCTAATATATATTAGAATATATAATAATCTAATCTGTCTTCTATGGTTGAACATTTCTTTTGTTTCTGATTTTTTAGACACATATCTAATAATCTAATATTTAAATGTAATGTGTAATTTAAAATATAATCTGTCTAATATATAATAATATAATTTGTTCTCCGTGATAGAACATTTCCTTTGCATCTTAATTTTTTACCATTATAAAAGATGGTGTTATGAATACCCTTGTTGACACATTTTTATGCAATTTCTTTTTTAAAATAATTAATTAATCAGTTAATTATTTTGGCTGCGTTGGGTCTTCATTGCTGTACGCGGGCTTTCTCTAGTTGCGGCGAGTGGGGGTTACTCTTTGTTGTGGTGTGCGGGCTTCTCACTGCAGTGGCTTCTCTTGTTGCGGAGCACAGGTTCTAGGTGCGTGGGCTTCAGTAGTTGTTTCATGCGGGCTCAGTAGTTGTGGCTCGTGGGTTCTAGAGCACAGGCTCAGTACTTGTGGCGCGCGGGCTTAGTTGCTCCACGGCATGTGGGATCTTCCCGGACCAGGGCTCGAACCAGTGTCCCCTGCATTAGCAGGCGGATTCTTAACCACTGTGCCACCAGGGAAGTCCCTTATGCAATTTCTGATGATTTCTCTAGGAGGAATTACTGGGCCAGGAAGTTTGACCATTTTCAGGCATTTGATAATACTGTTAGCAAGAAAGGATGGGTCAATTTTTAAAATAATTAAAGTAATATATGGACATGATAAAATATTTTTAAATACAGAAGGACAATAATCATGGCAGTAGCCACGGCTAACCTTCACTGATGGTCTCGTGCAGTCTCCTACTTTTGTATGTTATTATATTGTATATAGTGTATATTTGTTGGATATTGTATTATACTGTAGATCCTATGAGAGAGGCACTATCATTATTCCTATTTCACAAATGGCATCGAGGCTTAAAGAGCTTGCCTAAGGTCACCAAGCTGTAGGTGGCAGATCTGTCATCCAAGTGCAGGCAGCCCAACTCCTAAGCCGCGCTCTTGTCCACTACAGCAGAGAGGTAAGCGGCTCTCTCGCCTCCGTGGAAAGCTCCGTGCGGAGGAGCGACAGGAGCTGCAGTGGGAAGATTAGGCTGTGGCGTGTGGGCGTGTGGAGGGAGAGGGGACAAGAAGTCTCCCGGCAGGGACCTCTGCCATAGTGTAGCCAAGAGTTGAAGGAGAGCCAGGGCGGCTCCACAGACATTGCAGAGGCAGAATCCACAGAGCCAGGGTGAGGCTGGCACCCAGGTTTCTAGCTTGGGAGGTGGGTGGCTCGTCGTGGTGCCGTTTGTAGGAGTGGAACCTCAAGGAGGAGGTGTGGCCAGGTCACAGAGGAGAAGCCTCGCTCTGCTCTGCTGGGGCTGTGCTTGTGAGTCTGACTGGCCCCTCCTGCTGAGGCCCGTGTGGCTCTCTTTTCACACAGCTCACACAGGGCCTGGCATGCACAGAGGACCGGTGGAGCCAGAGCCCCTGTAAACCTGCCTGCTTCTCTTTCCCCTCCTCCTTCTCTCTTACTCCCTGCTGTTTCATGTTGCCACGGTGAGATGGGTGAGATGCCCGTTGCCACCTCCCTCCCTGCTTGAGGCTTTGAGGATTCCGACCTATTTGTCCTGCCCCTGGAGAAGGGTGGGAACACCTCTCTCCTTTCCCCCAGTGTTGACTGTTCCTAGACGGGGAAATGGCTGGAAGGGGTCTGACTGCTAAACATACACCTCTTTCTTATGTATCTTCCCTGCTCCCTGGGCCCAGGGAAGGGAACACCCTGGGCCTGGCAACAAAACCACAGCCCAGAAGGTGGCTGATAAGAGATCCAGAGAGTAGGGGGCAGCCTGGCCCCTGCATTCATTCAGTTCAGTTTCATTAAAAACATTACCACTGGGCTTCCCTGGTGGCGCAGTGGTTGAGAATCTGCCTGCCAATGCAGGGGACACGGGTTCGAGCCCTGGTCTGGGAGGATCCCACATGCCGCGGAGCAGCTGGGCCCGTGAGCCACAATTACTGAGCCTGCGCGTCTGGAGCCTGTGCTCCGCAACAAGAGAGGCCGCGATAGTGAGAGGCCCGCGCACCGCGATGAAGAGCGGCCCCCGCTTGCCACAACTGGAGAAAGCCCTCGCACAGAGACGAAGACCCAACACAGCCATAAATAAATAAATAAATAAATTTAAAATTGAAAAAAAAAAAAAACAAAACATTACCACTGAATGCCTACCACATGCTAAGCATTCAAGGGACACTGCGATGAACTGGACATGGCCCCTGCCTTCGAGCTATGACCCTCTCTTAGACAGACAGCTGAGTCATAAAAGGAGAATAAACTCAGTGCTGTGGGCATGGAGGGGTAGCCTCAATTCTGCGTAGCGAGTCTAGGCTGCAAAACTGGGACACTCAGCTCTGGACCCGGACCTGCCACTAACTCTGCATGTGACCTTGGGCCAGTCTCTTCCCCTTTCAGGGCTTCAGTTTCCACAGCTGTGAAGCCAAAGTTCAGGACTCAGGGGTCCATGAGTCCATTTCCAGCCAGAGCAAGAGGCAGTTCTGTTCCTGGATCCCGAGTCCTTTTTCAGTTGCTGCTAGCTTTTTGCTCCCACTCTTTAAAAGCAATGAGGAGAGGCTGGGATGGGGGCAGGGGACATGGGGACTGTAAAGAAATTCCCAGACTGATCTGTTGCTTTTTTTGTGTGGATGGAGGAACTGGGGAGTGCTGGGGGAGGGCGGAGGGGAAGGACAGGGATGGAGTGAGGAGGGGGAGAGGAGGGTGCACAGAGGAGACAGAAGAATGAAATAAAGGCGAATCCAACAAAAGGAAGTGAAAAGTGAGTGACAAGTTTGAGGCTGCAGGCCCGAGGCCGGCCGGGCCTTTAGGGCAAAGAATGGAGACAAACGAGCTAGATTTTCATGCTTGGTGGATAGTGAATGAAGAGCATCTTTTAAAACCCTATCAGGAACTCTTTGGATTGTCATTAGATCTGGAGAGGGGAAAAAGACGGAGGGAGGAGACTGCTGAATTTGGCCCCCTGGGTGTGAAAAGATCCTGATTCTCTGCTGGCGGCTGGGGGGCGCCTTGGGCCTTCTTCTTCCTGGAGCCAGGCACGCCTGGGCCCCTCAAAGTTTTCGGTAAATTATTTATTATTTCGAGGGCCCTTGAAATTCAGTGGCAGGCTCCCCCTGCTCTCAGTGGGTGACACCGCACTGGAGCTAGGAGGGGGAGGGAGGGCTGGGGTGGACACAGGTTTCTGGCTCCTTGTAGGGTAACCAACCATCGGGGTTTGCTGGGGACAGGACTTGTAGTACTAAAACTGGGAAAGTCCTGGGCAAACCAGAATGATTGGTCACCAAACTTTGGGGTGAGACTGGTGGGGCAGGGAGGAAACTGACTTGCCCAAGGCCAGTCCCACTAAGCCAGGGAGTCAAGGCTGGCCTGGTCTTGGTCTTGGCCTTGGTGCTGGCCTCCAGCTGGCCGCCTGGCTCACCTGCTCAGCTGGGAGAGAGGAGATTATAAGATGGAGGTTCTTTGCACATTTTAAAAAAGATGATTGGAAGCATTTGAATATGACTAGCTATTAGATCATATTATAGAATTGTTTATTTTATTAAGTATAAAAAATGGCTTTTTTTTTTTTAATGTTCTATCATTTAGAAATGGACACTGAAGTCTTTACAAGTGGGATGATCAATATCTGGGATGTGTTTTTAAAAATTCCACACAAATAAATATAGAAGTGTGTGTGCAGGATTGGGGCAGACGGGGGCGGGGTGAATAGATGAAACAAGGTTGACCATGGCTTAATGGTTGCGGAAGTGGAGTGATGGTCCATGAGGACACAGGATTCTATTCTAGTTTATGCATGTTTGAAAATGTCCAAAACCAGAACTTAAAAAGAGGAAAAGTAGAGCATGGCAGTGGTACAGTGTAGCCGTGGTTAGGTCTACTGGCTCCAGGGCAAAGGAGCCCGAGTTCAATCCAACTCTACCTCTCACTGGGTAACGTGTAACATGTTAATTGCTCTCAGCCTCAAGTTCATCATTTGTAAAATGGGAATAATAATTCTGATCTCATAGATTAACAGAAAGCACTAGAACTGTGCTTAGACATAGTAAACACTCAATAAAAATTAGTTGCCATCCAGAAAAAGGGAAATATGGGGGGCCCTTTCAGCCCAAGAGAACTCTTTGGAGCTTTGATCCTGGGGGTGTGGGTGATTTCCTGGAATAACCTTTTTTGGAGAGGTCAGCTATAAGGACCCGGGCCTCCTCTATACAGCAAACCTCGGTAGGCTGGCTCCCTTCCCCCACCCTCGGCTTCCATGGAGCCCCCTGCCTGCCCCTCTCTTCTGTTCCCAATCTTATGTGTTTGGCAGACCTTAGTTTCTCCCTACCTCCTCCAGGAGGTCTCAGTACCATGCTTGTGCCGTCATGCCTTTGTTTGACCAGTTTGACTCTGGTCTCTGTCAGTCAAATGTGAACTGCAGGAGGGCAGGTTTTAGTCTCCATCTGGGGTCTCTCTCAAAGGCTGAGCACACGGAGGCATGAGAATATGCTAGTTCACACAGAGGGACAGCACACACTCAGACACACATGTACATGCACACACAGAAGCATGGGCACATGCATGCACACACATATACATGCAACCTTAAGGCAGGTATATTGACACCTGCTCACAAGTGGGACCAGCAGGAAAGAGGTCAGAAGGCCTAAAGATGCAAGGAGAAGAGAAGGGGGGCCTGGTCTTGCTGATCTGGGGGTCCATAGTGCAGAGCTGAGCAGGGTTGTGAGTGGCAGAGGCTGGGGGCCGTCAGCACCTGACACCAAGCTCACTGCTGAGGTCTGTGTTCTCACAGTGCAGTGCCAGGCACGGAGTAGTAGTGACAAGCCACTTGCCTCTATGCCAGGGGACAGCACCAAGAGACCTGGATGTTGGAGGCCAAGAGCTGACTTCCTGCCGGACTACAGCCATTGCTGATGGTACAGTGGTAGCAAAAATGGAAACAATAAAAGCCTCCATTTACTCTGCCCCTGGCACAGATGCTGAGCACTTGTGTTGTAAAATTTCATTTAATTCTGACAGTTACCCTCTGAGGTATCATTGTATCCTTTCATAGTTGAGGAAACTGAGGCTCAGAGACATTAGGTTACTGGCTGAAGGTCACACCGCTGGGAAGGGGCAGATCTGGGATTTGAACCCAGAGTGTCTGTCTTCAGAGCAGCTCTCAGCTGCTACACTCTATTATGCAATTTATGTTGAGCAAAAATCAAACAAACAAACAAACCCAAAAAACCCCTGAAACTGGGGAAGGATTTGTGGTTGAAATTGTATGATGTCTTGGATTTGCTTCAAAATAATCCAGAGATAGTGCTGGGGGAAGTGGGTAGGTATGTGGGTGAAAAACAATTGCCTCTGAGTTGATAATTGTGGAATTTGGGTGATGGATACATGAGAATTCATTATGCACCTCTATTTGTGATTTTTTTTTTTTATATAAAGCCATCTGTATACATGATGTAAGTTGCCAATCTCTTAATTTCAAATGCATTGAAACAAACAACCTGCATTTTTTAACAACCCTGCATTTGTACTCTTCCTCTCACAGTTACTGTTTTTTTTAATTTAATTTAATTTTATTTATTTATTATTATTATTATTTTGGCTGTGTTGGGTCTTCGTTCCCGCGCGAGGGCTTTCTCCAGCTGCGGCAAGTGGGGGCCGCTCTTCATCGCGGTGCACGGGCCTCTCACTATCGCGGCCTCTCCTGTTGCGGAGCACAGGCTCCAGACGCGCAGGCTCAGTAGTTGTGGCTCACGGGTCTAGTTGCTCCGTGGCATGTGGGATCTTCCCAGACCAGGGCTCGAACCCGTGTTCCCTGCATTGGCAGGCAGACTCCCAACCACTGCGCCACCAGGGAAGCCCTATTTGTGATTTTTTTCAAAATAAATTTTACTGGTTCTGGGGTCTACCTTGGCTATACCATCACTAGGTGACCTTGAACATGTTGCTGAACCTCTGTATGCCTCCATTTTCCCACTGGGCCTTGCCCCATCTGTTTCCACCTCATTGCAGGACTGCAGCACTGCTTAATTTGTGCCCATGGATTAAGGGGTGTGGAATCTGGATCTGCTGAGACACAAGCTCCCCTGTTTCTAAGGACAGCCCTGGATCCCTTCTAACTGAACATCATTCTCTGCCTCTCACTTTCCAGAAAGAAAAATTGTGGCAGAGCTGCCTGTGTGTTTGGTCTGTGTCCGGACTCCTAGAGTGGAAAATATAAGTGTGTGTGTGTGTGTGTGTGTGTGTGGTGGGGAATGTGCAATGCCCTGCTCACTCCACCTGTGTGGGTCTCCTCTTCTCTTCCAAGTCGCCACATGTTCATTCCTCGTTCAAAAGGAGCATAGGGGCCCCAGGCAGAATGGTGGTGCTCAGACCCTGGGGGAGGCAAATGAGGCTCTGGGCCTCCCAAACACTGGGGATGATAAATGGGGTCCAAGTCTTTCAGGCTTCATTATAGAGTCACCATGGGTTTGCCCAAACCATGGCAACCGATTCAAGCAATGATTAACCTAATAAAGCGGAGGCAAAGGGGAAAAAGATGCATTCAAGACCCCAAGTCAGGCTCTGGTTCTCTAGAGGCAGTAAATTTCCCTTCAGTGGGTACGGTGTCCAGGCTCCAGACGTCCTAAATCTCTGCCTCCGGGAGTGGGGGTGGGGAGGCCTGTGAAAGCAGTAAACGGGTGTCAGAGATCAGCTGGGGTGGCTCCAGTGCTCACTTAATGGTGCCCCTCCTGGGCCCTTCTTGGAAACAGACCCAGCACTGGGGGACAGAGAGACATCTGCTTTAGCCCCAGGAGTCAAATCACCTAGGCTTTCTTCTTTTGAACTTTGATATATTTGGTCCTAGGGAGGTGTATGTGTGTGAGTGCACACATGTGCGTGCACATGTGTGTTTGTCTGTCTCTAGGGTGTAGAAGGCAGGCAGCAAGTATTCTGCTACTGCCGCTGTGATGGGCAGCCTCTAAGATGGACCCCAATGATCCATGCCCCCTGGTATTCGTGCCCTTGTGTAATCCGCTCACCTTGGCTGTGAGCTGGATTTAGTCATTTCTAGTGAATAGAATGTGGCAGAGGGATGAGATGTCACTTGTGAGATGAGATTACAAAAAGACTGTGGCTTCCGTCTTGGGTGTCCCTCTACCTCTTGTTTGTTTGCGTTGAAGGAAGCCAGTTTCCATGTTGTGAGCTGCCCTATGGAGAGGGCCATGTGGCAAGGAACTGAGGAAAGCTTCTGGTCTAAAGCCACTGAGGAAGTGAGACCCTCAGTCCAACGGCTCTCGAGGAATTGAGTCCTGCTAACAGCCACATGAGTGAGCTTGGAAGTGGATCTGTCCCCAGCGAATCCAACAGGTAAGACTACATTCTTAGCTGACACCCTGACTGCAGCCACATGGGACACTTTGAGTCAGGGATGCCTACCTAAGCTATGCCTGCATTCCTCACCTACAGAAGACCCACAAAATAAATGTTTCTTGTTTTAAGTAATAGAGTTTTTTTGTAATTTGTTATGCAGCAATAGATAACTAGTAGGACAGAGATACTATAGCTGGTGATGATGTTAGAATAGCAGGAGCATCAGTTTGTCTCCATAATTAACAGGCTTGGGCAAGTCATATAAACTCTCCCTGGTTAATGTGGGAAAGTGAGTCCTGGTCTCTGCCTTCTTAGCTAGTCTTCTGTAGGGTTAAGATGGAGATGGGGTGGGAATTATAATGAGGTCTGCTTCAAATTGCAGGCAGGCACATGAAGTGTATGGACATATCTGTCATCTCATCTGAATCCTCATAAAACCCTATGAGGTAGGTGTGGTTTTCTTCATTTTGATATTTGGAGAAATTTTTATGTATGGAGGCTTGGAGAGGCTAAGTAACTTGCTCAAGTGATAGAATTAGGAAGGGCTGGAGTTGAGACAGATGCCAAGCTTCATGCTCTACTGTACTATCTTAGGAGGGATCACCCACACCTGACTATCGGAATTGTTACTGGTGATCTCAGAAACAGATACTCTTGTGATAACACAGTCTCGCCAAATCAGTTGGGGCATCTTCTAAAATAAACCCATTGGTAGCCAAAGACAGGTTATTTTGGTGCTGAGGAGGGCATGATGAAGGAAGGGTAATGGGTCTCTGTATAACTTATTAATTTATTCATTCCCTTATTCAACAAATATTCATTGACCTTTATATAGCAGCCCGTCGGGGGAAGGATAGAAATTTCTAAACATAT
This sequence comes from Eschrichtius robustus, assembly GCF_028021215.1. Classification (NCBI taxonomy): domain Eukaryota; kingdom Metazoa; phylum Chordata; class Mammalia; order Artiodactyla; family Eschrichtiidae; genus Eschrichtius; species Eschrichtius robustus. The sequence continues at coordinate 74,875,550 of NC_090830.1, forward strand.
AATTGAAATACCTTTCATTCAGTCAGTCAATTCACTTACTCCAATTCATTCTAAAAACATGTGGCATATGGTTGAGAATGGGTACTCACTGGAGACAGGAAGGACACTTCCCTTCGCCAGTGGAGGGCACAAATAGCAAACAGATAATCACAAACGCAACCTGGAAAGTGCAAGGATATTCTTATGCCCAGGATATTATGGAAGCAGGAGCAAGGAGGGAGGAATAGTTCAGAGAAAGATTCTGAGAAGAGGTGATATCCACGTTGGAGATTTGGGGAGGGGGGAATGAGGGTTTGGGCAGGGAGAGCAGTGTGGGAAAAAAGCATGGAAGTGGTACTGACTGTATTTAAGGGTAAGACTTCAAGCAGGTCAGTATTTCTGAGGGTAAATGCCAAGGCAAGCAAGGCATTGTGAAAGAAAGGCTGTTGCAGCAGGACTCTGGTCATAAGCATGAGTGACGCGCGGTGATAAAAACAAATATTAGCACATATAATCCAATGTAATCCTGACAACCGTCCTGTGGTGGAGACTGCTCATTACCTGCCAGAACCCATTCTTCACTTCTTCCTCGGCACGTAGCCCCTCTTCCAGTTCGGCTGAGGGGATATGATCATGTACTCCCAGGGGAGTGTGAGTAGAGGTGAAACATGCTACTTCTGAGTCTAAGCTTTAAGACTGTGGGTGAGGCTCCTCCATGACTTATTTCCCCTTCCCATTGGCTGGGACCCATGGCAATGAGCCTCAACCATGTGGATGGCAGGGACCTAGGAGCTGGGGGAGGAAGAAGATGGAAGGAATGTAGGTCCCAGAGCAGAGCTATCCACTCACACGGAATGCTCACCTCAGAATGAATTATTGGTGAGTCTGTTATAGCACCCTGGGTTTACTTTAATCTAAACTCCATCAGGTAATATTATTATCCCTGCTTTACAGACGAAGAGATTGAGAGAAAGACTAAGGAACTTGTTCATGAGTCATACTGATAATTAGTGAACCAGATGGGAATTGAACCCAGATCCATATCACATCAAAGCTCACCTTACAACGTCCTTCTCTATTGGAATGTGAGCTTTATCCCAGGGATGACTGGAACCACTTGAAGATTTTAAACAGGAGAGTGACAATGTTATATTTGCATGTTTCTGTGGCTGCAGCATGGAGGCTATAGGGACAAGTATTGAGATTAGAGGTAGAGAAATCAGTTGGGCAGTCTCTCCATGTGAAAGTTGAGAGCCTGAACTAGAGAAGTCATCATAAGGAGGTAAAGGAGAGGCCAGGTTCAAGAAATAGTGGGAAGGACAAATCAGCAGGACTTAAGGGTTAATTGGTTGTGGGTAGTAAGAGAGAAGAATCAAGATGAACCCTAGATTTCCAGTATGGATGACTGGGTGATGCTAGTTAGTGAGATCAGGAACAAGAGGCAGCATTAGTTTGGAGTTAGGGGAGAGTAATTCCATTTTGGACATGTCTCATTTGGGGTGCCCAAGTGACATCTGGATGTATAATCCTGGAGCATGGGAAGGGTAGATCACAGCTGGGGAGGGTCACCGGGAAGGGGTGGGTGGCCCTTGGCCTTTGTGTCAGCTTGCACTGCACAGGAGATTCAATTTCATACAAAAGCAACCTCCTCCACCCCAAAAAATCCTGGGAGAATGAGAAGAATTTGAGACAAATGAAGATGTTAACAATAATAATAATAATAATAATAATAATAATAATAATAATTACCACTTACGGCAGCTTAATGTGCACTAAAAGCAAGCACATTTAATCAGCCCAATTAAGTGGCTACTACTTATTGTCCCAACCCTACAGGTGAGGAAAAGGGGCCTTAGGGAGGCAAAGGGTTATAATTGAAAACCACTAGTTAGTGGCAGTACCAGGCTTTGAACTAATGTCTGTGTGATTCTGAAGTAACTGTTCTTAACCACTCTGCTATTTATGTATGTGTTTGGAGGACTTCCTTTTGTCTTTGTTCTTGGAATAACTAAAACTTCATTTTAACCCAAAGAATGAGACCCCCCCCTTTTAATATTTAAGCGATTTATTAAAGCATCTTGTCACAAAGATGGAAACACATACAAATTAGAAGCATGCAACCATCATCATCCACAGTCAGGTTAAAATGTTGTATATTTTTCCTGTTTTCATAGCTGAAAACTTCAGATCTTAGACCGAACTCACTCACCCTGAGTATTTAATTCATTCTTCCTGAAGTATCCAGGGCAGCAAATAACCAAAATACAAACTATTATATAAGGAAGGTGCAAAGTTAGAAAAGAATATGTATGGAGAATGCCCCCTTCCCACCCCCCAATCAAAGGCAAACAATGGCACTTTGCTCTTGCTTAACCTAGATTGTCTTCAAAAATTATCGAGGGCAAAGTTCCAAACCAGTTTTCCAGTTAGGGCTGCTGCATCCTAAACTTCCAATATTGTTCCACCTCAGACCTCTCATATGCTGTCAGAAATTCCTCAGCTGGTAACTAACTCAATTCTAACTCCATCATTTATGAGGGAATTTTTTTTGTCCTAACTGAGAAAAGGGCCTTTCTGGGGTCACACAGTCAGTTATTAGGAACAGAGTCTGTGCTTTCACCACCATGTCAAGGAAACCGACAGCCTTCTGGGTCTACATATCCACAGGGGGCTCCCTAGGGACTCAGGACTGGAAAGGTGGGCAGAGGCGGTTGATAGGTGGTTTTCCTTACTGAGGACGCCAAGTTCCCAGGAGCGTCTCTCCTCTGAACCGACGCAGTCATTTCAGCACCATGGTCAGGGGCACGCCGCCGCTTTTCAGGACCTCGGTGCCCGACCGTGTTAGCCAGGCCGGCGCTCTCTCCCACCGCTTTGGTCCTCGGATCGCAGAAGCAGAGGGGGCACACAGCAGCCTGTGAATTTCGCTAGGGTTCCGGAGAGCGGCCAAAGCGCAAGGGAGTCTCTTGGTCTTACAAGACCCAGAGGACACAGCTCAAGTCAGAACATAAACACCTAGAGACTGACTTGGCACAGAGGGAGAGAGCTCTAAACTACTAGCCTAGAGCCAGGGTCACACTTTTAACTTGCTCCAATAACTCACCGAGCGATTGAGGGCCTTGGGCAAGTCACCTACTTCCAAGACTTTGGGTCTCTGTTTCCATGGGTGTCACCATCCTGCCTTGCCCCCCTCACCGGCTGTAGGAGGGGACCTGAGATAAGAAGTGTCCAGCCCCAAGTATCCCACAGTCTGTGCTCTTGGCCCTTTGAAGGTGGAGCAGGCAAGTAAGGTGAGTGAGTGTCCCTGCCGCCCCCCACTCCTTCTTGAGCACAGTCTGCAGATATTTAAAAGGGGAGGAGAGGGAAAAGAAACATGGCAGAGAATCTTAATTACATATATGTAAAATGTAATTATAATACACTCAGCATTTGTTCTGCACCACATTCTCAGCCGAATCTCCTCTCTCTCCTGCCCACACACACACTGAACACACACTGTTCCCCTGGGTCTAAAGGCTCTTTCCCACTGTCTCTTTTCTGTGGTCGCCGGGGTCTATAATTCCGTCCATCACAAGCAAGGCCTTCTCTTAAGCACTCAGAAATCCAGTGAAAGGGTATTAGGGACTCTCTCCAGCTTCTCATGTGAATTAGCTGAGGCTCAGAGACTCGTCCAAGGTCACACAGCCGGGCAGAGTGGCCCTTGGGTGAGAGGAGGGGCAGAGGGCGCCTGTGGGGTTGCGTGCTCCCCCGGCCCCGCCTGCCTTTGTGCCAGCCCTGCGGCCAGGCTCCCAGACATTAGCATTCCAATAGCCCTGGGACGCTTTGTCCTCCGACTGCGGCCGGCTTGGGGATGGGGTGGGATGGGGGCAGGACACCATAAATCTACCTGCTTGTTTGTGCGGACGGGGTGGGATGGGGTGGCCGCAAGATTCATGTGCTGTTTTTCTGGAAGCCAGGGCTCAGACAAAGGCACAAGAGGGGGAAGAGTCCTTCGACCGGAGCGTCTTTCCTGGCCCCGCTTGGGACCCTGTCTAGGTTTTGGGGAGTTGGGGCGCAGGCGATGACCTCAGACCACGGGAGGCCCTGCAGCCACTCTAGCCGAGGTGTAGTGGGTGGGCTTCCAGCTGAGACCCAGAGCAGCCTGACCAATTGTAAAAGCCGCCGAACGCAAAATACCCGAGGATGGGTGGGGGGGGGGGGCGGCGTGGTGGTGATGCCACTGGGCTAGTTGTAGGCGCCACCCAGAAATGCTTCCTTGCCTTTCTTGATGAGGGGCTCTTTGGAAAGAGGCGTGGATGAGGTTTCCCATCTCAATACGATTCCATGCGCCTTGATGGAACTCATCCTGGGCAAGGAGTCCTAAACCTTCCTCCACCTCCTCCTGACTTGGAGACTAGAGCTGACAGCTCTGGGGGATCAAATCCACCCCAACCCAAGGTGGCAGCCCAGCATTCGAGTTGGTTAAATAGTACTTTTTTTTTTTTTTTAATTTGTGGGGTGAAGGACCAGTCTGCGTGTGTTGGGTGACTAATAGCTCCTTAATGAGCACCCTCACAAGCAGGAGAGGGACTGGGCAGTGGGTGTCTCCACCTGGAACGCAGGGTCAACACTTTTTCTGCTTCTGGAAGTCGTTCACACCAAAGGAGTCCCCTGCCTATTTGAACACTACTTCCCACAGCCTTTCACAGGAAGAATGATCTTCCTGCTTGAGGACTTCCTCTCCAAACCTTTAGTCCTGGCTCAGAATGCCACCTTCTCTGGCAAGCTTCCCAATCTGGCTGCAGATAACAGTCCCACTGTCCCTTCTGTGGCTCCTACCTCCGCTCAGCACTAATGTTTTTTAGCCTTGAATGATTTTGTCTATATACTTGCTATTGTCCTAGGAGGACAGAGATGGACCTTCCTGATTTTTATGTCTGTCCACCCCTCCCCCCCAATGCCCAGTAATTAGCAGACCCTGGCTTGGTCTGTGCAACTTGGAGCTGCCCGACACCTGCCCCAGGGCGGTGCCCCAGGTGGAAAATTGGCTGCTGCAGAAGTCACCAATAACCCATTAATCTTTTCCTTCCAGATTAAAGCCATGAAATAAAACAACAGCCTCATTCATTCGTTTGCAGTGTCCCCCTTCCCGCCCCCCAAATCCAGCCCCTGATAACTAAGACATATCTCCTCCGAGCTACCTTTAGGGACCTAGGAATAGAGGAGAAAGGAAAAGCTCAATTTGAAGTGGGGAAGGCATAAGAGACAGACACAAGAGGCATTAACCCCTGCAAAGCCACCACCTTTGCACTCTAACCCTGGAAAGCAACCTACCCAACCACTCCCAGCCCCTGACTGTGCCATGCACTCCCCACTGGGGTTGGCCCGCTTCTTCTCCTGGCACCCCGGGCCAATCCAAGGAGGCCTCTGGGGTTCAACTCGTAGGGTAGTGTGCCCACCCTCCATTTTCCTGTTCCTGAGAGTCAGGCAGACTCTCTGGGTTCTTAGCGCTCAAACCTGCTTCCCAGAGGTCCTGGAGGTCTTGGAAGCTAATGTAGGGCTGCTCCAGCAGTGCTCTGGGGACATGTCAGTGTCACTGTGCATCAGCCCTACTCTACCTTGGAAGTAATAGAGAACATGGGGCTGGAAACCTTGAATAGTTCCTTGAAAAGAATAATAGTTTATTCAGTCAAGTTTGCTGGCTGTTGGGAGGTGTCAGAGACTGCAGCCGGACCCTCCACTTTCTCTACTCCCTGCTGCTCAGGTCCATGAGTCTAATGCCACAGCCTCAGCACTGACAGCATAAAATGAACTCAGAAGATGTGCTTGGGCTCTAAGCACTTTGGGAAAATTCCTGGGATGCCCAGCTTACCAGCATTTCTAAGGGTTCTGACCCTGCTGCAGGGTTATTACTCCCTCCCTTCCCCAAATGCAACAGTCACTCTAAATCCAGGCTAGTGGCGTAGGGGAAAGGGCCAGCACCCCCAGTGAGTAACCCTAGTTGGAGGCTTGTCTTTCTCCTAAACTGCTGTTTGGAATAAGGCAAGTCGCTGCCCCATAAATAAAACAAGGGGGCTGAGCCAGTGATTTTTAAGAGCCTTTCAGCTCTTCCTTTCCAAGTGTGTATAGCTGACTTGCCCTGAGAATGCAGTCTGCCTGGCCTCCAGCCTAGCGCCACAGTTTCTCAGACCAGGCCCCAGATCCCCAGAAAAACTCTCATCCCTCTCCTTGGACAGGCCCCTCCTCCCCCAACCCCAGCCGCAGAGGCTGGGCCCTCCCCTCTGCACCATCAAGTTACCTTGCTCAGGCTTCTCGAGAGTCCTTTTTTATTGGTTCAAAATCTCATTCACCAGTCCCTAAATCATCTTATGTACAAAATAAAAACTTTTCCCACTGTGAAATCTCATCAATAAATACAAACGTGTAAAATAGGGGAGGGGCCATATAATTTACCAGACAAAAATTCATTTCAAAATATATCAGATAATTTACAAACTGATTTTTTTTTTTTTTAAAGACAAGGGTGCTTCAGTTTGCAGGGTGGTGGTGGAGGCGCTCCCCCAGCCGAGCTGGCGCTTTCCCTGTTCATAGCCTCGTCTCCCGCCCCTGGGAGGGCAATGGCTCCGGGAAATTGCACTAGGAGAAGGCAGAGGATCAATCGCCTTCGTGGATTAAGGCAGAGTAGAGAGGCCCAAACCCCGGGGCTTGATAGGGACTAGAGGAGGTCAGCGGCATCTTTGAAGAAGACACGCTGGGCAACCGGAGCAAGTGCTGAGAAACCAAATATTGGATTAAGCCGCATTGGGGGAGGAGTGGTAAGAGACAGACTGGCAGACAGACTTCAGTGGGGGTAGGGTGGCGGAGACAGTGGGTGTCACCTGCTGTGTAGTGCTATCATTCTCGTCTTTTCTGCACGAGATTTTGGGGTGGCCACAGGGAGAGGGCCTAAAACGCGCGGAGCCTGCAGTGCCCACTCGCGCGGGCAGCGGCAGAGGGTTGCAGTTGGCGCGGCGCAGAAGACCAAGGGATTGAACCCGGCCTGCCACCCTCTTGGGCGCCTGGGCCCGCCAGGGGTCAGCGAGCCTGAGGCAGCAGGAGCAAGTACGCCTGAGGGCCTTCACCGGGCGTCTCCGACGGTTTCCGCCCCTTCCCTTTCTACCATCACCCACTGCCCAGCAGCGGACAGGCCCCTTCATAGAAAGTCTGAAAAAGCCAGGGCGCCAGGGTGCAGGCAGGCAGGGGAAGCAGGCGCCTGCAGCCCGGGGCGCTCCTCCAGCGAGGCGGCGGGACTCAGGCTGCCCGCCTGGGAGACCGGAGAATAGAGGGAACCCCAGTCTCCCGGGGAGCCGCCGTCCGGGCTGGCCAGCTCCTCGCAGGGAGGCGCAAGCGACTCCAGCCCGTAGAGGCTGTGGTCCGCTATGCGCAGCGTCTGCGTCAGCGCCCAGATGTAATTGTGAGCGAAGCGCAGCGTCTCGATCTTGGTGAGCTTCGCATCGTCCGGGAAGGTGGGCAAGACGCCGCGCAGCGCGTCCAGAGCGGAGTTGAGGTTGTGCATCCGATTGCGCTCGCGGTCGTTGGCCTTCTTGCGCCGGCTCCGTCGCTGCTTGCTCAGAGCCAATTCACTCTTGGGGCGGCTGCGCCCTCCGCGTCGCGCACGGAGCTTCCTCGAGGACCCTCGGCAACCGCCCCCTTCCGTCTCGGCGCAGTTCCCCTGCAAGCGAGTGGGGCTGGGCGGAGCGGATGCGACGCAGGTCACTTCGTCGTCCGAGGCGCCCGGGAAGGGCTGCTCCGTCTCGTGGGTCACTTGGACAGCTGGCGCACACGAGGGATGAGGCGTCATCCTGCGGCGGGGTAAGAGGTAAGGGTAAGAGTGGGTCAGTCACCCGGGCGCAGTTCCCAATCCTGGGGCCAGGTGGGAAAAATCGAGAGAAAGCCACCCCCGCCCCTGCCGGACCAGAGGACCCGCTTTCCCCTCTGCTCATCGCTCTGTGGCTCCAGGCGTTACCTTGCTGTAGGGCGCAAAGGAGTGGAGAGCCGTAGGCAGTGAGAGCAGCGGTGAGCTGCGCTGGCTTTTTCGTCTGCAAGTTCAGCTGAGAAGCAGGCGCCGCCGCTGGAAAGTTTCTTCGGCCCCAGAGAAGAAAAGTGTAAAGGGGGGCCCGGGCCTCTGTTGCTCTCTTTTGGCGCGGCTGCGAGACCCTGCAGATTTTCTGAGCCGCCAGTCGTGTGCCCCTTGGCACGCTTTATCTGCTGCGCCCGGGCTAGGAGCGTGCCTGCCCCGCTGCTGCCCGCGCCGCCGTCCAATCAGCGCCCGGGCCAGGGGGCCGCGCCACGCGAGCCCGCTCCGCCCTTCGCGGGGCACAGCTGGATTCCGGACAAAGGGGTGGATGGGGTCGGGGGAGGGGAATGCCGCTCTGTTTGCTTTCTCCCCGCGGGCTCTGTCCCAGCAACTCTCGGTTCCTCAAAGAGCCTCGCCCAGCGAGAAGGGCCTTGTCTAGCTCGCGTCTGGCGGCCCCAAACCGCTTTGCTCCTATTCTGGCTTTCCTTGGCATCTGTCCAGACCCTTTCTTGGTACCCTGAAGGGGGCTTTGAGAAGTCAGTAGGGTAGGTCAATCCCCGTGTGTTACACAAGGGGAAACTGAGGCTCAGAAAGGAGGCAGCTTGCCCCCAAACCACTCTGAAAGGACAAGGAGCCAGGTGTCCTATCAGCTTGGAGGGGCATCCACTAATTCCTAGTGCCATTCTGCTCTCCTCCTCTATGGGTCAGGTTAGGAAATACAGAGGGTGATGTTTCACTGACCCTTTCTATTTTGGGAGGAGGCACAGGGTGACCACAGAGAGAGATCCTGCCTATGTCCCTGCCACTTAGAGACCTTTGCCTGGGGACGAGGAGCCCCCCACCATGCCCTGAGATGATGCCCCACGCTCAGATGTAGGTGCTTAGAACCTCTCCCCTCATCCCACTACCCATCAGAAACCTAAGATATTTTTATCGTGCCTCAGAGTTGGAGGGTGGCTATGGTGGGACCTCCAGGGGCATTCCACCACTACCAATTGTGGACAGTACCCTAGCAATCTGCTGGGGCCTGTGGAGGAAGAGCTCAGATGAGAAGGGGTCAGGAGAGGGCCAGGAGTTCACAGCGAGCCCCTGTGTATTTTAAATGCCCCTGGAGTGCTGGTGCTTCAAGAAGCAGATCAACTCTTTCTCCCCTTAGTCCTCCTGTCCAATCACGGGCCGGCAGGGGCTGCCTGCGCTACCTGGTGCAGCCCCCTAGGCAGGGGTCAGGCAGTGAGCACAGGGCAGGGTCTCCTCAAGACCCCCAATTAGCAGTGTCTGGAAATAAAAGTGAGTCTGAACACACCATCCCTCCCTTCTTCCCCCGCCTGTCCCTTTGTCTCCGCTTTGGACACCCTGTGGCCTTCTGCTTCTGGTCAGTCAGGGTGAGTGTGCCCCCAGGGAGAAAGCTGAGTCTGGGAAGACCGGGGTCTGGATTAAGTCTCTGCAGACCCCGAAGGCTTCACTTTCTAGCAGAACCAGATAACCTGAGCCTCTGGAAGCTGGCAGAGGGGGGCAGGACCCGGCAGGGAAACTGAGGGGATAGGGTGAGGGAATGAGGTAAGTAAGTCTGCATATCTGCCCTAGTGACAGCCTCTTGACACTTGCCCAGTCTGCTTGGAGGGCGAAATTACCTTGAGGCAGAGAGAGGGTGGATATGCTTGGGAGCCAGGGAGCCAGGGCTCTAGGTCTGTGTGGAGGTGGGGGAGCTGTCCTCAGGATCTCAGCTGGTGTGCTGTTGGCAGAGGCTCCTTCCCTTGTTGCTTGGGAACTGAAGCTAGGAGCCAGGCTCCAGACCAACAAAGGGTCCCTGCTGAGACTCTTGAGTTCCACATTTTGCTGCTGCTCCTCCCTTAGGTCACAACTTGCTCCAAACTTGTCTTCTAGTCATAAGAATGAGAACCTTAGGCCCATTTTACAGATGGAAAGTCAAGGCCCAGAAAGGATAAGTGACTCACGCAAGGTCACACAGCAAGTTCTAGCAGAATCACATAGAACTCAGGTCCTAAGACTCCTAGTCTTAGATTCTCCCTTGCAGCTGTTGCCTCTCTTTGATTGGGGGAAATTTTTTTTTTCAAGGCAAAACCAGACATCCCCAAATGTAGAAGATAGAAGTCCTGGGTCTGTGAGGAATGACAGGGTCAGAGTAGAAAAAGGATAGTGGCCCCATCTCCCAGTGCCAAGGGGAGCCAGTATCCACTCAGGCTCCATCTCTCTACTTTCTCACCCTATACACCTGCCTTGCTTGATTTCTATCCTGCAAATTAGGATCTGAGAGAGGAAACCCAAAGCATGCTTCCATAGGGCTAGGGGACCCAGCCTGGCTCCGAGGAGGGAGCCCTGGCCATAAGGGATCAAAGCACCCCTATGGGTCCCTGGAGGCCTGAAGAGCAGCCCACAACCAGGGCTCTCATCCTGCAGTGGCCCTCAGATGAGAACTGAAGGCGGGACTCGCCTTGGCTCAGTCTTGACTCAGGTGGCCCATGTGTACTGATGAGAGCCGCAGGGCAAGCTTTCTGCACCAGGGAAGATTCTGGGGATATTTGGGAATCTTCTTGACTGGGAGAGAATTCTGGCACCTTCTGAGAATTCTTATCCAGCTTCCGCAGCGCCACTCCGGCTCAGGGCTCTCCAGGGCTTGCGGGCCGCCACCACTCCTGCTTTGCGCAAAACACAGGGCGAGGAGCGCGCAGCAGCCGGGGGCAGTGATCTCCTTGAGGCACTCAAGAACTCTCCGCAGCCCTTCCTCTGGTCCGGAGGGCGGGGCCGGAGGTCGAGGAGTCCTGGGGGATTAGAGATCAAGGATCCACGTCTTCCCTTTCAGCTGTAGAGGATGCGCAGGCCCCTCTCCAAAGTTAATTCCTGTACTTTTGGCGGCGGAGGCGCAGGCTATGACAACTCAGTGCGCGCTGGCGGTATTTGTGAAAGGACTCTTCCAGCCGGGAGCAGAGCCTGTTCCTGAAGCCCCCCGGCCGGCCACAGCCTCTAAGGCCTTTGGGAACCCCGCGCCCCTCGACTCTCTGAGACCTAGGCTTGCCTGGAGGCTGAGGGGGCCCAGGAGAGAGGCGACAGCCTGATGCCTGGAGACCGCGGGCAGATTGGAAAAGAAGGAAGGCAGCGGTCCGCCCTGCCGCCTTCCCATCGGCGGGGGTAATCTTAGCAGTGCCTGGGGGCTCTTTGAGAAACGAGGGGAAGGGAGGGGGGGCCACAAGAGGCTGAATAGCTAATGACTTGCCAGAGGAGGGGGCTTCTTTCTCTCGCCTTCGCCTCCGCGCTGAGAGCGGGGAAGACAAAAATCTGGCGAGCGAGCTGCCCAGGCCGAGACTAGCCACTTCAAACAGCCCTTCAAACAAAAGGAGACGACGAAAAGAAAGCCCCACCTGTCTCCAGTGTTTGCTAAAATAATAATAAATAGATTTCGTTTAATAAATAATTACAAGAGATTGTAAAGTGGAGTGCTTTGGAAAACATCTACTGCGGGAGTCCCGCAGCCAGCCGTCACCTGCTCCTAAGGCGGGCAACTTTATTGTTAAGCCACCCCCCAACTAGTTTGCCTCTGATAAACCCTCTCTCGTTTTCACAGTGACTGTTTACTCATAGTTAGCACAATATTACCTTTGCCGTGATAAACCCAGATGGGGGAGACCTGGCCCCTGGCCCCTGGGCACACCTGTCCCAGAAGCTGACACATGGATTTGGCACGGAGCAGGCCTTCCCGCCCCCCCCCCCGGCCTTCCCGCGTGTACATTGGCCCAATTGCCACCCATTTATAACAGGTTGGCTGCAAGGCCTATCTCGGTCCTATTTGTCTTCTTTTATTGAAAGCATATGGTCTCCAGGGGCTCACCAGCCCCATATTTCATCTGCCGGGAGCTGGGGCGCTTCCGCAGGCTGGTGCTGCCCTGCGCTCTGCTCCCCACCCAACGGCTGCTGCGCCAGCTGAGAGGATGGCGGAGGTGGGGTGGGGAGAGATAAGGAGGGCTCCTCATTCGCTTTGGGAGAGAAGCTATTCCCCCAGAGACTCCCCCTCCCCGGCTCAGGGACCTCGTGCGCTCCTGAATGGGTAGCCGGTTCTTTTTCTTGGGTAGGTGAGAGGGCGCCATATGCCACCCCCCAGGGCGCACGAGGGAGCTCCGGCCCGGGGAGTCCTCGAACAAAGGGAAGAGAGGGCCCCGGACCTCAGGAGCATCCGAGGTCTTTATTTGCAGATGCCCCTCCCTGCCTAGGGCCGCCTCCCCCCGGGCGTCCGTAGCTCGCACGCAGCGCCTGGAAACAAAGTGTCTACATTATCTCCGCCGCCGACGGAGACAGTGAATGCGTGAAAAGGTGCATTGCGCACCAAGGCACCTGTTGAAGCGGCGCCTCTTCTCAGCGCCTCTCTCTGCTCTGCCTTCAGTTAGGAGGGAGTGGGGGGCGGGAGGAGGGAGAGATACTGTGATTTGTGGCGACATATGTTGAGCAGATCGGTGTGTACTCTTCACAGGGACACACGCACCCTCGCTCCCATACACACCCCGAGAGAAGGAGCAGCTGCTCTCCTCACCTTCTCCCGACATAATACCTGGGCCAGGCGCTTTGGCATAGCCTTTTGAGACTCCAGCTCTCCCCACCCTCTCTGCCTTCCGCCCCCACCCGCTGTCCCAGTCTTGGCAGCTTCGCTGTAGGACTTTATTGTCAAATTTAACAGATGCACGTTTGTTCCCAGCGCCCGGGCCTCAAACACACACATACACACACGCAGACATCCACAGAAAACGCGACAAATGACACAGATGCGGAGCGCGAAATGTCCATATGCCGGGCTCCGCGCCGCGCGGACTGGGGAAACAAACAGGGCTGTGTGATTTTTCCCTCCCCCGAAAGGAAGAAACGGAAACCGCCGGGGGGCCGTGAGGCCCCTCCAGGCACCTCCAATTTCGCCCTTGCCCCTTGGCGCGGTGGCGCACTGCGCGGCGCGGGCGCGGCGCGGCGCTGGGGGCCAGGAGAGCGCAAGGCGTGGACGCAGAGCGCAGAAGGAAATGCTGCAGGAAAGGGGCCCCTGGGAGAAGCGATGAGGGCTGGAAGCTCTGCAGGTGTGGGTTCGGCACTGCCTCACCTCTGGCCCTCGCTTGACCTCTGGGCTTCTAAACTCCTGAGTGGTGAAGACGCCTTGGTCCTTACGGGATTCCCTGGGTGGGTATCCACCTGAGGCGCACCAGGGCTGGAGGAGTCCGTTGGGCACACTTCACCAGCTCACTTATCTCCTTGGCGGGTGCGCTAACAGAGCATGATGAGGAGAGCAGTGGAGGGGGGAGAGGGGACCTGGCTCTGCCAATATCCCTGTGCCACCTGAGCAAATTATTTTACACGGGCCTCGGTGTCCCCTCTATTAAAGGAAAAAGCTGTGAAGGAAATACTTTGTAATTTTCTTTTCAAGTTCTGCAAAATTTGGAAGTCTTGGATAGCAACGGGCCTTAGGCTGTGAGTGGAGGAAACCCAGAGACAGTGCAGCTCTTCTCCCGCTCCCCAACATCCACACTGGTTCCCAGATGTGAGTTTCTGGTTGGCTGAGTCTTTCACCAGCGTTTGAGTGGCTGAGGGCAGTGTTGGTCGTAGGGAAAGACAGGCACTGAGGGGTTTAGGAAGCTATCTTCTGTCCCTCTGTCTTTCAACTCTCAGGGCACAGGCAACCTTTGGGCCACTGTGACATTCTGTGACAGTCAGGCATGCCTGATGATACCAGGCTTTCAGACCTTCATTTCTTCCGGTGCCAGGATGGAGCTGGGAAGCTGGGTGGTGGATGTATGGCTCTTCAGCCCCTTAGTCTCTCCAGGCCTGTTTTTGGAGAAGAACATGCCCCTCCCACCCTCATTGTGAGCTTGGATGAACGCTGCCCATTCTGAAAGATAGAGACAGCTTCCCTCAGCCTTTCACAAATTGTCTTTCTTTTCTGTGTGTGTGGTTTTTTTTTTTTTTTTTGACTGTAGGGGTTCTGACCTTTCTGAGGTCCACTGGCCCAGGGCAGGGGGCAGTCTCCTTTGGGAGAAATCTCTTTTGTAGAAGTCAGGGCTTGTGCTGGCAGGGGAGTCCTCTACCTGGTGGTCCCTCTGTTCCCCTGTCCTGATGTCCCCTACCCAACCACCCCCAGCCCTGTGGGGATTCTGTATAGGCAACAGCAGTCAGAACCAAAGGGTGTCAGAACTGCTGTGAGTTGGGGGTGAGGGCATCTCACTTTTTGAGGTCACCATACATGAGATACTCACCCCACCTCCAGTTATCAGATTGGGAAGGCAACCTAATAAAGGGACAGGGGTAGAAGGTGGGCAGGGTCAAGAGTTAATTCTAGAGTAACTCAGTGGGGAAGCCACAGAATGTAATGCAGTGCAGCTTTCTACGAAGCACTTAATAGCATTCTATCCGTATAGAACCTTGAAGGAGGCAGATCACCCTCTCACACAACCTGTGCGGGCTCCAGGAAGGGATTTTTCTTGTTCCCATTTTACCCCTGACCAGTCTGAAGCTCAAGGTCACAGAGCCGAGTCTGGAGCTCCTCTTCCTTGTGTCCCCTCCAGCCAGCTGGCAGGGAATCTTCATTTAGTCACCCCCCTGGCCCCCTACCCACTGCCCACACTCCAGGATCTTCATCCTGCCACCCCCTGGAGCCCTTTGGAGGTGGGCAGGTCTCAGCCAGGGCTTTGGGGGCACAGGAGTTGAGGGGTTTGGGAACAATAAATAAGGCAGACTTTTCCCTTCTCTCTTGTCTTCGTCTTCCTGTGGCTTCCAAGAGCCTCCCCTATCTCCCTGGCAATGCTACGGAGGCAGGGCCAGGCTTGCAGGCCCTTCAGAGTGCGCAGCTTCTTAATTTGTGTGCTCAAGTCACCTCACTTAACCTCACTGCAGCCCCAGCCCTGCTGTGAGGGCAATAATCTTCCTGTCCCCCCTTGCTTAGACTGTAAAATAGGTGGGCCCAGTTTTTTTTGATTATGTGGCACTATCAGAAAACTATTTTAGGCACACCCTTCAAAATATGTTAGCTACTTATAATTCTTCACATATTATGTACAATATAAAGCATACGCAAAATATGATCTATTGTAAATGATAGATGTCTTTCCGTACCAGACAGGGCAAGTAGTGGAAAAGAGAATGTGATTTGAGCCAGACACCCTGGGTTCCATTTTGGATTTCTGTGCCTAGCAGCTGTGTAACTTTGGCTAATTGACTCAACCCCTCTGAGTCACCTCCATTTTCTCACCTATAAAATGGGCGTAATAATAGAGTACCTACCTCATGGGGCTTAAATGATCGGATTTGTTTAAAGTGATCAACATCAGCAGGTAGTGAGTGCTCAGTCTTTATAAATACAATGTAATATGTACTTTATAAAACATACCTTCAAAGAAATTTGCACCCAGGAAATAAAAATAAATATAACTAGAAGTTCTAATACGTGACTCTCCTCATGCCCCCCCGTCCAGGCAACCCACTTTGAAGCCTGCTGTGTTAAGCAGCCACCGTAGCAGTATCATCAGCAGTTATGACACAGGCTTATATTTGATGGGCACTTTATCACCCATTATTATTTCTCAGCACACCAGTGAGGCCACATGGTCAGAGATCTTAATCCCATTTTACATATGAAGAAACTGAAGCTTTGCAGAGCTGATGTGACTCACCCAAGGGCACCCAATTTGTACTGTGGAGTGGGAATAAGAATCTAAGTCTTCTGACCCCACGTCTGTGCCTCATCCACCCTGGCTCTATGTTACACTGTGGATCCCACTTATGAGCTGGTTGTAAACCCAACCCAGTTAGGCTCTTGCAGAACAACTACCAAGGAAGGGCGTGTGGGCTAATCAATGAGCTGGTGGTGTGTGCATATGGCTCATTCACTCTTGTCCAGCAGAAACCGTAGTGGGCTTGGAGGCCCCTGGCATGTGACCTTATTTGGTGGGTGGGGTACACTTTGCAGATATTAAGTGTAGAAGGGAGCACTTTTATGCAGAGCTTCAAGTCTGCACAGGAAACAGCAAATCAAATTCCTGTCAATGCAATTGCCCAGATACCAAGATGGCCTGGGTTAATTGGGCACACCTTACCTCTGTCCCATAGATGTTTATGAAGGGTCATCAGGAGACAGTGGTGGCCAGCTGTTCCCTACAGTCACAGAGATTAGACTCAGGGGAAGTGGTATGAGTTGAAAAGGCAGGGATTTAGGCTATTTATGACCATGTCTTCCCTAATAGGTAAACATGGTGAGAGTCCTCTTCAGGTGAGGTGGAATCCTCTCTGTAAAGACCTCCCATTCCTGGCATAGAATGGTTATATAGTCTGCTTAGAGGCAGGGGGATGGACTGGATGACCCCAGGAGACTGTATCCATCCCCATGACTTTACCACCGGGACTATTCAGTTTTATAGAACACACTTGGGGAGTCAAGTCATCTGCCACAGAAGTCCTTCAAGATCATGGGTGGAACTTATTACTATAGTTCTTAACCTGAGTGAATTAGAAGTAATACCAGTCCCCTTCTGAAGCATTACAGAACAATAGCACAAACCCATGATATACTAGGTGTTGTGAGAAATATCAAGAACCAGAGGGTCGGGGCTGAGAAATACCTTCACTAGTAGGTGGTCCCCAACACTAAGTTGACACATGGTTGGGAACAGAAAGGAAATTTGTCTTGTCCAGTGTCACACTACAAGTGTGGCCAAGTCAGACAGAACTCAGATCTCTTTCCACTATTATTCCATGATCAAGTCCCAGAGCCCTTGCTCTGTGTTGTTCTCATTTGGTACCCATCCTTCTCTGCCTGATGTGTGGAGGTCCCTTGTCCTGTGTCTCCCTTAGTAGAGGATGAGCTCCCTGAGGACAGGGGCTGTGTCATGTTGAGAATTTAGCAAGGATGTTGTAAATGGTGGGTCTCTAATAGACACCAGCTTGATGGGCCCAGGCAGGTGAAGTTTATGTGAGATCTGAGCATCTGGGCAGCCAGCCGGAGGTTGGCAGGATATGGAAGGAGTGGAAAGGACTGATCAGACCCAGTCTGCTGTTGTAAACTCTGATGCAGGTGATGGAGCCGAGGCTGTGGGGATGATGGAAGCAGAGAAAGGGAGGCACATTCTTCCCTTTAAGGGCACAACCTGGAAGTGGTATACATTACTTCTGCTTATGTTTGGATCAACTAGTACTTAATCCCATGTTTCATTTAGCTGCAAGGGAGGCTGGGAAATGTAGTCTGAAGTCTAGGTCACCATATGCCTAGTTATAAATTGGAAATCTATTAGCAACGGTCTTTATCACACTTAGTTATTAGAAAAGATGAACTTTTCCTCCTTGGACTGCAGTAGACATCCTTAACGTAGTGTCCATCCCCCAGCCTAGGGGCTCCCAAGGATTGTGAAACCCCAAAGTTAGTAGGCAATGTTCTGTGTATGCATGCATCTTTCTGAGAAGATTCGAGTTTCTTTAGGTCATCAGGGGGTCCTTGGCCCTCTGCCCCAAACATTAAGAATTTACTATGGTCTGAAGGTTGCTGAGAAATTTTGTGCAAGTCATACAATCTCTCCGATTTTTTTTTTTTGAGAATTCTTTTCTCTTCTATAGAGATGTGCTGAGGCTCTGAGTGAATAAAGAGCTTTGAATAAAGTCCTGGCAAAACAGAATGAAGGCCTCTCAGTCATTTAGCATATACGTACTGAAATCCGAAGTGGGCCAAGCACTATGGTCAGCACTAGGAATAAATCCAGTCCCTGCCTCAAGAGCTCAGAGTCTAGTGGTGAGACAACAGGCACCTAGACTAGGAATTACAGAACTCTTCTGTGCCTACCATCACAGATCAGGCCCTCTGGTAGCCCAGAAGTCTGAAAATTTAACAAGTACCCCAGGTGCTTTTGATATGAAGCCAGCGTTGGGGCCAGGCCACAGATGACTAGCTTATAAGCTTTTGAAAAGGTCACTGCAGGCAAAGATGCAGGAACCAAGGCTGGCAGGAGGAGTCCTGGGCTCTGGGTTCTAACTCCAGCTCTGTGGAACTGTACACAGCTCCTCTGTAGACTGCTCACTCATTCATGAAGAGCAGTTACAGAGAGTGATCAAGAGCAGACTGTGGACATTCACAGAAAGATAGACAAAATGAAGGACCAGATGTACCAGATGAAGGAACAAGATAAAACCCCAGAAAAACAACTAAATGAAATGGAGATAGGCAACCTTCCGGAAAAAGAATTCAGCATAATGATAGTGAAGATGATCCAGGACCTTGGAAAAAGAATGGAGGCAAAGATCGAGAAGATGCAAGAAATGTTTAACAAAGACCTAGAAGAATTAAAGAACAAACAAACAGAGATGAACAATACAATAACTGAAATGAAAACTACACTAGAAGGAATCAATAGCAGAATAACTGAGGCAGAAGAACGGAGAAGTGACCTGGAAGACAGAATGGTGGAATTCACTGCTGTGGAATAGAATAAAGAAAAAATAATGAAAAGAAATGAAGACAGCCTAAGAGACCGCTGGGACAACATTAAACACAACAACATTTGCATTATAGGGGTCCCTGAAAGAGAAGAGAGAGAGAAAGGACCCGAGAAAATATCTGAAGAGATTATAGTCGAAAATTTCCCCAACATGGGAAAGAAAATAGCCACCCAAGTCCAGGAAGCGCAGCGAGTCCCATACAGGATAAACCCAAGGAGAAACACGCCAAGACACATAGTAACCAAACTGGCAAAAATTAAAGACAAAGAAAAATTATTGAAAGCAACAGGGAAAAACGACAACATAGAAGGGAACTCCCATAAGGTTAACAGCTGATTTCTCAGCAGAAACTCTACAAGCCAGAAAGGAGTGGTATGATATACTTAAAGTGATGAAAGGGAAGAACCTACAACCAAGATTACTCTACCGGGCAAGGATCTCATTCAGATTCGATGGAGAAATCAAAAGCTTTACAGACAAGCAAAAGCTAAGAGGGTTCAGCATCACCAAACCAGCTCTACAACAAATGCTAGAGGAACTTCTCTAAGTGGGAAACACAAGAGAAGAAAAGGACCTACAAAAACAAACCCATAACAATTAAGAAAATGGTCATAGGAACATACACATCGATAATTACCTTAAACGTGAATGGATTAAAGGCTCCAACCAAAAGACACAGGCTCGCTGAATGGATACAAAAACAAGACCCACATATATGCTGTCTACAAGAGACCCACTTCAGGCCAAGGGACACATACAGACTTCTAGTGAGGGGATGGAAAAAGATATTCCATGCAAGTGGAAATCAAAAGAAAGCTGGAGTAGCAATACTCATATCAGATAAAATAGACTTTAAAATAAAGAATGTTACAAGAGACAAGGAAGGACACTACATAATGATCAAGGGATCAATCCAAGAAGAAGATATAACAATTATAAATATATATGCACCCAACATAGCAGCACCTCAATACATAAGGCAACTGCTAACAGCTATAAAAGAGGAAATCAACAGTAACACAATAATAGTGGGGGACTTTAACACCTCACTTACACCAATGGACAGATCATCCAAACAGAAAATTAATAAGGAAACAGAAGCTTTAAATGACACAATAGACCAGATAGATTTAATTGATATTTATAGGACATTCCATCCAAAACAGCAGATTACACTTTCTTCTCAAGTGCACACAGAACATTCTCCAAGATAGATCATGTCTTGGGTCACAAATCAAGCCTTGGTAAATTTAAGAAAATTGAAATCATATCAAGCATCTTTTCTGACCACAACGCTATGAGATTAGAAATCAATGACAGGGAAAAAAACATAAAAAACACAAACACATGGAGGCTAAACAATACGTTACTAAATAACCAAGAGATCACTGAAGAAATCAAAGAGGAAATCAAAAAATACCTAGAGACAAATTATAACGAAAACACGATGATCCAAAACGTATGGGATGCAGCAAAAGCAGTTCTAAGAGGGAAGTTAATAGCAATACAAGCCTACCTCAAGAAACAAGAAAAATCTCAAATAAACAATCTAACATTACACCTAAAGGAACTAGAGAAAGAAGAACAAACACAACCCTAAGTTAGTAGAAGGAAAGAAATCATAAAGATCAGAGCAGAAATAAATGAAATAGACACAAAGAAAACAATAGCTAAGATCAATAAAACTGAAAGCTGGTTCTTTGAGAAGATAAACAAAATTGATAAACCTTTAGCCAGACTCATCAAGAAAAAGAGGGAGAGGACTCAAATCAATAAAATCAGAAATGAAAAAGGAGAAGTTACAATGGACACTGCAGAAATACAAAGCATCATAAGAGACCACTACAAGCAACTCTATGCCAATAAACTGGACAACCTGGAAGAAATGGATAAATTCTTAGAAAGGTATAACCTTCCAAGACTGAACCAGGAAGAAATAGAAAATATGAACAGACCAATCACAAGGAATGAAATTGAAACTGTGATTAAAAATTTTCCAACAAACTAAAGTCCAGGACCAGATGGCTTCACAGGTGATTTCTATCAAACATTTAGAGAAGAGCTAACACCCATCCTTCTCAAACTCTTCCAAAACATTGCAGAGGAAGGAACACTCCCAAACTCATTCTACGAGGCCACCATCACCCTGATACCAAGACCAGACAAAGATACTACAAAAAAAGAAAATTACAGACCAATATCACTGATAAATATAGATGCAAAAATCCTCAACAAAATACTAGCAAACAGAATCCAACAACACATTAAAAGGATCATACACCACGATCAAGTGGGATTTATCCCAGGGATGCAAGGATTCTTCAATATACACAAATCAATCAATGTGATACACCATATTAACAAATTGAAGAATAAAAACCATATGATCATCTCAATAGATGCAGAAGAAACTTTTGACAAAATTCAACACCCATTTATGATTAAAAAACTCTCCAGAAAGTGGGCATAGAGGGAACCTACCTCAACATAATAAAGGCCATATATGACAAACCCACAGCAAACATCATTCTCAATGGTGAAAAACTGAAAGCATTTCCTCTAAGATCAGGAACAAGACAAGGATGTCCACTCTCGCCACTATTTTTCAACATAGTTTTGGAAGTCCTAGCCATGGCAATCAGAGAAGAAAAAGAAATAAAATGAATATAGATTGGAAAAGAAGAAGTAAAACTGTCACTGTCTGCAGATGACATGATACTATATACAGAGAATCCTAAATATGCCACCAGAAAACGACTAGAGCTAATCAATGAATTTGGTAAAGTTGCAGGATACAAAATTAATGCATAGAAATCTCTTGCATTCCTATACACTAACAACGAAAGATCAGAAAGAGAAGTTAAGGAAACAATCCCATTCACCATTGCAACAAAAAGAATAAAATACCTAGGAATAAACCTACCTAAGGAGGTAAAAGACCTGTACTCAGAAAACTATAAGACACTGATGAAAGAAATCAAAGATGACAGAAACAGATGGAGAGATATA
This sequence comes from Eschrichtius robustus, assembly GCF_028021215.1. Classification (NCBI taxonomy): domain Eukaryota; kingdom Metazoa; phylum Chordata; class Mammalia; order Artiodactyla; family Eschrichtiidae; genus Eschrichtius; species Eschrichtius robustus. Next base: position 74,897,031 of record NC_090830.1, read on the forward strand.
CCATGTTCTTGGATTGGAAGAATCAATATTGTGAAAATGATTATACTACCCAAAGCAATCTACAGATCCAATGCAGTCCCTATCAAATTACCAGTGGCATTTTTTACAGAACTAGAACAAAAAATCTTAAAATGTGTTTAGAGACACAAAAGACCCCGAATAGCCAAAGCAGTCTTGAGGGAAAAAAACGGAGGTGGAGGAATCAGACTCCCTGACTTCAGACTCTACTGCAAAGCTACAGTAATCAAGACAATATGGTACTGGCACAAAAACAGAAATATAGCTCAATAGAACAGGATAGAAAGCCCAGAGATAAACCCACGCACCTATGGTCAACTAATCTATGACAAAGGAGGCAAGGATATACAATGGAGAAAAGACAGTCTCTTCAATAAGTGGTGCTGGGAAAACTGGACAGCTACATGTCAAAGAATGAAATTAGAACACTTCCTAACACCGTACACAAAAATAAACTCAAAACGCATTAGAGACCTAAATGTAAGACCGGACACTATAAAACTCTTAGAGGAAAACATAGGAAGAACACTCTTTGACATAAATCACAGCAAGATCTTTTTTGATCCACCTCCTAGAGTAATGGAAATAAAAACAAAAATAAACAAATGGGACCTAATGAAACTTAAAAGCTTTTGCAAAGCAAAGGAAACTACAAACAAGACAAAAAGACAACCCTCAGAATGGGAGAAAATATTTGCAAATGAATCAGTGGACAAAAGATTAATCTCCAAAATATATAAACAGCTCATGCAGCTCAATATTAAAAAAACAAACACCCCAATCCAAAAATGGGCAGAAGACCTAAATAGACATTTCACCAAAGAAGACATACAGATGGCCAAGAAGCACATGAAAAGCTGCTCAACATCACTAATTATTAGAGAAATGCAAATCAAAACTACAATGAGGTATCACCTCACACCAGTTAGAATGGGCATCCTCAGAAAATCTACAAACAACAAATGCTGGAGAGGGTGTGGAGAAAAGGGAACCCTCTTACACTGTTGGTGGGAATGTAAATTGATACAGCCACTATGGAGAACAGTATGGAGGTTCCTTACAAAACTAAAAATAGAATTACCATATGACCCAGCAATCCCACTACTGGGCATATACCCAGAGAAAACCGTAATTCAAAAAGACACATGCACCCCAATGTTCATTGCAGCACTATTTACAATAGCCAGGTCATGGAAACAACGTAAATGCCCATTGACAGATGAATGGATAAAGAAGAGGTGGCACATATATACAATGGAATATTACTCAGCCATAAAAAGGAACAAAATTGGGTCATTTGTAGAGACGTGGGTGGACCTAGAGACTGTCATACAGAGTGAAGTAAGTCAGAAAGAGAAAAACAAATATTGTATATTAATGCATATATGTGGAACCTAGAGAAATGGTACAGATGAACTGGTTTGCAGAGCAGAAATAGAGACACAGATGTAGAGAACAAACGTATGGACACCAAGGGGGAAAAGTGGCGAGGGTGGTGGTGGTGGTGGGATGAATTGGGAGATTGGGCTTGACATGTATACATTAATATGTATAAAATAGATAACTAATAAGAACCTGCTGTATAAAAATAAAATAAAATAAAATTCAAAAATTCAAACAAAAAAAAAAGCAAACTGTGGAGTTAGCTAGGAAGGTCCGAATACAGGCTATGGACGGATCTTAATCTCTTTGTAATGTTGGACTAATTACTTAATTTCTCTGGCTTTGATTCTTTTATCTAAAAATGGATGCAACCATAGTGCTCACATCCAAGGTTGTTCTTGTTTTAAATGAGCTAATAGATGTCTAGCACTTAGAATAGTGCCCAGCTCATAGCAAGGGCAATGCTTTATTGAGGGTTACTGGGTGCTGGCCACTGGGTCCATGATACGGCTGCACAGGAGAGCAAAACACACAGTCTCTTACAGGCTGACGGCCCGTCTACTTGGGGGAGGCAGATGTTAACAAAGCAGTCATACGAATAGATGATGACAAACCGTGGTGAGAGCTATGAGCGACAAGCTTTAGGGTGCAATGGAAGCTTGCAATCAGGGAAGGTGTTCTAGAGAGAGGACCAACATATTTAAGGCCTGAGGCAGGAAAGAGCATGGCACATTTGAACTAGTGAAAGGGCCTTGTGGATGGGGCACAGAGAAGGAGGGAGAGAGGTTTGAGATGAAGCTGGAAGGCTGGCAGGGCTCCTTTTGGTAGGGCTGGGCCCTGCATAGCTTCATGGGTATTTACCTTGAGAGCAATAGGAGGCCACTGGGTGGTTTTGAACTGGGGGCTGGCATGTTCACAATGTACATTTATGGAGAGATCAGTGTGTATGTGAAGAGCAGATTGGTGTACACAGAGGGGAAGCCAAGAGGCCTGTCCGGGTGAGAGGCTGGGGCTTGACTGGGGCCAGGGCATGGAGAGAAATGGATGGGTCTAGCTGAGAGAGGGAGAGTTGGCAGAGTCTGGCAATAGATCAAGTATGGGGCATTAGGGAAGGGATAATAGAAATAATGGGGCACTTGTCAGTGAGATGGAGATCACCAGAAGACATGTTGCATTTGGTGCCTTTGAGATGTCCAAGACAGGTCTTGGTGGAAGTGTGTGCTGGAGATGCACATTTGTTAAGCCATCTGGGTATAGCCAGTGTTTGGGAATAGATGAGACAGTTTAGGGAAAGAGCATGGAGTGAAAATAGGAGGGCCTGGGAATGAGTCTAAGGAACTCCAGGCTTTAAAGGCATAAGAGAGGAGGAAGAGCTAAGAAGATTGAGGAGGAGTGACCAGAAAGGAAGGAGGACCACCAGGAAGGTGTGTTGTCCTGAAGGCAAGGGAAGGGTCTCTTAGTTCTGCCTGGAGTAAGACACAAGGTATGAACCAGCTTGAGGGAGAGCTGCATGTTCCATATGGATATAAGAAAGCATTGTCATTACAAATGTAGTGCTGTGAGTGAAAGTGTTCTACAAACAGCAGAGGGCTCTGCAAACGCATGAGACTAGCCACCTGAGGTGTGTGGTGAGAACTCAGATTACAGTGCAGGGAGACACTATGGAATTCATCCCTAATCTTGTTTCATTAGCCAGTCTTTGATGGTCCATATTTTACACCCCAGGAAATGCCATGAGGACATTAGAGAAAGTCTGGAGACAGAGGATGACGGGAAAAGCCTAGGAGAAAGCAGGAGGTGATGGTCCTGAAATATTAAAATATGCAATTTTTTCAAATCCGTGTCTTAGGGGAAAAAGTTGTTTCCACTTCTCCAGAGGCCTTTCCTGGCATTTCAGCTCCAACATAAATCTCCTGTCTTAGGATGCCCACATTGCACTGTGTATGATCAAGGGACTTATGTCATAGAAAAGAAGGTGAGGGATTGGATACAGGATCATGGCATCCACTGGTTATTTCACGTATGGCATCTTTGAGAAGCTGCTGGCCTAACAGAATGTTGGAATGGGCTGCTGAAGGCACCAATGAATCAGAAAGGATAGGACACCATCCTCCAGAACATAACATACATTCTTTTGTTTGTTTGTTTATTGAAATATAGTTGATGTGTAATATTATGTTAGTTTCAGGTATACTACACAGTGATTTGACATTTGCATATATTATGAAGTGATCACTACGATAAGTCTAGTAACCATCTGTTTCCATACAAAGTTATTACAGTATTGCTGACCATATTCCTTATGCTGCATATGACATTACCATGGCTCATTTTAATTTTTATTTATTTATTTATTTATTTATTTTTGGCTGTGTCGGGTCTTTGTTTCTGTGCGAGGGCTTTCTCTAGTTGCGGCAAGCGGGGACCACTCTTCATTGCGGTGCGCGGGTCTCTCACTATCGCGGCCTCTCTTGTTGCGGAGCACAGGCTCCAGACGCGCAGGCTCAGTAACTGTGGCTCACTGGCCTAGTTGCTCCGCAGCATGTGGGATCTTCCCAGACCAGGGCTCGAACCCGTGTCCCCTGCATTGGCAGGCAGATTCTCAACCACTGCGCCACCAGGGAAGCCCCAACCGTGGCTCATTTTATAACTGGAGGTTTTTACCTCTTAATCCCCTTCACCTATTTAAACCCTTCCCATCACCCTCCCCTCTGGTAACCGTCTATTTATTCTCTGTGTCTATCAGTCTGTTTTTATTTTGTTTTGTTTTGTTTTTTTAGGTTCCACATGTAAGTGAGATACTTGTCTTTCTGTCTGACTTATTTCACTTAGAATAATAGCCTCTACCCAGCCATGTTGTCACAAATTGCAAAATTTCATTTTTATGGCTGAGTAATATTCCATTGTGTATGTATGTGTGTGTGTGTGTGTGTGTGTGTGTGTGTGTGTGTGTGTGTATGTATATATATATATCTTCTTGATCCATTCATCTATCAACAAACATTTAGGTTACTTCCATATCTTGGCTATTATAAATAATGCTGCAGTGAACATTGGTGTGCATATGTCTTTTTGAATTAGTGTTTTGTTTTCTTTGGGTAAACACCCCAAAGTTAAATTACTGGACCGTATTGCAATTTGATTTTTAATTTTTTGAGGAAACTCCATACTGTTTTCATAGTGGCTGCACCAATTTACAATCCCCACAAATAGTGCATGGGGGTTTCCATTTCTTCACATCCTTGCCAACACTTGTTATTTGTTGTCTGTTTGATGATAGCCATTCTGACAGGTCTGAGGTGATATTTCACTGTGGTTTTGATTTGCATTTCCCTTATGATTAGTGTTGTTGAGCATCTTTCATGCGTCTGTTGGCCATCTGTATGTCTTCTTCGGCAGACATAGTGTACATTCTAAATCAACACTCTATATGGTGCTGTATACTCAGTAGGGTAGAACACACGAGTCCCGGAATCAATAGAGTGGAGGCAGGAGTAGCCCCACTTTCTATCACACTCAATGACCCTTTTGGGGAATTTAGCTCTCTGCCTCCACCATTTTGGGTGTGCAGACCCTAGGAACCCAAAGAGAGAGTGCTCCAACAGGAGATAGAACATGAGTGCATGGAACTACAAGTATAGGTTGCAGCCTTGGCATATCAAGCTCCTTGAAGCAGGAAGATGAGCCATCATCTTGGCAGGAGTAGTTGATTTCAATCCCCAGAATGATGTAGACAACTGATACAAAGTGGAGGCAGGGAGTAACATGTTCATTACCCAGATGATCCACTTGGATGAATCTTGGTGATAGATAGACAAGTGTAGCAGCCACAACCTGAGTAGAGCATGGTGATAGGGGCTCAGACCTCTCAGGGATGAGGGTCATGCCATCAGGTAAACCACTGAGCCCAGCAGAGATAATCTCTATGGGGGAAGGAAATCTAGAATGGATTGAAAATAAGGGGGATTATGTGTATCAGTTGTAGCCCGAGATCAGATACATAGCAGGCATTGTTTTCTTCTAGCTGATGCCTTCATTTTCTGAGTTATCCCCCAGTAAATAAACCGTCCCATAATTCTAGAGAAGTTACACCCAGAACTTGTGCAAAGAAATTAATCTGAGATCTGAGCAGCACGAGGGGTGGATTGTAGTGGATGCTACGGTGATGTTCCATCCAGTTTGCTCTTTAGCAATAAAGGATTTACTCTTCTAGATGCTAGAAGTGCCTTTGGCTGTCAACCCTCCTCAGAGGTTGCCTCAGGTTAACGTAGTTGCCATAGCCAAGGTCATGTTTCCTTCTTGCACAGCCTGCATCTGATGACTGGTCAAAGTGGGGTATAGATATCCATCCGCATCACCCCAACTTGGGATAACCTTAAGGACCATCCCAGCTTCAGAGCTTTCTTGGGTAGAATGAGGCCTTTGTTGAGAACATATCTCAGCCCAACTTCACCCTCTTCCCAATCAGGCTTTCTTCCTTTCTTGTCCCCTCCACAGGTTTGGTCCTAAGAGAACTCTCCCATAAACTCCCTGCACAGTAATCTCCACGTCAGAGTCTGTTGCCTGGGGAAGCTGACTTGAGACATCACTCTGCAGAGTTAGTGTTTTGGAGATAACAACAGAACCACTGAACTTTTAGAGGTGGAAGGGATGTAAGGATAATCTAGTAATAGCTCAACCACTTCATCTTATAAATGAAGACCCCAAAGTTCAGGAGTAGGCTTGCCCAGAGTTAGTTGCTGGATCTAATCACTCCCAGGTTGTCTAAGGATTGGCTTCCTGACTTGACCTATTATGACTCCTTTGAAATCTTGGTTTGACACAAGGGCCAGCAAACTATAGCCAGCCACCTGTTTTTGTAAATAAAGTTTTGTTGAACACAGCTATGCTCATTGATTTAGGTGCTACAACAGCAGAGTTCAATAGTCACAACAGAGACTTTATGGCCCACAGTGCCTAAAACATTTACTAACTGGCCCTTTACAAAAAAGTTTACTGACACGTTTTAACAAATGAATCAGTCAAGGTCCAGTTAGAAAAAGAGAAAGTACTCTAGGTACTTCAGCTGAGGGAATTTAATATAGAAAACTGGTCAAGCAGGTGTTGGAAGCAAAAATTACCTGAAGGTGAAAAAGCAAAAAGTTTATGCCAAGGGAACAGAGTAATAACTACAGGAAGTTATGCCAAGCGAACAGAGTAATAACTACAGGAAGCAGCTACTATCTCTAGGAATGGGGGTTAGAATCTACAAGTTCAGAGCAGGGTTTCCTTGAAGCCAGAGCTCAGAGCTCTGAGGAAGGGCTTCGGCTGGTGCTGATACTGCTAGCTAAGGAGGAGTGACGAGACTGGTGCTGAGATTGCCAAAGGAAGCTGGAAGTTTCTTGCCTAGAATCAGTTTCTACTGTCAGGGCCATTGTTGGGGCCATGCTGATAGGAAACTCCAGCAAATAGGAGGAGCAAGTCCCTTCTCACCTCTTCTTGTCTCCCAGTCTCCCTCTAGTGACCCCTGTGGTCAAACCTTACAGGAAGCTGGCAGGTAAAGCAGGTATGTGGTTTGCACAGTCAGTTCCAGCACAGCAGAGCAGAGTATAGAAGGAGCTGAGAAATAGAAACACAGTGACCTGCCCCATAGGCCTGGATAATGTTAGAGCTGCTAGTTAGCTTCTGTCTCAAGCTCTCCCCAGGCCTGGCAGAAGGAGTAGGGTAGCAACAGAAATAGTCCTATGCCCCATAGACTTGCCCTGCTTGGGCCCTACAGGTCCTCTCCTATTTGTGGGCAAGTCACAGGGAAAATGGTCAGGTTAATGGGTCTGGGTCAAAGATGTGCTCTAGGGACTGTTGGGATAAGCCTATGTCCCAATAAAGAAACATTCTTTTCCATCCCGGGATAAGCCTTGCCAGATATATCTGCTTCCTTTGCAGCTCAGATTAGTATTATGAGTCTCATTAGCTCTGATTCATATCTGACTGGGGTTGTATGTCCATCTCTGACCCAGTTATTAGGACAAGAGGAATGAGATGCTCTGACTGGCTTAGCCTGGGCCACATGCTCCATCCCTGGAATACTAGGTATGAGGATGGGGAGGGGAAATGAGGGGTCCATTTCATCTGAATCAAGTGGACTCAGAATGGGAAGGAAGAGTTCCCCCGAAGTCAAGCCACTGCAGTGTTACCAGAGGGAATGGTCAGTGCCCTATTAGAGTGTGAACAGAGTGTGGTGAGAACACAGAGGGGCCAGAGATGATTTGTCTCCAGGCTGGGAAGACAGCTCAAATCATAAGTTCTACTGGCAACATGGGGGTTACTACAGGACTTGGCCAGAAAATCCAGATGAGCCTGGCTGACCCAGAGTTCAGACAGACTCACATGGTAGCGTGGCTGATTGGGTGATCTCAGTGTCAGGCAAGAAGGAGGGAGCATGGGGTGGGGTGGGGCGAGGTTGCCAAGCATATCAGACTTGGGGTCACTTGGTGACTCAATAGGTGGCTATGTGAAGAGGGGTTATAGGAGGAGGAAGAGGTCCATACTAGCAGCAGGAGGCCCTCCAGAGCCAAGATAGAAAGACGATATGGCTGGACTACCACGAGCTGCCCTAGCCGTGCAGGGCCAAGCCCGCCCTCTTCTGCCATGAGATACAGCGATTTCCCAGCGGGCGGCAGCATCTCTGGAATAGTCCCTGCTTTCCCTGAGATCCCCTCTTTGCCATTCCCTGGCTCTGCTCTAAGTTGCAAGGAGCTGACCTTGGGTTATGTTTCCTGGGCTCTCAGCAGAACTGGTTTCTGCCTGGGATCAGCCAGTAGGAGACACTGGTGGGAGATTAAAGGGTGGGAAGAAGAGAAACCAGGCTATTTCTCACCTTTCCTATCTATTTAAGGCGGCATCTCCAGCAGCAAACTTACCAGTTAAGTTTTTTTTACTTCTCTTCCATGACTCTGGACTTTCACCACTATGTATGATGCTATTGGTAGGTTTTTCATAGATGACCTTTATCAGGTTGAGGAAGTTCTTTTCTATTCCTAGCTCACTTAGACTTTAAATCATGAATGGCTGTTGAACTTTGTCAAATGCTTTTTGTGCATCTATCAAGGTGATTTTGTACTTTTTGTCTTTTATTCTTTAATGTGGTGAATTATATTGATTGATTTTTTTAAAATGTTAAACCAGCTTTGCAGTGCTGAGATAAAATTTACTTGGTCATGATGTATTATCCTTTTTATACACTACTGTAATAGATTTGCTAATGTTTTGTTAAGGACTTTTACCTCTATGCTCAGGAAGGATATTGGTCTGTAATTTTCTTGTGCAGTTTTTTCAGTTTTGTTATCAGAGTTTTTCTGGACACATGAAAATGAATTGGCAGGCTGTGCCAGTTATCAGTCTATTGCCTATCAACTCCAAATCCATTCTTCTTTGCCTGCTCTGTGATCAAGGAGATGGTCATGTAAATATTTCACCTTGGTCAGCAGGCACCGCGTTAAGCCTTGTCAGTAGAGGATGCTCGAGGGACACTGGAGGGGAGAAGGATTTTCTCTTCTTCCTGTAGCATGAGCTCCCGGTGCTTAGGTAGATCAGCATGGTGGCTCCTCCACCTCCCTGTTCCTGCAGCACGTGGCAGCCAGCAGCCTTCCTGGGTACCTCCTCGGGTGGCAGTGGAGTGGTGCTGGTGAGGTACTTCCCCATAAATGGCCACCCCAGCAACTTTGTAGCAGGTTCCAAGGCACAGCACCTCACTGTGGATGACTTCCCTCTGCACCTCAGAGGACAGGTTTCCATCAAGTCACATGGCACCTCAGGCACCTTAGCCCTCTCCGCCGTCCAATGTGCTGTGCCATGTCCTCTTCAGTGAAGTCTGGATCTCAGCCCAGGGAGGGGATATTTATGATTGCCCTAGCTCAGCCCCTGGGAATAGCGGCTACTCATTATGTTTGCTATTCCAGTATTCTTTAGGGTTCTCTTTCACTCTTACTAGACAATTTCCCCCTTTCCCCCCCAATCTCCTGTTAATACTTCTTTATATTAAACTTCAAATTACCATTTGAATTACCATGTAGTTTCTGTCTCCTGATTGGACCCTGAATGATACAGAAGTGCTCCCTCCTCTTCTATTTTCCAAAAGAGTGTTTAAGATTGATATTATTTCATTTTGAAAATTTGTTCACAATATTTTCTCATTATTCTTTTAAAGTCTGTAGGATCTGTAGTGATACCACCCATTTCATTCCTGATACTGGTATTTTGTACTCTCTCTTTCTTCTTGATAAGTCTAGCTAGGGGTTTATCAACTTTATTAATCTTTCCAAAGAACAGACTTTTGTCTTTACTTTCTCCTTTATTTATCTCTTTCCATTTCATTGAATTCTGCCCTTAATTATTATTTTATCTTCTGTTTACTTAGGGTTGAATTTCTTCTATTCTTTTTCTAGCTTCTTAATATGGAAACCTAGATAACTGATTATTTTATAATATAGATGGTATTTTATAATATAGATGGTATAGATGGCATGAATGCATTTACCTCTAATGTAATTATTGATGTGGTTGGGTGTAAGTGTATCATCTTGCTACTTGTTTTTCATTTGTTCCTTCAACTTTTTGTTCCTCCATTTTTCCTTTTCTGCCTTCTTTTGGGTCAATCAAATGTTTTTTAGTGTTCTAACTCATTTATTATATTGGCCTCTTAATTCTATACATTTTCACTACTTTTATTATTTCCTTCCAAAAGTATGATGCCATTTACCTGTCCTCTCCATCCTTTGTGCTATGTTTGTCATATATTTTACTTCTACATATGTTATAAACCTATCTTACATGATTATCATTTTTGCTTTAAACAATCTATTTTATTTTAAGGAAATCCCAAGAATAAAAAATAACATAGCCTTTTATATTTACCTACTTATTTACCATTTTTGGCGCTCTTCATTTCCTCCTGTAGATCTAGTTATCATTAGATATCATTTCCCTTCAGCTTGAAGAACCTCCTTCAGCATTTCTTATAACCCAGGTCACTGGAGACAAATTACCTCTGATTTCATCTATCTGATATCTTTATTTTACACTCAACTTGAAGGATGTTTTTGGTGGCTTTAGGATTTTTTGGTTGACATTTTACTTTTCTGTTTCAGTGCTCTAATGATGTCATTTCATTGTCTTTTGGTGTCCATTTTTTTTTCTGATGAAAAGTCGCATGACTTTTCATTCATATCATTGATTCTCTATACATAATGTGTCTTCTCTAATTGCTTTCAGGATTTTCACTTTATCTTTGGTTTTCACTTTATCTTTGGTTTGACTATGATGTGCCTAGGTGTATTTTTCTTTGTATTTACCCTACTTGGAGTTTGCTGAGCTCCTTGGATCTGCAAGTCAATGTTCTTCATCAGATTTGGGAAATTTTTTGGTTGTTATTTCCTCAAATTGTTTTTCTGTCTCGATTTTACTCTCTTCTTCTGGGACTTTAATTATATGCATGTTAAATGACTTGTTATTGTCTTGCAGGTCTCTGAGATTTTGTTTAAATTTTTCTAGTATTTTTTCCCTCTGTTCTTTAGATTGACTTATTTCCCTGACTTTTTCTGCTGCCGTCTCCATTCTTATCACATCATAGCAAAAGTACATGATATTAGCAGCATGGTTTATCACTGATAGTATTAATCTCGATCATTTGGGTGAGATAGTGTTTGTCAGATTTCTCCACTGTAATTATTTTTTTCCTTTCCATACTATAATTTTTGGAAGCAAGTCACTTAGTGCTGTCTACACTTATGATATGGAGAATTAACCTCCCATTTCTGGAGGAGTAAATATTTACATAAATTATTTGGAGTTCTTCTGTGTGGGAAATTTGTCTTTTCTTACTATTCATTTATTTATTCAATCATTTATTTATATCAGTATGGACTCAGAGCTGGCAGGATAGGGTATACTGTCAGACCAGGTCTGGTCCACATGGTTACCTTTGGAGCTGGGAGTGGGATTAGCTCCAGCTGAACTAAATGGACCAGCAGTGGAGAAGGGCCCATTCATTCAGGAGAAACTGGCCTGCTGACATCAAAAGAAGGGAGAACACATGCTGGGCAGGCTAAAGCAACAGGTGACCTTTCAAAGATCTTTTACAGGCAAAATAGCCCAAATGTCCAGGATACAATTGAAAATCACAACCCAGGGCTCTAAGAAAGCCCTAAAGACAATTTATGTCAGACTCTGGAGAAGAACAGGAATATGGGCTCATGGCATAAAGAGCTAGAAGCAAAGAATATGTGTGTAGTAACTTTACACTGGTGATCTTAAGCTTTAAAGTACATCAATGTGATTATGACGTGTGACAAACACAGTAGCTTTCCCTGTGTGATCAATTGCCTAAAAGACAAAAAAAGGGCTCAGAGAAACAGAACATTACATCTTCAACATATATTAACCTGAAACTGAAAATTCGTCATTGCAATAAAGATATGGAACTTCATCAAGAGTAATTTAGTAATTTTTAAGTTAAGCATCTGTCTTAGTCAGTTTTAGCTTTTGTAACAAAAACACCATAGATTGGATGGCTTAAAGAACAAACATTTATTTCTCACAGTTCTGGAGACTGGAAGTCTGAGATCAGGGTGCCAACATGGTTGGGTTTTACTTTCAGCAAAATCTAATTTCCAATCCTGTCTCCTTCTCCCATTATTGGAAACCATTTTTATTACTTTTTGGTTTATCCTTCCAGTGTTAAATATATAGGAAATGTATGTATGTATGTATGTATGTATGTATGTATGTATTTAGTTGTTTGTATTTGTATTTTCCCTTTTCTTAGATAAAAGACACCACTCTATACATTGTTCTGTACCTTGCCTTTTTCACTTGGCAACTATCACGCCATAGTTGTGTATCTGTAACTGGATTTTGAATGAGCTAGACTTGCTAGGATGCAAATAGAAAGCAGCTGTATATATCATTTCTCCCCAGCCCTTTTAAACTGGCTTTCCCATCTTATTCTTCTTTGCCCCTGGGTGAGATCTCTGGCTGTTCTCAGGGCTTTCCCAATCACTAACAGGTAATGAATAGCATCTTTTTCCAAATCTTAGAATGCCCAGTCCAGTGTACTATAAGAACTCCAACTTTATTTAGGGCTTCTCGCCTCCCTCAGCCTAGACCTATAGCAGATTGGGAGCCCTGCAGGGGGACAAGTGAGCTTATGGGGGGTGTGATCAACTTCTCTCTTCCTTCTCCTGCCCACCTCCCTAGCTGCTGGTTTCTACCCCAAAGTGGGAAGAATCAGGAAAGTTCTTGCCTGACTGCTATAGTTGTCACCTGGTGCTGGTGCTCTGTGGCTGTGGTTCTTTCCAAATGCTGATCATCTCACTCTAGAAGTAGCTTCCTGGGTTCTTCGCAGACCATCCCTCTCACTAAGGATTTCTCACCTACAGCTCCCTTGGCACAGACATTGTCTCCATTTGCTGTTTCGGTATATGACCCCTCTCTGCCCCTTGGTTTCTGGGGAGTCACCTAGTCCCTTCATACTCTCAAGGTGACCCAGCCTGGCTTCCTTCTTCAGATTCCACATATGACCCAGAGGAACTCACGGATTCTTTGCCTGCCCACTTTCTGCTTTTCTCCCCTCAGCTATCCCAGGGCAGCCGCAACCCGGCTTTTTTCTTTAGACTTTTCAGATGTGAGTTGGACATCAGTTCCTGCATCCTTCAAACTCCAAGGAACACATGTCAAACTCTACATGGTTTTCCTGAGGTCCCTTAACTTGGCTTGACGTCCCAGAATGTAGAGGAAATGCTTAGCATGCTTACAAGTCTCTTAAAAATTCTTCACAGCCCACTTCCATTTCTTCAGAAATTTCTTGGTCTTAGTTTTTTACTGTCTGTTTCCTCAGTCTGCTCTGAGTGTGCTCCCGGGCTTGTGTCAGGGCTGCAGGAGGGGAAGGTCACATGTGTGATGATGGGTTGCTGATAACAGTAAACATGCACAAGGCACTATGTGCTAAGGGCTCGACAAGGCTCATCCTCATTAATTTCCACTGCAAACATAGAGGATGGGAATTATCACCCCATTTTACAGATGAGAAAACAGGTTCAGAGAGCTTAAGTCACTCGCCCGAGGCGACCCAGTTGGCGAGCAGCAGAGTGAGAATTCAGATGGAAGTTTGACTCTGAGTTCAGCCCTTCACCCTTGGGCTGTCTGGCTGCTGGGGCCAGGTGGGGGGAATGGGGATAGGTGGGGGGTGGATGAGCGGGGTGGGTCCTGCTCGTGGGCGTGGCAGGTACTGGTGACTGTCTGCTGTCCTAGACAGCCTCACCTGAATGGCACACATTGGGAAACTGAGTCCCACAGAGGGTCACAGCCTGCTCGGGTGCCGTAGCTCTGTCCTACCCCACGGGCATTTCCCCACCCTGGGGTGAGGGCTCTGCTACCCCTTCTGGTTGTTTTATTTCCTGCTCTGGAAATAGTGGAAGATGACTCTGGGAGACACTATCAGTTCTTGTAGGGCTTAGTGATGGTCCCCCTCAATTCCCCCCCTCCTGGCTCCCCTCCCCAGCAGGCCACAGGGCCCAGCACCATTGAAATTTCAGTCCCAAACCTCAGCCAGGCCCTGAACATATGTTCCACCCTGAAAGGAACAATGGGCTTAATTAAGACCCCACAAAAAGCGCTTGGCTGGGCTGGCCTCATTCTCTGCTTTTGGTTCCTTTTTTGCTCACCCCACCCCCGCACTTCTGTTTCTGCTGCTCACTCTGTGGAAGGGATGAAAGGCGTCCAGGACCCTGCCGGCTCCTCTACTCTCCCTGTTCGTCTTTTCTCACGGTCTGACCTCTCTCCACTCTTCTGAGGTCTGGAGTAGAAGAGGCCGCTGGTTCTGGTGCCAGACTGCCTGAAGCCCCCACGCCCAGCCCAGCTGCGGAAGCAGGAGGCCAGTGAGGGTGTGCCAGAAGGGGTGCCCCAAGGAGGCCAGGAGGGGTGCCCCAAGCTGGGACCCTCTGGCTAACCCCTGGGCTCAGCCTGGCCTGGGCCAGCAATCTGGTCTGGATTTTAGTGGGAGGTGGCCTCATTGCCTCTAAGGTGGAGCTCCAGTTCTTGGGCCCAAGACCATGGGCCTGTGAAGGCTTATTGATGGGCCCAACACAGCACAGGTCCTTGAGGAATTTTTATGTTGAATGAATGTACAACTTTTTACTTATTTAACAAAGCTCATGCCCAGTTTACTGCATACCTGAGAGCTATTAATCTTCACATTAGGTAGTATTATTATCCTTATTTTTATAGATGAGACAACTGAGGCACAGAGAGGTTAGGCAAATTGCAGAAGGTCACACAGCAAGTAGGTAGCAGAGCCAGAGAATTCAAATCCAAGTCAACTGAACCCAGAGGCCATACACTTAATCCATACCTAGGCAGCCTCTAATGAAAGAATAGACCCATTTGACCACGACCTGGATAGACTGACTCCTTCTTCAGTTCTGTCCCCCCCCCCCCACTTCCCTGCGCAGTTTAACAAATTATTATAAAGTGAACGTTCATGAAACTACCAACCAGGTCAAGAAGTTGAACATTGCCAGCCCCTTATAGCTTCCCCTGCCTACCATGTGCATACCCCTTGCCATGCACAATTCCTCTCTCTCCCCTAGAGCTAACCACTAAATTTTGGTAATGATTTATTTGCTTTTCTTTATACTTTTATCACCCAAGTATGCATCCCTAAATAGTATAATTCCATTTTACCTTCTTTTGATTTTTGTATAAATGAAACCATGCAGTAAGATTCATTTTGCTTCTGGCTTCTTTTGTTCAGTATTGTATTTTTTTTTCTTTTAGCATGGTTTATTTAGTTTTAAAGATAGGGCTACAGTGGTATAGTCAGATGACCTGGAAAGGCTCGTCAGCACTGTAGGAGGCTGTGGGGCACTCTCCTCAGGCAGCCTGAGGAGTTTGTAAGTCAGGGTAGTCTGTCAACTCGGAGGAGCTGGAGAAGTATTATGGATCCCTTAGCCCCGAGTGAGCAGCTCTTTTCTGGGTTGCACAGCCATTCTTTATCTTCCCTCTGGGTGTATGATAAGTATCTTTTATGTACCTTTGCAAATTTTCTTGGTTTGACCTCTTTCTCCAGCTATTGCTTCAGTACCCATTCCGTGCTGGCTTTGACCAGTTTTCTGCAGGTGAAACCTGAAGGTCTCTCCTCAGACTTGTGCTGCTGCGGGTCTTGATGTCAGCCCTTGATTTCACTCTTGATGGGTGCTTCTCTGACTCCCCAGCGTGGATTGCCCATGCATATAACATGCTAAGCAAAAATATGGGTAAACAAAATAGGCTTTCCTTCTCCTCTTAAGTTTTCTAAATTATGTTTGACCCTTGAAACTAAAATGATAACACTGTCTGATGTGGTTCTAAATATATGTAGAGTAAATGTTTAAGACAATTACATTATAATTGGGAGGGTAAATGGATATAAAAGAAAGTAGGTTCTTATATTTCACTCAAACTAGTAAAATGTCACCAGAAGACTGTGATGAGTTATGTATAGGTAATATAATATTTAGAGTAACCACGAAAGAAGATATATAAAGAGATATAATAAAAAGTACTATAGATAGGGACATCCTTGGCTGCCCAGTGGTTAGGACTCTGCCATTCCACTGCAGGGGGCACGGGTTCGATCCCTGGTTGGGGAACTAAGATCCCGCATGCTGCGTGGAGTGGCCAAAAAAAAAAAAAAAAAACCCCAAAATACTATAGATAGATAAAAATGGAATTCTAAAAAATGTTTAAGTAGCCCACAGAAAGGCAGGAAAACAAAAACAGAAAAATGAAAAAACAGAACAGACAGAAAATGAAAAATAAATCAGCAGACTTAAGGTCTAACATATCAATAATTACATTAAATTTAAATGGCCTAAATATACCAAATATAAGGCAGATTGGCAAAGTGGATTAAAAAATATGCCATTGATAAGAAACTCACTTCAGATATAACAATATAGGCAAGTTGAAAGTAAAATTATGGAAGAGGAGATACCATGTAAATATTAATGACAAGGAAACAGGGTAAAGTAGACCTGAGAAAGGAAAATTACCAGAGACAGACAAGGACGTTATATATGATAAACTAGTCAATCTACCAAGAAGACAGAACAAACCTAGATTTGTATACACCAAATAACAGAGTTCCTAAGTATGTGAAACAAAAACTGATAGAACCGAAAGGAGAAGTAGACAAATCCACAATTATATTTAGAGACTGCAACACCCCCTCTCAATAACTGATAGAGCAATTAGCAAGGATATAGAAGAACTCAACACCACCATCAACCAACAGTATATAATTGAGATTTGTAGAATATTCCACCTGAAAGCAGCAGAGTACATATTCATTTCAATCACCTATGGGACAGTCACCAAACTAGCTTCTCTGGCAGAGAAGTTGGGTGGCGGCAGCATCATCTTCCTGGAGGGCAAGCATTTGAGAGCCCCCTCCAGCCCCCAGCCTAGAGTATCTGGCAGCCCCAGACCTGCCCACGGGAGTTGCAGCCTGCCCTCTTCCTGCCAGACCAGAAGGGCTGGAGGGATCCCAGCAGGGGGAGCCCAATCCCTTCACCCCAGTTGCCAAATAGTGCCCCCCAACCCCACCCCCTGGACCTTCCTCCTCTCTCCATCCCTCACAGTTCTGGCCTTCGCAAACCACTTTTGATCCGATTCCTCTTGGGTTGAAGCAGACCAAGCTCCCCCCAGGCACCCCAGTTTTGGGGGGATTGTATTCTTTAATGACACCACAACTCCCCACTTGTTCCTCCCCTTTCCCTTCCCTTCCCCTCCCCTTTCCCCTGATGCCAACTTCTAACTGCAGTGTTGAGAAAAAAAAAAAAAAAAAAAAGGTTTGTTTTGGACTACAAAATAAACCTCAAAAAAAGTTAAAGAACTGAACTCATACAGAGTATGTTCTCTGACCACAGTGGAATTAAACCTGAAATTAATAACAGAAAGATAATGGGAAAATCTCCAAATACCTGAAGACTAAACAACATTCTTTCAAATAATCCATGGGTCAAAGGAGAAATAACAAAGGAATTAAAAAATTCATTGAACTAGGACTTCCCTGGCGGTCCAGTGGTTAAGACTCTGCGCTTCCACTGCAGGGGGCACAGGTTTGATCCCTGGTCAGGGAACTAAGATCCCACATGCTGCGCAGCACGGCCAAGAATAAATAAATACTAAAAATTTTTAAAAATAAAAAATTCATTGAACTAAGTGAAAATGAAAACACAACATATCAAAATTTGTGGTGCACAGATGAAAAGTGCTGACAGGGAAATTTATAGCAGTAAATGTTTACCGTAGAAAATAGGAAAAGTCTCAAACAAATAATCTAAGCTTCAACCTCAAGAGCTTAGAAAAAGAAGAGCAAAATAAACCCAAAACAAGCAGAAGGAAAGAAATAATAAAGAGTAGAAATCAATGAGATGGAAAACAAAAAAAACAATAGAGAAAATCAATAAAACTAAAGCTGTTTCTTTGAACAGAACAATAAAATTGACAAATCTCTAGCAAGAATGAAAGAAAAAAAGAGAGATGACACAAATACCAGTAATCAGGAAGGAAAAATGGGATATCACTGCAGACCCTGCAGACGCTAAAAAGATAATAAGGAAACACCACAAACAACTCTATAAACAAATTTGACAACTTTGACAAAATGGACCAGTTTCTCCAAAAGCACCTTACAGCCTCAGCCAACCTCAGGAGGAACTCTGTAGCTGAAACGGCTCATGGATACCTCCTACCTCCATCAGTCATTGAATGTGGGCAGCCTCTGGAAGGGCTTGACCTTGGGTGAAGTGTCTCTGTGGTGAAGCAATCTGTGAAGGGGCTGATGGCTGAAGGCTGCCCTGATGGTCTCCCAGAAATCAGGGCAACAAATCCTTCCTTGGAGGGGGTCTGGCCAGCAATCCTCATGTCTCCCACTCCTTGTACCACTCAGATCTCCTTTCTAAGGATTCTGGTGGGTCTTTCTGAGAAATACTAGTGGGACAAACTATAGTCTCCTCTGTTGTAGCTGCACATGGTCCCTCCACTACCCCTCGGCTAGCACCTCTTTTGGTTTTAGTGACTCACCTGGTGGCATGACCCAGACCCTTGTCCCTGAGGGCTCTGGGCTCCTGGTCACATGCCCTTCTCAGGACAGAGTTGCTGCACCTGCCCTTTACCATTACATTTGGGTAAAGGAGAACCCAGAGGCATCCAAGTGGATCACCTGGGTGCCAAACATGGTCTGCCTGTCCCCATTTTGTAAGAGCAGCCCTACCTCCCCTGGTGATCAGGACCAGTTTCTCTCGCCGAGACAGTGACTCCTCTTCATGCCTGCGAGTCTCCAGAAATAGGAACTCAAAGTACTCAGGCTGCACTCTTAGCTTGACAGGACTCTTGCTGTGTTCTCTGGTACCAGTTACTACTGCTACTTCCACCCCTTGGTTCCTGAATCCATTTCTAATTAGAGACACAACAGCTTGTAAAGGTCTTTGATTCATACTTGAGAATGACACCCCATCCTTGCAGAGTACTGCCTCTGAGCTGGCATTTGGCTGTGCCTTCAGTGGGCTGCTGTAGTGTTCTATCAGGCCAGTAGCCTCTTTCTTTTTTTAGTATTTTTGTGTGTGTGTGTGTGGACCAATTTTAAAGTCTTTATTGAATTTGTTACAACATTGCTTCTGTTTTATGTTTTGGTTTTTTGGCCCCAAGGGCATGTGGGATCTTAGCTCCCGGACCAGGGATCAAACCCGCACCCCCTGCATTGGAAGGTGAAGTCTTAAACACTGGACTGCCAGGGAAGTCCCTCAGGCCAGTAGTTTCTCGCTGGTGACATATGTGATATAACCAGTGAATCCCATGGTCCTGAGCATGATCCTGCACCTGTTCTGCTGTAAAATGGGACCCCTGGTCTAATGCAGTGTTATATGGGATCCCATACCAGGAGATTAAACACTCTGTAAGATGTATGGTGCTAGTTGAGGCCCTCCGGGCAGGAAAGGCACACACACCTGGAGTGTGTGTCCATTCCTGCCAGAAGGAATCTCCGGCCCTGCCAGGCTGGAAGGGGCCCAGTGAAGTCAACTTGCCATCAAGTAGCTGGAGGGTCTCCTTAAGAATTGGTGCTATACTGGGGGCTCAGTGTTGGTCTTTATTGTTGGCATTTGGATATTCAAAGGAGGCAAGTGACTGTAATTATGATGATGTACCTTGGGCAATGTTCCCCCTTTGGGGCTTGGGCTATGATACAAGTTAATCTTTGTTAGCAAAGTGGAATTTGCTGCTTTGTATCCGAAGAGGCTTTAAGTTTGAGGGGCATCTACCACAGTGTTTTAAAAATGACTACACATCAGTGTCCACAACCTTGAGTGCCTATTCAGTCACCTGGAATGGAGATGCCTAGGCTTTACCTCCTAGAAGTTCTGATTCAATTGGTTTGGGCACCAGTGGTTTATGAAAGTTCCCTTTGGTGATTCTAATGTGCAACCAGGGTTGAGAACCATTGTATTAGTGGATAGAAAAATCAAGTGAGGTCTCGATTGGCATCTTCTTTCCTTACAAAATAGAAAATATCACCGTATAGCTCATATAGAAAGGATAATATTGTTTTTGAAACTTCTTTTTCGTGTGTGTGTGGTGAGGGGCTACTAGGTTGTGATGTAAAATGTACTGCCATCAAAAGAGTTTGAAAAGCCACTGGTCCAAAGTAGTGCTTGTCAAACTTCAGTGTATGTAAGAGTAACTCTGCAAAGACCAGGAAAACCAAAAGCACATTTTTACCGGGCACCTTCTGGGAGTAAGACATGACCTGGGGCTAGTCTTGTGCCAATGGCATTGGATGGGAGAGCACAAAGTAAAGAGGCAGCAGAGATGGGACAATGCTGGGGGAGGCTGTTTGGTGGTGGGTAGATACAAAGAGCCTACAGTGCAGAGCTGGGGGGATCCTGGCTCTGCCACTGACCTCGGGATGGTCACCCAGCGTCCCTCTGAGTCTCAGTTTCTTTATCAGCAAAAGGGGAACAATAGCATACACCTTTCCTATTTCATGATCCAAAAAGGATGATGTGGTTTCTGGAAAAGCACTTTGGAAGTGGTAAGGACTCTGTACACATGGAGGTTATCATTACTACATGGAACAATCAGAACTGAAGTTTATATTGTTGGCATTAAAATTTGGGGACGGGGTGGGATTTAGATTGGGTGGGGAGGGCCTTTGGGCAGATAGTCAGGCCCAAGCAAAGCAGGACTTCAGGTGATGTACTTCAGGGAGAGTGAAGAGACCCCGGTGGGCGGAGCTGAGGGAGGGAGTTGGTAAGAGTGTACTGGGGCCAGATTTGGAGGGTTGTTGGAGCCTGCCAATGAGTGGGTCTTCCTGGAGCAGACAATAGGGAACCATTGCAGGTTCCTGAGTAGGGGAGACATCTGAAGGAAGTCGAGAGGTAGGAAAAGTGATTCACAGCCTCCTGAAGTTGTTTTAATTGGTAATGATAGGACTTTTCTAAGTGCAGTCAAACACTACTGCCTCCTAAAGCTGTTCTTGACCCCCTCTTGAGGGACTTACTTCCTCCAATGGGCTCTCACGGCTATCTCTGGCTAGACTGTGTCTATTTGGCAGCTGTTGTACCAGCTCAAGCCTTCCTAGAAACATCTCATTTCCTCCCTGGTTTCCCCAGCCCACAGAGGTCTCTCCCTTCTTGGGGTTCCTGGGTTATGAGCCCCATGTATGGAGCTCAGTTCATGGAAGGTAGTGGTTCTCTGCCCTGGCTGTTCATTAGCATCACCTGGAATTTGTTTTTTTTAAAACCTCTTCATGCCCAGGTTGTATCCCACATCAATGGCACTGTCACCTCTGGGGTGGGACTCAGGCATTGGGATTGTTTTTAAACACCACAGATAATTCCAATGTGCAGACAGTCTTGAGATCCACAGACCACCCCTGAAAATCGGGCATCCTGCCTTGGGATTACCCCTTCTATGTATGCACTGTACCCACCTGCAGCAAGAGCGTAGGAAGAAAGTATTAGGATTTCAGTTTATATGTATTTGAAATCCTATTCTTTTCTAATGTATATGCTTTACAATGTAGTACTTAATGCAGTGGAGCAGTAGTAATGACAGTGACTACTGAGAACATACTGCGGCCAGGCTCTCATCTAAGCACTTTACACTAAGCACTTAGTGCTTCACACAAACGTGATGAAGTGGGTACTGTTATTATCCGCATTTTACGGATGAAGGAACTGAGGCCAAAGAGGTTGAGTAACTGGTCCATCACACCACCAGAAGGCAGCCGTGCCAGATTCCAACCCAGGCTGGCTCTAGCATCCACCTTTTATCCACAATGCCAATCTGCTCTCATAGCACACATGTATAATTTATAAACAAACAAATAAATAATACACAAATAAGATACAGATATCAGGGGTCCTGCTCAACATTTTTTACTGAGAAGTTTTCGTAATCAAATAATTAAACCGTGGTGGCAGAAGATGAGCCCTTGAGGCAAGGTCTAAGTCTCAATCTTTCTGTTCCCCCACCCAGGGGCTAGTGAGCATCTAGGTCTATATATGCTTGATAAATATCTGCTCCCAGAAACATCTACTGCTTGATAATCATAACAAATGGTTATCAACACTTGCCATGTGCCAGAGACTCTTATTGTTAATCTTCACAGCAATCCTGAAGGTAACTGCTATGTTTGGCCCCATTTTGCAGATGAGGAGACTGAGCAGCTCAGTAACTTGCCAGAGTCTGACTCAAGTTGTGGGATTGCTGAGCTTATTCTCTTCCACTGGTGAACAGGTCCACAGGGAACAGCTTATGAAGGTGGGTGGGGGTGGGGGGTGAAAACACTGGGAAAGAAGCAGAGGTTGATCGTTCACTCCTTTGCCAGGTGCCCTTCCTTATTTACCTGACAGGTAAACTCCTACCTACCCTTCTTGCCCCAGTTCAAAGGCCACCTCCTCTAGGAAGCCTGCCTTCCTTCACGTTGCAGTTAGTTGCACTTGCCCTGTGGTTCATGTGTCGTCTTCCCCACTGGGAGGTTCCACACTGGAACAGGAGCTGGAGTTCCTTGAGGACAGGTCTGGGTTCTACTTAAGGGGCATCTGCTGAGCGGGCTCAGCAACCTCATACGGGTGGGATGAGCCTGTGCCACCCAGGCCAGAGGCGCCCCCACCCCGTAGGGTTTTCCTCCTCTTCTTCTTCTCCCTCCTCTTTGCTTTCCTTTTTCCTCTGCACTAGTCTCCTCCGTCCCTGCCCTGTGGTCCACCCGGTCCTATCTTCGTTCTTCTCCCGCCCTCTCTCTCTCTCTCCCGCTCCTTGCGCCGCCGTGTGTCCGGCAGCTGCAATTCCCCGAAAGGCCTACAGAGGGAGCTGCTGCGGCACCTGCGGGGCCGTACGGCTGCGGCGCGCGCTTCCTGTGAGGTCAGGTGGGAGGAAGCGGCCTGGGAGCCGCGGGGACTGGACGCCGTCGAGGCCTGGGAGCCGCGCCCGCAGGTGAGTGTCCGGGCCCTGGGCGCGGGGGAGTGAGGGCGCATCCCTCCCCTACCCCGGGCCTGGTCTCGGAGTCGGGCTCCGCGGCCCGGGCAGCGGCCTCTCCCACCCCGGCAGCAAGCACCCCCACCCAACCCCGCCATCTCCGTTCCCCACCCCCATCCCCCCTTAGTGTCAGGTGCAGGGAGGGCCCGCCGCACCCTCAGCCCACCCAGCAGGGCGGGATAACAAAGCACAAAAGGACTGCAGAGGACCTTTTGGACCCGCTTGGCCTTCTGCAAGGGCCAGAAGGCTTCAAAATGGGGACCCGCCAGCCCAGGCCACGGGCGAGAGAACAAGGGCTCTTAACCGCGTTTGGCGTGTGTGTCACGAGTGCTTTTGAGAATTTAGACGAAAACTGGCTCATCTTCTGAGAAGAATGATGGCCTTTACCCAGATTCGGGAGAGGCGTGGAAAGGCCCCCATCTCCAGCCCACGGACCCCCTTGTGGTCTGTGAGTGGGGCCTCATCCCATATTTCGGGAAGGCTGGCCGTGCCCGCCTGGTGTTACCTGAGAGGTGAGGGACAAGTGAGAGTGTGCCCTCTGCAGGAAAGTAACTCTGAAGTGGGCCCCATCTCCTGCGGGGAGAAGGCCTGAGTCCTAAGCGTCTCCCTGGACCATTTTTTAACGGAAGGGAAATGGAGACACTGGGGACCCTGGTGTACTGGACTCCCTACTAGGGCCGGAGTTCCTGGCTTCATGCTCTTTCTCTGCTGCCCATGGATGAATGGTCCTGGGTGAGGGAGGTAAGCCCCTCTGGGTCCCTAGCTGTATCTGCCCCGGAGGAGTGTTGGGAGGTGTAAGTGAGATGAGCCTGGGTGGACTTTCCACAGGGCCTGGGCCCCAGCAAGGGTTGTCATCCCCATTGTTGCTGGAGGTGGTGGTTAATAATAAAACTTTCTTCTCCAAGAATCCTTTTGATAGTTTTCCTAGTGGACTCAAAGTCTGAAAGATTTTTGTTTGGCAAACAACTTGTATTTATTTCTCTCCTTTTTATTAATTAGACACACTGCCTACTCAGCATGGGTCACCAATGTGAGCACCCAGAATTTCAGTTTCTCCCACTGAAAGCAAGCATCTCTTTAACTTTGGTAAATTTTTTCCTTCAGGTGTTTTGTGGTCTGGGGAAAGTGCAGCCCAGCAGGAACCCATAGCTCCTGGAAGGATGGTTCGGATCTTGGCCAATGGGGAAATTGTGCAGGACGATGACCCCCGTGTGAGGAACACTACCCAACCACGCAGCAGCACCCCTCGACAGGTAGTCGCCCGGACCCTGTGGAGGGGAGCAGCTGGCCTCCCGTCCTCTGTACCAGTTACTCCTTAGCTCCCAGAAGCTCCCTTACTGGTGGTTAACCTTCTCTAGCCCGAAGTCCTCTTTGCAGAGAGCCAGGCTGAGCAGCATGGGGGTTTAAGACTTGGGGAAAACCCCAATAGATTTGTTGCCCAGCCCCCTGCCTCCCCAGCTCTCCTTCCTCCAGGCAGCCTTCCCAGATTTCAAACCCAAGAGTTCTCTCTCCCTTAACCTGGTCAGCAACCCCCACTGGAGCTAGCATCTTTTAGAGTCTGTTGGATGAGAGGGAAGCTGGAGAGTAAGTGGAGAAGAGGAACCCACAGCCACACAATGATGGTTTAAAGGAAGGAGTGAGGAGTGTTAAAAATGCCTGCCCAGATGCTGTGCCCTGGGTGTAGTCCCACCCTCCTTGCCCCCTTCCTCTTCTCTGTCCCGGGCAGCTTCCCCCTGACGTGACATAGGGAACATGGACCGGCATTTTCTGTGCTCTGAGAGCTTGCGACTCAGTGGTTGGGATCCCCATGGGTGGCATGTGAGGATTGCTGAGAAAGGAGGGCATGGCCCTGGGTGGCCGTAGGGGAGAGCAGGGCCCCGCCCAGAGGGTTCCCTCCTGCCTCTGGTGCCTCAACTCCAGGGATGCTTTCTCTGGATTCATTTGTCTCTCTCTGTCTTCACCTTCCAGAGCTTTCTCAATAGGGGCCATGGCGCCCCGCTGGGGGGTCCCGGCCCTCGTCAGCAGCAGGCGGGCGCCAGGCTGGGTGCCGCTCAGTCCCCCTTCAGCGACCTCAACCGGCAGCTGGTGAACATGGGCTTCCCGCAGTGGCGTCTGGGCAACCACGCCGTGGAGCCGGTGACCTCCATCCTGCTCCTCTTCCTGCTCATGATGCTTGGTGTGCGTGGACTCCTGCTGGTGGGCCTCGTCTACCTGGTGTCCCACCTGAGCCAGCGGTGACCTCCAGGGGCTGCTGGAGCAGGTGTGTGGGAGAGGGAGCTGCTGGGCCTTGGTGTGAGAGCAGGCACATGGGGAGGAGTTTTGCTGGTGCCTTGAACGTGTGCTCAGAGGGCACGTTTCCATGTTGTGTTAAGCATGAGGCAGAGGGAGCCTCTAGTCCAACGTTCCCAAAGGATCAGGTGATACCCTCATTCCCCTGAGATGCATTTCGGTAGTATCAGGCATTAAGCACAAAGTCAGAGCAAGAAAGGGATTCCCTTTCCAATTCTCACCCAACCCTTTTATGCCAAGAAGAAAGTCTCTGTTGTGTGCCAATATGTTCTCATGCGTCTGGAACACGGGCTGACTTCCCCATTACGAGGGAGCAGGCCTTGAGCTTAGGGCAGGTGGGAAAAGTTTCCAGACTTTTATAGCTCTGTTTTGTTTTAATGGTATATTTTTATTGGCTACCTTTTATTTATGACAAGTGGTACTGGTATTCTACTTATTGTGGTGGTGTTTTCAATAAAGAAATTTAAGTAAAAGTGAGTCCATGTAAAGACATTCGTAAATAATTGTACAACTGCATGTAGATCTGGAAGACGTGGTGAAGGTGGTTTGGGAGGAATTGGGATTGGGGGACCAGGTAGAGGGGGGCATTTGACCTTGGAGGGTGGTTTCTAACCTTTTCCTGATGGGCTCTGAGAGCAGGGGCAGGGGGCCAGGTGAAGCCTGGACTTGGGCCCCTTGACCGATGCCTGGATAACTCTGGCTTACTCTGAGATGTTGGCCTTGTCCGGGGTGGTGTGGGAGAGGTTCTCTGACCAGAAGGGCCAATGAGGCTGTGGGGTCAGGACAGCCGGGGTGCTGGCCTCCCTTCCCAGGGTCTCTGACCAGAGGCTGCTCAACCTCCCTCAGTCCCCTGAGGCTGTCATAGCCTCTAACCTCGGCACACTCTCCTTAGAAAGCAGGGGTCTTGGCGCTGACAACTCCGTGCCCGTGGGCTGAGGGTGCCCTGCTTTCCGTGAGTGGAGGCCTTGAGGTATGGCTGGTTGAGCCCTGGGTCTGTGTGGAGGCCCTGCTGGGGGGCGGGGTGTGGCATCGGATGGCTGAGGGCTCTGGGCCTACAGTGCTGACCGTTCAAGGTCAGGGAGAGGCTGGGTGAGCTGGAGGGCTTCCCCGGCTCAGGGACCAGATTTCTCACCTCACCTTCCTCTTAAGATCCTTCTGGGTCTGGTGGTTTGGGGGAAGAAGGCAGGTTTTAGAGGTGCTTCTTGAAAGCCAGGGCCGGGGCAGCAAACCATCATGTATGTGGGGGGAGTATGGGGGAGAGAGATGGAGATTGATTCCATCCCTGCAGAGAGCCTGCGGTGCTGCGGGAGAACAGAACCCTCTCCCCCTGCCCTTGTGCCCACTGCTGCCCTTGAGGGGGCTGGCGGCCTTTATCATAGACATTCCCGGGGGAGCTTTATACTGTTCAGATAGGACTCCTATCTCAGGGTTTTCTGTGTCTTTATTTCCGCAGACAGGGAAGGGAAGGTCTGGCTCCCAGCGGCTCCTCTGGGGCCTGGGCAGGGGAGGTGGTGCCCAAGGCTGGTTGGTATCCCAGCTGTTCCCCATGGCATCTCCTTCTGCCCAGCACATCCCCCAGCCCCCAGGCTCCTGTGGCTCTAGCCCAGCAGCCGTGGGGGGAGGGGTGATCCTGCATGGCACCCCCTCTCCTGACACCCCCCTTCAGTGCATCTCTCTGGGGCTGGGCTTTCCCTTTCTTTTTGCCTTGCAAAGCTGTGGGACTTTCTGAAGAAATAAATCTTAAGTGGACCCTCAATATATAAAATTCCTCTAAGGGGTATGAATCAGAGTCCACAGATTCAGGGCTGAGAACTGTGTCTTTTTCCGTAATTCAGTTTCCATTCCCAAAGCCTGAGGCCTTTGAGGAGAATTGAGGGTGCTTTAGAGAAGGCAGGGCTTTCCTTCCTGCTTCTGACTAGAAGGAGACAGACCGGGGCAGGCACTGGGGGGCAAGAGGAGCCCTGGGCATCAGGCCTGGGGCAGTGGCACCTCCCCAGGGACCTGTTAGCCAGCCTAAGGGAAGCAGTTGGGGGCTCGAACGAAGTGAGTTGTTCAAGAAAGAAGTGCTTTCTGTTGATTGAGCTCGACACCCATGACACAGACCCAACAGAGCTGCGCTGGTTGAAGTGGCCCGGGGGGGGCGGGCCCAGGGGCCCAGGGGCCCACCTCTCGACCCTCCTTTTCCTCAACCAACCTTCCCTATGCCCCTCGGGCTCTGGGCAGTTTGCTAACCAATGCTCTGCCTCACTTCTCAAGGTCCAGGGTCCGAAAGTCTGCCTCGGCAGAAGCAGCGTGCTGAGGTAAGGCGCCCCCAGGGGTTGTGCAGCCTGTGGAGCTGCTATAAGCCGTCTGGGGGCCGCGTCTCCACCTCTTGTGTGAATGCCCTTCAGTGGGCTCTCTCCTGCCTGCACTCAGAAATCATGGTGCAGGCATGTTCTGAGCAGGTGGAGGCTTGTTGCCTGGGTGGCCAGATGCAGAGCCCGACGGGCCCCTGAGAGAGGCCAAGGGCCACCTTGGCCTAGTGTGCATCCTAGCTGGAGGCTTGCTGAGGAGGGTGGGCCCTGCCTCCTCCCCACCCCCCGCCCTGCCTGCTGCGTGACGGAACCCCCCAGACTGGGCCACCTTGGGGACAGATTTCAAGGGAGGTTTCTGCTAATCTCTAGGGCTAATCCTCAGAGCCCTGTGTCTCCATGTCAGGTTGGATGTGCGGCCTGCCTGCCTCGTGAGCCACAGCGGGGTTCACACTAGGCCTCCGACGCCTCCATGGGGCTGGAAATAGCTCCCACCCACCGTGGGGTTGTTTGAGTCCCTGGTTGGGGCCACCTTGTGAGGAGCTGCTGGGCTCCAACTGTCTGTTCCTACTCCATCTCCAGGATGCGCGGCCTCCTGGGCCCTTCCTTCCACAAGTTCCAAGCCCTTTGCTCTGCACGCTCTACCCCTCCCCGCCCTCCAGCTAGCCTGCCGGAGGGGACCACAGTTCCATATCCCCAGAAGAGACACTGCGCCTGAGAGAGAGCTACATGATTTGCTGCCTCCAGGGCTCTTCCTGGGCCTTTTGGCAGAGGCAGGGACTTGGGCTCCCTGACTGGGGACTCTGGCTCTGTGAGTTGAGGAAAAACCCTGGTGTGGTGGTCAGAGCCTCTGCCCAAGGACACCTGACCTTGAGGGCAGAGAAGACCCCCCAACCCTGGCTGGCTGGGCCCTGGAGGAAGCTTGCAGGCCCTGCTCTGCTTTGTGGGTCCATGACCTTGGACAGCTCACTTAGTCTCTAGGGCCTCGTTCCTCATCTCTAAGGAGGGGTGATGGTCCCTCTGGGTCCCTCCTGCCGCCCGGAGCCTCAGGGATCACGCTTAGTGCAGTGGGTGAGGGAGATGGACAGAGGGCGTGGGGAGGACTCCTCCAGCTCCTGCACCTCCTCCTCGGATGCTCCGCCTTGGACCACAGCTCCTGTGCTGTGGGCTCAGCCAGAGCAGCCACCATGTCCCAAGCTCCTAGGACCCCCAGCTGGGGTGGTGCTGGGCTTCTAAGACCAGTGTCACCATCCACCCACCTTCTCCTGTTGGAGAAGAAATGCAGCTGCTGCTCTCGCTCCTGGAAGCTGAGGGGCTTGTTGCAGGTCTCAAGTGTCAGGACAGGAGGAATTTGCCAAGTGTGCTGTGTGCCTGACACTATGCTAAGCACTTGGTGTCATTTAATTGTCACTAGAACTTTATGACCTAGGTACAATCACTGTCATCCTCCTTTCACTGCTGAGCACACTGTAGAGCATTTATAACTCGCCCGCAGGACTCCCGCACCCCTCCCACGCCCCAGGTGAGCAGGGGGTGGAGCTAGGATGCAGACTGAGGCCACGCCCACATGCTCGACCACTCCTCTGTTCACCTTTGGTATATGTCAGCATCACCTCCAGACTTGTTTCAGATGCAGATTTCCCAGGCCTCACCATAGACTTTCTCAGAAGCGCTGAGGGATGTGGTCCAGAGCCTGCCTCTTACAAAGCCTTCCAGGTGATTCTGATGGAGGGTTGTGAGTGAGGGGTAGTTCAGCTCCTGACTGTGCAGAGGGTGCCTGTGGCCCAGAGAGAGGAGAGAGACAGGGTGGGAGCAGGCCTCACTACCTGCTGGGACCCATTGTGACCACTAGATCAGCTCTGTGAGGGCGGAGGACACAGGGTGGGTGCAGGGATGCTGGCTGCAGCTGCCCGGCTGGGTGGCCTCCGTAGCTTCCCAGCTCTGGGCCACAGCCATTTAATAGGGTGCAGCCCTCTTCCCTGCTTTCCTGAATGCATGACGTTTCATTGCAAAATGGCAAGGGGAGAAATCCAGTTACCTCAAGTAGGGTCCCTGAAGGATGGTACAGGTGAGGGTGAGGGAGGCAGAGGGCTTTACCCCCAAAACTAGATGGAGAGAGAAGCCTGCAACATGTCTAGAAGGGCACGACAGTGGGAGAAGCAGAGCTTACCCCTCCTTGTGCTGCTGCCTGGGACCCCAAAGAGCGAGAAAGTTCAGGAAGCAGATGGAGTGCTTCAGTGGAATTGCAGAGGGCGTGTGTGTGTGTGTGTGTGTGTGTGTGTGTGTGTGCGCGCACGCGCGCGCGCGTGTGTGTCTATAATCCTTTGGTTAGGGGGTGGAGGGAGAGCTGAGACCATTTGGCTTTAGGGACCCAGAGCTCTGGAGGAGGAAGATAAAGCTGTCCAAATGAGGCTGAGCCTTTAGGGCAACTACCTAAAGTGCAGGCTGCCAACGGCTGGAGGGGGGAGCTTTTAGTCCCTCTGGTGTTGGGCCCTACAGGAGGCTGGATGCCTGGGTTCAAATTCCAGCTCCGCCTCCAGTTAACCAGTGACCTTGGGCAAGGTCCACATTCTCCCTGCCTCTCTGCGTCCTCATCTGCACCTCCCAGGGATGGGAGGATCAGTATATTAATTCATGGGAAGTACTTAGCAGTTTCTGGTGCAAGGTTAGCACTTGATAATACCATATTCACAAAGCAATGGCATTAGGGTTTATGTAATAGTTTTCTTTAGAGCAACATACAATTTACTTAAAATATTCCGAAAAGGAAGACTCATGTTGCTATTGCAAATTGAAGACCAATGTTACTTGCCATTCCTAGTAGATATTAGTACAAGTAAATTCAGTGTAGAGAAAATAACATGATTCCATTTTCACCCTTTAGCTAGCTGCCGCTGTCAACCAAGACTGTAAGCCTGATGCCTTTTTTCTTTGTTAAAAAGGCAGTTAATCAGGATTTAGAAAGGTGTTAAAGGCCTACTAGCATCTCACTGAGACATTCCCCTTGACGGATTCAGAAGACTGAAGAGAAATGAAAAGGGAATGGCTTTCTCACTGAATGATTCAGTGCTGTGTTTGTGAATTGCTTACAGTCACCTTGTGCACCCCAGATCATTTCATGTGAAAGCATCCTACAACTGTGGGAAACACTGTATGATCTTGGGCAAACTATTTTTAAAATTTAGTCTTTGAAACAGAATTCATTTGCATGGTTCAAAGATCAAGCGATGTACAAATGCATACGGACAAAGTCTCCCTCCCTCCCCTGTCCCATCCATCCGTCCATCCATGCATCCCCCCCTCCAACCCTATAACTACTGTTCTTAGCATCTTTTAAATCCTTCCAGAACTTATTTATGCAATTATGTGCAAACACAAATATACTAATTTTGTCTTTTTTAATATAAATAATGGAAAATTAGACATGTTTTCTGCCCTCTCTTTTTTACGTAACAGTATCCTGGACACATTTCATATTAGTGCATAGAAAGCTGCCTCATTCTATAGAGTTTTGGTATTGGGGTGAGTTGTTGACCCTCTTTTGCCCTCAACGGAATCATCTGTACCACAGGGGGTTGACCCAGTTGACCTCCAAGGGCCTTGCAGCACTGACCTTGAACCACTCCATGGGGCTGTTTCTCTGAAATGAGGGAGCCCTGACAGAAATGTCCCCCTTCTTCAGGGCTGGAGGAGGAAGCTCCCTGGATGGTTTAAACTTGGTCCTAGGTCTGCAGTCTGTTCAGCAGACATTCAGGAAGAGTGTCCTGTGTCCCAGGAGAGGGTGAGGCAGGAATAGCCTAGGAAGTCACACCCAGTTCATTTTCTCTGTTCCCTTTGCAGTCGGATGGGGTGCCTTTCCTGTCTTCCCCTGGCTTTGTCTGGCTCAGCTCAGCAAGGAGGAGGGGAGGAGGCATGGTGGCCTCACCTGAAACCTGTCCTCCTGAGTCAGGCTGCACCCTAAGGTGAGCCTGGCGGGCCTCTCCACCACCTCTAACAGACAGGTGTGACCCTCCCCTGGCCTACTTCCATTCTGGAAAAACAAAGGAGCAAGGGTGGATTTCCTTGAAGCCCCCTCTCAGTTCTAAAACTGGACAATACCTGCCAGAGGGCCTTGACCACAGTAGGTGCTTGATGGACTTTGCTGCTGACATGGCCTGGCATTGCCACTGTCACTGTCCCTGTGCCCCCACCCCCTTCCCACCACACTTTTGATGAAGATCTAGATGAAGGAGATGGAGGGAAGCCGTGAAGCTTCAGGCTTTCTTTAGCTCTGACTGAATGAAGTCCTGTTCTCCTTGTGCAGGAAGACCCTGGAGATCCCAGCGATCCTGGTGTGTTGGCCTGAAGGGCTGTGAATGTTGTACCATGGCGCCACCTGGTGGAATGTCTCTGCAGGAGCATGACCTCCATCCCTCCATCAAATCACCCTTCCTCCTGCCCCAGGTGAGTGCTCCACTCAGCCAGCCCAGGCTTACGATTGCCTTGCATTTCGGTGATAGCAGAACTCTGGTTTCTGGTGGAGAGTACATGCGATAACACTGGAATTAATTTACTATGGTCTCGTCCTGGGGTAAGACCCTTGTCTCATTTCATCCTCCCACAAAGAAAAATAGACGTCTTTCCCTTTTTCACAGATGGCGACTCTGGGGCTTGGAGAGGTTAAAGCAACTCACACGTGGTTGCACAGAGGTGGCAGATCTGGGCTGGGACCCCCTAGGGGAGGGGAGAGGAGGGGAGGGGAGGGGGGAGGGTGCAGGGTGGCTGAGGCCCCCAGGAAGAGACTCTGTCACCAAGGGCCTTGGGCCTGTTTTGAAGAAGAGCCCCTGGTACTTGAGCCTCCAGGACAGGAGATGGAATGAGAAGTCTCACACTGGGTGATTTTCTAGTCCAGGCTTGCTGTCATCGCAGAGGTGGCCCCAGCGGCAGAGACTCGCTTGTTCTCTAAGGCTGGGCTCTCTCTAGATTGGGTCTGGGGGGAGCTGTGTCTAGTGCAGCCCGCCCAGTGCAGCGCCCACCAGCACTTCCACACTCACCTGTCTTCACTCAGCCCAGTTTCCTTTGATAAATGTGATTTTGTGATCTGGTGTCATTCAGGACACAGTGTCCCTTGTCTAGTGCTTGTCTTTTTCATAGGAGGCAAGGAGTAAGGGAGTCAGATCTCCCACTTGCTAGTTGTGTGCCTCAGCTTCCTCATCTGTGAAATGGGGAGAAGGTGTCATTTAGGGCTGTTGTGAGGTCCAGATGGTAGACGTATATAGTACCTGGTGTGTAGCAGCGTGCCGTGGTGATGGTTTGTATTGGATCCCTTCCTGCAGTGCTCGATGGTTTGTACTGGATCCCTTCCTGCAGTGCTCATTGGTGAAAATTGGCTGTCCTTAGCCAACAGTGTTCAAAATGTAATTTGCTCTTGAAATTCCAGGAGAAAAAAAACTGAGAACATTTCCAATATGGCACTTACCAGTATACTGCAGCTACGAAGTTTGCCTCTGAGGCACTGGCCTGGGCTAGAGCCCGCTGCAGCCTAGGGGAGGTGTTTCTTTTGCAACTTTGAGCTCACCTAATCCTGAGAAACCATCTTCTTCTGATGAAGTGACTAAAATCCAGATGCTTTCAGCAAGGGAAGGGACAAGACAACCACAGATGCCTGAGACAGAGTGTTCCCTTCCCTGTGACAGGGATTCTCAACCCCTGCCGCACAGTAGATTCACCTGGGTGGGCAGCTTTAAAACTTGCAGTGTGGGGTCCAGCCCTAGAAGCCGGGCTGGGCTGGCCAGACTTCCTCCTGGCAGAAGCCTCCCTCGCCATGGGGAGTGGGGTCCGTGGTGCCTGTCCTTTCACACATTATTTGGTTCTTTTTTGTGCTCCCAGCCCCTGATGAAGGCTGGGCCCTAATCAGAGCTTAGGGATCATTGAGTGAATCGCATGAGAAGGCACAAGCGACCAGCCGAACTGAAAGGAGAAGGGCGACCCAAGGGCAGAGCTCACCCGTCCTGCCTTGGCTGGGTTGATCCTGTGACTTCCAGTGGATCGGGAAAAAAAATATCACCTGTGCACTTGGCCTTGATTCTCAAGTTATAAATACAGGCAGTCCCCCCTTGTCCACCCCCAGCACAAGTGGTTGAAAAAGAGGAAGGGAGGAAATAGAGAAGGAGGGCAGGAGGGAGGGAAGAAGGAAGGAAGGAAAGAACCTGGGTCAACAGTGTAAGTGCAGCCCTGAGTCAGGGCTCCTGGGGCTTGCTGTGCTGTCTGCCTGTGTCCCTGTGTCTCTCTAAATGAAGCAGTAACCCTCCTGTGGAGCCCACCAGATGAGGACTCCCCTAGTCCCCTGGCCCCTTCGCTGCCCCTGCCTCAGGAGCTGGAGGGTCTCCTCTAAGGCTGTAGCCTCCATGCACCCCTATCCTTCTGCTGCACTGCTCCCTGGGGTGGGGTTCTTAAACCAGGCCCAGCCATGGGGTGTGGAGGGTGCAGCGACCCTCACGTCACCATACGCAGATGTCATGAAAATGATGCATTGTGGCCTCACAGCTCAGGAAGGGAATTGCCCTGGGGATGCTTGGTACCTTGTTGTCTCTGCTCCATTCCCCGGGTAGTTCGGCTCTTGCCCTTTGCTCCCAAACCCTTGAGGAAACAGGACCTGCTCTATGTGGCCTCTAACTCCCAGTGCCCTAGTTATATGGGGTTGAAGACTCAAATGCCTTCAGGAGCCCGGCAGGTGGCTGAGAGAACCATGTGAAACAGCTGGGGACCAGGCCATAGGGAGGGGTGGGGTCTGTGGAGAACTGGGCAGAGCGCATTTGCCTAAAGGCCTTCATGTGGCTGCACGGCACTGTGCAGGGTAGAGCTAATGCTGCTGCCGGCAGGCCAGTCACAGGGCTCTTCACTGTGTAGTCTCTAGAGCCTGTGTCACAGCTCCCTCTTCCCCAGTTGCCGTGTGGCCTTGGGAAATCAAGCCCCTTTCCCCAGCCTTAGTTTTCTCTCTATAAATAGAGGTAATAATACCCCCTATTAGAGTTGATGTGCTGACAAAAGTGAAGTGATATATTCCTTAAATACTGCATAAAATACTCTTGATATAGCACCTGTATTCCCTTTCTCTGCATGTGACAAATTACCAAACACTTAGCACTTAAGCGACATGTTTATCACTTCAGTTTCTGAGCATGGCTTAGCCAGGTCTTCTGCAAGGCTGCAAACAGGAACCGCAGGACTGTGTTCTCATCTAGAGGCTTGACTGGGAACGGTACGCTTTCAAGGTCTTCGGGGTGTTTATTGGCAGACCGCACTTTCTTGCAGCTGTAGGACTTGTGGCAGCTCTTTCTTCAAAGCCAGCAATGGAGAGAGACTCTTGAGCAAGTCCACCAGCAAGACTGAGTCTTACATAACGTAATAATCATGGGAGAGACATGGGAGAGACATCTGGTCACCTTTGCCGCACTCTGTTGGTTAGAAGCAAGTCCCAGGGCCCGCCTACACTCGAGGGGAGGGGATCCCAGAAAAGCATGAACATCAGGAGGCCAGATCATGTGGCCACCTGAAAGTCCATCCACCACAGCACCCGAAAGATTGTTGGACATTATTACAATTGATTGGGTGCCACAATATGCCAGGCAGTGGCGCGGGGGTCGGGGGGGGTGAGTTCATACATATCATTCCATATATTTTTACTGTTTTATGAGTAAACGGAAACTCAGAGAGGCCAGGCAAGTTACCTAAACTCATCCAGCTAGTAAGTGACACAGCAGGATTTAAACTCAGGTCTCTGCTGTCTTCCCTAGACATTACATTCAAGGTCAGGGTCAACTTCAAGCCATCCCTGAGGAGCCCTCTAACACCCCAAAAGTTTTTGTTCTGGAGGTCAGTTCTTTCCCTGGGTTCAAGTCCTTCAGCTCTTGTTCTGCTAGGTCCTGTCCTTGGCTGCTGAATTTCTCTGTAGCACCTTCCTTTTGCTCTGTCCTCAGACACTGCTTGAAATGGTTTGGGTTTCTTGCCCCAGATTTACATCCAACTTCAATTTATCTGTCCATGATTTTTGTCTCTTGTTAACTCCTTCCCACTCAACGAAACTCTACAAACACTCTCCCATGAGGAAAGCCCTGGGCTGGAGACTCCCTCTGCCCCCAACATTCTTACAGTCTGATGAACAGGCAGCATGTTCATTACTAAACCCAGTCCAGTGGTTCAGAGCTTTTTGAGGATAAGGACAATTAAAAACTAAAACAATACTGTTCTTAAAGAAGATTAAAATCATTTTCTCTCAAGAAAATGAATAAAAACATCAGAATTAGACAATACAGAGAGGGTTTGGACACCTTCACAAAGTCACCAGGCACGTAGGTTCCTCTTATCCAGCAGCCCTGCCTCATGGTCCAAGATGGTTGCTAAGCTCCAGCCATCGTGTCCTCATTCCAGTCGGCATGAAGGAGGGAGAGGCAAAGATTAATCATCTCTAACCACCGAGATCAGGTCATCTCTCCAGTCATGTGCTCCCTTGGCACTTTTGCTTCCCTTTCAGAATGGAGAGTAATTTATTCTTTGTGTCATTATTTGTTTGATGACCGTCTACCACTCTCCCTTGCCTCTCACCAGACTAGAAACTCCATGAAGTCTGGCATCATATCTGTCTTCTCTGTTGCTCTAGCTCTGTTGTCCAGCACAGTGCCTGGCACATAGTAGGTGCTCCACGAATAGTTATTAATAGGAGGAACACTTTATACATGTTGTTAATATTATGATGAGTCAGAGTTGGCCTGGTCCAAATCCAGAGTTTCTGAATTGAGTCTGTAATGATGAATGCTGCTATGGGCCAGGCCCTGTGCTAAGGGCTTCACATGCATTATCTCATTTTAATCCTCACCAGAACTCTGGGAGGTAGATACTGCTGTTATCTACAATTGGCAAATGGGAAAATGGCACCAGGTCATGGAACTACTAAATGTGAAAGCTGTGATTTGGACTTGGCTCTCCTGACGCAAAGCCTTTATTCACTCACTTCCTCCTTTCTGGGCTAGCAGTGTGCCCACCATTGCCTCCAGACCACCCCCACTGCAGCCCTGGCTCTCTTGGTTGCAGCAGACAGCTCAGCAGGCATTGATGCAATCACAGGGGCTCAGGAAGCCTTATGCATTTGGCACCGTGTCCCAAAGTGGCATCTCTCCTGCAGATGTGGTAAGCACCAACTTTGATTGGGAGAATGCTGGTTCCCCAGCTTTCCGTCCCCTCTAACAGTTTTCTAGGAGCCTTTGTGGACCCGGGAGCTTTCTCAGACTACAGAGGAGGGGTAGGTGGGATTGCAGGGCCTGGGACATGTCTTGTAGTGGGTGCTGTGTGTTATGGTGCTTAAGCTTTTGCCTCCCTCTCAGCGGGGCCCACTTGGTAAAGGGAGGGTGACGGGGAAACTCTGGTGCCTTCCAGGCTGCCCTTGAACCACGTGGGGCTTACAGAGCCCCCAGCCCAAGCAACAGTACATTGGGGGAGGGCTTCTGGTATCTCCCCTCAGACTCAAAGAAATATTCCAGATAGGAGCTAAATTCTGGCTTGAGTCAAGGAATCAGACTATCCAAGCCATAAAGAGCCCTTCTAGACCTTCATTGCACAGATGGGACATGGGAGCCCAGAGAGGGAATTGACTTGCCAAGATCAGACACCGAATGCGACTGTGGCTCATTTGACTGAAGAGTTCATCTGGCCCACAGGCCGTCCGAGGGGGCTTGGAGGAGGGTACCAGTTTGACCCCTGGCTTGAAGAGGTTGCTGAGGCTCAGTGGTGGAGGCCACACTAGGACCGGCCAATTCTAGTCACTGCTGTCTTGCTCCCAGTGGTCACCAGCAGGTGGTGCTAGGCACACAGTGGCCACTTAACTCCCAGAAAAAGGGAACCACAGACCCGTGTCTGGGAGTAATTAGGGCAAGAGGCTGGCTTTGGGGCCCACTTCCAATCACCTTCCCTCTGGGACCCCTGTGCTTGGGCACCCTGGGGAGGAGGGACCGGAGGCCCCAAGTGGGGTTCCTCTGGTTCCAGACCCTTTGGGGGTTGTTCGGTGGTCAGTGAGCAGGCACCCCAGGGTATGCTTCATTTATGCATTTTGAATAATAATGGAGTAAAAGCAATGAGGACAAGTGGGTGCCTCGGCTCCAACTGACGTGAGGTTCAGCCTGGGCTTCAGCTCAGGCCCCTTCCCCTCAACTCACTTGTACATGCCCATACTGAGTGCACAGGGCACTTCCTCCTCTTCTGGGCAAAGCCCAGAGAACTCAGGATCCCCCTGAGAGGCTGTCTGGTTCCTAGAACCTTCCTCTCCTCCCTCCTTCCTTCTATCACCTTCTCTCTCCTTCTCTCCATCTTCTCTCCCCTCTTGCCTCTCTTTCCTGCCCCTCGTCTCTCTCCCCTCTCTTCTCCCTCTCTCCTCCATCCTGTTCCTCTGAGGGACCCTGCAGGTCTAGCCCCTGCCCCCAGCACCTTATCTGCAAACGCAAACAGGGACCAATACCAGTGGGTTTCTAGGATGTGGTTTCCATGGCAACAGTGCATCTCCTGCCTCTGTGGTTCTCAGCCCTGGGCAGGTTGCTGTGGAGACTCACCTCATTGAAGAGTGATTTGTGGAACTGTTTTTCTTAGCTTCATCTCCTTCCTTCTCTCCAGAAATTCTGCCAACCCAAATGGCCTTTTTCCCACTGATGGCAGACCTGGAAGACTTCTCCAGTGGGCTTCCCCACCCAGGGCCACAAAGGCCTGGAAAGCATTTTGTTTACTCAGGGTTCCCCTGGTAACCTTCTCCCGTTCTAATGGGGAGAGTAAGACACGGCTAGAGGCTGGGGTGAGGGGTCTCCACAGAGAAACAGGGCAAAGCAGACCCGGTTCCCACCTTTCCTGCCCACAGTGCCCTTCAGGACCCTGGCCCCATTGCTTGCAGCGAACAGTGTCAGCCCGAGAGCTTCCATTCATCAGCCATGTTCCCCAAGAGTCCTCAGCTTTGGCGAGAAGGCGAGAGGCAGCAAGAGGGGTGTGGTGGGGAAAAGAGGGATGTGAACACGGGGAAAAAGAGGTGGATTAAGAGAGGGAAGAAGAGTATTAGGATAGGGGGAAAAGTGAGGCGAGGAGACAGGGATCTTAAGGGGAGAGGAAGAGGGTGAGGGTGAGAGTTCAAGTCACCACAGAAAGCCAACCCATGAATCTGTAGCAGGAGAATTTCTCTGGTGTTAATGTTCCTTATAAATCACTCCACATCCCCAAACCCCAAGCAGGCCTCTTTCTCTGCCAAGGAGAGAATGTGTTTGTCGACATAAAAACACATTAGGCACATTGTGCCCCCTCCCTCCCCCAAGTTGAAAGCCATTACAATAATTAATGAAGGCAGGAGATTAATTAAAGAGTCCTTTTCCCCCATTCTCTCCAAATAGATCAGTTGGGGGGTGGGGAATATGTGCTACACTGCAGACAGGAGAAGGGGGGGCTAGAGGAGGGGGTGTGCAGAGAGGTGTTTACAGACACAGCTGTAGACAAAGGACATACTGGAGGGGGCAGAGGGGCTGGGGGCGGGGTGGAGGAGAGCTTGCTCTGCTTCCAGGAACCTGTGATCTGCTTCCCCTCCTGGTTTACAAGGCATGAGGGGTTCTGTCACCATGGAAACAGGTCTGGGGCACACGAAGGAGTATCAGTCCTCCACTCCTGGAGGCTCCTGGATTGTCCTCTGAATGTGTGATGGCCAGACCTCCCTTAGTCCAGGTGAGTGCAGGCAGGAGCCCTTTCTGTGGTGTGGGGTGAGGGCTGGTGGCCAGCTCTGGTCCCCCTCCCTAAAACCAACTCACTGCACGGCACATATACTGGTGGTGCAGCCTGAAAGTTCTGTAATCAGGTGTACCTCACTGCAGATGTGACAAGCCAGTTTTAGCTCAGGCTGAGAATCGTTACAGTCTTTTAGGTAACTTTTCTCATTTTGCCAAATTTTGAGGTCTTAATGATTCCTTCCTTCCCTCTTTTCCTCCATCCTTCCTCCTTCCTTCCTTTCCTCCCTCTCTCCATCCCTCAATCTTTCTTTCTCTCTCATTTCTTTGGCCCATCTATTTTCTAGCCTAATTTCATATTTCTAGGAAATATTCCTACACAGATGGTCCCCAACTTACAATGGTTCAACTTAACGATTTTTCAACTTCACAGTGGTGCAAAAGCGATAAGACATTTAGTCGAAACTGAACTTTGAACCTTGAATTTTGATCTCTTCCCGGGTTAGCGATATGTGATGCTGGGCAGCAGCGCTGCAGCGCCATGAGCCGTGCCGTCATGGGGACAAGCAGCCGACGCTCTTACAACCATTCTGTACCCACGCAGCCATCCTGCTTTTCACTTTCGGTAGAGTATTCAGTAAATTACACGAGAGAGTCAACACTTTAAAATAGGCTTGGTATCAGAGGATTCTGCCCAACTGTAGGCTACTGTAAGTGTTCTGACCATGTGTAAGGTGGGCTAGCTAAGCTGTTGTATGATGTTCGGCAGGTTAGGTGTATTAAATCCGTTTTCCACTTACAATGGGATTATCTGGACGTAACTTCGTTGTGTAAATCGAGGAAGATCTGTAATGTCATGTGTTTCTTGTGTGACAAAAAAAGGTTTAACCCATTCCATCTTGTGTGTCTGTCTTGCTTCCTTTTGAGCCTTCCAGAATTTTCTGATTTTTTTCAAAACAAAACACGCACAAGGGACACATAGTTTTCGACAGCAGGAGCCCGCTATCTCCCTCTTTGCCTGGCAAAGCAGTAAAGCTATCCTTCTCTAAAACAAAACAAAACAAAACAAAAAAATCTCCCCAAAAAACGAAACAAAAGAAAACAAAAAACCAACCCCCACACACAAAAAACACACTGTTTTTGTGTTTTCATATTTTGTGTGATATTTTTCATACCCTTAATAAACAGTAAAAAAGGTGTGATACTCCGTGGATGATTCCCCATAACCTCCCCTGGTATCGTTTCCTCCTTTCTCTTGTTTTATTTTAGGCTTTGTGTATCTCTGAGCATTGCTTGGACTTAGCAGGCAGTTAGCTGTTGGGAGGGGGTAACTCAGCCTGCAGAGAGCAGAGGAAGGAGCTCATCAGCACCTTGGTGCTTGGCATTCTGACACTACACAGTGTACCGCACGGCAGCACGCTGTTTACTCTCCTTGTCATTGTGGATAGTGGCCTAGTGGGTACTAGACTTTGGGGACACACAGTAGACAAGACAGATGTGGTCCCTGCCCTCTGGGACATGACATCTGCTGGGAGAGACAGACACCAATCAATAAACACACAAAAATATAGCTACAAATTATGAAAAATACTCAACAGGGAAAAAGCAGGGTTCTGCGAGAGAGAATAGCAAGGCCCTATTGTAGGTTGGGGGTCAGGAGGAAGTGACATTTATACTGTGACAAAGTCCACCAGACAAAGTGAAGGGTGAAGGGTGAAGGTCTCTAGCAGAGGTGGTGCCACCAGAAGCTGATGAGGCTTCAAACCCAGGGCGCCCCTGTGCACCAGAGCCTTCCCAGGCCCAGCAGGGGTCCTTGCAATGTGTCCCCATGGTCACAGGTATTTGTAATAATTGCATAAATAAAATAATTTAACTGCTATCTGTTAAGACCACTGAGTTCTCCCTTCACTTTGCCTGATACTTGCAGGGGCCTGTCAAGGCATCACTGGGGTCTGGCTCAAGGGACACGGAGTTGGGGGGAATCTGTTTGGGTTTAAGGAGACGTGTCACCATGGCTGTGGCATTCATGGCTGGCCGTCCTGGGGTGGGAATGGCTCCTGTGCATTCTTGCCGCCCCCTGTGCCTGGCACAGAGGTGCCTCCTGGGATGATGTGAAGGGCCCCAGAGCAGGTGGAGGGGAGGGAAATGAGCTTTGAACTGTGCAAAGGCAGAAGCTGGTCTGGAATAGCGTTTTGGATTTTGTGATGTTTGTGGAATTTGTCAGCTTTTTAAAACTTGTAATTTTTTTGATTTTCTCATTCTAAATAAGTTTTCACTTTTGTACCTATTTATTGTTTTTGGATTTCTGCATTCTTTTCTTTAAGGAACCTCTGCCCTCCAGCTGTAGATCTGGGATCTGCCCCCATCTGTCTCCTCCTCTGAGGCCAGAGGAGCTTAATGGGTGCTCGAGGGGATGTCCCCCAGGCCAGAGCCCCTGGGTGCATCCTGTGCTGTGTGTTCAATGCTTAAAGCTCTGTGGACTTGCCTTTCCAGGCTTCTCGTGTCTCCCTCCACCCCTACCCTCAGACCACAATGCATGGCCTTCTGCACTTGTTCTCTTTTAAAGTAGCTGTGCTATCAAACAATGTTTATACATTGTTTATACGTCAAACAATGTTTATACTGTATGTGATATATTAGGTAGACAGGGCAGAATAAAAATACATATATAATGTTTATACATAATACATAAAATTATGGAATGTCTAAAAGGAATGTGTATACACTAGGAAGGAGAGACGGGAACCCACAGAGGTTTAAAAAGGGCTTGTGTGTGTGTTTCATGATTATGTTTTATGAGAGTGTGTGTTTGTGTGTGTTGGGAGTTGGCAACCCATGAGGATAAACGCAAAGTGAACCAAGGAATTTTCCAAAGAAAAATGCAAGGCCCGACAGGCCCTGGCTGTGTGGGTTTCTGAAGGTGGTAGGGATGGGGTGTGCTTGGGCTGGGGGCGCTGAGCTGGAAGCCTGACCCCACTAGCCCCCACTCCAGCTGCTGGCCTCCCGCAGACTCAGCACTTGCTTGCTTCCCCCCATCTTCGTGTTCACACCGCGGTGCCCCTCCCTGTCTATACTTTCCAAGCAACAAAACGAAGATGTGTTGACTATTAGGTGGAGCCTTCAGCTTCCTTGAGGAAGAGCAGGAGTGTTGTTCGGGGCTGCACGCTGCTCAGTTCCTAACAGTTTCCTGTGCTCTGACCCAGTTTCCACCAACCAGCCCCAGAGGGGCAGGTTTACACAGCTGGTTTACACGAGGGAGGTCTGGGAAGTGGCTCTTCACAAGCTCCAGGTCCCCTTGGATGTGTGACCGAGTGTCCTCGCTTGTATTGTGAGGCTTTGCTTGATGGGCTGGCAGAGGCTGGGAGCTGGACTCTGGTCCTTTCCGCCCTCCTGGGCCTTGGGACAGGCCTGGCAAGGCTGGTGGGATGGGGGCGAAGATGCCGCTCTCCCGTCACAACTGGAACCCCAGGGATTAGACAAAGAACGTACCTAAGGAGACAGGGCAGTTTGGCCATCCAGCCTGGCTCCCATCTGGAGATCTGGAGTCCTCCTGGGAGCAGCATGGGATGAGCTCATGTGCTGGGGGGTTTCCTCCAAAGCAGGAAGAACTCTTTGATCCACCTGGCTGGTTTTCCTGAGGCCGTTTTTAGCCCCCAGTCCAGGCCTGTGATGTGCAGAACTCTGAGCTGTCGCGCTTCCTGTGACCGTCCCACCGCCTCTGGTGCATGGATGTGGTGACTGCACCAGTGAGTGGGCACATTTATGTCCATCCGCCACCCCAAGGGGGGAACAGGCACCTGGAGGACCCGTGTACCACCCCCTCCCGTCTCTGCCTGAGCAGGAAGCACAGGCGGCATGGCACATGCAAACCTGCTTCCTGGAATTACGGGCGCCATTCTTCCGGATGCAAGAGATCACATTAAGAAATCATGCAAGGAAAAGACTACACACACTTATTTTAAAACAAACAGGAAGTTGTTATGGCCTCTTTGGACAGAGGGACATCCATTTCATGAGCGTTTTACTCTGGGCAGCTTTTTCACTGAACAAATGTAAACTGAGTACCTGTTGAGTATGCAGCCCTGAGTGAGGGCCTGAAACAGGCCACAGTGGTGGATATGATGTGGTGCCTGCTTTCAGCAAGTTCACGGTCTCATGTGGCAGACAGATGGGTAAACATCTACTTTACAGTCTAGTGTGATAAGTGTATAGATAAAGCAGGAAACAGGTTCTTGGGAGCTCAGCATCGGGGTGACCAGAGTTAGGGAAGGTGTAGTGGGATTTCGATGGTTGCCTCTACCTGCCCTTCTGCTTTCCTGGCAGGACCCTGTCTTTAAATGGGCATCCACTGCTCCTGTGCAGAGAACCTTTATGAGGTTCTCTGGACACAGTGGACTCCATTGTAGCTTCAGGAAGAATGAGACCCTGTTGGGCGTAAGCCAGTCAGCATGTTCCGTCCCCTGCCACAGTGATTGCTTACTCCCGCTCTCTCTGGATATGAGAGAGAAGTCTGTGGTTTGGGGGAGATTCTGGAAGCTACCTTGAGACTACAAAGGAAGTCGGCCTTAGGATAAAGATAGCATCATGAATGGCAGAGAGGCAAAAGAAAGAAACTAGGTCCTTGGTG
This sequence comes from Eschrichtius robustus, assembly GCF_028021215.1. Lineage (NCBI taxonomy): Eukaryota > Metazoa > Chordata > Mammalia > Artiodactyla > Eschrichtiidae > Eschrichtius > Eschrichtius robustus. Next base: position 74,940,911 of record NC_090830.1, read on the forward strand.
ACATTTTTGAGCCACTGGGTCAAACCAATCCTGAGATCCACTCTATTTCTGAACTTGCCACCTTATGTGAACAATGCATTCCCTTTTTGTTTAATCCATTTGAGAAAGCTTTCAGTGTTGTTACTTCCAACACAAAGTCCTAAATGATGGAGGCTCTTGCTCCCTGAAGAAGGTGACACTGGAGATGGATCTTGAAGCATGTGCTCCAGGACACGCTCCGTAGCATTATTTTCTGGAGCCCTCTGACTTGAGTCCTCATTCAGCAAATATGTGCTGAGCAGCTACGGTGCCAGAGCCTCAGCAGTGTGCTGGGACAGTCAGATGAACGAGGTGTGGTCCCCCGGAGAAGCTCTTGCCTCAGAGAGGATGCAGGTGGGCACGTCTGCCGTGCTGCAATAGAGGGGTGCGTGGAGGGCTCTGTGCCCCCAGAGAGGAGGGGCGGCCCCTTTTGGGCGGTCAGCGAGACTGCGCGGCGCGAATGTTGGTTGTCATGATGGCCTGAGCAGCTTTGACTCCCCTCCCCCTGACTTCTCTCTGAGAGCTGTGCCTCCCACACTGCCGGCTCACTCCTGGCCATTCAGGTGGGACCAGCCTGGTCAACCAGAGCATTCCTTCCCTCTGCCCATGACGCTCATTCAAGAGTTGGCTTCTGACCCCAAGCAAGATGAATGAAGGTGTCATACGGGCCTCTGCTGGAGTCTTGGGGATGTTGAGATGATAGGATATTAGTTGAGGCTGGGGATCATGTCAGGGTTGCTTCCCAATCAGAAGAATTCTGGTCTTAGTGGGCTGGCTTTAAAATATGTCCAGGGAAGTCCCTGGCGATCTAGTGGTTAGCACTCCACGCTTCCACTGCAGGGGGCATGGGGTCAGTCCCTGGTTGGGGAACTAAGATCCTGCATGCTGCGTGGCCAAAAAAAAGAAAAAAAAAAAGTCCATCTTCTTGAGTCCTCAAACTGTTGACTCTCAGAGCAAGGAGGGACCTCAAAGAAGGCCCCTCGGGTCCAATCTTCTAATGTTACTGACTAGAGAACAGAGGACCAGAGGGTTGCCTGGCTTCCTTCCGTCCCCCTGCTGTGCAGTGGCAGAGCTGGATGGAACGCTGGTGTCCTGCCTGCCCCTGCCCTCTATCCACTGTACCCAGGGTCTCCCCTTGTCCCTGTCCAGCTTCTCAGCTTCAGCAGGAATGAAACTGGCCCAGTGTCTAAATATTCAGGCATTAAGGCACAAGGAATCCTACTCTCTGAGGGGAGAGGGCTCTGCCTGCTGGAACTGTGGAAACTGCAGCCTGGAATCCAGCCTCCCAGGGCCCTGGACCCTGGGGATCACTTCCCACAAGAGGGTGGGTGTTGGGAAAGAAAACACCTAGAAGGGGGCCGAGCTTAGCCCACCACCTGGCTCTGAGCTTGTGGGGTTCTTGGGCTGAGCTCAAGGTTACAGCCGTGCAGCCTGCCCCAGGCTCAGGAGAGCTGTAGATACACATCCATCGCCAGGAGGTGGGATGGAACAGAATAGCTCCAGAAGCCTCCCCTCCCAGCTGCCCTGGGGACAGGGGCCAGGTCACCTCGGCCCAGGCTGCTCCCTGCTCCAGCTTCTCTCTCCAGGGCTGGTCAGAGGGATGGAGTGTTTGGGGTCTCTCGTGTTGGCACTGTTCAGAGAAAGACACAAATTTAGAGCTCACGTGACCCCCAGCATACACCCAGAAGGAGCTAGAGAAAGTCCAAGCAAAGACCAGTGAACAAGAAGTGGAGAGGCAGAGCTCAGCGGCCAGCTTTCCCTTCAGAGAATGACCTCTTGGGGCACGGTTTCTGTTCCAAGGACCGGCTACATGATTTGCAGAGCCCAGTGCAAAATACAAATGCTGAGCCCTCTTTTCAAAAATTACTCAGAATTTCAAGATGGCAGCCGCAGAGCATTAAACCCAGTGTGCGCTGGGCCTGGTGTGACTGCGGTTGCACATCCCTGAGCATCTCAGTATTGGAAAGAGCTTGGTCTGTTCCAGGTTCCCGAGCTGGCCCAGGGAAGTGCCCAGGAGCCGTCTTTGGAGCCAGCAGGGGTGGGGTCCTGGGATCTTGGCAAGTCATTTAACCCCTCCAGACTTTGGTTCCCTCATCTGTAAAATGGGGATAATAATGGGCCATTGTGGAGATTAAACAAGCTAATGCATAAATTGCTTAGAGCAGGTTACACAAGGGTTTGCTGTTGTTATTGACACGCACGCTCTTCTAGGGTGAAAATTTGTCTCCAGCTTCCCAGCTCACATCAGATCCTCCCCAGCTGCCGTGTCCAGGCTCTGGCTGCCCAGTGACACAAAGAGGACTGCCGTGTTTGGAAGCCGGGAGGGGTTCCTGGGACCCACTCCACCCAGCTTCCTCTCACCTCTTCCCCAGGAGCAGACCAGGGTGAGCCAGCGCTGATGGAGCCAAACCCACTCTGGTCAGGAGCACGTAGCTGTGGTTGCTGGGAACTCAGCCTCATAAATCTGCTGGTCTGACCACTGAGCCATTTTCCCTGGAGTGCCGAGCTGGGGAAGACTGCCAAGGTTGTCAGAGGGAGGGTCAGAGGGTAAACATGTAGGCCGATACCACCCCAGCTGAGGGAGGAGTGGGTGCTGGAAGTGGAGAGAAAGAACGGAGGGCGCTTCCCCCGCCCCCGTGGTAGGAAGGGGCAGTGCCACGGAGAGCTGTGGGGAAGGGAAGGAGGGGGGAATGGCGACTCACTAGGTGGTCTCCACAGCCTGCTCCGGGCCAACCTGCTTGGTGGGGAGGTGGAGTGCTCAACCCACTTGGGTCACCCAAGCCCTGGATTTTTGGCCTGGTCCTTCCCCTGGCTGACCCCGAGCTGGTCTCTCAGGGATCCCTCGGGGCTCCTTTACCATCTGTCAAGTGGGATTAAGACTCCGTAGTTCAACAGAGATTCTCTGAGGATTGAGAATATGAGAGTGAGAGCAAGAGAGAAAGAGAGGAGAGAGAGAAAGAATGAGAGAGACAGAGATAGAGAGACAGAGGGAGAGCAAGAGAGTTAGAGAGACAGAAGCAGAGAGAGTCAGGGGAGCAGAGAGAGAGAGAGAAAGGGAGAGAACGCAGAAGCGCGAGGAGCCAGTGCACAGACATGTGTACCCTTGGAGGGGCTTCTATGCCCCCTTGCTGCACACTTGCTCCAGGAGAGGGGAGCTCTGGGTCTCGAGCCCCGAAGTAGAGGTGCATCCCCCTTCCACCTCCAGGCCTGGTCACCCAGGCCAGCAAGCCTTGTTCTTGGCAGGTTGGGTCCCTAGAAGTGAGGCAGTGAGTAGGTCTCCCTGCATTAGGGCTCTGAGCCGGACTCATCTGCCAGTTTGCCCTTTGAGCCTCCTGTGGTGCCTACAAGGTGTCGGGCCCGGACGGCCAGGGCGAGCTGCTTCTTAAGGACTTGAGTGTCCCACTGGGTGTATTTCTCAGCCATCTTCCAGGCGATGGCCCCCTGCTGACCCTTCCTTCTGGGCCCCCAGACTCAGGCACCTTGAGGACGAATAGCAAACCAGCCGGATTCCAGAAGGCACAGGTCCAGTGTATGACCTTGGAGTGTTTGCTTTTTTAAACTTAGAAAATATACAATTTTAATTTTCATCACGAAAACAATTGTGTTCTTACAACTTCCAGGCGGCCCCTGACTCGGCCAGTCCTCATTTAGGCTGCCTCTCAAGAGGGAAAACTGCAAAATACAATAACTGAGAGAACAATGGGCCGGGGTTATATTTAACGCGGGGCCAGGCTCAGGGGCCCGCGTGCCACAGCACTGAGCGCTCACCTTCCTGTCCCCCGTCTGGGCTCCTCGCTCTCCCAGCCACCCCCACCTCGCTGTCTCCAGCTGTCTGCACCCTGAAGCCATTACTGATGGAAAGTCCACCAGGCCCGTCCCAGGATGGGAACAAGCCCCTTCCTCCCCGCCGCCCTCCGCAGACCCTCCGTGTGATCCCACGAACCTTGACTGAGGTCACACTCCTGAGTCAGAGATATCCCTGAGTGGGACTGGCGCCTCTGGGGGTGGAGTTGTCTGAAAGAAAATCGTCCTGGCCTTTATCTGCTGCCTTCAGACCTCAGAAACACTTCATCCCCGATGCCCCCAGCCCACAGAAGACCGTCACTGCCCTTGTCCTGCTTAAACCTCGTAATCATCTAAGGCAGGCCCATTTTACAGATGAAAAAACTGAGGTGTGCAGAAGTTAAGTGGGTTCATCACAGAGTTCCCGTGATGCTAGGAGAGTCTGCATCACAGGCAGTGGGCTGCTAAGGCCTCTTCCGGTTGTGAGGTCTGACGAGCATGATGTCCAGATGCTGGGGGGAGCCTTCAATTGTGGGCATCTCAAGGGCAGATGGTACCTGTAGGAGGGCCATGGAGCAGAGCATTCAGAAAAGGGCCAGGGCCGTGGGGACAGGAGAGGCAAGGCCTCAGGCGGGAAGCTCCGTCACTTCCTCAGAGAAGCCTTTCCAGACACCCAGTGAAGTCAGATCCCCTTGCCCCCGTCTCCTGCAGCACCCCAACCTTTCCTTCATTCAACTTTATACTTATTCCTGCCATTATTATTTTTTTACTCTGTCTCTTCTGAGATATTATGAGCTCCTTGAAGAAAGGGCTCATCCTCGTGGGCACACCATGAATAATTCTACCCCTCTTCCTCTTGGAGGACAAAGGGCTGCTCGAAATCCAGATGCACTGTGAATGGGCGTTCATTGATCCATCAGGCTGGCCTTTGCCAACCTTCAGGCTGTGGGGGACGGGGAATAGGAGACATGGAATTCAGTCCTTTCACGGACAGGGCTGGCTGCCTGCTTGCACCCTTTGCAGATCTTGTTCGGACTCTAAATTTCCCAGGATCTTCTGCAATCTCTGCTTTCAGTTGCTCCTCCGTGGAGTTTTCCTGACAAAGGTCTCCTTTTGGCTTCATCAGCATCTTGACTATTCCTTGAGGGTGGGAGGTGGTGGTGGGCGAGGTGAGGGTCGGTGGTGGAGGCAGTGATGGGGAGGTAAACAGGGGTATGGCTGCATCTGTGGTGGTCAGCTGAGGAGGGACTCATCGGGAGATCTGCCAGGTCACGCGAAGCTCTACCAGTGGATCTCAGTCAGCTGGCGGGACCTCCTAGTGTGCGCGTCTACCTGAAGACGAGGTGGGTTGAATGCCCAGCTTATGTCCTGCTCCCATGTGCTGTGTACCCCATAGTGGGGAACTGAACCAGCAAGAATAAAAAGCCACGCTGATGTTCAAAGGCTGGTAAGGAAAGAGAATAATGATGAGGATTGTAGATCCCCTTACGTCCCAAGGAGAGGTCATCGAAGGAGAGAATGGGAAGAAGAGTGTACTTGACAGCATTCAGCCAGAGACCCACGACTGCCCAGCTTTGGGGTCAGGTTCCAACTTGCGGGGCCTTTTAGCCTCGGTCCAGCACATCACAGTACCTTCTCAGAAGGGGTCTCAGAGAACAGTCTGCAAACAAGTGAGAACCCGGAGAACCCCCCAAACCCTTAAATTCATGTGGGCCGAAAAACGAATTTTAAAGTGGCTCAGCTGAACGTGCCCTGGGCTTACTCCAGCCGCAAATACTAGACAGATAGTCCGAAGCACTCAACACGCTCGAATCTCAGCCAACTCTGCCCTCCCTGGTTACTCGTAACTCCGAGGAACCGGCAGCAGCCGTCAGTTTTGACTAATGGCATCTGGGCCACAAGAAACCCTATTCCGTTCAGCTGGCGCAGACTCCCCGGAGCCCCTGTCCTTTGCCCGGCTCCTCACAGCTTCCCTAACCTGGATCTAATAGAAATGCCTTGTATTTATAGCACACTTACTCAGGGTGCTTTACAGGCATAATCTAATTGAGGGGAGCAAAAGGGTGGGGTTGCAGGGAGAAGGGACCATCTTTTTAACTGGGAGAGATGCTGGGCAGGGGAGTTAGAGACCCCGGAAAGCCCGTGCCGGGTGGCCTGCTGAGAACCATGCAACCACAGCATCTGGTGACAGTCTTTACTGGGCACCTCCTGGGTGCCCAGCCTGCCTTAGAGCTTAGAGGAGTTCAGAGGCATGGGGCATGGCCTCTGCTCCCAAATTGCCCTTGACCTGATACAGAAGATAAGGGTGAACCCGTGGACCATAGGGTGAACAGGGTTTGGCTAAAGATCCGGGCGTGGGGTCCTGCCTGCTCTCTCCAAGGATCCATCCTGTACAGACCTTGACTGACCTTCCTCAGTGCTGCCTGCTTCCCTCTGGCTTGGGCTAAAGAGCCAGCTCTTTACTGGCATTGAAGCCACTTGATTCCCACCTACCTTTACAGCCTCTAAAATGGGCTGTGTTCCTGTCTCTCATCAACAGCCACTGTTTTTAGGCCCCTGGCCTATGTCGGATGCCCTGACATGCGTGGTCATGGGACTTCTTGGTGTAGGTGAGGGGCTGCCACTTGCTTAAGGCCAGCTGGGAGGTGAGAGAGCTGGATTCAAACCCAGCTCTTTTCATAACAACCTAAAAGAAAGCCAGCCATGCCACAAGGATGGGCAGAGGCGGGCTCTAGGAGGAGTTCTTACACCTTTGGAGGTGTCTGGGCTGGAAAGCATATCCTGGGCAGAAGGAAGAGCATGTGCAAAGACTCCATGCCAGGCCAGAGCTGTTCCTTCACCAGGCAGAAGGGAGGCCAGGGTGGCAAGGGCAGGGAGTGCCAGGGCCGGGAGAATGAACTGGGGCCTAGAGAAGGGACGGCCCCGGAGTGGATAGGGCAGGCCGTGTAGAGAAAGCTGGGTCGTGTCCCAGTACACCCAGTGCCCTTGTGTTCCGAGGTGGCATGGGGGCCTGGGTCCTTATTACCTGCTTCCCAGTCCTTCTGTGAACCTGTTCTGGCTGTGCCAGCCCCCCACGTCACCCCTGTCCCGTGCCTAGCACAACTCCCGGCACAGACGGGTTGACTGTAAGTGAGTTTTGAATGACTGGAACTCTGAGGATACTGTGACACGGAGCTCTGGAAGCCTCGCCAGGCACTCGATGAGTGAGAGGTTGCTGATTTTAACCAAAGAATCGCTAAATGCACAGCAAAAACCTAACACTCCCTGCCTGTCTGTGTTGCTTTGTTTTATATGCTCAAGAACCAGGATGACAAAAGTAACTACTATTTATTAATCATTTTCTATGTACTAAACACTATGCTAGAAACTTTACAAACCACTACTTTAATTTTTTTTACTTCCATTTTCTTTTATTTTTAAATGTTTTTATTAGTTTTTATTGGAGTATAGTTGCTTTACAATGTTGTGTTAGTTTCAGCTGTACAGCAAAGTGATTCAGCTATATGTATACCTATATCCCCTCTTTTTTGGATTTCCTTCCCATAACCACTACTTTAATTTGATGGGGTGGGGTGTGAGGTAAAATTGGTGGTGAGGGATGGCAGAGCTGCTGAGTTTGGGCTTGGGGAGACTGGGACGCCATTGTAGGTTCTGGAGTGAGGGAAGATGAAACTGGTGTTGGAGATTGGTTTTTAAGGCTGTGAGACCAGGGGGAGAGGGGAGGGACTAGAGGAAGAGAAGCCAAGAGAAGGTTAAGGCAGAGAAGGAAAAATAAACCAGACAGAGAAAAGAGAAGGAGGGGGAAGAGGCCCAGGGAGAGGAGGACAAACTGATAAGTGGTAATTGCTACCATTTGTTCACTGTATTTCACCAAGCCTTTGCACACACATCATCGCACTGGACTTAATCCTCAAAACAGGCCTATGAACTAATAATGTTAACTTCTGCTTACTGAGCCCTGCTCTATGCCAGGTACTTTATGTACATGTCCTCTAGCACTGTCAGCAGCCACAGAGGGTGAGTGCTGTTATCCTTTCCCCTCTACAGATGATATATCTGTGGTTCGGGTAGGTTAAGGAACTCACGCAAGATCATGGCTCAAAACTGGGGTTTGAATCCGGGCCTGTCTGGCTCTACCGCCTAAGTCTACCCCACTGCTCCAGACTTTATCCCATTTAAAGATAAGGAAGCCAAGGCTCAGAGAGGGCTCAAGATGTTGCAGGCCCAGTGAGCATCTCGGCTGCAGCTCTTCCATCTGGCGACAGGCCAGCCATACTGGGCCTTAGGCGTTTGGGTACCAAGTGACCCCTCCCCTGATCAAGGCCCCTGAGTCTATTCCTGTTGCTTCCTGTGATTCCTCAGATAGGTGTGCCCCTGCTAACCACTCCAGGAGGCAGCTCTTCCAGATGCCTAAAGTCTGGTCTGGAGGCCCATAATAAAGCCTTGGGGAATGGAGGCTGGTCCTCAGGAGCAGACAAACTCCAGATCGCCTCTTGCCTTGCCAAATCAGCGTCAGAGCTCGGCGCTGCAAGGGATGGGGGGCTCTTTAGTGCGTTTTAGGCCCAAATGGAAAGAAACCTCCTGGGACATAAAGATGTGAGAGGGGCCAAGGCAGGGGGCGGGTGTGTGGCCAGACCAGCCAAAGGCTGGTCAAGGGAGGAGGTGGCAGCCCTGGCCTCATCAGGGGCTGGGCCGGGGATCGAGTGGTGCCCTGCACCCGGATGACCACTCCCAGATGTCAGCCGCACAGCTATCAGGTTCTCATGAACCACTTCCCAGCTGCCTCGCTTGGCTAGAGGGTTGGGATTCTGGAGCTTTCTGGGGCTGCAGAAGGTGGAGGCCTGCAGGCTCCAAAACTACATGTGTCTTCTCAGCAGGTGACTGGCAGGAAGTCTCTGCAAAGTAGGCCCCGGGCTAGGGGTGAGTAGGTCAACAAACTTCTCCCTGGTTGGCCATTTGGACAGGCTCCCGAAATATTTGTTGACTGACTAACAGAAAGGAAGGTCAGTCTGAATTAGAGAATGTCCTGTAGAAAAGAAAATACACTGAATGACATATTCAAGCAAGAGACTCAGAGTCTGAAGGATGTGAGTCAGAAATAGAGAATGGCTGCCATTCTCATCTTAAAAATATCATCAGAAGGTAATTGAAGAAGATGTACATACATACAGTGGAATATTACTCAGCCATAAAAAGGAACAAAATTGGGTCATTTGTAGAGACCTGGATGGACCTAGAGACCGTTATACAGAGTGAAGTAAGTCAGAAAGAGAAAAACGAATATCGTACATTAATGCATATATGTGGAATCTAGAAAAATGGTACAGATGAACCGGTTTGCAAGGCAGAAATAGAGACACAGATGTAGAGAACAAACATATGGACACCAAGGGGGGAAGGGGGTGGGTGGGATGAAGTAGGAGATTGGGATTGACATATATATACTAATATGTATAAAACAGATAACTAATGAGAACCTGCTGTATAGTACAGGGAACTCCACTTTGCTGTACAGTAGAAACTAACACAGCATTGTAAAACAACTGTACCCCAATTAAAAACAAACAAAAAAAGAAGGTAATTGAGCCTTTTTTATTGGGTCAGAGTGCTTAAAATCTCCTTGTTCTCCGTAGTATCTGTAAGTATCTTCCCTCTGAGGATCTTGTTTGTAAGGATCTAGACTCTCAGCACAAAGTGTTTGCTCATCAGAGGCAAGCTTTAGCCCTGCTTTCGCTGAAAAAGCTCAATCTCCCAGTCTGCAGTTTTTCGGTTTATATAAGGAACTGCAGGGCCCTGCCGTGTGTTCACGTCACACCCGAGCTGCCAGGCTGCCTGGATATAGACAAACATCCTTTGTGCCAGGACCCCAGTCTGCCTGCAAGGGGCTCTCCTGGGGCCTTAGATGGGCTGGGCCGGTGGTCAGTGCTTGACCCTTCTGACTGCTGTCCAGCCAGAGTGCGGTGTGGGGGTGGTGACAGCCAGCTTGGGGACCCGCAGTGGCGGGGCTGGCTACCCAGCTTACGCTGGATGCACAGAATTCTATGTGTCAGGGTGGGGCTGGGCTGGATTGTAGCCCCCACTTCTGCAATGTGGCTCCTTATATGGCTCCCCAGCCTATGGGGAAGCCTCTCCGGTAGCTGACCAGGTCAGGGACTGATGTCCCGGTGGCCCCATGTGCGCAGTGGGGAGACGGGTAGACCCACAACCCCCAGCCATGGGTTCTCATCCCACCCTGGACTCTGTGGATAGACAAGGATGGTGGCAGGATCTGTGTCCCCCTAGCTGGTTCCCCTGGCAGGTGGGAAAGCAGCATGCCTTCCTTTTCTGCCAAGGGAAGCCATTGCCTCACAAGGGGTAAGACACAGGGGTGTGTGGGGTGCATGGGAGAGGGATGGAGGAAGGCCCCACTCCCAGAGTCCACTGAGCTTTTGGAAGAGAAGTGGCTCAGGCCCTTGTGAGGGACAAAAGGCTCCTGCTGGTGCTTGGGTCAAGCTATGGGTTCAGCAGTATTGAGGGTCCCCCCCCAGGTTCTCCACTGGTAAGTAGCCTGTGGCACAAAAATTTTTTTTTAATAGGCCCACCCGGTAATTTTTTTGTTCATTTTATTTTCATTTTGAGTTATCAGTTGGCACTTACATTGGAGAATCTTTTACAAACAAATCTAGATTTCTAGCTTCTCTTGAAAAATCAGAAGACCTGGCAACGGAGGGCTGGAGCGGAGTCACAGATGCCACTGGGGAGCTCCTCTGGCCGGCAGAGCTCCCTTCCAGCCCACTGCCTGGCCCTGTGGCCTGTGAGGAACTGATCTGGGACTGGTGCTTTGCAGGGAGGGCTGGGAGCAGCTCGCATCGCGGAGCTGGGTAGGGCCGTCCTCTGTCCTTTGGGGAAGGCTGGCCTGGGCATGATGGGCAACGTGGGTGGGGGAGATGAGTGGCAGGAGGCGGGAGGGGTTGCAGCTGGGACAGGGGCCTCAGCTCTGACAGGCCTTAGGAGATCTCCCTCCCAGTTGAGCAGCCGTGTGGGTTGGGAGGGCCAAAGCCTTCTCTGGGAGAGTTTGGTAGAAAAGGAGAGGGATTAGGGGATGGGAGAGGTTTCAGTTCCTCTTTATCTTCATTCCCCCAGGCCTGGGAGGGCTTTGCCAGAGTACCAGCTCCTAAAGTCTGGCCTGATGAGAGGCTGGAGCCTGAGGAGGAGGAGGAGGAGGAGGCAGGGTCTTCTCACAGCTGTGGCCAGGGGCAGTTCCAGACTCCAGGTTCTCCGAGCACCCACGGTGGCCAGGAAGCCCTGTCAGGAGCACATGGGAGGCCCGCTGGGATGTCTGAGAGGGGTTGGTGACAGTGCCCCCCTCCACCTCCCCAACCCCCAAGCCCCATTGCTGCCAAGTCTCCCCTGGCAGAGCCTGCCGCCTGATTATTCTGAAGTCACAGGCGGGTTGGGAGGGGGAGGAATGAGCCTCAGGTCAGTCTGCAAAGTGCCCAGGGCTCCCAGCAGGTTGGGCGGGAGGATCCTCCCTTAGGCCTGAAGGGGACTCTCCCTGACCCAGGGGACCAACAGTCCCATTTCCAAGGGTCTGACCTTGCTGGAAGGCCATGGAAAGCAAAGGCTTCCAAAGAGGGAATCCCCAGGTGAGGGGTGTGGGATGCGGAGAGATGACCTTCCCTTACCCAGGGCTATTGAGGGGGGCAGCTTGGTGGCCTTATCATGGGGAAGGATGACCCCGAGTGGTCCATCTTTGGGTGCTGCTGGGGTGGTAGACACAGCTCCGCCAGGGAGCTAGGGTTCAGCGCAGCCATCCTGCCTGTGACCTGGGGGAGTAATTTAAACTCTGTCAACAGAATGTCAGAATAGCTTTCTCACTAGGTTGTTGCGAGGCTCAAAGGAGATTACAAACAACGGTAGCCAATATTTGTCTTATTGATTACTGGCTGTGAACCAGGCAGGAAGTCCCAGTCAGATCAGACATCTGCTCCTTAAGAAAAATGGTGTGTTAGTGCCTGTGGGCTGGGCTCTGAACCTCCCCCTCGGGACCTGCAGGACTCAGCAGGAGCTGGGGAGACCCAGACATCCTGCAAGCCCTGCTCCTGCTGCCCACACTCCCCTGGGAAGCCTCAGGGAGGCAGGAGAGCAGATGGCAGGCAGGAAGTATGGCCTTGGGGTTAGGGGCACCGGCCAGGCAAAGCGCCGGGGTTCAGATGACCTTGGACACGTCCCCTATTCTTTCTAAGCCTTGGTTTCCTCATCTATAAAGTGGGCATAATGGTAGTATTGATATTTACATCACAACGTTGTTTCGGTTTAATGACCTACCAGCCGCCTCATAGCACTTTGAAAAATGGACTGGTATTTTTTCCCCACTGTATTTCCTCCCTTCCCCACCCTTCTCCCATTCCTGCAGCCAGGCTCTTCTGTGCTCATTGCCTCAGGGAAAGGATGTGACAGAAGGAGGCAAAGGGAAATAGAAGGAGTCTCTTCCGGACGTTTGTGTGCAAAGCCTTGGCTGTAGGGGAAACTGAAAAGATTTAGGAAAAAAACATCCTGAGTGAGTAAGAGCAACCCCACGCCACCAACTAGAAAACCACTCCCTGATGGGGAGGAAAAGGAGGATGGCTGGGCGGGGTGGAGGAGGTGAGGCGGTGAGTCGAGGCTGGGTCCTGGGGAAGGGCCACAGATCCACTTGAGGTTTGGGATCTGGGAGCAGAGGGGACCTAGGCTCCCCTCCTGGGGAGAACCCTGGGGAGGCAACGAGGGCCAGAGAAAGGAAAGGACTGTGCAGCGTGACAAGGTCATGGCCTTAAACAGCCCCGTTGTGAGTTCTCCTGCCCCATCGGGATGTGGAAGCAGCAGATGGGTCCCAGGTGTAACCGTGGCTCAGAAGAAGTGGGGAGACACCCCACCCCACCCTGCATCCCCTCCCGGATTGGAGGGATCATGCAGACAGGATCACAGGGTACCTCCGTGGTGACCAGGTGGACTCATGACATCGTGGTCTCACTTGATGTCTTCTTGTCTCTAATGATGACCCCACTCTCACCCATGGGAACTAGGACATCTTCCTGGGCAAAATGGCATGAAATTTGAGTTGTCTGAGATTAAGATTTGGCTGCCACTGGCGTGGGGATTCGAAATGAAAATAGGGCTGAGTCATAGAGAATAATGAAAGTATTTCTTACCCACTTGAATTATGGACTGTGTGAGATTGGTGCCTGCTACAAATTCACACAAGGGGATTAGCAAGGTGCCTGGCATGTAGCAGGTCCTGGCTGCCGAGCCCAATGTGGATACACTGTGATCAGTGTGTCAGGTCCAGAGCCAGGTGGGATGCCGAGCCCAGCCCTGGCTGTCAGGCTCTTAGTCACCTTCCTTCCCTGCTGAGGGCACTCAGGTGGGCAGCTGTGACTCCGGGGAGTATGTGCCCGCTCAGCTCCTGGTGCTCCCCAATCTCCCTGAGATCTGAATGTGACGTTGCTCCCCCACATACCATGAACATTTCTCTTGCTTTCCCCAAGCCCTTGGGGTTCTCTGCTGAGCCCCTGGAGCCCTTGGCCTGATGGCTGGCACCGCCTAGACTCGGTGAGCGTAGAGCATTCTCTGGGAGGATGGATCTCAGTGTGTCCTGCCCGACCCGGGACAACACAGAGATCTCCTAGGATGCCCCAGACAGCTCGCCAGAGCCATGGGGAGGACCAAGCCCGAGTGAGTGACAGATCTACCTCTGGAAGGAGGCCCACGCTTACACCTCTCTTACTCTGGAGTCCAGGGAGGCAACACAATGGCTGGGAGTGGTCCATGTTGTCTGGGCAGGGTCAACAGAAGAATTTTGCAGAACAGGACCCTGGTCAAAGCCTTTCAGAGGCAGCTTAGGGTTGAATGTGGGGTTTTCTACACACACCTGGACCTGAGGGTCCTCCCCAGAGAGAGGGTCCAGGCTCTATTCTCATTCATGGAGCTGATTTGCCTGAAATGTCCTTGTATCAGTCAGGATTCACCAGAGAAGCAGAACCAGTTGGTTCACTCTATCCTTCCTCATAGGGTTTCAAGCAAAGCCCCAAGAGGGTCAATGTCTTCCTTTGTCACATTGCTAGAAGGTGGCAGAGAGCCCTGGCTCTCACTTCTGTGCTCCTTTGAAAGAAATCAGCAGGTATCTCTTTAGGCAAAGGGCAATCAAGACAGATTTTCGAAGCAATGTCAACCCCACTCCTATTACTTTTCTGCTTCCCACTCATGAGTTCTTTGTAGCTCTTTGTTTTCACAGGACCCAGAGTTGCTGGGCTGAGCCTGGTTTAGCAGTATGAGTGGCAGACGATCACAGTTGTTATATGGGTTCAGGGCAACTAAAAAAGACAAACCACCCGGTCCTCATTAACAGTGATAGGCAGGTGAGGTGCCTATTTTGAATATTTTTTGAATAAATAGAAGACTGTACCAACTTGCGATTGTTATTCAAAAGCTCACCAGAGTAAGGTAACATATAACTGAAATATAGGACTCTGTGGTTTTTAATACCAATTTTGTCCTTTGAAGACAATCTGATGGTAAATCATTGAAAAAAACCAATGTGGTTTAAAAAATGGACCATAGATATAAATGTAAAGTACAAAATTATAAAACTCCTAGAAGATAACAGAAGTGAAACTCTAGATGACCTTGGGTTTGGCAATGACTTTTTAGATAACCCTAAAGGCCAGATCTGTGAAAGAAATAATGGGTAAGTTGAACTTCATTAAAATTATAAACTCCTTCTCTGTGAAAGACTGACAAGAGAGTTGGAAGACAATTCACAGACTAGAAGAAAATATTTGCAAAAGACCTATCTGATGAAGGACTGTTATCCAAAATATACAAAGAACTTTTAAAACTCAACAATAAGAAAATGAATAATCCAATTAAAAAATGGGCAAAAGACTTGAACAGACACCTTGCCAAAGAAGATATATGGACAGCCAATAAGCATATGAAAAGATGCTCAATATCGCAGAGAACTGCATTAGAGAATCGCAAATTAAAACAACTAGATACCACTGTACACCCATTAGAATGGCCCAAATCAAAAGCACTGACAACACTATGTGCTGGTGAGGATGTGAGGCAACAGGAGCTTTCATTCGTTGCTGGTGGGAATGCAAAATGGTAATCATTAGAGAAATGCAAATCAAAACTACAATGAGATATCATCTCACACCGATCAGAATGGCCATCATCAAAAAATCTAGAAACAATAAATGCTGGAGAGGGTGTGGAGGAAAGGGAACACTCTTGCACTCTTGGTGGGAATGTAAATTGATACAGCCACTATGGAGAACAGTATGGAGGTTCCTTAAAAAACTACAAGTAGAACTACCATACGACCCAGCAATCCCACTACTGGGCATATACCCTGAGAAAACCATAGTTCAAAAAGAGTCATGTACCAAAATGTTCATTGCAGCTCTATTTACAATAGCCAGGACATGGAAGCAACCTAAATGTCCATCGACAGATGAATGGATAAAGAAGATGTGGCACATATATACAATGGAATATTACTCAGCCATAAAAAGAAATGAAATGGAGGTATTTGTAATGAGGTGGATGGAGTTAGAGTCTGTCATACAGAGTGAAGTAAGTCAGAAAGAGAAAAACAAATACAGTATGCTAACACATATATACGGAATCTAAGGAAAAAAAAAAAAAAAGGCCATGAAGAACCTAGTGGCAAGACGGGAATAAAGACACAGACCTACTAGAGAATGGACTTGAGGATATGGGGAGGGGGTGGGGTGAGATGTGACAGGGTAAGAGAGTGTCATGGACATATATACACTACCAAATGTAAAATAGATAGCTAGTGGGAAGCAACCGCATAGCACAGGGAGATCAGCTCGGTGCTTTGTGACCACCTAGAGGGGTGGGATGGGGAGGGTGGGAGGGAGGGAGATGCAAGAGGGAAGAGATATGGGAACATATTGTATATGTATAACTGATTCACTTTGTTATAAAGCAGAAGCTAACACACCATTGTAAGGCAATTATACTTCAATAAAGATGTTTAAAAAATTAAAAAAAAAAAAATGGTGCAGCCACTTTGGAAGACAGTTTAGCGATTTCATACAAAACTAAACATACTCTTGACATATGACCCAGCAATCACATTCCTCAGTATTTACCAAAATGAATTGAAAACTTATGTCAACATGAAAACCTGCACATGGATGTTTATAGTTTATAGCAGCTTTATTTATAATTGCCAAAACTTGGAACAACCAAGATGCCCTTCTGTAGGTAAACAGACAAACTGTTGATACATCCACACAGTGGAATATCATTTAGCAATAAAGAAAAATGTGCTCTCAAGCCATGAATGACATGGAGGAAATGGAAATGCATGTTACTAAGTGAAAGAGGCCAAGCTGAAAATACTACTTTACTGTATGATTCCAACTGTATGACATTCTGGAAAAGGCAAAACTATGGAGACAGTAAAAGGGTCAGCGGTTTCTAGAGGTTGTGGGGGAGAGAAGGATGGATGGTGGGACACAGAGGATTTTTAAGGACTGTTCTGTTTGATACTTAATGGTGGCTGTGTATCATCATACATTTGTCCAAACCCATAGGATGTACAACACCCAGAGTGAACCCTAATGTAAACCATGGACCCTGGGTGATAAGGATGTGTCCATGTAGGTTCAGTGGTTGTAGCAAATGTACCTCTGTGGTGCGGGAAATTGATAGTGGGTGGGGGAGGCTTGCATATTTAGGGACAGGGGTGTTTGGGAACTCTCTGTACGTTCTGCTCAATTTTGCTGTGCACGTAAAACTGCTCCAGAAAGTAAAGTCTGTTTTTAAAAAGTCAACATGAGACAAATATTGTCTTCCAATACCATTCTGTCCTCCTCTTCAAAACTTCCTTTTGTTTTAAATTTTAGATTGTGGTTGAAGTCAACTGTTTACTTGAGACTCACCTTCTCTGATGAAAACTGAAGAGATTTGAGCTCTAGTTCTGTTTAAGCCACTAAGTGTCCTACCTTGCAAATCACATCTTCCCGGCCCTCATTCGTTCTTTCTGTGCAGTGCGGGTGTTAGGAACGCTGGAGGTGATGTGGTAGGGCTGAACATGGTGGTGGTGGTGGAGATGATGGTAGCTGTGGTCGATGGGGGGGATGAAGGTGGTGGTGATGGTGTTGGGCAGGATGGTGCTGGTGTTAGTTTGGGTGTGATGGTTGTGGAGGTGGTGTAGGGAGTGGTGGAGGTGTTGGTGGTGGGCAGGGTTTTGATGGTTGTGATGGTGGAGGTGGTGATGGCGGGCATGGAGGCGGTGGGGACAGTAGAGGTGGTGAGGGTGGAGATAGAAGGAGAGGCGGTGGTGAGGGAGGGGTTGGTCCAGATGGTCTCAAGTTTCCTTTCAGAGCTCCTCTTCTATGTTCTTTGATTTCTGTTGCCATTTATGTGGGCAGGGGTTGGCCCCTGAGGCTACCAGTGGAACAAAGGGGAAAGGAAGAAAATATTCAAAATCAGCATGGCCGAGCGCTTTCACTCACTTGAATTCTCTTTGCAGATTCTACTTTTGCATTTTGGGGTCCTCTTCTATTCTGTAGTATTTGTGGAGTAGAAAAAAGGTTGAATTAGGGAGGTTATTCTTGGTCAAGAGTCCATCAGACACCTACGTCTTCCACCAAACTGCTAGAATTGAGATGAAAAAGAGAGCACTATATTGGAACTTTGCTGCAAGAAATTGAAATTTGAGAATTATGTCAGAGTCTCAAAAAGGAACAGATGGCACACAAATAAGGAGAATTCAAGGAGGTTTAATTTACAAAGAGATATTTACAGAGGTGTGGCCAGGGTGAAGGGGAACCACCATGGATGGTGCAGGAACCTGGGTTACCATCCCTAGGCTTGCTGATAAGAGGGAGTGGTTGCCAGCACCCAGGAGAGATCATGGTTTGTGTAATAGAGGAACTTCTGTGGAGGGCCCCAGCCAGCAGAGGGGATTCTGTAGTGATGTAGCCAAGTGCGTGGATCTCATTGTCCTCCCTCCCTCCAGTCTCCTACCTGGGCTCCCCACTGGCCCAGAGGGCAGGGGAACCCACTGAGGTGGTTCATGCCCATAAGTCTCCTGGGCAGAGAGCAAGGTGGACACAGATAGAGAGTGGACCTGGAAGGGCAAACAGATGTCACTGGCCAGGACGTGATTCAATTACCATTAATTCCTCCACTCAATACATATTTTTTGAGCATCTGTATGTGCCAGCTAATGTCCAGGCATGGCAGGCAAAGTCCTTGCCCTCATGAAACTAACATTCAGTGGGGTCATGGTGTTAGGGGTGACATCAGGGCTGTTGGGCCCAAAGTTGGAAGGGCCATTTAGTTTGGAATATCTGCCCCTCCTGACCTCCTTCTTACCCCAATGCACATTCTCATCAGTAGTCAAGTGGGCCAGGTCGAAGGTTGCCACCCTTCTGCCCCTTTCCTGACCCTGACCATGACACATCCTGCCCCCCTGCACTGCAAGGCCTTACTTAACATAGAGGTCACTGTCCTGCAGTTTCCCGGGTGTGGTCGTGACCCCACTAGGGAGCTCTGTGTCCCCATGCCTCGAAGGCTACCTGGCGCTTACTAAGCACTCACGGCAGTAGATGCTCGATAGGCATTTGAGGCCTGATGATCAGTGGTTTTATGCTCTCACAGAGCATTGTGCTCTTTCTTCCCACTTCCGGCCATGCTCCGCTTTTATCCTTTTCCCAGGTCTTGTTGTCCTCATGGGCTCCAGCCCACAGCAGCCCAGCCCTTCTGTACTGATGGCAGTTCGTTCCAGCCCACGACCAAATTGTTTCCCCGTTGTCCCCGGTGTGCCACAGGGCTCTCCTTCTCAGCCAGCCATGAGCTGGGCTTCAACCCAGGACTGTGAATTTCAGAGCAAAGTCTTCTACTTCTTTTGTGTTTGCAACCTGCCACTGTCCAACCCCATTGTAGATGATATGAGAATAAAGATAATAATTACTGATTATAATAATGATCAGTCTCTGGGCACACACTCTGGGCCACAGACACAGGGAGCCCTTTGACTTAAATTATCTCATTTAATTCTCACGACAGCCCCATGAGGCCATAGCTTGGCATCCCCACGTAATGGATGTGTGAACGGGTTCGGAGAGGTTTGCAGTGACTCATCAAACATCCCACAGCTAGTCAGCAGTGGAGCCTGGCCTTGAACCCAGGTTGTCCAATTCCAAATCCTGCTCTCATAACCACATCTCTACTCTCTGGTATTCTCCTCCCCATGCTCTACCCGTTCCCTCTCCAACTCAGCATCTAGAACAGACCTGGGTATATAGAAAGTGCTTAATAAATGTATGTCGACTGATTGTTGGATGAGGTACCCCGTGACTGATCAATATGCAGGAGACGCTGGCATTTCTTGTGACACTGCAGCTATGGGAAAGCCCTTGCAGCCAAGCCTCATCTCCAGAAGTCAGCATGTCTCCTGCAATAGCCCGGCAGTCCTTTGTCTCCCCAGACTGAGGCGCTGGCTGGGTTTCCAGCCATCCCAGGACATTGCTCCTGACAAGTGGCCTTTGCTTCCAGAGCAGAAACAGGAGGCGGAAAACCCAGGTCCCTCTCTCAAGCCCTCTGAATCAGAGCGACGGGAGCCCATAAAAAATTCAGTTATGAAGTGTCACAGTGTCTGAAACAACTGCTTCTTTATTGCATAAGCACTCACCAGAAATTGGTTCATTTCTGGGCAGGGGCTAATGGAAAAAGAGAACAACTTTCTGTGTATTTATTATGTGAAACATAACATACAGGGGATATGCACGGCGATATGTAATTAGACATAAAACGAGCCAGACTTGAGGAATTGCCAAAAATATGCAGCAGGATAATGAAGCTGCTTTACAGGGTTTGAGTGGTATCTTTCCTTCCCAGTCCGTCATTGCATTCCGCTACCCCGCTTACCTGTTGAATGGCGACAACGCCACAGAAACCCAGAGCCGGGAGTTCATTCTCGGGATGCCTGGCCAGGCACCATCTTTGGTTAGTTCCCATGTCTTTTCCAAGGCAAGGGTCTTGATGCCCTGGATGCAAAGGAGCTGGGTAAAGAGAGGGTGGGTGTGGAGGGGACGAAGCCCATCGCAGGCAGAGGGTGATAGAAGTGCCCTGATTTTCCCAGTCCTCGCTGGACTGGGCTGACTGTTATCTTCTGTGACACACCAGCTGGACAGGTGGTGGGGACCGATGTGGGGGTGGAGACTGTGGCAGCTTCTAATTTCAGCCCTGTGGCAGTCTTGCTTTGTGATCTTCTCCAAACCACTGGAATTTCTGGGGCCTCAGTTCCCTCCTCTGCAGAATGGGGATGGTAA
The DNA here is from genome assembly GCF_028021215.1 of Eschrichtius robustus. Classification (NCBI taxonomy): domain Eukaryota; kingdom Metazoa; phylum Chordata; class Mammalia; order Artiodactyla; family Eschrichtiidae; genus Eschrichtius; species Eschrichtius robustus. The sequence continues at coordinate 74,961,049 of NC_090830.1, forward strand.
TTCACCCAAGAAGCCAAGGCACAGGGATATGTGCAAGGTGATTGTGACCACAGCGCGGAGGAGAGCCTGCTGTCCTGGCCCTTCCGTGATAACCTGTCTGGTGTATCATTCATCACCATGGGTTGATTTCAAGTGTTTCATTAACAACATGCCAGAACAGATCATTGTGTGTTTTCTCCCCCGTTCATATAGAAGGTCGGCAGCATGTACACCTGGCATGTAGCAGGTACCTAAGCTCTTCTTTGCCTTGCAGATAATTGCTCGCCAAATCCTGCCGGTCTTACTTCCTTAAACTCCCCTACATCTGTCCCCAACACTGCGTTTTTCTCTGCAACTGCCCTGGTTTAGTCTCTCAGTGTCTCTTTCCCAAATCATGACAACAGCTTCTAAATCTGATCTGGCCTGGTGCGTCTCCTCTCTTTGTCTCCCCCTGCACCCCAATCTTCTCTCCATCCTTCTCTGTCCTGCTCCGTGTCCCCGGAAACCGACCCCTGCAGTCTCCTGCATGGGGACTGTCTTGCCAGCGGCTCTGGCTTCTGCCCATGGAGAGCCCCAGGAGGAGATCTGAGGATGGGTTCTTGCTCCAGTCCTTCCTGGGGCCGAGTTTCTGGCCATGATTGCATTCCTAAGGTCTGCACCTCCGGCTCTTACCAGGGCCAGTGATGCAGTTTCTTGCCCTCGCCCGGCAGACCTAGCTTAACGGTGGTAAAGGCTTCCCGCTGCTGCCCATCTCTGGGGGCCTTTTCATCCCTCATTGCTCCCACCCACCCCTCCCTGAGCAGTGGGCTTATTCACCCATGGATTGAGCCCCCTGAATTGCACTGTCTCCTGCCAGAGCCCCGAGTGTACATGCTGTTCCTGCTTCCAGGCTCTCCCCCTCCCGGCTTCTGTTGCCTGCACACAATTCCCAAAGCTCAGTCCTGACCATGTCTCTCCCATCCCAAACACCTTTGCCTCTCATTGTCTTCATTCAGTGTAAGAAGGGCGTTTACAACCCACCGCAACTTGGCTGATGTTCTCTTCTCTGATCTGCTGCTTTCCTTGCTGTCTGTTGCTCCCTGGCAGAGCAGCTCTTCCTAAACTCGAACCCTACTGCTCCCTCTCCCCAAATCTCCACGGTTCTAAATCCTACCTGCCCTTCAAGGCTCGGCTAAAATGTCACCTCCTTCATAAAACCTCCCTCTCCTTCCAGCTGGAAGCAATGTTCCCCTTCTCTGAACTCCCAGGGGACATTATCTGTTTCCCTCTGGTCACTTATCACTTCCCCAACTTGCATTAGAAAAATTTATGGACAAGTCCTATCTTCCCTTTGGGCTGGGCCTCTTTCATCTCGCTGTGACCATGTGGCACGGTCATTAAACATGAGTGCTCTGGAGACAGCCGCCCAGCTTCAAAGCCTGGCCTGCTGCTTTTTACCCACACGAACTTGGCACGTTGTGTTACTTCTCTGAGCCTCATGTTCTTCATCTTTAAAATGGAGGGGGCATAACCATAACACCTGTCTTATAGGCTGGATGGAGGATTACGTGCGTTAGTACATAGAGAACACACTTAGAAGGGGGTCTGGCACATAGTAAGTGCTCCGTAAATGGCAGATCTCTTCTTCGTCTGATTGTTCCTCTAAGTAGCACACGGATAATTAATTCCATGTGTTGTCAGAGATAACGTGAGGGTAGATGGAATGATAGAATAGTGCCTTGAAAACAAAAACTTTCTCATCAGAAGGATTTTCCTAGATTGGTCATGTTGAAGAATGTGACCATTTCCAAAGCTAGAATTATATGGAGAGTCCAAGTCCTGCCCTCTCATTAAAACAGTGGGTAAACAGGTGCCCAGAGCCCATTTAATTAGTGGCTGTTTGTTTGGTAAAGCCCTATGTGACCCGTGAAGTAATCAAAATAATTATGGGCACAAATTGGGGGACAAAAAAAAACTTGCCCAAAGCCACACTATGAGTGGCCAGAGTTGGGGCTTGAACTCAAGTCTTACTGCAACTGTTTTTCTTCTATACTTGTCAAGTTTCTGAATAGTTAGAGTTTTCAAACTTTCAGGCCCCAAGAGAAGGTGACCTCTATGGGACTAGGCTGGACGATGGGACCCCCCCAGTGGACAGGGGACAAGGGCCCATGGACTTGGGGGTTCCCTGGGACTCACCTGACCCTCTTATGATTTGGGGGTGGAATTCAGGGATCTGGAAACCCTGCCTCGTGTTTGCCTCCTGGAACTTTGCACCCTGCTCTAGGGGGCAGTTTACCCCCTGAGCAGGTCTCAAAACACGGGGAGGGTCCTTAGCTCTGAGTGAGAGACACAAGCATTTTAGTAGGAACAGATGGATGAGAAATAGGCCAGTTGGTGTTGGCCAGTCTGAAAACTGAAAATAGATCTGATCTGATGATATTTGGGCAATTATTGACCTTGTCATGGAGCCCAAAGCTCTTGGCTGGGTGGGTGGGGATTAGGCAAGAACTTTCAGAAAGAGTGTTTCTGTGCCTCCGCCCCCAGGAATGCTGGTCATCCCCGCCCTGGAGGAGGGAGCCTGTGGGGGGAGGAGCCCGCAGGGCCAGCACGTTGGGGGTGGCTGCTCTGGAGCCCATCTGGCCACCAATGCTGATGGCTCATGGGCCAGTCGTGGTGGGTGACATCCTCATTCCTGGGAGCCTGTCTCCTGCCTGTCAAGGCATCCTGCGCAGCAGGGTCTGGGAGGGAGACTGGGTGTGGGGCAAAGCCAGGCAGAGTGGGCACTAGAGGTGGGCTTGGATGTGAGGGCAGTGTTGGGATAAGTGTTCTCTTGCGGGCAGTGGGGACGTTGGAGCCAGGTTGGCGCTCTGGCCCAGCCTGCTGGGAGATCTCTGGAAAGTCCCCTAAACCCACCAAGGGTCAGTTTTCTCATCTTTAAGATGGGACATTGATACCTGCTCCAGGTTGTCCAGTGTTACTGGGGGAAGGTGAAAAGGCTAGAGATGGGGGAGTGCGGGAGTCGGGGGGGGGGGGTCTGAGTCACTTGAGACAGGTGAATTCAAACCCTGGTTCTACTGTTTAGCACTGTGTGTCCTTGAGAAATGGATAAAGTGAGTCTCCTTGTCTTCATCTTTACAGAGGGGTCAGTGTGAGGACCAAACAGTGATACATGTGAAAGGCTTTAGCACAGCACCCATTCATGTTATTATTAGCAAAGCGCAATTCCGGGCATGAGGTAAAGTCTCAACAAATGTTAATCCGATGGACAATGTATGGAAGGTTCCTTGGAAATTACAAAGGCCCACATAGATGCGAGGACCGTTACCATCAGTCCCAGGCAATAGGGTACTTTGGGCAGCCTGTGGGGTTTCTGTACCTGGGGGACCTTCTCCTTGCCTTCTGAGCCTGTCAGGTTGCGGCCCAGCTTGGACTAGACAATTCATACAACTGACCTCTCCCCAGGTGGGGAAGGGCTCAGCTGGGATATGAGTTTCTACATGGGAGTTAACCTATGATCCAGCCTTAAGTCTCTGTTCAGAATGTTCAATGGTCAGGACACTAAGGCCCCTTGGGACCCTCCCACCAAGCTTCAGTTGTGGGTTGGAGCAGTGGAGGCCTTTTCTGGGAGCAGAGGGGTAGGAAGTCAAGAGGTGGGTCCCTTCGGCTAAGGTGGGCCAGTTGTCTCTTTGTGGGCTCCCCGAGGCCTGGCTGCTGGCTGAGGAGGTTGGTGCATCAGTGTCTCCCAGTCCTACCCCCCTCATCCTCCCCTGGGAATCAGTCTTTCAACTTGTAAACACCAGGGAGGGAGCTCTCTATCTTTCTTGTCCACATGGAGAGGAGGGAGTCATGGGGAGTAGCTGAGAGATCTTAATGAAGCAGATACGTTCAAGAATGAGACCCAAGAACTCCCTCCACCCCTGTGACTACCTTGCCCTGCTCTCAGATGTGTGGTCACATACATACATGCATACACTTGTGGATACAATACATGTAGATACACAGACTTACTCTGAACAAACATTTATTAAACTTCTATAGGGCACTGGCAATGCAAAAGCAAATCCAGTTCTGTCCTCAGAGAGTTTGTGGTCCAGGGCAGGGTGGGGAGAATTGTCATAAACAATGTGATGGTCGCTGCTTTCTCTTTTATGTGCAAAGCCAAGGGAGTTTTGGAGAGAGAGACACTTATTCTGCTTGTGGGGATTTGGGAGCCCTTCGGACAAGAGGTGCTACTTGAGCAGGGTGTTGATGGATGAGTAGGCAAGACAGAGTCTAGTTAGACGCTCCCTCCCGCAGGAGGGAGGTCTTTCCTGATTCTCTCCCCTGTCCTGCCCCCGTTGGCCTAGGTGTTCAGGCCTATGATCCCTTGATACTTTGCATGTCTCTGCCACCGTGAGCCACTGAGGACTGGGCTTGTGTCTTTGTACCTCTAGCTTCTGAATCATGTTGAACATATAGAAGATGGTCAATGAATGCTGAATGAGTGTATAAAGGAGGAGGAGGACAAATGAGGAAGAGAGCAGCCCGTGCAAAGGCAAGGAAGAGTGGGAATGAAGGGGAGTAGAGGCATCTGTCTGGATGGAACACAAATAGAGACACACAGGGACACAAGCCAGAGACTACTGAACAGGGCAGCCCACAGCACCTCTCACCCACTCTCCCTGTGAAAGAAGAACTTCCCTTAGAGTGAGGAATGAATATTATTGTCTGCACGCCTCCCCAAGCGCCTGCCTCCTCTCCCACCTTGGAGAGACAAGAAAACCAGTGCTGCCACTGGCATCGCTCACGGTCAGGAACAGGGCCCAGTTTCTCTGCTGTCACTGTCCACGCCTCACAGCCCACAGCCTGGCAATTACCGACACACCCTGTGGACTGGGGGACGCTTTACAAATCTAGTTCCCATTAAAGTGTCAGTAAAGAAACCCAGGAAGTTCTCATGGTAAAATCAGACCAGATGTGAGTAGATGGACAAAGGTCCCAAAAAGCGGAACTAGCCCTGTGGTTCTGACATGCCTGGAGGGTTTGAAAACATCCACGGCTTGCTTGGTATTGGGCTGGGGGTTGGGGGCAGCTGGGGGGGCCTTGGCTATTCAGTGCTCCCCAAAGAATATAGAGCCACGCCATAACAAATGACTGGCTAATTCCTTTGGGAGCTGAAGAAGCCAAACTCCAGAAAAGGTTATGAACATGTCCCAGGATGGCACCGCTAGAACCGGCAGAGCTGAGCCCTGAGCCCGGGCAGGCTGACCCGGAGCCCTCGGTTTTGAGCTCTGGTTTTTTTTTTTTTTTTTTAATATTTATTTATTTATTTATGGCTGGGTTGGGTCTTCGTTTCTGTGCGAGGGCTTTCTCTAGTTGTGGCAAGTGGGGACCACTCTTCATCGCAGTGCGCGGGCCTCTCACTATCGCGGCCTCTCTTGTTGCGGAGCACAGGCTCCAGACGCGCAGGCTCAGTAATTGTGGCTCACGGGCCCAGCTGCTCCGCGGCATGTGGGATCTTCCCAGACCAGGGCTCGAACCCGTGTCCCCTGCATTGGCAGGCAGATTCTCAACCACTGCGCCACCAGGGAAGCCCCTGAGCTCTGTTTTATATGACTTCTTAGTAGGACATGGGAGCTCAGATCAGCCTGACTCCAGAGCATCATTTCCTAGAACTGCTGATGCCCAGTTCCAAGAGCTGGGGCAATGTCGGAAACAAGAAGACGGCAGAGAATGGTTGATGGAAGCATCAGTAAAGAGACAGGCGCTAGATTGTTAGAAGTTTCCAGAGGGGGAATAATGGACCAAGGGCACCTCTTGTCACGTTCCCTCTTCAGACGAGATGGGCTGGCTCCGGGTGAGATGTGGGTGTGAGGCGGGGTGGGCTGCAGATGGCTCAGCCGGCTCCCTGCACGATTTCCTGTTACTTAGTCTGGTTCGGAGAGTACCCCCATCACCTGGCCAGTTCAGGGTAAGAGAATCCCGAGAGCTCAGTCAAACGCCGGAGAAGTTCAGCTTTTCAAATAACTGTCAGTAAAGTCGGTTAAAACTTTTCAGTCAAACCAGTCAGAAATCCGGTCAGGTGGGTTGAAAATTCAGGAAACTCAGAAATCCAGTCAGGTGCGTTGAAAATTTGGGAAGCTCAGGCCACGCTGCTTTAGGTCGGGTTTTGTCTCGACTTCTGCAAAATCAATCGGAAGCTTGATCGGTTCATCCTGAAGTCCTGGGAGTCTAGACAGAAGTTCAGGCAGGCTTCACGAGTACTGAGGGTGGTGAGCTGGAAATCTGGTGAGGTCGGTCCCAAATCCAGCAAGGTCAATCCCAAATCCGGATCAGCCCCGAGATCAGTGTGGTGAGGCTGAGGTCCAAGCAGTGTGGTCAAATACATATAACGTCCCCCCAGCCACTTGGCATCGCGTGGGCCCAACATCCGGTCGTGGGACTGGGTTTTCACCTGGTAGACCAAGAGACAGAGGATTGGCTGTGGGCGCAGGCAGGGGAGCCAAAGTGGAGATGAAATGGTGCCGTCAGAGGTTTCCGGAAGCATCTCTACAAGGAGCTGGGCCGAGGAAATGGCAGGCTGAGCAGGGGTGACGTTCCCAGACAAGCCCCTGTGACTGCCTCGAGGAGACCCGAAATGCCGCTCTGTTGATCCCTGTGAACCTAGCATGTGGTCGAGCTTTCAGGCCTTCAAAAGCCAGCCCCCCATCCAGCCACGGGCAGCCAGCCAGGGTGTCATCACCCCCAGGGCACAGCCCTGTGAACACACATAGCGCGCCTGTCCCCTCATGGCCAGCCTGTCTGTTCTCCCACTCTCCTTCCCCTCTCTGGCTGGAGCTGGGCAGGCAAAGCCAAGAGCTGGCCTGGTGCCCCAGAGCATGGAGGTGTAGCTGGGCTCTGACCCAGCTCCTGAAACAGGTTCCATATGGCCCTCCGGCCACCCTTCATTCCTCTTCCCCACCTTGACTGTTTCTGAGATTAAAACCCTTTCCTGGTTATCAGCACACAGCTATAGGGAGGGGCTGCCTTGCTGCTTCTGGGGGCTGAGCTGGTGTGGAATACTCATCAGAAGGCTGGCTGGAGGGGCCCGGAGCTCACGGGCTGTTGGGTGTGGGGGTGTGGGGGGCAGGTGGCCTGAGTGTGGGAGACGCCTCTGTCTGCCCCTCAGCCCAGCTGCAGCCTCTGGAGCAGTTCCTGAGTGTCTGGCCTTGGCATTGGGACCCCAGGTCTCAAGGCGGGAACGCGCAGCCATCTGAACCCTCTCTCCTAAACCCAGAATTCCTACTGCAGCTAAGAGGGATGTGATGAAAGCAAAGAAGGGGACAGCTGAGATGGGAGGGGAGCCGGGGTGGGAGCGGGGAGACTAATCCACATATGTGATCACCAGTGACAAACAGGCCGATCGGTCGGTGGGGATGCCAGACGGGGCACTGGAGTGGGTTCCCGGCGTCCGTCCCTGCTGAGTCCGGTGCTCACCCTTTGGCTGCAGACCTATGGGAAGTCTTTAGTCCTGGGACTGGAGTATTAGGTTGGGGTGGGAGTGGGGGACGCTCCAGGGGCTTGGGACTGCACCAATTTACCCTGGTATTAAAGTATTTTAATGATTTAGCAGCCAGTCTGGCGGTCCTGGAGGCCCCAGCTGAACCCTCACCTTGGGTTGGAGCCTGTCTCAACTCTGCCTCTGCCTTTCCTGGAAAGGCTTCTGTTGACTGTGAAACCTGAAGACACACATACACAGACGTGTGTGTGCATGCATGCGTGTGCGTGTGTGTGTACGTGCCCTCCCTGGACACCCAGCACTTCTAGGTGCCCACGAACCACAAGCACGTGCCCACCCAGGCTCTTTGCACTCCCGCCCAGCCCCTCCCCACCCACCTCCAGCCCAGAGGCTTGTCTGGTTACAGAGGCACAGCTGATCCACTTCTGAGCCCTTGACTGAACCATGTCCTGGGGATTCTTAGCTTTTACCCCTTCTCCATCCTGTCACAGACCCGTGCCCAGGAGCTGGTGTGAACGTCTGGGGTGCCAGGCACCTGGAATGCTCCCATGTGCACGGTCTCCCCACCAGCTTGTCTTCCTGGCTCCACCAGCCACACCCTTGGCGTAGCTCTGAGAGCCTGTCCTGCCCCGCCTTGGAAGATCAAAGCAGGCTCCCTGTCTGCTTTCAGTGATGACATCTGGCTGCAGCAGGTGGTGATTTAGAATCTCGGTCCTGGAAGGGCTGCGGATCTCCATCCTGGCCGTCTCATTTTCTATATGGAGACTCAGAGAGGGGAAGGGCCACTGAGCTGGTGGCTAAGCTGGGACTGGATCCCAGGGTTCCACAGCCCCTGGAGCCTCTCCAGCAGCATCTTCGTGGGCAAAGGGAGAGAGTGGGCGAGGATACTCAGCCAAGCCAGAGCTTCCCTTCTCCTCCAGAACAAGTGTGGTCAGAGGGAAGGAAGGTCCTCCTTGGAGTTGGATATCTAATAGCCTTGTGATCTTGCCCTTGCCCACACCTTCTGTCACTTCTCTGAATTCACCTGGGGTGCTGGGACAGCATGCTAGCATGGGAGAACCACAAGATGTTGCAGGGCAATTTCAAGGGTGTAATGGGAGCACGAGCTGTAAAACATTTTGGAACAGTGGTGAGGGGGAGGGGTCCTGGATAGAGGAGCCCGACTGACCTCAGTTCCATTTTCTTATCCTTCTACTCCCTTCCTTTCACCCTCTCTTCAGCCATCAAAGCAACCGCTGTGCACAGGGAGGGAATATGAACTTACTTTGTTTCTCCTTTAGGGGTGCTGCTTGGAAGTCTGGGGCTGAAGAAAGACCAGTTGTGGCCCCAGGCAGCCCCAGAGGCCTGAGCACTTTGAGGAGTGTGTGTGTGTGTGTGTGTGTGTGTGTGTGTGTGTGTGTGTGTGTGTGTGTGTGTGTGTGTGTGTGTGTGTGTGTGTGTGTGTGTGTGTGTGTGTGTTTGGGGGGCGGTGCTGTGCACCTAGTCGGGATTTCCTCTGCCTGCTCCTGTCCAGCCCCATCTCCCTCACAAAGCATCAGAAGCTCTTTCCAACAGTCCATACCCAGATGTCCCAGGCACATTCACAGGGGGCAACTTTGAATCCCCCCAGCTCTCATTCCATTTCCAGCATCTGGTCCCTGCTCACCAGTTTCTTCTTTAAGATGTTTTTCCGGAGACTGACAACCCATCCTTTCAGGCCTGCTCAAACTCTGCTGGGGCCACGTCCCCACAGCATTACACTCCTCTGCTAGGGAATGGTCATGGTCTCAGCAAATGAGGTGGGATGCGCTTGTTTGAGACATCATTTTTTTCTCCCAGGAGTTCACTCTGTGCTCTGCATTCAAGACACTGGGCCCGTGTGGTTAGGATGAGGGATGGGACAGATGGTGAGTGGAAACAAGGAGCTTGCCTGGCTTGGACCACCTCCCAACTCTGGACCTTAGAAGAAACGAGAGGATGCAGGGGCTTAGTGGAAATGGAGCAAGGTCTGGAGTGAGAGCAGGCACGGCCACTGAAGAGGGAGCTTCCCTAGAGAGCTCCAGGAGACAGCAAGACCCAGGAGGGAAGGGCTGGTGGCAAGTCCAGGCTCTGCCTGGCTTCCATGCCCAGGTGAGGCCCAGACCTGAGAAATGGCCCCTGGGCCCTGGCACCTTGCAGGCAAGGGCAGGAAAAGGCAGGAATGAGGGTTGTCTTGGAGATGCTTCATGGATTGATACCTGTTCTTCGAGGGCTCCACTGAGAGATGTCCCAGAGGACCCCATGGGGCAAATGCTTCAGAGACACACTAACTCCCCCAGTACCTGGGGTTATATGAGCTCCCATAACTCAAACTCATCCCGGGGGACATTAGCAGGTTGCCCCAGTCTCACTGAGATTGCATCCATCCCCACAGCTGAGTGGGGAGCTCAAGCCAAAGATTAAATCACTATGGAAGGGTGAATTATTTTGCCTTGCACAGCCTAGCTGCAGCCCAAGTGTGGTTCCTGCTGTGCTGACACTCACAGACAGATCCTGGGTAACGTTTCCTTTGATCCTCATGATTAGCTCCATGGGGCACACTCTGTGATTCCTCCCATTTTACAGATGAGGAAACTGAGCCACAGAGGCACGGGGCCACTTGCCCAAGGTCACAGAGTTGGTACGTCTCAGGGATCCAGTTGCAAACCGGCATCTGACTCCCAAGCCCACGCTCTGCATGCCCTCCCTTCTTGGCAGGTTCCCTTCCCCTCCCTGGACTGCCCCACCTTGGGAGACACAGGTGTATTTAAACATCTTAGCCTCAGTGTTGGTGTTTAGCCGGGGTCTACACATGCTTTTGTCAAAACCTTCTGTTCCAGCCTGTGTGTTCTCCATAATCTCAACGTTTGGATTCTTCATAAACCCAGCCCCAGCACATCCCTCCCCAGCTACCTTTTTGTTTTGCCCTTATCACAAGCTCAGGAGCAGACCCAGCCCACAGCTGTGGCTTGGAAGGGACACATCATTGTTGATGTTGTGACAGTCCCTTACCTTATAGAGCACGGTGCTGATTTCATTGCACCTCATCTCAGCTCTAGGAAAGAGGCAGGGCAGGAATTGTGCCCATTTTACAGGCAAAGAACTGAGTCCCAAGGCTTGCCCTAGGCCCACTGAAGATGAGGAGGATCTGGAACCCAAAGGCAAGTCTCTCCTTTTTTTTCCTCCAAATTTGTCCAAAGATGAGAATCACTTGATGTGTTTATTAAATGCTCATTTCTGAGTTCTAATTCAGACCTTTTAAATCAGAGTTTCAGAGAAGAGAGGATAATTCTCCTGCCTCTTCAGACAAAGCTCACTTGCCAGTGATTTGCAAATCTGTTCAGAGCCTTGGAATCTTTTATTTTAAAAAATCTTTATGCTAGAGAGAAAACCAATGAAACAGATCCTCTGATCTGAGGGAACAGGTTGGAGGTAAGCATCCTGCTGCCCTGAACGGGTTCCACAGAGCCCCAGAGGTGCCTCTGGGCCCGGGTTACAAACCATGAACTGCACTCTCATTCAAATCTCAGGTCTGCCACTTACCAACTGTGACCCCAGGAACTTCTCTGTGCCTCAGTTTCCTCGTCTATACAAAGGGGACAATAATGTTATCTGCCTGACAGAATTGTGAGGATCAAACGGGCGAATGTCTGTTAAGCACAGAGAACAATGTCTGGCATGTAAGAAGTGCTAAATAAATCAATGTCATTCGCTAGGCCACCCTGTCTTGGCTGATGATTTGTTGAGGACTGCACCATGCATTAGCTGATTTAAATGGTTGCCTTGGTTAAAGGAATGATTAAATGCCATCAACCTAATGAGTCAGAAAGAAACACAGTCAAAGCGATTGGTAGATTTAATTGAACTGTTTGGAATGTTTTTAAAAATACTGATTGGATTGTGGTGTATGCTGTCGTGTTTGCACGGGGTGGCCTGCCACCTCTGTGCACATGGGGAGGCCGGAGTGTGAGCAGATTTGTTTCAGCACCAACCCCCCACCCCCAACCAGGGCTTCCGGGAGAAGTTCCCACGGAGGTGAGAGACATCAGACGGAGGACTCGCCGCCAGTGTTTCCTTGATTGCTCAGGTGCCCTCAGAGTTGCCATGGGGTCAGATCCTGGAAACCCTGAGTGGTTTCCCAGATGGGACCTTTGAGCTCTGCTAATTCGTTCCGCCTTGTTTCCTCTGGGGGAGCTTGGCAAAGGGATTATTCACTCCCCCGCCAAGGCTTTTTTTAGAGGGGGCAGCTCTGTCTGATCTGGACAGGAAGGGGTGTTGGGAGGAGGACAAGGACAGCCACTTCTTTCCAGGGCCTTGGGTAGCTCCAGGAGAGAGGCTGCTGGCTGCCACAGAGACCCTGGGGTTGTCTGGGGTAGGACCTCTCCGGAGAGGCTCAGAGGGAGCTTAGGACAAACCACACTTACATCCAGGTGACATTGGTTAGTCTAATCATCAAAGGGCAGCCTGAGGGGAGGGAAACGACCCCAGAGAGGAAATGAGAGATCTGATCATATTACCTACCTCCCTGGTCAGTGGCCTCCATTGAGATAAGGTCCCGCATCCTCCCTGCACCCCTGCCCTGTTTGACCCAGGCTGCATGCCAGCCTCGATTTGTGATGGTCCCTCATGCCCCAACCTCAGCTAAAGGCTGTTCCTTCTGCCTCAGGACCTTTGCACATGCTGTCCATTATTGCTTTCCCCAGCTCTACCTGTGCAACCCTTTAAGCTAAAGGCCTCAGTCTGAATGTCACTCTTCCAGGGAAGTCTTCCTCGAAGCTGTGCACAACCCCCCACCCCCATGTTTCCAGATTAAGTTAAGATATTTGTTCTTCTCCCTTATTACACACACTCAACCTCTTTAGATTTCTCCTTCAAGGCACTTTGCACAGTTGTAACTAACTTTTTGTTTAGTGTCCATCTGCTGGGATTCTTGGCCACAAATGGCTCCCAACTGCATCCCTTACTGTGCCCTGCCTGGTCTGCAGGGAGCTGCTCACTCCAGGTCACACGTCCTTCCAGGGGTGACCCGTAGACAGTGACTGGCTAATGCTGGGATACAAAGACACAGCCTGCTTGCCTCGACTGGAGACAGCTCTGAAGGGCCACCTCAGCTCTAGAGTGCTCCATAGGTTGGCTGAGGCCTCAATTATAAACATACTGTAGGCTGACTTCTCCCTTGCCCAGTCCTGCCTTCCTCAGTTCCTTGTATCTCCTTCAACCACTCCCTTAAATACTTTCTGCACACAGCTCTCTGAATCAGGCTTTCCAGGGAACCCCATCTGAGACACCCACCTTACCCACTTCTCTCAGAAACCTCTTTTTCTTATCAAAACTTCTCTCAGGAAAGGTTCTGAAAATCTCATTCACATGGAGGTACCAGTGGTTGATAATAGCTCAGTGGCTTTCCTTTCCCAGAGTCATCTGCTATTTATGAGAATCTTATGTCAAAGCATAGATGAATTTTTAGGCATCAGCAAAGTGGGTAATGAGGTAAGGTTGGGGCACTTTGGATTTATCAGCAAATCAGGGACCACTCCATGCCAGCAGCCTAAGGCCCTGCCAGTGTTCATTGGTGAGGCTGGCACTTGTCAGAACCATAGAGGGCCACCATCTTGGGGGTCTCAGAGAGGCAAGCAGCAGGGTGTGACAAAGAGGGGCCTGGTTAGCTGTGTGACTACTTCCCCTTTGGAGCTCAGCTTCTTCAACTATAAAATGATGGCTCATAGTACCCATTATACAACTGCGTATACAAATGAGCTCAGTTATGAAGACAATATACACATTTGTTCATATACACCAAAATGCCAGAAGTAGATGCCCTAGAACAGCGGTTCCCAAACTTTCTCTGTTCGTAGCACCCTTAGAGTCAATAATTTTCTATGGTGCACTTAGGCCAACAGAAATACCAAAGAGATCCTTTGATTAAGTAGTTATGTCTATATAAGTCAAAGGCTATTTTGCAGTCATCTAAGAAAAGTACACATAAATTGAAAGAAAAAATTTATATTTCATTCTTAAATAACCACAGTTATTTACTAATGGATGTGCATGGGGCACTGCACAACTTCTCAAACCTTGGAACCATGTTGGACACCATCACTCATGTCCTGCGCCATGATGATTTTCACATGGTGTTTGCTTTTTATCACAGCAACCACACCAAGAAACGAACTTCACAAAGGTATGACATTGTTGGAAGGAATGCCTCATAATCTAATGTGGAAACTGGACTGCTAGAGCCAGCAGTTTGCTGAGCACCCGACAGATGGCGCTGTGCTTCCCTCAAAACTTAAAATATCCCCGCAGTGTCTTAGTGGATCTGTTAGTGTGCCCTGATGCCTCAGTGCACTGTTTGGGAGCTGTCACCTTAGTATTATTCATGGTTATCCCCAGGGAGTGGAATTTTCTGTAATTTTTACTTCTTCCTTTATATTGATACTTTCCCCCCATCTCTTTAATAATGAGCACATAATGCTTTAAAAGAGATCAGAACCAGGTAGAGGTGATGGACATGCAACCTCATGAATGTATTAAATGTTGCTAATGGTAAATGTTATGTCCTGTGCATTTCAACACACACACACACAAAATTTCCTAAAAAAAATTAGAGGTCAGAGGAAAAAATAAGATTTGTATTTTTAAAAATCTCAAACCCCTCAGAAAAGTTGGATGAGATGACAGAAGGGAAGACTCTAAGCTGGGAAGCTGTAAGGCATCCATCACCCCCAACCTGCTGCCAACTTCCCAGGGAAACATCCCCACAGAGTTTCCACCACACTCACAGTTCACGTTTCCCTGGAAGGAAAACCATTCACTATTCCACTGACTGGCCTCCGTGCTGGCAGAGAGGAGAACAGGCTCCCAGGAAAACAGGGAATCCCCCCAGAAGATAACGCTGTCAGGAAGACTTCCCTGGGGGTAAGTGGCCAGCAGAGGCAGCGGCAGAACTGCGGTTGGTTTTAAATTTCCTACTTGACAGAGCTTGCAGTGACTCTCAAACATAACGTCTCTCCTATTGATGCTGTACCTGTCCTTTCAGCCACATGGCTTGGATCACCTGCTGCTCCAGCTGCCCAAGTCAATGCAGAGAAAGAAAGATGGGGGGAGTTTCCTGGCGGTCCAGTGGTTAAGACTCCGTGCTTCCACTGCAGGGGGCACAGGAGCATGGGTTCGATCCCTGGTTGGGGAACTAAGATCCTGCATGCTGCATGGCATGGCCAAAAACCAGAAACCAGAAAGATGGGGGGCTGTGCTTCTGCCTGTGGTCGTTTGTGTGCACACCCGCCCCTCTGAGAACATCAGGCGACTGAGCCGCGCACGACTTCCTTTGTTGGACTTCCAAGGGTAGCATCTTGTGCTAACCTGTTTTATGCATGAGGAAATGGAGGCTCAGAGGGCCTCTGGGAGCGCTCAGAGGTGGTCATGGACTGAACTGCTATTGCTGGAGGTTCAGATGGAGACACAGTAAAGGAGAATGCCAAGAAAGAGATTATAATCTCAGCACCAGGCCACCTCTTCTTGCATCTGCCTCCTTTCCAGTCTGGGACAGTCCCCTCCATCTTTCATCTCTCTCTCTTCCTCTTCTTATAAAGGCCACCTATCCTATCGGATTAGGGCCCCATCCATATGACCTTAACCGTTTAACCTTAATTACCCTCTAAAAGCCCCATCTCCAACTACAGTCACATTAGGGGTTAGGACTTCATCATGAATTTGGGGGGACACAATTCAATCCATAGAACAATGAAAATTAAAATGATATTTTTAATACATGACACATGCAAGATTACATATCCCTTCTTGGTATGTAAGTATGGACCTAGAGCTACGATTAAAAATAATTAGATAAATAGGAGAAGGTACTAAAACTAAAACATAATCTCTAGGCATTGTGGAGTTTAAATTTATTTGGGAAAACAATATAAAAATCTGTAAGTTTGAAGAACGAAAGATTAAAGGACAATTTCAGATATAGATTTCCCCCACTATCCGAGAGTAGAGCTTTCCTGTGAAACCTTTTGTAAGCGGAAATGGTGTAAAGCAAAGAAGCAACTCCCTTAAAATACATCTTGCCTAAGATGTACAAAACAAATCAAGATAAAGCACAGATGCTCACAGACAGTTCAAATCTCTGGCGACTTGATGCAGAGATGCTGAGTGTGGTTCCCGGGTAAGGAGCTTGGCAGGGCCACTCTCGCTGCTCTGGGTGCACACTGCCTCTGTCACGGCTCACTGCAAACCAAATGCTGAACACTTTTTCACTTTTCGCTTTTTTTGTTTTTTTTGTAAAAGGGAAAATCCTCTTCGGATTTCTTTCAGATAGTGAAACCAGGTACTAATGTAGGTCTTTCATAAAAGTGAAGTGGTGTGAAGCCAAGTTTTGAAAAGTGGGGGATACTTGTATATGTAGAATAAATGCCACAATGTACTCTAGCTTAAGGGTGAAGTAACAGTAGCTTTCATAGTATGATAAAGTATAAGCTATTGCATATCTCCCCATCTAGTCACTCTCCCCTATTACATTGGGAGCTGATAGAGAATGCTAGGAATATATGTGATCATCTGCTTTTGCCTGAATACAGACTACCTGGTGATTAATCTCACGCTGATGCCTCATTTATATATGTATTTAAAGAGTTATACCTAAGTTATAATGACTTTTTATTTTGAAATAATTTTTAGACTTAAGAGGAGTTGCAAAGATAGTACAGAGAATTTCCTGTGCCCTTTCTCCAGCTTCCCCTAATGTTAATAGCTTACATAGCCATGGTACAGTTATTAAGACATTAACATCAGTACAATACTATTCACTAAACCATAGACATTATTTGGTTTTCTCAGTTTTCCACTGATGTCTTTTTTCTGTTTCAAGATTCAGTCAATGATAACACATTGTATTTAATTACCATGTCTCCTTAGACTCTAATCTGTGACAGTTCTACAGTCTTTCCTTGTCCTTTATGGTGTTGATACGTTTGAGGAATACTAGTCAGGCATATTGTAAAGTGTCCCTTATTTATATCACTATGGCTTCATGGGGATTTGTTTTGTTGCTAAAACTGTTGTAGCTTTGGCCATTGGAAGTTCTTTCAGTTTGACTCCTCTGACTTTTGACTTTTTTAAAAGCACTTTCTTACTTCCTGGCACCACAAGATGCTTTAGGTTCATTTTGCATTTTTCCTGCCCCAGGCGTAGAGTCAGGCATTTCATCAAGGAGCCTGGTTCCTTTTATTGGAGAATGGTATTTAGAAACCAAGATCTAGGCATAAAGTATGCTTATTACTACTGAGTGTCAGTGCTTCTAGATTCTCTTAGTGGACAGAGCTAGGAAGTGTATGCATGTATACTAATCCATTGTATTCACACATCTATCTACATCTATATATCTTTGCATCCATCCATCTATATTATAATAAATGTGCATTTATACCAATATCTCAGATTCCAACCCAGCACAACAGGGTCCATACCCTGAGTTTTGAATCTGGACAATTATACATACTTTTTTTGTTTCCAAAATTTCAATCTGTTCATTTGCAGATGTGTCACCAATTTTAAGGGTACCAGTTTTGAGTTTTTACACATGTATATACACCCATGTAACTACCTCCACAATCAAGATAGAGAACATTTCTATCGCCCCAGAAGGTTCCGTTATGGCTTTTTCCCATAAACCCCCATCCCAGCCCCAGACAACCGCCGATCTGTCTTCTATCACTGTAGATTAGTCTTTTCTAGAGTTTCATAAAAATTGGAATTGTACAGTATATATTCTTTTGTATCTGGCTTCTTTGGCTCACTGTATTAGTTTCCTAGGGCTGCCATAACAAAGCACTACAAACTGGGTTTCTTCAAACAACAGAAATTTATTCTCTCACAGTTCAGGAGGACAGAAGTCTGAAATTACGGTGCTGCCAGGGTTGGTTCCTTCTGGAGGCTCTAAGGGAGAATCTGTTCCATGCCTCTTGTCTGGTCACTGGTGGTTGCCGGCAGTCCTTGGGATTCCTTGGTTTGTGGCAGCATGACTCTAATTGCTTCCTCCTTCTTCACGTAGCATTCTTCCTTGTGCCTCCATGTTTTTCTGTGTCTCTTTTCTTCTTATAAGGACATCATCTTAATTTGATTACATCTGCAAAGACCCTATTTCCAAATAAGGTCACGTTCACAGGTACAAGGGGTTAGGACGTCTATGTATCCTATTGGAGGAACAATCCAACCCACAACTCTCAGCATGACGATAGGAAATTCATCCATGCTGCAGCGTGTATAAGTATTTGCTCCTTTTTTTTTTTTTGGCCATGCCACGCAGGATGTGGGATCTTAGTTCCCCAACCAGGGATGGAACCTGCACCCCCTGCAGTGGAAGCACAAAATCGTAACCACTGGGCCGCCAGGGAAGTCCCTGTTTGCTCCTCTTAATTGATGAATAGTATCCCATAGTATGGATATACCACAATTTGTTTATCCATTCTCTTGCTGTGGACACATGAGTTGTTTCCAGTTTGGGGCTGTTATGAAATAAAGCCTTCCATAACATTCATGTGCAGATCATGAGAGCTCCTGTCACTTCGCATCCTCATTAGTGCTTGGTATTGTCAAGCTTTTAATTCTAACCATTTGAGCAAATCTGTAGTGGTAACTCAACTTGTGGTTTTCATTTGCATTTCTCTGATGACAAATGAAGTTAAACAGCTTTTCATGTACATGTTGACCATTGCATATTTTCTTTGGTGAAATGTTCGCTTGACTTTTTTACACATATTTTATGGGGTTGCTTATCTTATGAGTTTAGATAGTTCTTTATATATTCTGGACGTGAATCCTTTGTCAGGTATAATATATATTGTAACTATTTTCTCCCAGTCTATGGCTTGACTTTTCATTTTCTTAATGGGGTCCTTCCAAGAGTAGAAATTTTCAATGTTAATTAAGTTCAATTTATGAATTTTTTTCTTTTATGGTTCATGATTTTTGTGTCGTACCTCAAAGTCACAATTCTTCTAGAAGTTTTAGTTTTTATGTTTAGGTCTTTGCCCATTTTGAGTATTTTTGTATATGGAGTTTGAGAGGTTTTTTTGTTTTTGGTTTTTTTTGTTTGTTTGTTTCCATATAGCTATCCAATTGTTCTAGAACCATTTGTTGAAAAGACTAGTCTTTCTGCATTAAAATACCTTGTATCTTTGTCAAATCAAAGACATACTTACTACCTTATATGTGTCGATTTACTTCTGGAATTTCTAATATGTCTATCCTTATGCCAATATTACATGTTTTGATTACTATAGTTTAATAATAAGTCTTGAAATCAGGTAGTATAAGTTTCTAACTTTGCTCTTCCTTTCAATATAGTTTTGTCTATTCTAGGTTCTTTGCATTTCCGTATAAATTTTAGAATCAGCTTGTTAATTTCTACCCCTAAGAAAAGCCTTTTGGGATTTTTATTAGATTTGCATTAAATCTGTAGATCATCAGTTGGGGGGTAATTGACATATGTTCAGTATTGACCTATGAGCACGATATAGTCAACATTTGGCAGTTTTCAGTGTACAGATCTTACACATACTTCACTAAATTTATTTCCAAGTATTTTGGGGTACTATTGTAAATGGTATTTTCCACTTCAATTTCTAGCTATTCATTGTTAGTATATGGAAATATAATTGATTTTAATATATTAACTTTGTATCCTGCAACCTTGCTCACTTCACTTATCATTCTGGTAACTTCTTTGTAGGTAACTTAAGATTTTCTATGTACACAATTGTGTTGCCTAAAAATAAAGAGAGTTGTACTTTTTTTCCAGCCTGGATGCTTTTATGTCTTCTTAACTTATTGCAGTGGCTAGGACCTCCAGTAAAATCTTGAATAGAGATAACGATAGGCGACATCTTTTTCAATAAAAGATGCTAAAACAATTGGGTAGCTGTGTGAAAAACAAACAAACAACTCTAGTGACTCCTGTGCAGGCTCTGGGAATTTTTCATCATACAGCTCCCTGGTAATTGTTCTGTTCCCAGATGTTGTTCTTTGCTCAGCCTTGGGTATTTACTCTGTGCTGCACAGGTTGAAATCCAGCCAAAGATTTAAGGGGACCATGCAGATTTTAGAAGCCCTTTCTCTTCATAACTCTCTTTTCTCTGGTATTCTGTCCTGCAAATTCTAGGCACCTTGGCCTCTCCAAACTCCAAATTCTATCTCTTCAACTCATTGAGGCTACTGAACTGTGCTTGGGTTCACCCACCCTGCTCTGCATTCCAGAAATTCCCTCCAGGCAGAAGATTGGAGTTCGGTTTGATCTCATTTGTTTCTCACCTCTCAGTATTTTTTTTTTTAATTTTATTGTATTTATTTTTTTATACAGCAGGTTCTTATTAGTTATCTATTTTATACATATTGGTGTATACATGTCAATCCCAATCTCCCAATTCGTCCCACCACCACCACCCACCCCGCCACTTTCCCCCCTTTCGCCTCTCAGTCTTGAGTTGCATATTGTCCAGTGTCTGAAAGCAGTTGTTTAATTGTCTATATTTGAGAATTCTAACATTTGTAGTCGTTAGGAATGTAAATCTGTGGTGACTCATATCCTTGTGCATTTGGTAATTTTTTATTGTGAGTTCACAGTTTGTTAATCTTTGGGCATCAGGCCCAAAGGTCTCTGTTGGGAACACCTTTCTCCAGAGAGGATTTGTACTTGTCTGGAACCCAGACCCTTTCAAGGTCTGGTACTGACCTGGTAGACCCTTTCAAGAATCCCAGACTGAATTTAGGAGTACCAATTTCAGCTCCCCCCAGCCTGCAGGTGGCTCCCTTTGGTGTTGCCAATAAATGTATTTACCCTCAGGTCTATATCACCTTTGGGTTTCAGCTTCTTGTGACTGTTTTTTCCTCCTTTGAATATTTCCCTATCATCTGCAAGCTCAGAAATGTGTTCAAAAATGTGTGTTATAATTTATCCAGGATTGAGTTCTTTAGCAAGAAGGCCTTTCCAAGTGTCTAGTTTGCCATAATGTTGGAATCAGAAGTCCTGGTCATTCATTCTCCATTCGTCTTTTCATCTATCCACCCACTGATCTTTTCTGTATTCCTTACTCATTCTCTATTGACCACCATACTGTTCCCAGCCCCCGGCAAGATGCTTCAGAGAGAACAAGAGAAGGTCCTTCCCTTTCAGGAGTGACGTAGTTGAGAAGACATCTCTAACTCATTGACCCTCTTTAAAAATGTCTCTTCTTCACCTGCCAGCCCTTCCTTCTGGCATGGCCATGCTTGACCGTGGCTTCACAGGACCCAGTTTTGAGTGGCTCCCAGGGAGGGGAAGGCTCCTTTTTGGCTTTGCCCATGACCTGGACTTCAGTGGGCCCAGGGCCACTCTGGACCTTGGGCCTCTGTCTCCCCCTTTAGCCCACCCCTGCTCCTCTACATGGTCACGGATCTACCTGCAGCCTCAGCTCCAGTCCAGGCTTCCTTTCCTGAAACTCCAGAAGCTCATGAGGCTGTGGGGAAAGGAGACAGAGGCAGGGGTGGGTAGAATTGGGGTGGGGACACATCAGGGGTGTTTAGGTCTTGAGAACAGAATCAGCAGGTGCAGCCCTGGTCAGAACAGGCCTGGCAACATATGTGCACAGTCCCTGGAACAAGCCTCGCTTGTTAAAAGAGAAAAACAAAACAGCCCATCTTTTTCTGTGTAGACTTAATGCATCTTTGAGGCTTGTGGCTCCTCAAGGGCCCACTCGGCTGCTGCTGTTCGTGTGTTTGATCAGGCTGGCTGCCAGCCCTTGACCTGTCTCCTGGCACCCCCCCCCCCCCGGCCCTGCATCCCAATGTCTGAAGCAGTAAATCACCCACACGCTCTCTCTGAGGGGGACGAGGTCTCAGGACCTCCCGGGGCTGAGCAGAAAGAGGGCACTCCACACAAACATGCCCCTTCCCACCACAGATGAGCCGCCTCTGTAGCTGAAAAGGATTTGGGGGGGAGGTGGGGCAGTCGGGGTGCTTCTGGGCGTGGTAAAGGGGTGAGAGAATGTGAAGTCTGCTCTGCTCAGCGGTCTCAGGAATAAGGCAAGAGCAAAGGCCTGTATTTCCTGTAAGTCCAAGTTTGCCCAACTTGAATGTGTCTGCGAATGACCTGGAGGTCTTGCTCAGGGCAGATTCTGATCAGGAGGGCTACGGTGGGGACTGAGGGCTGCAAGTCTAATATGCTTCCAGGGTTTGCCCACACTGCTGGTCCACGGGTCACGGGTGGGGAGGCTAAGGGTTTTGCTGGCCTTAAAGGGTCACTGTGTTGGAGGCTAGGTGGAGCTGCTCCCTGGAATCACCTGGAGAGCTTCAAAAGGCACTTGGCCCTACCCTGTCATTGAATCAGCATCTCTGTGCAGTGGCTGGGGCCCTCACGTGCTTTCTTCTTTACTGCTCCCCCAGGAGGTTTGAATGTGCAGTCAGGACTGAGAACCACTGGGCTGGATTATGGAAACTTGTCCCCCACCTTCAAATTCTGGGCCATGACCAAATAACTTGCACTCAAGGAGGAATGGCTGGAAAACGGTTTAACATCATACTCTTCCCAGGAGCGTCTGCCTTTTCACCAAGGGTCTGTTTGGCCACAGAGGAATGACAATGGCAGAACTCCGGGGAAGAATAAATGACCGGGTCATACCTTGTCCAAATAGCGATGCCTGTGATCTTGTTCCAGTGATTTCATGCCTTGGGCCTCGTGTCTTGGCCCTGAGCAGCAGAACTCCTGTTTTGGTCTGTCTGTTCAGCCCAGAATTCCCAGAGGTCCTGCAGCTTTCCACGGTTCAGGGGCGTTCTCTTCCCCCCATCTCATCTGAGTGAAAGAGGCAGCTGGGGGTCCCCTCCGCACAGAAGGCCGTGCTCCCCTCTGGTGACCCCATGCCACGGCTGAGGACAGTGGGAATGAGGTGCTAACGCCCCCGGTCTTGAGTAGATCCCCCCAAGGCCCACACATCTGGTTTCCATTTCCCTCTGCTGCAGGCCCAGCTGAGCAGAGCCTTTCTCTTTGGATCTCTTGGAAGATCAGCTCCGAAGGCCAGGTTCAGGCCACCCTCTATCCTCAATCCCCTGGGAATCCTTCCTCAGAGAGAGACCCTCTGCTCTCTCTTCCCCACGACCTCCTGGAAACACGTAGGCCCGTGCTAGAGGGGAGGGCAAAACAATGGATTTGGCATGTGTTTCGTTTCCTTGGAGAATTAGGGAAGTGAGAAAGTTTGGGACCATTTAAAAAGAAAGGGGAGGGCACATGAGCATCAGGGGAAGTGAGAGTGTCTGCTCCACCTGAGTTGTGAGGACCGCCCACGAGGTCATCCAGGGCAAGCGTTCAGAATGCTCAAGTCTCACCCCCATCCTCACGGTCACTGTCAGGCTGCTGAGAGGGGAGCTCAGCCACGCCTCCAGGGTCCTCTTACTCTCACCCTGGCCCTTGGGCACAGAGAGAGAGCAAGGACCCTATGGAGTGGGGATGGGGCTCTTGGGATCAGGTTCTACTTTAAAGGATGTCAGGGTCATAAGGACAACAAACTTGTAGCGCTTGCTGACCAGAGGATCACCACTACACGCGTATATAATGTCCCCACGTCGTGGGGTCAGCGCACTGTGGTGGCCAGGAGCCTGGCCCTGCATTCACCTTAGGTGGGTCGTGGAACCCCTTTGAGCTGGTTTCTTCTTCTGCAAAGTAGGGGCAATGAAGTAAAAATTGGATTGGGCAAACACAAGCAAAGCATCCAGCCTAGTATACAGCAAACAGTTAATAAATGGTGGCAAACATCTGTTATCCATCCCTCCATCCTTCCATCCATGCATGCATATATATATCCATTCATGCATCTATCTATCTATCTATCTATCTATCTATCTATCTATCTATCTATCTATCTATCTAATCTATATGATGGAAGGGTCCAGTGGGTCTCAGACCTGGGGAGCTTATTAGCTGTGCTGATCCTGGACCCTCTAGGGAGAGCCTAATTCATAGGTCTATGGTGGGGCCCAGGAAACTGCATGTTAAACAAGCTTTCTGGGTGATACTGATGTAGGTGGTCCTCAGACCGCTCTCAGGAAACACTGGCCTAGGACCTCAACCCATTTTACCAAGGAGGAAACAGAGGCAGAGAGGGGGACTGCCAATGGTGTGAGTTGGTGATCCAAGCAGGACTCGCCCTCCCCCACTGCCTCTGTGAGTGTTGTGTGTGTGGGAGGGGTGAGTGTGACCAGAGGCCCCAGGGGGCAGCTGGCAGCCCACCATGCTGCCCTCTTTCCTGCACCCCTCCCCTGCCCACCAACACTGCCCCAACTCCCACACTGAGCCTGTCGAGGAGCAGGGATTTATTCCTTTGGGCCAGCTTTCCACCCTTTATTTCCTGTGTTATTTATGTCCCTTGCCTTTTATCTCCTGCCTGGCCGGCCCGCAAGGCCCATTATGTTGCTTTGGATGCAGCCACATCAATCTCCAGCCCCGGGGGTTCGAGCCCCCCAGCCCATCCTCATCATTTATTTCCCGGGTCTGCTTGAGGCCCGGCCGGCAGCTGTCCCGGTGCGCGGATGGCCCCGCTGGCGTTGTCCTCAGAGAGGACCATTGTGAAGGGGCTTTGGGCCTGTTGGGTCAGAGGAGCCACAGGAGGCTCGTCTGGGGCTGGGGAGTGAGGTGACCTTTCAGGAATTAACACCGTAGTGGGGTGCAGCGGGCTGGCTGTCAGGACTTTCTGTCCTAGCCTAGACACGGCCCGACGGCCCCCCTTAGGTGAGGAGCAGCCCCTCTCCAGGCTTCGCTGACTCCATCTGTACCGCTGGGGTCAGCGCTGGCCGGGACGATCCAGATACCGGCTTTCAGGGCTCCCAGATGTGTGACAGCACTTTCCAGACTGTGTTTTATAAATTAGCAAATGTTCATGGAAAACGTGGAGGGGGGGCGGTGCGCGCAGTTCCATAATCCGTTTGGGAAGTTCTGGCTTGGACAGAGGTGTAGAGAGTGGAATGGTGACCTCAAAAATATACGTCCACATCATAATCCCCAGAAACTTGAACGTGACCTTATTTGGAGAAAAGGTTTTTGCAGACGTAATTAAGCTGAGGATCTCGAGATGAAGTCATCTTGGTTTTAGTGAAGGCCCTAAGTCCAGTGACATGTGAAAGGCAGAGGGAGATTTGAGACTCAGGCACACACGTCCTGAAGCAGGGTGCCATCCTTGAGCACATGGGTCTGCTCAGCTGGGGCAAAGGCGACAGGGTGGGACTGGACCTGGAACCTCTCCCACGGCCAGCTGGGGAGGCGGGCAGTGTGCACACGAGTCTGAACTGGGGTACAGATTATACACCTAGTCTCCGGCCTCGAGCGTCACCCCACACCTGGGTCTCCGTGCCGAGTGACAGTAGCTCCATTTATTGACCCTACTATGTGCCAGACATTCTGCTAAGCGCTCTCCAGTCTCATCCAATCTTCACTAAAGCTCCATGCAGTGCGGTTACTGTTACTCCGTCTAACACAGAGGAACAGACGCTCTAGGTGGCTGTGCTGCATGACTGCGCTGTGGATTGCAGCCTATCTGTCTGACAAAAGCCTGGATGTAACCAGCGATGACATCAACGTGTTTGACAGCCGGGGCTTTGGGGACTCTGACCCTTCAGTTAAGATGCCACCCAGGAGCCTGCCCAGTGCAAACCAGCTGAACGTCCACTTTACTTGTAACCAAAGCAAGTGTGTACTGGAATCATGCTGGGAAGACAGTAGGCACCAACAGATTTCAGCTATTCCTTTCCTCGTTATTATTTTCACTATTAATCACTATGGGGAGAGCAAGGCATTTGCATGCGCTTCCAGGTTTTCTAAGCTGTTATTTACAGGTTATTTTGCTGCTCAAGAATCTGCAAGGGTTCCCATTTGCCTACAGGAAGTACTCCACCTCCTCTGCTGGTCAAAGTTCTCTAGAACTGGCTCCAAGCTACCTCTCCAGGTGGATTTTCCTCCTCATCTCCAAGAAGGCCCTCCTCCACCAGGCTGCTTCCTCACTGTGCCCGGGACAAGCCACGCGCCTCCCCCCGTGGGCCTTTGCTGAGCCATTCACCCACCTCAAATGCCTCCTCCTCCTCCTCCTCTCCACCAAACTGTCCTTCAAGGCTGCTGAAATCCCACCTCCACCCAGAAGCCTTCAGAATACTCTGGCGCTCAGGGGGCACTTCACTTTTGAACATCCTACAACTATCCCTGTTCCGTTGGCCCTTTTTCACATGCCACGTGGCATCTGTTTTTGGCCTGCCTCCCTGCAACCCAGTCACAAAATCAACCTCTCAGTGTCAGGAAGCCATGGTTTTGCTTCTAAATCAGCACTCCCCAAACTTTAATGCATCCATGATTCACCTGGGGATCTTGTGAAAATGGGATCTGGATTCGTTGAGATGGGGTGCGGCCTGACCACCCCCCGGGTGATGCTGATGGTCTGGCCCTTGGACCACACTTGGAGCAGCGAGGACCAAGGCACCTGTCAGAGCCTCTAGCCCCTAGGCTCTCAACCCTGAGAGCTTACAACAAAATACTATGCCTGGGCCCCACCCTCAGAGTCTCTTTTTATTGGCTGTGGGTGGGCCAGGCACTGGTATTTTTATTTTTTAATTTTATTTATTTTTTTTTAAATTAATTTTTTATTGGAGTATAGTTGATTTACAATGTTGTGTTAGTTTCAGGTGTACAGCAAAGTGAATCAGTTATACATAGGCATATATCCACTCTTTTTTAGATTCTATTCCCATATAGGCCATTACAGAGTATTGAGTAGAGCTCCCTGTGCTATACAGTAGGTTCTTACTAGTTATCTATTTTATACAGAGTAGTGTGTATATGTCAATCCCAATCTCCCAATTTATCCCACCTGCCCCCCTTTCCCCGTTGGTAACCATAAGTTTGTTTTCTACATCTGTGATTCTATTTCTGTATTGTAAATAGGTTCATTTGTACCATTTTTTTTAGATTCCACGTATAAGTGATATCATATGCGGGCACTGGTATTTTTAAAAAGCTCTTCAGGTGATTCTGATGGGCAGCCAGGGCTGAGAGTCACTGGGCCAGCACCATGTTCGAGGATGCCTAGACAAGAGCCTCAAGGGAGAGCACCCACGCCGGACAGCCCAGCCCAAAGGCATCTCTGAACCTGAAGGACTGGCTGCTGGGAGGGGATCCCAAGGAGCCGTTTGTCAGGAGCTCTCTCCTCCTTCTGGGCAGCCCAGCTGCATCAGTTCGTGCCAAAGGACTCCCGCCCTGGCACCCAGGAAACAGGCTACTGTGTGGAGTTAGAAGGCATGGGGTGCCCTCTGCTGGGAGGTTTGAGCTATTTCTCCCCGGGGACTCCCAGGGTGAAGAGGAGACCCAAGATGGGAGGGTGCAGTGGGAAGGGGTGCTGAGACCCGCTTCCTCTAACCCCTCGAATCGGGGGAAGATCAAGGCAGGCCAGGCTGCTCTGTGTCCCTTCTCTGTCTCCCGATTCCAGGGTGGGAAATACTTGGTCACACAGAGAAATCACGCCAAGGCTCTTCCACCTTTTCGTTCTTACCATCATAATCATCATCATCATCAGGTGACATGCAGTGGCTCATATTTAGAGGTAAGAGGACTGAAAACGTTGATTTTTGCTCTGTGTCCCCAAGAGGGGCTCGGCTCTGAGCACCCACAGCTCCTTGTCTGGACTCCTCTGTGGTTTATAACACACAGAGGACAGTGTGGGGTCAGCGTCAGGATCAGCAGTGATGGGAGTTAGAATTCAGTATGGAGCCAGGGGTCAGCCTATGGCTGGGGTCCGGGGTCATCCTGGCAGAGTAGGGGTCAGCCTGTGTCCAGAGTTGAGGCTTAGTAACCAGGGAGGCACTGGCGGCCAGGTCCATCTCATTATAGGCTATGGCCACACGTCTGCCTGTGGTGAAGGAGCCCTGTGTCTGGGAGACCCAGGCAGGAGAGGCAGACAGTGAAAGTGGAGCTGCCCAGTTTCCCCCAGCTCTCCCAGGATGGCTGCTCCAGCTCTTCGCCATACTTAGGGACTGAGGGTCCAGGCATCAGTGCACAGTACATCAGAGGCCATCCCCCTGGGCATGATCCACGGAGGGCCCAACCCCTTGGCTCCATCTCAGGGCCCAGTGCCTCCTTGTAATCTCTACTGGCTTTGTCACAAACACGTGCTTGAGACCAGGCAAGGCTGGGCAATACTGAGGGAAAGGGGTCCATCCAGCATTATTTTGGGGTTGAGAATCAGCATGTGGACACATGTGGTAATCGATGCTGCTGTAGACCAGGGATGTGAAAGCTGGGGTCTGAGGGTGGGCTTCACAGGTCTCTGGAGATCCACAAACCCACCCGGAATCACGTCCACTTTCTGCATGTGGGACTTTCTGTGGTTTTCATTGGATTCTCAGAGGGCTATAATCCAAAAAGTAGTTAAGAATCCTTGCCTAGGCCTATCCTTAGCACTTTTTTTCCCCAAAAAAACCTATGTTAATTATAGCTTTATTGAGATATAACTGACAGACAATAAACTATACATTATGTATTTATAGTGTCCAATTTGATAAATTTCAACATGTGTATATACTGTGAAATGATCACCACAATCAAGATAATGAACATTTCCATCACCCTCAAAATAGATCTGCTATCTGTCACTATATGTAACATTCTAGAATTTTATATTAAGGGAATCATACAGTATGTACTTTTTGGGGGGTCCAATTTCTTTCACTCAACCTAATTATTTTGATATTCATCCATGTTATTGTGTGTATCAGTAGTTCATTACTTTTTATTACTGAGTAGTATTCCATTGTGTGGATGTACCACGGTTTGTATATCCATGCATCTGCTGATAGACGTTTGAGTTGTTTCTAGTTTTGGGCTATTACAAATGAAGCTGCTATGAACATTCATAACTACGTATTTGTGTGGACATATGCTTCCATTTCTCTTGGGTAAATACCTAGGAATGGAAAGAAACTGCCAAACTGTTTTTCAAAATGGTTGTACCATTTGCATTCCCACCGGCTGGGTATGAGTGTTACAGTTGCTCCACGTCCTGGACAACACTTGGTATGATTGGTCTTTTTAGGTAATTTTTAGCCATTCCAGTGGATGAGGTAGTAGTATCTCCTTATGTTTTTAATTTGCATTTCCCTAATGACCAGTGATGTTGAGCATTTTTTCACGTGCTTATCTGTCTTCCAGATCTTTGGTGAAGTGTCTGTTCAAATTTTTGCCCATTTAAAGAGTTGAGTTGTTTGTTGTCTTCTTACTGAGTTGTAAGAATTCTTTATATAGTTTAGATACAAAGTCTTCATTGGACAACTGTTGCAAATAGTTTTCCCAGTGTGTGACTTAGCTTTTCATTTTCATAACCATATCTTTTGAAGAGCAAACATTTAAGATTTCGTTGACACCCAATGTATTTATTTTTTTCTTTTATAGTTTGTGCTTTTACATTCTATTTGTGAAATCTTTGACAAACCCAAAGTCACTAAGATTTCTTCTATGTTTTCTTCTAGAAGCTCAGTAAGTTTATTTCTTACTTTTAGGTTTATGATCCTTTGAGTTAATTTTTGTGTATGGTGCAAGTTATGAATCCAAGTTTGTTTTTTAATATGGGTATCTAATTGCTCCAGCATTGTGTGTTGAAGAGATTATACTTTACTCACTGCCTGGCACCTCTGTCAGAATTCATTTGACCATATTTGGACTATTATTTTCATTGATCTTTTACACCACTATCATACTGCATTGATTACGATAGCTTTATAATACATCATAAAACCAGAGTAAGTCTTTCAACTTTGTTCTTTCTCAAAGTTATTTGACTGTTCTAGATCCTTTGTAGTTCAGTAAAATTTTAGAATCAGTTTGTCAGTTTCTCCAAAAAGCTTGCTGGGATTTTAATTGGGATTCCACTGAATTTATAAATCAGTTTAGCAGAAAATCAACATCCTTACAATATTGAATCTTCCAATCCATAGCATATCTTTCTATTTATTTAGTTCTTTTGGTTAATTTTTCTTAGCAATGCTTTGTAGTTTTCAGTGTACAGGTCCTACACATCTTTTGTCAGATTTATCTCTAAGTATTTCATACTTTTTCATGCTCTTGTAAATGGCAATGTTTAAAATTTCAATTTCTTTCTTTCTTTTTTTTTTTTTTAGATTTTTTTGATGTGGACCATTTTTAAATTCTTCAGTGAATTTGTTAAAATATTGCTTCTGTTTTATGTTTTGGTTTTTTGGCCACAAGGCATGTGGGATCTTAGCTCCCCGACCAGGGATTGAACCCACACACCCTGCATTGGAAGGTGAAGTCTTAACCACTGGACCACCAGGGAAGTCCCTGAATTTCAATTTCTGATTACTCATTGCTAGTATATAGAAATACACTTGCTTTTTGTATATTGATCGTATTTATTTATTTTTTAATTGAAGCATAGTTGATTTACAGTGTTGTGTTAGTTTCAGGTGTATAGCAAAATGATTCAGTTATACGTATACATATACATAAATGTATATATATATTCTTTTTCAGATTCTTTTCCCTTATAGGTTATTATAAAATATTGAGTATAGTTCCCTGTGTGTATTTGATCTTGAATTCTATAACCTTCTGATTCACTTTTAATTCTAGTAGCTTCTTTGTAGGTTTTATAGGATTTTCTGTGTAAGTGATCATGTTATCTGCAAATAAAGACAGTTTTGCTTCTTCCTTTCCAATCTAGATGCTGTTTATTTATTTTTCTTGCTTGATTGCACTGGCTTCAACTCCAGTACCATGTTAAATAGGAATGGTAAGAGTGGGCTTCCTTGCCTTCTTTCCAATCATAGCAGGGAGGTATTCAGTCTTTCACTCATCCTTGGCTTTTATTTGCCCTGGTAAGTTTTGGATAAGCTCAAAGGGGTAGCATTTTAGGACTTGTTGGAGGACCCTGGAATTAGCCTTGGGTGGTGTGCTTTTCTTTCCCCTGTTTTGGTCCATGCTTCATGGAGACTGCAAGTGCCTTGAGGGCAGAGATGGTATATTTGATTCTGGTTCCTCATACTGTTCCTAACATGGCTGGTCAGCTTGACAAATTCAGCTGCCAATCAAGTCACTGAATCTTGCAGAATCTTGCAGAAAGGGCCTGTATGTGTCCCTCTCTGTCCCATCCCCTTTGCTTTCCTCCTAACCCAAAGGCAGTCATACTTCCCTCCTTCCCTTCTCTTCCCCTCCAGAAACGTGAATGGAAGGAGACATGAAAGCAAAGGGCTCAGGTTTTGCCAGCATCAGGTTACTTTCACACAGCGTCCTCATTCAAAAATAAACCTGTGGAGAGGAGGGGAGGAGGGTGACAGAGACAGGAGGGGGCTGTTAGCATAGCTCTGCTTCCAGGCAGTATTTTTAGGGCTGGCATTTAGGCTTGGCCTGGGGACAAGCGGCTGGAAAATGCAAGGCATTTCCTCTTCCTGTCAGCTGAGACACTGTGTGTGTGTGTGAGTGTGTGTATAAGGCCCCTGCCACCTTCCCACTTAGCACCTCCAAGTAACAAACAAAATAGACTTCCTCCACCAGCCTGTTCCCTGCTCCGCTCTTGGTCCCGCTGACCACCAGCCTTTCCAGTCCTGTCTCATCTTGGGACACTCTTGAAGTTCCTCCCCAGACCATAGCACATGCTGATTCCTGCAGGGAGAGGAGCACCTTGCTCCCTTGGGGGTGGGCTTTGCACTCCCTGAGGTCCTGGGTGGGATGTTTTAGGACGACTCAGTGGTGACATAACAGATTCATTTGTTCACTTATTTATTCATTACTAGCTGTGTGCTGTGTGTGAGTTACTTAACTGCTCTGTGCCTCGGTTTCCCCATTTGTAAAATGGGGGTAATAACAGAACCTGCTTAATAAGGGTGTTGAGAGGATTCAATGCACTGATATTTATAAAGTGCCTAAAGCAGCTCCCGGCAGGTAGTAAGGGCTTGGTAAAGGGTAGCTGTTATTATTTGAATGTCTATTGCATTTCAGCCTTGAGCTTGGGAGGGGGCAGGGGCTGCAGTGGTGTACTAGGCAGATACAGGCTCTGACCTTTTGTAGCTTATTCAGTTGGAGATTTGGTTGCTGCCCTAGAGAATTTTAAATTCTCAGCCTCAGCTTTAGACCAGGGCCCTGCTTTCTCTCCATGGAGTGAAAGGTCTCCTTTATCCACCACAAGGTCATGAAATATATAACCAGAGATGTAATGGTATTGATGTTATTGGCATTTTGTGGAATTCTGGGTGGCTTTGTTCCTTCTTTGCTTTGTAAAGTTATTTCACTTTTCATGGTCTCATTTTCCTTATTTTTAAAATGAAAGGGAGAACAGTTAAAGTGGATGATCACCCAGGTCTGTTCCAATGCTTTTTTCCATAAACTGAATCATCTCTTTGTCTCTCCCTTGCTATCATCTTCCTCTCCCCATTCAGCTATCAGGGCTGCCCCCTCAGGTGCACAGGTTGCGTACTGCACAAACCCTGGGAGTGCTGTTTCCCAAGACTTCACCGTGGATGGCATTCCCTGGAGTTGTGCAGTGCACAACCTGTTCAGCTGTATAACCTAGCCTGCTTATGATCCACCTAAGCTCCATCTCCTGAGTTTATGCAAAGCAGGAAAAAAAAGTATAACATCAACCAGCTCAAACAAGAATGAAAAAACAAAATAACACTTATCTGATTTTCCCCCTTTTGTCATTTCCTAAGCTTGGAAGGTTGTTCTACTGTTGGTTTCTTTTGCCTGAGACTTAATTCAACAAGGGCTTGTTGACATTCCCAGTCATTCATTTAACAAATAATTATTAAACACTTACAATGGGCTAGGCACCATGGGACGTGCGGGGATACAGCTGAGCCAAGGTCCTTGCTCTCACGGAGCGTGCATTAGAGTTCGAGGAGACAGATAAGAAGACAGGCAGAGAGAGAGGCAAGACAGTGTCCAAGAGGGTTAGGGTAGACAATTACAGAGACCCCTGGGCGTGGGGAGGTGAGAGGGCTGCTGTAGACTGTGGTGAGGGAAGGCATCTCTAGGGAGGTGACATTTGAGTTGAATGACATAGGTGTCCTCACACTGGGCGGGCCAGGAAGGGGTGAGCCACCTCCCACTCTTGGCCTCCCTTCATCACTCCTTGCCCTTTCCCTAGTCCATTGCTCTGCTTCCCTTCACCTGAGAGAAAAATCCCCAGTGGGCTTCCATCTGGAGAACGGAGGTGGAGGCTCATAAATCTCCATTCAGACTGAAGTGGTAGACCCAAGCAGAGGAAGGAGTCCTTCAGGTCTTTCTGTGAGTGGTTGTTTGGGGGTGGGTCTCCCCTCCAAGCCAGCTGTTACATGGATATGCGAGGGTCACCTTGAAGAGAGGTCGCAAGTGCCTGCTCGGCTTACTCGAAGGCTGCCCTGGCTGGGAAGATGGGAAAACCAGGATCACTAGGTTGGGCTGGTGAAGAAGAAGAACAGAATTGTCTCTACTCCCTAGAAGAACAGTGTATGTGTAGGAGCACAGCTGCTGGAGCAATACAGCCATGGGTTCAAATCCCGTCTCAGCCTCTTGCTGGCTGGGTGACTTGGGGAAGGTACTTGACCTCTCTGTGTCTCAGTTACCTCGTTTCTTATAAGGGGCAAGAAGTAATCGTATCTACCCCCGAGGGTGCTGCGAGGATCCAGTGAGTTTGTACACAGAGCTCTTAGAGCAGTGTTTGGAATGCAAGAGCACGTGTGTTCAGCCTGATCTCATTTTTCAAGAGGATTATCTATGCACTGGTGAGTTTTCTTCTATGTGTCAGAGACCTCTGTTCCAAATCTACAAACGCAGTCTTGGTTCACTCATAAGAGGCTTGCTCTGGAGGAGACAGAACTATACACAGGTGAGGGGGGAATGTCTGAGTGTGTGTTTTTAATATATGGAAGGAGAATGGGAACAGCATGTATAGGGCAGTGTTTCCCTGGTTGTGTGCATCAGTGTTTTTAGCTTGAATATGTGGGTATCTACATTTGCATCTCTAAGAGGAAGTTCCTTATTGTGCTCTATTAGTGAAGATTTTTATCCATCCCTCTATCCGTCCATCCATCCACCCCCTTATCCATCCATCTACCCACCCACCCACCCATCCATCCATCCATCCCTCCATCCCTCCGTCCATCCAGCATTCTATAGCACATATTTTTGCTAGGTGTTATACGGATTTTTACCAAGGTAAACACCTTAGCCTGGGTTCCCCAGAAAACAGAGCCTGCAGCAAAGCTTGTGTGCTAATGCTTGATTGTGGGGTACAATCCCAGGAAGCAAGAGTGAGGGGAGGGAAGTAAAGCAGAGAGGAAGGAAAGCAAAACCAAGGTGATGTTTTACTGAGCTGGCCTCAGCTTCTCAGAAAACACAGCTGGTTACTCAGTCATGCAGACTGTCCCTGGAGAGGTCCTATGGAACCACTGTGTCTCAGAACAAGCTTCTGCGGGGGGATAAAGAACAGATGGTGTTTTGCTGGTCCTTCCCCATCCACCATGTAATTGACTGCTGTGTAATTCTGGACTGTATTGCCCGGCCCCTCCTGGCAGCTGCTGGGGAAGCCGGAGCTTGGTGAGTCCTATCGGGTTGAACCTGGGCGCGGTGGCTGCCATAGTTTCCTTTGCGGCCGGCTCGATGCCGGCTATTCACCCACCATCACCCCTCTGGGCGGCTGAGCTAATGAGAGTTAAGAAGGAAACAAACCGGGGAGAGCCAGAGCGTCACTGGTAAAGACCACTTTAGATAGGGCATCTGAGAAGGCCTCTGGGGCAATATTATTTGAGCTGAGGCCTGAAGGATTAGATGGAGCCCTAAGGAAAGCTGGAGGAAGGGCATTCACAGCGGTGGAATCAGCAATGCAGAGGGAGGCCCTCAGGTGCTCATGTGTTGGGGCAGCTGGAGCAGGTGCTGGGGGTGAGGCTGGAGAGCCCCAGGGGCCAGCGCCTGAGGATCTTCTGGGTGGGATGGAGTTTGAATTTTATTCCAAGAGCCATTTGAGGGTTTGAAGCAGGAGTGACCTTAGTCGAGGTGCAGTTTTCAAGGTCGGAATGGTCACCGCGTGAATAGATTGCGGTAGTTGAGTGCCGCCTTTGAAAGGCTATCTCAGTGTCCAGGCCCGGCTCTGCCACCAACAGGTATGGGACCCCAGGCTCGTCCTCCTGAACCTCCTGCCTCCACCCAGGCAAGAGGCCCTCTGGGGCCTGGTTGGAGGGGTGCAAGAGGCAGGACCCCCAATCTCGGGTGGGGAAAACGGCAGTGCTGGAAGCTTCTGTTCTATGTCTGTGGAGAGGGAAGGAGCGAAAGTGTTCAGCGAGAACAACAACAAACTCCACTGGCCCTAAAATGCAGAACAGAGAGGCTTTTAGCCTTTCTTTCCGTTGGTCTGCAGGGGGGGACCCAGCCGCTCACTTGGCGTGGTTTGGAGGCTCTGGCCAGGAGTCTGCCCCAGTGACGTCCTCGCTCGACTGCTGAAAGGAGTTCTTTTTTTTAAATTTATTTTATTTATTTATTTTTGGCTACATTGGGTCTTCGTTGCTGTGCGGGGCCTTTCTCTAGTTGCAGAGAGCGGGGGCTACCCTTCCTTGTGGTGTGTGGGCTTCTCATTGTGGTGGCTTCTCTTGTTGTGGAGCGTGGGCTCCAGGCACGCAGGCTTCAGTAGTTGTGGCACACGGGCTCAGCAGCTGCGGCTCACAGGCTCTAGAGCGCAGGCTCAGTAGTTGTGGCTCACGGGCTTAGTTGCTCCGCGGCATGTGGGATCTTCCCGGACCAGGGGCTCAAACCCGTGTCCTCTGCATTGGCAGGCAGATTCTTAACCACTGCGCCACCAGGGAAGCCCCTGAAAGGAGTTTTGAGTTAATCATCTGTGAGTTAAGAATTGTCCTCTGTGGAACTTTCTTCTTTTTTTAAACATTTTTTTTAAATTGTGCTAAAACAATTTACCACTTTAACGATTTTTAGGTGTGTGGTTCAGTGGCATTAATTACATTCACACTGTTGTGCAAGCTTCACCGCCATCCATCTGCAGGGATTTTTCCTCCCCCCAGACTGAAACCTTGTACTCATTAAACCGTAACCCCTTCTCCCCACTTCCTTCAGCCCCGGCAACCAGCATTCCAGTCTCTGTCTCTGTGAGGGGGACCAGTCTGGGCACTTCCTAGAGGAGGCGCTTGTGAGTAGAACCACACAGTACTTGTCCTTTCTGTGACTGGCTTACTTCACTCAGCATCATGTCCTCACGGCTCATCATGTGGTAGCATGGGTCAGAATTTTATTTCTTGTTAAGGCTGAATAATATTCCCTGTGTGTATATCCCACATTTTGTTTATCTGTCCCTCCATCCGCGAACACTTGAATTGCTTCCACCTTTTGGCAACTGTGATTTAATGCTGCTGTGAATGTAGGTGTAAAAATATCTGAGTTCCTGCTTTCAATTCTTTGGGTGTGTACCCAGAAGTGGGATTGTTGGATCATACAGTAATTCTATTTTTAATTTTTTCGGGAACTGCCATGCTATTTTCCACAGCAGTTGTACCAGATTATATTCTGTGGGTCTTTCTTTAGTAGGAGGTTGTGGTGTGAATGTCAGAGGTCCTCCAGATGAAAGGCCTACCACACACACCTAGTTTCCTTCCTTCCTCTCTACGGTGGCTTAGGGTTGTCACGATGCTCTGGTTTCCCACTGCCACACTGACTGTGAGGTGGGGTCATAATTCCTCTTCTATAGAAGAGGACGCTGAGCCTCTGATTCTATGGCAGGCAGCTGCTCCTCTTGCCTGCCCAGCCTCCATTCACCTCCTTCTGTTTTTTCCATTAAGAAGCCATCCTTACCCTACTCTCAGTGTGTGCTGATTCAGTGGGGGCCAACCCTGCCCCTTGGCTGCAGGGGCAAACAAGGATTCTACTTCCTCTGGACATGGTGATTAATTCAGCAGGACTTTCATGACCCAGACCTGGCAACCAGAGCCTGTGAGCATCTTTTGGAAATGTGCTAAGTGTTTGGAGAAGTAGAGTTTGCTTTCAGCTGGGGTTGATAAGCAGATAGGATGGAGCCTCCAGCTTCTGGTGTCCATTTCTACCATCTCTTAGGGTGATTGTAATGGAGCATGAAGTCAACCCAGAAACACAGAGCCAAGAGGTAGAAAGAGACAGGCTTCAGAAAATGTTATTCGAGCACCTGGATCTAACTATACCTGAAGCACTCATGTCTGCTCCTGGACTTTTCAATTACAGGAGCCAATGAATCTTCTTAGCTTAAGCAGTTGAGTCGAAATTCTCTCCTTTGCACCTGAAGGGAATCCCATTTAATTCAGAGAGTAAGAAACTTGCCCAACATCACTCAGCCAGGAAATGGTGGTGCTGGAAACTCAAATCCATAAAGGAATTCCTGGCTTAGATCTGGATACCAGCTCAGGGTCAGGAGTAACCATTGTCCAGCTCTCATTCAGAACTCTCGCTCAGCTCGATGTCAGGATGCAGCATCCTGGGACAGGAGCTCCAAGCTGGCTGAAGAATTGCAGGAACCAACAGAGCCACAAAGCACAGCCCTTGTGAACTAAACCCAAATGGGAGTTGGCAAATTACAGCCTGTGGGGCGAATCCATCCCAGCCCCTGTTTTTGTAAGGCCCACAAGCTAAGAATTCTTTTTACATTTTTAAATGGTTGGAAGAAAATAAGACTATTTTGTGATACGTGAAAATTACATATATTCAGATTTCATCGTCTGTAAATACTGTTTTATTGGCTCGTAATCACACTCGCTTACATGGTGTCTGTGGTTGCTTTGCACTACAATGCCAGAGTTGAGTAGTTGCAACAGAGACCATATAAAATATTTACTGTCTAGCTCTTTATAGAAAAAGTTTGCTGACTGCTGCCATATCCTGAGCTTCCCTCCTTAGCTTTCCACAAC
This sequence comes from Eschrichtius robustus, assembly GCF_028021215.1. Classification (NCBI taxonomy): domain Eukaryota; kingdom Metazoa; phylum Chordata; class Mammalia; order Artiodactyla; family Eschrichtiidae; genus Eschrichtius; species Eschrichtius robustus. The sequence continues at coordinate 74,998,409 of NC_090830.1, forward strand.
CCTCTGCCCAAGCTTTTCTTCGTGTCCTTTCCTGCTTCCTCTTCCTCCAGCTCTGCTCCTTAAAGAAGCAGGGCCCTCACAAAATCTGTGAATGCGTGGAAAGTGCTCAGCACAGGCCTGGCACATTGTTATTGTTCAGGAATGAAAAAGGCGCTGTTAAGTAACCTGATTCAGCAGTTAAGGACTTACGTGGTGGCTCTGTATTCTATATCCATTGCTTACTTCCTGTGTGACCTTGGGCAAGTTGCTTCACCTCTCTGGCCTCAGTGGCTCCCTGCAAAATAGGAATAATAATAGTATTTACCTCTTACAGTCCTTGTGACATCAACTTAGCCATTACATGTAAAGTGCTTGGCACATAGGAAATGCTCAGTGAGATCCTAATTGTTATTCCTATTTGCTTAATCTCCATGGAGGCTGCTGGGATCTGCCTGCAACTGAACCTAGCCCCACTCTGGCCCAGAATCCCCCAGCAATGCCAAGCCTGTGCTGGGAGCAGACACCTGATCTCCTGACTCAGAGCTGTCATGCCTTGTCAGGCTGGGGCTCCGTGATATCCCAGCAGGAGACAGCAGAAGGCCTACCAGCCAGGGGCTGAGAGGGGGGTCTGAAAACAGGAGATCCTGGGATTTCCCCACCTGCAGAGGTATGTTTGTGTGTGGGTGTGGGTGTGTGTGTAGCTGGATGAGACCGACTCATCTCGGGGAAAAAGAAAGAGCAAATGGGTCCCGTACAGGATGCAGAAGAGGGCAAGATAGCAACAGCAACCTGGATACTGGAGGGGGTGTCCCTCAGTTCAGACCATTAGTGAGTTGAATGAAAACAGGTAGAATTGAAGGGTCCACGGGACTTCTGCGCAGGCTTAACGCCACTCAGAAGTTCTGGAAGCCTTGTGGGAGGGGGATCTCTGTGGATCTGCTGCCTCCCCAAGTCTCCAACTTTGCCAAGGCCTCGGTGCAGGGTGAGCTGAATAGCTGGGCTTGGCTGTCCAGCCTGCTTCTCGCCTGACCCAGCCCCTGCCCCCTCCTAGCCACTGACCGCAGTGCGTTCCAGGCCAGTGCCCAGCTCTGCAACTCCCCATGGGGACAAGCATCCACTCTCTCACCCGGAGGGCAGGTAAGGGGCAAGAGGACCTTCCTGGGCCATTTCGGCGCCTGTCCTTCCCCAGAAACACAGAGGTGACAGGAGAGCAGTTCGCTATGCAGAACCCAGCCTTGGGTGCTGAGTGGACACACACACACACGCACACACACTCTGATGACATGCACACCCAGCACACACTTCTAGACAGACACACTCTCACTCCCCACTCACACAGCCCTTTTCCACCACACACCCAGATCTGTGTGCCTCATCTAGCACACACCCCCTGCTGACACTGCCCAGCCCGACTACAGGCTCTGCTTCTGTGCTTGTCTGAGGCCAGGGCAGGCTGACGTCAGCCTTCCAGAGTGACTGTGAGAACCAGGTCCAGGGGACATCACGCGGAGGCCACCAGAAGGTCAGCAGATTCTTACACACCGTCTGGGCCAGTGGCTCCCATACCTGGAGGCACACCTTAGGGGCCTTTGTTAAAAATTCCCAGGAGTTCTTACCTGAGACCTGGTGAACCAGAATCTCGGTGGTGGGGGCTGGTGACTGGGTGGGAGGGCTGGGATCTCACAGGCCTTCTGGGGGTTCCAGTGCCAGCCAGACTTAGTAACCTGCTCTAGCCCAGGCCCCTGACTGTTCAGTGCAGGAACCAAGGCCAAGAGAGGGAGAGTGACTTGCCCAAGGTCACACAGCAATTGCATAGGATAGCCAGGATTAGAACCCAGGTCTCCTCACTCCCGGTCCCCAGGCTTCAGGTCTGCAGAGACCCTGTGCCCTTTCCTGCCCCCTGCCAGCCCTAAGCGCCCCTCCTGGCCTGCCTCCCAGCCTCCCAGCAAGGGGGCCATCTGGTTCTCACACTGTGCAGGGGGGTGGCCCACAGCAGGCAGACCGACCCCATCCCCACTTCCCATGTGAGGGCCCCGGTCGGTCGGGAGGCCCGGCTTAGGGCAGGGGAGGGCTGGGCTCCCTGCAGTCGCAGATGTCCGCCACTGCATGCTGAGCCCCCGACTCCACTCCTCGGGGAGGCCGGAAAGGGGAGTTCACATGCTGCCCAAACATCTGGACTTTGCAGAAAGAGCCAAAACACACCATCCAGATGTTTTCAAAGCCCAGTGCTGGGTGTCAACAGAGAGCAGACATCTGGGTGGAGGTTATGTTGATGTTGGAGGGGAGAGGGTGTATTTTGTTCAGAGATTCAAGGTAGTGTTCGCACAAAGCTGGGCATGGTAGTGTATATATGTCAATGCTACTCTCACTTCGCCCCAGTGGGAAGCAGCAGCATAGCACAGGGAGATCAGCTCGGTGCTTTGCGATGACCTAGAGGGGTGGGATAGGGAGTGTGGGAGAGAGGCTCAAGAGAGAGGGGATATGAGGACATATGTATGCATATGGCTGATTCACTTTGGTGTACAGCAGAAAATAACACAGTATTGTGAAGCAATTATACTCCAATAAAGATCTATTAAAAAAAAAAAAGCTGGGCATGGGGGTGAGCCTGGGGTCTTCAGCCTCCCACCCCAGGGTGTGAAGTGGGCCAGGCCTGGCTTCTTTGGGTAGGATTCAGATCCCAAGGGCAGTAGCCAGGTGGCATTAACAATCATAAAATAACAATAATAGCTACCGTTTGTGGAGCACTCACTGTGTGCCAGCTGTGCTCTACACATATTATCTCATTTAACCCTGGCAACGACCTTGTGGGACAGGTACTATTACTGTCCCCATTCTCTAGGCAGCCTAGATGCAGGGAGGCCATGTCACTGGCCCAGGCTCACCCAATGAGCCAGCGGCAGTTCTGGGCTCACACGGAAGCCAGTGCAGGTCACCCCTGCACCCCTATGCCATCTCATGTGCACCCCGTGATTTCTAGGGGCCAGTCCCAGTGTGCCCTTCTTTTCCCCAACATCATTTGCATATGTGGGATTTTTCATAGAGAGGATGGGAATCTGGGAAGTGCCCTTTTCCTTGTGGTTGGAACCTAGGGAGGGGGAGTAGTAGGAAGCCAAGCCAGGCCCTCCTCCCAGGCTGGTGGGTGGCTGGGGAGGGGGTGGGTGCCAAGTGTCCCAGAGCTTCCAAGGCAGAGGCTGCTTCCCAAAGGAAAAGTGAGCTTCCTGGGGCCAAGGCCAGCTGTGGCCAGCAGGGCTATTTATTTTTCTGCCCCTAAGCCTTTAAGTCATCTGTTTACACAGGGAGGAAAGGAGCTGGGCTCCGTATCCCTGCCCAGCACCCTCCCTCCCCCACAAGCTGGGCCTTGCAGGCTGAGCCAGGGACCCCCTAGAACCAGTGGAGGAGGCTCTGGAACCAGAATCACAGGGCCACTGGGGGACACTGCACTCAGGGCTGTGGCCAGGATGCTGACCAGCCCTGGGCCACGCCCTTCACCCTCCCTCCCCAGCCCCAGTGGAGTCCTCAGGCTTGTAGGACCTGACAGGTTCTCAAGAGCAGCTGGATATCGGCCATTTACACCCTAGTGAGAATTTGCCTTCCTTCTCCCTGTGGCACGAAAGGTTGTGTTCCCTCCTGTTTTTTTTTTTTTAAAATAGATAGATTGATTGATTGATTGATTGATTTTTGGCTGCGTTGGGTCTTCGTTGCTGTGTGTGGGCTTTCTCTAGTTGTGGGAGGGGGGGCTACTCTTCATTGCGGTGTGCGGGCTTCTCACTCTCGTGGCTTCTCTTGTTGCGGAGCACGGGCTCTGGGGCGAGGGCTTCAGTAGTTGTGGCTTGCGGGCTCTAGAGCGCAGGCTCAGTAGTTGTGGCGCACCGGCTTAGTTGCTCCGTGGCATGTGGGATCCTCCCGGGCCAGGGCTCGAACCCGCGTCTCCTGCATTGCCAGGCAAGACTCTTAACCACTGCGCCACCAGCGAAGCCCTGTGTTCCCTCTTAAGACATCATCCAGGGAAGGGGATATGGGGGTGACAGGCCAGGAATGAAGTGGGGAGGCTTTCCTGAGCTCTGTGGTCCTGGGAGAGACAGGCTCTGCTTCTAAAGGCTGCTCTGGGTTTTCCATTCCATAAACATGTCTCAAGATCTAGGACAGCCGCACTCTGGAGCAGGGCATGCACAAGCAGAAGAGGAGATTTCTGGCCTCAAGGAGCAGGGGAGCTGGAAGCGCAGGAGCAATCCGTGGATGTCCTCACACAGCTGTCTGCCTCATGTGTGGTAGGAAGGGCTGGAGGCATCTGAGGGAGGCCTTGCAGAAGAGGTCACACTTGAAGTGGCTGTAGAAGGGAGAGTGGTTTCCCCAGTTGGAGAGCCGGAACTCCGGTGTGTGCAAGAATCAGGAGCCCAAAACTCAGGGCCAGTGTGAGGAAGAGCAGACAGAGCATTCGGGGCACCAACTGGGAGGGCGAGGCCAGAAGGGTGGGCTGGAGCTAGGGCAGGAGCGGCCTTGGGTGTCCCCACAGAGTTACAGGCAGTGGGGAGTCAGTGAGGGTTTGCAGCGAAGGAGCGACAGCATCACTGTGCTGATTAAGAGAGAAATCCAGAGGGGCGAGACGAAAGGCAGGAAGACCCTGTGTGTGGCCCACGAGTGACACACGGCGAGCCGGACCCAGGGCGGGCAGAGGTGTGGGGAGGCGGGCAGACTGGACAGATATTCACGGGCCATATTTATCTCATTCCAGAAGGGACTCAGGGAGGGAATGTGGAGGGAGCCTGGGAGATAGAGCTTCAGGGTCCTCCTTTCTCTGGATCCTGCAGGGGAGAGGACCTGGAAGAAGGATATTGGCTCAGAGGAGGGAAAGGTCCCACTGGGTGGGCATACAGGACAGCCTTGTAACCAGGGAGGGGAGGCACTCAGGTTCGGCTCTCAGTTATGGGCTGGATTTGCAAGTAGACATAGGGTGAGGAGGGCATTCCAGGGAGAAACTGGCTGAACAAAGGCTCAGAGATGAGTGGCACAGAGAGTCCACATCCTTGTTTCTTCTCGAGACCCTTCACCAGCATCATCTTGCGGCCTGGGGTGATGGGCAAGGAGGACAGGATGTTGGACTTAAACCAGGGCATCTGGCTGGAGCCCACCCCTGCCGCTGACTGCTGTTTGACCCGTGACTCTCTTTCCCCGGCTCCTGGGACTGCTCTCCCCAGTTCTCGCCCTTCTTGCTCTCCTTTGCTGCTTCCTCCCCATCCTTCCCATCTGATGTTGGAGCCCAGGGCTTGTCCTGAGCCTGTCTCCCCGCTACACTCATCCGTCAGGGACACCTGGGAGAAGAGGGCATGGTGCTGCAGGCAGAGAGACAGCACGGACAAAGGCTTTGCGGTGGCAGAAGCTTGGCCAGGCTAAGCAAAGACAGCATGGCTGGGGTGTAGCAGGGAGGGAGAGATCTCCAGGGCTCTGCAATGAAGCATTTCCAGAACATGCAGCCTCTCAGCCAGGGGAATGTCAAGAAAAATTGGCTCTATTTCCAGAGAGAGAAACTGAGGCACAGAAGGGCCTTGAGAGAAGGTGAACCCTAGAACTCTCTGAGTGCTGTCTCTCCTCGTGCCTGGGGTTCCTCCCTCCTTCTGGACGCTGTTTCTTGGAGGAGGGGATAGATGGCAGAAGGGACTGAGGATCAGGAGGCCTGGTTCTACCTAGACTCTCCTACTCACTGTCTGTGGGACCCTAGAATGCCCCCCTCCCCACCTCAGCTTCCTATGGTTAAGAAGGTTCTGGGTTGTCCTGACCTGAAAGAGGCCAGCACTGAGCCCCTTCCCCAGTGTGGGTTGACAGCTCCACACCGATGCAGGTGCCAGCAATTTTCCTGCCTCTGGAAGGGCCTTCTGTGAGGCTGTCCACATGGCTGTCTTGGCCAAGGCTGCAGCCTCTGCTCGCCCACCCTGGTCCCCTGGCCAGTAGTATGGAGCAGCGAAGGGATGAAAGAGCTGGGACCTGTTCGACTTTGAAATTGCTCTCCTCTGCCTGGCAGTGCTGGAAACCTCCCTCCCTCTTTGGGACTCCTCGGCCTTCATCTTGGAGGAGTCAGCTGGCCTTGGCTGCTCCAGCCACGGAAGATGGCAGACGGCTGTGCACATCACCTCTCAGGCTGGTGTCCTGGACCCAGGAGCGGCCCAGACCTACAGGCTCTATCCTCCAAAGCATACTGGGCAGTGGGGGTCTCATCTGTTATGGAAAGACGAGGAGCAGATCTCCTGGGTGCTCTGCCCTGGGGACTGTGGCTGGGCTTCCAGGGATATCAGCTGTCCCCTCCAGTGACCAGGTCACCCTCAGACCCTAGCTGGGTGCTGCAGTAGAAAGAGCACTGGTGTGGGAGCTGGGAAGCCTGGCTCTCCCATAATCCACTGGGGGACCTGGGGAAGACCTCTCCCCCTCTCTGGACCCCATGTCCTTCTCTGTACGGTGAACAGTTTCCACGAGACCACCTGAAGGGGCTCCCTTGTTCTGTTGCTTGTGAACCAGTGACTGTAGGGTCTGGCCGGCCCGGGAGACACGCCTGGGGCTTGGAGGAAGGTAGATGTTTCAGTTCGGGCCAGCGGTGACCAGAGGGGTCCACTGTCCCACACTCTCCATCCGCAGAGCTCAGCCTGCCTGCTGCAGCCACAGTGTAGCCGGGACCAGCTGTCACTGCCTCCTGCATCCCTCCTTTCTGTCAGATGGGGATGAGCCCTCACATGCCCCCTCTGGGGGTTGGGGGCTGTCCTGCCCCTCACCTTGCCCCTTCATTTACCCTGCTCTGGAAGTCAAGGCAAGACTCCTTGAGTGAGAAACTGATCGTAAGCTCCATGAGGGCAGGGACTGCGTGGGTCTAGTTCATGGCTTTATTTCTGGCCTGCTCAGGAAGGCCAGGGCCTCGAGTGTTCCTGGTCCGTGAAGTCCCACAGGGAAGGCCCATCGAGCAGGACATGGAGCCCACTGGCCAATGCCCCTCCTCCCGGGGCCCCTGAGGAGCAGAGAGGAGGACACCCCTTGAGATGCCCCAGGAGCAGGAGGAGACACAAGGAGGCGGGCCAACAGCAGCCTTTGACCCCACCTCCTGTTGGGAACTGTCCAGCAAGGGACTCAGATTGGCTTCCAGGCCTGGATTTAGTTCTCATTCACTGGGTTACCTTAGACAAGTCACTTAACTTCTCTGGGCCCGAGTTTCTTCTTGGGAAAATTGCAAGAAAAATTCTTGGGTGTTTTTTTTTTTTTTTTCCTCTTCACTCTCCCACTACTAAGGGGAGGAGAAATGATGGGAGTTACAGTCAACTGTGTTACAAATTTCAGGTGCTACAATTGTTACAGGATAGACAGATCAATCCAAAGCCCTATGATGTGGCTTTGAGACCCAGCACACACACCAAAGCACACACACACACACACACACACACACACACACACACACACACCAGTCTGTATTCCCTTTAACTCCTCCAGTTTTGCCAACTCAGTTAGATTTTTCCATACCTGATACCCAAGAAGAGGCCCCAGGTTACTGGAGGAGTTGGGCGGACCTGTGCTGAGGCAGTGGTGTGCTTGTGTTGGCCGTGGAGGTGGCTGTGTGTGTGATAATAATAGAGGGAGTGGAAGTTGTGGTTTTGTGGCTTCATAATCAGCTCATTTTTAAGCCCTGATTTCAGTTTTTTGAGACATTACTAATATCTCCTCCCAGCCCACCATCCCAATGAAAGAAGTTCACCCATAACTTTAGAGCTCAGGGCAAGATGGCATGGAGAGGTGAATTCACTTGTCCAGGGTTCCACATTGGTCTTGAGGAGGGGACAGTGCATCCCGCTGCCCTGCCCTCACTCAGCTTCCTTTGCCCCACACACGCCCCCGTTCCCCAAGCCTGGGAGAAGCCTTGAGAGTCAGGTCATTAGGACCCAGGGTCTGTCCTTTGTCTGAGACCCAGCCAGGGACAGAAAAAGGGCCAAGACCAGAAGCAGGAAGTGGCTGGACGCAGAGCAAGACCCCAGAGTGATCAACTGGCTCCTAGCTGGGGTGACTGTATACTTGCCAGTTCCCGGGGTGGGGGTGAGCCAGTGGAGCAGCTGTGGCCTGAGAGCCGCCCTGGCCCCTGACCTGGAGCTTGGGGAGCCTGGCACGCTCTGGGCTTCCTCTCCGGCGGCCAGCCCCTTCCACTGAAGCCACTTCTGGCGGGACAGCAGATGCCCAGGCCTTTGCAGGGTGAGAGGGCCTGGCAATGAGGCCATCCACGGCCCTCATCCACGCCCCTGCAGTCAATCCACAGCGGCGTGTGGTCTCCACACCTGTCCCCTGGCATGCCTGGGGACAGGGGCCTGGCAGGAGCCTGCTCTCTTCCTTAGTCTCCCCCAAACCAGGAAGGGCCTCCTCCATTAAGCACCATTCATTCTCATTCTGTCCCCCTCTGCCAAAGCTCCTTGATTTGGGGTGGATACTGGGAATGAAGGGATCATTCCTGATGCCGAGGAGGGCTCGGTGAAATATGCTCTGCCTGAAATATCTAAATTAGTAAATGCACTTTCATTGCTCTCTAAAGTTCTTCAGTGGCTGACTCCATACTAACAAAGCTGCCAGGGCTGTCCCTGGGCCTCCCCTTGGAAAGATGAGCGACTCTGGAGACAAGCCCAGGGAGCAGCTGGGTAATGAGAAGTGGTTGGCAAGTCTGTCTTCATAATACTAACAATAAAATAACAACAATAATAGCTAATTCATATACCACGTACCATTTGCCTGCCACTCTTTTTAGCACCTCTCACATGCTGACTCATTTAATCTTCAAAACCCTATGACGTAGGTATTATCATATTATCCCCATTTCATGGATGAGGAAAATGAGGATCAGAGAAGTTAAGTGCCTTGCCCGAGTCACACAGCCAGGAGGTAGCAGAGGTGGGGTTTGCATATCTGCAGGTTAGCTGCACAGCCCCTGCTCTTGAGCACTTATGCAGACTGCCTCTGGATTCTTAGGTGGCTCAGTGGTCCCTCTGTCATCCTGTTAGTCCTAATTTGGCTCCACATACTCTTTCTTCCTGGATGATACAAAAGCCCATGCTGGCCCAGATTCACATCCGAACTCTTTTGTAAAGGATCTACACGAGTGGATCTTTTTAGGCCCTTGTTGGTTTCCCCTGTGGCTGCCCCCTGCTCCTCACCCCTCCCTGGCATCCCCCCCCAGGCCCCCAGCCCTGCCACTCCTTCGCGGGGATCATGGCACCCGTGGCCAGCCCGGCTCTGTGGGACTCATGATTACACCCTCCCTACGGAAAGCCGCCCCCTGCGTCCTCCCCCAACTCTGCGTCCTCCCCAAACAGCTGAGCCCGTGAAATGTGAGAGGGGCGGTTACTTGCCAGAGGTTTCCAGAAAGCATCCAGAGGTCACTCTGGGCTGGCTCAAGTAGGCTGGGCCCTGACCACTGCTCTGAATAGCCACCGTCCCACCCGGGTCCGCTCCCTCAGCTCCAGAGGGGGCTAATTGGTGGGTGGGGAGGTGTGGAGGGCTGGAAGCTGGTTTGCAGTTGAAGGAGCCACAGAGGAGCCAGGCATTTGGCTCAAATAACAAATGCCAAGAGAAGATGGAGTGGAGCCTAAAACTGCCTTCCCAAGCCCCATCCCCATCTGTATACCTAACCTCTTCCCAGCCACTGGGTTACCTACCCACCCACCTAATGAGCCAACCCCTTACCTCCCGTGCCACTATTGAGCCACTGGCTAGTACCCAGCCCACCTAACATTCAGAATACACACTCCTGACCCCCATCTGGACCTACAATGCTGACCCTACTCGCTGCAGCCCAGACCCATGCCTCCCAGCTGGCCTGCCCTGAGTCCACACCCTACCTGGGTCATCTCTGGCCTGTATCTACTCACCTTTCACCAGGCCTGTTGATTTCTGACATGCAGCCTACCAACCCAACTGCTGGGCAGCCTGCTCTGCACCGTCACCTCCCCCAGACAACTTCACCTGCCCACATAGCCCCTCGCTGCCCATCCACGTTAACTGACCACCTGCCCACTTACCTAATGCCCAGCCCACACTTCATAAATCACAGCCACTACTTCCGGATCCAACTCCCTTCAGGAGCTAATAAATGTGATTCACCAGCTCTTCTGGGACTGTCCAAGAATTGTATTAGAGGCCTCATCTTGGACAGAGATATTTTCTACTCAGGTCTCAAAGGAGCAGGGCAGGTAGGGCTGGGGCACTTGAAGAAATTGCTTCTTTCCCCCTTATAGTGCAAGTACTGCCCTACTGGGAGAGCATGAGATGGTTTCCATACCTCTTAACCCCTTCTACTGAAAAATCTCATTGGAAAGACAGTTTCAAAAACTAGGAGGCAGCTAAAGATGTCACCAGCAAATGAAATTCAGGATAGATGGACAGAACTCTTTATCTCTCTAAGTTCCAAAGAAAAGAAAGCAGAGTGGAGTAATGAAAGGGCCATAGGCGAGGATCTGGGGCCTGGACCATGAGAGTCAGGGGTTCTGGGTTTAGACCCAACTATGTCACTCACCATGTGGTCTCGGGCAAGTCACCTGGCCCCTCTGGGCCTCTTCAGTAAAGTGAGAGTTGAAGGCGATGACATCTAACCTCCCCAGCCTCTGGCCCCACTGCTGTCTTGGGCTGGAGAGTCCCTGTCAGGAGCTTGGCCAGGCTCCTTGTTCACTCTGTCCTTGGCACTCTGTTCCAACAGCAGGGCTCCTGCTTCATCCACTGACCAAGCCCCACCAGGTGCATGGTTCCTGTATGATCCTCTGTGCTGAGCAGGGAAAAGTAGGCAGGGAGACCTCTCCAAGGACTCCCTGAGAGGACGATATGTCAGCAACGTCCCCACGGCCAGATTCTGTAGCCCAGGGAGGGCAACTAGGCATCATTTCACATGTCAGCACCCACTGACTGTTCGTGGCTGCCGGGAGCACGGTTTAGAGAACGATCCTGTGCTCAGGGAGGAAGTGCCAAGATCAGCTAGCGATGTCTGCATAGGGAAAGGGGACATGAATGCCAGGAACTGGACCTCTGGGTTTATTTTCCTACTGTTATCCTCAAGCCTTTGGTAAAGTCTCATTTAAAAGAGCCTTCTCTCATTGCACTACAGGAAATTAAAAGGGAATAGTGAGTCCGCCCCCCGGGTCAGATGCCAAGTGGGAGACAGCGCTCCCCCCTGCCCCCACCCCAGGTTAGTATGATGGTGGCAGGGGTGATTACCTGGAGATCTTCCCAAAAGGGTGACTCTCAGGATGCTGTGAAGTGTGGCCTTTTGTGGGCCCTTTTTCCTTATGTACATTTTCCAAAAGTTATCAGATTTCCCCATGAAAATGCAAACTCTATGAGGACAGAGTCTAGTCTTGTGTCTGCTATTTCCAGCTGAATGAATTGTAAGCCCTGGAGGACCTGAATATGTTACTTATTCATTCACTCCTCTCTTCCTTCCTTCCCCCATTCATTCACTCCATTTATTCACCCATCCATCCATCCATTCATTCATTCATCCATCCATCCATCCATTCCCTCATTCATTCATTCATTCCTTCCTTGCCTGCACATTCACTCACTTCATCCATCCATCCATCTATTCATCCATTCACTCCTTTATCCATTCATCTCTTCTTTCACTCATTCATTCACTCATTCATTCACTCCTTCATTCAGCAAACATTCACAGGGGCCCCGACTCACCCTCACTGCCAGGGAATCTGTTAATCCTTCTCAACTAGGCCAGGGAGGATCCCAAGCTAGAAAGTCTTGAAATATGGTTAAAGGAAGCATCCGGGTGGGCAGGGGCCTACCACAGACTCACTATGGGGCCTCCGGTAAGTTGCTTTCCCAGTTTGACCTCGGTTCTCTCAACTGCACTTGGCCAGTGGGCAGTGACACCAGAATGAGAAGGGACGATTTGTCAAAGTGGAGGGCAAGTGAGCAGCTTCCTGGGCCAGCATCTGCGAGCTGCCTGTGGGAGAGCTGGCCCCACAGGTCTGCGTTCTTCAGGTCGATGGGTAAAGAATGTGTCCTAGGATGTGGTCTGGTCAGGCAGCCCCTGCCGTGCTGCAGTGGGGCTGATCTCCGTGTGAGTGAGCACGTGTGCGTGCTTACGAGCGGGTTGTGTGTGTGCTCACATGCGTGCGTGTGGGTTTGCATGAATGTGTATACACACTGTGCAGTATTCCCGGGACATGGATGGGGGTGGGTTTCCACCCTGTGGGCCCTTCTTTAGAAGGAAACTGCAGCCCTGCTCTCCCCACTCGCCTCCCCATATCCCCCACCTCCCACCCCCTCCCTGTAGCCCGGCTTCATTTTAGGAGGCCCCCTTGGCATAGTGGCGAGCATTTAAACTCTAGACTGCCTAGGTTTGAATTCCAGATCTACCAGATACTTGCCAGTCATGTGATCTTGGGCAAGTGAGTTTCCCCAGTGGCAAAGTGGGGGTGTTGGTTGATTCTGGGGACATTGGGACCCAGTGTGTAGAGCACAGCCCTCCCTGCGTGCCCCTTCTCCCTGACCTTGAGTTATGCTAAACATCAGGGCCTCAGCTCTAGATGGAGGCAGAGGTAGAGGAAAGACCCATTTCCCAAAAATACTGACTTCGTCCCTGAACCCAAGCAGCTGGTTGGAGCTGGTGGCCTCTTTCTGGGATTGTTTATGTAGCTTTCCTTATAAACACAAAGGCTGGAAAAACAAAACCAAAAAAAAATGTTTAAAAATAAGTGAATGAATGAGAAATTTTTTGTGGGTAGCACGGACAGGGCCTGGGGCAGATGGGGTGGCCACAGGGCATTACCCTGGGGATTAAATGCTTGAGTGGGGTTGGGGCCTGACCCCAAGGCTCTCTCCAGCCGCCCTCCTTCTAGTCACATTTCCCAGTCCTTCCCACCTTCCCAGAGAGGCCTGATTCCTCAGCACTGTCACCTGGTCACAACCATGAAAAACGCCTGGGAGCCCCTGCCGGGAATTGGCCCAGTTCTACCCACCTCTGTGTGACCTTGGGCAAGTCACTTTCCCTCACCTGGTCTCAGCTTCTGAGGATCCCTAAGGATCCTTTCAGTATTAACATACTGTGATTCTCTTCTATCTAAGAGAGTGGTTATGAGAGCACCCTGAGAAGAATAAAGAACCCCATCAAGAGATGCCCGTTAACACAATGTTGGGGGATAGGGATCCACCCCTTAGCTGCTGGGAAGGATTCTTTAAAAAATTCTTGAATTCTAAAAATTCAGTTTTAGGATTATTTTGGCCAAATCTGGGCCTGGATACCCCCTGAAATACTTGTTGGTGAACTGTGCAAAGAAGAGAAGGTCTGCCCCCTTCCTGCTCAGGGGCAGATGGTGTCCTGGGATGGATTCCCCCCAACACACACCCAGGAGGATGGCCTACCCTTTCTCCAGGTTTCCTGGGTGCAGAGCCCAGCACCGGGGCCGACCAGTCTGTGGTTTCTGGCCTCTCTGTGGCCCAGAGCTGACCCAATGTGTAATCCTGGTACCCTACCCTGAAAACGTAGGACACAGTGACCCTCTCTTCTAGCCACGTTCTACCCCAGCCTGGACTACCTGCAGCTCTGTCTTTCAAAGACACGTGTTGAATGGGGAATGGAGACTTTGAATCCTTGCCCTCAGATGGAAGTACAGATACATACCTTGGGAATGGGGAGAGCGTGGGGTTTGACAAGATAGCAGAGGATGGGTAATCAGGAGACCCAGACTCACCTTGTGTCCTTGGACAAGTCCCACCCCTCACTCTGGGTCTCAGCATTTTCACTGTTCTTCGTTCTCTTACATACAATGCATAGTTATTGAGCATCTACCTTGTACCAGGCTCCGTACCAGGTACTGTGGGACCATTAGTGAACAAGACTTGACCTATGCCCTTGAGGAAGGTACACTTTGGTACAGGGATGACCACTCCATTACACCAGTACTATTCCTCTCCTTTCCTGCATTCACTGCAGACATTGCTAATCAATCACAGTGCTCTATAACACTGAGCCCAAACGTAACCTCAGGATCTCTTTGAACACAGCACTCCAGTTTCCAATCAACTGGTACCAGGTGGGGATTATCCCCTGCCCTGCTTTTCTCACAGGGTCACTCTGGGAATAAAGCAAGATTGTAGCTGGGTGAAGGGAACATGCTCTAAAATCAAATCCAAGTACAGAGTCTGTTTTTACACTGTGCAAGCATGCAGAGCTGCTGATAGGTCACAAGGGGGCTCCCTTCCTAAATATTCTTGAGAATTAAACCAAGGAGCCAGAGCAGTTTGTGTGCAGAGACCATGCCTGTCCCTCAGCGCCCAACACATGGCCTAGCACACATGGCCTGTTCCAGAAACGTCCGTTGCATAAGTGAACGCATCCTCCCATCTCTGCCCAGCCCCCTCCACCTACCCAGGAAGGAGGCCATGCTTCCTTACTCCTCCTTTCTGAAATAAGTTAGCCCAGGCCTGAGGGCTCCAAGGAGGCTGGCTTTGGGACAGACAGCTCCTCAGAAGGCAGACCCAAGGCCCCTTGGTGTGGAGAACTGCAGTCAAACGCCGCTCCCAGACCTTGTCCAAGTGTCTTCCTTCCTTTTTTGGCCAGAGCCTCGTGGGGTAACGTTGTCCTTAGCAAGGTGGGGCGTGTCTGTTTGGCGCTGTCTCCCTCCCCACTCAGCAGCTAGCTAACCCAGTGTTTAGGCTGGCCGTGGAAATCTCTGGGGTGTCTGGGGCCTGAGGCTGCTCCCAGAATGTGACAACACTTGTGCATTAACGGAGGGAGAGGAGGCTGGGGAGGGAGGCTGCTCGCCAGGCCCCGCTGGCTGGGCTTCACCACCTGCTTGTTTCCAAAGCAGGCAGGTGAGGAGTGGGGAGGTGGAGTCCCCCGAGGGGAAACAGAGTCTGGGCTTGGAGCCTCTGCTCTGTGTGTTTATGAACAGGAGTCTGGCCCTGCAGACTCTTCAAGGCCCTGTCTTATCCGGCATCTGATGTGAACCCAGTAAGGCTCTGGAAAAAAGGCCATGCAAGATTGTTATTGCTACTCTGCCTGTGGGGAAGCTGGACCAGAGAGTTTAAGTGGCTCACCCCAGGACACACAGCCTTACAAGACTGGCTCCATATCATGCCTTCTGACACCGTCAGAGAAACCTGGAGATGCCAGGGCTCCGGAGTCTACAAAAGGCTGGCCGTAGGAGCAATGGAGCACTCTGGGCAAGTGCTTAGGCCCTGGAGTCAAGCTGTCTGGACCCAAACCTTGCTCCCCCCACTCTCAAGCTGTGGGGCCTTGGGCACATGACTTAATCCTCCTAAGACTCAGTTCCTCATTTGAAAATGCGGGGAAATTTTACCCACTTCATGAGGATTTTAAAGAAGTATATATTTCTCTCTCTCCAAACATGTATTGAGATTTATTCTGTGCCATACTCTTGAATGCACTGAGGTACAGAGATGGAAAAGTTGCCGTCTCTGGCCTTCAGCTTAATCTAGGCATATAGGTCAACAAATAATAAAATACAGTGTGGTTAGGGCCAGGATTCCACACACTGGTTTGGAGATGCTGAGGAAGGAAAGATTAACTGTTGGGGCTGGGGATATTGGGAATCAAGGTACTGAAAGATGAGTAGGAGTTTACCAGGTTGACACGATGAGTTGGAAGGGTATTTGGGGAAGGGGAAACAGTCTTGGAAAGACTTGAGGGTGTGAAAGAACATGGCAGGTCTGGACAACAGGACCGTCTGTGTGACTGGTGCCTGTGCTTCACCACAGAGGCGAGCCTGAGGGACGGTTGTGCCAGAGGGTCAGGAGCTTTGCAGCCAGGTAGGCCCCTCAGCAGACGGGGAACCATGGGAGGATTTCCTGCAGGGCAGGGGTGTGAGGCCTCTGACCTCAGCTGCTGCTTCTGGGACTGAGACCCAGGCCAGGGGCTGCTGCAGAGACGCCAGAGAGATCGACCAGGCCACCCAAGGGCACACAGCAAGTCTGGGGCCAAGGAGAGACTGAATGGAGGGTTTCCAGAGCTGGGAATTCTGGAGCTTTTTTTGACCCTAATCTTGTGGGGGAGGACTGAGAGTAGGGCCGAGGAGGGAAAGCTATATAGGGGCCTAATGGGCAGCGCCGGCTGGAAGCCCATTTGGAAGCTTTTGTTTGCAAAGCGCGGGCTCTTATAGGGTCCTTGTGCCGATTGCCCTGTGTGGGGAGAACACAGAGGATAACTCAGGGAAAGGTGGGAGCACTTGTTGAGATAGAGGTTTAGAGAGACCCCTAGGCTGGGAAGAGAAGGGTGTCTGTGACACCTGAGGCTATGGAGACTAGAGCCCACTCCCATGCAGGGCCCCTGAGAGACCCCTAAGGATCGTTGATGGGGAGGCCCAGGGAGGCAGGAGGAGTGAACATTAGGAACTGTCGTCCTGGGAGCTGCAGCCAAAGACCCCAGGAACAAATGGAGCAGCCGACTTCACTGGACCATGGGAGGTGTACAGTGAGGCTACCTCCCAGATCCTTGTGACCCTAGAGAGAAAGGGGCTCCCCCATCCCCCCAAATTAGGCCTTCACATGCTTTTTCCTCCTCTCCTGGGAAACTCAAGGTCATCTCTGGAAATGGTGCCTCTCCTTTGATGCCTAAGCCAGAGCAGTGACCCAAATGGTGGAACCTTCAGACAAAGGAGAACGAGAGGGAAGCACCCGGGGAGGTCGGGGAGGAGGAGAAGCAGCTCGTTATTACAGAGCACCAGCGGCAGAAGCCGCAGGACTGAGGGAAAGGGAATGAGACTCTTCATGTTAGGTAACCTGGCCTCAAGTCCTTGCTCTACCACTGCGTGCTCTGTGCCCGTGGATGGGTGGCAGGAGTACTGCCCCAGGGCTGGGGTTAAGACAAGTAACTCACTGGGAGAAAAGACTTGAAACAGACACAACCCAGAAAGCATCAGCATCCATAACATATCAGGAATGGTTACAAATCAGTAATGTTTCATTTATACACAAATGTTTCTTATAACATGTTACAAACAGAATGCTGACAAATGACACAATGGAAAAGTGAGCAATTGTGAACAGACAATTTGCAAAAGAAACACAAATGTCCAATACACTCAAGCATGCTCACCCTCCTTAGTAATCAGGGAAATTAAAACACAATAATAATTTTATCATCATATTGGCAAAACCTCAACCTTATTAATGGTCAAACAAAGGTAGACAAGGATGTGAAGTAGGGACTTATCCACACCAGGGCAGAAGTGTAAATTGGTACAACCACTTTCTACAGCAATTTAGCTATAATAATATATTAAACCTGAAAATGTGCATCGTGTATGATCCAGCGATTTTGCTTCTAGGAACCTATTGAAGAAATACTAGCACATGTACAGGATGTTCATTCCAGTATTAATGGTGAAATAAAAATGTGAAGCAAACTAAATTTCCAATCAGTAAAAGCGCACTGAAGTATGATTTATTCCACAGCAGAACACAGTTTACTAGTTAAAAGATGATCCCTATATACTTATGCGGCTAGATCTCAGAATCACTGTTGAGTGGGAAAAAAGCAAGTCATAGATTGACATATGAGTCAGGATTCCTTTTTGCCCTAAGTAACCAAGCACCCAACCTTTTCTAGCTTAAAGGAAGAGGAGTTTATTTTTTCTCCAATAACAAGGAGTCTAAAAGTAGCAATTGCTGGAGTTGGGTCAGCTGCTGAGTAATACATCTCAGGGATTCTCTTGGCCTTTCCTTTTTGCTCATTGCCTCATGTCATGAAATGGCTACTGTAGTTCCAGACATCACATTTGTATTCAAGGCAAGAAGAAGGAAGAAGTGAAAGGGTTTTCTCTTCATAAAATTGTGGCTTTTCCTTTGGTAGGGGAAGCCCTCCCCAGTAGAATTCCCCTGATATCTCATTATGAAGAACTGGGTCATCCACTAACCTTTAGATCTTTCTGCTTAAACGGATGAGATTGTCAAAAATCGTTTAGAGCAGATTTTTGGATAATGGCCATTTTGACAGTTGTGAGGTGATAACTCATTTTAGTTTTGATTTGCATTTCTCTAATAATTCGCAATGTTGAGCATCTTTTCACGTGCCTCTTGGGCATCAGTATGTCTTCTTTGGAAAAATGTCTATTTACATCTTCTGTCCGTTTTTTGATCGTGTTGTTTGTTTTTTTGATATTGAGTTGCATGAGCTGTTTGTAAATTTTGGAGGCTAATCCCTTGTCGGTTGCATCGTTGGCAAATATTTTCTCCCATTCTGTGGGTTGTCTTTTTATTTCGTCTATGGTTTCCTTTGCTGTGCAAAAACTTTTGAGTTTAATTAGGTCCCATTTGTTTATTTTTGTTTTTATTTCCATTACTCTAGGAGACGGCTCAAAAAAGACATTGCTGCGATTTATGTCTGAGTGTTCTGCCTATGTTTTCCTCTAAGAGTTTTATAGTATCCGGTCTTACATTTAGGTCTTTAATCCAGTTCAAGTTTATTTTTGCTTATGGTGTTAAAGAAAGTTCTAATTTCATTTCTTTTACATGTCACTGTCTAGTTTTCCCAGCACCATTTATTGAAGAGACTCTCTTTCCTCCATTGTATAGTCTTGCCTCCTTTGTCATTGATTAATTGACCATAGGTGCATAGGTTTGTTTCTGGGCTTTCTATCTTATTCCATTGATCTACATGTCTGTTTTTGTGCCAGGACCATACTGTTTTGATGACTATGGTAGCTTTGTAGTGTAGTGTGAAGTCAGGGAGCCTGTCATGATTCATTATCATCTATTCTCCCTGATATCAGGAGACTTTTGCCGACCACTTGAGTACATCCAGGTTTCATTAGCAGGGAGGAAATGGGTGCCGTCACCTGCTGGGTGGGTGGTGGACAGTGTTGGCTGCAGGTAAAATTTATATGGAAAAGAAAACCCACCCATGTTTCTATTTTTGTACCAAACACACACAGGGGTTATAGGGCAGGGGTGTGGGAGTAAGGAATGGACTTGGGTGTGACACTCAAAGGGGCCTTGGGCTTTACCTGCAATTTTTTAATTTTTCAAAGGAAGGCTGAAAAAAAGAGACTGTATTCATGTACCACTTATGTAATTAAAAGTTAGTTTTTAAAAGTCCTATCAGAGGCCAGCTTCAGCACACCTAAATTTGGCCCAATCCAAACCCAGCCCAACACTGCAGAAGCAAAGGCAGTCACCTGGCCCGTTACTCCAAAAAGTTCAACTTGGGGGCCCCTGGGAGAAGAGGGAGGAAATTGCCTGAGTGACTCTTGGCTCCAAGAAAAAAGCTGGGAGCTGATCACTTAAGGCTTTGCAGCCCTTTCAGCAGGGCTGTCTTTGACAGACAGAAAGTCAACCCGTCGGTATTTCCTTGCAAATTCGCTGGGCCTCCCTCTGGAGTCCTCCCTTATTCTTCAAACAGAAACTGCAGTCTGATTAAACCACCTGTCAAATACCGGCAGTGCAGCTGCTGTCCTTAAAACCACTTACAAGACGCTCAGGGGCACAGGAGGCGGGATGGACAGGAGCAACGATGGAGCCAGGAGCCGAGCCGGGGGAGCTCAGAGTCGCTGTGATGCCCAGAATGTCACAGATCCGTGTCGGGCAGAGTGCAGAGCCGCCTGTGCTCCTGGCCACGATCCGGCCTTATACTTTCTACTAGCCCATTTTACAGGTCAAGAAATGGAGGTCCAAGGAAGGGAACTGTCCAAGTTCAAAGTGTCTTAGACTCGCCTCCGATCCACAGCCCCCCTGGAAAGCTGGAAGAGCAAAGGAGAGAACTGGAGGGGGCGTTGGGGGGCGGTTCTTAAGCATCAGCTCCTCCAGAGCCCACCTCTGTTTCCTCCCTGTGTCCTGCAGTGCCTAACAGATATTGCAGCACCAAAAGCCCTGCCAAAAAGACTTGGCCTCTAAGAAGGTCCTTGGAGATCATCTAGTTCAGTGTAGTTTTCCAAGAGTGGGCAGATAAAATCCAGCTTTAAAAAAAAAATGCAGTACATGAACTAGAAGATATCAGAGCATACTGCTTGTAGTAAGGGTCAATATTGTTTTGTGAAATTTGTCTGTGGGTATTTTTGAGTCAGTGGCAAAGGTGTTTCTTACTTTGGATTTCAGCGAAAGGAAAGAAAGAAAGAAAGAAGGAAAGAGGGGGAGACAGAGAGAGAGAGAGACAAAGGAAGGCAGGAAGGAAGGGAGGGAGGGAGGCATTGATTTGGTCTGTATGCTTCATTTTACAGATGAGAAGACTGAGGCCCAGGAGAGGGTGTGATTTGTCAGGGTCGTACAGTGGATGGGGCTGGGACAGAGCCTCAGGTCTCCCTGGCGAGCCTGTAGCTGCAGCTCAAGCTGCTTTCCAGGTGATGGGACTCCAGGTCTTGTGGGTCCTCCCAGGGCTGCAAGAGTTACAGGACACTCTTCCTAGCTGTTCCCACATTTGAGCTGCTTGTTTACCCAGCCCTGCTCCTTGGGCCCCCAGCTAGGGGGGCCTGTTCCTTTGCTGCTCCTGGTAAACATTCCTGCTATTGTAAATACCCAGCGGTAGTCACCCCATTTCTCTCTGAGGCCTCTAACTTGCTCTCCTGACCCCTTTCGAAATGCACGTGGCTTGTGCTGAGAAGTTCTCGTTCCTTTACATGGAATTTGGAAGCGGTCTTCTCACAGTGGCTGGGTGTGGTCTGGCACTGGTGGGTGAAGCCCTTGGAGGGTAGGGACCAGGCCTCACGTTTCCACTGGGAGGGCATCTGGCTAGGTTGGCTACGTTGGTGTGGCCATGTCAGGACCCAGAAACCTGAGTTTGAATCTTGTTTTGCCTCCACCTTGCTGTATGATATTGGACAAGTCACAGTCTCTGAGCCTCAGTTTCATTCTCTGTAAAATAAGCTAATAATTCCCACCCAGCACCCTCACTGCAAGGACCAGATGAAATCAGCGTTGATATATGAGCTCACTGGCTTGGACGTTGGTGATTTTTACCTGACTAGCATCCATTCCTTACCGCTCACCCTTTCTGCTAAGTGTATCCAATTTCCCTTTGAGGGACCACATCTCTCACAGTCAGCCCCAGAGATGGGCGTGGCTGACCTCCCCAGCCCGCCCCCAGGCCCTCACCCTTGACCCAAGCCTGGCAAATCAGTGTGTTCTCTCCTCCTGGCCTAATGAGTGCGTGAAGCAAGCCAGACCAAGGGACTGAGCCCAGGGGCTGTCGTCCGCACACTGCTGGGGCTTCTGAGCTGATAGAAGAGCCCAGAGCCATAGGGAGTCAGCATCTGATGAGCCAACACACTGGAAAAGAGATCCAGGAGACAAGAGAGTGAGAGACAGCCTGTTGACACTGCTTGGGCTTTTCAATCCAGATCGACGTAAGGCAAACTCTGCTTCCAGCCTCTTCAAGCCAATGAATTCTCCTTGTGGTTTAGGCCAGCTTGACTTGAGTTTCTTTCACTGGCAGCTGAGAATGCTAATTCAGTAGCCAAAACATATAAAGTGTTAAAAAAAAAAAAAAAAAAAAGCACATTTTCTCTCTTTGGGGCATCAGAGGGCCCCTTCTCCTCCTGCCTTTACTGCTCCACCAGCAGTGTCCCTGCCTTTCCTGGCAGCGCCCTGCACACTCAGTGCCTCCTGAGACCCTCTGTACTCACTGGCTGGGGAAGGGCCAACCTCACCTCTCCTGTGAACCCATCCTGGACAGACTGGCAGGAAAGAGGACTATTAACGGACCATATTTGGTTTGGACATTTATTTCCGAAGAGTAGGGCTCCAGCCCACCCAGCTCTGGGCCAGCGGATCCCACTCCTCCTCTGGGAAGCCTTCCAGGCCTGCAGCCCACTTGGACCTTTTCAACTGTGCAGCATCTGCCTGGGAGATTCCTGCCACTCACCAAGCTGCCCAAGTCTGGGCTCTGCTCTGGTTCTGCCCCCTCCTCTCCACCGCTCCTCCCACCTCTCTGCACCCTTTCCCTCTTCCCTATTTGGGATCTGGCCCTCGGCTACTGCTTCCTGCCTAGCCCCTTCTTGGCAGCCTCTGCTCTGGCTTTCCCAGACCTGTCAGTGCACTGTGTGTGGCATCTCGTCACCAGTGCAGGTAAGAAGGGCCATGCCTCATGTCCGACTCTGGCTGCCAGGACCTGCCCAGCTGATGGGGGCACTCTCGCTCATCCCTCCTGACAGGTGATAGCCATCAGTCATCAGGGATCATGGCCTTTCACACTGAATTCAACCCACTGACCCCAATGTGGACAATTGTCCAGCCTAGGGGGTGGTATCCGAAGCACCTTCTCTCCTGTGGGACAGGGCAGGGCCTTTCAAGTTGCAGTGGGAAGTCAGTGCTTCAAGGCCAGTCCCTAGCTGGGCATGAGTTACGCACTTACAGGCTGGGGTCGACATCAGCCTGAGATATGGTCATGCCAAGGGTTGCCAGATAAAATGCAGGACACCCAGTTGCACTTGAATTTCAAATAAACAACAAATTATTATCAGCATAGTATATCCCAAATAACGCATGAGAAATACTTACATTAAAATTTTTCTGTTGATTATCTGAAATTAAAATTTATCTGGATGTCCTTTATTTTGTTTTTGTTTTGTCTAAATCTGGCAACCCTAGCCGTGTGGCTAAAGCTGGAGAGATTGCAGTGGGTTGTAGAAGAAGGATTCTCTGCCACAAAACCCTGCAACAGGTGCCTGTGGAGTTGGTACCTCTGGAGAACTTCAGAAAGACAAAGAGAGATGGTCGTTCTGAAAAACAGATCATCATCTACTTGGAGGTGGATGAGCTTCCAGTATTGGCCCAGCTCTGAGTTGATAACTGCAGGCCCTCGTGAGTCTGTGTTTTGGGGGCTGCATTTAAAGTACCGTGAACTCTGATCTCTTCCCCAGACCATTTTTCTCTCAGGGGTTAAACTCAGGATTTCATGGTTGTGCATTAGAGCTACAGAAATCCACAGCAGGTGGCCCTAAATGCCAGAGGGCCTGGAGAATAAAAGGGGAGGAGGGATGATTGCAACAGACGTTAGCAGGGAGGGAAATCAACTTCAAAATTAGTTTCTGCGTACTGTACCCTAGTTTTTCCTTGACTTTAATGGTGAAATTGGAGATGGATTCCTCTGGAGGGAAAATTTTGATTCCAAGATGTAATGAAATGACTTTTTTTTTTGAAAAAAAATAAATTGTATATTTAAAGGGAAAATATTTTCCAGTGTAATAATGGTCATATTGAAAGTAAGTTGCCAAGCATAAATACAAAGTGATTACAGGTGTGTGTTTGCATTTGGCCCAGAGTTTCAAAACACCCAGTGACAGCTTAATTGAGCAGAACACAAGGCTCATAAACCTCTTTCCTCAATTTCCTACAGCAGCAGACAGCGCTGTGTTTCTTGGCTGCCTGGGTTGCATTTCAGGGCACACTGGGAGCCGTGATCCAGGTTCCTCTAAACAAAGGCAGGTGGAGGAGCTGATGTAAAGTGGAGCAGTCGTTCCAAAGGTGGCACGGGTGAACAGGTGGGGGAGGGGCAAATTGCAAAGTAAGTGATGGAATGAGTGGTTGCAGGGAGGAATCAGGGAGAAGGGCCCCATGGAATAATCTAGAAGGTATGGCTCTAGGTTTTGTATTTAGAATTAGTCTCTAGATTAATAGTAAGACAAAAGCACATTTCTGTGCATTGTGTTTCTACATTTTGGGGTCCGTCGATAAACAGGAAGCCTAGAACAGGAAGCCTTGGCCCATCGGAGATGCCCTGGAAAATAGCTTTGGAGCATCTAGCAGACGCATATGGCGTGACCCAGCTCCTAGCGAAGAAGGGAACTCCTCCAGGACTTATTATAATGTGGGGGAATCTGCATTATGGAGCCAGTCTAGTACAGGAGTGGGAGTGGGAGGTGGAAGGAGTGAAGGCAGGCAGCTACGGCCCGGTGTTCTGATATTTGCAAGTTGGGCTCCCATTGTGTTTCTCTGTTTCTCTCTGGCTCCACCCTACCACCAATTTCCCCATTTTCTCCACTTCACCCTCCTCTGTTTCCACCAGGCCGAGGCAGGAGCGTATCCTGGACCGGGCCATGCCCTGGGCTCTGGCCTCTGTGTGCAGGGGTGGGGCGGGGGTGGGGGTGGTGCACCGGGGGTGGTTTGTGGCTCACAGGATGGAAATTGTTTCTCCCAGTTTGGAACACTGGCCTTATGTGTGGGCCGCTCAGATTTTTCCAGACACTGCACTGCAGAGAACTCTGGGGTCTCCGTTCTGCAAGAGCAGGGTTCGGGTGGGATGGGGAGGAGGCTTTTAGGCTTTCTCCTCCCGTGAAGGAAAGGTCAGTGAGCGGATGGCATCCCCACACAGGGAAATGAAAGGATGTGGCTTTTGGCTAAACCCACAGCTGAGCATATAGGTAACTACTAAGTGGGTGCATTCAGAGGAACTCTGGGGGGAGGGAGAGGAGACTGTGGGAGAGCTGGAAAGCTTCTGGAGAAGGGAGCTGAGAAAGATGAGGGGGAGAGGCCCATTTCAGAGAGCAGGGGAGAGAAAGAGTGGTTCCAGGAGAGAGAGTTCAGGGGAGCATGGATGGACACTCCGATCTGAGGAGAAAGGAGGCTTTGGGGAGGGCGGTGCCGTGGAAGTCACAGGGGAGAAAGCTGGAGGTGGCTCACGTTTAAAGGAAGAAACAAACCTCCTCTCAGATCTAGGATGGATAGTGCTGAGGCCAAGTGAGGTCAACTTAGAATACCCATGCCTGTGGCTTAACCCCAGTTATTCATTCTTTTTTTCACTCATCAGACATTTATTAAACACCTACTGTGTGCCAGGCTTTATGCTTCCTACCCTCTGGAAGCTCCAGGCTGATGGTGTGTGAACACATCCCATAGTACAGAGTAGTAAAGCCTAGATGAACCAATCACAATTCAGGTGCTGGTAAGAGAAGCTGGGCAGGCCTGTCCATCAGGCAGCTTTGTGTGAAGTCCTAGTCGGTCTCTGGGCTCCTCCCAAGCTCAGGTGAGCTGGCCTCGACTCCCCCCCACTATGGCCCACCCAAACATTCAAGGTGGGGCTTCTCCCCCACTCCAGGTCCTCGGCCCCATCACAGGGACCAGGACCCACTTGCCCCTGACTCTCCAGGACTTTCCACCCCAGTCTAGTTTTTGTTCACTGGGGTCTCCTCCCTATAGATCCTCCCTCACTCTGTGTAACCCCTGGAGTTCTTTCAGATCACTAGACTAAGCTAATCTGAAATAGTCATTCCCCCTGTGTGTTGAGAATGGAGGAAGCCTTCATGTCTGGCCACTCTGAATCATCTTTGTCATCTTTGTCGTTGTCATCATATGTTTTGATTTTTACAATTTCTTAATGACTTTAGTTTCCAGCAACCCAAACGAAACAAACAAGCAGAGAGTCTTGCTCCCGTCTACAGGTGGTAGGAAAAGCTGAGGCTCAGAGAGGTTCAGAGACTTGCCAACAGTCACACAGCTAGAGTGAGAAAGTCAGGGTTTGAACTTGCATCTTTTGACTCACATCCAGACCCTTTCTGATATATGATACAGATAGCATGGCAGAACAGTGGGGAAAGTATGGTGTCTTCCCTAAAGGTGCAGAATAATTGGGCATAGATGGGTGGGGAAGGACCTTGCACTCACTTGTCCTTTCTTAGCTAAGTAGAATCATTTCTAGGGGAATGGAAGTCCTTGGTTAAATCAGCACAGAACGGGCCATCTCAGGCAGAAGTGAGATTCCAGCCAAAGGAGGTGTTCAATCATGGGCTGAGTGACATCAATGGCTTCTTGGGGTTACACTAGCTGCTGCCTGCCTCAGATTCCTTCCTCTGAGCTTGGGTCCTAGGAATACAATTACATGTTTCTTTGAGACATGTCTTTCTTTTCTTTTTTTTTAAATACATTTTATTTATTTATTTTTGGCTGCTTTGGGTCTTAGTTGCTGCACGCGGGCTTTCTCTAGTTGTGGTGAGCAGGGGCTACTCTTTGTTGTGGTGCGCGGGCTTCTCACTGCGGTGGCTTTTCTTGTTGCAGAGCACGGGCTCTAGGCGCGCGGGCTTCAGTAGTTGTGGCACGTGGGCGCAGTAGTTGTGGCTCGCGGACTCTAGAGCACAGGCTCAGTAGCTGTGGCACGTGGGCTTCAGTAGTTGTGGCGCACATGCTCTGCAGCATGTGGGATCTTCCCAGACCAGACCTCGAACCCGTGTCCCCTGCATTGGCAGGCGGATTCTTAACCACTGCGCCACTAGGGAAGCCCGAGACATGTCTTTCTGACACTGAAATGATTCAGTTTTCAGCCCCCCAAAGCCTACCCACATATGCATACTCCGTCCCACCCTGAGAAATAAGAGAGGAGCCAAGCCACACGTTGAGCTTGGAAGTCAAAAGCAGAATGGTAAGGAAGAGTGACCCCCTCACCAGCTCCTCCAAGTCTAGCGATGCCTTCTAAAACCTGTTCTGGGAACACGTGACACCTGTGCCCAGAGGTAGCCAGGTTCCAGAGTGTTTCTGGTTAAGTCGGCCCTGTAAATACACCCAACAGGCTGGCAGCCAGAGACCAGGCTGCTTGGCACCCAGGAGGGTAAAGATGGGTGTTCTTCCCCCGATGGGAAAGGCTAGGCAAAAGGCATCACTGTCCTCTCCTGGACACATCCCTGACAGGTCGTGTCCCTCTTCCCTGCCTCTCTAGTCCTAGTTATTCTGAATGCAGGCCTGTCTGAAGCCAAAGCCCACTCCCCAGCTTGCAGCCCTTGGGCCATGGTGGTGACTTGGGCATTCTGTGACCAACAACCTGAAGGCTTTCTAAAGGTTTGCATTCTATCTATCTATCTATCTATCTATCTATCTATCTATCTATCTATCTATCTATCTATCTATCTATCTATCCATCCACCCATCCACCCATCCACCCATTCATCCATCTATCCATCCAACCATCCATCCATCCATCCATCCATCCATCCATCCATCCACTTTACAAAGTTGGCACAATCATGGGAAAAGGTTCACCATGACAAAAGAATAAACATGAGTATGCACTCCATGTTGAACTGGGTATTTCTATCTAGATTTTTTCACTAAGTATGTGCAGATATATAATATCATACATCTATTTTTTCAAAGATGGTACCACTTTTTCAGAGAAAGAGACTTCCTTGTGTGTTTGTTTTCATTTAATGGCAGATAACCACTGCTTTGTGGGAAGATGAAACACACACAGCCTTATCAGGAGGCATGGAGACAGACTCAAGCCAAGGGGTGCGAAAGACGGAGCACACACAGGCCTGGGTGGAAAGTCTGGACCTTGTCCCTGATCACTAACAAGGTCTCCTTCCTCTGTCTGGGTCTCAATGAGACACATCTACAGGGTGAGGGGAATCTCCAGTAGATTTCCAGAAACTCTTTCAGCTTTTGTTTCTCTGTAATAGCTTCTATTTATAGAGAACTTACTGTAAATGAGCTCATTTAACACCTACAAGCCTGTGAGTGGGTGCTATTTCCACTCTCATTTTATAGACCAGGAAACTCAGGTACGGAGAATTTAGGTAACTTCAAGGTCACACAGCAGTGCATGACACAATCAGGACTTGAACTCAGGTCTGTGTAACTTCGGAGCTTGTGTATTTGGTCACTACGCCACACCATCTGCCACTGACTGCCAGAGTGAATGTCAGTGGACCTGGGAGAGCGCACACCAGGACGTGGCGGGCATATTGTACTTGGGCTAGTAAAGACCTTGGCTCAGGGTCACCAGCTCATAGTTTAGAGTAAAGCAAGACAGATGCACCCTCCCAGACGAGCTGGGCTTAACCCCCAGAGCCTGTGGGGTCACAGGGCAGCCAAGCCTGTTGCCACTTCCAGTGCTGGGACAGGGCAGGCACAGGGCACAGGTTCAGCTGCCCTCGGGGCAAGACCGGTGCTTTTAGTCCAAACTAGGTGTCTGAGCCTCCTGGAGCTTCCAGGGGGAGTGTAGGTCCGACTGAGCTGAGCTGCCCAGCTCCCAGAGAGAGACCCAAACACTGTCCTGAGGCTCAGAGGTCACAGGGAGGGTTCATCCCTGGGAACTCCATCTACCCAAGAGACTCTGGGTCAGGATCCGGCTGCCTCAACTGAACAATCACCCCTCCCCGTGAGACAAACATCCCGCACGGATCAGCACGACCACTGAATGTGACAGGTCTCTGTGTACTCTATTTCCCCCACTCCCTGCCACCCCGGTTATCCACATCATCTGGCTGGTCTCGGCGGTAGCGAGCGGACAAGGAGAGGCCATGCCATAGCTCCCATAGCTCCCGGCGCATCCACCCTGGGAACGGGATGCCTCAGCCTTGCTTTCCCTCTGCCCCCTCCTCCTCCACCACCACCAGTGCCCCAGTCCACCTGCAGCTGAACCCAAATGCCAGAAAATATCTTGGTTGTACGGCTGAAGTGAAAACGTGGGTGTGTTGGAAACTCTTCTGTTACATTTTCATTATCTTCCCCGGAAACTCGCGGATGGAGGGGGAGACCTCTGAGGCCAGCGTCTGGCACTCCGTGTGCCGGAGGATAGCACAGAGCAGCCAGGAGCAGCACACTCGTGCCCTGTTGTCTTGGAGAGGAACTCACGCGGGCTGCCTAGGGGCTTGAGGGGGAGCAGGGGAAGGGACAGAAGGCCCTCCGCCCCACCCACCTCTGAGCCCTATTTCTCTCTCCCGTCCCCAGAAACTCAAGATCCCAGATCCTAGTTCTGACTTTGACACTCACTGGCTGTGTGACATTGGGCAAGTCACATCACCTCTCTGAGCCTCAGTTTTCTCATCTGTAAAGTGATGATAAAAATGCCTTTTTCTCGGAGTTGTCGCAGTGCAGCTTTTGGGAGTGGATAATAGACTTATAAAGCAGATCCACCAGCCCTCATCCACAGTTCCAACCTCCAGAAGCTCTGAGAACCAAAGCTTTTTGTAACCCATTTGGCAGCAAGACTTGAGCTAAACTGATATGAGACTATTTATTGAATTTATGTATCCTCTTTGGTGTGGATATCCACATATTTTGCCACAAAAATATTATGATGTTTGGTCATGAGGTGCTGTCCTAGACCCTGCTAGGGGTTTCATGTGTTTAAATAGACATCTCAAACCCCAAAAGTTCTGAATGCTGGAACACATCCAGCTAGAAGAGTTTTAGGTAGGAGTTTGTCAACCTGTTTTTGGAAATGAAGGGGAAATTCATTTGTGGTTTTAGAAGATTTTTCTTTTTTAAAAAGGTATGGAGTTGTGCTGGATTTGAGGTCTTTTTTTTTTTTTTTTTTTAATTTATTTATTTATTTATTTATTTTTATATTTATGGCTGTGTTGGGTCTTCGTTTCTGTGCGAGGGCTTTCTCCAGTTGCGGCAAGTGGGGGCCACTCTTCATCGCGGCGCGCGGGCCTCTCACTGTCGCGGCCTCTCTTGTTGCGGAGCACAGGCTCCAGACGCGCAGGCTCAGTAATTGTGGCTCACGGGCCTAGTTGCTCCGCGGCATGTGGGATCCTCCCAGACCAGGGCTCGAACCCGTGTCCCCTGCATTGGCAGGCAGATTCTCAACCACTGCGCCACCGGGGAAGCCCCTGAGGTCTTTTTAAAAAGCCCCTCTTCACTGCCCAGGTGTTAGCTGTGACCCAGGAATAATTAAGTCAACGCATTTATCAAGCTCTTATTATGCGTGAGGCACTGTAATGATGCTTTATAAATATTATCTATTGTAACCTCCCAACAGGCCTGTGAGACATTTCTATGATTTTCTCATTTTACACATGGGGAGATGGGGGGCTCAGAAGGTAGGTGACTTGCTCATACAGGCAAAGCCAATAAGAGGCAGATTCAAACCAGGTCTGATCAACTCCAGATTCGGTGCTCCAGGCAGGGCACCAGGAAATCGTGGTGCAAGTAAGGGGCTCTCTTGGGAGGGGTGACATGCAGGGACAAGGTCCTGGAGAGGGTGAGGGATACTCAGCTCCACTCTCCAGCTAAGGGACACTCTTCCCAAGCCCAGACCTACATGTCCTTCCCATGTGCATCTGCCCCTTTCCCTCATCCAGCAGGGACCGCCACCCCCATGGTCCCTGAGACTGCTCCTTTTCCCCTGCTGTGGGAGTATACGCTCCCAGATCCCCCCTGGTCCGGTCCTGTCGGCCGTGATTCTGAGTCCTCTCATCCACCAAATGAGCTTCATAAGTTTCAGGCAGCTCATCTTGCAGTGGTTGCACAGGCTGAATAAAGTCAAAAGTCAATGGGCTGGTTAGGCCTAAGGCGCTACAGACCACTGCAGGGGTGATAGGGAGCTGCCCTGGGGAGCATCAGGCTGAGGTTTCCCTGGGGACACTGCAGGGAACTCCCACAGGCTCAGTCTAGCCTCTGGACCGTCTGCTCAGCTGCCCCCAGCTGCCCTCAGTGGCCGGAGAAATCCACCCTCACTGTCTGCTTTCTCTGTAGGTCCAGCCCCACTGGGAGCAGCCCAGGCCTGGGGTTTGGCTTTGTTTTTTCATTACACAAGTGGATCATGAACACGTTCTCATTAGAAAAAAAATACACAAATGCACAGAGTAAACAATAACAATTCTACTTTACCTCCGCCCTCTCGAACCTATTCTCTCCCCTGGGGTAACTGCTGTTTACAGTTCAGTATGCATCATTGCTGTCCATTTTCTTGGCATTTATTTGCACATATGTATCATTTGGACTTGTTTGGGGCATTGTATATACACACCTCACATAGTGTTCTGCGCTTTGCTTTTTTTCTGCTTACCATATGTCTTAAAGATCTTCCCACATCAGTTCATATAAGTCTGCCTCATTCAGTTTAACTGCTGCCTCATAGCTACCCTATGGATGTCCAAGGGCTTACATAACCACTCCTCCACTGATGAACACATAAGTCTTCTGCAATGAACGCCATGTATTGGTATCGTTGTACCCCTGGGTGATGACTTTCTATACGAGGAACTGGTGTGTCGAAGAGTGTGACGGTTTTTATTTTTGCTAGCTTCTGCCAAACTGCCCCTCTAAAAGGCTGAATCAATTTAGCATCTCACTAATCGCATATCAGAGTCTGAGGCAGCAGTTCTCCTACCTGACCGGGTCCGGGGCTCCCTGGCAGGTTGCTCTGAGATGGCTGGGACCCATTTCCCCTCTGGAGAAGTCATCTGGCAGCAGTGTGGGAAGGTGGACTCTAGTTGTGCCTGGGTCATAGAAGGGGTAATCAATATAACAGAGGGATTACAAGCAGGAGATTTGGAGCCATTAAGACTTGGGTTTGGGTCCTGGCTCCACCGTCCATGAGCTCTGTGATCTCCAGCAAATATAATTTCTCTGAACCCTTTCATCTGAAAAATAAGAGTAGCAATAACTAATCTTATTGACAGGTGGTGTAAAGCTTAAGCAAGATGATACATGTAAAGCACTTAGTACAGTCTCTACATAGTGTAAAAGGCAATAAACTGACACTTTATATTAGGAGAATATGATCGTTAATATCTGGACCCTGTTTCCAGAAACACAGCCCTCTTTCCTCTGGGGTGTCCTCACATCTCTACCCGTGTCAGCCACCGAGCCCTGCCCAAGCCCAAGCACCACGTCAGCTGGCTGCTGGCCATCTCACAGTGTCTGCTGCATGCAGCGGTCAGAGCCCACAGGGAGTGGGTGATGGCACCCAGCAGGCAGGATGAGCAGTTCTGGCTTCCAGGCTAGGAGGGTAGACAGGACACAACTGGATAAACACCAGTAAACAGAGGTGGGGAATCTTACAAACAGAGACCCGTGCCAATGCAGCTTCTCCGAGATAAACACATCGGAGCCAAGTCACCAGGTGAGATGGGAGGGAGTGGGGCAGTTGCGGAGTGTGTGTGGGTTGCAGGTGGGGGCAGGAGGCGGTGGGAGAGAGCGAAGCCAGACAGATGGCATAGCCTGGGAAGGCAAAGTGGAGGACGGAAGTAGGGAGCAGGGGGGTTGCCTAGAAGGTGGCTGTGCTCCTGGCAGCCACTGTGGAGAGGAAGGTGCCCTGGACTAGCTGGCCACCAGAGTCCTCAGTTCAATTCCCAGCCCCACCTCTTGCCAGCTGTCTGGACTTGGGTAAATCTTTCCTTTTTCTGGACCTTGGTTTGAGCATCTTAAAATGGGGCATGAGGGGAGTGCTGAACTTGATTATCTAGAATCATTTCCAGCTTGAAACTTCTAGGAATTTCTGCCCCGTAATAACATCTCTGCTATGACCAGTCTCATCTTGAATTTGAATCACTGTGGCTGTCACTCTAATTTCTCCAAAGTATTGGCACTTAACAGTTTATAAACTATGTTCACATCTGTTTCTTCATCTAGTTCTGCCCTATAGCTTTGGATGCAGGTGGAGCTGAAATTCAAATCTCATTTTGCACAAGATTGCATGAGGGACGTGGGGCTCACTGAGGTGAAACCACTTACAGAGGAGGCTGGAATTGAGTAGAGCTGGCATCTTGCCTCTCCAGATGCCACCCCAGCAACTCCTGAGCTGTCCAAAGTGCAGACAGTGGGTCAGACTGAACCACTCAGTGTCCCCACATGCACTACCACCAGGAGCCATCTGGCCCTGGTCACACTCTCTGTGTCAGGCTCTTGGTTGGCCCACATCACCTTGTCTAATCCTCATAGCCACCCCCTGAGGTAGCACAGTCATGATGCCCACTGTACAGATGAGGAGTGGAAGCTCAGAGAGGTTGTGTTAGTGCCCAAGGTCACCTATCTGGTGAGCAGCAGAGCTGGGCTTCTCAAGACCCCACAAGCAGACCTCGCCTCTCCTTTGCTCCTTCCTGTAGAGGGAGCTCACACCCTCATTGACATCTGAAAGCTTCACTCACCATCTATTTCACTCCAAACCATTCTCAAGGCCCAGTTCCCTTGCTGTCTCCTCCAGGAAGCCCTCCCTGATCTTTCATGCCACTCCCAGGCATTTGTCCTTTTCTCTTTCCCCTGAACACACTTATAACCTTCCTATCTGGGTCTTCCTAGTGTTCTTTATCATGCTCCATCGGGGAGGAAGGGGATTTTCCTTCTCTGTGGCTGGAGCTTGTCTTTATAAAGTGGGGTTTACTATTTTCTAAATAAATATATTTTAATGTGATGGTAAAAGAAATACATGTTTTTGTAACAATGAAAACTGTAGAGAACAATTAGGCTAGTGGTTTACCGTCTCTAACCCTACAGTGTAAGGTAGGACCAATCGTTTCACAAACGTGAAGCACTGTCTTAGTTTGGGCTCCCCTAGGAGCCGACTCTGAGTTAAGGATATGATTTATTTGTGAGGTTTATTTGGGAATGGTTTATTAGTAGTCGAGTGGGGAAGTGAGATGGGCAGTGGAAGACAGCCAGGAGAGGGTGTG
Source organism: Eschrichtius robustus (assembly GCF_028021215.1). Taxonomy (NCBI): domain Eukaryota; kingdom Metazoa; phylum Chordata; class Mammalia; order Artiodactyla; family Eschrichtiidae; genus Eschrichtius; species Eschrichtius robustus. The sequence goes on from NC_090830.1 coordinate 75,031,684, forward strand.
TTTCCAGCAGGTCATCACTATGGGCAACTGGGGCTCCATCTTGTTGGAGAACTCTGGGAGCCTGTGTAGGACCCATGACACAGAGTTATCTCCCCACAAGGGTGAGGGACCTGGGGTGTTTATCCACAACTCTGTCAGTCACTGGTTGAGAGCTACTTCCAGGCAGGGCTGGCTCCAGTGGCCAGAGAGAAGCCTCAGGCAAAGAGACACAAGTGCTGGAAGGCACAGGAGCTATAGACAGGGCACTGATATATTCTGCTACAAGTACCTGCAGGTACCAGGCTCCCTGCAACACAGCAGTGAAGGAGGTAGACTAGGTCTCCACAGGCAAGGAACTCATAACCTTCTGGGGAAACAGGTATTAGTGAAAAACTACAGAACAGATATCAGTATAAATGAGCCAAAGAAAAAGTCCATGGGTCTGAAGTCAGATGGCCAGGATTGGAATCCCAAGTCTGCCACTAGTTAAGCCAGTTATTTAGTCTCTCTGGGGCTCAGTTTCCTCATCTATAAGATAGAAATTATAAAAGTAGCAACATCTTGGGGTGACTTTGAGTTCGTTTAAATTAATACATACAAAACACTCAGCGCAAGGCTCGTCATAGAGTGCATTCAATGAGCGCTAGCTGTTACCATCATGGGTCACGTCATTAGACATCATTAATGTCATTATCATCATCATTAATGTCATTACACTATAAAGAGGGGCTTGGCCGAGCCTCGGGTTCCACTCCCACAGAGAAAAGGGAGACCGCCGAGGCCAGTGCAGGGGACCATTTCTGCCAAGGCCCCCTGATGGCCTTGCACTTATCACATAGACCACCCAGCAAAGGCCTGACCCACAGTTACCTAAGTCTCGTTGGAACATGTAAGCACTTAGCTGCTGATGGAAGGGAAGACGGGAGCCTGTGGCTCAGCGTGGGTGCTGAGGACTAGTGAGACAGGAGAGGTGCCGTGAGTGCCCTCTGACCCTAGGCTGGGCCTATTCTGTCAACTTGCAGGAAGGGAGGAGGAGCCCAACCCGACCCCTTTTGGCCACACAACGCTGCTCCTCCTGTTTCGCTAACCAGGTTGACTCTGGAGATCCGTATGTCGAGGAAAGAGGGAGCTGCCCTCCCCTGGCCCCACCTGCCGGTGGCCCCGTAGCTGTGGCCGCTGGTGGTCCCTGGTGGCCGGGCTTGCAGCCAGCAAGTGCTTCACACAGCTGCCACGCACAGCAGCCAGACTCCGAGGCGGCTCCCCCGGCCAAGGGAACATTCCAGGACAGCTTGGAGTCATTAGGCGCCCCCTGCTCCCTGTTCCTGGCGAGAGCCTGGATTCAGACCCGGACCCTGTCCTGCTGCCCGCCTGCCTCTCACTCCCCTAAATAGCCAGCAAGCCTCCTGGGGGGAGGGGACAAGATGTTGCTCAGCCCCCCAACATTGCTTCCTTTCTCTAGATGTGTTTCACTCTTCTGCCCATGATTCCTTCTCCCAGTTCTCAGTATGAAATGAGCCACTACGGCCCTTGCAAGGCAATGAAAGAAAAGCTGGGTTGTGGTGTCGAGTCTGCTGTGTGACTTTGAGCAGGTCACATAACCTCTCTGGGCAGTTATCTGTTTTGATTGTCAGCAGGAACTCCTGGTCCCTGCCTTCCCCCCTACCCTGTGGAGATGAGGAAAGCCTGTCTGGAAAACATTGACGTGGGAAAACAGATGCTTACAGAGGTTGGAACACATGTTATCTCCGGGGGTCAGGCCTTCCTCAGCTCAGGGTACACTGAAGCATAGAACTAAACATCAGAAGCATCCAGCGAACCAGCCTCGCTTTAAAAGTAGGGAAACTGAGGCCCAGCCAGTGACAAAGAAAGCTGGGGTCGGAAGCTGGCCTTCTTTTCACTGTATCACCTTGTCATTTGGTGATGATGATAGGGGCACATGACTTTTGAGCATTTGTGGGCCAGACCCTAGTCTTAATCACTTTCCATGGGGCTTGTCCATTCATCCTTTTGAGGTAGTGTTAGTGGAATCCAGCAGGGGTGAGACTGGAATGGTGGGTGGAGCTGTGCCAGAATCTGTTTGCCTAAACAGCATTTATTTTTCTGGGGCCAGAAACTTCTGAGGATATCTATGTTTTGCAGACATAGAAGGAAAGATTATCTTTCAGGACCTTGGGGTGTATTGGATGAGAGACAGGGTTAGAGCTGTTTGCTGGGCTCCAAGGGGCTCGTCCACCTTCTGGGCCCAGTGTGGTTGGAATGGGGGCAGGAAGGGGTGGACACTTCTCCCACTCCCTTCTCAGCTTGTGCTGGGGGAGGGGCCTCACAGAGCAGGGTGTGAAATCTCCCACGGGGTGGGGGGCACTTATGTAGGGAGAGGCCAATGGACCAAGGGGCGTCACCAACTCAGGTCTGACTTCGGACTCCACCTTTCACTAGTTTTGTAACCCTGAACACATGACAACATCTCTAAGCCTCAGTTTCCTTATCTGTAAGACAACCTGTGTTCAACATTCACATTGGGAGGATTTGGAATAACCCGCTGATGCCGTGGACACTCAGCAAGCCAGGATCTACCGTGGAACCACCGAACAAAGGACAGTAGCGGGTGTGGTGGCCTCAGCCTGGGGAGGGAAACTTGATCCTGCAGAGGACGGCTGGCTAGGGGGCAGGTAGCAGAGGGCGGGACCTCTCCAGTCCCTCTAGCGCCCTCGTGGTAGAAGCTGGTGACTGCCCAGACAACTGTTGGCCAGGGCCTCCTGGGGCCCCAAACCCAGCCTAGCTGGGGCCAGACGGGCTCTGGCAGAGACCCCGCTTTCTCCTCAGAACAATGTCATTCTCCCAGCCAAGGGCAGCAAGAGGCGGGCCAGGGAGCTGACAGGGCCAGGGAGACTACCTGACTCCCCGTGCCCTGCCCTCCAGGTTTGGGTGTATCCCTCGGTCTCGCCGCCAAAGGTTTTGCCAGCTGGGAAGCAGTGATACAGTTACATATCCTCCAGCGTCCTGGGCCTCTGGGAAGAGGGGCACAGCAGCTCAGGTGGCTCTACACCTGTGTCCTTGAGCTAAGGGACCCCCCCCTCCCCAGGAGACAGGACTGAGTCACCGTCCTCTTCTTCAGGCAAGGCCCCCAGCGCAGGGCTCTGGCCTCAGGGTCGTTCCCAGGGTGCTAAGAAACCCGCTGTTCTCCTCCACCCCCCAACTCAGAAGTTCTCAAGAAGAGAGACCCTCGCATTATGGGCATGTGTGCGTGGGCATGTGTGTGCATGAGTGTGTGCTTGTGCGTGTGTGCATGGGTGGGGAGGACTCTGGAACTGAGGATCCCAGGTGAGCTGCCTCTCTCCCCCTCTCCTTCCATTTACTTGGTCCCAGAGCCAGGCGCTGTTCTGGGCACTGCAGTGGCAGTGTGAGTGAGGAAGACCTCACCTCTTCCCTCAGGGAACTCACGTTCTGTGACAGCAACACCACATAAACCAACAAGATGCTCTCAGGGAACAAGCCACGGTGGGAAGAAATCAAGGACAGTGGGGGGCTCTGGTGGGGACGGGGTGCACACTGCCCTTCCCCACCCCTCCTCTGTGATTTTTAAGGGAGCAGCAGGGAATGCAAGTGCGGTGTGGGAGCAAGGAGGCTCCGAGAACGCTCAGGGGTGGTGAGCGAGGGCTGTGTAAGTCCCTCCTGGGCCCGCTCAGCGCAGCGGGACGCACCGTCCACTGCATGGGGGCAGGTGGCCGAGGCCTTGGTCCTGGCATCCCCGTGCCCCACTCCCCCGGGCAGGGCTGGCATCCCCGTCTCTTCTGACGGCCAGAGGGGTCCCTACCCTTGCAGTTCAGAGTCTGGTAGTTTACTGCTGGGGAAAAAAAAAGGAAGAAAAGAGAAAGAGGGAAAATTCCATTTTAAACTCTTTTGACCAAAGCACAAGCTTTCTTCCTTCCTTCTTTCCACCCTCCCCTCCCTCCTTCCTTCTTTCTACCCTCCCCTCCCTCCTTCCTTCTTTCCTTCCTTCCTTCCTTTCGTTTCTTTCTTTCTCTTTTTTCGTAAGGGTAGAAAGGCCCCGGAGAATATAAACAAAGAATCTCCTAGCATGAATCAGGCCATCGTGTTCCCAAACCCCAGGAAGAACGTGTTTTCCTGGAAGCTGGGATCTGAGCAAAGGGACGAGAGGGCTGCACGGCCAGCTGGGGCCAGTGGCTCAGGTAGGGACGTGAGCAGGGCTTGGAGTCAGGGTTGGTCTGTGGGGTTCCTGGGGAGCCTCTGAAATAGCTGCCTCTTAGGTCCATATATGCTACCAGAAGGAGGGTCCAAGAGAGGCCAGAGGGGTGGGCTGAGGTCACCTGGAGCCAGGGTGCCCTGTGAGCTGATTTGCTTAAAGACAAGTCTCGAAGAGCAGGAAGAGCCTTGGTGTCTGCAGAATCCTAGCCCTCCTCTGGGGAGGTCTCTCCAACCTGCAAATGACTCTGTCATTTGTACATTGGTGCCCGAAGGACCCTCTTAACACTGTGCCCACTGATGGCTTTGTTTCCTTCTGAAATGCAACCCCTAACAAGAGGCAAAGCCCCAGCCACACCAGTCATTTACACTTTAATGTAAATGGCTCATCTGACCTTTCTCCAAGGGCAGGGTTTGTATACAAAGAAGGGAAAGAACATGAGAATGCTGGGTTTCCAAGAAAAAGGATGTCACTTTTACAGGGGCTAGGGGTCACCTGAGGGGGAATGAGCCAGAAAAGGCAGGGGAGGAGCAGGAGAGAGCATTCTCAGACTTCATACTTTAGGATGGGGCCAACACTTCCTTGAATAAAATCAACCTTCCTTTGCAAGGTCATGCTAAACCAGAGATCAGAAAGTCTACTCTCTCATGAACAGTGAGTTTTGAGAAAGGCAGAGGTAACAAGCCCCGGGTACTAGGTGCAGGCCAAGTGCTGCGCCTGCGGCATTTCATATAATCCTCATAGTGCCTTTGTGAGGCCAGGATTACTCACCCCATGTGGCCAAAGAGGGAGTGGAGACAACCCCTCTAAAGGCTCTTCCAGGTCTGATATTTTTGTATTCTTTCATGATGCCAGCCAGCAAGGCTCAATGGAGAACAAAATACTAAGCACTCATCCTGTGCTGTGCAACCACTAAGTGCTCAGTGCTTTACTCTGGCCTTCTGGAAGGATGGTATATCAGCTAGCTATTGCCACAATAATGCTGCATAACAGAAGAGCCCAAAACTCAGTCATTTACCACAATAACCATTTACTTCTGGGGAGGTTGGCAGAGGTTCAGCTGATCTCAGCTGGGCTTGCCTTACCCTACTTCTCACTGCAGGTTTGTGGGTCAGCTGGGGAGGGTCTGTTCCTTGTGTCTCTTATCCTCCCGGGACAAGGGGGTGGGCAGGGCATTGTTCCTCTTGTGACAGCAATAGAGGTGTAAGAGGGAAGCAGAAAAACATGAAGCTCCCTAAGGAGCCAGTGCCTTTTCACTTCTGCCTGAAGCCATTGGCCAGAGTAAGTCACACGACCTCACCCAGAGTAAAGAGGTAGAGAGAAGCTCTCCCCTGGGGTGAGGTTATGCCAAGGCTTGGCTGCCAAGGAACATATCAGCCAATTCAGCTGAAAAGAATGATTCAGCTCCCTTTAACAGGGGAGTTAAACTGTTTCCCCCACTTTCTCTATTGCACTAGAACGGACTGAATGCAAATATCTCCCCTCCCTTCCTCATTTAAGGATTAAAGATTTGAGATTAAGCCCTCCCTATCTTCAAGCAAAGGAAGCCAGTTTCTCAGTCACTGGGAAGTTGAGGGTTATTAGGTGAAAGAATGGAAGAGAATAGATCTCAGACCAGAAGGGGGATTAGAGAGGGACTCCCCAAGAGTCTCAGGTGAGGCTGTGGGAAAAGTATAAATGGGGAAAGTTTGGGACCTGAGCGGGGGCAGATGGCCCACGAAGAGTCAAGTGAGCTGATCTGGCAAGAGACTTCGTGGAAGAGCCATGTTTGAGGGCCCAGGAGCCACACGGGTTCTGAGTTGCCACCTGCCAACCCAAGAGCAAGAAATTCCTATCACAGGTGCACAGGCCAACACTAGTTGGCACGTGACTTCACTTCATCCCTATGAACCAATCATCAGGCCAGAGAGGAACCACCGCCCTGGCCACTGGACCTTGTTGAGCCCCTATCTGATGACTCTGTGAGAAAATTCCCATCACCCACCCCTGGGTACCCATGAACGGTTGCCCCATCATCTTGGGGGTCTAGAATAAGAGTACAAATAGTGTCCCACATACCATACACTAGAAGTTTTATCCTCACCATCTGATCCAAGCTGGGAAACTTCTGTCCACAAGGTGTCTCCCCCTGACCCAGCCCAATCTCCACCCACAGGGCAAACCCAGAAAGGCAAAGGCACAACCCTTGCCTACCTGGAGCCACCCAGGTGAGGAAACTAGCCTGTATTCAGGAAGTTTTTTTTTTTTTAAAGCCACTTCAAAAAGAACATCTCATTAGAGCAATAAAAGACCTTCCACAAGACCTTCCATCTATCACCAGCGTACCAGTGAACCAGCATTAATAGAAGCATCCAGAATGTATGAAGACGGGAAAATGACTATGCATTGAGTGAGTTCAGACCCGTTTACCCTTCACCTACTCAACATCTACCATGTGCCAGGCTCTGTGACAGGCACCCAGGAGACAATGTTGAATGAGATATGGTTTCTGCTCTTGAGGATCTCCCAACCTTAAAAGAACAATCTGGGGAGGATTGGTGGGAGAGAAGGGACTTCATATACATTTTAAAGAATAGGAAAAACGGGTAGACTGAGGAGGAGGTGGGTGATTTTCAGGCAGAAGAAAGCAATCCCTGGACGGAGAGAGGGTCTTCCTTCCACAGGAAATTTGGCTTGTAAGGGTTCCACAGGAGAGGGTGAAGATAGTCGAAAGGAGTGACTGTCTAATGGTGGAATTTTGATAAGCATAGCACCTGGGGGAGAAGGGACTATCAGACATCCGCCTCTGTAGTCACCCCCTTCATGGATGTTCAAGGCCCATTCTGATTATAATGGCCTAGAGAAGTTTTCCAGCAGTTTCTCATACCCATGCCATGCTCTTTTCACATTTTCTCTTACTAAGCCATGATTCTTTGCTTCTGGAAACATGTAGATACCCCTTCTGAGAGAAGTTCTATGGAAACCTCACCACAAATACACTCCTGTCCCTGATTGTACTAATTAAAGGAAAGTGCTGGTGGAAAAATGATTTTAAGGAAACATAGTTTTATTATTTTAAAATTAATCCACTTACTTGAGTGAGCTAACCACTATGCATTCCACAGCGATGGTCTGTAGGGGACCTGCTATAAGGGATTTATTGGGTGATCCATTCAATCATTAAACATTTATCGCACAGCCACCATGGGCCAGAGGCTGGGGATTCAAGGCTAAGTAAGTCTCAGTGTCTGCCCTCCAGGAGCTCAGTCTGGAGCGGGGGACAGACACATAACCATAAAGCAGAGTGGTAGGTGTGGCGAGAGTGATGTGTACAAAGATTACTGGAGCACAGAAAAGAGCAACCATACAAGAGTGGGGGTTGCGGTCACCAGGGAAGACTTCTAGAGGGAAGAAAAGGGGACCTCCTACTTGGGTAGCATGAATAGATGCCTGCAGGGGAAAAGCTGGGGGATGAGACCGAGCCATCAGGGGGCATCTCAGGTAGGGCACAGCATGCACAAAGGCTCACAGGGGAGAAAAGCAGGATGACTAGAGTAATCGACCACCAATTGGTGTTGCTAGGATGTAACATGGAGATGGGGGGTAGCAAGAGTTGCATCTGGAGTCATCAGCAGAGGCCAGACTTTGGAGGCCTAAAAGCCTTGGTAAGGGTTTGGACTTCATCATATAAACAAGGCGGGGGGGACATTAAAAAGTTCTGAGTAGGGAAATGATACAAATAAATCTGTGTTTCAGAAAAAAAAAAAAAAGAAGCAGTGTAGAGGATGCATTGGTAGCAGGGGGATCAGCTGGGACAGACTGGGAGAGAGAGATGGCAGGGCCTCTCCCTGCTAGCAGGAGGAGGAATGGAGGGGAGGGAACGTATTTGAGAAATGCTTAGGAGGCAGAATTAGTAGGACCTGGTGTTTTATGGATATAAAGAGAAGCGGGAGAAGGAAAATTGCAGAATGACGGCTAGGTTTACAGCTTGGGTTATAAAGTACATGGTGGTACCTTCAGCTGAGATTGAGAATTCTGAGGGAAAGCAGTTTAGAAGGGGAAAAAATAGGATCAATTTTTGATGTTGAGTTTGAGGAACTTGTGGGTGGGACATCAGGGAGAGACCAGCAGTTAGGTGGATATTTGAGCTTGCCCCTGTGGAGGAAGATACAGGCTGGAGGCAAAGATCTGAGAGACGTGAGCATTAGAAACCACAGAGGGGGGTGGGATCATTCATGTGCTCATCAGGATGCTCCAGGCTTAAAACATACACTTAAAAGTGGCTAAAACAAATGAAGGCATTTATTTATTTCACTTAATAAGTTTGGAGGTAGGTCCTGGGCTGCTTCTCAGTATGTCGTCAAGGACCCAGATCTTTATATATTTTAGCTCTGCCACCTCTGTTCATCCATAACTGTATGTCCTGCGGTAACGTGAAGACAGACGAGGGTCCTAAAGGACTTGGAACCCAGGGGAAGGTGGGTAGAAAACAATTGATTAATAGATGTGATGCCTGCCTTTGGCTGTGTTTGGAAAGAGATAAGAAAGGGATAGGCTCAGGGAAGACCTGGCTGGTTGACAAGCAGGAATGAGAGGGAATTAAATGTCTACTAATTAGTACTTATGGGGTTGGAAGAGGCAACTGCTTCTTAACCCTAAACAGTAAAAGGTAAAGTTTAAAAATGCTTTCAGTGAGAAAGGCTGATGAAAACTTACCCTGTGTGGACTTCTGCTTTGGGCTATGATGGAATTACAGATACTAGACTAGCCCCCACCTACCATAAACAAATAGAAAAGTGGGTAAATTATATGAAACATCTGTTTTCAGACATTGGATAACCAGCAGAACAAGACTGTGTTCCCTGAGGGAAGAAAAACAAATAAGATTAACTCTATGATCAACCTGACTTTCTGCCTAGAGGCATTTACCAGACCTTGGCCCTGGGAAGGGGAACCCAAGCAGAGCACAGAAGTCTCACTGTTTTGAGGAGACAGAGATCAGAATTCAGAAAACTAATGCAGCTGGAACTTGCAAAGTAGAGTACTGGAGAAGAGGGAGCTATTCAGAGAAAGAGCTTCAGAAAATCACATAGGAGTCTTTGGCTTTTGAGTCTTTGGCTAAATTCAGTAAGTCCCCTACATAAACACCTTCAAGTTGCAAACTTTCAAAGATGCGGACGTGTGTGCCAGCCCCTGTATGCCAGCTGTTGTACTGTTCTACTGTACTTTTCAAGGTACTGTACTGTAAGGTTAAAAATGTTTTATTTTTTGTTTGTTTTTTATGTACGTATTATTTGTGTGAAAAGTGTTATAAACCTATTACAGTACAGTACTATATAGCCGACTGTGTTAGGTAAGGTAACTAGGCTAACTTTGTTGGACTTACGAACAAATTGGATTTACAGATGAGCTCTCAGAACGGAACTCATTCGTATGTAGGGGACTTACTGTACTAAACTGTGTATGTGTATGATGGGGCTCCATGAGGTTGGACAAAGAACAAATACTGGAGAAAGAATAATTACCGGGGAGCTGTAAACTGAACAACTCTCTGAGCTGAAACAGTTGGGAGATGTTCAAGTTCAGGCTAACCAAGGTGGAGAGACCGTTGAACACCCAGAGTATTTAGTGGAAACTTCAGAAAGACCACACCTTAGGAGTAGAGCTAGACTAGTCTACTAACTACTAGCTAAACTAGTCTCCTAAACTACCCCTGGGGTAAAAGCTATTATAGACCCATCCTAACAAAGCATAAAGACAAGCCTTGAAAGGATCAAGCTGATCTCCAAGTTATTTGCCAGAACAAAACTTAACACTCTTTAAAGAACGATAACAAAAGTCAGTGCTCAATAAGATAATATTCAAAATGTCTGTCTTCTAGTCAGAAATCACTGGATATGAGGAGCAAAAAACGACACTCATAACCAAGAGGAAAAAAAATTAATCAATAGAAACGGATTCAGACACTGGGACATATGTGATGGAATTAGCAGACAAGAATTTTAAACAGCTATTATAAATAGATTCAAGTATTTAAAGGAAAACATTAATATAAGGAGGAAAGAAATGGAACTTTTTTTTGAAAAGCACCAAACGGAGCTTTAGAACTGAAAAATACAGCGTGAAAGTTAATTTTATGTGTCAGCTTGACTCGTCCATATGATGATCACAAATCTGGTTAAACATTATCTCTGGATATGTCTGTGAGGGTGTCTCCAGAAGAGATTAGTATTTGAATTGGTGAAATGAGTAAAACAGATCACCCTCCCCAGTGTGGGTGGGAATCATCCAGCCCATTGAGAGCCCAAATACATAGAACAAAGAGACAAAAAAGGTTGAATTCTCTCTTTCCACTAGACTGCCGAGCTAAGACAGCAGTCTTTGCCTGCCTGGGAACTTACAGCATCAGTGCTGCTGGTTCTCATGCCACTGGTTTTCCCCAGCTTGCAGATGGCAGATCATGAGGCTTCTCAGCCTCCGTAACTGTGTGAGCCAATTCCTTAACATAAATCTCATGACAGATAGATAGATACATAGATACCTAGATAGATATATAGATAGATAGGGATATATCCTGTTGGTTCTGTTTCTGTGGTGAATCCTGACTAATACATGTAGTATAGGAAATAAAAATTTCACTGGATAGGCTAAATAGCAAATTAGACATGACAGAAAAAAAAAAAAGATCAGTGAACTTGAAGACAGGATAAACTGAAGCACAATGAGAGAAAAAAGCATTAACAGAGCTTCAGTGACTTGTTGGACAATTGGTCTTACATACCTGTAATTAGAGTCCCAGGAGAAGAGTAGAGAAGGTGTGGGTATTTGAAAAAAAATGATGACCAAACATTTTCCAAATTTGATGAAAAATATAGATCCAAGAAACTCCATGAATTTCAATCAGGATAAACACAAAGAAAACCACACCAAGGCACATCACAACCAAATTGCTGAAAACCAATGTGAAGCAAAAGAAAAGAAAAAAAAACCCTTAAATTCAGGCCCAGAAAAATCTTAGCCTGTGGTAAGGATCAAATTGATGACACGGCTGTCATACCCATTGTTGAAAACTCTGAATGAACTAAGAGGTGAATCTTTTCAAATGGACAAACTGACTCAGGGAAAAGAGACTTGAAGGGGTGCTCTCCCATCTAAGTCTGAGAGAACCAACTCAACTGTGATTAATTACCCCAAAACTTAGTGTCTTAAAGGAAGTGGAGGCCAATGGGAATAAGAGAGGAAAGAAATTCAGCACATTTAAAATGTATATCTAAAATAAAAACTATAAATGAATGTGGCTATTGGTATATAGAGTTGTCTAGAATCAAATAGATAAGAAGACCGCTATGTCTTTGAGTTGTACTGTAAAAATCATCACAATTCTGGACTGAAAAGCCTTGTGACTGTTCAAGTTTTAATTCTTGGGATTGCAAAACTCTACAGGCAGGAAACAGGCTGAGAAAACTGCTCATCCCCCAAGGAGGGCATATTCTCCAGTGCTCACTGTAGATGTGGCTGAGGAGGATAATGGGTTGGGAGATGGAATGCACTTCTCAGAACAGCAGATGTTATTGCCCCAAGAATCATGCTTCACACAAGACATTTCAAAGCTGGAAGGCAAAAGGAGAGTTCCTCACTAATCTCCTTCTCTTTATCAGGGAGAGAAACCTTTCACAGAACACCCAACAGACTACTCCTCAGGTCCCATGGGCCAGGATTGGATCTTGTGCCCAAATTCTAGCTGCAAGGGAGGCTGGTGACTGGTATTTTGAGCCTCAATTATAGGAGATGGATTCTACCAGCAGGGGAGAAATAGGGCTTGTGGGAAGACTATTGGATAGGCAACCGATAGTGTTTGCCCCACCCCAGGAGCACCAAGAGTGAGAAACAAGGTCATAACAGTGGGGTCCTGGGGACAACTAACATTTCATGGAGCTCCATATATGTGGTCAAGGAAAGAGGGTCTTAGTTTCTGAGTAACACGTTGCCCCAAAACTTAGTAGCTTAAAGCAACAAACATTTATGTTCTCACAATTTCTGAGGGGCAGAAACCTGAGAACAGCTTAGCTGGGTAGTTCTGGTTTAAGATCTCTCAAGAGGTTGCAACCAAGCTGTTGGCCGAGGCTGTGTTACCTAAAACCTTGATTTGGGCTGGAGGATCTACTTCCACAAAGGCTTACTCATAGGGCTATTGGTTGAAGTCCTCAGTTCCTCACTGGCTATCGTCTGGAAACCTCAGTTCCTTACCCAGTGGGCCTCTCCTTGGACAGCCTGAGGGTCCTCAATATATGGCAGCTGGCTTCTCCCAAAGTAAGTGGTCCAAGAGAGAGAATGAGAGGAAGACCAACATGGAAGCCACGCTGTCTGATAACCTAATCTCAGAAGTGATACGCCATCACTTCGGCTATATTCTATTGGCCACACTGTCCAACCCTGGTACAATGTGGGAAGTGATTATGTAACGTGAACTCCAGGAGGTGAGAATCTTTGGGGGCCATCTTGGAGACTGGCCACCACAGAGCCCTTGAAGGAGACAGAGGAGAAGACATCAAAAGAGATGGGTTGATATCACAGAGACCAACAGAGAGAGTTCCAGAAGAGAAGTGTTTAATAGTTTTCAATACAGCAGTGAGAACCAGTAGCTAAGGACTGAGAAATGTCCTTTGGATTTGTCAGTCAGGGTCAGTAAGAACATTAAGAGCGATTAAGAGCAGCTTCAGTTGACCAGTTTGCAGTGGACTTAGGTTTAAGTGGGTGGTGAGCAATTGGAAAACAGCAAGTGTGGACAGCTTTTTTGAGAAGATTGGTTGAGAAGGAAGGGAGATTTGGACAGAAGCTAGAGGAGGACATGGAGGCTTTCATTTTGGGGAACGTAAGGGGCCTGAGTAGAGTTTTAGGCAGAGGAGAAGCAGCCAGTGGACTGGAAGAGGTGACGATCCAGGAGAGGACAGCATGACGGATGGGGTGGGCTCTTGGAGGAGGCAGGAGAATTAGAGGTCAAAGGCACAGGTGGGACGCTTGCCTTTAAAGAGAGAGACACCTCATCCTCTGAGGCTTCAGTGAGGGAGGCAGGACGTCTGACTAGTGCAAGACCTGAGGGTGGGGATGCCCGGGAATTGAGAACTCGTAGCTGATGGCCTCAGGTACGAGGCCAGAAGGAGTAGGAGGCAAGGTCACAGAGAGCAGAGCGTGAACAATGATGTCAGTTACCGTGGTGATTGCTTTACAGATGCAGAAAGGCTCGGAAACACTCTGTTCTCATAGACAGGGCAAGCCCTTCCCTTGTAATCTAATTTCACTTTCTATCTCTCAGCAAACTCATTTTTCATAGTTGGTGATGTCTTCAGACAGCACCTGTGTGAGTTACCACAAGGTATGGATTAATGGGGTTGAAATGTATGAGGGTGGGAGATACCATAACTCAGTGGGTGTGGAGAATCATGACATCTAGGCAGGGCAGGAACCTCCAAGGTCTCATTGAACGTTCCATGCAAAGGTCTGTCTTAGCATCAAGGGTTTGTCCATCCTCTGCTTGATCGTCCATCCTCTGCCTGATCACTCACTACCTCTAGGGAGAGTCTTTCCATTTTCAATCCAATCCTTAGGTCTTTTCCTTCAGCAGGGCTGAAGTCTGACTCCCTGTGTCCCTCGGGTCCTACAGGAAGTCCCAGATCAAGTCCCTTCTCCCACCTGACAGCCTTCAGAGATGTTTCTCCTCTAGAATAAATCGTCCCTGTTTCTTCACCCTCCCTCATATAGCAGGGTTTTCTGACCCCTCCTCAGAGCCGCCTTCTCCTCCAGATTTCCTTCAAGAAAACAATGGTCCTCAAGATTCAGCTGTGACCTGGCCCCGTGGCTTTCTTCTGAGCGCCCAAAGTGCTTAGATGAATGCCAGCAACTCACAACCACCTAATGCTTATGGGTGATTGCTGGAAACTTCTCCAGTTCTTTCTCTCCCAGAATGGTTCAGTCAGACTGGTGGTCTTTTAAGTTTTCTCACCATCCCTAAGCATGATCGAATCCTGCATTTTGGCCTGCAGAAAGAGGTTCCAGATTCTCATTTTGGATCTGTGACTTGCGTGGCGTTATCTTTATAGGTCACTTAAACCTCTCTGAGTTTCAGGGTAGCCTTGACAACACCTCAGGTTAGTGTTCTGAAATATTAACTAATGTTTTACTTCTCTGGTATTTCCCCCTTCCATACTTTGCTCCTTTCCTCTCATCCGCACCCAAATTCTGTCCTGTGCTGTTGTCTCAGGGGAGGACTGTGGTCTCGGAAGGCAGGGAAAGGAGGCTCCTGGTTTTGAGTTGAAAATTCTTGGGCCATAAGGCAGCATAAAGGGCTCACACCAGCAAAATTCAGAAGAAAACTTGAGCAATGATTCCACTCTTCAGATTTGCAGAAAGTTCCCCCACACCAGGATGGCCCCAAAGAACAGGAATGACCCAAGAGTGGCACGGCACTAGATGAGAGAGAGAGACTGGCAAGGGTCTTGCAAGGGGACAAAGGCCATCTCCACAGCCACTTGCAGGACCAATGAACAAGGACAGGCATAGTGATGGACATCACAAATGACAGTGAAGACCAGATGCCTGGATACCACTTAAGCTTCCAGGAAATTAAAAAGGAGAGGACTCCAAATTGGCTGGGATTACACCACTACTACTGTGGCAGAATAAGGCCTTGAAATAGAAACAGAGTAGCAAAGACTGGGGACAGTTCTGTTTCTGTCATTCCTGAGATGGTGGGCTGAAATTCCACTCTCCCCACACCCCTGCGCAAAGGAGCAAGTCACCCACTCTAAGAGGTTCCAATATTTTTATCTTTCCTAAATGAAGCACAGAGGGGTTGAATGGTGGTTCCAAACCACAGCGCAGTAAATATTCAGTGTCTATGCTGCCAGATAGAGCTCCTGTACCTGCTCCACCCCTCTTACCCACCTCTCTCCCTCCTGGCCCATATCTTCATTTAGCCCGTGCTCCCATCCTCCACCGTCATCACCTCTTTTGGAAACTGACTCATTCCTCTGCTCTTCTCAAATCCTTTGCGCTCAAAAACCAAACCCTTACAATGTGGAAATGGCAGCAACCAGCGGCTCATGATCTAATGCAGCCAATTCGCGACAGGTGAAGTTTGCAGCTACAGTTTGTGCCAATGGATTCTCATGTAGGAGGTGATTTAGAAACCACCATGATGCCGCAAGACGTAATTCTTGGCTTTGCTTTGAACTTGTCATATTGGCTCAAAGAAAGGAAAGTCCTGGCCAAAAAAGCAAGAAGTTAATTAAGGGTGAAGGCCGTAATGTGACCATGAAGGCTCAGTTCCTACAGTTAACCCATTGGATACGATGTTTTCATAAACCCCAGTGAGCTTTAGATGAGGAGACATGGCCTAAGGAAGACAGCAGCAAAGATGAACATGTGGCCTTGTATCATTCTAAGTCTCTGCTCCACTCTTCCCTGGGCCCAGAAAGCCTCCCTTCTGTCTCTGGAGTCGGGTTCCCCCACTGCTGAAGGGTAAGCGCCAAGGCAGGCCCAGTGAATCCTGTCATGCCTGTCTCCCCCCGCCTTCTCCTGCACATTCTCAAAACACAGGGCTCCAACTCTCACTTGCCCTTATTTCTTTTAGCCTCTATAATAGCCTGCCTTTTCACATCCTACCTCCCCCAACTGAGTTCTTTGAGGAGCAAGGGTTGCATCTAATTCACATAAGTGCTTACTGAGGGCCCAGCCGAACCCAGGCCTGGCAGGAGCAGACGCCCGGTGGTATCTACTGAATTGGACAAAATCAATCTACACGGTGGGAGAGTTGACACATGGTCCCACGAGTTATGGGATTCTGTTGACTTGAATTCCACAAGAAGAACGTCTCAGTCGGGTTAAACTTAGCTGCCTGGGACAGGCGGGCAGAGTATGGATGTGGAATGAAAAATACGTGGCAAAGCTCTTCAGATTATTTAGCCATTTGAGGAAGGGCATGAGTGGGAGTTTGCAGCAAAGCCATGCACGATCTCTTGGGAAACATTCCCACCAGCCCGACTTCATTTCCCTGGGGAGTGACCTGTAGGCCTCCTGCGATGCCTCTGTAAGGGTGCCTTTCTCTTCTCCCTTTGGAGCACCTCTTTCTCCAACATTTCACAGTAATGATCACAGTAATGATGGCCTGACACTGTGACTTTGACCCACTGTAGACAAATACTTTTTCTTCTTAACAGGCCCCATGTTTCGGCACCCCGGAGCAGAAGCATTTGACAGGGAAATAGTGTCCTCGTTGAAAGCCTGGGTTCTGCTCAAGATGAATCAGGAGCTTTTAGTCCAGGGTGAGTGGGGTTGGGGCTAAGTCAAACACATACTCTGTTAGGACACATCGGGGTGCCAGTGACAGAAAACCCATTTCATTGAGCTTGAACAAAAACAGAATTATTAGGACATATTCCTGAAAAATCCAACGTAGCTCTGGCTTCAGGTGCAGCATGTTCCAGGGTTTCAAATTGTCACTAGGAAGCAGTCTTGGTCCATTCCTCAGTCCTGTTCTTTTCTGGCTGTCTTCATATTCAGGCTCCAACTTGTGGTTAGATGGCCGTCATCAGCTCCAGGCTACACTCTCCCAGATTCAAACTCAGCAGAAAAGAGGAGCTTTTCCTCCCCTAATTATGGAAAACAATGTTTTGACCTGGCTGTCATTGGCACAGATTGGGTCATGTGCCTATCCCTGAACCAATCACTGAAGCCAAGAGGGTGGAACTGCACTGATTGGCTAATCCTGGATCACATGGTCAACCTATGTTGCATGGTCCCATTCAAAATCTCATGGACACAGGGTGAAAAGGACAAATTGTTCCCCCAAAGAAATCTGGGGTGCTGGTTCCATGAGGAGGGTAAGGAGATCATAAGATGTAACAGAAACAAGTATCCAGCACACAACTAAAGAGAAAACCACATTATCAGCAGCCCATAATCCATGCTACGTGGGTGCGCAGTTGGGGTCCTAGAAACACCTACATCTACATGAGGAATCACAAAACTTTTTGTGCTGTTAAAATATTTAAATGTGTTTTTACTGATAAAGAGGTTATGGGGTCCACAGCACCATGAGCCATGTGGACATTTATTGGTTGCCTCCCAGGACCTGCTTGCTCCTCCCCATAACCCTGTTTTTTGTGTGAGGATAATGATTCGGGAGGGTGGACCCGACACTCACTGCACACCAGGGGTGAAACCAGTTAGCACATTCCCTCCTCCTGCCCACCGGGATTGGTCCAGAGTGAGCACATGACCCGAGCCAGTCCAATTAGAATGAACCTCATTACCAGGACTTTTGCTGGCAATGCTAGGGTAAGATGCTCTTTCTCTTTGACAGGATATGAACGAGAAAGGATGTAGCACTGTGGGCAGCCATCTTGGGACCACAAAGGAAGTGAGGCTGAGGGTGTCATAGCAGAAGAAGCAGGGGTGGGGGATGGAGGGAGGGAGGGAGGGAGAGAGAGAGAGGAATAGAAAGTGAAAGAAAGAGAGAGAGATAAAGGAAGGAGGGAGGGAAGGCAGAAAGAAACTGAGTCTTTAGTGACGCTGAAACTCTATATCAAACATCACCTGAAGCCAGACCCGCCTATGGATTTTTCACTCATGTGAGTCAGTACCTTCACTTTATTATTCCAGCCAGTTTAAATCAGACTTTCTATTACTTGCAACCCAGAACATTCTAAACATTTTTGAGCTGCTTCCAAGTCTGGGCAGCCTGTGGAAGTGGCTGTAAACAGGCTGTCTACCCCGAGTGTCATGACAGATAAGAGGTGGAGGGTGGCTCCGCTCAGAGTGGCTGGCAGACCTTCCTTTAGAGATCCGGTGTTCCTGCGTATCTGGGAGTATGCTCGACATGCAGAGCTCTTTTAAGGTTCTGTGGCCTGGCAAGAGGTTTAGAATTCCGTCGCTGGGCAGCTATGTGCCTACACCTCCAGGCACCCTGCGGATGGAGCTCTGGACTCACATGGGGGTGGAGGGGAAGGCAGGAGCTTAGATGCAACCACTGAAATGCCTGATTCTTTTTTTTTTAAGATTTTTTTATTTTTTGATGAGGACCATCTTCAAAGTCTTTATTGAATTTGTCACAATATTGTTTCTGTTTTTGGCCTTTTGGCCGCAAGGCATGTGGGACCCCAGCTCCGCGACCAGGGATCGAACCCACACCCCCGACATTGGAAGGCAAAGTCCTAACCACTGGATTGCCAGGCAAGTTCCATGAAATGCCTGATTCTTGAATTTCCTTGTCTTGGTGGCCACGTAGGTGATGGCAAGGAGTCAGGTGTGTGCTTAGTTGACAGTTCAGAGAAGGACTGGGGTCTTTTCATCAAGAGTCTGCCTTCTGCACGGTTAGCTTTTAACCTTGGTGTAGTGGATGCTGGGATTCAGCACCCAGATCCCTTCCAGGACAGAGGCGCTGGTTCCCCAGCCACAGGGGCGTTGCTACTGATGGCTCACACTTGGCTAAAGGGAACAGCGTCACCCAAGATCACACTCCCTCCCTGGTGGGTAGCCTGCATCCCAGGACTGGAGGGAGAATGGAGGTACAGAGACCAATCCTCCTTCAATTCAGGACAACTCTGCCGGGCATCCCCCTCCCGGCTTTCCATGGGGTTGACAGAGACCCCTTACTACTGCCGTGAAATTAAACTTCTTCCTCTGCCCTGTCCCACTGCCCTGGTCCCCCAGTATACCCCCTGCATGCAAATCTCTTTCTTAAAGTCTGTCTCTTTGGGGATCCCACCCAACAAATGACACTAGATCAGGTAGGTGGTTGTCTACGTGGCATGATATTAGAGGCCTGATCCCAATTACTTCTTTTCCTGGGTGTAATAGTTCCTGATAATAGTGGTGGAAAGGAAACGGAGTTGAAAAGCACAGACAACTGGTTTGTGTTTTATTTAAACGCAGAATTTTTTTTCTTGTTAGAGAGGGAATATATGCTCATTGTAGGAAAATTTAGAATAGCCAAGTTAATTAATACCCATAAATCTTTCCATGAGAAGCAATGATGGTTTCTTGTGATTTGAGTTTGAAAATATGTTTTGAGTCCTTTCTATGTACTAGTGGTTCATGCCCCACCCCACAAAACCCCACGCGGTAGCCTCAGTACTCATTTCTGCAGAACAGACAAGGGAGACTCGGAGCTGTGTAGTGACTTATTGGGTTACTCAGAAGGCAAACAGCAGGCAGATAAAGCTCATGGCTTCTGACTGCAGACTCACAGCTTTTCTCACCACATCCCAGACCAACAGATTCATGTCAGAGTTTTTGGAGCATGAGCTTTTGATGGGGCAGAGTGGCTGGTATGGAAGAAAAGTTCCTAGGCCAGGAGTCTGAAGCCTTCCCTCTGATCCTGGCTCTGCCATTTACTTGCTGGGTGACCTTGGACACGTCTTTTTGCCTGGCGCATCCTCAGCATGGGGTTACCAACATGCAGCGTGCTATAGATAATGGTTCGCGGGCCCCGTGGTGCTGGCTGCCTGCAGGGGGCACCACCAAGAAGAAAAAAAAAACCAAGAGGAGGGAGTGGGACTCCCCTCCCAAAGACCACATTCCCTCTGTTAACCACCCCCCTCCCCCCTTGGCCTCCCAGGGGCACTGGGATGGGTGCTCCTGAATCCTTGGGAGCCTCCAACAAAACCAGAACCACGTCAGGGTGGAGCCCAGAGCTGGAACCTCCCACGTCTGTGTAAAAGGCTTCATTTATCTTTCTTAGTTCTCTTTGGCCAAGGGAGATGACAAGGGAATGTTTTACTTACTTTCCCTCTTTTTTCTTAAGGAAAATTTTCCATTGTGGAAATGGCATGTGTTTATTTTTAGAAACCCAGCCACAGGGATCTATAACTTCTAGGGGAGGGAGGCGGCTCAGGAGACCAGTGCTGACCCTCCTGTATTAGAGGCGGATCTGGGTTTCTTTAGCCCTGGGTTCCTCCCTCCGCGGCCTCTCTCCTTTCCTTGTAGCAGAGCAGGGATCTTGCTCATGGACGAGAAGGAGAATGACAAAGAGGACTGAAGTCCAGGGATTACAGTAGCGAGAGCGTTGTAACCACTGGCTGACATTCGTTGAGCGCTTACTGGGTGCCAGGCACTGGGCTGTGTGCTTTATACACTGAATGCTCCCGATAACCCTGGGAAGTAGGAATTCTCATCTGCACTTTACAAGGGAGAAAATCAAGTCTCAGAGAAGTAGTTACCAGCCCAAAGTGATGAAGTAAGAATTACACACAGGTTTGTCTGACCCCAGCACCACACTGACAGTCTTACGCCTGAAGCAGAAACAGAAAGCTGTGTGCTCACTACTGCAGGCAGGAGCCCTCTGTTGGGGAAAAGGAACTGAACCCCAGGGAAGAGGCAGGCGCTTCCCAATAACCCAGCTCACCTCAGTCAGCTCTCCCCAGTCAGCTCTCCCCAGCGGGGGCGGCAGGGCCAGGCATCTCCCTAAAGCAGGTGGCTTCTTCCATGGGACCCACAGCAGTTCACCTCCTCCCCATTTGGCCCCAGGCCCTGCTTCTGGAAAATGCTTTCTTGGGTAGAAGGGGGTGAAAGAGGAGGCATCCAGGGAGGGCACTGGATCAGAAGCATTGCTGGAGGTGGGGTTCCACCCTGAGCACATTTCCCAGTGGGGTGTAACGAGTTAGGGGATGGGCCCCATGACCAGGCTGCCTGGCTTCCCACCCTGCCTTTCTGATGGTGCGACTTTGGGTGATTCATATAACCTCTTCTCCCTGAGTTTTCTCTTTTGTTTAATGGGGAATAGAAATACCTATGGCTGTGATAATTTCATCGTGTGAGATGAGGTATATAAAACACTTAGAACAGCCCCTGGCACACAGTCAATGCTTAACAAAAATTAGCTGCTATTTTTCTCCAGAAGTAGCGAGATTTTCACCAAGTAGAGCACGATGAATAAATAGTCACAGATATAAACAAAGTATAAATGGTCACACAGGAGACGCACTGCTTTTTTACGTTTGCTGTCCCACCTCAAGTTCTTCTTGCCTGAACCCCTGGAGGCACTTGCAGTGACCAAAAGAACCTGATGGGGTTGGGGATCCTGGGTCTTTCTGTTCCAGAAGGTTCCAATATGGTTCTGAAGTTCTACGGGGTACCATCTGGGACCCTCCTCTCCAGGTTCAGCTAGAATTTATTTAGCTAAGAAAAAGGACAGCATCTGACATTCTGGAAGAGTTTGTTCTTCCTCCCACCCTTTTTTATAATCCTTTCTTGCGTCTTTTGGGCCTATGCTTGTAAGATACGTACCCAGATTAGGTTGGTAATGCCTTAGCATCTTCAGCAGCAGCATCATGATCGATCCACATGATCACCGCCATCATCACCAATATCATTTCCATCAATGTCACCATCAAATCTGAGCCGTCATCACCATCACCTCCATTTTTGGCAGCACCATTGCATCACCATAACCACCTCCATCACTGACGTTGTCTTTGCCATCTTCATTTTCATTTATCACCGTTAGGCTCCCTCTCACATGATCGTCTTTATACTTCCATGATCACCTTCTGCTCAGGGTCAGTCAGAACCCTTCGGTAGCAAGTGACAGAAACCCAAGCCAACTAGTTTAACTGGAAAGGTCAAGACCTTCCTAGGGATGACTGTTCCCAAGGGACTCACACACCAAAAGGATGCTCCATCTCTTATCGTCTCTGCTTCTCTCTGTTGTTCATTTAATTTTCTTCTGTAGACAGACACCTGTCCGTGTGAGCCAGGGATTTACATCCTGGCTGCTCAGTGACCCAAAAGCAAAAGAATTTTCATCTCCGAAGCTCAGATTGAAAAACCCCAGGGAAGTTCCCTGCTTGGTTCAGCTTGGTTACCTTCTGGGCCAATCACAATGGCTAGAAATGTGTGCTCTTGTGATTAGCCCAGATGGGTCACGTGCCAAGCACAGACATGGCAACTGGGAGAAACATGGTGAGCAGGCGTATAACCTAGTTTGTATCCACATTGACCTATCCCACCTAGCACGACCACCCCTGTCGTCTCTACCACCACCTCCACCACCACCATCACTACCATTCCTACCATCATCACTCTCGTCCTGAGGATTATAATGCGCCAAGCCCTGCACTTCACATTTGGAACCTCAACAAATTTGAATCTGATGAAGTCTCCAGCCCTTCAGGAATTTTCCATCTCTGGAAAACAAGAAAGTTGACATGTTCAAGGAGCTGGACTGCTAGTCCTTGGCCATGGGATGGAGCAAAGAGGGGAGCTGTGGGGACAGAGTCCAGCACCTCTGCAGCACTGACCCTAATCCCTGGGCAGGCCCAGCGTAGCAGCAGCCTGTGCCTAGCCCAGAGAGGGCGCCATTCCTTCAAACGTGCAAAATTCCCGCACCAGCCCATGGCCTGCGCCTGTAGGAGCCCTCAGCATGTCTGCCCCCCTTCTCTGGGGGGTGGGGCTTGCTTTTGGATCCATGCCTCCTGCTCCTGCTCCATCTCCAGGCAAACATCTGTTTCCAGATGTTGTCCCAGAGCCATATAAAGCCAAAGGAAGACTCAAATTAATATATCTACAGCAGACCCAACTGTCACTGGCAAGCTAGCGTCAGGAACGGATCACTCAGGGAAAGCAAGAGCCCTCATTTCCTGATGGGACATATAGGAAAGACAAACAGGGCATTTCCCTCCCAACTTTAGAAATGACCTTAACAAAGCAACAGGCTTTAGGAAAAGGAGAAAGAAGAAGAAGTCCTTTGTAATGAAGTTTACAGGAACAAATGTTCCAGGCGGTTCTGCTTTCACAGCTACTGCTGGTGAAGGAACAAGAGGGAGCAAAGCTCTGTGGGGAGGGCAAAGCCTCCTCTGGATTTACTGGCCATCGGCTGCAGTCCACCCACTGGGCCAAACTTGAACCTGGGGGCTGTGCCATACCTGGTAGGGAAGAGACCTGTCCCAGATCCAGCGCTGCCACTAGTATGCTGTGTGACCTTAGACCACATTCTGACCTCTCTGTGCGCAGTTTCCGCAGGAGTCATATACCAGTGGAGGCTTGGGGGATTTATAACGGTTCTTCTGAGCAAGGGGTATTACCCCCCTTGCTCAGAAGTGAAGTAGGGTCCACTTCAATCCAGGAGAGCCGCTCCTAAGTTGAGGCTTAGAGACAGAGCTCCGTGGTCAAGACAAAGAGTTCCACAGCGATGGGGGTGGGCAGAAGGCTGGGGACAGGAGAGCACGCAGAGATACAACACCATAACTTGCAGTTCCCAGATGCTGGTAAACAAGGATCTGCTTCAGTAAACTAATTGTGCTCTTCATTACCCATCTGTCAGCAACCAAAAACATCTGTCTCTTAACCCGCAGTTGCCTGCCTCTCTGACAGCTCTTCTCCCCGTCAGGGAGAGCTTGAGTCCTAGGCTTCTTCTCCAAGTACATGCTTGGGGCGCCCTTCCACCATCCCTAGGCTGAGGCCCAGATTCCAAGCCCAGTTTCCACGGGCTGACAGCTCAGAGGGGCTACGTCTCACTCTCACTCCTGAAACGATTGTTCTTCCTCCAAAAAGCTGCAAATGGGGCCTTAATGGATGCATTTGCTCGAGCCTTCTGACGTCTGGCTGCAGCGTGACCATCACCATCATCTCTTTTGGATTTTGTGCTTTATTAGAGTCTTGCACACATGGTCTCATTTGAGTCTCTCAGCACTCCCCTGAGTAGGAATTAATATTCTCTTGCCCCAGGCAGGAGGCTGAGATCCAGAGAGGTGAAGACACTACCTGAAAGGAACACAGTTTGCAGATGGAGAGGCCAGGATTCAGCGTTTCTGGATTTCAAAGGTGGTGCTTTGTTTTAGCTCAGCCTGAGTCAGCAAAATGGTTTCACCCCAAGCGCTAACCTCAATAGATTGATAATAGCTTCCTGCTTTGAGAAGCCTAAGCAGAGTGTTTGTGTGTGTGTGTGAGTATGTATGTGTGTGTGTATGTTAGGAGTGGTGTTCTATAGTTGATTAGTGATGTCTGCTGATGATGTGGGAGTGGGAGTGTTGGTATGTATGCCAAACATGACCATACCATGCCACCTGAGACGAGAGGAATGGAAGGGACAGATGGTTAGGGCTGTTGGGGGCCAGGTGGTCACATGATACATCCCTGGCAAGGATGTACCACAAAAGTTTGGAACTTGTGCTCTATTATCCCAGTCCTCTCCTCTGTCTGGATCTTGCCATGCTCAAGGGCCCTGCTCAGTACTCACTTCTACCAGGAAGCCATCCTGCACCTTTACCCAACTCTAAGTCTCCACCTTTCTCTCCTTCTCCAAGTCCCGAGTCACTACTCATCTGCCTGTTTGTTTGGCCCAGTTCAGTTCATTCTGCCTGGAACTGCTGTTCTCTTTCCTGTGCATGTAGGTTCCTACAAAGGCCCCATGGGACCGCACGCTCTGTGAGCACCTGACACTGGGTCTTGTTCCCACCAGGAGCTCAATAGTAGGTGTGGACTGACTGATGGATCAATGACCTGCACCATCCCTCCTCTCAGTTGCAGGAACACAGAGTTTGGGAGGAGATGTGAACTCTTGTTTGGTCTTTTCTGTATGTCCCCAGTCTCTGCAGCTATTATCATGGCAATGATGGGCTGTGTTGAGTACCGACATGGCACTGAACATGCACCATCGCATCCAATACTCACAGTGGCCCTAGGAGTTAGGAATTGTTCTCCCCATAATTCATATTTTAAAAGCAGGTGCAGAAGTGGTTAAGAATCCACCTGCCAATGCAGAGGACACGAGTTTGATCCCTGGTCCAGGAAGATCCCACATGCTGCGGAGTAACTAAGCCCGTGCGCCACAACTACTGAGCCTGTGCTCTGGAACCCACAAGCCACAACTACTGAGCCCGTGTGCCACAACTACTGAAGCCCGAGCACCTAGAGCCCGTGCTCTGCAAAGAGAAGCCACTGCAATGAGAAGCCCATGCACTGCAATGAAGAGTAGCCCCTGCTTGCCGTAACTAGAGAAAGCCCGTGCACAGCAACAAAGACCCAACACAGCCAAAAATAAATAAATAAAATAAATAAATTAAAAAAAAAAAAGCAGGTGCAGAGAGGCTACACAATTTGCCCAAGATCACACAGCTAGTAAACAGTGGAGCCAGCACCTGAAACCACTCAGAACAGCCTCCAAGTGAGCAGGAAATGGGTTCCAGAGCTGTCCATGAAATGAGGCCAGGTAGGAGATTTGTGCCGAATTATTCTTGAACCACCTGAGACCAGAGGGATGTGGGCTGTTAGGAGCCTCCAGCTGTTCCTGCAAGAGGTCATCAGGAGAAAGCTGGGAAGGGTCTGGGCAGTAGAGTGGACAGTTGGGCATGACCTTTGCTAACCACAATATTCCCCAAATCCAACTTTTTAGGGTCAAGTGAGTCTATGGACAGGTCCACTAGCCCACCCTACCAGGCATTCTTCTCAGGCTGGGGTAGACAGCTACATCTGTGGATTCCATCTGGAACCAGGTTCATAGGTAGTTCCCTCCCCAACAAGAATCTGGGCTTGGCCAGGTGGCTTGTTTTAGCCAATGAGACATTAGCAAGTGTCACACAAGCAGAGGCGTCATAAACACTTGCCACTGGCACTTGAAATCTCCCTTTGAAAGCCAGCCACCATGCTATAAAGAAGCTCAGGATAGACTGTGGGATGATAAGAGGCCACCTAGAGTGGCCCCACGGGGATGAGAGGCCATCTGGAATGTTCCAACCCCAGCCGAGCTCCCAGCCAAGCTTCCACAACACAGCCTCATGTGTGACCTCAGCTATGTTACTTGGAACAGAAGAACCACTCCACTGAGCACTATCAACTCACAGAATTGTGAGAAATAAGAAATCATTCTGTTTAAGGAACTAAGGTTTGGGGCCATCTGTGATGCTGCTATAGATGCCTGAAATACTGTCCTGGTTACTGCACTCTCTCTCCTAGGCACGGTTGGGGTCCTGACCATTCAGAAGCATGCACATGTTCTCATATACACATCTCGACCAAAGCAGATTGTACACGGGTAGGTCAGCACACATCCATTCTGGGCACATGTACATACGGGGGCACATCCTCATCCACGCACATGCTGGGGGTGCCTTGGAGACAGCCCATTTGTACTGTGGGGCAGCTCTGGTCACCCACAGCATTTGCACTCCCCTGCATGTGCCTCCTTGTACGTGTGTGCAGAAATGTGCATGATCTCATGTACCAAAGCACAGGAGCAGAAAAAGGCAAGTACCCACAGTGAGACCCTAGGTTGAGGGAGCTGGTGGGGGGGGTCACACCCCAACACACGTGCACACAATCATTCATGGCCTGAAACCATAAGTATCCAAACTCCTCCAAGCCCTTCAGCCTGCTGAACAGGGTCCCCCAGCGTTTTCATCAGCGTGGCCTCTGCACTTGGCTCTGCTCTCTACTTAATGAGAGAGTTTGTTTTGGCCCCAGTTAACAAGGCTCCCAGGCCCTCCTGGGCAGGCTGGCCCTCCCCCGCACATCTGCAGCCCCTGCCCCTCGACACCCATCCTCAGCTCTGCAGAGTCACAGCCCGTGAGCTGATTGGCGTGGCTGTGTGGGAAGGAAGTGGGGACTCAGGAAAAGGCATTTCCAAATGTCCTATCTGCAGCTCCAAGCAGGGGCCTCGGGCTGGCCCCCAAAACCCCAATGCACTCTCCTCAGAGACACTGCATGCTACTGTCCTCTAACCTGGGGCAAACTAATTTAATCTCAGAACCTGTACAAGGGCAAGATTGAGAGCTTGAGCCCAAGAGAATGCCTGCCTTGCTCACCTTATTTCTACTCCAGGCCTGGCCTTGGTTCATTCTCTTTGGGATCCCCATCTGGTGCAGGTCAGTACCTCCCGACGCCCAGCACAGGGGCAAAGCCCCTTCAATGGCTCCCCTTTGCCCTCAGGACAAAGTCCGAATCCTCTGTCCTCCTCAGCCCCTGCCCACCTCTTCAGCAGAAGCCCCCACCCTGTCCCTTTGCACTCCACATTTCAGCCTCAGTGAACCACTGACAATTTCCCCAAAACACCACACTGTTTCTCCCCTCCAGGCTTTTGTACAGGTAGGTTCCCCTGTTTGGCGTGCCCTCCCTGCACCCCTTTATCTGATTAACTCTGCTCAGCCTTCAGGTCTCATCCCCCGAGCACCCTCTCTGTCCTGCATTGTAGCTCTTATCCCTGTCGGCCTCCACCGTTCGTCTGCCTTGTTCACCACTGTGTCCCCAGCACCAGCACAGGGCTTGGCAAGTGCTCCATAAATATTTGCTGAATGGGTGAATGTTTGAGTTAGGAAGGCCCTTATACATCCCAGTTCTCCTTGCCTTTCCTTGCCCATGAGTTTCTAAATCTTACATAAAAGGAAGTAGATGCACAGGTTAATGTAGCTGAGAGAGAACCAGAACTAGAATCCATCCAACCATCCATTCATTCGTTTGCTCATTCATTCATTCATTTGCTCATTCACTCATTCATTCGCTCATTCACTCATTCAAACCACTATTTCTTGGGCATCTACACTGTGCTGAGTACTGAGCATACAGAGATAAATACAGTTATCATGGTCTCTAGAAACTCATAGCCTAGGGCAGGGAAAAGACACAGGTCATAGTTAGGACATGATTTAGCCTACACAAGACAGACCAGGATAACAGTGGCTCAAATGAAGTAAGTTACTTCACTCGTGTGAAAGTCTAAGCTTGTCTGGCACCTCAACTCCACAAAGTCACCAGGGGCCCAGGCTCCTTCTATCTTGTTGCTCACTACATGCAGGAGTCAGAAGCAGAGCTGAGAAGCAGGGCTGTGATGCCCATGATCATAAAGCCTGGGAGAGAAATAAGGAACAGGGAGTCTGCAGTGTATGGGAGAGATTATGGTAGGTCCCCAGACCAGGCCTCCTTGGGTGAGGTTTCCCAGTTGGGGCTACTGTGTGGGAGAGTTGGACCTGTTTAGAGGACTGGGCATGGGGCAGGCAGCGGAGCAGAGAAATCCAAAAGGAAGGACAGATCTGAAAGAAACTAAGCAGGTGGAATCTAAGGAACTTGATCCCAATTGGATGAAGGGGGTAAGGGTGAGGGAGGAGGTGAACATCCAGCCTGAGCCTCAGGACGATGCCTATGCCACACACCGAGGGAATGAAAGCCAGGCAGTGGCCGGGGAAGCTGACTGTGAGGTGAGGTGGTGGGGGAGGAGAGCACCAAACAGAGCTGCCAGAAGCAGCTGGAGACACGGGTGAGAAATGCTGGGAGATGTGGGCTGTGGGTTTGCATGGGAAAGTCATCATCAGAGATGGAAACGAGCCCAGGAGGGACAAGTTCCCCCACTGTCCTGTGTGCAGTGCAGTGACCTTCTGACCTTGGATGTACATCCCAATCCCTTGGGGAGCTTCTGTAAGCAGGATGGGAACCTGGGCTTCCCTGTGCCCCTACTCCCACCACAGAGATTCTGACTCAGTAAGATGGAGTGAGGCCCTTTCTGTGGCTCTGGCTTCTTTTACTTGCAGGAGAAGAAACCCAACTCAAACCGGCTTGAGCAAAAATGAGTCCTGTAAATGCAGGGTGCAGGCATGGATGAGCTTCGGCACAGTTTGATCCAAGGGTTTAAATACTGTCTTCATGACTCAGTCTCTCCGCCTCTGCTTGCCTCCTGTGTTGGTTTCATTCTCAGGCAGGATCTTTAAGAACACAGGCAAGTTGCCCACTGCGGTAGTTGTTACTGTTTCAGAAAGCCCTTTGCAAAGAAATAGCATTCCCTTCCCAATCATTCCAGCCTGATTCTCCTTAGCCTGAACTGGGCCACATACCCATCTTGGGCCCAATCACTGTAGCCAGGGGAGATGGAGATGCTAATTGGTTAGATTAGTTCACATACCCTAGAGCCAGGTATGGGGTCAACCCCACTAGAGCCACAGGGACTCAGCTTGGAGCCATTGGCAGGATTTTAAGGTACAGAGAACAGGTGAGTGAAGGATGGACTTCACTGGCAGAGGGACCAGCACGAGCAAATATGTGGAAGCAGAAAAACACAGAAAATACTTTAGAAACAGTACAACTTGTGTGTACAGGGACATTTTTTCTTAGCTTTCCATTCTGGCACCCAAGAGTATCTGTTTTTATCTAGGAGTGGAATCATGACCACAGATTAAAGTCAAACTCTTTGAGTTAGCACTGAAAGTCTATCTTCTTGCTACAAACAAGAAATTCTGTTTTCTAGAGATGTTAACTCCAACATTGACAGAACATTGATCCATCATTGACAGAGAATTCCTGAGTTTCTGTGACCCCAGAGCCCCCTGGATGCCTCAGGGTTCAGGCATGTCATTTCTTTCTTTTTTTTTTTTTTTTATAAATTTATTTTATTTATTTATTTTTGGCTGCATTGGGTCTTCGTTGCTGAGCGTGGGTTTTCTCTAGTTGTGGCGAGTGGGTACTACTCTTCTTGTGGTGCGTGGGCTTCTCATTGCGGTGGCCTCTCTTGTTGCGGAGCACGGGCTCTAGGCACATGGGCTTCAGTAGTTGTGGCACGCAGGCTCAGTAGTTGTGGCTTGCAGGCTCTAGAGCGCAGGCTCAGTAGTTGTGGCGCACGGGCTTAGTTGCTCCGCGGCATGTGGGATCTTCCCGGACCAGGGCTCGAACCCGTGTCCCCTGCATTGGCAAGTGGACTCTTAACCACTGCGCCACCAGGGAAGCCACCAGACATGTCACTTCTGATGCAAGGGTCAGGCTAGTACTGCTGCACCCTCCCCCTTCAGCTCCCAATCACAGAGGATGCTGTAGCCCCAAACCTTTTAGGTTTCACTGCCGTAGCATTCCTGAGGGTCCCAAAGTCTTAAAAGGGAAAAGATCAGCTTGTGGAATAAGGAAGGAATGAAACTACCCTCCTAGTTTAATTCCTCCATTCCCACTACCATTCCTGGGGGGTGGGTTGGGTTGGGGCATGTGGAGGTGGAGCCAAATCAAAGTCCCTGGATCCCCGGGCTTGTACCTCTCAGTGCAGAAATTCTCTGGCGCCCCCTGGTGGTCATCAACACCACTGTGTTCTCTCAGGGATTACTCTCTACAGCTCAATTGAGATATCCATCACAGGGTAAGGAAACAGACACACTTACCCAATGTCCCACATCAAGGAAATGCTAGAGCTGGAACTGACCCAGAGCTCCTGGCCACCAGTCCTTTCCGCAGCATCACTTTCTATCCCTGTAGTCCTCCCTAGTGGCTAACTGACCTGGCAGGCAATGTTATAACATTTATTATTAATGATATAAGTACTATGTTGCTATGTTACTCTGTTAAATATGCCACACTCTGAGGTGTGCTGTGATACTGGATTATATATTAAGCCTGATCAGGTCAATATATAAAACGTGAAATTGGCAACCCTGTTATTATAAAATGGAATCACAGAAACACTCCTGTCACCCTACCCACCTCAGTT
The DNA here is from genome assembly GCF_028021215.1 of Eschrichtius robustus. Taxonomy (NCBI): domain Eukaryota; kingdom Metazoa; phylum Chordata; class Mammalia; order Artiodactyla; family Eschrichtiidae; genus Eschrichtius; species Eschrichtius robustus. The sequence goes on from NC_090830.1 coordinate 75,062,289, forward strand.
TTACATTTCAGGGACCAGCCTTTTATGCCCTACGCCCCCCCCCCCTCCACCCACTGTTCCTGGGAAGTAGGCTTTCTCCATAAACTCTGTCCCATCACCTCATTCGCAGGAATGTCAAGAGGTGCAAGGAGATAAAGTCTCGTGGGATACAAATGTTACTTAAAATGGGAGAGGTGACAAGAGAAGAGAGGAAACTACAAAATGCCCTTCAGGCAGCGCTCTCTACTGGAACATAGGAAATGACAGCAGGAGGGAGCGGAGGAGAGAATTGCTCACCTTTAATGGCTGCGATGTTTGGGGCAGGCTGGTCTGACAGCGGAGGGCTGGAACAGGTCTCAGATCGATGGCAGACAAGAAGAGGAGGGGTGAGGACTGGCAGGCGGCAGGACTGACTGGCCCACTGGATACCCTGGAATAACCCTCTGCTCAGTTTTGATTCACCTGTACCTTATGTCTTGGTCCTAAAAGAGAGACAATGGCACCAGTTCTGCTACCCCCCTGGAGGGCTGACTTTTCACACTGGAGTAAAAATGCGGTTGGAGAAATGAGCCCCACCCAAGGCGCTGGGGCAGCTGTAGGACGTGGGAGGTACGGAGACCAAGGGGGAGCTGGTTTGGGTAGGAAGAGAGAGGATGAGACAGGACAGGGGTGCCCAGTGGCAGCTGAAGGGATTCAGATAGTCCTGCTCGGGAGATAAAGATCCATCTAGACGCCTGACAGTAACTCAGCCGGGCTCCTTGGAGGATCCCAAAAGCTGGCTTTGCCAACTTGTTAGAAAGCAGAGTGATGCCTGGACCCATGACTTATGAGGAAAGCAAAGAGGGCCCTCAGTGTGAATTCGGAGAAAGGGAGAGAAGTGAAGCCCCAGCTCCACTCCACACCCCCTTCCTGCCTATAAATAACCCCAAGTGTCGCTTCAAAGGGGACAGGGAGCGCGGGAGAGGGGCTCCCAGGGCCGGTGGGTGGGGGCAGCGGGCGCTGCAGACCACGCCCCCCACCCTGGGCGAGTTTGCATAAATAAACAAATCCAAGCCGTCGGCCCTGCAGGAGGTGGAGGAGGAGCGGGGAGGAGGAGAAGGGAGCGGGGCGGGAGAGATTAGTTTGGGAAGTAGCACGGATTGCTCATCCGATCCGTGCAGCCGCAGCTAGTGTGTCAAGTTACAGAGGCGCCGGAATCGGCCCCAGCGCTCCTCGGCAGCGGCCACGACCCACCTCTGCCCGTGGGGCCCTCCACGTGCACCCCTTCGCCCCGGGACTGAAACTGGCTCGCCCGGGAGACGGGAGACACCAAGAAGGACGGACGGCGCAGAACCAACTCCAGGACTCTGCAGATACTTGAAGGGAAAGACGGGGCGGAAAGGAGAGCCGGCCAGATTCCCCTAACTTTCCTGGACTTGGAACGTTCTTCGAAGTAACTTTTTTTTTCTCACCTGGGTGTACCCCAATTACTGCTGGTTGTGTTTTTCGGCTTTCCCCCTCCAGCTGCTATTTTTTCCATCCTCTTTGCCGGGAGCCAAGGATAGGGACATTTTCCAGCGACACAAGCCCTTTCCCCCTGCCCCGCAGCTTGGATCGCGCCTTTGGACAGCGGCTCTCGCCTTTATTTATTCTATTTATTTATTTATTGGTTCTCAATACGCGAGGGGATGGTAGCAGAGCGCTCCCGCAAAGCGACAGCCGCCGGTGCCCGCGGCCCTGGGGAGCTGGACGCGCCCGGGACGGTGGCGCTGGCGGTGGCGCCGGCGGAGCGCTGCGCGCGGCTGCCGAGCCCCGGGTCGTGCGGGCTACTGGCGCTGGCCTTCTGCTCGCTGGCGCTCAGCCTGCTCGCCCACTTTCGGACAGCCGAGCTGCAGGCCCGGGTGCAGCGCCTGGAAGCAGACCGTGGGGAGCAGCAAATGGAGCCGGCTATTTTGGGACGAGTCAACCAACTGCTGGATGAGGTCTGTGCTCTTTGTTGCTGCCTTTTATCCCTCCCCGCGGCGCCCCCTCGCGCAGCTTCCAAACTCTGAACCAGCCAGTGCCCGTGGGCTCTTGCTCTTTCCGCCGCGCCGTGCGCCCCGACCTCGCACCAGTTGTCTGCGGGAGGGGTGGGGGCAGGGACGGACGCCGTCCTTCAGGGTGCCAGGAAGACCCGGGCGGCTAGCGCGGGACCCCTCAGCTCCAGCCTCTGGCAGGCGTCTCCCGCGTTCCGCGCCGGGGTCGCCCTGAGCGCGCGGGGCAGGTGGAGGAAAGGCAAGGCGCGGAGGCGCGCAAAGGCGGCCAGGCGCCACTTCTCCCTCCCGGCACCCCGCCAGGGTGTTGTGAGAGCCGCCCAGCGCCCACGCGGTGGGACTTGAGCCCGATGGCCGGGGCCGAGGCTTGCTGGGCCCCCGCGGCCCTCCCCATCTATCCCTCGACGATCAGTGCTGCCTTTTATTGCCATGTTCCTTTGGGAAGAGAGAGCGAGTGAGTTATCCAAGGGGCTGAGGGGGACAGGGGGGCAGTCCTTGCAAGGGGTGGTGTCCTGGTCCCTGCCCAGAACGCTAGGGCCCAGGTGTTGGTCGTTCTGGTTCTGCTGTCCTTGGGCATGAATAAGCCCTTACCCTCTTGTTCTGAAGCTGGGTTTCTTGGCCCTGCTTCCCTGGAATGGTCCCCAACATCTTGTGTCGGTGTGTCTTTCTGGGAAAAGGATGCTGAGCTTTCTCCCATTTCCAAAATGTCCTTGCACCCAAGTGTATTAGAAGCCACTAGTGTCTCTTAGCCAGGGCAATCTTGGGAGTTCATGAAAAGACCACAGGAAGTAGGGACATACAGTCTCATTAGTGCCACCAGAGTAAAGGCTGGGCCAGGAGACCGTGAGGCCTGGTGACTTCTGAGAATCTGGCTTTGCCAACTTGTTAGAAAGCAGAGTGATGCCTGGACCCATGACTTATGAGGAAAGCAAAGAGGGCCCTCAGTGTGAATTCGGAGAAAGGGAGAGAAGTGAAGCCCCAGCTTCACTGGTGACTTCTGAGAATCTGGACAGCACAGGGATCCAGGGCCCAGATGAAGGAGAGGACCCACAGGTAAAGGCCACAGCAGTCTGGGAAGAACTCTTGGAACAGGCTGGCCATGGAAGGATTCCGAGGGGACGAACTGGGAGGGGACCTCTTACTTAGTAGGAGGTGGTATGGAACAGTGACGAGCAGGAGGTGGAGCCCAGCAGGCCTGGTTTTTATCCCCACTCTGCTACTTAAGCTGTGCAACTTGGGGTGAATACCCTAACCCCTCTGAGTTCCACTCTACCATCAAAACGGTGGTGATGACAGCAAGCATCAGAGCCCAGCTCTAACTGCAGTGGGTGCCGATGGTGCACCCGTTCCCCACAGCCGGGCTCTTCTTGGGTGCCTCTACCAGGCAAAGGCTGCTCCTTGCCAAAGTAGCTCTCCAGGGTGATCACGGAGAGCGAGGTCGGAGGGCCAGAGCAGACAGGGTGGTCACAGGGCAAGTTTACTGATGCCAGAGGTGCACCCATGACTGCTACTTTCAGCTCATTCCCATGCCCCACCGGGCCTCAGAGAAGCTGGAGGGCTCTGTCAGGCCACCCAAGGTCCCCTGGGACTCCGAGGGACGCCTCTGGACTCAGCAGTCCCGGCAGGCGGCCTTTGCCGGCTGGTTGACAGTGCACATGGGACTGCTGGGTGGTGGGGAGGGTGTCAGGACAGTGAGGGCTGCCCCAGGGATTCCTCGGGCCCTGGCTGCTGAGGGACAAACATCGGACCCTGAATGTTCCGCTCAGTTCCTCTCTGCATCCTCTCCCCTTCCTGGCCCCTCCTGCTGGCCAGGGCATGCCCCAGCCCTTTCCCAGATCTTGGCTTCCTCTGCTTAAGACTTAGCCAGGCCAAGCATCATACTCTCAGGGCCTTGGGGCTGACAGTGTTATTATCTGCCAGGCTGAGTCCTCCTCTCCAAATTCCTACTGACTTCTAGACCCCCATTTTACAGATGGGGAAACTAAGGCCCAGAGAAGGGCAGTAGGTTACCCAGAGTCATGTGGCAAGATCCAGGACTGGAACCTAAGCTTCCAGTGACCCCGCCTCCAGTGCCTTCCCCACTCTGCCTGCCACCTTCCTTCGTTCATCCTCATCCATTCATTCGGCAATTGAACCTGAGAGCCAGCTGTGGGTCAGGCGTTGTGGGGGCACACTTCTGCCCTTTGGAACTTACAGGCAAATAGGACACAGAGAAGAGAATGGGCAGTGACCACGTCGTGTGAAAAAAGCTACGATAATGGAAGCAGAGGAGATCTGGGGAATGGATTACCATGCAGCTACCCGATGGCAGGGGCTCCCTGGGAAAGTGATTTTCAAGTGAAGACTTAAAGGGTGAATAGGAGTTTTCCAGGCAAGTGGGGATGAGTACGGGGCAAAGGGAACAACTTCTGGAAGCCGAAAGCCAGAGGGAGGGGTTTGCCTTGGGGAACTGAGCGGTGGAAGATATGGCTGGAGAGAGACAGGCAGCCTAGGTCAAGAGGGGCCTTAGAGACGGTTCATTCTTTGTAAGAGCACTGGAGAGCCGTGGAAGGGTCTTGAGGAAGGCAGCAACGTACATAGAATGAGTGGAAGAGCAGGGCAGAGCAGGGAGGCCAAACAAGAGGCTAGTGCAGCCACAGGGGACACTGACCTGGTCAGGGGCACTAGCAGGACAGAGGAATGAATGGAAATGGCAGCCGCAGTGGTGGGACCTGAGACCAGTAGCAGAGGGCGTTGGGACCAGAGGGAGGGAGCGGTCCTGTGGGTAGAGGGGGCAGGTGGTCTAGTCTGTATGGCGATAACCCCAGGAGGCCTCCCCTGGATGGGGCCTGCAGTCCAGTGGCTCCGGAAGGGACACTCTAAGGTCTGCCCTGTCCAATACGGTAACCATTAGTCACATGTCACTCATTATATTTAAATTAAATAAAATCTAAAATGTAGTTCCTTGGTCACATTAGCCATCTTTCAAAGAAGTGCTCAATAGGTACCTGTAGCTAGTGGCCACCAGATAGACAGCACAGCCATAGAACATGCACGTCACCGCAGAAAGGTCCACGGGATGACGCCGTGCTAGGAGCAGGGAGCTTCTGGGCCATCAAAGGTGTTCAGGAGCAACTGGAGGCCCTTCCTCCACCCTTTTCTTTCCTAGGTCTGTTCTCCCAGGTCAGAGCAAAGGGCAAAGGTGAGGAAGGGTGAGGAGAGAAGTGAGAACTGGGACCAGTGGAAACCCCCGGGTGAGAAGGCCTGGCAGAGGAGAGAGGGGGAATGGTTTTGTTGCAGAATGATTCTGTGAAATGGACATGCAGAGGGTTCGTGCCTGTGAGGGGCACAAAGGCACCGCATGTGCCAGGATTCCAGCTAGGCTTTGCCAGCCGTGTGGCCTTAGGTAAGCTATGCCCTGCACCTGCATCTCAGATTCCTTCTCTGTAAAGGTCTGAAGAGCTCCCAGGGACCCGGGGCAGGTGAGCCCGGGCCACTCCCTGAAGGATGGAGGCAGGGCATCGGGCAGAGCGATCCTGGGGAGGCACACAGCCTGGGCAACGCCCTGGAGGCAGGAATCCGGGGGCACATGCACACCACTCATCCCAGTGGGGAAAGCAGCATGCTGGGGGCAGAGGCTGTGACTGTGAGACAGGAGGAAGAGGGAGCTGGCAGGCCAGGCTGAGGGTACCCAGTAGGGAGAAGAGGCTGGAATGAGGTGAGCCGGGGCTGATGTGAGCAGAGGCCCAGATCTGACTGGCTGAGCCACTGGGAGGGGTGGGTCAGTGCCAGGAGAGGAGCATGGGGGCAGGAGCCAGCTCAGGGGAGCTGGGAGTGTGGCTTCCAGGCCTCAGCTCCAGCTCTTCCCCCATCAGCGCCTCTCTCCCGGTCTGGGACCCTTAATGAGCGCTCCAGCTGCCTGTTACTTGATTTGCTTGCTGTAAAAAAAGAAACTGGAAAGGCCCAAATGGAGGAAATCAGATGTCACCTAGGGCTGGGCAGACGGTGTGCGGTGATAGAGAAGAGGGTGGAATTTAAACTTGCCAAATCCATTTTGCAGGCCAAGGGGGAGCAAGGGGTGTCAGCAGCCTCCTTCAGGGTGAACGTTGAGGGATGCCAGGCAGACTTCCCATCCCCAACAGCAAGAGTAACAGCAGCTCTAATAGGAGTGTCCCGCATTTATAGGGTGTGTGCAATGGCCCAGTGCTGCGTGTATTATCTCTTTCACTCCTCACGACTTCCCTAAGGATTGATACTCTCATTACCCCATTTTATCGCTGAGAAAACTGATGTCACTGTATCTCCATCTCACTATCTGTGATCCAGTCCTTTGGGTGTTGAGGGCATTTTCCACCCCAGGCAACCCCTGGGCGAGGAAGTGGTTGAAACTTCCAAGCTAAAATGTTGAGGGAACCCCAGGCAGACTCCCACGTCCCTAAAAATAATAATAGCAACCATTGTAACGGGAATGTTTTACATTTATAGAGTGTGTACAGGAGCCCCTTATTGCGCTCTTTCCAGGAGCATTTGGAGGAGAGATCAGAGCAGTGGCTGAGAGATTGGGGCTCTGGATGGGGTCCTCTAGGATTGAGGACAGGAGCAGGCTCTTAAAGGGAGAGTGTGTGAATGGTGGGGTGTGGGCCTGTGTCGAGTGTCCTGTGTACATCACAGCTGCCTGGACCTCAGTTAATGGACAGACCTTAGTTCCAGGTGCCCTCAGAAGCAGCCAGCGCTCCACTGAGTCAATCCTAATACTACTCCTCTTTCCACGCTGTGAGTAAATGACTAGTCTTATGAGGAATTAATAGAGGGAAGATCCTCAGAGACCCTTGAGTCCAGTCCCCTCACTCTACTGATGGGAAAACAGGTCCAAAGCTGCACACCAGGTATCAGAGGAGCTGGAGGTAGGACCCTCGTCTCCATCAGTCACCTATCCTCCAACCACACCTTCTCCTTTCTGGACAGTAGTAATTGTCTGACCAAGTGGTGGCCAAGACAAGGCAAGTGTACACTCTACTCTCCACTTCTTGGCCCTCAGCAGACATTATTAATCGATTGCCGCACACTTTCACATTGAGCTTACATACAGCTTCAGAATCCTTTTCAACACTGTTCCTGGAAACTGCTACCCAACTAGCAAGAGTTGAGGTTCAAGATAAAGAGCTATTTCCTGACTCTAATTAATTTTTTAAAATACAGAGCAATATTTACTATAGATAAAACTAGGGAGAGCTGTTAAAGTTTTATTGCTTCTCCAAAGGCCTTAAAACTAGCAAGTAGCTCCAAACCAGACTGAGGACCTCATTAAGTAGCCAGCCGTTGTAAGAAGATGGTGGGGGAAAGTCAAAGCATCTGAAACAGTATGCCATCTGCCTTATGCACAGTTTCACAATTTGACACCCTCAGAAAGATGCCTTTTTCCCTTATTCCTAATCATTCCAGACTTGCCCCAGTGCCCTCTGGAAAGTCTTCCCAAACCACACTGACCCAAAATGGGCCCTCTCCCTGCTCCGACTTCCTGCAGAACTGCCTGGCCATGCCAAGCATCTAGCTCAGAGAAGGAAAATAGACAGGGCACGTGCTGACTTTTCGTACCCGAGAACCATGGCAGGCATTACTAATCACTCAGCACATGCCCCGTGAGTCTACCTAGGCCTCAGAATCTTTCTCGACACAGCTCTCCAGGCTGCCACTCCCAGTCTATTAGAGTCAATGCACAAGATAAAATCTATCTGCCAACCATGGCTCAGTTTCAAACACATTGTGCAGTGTGCCGTCCTCTCCATTGCCTTTAAACGTCTTGTCTCTCCATTTGACCCCATACAACCCAGTGGCAGGGATAGGAGGTCACTGTTCTCTGAGTCCTTGACTGAGTCTTGCCTGTGGCTTTGCACAAAGTAGGCAGCCCTCAGCAATTAGTTGCTGATTTAAGGTCCTACTGCTGGAGGCCAGTGAAGCCGTCTCAGTCAGCTGTCCTCCGCCCACTGCCCACAACCCAGACCCAGCTGTCTGCTCAGCATTTGCTCAGGGGGTGTGCCCTGGAGCTGGGTGTTTCGCAGCAATCAGTAGAGGGTGAAATGATTAACTCCTCTTCAGAGCTGCAACCCCTGGTCCTGGCTGAGAGTGGGGATAGCTCAGTGTGATGTGTCCCCAGCTGTACAGAGCAGCTAGGAGCATCTATCCCCTCCCATCCCCTACTCCCAAGGGTCAGGAGCTTTGTCTTCACTTGCCCAGGCTGCCTGGCATGGTTTTGGTTGGGGCAAAACAGTGAAGTGGGCAAGCCCACAGCACCTCTGCTGCTAAATAGTTGTGTGACCTGAGTCTCGGTGTCCTGATCTGAAAAATGGGGATAACATCCTCCTCACAGAGTTGGTGCAAGATTCAGTTAATAGCAACTGTAACCATTACCACGTCCCTCATCACTGGTGGAGATAAAATGAGGCTGTATCATGTCTACAACTTTTATTAATAGCTAATATTTATTAAGCACTATCCAAAGAGCTTTACATCTATTAATTCAGTTAATTCTCACAATAATCCTATGAAGTTGTTATATTTTTACTCTTCCCTTCTTATGGAAGAGAATGCGGAGGCCCAGAGAAGGTGCATAACTTTCTCAAGGTCACACAGCTAGTAAGTAGCAGGTCTTGAACCCAGGCAGTCTGGCCCCAAAGCTGGCATTCAGAACCACATGTGTATATGATCTGTATAAAGTACCATATTTCACTGTCAGCTGAGGCAGGTCACATAGGCCAGGGCTAGGGACCTGTTCAGTTCAGTTTGATTCAGCTCCCACAGAGGTGGCATTTACCGAACTGACTTGGCATCAGCTCACATTACCATCTTTGTTGTAAGAATGGAGCTGAGAATGCCTTTTGATACAGCAGGTCTTGGTGATGAGGACCCTTAGAAAGTCCCTGTCCAGCCTTGGCTTCCAGAATGTTTAGGCTTCCAGGAGGGATGAGTTGGGTCTTGTCTCTTGGACATTGAACTGTCCTCTAGGAAGCTTAGCCCCAAATCTGGCGTTCACCCCACGGCAGAGCAGAGTCCTTCGGGCAGAAGGTTTTGCATAAGCTCCAGTCTCAGCTCTGTTTTATCACCCTGCCCTTGCTTTTCTTTCTCCCTCTTCTGTCCTGCTGCTTTGCTATATAATGTGTGTCTATCTGTCTGCCTCTGTAGCTGCCCGAGTGTCCCCTTTTGGAGCAAAATAGGGATAAAAGTTCTATAGTAACTAAACTTTTTTAAGTGACTCTCCCCTCCTTCTCTCATGTCTGCACACCCTCAAAGGCCTGTCCCTGGACTGGTGATGGGCTGGCTGCATAGTGGTACCGGTGGAACTTTAAAACACACCAAAGCTGACCCCCTTCCCCAAACCCTGATGTGAATCCCCATGGGTTGGGTCTGGCAGTAGGTTGTTTAACAAACTCCACAGCTGACGGTACTTGAGACAGAGACAGAGACTGTATCTGTTTCCCTGAGCCAGAAGCATCCTGTGCAGTTTACCCCAGACCCCTCGCCTGAGTCCTGAGCAGCGCTTCAGCGGCTGATGGTGGCAGTAATGAGGGTCACGATGAGATGTCAATAAAAGTCCTACCGTACACTGCACAGTTTGAAAGTATGGGACGGTTAAAGAAGCGGAAGCAGTGGGATTTATTTTTTTGGAGCGGGGTTGTTGGGTTTGGGTTTTGGTCTTGGTTTTTCAAAAAATAAAATCAACTTTGCCCTCCAGAAGAAAGGAGGTTTCAGCAGAAGCCTTAGGAATGCTTCTCCCACCTCTTTTGGTTGGATTCTGTCCCTCCCACAGGCAGTCTTTTTTTTTTTTTTTTTATTCAAACAGAAAGTCTCAAAAATTATAATCATCCTCATCAGTTCACTCAGTCCCATGTAATTAATTTTTTTTCATCTTGATCTTTTGTTAGCGCTTTTATGAATTCGTCAGTTTTCCATTAGAGTTCTGAAAATGCTTATTCATTCAGTTCAGCAGTATAGTCAGTTACCAGAAACCTGTACTTGTCAGAGTCTTTTCCATGAATTCCTTACGATGAAACCCTTTTATAGGAACATTTTTGCAAAAGCATCAGAGTACACCCAGAACTGTCTGTAAATGACAAAAGGCTTAAAAATGACCACGGTTAAAGATATGATGAAAGTTCATAATAATGCAGTTGACAAGGAAATTTAGTTATTTCTGAGATATACATTTTAAAGTAATAACTAGAATTATGACTTATAACATTATACCAGAACGTTCAAGATTTTTAGGAATTTCATGTAACGTCTGAAACATTTATATTCAGAAGCAGTCTTGTTGAGTCCTCCGTAAAGAAAGGAAGTCAGCAGTTTCCTCCAAGGGAAACTGAGGCCCGGGTGTGGGGAAGGGCTGGGAGGGCTGGGGCAGGCTGGGGTCCCAGCTGCGTGGCGGGCAGGCCCCAGCAGCAGCGGCACGCGGACACTCCCCGCTCCTCTGCAGGCCTCCTGCCCTGGGTGTGGGCCTCCCTGCAGAAAACTCTCTGTGGCCCAAAGGGCGGGAATGGGTGCGCTGGCAGTGGGGACTCCTCTGAGCCTTCAAAGAGGGAGGGCAAGCCGAGCACAAAGGGGCGGAACTGCCTGCCTGAGAGGCCGGGCACAGCCTTTCCAGGGGACACTGGGCCCCTGTCTCCCCTCCTGGAGGCTATTGTGGGTTTTCCCGAAATCCCACATGGCTGGAGTCCACACGGTCTGGGCCTCCTCAGCCCCCTTTTCTCTCCTCTGCCCCGTCCCCAGCCTCCCAGGCCTCCTCCATGCCCGCCGTCAAAAGCAAAGTCTCAGTCTTTCCTTGGCTCAGGCATTTCCTGCTGTGGGCAGCTCGCCCGGTCTACCTGCTCCGACACCCGCCCCCCGCCAGGAGGCTCATTCCTACCTGTTCTTTTCACGTGGCATGCAGGATCCCAGTTCCCCAACCAGGGGTGGAACCCGTGCCCCCTGCAAGGGGAGCACAGAGTCTTAACCACTGGGCCGCCAGAGGAGTCCCCTACCTGATCTTTAAGTTCAGCAAGGGGGGCCCTGCTGCCCCCAGAGGACACATCTTCCCCCCAAAGGCTGTCACAGGGCCTGGGATTCTGCCATCCAAGGGACTTTACACCTGCAGTCACCTCTTATGCTGCAGATGCCCCATGAAGGTGCCTCTTAAGCCATCACTTGGAGGTTTTCTGCATCAGGTCATGCTCTGACAAGGTGGCCTGTAAGGCAGGACAGGAAGGGTGACCTCTGGGGACAGGGATGCAGAAAGGGGCATGAGCTGGGGCTTTTCCAGGAACAACCTTAGTGACTTCCCTGTGAGCTGGCACTGAGGTTTCCCAGGGGTAGGGGGAGACTCGGTGACATGGGAGGGGAGGGTAGTCCTGCCACCTCTAGCGTCTCCCCACTCCACGAACTCAGAATGTTAGAAAGAAAGGAGTTATGTACTAAAAGGAATCCCCGACAACATCCCTGATTCTCAGGCTTACACTCCCTCAGTGACAGGGAGATCACTACCTTATGCAGCTGGCTGTTCCATGATTAGACAGCTCTGGCTGTAATGTTGTGTGTGTTCTTCACCTCGTCAGAGCTCCAGACCCATTCTACACCTGTCATCCCACTGCTCCAGCATGTCTTGACAGCACCTCACGTTCAATGTCTCCAAGCTGAGCAGGAAGTCTGGCCCTCCCAGAACCTTGGCATGCCCAGCACTGGCGTCCAACTGCACTGATTCCATGCCCTACCGACTGCACCTTCTCGGCCTCGCACAAACCTGTCTTCTTCTTTGTCTCACTGCCTGCACCTCCCTACCTGAGCTACCCTTGGCTCCCCCAGGCCACGGCAGGAGCCTCCTAACTCATTTGCCCCCATTCACCCTGCCCTGCCCTCTTCATCATCCACATGGCAGCCAGGGTAATCTTTCAAAAACTCTAAATATGATCACCACATTTCCCTGATTACAGAGACTTCCTATTGCTTCTTTTTTTTTTTTTTTTTTAATTTATTTATTTATTTATTTTTTTGGCTGTGTTGGATCTTCGTTGCTGCACGCGGGCTTCCTCTAGTTGCGGCGAGCGGGGGCTACTCTTCGTTGCGGTGCGCGGGCTTCTCATTGCAGTGGCTTCTCTCATTGTGGAGCACGGGCTCTAGGCGCTTGGGCTTCAGTAGTTGCGGCACGCGGGCTTCAGTAGTTGCGGCACGCGGGCTCAGTAGTTGTGGCTCACGGGCTCTAGAGCACAGGCTCAGTAGTTGTGGCACACGAGCTTAGTTGCTCCGCGGCATGTGGGATCTTCCCGGACCAGGGATCGAACCCGTGTCCCCTGCATTGGCAGGCGGATTCTCAACCACTGCGCCACCGGGGAAGCCCCTATTGCTTCTTAATATGGTCTATTAGGCCTGCAGGATGGGGACCTTGCCACCCTCTCTAGCCTCATGGCTCTCCTCTGCTCACTTTTGAAGTCTAGCCAAATGACTGTACACAGTCATGGCTAAGAGCACAGACTCTGGAGCCAGATTGCCGGGTTCAAGTCCAGCTCTGCTAATTACTGGCTGTGTGACACTGGGCAAGTTGTTTAACCCCTCTGTGCTTTGGGCTGTATCTCTATAAAATGGGGTGATGATGATAAGAGTATCTCCATCTTATGAGTGTTGTTTTTAGGATTAAAAAAAGTTAAAACAAGTGCTTTGAGCAGTGCCTGTCTCTCCAGTAATAGATGTTGCAATCTCCCAAAAAGAGCCCATCTCCCCTCACCGCCACCCGCACAGGCACAGGCATACAGAGAGGGTCATGGGCTCAGAGCCAGGCTCAAATCCTGCCTCTGCCCTTCTTGGCTGTGTGCAAGTTAATCCACCTGTCTCTGTCTCAGTTTCCACGTTCATGAATGGGCTGCTGTGAGTGCTGAGTGAGTTAATATGTGCAAGACTCCTGCCTGGTTCACAAGAAGCACAGTATTATATCAGCTCTTAGCCCGTTTCCCCTGTACCTGGGCCCCTCCCCTGGTCAGTTGCTGCTCATCCTCAGATGTCAGATCAGCTGTCATTTCCCCACGATGAACCAACCTAGTCGGTGCCCCAGGACTGGCTCTCAGCACCTCGCCCCTGCTGGCCAGAGCTCTGATGACAGTGGCTGCTTCACGTTGATGTGTGTGGTTTGGAGAATCTTATGTGCCCCTCCCTAGAGAGTAAGCTCCATGAGGACAGCCTCCACGTCTGCTCCGCTCACATGTGGGTCCCCGGCACTTTGCATGGCTCTGCTGATGTAGGTGCTCGATACCCATTTGTGGAAGGGAAGGAAGTGGGGGAGAGGCTCTGATTTCCGTCCCAGCACTCTTGTCCCCAGCCCCTCCCCACTCCACTGTGGGGGACCCTGCTTCATCCTGCCCTGGGTCCATGGATGACCTCCGAGCCCCTGAAACCGGAGGTCCTAGGCCCCATGCTAACCCGGCTCCCACCCACGTCTGCACAGTCCAGGGCCCAGCTCCTTTCTCCCTGGCAGCAGCAGAGACTTAGTTTAGCTGGAAGAACTTTCTCATATGAAGGCTAGAAAGTTCACACAGGGGCAGGCGCCTCCTTCCCCGATTTTCTGATCTGCAGAGCCTGGGGCAATATCTCTCCGTGGTTCTGGTGAAGCAGGGTGGCAGAGGCAGCTCGTGGCATCTGGAGGATCCTCCAGCCCCTGCTTCATGGCCCTGGGAGTCTATGATCAGACACCAAGTCCGTTGCACAAAGAGAACGGGGGAGGGAGGGAGAAGACAGTTCCTCAGGCCCTCCACGGCACCCCGTCCGGCTCCCAGCACACAGGCTCCCGGAGCAGACGGGGCAAGTCCAGTTTTGGTGGGGGTGGGTTGAGTGTCTCCATTTCCTCCGCTTCGATTTCGCTCGGCTCAGCTGCCTGCACTCCGGGGCATGCAGCCACACGCAGGCCTGTCCCCTTAACAAAACCCGTCTGTCGCTCTCCTGTAGTCCCTGGGATTCGGCCCACAGAGCCAGCACTGTGCAGCCCTGGCCCTGCCTCCGTGCCTTTGCTTTTCTCCCTGGATTGCCCTCCCCCACCCTCATCTCCATCGATCTGAATTCTGCCCAAGCCCAGGCCAAAGCCCACCTGGGACCCACAGGGATAGATCCTAGCGGGGGACAGGCCTAAAAGTAAGTGATTTGGTTCAAGTGTGGCTCAGAGACACCAGACCAGGCTCTGCCCTCAAAGGGCCAGCTCAGTCTCCAATGGGGCACCAGCGCAGTAGGAGCTATGGCACAGGGTAATGAGAAAGCTCCAGCAGCTGGGATGGAGCACCCACTCTGTGCCAGCATTGTAATCAGATGCTGGCACAGGGGCCAGAGCTTTGCCCAGCATGGTCATTTCAATGGGCAACTCCTTCCTTCAACTTCTAGTTCTTGTGGTCAAAAGGCAGGGCTGCAGACAGGACCCTCCATCACCCTCTCCTTTGTGGGAAGAGGGGGTCTGAGTTTCCCAGGAGGGGGAGGGCTGTGACCACATGTCGGCAGCAGTGCATGAGGCCGGGCCAGCCTCACTGTGGCAGGTGGAAGGAGGCAAGCCTGGCACCAGCTCAAGAGAGAAGTGGCCTTCATCTGGCCGCTCAGGAAAACAGGCTGGCACAGCAGGTGCTCGCCCTTCTTCACATCTGGACCCCTCTTTTTGTTTTCTGATCTCATTTTATCCCTCCAGCTGTCCAGTATGGTCCAGTGGATAACTAATAGTATTCCTATTTTATGGATGAGGAAACCAAGGCCCAGAGGGGTTACATCTCTCTCTTAATACACAGTTAGTGGGAATGCTGGGACTAGACCCCAAGGTCCTGGCACTCCCAAAGGTAGCTCAAGCACGTATCCATACTGCCGAGCTCCCCATGGAGTGATGCTTCATCAGGATTTGGGGGCCAGCTGTGCTAACGCAAAATAGAGTCCCACCACAGCCTCCAAGGGCAGGTGGGTTCTAATAGGAGTCATACACTAATATCAAAAATTAACTATTAAATGCTAAAGCACTTCGCTCAGTGCCTGGTATATACTGCTCTATATGTGTAGCTACTGAATATTATTATTAATATTAACACCTATTTAATAATTCCACCTGGTAAGTGCTTCATGGTTTCCAAGGCACTTTCCATGGCAACACTTAAGAGGTTGGCAGGTGGGTAATATCCCCATTTTGCAGATTCTCCAAGAGGGCAGGTGCCAGGCTCAAGGTCATGGCTGTGGAGTGAGGAGCTCACCTGGCCTCTGCTATGGGCTCCCTCCTCACACCACAACTTGGACCCACCCACATATTACAGGGGCCCAGGTTGAGCCTGAGCCCTTTAAGAGGCCTGTGGCTGAACATGGGGAGGGAGTGGGCCCTAAACCCCAGGCCAGGCTGGAGCTGCATTCTCTGGGGAGAGTGAGTGGCCACTTGGCATTTTCCCTTTGATACTGATACAGGCATTTTAATAGCTGCAATGATCAGGCTGGTGGTATTTCAGCTCTGGCTGTGTGGGGCATTCCAGGAGGCCCTGGCTTGCAGCAGGGGTGAAGCAGGAAGGCTTTTCTGTCCAGGGCCGCTGGGGGTCCATCCCAGGGCCTCAGAAAGTTTTACACCTGCCCCTGAGCCTCAGCCTGGGGATTTCAAACCAAGGGTCTCAAACTCTGATGCCTAAGGGGGCCAGGCTGGTGACCTAAGTCGGTGAGACTGGCCAGGGGTGGGGTGGTACTCTGGTTAGCTGGACAGCACATGCCCACCTAAAAGGGGCAGCCGTCACTCAGCACCACCTGATTGTTACCACAGGCCAGTGTTTCCGGATCTTCCCATTTACAAGAGAGATCAGAAATCTAGACCTACATGAAATCTCCTAAGCAACAAATATTTATTGAGCACCTACCATGCGCCAGGCCATGTTGTAGGCACTGAGGATATAGCAATGAATGAAACAGATCAAAATATTCATGTCCTTGTGGAACTTGCTTTCTAGGGATGGAGACAATAAGCAAGATAAATAAGCCAACAACAACAAAATCTGAAGGAGGAAATAAAACAAGGAGGAAGGCTAGCAAGTATATTGCAGAAGGGTGCTAGGGACCGGGGTGGGGGGGGAGCCTCACGGAGAGCGAGCCAGGTGGAGGGAGGGTAAGAGCCTGGTGGGAGTGGTCCAGGGGAGAGCAGGCGAGACACCCTCCTTCGGGGAGTTTTTCTAGGAAAAGAGCTAAACAGGGTCCATGAGGATTTTTCATTTCTTTTTTATGGGAGGAAGAACAGCATGTTTGCATAAAGATTGCATCGGGGGTGGGCAAACGACCACTAAATCCCACTGGAAGGCTGTTTTTGTAAGTAGGTTTTTATGGGAACACAGCCGTGCTTATTCTGCTTTTCGCCTACGACAGTAGAGCTGAATGGTTGTGACAGAGATCATGTGGCTCACACAGCCTAAAATATTTACTAGCTGGCCCTTCACAGAAAACCTTTGCTCACCCCTGGTGTAAGTGACCCAGGATAAGGGCGGGAGGGGGGACTTGCCTGCGCGCTGGTGGAGGGTTGGCCTAACCTGGGAGCACAGATGCAGATGGGCGGGTGTGCCTCGGGGCGGGAGCCTCTGGAAGGGCTCTTCTGTTGCTTCTGTTTTCGCAGGGTCATCAGGTGACAGTGACATTGGGGTTGGGGAGAGAGAAGGTGTGAGAACTACTAGGACAGTGAGATGGAGGGACTGGGGTATGCTTGCTGGGCTTTCCTCTGAGATAATGATCATGAATGAAGTGAGGCCAGTCAGCAAGGCTGGGCGCTTTCCCCAGCTTCATCTGCTGCTTGGTGCCGGAGTGGGGTAGGTGGCAACGTTGCATCTACCAGGTTTGTGGCTTGGCCGAGAGCATGTGCTGAAGGGGAAGGGCATCAAGGCAGCCGAGGGTGGAGCCTGGGGAGTGATTATAGTCACTGACCACAGAATTTGAGCTGAGAAGGAGGGAAGTGAAACATGGCAGGCGAGGAACAGTGGAAAGGTGAAAGGGCCCGTGGATTGAAGGACCGGGGGCTGGAAGGATCCCTGGGGTTGAGTATTAGAAGGAATGAGCTGCAGACGAGGGTCAGTGGGTGGGGCTGAGGCCCAGACTCTCAAAGGGCTGAGACGATGTTCCGATGTAATGCTTTTCAAAGATAACCACTGGGCGGGCCAAGAGAACACACCCACACCCTGAAGGTAGCCAGTTTCCCACCTCTGTGTCCCTGGTGGCTTTGCCCTCTCACATGTCTCCTGCCCCTCCTGATGGATGCTCCTGATTCCCGGATCTGCCTTTCTCACCCAGGCCTCTCTCCTGAGTGCTGGAGCCACATGTGCCCCTCCCACCTGGACCCTTCCACTAACTCAGCTTGTCCTCAACCAAAGTCATCACCTTCCACAAGCCTGCCCTCGCCCCTGTCCTGTCTCCACGGGGGCATCTCGACCACCCACGGCAGAGCCCGGACCCTACCCCCTCACCAAGTCCATCCCATGCTCTGTCCATTCTTCCCCCTGTGTACCCCTTCCCCTCGCGCGCCGCTCTCCGTCATGCCGCCAGGCCATAGCCTGGACCACCGGCGTCTCTTGGTTGGATGGGTGACTGACAGCCTTCAGAGAGGAGCCTCAGCCTCCAACCTTCTCACTGTCCTTGTCTATTCTCAGCATGCTGCTGGAGGGCCCGTATACCAGCCAAATTTGACCACGTGCCTCCTCTGCTTCAAACCCTTAGTTGGCTCCTTCGGTCTGGACCCTTACCTGTGCACATAGGCCCCCATCATCCACTCAGCATTCAAAGTCTGCAGTCAGCTGGACACTTCTCAATGTGCTTCTCCCACGGGAGGCGCAAGCCCCTTTGCCAATGGGGATGGTGTCTTGTTCTCCATTTTGCAGTCTCTCAATTAGTAGGAGCTCCATGTATATGGGATGAATTGAACAAAAATACTGAACTTGAAGGTGGAAAACCTGGAATTTAAGCTCTCTGTGGCTTACCTGTTTGAGGCAATTCCCCTTCCCTCTCTGAGTCTCAGTTTCCTTTATTATAAAATGGGGCTGATTTGTGGCCTGCCTATTGCACAGGGTGACGGTGAGGGTCACTTGAAGGCTCGGGGAATGTGAAAGCCACTCCAGGTTTGCCTGAGGCGGAGGTTTGTGAGCAAGAGGTTTATCGGGATCAGCACTGGAGAGGGTGAGGGAGACAGGGTGGGTAGAGGGTTGAGCCGTGATGCGGTCACGACAGAGGCCTCAGCTGGTCCCGTGGGGCTCTGCAGCTCGTCCTGAATTGAGGCCTAGGGACCAGACGGTATCTATGAGTAACTGGATGCGGGTTGCCGGGGGAGTGGACATGACCCGGGTCAAGGCAACTCCTTAAGGTGAGAGTGGTTCCTAGAGAGGAGCTCAGCCATCAGCAGCCAACATACCTGGCGTTAAGGGTGAGTTCTGACCCTCTCCTGACTGGGAGACCCGGATGGCTCACCACAGCATCCGTACTAGCTCTAGATTTTTATGGCTGTCAATAAGCCATGGACATGTCAGGAATCTGTGTGCTGCTAAATTCAAAGTCTCTGCCAGCGCCCAAAAGATCTGCCCTCCCACCACGTTCCCATCCTTCCTTCCTCACACGAGTCCCTCCTGCCACACTGTCCCCTATCCTCCTCCTCAAACACTCGGCACACAGTCCTGTCTCTGAACCTTCACTTCTGCTGTTCCTTCTGCCTGGAACACGCTTCCTCCACATCTCTCTACGACTCATTGGCAGAGCTGGCAGAAGCCAGCTCTCTGCTCAAACGTCCCCTGCACAGAGAGAACTTCCCTGACCCCCGAGTTTAAAATACCACCTTCCATCACTCTCCTTTCCCTTACCCTGCTTTATTTTACTCTATAGTGCTTATTGCTGCCTGGGTTATATATTCATTTGTTTCTCTATTCATTGTCTGTCTCCTCCACTGGCAAATAAGCCCCTTGAAGAGCCCTCAGGTTGTTGGTGGGAAGGGATGTGGAAGCAGGTATGTACAGTCCCTTCCTTGGAAAGTGGTACTAGTGAGCTAGGCTCAGAGCTGGGCATCACAGGGCCTTCCACCAGACCTTGTCCTGGGATGTCCTTGGTTTGCCCGGTGGCCACTCTGTGCCCACCTCAATAGTCATCCACCTAGTATTTGTGTGCCAGCCTCCCTTTCTGAGTGAGGGTCTCCCCTTTGGGACATTCCTCCCTTTCTCCTCCTCCTGTGTGTTTTGACCTCCAGCCCCCTTCTGCCCTCCCCTCAACACTGTCGATCGATCTGCCCCTCCCCCAATACACACACACACACACGCACACACAGAGGCACACACACACAGGCACACACACACAATGGCTGAGCTCCCTCTTCCAGGGGAGTTTGTACACACCCTTCTCCAGCAGGATGGAGTAGACTTTATATCAAAAGGCCTGAGTTCTCATCCCACATCCACCACATACTGGTTGTGTGACCTTGGGCAGCTCACTCAGCCTCTCTGAGCCTCACTTTCCTTCAGCAAGAAATGAGGTCACTATTTAACCTACCTTAGAGTTTGATTATGAAAAATAGATGTGATTCCCTGTAAGGGCACCCAGCTTAGCACCAGTACACAGTGGTGGCTCAGCAGACATTAGTTTGACGTGAATCCTCAGGAAGCTTTCCTGACCTTCCCTCTCCACCGCCAAACCAGAGGTGACACCAAGTCCTATGACACCTTCCACGTGACTTCCTTTACCTCTCACCCTGAGTGGCGGAACTACACAGTAGTGAGAAGGCATGTGCTGGGGAAATGCTTGCGGGGAGCCAGCCGGCCTCCTAACCGGTCAACAGGTCGGGGTGGGGACCACAGTTCACAGGACAGTCAGTCACAGCCAGCCACACAGTACAGGCCCCATGGGCCCGGATCTTCCAGTTTTTCAAGAGAAGTTAGAAACACAGACTTTCATGTGAAATCAGCCTCTTCAAAACATTGGGGACAACTTGAAAGAAAAAAAAAATCACTGGGGGAACCAAATAAAAATACATCTAAAGGCCAATTTGGCTCTGGGACTACCAGCTTCTAACTGCAGCACTAGCTTCAGAGAGAGGGGGTCCAAATCTCAGCCTTCCTCCCCTGTGACCTCGGCCAGGTTAGTCTCTTCTCTGTGCCCAGGTCCCTCACCTATAAAATGAGTGTAATAATAGCTAACATTTATTGATGCCTCCTGGGCACCTTTCTTTCCATGCACCAACTTCTTTGATCCTCTCAGTAGTAAGGTCAGGACTGTTATCAGCTCAGGGGCCAAGACCTGCTAGGAGCCCAGGCGGTCTGGCCCCAGAGGCACACCTGTTAACCTCTGTCTTCCCCCCGCCGCAATCCCCTCCCTCGGTGGTGGTGCGGACCGAGGCGCTCAGCGCCCTGCCCTTTCCAGCTGTCAGGGCTGGCAGGTGTGTACCTGTCATCGGTTCATCTCCACGGAAGTGGCAGCTCCTTGAGGGCAGGCGTCTCAGTCTTCTTGTTGCTGCATCTTTGGGGCCTTCCAGGTTGGCCCAAGGATAGGCAAGCTGGTGAGAAAGGGTTCTGATGGAGGGACAGAGGGCCTGCCTGTACCTGGCTCTGTGAGCGACACCAGAAGAAAAGAGGTCACTGTCCCTGCCCCCGGGATCCATAGGTGCCCAGAGCTAGACAGGAAACAATTAGCAGAGAGCCAAGAAGAGCAGGTCGTTGTGCCCGTGAGCTGCAGGAAGGCCACACTGCTTTATAGGGTCCTGTGCTCGAGTTAATTTCCTTCAGAGCTCTCCGAAGACATCAGACCCCGAGGTTACCAAGATGGGACCTCTCCGTCTGCTTCTTATTATCCAGATGCCCGGTGGCCAGTCTTTGATCCAGGACCAGTCCCCCTGCCAGCCCCCAGGCGGCCCCTCTCCCCCGCCCCCTCTCCCTCCCACCCCCCAGCCCCCAGCCCCCAGCCCCCAGCCGCTTTCCAGAACTTGGCGTTTACAACTCCCAGTGACTGCTCTTCTCTGTCTCCTTGTGCAGAAATGGAAGCTCCACTCACGGAGGCGCCGGGAGACCCCGAAGACGTCTCCAGGGTGTCACTGCCCGCCAGGTAAGGAGCCCTGCGAAGGGGTGACAAGGACGGGGACACACACCAGAGGCCCTCTCAGTGGCCATGCCACACCCTGTTCAGAGCGTCACTTTTCATTTGGAAGCTGGAAATGACAGTGTCCTTGATGTTCACCCTCCATGTACCAATTGATTGGCCCCATCCCCCATCCATCATTCATTTGCTTATTCAAGCTTTCATTTATTCATCAGCTCTTCTATGGGCCAGGTACTGTGCACACCAGGCTGTGAAATCAGGCAAGATAATGGGTGTGGCAACTTGTGAGGTGTTACGTAGAGTTGAAGAGACGAGAAGCCCCCCACTGTGCCTCTTGCTCCTGACACATAGTCTGTTCAGAAGCGCTTGTTACCCAAATAAATGAATTACCCTGTAATTGCAAAACCTTGCCTGCCCCAGCTAGGTGGCTTAGGGAGCTGTGTGTTCACTGTCTGGTATCTAGGCCACACACACACACACACACGCACACACACACAACAAGCTTAAGGTTGCTGGGTGATGTGGTGTGATCAAGCTAACCAGTCCAATGTGGATTCCGAGTCTGCCTTGGCCATTTCCTACCCTGTATGGGCAGCTCCCTACCGAGGACGTGTTCCAGTGCTCTTCCCCTGTGCTGTGTGGCCTGCTCCTTACCACATCTGCTCATTCAGTCCCAGCTGTGGCCTGAGTCCCAAGCACAGAGGTTTAACTGCATTGTCTGCAGTTAGTAATATTGACAAGTCATGGTTTTCTAAGTTACCCACCATCGTTATTAAGCTACGAGAATGACAGATGGGCAAGTTTCACCGTTGCCATGAGTAATGGGAATGGGTTGCACCCCTTTGGGGCTGAGGGAGGAAGCTGAAACAGGGTGTGGGGCAAGGTACCACTCCCAAGGAACCGCCGAGGGTTGGCCCTGCTCCAGGCCGCTGCCAGCTCAGAGTGTGGCCCTGGATGCCCGCTGTGGCAGGACACTCCACTGGACACAGGGGCCGAGAAGCCCTAGGAGCCCCCACTCAGGGTCCCCAAGCCAGGGACGAGAGGCCGACAGATGTTGAACATGTGGGAAAATGGAGGGGCCACATTCACTGGAGAGTGAGTGGGCTGAGTCACAGTTAGGGGTCACAGTTCAGGTGCCACGGGAGCTGGTGAGGCCGTGACGGGATTCAGCTGGCCTCAGGCAGAAGAGGGTCATCTGGGTTAATTAAAAGGGTGTCCAGGAGCCCTGGGAAGCTCCCTCCCTCCCTTGGGGCCCCAGAGATTGAGCCCTGGGATCTGGGATAGCTTTTGGGGAAAGAATGCCAGGATTAATGAGATGAGATGAAGGTGAGGGTGTGTTGATGGGGCCTGGGCAGAGCAACCGTGTGCATCGGGGTTTGTGGGGCAGCCCGCATTTCAAACCACCGTGTCTGTCGTCCTCGTAACTCTTGGTCAGTTGCAGTTGTTCTTGCTTGAAGTATAGAATGCTGGTGAAGGTCAGGAGACTTGGAACCATGGAAGATATAGGTTTGAATTCCAGCTCTGACATTTACCAGCTGTGTGACCTTCAGAGAGTTATTTAACCTCTCTCTGCCCCGGTGGCCTGGTCTGAGAAATGAGGATAATACCCGCCTTGCAGGTACATGGCAGAGGTTCAGTGAGATCCTCATAGAGAGTACTTAGTACTTCCCTGATTCCTAGTAAGCACTACTGTTATTTTTTGTTTTTCTCCTCGATTCCTCTTGCGCTTTAAAGATGCACTGACATCCTCATCAAACACTGTGTCCTGGTGTCGGGGGCACATTTACGGGCAGACAGGCTAGTTCTTCTCCCTTCCCCGCCTGATTGGGTTTCTCATGTCCTGCCTCCATTGAAGTGGGGGCCTACCAACAGGTATCCATTTTGTGCTTGGGGGAGTCTGACTCGGATGGTCCTGGGAGGCTGAGAGCTAGGAAGGGACGTGGCAGGAGGGAGGAAGGATCTGGAAGAGTGCTCCAGCTGTTCGATGGTGAGGAGGAAGCGGTGAAGCAGCATGAGCAGCTCAGAGGTGGTGGAGAGGAAGGATGCTTGGAGGTGCTGGGGGGGAAGAAGGGCTTGACACTGGTCCTCTGTGGGCAGGGCCACCAGCAGGGACAGAGTTGGCCGGGAGATGGGAGGAGAGTGAGCAGGGGACCCTGCGAGGGGTGTCCCGAGTATTGGAGAATTCCCCAGAGGGCAGTTTGTCCCGAAGCATATAGCTCAGAGCCAGGCGAGCAACACCAGGAGATTGTAAAGGCCCCAAACTGAGGCAAAATCGGAAGGAGAGTGAGATGCTCTCGCAGCTTTTTGCAGAGCCAGCAGGGAAGGACTGGAGGGCTGCAGAGAGGCGTCTCCGACAGCAGAACTACGGAGTAAAACGCATCTCCTAGGATGGGCTGAGTCCTGCTGGGTCCCTGAACCTGCCCCCTCTGCCCAACCTGAGGCTTCTCACC
Organism: Eschrichtius robustus; assembly: GCF_028021215.1. Lineage (NCBI taxonomy): Eukaryota > Metazoa > Chordata > Mammalia > Artiodactyla > Eschrichtiidae > Eschrichtius > Eschrichtius robustus. The sequence goes on from NC_090830.1 coordinate 75,085,759, forward strand.
CCGTGGTAAAGGTACCTCCTCCACACTAAGGCCTGGGCCACGTGGCTGCCAACCTGTGCTGAGTAACAGCGGTTACTGCCCCTGCCCCTCGCTGGGCACCCACTCTGTGCCAGGCACAGTACTGAGCACTTGGCATTGATGGATGACCTTCCCTGGAACGCTGGAAACAGGCACAGTGGAGTTCTGGCATTCTGAAATGTCTGCGGTCCCCAAAGTCAGTAAAACACCACTCTCATCCTTGTATGTGAATCATGCATCTCCGATTATTTCCTTAGGGTCAGAGTTTATAAACCACTTTATGAACCATTTTAAGGCTCCTGATGCTTGCAGAAGGACTTACACAATTGTAAAGTGCCGCAAAGCATTATTCACTTTTTTTTCTGGCCAGTGCCTAATATTGTGCTCCACACATAGTAGATGCTCAATGAATGTTCAATAAATTATCATCAAGAATCATTCCTGGGTGATTGGATGCTTTCCAGTGTTCTCCATCTGACCTCCGGTTGGCTTCTGACGCCTCTCCCCCCTCCGAGACGGCTCTGACTCTTGCCTGTTGCTGAAATCACTTGCTGTTAGGACACAACAAATAAACACACACTCTTCCGTCCCACTGTGGGCACTGGATTTGGAACCTAGGGCCCCAGACCTGTGCCTGCCCCCAGTTTCCCTCTGCAGCCAACCGCGCCAAGGCTGGAGCCCTGTGGTGGGTGTGTTCTTCCTTGTGGCAGCCTCGGGCCCCTGGGCAGCATCCAGAAGCCTTGGGACACATAATCGTGGGCAGAAAACCCACCTCTTTCCCTTCCTACTCTGACCTCACCAGCATCCTCCCAGGATCCTCCCTGTCCCAAAATAGCCATCTACTAGCTGAGATCTGGCTGCATCCTGCTCTGGGCTGCATGCACTGTTTGCCAAGGGAGCGATGGGCCTGCAGCCCTGGGATGGGATGCCAAAGGTCGGGCCTTGTTAGAAGGGTCACAGTGGCCAGAAGTTCAGAGGAATAGATGTGGGCCATTTGCAAAGCGTATGGCCTGGTGGGACAGGAGAAGGGCCTTGGGAAGACATATACAGGCTGTGGGACTTTCTAGGCCACTTGAGAAGAATACACAGATCAGGGAAACTCCCCATCCTCTGTCCCTGTTCTCAGTAACAAACGAGGAGCAGGACAATATAGGCTCCAGTCGGCAAGGAAGCAGCTACTTCAGGCCCGCCACGCTGGGGCTGGGCGGGGCGGGCAGCAGGCAGGACGGTCCGTGGTTGCACACACAGAGGGAGCCGTGACCAGCTGAGCCGCTGGAGCAGATCCCTTCACAAGCTGGGCCTCATCTCTAAGACGAAGAATAGGCCAGAGTCATGTGTTGACCACCAAGCCAAGAGGTCTGGACTGCAAGAGCAAAGGCAAGGTGGTGATATGGTCAGGTTTGGGCACGAGCGCCATCGCCAGCACTGGTCCACAGGATGGACGGAGGGGAGAGAAGTTGCCTTCAGCCAGGCTAGTGGGAGGGGCAATAGCCATCCTGTGGTTTAGGACTGCCAACGTGAGGTGTGCATGAAGTGCGGGGGATCCCAGAGGAGCCTGGGACTCTGGGAAGACTTCACTGAGGCGGTGGCACTGGAGGGTGGCTGTAAGGAACAGGAAGCAGGTGGGAAGGCGTATAGTTAGAGTATAGACTCAGCTGCCCCCATAACCAGAGACGCTCCACCCCACCCGCTACCCCCGCCAAACACAGGGATTCCAACAGGGTAGAGGGGGAGGTCTCTTCCTTAGCAGGGCAGAGGACAGTGGTCCAGGCTGGGAGGCTGGCCCTGCCATCTTCTTCATGTGGCTTCCATCTCTGGGCCCCTGGCAGCTGCTTTGTTCTCACCATCAAATGGCCAGCGTAAAAGGGAAGGGGCCCAGGGGAGTATATGCCCAAACCCTTAAGAGCAAAACTTGGAAAAAAAAATAAAACATGCATCACTTCTGCTCATAGCCCATTGACCAGCACTTAGCACACGGTTACCCCCAGGTCCGAGGGAGGCCAGGCAGTGTTTTTTGCTGGGCGACTGTATGCCCGGATACAACTTTATTGTTATGGGAGGTGGGAGAACAGATACCGAGGGACTCTGAATAGAGGGCATTCCAGGCTGTATCACAACACGGACAGAGGCTCAGAGAGTGAGAAAAAGGCAGGTCTGTTTAGGAATGGCAAGCAGTTGAAGGAAGCTGGAGCATAGAAGTAGTGATGGAAAATATGGGTGGAAAAAGACAGCAAAGGGACAGGCTGAGGAGATCTGGCTGTCTCTGTTCCGTGGGGGGCAAGCGGTTGTCATCCTGAGAGAGGTAGTTTTTTGGCAATGGCTGCCTGCAAGGCTTTGCTGAGTTAGATTCTGCGGCTGCAGCCAGGCTCATCAGAAAATGTGGCAATTGCTTAATGATGTCTGATATGATAGGAGTGATGTCTGATATGACAGGAGTTATGCACTGCTATGCCTGTGCCCTGGCTTTGTTACCCCACAGGAGATGACGTGGTGTCAGAGAGGTTTGGGGAAGCAGCAGTGTGACCTGATCCAATTCATATTCTAGAGCAATAACTAGCAATGACGTGAAGGATGGCTTAGAGGGCAGAGAAACCCCTTCCAGCTACAAAGTCTGTGATTCTGTGAACAGAGCTTTATTTTCTCATGTGCTGCTATTTGTGTTGAGGTTGGAACTGCCTCTTGGGCTTGGTTATTTTCCGTAGGTGGTGAGAGCTGGTGTCCACATGTTCTGAAGTCCTTCCTTTGTCTAGCCTGGCCCTGTTTGTCCTGGCACCAGATTTCACCCCCAACAGTCTCATGGTGTTTACAAGGGCAGAGCCTATGGCCAGAGCTTCCATCCCAAACTGGGCTGCAGTAGAGCAGATCCCATAGCCCCGCTTTCGTTGTGGTTCTCCTTATTTCAGACTTGGCTAACACAGAAAAGGGAGAATTCAGACCAAAGTATCCTTTGGTGCCATTGGTGAAGAAAAGGGTTGCAGGGCTGGTGGTTATTTTAGGGAGGACGTTTAAACTAAAGAAATACTGTTTTCAGGTACCTCAGAAACCCTGCTTTACGTGTGAATAATTAATGGGTTAATTCTGAGTCATTCTTGGCTATTCCTTAAAACACATCCCTGAGGACCAGTCTGGGAAGAGACCCTCCTATTCAGTTCAGACTCTCCCTTGTTCTGCTTTCACATGCTGTGTCAGCTGTGTTCCCCCCTCCCCCGTCCCACCTCCTCCTCCTGACTTTGCAGTCCTTTGCAGACCCATCTGACCTCCCAGACGCTCAGGCTCCAACCCATTGCGGCAGCATCAGTGTACCCTTCTCCCGCACCTCCTATGCTCCATCAGTTCCACTCGCTGCTCAAAAAGCATCCGTGGCTCCCTAGTGCTTATATACACCCCCTACCCCAATGATAAGCCCACCTTATCTCTCTAGCTTAGTCTCTGACCAATATTCCACCGTGCTGTACTCCTTTTCCTTCAGTAAAGTTGGGCTGCTCACCCGCCCTGCCTGTACACTAGTGTCTCACCTGTTCGCATCCACTCATGCTGTTCTGGTATCTTTGTTCTCTGTTTCTACCTGATGAACTCTTCACCCCTCCAGCCCTGCTACAGCATCCCCCCGCAGTTCCTTCTGTCCTTCTCTCCCAACGTAGTTCTGCTGTTTGGTTACTGTGTTAACATAATGCCTGGTGTGTGCTCAGTGTATAATCCAGGCAAAACCACGGACTGGGACAAGTCATTTGTCTTCAAATGAGAAGTGAAAACAGACCTAGATGTATATACCTGCGAAGGTTTCTCCTTGGCCATCATCATTAATGATTTGATGTAGGTTCTACAGGTGCTTGACAGCAAACCTCAGTGTGAGGCACTTACATAGTGAGAGGAGCCTTTGTGGGTTTCCAGCCAGGGAGAACCTTCCCCGCCTGCAAACCCCACCAGGCAGCCTTCTTGACGTCTCCCCCTGGGTGGGTTACAGGCCACCCACCCTCAAAAGGCACGTGGCTGAAGTCAGTGTCTTTCCCCCACACCTGGCCCTTTCCCAGTATTCCCAGTCCTGGGGAATGGTGCCATCAGCCCACCTGGGCTGGAACCCGGGCATCAGCCTGGACACCACCTTTTCCCTCCCATCCCCTTCACCACTGAGTCTCAGGATCCCACTCCACCGATTCCCTCCATCTCCACGACCATCACCCTTGTCAGGCTGCCACCATCTCTCACCTTACTCGCTGCAGTAGCCCCTAACTGGCCTCCTCCAATGCCCCTTCACCCAGAAGCCAGAATGGTCTTTTTAAACTTAATGCATAACCCTAGTCAAAGCACTTCAGTGCTTTCTATCACCCTTAGTATAAAGGCCCAAATCCCTAATGTGATCTGCCCACCCCCCAAGTCTCCCTCCTGCCATTCTCCCTTCTGCATGCCCAGCAGGCTCCCTGGTGACACCCACGCTGCTGGTCATCTGATGGCATTTGGATGGAGAGGCTGTAGGTGAAGGGAGCCACACAGTCAAACCAGAGCGGGGACCTTGTGCTTCAGGAATCAGACAACTAGTCAATAAAGTTTGCACCCTGGGCTCCAAACGAAGGCACGTCCTGGAGCCTTTATGGCCCATTTCAGCCCCAGCTTGCCCCAGAAGAGGGCTGGCTGTTGCCTTTGGAGAGGTCACCTGACTGTAAGGAAGCCCCCGGCCCTCATGGAAAGGGGAGGGTCAGGGAACAGGCATGGGAAGGGCCATAGAGCTGGGAGCTAGGTGCCGCCCCCAAAGAAAACACTGCCCGCATCTGCCCCTGGAAATGCCTCTCCTCTCAAGGCCGGCAGCTTGGAGTTTTAGAGCCGCCTGGGGAATTCTCTAAAGTTAATTTCTTCCCCATTTCCTCTCCAAAGCACTTCCAGATCCCCAGCCCTCCTGGAAGACGCTGATAATGTGTTTCTCCTAGATCGGCTCTGATAACACCCACCCGGGTGGTCGCAGAGATTTGTAGAGAAATAAAAATAAGGAAATGGAGGGTTCCGGACAGGCAGTGTGCTGCGCCCGGAAGGGCCCTGGACTGGGAAACGGTCCCAGACCCTGCGGACTCTGAACAGGTCACTGCCCTCTCTCTGGGCCTCAGTTTCCTCACTGGTAAAGAGAGCTCAACGCCTTTGAAGAACAATTTGGCAGAATCTGGTCAAGTGTGGAAAGCTGCCCCCCTCCCGGCCACATCCTAGAGAAACACTGCCACGTGCTTAAGAGAGGGAAGGGTGTCCACCTCGGCACGGTGTGTGCTACTGACAAAAGGAAAAGAAAACCTAAATGTTTGTCAGTAGCAGAGTGGAGACACAAATTGCAGTACTTTCATCAGTGAAATACCTTACACAGTGAGCACGGATGAACTTGACCTCCAGGCCAAGCAATGCCACAGATGAATCTCATCCTATTGAGGGAAAAAGCAAATGAGAAGAGAATATTTACAATATAATTCATTTATGTAAAATTAGAGACATATAAAACAACACCATACATTGCTCAGGGAGTATATGCATAAGTAATAAGTATGTAAAGAAATGCATGGGAGAGGAGTGATGAACATCAAACTCAGTGCAGGGGGAGGAGGAGGTAGAGATTGGGGTCCCAGGGGGTTGGCTGTATTGGTAACTGTTAAGCTGGATGGTGGGTATGCCAGGTTCATTATATTTTTTTGTAAACCTTTTTAAAGATATAATTCACGTATACAATTCATCTATTTAAAGTATACAATTCAATGGTTTCTAGTATATTCACAGAGATGTGCAACCCTCACCATAGTCAATTTTAGAACATTTTTATCACCTCGAAAAGAAACCCCGTACCCTTTAGCAGTCATCCTTCATGTCCCCAGCCTTCCCAGCCCCAGGGAGCCACTAATCTATTTTCTTTTCTTTGGATCTAGCGTAATGTTTTCAAGGTTCATCCATGTTGTTGCGTGTGCCAGTATGTCATTCTTTTTTATTACTCAACACATCATGTTAAACCTTTTTGAATATCTACAACATTTCAAGATAAAACATTTTTAATCATAAGGTTGATTAGAAGATACTGTTGGATAGAAGATGTTGAAGGAAGCTTTGGGCCTGACTCTGTAACACCTAATGGGCATTCTCCACCAACGAGGATGTGCCACCGCTTGGAGCTTAAGTCCCATGTGTGGGGCCTTTGCCACCTCTGACAGCAACAGTGCCAGCCCTACCAGGACCCATGTCTAGGGGGCCAAGCCTTATTCAGCTGGACTCTAGCACCCAATCCCCCCCCCGGTTGCTGTGCTGCCCCCCTTTCCCTTCCTCAGTGCCACCACCTCTGAGACGTCTCCCGTGACTCTCCCAGGCACAGCTGGTGGCCCTGGGAGCATCCAGGCATTGAGGGCTGACAGCCCTGCAAGGTCCTTATCTTTTCTGAGCATCGGTCTCCACCACTATAAATTGAAGGTACTAGGGCCCACCTGATAGAGATGAATATTCAATGAAATGTTATGTATCTATTATCCAGAGTCTTTGTCAGGATTTGCTTTTTTTTTTTTTAAATAAGAGGCATGTTTTTAAATTTATTTATTTATTTTATTTATTTTTGGCTGCATTGGGTCTTCGTTGCTGCGCGTGGGCTTTCTCTAGTTGCGGCGAGCAGGAGCTACTCTTCGTTGCGGTGTGCGGACTTCTCATTGGGGTGGCTTCTCTTGTTGCAGAGCACGGGCTCTTAGGCACGCAGGTTTCAGTAGTTGTGGCACACGGGCTCAGTAGTTGTGGCTTGCGGGCTCTAGAGCGCAGGCTCAGTAGTTGTGGCGCATGGGGCTCTGTTGCTTCGCGACATGTGGGATCTTCCCAGACCAGGGCTCGAACCCATGTCCCCTGCATTGGCAGGTGGATTCTTAACCACTGTGCCACCAGGGAAGTCCCAGGATCTGTTTTCATATCTCTGTCTTCCCCGTTACAGGAGGATGACCCTGGGCAGGGCTGTGCTGTCTGTAAGGAGAAGCAATTGCCCGGCTTCAGTAGCCGTGGTTCCCAGTTGACCCGCCCTCGAGAATCAGGCTAACCCAGTGCCTACAGGTGTGGGCTCTGAGTTCCAGCATCCCCGGGGTCAAGTCCCAGAAATCCCATTCTACCCCTATTAGTCGTGGGACTGTGGATGAATTACTCTCTTGACCTCAGATAAAATGGGAATAATGATAGTACCCACCTTGTTGGGCTCAACATGGGGCCTGACACATACTTGCCTCTTAATGATTGTCAGTTGCCGTGGTGATGATGATAATGATGATGACGTTGAGTGGAAAAGGCCTTTGCCCAGTTGCATCCGGCCATGTGAGGTCCTGGAAGAGAATGCACATCACGCACTGAAGGCAACACGGGAATGTGGTTGAGGCCGCAGAAGGTGCTCGCTCCCTCCCGCTTCCCTCCCTGCCCTGCTGGTGGCTAAGTCATTCCAACACTGACTTAAATTCTGGATACCTTTATACAGGACACGGGGCTCTGCACTGCAGGATGCGAAGCGGGTGAGCTGCATGCCTGCCCTCAAAGAGGTGATGGCAGCATTTGCGGTGGGGTGGGAGCCCTCAGGGGGAACCCCAGCTCTCTATGCCTCGCTTTTGAGCATCGGAAAGGCCACTTAACCGTCCCAAGAGAAGTTTCTACCACAGTGATGCTAAAGGAATGCCGGGTGCTGCTTTGCAGGAAAGGGGCAGTAAACCGGAAGGGCCGTGGCCCTTACGAGAGGCTAGAAGGTAGGGCACGCTGGACATGTGGACACATCCCTCAGTTCTTCCTGGAGCCACCCTGCCGCGCACGCCCTTGCTGGAGCCCCACTCCTTGTCACAGCCCAGCCAGCCTCTCAGCTACGCCCCGGCAGATTCCTGTCCACCATCAAGGCGGCTTGGACGGTCTCTGACTGCAGCTAGTCTGACTGCCCACTTCGTACCTCGTACACCTCACTTCTTCCTCCCGACCTCTCTCTGAGGTTAAGACTCACACGACCGTGTTTTCTAGATGAGGACTCGGAAGCTCAGAGCACTCCGCTCAAGGATACAGGGTTAGGGAGTGGCAGGGTTGGGACCTGACACAAGCCCTGAAACGTCAGAAGTTACTTGCTTCTAATGTACATCTTCCAGCCACCAGAGTGCTCCCTGAGAGCAAACTGAGGACTTGGCAATGGCCATAATCTTGTCCAGGGAGGTGGTGTCAGATAAGGCTGGAGGACATTAATTAATAATGATAACAACATGTATCGAGGGCTTACTCTGTGCCAGGCTCTGTTATAAGCGCTTCATCACATTATCTCATTTAATCCTCATAATTACTTTATGTGGCAGTTACTGTTATTATCTCCTTTTTACAAATGAGAAGACCGAGGCCCAGAGAGGTTATGTAATGTGGCCAAGGTCACAGAACTAGCGTGTGCTGGAGCCAGAATTATTTTAACCCGAGAAGTCTGACTCGGAGCAAACCAGAGCAGTGTCAGCATGCAGACTCGCTCTCCCTCCCTCTGTCTCTGTCACTTTCACTCACTCAGTCACTCAGCAAACACTGGCTCTGTGCCGTGCCCTGTCCTCAGGAGACTCAGAGGAGCCCGCAGTCCAGGTGAAGGGATGCACAGGTAAAGCAGCAGTTGCTGCAGAGACCAAGGGCTCCGGGGCAGCCCTGCAAGGGGGGGCAGGTGGGTGCTCTGCGTGAGGCAGTCCAGCTGCAGTCTTGGGGTCATCTCTGTGAGGTGGGCCACAAGCAGGGCAGAGACCGATGCTGTTGATGGCGGCCTGCACAGCTGGCATTTGTACCTAAGGCCCTAGCCCAGGGAGGTCAGAAGAGACCCAGTAGCTCAGCTGCACCAGGCTCCTTGGTGAGAAGCAGGAGAGCCCCCCAGCTCTGCACGAGGGGGTGTGGCAGAGGTTGGTGGGAGCAGGGGAGGGAGAGAGGAGAGGATTCCCAAAGCGTCTGGCCCTGCAGTGGCTGAGCGGCAGCAGGGCTGGCCCTGAGCCTCCCTGCTCGTTCTTTCCAGCTCGCTTTGTGAACTCCTCTGCAGCCCGGCACTCCTTCCCGGCCCCTCTGGCCTTTGCCGTCGGCGAGTGTGTGGCAGGTATGCCAGGCAAGGCAAGTGGGAATGTCTCCAGTGGGCGGCGGGTGCAGGGAGAGGAGCCGGGGGCGGCTGGTCTGGCGCCCCTGGCACCGCATCCCTTGGCAGGCAAACGCCTCCGCCTGGTGGAGACCCTGGGGAGGCTCGTGGGAGCTGGAATGAGGGTCGAGCGGGCAGAGGGCTCCAGCAGTGCGGCCTGCCGCTTCAGCCAGCCCAAGTGGGGAGGAAATGCATGACCGCCTGGCGTGGAGCCGCGGGAGCGGGCCCAGCAGGCGTGGGTGGCTGAGTGGACGCTAGCTCTCCACATAGCTCTGCGCACAGTACGGGGCCGCCTGGCACACGGTGAGGAGGCCGGGGCAGGTCCCAGACCTCGGGGGGCAGCGTGGACAGAGCAGGGGGCCGTGGGCTCCCAGCATGTTGGCGTGGGGGGCTGTCCCATCCGTGCCTCCAGGCTCCCTCCCAGACACCTAGGGCCTGAGGGCTTTGGCGGCCGGAATGTCCTCTTCATGGCCCTTCAGGCTTAGAAGCTGGTGCCTGTCCTCCTTGAATGAGCCTTTCCTCTCCCTCAGGCGCTCATGAGTCTGGACACTGTGGCCGCAGGGCCATTGCCATGGCCTCACCCAGTCATGGCGCCGGCGCTGGCTCCGATTGGCGGGCCTCCGTGTCGCTATAGTTCCCAGTACCTGACGGCATCACCCCGGCTGCTTCACTCTTTGCTGGTTGGTGCTCAGAGGTGTTGACCAGAACGTGATGTTCTGTTTTTACCTCAGGGAGTGGGGATGAGGAAGGGGCAGATGACTCACTGGACCGAATGTACGCTCAGTCTGAGAAACAACGCTGGAAGTTCACGGAGTTTTGTTTTTTGTTGTTTTTTTTTTAATCTCTATCATGTTATTCTTTTGAAATCATGTGCCCTTGACTCTGGAAAGTCTGTTCAACTCTAGAAGAATCTGGCTGCCAACTCTTACAATTATAATCCTGGCATCTACCAAGTGCTCCCCAACTTAGCTGAGGAAGGAGCAGGAGGGGCAAGCTGTGCATTGAGAGAGGAGAGCGAGGAGGAGCCTTTAAGGTATGGGGTGAGATCGGCCTAATTCTGGATCCTGACCAGGTACGGAAGAGGGAGTTCCTGCAGGGACGGAAGGGGGCACATCTCCTCCTTACAGCCGCCAAATCCAGACCTCGACACCAAAGGGACATCGTCAGAGGCCACCTTGGGCAGGGAGGCAGCGGCAAACCCTTTCTTTGAAGGAAACTTCCCTGCAATCCAAACTTTACCTGTCATGTAAACACAGGGGCAGAGCCCCACAGGTGGGATCGGGGTGTCCCATTGGTGACCCCTCCAGGTAGCTCGATGCTCTAGGAGCAGGACTCAGAATCCACCGGTGTCGTCCAACCTGTTCACTTTGTAGTTGGGGAAAATGAGGCTCTGGGAGGAAGAAAGGAACTTGCCCCAATCTACGCAGCCAGATGGGGAGTGGCCGCGCTCTCTCCGCCATGTCTTGTCCTCCAAACGGGTCCCCGGAGGCACACCTGGGGCCACAGGGAGAGAGAACTTTTATGGAAACTGAGGCAAGGCGAAGGACTGTAAAATAGCCCAGTGGCCAGTGTCGGCCAACACCGTAATGTGTCCTGAGGCCAGGAGCTCCCGCCAAGCTGGGTATCTGGTTCCGGATTCATCTGTCCATTAGACAGCCTGTCCTTCCTGCCAGAACAAAAGATGCTGTCATGTCCCTAAAGCTGATTGGCCCCTGAAGCCACCACCCACCACACGACTATTTCCAGGGATGAAGTCAGATCCAATCTTCTCAACTCCTTCCCTGGGGCATGTGTCACTCACCCTTCTTGCTTCTGTGGAGGGCAGTAGGCTCCTTGAGAATTAGAAATCAGCCTTGACTCTCACTTCTTCTCCATCCTCTCTGCCCATCTCCTTGTAGGGTGGACACCTATGGCAGTAGGATCGTGTTTCTATAGAACAACAGACTCAAAGATTCTGCTAAGAAAAAGGAAAGAAAGAAAGAAAGAGACATACAGAGAAGGAACAATGAGATGTTATTATCCAAAGGAAGCTCAGGCTGGGGACCCATTTCTGATGTTCATTTTAGCAGCTGTGTGGTAGGGCTGGATGTACTCATAGCATTTGCCCACCTTGACAACCCCTGTGGATATGATGAGTCACTCTCTTGGTCTTGGGAAGCTCCAAGATCCCCCAGCCCTTCTCCATTCCCGTATGACCCAGTCCTTGTCATCCAGCCAGCAAAGGAGACCAGGGCCCTGTGGACTGGTTGCCCCTGGGCACTCCATCCACCAAGTCCTGGGCAGGGCAAGGTCTGCCCCTGCTCCAGGGCATCCAGGCAGCCCCTTCCTCCTGTTGCAAGGGGCCACACATCCTGCTCTCATCCCTCCCAGACTCGTGTCAGAGCTGGACAGGCCTAGACAGGATCTAGTTTGAAGTCGGGCCTTATAGACAGAGTCTAAGACCCAGAGAAGGCAGGAGGTTCCTTCAGCCATGTGTGGAAGCATCTGGACTAATGAGTTGGGGGATTGTCTGCTGGCTGAGTTCCAGGATTTGACTGTGTTACAGTTACTGGGCAAGTGACTTAACCTCTCTGAGCCTCAGCTTTCTCATCTGTAAAATGGGGATAATGACACCATCTATCTCATTGCACTGCTTTGGGCACTGAGATGTAGGTAAAGCCCTCAGCACAGTGCCGGGCACAGGGGAGGTGCCTACGAAATGGTATTGAGCTGCTGTTACTCACCTCTCCTGAACACCCACCCAGTACTCTTTTTTTTTTTTTTTTTTTAAATTTTATTTATTTATTTATTTATTTATTTTTGGCTGTGTTGGGTCTTCGTTTCTGTGCGAGGGCTTTCTCTAGTTGCGGCGAGCGGGGGCCACTCTTCATCGCGGTGCGCGGGCCTCTCACTATCGCGGCCTCTCTTGTTGTGGAGCACAGGCTCCGGATGCGCAGGCTCAGTAGTTGTGGCTCACGGGCCCAGTTGCTCCGCGGCATGTGGGATCTTCCCAGACCAGGGCTCGAACCCGTGTCCCCTGCATTGGCAGGTGGATTCTCAACCACTGCGCCACCAGGGAAGCCCACCCACCCCGTACTCTTTTGACTGCCCACATTGCCTCTCCTCCTGAGCCTCTGAAACACCATTGCCCTGGGACCAGCCCTTCCAGAGGAATCTGTTTGAACAGCTGCCTGTTGGCTGCAGCAAATGCAGAAATCTCCATTGAGCCCCTGCTGTATACAGAGCACTGGGCACTCAGGTGGATACAACATTTGTAAAGGCTTCAGATCTGCACTGAGTCCTGGCTCTTGTGAACACGGTGTAACCCTGACTCTCTGGGCCTCGGCTCCCACATCTATAAAATGGAGCCATGACAGTCTCACTGAGTGAATCTCTCAGTGAGTTCATGTGTATGCAGCTCCTTTGAAAGCTCGAAAGTGAATTGCCATTTGCTGCAAACATACCAGTTGCTATTTTCATAATTTACACAAAGACAAGCAAGATCTTGTTCCCGCCTCCTAGAAGCTCATCTCCTGATTGGGCCCTAAGCAGTGTCCACCAGAATCATTTCACCACTTATATCCTGCAATGTGTACATGCCAGCTGTGGCGTTTAGAGAGTGTGGTGGTCTTAGAAGCCTGTCCGGGGCAGGTGACCCCTTCATTCATTCATTCTCAGGGGCAGGCACTATGCTAGGCTCTAGGGATATAAGGGTCAAGTTGACTGACAGGCCTTGTCCTCCTGGGGCTTCCAGTCTAAAAGAGAGAGCTAATAAGCATATAAAGAAATAAATAAGAAAATATCCATTGATTATTATGATGAAAATGAATCAAAGGCCTATTTTCCATGGAGCCTGGTGGGGGTGGGGGCAATGGTATCTGTTTGAATGTGGGTCAGGGAAGGCCTCCATGAGAAGGTGACATTTGAAATGACAAGAGGGACCCTGCCTTGTGAAGAGTTAACAAATGATTCAGAACTTGAAAAGTGCTTAGACTAAGCCTGGAATAGAACAAAGCACTATAAAAGTGTCTATTAAATTAACTAATTAATTAATTGACTGATTAATTCAGAGGATGGGGTGTGAGCATTCCAGTCAGCAGGAACAGCATGTGCAAAGGCCCTGAGGTAGAAATGAGCTTGGTGTGACTGAAGAAGAGAAAGAAGGTCAGAGTGGCCTGATGGAGTGAGTGAAAGGGAGAGAGGTCCTGCCGGCAGCCCTGAGGTGCCTTGCATGACTCTGGCCTGTGGGGTTTGTAAATTTCATCATTAGTGAACCAGGAAACCACTGGAGGGTTTTAAAAGGGGAGCCACACACTCAGAGTACAATTTACCTTCTTCTTGGCATTGATAGAGAATGGACTACAGAGGCAGGGTGCTGAGGTAGGGAGAGAAGATCCTGCTGTGGGTGTCCAGGCAGTGGTGACAGAGGAGATGGGAAAAGTGGAGAGGCTTGGGCTATGTTTTGGAGGTGACATTGGCAGGCCTTGCTGCTGGGCTGCCTGTGGCAGGGAGAGAAAGAGAGAAGCCAGGCAAGACTAAGAGCTTTTTGGCTGGAGCCATTGCCTGCCTGGCTGGGCTGTGCAGGGCATGGGGCTGGAGCATGGCTGCAGCCCAAGGTGCCAGGTTCCTGGAGGCATGGCATCAGGCCTGGAAGAAGAGGCTGAAGGAACAGTCAGCAGCACTGAAGGCGCTGGTTACTTAGGGGCCCTATCATTTACACGCCCCCCAGCTGTGGCATCTGTTGGCTAGAGTGAGAAGTCGGTTGAATGGCCTAGTTTCACTTCCAGTTCATAAGTTCATGCCCGGTTTGTTAGGTGCAGAGAGGGGCCTGGGTTTGGGGAGAGGGAGAGACGGGCCTGTCTGCATGGCTGTGGGCATACAGCTTGTTGGCTGATGTGATGCAAAGGGCCCCCCGGGTAAAGATGTCCTGAGTTCCCCTTCCCACCGCACAGCTCACGGTGTATTTCCTTCAGCGTTGACTCCGGACAGGCTAGGATGATAGGGCCCCTTTGAAACTTGAGCGAGGTAAGTTTAGGACAAATTAAGGAAGTCCTACTTCTCACAGTGACTCAGGAGCTCAGGGGACTGCTTCCCCCTCGAGGTGGTCCAGGCTGGGAATGTCACGGGATCCCAAAGGGATCTGGGGAAAAGGACTAAATGCAGAACCCTAAATGGCTCTGGAGAGGAAACCTGGGATCTGTGTGACCTTTAAGCTGACGTCAGGGAGGAAACCAGTCCCTTGAGGCTTGTGCTGGCAATGGAGTCAGGAACCTTCCTAGTCTAGCTTCGTACCCGCCCGGGCGCCCGAGCTGGAGGGGCCCCAGACTCTGCCCCACTCAGTCCTTTCCTTTTACCCAGGAGGACACTCCTCTGTCGTCCATCTGCCAGAAAGCCCGCAGCGGCGCCAGCGCCTTGACGACAAAGTCCAGCTCGGTCCCCATCTGGCCCCATCTCTCCCCACTGCCCCCCGCCCCCCTTGCAGCCTCGCTAGGGCTCTCTCCCCCTTGCTCTGCCCTCTGCCAGGAGCACTCTTGCTCCATCTTTGCCTGTTAACTCTCTCTTACTCTTCGGATTGGGCCTTAGTTGTAATCGCCATCCAGGGAGTCCTCCCCAACTTCCAGCCCCTTTCCCACCGAATGCTTCTGCTAAAAGCTTCCTCACAGCCTGCGGGTCCCCCAAGCAGACCCTTATCCCACTGCATCATCATGGCCTGTTTAAATGTCTGTCTCCCTCTGCACAGCCGGCTCCGTGCCCTCCCCAGCACCTGGCATGGGGTAAATACTCTACAAACCATCATTTAAGGAATCAGGCCCAGAGAACAGAATTGCCTTGCACACAATCACAATAGCATCCTTTCGGACATTCATCCGTGCACGCATTCAACTCGTGTTACCTAGCACCTGCTCCATGCCAGGACTTTCCTAGGTGCAGGGGACCCGAGGGTGTGCAAAGTAAGTCCCAGAACTTACCGTCTAGTGAGGGAGGCACCTCCATTGATCGCACTAGCAAATGTACAATTGCAGTGGTGACCAGTCCTACCAAAGGGAGTACAGGCTTTCATGACAAGGTAGAAAGAGTCCTCAGGGTCAGGGAGGTCCAGGAAGGTTCCCCTGAGGAAGTGACACTTGAAGAGCAGAAATTGACCAGGAAAAGAGGGGAGGGAGAGGGTTCGTTCCAGGCAAAGGGACCGGCATGTGCAAGGACACTGAGGTGGGAAAGAGGGTGGCAAGAATGCGGAACAGGAGGAGCTGCATGGCCAGAGCAGGGAGCTTGAGGGGAGAGTGGCATAAGACGAGATTTGGAAGGTCGGCAGGAGCTGGAACATGGCTTGTGGACCATGTTAAGGTTTTTGCCTTTATCTTGAGAGCAATGGGGAGCCACCGAAGGGTACTGAGCAGAGCCATGACCTAATCATATTGGTGCATTGAAAAGCTCAGACTGACTTCTGTACAGAGCAGGGACCTGGGTGTCCTCACACCCAGTCCCTATGTGACATCCATATTCTGTACCCCCGCCCCGCTGAGGTCAACGCGTCTCTCAGGATTCCCTTCCCCTCTCCCCTCCCACCTCCCGAGCATTCATCTGCCCGAGCTTCTTTGGGCCCTAATGTTATCCCCACCCCGAATGCTGGCTTTCCACTGCACCGCGGTCTCTACCCTCTTGTCTCCAGCAGTCACAGCAGGCTGTGGGTGCCCAGAGGCTAACCCCAGTGTGCTGCCAGGGGACCAGTGTCCCCAGCAGCAGCCAGGGGGCAAGGACTGCGTCACTCATGGTTTGCTCCTTCCAGGCCCTACTGTGTGGGGGTTTCAGACAGGGGCCACAGTGATTGGCTAGCGCCATTTGCACCGGAGCAGTGGCTCTCACAGGCCTCAGGTCTGCAAACATTGGAAGTCGGTGCCAGGACTAAGCAAGGTTAAATCTTCCCCATTGCCTGGGCTACAGAAACGCAGTGAGAGTAAACTGTTTATATTCTCCAGCTGCGGAGCCTGTGACCAAAGGCCTCCTGCAAAGAAATCGTGGTTCGTGGGATGTGAGTGCTGGGGGATGTGGGATCATCTCCTCCAGCACTCACTGTCACAGCAGGAGTGGAGGGCCCCGGGGAGGCCCAGCGTCTCACACAGGGCAGTCACACTGCACAAACCGTCAGAGGATTCGACTGGTGGTCACAGAGGCCACCAGCCTGAACTGGAGCTGGTGTGATGATGCGAAGCGCCTCCCAACCGCACCCACAATCTGGGGCTGAGAAAAGGAGATGCAGTTAAAGCCTCGTGGCTCAAAGCACGGGTTTGGGGCCAGACAACCCTGGGTGCAAGTCCTGCCTTTATCACTTGTCAGCTGTGGGGTCTTGGGCAAGTTACACAACCCCTTCAGTCTGTTTTCGTTTACACTGAAATGTCCATTATGACTGCCACTAGCCACATGTGACTATGTTTAAACTAATTAAAATTAAAGTTTAAAATTCAACTCCTGGGTCACACCAGCCTTATTTCAAGTGCTCATGTGGCTTGTGGCAGTTGTGTTGCACAGCACAGACATAGAACACTTCCATCGTGGCAAAACATCCTGCTGGACAGCTTTGATCTATAAAACGAGGGTGATGAGGAGACTTATCCTATGGATTTTGATAAGGATTAAATGAGATAATGAATGTGAAGCAACCTGACACAGTACCCTGAGTAGAGTAATTGTCTACCGATGTTTACTGTGATGGTGAAGGTGGCGACAGGGTTGGTGACAGTCTGTTCATTTCCATGTGCATTCTCAGCGGCCGGCTGCATCCACCAGAGAGGTGTTGCCATCCAATAAAAAGGTGCTGGAGCTAGGCATCAATACACCTGGGTTTATCTATCAATAAAAAGGTGCTGATCCTTTGCTCTGAG
This sequence comes from Eschrichtius robustus, assembly GCF_028021215.1. Lineage (NCBI taxonomy): Eukaryota > Metazoa > Chordata > Mammalia > Artiodactyla > Eschrichtiidae > Eschrichtius > Eschrichtius robustus. Next base: position 75,102,736 of record NC_090830.1, read on the forward strand.
CCAGGCTCTGTGATAGGTTTTCGATAGGTCACAAACTGGAACAAGAAATGGTCCTCATCTTCCAGGAGAGATGCCCACAAATAAAGTATAGAATGTAAAAAGCACCCAAGGAGAGTCAGAAGCAAAAAGAAAGGAATAGCAAGCCCTGAGGGCTTCCCAGAGGAGGCATCATTGGCTCTAGGTCTTGAAGGAGGAGTGGGGCTTGATTTTTAGAGGGCAGGAGGGCAGCCCAGACCAGGGAGCAGCAAGTGCTAACGCATGGGGCAGAAAAGCTGTCTGTGCAATGGAAATGATGGACAACTCAGCATGGCTGGTGCGGAGGGCATGGGGCACAGGCCCGGTACTCAGATGCCAGACACTCAAGATTTATGGAATCAGTGATCCGAGGGAAGCTCGTAACTGTGTCCTGCCCCCCTGGGTCTCACATCTGCTCCGATTACACCTCCTTCTCTACCTGGATTTTACTGGGTGCGAAATGAAATTCCCCATTTTCCTCTTGAACCAGCTTATTTCTCTTGTATCCTTAGCCTCAGGGAAAAGCAGGCCGTACCATCCACTACCAAGACTAGAAACTGGACGCTGCTTCCGCCCTCTCCCTCACTCCCCAGTTCACCAGGCACCATGACCTACGGACTCAGCCTCCTTGATATTCCCCATTGTCTGCCCACCCCCCCTCCCCGCCCCCCAGCTCCTGCCACCGTCTTACTCCCACCCTCAGCCATCCTCCAGATCCTTGCCACAGCATGCTATCAATTGCCCCTCCTCCATTCTGGTCCCTTCCCCCTACCCTCCACTTTGCAAGTAGAACAGTTTCTCAAAACTGCCAACCCAATCAAGACCTCCCTTGCTGAAGACATTAAACGCCCCCGGGATGCTCCCGAGATATTGCTTCTTGCTCAGCCTGGTCTTTTTCTACGTTCCAGCCACACCAACCTAGGCATTCACCAACCCGCAGGCCTCCTTCAACCCTTCCTCTCTCTCAGCCTGCCCACCCTGCCCAGCAGAAATCAGCTTCAGGCCACCAAGTCTGGAAAGCTTTCTCTGCTTCCTGCGCCCATCCCTACACCCTTTCTCGGCACTACCCCCATGCAGATAGATGCCCAGGGCCCACACCAGATCTTCAGCATCAGAATCTCCGAGGTTGTGGTCTAGAACGCTGCGTTTAGATAGGCATTTCCAGGTTTCCTTCTGCCCACTGAGTTCTGAACACCGCTGCTGTCTCTACGGTTCATTTTAGTGCATTGTTTTGTTCTCATCTCTCTTTTCCCCGCTGGACGGCGCATTCCTGGGGACAGGAGTTAGGGCAGGGACAGGAACGGTGCCTTGCTATCTGTTTCCCCAGTGCCTGGCACAGGGCCTGGCCCAGAGCCCGTGCCCAGGCAGTTCTGAATGAACCATTCCTGGACGTGGCGCGGATCCTGTGCCCCCCTCCTTCCAGCCTGTGCCGGAAATAACCTTTTATGAAGGCTTTTGTGAGTGGTTTGTGATCTCTCTGGGAGACCATGCAGGTTTCCCTTGGTTACAGGGGAACCTAGATGAAGGGTGGTACAGCCCTTGGTGACGAGGGGCCGGGGGTCCCCCCAAAACAGGGAGCCTGGATGAGGCAGGGGTCTATCATGCTAGAGGGGGGTTAGGGGAGAGTGTCCTGGTTCCTAATCAACAGGAAGGGCCTTCTTCCTCCAGGATCACTTTTCAGCCCAGCTGCTTGGACATAACCTGAACTGGGGTTGGGACCGTGGGGGAGGGGTAATGACAGACAGGCTGATAGGGAGGCCAGCAGCTGGACAGGCAGCACGTGGCCCTGCAAGCCTGCCCAACTCCCGCACACCCCCAGTTCCCAGGGAAAGGCCAGTCCAGGGAGAAGGCTCAGCTGGTAAGCACATAACACCCTCCTGCTCCCCTCCCCCAGCCCTTTCCTCCCCTCGTTCTGCTCTCTCCAACCTCAGGGACATTCAATCCTCCCTTTGATGGACAGCCAAGAAAAGACTTCTTCCACATCCTAAATTTGTTAGCACCAGCTAATCATCTTAACCTTCCTCCCTCCTGCGCTCCCAACAGGTGCCTCCTTAAAGACGCAGGGTGCTTTTTTGAATCTCAGCAAGGAGCCCCAGGAGGGACCAAATCCCCCACCCCCACCCCGAGACGTCCCTCCTCTGTGCAATGGCTCCTGGTGAAAGCTGGTGTGCAGGCATTTGGGGTGGGGGCAGTGGCTGCAGCTCTGCTGCTTGGAACCCTCTGGTTCCCCCTCCATCGTTCTTAGCTGGGGCTTCCCAGTGGGAGCTGCGGTTCTCCTTAGGGGCTCACCCGCAGGGTGCTGCCGGAAAACTGAAGCCAGGCAAATCCCAGGCAAGCGGGTAACTTCTCTTGCCCAGACACTCCTCCTTACCTCTCTCCTATTTTCTCCTCTTCTCTCATGCCCCGCTCTCCTAGCCTCTTCCTCCTCCTCCTCATGACAGCCACCGTCTATCTACTGCAGCTGTACAGTGTGCCAGGACCCATGCTTGAGGCTCGGCTCCAGCTCCTCTAGAACTCCAGGAAGTAGACATTCTTATCCCCATTTTACAGATGAGAAAACTAAGGCTCAGAGAGGTGAAGGAATGTGTGTATATGAAGTCATCCCTTAAGAGTCAGGGCTGGAGATTGGACCCAGGCCTGACTCAAGAGCTGTACTGTTGACCACTGTACCATCCTGTCTCCAAACACACACACCCACACTGCTCACACGTGCACTTGCCTCAGGTATAAGTGACCTACTGTGATCTGTTCAGTCAAGTTGCCCCTGTAAATACCTTGTACAGGACCAGGCACATAGTAGGTCCTCAACACATGAGTGCCCCTTCCTCCATCCTGTCCCCGCACCTCTCTCTCTCCCCTTTCTCCTTCTCTCCCTGCTTACAAGCCAGGTGAGAAGAGCCAGGACAGAAGAGAATGTGGCCCTGACCTCATCCTGGCCCTAAGCCTCCCAATAAATAATGGGACTGTGTATAAGCCTCTGGCTCTGCAGCATCTCAGCTCAGGAGGACAGGCGTTTGCAGGGATTAGGAGCCCTGGGAGGGAGGGACACGGGCTCCTGCCTAGGCGGAGGAGGGGCCCTGAATCACTCTCCCTTTACCCTCCCCATCTGTGGCCCATAAAAGCAACCAGGCAGGCCCCACAAAACCAGCCAAGAACTTAAAGAAAGTTCAATAGGTTCTTCCCCTCAAGGTCCTCAGTGGGGTGGGACTGGCCCACGGGCAGTGGGCCGGGGAGGAGGCCCTCTGCCTGCGGAGGCTGCATTCTGACCCACAGGCATGAGAGCACCTTCTGAGAGCCAGTGTGCTTGGAACTCAGGCAGGAAGCACAGCCCTTCTTGCCCCCTGGCTCCACCCATCTTCCCCTTCCTAGCCTGTCTGGGTTCTAAGAGTGGGGTTGTCTAGGCCTGATGGATTCTAGGATCATTTGCTCAGGTTCTCTAAGTCGGGAGGTGAAGGAGCCCCTGGGAGCAGCTGAGACAAGGGGCTCTGGGGGAGGGGGCAGGACAAACGCAGAGGTTGCCAAGAAGGTGGATAGCTGGCCAAAGAGTATCACGAAGCCGTACAGCTGAGGTTGCTGACAAAGTGTGAGCGAACTGTGGCCTGAATTAAATTAAAATCAACCCATGGCAAACATCCTGACCCACAAGGTGGCCGAGTAACAAGAAGTAAAGCTGCCATTTACCGAATGCTTATTCAGTGCAAGACCCTTGCATCCATATGTCCTGCCCTCATGACAATCTTACAAGCTGCTACTACTAGTTCCATTTATAAATAAGGAGGCTGAGGCCCTGAGAAATTAAAAGAAACTTGTGGGGGGCTCCAAACTACTGAGAGTCACTGGGATTTGAACCCAGGTCTGTTTGGCTCCAAGGCTCCAAAGCTCATGGCTCCCAGTGTTATAAGAAATGCTGAGAGTGTAAACAAAATCCCCCTCAGTGAAAGAGGGAAGAGCCCGACAGGTGTGGACTGATTTTCTGTCTCACGTGGTTGGCATCTGATTCACCTGTCTTCCCCACCCCAGACTTCCGTTGTGTCTTTCTGGGGACAGATGGACAAGGATGTTTCAGTGAACAAGAAGGGGATCCCCCTCCTCTTATAAAACCCGAACGAAGCATCCGCCACAGAAGAAACAACCAGCACCAGTGGGGAGCTTAAGGGCAAGAAAGGCTACACCACCACCCTTGACATCCGCCATCCAACAGCTCTCCTTATCCCTACGTATCACAGGCAGTGCGGACATCTGCACAGCTAAGGGCTGCCACATCCAGCCGGCATTTGCCCCTGCAACACCGTCCCCATGGGGTATCCTGCTGTTGCCATGGTCCCCAGCCGCCCAGGGTACCGTGCCCCCCTTCTCTGCCTGAGTCACACAGGCAGTTCATCTCCATATTCCCCTCCGGCTCAGATGGACTGAAATTGCCTTAACAATTTTACCAAAAACAAAGAGAGGGAATTCCCTGGCAGTCCAGGGGTGAGGACTCAGCACTCTCACCCCGGTTCAGTCCCTGGCTGGGGAACTAAGATCCCGCAAGCCACTCAGCGCGGCCAAAAGACCCAAAAAAACACAGAGAAATATTAAGACCATTTTTCAAATGTCTTGGAATGTTGAAAGGTTCTTAAATCACAGTGCCTACAAGGAACAGGTTCCTGACCCTAAACCCGCAGAAAGTCACATGCAGGCCTCAGACCCATTGTCCCACCAGAGACAAGATGGGATTTCCCTCCCCCTTGAATTCCTTTCCTGCTTCCTCCAGGACGGCGGCTGGGAGCTGGCACAGATGCCCTGGTCACCTGACCAGGTGCTTGAGGGGGACTCGGGCAGCAACGGTAACTCACCATTTCCTTCTGCCCCAGCACAGAGCCCACGGGCAGGGACCAGGCTCGGCAGCCCTTCTGCCCCGTCTTTGGGAAGGGCTGTGGAATTATTGCCTCACGATGGTAGGTTTCTCTTCTTGTTTTTTTTTAACGAGAGGAGAGGATGTTGTTTCTCTTTTTTCACATCTCTTCTTGATCCTGGCCCCAGCCCTACCAGCACCCCTGCCACCAACCCCAGCCCCTATTCTGCAGACTTTCTGACCCTAGTAGCACGGGGGTCCTGTTTCTTCAGAAGCCAACGGTGTAGTCTTGCATCATGTTCAGGGGCTACTGACAAGGCTGGTGTCTCCTGACATCTTCCCAGGCTGCCTCAACCTGTCCCCAGGGCAGGTCACCACTGTCATCCCCAAGTGACTCTTTTATGGGCGATTTTTTCCCATCTGCTGAAGTCACAATGTTCCTGGCCTCTTTCCAGGCCTTGCCCACTGTGCACTGCCTTCAGGGGATTTCAGCTTCCCTGAGTTGTCCTGCCCCAGTGCCTGGGATGTGCCGTGGTCCCACAGCCAGCTCCCGAGTGAGGTCAGAGGTCAGGAGAGTAGCTTGGATTGACCATCCTGGGCTCCAGTGAATGATTTATTAGCCACTGTCTCCATTAGGGGCTGTTAGCACATCAAAGCGGTATTTGTAGAGCCTGGAAAAGTGGTGACTGTGACAGACGTTAGATGGTAGCTGTAGCTATACCATAACCCACCCCCCAGGTGAGGTGGTTGTTGAGAGAAGAGAGTGTCACTTTGGTTCTTGACTACAGCAAAGGTGAGATGAGACCCAAATGTCCACGTTCCTTAGCATGAACTTGTGCTTCAACGCATGACATCCTTGTGTTCGGAACTCGGTGGGTTTCGGCTGCACAGGGCAGTACAGGCAAAAAGAGTGGATTCTAGAATCAACAGGATCTGGGTTCGCATCCCAGTTCTGGCATCTGGGAGCTGTGGGAGGTTGGGCTCATTATGGTGTCTCTCAAAGCCCAGGCTTTGCTTCTAGAAGGATGAGGATTACAGTGCTGCCCCTAGAGGCCTGGTGAGGGGCCCTGGGACCACATGTGTAAACCGCGTGGCACAGGAGGGCACTCAGTGAATATGATTTCTCACCCCTTGGGGCATGTCCAATGTGAGGGCGCTTTGGGGACCTTCCGGGGGCCACCCTCGCTCAGAGGAGGCTGCCTTCTGGTCAGGGCTGTGCTTGACTTAGTGCTGTCGACATGGGGACTACTTTATGCTCTGACTCCTCCACTGTCTCCCACCAGCGAGCAAAAGGACCAGCTGCTCTCCTGTGATGCTGAGGGGCTGAGGCAGACTGGGTGCCCTGGAAAGCTGGCTTTGAAACGGGTGACGGGAAGGGAAGGATGCAGGAGTGGGCAAAGGGAGAAGCTGAGCTGCAGTGTAGTCTCAAGGGAGGCCCAGCCCACCCCGGGGAGCTCTGGAGCCGGGATGGCCCTTCAGTGCCGTCCCAGGTTGGGCTCAGGGGCTGGCCTGCTGTGGCGGCCTTGGACAAAGGGCTTCTCTTCAGCCAAGGCAATCCTTGAAAAGAACTGACGGTGAGGGCTCTGTGCCAGCAGCACCTCTGCCTTCCCTAAGGGAGCCATGCATCCCCCAGGGAAATGCCAGGTCCTGGGGAGTTTCTGGGGCATTCCTGTATACGCTTCAGAACTTGTAGATTTGTCAGACTCAGTGAATATGTCTGTTCTCCTTCATCTCTGGCTTTGGAGGATTCCTCAGGCTCAGAAAAGGGGAGAATCAGAGGGAGCTCTTCCCGTGCCCAGTCCAAAGTCTGGACACCTCAAGGGTTTCCCAGTACACTTCGGACAAACGCCAAGCTCCTTGCTCTGGCCTTCCAGATCGTTTGAGCTCTGGCCCCTGCCTGCCTTTCCTGCCTCATCTCATGTCAATCTCTTTTTTTCCTCCCAAAGCTCTAGGGCAGAGGTGCTAATAGAACTTCCTACAATGATGAAAATATTTTATACCTGTACTGTCCAGTACAGTAGCCATTAGCTATATGTAGCTATTGAATACTTGAAATGTGGTTAGTGAGACTGAGGAACTGAATTTTTAATTTTATTTAATTTTAATTTTATTTAATTTTAATTTTAATGGCCACAGGTAGCTAATGGCCACTGAATTAGATATCACAGCTCCAGCTATAAGGTCTTTTTTCTGTTTCCCAGACACCCAAGCTTGTTCCTACCTCAGGGCCTTTGCACTTGCTGTGTGGCTTGAATGGAATAATCATCCCTTGGATCCTCTCACACTGGCTCCTTCTCGTTTTTTAAGTTCCAGCTCACCTCCTCAGAAAGGCCTTCCTCCACCATCTAAGCTAAAGCATTTTCTCATTTTCTCAAATTCCAGCCTCTCTCCAGTACATTACCATATTTTAACTTCAGGGCAGTTATCAATGCCTGGATTTTTCTCATTTATTTCTGTGTTTGTTTGTTTGTTTCTTTGCTTGTTTGTTTTTTGTCTATTGCTTGCAACTAGAAAGAATAATGACAATGTAAAATCTAATATTTACATACCTCTTACTGTATGTTAGGTACTGGTTTAAGTGCTTCACGTATATGATCTCACTTAACTGTCACAGCACCCCCATGGTAGGTATTGCTTTGCCCCCATTTTACAGATGAGGATACTGAAGCTCAGAGGTTCACTTGCCCAAGGTCACACGCCAGGACTCTGTCTTTTTCACCTCTGTAACCCCAGCACCAACTTAGGACAGTGCCAGACACAGAAAGCAAGAGCTCCAGAAGCAACCATTGACTGTGGGCTGGCTAGGACTTTGCTGGGTGGGGAGGCTGGGCTCGTGTGAGCTCAGGCTGGCCTCCAGCCCTGGGTGTGGGCACCGGCCCTGCAGTTCTGTGGAACCCCAGGCTGGAACAGTGGGCCGGAGGTGAGGTCCTGGGTGGTGCTGAGCGTGGCCTGCAGTCATACACACCCAGTCCTGGGAGCCCCCAGTGGGCTGAGTGGGGAGAGGAGTGGGGACTGGCTGGGCTCAACTTCCAAGCTTTCCTCCTGGGCAGTGAAGTGATACTCTCAGCCAAGGTGGACTCGTGGCAACTGAGGCAGGGGCTGGGCCAGGGACTGGGGCTGAGCTGGGGCTGAAGCTGCTCAGCCTGTGTTTATTGTGCTTTCCCGGTGCCTCGGGCAGAAAGGGACCAGAGCTTTGGAGACCACCCAGCCTTTCCCTGCACAGAGCTCTCACACCGCTTGCCCTCCCCACCGAAGCCCTGGCCTCAGGCTGTCCAGCTGCAGGGGGTGGGGTGGAGGGGCTGCCGTGCAGTGGGTAGAGGCTTCTCCGCTGTGAGCTCCTTCATGCGGATCAGCACCTAAGACAACCTGGGCTCCCGGGGTGCCCTGCCCCCTCTAAACAGCATCTTCTCTTAATTGAAAAGTCAGGCAGGGCCTCCTGTCGGAAGGCGACCTTCCATGAGGAGGGGACACTGGTGGCCACCAGAGAGGCTTCACCCTCCTCTTGATGCCGTGTCCCCATTTCCTGTGGGCTCCGCAGCCCACCCCCTCTCCATGTGCAGCCCCCCACCCCTGCAGGGAGGGCTTATGAGCTTTGGACGAGGAGCCTGAGAGGCAAGCATCGGTTCCATTGAGGCCTCTCTTCTGCTGGGTGGCCTGGAGTAGCCTTCTTAACCTCCCAGCTGAGGTTCAGTGCTCCAGAAACTCTCAAGAGTTTATACACATGTGAGGTCAAAAGCAAGGGCAAAAAGTCAGAGCGATGTTCATACAAGGTTTCATGTCGACCCAATACTCTCACTTCCTTAGCCTAAGAAAATTTATCACGAGAGGTGCTAAATGCACAAAGCTATTCATCATAGCATAAAATACAAAAAACATAGAGACTTCCAGATCTAGTAGCCAACAAATCTAGGCCAATCTTGCTATACTGTGCAGCCATTTAAAAAATGTCACTTGGAAGGCAGCACAAGGGTGGGAATGCGATTACCTTGTCATGTTGAGTGAAGAAAGCAGCATCCCCTATTGCATGCTCGCTAATTTCAACCCTGCCTAGGCATGCATGGGGAGGAGGATCAGAGGGGAGAAGGGAAAATGGAAACAGTTGTGTGAGAGCAGGGGGCTGGGGGATGATGCTTTTCTTTCACGAAATGTCCTTTAATGTTCCTAAAGAGCTGTTTTAACAATAAATACATGTCAGAAAAGCAAACCAAACTTTTTTTAGAAAGCAAAGCCAAATGCAAGATCCAAAGGGTTTTCACTCTTCTCAGCTCAGACGTATCCAGTTCCTTGGCCCCTGTTCACCGCAGTACCCCGCAGCCCCAGCACAGACACACGAGGTCACCCAACTCGCAGTGCAAACCGGGTCTGACCCCCAGCCTGTCTGGGTTGGGATATAAGACCACAGAGCCCAACTTCATCCTTTCTTTTTCCTTCTGCCTCTTCTCCTATCACATGTTTAAGGCCCTCTCAGTTCAGAAGATAGTGGTTTCCATCTATCTCTGCTTGCCACCAGACTCCGGTTAGCATTTCTACATCTTCAGTTTATGAAAGTTCTTTGACTGGCAGTTGTGCTAAGAGCCTGGCCAAGGATGGCAAATATGTTTCCTCATGGGAGCCAGCTGTGATTGATTGGTTGTGGCTGCCACAAGTACGAGAAGCAGCATAGAAACAGATTGGTTATGTCTGCCACGGGCCCTGGATAGATGAGTAGTGAGTGATACATATCCCAGGTATTTGCTATTCCAGAGTAGTCTGGTACTACAAGTAGGGCTCTGACATCTGGGCTTCCATCTCAACCCTGCCGGTGCTTCCCTGAAGAATCTTGGGTACTGAACAACTTTGTCCTGTACGAGGAAGAGAGGATGTGCCCTTATTTAGGCAGTGTGCTGTGTGGAAAGAGGATGGCTTCGCAGTCTGATGGACCCAGGAGAGAATGCCACCTCCATCATTTTTAGCTATTTGACCTTGGAAAATCTATTTAACCTTACTGAGCCTTGGTGTTTTCATCTGTAAATTAGAATACATGCAGATAAGATGTGTTATGAGGATTAGAAATAGTGAATAGGAAACGCCCAGTCTCCTGTCTGGCACACACTAGCTGTTTTCCTGTTCAGAGGGTTTGGTGGTACCATCCAGGCAGGTGACATGGAAGAAGGCCCATGCCGGGTTGCCAGGCTGCTGCCCCTGAGGCTATGTATGTCGTTAGGGCTAACTGGCCCACAATTACATATGCACACCTTAACCATGACCTTGTGGGCAGATAGCACAGCTGCTTGAGACATAATTGAGAGACAGAGACAAGCAAATTTTTCACTTGATTATGCTATTATAAGTTAAAACAGCAGTCCCCAACCTTTTTGGCACTAGGGACCGGTTTCGTGGAAGACAGTTTTTCCATGGAACGGGGTTGGCGTCGGGGGGATGGTTCAGGCTGGTAATGCAAGCGATGGGGGTTGGCGACCCCTGAGTTAAAACACTCTGTATTATGACCAAACGTTAACATTTATTAATTATTCATCACAGTATATATTTTTAATTGTGTACAATTTAAAGTAAGATTTAAGAAAAATAGATACCCAGGGCAATTAAGCACCTCATTAATTGTTAATCTCAATCACTGCTCAACATAACCCTGCTTTACCTCCAAGCCTGAGTAGAACTCAACTTTCTAACTCACCTGCCACCCTAAGGCTCGGGTCTTGTTCAGTGCTAGTCATCAGTTCTGGGCTTCCATGCCCAGCAGCAGGAGGAAGGCAAAGAGGGGAGGAACGTAAACACGCTTGAAAGTGGCATAACTAAGCAATTCCACACTTGGTTAAAGCTAACTCTCAAACGTAAATTCAGTTTGCAAGTACTGTTAGGACACTGTTTCTTCACAGACTTCTAGCTCCGTGATAACCAGTGGATCCAGCCATCCACCCATTCATGTCCTCAGCAAGGATCTACTGAGCACGTATCCTGGCTGTGGAACTGGAACACATCAGGCCTGGAAGATCCCCAGAGATTATGTATGGTGAATTAGCAGCTCAAGGACCAAATGCAGCTTTGTTTGGCTTGCTGAATAGTTTAAAAAAATTTTTTTAATTAGTATCAACGTTTAGAAATCAGAATATTTTGCATAAAATATCCAATTTTGGCTTTTCTTAAATATTTTCAAGATCTGACAATAGTGTGTCTGCATCCCCACCTGGCAGTACTTGGTTGGAACTGATAGGTGGTAACTCTGTTTTAGGCGCCCAAGCAAGCCTTTAGTGCTTTGCCACCGTCTCTACCACTCCCTATCGCACTACACCAGGCCTGCTTCATTCACTTGTTACTTGTCTGGCTGTACAGACAAGTACAACTCCAGTGCCTGTATTACACAGGCACTGGAGTTGGCAGTATCTAATCTCCCTCAGCTTCTCTTAGAGTAGTGACTAAAGAGTAAATGATTGCACCCATCAAAAATCTTAGAGTCTAACAGAAAAGACAAGGAAGAAAAAACATGGAATTGGCTTTTTCACATAGAAATGAGACCAATAACTAACTGAATATCTTGAGGGCTTGGAGAGAATTGTGCACAGTACTCAGGGGTCATGGTAAATCAAAGCCAGCTACCTAAAGGAGATGGTGTGGAGCTGCGGTGTACATGCGGTGACCTTTGCTGGAGAACTCTGTGTGCCTTTTGGATGTGGCAAGGGATCATCGCTTGCACACTGCTGACTTCTTGGGGAGGATCCAAGGCGAAGAGTGGGGGTGGGGCAGGAGGTAACTCTTCTTGGGAGGTATCTCCAGAGCTTGTGGGAGGATCTCGCAGCTTCCTGGAGATTCAGTCAAGGATGACAAGTTCAAGTGAGGTTCCAGATCCTTATCAAAATAAGGGTCAGAGCCAGCAGAGTCTGATGGATGCCCCAGCCCTGATTGATTTCCACCCTGACAACGCAGGGGGTGTCTTGATAGAAAACCTCTCCCCATTCCCTGGGCCCCAGTCTGTGCTCGGGCAGCCCAGCCCCTCTGCCCTGTGCCGGAGGCCACTCCAGGAAACTGGCGGCCAGAGAACAATGCCTGCCCTTGGCCTCAATCTGCAGAGTTGGGCCTGCACTCTCCATCAGTGAGAACTGTCCTGAGATTTCCTCACTCAGGACTTCTGATTCTGACCCCAACCTGGAAGTGTCGGGGCCCAAGGAAGCAAGAAAATACGTAATTTGTCCCACGGGTTCAAAGCTGTTGACTTTGTACTGTTTTATTCAGATGCTTGCCCAGCCCCATCCATCCTGCTCTGCTTATCTCAGCTTACCCTGACCCCTGCCTGTTTGTTCTTCGTGGTTTCCAGTGTTTTGGGGGCTCATCTGGGAGGCAGTGCAGCACAGAGGCTAACGGCCTGGGCCCTGGAGTCAGCCTGCCCCTGCCAGCTGTGACCCCATGCCGGAGACACCACCTCTCTGTGCCTCAGTTTTCTCATCTGTAAAATGAGGGTCACAAAGGTGTTCATCTTATAAGGCTTGTACGGGCTGAATATGGTCATGTCCATAAAACACTAAGAATGGTGCCTGGCACATGGAAAGAGCTCTCCGTGTTAACCGTACCTGTGCTTAGAACGGAGGAAGGTATCATAGCCTTCTGGGATAGGGTGTCATTTTTTCCAAGTTCATAACCATAGTAATTATCATAGGTATCATTTACTGTATGCTAACTCTAAGCCAGGAGCAGTGTTTAACCTTTTACCTGTATTCTCTCATTTACTCCTTGAATTCCAACAAGGTAGATACTATCATTGCCCCCATTTTATAGAAAAAGACACTGGAACTCAGAGAGGTTAAGCAACTTGCCCAAGGTCACACAGCTAGCAAGTAGCAAAGTTGGAATTTGAATCTGTGGGTGTTTGGCTTCAAAGCTCATGCTCTTCCCATGATTCTGGGCAGTTTGATAAGTGAAAAGTGCAAGTTCTCAAGTTTCTAACCTGCTACTTCTAAATAAAGAAAGGAACAACGAAGCCATGAGACCGAGTGTGCGTGTGGCTGGCTGTAGTTCCTGCTCAGACAGGCAGTGTCTCAGTGGGGTTTATAATCAGTCCTCAGTGGGGGAACTCAGGGAGCCAGCTTTAAGAGAGATGAGAGTGGTCTGAACTTAGCCCATGGATGAGGCCATGCACAGTCCTCAAAGGGACTAGAAAGGACTCATTGCAGATTTTCGTTCTCAACAGTCTAGCCCTCTCGCCCTACCACCTGTCTTGCTGACTCTTATTTGCTTTCATGGAAGCGATAAATGTAGGGGTTAAAAAGGAAAGCTTTAGGGTATAACTGATTCCAAGTGCCAGCTCTGCCTCTTACAGCTGTCTGACTTTGGACAAATTATTTAACTTCTCTGTGCCTCAGGAGCCCCCTATGGAGCAATAATAGCAATAATAGCACTGAACCTGCCTGGGTCGTGGTGGCTAGTCAGCGAGGTAATGCATAGCTTTGCAGCTAAGGACATGCCTGGGCTCCGGCTGTACGACCATGGGCTGCTAATGTGACCTCCCTGCCTCAGTTTCCTCATCTGTTAGGTGTGGATAATAATAGTGTCACCTTGCAGGGCTATTGTGAAGAGCAGGTGAGACGATGTATAACAGACTTGGCTCTTGATGGAGGTTGGTGAGTACTTGATAAATATTCGTGTTTATGACAATGATGAGACAAAAGACTCAGGATGCCAGCCTCATAATGAGTTGTCAGTAACTGTGACTTTAATATAAAAACAAAAGCTCATCCTTGGGAGGTCCAGGCCTGGTTGTAAAGACAAGACCTACGAAGCCTGTGGCCTCTCCCAGGCCTCTGGGGGGTAACATCCCGTGTGGGTCTGACCAGGGTCTCGACCCCTGGCCAACCCCTCCCCTCTCTCCCTCCAGCAGTTGCCTGATGGGGCCCGGGCAGCAGAGCTGTGACGTTTGAGCTGCCCCGAGCAGGGCCTGCCACAGGAACTTCGGATGCAGTGGCCAGATCCGGTGTCAGGAAGAAGGTCTGGGCTCAGAGGTGTGGTGCCTCGGAGGCTTGTCCTCCTGCAGGACCCATGTGACAACCGAAGGGAGAAAGCTAGCCCCGGCTCAGGGCTCCAGTGCAGGGGGGCGGGGTGGGGGGAGGGCGGCAGTCCAGTGTCTTAAGACCACTTGCCGCTTCCAGTGCAGTCAGTGGTCGCTGGGCCCAAGTTTGCAGGCGAGCGGGCTGCCCGGGGGCTGGAGCCAGAGTGGGAGACCGGAGTTTGCTGGGTAGCACTTCCCCTGCCTATACCTCAGCCCCCCGCCCAAAAAATGGGGCTGCTGATACCTGCTCCAACCTTTCAGGGTTGTTCTGAGGATCAAACGAGTAAAGATAAAACAAGATCCTTGAGAGGGCGGAGGGCTGAATGTCAATGAGACAGCCCAGTCCAGGCACATGGCACCCCAGGCAGGAGCTCGCCAGGTGGGTGGCAGCCAAGAGGGAGAGAGGACAGCATCCCTCCAAGATCCACAGCAAAGCCGGCTCTAATCTGGACGGAAGTCAGGGTCCGGCCCCTGAGCCCAGAGGGGTAGCCGCAGTCTGACTCCGGGGGTTCCTGGCCCCAGTCTTGAGGAAGAAGCTGGCCAGAAGCTCAGGCTGAGGGACAGGGTATCTGGGTGTCACTTGGAGTGGGGAGGCATCTCCTGAGCTAGAGGAGCCCTTGGGAACAGGGACGGTGTTTGACTTTCACAGCATCCAGCACAGCAGCCCCATGCAGCTGGGGCCGAGCAGATGTTTATGATAATAAACACTCGTGCAGCGAACATGAAGGGGACACAGCTCACGTGTGCAGAGATGCGGTTGTCTTCCCCCTCCCAATACTGCGTTCAGCTTTGCTCTCGAACCCCTGCCTCTGCTGAGGGTGAGAGAAATAACCTAGAGAAACTCAGCCACTTCCTGTTTAATACTCAGCCCCTCAGACTCACCACTCAGTCAGTTCAGGACAACATCCCCTCCTCTCTCATCCTCCCAGGACTACAGCTGCCGTGGCGCTGGCGAGGGGACACAGGTGTGGCCGGTGGCCATCTTTGGTCGGAGCCGTTGTCCATTCTGTGGGGCCTGGCGTTGCTCTCTGTCCCTGGACAGAGCCCCTTCGGCCAGGTCCCCACGCCCGGTCTCCTCCCTGTCTGTGGCCTCCTGCCAGCCAGCAGCCCTCATGGCCACTTCCTGGAGCCTCGGGGCTGCTTCCCCAGTCACAGGGCATGCGGGAGTCTCGGGTGGTGGGAACTGCGGTAGTTGGACTGGGGTGTCCCCTCCCTCAGCGTCCTCGGCTGTGGCCTTCCTCTTTGCCTGCGCAGACTGACCCCCCCAGAGCCATCTTCATGAGGGTTCCTGGCCCCAGACACTTAACCCTCACCCATTCCCCGCTAGGCCTGGGATTGGCTTCCCCAGAGACATGGGGCTGTGTGAAGAGTGGGTGGAGACTAGAATAAAATCGAGGTTCTGTAGGAAGGAGGAAGGGAGAGTGGGTGGTGGGAAGACGAGAGAGCCTGCTACCCAGACACCCGCTCCACATCCAGAAGTGCAGGGCAAGGCTCCTGCGCCTCCCCCATCCCACTGCCTCCGCGGTGAAGGGAGGGGTTCACTAAGGACAGGGAGCTCCAAGAGCACCTGGAGCTGGCCCAAGACCCCAGCAGGTGGGAAGGCAACTTCCATGGTGTTTGCAGGAAGGTGACCATTCGAGTTGCCCTCTGGTGGCTCCAGATGTGGCAGCAGTAGGTCATCGGGGACCTCCTGGGGCCAGGACATGAACTAAACTGGAGGGGGTCTTGCTGGCTCCTGTCCCTTTTGTGTTCACACCTCCCCAGTCTCTCTGCCAGTCTTGACAACTGGATGGGGACAGGCAGAGAGGGCTGCAATTAATGCTAGTTCCTACCCCTGGCATAAGCTACAGCTGGGGAGTCCAGGATACCCAACCTCTCCACCTCTGTTGCCCCCCAAGCCTAACCCAGTCCTCCCTGATAAGTCAGAAAATGACCCTCGTGCTTTGCCTACTTGTTTCCCTGTGTCTCACCACCCAGACGGCTCTAGTTCCAAGATGACTAATAGATTTCACCTCACGTGCCAGCTTGTGCTGATTGATAGTGGCCATGTTGGAAAAAATTGTGACGCCTCGTCAGGGCGCATTGTGGGAAGACTAGCTGTGATCGATTAGCGGTGTCTGCCACGAGTGCAAGAGTAGAAAGTGTGGTGTGTGTGATTTTAGCTGCTGCCCACTCCTCTCAGGACCTGTTATTCTCCATCAGCCTGAGCTGGAAAGGTCTGGGGATGTCTTGTGGCTGACATCATCATGGGACAGATCAGAGTCTCAGTGTGCTGGAAAATGGTGAACAGTTGGCTTTTGGGGTCAGGGTTAGGCTGCTTTGTAGCTTTTGCCAATTTCTGTGGTGTGAATACTCCCACCGTGGTTGATTTCTAGCTGCCAGTGTGAACACAGAGTTGGGAAGAGATGATCACGATTGGCCCTCACAAGACACCATTTGAGTATTTGTATATTTTTTCTAAGAACTATAAAGCCTGCCACCCCTCAAAGCTCTGCCAGTGGTGGGCTGTTCCAGGAAGGACACTGGACTAGAATTCAGGAACCCTTACCAGCCGTGAACCATAGGTGAGTTACATCCCTTCTGAGCCTCAGTTTCCTCATCTGTGAAATGGGAGCTAGATTGTGGTGAACCTCAATACGGGGAAGCATTGGTCACATAGCATGATTTGTGAGACATGCTCCCGCGGCACCAAATCCAGATGCTCTGCCCAGAGGTCTGCCGTGACCCCCTGTAAAGCCAGTATCCCCTCCATGGGACTGCGCGGGAGAAGGACTTCCTGTTCTCTTTGATGTGAGCCTCAAAGGGCAGAGGCTGCCTCAGATCTTGTTCAGTTTCCCTTAACAGGCCGTCGTGCTTGTCCCTGACAAATTTCTCTTGATGGTTTTTGAGCTACTCGCGTTTCCCTCCTTCACCACTCCTCGAGGCAGAGTTTGCCCCCTTATTTCACCTACGTGTGTGCCTCCTTCCAGCACGGGGGCCCCATGGCCCTGGGAGGCTGTGCCAGGCTGCTTGCACGCCACGGTAGTGGCAAGCCTAGGTTCAGCTACCCGCTGAGGCACATATGAGCTCCACGACCACGAACACATACTTAAACTCCCTGGGCGTCGGCTTTTCCATCTGTAAAATAATAATAGTCGCTACTTCACTGGTTTGTTGGGCGGTACATAAAGTTGTTTGCATAGTGTCAGGCACGGAATAGTTGCTCAATAAATGAATTATTATTTGTCCTAACAAGGTCTTGAGTGGAGGCAGAACAGGCCAACCTATAGAAGAAGATCCCCAAAGTTGGCAAACCATGGGTGGAGTGCGGCCAGGGCCTCGTCCTAGGGGTACAGGCAGGACTACAGGCACAGGGGGAGTCCAGAGACAGGCCTGCTCCTGTCAGTCCACGCAGGATTCCTCACTCTCGGCACTATTGACATTTGGGGCCAGATAATGCTTTGTTGTAGGAAGCTGCCTGTGCACTGCAGGATGTCTATCAGTACCCCTGGCCTCTACCCACTAGAGACCAGAAGCAGCCTCCCAGTTGTAACGATCAAAAATGTCTCCAGATATTGCCAGATGTTCCCTGAGGGGCAAAATCGACCCTGGTTGAGAACCCATGTTCCCCCAGACAGAGAGCGACAGGCACTGTTGTTAGTCACCCAGGTCCTAGGAGAGCCAGGGTTACAGAGCATCTGTCCTGGCAGGATGGGTGGGTCGGCACGTGGCAGAGCCAAGTGGCAGGTGGTCAGCTGCAGGCAGCCTGGCAGCAGGCACCAGGCGGCGTAGGTTGGGGCTAAGACCCCAGCTGCTGGGAGCCCAGCAGTCAAGCAGGGTCAGTTCACGCCTCATATGACGTAGAACCTGGGCACACTCTGTGGTCCTCTGCTTCTCTGTCCAGGACCAGGACTGGATCCAAGGTCTGGGCGGGGCAGAGCCTTCTGTACGGGGGTTGGGGAGGGTGGTAAGAGGGGAAGGGAGAGGAGGGGCCCCACCCAGCCTGATGACCTTGATGACCTCCAGTCTGGAGAGCACAGGCTTCCGGCTAAGAGAGACCAGGTTCAAACCCGTGCTCTGTTGCATGGAAATTAAACCTACAAAAAATAACAGATGCTGCCATTTAAGACAGGGAGACCACCTTAGGCAGGTTGCTTAACCTCTAAGCCTCACGTTCTTCATTTGTGAAATGAGGATAATGCCAACCTCATGTGGTTGTTATAAGGATTGCATGTGCTGTTATAATGGCTATATTTAGCATTATGTCTGGCACGTCATAGGCACTCAGTAGATGTTGTTGATTGAGTGAGTGGGTGAATCCTCACACAGCAAACCTTTCTCCCTTAAATCCTTTTGTTCATTTTAGTTCTCTTCTCTGGAATTTCTCCAGTTCTCTGACATAGGAAACTGTTGATTTCTCAACGGGAGGAAATGAGTTACTCATCTCTGTATCACTAGAGCATCAGGCCTGGTAGATATTAGGTGCTTAAAAAATGAAGTTTTCCTTCCTCAGAGGGCAATGACTGTGCCTTATTCATCTTTATAGAGCCATAGACCAGCACAGCGACTGACACACAGCAGGCATTCATTAAATGTTTGCTGAATGAATAAATGAACATACTAAAAATGGTTCAAAGAAAGGTGTGACATAGAACACTAGCTGGGATTCTTTATTGGAGTCCATCCCTACGTGTCCCTTTAGGAGGAACATGACTGTCTTACTTGGAGGAGGTCAGCCAATCCTTGGGAAGGGCAGCAGTGGCCTCACTGAGGTGGTAGGTGAGAGGATCAACAGCACAGGCCATGAGAGACAGTGTGGTTTGTTAGGAAGACCCCTGGATGGGGAGTCAGGAGACCTGGGTTCTGGTCCCATCCCTGCCACCCATCTATGCAGTGACCCTGCATGGTCACTACCTTCCTTGGGCTTCTGTTTCCCCATCCATTCAATGGGCGCTTGGTCATGCCTTGGGGTGACTCTATCTTTTGGTGCTTGGCCAGGGTGACCAGTCAGTTAATAGCCATGTTACTGAGCGCGGCCAAGTGACCCACATGTGTCATGGGGGCTCACCCACCCAACCGGTGACATCAAAGCACTACTGATTTCACAGTCGTCTCCCCAGCCACCTTAGAGCTAGCTGCTGGGCTTTGAACACAGCACTAGATGAAGCATCTGCTCTGAAATCCAGAGGTCTGATGAAAGCTGTTTGGGGCAGGGCAGTAGTTAGATTTCCCAAGGCGCCTAAAGATTGTCCAGGGGGACCCTTGAGGATTATCATTAACAGGGGAAAAAAATGTTAGTGATAGAAAAAGTCTTTTTTGATAATTCCTCTATCCCTCTCCCCCTTCCTAAGGTACAGAATCAACTAACAAACAGGGCCTTTTCACATCCTGAAGTCTGTGTAAGTGACAGGTAGGGGAACACTAGCCTGGAAGAGCTTGACTGTGCCAAATTCCTTTGCATCGGACAAAGGGGCCCGTAAAAGAGAGATGAGAGGGTTGGGTCCAGAGAGAGGAGCCAGAGGCTGAACACAGCGGACATCCAGGGGAGAGGATTGGAGAGGGAACAGGTCTGTGGGCGATTTGGAGGTGAGGTGAGCTGCTTTCTGAGTGAGAGGCACGGAGAGGGGCAGTGGGATGAAGAGTCAGGAGCTCTGCTGGTTACTGGCGGCTTGTCCCTGGGGGAGAAGCTCAGCCTGTCTGTGCCTCAGTTTCCTCATCTACAACGTAGGCATAACAGAATCTACTCTGGAGTGGAAAACACTTAGAATTGTGCCCGGCATGTAGTAAGGACCACAGAAGTGTGTGCAGTGGTGGTGATGGGGATATAAAAAAAACCTTGAAATCGCCAGTAGAATTTACATCACTTGGGAGGACCCAGCAAACTGCCCTTCAGGGACTAGGCTGAGTGCCAAGTCTCACGGTAGCTGCCCGGCAACACCTGGTAATACCTGTGCGGCCGAGGCTGCTAACAGCGGGCCGGGCCATCACCAGGGCTCTGCTGTGTCACCGGGGACACCCCACCTCCACCACCACCAAGAATCTGTGCACCGGGAGCCCGGCGGGTGCAGGACATCTGCTCTCCATGTGGCTAAACCGTCCCCAAATTGCCGTGGGCTGAACTTTGTCACCAGTCTGTTTCTCACGAGGACACTTTCCCCCACCAAGAGGCACGGACCTTCCAGCTGGGCTGGCCCCTCTGGCAAGTGCACTTGGGGGATATTTTCAGATTCTGGGTGACATTCCCCTGCCCCTCAGCCTAATAGGTCCCAGATGTCCCCTCCTCCCTCGACCTCCCTCCCTCTCGCTGTTCTGAAACCTCACTGCCGGCCCGCCTGGGGCCTCCTCGCCCGGGCATTACACCCCTTGACTCTTTTCTTTTTTTTTTTAATTTAAAACATTTTGTTCCCCCTTAACATGACGGCTTGACAGAGGCCAGCATGAAAGAGGCTGTTTCCTCCTGGAAGGGGACCAGGATGGAGAAACAGGCAGATGAAGGCAGAGAAGGAAGCTGGCTTTGGGAACGTGAGGAGCAAGGGGAAACATAAGCAGTCTTTATTGGCTGAGCATAAAAGAAGCGCTGGGAGTAGCAGCTGTCTTAACGTGGCCAGGTCACCAGGGGCTAGGCAGACACACCGGGCCCAGCTGGGAATCCCACGGGCCCTGGGGCTTTGGTGACTCATGTTTGCAGAAATGCCTTTCAGTTTGCTATCTTTCGGCTGCTGCTTTTTCTCTCCCTTACCTCCCCACCCATCCTCCTGCCCCTTTTGCTGAACATTTGAATTTGTAATTCTCGGCTGTCCGTAATGAGATAGGGCTCTTGCTGAGGCCTGTGGGAGGGAGGAGGGAGAGTGGCCACAAGGAGGAGGAAAGAAAGGAGAGAGCCTGGAGGGAGGGTAGGGCCAGGGCACAGAGGCAGGCAGTGAGAAAGAGGGAGTGGGCAGTGGACCCAGGAGGGCAGAAAGCCTGACTCAGAGCTTAACAGAAACCAGGACAGGCCCGATAGACATCAGGTGGGGAACCCAGTGAAAAACCTCCTTTGGCCCCTGCTGTTCCTGCCTGTTTTCTGTTGCATTTCGTGTGAGCGTGGAGAGACAACGGGCATGCTGATAATCACAGCCTCCAGGTTCTGTAACACTCTGACCCTTGGCAAAAAGCCTTGGTGCCCAGTGCCCTGTGTTCGACAAAGCCACCATGTGCCCCAGCTGGGTCGGGTCCCAGGGAGCCCGTTTTGTGGGGTCGGAAGCTGAGATGTGGAAAGGACAGTTCAGGAAGTTAGGGCCCCAGCCTGGCTGCACCTGGGGCCCAGACCTCTGGATTTCTCATCCAGTGATAAAAATACAGAGATGAAATAAAGGGGGAAGAGATTATATTGGTGACAGTGGGCCAGGAAAATACAAACTTCGAAGACCAGATGGAAACCCCTCAGCTGAAGAATTCTGGGAAGCTGCTTCTGAGCAGCCCTTATGGCAGTGACACTGACCCTGGCATTTTCTCTCTCTCTTTCAGGACCTCCTGTAAGTACTCCCTGGAAGCCTGGTCTCACGCATCTGAAAGGCCTTGCTCCCTGCTGGTAACCGGGCCCTGGGTGGGGGTATTGAGCCCCCTACACCCTCCACTGAAGACTGCAGGGTCCCTCCAGAAGGATGACACGGCCGTCATTTTGCTTTCCACCCACCTCTGCAGCCTCCAGGGCCAGACCATAGTTGTGCCCCAGACAGAACAAGTCCCAGTTGCAATCTGAAAGGCTGGTTTGCCCCATTGTTAGCCTTCTCCTTTGTCCCCCAAAGAGGCAAGTGGAGTCAAAGAAGCTCCGGGTATTAGAAAGAAGAAAGAGATCATCTCTGGTCAGGTCTGGTCCTTGAAAGTCCCCTGCCCTTTCAGTAAACAGGTCGGTGAGCGGCTCTTAAGTGTGGACTGCTCCTGAGGACGCAGTGTCCGCACCGCTGAGTGGGCAGCTCCATCTGGCCAAATCACTTCGGGCAGGTGGTGGTTGGTGGTGGCGGCAGGGGTTTTATGTAAGAGAATGATGTCAGCGGGTTAGATTGGGAAACAACACAAATTAGAGGCAGCCTGTCGGGCTGCTTCCCCTGGCATCACCCTAGAGCCAGAGGCGGGGGGGGGGAGCTGAGCCATTTCCAGAGAACCTGAGAAGAGCCCGAGGAGACCGTCTCCCCGAAGTAATGGATCCAGAGAACAGGGGCATGTCTTCTGAGGACAGCATTCGATATCCCAACAAAAGGCCCAGAGGTCGCTGGGGGAGCTGGGTATTGGAGTTGAAAGGGCCGAGCCCTCCACATCAGATCTTTCTCAAGGATACTGAAAGCGGCCCTATCATCATCCCTTCCTCGGAGAAGTCATTTCCATAGCTGTTCTCTTGATCTGAACCAACAGGAACAGCCGCCTAAGTTGTAATAAGACCATGATGTTCCATTCCATCTGTGTCCTGAAAGGCACATTGAACCCGGGCTGACGATCCCGCCCAGCTCGCTCACTGATCAGTTACAGAGAGAGAGGAAAATCCTGTCATTCCCTGAAAAGAGGAGGGATGATTTATCATGCATGTTTTGGATGTCAGATCTCAATTCCTGTCATCAATCTTCCAAAATAAACTCTGCCATAGGAAACTTCGACAGACCACCTGCTGGAAATGGGCTGCTTTTCCCCTTCTTTGTGACGAAGCCAAAAAGAGTCCTCACCTCCCCCCATTCCAGGGACCTCCCCCATATACCTCGTTCCCACAGCCAGGCTGCGGGGCTAACCCAAGTCAGCTCTGGGTCCCTGCCTGACTTGAGGGCTGCCCTCACCAGGAATGCAGCATCCTGAGAGCTTCTGCTGGCCTCACCCCACAACCTTCCCCAGCCAGGGAGGGTGCTGTCACTGCTGGCGGCTCTGCAGTGCAGAGCAGATTGGGGGTGGGGGGGTGGGTGGGATATGAGCCTCTCCTCACAATCCCTGCCTGCCCAGCCACCATTCCCATGGACTGAGGGAGACGAGCCCAGGTAGCTTCCCTGAATTCTCAGCCTGACGCAGAAGAGGCCTGAGTCTTCACCCAACTCTGGCTGAAACCGCAAGGCAGGATGAGGAAGAAATGGGAAACGGCCGGGGTGGAAATCACCCCCTAGCCCATTCTCTCTGCTTCCCGCAAAGGAAGAATGCTGCCAGCCAGAGGCAGGGAGAGGGAGATGGCAGCTGGTCACAATGCCTGTCTGCCACCCTCTGGGTGTTTTTCAGGGGCACCTCTGGGGTGACACTGGTTACTGTGGTCAGTGCCTAGATAACACAACCATGGAGGATAGATTTAAGTAGCAGCAGGAATCATCTGAGCAGTGGGGCCCACCTCTACCCCACAGCTCCTGTCCATGGCAGACATTGCTAATCAATTAAGAGGCTTCTTTTTTTTTTTTTTTTTTTTAAACAATTGGTTTTTTGGTTTATTTTATTTTATTTTATTTATTTATTTATGGCTGTGTTGGGTCTTCGTTTCTGTGCGAGGGCTTTCTCTAGTCACGGCAAGTGGGGGCCACTCTTCATCGCGGTGCGCGGGCCTCTCACTATTGCGGCCTCTCTTGTTGCGGAGCACAGGCTTCAGACGCGCAGGCTCAGTAATTGTGGCTCACGGGCCTAGTTGTTCCGCGGCATGTGGGATCTTCCCAGACCAGGACTCGAACCCGTGTCCCCTGCATTGGCAGGCAGATTCTCAACCACTGCGCCACCAGGGAAGCCCAAGAGGCTTCTTAACAGAATGCTTTACTCAGTCACTACCAATCCACTGGAGTCCGCACTCAAGCTGACAGTTGCTGGCCATCCCTGCACTAGATTTAAGAGAGAATTTCTTAATTACAGGAATTGTGAGACTGAAGCAGATGACCAAGGGAAGTATTCATGTCTCTTTCTCCGAAGGAATATAAGGAAATGTATGATGTCCAGCTGCCAGCCCTGGTTGAAAATGATCCTTGCTGAA
This sequence comes from Eschrichtius robustus, assembly GCF_028021215.1. Lineage (NCBI taxonomy): Eukaryota > Metazoa > Chordata > Mammalia > Artiodactyla > Eschrichtiidae > Eschrichtius > Eschrichtius robustus. Next base: position 75,126,559 of record NC_090830.1, read on the forward strand.
ATACTAGCTAACACTTACTATGTGTTAGGAGCTCTTGTGCTTTTATGGAAGCAGTGTAATTAAGTGATTACAAGCATGGACTCTGGAGGCAAGCCACCTGGGTCCGAATCCTGGCTCTGCCACTTCTAGCTGTGTGACCTTGGACAAATTACTTTACCTCTCTGTGCCTCAGTTTCCTCATCTATAAAATGGGAATAGTAATAGTACCTGCCTCATCCAGGTGTTGTAAGGAATATATATAATTGTATGTATGTATATGTATATATGTGTATATGTATATATATTATGCATACATATATATGTGTGTATGTACGTATATTTTTTTCCATTTAGAATGTATTAACTCATTTAAATTCTAAAAACAGAAGACTTCCCTAGATGATCCCCAAAGATTCTGACAAGTCTTTAATTTTCAGGAAGAAATTATTATTCTTTGTATTTTTATAAATTAATTTACTATTTCATTTTATTTCTACCCCACCTTATTCCAAGAAACATTTCGGGGTGATTTACAAACTAGATAAGGAAACAGTGGAGGGGAATGTGGAGAGCAGAGGCAAGAAAACAAGGAGAATCCAGAGCTGATGACACCACAACATCCTGTGCAGATGAGCCACAGATGCAGCTTTGAGCTTCTTGGTGGTCAGAGCAAAGAGGGAAGCAGAGCTGTTACAAGAGTCAGGGGGCAGTAAGGTGGGAGCACCGCTGGCTGTTGGGTGAAGCATAGCTTTCCCTGGTGCTGAGACCCTAGAGAAGTTCCTCCCGTGTACAGGTGATGTCGGTGTTCAGTACACAGGAGCAGTGGGGAAACTGCCCCTCTGTCCCTATCGGGGTTAGACCCCGTGTGTGAGGTTGGGAATTTCCCACAGGCCCGTCTGCCTCCTGGGATGGGAGGGAGGTGGCGGCCCCTTGTTGGCCCACTCCCTGATAGCATTTAGAAATGACAGGAAGGGGGATTGGCTCAGTGCTACAGCTCTGGTTTGAGGAGGACATTGGGTGCCCCAGCTGTCTTTGCAGAGCTGGGAAAGAAGGGGCTGAGTCCCCAGGTTCGTGGTACCCGCCCTCAGTTTCATTCATTCACAAACATGAATTAAGGAGCTACTAAGAGCTCAGCACTCCTTAAGGCACTGGGGACACATCCGTGAACAAAACAGAAAGTGCCCTGCCTGCCTTGGGAGCTTACGTTTTAGTGCCTGGGGGCAAAGCAGAGTAAGAGGGTGGGCACGGGCTCTGTGCCCACGGGGCCGCTAACCAGCATCCCCCGAGCTTGGTTCTCTGTGGGGGCATCACTCCACCCCCCGCCCCCACCTCTGGGATGTCCTCAGGAGCAAGGGACCTGGCGGATGGGGTGGTGCTAGGGGCATTACTCCTGGTGCTGCCTGAGTTGCCTCAGCAGCCCTGAGGCAGATGGACTTGTCTCTGGGTGGGCACCCTGAGACCCACTCCTGGCGCCACTGTGGGTGTATGGGAAGAGCAGGACATCTGGAAGGAGAGAAACTCACCTGATGGCAGAGCCTCTGGAGGGAGAGACCGGGGGCCAGCTCCACGCACCTCCCGGCCAGTCCTCTTCTTTTCTAATGATCGCAGCATTCAGCGCTTGCTCCATGCCGGCCCCTGTGCTGAGTGCTCTACAGAAATTATCTCATTCAGTCCCAAGAGGTAGATATGATTGTTCTCCCATTTACAAGATGAGGAAACCGAGGTACAGGGAGGCCAAGCGACCTGTCCAAAGTCACTGACTAGTAAGTGACAGCCAGGCAGGCTGACTCCAGAGCCCTGCACTTAACTAAAGCCTGCTTCTTTCTCCCTTACCAAGACCGCATCTCTCCTGACCCCAGGCCCCGGCCGTGCCGGGGGGTCGCTCAGCTCCAGAAGCTCTCTGCAGGTGGTCCTCCCGCTCTGCATGGCGCCCCATGACACCTCACCAGGCAGCTCCTAGAGCAGTTTCTCCGCCACCCTCTTGTATCAGATCCATCTGGAAGTTGGGGGCCAGAGTGAAAAACACATGACTTTCTCAAAAGTTGCTCTGTTCCTGAGCCCCCTCCTGTGCATATTACTATGCGAATATCTATTATGATCAACATTTTTTGGAATGTTTTCCTCTTTTCAGTGGGATTTCAGATCCATCATATGGAGTCTTTAGTCTATACCCAGAACTGTGCCAGGCAGCAGTCCTAGGGTTATAAAAAAGAGTTTGAGAAAGACATGGCTGTGGTCAGTGAAGACAGACTCCTGGAGCCACACAGGGTGGGGTCCAGCCTCCCGCTTCACTGCCAGCACCAGCTCATTGTAGAGAGGGTGGCCTGAAGCTAGTTAGAGGCGTTAAAGGAGGGAAGTCCCACTGTCCCCTTCACCATCCCAATAGAGGGGAAGAGGCCCCCTAGAGAGTCCCGCACCCTTCCCACCTCCTGCTCCCTGTTCATGGTCCATCGGCTCAGATGGGGCAGGCCCAGCAGAAGTGTCCCAGGCAGACCGGCTCCATCAGAGCTGGCATCTGGCTTCCCCTGTGTTGTAGGACAGGGAAGACCAATCTCCAGCCCCTTGGGCCCTTTCCCAGGCCAGGACCAACACACATGAGTGGGGGGCGCTGAGGCACAGAGGCTCAGAGACAGGGGACATGCCGGTGAGTCCTAGAGCCCTGATGATCCTTGAGGGACAGAGATATGAAGGGACATTCTTGTCTTTCTGTTCCCTGCGCCTGCCCTGAGCCTGGCACGGAGGAGACCGCTGCTAACTGCTTTTCTGAATGAATGAATGAGTGAGTGAATGCATGCTAGAACTGAAAGGAAGCTTAGTGATTATGGCCCTCTCTTCATTTTGTTCATAAAATAACAGAGGCTCATAGAGCACAACTGACTCCAAGGTCACCCAGCTGGTTGGGCTGTGTGGAACAATACCCTGACCTTCCTAAACTTCACTCTTTCCCCCTTTATTTCAGGGTACTGCTGGAAGACCTGGCCTCCCGGTAAGTAGCTTTCATTTCTTTTTTCCTTTGCATCTCTCTCACGGGCTCTTTTCTCAATCCAAGGACAGGAGAGGTTGGGTGGCTGCTTTCCTCCAGGTGTGTCTGGGTGGGAGGCCTCTCTCCAGCGTCTCTAACCTATAGCTGAGGGTGAAGCTCCTTGGCACCTTTCCTGGGGCCCAGGCAGGCAAATGACTGCATGCAGGCCCATCCAGGGCCGCACCTGACTTCCGTACTGGTGGCCCTATAATGGGGGGCTGGATGGGGAGGCAGTCCCCTGACTTACTGGGTGTCCTCCTTACTGGTATGCACCAGCTTAGTTGAAGGCCACTGTCCCTGCTTTGTCCTATGTCCTCTGGTAAGAGTAGACTCAAAAACTTTGTTTTCCCCCCAGTTACCATTTCTGAGTGCTAGAGAGGCTGGGTCAAGTAGCCATGGGGACTCTGGGACAAAAGTATCAATAGTACTAATAGCCATGTCTCACTGAGACCTTCATAGGTGCCAGGCACTCTCCTAATCCCTCTTTATACATTTGATTTGTTCACCAACTCAATGAAATGGGTATTATTATGCCCATTTTATAGATGAGGAAACAGAGAGAGGTGAAACAGCTTGTCCGATTGTCCAAGCTTCAGTTGTAGACCTGTTTGAGGTCCCGTGTCACCACACACCATCCCATACTGCTGTCTCCTGTGGTCCGTACTCGACATTTGAGGACCATCTTTAAAGTCTTCAAAGGCATTGCCCTGTGGGGTGTAGCCTGGGGCATAGATGCATTGAGTACCGGATACCGTGGGCCCTTGGATGGGTAGTGGCTCAGGCGAGATGCTGTAGCCAGCCAGAGGGCCGAGGTGGGCGTGGAGGGGGAGCCAGGGCTGGCACCAGGCTGCCCTCTCTCCCTGCACTGAAGGCCACACCCACTGGATTCCGGAGCCTTCTGTGCATCCCTCTTTATCCCAGTTACTCCCCTTTTAGACATGAATTATACTGTAACCTCTTGACTAAACCAGCAGCTTCTAGAATTCATGTCCAGCAGTGACTTTTTTAATGAAATGCATGTGGGCGAATGTTTGGCGCTTGAAAATGAAAACTCTCCCAGCAAGTACGAGCCCTGGCGCAAAGGAGGACGGAGGACTCTGTCCCATGAAATCCAAGGAGGGGGAAAAATCAGATGACTGGGAGAATGTGGGCAGACTTTGTTTTTTTCTGACAATGTCCACCTTTAAAAAGCATTTGGGGGCAATTCTCAGAGCAGGGGCTGCCGCACAGAGTTTCCAGCCTCTGGCCATTCCATGCCAGTCCCTAACCCGAGCATTTTATGGCCAGGACTGCAAAGAACATTAGTTTTAAAAAAGAAATGAAAAGAAACCAAAACACACATCCTGCAGTATCATTCAGAAGCCCAAGAGTGAGTGGGTTGTTGGGATGTCAGAGCCGACGACCAGCAGGCCTGTCGTCCTCAGCAGGAAGGGTCGCAGTCCTGCTCGTGCTTCCGAGCAAAGGGACCTGGGAGTGACCCACAAAAAGATTTGCTGATGCTGGTCTCTTGTGAAATACGAAAGTGTGAAGTACACACGTGCTTATAACAATCACTTTCCTGTGGCCGTACGGGGCTCACTACCTGTAGATGCAGTTTACACAGCACCCACCAGGTGCCAGGCACCTGGAGTTTGTGTTCCAGAACCATTGTCTCTTGGCATCCTCCCAGCAGTCCCGGGAGAGAGATCCAGATGTTCAGGGAGGTTCAAGAAACAGATCCACGTGTATAACCATCGCTGCAACCCTGCCACTCTTTCCCAAAGTCTGAACGCTTGACTAAAGACACCTTCAGTCTTGACAGTGTACATGTAACAGGAGCCTAATTCAGAGCTGGTTGCTATTCCCTGGTGCGTCCACATACATCTTGGGATGCAAACCATCCCTCGGGGCGTTTTGCCTAAGTGAGGTCAGCAGACACAGAATCACCCCAGAAATGCCCACCCTTCAGGGGAACCCACAAATCCAGCTCGCTCCTGCCGGGACAAACACCGTCTGATTTTCAGCCCCTGTTGTTTTCCATCCTTCCAGGCCCCTGGCAAACCCCAAGCTCCACCCCAGATTTTATGAGTCTGCACATATATGATTGCAAAAAAATATTCTCTACCAAAAGAGGGAGGAACAAAACTTAATAAGCAGATTTCCAGAGTGAGAAGATGTAACCCCTGGCTGCAAAACAAAGCAGTTCCCTCTCAGCAGCTGCAACTCCTGTTGCGGCTGAATTCACAGGGCGCACTATTGGCGCGGGACAGGGGGTGGGGGCTGGGTGTGGCGGTGAGGAGGGGCAGGACTCTGCTGGTGGCCTTCGCAGACAGAGGGCCTGGGGAGGAGCTGGGGGACGTGGGCGCTGCTCCCCAGCTCCGGCAGAGATAGACCAAGGGAAGTGATTCACCCATCTCACGGGAGCTGCCACTCACCCTGCTCCGTGCTTTCAAGTTCCGCGTGACGAGGATGCGACCAGACAGTCTGGGGGACTGAAAGGGGCGAGTTCACCCACATGACGCCTGGGAATCATCCCGAGTGCCCACGCAAACCAGGTCTTGGGTGTGTAGCTAGCCAGGGGGTCCTTCACGTGCTGGCCTGGCTCCAGTCACATCTATACGTTTCTGCCTCCATCAGGGGGACAAAGGTGCCATTGGGATGCCTGGACGTGTGGTGAGTTGGAGCATCTGTGCCTGCTTGGGTGGCCATTGCTTGCTTCCCCGTGCTGGCCTGTCCTGCAGACCATGGCAAGGCGTTGCCTACCCCACCCCAAGGAGGGGTCGGCCCTCTCCCTTCCCCCACCCAAGTCTGTTTCAAGGAGGAGGGAAAAGTTTTATTCCAATCCTTCCGATCTTGCAATATGGCTTTACTCTCCAGAGAACTGCCATGGCAAAGGAAAAATTCAAAAATGGCATGAATAAAGCTCATCGTCAGTCACTACTGAGGACTCCCACCCACTCCACTCCCTAAACTCCCGAGGCTGGCAGCTCACCCCCAGATTTATAGCTGCTCCTGCAACCATCCCCCGGCAAGAGCAGCGAAAGATGGCAAGAAATGCAAACTGAAAATGCTCTACAGAAACTGCAGTGGAGCCAGCTTCCGGAGTCATCTTCCCTAGACAGAGGCTAGTGATGCAGAAAGGGCTTGCTTCCAGGCAGGGCCTCCAAATCCTCAGCAGGAGGCTGGGGGTTAAAACATTCATCGTTTCCTGCTGAAAACAATAAGATGATGAAAGGGAATATTTGATAGGGAGCTTGTATCTCAGAAATGGGAAGGTTAGTGCTAGGCTTTAAGTTCCCAGCACCAGGGACCTGCTGGCTGGAATGGGCAGCACCTGGTGGCAGCCTAAGGCAATGATTGCCACACGCTGGCCTCGCCAGCCCCCAGCCTAGTCTAGGATGTGGCCCGAGCTGCTCTCCCTGTCTGACCTCTAACTCCCCACCAGCCGCCAGCCTCAACCTCCACCCTGGCTCCCGGTGCCCCAACTTACCCCGTGCCATCCTTCCGTGTCACTCACATGCTTTGCCTGGTAACCTCACCTCCTGGGCCGGGTTGGCCTTAGGCCTGGGTATGGCATCCTGTGTGAGTCTGCTGACCTGGTGTGAACTCAGTGCTCAGAGAAAAGGCACCAAATCATAGCTAACACTTGAAAGTGCTGCCTGTGTGCTTGGCATTGTGCTAAGGGCCTTCCACACATCAGCTGGTTCGGTCCTCACGAGAACTGCATGAGGTGGGCCCAGTTTCTACCCCATTGTTCAGATGAGAAAACTGAGGCTCAGATGTTAAGTGTCTGTCCCAAGGTCACAGGTCTAGGAAGTGGCTGATCAGGGACTTTAATCCAGGCAGTCTGACTCCAGACCTGTGCTCTTGACCCTGATAATGGAACTCACCTTGCCCAGGCCCCCCCACTGGCATCACAGCTCTAAGGAGGGTCTGATCCTTAGGAAGAAGCCACAGTCCTAGACCTAGGACCTGGGACATTTCAGAGGTTCAGCACAAGTGTTCCATGTCACAGAGCTCTGAGCTCCCCAGGGCTTCCCAAGAACTGTCTGTCAAGACATGAAGGCTGGGAGCCCTGGGCCACCCCCGCGTGCAACTGTCCAACCACGTCCCAGATCACAGCACCATGCAATTCCTGCCTGACCCTGTCTCTAGGCTTCAGTTCTCTAACTCCAAACCCTGAGTCCCCCAGGCTGTCACTGGGTCCTCCCCTGCGTAGATTAGGGAGACCGCATTCAGCCACCTTTCTCAGGGGCTAGCTGTGGGTGGGCCTGGGCCAGGCACGTTCTTCACCGTAGCCCTCCAAGATCCCGTTTATCAGTGAGCATGTTGAGACTCAGTTTGCCCAGGATTGGGGTAGAATTGGGTCTTGTACCCAAGACACCAAAGTCCTTGCTCCTGACAGGTAAGCTTCAGGAGTCTCTACCCGGCCTGCAGCTGCCAGCCTGCAGGGAAGCCTGCAAAGTGCAAAGCAATCCCTCCAGGCCTGACCCCTCCTGCCCTCCTTCTTGGGCCCTGTGGATGTGTCCCCCCGCCCGGGGAAGTTCCACCTGAGCCTCCGGTGGAGCAGGAAGGAGAGCCACAGGGGGTCTCCCCATTTCCTTCTACATAAAGCTATTTTCAAACCACTTTGGTGCTTTCATGCTGCTTGTGCTATTTTAAATGTGACAATGGACCCATTTGGCTGCCCAGTAGGGGTCCTGGCATGGACCCCCTGAAAAGAACTGGGGTGGCCAGTGGGTGTGAAATGCCTGAGTTGTTGCCGTGATCCACCAGAGGTGGCTCCACGGGCTGCCACGAATGAGGGTGGGTTGGGGCCGTCTATCCACTGGTCACTGTGCGCACAGGGGTCCTTGGCCGTGACCCACTTTCCTCTGCATCCCGGCCACATCCTCCATCCCCCAGATGTGTGTGTCCTTCTATCTGTCTTCCCGTGTCCCTCCTCGCATCTTGCCTGGCCACCCCTAACGACTCCTGTCGCATCTATTGGCAGTTTTGTGCTTGGTATTCGGTTGGACCTTCAGAACAACTAGACTCCACCTCACCACACAGTCCTTGGGAAAGTCTCTCCCGTGGCCACCCCCTCCTCAAATGACCCCGGCAGCTGGGGCCATGGCTCCTGAGGCGATTTTCTGACCTGGGTGTGTTCTCCTTTCTCTCTGTCTCTGTCTGTCTGTCACACCCACACACACACACACACACACACACACGTCTCTCTGTCTGACACACACACACACACACACACACACACACACACACACACGTCTCTCTGTCTGACACACACACACACACACACACACACACACACACACACACACACACACACACACACACACACACACACACACACACACACCCCTCTGGCAAGGGGGCCTTGTAAGGCCCCTGCCACTGTTTCCTTCTTAGTTATCTGGCTGGGGCTGGCGCTCAGGCTGCGACACCAGCCGTCCACGTGCTGTGCTCGTTGGACTCGGGACCTGTCATGTGTCAGCATCTGTGTTTTGTTTTGTCTCTTATTTCACGGTGACTTCCTGTGTTGGGTCGTTGTGCCATTAACACGAATTCTTGTGTATGTGCCTCTCTCTCATCCTTTCTTTTTTCTCTCCCTCCCTGTCTCTTCCCTGCACCCCATGTTGCATGTGGCCGCCACAGGGAGGAAAGGGCCAACCAGGCGAGAAGGTGAGTCCACACTTTCCCCTCCGCACTGGCACCCCAGCCTCTGCCTCCACCTCCTGGACTCTTGGGGGGGCTTCCAGAGGCCCCCATCCCCTCCTCCTGGCACACAGGCCCCAGCGGAGCATGCCAGCCCGGCCTACTCTGCCCTCGCAGCCTCTCACAGCCCAGTTTCCTAACAGCTTCCACACCATCGGGCAGGAGTCTTGGGATTCCTGGACTAAGGTCCCAGCTTCCCTGGCTGAGGGGGTCTCCCCTGCCCACAGAGGCTGCACGTGGCCTCTTCCGCACTGACTTCAGCCTTAGGCAGTCACCCTTCCCAGAGGCAAGGAGAGCAGCAACTGCTGTTTTGTGTAGCTGGTTCTAGCCCCTCCCTAGCCCTCCACTGGTCCCTCAGACTTAGACACTCTGAGTGTCTAAGAGAGTCCCCAGGGAAACGCCCAGACAGACTCCCGAGGTTATGGAGTGGAGTCTCCCAGGAAGCTAGAAACCCAGGAGACAGTCCTGGAGCATCAGCCCGGGTGGGTTCTGAGGCTTTATAACCAGCTCGCTCTACAGATGAGGCCCAGAGAGCCGGTGGGGCTCGCCCAAGATCCCGCAGCCATGGTGATGATTGGGGGCCAGAAGCAGACCTCCTGATACCCAGCTCTGTATTTCCTTGCCTGGACGTTGCAGCGTGTATTTCTGCAATAGTCTCTGTCTCCAAAATAACAATGACAACAGTAACAATAGCAACTACCATGTATTAAGCATAAACTGTGTCAGGCGCAGTTTGAAGTGTTTTGCTCTGTTCTCCCAAGTGACACTGATATAGCCCTTCCAGGGAGGCTTTAGTAGTCTCATTTACATGAGAGGGAACTGAAGCACAGAGAGGCAAGGTCACATACCCAAAGTCACACAGCAGAAAGTGAGAGAGCTGGCGAGGAGCCCCATGGTGTCTGACTCCAAGGCTGGGGTCCCTAACCACTGTGCTATGCTGTCCTCCAAATGAAATGAAGACTGTGGGTCTCACCCTCACAGGGGGGCTAAACCACCCAGGAGAAAGATGGGGGACACAATCACTGTATAAGGACAATAGCAGACACTTGCTAGCCCCTTCGCAGACCAGGTGTTCTTTTACGCACTTTACACCATTATCTCATGAGACTGTCACATCCGCCCTATGAGACAGGTGCTATTATCCCTGCGGTACAGATAAGGAAACTGAGGCAGAGAGAAGTTAAGTAGCCCAAGGTCAGCTGTCAGGGAGCAGAGCCGGGCTTCAAACCCAAGTGTTCTGGCTCCTAACCATCACTCTACACCACCTTGTATAAAAATCCTTGTGTAATTACAATGGCATAAACAGTTACTAATTTGAAATCACTCCTCATCTGCGTGTGAGGCATGACATTTTACAAATGCATTTCCGTCCTTTGCCCTGTAAGTGCAGCAGAGCCCCTCTTAGCATCCCTTCACAGAGGAGGTCTGTGGGCTCAGAGAGGTTCCATGATGGCAGAGCAAGACCTGGAAGTGAGGCCTGGGTGTCTCCTCTGCCAGGAGGGGTGGACTCCTGGTGGGAAGCAGCATCCTGCCCTCCTCCAGCCGGGCACAGTCTGGATCCTTCTGCCAGAGCATCACCTCACCCCCACCTGTGTTCCATACACCCTTCATCCTCCTCCTGTCACCCTTCCCCAGCCCCCAGCAGAAACACACACAGACACACACACACACACACACACACACACACACACACACACACACAGGTGTATCTAGGCAGCTGGACCACATGGTACTTTGAGCCCCCAGCCCGGCATCCACCATCCTCTCTACGTTGAAAACTCTGCCCCAGACTTAACCTCTCTGTGTCACTCTCACCCCAGGACTAGGAGCCAAGGCAGCTCCAACCTTCAGGCTCAGGGCTGCTGGGCCCACACAGCAAGTGTGTGTCTTCTCCCCACCCTCTCTTTACAGCAGGTCCAGCCCGGGGCGGGCTGCTGTTCAGCAGTTACAGGGTGTGAAGCCGTGTGGCTATTTGGGGCTGGGGAAGAAGACCTCAGGGGGTGTGAAACTTGGCTGGGGCTGGGGCAGGTTGGGGACATCCTGAGCGGGGCCCTGTGGGCATGCCTCTGGGGCCTGAGCAGCCATGGCTGAGCTGAGGCCTCTCTCCCTCCCTCCCCCTCCCCCCTCCCTGTGCCCCCTCTTGCCCATCACTGCACTGAATCCTCTTCTCCCGCTTCCCGGCCTGGGGTCCCACCGCCCTCTTTCCCTGGTCCCCACATCACGTGCTCTTGCTCACGTCTCTTCTCTCTTCGTTCCTCCTGCTTCCCCACTGCCCTTCTGAATCCTTCTCGAACGTTCCGTCCATCCCCTTTTCATCTCCTCTCCTCTGGGTCCTTCATCTTCCTCCATATCCTCTGCCCCGCTTTGTCCTCTGGCGTCTGGCTCTTGGGGCCCACCCTCACCCACTCCGCCTTCCCCACCTGCCAGCTGCTCCCTTCTACTCTTCCCCTCCCACCCCTGTCCCCCTCCCTCTCCCCCTCCTCCCTCTTTCTCTCCCCCATAGGGCGCCCCAGGAGATGCCGGGATGTCCATCATCGGTCCCCGCGGCCCCCCTGTAAGTGGCGTTTGCCCTTCTTCGGGGTGGAGGGATGGGTGAGTTAGTGAGGAGGCCTGTGGGGGGGCAGCGCGGGTCCTGGCCACGCCTCTGGGTGTGACAGCCACCACGGGGGACGCGGTCCGCTGGGCCAGGCCTCAGTGCTGCTGTTGATGTTAAAGAAAGCGGCCTGACGAAACCTACCTCAGTTACAGCCTCTCGGGAGGGTTCACAAGGCCCTAGCCTCTAGCCGTGAAACGACAGCAGCTGTGAGGCGGCCTGCTGTTCACAGGCAGAGGGAGAAAGTGCTGGCTCCTCTCCCGGGAGGGCGGTGGTGGCCGTGCTCCAGCTCTCCCGGGGACACGTTCCAGAAGCCCAGGAAGCAGTTACCCCAGAGCCCAGGTCTCCTGAGCCAAGCACCCACCCCTGCTCTTGCCAGAGCCCAACCCGCCTCTCGCCCTCAAAAGGCCCTGTTTCTGTGCTCAGTGCTGGGCCCCAATCCCCTCCACCCAGTGGCTGGGGGCTTGGGAAAAGCAGAGAGCCTTCCCCTCAGATATGCTTCCTTAGGGACCAAAAGGGGGGCATGGGCGATGCTGCGGGAAGATAGTGTGACTATGGGAAGGAGGAATGGCTGTTTTTCTCAAAGAGCGTCCGACCCAAGGGACTTCGATAAAATCGCCAAATGTCGGGGTGGAAAGGACCTCAAGGATGGTCTAACACAGCCTTCTCAGAAGGGGAAACTGAGGCCTGGGGAGAGGAAGGGGCTTGGCCAGGGTCCCACGCATAGAGGCCGAAGCAGCGTTAGAACCCAGGACCCCGGGCACCCAGGGCTCCCCCCACAGCAACAGGCTGCAGTCTCCATGCTCTGCTGTGCTCTCTTCCTGACCTGCCGTGCATGGTTGAGGGGGGTGGGGACACAGAGGCCTAGCCTCATGCTCCCAGAGCCTAGCCCAATGGGTGATGCAGCCCCCCTACCCATTCCCCTGCCTTCAATGGGAAGCAGGAGGCTCTTACCCACTGACTAGGGAGAGGAGAGGGGTCAGAGAGCAAATTGCTAAGCTACGTCCAAGGCCCTGACCGCTATGCAGCCAGGAAGGGGCTATGGTGAGAGCTGGAAGCAGAGAGGGAGAGCCGAGAAGGTCAGAGAGGGAGGGTAGCCGAAGGATGGAGCTAGGGAGCAGGGCTGGCAGGCAGGTTGGGGGCCTGGGCTGGAGGCAGGGCTTGAAGGGTCCTGGGCTGCGTGGACAGGCCTTCCCTGCAAGGTTTCTACCAGCTCAGTCCACGCGACAGTGCTGAGGGCTGACACTTTGCACTTACTCTGTGGCGGGCAGTATCCTAAGACCTTTACACATAGTAGCTCACTTAATCCTCACAAGAACTCCACAGGTAGGTACTATTAGCACCTCCATTTTATAGATGAGAAAAGCAGGGCACAGAGAGGCTGAGTGACTTGCCGAAGGTCATACATGAGAGTGTGGCCATGGTGCTGGGATTTGACACTCAGCCCGGGCCGTGTGCTCAGAGTCTACACTCTGACCCCTGCTGCTACCCAGCCATGGGGTTCCCATCACCTGTGCTTCTGGCTCACGTGGCCACCGTCCCGATGGGCTGTAAGCCCCCTCGTGTACTGGGGGAGCCACAGTGTGGATGCCCTGAGCCCAGGTGGGGTACCCAGCCAGGGGGCGACTAGGAGATGGGAAGGTCACAGAGAAAGACAGTCAGTCCCCCAGGTTCCAACGGCAAGGACTGAGTCTGGGGTGGACCTGTTAGGAGGACAGGGCAGTAACACAGAATACAGGCCCTACCCTTTGGCCACCATCTCTGTCTGCCTCCTGGTCTGACCACAGATGTTCCCTCGTGTGGATCAGGCTGGTCCTCTCACACCCTCTTAGCGGCATCTTTCAGCAGTGTCATGTCAGCTGGATACCTAGAAGTGGTTGAAAAGGCCCCACTTCTGGAGAATATGCTCCGGGGGCAGGGTCTGCCTCAGCTCCCCCTGCTTCCAGCCCAGCGTGTATAAATATACCCACTGCTCTGGACGTGGTTCCAGGGGTGAAAAGTACCTTCTGTCCAGTAATAGCAATAGCTTCCCTCTCCTGGACACCTAGGAGACATGCTAGGTCCTACGCTGAAAGCCTGTGTATGTACCAGCCTCCTTCAGTCCCTCCGGCCCCCAGGAAAGCTGCCAGCCCATTTCACAGAGCGGGAGACAGAGGTCCATAACTGGCCTGTGGTCACACGGCTCCTCAGTGCTGGAGCTTGGTTTGGGCCCAGTCGGCCTCATTCCAAAGCCAGCATTCTTTCCCCAACACCGCCTTCCACGTTGTAAGCTCTACTGTTTAAAAAGGATATTTACCTTGAAAAAACAATCCTCCCTGTGAGTGTTGTGTTGATGTTAGGAGAGGCTTTATGGCACCAGGAGGCTTGATCAAGCCCAGTGACCTCGGATTTTGGCCTGTGTGTGTGACCTTCACCCAGATGGCTGGGGCCACCCCTGCTGAGTCCTCGCTAGACACCAGGGCAACCCCCTTAGCTCCTTCTAGGAAGCCACCCGGAGCTGGTGAGAGCAGGGGACCGCAGAAGAACACGGGACCGATTGCAATTAAGAGGTAGAGGTCAAGTGGGCAAGCCCTCTGCAGCCTGGGATGATGGGGAACATGTGGCTTTCCAGTCAGCCAGGAAGGGCCTAGGACACATGCTGCTAATGAGAACCAGCCTTGCCACTCTCAGGGGCCACCTGCCTCCTGTCTTGCAGCTTCGTAAACGGTCCGTGCAAAGGGGGCACCATCCGGGCACTTTGGAGAAGGATGGTTCACATTCCAGTGAGGCAAGATGCCGGAGCGGTGGGCCCCATTAAACTGAGCGGGAGGCTGGGACCCCGAGATGCTGGCTGGCCCCACAGGCACTGGGGAGGTCAGCTGCCAGGCTAGGAAATGCCCCCCATCTCAAATGGAGCTCATTCTTTCCCGGAGACCCCAGGTTCTCTTCAGGGGCCAGGAGGAGCTGTCTGAACTTCCAGCCCTCATTCACAAGGAGACACCAGGTCAATACACCCGGTTGAGTGTTTCTTCGTTTATTCGTTCCATTAATATTTGTCAGGCACCTACGACATCCTAGGTGCTGGGTAGACGATGAAAACCTGACTGCAGCCCGCTTGCCCCTTTGCAGAGAGAAGCCATCCCATAGTGATTATAGTACAGACAGCGCTCAGCTGGGGACGGTTAGGGAGCTGTGGAGGATATGGAGGAGGCACCTGACTTGGGGTGAGGGCAGGCAGGGAAGGCTTCCGGGAGGAAGAGGTAACTAAACTGTGATCAAGGAGGAACAGAGGTCCCAGGTAACAAGGCTGAGGAGGAGCGCTGAGACTCCAAGGCAGGAGCGGTTCCTGTAAACTACCGGAGAAATGGGGAAAGTTCTTTCCAGAGCAAAGCAAGAGCAAGGATGGTAAGAGGGAGGTTGGCGAGGTGAGCAAGGGCCCGATCATGAAGGACACAATGTTCAGGAGTCAGGATTTTACCCCGAGGGCAGTGCAGACCCCTTGGGTTGTGTTCTGCTGAGGAGGGACACGATCAGATTTGCAGTTTAAAAAGCTCCCCTGATCCTTCCTGCTCCAGCACGGAGCATGCTTAGAAGAGGCTGCAGGTACGGGGCTGGCTGGAAGGGACTTGTAACCATCAAGGCCTGGACTGGAGCATAGTCAGTGGGGCTGGTGGGAGGGCTGGACTGGCGAGATATGTTGGAGGGGGAATTGACGGAATTTAGTGATGATAAAAATGGGGATTGACGGAGAACGAGGAGTTCAAGGTGACCCCACCTTTCGGACTTGAGTAACAGAGTGCCTGGCAGTGTGCTTCCCCAAAGGGAGAAGCAGATTTTGCTGGGGGGGAGATGAGTTCAGTCTGAAGGTGATAGATTTGGGATGTCCTTGCAATGTTTGGCCCTCCGTTTGCTGCCAGAGGTCAGAGTGAGTGGACGCAGCTCACGAGGGTGAGTCATACACACCCCCTCCCAACTCTGCATTCAGTGACATCACTTTTCAAGCTTAAAATGGGCTGTGGTGGGAGTATTTACAGAATCACAGATTTACAGAAATTGGCAAATGCTGTACAAAGCAGGGCTCTCCTCCCCCACTCTCCCCAACATGATTAAGCATTTACCAGCAGAGTCTTGCTTAAAAGATAGCCAGCACTGACTTGGGGTAGCGGAGGTAGAATAAGGCAGGCTCTGGACAGATCCACGACTGTCTTTCAAGGGTTAGATAAGAGGGAAGGGAGAGCTCCTGGTAGCGTCCTTCCTACCAGAAACTTCAGTTTGTCTATGTTGCTTTACCCCACACAAATGCAGGCAGGAGGAAGGTAGGGAGGAGTAGGCGTAGGGGTCCACTTCCAAAAAACAGGGATGCACTTGGCTCCCTCTCTTCCCTGGCCTTGAATTAAAGGAAGAGATTTTAGAGAGCAATGTAAAGCTTATTTCCCTTTTCTTGTATAGAAGGATATAACATTAATCTGTAAATTAATCTACAAATAAATCTATCCATAATTTTAACATGATCCTAATACCCATGAATCTGGAGGGTGAAGTTAGGAGTCCAACAAAATAACATTCAATTTCATTTGGAAAAAAAAAAAGTTATGAGAATTTCAGAAACTTTTTGAAACATAGAGTAAGCGGGGTAGGGGAGGCGGGGTTTAGTTGTTCTACCAGCCATCAAAACGTATTATAGAAACAGAGCAATTAAAACAACAAATAGAACAGAAGTAAAGTCAAAGGCATCTGGGAATTTGGTCCATGGTAAAGGCTTCATTTCACAATAGAAAGGGAAGATAGATTGTTCAGGAAATGATGCTGAGACAACTGACAAACAGTTTAGAAATCAGAGTAAATTTCAAATGAACAAAATACTCAGATGTAAAACATGCAACCATAGAATATGAGGACAAAGCATGAGCAAACATTTATAATTCTGAACTGAGGAAGTCCCTTCAAAACATGACCTAAAAAAAAAAAAAAACATGGCCTAAAGACTTCCCTGGTGGTGCAGTGGTTAAGAATCCGCCTGCCAATGCAGGGGACACGGGTTCGAGCCCTGGTCCGGGAAGATCCCACATGCCACGGAGCAGCTAAGCCCATGCACCACAACTACTGAGCCTGTGCTCTAGAACCCGCGAGCCACAACTACTGAGCCTGTGTGCCACAACTACTGAAGCCCACACGCCTAGAGCCTGTGCTCTGCAACAAGAGAAGCCACCGCAATGAGAAGCCCGCACACCACAACGAAGAGGAGCCCCTGCTTGCCTCAACTGGAGAATGAAGCAGCAATGAAGACCCAACACAGCCAAAAATTAATTAATTAATTAATTAATTAATTAAAAAAAAAAAAAAAAGACCTAAAACCCAGAAGCCATCGGAAAAGATTGATATGTTTGTCTGCATAAATGTAGAACTTCCATACGGCAGAAAATATACCATAAAAAAGATAAATGCCAAATTGGAAAGAATATTTGCAACACATATGACTCTCAGTTACTATTCTTGACAAAGAGCTTTACTTAAATCAGTAGGAAATAGATAAACGTAGTAGGAATTATCGGTAAAGAATACAAACAGGCAGTTCACAAATAAATAGGATGGGTCAATAAACATTGGAAGAGATGTCCACCTTCAGTGTAGATATGAAGACATGGAAACTAAAATCCATTTCCAAGCCTCTCCAAGTGCCTCACCAAGGCCCAACCTCTCCAGGAAGTAGAGTCCCAGTTTCCATTTGGTCAATGACAACATTCTTCCCAAGATCCCTGAAAAAGCTTTGGTTAGCCCTGGATTTGGCTCTGGGTTGGAGAGATGCGTCCTGCTACCAGGGACAGCTCTGTAATTAGCAAACCATGTGATTATCCCTACCATGTAAACATCACCCAGAGTGGGACTTGAAGATGTTTCTTGGAATCCTCTCCTCCTGACCTTTTCTTCAGGCCTCTCAGCATTCAGCGTAGCTGAAAGTTTACACTGGGTGGTTTCCGGGTTTTCTCCTTAGTGCTATTCTTAGCAACACTTATCCTTGAGGGAAGGGAGGCCTGGGGCCCTTCTGGTACATGAGTGGCATCTCCACGCTCTTGCCCTTTGGGATGCTTCCCACAAGCCCATCCCGGGCCCACAGCATGCTCCAGCTGGCTCCCTGCCTGGACCCTGACAGCAGGGACCCCATCCCACCCAGCCTTGTCCCCTGAGCATATCCCCCGAACAGAGGCCTCTAGGCATGCATGTCCACAGCTTCAAGGAAGACCCAAGCAGCCTGGAGGTGTTTCAGGTTTACAGCAGTTGGACCCAGAGGAATCTTCCTCTGGATAAGGTCCAATTCTGAAACTACTGCTTGGCAAGGACAAACCTCTATTGATCCTATGACATTGGATCAAAGACAACCTTGCTTTATTCTGGTGGTCCTAGGTTCAGTTCAGGTTAACAAACATCTGATGATGGCAGCTACCGTTTCAATAGGCTTTACAAATATAGCTGAACGACCCTATGAGTTTATACAGTTACCCCCATTCTATAGATGAGGAAACTGATGCACAGCGAGGTTAAGCCATTTGCTCAGAGTCACATAGCCATTGGTGGCAGTGGAGACACGATTAGAACTCAGTCTGCCAGAGTCAAAACCCCAAGCTTGGGAAGAGACTGAGGCCATCTCAGTCAAGGGGAGACTTCAAGCTGAAAGCTAATCGTGTGAAAGATGTAGTGTGTCCACTGAAAGGCAGGGGAGCCAGGGTGCCCAAGCAGAGAGTAGGTAGGAAGATGAGGCAGGAAAGGAGCTAAAATGGTGCATCAGGATGAGATTGAGGCTGACCTTGAATGATATGTGAGCAGAAGAGAACCCATGCTGGTTCTTGAGAAGGGGAGTGACAGGACCCAGGCTTCTTAGCTCTCCATCACTCTGGACCTCCTGGTCAGCCCGTCCCAGCCCTGGGTCTGCACAGCCTCAGGCTTCTTCTCACCTCCGCACTTCTCTTTTGTCCTGAATCTGGCCAGTGAACCTGCTTCTAATCTCCAACCTGAATACCGATCTGTGCACTCTGTACCTCCGGAAAAATGGACATGATTGCTCTGCATCCCACAAAGATTGGGGGACCCAGAGATTGCCCAACCAGGAGAGCCCTATTAGCCAGGGCGAGAGGACAGTGGGCAATCTGACCTGTTCTGGTCTGAAAACACATTCCAAAGGCCAATTTCCAATATCCAAACCATCCTTAGGTAGGTGGCCATGAACGATGACTGTGTAAATGAAGAGGACTTAGACGAGCCCAGACCAGGCGTTCAGCGTGCTGTAGGCTGAGTCCCCACTGTCCTTGCTCTCCATCCCATGCCCATGCCGAGGTTCAGAGCATCCGGGCGGGCAGTGAGGAGCTCTGGGAGGCTACTTCCCAGAAAGACCCAAAGGATGCTGGCCACCTGCTTTTCCCTTCCCCACCCCACTCCCTGGAGGAGATTTCCTAGGATGGTCCATCTCCTTCTTCCTCCATCCTGCCTCCCAGCCTGTGTCTCTCACGGATGATCACAGAGGAGTGGGAGGGAAACCACTGATCCTCTGGGAGCCAAGGTGACCCGGGGACTAAGGTGTGGCTTCCTCTCCTCCTCGCCCGCACTCACTCCTCTCCTGCTCTTTTCAGGGTCAGCCGGGCACTCGAGGTTTTCCTGGATTTCCGGTAAGTGGAGAGGACTGGTCAGCTGTGTCCCTGGCGACTCCTGGGCCTGGCTGTGTTAAACTTCAGGCAGGGCCGGCCCTCAAACTGCTTTTGCCATTCCACATTCCCATGGGTAAGGACCCTCTCCTGCAGCCTTTCGTGGAGAGTAACAGGAGAGTGGCCCAGCGCTCGGCTCTTAGTGCAGGAGGGGACAGGGACGTCAACGCGGAACTAGAGGGGTGGCAGGCAGCACAGGCTGTGAAGCCACAGGCTGGCCAGCCCTGCGGGACCCTGGGCTGTGGGGCAGATGATGCACCCCTCGCAGGCCACCTCTGACCTGTGGCTTTGAGAGCAGATCCGCCTGCTGGGGGCAGTCATGTGGCCATCTGGATGTCCTGGGGGCCCTGCCTGAGGCCCAAGACAGATTATGAGAGGAGGGCAGGGAGCAGCCAGCTCCCCCTTTCCCGCAGGCCTCGGTGCTGGCCAGCCCTGCTTTCCAGAGACACGCCCTCCACTTTCCACTCGAGGTGAAAAGGACTTTGATACCATGGCGACTGCCACCCGTCAGGTTCTCCCTCGTGCCAGCACGGGGCAGGTGGCATTTCGTTCACTCGCAAAGACCCCTCATGGGAGATTCTTTTACTCTCCACTTTAGAATGGGAAACCGAGGTTTAAGCTTACCCATGGTCCCATAACAGCAAGTGGTGAAGCAGAGATGTGAACCCTAACTTGTTACGGTGCAGAGCCTGTGCCCTTAACCACCTGCCAGGCTGCCTCTCTGCCAGGACAGCTGTGATGCTCGGTCTTTACATCTGGCCTCTTTCTCTTTCAGGGTCCCATTGGGCTTGACGGCAAACCGGTGAGTGGACCCTCTTGGGCTGTGGGCTCCCCCCACTCGCTTAGTCCAGGTCACTCACCCGGGGTCTCCTAGTCCTTCTGCGAGACCCCGACTCCTTGGAAGATGCTACAGATAAAACGAACGTTCTTGGGGCGGAAAGTCGTTGCCAGTGGGAAGGGGAGGAGGGGCCATTTGAATGAGTTGCCCTGTCCCCCCATGAGCCTACCCTGGGCACAAGTCCACGGCCTCCAAGCTGCACTCAGTATCTGGAGCAAGAGCCATCCTAGAATTTGCTGATTCCGGGGCCTCCTGGAAGGGGCTGGAAGGTAGTGAGGCAAGGAGGCCGCGGGAGGGGAGAGGGCTGGAGAGCTCAGCCTGCTCGTTCCGAAAGGAGCCTGGGCTCTAGTTCGCGCCCTCGCCCGCAGCCCCGCAGGGCGCCTCCTGTGTGCTCCTCGGAGTCTCCATCTCCGTCGAGCCCCGACACGTGCCCAAGTCCACAGGGAGGCTGCTTCCCGTCCAGAGCTCCTCTCTGCTCATCTCAATCCTTTCACTGGGCCCCAGACACACACGTTCACGGGAGGAGCCCTGTGTGACTGGGGGGTGGGGCTGGGGTACTTCTGGGGTGCAAACGGCTCACCCAGCACTCGTGCTCCTCTCCTTCCAGGGCCGCCCCGGACCAAAAGGGGAGATGGTAAGACCCAGCTTTCCTGCCTTCCCTCGAGGGGTGGGGGGGTCAGCCTGGCCCTCACGGGCCACAGAAGCACTGCCCGGCAGCGGGAGTGGCCGCCCCACGGTCACTCCCCGGCTGGGTGCGACGCGTCCCCCTAGGTCCTCGCTCAGCGCAGGGAGGAGAGGCGGCAGGGGGCTTCTCCACCTGAAGAATGAGGAAAGGGAAGTCCAGAGAGCGTCTGAGCTTGGCCAGTGTCACACGGAATTAGCAGCTAGTGTTCCCAAACCGCCACTCTCATCCAGCACTCACGGGGGGCCGAGGGGTACCCATCCAGCACTTCGTCCTGAGCCTGATTTCCGCATGCTCCCTGCTCTGGGCCGCCCAGGGCTCCAGGCTCTCCTGCCCCAGCCGGGCACAAAGCAGACCTGGAGAAGCAGACCTCTGCCCCCACCTTCCTCCTGGCCCCTTCCCACCTTCTGGAGAGCCTTAACACAGTCCGTGCCACCCCGGAAGGAATAGTGATGGCCATCAGCAGGGCACTGCTCTGTAATCCTCCTAACAGCTTATCATCCCCACTCTATGAAAGGGCAGATCAAGGCTCAGAATGGTGGTGTGTATTGCCTGAGGTTACACAACTCCTAAATAACAGAACAGGGAGTGAGACCCACGTGGTAGGCTCTTACCCTCCACCGTGTCTCCTTCTGCTGCCAGGGCCCTTTGTTTAGAAAGAAAGGGACCCTTCTAGGGGACTCCTCTTTCTGCCATCCCTCTGCCCCACCCCACTTCACCCCCCGTGAGTCTTCCCCATCTGTTCCAGGGTCAGAACTAACTTGAGCAGGGAAGGGTAGGGCCACCCCTTCTCCCATGAGCTCACGTCAGTGTCATAGGTCACCCGTCCACCTCATAGTCATCCGTCAAAATCCGACAGGCCACAGAGCCATTAGGCTTCTGTTTGGCTTGGCACGGGGACCCCAAGCTATTAATTCAACACGCTGTCTAGTGTAATTATCTTGGCCCGCTTATCATCTGTCCGTCTCCCACTCCCCTCCCTTCCTGGATGGTTTACCTGCTGCTGGGCATACAACGTGGGGGGCTGGGGCTCACCCTCACATGCTTATCCTGTGTCCTCACCTGTCAAAAGGGGGTCACCTCTGCCCCACCCACCTCACAGTAGCCCCGAGAATCTGATGTAAAGCGTAGACAGGATCGGGGTCCCCCAAGTGGCGTAGAGGAGAACCAGGACTCTGAATTCACGGCTTGTCCCACAACTCACAGGGCTGTCCTAAGGATGAGAGGAGTTAATCCACACCAAGTGCTTAGAACAGTGCCTGGCACAGAGGAAGCACGACAGGTGCCAAGCTGGCACATCACCCTGACCTGTCCTCAAGGGGCAGCCTCAAGAGCTAATCGGTGCCATGTGTTGTTGGACCTTGAAATACTTAAAAGAAACTTGAAATTCAGATTTTTGTTGTACTCTCCTTGCTCTTCAATATTTCAGTTTATTGAAATGAAACTGTGTGGGATCAACAAAATACCTTGGGGACCACGATTGTCCCATGGGCCACAATTTGGGACGTCTGGACTCAGTCCTCCAAGTCTCTGCAGTCCCAAGCCTTTGGGTTCTTTCTCTGGGCCCCTGGCCCTCCTTCTCTCATCATACTCCTCTCTCTGTCCCAAGAGAGGGTGGCCTGGTCCCCTGTAGTCTAGTTCCCTGCCAGATGCATCATATTCTGCTAAACTTGAGGCTAGACACTTAGTCAACCGCATAGGATGGGGTGCCACATGGATTGTCCCAAAGACCACTTGTCCCTTCCCATGAACCTCCTGGGAATTTCCCAGTTTGGTGGTCGGTCCAGTTGTCAAGTCGGGGACAAAAGAAGGCTATCCTCCCACCCAGATGGATCTGTCCATGGGCATCCTGAGGTCTTCAAACCCCAAAGAGACTGGCCTGGCAGGTGGGTCCTCACAGGCCCTCAGGAAGGCCTGCAGGATGGAAGGGAGCTCAGGGCCCCAGAGGCTGGGACCCTGCCTGTGGCTCCAGCCAAGTTTAGAAGCCCTGCCCCCTGAGGTCCAGTCCAGTTCAGAGCGCGTGGCAGAGTGGACACAGCTGGACCTTCACGGTCCCAGTGCCACCACTCACTGAGCCGCAGGGCCTTGTCTCCGTCACCTCGTCCGGGAGATGGAGTGACGCCAGCGCTTTCCTCTCGGGCCAGCGCGGGTGTGAGCTCAGCACATCCTGAAAGCCTTGCCTCTGAGGGGGTCCTCAAAACGAGGTGCGCCATCCTCCCCCCATCCCCTCCACACTGGCCGGGCGTGAAGCCTCCTCAGCACTGGCCTCGGGTCAGGGTCCTGAGAGACCCAGCTGGACACATGTCCTCCTCAGAGAACTGAGGAGGTCCACCCTGCACCCGGGCTCCTTCCTCAGCTCTGTGAGCTTGACAAGACACCCTGGAAGGAAACCCCGAGGTCCCTTATGTTCCTCCGAGGAGCCCAGAATATGGCTTAAGTCGCCCACTTCCTGCTTCCTCTCTTTGGCCAAAGGTTTCTCCAAAACCCCCAAAGTCTGCAGCGCTGCCCCAGCCCCTGTGTCCCCAGAAGCCCTTCTGGTTCAGTGGGGTTGTTGCTGAGGCCTCGGAGGGTAGGAGTTAGAAGGTGCTTTTGGCTCTGTGAGGACGTGGC
Organism: Eschrichtius robustus; assembly: GCF_028021215.1. NCBI lineage: Eukaryota > Metazoa > Chordata > Mammalia > Artiodactyla > Eschrichtiidae > Eschrichtius > Eschrichtius robustus. The sequence goes on from NC_090830.1 coordinate 75,149,647, forward strand.
GTGAGTGCGCAGTAGCAGAGCCCTGCCTGACGTGGCCATGCAGCCTCCTCCGTGGCTGGCCCACAAGATGCTGGCGGTTGCGGGAATGAATGAAGGATGGCACCTGTTCTTCATCGCGGCCGCGTGCGGGGGGCGGGGCACACCTAGTCACGTCCACGGGTGGATGAAGGAGCTGGGCCACACCAGCTGGAACATCTCGGGCACAGGAAGACCTGGCGTGGGTGGCCAAGCCCAGCCTTCGGGACACCAGGCTTTCCAAAAAGTTTCTTGCACAGTCCCACGCAGGCCTGCATCTCTGATCCTGCCCGCCTTCTGTGTGCCACTCACCTGTGTGTGTGTGTTCCTCCCCACAGGGCTTGGTGGGTCCCCCAGGATAGCCAGTTGGTACCTCGCCCCAGTGTTTCCCAGCAGAGGCTTTGGGCCCTGAGTCCTTAGCCTCAGTTTCTAACTGTCTCATTTCTCTTCTTAGGGACCTCCAGGACAAAAAGGAGAAAAGGTAAGCTGATGGAGGTTTTCTAGAATTTTCATCTCAAGAAGCAGCCTTCCAACAGGTAGAAAGGATTATTTTCAAACTTCAGATTTTATCAACAGAACCAGGGGAATCCCCTGTACCCTGTGGTACATGGTATATGAGAGAGAGAAGGGAAGCTGCCCTGCGTGGGGTTCTTCTTTTGGGGGGAAGGCACGGCCTGGAGCCTGGTCCTTCTCAGCCTCTTTCTCTGCCCATCCTGCCTGCCACCCCCATGGTACTTCCTGAGCACCTCCACGAGCCTCTAGGATTTTGAGGTGTCAGTTTGTAAACCACTGGCCTGGCCTTCTTCCCAGCCTCCTACCTTCTCTGCCTCCTTGAGTTTCTGATGGGGGCTCTTCTGGGCTTGCCCCCAGGCGGATGGTGCAGGGACCTGGCACCCCCGGCTCCAAGAAGGCCTCTCCGAGGGCCCCATTGCCCATAGCCTGCCTTGGTGTCTACTGTTCCCATCCAGGGGCTCCTGTTCAGAGCCATTGGGTGGACCCACCCAGAATGTCAGCCTTTCCGGAAGAGACTTCCAGCCAGGCACGGAGCATAACTCCTGACTCTGCCGTCATGGCATGTGATGTATGGTGGCAGAGTCCTGCCCTTGGCTCTGTAGGGCCACGTCCGGGCAGGCCCTAGAGGTTACCTCCCTGCTGCCAGCCATGCTCGAGGGAGGGAATCAGTTCTCCTGCCTGAGAGAGCTCAGCCCAAGACAGAGCGGGGCAGGCGGGTGACGCACGTGCATGGTGCGTCTCCAAGTCCTGAGGTTGCCCCCGAGGTACAGCCCCCCAACAAGGGTCTAATTCCTCCTCTCCTTCCTTCTCTTCCCCAGGGTCAGTGTGGAGAGTACCCACACCGGGTAAGTGAACCCCAAATACTGATCCACCCCTGGGGCACAGCCTCCAGTTTAGCCTCATCTTCTTCCCTACAGAGCTTGGGGACCAGGAGCACGCAGCCCCCTCTGCACTCAGCAGCCAGAGTGGTGCCGTGACGGTCGTGGTGTGTTTGGCCAGCCCCCGGGGGTGTGCCTGGTAGTCAGTGTGTGTGTGTTTGTGCAGAGCTGCGTGTCTTTGTATGTCTGCCCCTGTGCTGGCTGGGCCTGCGAGCCCCCAGCGTGTGTGTATCTGGAACTCTGCACGCCTGGCTCTGTGCTACTCTGCACATGGCCTTCAACGTAAGGCCGTGCGGCTTGTGCGAGTCTGGGTCTGGCTCCCTACCCAGCGTGTGTGTGTGTGTGTGTGTGTGTGTGTGTGTGAGAGAGAGAGAGAGAGAGAGACAGCCTGTGTGTGTCCATCTGCCTGCCCTGGTGGAATCAGAGGGACTTTTGGGTTAGTCATTCTTTCAGAGGACCCAAACCTCCATGGTGGGAGATAATTGGAGGCTGACTGAATCAATTCAAGGGTAAAGTCTCTGTTTTGCTTCTTTAAGAATCAAGGAAGCCCCTCCAAGTGGAGTGGGGGATTTCAGGGCTGGGATGGTCTCCCACTTCCCCCTGGCCCCCGCCCAGCTCCTTCCTTTCCCTTGCTTCGGCCCAGGATACAGAGCCCAAAGTCTGCTGTCGTGTTATCGGGAGCCCTCAGACGTGTGTGCCAACATCAGAGAGCCATTCTTGGGGATGGGGCGGGAGTGAAGGTGTGCAGCAGCCCCAGTGAGCTGGGACCAGAGAAATGCCCCTCGTTTTGTGGATCGGCCTTGCCTCTCTCAGTGGAGCATCTTTAGGTGTCCATCCCCCTGTCATAGGCTGCATCGTGCCCACAAACACACACACAGTGTGGCCGCCCTGGGCGCCCACCCCTGCCAGGGAGTGGCCTTGAGGGAGTGGAGAGAAGCACAAGCCAGACTCTGAGTCGGCCAACTTGGCTCCAGAAGACCACTGGGAGGGCCTTGCTGGCAGGGTCCGGGCGCTCAGACTCTGACCCCTGGTTCCCAGGCCGGGGGAGGCCAAGGCGGGGACAGCCTTGAACGTCAGTGGCTGGGGTGGGGGCGAGGCCAAGACTGGGCAGGGGGCACAGGCCGGCAGCAGCACAGACAGAGCCAGCCTGTCAGCGGCATGTGCTGCAGGGAAGCAGGGGCCCTGGTGTTCCGGCCAGCCTGATCCTGATACAATAATAGAAGGTCAGCTGTGTTTATTTGAAACGATGGGCTCACAGGATTGTTATGTTACCCAAAAGAAAGACAGCATCCCCCAGCACAAAAGACAACACAACTGTAGACGCTTTGACAGTGTGTCATCAGCCCCGAGAGAACGCATGGGGGCTGGTTAGGAGAGGGCTCTCTGCCCTTCAGCGCAACCCAAGAAGAGGGACCTGGCAGGGAGAGAAGGCTCCACAGGGCCACAGGGTGCAGAGAAGCCCAGGGTATGACTGCGCCAGTGTGGGTAACGAGTCAGGCCGGGTGAGAGTGGATTTGGGGATCCAGCCGATGGGCAGGGCAAGGCAGCTGGCACCTTCTGTTTATCTGGAAGTGGGTAGGAAAGCAGGGTCCTTCTAGGGCAAGGCGTCTGTTGGCTTTCTGAGGGGACTGCAGACCTGATGGGGGTGGCAGGCCTCCTGGCCTGCAAGATACACGATCCAGGCTGTAGCATCCCCAGGGAGGGAGGGGGAGGAGGGGTGCCCTGGGACGGGGAGCTGGTGTCTTGGGCCTGGCACTCACTCTCCCCATTGCCCTGTCTCCACCTCCACCCCTACCCCACACCAGGAGCACCTAAGCAGGTCTCTAGCAGCTCTGCACTCCAACCAGATAATTACCCTGAAAGTTTGTAGGTTCTGGAAGGTCTCCAGGCCCCTCTGCCTAGAGGCTCCCTAGATGCAGAGCCCAACATTGCACGTCCCCAGGCCCCACAGTGGGAGGGATGGGGCCGCCCATGAAGGCAGCAATGACCTGGAAAGGCCACGATTGGGCTCCCAGGTCCCTAGCTGGGTGCATCCTCAGCCCAGGCGGCCCCTGCTTCCTAATGCTCATCCCAGTGGCCTCATGTGAGTCACAATGCTTTCAAAAACGAGAGGTGGATTATATGCCATCTTTCTTTTCACATGGGTTCTAACCTCTTCCAAAAGCCATGGAGTGTCAGCACCCATGGGTTGAGAGACTGGAAACAGCAAGAATTTCCAGAAATGAAAATTACATTAGATAACATGATTGCAAGTTGCCTCCCCCCAAAAAAGTGGTTGAACATGCAAGAGACGTCTTTGTCCAGTGTCTATTTTCCAAGCCCACTAGCTCCAGGGTGAGACCTCAGTAGCACTTAACTGGTGCCCACACTGGCCACACCCTCGGGATCCGGGCTTGGCTCTGCTCTTGACCACCCTCCCCAGATCCGCTGACACCAGCCCTTCTCGTTTAGCCAAAAAAAAGAACCCAGAGGTCGCCACACACCAGCCTGTTTCAAGTACCAATTTAGGGTGGTCCTGTGGCTCCCAAGCCAGAGCCTCGGAGTCTGCTCCCCTCAGCCCAGCAGCCTCTGTCCATGACCAGGGACCGGCGGGGCAGGCAGTGCAATGTTGGGCCGCATGTTAGGAGGCCTCTGCGACCCAGCTTGGCCGTGGAGGGCAGGTCTGGCCAGGGGGGGCCACTCTCCCAGTCGGGGAGTGCTTCTGGCCAATACCCCGAGGACCCGCCTCCTTCCAGGGATGGGGTGCCATCCAAGGGCAAGCTCAGCGCTGCACCCACAAGCATCAAGTGCCCCGTCCACGCCCTCCCTCCTGTGCCTCGCGCTCGCTAATCTCTCTTCTCTCTTCCTCTCCTCCCTCCTTCTTGGCCGCCCTGCCATCCTGGTGGACTTTCAACCCTCCTGAACCCCTGCGATCTTTGGCCTTTGCCCTCTGGCCTTCCAACTCATCTTTCTCCTCAGCTGCTGCCTCTCCTCAATTCAGTGCGGCTGGCTCCACCCCCAGTCATTAAAAGGCGGACCTTCCAGGTAGACACCTCCCTTTCCCAGACCATGTGGGGCTTCCCAGGGGCTGGCGAGTCTCTGGTCCCTGACGGGCCAGCTGGGGCTATAGGTGAAGCGAGAATCTCACTGCACTCCCGTTACATTAATTTAGACAAAAATGGACTCACGAATGCCGTAGACGTGGAAATACACAACTCCCAGGCCCAGAAGCCACAACTACTACCCCACCATTACTACTCACGACAGCCATCACTGTGTGCCGGCCACTGGACTATGCATTTTACAGGCCTCATTTCATTTAATTCTCTCAGTGGTTGTATGAATTAGGCATGATCATCCTTATTTCACAGATGAGGAAGTAAGGCTCAGAGACATTAAGTAAGTTGCCTGAGGTCACACAGCCAATAAATTGCAGAGCACCCAGATTCTCCTTCTCTTATTAGCTGTGTGATTTGGGGCAAGTTACTTAACCTCTCTGCACCTCAGCTTTCTCATTTGTAAAATGAGGATAATAACGGTTCCTACTGCATAGGGTTATTGTGTATGCAGAGCACTGGGAATAATTCCTGGCATAGTGCTATAATTAAATTGAGGCTCAGAGAGGTGAATTTGTACCTAAGGTCGCACAAACAACAAGAGGCAGAACGGGAACTGGCAGCCAGGTCTTCAGACCCCACGTCCAGAGCTCTCTCAGTTGGACCTACACCCTTTATATTTAGAAATGCAGATTGCTTAGCATCTGATCACTTGTAACCTGAGTTTGAGAAGCGAGGGAATTTGCAGAGGAAATGTAGCCCACAACTGACAGGTGTAATCATTGTGAGCAACTGCTTCCTTCTTCCTGCCTAACTAAGCCAAGGAGGCTGGGATAGGACCAGATCACAAAGAACAAGAGACCACAGACCCAGGGATCCAGGCATAGGCAATGCAGCTTGATGCCAGGCCAGGAATTCCATGGCTGCCACCCATGCCCCTAGCCTTCCTTACACTGGGGGTCAGGGGTTACCCCCCAAGGCCACAGGGGTGCTGGAAGCGGCAGGGCTCCGAGATGCTCTCTGAAAACCTGACAGCAGGGCCTGGAGCCACCATCTGGCCTGACTCAGGAGCCAGGAGCCCAGGGGCCTGCATGTTCAGGCACCTGATTGAACAAGGCTGAAAAATCACTCCAATTTACAGCTAAAAATACAGAGGGACACGTGACACACGTGCTACCCAAGCCTACATATCCCGTTACACCAGCCAGATCCTTGAGAGCCTCCATGCGCTCCGAGCGCGTACCCCAAGCCTGGCTATTCAGGGCGCCCGCTGGCAGCTCAGAGAAGCACCAGGCCCCCCCCCCCCCGCCCTCAGCCACCCCTACCCGTGTCAGACCCCATTTCCGGAGAGCCGAGTCCTTGCTCTCAGAGTGGCCATTCGCCTCAAGCCCCAGCAGCCACCTCCTGGCCTTAGTTGCATTCGCTGCTATGTGTTGAGCCCTTGCTGGGTCCCAAGCACTGCTGTAAGAATTCTCTGTGGATTATCTCATGTAATCCCACGTGGGCCACCCGGCTGTGGAGGTGGCATCATCGCCACCTCACAGACGAAGAAATTAGGAGGGGCCGAGGCATGTTGCTGCCTCCCTTTTCAAGAGCAAGAGGTGGATAAGCCAGAACTTTTTGTGTTGCCCTGACCTGATTTGCAAAGTAGAGAGAAGAACAGGGGCCCCTGTCCTGCCTGCTGCAGAGTCTGCCTAGAGAATAAGGTTTTTATGCTGTCAGCCATGGTGGGACATAAAAAGGCTTGTCCATTTCCTATCGATAAACCGATATTGATTTCACAGGCTCTATAAGATGCTTTAACATTGGGTCTAACATTAGTTGAAAGAGGAAACTTTATATGAGATATGATGTGCTTAGCAGACGGTGTTGGAATTCTTTGCCAGAGTGCAGGAAGTTGGACTGCAAGCAGTTTTTGCTGGGGGCTTATTAGGAATGAATATGAATAGTCTGGGGTTCTGAGTTTGGGTCCTGGCTCCCCCCAGATTCTTCTTGTGACCTTGGTTAGGGAGCTCAACTTCTCTGAGCCTCAGTTTTCTCTTCTGTAAAATGGGACTTGGGACCCATTTCTGCACCTGCCTTCTCCACCATGGACACTCTGAGCCCTTAAATGGCTTCTCAGAGGGTGTGGCAGGTTGCAGCCCAGGCCCCAGAGTGGCACTGCTGGTGGCATCTGCCCTAGGATGTCCCATCTGAGAGATGATTCAAGCAGATGCTGCTAAAATCTTAGTTCTCATTGTGAGGTTGTACCCTCCTATTTGTAGTCATCATTTTCCTCTATGGAGTTTGCAGCAAGCATTGTCAGCTCCCTTTTTCATATAGGGAAGCAGCAGTGTCGTAGAGGATTACTGAGATCACACTGAGAAGGGTGGGCTGGCCTGGAGTCTGGCCGCCTGGGTCTCCCTGCATCCCAGCCTGGAGCGCTCACACCTGCCAGGCTGTTCTGCCTTAGTCTGTCTGCAGGGCTGGACCCCCCCCCCCCCAATCAAGAGCTGAGCCCAGAACCTCCCTGGAGAGGTCACATAGAAAATAACATAATGACATTGGTCTGCGTAGATCTAGGATGACTCGAGCTGGCCCTCAGCCCCAAGATCTGGGTCACGTGGACCAGGCTCTCTCCTCCTCCTGAGGGAGCATGATCCCACCACTACCTCCCTGGGCCCTGGGTCCACCCTGGGCACATGCACGGTGGGTGACAAAGGCTGGGGGATAAGGCAAAGGAATAATAATAGCAACTCCAGAGAGGCACAAAGCACTTTACACTTTCAAAACTCAACTGTCCCCTGAGGTCAGGTACAAATCACATAAGTGACAGAAGCAGGCTGCAGGCAGAAAGGATGGGGGCGGGCCTGAGGCAGCTGGAGAGCCCAGTTGACGGCAGCCCCCCGGGAACGTGGGCCTAGCTGGCCAGGGCTCCCAGTTTTTCATCAGAAGCCACCAAGCCAAATTTTTTACATAAAATCTCTTGCCCAGTTATTTGGTGAGCCGAACAAAATTCTGTGGCCTCTGACCTAAGGATCTCAGTTGATCCTCTGGGCCAGATAATCAAAGACAGCAAAAAGCAGTGACAGGAAACAAGGAGCAGCTGCTCTCATTTGATAGTTAGGAGGCCAGCGCGCAGCGATGGTGGACTCGCCACACAGAGGGAGAGGCCGAGACATGCCCAGGCTGCCGGCCACCTGGGCTGTACCCTGGCCATCTGACCAGCCTGGGAACAGGCGTTCGGTTCGGCCGGGGGGCATCTCACCCGCTCCTCTGCCACCGCAGCAGAGCTCTGCCCTGGGGACCAGCAGCTCATGCAGCAAGTCCTCTCTGGAAGCCCTTCCTCTGGGGGCTAATGTCTTGGCCGTCTCCTCCCTGCCACCAGCCCCTGCATGTAGTCACCACCACAGCACCGTCACCATCATGCCACCACCGCCTCCCCCAGGACCCACGGCGGGGCCTCACCGGGTGCATGGCACTGGGGCAGGACCGCTCTCAGCCTGGGGCTCTCTCTCTAACACTTGTTTCCACGAACCTCAGGGTGAACAGGGCCAGACTGGCATCCAAGGGCCACCAGGCCCTCCTGGACCGAGTGGACCTCTGGGGCACCCAGGACTGCCAGGGCCCATGGGGCCACCCGTAAGTAACTCTCCCGCTCTCCACTGCTTCCTCTCCTTCGAGATTTGTCCCAAGAATTCCCTGGAAGCTTCCCAACCTTTCATAACCAATGGGAACCTGGGTGCCCACTGAGCAGGTAGAAACACTTGGCGAGGCCGCTGGATGTGGCTGGCCGCTGCAGGAGCTGCCTGTCGCTGTCACACTCAGCTGCTACACTCTGGTTCTGAACACACATCCTGGGACCATGTGTTCCACTCCAGTCATTGCCTGCCAGGGAGGACACCATGAACAGGCGCCCCCTCCCAGGCTCAGCAGACAGGAGCTTGCAAAGAACGTTCCCAGAGCCATTCTGATGGCTGTCTCCTGACCCCCGGGCTTAGGAAAACCTGAGTTGGGCACAGTGTGTTCTAAGGAGGTAGCAAGGGGGCATCCGACTGCCTGGCACCCCTAACAGACATGCTTTTGCTGGTGTGTGTGGGCTTCCACTCCTGGGCCACCTTCCAGCCAAGTTACACGTCTGGTCGGCCAGGAGGGCCCTGCATCGAGCCTGGGGATTGGACCACTGCCGGGAGGGCCCAGGCGGGCCAACAGACACCCCTCCAGGCAAGACCACACTCAGGCAATAGGTCAGTCCCAGTGTCCACCAGTCATCTGTTTGTAAGCCCTGGCCAAGCCCCGACTCTTTCGCAGCCCAATTTAGTGCAAGAAAGCACCAGGGCAGAATAACTTAGCAGGCCCTTGGACTTCTTTGGAGAAAATGGGTTCTCCACCCAGAGCTAAGACTAATGTCAGCAGTTATTGGAGGGACAGGGGTTAAGGACATAGTCTATTTGATAATGCTTTTTCCACGTGGCTTTTTTTTAAAAAGTGTTTTTCTCTCTTATGACAAAGGCATCATACATTCATTGTGAAAAATTTGGAACATAGACAAAGTCTTACATTGCATGCTTTCTCATATCCAGAGTTCCCCATCATTAACATTGTGGCGAGTACTTTCCATTTTTCTCCTTAGATCTGCACATAAACGTTTTCCAGGTTGATGAAGTTCTGAATAATATAACAGTTTGTATCCTGTTACTTTTTTCCCTTAATATCGTAAACCATGCCCCTTCCTAAGTCAGGAGTCTCCTGTGATGTGGATTTTAGGACTGCTGGGTCTATCTACAAGGTAGTTAATGAGTTCCCTTCTGTATACTCTTGAACATAAATGTGCACATCTCTGATGCTTTCATGGTGATAGATACCCAAAGGTGGAATTGCTGGGTCAGGGTGTCCCTGCCAAATAGCCCTCGATGAGTACAGCCACATTCCATGTCACTTGACTTCACATCTGGGCCCTCAGCTAACCCAGCTGCCAAAGCTGAGGTTCAGCGTAGGGTCCCCCTAGGCTGGGCGGCAGCTCTGGCAGACCAGGGTAGCCATCTTGGCCAGAAGGCGGCACAGCAGAGTGAAAACCTAACTTGCTGGGAGCCAGCTCTCCTGCTTAGCTTAATCCCCGTAACGAATTTTAAATATTTCCATGATTTCTCCCCAGAACCCTGGGGAGGGAAGTTAGTCTCACTTCCACGGGTTTCTAGCTGCAAAAACAGAAAACCTGAAAGGAAGTGAAATTTAGGGAATTGAACCAAACAAACCAAGCCAAGAAAACCAAAAAACAAGGCTCAAAATTCACTTCTTTACTGACGGCCCTTGCCCAAACACAGTGGGCTCCCGATCACTGAACCCAAGCCAGGTGGTTTTCTTTGTTAGGTTGTTTATAAAGAAAAAAAACCAGAAAGCATGTTTTTAAACCAACTGAAAGAGGCCAGACTCGCGCGTCATGGTTTTCTCCAGCCAGTGTTTGCAGTCCAGACCCATGCCCGAGACCACGCCGGAGCCCGCCTTCCCTTGTTTCTCCCTCGGGCTCCCGCGGGGCCCATGCCACCTCCCCCGCGCTGGCTGCTGTGCTCACTGTGCCCCAGGGGTGGGGGAAGGAGACAGAGGGCTCCCCCGCAGGCTGGCAGGGCCAGAGGCAAAACCCAGGCTCTGCTGGGCAAGGTCGGCTTTCCAGGGAGCGGTTCCAATTAGGAGGTGGGTGGGTGGGAATCTGGACCAAACCACACTGCCAATTTCACATGATGCCACTGACCTACTTTCCAGTGGGCGAGCACAGCGGAGATGCCCACGGCGCCCATGTGGCTCCAAAGAGGGACATGAGCCTGTTGTCCCCACGCGCCCTCAGCAGGTTTCAGATACCCTTCCAGGACCCTCTGGATCTGTTCTTCAACACGTCCAGAACCCATTACAGCCTCCACTGGAAATGTGACGAGACCCCACCATTTGCCAGAGGAATCCACCTCCACTCACCTTTTTTCTTGCTTCCGCAGGGCTTACCTGGGCCTCCTGGACCAAAGGTGAGGGCCCTCTGGGTGATGCATCAAATGGGCGGGAGAGTTCCCTGCAGGAGGGAGGGGGAGGCAGCACTGAAGGGAGCTGAGAGGGATCTCAGCTGAGAGAAGGATCACGAGTGGCTCATTTCCAAAACGCCACTCGGGAATTGATTGGGTCCCACCAGGATTGCATTTTTGTGGGCTCAGGCCAAGCAAGTGCTATGGCTGGTATGGAAGATGCGGCCCTGCCCTCCAAGGAGGCTATGGTCTAGTTGGAAACTCAAAGTTGATGCCCAGGACGCTGTCACAACATCCCAGTAAAACAGCATTTCATAAGGGGCCAGAACTGGAAAGGACCTTCAGGGTCATCCGGTTTCTTTGGAAACCTTATCTGGAAGCCCACGATGTCAAACAGAACCTCCCTTTGAAGCTGGAGTCCCTGCGGCTCTAGGGATGAGAAGTAGCAAAGCACTGATCCCAGCCAACCATTTCACAAATGCAGAAGCTAGAGCCCTGGGGAAAAGTGACTTGTCCAGGTGCCACAGAGGGTCCATGGTAGAACAAAAACTGACCCTCAGGTGTCCTGGGCCCCTGCCGAGCTGACCTTTCCCACCTCCCTCTGCCTCTGCAAGGCAAGGACTCATTCTGAAGAGTAGAACAGTCCCTGTTATTGTTCCAGGGATGGCTGGAGGCGGAGATCAGAGGATTTGGATTCATTGGGAGGAGGGGGGATGGTAATATGAAGGGGGTGGCAAGAAAACCCCTCTAATGGTCTTCTCTTGGTTCCCCCAGGGAGACCCAGGGATCCAGGGCTACCACGGCCGGAAGGTAAGAAGGAGTGGGGGGAGCGGAAGACCCCACCCCCCAGCGACAACCCAAGTGGGGCTTCACCACGGTGCACACAGGGTCCGGACTTGGTCGTGCACACACACTTTTGCACACATACCAGTGGGAGCCTCGAAACCCTTGAGGTGGGCTGAACAGGGGTTCATGTCTCCACCTGGAGGAGGAAGAGGCTCAGAAGGGGAAGGGCCTTGGGCAAGTCAGTGGCCCCGCTGGACCTCAGACCCAGGAGTGTGTCCCCCACCAGCCTGGGTGGCTGTGTCTGCACAGAGGCAGGCCAGGTTCTCACTGGCCCCCCTGAGGACCTAGTACATGGGAACCAGGCAGAGCTTCTGAGCATGGTGGGAGATATGAAAGGGTCCCAACTCTGCTCTCTGGCAGCTCACAGGCCAGAGAGACAGGATTCCTGTACAAATAACCCTGGTGAAGGCAGACTGTGCTAACTGCTACCATTGCAAAGTGCTGTGTCAATATGGGGGTGGGGTGTGTGTGTGCAGGGAGATTAATTCTAGGTTGGGAGGAGTTTGGGAAGTCTTCTGAGAAGGGACAGCCTCTGAGCTCAATGCTGGTGAATGGGTAATTGTATCGGTTATCTATTGCTGTGTAACAAACAATCTCAAACTTACTGTCTTAAAACAATTAATTCTTTCTCAGGATTCTGTGGCTTGGCCATGTGGGAGTTCTGCATCTCCTCTGGGCTCACTGATGCAGTCACATGGGATGTTGGGTGGAAAGGCTGGGTGGGGAGGGGGCAAGATGGCCTCATCCACATGCCTGGGGTTGGCGCTGGCTGTGGGCTGGGTACCTCTGTTCTCCTGCACGTGGCCTCTCAGCCCCGGTAGGGCAGAGAGGTTTCCTCACAGCATGGCAGGCCTAGGTCAGCTTTCAAAACGGGTGGGTCCCAGTGCTCAAGTGCTTTTCAAAAACATCCCTTGCATCACATTTTCTGAAGTCCTGTTGGCCAAAGCAAGTCACACAGCCAAAGCATGCAAGTCAGTGGGGCTGGGGGACTCAGCCTCCGCTTCTTCTTGTGCAAGGGTCCCAAAGCCTTTGTGGCCATTTTTAAACCACCACTGTGATCCTTCAAGCAGCAAATTTCAAGGGAAACGGCATTTTAGACAAGAAAACAATTTGAGCAGAGGCCCAGAGGTGGTCATTACAGTAACTATATAACATAAAAATCATTTTAATACTAGGCACCACTTACTAAATGCCTACTGTGTACCAGGCTGTCCTTCAACGCGACTTTCATCATATCTAATCCTAAGACCACCTTAGGAGGCTGATACTATTCTTCTCCTATTTAACAGATGAGGAAAATGAGGCACGCCCAAAGTGTCATAAGTGGCAGAGCAGGAATTCAAGTCCAGGTCCGGGTCTTTCACAGGGTGCCACCTGCCATAAGGAGCCCATCCCGCCCTCCAGGCCCCAGCTGGGAGGCTCTGGCGCCTTCCAGGAGAAGAAAAGAGACAGGAAGGAAAGGCAGGACAAGGAGGGGGAAGGATTCTGGAAAGGCAAGAATCACTCTGGAGAAGCACATTCCACACGCCCTGTAGCTCTGTGATCGGGCAGCTGCTGTCACCGCATTGTTTTACAGGTGCTTGGTGGGTGAAATGGCAGGACCCAAGAGATCTTTCATTAGTTCTGCATAAACTGCAAAGTTTGTACTGTGTCAGGAAGTGGAAATTACAGCCCCCGAGGTTGCCTCCACCCACTCACGCAGACTCACAGCATTTACTGCCTCTCCTGATGCAGCACAGCGTTGGCTTTCCCGTTAGCAACCAGACTAGCTCTTTCAAACTGTGAAGAAACTTCAGGGCGGCAGTTTCCCCCGGGATCAAGGGGATGCCCGCAGCTGGCATCCATACTATGGTAGGCGTCTGCACTCTCCTGCCAACGGGAAGTCTAGTTCATCCAGGAAGGAGGTTGGGGGTCTGCTGCCCTGAGGATGGAGAGGCGTCAGCTTGGGGCTGGGGTGTCATGGTGCTAGAGGGCCTGGTTCCATGATTTTGGCAATTCTGGGCTCAGATTGTGGGAGGAATCATTCAGCCCTGGCTGCACTGAATTTGCAGAGAAAACTAGTATGGTCCTGCGGATGGAGGGGCAGCTTCTGACCCCTGGGAAGCCTGCTCTGGGGAGAAAAGGCTCAGGGCTGCTAGAGAAGGCTCAAGCATGGAAGGGTGAATGACTAAGGGTAGAGCAGTAGAGATGGCTACCTTGAGAAGGAGGGAGCTCCCCGTCACCCGAGGTATTCAAGGAGAGGCTGGATAACTATGGGTCTGGGATGTGTTAAGAGAAGCTTCTGTATCAGATGGGAGACTGGACTAAAATCCCTTCCAGCTCAGGGAAGCTACAGCTTCCTAAGAACAGAGTTGGCTCCGTACCCGCTAGAGAGGAGCAGCCCGCCACCCCACCCTGGCTTGATGATCAGGCCCCTCCAGGCCAGGCCTTTCTTCATCCGCATCCAGGGCTTGTCAGAAGCATCAGTGCTCTTAGGGCTCTCGAGGAACTGAGAAGGCCCTTCTCCTTCATGCTCAACTCATGCTCCCCACTCTTTCTTTCTCTGCTGGACCACCCCCTGCCCTTCCACAACGGCCTCTTCTCCTGGGATCCGGAGGGGCTGTGAGGCTGCTAGCCTCTCTGGGTTTGTGGAAGGCTCCTGCTGCCTCCTCTTCTCCCAGCCTGTCCTTGAGACTTTTCAGTAGGCGCTCCTGGAGCCACTGGGTGGTCTCAGCGCCCTTGTCTCTATGCTGGCCCTCACTCTGCTGGGACCCTTGTCCTGTCATCCCCGAAGCCACAGCCTCCTAGTCCAACAGAGGCCAAAGGGCGTGCACTGGAGACCGATGGCCAGCAGCAAAGAGTCTGCCCCCAAGGACTTGGGGGTCATTCCTCAAGGTCAAGCAATACTCAGGAGGCTATGAGTGCCCGTCCCACTGCCCCAGCCCCAGTGATCACCATGCCCAGGCAGCAGTTTGCTTCCTGTCAGAATTCTGAGATGAAGAGTCTGGTGCCCAAGGACAAGGGCAGCAATACTTCACATCTCTGGTTTAACCAAAGTCCATTCACTCCCTCTCTGACTCATCCTCACCATGGCCCAGTAGTTTGAGCGCATTATCCCCACTGTCTAGATGAGAAGCTCAGAGAGGTTAATACTTTGCCCAAGGTTGCACAGCTGGTGAACAGTCATGCTGGAATTGGAAGCTAGGTCTCATGAGTCCGAACCTGGAAGCCAGTCGTCTCGCTCCGGTGCAGAAGTGAATGTCTGCTCAGGGGGTCTCACCCCAGGCTAAGCCATCTGTGCACAGAGCACCCTCCCCTGTGGTTTCTCTGGGATGTGGAGGGTTAGCCCCCAGGCTCTTTCCTGGGGCGTCCATCAGATCTCTTTTTCTCTCTCCTCCTCCCTCTCTGCTCTCTGCCTGGAATGAGGCCTGGGGAGGAGGTACCAACACGAAGGGCAGCTTGGTCACGGATGCTGAGAAAATGAGTTTGCTCCCACCCACCACTCCATACTGGTGGGTGGGGACACCAAGCTGGGACGGAGGCCCCAAGACGCCCCTTGCGTTCAGGGCATGAGGGGACCCTCAGGGTAACTGATGGACCCTCCACATCTGCTTCCATTGCTCTGTCCCGGCAACTTGACACACACGCGGGGCCCTTCTTTCAGTAAGGGGTGGAATTTAACTCTCAGCAAAGATGTTTCTCATCCTGTGAGGTTTGCTGATGATTAGTTCCATCCACCACCACCACCACCACCCTGGCAGCTGGTCCCAGCCTGGCATCCTCTCAAAGGCCAGCCCGGCCAGCAGGGCAGCATCTCCACCAGCTCCTTGAGATCACAGCCCAGGGTCGCCCGCGGGCCCTGTGCTGCCCCAGCCCCGCGGCCTGGACACTGTGAGTATTGTTGTGTGCCCATGTGGTACCTATTTGATCCAAATTTATGACGCCAATCTACTTTAAATATGTTGCAAGACACAAAGTGTGTTTAAAACATTACAACCTTGGCTCTCTTTCAAGAGGATCTACAAGTATTGTCAGACTGTGTGTGGATCACAAAACCTGGTGAGAGCTTATATCTAAGCACATCAGAGCTGGTCCGCCCATCTTGGCAGTGGGGGGTGAGTTTGACGCATGTGGTGGTCTGGGTGTTAAGCCTTGGGGGTTGCATGAAGGACCAGAGCTCTCCTGCAGGCTGCAGGCTGTGCGTCTTCAGACCAGAGGAGGCAGGTTGCGAGAGCCCCGTGCTCACTCAGCCTGTAACTGCGGGTGCTCCCCCTGGAGGCTGCGGGGCTCCCCAGAAACAAGGAGTCCCGGGGAGGAGATCCGATGGGCCCTATGGTCGGCTGGCTAGGGCACTGGAGCAAGGGTGTGAGGAGCAGAAGCACGCCCACCCCGCCCACCTCCTCACCCCTCCTCAATCCTTCTGCAAAAGGGCAGGATCATTCTGACCTGCTAGTCAGAGCAAGGCGTCACGTGGGTGGACACGCTTCTGTCGAATGATAACTAGTATTATTATATCTACCTTACTGGGCCTCTTCGTGCCAAGCTGTACGGGGCACTTGGCTTGCCTCATCTCATTGGATCCTTATAACCACCCTGTGAGGGAGGTTTTATTCTTAACCCCAATTTACAGATGAGCAAACCAAGGTTCACAGAGGTGAATCCCCAAAGGGCCACAACTACAAAGCAGTGAGGCCAGATCTGTCTGGCCCCAAAGCCTTGTTCTAAATGACTTTACTACCTGGGTCTTATGAACCTGGGGGGACCCATGATTTCCAAACACCTCCCCTCCCAGACCCCCACTTCCTCTACTAGAAGGAAAGAAAGAGGGAGTTGGGCTGTTTTCCTTCTTGTGAGAAGGTTGTGGCTGGATTCAGGCCCTCCTCCGAGCCTCCCAGGCTCTCTATGAGCAGGACCTGGAGCATCTAAGGCAGAGAACTTGGGGTACTTGGTGTGTTTTAGTCAAAGAACCGAGGAAGGGGAGTGCTTTGCCCATTGGCACTGATTCCACCCGAATGCTTCCCCAGGGAGCTGGCATGGTCCCAGGACCTCCAGTAAAGCCAGGAGAAGGCAGCTGTCTCAGCCCTGCACCCCAGTGGAGAAACCTCCTGAAACCTCCCTGCACCTCCTGGCTCCCAGAGGACCTGGGCAGCCCCAGGCTCCCTGCCACACTCACGTGCAGCAGAGCACTCCATGCAGATGGAAACCGTAGACGCAGGAGCCTTCTGGAGCGGGGACAGCGCTTGCTTTCAAAGCCATGAATTCCCAGTGGGGGCATCCAGACCATTTCAATTAAAGCAGATCAGGGAGCTGAGACACGGGCCCCAGATCTGAGGCCTCGTGGGGGCTGATGGGACTCCCGCTCCGCCAGACTCCAGCCCCCAGCCTGTGCTCTCTGGGCCCTGTTTCTCCTGCACTCCAAAGTCCCCAGATTAATTAGAGCTGACTTTTCTTTTTGGAACTAACTACAAAACCAACTGATCTCAAATCGAGATTACAAGCCGGCCGCCCTTCCAAAGCCCTGGCCTTCGATGGGGTGCCTGACCCCGGTAATTCCCCGGATCACTTCCTGCCGGCCCTAATTTCCAGAGGACCTGGCGTTTCCGAGGTCCCAGGCCTCTCCAGTCTGGAGCTGGCTAGGGCAGAGAAGAGGGAGCCGAGCTGCCTTTCTCCCGGAAGGGAGTCCTGGGAACTCTTCAGGGGAGAGAAAGACATTAGCCCTCCTCGCCCATCTTTTCCAACCCAGGAAAGGGCCCTGGTCCAGACTTAAGGCCTGAGTCACCTGCTGGCCTCCCCCCAGCCCTCCACTCCCCACACTTCTCCCCTGCAGAGAACAAAGAGTCCGTGCGGAGCTGCTCGGGCCCAGGGCCCTCCTCACCCGCAGCTGGGCCGAAGCGGGAGCCTCACGTTAGGGAGGTCTGCGCGTCTCCCCCTGCTTCTCTGGCCTGACCTTTGCTCAGCTGGGGAGCTGACCTGGAAGCCCCCCACCTCTTTCGAGACTATGTCTTCTTGCCAAGTCCCTGCCCCGCTTGTTCAACAAACGGTAAATCACCAATTAAGAGAGCAGAGCACAACCGGTTTGTGCTCCAAGGAGCTCGCTTCCATCCTGTCATCTGGGTAAAGGATGGGTCCTCCCACCTGGAAGCGGGACCAGAATAGAGAACCTACTGATGCTGGTGCGAACTCTGTGCAGGGGCAGCTGGAGTCAGTGGCGTCGTAAAAGTGGGGGCTTGGATGGCCTTCGAGGTCATTCAGGGCAGCCACCTGTGCTCACCCCAGCACTTTCTTGGCCACAGAGACTGGAGTCCACCCCTTCCAGGCCAGCCAGCCAGCGTCCTTGGTTCTTGGCACCAAGGTTAAAGAGCCAGTCTCCCAGGTGGTAGGCAGGGCAGGGCTGGCCTGGGGGTCGCAGGCCGGGTTCCACAGCAGCGACCACTGCCCATGCTCCGTGCATCTGGGGCAAGACCCTTTGTAATGCTTGGAGCGCCCACTTTCCCAGCTGCTGGATGGCCCGGATCCGGTGGCCGAGCTCCCTGCTGGGAGGACAGGAGGTACAGGAGATAAATTGGGGCCCTCGCGTTTTGGCAGACTATGAGCGCTCCCTCCCCAACTAAGACGTTAGTGAGTTAGTGGATCTAAATTTAGGACAATTCCAAACTTAAACCGTTTAAACAAAATAACTTTTACAAAGTGAAACGGGAAAGAAGGAGCCTCTAGATGTGCTCTCGCGAAGCCATGCCACGAGGAAAAGCTCTATGCACACGCTGTGTCAATGTCCTCCCTTTAGCAATGGCCCCGGAAATGCTCCCCATCCCCAGTCCCACCACCCCTGCAAACGAATGCCCTGCCCTCAGCCACCCTGGAGTCCTTGATCATGACTCTCAGCCCGCTCTCACCTCTCCCACCGTCCAGAATCAATGTTTTCTGGTGCAGAATGAGCCCAGCCGCCGGTTCAGAGGTCAGGCTGGGGCAAGCCCCTGGAGACAAGCCCTGGAGAAGGAGACTGATGAGGGTGGAATGAGCCCGCAGGGTGGGGTCAGCCAGGGCCACCCCTGCTTCCTGCCCAGCAGAGGGGTGGGAAGTGAGGGAGGCCCCAAGATGGGGATCAAGGGAGCCTGGGTCACCTAGAGAATTAAGAGACTTGACCCAGAGGGGAGGGAAGGGGCAAAGGTCAGCCACCCTAATGAGGAGGCTTGCCTCCTTCGAGGCTCCAAGGGGCCCAGATTTCCCCGGAGTGTGCGGTTGTATCTTTATATACAAACCAACATGGGCTGAAGACAGCCCCGATTAGCCCGGAAACCCTCACTCTCAGGGTTCTGCTCTGCACAGCTCACGGGGAGATTGGAGAGCGAGCGTGGGTGGACCCCAGCCTCCTCCCCTGCTGAGGCATCCCAGGCTTCCCTCCGGAGCAGGAGGAGACCCACTGAGCCCCTCGTAGAGCCGCAGTTTTACCCAGAGCTAACGTTCCCTCCCCCACGGAGCCTTGTTCTGGAACTGCCAACACACCCAGTGTCAGCTCCTCAGCTTTGGCCTCGCAGGAGCAGGGGTGGGTAGGAAGTGTCTAGTCCAATCCCACTTTGCAGACCCAGAGAAAGTGACTTATGCAGGGTCACACAGACAGCCTTTCCTGACTCCCCGCCCAGCTCCGTCTTTGGAGGTGGGAAGGTGAGGGCAGATGTATTGGGGGAAAGCTGAGGGAAAGATGGGAAGAGGAAGAATGGGGCAAACAGGAGGTCCTTGAATAGTCAGGGACGCCCAAGCTGACCTCCCACCTGTACGCCCCCACCCCAGGGAACTCTGCCTGGTGTCCTAGGGGCTGAGTCAACCCAGTTGGGTTGTTTGGAATGTGAGCAGGGGTCTTCCAAAGGAAAGAGTGATGGGGCCCTCGGCTGGCGCTCTACAGCCACTGTTGCCAGACTTCTGATGAAGTCCTGTGGCGCCCTCTGCTGGCCGTAGAGCAGAACTGTGCTCACAGGCCGGCCCCGGCTCAGCTCTTTTCCCTAGTGCCTGTGGTTAAAGACACAGCCCTGGTCTGGGCACTGACTTTTCACCCCTATGGGGCACAGACCTGAGGGCCATCCAGAAGAGAGGGCTTTGTCCTGCTTTTGGCCTGCAGAGGGTGTTTAACGGAAGCGATGGAACACCAGTCCATCTGATGCTTGAGGTTGGCCGAGAGAAATGGGTACCTGCACTTGGCAGACAAAAGACCTGTGTCCAAATCCCTGCTCTGTGTGACATTGGCAATCATACCTGGCCTTCCAGAGGCACAGTTTGCTCACCTGTGAAACAGGAATAACATCCACTCCCTCATTGATCAGAGGGAATTCTTAAAGATTGAATAGAAGAAGGATGTAAAGGCTTAACTCAGTGCTAGACACATAACAGACACAGTAAATGACTGTGCCTTTCTCCACTCTTTCCCACAAGAGGGATTTACCAGAATTTAGTGCCTGGGGCAGACCTGGGGCACCAGCTTGTCTGCTGTGGTCACTTCTGAGTCCAGCTCCACCACCTCTGCCTGTGGCTCAGGGGTCCTGGTGGGGTCAGGTGAGGGAGGGCTCCTGCATTTGGAGCTAAAGTTTCTGGGCCTTTTGCAGAATTCAGAGACTTGGCCCAAAGAGGATGGAGGTGAAGCCATCCCCAGCAGACATGATTTGTGTATGCAGGTTACATACACACAGTGGTTCCCGCTGCACTGAGGAACCAGCACTGGGCTATGGGGCAGAGCAAAAAGCTTCAAGAGGAGATGGCATTTGACCAGCACCCCAAAGATGAATAAGGTTTTGAGCAGAGGAAATAGCAGAAAGGCAGAGAATTCTGAAAACGGGTGATGTTTTCAGAGAAACAGTGTAGGTGTCGGGATGTGAGGCGATGAGGCCGGGAAGGAGCAGGGGTGGAATGCCATGCTCAGGAGCCTGGCCCCTTTTCCACAGTCAACGCCGGGCAGTGGCAGTTTCAAAGTACAGGAGTGTTACTGTCCAGTCTGTGTGTTGGACGCTTTTCTGGATGCCAGCGTGGAGGCCCAGTCATGGAGGGGAAAGGTTGGAAGTAGCTCCAGCCTCTGCAAGGAGAAGGGTGGGCCAGGGCTTCCTGTAAGATGTCAGGGAAGGGATGAAGTCAGCTGAAAAGATGGAGGCCAGGTGGGGCCATGTTCCCCCTCTGCCTGTGGGATATGCAGCGTGGCCTCCAGGCCACAGGGTCTGAGCTGCTACCACGCATGCTGCACAGCGTCCTGAGCCCTGGCTGTGGCTTACACTGGGACTTCTTTTGGGGTTCCACTCGTGGAGACAAAGGCCTCCTTCCTCCCCTGCACCCCTCCCTCTCTGACACAACAGGTAAGTCTTGGCTCACCTACTCTCGGCCCCCAGTTGTTGCTGGCTGTCACCTCCAGCCTCATCTCCTCCTGGTGTGTCCTTCCAAGGAGGGCAGGACACTCCCTGTTCTTCCTGAGCTCACTCCTCCCCTTAGATTTGGCATTTTCGCCAGGAAGTAAAGAGGTTGCACAAAAAGACAGGACACTGCCGAGATGGTAGAGCAAAGCCCAAGCGTGATATCCTGGAGAAGCAGCGCCGTGACTGGTGCCTCTGGCCAGGCAGGGCCAGGAATGCAGAGAAGTGGGTGGGCTCGGGCGCTCCAGGCCATGCCCTGCCTCCATCCACAGTCCCCCACCGCCCAAAGTGCAGGCGGACCCTCCCCGACCTGGGGCCAAAGCCCTCATGTCCTCGGGAAGAGTTAGACCCAAGGAACCTGGAAGGAAAAGGACCCCAGGGAAGAGGAGAGGCCGGAGCCCGTCTGGCTCAGCCAGCAGTACCACCCATGCAAACGTGCAGAGTGAAAATGCGCAGGAGGCAGCAGGCCAGGGAGGGAGGGAAGGTATGCAGTAGGCAAGTGGCCAAGTGGGCGGCTCAGGCCCACGGCCCTAGCCCAGGCCCCCGTCAGGCAGGAAACCTTGTGCAAGTCCGCTTTCCCCCTCCCTGGACGCAGGCTCCTGGTGGGCCTCTCTCTGGGGCTCTTTCCTGCTCTGTGGTCTGTGACTTGGGACCTTGTGCAGGTCCACCTTGCTGAGGAGAGTGGCCCACCGTGGCTGCCGGCGATGGTGGGGACCTCAAAGCTCCTCATGGGCTGGACGGTCATCCCAAGCTTCCACAGCAACCACTCTCACTGACATCCTTGCAGGCCATGCTTCCAGGGCCAAGACCTTGGGCCCTGAGTCTGGTCCTCTTCTCACTGTTTCTCTTGTTTCTTCCTTCAGGGAGAACGGGGCATGCCAGGGATGCCGGGCAAACACGGAGCAAAGGTACGCCACCCCCAGGCAGCTCCCCCAGCCCCAGCCCTCGCTCCCAGCTCCTCCTCCTTCCCACATCCTGTCTTGCTGTAAAGACAGGAGCCGGGGTGCACATTTCTTCCTGTCCTCTCCCCTTTGCTGCCTGGCCTGTCTTCCAGGCAGGGGTGCTCCTTTTTGGCCCATGTGCCGTCACTCAGCAGTGCCCTCCCAACATGGCCAGGCCTCCTTGTGGGCATCTGTGGGTCATAAAAGTCCTCTCAGGTACCCCCAGCTCTGGCTGCAGTTCTGAGACCCATGTGGGAAAATCATCTTCACTTGGAATTTACTAAGTGGTGTGCTTGGCAGCCTATTTACCTCAAAGTTGGTGGTCTTGGGCTGATAAGGAAATGGGGTTCACTCCCAGACGCTCCCCAGTCCATCAGGGCTTAGGGCCAGAGAGCTCCCTTGAGGAGAGTCCCACGGGCACCCTCAGTGTCCATGAGCTTGGTGAACTCAGCCATCTACTGTTGTCCCCCTTCCCTGTGGCTCTCCCTTTCTCCCCTTTCTCCTCCATCCCCTCCTCCTCCCTTCCTGTCCCAAGAAGCCCTCCCCGCATTCCACCCAGGGATGCCCCTGTCTAGCCCAGCCATGGGCTGCCTGATACAGTGCCCTGTGAGTCCCCCAGGAGGGTCTAGGGGCTGAGCAGGTGGGTGGGAAGACCAGGGAGCCCAGCTGAGCTGTGCAGAGCCTCTTCCTCGGGCCCACTCCCTCTGTGCCAAGCTCAGCAACCCCCTTCCCTGTGGGCCTGGGGGCAGGCAGAAGCCTCCACATCTCGCATCTCTCCAAGAAGAGGCTGGGAGAGGAGGCTGGCCACCTCCTCTGTGCTTCCCGCTGGGTGAGAAAATCCCCATGCCTTTCCTTCTCTCTGCCAGGGGGCTCCTGGAATCGCTGTGGCCGGGATGAAGGTCAGTGGACCTTGTAACTCAACACCTGAGGGGCAGGATGGGAGGGATGGAGAGAGGAGAGAGTTGGGCTTCAGGGGCTCATTGGGTGGCCACTGGACCAAGGAGGGAGCAGACAGGATTCAGAACCACTTCTCTTAAAGCAACATTTATGCCAGATGCACAGATTGAACAACAGATGTTTAACTAAGCCTTGCAAGTAAGTGGCAAAGGTTTACCAGCCTCAACTAAAGGTCTTGCCAGCCTGCCAGTGTGAAAGGAACCTAGCACTTTCCTTCACACTCCAAAATTCAGCAGATGGGCGGGGACACCCCGGAAGCACAAATGCTCGATGTGGATCTCCCAGCAGGTCACTTACAGGGACACCGTGTCCGAAGCAAATGCCCCTTCCTTCCTCTCCCTCCTCCTGGGCTGCCTCACGCCTGGACCCCTCTCACCTGGGGGAAGAATAAGGGACAGTCCAGGAGGGGCCTGAGTCCTAGGCAGAGGAAAGCCCTGGGCTGGCCAGACGCTTCCCTTACCCTCAGATGCCTTCACTCCTCTGCTCCTGCGTTCACTCACTCTCGCTCTCTCATTTCTTTTTTTTTTTTTTTTTTAAACATCTTTATTGAAGTATAATTGCCTTACAATAGTGTGTTAGCTTCTGCTTTATAACAAAGTGAATCAGTTATACATATACAATATGTTCCCATTTCTCTTCCCTCTTGCATCTCCCTCCCTCCTACCCTCCCCATCCCACCCCTCTAGGTGGTCACAAAGCACCGAGCTGATCTCCCTGTGCTATGCGGCTGCTTCCCACTAGTTATCTATTTTACATTTGGTAGTGTATATATGTCCATGACACTCTCTTACCCTGTCACATCTCACCCCACCCCCTCCCCATCTCTCATTTCTTTACCTGAGTCTTGTTTTTTTCGCACACAGGGTGAGCCTGGGATCCCAGGAGCCAAGGTACTGATACAGAGGCAACGTTCTGGGCCGCACCGAGCATCTGGCGTAGGGTGGAGGTGGGAGGGGCTGCTGTTGTTTTGCTCCTGGTGCCCCCGAAGGCTAGCCTGGGGCTGGGCACCTGACTGAGCAGAGGAGAGCCTGCCGGGAGGGGCTTGCTCCTCAGGAATGCTCTGCAGATGCCTCCCCCTTCCCTGGATCCTGGCCTGGGCAGCGGTCTGGTTTGCATTCACACCAGCTCCAGTGGTGACTGTTGCCCCCTGCACCCACAGGGCTCTGTCTCTCTCATCCAGGACAATAAGAGATGTAACATGAGAAAAAGTTTCCATGGTCAAATACGTTTGAGAAATGCAGGGTTAAAACTATTACGCAGGTGTCTTTACTGCAGGCCTTCTCAGAGCCTTTACTATGCTAAATATAAATTGGGAAACTCTAAGAAAAAAAAAATGCAGGGTCTTGTGCAGCATTTTCAAACTTTCTGACCAGGGCATTCTTTTTTTAAGAGGAGCGTCTTACAAGGCAAGTATTCTGGAAACACTGGTCTATGATTACTGCCCCTCGTATCCCTCACCACCCATACCCCATCCTCTTATCAGTGACTTTCTCTTCTTACCCCAAAGGGAGACCCAGGAGCAACAGGGAAGCCGGGGCCCCCAGGTTTGCCGGGAAAGATGGGGCAGAGGGTAGGATCCTGTGTCCTTGAGTGTGTGCTCCCTTCATCCTGGCCTCTGCTGGTCCCCCACTGCCTGCCCCACCCCTATGGCTGGCGTGCTGCTTGCAGTGTACGGTGGGTGCATGTGTCTCCAGGAAAAAGGGAGTGCCTCGATGGCCTGGCAAAGCTTCAGAAAATTCACACTCAAGAGCACAGCCTTTCTCCTTGAAAGCCATTGGGTACCCAGGAGGAAAGCCTAGAAGGAAGGGAAGCTTTCCCTCCCCCCACCCCCATCCCCCAGGACCTCTGTAGGGCAGGACCGCACCCTTTCCCTTAGACCTGGCCTGTTTCAGGGGGTGCCCCAGCTAAAGGCAAAGACACAGCCCAGGCACAACAGGGCCAGCTGGGGCCTCAGGATTCACATCCCTCTCGTCACCTGGACCCTTATCTGCCCCTCCTCTCCTCCCTTAGCCTGCCTCAGGCCATTTTGTCATTCAGCTTCTACCCAAGGGCAGGTGGCAAGGGGAAGACAGCTAAAGACTTGGTGTGGCATCTTTTGTGGCTCCAGCTGAAAAGTTCATTGAGACATGTGAGCACATTACAACCCTAGGGTCCTCAATTTATATTATTACCTATGAGAACCACTAGCCTTCAGGCTATGGAGAGTGGGGCTTCTCATGCTGACCAGGCAGGGGCCTTCTTGATACTGGACACTCTGAATCAAAGTGAAGTCTTTGTGGCATAGAAGGCGGACCTGGGTGCTGGACCTGGTTCTGTCACTGCTGCAGTGAGGGGTCGTCCACAGTCTCGGAACCCCTTCATTTCTGCAATGAGAGCAGGGCTCTGGGACTTGTGCCATAAGGGAGAAAAAGTGTTCTTCAGGAAGAAGCTAGTTAGGGAGGGGTACTCGTTTACTAGGGCTGCCCTAACACAGGACCACAAACTGTGTGGCTTCTACAACAGAAATTTATTGTCCCACAGTTCTGAGGACAGAAGTCTGAGATCAAGGTGTCGACAGGGTTAGTTCCTTCTGCGGGGTGTGAAAAAACTCTGTTCCGTGCTTCTCTTTTAGTTTCTGGTAGTTTGCTGGCATTCTTGATGTACCTTGGCTTGTAGAAGCATCACCCCAATCTCTGCCTTCATCTTCACATGGTGTTCTCCCGATATGCATGTCTGTGTCCAAATTTCCCCTTTTTATAAGGACACCAATCATATTGGATCAGGGGCCCACCTCATAACTTAGCTAATTACATCTCCAATGGCCCAATTTCCAAATAAGGTCACATTCTGAGATACTTGGAGTTAGGACTTCAACATATGAATTTTCATGGGACACAATTCAACCCGTAATAGGAGGCAAACTTCTCAAAATATTCCTCCAAAGGAGAAGTTCTGGTTCGACGGTTTTTGTCCTCCCTAGAGGTAGGGGGGAGGTAGATGGAAAGCTCTCCCTAGAGACCAGGGGTATCTAATTGCTAGACATGACAAACATAAAAAAGAGCCAAGCGGTTTAAAAAAGCCTTTCCCAAATACCGGCATTCTGAACTGCTCGCCTGTCCCCAGGAGACCCCCAAAAGTGACTAAACGCTCCTGGCCCCTCTCCCTGCGTAAGTGCTGAGGGCCCCGCCCACACAGGACTGGGAGGATAACGATACCAGTGTGAAGTGTCCCAAGGAAGGAGTCAGGTCCCTGATGGGGTCCAGCAGGAAGCGGAGCCCTTCCGAGAAGAGCCCATGCAGGGGCAGGGAGACGAGAGAGGAAAGCCAAGGCCCGACGCTGGAGGGCTGGTGCCTTCGCCGACATCCTGGAGAAACAATTCCTAACCCAAACTGTCTGCATTTCCTCCGCAGGGTGAGAAGGGGGCTTCGGGCCCCCCTGGGCTGCTCGGCCTCCTAGGGCAGAAGGTGGGTAGCAACCAGCTGTGAATGGTGGGTTCTGTGTAAAGGCCCCAGTGTCCATCCCCACCCAAATTCCTAGCCCTGCACATTCACACGGGCCCCAGCACCGGAGGTGTCCCTCCCAGACTGGGGGAAAGCAGCTGGAACACAGCCAGATTGTGCTTCGGGGGACAGAGGCATGGGGTTCCACGTGGGAGGCCCTGATTGGCAAAAGAAAAAATGCCCAAATTCAAAGAATTTAGTAGCTATGACCTGGTCTGATTTCTTTGCACCAGCTCCGAAAGTGTGTTCCACCGTATGTGAGCTCCGTAAGATATTCCACTTTAAAAAAAAAAAAAAAAAAAAAGACTTGGGTCAAATAAGTTTGGGGAAAGCTATATAAAACAGGTCCCTCAGAACTCTACTCAGTACTCTGTAATGGCCTATATGGGAAAAGAATCTAAAAAAGATTAGACATATGTACACGTATAACTGATTGACTTTGCTGTGTACCTGAAACTAACACAACATTGTAAATCAACGACACTCCAGAAAAAATTTAAATAAATAAAGCAGGCTCCTCAGAGAGTCATGGGCACCTTGGCCTAAGAGGCTCCTAGCACCCTGCAGTGAAAGAGCCTGCGAAGCTTCATTTCACTTTGCCTTTCCAACATTGTTTGGCCACCAGACCCCTTTTTTTGAATATTCCCAACCTGCGGAAGGAGTGTTCCAGGGAACACACTTTGAGAAACACTGCTCTAGATCCTGGTCCTGATGGGTGTCTTGTTCTAGCTCTACACCCGTTCTCCTTCAGTAACCAGCTCCATTCTCTCCTCAAATCCCACAGCCAGGTTTCTGAAGGCCTCTGGTCCCCAGCCATCCTGGAGGCCACAGTCCCTTAATGTCCCCCAACATTCAGCATAGACTGAGAGGCAGTCTGCTGCCTTCAGTCCTTCGAACTGTGAGGGGAGAAAAGACAGGGATCAACCACCTTCCTCCAGAGCTAGTGATGGTAACTCTACCTTCCACCCCCAGGGAGAAAAAGGTGATGCCGGCAACTCCATTGGAGGGGGCAGAGGGGAGCCTGGGCCCCCAGGACTCCCTGGGCTCCCAGGGCCAAAGGTGAGTCTTTCCCTGGGATCAGTGCTCAAGGCAGATGTTTGTCTGTGGCCTTTATCCGTAGTCCATTTTGGGGACTCCGTGTCCTGGGCTCCTTGCCTTCTCTCCTGCTCTGTGTGGTTTTTCCAGTGGATTCTAGAAAGGTCATTTGGACCAAGCTTCTGCTTCCAAGCATCTCTAGGGCAGATGGATGGTCTCATTGATTCAAATGGCTGTAATGTAACTGAGTCAAGGACCAATGGCTGCAAGGTCTTAGGACAACCAGAAAGGCCCCTAGCTTAGGCTCTAAATCAGTTGCAGGTCAGGGATCAGCTGGGCCCACCTGGTGTGGCGCACTGCGGGGAGGTAAGGTTGCAGCAGTGGGACAGCTGCAAATGGGGCTGCCCACACTTTCCCTGCAGAGGGTGGAAGCTGCAGTGGTAAGACTTGAGTTCTGCCAAGCGGATGCCTCCTGCATTGCTCGGTTTATTTTAGCAGCACAGGGAAATAAGGGGGTCTCTTGCTTAGCTTATAAGGAAAGGATTAATTACTCTGCATGATTTGAGGCAATACCCTCATTCATTCCACCGACGTTTATCAGGGACCTGCTATGGGCTGTGAAGCTGCAGAGAACCTGCCCTCGGCTTGCCCACCATCTAGCAGGAGAAGCAAACCCACAATTCGCAGGAATATAGTGTAGGGAGCCACAGGGAACCCCACAGACAGGCAAGATGAAGTGGCAGGAAGGGTCTCGGGCGCAGCGCCACATTCCCAAGTGACTGTGGTGAGAATAAATAGAGCTTCCCTGGCATGAGCACCCAGGCTCCAGGGCATGCCCGGTGCTGAGCCTGTCTCGCTGACCCTGAAGGGCATGGATACCAGGCATGTCTTGGGTCTTGATTTGTGGTTGGAGAAATCTGGTCACTCTTGTCCCTGTATCCTAGGACAAAAGGAAGGGAAAGCTAGAAGACTGTCCCCAGACTCATGTCCTCTTTCCAGGACCAGGCAAAATCTTGAATAAATGAAGTATTTGGAGTGGGCCGCCTCCTACCTCTCCCTGCTCCTCCTGTCCTAGGCCTCCTGGGCACCCCATCCCCACGTTCCCAGGCCCCTCCCGCTCCCCTCTGTCCCCCAGGCAGGACCTGATGAGGTGTGTAAGAGTTCCAGGCTCCAAAATGACCTGCCTCCTGCCCCTGGAGGCTGATGGCAGTCCACAGTTAGGGGCCTCGACAGAACTGGGCACGCGTGTGTTAACCGAGACCTGAGGAGGGCCTGGCAGCACAGAGCCCAGAGGAGGAAGGGAGTAGTCAGGGAGGGCTGCTAGGAGGAGGTGAGACCTGGGTGGGGCCCAAGGGTGGGAAGGAGTCAGACAGGTGGAATGGGGTGAGTTAGTAGAAGCCAGCAGGGAAAGAGACAGAGACCCAGAGACACTTACTAGAACATCAATAGCAAGACCATCTTTTGCCCCTGAAGCAGCAGTCCCAGCCGCCCCGTGTGCCCTCACCCATCTCTCTCCTCTTGCCCAGGGGGAAGCTGGAGCTGATGGCCAGGCGGGCACCCCAGGACGGCAAGGAGACAAGGTACAGGAGCCCCCAGATCTAAGAGCTGCAGGATGAGGGTCAGCTTGGGAGTTCAGAGAGAGAGACAGAGAGAGAGTCTTGGCCGTCCTGCTGCTGGGCCTCCAGGCACAGGGCTGACGGCCATGACTCGTGCCTACCATCTCTCCTGGTCGCCTCGGGCTTTGGAGAACTTCCACTGAGACGGCGGCCAGGCAAAGGCAGGCCCAGGGATGGGACACTGGGTCTGGGGAGAGACCCGGAGCCCCTGCTTCTGCTAGCTCCCACACCACTGGTAAAGACGGGGCCCCACTTCCCTCCAGCTACTCCCTGTGGATGGGTCAGCCTGGTGCTGCTGTGTCCTTCGCAGGTGCGCCGTGACTGAAAGGCTGTGGGCTTGGGGAGGTGCAGGGCAGGTTACCTGGAGGCGAGGCTCCATGAGCCGGCCAAGGGCAGGGTCGGCAGCAGTTGAGTTATATTAAAGGGTTTGTTTTCCCTTTTTTTTACTTTCTGTCTTGATTTTCTAAAATGTGTTCAGTGTTCACATTATCCCAGAACAATTGGAACTATGGTTTGCCTTTCGCAATTTACACCACGTTTCATTTATTCCCCACAGTTCTGGCCTGTTTCCAACAGGAACAAATCCCCCCATCCCGACCTGCTCCAGGAGGCTGGGTGTTCTAATGCCTCGCCCTGGCCCCCATGTTTCCTCCCACAGTTTGGGTCTTTCACCAGCAGACAGGAACCGCCTGGGCTGTCCACGGCAATTGTCAACCACCCAGGCAATTAGCAAAAACTTTCTGAGCCCTTGCTCCTTGAGCAGGATAGAAATAAAGAGGGGCAGAGGGTCTGGTCCCTGCTCCCGAGGAGGTGGCTGACTTAGGGGAGGGGGGGAGGTGGCCAGACGGACATGGGTGGAATCACCAACAACTAATGTGGGACAGAAAGAAGATCTTCCAGCAAGAAGCTGGCGGGAGCTGGGAGGGAGAGGGGCTTGCTGGCCGGTGGAGGTGCTTCCCAAGGGGTGGAGCCTGCACGGGATGCACAGGGAGCCCTGCGCCTCTCAGCCTGAGCTGAGCTGAGCCTCCTGGCCCCCTCTGAGTACCCTAACACACGGCCCATCTGGGGACACCAGATTCTCTGTACCCGACTTTGTGCCCATTTCACTCCGATTTTGTCGTGCAACAGGGGGAGCCTGGAGCAGCTGGAGAGCAGGGACCTGCTGGCCCCAAGGTACGTGCATCTCTCACCCAGAGTCATAGCACCACATCTCACCTCCCTGGGGTCACAGGGTGAAGTGGCTTGTCCCCGGGTCCTTGCGGGGGGTGGGGGGAGCAGGGAAGAGCTTTCTGGCCCCAGATAGGAGGTCTGACATTGCAGCCACGATCGGACTCAGTCTCCCCCAGGTCTGTCTAGTCCAGGGTTCTTACACGGAGTCTTCTCTTTGGTTCTGGAGCCCCTGGGCATCCTCTGAGAGTGTTTGGAGCCCCCAGTAGCCGCCCCAGTTGCTCTGCATCCCCTGTGCAGCCAGTGATGGTAGAGAGCAGAGGCGCTTGTCCTGAGGTCCCCGCTGGCCCAGGCCCTGAGTGCAGGTCTCCTTTGTCTCGTAGGGCTCCAAGGGCGAACCCGGGAAAGGAGAGATGGTGGACTACAACGGAAACATCAACGAGGCTCTCCAGGTGAGCGGGGCCTACCCAGAGACGGGAGACCTGGAGGTGCTCATGGGCCTCCAGGCTGTGTGATGAGAGAGCTGAGCATCCCAACACCCTGACTCATGTCCCCAAGGCCAGGCCGCTGGGCAGAGCTTCTGGGGATTCATCCCCTTGCCTCCTCCCCTTCGGCCTCCCCCATGCAGCCCCCATGCACACGGCCCCCTCATTTGAAATCCAGATGGCCTGGCTTTGGGTCTGGGCCCAGCTGGCCAGGTACCCTGGCTCTGGGTCACCAAGAGCCATAACCGGGGATTCCTGGCGCCTGCGGGGTGCTGGCCCACTTGGGGTTCTAGGACTCCATTTCTCCAGCGCACACCCTCCTCCTTCACATGGTAGAATCTGTCTTCCTGGAACACGTCTACCTTTGTGTCAATGTAATCATATTTCAGGTTCATAAGGTACCCTCGTTTAAAAGCGGGGCTTCTCAACCTGGGCACCACTGACATTTGGGGCTGGGTAACGTTGGTTGTGGGGAAGCCTGTCCCGTGTGCTGGAGGATGTTCAACAGCATGCCTGGTCTCTACCCACTAGATGCCCATAGATGCCTCCCCACTCCCAGCTATGACAACCAAAATATGCCTCTGCACATTGCCAAATGTCTCCAGGGGGACAAAATCACCCCAGGTTGAGAACCGCTCCTTTAAAGGAATCTTTGTACCTATGTGAATCCATTTACAAGCTGTACCGTTATTTTTTTTAATGCCAAGAGTTGTCCCTCTAATTTATTTTTCCAGTGGTGCCATGTTTTGTTCTATTGTGTCTGTCTGTTTAAAGGGAGGTACAATCAGAGCCTTAAACCTGGGTTCTAGGAGAAGAGGGAAGATCAAGGAAGGGTCCCAGTGAATGATTAGAAAGAATGGGAGGAACTTCCCTGACAGTCCGGTGGTTCAGACTCCGCCCTTCCACTGCAGGGGGCATGCATTCGATCCCTGGTCAGGGACCTAAGATCCCCCATGCTGCGAGGCCAAAAAAAACCCCAAACAAACAGAAGGAACAGGAGATGCTGCTTCCCTCCCGCTCTTGTAAAGAGACAATTTGCCGTCCATGTTAGGGCACGTAGGAATCTGTTGTAGCTCCCTGCCCAGTGACTACAAGCCTCGGGGAGGGGAGAGGTGAGGGTGGGGCGGGGCTGGAAGGCACAGGCCCCCCGAGAGGGTCTACCTCTACTGTGCTCCTTCGAGGGGCCCAGCGCCCACGTTTCCAGGACTGGGCCGAGGGGACCCTCCATGTGGCTCTTATTTGCCCTTCAACTGATCGCATGGTGTTGGTTTTTAGGAGATCCGGACCCTGGCCTTGATGGTGAGTCCTCCTTCCTGATTTCCCCGGGCACTGGGCTGAGGGCTGGTGGAGGGCAGCCTGGAAGCTAGGACTGGAGGTCTCGCCTCCAGAAGGTTAGGGTTGACCCTGCAGTGCTGGGGCAGGGGCTGACCTGAGCCTGAGCAGGGTCATGGCGGTCGTCTGGAGTAGCTCTTCACCGACCCGGTGGTGCACTCCTGTCACAGGACAAATACTGGTTCTTGTTGCAGCTGTGTCAAGGAAATAGTGGTATAGAGGAGGATGTTTTCATGTTCTCCAATCTTTTGCTAATAAAGTGCATAATCCTAAAAAAACTCAGTAGCGACCCTCTACCTTTCCCTCTTTCCTAGAAATCAATTTCATTCTCTGCATCTGGAAAACCTGTGAATTCCAAGCCTGGATTTTGCACGTGTGCCTACCAGTGACAGGCTTTCAGTAAATATTTGTAGCTAAAATCATTACCACCAGGTTTAACTTCCAAGGCAGAGAAGAGAGGGGAGATCACAACGTTCTCAAACTAACTCACACTTTATGTCATTTAATATTTTTAGTGGCCATGTGCCACAGAACACACTTAGAATTAAGCACCAGTCGTACAGTGCCCCAATCCCAGAAACTGGTATTAACCACATGATTCTAGAATCAGTGAGCTTCATTTGGAAACATTAAAATAGATTATTTGAAATAGCTCTTTGAAGCAAAACTTTCCGAAACATTTTTTTTAATTTTAAAAATCAACCTTGAATTAATCATTTACATGCAATAAAATATACCCATTTTAGGTGTAGAATTGGCTGAGTTTTGACAAATATATATACCCATGTACCCACCACCCCAATCACTTCAGAAAGTTCCTTCATGCACCTCAGGAGTCAACCCCACACTTATGCCCAACCCCGAGCCACCACTGATCTGCTTTCTCTCACCATAGCTTAATTTGTCTTTAGTTCTAGAGTTTCTTATGAATGGAATCACACAGTATGTAGGTGTCTGCACCTGGCTTCTTTTGCTCCGCATAATGTGTCAGGGTTTCTTCCTTCTATGGCATGGCCTGTGCAGTGCTCGGTTCTTTTTTCACTGCTGCTTAGTATTCCATTGTATGAATATGCCAGATGTTCAGCTGTTGATGGACATTTAGGTTGCTTCCTGGAGACGTTTTTAAGTCACTGTCAGGGAAGGTCAGATTTATCTTCTTGGAGCCCAAGGAGCCCCCAGGGTGTAGATGGACAGGGAGGGAGAGGCTGATAAGCGTGGCCCTAGGGTCTCCACCCCCCCACTTTAATCCAGACACACTCAGTGCTTATCTGCCTTACACTGTGGGGTCTCCATATTTCCTTTGCAAAAAAAAGTGTTCCTGCCCCTGATGAAATGTTTGGAAATGACCAATCTCTATAAACCAGCCTCCACATACACTTCTCTGGAGACAGGCCACCCCTCCTCAGTTGGAAAGTTCTCCCACGTGTCTTTCTTTCCTTTCCTAGGGGCCCCCTGGTCTTCCTGGGCAGATTGGCCCACCCGGAGCTCCAGGGATCCCAGGCCAGAAGGTAACACTGTCTTGACAAGGGGGGCGCAGACCCTGCAGAAGCCCTGCATGTGTCTCTGAACGCGGGACCCCGCGGCTGCCCCTCATCTGTGTCCTTCTCATGTTCCCAGAGCCACCACCTCACTCCAGCCTTCAATTCTCCCCAAAGCTCCAAGGCACCGCCTGCCCACCGACTTCACCGCCGCTTCACTGCCCCCATCCTCAGCTCTGCCTTTCTTCCCTTGCTGTCTGTCTCGGGCTCCTGTAATTCACAGACCCCTCTGATGTGGTGGGGCCGGCTCTAGACGAGCCCCCGCCCCAGCCAGAGCCACAGCAGGGACCCAACCCGCCATCAGGGCACGTGGCGCTTGAGCCCCTCCCCAATCTCACCCCTCCCTCGATTCCTGCCTTTGCTCCCTTTTATCCTCTGCCCCCCACCCCTGTGATTTTTCCCAGAAGGCCAACACATTTGCCCCTCTGTCCTCTGCTCATGAGGTCCTCTGCCCTGAAGTCCCTTCCCGTTTTCCCTACCTTTCAAAGTCTTCGTATTCCAAGCCCAACTTGAAGGCCACCTCCTCCCTGAAGCCTTCCCTGATCTATCAGGAGGAATTCACTGCTCTTTCCTCTCAGCTTGCCTTGGTGATGCAGCTGGTTGTTTACCTGGCCTCAAAGCAGAGGCCGCACCTCCTTTATCTCCCTCCCTGACTTAAAGAAGGGACTCGGGTTGATGTGAAGTGAAGGGAGGTCCCCGTGTGGGGGCCAGGACTGGAAGGCTGAGTTTTGGGGGAGGGAGAACAGGGAGGCAAGCACCCCTCCTGGGGAGCGCCTGCGCCGTCAGAGGTGCAAGGTTGTGGCTAGAACGTGGACTGTGGAGCCAGAACGCCCGGACTGGGATCCAATCTTCACTAACTCCAGGCCTTGCGCTCACAACTCTGCACTGGGGTCCTCACCTCCAAAACGGAGTCGGTGAAAGTACATACCTTCTGTGTGAGTGCTGAGGATACCTGACATAGGAAGTGCTGTATAAATAACAGTTATTGTTCTTCTCTGGCCTGAGAGTGACCTTTAGTTGTTCTGGCTACAGGGGGAGATTGGACTGCCCGGCCCTCCCGGACACGATGGGGAAAAGGTAAGGACACTCCCAGACAAACCTCTGAAGATAATCTTTGCCCTGGGGGGTGAGGGTACAGAAGGCTCTGGAAGGGAGCCTTGTGGGGAAGGGAGAGGGGAGGGGAGGCCCGCCTCTGGAAGCCCAGCCGAGCCCCAGGAGGAGCCAGGCCGACCCACGCTGGGATGGGCTGCGGCCCCTCAGACTCCCACCGGGAGCTGGACAGGCTCTCTGGCTGGTCCAATCAAGCGCCGAAGAGCCGAGTCCTTTGTACCCTCAGCAACCCCCACCCGGCCACTCTTTCTTGTTCTTGCCCCTCGTTTCTCTATCAGTGTATCTAATACGTGTTGTTGATCTTTTCTCCAGGGACCTCGAGGCAAACCGGGAGATGTGGGCCCTCCTGGTCCCCAAGGCCCCCCAGGAAAGGCTGGGCCTGCAGGACTGAAGGGAGAAGATGGCCTTCCGGGGAACCCAGGAGAGAAGGGGGAGAAAGGGGAGATGGGGCAGCCAGGCCCACCGGTGAGTGCCGGGGCCCACCCAGCATGATGTGGCTGTGCGCTGTGCCAGCTGCAGCTGGAAACCGGAGCCGGGAGCTGGGGACAGGGCGCTCACCCGTTTTCCCCTCAAGCTTTACTTTATAAAGCCCAGTTTCCCGCCTCAAGAGACCTGGGTCTTGTTGTCATCTCCTATCTGTGTCCGCGGGAAAGCCACTGAGCCTGGCAGAGCCTCGGTTTTCTCATCTCTAAAATGGGGATGATTGGAAATTCGCTGGTGGCCTAGTGGTTAGGATTCCAGACTTTCACTGCCGTGGCCCAGGTTCAATCCCTGGTTAGGGAGCTGAGATGCCACAAGCCGTGTGGTCAAGGGAGGGGAAAAAAAAAAAAGAGATTTCTTAGCTACAACACCAAATGCATAATTCATTAAGGAAAAAAACTGATAAATTTGACTTAACCAAAAAGAATAAAATGAAAATGGGGATGATAATGCCTTCCCTGGATACCTCACTGAGTTGTTGGGAGTGTAAAACTGCCTCTTGGGACAGCATACCTATACCCAGGAGAGTATAGGGACAGCCCTAGACCCAGGAGAGGTACAAACAAGTGACCTTAGCCGAGGCCAGCTAGGCCTCTGGCTTGACTTGGGAGGCTTCTCTGGGCTTCATGGTTTCCAGGCAGCACCCTAGACACCTGCCCTTGGAGGAAGGCGGCCCCACGTGCATGCCACGGCAGGTCCCAGACCTCAGTGTGATGACCTTGCCCTTGACTAACAGCGATCTTTTTCGATCTCTATAGGGTCTAGACGGCCCAACAGGGGAGAAAGGAGAACCAGGTGACCAAGGGAGACCTGGAGTGACCGGATTGCCTGGCCCGATCGGGCTCCCAGGATTCACGGTAAGGCGAGGGGGCCGAGCATCAGGGTGGTCAGCAGGCCTCTGCTGATGAGGGCAAGCAAGCGGGGCGCCCTCACTGAGGTCACCTGCCTGGCGGGTGCCTGGTGCTGTGATGAAGCTGCGCTGGCCGCCAGCCTGCCTGCCCAGCCTGGGGATGGGAGGGTCCTCTGGATGAGCAGCTACTCCCTGAGGGGCAGTTGGGTGTCAACAGGGGTTCCAGCTCCCTCCGCTCACAGCGTGGCGGCCTCCATCTCCAGGGGCCAACATAGTTCCAAGGTGCTAGAATCTTGGACTCGGAATTCTCCTCTTAGAAGTGGAAAGAACCGCAGAGGTCAACCGGTCCCACCTCTGACCCAGTGCAGGATCCCTCGAAGGCCACTGACTGTGGCTGCCCCACTCAGCTGGGACAGGCAGGCAGCTGGTAGCCTCCTGACATGTCCCCTCCAAGCTGGAGGGAATGCTTCCGATGTGGTGTGAGGTACCCTCATCAACCGCCCTCCACCCCCATGGCCCTGGCTCCGCTTCTAGAGCCGTATTCACTTTCTGTAGCTGCATAACAAGTCACCACAAATTCAGTGGCTTAAAACAACACACGTATTATGGCACAGCTTTCGTGGGTCAGGGGTCCAGGCCCATCACAGCTGGGGCCTCTGCCCAGTCAGGGTGCCATCCAGCTGCAGCCCCATCTAGAGCTGGGGTCCTCTTCCAAGCTCACTGCTACTGGCGTAATTTTCAGTTCCTTCTATAGTAGCAACGACTCCCTCAGCTCCTAGAGGCCACCTACAGTTCCCGGCCACTCGGCCTTCCCTCTAGTAGGCAGATCATATTATAGCAGCTTGCTTTTTCAAGACCAAGGCCAGCAGGCATCTCTCAGTGCATCCTAGCAAGACAGGTGTGTGAGTGTGTGTGTGTGTGTGTGTGTGTGTGTAACATACTTGTAACACAGTCTTAACCTATCATTTGTATAACATGTATAATTTGTAACATAAGCTTGTAACATAATCACAAGAGTGACATCCCATCATCTTTGCCAATAGACCATATTCTACTGGTTAGAAACGAGTCCCAGGTCCATCCTAGGGCCTCTGCCCTGCAGGATCCATACAGAATATCAGCCTCTCCTCCCACGTGCTAGAACCTCAGCTTCAGGAAGTCAGTGATCACAAGTCCCCCGCCCTGGCCTTCGTCCTTTGAAGGCCAGCTACCTCTGCAGCCTCCCAGGTGGTCCTTGCTGATATCTAGGCCTAGTCTAGTACTGGTCAGGTTTGTCACAGATTTGAGGGTGTCTGTCCCAGGATCCCCCGAGTGCTGGCATCCACGCCATGTTGTTTTGTGCCCACAGGGAGAGAAAGGAGAACCCGGGGAGAAGGGTGACCCAGGAGTGGAGGTAGGTTGTGCCTGCTCTGCTGCTTGTGTCACAGGGATTATTTGACAGGGACCTTGTCACACCACAGTCTCTCCAGTGTGCACATCACTTCCGTGCTCTAGAAGGAAACTCACAACTGCCTGGCACAGGAAGAGTGCAGGAAGCTGAACATTTCCTGAGCACCTCAGGGGGTCAGCAAGGACCCACAGGTGTGCTCCACGGTCTTCCCATTAATCAAGTCCCTCAGCAGTATTCACACAGCACCTGCCATGTTCCATTCCAGTGCTAGCGCCTGGAGACAGGAAAATAAGACCATCCCTGTGCAGCAAACAGTGCCCAGTCGTGGGCACTAGAATGGCAGCAGCTCAGGGAGTCGGGTGAGCACCCCAGAAGATGGGTCATTGGAGCAGGGTCTTGAAGACTCTGTAGGAGTTTGCCTAGAAGCTCCAGAGGTAGGGTTTCCAGAGAGAGGCATTATTCTTTTGAGAAGTGTGGTGGTTAAGGGAAAAGGGGAGAAGAGTGGAGTGAGAGGTAGTCAGGATGGAAGCCAGCTTCTCATAACATGGGAGGGAATCAGGCTCAGGGTAAGAGCCAGGAAAGCAACAGAGGTCGAGGATACGTGAGGGAGAGACTATTTGGTGGAAGGGCCTGGGCCACCCAGACACCACCGCAGAGAGAGACCACCAAACCCTCGGTCACCCTTCAGTGTCACCAAACCCCATCTGCATTTAGTAACACAGAACTGATTGTATAACATATATGTTATTTATTTGGATAGGCTCCTAAAGAAATGCTCTGAAATTCAGAAAAAGCATAATATGCAAAAATGTTCCTTCCAGATGTATTTAAACTAAAAATTGGGAACAGCCTGCGTTTCTAACAAGAAGGAAATGATTAAATAACTTACCACAAAATACTAATGGTAATAATAGTCCCCATGCTGGAGAGCTTTCCTTATGCCAAGCCCTGCTCCAAGCCCTGGCTAGCTAGGAACTCATTTTTATTCCAGTCAATGAATGACACATCAACATTGAAACCAGGCTTGTGGGGAACATACAAAAAACGGAAAAATGGGTTTTGTGTTAAGTGAAAAAGAGAAGAGAACCAAATTTTATATATATATGATATCATCATAAGTATAGCCATACATTCAAATACATTTTATACATCAAAAAAGAGTAGAAGGAAATAAAGCAAAATATTAGCATTACTCAGAGATATTTATTCTTTTTTCTTCTTTCAGTTCTCTTTAATTTACTAATGTGTTAATGAATTTGTATTCCTTTACATTTTTTTATTTTTTAAATTATCATATAGTAAAATGATAATACGGTAAAATTGACTTTTTGACAGTTCTATGAATTTTAATACATGCATAGATTTATATAACCTCTACCCCAATCAAGATATATGAATTACTTGTTTATAATATGAAAAAAAGCAGTAAACTTTTTTTTTTTAAGAACGTAGAGTTTCCAAAGATTGAGTTCCCTGCAAGGAGACTATAGTATTATGGAGTTAAGAAGTCCACATGTCCCAAGCGACAACAGGGATCCCCTGTCTGCCCAGTGCAGAGGCTCCCTTTATAGTCACCTGGCAGAGGGTCCCCATGCTGGCCACCCTCCAGGGGATTCTGTCCCTGGGAAGGTGAGGTGCCCAAGGAGAGTCCAGAAGCCGAAGTGGGGGGGCCAGCAGGCAGGTCTCCTTCCTGCCTCTTGGGTGGCTGACTGTGGACAAATGGATGTCCATCTTCACCAGGGACAGAATCTACCCTGCACGGCATCCTCTGTAGAGAGGAAGACCGCCCTGGGTTCCTTCGTGTTCTCTGTCCAGTCCGAATCTCTTTGACTTTAACCTGCCCT
This sequence comes from Eschrichtius robustus, assembly GCF_028021215.1. Classification (NCBI taxonomy): domain Eukaryota; kingdom Metazoa; phylum Chordata; class Mammalia; order Artiodactyla; family Eschrichtiidae; genus Eschrichtius; species Eschrichtius robustus. The sequence goes on from NC_090830.1 coordinate 75,188,510, forward strand.
CAAGAGAAACGGAGACCCACAGTCCCCATGCTGTCTGTTACAAACCTGGGGAGCTTGAGGAATATTCTTCAGAAGCATCTCAGTCTCCCCCCATTCCAGACAACCAGTCTCTCTTCCTTTAAGCTAAAGGTCTCAAACCCAAATGCCAACCAGGACCAGACATGCAACAAATGAATGCAAGAAGTCTGGGTTAAAAATAATAGGGAGTGGTGAGGACTGAGGTAAACCGAAGAACTCAAGCCCCACCCGGAAGGGAAAGCTCTCATTGAGCTCCAGGCAACTGTTGCCATGCAAGAACAAGAGCCTGAGGCGGCCAGATTTTCTGGTTTTTCAAAAATATCCAGAAGAATAGACATTTTGAGGGTATTTCATGCCAATGTTTGTTTGTTTGTTTGTTTGTTTTTTCAAAACACTGTGCAGGCTGATGAGTTGCTGTGAGTTTCTGACCTGTTCTAAGCCTTTATTTGGGAGACTGTGTGCTGGTAGTTCTGTCCTTTGGCCTTGCAGTCCCTAGCCGGACCCCAGGCTATGGCAGAAGGCAGGACCCCTTAGAGTATAGCAGGGAGTGGGCTAACTGTCTCCCTTTGGCTTCTAGGTTCCTGGGCCACCAGGGCCAGAGGGGCCTCCCGGACCTCCGGTAAGTTTGGAGGGCTTGTCTGTGTTTCAGTCCACTGTGATTAGGTCCCTAACATCCCCTCCCCATGGCAATCACTGGGCTTAACCTCAACCTTAGATCACTATCACCTCCTGCTTCCACGGTGGGATTTTCACATCCACAAGCCCCTCCCTGCTCCTCTTCCCTCCCACCTTAAACAGGCATCATCTCTGTGACACCAAGGAGCCTGGGCATCGCCTGGTTTCCTGGAAACAGTTGACTGGCATGGCAGCCCCGAGGTCCGGTCCCAGGGTCTGGGCCCTCCTTGCAGGAGTAGGAGTCATTCTGTCACTCGGTTCTGCCCTTTGCCATCAGACATCTGCTTCTCTCCCTCTTTTATTCCTGCTAACCAGCCAGCAAGAAGACCAGGATTAAAATAGAAAGTGACCCATTTAAAACCAGCCCCACTGGATTGGCCTTTCCATAGTTACAGATGATAAGGCACCTTTAAAGGGACCCCTATGCATTGTGCCTCGAGGGTCCCCAAGCATCCTAAACCAACAGATGCTGGTCCTTGCCTCTGCCGGGTTCACAGTCCCCGTGGTGATGGGCCACCCATTGTCATTGGTACAAGTAGTAGTAGTAGTAGTAGTAGTAGTAGTAGTAGTAGTAGTAGTAGTAGTAGTAGTAATAATGACAGTAGCCAAAGTATATTGCAACTTACTATGTGCCAGATGCTACTCTAAGCACTTTGCACATATTATTTAATTTTTGCTGTGTTCCCTCTGAATTTTGTCTTCATGAGACTCTGAATCTTCTCTCATGAGTCAGCTGTGAGGGCCACAGAGAGATTCTCAGTCCCTGGCTGGGGAAGCCTGGCTCAGACCCCACCCCAGGAAGTCCTAAGCTGGCCCCCCCCTTAACATTCCCTTCTACCTCTCCTGGGCAGGGGCCCCAGGCCAGGCTCTGTACCCTAAGCCCTTGCTTTTTTGTGGTCCGACTTGTGGACAAGGAAGTCGACTTAACCAGAGGTGCTTTGTTTTGGTTCCAAATGCAGGGGCTCCAAGGCGTTCCTGGACCAAAGGTAAGAAGAGATCACGTGACAGGTGCTGGGTGAAGAGGTTGGGTGAAGGTGCTGTGTCAGTGAAGGCAGAAAAGAGAGAAAATGCTTCAGAGACAGGGGACCCAGCTGACCCCTTCCCTAAACGAAATCATGTGACACTTCAGCCAGTGGGGTACCATTAGGACAGAATAAAGTCCTGTGGTCCCGTTAACATCCATCATTGACACTGGGCAGGCTTTGGATTCAGAATTTTCCCATCCATCAATCAACCCTACAGAGTGACAGGTTAGATTCTTAGCCAGTGATGAAATCCTTTTTCCATGTAACCTGCCCCAGACCCTTCACTCACCCTGAAGTATAGGTGGCAGACAGAGGGTGTCATAGCAAGGGACCCCTTCCCAGGGCCAAGCCCACTGGACTCTGGCCTGGGACTCTCCCAGCTCCCACCCCCAGCATTTCAAATGGATAAGAGGGGCTGGAGGCTGCTGGCATGATAACAGCCCTTGTCTCCTACACTGGCGTTCTCCAGGGGACTATTAGGCAGTTTCCTCTCCTGGTTAGTGTGGGAGCCTCAGAGCTCGTGGTGGCATTTCAGGCATTCGCCATCCAGTATCTGCAGGGTCCCAGTTTTTCTGCTATGCAAATGGTCATCTATGCCAAAGCCTGACCTGGAACTGACCTATGGGTTTGTCTCTACTCCTGCCATCCCTTTTCCCTTTGGGGACCTCAAAGTTACCACAGAGATACTCTGTAGTAACTGACTGTAACTGAGGCAGAGCCAGGCTAAGAATTCAGCAATTCTTGGAGTCCCCAGCCTGCCACCCCTGGGTCAGGCACCTCCACCTCCTCCCTCCTCTATCTACCATCCCTCCCCACCACCCATCCCCATCTGCAGGACCCCAGAATGCAAGAATGAGTTGTCTGGGCCATGCCCTTCTGTGATCCCGCCCATCTCCCTTTCCTTCAGGGGGAAGCAGGACTAGATGGAGGAAAAGGAGAAAAGGGCGTCCAGGGAGAAAAAGGAGACCGAGGTCCTCTGGGATTACCCGTAAGTATCGTGCACCCAGCAAACTGGTGCGAGGAGCCTGGCCGGGTGGTCCTGACGAGGTGCTGGGCAGGGCCCTGGGAGAAGGCCACTGGAAAACTCGAGGTTCTAAAGTTCTGAGCATTCCAGAGCTCCGTGGGGTTTTGCTTTCCCTCCCGGGCGAGACCGTAGGCTCTAACTCTCTTACCGAGGGCCTCCTCTGGGCTGGACCTGGCCTAGGTTCTGGAGGAATGTGAATCTGAATACGACAAAGCCCCCCACCCCAAGGAGGACCCAGCTGGGAGCCAGAAGGGGCCAGAGGACAGCCTTAGGCCCTACTTGTGCTTGTTTGAGGCAATAAAAATCTGCCCTTAATGGGGCCAAGCTTAGAGGACTTGGGAGCATTGGGACAATAGAGTATTCATGTCTCTCCTACTTTCCCAGGCAGACCCCAAGAGAGCCCCTGCTCTCTGCTCTTAAGCACTGGCCACAGCAGAAAAGCTTGCAAAAAGTCAGATCCTCTGGTCCCAGCAGGCTAAGGCCATCCACATCTTGGTTCCCTGAGATCTCTGATCTCAGCTAAAGGCTCCAGGTCAGGGCAGGGGCTGCTCAGAAGGCATCTGCATCTCCGGATGTCGGGCCTGGACTGGGCGAATTCCTTTGCCCCAAGCTCCAGTGACTGATGGTCTCATCACTGCCTCACCTGTCTCCAGGTGAGCGCGTCCCACCATCCATCCCGGAGCCCTGGGCTCCATCCTCTTTCACACCCCAGTGAGGCTGGCACTCTTTTCTTGTTTGTTTTTCAAGATCTGGAAGGGACTTTAGGATTCCCTATAATCATTTTATTGGTGGGTCCAGAGAAAAAAGCGAGTCACTTGAGGTCACATGTGAAGTCGATGGCCTGGCTACACCAGAGGCTGCTCCTTCATTGAGGCCACAGCCTTGCAAAGGGCTCTTTCCAGCCACTAAGGCTTCCTCTGTGCTGGGCACAAGGCCAGTTCCCACCCCCAGGAAGCTGTAAAAAGCAGAGGAATGATGGGAAGCCCAGATGCCCCAGCTTGGCAGGGTTTGAAGGTCTGGTTAATGTAATCACAGCAACCAAACAGCAAGAACAAAAGGTATGATTACACCTCATTAGTGCATCAAATGTGGGAATATTTAAGGAGCTGATTCGCTTGACAGGCTACAGTAAACTGATGACTTTAGCAGACACTTTCCCATGTCTTAAGCTGTGTCCAAAATGACTAAGTACTTTTTACTATTAAAGTGCCTTCCTGCCCACCCCCACTCAACCACAAACCTCTCCTTGTTCACCTTCATGGCTCCAATAACCCTAGTGAACATTGGGGAATTCAGTCAGGGGTTGAAATGAAGACCATACAGGTAATATAAACAAAGCAAGCGCCAGACGAAAGAAAAAGTACCCAGTCTATCTTTAATTTTTCAACTTTTGATAGAGACATGGGTACAGAGAAGTGCTTTGGCTAGCTTAAGAAAACAACAGAGCAAGCAGTGTTCATAAAGGGCAACTAACGTGGACGTCAGAGGGACAATAAGGAGTGGTGGGGACTGTGGTAACAGCCCTACTCAGTTCAGCTGACTGTTGCTTTGGGGGAATGAGGGTCCGGTATTTCTGCATATTCTAATTTTTCTAAGGAAGCTACACATCTGGCATTTGATGGGATATCTCCTCATTTTCTAATATTAAATCAAAATTATCTGCAATACTGCAACCCATACAAAATATGTCAGTGGCCCACGTATGGCCCCAAAAACTCCAGTTCATGCCCTCTGCGCCAGACCTCTCAAGATAACTCAGTATTAACGCTGCATAGACAAAGTATATGGATGTTTAGCTAAAGTTCTCTTTTTAGGCTTCCCCTCAGTGTTTTACTTCCTATAGCAGCAGCCTGTGTTTCCAGGCACATCCTATTGCGTTCCTCTTATTTACCCTGCAGAAGTGGTTCTCAGTGCTGGCTGCACATTGGAATCCCCTGGAGCTTTTCAAGTATGCTGTATTCTGTTTGAATTGGGCTGGGGTAGGGCCCAGGCATCTGTATTATTTAACATCACCCCGGGAGATTCTGGCATTGTAGCTGGGTTTGAGAACCACAACTCTCTAGGCCATAAGCAAGATTGGTCCCAGAATTATGTGGTCCTAAGACTCAGAAGCGAGGCCCTGTAGGATCCTGCTACCCAACACCCTTCCCCCAGGAGGAAGCAGCTCCCTGCCCTCCCTTACCTGGCGGTATTCCCCCACCTTTAAAATCCTGAGGCCTAGGCTCGTTTCTGAGGCTCAGTTGGAAGCAGATTTCAAGAACTCAGTCCTTACTGGCCTAGGGTGTCCCAGTTGCTCTCTCCCTGCTTTGTCTTATTGGCATCATCAGAGAATTGTAGCCCTGTTCTCCTAGGTGGGTTGTAGGGGCAGCGTTGGAACAAGAGCTCTAATTCCCACTGTATATATCACTGGATGCTGCATAGTGAGCGGGTCTTAATAGCATCCCCCCTGCCAGACAGTTTATTCCAAGGGATACATGGCCTTAGACCTCTGTCCCGGTCAGCTGCCCCTAAAGGCTTTTTCTATAAAAGAGGCCTTGTCTGGGATAATATGAATGGATTGAGTGCGTTAAGCTTTGCAAACTGTCAAATGCCAGAGGAATGTCAGGCATCATTAGTATTATCACTCAAGGCCCCAACTCCTCCCACCTAGCTGAAGTTGAAGTAGGCCAGCTTCTACCCAGATCTCAAAGCTGGATGCTGTAATTCAATGCTGAGCCTCCTGGGGTCCCCCAGTGCGGCCTCGCCTCAACAGGTATGCAAAAAAGGCTGGGAAGACCACCCTCAACTGGGCCCCACCTGCCATGTAGGCGTGTCTTCCCCAAGTTAAGACTGGTCCCGGGAAGGATGCACTAGCTCTGGTTCCAGACACCTCTCCATGAATTTACTTTCTATATCTCTTTCCCTGGAACACTGCAATCCCTTGGAAGAGAGGTTTCTGAGAGAGGAGGAAAGGAGAGAGGGGAGCAGGGGGCACGGAGGATCGGAACGGCCACCTGCACTGATCTCCACCCAGCTTGCTCAGCAGTTGGCCACACTGCACTCAGTGTCTCCATGTTTTTGTTGGTTTTCATGTGAATACATTACCTGTCCTCCCAAGCTTATTTCTCCCATGTTTGTTTAATTACCAGCATTTATGTCTGTCCAGAGTCACTGCTTCACTCACCTCTTCCCTCCCTGGTCCCTTTTTCTCCCTCCCATTCCTCCCTTCCCCTTCTTTTGGTCAAACTGTTCCCTTTGTCCAGGGAGCTTCAGGTTTGGACGGCAGGCCTGGGCCACCGGTGAGTGTCACTTCTCCATTACCCCTCAACCCACCCCACCCCTGGCCTGTAATCCCTTTCGTCTGTCCTGCTGTGGCCTCATTTTTTCAGTGAGTCATGCCTCATCCCACCACCAACACCAGAAAGTGCCATCTGTGCTCAGTTCGGAAGTGCTTATTTAGGCCTCTTGACCAAAGACAGCTGGCCTTCATCTAAATTTCCCTGTCCGTAGAATGCACCCAGGGTCCTCAGATCTGAATTTCCAGAACACTGGCTGTGGGGTGAGGGGCTGCTCCAGCAGCGAAGACTCTGTTCCTAAAGGAGTGCTGACTTCAGCCTGGGACCCCAGCCCTAGGGGTCTGGGCCGTGACTCATCCCCACCAAACTCAAGCGTCTGTATGTGCCCGTCATGCTGTGTTGTCTTCACGCTGTGAGCTCTGTCCATCTCCTGTCTGCCCACAAGGGCTTTCTCGTCCTGTGCAACCACCAGTCTGCTGTGTATGTGGGTGGGGGCTGCACTGATGGGTGAGGGCAGGCGTAGCACTTAGGAGCGCACGGGCGAGTCCCAGCTCAGTGTTCTGATGGCACGTCACAACCACACCTTTCACCTCCTGTGGCGCCACAGCTGCCCCCCACCACAGTCCCTGTCTTTCCATCCTCCTTGCACCTGGCACACCTTTCCCAGGTGGCCAGCCGGGGCTAGGGGCATTATCTGTGGCTGGAATCAGAGAAACCATGACTTTCCTCTCAACTACTTGTTTCATTCATATTGGACAGAGGGGAGCGGTGCACATTCATATATTCTGTCCCCTTTGGGCCTGAAGGGTTTTGTTCTTATAAAATCAGTAACACAACCTTAAAGGAAAATGTTTATAGGAAGAGTGATCCTACCCTGCCAGGACATTTACTGGACACTTCCTAGGTGTCAGGCCCAGCACCAAATGTGTGACATGGACTCATCCATTCTAACCTGGCCGCAACCTAGGAAGCAGACACTCACGCTATTACTCCCATTTTACAGGTGGGAAAACTGATCCTTAGAGAAGCCAGGAAACTTCTCCAATATCACAGTTATAGGCCTTTGAGGCAGGACTTGAAGCTGGCCAGTGACTCCAGAGTGCTATTCTGACACTCTGTCGCAGATGCCCACAGCTTTCCTTCTTCCCTCGGAGGGGCCACCGAGAACATCTTATCCTCTTCTTTATTTTCATGTAAAGTAAATCAGCCTTTCCCCACCTTGCTCCTGCCCTGCCTATCACAGCTACACTCGGAGCACCGCCGGGAACCGCCCGCAGGCCCAGGCCCAGTCCTCATGTCCTGAGCAAGAAATATAATCACCGAGGCAGAGCAATAGGAAGCTTGGAAATACAGACTTCGTCTAGCCGGGCCGTAAATTAGGAACCTGGAGAAGACGTTTAATTATGCCTTAGCAAGCCCTGCTGTGTCTCTAATCAACACAGCTCTGGTGCTCCAGCTGCCCCCCTGGGCTGCAGCCCCGAGTCAGGAGTGCTTAGGACACACCTCCCTGCCGGGCCAGTGTCAGCAGACATCCGAAGCATACTAATCCACTCTCCAATCCAGCCTGTTCCCTAGGGCCTGGGATGGGGACGGAAGGCCTGGCCGGAGGCTGAAGGCCAGGGCCAGGGCCCACGGTGGGGGCGGGTGGAGTGGGCGGTGGCTGAATGACCCTCCCACGCCTGCCTCTGTGTGTGCGTCTGCATCGGTCTCTGTGGCATGAAGACCCTCCCGCTGCATGTGGAGCTGCGTCAGCAAAGGGGTGCCAGCCCCCGGCCTCCCCACCCCTGGGATGGCGTCAACTCCCTCCCGAGCGCTTCTGGGAGCAAACCGTTCTGCCGTTTTCAGCCTTGGCAAGCTTGGTTGTGAAACCAAAGGGGTACCTTCCTCAGATCTGGCTCTGAGGCAGGGGGGAGGCGCTCTCTCCCCGAGGCCCCCAAACCCAAACAGGAACGCGGCCCAGTCCAATGGCCGCCCTGAACAAGCCTGGCCTCGCCAACCCTGAAAACTGGGCAAAACTGGGCCTCTGGACCTTGCTCATCTCCAGGTGTCGCGCGGGGCTCCCGGGGCTCCCCTCGGCGTCAGGACCTTCACCTCTGCGCTCTTTCACCTCCCCAGGGTACTCCAGGACCAATTGGAGTTCCAGGCCCAGCGGGACCAAAGGGAGAGAGGGTGAGTGCTCAGCGAGCCGGGAGCCTGGACCACCAGGACAAGGGGCCCTGCTGCCCCTCTCAGCCTCGGGTCCTCAGCCCCTGCGCCTGCAGCCCACAGGGCCACCGCGTCAGCCCAGCCATCTCGGCCCCCATCCGTTCCTCCTCGACCCGGCAAGCACCTCATCCATGTCTTCTCTTGATGATCCTCCCAGCCCATGGCGGGGCAGGCAGGCCTGAGGTGCTCATTTTGTAGCTACAAGTGGACCGAGACTTGGAGAGCTTCCTTCACTCAGCTTCCGGTCACCTGGCATCGGTCCCAGGCGCCACGCAAGGCCCCAGGCCCTGCTGTCACCGGACACGCCTCAATTCTGCAGTGATTTAGGGATACGGCATGAAACAGAGTGCCAGGTGGTGGTAGAAAACCTGGGAGACATCAAGAAGCCAGGAGACCTGGGCCTCAGGCCGGCTTCCGTGGGTCACGTCTCCCGCAGCCCGGGCGGCGGGCGGAGGCAGGAGAGTTCCGGGCATCAGCTCCTCCCAGCCAGGCCCGGTTTCCGCACCGCGGGGCCCGGGGTCGCTGGGGGGCCAGCTCGGGCGCTGGACCTCTGAGTGGCCGTCTGCTGGGCTCTCCGCCTGCGGGAGCAGCTCTCCCTCTTGCCGTCTGCCGCCGGGGGCTGTGTCGCTGTGCTCTCGGATCCCACAGCTGGCGGAGGGGAGGGAGGAGAGGGTGGGGAGCTTCTGGAGAGACGCGTGGGCTTCCCTGAGATCACCAGCCACTTGGGGAACCAAGGTGGCTGCTCCGAGGGGTGACACAGCTTCAAAGAGAAATCAGAGCTCTCTTCCTCTCCCCGTTCTCCCCCGTCTCCCTTGCCCGTTTCCTGCTCCGTGTTCTCCTCCCCTGCTTCTGCCGCTGGCCAGCTAGCACCCCCGCTAGACACTGTCCAGTCCTTCCTAAGGGCCTTGGGGGGCCAGGCTCCGTGGAGGGAGGGTGAGAGAGGCTTCCCAGCCCCCTCCTCGGGGCAGAGTCCTCAGCAGTCACCCCACCGTCACCCCGCCCTTGCTTCCTTGTGGCGGGGCGGGGGGGTGGGGGGGGTCTCTTTGAAGAGACTGGAAAGGTTTCCCAAGTTTTGTACAGAAAACAGAAAATGGCTGACGGGAGGTTGTCACCATGTCAGAGAAGGCTTATGTGTTCTTTCTCCGGTTTCAGGGCAGCAAAGGCGACCCTGGGATGACAGGACCAACGGGAGCAGCTGGGCTTCCTGTAAGTCTCGTGGGATCAGAGGTTGCTCTCCACCTGCCCTGGTCCCCCACAGAAGCACTGTCAAAACAGAATACCCAGAGCCTGGGGCAAAAAATCCAGGGCCAAGCGACAGCTCTCAGTTCTGTGGCAGTGGAAGCAGCCAACAGCCACTAGCCCACGCTCTAGAACGTCCCCGCCGGGCACCGCTAGAGGCGAACCCTGGAGCACACGGCCCCGTTAGGGAGCCACGTCTTCAGCCGTGTGCACCGTCTGACTGGCTGTAGCAAACACAGATGAGCACCTTCCGCGGCAGGGCTCTGTGCTCAAGGCAGCGGGGGTCTCACAGGTGACTGTGCCACGGCCCCTACCCTCGAGAAGGGGCCGAACCAGGTCCAGATCACCATCAGGCAAGGGGACGTCTCCTGAGATGGGCAGCTTCCCACGGGACTGGCTTTCCACTTGCAGCCGACGTCTCCTTGCTGGCTTATAGAAGTCGGCTGCCTACGAGAGCCAGGACTTTGGTTTCCCACCCGCTTGAAGGTCATACACTTGCTCGTGGGTTCCATGCTCGGCTATGCTTTGGCTAAGTAGGCACCTCCGGCCAGTCTGTGCCTTGTGCCCACTCCCCAGCTACAGACAAGGGGAGCAGCTGGCACCTTGAAAAGAGGGGCTCAGGAGCTTTGGAGTCATGTTTCTAGCAAGAGGCTGGTGGGAGAGCCATGCGAACACCTGCCCTTCCAGGAGAGGTCTCTGCGCCCAGACCGTGTCCTCAGCATGAACCATCTAGAAGAACTCGGCCGCAGGCCAGGGCATTGGTGCAGAGTGAGAAAACCAGAACTGTGTTTGACTTGACCCATAACTCGTTATCTGTCTCTAGGTCAAGTTCCTTGAGCAGTTTTCTCCTTTGTCCCCCTTCCGTAAAATGGGGATAATTAAGCCTGTCTCCGATGAATTAGGCACCGGTAAAGAGCTTTATGAGCCTGGAAGGAAGGACTGTACGGCCATCCTGTGCTTTCTCATTAACGTGTCTTCGTTTCTCTGATTTATTGCAGGGTTTACACGGACCACCCGGGGACAAAGGAAACCGGGTGAGTCTGAGTCCTCGTACTTTGGCTCTGTTTACTAATGTCATCATGGTGAGGTGGAATGACCAACTGGGGATTCCTGACCCAACATGGAAATACAGTTTTTCTTGATAAATCATCCTAAATTCAAAGGCTTTATAGTGAGGGGCTTCATCCATAGCATACAGGGAGCCCGGAACCTAATCTTGAAATTGAAGCATGTATTTTTCCGCGTGGAAAAGGGAGGCTGAATCCCAGGGCAGCCATCAGATTAGCATTGCCATCCAGTAACAGGAGTCACGTGCCCGGCTCTCTCTAGGTTGCCCTGATAATGGGCCCCTAAATGATACTTTTATATCCATCGTTGCTGAGTCCTAGTCTTCTGACACTTAGTTTTACCAGGCATCCCAGGCCACTGGTGAGAGAGAAAATAAATCCCAGTTCCAAGAACAAGCAGACAGCTGTTGTACACAGCCAATCCTTTAAAAAACTGTCCCAGCCATTATTTCTCTTGGGAAGAATCGGCAGGACTATGAAACAAATCGTGCCTTTCGAGGCCCCCAGCTGTCCCTTTGGTTTCTGCCATGTTCACCAGGACGCAGTTACTGAGTGTCCACAGCACCCACAGCCACCTGATGGCACATGACACGTGGCACATTTGTGCCCAGGAGAGATCATCTCACTCCATCTGACCGAGGGATGACTTTCGGGTTCCTTTCTAGAACGTCTCATTGGCTGCCTCATCACAGGGGTTCTCAGTGGGATGCACGTCCCCTAGAAGCCCAAGAGCATCTTTTAGTGGGAATAATACGCAAGGATCTTAGAGGTAAAAGAGGAGTGGGACGAACCGATGGAGAAATGAGGCCCTGAACTATGATAATATGTCCTGAGTTCCCAGGAGTGTTAGAGACAGAGCAGGTGGCTTCCAGAACCCAGGCCTTCCACTGACCTTTGAATACCGATAGCCGTGTTTATGGCTAGAATATGCCGGAATCTGTACGTTTATATCTGGCATCAATGCAGGTCTCTTCCATTTAAGATCGATTTATTGAACGCTTCCATATTCCTAAATTTTCCTTTCTGGCAGCTGGTCAAAAGCAATCAATTTGTCCCATATATTCTATGAACAAGAAGGAAGGGGCAGAGCGACCTCTCCCAGACCATCCATGGGGAGCCCAAGTCTAGAAACCCCTGGAATAAACAGACCTACTTCCAGAAATGGGCCAGCCTGTTCAGGCAGGCTGCGAAGCCCACCTTCGTTACTGTGGCATCCAAGAATTTAGGCCACTAAAATAATTGATCATTGCACCTCTCAGTTGACATACTAACCTCCTTTCTAATTTATGTCTGAAGTGTTCCGGTGTTTTTTGTTAATTCGACTAACACTTGTTAAACCTATCTCTTATGACTTTTTCAGTTGGCTTGAGGCACTGGGCATTTGAAGGCTGCAAAGCTAGTCCTCCCAGTGGTGGTGGCAGGCAGGTGGACAAGGGGCGGGAGGCTGGTGGCTCTGATGCTCAAGGAACCAAGGTCATTGAATGAGCCGCTGAGTCCCCATGATCCAGTGGGGAAATATTTCTTCTCCACTTGCCGTGTCCAAGGTTTTATACACTTCCCCCCAGCCCCACATATAAATCAGCAATATGTCACTTAGTAAAAGTCAAGTCCAGAAAACAGGCAAGGTACCTGAACCTTCCTCTGAGTGCACCATAAAGTACCAGTTGACTTCTTCTGAAGAGCAGGTTTCCAAATCAAGGACCAGCTTATTCTTCCGTCCAAGACATCTGACTCTCTGGATGCCAGAACGTCCTAGAAGAGTCCCACCTACATCTCGCCTCCTCTTCCAGACCTCTTTATACCACCAGCCCTAACAGGACTTCTGAGGGGAGAGATGAGGGCTTGGTAATAAAAGCCTCCAAAATGAAGAAAGGTCCAGGCAGAGTCAGCGCTGTGCCCTGACCAGTGTTTTCTGCTGCCTGGAAGCTCAGAAAGCTGACACTTTTGTCAAAGTAAAAGGCCAGGAGTGCTTAGATGACATTCTGGTTGGAAGCTTCACTGTTTCTTGTGGAGGTGAAGCTGGAGATGTTCAAAACCCCCGTGCCCACCGATGTGGAAGGGGGCTCCCAAACTTTGCCCCATCACACCCAGGGTCCCCGTCAGAGAGGCTCGGGCGGGTGCCCCAGCGTCTGTTATCCTATCTCACAGCCTTAAAGCCATGCTTCTCCAAGTCCCACCAGAGGATGGTCTTGGAGTCTCCTTTCTGCTCATGGAAGGAGGACGGTCCTTGTAATGGTGGCCAAGGCCCAGAGCCCAAGATAGGCAGTTTTCCAAGGGGACACACATGCCAGGGGAAAGATTCTGTCCTTGTCACTAGGGGCATTCTCCTGTCCCTTAACAGCTCTGTGAATGTGGCCCAGGAGTCACTTTTAGGATGAAACAGTCCATCAGAGGATAAAGGGTGGTGTGAATTTGGCAATTTGGGTACCAGGAAAATTGGGTGTAACCGTGGAGCTGCCTGCAAGCCAGCCAACTGAAAGGTCCGAGAGCGTGCGGTGAGGCTCCTGCCACTCTGCGAGAGGTGCCATCTGGGTGTGTGTGGGGGTGTGTGTGTGTGTACACATGTGTGTGAGTGTGGGAGAGTGCACGTGTGTGCCTGGGTGTACATGTGTGCGTGCATGTGTGTGCACACTTGTGTGTGTGCGTGTCTTGCTTCCCCAGGCCCCCTTACCTCCTAGCTGTCCCTCCTCTGCTCTCTCTATCGGCCTGGGCCTGCTTCTTCTTTCCTTTACTCCTTCACTATTTCTCCCTCTAGATATGTTCACCCCATTATAATAATCCCATAGCCTGCATCCTTTCCCTTCCACTCCCCCAACTTCAATTTATTTCCTCTAAACGCAGTTTTGTACATTTGTTTATTTTTTTAAGAAACCCCTGCTGCTTGACTCTCTTTGCCCCTCTCCCGTACCAGCTAGAATCCCCTCTGCACCAGGGCCCTTTTCGTGTCCTCTTCGGGAGAGGGGAGCAGGGAGGATGGAGGTGAGGTTACTACTCTACCGTCTTCAAGGGGCACCCAGTGAAGGCTATTTCCTGTGCCCTTAGAACATGACGGGCCAGAGTGCAAGTTTCCCATCCTGAAGGGACCACCGCTGACCCTCTGTTACCCACAGGCACATCATCACCGTCCCCCACTCCCCGGGAGCTTCTCTCACCCTCTGAATTTAGGGAACTGTGCTCACTTTTGCACTGGCCTGACCCAAAGAGAATAAGGGGCCACATTCCTGAGACAGTTTCCCATGGGGCTTCCCCCTCCAAACAGCTAGTGGTTTTGCTTGTCCACTGTCTGCAGATTAATCGTGCCATGACTTCCTCATTGGTGGGCGTATCTTAGAGCCAGTGAGATGACCCCTAAGATGCATATACACGTTTCCTCTTGAACACATCTCATTTTCTAAGTAAGCATCTGCATTTTAGAAAACTCACTTAGAAAGATGTGTTGGCAATTGCAGGCAACCTCTGGAATCAAGAAATGTGGGTAATTTCCAAAGACCTGGAGAAATGTCAGAGGTATCCTTATCCATTGCCTCCCTCTAAGGAACCCTGCAGCCTTCCACTGCGGGAACACGGTAGACACGAGACCGTGCCGCTGGCAGCAGCCTTGGCTCCTATACTGGCTGACAAGAAGTAGCGATCGTTACTGCTATCTTTATGAAGCCACTGTCATTTACTGAGCACCTACTGTATTAGTGCACATTTAGTATTAAGCACTAAATGTGCACAAAGACCTCGCAACAAAGTGTTTTTTTTTTTAACATCTTTATTGGAGTATAACTGCTTTAAAATGGTGTGTTAGTTTCTGCTGTATAACAAAGTGAATCAGCTATACATATCGCAACAAAGTTTTGAGGGAGGTGTTATTATCCCCATTTTACAGATGAAGAAACTGAGGCTCAGAGAGGTTAAATAAGTTCCCAAAGTCACGTGGCTGATAAGAGGCAAATCCTATTCTGGCTCCAAGCGTTTGCTCTGACCACTTGGCAGCCCACCCCAAGGGACACTGTGGAAGCCCCCAAGCATTAGACAGCTGGCCTTCTGTAGAGGAGGAGAGTTCCCAGGAAGACTCTCCAAGGGCACACTTGACCCCTTTATAGAGAAACCCAACATATAAAAATCCAAACTCAAATTCATTACAAAGAATTTCCCATAGCCCCGCTTTCAATGGAGAGTGACCCTGACACATACAAAATAGGGTTCAGTTTAGAAAGACGATGTTTACTGAAGCTTTTCAGAAACAAATGAATTTCTTGAACCAACATACCCATATACAAATAGCTGGCTATGACTTCAGACCAGGATGGACCAGAGACACACATAAAACGGGAGGACCCAGCTGAGAACCAGGTGCCACCTATGAGCCCTGGACGCAGACATACACACATGCACTTGTACACACACGTGCGAGCACACACTAGTACACGCACACACTTGTGTACACATGCGCAAGCTCATACACACACGTGCACAACCATGTATGTGCACACGCCTACACGCCGCATTCACATCCACATGCAGACACACACCCCAGGGCTCTAAACAAAATCACCTTGCCTCCTCATAGAATATCAAAGGGACGAAAACCAGTTGGGACAAAAGCTGTCAGGCCAGACCCTTTCAAAAATGAACCCTCAAAGAGAAGGAAGTGGGTCCCCCTGTTCATTATAGATGCACTCTGGGCTCAGAATTAGCAAAACTGGCAACCAGTATCATCCATCTGCAATTTCCTCCCACCTCTGGCTCTCAGCCCTATTGCTCCCCACCCCCTCCACACCTGCCTTAGCCAAATTCTCAGGTTCTTCGAGGGGTGGGTTAAGGGACTGACCCCTAATCCTACTGGGGAGAATATCCTAATTGAGAGAATCTATTTTTCCCTCTTTCATTTTTTTTTTTTTTTCTGTCTCTAATGTTAACACATGAATTGATCCTAAAGTTTTGATGTTATTTTTTTTTCTTGGACTAAACCATTATTTACAGGGGGAGAGGGGGAAGAAAGGCTCTAGAGGGCCTAAGGGGGATAAGGGAGACCAAGGAGCGCCTGGATTAGATGCCCCCTGTCCATTGGTATGTTTCCATCTATCACTTGGTTGTTCTGGGTTTTTCCTTGAGGTTTGCAAGCTGGAAACAAAGAAGGCAAATAAAAAGATGAAAACCAAATGTCTCCACTGATGCTACCAAAACCAACCTGTTCATGTGACTGATGAAATTCTGCCTGCTGTTGGTGTTGCCCTAAAACCACAGCTGCAAGTAATTCCCGCTAAAGCCCTTTCCTTTGAAGATGCCGAACAATTGATGTGTGGAAACGGAGACACCACGAGGAAAGGGATTTGGGAGCAGGCCTCGGCTCTTAGCTCCAGGCTGGCTTTGGAAGCCAGTGTAGCAATTGTGAAACCCACCCCCCATTTGCCTTCTTCGTTTCACGGCCACCTCTGTGGCCAGCAGTTCAAGCTGTCTGAATCCCCACTTGGTCAGGATGCAGGACACCGGGGGGTTAGCGTTTCCTGAGGGCCATCTATGCCCCAAACTGGGCAGAATGAGGCCAGAAAGGGGCTTTTATACACAGCCTCCCATTGCTCACCAGCCATCCGGCTAAAACCTGTAAAGCTGCAGACCAAAATCTGTAGACAGAACCCCACGAAGCCTTCCCAAACCAGCCAACGAGGAATGATTCGTGGCACATATGCCGGGCTTCTCAAGTGTCCCTCAACCCATTTGAAGGTCCTGAAACTATGATGCGCTAAAGTTGAAGTTCACCTGTGTTTCCTCCAAGTGAGTCTAGATGGAGAGGGGGCTGGATGTACACGTTCCAAAGCTCAACTCTCCCAGGAGCCAGAGAGAGCACAAAAGCTGAACCGGGGAGACGGGAATCAACTGGGATCTGGGGTTTACTTGTAGATGCCTCGAGGGTCCTGCATCCTGGCCAGGGTAGCACTGGGCCTCTCCACGCCACAGTCGGAGCTGGCCAGCCTTGACCTAAATAATCATCGTGGTTGGTTTTGTGAACAGGGACACCGAGGTTTTAAAGGAGAGAAAGGGGAGCCGGGGTTACCAGGGCTGGACGGACTGGATGCCCCGTGCCCACTGGTATGGCATCACCCTCCCTTGCCTGCATGGCCAGTGTGGGCTTCCCCACGTGTGCGGTTTGTGCCTGCGTGCCTCTCCCGCTGCCCTGCACACTCCCGCTTGTCACTCTTCACTCTGTAGACACCAAGGGTCACCCTGCCTTAGCTGGTCCTCAGGGGGCTCCCGCCACGTTCCCCTCTTGCATGCAGAGTCTGCCGGGATGCTTTCTTGGCTTCTTCCTGCAGCTGTTTCAAAAGCCCATCACCTTAATGTGAGCGGCCCTCCCCACCCGATGCCAACCTTAGCTGCATCAGACCCTCCTTTCAGAACTGCTTCTAGACAAACCTGCCACCAGAAAGAAAGGCAGGGAAGTGGATTCTCAGGACAAGTTATTAGGATTGTGACTTCTCTTCCTTCACACACTGCAGTTAGTTGGAAAAGCGTTGGCAAAACTCAGGCTCAGTGAGATGCCTGAGTTGTCCCCATGTCCCTCTCCACTCCAGCATCGCACGATTTAGCAGAGGAAAGATGGGCACCTTATAAACACGGGGCAGAATGAGGAGTTCTAGAACCAAAGTAGAGGAGGGGGTACCCTGACCGTTCTTCCAGCATAGATCTGGGATCACTGCCCCGGTGACACCCCCAGAACAAGGGGATGGTCCAAAATTAGGATTCTAGATCCTGTAGGGTTCATCCTTTTTGCTTAAATCCCAGAAGACACTACAAGACCCTCCCTTAGTTTCCCTTTTTTTTTCATCTTTAGGTGGTTCACAACCGAAAGGTCTGGAAGAACCTGGAAAGGTTGAGAATGTAGTTAAGGAAGGGAAGGGAGAGACAGGGAGGGAGGGGAGACATTTAGGACCCACTCCCAAGCATGTCCCACCTAAGTGGTGGCAGTTCTGGTGCCGCTGGGCCCACTCCCTCTCCAAGCAGGGACACCCGAGGCTCCTACAGCAATCCTTTCAACATACTGCAGGGGAAGCAGAAGATGGCACTTCACTCCAAGGCAACTGGCTCGAAAACTTCCTGCTCTCCTAAATTTCTGGAGGAGGTTTGGAGCTCATGGATCTAGCTTCATACCAGTAATTGTCAGATGAGCATTCCCAGCCTCACATCCCCACCCCGGGGTCACACAGGAATTATCTTTGAACAGAAGAGAAAAAGTTATTTTTAAAAAAGATGCTGTGTGACCCTGACAGGTGACCACAGAGCCCCTTGAAGGGACTTTTTAGGACCACACAGGCAACACAAAGGACGGCAGAGCAAGCAGCGTCGCAAGCTTCCCATTCCCGCCGCACTCCCCACCTTCCCACGCCCCCGCCCCGCTCCCCACCTTCCCCCCCACCCCACCCCGAACCCCCAGCATGCAGCGCGCACCGCACGGGCGCCTTTCTCAGCCGTGGGATCTCCCGCGCCCTCCGCGGCACCTCCGTTAACCAGCAGCCAGGCGTCCGCTCTGCCGTGACCCTTCCCACGATCTGAACACTTGAGTTCTGCCGGCTGCAGCCCTGGCCTCCCTGCTTCTCACCCACACACCGTCACTCCCCTCTGCCTGCCCAGCCCTCCTCTGTCCCCCCTGCCACCATCCACGCGCCAATGGGAATGCCCCTGTGGTCCACGGAGGCTCCTCTCCCTTCCAGAGACCGTGTGAAGTGTCGCATTGTGGCGGGCTGGGGAAAGGGACAGAGGGCTTCATGGAACCCTGGGATGCACCACCTCGCCCTGCAGACCCTCCCCAACCCAAAAGGGACGATGAAAGTTATCTTGATTTGACCTTTAATGCAAACTGGCATTTTCTCCAGTAACATTTGTGTGTTACTTTCGCTGTGGAAGTGTACATGCCTTGCCTTTCTTGTTTCTCATTGTTGCTGTTCGCCGTCTCCTGCGCTGTGTTACTGTGGACGTGGGGCGGGGCAGGGGGGCTGTTGATCAGGAATTGTAGTACAAGGTAACTAGACTTCTGCGGCCCCCGTGCAGGGCCGGCTGTCTGCTGGATGCCAGGTGAGTGGCTTCGGCACCTGTCATGGGTGGATGAGTAGGCCCAGGGCACAGGGTGCTCCCGTTCCGGCTTCGCGGGGGCTGACCGCTTGCTGCGGTCCCCTGAAACCCCGTGTGCATCTCTTTCTCCGCCCTGGAGCCTGGAGTTCTAGAATCTGGGCTGCAATTCTAATAGACCCGGACTGAGAACCAGATCTTTGCCCTGGTTCAACCTCACCCCCCCGACCTGCCTCTCAGTGGTTTCTAGGTTCCCGCAGGGAGTGCCAGAGCAGCCAGGATAGCAGGGCCCAGGAGACTCGGGACGTCCTGAGGCGGCAGGAGCTCCGGAGGTGCACCGGCAAAGGGGACAAGCGGCACCCGGTGGATTCCCATGCCACCACTGCCTCTTCCCCCCAAGTCCCCAGCAATGGCTGTGCCAGGAGCCCTGCCTCCTTGCTGAAGGCACCTCAGGCCCACGTTGCAATGCCTGTGAAATCACCCCTCCTCCTCCTTACTGATCACCAGATGGGAATTGCCTAGATGTCCTCCCCCAGCTGCTAAGGAAGAGAGAAAAAAATCAGAGAATGGGAGAAGTGAGGGGCGGTCGTTTCATAGAGCCGCACCTTCCCCAGGTTTTACGGAGGAGGAAACTGAGGCCCCCAAGCGCTGAGTGATGCCCACGGGCACCCCGCACTCAGTACAGCCCGAGGGGAGACCAGCAGGCCTCTGGTCTGTCCTCTCCACAGCATTCAGGTCACCTCTGCTTGCTGAACCCACAGGCTAGGACAGCCCGTCTTGGCCTTGCACTGTAATTACATGTGAGCTTGGCCAGTGGGCAGACGGGCAGGCTTGCTTCCTGCCTCCTTTCGGCTCGGCCCTCGGGTAGAGAAAAGAAACAGACTATATCAGGGGGGCCGCACCCTGATCAGCTGCCGCAATGTTTGTGGCCCTTGTTCCCCCTGTCCTGCTGCTTGGTGGGCCATCCCGCAGAGTCTGAGCCGTCTGCCTTCCTTCCTCACTGCAGGGTGAAGACGGCTTGCCAGTCCAGGGCTGCTGGAATAAGGTAAGGTTTCCCAGGGTTCTAGTGTCTTGGAGCAGAGGTGTCCTTGGGCTCCTTTCTCTATGGTGGGATAAAGCATGCACGATTTCCATTCTGGGCCTTTCTGCAGATGAGGTAGCAAGACATGGGTCAAAAAAGGAACCATCCCACAGGCAGGGTGCCCATTAAACATCCCACTCACTGCACAAAATTGAGAACATTTAAAAATGATTTTTAAGACATCTGCAAACCCGAGTGTATGGAATTTCCATGTAGCCAGACAGATGACGTCTTTATGCTTTGTGTGGTTAAGTTATACAATACTTCTCCTGCAAGGAGTTCTAAACCATGTTTTAAAATTAGTTATTATTAGCTAGTCTCATAGTGTTCATAAGAGGCCATTTAAGCCCTTATCCAGATATAGGAAATCTAAGTTGTTTAAACTATAAAGTCACATAGATTCTATACCTCCTCCTAGAGATTGGCCAGCTCACCACTCTACCTTGCCCTTTGAACTTAAGCTGTCAGAGCTCCATGCTTCTGCACATGAGACCTGCAGCCCAACCTCTCTTGGGTTCCCAGAATTCCTACAAACAATGAGGTTTCATTTGTTCACACTTGCCCCTGCATTTGCCATCATTAAAGCCATCTGACAGCACTGGGCTGTGCCCTTACATGCAATCACCCCACTCCTCCAGGGCCTCCAAAGTGCAAGGCTCCCCGGCATGACCAGGGCCACTGGTTTGCTAATCCAGAAGCCCAGCCTGGTCCTGGCAAAGGTAGCAGCTGCCACGCAGTCCCGCCCACGGCCTCCCTCCACCTTGCCTCCCGCTCAGAGGCTTCTTGCCAGCCCTTTATCACTGAGGTCTCAAGGTGTGGGTTCATCCTCCTTAAAGGGCTCGAGTCCACTACCTGCCTGAGAGTGTGCACTTAGCTAATCCAGTCCTGCCCAGTGACAGCAGTCACACTTACAGTGAGATGAATACAATCCTCCGGCTAAGGGCCCACAATCTCATTAGTTCACGGGACTCAGTAAAAGCAATGAAACCACCCAGGTACCTAAAGCACCCCTAACCAGAGAAAGGGAAAGCTCAGCCCTCAAGGGAGATGCCTCCCCAAGAATCTGTCTCTCTCGCCGTGCCTCGCCCTCTCGGTGAGTTCCTGTAGACCTAGTTAGCTCCAAGAAGAAGGAAAGGGGTGTGTCCCCTAAGAAAAAAGATTTTCTTCTTCAAGGTTGCTGTGGATGGTTAGGAGATGGAAATGGTTGGGCTTAGCAGGGGAAGAACAGCCTACTCTCGAGAGCTACAATGTCTGGGAGAAGCAACTAGAGAGCCTGGTGTCTGTTGGTTCACACCATAAATTCATTTTGGAAGATGCAGTTAATTCAACAGCCAGGCCTCCGAAGGCAGCATCGGGAGAAAGTGCCCTCTAGTGGCCAGGACGGGGAATGACTGGAAAGAGAAAGTGGTTTTCCACCCTCAGGATGCTGAGAGTCAGCACCAGGGTCTTGGAACGAAGGGGGTTCCTGGCTCCCCCCGTTCCCCTACCCAAAGCTCCCATCCAACCCAGGACAAGACCCACCTCGTTTCCCACAAGGGAAATAAACACTCATAGACCAACTGACACTAACTCCATGTTGTTTTGTGTTTGTTTCTGTTTTGCAGTGATGCCTCTAACCTGGGATTGGCCTGTGTGTGTGTTTGTAAATAGAATATTTATTTTTATACAGTTTTCACTTTTTGAAAATGCCCGAAGTATGATGCATCTTACAGATTATTAAAAAAAAAGGAAAGCCTGCATATTTTGTACAGAAAATACCAACCTCTTCCCTTTTGTTTACAAGATGTTTTGTATACGTCTAAGACTCTAATACACTTTTCGTTAGTGAGTACAGCTGTACGTTTGCATGATATTTGTGCACACTTATTAAGTATTGAAGCTTAATAAATTATTGTGTTCCAGTGCCAAAGGGGGCCCAACCAGCACTCAGGTGCTGGCTAGTTTATGTGTGACTTCAGAGATACGTGGAGTTCCATGGTGTTTGCTAAGCTAGGTGTGTCTCAGCATATTTTAAACTCTTATGGATTTTCATTATTAAAAAAAATAAACATGGCAATTCTTGATCCTGATTCATCACTAACTTAAATACATTCTTTTCTTGTGAAATCAGGAAGTCCCAGAAGCTGGGGTCCTCAGAAGTTTAATGGTTTGAACCATTAAGTCCAACAGAGGGAGGGCCGGGACTATATTAAGCAAAGTCTATTATAATGTACCCCAAGTTCATTACAGTGCCACAGGAGTGTGTAAAGTTCAGTTGTGCTGAAACCCTCGAAGCCCCCAGGGTTACAAAGGGCTACTTGCTACTGCTTTTGTGTTTTGGTGGTTTTTTGGTTTGTTTTTCTTTCTTTTGAGCTGCAATCACTAGTAGCAGCTATTGCTGATGATGGTCATTCATTTGCTATAGATTTGCAAGGTCTACTCACAACTAGCAGTTGAAAAGTTTGCCTCACGGCCATTCTGCTCCAAGAAAGAACGCTCAGAAAACAGGAATCTAGGCAAGATATTGGCAATCTGAAGCTGTTTTTATTTTTTAAGAAGTAGAGTTTTACAGTTTTCTGTACTGTTCTTAGTATGGTGCTTATAAAGGTCTTGCTGCTTATAAATAAAATAAACCTATTTTAAAGACTAGGTAAGTATTACCTGTGGGGCAGCACACAGGTTTACTGTTAGGTGTTACAACATAATTGGTGCTTCTAGAGGGCTTGCAAATAACGAAGTACTTGGGTAATTTAAACCCCCCCCCCATTTTGTTTGCACTTTAATTTGTCTTTATATGTATATCCTTTCATCATAGACAGTACAAAGTCACACTGAAACGGAGACCCTGTCCACGCATAGTAACACAAACTTTAAATTAATGAGCTTCACATTCGTGGGACCCCTGCCACATTGTGGGGTGAGGGCGCACTCACAGACTCCTGTCTTCATGGGACCACCACATGCTGCCCAGACCCCAGGGACCTTACCAGCATGCTTACCAAATATCCACTCAGATATTTTGGAAATCAGACACCTTCCTCCCCTGAGTCTTGGCTTCCTTGTTTGAAAAGTGAAGCAGTTGAATTAGAGCTGCTATCTCTGGTCATCTGTCTCCTCCACTGGTGGCAGAAGCGTGAGGGACCCAGGCCCCAGCCACCAGCTGGTACACGTTGCTCTTCCTACTGAGGGAGCATTCCAGGATGCCGCACTCCCCCGATAATCCTGAGCCCAGGGATGTTCCTCGTCCCGAGCCTGCTCCCCAGAAGCTCCACCAGGCACAGTGAGGGCAAGCCTGGCCCTTTCAGGGGATAAGACAATATTTTAATTTTCATTTCTTTTAAACTCAAAAGAAAAAAATGAATGTATAATCATGAATCCAGCCAGGGTTATATTTATCTTTCTACCAGAGTAGTCATAAAATATAATTTTTTTGTATTTTTCTGGAGGAAGGAGTCCACACAGGCAAAAGTGCCCAGAGCCCCTGAAAGTCGTAGCACAGCTCTGCCCAGCCTCTGCTCCTGGAGATGTGCTCTTGCCCTGGCTCCACTGACTTATGCCTCCTGCAATGTCTCCCTCCGCACCGTTTTCTTTTGCTTCCTCACCTCCACCCGCTCATCTGAGGTCCTGAGAAATCAGAATGTAGCCTGGTTTTCCTAGACCCACTGCCTCATTCCCTTTCAGGGTCTCACTGGAGCAATCAGAACCCACTGATGATCTCAAAATAGAGTCAAACATAAACTGGAAAGATCCAGAAACTGAGATTCTGTGTTAGCTGAAGACCCTAAATAACTCTGAGCAAACCAAAACCTTACTCTGTTTCCATCCTGGTGTTATTATTCGTTTATTCATTACACCTCAGCTAATAAATACCACAAAGGATTCAAAGTCACTTACAAGAATACAGATAATAAAATAGAAATATGTGTAAAGAAAAGTTTAAACATCAGAGTCAAGGAAAAATAAATCGGAGGCAGTGGCAGGCGAGCCCGGGATAGGCGGGGAAGAACCTCACACATTTCACCCCCAGGGGCCTGGTGGGCAGAGAAAAAAAACAATCAGCCTGGTTTCAGCGTCCACACTGCCCTCCCCTGGGGGGCAGTTCACTGAGGCTGGACCCCACGTACACACATTGTCTTCCCCCAGAGTTTGGTGCCTTGTGTATCCTCAACCCGGACATCCTCCCCATCACAGGGCTGCGAGCTGCACACCCCCAAACCCCAGGCTCCTGACTTCAGGGAGCCCCAGGCCTCACTACTTAGACCTTAACCCAACTCAACTCATGTCAGATGGGTTAGAAGCAGGGAGACAAATGGTCAAGAAGTAGGGAGGCTCGGCACTCATGCTGGCAGACAGGAGAACAGGAAGAGGCAGGTGCTAGAGGGACGGTGCGGGGAAGGGGCGGGTGCCTTGCAGGAGGGATGGACCAGGGCTGGCCGCACAAGGGGCTGGTGGCAGAGAGGGCTTGGGGAGGTTAAAATGCTCACTCTGCTTCTGGGGACTTGCAGCCCCCCTTGTTGAGAGCTGCTCGCTCAAGGAGTGAGTGAGGCACCAAGCCCTGCCCGGGGGGCAGATCACGGCCCTGTTGGTGATTGTTCTCTGGGACCTGCAGGCAGCTGGTCTGGAGAACCACCTTCTCTGGTTCGCTCCCCTCCCTGTGCTCTGGCACCAAACGCACCTTGTAGCCAGCCCTGTCTGCTTGGAGACTTACAAACACCCAGCTGGACAAAAGACTGAGCCAGTGCCCTCGTGGGTGACAGTGCAACAGAGTCCGCTAGGCCCAAATAAGGACTCTCATCAAGGTCAGCCACTTGTGCCTGCGCAGTCATGAGGCCAAAGGAAGCCCCACCTCGCTCAGGAGGTGACGGCCCTTCCACACACCCCGCTGCCCCATCGCAGCCTCCCCCAGTGCTTCCTTCCTGCCTGGCCTCCCTTCCCGGGGCCGCTTCACCTGGCGGAATGCAATACCACAGACGTGGGGAGGGTCAGGGTCCGCCCGTGAAGGGGGAGGGCACTGGCTAGGAGTCGGGAGCCTCAGCTCCCAGCCCTTTCTCCCTGGCTAACTATCTGGCCTGCGGCAACGCACTCCAAGTCTCAGCTTCCCCAGGTGTCAGTGACAGGTGACCTCTGACATCCTGAAACCCCCTGATTCCACTGACCATTCGGCTCCTGGGAGGACTGGGATGCTGGAGCATTCCATGCCCCTCCACCTAGAGTCATTTTTGGCTGTGACAGTATCGTGCATGGAGCTGGCCTTGCAAATCTGCGTGCCGCATGCGTGTGCTTCGTAATCCTGAGTGACAAGACTCCTGGACTTGCCCTGGGGAGTGGGTGAGCCGGGTCAGCTTTCCTGGGGCAGCCGTGGCTGCAGAGGTGGTCTCTCACAGAGGAGTCCACGCTGCTGCATTCGTCAGAGAGTCAGCAGTACAGCTTTAACCACCCGGCATGCAGCTGGAGCCCCAAAGCCCTACGAATGTACAGGGACACTGCTGCCTTCCTCACACCAGGCTCTCGGCTCCCCTCCCGGGGCTCCACACACACACCCACAGCCTGGCCTCGCCCCCTACCCGGCACCTGGACACACTCTCAGGCAACTCGAGATGTCAAGCACCTAAGACTCCATCCACACCACCAAAAGGAGGGCAGGCCACTGATGAGTGACCCGGAAAAGAGGAGGAAATCCACACGGAGACGGAGGGCAGAGAAGGAAGGGAGGGACAGGGAGGAAAGGCAGCTCATTTCTCAGGAGGGGAACTTTCAAGGGTGAAGTTTCCTCGCAGCGGTGGAGGACGGGGAGGAGGGCGCAGGGAAGGGAGCTGGATTTTCGGCCAAGGCAGAATTCTACATGCAGTGACCCTCCAGTTCCTAGACCAGCCCTGCTTCCGAGGGGTCAGAGCTGAGCCAGGGACGTAAGCCTTGCACCACGGGGGCCTCCCCAGCAGGGCCTCCCTTTCCAGGTCTACTCGCTGGCCCCTGCATGCACCCTCTGCTTCCCCCTCCACACCTGGCCCGTGCAGGGCCCTGGGCCTGGAATGCCATGCTTTCTCACCCGTCAAAGGTCTACCTCCTTCTAAGGCCCAGCTCGGACTCCATGGCCCTGGGAATACCTTTCTGGGTTCCTCAGCTAGATGAGTCTCCCTCCCTGGAACGACCAGGAACCCTGTCTGCTTTTCTTCCTCCACCTTCTATTAGACTAGGAAAGTCGGCCTCCCATATTAGACAGTGAACTCTTAGTGGAGAAGGACTTTCTCATTCACCGGGCTCCTGAGGGACCTAGCTCAGGTCTCGCTGCCAGGGCCCTGGCCAGGGCTCATAAACGTCCCTGACCTGCTGAGTTATCAATCTACTTTATTAAGCACCTACCATGTGCAGGCATGTGGGGAGGCAGGTGGGGCTCCTAAGGACCGGAAGACACAGCCGGCCCTCCAGGAGTTAACGGGGTGCCCAGCAGCGCAAGGACTGTGCTGAGTGCTAGCGAGGGCGCATCTGAGGAGGCCGCGGCCGCCAGCGTGGCCAGAAGGAAGCGAGGCCTTGGGGGGTCCAGGAAGGAATTAATAGCAGAGAAGGAGGAGCTGACCGCTGCAGACAGGCAGGCCCCTCCCTTGCCTCATCCCCCTCATGGAATCTTCCAGTGAGCAGGATCCTGGGCCATGCCAGCTTCTCAAATCAGGGGAGGGCAAACAGGATTGTGGTGGAAGGGGACAGACAGGTCCAAACTGGGAGGGTACCTGCCAAGGTCACCAGGTCAGTGGGAACCCCGGCTCGGGGAGGCACCCCTACGTGCCCATCACCAGCAGGGCTCTTCCGCCAACACCCCCTCTCTCTGCCTCCTCAAGGGCCAGAGTCCATGGTTAGTCGCCAAGAAGTGAAGCCACGCAGCCCGAGCCTTGGGGAAAGCGCCTTCCCCTGGAGGAGGGTGAAGATGGAGCGGCCTCCAGACAGAGGGTCGCTGGCCGAACCCTTCCCGGGGGGTCTGGCTTGAGGGGGTGATCAGAGGGTGACCACGGGAGAGCGTGGGACACCTGCGCTCTCTAAGGGCCAGCGCTCGGCCCGTAGAGCGCAGTCTCACCCCGCCTGTCTCCCCAGCTCTCTGCTGGGGTTTCTGCGGCGACCCTGCAGCTAGCGCCCTCTGCTGTTGCTGCACCGCAACGGCGCTGGATGCCCTTTGGTCAGGGAAGAATTGTGGATCTTTGAGAGACCTCTCTGCAGAAGGGGCCGCCATCTTCGTCACACTCTGACCTTGGAAGCCTCCCCAGGAGGCTGCGGCCAGAGGCCGGTCACCTTTCCCAGCTCCTTCTCAACAGATTTCCTTTAACTTTCTTTGGTGCTGCCACGATTAACCCTTTAACTTCCTGGGTTCTTTCAAACGTCATAAGCTGACCAGCGTACCAAGCTGCAAAAGCAGAGAGCGTTTGTCTTCGAGAGGAAGGCACAACTGTGTAGTAGAGGAGAGAAGCCCATGAGCGCTCCTGGGCGATGAGCTTGGATGTCTGGGCTGGCCCTCAGAGCCAAGGGCCTCACGTATCTGGTCTGCAGTCCTGAAACGATGGAGAGAGGCAGCAAGCCACCTATTTGCAAGAGGATCTGGAATAAACCTTCATCCTTTAGCAAAATTGTTGAAGGGACAGTGCCTGGAAATTACCCTTCACTGCCTTCCTTCTCCTTCCGTCACCATATGCAGAGGCTTGGTGGGTACCACGGGGTTTCTACTGCTAAATTAACCAGCCGCCCAACGCTCCTTCCATCCCTGGGGCCACGGGAGAAATCAAAAGCATCCCTATATGACATGATACATGAGTGAAGGGATTTGAGGACTTTCAATGACTCACAGGATCCTGGACTTCTGCATATAGTCAAATGGTCTGTGTCACCTGCCAGCAAAGCGCCAGCTCCAAACCAACATTGGAGGAAGACAGATCCATCATGGCCACCTTTTAAAGAGGAAACTGCTGGTGCCTGGGCTCACTTCACTGTAGAAATGCGGTGAAATCGCCTGCTAAGAGACATTTTTCTTGCACTCCGCTCATTCCAAAGACAAAGTGTTTTATTGCAAAAGTCTGCCAAAATAAATGTGCCTGCAGCTCCCCCAGCCAGTGGGAAGCACTCTGGCCTGGGAGGAAGGAGGTCTGCATGCTGGACCTGACTGCCCAGGGCCGGCTGGGCGACCTTGGGCAAGAGCCTCCCATGCTCTGAGACTCCACTCCCTCCGTCATCTGTAACCTGGGGCAGGTTCTGCCTACCTCACAGGCCACGGAAGGACTATCTCCATGACAGGAACTGGAACACGGGAAAGGGCCATATAAAGGTTAGACAAAGAGCTGGTTAGTATTCAGTTCAGGGAAAAACCTTGCTTTTTGTAGCCAAACCTCAATTAACTGGAGTCACTTGAAAAATGGTTCATTAAAATTTCTGGCAAAATCAGGTTCAGAGCAGGCCCTCTCGTGTCCACACAGAGGGCCTGCTTGACAAACAACATGGACACTGAATAATG
Source organism: Eschrichtius robustus (assembly GCF_028021215.1). Taxonomy (NCBI): domain Eukaryota; kingdom Metazoa; phylum Chordata; class Mammalia; order Artiodactyla; family Eschrichtiidae; genus Eschrichtius; species Eschrichtius robustus. Next base: position 75,216,638 of record NC_090830.1, read on the forward strand.
GAGACGTGGAAATGGTGGCCAACCTGCGGGGGGGGCCAGGATGGATATGGACTGTCCCCGCTCCCCAGGAAGGTGCTTTTTAAAACGAAATTTCCTAAATGTTCATAGGGGTTTTTTTTTCTTTTCCCTAAAAAGAGAAAAATCAGCAAATTTTTAAAATCTTTCTTTAAAATTCCAATTACCCATATCCCTGGTTGAATGAGGATTTTTCTCTTTTGTTGATTCCAAGATAAGGTGTGTTTTTGGGAATTCCGTGGCAGTCCAGTGGTTAGGACTCCTTGCTTTTACTGCCGAGGGTGTGGGTTCGATCCCTGGTCAGGAAACTAAGATCCCTCAAGCTGCGCAGTGCAGCCAAAACAAAAACAAAAAAAACCACAAAGAACAACCAAAAAAATAAGATGTGTTATTGATTCTGGGCCTGGACCCAACTCCCCAGCAGCCCCGCCCCACTTCTTTTTTTTCCCCGCCCCCCTTCTGCTCCCCACCTGTGCCCTCTTGGACACTGAGGCCGAGATTCCCCATGCGGTCAGTCTGTCATCTTTTTAACAATCATTACCTTGGTATTTCAGTAGAAAAAGTTCAATTGCACTGTGTCTTGCAGGAAACTTCAGTGCAGTTAATTGAAGGTTTAATGTATTTTTAAAGTGAGTCAGAACCTAATTTTCCGAGTTGCATAATGAAGATCAACAGCTTATCTGACTGATTATATAGATTAGGGAGTAGGAAAAAATGGTTTCCAAGAGTAATTCCTCAATGATAAAAGTGCTCATGAATTACTTTTTTTCCTTGTGGTAATTATTTTTGGTGAGGACCTATCCGTACTGCAGTCAGTGGGTCTTTTCTATGGAAGAAAAAAAAAATTACCTGCATATAGTTTGCTGATGGTTTAAAAGTTTCCTAGCATTTCTGTTTTGATGTTAAGGCGAGATGTCTTCTTTTTTTTTTACTAACTGTTGTATTTTTCCTACGACTTTTAAAAAGTTATTTCCTCCGAGCTCTCCTTTGGGTCAAAAGCGCCTCCTGTGAAGGCAACCTGGTGCTAAGTTCCTGGAGTGAAGCATCCTACACCCTGTGCCCACGCTAGGTGTCCCCAACAGCAGGCTGTCCCATCCTGACCCCTGCAGGGACTCCTGTCACATCCTAGTGCCTTTTACCAAAAAAGAGGTCATCTTTCAATGGGCAGGACCTCTCCTAGCTCCAGGTCCGTCACTGGTCTCCATGGCGCCCCATCGCCACATCACTGCAGTGCCCTGGGCTTGCGTCTCCTCCCCTTGTCAAGCAGATGGTGAGAGCCTGGAAGGTTTCTACCTTCTTGCTGCTTTTGTCACTTTCGCAAATGGTTCCCAAGGCCTCTCATCAATCTCTGACACCCCTCCCCCCCCCGCAAGGGGTAAGACCCCCCCCCCCGCCCAGCCTCTCAGCCTGGACGGTCTTCTCGGCCTTTCCTTTTGGTGCCCCCTGAGGATTTCTCACCTCCTTACCTTGCATCCACCCACGTCCTGTTTTCTTCATTTTTCAGTTCTCTCTCCATTCACTCCTCACCCTCAGACCACTTGGCTCCCTCCGCTCTCCCTCTCCTCATCTCCTTCTGCCTCCCTCCCCATCCTCTGGCCGCCCCCCCCCCACCCCAGCTCCCCTACGCTTCCCGCAGCTCAGTCCATGAGCGTCATTTTAGCTCATTTGAGCTCACGCTGCAAAACGAGGCCCCTGGGGAGAAAGATCTGCAGTCTGGTCAACGTGTGTGACAGGTTTTTTTCCTACCAAATTCTCCTAGTGCCTTTCATTTAAATAGAGTCGTTGACAGATGTATCATTTACCTATTATGTTCCCCATAAGAAAAGAAATCCACACCTTTGTTTTATTTTATTTCATTTCGCGTTTCTATTCTGAGTCTGATAAAACATTGTTTTTAGGACCTACTGGTAAAGAAATGCTTTGTTTTCTTTGTTTTCTGGTTTCAGGGCCATAAGCAGTCTCTAGGGTTTTTTACTGGTTTAAGTTCTATAAGTCAGAGAAACTTCTCAGTCTAGACCTGCGACACGCCGCTTCTCCAGAGGAAGGCAGCAGGCTATGGCGCAGAGTTTCCGCTTCCTCACCCTTAAAATGAAAGGGTGAGACTAGATGTAATATTCTGTGATTCCATAATTCAATAGCTTTTTTGCTGATTTCAACAGATCAAATGCATTTTTCCTTATGCCTATCAGGGATTTGTTTGGTTTGGTTTGGTTTTTAACCATGTAGGTGTCTATGTTTTCTAATTTAAAGAGGGGTTCGGGGCATCCCTGGTGGCACAGTGGTTAAGAATCCGCCTGCCAGGGCTTCCCTGGTGGCGCAGTGGTTGAGAATCTGCCTGCTAATGCAGGGCACACGGGTTCGAGCCCTGGTCTGGGAGGATCCCACATGCCGCGGAGCGACTAGGCCCGTGAGCCACAATTGCTGAGCCTGCGCGTCTGGAGCCTGTGCCCCGCAACGGGAGGGGCCGCGATAGTGAGAGGCCCGCGCACCGCGATGAAGAGCGGTCCCCGCACCGCGATGAAGAGTGGCCCCCGCTTGCCGCAACTGGAGAAAGCCCTCGCACGAACCGAGGACCCAACACAGCCAAAAATAAATAAATAAATAAATAAATAAATAAATGAATGAATGAATGAATGAATGAATGAAACCGCCTGCCAATGCAGGGGACAAGGGTTCACTCCCTCCAGGAAGATCCCACTTGCCGCGGAGCAACTAAGCCGATGCGCCACAACTACTGAGCCTGTGCTCTAGAGTCTGTGAGCCACAACTACTGAGCCCACGTGCCACAGCTTCTGAAGCCCGCGTGCCTAGAGTCCGTGCTCCGCAACAAGAGAAGCCACTGCAATGAAAAGTCTGCGCACCGCAAGGAAGAGTAGCCCCCGCTCGCCACAACTAGAGAAAGCCCGCGCGCAGCAACAAAGACCCAACGCAGCCAAAAATAAATAAATTTATAAAAAAAAAAAAAAAAAAGAGGCGCTCTGGGTCAAGCCTGGGTTGAGAAACACTCCCTCCCCGCTGAACCTGGGTGGAAAGTTGTTTTGGACAAGGAGGGGCGACAATTCCCTGTGCCGATTTTTTCCTTTTCCTTTGGGAACCCACTTGGTTTCCTTCCATGCATGAATTGCTGGAATCTGGGATGAGGTCTCTAATACATGATGGGACGTTCAGAGAAACCCAGTGCCAAGTGTTTGTGGCAGAAGTCATAAGAGCTGATCTTTTCCTTAAAAACCGACTCTTAGGTTTATAGCTTAGCCAAAAGCAAGCCAGCCAATTCTGCGGCCATCCAAGACCCCCATGAAAGACCCTCAGTGTTTCCCATGAATAAGCAGGGGTCTGCAGAGTTCCTGCCACCATGGCCATTAAAGTTCAGTGCGTGCTCCAGAATGATCAATGTAAGAAGGTAAATCGCTAAGTGGCTCTGTTGTTGTCCTACAGCCGAAGGGGTGTATAATTGTGTTTAAGAGAAAATAGCAGCTGTGTCTTATGTGCTACTGGAAGGCGTTACTGCAGGTTCACGCAGGACGAAGTGATGTCTCTGGGAATATGACTGTGCATGGACCGTGTAAAAACACGTGTCTTCCAAACCCCTGCCCAGCAGGGGTTGAGGCAGAAGAGAACAACGTTTAACTATACCAACTGGCCAAGAAATATGCTGTTCCCTGGCACACAGACTCGGAGGAATTGGCTGGCTCTACGTGGGGACAGAGTCTCCAGTCCCCCTGTCCAAACGTTAACCTAATCATAAACGAAGCAGGTCCCCACTTGGAAGGAGGCCCTAAAAGCAGTCTGGTTTCTTCAGCTGAAGTTTTCTGAAGTAGCCACTCATGCGGGCATCCCTCACCAAGTCCTGAGGCACTCACGTTGGGCTCTTCAGAGCGAGTGCATTTCTGAACGTCAGTGCTCCCAGCTCCATCCACCCCCAGCACTGCCCGTGGAGGAAGACGCCTTCCTGGGGCGCTGGAGACCTGGGGCCTCTTGGGCTTCTGCCACCAGCCTCACAAAGGCATTCACTGGAGGGTGGTGACCCCAGAGCATGACAGCCCAAGGCCTTAGCTTCAACCTTGGCCTCTCTCTACTGCCCGCAGGGACCACTTCTGGGCAGAATCCCTGTGCCTCAGATCCTACTTTTTTCCGATAGCCAGACTCCACCTAGCACCATGGCCTTTTACATTCATGATCTAAAAAAAAGTCTCCAAAGAATTTTAATTAGTCCAGTTTAAGTTTGAAAGCTTCCTTTATAAGAAACGTTATAGAATCTCATATCATAGTCCAGCGATTCAGCAAAAATGCCATTTTACCAGGAAAAAAACCATGAAGGGCAAAATGCCTGATTCCCTTATTCCCAGCATTACCTTTCTGCCTAACTGGACTTTGCCAACTTCCACTGCAATCCCAGGCTGATCTTTCCAGCCTGTTTATTGAAGCAATTGGATTTTATGCATTTGTTAATTTTACACTTTCATTTAAGCTTTTTTTTTCTTGTGATTTGGTACATTTGGGGTACAATGTTTAAATGCACAGTATTTTATCTCCATGATGAGCTTGATAATGGAACAGAGTTTCTTTTGCTTCTCACAACCTTCAGATAATTTCAGAAATGTTTCAGTCTTACACACCCACTGATATATTTTGTGCTGCAGCTAAGTTCATACATGTAAATATCTTCTGTTATATCTTGGTATTTTAAGTACTGCCTCTTTTTTCATTGTGATCATTATCACTATTATTCTTTTATCATTCTTAATTTTGGATATTTTTTCTGGTGCACTCAATTTATTTTTCTAATCACCTTTGATATTTTGGAATTATGTTAGTATTCTGGGTTAGTAGACATAGGAAAGCACTTTGCTTAAGCAGTGAGCAAGCTCTCTGATAGCTATTGACATTAAAAGATCAGTTCTTTTAAACACTGCCTGTATGGTTTTCTTCTCATTATCAGGTGCTATTTCAACAAAACTTGTTTCTCTGCTGGATTGTTCTGTCCTTCCCATTTCTGACTTTGATTTTTAATTTCCTGTGATTCAATTTGCCAATGCCCGATCATACCAGGTCAAAGATAGCTTTCTGCCTTGGTAGTGGGGCCTTCGCTCCATTTCAATAACTTCCAGGCTACAAGTGAACCACAGGGAAAACATCCCAGGTGGTCGGGATGTGCCTAAGGACCTATGACTAGATGGCTTCACAAGTGGCTTCTTAAGTGTTTTGAAGTAGAGGGCAGAGCCCCCGGCTGACCCATACCCACATCTGTTTGAAACCTCTTGCCTCCCACTTTGCCACATCTAGGCAGGCCACAACCTGGCATTCTGAGTAACTCCATCCCAGCCACTGTGACACCAGCGTAAGGGCCCTGAGAGGGGGTCAGAAGACCCAGTTTCGGTCCCAGTCCTGCAGTGGTGCAGTAAGTGACAGCCCTTTCTGGTCCTGGGTCCCATAATGTGCAAAGCTGGATATTCTTTGCAACTGGAATACTCTCTACCGAAAAATGTAGCTGAGCAAATGAGCCTATTCCTTGAAATGTAGCTTTGCTACTCCCAGATGTGGGTAGGATTTTAGCAAATGAGTACAACTACTCTTTTAAGTAGAAAGCCCTACCGCCTGGAAACCCACAACGGCCAATGGCCTGAACCACAGTATCCTAAGGCTCAAAGGTGAACCCAAGAGAGTGATGTGGGAAGACCAATTACTAATTATTCTAAACAAAGCCTCTTTTGGAGAGGCCATCAAGCTAAAAAGATGAAACAGTAACTGCCTAAATCAGCAAAATAGTTAGGCAACTGTTAGCCTAATGCACTTAAACTCGTAAGGAAAAAAAAGCGCCAGAAAACTCCCTGCCAAAGCTGTGGTCCCTCCTGTCCGTGTCGTCCTAGAGTTTTATATGATATTTTGTACTTAGTATCTATGGTGTAAATACTTTCCATTGTAAAAGATGTAAATGTGAATTATATATTTTCTTTTTGTCTTTTCTAAAATGGAAGTTGATCTAAGTAATAAATTACAAATCATCTACATCTTGTTCTTTTTTTTTTTTCCCCAGAAATTATATACCTTTAACATCTCTCAGAAGGGAAAAAGAGCTTCATGATTAAAGGGAGCCTTCATTCCTAGCTAATGGAAGTAAGATGGTATCGTATAAAGAGGAAAGGATTAGGGCTCAGGAGAGTGGGTTTTAGTTCTGACTCTTTCATTAACAGATGTGAGACTGGCTAAGTCACTTAACCTCTTGGCGCTTCATCTAAAAATGAAAACAGCTGCCACAGTTGTTTTTAAAATTTGAAAGGTAGCAGATGCACATGGAATTACTAAGTCTTAACTTTCATTATGCCAACTGGCTGGAGTATAAACATTTTATATAAGGGAGATTTCTGTTTAATATTTTATTTTGCTTAAATTCTATTTGGGGACACAACTAACAAGAAATTGAATGTGAAGTTAACTTTTTCCATTGATATGTATAAGACCCATGATTAATAACCATAATTATTTTATTAGCTTTAAGAGCATTTAGGGAAGAAATAAATTTCAACAATTTTTAATGGAATACTCAAACTTTGAATATGTTCTTGGTTTTACCAAAATTTCTTCATCGGTGTCTAACATCACATGAAGAAGACTTCTACCAAGGCAGAAATACAGTCAAATGACCTGGAATTGACAATCCATCCCAAGTGGGCAGGAATTCCCAAGGAGTGTGGAGCCAAGGAAGTCCTGCTTGTAATTCCATTAAAGCTGAGAAGTGCCATATTACCCTTTGTGGATGACCAAACTGAAGCTATACAATTCAAAAGCAAGCCATGATGAATAGCAGGTTGCTTCCCACTTCAACTGACCAAAAGGCTTGACCTTGGCTTCCTACCGTGTCAGAGTAGAAACAAGCCTTTGAGATCATCTCCAGTCCCCTCCTTGTGTATATGAGAGACAGAATTTTTGTGACTCAACATCATGGTCTCTCCAGCTCATGAGAAAAACAGCTTGGGATAAAAGGACCATCCAGGACTTTCTCTGGAGCTGTGGCCCCTCCCTCTGTGCCTGCTGTTCAAGATGATGCTCGTGGAAGGCGGGTAAGAGGGAACTTGTTTCATTCACCTTGTCACCTATGTACGGGCCCTCCGTCTTCAAAATAGGCATTGGAAATACAGCCATTGCATTGAACAGTTTGGGGGTCTGAGTGAGGGGCTTCTGAAAGTAAAAGCGCCTACCTCTCCCCTCCTTTTCCGAAGAGCAGAGCAGAACTACAACCCAGGAGATAAGAGTTCCAGGTCTGGCTCTGCCATTAAATGTGACCAGGAACACTTCCTGATCTGAAATGGTCACACAGGGGTGAAGCATGTAAAAGCACCTCTCTGTTTTCTGTTTCCTGACGTTTTCTTTCCCACCACCTTCCCCCCACCCCCAAACTTCTATCAGCTCCTTGATGTAAAAGTGGTAAAACAGATAAGTACTTTAGATATATAGTCCTGTGATTTCTAATGATTAAACCCAACAGTGCAGAAAACAGCATTTTAAAAAAAAAAAAAAAAAGGTTTCATCTGTGTTTTGTTCTTGTTTAAAAGGACTGATGTTTAAAAGTGCCAGAGAGCTGATCTGCGTAACCAGATCTCAGAAAGACACAGAAAAGGGGAGTGGCTGAACTTTTTCACAAGCAATCAGGCTACAAAAGGATTTTCTGTTAAAAGATAATATTTAGAAGAAGGTAAAATCATGACGTTCATACAGATATAAAAATGAACACATGTTAAAGATTTTATTTGACTCATATGATAGGGGAACCACACCATCGTTTTAACCAGTCCAGAGGAAAAGTTTAAAATGTACATATTTATGTAGACAATGGAATGTTGAGCTGAATTACAAAGGGAGCAAAGCCCATGATTACTATCAGGACAGAATATACATATCTGTCCATCACCTACAATTTACAAAGTGTTGCAAAGACAGTGAACAGGTCTAGAATCTGATAACCCAGAAGGAAAGGCTGTAGATGAAACATAGTTTTCCACGGAAACACAAAAATATTTTTTACAGTTGTAAAGCAATACTCTGCTTTATTTAATACCCAGACTTATTTCACCGACATTAAAACCCATGATCATTTTCAACTTGTACGTTATGCTGGTAAAAGTGTAATTAGGATAACCCTTGAACAGATATTGATGGAGCCCCATATCTGAGCATTAACCTTCTGACCCCTGTGAGCTCTGGGCCCTCCCCCTCTCCCTGTTCATTGTCACCCCACCCCCACTCCCATTTAGCTTGGGGCTAAGAACTCTTGACATAAATAACTAACTCAGCAGAGCTTATCAAAAGCAGATGTAGTGAAGGATGTTGACCCTGGGTCTCATAGCACTCACCACTGCGTAAGGAATAAATCTCTACGTTTATATGGCTAGAGTTTTCCCTCTGAATTAAAGACCCCTGACTCTTCACACTTGTGACTTAACTAGGAAGGCCCTCTTTGCTACTGGCCCCTTAATTCAATGTGCTGACAGTTAAGATGCTCTTAGCATAAAGAATTGCAGTCTCTCTTTTTAGAACTCATAAAGCCCCCTCCAATGATGTTTTATGCGTATCACCCACCTGGCCTTTTTAATCTGGCTGGCAAATTCACAGCATCTTAGTCCTGGAGACATCTTAGTGCCCCACCCCCTCCACTTTTTTCCAATATTAATTTAATTTAAGTGGTCACTGTAATATTCTTGCCACAGCTGAACAGTGGTTTCCTTAGGATTGCTGGATTTCAAGTTTAAATAATAAATCAGAGTATTCATTCAAGGTGGGGCTGTGACACTAACAAGGGATGTGGCCTGCACTAGCTCTTCATCTCCCAAAGCCTCTACTTCTCCAAAAAAGTGAAATCACTGAACTCAAAATCTCTTCTGATACTATGGTGACCTATAGTGATACCTGGAGATCCATTGTGGTCACTGGTATTTTTATATGATATGACTATAGTTGTTGTTGACAGCTGTAAGTGTGGTTGAAAACAGTCAGCGTACTACCTCTCAGAGACAAGATCTGTAAGGTGGGAATTGAGGAGAGATTGGTTTGGATAGCCCAACACATAGAGATCTCTTTCCCAGCTCATGCTCCATTTGAGAGAACAGTAAATTCCCCACAATGAGCTGTTAAATGCCATCTCCAGGGATTCTGAGCTTGAACAGGCCTTGGAGAGTCTGAGTACCGAATACTGCAGAAGTAGACTGTTTACCTCCCTGGCTATTCAAGAGTGAGGATGGGTCATGCTGAGTTAAATGCAGTCTCATTCAGTCCCTCCACCTCCAGATTCTCACTAGCAACACTGGGTGTAAGAATACAATGTAAATAGAGAGAGATTCAACAAAAACAGGGGCCTGGACTCTTCAAAAATATCAGCGTCACAAAAACAAAGACTGAGGAACTGATCCAGAATAATGAAGAATAAAGATTAAAAGAGACAGGAGAACTAAGTGGATCCTGGGCCAGGAAAAAAAAAAAAAGCTATATTAAAAAAAAAAAAAAAAGCTATATAAAATTCATTATAGGGCAATTGGAAACATTTGAATATGGTCTGAGGCTTAAATAGTATTGTATCAATGTTAAATTTTCTGTTTTTACAATGGTATTGTAGTTATAGAAGTGAATATTCTTGCCCTTAGAAAATACACACTGAAGTACTTAAAAGTAAAGGGGAAGGATAGCTACAATTCTCAAATAGTTCAGAAAAAACTAGAAAGGGATAAAGACAAAAATAAAATCATAAAACAAATGTGGGAAAATGCAAACAATTGGTAAATCTGGGTGAAGTGTATGCAGGAGCTCTTTATACTACTCTAATTTTTCTTTGAAATTATTTCAAAAAATGTATTTAAAAAGAAGACAATGTAGGAATAATTCCAAAGTGTTGAGACAGAATAATTTTGAACCTAAGTTTTATATCCAATCAAACTATTATTCTAGTATTAGAAAAAAATAAAGACATGTTCAGATGTGCAGGACTCAGAATATTTCTTAGACCATGAACTCTCATTGCAATTATTACTAGAAGGTGTACTCCAGGAAAAAAAAAAAAGGAAAAAGAAGACAGTTCTGGTATGTGCATAGAAATGCAAACCACACAATGAGACAACACTTCACACCCACTAAGATGGCTGTAATAAAAAAGATGGATAACTGTAAGTGGTGGCAAGGATGCAGGAAAAGTGGAACCCTAATAAACTGCTAATGGGAATGCAAAATGGTGCAGCCACTTTGGAAAACAGTACGGCAGTTGCTCAAAGAGTTAAGCACAGAGTTACCAAATGGCCCAGCATTTTCACTCCCAGGAATATACCCAAAAGAATCGAAAACATATGTTCACACAAAAACTTGTACACTAATGTTTGTAGTAGCATCACTCATAATAGTAAAAAAGTATAAACAACCCAAACGTCCATCAACTGATGAATGGATAAACTGAATGTGATGTATCTATATAATGGAATATTATTCAATCAAAAAAAAGGAATGAAGCACTGATCCATGCTACAACACGGGTGAATACTGAAAACATTATGCTACGTGAAAGAAGCCAGATCTACCAAAATGCAGAGAAATACGAATTAAAACAATAATAAAGCATTCCCAATCAGATTATCAAAAAATTTTGTTTTATAATATTAAACTGACAAGAATAAAAGGAAACAGATACTCTAATATACTAGTAGAAAGGATATAAATTCAAGACAGTTTGGCAACATCTCTCAAACTTTTTAACATATCTATTAAGTGAAGTTGAAATTCAACTGAGAGGAAACTACCACAGAGAAATTTTCACATATGTTTCAAAAAGGAACACACAAGAGTATTCACTGTAACACTGTTACAGAAAAAAATAGAAACAAATCTAAATGTCCACCAATAGAGGAAACATTTAAAAATTCTGGCATAATCCCTTCTGTAGAATATTAAATGGATATTAAAGAGAATAATGTAGTACTAACGTGAAGCTAGCTCTAAGATACATTGTGAATTGAAAAAGCAAGTCATAGAACATCAGAGAGATGATGTTACTTGTAAAAAGAAAATAACTGTATATGTACTTATATGTATGTAGCTACAAAGAAATAAAATTGGAATTATGCTCACCAAATATTTAACAGTAATTAACCTCTAAAGGGAGGGGAGACTCGTGTGCTAGAATGAAGGAGGGCTTTATTGTTTCCTCTCCACTTAATAATTATTTCAATCTTTTACAGTAAGAACGGATTCGTGTATTCTGTACCTTTTAGACAAAAGACAAGGAAAGAAAAGTAACCAGATTGAGGGGGAAGTGTACTAATAGAAAAAACAAAGTGGAAGGAAATACTACATTGGTAGTATCAATGGTGAAATTAAGGCTCATGTTTCTCTCTCTCTTTCTCTCTCTCTCTCTCTCTCTCTCTCCCTCTCTCTCTCTCTCTCTCCCCCTCTCTCCAAAGTTTCTGTAACAAAATTCCAAACTTGCTTTTGGAATGAAAAACTTTTTAAAAAATGTATCTCTAGTCTGGACAGTAAATTCCCTGAGCACCTGGTATTTCTCTGACTGGCCTCCCAAAAGTAGCCTAGCCCTTCCGAATAGAAACTTAAAGGTCCATGCATCTTTAGGGAAAAGGGATGGGGACATCTTTTTGTATTGCAGTTTAGAATGGTTTCCATCAAAACAGTTAAGTAAACTTACTAGTTTATCTTTTTAGATTATCATGCAATTATAAAACCATATGATAATGATAAAGATGATGATGAAAATCTGTTTACACAGGGAAATGTTTTTGACAGTTTTAAGTGGAATGAAAATAAGCAGGAAACAAGATGGTAGACTCTAATTACATATGGACAAAATTAACAAATGTAACTCACAAAAATGTTCCTGATGTAGAGTGACAGGATTTTGATTGATTTTTTTCAATGTTTCTCTTAAAATTGTTCTAACTGTAGATAAAAACCATTGGGAAGAAAAGGAAATGAACAGACAATAAATGGGAAATAATTTCTTTGGAAGACAGGTATTGTCTATTAAAAGTAAAAACAGAAAAATTCGGATCCTTAGTCCAGAAATTGCCCTGTGTACAACTTCAAAATATTTTTCAAAATACTTTATATATCATATATCAATATATGAATAAAATATATATGCCTATGTATTACATATATTATAATTATATATAAAAATATATATATAGAGAGAGAGAGAGAGAAAATGCACAAGAATACTCAGTGTAACATCGTTTGTTATAAAAAAAGTAGGAACAAACTTAAAAGTCCATCAATAGAGGAAACATAAAAATTTTTTTTTCGATTTGTAAACAATATATCTGATAAGGGGTTAATAGCCAAAATATACAAAGAACCCATACAACTCAACATCAAAAAAGCAAACAGTCCAATTAAAAAATGGTCAGAAGACCTGAACAGACATTTTTCCAAAGAAGACATACAGATGGCCAACAGGCACATGAAAATATACTCAGTATTGCTAATCATCAGGGAAATACAGATTAAAACCACAGTGAGAGATACTTCACACCTACCCGAATGGCTATTGTCAAAAAGACAGCAAATAACCAGTGTTGCTGAAGATGTGGAGAAAAGGGAACCCTCCTACACTGTTGGTGGGAATGTAAATTGGTGCAGCCACTATGGAAAACAGTATGGAGGTTCCTTAAAAAGCTAAAAATAGAGTTGCCATATGAACCTGCAATCCCACTCCTGGGCATATATCTGGAGAAAACTTTAATTCGAAAAGATACGTGCACCCCAATGTTCACAGCAGCACCATTTACAATAGCCAAGGCATGGAAGCAACCTAAATGTCCATCGACAGATGAAAGGATAAAGAAGATATGGTATATATACACAATGGAATACTACTCAGCCATAAAAAAGAATGAAATAATGCCATTTGCAGCAAGATGAATGAACTTAGAGATATCATACTAATAGTGAAGTAAGTCAGAAAGAGAAAGACAAATAATGATATCACTTATACGATATCACTTATATGTAGAATCTAAAATATGACACAAATGAACTTATTTACAAAACAGAAACAGACTCACAGACATAGAAAACAACTTATGGTTACCAAAAGGGAAAGGGGGTGGAGGAAGGATAAATTAGGAGTTTGGGATTAACAGATACACACTACTATATATAAAATAAATAAACAACAAAGTCTTACTGTATAGCACAAGGAACTATATTCAGTACCCTGTGATAAACTATAATGGAAAAGAATATGAAAAAGAATATATATATATATAACTGAATCACTGTACTGTACACCAGAAAAAAACACAACATTGTAAATCAACTATATTTCAATTTAAAAAAAAAAGGTGTGGTATATATATAACAGAATACTACTCAGCCATAAAAAAGAATGAAATCTTGCCATTTACAACAACATGGATGGACCTAGAGGGAATTATGTTAACAGAAATAAGTCAGACAGAAAAAGACAAATACTGCATGATTTCCCCTACTGTGGAATCTAAAAAACAGAGTAAATGAACAAACATAATAAAACAGAAACTGAGTCACGCATACAAAGAACAAACAGGTGGTTGCCAGAAGTGGGGACAGCGTAGGGGATGAGATAAACAGGTGAGGGAGATTAAGAGGTACCAAAAATAAATAAATAAATAAATAAATAAATAAATAAATGTGATGGCCGTAAATAAATAAATAAAATGTTTTCAGTTAGAAATGTGAAGTTGAGGGAATTCCCTGGCAGTCCAGTGGTTAGGACTCAGTGCTTTCACTGCCAGGGCCTGGGTTCAGTCCCTGGTCAGGGAACTAAGATCCTGCAAGACGTGCAGCAGTGCCAAAAAAAGAAAAAAAAAACAAAGAAACGTGAAGGCATTTTCTTGCAATCAAATTTGGAGGCATGAGATCTACTATGGACTGAATGTTTGTGTTCTCTCAAAATTCAAATGTTGAAGCCCTATCCCCCCAATGTGATGGTATTTGGAGGTAAGGACTTTGGGAGGTAATTAGGTTTAGATGAGATCATGAGACTGGGGACCCCATGATGGGATTAGTGCCTTTATAAGAAAAGGAAGAAAGACCAGCTCTCTCTCCTCCCACTCCCTCTCTCTCTCCCCCTCTCTCTCCCCACACCATCAGAGGGCACAGCAAGAAGGCAACCATCTGTAACCCAGGAAGACAGCTCTCACCAGAAAGAAGCCATGATGGGACCTTGATTTTGGACTTGTAGCCTCTAAAACTGTGAGAATATAAATTTCTGTTGTTTAAGCCACCCAGCCTATGGTGTTATGTTAAGGCAGCCTGGGCTGACTGCAACACTCAATAAACTCCAAGTAGAATAAACACACACACAAAATCCACAACCAGACACATCACAGTAAAAATGTTGAAGCTCAAACACCAGAATAAAATCTTGAAAGCAGCAAGGGAAAAACAACTCATCACATATAAGGGAACCCCAGTAAGATTAACAGCTGACTTCTCAGAAATGAGAGGCCAGAAGGCAGTGAGACGATGTATTAAAATTGCTGAAAGAAAAAACTGTCAACCAAGAATGTTACAGCCAGCAAAACTATCTTTCAAAAATTAAGGGGCCTATTTGGGCTTCCCTGGTGGCACAGTGGTTAAGAATCTGCCTGCTGATGAAGGGGACACGGGTTCAAGCCCTGGTCTGGGAAGATCCCACATGCCGCAGAGCAACTAAGCCCATGTGCCACAACTACTGAGTCCGCATGCCACAACTACTGAGTCTGCGTGCCACAACTACTGAAGCCTGCACACCTACAGCCCGTGCTCTGCAACAAGAGAAGCCACTGCAATGAGAAGCCCGTGCACCACAACGAAGAGTAGCCCCTGCTCGCTGCAACTAGAGAAAGCCCGCATGATGCAGTAATGAAGACCCAACACAGCCAAAAAATTTTAAATTATTAATTAATTAATTAATTAAGGTGCTTTTTTATTTACTTAGATGTTTTAAATAAGATTCAGTATGAATCTTCAAGACAAAAGTAAGTGATCTCAACAACCTTGCTGTGAATTTAAAAGTGCTCTAAATAAAGTCTATTAAAAAATTTTCAGAAGTGATGAAAAAGATTAGACAGAAGGTAACAAATACTGAATACAGGCAAAGAAGATTCAATATACGGATACTAGGAGTCTCCAAAGAGGAAAATTAAAACAAGGGAACAGAATAAATATCAAAATCCATAATTCAAAAAAACTTTCTTGAAATAAAAAAAGGTTTGAAACAACATTTTATTTTATTTTTTTATATTTGTCTATTTTATTTATTTATTTTGGCTGCACTGGGTCTTAGTTGCGGCACGCGGGATCTTCCTTGCGGCATGCGGGCTTCTTAGTTGCGGCATGCATGTGGGATCTAGTTCCCCATCCAGGGATTGAACCTGGGCCCCCTGCATTGGGAGCACAGAGTCTTACCCACTGGACCGCCAGGGAAGTCCCTGAAACTACATTTTAAAAGAACATATCATGTACCTAAGATTATCAACCCAGAATAACCCATATCACAAAATATTCTAAAGAAATTGCTAAACTTAAAAAAAAAATACTTTGGCTATCTAGTCAAAACAGTAGATGAGTTATAAGAGAAAGAAAATTAGATTATCATGAAACATTTCTACACTAATATTCCTCCAGAAGCAAATGGAGAATATTTTTAAGATACTCAAAGAAAGAAAATACAAGCCAAAGTTTTTTATAGACAGTAAAGGTAGCATTCAAGTGCAAAGGGCATAAAGCGTTACCAACACACAAAAATACAGAGAATATTGTTCACGTGAGAGCTTCCTGAGAAATATACCAAAGAATGAGCTTCAGTCAAACAAAATGAACATTTAACATTTAACATAAGGAACATTTAACATAAGGACTGGTGAAAAGTAATAAACGAGTAATCATTTATAGAACTAACAGCAATGAGGCTTGAAAGGGACAGATTTATAGCAGGCAGTGGCTGAAGTACAAACGAGTAGATACAGTTTATTTTTAAGTGGGAGTAGAATGGGGACACAACATGCAAAAATTTATGTGAACTGCCCTTTGTAATAACACTGGTGATTGTAATATTACAATTATTCTGAGGTTGTTTTGTGTGAGTGAGGGATAGAGTAGATGGGTAATTACGGGATATTATATTTCTATCATCTCTTCTGTCCTTAAGAATCAAGATTCTTGTTGTAGAAGAGAGGAAATACAGATGTAATATAGAAGAGGTTGAATTTTACAATTCTGTCGTTATGAATTACAAGTATCAATATGAACTCAAGAGATATTTTCTCTCTTAAAAGAAAAAATACACACACAGACACATAAACACACACATAAAATCTTAGCTCTGTTCACTAAAGAAGTCTGAAAACAATGACCAACCTAATAGCAATGATCATCCCTAGCAGAGTGTTTAAAATACCATTTTCTATGAAAAGACTTCTTGGGGAAGTTGCTATTCCTGGTTTGGGGCAGGAAATATACAAGATGAGCCTGGAACATCTTGGCATACTAGATAGAGAGGAATTTATTAAGCTACTAAGGTGTTAAAAAGACTCAAAGCCAACTTGAAGAGGCTGCCACCAGCCAGAGATGAGGCAATTTGAGCTTCAAAAAGTATAATTGCGACCAGAGCCTCCCATCAAGCCTCTTAGATAGCCTCAACCACCAGAGGGCAGACAGCAGAAGCAAGAAAAACTACAATCCTGCAGCCTGTGGAACAAAAACCACATTTACAGAAAGATAGACAAGATGAAAAGGCAGAGGGCTATGTACCAGATGAAAGAACAAGAAAAAACCCCAGAAAAACAACTAAATGAAGTGGAGATAGGCAACCTTCCAGAAAAAGAATTCAGAATAATGATAGTGAAGATGATCCAGGACCTCGGAATAAGAATGGAGGCAAAGATCGAGAAGATGCAAGAAATGATTAACAAAGACCTAGAAGAACTAAAGAACAAACAAACAGAGATGACCAATACAATAACTGAAATGAAAACTACACTAGAAGGAATCAATAGCAGAATAACTGAGGCAGAAGAACGGATAAGTGACCTGGAAGACAGAATGGTGGAATTCACTGCTGCGGAACAGACTAAAGAAAAAAGAATGAAAAGAAATGAAGACAGCCTAAGAGACCTCTGGGACAACATTAAACGCAACAACATTCGCATTATAGGGGTCCCAGAAGGAGAAGAGAGAGAGAAAGGACCAGAGAAAATATTTGAAGAGATTATAGTCGAAAACTTCCCTAACATGGGAAAGGAAATAGCCACCCAAGTCCAGGAGGCGCAGAGAGTCCCATACAGGATAAACCCAAGGAGAAACACGCCGAGACACATAGTAATCAAAGTGGCAAAAATTAAAGACAAAGAAAAATTATTGAAAGCAGCAAGGGAAAAACGACAAATAACATACAAGGGAACTCCCATAAGGTTAACAGCTGATTTCTCAGCAGAAACTCTGCAAGCCAGAAGGGAGTGGCATGACATACTTAAAGTGATGAAAGGGAAGAACCTACAACCAAGATTACTCTACCCGGCAAGGATCTCATTTAGATTTGATGGAGAAATCAAAAGCTTTACAGACAAGCAAAAGCTAAGAGAATTCAGCACCACCAAACCAGCTCTACAACAAATGCTAAAGGAACTTCTCTAAGTGGGAAACACAAGAGAAGTAAAGGACCTACAAAAACAAACCCAAAACAATTAAGAAAATGGTCATAGGAACATACATATCGATAATTACCTTAAACGTGAATGGATTAAATGCCCCAACCAAAAGACATAGACTGGCTGAATGGATACAAAAACAAGACCCATATATATGCTGTCTACAAGAGACCCACTTTAGACTTAGGGACACATACAGACTGAAAGTGAGGGGATGGAAAAAGATATTCCATGCAAATGGAAATCAAAAGAAAGCTGGAGTAGCTATACTCATATCAGATAAAATAGACTTTAAAATAAAGAATGTTACAAGAGACAAGGAAGGACACTACATAATGATCAAGGGATCAATCCAAGAAGAAGATATAACAATTATAAATATATATGCACCCAACATAGGAGCACCTCAATACATAAGGCAACTGCTAACAGCTATAAAAGAGGAAATTGACAGTAACACAATCATAGTGGGGGACTTTAACACCTCACTTACACCAATGGACAGATCATCCAAAATGAAAATAAATAAGGAAACAGAAGCTTTAAATGACACAATAGACCAGATAGATTTAATTGATATATATAGGACATTCCATCCAAAAACAGCAGATTACACTTTCTTCTCAAGTGCCCACGGAACATTCTCCAGGATAGATCACATCTTGGGTCACAAATCAAGCCTCAGTAAATTTAAGAAAATTGAAATCATATCAAGCATCTTTTCTGACCACAACGCTATGAGATTAGAAATGAATTACAGGGAAAAAAACGTAAAAAAGACAAACACATGGAGGCTAAACAATATGTTACTAAAAAGTATAATTGCAATTGATTAAAACCCATCAATCTATGAGTTAATGATCATATTAAAAATGATTTTTTTTAACTAATGGGTCATCTTGAGAGAATGATATGAAACCAATTTGTTATCTTAAATGAATCATTTACTCTGCTTTCCCATATAAGCTGTACCATGGATAATCAAATAGTCATGAGGACATGTGTCTCTTTATAAAGGTAACCACCTAATAAATGAAAAAGAAATTAAAGAATTAGAATATCTCCATTTTGCAATCCTCAATGAATTAATACATTCAGGCATTAAGCATTAATGTTAACATCACAAAAAGAGAAACAAACAGGCATTATGTACCTCCTGGTGAAATCTTGCCAAAGGAATTGAACCCAAATCTAATCAGACCCCTGTATCTGGCTACCCATTTGCAGGAAATATAAAAGACTGGAGCGATATGTTGAACTACACCAAAAATATGCATCAGCAAAAGCCAGAGCATGCGAAATTATAGTCAAACAGTTCAGTTCTTCAACAGATCAAATGAAAGAAAAAGAAAAGGATGAAGAAGGAATCTGTATATTAAAAGAGACTTAAAAGATGCATAATAACTTTTTTTATGGGCAAGACTAAACTGTAGTTTCTAGAGATGTACCCGAGGGTGATAAAACTACAAAGTAGCATAAGGAAGCTATCACTACAAAAGTCAAGATAGGGACTTCTGCTTCTGATCAAGATGGAGTAACAGGGACCAGATTGAGCCTCCCGCCTGAAATAACTAAGATACCTGACAAAATATATGGAGAAAAAATTGTTTTTAGATATTGGCTCTCTGGCTGCACAGAACAGTGATCCCTAAGATAGGGGAAACAAATGAGGTGAGCTCTAAAATTGCCCTGGCTTACTGCCTGGAGAAAAGATCCAGGCCGGAATGCAGATAGGAGGAAGCCAACAGTCTTCCTGAGCTGAGGAGACAAAGTTGGGAGTTCAAGGAGGCCAGGTGGCTAGAGTCCACAGGGCAAATTACAGCAGGGGAGAGGAACGCATTGCCAGAGCTCCAGAGATATGCAGAGAGCAACCCTTGAGTACTGATCAGCACATGATTATAAGGAAACTACCAAATCGGGGGAAAGAACCACTCAAACAGAGAAAGGTGAACAATTTCTGGAGCTCACATAAATCCAGGGAAAGTCCATGACCTGAGAAAAAACCTTGTAATTCATGAGGCATTAAGTAGTGAGGCAAAATCAGCCCTAGAACAAAAACTGCTCTGATCCCACCTAACAAAGCTTAAATGCAAGCCTCAAAGTGATCAAACTGTTTCCAAGTAACTTCACTGAATCCCAGAAGTGAACTCAAGAATATCTGCAGGAATGTAAAATATCCAGTACCTCACATGTTAAAGTTTATAAGATCTGGAGCCAATTAAAAAATTACCAGGCATGAAAAGTAACAGGAAAGTGTGACCCATAATAAGGAGATGCAGACATGATGCAAATAGAATTAGTAGATAAGGACATAAAAAAATTGTAATTACGTTCCAATAAAGATGTTTAAAAAATGTAATTACAGTACATGTATTCAATAAAGTAGAGGAAAGATTGAGCATATAGCAATATGAACAAAATACTTTTAAAAGACCCAGATGAACTTACACAGATGAAAACTACAACACCTGAGATTTTAAAAACACACTGGGCAGGAGGAACAGCATGTTAAACATTGCAGAAGAAAAGAGTAATGAACTTGAAGACATAGCAATAGAAATTATCCAAAATGAAACAGAGAAAAAAGACCGAAAAAGAAAAACCGCAGAGCACCAAGGAGCAGTGGAATAACTTCCAACAGCCTAAAAAAGTACAATTAGGGTCCCCAAAGAAGAGGGAAAAGGAGGGAGATGGGGCCAAAATTGAAGAAATAGTGGCTGAAATTTTTCCAAATTTTATCAAAATTATCAAACACACATATCCAAGAAGTCCAATGAACCCAAAGCACAAGATACAAGAAGAAAACTCTACCAAGGTATATCATAACCAAACTGCTTAAAACTAGTGATAAACATAAAATCTTATAAGCAGCCAGCAGAACAAAGATAAGAATACAACTAACTACTGGATGGAAACAATGCAAGTCAGAAGACCATAGAGCAATACTTTAAAGAACTATATGACAACAAAAATCTGTAATCCTGTAATTTTATACCCAGAAAAAATATCTTTCAAAAACATAAGTGAAATAAAGACTTTTTCAAGCACGAAAGAGCTAAAAGAATTTATTAGCAGCAGACCTGCACTTCAGGAAATATTAAAGGAAGTCCTGCAGACAGAAGGGAAATTATAAAAGATGGAAATCTGGATCTATACAATAGAATGAAGAGCACCAGAAATGGAAATATTGGGGTAAATATAAAGTGTTTTTCTTATTTGTTAAAATCTCTTGGAAAGATCATTGACAGTTTAATGAAAATAAGGTATTATGAGGCTTGTAACATATGTAGAAGTTATAAATGATAAAATGTTACACATGGTAAAAGCCAGAATAGTGGTTACTTTTGTGAGAAGTGAGGGGGTTGAGATGGTGATCAGGAAGACTGAGGGGCTTCTGGTGTTGGCAAAGTTCTATTTCTTTGTTTGGCTATTGTTATGAGTATTCACCTTGTGATAATTTATATTAAGCCATACATTTGTGTCATTTTCTAGATATAGGTTTTATCTTATAAAGTTCTTAAAAACAATATGAAGTGAATTTTTTTGAGAACTATATAGACATGCTTAGAAAAAAGGAAGGAGATTAAATAAAGTGTTAACAATGGTTAACTTATGGATGTTGAGATTGTGGATGAGAACTACTTTCCTATTTTTCCCAAAATGCCTATTATGAATATTATTTGCTTTTGTAATCAGGAAAAAATAAATGAAACCAATAAATACTTTGAACTGAAATATTTTATCCACAGATTGGATATATGGTCCTCAGGGGAAAAAAAATCATTCTCATGTCTTTGTGTCTTTGCTTTGATTATGTCAGTCCTATGCATTCCTATCCAAGTTGCTTTGTGGTGTGTGCTAACAGCCATAGTAAACAGTAGATATTCCAAAACTCTTTTGTACAGAACAGAATTAAAGGCAGCTAAAGACCCATTTTTATCAATCTGTTGTTCTAATTAATAATAATATCTCACCGAGAGATGGGGAATGAGGAATAGTTATCACGAAGCTAGAATTGACAGTGAGAGACACTGGGGATTTCTCTAGGAGGCTCTGGAATTGTCTAAAAGATCTTGTGATTGTTTTGTAAACAAGGAGACTGAGGTATTCCACTCACAAATTCTGTAGAAAAATCCCTGTATTTCCAGTATTCCAAACAGAAATATACAGTGTCTCTAAATATCATCTGACAGAAACCTTATGCCTGAATTAGCTGTGCCCAAAACCAGAACAAACGTAAATGAAGCCTGCCACAAACCTCTAACCGCACCAAAAGACCGTGTCCCAAGGGAGGAAAAATCAGCACAAGGAAAATACCAGGTTTGACTGGAAATCTGAGGACTTGACAAAGACATAGCCTACTACAAACTTAATTGCTCACAGAGCAAGCAGGAAAGTGAAAAATATCCCAGGAACATCTGTTGTTTGTGAATGACTAGGGTTGGGTCAAGTAAGATTAACCACATAGAATATCAGCCCTATAGTGCTTTCGAGAAAACACCTCACACACTCAAAAGATTAGCAAAGGAATTACAATGCACTTTAAAGGAAAAAAAAAAAAAGGAATGCCCAATTTGATTATTGATTTTTTTTAAAATGTGAAAAGGAGTGTGGCGGCACATGGGACGTCATGAGCTCTCACTAAGTATAATGTGGGGTTTCTTCAGGACAGCAGGATTCAAAATTTGGGATTTTATCTAACCTTGGAGCAATATATAAGACAATTGTAAATAGTTCCAAAGGAGGCATTAGAGGCTATTAATTCAACTGAATCATTAATGCATATAACCATTTTAAGGATATGTAAGTATGAGCTAAGGTAATCTGAACACTCATTCTGCTTGGAAAATAAAAATATGTTCATGTGAGGGTTAGTTTACAGAATTTACTCTAAAAAAGAATTGAGAGCATCTGATGGGTGAACATTTGCTTCTTTGGGTTATGTTCTATAAGGTCCGCAACATAATTTATGTTACAATTGACTATGTGGGTTACCAAAGCAAACACAAAAATCACTGCAACGCTCTGCAATAATACATGCAGTCCTTTAAGCCAACTCAAAGATGGATAATATAGAACTGGAATCGTTTCCTAGACGAAGGACCACTAGCAATAACCCTTAATAGCCCAGAGTCTCCAGCAGCACATTTAAAACAGGAATCCCAGGGTCTGCATCTCAGCAGGCGCCATGGAAAGAAATGAACACTTTGGAGTAGCACATGAAGCCCTGCTCTTCAGAACTGGCTGGTTCTGAGCCAATGGTTTCTCATCTCAGTGAGCAGCAACTGTCATAGACACTCTGCAGGGACATCTTTTTGAAAGTTCTTAAAGATCTTAATTGTCACCATCCCCTCTGGCTCCAAGGAAGGTTCTTCTTGCTCACTTGTCATATTACTTGGGAGCACTCAATTTCATGATCATCAGCACAGAACAAAGTGGAGAATACCTTCATCCAATGAGCTGGATGAAAGCAGCAACCAGAGAGAGAGGCAGCACAGGGTACTAGAAAGAGAACTGGGCCTCTTGACAAAACCGGACTCAGAGGACAGGCGGTTGTGACCTTGTACAGATAAGAAAATAACTACATCGGTACATGGTGACTACACAGTCCTTCAGTCATAAATCTATGAATATACCATAAGATTCTGGGTAGATCTACTTAATAAGCTTCTTTGAAAAGTATCTTTTTATGAAAATAAGCCTGTGTCAATAAAGAGATTGGGGCATTTTCATTTGTCCACATAAAACCCAACTGCAAAAATTCCTATGTTGAATTATTTTGGAGCCTATTCTAACCTTTTTATATGATACACACACACACAATGATGGTTAATGAGATTAACTGAGGCATTTAGGTGGAATGGAAAGAACCTTGGAATCTCCAACAAAAAATCCCCAGTTCTGATGCCTGCTGGGCCACTAGCCATGTGACTTTGGGCCCACAGGACAAATTCTCTCTGAGGCTGTGAAGTAAGTGTGCCTCTCGCCAGAGAAGGCTGGAAGAGGAAAGGAAAACATGCCCTAGGTACATTTCAATGATTTGTTGCAAAAGGCTGTTCTTCATCTTATCTTATCCAAAGTGCTTGTTTTAATGTACATCTTTAGTTTAATAAGTGTAACAAGCAATCCTGTTACACAGTAGGGGAAATAAAAATGCGGCTGTGTAAAGAGAAAAGTGATCGTGTTGATGAGAGGAGCCGGGGGCA
Source organism: Eschrichtius robustus (assembly GCF_028021215.1). Lineage (NCBI taxonomy): Eukaryota > Metazoa > Chordata > Mammalia > Artiodactyla > Eschrichtiidae > Eschrichtius > Eschrichtius robustus. The sequence continues at coordinate 75,240,516 of NC_090830.1, forward strand.
CCTGCTCCAGCAGGTTGGGAAGGGCTGGTCTCTCTGCTCCAGAGTCTCCCCGCCAAGCCATCCCTTGCACACGCACAAATGTCAGGGGAATCTCCCAAAAGCAGGCCCCTCAGACTGTCTACTCCCCTCTGCATCAGAAGCTCCAAGATCTCACTGCTTACCATAGTAAGTACCAGTCCTCACCCTTGTGTTCAAGGCTCCCCTTAGTAGGGCCTCATTGCCATCCCAAAGATACTTTCCTGTTAAGCTGCTCTCTGGGCGCCTGCTGACCCACCAGGCTGGGACACTGGCCACGCCCCCGCCCCCTCCCCCGCCCCACCTGCAGCCTCTGCCTCCTCTCCCCTCCATCTGCAGAAATCCCATGCAGTCCTCCACATTCCGCTCAAATGCCATCTTCTACATGAAATTCTCTAACAAATGGGGTTGCAGGAGAGGGGAAGCAGGAAGATGAGAGACAGGTCTGCCACCACTTGCTAGCTTTGGCGTTGCAAAGACGGCGTATGTGCATACTGCAAAGGCAGGCATGCACAGGGGCTGGAGTCTGAAAACCAGCTTTGTTGAGGTTCCCTAACAGTGGCACGGGCAGCCTAATAAAGCAGTAAAAGTTCAGCCACTGAGGTATTAAATAAAACAGAGGCTGGGTGACCATCTGTCCAGGCTGTCACAGGGGGAATTTCCATGCTGGGGGAGAGGTTGGATTGGGTGACCCTACGTCCCCTTCCGTGATTCTAAGTCGGGTCATGGCCATGGGTGACTGTGGTTAGAGGCAAATTTTGCTTAAGGTGCAGTTGTGGTTCTCTAATCTTACCTACCTGTTCTAATTTTTCATTTAAAAAAATCATATAATATATAAAATAGATAACTAATAAGAACCTACTGTATAGCACAGGCAACACTACTCAATACTCTGTAATGACTTATAAGGGAAAAGAATATAAAAAAGAGTGGATATATGTACACGTATAACTGATTCACCTTGCTGTACACCTGAAACTAACACAACGTTGTAAATCAACTATACTCCAATAAAAATTAATTTTAAAAAATCACATAAAACACTTTATGAAAAGATGGAAAGGAATAAAGAAAAAAGAAAAGACTTGGGAGTTGGTTTAGACATAGCTGTGAATCCTTGCCTTAGGCAAGTTACATAACCTCTGTAAGTCTTACTCTCCTCATCTGCAAAGTGGGTTGATAATGGAACTATTCATACACGGTTATTTTAAGGAGCATATGAGTTAATACGTATAAAGCAGTTAGCATAATACACAGCACATCGTAAGCATGCAATAAGGGGTTATTATTATTAACGTCATTACCATTATAAAAATGCTTTGCAGTCCCAGACACATGGAAAATATTCAATAAATAATAGTTATTGATATTATAATACATTAAGCTTATATGTTAAATAACTGTCATTTTATTTTATTTTATTTTATTTGGCCACGCCATGCAGCTTGCACCATCTTAGTTCTCCAACCAGGGATCGAACCCAGGCCTCTGGCAGTGAGAGTGCCAAGTCCTAACCCCTGGACCGCCAGGGAATTCCCTAAAAGATACTTTTCAAAAAAGCTTATTAAGTAGATCTACCCAGAATCTTATGGTATATTCATAGATTTATGACTGAAGGACTGTGTAGTCACCATGTACCGATGTAGTTATTTTCTTATCTGTACAAGGTCACAGCCGCCTGTCCTCTGAGTCCGGTTTTGTCAAGAGGCCCAGTTCTCTTTCTAGTACCCTGTGCTGCCTTTCTCTCTGGTTGCTGCTTTCATCCCTAACATTCATTTTAAAGATTCATTTTAGATTCACTTTAGAGCAAATATAGAAAGACATAATTACAAAAGCAGAATTTGATAAATCCCCCACCCCATTCTTAACCATTATTATCATTTTATAGATGAGGAAACTAAGACTTAAAGAGATTCTATAACCTCCAAAGTCACACAGTGGAGGAGCTAGGACCAAAACCAAATCTTTCAGGAATTCCCTGGAGGTCCATTGGTTAGGACTCTGTGCTTTCACTGCTGAGTGCCCGATCCCACAAGCCGCGTGGCCAAAAACAAAAAACAAAAAAAAAAACAAAAAAAGAAAACAAAAAAAAGAACCCTATCTTTCATTTCTAACCTCATTCTTCCTTCCATGAACCACGTGAATAAAAAGAAAATTAGTTAGGAGTGTGGTCATATGACAACAGTTCACCTATTCACCCAACTGAGAGATGTGTTTCTTCCTCCACTGCTTACCATTTCTGAGCCTTTTAATTCCTTTATGTGAAAAAGAGAAGAAATTTATTTTACATGTAATGAAGGATCTCCTCCAGTTAAACATGGCAGATTGAACATGCAGTGGATTCGTCAGGATGCAGGTTCTACCAACAATGACTTAAACAAGATAGAGGTGTAATTCTCTCCCACATACCAGGGATCATTAGAAGGCCAGGGCTGATAAGGTGCCTCACTATGCTGGGGACCCATATTCCTTCTCTCCTATTGCTCAGCTTTCCCCGTGTGTCACCCTCTGCTGCAAGGTTGAGGATGGTTCACCACCATAACCATGTTCCAGGCAAAAGGGTGGAGAAGGAGAAGACCTGCCTCTTTCCTTTAGAGCTTGACTTGGAAGTTACACACATAATGTATGCAGAACTGGCCAGAACTTAATGACTCGGCCACATCTAGCTCCAAGGGAAGCTAGGAAATGCAGTCTAGCTAAAATTGGGGTGTATTTTGTGGGGGGGGCTGTTTAATAAAAGAAAAAGACATTGAAAAGCAGGTGAAATTTTAACTCTGTTATCTATGTTTATTTCCACTCCCTCCCAAAACTCCACTGAAATAACAGTAAAGGAATTTACAGACATAAACCCTCAAGGACAAAAAGAGTAAGAGAAATGACCACAGATGAAAGATATCAAATGTAATAGTAGAATAAAGACATTTTCAGATATGCAAAGATTTTTACCTCTATGCACCCTTTCTCAGGAAGTTCCTGGAAAATGTTCCCCACCAAAACAAGGAAGTCTACCAAGAAAGAGGAAGACAGTGGATCCAACACACAAAAGGGGTGAAAGAAAGAGTCAAGGGGGTGGGACTTCCCTGGTTGCGCAGTGGTTAAGAATCCGCCTGCCAATGCAGGGGACACAGGTTCGAGCCCTGGTCTGGGAAGATCCCACGTGCCGCGGTGCAGCTAAGCCCGTGTGCCACAACTACTGAGCCTGTGCTCTAGAGCCCGTGAGCCACAACTACTGAGCCCGTGCGCAGCAACTACTGAAGCCCGGGCACCTAGAGCCCATGCTCTGCAAAAGAGAAGCCACCACCATGAGAAGCCCGCGCACGGCAACGAAGAGTAACCTCCTGCTCTCAACTAGAGAAAGCCTGCGCGCAGCAACAAAGACCCAACGCAGCCAAAAAATAATTAATTAATTAATTAAAATCAAAAAAGAAGAGTCAAGGGGGTGGAAGAGGTAAATCCCTCATATAAATAGGTAGCATTCCTAGAAAGCATCCTGTATGGCCTGGAGTATGCAAAGAGAGAGATCCAAGACAAATGCCTAAGAGAAGAAGGAGGAGGAGAAGGGGAAGAGGAAAAAGAAGAAGGGTAAGGGGAGGAGGGGAAGGAGAGGATGTTATCACCCCTAAAATAGAATTCCATTCTTCTCATTAGTAGACGTGTATTACAAAAAACCATATTCCATTATTATATTTAGAACTATTAATAAAATTTGTGGAAATTTGTTTTCTCTCTTGCTATATAAGTACCTACATAATATACTCCACAAACCTAAAATATTTACTATCTGTCCCTTTACAGAAAAATTTGCCAATGTATGCTCTAAAGGGAGGAGTGAAGTTTTCTGAGAGCACATAGCAGAGGAACCAGAGCTGGCTGGGGAGGGTAGGAGCCTGGGGTGAGAGAAGACTCAGTGGGCAGCTATCTTTTGTCACAGAAATCCCTGTGAGAAGCTGCCAACAAATAAGAAGGATCTTCTCAACAGAAACGCATACACACAAAACATCCCAGAGCCTCAGTGTCTTCCAAGAGCTCAACAGCTCTCCGTGGACTTTTATGTGTTCAAGAACCCAAGCTAAGAATTTTCAAGGAGGAAAACAGAAGGAGGAAAGGAAGGAAGGAAGGAAGGAAGGAGGGAGGGAGGGAGGGAAGAAACAGAGGTTGAAATCTCTATGGGTAGCGAAAGTGTGAGTGGCTTGAGTCTCCTTTGGCATAAACTCTCTTCCTTTTCACTCTGATACTCTTCTGCAACCCAAAGGAAATGGAAGGAATACTTAAGTGAGGCAGGAAGTGTTGTGTTGAGGCCCAAGAGTGGAATTCCTCTATAAGGGTGGGGGAGGGGCAACATGAGGGCTGCTGAGAACCAGACCTCAGGAGGCCATAGCTAAATGGCTGCAGGAAGCCATGAGCTGCCCCATGCCCACTGTCCCTGAAGCTCATGCTTCTAGAGTGCCTTGGCTGAATCAACCTCCTGCCTATGCAGGCTCCAGGGACATGCTGTGCCCTGGTGCACTACCCTCAGATCCCCCAAGGGCTGAGCTGAGACCCAGCCTCCAAATGGGAAGGTTGGCAGCCCAAACCAGAGAGCACCAGCCCCAGCTGAAGTCAACCCTGCTCATGAGCCCCAGGCTGGAGAGATCCCAAGCAGACATGACCTTGGATGTGATCTGATCCAACCACCTCATGGTTTCTGATGCCCTTTGAAGTGTGGAGCTTGGGGGCAGACAGGCTCAATCCAACTGTCCTGGGAGACTTGTCTACATAATGGGGGTTCTGTGGCAGGGCCCACTTCCTCTCTAGCCCCACGACTGGGAGGTATTCATGGGAAATAAAGTGGAATGGCATCCAGGCATCTTCAAGGATTAATCAAGAGGTAAGGGAGGGTCCTCCTATCTTCAGAGCTGGGATCCTGGACTGTCAGCCTGAGAGACACAATGTATTTCAGTGCCAGCTTTGTCTCTGGGTTTTGACTTACATCACGTGAGGATTTTCCTAGATCCAAAGGGAAGGCGGACCTGCACTTTGTTGCACCAGCAGAAAATCCTCGTAGTTACGTTCACCAGCATCTTGCCTCTGAACCTCTGTGTCCACTCTTCTGCCCAAGATCTTAACAGAGAGGAGTTAATGTGTTGTTGTAGAATCTGTCCCCTTTGGGGTTTGAATATTAAGACTTCTCCAGAGTCCCTTAAAAGACAAATAAGACCTCTGTCCACAAAAAGAAACCCAGGAGAAAAGTGGTGCTTGGAAGGACACAAAAGTAACTTAACTTTGGTTACCTTGGGAAGTGCAACTGGCTGCCTGGGGGACAAGGAGTAAGGACCCCTTGGACGGTCTACTTTGTACTTTTTTGTGTGTCATATTCAAGTATTATATATTTGTTTAAATGTCTGAAAAATAACAATAAATAAAAGTAAATAAAATGAAATATTTGGGGCAAGAACTAATATTTGGGTTAGCTAATTTTATGAATACTTTGGAAAACCAAAATATAATTGGTATTAACTTAAGAAAGGGGTTCAGAGATAAGATAACCACTGACTCTGGTTAACCACTTTTCATTGATAATGTCAAGGTGATTTCTGTATCTATCACCATGCCCTGAGTTATCAGGTAGATGGCAAGTTTCTTGAGAGAAGAAAACATGCCTTTTTGTACCTCTCATGTGACCTAGCCCAGTTTCTTAAAAAGGGTACTTATTAAGAAATATTAGATTCCATTCCAAAATAATTATTAAAATATGAATAAATATTCACTGGAGTGTATCTCTTTTGTGTAGGAGGATGGAGACAGGGGTCTCCCCTTCTCTTCCATTCCTGTTTCTCCCAGCCTAGAGTCCTCTTTTCTTTTGGTATTAATGGTAGGATCTAATTTTCAATAAGGGCTCTCAGTGGTGCCTAGAGATCAAGTGGCCAGGGTCATTCAATAGCGATTTGTCTTCTTGTCCTCCAAAACCAAATCCAGGGCTTGAGTTCAAGCCCATGGTCCTATCATGCTTTTATTTTATATTCTTTTTCCAGAAGGAACATGTTTCTCATGCAGCAATCTTAATAAATGCAACTGGGCTCCATTTCTTGGCTTTGAGGTAATGAAAAATTAATTACCATACTTCACAAGTAATAGTTTCCACTCACAGCACTCCCTTAGAAGTAAATATACCATAAATAGTTACTATTATACCAATGGCTGGTGGATTGGGCAGCCTGTCGTCCATAAATCCTTTTTCAACAGACATGTTATTTCTTCTGGGGAACAAACAGATTTGTTTTAGATCAGAGAGTCAACCGACAGATGGCCTTTGTAAAAACACACCATTTGTATAAATAAATTATAGTTTTACTATGGTATTCTGCTTTTGTGCATTTGTAAAATCAGTGCCCCCATTCTCTAGAATGGGTTTAAATTGTAAAGAGCAATTTCATTTAGGTGTGAGGCCACATTGCACAGATCTCCCAACACAGATGCTAAGGTCCAAAGTCTCTAGATGCATGCTGCCACTTCCCATCACAATTGTCATAAAGAGCTCTGCCTGGAAGTATTGGGATGATCTCCCAGAGAGCTCCGGCACTGAACAGAGCAAGATACCAACTGGCACACTCCCCTTAGCTCCGGGTTCTGTTTCCATTAAACTTAATGACATTACGTGCCTTATTTTCCTAACTGCAACTCTGCATAATTGGGGCTGACAATGTATTTCCCTTAAAAACCTGAAATATTTCATTTTCCTTTACAATATAGTTCATCAGTCAAATGCTAAACATTTGGTGGTTTCCTTTAAAATCCAAATCAGGCTTAACTCTGAGGCTACAGCAATCTCAGTGACTACCCATCTTACAATGTACACACGTGTAACACACACACCAAATATTTATTCATTCATATGTAGATGTATATACATAGATATGCATCTATACACACACACCCACTCATGTAAATCCCCTTTCCCAGAACCAAAAGGTCAGGACATAGTGTCAAAAAGGACATATTTGAGGAATTCCCTGGCGGTCCAGTGGTTAGGACTCGGCACTTTCACTGCTGTGGCCCGGGCAGGGAACTGAGATCCCACAAGCCAGACAGCATGGGCAAAAACAAAAATAAAGGACATATTTTGAAGTTGTTTTTAAGAATCAGAACCAGTGGGCTTCCCTGGTGGCGCAGTGGTTGAGAGTCTGCCTGCCAATGCAGGGGATATGGGTTCGAGCCCTGGTCTGGGAGGATCCCACGTGCCGCGGAGCAACTGGGCCCGTGAGCCACAGTTACTGAGCCTGCGCGTCTGGAGCCTGTGCTCTGCAACAAGAGAGGCTGTGGTAGTGAGAGGCCCGCGCACCGCGATGAAGAGTGGCCCCCACTTGCCGCAACTAGAGAAAGCCCTCGCACAGAAACGAAGGCCCAACACAGCCATAATAAAATAAATTTAAAAAAAAAAAAAAAAAAGAATGAATGAAGAAAATATTAAAAAAAAAAAAAAAAAGAATCAGAACCAGTAAAATGTTTCTCGTTAGGGGACGAAGATGTTCATTTTAGCCAGAGATACCAATAATGGGCTTTGTTGGCACAATGACTGCCTATATATCCTTTCTTTAAGGATATTTATTCACTTCCATAAATTATTAAGATCTGAAAGCCACCAGTTCAGATCAAGGAAATAAATGTTTAACATTAATCATGTGCACTATTCAAAATATAACAACAGGAAAGACTAAGCATTTTTCTAGCTAATAAAAAATTTTAAAGTCAGATTGCCTAATATTTTCCAGGCTATAAGGTACATTTAGAAGCTGTGTTTATTTCTTAGAATAGTGGGGTACTGTTTAGCTTGGTGCTTTGTGGGCATTCATAACCTCAGGCTCCCAAGTTGCTATTTAGAGTTATGCCAGTTGGTGCCTTGATGGAATTAATACGCCGTCTAGAATTGCCTAACTTACATTCGAAGAAGAGCTTAAACCAATGATTTCCATCTGTTTTTATGACACTCCCAGGGAATATCAGGTTACTTCAAAGGAGATCAGAATTCTCAAATGAAATTAATCTGGACATATAAATCTTATACTCATATACTTATATATGTCAGATATAAATATATGCCTACATGTCATAGTCTTCTAGAAGAGGATGAGGTCAGGAAATTAATAGGATAATTGCAAAGCAAGATCTCAGAAGGGTAAAATGATCACGAATTATAATAAGTGTCATAAGCCAGATTAGAACTAATCATGGAAAATAAAAACCCACTCAATTCACACAACATCATAAATTTGGATTATGAAAAAGTAAAAAGGTTTTGGGGGGCAAAATCAAAGCTATTTTTAAAATAGATGAGTTTGTGGATGAATTACTAGTAGATCCAACAGAATATGAATCTGGTTGCATGGCTAATTCATATTTTTTCATCTCTAAATCATGCTACATGCCTGTCTCTAAGTAAAGAAGCCGTTCATCCTGCATCTCAATAAAACGTTTATGAGACATCCTTGTCGCTAATGGAGTCAACTCACAATCAATACGTTTATTCATAATATCATGCACACATACAGGTCAAGGGTTAAGAAAATAGTTTCATTGCAATGGTAATCAACCAAACCTACTGTAATCAGCTTTCCACTGACTCCTTGAGGATATGTATTGGGAATGGTCAAGAGACTTTCGACCTTGTGACCAATCACAAAATTCCTTTGCTTAAAGCAAACGCACACCCCGACCACAGTAACAGTGAATTAAGAATATGAGAGTGCCACTTCCTAACTGTAGCTATGGGCAACTTTCTCACCCACTCGCTGCCTCAGTTTCTACACCTGTAAAAAGGAGAAAACACTGCCCACCCCATAGAGTTGTCAGGATTAAATGAGTTAGTAATGGTAAAGCACAATGTACACAGTAAGCATTCCATAAGTGTAAGCCCTTATTATCAGTATTTATTATTCACCTTGTCAGAGGCTCCCTGAGCTGGAGGCCACCGCAGAACTCAAGATTCCTGATGAACTTATAATCATGTTGACTACTTCAAATGTATTTTAACTATACAATATTATCTCAGTGTTAAATTTCTGTTCATGTGCTAAGTGTTCAATATTAAATATAGATAATTTAACTAGATCTGCATATCAGGTTGCATATTTGTCCCTTATACCTCCTGAATACCAGATATTTTCCTATCACATAAAGGGTTTGACCAAGTGAACTCTGTGATCTCTTCTATTCCAAGAACCAGAGTATTATGAAGCTGACATTCCCTTGATTCTCTGAATTTCAACTACATCATCTATTTGAAGGAACCAACCAGTATGAAAGGGGAAAAATTCTGACTAGTAAATTTCTTAGATCCAGCCTTTCTCAGGAAGAGCATATAACAAAATGCTAGGATGAAACGAGTTACATAAAATCCACATAAAAATGACCATGAGTACCATTTTTATTGGGAAGTTACAGGGAGAATGTGAATCTAATATATATTGATGAATTATTCAACTCTATCTCAGTCAGCCTGGCTGATTGGGTCACAGGGTAGGAAGATTTTTCAAGAACTCCCAGAAGGCTCCTGAGGCCTCTTGAATGTTGGCCTGGAGGTTATTTCTGATCTAGAATGGGCATCAGAAATCTATATAAGAAGGGAGATAGGCGCTTCCTCTAAGAAGGGGAAATCGAAACCATTATGAGATGCCCCAGGGGATCATTTAAAACCGTATAAATATATGTCTTGGGAAAAGAGGACTTCATCCTGACTAGATTGCTGACCTGGAAAGTGCCTGCAAAGACAAAGGACAGGACTTCCCTGGCGGTCCATTGGTTAAGATGCCACGTTTCCAGTGCAGGGGGCGCGGGTTTAATCCCTGGTTGGGGAACTAAGATCCCACATGCCATGCAGTAAGGCCAAAAAAAAAAAAAAAAAAAAAGACAAAGAACAGTGAGGTCATACACAGAGAGGGTAAAAAGAGTAGGAAGGCGAGTGAAGGAAGTCCCAATGAACGGAGACCTTTGGGCCCAGGAGACTTTGAGAAGCCGTATGAGATTTAAACAGAGAGGTTTATTTGTACCTTTACCCATAATCTTTTGGAAAGTCAACTGATTGCTCAGAAAACACTTTGACATGCACCCAGTCTAATGTGCCATCTACTAATTCCATCAACAGCCCTGATTAACTAGTATAAGTCCAGAGCGGAGTGGACTTAGTCTATAGGAGGCTTTTAGTCACCCCAAGTTTCCCCATTGCCTAAACATTTATAAGTTTCTAGGCGTAAATACACATAATATTGCCAAATGGAAGAGGCTTTGAAATGCATCTATTTGGCCAATGCTGGAGAACTGTGTTTTCCTGTGGGTTTATCTTTTGTGAAGACATCAAAAATTTGCCTCTCCTTTTGTTAGTCCTTTGACTCACTGAGCAGGAGATCAGAGGAAGCATGGATGGCCCATAGCAAGTTAGCATTTCCCGCTGAAATAAACAAATTCCTTTGATTCACCCCAGCCATGAAGCCCTGGCCAACATCTAGAGTTACAAAGGACAGCACTGGCTTCCAGTAGAACAGAGCAACTACTAACCCCATTTTCACACCTGATATTGTCCACCACACCCCTATAAAAATATTTTTTCCAGAAACTAATAGAAATCCTTAAAACAATAGCCTCGTGCTAGTCTTAATACCCCCTGAGATTACAAACTAACACACTGTAAAGCCACTGAATTAAAAATTATGTCCATGCACACAGTCTTACCCATGAAAACAAACATCTGCTACTCCAAAGAATATGCAACGCTGGATTCTGTCTTAATTTATAAAAGGCTAAGATGCAGGCATGGATATAAATTCTCAGTTGTCGTGGCTATGGCCACCCTATGCTATGCTATCGTCCCAGTGGTGGACACAATCGTTAATGTATTTATTATTATTTCAGGACACGAGACCATCGAAGGTGGCATTTTTTCCCTTTCACCTTCTAAGGCTCTCCCTAGAACTGCCGGATGAACGCCCACGCCGCCTTCTTCCACCAAAGGTGGATCCTGCTAACAGGAGACTCTGGATCGTGACCATAGCGCCTCTGTCCCCAGCTCTGGGGAGAGCCTCATCTTAGCAAGTGGCCCTCAGCGTACCCAGCGGATCCGCCAGCGACGCGGAGGCCGCGCGGTTTCATCATTAATGCTCCTGAAGGACAATAGCTCATCAAGCCCCACCGAAAGCCCAGGACCCGTCGCGGAGCCTGGGCTGGCGGGGGATGAGGCTGAGCGACTCCTCCTAGAGGTGGTTATGTGGAGAAGGAGCAATCCCTTCTCCCTCCTCCTCCTCCCCCCGCTACTATCCGCGGCCCGGAGAACTGCCGCTTGCCGCCATTGACACGCACAGATAGAACCCAAAGAAAGGCAAAGAGTCCTGCCCGGCACCGGCGCCGCGCGGGCCGAACCTGCGCCCTGGGAGCGGCGCGCGGAGGGCACCGGGCGCCCAGAGCAGGCGGCACAGCACCAGGTGAGCCCGCCATGGCGGTGGCATTATTGTTCAGGGGGCTTCGGGGTCTGGAAACAAAACGCGCCGCGGGGGCAGTGCAGGGGCTGGAGAGAACCCCTGCCCCTCCTCACCGCCCAGCCCCTGCGGGCGCTCCCCAGAGAGCCGACCCTCCCCGCAAAAAAAAAAAAAAAAAAAAAAGAAAGAAAGAAAGAAAAGAAAGAAAGACAAATTAATAAATCAAGCTGCCCAACTTGCCTCCTCAGGAAATAAAGGGGGAGGGGGTTTGCTAAAGAAGCGGTAAAATTCCTGTGGCCGGCGAGGAGCCGGGGGCATCTTGGGCGTTGAGGGAGGGAGGAGGGATGCGGGGTCCAGACGCGAGCCCCGGGCGAGGCTGTCCCGAGGGAGCGGAGGGCTCCTGGAGATGCGGCGTTGGGGGCGCAGAGGGGGAGAAGGGAGGCGCCCGGCCGCCGAGGGGGACTGGTCCGGGGCGGTGGTCTGCGCAGGGGCCGAGAGAGCCCGGGCGGGGCCGCTCTGGGGGCCTCAGAGGGTGCCCAGGTCGGGTGCCGGCTGCTCCGGGCTGACAATGGAAGGGGCGCGGAGGCGCCGGGAGGAGGGAAGGGACCGGGGTCCGGGGGTGGGCCGCGCCGGAGAAGGTCAGGCCGGGGACACGGGCGGCGGAGGCGAGGGTCGGGGGCTGCTGCGCGGTGAGCGGGGCGCCGCGGGCGGCTGTGAGTCCCCAGCCGGCGCGGAGGAGGGTTCGGGGCCGGGCACTCCCCTCTGGTTCCCTTTCCGGGGCGCCCGGTGCGGACGCGCGCTGAGCTTTCCCGGGGAAATGGCGGCCCCTCCGCCGCTCGCTTGGGCAGTCCCGGGTTCCCGCTTTGCGCGGGAAAGAATAGTAATAATAATCGGAGGGGGGAGGAATAAAAGTAAAGAGGCTGCGACGCAGGAAAGGGCTGCGCCGGCCGCCAGATTCGGGGCGAATCGCGTGCTGGGCGCAGCGGGCGGGGACCAGCCATGCTTCCCCGGGCGCCTAGCCCGCTCTCCGGGAGCACCCTAGTTCCAGCCTCGCCCGCCTCCTGAATCGCGCCCACGGATGTCTTTTCCCGCCATTCCTCCTGGGGGCGCCCTCCGCTCCTGCCCTCTTTGTTCCACACAACGGTGGCCAAAAGGGCACTGAGCCCCCAAAGGGCCAAATGCGCCTCCTCCTCCAGTAGTTTCCAGACGCTGATCGTTCTTGGCCAAAAATGGGCCACAACGGGCTTGATTTAGGCCCGGTCACTGCTAGGTTTATTGGCAACGGCCCCAGGGTGGGAGAAGGGATGAAAGGGGCGAAAAGAGATGAGCCGAGAAACCAAAGCGCGGGTCCATGTCTGGTTAAGGGAGTGCAGCGGGGACCACAGCCCCAAGGCCCTGATGGTAAAGTAAGGGCAGTTTGGGTTTTCCAACAGCGCTAATGAACTGAGGTGTATCGGTCCAGCCTCAGGGGGCCATTCCCCAATCGGTCCAGCACGGCAAATGGTTTCCTCACTTCTCATTTGTTTGCGTCGAAATGCGATTGTACCCTCACTGGGCTGCGCAGTTACTATTGAAACGGTTCAGTAGGTGAGAGAAAAGGAAACATTATTAAGAGCGAACATGTGTCTTCCTTTATGTTTCTTATTTAGGAGCAGTTCTTTTGTGAAACACAAACCAAGCTACACGTAATTCTCAATTCTTTCATATTTAGCTGAAAGTTATCTCTTACCCCTTTGGAAAACTCTTCTTATTTTCAAATAAATGTTCAGAGCGCCAAGATTTGGGACTACACTCGTGCATTTTTAGAATTGCTTTAGCCCAAGATTATCATATAAATAAATATTGGCCTGGAGGAAGTGTTTCTCTTGAATCACGTAATTCACACCTTTAAAACCCCTATTCCCTGTATCCAAATTTCCTTATGCCCAGTTCTTCACTCCAGTTTTTCCTACCCTGTCACAGTTCCTCCTCACCTGGGTCCATTTATTGCCATGCTTTAGACATTATTAATGGTTTCCTCTATTTCAAAACTCTATAAAAGAATTTACCTTCTTAGATCCAGAATGTTCCAAAGATTGTGACCCTTCTCCTTCACCATTCCATCTTCTGTCTAGTTCCCAGGGATTCTGAGGCGCCTTTGGTCTGCTGTTTCCCAGTGGGTGGGACACGCTGCTAGCTATTGTCTGAGATAACCAGGTCTGTTTTCACTGCCCCCTGCCAGCAAGGCAGGAGAGAATCCTGTCTTAGGCAACTTTAAATGAAAGATATCTGTAACTTGTTCAGCGGGAGGAATGTGCAAAAAAATCAACCAACTTTCTTAGAATGTTTTTCATTCTCAAAGTTAGATGCTGTCTTGGTAAATGTTTTTGAAAAGTGTGTACTGCCCAGAGATGAACGAAAAACGTATGGTTAGAGATCATTCAACAGGTGTTTATGGAGCGCCAATTTTTAAACCCCTCTGGATGGGGGAAGAAACGCAAATATGAGGAGATCATGGGCCCTGCTCTCAGAGAGCTTACACCCCCAAACCTAGGAAATAAAATATATAGGAAGGTAAAAGAAGGGGAAAAGTGATTAAGATTGGCAAGCTAGTAGGAAAACGGGTACTTTTATATACTGCTGACAGGTGTGTAAATTAATATAGCCAACTGGGAGGGCAGTTTGGCACTGTTAAAATTAATAATGTTCACATTCTGTGTGACCCAGCAATTCCATTTCTTGGTAGGTACCCTAGAGAAGCAGGCAGGCATGTACACAGATTATGTGATTCCCTTCCATGGCAGAGTTTTGGTAATTCTGAAATTGAAAACAACCCTAATGGCCATCAATAGAGAATGGCTAAATAAACTCTGGTACATCTGCTGGGAAATTAGGAAGCAGTTAAAAACAATGAAGTAAGTCTATATATTACTAAGAAAGGTCATCGAGATGCATTATTAACGAAAAAAGCAAATTACCGAACAATATTTGTTGAATGGTACCATTTTTGTAAAAACAAAATAAAACTGTGAATTTCTATAAGTAAAAATGGATAGGAGAGGTGTAGAACAAGACACCCACTAAAAGAAACAAGAATTAGATGCATTGTGGAGGACTTTAATCATATTAATCATACCCATCCATAACCGTTGTTATAATATTTGAAATTTTACAACTTGGATTAATTTATATGTTGCTTGGATAACTAAACACAATTAATTTAAAAGTGATTGATAATGTGGAATAAAAGCCGTAATTAAAATGCTATGACAGTTTTTAAAGGAAGAAGAGAATTCTAAGCTGGCTGGGAAGCCTTGGGTGAGGCTTCACAGGGAATGTAGCAGGATTTGGAGGGAAAGGGGAAGAGGAGACAAGGCAGGCAGAAGGAAGTCTGATGCAGACACCAGGCTCTAGCTAGCACCTCCTCTTTGCTCAGCAGGATGATGTGCATTCCCTCGCAGGCTGAGTCCTGGCCTGCCTTGCCCAGGTTCAGGCTGGGGAGTGAACTAAATGAACAGGTCACAGTTGCTTTCATCACTATGATTCTATGAATATCTTAAGTTAGATTTAGAAGGAAAAAAATGAGGACATGAGTTCTAACAATGGTATTGGAAGGTGGTATTTTAAAAAAGAATGTAATGGAAACATGAGAATGGGGGATTGGTTTTCCCCTAGATGCACAATGGTATGCATATTGGGAATTAGGTTGGAGGAAAAAGTGTTTGAGAAGATAATTCATCCCCCCCCCCCCCAGATATTACAAAAGGAACTCCAAAGTACTTTCAAAACAAATATTTAAGGTTGGTTTCACTTATTCATTCACTCATTTAAGGAATAGTTTTTGAATGTCAAATGTGTACATAATACTATGCTAGGTGCCAGTGGGGATGAAACACAACAAAGTATAAGAGAAACAGCCCCAGACCCGGGTTCCAGAAGTGGGGGTGAGGGGACTGGGTCTGGTCTCACCCAGTCCCCGTGTAGCCATGGACAAGTCGTTCAATGACCACAACCCCTCGCTTTTATTGTGGCTAAAATTGGGCAGGAGTGGTCTAAATGACTCATCACTCAGGTCCTTTTCAGTCTTAGATTATGATTTTGTGAAATCCTATGGGTCTAACATTGCGATAATTGTGGGTTCCCAGGCAGACGGAAGGTGGGGAATATGGGATTAGAACAAGAGGGGCCCAAAGTGCCCAGCCTTGGGAAAAACAAAAGTATTTGCTGTAGAGTATGTGGCTCTTAGTGTTTTCCCAGGACTATTTCTTTTCCACCCCTTTACATTGCCTCCTAAGATCAATGAGAGAAGCAGAAAGACATCACTGAGTTTTAAACCTCATGTTATACACAAATCCAGCACTATAGTATTATAATAGTCACTTTTGAATTAAAATGTTAGCCTGCATTCTGTGAAAATAGTCTCTAAAACTTTCTTTTGTGGAAATAAGTCATAGTAGCTAATGTTTACTGAGTGCCTTACTGCTTGCCAGGTACTGTTCCAAGCCCTTCAAAGGTATCAACGCTTATCATTCTTACAACAGCCCTATAGGTAGGCACGGTTGTTATACCCATCTTACAGAAGAGAAGAGAGAGGTTAAAATGTGCCCAAGGTCACCACACAACCGGTGGGTGGTAGATTTAGGACTCCCGCCCAGGCAGCCTCACTCCACAGCCCCACATCCTCATGTGCATGTGGCGGAACAGGAGGTGCTGGCGTTCCAGTGATTCTCAGATTATGTTCATTTTAACATTAGTGTATGCAGATTTTCTTTTTAAACTCCTGTTTGCATCACTGTTTTACCTATGTCAATAAAAGATAAAGAGCATCAGATTGAGCCACATCACACTGTACTTTAAACTGTCTCGTCAAGAAGTATTAAATAAGATAAATTTGGTGGTTTCTCTGAAGCCTTTATTGTTCATTTATCCATCTCACCATCCATCATACTTTGCCCAATTTATTTGGCTGGCATTGCCAATTTGGACTTGGAATGGAGTAAGTAATTCAAGTCAAAATTCCCATGCTTTGACAGAACATGTGTGGAAACAGGCGTACGACCACCAGCCTTGTACAGGGACGTTTATTTCAGCTGATTCTGTGATGCCACAAGAATAAGCTACAGTGACCGTATTGTTTAGGTCAAAATTGCAATACATGGTCTGACCAAAGGTTTGGAGGTCGTTTCTGAATATGAGAGGTAGTCCTGATGATATAGTTTTGATGCCTAAATGTGGGTTATTTCCATGACAACAGGACAAAAATATAACAAAATGAAGTCAAACTTTTCCAGGAAATCCCAGGCCCTGTGTTCACTGGCCCGGCAGCAGTAATGGTTCATACACAGAACTGTGTAACTTGTACTTTTGCTGCCTTCACTGCTCAATAAAACCGTTACAGTAAATAGTGGTGGTAGACTATGAAAACGTAAATTCCAATAGCTCATACCATACACAACATAAACTTTTAGATCAGACAATAATTCACCGGGTTCCCCACCAGAGTGCTATACTTCCAAATTGACCAGTTTTCCAGAATTTCAATGAGGTGGTCATCATTGCCCCCTTGCTTCTAAACTGGATTTTCACCTCTGCTGTTCTTTAGTAAACAATGTCGATCATTGTCTTGGGGTGGAGAAGAGGCAGGCCATAAACAAAGTAAAGCAGTTTTTCAGGCCCACTTTTTCCTTTCTGTTGTTATCATGGGTGATGAAATAGTGACTTTGAAGGAAAGATCACCGGCATGTGATTTAATTCTACCTGATTGTTCCATCTCTATGAACGAAGTAACAGATGGAGGGTCGGGGCTCAGGAGGAGTGACATTTTGAGCATCTTCCTAGAGTAGCAGCAACTTTTAGGTCCGAAAGGACCTCAGAGGTCAGCTGGTGCCATGGTTCTCCAGTGGAGCGCCACAGGGCGCAGAGGCCCAAAGCAGGAAAGGGTGGGGACCAAGCCATCAAGCTTCCCAGGCCTTACCCACTCCAACCAGCATAACTCCCCCTCCTTCTGTGTGTTGTACATATTAGAGCTTCTGAAAGGCTTTGTTTGAGCAAAAGGAAGGTTCTGAAAAGTCAGCTGATTTGCCTAAGGGCCACAGCTGGTTGATTCAGAACTGGATCCCCCCCTCCTCCGTCCACTGTACCTTCCATTCTCCCACCATGATGCACCCTACAGAGGCTGGCCGTCGCCCTTACCTGGTGCAGGTGATGCAACATGCACCCTCACAGCTCTGACCAGGGAGCAACAGTGCCTGTCACCAGCACAGAACACTGCAGCTGAAGCAACAGCCCCCCAGCCACTGGTCCCTGCAGTGCAGCCCCTGCCTTAGCACTGACAGTAAGGAAAACAGGGTGGGGAGGGGCAGGCAGGGGGAGGGACGGAGGAAGAGCGGTTCCGGGCAGCTGCCTCTGCTCAGCACACAGTCTGCTCTGGCTTTGAGAGCCCACAACTGGCCCAGCAGTCATGGATGTCTCTGGGAGCCCCTGGTGGGTCAGGCAGCCCCAGGGGCTGCAGCCCACCCACTCACTGGTACTGGTCCACTCACCCACTGCCAAAGGGAACTGCCACATCCCCTCGCCCTCCCTGAGCAGGTCATCTTGGTTCCAAGCTAGTCCCCTGCTCAGGGCAGCAAGACAGATCACTGTAAAACAATACACCTCACTATTAATTTGAAACTATTCGATTTTAAGGAAACAGGATAGCTTGTCCACTGTTGCAATTTGTTAATTCTCAAAAGAGCAAAAAGACGAAAGCCGGCTGGACCCAGTGAACGGTTTTGTTTTTATTATGTTTTCTGTGAATAAATAGATTCAGGAAGGCAAACCGGTTCATTTTCTTCTGGGGTGCGTTGCTAACTCAGAAACAAAGAGAGCTCAAAGTATTTTTATTCATTCATTTATATTAATTTCTCATCCAACTAGTACCATAGGTGGCCAAATATATTTATATTACAAAATAACATAAGGCTAATGACAAAGGAGCAAAAACAAAAACAAAGCAAAACAAAACTTAGCTCTGGTTCAACAATGACAAAATGTCTTAAAAAGTCAGCATGTACTGCAGTAGCAGCAGATATCCTAAATCTACCCCACGTCTGCTCCATCCATCCCTCGCTCTGCTCCCCACCCCTTCTAGAGTGCCCCAGATGGCCACATATCCTCTGCCTCTGACTTATAAAGAATGTGCTGGCAGTTGAGTTTCCCGCCAGATTATTCCAGGGCAGGACTTGAAATGCTTTTTTAAAAGGGAATGATTTGTAATCCAATAGTATAATTTAAATAAATTGAGTTAATGCTTGGTTCTAACGTTCATGGTTGGTTAACTTGATTAATTTGATCCGAGTGTCATTTCAATGAAATTGCATTTGATACAGCTCTTTACGTTATAAATTGTTAATGTGCTTTAACATATATGACAATAAGATTATTGACTCTTCTCATTCACTTAAAGGTGGCCGTGGAAGAAAATGATTTGCAAAGTATTACTTGTGCAATAATGATTTGCCCTTGGAGTTCATAAATGGAACTGTAATAGAGCAAGTGATTTAGCTGGGACTACTGAAAATGGTTTTCACAGCTACAAAATAATACTAATAAGCTTCTATTATATTAATACAGTATTTAGGGTAACACACCAAAATATGTTAGAATTTTATCAGGTAGGAGGCTAAGAGACTTTTTTCATACCCTTTAAAAATATATTTCTACATATAGTTAATATAATTATAGTGAATTCCCTTATGTCCTACCTAGTTTTATTTCATCTCATTTTATTCTCCCAAAGGATAGTTTTGAACTGACAAAGTAAAGATGCTTCATTGCAGAACTACTTTGTTTTTTCATAAGTATTTACAATATAAAATATTCTGAAGCACAATACTACAGATTAGGGAAGTATCATGGGAACTAAAAATGAATAAATTGAATAAATTTCAGCAATTTTAAAATGAATCTATTAGGGGGTGACACTATAAATTTCATGTTTATGAACCTTACAGAAAACATTTAAAGTTTTAAAAATTAATTTCCATCATTAAAAAGCTATAAGACCTCTTAGTTTTAGATTTAAAATAATGTATATATGAAAGTATTTTGATTTATATACTTCTGAAGGGAATGATCTCAAAAGAGTATATGTATACATATAGCTGATTCTCTTCGTTGTACAGCAGAAACTAACACAACTATGTAAAGCAATTATACTCCAATTAAAAAATAAATAAAATAAGCTGTTTTGAAATTCTAGATCCTTCGTCACGGTGGTTCATCAGCCCAACCAAACTTCACCTGTGACACACTGGCCTATAATTATTGCTCCAGATCTCAAGTGTTGACTGCTCTCTCTTTTTAAAAGACACTTTGCAAAAGCTTGGTGGCAGAAAAAATGGTCATTTAAATCAGGATTGCTGACGGCTGCTAACGGACCATCTTGCCAGTTGGCTACTTTGCCTTGTTCCTCTTCAGTTTGCATATAATAAAAACTTCAAGAAGTTGTTTGAGGCATAAAAATTAGTTTACTCTTTATCAGCTGTTTTTGCTTGAGTAAGAACTTATTTAAATTAAAGGAAGATAGTTGTCTAAAGAAACCAGATTATTTTGTCTTTTCATGAAGGCAATCAGTGTATTAAGTTTGCTGTTTCTCACCAAGAGCAATTCATTGAATAAGGGCAAATGCTTAGGATGTTTCCTTTCTTCTCCTCCCATCTGGGATTACAGTGTAGTTTTAAATATTGTTTATAGGAATCCCATATGCTATAATTATGCAAATACAGACACACTGAGGGTCTGATTCTATTAGTGAGTCTTATACAGTCTCTTGATATGAAATTTTATATTTCTCAATTATCTCAGGACCAGTTAGTTTCCAGTGACTCACCTGGTGATGAAAGTAATCTAAATTTTTCAATGTGACATTCTTACTCAATTACAAAACACCTGAACTTTTCCTTTTACTAGTGTACTTACTAGGCTAATTCCCAAATGATGTTTGTTAAGATGTTAAATTAAAGTCACACTTTTGGTTTCCAGTTCTAAATGATGGACTCTGAGCACATGAGCTTTCCTTCTCTAGAGCCCACAGAAATAACGGTAAAAACTTACAAAGAAAATAAACACTTCACAACAAAGGGGCAGGGGCTGGTGATGGTCATCAGCAAATGGGAGAGTTCAGCAAATTTCAGCAGATTTCTTTCTATGACTGAAAGTACATAGGAACATGTGGATGGCATTGCAGGAAGAGCCACAGCTAAGAATAAAAGCAGGAGGGAGCTGCCCTGAAGGTGGGCAGGATGAAAAATGGGGAGTCATTGAAGGTCTGTCTCCAGAACAGCCAGGTGAATTGGCCTCTCTCCCTCCCCTACTCCTAGTAGAGCTTCTGCAAATCTGGCATTTATCCTCCAAACTAATGATCTGAGGTTTCTTCTCTAAAGAAATTGAACAACTACAGGGCAGGTCTAGAATTTGGAGGATGGGTATGGCTCTACCAAGTAAACCTCCCTCATTCTGGCATTTGGGGGCTCTCAGTTCCTAACCAGGGACCCTAAGGTGATGCCTGCTAATTGGCATGCCCTGCACATGTACCCAGAGGTCCCAAACAGGAACCATGCCTACCAAACAGTATCTGAGGAAAGCTTTTCTATCCTATCTGCCTGTAATAAGCAACCTTGTCTTTCATTCTTAAATATGAATGCATGACCAAAGATCACCAGACATGTAAGGAAAGCCAACATGAAAAAGATGAAAATAAATAAATAGGACAACTGACTGGATAAAATAATTTAGAGAAAGAAGATGATGTAAACACATCCCAACTAGTTTCAGAGAGATTGGAAGACATGGTGCATTCATAAAAGAACAGGATGCTATGAAAAAAAACCAATCAGAGAACAAGAAGAATGTTCGGAAATTAACAATATGATTACCAAAATAAAAATTAAAAAGACTGAGAAACGGAAGGAAAAGATTAAGGGACTTGTGACTTCCCTGGCGGTCCAGTGGTTGAGACTTTGCCTTCCAGTGCAGGGAGTGCGGGTTTGATCCCTGGTCAGGGAGCTAAGATCCCACATGCCTTGCGCCAAAAAACCAAAACATTAAAAAAAAAAAAAAGAAAACTCAGGAGCAATATTGTAACAGATTCAATAAAGACTTTAAAAATGGTCCATATCAAAAAAAAATCCTTAAAAAAAAGGGTTAAGAGACTTGGGGGAGCAATCTAGGAGATCCAAGACCTGGTTTACAGGCATCCCACTAAGAGACAAGTAAAGGGAGAAGTGGGAGAAATTAAGAGATGGGAGGAAATAATCAAATACATGACAGGAAAAAAATTCCAGGAGTTATGAATAGTCTTCAAATTGAACAGGCTTATCATCAAGTGCTGACACCTAGATACATCCTTGTGAAATTTTAGAACATACAGAGAAAATTTTAAAGCTTGGGAGACGGGGGCTACACAACTTCTCTGTAACACCGGATGCCAAAAATGATGGATCAATGGCTTCAAAACGTTGAAGCAAAATGATTTTGATGCTAGCAATTTTGATGCTAGAAACTCCACCAAATAATAATCCAAAGATCATTCAATAAAGACAATTCCATTTGTGTCAGAAAACAAAATTTACTTCTCAGTACTGTCTCTGAAGAGATACATGAGGCAGATAAACGGAAAACAAGGGAGAAAGCCAAGAAAGAAGAAGCCAAGGCATCAGGGATGAGCTGGGAAAGATGACCACTGGGTAAAAGAACCACTCCACACTGGAGCCCAGCTCAGAGGGCTTCAGGAACAAAGTCTCTGGGAAAAAAGTGCCCCCTGCAAAGAGCAGTGTGACTGAGAAGCTGGGTGACTTTTAGAATATGGTAAAGGCACATTTCTCTTTCGTCAACAAGAACAGAGAAAAAGTACAGTCAACCCTCATTATTCACAGATTCCATATTTGCGAACTTGCCTACTCACTGAAGTTTATTTGTAACCCCAAATCAATACTCACGGCGCTTTTGTGGTCTTTCAAAGACAGGCACAGAGCAGAAAACACTGACTCATCCACTGCACACCTTACCCGCTGAGGTCAAACAAGGCCACACTCTACCTTCCTGTTTCATCTCCCACCCTGCATACGAGGGTCTTTTTCATGGTCTATTTAGTGCCACGTTTTTCACATTTTTGTGCTTTCTGTTAGTGATTTCACTGTATTAAATGGCCCCCAAGTGTAGTCTTGAAGTGCTGTCTAGTGTTCCTAAACGCAAGGAGGCTGAGCTGTGCCTTATGTAGAAAATATGTGTGTTAGATAAGCTGTATTCAAGCAAGAGTTATTGTGCTGCTGGCCGTGAGCTCAATGTTAATGAATCAACAATTCATATTAAATAAGGTGTCGTTAAAAGAAACACACATCAAACAAGGTTTTGTACTGATCCATAGATGAAAAAGTTGTGATCAGAGGCTGACAGCGACCTAACCCTGTTTCCCCAGGAACAATTGTTCACTACTCACTAATTTAGTGTCCTGCCTACTTTATAGAACAGAACCACTGCACATAACAAGGATCAATTGTAGTTACATGCATACCTCATTTTACTGCACTTCACAGATATTGCTTTTTTTTTTTGCAAATTGAAGATTTGTGGCACCCCTGCCTTGAGCAAGTCTACCGGCGCCATTTTCCCAACAGCATTTGCTCACTTTATGTCTCTGTGTTACATTTTGGTAATTCTCACAATATTTCAGACTTTTTCATTATTATATTTGTTATAGTGATCTGTGATCAGTTGGTCTTTGATGTTACTATTTTAGTTGTTTTGGCATTTTTTTTAGCAATAAAGTATTTTTTAATTAAGGTATGTACGTTGTTTTTTTAGACACACTGCTATTGCATGCTTAATAGACCACAGTATAGTGAAAACATAACTTTTCTATGTGCCGGGAAACCAAAAAATTGATGTGACTCACTTTATTGGGGTGTTCTAGAGCTGCACCCACAGTAACTCCGAGGTACGCTCGTAGTAACTTGGGCGCGTGGGGGAGGCTTTACGAGAAAGACATGATCCAAATGTGAAGCCAAGTAAAATGTGGAATGACGTTGAACAACATGTTTTCAGAACCAAGAGACTCCACTTCTTGATACGAAGACACAAGGGTCCTAGTGTTGGACCACAGAAATGTGAAGCTAACATCCCACTTGATTCTGAAGGGAACAAGAGTTACAGAGTCTTCATCATATAAATGCTGTTCATTGGCATTTAACTTTCAAAATTATACCTACGGACAAAACGCAGGAGATTTCGCTATGTGATTACAGAGCAAAATAGAAATGTGATAAATCGGGATAGTGGAAAGTATAGAAGACAGAGGTGGAAGTACGGAGGTAAAGTCGGGAGGAGAGGACCAGGGAAAGATTGGGGCCCATACATCCTCATTTTACATGACAATGGCTTAGGAGACAGTCCCTAAAGTTGGTGGAATCGGAAATGGAGATTGAAGTGTATTATTTAAAGTTTTCGGGAATTCCCTGGCGGTCCAGTGGTTAGGACTCCGTGCTTTCACTGCCGGGGCCTGGGTTCAATCCCTGGTCAGGGAACTAAGATCCCTCAAGCCGTGTGGCACGGCCAAAAATGTATAGATAAATAAATGAATAAAAATACAGTTTTCAAGGCAATCAATGGAGGAAATAAAATAATAAAGTTCTTTACCTTTTTCTTTGTTTTACTGTGTGCAAGTATTAGATTTAAAGATAAATTCAAAATTTTAAATAACTTCTTTAGCTTTCTTGTTTTCCTTGCTTTAGGGTGGCCCTGAGCAAGTCATAATTATGTTTCAGCTTGTACAGATTCACAGAGAACTTAGGGTCTCAGCCATTTTTTCACAGAGCCCTTAAGCCAGAAGAAATGCCTTCCATTCCATTTATTAAGTGGTTTGGTCTCAACAACCTAATAAGTATTTCTGTCCTGACAATTTAGTAGCTCTTTGAAAAAATAATAACACATGAGTTAGAAGAACAAAGAACATTTGCATCCTGTTCTTAAATAACCACGATGAATTACACAGAGGGTGTGTACACCTGTTGGACATTACACGACTTCTCACACCTTGGAATCAGATTGGACACTGCCACTCTCATTTTCTGTTCCACACTGATTTTCACCCAGCACTTGCTTTTAATCACAACAGCCAAAAATTCAGCTTTGCAAAAGATATGGCATCACCAAAAAGAAAATAGCACACACACACACACACACAAAAGATAGTACAATCTACCCTGAACCTCTGGTGGAACCACAATGAACTAGTAGTTGTGGAGGCCAACAGAGGTTGACTATCACTGTATTTCACTTGAAAGCTTAAACATTAGCTGTTGTGGGACTTCCCTGGTGGCGCAGTGCTTAAGAATCCGCCTGCCAATGCAGGGGGACACAGGTTCGAGCCCTGGTCCGGGAAGATCCCACGTGCCGCGGAGCAACTAAGCCCATGCGCCACAACTATTGAGCCTGCGCTCTAGAGCCCGTGTGCCACAACTACTGAAGCCCGTGTGCCACAACTACTGAGCCTGCGTGCCTAGAGCCCGTGCTCTGCAACAAGAGAAGCCACCGAATGAGAAACCCGCGCACCGCAACGAAGAGTAGCCCCCGCTCGCCGCAACTAGAGAAAGCCTGCGCACAGCAACGAAGACCCAATGCAGCCAAAAGTAAATAAATAAATAAATTTATTAAAAAAACAAACAAACAAAAAAAACATTAGCTGTTGTGTCCCGGGGTCCCTTGGCACACAGTTTGGAAACCATGGCTGTAGCATCTGTTTAAAACTTTATTATGAGCTGTAATGCAAGTTCATTGGAAAATATTTGAGGACAGAGGCCATGTATATTCCACAACATCTAATGTCATTTCTTGTTCAATAATAAATGCTCCATAAATACTGTCTTTCATTGAATCTCTGATGTCACAGATTGCAAGATGCATACGGATTTCTAGAGATAGTAAAATGTTTTTTTAAAAAGGCACATCATAAAATCAATGAAATACAATAGTTATTTAAATAGGCTAGTGTGAGTTTATTGTCCATGTCTGAGTCAGTGCCGCAATTTAATATTTACCCTTGTGATACCTGTAAAATCTAACTCATTGGTGTTCTTATGGGCTTAAAAAGCAAACATGAAAACAAATCCTAAAACAACAGAGTCCCATACTTCCCCAGCACACACAAAACCAGTGGTGTTCTCCCAACTGCCGTGCTCCTGGAGGTGAAAGGAGTAAGCAGGCAACACTGCATTCTCCTTGCTTCTTCCCTGAGTTTTATTCTCCTGCCCCGCCCCCCAACTTAACATGCTTCAAACTCTTCTGTTCACTTCGAGAGTAATTATGAGACTTTATACTGTGGTCATACCTTGGTCGTTCAGATGTGGAAGGACAGGTACGATGCAGATCTAGGTTGTGTCTGGTCTGCTTCCCAGTTCCTCTCACGTCCTCCACGTAGTGTGTGTAACCACTGGAAGAGCTGCATCCAGCCATATTCTTTCTTCGAACCTATAAACAAACGTCATGTACTATAGTCCTTAAGCTCTGCCTAATTAGAACAAAACTTGTTTTCGAGCAGAAGGTAAATAAATGTAAACATTTAAGTGTTAGTCTGATGGAAACAGATTCCACATTGCAATAGTTCTCTTTCGATGAGTGGCCCTCCACGGAGATTCAAATTCACAGGAAGTAAATAAAAACGCATTCAAGTTTTTAAACTCCTGGCTTCCCAAGACTGCATAGAGTCAGGGGAGGCCTAGAAAAGAAGGAAGTTAGAGGTTATCACTTCTCACCCCTGCAGGCAGAGTCCAGCACAGGCTGGGGGGCTGGGGGATTTAGAAAGTAGGGTCTTCTCTCTAGTGGGCCGAGGAGGCTCAACACTTCCTTCCATCTGTGGGTTCCGGCAGGTATGACCTGGCAGCCCCCGTGAACCTCCTCTCTACTTCCTCTAAGGATTCCTGGAGGTGGTCTGATTCTTACAAGGTGCAGGGGCCTCCCAGCCCTCGGGGCCAGGAATTAGGCACCTGGCTGCTTAAACTCAGCATGATGTCTGAAAGTGTTACCAGAGGGGGACCCCTTCCAGGGCCCTAAAATGGGCTCTTGTCTAACCCTCAGAAATGAATTGTCCGAGGAGACACACCTACTGACAGAACAAAAGGCTTTACTGGAAAGGGGCGCCTGGGCAGAGAGCAGCAGAGTAAGGGAACCCAGGAGAACTGCTCTGCCACGTGGCTCGCAGTCTCAGGATTTATGATGGTGGTGGAGTTAGTTTTCTGGGTTGTCTCTGGCCAGTCATCTTGCTTGTGCCCACACTTGATCTGACTCAGGGTCCTCCCTGGTGGCACTTGCATCTCCCAGCGAAGATGGATTCCAGTGTGAGGGTTCCTGGGAGGTTGGCAGGACATACCGCGCTCCTAATCAGGACCTTCTGTTATGAGACAGCTTATGCAAGCGGTTATTATTGTGCCTGGCCAGGATAAGTGGTTTTGGTCACTGGTTCCCTATCAAAAAGATGGGTCCCCAGACACAAAGAACTCTCTAGTCCTATTGAAGCACATGCAACAGTCAACCTCACACTTAGACTTCAAATGGCGCTTCTTCCCCAGCTCTAAGGCCCTAACCTAGAGGAAAGCCAAAGAAGGAAAGTCTCGTTACAAAGTGCTGCGTTTGGGGTGATCCCTACATTTTATAATAGTCAGCTCGCATGTTTCTATTTGCTCTAACCCTGACTTTCCTTTCCTTTCCTATTTCATCTTCATGAATGTGTTAGGCATCAATCCCCTACAGTCCCCTGTTTTTCTTCTACTGCCAGTCCTTATTTCCAAGTTTTAGGGCAATTTGTGACTCCACTTGACATACTGGGAAAGTCCCTGGGTGGCTTTATCCTGCACACCTAGTCATTCCCTGTCTGTTTTCATCTGAGAAAAATGTATTGGGGGGTGGGGGGGGGGGATGAAGGGGTCCTGCTTTGTGTTGTTTGTGCTCCGTGCATTTTTCTCTCTGTAGGAGAGATTATGACCATCCAGCACATCGTACGGTATCCACAGAGCATGTCCATCCTGTGATGGGCTTTTCAGGTGGTTTCCTCGGCAACCAGACCTACTCATTCTTCCCCCTCCCCCCACTTATCAGTAACTAATAATCGGTTTAGTGGAGTCACCAATACTAACACCTCTTTATGCACCTGCACAGGCTCTTAACTCTTCAGAACTCATTTCTTAAAGAGACTGAGCTTCTTTTCCAGAACCATTTGAAAGTGCAGTTACAAAGACTGGAATGTTTAAGACCCGAGGGACCTTCAGGATCAATCAGTCACCTCCCTGTTTTACAGATGAGGCCCACTCGAATAACACACACAGCTCCCATAGCTAGTCATGTAGAAGTGGGACCACACCCAGGGATTCCTGCCTGGTCCCAGGCTGTTTCCACTACACCAGGGGCCACCCCCATTCTGAACGCCACCAGTGGGTAGCCAGCATGTGCCATGTAACTGTCCCTGAGAACAGGGACTGTTTAACATTGCTTTCGTGTGCCCTGTCCCCTGGGACAGCACTGACTACCAGCAGGTACTCTGTACACTCATCGATGCCTGACCTAAGTTGCTTCAACATGAATTGATGGTTATAATCCTAGTATGCAGCTACCTGCTTCGTCACAGAGAGGACAGCTGTAAGTGGATTTATGAGAGTTTGCAGCAGAAGCAGAGAAATGTGGAAGTTCTAAAAAAGGTGATACTGTTTTATCCCTGTGCCTTACTGGGAAAGAGATAATGCTCTCGGGCTATTTGCTCATCTTTGCTTGTACTTAACTTTGATGAACACCTACATCTCTTGGTGGCAAAACGACACATAAAATAGGAGTGTAGTAAGTACATATGAGCATACCAAAAGAATGTATGTGAAGTATATAGTAAAATGCCTCAAACTCACGTCATTTACCTCAGAGACAAGAGGGTGCTGAGAATGGGATTTGTTGCTAAATTCCATAGTTCTTATATAAAACTCCTCAGTCATACAGAGTTATTGGATACTTTAGAAAATTGAACTCTATGTTCAATCTTCCATCCAGATTAAAGAAACCCCAGGTTTGCATCTTTCATATTAGCCATGCATTTATTTAGCACTTTCTTCCATCATATTCTTACCCACTTTCTTAGGCCTTTTCCTTGCCATCTTGGCTGTTAGTAAGTAAACTAACCGAGCCAAAATTTGAGACGGCTGCCTCAACAGATAGAACCAATTTCAATTTATTTTTGGCCTTCTCATTGTCCATCCCCAAAGAAAATGGCCACTGAGAATGATGTTGCCCTTGGGCCAGAGAGCTTTGATTCATTAACATTTTTTGCTAGAAAATTTTTGTTTCCTTTTCTTTGGTTCTGCTTGCTTGTAATTTGCTTTTACTTATTCTGGCTTATGTTCCTTTTTTGGTTACGGTACTCCCTCCACCAACAGGTTTAGCTCTATTACAATTCTCTGAATTAGTTTTAGCCTTACAAAGGCTTTTTCAGAAGTATATAATTATTTTATCTTCACACAAAAGATAGCTTCCTAAAATAACACAGAATCATATACGTGTCTCTTGGTGCACCGTACTGAAGTCAGCTCTTCGTGCTGATTCTGAAGTTTCTCCCCCAAATCAACCTGGATTCCCCATTCTAAGGAGCAAAAGCTTGGGTTGCATTATGGCTTTTAATTTGCTGTGTTACTCTACATTAGCATAGTCAATAAAACTGCCTCTTCTGGCATGTTTCTGTTTTTAAGAATGCTACAGGGGGAAGGGATAAATTGGAAGATTGGGATTGACATATATGCACTACTATATATATAATAGATAACTAATAAGGACCTACTGTATAGCACAGGGAACTCTACTCAATACTCTGTAATGGCCTATAGGGGAAAAAAATCAAAAAACGAGTGGATATATGTATATGTATAACTGATTCACTTTGCTGTACACCTGAAACTAACACAACATTGTAAATCAACTATACTCCAATAAAAATTTTAAAAAAAAGAATAGTACGTTATTAGGGAATTTAGAAGAGTGCTTCCATCTGAGAAGTGTACATCAGCTCTGAGTTGTGGGTCAAAGCTAACCATTATGATAGCCATGGCCATATTAACTTTGTACTATTTATTAAAAGAGGCAGAAGCAAATCAGGGCAAAGAGGAACCATATTAGTTTTCTTGTTGCTGCTGTAACAAGTTATCCCCCAAATTTAGTGGCTGAAAACAATACAAATTTATTCTCTTACAGTTCTGGAGGTCAGAAGTCCAAAATCATTTTCAATGGGCTAAAGTGAAGGTGTCAGCAGGGCTGGTTCCTTCTGGAGGCTAAGAGGGGAGAATCCATTTCCTGCTGTCATACTGTCACTACTCTCATCTCCTCCCTCCATCTTATAAGGACCCTTGCAGTTACATTAGGCCCACCCAGATAATCCAGGATAATCTTCCCCACCAGAGCATCCTTAGCTTAATCACATCTCCAAAGTCTCTTCTGCCATGTAAGTAGCATATTCACAGGTTCTGGGGATGTTGAAGTGGACCTCTTTGGAGGTTGACCGCAGGACCATGGCCTCTCCTACAGAGGCTGGGCTGGATGGGAGTGGGGGCAGTTGTTCATGGGTGGGCCTGCCGACCCCCAGCTCCCCATTTGCAGCACCCTGCGGTGGCAGCCAGGTCTGGACTGCCTCCCCGGGGCCATCAGGCATGTCACACGAGCTCTGTGGCCGCACCACGGTTCCCAAGCTGTAGGCCAGTCGCCCTTCCTTACCTTGCCACCTTTCCTTTCCAGCATTGAGTTAGTGCCGGGAGGCCACCGTGTCAAGCAAGCTGAGAGCAAAACTAAGGCAAGATGTCGGGCCGGAGCGGGAAGAAGAAAATGTCCAAGCTGTCGCGTTCGGCCAGGGCCGGGGTCATCTTCCCGGTGGGGAGGCTGATGCGGTACCTGAAGAAAGGGACGTTCAAGTACCGGATAAGCGTGGGTGCTCCCGTCTACATGGCCGCGGTCATCGAATACCTGGCAGGTAACGTGAACACGCAGGGCAGGTAGCCCGCTCCCACATCTCACGTTCCCCTCGGCCCCTGCACACAGGCTGGGCAGGGAAGCCTTGATTCGCCCGTGGCTGTCTCAAGGTCGCTGTGCGCGGTAATGGGGTTTCAGTTTGCCTGCTTGGCTAAAACCAACTCCTGCAGGCTTTAGGGAAGAGCACATAAGGGCAGAGGATCAACATGGAAGGAAGAGAATCCACAAGAAAGTGTCTTTTCTAGACCAGCCCCAAGAAAGGTGTGTCTTGCTGGAGACAAATGTAATACGTAAATTGCTAGGTTCCCACAAAAGACAAACTATGGGGAAGATAGGGGCTTGCTGTTCATTTTGTAACAGGGGTCTTCACTTTTACTTCACGGTCCTCACTAAACCTCAGTTCTCCTGCTGTACTGAACCTAGGACTCAACGTCCATAAATAATGTTGAGCCCAGCATTGAAAGCGTCTTCAGTCGGTTCCATGAAGCCGACAACGTTTTAACTGTTCTCTCCTTTACAGAGGTGGTTCTCTGTCTACAAATACATAGGAAATAGTTTCCCATGTGCGTTGTTAAAATTATTTTTTTTTACTGAAAGATGACATTTTTGTTGTGTGTGTTCTTTATCTATTTGAGGAACCTTACATTTAGCTTTTTTGTTGTTGTTCTGGAGGTTGGAGAGGTTGACTGGAGCGCTCTGAAAGTCAAACCAATCAAGTGTGATAGGGCAGTGCTTTTCAAAGTGGGGATCACTCCAGGGATCTTGTTGACAAGGTCAAGGGTAGGGTAGGACCTGAGACTCTGCATTTCTAACGCACTGCTGTGATGTGATGCTCATGCTGCTGGGCCAGAGGCCACTCAGAGGAGCAAGGTTTTAGCCAGTCTTTCAGCAGCAGGTCTGACGGCCTGGGGGAGGCTTTTCTAAAATGCACGTTCCTGGCTGCATTTTAAACCCAGGAATCTGATGGGGAAAAAATCTCCTGGCTTGGAGGGAGAGGAGGGACTTTGAAAACGGTGACTGAAGCTTTAAAACAACCTTTAGGTCTGTCTCACCCACTGATACTGGAAGACCCTGAGTAACCCAGAGATTCCACAGCCTCCAAGCGGGGAGCCCGGATATCCTGACGTCCTTCAACCCTGAGCTGTGCACTTTCTGCTTCACTACACTGCCCCGTTCTAATGTTTGTATAATCAAAATAATTAGTAGTTCCTGTGCCTCCACTTGGCAAAAGTCTAAACTGTGCATAATACAATAGAACAAAATTTGGCCTTTTCAGATTTTGTTGACCGGTGACTCTCTTCTTTGGTTCAGAAGTGTTTGATGAAAAAGCTTATGTTTTCCTTTTCATTCATTCAACAAATATTTGTCGAGCGTCTACCTGTCAGTGCACACAGTAAGTCCTTAGACTCTTCCCTGCTAATAGCATTGGGCCATTTATATGATTTTTCATCTATCTTCAGTTAGAGCCACCAGACCTCATAGCAATGCATACTATAGCCTGAATGTCACACTCTGGACTTCGAGCCAGCACATCCATTAAAGATCGATAGTGTCTCTCAAAGTAGAATGTCACCCATTTTCTCATAGTCTTTCATTCACTCAACAAACATTTATTGAACACCTACTATGTGCCAGGTGTTGTTCTAGGTGCCGAGGATACAGCAGAGACCAAGACAGACAGGAGTGCCTGCCTTCAAGCAGAATGCATTCTGAAGGGAGAAACAGCAAACAAATGAGTGAAGTGTATGTGGTCCAGCGGATGGTGTTAAGTGCTCGGGGATGAATAAAGCAGGAAAGGAGTTAGGCTTGGGCTACTTCCAGGAAGTGGGGAGCTGAGGGGAGGCCCCACTGAGGGGCTGGCATCTGAAGGAGGCCAGGGAGTGGGCATGTGGATGTCTGGACAGAGGGAAGCAGGTGCTGGGGGTGTCCAAGGAGCAGCAATGGGGACAGAGGGCTGGGGCTGAGGGAGGGAACTTGGACTGTAAATGAGGCCTGAGGGAGTGTGGCTGGTGGGGGCAGAAGAGCTTGTCACGGGAGCTCTGGAGGGTTTTGAGCAGATGTGCAAGACCCTGCCTGTGGGGAGGGGGGTACAAGGCGGAGTCAGGGAAAGCAGCAGGAAGGCAGTTGCAGAGATCCAGGTGAGAGACGTGAGGTTGGGGAGTAGGCAGTGAGGCTTCAGAGGAGTGGTCAGGGTACTGAGATATCTTGAAGGCTAAGTCAACAGGATCTGCTGACGGGTTGGACATGAAGTGTGAGAGAAGAGACGAGGAGCACCTGGAAGGGTGCTGCTGCCAATAACGCTCCTTGCCCAGGGCCAGTCCCAGCCTCCAGCACCGTCCTGAGTCAAATGGAGAAGACGAAGCGGGTCTTCTGAGGCCCAGAACTGTCTTCCCAGTGTCCTTTCCTTCCCTTCCTTTTGTGCTTTTTCCTCCCCTCCAAACTCAGGCTGGAGTTGACAGCAGGGGCTTAGATGTCAGCTTAAATCTGATTTATCAATTTACCAGCTCCGTTACCTTGGGCTAATTTCCTTAACCTCTCTGAGCTTTGGGTGTTTCCAGAGCTAATCTCATTTAACTCCATTAATGAGCCAATGTATGCAAAATGTCTGGTGCATAGGATGCACTCAATAAATGGTAATTCTCCTCTCTCTTCTATTAAGAGCTGATGAAATCATTCAGGGCAAAGTGTAATGAGTAACTCTGTTAAGGTGGTATATTTGGGGGCTGTATTGCATTTTAATGAGACAAGGAGTTTAAGCCAAAGGAATGAATCATTATTGCAGGCCATTGCTGAGTAAGTAAAAAGGGGATTTTTGTTAGTTGTCTTGTTTTGTTTTGGAAGGGGGCATGAATTGATTTTGTTTAGGGAAGAGAGTTCAAAGTGTGAAAGCCTCCTGTCACCCTTGAAATGACCTTTAACATTCACAACGACAATATTGACTGAGTTTCTCCTTTGCATCAGGCCTTAAAGATACAACGGAAAACAGACAGATGTAGTCCTGCCTTCCCTGGGTTTACATTCTAGCAGAGTTGACTAGCATTAAACACAACACAATAAGATGACATTCATGTGGATAGGGAAGCCAGAGGAGCTTTGAGAAGCAGGGGGAGGCTGCCTAATACAAAGCAAGGGCTGTTAAGACCTAACCAGGGGTGTAAAGCAATTATACTCCAATAAAGATGTTAAAAAAATAAAATAAAATAAAAATTAAAAAGACCTAACCAGGGGGACTTCCCTGGTGGTCCAGTGGCTAAGAATCTGCCTTCCAATGCAGGGGACTCAGGTTCGATCCCTGGTCAGGGAACTAAGATCCCACATGCCATGGGGCAACTAAGCCCGTGGGCCACAACTAGAGAGCCTGCGTGCCGCAACTACAGAACCCATGCACCCTGAAGCCCACGCACCAAAATGAAGAGCCCGCGCGCCGTATCGAAACATCCTGGGTGCCACAACTAAGAC
Source organism: Eschrichtius robustus (assembly GCF_028021215.1). Lineage (NCBI taxonomy): Eukaryota > Metazoa > Chordata > Mammalia > Artiodactyla > Eschrichtiidae > Eschrichtius > Eschrichtius robustus. The sequence continues at coordinate 75,274,433 of NC_090830.1, forward strand.
CCGACACGGCCAAAAATAAATATTTTTAAAAATTGGAAACCGAAGTTTAAAAACAAAAGACCTAACCAGGGCTTCCCTGGTGGCGCAGTGGTTAAGAATCCGCCTGCCAATGCAGGGGACACGGGTTCGAGCCCTGGTCCGGGAAGATCCCACATGCTGCAGAGCAACTAAGCCCATGTGCCACAACTACTGAGCCTGCACTCTAGAGCCCGCGAGCCACAACTACTGAGCCCACGCACCGCATCTACTGAAGCCTGTGCTCTAGAGACTGTGCTCCACAACAAGAGAAGCCACCGCAGTGAGAAGCCCACACACCACAATGAAGAGTGCCCCCGCTCGCTGCAACTAGAGAAAGCCCACGTGCAGCAACAAAGACCCAACACAGCCAAAAATGGTAAATAAAAATAAAATAAATTTAAAAAAACAAAAAGAAAAAAAGACCTAACCAGGTTCTAATCCTGCTTTTTAACAAATTGATTGATTTAAAATCCTGATACCTGGGTCTTACCCCAGAGATTCTGGGGTACTTCTGGGCATCAGGATTTTTTAAAGCTTCCCCAAAAGATTCTGATGGGCAGCCAGGGTGGGGAATTGGTAGGAGTTGGCTAGATTCAGATGAGTTGATTATCAGTTTGGGGAGAAACAAGGGTGAAGATCTAAAGTTTAGAGGAAGTATGTGGCCCCTTCCAGAAACTGGAGGCATTTCTGTGTACCTGGAGCAGAGCTGGGAAATGGGAAGGGTGAGAGATGAGATGGGGGAGCAGGGTGACAGGTCCTTGAGGGCCACATGAGAAAATGCACATTTTTGCGCACACACGCCAGGGGGGGCATCGAAGGGAGGAGGTGGCATTCTGGGGGCCTCACGTGGGCTTTAGGTGGAGAACAGTTGGTGGGAAGCAAGATCAGAGTCCAGGAAACCAGTGGGGGCTGTTTTAAAGTCACTTTTGAGAATTGACAGGGGCCAGGACTAGGGGTTCTCAGTGGAGACGATGAGAAGAAATGGGCACATGTGGGAGCTGCCTGGAGGGGAGAATCAGCTCTGCTCAATAATGGGTGGGATAAGGGGGGAGGCCAATTTACTTCTCCTCTCAGATTCATGTCTATGGTCTCTGAAGTTCCCCTCTCCCACTCACTGCCTCCGAGAGGGGACCTGGGGCCACAGGAATAGCCAAGTAAGAAAAAGCTGGGTGCCAAGACATAGAAACAACCTAAATATCCATTGACAGATGAATGGATAAAGAAGATGTGGTACATATATACAATGGAATGTTACTCAGCCATAAAAAAGAAGATAATGCCATTTGCAGCAACATGGATGCAACTAGAGATTATCATACTAAGTGAAGTAAGTCAGACAGAGAAAGACAAATATCATATGATATTGCTAATATGTGGAATCTAAAATATGACACAAGTGAACCTATCTATGAAACAGAAACACAATCAGGGACATATAGAATAGACTGGTGGTTGCCAAGGGGGATGGGGGTGGGAGAGGGATGGAGTGGGAGGTTGGGATTAGCAGATGCAAACTGGTATATATAGAATGCATAAACAACAAGGTCCTACTGTACAGCACAGGGAACTATATTCAATATCCTGTGAAAAGCCATAATGGAAAAGAATATGAAAAGAATGTATATATGTATATATATACATATATATATATATATATATACACACACATATATAACTGAGTCACTTTGCTGTACAGCAGTAATTAACACAACATTGTAAATCAACTGTACTTCAATATAAAATTTCTAAAAAAAAAAGAAAAAGAAAAGAGTTTTAAAAATAGCATGTAAAAATGCAAAGTCATATTTCACAAATGTTTGAAATTCATGAACCATTCTTACTTTCTATTAAGTAAAACTATACCAAGAAATTATCCATATTTTAAAGCCCATTTTAATTTTTCCTAGAGTAGATCCCCAAATTTAATAAAATCTATTAAAATTTAAAGATTTTATAAATAAAAAAATAAAATCTACACCAAATGCAGAAAGAAAGGAAGGAAGGGAGTGAGGGAGGGAGGGAAGAAGGAAGGAAGGAAGGAAGAAAGAAAAGGCTGGGTGCTACTTAGCCAAAAAGAAAGTTGCACGAATTTTCTGGAACTTGGGGAGAAATAGCAGTCAGCCTTGCCTGATTTCTCTGGACTGGCTGTCTGACCAACCCCAGGTTCACACATCATCATGATGTTATAGCCATATGGCATTTCTGGTCCCAACCTGTTGGGGGACATTGCACACTCCAGCAACGAATGCATGCTAGACTGCTCATCTAGAAGGTCCCTTCCACCTGAGACATCCACCAGCCTCCCAGAATGGACATCACATTCATACTTCAGTTTATCAATCTGTAAATGCTGGCCCAGTTTACATCTCCAATGTAAGTGAGGAAAAAATGGACTGAAAAAGCAAGCCCCAGATTCTGGAAAAGAATTTTGTATTCATCAGCAATAGATATAATATAAATGTGAGATATTGAGAATGAGTAATTTATAATCGCTTTATGGTGAGAAAATGTTCTGTAATATATTTTTAATTGATAGGACAAATAGGCCTTAAAACAGGGTTGAATTTCAGGGCACTTCATGAAATCATTATGTAACAAAGAAACCTATCATTTACACATCATTTCCAGACAATTGGGTCTATCCGTTTAACATCAAGCATTTTTTTAATATAATAATTTTTCAGTTTTTACATTTGTGTTTTGAAAAGATCACTTTGGCAGCCAGGACCACATGTGTGGTTGTGCAGGTTGTACACTGCACAAGCACACACATTGAAGGGAGTATCATTCACATCATAGACCTCGAAGAACTGTGACTAATTATGAGCATTTCCAGCAGATGGCAGTAAAGGTTCTTGTTCTAACAAAATTAGGGAAGTCAAGTGTCTTGAGGAAGGGGCATCTTTTTCTAATTTGCACAAAGGTGCCCTGGGTCAGTGGTGGCCTTGTTGGCATGGATCTGGAGGAAGACAAAACTGGGGGCAGGAAAACCACTACGATTATCTGGGCTGGAAAAGAAGACAGCCTTAGCTCGGGTAACGGCGATAAGCTTGGAGAAGAGGGGCAAAGCTACGTAAGATTGATGAGGCTGGGAAAAGAGAGGGAGAAGGAGAGGGAGGGAGAGGGAATGACTCCCAGGTCTGTCTGTGGATGGAGCTGCCAGTCCCGAGAGTGACGGTAGGAGCCTGTTTCGAGGAATGATTTGGATTTGGGGATGTGGTGAGCTTGATTTACCTGTGGCACGCCCAGGTGGCATCATGGCAGGGCTGGCGGTGCAGATCTGGTGACATGGGAAGGAAGGTGGAAGCAGGCGCTGTGAGTGGATGGGGTTTCCCCGGAAGACTGCGCGGCCTGAGCAGAGCAGAGCGCCCAGTCGGAGCCCAGGGACACCGCCATCTAGTGGGCAGGTGGACGAGCGAGCAGAGGCCAGGGAAGGAGACAGTCATGTGTTCTGTCCCAAGCCTACACTTGCTGTGGTATTTCCCATCTCCTGTGGGCTGGGCTATCCAGTGTTGGTTTAGATTGTATCCAAAATGAGCGGACACGAGCTCTTCCAAAATAATGTGCATGATGAGCTTTCCAACATCCTTTTTGGCTACAGAAATCATTCCTTTTACTATCAGATACTCAGCTGTATCCCAGATGGTTACTATTGCTGGAAGTGTGACTTGCGAGAAGTGAGAGGTTTGCTGTGGGAGTCTCCAGACCTCCGTGGAAATCTCCACCACTTAACAAATTATGATCTTCCAACAAAATTTGCAGTGAAACAAATGTGTGCCATTAAATTCAGTTTTCCTACTGATTGCCAGTTGACACACAAGGATACTTGTGTTCCCAAAATCAATAAAATCACTCAAGAATGTAGCAAACTTTTACAGTTCGCGTGAATATATTTGTCATAACATTTGAAAACATTAATAATGATTAATGTTATTTCAAACATTAATGTTATTTCAAACATTTAAATGGTGGAGTCTGCCCAAGGAATGTTCAGACTAAACATCCAACAGAGAAAAGAACTCCTTGGTCTAGATTTTCTGCTATGTATTCTTAAGTTTTTTTTCTCTTTAAATAAAAAAAGTTCTACCTCTACCTTGCACTTGAGCACACGATCAAGGTTTTCTTTCTTATAAATTATTTTGGAAGAGTTAGTCCGAGAGCCCAGCCGCACTCGGGCAGAGCCTCACCTGTGTGCCTGCATTGTGCTGCCTGACGAATCGCTGCCTTTAGCCTCTTCCCGTGGCGGCATTCGATGACAGATTCTCCGTCTGAGAATCCAGTGTCTGTGCATCTGGCTGTCAAGCTGAAAATAACCTGACCTTCAGGGGCTTCCTGAAGGCTGGGAACGTGTAGGGCTTCCCATTAGCCATGCCTCTCATGCTGACGGTTAATTTGATGAACCCCAAGAGGATGCTTAACTGCTTCCTCTAAATGCAGGCAGACAGAGGGAGGACAGTGATGGTCCAAGATGCTAAATGAAATTCAGCTTCTCAGAAGCGTAAAACTCGGAGGCTCCTTGACCCCCTTTCCGCCCATCTGGAAAAAGGGTTGAATGGAGTGCTCCTTCCTCCCAGGTGTGGGCCCCTAGGAGCAGCAGGTGCAGGAAAGTCCTTTTCTTGTGCTCAGTGGGGTGCTGTACATATTAACCTAGAGTCATGGGCTTCCCTGGTGGCGCAGTGGTTGAGAATCTGCCTGCCAATGCAGGGGACACGGGTTTGAGCCCTGGTCTGGAAAGATCCCACATGCCGCGGAGCAACTGGGCCCGTGAGCCACAATTACTGAGCCTGTGCGTCTGGAGCCTGTGCTCCGCAACAAGAGAGGCCGCGATAGTGAGAGGCCCGCGCACCGCGATGAAGAGTGGCCCCCGCTTGCCACAACTGGAGAAAGCCCTTGCACAGAAACGAAGACCCAACACAGCCATAAATAAATAAAAATTAAAAAAAAAAATTTTTTTAACCTAGAGTCATAAAGCAAGCCTGTTTGTGAAGACTTTATAACTACACCTCTTTCTGATGGGTACCCTTTTTAAACGAAAGAAAAGCTGGGCAGAAATCTGAAGGCCGCAAACCAGATATCTAATATGGCGTTAATTTCAAATACTCTGTCCTCCAGTCCCAACAAGCCTGCTCATATTTCTCAAACTACAGTGCCCCAATCTTTGATTCAGAAAATGCGGTGCTGTGTAAATGAATTGCTGGTAAACACAATATTCCTTGCTTAATAACCCAAAAAAGATGTTGTGAGAATGAATTTGCAGTGATTTAGCGCTTTTCATTATGGAAATGCCATATAAATATTTAACTCATGCTTATTTTATTCTAATTTTTTGTTAATCACATTTGCTTAGTTAATATGGCATACTTATGCCAAGTTTTTATTTTATTGCCATAGATTTTACGAATGATGGCAATTGCATGTGCTGTTTTATTTGAAATTAGGTTGACTGCAAAAATTCATGCAGAATCGCCTATTAATTTTAGGGTTTAGTATCTATGCCATTGTACCAGCAAATCCCCCCAACACACACACGTACACACATACCTGCACACATACATACACACAACACATTCATGCACACATGCACATACAATTTTCCACCCACGTATAACACACTGACACATTGCCTCTTTCTTTAGGGAAAGAACTCTTTTTAGGGGAGGAATTTTTCTTTAAAGGCTCACTCATGCTCTTGAAGGCAGACAAATTTGATTTAGCAGAGCATCCTTCCAAAATTGAGATAGAAAGAAAAAATAAAGGAGGAAGGGGAAAGCATTCAGGGGTATAAACCAATTCTATAGTTTTGTTTTGTTTTGTTTTTTTGACTCAAAAACTGATAGTATGTGAAATAGAATTCACTTTTCAGGTTAAGCGGTACCTCACCCCTTAGTATAAATCAGTTCTTCCTATCCACTTTCTTTTAGGACGAGAGGGACCAGGGGCATCAAGTGAAGAGGAAAAGGAGATTCTGAAAGGGGTCTCAGCTCTCCTCAGAGATGGCTGCACACGGAAAGAAACTCGGCTTCAATGCTAGGGTTCTGTTTCGGTCAGGATTAACTTCTGCCAACAGTGGCTTAAACAAGAGAGTTTCTTTTTCTCTCATACAAGAGACGTCTATAGAAGACAGTCCAGGTTGGTTAGGAGGCTCTACAGTCATAAGAGATTCTGGTTCTTGTCTTATTGCTCTATCATCCACAACTTCTTACCCTTGGTCAAATATGGCTGCTCAAATTCCAGCCATCATGTCCTCAGTCTGCCAGGAAAAAGGGAAGAAAGGCACTGTCCCTTCATTAATGGATACTTCCCAGAAGTACCATACAACACATCTTCTTGCTTTTCATTGGCCAGAACTTAGTCACACGATCACACCTAACAAAAAGGGTGGTTGGGAAATACTGTCTTCACGCCTGTGATTTGGGGCTCTGCAAAAAATCAGAGGTCCATCTACTAAGGAAGATGGGGGAGAATTAATGCCAAGGGACAACTAGAAGGCTTTGCCCACAGGATCATATATCAGGTCTTGCTAAAGTATCTTACTTGTCTGTGACCTGAGCTCTTTTCAGTTTTCTGGATTTCTTTCCAGGCCCAGACATAAAAATAACAAATAAATAAAAGTGATCTAACTCCAAGGCCATTTCCAAAGGAACGCTTTGGAAAGCTCAGACCCCATTCTATGATTGCCTATTAACCCTCCCTTGAAATTTCAGCGGAAATTCTAGAATTGGCTGGGAATGCAGCGAGGGACAACAAGAAGGCCCGGATAGCCCCAAGACACATCCTGCTGGCAGTTGCCAATGACGAGGAACTCAATCAGGTACGTCTGAAGCATTGACACCAGCCACGGAATGGGTTTGCCAAACGCGCTACTGCATGTGGACCCGGCTGGCTAGAAATCCTTCCTGCTACAGTACCCAGACACATTTACACTAAAAGAGTCAGATCATATGGGAGAAGAACAAATTCTGCTAGCCATATTATTTAGATTCAAAATAAAATTGTCTCTGGAATAGATCCCATTATATATTCTGAGACTTGCCAGAATTTCTTTTCCTCTTTAAAAGCAAGCTCTGTGTGTTGCCGAGGGAAGTGCAGTGCACATATGTTATTCTCTGTACAGTTTCTTCCCCCAAACTTTGTTGACAATTTATTCTGATGAGGGCAGAAGCGTCCTTCTTCATATATCAAAACTAACGCTTTATATTTTAGAGCTGACTCCAAAATCGAGTGAATTCCCACCCCCATGCCCCCCGCCAAAGATGTGCAAGGTAGCAGGTAAATAGTATGAGAATTTTAATTTATGTGTATTTTATAATGTTAACTGTCTGTGGTTAAGAATCAGTTCTTATTTCCAATCCAACATGGGCTGATAATTTCCAAAAGTACAATAAAAAATAATTACTAGAAAAATTAAAAAACAAAAACATACAAACTACCAGCTACAATTTTTTGTTACTAGATCCAATAGGTATACAAAAACTCTGTCAACTTACTAGACTCTTCCTCATGATTTCTGTACTCTTTTTGTCACAGACAGGTAACTAATAGCTTGTGGACCAGCCTTGGTTGCAGACCACATTTGGAGTAGCGCTGCTATAGAATGTGCAGAATGTATTAGTGTGGTAGTTCATGTTGATTAGTTAAAGTAAACACATATCAGTTGGGAGGTGTGTGGTCAAACATATTTTACTGATGGAATGCATGATCAAAGGAGTGGGGTCTGTTGTTAACTGAGTCTAGCCCTTGCATTAACCTTTGAACCTCATTTTGTCAAGCTGTGCTCCCACGTCTGAAGCTCTTTATCCTCGGTTATGTCTGGAATCTCCAAGCTCTGGGCAACATCCCTGGTTTCAACCTCTATACGCTTTCATTTTGCTTTGCTTGTTTTGCTTTCTGTACAAGATCTCGGGATGCCTTGTTACCTACAGAGAAAAGCCCTACCCGTGAGACAGGGACAACCAGTTAAATCGTGTATTGTGCAGTTTCTTTGGAAAGCAGAGACCAGATTTAACACTTGTTTTGCCAACAGTTAGAACCGTATTAAATCCAGAACCAACGAGCTCTTTGCTGTCTGAGCTCACGCCTTCTCTCTCTCTTCAGCTGCTAAAAGGAGTGACCATCGCCAGCGGAGGCGTCCTGCCCAGAATTCACCCTGAATTGCTGGCCAAAAAACGAGGGACCAAAGGCAAGTCAGAAACTATCCTCTCCCCTCCCCCAGAGAAAAGAGGAAGGAAGGCCACGTCGGGCAAGAAGGGGGGCAAGAAATCGAAGGCTGCCAAACCACGGACGTCCAAAAAGGTGAGCCCAGTGGCGTCTGTGAGCTCAGGACTCTCACAGAACGGGAGGAAAGTTGAACCATCCAAAGAGAAGGGCGTGGCCAGCATCCCCGAAGGACTGGGGACCCGCCACAGCTTGGTGCTGGGAGAAAATGATAGGAATGTGTGTGAAAAAGAATAGAGGGCCTTTGAGACGAGCTCAGATCATCATGCAGGGTCTACTAGAGTTTTCCAAACCCCACACATGGGTGTTTTTCATGTTTCCAGATCCCCTCCACTGACCTCACCAAAATCTCAAGTGAGAGAGCTGACCTGGAACTCTACTTTCCACCCCTCCCCATGTGACATACTGACACACCTTAAGCTTCCCACAGAGAGTCGCCTGAGTTCAGCCAATGGCATTTCAGGTGTTTTGGATAAGTAGCTATAGCTCAGAGGTGCCATTTGTAGAGTAATACTTTCATATGCTGCCCAGTACAGCAACTGCTAGCCACGTGTGGCTATTTAAATTTCAATTTAAATTACTGAAAATGAAATCAAATTCAGTTCCTTGGTTGCACCAGCCACATTTCACGTGCTCAACAGCGCGGAGCAGCACAAAGATAGAACGTGTCCACGAGGGAATGAAGTTCTATTGGACAGCGCTGCTTTGGGGGTTGTCAACTTTTCATTCCCCAGACCTCCATGATGGCAAAAAAGATGGTATAAGAGTTCATTTCTCGGCCGCTGTGCCCCAGGGGAATCCTGGAGAAAAGGGAAGTTGAGCAGTGCGCTATGAATGACCCCACTTGGCTTATTATAAGAAGCTGTAGGCGTTGAAAAGAACAAGAATAACATACCTGTGTCCAGGTTCGAGCAAAGACTATGGGTACATGCGAACCCCTTAATACACTTGATTTTTGCAGTATCCTTTTGTTTTCCCCATATTGCTGTCCCTTGCTCCCCTCTGTTGAAAACGACAGAACCTAACATCTGACCACTTCCATTCATATCCAACTTGGTGGTAACCATGGGAAAGACTTCAAAGCCACTTTGGGCTTTTTCTGGATTATTTCTGATCTGTCCTTCTGATTTCTACCAACAGTCCAAACCAAAGGACAGCGATAAAGAAGGAACTTCAAATTCCACCTCTGAAGATGGGCCTGGGGATGGATTCACCATCCTGTCTTCTAAAAGCCTTGTTCTAGGGCAGAAGGTAATAAAGAGAATTGTAATGTGCTGTCATAAAACACTATTGCATTTTTATAACCTCCTGTTTACAAGCAATGAAGCCTCCTTCATCCCTTCCTTCCCTAATATGACTTTCACTCTGGTCTTGAATTATTCATTTTTAAACTAAAGGGCTATGGCAGTGTCTGCATTGTGAGGATAAACAAGCTCTTTAGTGCTGAGAATTGTTCATGCTGACACTGGTCAGCCAGGGGTACCCATAGTGGATCTTTCTGGTCTCCATGCCCCAGCTATCTCTTGCTCACCAAAAAAAATCCATAGCTAACTTTCTCAACCAGCCTTTGGGAGGCCTGCTTTACATGGTGTGATGTAATTTATCAAAGAAGGAAAATAGAAAGATATGTTCCCTGAATATCCCTGGTGTTAGAAATGAATTATTTGCCAATAATTCAGTCTGCTTGCCTTTCTAGGCTGCAGAAAGAAAACAAACAGGGTTATACATTTGAGAAGTCTTCAGCAGCACAACAGCAGCCCAGCCAGACATGCAAATAATTCATTCCCACAAGCATAACAGACAATTTATCTACCAAGTCAACTGGGGCTGCAATATGATACCCGCGGAAACAGTCAGTTAATCATATCGGGTAGCGAATGTTTGCAGCCTGACAGTAGTACGAACCTCTGTTGAAGCAACTGGGAAGAGCGTGCTTTGAGAAGAGCATAAACGTGGCGGGTTCCTAATTCATCACTGATGAAAGCAGGGAAGCAAAGAGGTGGAATTTATGTCCACTCTAGGGGCTATCTGTGGTTACGAGATGATTCGCTTTCTCTCCCTTATCTAGGGGAGCAAGAAGTTCTAGCTCACATGGGGAGACAATGGAGAATGGCTTCCATTCCGCTCAGCTATGGGCACATGGGGCAGCATTTCACAAGCGTAGCCCCAAGAGGGTGGTCCCAAAAGTCAAGGCGGCCAGACGTAGAGGTCAGAATCCCAGAGCCCCTCACTTCTCTCCAGCAAAGTGGTTGGCTTTACATCCCTGCCCCCGGAGGTCTGTGCTGCTCTGGAGAGAATGCAGGGAACCGAGTAGCTTCTTGAAGGAGCTACTCAGAGAATTATGATATCGAACACCAAGGCCACCCGGATGGGAAACGAAGGCATAAGCTATAGGGAAAAGAAAAGGAGGGGAGGTCCCGTTCCTGCCCCCGAAAGGGGAGGCAGATTTGCTGCTAGCCTCAGAGTGAACATCAAATCCACTGAGCCCAAAAGAGCCTGTTGAAAACCACACACCTTGGGAACGTCAGATGGTCGCTCCACGCACAACCCTTTCTGTTGACACAAGCAACTGAGAGAATGAACAGATGTGAGTAAAACGTGAAGATTTTCCATAGGCCTTGATCTCGCCCACACTCTGCATCTTCTCTTCCCAATGCAGCTGTCCTTAACCCAGAGTGACATCAGCCATATTGGCTCCATGAGAGTGGAGGGCATCGTCCACCCAACCACAGCTGAAATTGACCTCAAGGAAGATATAGGTAAGGTTCTGAGGTTTCGGGAGAGGTGCCATAGAATAGCTACTGTTCTGGCAAGTTCTCGTGAAGTTGGTCATTGTCAGCTGGATAGCCCCTGCTTGGCGGACCGTGTCAATAAAGCTCTGCCTTCGTGTGTAATTGAACAACATTACTAGAGAAAAACTAATTTTGTTTTAAGTCTGCAGATATTTTTGAAATTTTTATTGAAGTATTACACAAAAACAGATCATTAATGCACAGCTTGATGAATTTTTCTCCAAGCGAACAAAACTGGGACCAGCACCTTGATCATGAAACAGAACCTTACCAGTACCCCACAAGGCCTCTCATCCCTTGTCCCGGTCACCATTCTCTCCAAGGGTAACCGCTATCCTGTCTTCCGGTTTTTTTATTTTTGGCTGCGCCTCGAGGCATGTGGGATCTTAGTTCCCTGACCAGGGATCAAACCCATGCCCCCTGCAGTGGAAGCGCCGAGTCTTAACCACTGGACCACCAGGGAAGTCCCCACCACTATCCTGTCTTCTAACAGCATAGAGGGGTGTCATCTGTTTCTGATTTTATATAAATGAAATCATGCAGTATGTCTCCTTTTGTGTCTGTCTCCTTTTGCTTAACTTTGTGAAATCAACCGATGTTGTTGAGTGTGGCTGTAGTTCATTTTCTTTACTGTACAGTATTCCACTGTAGGAATATAACACAGTTTGTTGATCCATTGTACCATTGATGGCACTGGGGCAGTTTCCAATTTGGGCTGTAATGAGTGGTGTTACTGTAAATATTGTTGTACATGTTTTGGGTAAACCTCTACATATATTTGAAGCTGAAATACTGAGAACACCATTGGTAAAAAGGAAATGGACATCTGGAAAAAGTTAGGTGGTCTGTAAGGCTATACACTGAGTTCTTTCACCAGTGGATTGCCACCTGTCCCATGAGTGGTGGAGGGATCTGTTACTAGGCTAGGTGGAGGAACCTGGAGGCTAAGCTTCCAGGCACTAGAAATAATAATAAGACCATTTAGTCACCATCTCACCGATTTTTACAAGACAGAAATGGACAAAGAAAGGGTTTTGTCCCTGGGATACAGGGCTTGCTTCTGAGGTAGGTGATTTGGGGCCAATGCTAGTAGCTCAGCCCTGGATGGTAGCTGCCAGGCTCACCTGTGTTTCCCCCTTGGCATCAGAGGCCACTTGCTTTACTGAAAAGGAAATAAGATAGCACCGGGTGGGGGGAAACAAAAACAAAACACAAACAAACAAGCAAAAAACAGTATTACAGAGAAAGAGGATTTCTCTGGCACACAAACAGAGATGGTGAAAATTCCTCTACTCTTCAAACCCAGCCCAGACCCTACCAACTGCCCTCAACTCCCTCTGTGTAGAAAGACTCCACCTCGTGGCCTTAATCTTGAGCTCTGTTTTGAAGTGTGTTCTAGCTTCTCTCAAACAAAACAAGTTTATCTTTTAAAGTTTTACCTTCTTTATCATTTCTATAGTATGTGCATTTTTATATCAGGAAAACTATAAAGATATTTCTGTTTTTTAAGGGGTGGGTGATGGTAGGATAGAAAAAACACTGGTATTGAAGCAAAAACTCGAGGTCAGATCCCAGCCTCAGTGGAGGTTCTGGAGCCAGCGTGGGTCTATGTCCTGGATTTAGCTGTGTGACTATAGGCAGTTTTCTTAACCTCTCTGAACCTCAGTTTCCTCACGTGTGAGGATAACAATAGTACGTGTCTCATAGAGGTGCTATGAAGATTAGATAAGATAATACAAAGACAGAGCTTAGCACAGTGCCGGGCTCATAGGCATTTGATAAATGATAGTCTCCTTCATGGTTGCAGAGTTGTTAGAAGGGGTCCCTCCCATCATGATTCCATTCTCCACTACTGTCGCCCAAACCAATCTCCCCATGCAGATAAGGCCCTGATTTATTCTTTTTAAGACATTATAAGTTATTACAGGAAAGTTCAAGCCTACACAAAAATAGCAGAAGAGTGTAATGAAACCCTACACACCCCATTGCAATCATCATCTACCCATGACCAAGTTCGTTTCAGCTCTACCCCCGCCCACATTCCCACCACACATATTATTTTATCTGTGAATATTTCAGAATGACAAGGGCTATTTTTTTTACAACATACCATTATCACAAGACCACTATCACAACTAAAAAAAATTAGTATCATCAAATATCCAGTGTTCAAATTCCAACTGCATCATAAATGTCAATTTTTTAAAATTTGTTTATTTGATTCAGGCTCCAGTAAGTTCACACGTTACAATTGGTTGATAAGTCGCTTATAACCCATTGGATCCCCCTTTGTCTCTCTCTTTTTTTCTTAGCAATTTATTTGTTGAAGAAGCTGGGCCGTTTGTCCTGTAGGGTTTCCCACAGTCTGGATTTTGTTGATTCCATCCTCCTAGTGTCATTAAACATGTTTCTTCTCTGCTTTTCTTATAAGTTGGTAGTTGGATCCAGAGGCTTAATTAGATTCAGGTTCAAAAACTTTTAGCAAGACTACTGGGGCAGTGATGGAATGTCCTCCCATCAGGAGGAGCCCCACTCTCTCACGATGCTCCTTCTCTAGTTTTGTCCATTCGTTAGGGGTCGCAAAGGGGAGATATTCTAATCCTAGATATTCTAATTCCTTCTTCACTTCTTCACTGGAGGCTTCCACAAAGGGGAAGTCCCCTCATCAACTCTACAGGCTACTTTATTCCTAAATGTCTTCAGGGAAGAGGGTGGGCTCACCTTGATTTTTACATGGTCCCATTTGACCTCTGAAAGCAGAGCACAGCAGCCTAGACCTGTTTCCCCTGCTTCTCACAGTGAACTTGGCTACCAGCTTCAGCTACTTGGCCTTCTCCAGGCTTCTGTGACCCAGCAGATCGAAACTGGCCAGGGGTCTGAGGGGCAGAAAGGAGACTTAGAGGCACTTGCCATAGCCTGCGATCACCATAACCAAATTGTGTCACTGAAACCCAAGCACATTAATGGAGAAACCCCTCCACCCCCGCCTCAGTGGAGAGTGATTGCTGGAATCAATATTTTTCCTAAGTGATCTGCACATCGTACTGTGCCCCTCCAAATATACTTGAGTGTCTGAGTGTGGAGTGGGGAAGCTCCCTCACCCAGCCTCTAGGGGAGCCTCTGAACTGAATAATAATAATAACAATAATAATCATCATCATCTGAATAATTATAACAACTAATAATAATAACCACAAAGAGAGAGAGAGCTGAGACTTGCCCCAGACATCCAGTTCACCAAATTCATCTGAAGATGAAAATGCATGAGGGGAAATACCTCATCTCCCACCCAAGAGCAGCAGTCATCCTGGTCTGGACAAAACACCCACATGTCATCTCAGGGGCATGAGGATCCCCTGGTGCACATAGGTGGGGCTCCTGCTGCGCTGGAGGTGGAGTCCTGCCATCTCCTGGGGGTTCCACTTGGCCTCTCTAGAAGCACAACCCTGAAATATGGCGTAGAGAATTGTCCTACCATCAAAAACTCGAGGGATTTCTCAGCAGAAATGTCCTTAGAGATTAGCCTTGCAAAGCTCTGCATTTTCCATTGGAAACCAAGGCCCAAGTCGGGGAACAACATTCCAGGCTGCCCCGGGCCTGTGTCTGTCCTTTGGCCCCAGGGACTTACAACACATAGGTGGTGGTGAGATGGGAACAGGACCCCAGAGCTCTCCACTCAGAGGTTCCTGCTAAGCCATCTGTCACCTAGGGCCTGCCCCCCACCCACAAGCAACAAGGTTGTGGCTGCATCCCCAAGGGTGGCTCTGGGACCCGGCTGAGGAGCTGGTGACAAGAGGTAGGCTGCAGGGTCTGTGAGATCCCCCCCAGTGTGGAGTGCTGCCATCAAATCAAGACACTGAATTTAATCAATACTACACGGGTACCGAACCCAGAGATCAGAACACTGGAGCCTCAATTTTTTAAAAAGGTCACTTTAGGGTTCATGTCATGAGACTGCTTTATGGCCAAATCACCCCCTAAAAGGACCCTAAAAGGGTCCTTTAATGAGTTTCCATGGAATATGTCAATTGCCAACAATATAACTAGCACTGCTGACGGACTTTGATAGTACTCACAATGGTGTAACCTCTTCTCCCATTTTATGCCTCTCCTTATGTTTTTTCTTATGCTTCCTTTTTGCTTTCAAGAGGGATCCATCTTTTATATCTCCAGTATCATTTTCCTCTTCAGTAGAGACTTCTAATTCTAAATTAAATATCAAGTTAAGAAATAAAGACATAAGTTAAGGAAAATGAAAATCTTATTTATCTAACCCTAACCTTAAAGTTGTAAATACCTTTGCTTTCTTTGCAAACTTTTTTTTTTGGCCGTGCTGTGCAGCTTGTAGGATCTTAGTTCCCCAACCTGGGATTGAACCCGGGCCCTGGCAGTGAAAGTGCCAAATCCTAACTACTGGACTGCCAGGGAATTCCCTCTTTGCAAACTTCTGAAGCTTCTTTTTTATTGTTGTCTTTTTGGGTCATTTTTTTCTAAATAGATCTTTATTGGAGTATAATTGCTTCGCAATACTGTGTTAGTTTCTGTTGCACAACAAAGCGAATCAGCCATATGCATACACATGTCCCCATATCCCCTCCCTCTTAAGCCTCCCTCCCATCCTCCCTATCCCACCCCTCTAGGTCATCGCAAAGCACAGAGCCAATCTCCCTGTGGTATGTTGCTGTTTCCCACCAGCCAACTATTTTACATTCGGTAGTGTATGTATGTCGATGCTACTCTCACTTCTCCCCAGCTTCCCCCTCCCACCCCAAGTCCTCAAGTCCATTCTCTATGTCTACCTCTTTATTCCTGCCCTGCAACTAGGTTCATCAGTACCATTTTTTTTTTTTTTTAGATTCCATATATATGCATTACCATACGGTATTTGTTTTTCTCTTTCTGACTTACTTCACTCTGTATGACAAACTCTAGGTCCATCCACCTCACTACAAATAACTCAATTTCGTTTCTTTTTGTGGCTCCGTAATATTCCATTGTATATATGTGCCACATCTTCTTTATCCATTCTTCTGTCAATGGACATTTAGGTTGGTTCCGTGTCCTTGCTATTGTAAATAGTGCTGCAATGAACCTGTGGTACATGACTCTTTTTGAATTATGGTTTTCTCAGGGTATATGCCCAGTAGTGAGATTGCTGGGTCATATGGTAGTTCTATTTTTAGTTTTTTAAGGAACCTCCATACTGTTTTCTGTAGTGGTTGTATCAATTTACATTCCCACCAACAGTGCAGGAGGGTTCCCTTTTCACCACACCCTTTCCAGCATTTATTGTTTCTAGATTTTTTGATAATGGCCATTCTGACTGGCGTGAGGTGATACCTCATTGTGGTTTTGATTTGCATTTCTCTAATAATTAGTGATGTTGAGCATCTTTTCACGTGCCTCTTGGCCATTTGTATGTCCTCCTTGGTGAAATGTCTATTTAGGTCTTCCACCCATTTTTCAACTGGATTATTTGTTTTTTTGATATTGAGCTCCATGAGCTGTTTATATATTTTGGAGATTAATCCTTTGTCTGTTGTTTCATTTGCAAATATTTTCTCCCATTCTGAGTGTTGTCTTTTTGTCTTGTTTATGGCTTCCTTTGCTGTGCAAAAGCTTTTAAGTTTACTAAGTCCCATTTGTTTATTTTTGTTTTTTTTTTAATTTATTTATTTATTTTTGGCTGTGTTGGGTCTTCGTTTCTGTGCGAGGGCTTTCTCTAGTTGCGGCAAGCGGGGGCCACTCTTCATCGCGGTGCGCGGGCCTCTCACTATCGCGGCCTCTCTTGTTGCGGAGCACAGGGTCCAGACGCGCAGGCTCAGTAGCTGTGGCTCACGGGCCCCGTTGCTCCGTGGCATGCGGGATCTTCCCAGACCAGGGCTCGAACCCGTGTCCCCTGCATTGGCAGGCAGACTCTCAACCACTGCGCCACCAGGGAAGCCCTATTTTTGTTTTTATTTCCATTACTCTAGGGGGTGGGTCAAAAAAGATCTTACTGTGGTTTATGTCAAAGAGTGTTTTTCCTATGTTTTTCTCTAAGAGTTTTATAGTGTCTGGTCTTACATTTAAATCTTTAATCCATTTGGAGTTTATTTTTGTGTATGATATTAGGTAGTGTTCTAATTTCATTCTTTTACATGTAGCTGTCCAGTTTAACCAACACCACTTACTGAAGAGGCTGTCTTTTCTCCATTGTATGTCCTTGCCTCCTTTGTCGTAAATTAGGTGCCCATATGTGCATGAGTTTATCTCTGGGCATTCTATCCTGTACCATTGATCTCTATTTCTGTTTTTGTGCCAGTACCATATTATCTTGATTACTGTAGCTTTGTGGTATAGTTTGAAGTTGGGGAGCCTGATTCCTCCGACTCCATTTTTCTTTCTCAAGATTGCTTTGGCTATTAGGGGTCTTTTGTATTTCCATAAGAATTGTAAAATTTTTTGTTCTGATTCTGTGAAGAATGCATTGGTAGTTTGATAGGGATTGCATTGAATCTGTAGATTGCTTTGGGTAGTATAGTCATTTTCACAATATTGATTCTTCCAAGCCAAGAACATGGTATATTTCTCCGTCTGTTTATGTCATCTTTGATTTCTTTCATCAGTGTTTTACAGTTTTCTGAGTACAAGTCTTTCGCCTCCTTATGCAGGTTTATTCCTAGGTATTTTATTCTTTTTGTTGCAGTGGTAAATGTGTTTCCTTAATTTCTCTTTCTGATTTTTCGTTGGTGGTGTATAGGAATGCCAGAGATTTCTGTGCATTAATTTTGTATCCTGCAACCTTACCAAATTCCTTGATTAGTTCTAGTAGTTTTCTGGTGTCATCTTTAGGATTTTCTATGTATAGTGTCATGTCATCGGCAAACAATGACAGTTTTACTTCTTCTTTTCCAATTTGTATTCCTTTTATTTCTTTTTCTTCTCTGATTGCTGTGGCTAGGACCTCCAGACTATGTTGAATAAGAGTGGCGAGAGTGGACATCCTTGTCTTGTTCCTGATCTTAGTGGAAAAGCTTTCAGTTTTTCACCCTTGAGTATGATGCTTGCTGTTGGGTTTGTCATATACGTTTATATGTTGAGTTAGGTTCCCTCTATGCCCATTTTCTGGAAAGCTTTTATCATAAATCAGTGTTGAATTTTGTCAAAAGCTTTTTCTGCATCTATCGAGATGATCATATGGTCTTTGTTCCTTAATCTGTTATTGTGGTGTATCACATTGATTGATTTGCGTATATTGAAGAATCCTTGCATCCCTGGGTTAAATCCCATTTGATCATGGTGTATGATCCTTTTAATGTGCTGTTGGATTCTGTTTGCTAGTATTTTGTTCAGGGTTTTTGCATCTATGTTCATCAGTGATATTGGTCTATAACTTTCTTTTTTTGTGATATGTTTTTCTGGTTTTGGTATCAGGGTGATGGTGGCTTTGTAGAATGAATTTGGGAGTGTTTCTCCCTCTGCAATTTTTTGGTAGAGTGTGAGAAGGATCAGTGTTAGCTCTTCTCTAAATGTTTGAAAGAATTCGCTTGTGAAGCCATTTGGTCCTGGACTTTTGTTTGTTGGAAGATTTTTAATTACGGTTTCAATTTCGTTACTTGTGATAGGTCTGTTTATATTTTCTAATTCTTCCTGGTTCAGTCTTGGAAAATTGTACCTTTCCAAGAATTTGTCCATTTCTTCATGGTTGTCTATTTTATTGGCATCTAGTTGTTTGTAGTAGTCTCTTATAATCCTTTGTATTGCTGCAGTGTCAGTTGTGATTTCTCCTTTTTCATTTCTAATTTTATTGATTTGCATCCTCTCCCTTTTTTTCTTAATGAGTCTGGCTAATGGCTTATCAATTTTGTTTATCTTCTCAAAGAACCAGCTTTTAGTTTTATTGATCTTTGCTATTGTTTTCTTTGTTTCTATCTCATTTATATCTGCTCTGACCTTTATGATTTCTTTCCTTCTACTGACTTCGGGTTTTCTTCGTTCTTCTGTCTCTAGTTGCTTTAGGTGTAGGGTTAGACTGTTTATTTAAGGTTTTTCTTGTTTCTTGAGGTGAGATTGAATGGCTATAAACTTCCCTCTTAGAACTGCTTTTGCTGCATCCCATAGGTTTTGGGTTGTCACGCTTTCGTTGTCATTTGTTTCTATGTATTTTTTAATTTTTTCTTTGATTTCTTCAGTGATCTCTTGGTTATTTAGTAGTGTACTATTTAGCCTCCATGTATTTGTATTTTTTACAGTTTTTTTTCCTGTAATTGATTTCCAGTCTCATAGCAATGTGGTCAGAAAAGATGCTTGATACGATTTCAATTTTCTTAAATTTTCCGAGGCTTGATTTGTGACCCAAGATGTGATCTATCCTGGAGAATGTTCCGTGGGCACTTGAGAAGAAAGTGTAATCTGCTGTTTTTGGATGGAATGTCCTATATATATCAATTAAATCTATCTGGTCTATTGTGTCATTTAAAGCTTCTGTTTCCTTATTTATTTTCATTTTGGATGATCTGTCCATTGGTGTAAGTGAGGTGTTAAAGTCCCCCACTATGATTGTGTTACTGTCAATTTCCTCTTTTATAGCTGTTAGCAGTTGCCTTATGTATTGAGGTGCTCCTATGTTGGGTGCATATATATTTATAATTGTTATATCTTCTTCTTGGATTGATCCCTTGATCATTATGTAGTGTCCTTCCTTGTCTCTTGTAACATTCTTTATTTTAAAGTCTATTTTATCTGATATGAGTATAGCTACTCCAGCTTTCTTTTGATTTCCATTTGCATGGAATATCTTTTTCCATCCCCTCACTTTCAGTCTGTATGTGTCCCTAGGTCTGAAGTGGGTCTCTTGTAGACAGCATATATATGGGTCTTGTTTTTCTATCCATTCAGCCAGTCTGTGTCTTTCGGTTGGGCATTTAATCCATTTACATTCAAGGTTATTATTGATATGTATGTTCCTATTACCATTTTCTTAACTGATTTGGGTTTGTTTTTGTAGGTCTTTTTCCTCTCTGTGTTTCATGCCTAGAGAAGTTTCTTTAGCATTTGTTGTAAAGCTGGTTTGGTGGTGCTAAATTCTTTTAGCTTTTGCTTGTCTGAAAAGTTTTTGACTTCTCCATTGAATCTGAATGAGATCCTTGCTGGGTAATCTTGGTTGTACATTTTTCTCTTTCAACGCTTTAAGTATATCCTGCCACTCCCTTCTGGCCTGCAGAGTTTCTGCTGAAAAATCATCTGATAACCTTATCGAGATTCCTTGGTAAGTTATTTTTTGTTTTTCCCTTGCTGCTTTTAATATTTTTTCTTTAAATTAATTTTTGTTAGTTTGATTAATATGCGTCTTGGTGTGTTTTTCCTAGGGTTTATCCTATATGGGACTCTCTGTGCTTCCTGGACTTGGGTGACTATTTCCTTTCCCATGTTAGGGAAGTTTTCGACTATAATCTCTTCAAATATTTTCTTAGACCCTTTCTTTTTCTCTTCTTCTTCTGGGACCCCTATAATTCAAATGTTGCTACGTTTAGTATTGTCCCAGAGGTCTCTGAGATTGTCTTCAATTCTTTTCATTCTTTTTTCTTTATTCTGCTCCTCAGCAGTTATTTCCACCATTTTGTCTTCCAGCTCACTTATTCGTTCTTCTGCCTCAGTTATTCTGTTATTGATTCCTTCTAGTGTATTTTTCATTTCAGTTATTGTGTTGTTCATCTCTGTTTGTTTGTTCTTTAGTTCTTCTAGATCTTTGTTAACATTTCTTGTGTTTTCTCAATCCGTGCCTCCATTCTATTTCTGAGATTCTGGATCCTCTTTACTATCATTACTCTGAATTCTCTTTCAGGTAGATTGCCTACTTCCTCTTCATTTATTTGTTCTTGTAGGTTTTTACCTTGCTCCTTCATCTGTGACGTATTTTTTTGCCGTCTCAGTTTTGTTTGTTTGTTTGAGTGGAATTGTGTTCCTGTCTTACTGGTTGTTTGGCCTGAGGCTTTCAACACTGGAATTTGTAGGCTATTGGGTAGAGCTGAGTCTTGGTGCTGATATGAGGAACTCCATGAGACCTCACTCTGATGAATATTCCCTGGGGTCTGAGGTTCTCTCTTAGTCCAGTGGTTCGGACTCAGAACCAGCTAGTGAACAAAGATTCCGCAAGCCGCATGGGGTGGCAAAAAAAAAAAGAGCAATAACAAAGTAAAAAATAAAAATTTTGACTAGGAAACTAACAGATATGTTAGAAAGAATATAAAAATTAAAATGTAGATGAATCAACAACCAGAAGGTACATCAGTACCACAATACTGAAAAAGAGGAGGAGGGAAAAGGAAGAAAAAAAAAGAGGGTGGGTGGGTAAAGGCCTTGGCTGTGGAGGGCGAGGCCTAAGCAAGATGTGAGTGGTGGGCAGGGCCTATGCTTAGGACCCACAGGGCTGGAAAAGACCCTGGGGTCTGTGGAGGGTGGGGCTTAGGCTGAAGGAATGGAAGGGGCCCAGGCGTGCCCCCCACCCCTGGTCTCAGAGGGCGGAGGACCTCACCTGGGAGCCCAGCAGGATTCCTGGGCTCGAGTGGGTGGGGCAAAGCCCTCCTCTCCTCTCCTGCTCTTGAGGTCTGGGAGGGCCCCTCCCACCTGCCTCTCCTGATCTCCCCGGCCTCCCTCCTATGCTCCTAGGACCCACGCAGCCTGGATGGGGCTTTGTGGAGGGGGGGAGCCGGCTTGGGAGCTCAGCAGGCTCCTGGCCTGAGTGCGCCAGGCGATCGCCCTCCGCTCCTCTCCAGCTCTTCCCAGAGAGGCCCTCCCGCCTGCCTCTCCTGATCTCCCCAGCCTCAGGGGCGCCGATCCTGTCTGGCCTCCACTTCTCCTTCCCCTCAGTCCCCCTGCGTCCTACCGGTTCACTTTGGGGTTCCTCCCGTCTCCTTGGGAGTCAGAGTTCCCCGCCAGCGGCCAGCAGGTGCCCTAGTTGTGGGGAGACGCTAACTCCACGTCTTCCCTAACCACCATCTTGACTCCCCCTCCTTGAGTCATTTTTAAAATTTCTGATTTGGGAGTGAGGCATTCTTCATCTTCAGAGCTACTTCTTTTCCTCTCCCCTGTTCTGACAAAAGGTCCTGGACCTGCCTTAATAGCTTTTGCTGCTTGTGCTTTGTTTCACATTCCACAAAAGCAAACCCCTTCGGATCTCCAGTAGACTTACAATGTGATATACTTACAGAAACAACGTTGCCACATTTCCCAAATACTCTTTCAATCCAGCTGTGATTAACATTTTGGGGAAGTAACTCCTATGATACATTAGAAGCAATATTAAATAAAATAAAATATTAAATAATTCTTTAAAAAAAAAGGAGTTTGCTAAAATCTAAGTCCCACTGGACAGAAGCCCAGGGACCCCTGTCACCAGTGACCACTGGCAAACAGGATTTCAATTGCAAAGTTTGATTCCTACTTTCTAAGCAATTTTTTTGAGACCTAGTAAAACTCTGTCAGTGTAATTAATGACTGAAAAGAGCAACCACAATGGATTTCCATTGTTTCCTTCACAGGTAAGGCCTTGGAAAAGGCTGGGGGGAAAGAGTTCTTGGAAACAGTAAAGGAGCTTCGCAAGTCCCAGGGCCCTTTGGAAGTAGCTGAAGGTAAGTGTGGAATCAGGCCATGTTCCCTGCACAGCCTCACCACCTTCCCCTCCAGCATGACATGCTTCACTCACATTCAGTTTGCAGAGCGAAAGAGGCCATAACCAATCAGGAAGCTATTTTAGCATCTCTCAGATAATTTGAGCAGGCCTGCGTAGATCATTTCGTACACTTTGGGGACTATAAAGCGTCTGGATAGTTGAAGCCAATTTGCATCCCAGCTCACCCCAAAATGGTCTAGAGTGATTGGGTAACTTTGTGTGTGGAAGATACACATGACAAAATTTACCATTGTAACCTTTAAACATTGTACAATGTGGTGGCATTAAGTACACTCAGTGCTGTTCCTCCATCACCACTATCTAGTCCCAGAACTTTTTATCACCTTCTGTGGAAACCCCACACCCATCAAGTAGTCACGTCGTCCCTCCCCCAACCCCTGGCAACCACCAGTCTGCCTTCTCTTTTGATGGATTTGCCTCTTCTGGATATTTCATATAAGTGGAATCGTACAATATGTGATCTTCTGTGTCTGGCTTCTTTCACTTAAAATGTTTTCGAGGTTCATCCATGTTGTACCGTGTATCAGCACTTCATTCCTTTCTACGACTAAATACTATTCCATTTGTTTATCCATTCATCACTTGGGTTGTTTCCACCTTTGGCTATTGTGAATAGAGCTGCCCTGAACATTTGTGCACAGGTTTTTGTTTGAACACTGATTTTCAAGAATATTGGGTAACTTTTTGACAGGTGGGCCCAACTTCAGATCCGTGTCCCCCGCCCACCTCCAGGGACCATCTAGTCAGTGCCAAGTGCTGCCCTGGTGCTGGGGCTCCAAAGACAAATAAAACCCACTCCTGCCCTCAAGCACTGGACAGTCGAGGAGGAGAGACAGACACCCAAGTGGGGCACAGAGAGGGAGCCATGCTCTCTGCTTGGGGGAGTTGGGGAGGCGCCAGGGAGGATATAAGACCTGCGTGTGAGAAGGCTCAGTCAGGAGCAGCAGGGAGAAAGAGAGGAATAGCGGCCAGAGATGAGCCTTGCCCTTGGGCTGTGCTAAGGGTCTGGATTTGACCCTATACAGATGAGAGTAGAAGCTGGGGACTGTGATGATCAGATTTGATTGCTAGAAAAGTAATGGGGCTTCCGGTCAAGAAAGAACATGAGTCCGCACTTTACAGTCTGCACATACCCCTCCCCATACGATGATAGATAGAATTTCCTTTTTAAAATTTTAAGACAGAGCCACACTGAAATATAAAATAAATATCCAGGACTTCCCTGGCGGTCCAGTGGTTAAGATTCCGCACTCCCAATGCAGGGGGCACGGGTTCGGTCCCTGGTTAGGGAACTAAAATCCCACATGCTGCACGGCGTGGCAAAATAAATAAATAAATAAACATCCTTGTGGACAGAGAAGAGCTGCAGGCGGCAGCAGCAGGGGGACGTGGAAGCCGCGGGCTGGGCTCCAGGTCTGGTAACACGCAGAGCCATCAGGTGGTCAACTCCTACCTGCTGATGGGACTGGAGTCACCTCACGCTTGGAGGGGACCAGAGCCAGGCTCGCTGCTCAAAGCAAGGGCTGGATGCAACTCCCAAGCTCCTACAGGAAGCCAAGGCTCTGCCCGCCACCCAGGGCTATGGCTCGTGTGAAATCTGTTTTCTAGAGTAGCAGAAGGGAGCAGAGAGCCCCTCTCCCAGGCCCAGGGCCACGTGGCTCACTGGCTCAGTGTCTGGATCTACCGCCTCCCCTATGTGACCATGAGACAGAGCCCTGAATCATCCTTGTAAGACAGGATCCTAACTGCGGGGGTCTTGCAAACTGCCTGATGGGGTGGGAAGGAGAGAAAAATAGCTTCTCTACATAGAGTGAGAGCCTCCAACACACTTCTAAACAGTTCCAGAGGCAGAAAATAGGAGGTAGAGAGGCAGTATGTAAAAAGATGAAGAGATACAAACTACTATGTGTGAAATAAATAAGCTACAAGGATATATTGTACAACACAGGGAATACAGCCAATATAGCCAATATTTTATAATAACTTTAAATGAAGTATAATCTATAAAAATTTTGAAGCACTATGTTACGCACCAGAAACTAATATGTTGTAAATCAACTATCCCTCAATTTAAAAAAAAAAAGATCATGGCTGAGAATTTTCCAGAATGAAACCCACGAGTCCTCAGGTTGAAAACATTGAGTATATTAAATCAAAATAAATCCAAAACCTGGCCCATCAGGAATTCCCTGGCAGTCCAGTGGTTAGGACTCCGTGCTTTCACTGCCGAGGGCTTGAGCTCAATCCCTAAGCAAGATCCTGAAAGCCATGCGGTGTGGCTAAACCAAAAACAAAACCAAAAAAAAACCAAACAAAACCTGGCCCATCGTGGTGACATCTCTAAAGTTGAAAAATCAAGAGAAACCTGAAAAGCAACCCAACGAAAGGCAGAGCGTTTGTAAAAATGGTTCTCCTGACAGCCGACTTCTCATCAGCAACAAAGGATGCTTGGAGACAGAAAAGAAGTATCTTCAAAGCACTGAGGGGAAAAACTGTCAACTAAGAAGTCCATGTATTACTTTGTTATTATTCAACAGGGAGGGTGAAAGATGCAGAATTACAGACATGCAAAAATTGAGAGTCAGAAGCCCTCAGGCTCTTGCTGAAAGGACCACAGAGGCCTCACTGGGAGAAACAGAAGTGAACCCAGAAGGAAGGAGAGGGCTGCAGGAAACAAGCATGAGCCAAGAAATCGGGGCGTATCTGTCAGGTCTAAGTATCCATGGCCCTGGGGCCAAACAGTGGTAGCTCCCTGGGAAGAAGGGATTGGTGAGGGTGAATCTGGAAAAGGGGAGACAGTTCATCAGGGTCTAACACCATATTGCATTTAGTTTCAAAACACCATCAGTTGTAAGATATGCCCTTATGGTAAGAAACAATAAATTTCCAAGGTGGAGTGTCCAGTAGGAGACCCCACACAAAGCCAGGACACATTCAGTTTAAGAGCTAGCAAGACATGAACTACCATGCAGAAAGGGCAGCAAGTACCTTTTATTTTTTTAAATTAATTAATTTATTTATTTATTTATTTTTGGCTGTGTTAGGTCTTCATTGCTGGGCGCGGGCTTTCTCTAGTTGCGGCGAGCAGGGGCTACTCTTCCTTGCCGTGCGTAGGCTTCTCATTGCGGTGGCTTCTCTTGTTGTGGAGCACGGGCTCTAGGCGCATGGGCTTCAGTAGTTGTGGCTCACGGGCTCTAGAGTGCAGGCTCAGTAGCTGTGGCGCACGGGCTTAGTTGCTCCGCGGCATGTGGGATCTTCCTGGACCAGGGCTCGAACCCACGTCCCCTGCATTGGCAGGTGGATTCTTAACCACTATGCCACCAGGGAAGCCCCAAGTACCTGTTTTGACCTTGGCATTGGGTGGACCGAGGGGGGGGAAAACACCTCACTAGGGAACTTGAACCACAAGCTGCTACTCCTCTGGATTTGCAGCCGAATCCAGTGCAGCCCAAAAACCTCAATCAGGAAAGTTAGTGGGACATGACCTGGGTATGGTAGGGTCCCCAGGTGACATAGAAGTAAATGCAACTTCCCTCTGGAAGAACTCATCTCAATCCAAGCCCACAGCCATTGTAAAATGCATCCTGATTCCAGCCAGGAAGGTGGATGGGACAGGGGTGGGAGGTGGCGGTAGAAATGAAACAGATGGGCCTGGAATGAGACAAGTCAGAGGAAACCGACAGGTGGTGCTGGCGACAGAGATGGAGAAAGGGGAATCAGGCTTCGGGAGTGAATGATGATTTTGTTGGGCACATGTTGGACCTGGGGCACCAGCAATGTCACTGGTAAGCAGTTGGTGAAAACTAAGGATGAAAATGGTTTGCAGATGGCTGTTTAAAAGCCAGGGCCAAGCACCTCGGGCAGCAGAGAGAAGAGCACCGGGCCTGGGCGGGCAGGGGGAAGAGGGGCTGTTGCAGGAACCTGAGACAGGGGGAAAAGCACAGTGTCACGGAGACCAAGGATTAGCAGCAGCAGCTTCCCAGCCGGACAAGGGGCCACCCTGCAGTCCCCTTCGCTGTGGTGACCCTGAGAAGATGGGCTCGCCTGAGGAAAGGTCCTGGAGGCCCTTTGCAGCTGCACTGCCATCCCTCAGAGCATGGTCCTCACCAGGTGACATCACATCACATAAGGAGTATTAGCAGATGCTTCTACCAAATATCAGTGTCCCAAGCCCCGAGATCACTTGACCTTGACCTTGGCACCTCTAAAGAACACTATAAATTGTTACAACTACAAGCCAAGGCTTCCATTTCCAGTTGCCATGGAAATACTTTGTTTTAGGCTGACGTGCTATCATGGACTACCTTCAAAATCTAGTGTAAATAGCGGGCGTCAGAGGGATGAGAAGGCGTGCCATTTTTTTCCTGATTAAATGTTTGACTTAACATTGCCGTTAGTGGTATATTCCTCTTATTTAAAATGACTTTAGGGCTTCCCTGGTGGTACAGTGGTTGAGAATCGCCTGCCAATGCAGGGGACACGGGTTCAAGCCCTGATCCAGGAAGATCCCACATGCCACGGAGCAACTAAGTCCATGTGCCACAACTGCTGAGCCTGCACTGTAGAGCCCACGTGCCACAACTACTGAAGCCCGTGCGCCTAGAGCCCGTGCTCCGCAACAAGAGAAGCCACTGCAGTGAGAAGCCTGTGCACGGCAAGGAAGACTAGCCCCCGCTCACCGCAACTAGAGAAAGCCCACGTGCAGCAACGAAGACCCAATGCAGCCAAAAATAAACTAAATAAATTTATTTAAAAAAATAAAATGACTTTAACATTAAAAAGAATACCATTCAAGGGCTTCCCTGGTGGTCCAGTGGGTAGGACTCCACACTCCCAATGCATGGGGTCCGGGTTCGATCCCTGGTCAGGGAATTAGATCCCACGTGCCGCAACTAAGACCCGGCACAGCCAAATAAATAAATAAATATTAAAAAAAAAAAAAAAAAGTATACCGTTCAGCTGGTAACATGATCATTACCCGGTGTGTAAAGAGCTGGACTCTCTCCAGCATATGAGAGCAGTAAGGGCCTCAGCGACTTTGCCCCAAGCAGGCAGGGCCCATCCCCAGGGTACTGGGTCCCCTTGGACTACAAGGCCGACAGGGACATTCCGTTCCTGGTGTACAGACGTACAAGGTCGTAGAGTCAACCAGTCATGCCCACTGCCTGCCTCCTCAGTATTTATATTGACTGATTCCTTCACTCACTCATTCCCTAATCAGATGGTTGGCACCAGCTGGGCACTGGGAAGGCGAGGCGTTCACAGCCGTAGCTGACAGGCGGGGGATGCCCCTTGCATGTCTCCACCAGCCCTGGCATGTGCAGTCATAGCCTCTCCAGCACTGTGGACGTCGCTAGGAAACGCAGCTCGTATACCGGGTGGGCATCATGTATTTCAAATGAGTCTTTCAAACCAACCCCACACACTGCCCTAAAACAGACACACACACATTTGTTACAAACACAGCCCGTAGCGGCCACAGCCTGCCCGAACTCCCCCAGGCTCCCAGAGCCTGGCCACTGCCGGAGGGTTGGGGACCTTGGCTACGCCCGGCTCTTTGAGTGGCACAGAGCCCCAGCTCCACAAGGTGGGCAGCTTAGGGGCAAGCAGCATGTGGGGTCAGAGAGTGGCCAGTGGGTCAGGCCCAACCCCTTCTCCAGGGATCAACGGCCACAGGGAGTTCCCTGGTGCTCCTCATTATCAGCTCTGTCACTGACGGGAAATAGGTTTGGGGGGGTAAAAAATAAAAGTAAGGAGTATGAACTGAAGTTATGAGACAAGGCAGGCATAATCCAAATTCACAACCCATTGTGAACACCTGCTCCCTGTAGGCTCCTCAGGGATGTAGAGATGATCAAAAGGACAATCCCTGTCTGAGGATGTATACAACCCAGAAGATCGGTTCTAAATTTATGGAGGGTCCTCAAATCACCAAGCGCAAGGCCTGCATCAGACCTACCAAGTCAGGATCTCAGACGGGGCAAGAGGGGAGGGCTTGTCCATTTTTAAAAAGCCGTTGCATTAGTTTCCAATCGCTGCCCTAACAAATGAGCACAAACTTGGTAGCATCAAACAACACAAGTGTATTGTCTTAGCGTTCTGGACTCAGAAGTCCACAATGAGTCTTTTTTTTTTTTTTTTTATAACCTTTATTTTTTTAGGCAGTTTTTTTGTCTGTTTGTTTTGGCCGCGCTGCGCAGCTTGCAGGACCTTAGTTCCCCGAGCAGGGATTGAACCCACGCCCTCGGTGCAGTCCTAACCACTGGACCGCTAGGGAATTCCCCACAATGAGTCTTAAGAAGCCAAAATCAAGGTGCTGGCAGGGCTGGTTCCTTCTCAGAGCAGCCGTCCCTTGCCTGTTCCGGCTCCTAGGCTCCTGCATTCCTTGGCTCCTGGATGCATCACTCCAACCCCTGTTCCTTCATCACAGCACCTCCTCCTACCTTTGACTTCCCTGCCTCCCTCCTATTAGGACCTGTGTGATTACACTTAGGGCTCAGCTGGATAGTCCAGGGTAAACTTCTCATCTCACAATCCTTCACTTAATCACACCAGCAAAGTCCCTTTTGCCATGTAAGGAAACATTCACAATTTCCAGGGATCAGAGACAATTCCACTGTGTACCTTTGATTAGGAGTCACCTAACCTGTGGCCAGAAGGCAGACCATGTGAGAGTCTGTGACATGCTGTCACATCAGCTTTCAGTGTGTTTACCCAAAACTTGTGCAAACCGTCAAAAGCAAATCTGATACGGCTCCTACTCTCCTAAGAGGGACACAGGCGATTGAGCCTAACCCCCGGCTTAAGGTGAAGACGTAGGAAATAACCTGCGGCATTTCTCTCTCGTGTCCCAGCCGCCGTCAGCCAGTCCAGCGGACTTGCAGCCAAATTCGTCATCCACTGTCACATCCCTCAGTGGGGCTCTGACAAATGTGAAGAACAGCTTGAAGAGACCATCAAAAACTGCCTGTCGGCAGCAGAGGACAAGAAGCTGAAGTCGGTGGCGTTCCCGCCCTTCCCCAGCGGCAGGTAAGATGCTCTCCTCCAGGGGGGCGGCAAGGGTGCTGGGTCCGCTTGCCCAGCCTTCTCGCTGGGGACCAGCTGCTCCCCCACGTGGTCACATCCAGTCTGGCCATCCCAGAGGACGTGACCAAGGGCTGCCAGCACAGCCAAGCACGTTGACCAGGCGATAGAGCAAGAGACGCAGTTTCCATCCTTCACAATGCAGGGAGAAAGCCAGTTCTGGGAGGAGCGGGAGGCAGAGTTCTCTTTTGGGAGCCTGCCGTGTTGAAAGCCCACGTTCCCACCAGCTATCCCGGTCTAGAGCACTGGATCTGAAACACCAGGCTCAAAGGCACTTGCTCCTCAAAGTGTGGTCCACAGACCAGCAGCAGAGAGCCCACGGGGTTAGGATGCCAATCACAGAATCCCCAGGGGATTCCGGTGCTGCTCTGGGGCTGGGAGAGCCTCGAGGCTGAGGCTGGAGAAGTGAAGGGCTCTCAGCAAGGGCTTGCTTTTAGGGGTTGGAGAAATGATTGCTCTAATTGCCACAGACCCCGACTGGGCATGGGAGCAGTATTTCAGGTAAATAATGAGGCTGTCTGTCCTCACGTGTAGCAGGGCCTCTCCCCTCACGCTCACAGCCAACGTGAGTTATTGCTTTAATTTTCAACATCCTTTCTCCTGAGAAGCCCCTCTGTAGCGCAGATATGATTTACACTCTGAAGACATTCTGTTACAGCCGAGTCACAGGAAGGCGAAGAAGGAAGGAATAAGGGCTAGCTTCCTGCCGTAATCCTATCTCAACCTGAGCAGGCAGCGCTGGGTCTCCACAGCCTGGCCCGGAGACACTGCGGGTTGAATTCTTTGCATAGCTGGGCCCACGTGCCGAGATGTTCTGGGCTGGGACGTGGCAGCTGAGTGAGAAGAATTCTTATTAGGCGGGCCAATCCTGGACCCGCCCAAGGGGCTTGGTGGCTGACCCCAAATGACCAGCGGTGTCACAATGGCTGCGTCCCTGGCGCACAGCTCCACCATGGCATCCTGGGGCTTGGGGCCCTGCCCAGAATCGTCACTGCTCAAATTACACTGGCACGTCCACACAGGTTAGCGAGAGGAACATGAAATGCATGAAACAGGAATTAATGAAGACGTACTTTTGAGCATACATTATTGCCCTTTAATAAACAATCTGTTTAGCATGTAAACCAGTTTTGAGGGAACTAATAAAACCTATATTGGCTTTTTTTTTTTTTTTTTTTTTTTTTTTGCCGTGCTGCGAGGTTTATGGGATCTTAGTTCCCTGACCAGGGATTGAACCCGCGCCCTCGGCAGTGAAAGCATGGAGTCCTAACCACTGGACCGCCAGGGAATTCCCTATGTTGGCTTTTTTAAATGCTGAGTTGGTAGGTTTTTTTTGTTTGTTTGTTTTTGATTTTTATTTTATATTGGAGTATAGTTGATTAACAATGTTGTGTTAGCTGAGTTGGTAGCTTTTAAAGCTCAGCTGGACTTGAGTCAGGCCACATAGATTCAAACACAGGCCACCGCTCACCAGCCAGCCCTAAAACCATTGTGCCTCTCTGAGCCAATGTGGCATATGTGAAGTGGGGACAACGTCCCCTGTCTGTCCCCCTACTGGGCTGTCCCTCTTCTGGGGTGAAAGGGGATCGTGCGTGGACCAGCCTGCACACGGTGAGACCCCGAGCGATAGGAACAAGGACCTGGTGCCAAGATGAGAAGGAACCACATTGCCCCTACCCCGGGCTGAGGGCAGAGTTACTCCATGGGTCCCAGGACCAAAGTGACGTCAGCTCTTCTCTTCCTTTGGCACAGGAACTGCTTCCCCAAACAGACGGCAGCCCAGGTGACCCTCAAAGCCATCTCGGCCCACTTCGACGACTCGAGCGCATCCTCGCTGAAGAACGTCTACTTCCTGCTCTTCGACAGCGAGAGCATCGGCATCTATGTGCAGGAGATGGCCAAGCTTGATGCCAAGTAGCCGCCCCGCGCCCACTGGTGGCCACCGCGCTCACCATCCGGAATCAGGAGGATCAAAGTCACAGGAGCGGGGTTTTATCTTTTAAAAGGAGAGAGGAAGGGTGACGGCAGGGGAGCGCAGGGCAGCTGAATGGGAAGCGGGTAGCAGAGGCTGCAGGAGCAGGTCCTGCCCACGGGAAGAGCCCTCTGCGTTTTATATTCTCGTTAAAAAGAGCCTCAGTCTGTAATTAACCAGGTCTCCACCAGGGGTTTCTTTCCATGTGTTTTCTTCCTGTTGTTTTAGAACTTTTTTAAACAAACAGACTTCGTTTTAGATTTATAGCATTGACTTTTACACACTCGCGTACACAAAATCCTTTCAAAATTCTTAAAATCTTCTGTTTCTCCTTTTTGCAAGGGAAGAGGGCAAAGAAGTGACTTGGGCTTTGTTGGCTGTCTGTATTCAGTGATGGAGAGAAGAAAATTAGAAAGGCATCTTACTGGTGCTTTTCTTTCTGTTTTAGTGCCCCTACCCTTACCCCTATAATATCTGTAACTACTCCTAGAAAGATTTTGCTTCAGGCTTTTTGTTTTGTTTTGTTTTTTTTTAAAGAAAAAGAAAATGAAAGGAAAAAAATAAAAGATCCAGTGTCTTTCTTACAACATACTCTTTTATTGTAACATTTTCCTCAGTTTGGAGAACTGTGTCCCTATGGGTGGAAACTTAAGAATGTTATAAATAGAACAAGGCCTATCACTATGGAGCTGAGACTCCCACCATGCTAGGCCCCAGGTCAGACAGCATGGAATGGCTTGTGTTTCTCAGGCAACAGGTCCCACTTCCAGAAGGGGAGCCTGGTTGGCTGTGGTCCACGGGAATGGAGGACTGGGTGAAGCCTCCCTGGGGGGCCATCCTTTGGGACAAAGGCACAGTCTCACTTAGGCCTGGACAACAACATGGAACAGACCTGGGCCACAGCCCAGACAGGACAGACCAAGAACCCTCGTGAGGCTGGTATCCTAAGAATTCTGGCCAAGTACCCACAGAGGTTACCATTAAAAGTGGGCAGGGAGGGGTAGGGTGGGCCGGGGCAGGGCCTGAATTTATTCAGATGAACTCATAAACAACTTCTGCCTTAGAGATCTCGCCTATGTGGTCCAAAAGAGGTTTATCCTGATTAGAAGTCCTCTCCCAGACAGAGAAGTCATTTTTATACCTTAACATAATTGGTGGCAGGCATTATTGCCACATGGCTACGCCTCCAGATAAGTGACGTTGGGGTTGACCAAGAAACCAGAAGCACAAAACTACAAAGGTTCCCACAGGGTACCCCTGCCCCAGCATTGGCTGGAGTTTTGTCACTTACAAATTTGCCTAAGACAGTAGCCTGGAAGCATGCAGGGGTTCACCTACTGAAACCCCCTCTGCTCCCTGAATGTTAGCAGGATGGCGACCCACCCGACGGTCACGCTAGCTTGGCTGTCTTTCTTTAAACACCCCCAGCAGCTGGCAGGCCAGGTTTCTGTCTTAACCTGTTAGCTTTGTAAAAAACTCACTCTCCATTAGGATGGACTCACCAGGAGGGAAATTTTATCTAACGCTTCTTAAATACAACCTATGGTATATAATCAGGATCTAAAAATAGAAATATAGAAAGATTCATGAAGATTAAAGACGGTAGGGACTAACAGTTTAAAATTAAGCTCCTATTAACAACCTGAGTGTTGCAGGATGTTATAGGCTTCCCCACCTCCTAATGTGATGGGAGAGGTTGGGATGTAGGCCATCTCTCCACCCCAGTCCCCCCTTCCTTAGCTGGTCTCCTTGTGCAGGCCCTCCTTCCTGCCCTTACAGACAGGGAGACCCTTCCTGCCACCAGGATACTGAGCTCTCGCCCCTACTCTGAGAGCTCTGAATGCCACACACCATGTGCGCGCGCGCGCGCACACACACACACACACACACACACACACACACACACACACACACACACACACACACACGAGGCTGGGGTAGAGAAGGTGGGCTGTGCCCTCCCCAGGACCAAGTGAACTATTCAGCCAGCACAAGTGCAAGTAGACCTTTGAAACCCAGAAAGACTCCTTTAAGGGTGTCTTTTTTTTTTTAACACCAATATCTCTCTCTCCCAGTTTTTGGTTTTGTCTAAGCTGTGTTTCTGGTCAGTACATCACTGACATCTTACTCCAGGAAAAGAGCTTTTGCCCTTTGGCATTTGTCAAGCGGGTACCATTTGTCAAGAAATCTGATCAGCGGGCGGTGGCGGTACCTATCTCCCGCCCAGCCTCCCCATCAGGGTGGAGACTGCCGCATGGTTTTCCAGCTCGTGGAGACCAACAGGTCCCGGCTCTTGGCCAGCCGAACCATGAGCCGCCCCACGTAGAAGCCACTGATCTGGCCCACGCCGTCATTTCTCCCCATGGCCAGGAGGAACGTCAGCGAACCTGTGAAGCAGAGCCGTGGGCCAAACTAGAATCCTGCTCACCATCCATGGGCCTGCAACTCCCAGGGCACAAACCCTTCCCGGGGCCTTCAGTGTCAGGGCAGGGAAATGCGTAAGGCCTTCAGGAACGTGGACAAGTCCCTGACATACTTTCCTAGAGCTCTGGGGGAGGTTTCTGTCCCCAGCTTTGAGAGTGTGTTCTAGCGGTCAGGCATCGTAAAGCCCACAAAGGCTTCACCGTTTCTAACCCCGACTCTCTTAAAACTGTGCCGCGTGGGGAGGTTTCTGTCCCCAGCTTTGAGAGTGTGTTCTAGCGGTCAGGCATCGTAAAGCCCACAGAGGCTTCACCGTTTCTAACCCCGACTCTCTTAATTAAAACTGTGCCGCGTGGGGAGGTTTCTGTCCCCAGCTTTGAGAGTGTGTTCTAGCGGTCAGGCATCGTAAAGCCCACAGAGGCTTCACCGTTTCTAACCCCGACTCTCTTAAAACTGTGCCGCGTGGGGAGCTTCCTGACCTGGCTTGTAGGCTTTGAGGGGCCTCTGTTTCATGGAGTTGACGATGTTGGCCACGGCGACATTGGCATGGAGGCTGGCGTGATAGGCCATCTTGGGCTCCCTCACATCGGCGCAGTCACCGATGGCGTAGATGTGGCTGTAGCCCTCCACCTGGAGGTACTCGTTCACTTTCAGAGCGCCATCGCTGGCCAGCTGATCACCTGCAGAAAACCAGCCCGAAACCAAGATCCTGAGCCGCCTCAAGAAGTGGTCACCAGAACACAGTGAGGATGGGCTGTGGTGCTGGTCCAGCTACCCTCCAAAGGCACATCCTCAAGAGGCAAACCTCCTGTCCGGTTTATTTCTGCCTGAAGTCCCCCCCTCAGAACTCTTCCTGCAAAGGCGAGGTTACTGTTTTGGGGTGGAAACTGGTCAGAAACACCAGCAAGTGTCATTTCATATAACGCGCGTGACTCTTTATAAGTTACCACGATTAACGATGATTAACTCATGATGATTAAGTTACAACCTAGCCAAGTCTTGGATTTCCTTTTGAATGTGGATCGGATTTTTTAAAATAAATGCAGGGCTTTAATAGATGATAAACTTTTCTTTTTAAGGGACTTAAAAGAATTTACCTTTGAAAACATACCATTAGGACCATTAGGTGTTAAGTGCTGGGATCTCTGTATATTATAAGCCCTCAATCCCAGCCCCACACATGGCCTGGACTAGCTTCCTTCTGGGATTGGATAATTCTTTCCTGCCAGACACACAGCAGGAGCTTCTTGTCCAGGAAAGGTATCTGGGAGTAAATGATGGGGACCTGGGGACATGGCCACCTCGGGGCCTGAGAAGGAGCCACTGAGCCTCCAGCTCACAGATGGAGCCATGGGTCCAGCTCCCCCCACCTGCAGTTAGCTCAATAGGTCAATATTCAGCTTTACGAACGGAGGCCTCATTATCCCCCTCTCCCCGTGATCATTTCCAAGCTCAAGTGGCAAAGGTCTGGGTCAGGGTTTGGGGAGAGCAGCACACCTGCGAGCAGAGAAAGGCCTGACCCTGGAATTTCCTCTGCATCAGTGTTCCAAGGAAAGTAACAGAAAAATAGATCTTTTTCTTCCTTCTGAAACCTGTTCCCATCTCTCACCACTAGGGGGTGGGATCCGATTTTGGAAGATTCTGGTCACTTGGGCCACCTTGGGCTAAATCACCATC
Source organism: Eschrichtius robustus (assembly GCF_028021215.1). NCBI lineage: Eukaryota > Metazoa > Chordata > Mammalia > Artiodactyla > Eschrichtiidae > Eschrichtius > Eschrichtius robustus. The sequence goes on from NC_090830.1 coordinate 75,310,284, forward strand.
AACACAGCTGAGGAAAGCCCAGCAAGAGTGGCCCCGAACCTAAATTTAACGTTTGAAGAGACCAAATGAGCTGTTGAGACTGGGGGTGGGGGTGGGAGGGTGGAGTGCCAGTTCCTCGGGGAGAGGCCTGCAGGGCCTTCTCGGGGGCTGGAGGGTGAGGAGGCAGCCTGGGGAGGGGGTCACGGCCCGGCCTCCCACTTACCAAACGCGCTGCGGTAGGCCACACTGTTGATCTTGATACCGCTGCAGGCGATCACCAGGTTGGCGGCCACCTCCGTCCCTTTGTCCGTCCGCACCGTGATGCGCTCGCGGTGCTCGTTGAGAGGCAGCGCCTCCAGGTTGCTCACCCGCTCACCTGTCAGGGGAGGCCCGTGACCAGGAGGCTGGCAGAGGGCAGGCACTCCACCGAGGCTGGGGCCCAAGCCAGGGCTGGCCTGGGGGCTGGACACCGGTCCGCTCTGCCACCCCAAGAAGCACAATCTGGACATTTGGCCCCAAGGGATCCGATGGAAAGCAAGTTCCAAGAAGCAATTTGGGGAAGTGAGGCCGAGTTTCCCAAGAGGTTCTGGGAAAAGCTACTTGAGGAAGACCTCAACCACGCCTCCCTGAATGTCCACTCCTAACCAGGCAAGATGAGCCCTCGGGGCTCACCACCGACAGGGGTAAGCAAGGGAAGTCCAGGGCCGGCCCACTCTCCTCACTGCCAGCAAGTGCAGGCGGGCAGAGGGCTGCACAGCCACTTCTGCGGAGCCCCGGCGCCGGGACGGCTCGCAGAGAGCAGACACCTCGCCGGCCCTGCAAAAGGTGAGAGGGTCGGGCCCGTGAACTAGGGGGGGGGCCACACCCCCGGGCGAGAGCCCCACTCTAACATGCTGGGTAGGTCTCTTCCCTTCTGCTCTGGACAGAAGCCACGCTCTCCACCACCCTCAAAATACAAACCCAAAACACCTATTCTCTCCACCAAAGAGATATCATAATTCAGGTCAAATCTTTTATATGATTTTTTTTTTTTTTTTTTTTTGGCCTCACCACACAGCACGTGGAATCTTAGTTCCCTGACCAGGGATCGAACCCGCGCCCCCTGCGTTGGAAGCACAGAGTCTTAACCACTGGACTGCCAGGGAAGTCCCTTTTATATGACTTTTTAAACCATTCAACAAATGGGCACCACCTGTACTGTATCCAAAGCAACAGCCAGGACAGTGCTGCCTCCGTGACAGGCAAACCCCGTAAGTACCGGGGCCTCTGCCCTGCCTGGGGACAGACACACCTCCAGCTGGACGACAAGGCGGAACAGGCTCTGCAGCCCCACCTCAGGACACAGGGAGCCTGGGGTTGAGCGCAGCCACGCTCAGGCTGTGAGCAGGGACCGAGCCTCAGCCAAGTCTCACCGGGCCAGGGAGAGGGGCAGGGCAGGAGGGGCCTGGCACATACTCAGCAGCAGCTGCACGCCCTTCCGGAGCAGGATCTCCTTCACTTCCTGCCGGACGCAGGGCAGGAGCTCCTTGTCTGCGAGGGCCATTTGGGAGTGAATGAGAGTGACCTGGGGACAAACAACCGCAGGGCAGAGAAGGAGCCACTGAGTCTCCTGCTCACACAAAGAGGCTTGAAAACACGTCAGCCTGTCTCTCCCACCTCCTCCCCAACTTCCAGTTTACAGCTGAGGAAACTGAGGCCCCAGAGAAGTACTCTGCCCACTGCTAGAACCAGTTAATGGTGAGCGGGGCTGGAGCCCACATCTCCCGGGATAGGATTTTTTCAGCCGTGCCGATGCTTCACAACACACACCTCACCGAGGGCCACGTGGGAAATTATTTTCAAGCATCCTTGGGCACGTATACAGTCTATATATAAGCCATCGACAGTCTAACTGTAAATCAGGCTGACATTTACATTAAGGCTGGTGCTAAAACTGGTGCTTCCAGGCACGTCCACCTGCTGTCTGGGTCAGCACAGCGAAGTGGGAGGAAGCCTGTCGTGATGTCCAAAGCGCGAGCTTCGAAATCAGACTGCCTGGGTTGAAACCCCATCTCAGATACCCACTCAGACAGCCCCTGAAGACCCAGTAAGATGGGTCACAGTCCTACTCATAGGAATTTTGTAATGATGAAACGAGAAAGTAAGTATAAAGCACGGAACTCAGCACATAGTGACTCCTTAATAAAGGGTGGCTACTATTACTCTTATTTGTCTATTAGTTATAAACATTTGGGAATTATACTGAGTTATTTACTACTTCAGACCAGTCTTTACCCCATAAATCAAAATTAATAAACTTCTACATCAACCACCCATAATAATTTCCAATAATTTGTCAGAGAATAGCCATATAATTAAATTAGCCCATATTGATCTTACTTTTCAAAACCACCCTGGCTTTCCCTAGGGAAAAAGAACCAGACACAGGCTCCACGTGGCTCCCAGAAGCTGATCTGGCATCAGCTGCAGGCAAGCTCTTGCCTCAGGGACCCATAACTGCTGATCATCACTCAGCCCTAGGCTGAGTCTTTACAGCCCGCTCCCTTTCTCTCCAGGATGCCAGCAGGGTCTCCATCCCTTTATCACTAAAAAGAGGCAGTGCTGGCCAGTCCTTCCCCAGCATGGGCTGTGAGGTGTACACTTCGGGGTCCCCGGACGTGCTGTCTAGGGCAAGGGCTACTGTCCCTTAAAGACCAAAAGGCTGTGCTAGCTCCAGACAAGACACCGATGAGGGTGTCTTTGATCAAGCTGGTTGTTAGCAAAAAGAGGCAATCAAAGTCTACGTTTATATCACAAAGGCCACGTTACTGCAGGGGACACGGGAGTTAACCTTTCATAATGTATCCCCCCGGGGCGTGGTCCTCCGGGTTGGCCCAGAGGGCAGAACCCCTCACTGAACTAGGACGCACCCTGGCTCTCCAGGTAAAATTCCCAGCAGAATGGGACTTTAGGGGGTCCCCCAGTGCAGAGAGCAGGAGACAGGAAACACACGCTCCCACTTTATGGTAATGGGGCTCCCCTCCCAGGCCCTGAGCAAATTCTGATGTTCATCAGACAAAAAAGAAGCCCGGCTCTGAGAGTTCAAGGCCAAGGCCACTGGCCTACCTCTTTCTCAGGGTATTCTGTTTTAATCTCTGCTGCCATCTCCACTCCCGCAGAGCCTCCTCCGACCACCACGATGGATTGTGAGCTCTGGACCTGGAGAAGGAGGAAACGTAAGGTGCACCCTCAAATCCGCCCTGCCTCGGGGTCCAGCCTAGGGAGTGGGTTCCTTGGCTAAAGAAGCGTAGAGAACCCCTTCCAAGTTCAGGGTCCAAATGTGCTGCCTCGGGGCCAGCTCTTGCTGGGTGTCTCCCTGCATTTCTCACTCAACTCTCACTACCTGCCCACCTTGCAGGTGACCCGGATCTGCCTGAGTTCCAGGTCGGGTTCCTAACCTCCACTCTGACGTCTGCTCGTGACTGTGCCAGAAGTTCTCCAGGCCTCTCAGCAGCTGTGCAGAGAGAGAAAGACCTGGCCTTGGTCACACAGCTGTACGACCTTCTCTGGGTCCCCACACCTCATCTGTTCAGTGGGGACAGACCCATTCCACCCACCTCTCCAGATCCCCGTGAGGAGTGACTGAGAGCATGGATCCAAGCCCGCTCTATAAAGCACAAGCCCCGTGCAAACAGGAGCCAATCGCTACACGAGCTTGTCTGGGTGCTCACGTCCAGACCTCATGACAGGTCCAAAGGTCTCCTCCCAGGAGCCTCTTCCTCTCCATCTCTACAGCGCCGCTGCAGCCCCGGGGGCTCCTTGCTGCAGCCCCAGGCATCCCCACAGCTGTTCCACTCTCCCAGGGCCCCCCACCCCCGGCTCTGCCCTCACTGTCCCGCCGCCGGGCAGCAGGCAGCTCACCTGCGTCACCATGTCCTCATAGGCCTGGATGGCCATCTGCTGGTTGGACACCTGGTTAAACTTGCCTGGGAAGAGCCCAGTGCTGCCCGTGGCCAGGATGAGATATGCGAAGGACAGGGCCTGGGAGGGGCAAGGGAAAGAATGGTGAGGGCAGGCCTGGGCTCCTGCATCCAACCCCAGGCTCCACCAGGCAAGGAGCAGCAAGGGAGAGAGGCCTCCTGCGAGGGGAACAAAACCATCACTGGTTAGACCAAGGGACGGCGCTAGAACCCAGGAAATACCCAAGGAGGCAGAGCTCTCCTCCTGCTGGACTGCCCACCGTGAAACTGGATGGGAGGGGAGAGCTCCCCACAGCAGCGGGGCAGGTGAGCAGGCAAAAGGAAACGGCTCGTGGGGAGTAAGCAGGATTCCAGCTTCCAGTGTGGACTTAGTTTAGAATCTCCCTATTATTACCATTATTTTAGAAAAAATTTCCCCCTAACCTGGCCAAAAAAAACAAAGGGGGGGGGGCGGATATCCTGTTTGGAGCCTAAATATATAAAACTGACAAACCCAGAGCTGCTCTGATGGAAGGGGGACTGGAGGGTCTGTATCCCACTCAGACCCCACTACTCCCGTGGAGGCCTGAGATGCCCTCATGGACCCAAAACCACAAGATAAGGACGTTCGCAGTAATCTTGCCAACTGGAGAGTCTACAGCCTTAAAATTGATTCAAGGAAGATTGATTCATTCACGCTAAACCACACACTCACTGAGGACAGGAACTGGAGCCCCTTTGTACAGTCCCCCCCTTAGCTTTGACTAGAGTAGAGGGCCAGGCTGGAGGGTACCCTCAGCATGGCGGGTGGGCTGCTGGCAGCTTGCTGACGGACTCTGGTCCCACAGGGATACACCAGGCACCGTTTCAGACCCCAGGCTGAGGGACACAAACTTCGGGAAGAAAACCTCTGCCCGCCCCCCCCCCCCGGGCGATGTGGGATCGTGGTGCCTACCCTTTGATTCCAGACAGTGAGGGGGCCCCTGGGCTGGGACCCTGGCTCTCAGGGTGAGGGCTCTGGGGCAAAGCTGCCTGGGTCCAAATCCTGGCTGAGTCTCTCCAGCTGTGGGGTCTTGGGCAGCCCTCTTAACCTCTGGGTGCACTGAGGCTACTCCACCTCCCTCACAGGGTCACAGTGGGCATTAAAGGAGATCACATGAGGCTTAAAACAGTGCCCGGCATACAGGGAAGGCTCTGCACCGCTCTCCTGTGGCTGCTGGGGCCCAGCCTTTGCTCAGGAGGCATCTGCTATCTGCCAGGCACCAGGCGGGCATGGGGGGCCCTTGCCCCTGAGGAGACGGGCCCAGGTGTCCTCCCACCAGCAGCCACATCCCAGGGGCCCCCTGAAGCCAGCTGAGGATGGCCAGCCCCCGCTGGGTTCACCTCGCCGTCCTCCAGCAGCACCGTCTGATTCTTCAGGTCTATCTCAACCACCAGGCCCTGCCGGAAGTTTTCCTTGAAAGTCACCGAGTAGGAAATGAATGTCTTTTTGGCAAACCCTGGGGAACGGACAGAAAGGAGGTCACGGTGTAAAACTGGGCTGCCCACAGGAGGCCAGAATAACTCAGAACATTTCCAGAGCTGCATGCCAACAGGGGCCCCTTGGTTAAACAGCCCCTGGGTACCCACTACCCCACTAAAGCGCCAGTCTGGGCCCCAGGTCCTCGGAGAAGCTCTCGCTCTGACTTCTGGGGCCTTGGTATGGTAGCTGCTTAAGGCCAGGGACCTTAAGATTCCCCGGAATTTGTCTAACGGTGGAATTTAGGCACCTTGCCCTAAAGGGAGAAAACCACCCTGTGATCCACAGTGGTGACAAGACCACTGTCATAAAGAAAGCCCCAGAGAAAAGCCCATTACCACTCTCCACGGAGGCCCGGAGGGCTGCCACGTTGTGGTGGAAGGAGTCCTTCATGTCCACCAGCACGAAGGGGATGTTCAGCGCCTGCAGTTGGCTGGCGGCCGCGATGCCGCCAAAGCCCCCGCCCACGATCACCACGTGCACGGCTCCCACGTCCATCGAGACCTGGGACCCCATCTCGGACCAGGTGCTGCTGGGGTAGGAGGAGAGACCACATCAGATTGAGGGGGGCTCGAGGGCTGGGTGGGCAGACCCACGTCAAGAATGGCCTCAAATGCCAAGACTTGATCTTTTAAAAGTATGTGATCATCTTTTAATGAAATTCCAATTTTTGTAAAATTTGAATTAAATTCCAAAGGAACAAGGAGTATCCTAATTCCATCTCATCCCCTCAACCACCCAGCTCCCTTCTCCAAGGCATCTACTGTTACCAAGTTTACATGAATCCTTCCAGAGATATTCTCTGCACCTACAATCATGATTATTTTTTTTTGCACACGTTAAACAACTGTTTTTGCACTTTTTTTCACTCGTAAATATATTTGTTCACTCAACAGTATAAATTAATGGACCTCCTGCTCTTTGACATGTTCTGTGCTACGGATGCCATGGTCAGAGAGATGGACAGACAGATATGGTCTCAGCCCTTGTAAAGGCAGGGTTTCAAACTCAAAGGGCCAGGCGGATGATGTAGCTGTGGGAAGCTGGGCAGGTGCACGGTAACCAGAAACGGTGGGTACACCTCTGGGGAATTGGTAAGCACAGGCCACAGTAAAAGAACTAAACAAAAGTCTTTAAGCACCACACTAAGCAAACACTGCGACCAGATTCCACCCAGCTCACACGTCACCAGATTCAGCCCCAGGTCTGAGGAGATCAATTAGCAGGTTATGACAATCAGCCTGCAAAACAGGATGCGATGTGACTAAGGCCATGACAGTGGGGTGGGGAGGAGGGGTCTGCTGTGGGCAGGTGGTCCCCTGAGCATTCCTGGAACAGAGTATGTACACTGAGACTGGTGGGTGACACCCCCCAGGAGGAAGGGGGCAGGGAGAAATCTCTGCTGGGAGAAGAAACAGTGCTGGTTAAGGACCAAAAAGGAAGTCTGCTGGTGAGAAAGAGGATGGAGAAGCGCTCATCACGTGGGCTCCAGTGAGAGAGGCAGGGGGTGCAAGGTCCTGCTTGATGTCAAGGAAAGGGAACCTGCAATCGAAGAGAGTATCTGCAGAGGATGGAGGGCCAGGTCTGCAGGCCAAGTGTGCCCCAGGCTCACACTCACATGTGAGCATGGCAAGGAGGGAGGAAGTGGACAGACAGCAAGCTGTCGAAAAGCTCAATGGGGAAGAACATTCCAGCCCACCTCTCAGACAGCACTGCAGGCAGCCGGAAGGTCACCACTCTGTCCTCCATCAGGTGTGTAGTCTGGGGCACAACCCCTCCCCTCTCTGGGCCTCCACTTACCCCCTGTAATGGGAGGAGACAGCCTAAAATGTCCTTGCACAATAGGTTTCCAAGACATGGTGACCCCCAAGATGGTCCCCAGATCTTCCCACACTTATGGGGGCAGCTTACGGTTGGACCTCCAGACACTGTTGTCATCGGTATTCAAATGCACACACTGTCTATGTCTAATTTCTCCTCTGGGGAAGTGAAAACCTGGGCAAGGGAGGGTAGATCTGTCATAGGAGATTGGAGGGGATTTAACTTTGTTTCTCATTGGCTAAATGGTCCCCAATGCATTGAGGCTTGTGCATTGTAGGGCTGGGACCAAAACAAGTCCCCCAGCAGGCAGTGTCACCTTCACTGCTCCAGGCCCTCAGTAGGTGGTCCAGAGCTGGCCCTGTGAGTGTTCATCAGGCTGAATCTGCCACCTAGGCCAGGACCCAAGAGGGCCCCGGGGACCAGCCAGGGACAGGAGCGGACACCAGGAGCTGAGCAGGGCCTGGGAATGTGGCAGGCAGTCAGGCAAGCTATGGAAGGGGTGCATTTCACCTGCCCCTTCAACATGGCCCCCTCTGTGCCAGCCTGCCCTTGGGGCCAGCAGCCAGCGAAGAGGTCAGAGAAACACCCAGAGAGCTCTGCTTCCAAGCTGGCGGGGCACAGGCCTGAGAGACGCTACCCAGCTTGTTGGGGAGAGGGGTCCACCATGGACCACCCAGGGAAGCTCAAGGTGGAGCCTTGAAAAACAGCTGGGGCCAGGGGCCTTCTTCACAGAGGGAACAGCTTAGGCCAAGAAGTCCAGTGGCAGGAAGGGAGCGGGTGGGAGGGGTTCAGGGAACAAGGTGGGGCAGCCAGGAGGGCAGGGGACAGGGGACAGCACACACAGAGGGCCTGTCATGCTAGGGCAGTGTCTGGGCCTACATGCTTCCCTGGGGCCCTCGCAGGGAAGAAAGCCCAGTGAGCCCGGCACAGGCCTGATGGGCAGTGGGTTAGCCAAAGGAGTTGAACCCCTACTCCCTCAGCCCCCCAGGATCATTAACTGGCTTCCCCAAAGGACAAACCCTGGCCTCACCCAACTAGGCACAGCCCTCAGTAAAGGTGAATTGATCCTTTAGAGTTCCAGCGCAGAGTCTGGGGCCTGAGGGCACACCCAGGCCCAGGAGGGGCTGCCATAGCTGGGCCAGGGAGGGGAGGAGCCACACCACAAGCCGCCTGAGGCCTCTCCTGGAATCTGCTCTTCTCTCTCCTCCACTGACCTCTGACACACCCACTTGGGGAATGGGGGCCTGGTGGCGCTCCAGCCCATTCCACCCTTTCTCCTCGGCAGCTTCCCTTGCCCAACACTCTTGGACACCCGCCTCTCCCTTGGCTCTTCCAATGCCAATTCTCACCTGGACCCGAGGACAGCTAGACTCCCCTCTGCTCGGCCATGACCTACTTCACCAGACACCTAAATCATCAGCTTAAGCCATGGACCAGCACTCCTAGCCACACACCCAGCAGGTGCTCAAAAAGCAAGCGTGCAACTGATGATGTTGAATTATATGTTCTAATGTAGCGGCAGTGCTGGGCAAACAGCCTCAATCAGTGGGCGACTCCATCAATCAATGGAAACCTCCACCAAGGGGAGATTACAGGATACACTATTACACACCCATACAATGGAATATTCTGGAGACATTTAACTTTACAGTGGAAGATTTTTTACATGAAAAGTCTGTCCACGATTCATCCACACCCACAGACTGTACAAGACCAAGAGTGAAACGTAATGTAAGCTATGGTCTGTGGGTGATTATGTCAATGTAGGTTCAGTAACAAAGGGACCACTCTGGTGAGTGATGTCGATAATGGAAGAGGCTATGCACGTGTCAGGGCAGGAGGCATATAGGAAATTTCTGTGCCTTCCACTCAATTTTGCTGTGAACCTAAGACTACTCTAAAAACATAAAGTCTTAGAAAAAAAAAAAAGCTTGTCCATCAAAGAGTCAGATAATGGAAAGTCATGTAGAGCCTAATCTCCACTGTGGGCCATCAGACCCAGGCACCTAGCTACATATACACACATACAAGTAATGATGACAACAGTGAGCGTCCACTGCGCTTTTATCAATGCCTTTGCATTGAATAGGTGGGGTTTCCTCCCCATTTTGGAAAGAATTTCAGTAACTTGCCCCAGTTCAATCCTCAACAGTCTGACCAGATCTGCACTCTAAACCAAAATGCTAATAGTGGTTGCCAGATGATGTTTTTACTTTCTTCTTTGAGCTTTTTTTCCCCTTTTTTGTACTGTTTGAATGTTTTTAAATGAAATAATAAAGCTTTAAAGACAGAGCTGGCTTCCTACCATCTAATGTTTTTAATGGAGATATTTTTTCATATACTATAAAATTCACTATCTTTGAGTGTAAAACTCAGTGGTTTCTAGGACATTCATAAAGTTATGCAACCATCACCACAATCTAATACCAGAACATTTTCATCACCTCCTCCCCAAAAAGACTCCACATCCATTAGCATTCACTCCCCATTCCCTCCTCCCTCCAGGCCCTGACAACCACTAATCTTTCTGTTGCTATAGATTTGCCTATTCCATACCTTTTGTGTCTGGCTTCTTTCACTTAGCGCAATATTTTCAAGATTCATTCAAGCTGCAACTTGTAACAGTATTTCATTCCTTTTTATGGCTGAGTAATATTCCATTGTATGGAGATACCACATTTTGTTTATCCATTTGTCAGTTGATGGACATTTGGGTTGTTTCCACCTTTTGGCTAATATGAATAAGGCTGCTATGAATATCTGTGTACAACTTTTTGTGTGAACAAAAATTCTCTTGAGTTTATACCTGGGAGTGAAATTGCTGGGTCCTATGGTAACTCTAGATTTTACTTTTTGAGGAACTGCAAACCTACCATCTGATTTTACTGACCATCAAGGCAAGAGAATGAGCACAGAGAATCTTAACTGAATCTTCCCAGATGCAGGAATGTTAGCATAAAAGCAGGTCCAAGAGGACTTCCCTGGTGGTGCAGTGGTTAAGAATTCGCCTGCCAATGCAGGGCACACGGGTTCGAGCCCTGGTCCGGGAAGATACCACATGCCGCGGATCAACTAAGCCCGTGTGCCACAAGTACTGAGCCTGTGCTCTACAGCCCGCGAGCCACAACTACTGAGCCCGCATGCCACAACTACTGAAGCCTGCGCGCCTAGAGCCCGTGCTCCACAACAAGAGAAGCCACCGCAGTGAGAAGCCCGCACACTGCTGTGAAAAGTAGCCCCCACTTGCCACAACTAGAGGAAGCCCACGCGCAGCAACGAAGACCCAACGCAGCCAAAAATAAATAAATAAAATAAATAAATTTATTTTTAAAAAAAAGCGGGTCCAAGAAAACAATTCCTAACTGTCCAGCAACTCCTAAGTAATTTTGCCTTTGCCCCTCCCCCAACACACACACAACATGGTCTATACTCAAATTTTCTCCGTAAATCCTGTTTTCTCTGCCAAGGACACCCAGCCTGATCCCAGGGGGATTCTTCTCTAATAATACAGACAAAGGGCTTTTAGGAAGCTACTGGAAAACAAGGAAGTTATGTTTAGGCCAAAGCTGTGGGGAGGTCACGCCTCAGAAGACACACAGCGGAACCATGTGGGCTCTGATCAAAGCAAAGATGTCGTCCCAGAATTGTTTCATAGAGATTACAAATAAAACACCCAGCTTTTGAGCGCTCACCAGTTACCCCCAAGGTAGCTTTCCACAGCCGTTTCCAGAGTGGCCGTCCTGGACGAGAGGGCCTACAGTGTGACTTGAAGCACCATGAATATATCTCTCCAACCCGGCGAAGGCAGAGGGGTGGGCAGCCTCCCTCACTGGACACCAGGGACCAGGCTGAGAGTGGGCACTCCACGGCCAGTCCCCCAGGGAACACATGGTGAACAAAACCCAAAAAGACCAATTTCTGAAAGAGGCTCAAAGTCTGAAGAGGGCTGTCCTTTCATGCCCTCAGGAGAGGGCACTTCTGGGCAGACAGGTTCATGCAGTGTCACACAGGCTCCGGTGCTGAAGCCTAGGCCACACAACTTGTACAGTCTCCTGGGAGCCAGTCACTTTGTGGTTCCCTTAACATCCCCATGATCTGTGCCTGGACCCTGGCTTCCTCTTTTCACCACCCGACACAAAGATCAGGCTGGCCCTGGAGCACACCCCCTCTACCCAGCTCCTCCTTAACTGCTGGGTAGTCCTGAGCAAGGCCCCGCCCAGCTCGGCCTCAGTCTTCTCCTCTGAAATGGACCCTCCAGATGCAGGGTTACACACGGTCTTCCTTGGAGGGCTCTGAAAGCTTGGGGCACATACACACACCCAAGCAGGCCTCCTTGATAATTTATATATTTACATATTTTACATGTTGGCCTTTGAACACAAGGTGCAGAGCCGGGACACCTGGAAGCCCCTTCACAAACTGTGTCTGACCCTCTGCCCTGTGCCTGTCCTCCTGTGGGACCATCAGCTCCTGAGCACCTCTCCCCTCCCCACCCTCACAGTACAACCAAGGGTCAAAGGGAGTCTAATCAGAGGGGACTGTTGAAAGAAAAGCGCCCAACATCAGGCACTAAAAGCAGCTCCCAGTGGATCAGGAGTCCTGGGCTTCCCCCCAACCTCCGGCCCAGTTAGTTGGGCCACCTCTGGCCTTAGTGCCCCCGCGGAAGCTGGGGCTCCGTGGAGAAGCAGGACCTCCCAGTGCACCCTGGAGCCTATGGGCACTGGGTAACCCCGGGCATTTTCCTCCTGGACACTGAGGCTTTCCTCCTGCCTGTGACACGGGCTTCCGTCCGCCCCGCAGCAGCTTCCACCGCCCAGCGGCGACCCTCGGAGCCCTCCCGGGATTTGGGGGGGGGGGGTGACGGGGGGGGGTCTGTCTTACTTGGGAAGACTTAGCAGGGATTTGGGGGGGGAGCGGACGCGGAGGGGGCGAGTTTACTCCGTCCTCACTGGGAGCAAAGCTCCCCGTTGAGTTTTGGGGGACCTGGGTTGGTGCAGGCCTGAGCCCCTCATCCTAGACCAGGGGTTCCCAACCCCTGGGCCGCGGACCGATACCAGTTCTCGGCCTGTTAGGAACCGGGCCGCACAGCAGGAGGTGAGCGGCGGACGAGCGAGCGAGCGAAGCTTCATCTGCCGCTCTGCATCCCCCGTATCGCTCGCATTACCGCCTGAACCGTTCCCCTCCCACCCCCCCCCACCCCCCCCCACCCCACCCCGGCGTCCGTGGAAAAGTTGTTTTCCACGAAACCGGTCCCTCGTGCCAAAAAGGTTCGGAACCAATGTCCTAGACGACCGCCCTCTCCTCCCCGGCCCCGGACGCTGTTCCGGCTTCTTGGGGCCCTGCAGGCGCGGGGGTCCCGCAGAACTCGCCAGGCGCGCCCCTCACCTGCCGGCGGCCTCCCGCCGTTCCGGCTCCCGCTCCGGCCAGCAGCTCCGGTGTTCGCCGCCGGGCCCGAGGCCCCTCCCTTGCCGGCGTGACTCGGCGCGTCTGCCCTCCAACCTCTGCTATGCCCCCGGCGGCCCCCCCGGGAACAGCAGCCGCCGGCCCGCCCGCGCCGCCGGCCCTGGAGCCAATCGCCCCAACCGTGAGCACTCGACCGCTACTGTCGAGGCCGCCCGCGCTGCGCCGGCCCCTCGGACTCTGCTCAAAGTTCGGTCCGGCTCCCTTGCCGGGCGCCTTTCCAGCCTTTAGAGCGCAGGCCCCGGCACTGGCTGTGCGATCTCGGACGGATCACCAGCCTGCTGCCTTCACACATATAAACAAAAATGCAAACCCAGTTGAGCACCTACTCCACGCCTGGCATTGTGCTGGGGCGCGGGGTGGGAGTGAGGGGTTGTAAAATGTAGAACAATGCAAGCATGGTTTCTGCTTTCCTCCAGGTAATAGCCTAGGGAAAAATACTAAACAACAATAAAACATATGTATCACTAATTGCAGTAAGAAAGACCGGGGGCAAAAGAAGGGTGCCAAGGCCTCTCTCCAAGGATAAGTTAGCCCTGGGCAGAGAGAAAGCAAGTATGCTCTGGGTGTGCAAAGACCAAGGCAGGATAAATAGCTGAGAGCAGGGGCATTGCAGAAGTGGTCGGGGACAGAGTGGCCCAGCGTGGCAGGGTGGCACAAGCCTCCAGGTCCTGGTAAAGACTGCCCGTGTGATCCCAAGGGCAACGGAATGCCACTGATGGGTTTTAAGCTGAAGAGTGAGGTCTGAGTTATGTTGGAGGGTGAAAAGACAGGGGAATGGGAGGGCTGCCTGAAATTGGGTAAACTGGGCAGGAGGGAAGTCCAGGGAGAAGAAGAAAGCACTCGGATCTGTCAAGAAATGTACTGATGCAAGCTACAACCTGGAGGTAGGATCAAGCCAATTTGGTGACAGATAATCCATCTCCACCTATTTAATGCAAATATTAGCACCTACCCGAATCACTGTAGAAGAGATTCAGCGAGATCTTTTATGTGAAGTTTGTTAGCATGGTGCCTGGCACACAGCAGCAGTGAACACACAGCAGCCATTTATTACAGCTATTTTATACGGGGAGATAAGCTTGCCCAAGGCTACACAGTACACTGGCAGCTTCCTCTCTTCCCGCCCAGTGCTCTTTTGAATAGTGCCCTTTACCTTCTCGGTTTTCATGTATGTTTATTCTAGAAGTAGCCATTTCTGTTCCTTTTCCAAAAGCTGTGGTCAAAGGCCTCGTACCCAACACCCCTGGCATAGGGAGCATTGTGAGCAATTCCATCTAGAAGACACTGGTGCCTGGAGTCATCTCAAGCTGGGAGAGGAGCTGGTGTCCTTCCATGAGCATCCCGCTCTCATTATTAGCCCACACAGCTCAGGGTGCATCTTCCAGTTCTTTGGAATCCTCGCCTCTCTTCCTATCCAGCTGGCACCCTGCCCTGTGAATGTGGGCTGAAGGAGGGAATACGGTCAGAGGCGTGGGAGTCTGCATCTCCTTCTCTCAGGCCTTGAGACCACTGAAGAGCAACTGTGCCAGAGTGCGGGTGCTGAGAGCCCACAGGCGCTGCCCATCCTAACCCTGCCTCACAGGGACCCATCAGAGGGCCACAGGTCGGCTTTGATGCCCTAGGAGCCCACAAGCCTTCATTTGTCCTGGGTTTGCAAACTTCCAAATAGCTTTTCTCTCCATGTTTTCCTCCTGAAACCCCTAGAGGAAAGTAGCGTGGGGGTTAAACTCTAACACCGAGGACTACCACCACCTTCGACTAGCTCTTTGGGGCAGAGATGTTGCTTTGCTGGACTTTGAGTCCCCAGCATCTGGCACTGACCCCAGCACCTGGTTCCCCCGGAGTTCACTAATGTTTGCTTAAATGATTTTTAAAAATTAAGATATAATTCACATACCATAAAATTAACTCCTTTTTTTTTTTTTTTTTTTTTTTTACTTATTATTATTTATTTTAGTTTTGGCTGCTTTGGGTCTTCGTTGGGTCTTCATTGCTGCACGCGGGCTTTTCTCTGGTCGCGGCGAGCAGGGGCCACTCTTTGTTGCGGCGCGCAGGCTTCTCGTTGCGGTGGCTTCTCTTGTTGCGGAGCACGGGCTCTAGGCTCGCGGGATTCAGTAGTTGTGGCTCGTGGCCTCTAGAACGCAGGCTCAGTAGTTGTGGCGCACGGGCTCAGTTGCTCCGCGGCATGTGGGATCTTCCCAGACCAGGGCTCAAACCCGTGTCCCCTGCATTGGCAGGCGGATTCTTAACCACTGCGCCACCAGGGAAGCACAAAATTCATTCTTTTAAAAGTGTTTAAAGTGTAAAACTCAGTGGGGTTAAGGCTATGCAACCATCACCGTTACCTAACTCCAGGATATTTGTATCCCTCCAAAAAGAAACCCCATAACTCAGTAAGCAGTCCCTCCCCACTCCTCCCTCCACCCAGCCCCGGGTAACAACAATGATTCGTTTCTGGTGAAACAATCCCACCAGTACTCTTAGAAACGTAATAGCTAATATTTACTGAACACAGACTAAGTGCTTTGGATAGCTTCTCAAATTTACTTTACACATGGGTCCTCCAAAATAAGTTTTATTATCTCCATTTCACAGATGAGGAAACTGAAACTCATAAGCTAATAACCTAGGCAAAATCACACCGCTACTAAAGGAGAGGAGCTGGGCTTTGACCCTAAAGCCAGAAAAGCTGGCTCCTAAGGGAGCCGGAGGTCGCTGAGCAGGCAAAGGAGAGTCTCAATGGTGTGTCAAGCAAGCATCAGAAACTCACAGAGCATATGCCCTAGCCCTGTGGGAGACAGAGAGGTGAATAAGAGCGCTACAGCCTGCCCAGGGCAGGGACACAGCCCTGGGGCTTGGGAAAGTCAAGGGGAGTTTTGCAGAGGAACTGGGCCGAGACAGATGAAGTGGATTCCAATCGGCAGGGTACAAGGGAAGGACTCTTAAAATTGCAGCACAAACCTGAAGCTGGGAGGGAGGAGAGAGAGGCATGCAGTGGCCCATACTGGGCTTGAGGCATGGCTTGTAGAGCTGGTGTGGCCCACCTCCAAGAACCTGCCCCAAACCATGAAAACCATGGAAAGCGTCTGATTGTCATTCAGCACCTTCTTGGCAACCAGAGGACACCTTGATTCAAGAGAGGGGAGAGGATCTCAGTGCAACTCCTCTTGGCCCTTTCCCAGACACACCCCACATCACTCCTCTCTTCCCACTCAACAGTGTTCATAGCTTTGGCACCGAAAATCAGGGCTCCTTGCCTAACAAGGGACTTTCGTCTTTGAATGTCCAGGTGCCAGGGGTAGCAGGGAGATACGGTCCGGATGCTGTAACGTTGGTAGTTCTGCGGAACTTTAATGATTAGTAGGAATGGCAGGCAGATTGTCTAACATCACAGAAGCTAAGAGGAGGAAACATTGCTGGCACTCAGCCAGGCCTGGAGACATTCCCTGGCAGCAACAGGTGACTCTACTGCTGGCTCCCAGGGCTGGGAGGAGCTCCAAGGTAGTGGGATCAGCTCAGGGGCCCAGAGAAATAGAAGCTGTATGCCCACTTGAGGAAGAGACAACTCTTAACTTCATCTGAAGAGCCTGGTCAGTTTTAGCGAAATTCATAACCCTCAGACGACAGGGGGGCATTCCCCTGTTTCTTCTCTCCCTCTAAATGTGGTTCAGCATAGTGCTCCCAGCTAGGGAAAAACTATACTCACGAGGATAGGTTCTACTGCTGTGACAAATGGACCCCCCCAATCTAATGGCTCAAATACAACAGAAGTACATTACTTGCCTGGGTTTCAGTACAGGCTAGTGAACTGGTTAATGAGGCTGCCGCATCCACACCATCATCCAGGGACCAGACGGAAGAGGCCATCTTTAACAAGTGGCTTCCAAGGTCTCTTTTAAGGGATGCCTCCACTCCCACCAGGGGCAGGGGGTAGGGTGCAGAGAAGGCCAGGTAGAAGGTTCTTATGGGCCAGGCCTGGAAGTGGCGCACCTCCCTTCTGCCCTTGGGAACTCACGGACACACCTGACCGTGAGGGTGGCCAGGAGATGCAGTCTAGTGTATTGCCGGAAGGAAGAGAGGAAAACAGATTCTGGTGTCTGCCCTGCTGACCGAGGTCTTAGCCTCCCTGGTTTTCTTCCTGTGCCTCTGCTTGTCTCTTCTCAGCCCCCTTGCAGGCTCCGGCTCTGCCTCTGTCCCTTAAACACCGGTGGCCCCAGGCCCTTCACTGCACTTGCTCCCACAGCGGGCCCCAGATGTTGCACGGCATGAGAAGATGATGGGCTCAAGCAGATATTTGCTCTCTGGGCATTCAGTGAGGAAATCTGATAATGGGGCATGTGACAAGGAGATCTAGAGATAAAAGGTCATGGAGAGAAGGGCCAGAAAGGCCAAACTGCACTTACGAGGAAGGAGAGACTCTGAGCGCCCAGGAGGCCAGAAGAGAGGGAATAAAGCAGAGAGGGATGCTGAGTCATCATTCACACCTAGTGGCCCCCAGAGCTTCCCCAGGCCAAGGAGCTTTCTGGCACCTGTGCGGGAGGGTCTGAACACTAAACCTACTTTGATTTTGGTAATTTGAGTGAGTTTTTGTTCTTAAAGCAGCACTAAAACAAGACCCAGCTTGGCACAGCCAGCCAGCTCTCCACAAAGGTCATTCTCCCCTTCTATGGCATAGGGGTTCTGCTGAGGAGCAGCTGCCCTGCCGGGGACTACGTTGCCCATCTCCCCCAACCCCGCCTTGCTTCTGGCCGGGGCCAAATTCTCACGGAAGGAACATGAGCAGGAGTTATATGTGTCACTTCTGGGCTGGAGCAGTTAAGAAGCAAGGGTGGCTTTCTTCCCTCTTCCTAATGAAGTCAAAAAAATCACGAGGCAGGCTTGTGTGGAGCAGTAATGGTGACCCGTATAAGGGCAGCATCAGAGCAGGGTGGCAGGGGCAGCCTGATGGGGTCAGAAGACTAGCCACATGCAAGGGATGGAGCAAACAAGCTAAGGATTGAGGATATTGAGGATAATGCAGCCGTGTTTCTCACTGACAGGAGGGAGGTACCCATATGAAAAGGGGAGAGCTAGAATGAACCTTATGGTATTGAACTTGTGGTATCAAATTGGAACTATCAGTGTTAACGCATGGCATGGCTTGCAACATATAGAGATAGAAATACATATAGATGTAAGGTCTGTCTACCGAGAGGGCCTGGGAGCAGCAACACCTCAGAGTAAGAAGCACACCTAGTACCTAGATCTTTGCTTCTAAATACCGTTCTCTAGTAAAAAGGACCCTGGAGAAGTGGCTGATTCCAGGGAAAGTACAAAGTAAGTCTGGAACATTTTGTTTTGAAGGAAGTGCTCAAAGAATGATGGGGAGATGTCAAAAGAACACAGAAGCTAGTTTGAAGGAGCTCTCGCTGGCCAATATGGACAATTGGAGCATCAAAATAATGGTAACAATAGATTATAATCCATTGAATAAACTATGAATCCATGATTCCACACAGATATAATTAAACAGAGAGGAGGGAAAGCTTTTACTTACAATAGAAAGCCAGTGAATAAATGTAGGAGGAAAAATGAAAATAAAAAATTTCCATTTGGCAAACATTAAAGTTATTCAGCCAAGGGACATCAGTGGGTGATAAGCATAGTAGATGAAAGTGGGATAGGGATATTTACATAGTCTCCAAATATTGCCACACAAATACTTATTAATTACAAAGAAAAAAAGGAACTTTACAGTGGAGAAACCTAGCAGGCACCGTCTTACTCAAATGATCAAGGTTATCATCTGTAATGGGACAAATAAAGATCATGCGCCACCCAGTAGAACATGATGATAAGACAACATCACTAATGTTATATTCCAAAGATGTGTATCCCAAATCTAATCATGAGGAAGTGTGGACAAACCCAACCTAAGGCACATTCTGCAAAATGGCTGCCCTGTTTTCTGCAGGAAGGTCAAGGGCATCAAACTCAAGGAAAGCTTTAGGAGCTGCTCCAAGTCAAAGGGGAGAGAGCCATGGCAAGTGGGTAGAACTCATGATCCTAAATGAGGTCTCTTTGTTACAAAGAACATCGCTGGGGCATATGGCACAAATGGCATGGGGTGTCTGGGGGAAGGGTGTGTGGGGATTCTTGCTACTTTTCTGTAAGTTTAAAACTGCTTCAAAATAAAATCATTTTTTTAAAAAGAAGCAGGAATATCTTCTCCTCTCTCTCTTCCCCCATCCACCATCCAGGTACAGAAGACCTGGCAGAGGATCTGAGGTCCCAGACCCAGTGATAGAGCCGCAAGAAGGAAGGAGCTCGGTCCCTCAACCACAATTGCATGGGAGCCACCCTCCCCTTCCTGGTCGGGTGCATGACTTTGGACTTTACATGAGCAATAAACAAACTTCTATTGTCTTAAGCCACTGAGATGGGGGAGAGGGGACCTTTTATTGCATTATCCTAACTCATCCACTTAACAGCCTGCTGCGCCTCTCTACTTGAGATCCCACAGACACCCAAGGAAACTTCTCGTCCCTAAACTTGTCAGCCACTCATCACTATCCTGGCTAGAGACCCAGCACCATTTGACCTTTTCTCTCTCTCTGCATTGCCCCACATCCAGTCAGGTCCACCTCCTGTGTCATGCTTGATCTCTATGCCCACCAGGCCTGCTTTGGCCATCTTCCCCGTCACCAGGGCCATTGTCACTGGTTCCCCAGCCTCCATTCCAATTTTTTCTCCACTTAGCATGGCCAGACACACATGTAGTTTCACACTTCCTTGTCCCAGCTCCCACTGCCCTCAGTCTGGACACCCTCCCTGTTTCCTGTTTCCATCTGGTAAACACCTACTCTCCCCTCAGGGTTCAGCTGGATGAATCCTTGCCTGATCCTCCCTGCTCTGGGCCCCTGGACATGGTCTTCCACCTGAACAGGACAGAGACGCCCTGCTCATTCCACTAATGGGGTGACACACCAGTCTCCCCAGAATAGCCTGAGCTCCTCGGTACCCACACACGCTGGAATAAATCCTCCCCTTCCCACTTGCAGCCAAGTCAGAACTCGGCTCTCCCTCCCCACATCCATAAATTTACTACAGGATTTCTCTCAAGCTAACTTTGCCCTCTGTCCCCATTCCTAATCCACACAGAGGAGAACAACTGTCTCAGGGGTGTTCTGTGGTTGCCCAGAGCTGGCGCTCAGCAAACAGATGTTAGAAACAAAGTACTCACGGCAATTCTCTCTGCTTAGATTAGCCCCCTCCCCCAGTCATTCCCAAACGGCATTCAACCTGTCAGTGATTTAACAATCATTTCTTGACGGCCTGCACAGGCGGGGCCCTGGACACACAGTGCATGCTCCTGACTCCCAGGGTTTGTCTTAGCTCCTAGGGCCTACCTTGGCCTCATTCACCCTTGAACTCCCCAGCTCCCATCCATCCCAGGACCTGGCACAGGCCTGGGCCCATCCGGGCAGCCTGTAAACCGTTGCTGCCAGGCCAAGGCCACCACCATCTGCGATCTGCAAGCCCCACCCAGTGCTAACTGGCACCACGACCAGCTACCAGGACTAGTTTGGCGCAAGAGTGTCCCGTGAGATCAAACCCCCCTGAGAAAGCAGGGCGGAAAGGTATATTTCTGTGCTTGGTGCTTTCCTATTCCCCACTCAACTCTCAAAACAAAGAAGGAAAAAAAAGAAGCTGATATATAGAAGTAGGTCCTGTCCCTCGTAGGTCCTGTTTATTCCCAAACCCCAACCAGACACATTCTACCCCTCCCCCCACGTCCCCACCCCCGACCCCTGAGAGCTACTTTATGGGCCAGAAGATTAAGGCACTGTGTCAGCGTGCCCCTGCAGGTCAGGGCACCTGACATATGAATAGCCGGGAGTCCTGGCTTCCGGGGACGCCACCGCTGGTCCAGCAGAACAGGAAGATGCTCTTTTCTTTCCGCCTCTGGTCTTCAGAGCAGGGCCTCTCTGCTGAGGTGTTCTGAGGAAGCCCCAGTGCTCTGTCAGCCCCATTCTGACCGAGAGCAGAGAGGAGCCAAGGCCCCAGGGAAGCTGCCGCTGCAGGCGGCCAGTGACCGTCAGGAGACAGGGAACCATGGCCGGGCCTGCCTTCCAGCCAACATCTGTCTGTCAGGACCAGATCTGTCTGTTGTACGGTTGTACTGGGCTCCCCAGAAGGGAAAAGAACAGAGCTGAGCCTAGTGTCGGGGGCAGAGAGAGGCGGCGGCTCGAGAAAGCACCCCAAAACGGGCTGCCAGGTAAGAGATCCATAGGGGCTAAAGAGAAGCTTGGTCCAGACTCCAGAGCTGAGCAAGGTGGGTGGTGATGGGGATGTAGCCTGGTTGGGGTGTGCCGTGTCAGGGTCCTCAGGCCACCAGCCCCCGCACTCCCCATGGCACCAGATGGTTGCTCTTCTCTCCAGAGGGGTGCCACAGCTTCAGAGCTTGCTCCGCGGGGCCTCTGCCAGGGGTCGCTGCAGCCGCCACACCACCCTCACCGGCTCGGGGGCGCGGTCCAGCTGGCGGAGGGCGCCCAGGTCGCCGGCCTGGCTGTACCGCTGCAGGGCCGGCTGGAGCACCGTGATGGGAATGCTGAAGTTCAGGTGGGGGTAGGTGGCCCCCGTGTTATTGTCCCGGGTGTTGCTGGCGACGATGCCTGTTCAGGAGCCAGAGAGGAAAAGAGGGTGAGAGCCAGGGGACAGGGGAGGGAGGCTCACCTCCACCCTGGAGGCCCTAGACCTGCCTGAAGCCCCCCTCGTAGTGACAGGCACCAGGCTTCATTCACGGACACGGGCTCCTCATGCCTCAGTCCTCCTTCCTGGCTTTACTTTCTCCCCAACACTATCAGTATCTAATACCCCATGTTTCACTTGTTTTGTTATCCCTCTCTCCGACTTCTGTTGTCTTCCAGCTCCATGAGGGAAGGACTGCTGCGTTCTGTCCATGCAGTCTCCCCAGTACCCGGAACAGTGCCTGGCAGAGGACGACCTCAACAAACACTAGCTGAGTGACTGAATAAATGAATCAGACCCACACAGAACTTTTGTTTGGCCTGCTCAGTGCGTGTGTATGAATTTTTTGAAGACAATTTTCGACTTAACAGAAGTCTTGCCAAAATAGTACAGAGTTCCTGTATACCCTTCACCCAGCTTTTCCTTATGTCACCATACAGCATTCATCAAAACCAAGAAATTAACCTTGGTGAAATGCTATTAACTAAAGTACAGAACTCACTTGGATGTACCAGTGTTTGCACTAATGCTCTTTTTCTGATCCCGGATCCCACATGGCATTTAGTCGTCATGTCTCCTAGGTCTCCTCCCATCTGGGTCACTTCCACGGTCTCTCCTTATCTTTCATGGCCTTGACACTTTGAAGAGTACAGGTCAGTTATTCTGTAGAATGTCCCTCAATTTGGGTTTACCTGATGTTTTCTCATGATAAGATTGAGGTTATACATTATTGAGAAGGAAACCATAGAAGCCATGTGTCCTTTTCAGCGCATCCTATGAGGAAATGTGTGCTGACTATAAGCACTGCTTGCGATGTTAACCTTCATTACTTGGGTGGTATCTGCCAGGTTTCTCCGCTGTAGACTTACTATTACCCCCTTGGTAAGTACGAAATATTTTAGGATTATGCAGTTATCTTGTTTCTACTTAAACTTTTGCCTACTGATTCTGGCATCCATCGATGGATCCTGTCGGCAGCAGTTCCTACTGGGGTGTCCTAATAAGTGATTTTCTATTTCCCTCATTTCTTCTACATTCATTAATGGGAATTCTTCTGAAAACCAAAACTACTACTATTTGTTTTGCTGCGCAAGTTGTTCTAGTGGGAGCTCCTTCACGTCAGCTCCTGATTCTTTCAACATTTGACGTGCCCATCATTTTGCTGCTGCTGCTGTTGTTGTTACCCCTCCCTCCTTTCCAGCACGACAAGGCAGCCCTAGAGAATGACTCTTAGAAACCAAGATCTGAACTCTCACTGTGTTCATTACAAATGGATGTCACTGCTTCTAGCCCCTCTCAGCAGACTGAGCTAGGAGTCACATATATATACACACACACACACTAAGTCATGCATACACACATCTATATTTATTTCTGTGTCCACTTATCTGTATATATCTTTTAAAAGGTCAACCAGTATATGGGAGAAAAATGGAATGCAGACTAGGACAAATGTACCTAACTGTATTTCAAATGAATCACATAACTATACTGAAGCGGAAGGGGAAGGAGCTAATCTAAGAAACTTTGGAAAAGAGCGTTTTGACTGGACACTTTAAGGCTAAAGATAAAAAGAACTGTACATGCTCAAACACTGTTCTCTAGCTGGTGAACTCATTTCTCACAGGGGTGTGGTTAGGAATTCTGAAAAAAAAAAAGGTTCACAGCTCCTTGTGAAAAATTGGAAAGTCAGCCAGCGTTAGGCCCACATATCTTTGTAATGAGGCAACAATGTGCTAGAGCTGAGTGGTGTTCACCCCAGTTCCCCCTTGCCCTCCACTCACTGCTGTCTTCACTCACTCACTCACTCACTCACTCACTCATTCATTCACTTTACCAGCCCAGCCTCTGTAGGCTTTTGAGTTTGTGATCCTTGGACTTATCCAACTCCTGAGTCTCACAGATCAAATGACATTAAGTGACTTACCCAAGGTTGTGCAGTGGCTCAGTGGCAGAGAAGCAACCAGAACCCAGATCTCTTCCCCCGAAGCTCAGCATCTGTCCCTCTCCACCCTCAGAAGCACAAGAGCCTGAAAACCTTCGCTAACTACCTCTGGGCATAAGGCCCACCATCTTTCCAGACAGAGGGTGGCTCCCAGGGCTGGAAACCAAGCACTCCCAGGATGGGACTGAGGCTCTGGCAAGAGGAAGGCTGGGAGAGGACCAAGGAGCTGGTTACCCAGGAGGTCCCCGGAGCAGGTGGAGAAGAGAGGTCCCCCACTGGAGCCACCATGCACAGCACACGTGGTCTGAAGCATCACTGGTGTGTCATCCACCTGCACCACAGCTGACAGGATGCCTGAGGTCACCGAGGGCCCGCAGGCCTGGCCAAAGACACCGAAGCCCACCACACTGACAGCCTCGCCTGTCAGGGAGGGAAGAAGGGTTAAGCTGGGGAGCCTCCTCCGTCTGGCAGGACTCACACACTCCCCAACCCCCTCCCTGTCCTCTCCAAATTTCCAAACCCTCTCTGCCCTTTGAGTTTCTGCTCAGATACTCTTGCCTCCATGAGAACTTTCCCCAGGCCCCCCACAGGAATAGGCCAGGACCTCCACTGAGCTCCCAGCACTGTATCTGCTCAACCACTTCTCTTCAGCATCAGGCTGTTCTCCAGCCCTCATTCCCCTGCTGGACTGGGTAGTCACTTTTCAGGATTCCCAGCACCTAGCCAGGGGCTCAATAAATGTCTGTGAAATTAACACCCACCTCCTGAGACTAAGAAGTCTCTTGGTAAAAATAAAATGGTGATGATGACTACAAAGCAGGCACCACCTTCCTTCACCAAGTGCTTTACAGACAATATCTCACCCACTCCTCACAAGGCCCAGGAGTAGGGAACATTATCCCCATTTTACAGATGTGGAAACTGAGGCAGAGTTCATTAAGTTGCCTAAGGACACGGGGCTAATAAGTGGCAGAAGATGCCAACGCAGAGAGCTTGTAATCCTTGTTATTGCGTTATAGCATACGACATCCACAAAGCGAGACCTCTGGTACTTCTGTGGCAGCGTCACAAAGCCTTTTACTCAAATCATGCCATTGGAGCCTCAGAAGTACACGTCTCTCAGACCAGCCTGCAGTGTTATAAGGAGCCCCCAAGGCTCAACACACTACACTGCTGTGGGGCCTCAGGAAAAAGGCGTGCCTTACCCTTCACTGGGAATTCCACATGCCCCCCAGGACCCTGGGCATGCTGGGCGTGAGCAGGGAGGCCTCCAAGAGCAACTCCGGCCAAAGCACTGTAACCAGGATGTAACAAGGTGCCAGCCTGACTCATTACTCCAGCAGGGGTGGGGAAGGGAGCTGACCTGGGGGACTGGCCCCTGATCTGCAGGGTTAGAGCGCCCAACACTGACTTTCCTTCCTGAGGTCCACCCCAGACCAGAGAACCCCTCTGTCCTTTACCTTCATGGAAATGCTCAGCGGGCACAGGTACAGGGACACCATCTAGGTCCTCCTCCAGGCTCACCACTGCTATATCATAGGGAGATGTCTCCTGGGTGGCAAATACCACATGTCCCCAGATGATGGCACTCCTGGGAACAAGGGAAACAAAATGACAGGCTAGCTTTCCGAACGTTCAGCACTGGGAGGAAGCAAAATAATGAGAGTGACAGTAAAAGTCATGAACTTGGGACTCAAAAGATTTGGTGTCAGCCCTGAAACATACCAGCATGCAACTCTGGGCACATCCACAGTGGAACTTCCAAACATGCTCTACCAACTGCAGGGTACTTCTATGTAAAGCTTGCTGTGCCTCACCATCATCACAAACACCTGACACCTAGGGGGCACTGTGGGCCAGGCCTGGCGTTAATGTTCTATGGACATCATTTCATTTAGTCCTCACAGCTGCCCTATGAACTAGGCACTGGTATTATCTCCATTTTGGATGGTGCATTTGAGGCCCAGAGAGGTTGAGTAATTTCTCAAGGTCACACAGTTAGTGGCAGGAGCCAGGGCAAGCATTCTCAGCATTTTCCTTTACTGCCTCATTTGATACCAACAATCCTGTCAGTTGCGGGGGCAGACATGATACGAATTCATCCCTCTGGGTCCCTGTTTACATAAATGCCAGCACTTCTATAGCTCTTACTACTTGGCAGGCTGTTCCAAGACTTTACATGTCATGGGAAAGCAGCTTAGACAGATTCAGCAAATTGCCCAAGATTACACAGGGGCTTCCTACTACACACTCTGCAGGGGTAGCTTCCAGCAGACCTGTTGGGTTCCCTAGGACCAAGAGTATGCGGGGGTAGGTGGAGGGGTGAGGAACTGGGGACCACACACAGAGGAAAATTCTCATCATCAGTCTTCCCTATAAAGTCATG
Source organism: Eschrichtius robustus (assembly GCF_028021215.1). Taxonomy (NCBI): domain Eukaryota; kingdom Metazoa; phylum Chordata; class Mammalia; order Artiodactyla; family Eschrichtiidae; genus Eschrichtius; species Eschrichtius robustus. The sequence goes on from NC_090830.1 coordinate 75,336,065, forward strand.
GCTGTCCAGGTGGCTGCCAGAGGGGACTCTATGGCAAAGCCGGGCTGGGTTAACCTCAGGAGTTCAATAGAGGCATCTGGAAAGGTCTGGGCCGAGAGGCTGAGCCAGGTACAGAACAACAGGCATTAACACCAAGGTGCTATAGTGTTTGCTTTGGCCTAAGTCAAGCACCTGGGACTACAGAAGAAACAGAACATGTATTAGAAAACCAAGCCAGGAAGCCAAGGCTGCTGTCTCCACTGTCACAGCAAGTGAAAGTAAAGGAGGGCAAGAGTGCTCTCCCTGCAGAGAGGGAACAAATGACTGTCTGAAGTCCCAACCTGGCTGCCAAGAGCATTCAATGATTGTTCAAACTATATTTGCCTGGCCCCCACTCCCACATTCTAATTAGGTGGAACCGCATATCTGTTCATTTCAATCCAGAAGGGAAGCTCATTAAGATCTAAGAGATAAATCAAGTAAGAGTAACAGGTTTCTCTCCTAACCCAGGAGGGTAGCATCCTGGGCCCCTGGGGCTTCACTACGGCATTCAGGGGAAAGAGGGCAGGGTTAGGAAGACTCTGTTCAAGGGCCTCTGGTGTGTGGGTGCAAGGCTGAGACAGAGAAGTTGCCCAGAAGGAATTCAGACTGGGAGGGGGAGCTCAAAGATGCCTAGCCAGGGATGCTGGACCACCCCACAGTTCCCCAGAGTTGCTTGTCATCTTGCCCAAGCCCCATTCACCCCTTGCCAGGAGGTCCAGAACCCCCTACTCTGGGGTTCTGGGTGCCAAGGATGAGGGGAGGGTCCCAGGTCTCTATCCACACTGCACCACCAAGCATGAGCGTGAAACCAGAAGGCCTCCATAATCCTCAGGATTATGACCTGAGACCTGGGATCCATATACGACAGCTGGTGAGGGAGTGGAGTGGGGGCAACCTTGTGGGCCTTACTTGGGGGTGGTGGAGCGCACCAGGACCTTGGCTGCCTCCCGAGGGGCCACATGCCGGCAGGTCACCACGAGGCGGGGTGCCACGGCCACTCCGGAGCCCCAAACGGAACCGCACTCCACCAGCACGGCCGCAGCTGCCCAGGGGGGTCCGGGGTCTCGGAGGGGCAGGCCCCACGGGGCGCCCATCTCATGCGGTAGGAAGGCGGCCAGGGCGGCGGCGCCGGGGTGCAGGCGGCAGAGGGCCGCTCGGGCGGCGCAGAGGAGAGGGGCGGCGGCGCAGAGCAGCGTGAGGCCCACCCACTCGCGGGCCTTCCAGCAGAGGGGCGCCGCCACCAGCGCCACCAGCGCCCCCGCGGGCCGCGCCTCGAACACGCCGCCGCCCTCGGTGCCTGGCAGGCAGCGCGCGTCGGTGAGCAGCAGCGGGCCGGCCGAGTTGCTGAGCACGCCGCAGCTGAGCGTGTTGAGAAAGATGTCGGGGCAAAAGGCCCCGAACGGGGAGCCGCAGGCCAGCAGCGGCTCACCCTTGGGCACAGCCCCGAGAGGCGCCACGGCCAATACCGGCCCGCGCTCCTCCGCCTCCGCCTCCTTCTCCGGGTCCGGCCGCACGCGCAGCAGAGCGAACCAGCCCAGCGCTCTCAGCTGGTCTTCCTCCTCCTCCTCCGACACCTCGTCGTCCGGTGCGGCGCTCGCGAAGCTCCACTGCTTGGCCGTCTCGCCACCGAAGAGGCGCGCGAAGTGGCCCCGGAAGGCCGGGCAGCTCAACAGCAGCAGCAGCTCGGCGGGGCGCGGGGGCTGCAGCAGCCGCCCGCGGAACCGGGCGGGCGGGCCGGGCTCCAGGCCGGCGCACTGGGGCGTGCACAGCCCCGGGCGGCCCCGCTCCGCGCGGCCTGCCGGACTCGCGGCCGTTGGGCCCCACTGCACGTGCAGGCGCAGGTCGTCGCCGCAACTGTCGCCGGGCAGGAAGGCGGCGCCGGCCGCGGTCAGCGCCCCGCTGCCGGCCCTCAGGAAGGGGGTGAAGATGCCCCCGTGGCACAGCACCAGGCCCAGGCGGCGGCTCAGGATCACCCCGCTGCAGCTCCACGAGCCCGCCTCGGGCTGCCCGGCCCGGGTGGCGCTCACCACGCAGCCCGCCTGCTCGGCCGCCCTCATGGATGGCCCCCACTGCCGCCCCATGGCCTCGGGGACGGCACACCAGGGGCTTCCCGTGGAACAAGCGAGCGAGCAAGGACCGCGGCCGGCACCAGCTGACCCCACGTAGCGCCACCCAAAGCTGGCAGCGAGAGGCGCAGGCACTATCCCAGGTCTTCCTCTTCCGGCCGGATTGGCTCAGCCCCAACTGGCCCGGCCCGATTGGCTGGGCTAGGGGCCGAGCCCTGATTGGCTGCTGAGGCTGACCCCGCCTTTCCGCGCCCTAGATGGTTCAGATCACCTGTGCGACGTTGAGGGCGAAGCGGGACCGGAGGACGAGCCCCGGGAGAGTGATAGTAATGTGGCTTTACTGGGAGATAGGGGCGTGCTGGTCCCTCGGAACCTAGTCTCGTCTCTGTTCGCTGAGCTGCAGGAAAGGGAACAGAAATGCTCCCTGAGGTGGCTAGACTTGCCCAGGCCTTGACAGGACCTGTCAGTATCTGCCCAGGTGTAGGAGACATCCGACCTCTGATCCCTGAGATAAGACAGGCAAAGAAGCCGTTCAGGGGACTTCCCTGGTGTCGCAGAGGTTAAGAATCTGCCAGCCAATGCAGGGGACACGGGTTCGAGCCCTGCTCCGGGAAGATCCCACATGCCGCGGAGCAACTATGCCTGTGCGCCACAACTACTGAGCCCACGTGCCACAACTCGCCTAGAGCCCGTGCTCTGCAACAAGAGAAGCCACCGCAATGAGAAGCCCGCGCACCGCAACGAAGGGTAGCCCCAGCTCGCAGCAACTAAAGAAAGCCCGCGTGCAGCAACAAAGACCCAACACAGCCAATAATTAATTAATTAATTAAAAAAAAAAAAAAGCTGTTCAGTATTTTGAAACTTTGTAAGTAAACCGTACAGTAATCCACTAGGGGGGGACAATGGAGCTCATAAGATTACACCTCTGGTCTTCTGATGCCAAAGCCACACCCTACATATCTCATGGAAACTGGATTTGCTCCAAAAATTGCCTTTTAAAACTATGATAAACAGTAGCTGAAGTCAAAGTTTTAAATTACACAACCCTATAGTTTGCAGTATGCACATTTCATATAATGATTTATAACCATCACCCAGGATTTATCTAGATCAGGGGTCACTTTTTCTGTAAAGGGCCAGAGTGTAAATAAATAGCTGAGGTTTTGTGGGCCATACCTTCTTTGTCTTAAATACTCAGCTCTGCTGTTGTAGCATGCAAAAGCTAAAGAAATGGGGTGGCTGTGTTCAAATAAAATTTTACTTATGGGCCCTGAAATTTGAATTTTATATAATTGTGGCATGTCACAAAATTGCATTCTTTTTTTTTAAATTTTTCTCACAGGCCATACAGAAACAGGCAGCAGGCCAGATCTGGACCACGAGCTGTAGTTTGCCATCCCTGCTCTACCCTGACATAAAACATCCTTACTTTTCCGATGAAGTCACCCTGAGGACAGAGGAACACGAACAAGTATGTTTTGGGGGGCTGCAGGATATCCCTGAAGCAGTCACCACAAGCTATAGACATTTTATGAAGGTCTGTTTATCACAATGTCAACTAAAGTAATTTTAATAAGATTATTTTAGTACATATTTATGTCAGCATTAATGAAAATATTCAATTACTACTTAAATTACATAATCTTTCTGCCTCAAATTTTTGAATAAACTAACACTGCTTGGTGTATCCCAAGCACAACACAGGGTAATGCTCAATGCTCCCAGTGATACAAACCTGTTTGAGAAAGGGAAATGATGGTCCATTAGAGTATGAGGCAGGACTGAAATCAGCAGTCTTCCTATAGCAGGTACTGTCTTCTTCTGGTTCTGTGACACAGAAGATGGCTTGATCGCAGTAAAACCTATTAACTATTCCAACTTCCTAGCAATTGCTTCTCTCTGGAGTCCAGTGATTCTCCCTTAATGACGCCCAAGCCTCCAGCATGAACTGTTTGCATGTTTTTCTGTTTACGGCACATCGCAGTGGAGTCCCAAGTCACAGTCACCAGCCAAGGTGAGACCCCCTAGTGCTGGGCTCATTGACTCAGCCTTTAATTTTCATGTTCCGCTCTGACTCAGATGACACAAACAAACCCATATAAGCGTAAAACCCATGGCATCATTCCACTGTATTTGTTTCAATCTCGATGCCTCCAGTAATTTCATACTCAGTCAAAAAGAACCTGTTGCATTTTGCTTCCCATTCTATTTTATTCCAGTACTTTAGTTTTAGAACTTCATTTGGGTTTTTTAAAAGCAAACCTTCCTACAAGCCTAGTAAATGCACAAGCACAGGTTTCATTCCTTCTATTTTGCCAAATGTAGCATTCAATGGATTCTCTCCAATTTTGTATCAAATGATGAAACACAGCTAAACTGGACCCAGTCCTTGCTAGCATGTTAATAGGAGATTTTGTTCAAAAGTTTGCCATGTCCTTCCTGTTGCAGAAATGACCACCAATCCTGGGACCACTGCATGTTCCAAGGCTCTCAAACGGTACTAAATTTATTACTTCCAGCGGAATGTGTAAATTGGCCTGGCCTTTCCACCCACACCCCACGCCCCCCCCCGTAGCAAAGTCTGTCTCTCACACCCATTGTAAATATTTCTTCCCCACCAGCCCCCCCCAACAAATGCCATGCTATGTTCATACTCAGAACAAACCAATGCCAAAAAAAAGGAGCAAGATAGCAAATTTGTTTTAACTTTTTATTAAAACGCTTAGGATACAGATTGACTTTCTTTTGTAAATGACTGTTTTACTTTTCCTGAAATAGGACATATATGCACTCTGATAAAACAGAATGAAAAGCCTCAATTCATGGGAGTTCCAGTACAAAGCTCTGATACTGTCAGGAGCCAAGTTCCTCACAGCAGCTTCTTTCATCTATATTATTTCTGTGGGGCAAGAAATAGACTGCTGCCACTTGATTTTTCAATCCCGACTCTTTCTCCAGTGGCCAAAATAAACCACCTTCACAAAGAGCTGCCCTGTGTAGAATCCACAGTTTTCTAGCTTGCTAAAAAGTGATTAGGGACAATAAAAAAAAAAAAAAAAAAAAAAAACCCAGAAAACTAACACTGAAGCAATCATACCTCTCGTATCTCTGGATAGAGAAGTATGGGTTACCTTTAGCCAAAGAAAATTAAAAGTATGCAAGTTAACTACCTAGTTCATTCACTGTTAGCTAGATTTGTTCACTTAAGGCTTTAACCCCTTTCCAAACCAGCTATGCTTGCTAATAAATGAAAGGCATGCGCTTCCCAGCTTTATACTTCACCGAGCCTCTGCATTTGGTACCTAGCAGTGAAAAAGTATGCTTTCCGAACAGGTGAGTACTGAAGACTAACAATGGGAAATCCAACTAAAGAACGATACTCTCTCACCCCAGGAATACATTATCCACACCTTCCCCGCCCTCACATTACAAGCAACAATCCACTGAATTTAGTTCAGGCCTCTGCAAATACGCCTCGGCATTACAATTTTCAGTTTTGAGGAAGATACCTCTTATCTTTCATTAAAGGAAAAATGAATGAAGATATCCTCCCACATGAAGACCATCTCCTATCCCTTCAACCTTTACTACAAGGGTAAAATATTGGTTAAGATCATGAAAATCCAATTTCACACGTGGCATTAGGAAAATGGAATGCTATAAAAATAATCCTCATCACACTACTGGGGATGCTGAGGCTTTTATACCAGGTGCTTACTGACAAGTGATGCTGGCCCAAAAGAACAGCTCAACACAAAGTTCTTGGCTTAGAGTTTCCCCAGATTATTTCTGGACTGGAGAAAGGCAATTTCCTAACACCCCCCCCACCCCACCCCAAAAAATCTGGAAAAGCTACAGATGTTAACCTTTAACACCAAAAATAAGTTGATAACCAATAAAAAAAACAGAGCTCATGAAGAGTCCAATAAAGAAACCAAATTCTGAAAGTGGAAATTTTAAAGCCCAACGAGTGAATCTTTCCTAGATTCAAACAAATGCTACAATACCAGATTTTTAAGTTCTCAACTCACAGAATTAAGAGCCCTTAAGCTGTTAACTTCATCCTGTGTGACTCTCCTATCAGAAAAATTTCCCCTAGAATCTGCAAAAATGGCTGAGACACACCTGCAGTGTGTGACAACAAGGGATGTGTTCTCAAGTCTTTCATGAGGCAAAAGTCACTTTTTACAACTGAAAATGAAAAAGGTGCTAGAGGGAAATGAAATTTCACAACTGCATAAAAGTAAAGACTGGCTGAAATTTGTAACTTTATGAGTAAAAATAGTAACAATAACCCACTCTACAATTAACTCCTCCGCAGTCAACAATCTGCTATGCATGCTGGGATGAGGAATGACGGTAGCCCGAGACTGTGGGAACTGGCCTCAACTGCAAGGCCGGGGTTCTGCCCTTTCCTAGTGCTCTGTGCACAAGGTGGTGCCACCTACTACAAGGCAGTTAGGGAGACGGGCGCCTCTCTCACCAGCCTGCTGTTCATTTGACTGAGCTCTGGCCTCCAACGTGTATCTGTGCATAATTTTATGAAGTATCTAAATGCCATTCACTAGTTAAAAAAAAAAAAAAAGCAAACTCTGGACCAAGTAAATTGTGAACTCAAAAAGTTATTAGGAGGGTCACCAATTACACTAATAACACTTTCTTTAAAAAATAGAATCACTTTCTTTTGAAATCAACCACAGTGGTGAGACGTGTTTTTCTTTCCAGGTGCTCCATGATGGCACACAGCTCTACCCGGCAAATCCTGCCACTTCCAAGTCCTGGGGTGCTGACCTGCACCAGCACGTGGGGCAGCGTTACCTCCCAACAGTGTGGAGAAGAGCACATGTCACCACTGGGCGATGAGAGAGCTGACAGAGACTCTTGGCTTCTCAACGCCAGACATGGTCGGAGAGCTTTCCTTGTTCTATTAGAAAAGTTCATGAGGAAGCTGTGAATAGGATCAGTCCAGAGAAGTAAAACTCTTTTATTTTCACTGTCCAAACATCAGTCAATATACTGGGAGAGCCAACGGAAGCCCTCGCCATAGCCTTGCCTCTTGAGCACACTGCACATGAACACTTCCATGGGGCGGGCGTTCAGCTCCTTCAGGGTCACATTCCCCTAGGGGAGGCAAAATCAAGAAAGGTCCATTAGCGTCTCCATGTGGAAAAGCTTGAAAGGTGACAACAAAAATCACTTTCTCTGTCCCTCAAAAGCAAATCTGAGTAGGGATTAATTACAGAAATGTGGTTAAGGCCATTGGGGTTCGTGCTTTCAGGACAGATAAGCAGCACAGTCCTATTACCAGGCTCTCCCTCTCATTGTGAAGGGCCTTTGCTTTGAACACACCAACATGCATCTGGAAAGCTATGGCAGCAAACCAAGAAAAAGGCCACTGGGACCCACAGAACCAGCAGGCTCTTTCATGGACAAAAGAAGTCCAGGACTTCTTAGAAATAAGGACATCCTCATTAACACAAGCATTCAGAAATATAAACTAATGACAGGTTACATTAAGAGAATTAAAAATTCATGTGCATGTAAGAGGGAAAACTTAATTAAAGGAAGCATTTCTAGAAAGAACTAGATAACCAAGAAGAGGCAAGACTAAGGAGCCATGCAAAAAAGTCACGAAGTTAAAGATCCCAGAAAAGGGCATTTAAAAAAATTAAATATGCCAAAACCCCAAGCTCAAAAGACCAGGATTCCTGTAATTATGGCCGATCTAGATTTTTCTCTCCCAAGCATACTTTTCTGCAACAGCGTTCTCCTTCCTACTGGAAACAGCATAACCTACTGACCTGGAAGACTTGGGTTCTATTCCTGATTTCATCACTGACTTGCTGTGTAGACCTGAGCCAATAACTCTCAGAGTTTCCTCATCTTCAAAAAAAGGGTAACAGTCCTACCTCTTTCAGCAAGGAGCACTGAGGATAACCCAGTGCTCTGATTTCAATGCTTGGAAAGTGATATAAATGATCACTCTTCATAACCTGAAATTTCCAGTGGAAAAAAATTTCTGGCTAAGGAGGCTTTCAAAATTGATTTCTCAGAACTGGATTTGAAAGACAGTCAGAAAATTCTTAAAATGACAAGTTTGCTTTTTCTACCATTTCCTTCATCCTTATATACCCGAGGAAACTCTCATTAGAAAACAGTTAAAAAAAGAACACGCTCCTGCCTTCAGAGAGTCTACAAATCACCTCTAGTTAAACAAATACTAAGCCCAGTTACTTTTGAAAGACAAGTAAAATCTAGATAGCACAACATGAATGTTTCACAAGCTGTGAATTTCCATTATAATATGTCCCCTGAAGATTTTTCTCTTGCCTTTCCTGTGGTCTGTCCATAAAGCCCAAATATCTCACGGAGTTTTTCTTCACTGATTGCATCTGTTCTGTCAATTTTGTTACCCAAGATAAGGATTGGCACGTTGGATATTGTTTCATCAGTCATTAAAGCCTAAAGACAAGATAAAAAAATGAGTTGAATGAGGAATCTATAAAAGCCCACCAAATAATGAAAACAACTTTGACTTTCACTTGTCTATAAGGTATCAAATGTAAAGTGAAAATCTGACCATATTTATACCTGAGTGATTAACTAAAAGTTAATCTTGACATTATAGCCCCTAAAAATTACCTTGACGTTAGTTAGAAATCCCCTAACAGCTTCAAAACAATTATAATGTAAAGCTGTGTCTATTTGCAAGGCAGCAAAACTGCCCAACCTTAACTCTGAGCTAAATCACTCAGCCACAGGCCATCCTCAGCTCTCCCCTGAGCACTGTCCTAGAAGAACAAAGCTCTGGCTAGAGAGCCTCAAAGATGACTACCGGAGTCCCCAAATATCCACTAGATGCCCCACGTGTGCAAAGCACTATCTCCGACACTGAGAGGAAGACAAAAGGAAAGGTAAGACATATCCCTGGCTCAAGAAATCCTCACTCTATATTCATCTGTCAGCAAAGCAAGGCAAGTGGATGATTAAGTGTCGCAATGAATAGGAAGAGAATATAAATACTAAAAGACGTTCAGGAAAATAAAATGGCAATGTGGGCTTGAGGAAAGTCTTAGCAAAGATGTGGAAACTAAACTGGACTCTGAAGGAGGGGCAGGGTGTGGATAGGCAGAATCCAAAGAAGGAAGAATATAAGCAATGGCTTTACGGCAGGAAAAGAATTCAGGAAGCCGCATGGAGTATCACCTGGCTGGATTAAAGCATTTATGGTGACATGTGTTGACAGAATAAATGGGTTGGGAAGGGATGACAAGCATTATGGTGCCAGTCTGAGAAGTCAGCTACAATAGATCCCAAAGACCCCAAATCCAGAAATTATTAGATAGACTCTACACTTTTAGTACAATGAATTTGCAAATAGTATCTACCTGTGGTGCTCAGGTAAGGGATGATGATCTAGCCTAAGCTAGCAGCAGGTAATGAATAGTGCAGCAGGCATTCTGGAGAAAGAAGTGAAGAGACTGATATCTAAATGATAAGACAGACAACACAGGATTCGAAGCTGGCAGAGATTTCAAGCCTGAGAATCTATTTCACTGACAGGAAAAGCTAGGAAAGAAGAGCAGAGTTGAAGAGAAACCTACTTTGAACATCTCAAGTTCCAGGAAATGTTATACAAAATCAGAGTAAGAATGTCATTCATTCATTAAATACTAACAAAGTGCGTATTATGTGCCCGAGGCTTTACTAGGTACAGGGGTTTCACACAGAAATAAGACAAGGTCCCTAGCATCTAAGTTCACAGTCTGATGGGAGAGACCTAACAGAAAATCAGCAAAGACAACAGACACTGATAAGATGGAGAGTTTAACAGTCTGAGAGGTCAGAGAAGGCTTCCCAGAAGCAGTCATACCTGAACTCTGAAATCTCTTAAAAGGACATTTAGAAATTTACCAGCAAAATGGGGTAAGGGTCAGGTGAGAAAACCAGGCAGAGACAGTTACTTCTGCATACGCAAGGGAGAACAAGTTGTCATCTATGTTTGGAATGTAGTTCAAGGTAGGCAATAGAGAGAAAAGCTGAAGAAATAAACGAGGAAAGATCAAGAAAGATCTTATGTGCTAAGCAAAAGATCTGTGGATTTTATCCCCAAAGTGGTAAGAGATCTATTCAAGGATATTAAGTAGGGCAAAGAAGTCTGAATAAGTTCCTTCCAGAATTATAGTATTTGGCAGGGTGGTGGTGGAATCTACAGTAATTCACTGCATGTCCACGTAGATGAGGGAAAATGAACAGTTCCATTCTGGGAGAACAGAAATGGTAGGTAGAGTTTCTAATAAGTAGCACTATGTATGAGGCTGGAGCACAAGAGAGGTTTAAACAAGAGAAATCCATCTGGGGGTCACTGGCATGTGGGTTGCAGATGAAGGAATGGGAGAAGCCTGGACCAGCCTGGGAAAGCACCAAGATTTAAGGGCTAAGCAGGGGAACAGGTGCTTGTGAAAGACTCTGAGAAGTATCAGCTAGAGAGAAAGCACCAACACCAAGAATGTAAAGGGGAGTTTAGAGAGAGAATGACCAGTGCCAAGGGGTCAAGTAAGGGAAGGACTGCCCTGTAGGCGATTCTCCATGAAACTAGAGCTTCAACAAACATATTTAAACCTGAGAGGTTCAAATTGCCAGGAACAAAAATGCAGAGAGACAGTTGTAAATGAAAGAGAAAGAAGAGGCACAGGGTAACACAGTAGGCATTACAAAGGCAACATTACAGAAGTTATCAAGCCAAGAAAATGCAATGCTGAGAAAGGAAAAAACCTGAGGTGAGTCCTAGTTAGTATCAAACACTGCACGTGACTGAAACTGAAGACAGAACAGACTATTAAGATCTGACAAGTCACTCAGTGCAAGAGTGGGCAGGCACAACCTGAGAACACAGATTCAAAAACGCAAAGAACACTAATAGCCCCTTTCAGGTTTCAATATGCCAACCCTTCATAAACAGTAAACATATGTGATATGTGAAAGGGAAAGACATTAATTATGCTGGGAAAACAGGCATTAACTGAGGAGTGTCCTGAGCAAACTGCACAAAGAGTCACCCTATGACAGATATAAGCAAAGTTAATTTACTCGCGTTCGAGCCAAGTTTCCTCAGAGCATCGAAAAGCAATGTCTTAGATTTTAAAACACTTTCTTCCTGTAACTAGGACTTTTACCAAATGTTAACTGGAATGATTAAGTATTAGCACTACTGAGCTGTATTTCTTAAACAGAGGCCAAGAAAGGAAAAAAATATAAACATACATTAAGCTCAACTTTGGATTCCATGAGTCGAGGATGATCTGCACAGTCCACCAGAAAGACAATCCCATTAATTGCGGGGAGATAATTTTTCCAAACTCGACGGGCTAAAAGACAAAGTTTGCAGTTGCATCAATTTAAAAACATATACTGAAAATGAATAACCTAATGGTCTATAAACTAGACAAATCCTGGCCAGGTTTCAATAGCATTAGACCCTGTATAGATTCTCCAAGTCCTAGCCAGTATTAAGTCAGACAGAGGATATAAACTGATGGTCCATGAACTGAATCTGATGTTTTAAAATCTGAAAATCAGGGTTTTCTGCCTGACTTTCTGAAAAAGTGCAACATCTGGCAATCCCATGCCTATCTATCCACATGCTGGATGGATAATAATCAGCAGGAACTGAGTGGTGGCTACCCTTTTAGATGAGGTCTCAGTTCTTCAGTCTGAAAAAGTTACCACCACTCCCTACTTACTCCCAATTTCACTCACTTAAATGACCTACCTCACCCCTGGAGCCATTTTAGTTTGCAACCTCTGAGTTAAAATATCAGGATGCAAATTACTTTTCAATATAACTTTCGTCCCAAGTAACCAATGTGTTCCTAAGTAACCAACGTGTAAGCGTACTGACACATTCATCCACGCAGCCCATAGGGAGACTAGGCTTGACAGGTGGTTGAAGTTCCCAGGCCAATTACCTCAGTTTCCTTATTTAACCCAGTGTGCCCTATAAATTTTATTTTTTTGTTTATGACATGAAGTGATAATGGTCTGGGAAGTAATGCTTTAATTGTATTATAATTTCTAAGCCATTCGTTTCTGGTCCTTTCAATGGGATGATTAAGGAAGCATCTCTAGGTGTCTAAAATCATCAAACATTTAACAATGGTTACCTCTGAAGAGTGGGACTGGGAAGGGGAGGTCGGGGAATTTCACTTTTACCTCCCATATTTGAATACTGATTGTATACTGAATTTGTGACATTGAGCCTGGACTACTTGCATAAGTTAAAATTTTTTAAGTTATACCAAAAAAAAAAAAAGGAAACTTCCAAATGTATAGCATTTTAGTAATTTGTGTAAAATGGTGGCTAGGTTATTATGAAAAAGTGTTTCTGTTAAGTAAATTTTCCTCAAACAAAACTATGTACAGATTTTTCTTGACTAACAATGGGGTTATGTCCCGATAAATCGATTGTAAATTGAAAATCTCGTAAGTCGAAAATGCATTTAATACACCTACCAGAGCTTAGCCTAGCCTACCTTAAAAGTGCTCAGAACACTTACATCAGCCTATGGTTGGGCAAAATCATCTAACACAAAACCTATTTTATAATGTGTTGAATCTCTCACGTAATTTATTGAACATCGTACTGAAAGTGGAAAACAGAATGGTTGCATCGGTGCAGAATGGTTGTAAGTATATCAGTTGTTTACCCTCGGGATCACATGGCTGACTGGGAGCTGCCCCGCATGATGAGAGACTATGTATGGTACAATACTATACATGGTTAGCCTGGGAAAAGATCAAAATTCAAAATCTGAAGTACAGTTTCTACTAAATACGTATCACTTTTGCATCACCATAAAGTCAAAAAATCTTAAGTCGAACCATCATTAAGTTGGGGACCATCTGTACATAAACGCATTTCCCTTCTCTACCAAAACCTGAAAGCTAAATTTATCACACCAAATAATACACAATTCCCAGTTCAGGTGTCTAAAAACACCTACTCCTTCTGCATTCTCCAGATGGTCTCAGTTCAGCCTATAACCACGTTATCTCTGAATTTAAATTTGTAAGTAGTTACAAATACTTTTGAAAGAAGCAGAAAAGACACCATACACCCATCCCTACCCAAATGGAAATAATACAAGCTCATTACAGAAAAAAAGGAAGCAAGATAGTCTATAATCCTCCATCAATACACAGCCACTACTAATGTTTCTGTATATTTTCTTTCAATCTTCCTTCTGTATAGGTATTTTATGTGATGGTGAGCATACTACATAAATGATTTTGTAGGATGTAAATAATAAATGAATAAATGTAATTACATGTTAATGAAATCACTGACTATAAAATTATTTGGATCTCTTCTCAGCCTTCTAGCTAAAATTATCTGACTTTACATTTACAATTAACAATATTCTATTTTTTTAAACTATACTTAAAAAAAACTGTATTAGATTCAACCTAATAACATAATGCTCCAAAAGGAGACATCTCAACTCAATTTAATAACAAATGAGTAAACCTGACAGAATCTCAATAGGTTCTTTCTTCTACCTTCCCAGAATATTTATTCCCACATCTTAAATGTTTTACTCCTAAGCCTAGAGTCTTGCCAAATGTAAAGTGGGCATTGATCGGATAAAGATGCCCCATTCTGCATATCTCCAAAACACCTGACGAGAACTGGGAACCAAATGGAGAGCAAGAAGGCAGAAGAAAATGTTCCACCAACTGCCCCAAATGGGGAGAGTATACAAAACATCAATTCAGATCACGGTGGTCACAAATAGTCACTGTATTCTTTTTGCTTTTATTTTTACTTCTGACAAATTTAAAATTACTTACAAATAACTTAATTTCCGACATACTTTAACTCCATTGAATAACTGATACAAGAAAGACATGATTAAATTCAATATGTGATATTGTAATGGATCTTGCATAAGAGGAAAAATGCTATAAAGGAGATTATTAGAACAAATGACAAAAAAAGGGAATATACACTATAGAGTAGACAAATAAAGCTTTCTGGGTCTGATAATTGTTATGATTATATAAGGGAATATTCTTGTTATTAGGAAACATGCATTAAAGTATTTAAGGAGTAAAAGAACATGATGAACTCACAAAAGGGTCAAGAAAAATAAATATTAACGTGTATTACACAGAGAGGGAGACTAATAAACTTGGGCAACAGTTATAAAGGAGGGGAGTTCTCTGTATTATTTATGCAACTTTTGGCAAGTTTGAAATTACTTACAAATAATAAGTGAATAAAACAACTTCATTAAGTAAGATCTCAAGCAATTTAAAAGGTATATATGACACACTGCTTTAAAAAAGGGGAACAAAATGAACCAGAAGTCAACCACCCTTCCACTGAATCATCTCTTACCTTGCTCATGCCCACCAAGATCAAAAGTTGTAAAAGTCATTCCAGCAATTGTCAGCTCTTCTGATGCTGAAAAATAAAGGAAGGAAATAAACTTCTCCATCCAACAAGGCCCAACTACCAGTATTCTAATCCAATACAAATGCAAAACCTAATGAAGCTTTCACTATGTAAAGAAAAGGATACAAGGGTGAAAACACTCTTAAATAATTCTAAAAAGCCAAGTCTCTTTTCCTCCAAGGTGTTTGCTGCTCCTTAGAAGTAGATATGGGAGATGTGTCCCATTGCAGGACAAGTGAGAACAGATAGTGACAAAGTTCCAGAGGTTTAGATTTATGGGTGTTTGACCTGAGTGTGTCCTATAAGGAATTTTTTTCAAGTAAGCTGTCTTTTGGGGCTTCAGTTAATAACAGAACTGAATCAACTTGGGATTCATCCTACAGCCCTGACACTGACCCTCAAATATCAAAAGGTCACCGGGTATTTTCAAACCTACTCGGATGTAATGTTGGAACATGTTGGCCCAATCTGTCATCTTTGAGCATGTGTAGAAGAGTGGTTTTGCCTGCATTGTCCAAACCCAAGAATACAAGTTTTCCAGATTTCTTGTAGAGTCCTAAAAAAGAAAAAAAAAGTTAACTTAATGTGCTCTCTACACACCAAAGCCTACTTGTATCAACATTTAAATAGTTACAGGAAATACACATAGTTTGAAACCTATGATATATTTCAAGGAAATGGCTTTACCTAGGAACTGGAGCACACTGCTGAAGCCATTGTAGAGCCACTCAAAGATGAAAGACATTATTAATGCTTACTACCTGTATAAAATAGGAAAGCAGCAAACATTAGCTTTCTGAATGCTAGTATATTTCTGGAGAAGTTACTCTCAGTTGCTGGCCCTGATGCATGTTTACAGTCCCATGTTTTGGGGCATACGAAAACAAAGGATTGTGCACTCTGGAGGGAAGTCTCTGGGGTCCTCAGATCTGCACAAACTTCTGGTTTTCTAAGTTTTCAATCTATGATACTCAGAAGACTAGGAGTTAAAGATATACTTTCCTCTTTTACTGTGTGATTCACTCCTCCAGGCAGCTGCTCATTCGCATTCCCTAGATACACCACTGCTGTCTACCAGTTAGCAAAACTTCTAGGAAATCAGCCCCATCAATAATCTGGATCAAACTGTCACACTGATGCACTAAGTAGAAAATAAGAATAAAGGCATATTAACCTGAATGAAAAGCATATTAACCCATCCTTGCAAACAACTCTAAAAAACAAGGTTACCAAAATCCTACTGGCTGGCACAATTTGCACTGCTCCATTTACCAATGCTATCTCTTCTTAATATTTGTTTAACCCCTCTTATAATATGTATCTCAACTTAAAAAAAGATGATATCACTATAATGGAGAGCCATGAAGAGATAAGAGAATCCGATCATAATGTGAATAATCAAGACCTACCTAACCCATTTTACAAATATGGACTTTCTTAAAATAAGAATACTCATTCAGGACATAGAGGTAGGTTCCTAGACAAGTACATACCTCAATACTGATATTAACACCACTTTTTCTACCGTTTCCCATAAGCCTAGACAATACAGATGATGACCCGAAGCTCCTAAAAGGTCTACATACACTGGGGAATAAGCAAGAGGACCTCTGAATGTTAAGAGGGTAGGATCTAGAGCCAATGGTGGGTGTTAAGGTCTCTCAGAGTCAGCATGTCCTGATCACACTGAACTTCTGTCTCAATATCTCAGATTTGGTGCAGAAAAAAGAATGATCCCCCATTTTCACTCCTCTCCATCAGCAAGAACACCTGAACACAAGGTGGCCAACTGCTATCAAACAAATTGGCTTAAGTTTTGTTTTTTTAAAAAAGTAAACAGAAGTTTACTGTAAAAGGGTTAGCCACAAAAACCCACCTATATTCTTCATTCAAAGAATGCTAGATGAAGAAGAAATTGAAAAATGGAGACAGTATGTGTTAATTTTCTTTTTCATCCAATTGCTGCGTTTTTTTAAAATCAGCCCTGTGGCCTGACATGTAAACTTTAGGGACTGCTTTAGTGCTTATCTTCTATGGCTCTTACCATAGAAGGGCCAAATGAAGCTTGGGAGTTTGGGTGGGGTGGAGACTGAAGGAAAAAGCTTTTATAAAAAGATCCTAGGACTTCCCCAGTGGTCCAGTGGTTAAGACTCCGTACTTCCACTGCAGGGGCACGGGTTCAATCCCTGTTCAGGGAAATTCTGCATGCCGCGCAGTGCGGCCAAAAAAAAAAGGATACGAAATAAGGTTTTTTTCCCCTCTTCAGTAACATCAAAATATATTTTGGCAGAAAAACCAAATTTAGTATGTTAAATAATAGTTTTGTCTGGAAACTTTGTCTCTACTTTAAGAAGTCCAATGACTTAAGTATACTTAACAAAGTTCCTGTGCTTAAGTTTCCACTGTAGGTTAAGTAAAAGAACAATGTGCCTCTCCTCTGCAATCCCACCAAACCAGTCATCCTTCCCTATTTTCTCCATCTACCACTTGGAGAAGCAGGGCTCACCTTTAGAGAGCACCTCTCATTAAGGTCACTCCCAATGATTACGACTTTAAAACCCAACACTTATATATTCATTTATACTACACTGGTTTGCAGTCATTACTTTCTAGATAGTCTGTAAAGTTTTACTACATCATTTTAGAAGTATTCCCAACTAGATAAATTCTCCCAACGTGACAAGGGGAAAAGCCCATTTTAGGGAATTTTTCACAGTTAACTGAACTACTTTGACTTTCCAATTTATTTTCCCTTGACATCCCTGCTTTAAAAGTCCCATAATTCTTCCCTCCAAAATGATCTATGGAAAGTACTTGAAGAAACTCTTCAGGTGATGTTAAAAAATAATAAAGCCCCTTACTGGACCCAAAGAGTTGCACTGTATTGTTACCCAAAGTTAAGGAAATGTCTCTGATGGCTCCTCCATCCTTGAGATCTTAGGCTTTGTACCCCCTCGTGAGTAGTTTTTCAGTTTATACAGTGCCTGCACATATATCTCATTTCAGCCTCACACCAACCCTATGAGGTAGAAATCCTTAGCCTCATTTAACAAGACGAGGATGCTGATGGTCCTAGATTAGCTAGCTTAACCAAGACTGCTCAGCTGAAAAAGTAACAATGCCAGGACTTAAACCCTCCTCTTTTAATGCCAAAGCCAAAGCTCTTCCTGTTAATATCACATAAAATTCCAACGCAAATCACAAAACTGCTTTATAAAAACATAAAGCTTCGGGCTTCCCTGGTGGCGCAGTGGTTGAGAGTCTGCCTGCCAATGCAGGGGACGCGGGTTCGAGCCCTGGTCTGGGAGGATCCCACATGCCGCGGAGCAACTGGGCCCGTGAGCCACAGCTACTGAGCCTGCGCTTCTGGAGCCTGTGCTCCGCAACGAGAGAGGCCGCGATGGTGAGAGGCCCGCGCACCGCGATGAAGAGTGGCCCCTGCTTGCCGCAACTAGAGAAAGCCCTCGCACAGAAACTAAGACCCAACACAGCCAAAAATAAAAATAAATAAATTAATTAATTAAAAAAAAAAAATAAAGCTTCCTTTAACCACCAACTACACAGATGATAATCTACTGTTTTCTTCCTTACAACTCATCACAACTTCTGAATGATATGTTAATAACTAGCATTTTATTCCTTTTCTATCCTTGATCCACTTTACCACCTTATGGCACCTTATGGCAAATTAGACTACAATCTAAGGGCTCTAACTACCAACAAAAGCACTGCCAACGTACTTAAAACTAACATTTGCAAATTTCAGGACTGACTGATTCAAATAAATAAAAAGGAGGAGCACTAGACTGACAATTAACCAATAAAAAATCTATGCATCACTTCTTATACATACTCATTACTTCTTATTCATGCTCAGAGCAACTTGAAGACACCGTTTCAGACAGATCTGGGGGTAGCAAGCCGCTGGTTTTTAGCTAAGAAACTCTGCTTGGCTGCAGGGTAAACGTCAAAGGTCAGCCCCATTGCAAAGCTCTGTAAAGCCCCCTGTCACAACCTAAGCAGATGCACCGCGGTAAAGGAGAAAAGACGAGAACAAGGAAGAATACTAACAGAGATTTTTTTCCATGCACTGAAGAGAGAGGGGAAAAAGGGGGAAGTGGAAAAAGAAAACACGGGGTTCGACCCAGGACAGCAGCAGATGATAACACACAGCTGAAGTGGGGGTGGGGAGAGCCCTGGACTAGGAGCCAGGAGATCTGGTTCGAACGCTCACACTTGCTATCTGCGGGGCCTTGGGCAATTCACTGTGCCTCAACGAGCCTTAGTCCCCGAATCTGTAAAAAAAAACAAAAAACAAAAAGGATAATCATCAAGGACTTCAATCCACCCCACCGAGGGCTGAGGCTCATCTGAGACAGGGGATGTGAAGCCGATTCGTAAACCGGAGCGCACGGTACCGACAGGAAAACTGTTATCCTGCAGCTGCAAGACCCCCGAGCGGAATGCTATGGACCCGATACCCGAGAGGCCGGCAGGGGACCGAGCAGACCCGGCCAAGCCGGCCCGTCCCCGCCCAGAATGAGTCCCGCGGCCCCACGGAACCGCCTGCGTGTCACTTCCCCCCCACAAACCCGCCTGCGCCGGCCTCCGCCCCGACCGTCTCCACCGGCCACCCCATCCCCTCCGGCCCCGGCTCCCTCCTTCGCCGCGGCCCCCGACTCACGGCCTAAGGAGCTCCTCCGGCGGCGGCAGGAGGCTTGGACCCTCCCTCAGAGAACAGAGCCCAGAAGCACCCGGGACCGCCACCTACTCGCCGGATATACGTCACACCCCCTCCCCCGGGACTTCCGGGCGCGTGCTCGCCCCCGCCCCTTCGCAGCGTCACGGCGCTCTGACACCCGGTGCCGCCCTACCAGCGACTGGGACCGCGGAGGGGCGGGCCTCAGGCGAGACGAAGGCTCTCGGGGGCGGGCCCGACTTGGCCCCGTCTCCTTCCGTAGGGAGTGCTGGATCCGCGAGACGTGGCAGCGCCAAGGCACGGAGGGTGGGGGCATCATCCTGGAGTCTCGCGGGGGACCTAGACGGCTTCAAATCCGACCGAGTGCGTTCCCAGACGCTGGGGGAAAATCAGAAGTGGCGACCAGCAGGTAGGTGGGTTCTCGGAAGGAAGAGTTGACCTCAGAGCCCTCGACCTAAGATGGATCCCAGCGAGCTTCTGCGTTAAATCGCAGTTCCCTGGGATAGCCTGTTTTCTAGAAGAACAGCTAATATTCATTGAGTACTTATGTTCCAGTGCACTGAGTACTTTGCAGGCCTCATTTCATTTGACCCTTTCATTACGGCCCTGTGAAGCAGATACTATTGTTATCCCCAGTTTACAAATGAGAGAACCAAAGTTCAGAATACTGTGGTAACAAAGCCCGAGTTCATACCCTAGGAAGTGGCAAATCACTTCCAAACCAAATCATTGGTTCCTTCACCTGCATTTTCTCATTTAATTCTGAGGACAGCCCTCTGAGATTGGTATTATTACTCCGATTTTACAGATAAGAAAACTGAGTCAAATGGAAAGATGAATGATGCTTTTGGATGGGAAGACTCAGTATCATAAAGATCTCAATTTTCTGTAAGTAAAATTACAAATTTAACATGATTCCTATAAAAGAACTAATAGGGTTAATTATTATGTGTGTGTTTTTATTACAATTTGTTTCCTCTGACAGGTTATGAGACAAACACCCCGTTTACTTGAGTTTTAAAAGGGTATTTCCTTTGCCCCACTTGAATGACCAATAAAGACGTAAGTCCAGTTGGCAAAGTGAAAGGGGAGTGTTATGTGTGTGTTTTTTAAACTACCCTGTTTGTTCCTAAAATTCAAATGGAAAAATAAACAAGAATAGTCACAAAACAGGCTCTGAAGAAGAAGAACAACGAGAGGGATCTAGCACTATCAGATATTAAAACATTATAGATCCTCAGTAATTAAAACAGTTTGGTACTAGTGCACAAAAAGGCACACAAACCAATGAAACGAAGTACAGATATAAACTCAAATACATGCAGAAATAAAATTAAAGTGGCACCTGGGTAGGGGGAGGGATAAACTGGGAGATTGGGATTGACATATACACACTACTATATATAAAATAGATAACTAATAAGGACCTACTGTATAGCACAGGGAACTCTACTCAATACTCTGTAATGACCTATATGGGAATAGAATCTAAAAAAGAGAGGATACATGTGTATATATAACTGATTCACTTTGCTGTACAGCAGAAACTAACACAGCATTGTAAATCAACTATATTCCAATAAAAGTTAATTTTATTTATTTTTTTATTTTTTGCCCATGCTGCGTGGCATGTGGGATCCTAGTTCCCCAGCCAGGGATCGAAGGTGCGCCCCCTGCATCGGAAGCAAGGTGTCTTAACCACTGGACCACCGGCGAAGTCCCCAAAAGTTAATTTTAAACAATAAAATTTTAAAAAGATAAAATGGCACCTGGCAACTCCAACAGTACTCAGAGGGGGCTGGATGGGCAAGCTCACCACCTTCCCCCTCCTTTCATCCTGTGAGTCTTCTGCATTGAGTGTGAATCCCGCCCAGACACATTTGAAAGGGGTCGGGCTATGTTTTGAGGCCTCTCACCAGCTTTGACTAAACCAGGGGAACTATGTCCAGAGGGCTTGGAACCCCGGTGTGCACACTTGGAGGCACAAGTTGGCCCCGTTGCAAGTTAATGGTGCAAGTTAATGCGTTGGACTACCGGGCCTTGTTAGAAGCCTGGCTGTAAGGTAAGAGGCTTCCAAACCACAAGGATGATTTGGGGGACTCAGGAGGAAGGAGGGAGCACATAGGCAGATTCTCAGGAGAGCTGCAAACTTCACTTACCAGCTGGGCAGCCTTGGTCAAGTTGACAAATGCCCCAAACCACAGTGTACCCACCTCTAAAATGGGTGAAAGAGGCATTGTTGTGCACGTAAGCAATTTTTTCAGAGTACGTTTTCAAGAAGTGTTTCAATTATGTGCTTAAATAATAAAAGGGTTGGGACAGTTGGGTTGTCAAGAAAACGTAAAAGTTGAATTTATAAGTCACATGCCACATCAAGTAAGTTCCAAATGATTCAAAGATATATATGTTTAAAAATGACACCCTAAAAGTACTAGAAAAGTAGAAAAAAAGCATGGATGAATTCCTTATAATCCTGGAATAGAGAAGGCCTTTCTGGCTATGATTGAAAATCCAGTAGCCATAAAAGAAAAGATTGATAGATTTAACCACAGAAAAATAAAAATATTTTATATGGCAAAACAGCAGTAGTGATGACACCGTAAACTCAAGACAGATGACAAGAAAAAATATGTGTAATCACATCATAGGCAAGTGAAAAATTAATATGAAAAAGACTGTTGTTAAAAAAAATAGACAAGGAGAGAGTCAGATGATTATCAGGAAAGGAAATACATGGCTCTTTATCATAATAAACTCAGAAATATAATAGATACAGAAAATAACAAAAGTTAATAAATTTAAAGCTCACTGAGATACCATTTTCACCCATCAGGTTGGCAAAAGTCGACCTGTTTATTGGTGGCGAGGCTGTTGTAGAGAGTAGTCAAGGAAGGCCCCACCAAGGTGCCATTTGGACAGGACCTGAAGGACATCTGGGGGTAAAATGTTCCAGGCTGACAGCACAGCATGTGCAGAGGCCTCAAGGAGGAGTGTTCATGGCAGGTTCCAGGAACAGCTGGGAGGCCAGCATAGCCAGGCAGGGTGAAAAGGGAAGTAGTAGCAGGAAGTGAGGTGGGAAAGGTGTGGGGTAGGTGGTTAAGAATTGGGAAGGTTCTGAGACTTTACCTAATGAGTTAGCCAGGCACGCTTCCATGGATACTGGCAAACACGAGACTCCTGGGGCAGAGACAAAGGATTTTATCAAGCAAAGCATGAGCTTCATGTTTGTGTATTTTGCACTTGCCCCCCGACAAGTCCTCTGGGGTGATGCAGAGCAGCCCAGGTGGATGCTGCCCATAGAGTGGATTTGCATCACAGCTGAAGAACCCAGAGCTTAAGGAACCCCAGTCTTTCATAATAGACTGCAGGCAAACCTGGCTGACTTTTGACCCAGATGGAGACAGTATTACACTGGACAGCAGACAAAACTATCCCCTGCCTCAGATGGAGAGTCTCTTCCAAGGCTGTTCTTTATATAAACGTCCTTGAAAAGATAGTCGAAATAAAGACCTCCAGTACCTCTGCTCCAAGAAGTGCAGAAATATAAGAGATTCATAGAGAACTGTCTCCCAACGGGGGCAAATCTTTAGAGCCTTGTAGGCCACTGTGAGGACTTTAGACTTTCTTGTGAGTGATCTGGAGATGGAGGGTTTGAGCAGAGGAGTTTTATGTAATTCTTCTCCCCACTCTATTCTTATTCCCCTATGCATGCTCAACATTAGGTCGACAGGCACTCAGAAACTGAAATGGAGGCTGAAAAGCAACTGTGTTAGGGTTCTCCAGAGAAAGAGAACCAATAGGATACATAGATTTGTATAAGAGGAGACACATTAAGGAACTGGCTCACTCAGTGATGGAGGCTAAAGAGCCAAAAAGTCGGTGGAATAGTTCAGTCTGACTCTGAAGGCCTGAGAATCAGGGGGCTGGTGGTGTAAGTCTTGGAGTCTGAAGGTCCTAGAGCAAGGAACTCTGATGTCCAAAGGCAGGAAGGTGGATGTCCCAGCTCAGGAAGAGAGAATTTGCCCTTCCTTTGTGTTTTTTTTGTTGCATTTGGGCCTTCAACAGATTGGATGATGCCCGTCAATGTTGGTGAGGGCACATCTCTTTACTCAGTGTACTGAAGCAAATGCTAACCTCTTCCAGAAACACAAGACACACCCAGAAATAATGTTTCACCGCTATCTGGGTGTTTGTTTTTTTTTTTTTTTAAGGAGGAACTTTATTAATTAACTAATTAATTTATTTTTGGCTGTGTTGGGTCTTCGTTTCTGTGCGAGGGCTTTCTCTAGTTGCGGCAAGCAGGGGCCACTCTTCATCGCGGTGCGCGGGCCTCTCACCATCGCGGCCTCTCTTGTTGTGGAGCACAGGCTCCAGACGCGCAGGCTCAGTAGTTGTGGCTCACGGGCCCAGTTGCTCCGCGGCATGTGGGATCTTCCCAGACCAGGGCTCGAACCCGTGTGCCCTGCATTAGCAGGCAGATTCTCAACCACTGTGCCACCAGGGAAGCCCTATCTGGGCGTTTTTTATTCCAGTCAAGTTGACCCATAAAATTAACCACCTATTGGAATTGTCAACATGGGGGCCATGGGGACCCCCATGCAGTTTCAGGGGAGTAATGGGGATGGATGTTTTACTGGAGTGACCTAAGGAGAGACCGTGAGAGGAGGAAAGGGGGCAGTGACCCTGGCCAGTGCCATTAGAAATGTGGCTGTGAAGGAGAGGAGAGGCCAGGGAGCCAAAAGGGCATGGATGCTGAAAATTAATGATCCCTTCCTGCATTGAGCATGGTAAAAACTGGAATACCATCTGTGTTAATACATAAAAATTCATTCAATTCTTGAGAAGAATGTAAATGTTTAGCCTTTTATCAGCTAGAGGATTTCATAAAATGTTGATTAGAAAAATCATTCTGAAAAACAATCCATCTAAAATTTGACGAGGTAAAAGTCTTAAGATTTCTAAATGTTTTCCCTTTGACATAATCTAGAGTGCAATTAGGAAAAAACCTTAATTCTTCTTAAACTAATTGTATGTTTCCTAGTTTGTGCACTGTTGGTGGGAATGTAAAATGGTGCATCCCCTATGGAAATCAATACGGGGGTTGCTCAAAAATAGGAAATAGAATTATCATATGATCCAGCAATTCTACTTCTGGGTATGTAACCCACAGAATTGAAAACAGGGTCTCAAAGAGATATTTGTATACTGATGTTCACAGCAGCAATGTTCACAACAGCCAAGAGGTGGAAGCAACCCACGTATCCATCAATGGATAAATGGATAAACAAAATGTGATATATACATGCAATGGATATTATTCAGCCTTAAAAAGGAAGGAAATTCTGATACATGCTACAACATGAATGAGCTTGGGGGACATGCTAAGTGAAATAAGCCAGTCACAAAAAGACAAATACTATATGATTCCACTTGTACATAGCGTTCTCAATTTCCTAGAGACAGAAAGTAGAATGGTGCTTGCCATGGCCTGGGAGGGGGCGGAAATGGGGAATTGTTTAATGGTTATAAAGTTTCAGTTCTGCAAGATGAAAAGAATTTTGGAGATCTGTTGCACAACATTGTGAATGTACTTAACACTACTAAACTATACAGTACACTTAAAAATGGTTAAGATGGTAAATTTATGTTATGTGTATTTTACGACAATTAAAAAAAACAGGGGACTTCCCTGGCAGTCCAGTGGTTAAGAATCCACCTTCCAATGCAGGGGACGCGGGTTCCATCCCTGGTCAGGGAACTAAGATCCCACGTGCCGCGGGGCAACTAAGCGCACGTGCCGCAACTACTGAGCCCACACACCACAACAAAAGAGCCCGTGTGCCGCAACAAAGATCCCGAGTGTCGCAACTAAGACCTGATGCAGCCAAATAAATAAAAATAAATATTAAAAAAAAAATTTAAAAAAAAACCAAAAACAGTTTTTGGTTTCACTTGGCACCTCCAGCACCTTCATCTTTCTGTGCCTGGTGTGTTTTGGCATTTCCATATTCTGCAGGGTTATTCCCATCCTTGCCAACATCGACTTTTCCCCCTTTCTCTCTCTCTTTTTTTAAAAAGTATTTATTTATTTATTTATGTATTTATTTATTTGGGTGCGCCGGGTCTTAGTTGCGGCACGCAGGATCTTCATTGCCACGTGTGGGATCTTCATTGCAGCACACGGGATCTTCAGTTGCGGCATGCACGTGGGATCTAATTTCCTGACTAAGGATCGAACCCGGGCCCCCTGCATTGGGAGCGTGGAGTCTTAGCCACTGTGCCACCAGGGAAGTCCCTCCACTTTCCTCTTTGGGTCCCTGCTCTCCCTTCTTTACAAGGGTCTTTTCAGGCTTGGGCTCTGGCTTTGGAGGCACAGGTTTAGCAGCTACTCTTGTATCTATTCATATTACAGGGTTAACCCAGCACCCACAACATACTCCCTTAAGATTAGTAGAATAATTAATAATAGTTCTTAATTTAAAAACATTGGTCGAGGTCCCCAAGAAGCATTAAGGATGCAACAAAATAAAGATTCTTTCCTTACATTGCAGAAATTCCACCCCCCTCCATACGTGCAAAAAAGGAAAAGAAAAGAAAAAAGCCTGAATGTGGAAGCTTTACAAAATTTTTGACTATTTTGAATATTGAATTAGAGTTCTCAGGGAAGTCCAAAAATATACATTTTAGTTTAATTACAGTCATATTTTGCTACATATTTATTTCCCTTTAGGAAGCAATGAAAGAATTTGTATTTTTTAGATTAATTCATTCAATATTTATGAAGTACATGCTATATGTGAGGACATATGCTAGGTGCTCGGAATACAGAGGGGAACAGAAGAGATAGGGGTCCTGCTCTCATGAGTCTTGCAGTCTAGTGGTACTTGGAAATCATCTCCTAGATTTTTAATGGCCCCACTGGAGGGTGCTCTAGCACCTCCAGAGAGCCCTGGACCCTGCTTTGGAAGCCACTACACTTTGTACTCCCCTCCACTGCCTCCTATAGGGCCACCCAGCAAATGCTTGTGGAACATGTTCAAATGGCATATCACACCATGACCATTCCAGTATTTATAGAGGAGTCATGCATTCAATAAATAGGCTTGGATATTTCCTAATGAGAAGGGTATGGCGGGGAGGGGGAGATATTATCAAACAGCATTGCAGATCACCAGGATTCCTTGAATACTTCTGTACCCATTACGGAAATAAGATAATAGTTCTTTCCAGTTTTAAAAACTGTTGGTGCCTCTTGAGGGCCTCCTAAAGTCCAGGGTCTCCTTAGCAAGGCCTTTCATTATCTGATCCTTGCCTACCTTTCTTGCCTGGCCCCCTTCTATTCTCCAACTTGTAATCAGCATCCCAGCTACCTACAACACATTAGATTTCAGGAACATGTCTCATGGAGTGGATTAAGAATATGTGTTCAACAATACATCTGTATTATCTTTACACCAGTTTAAAAGAATTAGGTAGCATCTATAAATAATAACATGAAATTTCAAAATGTATATAACTATGATCCCATACATGCTTAAAAAATACTAAATTGTATATTTATATTCAGATATATGTGTGTAAAAGCATAGAGAAAAATCAAGAAAGATTCATACCGAACTGATAGTGGTTAATCTCTAAGAAGGGAGTAGGATTGACAGCAAGCAAGGAGGACTTTATCTGTAATTTTTGAATTTTTAACATTAAAATTTGTGTATCTTCTTTGGAGAAATGTCTATTTAAGTCTTCCACCCATTTTTTGATTGGGTTATTTGTTTTTTTTTATTTTGAGCTGCTTGCATATTTTGGAGATTAATCCTTTGTCAGTTGGCTTCGCTTGCAAATATTTTCTCCTCCTACGCTGTTGGTGGGAATGTAAATTGATACAGCCACTGTGGAAAACAGTATAGAGGTTCCTTAAAAAACTAAAAATAGAACTACCATATGACCCAGCAATCCCACTAGTGGGCATATACCCAGAGAAAACCATAATTCAAAAAGACACATGCACCCCAATGTTCATAGCAGCATTATTTACAATAACCAGGACATGGAAGCAACCTAAATGTCCACCAACAGAGGAATCAATAAAGATGTGGTATAAAAAGGAACGAAATTGGGTCATTTGTAGACACGTGGATGGACCTAGAGAGTGTCATACAGAGTGAAGTAAGTCAGAAAGAGAAAAACAAATATCGTATATTAACGCATATATGTGGAATCTAGAAAAATGGCATAGATGATCTTATTTGCAAAGCAGAAATAGAGACAGAGATGTAGAGAACAAATGTATGGATACCAAGGGGGAAGAGGGAATGGAAGGAATTGGGAGATTAGGACTGACACATATACACTATTGATACTATGTATAAAATAGATAACTAATGAGACCATACTGTATAGAACAGGGAACTCTACTTAATGCACTGTGGTGACCTAAATGGGAAGGAAATCCAAAAAAGAGGGGATATATATATATGTATAGCTGATTCATTTTGCTGTATGGTAGAAGCTAACAACATTGTAAAGCAATTATACTCCAAAAAAATTAATTTTAAAAATTTTGTGTAATTTTAAAAATAAATAAAATACATTAAATCAACAATACATTAAAAGGATCATACACCACGATCAAGTGGGATTTATCCCTGGGATGCAAGATGGTTCAACATCCACAAATCAGTCAGTGTGATGCACCACATTAACAAATTACAGAATGAAAATCATATGATCGTCTCAATAGATGCAGAAAAAACTTTTGACAAAATTCAACATCCATTTACGATAAAAATTCTCAACAAAGTCGGTATACAGTGAACATAATAAAGGCCATATATGATAATAAAGGCCATATATGATAAACCTATGGCCAATATCTGTAGGTTTATCTGAACATAACAAAGGCCATATATGGTAAACCTACAGCCAACATTAAACTCAACGGTGAAAAGCTGAAAGCATTTCCTCTAAGATGAGGAACAGGACAAGGATACCCACAAGATGAAGTACATAGAGCCTATAGCATAGGGCCTGACGCTTAGGAAGTGTTCACAAATGGGAGCTATTATCATTTGCTGCTGTTGCTGTGATAGATGTTTGCTGGATTATCTCATGCTGATCATAACTACAACCCCATGAGAAAATTTTCCTGATCTCTGAAATTTATGACTAGAGCAGTGGTTTCAAACATAAGGGTATGTTAGAATCACCTGGGGAACTGGTTAAAAATTAGATTCCAGGGCTCAGTCCCTCCCAGTCCTTATTCTGTATGTCTAAAGTATATATATAATATATATATACATATAAGTATATATAATACATATACACATGTGTATATCCATATATAAGTATATATATTATATATATCATATATATGTTACATATAATATGTCGTATATATGTAACATATGATATATATAATATATATATAACAAATATACACATATGTATACATATATATAGAAAGAGAGAGAGAGAGAAAGGGAAGCCCCCTGCCACTAGCTGTGCTGAGCACTGTCCGCTGGTGTCCTTCTCCTACTTCATTTGATTTTCTTTAAAAAAATTTACAATTTTATACATGCTTTTAGAAAAACAATTCAATGAGCATAGAAGCTTACGGGCTTTCCTGGTGGCACAGTGGTTAAGAATCCGCCTGCCAATGCAGGGGACATGTGTTCGAGCCCTGGTCCGGGAAGATCCCACATGCCGCAGAGCAACTAAGCCCGTGCACCACAACTACTGAGCCTGCGCTCTAGAGCCCGCGAGCCACAACCACTGAGCCCATGTGCCACAACTACTGAAGCCCGCGCGCCTAGAGCGCATGCTCCACAACAAGAGAAGCCACCGCAATGAGAAGCCTGGGCACTGCAGCGAAGAGTAGCCCCCGCTCGCCTCAACTAGAGAAAGCCCGCACACAGCAACGAAGACCCAACACAGCCAAAAAGAAAAACAAATAAATAAATTAAAAAAAAAAAAAAGCATAGGAGCTTACAAAGTGGAAGGAAACTCCATGGGCCTGACTTCTTCCGCACGTAACTCATTCCCACTCCCTGAGATAACCATTGTTGGCTGTGGTTTATTTTTGTTTGTTTGTCCCCAGAAATTGTCTATACCCATACAAGCATATCCATTAATGTGTCTCTTTCCCCACAGTGCTCCCTTTGTAAAAACACAAATAGGATCATAGGATAGAGCAGGGATTGGCAAATGGTTTTGGTAAAGGGTCAAATAGTAAATATTTTTGACTTTGCAGGTCATGTGGTCTCTATCCCAACTACTAAATTCTCTCTTCATTGTAGCTGGAAGGCAGTCACAGCAATTCATAAATGAAAGGGTGTGACTGTGTTCCAATAAAGTGTTTTTACCAAACCTCTGGCAGGCTGGATTTGGCCCACAGGCCATAGCTGGCAGCTATAGAGTACTACAACTTTTTCTCTTTTCACTTAGGTATTTTGAACATCTTTTCCATATCAGCCCATGCAGTGACTTCATTGACTGCTACATGTACGAATATTTAGCCATTCCTCAACTGGACTGCTAGATATTTTTCCAGGTTTTGCTATACTTAACAAAGCTGCCATAGGCTGTGTGCCTGGTTGACTATTCTTAGTCAACTAGAATGAATTCTTAGAGCAGAATTGCTGACTCAAAGTATAAAGACAAATTTAAAATTTTGATAGAGATTGCCAAATTGCTCTCAGGCTTTTTTAAAAATTCAGATTGCCACATACCCTTGTGGTGTTCATTGCTTAATCTTATTTCTGGCGAATATTTTCTGTTAATTTAAAGGTTTTGTAATAACTAAGGGAAAGATCCCAAAGAGAGACAGAGGGAGCAATAAACTCTGTGGCAATCGACTCGAGTTAATAACTCTTCAATAAATACTTGCCATCATGAAGCAATTCGCACAGCATTCTTGTCAGTGTAAAGGCAAATTCCCTTTGGCCTAGACTCCCAGAAAGCAGTAAGGGCAGCTGTTCTAAATGTAAAGAACATTCTGTGCAAAAGCACAATATAAGCTCTTGTGTAGCAAATATGCTGATTAGATTGGACATAATTGCCATTACAGCTGCAGCACCTGCAGGCCTGGGCTCAGGGATGGTGAAAATGAATTTTGAATTTCTAATTGGCATTCTCATTCAGACCCTTTATACAACTGGGCCAACGCTTCAGATTCCCTTACCTGAAAATCTGCATTGATCACGCAGTGTTGCTGAGATTACATTTAAAAAATTTTTTTAATTTAATTTTTATTTTATATTGGAGTGTAGTTGATTTACAATGTTGTGTTAGTTTCAGGTGTACAGCAAAGTGATTCAGTTATACATATACATATATCCATTCTTTTTCAGATTATTTTCCCATATAGGTTATTACAGAATACTGAGTAGAGTTTCCTGTGCTGTACAGTAGGTTGTTGTTGATTATCTGTTTTATATATAATAGTGTGTATATGTTAATCCCAAACCCCTAATTTATCCCTCCCCTCCACCTTTCCCCTTTGGTAACCATAAGTTTGTTTTCCAAGTCTGTGAGTCTGTTTCTGTTTTGTAAATAAGTTCATTTGTATCATTTTTTTAGATTCCACATATAAGTGATAACATATGATGTTTGTCTTTCTCTGTCTGACTTACTTCACTTAGTATGATAATCTCTAGGTCCATCCATGTTGCTGCAAATGGCATTATTTCATTGTTTTTTTTTATGGCTGAGTATATTCCATTGTATAAATGTACCACATATTCTTTATCCATTCCTCTGTCAATGGACATTTAGGTTGCTTCCATATCTTGGCTATTGTAAATAGTGCTGCAGTGAACACTGGGGTGCATGTATCTTTTTTTTTATAGGAAGAACCATTGTGTCGTATACCTTATTTTTTTAATTTATTTTATTTTTCAATTTATTTTATTTTTTAAAATCTTTGGCTGCGTTGGGTCTTCATTGCTGCGCACGGGCTTCCTCTAGCTGTGGCGAGCGGGGGCTACTCTTTGTTGCAGTGAGTGGGCTTCTTGTTGTGGAGCACAGGCTCTAGGCGCGTGGGCTTCAGTAGCTGCAGCACATGCGCTCAGTAGTTGTGGCTTGCAGGCTCTAGAGCGCAGGCTCAGTAGTTGTGGTGCACGGGCTCAGTTGCTCCGTGGCATGTGGGATCTTCCTGGACCAAGGCTCGAACCCGTGTCCCCTGCATTTGCAGGCGGGTCCTTAACCACTTCACTACCAGGGAAGCCCTGACTGATGTTCGTATTTTTTTCTTTTTGGCCGTGCCACACAACCTGTGGTTCCCGGACTAGGGATTGAATCCGGGCCCACGGCAGTGAAAGCACAGTCCTAACCACTGGACCCCAGGGAATTCTTTCCCCTGATGTCCTTATAAGGGGAAATTTGGAAACAAGCACACAGGGAGAACACCCTGTGTACATTAGGGTTATGCTGCCACAAGCCAGGAACTATCAAAAGCAGGGAGAGGCCTGGAACAGATCCTTCCCAATAGCCTTCAGAGGGAGCACGGGCCTGCTGATACCTGGATCTCGGACTTCTAGCTTCCAGAACAGTGAGGCAATACATTTCTCTTGTTTAGCCCATCCAGTTTGTGGTACTTGGTTATGGTAGCCTAGCAAGTGAATACAAGAGTATTTCACATTCCTTACCTGAACAGAGGAGCGGAAGCTTTCTACAGAGGATCTCACACAGGAGAACTATTGCTGACATTTCTTCTGACTAGTGTTCTATCCCCTTTCCTTTCCATAAATTTGGGCGGATGATTCCTACTTATTGGACCGATACTTGTGAAGTCCCCCACTTTGTACAGTCTTTCATTAGAAAACATATTTCTTATCCTAACAAATCACTTCAGAAATCACATATTACAATGACTGAGGCAGCATTTAAAAACAGATCTTATAAAAGGAATAAGAGAAATATTACTACAATCTGAATGCTGATGTTTCTGGTCCTGGACCAGACAAGAAGGCATAGACCTGTTTTTCTCTACTTCTCCTGCTAAGCACAGCTATAAACCCTGGAGATGACAAGACACAGCCAAGAACTCTGAAAGGTGCTAAAAAGGCGAGCTGGTTTGGGCCCCCAGGACCAGAGAACAGCAGTGACAGGGCACATGCATCCTACCACCACCAGGAGGAGGAGAAGAGTCCTTCCCAACCCCTAATCTAGCAACAGAAGGCAGTCCAGATAGGCTCATTCCTCTACCTCCCCCATAGGGGATGGGGGTCCCTCTGGTGGGCATGACACTACCTGGCAGGGGGGCTCACTGGGAGCCCAGGCAGAAATAAACAACCAGGGAGGCACTCTCCTTCCCCACAAGGCCTGAGACTCCCCTTTTCCACCAAGAGTTACCTAGGTAGGCGGGTGAGCTGAGCCTGAGGGAGAAATCCAGCTATAATGGGTAGACCAGTTCAGGAAGCTTCTTTATCCCTGTAGCCTAAGACTCTCCTCCTCCACCAAGAGATACTCAGCCCCCTCAGGCGGCACCAGCAGGAACCAACAGAAGCCCCAGTGGCACCAGATAAACCAAGCTGACCAAAATAACACTGCAAAGCTGCTGAAAATTAAACTGCCATTGAAACCACAGTCCACAAAAGCAGGCCAAGACCCATGTGCTAACCCTAAATAGAGTGATGCCTGGTAAAAGATTTAAATGGATCCTAGTGTCTCCTAACATAACAGACAAAATGTCTAGGATATTATTAACAATCACCCATCATACCAACAACCAAGAAAATCACAACTTGATTGAGAAAACACAGTCAGTGGATGCCAACACTGACCTGAGATTATAGAGCTAAATAAGTAGACGGGCTAGGATTAAAAACTCAGGTCTGCACAGCTCCAAAGCCACGAATTTAATCACAAAACTATCTTGGCTGATGGCTCACAATGGGATGATAGGAATTAGGTAAGAGTATAGTATCAAGACTGCTGTAAATATAAGGGATTTCATTTTCAGGTGCCTACAAATAAAGTCAGTTTTAGTCTAATAAATAAAAGTGAATTATAAGATCATTCACAGAAAACAAATACCAAACAGCACCCAAGCCTGCTTGGTAGTGTTAGGCTTCAGATTAAAATAAAAATATCATAAACCAAGTTTCAACAAAATAATTTTATTTCCTAACACATGGCAAACATATACATCCAATACGTATTTATCTTGGACATTTATTCACAGATGACTTCCAAACTACAACTGTCTTGATATTTAAGCAGGAACTAAAAGTTATCTTAGTCGATATGAAAGATGCTTTTAGATGGATAACAGTATGGATATATTGGATTGGTCACAGCAGAATTTGATTGATTAGTTCTATAAATTTAAAGCTTGGAAAAGTTACTACTTTTGCATCTAATGCTTTCAGACGAAAAGGATGCAGCAATATCAGCTTGTATTCCAGAGAAATTTCCTTAGTTTTTCTGGTGATGGAACCACTTATCCACTGTAGTCAGAGAAAAGAAAAAATTAGAATCCCTGTTAGGAATCAAAATTACACCCAACATATAACAATGAATAACATATTTGCTTTAAGGTATCCTCCTATGGATTACATTAAAACAAACCTACATACATACAAAGCTTCACTACACAAAACCAGGTAATTTCCCAGTGTTTTCTTTTGGGCTTCTTTACTCTTGATGCTGATCCTATGGACATGCAATTCTCACCAGAAGAACCTTACAGAGAATTCTAACATCTAAAGGTGGAAAGAACTGTTTCCTGGGTGAAGCAGCCTGGGGCCAGATGGGGACGAAGAGCCCAGCCTGCTCCAACCTCCACAAGGCATCTACCAGGAGCTCTGAGAACAGTGGGTCATGGTCATGCTGTCACAGGGGTGGCACTAAAGGTGGTATGTACAGCCATCTTTCTTCCCACATGTGCTACAGAACTCTAAAGGTGCTTCTTCTCCCCGTCCTTCTCTTTCTCTGTATGTATGTGGTATGTAAGAGGTATCTATAGATATAGATGTAATTTTCCCACACATATGCATAATGTTTAATGTAATTTTACTAGATATAGATCTTACCATCTGTTGGTATTGTGCAGGCAGATTCACATGGTGGTGGTAACTAAAATAAAATGTTAAAATGTATTAGTCTAATCCCAGAAAAAAAATAAGCTAAAAAAGTATACTGATACAAAGATTAAAAGGAATCTAAACAGAAGACAACTATCCCAATTTTTAGGTTCTAAAAATAATTTACAATAGATAGTAACAATGCAAAGCTTGCTCTGCTGCTAAGAAATGCTAACAAATTCAAACCGCTTAGCTTTTAATGACATACAGGAGAATAAATAATAAAAATAAATTTGTTACAGCAGAAACTAACACAACATTGTAAAGCAACTATACTCCAATTAAAAAAAACTGCTTTTGAAATAAAGAATTAAAAAACCAACATATGTATATATAAAGGTTTTATATATACACACATATATATAAAATGTAGGCAGAATGTTCTCATTGAAAAGTTATGATTGTTAACCAATGGCTTTTCCCTTCCAATTTATCTTATTCATCTCAACTTTGTCAAAATTCATATATAAATAAAAATAAATCTAAATGTATTGGCTTCATCATTAAATTGTCCTTTTCCCTTGTATTACCCTGTTTACAAGGCTGTAAAGTCAGACCTCATTTTCTTTTGTTTTCCTTATTTAATATTGTAAATGAGAATAATTTTAGACAATCTTCAGTCTTTAGGTTAATACAAATCAGATCATTAAAAATAATACAAAAACAAAATTATTTCTTTGATGGACAGTTTACTTCCTCACATGAAATTCTCCTCTAGGACTATAAACCACTCCTGCAATGGCACCTGAAATTTGGTAACTTTCTCATTCCTTGCTATGACCAAGTCAAATAAGTTCCCATTGGTACTTCTGTGAAAAATGGCTTATGATAAGTACCCAGGCACTTGGGTTACTTAGAACATTCTGGAGTCATTTTGATTTTTACAAATTGTCCTCCTTTGTTATCTGCCCAGTATAGTGTTGGCTAGGACCCTCCTCAGGTTTCCCCTCAGTCAAATGTCTACTTGTATTTATGGTTTGTAATTTCAAGATCTCACATTGTAATATGTGTATAGGACATCCTCAAATATTTATTGAAGGTACTTTCCCTCCCCATTCAACACCATATTTTTTGGCCACCAGGCATGTTCTTTTTCAAGGAAACCTTTACTTACAGCATCCACAATGGCTTTGGCAGCATCAGGATCACACTGGAAGGGGCTCTCAAACACTGTGGTATTCATGCTGTTGAACAAAGGAAAGTTGTCATGAGTCACAGTAACAAAAACTTCTCTCTTATTAAAACTCTCTCTTGTTAAAAATAACAAGTTGAAGGTGGTAGGCCAGATGAGATTCAAGTCTGGCTTAGTTGAAAGCTTTCTCACCTATATTAAATATTCTAATTATTTAATATACAGCTATTCTTGTGGTCAATTTTACTCAAATCCCTTAACAAGTTCAGATTTTAAAGTATGTGATTGAATGCAGTGTAATTCTCAATGAAAGAGCTAAGATGCAAATGAAAATGACAAACATATCTTTCCTAATTAGATAAAATGAAAAAAACAAAAAACAAAAAATCCAGTTTCTGTTAGTGTTGACATCTGAGATAGACACTCCTGGCAGGAGTAACACCTGGTTCAATATTCCTGA
This sequence comes from Eschrichtius robustus, assembly GCF_028021215.1. Lineage (NCBI taxonomy): Eukaryota > Metazoa > Chordata > Mammalia > Artiodactyla > Eschrichtiidae > Eschrichtius > Eschrichtius robustus. The sequence goes on from NC_090830.1 coordinate 75,371,983, forward strand.
AAAATAATCTGGTAAAATGTGTCCACAACAAAATAATAAAAGAAAAAGTAAGAGAAAAATATAAAAAAACAAACAAAAAAATGTGTCTAAAACCTTTTAAAAAGCACATACTCTTTGACAGATAAATTCCACATCTCGGAACTCAGAGATTTAAACTATGATGTACAAAGATGTTCAACATACACGATTTCACTATTGGTAAGAGTGGAAACTTGGAAGTAACCAAAATGTCCAACAACAGGGATGACTAAAAATGATTTATCCATGAGATGGAATATTACACAGATGGAATGTTATATAGTATAAAAGTATTATATTCTTAATGACATGAGAAATGCTTATAGTGTTAACTTTTTTAAACCATAAAACAAATTGTATATACAATATGATCCTAATTATTTTTGAAAATATTATACTTGTACACAAAGGACTGTAAAAAGAAAAAACTAAACGTTAATAAGAGTATCTATTACTCTTATTAACTGTGATTAATAAGAAAAACTGTGATTAAAATGATTTTTTAAAAACTTTTTTTGGTTAACTATAGTTCAAAATTTCCTATGTATTAAATTATTGTGTATTATTATAACATGGGTATGATCAGAAATATTCTATTAAAATGAAAAAGAAATATCTTCAGTTACCTGCCACTTAACATGCATTAAGCCCATTTCCATAGAAATAATAGGACACCACAAAATAGAGACGTTATTAAAAGCAAAGTCTCATGATTGTACATTTTCACACAAATGTGTAAGTGTGCTCAGTTTTTCTTATGTTTGTGGAGAGACAATGTTTGCATTTTACAGGACATTATCCTGACTTACAGAACAGAAGATTCCTGAGAATTATTTTTACATTAGGATTTTCTCATAATCAGAAAAAAATCTTACTACCCAGATAAAATGACATTTATAAAAAAAAGTAATACACATATGTAGTTAGAAAATTCAGAAAGTCACAAATTGAAAGCCTCTCTCCCTCCCATCTCCAAATGGTTGTCTCCAAAGGCAATCATTATCTATAGTTCGTTTCCCTCCAGAAAAAAAAATTTAAATATAAACAGATGCTGGGGTGTGTGTGTGTATCTCACCTTGCATAAATGGGATCATACTAGATATACTACTATGGACTTTGCTTTTCTCACTTAATATATTTTGGTCGTCTTTCCTTATCAACATATAGAGAACTTTTTTTTTACTGTGACATATACTGTTCTATTATATGGATGTGCTTAACCATTTACATTTTGGTTGTTTCTAACTTTTTGCTATTATAAATGACACTGCAATGAACATCCTTATACATAAATCTTTTGGGACTATATCTATAGGATACATTCCTAGTAGTGGTTCTACAAAGAAATAACATGCATTTAAAATTTTGGGCTGAATATTGTCAAATTGCCCTTCACAAAGGTTGTACCCATTTAAACTCTCACCAACCATGTACATAGATAGATAGATAGATAGATAGATAGATAGATAGATAGATAGATAGATATAGATATTCTTGCCATCCCGGCTATCATTTAATTTTTAAAAATTTTGCAAATCTACTGGGGGATAACACTATCTTTCTGAGCTGCATTTTATTTTATTTATTTATTTATTTATTTATTTTTTAAAATTTTATAGCTACTTTTATTTTTATTCATTTATTTATTTTTGGCTGTGCTGGGTCTTCGGTTCGTGCGAGGGCTTTCTCTAGTTGCGGCAAGTGGGGGCCACTCTTCATCGCGGTGCGGGGACCGCTCTTCATCGCGGTGCGCGGGCCTTTCACTATCGCGGCCCCTCCCGTTGCGGGGCACAGGCTCCAGTCGCGCAGGCTCAGTAGTTGTGGCTCACGGGCCCAGCCGCTCCGTGGCATGTGGGATCTTCCCAGACCAGGGCTCGAACCCGTGTCCCCTGCATTAGCAGGCAGATTTTCAACCACTGCGCCACCAGGGAAGCCCCTGAGCTGCATTTTAAATTATAAAATGAGGACTTCCCTGGTGGCACAGTGGTTAAGAATCCGCCTGCCAATGCAGCGGACAGAGGTTCAATCTCTGGTCTGGGAAGATCCCACATGCCGCGGAGCAACTAAGCCCATGCGCCACAACTACTGAGCCTGCACTCTAGAGCCCACGTGCTGCACCTACTGAGCCCGCGTGCTGCAACTACTGAAGCCCGCATGCCTAGAGCCCATGCTCTGCAACAAGAGAAGCCACCGCAATGAGAAGCCTGTGCACCGCAACGAACAGTAGCCCCCGCTCACCACAACTAGAGAAAGCCCGCGCGCAGCAATGAAGACCCAACACAGCCAAAAAAAAAAAAAAAAAAAAGAATAAACTAATGCCACTACTAATGAAATAAATCTTGAAAGAATTTATTTTAAAAAAATTACATTAAAAAAATAACACCACAAGTAAATCTTTCTTTTATGGATTTTGAGTTTGTCTTCTGTTTGGAAAGTTCTTCCCTACTACAAGCTAATGAATAAATTCACCTATACTTTTTCTAGAATTTTCTCACATTACAATTTATCTGTCTGGAATTAAATGCTGATGTAAGACTAGGGTTACAAACCCTAGTTTGCAGCCAGCACCCAGTTAACATGTGGATATAAAGTAGTTGGAGGTAAGAACACTGGTGCTGGGTTGCTTGCACAGGGCCCTCGTGGAGCACCGGCCCGGTTACAGCACCTTTCCAAAATGAAACGGCCACAGCCATGAGGGTGGTTGCCAGTGTGTATATCTGGCATAAGGCATGTAAGGAGCAAGAGAGAGATCTAGTCTTATTTTCTTCCTAAACAGGCAGTTGGTCCAAACACTCAATTAAAATACCTTCTTTATTATAAATTGAATTCCCATACATCTTTAGCTCTACTTTAGGTCTATCAAACTCTAACAGAACTGAATAATTTGACTTTCTTCAGTACCAAATTCTTAGTAAAACAATACTACTAAACAGTACCAAAATAATTAACACTCTTCCTCACCACAACAACTACCCTTACTTTTTTCAGAATTTCCCTCGTTATTCTGAGATGCAGATTTTTTCTAGATGAAACTGAATGTTATTCATGAATATATATTATACCTTTCTATTTAACATCTTTTATATTTCTCAATAGAGTCTTAAACTTTTCTTCTTCTGGGACCTTCAGGTTTCTTATTTATACTGTGTTTTTTGTTTTTGTTTTTTAAATTAATTAATTAATTAATTTTTGGCTGTGTTGGGTCTTCGTTTCTGTGCGAGGGCTTTCTCTAGTTGTGGCAAGCGGGGGCCACTCTTCATCGCGGTGCGCGGGCCTCTCACTATCGCGGCCTCTCTTGTTGCGGAGCACAGGTTCCAGACGCGCAGGCTCAGTAGTTGTGGCTCACGGGCCTAGTTGCTCCGAGGCATGTAGGATCTTCCCAGACCAGGGCTCGAACCCGTGTCCCCTGCATTAGCAGGCAGATTCTCAACCACTGCGCCACCAGGGAAGCCCCTGTGTTTTGTTTTTAAATACTATTCTACATGAGATCTTTTCCTCCATTATAGTTTCTGTTACACTTCATATAGAAAGCTAGCAATGTACATATATACTCATTTTGTAATCATTCACCTTGCTGAATTCTTTTTTCTAGGGTTTTCTGGGTACACAATCATATCATCTGCAACAATTTGCTCCCCCTTTTCTAATATTCCTGCATCTTCTTTCTCTTATTTACTTCATCAACTAGTATTTCCAGAACAACACTAGTTAAGTGGTAATGGTGGGCATTCTCTTATAATCTTTAAAAGAGGAAGTACTGTACTAAAAATGATCTGGGGCCAGACAGACTTGGATGCGAGTCCTGACTCCAAAACGCTTACTGTGGTATGACTTTGGTGAAGTTTAATCTCCCTGCATCTGTGTTGCAGGCTTGGCAAATATTAACTGCTCAATCATATTAGCTATTATTAGTAGTAGTAGTTAATTCAGTGTGCATAGTAGATCCTGGTTTAGTTGTAATGAACCTTACGTATTCACATCAGAGAATACCAACCCTTGAACTCAACCTGATTATACCCATCCCATTCTGAGCACCCTGATGCTAGGCAGGTTTTCCCAGTTAGCCTTACAAAGCTCTGATCTCACTGTGCCCTTTATAGTTTTAGTTTGTACTTATTCAGAGAGTATCTTGTGGCATTTTTCAGTTGTTTATATAGTTACCTTCTGTAAAGAAAAAAAATGTTGCCTACCATTCCAGTTCTACAAGGATCAAGCCATTAGCCACTACAGTCACCCACGGACAGTGAGCCCTGAGGGGAATTCAGGATGGAGAAAACCAGGAAACATTTGGGTATATTGGCCCCTAGATAGTTAACATGCATTTCTAAGAAAAAATTTCACATGACCCCAGATTCTTGCCTCTTCCCATACATAGAAAAACACTAAAATCATTAACTTGAAAGGTCTCTTCTTTATGAATAGCAGTAATCTTTTTATGCTTGACTACATGTTTTCCCAGCAAAAAAGTTCATGTATATCTTGGCTCCTCCCTTATCTCTCCGGAGCAGTTCCTCAGAGCTATCTGAGAGGCTGTCTTCCAGGCTATAGTCCTTGAATAATACTTAACTCACAACCTTCCCGTTGTGTGGTTTTTCTTTCAGTCTACACTTCCTACTGACTTAAGCACTGACAAAACCAGTCTCTTTCCCTAAGTGAATGGAACGGTGGAGTATGTTAAGGTAATTAAAACCTCTGGAGTAAGCTAGTCTGCTTTGTGTGTTAAACATGCAGAAAAGAGTTAATGCTTACCAACTGATTCCTTTTCCATCAGTTTTCTTAGTCACTAATGCTCTCCAATAGTCATGAGTGCTTTTAATAATATCAATTGCAAAGTCCTATAATTTGAAGAGATATACGTTAGAATAATAGAAACGTGTTCTTTTCTTATTCTCAATATTTTCCCAAGCCTGATAACTTTGTCTCTTTTGAATCACTTCTTTGTATCAAAAATGGAAGAAAACATTTAAATGAATAAATCAACATCAAGCCTGTGGTGTGTCTTTAGACATCTGTTTTACGATCATATTGTCTTTAGATGGTAACAATATGGTTAAATTATAAGTCTCAATACAAATAGGCCTAAAGCTACAGTTCTGAGTGACACATTACCTTATCTTTAAATTCTGCGTTGAAAGCAAACTGGTTCTCAGGTTTTCCATCAGGAACCTTGTACCTTCTAAACCAGTCCACAGTAGCTTCCAGGTAGCCAGGTTTCAGCCGCTTGACATCATTAATATCTAAGAAGAGAATAAGATTCTCTTCTCAGATTGCAAGATGTGTATGTAATTATTTATGCATTCAATAAAAATATCAAGTGCTTACTTTGAAAGAGCTACGGGATGGATTATCAAAAACTTTCAAGACAATGTGAGAGCTAACACCTTGTTGAGAAGAGAACACATACACACATTAAAAGGAAATCATCAGGGCTTCCGTGGTGGCGCAGTGGTTAAGAATCCGCCTGCCAATGCAGGGGACACAGGTTTGAGCCCTGATCTGGGAAGATCCCACATGTCGCAGAGCAACTAAGCCCATGCACCACAACTACTGAGCCTGCACCCTAGAGCCCTTGAGCCACAACTACTGAGCCCTTGCACCACAACTACTGAAGCCTGCACGCCTAGAGCCCATGCTCCGCAACAAGAGTAGCCACCACAGTAAGAAGCCTGGGCACTGCAGCGAAGAGTAGCCCCCACTCGCCTCAACTAGAGAAAGCCCGTGAAGCAACTAAGACCCAACGCAGCCAAAAATAAATAAATAAATAAATAAATAAATAAAAGGAAATCATCTAGTGTCTTAAAATAGCTCTGACATTAAGTATACTAAGAGAACAATCAGTACCATAGTGACTCCTATTAGATAAGAGAAGGGAGAAATAACTGGCAGCTACATAATGAGAATAGTTTGGCAGGTGTACATAATTTCTAAGAGATGGACAGAAGATACCAAAAGACAGGTTGAGGCTGTATTCGAGGATCACACCCAAATTACATACAAAAAGACAAGAAAAATGCATTACACATATTCATTGATAGGTTACATATTAAATGTGAATAGGCTTTTCTCACTCTACAGTATAGGCATTCAGTATCACAATACTTTAGTTCTGGCCAACAAAAAAATGTGTCCTGTGTAAAAAAACTTTTAAAAGTTTCTGTACAGCCATTAACAGTGCCTAGACTCAATGTCATCAAACTCAAGTTTAAATGACTGAACTGCTTCTCCATGCAAACAAATATTAGATACGTGTGCCAAAAAAAAAAAAAAATCCATCAGGAAAACTGTAATTGGAAGGAGGGATACATTCAACAACAGCTTATTTATATTTCTATAAAATAACTTTGCTTAAGCCCAGTTTATAATCTACATAGTTAAATAATACCATGTATTTTATTATCAGGGTACCACTAAAAGTATGGAAAGGTTACAAAGTGAACTGGGAAATGTTTAAACACTGATAAATTTCAAGGAACTTAGAATTCATATAAAACGTATCACCTGATACAGAAATAGTTTGAAAATCCAGAAATCCAAAATACAAGTGTAGGGTATCTTCCAACAAATTTTCCATCCAGTTCTATTCCTTAGGAATACCAACTGGTGTCCGACAATTCAATTCAATAATGACACTATCTAACTGGAGTTAGCATCAGGTCCCACAGTCAGAACGTTCAGTTCCACAAGACTGATCCCACTTCAGACGCTGGTCGCAAGTCCCTGGCCACCCACACTTCTGACCAACAGCTATAAATCAGAGTTTCCTACAACTCTCTCCTCAGGTTTGATAATTTGCTAGAAAGACTCACAAAACTCAAGAAAACACTGTACTATGTTTACTGGTTTAGTATAAAGGATACAACTCAGGAACAGTCCAATGGAGGAGATGCGTAGGGCACGGTATGCGGGGTGCATAGTTTCCATGCCCTCTGGTGGGGAAGCGTGCCACCCTCCCAGCAATTCAATATGTTCACCAACTTACAAGTGCTCTACATCTCGTGACTCCAGACTTTTTATGGAGCCTCCCCTCCCGATCCCAGAGGTCAGTGGTTGGGGCTGGAGGTTCCCACCCTCTAATCATTCAGTTTTTCTATTGACTGAACTGGTCTGAGGCTAGCTAGGGGCCCCACCGTAAGTCACCTTATTAGCATAAACTCAGGGGTGATGAAAGGGGCTCATTATGAATAAAAAAGACACTCGGCACTCAGGAAAGTCCAAGTGTTTTAGGAGTTCCTTGCCAGGAACTGGAGAAAAAGATCAAACATATTTTTGTATTATATTGCAGCAAGGAAAAATATAAGAGTTGATTAACTCACTGACTGTGAACCAGGTACTGAAAGGTATGCTGGGTCCTGACTAGGGAACCGTGAACACCAGACCCAGAGGAAAAAAGTAGGAAAAAAGAACTCAGTCAATTTTTGTTCCTCCAGTTGTACATTATACACATATAGACAAAGCCAGTGGTCTGCAGAGCTCCCTGAACTGCCTCCTGATGCCACATCAAGATCCTACCAAAGACAAGGACTTCCCTGGCAGTCCAGTGGTTAGGACTCTGCTTTCATTGCCAAGGGCCCGGGTTCACTCCCTGGTCAGGGAACTAAGATCCCACAAACCACATGGCAAAAAAACCCACAAAAAACAACCCCAGGATTAAAATATAAAAATAGCCCCCCCAAAAGTCATTGAATTTCAGAATAAAATAAATTAAAAAAAAAAAAAAAGATCCTACCAAAGACAGCACCAATTCTATGCTGTTCCCTGGGTTCAGCCTCTAACCAGCCTGCAACCATGAGCATAAAATGCTCAATTTCCTGATGCCCACAACTGAGGCAGAAGGGTTACTGGCCGTCGTGGGCCCACAATAACAAAGGGGATCAACATGGCCAACTTGGTTGCTTTACTGGGTAGGCCATCCTCTTCCATGGCTCTGTGTGTATCCCTCCCAAAGCTGTGGCTTGTCAAGAGTTCTACTCTTAGTTAGTTCTACCTAATACTCTTCCAGTTATAACTGATGATGGACATTGCCTTAGGTTGACATTTAAGGAAAGCTGCATACTGCTTGCATCATGGGGCCAGCCCCCCAGAGAAAATTTTAGGGTCCTAATAACCTCTACTGCAGGGAAATGACACCCAGAAAATTGTGCAGATGTAATGATGGCGTGGCTTCATTAACTGTGGCCAAAGCACGCTATTTAGCATGTGCACTCTTGTGTAAATAGCACATGTGAAAATGGACACACATTCCTACATTTAGAATCAGAGGTAAATGTAGGAATGCATTCTCATTGTACAAAATTTAGTTAGTACAGAAGTATCTGAAACAAAAAGTCAGACTCTTTTCATCTTTCTTCCCATTGTACTATTAAAGGTTGGTGTTGAGTCATTTTTAAATGAGTTTACATATAAATTTGCATATATTTAAATATATATGAGATTGTACTCTGTAAAACAGCAGAAAGAAATAATGTAAGAGCTATATTTATAAAATTCTTAGAAGGAAACGTAACTAAATCTTTGTGACCTTGGATTAGGCAATGGTTTATTAGATAATGATACCAAAAGCACAAGCAATAAAAAAATAGACTACATCAAAACGAAAAACTTGAGTGCTTCAAAGGATACCATTAAGAAAATGAAAGGACAAATCCACAAAATGGAAGAAACTACAGACAAATCATATATCTGATAAAGGTTTAGTATCCAAAACATATAAGTACTCTTATAACTCAAAAATAAAAAGACACACCCCACTAGAAGGGTTATAATTTAAAAAGATAAATAACAACTAGTGCTGGCAAAGAAGTAGAAAAACTGGAACCTTATGCACTGCTGGCAGGACTGTAAGATGGTGCAGCCGCTTTGGAAAAAAGTTTGGCAGTTCCTCAAGAGGCTAAACATAAGAGTTACCATATGACTCAGGAACTCCACTCCTAGGTATATACACCCAAGAGGATTAAAAACACACGTCCACACAAAAGCTTGTACAGGAATGTTCATAGCAGCTGCATTATTCCTAATAGCCAAAAACAACCCAAATGTCCATCAACAGATGAATGGATAAACAAAATGTGATATATAGCTATATAATAGAATATAACTCAGCCATTAAAAAAATGAGTACTGATACATGCTACAACATGGATGAACCTAGAAAACCTTATGCTAAGTAAAAGAAACCTGACACAAAAAGACCACATATTTTACAATTCCATGTATATGAAATATCCAGAATAGGCAAATTCATAGACACAGAAAGCAGATTACTGGTTGTCGGGTCCTGGGAGGAGGAGGGAACAGGGAGTGACTACTTAAAGGTACAGAGTTTCTCTTTGGGGTGATGTAAATGTTCTAGAATGAGATAAGTGGTGAGTTGCACAACACTGTGAATGCACTAAATGCCACTGAATTGTACACTTTAAAATAGTTCAAATGGTGAATTTTATGTTATGTTAATTTTACCACCAAAAGAAAAAAAGGGAATGAAGTACTGATACGCGTTACAATGTGGATGAACCTTGAAACCAGTATTCTAACTGAAAGAAGCTGGATATCATGCAACCCCATTTATGTGAAATTTTCAGAATAGGCAAATCCATAAAGACAGACAACAGACTGGTAGTTGTCAGGGACTGAGTGATGTGGGGATAGGGGGTGACTGCTAATGGATATGGGGCTTCCTGTCAGAGTGGTGAAAATGTTCTGGAATTAGACAGTGTCTGATGGTTAACAGACTAGTATATGTATCAAAAACCATAGAACTGTACACTTTAAAATGGTGAATTTTATGGCATGTGGATTATATCTCAGTTTTCAAATTTTTAAAAATAAATAAATAGAGCAACTAAGTGTTAGCATGTGGGGAAGGAAAGAAGAAAACAAGAAATACAAACTACCAGATTTTTAATACAATCTACCAGATTTTTTCTTTCCTGGAATGAAGGAGAAAGTTTACTTAGTTAACCACAGAAGTTCAGTAGTAGAAATAACAATGCTTTGTCAAATGTTTTGCTCCTCCATTCTTTCACAGTTTGAAGGCATGGGCTTACAACTCTGTCATTACAGGTTAAGTTTGGTGCTGGGTAAGATTTAGGTATAAAGACTTCAGACCCTACAAATATTTCTTACCATTATAATTGGCTGCATCAGGATCATCCACATTAATGGCAATGACTTTCCAGTCGGTTTCCCCTTCATCAATCATAGCCAGTATGCCCAGAACTTTCACCCTGATTATTTCCCCTCTTGCACATACCTGAAAGTCAAAAAACCACAGCCAGGTCAATACTACAGAATGAAACTTTGGAAGAAAAGTTTTACTTGGTGGATAATAGGAAATGAGGAAGATGCCAAATTTCTGCAAACTTAAGATTGTTCTTTAAGCAATTTTTAAAAAGCTAGGAGGGACCTTCAAGATGGCGGAGGAGGAAGATGTGGAGATCCACCTTCCTCCCCACAAATACATCAAAACTACATCTACATGTGGAACAACTCCTACAGAACACCTACTGAATGCTGGCAGAAGACCTCAGATTTCCCAAAAGGGTCTTGGTGCTCCAGCCAGGTGTCAGGCCTGAGCCTCTGAGGTGGGAGAGCTGAGTTCAGGACACTGGACCACCAGAGACCTCCTGGCCCCACGTAATATCAATCGGCGAAAGCTCTCCCAGAGATCTCTGTCTCAAAGCTAAGACCCAGCTCCACTCAATGACCAGCAAGCTCCAGTGCTGGACACCCCATGACAAACAACTAGCAAGACAGGAACACAACCCCACCCATTAGCAGAGAGGCTGCCTAAAATCATACTAAGTTCACAGACACCCAAAAACACCACCGGATGCGGACCTGCCCACCAGAAAGACAAGATCCAGCCTCATCCACCAGAACACAGGCACCAGTCCCCTCCACCAGGAAGCCTACACAAGCCACTGAACCAATCTTACCCACTGGGCGCAGACACCAAAAACAACGGGAACTACGAACCTGCAGCCTGTGAAAAGGAGACCCCAAACACCGTAAGTTAAGCAAAATGAGAAGACAGAGAAATACGCAGCAGATGAAGGAGGAAGGTAAAAACCCACCAGACCAAACAAATGAAGAGGAAATAGGCAGTCTACCTGAAAAAGAATTCAGAGTGATGATAGTAAAGATGATCCAAAATCTTGGAAATAGAATGGAGCAAATACAAGAAATGTTTAACAAGGACCTAGAAGAACTAAAGAGCAAACAAACAATGACAAATAACACAATAAATGAAATTAAAAATTCTCTATAAGGAGTCAATAGCAGAATAACAGAGGCAGAAGAACGAATAAGTGACCTGGAAGATAAAATAGTGGAAATAACTACCGCATAGCAGAATAAAGAAAAAAGAATGAAAAGAATTGAGGACAGTTTCAGAGACCTCTGGGACAACATTAAATGCACCAACGTTCGAATTATAGGGGTCCCAGAAGAAGAAGAGAAAAAGAAAGGGACTGAGAAAATATTTGAAGAGATTATAGTTGAAAATTTCCCTAATATGGGAAAGGAGATAATCAAGTCCAGGAAGCACAGAGAGTCCCATATAGGATAAATCCAAGGAGAAACACACCAAGACACATATTAATCAAACTATCAAAAATTAAATACAAAGAAAAAATATTAAAAGCAGCAAGGGAGGGCTTCTCTGGTGGTGTAGTGGTTAAGAATCCGCCTGCCAATGCAGGAGACACGGGTTCGAACCCTGGTCCAGGAAGATCTCACATGCTGCGGAGCAACTAAGCCCGTGCACCACAACTACTGAGCCTGCGCTCTAAAGCCTTCGAGCCACAGCTACTGAAGCCCGTGTGCCTAGAGCCCATGCTCCGCAACAAGAGAAGCCACCACAGTGAGAATCCCGTGCACCGCAACAAAGAGTAGCCCCCACTCACCGCAACTAGAGAAAGCCCACGCACAGCAACGAAGACACAACGCAGCCAAAAATAAATAAATAAATAAATTTATTTATTTTTAAAAAAAGCAGCAAGGGAAAAGCAACAAATAACATGTACAATGCTTGGTGTCAGTCTATTTATCTCTTGTAAAAATAAAATACAGTGTGTGTGTGTGAAAAAAAAAAAAATTAAAAAAAAAATTTTTAATAAAAAAAAAAAGCAACAAATAACATACAAAGAAATCCCCATAAGGTTAACAGCTGATCTTTCAGCAGAAACTCTGCAAGCCAGAAGGGAGTGGCAGGACACATTTAAAGTGATGAAAGGGAAAAACCTACAATCAAGATTACTCTACCCAGCAAGGATCTCATCCAGATTCGACAGAGAAATTAAAACCTTTACAGACAAGCAAAAGCTAAGAGAATTCAGCACCACCAAACCAGCTTTACAACAAATGCTAAAGGAACTTCTCTAGGCAGGAAACACAAGAGAAGGAAAAGACCTACAATAACAGACCCAAAAGAATTAAGAAAATGGAAATAGGAACATACATATGGATAATTACCTTAAATGTAAATGGATTAAATGCTCCAACCAAAAGACATAGACTGGCTGAGTGGATACAAAAACAAGACCCGTATATATGCTGTCTGCAAGAGACCTATTTCAGACCTAGGGTCATATACAGACTGAAAGTGAGTGGATGGAAAAAGATATTCCATGCAAATGGAAATCAAAAGAAAGCTGGAGGAGCAATTCTCATATCAGACAAAACAGACTTTAAAATAAAGACTATTACAAGAGACGAAGAAGGATACTACATAATGATCAAGGAATCAGACCAAGAGGATATAACAATTGTAAATATTTATGCACCCAACATAGAAGCACTTCAATACATAAGGCAAATGCTAACAGCCATAAGAGGGGAAATCGACAGTAACACAATAATAGTAGGGGACTTTAACACCCCACTTTCACCAATGGACAGATCAACCAAAATGAAAATAAATAAGGAAATACAAGCTTTAAATGATACATTAATCAAGATGGACTTAACTGATATTTATAGGACATTCCATCCAAAAACAACAGAATACACTTTCTTCTCAAGTGTTCATGGAAGATTCTCCAGGATAGATCATATCTTGGGTTACAAATCAAGCCTTGGTAAATTTAAGAAAATTGAAAATGTATCAAGTACCTTTTCCGACCACAACGCTGTGAGACTGGATACCAATTACAGGAAAAAAACTGTAAAAAATACAAACACATGGAGGCTAAACAATATGCTACTAAATAACCAAGAAATCACTGAAGAAATCAAAGAGGAAATAAAAAAATACCTAGAAACAAATGACAATGAAAACACGATGACCCAAAACCTATGCGATGCAGCAAAAGCAGTTCTAAGAGGGAAGTTTATAGCAACACAATCCTACCTCAAGAAACAAGAAAAATCTCAAATAAACAACCTAACCTTACACCTAAAGCAATTAGAGAAAGAAGAACAAAAAAAACCCCGAAGTTAGCAGAAGGAAAGAAATCATAAAGATCAGATCAGAAATAAATGAAAAAGAAATGAAGGAAACGATAGCAAAGATCAATAAAACTAAAAGCTGGTTCTTTGAGAAGAGAAACAAAATTGATAAACCATTAGCCAGACTCATCAAGAAAAACATGGAGAAGACTCAAATCAACAGAATTAGAAGTAACAACTGACACTGCAGAAATACAAAGGATCATGAGAGATTACTACAAGCAACTATATGCCAATAAAATGGACAACCTGGAAGAAATGGACAAATTCTTAGAAAAGCACAACCTTCTGAGACTGAACTAGGAAGAAATAGACAAAATAAACAGACCAATCACAAGCACTGAAATTGAAACCGTGATTAAAAATCTTCCAACAAACAAAAGCCCAGGACCAGATGGCTTCACAGGCGAATTCTATCAAACATTTAGAGAAGAGCTAACACCTATCCTTCTCAAACTCTTCCAAAGTATAGCAGAGGGTGGAACACTCCCAAACTCATTCTATGAGGCCACCATCACTCTGATACCAGAACCAGACAAACATGTCACAAAGAAAGAAAACTACAGGCCAATATCACTGATGAACATAGATGCAAAAATCCTCAACAAAATACTAGCAAAAAGAATCCAGCAGCACATTAAAAGGATCATACATCATGATCAAGTGGGGTTTATCCCAGGAATGCAAGGATTCTTCAATATACGCAAATCAGTCAATGTGATACACCATATTAACAAACTGAAGGATAAAAACCATATGATAATCTCAATAGATGCAGAAAAACCTTTTGACAAAATTCAACACCCATTTATGATAAAAACCCTCCAGAAAGTAGGCATAGAGGGAACTTACCTCAACATAATAAAGGCCATATATGACAAACCCACAGCCAACATCGTTCTCAATGGTGAAAAACTGAAACCATTTCCACTAAGATCAGGAACAAGACAAGGTTGCCCACTCTCACCACTATTATTCAACATAGTTTTGGAAGTTTTAGCCACAGCAATCAGAGAAGAAAAAGAAATAAAAGGAATCCAAATGGGAAAAGAAGAAGTAAAGCTGTCACTGCTTGCAGATGACATGATACTATACATAGAGAATCCTAAAGATGTTACCAGAAAACTACTAGAGCTAATCAATGAATTTGGTAAAGTAGCAGGATACAAAATTAATGCACAGAAATCTCTTGCATTCCTGTACACTAATGATGAAAAACATGAAAAAGAAATTAAGGAAACACTCCCATTTACCATTGCAACAAAAAGGATAAAATATCTAGGAATAACCCTACCTAAGGAGACAAACGACCTGTATGCAGAAAACTATAAGACACTGATGAAAGAAATTAAAGATGATACAAACAGATGGAGAGATAGACCATGTTCCTGGATTGGAAGAATCAACATTGTGAAAATGACTATACTACCCAAAGCAATCTACAGATTCAATGCAATCCCTATCAAACTACCAATGGCATTTTTCACAGAACTAGAACAAAAAATTTCACAATTTGTATGGAAACACAAAAGACCCCGAATAGCCAAAGCAATCTTGAGAAAGAAAAACAGAGCTGGAGGAATCAGGCTCCTGGACTTCAGACTATACTACAAAGCTACAGTCATCAAGACAGTATGGTACTGGCACAAAAATAGAAATACAGATCAGTGGAACAGGATAGAAAGCCCAGAGAAAAACCCACGCACATATGGTCACCTTATCTTTGATAAAGGAGGCAAGAATATACAATAGAGAAAAGACAGCCTCTTCAATAAGTGGTGCTGGGAAAACTGGACAGCTACATGTAAAAGAATGAAATTAGGGGGCTTCCCTGGTGGCACAGTGGTTGAGAATCTGCCTGCCAATGCAGGGGACAAGGGGTTCGAGCCCTGGTCTGGGAAGATCCCACATGCCGCGGAGCAACTAGGCCCGTGAGCCACAATTAGTGAGCCTGCGCGTCTGGAGCCTGTGCTCCGCAACAAGAGAGGCCGCGATAATGAGAGGCCCGTGCACCGCGATGAAGAGTGGCCCCCACTTGCCGCAACTAGAGAAAGCCCTCACACAGAAACGAAGACCCAACACAGCCATAAATAAATAAATAAATGAACCCAAAGTTTAAAAAAAAAAAGAATGAAATTAGAACACTCCCTAACACCATACATAAAAATAAACTCAAAATGGATTAAAGACCTAAATGTAAGGCCAGATACTATAAAACTCTTAGAGGAGAACATAGGCAGAACACTCTATGACATAAATCACAGCAAGATCCTTTTTGACCCACCTCCTAGAGAAATGGAAATAAAAACAAAAATAAATGGGACCTAATGAAACTTAAAAGCTTTTGCACAGCAAAGGAAACCGTAAACAAGACGAAAAGACAACCCTCAGGATGGGAGAAAATATTTGCAAATGAAGCAGCTGACAAAGGATTAACCTCCAAAATACAAGCAGCTCATGCAGCTCAATATCAAAAAAACAAACAACCCAATCCAAAAATGGGCAGAAAACCTAAATAGACATTCCTCCAAAGATATACAGATTGCCAACAAACACATGAAACGACACTCAACGTCACTAATCATTAGAGAAATGCAAATCAAAACTACCATGAGGTATCATCTCACACTGGTCAGAATGGCCATCATCAAAAAATCTACAAACAATAAATGCTGGAGAGGTTGTGGAGAAAAGGGAACCCTCTTGCACTGTTGGTGGGAATGTAAATTGATACAGCCACTACGGAGAACAGTATGGAGGTTCCTTTAAAAACTAAAAATAGAACTACCATATGACCCGGCAATCCCACTACTGGGCATATATCCTGAGAAAATCATAATTCAAAAAGAGTCATGTACCACAATGTTCACTGCAGCACTATTTACAGTAGCCAGGACATGGAAGCAACCTAAGTGTCCATCAACAGATGAATGGATAAAGAAGATGTGGCACATATATACAATGGAATATTACTCAGCCATAAAAAGAAACGAAATTGAGGTATTTGTAGTGAGGTGGATGGACCTAGAGTCTGTCATACAGAGTGAAGTAAGTCAGAAAGAGAAAAACAAATACCGTATGCTAACACATATATATGGAATCAAAAAAAAAAAAAAAAACTGGTTCTGAAGAACCTATGGGCAGGAGAGGAATAAAGATGCAGACGTAGAGAATGGACTTGAGGACATGGGGAGGGGGAAGGGTAAGCTGAGACGAAGTGAGAGAGTGGCATTGACATATATACACTACCGAATGTAAAACAGATAGCTAGTGGGAACCAGCTGCACAGCACAGGGAGATCAGCTTGGTGCTTTGTGACCACCTAGAGGGGTGGGATAGGGAGGGAGGGAGACTCAAGAGGGAGGGGATATGGGGATATTAAGTATACATGTAGCTGATTCATTTTGTTATACAGCAGAAACTAACACAACAATGTAAAGCAATTATACTCCAATAAAGATGTTAAAAAAAAAGCGCTAAACAAGTGTCCAGTAGTCCCATCAGAGTTGAGGGTAATTAATGTTTTTTAAACTGTCATCGATTGTGCTGAAGAATAAGTCCTCCTTAATTTATTTCAAATACCTATTTTAATGTACTTTCTTTACCTTTTATTTTATAGAAGTCACTGAGTTAGGCAAGTCATACAATATGCCTGAACTTGATGACTTAAGCAACTGAATGACAACTTTCTTTTCAGTCACTTAATATTTTCTTGAGCCTGGGAAAGATCATAAAGAAAATAACTATAGTCAGACTCTTAGAGCAACCCTACTTGAGAGAGGAATCCCTACCATAAATCTCCAACTCATGAGGTTACCTGGTTTGGGCCAATTCACTGGTCACTCCAAATCCTTAGGCAAGGTTTGCCTTGTTGCCTCCTGGTAGCCTTCATCTATTGACTACTCATCTGCCTTCTAAAGCAATGCAGAACATGTCCAGTTCTTCCACACACATGCATACAATACACATTTTTTTCTAGGCTAGGTTTAAATGTACAAATTATAATGTAGAAATGCTTAGAATGGAATGGAAGCTTTTGTCACCCAAAGAGACCCATCATTACTTCACTAATATTCATATATTTTATTTACAATATTTTTAAAAGTATGAAGTTTGTATATTTCATTGATATTGTCTCAACTCTACAGAAAAATATTTCAGATTCCGTTACCTTGCTTCCAATTTCACACACATCAATTGGGTCATTGTCACCACAGCAGCCGGTGTGTTCATCATTGTGTCTTGGGTCTTCCCAAGTCTAAAAAAAAAAATAAGACACAGTATATCATTCCTGTATATGCTAATGACAAAGTGGATCATGTTGGCATTGAAAGATAACATCCCACGATCTTTCTGCAAAAATATGAAGCTTCAGCTATTTATTCTCATTAAAAAGAATTCTTTTTTTTTTTTTTAAAGAATTCTTTATTCACATCTAAGAATCTTAACTACACACAATAATCTTAACTAAACGCTGGGCTCCTATTACACGCATAATGCGGAACTAAATTTAATCTTTAAAATGGATAATGATGCTATTTTAAACAAACAAAACCCAACTAGCTAATAACTGAGACAATATGCAAACACAAATGTAGACCCAGATGTTCACTTAAAAAATATAGTAAAAGAAAACTGCTTTGATGAACTTTTAGTACTTACTATCTTCTACTAACCAGATTTTCTTTAAAATAAATCTCCAAGCAGAGATGGGTAGGTGGTAATATTAAGATGGAAATGACGTGTGCTGGTGGCAAAAATGTCATCGCTGACCAGGAGCCAAGAATAAAAAGTTTAATCAGGATTTGCTGAAGCTTTAAATTGCTGGGTTTCTTCCCTGCTAAACTGCAAGACAGAGTCCTTGCAGAGCAGCTCACAGAAGAAGCGATGGCCTGTGCCTGCCAGGAAGTTCAGTTTAAAGTGTAGCTGTTGTTTTGGTTCTTTTCCCTCCCAATCTGGAACATATTTCTTGGATTTGTTTGCTTACTCAGCTGGAGTGAAGGCAGAGAGATAAAAGTAAAGGGGGAAAAGGAAGACTGGACCCAACAAAGCCAAATCCAACCTACAGAAGAGTAAGTATTTCAGCAATGTGTTCCCAGAGGGATGATATTTCAAGGCTAAATAGTGAATCAATTGAAGCGCAAGGTGAAGTGCTATAACGAAAGCAAACGACTTTGTGACTACCTAGCAAGCTAGATGGGTTTGACCTATGTTTTAGTAACTTACAGATTGTTTCACAATAGATTCCACTTAATAGACTTAATGGTTAATAAAAACAAACCATTTATCAACAGGAAGAAAATAAATTGAATATTTCATTTAAAGATCCTAAGTGCCACAGCATTAGCTTAACCAAACCAGAATTAAATATACGTTATTTACTCATAGTAGACATGATTCTAGTGATTCTTCATTCAAATATTAAATAAGAGTCTACTACACACAGGTATTGTGCTGGGGATAAATTGGTAAACAATGCAGATATCCCCCCTCCTCAAAGCTTTGACTGTTTAGGAAACAGAATCCCATTATTACTTTACCACAAAGAGCTTGGCACAAAGAAAGTAATCAGGACTATAGAGATACTAGTCAGCAGCTGTGAGAACTTACATGTGCCAGGTACTAAGTGCTTTATTCCTCAAATAGCCACACAAGCTATGTACTAGGAATATCCCAGGAGAAAATATTAACATCTCAGGGAGGAAGAAGCAGAGGCAAGTTAGATAAGCTTTCGCAGACAGTTTAGATTTATTTCCAGTTTTAGTGAGGGCCACTGGTAGGTTTTAAGCAGGGACGTGATATTGAATCTGATTTAAGCTTTAGAAGGTTGCAGCTGGGACTTCCCTGGCAGTCCAGTGGTTAAGACTTTGCCTCCCAACGCAGGGGGTGCAGGTTCAATGGTGGAGTTAAGATCCCACATGCCTCCCGGCCAAAAAACCAAAACATAAAACAGAAGGAATATTGTAACAAATTCAATAAAGACTTTTTAAATGGTCCACATCAAAAAAAATCTAAAAAAAAAAAGAAAGTGGCAGACTTGGGATTTGCACCCTCATCTGTGTGGTGCCATAAGATCAGTGCTTTTAAGCACTAGTCTACACGGCCTCTCTCAATAGATACGCCACTCGTTCTGTAAAGAAAGAATTTGTGTAGTTTATAACCAGTCCATATAAAACAATATTTCAGAAAAGAACAAACTTTCAAATGTGAATTCAAACATTGTAAATATTTACCTTTTAGTTCATCTTGAAAATAAGTTATTTAAGGAAGTATTAAAATGAGTTAATTACCCCTTATGTTTTTATAATCTACTATAGCAAAAACTTTTTGAAGGTGTTTAAATCTTTTTTACTAACAGTAGTAGGTTAAATTTTTGTAAGCTAAAAAGTACATTTCTAGCAATTGCACAGAGACATACCTGAGGGATGGCACCATAGTTCCAGATATATCCTTTATAAGGGAACAAATTTGCAACATAACGGAGTTTTCCTTTTTTTACATCTTGTTTAATTGGGTTTAAAGGATCCTTTGTAGCAATCTGAAATAAAAAATTTCAAATCATTGTATATTTGTATGTGAAATACTATTCAAATAGGGATTTAAGGAAATGAATTATGAAATGCACTAGTTCCACTTTAATGATATATTTTTACCCCTAACACTTTTATAATTTGAAATAAGTTTCTCCATAATCAGCCTTTAAGTGGAAAACATTTGAGGTATACAGGAACTATCAAGAAGGGAAAAAGAACATTTACTAATTCCAGAAAGCAAAAATTAGCTGGAATAAATCCTAACATTTGAGAAAATATCTAACTTCAGCTTTCCTTTAAAACATTTAATATTATTCAAATATTTGACTGTCTATTACATGTGAAGTGTTGTTACTGTCAGAAAGCATTATTACGTGACAGAAAATGTTACAAATATCCGTAACGAAAAGTCAAATCTATTAGGTATCATCAGAAATAAATTAACAGGAACTTCCCTGGTGGCGCAGTGGTTAAGAATCCGCCTGCCAATTCAGGGGACGTGAGTTCGAGCCCTGGTCCGGGAAGATCCCACATGCCATGGAGCAACTAAGCCCATGCTCCACAACTACTGAGCCCTCATGCCACAACTACTGAAGCCCACGCGCCTAGAGCCTGTGCTCTGGAACAGGAGAAGCCACCGCAATGAGAAGCCCGCACACCGCAATGAAGACCCAACACAGCCAAAAATAAATAAATAACTAAAGTTTTTAAAAATAAATAAATTAACCAAATGTGACAAAAATTCCAATAAAATCATTTATGGCTGGAGTGACTGAAGCAAGCCTGTTGACTACATGGAGGAGTCAACAATGGAATTAAAGGGAAGAAGACAGAAGAGAAAAAGGTAATTCTAGGCTTTGGGAATGCCAGAAGGAAAGTCTGTAGCATATTTGTAAATAGTAAATGGTTGAGTTTAGTCGGAGCACAGAGAGAAAACTGGCAGGCAATGGGAGATACAGCTGGAAAATAGATTGGGACTAAAAAGAGGACAACCTTGGACATTAGTTGTTTAACCCTTGAGCAAATCGGTGCAACTAGATCAAAACTAATATCCTACATCTGACTAGCAAAGGTGAAACATACCTCCATTTTTGCATTCGACCAGCGTGGTACTTCAACCACCATGTGGAACACATCCTGCAAAACACAGAGAAGGTGAGATGGTCACAGGAGTTCATTTATTCTATTACTTCATTGAGTATGCCCCAGTCCTTCCAAAGTTAAACTGTTCATTGTATCAAATCTTTGAAGTCACGGACTTTCAACAAAATGCATCAAAAAGTAAGGCAGACTGATGGATGAAGAGATAAAGCAAATACAGCAAAATAATTGTAGAATGAAAGTAGTGGGTGTATGATTGTTCACTGTATTTTTCTTTAAAGTTTTTGTTTGTTTTAATAAACATAGTAAATTTTTCATAATAAAATGTTGAGAGGGTGGGGTGGAAAGAATGTTCCTATAAAGAACGGAAACAGTTTTAAACATAGCAGAACTTGTATCTCTGAGGAGGGCCATCTTCAAAGCAACTGTCTCCAAAGGCTATGCATATCCTCCAGTGACAGTGCATTTACTCAAAATGTTTTTGGAACTTCTATTTCGGAGGTGGTTTATAAGACAAACCCCAAATCAGAAAATTTATTTGTCATACTTTAGTTTTAGCCTCAAACACAATCAATCAGGTTGATTACCCACATTATTCTCCCAATTAGGCTGTTTTTAAAAATCAGGTACTCCTCAAAAAGACAAGAAGTTTGATACTAAAGATAAAATATTATGTTCCAAAAATATTTTAACCAATAGCAGTTCTATTGTAATTAGTTTACAGCCTTAAACTGACTAATTGATATTGGATGACATATTAAAAAATTCTCAGATGCTTACTGCTTAAAAACCCAATTAATGAAAAATCACACTTTGTCATCTCCTTTGCACACCAGAGTCAAATACCAAGTTGAAATACATTTTGTAATTAAAACTGAGCTTTAAATAGTCAGAAAATTATTTTTGCCAAGGAATAAAACTAAGTTCAGTTTTTCAGTTTAAAACCCCTACAAAGGGCACACATGAAGCCAACTCTGCCATTACTTTTATAAAATGCATATTTTAAACAGTTGATTTAAAATGAAAATCACTTAGTTACACACTTGTTAGAATTACTTCTTTGCCACTTTGCATCAAAAAACAGGGACTGATAAGCTATTGAATACAAGGGAATAAGTCAAAGGTTTCCAGACAATAATTAGCTTGTTGCTATTTTAGCCAAGCAGAAAGCTCCACAGATTTGCATTCAAGAGGCTCAAACTTCTGTCACTTACTGAGGGAGACTATAGTATTCCATAGTTCCTGCTCCAAGCCTCCTGACATCTGCCTACTCCATACAACATAAAAACCACAATGAATGGAGACATTGTTTAAATCCAGGACTGAATAAACTGCTCTATCCCTGTAAAGTCATAACTGGGTGGTTTTAGAAAAAGTAACACATTGTTCATGGGTAGAAAACCTCAGACCCAATCTTCGATTACATTTCATTCTACTCACTGTAAGCGAGACCTGTGTCTATCTAGCACCACCCCTACGCCTCAGGTGTTAAAATGAAAGATCTGCACGTCCACCAACAAGTCAGAACTTAAAAGGGTACAGCAGTAATACCCTAAAGGTCCACAAGATAGAGCTGTTACTACATGAAAGGTCACCTGAGAAGAGAAAACCAAGGAAACTGGCTAGATGTTTAAAAGAAAATATTACCAAATGAATAAACTGCCTCAAGAAAAAAAGTAGCAAATAAAGCTAAAGTCACTGATTCAAAGTTTGGAAACTATACTGAACACTTTAATGGAATTAAATGATAAATACATAGAGATCCTCAAAAACCACATTACCTAATATTACAAACCTACATAACTAATAGGAAAGCAGAAGAAAAGAAAAGAAAGAGAAAGAGAAGGAGAAAGAACCAACATTACAGGAAAGAAAACATCTTTCAGGAAAAGACTCTACGGCAAACAGAAGAACTCCGAAAGCCTGAGGGTTTGGTACTTTTTAGAAATTAGCTGGGCCAAAAATAGCAAGGAGTATCCTGCAAGGAGCCTCAGAGACAATTCATTCATTTTTGCCAACATATATTTATTGAGCACCACTGTTTTGTGCCAGATACTAGCAGTGAACATAATTAAAGCTCTTTTAACTCCCTAAGAGTTGGATCGCCAAACCAGGTCATTTCAGCTTGCAGGCCTCAGGCTGTAGCCTGGGGTCCACAAATCTAGGTGAGGGATTAGTCTGTAAAATGAATGTTTAGCATATTTTCAAGTGTATGTAGATACCGTAGTGATTACTGGATCTTTTAAAAAATTAATTAATTAATTAATTAATTAATTAATTAATTTTGGCTGGTTGGGTCTTCGTTGCTGCGCACGGGCGTTCTCTAGTTGTGGCAAGTGGGGGCTACTCTTCATTGCGGTGCGCGGGCTTCTCATGGCGGTGGCTTCTCTTGTTGCGGAGCACGGGCTCTAGAGTGCAAGCTCATTAGTTGTGGCGCACGGGCTTAGTTGCTCCGCAGCATGTGGGATCTTCCCAGACCAGGGATCGAACCCATGTCCCCTGCATTGGCAGGCAGATTCTTAACCACTGTGCCACCGGGGAAGTCCCTGTATCTTTTTTTAAAGCAATGAATGTGTAGTAATTTTGTCACTACTTTCCCCATCAATCATTATCAAAACAGAGGTTTTTTTTTTATTATTTTGATATTAAAAAGGGCGGATGTTCTTATTCTTTAGAAGGAACTACTAGTAAAGGACAGTTTATTTCTCCTAGACACCATGGCTACAATTCAGGGAGTTGCCACTAGGTACACAATGATACTTAGGATTTTCAGGGCAACTGACATGAGAATTTCAACCAATCACTCCATTGCTACTAGAAAAAAAACACCTTTACTGTTAAAACATTATGCATTCTATTTGGAACTCTTGTGCACTGTTGGTAGGAATGTAAAATGGTATAGCCACTGTGGAAAACAGTATGGTGGTTCCTCAAAAAATTAAAAATAGAATTACCATATGATCCAGCAATTCCACTTCTGGGTATATACCCCCCAAAATTGAAAGCTGGGTCTTGAGGAGATATCTGTACACCCATGTTCATGGCAGCATTATTCAAAATAGCTAAAATGCAGAAGCAACCCAAGTGTCCATCAAAGGATGAATGGATAAGCAAAATGTGGTATGTACATACAATGGAATATTATTCAGCCTTAAAAAGGAAATTCTGACATGTGGTACAACATGGATGAACCTTGAGGACATTATGCTAAGTGAAATAAGCCAGTCACAAAAAAGACAAATGACTATATGATTCCACTTACATGAGGTATCTAGAGAAGTCGAATTCATAGCGACAGAAAGCAGAATGGTGGTTGCCAGGGGATTGGGGAATTAATGTTTAATGCATATGGAATGTAAGTTTTGCAAGATGAAAGGAGTTCTGGAGATGAAGGAGGGTGATGGTTGCACAACAATATGAATGTACTTAATACCTCCAAACTGCATACTTTAAAATAGTTAGGACGGTAGATTTTATGCTTTATGTATTTTACATTAAAAAACTGGAAAAAATTATGCATTCTAATATTTCCAATGTTTATGGCATTTAAAAGAATGAGACAAGATTTTAGGAAATTTAGTACTACCTAGTTAAAAATTCATGCCTTCTTTCTCTAATCCTAACTGGTTTAAACTATTACTTAGCTCAATCCTGGATTTAGTGTCTTATTATTCCCATTGTTAGGACTTCTCAGAACTGTTCTCCACTTCTACTATGCTCTGGATTCTCAATCCCTGCTCTGGCACCAAGCTTTCAGCTCCCTGTTTACAGTTTCAGAGAAAGGAAGGAAGACGTTGGTATCCCTAGTAGGATGATGCTGACAAGGCTGCAGGAGGCAGGGGAAAGGCAAAGCGTAGCTCTAAGCTCTGACTTCCAAAGTCAGAGACACAGCAATCAGTCTGACTTCCCAGATTTACAGTCATTTCAACAGGAAGACAAGAATGTTAATGTTATAGATGTCCAGATTCTAAGGAGATTAGAAACTTAAGTCTAAATCATAGCATTCCGTTAATCAAAAAGATTTAAAATAAAATTGTTTTACAGATAGAAGAAATATAACCTATATCTTGATCGGGCTTTTAACTTCATTGATGAAACAGGAGTATCACAGTAGTACAGTGATCATAGGTCTCATCTCCAAACTGGTTAGTTTTCTTGTGGATCAAGTCAGTAGTCTGACAAGTCATTTACTAATGAATAGGCTATGGCTACTTGGTAGGCTATTATTTCTAATATCATTAAGTACATATACAGGGAACATACTCTTAATTACATTCCATCTCTGAATCTTAGTAGTAAAGTTAAATGTGTCTTTATTGGGAGACTTATGAACACCTCATGACTTATGATCTTTTCCCAACACTGGAAGTTGACTCTTCATGTGTTTCTCTAGATAACTTCAGAAACCAAGTAAAATAAATACCAGACTTACGAAGAAATACAAAATCATCCTGATTTCACCATCCTTTCTTTTATTTTTCCATTTTGCAATAAAATTTGGAGAAAAACAATGGTGGTAGAGAGGATTTTCTTCTAAATTTATCTAGAGATTAGATATAAAGCAAGAGGCTAATAGAAAACAAGGGCAGCTTGCCTTTTTTTTTTTTATCTCTAGAGTATTTTTGGAGAATAAAATTCCTATCAGAAGAGCTCATGTAGTTAGTAAGGAAATGTTCTACTCCCGTAAAGGTGCTTTTGTAAAGGTTTAGCAGATTTCATCATTTCCAAGAGTATTTTTATCCTATTAAGTGCTCACCAAGTAACACTTGGTTTTAAGTTTTGGCTTCAAAGCCAGTTCTATGATAACAGGACATATTCACAATAGCCAAGATACGGAAACAACCTAAGTGTCCATCACTGGATGAGTGGATAAAGAAGACGTGATACATACATACACACACACACATACGCACAAACACACTGGAATATTCAGCCTTTTAAAAAAAGATAAAAGGAAACCCTGCCATTTGTGACAACACGGATGAATGTGGAAGATATTATGCTAAGTGAAATAAGTCAGACAGAGAAAGACAAATACTACATAATCTCACTTGTATGTGGAATCTAAAACAGTTGAACTTATAGAAACAGAAAGTAGAAAAATGGTTGCCAAAGGCTGGAGGAGTGGGAGAAACGGGGGCATGTTGATCAAAGGGTACAAACTTTCAGTTATAAGTGATAAGTTCTGGAAACCTAATGTACAGTATGGCTCTATGAAAGTTGCTAAGAGAGTAGATCTTAAGTGTTCTCACCATACACACAAGCAAAATAAATATGTGAGGTGACAGAAGTTAACTAACGTGATTAGTGGGATCATTTCACAATGTGTACATATATCACAACATCACACTGAACACCTTAAATACAATGACTATTTGTCAATCATACCTTAATAAAGCTGAAAAATAAATTTTTAAAAAAATTTTAAAGAAAAAATAAATGGGCTCCTGACTTCTTTCAGTGAGAAGTGACAAATGTCTATTGGAGAAGCTGACACAGAAGAAATATGATGACCGAAGTTCACACTGTGTGCTTCTTATTCATTTAGAATTATAACTTCACAAAGGAAAACATGATTTATACCAACCCCCCAAAAAATTGCTCAACAAATTGTTGAGCAGGGGAGATAGTTAAAAAACAAACACCTTTCAGTAATGCTCATTTGTTTTCCAATCACACAG
Source organism: Eschrichtius robustus (assembly GCF_028021215.1). Taxonomy (NCBI): domain Eukaryota; kingdom Metazoa; phylum Chordata; class Mammalia; order Artiodactyla; family Eschrichtiidae; genus Eschrichtius; species Eschrichtius robustus. The sequence goes on from NC_090830.1 coordinate 75,398,762, forward strand.
ATGTTCTACTCATAGCAGTTTCAACAAACTATTGTATTTGGTAATGCATACTGCCATATGCCACATACACAGAAAGTAATCAAACTTAATTTACACGTCATAACTAAGAATAAGCTCCTATTTTTTCCCCTCAGATGAGCTTTAAGATGACTCAATTTTGAAAACAGATATTCTAACCATAATCTGTTTACTTTCTTATCTTTATAAAATCAAGCAAGAGTCTGCATTTCCAGCTGTCAACATCTTCTATGATCTGCAATGACTAAGAATTTTCACCATAGAACCTTTTCCAAGAAAAATGCACATTTACACCAAATTGCAATTTCAGAGAGAACTCAGAACCTCAGAAACCCATCGATGAGTATTCCAGGGTCTCGGGGCCATCAAGAATTCCTGGACTAGAAGACTTTATAGCATTCCCGAATGAAGGAAGTTCTTACTCATTTCCCTTGAATTCTAAGCGTTAAAAAAAAAAAAAAAAAAAAAATTATAAGCAAGCCTTTTTTTTCTGTTTTTCTTTGTAAATATCAAAGAGATAGTTACTGTAGAAAATTTGGAAAATATCAAAAAGCACAAAGTAAAATCCACCACCCTTTATCGCTCGAGGCAGTGTGGCTCAGTGGCTAACACCACAGGTTCTGAACCAGAATGCCTGGGTCTGAATCCTGCCACTACCGCTTATGAATTCTAGTTGGTAATCTTGGACAATTAAGTTACTGAAAGAACCCAGCTCACAGATTGGAATGATGGCTAAAGGAGAAAATCCACATAAGGGCTTTAGCATAGTGCTAAATGTAATCTAAAACACCCACGAAGACCAACAGTGCTCAGAGGTAAAGCAACTTGCTCAATATGGCAAAGCCAGTTAGTGGTAAAACCAGGACTAAAACCAAGGTTTCTTACTCCCGGTTCAGTGATCTTTACTCTACACAATAGAGCTCTGAAAGGCTTCAGACACAGCCAGTCTTGTGGTTAACATCATCATCCTATTGTGGGGGTTTTTTTTTTTTTTTGGTTTTTGTATACTGAGACTTTATAAGCCAGGCATTGTGACTGCACATTACATGCATATTTAATCAACACAACTTTTTTTTTAGTCAAAGCTATCCAAAAAACTTTTGCCTTTTTACTTATTTTTTGATTGAAGTATAATTGACTTAAAATATTATACAAGTTTCAGCTGTACCACATGGTGATTTGATATTTCTATACATTACAGAATCATCACTACAGTAAGTCTAGTTACCATCTGTCACCATACGAAGTTACTACAATATTGACTATATTCCCCACACTGTACACTACATCCCCATGACTTATTTTATAACTGGAAGATTTACCTCTTAATCTCCCACACCTATTTCCCTCATCCCCGCCTCTGGCAACCACCTCTGGCAACCACCAGTTTGTTCTCTTTACGTATGAGTCTGTTTCTGTTTTGTTAAGTTTGTTTTACAACTTTATCTTTTTGACAAAATTGTTAAACCACAGATATTATGGTTAGAATATCTGTTTTCAAAATTTAGTCACCTTAAAGCTCATCTGAGGGGAAAAAATAGGAGTTTATTCTTAGTTATGACATGCCAATTAAGTTTGTTATCTGTTTTCATCTATGCTGCCAGTTCTAACTTTGGTGTGGAAAATATAAAACAAAACCCCAACCATTCTATATACATATAAAGTTGGAGAAAACCAACAGTATTTAAATGATTAATTTGGTGACATTTTTTAAAGTTCCATTTATAGAACTGTCTACAAAAAGAAATAGAAAATTCAAAACAAAGCAAACCCTGTAGGGAAGTGAGTACTGCTGACCCTTGAACAACACAGGCATGAACTGTGTGGGTGCCCTTATACATGGATTTTTTTCAATAGTAAATACTACAGAACTACATGATCTGTCGGTTGAATCTCCAGATATGGAGTAATCTCAGATACAGGAGGCCAACTATAAATTATACGCTAGTCAGGGCCCCTAACCCCCGCATTGTTCAAGATTCAGCCATAATTTAAAAAGCATCTACTTGGGTGGCATATCTCCTCTAAAAGTTTCAGGTACAGTAAGATAGTATCTTTAAAAATTTAAGAAGGATACACAACTGCAAAAGATATCCTATTCAGTTTCTGAAGCACCCACCTATTTGACTAGTAGCTTGACTTTTTTTTTATAGGAGAAAAGTTCCATATTTATATATTCCCCCAACAGTCAGCTGAAAAACATTACAGAAGCCTATATTGTTAGAACTAGTATTTAACATGGAAGTTTAAGATATAGAATAGAAAATACTAAACTTCTAAAATTAGAACATCAAGTCATGATACTTGAGTACTCTAAGATTTAGATAAAGCTTTTAATCTACCCAGTGTTTCACACTGTTTATGCTCATTATGTTCTGGATTCTTAAATTTTCTGTTATCTCAGAAGTTTTATGTCAGAAGACACTTTGAGCTACAGGTGTTTTTATATTTGATTCCAAAATAGATCCAAAGAAAAGAACAGCCCTACAATATATATACATCCAGTGAGTCCTTGCCTTTGCCTTCTTTCACCCAGTGGATTTGGAAATAACCCAAGTAGGGTATCTGAGTCACAAGGATTTCCAGAACTGGCTGGATGGATTACCTAATAACACATATACTAAATCAAATGCTGTCCACGTTGAAAGGTTCTGATGTGGAGTAGAATATAAGCCTTTGGGCATTTTTTCCTTATAGAGCTGAGTTGTGTTAAAGGCACATTCCCTCATTATCACCCCTCAAATGACTGACCATATTAGGGATAAAGTCGATGGCTACCCACACAAAAATGTATTTACATAAACTTAATCACATTGAAATTTCTTTTTTTCAAAAACCATACTCTTCTGTAACCAACGGAATTAATCAGATCTTTTATTTAGGCTAGAATCCAAAATAGGTTATGTGTACCACACCCTTATTTGTGCTTTGTATAAACTAAACTTCCTTAAAAACAAAACAAAAAGAACTCTTTCCTGCCTCTGAGGCAGGAATCTGAAGTGCTGAAGTTCACTGAGGTCTGGACCACTGGTGAAATCCAGAGTCATTGCAAGAGCTTGTACTTTTGAGCCAGCCCAATGTGGTACAAAGGGCAGATTCTTCATTTGAGTAATCCCAGATTACAGATACAACCAGTCCTGTAAAAGACTTCAAGGAGTTGCAGAGTAACCTGAGTGAAGATGTTTTACACGACACCAAAATGTAGTCTCAGCTTCCTATTTTGGGGTAACTTGCAGCAGCAACAAGATTAGGCACCATAACTGCTATGATTCTTCTCGTCCTTGGCTAGAATATTGTCCAATAACTTAAGGCTATGGTCTGAATGTTTGTGTCCCTCCAAAACTCATATGTTGGAATCCTAACCCTCAAAGGTGATGGTATAGTAGGTGGGACTTTTAGGAAATGCTTAAGACATGAGGGTAGAACCCTCATAAATGGGATGAGTGCCTTATAAAAGAGGCTCCAGGGAGATCCCTAGCCCCTTCCACCACATAAGGAAACAGCTAGAAGTCTGCGACCAGAAGAGGGCCCTTACCCAACCATGCTGGCTCCCTGATCTCAGAGTTCCAGCCTCCAGAACTGAAAGCAATAAATTTCTGCTGTTTATAAGCTACCCAGTCTACAGTATTTTGTTATAGCAGCCCAAACAGGCTAAGACACTTATGAATGAAAAGAAACCCAGCTACAGGTCAAGAAAATGTTTCCCTTCCTTAGTACAGCTGTATGTCAAGGTACCATCAGTAAACTTAGGGTCATCATTTTATACCTCTTCATTATTCAAAATGGTCTGAGATGTTACTGCAAAGTACTTTGATATACATACTGATTATACAACAGCTAATTTAAGCCAACCAAATGATGCCAATTCAAGAGGAAGGAAGGATTCTGCAGTTCTTGTCAACTCCCAGGGAATCAGATGTAACAAATTAAAAGTTTCTGAATAAATACAGCTTTGAGAATCCCACAGGACAACACATGCCAATTAGTGGTCCCTCCTGTAACTGTGGCACATAACTGCCCTTGGGCTGTCTGCTCCACTGTCTCCAGCTAGAGCCCAGCTCAGGCAGGCTGCTCAGAAGCAACATTCAGGTTAGATTTTCTGCCAGTGTCCAAGTGTCAGTGCAGAACTGTAGCAATCTTCCTGGTAGAAGTACATGAATTTATCTATTTCTGATAGTCAAGCACAGAAAAAAAGTAAGACTCAGCACACACAAGGATAAGATTTCATCTTTATTATTCTAGACATGCGCTGGAATGTGATATTCACATGTATTATGTATTGACATCTAGCTAAGGAAGATCAATAACCTATGAAGCTTTTACGACTCAAAAAGATTTGCACTCAGTGTGGATCCTTCCTGGTTGAATGAAAAAAAATTTTAAGGTATAAAAAAGAATCAGACATTTGTCCTTGTGTCAGTTCCTAAATATAGCACAAACTTCTCTTATTGGGAGGGAGGCTAAAAGAAGCAATCGCTTTTTAAAAAAATAACTACTTAAATTTGCACCAACAATGCATGATCTTTGTAAAAAAATATAGGAAATATAAAAAGGCAAAAATGAAAATAAAAACAAAAAGAGTTACCAGCAATTCTGGTGATTTTTTTTTAACCAAGGCAGCTTTAAAACATTTGTTTCTGTTCCTCTACTCCTTCTCCAAATTATAGTTGCTTCTTCTAACCAAATAATCTGGATTTAAGACTGTCTCCTTATTTAGTCAATGCACCTTTAACTCACAGCACAATGAGGCATTTTAAGCACTTGTTAAGACATATAAGAAAATCCGTATGTGGAACTAACTGATCTGAGCAATGAGACTACGGTCAGAGAAGGATGTCTTACCTTATCTGCATAAATTGGAATATCATGAAATGGAGATATATATTGTCCTTTTTCATTTTCTGCAAAATTAATTAGAAAAAGTTATTGCTTCTATTGGTTAATTATATTTCCAGATGCATGAAGTACACATTTTTTAAGACTTTTTTTTTTAAGAGAATTTTTAGGCTTACAATAAAATTCAGAAGGTACCAAGATTTCCCACATACCCTCTCTCCTCCCATTATCAACACCACTCACCAGATTTTATTCCCACCCCAGAAAAACTGGCTATATACTTCACCTTCCTGACTGCTCCAAGATCAGGTTAGGTTTTCACCCTACATGTTCCTTAGGGGTCTAAAAGGTACTAACCTCTATGGTGAGGGTGGGGACTGCCTTACAAGCCTTTGTATCACAGAGCCTAGCAGTGCCTGGTATACAAAAGGCAACCAAATTGTTTGATTTTATACCGGTTAACAGTTAACAGAGCTAATGAAATACTTGGGCTCTGGGAGAAGGCAGGGGACCAATTTGCCAAATTATAAACCATGTTGCTTTAAGTGGTGTTCCAGGGAGACAGAGCCATCTTAGATTAGGATTTTTCTTAAGGATACTCTAGCTGTAACAGCACTTTCACAGGTAATTTCTGTATTCTAGAGACCTAACTACAATATCCAAAAAGTAATTTTAAAACTTCCTTACTATTCTTTAGGAAACCTTAAGGGTCAGTCCACATTGCATCCCTTCACGATTAAAAATCAAAGTGGAGGGAATTCCCTGGCAGTCCAGTGGTTAGGACTCTGTGCTCTCACGGTGAAAGGGCCGGGTTCGATTCCTGGTTGGGGAACTAAGATCCTGCACGCCGCATGGCGTGGCCAAAAAAAAAAAGACAAAAAAACTCAAAGTGGAATAGGCAAAATTGATCTGTGACCATCCCCAATGGCATACTGGTCCCTTCAGTGTCAATAGTGACTTGCGATCCAACCCACTATCAGTTTTAAAGAGATTGGCAAATGTAACATTATAGAGGTAAAAATCTTCTCCTATTAAGGAAGGATATTAAGAAATCTATGATTTTTAAATTAAAATTATATAGTACTCACTACCAATACATAATCTAAGTAAAAACTGTATTTGTTCTGCAAATATAGCTTGAAAACAATTACCCTAATCATCCCCCCCACCTACAAACTAGAGGGTCACCTCTCTAAATCGCTCCTACAGAGAAATTCTGGAGCCAACACTAACTCCAGAAAAACAGTTCAGGGAACTAGTTGTCAAAAGTTCCTGCACTGCCCTTGCTGCTGAATTCTGAAATTAAATAAAATGGGTGGGGGAGGTCCCACACGTCACTGGATTTTAAATGGCAATCTAAACTTTAGTTGTGTAACTTTATAGTTCACTTTCCTTTTCCTCTCACACCAGCCTATTTTTTGTTAGGAGCTTTGTCCTTTCAGTATTACCATTCATCCCCTCCTCCTCTCTCTTTACTGCCCTTCATACACCAGAACTCATAGAATTCAAGGCACCTGCCCATATCCTTGGGAACAAAATTGTAAAGAAGTTAAAATAGAAACGCCTCCGTTATCTCTAATAATCTTTTGGGGGCGGGGGGCGGGGAGGTGGTAAGAGGATAAAGATAAACCCCATGTAGCTTTCCCCCATCTACAAGGCTAAAGGTGGTGCACCAAGGAAAGCGGAGCCTGCGGCCTCCTCGGCTGTAAACGCAGACTTAGGGGAGGTACCCCTTAGACGTGATCCGCTGCACAGGGGCCAAAATTTGGCACTTTCTTATTCATGCTTCCCAGATTGACGTCACCTGTTTAACTGGAGGGGAACAGATTTCTGTTTCACAAGGCGTTTTCCCAGCATCAGTGCTACTGGAAAGCACGCGTCAGGGAGGCAGGAGCGCTACTGGGGCCCCAGAGGGATGGGTCCAGTCCTCCACTGATAGCTCCAGATCTGGGCCTCAGTTTCCCCGTCTGTCGGACGAGGGCTTGGACTTGACCCCGCGACGTGCCCACAATCTGAGCTACAGTGGAGGAATTAAGGTCTTAGGGAGTCACCACCATCACCTCCTCCCCCTCGCCACGCCGTTCCTCCAAACTGAATAATCCTCTTACGGGGATTAGTTTACCCCCAGACACCTTTTCTAGGGTGACTCAGTGGTTTCCTTTTCCCATCAGACACTGCCCAAGCCGGACACCTGCAAAACTAGCCTGGCCCAGGTTCAGGTCCAATCGAGCATGTGAAAGAGGAACGCCGACCCACGCCGCCCTGGCCGCGAGCGGGACGTGTGAAATGAGAGGGCCAGGCCCGCCCAGGCCCCCGGGACCGGCCCGAGGAGCCCGGCCGGCGCCCGGGACAAGGTGCCGAGCGCGGGCCGCAGCCGCCGGGGCGGGAGGGGAGGCGAGGCCCAGGAATGAATGGGCGGGCGAGCAGGGAGGGACCGCGGGCCTCCGACACTCACTGAGGAAGACTCGGTACTCGAGGGTGAAGGGCGCGGCGCGCTCCTCGCTGCTGAAGCCGCTCATGATGCCGGAGACCAGCCGCCGCTGCCGCCGCTGCTACAAAGCCACTAGCCAGCACGCGACGCCAACTGACAAGGAGTAAGCTCTGCGCCTGCGCACTGCGGTGACTAGACCGGCCAGCAGGGCGGGGAGCAGCCTTTAGCGCTGCTGGCGCTCGCGAGCCCACCCCGCGCGCAGGCGCACTTCGTAGGGCCCGCGAGTCTCAGCACCCCAGCCCCGCCCCCTCGGGCCGCGCCTCCGCGAACCTCCCCTCAGCTCCCAGGCTGGGCCACGTGGCTGGCGGCCGGCTCTGGCTGAGTGATCCTTCTGGGCTGGCGGGCTTTGGGGCTCTGACGGAGGTGGGTAACACGTTCTCAGCTTCGACCGGCTAAGAATTGACCGTCGACCTTTCGCCTCTCACGCACACTGGGAATTCACCTTTGCCTCACACACCCTTTCTCCGCAGAGTAATTCCTTATCTCAAAAGACGTTTAGGAGTCGGCTGCTTTACCTGGCAATCCCTGCCAAGCAGTCTTAAAGGTGAGCGGTTTTCTGATCCGTTTAAGCAAAGTTAAGACATATTACTGACACCTGTAATGGCTACCGGCTAGGTAGCAGCTCCCACTTTCTAGTGTATGACATCGAGCAAATTGCTGTTAACCTCTGTGACTCAGTTTCTCACCTGGGAAATGGAGATGTTAATAGTAACGATTTCAAGGGTTGCTGGGATGATGAACTTAGTTGATACACGTCAAGAGCTGGAGGAAGAGCCTGGCTTGTTGTAAGCACTCGGGAAGTGTAAATTGTTATTCCCACTCTCCCCAGTGGAGGATTCAGTCTGCTCCCCCAGCTTGCCCAACCCTCCCCACGTCCCCTAGGACTTAAGATGGAAGCATTGGGAAAGTCCAGGCGTGAGCTCAGAGTCCCCTGAGGACATTTCCTCAGGTGCAAGCTCCTTGAAGCTTGTTTTTATACCACTGTTTCATGGTGTCAGGCCAGACCCCAAAAGCTAAAGTCAGTTGAGGTTGTGGGCAGATATTTGCATCACTTACTTCCCCAGTTCTATGTGTGTTTTTTTTTTTTTACTGTATATTTCAGAATCCTCAAATTAGGCAATTATTATTCACGAATTTGATTACAAAATTATTTCGAAGAATGCCTAGTTTTATTTAAAATTTTTGATGGGCTGGTCTTCTTTAAATGATCTTGATTTTCTAGAGCATTAAAGATAATGTGCCTCTATGACATTTTGACTTAAACTCTTTTTTTTTTCAAATCAATATCTATTATATAAAATGAGGTGCTCCCTTTAGTAAATGAAAACGTAGTAAGATAATTTTCCAGTTAGAGTGTTCCTCCCTTATCTCCAGCCAGACTCCCATTAATCTTCAGAAGGTCATGACTCACTGACCTTTTGAACACTACACCACACATCTTTACTGTAGTTAGAACACAAGGGCAGGAAAAAAAAAAAAGTAGAGCAGTAGTTTAGTCAGTAATGCAACACATTACTGAAAGCTAAGGGAATCTCTGCAGAGTGAACACTAAGTAGGCTCATGTTCGGAGAGTTTCTTAAAAGGAAGCGCTTCCAAAAATAAATAAATAAATAAATAAAAGGATGCTCTTCCGACTGAACTGTGCTGTCAGTTTTCTACCTTTGAGCAGATGGTGCTAGTTTTCTTAGAAAACCCCAGAATCTCATCTGTGACTGACTTGTGAACAGACAGAAATGATGCAATAGTGTGCCACACGCACTTTCCCTTTTGCTTCCTGCCAGCTCAGAGCAAGCAAATAAAGTCTTGCTGACCTCTGGACTTGCATGCTAGCTCTTATATTGAATGTATTCAGAGAGCCAATAAGTACCAACTCCAGTAAAAAGCCAAGCCCTGCCTAAGCTGGGGCAGAAGTCAGTGCTTTGTAACTTTCCCTTGCAGGCAAGGTTGGTGAACCCCACAGGCCCTTTGGACCTTGTTCTCTTTCTCATGTCCCCCTGGGGCCTAGCACAGTACCTGGCCTAGAGTAGGTGTTTAATGACTCTTTGCTGAACCAATAGATAGAGGAATTAATGAAAAAGAGGGCAAAAATACCTTCTTAAGTATAACAGTTTGACAAAGGATGAACCCAACTGTTCTCAAAGGTTGTCTTTCTTGCTCTGTAACCAAACCAGTGGCACTTTTCAGTCCATATCCTTTTTGCTGTGGTTGACCCTGTTAGGCACTTCCAATTTCCTGATGCACTCTCTCTTCCTTGGCTTGTGACTACATGTCCTTCTGACATCCCTCCTACTTCTCCGGCCACTCATTTCTCATTTTCCCCTTTAGCCTTCTCTGCATCCCTTCATCTTTTTTTTTTTTCTACTTTTTTTTGGCCACACCGCACTGGTATGTGGGATCTTAGTTCTCCGACCAGGGATCAAACCGGCGCCCCCTGCAGTGGAAGCTTGGAGTCCTAACCACTGGACCGCCAAGGAAGTCCCATTCATCCCTTCATCTTGATCATCACTGTCTTTCTAACATCTCATGTTCTCTCTCTCTAGAGATACCCTCTCCCTAGGTTACCTTATGTATATATTTGGTGTCAACTACCACCTCTAGGTCCTATAACAGGAAAACTTTCAAATCTGTAACTGTGTTTTACTTAACACTTGTGACTATTGTCTGTGCTAGGTGGTAGGGATGTAGTGCTTCGAAAGACATGGTTTGGGCCCTCACAGAACTTATAGTTTGAAGGGAAGACAGTGTTCAGCAAATACGTCCAAAAAGTTTGGATAAGTAGAGGGAGTTCCCTGGTGGCCTAGTGGTTGGGATTCCAAGCTTTCACTGCCACGGCCCGGGTTCAATCCCTGGTCAAGGAACTGAGATCCCACAAGCTGTGGGGTGCTGCCCAAAAAATGGTTTGGATAAGTAGAGTGATAAAGGAAGTACAAAGCATTGCCTTGTGGGAGCAGAGAACCTCTCCAAGGAAGTGACCCTTAATCTGTGACCTGAAAGATGACAAGGGGTTAATAAAGCAAAAGGGACAAGGTAGAAGCCAGAAAGAGACCATGAAGAGATGTGGTCAGAGTTAAATGGTGGAGGGCCTTGGAAGGCATGACATGAGGGTTGAACTTTTTCCAAAAGAGAAATGAAAAACCTAGAAGGGGTTTTTAGCAGGAAAGTGACATGTCAGAATTGCTTTTAAAAGTGGCTCTGTTAGCAGCTTGAAGCCTGGATTGAATTTTAGCAAGAACAGAGGCAGGGAGAGCAATGAGAAGGCAGCTGCAGTGGCCCAGGTAAAAGATGATGGTGGTGCCCTGGACTTGGGTGGCAAAAGAGATGAGTGATTACAGAGCTATGTTCAAGGTAGAATCAATGGAATTGATCATTGGTTAGACAGAGTAGAAGATGAGGAAGATGGATTTGAGGAGGATTTCTAGGTTTCTGGCTACGACAACTGGTTGAATGGTGTGTCATTTACTGAGATAGTTTGGTTAGGATGGAGGGTAAGCAAAATGATGGCTTTAGTTTTGAATATTATAGCAAACACTGCTAGTTGCCTGCCCAATAACCATATTACCTCCTCCTTTCTAAAAGAATCCTAAATTTGTTCAGGAATCTACTCCTCTATACATACCTTTGCTTCAGGGCAGCCAGCCCCTCCACTGTCTTCAAGGAATGCATTTTATTTTATTATTCTTTTTATTGAAATATAGTTGATTTACAATGTTGTATTAGTTTCAGGTGTACAGCAAAGTGATTCAGTTATACATATATGTCTATTCTTTTTCAGCTTCTTTCCCCTTATAGATTATTACAAAATATTGAGTATAGCTCCTCGTACTATACAGTAAGTCCTTGTTGGTTATCTATTTTATATACAGTAGTGTGTATATGTTAATCCCAAACTCCTAATTTATCCCTCCCCCCTCCCCCTGCAAAGGAATGCATTTTAAATAAGCTAAGACAATCATGGTTGTCAGTACTTGTTTCAGGCATGCAAATGTGATACAATTCTGTCCAGTGGGATGAAGGGAAGGCTGCCCAGTGTTTCCAGAAAAGGTTTTATCTTAAAAGGAGAGTATACTCCTGAATGCTTGTTGTTTGAAGCCACAGAAATTTTAGAGGTTGTTATAGCAGCATAATCTAGCCAAAGCTCGGCTAACACAAATAACTGAAACTGCTGCAGCCCTCTTATGAGGCATTAACCACCAAGAGAGTTTGCCTGAGAACCAAGCTGACATGCAGAGATTAGCAAAGCAAATGATGGAAAGAACTTGAATTCTTAAGATATCTTTGAGCTATTGACTTAACCAAGCCTGGAGTTACTTTTCCTCTGAATCTCTTATTGCATTGGATAACAAATTTCATAGAGTTTAAACCAGTTACATTGGGTATTTCTGTGACTTGAAGTCAAAATATCTTGGCTAAAATAGACTAATAGCCTGAAAAAGGAATGAAATCCTAACACATGCTACAGCAGAGAGGAAGACAGACGGCAGTGGGGAGTGATTATTCCTCAAACAGAGAGTGATTTAACACTACCACTGGCTATGTGACAGATAAGCTAATTTGCCCGAATCACCAAGCTTGGGTTTTTCCACCCACATTCATTTGGTTGCTTGCACATGACAACAGCAGCATTTGTTGGTTATGGGATTCAAAGGCCTGGGCATTGCAGTTACTAAGAGAACACAAACAACTCAAGGTGGGACCTGACAGCCAGTTCAGCAACTTTCACCTCATCAATGACCACAAGGCAGAGGAGTCCAAAGGATGATTTCTTTCAGCCCATGGCTGCCATGAAGGCTTGATGTGGTATTGGATCAGACTAAATGCACATCGTTTACTTAAACTGCTGTTATTCCTTCCATCTCAGATCTGTGGTAGCCACTGAATGTGATGGAAATGTGGTCTTATTGCTAAAACAGCAGTCTGGAGCCTGTGGCTGGCTGGTTTTATTTTTAGGATTAAAGGGGATCTCCATCAAGCCTCTTTTATTCTGAACCTCAGTTTCCCAAATATAGGAAGGAGAATTCACAGCAGCTTGAGGGAGTGGCAAAAATCTGGGCTTCCTGGTCAGACACGCCAAGATTTGAGTCAGCTTCAGCACCATCTAGTTATATGACCTTCGGTAAGTTACTTAACTCTTTGAGACTTGGTTTTTCCATCTAAAATATGGGAATAATAAGAAATACCTGTTTATGTAATTACTTCATTCATTCAACAGACATTTATTGGGTGTCTCCTACGTACGAGGCAGTGTCCTAGATCTGAGTCCACAAAAGTGAGTGAAATAGACATAGCTCCTGTTCTCATGGAGCTTATGCTCTGTTGTGAGAAATAAATAACAGACACAAAGCACTTAGTACTGTGCCTGGCTTTTAACAAGCACTCAGTAAATGTTTTGAGTTGACCAGAAATGTAATTATTGAAATTCAGTACCATTTTGATGTGCATGACCTCCTTTCTCATGCTCCCTCTCCTATCTCAGGGCCTTTGCACATGATATTCTCTGTCTGGGTTGTTCTTTCCTCAGCTATTCACATGCTCCCTCTCTCACTTCATTCATATCTATATTCAGATCTCGCCTCCTCAGAGAGGCCATTCCTAATCACTTATTAAAGTAGCCCTCCACCCCTACCACATTCTATCCACAGGATCCTTTCAAAGAATCTATCTTGCTTTAAACCCATTCTTGATGGGTTTAAAAATCCTCCATTAGTGATAAACTCCTCTTAGATTCAGGGCAAATTTTTGTACTAAAGTCTCTACAATGTAATCATATCGTATAATTACATTTCAATATAATCATATTTCTAAAGATAGGTTTCAAAACACTTTAAATAAAATAAGAATGACCAATAAGCATATGAAAAGATGCCCAGCATCCCTAGTCATCAGGAAAGTTTTTTATTTTTTTTTAATTTTTATTTATTTTTGGTTGCATTGGGTCTTCATTGCTGCGCGCGGGCTTTTCTCTAGTTGCAGCGAGCGGGGGCTACTCTTCATTGAGGTTGCGCGGGCTTCTCACTGCGGTGGCTTCTGTTGTTGCGGAGCACAGGCTCTAGGCGTGGGCTTCAGTAGTTGTGGCTCGCGGGCTCTAGAGCACAGGCTCAGTAGTTGTGGCTCATGGGCTTAGCTGCTCTGCGGCATGTGGGATCTCCCCGGACCAGGGCTCGAACCCATGTCCCCTGCATTGGCAGGCGGATTCTTAACCACTGCACCATCAGGGAAGTCCCAGGAAAGTTTTTCAAACACTGATTCTATTAAGTGTTGGCAAGAACAGCTAGAATTCTCATACACTGCTGATGGGAATGCAAAATGGCACATCAACTTTGGAAAACACTTCGGCAATTTCTTGCATAGTTAAACTATACACTTACAACCCAGCCAACCCACTCCTAGGTATTTACCCAAGAGAACTGAAAACATATATACATATAAAGACATATATGAATGTTCATAGCAGCATTATTCATAATTCATAAATTCATAAAAACTGGTAACAACCTAAATGTCTATCAACTGATGAATGGACAAATAAAATATCATATAGCCATACAATGGAATACTACTCAGCAATAAAAAGGAACAAACTACTGATTTATGCTGCAACATGGATGAAACTCAAAAGCATTATTCTTAGTGAAAGAAGCCAGACTCAAAAAGCTACACACCATATTGTTCCAAGTATATGACCTTCCAAAATCAGATGAGTAGTTATCTGGGGCAGGGAGGAGGGGAGAGGGTTGACTACAAATTGGCACAAGGGAATTTTGGGGGGATGCTGGAAGTATCTTGATTGTTGTGATTACACAACTGTATACAATAGCTAAAACTCATCAAAATGTACAGTTAAGATGGGTGAATTTTATGGTATACAAATTATGCCTTAATAAAGCTGTTATAAAATTTTAAAACATATATATGCATAGAAAATGATTCCCTACTTACCTCTTGTGGTGGGATTTGGGTGCTTTTTTTTTTTTTAAAGGAATTCCTTTACTTTTATTATTTATTTATTTATTTATTTATTTTTGGCTGTGTTGGGTCTTCGTTTCTGTGCAAGGGCTTTCTCTAGTTGCGGCAAGCGGGGGCCACTCTTAATCGCAGTGCACAGGCCTCTCACTATCGTGGCCTCTCGTTGCGGAGCACAAGCTCCAGACGTGCAGGCTCAGTAGTTGTGGCTCACGGGCCCAGTTGCTCCGTGGCATGTGGGATCTTCCCAGACCAGGGCTCGAACCCGTGTCCCCTGCATTGGCAGGCAGATTCTCAACCACTGCGCCACCAGGGAAGCCCTTGGGTGCTTTTTATTTTCTTCTCTTCCCTTATCTAAATTTTGTAAAATTTCCACAATGGAGTATTTGTGTAGAGAGAAAAAAACACCAACAATAAAATTCCAGAAACATAAATAATTGGCTTATTCAACAAGAAGTCTATTGCTGATTCCACATTGTTTGCTTGCAGTGAAGCCCATTTGGGTCACCTCCTTCTCATCTATCTTTCCTCAGTGGCACTTCTGAGGGGTGAGCTGAGGAAACAGATGCAAAAAGGTACAGAGCTTAATAGGAATGCTTTGTCCATCCAGCTCTCAGTTTGGCTGTCACCTGGATTTTTGGATGAATACACAGTAGACTAATGATAGGGGAGCTCTCATCCTAGTTGCCAGCTCTGCCCTCCATTCCAACCTAAGTCAACTCATGTGTCCTCCAGGCCCCAAGAGAAAGTCCTCGGCAGAGGGCTGGGCAGATTGTGGTTTTCGGGGTCCAGGCCGGGAGTCCGCCTCCAGCTCACGTTGGTCTCTTGAGTGCTGCATGGTCTTGGTCAAGTCAAGAGGCCATTCCTCAGTGGAGACCCATGATTAGAATGATCGCTCATGCTGCAAATGGCAGGACAGGACACGGAGTCCCTTCAAGAGCTTCGCTGGGGTGGGGATGCTCAGGGTCAACAGGCCTCTGGCCCTTTTCCCCTATCACACATCCAATTCATTTCCAAACTTGCTGCCTATGAAAGGGCAGTCAACTGAGGCGACCCAACCAGCTTGTAGGCAAAGGATAGCACACGGGGTGAAGTCCATATTGCTTGCCCTTGTGTGCCTTGGGGTAACTGGACAAGGCCCCTGACAGGACCCAGGTGTTGGGTCACAGGATTCCAGCCAGGATAATAAACCTACACTTATAAAAATACCTTCATAAAATATGACCTCATGGAGGGAGCATACAATTTTCTAGCTACTCTAGTCAAGAAGTAAAGCCCAACAGAAGCTCAGAGCAGCTGGGGTGGGCACAGGGGAATGAGACAAATCATAGCTTTCCCTGAGCCTCCGCTTCATCACCCATAAATGCCAAGTTGGGAAAGATTCTGGGTCCCAACCTGCGGCATCTGTTCTCAGGGCTCACACACACCCTATTTTCAGGAGCTACTTCCAATATCTTAAAACTCCACACATTATTCACTATAGTCAAAATGAGGAAGCAACCCAAATGTCCATCGATGGATGAATGGATAATGACTGGCATATACATATAATGGAATATTATCCAGCCTTTGAAAGGAAGGAAATTATGCACCTACTACAATATGGATGAACCTTGAAGACATTACGCTAAGTGAAATAAGCCGATCACAAAAGAACAAATCCTGTATGATTTCACCTGCATGAGGTACCTAGAGTAATCACATTCACTGAGACAGAAAGTGGAATGGTGGTTACCAGGGGCAGGGAGGAATGGGGAGTTATTGTTTAATGGGTACAGAATTGCAGTTTGGGATGTTAAAAAAATTCTGGAAACGGATAGTGGTGATGGTTACACAGCAATGCAAAGGCACTTAATGCCACTGAACTGTACACTTAAAAATGGTTACATGGTAACTTTTATGTTGTATATATTTTGCCACATACACAAAAAACCAGACATTCCACAGGTACCCACAAGGCCTCACCCCTCATGAAAGCATCAAATCAATGCCTAATTCAAATCAAATCTGAACCAGCAGGCATAGCCTTTGACAGATTTTTTTTTAAAGAAATAAAAATAACGGCAAATGTATGAATTATGGCCTAGCGCAGGTTTTGTTTTTTGTTTTGGCAGGCCCAATCTTTCAAAGCATGGCATCTTTGGGGGGGAAGTAAAACAAAGGGGCCTTGATAGAAGTTTGGCTTGGGTGAGTGCCCCGGTCTCCCCCCAGCTGTAAAGGCTGTGATTTTGTGGTTGGGGAGACCATGCGAAGGGAGAAACACACCAGAGGAGAGACCAGACAGTGTCTCCCAACAGATTCCCCCCTGCCACAGGGACAAGCATTTGGGTTTAAGAGGGCCCTTTCTCTGGTCTATTTTTAGAGCCTGGAGTCAAGAGTTCTTTACAGCAAGCAGCCAGGAATCCTCTGGCCTATGTGACACAGAACACTGATACAGCACCAGAAATGGGGCCCACACATGCACTACCTAATGAGGGACAGGATAGCACACCCTTTCCTAAGACCCTCATCCATCACTCCCAGACACCGTGACCAGGGTGGGGTCATGATGGATCTTGGCAGCCTGCTCAATACATGGGTCATAGAGAGCATACACAGAACAGCTCAGGCCAGATATTATGAGAGTAAATACAATAGACTCTCATTTCCCAGACCAAGAGCTTGAGGGTGGGGATTCTGGTTCTGTGAGCATTCTGGTCCACCATCAGGCAAAAAGTCTTTGTGGGAATTTCCAGCTCTCCTCCCCAATCCACCTTCCTTGAGAGGAAGGAAGGGGCCTGGGAAGAAACCAGAAGACAAACTCTAACCCAAACCCTGCCCCTCTGTGGCTCGTGACCTTGGTCCCTTTGAGCCTCAGTTACTTCGTAAAACAGCAACATCTCCTTCAGCCTCATTTGTATGGATCAAATGAGACAGTGTCTGGCGACATGCTTGGAGAACACACTGTACAGTGGCTAAGGAATTTTCTTCTGCCCCTACATCTAGTACTTAGAATGGAGTAAACAGGGTTAAGTCTTAAGTCATCATGTGTCGATTAAGGAGACTACTGGAGCCTCAGAGTCACATTCTCTGCCCTGGAAATGTTTCCTTTTTATTCACTAAAATTCTGGCAGCAGTGCGTTTTCTTTAGAGATGAGGGGGAATACCCAGTTAACTGCAGATTACTGGAGCCGTGCAAGGATCACAAGGTGATCCCAATTCCTCCCACCTCCTGGAGAGAAGCCTCTCTCTTCAAGGTGATGCAGATATGCTGGGTGAGAGCCAGAGAAAACAAGGGATGGTCTCCATCCCTTTTTAGGGCACACAAGTTATCCATGCCAGGGAGAGGTTTAGTGTTTGTCATCCCAGAGGCCCCAGAGGACACCATAGCTTTGGTTGGCCAACTTCTCCCCTGCAGTCCCCTGGAGGGAGCAGGGGAAAAGGCCTTGGGGAAGGCTTATACTTGCAGCTCCAGTGAGCAGATGTGTTTTGGAAGGCTGAAAGTGGGTGCTATGCCCTCCTTTCCTCCTGTCCATGAATAAATAAACTGATGCCTCTTGTGGCCTTGCAGCTGCCTGTCGCACTGTGAGCTCTCACCTGGGCCGCCGTGATGGTGGTGGGCCCTATGAGGAGAGGAGGGAGGACAGAGACCCCCCCTTCTCTGGGCTCAGACCCAGAGTGCCTGCAACTGATGCAGGCTCCCCAGGGCTAGTTCCGCAGCTGCTCAGGCATGACATCCTGTAAATGGTACTTTGGGGAGAAGAGAATGGCCCTGGACACTTCCTGGAACAAACAAGACAAACCTACACAGAACACACTATGTTATCCTGGGAAGGGGTCAGGGGAGTGGCTTCAATCATACATACAGGACACCAGGACGTGGACACCAAGCATCCGATGGACCGGCCAGCCTTGCTTTTCGCTTCTTCCCAGCTGCCTAATTAGGATTTACACTTTTCACTGTGTTCGCCTTACGGGGGCTCCTTCTGGAGACAGCTGGAGATGGTCAAAACCATCAGGCACTGGAGTCACACAGACTCCTGTAGGGTTTCCAGCTGAGACTGGGCTAGCCTCATCTCTTCTAGCCTCAGTTTCACATCTTTAGAATGGGGATGAAAAACCCCTGTTCCGAAAGCGTTTTGAGAATTCAGTGGGATGATGCCGGCGGCTTCTACCACACAGAAGGGTTTTGGGGGAACAAGGCTCCTCTCCCCTTACCCGCCTTTGCCTCTGTCTGAGGGGGAGGTGGCAGAGAAGATTCCACTAGCAACTAACTGCTCACTGTCTTGTATTTGAGAGGGAGGCACATGGCACCCTCTCCTAACACCACACCAGGCTGCTAGCATGCCTGGGTGTCACGTGTCCAGCCGGGGCCCTCGGGTTCAGGGGCCTGCCCTCCATGTCCCACTCAAACGTCCCAGGCTGGTATGGTGAGGGGCATATGGGAAAAGCCGGGACCCTCGGCGGCCAAGCCAGGGGGGATCACGCGGCCATTGTGCAGCGGGAGGTGGCCGGGCCTGGGGGCCCTGCTGCTCGGGCCCGACTCGGAGGCTAGTCCCGAGTCGCTGGGCTGCACCTCCACGAAGACCCGCGTGCGCAGGAGCCCGCTGGGACGCCTCCCGGTGGCTCCCCCACGGCAGCGGGCAGAGCTGGGCGCGGAAGGCGGCCTGGAAGCCGCGGCGGAAGTTCTCGTTGAAGTAGCCGTAGATGATGGGGTTGGCACTGCTGTTGAAGAAGGCCAGCCAGTGGGCTAAGGGGAAGGCGTAGACGGTGACCAGGTGCAGCTGCGGCTCGCTCAGCTGCCCGTAGTCGATGAGCAGCAGCAGGGCCCAGAGAGGCAGCCAGGACAGCGTGAAGAACAGCGCCACCATGACCAGCATGTGCACCACCCGGGCCCTGCGCCGGGCGCCGCGGCCGCCCTCCCCGGCCGCCTCCTCGCCGGCGCGCGCGGGCCCCGGGGCCTTGCACAGCTTGCGGGCGATGCGCGCGTACATGCCCACGATCAGCGCCAGCGGCGCCAGGTAGATGTGCGAGAACAGCACGGCCGTGTAGACCCTGCGCATGCCCTTCTCGGGCCAGGCCTCCCAGCACGAGTAGAGCGGGTAGGAGCGGTTGCGGGCGTCCACCATGAAGTGGTGCTCCTCGCGTGTAACGGTCAGCATGACGGCCGAGGGGCACATGATGAGCAGGGCCAGGGTCCAGATGACCGCGATGGTGGCCAGCGCCTTCCGCAGGGTCAGCTTCTCGCGGAAAGGGTGCACGATGCAGCGGAACCTGCGGCGACGGAGGAAAGAGAAGCGGGGGTCTGGGCGGGTCCCAGGGGTCCCAGTGGCCCCAGGGATGAGAGCCATCCCTGACTGAGGGCGGAGGGCTGGGAGCGGGGTAGGGGCACTCCACCTTCGACGTCGCACCTTAGGTGGCATCAAAGAAGCCTCAGATGTTAATTATGGTCGTTTGCAAGCAAACTGGTTTCTCACCTGTTGGGGAGTCAGCTCCTCGGCTGAGTAGCCACGCAACAAAGGCAAAAGGAGGGTTTTACAAGAGCTGAATCCTGTTTGTGCCCTTTTGGGGATAAACATTATCTGGCAGGTAGCAGAGCCATAAGTCCACACATTCTGTCCTTGAGTAGGCCGATCGGGTAGGTGTATCAGAGAAAACAATTTTTAGCTGTTTATGGCTTCTCCAGAAAATCTTGGGAGTTCACGTGTAGAGTCTACGTGACAGGTTGTCCCTATGTCACCTTGGCCAGCGTCCTTCCAACAGTGCCTCCACAGAATTAGGACAGACCTGCACCATTTCCTCATTAGGATGTCTCAGCAGTGATTATTATTACACCCTTAATTTACATCTGAGGAAACTGGGATTCAGAGGTGATAAGTAACTGGCTCAAGGTCACACAGCTAGAAACTGGCAAGGACCAGCCTTGAACCCAGATTTGTGTTGCTCCACTGTGCCATATAAACCTGCAGCTGTAAACCCTCGCTGTGCATCAGAATCTCCTGAAGCATTTTAAAAAATACCTGTGCCCAGTTCTCCTGGTCGAAGATGCCAATCTAATTAGTCTAAGAAAGTCATGGGGCAGTTTAGGAACTGAACCTAGACTAGAACACAGAACTAGAGCTGACTCCCAGCCATGTTGCTCTTTCTACTTCAGCAAACTGTGTCCTGCTCTCCCGACTCCCCACCCTTTCCCCTGCCTGACAACACTTTCTACTTTTCCCACAGCCAGTCTCAAGCCTTGTTTTCTCAACCTACCTGACTTTGGCCTACTGGTCTCATAGCATCACATACTTAAGGAATTGCCAGAGAACAAATAATTCTTAAAGCACATAGTACTGGCTGTAAGTGCAATAGCACTTAATGGATGGAGGGGAATCCTGGGGCAGACCAGGAAGGCTTCCTGGAGGAGACAGGAACTTGAAGAATACTCCAAACACTACTGGGAGACACTGCACACTCACCTATCATTAACGATGACAACAAAATGAAGATCAGTGAAGGAGGACTTCCCCCACCATCAGTGGCCTTGCAGACAGGAACCCAGTTCTATCTCCCCAGCTGCCTACTTCACTGGGTCACAAAAGACTGGGTTTGATGAGGGCCAAAGTGGAGAGAGGATGAAGACACTAGATTCTAGAAAGGGTGGAGCTAATAGGTGCCCATGTTGGGAAGAGGACAAGGAGGAGGGTGTGGGTGTAAGGAAGAAATAGAATAATATTAACAGCTGACATTTGGTCTCTGTGCCAGGTGGTGTGTATCAGCTTTACAAACAGAAGATCACTGAAGCCTCCCAGCCACCCTGTAGGATATTTACCATTTTACAGATGAGAAAACTGAGATTCAGAGCAGTTAAGTGACTTAACCAAGGTCATGCAGCTAGGCAGCCCTCCAGCTTACCTGCCTGCCTCCCTTACCCTGGGGGAAGTGCCTGGAGTGAACCCTTATTGAAAGGGCTCACTGAGAGGGAGGATGGGGAGGAGGACCTATTGCAGTTGGGTCAGTTGTGTTGCCTGCAAAGAAAGCCTCCTTGGTCCCTGGCTCCGTTCCATTAGCAGACCCATGCTTATCAGAGAATCTGATGGAATCTGAGGCGGAAAGACCAGAAGTAGCTGGACACGGTGGAGATGGGGAGTCAGGGACCAGCAAGGAGGACTGCTGCTCAGGAAACAAGGACTGCCCCCAAGCTCCTCTTAGGGCCCAGGAATCCCTCTTAAACCTCCTCAGGAGCTGCCTCCGGGCCTTCCAGAAGGAGGTGGCAGTGTCCTCTGCAGTCCCCCAAGTCTAGAAGGCAGCCAGCCCCACAACCCTTCCCTCTGTGGCTCAGGATTCAGCCCCACCGACCACAGAGCAGCCTCGGCCTCCTGGCAGGCCCAGCAGTGGAGACAGCAGCTTGTCCTAGTGCCAGGCCCGGGATAACCAGACAGGAACCTTCTCACCTTTCCACGGCAATGGCCACCAGTGTGAAAACAGAAGCTGACACGGACATGCCCTGCACCAAGCCGCTCATCTTGCATGTGGTGTTGTCGAAGGGCCACCCTGCAATGACAGAAGCCACCAGAGTGAGAGATGCCTCATTCACAGAGAGCCAGAGACCTCCGGCCATCGGGGCCAGTCCCCTCTGGCTTGCATCTTTCCTCCATGTCCTGCCAGGTCGTCATCCTGCCTCTGCTTACACACTTCCAGGAGTGAGGAACTCAGCAGCCAATACCACCGTGGACAGTCCTGTTACAGTCAGTCTTTATACTGACCAGCGATTTCTCTCCATGAACTTTAGATCCATCCAGCCCTGCCTGGCTTTCTGCTCCCATAGCCCTGTTCCAGGTTCTAGGCCAGTGGTTCTCAACCCTGGCTGCTCACTAGAATCAGCGGAGAACTTGGAAAAGGACCAGTGCCCAGGCTCACACCAGACAACCGTATTTTCCAAATCTACCCAGGAGATTTGAGTGGCAGCCAAAGTTGGAAACCACCAGCACAGATCAAGCCTGACTGTCAAGTAGGGGGAGGTATAAGCAGCTCTAGCCCCTCCTACCTGATGTCCTCACTCTGATCCCCAAGCTTCTGCTTTCTCATGAGACCTGGGTCCCACCTGCTCTCAGGACTAGTAGCCAGGTCCACATCTTGGCTACCTGAGGCTGTGTGTTGGTAACTGCCTAGTGTTTCTGCCCCGCTAGGCCTGGGGGCAGGGCGGTGGGGGGCCCACCTTGTTCTTGTCTGTTGTGCCTGCAGACAGGAGTCATCTTCCAAGGCTGGGGTCTTCTTTCACCAGCGGCCTCCCCCATGTTGATTTTCTGCCTGCACACTTACTAGATGCCAGGCACTGGCTCACTCAATCCTCACAGCAGCCCCATTATCCTCTCCTTTTTACAGATGTGAAGAGGGGGAGACTAATTGATTTACAGTCTCTTTGTCCCTAAATCACTATGGATTATTGGTGAGAGTTTGGTCTGGGTGCCAGGGAGTTTAAATGTCATGGAAAGTCAATATCGCTGTAGAGAGCAGACTGAGAAACATATGAAAAACATGTTCAAACCTCATTCATAATTTTAAAAATGCAAATGATATTTGCTGTGGAGAAATAGGAGCTCTCAGACATCGGTGGTGGGAATGAAAACCGTTACAGTCCTTCTGGAGGGGAACTAGGCGATGCCTAACCTATGCACTTATCTTTTGATCTTACTCTATCCTGAATATACACCTCTGATGACACAAAATACATATGCACTGAGTTATTCATTGTAGCTTTGTTGTAATTGCAAAATATCAGAAACAATCTAAATGCCCATATAAAGAAGTTGTTGAATAAATTATGGTACATCTACACAGAAGAGTATTATACAGCTGTAAAAAAGAATAAGGAAGACCTCTATGAACTGATATGAAGAGGTTTTCAAAATATACTGCTAAATGCAAAAAGCACAGTGCAAAGAGTATCTATAGTATATTACCCTTCATGTAAGAAAGAAGGGGATATAGGAAAATATACACTTATCTGCTCATTTGTACAAAGGAAATATAGGAAGGTAGATCAGAAAATAACGAGATTGGCTACCTATACAGGGAGGCGGTAAGAATGAGGAAGAATCGGGTAGTAGAGATGACAGAGGAGTGACTCTTCTCTGAGTATATCTTTTTGTATGGATCTGACTCTTTAGAATTATGGCAATGTTTCACATCCTCAAAAAAATAAGTAATTAACATCAGGATGTGGGGGAAACCCAAAGTGGGACACAAACAATAACAAATGAACCTAAATGCATTACAAATGAATAAAATAACCACATTGAAGGGGAATGGGGAAGCAAGAAACTAACCTCAGTAATTTTGGAAAACAGTATTTTGACCGTATACTATAAGATTACAAAAAGAACTATACACGCACACTGTACTCTCATTAATAAATGTGTTTCTCACAAGGGTATGGGTTAGCAATACTGAATCTACCTTATGTGTATACCAAGATTGAACAAATAAGTAAATATATTGTGGATAAATAGAGTTAGATTTCTCACTGTTAGAGAAAGAAGTTACAGGTGAGGAAAAGAGGAAAGTTAAAATGATCCTGTAATATTAGATTGGAATCAGAAGCATAATAGTTTTCAATATACATACAGATGGATAGATAGAAATAAAGATGCACATGTTAAGTATGTGTGTGTTAGCACACATATATTTCCTAGCTCTGTCCCTCGAGAGGGCCTAGAAGCAATGAAACCCCAGTGCCAACGATCACATCTAGTGCCAAGGTCTTGGTTTCTAAATGCTATTCTCCAATATAAGGAACCAGACCTTCTCAGAGAAATTGTTGATTGATTCCAGGGCTGGAGCAGGGAACATACAAGGTGAGCCTGGAACACTTTATGGTGCCAGAAAGTAAGGAGATACTGAAAAAAATCTATGGTGGCATGTCAAAAGGACACAGGAGCCAAATTGAAAGAGCTCCCAATAGTCAAAACTGGGGGCAATTTAAGCAACAAAATAATGGTAAAACTGGGTTATAACCCATAGAGTAAAATAAATGTAGGAGGAATGATGTTAAGTAGAAGATCAACACTGAGGAAATATAACAGTAATAACTGTTGCAGGCAGGAACCATCCAATGGATGCTTTTAGTGAGTAAAACTATAGTGAGAAACAAGGCATTTGCATAGTCTCAAAGTATCTCCCAGTGAGATACTTATTAATTATAAAGGGGAAAATGGTAGCTTTATAATGGAAAAATCTGGCAGACACCACATTAACCAAGTGATCAACGTTAACACCACCATTAATACATATTGATAGGTGTGCCTTATCAGTATGTCTTCTGTAGTATTCTCATCAAATATGCATAAACTAAATCTAATTGTAAGAAAACATAAGGCAAACCCAAGTTTCTGGGGTTTCTGCAAAATAACTGATCAGTATTCTTCAAACATGTCAAGGTCAGGAAAGTCGAGAACCAAGGAACAGTCACAGGTTGGAGAAAACAAACAAACAAAAAACAAATACAATGTATGGCCCTCGGTTGGATCCTGGACTAGAAAAGGACTCCAGGGGACTCCTTTGTGGGGAAAGAAGTGAAATTCAAATAAAGTCTGCAGATTAGTTAATAGTATTGTATCAATGCTAATTTCCAGGTTTCAATCATTATACTATGGTTATTTAGGATATTAACATTAAGGGCAGTTAGAATGGGCATCATCAGAAAATCTAACAAACAACAAATGCTGGAGAGGGTTTGGAGAAAAGGGAACCCTCTTGCACTATCGGTGGGAATGTAAATTGATACAGCCACTATGGCGAACAGTATGGAGGTTCCTTAAATAACTAAAAATAGAACTACCATGTGACCCAGCAATCCCATTACTGGGCATATACCCAGAGAAAGCCATAATTCAAAATGACACATGCACCCCAAGGCTTCCCTGGTGGAGCAGTGGTTGAGAATCCACCTGCCAATGCAGGGGACACGGGTTCGAGCCCTGGTCTGGGAAGATCCCACATGTCACGGAACAACTAAGCCCATGCGCCACAACTACTGAGCCTGCCCTCTAGAGCCCGTGAGCCACAACTACTGACGCCTTCGTGCCTAGAGCCCATGCTCCTTAACAAGAGAAGCCACTGCAATGAGAAGCCCGCACATGGCAATGAAGTGTAGCCCCTGCTCGCCACAACTAGAGAAGGCCGGCGTGAAGCAACGAAGACCCAACACAGCCAAAAATTAATTAATTAATTAATTAATTTTAAAAAAAGACACATGCACCCCAATGTTCATTGCAGCACTATTTACAATAGCCAGGTCATGGAAGCAACCTAAGTGTCCATCAACAGAGGAATGGATAAAGAAGATGTAGTACATATATACAATGGAATATTACTCATCCATAAAAAGGAATGAAACTGGGTCATTTGTACAAACGTGGATGGACCTAGAGACTGTCATACAGAGTGAACTAAGTCAGAAAGAGAAAAACAAATATAGTATATTAACGCATATATGTGGAATCTAGAAAAATGGTACAGATGAACCAGTTTGCAAGGCAGAAATAGAGACACAGATGTAGAGAACAAATGTATGGACACCAAGCAGGGAAAGCAGGGAGTGTGGGGGGCAGGTGGTGGGATGAATTGGGAGGTTGGGATTGACATATATACACTAATATGTATAAAATAGATAACTAATAAGAACCTGCTGTATAAAAAATAAATAAATAAAAGAAATTTAAAAGAAATAAAAGCTTAATCTCCTCCAGAAAAAAAAAACAAAAAAACATTAAGGGAAGGTAGGTGAAGAGTATATAGGAACACTCTACCATTTTTGCAACTTTCCAGTACATCTATCTAAAATTATTTCAAAGTAGAAAGTAAAAGAAAGCAAAACAAAACACACCCAGATTCAAAAGGCTACATACTGTATGATTCCATTTATATAATATTCTTGCAAAGGCAAAACGGTATTTTCTGTCCCTACAGGAAAACAGACCAATGGTGCCAGGGAGTAGAGGGAAGAAGCAACTGCAAATGAACAAGGGGGAGTTTTGGGGGACAATGAAGTTGTTCTATATCTTGATTGTAACTACATGACTGTATATGTTTGTCAAAACTTGTGGAACTGTACACTAAAAAGGGTGGATTTTTTGTATGTTAAATTATACCTTAACAAAAATATTTAAATGTAAAACATGCACACATGTACAATGCATATTTTGTAAGAATGCATGCAAATCACAAACATTACATTTAATAGAATGTTTGCCTATCAGTGGCGGAGGGGGTTTGGAGTGGGGTAAGGGTACAGAGGGAATGAATAAAGATAAACAAGGGGCTTCCCAACACAGTGAAGTCACATAGTGCCAGGAACAGTGGATGCGAATAATTCAACTCTCTGCCCCTGAATTCAAAAAAAACAGAAACAAAAACAAAGAAAGAAAAGCTATGTGAAGTTTTCTTTTCTTGCAGAAGATTCTATTACAAACAACGTAAATACCCATCAAAAAGAGATTGGTTAAATAAATTGTAGTACATCTGTACAATGGAATTCTAAACAGTTGTAAAAAAAGAATAAAAACCTCTTTCATTTATTAGTATGGAGTAACTTACTCTACGTAAGTTAATTTTAATGAATCCTATTTACAAATTACATGCTACATTTTTTTTTAACAAATTTATTTATTTTATTTATTTATTTTTGGCTGCACTGGGTTTTCGTTGCTGCACACGGGCTCTCTCCAGTTGCGGCGAGCGGGGGCCCCTCTTCCCTGTGGTGTGTGTGCTTCTCACTGCGGTGGCCTCTCTTGCTGCGGAGCACAGGCTCTAGGCATGCGGGCTTCAGCAGTTATGGCTCACGGGCTCTAGAGTGCAGGCCCAGCAGCCGTGGCGCACGGGCCCAGTTGCTCTGCAGCATGTGGGATCCTCCCGGACCAGGGATCAAACCCGTGTCCCCTGCATTGGCAGGCAGACTCTCAACCACTGCGCCACCAGGGAAGTCCCACATGCTACATTTTTAAGCAGGAAAAAAGTAAAGGTGCAGAACTGACCGGTTAGAAAGTTAGCATTTCCTTAATTTGCTTGTACTTATATAAAATATTTTTGGAAAGTGCTTGTACTTACACTAAGTATTTTGGGGAAGAGATACAAGACACTGGCAGCATCGGTTCCCTCCCAGGAGAGAGCTGGAAGGCCAGAGCACAGGGGTGGAACACTTTTCACTGGATACCTTTTGTTAGCTTTTGACCATTGAACCATGTGAATGTGTTGTCAATTTAAACAATTTTTTAAATTTACACATGTGAAAATGACTGGCAGACACCACCTTAACCCACTAGTGACCTCACCATATCATTGTTAACTGGTGTGTGTGTGCGTGCGTGCACCTGTATGTGTGTGCACCTCTGCACGTGTGTGCATGCATGCATATGTTTGCCTGTGTGTTTTGGGAAGAAGGATGCAGTTTCTGTTCAGCAGCCCTGAAAGAACCTCGGATTCAGCTGCGATTAAAGATCCCACCAGGCACAGCCAGTACAGCCGAGGGGAAACTGGCAGCCCTGGCTCCACTTTCTGGGTCCTGGAACCTACAGAAACACAGGCTGCTAGTTCCCCAGCCTCAAGTCAGCTAAGTCACTCCAAATGGGGCTGTCCGTTTGAATCCTGAGCTCCTGGGAGCTCTGAGCTCAGAACCTGCAGGTGCAGACCTCTAGGGGTCTCCACAGCTCTGGAAACTAGTCCTTCCCACCAGTTAGTCTGTGGAGGCTTATTCTGAAATAAGAAAGGCGAATCACAGGAGAGAGAATAGATGACGGTAGGATCCTTCTGATATTTGCAGGATGACAGGCAGGAATTTAGAGGTCAGGTGGTCTAGTTCTGCTTGAATCCCTTCTACACAATCCCTGCTAAACAGCCAGCCACTCCCTACTTAGACACTCCCAGTGACAGCAAGCACAATACCTGTACGAGAGAACACTCTTTTGTTGGAGAACATCTCAAATAAGTTTTTAGGTCCTTATTCAGAGGAAACCTGCCTCCCTCCCACTTCTACCAGCTGGTTCTAGTTCTGCCCAAGGGAGCTCCCTGGGAGAGTAGGATTGAACAGTGTAGTGGTTAGAAATATAGATGTGAGAATGTGGGACTTGACACTTAGCCGTGTAAACTACACACCTGCCCCTTTAATCACTCTGAGCATCAGTTTTCTCATCCATAAATTGGGGATAACAATAACGCATACTTCATTGGATTGTTGTGCGGATTAGTTAAGATCATGCAGGAAGAGTAAATCACACAATGCCTGGAACATAGAAAATGATTAATTCGTTATATCTATTATTGCTAGTCTAATCCCTCAGCCACAAGGCTGTCTTGAGATTCTGAGACAATGGCATCTTGGCCAAGAGACCAGGCCAGCCGTGATTTCAGGGGTGGGGGCACTCCTGCTGCCTCTAGCGCTGCCACTCACCAGTGATGAGGTTGTCCACAAGGGTGGTGGGCATGCAGAAAATGCCCACCAGCAGGTCGCTGACAGCCAGGTTGAGGATAAACGTGTTGGTGACGGTGCGCATGTGCCGGTTCTTGAGCACAATGAAGCAGACCAGGGTGTTGCCCACCATGCAGAGGAGGAAGATGAGCACGTAGGCCACAATGAACATGGCAGCCACCAGGGAGGAGTGCTGGTAGTAGGAGCAGAAGGTGAGGTTTGCAGCGGGGTTGGCCTCGGCATCACTCCCATTCTGGCATGGGGGCCGGCTGCTGTTGGAAGGCTGGGAGGGCTCCCCTAGGAGCAAAGGAGCACACGGGTCAGGACCCTAGGCGAAGAAGAGATGACTGACTTCTCACCGCTGGCGAGATCCTTCTGTGCTCCAAACCCTGCCCCTGCCCCTGCCCTAATACCCAGATCGTGTACTCAATTCCAACTGCAACTGGATGCACTGATTCAAGACTTCCATCCCACAGCCACTCAAACCCTGATCTCACACCTCCCACCCCGTCTTGTCCACCACTCATTTCATTTCCCAATGTTGGCTCTTCTCCATTTGCACACAATCCCCCTCTGCCCCATCTAGGCTCCATCCTTCTCAGCCCCGCTCTCTGCCCCAGAGGCTGACTTCTCAGGATTACATTACATCAGGACTATATGACCCAAGTTCCCTTGCCCTCTGGGTTGTTTGCTTGTTTGTTTGTTTGTTTATTGGCATATAGTTGATTTACAATGTTGTGTTGGTTTCTGCTGTACAGCAAAGTGAGTCAGTTATACGTATACATATACCCATTCTTTTTTAGATTCTATTCCCTGCCCTCTGGTTTTTGACTGGGTTCAGCCAATGGGAGGCACTGAAGGAGCTTGAAGGAATGGAGGAGAGAGAGGTCAGGGTATTCATCTCCTGACTCCGTCCCTGCCTGGACCAGGTCTCCTGTGGGACTGTCTTTATGGGCACAGCTCCTGCTGGGTGACTCCTCTCCCATGGCGCCAGCTCTTGCAGAGCCGCAGTGACACCGTTGCCTCTCTGCACTGACCGCTTCCTGTGACTGCCAGTCGCTGGGTGCGTCACCATCCCATGCTGGTTCTCTTGCCTTCCCCTGCCCACTGTAAAGTCTCTCTATTAAACTCTCTTCTGTTAAACCCTTTCTGAGTGCACCACTTGTTTTCTTCTGGGATCCTAACTATGAGACCCTCAAAATCTTTGATGTCCCTCCTCATCATCTCCACAGAACTTTAGTTGGGGAGGCAAGAAGGCAGTAGAGGGAGAGAGAACGAAAGGGGACTCTGAACCAGGGCTGAGGATCAAAGAAGGCACACGTTAAATTCTCCGGAAGACCATCCAAAGCCAAGGCCACCACCCACCCTTTACCTCCTCCCATGGTGGTATCAGCTGCCTCATTTGCACAGCATTTAACAAAGCGCTTCCGTGTCTATTATTTGATCTAACCCTCCCCATTACCCCATGAGGTAAACAGGTTAGGTATTAGCCCCATTTGAAATGGGAGAACTGGGATCAGAGGGGTTCCCAGACTCGCTCAAGGGGGCACAGGTGCCTGCAACAGAGTTGGCCCTGCTCTGTGTGTCTCTAATTCATCCCAGGCTTCAGTGTGTGTCTCTCTAGACACGTATGGAAGGGAGCGGCTGAGTGTCCAACCACAGCTCTTCTGGGAAGTCATTAGTTATGGTGACTCATGATGTCATCTTGTAAACTCTCCTCCTGCCTTCCTCTGGGATTGAATGTGGGCTGTTCCAGGAGATGAGGAGTCTTTGGGGGAATCTTCTGTTTTATCCAGAGCTCAGCCACTGGCCTGGAGGCCGGCCAGAGGCTTGGGACCTGGAGGCCAGCCAGAGGCTTGGGACCTGGAGGCTAGAAAGACACTGGGGGAGCACAGGCCGATGACCTGGCACAGTGGGGGCCACAGGGACCAGCAGGTGCAGCGGGGCACTCGGGAGGGGGGTGGAGGGACTGCCGGTGGAGGGGGAGAAACTGGAAGATTTGGGTGCACAGTGAGAAGAGGAAATGATATTCCCCTGCTTAGGCCCTCCGGGGGCATCCAGTTGTACCCAAACATCTTTATTTTAATATGTCAAACATGTACAAGAGAGAATGTAATAGTGAATATATACAAGAGTATATAGTTTAATGAACCATGACAAGAGAGAAGAGTATAAAGAACCTCCATGTATACATCATCCACCTTCAACAATTACCATCTCAAGGCCAATTTTGTTTCATCCATACCCACACCTCTCTTTGGATTATTCTGAGGCACAATCACATCACTTCCTTTCATTCATAAATATTTCAGATTGTATCTCTAAAAATTAGGACTCAAGAAAAATCCATAACCCAGTATCATTATCACACCTAACAAAATTAACCATTATGTCACAATATTATCAATTATCCAGCATTCAAAATTCTCTCATTGTTACAGAATTTTTAAAATAATTGGTTTGTTTGAGTGAGGATCCAAACAAGGTTTCTGTTTCTATTCCGTATTATGTGGTGAACCACCCCAAAATCTAGTGACATGGCACTGTGGTTTAGTAATCTGAGTGGCCCTTCTGCAGGTCTCTCTCGGGATCACTCATGCAGCTGTGGTCATCTGATGGCTCAGCTGGGGCTGGCAGGTCCAAGATGACCTCCCTCACATGGCTGGTGGTTGGTGCTATGGTGTCTTAGTTCTCCTCCATGTGGCCTCTCATCTTCCAAGAGGCTAGACTGGGTTTTTTCATGAGAGGCTAGCTTGGCGGTCTCAGGGTTCCAAGACAACAAGGGAAGAAGCCACAGGCTTCTTAAGATCTAAGCTCCAGAATTTTCATATCATCACTTCTGCCACATTCTGTTGGCCAAGGCAAGTCACAAAGTCAGCCCAGATTCAAGCCAAAGGAGAAACATTTTCCACCTCTTGATAGAAGGAGTGGCAACATTACATGGCAAAAGGGGTGTGGAGCAGGAATCTTGATTCTTGGAGGTCTGTTATTGTAAAATCTATCACCATCTCCACATTGCATTTGGTTAATGTGGCTCTTAAGTCTCTCTTATTTTCTAGGTTTTCCCTCTGTTTCTTTTTGGCCCCCTGCAATTTATTTGTCGTATAAATGTCTGCATCATTTGTCTGTAGAATTTCTCACAGACTGGATTTTGCTGATTGTTCCCTCTTGATGTAATTTTACACGTTCTACTCTCTGTCCCCTGTATTTCCTATAAATGATAATTAGATCTAGAGGCTTGATCTGATTATGTCTGGTGGTCTCTCTCTCTCTATTTTTGTTTTTTTTTTTTGGCCACGCGACTTGCAGAATCCTGGGCTGCGGCAGTGAAAGCCCGGAATCCTAACCACTAGGCCACCTGGTGGTCTCTTTCTTAACGCTAAGGTTGATCAGTGGGCTTAGGTGATGTCAGCCTGATCCCTCCACTGTCAAGTTCCCCATTAGCTTTTCACCAATGTTTTCAGCAGGAGCCACTAACAATTATTGCCTAGACTCCTCATCACATCCCGAATACAATCCGAACTCTTTACTGCATGGTCTGATTCCTGTTGTCATCACTGGCCTCACCCCCTGCTACTCTCCCCTTTGCCCTTTGTGCTCTGGTCACCTCGTGATGCCTCCAACACATTCTTGCTCTTTCCAATCTCAATCCCTTTATCTCTTCCTATTCCCTCTGCCTCTTCCCCTCCTTTAGCTTTCAATTAAACGTTGTCTTTCGGAGAAGCCTGTACCTGATTACTCTATTTAGTTTAGGTGCCCCACTATTATCTCTCACAGCATCCTGCTTATTTTCTTCAATCTGCCAATATTTTATTTCTTTCCAGGTTTACTGGTTTTTTTCTCCACCTTTGAAAGTCAGGTCCTGGAGAGCAGGGATCTTCACTCTTTCATTGGTGGTCATATCCCCAGCATCTCATCAGGGCCTGACAATTGTAAATGGTTGTTGAATGGATAAATATTTGTATGAGGAGAAAAAGGAAAGAAAGACAAATCCCAACATCAGGTGACAGGGTCCTGCTCAAGGCTGGCATTTCTGGTGTTGAAAGGCCTTCTCCAGGGTCCTCTGGAAAGAACCCCCATCACAGAGTCTGCTGGGAGCCTCCCTAGATAGCTCACCCTTGCTGAGCCTCAAAATCAACCCGCATGACTTGGGGAAATCTGTGGGTGTAGATGGGTAGAGGAAACTGCCAGAACCTGCCCAGCTAAACTCTAGTCTGCCTGTTTCCCCCACTGCCTTTCATTTGGCCCTGAGAAGTGTCTGGGAGCAACCCTGCCCGTCCCTGGACCCTCGGCTGAGCCTGAGCATCAGTCTCTATACTTAGGCCAGTTTCCGGCATTTATTCTCAAGGAGGAAAAACTGCTTCCTATTCCTGGCAACTCCTCTGGCCTGTGGTGAGATGGGTTGGAGGCAGGCAGGCCTCCCACCCCACTGGGCCCCAAGCCAGCAGCCGGAGACCTCATTAACACCTGGACTCGTCCTTCCTGGGATCTGCCTGGTGCCCTTGTGGATACACTACAGCCTGTGAAAATTTCATCCGCTGAACCCAATTAAGCCATTCCTCTACTCGGGGAGCTTCCTGGAGGTCTCAGGGTATAATAATGGTTATCTCCAGGGCATTCTGATGATCTGAGAGATCAAGCTGTGAGCCACTGAAAGTCTGGGGCCAGAGAGAAGATGGGGGTGCGCTGGTTCTCAGTGTATGGTCCCCGGCCAGCAGCATCAGCTTCCCCTGGAACTTGCTAGAAATGCAGATTCTCAGGAATCACCCCCGATCTAGGGAACCAGAAACCAGGTATCTCTGGTTTAACGCATCCTCCAGGTGATTCTGATGGACACTCCAGTCTGGGAACCACAGATAAAGGAGTTGGACCAAAGACCCTGAAGGTAGTGGATGCACACAGACTGGGAAATCCCAGCTCTCCTGCCTGGTGACTTCAGGCAACAGATGGAATATCTGTGTCCCCTCAAAATTCATATGCTATATAACCTTTTCCCCAGTGTGATGGTATTTGGAAGTAGGGCCTTTGGGAGGTATAGTTGACCCTTGAACAACACATGGGGTGGTTAGGGGCTCGGACCCCTGTGCAGTCGAAAATCCGAATATAACTTTACAGTCAGCCCTCCGTATCTGTGGATCCACATCCATGGATTCAACGAGCCACAGATCGTTCAGTACTGTAGTACGCATCTACTGAAAAAAAAAATCTGGGTATAAGTGGACTAACGCAGTTCAGACCCGTGTTTTTCAAGGGTCAACTGTAATTAGGTCATGAGGGAAAGCTCTCATGAATGGGATTAGCGCCTTTGTAAAAGAGACCTCAGAGAGTTCCCTTGCCCCTTCCACCACCTGAGGACACAGGGAGCCCGTGTGTGAACTAAGAAGCGGGTCCTCACCAGACACTGGATTTGCACCTTGATCTTGGACTTCCCAACCTCCAGAACTGTAAGAAGTAAATTTCAGTTGTTTATAAGCCACCCAGTCTATGGTATTTTGTTACAGCAGCCCAAGCTGACTAAGACATCTCCTCATCTATGTGGGAACTTATTGTTCTCAGCTTTAAAGTGGAAACACACAATTCCTGGCTATGACCTCGGGTAAGTCATCTCCTCTCTGGAAACCAAAGTCTTCACTGGCAAAATGGAGATAAGCTCACACTTACTGAAAAGAGTGAGATAACATATGAAGAGAACTCAGCAAAATGTGGGACACATGGCACTCAATACGTGTTAGCCCAGCAGCAGCCCTACTGACAGTATTAAACTGCACAATGAATCTGAGCATGATACTTTTATAATACTTTTAGTGTGGGCCTCCCTGCAAAGCCTGAAAGATGCATGAGAGATAAATCAACACCAAAATGAAGTTCCTGAGCAAAGAATCCGTCTGGGTACTCCTCTGAGTTCACAGCTCTCCCACTAATACCTTCATCGTTATAGCCACCTGCTTGTCTGCCCTGGTACCACCACCTGGGAGCTCAGCCCCAGACTAGAGACCTGGGTTCACCATTCAGCACCCACTTCCCAAGAGCCTCCTGGGTGAACACAGCCTGGGCCGTGAGCCACTGGGGACCCACAGAAGAACACAGCACAACACAGTACAAATGACTAATGAACACATGAGACAAAAAAGTTCGTTGGTAATCAAAGAAATGCAATTTTAAAAGAACACAGGGGTAAGCTTTCCATCAATCAGGTTCACAGAGAGGAAAAGCGCTCAGTGATGCCAGAGAGTGGCTGTGCGCTGCGGGGCGTGGGAGAGGCACCCATCGCTCAGCCTTTGCAACTGGGGCACATCCATTCAGCACCCTGACACCACACCCACACCCGGAGCCAGGCGTTCCACTTCTAGGGATTCACTTAAGGAATAGAACAAGTTCTGATGGTGTGAGGGAAAATACTGGCCAAGGTTGAAATGCTTACAAAATAGTATGTACATGCATTATCAACTGTATTCCGTATAAAAGTGTGTGTGTGCCATTCCAAACAAATGACAAAAAATAAACAAAAAACCGTCAACAGTGTATATTCACAGCGGGTGTTTTAAGTGACTCTTATTTTCCTTTATCACTAACCTGAGTTTTAACCCTTCTAATCAGAAGGAAGCTCTGATAAATATGATTAAAATACTCACTACATCAGTGGGTCTCAACTCTGACAGTGTCTCTGGCAGCATTTCTGGGGGCACGGAAAAGCAGAGCCCACCTGGACTTCCAAGAAGCTTCTGTGTCCCGCGCTGGAGGGACACCAGCTAGCTT
The DNA here is from genome assembly GCF_028021215.1 of Eschrichtius robustus. Lineage (NCBI taxonomy): Eukaryota > Metazoa > Chordata > Mammalia > Artiodactyla > Eschrichtiidae > Eschrichtius > Eschrichtius robustus. Next base: position 75,434,248 of record NC_090830.1, read on the forward strand.
GTTCCTGTCCCCTCCTCTCTCCGGTGACCTTCCCCCGCATGGGCCACTTCCCCACAAGTCACCCACCGCCAGGCAGTGTGAGCAGAGATCCTCCCAGCCTCTGGCCTCCCTCTGCCACGGAGCTCCCAGGCCGGGCAGGCAGCTGTGGAGGCTTCCAGGGGCTCTGAGGACGCCGCTAGACTGGGGTTGGGCTGGGACTGGGGCGGGGACTGCTGTCCTCTGCTGTCTCACTGCACAGCATACCATGCAGCCAAGGCCCAGGGTGGAAGGCCTGAGGGGGACCACTGCCCACTGACCCCAGCAGCTCTGCAGGAGGCTGGGCAGACTGCGGTGTCTGTCTGCAAGCCCTCAGAGACCATCCAGATCCTATTTTTGGGCCAGCCACCCAAGAATACCTCCTTCTGCCCTCCAGTCAGTAATCCGGCCAGTCCGTGACCCTTGCTCAATGAGACCTGGTAAGCACACAGCTTCTAGGCCAACTCTGAGTGACAGAAGGTTCTTCCTGTTGTTGAGCTGAGTTGTCTTACTGTAACTTGTCCCCACCTGCCCCAGTTCTGCTCCCTGGAGCCACACAGAACAAGAATGGGCACCTGTCCCCAAGGTCATCCCCCTCTCCCTGCCTTTTTTCCCACCCTGAACATCTCAGTGTCTCTTCAGCAAGCAGGATTCTAGATCCATCTCACTGTCAATCCATTTTGATCTCCCCAGAAACCTTCCTCAAGATTGCAAGCCAGATCTCCCCTATTTGAAATGTACGCAATTGATTTTGGGGGGGATCTAAATTCAGGACTTTGCATTTCACTTCCATTTTCATTTCACTTTCTTGGTTTTGATCCAGCATTCCAGAATGTTAAGATACCCTTCATTTAAATCTTGAACTGTTGCCGTGTGGGTGTTATGGCTCTTATCCACAGATTTGATGAGCATGCCTTTTATTTTCCCTCTAAATTATTTAATGTCATGTCAAGGTCAGAGTCCGAGGGACCTCTAAGGTGTATTAAAGTCTTAATGAAAGCCCCGCCATCAGTCCTCCAACCCCCTTCCCGCAACTCTCCATCAGTTCACAGGGCTCTCATGAGAGAACTTAGCAGGGTCCTGCTGAAATCTCGTAATTCATCTTTCTACCTCTTGGAAACCCAGTCTGAAAGAGGAAATTTGGTAGGTTTAGCCTGGTCTGTTCTTAGTGAGCACTAATATGTTCCTAATGACCACTACGTTATTTTCTTTCTTTTTGAAAAAGATTGTTTTGTTTTTATAAAAAAACAATGTGCTTACTATAAAGCAGTTCTGAGCATGACAAAAGAAGAGAGTAAAATAAACATCCCTGAAATTTCACACCCAGAGATGACCCCCATGGCCGACGCGTTTGTGATGCTCCCAGACACATCCCAAAGATTCTGGCCGGGTGGACAGTACCCTGCACTTCCAGCGCCTCATCAAGCCTGCACCAGGGCTCTCTCTGGTTTGCTTTCTTTGAAGCCACAAACGGGAACAACCTAGAAGTGTGGGACTACAGCCAGTGGAGAGGAACAAAGAGCAGTCAGCTCCCCATCTTGCGTGGCGAAAATCTCAGGTGCATTCTGCACTTTTCTCAGAAGGCGACCAGAGAGAGAGAACCCTACTGGCCCATAGCTGAACCCAGCTCGTCCACACACCTGGTTCTGGTTCTTGCCTTTTCTCCCTTTCCCATCTTACTCTCCTGACCTCTGCTTCCAGGCATAAGCTCTCTTAGGGTATGCTTTCAGAAGCAGGAGCACCCAAAGATGTTAGTGACCATCTCTTTGCTTATACTTTACATATACATCCAATAATAAGCCTATGTAATTTTGCATAAAGGGGATCATACTAAACATGTGTTCTAAAACCTGCTTTTTAAAAAATTACTCACAGTAGGCAGTAAACATATTTTCGTGCCAGTAAATAAAATCCTAAACACAATTCTTAGTGTCTATACAGCATGCCGTTGCAGGTGTTCTCATCATTTAATTTACTTAATTTATGGACATCTGGATGATTCCCAATTTTGCAGTGTGATGAAAATGCTTGGGCACATATCTTTGCAAGCGTACAGGATGGCATCCTTTGAAAAAAATTCTTAGATGTGTGATTGCTTTATTGTCTCCTAAGTGTTCACTATATGTTTGATAATTTATTCTGGAATTTTAATAGAGGTCAATATCAATCTGAGCAGTTTAGGGTTTTTTTAAATCTACCTTTTCTTCCTTTCTGAAAATCAGGACATTTGCCCATCTTCAGTTTTCTGGCACTTCCTTCATTCTCTGTCATTTCCTCTAAGGTAATAATTATATCTGCAAATGGCTCCAGGTCCCTGGGATGTCATTTGTCTGGGCTTGGATTGTATGTGGCTTGACGCCTTATCCAATCACCTATCTTGGGCTTCAATTTCCTCCTTATGCTCCTCATTCCACCATTTGAAGTAAAATTGCCTGTGCCCTGCGCTGGCTGCTCTCCCTTGTGCATAAAGGTTACGAGCACCACACGCCCAAGCCCCGAGCAGGTTCATTTGCTATCCTTACGCAGACTTTGAAAGCTCTTTGCTCTGTCTTCGCCAGTTTTCCTTGGCTTCTGTTCACTGACACTTCGGTTCTGCATTTCTCATTGTATCTCATTGTATCTCATTTCTCATTGTGTTGTGTGTGTGCACTTTTCAACCCTAGCTCACTGGAAAGCTACAAGTGCAGCTGCACACGATGTTCTGTAAAACTCCCTTTTCTTTCTTGCCAGCGGTGTTTGCAATGCCTTGCTTGCCATTTCTGGGTTTTATTACCTCCTGGAGCAGCCTTCTTTTACAGGTATGATTTTGTTCACATCTTGTCTTATTTTACCCTCACAGCCACTCTGTGAAGCCAGCTGAATGTAAGTTTCTCCATTCAAGAGATGGGTAACCAATAGCACGGAGAGATTTAGGCAAAACCCCAAAGACACCCAGCAAGCCAGTGGACCAGCCCTCAGTCCTCCAGTTTCTTTGCCCAAGTATGGTTTCCCTTCCCACACTGGCTGAGAGGGGCGTCTGGACCCCCACCTGGTAAGGCTGGAGGAAGCAGCCTTATGCCTTGGGTTCCTATCCCTTAAAGTCCTGGAGGTCAGCTCCATAGTTCCCTCTCCTTTCTCCCAGGGAGGGAAATTCTGCATTGAGGAGATCTTGTGTAGAATTCCATCTCTGCGACTTTGCCTGCTGGAAGGGATGGCAATTACTCTAAAGCTAATAGGTAAGCTGTCCTCAGCCGGTTTCAAAGGATCCCCTGCCCAGGCAGGAGGGAGCGTCCTATGCACACAGGGACAGAGGCTTCCAGGTCTTTCCCCCACTCCCTCTCTCTCTCAGTTTCTCACACATACATATTCACGCACACACACTACAGAGCACTCTAGGTCTTTCTCTCTCTCTCTCAATGTGTGTCTGTCTGTCACACACACACATACACACAGTGTCACAGTGTCGGGCTCTGGACAGCCCCCCATCAGACCCCCAGTCCCTTTCCTCTCTCTTGGCTCACTGCTCCTTAGTCGGTACCCACCCACCCCCAGCCCCAGCCCCAGCCCCAGCCCCGGGGTCACTCACCCTCCATGCTGCCCACTCCGGCCCGCTCTGGGACAGTCACCGACGGGGGGAGGCAGCGGGCCCCTGTGAGCCGGCAGGGTACCGGGGGGCTCCGGCGCTGGGCTGCTGGCGCGCGCCCCAGCCTCTGCGCTTGGCGGTTCTAGCCCAGGGCCCGGCGGAAGCGGGCAGAGGGGCGTGCGCTCGCAGGCCCCAGCCCTGCGCGGGGTCTCGCTCCCCTTGCCGCCCGGAGGCGGCCGGGCAGCGGCCGGGGCTGAAGGCTCCCGAGCAGCGCAGCTACCCTCCCGGCTCTACTGCCCGCTGCCCGCTGCCCGCCCTCCCCGTCCAGAGGGAGGGGGCTCGTGCCGCGCCGCGCCGTCGCCATGGCACCCGGCACACGTTTGCCTGCGCAGCGCCCCCTGCCCGCAGCATGTGTCCGAGCCTGGGCGCCCCGGGTCGCCTCCCAGATGTGACTCCCTCCGCAGGGACGGAGCACCCGTCCAAAGTAGAGGACAGCCCAGTGGCAACTGCAGCCCTGGCAGCGACATCCGATAACTCTGTGTCCCTCTCCCCGTGACTCCCATCCCAGCGCCACTCCTCGTCCTCGTCTCACCCCAGCCTGACCCCCAGCCACCCAGCCTGGTGTCCAGGACCCTGAGGCCCTCCTGAGAAGGGGATGGAGGCAGCTGTGATACACAGGAGGGCAAGGAGAGCAGGGACAATGTGTCAGTAGATGACCACTGACTCTGGAATTAACTGGCCAGGCGCTCACCAGATGTCTACCCTTGGGCAAGTGTCTTACCTGCACCTGAGCCTCAGTTTCTGCATTTGTGAAATGGCTTTGAGGGAAGTAAATGAGATGACGTCAAAGTTTCTGCCCAGCATGTAGTAGATGCCCAACAAATGGTCTGTTGAGCTGGATAGGAGGCCATCTCCCTCTCACCATTCCAGCCCCTGTCAGGCACCACCATAGACTTTTGTCATATGAATGATGATCCCAGGTTCCAGGCAGATGGAAGAGAGTGAACGTCCCATTCTTCCCATTATTGGGGATTAGGGGTTTATTCTGGGGGGACTCTGGGGAAACGGTTCCCACCAGGCTTCTTCCTAGTCTCCCTTCTCCCTCTAGCCTGTCCTCTGCCCCAAATGGCTGGCAGAGTCTCAGGACTGGAAGGGCCTTAGAGGTCACTGAGTGTAACCCTGACCTGGGCAGGTGTCCCCATCCTAATGCCCAGCAGTGGGTTCTTCTGCCTCCAGGTCACTCTCTTTTCCCCAGGACAGCCCTTCAGAGAGCTGGAGGGAGGGAGGGCACCCTCTCAAGTCTGCCCTTCTGCAGGTGAAACACCTGAGTTTCTTTGGGCTTTTTGCTTCCTGTGATTTGCCTCAGTTTCATCTGTAAAATGGGGATAATGCCTATCCCCTAGAGTTATTGTGAAGATGAAAGGAGTTCCTCTGTGTAAAGCTCTTGGAATAGTGCCTGGCTCAGAGTAAGAGCTCAATAAAAGTTAGTTATCATATCATTACTATCTTGAGTCCACCCTCCTGTGGAAGTGCTCGCAGTTCTTGAAGTCTCCCTGATAGGACCCAGAACTGTGACAAGTCACATCAAGCCCCCTTGACCAATGCAGAGTTCAGGGCAAGGCTGTAAAATCTGCATAGTCCAGCACTGCCATTTATTGTATGTGTGACTTTGGGAAATTTATATAACCTCTTTGTGCCTCAGTTTCGCTTCATCTAAAAAGTAGGGATAATAATAGTGCCTACCATATAGCAAAGCACTTACAACAGTGCCTAACGTAGAAGGTGCTCAATAAATATGAGCTATATTTATGTGGGCACTAGGCTTTGAATAGTTCAGTCTCACCTTTTCTTGGTTCCTCCTTCTTTTTCCCCTCCTTTTCTTCTTTCTTTAGCAGCCACATCATTCTGGTGCATTAACTTAAGCTTGTGGTCAATTCCCCCACCTGGTCTTTTTTATTTAAATCATTCTGGATCACAGAGCCTCTTTTCCTTCCTTCTCCCTCCTCTTCTGCAGACTTCTTTCTTTCACCGTCGGAACCTTTGTACTGTGCCCAAGTACATGTGGAACCATTCAAAACAAACTCAGTGGTCCAGACTTTGAGGGCCAGGCAGGGCAGTGCCGTGGATAGGAAGACCTGGGTGTGAATTCTGTCTCCACCATTTATTATCTGTGTGGCCCTGCATAAGTCGCTTAAGCCCTCTAACCTCGTTTTCCCCACCTGTAAAATGGGATTTGTCATCTTCTTCTCAAGACTGCTGTGAGGATAAAAAGGCAAGTACCACTGACACAGTGTCCTTCCTTATCCCCAAAGTTATGGGTGGAGGCTACACAGATAGATTGGGTAAAGGTCTTTCTATGAAGATTTAAAAAGTTTCTCCTCTCACTCCCCTTCCTCCTCCAAAGGGCCTCCCGGGAAAGCTGACTGCCACTGCTCTATTTCAGATCATGCCTCCTCCCAGGTTCACCTGCCCGTCAGTCTGGGGTACTGCCCAGCCCCGAACTTTCAGTCAAGCAGGCATCGTCACTCTTCTTTTACAGGTGACGCCACTAAGGTTAATGACTTACCCAATATTACACAGCTGGACAGTGGAGGAAAGAGGCAGAACATTCCTCTGGACCCCTAAGGCATTGGCCCTGCTGTCCCCCACCCCAGCCTACACTCAAGGTTCTTGGTCCTCTGGGAGCATCTGAGAAACTATGAGTGCAGTCATCCAGGGCACAGAAGCAATCCCTGTTCATCTCGAGGAGCCCCACCACTTCCTTGCCCTTCAAGGCTTCCCGCTCTGCCCATTCTGGCCAAGCCCTTGGCCTCGCCCCTCATGCTCAGGGGAGCTGCTCCCCATCCCACCCCACCCCCGACAGCTGTGGCTGGGTTCAAGTGCTGTGTCCCAGGGAGTCTTTGCACAGACCGCCTCACCTTCCTGGGAACTGATTTCCATCTGAAAAGCTGGATGCCAGGAGCTGGCAGGAGGGCAGTGGGATTGAGAAGGTCCTTGAAGGGAGGAGCGCTTCCTGTGCTAACTGGAATCGATGTGGACCCCTGCTTGGAGAAGGGTCTGAAGGGAAGGGTGGGGGAGAAGGTAAAGGGTGATCTTCTTAAATCAAGCTTTCTGGGGGCACTGAGGGAGGTCAGAGGGGCAATCACATGACTGAAGGACTGCCTTTCTCCTTGGAGAAAGCAAAACAGGAACCGCCAGCCAAGGGAGGGAAGGTTTAATGGGCTGTGGTGAATTTGGAGGAACTGAGGTTTAGCCAAGCAACCTGGCTGAAGTCCAGGCTGGCAGTGTGCCATGTGTTAGGCTGTGTGATGCTGTGTCTGGGAGTCAGGAGTCTCCGGTTCTAGAACAAGTTCTGCTTACTGTGTAACCTTGAGCAAGTTACACAGTTGCTTAAGTCCACATTCTTGGCATCAATGTGAAAACGGAGGTGGGATTAGAAGCAAATCATTTGGTGATCACTAATCTGGTCTCCTAGTACTCACATTCCTAGCTCCCAGTGGACACAAACCTGGAAATCCCACCTCTTTTTAAATCAGCTCATCATCCCTCCCCTGCCCTGCTGGCCGCTCCTCCTGCTGTGCTGTCCTCCTAGGGAAAGACACCCCTCTGCACAGGCTGAACATTAACCAGGTGTCAGACTTGGGGGCCTACAGGGGCGGGGCAGGTGAGGCCAATGCATAAATGAATGTGGCCAGGTGTGGCCACTAGGGCACTCCTGCCTGGCTTCCAGATCCAGGAGATCACTGCCATCAGAATGTAGGCTCAGGGTTGCCAGCTTTTCTGATTTTTCAGAAGCCAGAAACCCAGAGTTTTTCATGAAAAATTTCAGCTCCCAATTTACAATTATTGAGAAACTAACTCAAAATTACTTCTAAACATTGTGCAGGCCAAACAAAATACATCTGTGGGCTGAATTCAGCTCAGGGTCCTTTTGCAACTTCTTTCTTTTTTTTTATTAATTAACTTATTTATTTATTCTTGGCTGCTTTGGGTCTTCTTTGCTGCGCGTGGGCTTTCTCTAGTTTTTGGCGAGCGGGGGCTACTCTTCATTGTGGTGCGCGGGCTTCTCATTGCGGTGGCTTCTCTTGTTGTGGAGCATGGGCTCTGGGCGCGTGGGCTTCAGTAGTTGTGGCTCGCGGGCTCAGTAGTTGTGGCACACAGGCTTTGTTGCTCCGCAGCATGTGGGATCTTCCCAGACCAGGGCTCGAACCCATGTCCCCTGCATTAGCAGGCGGATTCTTAACCATGGCGCTACCAGGGAAGCCCGGCAACTTCTTAAATCTCTACAGGCCAGTGGTTCTCAACCTTGGCCGCACCTTAGAATCACACAAGGGAGCTTTTAAGAAAAAAACCACCAGTGCTGGGACCCAGTGCAGACCAATTGAATCGGAGTTTCTGGCAGGCAGGGCCTAGGAATCAGTACTTTTTCAAAACTTTGCAGGTGATCCTAATATGCGGGCAAGGCAGAGACCCACTGCAAGTACCAAAATTACACTTTGGCGCTGCCTATCACAGGGACTCTGAGAAGGTGAGAGGGGATCACAGAGTCATCAAAAGCCAAGCTTCTCAAACTTTAGCATGCCCATGGATCATGTGGGGGGGTTAAAATGCAGATTCCGATTCAGAAGGTATGGGGAGGGACCCAGCCTCTGCAGGTGTAACACGGCCCCAGGTGCTCTTGATGCTGCTCAGCTGAGAATCACGCCCTGAGGAGCGAGAGCCCCATCCAACCTCCCAGCTTTGTCTGTAGGAATCCCCTTCGCAATCCTGTCAAGGGCTGGAATAGGATCTCAGGGAGAGGGTGATGCTAAGCCAAAAGCAAGCTCTCCTTCTGGTGGGATTTCAGGCACAGTGACAGGCTAGTGGGGGAGACCGGGGGCGGCCCATCCTCCCTCAGGTCATGCATGCTGGCCATCCGCCACCCCAAGGGATGGAGGAACAGCGGGAGGCCAGTGTGCCTGGAGTACAGTGAAGAAGGGGGAAGTAGTGAAGACCAGAGACGTAATGGAGGGAAGACCATGCCAGGTCTTCAAGTCCATTGTAAGGACTTGGCTTTTCCATTGAAGTGCCATGGAGAGCCCCTGTGGGACATGGGCAGACAGTGACTTAGGATTTAAAAGGATCCTCTGGGGAATTCCCTGGCCGTCCAGTGGTTAGGACTCCGCACTTTTGCTGCCAAGGGCCTGGGTTCAATCCCTGGTCGGGGAACTAAGATCCCACAAGCCATGCAGCACAGCCAAAATAAATAAATAAAAATACAAGGATCCTCTGGGTGCTGTGTGAGGGAGAAACAGAGACTCGTTAAGGTGCAGAGGTGTGGGCCCTGCTTTGAGTCTGGTTTACTGAGGCTCACGTGGGCCTGGAATCTGCATCTAAAAAGATCCTAGTGACTGAATCTCTTATATAGTCCAGACATCCCTTGTACAACTCCCGGAGCCCATGCACGTTATTTTCTGGGTAACTGGTGTCGATAAGCTAGAATGCATTTTTTTTTTTATTAGTGATTTAGTTAATCATGAATCAGGCATCACGTTTCTTTTTTCTTTTTTTAATTTATTTATTATTTATTTTTGGCTGTGTTGGGTCTTCGTTTCTGTGCGAGGGCTTTCTCCAGTTGCGGCAAACGGGGGCCACTCTTCATCGCGATGTGCGGGCCTCTCACTATCGCGGCCTCTCTTGTTGCGGAGCACAGGCTCCAGACGCGCAGGCTCAGTAGTTGTGGCTCACGGGCCTAGTTGCTCCGCGGCATGTGGGATCTTCCCAGACCAGGGCTCGAACCCGTGTCCCCTGCATTGGCAGGCAGATTCTCAACCACTGAGCCACCAGGGAAGCCCTAGAATGCATTTTGACTGGCACCACTGGAGTTGTGTGGTGTGGCGGTCCTGCAGGGTCCACCCCGAAGACACCCTAATTTAAGTGCTTCCCATCTACAGGAGAGAGGGTGCCAGGGTGCTCTTGGCTGGTAAGAATCTGGATGTACACAGAGTAGCATGAGCCTCAGCTGGCTCCTGGCCAAGGCCTTGAATGCCTCATTGTCCTGAGTTATTAGCTGTCCTTGGCAGCCCGAGGCAGAACTTCATAGATCCCTGAACTGTGAAGATGGGGGGAGCGATGAGCTGTCAGTCTTCTCATTCCCTGTGGAATTAAATCTCCTCTCAGCATCCAGATGTGCCCCAGGGATGTGTGACAAACAGCTCTGTGCTCGCCTGAGAGAGGCAAGGTTCTTGTCAGGGCACTAAAGCTGTCCACACAAGGGCAGGTGTAAGCAGATGGGCGAGGAAGCTCTCGGGTGTGTGAAATGGACATAATGCTGATCACCAAGGGCTACTTACCTACCCACCTGTGGCATTATAGGAGGCAGTCTTTGCACCCATTTTACAGATGAGGAAAGCAAGGCTCAGAGGCTCTTCACAGGAATGTGATGGGAGAAGGAACATGTGAGTTGGAAAAAGCAATTGCTTCTCCCACCCGAGCCAGCCTCCCAGTTCAAACCCCAGCTCTGCTCCTTCCGAGCTACACGCCAACCCCCAAGCCCTACGCCTGTCCTCATCTGCAGAGTGAGCACCAAGAGGCTGTTGCTGATAGTAAACGAGAAAACCTGCAAGTGCTGGCCCAGTGCTGATAAACAGTAGGCGCTCAGTGAGTGCCCCTGCTCGGACCTAAAGTATCTGGGCTTGTGTGCCTTTTCTGAGGGATGGGCCCAGCCCACCCGGCCCTGAGACACGTGTCCACAGCATGATCCGGCTGCCCCTGGGCCCGGCCCAGCCCATGAGCTGCCCAGCGATCCAGTGACATGGTCTCTCAGGCCTGCCCTCCCTGGCCTTGGCAACTCTCCCAGTGCTCTGGCCAAGCCTTCTGGGCCCCTGCCAACGCTCACCCTTCCAGGAACTGGTCCCCGCCCAGGGCCAGCTTTCTGAGAAGGGACAGGCATGTTTCATGTAAATGGCAGCTCCAAAGTAAGGTCCTTTCATCCAACACTGAATTTGGGAGAGCCTGAGGATCAAAACCCTTTATGTGTGGTGATGGATGTTAACTAGACTTATTGTGATGGTCATTTTGCAGTATATACACATATTGAATCATTGTTATACACAAGAAGCTAATATAACATGTCAGCTGTATTCTCAAACAAAACAAAACAAAACGACCCTCTAGTCCCATACAGCTTACTGTCGACATTAATAAGTCTTTGTATCCCATCCTCTTCGACATAACAGTACTATTCCAGGAAACTCTTGCCCAGGAAGTAAAAGTCGTAAATCGTTGTATTGTTCATTCTAGGAAATTCCAGAAAGAATCATTTAAATGAACATCAAACTGCCCGACTCTTCAGTAAATAGCATCAAAAGGGAGCTTAAGACTTAAGCTTAAGACTCTTTGAACCCCTCGCCTTAAAACATCTCTTTGTTGTGTCCACCGATCCTAAACTATATCACAATCTTTATGCAATCCTAGTCAAGGCGTCCTCCCCTGCACTGAAAGCCCCACCTGAAACCAGACTCTGAAATCTCCTCACTACCGTGACTTTGCCCTCCCCATGCTGACACGCTGGGAAGACGTAGTAAAGCTGTCCCTTACTGGGAGAAGAGTCGGCTCAGCTTTGTCTGACCAACAGGTCAATCTGTGATACTTCTGGTGAGCCAGCACTCAGCAAGAAGAAACGGAGTCAGGGGGAGTCTTCTGCTTGACCTTTGGGGTGGGGATGGGCAACAGCCTGAGCCCAGGCTAGTCCACTGCAGACAGCTAGAGCAGAGACCCCAGAATCAGAGAGACAGTGACCAGGGGAGTTCTGGAAAGGTGCTCAGGGACCTCCTAGTACAGCCCCTTCCCTTTACAGACAGCAATCGGGGTCCAGAGAGGGGAAAAGGATTTGTCCAACTCACAGAGCTCACTGTGGCTTTTCGATGGATTAAATGAGTTAATATCTGTAACGTGCTTAGACACTGCCTGGTATGCACTAAGCTCTATATGTGTTTGTTAAATAAAAATGATGGAGAGTCTAGCCTAAAACTCAAGGCAAACTCAGGCTGACCCCCCCAGATTTAGAAAACAAAATCTGACTTAAACCTTGAACCCAGAAGCAGTTTCTAACTTGCATCAGAACACGTGGAGGGCTTGTTAAAGCTGAGTGCTGGGCCCCACCTCCAGAGCATCTGATTCTGTAGATATGGGGGTTGGGGGGAGCTCTCTAACCCGCTCCCTGGATGCTGCTGCTGGTCCAGAGACGCCTCCTTCAGAACTTCGGACCCTGAGAAATCAATCGCTAAGGGTAGAATTTCTGGCATCAGTCAGGGAGAAATGGGGGCACAGCAGGTCCCTTCATCCTTCCGCAGGTACCGGGTCTCCCCCAGCTGATATTTAGCGCTCTGCAGCAGCACAGCGTCAGGGCAGGCGTCAACTCTGCCTGGCCGTGCCTCCGCCCACTGTGAATGTTCCAAGCCTCACCCCAGCCGAGCTGCTTTACCTCATGCTTCCAGCAAGAGGGGCAGCCCCTCCTCTTCGCTGGTGGTGGGATCAACACTCTGGCCGCGAGAGGTGTGTGCCGTGAGAATAAATCAAACACCAAGAGGCAGATGAAACCAACGTGTTCTTTATTGCAGACTGAAACTAAGGGCTCATTCACACAGTGGGCTTTGATTTGGGGCCGTCTCTGACGCCCAAGCTTCCCCAGCAGGCAAGGGCAAGCTCTCCAAGCAGAGTAGAAGACAGCTTCCAGAAGCATCCCCTTCAAAGGGCTTGAGGCGAGGACCTGGGGAAGCAGCGGCTTAGCATGCAGAGGTTACCCGGAAAGGCAGGGCTCCAGAGGGCCAGGCAAACCCAGCCCTCCTCTCCTGGTGGCTTTGGGTCAGTCCCTTCACTGGGAGTGCCACACAGACTCTGAAAAGATCAAAGAGGCCCAAGGTCTCTGGGGACTGCTTTAGGGAGGGGGATGAGCACAGACTCGGACCCCTGACAGGGCAGGGGGAGAGCTGAGAACCTTCACCCTCCACTCTGAGGACATCCCGAGGGTCACCCCAGGCCTCTGCTTTTCAAACAGTAAAGTGCTCGTAGGAATCACCTGGGGATCTTTTGAAATGCAGGTTCTGATTCCGGAGGTCTGCGGTGGGGCCTGGGATTCTGCGTTTCTAACGAGCTCCCGTGGACGCCAATGCTGCTGGCCCACAGACCATACTTGAGTTGCAAAGTTCTAGCCATACAATGCCTTTGTGCATGTCGGAAAAGTACGCCCCTTCTTTGACAAGGAGAAACTCCACTCCGGGACACAGGCTGGGGGGTAGGGGGTACCAGGACAGCTTAGGCTGGACTGCAGACTCACTTGTCCCCAGCGTCCATGGCTGAACTCGGAAGCCCTAGAAGATCCCGTTTCAGCCTCCTCACCCTGAAAACCCTTTTTTCCAGAGCTTCACCAACCAGGCCTTGGGAGATGAGCAGAGTGAACATGAACACCGAGCGCTCAGCGACGGGCCAACAATGGCCCAACCTGTCAGCCTCTCGCTGAGAGACAGAAGGCCTGAGCAGGGGCGGGCCTCGGAGCTGGAGAGGGGGAACGGGACTGGGAGCGTTCTGATAAAGGGTTAGTGCTCTGAGCGGTGGTCTGAGCTCTGAACAGCCTAACCTTAGGAGTGGAAGACTGGCCACTGGTCCACAAATGTAGGATCTGGGTAGCCTGGCTTGCTCCAAGCCCTGGGGCCTCAGATGTCTCCCACAGACCAGGCAAGGTGGGCTCTGAGCCTGCTTGCTCCACAGATGAGAAGGTGGGAGGTAGATACCTGGGGATAAAGGGGTCAGAGGTTCTCCAAACCACAGGTGTTGTCAGGAAGCAAGAGCCCCAGGCTCTCTCCTGGTAGAGGGACCAGTTGCCCCTGTTTGCCGGGTGTCATCCCAGTGTTAGCACTGAAAGTCCCACGTCCCAGGAAACCCCTCAGTCCCGGGCAAACAGAGATGGTTGGTCACGCAATTACCTGGCCACACCCTAGACTCCAGGTTGAGGGCCTAGAGATGACTAGGTCATCAGGGCTCTGGGTGGTGGCCTGGGAGCTGGCTGGCCACGAACCCAATGGTCCATAGTGCCTTCTGCCCCGTGTGGACCAGTGACAAGGCAGCCAGACTCCTGCCAGAGGGAGACTGTTGAGGGTGGCACAGGTGCAAATGGCTTTGCTTCTCTCTGGGCCACCTCTCCTGCAGCAGAAGGGCTGATGCCAGGCACCCCCGCTCACTCCCAGGGGAGGGATGGGGCACTCCTGACTTCCTACCCCACCGATTTCTTAGGCATGAGGAAGGACAGAGCCTACTTGATTTGCTCTCCACTTGCCGGCCTGCTGGTTCTTGGGCTCCTATACAAACGTTCTCAAGCCTGCTACAGTGTCAGGCCACACCGTCTCCACAGCTTTCCCATGACTCCTGGTTCAGGTTCCTGCCAATCCAGGGACCCACAGGGCTGAGCACGGGGCACTGTGGAGGGCCTCATCCTGGTCGGTTCTCAGGAATCAATAAATAGATGGAGATTGTCTTCTGTCCCTCTTATGGCAGCCACTGGCTTTCAGCACTAGAAACAAGGCCTCGAACACACAAGGGCCTGGAAAATGCTCAGCGATGCTCATCCGTGGGCCCAGAAGGTACCAATGATTTGAAGGTAACTTGGAGGCATGTGTTCCCCCAAAAGCCTTCAGGGAGCCCAAAGGAGGCAAAAGCCCCTGCCATTGCCCCTTTCCTCAAATTGTAAGGCTCAGAGGATCTGCCCAGGTTTGCACAGAAGCTGTGAGTGCCCAGAGTCTGGGCTCCAGCCCCCTCCTCGCCTCCTCCCTCCGGGCATTCCAGGGCCCACTACTGCTCTACGCTATCTATCCTGGACCGCCACACCCCTCCCGCCACACGCTATTCAGCCCGCCCGCCCCCAACCCCCCAAACTTGGCCTCCCATGGGCGCGTGGGACTCCCTCCCCTCAGGGCGCCAGGCCAGGTGGCCTCTGTCCCTTGCTGGGCGGGCATGAGGAGGGAAGCCTAGGGTGGGGAGGCCCGCGCATCCTCCGGAGACATGAGCATGTCGAATTTGATGAGCGGTGGGGCGATGACGCGCACCTCGGCATTCAGCGGGTTGAAGCGCAGGTTGACGCTGCGCAAGGCGGGCATGGCGGCCAGCTTCTCCACGGGCACGTCTGTCAGGGAGACAGGGACAGATTAGGGGGCTGGAGCCAAGTGGGCAGAGAAGAAGGAGGATGCATCACCCGATGCACATGCGCTCAGTGCCCGGCACCCGGCCCTGTGTGAGGGGCCATTGGGGCCCACCAGGGCATTACAACCACATGCAGAAAAGCATCCTAAAAAATAAAGTTACTGTGCTCCGCAACAAGAGAAGCCACCGCAATGAGAAGCCCGCGCACTGCAAAGAAGAGTAGCCCCCGCTCACCGCAACTAGAGAAAGCCCGCGCGCAGCAAGGAAGACCCAACGCAGCCAAAAAAAAAAAAAAAAAAAAAGTTAAACACTGATTACCACTTATCCCAGCCATGCCACTTTTGAGTGGAACTCACAGAACTGCAAACAGGTATTCAGTATTCAAATACGTGCACACGTGTTTACAGCAGCACTATTCACAATAGCCAATGTCCACCAACGAATGGATAAACAAAAAGTGGTATAGCCAAACAATGGAATATTAGCCTGACACATGCTACAACATAGATGAACCTGGAAAACCTTATGCTGAATGAAAGAAGTCAGACACAAAAGGTCCCAGAGTATATGATTCTATTCATATGAAGTGTCCAGAATAGGCAAAGCCATAGGGACAGAAAGTAGATTAGTGGCTGCCAGAGGCTGGGGTGAGGGGACTGGAGAGTGACTGCTTAACGGGTGCAAGGTCTCCTTCGGGGTGATGAAAGTATTTTGGAACTAGAGTTGACAGGTGCAGAACATTGTGAATGCACTAAATGCCACTGAATTGTACACTTTTAAATGGTTAATTTTATCTCAATTAAAAAAAAAAAAAAAAAGGACCAGAACAGGCAGCAGCTATACTAATACTTGATAACATTTACGGTTCCTCACACCTAATCTTTAGGATCACCCAGTCTCTGGTTCAAGTCCTAGGTCAGCCACATAGCAACTGTGTACCTAAAGCAAATTATTAAACTTCATATCATATATCTGGAAAAGACGAAAACTCTAATTTGAAAAGATACATGTACAGTAATGTTCATAGCAGCACTATTTACAGTAGCCAAGACATGGAAGCAACCTAAGTGTCCATCAACAGATGAATGGATAAAGAAGATGTGGTACATATATACAATGGAATATTACTCAGCCATAAAAAAGAATGAAATAATGCCATTTGCAGCAACATGGATGGACCTAGAGATTATCATACCAAGTGAAGTAAGTCAGACAGAGAAAGACAAATACCATATGATATCAATTCTAAGTGGAATCTAAAATATGATACAAATGAACTTATTTACAAAACAGAAACAGGCTCACAGACATAGAAAACAAACTCATGGTTACCAAAGGGGAAAGGTGGGGTCGGGGAGGGACAAATTAGGAGTATGGGATTAACAGATACACACCACTATATATAAAATAGATAACAAGGATTTACTGTAGAGCACAGGGAACTATATTCAACCTATATGGGAAAGAATGTAATAACCTATATGGCAAAGAATCTGAAAAAAATATATATGTATAGCTGAATCACATTGCTATATACCTACAACTAACACAATATTGTAAATCAACTATCCTTCAATTAAAAAAATAATAGGGGCTTCCCCGGTGGCGCAGTGGTTGAGAATCTGCCTGCCAATGCAGGGGACACGGGTTCGAGCCCTGGTCTGGGAAGCTCCCACGTGCCACGGAGCAACTAGGCCCGTGAGCCACAACTACTGAGCCTGCGCGTCTGGAGCCTGTGCTCCGCAACAAGAGAGGCCACAACAGTGAGAGGCCCGTGCACCGCGATGAAGAGTGGCCCCCACTTGCCACAACTAGAGAAAGCCCTCACACGAAAACGAAGAACCAACACAGCCAATAAATAAATAAATAAATAAAAAATCCTTCCCTCAAAAAAAAAAAAATAATAAAATAAACTTCATATCAGGGTAATAATAGTATATACCTCACAGGGTTGTTTAAGGATGAATGAGAGAATATCTGTGCAGTGATTCCTTGGAGATATTGCGGGTTTGGTTCCAGACCACAGCAATAAATTGAATATCACAACAAAGCCAGTCACATGAATTTTTTTTGGTTTCCCAGTGCATATAAAAGTTATGTTGGGGCTTCCCTGGTGGTGCAGTGGCTGAGAATCTGCCTGCCAATGCAGGGGACACGGGTTCAAGCCCTGGTCTGGGAAGATCCCACATGCCGCGGAGCAACTAGGCCCGTGAGCCACAATTACTGAGCCTGCGCATCTGGAGCCTGTGCTCCGCAACAAGAGAGGCCGAGATAATGAGAGGCCCGCGCACCGCGATGAAGAGTGGCCCCCGCTTGCCGCAACTAGAGAAAGCCCTCGCACAGAAACGAAGACCCAACACAGCCATAAATAAATAAATAAAAATTAAAAAAAAAAAAGTTATGTTACCCTACACTGTAGTCTATTAAGTATGCAATAGCATTACGTTTAAAAAAACAATGTACATACCTTAATTTTAAAATACTTTATTGCTAAGAAAATGTTCACCATCATGTGAGCCTTCAGCAAGTCACAGTCTTTTTGCAATAGTAACATCAAAGATCACTGATCACAGATCACGGGAGTTTGCCCTCCCTTAGCACCTTGGGGTGAGTGGCTCTGAGCTCCCTGGGGGCTGGCTCTGTTTGTTAGACCAAGGGTCCGGTGCTGGAGGCAGGGGCAACTCTTAACCTCCTGAGAGCAGAGTCTTTCTTTGTCCTTGAATCCCCAGGGCCAAACACTATATCTGGCACATAGACATGGTGGGCACAAAAACACGTTCTGGGCAGCCGGCAGGGAGTTACTAGGGTGGGTCGTGGTCGGGAGCTGGGTCCCAAACGAGACTGGCTATAGTGCGGCGAGTGGGGGGGCTCTTGTTTGCCAGGCAGGAACCTGCATGATGGATGAGAGGACAGGAGCCGTGAAGGAGGCGATGGGGAGGGACCCAGAGCCCAAGGCAAACGTGGAGGCTCGGGTAGGGAAAGAAGCAGAGATAAGGCGTTTCTAGAATGCAAGGTTATGACCAGATGCTACTCCTGGGAGGGGAGGAAAAGCAAGATCAACCGCTCTCAGTTCCTGCTCACCTTCTGCTTCCTGTGGAGCTCATCCGCATGCTAATGTCACATTACACAGCTGCCAGCAGCCTGCTCCTCTATGCCCCTTACTGGGTGGGGCGGCTGCTGGAGTGGGGGCTGAAGGAAGGGGTTGCCTGGGGCATTTCTTGTCTTTATTCATGGAAAGTGGGCCCCCAATTTCCCTACCAGTTAATGGCTGGGAAGAGAAGGGCTAATGACTTGGAAGCTTCCCCTTCTCCACATTAGCACATTAGCTTTGTAATGGCCAACAGCACAGCCAGCAGCCGGGCAGGCCGGACAGACACACCATCCCCTCTGCCCCTGATCGCCCAGATAAGAAAATCCTCTTGCCTTGGGCTCCTAAGAAGTCAGGTCATTTCACAGGGTATTATACCCCCATGTGACACAGGAGGAAATCAAAGCCCAGGGAGGTTAACACCTTGTTAAAATGGGCCCAAGGGACTTCCCTGGCAGTCCAGTGGTTAAGACTCCACACTTCCGATGCAGGGGACGCAGGTTCCGTCCCTGGTCGGGGAACTAAGATCCCACATCCGCGGGGCACAGCCAATTGAAAAAAAAAAAGGGCCCAAGAAAGGAGGCTGCTTCTAGGAACTGATATTTGAGGGCCTGTGCTAGGTGGTTCTTCATAATGACCCATTTGGCAGATAAGGAAACTGGGCCTCGGATTCTCCAGGCTGACAATGATCCTCTAACTCTGCTCCAGCTCCCCTGGATTTTTCAACTAGGCCTGACTTTTGTGCTTCAGTGTTCATCTCTCATTGTCCAATTTTAGCAAGAATTCTGCTAAGTTGGTTTAGCCAGAATCCTCCACCCTCGATACCTAATCAGGTTCCTCACCGTCCACTATCCCCTAGGTGATGTCAGATCACCCTGGCCTGCCTTCAAGCAAGAACTAGGGGTTGCTAAGGACTTTCTCTCTCTGGACTCCGTGACTCCTCCACCCCTCAGCCAGGGAGGCCTGCGGGCTGCAGAGGGGCCAGTGCTCCTGAGATGGGGAGGAGGGTCTCCCTGTGATGCCCCTGCCGAGGTTTGCTGGGCGTGGCATGAAGACCAGCTGCAGCCCAGGCTTGGAGCAAATCCCTGTGACTCCAGGCCTAGAGACAGCAGCGCTGCCTGAGTTCTCAGCCTGTCTTTTCCAAGTACCACTCACTAGGCTGGCCTCTTCAGGGTCTGCAGCGTTCCCCAAACCACTCTGCTGAAGGACAGTGATGGCGGGGATTAAGTGTATCTCTTTCCCCTGATTTAACCGCTAAAGTTGCTTGAGCAGCTTAGAGGAAGGAGCAATGGGGCCATCAGACTGCGTCAAAGCTGGCAGAATCAACAAACTGGAGCAGCCAAGCTAGCAAGCAACAAGCCCAAGAGGCCAATCGGGAGTTTCTGGATAAAGCTTAAAAGAGAACATTTACGCTCAGAGCATCCTGACAAGAGCAGGAGATGGCTGGAGGGTGGAGAGGAGGATGTGAAATGATCTGCGTTGTGTGGGTGGGGAAACTGAAGCTTGAAGAGGTTACATAAGCTTCCTAGGGCTACAAGACACATTGGCGTCATGGTGGTAATGGAAGCCAGGTCCCTGGGCTTTGGCACACCTGGAGAGGAAGAGGAGCCCAGCTCTGCCCTCTCCCCTGGGCCACGCCTTCATCCCCATTCGCCCATGTCCTGTGGATCCTCATATTCCAGCTCAAAGGCCCCCTCCTCTGTCACTCCCTCTGGTCCGCATCCAAAGTCCCATAACCCTTTATACAAGACTCATATCACACATCACACTCTGGGACTATGTTCACCCTAGAAGTGCAGTACCTGGTACAGTGCTCACAGGTGCTCAATAGCTATTTGTTGGATGAATGAGTGAACGAACAAATGAATGAATATTTTACCTCCTGAACTAGATCGTAAGTTCCTTCAGGCTCAGAACCACCCTGGGCTGGGCACACAGTGGACCTACCACCAACACCACTTGATTAAGCAACTCTGACCTCAATACATTCAAGAGTTGGGGCCCTTCCCCTGACCTGACCCATTCTGGGCACCTTTGCCAGTCAGGGCCAGGCCTCTGTGGGCCAAGGCTGTGATAGGTTACTGGCCCTTTAGTGCAATAATCCAATTTAGAAAATGAGAAAATATTGACGAGCAGAAATAAAATCACCCACGTCTCACCACGCAGAACCAATCACTGTTAATGTGAGGTACATGGCCTTACCAACTTTTAAACATGCGTGCGTGTGTGTGTGTGTGTGTGTGCATACACAACTATGTTTCAAAAATGGCCTCCTAGATACTATGCCATAACATGCTTTTCTTGATGACACATTGTGAACATCTTTTCAGGTTACAAGTCTGTGACATTATTATGGCCACGTGGTAGTCCATGGAATGGCGGGATCACACTTTGGCTCGTGTTTCTACTGTTAGACATTTAGTTTGTTTCCAGCTTTCACTATTACAGACAATGAGAGATGGATCCAACCCTCTTCCCACCGCAGACAGCCCTCCCAGACTCCTGCCTATGTCTGTGGAAGCTTAAAATAATCAATAAAAGCAGAATCAGAGTGGGAAGTATTTAGAGAAAATTACTTCTCCAAGGTCAGCTTGACCTCCCTTCACTAATCATTGGCAGTATTGACTGGAAAACTTGTTTCATGCCAGTGGGACAAGCTAGAGGCGAGATGATAAAAATGATCGCTTCAGAGCACGATTCATCATACGCGTGGTACCCATGGTCTGAAAGGAGGCTGAGAGGAGGAGGGGTCTGGGCCCAGGGAAGTGGTAAGGGGTACTGAGTGAGCTTCCCAGCACAGAGGTAACCCAGCAAAGACCAGTGACGTCTGATTCCTGCTTTGGGTGGAGCTGAGTCCCATGACATCTAAGGTCCCATCTGGAATTGGGATGAGAGGCTCCCCAACCTGGTGGCCTAGGGCCCCAGTTCCCCGGCTTCCTTGGCAGCTTAGAAACAAATCATGGCGCCCTGTTGGCCGCCCAGGCTGGTGCAACACAACAGTTTACACAAGGCTGGCTGTCTCACTTCTGATCCAGGTGGTCTCCTTCCAGCCAGAATGCCGGATTTTTCAGGACTTTTCAGCTTCTCTGCCTCCAATCCCCAAAGGATCCCGACCAGTGAGCGTGGAGCCTGAGGCCTCCTTACAATGGGACCTGGGGTGCTGGGTAAAGATGCAGAGGCAGCGCCCCAGCCCTAGTGCCTCAGGCCTGTGGGCAGCACGTGGGAGGCTGCCTTAGCCTCCCCAGGGGGCTGTGGGCACATTCGTGCTCGAGAATTCAGGCTGGCCTGACATCAGCCTTGACACAGCTCTTGGTGCCTGGTGCCTCAACAGCGAAGATCAAGGATGCTGAGCTGAGCTGAGCTTCACGCCCCACTCGAAATGCCACAAGACACAAGCAGGCAAACTATGGTAACCTGGCGGGACAGAGAATTGTGCCTGTAACAAGGAGGCTCCCGGGCCACACTCACGGCTGGGTCTGTCCCTTCAGAAGCCCGGGGAGGGGGCAGTGACCGAGCTCCCCCACTGCACAGAGCCCTGGCCCGAGCACTGGTTGTCAGGGGGATGTACGCAGGAAGAAAGCAGCAGCAGCCCTTGCGCTCAGGAAGCACAGAGAACACTGCATGCCCTTGACAGTCCTGCAGGCTGAGTCCCTCAAGGAAGGCTGTTTGGCTCGGGGAGTTCTAAGTCCTCTGGTGAAAGAGAGGCCAGCTGGGGGAGTGGATGGGGCAGAGACCCAGGCCCTGACCTCGGATCTGCCACTTGGAGTCGTGCAACCTCAGGCAGGCCCCTAACCCCGCTGAACCTCCACCTCCCATCTTTAAACGGTCCTCTGCTTCATGGGGCCACGGGGGCTGGCAGAAGGGACCATGCGGCGCTCCCCAAGGAGGTGCAGAGAGTGTGGCGGGCACCCCGTCAAGATGATGGGGAGCACAGAGTGTTTTAGGGAATACATTAATGAACCTTAAGTGCAGGCTGTGGGGAAAGAAAAACAAAGGGGGAGAAAAGCCCCCACTGTGATTTCCTCCTCCTCCGCACCCCAGACTGGCCAGCAAGGTGGGCCCATGGGCTCCCAGTGCAGCCACCTGCCAGCACCGCCACCTCCTGCACACTCCCCCGCCCGGATCCGACGTGCAGTCAAAGCCGGGTCAGAACACGGTCCCCTTACTGGCTGCTCTGGAGACAGCCAAGTAAGTAACTTGGATTGCCTGGCCCAAGCCTGGCATTTGTCTACCCGGTCAGATTCCCCATTTTGCTCCCCTGTGCCCACCGCCCCTCCCCGCTGAAGTCCCCCCACCCGTGCCGCTCTGCTCCTCCAGCTGCTTCAGTTAGATACTCCGGGAGGGCCTCGGGAAAGAAGGGCAGTTTTGCCATGGCCTCCCATGAAGCGTCTGCCGGTCCCTCCCTCACAGCTGGAGGTATGTGTCTATAACACTCACACGGAAGACTAGAGCTGCCTCATCTGCTGTGTCTACAGCAAGAGTCTGGAAGTGAGGGGTGAAGGACGCGTGGGATGGAAAAGTAATCGCCTCCGCTACAGGCTCTTCTCCTGGGTGGGGCGGACACGTGAATAGCTCCTTTGTAAATCTTCTCCATGCTTGGAACCTAAGGTCGTTACCACCAACTTTACAACTCTTTCTACTCAGGCTTAAGATCATTGTCAGAGAAATAAGACCTCCGTTATAATTGGAAAAATAAGAAGAAAAGCTCCTAAGATAAGCACCAGATGGGAGTGAATTAGGTAGGGCCTCACCAGGGAAACCAGCTTCTGAGAAACAAAATGAGTGGAAGGTGGTGGTGGAGGGGAAGTGGTGGAGTGGTCAGGACACCGGCAAGGAAGTGGTGTGCTGGCTAATGTTTAACAATCCACTTCCTGGAGGGAAACATCCCTGATTTGTGGCATTTGCCGATTTTTCGCGGTGTAAATATTCCTACCGTGGCCAATTTCAAGCTACCAAGGTGAGGTCACTGAACTTGAGCAAGCACCTCCAGTAATGGTGAGTCAAGTCAAGTAGCCCAGGCAGGACCACAGGCTCCTGAGCACAGGGTGTCAGAGCTCAGGCCAACTCCTGTCCACCTACACTAGGATTCTTTGGAATAAACTTGAACTTTGGGAACTGGCCCACTGTTTTGCTGTCTGCATGTTCTCAGTTGCCTCTGGCTCACTGATAAAGTTCCTTCTGAAAATGCCAGGTGAGCGGGCTGTGCTACAGGGAAATCACAAGTGGGGGGTTTGTGGGCACTGTGGCAGCAGAGCCACCGTGCCCAGGGTCCAGGGGACAGTAGGGTCCGTGGGAAAGAGGAACCCTGAGCAAAGAGGCAAGTTCACAGAGCTCACCTCTGCCACCCTCCCAGCCAACCATCAGCTCTCACGGCTGGGCTGACTGCTCTTCTCATCCTGATGTAGCTACACACGTACACACACGCAACAGACACTGAGAGAAGGATGAAAGAGGCTACAGCTTCTTCAGGGATGGAATGTGCTTGTTGATGGAAGGTTCTGGTTTAGCTCCATGGTTCTATCTTGCCTGCACATTGGAATCATCCGGGGAGCTTTAAAAAATCATCAAGCCCCAAACCCACCATCAGAGATTCTGACTTAATTGGCATGCGGTATGGCCTGGACACAGGTGTTTTTAAAATCTCCCAGATGATATGAATGCACAGCTAGTTTGAGTACCACTGGTCTTCCCAGTGAGGCTTAATGAGAGAATCTGGTGAAAACACTCATATAGCATTTCCATCCTAGGATGTTGCCCACCTGCTTCACTGTGTGGGGCAGAGCTGTCAAGAGCTAGGCTGATTGCCTGCATTCGTGGCATAGGGAATCCTGCCTCATCACCTTACACTGTTCTCTCCACCCCAAGGAAGTTTCCCTCCAACCAAAGTTACGTGCTCCAGCCATAACTTTCCTGTGGCTTTCAATCTCCCTCCAGCTATATGCAAAAATTGTCTCTCCTTATGCAAAGCACTGTCCTCAATAGCTGGGGTTCTGGAGCAAGACTGCCTGGGTTGGAACCCTGGTTTTGTCCAGGCAGCATGACCTTGGCCAAGTTACTTAACTTCCCTGAGCCTCAGTTTCCTCACCTGCGGAGAATAATAGTGCCTGCCTCATAAGGTTGTCGTGACCGTTAAATAAGAGCACACTTGAAAATGGTTAGAGAAGATCCAGATATGAAATAAATGGCCACTAAGTATCAGCTAGTGTAACTGACCATGACATGAGCCCCGTGAGAACAGGGAGCGGGCTTTGTCCATCTCCATCTCCAGCACAGCGCCTAGCGCACAGCAAGCTGCTCAATCAAAAAACGACAACTGTCGAATGAACATTTCCCAAATGCCTAAATCCGTGTTCGTGACCCTGCGAGCCTCTTACTTCCTGAATAAGGCCCTTGCAAGGCTGAGCTTTGAGAGTCAGAGCATCTGGGCTGCTCTCCAGCACTCTGGACAGAGACAGGGACAGACAGTCCCTTAGACTGGCTTGTCTAAGGGAGCAAGAAAGTATTTTGTTTTAAGCAAATGTCAAAGAACTTTTCTTGCTGTTCACCTGTGTGCTACCAGCAGAGTGCTACCAGCACCCTGGAGAACTGGAGGTTCTGTGGGTAATCAAGGTTTTACCACTCAGTGGCTGGCACAGAGAATGCCATTTGGACAGAGACTAAGCGTGTGAAATGTCTTCTGCCCAGAGACCCGGCTTGCTACTTCCCTTCTGGCAGACGCATGTGCGCAGGAGCTGCAACAGGAGCTTCCCTCCCCTCCATGTCTGGGGACCATGTCTAATTTGCACTAATTGCTGTTGAAGACTGTTTGCTCACTCCTAACCTCTCCCTCAAGTGGCTCCACAGCCAGCAAGCGCTCCTACACTGTGTCTGGTGATGGCTTCACGATCAATGCCTGTACCGACTGCTCACTACCCGTGGGGCAGCACTCTGCTGGTGCTGGACAAGGGCGTTCTGGGCAGATGGCATGAGTCCGCTGTGCCAAGCAGGCAGCTGCCACCTTGGGAGGGTGAACCACCTTCCCCTGGGCACTGTGACACTCAGCGCTTGGAGGGCAGGGAAAGGCTCAGACTCTCGCCAGCTGGCTGTGCTCGGGACGGGGTGGGGGTGGTGGTGGAGGTAATTCAAACCCAATGTCCAGGGATCCATCCATTTCCCCCCAGATGGGCTTGGAGCCCAAGATGGGCAGGAGGAATGTGTCAGGGGTTTGACATTGTCTTCCCAGACCTGCTCTGCTTTGACCTGTCTTAGGGGCTAACAGCCTTCTCTGGCAGGCAGGGAGCTACAGGAAGTGTGCTTGCCAATCAGCCCCTTGTAAATACCAGCTAAAAGACCGCTCACAGGGAGAGCTCCTTTCTCTGCAACCGCAGGGCTCCTGCCAGGGCTGAGCGAGGCCAGTATAAGAAAACTCTGCCCTTGTGACCTGGCCAGTAGCTTACCGGTGCTACCAGACGTGTGGCACCCAACCTGCTGCCCCAGGCGCCATCCACACCCTCCTCTCCCGTCACATGAAGACCTGGCAGGCTCCGGAACACCAAAGACACGTGGGCCCAGGCGCGCCAAAGACCTGGGTTCAAATCCTGCCTCCACCAGGCCCCTGTGCCGTCTGCTTAATCTCTCTGAGCCTCTCTCTTAGCCGTCAAGTGGAGGTAACGCCCCCTATCCAGAAGAGAGGCCTGAGCAGATTAAATGAGACGATTACAGAGGAGCAGTGTCAAGCAGCCATAGCTGTTAGGTTTTGAAGTCTGTGCGATTTTATCTTTTCAGATCAAATAGAGCATTATTTCTACTTCTGCTTTCCTAGGGTTTCCTCTGTTTAAAAACTATTTTCTGGGCTCCAGTGAAAGAACTCTCCTCCTGTCCCCCCCCAGAGGCACAGAGGGGGTGTGATGCAGAACAATAGGACCAGGTCCCGCTCACTCCCGCTCCCCGGGAAGCCCTCCCCAGCTCAGCTTCCTCGTGTACCACTCACTCAGCACTTGGTACTCAGTGCTTGTGGCTCATGCCCCCAGCCGCAGGAGAGTTCCAAGAGCAAAGACAGCCTGCAGAACCTCTCACTAAGGGGCAGCTTGGTAGAGCCCCAAAGTGAAATAAAGCCACATCTCTCTGCCCCTGTGATGCTGATCGATTTAGTCTGTGAAACAGGGTGGCACAGTGATGTCAATGTCAGGGAAGGGCGATCCTGAGGTCCTAGTGGGCATTTGTGCCCCAGGCTAAGGGAGGATATCCTGGAGAATCTCTTCTATTGATGGAGACCAGAGTGAAGCTGTGGCTCCCTGGAGGGATCTGCCCCTCTCCCGCCTGCCCAGAGAAGGGAGAAGTTGCTGTGATACAGGGCCTGGGCCCCCAGTGATACACTGGGCTGTGGCAGGGGTGCAGGTGCCCCCTTGGGCCAGGTGTGCTCCCTCTAAGTCTCCACAGTGCCCCCAAACCATCCTTGTAGCCCAGGGGACAAGGGTCCTGTACTTTGTGGAAACCTTGGGTACCCTGAGGAATTTGTGAGGCTTAAGGAGCAGTTGTGCTTGGGAGGACGGTGCGGCCATTAGCACAGTCAGCTGCCCGGAGGTGGCACCTGGTGCTTTAGGAAAAGGCCCTGCGCTTCTCAGGCCCTGCTGTGCATAGAAAGCACTTGGGGTCTTGCTCAGGTACAGGTTCTGATTTTCAGGAGGTTGGAGGTGGAGCCTGAGGTTCTGAACTTCTAACAGGTTCCCAGGTGATGCCCGCACTATTGCTGGTCTGTGGATGACACTTTGAGAAGCCAGAGCCTCGACAGGGGTTCTCGAACTTCAGCATGCGTCCGCATCACCTGGGGCGGAACTTATTAAAACTAACTGCTAGGGAATTCCCTGGTGGCCCAGTGGTTAGGACTCGGCGCTTTCACTGCCGTGGCCCGGGTTCAGTCCCTGGTCCGGAACTGAGATCCCATAAGCCAAGTGGCACGACCAAAAAAAAAAAAAAAAAAAAAAAAACAGATGCACAAATTGCTGTCTGCCCCCACTCCCCCAGTTTCTGATTGAGGAGGTCTGGCGAGGGGCCTAAGAATATGTATTTCTAACAAGTTCTCAGATGATGCTGCTGGTCCTGGGACCCCCCCACTCTGAGAACTATTGGCCTTGACAGTAAGAAGTGAAACTGTGTGAACACAGAATTAAGTAAATGCAGCCCAAAGCATCCCTACGTGATACAGGTACAGATGTCCCCCGCTATCTGAAAGTAGAGCATTCCTATAAAAGCTTTCGTAAGCAGAAATGGCATAAAGTGAAGAAGCAGTTACCTTAGGACACATCTTATTAACGGACACACAAAATAAACTGAGATAAAGCACATGGCGGCTTGATGCTGAGATGTGGTTCTGGGGAAGGAGCTTGGCAGGGCCACTCTCTCTGCTCGGGGCACAAACTTCCTCTGTTAACACTCGCTGCAAAATAAACGCTGAATGCGATTTGCGCTTTTCCTATTTTTTCATAAAAGTGAAAATCCTCTTCGGATTTCCTTGATTAGCGAAAACAGGTATCAGTGCAGGTCTTTCGTAAAAGTGAAGTGGTGTAAGGCAAACTTTCGAAAAGCAGGGCATACCTGTACTTTTCCTTTTAAGAGTGCTATTGCTCTATTTGTTAAATTCTTAACAAGCTTTTGTTTCCCTATGATCTCTCGCTCTTTCTGGAACAGTGGTTGCACGGGGTAAAAAACCCAGCGAATTGAGGGTGACGGAAAGTTAAATTCTAGCTTAACCAAAACAGTCTCCTGCTTAAGCAAAATGAAGTCTCCGAAATATCAGTACTCGGTCTCCCCTTCACCCCACGTGTTCCAGGAACGTGTTGAACTGCTCTGCAGCATCGAGTAATTGTTAAGGTCTTAGGAGTGAACGCTGCTCCCGCACCCACCTTCAAGGCCTGTGTGATGGCTGCTGGGGTAAAGGACTGACTCCCTGGTTTTAACAGGATGGGTGACCCATCTTCTGCCCATGTCACCGCTCACAGACTAAATGCTTCTACCTCCTGCAAAGCCTTTCCAGGGCTCTCTGGGGAACCCCACCTCTCAAGGACACGTGGACAGCCACCCTCTGCCTGGGAGCCTTCCCCTGGCTCCTCAGCACTTCTGACCATGTCTTATCTTGCAGCTTACTCTCTGCTCCCACTCAGACTTTCCCTACAGCCTGTAAGCAGCTTAAGGTCAGGGCCTGCATCTCATTCATCTCTGTCGCCCCTATTTCTGCAGAGACTCTCTCTCCCCAAGCAGTCTTGTTTATACACACTCAGAAGCTTCTGTATACCAGAGGCTCCTTCTGGTTTGGAAAATATAAGGACCATCCCATATCCCAGAAACTTGTAAGTCACTGTTGTCAGAATAAATACTCTAAGCTACAAACCCTTTTCTCCCTCTCGGAAGTGCCTGGCAGGTTTGTCCCCAGGGACCCAGGAAGCCTCCCATCTGGATGGGGGCACTTGCTATGTGTGTGCCAGGGCCCAGCTTGTGGGGGGGTGGCGGGTGGAGGAGAGGCCTGTGACCTGCACCACTTCCTGTTCATCTGTACCAGGCCCAGACCTACAGACTCAGGGGGTTAGGACAAAAGCAGAGAAAATGGTAAGACATGAGGCAGGACTTCTGGACTGAGAGCTTGGCCGTGCAGGGTGGCTGAAGTGGGATGGGGTGGAGATAAAGAGTCAGATGGCATTGAACCTGTCATCTACCTGGCTCCACACTCAGGTGAGAGGAGAGCTCATCCCCTTAGCCGAGGCATCACTGCCCATCCTCACGACACCCTCACCATCCAGTCACCCTGAGGATGCAGTGGTGGCGACCACGATGGACAGAGACGCGGGTGGAGATGAGAGGAGGGAAGAGTGCAGCGTAGTTGAGGGGTGAGAGCTGAAGGACAGGGAGCTGGCTGGCTGAGCACAGACCCCAAGTCTCTGTGGGAAAACTCATGGAAGCGGCTTTCAATATTTTTTCATCATGACTCACTGTAAGAAATTCATTTTAGGAATTCCCTGGCGGTCCAGTGGTTAGGACTCTGCGCTTTCACTGCCGAGGGTGTGGGTTTGATCCCTGATCAGGGAACTAAGATCCCGCAAGCTGCATGGTGAGGCCAAAAAAAAAAAAAAGAAAAAAAAACACATTTTACAGCATGACCCAGTACCTATATCTGTGCGGGTACATAGCAAAACTAAAATAAAAAGTCACAAAGCAGTATGTACCATGCTACAGGTGATGTACTCCAGCACACACTGGTTTCACAACTTATTAGTGGGTCATAGCTGGCAACTCGAAACAACCTGCCCTATTATGTGTCAGTCATTTCGGAGGGCCTTGGAGCCTTTGGAACTCCCGCTCTGTACTGTGCTCCCGACCAACTGCGCGCCCGCTGTATGCAGACGCCACGCTCATGCTGGGTGGGGGTGGGGAGCAGGGTGGCTCCAGAGGTGAGAGCACAGGGAGGCCACATCACACACACAGGCTGGAGGACTGTCCGTACAAGGCGGCAGCCACGAGGCTGCCACATGCTAACCCAGATCCTCGACCTGAGGGCATTCAGCTACTGGTGAGCACCAAGGACGGGCACCCTCCCCACCCTGCCCACCGGCTGTTGGACCAGAAAACAGAGGGCAGTGTCCCTGCCTCTCCCAGCCTGCATACCCTGATGAGGTCCTGTGCCTTCTCCCCTCCATGGACCGGAGCCCTCTCTCCTCTCCCTGCATCGTGGTCCAGAGAGTGGAGGAAGACTGGGCAGCGGCACTGTTCAGAAACAAGATGCTGCTGCCGCCCTCGGCAACTTCCAGGCCTTCCTGAGGCCAGGCTGGAGGCATCTTTTGAGCAGGTCCCTTCAGAGGCTCCTTCGGATGCACCTGGGGGCTCGCTTCAGAGCTGCTTGTTCTCTACTTACTGAACTAAAGCTTTAAGGCAACTCATGCATCTCCAATTTATTTCTTTAAAAAATGATTTTTAAAAAATTTTCCAATCCTCTCTGAGGGCTCTAAAGGGGAAAAATAAGCCACTCTTAAGGCATCCTAAGCTCCAACTACAATTATCCCAATGAGCTCCTGCAGGAGATCGGCTACAACTGGTGAAGAGTGCAAAGCTATTTCCATAATGAAGGACTTTTCAGCCCTCACCTTCTTCACTGTGACTACGGCTCCCTTCCCTCCAATTGGGCTGCGAAGGCTGTGGCCCGGCCTTCCACTGGTTTGGGAGTTAGAAAGCCATCCAAGTAACTAGGATGGATGGGAGACAGGTAGAAAATAAAAGTGAGGACCCTCCTGCAAGGGAACAATAGCTGCCGCCGTGTGCCCCTCTTTCCACCTGGTTGGGGGAGAGCACCCAGGCATCCTTCAATGGAGCAGGCCCTGGGGTCAGCCAAGCACCTCGAGGAGCCGCTGGACACTTGGGGAAAACTAGAAGGCAGGGGCAGTCCCCGACATCTCCATGTCCCCCAGGCCTGGCCCAGGCTTGGCAGCAGGGGGCTCTGTCACAGACTGAACTGACTGAGACACACAGCCCAGTGGCTGATGTCTCTTTTACCTGGCCAGGTGTGCAACAGACACTTGACCATGAAGGCTGGGGGAATGTCTTAGTGCCTCAGTCTCTACATCTGTCAAATGGGATGATCACCCTGTTGCCTTGGGCCTGCACACGAGCACTCTTGGTAAGCTGTGAGATGCGTCCATGTGTAGAGTTATTACTGTCACTCTGCAGAAAGGTAGAGATACGTGTACAAAAGAAGAAGTCAAAACAGCCCATCTCTGCTCTGGGAGCTGTTGCTGCTAAGGAGTGTTGTCAGCCTTGTGGGAGGGGAAAGATGAGGGAATCTGTGCCACCCTGTACTTCCCACTTTGGGGAGAGTCACCTCTTGTACTGCAGCCAGCATAGACCACTCACCCAGTTCCCCGGCTGGGGGTGCGGGGAAGCCACCTTCTGGGGTGGGGGGTTGGGGAGGGTGGGGAGAACCTCCATTTGAAAGCTGAGAAGAGCTGAAGCTCAGAGAAGGGGATGTGAGTCTTTCAAAGCTGCAGTTAGGAACTGGGGAAGCCAATGGCCAATACTTGTCCTGACCTGCCTGCCTGCAGCTACCCACCCAGCTCTGGTCTTGGTATCAGCCTGAAGTAGCCCCTGCTTGGTTACTGCCCCATTTAGATAAGCAGCAGAAGGAGGTGGAAGCATCAGGAATGGCCTCAAAGAACAAGAGGCGGAGGAGGAAGGGCCCAGCAAGGAGAGCCTGGCTGCGAATGAAGAGCTCAGGGCGAGACCCCGGGTGGTCAGGACAGCACAGGAGGAAGAACTGCGCAGTGAAAAGGCACTTCTGCGCATGCTCCTTCCGCTTAAAGACAGAACAAGGGCCCAAGTGACCAGGCGGGCCAACGCAGGGGCCAGCCACTCAGTGATCCCGGTCTTGGGAGGCAAGACTGACCCAGAGCCCACCCCCAGGGCCTTCCCAGAGGCCAGGCAAGGGAACCCCACTCCAGGCACAGGGCTGAGTTTTAGAATCATGTATTCTTATCCTGGCACTTCTGTGGTCTCACTGTGCCACCCGATGCTCTCTCATAACCTCCCTGAGCCTCAGTTTACTCATCTCTAAAAGGATGGACCCAGAAGTTCAGAGCTTAGCTGGTCCCACCTCCCACTCAGCCAGGGCCAGGGCCCTGCAGGCATCAGCCCCGATAGAAGGGACGCTCGCCGGCGCACAAGGCAGGCTGCTCTTCATCGAGCAGCTCCAAACCACTAGAGACCTCTTCCTTTTAATCAAATGGCATAATGGCTGTGAAAGAGCTTACGAAAATAAAAGCATAATTGAAGGGGGTTATTATTAACCATCAACATTAGAGGCAACGTGAGAGAGGACGAAATGGGGCTGGAGATGGGCTTCCGGAGCCCCCCAAGGCAGCTGCAGAAGGAGCCGAGGAGGAGGAGCGCAAAAGGACCCTGTGAGTGCCGGGCTCTCTCTGGGGAGGTCAGACAGCAGCTGCAGAGGTGCTCAGGTCCTGATGAGACCTACAGGCGTGTAACTGCTACAAAAGGAAGAAAGGAACCCCTCCTCCACCTCAGAGGAACCCAGCTCGCTGGGATCTGCTATTTGCAGGAGGCACGTCTCCAACCCAGACGGGAAGACCCTCTGGTTCCCTGGAGGGAGCATATCTGTACTGGAAGGCACAGAGACACTGTTCTGAACACCTTTGCCTAGTGGCTCCTGCTTAATAATGGCAAAGAGCTCACTGTGACGCCAGGGAGGGAGAGTCGGGGACTCTGCCAGGAGTCAATGCATAGAGGGTCCCAGCTGAAGGGTCGCAGAGGCAGCTGAGGCCGGCAGATGGCGACGCGAGAGGGAGAGCCTGTGGCACAAGGTGGCCCAGCCAGTTCAGGGCTCGCTGTGGGGAAAGCCAAGACCTTCTACCTGCCAGGTGAAAGCAAGTGTCTGACCTGGCCCCCGGCAGGTGGCAGGGCCTCGTAATAGTTACCTTCCTAGGCTCAGTGCCCTGTACTCGGGAATCTCAGACCAGAAAGCACAACCTTGCACTCTTGTCTATGAAACTCTGAGTCCAGAGGCCCACGCCTTGTGCCCTGTGAGGCCCTGTGAACCTCACTCAGGAAAGGGAGCTCAGGGGAGGCTCTGCAGATACAGGGAGGTGAGGGGCCTGGTGGGCTGGGTCCACTCACCCACGATCTCGTTCTCCTCCAGATTGATGGTCTCCAGCGCAGGCAGGGTGGTGAGCTGCTCAGGGAAGTCGTGGAACTGGTTCCGGGACAGGTCGATGGCCTTGAGGTGCCGTAGGGTGCTGACCTCGTTGGGGAGGTCCTGCAGGAAGTTCCCTTCCAGGTGGAGCTCTGCCAGGTGGGGAGGAAGAGTAAGGAGAGGGGGAAGGGGAGCAACCCAGAGACCACAGTGACTGCTGGCCTCCTGGGCCAGGAAGGCGGCAAGGAAGGAAGCCCCCCAAGGGGCGAACTCCATATTAATGCAAAAGGAGGGGTAACTCCTACCACTGCCACCCATCATTCCAGCTGGGCTCCCTGCTGTTGGCTTTCGAATGGAAGGCTCTGCCCAGCAGAGGTCTCTCACCCCTGCTCAGGGTGGCACATCTGGGGTCATTCCTAAGGCTGGTTTAGCGACCATCACATCCTTGAACTGAGGCATCCAGAATGACCAGAGAGGCTTTCCTTACTGCAGCTCAATCAGGCTTGCCTCTCGATTTTGTTCCCCCCAAACACATCCTTAGGACAGAAGCGGTCCCTCTGACCTGGACCACTCTGGCAGCCTCCTCCCTGGCTTCCTGCCTCCAGCCCCTCTCCAATCAACGCTGCACAGTGGGACCTATTTAACCTCATGAGCGCAGCCCTGAGCTCACAAACCTTCAGTGGCTCCCCAAGGCCTCCTCCCTAGGCAATCAAGGCCCTTTGTGATCAGGCCCCTGCAGCTCTCCGCTCCTGCAGGTCCAGCACTCACACCTGGGTCTGTGCCCTGGCTGCCCTGGAACGTCCTCTGGGATGATCTCGAGCAAAGAGACACATCACAGGAGAAGTCACACAACATCATCTTGCTGGACTCCTGCATGGTTCTGCACCCCATAAAGAAGTAGTAACAAGAGCTCTCTTTTTCTTTTTGGGGGGGCCTACTCTGAGTCCCACACACTGCCAGGAGCTGATGCTAAGTGTCTCATCTGATCCTCAGAACAGCTCTGCAAGATTTGTCTTATTCTGCTCCATCTGACAGAACCAGAAATGGTGGCTCAGAGAGGTTAAGCAATTTGCCCAAGATCACACCAACAGGTGGCAGGGAAGCCAGGATTGGGATGACCTGGATGACTCGATGCTGGTCACAAAACATGGGACAAAGGGGCTGGTGACAGAGGCAACAGGAGAGGCAGGTGTGAATATTTAACGAGTGATGCTATGTCCCAGGCAATGTATTAGTCGTTCATGAAATCTCATATAATCCTCCCAACAAATTTCTCTCCCAATTTATGGATGAGAGCACTGAGGCTCACAGAGGTCAAGTAACCTGCCCCAGGGCACACGCACCTAGCAGTTCCCCATGTTCCCTGAGATTCACAGAAAAGGGAGGGAAGTGGGGAATGGAATGACAGTCCCATTTCCTCAGCAAAGTGGGGCTGGGGAGGGGTCCATCCAGACACCAACATCAGGGCAGGGCTGGGTGGAACCTTCAGGAAGCAGAGTCTCTGGGGGAGGCCGAAAACACTTCCATGTCCCAGATGTCCCAGTCTGCACATCTTGCTGGGGAGATGTGCCTGGAATCAGCCGGGGGGCATCTCCACAGTTGGGAAACCGAAAAGCTTTTCATCTAACTGCTGTCATTTTAATGAAAGCTCAGTGTGGCCTCCCAGGTTTCTTTCCCTGCTGTTCAATAGCTTTTCTATATGTCTCTGTCTTACTGCATTCATGACTCAAAGGCTCTGCAAATCTCCTGCCCTTGTGTGAGGCTACAATGAACATTATCCCGAGGTTTTTGTATGATCACATCCA
Organism: Eschrichtius robustus; assembly: GCF_028021215.1. Classification (NCBI taxonomy): domain Eukaryota; kingdom Metazoa; phylum Chordata; class Mammalia; order Artiodactyla; family Eschrichtiidae; genus Eschrichtius; species Eschrichtius robustus. The sequence continues at coordinate 75,468,552 of NC_090830.1, forward strand.
CTCCTCTCAGGGCTGAGGGAGAAGCAGGAGGGCAGGGACCCTTTCTGCCCAGGCTCAGAGCCTGACGGACCCATGGGAGACTTAATCTTCCAAGCTTTACAAACCAGCGTCAACTCACTACCTTCTGACACGTGTCAGAAAGCCAAGACTGCTCCCTTGTCCAGTGAGGTTAATTAAAAGTCCAAGCCAAACAAGGCATTCCTGCTCCAGAAGTATTTGCTCAAGAACCACTCTGAACAGCGGACTCTTCTTCCGGAGCTCTTCTGCCCCTCATGACTTTCTGGCTTGATTCCATCTGGTTGGACCCCATTCTGGAAAAGGGCAACTTTCACTCCTATCACATTACAGACTATTTGCTCACTAGGTGGTCCATCCCAAAAGTACAATGGATCCTCCTGACAAGCTCTGTCTGGATTCCTCAGGTCAGTGTTCTCGGGAGGAGCAGGCAGGGTCTGGACACGACTACACGGGGGACCTGCTACAGAATGACAGAGAGAGCAAACCCTCTTGAGCACTCACCACACACTAGTACCCTCTTTTCAGTGTTTAACCATGTTTTACCTCAACTTAATCCTTACGATGACCCACTGAAGTTGCATAGAATGGATCCCGTTTTACAGATCAGGACATTAGAAATGGCAGAGCCAGGTTCTGACCTCAGGCCAGTGTGGCTCCCAGGTCCGCAATTTTATCCATGCCACTTACTGATTCTCCACACCCTGACACACACAAGGCTGCTCAGCTAGCTACCATGGACAATGTTTGCAGCTGGTTTGTCTTGGAGAAGCTTCAGAAAGATGCGCTGCTTAAAATTAGATGCTCTTGCCGAAATTTGTTATCACCAAGGGAGATTTTTGTTTTCACTGATTTAATATTTTCCCCACTCTGTGCATAGCCCTCCTGGGCCTTGTTTGTGCTGAGTTATCTTCTTGAGAAAATTCAGGTCCAGTCCTCCATCACCACTGAAGGCAGCAGGTCGCCTAGCCCTCAGGCACGTGAACAGTGCCAATAACCATAACAGAAACCCAATGCTATCCCAACTGTAAATACAAGATTTTGTTTTTTGAAGCCACTGAGATTTGAAATTATTTGTTCCTAATGTAAAACTGGCCTATCCTGACTGATGCAGTTTGTTTCACTTTAAATGCATTTTCTACTTATAAAAGCAATGCATGCTCACTGTAAAAACAGAGACATCACAAAAATATGGAACACAGGAAAATGAAAATCCTGCATGTTTTCCCCCCCAGAACCATTGTTGTTTGGTATTCATTCTTCTATATTTTTCTATGTACATGCTTATGGATGGATGGATGGACGGATATTGTTTTTAAAAAACAAATGGAATCATAGACTATATACTCTTTTGAGAACTGCTTTTTTTACTCAGTAAAGCTGAGGCAGCTTTCCAAGTCATTGCTTTGTGTATCCTTCTCTGGAGATCACTACTCTCAAGATTGAGACTTGCGGATACAAAATCATGCCCCTGCCCAGCATCTCGTTTCCCAGGGAAGGCTGCTCTCGGAAGTCCAGCCCTTCTTCAGCAGCAGGCTCTAAGGAGATGCTCAGCTGCAAGGAGGAGGAGCTGAATCTGCCTGAAAGGCGGCCTCTTCCCCAGCTCAGAAGCACTTCTGAGAAGCAAAAGGCGCAGAGGGAGTCATGGCTGGGCAGGCAGGGCTTGCACCCTTGGTGTTCAGCTCCTTGACTGCATTAGGGTAATCAGAGGGGCTGTGTTGAAATTGGGAAGGAAGGGAGAGCTTTCCATTACTGAGCTTCAAAGGGAGCCCAGATCTGCTCTGGAAAGGCAGTGTCAACCGATACCCAGCCGCGCTGGGTCTGGGGCTTAGACCAAAAACGAATAATAATGGCTAACATCTAATGAGCGGCACTATGCTCCAGGTGCTTGTTCTCTGGAGTTTACACGCAATCATCATTTTAATTTTACTATAACCCATTACCTCCAACTTACAGAGAGATGAAATAACTTGCCTAAGGTCACACAAACCCCAACCTCTCCCCCAGTTAATCTGACCTTCCTCTCCCAACCTCCAAACCAGGATGTGAACCCCAGCCAGCCTCCCCAAGAGAAGTGGGCCATTCCGGCCACCTGCTTTTTCCAGTTTTGCACCTCTAATCCCTGCAGCACCTGTCCTCAGAGTAGATACTCAGCAAACCCCTGCTTATTTAGTGGTGAATGAATGATGGGGGAAAAACCAGGATGACCTGGTTCTGATCTAACTAAATCATCATGTGTCCTTGGGCCCATCCTCTCCCTGGACCGCCTCCATGAGAAGGTCCTCCCTGCCCATTTACAGCAGGGCTGTGAGAATGAGTTGAGAGTGTCGTGAAAAGCAGGATGTGCTGCACGATACAGATATGTATTAAGCACCTACTACACGCTCAGCCCTATGCTTGAACATGAAAAGGATAATCTTTGAAAAGTAAAAGCACTGTTTCTGTTAGAGGGGTACAAGATCCATGAGACTTAATTATGGGATTATGGAGCTTTTTGTGGAAAAAAAAAACTGAAAGCTATCATTAAAGGCAGGAATCAAAAGATAAAATAAGAGAAGGTAGATGCCGCTGGGACATATGGCTTGGAGGAAAGTCAATCAGACTTTCACAATTATGCCCAGGGTCTCACTGCCCTCTTGTCGCAGGGCGGAGCGGGGTGTGTGTGGCTGTATTAGGGGAGCTCCAGATGTTTCTTCCTGCCCTCTTACACCAAGGTTCAGAGTCAAACAACCTAGGCTCCCAGGATGCACAGGGTCTCTGGGAGAATACCTTACTCCATCCCACTCCCAGGACTGTCCCCAGCCTGAGAGCAGCCAGGCATGACATCCCCTTATTTATTATCCCTTCTGAACTGTGGTTTCTGGAGTCTGCTAAATGGATCTCTCCTTCCCCAAGTTCCCGTTATTACTTCCTCATCATCCTTATCTTGGACAATTGTCAGGGCTGACTCAGAGGCCTCAGACTGACCCCAGCGGAGAGACAAGGCCAGCTGATTACATTAAGGGACAGATGAGGCTGGCCTGCAGTAATTACGCAGACTGGTAGCAAAGGAATGTGCCAACTCCAAAAATACCTGCCCACTGAGGGTCAATCAGCACCTTGGCTGCGACACTGCATCAATGAGCAATTACTTTCCCACCTGCAAGGGCCCTCCTGCAGGGCAGAGTCAGTGGGTCACGTGGAACAATAATTGTCCTTCAAGTGGCCCATACTCAGCACTGCAGGCTCTTCACACAGAGACAGTTGCTGCCCACGGGGAACAGAGGGGAAAGAAGTGAAGTTTCCGAAAGCCACATCCACTCCTTGGGTGGACAGAGGGAAGGGGTGAGAAAACTCTTCTAACCGAGGAGTCTGGGACAGACTAAAATGAAGTGCTAGCCATTCTGCCCCCATGAAAAGGATAGGTGGCTCTCACTCTACCAAGGTGAACCAGTTCCTAAAATATATTGCTAAGTAAAAGGGGCAAGTTGCAAAAGTGTGCGTACACTTCACTCCCATTAGTAGTTTATAAAGGAGCTCTGGATCTGGACCCACAGTCCTGACCCTATTCTCTCTCACTGTGTGACCTCAGGCAAGTTACTTAAGCTCTCTGTGCTGCAGTTTCCTCATGTAAAACAAAGATAATAAGAGGACTGACCTCACAGAGTCACCAGACTTTGAGTAAATGTGCCCTCACATTACAAAGTGGTTGTCTGCTCCTACACCTGCCTCCCTGAGAGACTGTGGGCTCCTCAAGGACCAGGTCTAGGTCTTGGTTTCCTTATCCTTCCCAGACGTCGGTGCTATGAGGATTAGATAAGATGACGTGTGTAAAACCCTCAGTGTGGAGCTGGCGGGGGGCTAAGTGCCCAGCGAATTTGGGCTTTCCTGTTATTACCTGTTCATGCTCACGCCGGGCCTAAACAGATGCTCAGGATGAACTAATGAATTGAGTTGAAAGGCAGGCTGTGAGAGACTGAATATACACACAGACAATGGCCAGACCAAGTATAAAAATAGAACTGGGACTCATAACCTGAAGCATCCTGCCCAAGAAAACAAACCATTAGTAAAGCAGCCAGCCCAGGAAGCTAGTCTTCTGTAAGTAAGGCTTGTAGGAAGTCAGACTACTATCTCCATCGACAATCCAGGAAGCCAAAGAATACCCCGTGTAACAGTTGGCCCCAAATGGCTGGGACTTGATTACTAACTGACAGTTTCACTAAATTTTTGTCCCAACATCCCACTCAGGACCAACCAGAGACAGCCAGATGCGCATCCTAACCAATCCCATAGGACGCCCTGCTGCTGGCTGGCCCGCTCGCCTCCAGCTTCCCCAGGCCAATAGCCTGCCATCAGGCCCACCTGAAGCCTTCTCCCTTTCATCCACTACGAAGCTTTCCCATTCCTCTGCCTGCCTTTGAGTCTCTGCCAAATGCAAGTGACAGTGGCTGACTCCCTGGCTAGAGCAAACTCTGAATGAACAGCCTCTGCTGGTTCTCATTTGGGTGGTCTTTGTCTATTTCTGCAGGTGTGTCTTACACACCTCTGGCCTGGCAGGCCCAGGACACACTCAATAAGAAGAGCTGAATGACTTGCATCTGGAGGAAGTGGGGAGATGGGAACACAGGAGGAGAGGGGCCAGAGGAGCCACAGCCAGACCTCAGGATCCACTCTCCGCAGAACCGATGTGCCCTTTCGACAGATTCCATTTTTCCCGCCATAAGACGGGTGAAGGATATCAAGGGGATGTAATCATTTAAAGACCACCCAACTCTGAGGCGGCCGTGACCCCAGCAGCAGAAAGTCCCCAGGGTACCCACAGGAGACAACTTGGCAGGCAGGGAGCAAGCAGGTGGCTCTCTCCCCAGCACCAAGGCAGCCCACCCGCTCTGTCAAGAATCCAGAAGACAACGCTAGCAGGCAGTGCGGAGCCCAGCACAGCCTATTCAAGTCTCCTCTTCACACATAAAAGGAGAGGGTTTTTTTTACGTGAAAGAGAAACCACAACAAAGGCTGGGGTCCAGAACCGGGTGGGTCTCTCAGCTCCAGCCCCTCCCTGCCTGGTCACCAACCCTCGTCCACGGCTGCCTCTGTGAAATCCAATTACTGGGCACATGGCAGCCTTGCCTTTGTAATCGGAGGTGGCGTGGGGGGAGCCAGGAGCCACCAGAGCACAGGAGGGGGTTCAAATGGCATTCTTCAACAGACTTCTGATGGAAGGGTATCATGATGCATCACGAATCCAGGGGCCCTAAGTGTGTTTCTCCCACACTCGCTGCTGTGTCCCTGGAGACGGCTTACTTACTTATCCCACAAGGCACTGCCATGTCAAGTCCTCTCCAGGTCCTTGGGCTCATGCAGGTGGCCTGGAAAGGTAGCCCTGGCTGCAGGGTGGGTGACCTGGGTGTACGGCTCTGACAGCCTGGATAAGTGCCTTCTCGCCCTGACCTTCCTTCTCCACCCGTGAGGTGAGATGGCAGTGACAGCTCTAATATTTTATGGGAGATTCTCCTAACTGGTGGCCCACAGGCTAAGTCTAGCTTGCAAAATGTGTTCTATTGGCTTCCAGATTAAAATAAAAATTAAGTAAAAATGGATAAAATTCACATAAATATCCACCTTTCCAGCTTCAATTGAATAAAACTATCAAAACAATCCCGTGGCACGTCTGGCAGAAGCTAAGTAGGGCATGTACCAGGGGCCACAGTCCCCACCACTCCCTCTTGTCCCATGCCCAATCTGAGTCACTCATTACCTACATGCTAATCTCTTAGGCATTGGTGTTTATAACCCCTGAACTATGGTCTCAATCTTGACTGCCGGCACTTTAGAACGACTGATATTGATGTTAACAGATGCCTAGGCCCAGGCCCACACCCAGACATTCTGATTCAACTGGTCTTGGGGTAGAGCCAAGGCAATGCTGTTTGTAGAAAAACTCCTCAGTTAATTCTAATTTCAGCCAGGCCGACAGCTGCTGGTCCAAGGGCCCCGGCAGCTGGGAGGACCCGTCTCACCTGTGTAAAGAAGCAGCCACCGGGCTTCCCTGGTGGCGCAGTGGTTGAGAATCTGCCTGCCAATGCAGGGGACACGGGTTCGAGCCCTGGTCTGGGAAGATCCCACATGCCGCGGAGCGACTAGGCCCGTGAGCCACAATTACTGAGCCTGCGCGTCTGGAGCCTGTGCCCCGCAACAAGAGAGGCCGGCGCACCGCGATGAAGAGTGGCCCCCGCTTGCTGCAACTAGAGAAAGTCCTCGCACAGAAACGAAGACCCAACACAGCCAAAAATATAAATAAATAAATTAATAAATTTAAAAAAAAAAAAGAAGCAGCCACCAGAAAAAGAAGGACGGGAAAAGTGGGCCTGGTCCAAAGCACCCACAGGTGCCGCTGGGGAAACACGTCTTGCCCTGGGATCCCCTCCACCCCCAACATAAGCACTTTAGCTTTTTAGGCACGAATGCAATGAGCTTTGTGAGCTTCGGTCAGAACCGACAACATAGACCAATCCCTCCTGCTTGCCCTGGTGTTTGCGCCCAGTCTAGGTCCCGCCTGTAGCTCCCTCCTGAGCCGCTGTCCGAGCTGCTTCCTCTCCCTGAACTGGGTCTGCCAATTCACCCCTCCCCCCTCCCCTCCTGATTCCACCCAGCGCTCGCACCTCCTGTGGGAAGCTGCATGTAATATGCTCCTCAAGTCCCGCAGGTTCCATCAGCATTTTACGTATTGGTTTCTCTAAACAGGCTCTTAGACTCCTTTCAGGCCCCTATCAGACAGAGAATTCCAGAAGGCAGGAATCACTTCTCCTGTGCCCCCTGTGCCCTCCCCAATTCTCCCACCCCACCATTTCACGAACACACACCAAGCGCCCAGGCTGCAACTCCATCCCATGGGTCACTGAGTGGCAGTGGACTCTTGCAGAAGGATGGAGGGGCTATCTGGAGAGTGGAGAGCGGGCACTGCCACCTGCTTGTCTACCTGGCGGAGCCATTTCAACCTGCCAGCCTCCTGCCCACCTCCCTGCCGAGCACCCGTGTCTGCTTGCTGTACGTGTGCACAGCACAGGAAATAACAGCCCTGGCGTCTGTCACTCCTGAACTGAGAAAGCAACATGGGAGAACAATGCTAGGTTGCAGGGGGGTTGGGGCATGGCGGTCAGAAGGGGACTCGTTCAGGTCTACCGAAAAATAACTACTCCTGAGCTGCAGGACCCCAAATACCCTACTGGTCTGTTCAAAACAAGAGAATCACTCCGGGACCCACACCCTTGACCATGAGTCAATCTGATTCACAGTCAGCTAGAGGCAGGAGTGGCACTTAGAGATTTCCAGAGAACACAGGTCCACCTTTAGAGCCTCCCCTTGGGAATGATTTCCTGAGACTGACTAGCTGACTGGGGACTAGCCCTGGTGACATTCCCCAGACAGCATCGGAGCCTGAAGGATGAGGGTCAGCATGCCCTCCTGGCCTCAGCTGACCAGGGCCTACCTTGGAGCTGACGGAACGTGGTCATGAACTTGCTGGTGAGGGACTTGAGCTCGTTGTTGGCCAACGTGATGAGGTGGATCTGGTCGGTGACATTTCGCAGGATCTTGTAGATGCCGATGGGGAAGGAAACCAGCTTGCACTCGGCCAGGTCTGCAGCCAAAGGACAAAGACCAGAGTTAGCAGCCACAGCTGCCCATGGACTTGCCCCAAACCCCACAGACCCGACCCTGTCTCTCCTCCCGGCCTCCTCTGTCTCCTACCTGTCTTCCCTGTGCCAGGCTCAAGACCCTGCCGTCCCTCCTCCAAGAGCCTTCATCACCATTCATCACACTGGGACACACACACTGTGTCCCAGTCTCACACACTGAACCTAACGGCTTATTCTAGCACCTTCTCTAACAGCACAGCCTGCTAGCTGGAATGCAGAAGACAGAGCTCTGATGACCAGCACTCACAGCCGTGTGCTTGAGGCCCTGAAGGATCCACAAGCCCCTCCAGGATCATCAGACTCAACGGCGAAGCCAGGGTCTTAAGAGTACTTTATAATAGTCTACTTCTTTGAAAACAGGCAATTCACACAGACTTTGTGGTTTGACCTTCTTCCCCATCCTGTCACTCTGAAGACAGGTCTGTCTAAGAGGTAGCAGGGAAGCCTCTGTGGAGAACAGTCTGGCAGTTCCTCGAATGGTTAAACCTAGTTATTGTATGACCCAGCAATTCCACTCCTGGGTATATACCTGGGAAAAATGAAACCATGTGTCCACACAAAACAGTACACATGAATGTTCACAGCAGCATTATTCGTAATAGCCAAAAAGTGGAAACAACCCATGTGTCCACCCACAGACGAATGGATAAGCAAAATGTTTATATCCATAAAAAGGAATATTGCTTGGCAATAAAAAGAAATGAAGCATCAATATATACTACAACATAGACAGGCCTTGAAAACATTATGGTAAGTGAAAGAAGCCAGTCACCAACAAGGACAATACATTGTATGAGGCCATTTATATGAAATGTCCAGAACAGGCAAACGTACAGAGACAGAAAGTAGACTAGTGGTTACCTAGGGCTGGGGGTATTGAGGGATGGCAACTAAGGGGTGAGGGGCTTCTTCGTTGGAGTAATGCAAATGTTCTAAAATTGGATGTGGTAATAGTTGCACAGCTCTGTGAATATACTCAAACCACTGAACTGTACACCCTAAACTGTATGGTATGTGAATTATATCTCAATAAACCTGTTTCATATATATGGCAGCAGAGAGACACTGAAAGCATGGAGGCTCAGAGATTAGGCTGTCCAGCTCATCTAAGTCACTTAAGTTTCCTGAGCCTCAGTTTTCTCATCTGTAAAATGGGGGTATCGTTTTCTACCTAGCAAGGCTGTCAGGAAAAGTAAATATAATAAAAAGTACTCAATGTACTAACCAAGTGCCTGGCAGATAAGTAGTGGGAATGCTAAATACAAATGTTGTTTCCCTACTCATCTTCCACTTTGCTCTCCCCTTCCCACCCTACCCAAATCGTCTCCATGCTTCAAGGTCAGTTCCCATCCCACCTCTTCTGGAAATCTTCCTGGATCACCCCCATTACTGGTGATTGCCCCCGCAACCCCATTCAGGAGCACTCACCAACTCAGACAGCACTGCCCCATCTCTCAAGAAACTCTTGTCTTTTCCCCAAAGAGGCCGGGCTTCCCCAGGCACCTCTAAGCCTTTGAAGATTGTTCCAATATTAATATACAAAATTCAATAATATTCCTATATGCCAGCAATAAAATACAGTTTTTAAAGATCCTATTCTGAACAGCACCAATAATGCAAAGTCTATAGAAATAATCAAAATTGAAGCCCTTCTCCCTTATCTGCTTCACAGAATTTCTACTCTGGCTCTAATACCAGCTCAAATGTCACCTCCTCCACGAAGTCTTCCCTGACAGCCCTAAGCTCCAGCCTCTGAGTCTCATATGGTATAAATGAGACCTCTTCATCCTGTATTGTATTAATAACCTCCTTTTGTGTCTGCTTTCCCACTGGACTGGGAAGACCCCCAGAGCACAGTGTCAGCAGAGGTCCACCAGGCTTGGGGGGCAGGGCAGGGTTACTGGTGACCTCATTAAGCCGGTTTAAGGAAAGAAAGGGGACAGGTGGGGGTAAGGGCAAAAGTCCAAAAGACTGAGGAACCATAGGGGTAGGACATCCTGTTAAGAAGTGTCTTTAGGGAATTCCCTGTTGGCACAATGGTTAGGACACCGAGCTTCCACTGCAGGGGGCTTGAGTTCGACCCCTGGTCGGGGAACTAAGATCCCACAAGCCGTGTGGCGTGGCCAAAAAGAAAAGAAAAGAAGTGTCTTTACTGTTTCCTCTGGTCCAGGGCTATGTTAGGTGACCCCAGCCCTGCGTACCAGTCCAACGTCAGGTACCTGCTCTTATATCAGCAAGTGGGGTTTGCAGAAGAGAGTGCAAGGTCCTGCCGGGAAGAACGAATGCCCAGAGGTCAGACTTCCAGTAAAAATAGATCAAGGGCTGGAACCAGACCATCTCTGTAGGCTCGAAGTTTGGGGCAAGCTGAGGATTCTTCAAAGAGCAAACACTTCCAAACAATGAGCCCCCTAGTGCTTTGTGCCAGATGCACAAAGGTCTAGAAAGGAATCTTGTTGTGGTTGTGAATCACAACAGCCCCTTTGGCTAAAAGCAACAGATCTCAGACCTGCTAGGAACAACATCAAGGAAAATGTCAGAAGCTTTCCCTTTAAAACAAAGAGCAAAATAAGGATGCCTTCCATCATCGGTGTCCCTGAATATGGTCTTAGAAGTTCCGGCCAAAGAAATAGAAAGCATAAACATTAGAAACAGACAAAATGATTATTATGTGCATGTGAGATGACTGCATAACCTCAACAAAGCAGTCATCTGACAAAGTACACAAATTAAAAAGATCTCAGCAAAGTGGCTAATTAAAAGTGCAAAACTCAATAATATTGAATTGCCTATATGCCAGCAATAAATATAGCTTTTAGGATCCTATTCCAAACAGCAATATAATATAAAATATAGAGATAATCATAATGGAAAATATATCTGACCAATATTAAGAAAAGTAGTTCTATTTTTAGTTTTTTAAGGAACCTGCATACTGTTCTCCATAGTGGCTGTATCAATTTACATTCCTACCAACAGTGTAGGAGGGTTCCCTTTTCTCCACACCCTCTCCAGCAATTATTGTTTCTAGCTTTTTTGATAATGGCCATTCTGACCGGTGTGAGGTGATACCTCATTGTAGTTTTGATTTGCATTTCTCTAATAGGTAGTGAGGTGGATGGACCTACAGTCTGTCATACAGAGTGAAGTAAGTCAGAAAGAGAAAAACAAATACCGTATGCTAACGCATATAAATGGAATCTAAAAAGAAAAAAGAAAAAAAACGGTACTGATGAACCTAGTTGTAAGGCAGGAATAAAGAGGTAGACATAGAGAATGGACTTGATGACATGGGGTGGGAGGGGGAAGCTGGGGCGAAGTGAGAGTAGCATCGACATACATACACTACCGAATGTAAAATAGTTGGCTGGTGGGAAGCAGCAGCATAGCACAGGGAGATCGGCTCGGTGCTTTGCAATGACCTAGAGGGGTGGGATAGGAAGGATGGGAGGGAGGCTCAAGAGGGAGGGAATATGGGGATATGTGTACGCATATGGCTGATTCACTTTGTTGTGCGACGGAAACTAACACGGTACTGTGAAGCAATTATACTCCAATAAAGATCTATTTTAAAAAAAGATTAAAAAAAAAAGAAAAGTAGAAAAGTTCACAAAGATATTTTTATAAATGGGAGGACTTCCCTGGTGGCACAGTGGTTGAGACTCCGCCTGGCAATGCAGGGGACATAGATTTGATCCCTGGTCTGGGAAGATCCCACATGCCGCAGAGCAACTAAGCCCATGTGCCACAACTACTCAGCCTGCGCTCTAGAGCCCGCGAGCCACAACTACGGAGCCCGCACGCTGCAACTACTGAGCCCACATGCTGCAACTACTGAAGCCCGCGCACCTAGAGCCCGTGCACCGCAACAAAGAGTAGCCCTTGCTCACCGCAACTAGAGAAAGCCTGCGTGCAGCAACAAAGACACAATGCAGCCAAAAAACTAAGTAAAAAATAAATAAATAAAAAATAAATAAACAAATAAAAATGGGTTTGTACATGGAGATATATAGCATTCGTTGACAACAAATTAAAATATTGAAATAACGGTGATTTTTTTTTTTTAATTATTTATTTATTTATTTATGGCTGTGTTGGGTCTTCGTTTCTGTGCTAGGGCTTTCTCTAGTTGCGGCAAGTGGGGGCCACTCCTCATCGCGGTGCGCGGGCCTCTCACTATCGTGGCCTCTCTTGTTGCGGAGCACAGGCTCCAGATGCGCAGGCTCAGTAATTGTGGCTCACAGGCCCAGTTGCTCCGCGGCATGTGGGATCTTCCCAGACCGGGGCTTGAACCCGTGTCCCCTGCATTGGCAGGCAGACTCTCAACCACTGCGCCACCAGGGAAGCCCAACTGTGATTTTTTAAAGAAGTTAATTTAAAGATTGTTTAATGCAATTCCTACTCCAAGCCCAAAAAGTTTTTTTTTTAAACTTGATGAAATGGTTTTAAATTTCAACTGGGGAATAAGCAAGCAAGACTCTCTAAAAGAGAAGAAGGTGGAGTGATAACCAATTTTATAAGGCTGCACTGATTAAAACAGAGGGTAATAGGAAAAATAGATCATAGAAAGAAAATACAGTAACTACATAGAAAGAAAATACAGATCTATAGTCCAGAAAATACAGTCCATAAATAATATGTTATAGTTTAATAAACACTAAAATGGAGGCCTCACAAATAAATTAGGGAAGGGAAGGATTAATAACTGATGTCAGAATAACCAATTAACAATATTGGGAAAATAAGAGAAAGAGACTCTCAATTAACCTAAGAATCAAAAAAAAAACTCTAGATAAAATTATACTTTAAATATTTTTTGAAATCAAATCAAAAAATCAGAAGTAAACAGACTTATACAACCTCTTAAGTGAGGAACACTTACTCAACCTAGGAGCCATGAAGAATCACAAAGGAACAGATCAACAAACCTAACTATAAAAAAATATGAAACACCTGGATGCTTAGAAGAAAATAAGGCAAGCAACAGATTGTGAAAAAGGATCTATAAATAGGATACCGAAGTTGTTATCTTGATTATTTTAAATGCTCAATATAACTCAATTTAAAAAAGGCCACCAGATGATAGATATTCACCAGGGAGAAAACATAATTAGTAAATAAATACACAGCCACTGATATGTGTTGCCAAACTGCTTTCCAGGATATTTATACTAATTTACATATATTCTAGCCAACAAGTAAGAGGATCATTAAAAAAATCCTTGCTAATATGATCAGGGAAAATGGTATCCCTTGCTTTCATGAGACTGATTATCTTTCATGGTTAATTAACCACTTTTATTTCCCTGGTGGAAAATCTTGTTCAGGTCTCTTGCTATTTTTCTATTTGGAGTTCTGGCATTCCACCCACTCCATCAACCCCCTAGGTGTTGGTAGAGCTCCCTAAATAATATTATCAACCTATGTCTGTTCATTGTTTTTCTTGTTTAATAGTTCAAGTTATAGCATTTAGGTGTTTTCTTTAAGCAGAATATAAAAATTATATGCACACAGTAATTCCAACTATGTACAAAAGTATACATGCCTGGGAAAGAAGACCAAAAGGAAAATAACCAGAATGTTAAATGGTTATTACAAAGGATTTGAGCAATTTATTACTATTTATAGTCCTGCTGTTTGTTTATTTTGTACAAAATAAGTACCACTATTTATCTGCATAAAAATATTTTAAGTATATATGGTGATACTTTACTTTTTTTTTTTTTTATTTTTATTTATTTATTTATTTTTAATTTATGGCTATGTTGGGTCTTCGTTTCTGTGCGAGGGCCTTCACCAGCTGTGGCAAGTGGGGGCCACTCTTCATCGCTGTGCGCGGGCCTCCCACCATCGCGGCCTCTCCTGTTGCGGAGCACAGGCTCCAGACACGCAGGCTCAGCAATTGTGGCTCACGGGCCCAGCCGCTCCGCGGCACGTGGGATCCTCCCAGACCAGGGCTCGAACCCGTGTTCCCCGCATTAGCAGGCAGACTCTCAACCACTGCGCCACCAGGGAAGCCCGATACTTTACTTTTAAAATAGAAAACTAAACGTATCATAAAAATAGCTTTTATTGGAAAAAAATAACCTGGCATATTCAAGGATAAACTGAAGCCAGCCAGCTCATCAGAGAAACAGAGAAGGCAGACCCATGAAAGAAGGACAGTAGCTCTCTGTACTGGACTGAAGTAGAAGTTATGAGTTGGCACTTTCAGCACTCAGGCACTACTGAAGAATCATATAATGCACCCTGCTCCCCAAAGCGGGGACAGAAAGTGCTCAAAATGAAGGCCGAAGAGACATAACGCCACTCAGGTTATTTCCAAGGATCCTCAAAGCAGCTGTCTTCCAGAGGAGATCAGCTCAGAAACGCCCAGCCCACAGCCTTGTTCCTCCCACCTGGGCTGCCCACATGCCATCCCAACTGTACACCACCCCACTCTCCCAGTCCCCAGTGCAAGCAACACATGGCCTCTGTGGCCTCACTTGCCCACCGACACAGTCACAGAAGCACATGGCCCGGCATCTGGGGTGGGGGGGAGGGGGCTGAGTGCCTGAAATGCATCCACACCTGCTGCTTTCATTTATCTTCCACAAATAGCTACTGAGGTCCTACTGTGTGCCAGGCACTGTTCCGCATTGTGCCCTGTGGCTTCCCTATGATTTTTTTGTTCTTGGGGACTTGAGCAGCCTTCTTCATGAGCCTTTTGTCCTCAGGAGCTTCTTCTCCAGGTCTAATTCAAAGGATGGGCACCTTCTATACCCACTATGCCTGTGTGTAGTAGAGAAAAGCCCCCAGCGTTGAGCCAAGTCCAATGCTCACGAGGGCAGACAGCACGACTTCCAGAAGACACAGCCAGGATGTAGCTGGGGGCCAGGTCCCACTAAGGGAGAGGGGGACCCTACCCAGGGAAGAGAAGACCCAGGCTGGAGACAGGCAAGTCATCCTCCAGGAGCCATGGGATGTCACCGAGAGTCCCATTCTCTATGGGTTCTCAGAGCTGACAGGATGGGGGCTAGTTCAGCAGTCATAAGGAAAAGGTTCCATGTGAGGAAGTAAGTGCAGCGTCATGGGGTGATAAGGCAGGGTCACCACTGAGAAGATTCCTGAACCAGATGGAGGCTGGGTGACCTCAAAGTTCTCATTCAACTCAAAAAAACAGGCATAGCTAGCATCACGAGTACTGACTACGTGCCAGGCACAGTAGCAGGTGCTGTTTATGTATTAATCATGAGTTACCCTCACAGGTGGAAAATGAGGCCCGTGTTGATAGGTAAATTGTCCAAGGTCATTTGGGGGAGATGATAGAGTGCAAAGAATCGGAATGCAAAGATTCCAGTAGGGTGACCAACTTGTTTTGGTTTGGTTGGGACATTCCCAATTTTAGTACCAAAAGCCCTGCATCCTGGGGGACCCCTCCTTAGCCCCAGACAACTCAGGGCAATTGGTCGCCTAGGTTCAGGCTGCACACTGATGGATGAGAGGTTACTAGAATCAGAGAGGAGAGAGGGACGGCAACCCAGGCATGGGCCATGGCATGAGCAAAAGCCCAGAGAACCTTCATTTCCTCTGGGGCTCCACCTTTGAGCCTTGGCTCCTCCTGCAATTTTCTGGAGCCTCGCCAGAGAGGAAGGAATCATTTCATGCTACTTGGTGGTGCATGCACGCCCACAGACCCCATCAGGGGCTGGGGTTACCAACACAGGGTCCTCTGTCAACATCTGGATGGCAGCTGGATTCAAGTGTGCCTTTCCTCAGTGCCCCCGGCACCGAGACTTGAGCTATAGTAGAGAACAGAGACCCTTGGGGGGAAGGCACTGTAATAAACACAAGGCATAATTATCCTCATAATCATAATTATTATCACAAGGCCAAACTGCATGTCCCCAAACCTCTAATTAGAATAGTACTTCATGTTAATAAAGAAGCTCTTTAATTCAAAATGTTTAATGTCCTTCATTAAAGGTTATCCCGTAAATTCTAACAAATGCCTAATGAAAAGTAACTGGTGGGCGAAAACAGGGCAGAAAAAGCAAAATCCAAGCAGTAAACAGAACATTCTGTGGGAAGTCAGGAGGGCTGAGTCAAGCTTGTGTTGTTCCTTAGAAACAGAACTCTGACCCCTGCTCAGTTCCTGCTGAGAGGTGGACCTGGTGACAGGGCCCTGTGCAGGGAGCGCAGAGGATCATGGAGCCCCTGGCAACTAAGCCACAGGACCCATGGAGAAAGTGTCACGGACTCAGGCTGGCGGGTGTGTGGGCTCTGTGTCCTGACCAAGATGCAAGACTCCCCAGGCTGCAGGAGGAAATCTGCCACCAGTGTGACCCAGTCCCACCCAGAATGTCTTGTTTTCACAAAATATCTCTTTTCACAAACGTCTTTTTTTGTGGACTCTTTTTTTTTCAGGATTAGAAGGAGGCTGAAGGCCATTTAGCCCATGTTTTCCAAATTTCCCAGTAAGAAGCATCTGGAGAGGTGGGTCCTAGGCCCCTGCTCCTGAGATTCTGCCTCAGTGGGTCTGGAATGGCGCCAGGGAATTTGCGTTTTTTAACAAGTATTCCCAGGTGATTCTTACCAATAAGCAAACTTGGGAAATACTGAGTAATGCAGCCTCCAATCTCAGACCTGAAATTCTCTCAATGTCTCCACCAGAGAGCACAGAGTTCTTCTGGAACACCTCTGATGATGGAGAGCTCCCCTCCCCTCCACAGAATGGTTTGAACTGTTAGAGAGTTCTTTCATGAACCATATAACTGCTACCCTGCCACTACCTAGTGGTCCTTCTGCCCTATTGGATCACACATAGATATCTGCTCCCACGTGACAATGCTTTACATATATGAGGATGAAGGACATGATAAGCTTTACTCCAGGCAAAACATCTCAGAAACCTCAATTCCCATGGTTTTAGATGTTCCCTTCAGAGAGTCTGGAACAGCCCAGCTCAGACCCTGCCCCAGCCAGAACTTACTACTGTAAGTTCTTCTGTCTGTGACATATGACCACAGCCACCATTGGGTCCAAAACTGCTCAGGGCCTCAGACCTACAATCTCATCTGCTCCTCACAACTACTCTGTAAGGTCAGTTCTATACTTACCCCATTTAACAAAGGAGGAAACTGAATCATAGAGAAGTTAAAAGATTGGATTGCTCAAGGTCATATGATTTATTCAAGGTCACTCAGTTAATGAAATAATAATCAACATTTATAGAGTGCTTCCTATGTGCAAGTCAGTGATCTCAGCATTGTCATATTAACTTTTAAATTTTTTAAATTTATTTTTAATTTCAATTTTTTTTATTGAGGTATAGCTGATATACAATATTTTATGTTTCAAGTGTACAACATAGTGATTCACAATTTTTAAAGGTTATATTCCATTTGTAGTTATAACATATTGGCTATATTCCCTGTGCTTATGTATTTTATACATAGTAGTTTGTACCTCTTAATTCCCTACCCCTATCTTGTCCCTCCCCTTCCCCTCTCCCCACTGGTAACCATTAGTTTGTTTTCTATATCTGTGAGTCTGTTTTTCTGTTGTTGTTATATACATTAGATTGTTTTATTTTTCAGCTTAAGCAATATCATAAGTATTTGTCTTTCTCTGACTTATTTCACAAAGCATAATACCCCCCAAGACCATCCATGTTGTTACAGATGGCAAAATTTCATCCTTTTTTATGGCTCAGTAGTATCATATTAACTCTTAATCCTCACAACAGCCTCATGAGATGGGAACTATTATCACCATCTTTGCTTTTAGAGGAAGAATCTGAGACACAGACCTGCGGGCTTGTTAGTAAAGGGCATAGCTGGCCCTGAGCTCGTGCTCCTAACCACTATGTACACAGCCTCCCTACAACATGTAACTGTCACTTGGGATGGTCAGCTGCTCTGAAACAAGAGATCTTGAGTTCCAATGAGCAGACAGGTCTTCCAAGATTTACACTGAATTCCTGTGGACACTGGTATACTGCAGTTACCATGGAGCTATATGAAGCAGGCTTAGAGTTGAAAGAGCTGGTGAAAGAATTATCCAGAGCCTGGATGTGTCACTTAATTGGCTGTGGGACCTCAGGCAGGACCCTTCAGGTCTTAAGCCCTTGGTGTGCATCTCTGGTAAATGCCAAGGTTGGAGCTGATCATCTCTGAGACCCCTCCTGGCTGCCACTCTGAATTCTAGCTGGTGGTTCTCAGACTTGGCGACACACTGGGCCAGTCACCCGGGGAGCTTTACAGACTCTTGATACCTGAGTCTCGTTCGCAGAGATTCTGACTTAATTAGTGTGAGCTGGGGCTTGGGAATCAGGGGTTCCCAAGCTCTCCTGGTGATCCTAACATGCAGCCAGGGTAGAGAACTCTGCACTACGCCATCACCTCTCAAACTATAATGTGCCAACAGATTATCTGGGGATCCTGCTAAGATGAGGCTTCTGATGCTACAGGTCTCGGGCGGGACCTGAGATCCTGCATTTCTACCAGGCAGGTCCAAGGACCACTCTCAGTGGCAAGGGAGGTCTGGGGTATCAGCATCTCCCCAAAACCTGTTGGAGATGCACATTCTCAGGCCCCACCCCAGACCTACAGAATCAGAAGCTCTGGGGGCGGGGCCCAGCCATCTGTGTTTTAACAAGCCCTCCGACTTGAGTTTGAGAATTACTGGCTTAGAGAGACTGGGCCTCCACCAGCTGTGGTTTCTTGGCCCTGACTGATGGTGATAATGGTGACAAAAATGACAGCAATTCACATTAACTAAGTGCTGGCTGGTCCATGCCTGTGCAGGGGCTTTAAGTTTGCTCACTCGTGGAAAGTTATTTTGCCCTGGGTGCCTCCGGATTCCCCTCAGACTGGGCTATTTCAAGACAGAGCCACCGTCTCTTCATTCTTCTCTCTTGCTTGTGCATGTTTCTGGCTCTGAAAGAGGCACAGGTGACCGTCAGTGTGGAAGCAGCTGGGCTGGGCTCAGGAGGCCCATGTTCTCGTCCCCGTCCCTCTGCTATTAGCTGTGGGGTCTCAGGGAAACAACTTCTCCGGGGGCCTTGGCTCCTCTTCTGTAAATGAGGGTTTACACCATGGTATTTGGGGGGTCTCAACCAGGCTGGACATTCTGTGACTCCGTGATTCTACAGAGCAAAGAGCTCTGGCCAGTGCTCCTGTCAAAGGGGAGAGGCTGCAAGCTGCCGCCAAGGGTTCTAGAATTGTCTGTGCCTTAGAACACGCTGGAACATGCAGTATAATGGGGGGATCTGAGGCTCAGGGAAGTTGGTCACCCAGGCCCATGAGTAGAGAGCTGGGATTTGAACCAAGAGTAACCCAACTCCGATGCCCATGGTCTTTCTACGACCCTACATCAGTCTACACCACGCTATGCTCCCTCCTCCTACTACCGTCAGAAGATAGTCCTAAAAAAAGGTGATATAATAATAGCTTACCCTTGTATGGCACTTCCTATGTGCCTGAGACTTTCTTAAATATTTGACACACTTTATCTAATTTAATCTTCACAACAACCCCATGAAGTAGGTAGTATTACGTTCATTCCCATCTTATCATTGTAGAAACACAGGCTTAGTAGGTAAATAGAAGAACTGTGATTTGAACCCAGGCGGTCTACCCTGAGAGAGCTCAGTTTAGCAAAACAACACGTGGGATTGTGTGAGGGCCTCAGATCAGAGGCCCTGGGTGGGATGAGACTCTCATTCAGGAGCCTGGTATAGAGAAAATAGATTCTTCTGGAACATGAAAATGAAAACTTAGGCGTGGGCCTGCTGGGAAGAGCCAGCACCCCTTCCAGAAGATCAAACTCCCAGCACCTCCATGTATATTCAAGGGCTAGGGGCTGGGAGCTGGCATCCTGGCGTAAGAAGCCAAAGGGCTGCCGGTCTCTGAAATGCTGTTTGATCTCCAAAGCTGGGAGGTGCGGGGTGCAGAGAGCAAGCGAAACAAGTCATCAAGGACTGGTATCAACGCACCAGTGCACACAATTAGGCTGGATTCTGTTATCTGCGCACAGTGTTTATAGAGCTAACTAGCTCTAGAAGGTTTAAGAGGAAAAAGCGCCCTGGCCCGCCTCCTGGAAAATCCCCTTCCCCAGACAAAACTGCTTTGGGGATTTTCGGGGATTTTGCTGGTGTTTAACTCCCAGTTTCTAGAGCAGCCTTTTCCTGGCCTTTCCCCATCTGTCTCATGCCACCTGGAGAGGAAAGGTCACAGGAGGAGCTCACCGAGCACTGCAGAAGTCCAGAAAGTTCCACCACAACAGCAGTTATACTGGGCCCTGGCGGGGAGTTAGAGAAGGGCAGAAAGGTGCCCAGGAAAGGGGAAATGTGCATGGCATCTTCTGGGAACATGGCGAGACCACTGAACATGGCCATGCTTTTGGGGGTGTTATTTCTTCTACTACCTACTTTATAGATCTCTGTATTGTGTGATATTTTTACAACAAGCACTTACTACTTCTTACAAATATCCTAAGTTTAAAGAAAGTAACATCCCTAACATCCAGCTATCCATGGGGAACAGGCTAAGGAGGCTGGGTCAGTGGAGATCCATCCTGATGGTTACATGGGGAATGGGGTAAAATCCCACCAGGGCCAAGCTCAGAGGGGCTACTGCAGAGCACAGCCGACAGCCCAACAACAAATGCTGCACACGTGAGACTCTGGAACTCAGAGGTGCTTTCTCCGTGACCTACTGCAGAAGTCCGAGCCTCTCTGGGAAATGATGGAACTGCAGAGTGCCTGCCTCCACAAACAAAGCTGAGCTTCTGGCCCCCAGTCAGTGGCCATCACACCCAACAGTCAGGATGTGCTCTAACCACACAAGAATAGCCAGAGACCTAAAAAAGGAAGAGGTACCTACAGTGTGGGCCTGAGAGCACTCTCTTCCTCCAGATCCAAACGGAGGCTTTTCTTGGGCTGGGGCTTTCTTGCTATGGGATCTCAGGGAAGTCACTTAACCCCAGCCTCAGTTTCCCCCTCCATAAAAAGAGAACAAGAATTCACGCAAAATCCTCTACATGCATGTTCATAGCAGCATCATTTGCAATAGCCAAACGTAGAAATAGCTCAAGTGTGTATCAACTGAGGAATGGATAAGCAAAATGTGGTAGCTCCCTACACTGGAATATCACTTGGCCATAAAAAGGAATGAAGTACTGATACAACATGGATGAACCTCAAAAACATTGTGCTAAGTGAAAGAAGCCAACCACAAGAGGCCACATACTGGATGATTCCCTTTATATAAAATGTCTAGAATAAGCAAATCCATAGAGACAAAAGGAGAATGGTGGTTGCCAGGGGCTGGGGGAGATTTGAGAAATATAGAGTAATTGCTTAGTGGTACAGGGTTCCTTTTTGGGGTGATGAAAATGTTCTAAAATTGATCGTGGTGATGGTTACACAATCTTGTAAATATATAAAAAGCCACAGAATGTTACACTTTAAAATGGTGAATTTTATGGTATGTGAATTATTCCTCAACTTAAAAAAAAATGAGGACAAGATGATCTAACTAACAGGGCTGTTCTGAGCATGAAATAAAAGGTCCACAAGGGGCCCAGCACAGCATGGCAGACAGTGTGTACTCAGTAACTAAGAGATGCTGTTATGAGGATGAAAAGACATTGTTCTGATGCGAGAATTCATTACAACGATGTGCTTCAGCTCCGTTGCTCCTTGAAGGATGAAGAGGACCCCTGGCAGTCACTTATTCCAACAACATCACAACAAGGAGACAACCATATTTGTGTGTTATTGTGGGATGTGGGACTTGCCAAAACAATCCCTGCTTCTTCCTGGCAAGCCAGCCAATCACTTAAAAAAAAAAATCCTGTATTTAATTAAAACCAAAATTTAATCCCACACAGAATACAACCAAGTGATGCACAGTCACTGATTTGAGATATTAAATTACTTCATTCAATCAATGACTCATCACTAACACGTAGAACAAAAGGGAACAGAAACGGCAGCCACACTGATGTGGAAAGCGTGGCCACCAACAGCTCTGAGGCGATCACAGCCGGTCTGAGCAGAGGCCACACGCTGAGCCAGGTCTTGGAGAGGCCCCGGCAGGCTCTGAGGTCTTCTACAAGGACAACAGCAGCCAACACTGACTGAGCATCATCTTATTTAATCCTGACAACAACCTCTGAGGAAGGGCAGTAGTGTCAGTCCCCTTTTGCAGATAAGGAAACTAAGGCCCAGAGAGGTAAAGAATGTGCTCAAGGTCACACAGTAAGTAAAGATGGGAAGGAGCCAAGCTTGGCTCGGCTTCCCATCCTCTCAAGGATGTTGCCCTGCAGAGCCAGTCTGGAGACCTGGATTCTGATCTGCTGCTGCTCTTAACTCATCAAGTGACCTTGGGCAGGTCACTCTTGGACCTTAACCTCCTCATGCATAAAACACAGAGCCTGAACTGAGCCCATCTCTCTCCAAGTGCGTAACTCACAAATCTGGCGACAAAAGACAAGATTTCTCAAATTGTAATGTGCCCATGAATTACATGGAGATTTTGTTAGGATGCAGGGTTTTTTTTTGTTTTGTTTTGTTTTTTAGAAATTCACGTTCTTTTATTTATTTATTTATGGCTGTTTTGGGTCTTCGTTTCTGTGCGAGGGCTTTCTCTAGTTGTGGCAAGTGGGGACCACTCTTCATCGCGGTGCACGGGCCTCTCACCATCGCGGCCTCTCTTGTTGCAGAGCACAGGCTCCAGACGCGCAGGCTCAGTAATTGTGGCTCACGGGCCCAGTTGCTCCGTGGCATGTGGGATCTTCCCAGACCAGGGCTCGAACCCGTGTCCCCTGCATTGGCAGGCAGACTCTCAACCACTGCGCCACCAGGGAAGCCCTTTTTTGTTGTTTTTTGAAAAATTTGTTTATTTATTTTGGCTGCACCAGGTCTTAGTTGTGGCAGGAGGGGATCTTTGTTGTGGCATGCAGGATCTTTAGTTGTGGCACACGGACTTCTTAGTTGCAGCATGTGGACTCAGTTGCGGCATGCACGCGGGATCTAGTTCCTGGACCAGGGATCAAACCCGGGCCCCCTGCATTGGGAGCGCGGAGTCTTAACCACTGGACCATCAAGGAAGTCCCAGGATGCAGGTTCTGATTCAGCAGATCTGGGATGGGGCCTAAGGATCTGCATTTCTAACAAGCCCCCCAGGGATGCTGATGCTGCTGGTCCTCGGACCACACTTTGAGAAGGACTTAGATGGTGATCACTGTACAAATAACAATCAGCCACATGGTGAGAAAGTCCCATTTCAAATTCTCAGTCCTCTAGTCCTTGCTTTACCCCCTCTTTAATGGGGAAGCAGATTCAAGCCTAACCTAAGATTTCATAACGGTGTTCTGTTTTCATCTTTGTTTTTATGGTTATCAACTATTAATGAAAAATTATGTTGACTTTCCATTTACAGTAATGATATAAAGTTCTTTTTAAATTGTATCTATGCTAAATTTATTTAAAGAAAAATGTTAAGTAATAATAATCATAGTTAATACTCAGAGCACTGAGCATATGCTGGCCACCATTCTAAACATTTACGGGCATTATCCAATTTTCATCCTCACAACTCTAGAAAGTAAGGACCTTTTAGACATGAGAAAACGGAGATTTAACTCAGATCAGACTTAACTTGGTCAGAGAGATCAAGTAACTTGCCCAAGGTCACAAAGCTAATGAGTGGCTGAGCCAGGCTTCAAACCAGGGCAGCCTGACTTGAGAGTCAATCACGTTACTCC
Source organism: Eschrichtius robustus (assembly GCF_028021215.1). Classification (NCBI taxonomy): domain Eukaryota; kingdom Metazoa; phylum Chordata; class Mammalia; order Artiodactyla; family Eschrichtiidae; genus Eschrichtius; species Eschrichtius robustus. Next base: position 75,491,993 of record NC_090830.1, read on the forward strand.
ACCTGTGACTGAGAGTACATCTGGCCCTCTGACATGGCGAAAACCGTGAACATCACATGCACATGGTTAAAGGGAGGCAAACACTTGTTCCTTGCAGGCAGGGACAGTGTCCTTTCACCTCTCATCCTCCCCAACGCCCCAGTGCCCGGCACAATGCCTGGCCCACAGGAGGAGCCAATGCATGTCCCAGAATATATTTCCCCAGTCTAACTTGCTGGGCAGAGTAAGACTCTGGCAGACCTGACAGTACTCTTGCCATAGCAGAAGCCCACGTGTGCATGTGGGCTTCTCCAGGGGTGACGAGATGCCAGACGACTCAGTTAGCCTGGAGCCGGCTTCTGAGCAGGGCAGAGAGCAAGGGGGCTGCAGCTGACAGCTGGGGAGACTGTACTTACCGAACAAAGGCAGCGCCCGGGGACAAAAGAGCTGCAGTTACTGACTGGATTTTTACAATGCCTTTTCTCCTCCTCAAACAATCACTCAGGCTTGAAATAATAAAGAATCCTGCCCTGTAAGGCATGCTTTCTCAGAGGAGTAAGTGGGCTTCCTGAGGTCACAGCTGAACAACTGAATGGACCCAGGAAGTGGCAGCAAACGCCTCCAAGCAGCACCGTGGGCTCAGCATCTGACCCAGCCAAACACAAGGGCCTGGCCGCCGGCTGCACACCTCACCGCAGCCACCCACCTGCCAGTCCTCGAGCTCACTCATCACCCAGACTTGGCTCATGCCATTCCCACAGTCCAGAATGCCCTTCCCTCTCCGCTCTGCCCCTATATCTCCTCCTGCCAGCCCAGCCCCACCTCCCCCAGGAAGGGTGTCCCAACCACCTCACCTTCAACCTCAGGACGCCTGCCTTCATGCTTGTGCTGGACCATCTTCCCCCAACTGGTAAATATCCGCAGACTTGCCTACAGGATCCGTGAGCAACGAACCTGACTGGAGGAGCACGTGCCCTCCTGCTGACTACCCCTCAGGCCCAGCTCAGAGCTGGGCAAACACTTCTGAACGTAACCATACCCCTCACCCCTGGGAAGCTTTGTTTTGGGATCCCCCTCTATAAAATGGGGGTTCAAATGCCCTTTCGGGGAATGAAGAAAAGAATGAGCTAATATCTGTTTAGGGTTTGAACTCATGGCAAGAACCGTGCTGTCTGTGGCAAAGATGTGATTACTCTAATATGGTTTTACTGTTACCTAAAAGAAACCAGCTTAACAACCCTGAAATCCACCTTGACAATGACCATGGCCGCTTCTTCACTGAGGAATCTCTCCACACCCTGCCCCCACCCTTCCATACCCATCACCTGAATACCTCTCTCCATTCAAGAATGAACTCCCCATGCCACACAGAATGAACCCACTCTCTGCAGCCCAGCAATCCCACCGAGGGATCCGGGTCCGATCTCCCTTTTTAGGTATCCTGCTTGCGACTCTGCTTCCACCTTCTGGCCGAGCCAGACTACTCATTGTTCCCTGCAAATTCCCTTTATTCTCCCACCTCTGTATTTTTGCTGGTGCCGTTCCCATTAAGTAGAATGTGCCCCTTATCCTCAACATCCTCTCCCAGCAACACCATGTTACAAGGTCTTGTCTAAAGGCCACCTCTCCAAGAAGCCTCAGCTCAAGTCCTCAACTGACAGAACTGCTCCCGCCCTTAAGCTGCCGCTGTGTGTTTGCCGCCTCTGTCAGGGCCCCTCGCCTGTTTGTCTTCCATAAGAATGACTAATGTGTTTGTCTCACTCTTCCTGGCAGGGCGGAGAGCTCCTTGAGGGCAAGGATTAGGTCCCAATGAGGCGGGTGGCCTGTTGCAGAGGGAGAGGGAGGCCAAGAGACTCAGGTTTAAATTCCAGCACAAGATTTGCTGGCTGTGAGAATCTGGGTAAACCACCACAGCTCTCGGAGCCTCGGTTTCCCCTTCTGTAAGTGACACGAAAACACCACCCGTCCAGAGCAGTTGAGAAAATCAGATGCAGTCATTCATATGGCAAAGATTTCCTGAGTATCCAGTACATGGTAGCACAGTCCAAGGGTACAGTGATGAGCAAGACAGAGTCCCTGGCCTCCAGGAGCTTACACGCCAGCCTGGGGAGAAGAGTGGTAAATACAGAGGAAAATACCTGAAAGAATGTCAGGCAATGACACTGCTCTCCAAAAAATAAAACGGTGTGATGGGGAGCAGGTAACTGAGGCAGAGGCAAGGGCAGCAACCCTCACTAGGGCTTCTTGGAGGAAGTGGCATTTAGCTGAGACAAGAATAAAAAAGAAGGAGCAGGGCATGCAAAGATCTGGGCAAAGGACGATCCAGGCAGCAATACCAGCAAGTGCACGGCCTAATGGGACACCTGCCGGAGCTCAGTAATCAGCTCCCTCCTCCTCCTCTCACCTCCCCATCCTCTGCAGAGCGTGATACAGACAGACACGGCACACAGTGAATACACGTTTGCTGACGTGAACTTGACAGAATAAGGAATCCCAGCAATACACTGAAGCACGACAAAAATATGCATCTTAGCAAAACACAGTCAACCACGATGAGGCAGATGCCAATTAAGCAGCTCTTAATTCAACCTCATCTTTAATGATAATGACCTTTGGCAGCACCTGTCTCTGAATAAACTACAATTTCCTAATGTCTAAAGGTGAGCACAGATCACTCATTTCAGCCTGGGTCACCACACTTACAGCTCGGGGTGTGTCGGGGCTCCATTCCAGAATGACTGGCTTTGCCAGGCCCCTGCATCACCTCCCTCCATCCCCAGCTGCCTTGTCAGCCAGAGCCATGTTTGCATTTCTGGAAGCATTTGATTTTAATAACCTCCTCAGCCTTGCTAAATCACCTCCTCAAGGCTAACATCCTCATACTTGGGCGACACAAGCTTTTGATGCCACCAAATTATCTATTCGGTTATCTCTCTGAAGCAGAACATTTTTGTTCTTCCACCAACATACATTTTTTAAAGCTGAATAATTATCCATGTGGTTTCAAAGAAGATTTCTCTTTGCCTTCAAAAAAATGCTTCTTCAGTGCCAGTGACACAGTGCAGCCTGGCAGCCTATTTAACCACCTGGTTCTTGGGGTGTCTGCTTGTCTGTGCTGGTGGGAGGGGTGAAGGATGCACTGGGGCTGTCAGGGACCCCAGAACTAGGGCCCCTCTGGGGCAGCAGCACTTCTGCAGACATCTTCATTTCTAGCTGGCTATGCCCATACTGCCCTGCTATGTGCTTCTTCAGGGGTGTCCCTTGGGGACCCCAAATCATCAGAATCCCCTTATCCACCCAAACGGCCCAGGCCTCCCCAGTTTACATGATGACCAGGTTTCAAACTGTACGCCAGCCAATCGGCTGCCCAGCCCCTCCCGCAGCCTCTCCTTCCTCACGTCCTCCTCCCACTGGTCTGACTCGGGACAAGGCCACACCAGCACAGGCCCGGCACATGGAAGGTGCCTCTTCCCTGCTATCCCTTCCATGGTCTCGCATCCATCCCGTGCCCGGCGGTGCTCTTCCGAAACCTGGCCCGGATCACGTCACTCCCTGCTCAGAACCTGCCAGGGGCCCCCCACTGCTGTCTAGATCAGGTACAGCCGAGGCAGCTTGGGCCCCCATTTAACTTGCTGAACTCAGATGCTGAGTGTGACTCTAGTGTTTCTGAAGGTACATGGTTCCCTACAGCCTGGGTGTGCTATCTGCGAGCCGGCAACCTCACCTGGTCCCCAACCATCAAAACGGTCTGTCCCAGGCTGCGGTTTAACACAAGGCTAAGAACGTAGGCTCTGCAGTCGGAGCGCTTGGGTGCAAATCCCCCCGGCTTGGGGAAGTTGCTTAGTCTTTCTGTGCCTCAGTTTCCTCCTGTGTGAAATGGGGACAATAACAGCAGCTACGTGCTAAGGCTAAGCGGTGGTTAAATCACCGGGTTGTTTTTTTTCATGGGTCATTTGACTCTAGGTGATCTTCACTGTTCAGGCTCTCTTTAGAACCTAACCTCTGTGTAAGCTAGGACTTTACTCTAGGAACTACTTAAGGTGACACTCAAGGCCCTCTGAGATCTGGGCCAGCCCCTACCTCCCCTCCTGCCTCAGCTCCCTTTGCTCTCCTGTGTTGCTATTCCCATCACAAGCACCTGCCTGCATGCTGCCCCACCTTTGCTCAGACACCCTCACCTAGAACGCCTTCCCCTCACTCCTGTCCCACACCTACACCCCTAAACCTGCTCCGTCCTTTAAGGTTCAGCTGAAATGCCGCCTCTTCTGTGCAACCCCCTTAACACGGATGCTAAACCAACACCTGGTGTGTACACAACTCAAGACAGTAGAAGGGGAACTCATCCTCACTTAGTTCACTTTAGGTTCTGCAAGCATTCCACACACCATGCAATCAGCTGGCCGCCTGGCGGCCTGTCTCCAGGGCTTGCGGCATTTCCACAAGTCACCGCGCCATCTAGGGCCCAGTCTCCCTGCTGTGATGAGACCTCCACCTCCCACTGGGCTTCCCTGGAGGCCCCTCAGGGCTGGACCGGTTCTCATGGCTGGGGTGATTTCTGCAGACCGAACAATGAACAGGAGAGAAAACTAAGGAAAGAAGACTGAGCGATTTGTACCTGTGGGATGAGGGAATTCCTCCATCCATCCGACACATGACTTCTGAGCACCACCACTGCGTCAGGGCAGCATCACAGCAAACAGGGACCCAGGGAACAGGTGTGCTGTGCTTAAGAATGCCCACCACAGACCCCCCACTCTTATCCTCCCTCCTTTCAGAAGACAGAGGTCCAAGGTGGGGCTGGGATGGAGATGGGTGGGGCTCGTGGCCATTGGAGCTTCCAAAGTTCTAGAAGGGGACTCAGGGACTCCCCCACCACCAACAGAGAGACCTGAGTCCCAACCAAAGGGCTTTGGGGTTCTGTCCCATCACTGCTACAGAAACAACTTCAGGACACAGCTCACCATCCTCATCCTTTAGCAACTCTAGAGTTAGCCAGCGTAACCTCGCAACTGTTCCTCTATTTCCACAAGACACTGTGCCAGGGGGAAGGGACCAGCGGACCAGAAGACAGGGTGGGAGGAAGCCTGGCCTCTCGTTTACCCTTTGGGCCCTGTGCTTTGTGCACTAGGCACAGGTGATACATACTGGGGTTTTTTTAATATAAATTTATTTATTTATTTTTATTTATTTATTTTTGGCTGCACTGGGTCTTCGTTGCTGCGCGCAGGCTTTCTCTAGTTGTGGCGAGCGGAGGCTACTCTTCGTTACGGTGGCGGGCTTCTCATTGCAGTGTCTTCTCTTGTTGCGGAGCACAGGCTCTGGGCACGCGAGCTTCAGTAGTTGTAGCACGCAGGCTCAGTAGTTGTGGCGCACGGGCTTAGTTGCTCCGCGGCATATGGGATCTTCCCGGACCAGGGCTCGAACCCATGTCCCCTGCATTGGCAGACGGATTCTTAACCACTGCGCCACCAAGGAAGCCCTGTTTTTTAAGTTAAACACATATAGTTTTAAAAGTATTCCGCAGAGTGCAAATGCCTAGGCTGGAGCCACAGAACAAATTTTCTCTCTCTCCATCCCAAGAGCTGCTTTCCAATACTGAGCTGTTCTCTTTCCCTCCATGGCCCCTTCTACACCTGAGGCTGGGGGTCCATACAGGACCCCAACAAGCCCATAGCGACCTGGGCACAAAGAGGCAATGCCAGACCACAGCATGGTGTAAAAGGATTTCCAGGGACTTCCCTGGCGGTCCAGTGGTTAAGACTCCACGCTTCCAATGCAGGGGGCGCGGGTTCGATCCCTGGTCGGGGAACTAAGATCCCACAAGCCGTGCAGTGCAGCCAAAAAAAAAAGAGAGAGAGAAATAAAAGGATTTCCAGAAATGCCCACCAGGGCCCCTCCTCACCTGCCTGAACAATGGGCTCAGTGCTACCTGCCTGGACACGGCCATATGTGTCCACCTCTCTGGGGCCAGTTCAGAAACAGCCAGGACTCCACAGGCACACTGGGCTGGGCTGACACCTATCACTCGCCTCTGAAATGAGAAGGGCACGCCAGGTGCAGGCCCTGCATTTCTGCACCACAGGCTACTGCACTGTGCCAACTCAGTACCAGTGAAACCCTTGGGCTCTCTGAAAGCTCTACTGGTTTCCCTTTGTATACTGGTTATTTGCCTCTGAATGATACCCTCACACACTAGCCCCTGCCAGGGTCTCACCTCCACCCCTTTCTCTGCACTGGCACATTCTGCCAAGCAAGACCTCCTGATCCCCCACCACCAACGCCCACAGTCTGCTCTCTCCAATACCCAAGGGCCAGGAAAATGAAAGGAAAGCAAGATCAAACTAAAGAAAGGAAGGAAAAGCTTATCACAGCAGTTGGGATGGTGGCTACCTCTGGGGGTGGGAGCGGCTTCTGGAGGTTCTGGCAATGTTCCATGTCTAGACCTGGATGGTAGTTACGTGAGTATTCGGTTTACAAATATCTGCTGAACTAAGTATATATGATTTTATGGACTTTGCTACCTGTGTATGCCTTTTCATAACTTCTTCTTTTTTTTTTTTTAAAGAAAAATGACTGGGTGAAGGCCACTTAGAAAGGAAAGTCAGGGAGGTCTCTCTATAGACGAAACATTTAGGCTGAACCTTAACGTATGAGAAGGGCCCAGCCATGAAGAACAAGGAAGAGCATCCCAGACAAAGGGAACAGCAACGTGCAAAGGCCCTGAGGCTGGAAAGGGTTTAGCAATTCAAGGAACTGAAAGGTGGCCGATCGGCAGATTTGAGGCTTCCAGCCCTCGCGGTAAAGAGACAAGTGGCCCTGGCCAGGCTGAGGGCTGCCCTGTGACAGACAGCCTGTTCCCTCCTCCATGCCTTCAGAGCTGACCTGTACCTGGCTGATCCTCAGGACTCCCCAGGCCAGGAGACATGGCAGCAAAACACACACCCCTCCCCTACGACCAGCACCAGCCTCCTGGGCTCTGGGCCAGGAACTGTAGACCCACAAGCCCCTCCTGGGGCCAAAAAAGACTGCTCTCACCACAAACCCTGGCTGCCCCCCTCCCTCGGGACATGTGTGTGAGTATGTGTGTGTGTCTGTCTCCCCCTCCAGGCTGGGCACTTCTGGGACACTTGGGTCCTCCAGGGAAGGTACACACAGTAGGTGTTCAATGTGTGTTCGTTGACAAAGGAGCCGGTGGCAGTGTCTGACCCAAGGGAAGATGTTATTCTGTCCAGTGAGTATATATCGAGTGCTTCCTGATACTGCACTTACTCAGCACCCTTGCTCAAGAAAGGGGCTGCAAAATCAAATCACTGTGGAGTCAGCTAGGAATGTAGACACAGGATGTGAGCCGGCCAGGGCGTGGAAGCCCTTGTCGGGACCCGGCCCTCACACCCTGGCCAAGTCCCTGACTCAGCTGCCTGTCACCAGGTCGGCTGGTGACGGGGTTCCATCTGCTGGTGAGACAGGAGAAAAGTGGCCAAAGCATGAGTGAGCCTGAGAGGAGGGAGGGAGGGCAGGAGGGGAAGGGGGAAAGGAGGGGAAGGGGGAGAGTAGGGAACAACATATCCCTTCTCTCACTAGCCTTGGTCTACTCACTTGGTTATCTCACAGCGCCCAGCCTAGCCACTCAGTTCCCTGAGGATGGATCAAGTCCATGTTCATATTCATTCCCTCTCTCTCTCTCTCTCTCTCTCTGTCACACACACACACACACACACACACACACACACACACACAGAAATCCAGAGGCCTGCCCAGACAACACCACCCACCCTCACCCCACCCCACCCCTGCCACCCAGCCCTCCAGAACCCACCAGGAGAAGGAAGTTCCAGATTGTAAATAGTAAGCCAGTGGCTCCCAAAATTCGAGGCAGGGAAGAATCATACAGGGTTCCCATTAACATGCAGGTCACCATGCCCAACCTCTGAGATTCCACTGTGAAAGCTCTAGAGTGGGGTCCATGATCTGCATGTAAGCAGAAGCAGCCCACGGGGGCTGCCCCTTCTCCTTACCACCTGAGGCATCTTTTTTTTAAATATTTATTTTTATTTATTATCATTTTTATTTTTGGCTGCATTGGGTCTTCATTGCTGCACGCGGGCTTTCTCTAGTTGCGGCGAGCGGGGGCTACTCTTCGTTGCGGTGCGCGGGCTTCTCATTGCGGTGGCTTCTCTTGCTGTGGAGCACAGGCTCTAGGCACGTGGGCCCACCTGAGGCATCTTAAATGCCCAGTATGGCAGCCTGACACACAGCAGGCCCCAGATAAATGCTAGCTCCTTTCCTTCCCAGCTCACCTTGTTTTTTCCTTCTTCCCATCTTTGCTAGTGCCTCGATCTCAGCCAGCCAAACCCTCCCTTCCCACACTCTCCCAAGCCTTTCCAAATCCTGCTCTTCTGCAGTAATGATCAATTTTTTAAAGTCATCCCCCCAAACCTGGGAGCCTCCCCCTGGAAAGGAGTGGGTGCAGAGTAGCCTGGCCTGATGGTCCACTGGCTGGACGTGCTGCCATCTGATGCCAGGGAGGGAAGGGTGAGGTCAGAAGCCCCTCAGGGGTGCAAGGACCCAGTGAAGTCCAGGTGGGCATGAGGCCTTTAAAAAGAGGAAAAACTAACTTGGGGAGACAAGGGGGGCATAGAGAGGAGTGCCTCGTGTGGCGGGGGGGAATCTGAGTACAGTGCAGAGTTCCCAACTCTTTGCAAGCTCATCCGAAAAGTCTAGCAGATGATGCTGAGGAGGGGTGAGGGGCTGGAAGAAAGTGGCTTCAACTCAAACCTAGGGGCAGACCAGAGGCCAGGTGGAAAGAAGCCTACTTCTTGGGGGTCAAGGGGCCTGGAGTGAGGCAACAAGGGCTGTGAACCAAAGCTCAGGTTACAGGAGGAGCAAGCCTGGCTCTGGAGTGCACCCATGAGCGGCCGGGGCAGCACGAGTAATGCTTCCCAGGGTTACCTACCTGAGTAAGGTGAGAGCCTGTAACCAAGCTCTCCCCAGCCCAGCCTCTGCAGGGATCTCCCACTCTGCAGCATTGGAGCAGACACCCTACCGGGCCTGTGCCCTCAGCCTGTGCACAGGGAGGCAAGCTGGGGAACCCAGCAGAAGGGGAGAAGCCAGGGAAGCTCATTCCACACCCAGGGGCAGGGGCTTAGAGCAGGAGCTACTCCCTTAACTCCTGTACCTCTTGTCTGCTGTTGGGAAGTGGGTTTTATTTTCACTTTCTAGAGTGGCAGGTGGCCCTTTCCCTAAAATCTATTCTTCTCTGCTTGTGAGAGTAATATGTTCATCATAGAACATTCAGAAAATGAAGAATAGCATTTTCTAACATCCATTTGTATCTTATTTCTTTCCAATTTTTATCTATGTATATACACATTGAACATAATTGGCATCTTACTGTCTATAGAGTTTGGGATCCTTGTTCTTTTCCAATTCACATTATACATGAGAATTTGCCAGTCCTCATTCAAGCACGTAATGAAATTTTACACACCATGGTTAATAGCTACGTAAATTGCATTACATAGCTGTAACAAAAGTTCTTTAAGCAATTTTCCAGTACTGGCTTTTTAGTTGCTTCAGATTGTTTGCTCTTTTACATGAGAACCATATCGGGTTACTTCACCTATCTTTCGAGACCCACATCAATTCCCACCTCGTCCAGAAAGCCTTCCCAGACTCCTTCAACACCCAGCAATATCTCCCACCTCTGAATTACCACCACCTGTAGTCCATCTGACACGGCTCAGCACGGAGCCCGTGCATCAGTCACTGCTGTCCCAGTGGCGGGCCAGTCTCAGGTCCAGAACTCCACTGCACATATCCCTGGGAGCCCCCCAGCACCGTGCACACAGCAGGTGCTCAATATGTGCTGACTGCTGACCCCTCACATTGCATGAACCTGATGAGCTCCACCTGCCGAAGGGTCAGGATTGCAGGCGCCCAAAGTGGCCTGCTCTGACATTCTGCTTCTTTGCTGGGCACTGAAGAAGTTAAAAGGCCCCCTCTCATTCAGCCCTAAGTTTAAAGACCCAGCCACCTCCATGTGAAAGTCTCGAGCTTCAGCCAAGACCACCAAGGCTCAAGCATTTAACTCCTCTCCCAAGTTTACCAGCAATCAGCAACCATCTGACCCCCACCCCAGAACAGAGAGGGCCCAGGCGCTGGTGCCAGCCAGTTAGGGTTCCAATCCCAGGCACTGCAGTGGCCAGGCAGGACTGCCAGAGGCCTGGCTTGAGTTTTTCAGTGGGCATGACCCGGGCAGAGAGAGAAGCTGGTTGCAGAGCACCCTACCCTAGACGCCCTGCACACTTCACTCCAGGCAGGGTGTCCACTCTGTTCACAGAAATCCCCACCTGGCCTGCGGAGGCAACTGAATTTGCAATCTCTGGTCCTCAGACATTGAAGTCGAGACTCAACACAGCCTTGCAGGCTCTCCGCCTGCCAGTGGCATCCCTCATCTCCCCCCTCCCCAGCGGCAACTCTGCAGCGGCCTCGCCGCCACTCAGGCGCAGCCCTCCCCGTGCCTGGGGCACCCGCCTCCTCACTGCTGCCTCCTGACATCCTCCCTCAAACAGCACGTCCCCCGGGAGGTCAGAATTCCACTCTCCCTGCTCTGCTGCTCCTCCACCCTGCCCCCTTCACACATCTGGATGAGAATGAGCCGCATATGTGTCCCTCTCCCATGCACCATTTTAAGGTAGGGGTAGGTTATTCACCACAGAGATCCGTCGATTTGCACTGAACTCCCCATCCCAAGGCAAGTGGGGACACCCAGCCAGGTGACTGGCTGACACCTGGAGGAGGTGCGTTTGTGGTGGGGGAGGGGAGGGACTTAGGCCCCACCTCCAGCCCTTGGAGATGCGAAAAATTAAAAATAATAGCTGCCATTTATTGAGCTACTCATGCCAAGCACCTTAAGACATTACAATTGCTCCCTTGATGAGGGAGGCACAATTACCATCCCATTTTATAGATGAAGAAATCAAGGCTCCAAGAGGTAAAGCAATCTGCTAAGGAAGCAGGCTAGTAGGTGGCAGAGTGGGGATTCAAATCCAGGCCATATCAGTGGTGGAGAGTCTTGAGCACTCGGGTAAGTGCAACCATATGAGTGACCAGCACAGGATTCCAGAATTCCTTTCCTGAGGGCCCACAGCCCTCAGTTCACCAGCCGAAGGCTCCCCCCGGCACCACCCCCTGCCAGACTTCCCTCCAAAACCAACAGCAATCTTCAAGTCTGTTTGCTGACAGAGGAGATGCTTCTCTCACTATCGCTCAGTTCAGTAAACACTGCTACGTGCTTTACAAAGTGCCAGACACTGCTCTGGCTCTTGGCAGGTGGGGGACAAAAGACCACAGGATCCCTCCCTTCCAGGGACACTGAATGAGTCCTACAGAGGAGGAAGGGAGCAAGGGGTGGATGGGGCAGGGCCAAGGGCTTCCTGGAAGAGGTGGTGACCAAGTGCATCTTGAAGGCTGAGTGTCCCTCCACTTTCTGGGCCACCACCCCCTGCCCCAGGACCCTCAGACACACCTGACCAATGGCTGCTCACAGAAACGCTCCACCTTTCCAGTCTCTGGACCATTACCAGGTAGTAACCTCCATGCAAATGCTCCTTCATGAAACAGACAGACAGACACAGATACACACAGGCACACACATCCCTAACCTGCCGGTGAAATTCCTCTGTGTGCCAAAGACCCAACTCAAATCCCACCCCGTCAATCATACCCCAGGCAGGCCTGCGTTCACCTCCTCTGTGTTCCTGCAACACACCTGTGGCTCTAAGATGGCACTTACATTCCAGCGGGACACACACATACACACACACACACACACACACGATCCCCTGCTAACTCTTGCACGTGGTGGATAGTCAAAAATATCTGCTGAATTCAATTAAATGGGATAGTTTGCTTAAGTGCTTACAGCCTTAGGGTAGCTGCATGGGCTAAAACGCGATAACCAATTCAACAATATATGACACAATTCAATTAAAACAGTGGAATGAAAAGGGGCCGCCTGACTGTGTGACCTGAAAAAAGCCCGCTCTGCCTTCGACCCTTCATCTCCTCATCTGAAATCCGAGGCTAGTCATGCCTGGTGGGTATCATCCATCACAGGGAAGTTGTGAAGATTCAATAAGGCAACACTCGGGAGGCACCTGCACAGGGCCTGGTACATGGGGCTACCCAGCAGTGCCAGCTACTGCCACCTAGTCCAAGGGCACATACACACTTGGAGTCATCGGCAGTCTGAGTGCAGGCAGACACGCTCCCGGCAGATGGAAGCCCTACTCAGTGCTTTTCAAACCTCTTTGAACTATGACCCATAGTAAGAAATACATCTTACGCTGGGACCCCGTATACACAAACTAAACACAACTGCAATAAAAAGTCCATGGAGGGACTTCCATGGTGGTGCAGTGGTTAAGAATCCACCTGCCAATGCAGGGGACATGGGTTCGATCCCGAGTCCGGGAAGATTCCCACATGCCGCAGAGCAACTAAGCCCATACGCCACAACTACTGAGCCTGCACTCTGGAGCCTGCGCGCCACAACTACTGAGCCTGCATGCTGCAAATACTGACGCCCGCGCTCCTAGAGCCCGTGCTCTGCAACAAGAGAAGCCACCGCAATAAGAAGCCCGCACACCACAACGAAGAGTAGTCCCCGCTCGCCGCAACTAGAGAAAGCCTGTGCGCAGCAACGAAGACCCAATACAGCCAAAAATATATTTAAAAAAAACAAAAGTCCATGGAACACAGCTCCTCACGCCGAGGGGTGCATGCTGATACTGTGCCTTTCACCTTCTCTTTCTATCTCATTTCCAAACTGATTCAATAAACCACGTACAGGGTGACCTACAGCTGGAAAAGCCGTGCCCTCACTCACCCAGGGTGTCGGAGCCGCTCTCCACTGTCTCGTTGACCTTCCTCGCAACTCTGGCCACGGCCTCACCCATCTTCCTCAGCATGCAGACTCAGGTGTCCTGCCGCCAGCCACCAGGCTGGTCTGCTGCTCATAAAGGGACCTGTGCTTGGGGAAGACAAAGGGCCATGAAGTGCCTGCCCACCACCAGCCAGGGACCCACTCCTGACCCACCCTCCCCCGGGGACGCAGGCTGCAGGAAGCACACAGGGAGGGGCCCAGAGCCCAGGCCACATCCGGCTCAGCCTTCAGAGTGGCTGATCTGCCCATCAGCCCAGCCCTACCAGTTTCCTGGGAGAATTGACACCTATGACCTTGCCAGGGCTTGAACCAGTGGCCAGGCGGGTGTGAGGATTTAGGTGTGTGCTGGCCTGTGACTCACTTAACAGGCAGAGCAGTGGGGAGAAGGCGGGGTACAGCCAAGTGCAAGGAGAGACACCTGTCCCTCCATCCCACAGGCTCGGAGCCAGTCCACAGGACAACTGCTCCAGCTCCCAGTTCTCCTCAGCCACCTCTGCCAGGTTCCTCCCACAGGTGGGAAGTGGGGACACAAAGGCAAATGAAACACAGCCCTGCCTGGTCAGAGCTCACTGTCTGGCTGGTGGGTGGTTTCTAAGAATTCCCTTTCCATGCAGCAATACGGAGGGAAAGTTACAGTTTTAGCCACAGATCTGATTGTTAGCCTGATGCTGAGTTTATTGGCGAGACCCCAAGGAAAAAGGAAGGGGGGCAGGACCACTGGGGAGAAAAGGCTTAAAGAAGGGTGAGGACACAATCAAAACGATCAGGTGTAGAAGACATAAGGGACTCGGGAAATGTCTCCAACTCCTTTTTATTAGAGAAGGAAACTGAGGCAGAGAGAGGGACTCAATGACCTGGCCAAGGTCAAAGTAAGTAAATGGCACTAACCTGGCCCAACTCTACATCCAGTGCTCACTTCTTTACAAAAGTCACCCACATCACTAGCGGCAACACCCCATGCAGATAATGAATTTGAGGCCAACATCAGTGCTCTTTCTTGCTCCTGGATCCCAATCCGAGATCCACAGACAGCTCAAGGAGCTCTAATGAACACATCTGAGGGTCAAAGGCAGAAGAATGTGAAGGGCAGAGAGAAGGGGGTGAGGGTACAAAGAGATACCAAGAAAAAGTCCACATGTGCTCAACTGGACAGGAAGGCCGAGTCAAGCCCACTCAGGTGCTCAAGGAGAATTAGTGATGAGTTCAGTATGTGCCTGCATCTTGCCAAGGAAGAAGACAGGCCTAATGCCCAACTCTGACATTTATTAGTTGAGAAAACTTGGGAAAGATTCTGAACTACTCTGAGCCCCAGTTTCTTCATCTGAGTAGGAGATCTAGTAACACCTGCTGCAGTGGGTTCATATGAGGATTGAACAAAAAATACATACCTTTCTAGACCAGGGCTCAGGACACGTAAGTTACTTAATAAATGCTAGCTGAAATGATGAAACAGTACACGTGCAGATACGATGCCAGCACTTAATCCCAGTTACATACCCATATGACTCAAACACCGTCAGTGGAACTCATCTTTAAGGAATGAGTAGAACTTCCACCTCTCCACCTCCAGGAAGTCTTCCCAGATTGCCCCAGCCCTCAGTGTTCTCTCCTCCCTAAGTTTCAGTAGCACGCAATGCCTTAGCTCAAGCCACTTGGGTTATTTATGAGCTTTTAAAAATATACATACTTATCCCCCGCAGCTGGCCTGCAGACAGCTTAAGGCAGGGAGCAGATATATACTATGCTTTCCCCCTGCACTTCATACCACATACTGAAACAGATGTTCAGTTAGTTTCCCCCAATGGTGATGATGATCAACAGCCATCATTTGGGTTTCAAATCTAAATACAAGTCAACTGACTCTTACAACAAAGATACCATCTAAATGAGAAGGGTCATAAGTCCTAACAATGCCAGGTGGATAACTTGAAGAAGGTGGTCCAGGGTAGAACAGCAGGGAATAGTGAGGACTATGGAAAACTGGACCCAACACCTTCATCATGCTACCTTTAAGACCAACCCCCTAAGCCTGAGTCACAGCAATGTTGCTGGAATCTTGGTGACTCAGTCTAATGCCTTTATGAATGAGAACACTGAGGACCCAAGAAGGGAAGTAAATCAGCCAAACAGAAACGAAAAACCTAGGTCTCCTAACTCCCAGCCCAGGATTCTTCCTACATACCATGCTCCCTCCTTCTCCTATCTCCAGTATTCATCATCAGTAACCACAAACATGTATTGAGCATCTACTAGGAACAGGGCATAAGAATGAAGAGGGAGGAAGGAAATATAGGAAATAGCTCTGACTTATGAGCTTCTGATGAGGAAGACCTTTCTAAGGAACATCACTGAGGCAATCCTGGCCTCACAACAGAGAGGAAAGGGAAGGTAAATCTCCAAGCTACCCAGGGTCTGTGCTAACCCTGGTGAGATTGCATAGGCTACTTTCAATCAGGCACTATGCCTGCAATTCTACTAGCTGCCACCAGGTGGGAGCAGTGGTGCCTTAAGCTAAAGAGCCCATTGAAGAAAACTAGTCAAATTAAAAACCTTACCCCTGGTGGTAAGCTCAGACACCCTATAGTGTGGGTCAGAGATCGGACATTGAAGCAGGAACAGCCTGTAAAGTCTAGGTGTCAGAGTAAGTCACTAGGAGGACAGGCCCCTTACAGGCCCCAGAGGATGCTCTGGATACAGCACAGATGTGCCCTAGGCCCCCAAGGGGTTCCGGCTACCTAAAATCACCAACCCCACTAACTGGCTAGGAAACCACTCTCCCTTCACCTAAAACTACCTATTCCCCAAGGGAGAATTTCTTATAAATTCCAGCTGACAGTCCCTCTCCCAGGTCAGGTGACCAAGGTCTGTCACTTTTTGGCATAGGCAGGGCTGAAATGGGAGGGTGGCAGGGCCATATGTGGTATAAGGCCCAAGATGGGGTAGGAGGGCCCCAGAACTGAGGGGAGAACAAACTTGAGATGACGAGAGTCTGGAGTGGGTCCCCAAAAGAGGTCCTACAAGGTTGTCCAACTTTGCTGACTGCTCCTTCCAGCCCCAACCCAACACTGGACCTCTCTGACCAAAAAGTAGCAAGAATTTATTGAGCATGTAACAGGAGCCCTCAGAGACAGGGGGCGGGGGGGAAATAAGGCAAGCTGCTCTTCCTTTCTTTGGTTTTAAACTGTTTTTAAGAAAAATAGAGAATTGTCTGAGTCACATATGAGTGATGGAGAGAACTATGGACCCACTCCTCACTGAGTGAGAAGCCTCCTAGGCAGGGCCACCCTAGGACATGAGGGGCCCCTATCTATGCAAATAATTTGAGTCAACCAAAATCAGCATGTCAGCACCATTCTGGCTGCCCAGTCTCATGCACTTCCATGAAAGAAAGACCTTGCCGGCCAGTGGGAGCAATCAGCACGCAAGGCAGCCCTCCTGGAACCAGACCACAACCACAGGGCCCCAAGACAACCCAACCCTACAGGCAGGCTCCTTGAGGCATCTGGTCAACCCCACAGGCAGGGGTAGTAGTAGCAGAAAATCAGAGAGTGTCCCAAAGGGGGGAAACAGGAACCACCAGCCCATATGGGTCTGTTCTGGGTTTGGGGTCCCAGTCATGAGAGGTCAGCCTTAGAAAACTGCTCCAAAGTGCTCCAAATCCTGGAGACCCTTCAACACAGTGTCCAAACTCATACTCACACTGCTGCTGTCTCAGCAATACATCCCTCTCCACATCCGTCCCCAACTCCTCTTTCTTCAGAGTGTGCATCATAGTCCTAGGAAATGTTTAAATCCAACAAACATGTCCTGGGCCCTTCTATAAGGCCCTCACTGGAAGAGTTAAGGTACAGAGACAGGGCTTGGGCCAGAATAAGCTTCCCATCAGGTAAGAGAGACTCAGTGACAAAAGGCAGAATGAGCCAGATGCTGGAGGCCACAACGCCAGGCCCAAGGACCACGTGTGCCTTCTGCCATGAAGGCACATGGCATGGCTGGGAAGAGGGAACAGAGGCAGGGGCTGAGCAGAAGTACCCAAATGATGACAGAAAGAGGGAGACAGGAAGCCAGTCTGTCCCCAGATTACTGGGGGAGGGGCTGGAGGCCACCCTGTAAGTCTGTCCTCTGTTTCTCTTCAGGGAACTATGAAAGGTTTTTTGAGGCGAGCAGCCTAATCCAACCAGAGTTTTGGAAAATTATCACTGTTGTGAGCAGTCCCATTGTCAGCTGGAAATACCACCCTCCTCACTGGGTTGTTTTGAGAAGTAAATGACATATAACTTTTGAGAAATCTTTGCAAACTGTTAAGCATTTCCCACACCAACGCATTACTGATATGTGATTAAACCGCTACAGATGGTAAGTTAGGATATAATAAATGGAATGTCAGAAAAGAAGTTGTCCTGCTTTGTGAGAGCTGGCAATAGAGTCCTGCTGTATCTATAACCTGGTTTCACCTGGACACAGGTTTGGGGGGGATGATTTTTGCTTAAACACTGACCCTAACCCTCTCGCCAGGGCTCCAGCCCTCATCAGTGAGAACTCTACCTTATCTGAAGCCCCGAGATCTGTGCAAAGGAGCTGCTGTGACACCCCGTCCGCACCAGCTGCTCCTATATTTAGTTACTGGTGTTGGCACTTGGGAACTTTAGAGCCTGGCAGCCACTCTGAAGGGCAACTCGAGCCTCTTGCTCCATGTGTGCGAGCTCCCCCCACTCCCACCCCCACTGGCTGCAGCGGGTCCTCTGGACCGCGCAAGCTAAGGAGCCACTGGGGAAGTGCGAAGCAGTCGGCTGGATCGGACCCAAGTAGCCCCGAAGGCCCACTCGAGCCCAGACAGAGTTGACCCACTTTTCCACCCAAGGGAAAGAAGCCCGCTGGGGCGAGAGCGGCACGGACTGGCCCCCTGTTTTTCAGCCATGAGGTTCCCAGAGCCGCGTGCGTGCTTCTGTACGGGCATCTAAGCATCCTCGGGCTGCGCCTCCCAGGACTGAGCGCGGTGGCCAGGCCAGGGTCCCCACGCCTCGCGCTAGGGGACCGCCTCACCGTCTTCCCCACCCCCCGGCGCCCGTAGCCAATGGCTCCTCGTCGCCGGCCCTCCGCTCGCCAGGCAGGCGGAGACTGGGGAGAATAAAGCAGGCAGAGAGGAGAACGCTGGTGATCGCTGAGGGCCGGGGACTCCCGCGCTACCCGGAGGCCGAGAGGAACGCTCTGGGACAGGCGTCTGCAGCTCCCCGGAGGGGAAGCAAACCCCGAAAAGTGTGGCTTCAGGCACGAAATTTACAACAGTCTCTCCCAGCAGGGGCGCCTCCCGCGGGGAACGGAGGCCCCCTCGGGACGGCTTCCCCAGGCTCCCTATTCCCTGGTACCTCGGCGCCCGCTCCCCCGAGCCAGCCGGGGTCCAGCCGCAGTCTGCAAGCCAGAGCCGGCGCGGCGCCGGGCCTCTTGGCACTGCAGAAGCCGCAGCTGATGCACCGCTGCTCCTTCCGCGGGGTGACTTGGGGGAGGGGAGGGTACACTACGGAAACGGGGACATTTCTCTCCCTCTCTCCCCCAGCCCCTCCAGCGCTTAGCCTCAGACTACGTTTACTTTGCGGGGCACGAAGGTGGGGCCCCGTTCGGGGCCGCTCTCTGCTCCACTTACGGCGACAATGCCTCCTAGCGCCCTGCGCAGCGCAGTCACGCTCCCTCGGCCGCCGGCGGCGCCCCATGCAGCAGCGGCGAGCTGGAACTGGCCGGGAGGGGGCAGAGGAGCTGCGGTCTCTGAGCGCACGGTCGCCTGGCCAATCGCAGCGCCAGGAGCCGCCCCAGGGAGGGAGTAGGCAGCCGCGCGCAACCAATTAGTGCGCGGGTCCTCACGAGGCGCCCCCGGAAAAGCGGCCTGTGCGCTCTCGTCCGCAGGGTGGATCCGCTTTGTGTTCGGCTTGTGGAGGAAAAACGCTTTGGACGGCGGGAGTGTAGACCGGAACGTGCAACAGATCCCACGATTAATAGGACTGAGTCTCCAGATTTGTTTTTCTCGAGGGAGCAGAGTTGAATTAGCCAGATCAGGGGTACTTTGAGAAAGGTGAAGATGGGGACTAGGAAGCTTTTCCCGTCGTGCCTTCAAGGCGCCCATTCAGGTTTTTAGAGGCAATAATTCTGGCTACGCTAAGTAACTCTATCAAATAAGAATTAAAATGTATAAATACCTACTTCACAGGGTCATTGTGAGGATTAATACCTGAAAAGTTTAGTGCAGTGCCCGGCATGATGGCTCAGGGAAGGGTAGCTGCTTCGCAGGCCTACGTTTACAGAGGATTCCCCATAGACTCTTTACTAGGCACTGTGGGGAGGAGCAAAGAGATGAGGCCCCTAACTCAACCAGCGATGGTGGTCAATGAGTCAAATGCTCTAATAAACAGAAGCATGTGTTAAATATGTGGGAGTCCTGAAGAAAGAACGTTTAATTCTGCCCCTGGGGATTGGGGTAGTTAGATAAGGAACACACATTCACTTGGGTCTTGATGGATATTATGAGTTAAATTGTGTCTCCCCCCCAAAAAAGATATGTTGAAGTCTTAACCCCCAGTACCTCAGAATGTGGCCTTATTTGGAAATATGGTCATTGCAGGTATAATTAGTTAAGATGAGGTCATACTGGCATAGGCTGTGACTGGTGTTCTTATAAGAAGAGAAGAGACACATCGACACAAAGGGAGAAGGCCATGTGAAGATGGAGGCGTAGTAGAGTGATGTGTCCACAAGCCAAGGAATCCCAGGGAGTGTGGGCAAGGATCAGAAATTAAGAAGAGGCAAGGAACGAATTCTCCCTCAGAGCCTCCGAAAAGGAACCAGTTCCGCTGACACCTTGATTTCAGACTTCTAGCCTCCAGAACTGTGAGAATAAGTTTCTCTTGTTTTCAGCTACCTAGTTTGTGGCAATTTGTTGCAACAGCCCTGGGAAACTGCTACAGTAGGTGAGTCGGAATAAAGGGAAGGGGATGAGAAACACCTCCAAGAAAGTCTTTCAAAACTGAATGCCTGGGCTGTGCCGGCCTGACCTGGCCTGGCTGAAGGGAGGTGGTGGGAGGGCGTTATGGCGGAGGCCGGGCCACAGGCGCCGCCGCCCCCGGGCACCCCAAGCCGGCACGAGAAGAGTTTGGAACTTCTCACTACCAAGTTCGTGTCGCTTCTGCAGGAGGCAAAGGACGGCGTGCTTGACCTCAAGCTGGCAGCTGACACCCTAGCTGTTCGCCGGAAGCGGCGGATTTATGACATTACTAATGTGCTGGAAGGTATCAGGCTGATGGAGAAAAAATCCAAGAATAGCATCCAGTAGAAGGGCGTGGGGCCTGGCTGCAATACCCGGGAGATTGCGGACAAGTTGACTGAGCTCAAGGCAGGGATCGAGGGGCTGCAGCAGCGAGAGCAAGAACTAGACCAGCACAAGGTGTGGGTGCAGCAGACCATCCGGAACATCACAGAGGACGTGCAGAACAGCTGCTTGGCCTACGTGACTCATGAGGACATCTGCAGATGCTTTGCTGGAGATGCCATCCAGGCCCCGTCGGGCACCAGCCTGGAGGTACCCATCCCAGAGAGCCTCAATGGGCAGAAGAAGTACCAGATTCACCTGAAGAGTGTCAGTGGCCCCATCGAGGTGCTGCTGGTGAACAAGGAGGCATGGAGCTCAACACCTGTGGCGGTGCCTATGCCGCCACCCAAAGATCTACTCCAGAGCCCACCTGCTGTCTCTCCCCCTCCGCCTCTGCCCAAGCCTGCTCTGGCCCAGCCCCAGAATGCCTCACGCCCAAGCAGTCCCCAGGTGACCACCCCCAACCCTGTTCCCGGCAGCACCGAAGCCCAGGGGGTGGCCAGTCCAGCAGCTGAGATCACAGTGAGTGGTGGCCCTGGAACTGATAGCAAGGACAGTGGTGAGCTCAGCTCCCTCCCGCTGGGCCTGACAGCACTGGACACCTGGCCGCTGCAGTCCTCTGCCCTGTTGGACAGCAGCAGCAGCAATAGCAGTTCATCCGGGCCCAACCCTTCTACCTCCTTTGAGCCCATCAAGGCAGACCCCACAGGTGTTCTGGAGCTCCCCAAAGAGCTGTCAGAAATCTGATCCCACTCGAGAGTGCATGAGCTCAGAGCTCTTGGAGGAGCTGATGTCCTCAGAAGTGTTTGCACCCCTCCTCCGCCTTTCTCCACCCCCTGGAAACCACGATTACATCTACAACCTGGATGAGAGTGAAGGTGTCTGTGACCTCTTTGATGTGCCTGTTCCCAACCTCTGATTGACAGGGGTATGCCCTTTGTGGCTGGGACACAGACTGTCTAACCTGGGGGCCACCTGGGGACCTCCCCCCACCCCACCCCTACACAGCTTGAGAGCCGCAGACTCCTGGCTTCCCCAGCCTTCCCTCACTGCGCAGTTCTGGCCACAAGTCCCACTCCTGCACCAACACCTGTTCTGTGCTGGGAGAGCAGGGGAAAGGGGCTTAGCCCGCTCCACTGTGGAGCCAAAGTGTTTGCCACTCCTTTTTTGGGGACTTCCCCTATCTGGTAGCCTCCCCCCACCCTCCCAGAGTTCAGTTTCAGCTGCCACCCAGTGGCACAGATCCAAGGACCCTCCGTCACCCTCCTAGGGCAGCTCGTCCAGCCCCACCGCCCTGTACCTGCCAGCCCACCCCCCTCCAGGAGGAAGCATGGGGTGGGGCTGGGCACTTGCCAGCACCTAGCCTAGCCTCCTTCACTTCTCCCCATGCAGATCACACAGCTCCTCTGTACCGCTCACGTGCCCCCTTTCTGCTGGACCCGTGGCCCTGAGAACCTGCTGGGGGTGGGGTGAGGAGCAGGTTGCTAACAGGAGGAATGGAAATATCTAGCTAGGAATCTGGGTGGGAGAGTCCCTGAGGATTGGCCCAGCCTCCGGCTGACCTGCAGCTCCCCTCTTGTTTCTTGCAGGGTTTTTTTGAATTTTTGAATTTTATTTTATTTATTTTTTTATACAGCAGGTTCTTATTAGTTATCCATTTTAGACATATTAGTGTATATATGTCAATCCCAATCTCCCAATTCATCACACCACCACCACCCCCCTCCGCTGCTTTCCCCGCTTGGTGTCCATATGTTTGTTTTCTACATCTGTGTCTCAGTTTCTGCCCTGCAAACCGGTTCATCTGTACCATTTTTCTAGGTTCCACATATATACGTTAATAGACGATATTTGTTTTTCTATTTCTGACTTACTTCACTCTGTATGACAGTCTCTAGATTCATCTACATCTCTACAAATGACCCAATTTCGTTCCTTTTTATACCTGAGTAACATTCCGTTGTATATATGTACCACATCTTCTTTATCCATTCATCTGTCGATGGGCATTTAGGTTGCTTCCATGACCTGGCTATTGTAAATAGTGGTGCAATGAACATTGGGGTGCATGTGTCTTTGTGAATTATGGTTTTCTCTGGGTATATGCCCAGTAGTGGGATTGCTGGGTCATATGGTAATTCTATTTTTAGTTTTTTAAGGAACCTCCACACTGTTCTCCATAGTGGCTGTATCAATTTACATTCCCACCAACAGTGCAAGAGGGTTCCCTTTTGTCCACACCCTCTCCAGCATTTGTTGTTTGTAGATTTTCTGATGATGCCCACTGTAACTGGTGTGAGGTGATACCTCGTAATTTTGATTTGTATTTCTCTAATAATTAGTGATGTTGAGCAGCTTTTTGTGTGCTTCTTGGCCATCTGTATGTCTTCTTTGGAGAAAAGTCTATTTGGGTCTTCTGCCCATTTTTAGATTGGGTTGTTTGTTTTTTTAATATTGAGCTGCATGAGCTGTTTATATATTTTGGAGATTAATCCTTTGTCCATTGATTCGTTTGCAAATATTTTCTCCCATTCTGAGGGTTATCTTTTCGTCTTGTTTGTAGTTTCCTTTGCTTGCAAAAGCTTTTAAGCTTCATTAGGTCCCATTTGTTTATTTTTGTTTTTATTTCCATTACTCTAGGAGGTGGATCAAAAAAGATCTTGCTGTGATTTATGTCAAAGAGTGTTCTTCCTATGTTTTCCTCTAAGAGTTTTATAGTGTCCAGTCTTACATTTAGGTCTCTAATCCATTTTGAGTTTTTTTTTGTGTATGGTGTTAGGAAGTGTTCTAATTTCATTCTTTTACATGTAGCTGTCCAGTTTTCCCAGCACCAGTTATTGAAGAGACTGTCTTTTCTCCATTGTATATCCTTGCCTCCTTTGTCATAGATTAGTTGACCATAGGTGTGTGAGTTTATCTCTGGGCTTTCTATCCTGTTCCATTGATCTGTATTTCTGTTTTTGTGCCAGTACCATATTGTCTTGATTACTGTAGCTTTGTAATATAGTCTGAAGTCAGGGAGTCTGATTCTTCCAGCTCCGTTTTTTTCCCTCAAGACTGCTTTGGCTATTCGGGGTCTTTTGTGTCTCCATACAAATTTTAAGATTTTTTGTTCTAGTTCTGTAAAAAATTCCATTGGTAATTTGATAGGGATTGCATTGAATCTGTAGATTGCTTTGGGTAGTATAGTCATTTTCACAATACTGATTCTTCCAATCCAAGAACATGGTATATCTCTCCAACTGTTTGTATCATCTTTAATTTCTTTCATCAATGTCTTATAGTTTTGTGCATACAGGTCTTTTGTCTCCCTAGGTAGGTTTATTCCTAGGTATTTTATTCTTTTTGTTGCTATGGTAAATGGGAGTGTTTCCTTAATTTCTCTTTCAGATTTTTCATCATTAGTGTATAGGAATGCAAGAGATTTCTCTGCATTAATTTTGTATCCTGCAACTTTACTAAATTCATTGATTAGCTCTAGTAGTTTTCTGGTGGCATCTTTAGGATTCTCTATATATAGTATCATGTCATCTGCAAACAGTGACAGTTTTACTTCTTCTTTTCCAATTTGTATTCCTTTTATTTCTTTTTCTTCTCTGATTGCCGTGGCTAGGACTTCCAAAACTATGTTGAATAATAGTGGTGAGAGTGGACATCCTTGTCTTGTTCCTGATCTTAGTGGAAATGCTTTCAGTTTTTCACCATTGAGAATGATGTTTACTGTGGGTTTGTCGTATACAGCCTTTATTATGTTGAGGTAGGTTCCCTCTATGCCCACTTTCTGGAGAGTTTTTATCATAAATGGGTGCTGAATTTTGTCGAAAGCTTTTTCTGCATCTATTGAGATAATCATTTGGTTTTTATTCTTCAATTTGTTAATATGGTGTATCACATTGATTGATTTGCATATATTGAAGAATCTTTGCATCCCTGGGATAAATCCCACTTGATCATGGTGTGTGATCCTTTTAATGTGTTGTTGGAGTCTGTTTGCTAGTATCTTGTTGAGGAGTTTTGCATCTATATTCATCAGTGATATTGGTCTGTAATTTTCTTTCTTTGTAGTATCTTTGTCTGGTTTTGGTATCAGGGTGATGGTGGCCTCATAGAATGGGTTTGGGAGTGTTCCTTTCTCTGCAGTTTTTTGGAAGAGTTTGAGAAGGATGGGTGTTAGCTCTTCTCTAAATGTTTGATAGAATATCACCTGTGAAGCCATCTGGTCCTGGACTTTTGTTTGTTGGAAGATTTTTAATCACAGTTTCAATTTCATTACTTGTGATTGGTCTGTTCCTATTTTCTATCTTCCTGGTTCAGTCTTGGAAGGTTATACCTCTCTAAGAATTTGTCCATTTCTTCCAGATTGTCCATTTTATTGGCATAGAGTTGCTTGTAGTAGTCTCTTAGAATGCTTTGTATTTCTGCGGTGTCTGTTGTAACTTCTCATTATTCATTTCTAATTTTATTGATTTGAGTCTTCTCCCTCTTTTTCTTGATGAGTCTGGCTAATGGTTTATCAATTTTGTTTATCTTCTCAAAGAACCAGCTTTTAGTTTTATTGATCTTTGCTATTGTTTTCTTTGTTTCTATTTCATTTATTTCTGCTCTGATCTTTATGATTTCTTTCCTTCTGCTAACTTTGGGTTTTGTTTGTTCTTCTTTCTCTAGTTCCTTTAGGTGTAAGGTTAGATTGTTTATTTGAGATTTTTCTTGTTTCTTGAGGTAGGCTTGTATTGCTATAAACTTCCCTCTTAGAACTGCTTTTGCTGCATCCCATAGGTTTTGGATCGTCGTGTTTTCATTGTCATTTGCCTCTAGGTATTTTTTGATTTCCTCTTTGATTTCTTCAGTGATCTCTTGGTTATTTAGTAACGTATTGTTTAGCCTCCATGTGTTTGTGTTTTTTACGTTTTTTTTCCCTGTAATTGATTTCTAATCTCATAGTGTTGTGGTCAGAAAAGATGCTTGATATGATTTCAGTTTTCTTAAATTTACTGAGGCTTGATTTGTGACCTAAGATGTGATCTATCCTGGAGAATGTTCCATGTGCCCTTGAGAAGAAAGTGTAATCTGCTGTTTTTGGATGGAATGTCCTGTAAATATCAAATCTATCTGGTCTATTGTGTCATTTAAAGCTTGTGTTTCCTTTTTAATTTTCTGTTTGGATGATCTGTCCATTGGTGTAAGTGAGGTGTTAAAGTCCCCCACTATTATTGTGTTACTGTCGATTTCCTCTTTTATAGCTGTTAGCAGTTGCCTTATGTATTGAGGTGCTCCTATGTTGGGTGCATATATATTTATAATTGTTATATCTTCTTCTTGGATTGATCCCTTGATCATTATGTAGTGTCCTTCCTTGTCTCTTGTAACATTCTTTATTTCAAAGTCTATTTTATCTGATATGAGTATTGCTGCTCCAGCTTTCTTTTCATTTCCATTTGCATGGAATATCTTTTTCCATCCCCTCACTTTCAGTCTGTATGTGTCCCTAGGTCTAAAGTGGGTCTCTTGTAGACAGCATATATATGGGTCTTGTTTTTGTATCCATTCAGCGAGCCTGTGTTTTTTGGTTGGAGCATTTAATCTATTCATGTTTAAGGTAATTATCGATATGTATGTTCCTATGACCATTTTCTTAATTGTTTTGGGTTTGTTTTTGTAGGTCCTTTACTTCTCTTGTGTTTCCCACTTAGAGAAGTTCCTTTAGCATTTGTTGTAGAGCTGGTTTGGTAGTGCTGAATTCTCTTAGCTTTTGCTTGTCTGTAAAGCTTTTGATTTCTCCATTGAATCTGAATGAGATCCTTGCCTGGTAAAGTAATCTTAGTTGTAGGTTCTTCCCTTTCATCACTTTAAATGTGTCATGCCACTCCCTTCTGGATTGTAGAGTTTCTGCTGAGAAATCAGCTGTTAACCTTATGAGAATTCCCTTGTATGTTATTTGTCTTTTTTCCTTTGTTCCTTTCAATAATTTTTCTTTGTCTTTAATTTTTGCCAATTTGATTACTATGTGTCTCAGCGTGTTTCTCCTTGGGTTTATCCTGTATTGGACTCTCTGCACTTCCTGGACTTGGGTGGCTATTTCCTTTCCCATGTTAGGGAAGTTTTTGACTATAATCTCTTCAAATTTTTTGTCAGGTCCTCTCTCTCTCTTCTCCTTCTGGGACCCTTATAATGTTGTTGCGTTTAATGTTGTCCCAGAGGTCTCTTAGGCTGTCTTCATTTCTTTTCATTCTTTTTTCTTTATTCTGTTCCGCAGCAGTGAATTCCACCATTCTATTTTCCAGGTCACTTATCCGTTCTTCTGCCTCAGTTATTCTGCTATTGATTCCTTCTTGTGTATTTTTCATTTCAGTTATTGTATTCATCTCTGTTTGTTTGTTCTTTAATTCTTCTAGGTCTTTGTTAATCATTTCTTGCATCTTCTCAATCTTTGCCTTCATTCTTATTCCGAGGTCCTGGATCATCTTCACTATCATTATTCTGAATTCTTTTTCTGGAAGCTTGCCTATCTCCACTTCATTTAGTTGTTTTTCTGGGGTTTTATCTTTTTCCTTCATCTGGTACATAGCCCTCTGCCTTTTCCTCTTGTCTATCTTTCTGAGAATGTGGTTTTTGTTCCACAGGCTGCAGGATTGTAATTCTTCTTGCTTCTGCTGTCTGCCCTCTGGTGGATGAGGCTATCTAAGAGGCTTGTGCAAGTTTCCTGATGGGAGGGACTGGTGATGGGTAGAGCTGGCTATGGCTCTGGTGGGCAGAGCTCAGTAAAACTTTAATCTGCTTGTCTGTTGTTGGGTGGGGCTGGGTTCCCTCCCTGTTGGTCATTTGGCCTGAGGCGACCCAACACTGGAGCCTACCCGGGCTCTTTGGTGGGGCTAATGGCGGACTCTGGGAGGGCTCATGCCAAGGAGTACTTCCCAGAACTTCTGCTGCCAGTGTCCTTCTCCTCACAATGAGACACAGCCACCCCCCGCCTCTGCAGGAGACCCTCCAACACTAGCAGGTAGGTCTGGTTCAGTGTCCTATGGGGTCACTGCTCCTTCCCCTGGGTCCCAATGTGCACACTACTTTGTGTGTGCCCTCCAAGAGTGGAGTCTGTGTTTCCCCCAGTCCTGTCAAAGTCCTGCAATCAAATCCCACTATCCTTCAAAGTTTGATTCTCTAGGAATTCCTCCTCCCATTGCCAGACCCCCAGGTTGGGAAGCCTGATGTGGGGCTCAGAACCTTCACTCCAGTGGTTGGACTTCTGTGGTATAGGTGTTCTCCAGTTTGTGAGTCACCCACCCAGCAGTTATGGGATTTGATTTTATTGTGATTGCGCCCCTCCTACCATCTCATTGTGGCTTCTCCTTTGTCTTTGGATGTGGTGTATCTTTTTTGGTGAGTTCCAGTGTCTTCCTGTCGATGATTGTTCAGCAGTTGGTTGTGATTCTGGTGCTCTCGCAAGAGAGAGTGAGAGCACATCCTTCTACTCCGCCATTTTGAACCAATCTCCAGCACCTCTCTTGTTTATTCATTTATCCTCATTTAGAGCCATTTGCAGAGATTTAGAAAGATTTGCAGTAACGAATGGATTCCTATATAAAGATTATTTTTATACTTTTTGCAACAAAAGGAAATTGTAATATTTGTACAGTGTCCAAGTGAATAAAGGCCATGCCTAAGGCAAAAACAAACAAACAATAACCCTGAATGCCTAGTGTATGTAAGGCCTTGTGTCATGGAGTGTACCAAAGTGAATAGGACACAGACTCTGCCCTCAAGAGATTACCACTCATGGCGGGTGGGAGAGGGGGAGCGATGTGGGCGGCAAGCAGCCATGTTTTCTGACTCCTCGTGCCTTCCCGGGAAGACTACGAAGGCCTCTCCCCAACCTCATCATCACCCCATCCCTGCCACACACATACCAGGTACCAGATATAAATAACATATCAATCAAGTCGCATTCTGCCCAAGCCAAGATCCTCACTGCTCTGGACAAATCAGACTCTGCTACTTCTGTTTCATTTAAAACCAGCCTGACGTTTCTGGCCAACTTCTACACATTGTTGCCGAAAACTCGGACTCTGTTCACCAGTGCTGAACAGAAATGCAGAGACAGAGCTTTGGAGGAGTAGAAAAGAGTAGCTTTATTACTTTGCCAGGCAAAGGGGGCCGCAGCAGGCTAACACCCTCAAGGCTGTGCCCCCGTTCCTGGGAAATAGGAAGGCGTCTTATAGTTTCAGAGTGGAAGATAGGGCTGTAGATAAGGATCAGGACTGATGTCTTCTTGCATTCTTCTTTCCTCCTGGAGACACTGAGATCATCAGGGCTGGCGTCAGGCGGTTCCAGAGCAGGTTCTGGTGCTCTGGAATTGAGAGTATCGTTATGTGACCTTCTTTCTGGAATGAAGAATGCTCACAGAGGAAAGGAGTGTTAGGGAGTGTTGTCTTAGAGAAGTAAACATCAGGGACATAGTACAACTTTAGCTAGAGGGCAATCATTTTCAGAGTGCAATTAAGCAAGAAAGAGAAGGGGGATAAAACATCTATAGAAGACCGGTTGAACGGGCAGAAAGAACAAGGGCTGAATAAGGGCTAACATAATGGGGGGTGCCTCAACTAGTTTCTGCTACAGCAATATGGATGTCTTCTCTCCCCTGCTAGGCCTTATGCAGACCTGGGATAGCGTGTGTAGTGCATTGCACAAGGTAAGCACTCAATAAATACCACTGATGGCCCCAGCCTGGGATTTCCCATTTTCATGCCTCACCTCTCCTCCTCTCTCAGGAATTTCATCCTGGGACCGCCTACTCCACATGGACATGACTCCTCCCCAGCTCAAAAGCCACCTCTTCTATTCCTGATGTGTTTGCTCTCCAGAGCACTTTCTGCATCACACCCATTAATATGGCACATCTGCACAGGTCTTTGCTCCCAAGACTCTGCCTGATTTCAAATAGACCAGAGCCAGAGCTTGGCATGTGGTAAGTGCTTGTATCAGTCAGTACTTTTTTTTTTTTTTTCTGCATAATAGAATACCCCAAAACTTAGAAATGACTTTTAAAAATATTTATTTAGTTCATGATTTTGTGGGTCAGGATTTTAGGTTTGGCTCAGCTGGGCAGTTCTTCTGGTCTCAGCTGGACCCTCTCATGCTGCTGGGGTAGTTGCTAGGCAGCCAGAGGCTCTACTTCTTGGGGGTGGCTGTCAACGGAGGTAACTGGGCCACATGTTACTCATGCACCAGCAGTCTAGCCCAGGCTGGTTCACATGGAGCTGCAGGTTTCCAAGAGCAAGACTGGAATGATGCAGGTTTCTCAAGGCCTAGGCTCAAAACTGGCACTGTGTCACTTCCGTAGTTGTACTGACTAAACTATGTCACAACAGCACCCAGATTCAAGGGTGGGGAAATAGACTCCATCTGCTGATGGCAGGAGCAGCAAAGTCACGTTGAAAGGAACACGGATACAGGGATGGATAGAGAATTGGGGCTAGTTTTGCAATCTACTGCAGTACTCAAAAATATTCCCACAATATCTACCACATAGTGGGTACTCTGTAAGTATTTATTGACAGTGCTAAGATTTTCAATCACAATGTTTACAGACTTCATGCAATGCAATTAATTGGCAAAATTTTAGCCCTCATTCATAAGCTATCCATTACTACCTTTAGTTTCAGAATAGCAAATGAGGAGGTCAGGAATACAGGCCTGTACGAGGGGAAACCCCACTGAGGCTCCCCTGGGAAGGAGTTCAGCTGGCCCCAAACAGCCTCCTCTGAAGGGATCCAGAGCATCTTTAGAGAACTGGGTCCCCTAGGGACCTGGTCCAAACATGGTCACGTGGTTGGAAGCCATACATCTTTACCTGTGAACAGAGAGAGACTTAGATGTTAGTCAGGGCTCGAACACAGCCCCCGTTAAGCCTGATTGCCTTGCAAGCTGCCTGCCAGATAGGAAGCAATTTTGTGTGATGACAAAATTGTTATCTGGCTGTTTCCTGGAGGGTCTGTCCCTCCACTGAGCAGGATAAATTCTCAGGGCACCTGTGGAAGGGACATATATTGTGGACAGAGCCCGCAGCTCAGTTCCTATGACTGAGAGCCCTGATGGGGAACGCTTCCCATCAGAGAATTACTAGAATCAATCTCCAGGCCTGCTGTGGTTTGAATTGTGTCCTCCCAAAAAGATATGTTGGAATCTTAACCCCAGTGCCTCAGATTGCGACCTTAGAGAGATAATCAAATTAAAATGAGGTCAACAGGGTAGACCCTAATCCAATATGACTGATATCCTTGTAAAAGGGGTAAATTTGGTCACAGACAGACACGCATAAAGGGAAGACAATGTGAAGGGGCACAGGGAGAAGAGGGCCACCTACAAGCCAAGGGTTGAGAGCTGGGACAGATCCTTCCCTCACGGCTCTCACCTTGATTTGTCAACCCTGCTAACACCTGGTTTCAGACTTCGAGTCTCCAGAACTGGGCGATAGTAAACTACTGTTGCTAAGCCACCCAGTTTGTGGTACTCTGTTACAAAACTAATACAAGGCCTTCAATTTCTCCTTTTCCATTCTGTTCTCCTCGTATTTACCCTTATCATACACCCCTTGAGGGGAAAATACATTTAGGTAGAAATAAAACATGAAGTCTCAGGGACATGGATGAGCCAGACCCCATGTATCATTCTTTGCCTCCCTGAGTCCTCCACCTGGGGCCACACCTCTGCCTGGAGCTAAGTTACCAATAGCCAGGATCTCAAGGTCAGTCCAAGTTACTGCCATCCTAAACAGAAGAGCAGTTCACCCCAGTCCCTCTTCCAGAAAGTTCAGCCTGGAGCCCCCCTCTAGATACTGCAGGGTTTGCAAAGATGATCAAGAAGTAGTCAGTTCCCTCAAGATGCTTGCAGTTTGCCGTGGGGAATAAGACTCACATAAAAAGTAACCGTAATAAAGTGTTTCTCAAGCTTCAGCCATTGCCATACCACTTTCTGGATATTCGCTATATCTGAGCCCCACCCAGCAGTAAACTTGAGTCACTTATATGGACTCAGAGTGTCCATGTAAGTCCTGCACATCTTTTTCCAACTCTGCATTTAGTGGCATCCTGTAGGTTATTGGAAACAGGCATGGTGAGAGAATTTACAGCATGGAAACCAGCACACACTACAAATTAGGACTTTTGCTGGGGGGGGAGATACAGCTTACTTACTTTTTCCTTTAAATTGACTCACTTTTTAACTTAAAAATGTTTATTTTATAGCCATGACATGGAAGCAACCTAAATGTCCATTGACAGATGAACGGATAAAGAAGATATGGTATATACATATGGAATACTACTCAGCCATAAAAAGAATGAAATACTGCCATTTGCAGCAACATGGATGGACCTAGAGATTACCATACTAAGTGAAGTAAGTCAGACAGAGAAAGACAAATATCATATGATATCATTTGTATGTGGAATCTAAAAGAATGATACAAATTAACTTATTTACAAAATGGAAATAGACTCACAGACTTAGAAAACAAATTCTGGTTACCAAAGGGGAAGAGGGGGGAGGGAGGGATAAATTAGGAGTTTGGGATTAACAGATACACACTATTATATATAAAATAGATAGAGCTACCATATGATCCAGCAATCCCACTGCTGGGCATACTTCTGGAGAAAACCATAATTCAAAAGGATGCATGCACCCCGATGTTCATTGCAGCACTATTTACAACAGCCAGGACATGGAAGCAACCTAAATGTCCATCCACAGAGGAATGGATAAAGAAGATGTGGTACATATATACAATGGAATATTACTCAGCCATAAAAAGGAATGAAATAATGCCATTTGCAGCAACATGGATGGACCTAGAGATTGTCATACAGAGTGAAGTAAGTCAGAAAGAGAAAGACAAATACCATATAATATCGCTTATATATGGAATCTAGAAAAATGGTACAGATGAACTTATTTGCAAAGCAGAAATAGAGTCACAGATGTAGAAAACAAACTTATGGTTACCAAGAGGGGAAAGTGGGGGGTGGATACAGGGAGGAGCATTCCTGAGGCTTGGAGTGGGGGGTAAGGAGATTGGGATTGACATATACACACTACTATATATAAAATAGATAACTAATGAGAACCTACTGTATAGCACAGGGAACTCTACTCAATGCTCTGTGGTGACCTAAATGAGAAGGGAATCTAAGAAAGAGTATATATATATGTATATGTATAACTGATTCACTTTGCTGTACAGCAGAAACTAATACAACATTGTAAAGCAACTATACTCCAATAAAAATTAATGAAAATAAAATAAATAGATAAACAACAAGGACCTACTGTATAGCACAGGAACTATATTCAACATCTTATAATAACCTATAACGGAAAAGAATCTGAAAAAGAATATGTGTATATATATATATATATATATATATATATATATATATATATGAATCAATTTGCTGTATACCTGAAACTAGCACAACATTGTAAATCAACTATACTTCAATTTTTTAAAATGCTTATTTTAAAAGGAAACTTTGTATCATTACTGCAAATGGAAACCAGTATCATTTGCCATAGATAGAAAGTAACCTTAAAAATAAACAGTAAGTCAATTATATCTCAATAAAAGTGGAAAACATTAAAAAATATAATTAAAATGAATCACTGTTATTAAATTATAGCAAATTATTGTTGCCTGCTAAAGGCCTGCTTCTGGGGCTGTTCTTTTTGTTATAAAAGGAGTCTAGCAAGTGTTAGAGAGATTGTAAAGCATACCAGTGCCTTGGTTAATTCAAAATGATTGAACAAGATTTGAAAAGGCAATAACTCTCACATCAGTGCTCCTGGAGCTCCAAGAATCAGCTCCTTGGGAAAGACTGTTGTATTGAAACAAAGAGAAATTTGAGTTCAGCAGTACCAAGTAAAGAGTTTCAAGGACAGGCTGCTCCCAGCGTGCCCACCAACTGCAGGAAAAAAAATGATACTTGAATAAATCTTAAAGGATGGACTGGATTTCAATAGGCAGAGAGGAGCAAGAAGGGGGTGAGAGTGGGAAAGGAGTAGCGAGGAGAAGACAATTCCCGGAGGAGGGCTCAGCTTGAGCAAAGGCTTAGAAGTCAGGGAGCACAGAGAGCATCCCTGAGGCTTGGGGTGGGGGGTAAGGAAGCAGTGGCAATAGTAGGAAAGGGTGCACTGAGCTGTCCATGAGAGCCTTTGCTGCCAGAATGATGAGGGGGTACTTGATTTCGATTTACTGGGTGTTTCAGTTAGCTCCTGCTTTGCAACGAACCTCCCTGAGAGTTAGTGGCTTACAACCACAAATGTGTATTATTCCTCTCAGTTCTGTAGGTCAGCCGGGCAGTTCCATCTGAACTGGCTTGGCTGGTCTCTGCAGTCAGCTGGCACCTGGCTGGGGCTGGCTGGTCTAGGACAGCTTCACTCCTGTGTCTGGCAGTAGGCAGGCTGTGGGTGGAGGGGCCTCTGCTCCACATGGTCTCTTATCTCCCAGGGGGCCAGCCCAGGTTAAAAAGCAAACACAGCGAAAGCACTTTCTAAGCCTCTGCTAGTGGCACAGATTTTCTATTATCCGATTAACCAAAACATGGCCAAGCCTGGAGTCAATACGGACACCAAGGGCACCAAGGGTGTGGATACAGGGAGGAGTAACCATATTGGGACCATAACTGCATCAGTCTCCCACAGTAGATAATGGAAGAGCTTTGAAAGCCTTTGAGCAAGGGACTGGTGTGATTATGGAAGCGTTATGGGAGGAAGGAGCAGAGCATGGGATGATTTGAAATAATAATGATAACAATAACAATGATGGTTTATACCTAAAATGTCACTTTTTCCACCAAGCACCCTATTTTATCTTTTCAGTCTTTACATACATACATACATACTTACATACACACACACACACACATACCTGTTAGTAGCCCCATTTTAAAGGTGAGTAAACCAAGCCATGGAGAAGTTAAAGAGCTTGTCAAAGGTCATGCAGCTACTAAGTGGTAGAATTAGGATTCAATTTCAGGTAGCTTAACTCCATATCCTGCATGTATAAACACTGAACTGTCGACTGAAAAAAATGCAGTACCTAAAAGTTGAGAGTTATGTTTTATTCGGTGGACATTCTTAGGACTTCAAACCCAGGAGGCAGCATCTCAAATAATGCTGAGAGACTGCTCTGAAGAAGAAACGGGGATGCCAGAACATATGGAAGTTTTTGCAACAAAACCAGGTAGTCAGAACATTAAAGATTACTGTTAATAAAAGAAAACCAGATATCTCAAGTTAAGGAATTTAGCACTTTCCTATGTATGGAAAGATGCAAGAGTGTGGGCTCACTGAAATCATTCCTTTGGTATGCACCTCAGCTATCTGGGGCCGGTAGCCTGTGTTTTCTCATCCTGAGTTTCCTCAGGTGCACCGTTGGGGGTGGCTGCAGCAGCTGACTACTAGATGGGCTTGGCAGTGGGCAGCCCCTTTGTCTCCATCCTGAGTTCTCTCAGGGCGGCTGTATTGTAATGGCTTGATGGCTGCAACATCCTTTGTTTACTGATATGGCAGGCAATATTTTCGTTCTCAAAACCATGGACGGGCCCATGAGAAAGCCCTTTTGGTGGTCTGTGTGAGGAAGACAGGGCCAAATTTAGGGTAGTTGTAAAGGGGACAAAAAAAGGACAGATTCAAGAGATGCTTCTGAGGTAGACTCTGCAGCACTTGGAAACTGATGCAGGGATGAAGGAGGAAAGTGTATGGGAGAGGTGTCAGGTGTGGGGGACTAGGCTGTGCCCTGCACAGGATTAAAGTACCAGGAGGGGGGCTTACCTGGCGGTCCAGTGGTTAAGACTTTGCACTTCCACTTCAGGCGGCACACGTTCGATCCCTGGTTGGGGAACTAAGATACTGCATGCCCCGTGGCGTGGCCAAAAAAAAAAGAAAAAGGTACCAGGAGGACTTTCTGGTCTAGGGTGAATAAAGAGGAGGAGGATTTAGGGGATGTTGAGAAGGATGTTAAGGGGATGTCCATTTGGAGCCGTCCAACAAAGTCTTGGAAGTGGAGGTCAGGAGATCCAGAGGGCTGGAGGTCAAGGCTGCAGTTTCATAGGTCAGAGGCCCTGGTTGAAAGCATGTGAGAGAAGGATCCTCAGAGAGCAGGGAGGGGAGGGCACAGTGAGAAGTGGCAAGGTCTGAGGAGGAAGACTAGAGGAACATCTGAAGGTGGACGCTGAGGGTGAGAGAAGAGAAGTCAGCCGGCTAGAGAGGGCAGAGTGGGCTCCCAAAAGGTGTGGGTCTGGAGAGCTTCCGTGGAGACTTGGGCAGCAGAGCCAGGTGCTGCAGGGAGGTGAGGAGGGGAAGAACTGAGGAAAACCACTGGCTTTGATAATTTGAAAGTTGTTGATGAACACTGCTAGGGGCAGGACCAGACAACTATAACAAAACAACAGGAATAACAACACATAGCACTTAGTATGCATCAGGCACCATTCTAAGCATTTTACACATATTTACTCATTTACTCCGTACAATAGCCCTTGTCATCCTCCCCCCTCCCCTACTCCCAGCCTCCTGAGTAATCCTCAGACTCTAACCACAGTGGAAACAAGATATGGCTGCTTTGATCCTTCCCCTGAGCAGAGCTCTTCGTGGGCACATCCTCTCTCTTCCAAGCCTTTCTGGGTACAGAAATCCCTTTGGATCCTCCTGTGAAGGCAGTGTTTTCCCCTATAAGGACCCCACAACCAGGATATCTCTGTGCTCATCACAATGGACTATCTCAGCCTGGGTGAACCTCTCATTTACTTCTACTGTCTTTGAACTCTGCCCCAGAAATACATGCATCCTATTAAATTTTCAGATCCTCAAAAAACACTAAAAGCTGTTTAAAGGCAATGACTGGGACTTATTCCTCCTCGAATCTCTCTTTGATGCCCAGCACAGTACTTGCATCTAGAACTAAATCAGTGTTTTCAAATTTATAGGTCAATACTCATCAGCAGGTTGAGAAGCCAATTTAGTAACTGTATTCGTTATCTATTGATGCATAACAAATTACCCAAAATTTAGTGGCTAAAACATTTATCGTATCGTGGTTTCTATGGGTCAAGAATCTGGGCGTGGCTTAGCTGGGTCCCTCGGCTCTGATTCTCTCACTGTCTCTCACTGTCTCTGGAGGCTTGACTGGGAAGAATCCTCTTTTTTAAAATTAATTAATTAATTAGTTAATTTTTGCTGTGTCGGGTCTTAGTTGCGGTACGCAGGATCTTTGTTGAGGCCTGCAGGATCTAGTTCCCCGACCAGGGATTGAACCCGGGTTCCCTGCATTGGGAGCACAGAGTCTTACCCACTAGACCACCAGGGAAGTCCCAGAATCCTCTTAATCCTGTTGGACTAAGACCTCAAATCCTCAGAAGTTGTTGGCAAGAACCTCCCTCCATTCTTTGCTACGTGGCCTTTCCATAGCACATCCCTCAACATAGCAGCTTGCTTTATCTAAGCAAGCCAGTAAGAGGGCAAGAGGGAGTGTCAGCAAGAGAGAGTGCTAGCAAGACGGAAGTTGCAGTCTTTCTTAACCTAATCCTGGAAGTGACATCTCATCATGTTTGCTGTTTTCTGTTCATTAGATGCAGGTCAGTTGGTCCAGCCCACACTCAAAGGGAGGGGGTTACATAGGTATGAATATCAGGAGGTTGGAAACATTGCGAGCCGTTTCAGAAACTGCCAACCACAGTGGGTAATATCAACATTTCTTATGAATAGAATAGAATAGAATACAACAGGGAGATTCACATGTGGTAAGGGTATTATTTAACAAAACTTTTGTTTCGGTTTTATACATGTGTATGAACGTACTGAGTCATGATACAAGTGTGGGATTTTTAAACTGTAAATCAATGTCAAAAATGCTTATGAGCCACTGTACTAGGTGATGGCTCAGTTCTTTCAGCATTTTTTTTAATTGAAGTATGGAAATAGAATTACAGATATAGAAAACAAACTTATGGTTACTACGGAGTGAGGGGGTGTGGGTAGGGATAAATTGGAAGATTGGGATTGACATATACACACTGCTATATATAAAATACTATGCCCCAATAAAATTTTTAAAAATAAGTAAATGAATAAATAAATTGAAATATAGTTGATTTACAATGTTGTGTTAGTTTCAGGTGTACAGTAAAGTGATTCAGTTATACATATATATATTCTTTTTCAGATTCTTTTCCATTATAGGTAATATATATATATGTGTTATAGATATTGAATATAGTTCCCTTTGCTATAAAGTAGGTCCTTGTTGTTTATTTTATATATAGTAGGGTGTATCTGTTAATCCTAAACTCCAAATTTATCCCTTCCCTCCTTCAGCAGTTTTTAAATTTCAGCTTTATAGAATTATATATGATATATAAAATTGTAAGATATTTAAAGCATACATCGTAGTGACTTGGTATAGATATACATTGTGAAATGTTTCCCCCATCTAGTTAATTAACACATCCATTACCTCACATATTTATCCTCTTCTTTTTTATGTGTGAGAACATTTAAGTTCAATTCTCTTAACAAGTTTTAATTTTGCAATACAGTAT
Organism: Eschrichtius robustus; assembly: GCF_028021215.1. NCBI lineage: Eukaryota > Metazoa > Chordata > Mammalia > Artiodactyla > Eschrichtiidae > Eschrichtius > Eschrichtius robustus. The sequence goes on from NC_090830.1 coordinate 75,529,860, forward strand.
TATCAACTAAAATCACCACCTTTTACATTAGATCCCCACCTTTCAACGTTTTGAGTCAATGTGCATAAATGTTCAGTGAACATTAGATGAAATGATGGATGGACAGTTGGGCAAGTGGGTGGATGGATGAGTGAATAAATGGATTGATGGGTGGATTGCTATATGGGTAGATGGATAGATAGATGGATGTTTACTGCTCTTCCAAGGTGATTTATCAGGTCAAACTAGCCCAGAATAAATTCTCACTGATCCAAATTCCTATACCATTTACTGCAAGTTTGTTTGTTTGTTTATTTATTTAATTTAATGTTCCTAAGGGGGCTATATTTTTTTAATTATTTAAAAATATTTTAATATTTATTTATTTATTTGGCTGTGCAAGGTCTTAGTTGCGGCACGGGCATATGGGATCTTCGTTGCAGCATGCAGGCTCTTTTTAGTTGTGGCATGTGGGTTCTTAGTTGTGGCGTGCAGGATCTAGTTCCCTGACCAGGGATTGAACCCAGGCTCCCTGCACTGGGAGCATGGAGTCTTAACCACTGGACCACCAGGGAAATCCCTACTGAAAGTATATATAGCACATATACTAACATTCAGAGATGTTTTATTCTGATATTTAACTAATTCTTCTAACAAATATTGTATTTCATGTACACTTTGCCCCAAGTACTGTACTAGGTGTTGTGGATACAGTATTTAGCAAAAGAAACATGGTCCCTGCTTTCCTGGAGTGTTTAATTTGGTATTAGACACAGACACTAAAAGAACATACAGGGACTTCCCTGGTGGTGCAGTGGTTAAGAATTCTCCTGCCAATGCAGGGGACACAGGTTTGAGCCCTTGTCTGGGAAGATCCCACATGCCACGGAGCAACTAAGCCCGTGCGCCACAATTACTGAGCCTGCGCTCTAGAGCCCACGAGCCACAACTACTGAGCCTGGGAGCCACAACTACTGAAGCCCACACGCCTAGAGCCCGTGCTCCGCAACAAAGAGAAGCCACCACAACGAGAAGCCCGCGCACCGCAACGAAGAGTAGCCCCCGCTCTCGCAACCAGAGAAAGCCCGTGAGCAGCAACAAAAACCCAATGCGGCCAAAAATAAATAAATAAATAAATAAATAAATAAATAAATAAATAAATTTATATATTAAAAAAAAAAGAACATACAAATATATTTTGATCAGGATAGTTTGTGAAAAGGGCCTTGAAGGAAAGTACAGGGAAAGAGAGTAGCAGGAGGGCTTGATTTAGACTGGGTGTTAGGAGGGGCCTCTTTGGGGAAACTACATTTAGGCTGGGGCTTGAAAAAGATTGTGGGTGAGCAGAGCCGGGACAAGAAGGGGAGAAGTGTGTCCCGGGCAGAGGACACAGAACATGCCAAGCCACTGAAGGTGCAAAGAGCTGGTGATTTCAGGAACCAAGAGAAGGTCTGTGAGGCTGGCATGCAGTGGGAGAGTGGGTGAAGGATGAGGGTGGTAGAGTGAGCAGGGGCAGACCAGGCGGGGCTTGGTAACCTGATATGGTCTAAATGCACCTGGAAGTCATAAAGGGTTTTGAACAGGGGAGTGACAAGACCTGATTTGTATTTTAAGATCCCTCTGCCTGCAACGTGGAGAAGGGGGCCAAGAGTGCGCATGGGAAGAATAATCAGGAGGCTCACTCAGTCTTCCGGGGAGAGATGATGGTGACGGGAGAGAGGAGGATGTAAGATAGTTAGAAGATAGAACCCCCAGCACTTGGAGATGGATTGAATTTGGAGACTGAAAGAGAGGTATCAAGGATGACACCCTGGCTTCTGGCGTGAGCCTTTACTGGATGGTGCCATGGCCTGAAGAGGAACCGGATGGGGGGAGGGGGACGATCAGGAGTTCAGCGTGTCCAATGCTGAATGTGTTTGAGACATGGGACACACATCCACCGGGGTGTCAGTAACAATGTCAACACCTGCCTCTGTTGGGTCACCTCATGCCAGACTGGGAGCCACGCTTCACATGCATCTTCTTACTGGCTCCAGAAAAGACCACTGTGCAGTAACTTCCAGTGTTATCTCCATTTTAAGGATGTGAAAATTGAGCACAGAGATGAAATGACTTGCCCAGAGTCACATGGCTTGTACCTGGCAGAGTCAGGGATTCAAACCCTGTCCACCAGACTCCATCCACAAGGGTGTCAATTCCCCGAGCTACCCCTGGGAATGAGTTGGGGGAGGAGGTAGAAGTTAGGGAGGGGCCTTTAAGGCCTGCACCCCTACTTTATTCTCATATCCCCTCCCACAGTGCCCTCAGAGAAGACAGCACCACTGGCAGTCTTGTCCCAACCTGTCTGTAGATTCAGATATGTCTGGGCCTGTCTGTCTGAGAGCTTTGTGGGCTGAGACTCTGTGGGGCTATTGGCATAAGGGATAAGAGAGCCTCATGGGAAAGTGCTGCCCAGAAGGGAAGAGTACAGCAACATGCTTAGCCCAAGCACGATGGGTCACTCAGAAAAGAGGGACAGTTTAAAAACATTTTAAATAATGTTTTTTTTTCCCCTAACTACAAAAATATTACTTGCCGAGTGCAGAAAATTTGCAACACACACACACACATACACAAAGCACAATGGAAAAAAATCACCCATAACCCTATCTCTCAAAGAGAGATAACCTCTGTTATCATTTGGATGCATGTCCTTCCAGTCTTATATTTACGTATATGATCATTTTGTACACATGGTTTACAGCCCTGCTCGTTTATTTCCATAGGAAGAATTCCTAGCCGTGAATTCCTAGCAATTAGGACAAAGAACAAGCATATATTTAAGTTTTTTAATGAAAATGCTATGACTCCTGGCAGAGCTGAAACTAGGCAAAGGTACCAAAGGTTCCCAAGATACAAAATTTAAGGAGGGCTCATGTGCCCACAGCTGCAGAAGGCCAAACTCTGACAGCAGGTATTTGCAGCAAAGTATGGGTTTATTTGCAGGATGCCCAGCAAGGGAGTGGGAGACAAGTCTCAGATCCACTCCAGCTCGGTCTTTGAGTGAGGGATGTTTTAAGGGGGAAGAACAAAGAGGCTGGATTAATCATCGTCTTGTGACATTTCTTAATCGTGGTTTCGGGAGTCAGGATGTCTCTGGTTTACAGTTCTTGGCCAGGTGGTCCATGGCTCAGGGGTCTGTGAGCTCATCTTGCCTTGGAGAAACAGCCTGAGTTTATACGTCAGTGATTTCTACAACAGCAATTTTAGTACATTAATGATGTTATCGGCAGCAGCAATCTTAGTCATCTGACTCTGGTTAATGGGTGTTCAGTTAGCACAGGACTGAGGTTAGAGGGGACAAGAAAGGGATTGAGTTCAGAGGAGACAAGCAAGGGAATCAAGTTTTGGATAGAGAGATTAATCATAAACTCAGGAAGGGGACTCTGTTTTAGGGAGACTCAGTTTCACACTCTCTGCTGCCAATCCTACACAGGCACAGCCTGAAAGTGCCTCTTTAGGTCTTGCACCACCCAAGGCCCACCCCTATCTCTGGGGTGAGCAACTGAAAACCAGAGACAGGATTGACTTGGAAATGAAGCATATGTAGCCTACATCAGAGTGGAGAGTATTTCCCCTAACAGTGTTGAAGGACAAGTATATCTGAAAATACACATGGGACACCCCTACTTTATTCTCAGGGAGTATATCAGTTAGGGTACATCCAGGCTGCTGTAAAAAAGACCTCAAATACTTCAGCTTAAATAAAATAGTTTGTTTCTCTCCTATGAAACAGGTGATCTAGGGAAGCTCTGCTCCAAAAGGTCATCTAGAAATCAAGATGGCCAGTTACTCTGTCATCTTCAAAACATTCCTTCCCTCTCTGGGTCCAAGGCTACTATTGCAGTTACACTATTTCTGAACTAGCAGGAAGAGGAAAAGAAAGTGTCTAGAGCAAACCACTTTGCCTTTAAGGACATGACCCAGATGTTACACGTAGCACTCTCTTTTGCATCCCGTGGCCAGGACTTGGTCCTGGTCACACCTAACTACAAGGGAGGCTGGAAAACGTAGTCCATGTCTGAGTGTTCATGTGCCCAGCTAAAGCTTGTGAATTTTATTGCTAAAAAGAAGGGGAAAATGGACACTGGGGAACAATTAGTGATCTCTGCCCAAGGGAGGGATTTGGAGTAGGGGTTCCTACATTTTAACAGGTGGAGACTAAGCCGAAGAAATAAATCTTGTTTTTCATGTTCAAACTACTGGGGTCCAGGAAAATATGATTTATAAATAAAGATTTTGTGTCCAGAGTCTAATTATGAAGGGTTGAGACTGACTGTGGAAGTATCCTCTACATGGCACAAGGCTGCAGACCCTACCTGCTTAGGAAGTGTTTATTGATCAAACATTCATTTATCAGCAGGCCAGGAAATCATTAATTCATCCATTCTCTTCATACTTTCTTGTAGATCAGCTTGTCTTGCCTCTGACTCTCCAGGATGTTGTCTGATGCTATCGGTTGCTATTCCAACATCCACCCCCTTCTTTTTTCTCATCAACAGAATCCACTTTTGTTTGGGGCAGCAATATGCCAACTACATACTCGCTTTCTGTGCCTCTCTTGAAACTAGGGGAAACCTTGTGTCATGGTCTGGTCAACTGTATCAGTTTCCTAGAGCTGCCATAACAGGGTACCATGGATTGGGTGGCTTAAACAATGGAAATTTTTTGTCTCACAGTTCTGGAGACTACAAGTCTGAAATCAAGTTGTCTGATTTCCAGAAGGAAATCTGGTTCCTTCTGAGGGCCGGGAGGGAAGGATCTACTCCAGTCTCTCTCCTTGGCCTGTAGATGGCCATCTTCTCCCAATGTACCTTTACATCGCCTTCCCTTTGTGCCTTCCCTCTGTGTCCAAGTTTCCCCTTTTTACAAGGACACCCTATTGGATTAGAACCCACACTAATGACCTCATTTTAACTTGCTTGCCTCTTTAAAGATACAATCTTCAGGGAATTCCCTGGCAGTCCAGTGGTTAGGACTCTGCGCTTTCACTGCTGAGGGCTCGGGTTCGATCCCTGGTCGGTGAACGAAGATCCCACATACCAGTGCAGTGCAGCCAAAAAAAAAAAAAAGATACAATCTTCAAATGAGGTCACATTCTGAGGTACTGGGAGTTAGGACTCCAACATATCTTTTCTTGGGAGGACACAATTCCACTCATAACACTAATGAAATAAAAACAGAAGTCAGCTGGGGGTATTTGGGCAAGTGTTTACTTTCCTGATACAATGAGACAACTTTCTTCCTGCCTTGAATGTAAATGTAATAGCTGCAGCCTTGGGTGCCATCTTCTGACCATGACAGAGGGACCCTGAATCAACTCCAGCAACCTCAGAGCTCTGGGCATCTTATTATGTGGCTTTTATTCAGGCTTTTGAGGAGAGTTTTTTATTACCTGCAGCTGAATGCATTCTTAACTGGTCCACCATCTCCCTGGACTGTCTTTAGCTCATCTGCACTTGTTAGGGGACCTTCAGAATCTTATATAAGAACATCCTACTCATCTATCTTCTGATGTCTTATTCTAAAGTTCATGTAACTTCCAGAGCAACGGCAAGACACAGGCACACATAGTCTTTACTGAAATGCCTGAGAAGGCTCTTTGAAGAGACACGCTATTGGAATGCAATGGGCCTCATAGGTAAAGGCTGAGCCGGAGGAGTATTAGAAACAGGATGGTGATTGGGGTGAATGAGAAAGGGAAGTGAGAAAAGAGGCAAAAAGCAGATGGGTTTAGTAATGCTTCCTACTGAGGAGACTAGGGAAGGTGGATTTACTAGGATTGGTCAGAGGGGAGAACCTAGAGGAAGTCCCAAGGGAATTTCCTCCATTGCCTAAATACAATAATGTAAAATCACAGGCTGCATGAAAACTTGAGAATATCTGGTTTAGGTATAGCAAACTCAGATGCTTCTGGGGTCCAGGCAGTAGCATGAGTGAGTGAAGTAGGCAGGTGAAGACTGGAAGGTGGTCCACCAGATGGGGCAGCCATAAATCAGCGTCCAGTCTTGATGCTCTGCTCTGGGCCAAGAATTATTAAATCTGATTTTTCAAGAAAAGCTAGAGATCCACTTTTTATGTTGAAATCTCTAGGTTTTTAATGTGGAAAACTCATTAGGTGGTTTTGAACCATATGTGAGCCAAATAAAATACATCTGTGAGCTAGATGTGGTCAACCAGAGTGCCACCTCTGGTCCAGCCCTACCTCATACCGAAAGCAGTAGACCCCACTACAGTATCCTGCACAAGGGCTTCCCAAACCTCACCTTGAATGCCTCCAGTGACACAAGAGTTCATTAAAAATCCACCAAATCCTACAATTCCAGACATCAACCCACATCTCTATTGCAGCGTAAAAAAAAGCATTAAGACCGCGTCCTCCATGCATCCAATACCCTTTTCTCTTTGCTTGGTTAAAAAAAAAAAAGTGCCATACAGAGACAACAGATACATCAGAATCTTTCAGGCTCTCCATATGGGACTAAGGCAGAAAAGATAGAAACAGGTGGATGCATGTAAATATTTAAGTCAGAAAATATAGGTCACTGTGACTGATTAGATATGAGGGGTGAGCAAAAGATAAATTGAGGTTGATCTTTAGTCTCTGGCTGGAGTGAGCCGAGGTTGATGGTGCCATGTCCCAAGCAAGGGCATGCAGGAGGTGGGAGAGGATTTGGAGCAGAGGGGGAGCAGCAAGCTCGATTTAGAGCAGCGGTCCCCAACCTTTTTGGTACCAGGGACTGGTTTCGTGGAAGACAAATTTTTCCATGGAAGGGGTGAGGGGGACGGTTCAGGCAGTAATGCAAGTGATGGGGAGCGATGGGGAGCGGCAGATGAAGCTTCGCTCGCTCGCCCACTGCTCACCTCCTGCTGTGCGGCCCGGTTCCTAACAGGCTTCGGACCGGGGGTTGGGGACCCCTGATTTAGAGGATGTACAGTTAGATGTGCTTGAAGGACATCCATGTGGCTGTTAAAATCTGAGACGGGAGCTCAGCAAGGGATTCTGGGCTGAAGCTACAGATTTGGGAGCCGTCGGCAGAAGCTGAAGCAGCAGGAGTGGGCGAGCTCACCTTAGGGAGATGTGGAGTGAAAAGGCAAGAGGACCAAGGGCAAAACCCGGGGGACATCAACATTTACATGAAGGGCAGTAGGTGGCAGATAGTAGTTGAAGACCAAAATGGTGATGCCAGGAAGGGGTGACGAGAAATCCCTGAAATGCAAGGGAGGAGAAAGAGTTAAGAAAAAGAGAACAGTCAGATGAGGACCAAAAGTATCCACTGGATGTGGCATGGAAGCAGCTTCTGTGCAATGGCAGGATGGAGGCTCAACTGAAGTGACCGAAGAGTGGACGCCTGGAAATGGAAGCGCGATCGGCAAGTGCCGACAACTCCTTCTAAAAGCTTGGATGGAAGGAAAGGAGGAAAACATGGCCTCAATAAACTAGGAAGGGCCTTAAGGCCTAGGGAGGGTAAACTTGGGCATATATAAACTCTGACGCCAAAAAATCAGGGGAGGCACAGAAAGTCCAGTTGGAGAGACAGGAAAACACTGACGTGAACTCTGGAGCCCTTCAACCTTATTTTTATAGCATAAGACAGAGCCTTCTAGATAACCCCATGTCTTAATCGGCTCAGGCAGCCATAACAAAACACCATATGCTGGTGGCTTAAACAACATGAATTTATTTTCTCACAGTTCTAGAGGCTGGGAAGTTCAAGGTAAAGGGACCAGTCCATTTGGTTTCTGGTGAGGTCTCTCTCCCTGACTGGCAGATGGCTACCTTCTCCCTGTATCCTCACATGGTGGAGACAGAGCTCTGGCATCTCTTCCTCTTTTTATCAAGGCACCAGCCCTACAGGATTAGGACACAACTCTTGTGAGCTCTTTTAACCTTAATTGCCTCCTTATAGGCCCATCTCCACATGTGATCACATGCGGGTTAAGCCTTCAATAAATGAATTTGGAGGGAATATAATTCAGTGCCCAGCACGCCATGTACTCACCTTTCTGTCTATTTCTGGAGCGAGCTATTTGACGTTTCGTGGGCCTCACTGAAACTGCCAAGCTGGAGCTCCCTCCACCTAACCACACCCTCCCCTTCTCCCCCTGTGTCTTCCCTTCTCTGACTCATAGGAAGGACATTGTTAAGAGAATTGCCTGATGGTCAAAATACAAGATGTTCTTCTGGAAGGAGGAAGGAGTCTGGAGCTTCCAAGAGAAACACCCTCATGCCAAGCCATGGAGTGGCTCATGTGACTGTTGTATGGACACATATCATTCCCACCAAGGATGCCCCCAAATACACCTGTAGCTTCAGTTGTCCAGCTAGGTCACAATAAAAGTGAGTTTTTAGGACTACAATATCCACTTTCCACCCAAGTCATTTTAGCCTCTAACCATTGAACAATCCAGTCCCTGTCTATCCCTTCACTCCTTTTGACCCTGAATGTCCTATAAGTCATTTATTTATTCAACACATATTTACTGAACACCTACATGTGCCAGGCACTGTGCTAGTCCCTGGGGAAATGAAGAGACCATGACAAGCTGCTTTCATGGCACTTACAATCTGGGGGGGAGGGGGGGCAGTTATTAATTAAATAATCACACAGTTATAAATGTATAAGTCATGTGGAGGTGAGGCACACAATGGCACGAGAGCCTCTAACAAGGAGATCAGGCCTTGGCATCTTGCCTGATGAGAAAACTCATCTCAGTGGGACGGGAATGGTAAGGGATGAGTAGGAGTAAGCTAGGTGAATGTTAGAGAATAGGTTGGTTTTCTATGCTGCATATAGAAAATAGTAACACATTTACGCAGCTTTTTCTTTTTTAAACAACAAACTTAGCAACTTAAAAGAATACCTTTGTGGGAATTCCCTGGAGGCCCAATGGTTAGGACTCAGCACTCTCACTGCCAAGGGCCCAGGTTCAATCCCTGGTTGGGGAATTAAGATCCTGCAAGCTGCATGGTACAGCCAAAAAAAAAAAAGAATACCTTTGCTATCTCACAGTTTCTTTGGGTCAGGAGTCCTAGCATGGCTTAGCTGGGTCCTCTGCAAGGCTGCAATCAAGGTATGAGGCAGGGCTGTGTTCTCACATGGAGGCCTGACTAGGGAAGGTTCAGAGGCTCTAGCAAGATGGAGTCTCACACAACATAATCACAAAAGTGACATTCTGTCACTTTTGCCATATTCCATTGGTTACAAGCAAGTCACAAGTCCCACCTTCACTCAAGGGTGTGAACACCAGGAGTTAGGGGTCATGGGGGGGTCACCTTAAAGTCTGTACATCACAGAGAACAACCAAAGGGAACAGCATGTGCAAAGGCCCTGTTATGGGAGGGAGCATGGTCCATTTGAGGAACAGGAGCACAGAAAGGGAGAGGGAGATGAAGCCAGACCATGGAGGGCCTTATTCAGGATCCCAAGAGGTGTGGGAAGTCATGGAAGAAGGTGGTGGTACAATACAGTATACACTGACAGCCATTGCTACCCCAGGGCTTCTGAGCCTAACTCAGTGTGGAAAGATGAATGACCCCATCTAAATCCAGCCAGAAGACCTGGATGCAAGGAGCTGAATGCATCCCATGGACGCTCCATGAGGTTTGCCCTTGTTCACCCCTGAACCCAGAGCCATGGCCATACCAGGAGCTCAGTAGATATTTCTGAATGTATTAGTTAATGGAGACATGGAAGCCAGGTAGCTTGTCCAGAGCCTTCGTGGAGAATCGGATCCCCTAATCAAGTCTTCCACCCTGAACTCGACAGCACCACCCAATCACCACTAAAGGATTCCCACTGAAAACCCTGGGCTTCACCTAAGAGAGGACAGAAGCTCCCGGGGCAAAAGTGCCGCTTGGCTCAACGTGGCGAGCACCCAATCTGGGCTGCCAGGCTCTGTACGCTGTGTGCCTTGCCTTTGGGCTGTGGCTGGCACAGGGCGTGGCACACCATTCATTGTGGATGACAGTTTTAAAAGTGCTCTCATTAAAAAGAAAAAAAAAAATTGCTCTCTCTGGTTGGAGCTCAAGCTATCTAAACCAGCACATGCCACTGGATATGGTATGGCATTAAGTGAACAGCCCACTTTCACCCTGCAGGCCAGGGGTGACAGAGGAAGCGTTATAACCATGAAGAATCTTCTACTAAATACTGAGATGGAGAGAGAAAGACAGGAACTGCAGGTGCTGACTTGTAGTAAACAGGCAGACAATAAACGGGCTTCAACAGAGGACTTTATGTTACCTAAGTAACTTTGAACAAACTGTACCTCATTTTCTGAAGTCGGCAACTACAGACTTTTTTTTTTTTGCCACACCGCACCATGCGAGGCTTGCAGGATCTTAGTTCCCCAACCCGGGATTGAACCCCTACCCCCTGCAGTGAAGCATGGAGTCCTAACCACTGGACCCCAGGGAAGTTCCTACAACTACAGACTTTTGTTGGTGCCACCTGACAAGGCCTCTGAAGGAGGAAATACCAAGACTGAAGCATGGCCTCTGCTTCAGTCAGACATGCAGCCCCTGGCATCTTCTAGGACCCAGATTGGTGCCTAATCATCATTCCCATCTGCCAAACCTTGGCTGGGCCTGACACAATCCTCAGAAGAGCACTCTGTGAATGAGGGACTCCTTTTTTTCACGTGAGAGAACACGTTCAGGCTCATGGTCACACAGCAAGCAGGTGGGAGAGCCAGCTTTTGAACCAAAGCACGTGTGAGGACATAGCCCGTGCGCAGTGGACGGTTCCCAACCGCAGTGAGAGGGTAGAGAATTTCCAGAGGCACGTCAGGGGACCTCGGGCAAGTTAGCCTCTCTGAGGCTGCATCCTTATCTGTAAAACAGGCATAACAATACCCACCTTGTATGGAAGTTGGGAGTATTTGAGATAAGATCTCTAGAAGGCCTAGAACAGCCCTTGATTCAGCCTCGCTGTCTATAAAAGTTATCTATGATTATTATCACCTTCTGAACACATTCTGCCTTTTATGTGTCAGGAGCTCAAGAAACGGCTGCTGCTCATCCCTGCATGAGTTCAGCAGATGTGACGATAAAGAATGGGTCCCCAAGGGGCACCTTGCCCTCTTTACAATGCAGGAAGCCAGTGGGCACAGGAGGAAACATATAGGATGGCCACCCAGAAGCTCAAGAAGTCATAACCTCTTTGAGTCTCAGTTTCTTTATCTGTGAAGTGTAAGAATAATAATATTGATAATAATAATGAAAATAATAAGCAGGCTGCCTCCATCACAGGGCTGTGGCTCAGCTTAAGTGAGATAATGGTCTGAAAGTGCTTGTTAAAGTGGAAAAGTGTTATCTAAAGATAAGGGGCTATTATCCCTATGATGATACAGATGGAGAGTGGGTAGCCTCATTACAGAGGGCAGAAAGAGCCTTCCTCTGCCCCTGGGAAAGACAGAACCAGAGAGAACAGAGGTAGCAGTTCCGTACAGGGGAGTCAGAAGGAATGAGTTTGGGGAGGCCCTGCTGGCTAAACACTGGAATAATAAGTTACAGAAGGAGTATCCCTGGGTCGGGGACACCCAGGCCACTTCCATTTTTTGAAACTCAAGTTATACCAATAAACATTAAACGTTCCAAGAAAGGGCTGCCCAAATGTGGTATATATTGCATGTTCAATCCTGGCAGCACATCGGGTATGGATCCAGGGGTCACAATTGCATCAGCAGCTTTCAAATCACCAACTATCTAGATAACCTCATTCAGAGATAAGATTCTGCTCCCAATTCCAACATGTGCATTTTTTCCTCACTACCAAGCAATTCTCCAAGACCAGCTGGGTGCCCTATAATTCTGACACTAACTACCTGGAGATAGTGTCAGATGCCACAGGCTAAGGGCTCAGTCCTACAGGACTGCTCCCCCCCAACTTCAGATGCCAATCTCAAGTTCAGGTTGTCACCTGTGCTTCTGACCGACTGGCTATAGACAGGTGATTCCAATTACCGCCCCCCTCAGGTTTGATTAATTTGCTAGAGCAGCTCACTCTAGAACTCAGAGAAACATTCTACTTACTAGACTACTTACTGGTTTACTATTAAAGGGTATAACTCAGAACAGCCAGATAGAAAAGATGCATAGGGCAAGGTATGGGGAAAGGGTGTGGAGCTTCCTGCTTTTTCTGGGCGTACCACTCTCCTCAGATCTCCACATGTTCATCAACCTGGATGTTCTTTGAACCTCCCCCCTTCCCCCTTCCCCAATCTTTTTGGGTTTTTATGGAAGCTTCATTACATAGGCATGATTGATTAGATCATTGGCCATTGGTGACTGAACTCAATCTCCTGTCCCTTTTTCCTCCCCAGAGGTCAGAGGGGTGGAACTGAAAGTTCCAGCTCTCCAATTATTTGGTTGGTTCCACTGGTGACCAGCCCTCCTTCTTAGGTGACCTAAGGGCATTTCAAAAGTCACCTCAACATCACAAAAGACACCTTGATCACTCTCTTCACTTAGGAAATGCCAAGGGTCTTAGGAACTCTATGCTAGGAACAGGGACTGAGAACAAATACGTATTTCCTAATATAAATCACAATATTACAAGAGCTAATACACAGCCTGTACATTTGAGGCCAGACAAGACCCTCCTAGTTCCCCATGGTAGCTTCTGGGAGAGAGAGAAGAGATATCTTTTTCCTTTAAATTCTCATCTGATCAACAGACTGTGGTATATCCATAAATGAAATACCACTCAGCCATAAGAAGGAATGGATTACTGATATAGCAACACATTGTGCTGTATATAAAACAATATACACAGTGTGCTTCCATTTATATAAAGTTTTAGAACAGGCGAAGCTAAGCTGTAGTGATAGGCAGCAGATCAGTGATTATCTAAGGCTGGGGCTTGGGGTGTGAGGTGACGACTACAAAGAGGGACAAGGGAACTTTGGGGTGTGAGGAAATGTTCTAGATCTTGATTGTGGTGGTATTTACAAAGATGTAAACATTTGTCAAAATTCATCGACATGCACACTTGAAAAAGGTGCACATAAATTACACCATAACCCAGTTGATAAACACAAATTCTCACCTGAATAGGGCCACCCACTGCAGAACTGCCCGCAACTGTGTCTAATGTTTGTATCTCAGCTTCCACAAAGACTCCTTAAAGTCAGTTCAACACCACGGACCACAGGCTGGTTCTGAGCCAGGCCCCAGACGATGCAAGGTGAGGAGGGGCCCAGTTCTCACCTTTGAAGAGTTCACGGTCTTGCAGGGAACCAGATGCATAAGCAGGCAACATTCATGCACAAGGTTGGTACAAGTGACCTCAGTGTGCACAGGGCACTATGGGAGCTCTGGGGGAGGGAACCAGCTCTGGCCGGGAGGAGGAAAGTCAAGGCAGGTCAACCCACACAGAGTATTAAAGAGGAGTCTGGGTTAGGCAGGGAAGGGGAGGTGGGGAGGAGAGTATCACTGCAGGCAGAATGTTCGCTCCACTGAGCTGGGGGGCCTCTGTCTTGTTTACTGCTATATCTCCTCCCCTAGAAAGTGCCTGACACTCAATAGGTGCTTATTAAGGATTTGTTGAATTAATGGACAATATAAGCAAAGACAGGGGAATTCTCTGGCGGTCCAATGGTTAGGACTCGGCGCTTTCACTGCGGGGGCCCAGGTTCAGTCCGTGGCCGGGGAACTAAGATCCCACAAGCCACACAGCACGGCCAAAAGAAAAAAAAACAAAAAACAAAGACAGGGTCTGCAAACTATGGCCCACAGGCCAAATCCAAATCCAGCTGGCCACTTGTTTTTGTAAATAAAGTCTTAACTGGATCCATGCTCATTTGTTTACATGTTGTCTCAGGCTGTTTTCTCACTACAACAATAAAAGTTGAAAACTTGTGACAGAGACCATATGGCCTGTAACGCCTAAAATATTTACTCTCCAATCTTTTATTGAAAAGGTTTGCTAACCCCTGAGCAAAGGCAAGGAGGCGAAGCTTTTAGAGTTAATCCCAAAGGCTAAGAGGAAGGAAATTAGGTAAGGTGAGAAAAACAATGCGAATGGATCCTTCATTGTCCAGTTACAGAATGTGTGTACACATTGACTTACCTTTTCTGGTGGATACATAGATTAATGCCCTTGACACCTGATCTAACTTCCTTTTGGTCTGCCTTCTTACACTGCAGAGGCTGGAAGGCTGAAAAACAGTATTTCTTATGTTCCCTTGCAGCAAAACCCCACAGATGCATTTCAGGGGTTGGGGTTACACCAGTCAGATGCCTTCAGGGACTTCCCTGGCAGTCCAGTGGTTAAGACGCCATGCTCCCAATGCAGTGGGCATGGGTTTGATCCCTGGTTGGGGAACTAAGATCCCGCATGCCGCATGGCACGGCAAAAAAAAAAAAAAAAAAAATCAGACACCTTCACACAAGACTTGAGTGCTTACCTGAGTGTAGAAGGGAGAGAGGCAGTGTTGCTCTGGGCCTCCACTTAGCGGATATTGGTCTAGCAGACTGTGTGGCTTTGAAGCTGAAAGTGCGGCAGCAGCAACCTGATCTCTGAATGTGGCTAAGATGGGACTGGCAGTTGTTTATTATTTCACAGGTCCCTGACTCTCATCCAGGTTGCAGCTCTCTTGGAGGATCAGTTCTGCAGGGTTCTGACAATCATTCCTGGAGGCCTAGCCTGGAGCCCATTCTTCTAGTTTATCCAGTGTGTTTCAAGCACCTACTTCTCTGCATCAACCTTTTCTGTTACTGCAACTGACTCCTGATGGATATACCATTTAAACATTTGTGCTGTGCTCTTTAAATGAAACCAGATAGATTAATAAACATATGTGTTTAGCTCTTCTTTCCCATTAGAACCCCCGCGAAAGTAAGAGCAGAGGGATTTTTTTTTTAAAGTATAAACCCATAAGGACTAAGAAGTCAGGAAAGGATATAGCAGTGGAAGAATAATGGCAACAACATTTTGGAAGCTGGAAAGCAGAGAGGGAAGTGGTAAGTGATTTAGCAGAGTGGGAAAAGTGAAGGTGGAACAGCTAACAAGAAAAAGGCCAGTTCGCCATATGACCCAGCAATTCCATTCCTGGGTATGTATCCAAAAAACCCAAAAACGCTAATTTGAAAAGATACATGCACCCCGATATTTATACCAGCACTAATTTACAATTGCCAGGATATGGAATCAACCTATGTCTCCATCAACAGATGAATGGATAAAGAAAATGTGATATATGTATAATCACCAGATGTGTATACACACACACACACCACACAATGGAATACTACTCAGCCATAAAAAAGAATGAAATTTTGCCATTTGCGGCAACACAGATGGACTTGGAGATGAAATAAGTCAGATGGAGAAAGACAAATACAATATGATATCACTTACATGTGGAATCTAAAAAACACGGCAAATAGTGAATATAACAAAAAACAAACAGGGACTTCCCTGGTGGTGCAGTGGTTAAGAATCCGCCTGCCAATGCAGGGGACACAGGTTCGAGCCCTGGTCCGGAAAATCCCACATGCTGTGGAGCAACTAAGTCCGTGCGCCACAACTGCTGATGCCCGTGCTCTAGAGTCCGTGCTCTGCAACAAGAGAAGCCACCGCAATGAGAAGCCCACGCACTGCAATGAAGAGTAGCCCCTACTCGCCACAACTAGAGAAAGCCCGCATGCAGCAATGAAGACCCCACGCAGCCAAAAATAAATAAAATTAATTAATTAATTAAAAAAAAAAAAAAGAAAGAAAGAAACAGGCTCACATACATAGAGAACAAACTAGTGGTTACCAGTGGGGAGAAAGAAGCGGGGAGGGACAAGATAGGGATAGGGGTTAAGAGGTACAAACTACTATGTAGAAAATATATAAGCTACAAGGAAAGAGATATATTGTACGGCACAGGGAAGATAGCTAATATTTTATAATAACTATAAATGGAAAATAACCTTTAAAATTGTGAATCACCGTGCTGTACATCTGTAACACATATTATGCATCAACTATACTTCAATTAAAAAAAAAAAGAAAAGAAAAAGTCCAGTTCATAGCACAGCACTCCAGGAGGGCTGATGAATCAGAGGCTCCAGGTACCTCTGTAGTCAGAGGTGCAAAGTGGGGCTGAAGAGATAAAAAAAACTCGTTCAAAATCTTTAAAAGGAGCAGCTGGAATCCTCCCAAATCTGCTCCACCATCCTGCCCAACTAAGATGATGGGAGCGTCACCTTCCTCCCCAGCGCCTGCAGGTGATGGGAGTGTCACCTTCTAACGAGGCTGAACAATAGATACAGCAGGTATCTGGGGACGCCTGGGTCCCTGGAGACACCCCCCAGGTGTGACCTGGGGAAGGTATACTGAAAGCAATGGAGTCAATGAAAGTCTGCATTCTGAATGGCGACTCCCACTCCCTGCCCTGCCCCAGCCTGGGTCTCAGAACCCGGCACCCAGACTTCTACTCCCCAGGCAGGAAAATAGAGGACCCTTCTTGGGGAATATTGACCAGCAAAAGACAAAACTTCTATAGACACTGACATTTGGGGGTCCCCCAGTGAAATGGCTGGTCTGGATCTGATTATCTCACAGAGAACCTCATCCTGAGACAAGCCCTCCCACCCACTCCCCTCACTCAGAGCCTCCTCTAAGTATTTTAGCCCCTCACTAGAGGCTGACTATGGAAGGACAGCCAAAAATCATCAGGCATGTGAGGAACGCTTCTAATCTGAAAAACAGGGCCTTAAAAGCAGGTAGAGAAGGTAAACCCAAAGGAAATAGAGACAATGCAGGTTGCAAAAGAGAACTTCAAAGAGTCTAATATCTCAGGGAGATAAAAGATACTGCATTGTGGTAGACTTATATTGGTGTTTCCCAATTAACTATAACTCCTGGTATGTAGGCTCTCATCCTCTGCCACGTTGATTCTGGGGTTGGCCATGTGACTTGCTTTGGCCAGTGGGACATTAATGAGTGTGGTGCAAGCCAGGGTTTAGGAGTGCTTGCACACTGGGATTCTCCTGCTAAAACTCTTACAACCTTTTTGACTTTGGGCAAGTGTGGTGGTTTTAAAACATGTCCACAAATTATCTGATATGCTGTCCTTCAAAAGGAGCCTAATTCCCCTCCCAAAAAATGTTGGCAGTACTTAGTGACTCAATTCAAATGATTAGAATGTGGCAGAAGCTACATTCCAAGGCTAGGTCATAAGATTCACTGTAGCTTACCCCTTGTTCCCTCTCTTGGTTCAATCACTCTGGGAGAAGCCAGCTGCCATGTCATGAGGAGACGCAAGCAACCTTATGGAGAGGTCCATGTGCTGAGGAACTGAGACCACCTGCCCCCAGCCATGTGAAAGAGCTAGGAAGCAAATCCTCTGGTCCCAGTCAAACCAGCCTTCAGGTAATTACAGACCAGGAAACCATCTTCACTCCAACCTCATGAGAGGGTGGCTTTCCTGACCCTCAAAACCTAAGAGTTAACAAACATTTGTTGTTTTAAGCCACAAGTTTTGGGGCAGTAATTTGTTATGCAGCAATACATAACTAATACATCAAGTTATTCAACTTTTTTGAGCCTCAGTAAAATGGATATAATAATGGAGACTACTGCACAGGGTTGCTGTCAGAAAAATACAAAGCAGTGGTGTACATAAAGTGCTTAGAAGAGTGGGGTATTGTAGTCACTCTTGGACGTTGGTTGCTGTGGTTGTTATCGCTCAGTTGAATCTAAAAGGTGCTTCGCTAATCTACAATGCCCCCACTTCCTTGAGTTCTTCATCTGGGAGTACATTTCCCCAGAGAATGTCAGTTTAAGAAGGAAGTTTTTGCCAAGACAATTCAAAGGGGAAAGAATAACCTTTCCAACAAATGGTGCCAGGTCAACTGGATAACCACATGCAAAAGAATGAACTTGGACCCCTACCTCATACCATATACAAAAATTTACTCAAAATGGAGCAAAGACCTAAATAAGAGCCAAAATTATAGAACTCTTAGAAAGAAACATAGGCACAAATTTTTGTGACACTCGATTAAGCAACAGTTTCTTTGATATGACACCAAATGCATTAGCAATCAAAGGAAAAAAATAAATTGGACTTCACTGAAAGTAAAAACTTCTGTGCTTCAAAGGATGCCATCAAGAAAGTGAAAAGACAACCCACAGAATGGGATAAATTATTTGCAAATCATGTATCTGACAAGGCTCCAGTTTTCAGAATGTACAAAGAACATTTAAAACTCAATAAAAAGACGAATAACCTAACTAAAAAATGGTCAAATTATTTGAATAGACATTCCTCCAAAGAAACCATACTTTGTAATAGTCAATAGGCACATGAAAAGATGCTCAATGTCATTAGCCATCAAGGAAATGCAGATGAAAGCCACAATGAGATAACACTTCACACCCACTAGGTTGGCTACAATCAAAAAGACAGATTATAACAAGTATTGGCAAGGATGTGGAGAAATTGGAACCCTTATACACTGCTGGTGGGAATGTAAAATGGTGCAGCCACTCCAAAAAACAGACTGGCATTTCCCCAAATGGTTGAACCCAGAGTTACAACACAATCCAGCAGTTCCATTCCTAGGTATATACCCAGGAGAACTGAAAACACGTTCACACAAGAACTTGTATACAAATGTTCATAGCAGCATTATTCATAATAGCCAAAAAGTGGAAGCACCCTAAATTTCCATCAACTGATAAATGGATAAACAAAATGTGGAATATTATTCAGCCATAAAATGATCCAAGTACTATATACATGCTACATACGGTTGAATCTTTTTTTTTCTTTCTTTTTTTTAATTTTACTTATTTTATTTTTGGCTGCATTGGGTCTTCGTTGCTGCGTGCGGGCTTTCTCTAGTTGCGGCGAGCGGGGGCTACTCTTCGTTGCGGTGAGCGGGCTCCTCATTGTGGTGTCTTCTCTTGTTCTGGATCACGGGCTCTAGGCCTGCGGGCTTCAGCAGTTGTGGCTCACAGGCTTCAGTAGCTGTGGCTCGCGGGCTCCAGAGCCCAGGCTCAGTAGTTGTGGTGTATGGGCCTAGTTGCTCTGTGACATGTGGGATCTTCCCGGACCAGGGCTTGACCCCGTGTCCCGTGCACTAGCAGGCGGAGTCCTAACCACTGAGCTATCAGAGAAGCCCCGGTTGAATCTTGAAAACATAGTAAGTGGAAGAAACCAGTCACAAAAGACCACAGGTTATATGATTTAATTTATATGAAATATCCCAAATAGGGAAATCTATACAAACAGAAAGTAGATTAATTGTTGCCTGGGCTGAGGAGTTTGGGAATAAATGGTGGGTGACTGCTAATACATACTGGGTGTCTTTTTTTGGGTGATAAAATGTTCTGGAATTAGACAGTGGAGATGGTCGCACAACTTTGTGAATATACTACTAAAACCCACTGAATAGTATACCTTAAAAAGTTGAATTTTATGGTAGATTATTTTAATCGCAATAAAGCTGTTATCCAAAAATGGAGCAAGTTTTTAGAAAGGGCGTGAAAAATTAGCTGAGTGAGTTTTTTTAGGGTTTTCTAGAGGTGATGAAATCCATACCATGTACATACACAAATCCATGTACATACACAACCAAATGCATTCACGCGCGCATGCACGCACACACACATTAATTTCAAAAGACCACAGAAGCAATTTTGTGGTACTTTTGAAAACAGAACAGCTGACTATGACACCTTTTTTTTTTTTTTTTTTTGGCCTTGCCTCCAGGCTTGTGGGATCCCAGTTCCCAGACCAGGGATCCAACCCAGGCAGTGAAAGCACCGACTCCTAACCACTGGACCACGAGGGAACTCCCTGACACCTTCTAACTGGGAAAGGAAGACACCAGAGGTCCCAAGAAGAAAATCCTAAACCATCATTTTTTTTTTTGGCCACATGTACTGCGGGATCTTCGTTCCCTGACCAGGGATTGAACCCACGCCCCCTGCAGTGGAAGCGTGAGCCATAACTGCTGGACTGCCAGGGAAGTCCCATATCACCATTAATTTCAATATGACTTTGCTAGGAGGCAATTATTTGCCAAACACTTTATACGCTTAACTCACGGGACTACTCAGTGAGGTAGCATCATTATCTCCATATTACAAATGAGGCTCAGAGAGTGTAAGTACCTTGCCTGGGGTTACACAGCATGTTAACGGGAGAGCTCCTTTCTCTACTCCAGGCTACCTATCAAAATGAATTTAAAAAAACAGTTGATACTCCCCATCTCTGAAACTTCAAAACTGTACCCTGGTGTCAACTTCGTTTACTTCTTTTCATTCTATACTCCAACCCAATCTCTATGTCCAACTTTTCCTACCTCCTTCACACTTTGCTCTGGCCAGAAATATCTCCCTGTTCTCCCTGAATGTCCCAAAATCTGTTACCAAAAGACAGATCAAGGAGGGGTACATGTTGTAATCAGTGTACTTTGTAAGCTCTACACAGATGTAAACTAGCATTTCACCTTTTCCTTCCTCTAGGAAGTGCCTTCTTCTCTTGACATATGAAAAGCTTTAGGATCTTTCAAGATTGAGCTCAGTCCTCTCCAACCCTGGGAACCTCCAGACTGCAGGGTAGGCAGGGAGCTCTTCCTAGATTCCTGGACATTCACCATAAAATCCCTTCCATCTCATGCCCTGGTCCAACCTGACCACCAACCACAGTATTTGCTTTGCTGTATAAGTTCTTTTGTCTGTATTTTTGTTAAGAAGTAGTAGCTGTTTTACCTGGGCTGAACGCTGGGTATTTCTTAGTCTCAATTTCCTCATTCGTCAAATAGGAACGATGATAGCTATGTTTGTGGTACCCATGATTTTCTTTTCAATTCCATTTTGGGAATGTTGTGGACAGAGGCAATGTTGACTAGAGCATCAGTTCTCAAAGCGTGGTCTGGAGATCCCTGGGGGTCCCTGAGACCCCTTCCAGGGACCTGTTAGTTTCCCATTTTTTCAACTACATACCTGTGTGAATCTCAGTTTTCTTCTTATACTTGAATCAACACAACAGATTGAATGCAGAAACAAATGTGAGGGTTTCTCTGGTGGCACAGTGGTTAAGAATCCGCCTGCCAGTTCAGGGGACACGGGTTCAAGCCCTGAACCAGGAAGATTCCACATGCCACAGAGCAACTAAGCCCGTGCGCCACAACTACTGAGCCTGCTCTCTAGAGCCTGCGAGCCACAACTACTGACCCTGCATGCTACAACTACTGAAACCCGCGCACCTAGAGCCCGTGCTCTGCAACAAGAAAAGCCACCACAATGAGAGGCCTGCGCACCACAATGAAGAGTAGCCCCCGCTCGCCACAACCAGCAACGAAGACCCAACACAGCCAAAAATAAATAAATATATTAAAAATCTTAAAAAAAAAAGAAACAGATGTGAGATTGCAGCTCTTTCCTATTACATATACATTAAAATGTTTGCCAGAATGTAAAAAAACCCAGTTTTCACTAATTTTGGGGGGAAATATAATTTTAAAAATAAAATATTATGTTTACATGGGATGACATTATTTTATGAATTGATAAACATTTAAAAATTCTGTTTTAATTTCTAATAGAGTAATTATCAACAGATATAATCCACACAAACAAAAGCTCTTTGGTATCCTCAATAATTTTTCAAGAATGTAAATTTTAACATCAAAAAGTATGAGAATCCCTAGAGGAAAGAAAGTGTTACAGATTTGAATTTTCCAGGTACCTCGTGGTCTTAACCTTCCCCTGTACTTCAGTTTCTTTTATCTCTAACACAATACTCACTCATGTGACATGGGCAGCTATTAATTTCTTTATTTTCTTAATGCTTATATGTTGCACTATGTCTGTATATAAGGACTGTCTCTGGAAGAATACACAATAAACTGGTCCCAGTCGTTCACCCTCGAAAGGGGAATTGGGAAACTGGGAGAGGTGGCATCGTAAACCTTTCTGCTGTGTTTTTTAATAAATGCATGCATTGCTTATTTTTAATATTGAGCAATTAAAAGTAAAATAACACTTTTGTTTAGATGGATAGGAAACAGAAGTCGGCTCAAGGAAAGTAGTGTTGATTGACAATTAAAAAAAAAACACGCAAGTTTTCCGTGTCCACCGACACGCAGCTCACAAACAGTTGGCATAGGTTCTGCCCGACTCGCGTCCCGCCCTCAGGGCTTAAGCCTCGCCCCGTCAGCAGCCCCGCCTCATCGCACCGCACCCGCCCCTCGTAACGTCACATCCGGCCGACCAGCTACCCCGAGCTCCCTCTGCCTCCCGCCTTCGCCCGCTTCCGGTCGTCGTCGTCGTCGTCGCCGCTGCTGCCGCTGCTGCTGCTGCTACTGCTGCTGCTGAGGCTGCTGGCGGAGGCCGGAGGAACGGGCGGCGGCGGCGGCGGCGGCTGAGAGGGCGGCGGCGGGAGCGGAGCGGGACGAGGGAGTGAGAGGAAGCGAGCGAGGAGCGAGCGGAGCGCGCCGAGCCCCGCCCGCCCTTCCGCCCGCCGGAGCAGCCGGAGCAGCCCGGGCCCCCAGCCGCCGCCGCCGCCGCCGCCGTCCGTCCGCCTGCCCGCCCGCCGGACAAAGCCCGAGAGCCCGCGCCCAGAGCCATGTCCTCGTCCGCCGGCAGCGGCCACCAGCCCAGCCAGAGCCGCGCCATCCCCACCCGCACCGTGCCCATCAGCGACGCCGCGCAGCTACCTCATGACTATTGCACCACGCCCGGGGGGACTCTCTTTTCCACCACGCCGGGAGGTGAGCGCCGGCCGCCCGCGCGGCCCTCACCCGAGCCTGCAGCGGCTGCAGCCGGCTCCCGAGCGCGTCCGCGCCAGCCTCCGCGGTGTCCCCTCAGTTTCCCGCCAAGGTCCTTTAACTCAGGGCGTGTCCACGCTGGCCGCTCCGGCCACCCCGGCTCCGCCACAGCCCCTCCGCCGCAGCCCCACCAAAGCCCCCGTGAGACAGCTTTCGGGAACCTTAACTTCGCGTTCTCTCTCGCCTGCAGCTCGATGCAGTGCGTGCCCACTCTGGGAAGTGGCTCTCCTGTAGCGAAAAAAAGCCCTTGTTCCCGCTTCGTGGCAGGTTTACGCACTCTACCCAGTTTTCTGCCCCCCTCCTCCTGCTCCGGGGCAAATTCGTCTACATTTGGCGTTGCACTCACTCCGCATTACCTCTGCCTCTTACGTATTGTGTAGTTGTGCACACTGACGCTTGATTTTGGAGCTGTCTCCCGGGCCTTTGTAGAAAGGAAGTTGGGGAGAGTAAGTCGCTCCTGGGACGCTGCGATGACTTGTTTTGCTGCTTTTAGAACACCAGGAGGGGGCTGGAATGCCGAGTTTGGAAGCCTCGCCCAGTGTTATCCTGCTTTGACAGCATTGTTTACTTTGCTGGACCGGGCCCCGCGGGTTGGGGGAGTCCCCAGGCTGGAGGAGGAGTGATAAAATAATGCTCAAGTAATAGGCTAGGGAAAGGAGCGCTGGCAGCCTTGAGGGTAGAGTTTTGGCGGCGCCGCCTTGGGAGGTAGATTGAAGAGGGCGTTGTCAAGCAGGGCACCCTTGCTGGGGGGCTTGCTTGATCCTGGGGAAGGGGCAGTGCAGAGCGGGGTTTCTGAACACTGCTTTTCAAAGTACGACCAGAAACTGTTTACAAGGAAGAACACTGGGGTAGAGGTGAAGAGCGTTGAATTAATTGGTCACGGGAAAAGGGAGCTCAAAGGTTGTCTTTCCCCTCACTGGGCTTTTCTCCAGAGGGAGGAGACTGGACGATCTTGAGGGACATTATGAAGGGAATGGTGCTTCATTTTTAACTTCGTAACTTTGCCTTTTGGTGACGGCCTCTGGCTAGAGGGTTGGGACTTGGCTGGCAGCCCCTGCAGTCTGCAAGATTGCTAGCTTCGTTCTTGTGGGCTGGGCTCACCAGTTGTACTACAACCAATCCCCTGCAGTTAGGCCTGGGCGATCCTTTAATCGGTTGCACAATAGCAAGGCAGTAGAGTAAGAAGACCTTGCCAACAGGGGATAAAAATCTAGGAGAGAGCTTTACAGAGGAATCCAGCCAGGCCACTCTAGGGGTGGGGTCGCTGCCTTGTAAGACTTTTAAATAACCCAGGCAGGAGAAGTTCAATAAGTGTGGAGAACTGGGCTTAAGGAAGTTATAACTTTGCAGAGCAGTGGAGTTTCTAGTGAGGTGGCTTACCTCATTGGAGAAACCTCCCTTCTGACCTGATCTGTTCAAGGCCAGACCCTGAGCATGCTGAAATCTTCTTGCCTTTTAATCATGAAAGATTTTGGCAGATCAGAATCTGCTCCAGATAGGGTTGTCTTGAACTTGAACTGACAGCTTTTAAGAAATGGATACTGTTTTCCAAGGTGATGGAAAGAGATTTATAACTTGTTCCAGAATTCTTTGTGAATTCCGTAATGCCTGTGCTTCCAGCAGTTCAGAATTTATGTCATAGTAGCAACTGCACTCAGATATTATTTCTTTGAGGAAGGAACTAAACTTTTAGCTGTATATTAATCATTATTCCCCTGAGGGAAGAGTCACAGGGACACCCTTTTTGGCATATTTCAGACAGCCAGGCTACCATGCTTTTAAAGTAAGGGCATAGTCTTTAAGTGTACTTTAAAGATAGAAGCCTGTCTCATAGCCTGGATTAGTTCCTACAGTGCTTGGAAAGATTCTGCCAGAAATACTGATTCATTTATCCTTCCTCCCTGTGTACATAGCCACTACTGCTTTCTCAAATATCACTGACCCTGTCTCCAGATAGTTTCTACACTTTTTTAAAAAAATTAATTATTTATTGGCTGTGTTGGGTCTTTGCTGCTGTGGGCAGGCTTTCTCTAGTTGCAGTGAGCGGGGGCTACTTTTCGTTGCGGTGCGCGGGCTTCTCATTGCGGTGGCTTCTCTTGCTGCGGAGCACAGGCTCTAGGCACGCGGGCTTCAGTAGTTGTGGCTCGTGGGCTCTAGAGCGCAGGCTCAGTAGTTGTGACACGGGCTTAGTTGCTCCACAGCATATGGGATCTTCCTGGACCAGGGCTCGAACCCATGTCCCCTGCATTGGCAGGCGGATTCTTAACCACTGCGCCACCAGGGAAGTCCCAGTTTCTACACTTTTTAATTTCTGATTTAAAACTTGTCATCTTAGCTCATCTATTATATTGAACCAATATTGATTGGTAGAGCACATTGTCATCTTTAAATTTTTAACGCAAAGACTTACATAATGTGTTTATAAGATACAGCACGGTTGTGACTGGATTTAATCACTATTTTATAGCAATTAACTCAGTGCTGCCTAGATTTTCAGTACATACTGATTTAGTTTCCCCTCGCTTTGGAAAATTTCCAATTTTCTGATGGTTTGTTCATCTCTTTTGTTACATTTCCCTCTCTCCTCTCATGTAATTTTCCTTCCCTGAACCAGGGTTGTTATTTGGTCACCTCTAGGCACCTGAATTAATCCGGTTAGGTACCTTAAGTGAGTTTTGTGGGTCTAGTGCAGTGCTTTGCACAAAAGGGGACTACAGACAAAAGTAGGAAATGCAGTCTTTGCTCTGAATGGTCTTAAAATCTTGGTGGGGGTTAAGGGTGGAAAAGCTTTTTAGTTCTAAAAAATAAACTTGTAAAGAATCGAGTGCTAACATATATTTCAGACTTGAAAACATTTAGAAAAGCGATAGAAGGCTTGTATTGAAAAATCTATTTAGTAGGAAGGAAGGGGATTAGAGTTTCCTGTCTCAAACTTCTGG
Organism: Eschrichtius robustus; assembly: GCF_028021215.1. Classification (NCBI taxonomy): domain Eukaryota; kingdom Metazoa; phylum Chordata; class Mammalia; order Artiodactyla; family Eschrichtiidae; genus Eschrichtius; species Eschrichtius robustus. Next base: position 75,555,597 of record NC_090830.1, read on the forward strand.
AAACTTTCTGGAGTGTCATACACATGTCAGAGCATTCCAGGATAACAGTTGATGTGCTGAATGCCCTAAATGATCAGACTGGGCAAGGACATTCACAACACAGTGAACTTAACATCTCTCCCCACAGAGGATACAGTTCACCCTTGAAAAGGTTTCTCAAAATTGCCTTCCTGTGGTTTGGAAAATGAGAGTTGGGTGAAAACACACTTGCTGTAACCTCTTCTGTTTCTCATATTTTTAGAAGTGTACATTTTCTCATTATTAAGGAAGAGTAAAATTTTTGAGTAAATTCAAAATGCCCTTGGATTTTATTTTGTTTTATCTGCCTGTGGAGGAATGGGGATGAATGATGTTCGGTTCTAACTTTGAGAAGCTTTCTGGCCTCAGTGAAAGGTAAAGTTACTGCAGTCTCCTTCACTTTTGTGACATTAGGAAGGAACCTAATGCTTTCATTCTGGAACTGAGAGAAATTAAGTAACTTGTTAGTGTCATACAGCTAATTAATGTCAGTGGGTAGTCGCAAATTTAGTGTCCTGATACCTAGTCCAGTTTTTTCCTCTGTTGTCTTAAGATGCGTATTTTCCTAGGAAAGGAAGTTTACAAACATTTAAAAAGACTCTTCGACCTCTGGAATGCTAGCTAATGGCGATGCTTTTTGTTATCTTATTTTTTTAAAGTTCTGAACTGTCTCCCTGTGGGAGGGTTGTGCTCTGGGGAATGAGCAGAAACATAGAGACCTCTTTGAGCCTTTCTTTTTGCCTTTCTTTTCCTGCATAACATCCTCATCAGCTGTGGAAAAGTATGCTGTTGCCATAACAAGAGCACCAGAGGGGAACTAACTATGATGGTCTGAAATCTTGTTCATACTCTGCTTCCTCTCTGCCAGCTGGAGAGTTGCTGTGATTGATTGGTTCACTGAAGGCCAGTGGAAGGGTCTGGGGATAAAGGAGAAGACAGGAAGAAGGGAAAAGAATCCACTTGGAGTGAGCCATAATAAAGTAAGAGTATTTGGGGGGAGTCCTGAGTGTTAATCTGATTCCTTTCTTGGGAGAAATGAATAGAGCTGTGTGTAGATATGGGGAAGGAAGGCCAGTTTCTCACTGTTACAAAATTTCTAATTCAGTGACCTTGGGCTGAGTTTATTCTAGGCCAAAAACTTCTGAACCAGCAAGTGTACTTATTTGCCTCTCTCGTTTCAGTTATTAACCAAAGGACTTCATGATTACATGTGAGAAGTGTGTGAAAAACATGTTGAAAGTTGTCCAGTCACTTTGCCTTGTGTTTGAGGAAGATGGCATTTACTTATCTCAGAGTAACAAAAATTAACATGTGTTGTCATTCCGGAGCAGATTTGGCTGTAGTCTCGTATTCATCAGCTGCCAAAGCATGTACTAGAAGATGTAGCTTAGTTTTGTGTTGGGTGCATGTTTGCTGATGAGGGACTGAATTCTGAGCCTGGGAAGGCAGCAGCCCTCAGCCGCAAGGCATATAGCAGTGCGATGTGTGGAAGGGAGTGCCTCTGCCTGCTCCATGTCAGTCACAGCCTGATGAGGGAAGACAGAGCTCGTCCAGGCTGATAGTGCACAACTCCCTTCTGCTCTCCGGAGGCCTGTGTGTAAAACGGGAAGGGTGAAACGTGACGAGTCTGTAAATTGGCACTACCAGGGTTGTTCCGCAAAGACCTTGTGAGGACTGGAGTCTTAAAGATGATTTTATGGGAGGGGTCTTGCATGGTTTGGAGACAGTGTAAAGATTTGCAGATCATGTCCTTTCAATTTTTCGATATTGTCTTGAATAATATTCAGGCTTCATGGATTTGTATGGACAAAAAAATATTTTGGTGTGTGGACATGTCATAACAAATGACTAAGGAATGTCAGGTTTTTTATTTTTATATGGAATCAGCCAAAATAATTTTTGGAACTCAAACAGCTACAGTAGTAAATAATGTTGTAGGAGATGCTTCACTGCCAATCAGCAGTAAAGTAAAGGCTGTGATGAGAAAAAAAAGATTTGCAGATCAGACAAGGTAAAGTTAATGTGGGGAAAGTTAGTTCATCTGGTTGGAGAGGAAGAGAGCCTGAGCAGGACAGTAGTTGGTTGGTGAAGGATAGAACTTTTTCTTGGCTCCCAAGTCTTTCGATGAATAAATTAATGTTGAAAAGATTTTTGCTAATCTATTTATAATAGAACAAAAGTCAGTTGAAACTTGCTGTCATTCAACTTATTGAATAGGTAAGGCCTAGGCTACCATTTTCAAATTTGTTCATCACAGAACTTTGTTTTGCAAAGATCCCTTAAAACCTGTGTTATAACACCCAGCAGCTATCTATCTGATGTGTGGCTCGTTTTTTTTTTTTTTTTTTAAGTATTTGTTTATTTATTTATTTATGGCTGTGTTGGGTCTTCGTTTCTGTGCGAGGGCTTTCTCTAGTTGTGGCAAGCGGGGGCCACTCTTCATCGCGGTGCGCGGGCCTCTCACTATCGCGGCCTCTCGTTGCGGAGCACAGGCTCCAGACGCGCAGGCTCAGTAATTGTGGCTCACGGGCCCAGCTGCTCCGCGGCATGTGGGATCCTCCCAGACCAGGGCTCGAACCCGTGTCCCCTGCATTGGCAGGCAGACTCTCAACCACTGCGCCACCAGGGAAGCCCGTGTGGCTCGTTTTTAAAGGACCTCTTCACCTGATACTCAGGCCACAGTTTGAAGCCAGAAGCTCAGAAATCTATGAATGTTTATATCTGAATAAATTATCTTTCAGATCCTTAGAACAAATGCCCCGACAACTGAAGCTGTTCATTTCATTGAGTAGTTTTTAAAAGTAAAATCCTTAACAAGCAAGGATCAATTAACTGGAAAATACAATTCAATTCTTGTAGATTCCTTGGGATTATCTATATACAAGATCACAGTCATCTGTGCATAGAGATAGTTTTACTTCTTTCTTATCAATCTAGGTGCCCCATTTTGTTTTGTTTTTCTTGCCTAATTGCCCTGGCTAGAACTGGAACCTTTAGCACAGTGTTGAACAAAAATGGCAAGAGAGTGACAACAGATTCCCTTGACTTGTTCTCAATATTAGGGGAAAACCTCCAGTCTTTCATCATTAGGTAAGATGGTAGCTGTGGTTTTTCATAGATGCTCTTTATCAGGTTCAGGAAGTTCCCTTTTATTCCTAGTCTGTTGAATGTTTTTATTATGAAAGGGTGTTGGGTTTTATCAAATGCATATATATATATATATATATATATATATATATATATATATGTATTGCATCTATTGGGATGATCATGTGATTTTTGTTTTTTATTCTATTGTTATGATGTATTATGTTAGTTATTTTTAGATGTTGAACCAGCCTTGCATTCATGGGATAAGTGCCATTTGGTCATGGAATATAATCCTTTTTATATATGTTGCTGAATTCAGTTTGCTAATGGTTGAGAATTTTTGCATCTGTATTCATAAGGGATATTAGTCTGTATTTTTCTTGTGGTATCTTTGTCTGGTTTTAGTATCAGTGTAATACCTCATTCAATTTTAATTTTTTTAGAAATGGCCTGCTGTTTATAGCAGAAGTGAGGACTGGTGAAGATAGACCATTGCTCTCTAGGTTCTAAGAGGTACCTATCAGAAAGTTTGAGAGGCTTGTGGTTCATTTTAAGATGTCATAGTTAATCCTTTGAGCTTGAGAAAGGTGCTCATATCATTACCAGAGAATGTTTATATTAGAGCTGGGCTGCTTTTACATTGAAATGAAACCACTGTCTGGTCTGATAAGTTCCTAGAACCATTATGAAGAAGCAGCACTGAAAAAAAGTGACCTAGACCAGTGATCTCCAGTAGGCTTCTTTGCCTCTTATGAACTTTATTGATGAGTTCCTCACTATGAGTAAAAGTAGAAGACATTGATATGTATATATGCATTGTTTTTATTTTTATTTTTTAAGTGCCCAAGAGGAGTGAACTTGAGGAAAACAAGAAGTGGGAATGAAAGCCAGGCTTGAATCTGAGTGCTTTCCCCATACCAAAGCAGTGAGCGAGCCTTCATTAATTATTAACATTACAGAGGCTGAACCACAACATCTGTGAAATCTAATCCAAAGAATTGATCCAGGATGCAGTCAACAGTCTGTCAGATCCAACCAGCTTTTTCCTGGAATCAGAGCCAGGCATTTCTTGAGAAAATTTATTTCAAGATGAATGTTCAAGCCCAAACAGACGTGGACATATTTGATGTACTTCATTTTGATAGACTTAACATCAGTTGGCATTTATTTGAGATTAGTTTGTGTTTTGTATACCACTTTGGACCTGGTACTAACTAAAAAGGTCATTTGTTTCAGATCACTTTGCAACCAAGACTCAAGAGAGCTAGATTTGCTTAGAGTACCTTGCTTATTTGTGTTTGTCTCCTGGCTCCTGTGTCACTGTGTGATCTTTCTTTGGATGCTAGTTTCTCCATCTGTAAAATGACAGGCTTCCGCCAGATGCTGTCTAAAGCCTCTTCTAGCACTGGACCTTCTGCATAGGAAGATAGTCATTATCAACTTCCCTTTCAGCCTAGGTGTGTGTTCTACTATGGCAGTGTCCTACGTGATTGGGCAGGGAGCCCATCCTTTGACATTAATATCTTGGAAATCTTTATTGGAGTTAATCTTTATTGGAGTTAATCAAAGGACAATAAGGATTGGCTTTTCACAAACCTTGGATGTCTTCCGTTTGCCGTAATTATTTAGCCATACTAAGTTATAATATCCTCCGGCTCCAATTGTGCCTTTTTTTGATGTAAAAATTGTCCCTCTCTTGGTTTTATTAGCACTTTAGGGATTTGATGGTTGTACACAGTAAATGTGGTTTGGCCACCAGCAACTTCCCTGGAGGATGCTGGGTTAGGCAGCTTTTAGCCTCCTCTGGGTTATCTGGCATAGAGCTTTTAGGAGTCTGTCCTTTCATCCAGAGCCTCCATGAAGAACAGATGTTTAAAACTGTAGTTCATTCAAGAATGTTCTCTAACACAGTCAATCAAACACAGACCTTGTTAATCACCCCTCTTAAGCTGGAATAGTAAAAAGCAAAGAAAACCACTGTTTTTGTAAGTCCTTTCTGTATTTTAACTTCTTATTTTCCCTTTTTATTACTGGGGGAGACAGGGGCTTGGGAGGAAAGAGGGAAAGCGACAAACCACGTTTCTGAGTGTATTGGAAACACTTGCTGCTTGTTCATCTTGTATCTGTTTCTGATCTCTTGGTGGGCCCTTACATGAGGCATAGATGGAGAATGTCAGGAATTTCTAATGGAATGCTAAAGTTACTTGCCAAGTGCTTTGTTGTTGTTGTTGTTGTTGTTTTAATTTCTAGATTTGAAGGATACCTTCTTCCTCATGGCTTTAGTGTCGGTCTGTTACGTATGTATTTATATTTGCAAATACTTTTTGAGTCATTTTTTCCCCCCCGTTTCCTTATAATGGGCTTTGCTTTTTTTTTTAACACTTTCTCTTGGTCTTAAAAAAAAAAATTGGTGGTGGGGGCTTCTTTAAACAACAAATTTATTCTGTTACATTTCTGGAAGCTAGAAGTCTGAAATCATATATATGTCTTATTGTAAAATATACATAACATAAAATTGACCATTTCAACCATTTTTAAGGTACCGTTCCATGGCATTAAGTACATTCACATTGTTGCGCAGCCATCACCACCATCCATCTCTAGGACTTTTTTCATCTTCCCAAACTGAAACTTCATACCCATTAAACAATAACTCCCCATTACCTGCCCACCTCCAGCCACTGGCAGCCATCGTTCTATGTTCTGTCTCTATGAATTTGACTAGTCCAGGTACCTCATATTCGTGGGGTCATAAAATATTTGTGTTTTGTGACTGACTTGTTTGACTTAGCAAAATGCCTTCAGTATTCATGCAATCACCCTTTTCTTTTGCATTTATTTTTTATAACTATGAAAGCAAAGTTTAAAAGTCATATAGTATTAGGCTAATAACAAAAAGCAACATTCTCATGCCCCATCTCATCTCCAGTTCCACTCCCCAGAGAAACCATTTTAAACTCTTTCAGCCATTTCTTCTAGCATTTACCTCTGGATTTCTGAATAACGTGATTTAATGCTATTTCTCAGTTTTAGATATTAACAGTTGCCTACTATGGAAGATGAGGATTTAAATTTAGGTAAATATTAAATACAGACCTGACATGACCGACTCTATTGGTTTCCAGCCCAACAGCCGTTCACTCTTTTTCCATGCTACCCCAGATTCCCTCATTTTTTTAAAGTGGTAGTGTGCCAAGCCCCAGAAGATGCACCCTGACTACTCTATGGCTTCCCCAGTGTCTGGGCTGGCAGGCATCTGACTCAGTTCTGGCCTAAGGATTGTAAGCGGGAAGTCCACTAACGCTTTTCTGAGAAAGATTTTCCTCTTTGATGGCTAAAGTCCCCTGAGGGAAGCCCTATTTGACCCTACACTCTCCCTTCTTGCCTAGGATGTTGTTAGGAGGGTGTAGGTTCATCTCAGCCTTCTTGGAGGGTTTTGTCACCAGCTATGCAAGCTATTCAATTTGGGCAAGTTACTTATTGTTTCTTTTTTCTGAACTGTCTATTTGCATGAGTGGATGCTTAATTCTAGTTCTGGAAGCAGCCTTAGTTAAACAGTTTTATGGTCAGGACCCTGCAAAAGTATAGTAACTACTACCCTGTCAGTTAACCATGTTACAGCGGACTTTGTCTAGGTGGTTTTATTTCAGGTTATACAATTTCTTGGGTGTATATAGCTTAATATATGGATTAATTATCATTTAAACTAAGCTACTTGGTCTTGAAAGAGGCCCTTAGGCTTGAATGACCTTGTTTCTGTACTAACTAACCATCTTCACAAGCATAATTTTGGGCCTTATTCATTCACCCTCTTGTGTTCCCTGCCATTTGAAAATCACTAGTTTTTAGATCAAAAGATAGAAGCTTTTTTTTCCTCCTCTCTGTTCTCCATCAAAGGGACTGAGTTTTACTCTCATGTTTTCCTAGTAATGTCAGCATTTAGAAAGTGCTGGGTCAGGGTATTAGATTTATCTGAAAAAGTCGTCACCAAGGGATGAAGAACGTTTATAGATATCTAATGTTAACCTAGATCTAAAGATTCCTATTTGTTTTGAAATCCAAACATGAAGACTAAAGTAATATATGCAAGTTTTAAAAACAAAATAGAAAAAGAAAAATTGAACAGAAGCACATAAAATGCAAAAATGCCAAGAGACTGCTGCTTTTAACAGTTTCTGTTTATAGTGATTTTATTGGTTACACTACTGTTACTGTAAATAATATATGTATACCACAATTTCTTGATTTCTTAACATTGGATGATACTGTTGACTCCCTATTATGAAAATGAGGCATATAGGACACTATATGCTTTCATTACTTTCTATACCTCTCATTTTCCCTCTCTCCATTTACCAATTTTTGTAGATTGTTTTATCGTTTTTGGTTCTTCTGGGTAGTTACCTTTTTTTTTTTTTTTTTTAGTATTTTTTTTTATTTTATTAATTAATTTATTTTATTTTTGGCTGTGTTGGGTCTTCGTTTCTGTGTGAGGGCTTTCTCTAGTTGCGGCGAGTGGGGGCACTCTTCATCGCGGTGCGCGGGCCTCTCACTATCGTGGCCTCTCTAGTTGCGGAGCACAGGCTCCAGACGCGCAGGCTCAGTAATTGTGGCTCACGGGCCCAGTTGCTCCGCGGCATGTGGGATCTTCCCAGACCAGGGCTCGAACCCGCGTCCCCTGCATCGGCAGGCAGATTCTCAACCACTGCGCCACCAGGGAAGCCCTGGGTAGTTACCTTTAAAACTCTAAATACTATAGTTAAACCTCTTGTGTTTCAATCTGATAGTTTTAACTCCACCATATGAGATTATACTATCTACCTGTCCTGCCTCTACTTCCCTAGTAGGTCTGCCTTTCCATTATTTTCTACAATATCAAGGTCTGTAATATTTACATACTCTTCCTTAACTATGATAATTCACTTTTATTATGGTTTAATTGTAAACATTGAAAATCAATAAATAGCATATATGATACTATGAATTTTGTAACTTTTCAATATAAAACCAAGGAGTATGATGATTTTCATAGAAAAGGAAATGGAACACTCACTGGAAAGAAAAAGTTTCCACTGTCAATGTCAAATAGATTCTTTTTTTTAACACTCCATCAATTTATTAAAATCATGCTCCATTTTAATATTGTGTTATACGCAAGCTATGGATTTTTTAAACCTTCTTTAAGAATTTATGGTTAACTTTTCTCTAGTTAGTTGTGGATGCATTGGTTGACGTTGAATTGGGCTGACATAAATGTGGCTGGCAGTTGAAATTTGAATTATTGGAAGTTCTTGCTTCCGAAAATGTGTCTATGCACGTGTATAAGAGACCCTGAATATTAGGTTTTTAATTGTCTTGGAATTCATATAATTTCACAGTAAACACAATATCCTAAAAAGGAAATATAAAGGGTTTTTTCCCCTGGCATTTTATTCATAGTCAGGTCTTTATGTTTTTCTTTTAATAATTTTGTTTTTTTGTATGTCAAATGCTTTTCAATTACACCACAGAATCCTTAGTCACATGTTGATTCCCTTTTTTTGCTATATATCTGCTACAGTTAATTTTTTCAGCTTGCAGTGATCTAAAATTCAAACACTTAAAATACTGTGGTTTTGTACCCATATTTTCCCTGGCCATATTTAAGAACATTAACAGCATCAGTTAAGGTCCTAGTTCTTCAGGGTGTCTTCTCTTCTGAATTGTTTACTTTGTGTGCATTTGAAACCAAATGTATCTTAAAAATCCACTAAACTATTAAAACTAATAAGTGAGTTCAGTAAGGCTGAAAGAAATGAGATTGGCATACAAAAGCCAATTGTGTTTCTATATACTTTAAATAAACCAAAAATGAAATAAAGAAAATAATTCCATTTATAATAGCATAAAAATAATAAAATACATAGGTATAAATTTAATGAAAAAAGCACAAAACATATACTGTGGAAACTAGATAACATTGTTGAAAGAAAGAAGACCTATATAAATAGACATTCCACGTTCATGGATCGGAAGACTTAATATTGTTAAGATGGCACTACTCCCCATATTTATCTATATATTCAGCACAATCCCCATCAAAATCCCAGCTGGCTTCTTTGCAGAAGTTGACAGGCTGACTCTAAAATTCATATATGGAACTTTAAGAGACCTAAAATAGCCCAAGCAATCTTGAAAAAGAAAAAGAAGACTCACACTTCCTGATTTCAAAAGTTGTTACAAATCAAGACAGTGTATTACTGCCATAAGGATACACATAGGTCAGTGGAAGTCCAGAAATAAATCCTCACAATTACGGCCAATTGATTTTTTAAAATTAATTAATTAATTTTTGGCTGCATTGGGTCTTCATTGCTGCACGCGGGCTTTCTCTAGTTGCGTCGAGTGGGGGCTACTCTTCGTTGCGGTGCACGGGCTTCTCATTGCGGTGGCTTCTCGTTGTGGAGCACAGGCTCTAGGTGCGTGGGTCAGTAGTTGTGGCGCACGGGCTTAATTGCTCCGCGGCATGTGGGGTCTTCCCCGACCAGGGCTTGAACCCGTGTCCCCTGCATTGGCAGGCGGATTCTTAACCGCTGCACCACCAGGGAATGTTTATAGCAGCATTATTCAAAGTGGAAACAACCTAGATGTCCATCAACTGGTTAATTGATAAAATGTGATTTATACATACAATGGAATAGTATTTGGCAATACAAAGAAATTAAGTACAGTTGATCCTTGAACAACGTGGGGGTCAATCCAAGTGTAACCTGTAGTTGGCCCTCTGCCTCCATGGATTCAACCAACACTGACTGTATAGTACTGCAGTACTTCCTGTTGAAAAACAGTTCTAACTTGCATTGTTCAAGGGTCAGCTGTACTGATAAATGCTAAACATGAATGAATCTTAAAAACCTGCAGGTGAAAGAAATAGTCATAAACAGACACATATTGCATGATTGTATTTTATGAAATGTCTAGAATAGGCAAATCTATAGAGACAGAAAAGAGATCAGTGGTTGCCTAGGCTGGAGAGGTTGGCAGAACGTGGGGAGGGACTCCTAAATGTATATGGGTTATCTTGGGGATGATGACAGTGTTCTAAAATAGTTTGTGGTGGGAATTCCCTGGGGGTCCAGTGGTTAGGACCCAGCGCTTTAACTGCTGTGGCCCAGGTTCAATTCCTGGTCGGGGAACTAAGATCCTGAAAGCCTCATGGCGCAGCCAAGAAAAAAAAGATTGTGGTGATGATTGCACAATTCTATGAATATACTAAAAACTATTGAATTACACACTTTGAATGAATTGTACATGAATTATATCCCAAAGAAGTAAAAAAATGTATTTTATTGCCTCTGCAAAGTCGCAGGAGTTCTTCAAAGTTTCTCTTATATCTGACACATTTAGGTAGACTTTCTACTACTTATTTCCTACTTGGTTCAATTATAATTCTTTAATGTTTATGTTGTTGCTAATATATAATTTAGAAATAGAAAGCTTGCTTTTATCCTGTGCTGTTTTTTCACCACCTCACCTCAGAGTTTCCAAGCTTAGTGTACTACAGAAGTGAGAATAATCTTGTTCCGACTTGCAACATGAATATTAGTAAGAACATCTCACAGTGAAATCTCACCCTTCTGAAACCTAGCCATGGACAGAAGTGGGGGGTGACACAACAAAATCCATCCACTAAAGCTGCTTCCCTTTGTTCATTGGAAAACCATCAGGCTCCTTCCCAGCCTACTTGCTCTTATTTTACATAGTGTTAAAATAAGCAGATCACCAATTTCCAAACCCAACAGATTAGATGTATCAAGTTAGAATGGGTGTAAAGGGTGTACTGTAGACTGAATTGTGCTCCCCCCCATTCATATATTGAAGCAGTGACCCCCACAATGTGATGATATATAGAGATAGGGCCTTGGGAGGTAATTAGGTTTAGATGAAGTCCTGAGGGTGGGGCTCTCACAATAGAATTAGTGTCCCAAAAGAGACACCAGAGAGCTTGCTCCCCTCTCCCCCGTGGGAGGACACAATGAGAAAGAACTGTAAGGAAATACATTTCTGTGTAAGACACCCAAAATGTGGTATTTGGTTAGGGCAACCAAACTAAGACATGGAAAAAAGATGGTTCTTAGCCAAACAGTGAGGGAGGAGACAAGGAAACCATGGTGGAGAGGGCCATAAGCACAACCTGGCTATCTGAATCCTATTCAGTATAAGGAAAATACAGAGCACCAACTGAATAGGCCCTGAGACTTCCTAGGTCACAACGTAGTATAATAAATGAGTTTCATAATAATCAACCAGATTCATCAAGAAAGGGTTGGTTTTCTGTTTAAGGTGGTAAAAAGTTTTAAAATCTGTATTAGAAAAATTTCCATCCAAAATAGTTCAAATTATTCATTTTTCGAAAATTGAACTAAGTTTTCTGCTCTCCAGAATGATTCATTCCTCATAACTTCAGCTACCTTTTTGTTTGTTTTTGTTTGTTTGTTTGTTTTCTTCAGCTGCATTGGGTCTTCGTGGCTGCATGCAGGCTTTTCTCTAGTTGTGGCGAGTGGGGGCTACTCTTCGTTGTGGTGCTTGCACTTCTCATTTGCGGTGGCTTCTCTTGTTGCAGAGCACGGGCTCTAGGTGTGTGGGCTTCAGTAGTGGCATGTGGCTCAGTAGTTGCGGCACACGGGTCCTAGAGTAAGCGGGCTTCAGTAGCAGCACGTAGGCTCAGCAGTTGTGGCTCGCAGGCTCAGTAGTTGTGGCGCACGGGCTTAGTTGCTCCGCGGCATGTGGGATCTTCCTGGACCAGGGCTCTAACCTGTGTCCCCTGCATTGGCAGGCAGATTCGTAACCAGTGCGCCACCAGGGAAGTCCTGCCTTTTTGAATTGTTGCTAAGTTCTTATTTTTCAAAGCAAGGAAAGTGAAGGTAAATTTCTACTTTCCTTGTCCTAAAATTATATTTGAAACAGGATACAAAACTCTGTCTTCTTTAAACCCTGTTTTCCAGGAACTCGAATCATTTATGATCGAAAGTTTCTGTTGGATCGTCGCAACTCTCCCATGGCTCAGACCCCGCCCTGCCATCTGCCCAATATCCCAGGAGTCACCAGCCCCAGCACCTTAATTGAAGACTCCAAAATAGAAGTAAACAATTTGAACAACTTGAACAATCATGACAGGAAGCATGCAGTTGGTAAGAGAATGCTGGTATTAGGAACCAAGAGGGTAGCCCTGGGATTCGAATGTCAGTCTGCTGTGGGTTGAAAAAATGTTGATGCTTCAGTTATAACTGGTATTCAGTCATATGTCTCTAAGGTTCCCCCCACTCCCCTCACCAAGGCTTATTGAATTATTGAATTGTTCTGAAAACCCTGACTTCTAAACCATAACCAAATCTAATCTAGGTGTGGGTTGGGGGGTGAGGAAGAATCCAAAATCAGGGACTGGTAAATCCCAAAGAGGACCTCTTGAACCTGGGCTTTGTTGGACTAGGGATAACACACACACAGAGAAACAAAACAATTTAATAGTTCCCATTTCCATCACCCTCAGGAAACAGACCTTGCTTCTTACAAGAAGAACGTCATTTTTGTGGTATAGGGCAGCGGTCCCCAACCTTTTTGACACCAGGGACCAGTTTTGTGGAAGACGATTTTTCCATGGACTGGGGGGATGGGGGGATGGTTTTGGGATGATTCAAGTGCATTACATTTATTGTGCACTTTATTTCTATTATTATTACACTGTAATATGTAATGAAATAATTATACAACTCAATCATAATGCAGAATCAGTGGAAGCCCTGAGCTCGTTTTCACTTGCCACTCGCTGATAGGGTTTTGATATGCGTCTGCAAGCAGTTGATTTATTATGGTCTCTGTGCAGTCAGACCTCTCTGCTAATGATAATCTGTATCTGCAGCCGCTCCCCAGTGCTGGCATCACTGCCTCAGCTCCACCTCAGATCATCAGACATTAGATTCTCATAAGGAGCTCGCAACCTAGAATCCCTCACATGCGCAGTTCACAGTAGGGTTCACACTCCTGTGAGAATCTAATGCTGCAGCTGATCTGACAGGAGGTGGAGCTCAGGCGGTAATGCAAGCGATGGGGAGCAGCTGTAAATAGAGATGAAGCTTCTCTCACTCGCCCACAGTACCAGTCCGTGGCCGGGGGCGGGGGTTGGGGACCCCTGGTGTAGGGAAAAGCAGTATGGTTTTTCACCCCGTTTTCCAGGACTGCCTGCAATATTTCAGTAAGTACTCCCCCATACTCACACACACGTTTATTAATGAGTCCCCTCTGTGTCTGTGGAAATGGCCAGCTCCTGAAGTACACCTTGGATTGCACTCCATGACCCTTTTACACGAGCCAGCATTCTGCCTCCTCAAATTCCAAATGAGTTTTTAATGGACAAAGTGTCGATTCAGAGCAGGGCCAAAGTTCAGAGCCTCCAGAAGAATGTGCTGACTTGATAGATGGCCAGGTGCTCCCCAGGAGCTCCCGTTTGGTCAACCTCTGGACAAAGGGATACTCAGAAAGTTTTCACTTGTATCCTTTCCCCCAGTTGCTCCTCCCTGTGGGTGATTTGACTGCCACTCTTGTTTTTCCCCCGGATTCAAAAGACTAGCCAAAGCAAAGCAGAATAGTTGTTTCAAGGCTGCAGAGAATGGGACAGTTTGAATTCCTTTTTGACCTTTGTGCAAAGGGAATGATAGTTAAAACTGTTTTGCTTTTTCTCTTCGTGCTTAACTTTTTCTGTTCTTCATTCTAACCAGGAGATGATGCTCAGTTTGAGATGGACATCTGACTGTCCTGCGAGGATCAGAAGAAAAGCAGCAACACTGATACACGTGTGTACCTGATTTGGCCAATAGGATCAACAATGCAAAGACAGAAGAGGCAGTACCAGCAATCCCTGTTGCAGTCTCCTACTCCTGCTCCCCTGCTCCTTCTCCGGGTGCCAAAGGATGCAAAGATGAGCTGCATCTGACCATTTCTTCTCCCTATTTCCTGTTCCCCTTCCCAGTTAGACAGTTAGATTGAAGGCCCTTGGCATATTTCTGTAGAACTAAGCAGCCCACAGAGGAAAACAGTTAACCTCTGGTTCCCCCTTCCCCCTATTTTTTTTTTAATCCCAAATCAAATACCAGCCTACCAATAATTGGCTGGCTGGGAAGTCTGGGGAAGTGATATGGAGGTTTGATAGGTTCAGCATCATTCCTGTTCTTACCCTCTGTCTCTCCTCCCTGTCTTGCTCATGTTTCACTGCTGCAGAAGTCTGGGTTTGGGGTCTTGAAAACCATTGGAGGGAAATGGTAAACAGGAAGAGAGCTGCTTTCTCTTTTACCTTGAGGTGTTTGTCCTTGGGGACAGAATGCTGTTTGTACATCTCTGGTAGCATTACCCTGGGGCACTGTTTTGAGGTCCACTTCCCCTCCTTCCTCTGGGAGGAATGTCTTCTGTCTTTAGTATTATAGTGCATCTTCCCATTCGTTTACTTATCACAATTGTGCAAACATTTCTTAACTCTACATCAGAAGGGGGTCTTTGGTCACCAGCTGTTCTTTCCTCCCCTTCTCCCATCCCTCCCTGCTTGCATCTTGTTGCTTGCAGTCCTTTTGTACTCTGAGCTATCCACATGATTTCTCCTGCTCCTGGAGCAGGTCCCTACGACAGGACAGAGGCTCTTTGGATAAGGCCTGATGTATTGGGTTGATCAAAAAGTTCGTTCTGGTTTTTCCATAAGATGTTACAGAAAAACCAGAACGAACTTTTTGGCCAACCCAATAGTCCTCTGCAGGATGATACCCAGGAATGACCTCGGAAGACATTGAACTGTTTGAGTACCCAGGCTCAGTAGTCATTGTTTTTCAGTCCAGTGAGCATTGTGATATTTGTTGTCTGTGATTTTTGAGTTTGAAGTTGACTTTCAGAATGCTCTTTGAAAAGAACTAAACTTTTTTCCTTTGTGGACCTGCTTTGTTTGGCTGCTGAGATAGAGAAGCATGGGCTTAAAAATGCGTTCCTTCCACTTTTCTTACCTTTCCCATGGTACTCTGAATTTCCCTATCTTTCCCTCCCTCCCTCCCGCCTTCCTTCCTTCCCTCCCTTATCTCTGCCAGGCCATTTTTCAAATGTACATCCAGGATACCTCAAGTGTTGGTATCTGATAATATCTGTCACTCCTCTTAACTGAGGAGTGACCTTTTATTTTTAAGATGAGTACAGACCTATTTTTAGATGTTTTCAGTACAGTTTTGAACAGCAACTTTTTAATTACACATCTTCCGGTGTTAGGAAGGTGAGAATTGTCCGTAGGCGAGTCTGCTGTTCCATGTCACCATCCCTTGTCTTCCCTAGTCCCTTACGAGCTCTTTCCTTCTCGCTCTAGTTTTGGGTGTGCATGTTTGGAGTTTGTAGTGGGTGGATTGTGAAACTGGACCATTCTGCCTTCCCTGGGTTGTTCATGGAAACCTCATTCTTTTCCCTTACCCTTTGCTGCTTCATTCCCCATCCCATGGTCCTGACTATTGACTGGCACAGTAATCCTGGGAGAGTGACTCCCCTCATAGAAAGACAAGTAAAATAGCCACTGGTGTCCTGGGAATTTCTGGTTGGATTTGGTGCCCTGAACCCTCTTATTAAGAGATCAGATCCCAGGGTGAGAGTAACAGGCCAGTTGGCGAAGATAGAAAGCTGTTTTTCTTTTGAACTATGAAAAGACCCTGTTTGCGAATACATTTTAGACAGAAAGAAGGAAGGATGTCTGAGGAACTTTGTTCTGTTTTCTGCTACAAAATGTGAAGAGTTCAAAAAGTGAAACCTTTTGTGATGGTTGATGTCTCTCAGGAATAAGCTGGGTCTCCAGAGTTTTGGAGATGCTTTCAGTCTCAACAATTGATGAATGGAAAAGTATTTTTTGTTTGCTTTTTAATGTATCTCTGTTCTGATTTTAATTAAACTCCAAATTTCACTTTACATATTCTTGGAACAACTTAAGGTGCATTGGTAATTTGCGTGAGAAGCTTGCTCAGGACCTCATTGTCCCCTGGGAGCTTGATTCTTTGGGAGTGACGCTTTCATCCTCCTCAGGGCCCGGCCTGGGCATCCTCTGGAGTCTGACTCCACTACAGCGAGTAGTCGGGCTGTCAGCAGAAGCACGCGCCCTTGTTTGCTCTTTACTGCTGCACATGAAAACTCGGCTTCCTCACTGAGAGACGGGGAATGAATTTAAAACATGCCAGCTTGAGTAGTCTTAAGATGCCATGTTCCCCTTTTTTGCTATCTTGAGGAACTGCTGCATGTGGCCCTCTAATCAGAGGCCATATTTCTAGTATTTCTTGGGAGTGTCAGCTGTATAATATAGCAGCCGCCCAATCCTTTAGCCATCTCTATAACGACCTCCATCTGCTTGGTGCAATTCCTTCCTGGAGGCCACTGCTACTAGAGATACTGTGGCCTCCATAAATCGGCATTTCAAAGATAATTTCAGAAGGCAATAGATGAACTTCCAACAGATGACACCTTTGTGCCATGCCTCATAGAATCATTTTCAGGGCAAGCCAGAATCCAGTAGGTGGTTTCCTCCTGTATGTTTGGAAGGAATCTCACAGTTGAAGCCCTAAATGCATAATCTCTCTGGGCTTTTTCCTGGAAAGGGAACCCCCTTAGGGTAGCATTTGAGTGAGGCGGTTCTTAAAATCTCATTGATTATTTGTACTTTTCTTCTGAGGAGAAAACCATGTTTCTGTACTTCTGGGGACAATCCATGTCGGTGAGAAATGACCTTGTCCAAATTCCAGCAGGAGACATGCATTGTCATGATTCTACCTCCTTCGTAGTGTGGTGCATTGAGTTCACCACTTCCTCATATTCTGTTGAAATAGCTATTGTGTTCTCAAGACCACAGTGTAGAGAAGCTGGCTTCTAGCTATTAGGCTTCCAAGCCAAGAGTTTTGTCCTTCCATCTGCATTAGTTATCTACTGCTGTTTAACACATTACCCCCAAACTTAACATCTTAAAAGAGCGAACGTTATCTGTCAGTTTCTGTGGTTAGGACCTGGGAAGCAGCTTCACATGATGGGTCTGGCACAGGGTCATAGGAAGTTGCAGGCAAGATGTCAGCGGGGTCTGCAGTCACCTGGGGCTTGAGGATCCACTTCTGAGCTTTCTTTGTGGCTGTTGGCAAAATGCCTCAGTGTCTTCCTATGTGGATCTCTTTTTAGGGCAGCATGAGTGTCCTCACAGCATGGCAGCTGGCTCCCCCTGAGCAAGTGATCCCAGAGAAAGAGGGCAAGGAGGAATCTGCAGTGCCTTTTATGACAGCCTCCGAAAGCACACGTCATCACGCCTCCGTATTCCGTTCCTTAGAAGCAAGCCGCTAAGCCAGCCTACACTCAAGGGGAGGGGAGTTACACCCCACCTACTGCACGGAGCGGTATCAAAGAATTTTGGGTATACTTTAAAACCACCTCACCCCCAATAGAGGATGAAACCAGGTCAACAAGAGGGGGTAGGTTTAAAGTAGATGATATACTGAGAGAGGTGTTGTTACTGAAAACAGTTCTCTTAAGACGTGCATCGACAAACAGATGAAAAACGGATTCTCTCCCCATGGCTACTGCCAGTTTTAAGAGGGGAGGCAAGAAATGGCAATTCCCAGGAGAATGTATCTATACATTTGCCTGGTGTATACTACCAGCAGCCCAAGGTTGCTTCTTTGTAAGTCCTTGGCTTGGTATCTAAGACTCAATACTGCTTGCTCGCTCTCTCCTTCAGCCAGGAATTGACAAAGGGAATTGGATCCTTCTAGTTGAGCCACTCAGATGGACTTAATTGGAGTCAGGGTTGTTAAGCAAAGGGAGCAAACTTGAATTACATTTTGGGTTACGGGGCTGAGGAAAGCGAACCGTTACGATTCAGGGTGACATAGCTGAGAGCATCCAGAAGCCAGGTCCCCACCAGAGTCGATGCTTGGCGCCTGCTCTCACAAACCACACCAGCTGAAGCAGACTTGGGCCAGGTCTCTCACTCAAGAAGCCACTTCTCAATAAGTAGGGAACATCTGGGAATTTAAAATGTCTGTCTGTGCTTTATTGTTCTTTAAATCCACTGCAGGTTAACTGCGTGCCCACCTCATCCTGGGCTTCCTGATGGAAATGGGTTCTTAAAGAGAACCAATGCTGTCTTCACCCTGAAGAAAAACTTAGATGAAGCTTGTCAGTTCAACACGTGTTTAGTGAATGTCTGCTATGTGTTTCTGGCACCCGTGCCAAGTTTTTAGAGATTTCAGACATCTTAAGGATGCAAATTCTTGTTTGGATTTATGCTCCAGCTCTTCCCAGCATTTTCTTATCTATAGACCTGCTTGCTTTAGAGTATACTTGAATAAAAAAGCATTGCTGCTGAGGCAGCTATAAAAAAAAAAAAAAGGTACTTCTTCCAGAATTAAGGAACTCATCTTTAAAGCACCTTCAAATGAATTTTTTTCCATCTGATTTTGAGGTGGAGTCAAAATAGGTGGTCTTTTATTTTTGCTGTTTGGGTTACCAGCTCTTTGGGTCTGTCAGACCTTAGGGGTATCACATATCTTGGCTGCTTGAAGCCTGGGCCCGCAGCCCTTTACATTCCCCTCCAGACGGGAGGCCCGGTGCTTTTCTCTCTGGGTCAAAACTTTCCCTTATCATGTTTCTGGACTACATGATAAGGGGAGCTATTTATTAATCTGCGCAACCCAATCTCTTACCTGCCCATGACATCTAGGAGGGGGTAGTATTTGCTTTAAAGAAGTTGTTTCCTTGGGAGGGCAATTTCTGTCTGGACTTTGAAGGGGGCATAGTTACCACACATTACTATCCCCACCACCACCACGTTCTTTACCTCTGTCCCAGCTTTTAATAAAAGATGACATCAGATCTTGAGGCAGTTGGGTCACAATTCTTTAGAATGCTTATACCCCAGGGGCATTTCCTGTTCCAGTCATGTTTTTCCAGTTGAGTATTGGCGGTTCCCTGAGGCTTGCTCACAGACATTTCTGATTGAAGATTAAGGATGGTTGATACAATCATTCATGTCACCTTTCCCACCCTCTGGAATTTACGTTTCTTTCTCTGGGCTGGTCCTGGAAGTTGACACCTTTTGGCAAAGTTTAGATTTAGGAGAAGTCTTTCAAGTCCCTGTTCAGATGATCTGTGGTTTCTCTTTGCTTCCTCTGCCTGCAGCCCTGGCAGACCATACTGTCTGGATCCCGAATGGAAAATAGTACTGAGATGAAACACATTCTTGGGGTATTTAAACTCTCACTCTGCCACCTTTCTAAGAGTTGGAGGCTGGCAGAGAGATGCTGCAGTGCTTGATAATCATTTGGCCACATTGAAATTTCTAAAGGGAGCTCTTGCCGGTGCTTAAACCCAAAATTCCTGAACACCTGAGATTGCATGAATCTAGCACAGAATATCCATTCTTGTCCCAATGTACCCCCTTCCTCTCCATCTTAATCTTTAAAACAAAACAAAACAAAAAACCCAAGCCCAGGCCAAGGGTCGTTTTTACTTGAAACCAGGAGAGTGGGGGAGTAACACGAGAGATGAGGGGCGAGCTGTGTGGTGAGGCATCCTGTTCCTGGTGTCTGTTCCAATCACTGAGGACTGTGAGCCAGTGCCTTTCCTTCGCCTGGAGATGGAGCCCATCTCTTTCCACCTGGGTGAGGAGACCCTCTGCTACCCAGGGGTGAACCTTAAAGAGGGTGTCTTGGAGAGCCCAGAGGACACTCACATTTTTTGGGTGTCCATTTTAAGCATCTTTAAAATGTTTTATATATTAAAAAAAAAAAATGTTCTTCCCTGTCTTTGTGCAACCAGTGGCCCAGTTCCATCCATTCTGAATGGAAAAACGGAGACGGCCAGTGCTTTCCTTGGTCTTCCCTTCGTCTCCCTTAATGTGGGTATCCCCTTACCCGGCCTGTGCATTGCACTGTCGTGGGTGGAGAACAGAGGGCACCACGCAGTCCTGAGGCAGTCCTGTGTGACTCCGTGATCAGGTTTTTGTTTCTTGTTTTTCTAACTGTCCTTCCAAACCAGCAAGTGTTTGGAAATTAGGGGAAAAGTTAAAATTCTCACCAACGGTTGCTGTTACACTTGAATCAATAAAGATCTTGAGTATCAACTTGGTGTTTTAATTTTTCTTTTCTTTAAATTTCAGGTGAAATCCCGTTGACACATTTTGGGCATCTTGCCTGGTGAGGAAGATGGGCAAAGGCAGTTGGCCACTTCATGTGTCAGTTCCTCTCAACATTTACGGAGCACTTTGTCCATCTGGCCCTGTATGTGCCAGGAGGTGATGTGTCCCTTCCCGAAGGAGCTTGGAGGTGAACACGTACATGCTGGGGCTGGATGCACCCAAGAAGGCCCTTCTTTAGGTACCAGCCTGGAGGAAGCCCAGGCAACAGCTTTCCTGACGAGGGCTGCCTCTGCCCCTCAGGAGCACTTGTTAGAAATCCATCATATCTGATGTCTGAAAATAAACTAGACTCTGCTGCGTGAGCATCACATTCCTTGCTATTATTAATCCAGTGAGGCTCACATATTAGTATTGAGAGCAAGAATCCTGTCCTTTCAAGAACACTGTGGACCGTGTAAACAGGTCCACAGAACAAAACAGCGTAGAGGTTTAGGGCACAGGCTTTGGAGTAAGACAGGCTTGAATTCCTGCTGTACCACTTAGTAGCAGCCACATTCTCTCTGACAGGATTCCCAGTCTCTCTAAGCTTTGGTGTCCTCTAAAATAGGGTTAAGTTAAGAAGTAGGTCTTACCTGGGTGGCTGTGGGCTCAGGTGGGATCATGGAAAGCACTTAGCCCAGTGGCTGGTATGTCAAGAGCTCAGTTACAGCTCAGTTGGTGTGACAAGTAGAGGTGGGTCAGCTGGGTCTGCTTTTCCCCAGAATGTGCAAGTTTGGGAGTGGAGCAGGCTTGTGTGACCCCTAGAAGGACGAAATAATCTCTTCAAGGGAAGATAATCTTGAAAGCCATTTCATACATCCTTTACTTTGCCCCAAAGGCAAATAGGGTATCAACTTCAAAGGCAATTTAGGATAGAGGGATAAGGCTTTTACTGCTAGTAAAAGGGGGGACTACATGATGGAGATTAACCCGACTGTGTTGCTGTGTGAGAGTCACAGCCGCTTCCCAGCTTCTGCTTTTTATCTTTTCTCCACTCCTCCCTGTACCAGGCCCGCCCACTTCCCCAGCCAAGGAGAGTAACGCAGCCAGTTTCCCCCAGTCGGCTACTGACTTGGCACTGCTACAGGAACAGCGGAAGGAGACCTTTGCCTTGAGAGCAAGTTAAAATACGTCTGGCTTCTCTGAAAGCCCCTTCCTGGCCCTCAGGGTAGGGCAGGACTCGGTTCCCATAGGCAACATTTCCTCAGACTTAACAAAGCCTGCACTAGCAGGTAGGGTCCAGAGCACAGAGCTGTGTTGTAGGCTCAGCCCCAAATACCTCTGGCCAGGCAGCAGAAGGCCCGTGCCGCTGACGCACCACCCAGTAAGCTTTTAGCAGGGGTCAGCAAAACGTCCTTTCACTCCTTTGTGCCTGTGTCTTCTGCTTGATACGAGGTGGTGTCCTGTCGTCAGTGGGGTTTGTTCTGTGAGTTGGTAGAGCTACTAACTGTAAATGCTCCCACAAGCTATAGCCACAAATAGCTTGACCTTTTCGCTTTCCTGGCCCCAGCCATAGGAGAACAGTTGGGCACCCATTTAGTACAGAGGATGCTCTAAAGCCCTGGGACAGGATTTTTACTCCCAAGAACTTAAGTTTGGTAGTGGAAGTGGGGTTTCAAATGTCTGGTTCCAAAGGCTAAGGCCTTGACCCAAAGCTAAGAGAGCAAAGACCCCTAGATGGTATGCATGACGGTGCCCCTGGGGCTCCAGAGACCAGAGCTCAGCTCTTGGCCCTGCCACTCCTAGCTGTAGCATCAGGCCACTAGGCCTCACTGGAGTCTCATTTAGGAAAGAGGATGGTACAAAAATTGACCTCACAAGGCCTCCCCAGCTCTACTGTTTTCTAAGTAGAGTCAAATGCAGAATCCTATTGTGATTCTGAATTGTGGGGAGGGCAGGTTATTTCCACTCCAGGGAATGAGCAACTGGATCAGTTTTGTTGCTGACTCAGGGCATTGAGGTTTCTCAGGCCCAGGCCTGGCTCTAGCCTAGCCAACCCCTTCCTGGGCCAGGATTACTACCTTGGCTCAACCAAGTCAAGTTTGAGTCCCCTCTAAACTCAAGTATTCCCACAAGATTGGAATCATTTTTCCTAAGGTTGGAGCATTAGTCTATGGGCTTCTTAGGAAAGCAGGGTAAGTTTACTGTGGACTGACATTCCCAATAAAATGGTCCCCTCGCCCTGCCAAACAAAAAAAAATAGAGCCCCTGTTTTGGCAGTGCTCAATGAGGCCAGCTGGCGAGAGAAAAGTAGAATCACAGAAACGCACTAGCATCCGCCTGCTTTAATTTCACAAGATGAGGCTGAGCAGTGAATTACTCACCTGAGGTCACACAGCTTCTCAGTGTCTGAGCTGCGACCATAACCCAAGTCTGCCACCCAGGGCAGTGTCTTCACGGCTATGGATAGGAAGCCCAGGGGCCTCATTAACAGCACGCATTGACGGACTGAGGTGAACTGTCACGAGCTTTAATAGACTTGGATGGATTGTGCCCGCCAGAGCAGACTGACCTGGGGACGCCCCAGGGCTCCAGCTTCTGTAGTCCAACGTGGACAGTTCTCTTGGACGAGTTCCTGCCTCGCCCTTCAAAGGCACCAGCTGGCCTAGGAGAACTATACAATGGCTTTATTGTATGTACAACTCATTAGCAGAGAGCCACTCTGCGGGGGCTCCCTGACCCAGCCTGAGGCAACCAAAGCCAGTGGACTGTTTTTAATTTTACATAGCGATACTTAATCTTCAGGCGGCAAGGGTGTGGGTGGGTGTATGTCAAAGGCCACTTTTGAGAATACACGAAAGTTAAATACAACCTTGTCCCACCTCAAAAATAAATGCACATATGCTCCAGCTCTTGCATACAATTTCCAGGGGATCATGGGTTGAAAAAAGTCAGCTAAAGGACTCTTGCACTAGTGCTTTCACGTGCTACTGTCTGTTCAGCAAAGAGAAAACCCAGCAAGCCTGCTTCACAGGCTTCCTCCTCCCTCTCCTCTGTGCTCAACCAGACCCCACAGAGCCTTCAAGGACAGGGTGGCAGCCCTTCCTCCTTAGGTCTGGTGGACAGAGGAACTTTCCCCCCTCTTTGTTTCTCCTCATTGTATTAGATGGTTATCATGTCTTCTAGGAGCTTCCCAACCTTCCAGGGTACAGGCAAATCCAACACACCTGCAGGCGCTCCTCAAAGGCACCCACATTCTTCTACAATCATATCTTTATGATGGTCTAGAAGGACTCGGCCATTGTCCACGTACAGCATGCTCAAGGGCTTGGTCTTCACTGGGGCACAGCAGGTGGAAGGGACTCGGTGGGGTTGGTACCGTTTCAGCAGACTCTGTGAAAGGGAGGACAGGGAGGTCAATTCACATCCCAGTGGTGAGGTCAGAATGGTGTCATTTCTGGGTAAAGGGTGAAAAAGTTGCAGAGAGTTAAAATCAGTTTCTGGGGGCAAAAATAGAAAATTCTTTTCATAAAGGAATCAGAATGCCAACACATCATCAACTCTAATATCTAAAATAACTTTTTTTTAAACAGCCTTTAAACAGAAGATTCTAAAAGCTGTATCTGGGTAGAGCAGTAGGTAACATATGTTCTCCTATTGTTCTAGTCTAGAGTGAATACCAACTTCAAAAATACTCCAAGAAACTCCTGGTTTAGTTCCAGAAATATGAAGCAGAAGAGAGTCATGTGGAAATTCTTGTGGGATTTGCTTTGTTGCCCAGAGAAGGGCAAACAGAGTCAACGGGAGAAAAGGTAACAAGCCCTTGGCATTCTGGAACTGGGCCCTGTCCCTGTGGTCCAGTGGTGGCTTTTCAGATCAGTGTTAGATTTGGTGACTGGGACTGTCTGGGTCTCTGGTTCCCTCTGATCGTGCTGCAGGTAGGCTGGTGGACAGAAGTGGGGCCTGGGAGAGACTCAGGAGGGCCTGTGCCCCGGACAGGTCCTCTAGGATACCAGCCCCCACCACTGCCTCCCTCTCACGAGCTCAGCTCACATTCTCCCCAGAGCCTCTGGACCCTGCCTGAGGCTTGGCATGGAGGATGTACTACATACAGGTCCAAGAGATTCTCAGTCTAGGCTTCATAGAGGGAAAATAAAGACACTTTGATCCCGTGTGACCTTTGAGAGCAGGTCAGGACCACCATATATAAGCTCTGTTCTCTGCTTTCTCCACCTCATTTTCCTTCCATTCCTCTCTCTCCACCACCTTCTAGACCATAGGCTGATTAGTGGCACCTGGTGGTAGTCTCTGGCTTTATTACTCCTGCAAAATGTGTCCAACTCCTGTTTTTAGGCAGCAAAAGTACAGTGGCTGGAACGGTATTATCTCTACCTTGGCCTCATAAACGCGGCCCCCATTGCATCAATGAGTTACAGACTTCTAGTAATGGTAAGACAACATTATACCTGTTAGCTGCTAACTATTGATACTACACATGTGGTATGCATATCATCTCATGTAACCCTAGAAGTATGGCATTGCTATCCCCATTTTACAGGTGAGGAGACTGAGGCTCAGAGAGAGTAAGCAACTTGATCAATATCACATAGCTAATGAATAGGATTCAAACCCAGGCCTGTCTATTCCCAAACCCCAAATTCTGAACTTCCTTTCCTAGAATGTCAGGGCAGTGGGAGGAACTGAGACCCTCCAGTCTACACGGCCCACTCCTAATTTTATGACAGAAGGAAAAAGTCCCAGGAAAGCAGTGTGTTCAGGGTCACCCGACAAGGCATGACTCCATGTAGGCTCTCTGAGGATGTTATCATTGGTCATCTCTATATCCTTAAAACCTGTTACAGAACCTGGCACATTGTAGGTGCTCGAATAACTGTGCGTGAATGAACACAGTAACCTAACAGCAAAGCCAGGGTCCTGATCTGGTAGTAAGGACAATTCTCCCCCACAGCTTACTGCCTCCCCTCCCCAGGCCTCGGCATCACACCTGGATGTATGCGTGGTTGGTTGGATGGAACTCTTCCCCCACGGGGTTAGGACACTCGCCCTCACAGCGATAGGCATTGTACTGCTTGGGGTAGATGATCCAGGAGCCCCATCCGATCAGGTTGAAGTCCACCTGGAACTTGACCTTCCGACACAGTTGGTTTCTGTCCTGCAAGTGATATCGACGGTGCCTCCTGCCCCTCTCCCGGGAGAGCTGTCCCTCCTGGACCCGCCAGGAGCTCTCAGCTTCCCACAATAGAGTGGAGCCCCCCAGCCGCCTCCGCTCCGGGGAGAGGTTGGAATAGAGCATGAGGAGCACATTGGTGACAGGTGGTGTGGGAGGCCGCTGCCAACACTCTCCAGCCAAACTGGACATCTGCTCCCTCAGCTCCCCAGGGTGCTTCAGCCACTTGGAGAGTGGCCTGGTCACCTCTAGGACCATGCTGCCCGAGGAAAAGGTAACCTGGGACAGAGTGACAGTGAACAGGTCCATTCGAAGACGTTCTAGGCAGTTGGGTGGGTCCTTATCCTCATTCAGCTTTGGCTGGTGGAAAATCTCAATTGAGAGTGGGACGTCAGGAGGAAGGGCCACAGGGCTGGACAGCTGCAGCCGGAGCTCGGCCCATGCCAGATCCTCTTCTTGGCCCAGGAAGGAGAAGTCAAAAGCAAAGGTCCAGTTCTGCCCATCCATCTCCACATCTGGGTGAGAAAAAGCCAGAAGGAAGCAGGTGAGTGGGGGCCTCCTGCAGCCTCAGTTGGTGTAACAACAACCATAGCTCATGACTGAGCCCTTACCTTATATGAATGGTCACCCTAACCCTATGAGCTGGGCATGTTATTGAACCCATTTTAGAGATGAGGAAAATTGAGTCTCAGGTTAAATTACCTGCGTGAGGTGTCATTCTTGGAAGGTGGCAAAGCCAAGAATAAGCCCAACTGCAAAGCCCAACCTCCAAATCACTGTTCTGCTCCTCCCCCTCAAGACACTCCAGAGAACAATTGGTAAAAATTGGATGAGTTCATCTCCTTCTCCCTTCTCCCCTCACACATGCAATCTAAGGACAAGCCCTGAGCTTTCTGACAGAAATCCTGGGCTTCCACCCACCCTGTGGCCCGCTTGCCAGGCTTTGTCTTCTCATTGGAAAGGGTGGCCTGTTTTACAGCACAATGAGGTCGATTCACAGATCATAAGGGTTGGAGCTCCCAGGGAGGCATAGACAACGGAAGCCAAAGACTGGTCACCCCTTCCCCCACCAATTCCTAAAGACAGAGGCAGACACATCAAGAGTTCTTGGCAACCTTACAAATAGGTTTCTAAAGACATTCTAAGCTTGACTGTGCACTGACCTTGCACTTTCCCACCCAGTGGTCTCTCCTACCTACCTGCAGGGCGCTCACCGTTTCCCACTCTAGATCATCCACACACCAGGGCAGACACAGCAAGCACACACCCAAGACAATGAAACCCATACTGAATGAAAAGGAATGGGGAAGCACATTCCATTCATTTTAGTCCTGGACTAATTTGGTCTGATGTCTGGGAATAGCACATATTGGTGGATTTTTCAGGTCAGCAAAAAGTGATCTGTAACTTTTTTCAAGCCCAGTTTCATCTTTGCAGTGGGAATAGTAATGCCCTACCCTTCCCTGCATTGTCATGAGGACCCAGGGAAATGAAGATGTTTGAAGGTCTATTGCTAAATAAAAGGCAGAGGATATTCATTAGAAATAAAAACAGTAACCCTTTGGCGAATCAATCCCAAAGGTAGTGATCTCTGACTTAGGTCCACTCTGGGCAGACCACATAAGAGTTTTGTTTTTTTGGTTCTTTGTCTCATAGAACATCTTTGGTCAGATAGTAAGTGGATTTCTCTGGGAAGTCCAGCCTGCATTAGAAGGGCGTAATTCCCAGCTTCAGCATCCTGAAGCTTCTCCCAGCCCATCCCTAGATGTTCTTTTTCACTTAATTTCCACTTCCCTTCTCATTAGCACCTGCAGGAGGCAATAACCGGCCCCTGACTAGCAACTCCCCAGAGGTGTGGGGAGGAGGCTGACACCACCCACTGCCCTTCGCAGCACCACCCCGTTGACATGTAGCAACTCCTCTACAGCTCCGCCTATACCAGGACTTAAAACACACTATCTCAAGTATCCACAAATGGCTTTTTAGAGGAAGGCATTCCAGCTCAGTGTTTAAGAGGAGGGGCCTGGTGTCTCCCACGATGGATCAAGTTCTGCCACTTGCTGCCACACTGGGCAGCCAGCTTTCTCTGAGCCTCAGTTTCCCTCTGGGTAAAAGGGAGATGGTAACAGTATCCACCTCACAGGGGTGTTGAGATTTACTGAGATAATGTGTGTAAAGTGCTTTGCCCAGCACAACCACCAAAGTGCAATAAATGGCCATCATCAACTGCCGCCTCATTATTACCCAAGTCCAAGTTAGAAATGAAGATGTCCAGGCAGTGAGGGACCTGGACCGGGGAACAAAGTCATCTGCTGCTGGGATGGCAGTGTGGATGCAGGGGCAGGGAGGAGGATACTCCTTTCTGCTGGAAGAGTCTGAGACCCCACTACCCTACCTGCAGCCAAGGGCTCCCCAGGTCACAGTGCTAACAGGTTCTCTTAGATCTGGCTCTGGTTCATCTTAGAATAATGGGGGGGGGGGGGGGTCTAAGCTTTGAGGGTCACCAATGCCTGATAAAAGCCAAGAATGCTCTCCCCAGAAAAACTGCATTTCCTACTAACACAATAAATGTGATTTGGGGGTGGTTATAAGAAGGGTTCATGGGCACCCTGAAACCCATCCACAGACTGAATGCAGATATGGCCACATGGGCCCCAGCGAAATCTCTACCCACTTCCAATTCTAAAGAAGGAAGTGGTTGGGCTCATGATCTTGGGTTCCTTTCCCCTCAAACAGGGTGTTGAGTTAGAGTCAGGGACTCTGTAGAAAAAGAGGGTGAGTATGACACCGAGTTCCCACCCTACATTATTATAAATTATGAGGGTAATTACCATTAACTGCTTCCCTCATGCCAAGTGTTTTATAAGCCTTGTCTCCTTAAATCCTCCCCACCTTTATCACCATTTTGCAGATGAAGAAACTAAGGTCCAAGGTGAAGATGGTTAAACAGTGAAAGACACAAGACAGGGATGCAAACCTGATTTGGTTAGATTCCAACACCCATTTCCCCTTATCCTGTGCAGCTTACAAATAAACCCGAGATGGAAAGGTACCACACTCACACAAATGAGGTAGAAAGAAAGCCGGGCACTTTATTTTTACAAAAGGGGAGACTAGAAAAGTCAGCTGATATGCCAGGGACACATGGGGAATTGGGAAGCAGGGTTTGAGGGACCAGAGCCCAGTTTCCCAGACTCCCAGACTGTCAAATCACCACAAACCTTCCGGAACTCTCTGGAAGGAGGGAGTGAATTGGAAAAGTGCGCCTCCCACTCTTTGCTCATCCACCTACCCCCCCCAACCCCAACTTTCTGGCAGGGCAGAGCACTCCAGTAATTTTCAAATTGCTCCGCCCCCCGGGTGTCCCTAGTCTGACTAGCCCCCAGATGACACTTCCGGAGAGGGTCACTGGCTGTCTGACCCCAGACGCGGCTGGCCAGGGAGCTAGGAGCCCCCACCCCCAGATCACAAGGGGCCGGCGGGCGGCCATCAAATCAGATTATCGGATGTGGATTTCGCCCGAACTCCGGGGAGGGCCGTCTGGCCCGGCAGGCAGAGAGAGGTGCAGGCAGGCAGGGGCCACCCCGGGCTCTAGGATGTGGATTGCCCGGAGTAGAGGAGCCCCGCGGGAAGGGCTCCCTTTTCTCAACGTCTACCTGCGCCCAGTGCCCAGAACGCACGCTGCCTCATCCTCGCGGGTGATACTCTCAAGGTCACCATGGGAGTGACCTCGCCCGCTCCAAATCTAGGCCCCGAACCCGGTGTCGTCCGGGACACTGACACCTACCCCGCCTGGGCTGGATGACCCAAGCCTGCCGCAGTTCTCGACTTCGGGGCATTTCATCTCTAATCCCGAATTTCTGAAACCTAATCCCTGATGTTACATGCTTGATACCCTATTTCGAACCTCAGTCTCAGCCTGAGACACTCCCAACGCCAGACCCCGGGGCCCGTTCACCCTCACTCGCGAAAAGAAAAAAAAAAAAAAAATTGACAAGACAATTGTAGCAATAATAACGACCATGTATTACTATGCCTGGTTTTGTGCTAAGCGTTCTATGTGCGTTGTCCGTAGCCCTCGCCAGTCCAATAAGGGAGGCACTATTATCCCTATGCTACAGATGTGCAAACCGAGGCGCCCGGAGATTACAGTAGTTTAAGACGGCACAGATAAGCAGTGGCACAATCAGTCTTCCACCCTATAGTCCCGCGCTTTACCCACCCTAAACAAGACCAGAACGCAGAGGTCTCAGTCCGGGACACACCCCGGGTGCCACCAACCCTGTCTCCCGAGCCAAGGCAGACGCCGAGACACCGTCAGCCCCAGCCTCTGAACGTGCCCTTCAAGCGTGCGGATACGTTTTCAATGGCACGTCCCCGGCACAGTGCCGCAGCCTCTGCCGCTCCAGCGCTCTCCCGGAGTCCCGCGCGGGAGCGCCCAAGGCGCCCCGGGGGTCCAGCCGAGCCGGGCGGGGCGGGGCGGGGCGGGGCGGGGCAGCCTACCTTGCGCCTGCAGGCTACGTATGATGTCCGCCCGGAGCAGCGGTTCGCGGTACAGGCTCAGCATATAAGCAAGAGGGGATGGCGATGAGGGCTGCCCCCACGTTCGAGGGGGCACCGGGGCTACCATCGTGGCGCCCGCCTGGCGGAGAGCCCACCAGGCGTGCAGGAGGAACAACGGCAGGCTGTGGGCGTGCATGGTGGGGTGGCGGGGCCCGAGGCCAGCCTCCGTCCCTTATATCCTGGGCCTTCGCGGGCGCCCCGCCCCTGCCCTTCCTCCCTAGGGGAAGCTTTCAGGTCGGATAACACCCCCCAGCCCAGCCCCCGTCACCGGGGGTGGCCCCCAGAGGGACCACCTGCTGGGGGCGAGTGAGACCTGAGCCTGGTAGGGAGGAGACCTGAAAAATTGGAGGAGCTGTTAGGTCCAGGGACCGTCTAGTTCGCCCAGTCTGGACACCCTGGCACTCTGCTACTTACTCCAGGCTTTTTTTCCAAGACACAGCTGGCTTGTCGCCGGCGAACTCCCAGGTCAGAAGAATGGCTTCCTTACTCTCCCCCACCTGGGGTCCCTGCCCTTTCCTCTTCCTCCAGGTTCCAAATAGATGTCTGGCTCAACCAGGAGCAGATAGAGAATGAAAGCTGTGGCTCCTGGAGGCTCTCGGGCAGGGTGCAGCCCCACACTGGCCTGGGAGGCTTCAGCCCAGCCTGGCACCGTGCAGCCTTCCAGGACACTGTCCAGATGGCCTCTGGGAGCACCCCCCCGCCTTATACGACAGGGCCTGTCTGGAGAGCTAGCCTCTGAAAAAATACTGGGTACTGGGAATTGCTGGAACAAAAAAGATGAGTGCCAGACGAAGGTCCATGGGGACCTGCTTCAAATACTGAAGCTCTCTCCTGGAGAAAACAGAGGACAGGAGCGACCAGGATGAAGGACAGACTTCTCCACTGGAAAAGGAAGTGCTCAGAAGCTGGAGCCGAGGGCATAGCTAACGGGGTGAGTGGAGCGCCTGTGGTGGTGGTATCAGGGTCTTCCTTCACAGGTTCACATCACCCCAAGCGTTTCAGGAAAAAGGTGTTGCCTGTGTCATCCATGTCCTGCAGTCCCTGCCTCCCCTGGCAGTTACCCTGGAGACCTGGGTTTCAGCTCAGGACCTCTCACTTTCCTCTCTCTGGGCCCTGCTTTCCTCACCTACACAAGAGTGGTCCTTGTCTGGCCTCCCTTCAGGTGCAAAGTCAGGTTGAAGCTGAAATTACCTTTAAAGAAATGTAAATCTCTGCCCCTTGTTCAGGCCCCAGCTATTTTCTGCAACACTGGAGGGCTCGTTATGCCCCCGCCCTCGCCCCCCGGTCCTTTCCTAGCCCTGACATGCACATTAGCAGCTGGCCAGCATTTATCGAAACACTACGTGCCAGGCACACCTAGGCTTCTTTCACAGGATGCCTCCAGCTCCAAAGAACCACACGCTCAGCCCTGAGCAGGTGTTATTGGAAGGAGGCCCAGCAGGCTC
This sequence comes from Eschrichtius robustus, assembly GCF_028021215.1. NCBI lineage: Eukaryota > Metazoa > Chordata > Mammalia > Artiodactyla > Eschrichtiidae > Eschrichtius > Eschrichtius robustus. The sequence goes on from NC_090830.1 coordinate 75,587,038, forward strand.
AGCTAGGAGCTCCAAACCCGTGTCCAGGTGGAAGCCGGCCCAGCCAGCAGGAAGGGGCCTTGCCTAGGAGAGATGTGGGTTGTAGACCTGTGCCGACCATGGGACCGGGACAATATGCTCAGCCAGAGGACTGTTAGTTCCTTCTAAAGCTGGGGACTGTCTTGTTCATCGTGCTCTCCCTCCAGTACATATCGTGGTTGGGACCCAAAGTATCTTGGCTGAGTAAATTAATCAATGAATGGCCCTGTGTCTGGACTTGCCTGAAGATAAGTATCACCTGGGGTGTATGTTAAACTACTGATTCCTGAGTCTCAATCCAGGCCTTTAGCATTCGAATTTGGAGAGAGACCTTGGTAATCTACATATTTAACCAGTACCCCTGTGATTCTTATCAGACAACTTTGAGAACCTGGGTGAGCTCGGGTCTAGTTACAGCTTGGAACCCACCTCTCTGCGTTCAGTTTGCTCATCTGTAAACCATGACTGGAGATACTTCCTTCCATGAAGATTAAATAAAACAAATGCTAAAATGCTTTGCCAGTGCTTAAAACCTGGTGTTTTTGTAAAGCCTTAAGCATACAGATTATTATGGGTGCTCCGTGGTTGTCATTCAACTTCCCCAGCCTGGGGGCTTGCAGCCTGGGGCTTGTCAGTCCCGGCCCTCTGCATCAGACCCCTCCCCAGAGGCAGAAGGTGCCCTCACCCAGGTTATGAATATATAACTAAAAAACAATGAGAGATTGTGGTTAGACAGAGGCATAGGGGTCAGCCTTCCCCCAAACCTACATGTCCTGGAATCCAGGGGGTCCCTGTTTAAACAGGGGCATTCAGAACGTAGTAGCCTTATCCACCAGGATTAGGGAAGGAACAAAACAGATGATCTCCTTCCCGTACTGGACCAGAAGCTTCTTGAAATTAAGCTTTATTCATTCTGTGTCCCTCCTACTATGTGGCATATAGTAGGAGCTCAGTAAATATTTCAATTAAAATGACTGATAATAACAATAGCTAACGCTTATTGAGCGCCTAATGCAGTAGGCATTCTGGTAATCACTGCATTGATTTTATTATCATCCCCACTTCAGGGATGAGAAAACAGAGGCTCAGAGGGAACCTGGTAACTTGCTCAAGGCCACACATTTACAAGTGAAAACAGCCAGTATGTGAAGTGTACTGCTTGTTACCCAAACCCATGCTTATAGCCTTCTGGCTTCCCCATAGATGAGAGGATGGACATGGGCCTTGTCCTAAGACTTAAAAAAAAAAAAACTCTCAAATAAAGTCTTGCTTTTCCCAGGGTCCGGGAGCAGCAGACACAACTCATTTCTGATGTGTATTGGCCCAAAGCCCTTTGGGGACCTGCTCTCTGACCAGCAAGAGGGACTCTGTCAAAGCCCATTCATCATTGAACTTTCTCCAGCTGGGGCACTCTTCAGGACGGAGGCTAACAGTCATTCTTCTCATTTTTAAAAGGTACTTGTTCATCCAGGATCTGTTTCCTGCAAGAAGGACCAGAAGTGCCTTCTTCCCAGGAGGGGAATGACACCTTCTCGCTTCCCCTGCCCCAGACAGACTGACCGACAGATTACCTGACCTGGGAGATAACCTTTCAGGGCCAACCCAGCTGGCTGGAGAGTGGGGAGCAAAGTCCCTCGAAGTTCTCGAATGCTTTCCATTGGGCCGTTCTGGACCCTTCCTCCACGTGAGCAACGATATGCAGGGTTAAGTGCTGGGGCTCTGAGGTCAGGCTGCCAGAAGGCAGACTCTGGATCCTTCTCTATCGCTACCTGGGCATATTAGATCACTTACCATCTTGAAGCATTTGCTCCCTCAGCTGTAAAATGGAGATAAAGAATAGTATCTACTTGACAAGAATGCTGTAAGCAGTAAATGTATGTAAAGTAGTGCTTGGTCATTTGTTTATTCATTCATTGAACAAACCTGCTTATCTAGGAGTCTAAGGCAGGTTACCGGCAAGTGCTAGATTCTCAGGAAGTCCGGGCAGGAAGGCATTTCAGTTCCGCACATATTTAATGAGCATTTCTTATATCAGTGTGACACTGGCTGTCCTCGCATATATGTTAGCCTATAGAAGCCTGTGTAATCCTGTTTACCCCTCCCTGAAGCTCTGTAAGGTATGTAAGGCATTTTAGAGATGGGGAAACTGAGGTACAGAGGAATTAAATAGCATCATTATTTTGAAGGTGGAGGGCGTCTGCTTTATCACGCTCCTCCCATGCCTGGCACAGCTCCTGGCACACAGGAACTCAGTAAGGACTTGTCAGGTGATTGAATGAGGTCCATATTCCTGAACAGGTTCCCAGCACACCTCTGCCTTTCACATGCTCCTTCTCCGTGCAGCCTCCTGCTGTTTCCACTTAATCTCCCTGGTAAACTCCTTCTCACCTATCAAGACACAGCTTAAACACTGCTGCTTCCTCTACAAACCTGTCACTAGCTCCCTAGCAATTTGGCAGAGTCCTCTTCTAAGCAGAGCGCTGAGGAGCAGTTGTCCCAGGCCTCATGAGTAACTGCCATCAGACTGTGAGCTCCCTGGAAGTGCAGACGACTCCTGTCTCTGAAGCCCCAGCCCCTGCTTCCTAGCTGACCATTGCTTGCTGTGATCCTCAGCCTGATGCAGTCCTGCAAATGGCAGAGGCGGGACTAAGCACAGGCTTCTGGCTTCCACCTCCAGTACTTGGTGCCCTTCCTGTACCCCTCACTGCTGGTCTTGGAGGGCCCATCTAGGTGCCTCTACTGGGCACACGTGGCTCTCTCTGTGATCTGGAGATAGAGACCTCAGCCTTCCTCTACAATCCCCTTGTACCCCAAATGCACTCTGGCCCCATGGAAACACCCACCCTTCCCCAAAGTTCAGAGCTGTTCTTGCTCTGCCCAGAATGATTTTTGCCTCCTCTTCATTCACACAAAATACACCTATTTATCCCACAGAATCCAGCTCAAGGGTCTCCTCTTCCACGTGGCCTCCTTCCCCCTTCAGGCTCTGGTCCCTGGAGCCCCTAGGAGTTTTCCACCAGGAGCCTGCTGCTGGCTGGCTCTGTATTCTGCAGTGTTCAGCAAAGGGCCTGGCCTTGGTAGGTAGAGCTTGCAAATCTGCCTGCAGCCCACTTTGGCTGATCCACAGTGTTTTGTCTGCTCCCAACAGTGTTTTGAAAGGTTTTTATTTAAATCACCAATACTGAAAGTTCATAAGATTTTGCAGAAAATAGTTTGTTTTCATCATTTAAGAAATGGAAAGGGCTAGGCCCTCATTTTAACAAAGCAAGCGTTCCCTTAAGCTGAATAGGATCTGCTTCCTTTAGGCAGGGTCTGTTCTCTAAGGAGCGGCACAGTCCCCTCCACTCCTTAACTTACTGCACCCATGTGCCTGGCCCTAAAGACAAATGAGTTTGAGACACTTGCTGTATATTGGTTGAGAGTAAGACACTCCGGAATCAGTTTGGAAGTGCAGGCTCGGGATCAGCCCACCCCATTGTCCTTCTCCAACTAACCCATGGATTGTGGGTACCTGGCCCAGGCTGGATGAAATAGAAATAATCTATTATTTAATAAGAACTTACCATGGGACTTCCCTGGTGGTCCAGTGGGTAAGACTCTGCGCTCCCGATGCAGGGGGCCTGGGATCGATCCCTGGTCAGGGAACTAGATCCCGCATGCATGCCGCAGCTAAGAGTCCACATGCCACAACTAAAATAAAGATCCCATGTGCTGCAACTAAGACCCAGCACAGCCTAAATAAATAAATATTTAAAAAGTCACTTATTGGGCTTCCCTGGTGGCGCAGTGGTTAAGAATCTGCCTGCCAATTCAGGGGACACGGGTGCCAGCCCTGGTCCGGGAAGATCCCACATGCCACGGAGCAACTAAGCCTGTGCGCCACAACTACTGAAGCCCGTGCGCCTAGAGGCCGTGCAGAGAAGCCACCACAGTGAGAAGCCCGTGCACCACAACGAAGATTAGCCCCCGCTCGCCTCAACTAAAGAAAGCCTGCACGCAGACCCAACGCAGTCAAAAATAAATAAATAAAAATAAAATTTAAAAAGTCACTTATTAATAAGTACTTACGGTAATGTGCTTGAATTATCTAATTTACCCTTCCTATCACTCCCATGAAGCAGACTGGATATTTACTTCCATTTTACAGGTGTGAAAACTGAGGCTCTGCAGAGTTAAGCCCCTTGCCCAGGATGGAATGCTTGCAAACGGTAAGGCTGAGATGGATACTCAGTCATTCTGACTCTGGAAGCCAGACTGGATATTGCCATGTCCCCACATGGTCGTTTATTACCTCCTTTACAGGAGGGGCCTTTCCCCTGTCTAAATGGACCTCCTGCACTCCATCACGTCACCCCGTTCATTTCCTCCACAGCACTTCCATGGTTGGAAATTAAGTTGTTTACTTTGGTACTGTTTGTTTATTTTTTGTCTGTTCCCCTTCCCCAGCACTGGGCTGTCAGCCAGACTCCTGTCTGTTCAGTTCACCACTGAACCCCCAGTGCTCAGCACAGTTCTCGATTCTAGGACTCAGTACGTATATGTTGAAGGAATACATTTAACCCAGTCCCTGGACTGGGGGACACAGAGGTAAGAAGGCGAGGATAGGGGAGTCCCTTCTCCTCCAGTGGCCACCAAAAGGGTATGAGCCCCGCAGGTCACCAGCTTCCTCTGGTTTCAAGTTCTTCACTCTCCTGCGCACATGTGGGGTACATAGTAGGTGCTCAGTAAGTGCTCAGTACACCTGCTTTGGCTTGCGGATGTCTTGACACCAGCAAGAGAATGCCTTCCTGGCGCTTGTGACTCCTCGTGAACATGCTTCACGTTATTGCACCTTTTGCATGCATCCCTCATGCCGCCCTCTCGCCTCCATCCTCTCCCCTGATCCTTGCAGGAGCTGAGGGACCTGAGCAGGGCTGGTCTCTCCCTCCCAGAGAGTGACTGGCCCGAGATGGTAGAACTGGTAAGGGCCAGGCCTGTCTGATTCTAAATCTCTTGCTCCCTCCAGCTCCCGTGGCCAGACTCTCGTCCCAGCCCCTCCTGGGTGGAGCCGAGGCTCGACTTGTGCTTCCCACAGGGTCAGGAGGTGAAGGCTCAGCCTGCCCTGGGAAACAAACAGAGAGACCACCAGGAGGGTCCCTCTCTTCCCACCCCAGAAGCTTCTCAGAGATTCCCGCAGCGCAGCCTGCCACCCCTGCCTTCGCCTTCCCACCCCCCTATTTCCCTTCCACAGAGAGTCACTGGTCTTGGAGTTGAGCTGGAGTTTGATGACCCAGTTGAGCCTGGGACTGGGAGAAAGCTCTGTGCCTGTGTACATGCGTGCGCGCGTGCGTGCTGTGTGTGTGTGTGTGTGTGTGTGTGTGGAGGGCGAGGAAAAGAATCACTACTAAGAACAAACCCTTAGGGGAGTGCTTCCTGTGGGGGTAAGGAGTGCTTGGGGAGCGCTTACAGTGGACCAGGCACTGACTATGCTAAGAGGTTTATGTGCACTATTAGCTCAGTGTCTTCCAAAACTGCTTGAGCATAATAATCCCCTGGGGCACTTATTAAAAGTAAAGGGAGTCCCAAAAGTCATAGTGTACTATTTTTAGTGCTCTTTTAAGCTTTAATAGCCTCAAAAATATAAATGATAGAAACTTACAAAAATCATCCTTTGATAGTTTAATTTTTTAAATTCCTTTTACACCTATTTAGTTTTGTGAATTTTTAAAAATTAATTAATTAATTAATTTTTGGCTGCGTTGGGTCTTCATTGCTGTGCGCTGTCTTTCTCTAGTTGCGGCCAGCGGGGGCTACTCTTCATTGTGGTGCGCAATCTTCTCACTGCGGTGGCTTCTCTTGTTGCGGAGCATGGGTTAGGCACATAGGCTTCAGTAGTTGTGGCACATGGGCTCTAGAGTGCAGGTTCAGTAGTTGTGGCGCACAGGCTTAGTTGCTCCGCGGCATGTGGGATCTTTCCAGACAAGGGCTCAAACCCGTGTCCCCTGCATTGGCAGGCGGATTCCTAACCACTGCGCCACCAGGGAAGTCCCTAGTTTCGTGAATTTTTAATAATACATTTTTAATTAAAATTTTTTGTTTAGTAAACATTTGCTATTTTTAAAAAACATAATTAAAATTTCATTATGCAAAATTCAAAACAGTGGATGATTGGATAAACAAATAATGGCATATATCTGTACATTGGAGTACTACCTGAAATAAAAAGGAATGCACTATTGATACATATAACAAGGATGAGTCTTAAATAATGATGCTGAGTTGAACAAGCAGACAAAAGACAGTATATACTGTATGATTCCAATCATATAAAATTCTAGAAAATGCAAACTAATGTTTGCAGACAAGCAGATTAGTTGCAGAATGTGGATCAGTGGTTGTCTGGGAGGAGAGGGGAGAGGGAGGATTCAGCAGGAGAGTTTTGGGGGTGATAAATATGTTCATTATCTTGATTGTAGTGGCAGTTGTATACATGTGTCAAAGCTTACCAAAATGCACACTTTATTTGCAGTTGTTGTGTGTCAGTTATACTTTACTAAAGCTGTAAAAATGAACATAAATACAATAAACTTTTAAAATATAAGAATTACTATTAAAAATTCATATAACTAAATAAACAAAAGAAATTTATTTTTTATATTTTTTATTTTCCCAAATTTCTTACCGTTTAACAAAAGAAATTTAGATAAACTTTGTGTTCTTTGTAAGTTTGTAGCATTTATACTTCTGAAATAGAACTATACTTAATAGAATATTAAGTATATTCGACCAAATATTAAGTATATTCTAATAAATAGTATATTCTCCTGTACTTCTACTACAGCTTAAGAATGCACTAAACTTTAAGGACTCCAAAGTCTCATAGGTCTATGGGCTCAGTAGGCCTGGAATGGGACCCAGGAATCCCTGCCCTTCCAGAGAGCCTTATCAGGTAAGATGGAAAACACAGCATCATCTCTTTCTCTTTTCTTCCCTCTCTTCTGTCTTTCCACAGACACACAAGGTAGATGCTTCTGCTGGCTTCTTTCTACAGCTGAGGAGTCTGAGGCTCGGAGAGGCAGGGCAACTTGCCCAAGGTCATGCAGTTAATTAATAGCAGTGCTGGGATTTGGGGCCAGGCAGTCTGACTCCAAAGCCTGCACGTGGGGTAACTCACGCAGGGGACTTGTATTTCCAACTCTCCCACCCCCACCCCCGTGCAAGCCCTGTGCCCTGTTAGCCACTGACCTCAGGGCTAGAGGGATCCCAGGCTGGTGCATCCCCCATTCACATCAAAGAACCCCAGACTTCAAAGGCAGCTTGAAGGGAGATGCACATACCTGGCTGGGTATGCAGAGAAGCCCTGGAGAGCTAATATGATTAACCAGAGACCCAGTGGGGCAGGAAGAGTTTTCATGAAGCAGATAACTCAGTGGAAGCAGTTTGAATCCATTCTCACCCACCATTCACCCTCAGAGCCTTTCATTCTATGGCTACTGGCGGAACCTCCAGACACCTGGGAATTGGGGGTGAGGGGAGGGCTGAGCCAAACCTGTGTCCATTTCATAGATGGAAAAACATGTTGAAAGCCAGCTGTTACCTTTGTGCCGGGCATAGTGCTGAGTGCTTTGGACACATGCCTTATGCACAGCTCTAAGGAGCTCCTTTCACACTGTGTTCTATAATGATTCCCGTTTTACCGATGACAAAACTGAGGGCTGGATTGCTTAAACACTTGCCCAGGGTCAAGTTGGTGCTAAACAGCTCGGCTGGATTGGAGTCCAGGTCTGTTTTGACCCTAACCTTCATTCTGACTATCTCCTCTGCTGTTTCAGAGCCAGAGGATCAGGGTTGTGAGGCTTGCAGGAGGCTGTGCTTCCTCAGCTCCAGTCTTGGCCACACTGGCTTCCCTCCCCCGGGAGACCCCGGCCCAGCCCCCTTCCCAGCCTACTCCTGGCTCTCTTCATTCTTGCCCTCCCCACTCCCACCCCAGCTCTCAGCTCCCCTTTTCCATCCTCCCTGTGGACTACACCCCTCAGAACTGTGTTCCTTCCCCACTGGTAAGAGGGCGCTGCCCTGCTGGGGAGTCCAGTCAAGGAAACTCCCAAAGAGCAGGGCGGGGAGGGGGAGAGGGTATTGGTCTGAATTAGTACCAGTTAGATTGGCATGCAGGAGGGGAGGGGGCGAGGACATCTAGGGCCTCCTCTCAGCTCAAGCCAGACCAGCATGTGACCTTGGCCAAGCCACATGGCCTCGTTGAACCTCAGTTTCTGCATCTGGGATTGTCCCCAGCTCTGTCCCCCACTTGGCTATCCTGGACTTGGTGGAGATCTGAGACCAGTGAGTGGAAGTGTTTCCTAACATTCAGGTCCTGCACACGTGGGCTTTGCAGTTTCTTCCTCCTCTGTTTATCCCAACCAGTTGATGAAATGTTAACAAAATTTTTCCACTTAGTTCCTTGTATTGTGCTTTTCTGTGTACAGAATTAACGTATATTCACTGTAGAAAATTTACTGCATAACAGTACATAGAGGAAAAGAAAAATCCCCTCTAATCCTGCAATCCATATGTAACTGTGGTTCGCATTTTGGAGTATGTCCTTCCTATCCCCCCTCCCCCGGGCACTTTGTGTCTTTTACTTAGAACAATCACACTGTGTGAACTGTTCTGTAAACTGCTTCTTTCATGTAACCTGAACATATTTCCAGGCCAATAAGCATCCTTCACCACTATCTAAAAATAAATGTTGCTTATTTTAAGAGACCACCTCCTCCAGGAAGCCAGCTGAGATTTCTGCAGTCCAGTCAGCCCTCTCTCAGGACCCTTAAATCATGCCCCCTATTACCCACCTCCTCTTAGACTATGAGCTTTTAGGGGACAGAAGTCTCCTCTGCACCCCTGCACTCAGTGCCATGTGTACAATAGGTGCTAATTAAGGGGGATGAAAAAGTACTTTTCTTATAGAGCTTGCTTTCCCCAGGCAGGTTGATTGTTGTCATCGGGAGGTGACGGAGGCAAAGGAAAGGAACACTCATGGAAGCCGTGCCCTTCAGCGTGCATGCCTGCCTCTGGCTTTGCTCTCTTGTTTGTGGAGAGGAGTCCTAAAGGGATGTGTGCAGGGCGGTGCCCAGCCCTGCCAGCCGCGTCAGGCTGCTGCGCCCGCCTTCTTGGGAAAACGTTCGGTGGGCGACCCGGGCAACTCGGCCGCCAGCTAGCCGAAAGAGCAGAGTGGGCTGTGGCGCCAGAGGAAGCTGGAGGAGGCGGTGAGTGGCCTGGAGCCCCGTCGCGGGTCCCCAGTGCGGCGGTGGGGTGTCTCCTCCCCAGGCCCCAGTGGGTGTGAGCGCTGCAGGTCTTGCCCGTGTGTCGCTGTGCCCACGACTTGGCGCTGCACCTCGGGCGGCTCCTCCGCCCTGCGAGTCTTGCCACTTGGTCCTGGACTGGAGCCCCGAGAAAGAGGGACCCTCTGGAGTGAGCCCCCGACCTGGACGTAGTGGTCAGGGACCTGGGTCCGCTGGATGTGTTCCCCTCCTGTCTATCCTGTCCCCACCCTGGGCCTACTCTGTAAGCTGGGGCCTCAGGAGGACGTTATGGCTCAGGGCCATCTGCAGAGCCCCAACTTGGTGCCAGGCTGGCTCTGGGGTGGGGGTGGGACAGGTGCGGTGAGTCACCACCACCTTTTCGTGCTCCCCAGTGCTTCTGCCCCTGGACTTAGGGAGGGCAGAGCCCCCCACCCCCACCCCCAGGGGAGCCCAGTCCGCAATAGCCACTGTCACAGTTTGTCAGAGCTCACCCGCAACCCTTTGCACAGTTATCTCATTTAGTGCTCACACCTCTGCACGGTGGGTGCTGAGAGATGATGTCAGTTGCTTCAGGCGAGGGCAGCCACAGGTGGAGTTAGTTACCTTGAGGCTGATGAAGGGTAAGTTTCACGCCCCTCCAAGGTCCCCAGCTCTAATTTGTATTTGTATTTTTGTGTTCTTTCCTGCAAACCCCCTCTCCCAACAGTATGAGGCTCGGGCCCCATAACAAGTGATCTTTCCTGGGTACCTGGTCTTGTCTGCTGTCCCCTGCCACACTGCCCAGGGTGGGGGATTGCCGGAGCCGGGCAGTGCAGGCCTGGCAGGGAGGGAAGGGTGTGCAGACCCGTCAGGGGCCCACATGACCTCTGCACCATTCTTGGCTCCCCATGACTCCAAACAGCCTGCCCACCACCTGGCTCCCTGGCCCCCTAAGGAGCCAGCTTGGGCAGAGCCCTAGTGTGACCTTGGGCCCCTCTCTGGGGCTCAGTTTCCCTCATCAGAGAAAGGGGTGGTTGTTACAGGGGTGACTAGAGAAGCCAGGGTGAAAGTGGAGGAGTGGCAGAAGAAAGAGGCTCTGGAAAGCTGCGGCGTCCTGCAGCCCTGCCTGTGTCCTCCGTGCTCTCCCAGCCCCCATGCCCCGGGCCAGTTCCCATCAGAGCACCCCACCATGCCCTGACACCCCGTCTTTACAGCCACACACCCCAGTCCCCTTCCAGCTGCGCATCTTCTCGAATTGTCATTGATGGTGCTGCCTTCCCACACTCCCTGCCTCCTGGTCACTCTTCACCTCTGAGAGCATCTCCCCCCACCCACCATGGACACTGCCCTGGCTTGGGTTGTGGGACACTCATGTTGCCAAATTGGTTTAGTCCTGCTTGACCTCAAGGCAGCTTTTGACACAGTTGAAACACTCTCCTACCCCTTGACTTTGGTGCCACCAAGCTTCCCTCCCACCTCCCCGGCGCTCCTGCTCCCGTTCTCTAGTGCCCCCCACCCACTCGGCACTGATGGCTCCCTCCCCTCCCTCTACATCCCTCTTCTGGAGCGTCTTGCCCTTCTAAGGCTTAAACCCCACACGATGCTGATGGTGCCCTGCCTTTCTCTATGTCTGAGTCCAGGACCCACACCCACCGCCCACCTGTGCATCTCCCCTGGGCTCCCTCATGGGCTTCTCCAGCTCCCCTCCCATCCAGGACTGAGCTCTTCACGTGCTGCTCGCGCAGTGCTCCCACTTCACTCAAGCCCCTCCCTCTACTCAAGCCAGACACCCTGATTCCCTCCTTTCCCCAACATCCCAACATCCAATCCAACACTAGCCCCACCGATCCTGCTTTTAAAATCGTTCTCTAGAATCCATCTGTCCCTCTCCATCTCCTCTGTCATCACCCTGGTCCCAGCCACCCTTTGCTCTGCACTGGCCTCCTGGCTGGTCCCCACAATCCATTCCTCCCAGGAGCGGCAGCCGTGGGTGGGATTGCAGCACTTCCCTCGTTGAAACCCTCGGAGCTCCCCTTGCCTTGGGATCAAATACAAGCTCCTGAAGCCCGGGCCCTGTGCCTCATGCCTCATTGCCCTCCACCTGCAGCAGCCTTCCGCCTTCTTTCAGTTCCTGGAATCTGGTGAGCTTGTTCCCACCTCAGGGCCTTTGCCCTTGCCGTCCCCTCTGCCCAAATGCCCTTTCTCCTGCTCTGCCTGGCAAACACCTACTAGCCTTCAAGTCTTTGCTTAAATGTTACCTCCTTGGAGAGACCTTCCCCCAGCACGCGGTTGAAAGATGACCCCCTCACACTCCCTCAGAGCACTTATTGTCAGCTGTGGTTACATCTTTGCTCGGGGGCTGTTGGTTCATGTTTGCCCTCCACCCCCAGCAGACTGTAAGCTCTGCAAAGCCTGTTGGGTTTACTGTCTGTGTTGCTCTGCACCCCTGCACTTAGCATGGTGCTAGGCACACGGAGAGCACCCGGGAAACACCTGTTGTGAAGGAGAGGAGCGTCCGGCTGCCCGGGCTCTCCTGCTGCCATCTGTCCAGCAGGTGGCCTCCCAGGGCAGAACTTCATCGGTCCTCTGATTCCAGGACAGCTCCCACTGCGACCCCACAGCCCCCAGTCAAGCAGCAGGTGCAGGAGTCAGGCTCCCCTCTTAACGTCTTCCTGCCCCACAGAGCCCTCTGTACTCCGCTCTACTCTTTGAGATTTGGGGCTCCGCATCGTGGTTATGTTTACTGGCGTCTCCTGCAGGGCGCTAGAGGCAACTTGAAGCCAGAGGCCAGATCAAACCCGTTTCTTTTTCCTTGGTGCCTGTGCAGAGCTCAGAAAACTGAATGACCAGTGGGAAAACCAAATGACTCAGTCCCGTGGAGAGGCTCTGCTCCTGGCGGTTGTCATTAAGGCTTTGGAGCCTGATTGCTTGGGTTCTAACCCTCACTCTACTGCTTACTAGTTGTGAGACTCTGGGCAAGTTACATAACCACTGTGTGCCTCTTTTTCCTCCTCTGTAAAAGTGGGAATAGTTCCTGTCTCATAGGCTTGTTGTGAGACTAGAATGAGGAAATACACAAGTATCTAGCATGGTACCTGGGTGTAGTAAATACTCAGTGAATGACAGCCTTTACTACTGAACAATTCTTTACCCCCTATGGGAATCCCCATTCCAGATGTGGGAGAGACTGTCCGTGCTTGTGCATGGCACACACACACACACACACACACACACACACACAGGGAAAAATGCAGGAACAACACATACCTCTCCCAGCTGTGGGCTCAGGCAGGCCAAGGTGCCTCCTTTGCCAGGACAGGGGAGCCCAGCAGATGCCCAATTGCCTTCCTGGCACTGTGTCTCCTGCATTCAGTGCCAGTGGCTTGGCAGGACAGTTGCCATGGCAGCAAGTGACCCGGCCTGCAGACAGGGACAGTGGCTGGCTTTTGCTGAGCTCTCTGACTCTTTAGAAGGGGTGGTTTCCTGCCAAGGCACAGGCCCTCCTGCTGCCCAGACATTCAGCTGGCAAGGGCAGCCTTGGCCACACCCAGAGCCCACCAGTCTCCCTACCCTGGGAACTGGGAGGCTGAGCCAGCCACTTACTCTGGGCATTCCCTCAGAAGCCCTGGTGAGTTCAGGTTGGGCCGGGCAACTCGTAGGCCTCTCTTGCATGTTTTTGGGGTGAATGAGAACACAAACAATGAATTCCCTCTCACCACTTTGAAGAGTAAAAGTTTGAGACATAATCTGACCTTCTCTAGAAATGGCCTAAATATTTATTTAGTACCTACTGTGTGCCAGCCATTGCTCTAGGTGGAGCCAAGATTTGAACCCAGCTAGACACGTTCCTGCTCTCAGGGAGCTGACATCCTAGTAGGGGGAGAAAGACAATAAACAAACAAACAGCCAGAACAAGGAAAGTATCAGATAGTGATGGGTGCTGTGGAGAGAATTAGGGTGACGGAATAGGGAGAGAATGAGGGACTGCTTCAGGTGGAGGCGGCAGAGAAGGCCTCTCCAAGGAGGTGGCAGGTAAGCAAAGACCTAAGTGGAAGGAAGGAAGATCTGGGGGAAGAGCATCTTAGGAAGAGGGATCAGCAAGTGCAAACATCCCGAGGAGGGACCACAACTGGCCAGTTTGAGGAACTGAAAGAAGTTAGGCTGGAACTTAGTGGGCAAAGGGGATGATGAAAATAATGCATAAAGTGTACTGATTTTAAAGTCATAATCTGATGAATTTTCACAGCTGTATTCGTCTATGTAACATATCCAGATCAAGATATAGAACATCCCCAGTGCCCCAGAAGTTTCCCCTCAAGCCCCCTCCCAGTCAATGTCGCCCCTCACCCAGAGGTGACCACCCTTCTGCCCTCAATCATCATAGGCTAGTTTTACCTGTCCTAGGAGTTTGTCTAAATGATGGAATCTTACACTACATTTTCATTTGGATCTAGCTCTTTTCGTCCATGATGTTGGTGAATTGGTAGTTCATTCATTTTAGTTGCTAGGAAGTATTCCATTAAGACACTGCACCACAATTTGTTTTTGTTTTTTTTAAAATAATTTTTTAATAGATTTATTTATTTTTATTTATTTATTTTTGGCTGCGTTAGGTCTTCGTTGCTGTGCGCGGGCTTTCTCTAGTTGCGGTGCACGGGCTTCTCACTGGGGTGGCTTCTCTTGCTGCGGAGCACGGGCTCTAGGCATGCGGACTTCAGTAGTTGTGGCACGCGGGCTCAGTAGTTGTGGCTCGCGGGCTTAGTTGCTCCATGGCATGTGGGATCTTCCCGGACCAGGGATCGAACCCTTGTCCCCTGAATTGGCAGGCAGATTCTTAACCACTGCGCCACCAGCGAAGTCCCCTGCACCACAGTTTGTTCATCCATTCTTCTCTTGATGGACATTTGAGTTGTTTACATATTTTGGGCTATTCTGAATAATGCTGCTAGGAACATTCTTGTAGATAGCATGCCCGAAAAGATATTATACATGCACTTTTAGGTATGTTATATACACCAGTGAAGGATCAGCAAGCTCTACCCTTTCATTCTGCAGGTGGAGAAACAGGCCCAGAGAAGGGAATGGACTTGCCCCCAGGTTACCCAGGCAATCAGTGGGTGAGGGGGGATGCTGCTGACCGTTTTTGCACCACTTGTGCTAGGCAGAAGGCCCTGGATCCCCAGGAGGGAAGAGGAAAGAAAAGAAATTTTTTGAGCACCTACTGCGTTTCAGGCCCTTCATAGGTATTATATCATTTGTGCTAATCCTCAAAGAATACCACCAATTAGGCATTATTGTGCCCATTTTACAGATGGGGGGCCTAGTCTAAGAAGCATATTTATAGAGATGGAATCAGGACTCAGGCAGGCCTGTCTGATTCTAAAGCCTGATCCCTCCGTGACATGCTGCCACCCAGGGGAGTGAAGGCTCCACGTGCCAGGGCTGCAAAGGCCGAGTATAGAACCTGCGGGGAAATGAGAAACTTGAGAGGCTCCTCACATTAGCAGGTCCCCAGGCAGGATGGGAAGCAGCTGGGAGAAATAGCCTAGGTATTCTGTTTTAAACTGCTGCCAGACCCCAACTGGCCTGCATTTCCCTTCTGAGGACAGCTCAGGGTTGGGTCTGCTCAGTGGGCCTTGTGGTTAACTTGCTGTGTGACCTTGGGCCAGGCACTGCCTCTTGGTGCCTCTGGTACCTTCTGGCTCTGACCTGGGGTTGGGACTGGGGGTCTCCAGGCCTTCACTGGCCTGACAGGTGCCCTTTGCTCCAGGGCTGCCACTGGGGAGGCTGGTGGGGAGAGGCGGCTTTGGGACTCCCAGGACCGCTCCATGGGGCTGGTGTGGGGTCTCTACCTCCCAGACAGTGGTCTTCCTACTCAGAGCTGGAACTTTGGCCCACTTGGGACTTCTTGGTGAGGCCTTTTGTGTCAGGGGGAGGGGGCAATTATTTTCTCCATTCTGTGGGGTTTTTTTAAAATTAATTTTTATTGGAGTATAGTTGCTTTACAATGTTGTGTTAGTTTCTACTGCACAGCAAAATGAATCAGCCACACACATACATACATACAACCCCTCCTTTTTGGATTTCCCTCCCATTTAGGTCGGGTTTTTTGGTTTTTTTTATTGTTGTAAAATATAAATAACATAAAATTGACCATTTTAACCACTTTTAAGAATACAGTTCAGTGGCATTAAGTGCATTCACATTGTTGTGCAGCCATCACCACCATCCATCTCTAGAACTTTTTCGTCTTCCCCAAATGAAACGCCATACCCATTAAACACTAACTTATTGAATAGTGGTTTTTGGAGGTGGGGGTAGGAGGTCGCTGTCCCTGAGTGACCAGGGGGAAGCTGTGAGAGGAAGTAAGAGAATGTGGAACAAACCAGTGAGGAAGGCAGGGATTTGTGGCAGAAACTGGGGCCCCTGAGCAGGGAGACTTAGCCGGCTCCCCTCCAAGACCCTGTCCTGGGCTGTCCTGATCCCCTGCACGGGGCTCTTTATTTCCTTCCCACCGGCCTCCGGCTGCCTGCCCCACCCCCATCCTGGCCTCTCCCTCTGTCTCCCTACAGAATAGTGAGCATTTTTAACGGCTTCACTGCTTCACTGCCAGCAGCAGCTAGAGATTTGAAGGGGGGGCGGTGACAGGCTGGGAGGTGCGTGCCTGCGGGCTCCAGAAGGACACTTGTCTGCAGGTTTCTGAATGTCAAATGTCAGCTAGGTGTGAAGTCAGAGCCCGGAGACCAGATCCCTGGGGGTAGGGAGGTGCTGAGTGGTGAGAGAGAAGGGTTCCATTCTCTTCTCGACCCCCTTGGGAAAGAGCTCCCTGGGGGAACTGGAGGTGGAATAACAGTTAAGGCCTTTTCCGGTCTTGGAAGTTCTCACGGGTCTTGGAAGCTCCCACGGGGCTTTGAAAGCCCAGGGGTTGTTTAGCTGGAGAAGTCTGCAGGCAGGGTAAGAGATGGCATTTCTCAAATATTTGAAAGGAAGAGGTATGTACCTGTGCGCTGGTGGTCCCAGGGTGGCCGGGACAGGACCAGCTGGGGACTGAGGAGAGTGGCTGGGAAGTGGAGGTCAGATTCATGTTAGGAGGAGGAGGACAGTTCTGCAGAGAAGTCTCCCTAGGGGGTGAGCTCCCATCCCGGGGGAATTAAAGTCAGGTAGCACTTTGGCTGAACTCAAGGGCTCTGAGGTCAGAGATGGCTGAGGGACGTGGGGCAAGTTCCTCAACCTCTCTGTGCCTCGGTTTCTTCATTCAAAAAATGAGGATAGTAGTGGAATATGCTTTTCAAAAATGAGGAATGGGATTATGGATCTGAAGTCTAATACAGTACCTGGCACTTAGAAAGCACCCAGTAAAGGATCGGAGTACAGTGGGGAGCATTCTTGGGTGAGGTGGGGAGTTGGGTTAAATTCCCACAAAGAGCCCCTCAGCCCTGATGTTCCATGGAAGGAGAACCATGGGGTTCATTCTGACAATGCACCAGAGTTGTCTGAAGTTTGTCACTTACCGCCAAATGGGCAATTTGTCCACCTATCCACCATAGATGGGGTCTGAGAAGAGTACCTGTGTTTATGTGCAAGGCAAGAGTTATTTATCTCATTTTACAGATGAGGAGACTGAGGCCCAGAGAGTTTCCTTTAATTGCCCAGTGTAGACATGGTGAGGCAGGATCTCGATTAGGGCTTGAATCTCCAGAAGTCTGGTCAGGGGCTCTGTCCAAACAACCCGTCTGGTCATGGCCTTTATCAAGCCCATGGCCTCTTGGTTTTCTGCTCAGTTAGAGGGGTTGCCTGACTCTCTTGCTGGAAAAAAGGTGGGATGAGGGGTACCAGCCAAGGTTAAGGAAGCTTCTTTTCCCCAGGGCCTAAATGTGGACCCCTTTTCCCTGCTTTTGCCCCAGGAGGGGTCCCTGCCCAGGGCTTCTTGTGGACCTGCTACAGTGAGCAGGGCACAGCAGGCTTTGGCGTCAGGAGAGCCATCCTCAGAGGAGTGACATCACCACTCCAAGCCTCAGTGCTCTGGGACGTGGGAGTGGCACCTACTTCTCAGGTTGGCTGAAAATAGCCAGCACGGTAATTTTGAGAAAGCCCTTTGTAATCCAAAAGCAGGCCTTGAGTCCAAGCTTGGTGTATGTAGGTACTCAGGACTTGAATTTCTTCCTTGTTTCCTCTGCCCAAGACCACCTCTTACAGTGGAAGCGGCTGTCCTGCAGCATTTGGAGGTTTGGCCTGGCCAATTATACAAGCATTTATTAAGCTCCTAGTATATGCTGTGCCCTGGGCTAGAACACAGCAATGAACAGTACATATTTCCCTGCCCTCCGGGAGCTCAGAGGTAACAGTACATATTTCCCTGCCTAGTGGCGGAGGGACAGGCAAGCCAATGGGTCATGCCAGGGGTGGCAGCCTTGAGGTGTGCTATTCTGAGCTCCCTTGCAGAGAACTTGCTGCAGGATGCAGTTAGCTGACTGCCCTCAGCTGCCCCACCTTTGGGATCCACTGCTGCGTTCACACGGAGGCCACCACCTCCCTGGGCTCCTGGCCAGTGGCTGAGCCCCGGGCGGGTACTAGAGCTGGGCCACATCTGCCAGATGCAGGACTCCTCTAGTGGGCAGTCTTTCTTCGGGTTTCCTGCTTGGCCTGGCTGAGATGTTCTCAGGGCTGCCCTGGGCCTGGGGCTCTTCCTCTCAACCCTCCTTCCTTCCCCATCCTTGCATAGGTGTCAGACCTGCAACATGGTCTGAAGGCTCTCCCCACTCATTCCTACCTCCTCGCCCCTTGTCTTTCACTGGCATTTCCCCCAATAAACCAACTGCACTGCTAACTTTGCCTTGGCGCCCGCTTTCCAGAGATCATAACTGACACGCACTGTGGAGGAACACATACCCTGACCCAGGGACGCCTGGTTACATAGAGCATAGTGTCGCTGACCACGCTTTGGACGGCAGATGTCTGGCTCGGTCACTGGAGCACAGGGGCAGGCTGAGCTTTTGCTGTGGGTAGAAAAGCAGATCTTTGAAGTCAGGCTGCCTGGTGTGAATCCCAGCTTGGCCCCTTACCAGCTGTGTGCCCTGGGGTGGGTTAGTGCATCTCCCTGAGCCTCAGTTTCCTCATCTGCTGAGGAGGATGAGACGACTCCTGCCTCGTGGGGCAGGGGTGAGGCTTCAGTGAGTTAATGCATGTGAACTGTGGCACAGAGTAAACACTCAGTGTCTCCCTTCCCCTGTAGGAGGGAAGACCTTGCAGGGGAGGGGGCGAGATGCCATCTCTGAATCTGTGCCTCTGGCCTCAGAAAGCACCCTGGATTTGGGGGGCTGTCTGTGCCCTTCTGAGCCTTGGCCAGCACATTCTTAAGAGGAGTTGGCATCACCTGGTCCCCTGCCAGCCACAGGTGGGAACACTACACCCTGGTCAGGGCTGGGGGCAGGCCAGAATCTTGGTACAGAGGCAGGCTGCTAAGAGTCGGATTGGCCCTTTGCAGAAGAGGGCCTTGGAGTCACTTGGCCCCGTGGTCCCCAAACACCAGATACTTGACTATTGCCTTAGAACCACCCATGGGGCTTTCCCAGGCTCCAGCCCTGGAGATTCTGGCTTAGGAGGGCTGGAGTGGAGCCTGGGAATCTGTGGTCGAATCTCTCCTGCTGGTGATTCAAATGCACACATAGGCCAGCTGGGAACAGTTGTCCAGTCCCGGCCCCAGGTTTACCCCTGACTGCCAGGACAGTGAATGCCTGTCTCAGACGGCCTGGGGTGGGGGGTGGGGCGCCTGGAGAGGCCTTCCAAGCCAGCAGGTCTTTAGTGGCCTCCAGTTTACGTGAACGTGCCTGGCGTGCCATTATGCTTCTGAGTTTGTTTTGGAAAGGAAGGGACTCTAATGAGCTGGGCTGTTTCTCTGTGGCTTTGAGCTGCTTCTGCCCATGGCTGCGTGCCTCCAAGACAACAAAGGGAATGGGGGGTAGTGTCTGTCCCTTCTGAGAAGCCTAGCTCTAGGCCATTAGGACAAAGAAGGAGGCTGGGTCAGGAGTGAGTTCCTCGTCTCTGGGAACAGTCAAACAGAGGCAGGGACCACTACCCCTCAGAGATTTCATACAGGGAATCCCTCTAAGTCTGCCAGGGTGCTCTGTCTGGCCTCGTAGACTTCATTTCTTTAAGATATGTTTACTGCATCCATCATATTCTGATGGAGGTTGGGGTGAAATTGTGTAATGTCTGTGGGTTGCTTTAAAATACTCCAGAAAGAAAACCAAAAGAGAAAAAAAGATAACAGTAGATGAAGCAAGAGTGGCAAAATCTTGATAATTGTCATATCTGATAATGGGTATATAGCGTCGATTATGCTATTCTCTACTCTTGTGCATATATAAAGTGTTCAAAATAAAAATTAAAAATGACAGATATTAGGAAATTCCCTGGCGGTCCAGTGCTTAGGACTCTTCGCTCTCACTGCCAAGAGCCAGGGTTCAATCCCTGGTCGGGTAACTAAGATCCCACATGCCTCATGGCATGGCCAAAAAAAAAAAATGACAGTTATTTGAATATATCGTAGATGCATAGGGTAAAAAAAGCCAACTGTACAAAAGGATAGTGAGTGGAGGGCAAGCCCAATTCCCCTCCCCAAGCTTCTTGCTTCCTCTCCCCAGGCCTCATTTATCCTCTGAGGGCTAAGCCCTCTTCCCAGCATCTTCTGTAGCCTTCCAGAGACTGACCCTGTGTATACAAGCCTATCAGTTGATTATTATTATTTAAAAATAGATAACACATCCACATGGAACAAAATTCAAATGCACAAGAAGGTGTGCAGTGAGAAATTTCCATCCAGCCACCCAGTTCCCTGGAGGCAACTAAAATCACTGGTTTCTTACCTGTTCTTCGGAGACATTTAATGTACAGTTTACCCTTGAACATCGCGGGGGTTAGGGGTGCCCACCTCCGTGCAGTCAAAAATCCACATGTAATTTAATTTATAGCTGGCCCCTGGCGGTATCTCCCGTTCTGCATCCCCAGATTCAACCAACCGTGAATCTTGTAGTATTGTAGTAAAAAAATTGCGTATAAGTCGCCCCCTGCAGTTCAAACCTGTGTTATTCTAGGGTCAACTGTATTCTGTGTATGTACGTATATATAAGCAACCCTCCATATCCAGTTTCCACCTCCTCTGATACCCACTGGACGTACAGCTGATACAGCTGTACTACTATATAAGGGACTTGAGCATCTGCAGATTTTGGTATCCATGGGCGTCCTGGAACCAATCCCCCAGTGGATATTGAGGGACTATATCTATACAGCTCCTAAAGTGCTAGAATATTAGAGACCTGTCCTGCAATTTCCTCTCCTCCCTCCCCCCTTCCCTCCTTCTTTTTTACCTCAGCTGCAGTTGAGTAAATAATTTTCCTCAATCATCATCAATATATGTGAGGCCTTTCTCTTGCATTGTTCTCTTTGTTTCATTTCCCCTTCATCGTATTCCTTTTTCTCATAGGCACCCATGGTAGTGTGTTTGATCAGTGTTCTTGCATAGCGCACATATCCTCATTTTTAAAAACTATGGTTATTTTTCTGTGTGTGAGTGTTGTTACTTTGCATCAATGGTATTGTATGGCTAATCCAGCTCTATTATTTTATCACAGGATACTGTGTTTTCAAGCTCACTCCACATCTTTGCATGTGCACCTGGACTGTTGGGTGTACCTGTTGGATGGGATTCTGTGGTTGGAATCCATGTGACTTATCTATTCCCCTAGAGACAGATGCCAACGCTGGCTCCAGTGCCCACTGTCACAGACTACGCTGCCCTGATCGTCTCTGTCCATGTCCACTCCTGGACTTTGCTCCCAGCTCTAGAGATCATTTTCCATCAGCCCACGTACATCTGCCTCGTGTTTTAAAATAGCTGCATGGCATTTCCAGTTTCTAGACGTTCCAGAGTTTATCTAGCCAATCATCTCTCTGTCCACAGACTTTTCGGCTGTTTCCAATCTTTCACCATCGCAAACGAGGAATAACCTTGCACAGTTGTCAATCTGTCCGTGTGCAGGCACATCTCTAGGCTAAATTCCTAGAAATGGAATTGCTGAGGGGAAGAGTCTGCATTTGTCATGTGGATAGATACTGTCAAAAAGTGTGAGACCGTCCCTTTCCTATCCCTCTTCCTTTTTTTTTTCCTATCCCTCTTCTGTCACTAAGGTTCTTTGAGGCTCAGAGAGGTGGGTGACCTGGCTGGGATAACACAGCCAGTGAGTTTTGGCACCGAGACTAGACCTCAGGAGGCTGAGCCTGGGCCAGTGATCTTTCCAAGGCACTTCGTTGGCTCCTGTGTGTCCCAAACTTTGGGGAGTCTGGGATCTTCCCTGTAAGTCTGGGAGGTCTTGGCCTCTGCTGGAATGTTTCTGGTAGGCAAGCACTCCTCACTGCCCACTCCTCTGGTGAGGGGTCAGCCCAGGAGCTCTGTTCCTGGGGACCAGGAACTTGCCATCTGAAGGCCTTGGGAAGGCGCTATCAGGCCTCTGTAGCTCCCTTGACCCCCACCCCACCCCCTTTTCCCTTGCAGCATTTTCATAAATGGCTCTGTCAGAGTGAGACATCCTTGGGCTCCTGAGTAGTGTTGCTTGGATACAACTGGGCAACAGATCTGGGTTATTTAAGGGAGAAGGATAGTGGGAGGGAAGGGGTGACAGCCTATTTATTCAGGGATGGATGGTCTTCCTGCTGCAGGGCTTGGCAGACCCCCTCTCAACAACCCCCATCCCACCCCGCCTCATTATTTTCAGTGTCCAGGGCCTGGGGTTCTGCAGTGAGACCCAGCAGAAGGCCACTTGGAGCTCCTTTCTCATAGCAGTGGGGGCAGGGGATTCTCTGCACGTTATGAGAGGGGAGGGAGAGGAGGGAGGAGGTGAGGGCAGACGGAGACCCCTAGGAGGGGATCTTCTGATGATGCTAGCAGCCACAACTACTATTATGTTATTGAGCGTCTTCTTGGACAGCTATTTGTTAAGGGCTTTAAATTTGTTAGTTCATTTAATCTCAAAATCCTGTCGAAGTATGTGTGACTGTCCTCATTTTATAAGCACTTTTTAAAAATTTAATTTAATTTATTTTTTGGCCAGGCTGCGTGGCATGCGGGATCTTAGTTCCCAGACTAGGGATCGAACCCACGCCCCTTGCAGTGGAAGCACAGCGTCTCAACCACTGGACTGCCAGGGAGGTCCCAATCCTCATTTTATAGATGCGGAAACAGAGGCTCAGAGAAGCTGAGAAACTTGCCTGAGGTCACGTAGCTAAGAAATGGCAGAAACTGAATTCAGACTCAGGTCTCTCTGATGCCAAAGCCGAAACAAATCAGTGTACATCACTGAGCTGGTAGGGCCCTCCCAGGACATCCACTTCCACTCTGAGCTGACCTGGGAGGTGGTGCTGGTGTCCTCTTCACAGCCCTCCCAGCACCCTGGTCCCCACTCCACCCTGCAGGAAACACATCTCTCTGAAAATTTACTGCTCTGCCTGCCTCACAGGTCTGGAAGCACCTAGGGCAGGGTGGGGTCTGCACCCTGAGACCAGGGTCAGGCACATAGTAGGTACTTAACGTTGCTGCTTGGAGCTCAGATGCTTGAGCAGCTCACCTGAGACAGGGATCCTCACTCACTTCCCGACAGCCCTGCAGGGACCAGAAGACAGTGTCCTGCCTCTGAGCCTTCTCTGCTCCAATTGAACAGACCCAGACCCTTCAGCATTTCCTGGGGCTGGGGCTCCAGATCTCCACCCTCTTGCTATCTTGCTGGGAGTCAGCACCCATGTTCCCGGGCAGGTGTCGTCTGATCAGTGGGAGTCCACAGAGGCGCAGGTGGGGTGCTGAAGGCTGCTGGTATCTGTCCCTGTGCAGCTCAGGACACCCACCAGAAGGAACTTAACTCTTCAGTGGCCCAGCTCTTAGAGAGGACTGGTCAAACTGGGCTGGGCTGAATTGTAGGGTGGGGTGGGAGTAGGGGGCTGTGGCTTGGGAAATGGGGAGAGACATGCCAGGTGAGCTGTGCAGAGGAAGAAGCCAATACGTGCGGGGTCCTGGGCTTGTGCTGTAATCAACGTGTCCCCTCATCATCCTCTGAACCCCAGTACAACCTTACACTTTGCGGAACTTTATCACAACCTGCCTTCAGTCACACTTATCCATCGAATGGCGATGACGGTAAAGGCCACTTTGTGCTACATACTTTGAAGTCATCACCCCATTTAAGTCCCACAACCACCAGCTCAGGTAAGTGAGGTAAGTGTCATGAGTTACCTGAGGCTCAGAGACCTCCACTATTTCTAAAGTAGCCCCACTTTTCTTTACCATTCTATTATTTTCTTCACCATTCTATTATTTTCTTCATTGCATGAATCACTCAGGAATGATGTTGCCTCTGTTATTATTTACTTGTTTATTGTATCCTTTGCCCCACCCTACTAAAATGTCAGCCCCATAAAGGGACATTGCCCCATGACGGAACTTGTCTGCCTCATTCACTGCTCAAGGCCTAGAACAGGGCTTGGAAGATAGAAGGGGCTCTGTAAATGTTTGTTGATTGACTGACTGACAATGAATGAATGAAATATCTGTGGACTGAATGAACCAGGATTCCTTCTCCCTTTTCTCTCTTCTTCTTCTGATGGAGGGCTCTCCTTGTAGTACTTGAGGAATGTTCTGGAGATAGAATCACCCTCCTCCCGCATGTCCTGGGCACTCTTCAGTCAGGCATTGAGAAGTGCTGGGGGACAGGTAGGGGGGAGGTCCCCTTGCCCTCGGGGACCTCATTGTTCTTCAAGGCATTTTCAAACTGCAGGTCACAGGTAAAATCAGTTTTGTGCACTGCAATCAGTAAAAACAAAAAGAAATAGGATAGGGGCTTCCCTGGTGGTGCAGTGGTTAAGAATCCGCCCGCCAATGCAGGGGACATGGGTTCGAGCCCTGGTCCAGGAAGATTCCACATGCCACAGAGCAACTAAGCCCGTGTGCCACAACTACTGAGCCTGTGCGCCTAGAGCCCGTGCTCCACAACAAGAGAAGCCACCGCGATGAGAAGCCCGCACACCGCAACAAAGAGTAGGCACTGCAACTAGAGAAAGCCCGCGCGCAGCAACGAAGACCCAACACAGCCAAAAGAATAAAAATTAAAAATATATAAAAATAAATAAATTTATTTAAAAAAAAGAAAGAAGTAGGATAGGATAGATTAGAAAGTATCAGAGTGCATCACATGCAGTAAGGCTAAGCATTTATATATATATATATATATATATATATATATATATATATATATATATATATATATATATAATATAGTTGATTTACAATATTGTGTTAGTTTCAGGCCATGATAATATTGTGTTAATACAACCAAGTGATTCAGCTAATATATATTTTGCAGATTCTATTCCATCATAGGTTATAAGATGTTGACTATAGTTCTCTGTGCTATGCAGTAAAACCTTATTGCTTATCTATTTTATGTATAGTAGTTTGAATCTGTTAAACCCATGTTCTTGATTTGTCCCTCCCTCCCTCCCCCTTTGGTAACCATAAGTTTGTTTTCTATGTCTGTGATTCTGTTTCTGTTTTGTATATAGATTCATTTGAATCCTATTTCAGATTCCACATATAAGAGATATCATACAGTATTTGTCTTTCTCTGTCTGACTTCACTAAGTATAATATTCTCTAGGTCCATTCATGTTGCTGCAAGTGGCAATATTTCCTTTTTTATGGCTGAGTAATATTCCATTGTATAAATATACCACATCTTCTTAAGCCAAATGTCTGTTGATAGGCGCTTTGGTTGTTTCCATGTCTTGGCTATTGTAAATAGTGCTGTTGTGCACACTGAGGTGTATGTATCTTTTTGAATCAGAGTTTTTGTTTTTCTGGATGTATACCCTAAAATGTATTTCTTTTTTTTAAAATATTTAGTTATGGGACTTCCCTGGTGGCGCAGTGGTTAAGAATCCGCCTGCCAACGCAAGGGACGTGGGTCTGATCCCTGGTCTGGGAAGATCCCACATGCTGTGGAGCAACTAAGCCCATGCGCCACAACTACTGAGCCTGTGCTCTAGAGCCTGCGAGCCACAACTACTGAGCTCACGTGCTGCAACTACTGAAGCCTGAGCACCTAGAGCCTGTGTTCCACAACAAGAGAAGCCACCACAACGAGAAGCCTGTGCATGCTGCAACTAGAGAAAAATCCCACGCGCAGCAACGAAGACCCAACTCAGCCAAAAAATAAATACATAAATAAATAAATTTTAAAAACTACTAAAAAAATTATTTATTTATTTATTTAGTTGCATGGGGTCTTTGTCGCAGCAGGCGTGTTCCTTAGTTGCAGCTTGTGGGCTCCTTAGTTGCAGCTTGCGAGCTCCTTAGTTGTGGCATGCAAACTCTTAGTTGTGGCATGCATGTGGGATCTAGTTCCCTGACCAGGGATCGAACCCGGGCCCTCGGCATTGGAAGCGTGGAGTCTTATCCCCTGCACCACCAGGGAAGTTCCTAAAATGCATTTCTTACTTTGAGTTTCGTCAAAAATGTTTGAACCTAGTGTGTGAATTTAGGAGGTGGGAGATGCTATCCTTGGACCTAGACCCAAAGGAGGGCCAACCAATTAAATTAATAATCCAGCTGATAATTATAATGTCAATTATTGAACATGTATTCTGTGCCAGGCAGGAGTGGTCAAGTACTAGGGCCCTGCACAGAGGTGAGGGGGAAGGAGTCCAGGGCAGACAGAGATCCTTTGAGCAGGGAAGACTGCCTGGAGGCGGTGGAACCTGAACTGAACTCAGCCTCGGAGAACCCCTCTGCCCTGGCAGGTGCAGGGCTGGGTGAGAGTGTGAGCTCAGGTGGCAATAATAGTAACAATAACAATAGCTTCAGTCAGTGAGCTCTGGCCAAGTGCCAGGCACTCCTTTAATCCTCCAGACATTTCCTGGAGGCATAAACTGCTCTTCATACCAGTTTACAAATGAGGAAAAAAAGACTTGGAGAAATGTGGTGACTTTTAGGGTAAGGGTCACATAGTGGTAAAATTGCTGAGGTTAGATCCAGGCAAATTGGCCCTCCTCAGAGCCCGTGTCTTTCAGCCCTGGACTGCACACAGCAAGGCCCGAACAAGAGAGGGCTGCTGGATCCTGGTGGTGGGGCGGTGGGCCTGGAGGGGCAGACAGCCAGAGCAGGACCCTGAGGCAGCTGGGGCAGGTGGGGACGGGTCTGTGTTGGGCCTCAGAGACCACCTGGCTCACAGGGAAGACTGCAGGCTCCAAGACGCCCACCATGGAGGGCCCACGTGGGTCCCAGTCTTGGCAATAACGTGGCCACGGGGAGTAGCGCCAGATTGGCTTCCTGCCCTGATGTTGTCTATTCCTCGGGCCCAGTGTCCCCCAGCCTGTGGTGGGCTTGGCGTGCAATGAGGAGCAGAGAAGAGCAGTAGAGCCTGTTTCTCATCTTTTGTCAAGTCTCATCTTTGTTGGTTTGAACCTAGCTCCTCTGCCTTCCGGCGAGTCGTTTCTACCTGTCAGGAAATAATTCTTGGCCTGAGCGTTCCCACGAGGGAACCGGGGGTTCGCACAGCTTATGTTTCTTCGCAGGGATTGAACTTGGGACTTGCTTGCCTGGGCAGAGGGGGCTGTGGATGGCCACTGGCAGTTTTCATGGAAGCGTGAGTAATGGGGTGGTTCACTACCCTTTGCAGTAGCGGCTCGCCTGGTTTTGGATGGTGGTGGGTTAGTTTGTGTGTGTGCTACACATGCCCACATACACACACATGCTCACTCCTACAACCACACTCACACCCACTAGACACTCGCACAAACATGCACACTCTCATTCACATCTCTGCAAACATACATGAGCAACACGAGCATATATGTGTACATACACGT
Source organism: Eschrichtius robustus (assembly GCF_028021215.1). Taxonomy (NCBI): domain Eukaryota; kingdom Metazoa; phylum Chordata; class Mammalia; order Artiodactyla; family Eschrichtiidae; genus Eschrichtius; species Eschrichtius robustus. The sequence goes on from NC_090830.1 coordinate 75,614,220, forward strand.
GTTCACACACGAGCACGCAGTTGTACTGCAGGGCCACCCGCGTGGCCTGGCATTCTTTAGATGATAAGGTGGCATCTCGGTTGCTTGTGCATCTGGGATGTGGGGTGGTGGCGGTAGTTCTGGTGGAGGTGCTGGGTCAGTAGGGGTGGGTCCTGAGCCCTCTAGTTTCTGAGATCCTGTTCGGGGACCACTGATCCTTTCTCAGTGGACTTCTGGGCTTCTGCTCTGAGCTTACAGACTTCTTGGGGAGCTTCTGCGGCAGTTTGCGCTGAGAGAGTTGGCCCAATTGATTCTTCCGTTCTGCCTGGGGTTGGAGAGAGAGGGCAGAGTGCCTTCTTTGAGGTATACCTAGGGCTGCTGTGTCCCTTCCTTCGTCTCTTCCTCAACATTCAGTCCCCTTCCCCCTTCCAGGCCCCTGGGTCCGGTGGGGGGCAGGATCTGGTCCTGCAGGCTTTCTTGTGGTGGGGGGAACCCCCAGCATTTGCTGCTCTGAGCAAGGACTTGGCAGAACCTCAGGGGCTGGGGGCGGGCTGGTGAGGCTGGACGCTGTGATCTGGATGCCATCTGTACCCTGTTTCTGAGATACCTCTAAACCCCCAGCCCTCTACTTCTGGGGTTTACCAGCTGAGCCCCAAGACTGTCTGTTGGAGCCAGAAGGGCAGTGATTCTGGTTCTTCCGGGGACATCTCTGCCCTGGTCTTTTCTGCTTGATTCAACCAGAACACCTACTGTGTGCATGGTGAACACGAATGAGTGAATGAATGACCAATGTGCCAGACACTGTGCTGAGGACCAAATGACAGGTCAGACACAGACTTTTGTCCTCCAGGAGCTCAGTCTAGAGAGGCAGCCAGCCACAGATCCCAGGGAGGAAGAGTAGTGTGTGTGTGCATGTTTGTATATGTGTATATGTGTGTGCTCGAGCACAGTCTTAGTGCACATACGTACCCCTACCTTAGTCCTGGCTGCAAGGGGGCGTTATCCTGGATAATGCAGGTTTATGAGGATGCATTATCAGCATCCTCAGTACGGCAGGGGCTTCAGTTGGGGAATCTGACACGGGGTGGGGTGGTTTATGAGGTTGTACAAAGAGGAGGAAGGAAGGGAGCAGTGCCCAAAGATGGTGCCTACAATGTGCCACATGCCACGCCAAGGCATCACATGCCCCAGCTTCCTGGCTTGTCAACACCTCTTTGAAGGAGGACAGACCATATTCTGGCTGAGGCACTTGAAGATCAGACAGGTTATGTCACAGACCACACAGGCAGTAAACTATGAGCCAACTTGAGCCTAGCTCTGCTGGTCTCTGAAGGTCAGGTCTGCTTCCCAAGGCCACTCCTGGGTCTTCTCCGCTCCTCTCCTCCTCGCACATCTTGGTTGTTACAGGAGGGGGCCTGGAGCTGAGGGCGAGTGTTCCCTGGGCCTCAGTTTCCTCATCCACTAAAAGAGGGATAATAAAAGTAGTTATCTCATAGAATCATCCAGTGAAGCTACCTGAGACCTGGGTGCTGGAGACTTGGTAAGAGCACCACAAATAACAGCCATTCCGCTTGTCTTTATTTGTTCTTAGGGCTCCCATGGACTGCAGGGCCTGCCTGCCCCTCTCCTAGCCCAGCGCCTCTGGCCTGACTTTGGAGAGAGGTGAGGCCTGTGCTGCCTTCATCCTGGGGAAACTCGGACTTCACTGACTCCTGCTGCAGCCCTGATTGTGGGTGAGGCAGGTAGTGAAGGGTGAGGAAGACCGATTTCCCCAGTGTGGAGCAGAGTGAAGGAAGAAGTGACTCACCAACCACGACAAAGCCCATCTCCCCCAGAGGAAACAGTGGCGAGAGAGCGAATGCCCTTGGGTGACTTTGGGGGCACGTGCCAGCGGAGGGCTGGCATGGGCTGCTGGGGCGTCGTCAGGGTGCGCCTGGCTGGGCTGCCGAGCCCTGTCAGTGGGAGGCGGGGATAGGCCCCCCTGGGGGTGGGGATTGTACGTATCACTGCAGGGAGCCATGGGGTGGGGGCAGAGGGACCCCTCCCCTTCCAAAGTTTCTGCCCCATTCTTCCCTTTTCGCCTCCGGGGACTGAGGGTGTCTAGGGCTTGGGAGAAGCCCACGATTGAGTGGACAGTCTGCTTTTTAAGGGCTCAACCGTTGACTCCTGTGGTGGCTGAGGTCCAGAGAGGGCAATCGCCTAGCTCAGGTTGCACAGCACAGCGAGGATTCTTCCGGTGCCCAGCTGCTTGTCTCGGTCCCGCCGAGGCTTGGCTTGGCTTTAAAAAGCAGAGAGCGGCGAGGGCCAGTCGATTTCCCGGGGAGCTGGAGTCTGGGAGCGGGTGTGGCGCCGAGAGCTTTTGCTTCTTTCTCCTGCCAGGGAGGCTGGATGTAGGGTTTGGGCTTCTTCCAGAACTAGCCGAACTAATGACAAGGGAAGAGGAGCTGGCTTCCCAGGCCATCTCCCCCGTCCCAAACTTTTCCTCCCAGGCGGAGGGTGGATGGGCGAAGGGAGGAAGCGGGGCGGGAAAGGTGGGGCCAGCCGTTCCTCCCCGCCAGGCTGCTGAGGCTCTGGAATGCCAATCTGGACGCTGCTTGGTGAGTGTGTCTTTAAATCCGAGACCCCCGCCCCCTTGGCGGCTGGGGCCGGGGCTCGGGCTGGCCGGGCGGCGGCGGGCTCGGTGATTGGCGGCCTGGCCGGATCCGCCCCTCGGCTTGGGGGTCGTGGGGCGCGGGGAGCGGAGCGGCGCGCTCGGTCTGGGGCGGGCAGCTCCCTTCGCCGGCGAGCGCGGGCTCCTTCTCTCGTGGCCTCGCCTCGTCGCGCCCGGCCTGCCAGCCCCCGGAACCGCCTCTGCCCACGGATGGGCTGGGGAAGTTGGGAGGAGCGAGCCGGAGCCCGCGCCGGGCGCGACCCGCCGCTGCCTGACTCGGCGCCCGCCGTTCGGGCGCAGCGCGCCAGCCGCAGGAGCGCGGATGCCCCGGAGCCGCGGGCTGGCAGGTACCGATGCGTCCGGACCCGGGCTGGCGAGGGAGGGCTGATTCAGGAGTTCTCTGGGCACTCCCGGGCCGGGGTTGCTCCGACCACCCACTCCCCATCCCCCAGATCGCACGCCTCCCTGGGCTCCGCGGAGAAGAGAGGTCCTGGGCCCCCACCCAAACCCGCGCGGGATCGTTGCCTGGGAGAGAAGCGGAACCTCACATATTAAACAGTGAGGAGTTATTGAGTCCTTCTGTCTGTCCGGCTCTGGGCTACCGACTTCCTCGAGGAGGTTTCCCTCGGACTGGGGTAGATGTGGGCTGGCGACACCTCCACTCGTAATGGCTAGGCCTGGGGCAAGGCCCAAGAGCTGGGCTTCCTGTGCAGCTGCGGCGAGGCAGGACGCTTCATGATCCACACTTGGGGTCCCTGGGCTCATCTTTAGGGGCTTGAGGCCCATGGCACCGAGAAGAGTCCAGAGAACCCAGTGGGTGCAAGCTTTGATGCTGGGCCCCATCTGGTCCTGTCCTTCTGTAGGCCTGGGACTCCGAGGGGAGCCCCCTTTTCATCTTCAGAGGTTTTTCCTGAAGGGGCAAGAGGCCTGGTCAGAAAGCAGAGTGCAGTGTGCGGGAGACTGTTGCCTTGGACTTTCGAAAGTGGCCAGGGTGGTTGGAATGTGTTCTTATCTCTTGGGGAGTCAGAAATGGAAGAAAAGCTCCCCGACTTCAGGAAGCTTTCCAGCTTCCCTACTCTCTAGACCAGAATTCCAGGCACCGACTCCTTGGCTTCCTGCAGAGCAACCTGGACCCGTGACTGAGCATTTCTTAAACGCCAGGGAGGGTGGGAGTGGTGGAAGGTGTTGGAGGGTTCTCCCTTTAGGTGGCTCAGCCCCACGGGGGGAGACAAGACATAAACACAAAGAAAGTTCGCTAATACAGGGTTTCCATCCCAGTTCCGGACTAATTATAATACTAGTGGAAATACCAAGAGCATACACATGATTAATTGCTGAGTGAGTGACAGGGTCTGCAGTTGCTAGGGGAGCTGGGATGCAGTTCTCAGGCAGCCGTGCAAATATGTTTAAAATGTTGTGCCTCCATACCCATCCTTTGTGATTACAGTGCTAGTGGTTAGGCCCTCTCACCACTTCCATGGATAGGGAGCAGCTGGAGTGTGCCCCGGCCCCACTCCCAGGTGTTTTTTGTTTTTATGTTTTCCTGTTGGTGGATTTCTGAAGAAGCACATTTGGTTTCTGGGGTCAGGCTGCCCATAGGACTCTCCCAGCCTCCGTGGGGCTCTTGAGGTTTAGGGTCTAGACAGCCTTACAGGAGGAAGTCCTCTTTTCCTTTCGGAAGAGCCTCTGTCGCTGGGGGCTGGGGATGAGTTTGTCAGGCTGGAGGCCCTGAGCCAGACACTGTTTCCTGTGAGTGCAGACAGACAATCTTCCCCTCGCTGGCCATCCGGGGTTGGAGTTGGGGTGTTGGAGGTGGGCAGGCCTGGCAGGGCTGGCTTGAGGTGAGTGGTACCTGGGGCATCCTGACCTCACCTCTGAGGTTCTGCTTTGTCTAGGGCTCTGCCCTCTCCCGCATCATCCCTCGCAAGTTTCTGTTTTCTGGAACACTTTGCAGAGGTGGCAGTGTGCTTGTGCCTGTGGTCTTGGGAGCTGTTCTGGGGGTGGGAGTTGCTGAACTCACCCTTTAGCCCTTGGCCGGCACTGTGAGTACTTGGGTGAACACACCCACCTGCCTCCAAACAGGTGGCACACACAGGGTCACCCGGGCACAGGTGGGGAATGCTGGCATGGGAAGAGATGTGCGCGCGTGCTCAGGTTTATAACTGTGTGGGCAAGGGCTGTGAGGAACGGGATACAGATGGACACGAAGGCAATGGAGGTGGGCAAGCAACCCAAGGCACAGACACGTGCAGGGGCAGACAGTGTGAACACACAAGTGTGGACCACGCACAGGCCGCAGGTACTCTAGAGATGGACCTACGCTATCATGGAGATTTGGCTGATAGAAGTGGACAGACATATGGGTGGGCTCACGGAAGCACAGACAGGGATGTGAGCTGACGTTCACCAACGCGAGACATGGAGCCACATGGACGTGCCTTGAATCCTGGGCAGACATGGAGTTGGCTCTGGGCACCTGGGACACAGACCACACAGACAGTTATACCTGCTGAGTCTTCCGGCAGCAGAGGGCAGAACACAGTCGGAGGTAGGTACCAAGATATAGTATGAGGCAAGTGCTGCTCAGTTATCCCTGTGACTCTGTGGCAGCAGTGCCTGAAAGCTGACCTGTTTGGGGTGGAGGTGGTACAGGTGCTGTGTGGTGTGGCTTCATTTCTGGATTCCCGCTTTGGAGTTTGAAGACCCCAAAGGGCTCAGTATCCTCTGTTTCACCCTGAGAGTTCTTTGACCTCCCTACTCCCTAAATTACAGGGCTGGGTGCATGCCTTAAACACCATCAGGGACTCCTTGAGCTTTGAGGCTCATCTCCCCTGGGTCTCCAGAGCTTCCTGAAGTGAGGTCGTGTGGTCAGGGTAGGGGAGGTACCTGGCTGGGGACTCTCCTTCTGAGCCCAAGCCTGAGGGTTTTTGGCAGGGAAGGGACAATCCCTGGGGAAGAGAAAGAGTAGACATGTAGTTGGGTCTTTGATGAGACCTTTGCTTTCTGGTATGGATGGACTGCCCCTCCCCCAAACCCTTGGACAGGGAAGGCCCCCCTGCCCCCAATCTGGCTATGGCTCAACCTGGAGATTGGGAGATACAGCTCGACACTAACTCACCGTGTTACCTGGGCAAGTTACTTAATGTCTTAACTAACTCTTTAATGTCTTAACTAAATCTTTAAAGTGAAACGCCTCATCTTTAAAATGGTGCCAGTAACCCCTCGCCCTTGGGGTGTGGTGAGGGTTAAATGTGAGATAATCAGTGGAAAATGTGTGGCCCAGGGTCTGGCATAGAGCGAGCACTGTCAGTGGGGCCTTGGTGACCAGCCTTCCCCTGTGGCCAGGACTCTCCAGAGCTGCTTCAGCAGCCAGGTGCCTGACCCTGGGAAGGCTAGCAGGCCAGGCACCTCTGGGTTGAAAGATGGAGGGCTTTGTCCTCACCTCCTGCCCACCAGTCGCTCCTTAGCCCTGTGGGACCTCTGCACGCCTGCACGCAGGGTGTATGAAGCTTGGGCCTGCCTCCTGCTGGGCCTCTGGGAGGGGAGCCAGTGGTTTGCTAAGAATAGCCCCAAATTATGGCTCTGCCTCCCAGCGGGCAGCCATGCATCTTCCCAGCCTGGGCCAGGGGGCTTGCAGATGGGCCTTTTGTGTTTCCTGTAACTGGTACTCAGCACTGGGATGAGCTTGGGAGCAGCAGGCCGGATCTGGGAGGAGGCCCTGCTGTTCTTCCTAGGTGTTTAGCTGGGACCTGGGGGCAGGGAAGGTCCGGGGAGAACTAGCCTTTAAAATCTCTGAGTTCCTCTTCCACTTAGAGCTTGTCCTGACAAGTGACCATCTTCCTACCCCTCAACAGACCTGTAGCGATTAAGAATACCGGGCCTGGAACCAGACCACTGTGGTCCGATTTTCGGCTTCCTCTCTTGCTAGCTGTATGGCATCAGACAACTCACTTAACCTCGCTGTGGTCTGATTTTCGGCTTCCTCTCTTGCTAGCTGTATGGCATCAGACAACTCACTTAACCTCGCTGTGCCTGATTCCCTTGTGTAACAGGATTAATAATAGTAACTCTCTTATAAGAATGTCACAAGGGTGAAAGGAGGTAGCACATGGAGAGCCCTTGGGGTAGTGTGTGGCTCATAGTAAGTGCTCAGTAAACATTAGGTGCTTCTGTTATCATGGTTCCAGTTAATCTCAGCAGAGGGAGAGACCTGTGAGACCACAGAGGCCAGGCTGTTTGCACAGTGCCTCATGGTGGGAAGGCACCAGGATGGCTTCTTGGTTCCAATTCCTGGCCTTTCCTGCCCCCAGGTTCAGTATGAGGCGCAGGGGACCAAAGGTGAGTGAGACTCAGTCCCTGCCAGATGAGAGAGGCACATGTCTACCTTCTCCCACTGGTACCTTCCCGGGGCCTGTGCCAGCTGTGATTGGAGCCGGAGGGAGGGAAGGGCTTGCCTGGGGACGGGGTGGTGCTTCAGGTGGGCTTTGAAGGATGGCCAAGAGTTTGCAAGGATGAGAAAGGCTTCCCAAGCAGAACGAGTAGCCCATGCAGAGATGTGACAGCTTGGCGTGTTTAGGGAACATGAGCAGATCCACGGACCTGGGGTGGGACCCATGCTCAGCACTCCTGGCCTGTCAGGAGAGACCTTTCTGTGTCCTGCTGTCCCTCCCACACTGGGCTCAGAGGCAGCCCTGGTGTGCCTCTTAGGACATAAGCTAGAGGCCCCCCCGGAATTCTGGCCTCCCCCTTTCCTTTAAAGAATCACATTCACCGTCCCCCCATTCTCCAGGGGACCTCCCCACCCTCTTATAAATGCCTGCCAGCCCTTCCTGGGACCCCTCATTTTTGAGCTGGGGACTCCAGACTGCTCTCACCCCAGCATCAACATGCCTATTTTTGCTCTTAGCTGAGATGCCTATAGGTTAACAGGTCCCCTTCCTCAGGAATGAACTGAAGCCTTTGAAACCTCTCCTAAGGAGTGAATGTCTAATAGTAGAATTAGAAGGTGTTTTATTTCCTGTAGCTGACATGTGGACTGGCTTTAGCTCTGAAGGGTGCCCCTGCTTGGGCTGGAGCTGGGGCACACTGATGAGGGAGAGACATGGGGCATCTGGGGTTACCTCCATGCCCATGGCAGGCAGTAGAGAGCATCTTGGAACTGTGTGTGCCGCTCCTGACCCTGTGGGCTCCCAGGGAGCAGGGCTTTCAGAAATTCCAGGAGGAGGGAGGGTGTGGTGCTGGGACAGCTGTGGGTGCACGGCTTGGCTTCCCTCCCTCGCCCATGAGAAACAGCCCCACTGCCAAGAGGCTGCGTCGGGGGCATGTCGGGGGGGTGGGGGGAGAGAAGTGAGTGCCCTCAGATGACCTTGGGCTTTGCCAGACACTGCATCCCGCTGAGCCCCAGGCCCTGCCTATCTGCAGGCGGTGTGTCTTCTGTCCTGGCCCTCCCCAGAGTGGAGGACCGGGACACTGGGCGTTTTTGAAGATTCTGTTTAGAAAGCACAGAGGGGAACTTCTCCCCTTTTCCTTTTCCTTTTCCTGGCACTGCAGACCCCAGGAAGGAGTTAACCCCTCTCCTGCCAGTCACAAAGTGGCTGGTGGACGTGTCCACTTTGACTGCTGCCCTCTAGTTACTGAGTCCTTCTCCAGGGTCCCTGACGTTGGTGCTGACCCCTCAACTCTCCAGGGCCCTGACTGGCAGGACCTAGAAGACCTCATCCACCCTGGATCTGATCGGAACCCTCCCTACCCACATCCTTGCTTTAGCCTTAGTTAGGCCACCCGCTTGGTGGTGCTCACTCCCTGCCCCCATGGCAGCCCTGTCTATTGATGGAGCTCGCAGACTTTGGGAGTCTCCTGCAGGTGCTGCTGTGCTGGCTTGCTCCAAGGCCTGTCGGGAAGCTCTGGTTTTCAAATGCCCCAGAGCCAAGGGCCTCTCTGGAGATCGGGCCCTGGTGCCGCAGAGCCTTCTGGGGAAGTACAGAGCAGGTCTCTCTCTTCTACTGGGTGTAGATGCTCTGAACTGGGTCTGAGGCATAGGTGGATAAGCCCGGGACCAGCAGTTGACTGCTTCCTCTGAGTCCAGTTTTCTCATCTGCAAAATGGGCATAATAAATTTTTATGTCTACTTAAAATTAAAAAAAAAAAATTGAGGCAAAATTCACTTGATGTAAAATTGACCGTGTTGAAGTACACAGTCAAGTGGCATTGAGTACATTCGCAGTGTTGTGGGACCACCACTTCCATCAAGTTCCAAAACATTTTCATCACCCCAAAGGAAGATCCCTTTCTCATTAAGCACTAACTCCATTCCTTCTACCTCACCTAGAAAAGAAGTTTTATTGAGGTACACATACCATAACAGTCATCCAGCCTAGGGGGCAGCTGGCTGAGTGTCGGTGAAGGTCATGGGCGTGCAGCCCCACTCCAGTCGAGTGTGCGAACGCTTCCATCACCCAGAAGCTTTCCTGGGGCTCCCCTGCCGTCAGTAGCCACTCCCACGCCTGGTCCCAGGCCGCTTATCTCCTGTCACTCTGGTTTTGCTTTTTTCTAGATTTTCACATAAGTGGACTCAGGTAGATAATAAGTATTTTTTTTTTTTTTTTAAAGAAATTCACGTTCTTTTATTTATTTATTTATTTATGGCTGTTTTGGGTCTTCGTTTCTGTGCGAGGGCTTTCTCTAGTTGTGGCAAGTGGGGACCACTCTTCATCGCGGTGCGCGGGCCTCTCACCATCGCGGCCTCTCTTGTTGCGGAGCACAGGCTCCAGACGCGCAGGCTCAGTAATTGTGGCTCACGGGCCCAGTTGCTCCGTGGCATGTGGGATCTTCCCAGACCAGGGCTCGAACCCGTGTCCCCTGCATTGGCAGGCAGATTCTCAACCACTGCGCCACCAGGGAAGCCCCGATAATAAGTATTTTTTATTTCTGCCTATTCTACTAAGCGTAATGTTCTCGAGTCTCATCCACGTTGTCGTGTGTTCCGGGAGTGCCTGCCTTTTTCATCCCAATGTGTGCGGGGAGCATAGCTTACTTACCGAGTTTCCAGTTGATGGATGCCTACCCTGCTTTTGAAAATGTTTTCAGTTAAAACAAAATTAAGTAGTTATCTTTATGAAGGATTCAGGTAGTAGCTTCATAGAGAGAGAGAGAGAGAGAGAGAGAAAGAGTAAAATCTGAAAGCCACTTCCCCCTCCTGACTTCCTCTCTTCCCCCGAGGTATCCCTCTCAGCAATTTGTGAATATCCCACCATCTTCTTTTCTGTGCCTCTGTGTGAGTTTGTGTAGTTTTGATTTGGGGATATAGATGGGATGGCACTTGGTTCATGGCTCTGGGGTCCGCTTCTTCACTTAGCCCTTGGTCTTGGGGGTGTTCCCAGCACAGCCATCTGAGTTCTTCGTGTTCCCTGGGAGCCAGCCCTGAGCTGAGGGCCCAGAGGTGGGGGCCTGGGCCAGTTGAACAGGTGTCCGCTCTCTCCCCCTCCCCCGGCTCCGAGCTGGGGCTCAGTGAACCTTTGGGGAGGCAGAAGAAGGCTTCCTGGAGGTGGTCAATTCCAAGAGGTTTGTGGAGGAGGGAGGCATTGGGACAAAAGGGGTCCGTCTGTCAGGGGTGGACGTGCACTCCTGCTGGCTTCACCAGCGCCTCCCACCCAGCAGCTGCCGGCAGGGGCTTCCTCTTCCTGTCTCTGTAAAGTGCCGCTGGAAGGAATAGGCCCAAGGAGAGGGAGATTTGCTGGGTCAACAGAAGATGGACCCTTGAGGCCTCCCTTCTTGTTGCCGCGGAGTTGCCCCTTGCTGAGGCTGGAGGCAAGCAGCGTGCTTGGATAGGGACCCTGTCCCGCGGGCAGGCTGTGCTGGGCGAGTGTGGGTGAAGGGTGAGGATGTCGGCTGCCTCCCCAGCATGGGGGACTGCCTGTGCTCAGATGTGCTGGCTCCTGGCTCTGCCCCATCCCCAGCCAGCTGGGTCACTGAGGTGCTGAATCTTTATCGTCATGCTTCTTTCCTTGACGCTGCCTCTGATGTATACGTGAATCACATTCCCTGCGTACTTACTGACATTGGTTGTTTTCATTGTTTTTCCCAATTTAATAATTCAAATAGTGCCGTAATACTGTTGTATGAAGCGGATTCCAAGAGATTGGAATCCTGTGCTGTGGTGTCTGAGGGCAGCCAGCTGCTCACCCTGGGTGGGCTTGGCTTGTGACTTAGGGTTTCATCTTAGCCTCTGTCTCCTGAGCCCTTGGGCACAGTATAGGCGGAGGAAGAGTAGAGTAGGCCTGGAAGGGAAGCCGTGAATAGGTGGGTTTGTTGATTTCCCTGTGATTTTTCCAGCTTAATGCAGCTCAAACCTGGGTAATAGGTCGACCCTCCCCCCCTTTTAAAAATAGCTTTATTGAGATTTAACTCACAAGCCATGCAGTTCAGTGATGTAAAGTATACAGTTCAATAGCCTTCAGTGTATTCAAAGAGTTGTACATCTGTCACTGCGGTCTAGTTTTACAACATTTTCATTAAACCAGAAAAATACCCTGTACTCGTGAGTCATCACTCCCCACCCCACAAGTCTACTTTCTGTCTCTATAGATTTGCTTGTTCTGGACATTTCATATGAATGGAATCATAAGTATGTGGTTTTTTCTGGACTCCCTTTTAAAGGAAAAAAAAAGCCTCACCTGTTGATTTAAACTTTCTTATTAGAGTATAACTTAAATGTACAAATATAAAACTTGGTGTAAGTGCCTCAGACTTACATAGTTTTTACGTAAGTATAAAGCAAGCATGAAATAAAGCCAGAATAAAACTAATAAAACCAGAAAGCCGGCCCATTTCAAATGAGCAATATTAATTTTTTTAAAAAAAATATATTTATTTATTTATATTTATTTTTGGCTGTGTTGGGTCTTCGTTTCTGTGCCAGGGCTTTCTCCATTTGCGGAGAGCGGGGGCCACTCTTCATCGTGGTGCGCGGGCCTCTCCCGTTGCGGGGCACAGGCTCCAGACGCGCAGGCTCAGTAGTTGTGGAGAGCGGGGGCCACTCTTCATCGTGGTGCGCGGGCCTCTTACCGTCGCGGCCTCTCCCGTCGCGGAGCACAGGCTCCAGGCGCGCAGGCTCAGTAGTTGTGGCTCACGGGCTTAGTCGCTCCGCGGCATGTGGGATCTTCCCAGACCAGGACTCGAACCCGTGTCCCCTGCATTGGCAGGCAGATTCTTAACCACTGCGCCACGAGGGAAGCCCAGCAATGTTAATTTAATTGGAAGGATGTGAACTGAAACGAAATTGCCATCGTTGGGTTGATAGCAGAGAGCTGGCCCCCTGTGTTTCCCCTGCTTCTGTCGCTTGTGCCTGCTGGGCTGGCTGGCTGGTTTGGGGTGATTCTGATTACAGTTGTCCCTCGGCAGCATCCTGGGCAGGGGGATTGGTTTCAGGACCCTCACGGATTCCAAAGTCAAGATGCTCAAGCTCCTTATATAAAATGGCACAGTATTTGCATATAACCTATACACATCCTCCCTTATCTTTTAAATCATCTCTAGATTACTTATAATACGTAGTATAATGTAAATGTTATGTTAATAGTTGTAAATACAGTGTAAATGCTATGTAAATAGCTGCCAGCACACAGCAAATTCAAGTTTTGCTTTTTGGAACTTTCTGGAATTTTTTTTTTTTTCAAATATTTTCAATCTGAGGTTGGTTGAATCCGAGGATTACAGAACCCAAAGATGTGGCTGGCCGGCTATACCCACATTTGAGCCTGAACTGCCGATGAGTAATCCCCAAATGGCTGTTTTAATAGTACACCACTTGATAACCTGGAAAGCTGGCTCATTTGATCAAAGATACGGGTGTAATAATGGCGTTATTGAAATCTGCATATAGTGGCTGATAAGCCCACTTCTCGTGGGAATCAGGAACTTGGCACAGAGATGGGCTTTGCTCAATTCACACGGATGCTCTCAACGTGAACACAGTCCTGACTGCTAAGAGATTGGGCCTTTGAACTGGGCACATCCAGGCTGCCATGGGCTACAGGGTGGCTCGATTCTCCACCCCACCCCCTTCTCTTTTTTGAAGCACAACCTTTGTTTGTGTTGTGTGCAGTGATGTCATTTGGCCTTCACAAAGAAGGAACTGAATCATAAACACAGGAGCATGCCGGAGCCCCAAATTGCACAGCAGCACTTGCTTGTGAGATGGTCATTTGGATGACCCAGGGCATGCTCTCATTACTTTTAAAATTTTTTTATTATTTTTAAAAATTTTTATTTTTTTAACATTTTTATTGGAGACTTTTTAAAAATTGAGGTGAAATTCATATAACATAAAATTAACTGTTTCAAAGTGCTGTACAGCATATCTCTAGAGCTGATTCACCTTGCTTAACTGAAACTTTGTGCCTGTTGATTAGTAACTCCCCATTTCTCCCTTCGCCCAGCCCCTGACAACCACCATTCCACTCTGAGTTTATGAATTTGACTATTTTAGATCCCTCATGTAAGTGGAATCACGCAGTATTTGTCTTTCTGTGACTGGCTTATTTCACCTAGCATAATGTCCTCCAGGTTCGTCCATGTTGTCGCATACTGCAGAATTTCTTTCTTTTTAAAGACTGAATAATATTCCATTGTGTGTATGTACCACATTTTCTTTATCCATTCATCCATCAATGGACGTTTGGGTTGCTTCTACCTCTTGGCTGTTGTGTCTCGTGCTGTAGTGAACATGGGTATGCTAATACCTCTTTTGAGATCCTGATTTCAATTCTTTTGGATAAATACCCAGAAGTGGGATTGCTGGATCATCTGGAAGTTCTATTTTTAATTTTTAGGAACCTCTAAACCTGTGCAGTTTTCCACAGTGGCTGCACCATACTACATTCCCACCAACAGCGTGCAAGGGTTCCAATTTCTCCACATCCTTGCCAACACTTGTCTTTTGTTTTTTTGATAATAGCCATCCTGACAGGTGTGAGGTGATATCTCATTGTGCTGTTTTTTTTTCCTTTTTAATTAATTAATTTATTTATTTAATTTATTTTTGGCTGTATTGGGTCTTCGTTTCTGTGCGAGGGCTTTCTCTAGTTGCGGCGAGCGGGGGCCACTCTTCATCGCGGTGCGCGGGCCTCTCACTATCGCGGCCTCTCTTGTTGGGGAGCACAGGCTCCAGACGCGCAGACTCAGTAGTTGTGGCACACGGGCTTAGTTGCTCTGCGGCATGTGGGATCTTCCCGGACCAGGGCTCGAACCCGTGTCCCCTGCATTGGCAGGCGGATTCTCAACCACTGCGCCACCAGGGAAGCCCTCATTGTGCTTTTGATCTGCGTTTCCTTGATGATTAGTGATGTTCAGCATCCAAAACATACTCATCGCCCCAAAGGAAACTCTGTATCTACAAAGCAGTCACTCCTGATTCCCCCCTCTCCCCAGCCCCTGGCACCACTAATCTACACTCTTGTCTCTATGGATTTACCTATTTTGGGTATTTCATAGAAATGGAATCATACAATATGTGACTTTTTGTGTCTGGGCTTCTTTCACTTGGTGTAATGTTATCAAAGTTCAACTACATTGTAGTGTGTATCAGTGCTTCATTTCTTTTTGTAGCTGAATAATAATCCATTGTATGAATATACCACATTTTGCTTATCCATTTAGCATTTGATGGACATTTGGATTGTTCCTACCTTTTGGCTGTTGTGACTACAACATTCGTGTACCTGTTTTCAGTTCTCTTGGGTAAGTACCTAGGAATGGAATGATAGGAATGATAATTCTATGTTTAACTTTTTGGGTTTGATATTCTAGAATTAGGTAGTAGTGATGGTTGTACAACAATGTGAATGTATTAAATGCCACTGAATTGTATATTTTATAAGGGTGAATTTTATGGTTATGTGAATTAAATCCCAGTGGTGAGGGGGACAGGGGAGAGCTCACAGATCCCGAAGCAGACATCCTTGGAGTCTGGATTGAGTCATATTCTCAGCTCCGGGCAACCCAGAGTTCTCATCACCTCTTGGGATCTTGCGGACTTCCTGGGTGGTGAGGACACCAGGCTTCAGCCCCATGGTCCCTGTTTGGGGTGGTAGGTGGGAGCTGTCTGCCTCCCAGCCTTAGCTCACCCTGGCCCTTTCTGGCTTCTAAATGAGAGATGCTCACTGTAGAACTCAGTGCCCTCAGTTTCCCCACCTGTGACGTGGGCCCATGAGCAGCCAGCCGTGGCCGTGGCCCGGGGTCTGTGGGCAGCAAGGCCTGTAGTGGGTCAGACGTGTGGCAGGTCAGACCTCCGACGCCACCTTCCCCTCTCTGGCTTTCGTATTGCTTTCCAGAGGGAGCCGCACAGGCCTCAGGGCCAGCTCCTCTTTCTTTTCAGGTCTCCAGGGCCTGCTGCTTCCTTCTGAGATTGCAGTGGGATGGAGACCATGGCCGCCCTGTCTGTCTGCTCAGCCCTCACCGCACATTGCTTCCCCCTTTGTCCCATCTCAGTGAGTGGCAGCCCCGTCCCTTTAGTTGTTCAGGCCGAAGCTGAAGTCGTCCGTGGTTCCTCTGTGTCTCTCACACCTCAGAAACGTGTCAGCAAGTCCTCTTGGTTTACCGTCAAAATGGGTCCAGGACGAGCCATGCTGCGGGCCCAAGCCGCTAGCATCACTTGCGCGGTTGCGGAAGACTCCTAACAGGCTGTTGGCTTCCGTGCTCGGCCCCCGACGGCCTCTACTAGCACAGCAGCAGGGTGACCTTGTTGGAATGTAAAAGTCAGCTCAGGGCACTTCTCTGGCCCAAGCCCCGCCCCCCCACGTAGTTCCTCATTTACCTACAGTGAAGGCCAGTGTCCTTACTGTGGCCTCCATCTAGTACCTACACGCTCGCTCTCACCTTGCTCGTGGCTGCCCCACGGCTCCTGCAAAACATTGGGAACACCCCACCTCAGGGCATTTGCACGAATGATCCCTTGACCAGGGATGCTTTTCCTCCCCAGAGCCACATAGCTTGCCATGTAACTTCCTTCAGGTCTTTACTCAAATGTGAAGCCTCCCTTGGATACCCTAAAATTCCATGCCTCGTCTCCATAACCCTTTTCTTTCTTATCAGTTATCACCTCCTGATATACCATATATTTTACTAATTTGTATAGTTTATTTCTGTGTCTCCAGCTAGCATGTATGAGGCAGGAATTTTTATTCTGTACTGTCAGCTCCTAGAACAATGCCCTGCACATAGTAGATGCCCCAGAAACGTTTGTAGAATGGCTGCATCAAGAGGGAGTGAATTGGGCCATTTTATAGATGAAGAAGCTGAGTCTCAGGAAGGTTGACTTGAACCTAGTCTCTTGACTCCCAGTGCTCTTTTGCTGAGCCATAGTTCCACCTCCTTCTCCCTATGGCCCTGTGTCTAGGGACAGCCACGCTAAACCTCGTGGGTCTGAGGCTTCCAAGCTCCCCTTAGGAAGCTCCCTTTGTTAAAATGGTAACTACGGAGTTGACGTTCATGCAGGTGATGGAACAGCCTGCCCCGTTTGTTGAGTGCTCACTCTGTGCTAGGCGCTGGGCTCAGCAGCTTAGATGGATTTATTTCTCATTTAAACCTCACCGCATCCTGAGGAGGAGGAGGTGTCATTTACCCCATTCTGTGAATTGGGTGTGGAGAGCCTTATGTGTGGAAATAGAGAGCATTCACGTGGGCAAACGTGGAAAGGATCCATAACTTCTTGAACCAACGAGGACGTGTCTTAAGGAATTCTGGTTGCTGTATGATGTGCTGCAACCGTTTGGAAAAGTCATATGGCACTTAGTTACTCTAGTTTTTAAAACGCACGTGCCTTTTCATCTAAGCAGTCCAAATCTTGGTAGCCTGTCCTAAAGAAGTCAGATTATCAGGACATAAGGCTTTGTGCACAGGGATTGAGTGGCCGCACCCCAGAGACCACGCTGTCTCCTTTCACTTCTGTGTTCTTCCCACGCAATACCCTGGCACGGGCTGTGTTCCTCTTCCTGGCCTGCTTTTCACGTGGCCCAAACCTTCCTGTTCTTTAGATGTCAGCGTAGGCCTTCCGTGACCATAATATCTGCAGTATAGACGGTCCCCAACTTACAGTGGTTCGACTTATGACTTTTTGACTTTAAAATGGCGTGAAAGAGATATGCAGTCAGTAGGAACCGTACTGGGAATTTTGCGTTTGGATCGTTTCCTGGGCTAGTGATGTGCGGTGCGCTCCTCTCCCGCGATGCTGGGCGGCAGTAGCCACAGCTCTGTCAGCCACGCGGTCACGAGGGTAAACAGCCGATACACGTGTAACCATTCTGCACCCACACGACCGTTCTTTTCACTTTTGGTAGAGTATTCAATAAATTACACGAGGGATTCAACACTGTATTATAAAACAGGCTTCATGTTAGATGATTTTGCCCAACCGTAGGCTAATGTAAGTGTTCTGAGCATGTTTAAGGTCGGCTAGCTAAGTTTTTCAGTAGGTGAGGTGTGTTAAAATGCATTTTTGACTTGCGATATGTTCAATTTATGATGGGTTTATTAGGAGGTAACCCCGTCATAAGTTGAAGATCTGAATGTCCTTTTCCTACCTTCCTCATTTTCTATCTCAGCATCTCAGCCCTTGGAGCCCTCATCACAGTGTATGCAATGTGTCACTATTGTATTTCTTTTTTTTTAAAAATAAATTTATTTATTTTATTTTTGGCTGCGTTGGGTCTTTGTTGCCGCGTGCGGGCTTTCTCTAGTTGCAACGAGCAGGGGCTACTCTTCGTTGCGGTGCGCGGGTTTCTCATTGCGGCGGCTTCTCTTGTTGCGGAGAACGGGCTCTAGGCATGCGGGCTTCAGTAGTTGTGGCACGTGGGCTCAGTAGTTGTGGCTCGCGGGTTCTAGAGCGCAGGCTCAGTAGTTGTGGCGCATGGGCTTAGTTGCTCCGTGACATGTGGGATCTTCCCGGACCAGGGCTTGAACTTGTGCCCCTGCATTGGCAGGCGGATTCTTAACCACTGCACCACCAGGGAGGCCCCACTATTGTATTTCTTTGTTGACTCCCTCCCTCTCTTTTTCTCTGTTGTGGGAACGTCTGCTCCCAGGTGCCTATCTGGTTGACATGGTTAATACTTAGTAGCTCTTTGTTGAATGAATAGTGATACAATGAAATGACACACCACCATTAAACAGACAGGGTTGGAGTTGTATGTAATTAACTGGAAGGGGCTGTTTGTGTTGTCTTGCTAAGGAAAAAAAGCTTGTTGTAGAAGGAAGCTTAACAGGTGGGCTTGGAGGGAGATGAGACAGGCATAAACTTTTTCTTTATACATCCTTGTTTGACTTGTGGCATTAAGTACAAATTTCGTAATAAAAAATCTGGCCAACAACAACAACAAAATCACAAAAGAAAAGATCATATCCAGTCAGAGGGAGCATCAGGACTTGAACCCTGGTCCTTCTGACTCCCAGCCTTTGTTCTTACCCACCACCCAGCACCTTCCATAACCTTTCCACATCCAGCTTCGCAGCGTCCCCTCACTGCAGTCCTCAGAGGAGGACAGAGTATGAGCTATTAGCTGTTTGGATTTTATTTTGTAAATTGAGATGAAATTTTCAGACAGTAAACCAGGGCGTGGTTTGATGAATCGTTACAGGTATATCACCTGTGTGACCCATACCCAGATCAAGATATAGAACATTATCAGTGGCCTGGAAGATTCCCTGGGGTCCTTTCCCAGTCAGTTACCAGACCGTCCCATCCTCTCAAGTGGCCACGCTTCTGAGTGCCTTTCAAAGATTAGTCTTGCCTGTTCTTGAACTTTATGTGATTGGAACCATATGGTATGAGCTATTTTTATCTGGCTTCTTCTGGCTTCTTCCTCTCAACATGAACTCTGCGATTCATATGTGATGCTGCAGCTTAGCTTTTTCATTGCTGTGTATTATTCCATTGTGTGGATGTATCACTATATATATATATATATATATA
Source organism: Eschrichtius robustus (assembly GCF_028021215.1). NCBI lineage: Eukaryota > Metazoa > Chordata > Mammalia > Artiodactyla > Eschrichtiidae > Eschrichtius > Eschrichtius robustus. The sequence goes on from NC_090830.1 coordinate 75,632,813, forward strand.
TTTTTTTTTTTTTTCCTGTAGATGGACTTTTGCCTAGTTTCCAGTTTTGGGGGGATTATGAGAAAAGCTGCTGAACACTCTTGCCTGTGGACCCAAACACTCACTTCTCTAGCATGTAGATCCAGGGGTGCTTGCTGGGTGCTGGGATAGAATCCAGAAGTAGATCCAGTATAGATCCAGAAGGGGAAGTACTTGCTCAAGGTCACACGATGACTCATGGGTGAAATCAGCCTATCTACCCCACCCCCGAAGCCCTCTCACCCTGGTCTTACCAACACTTTCCACCCCTGGCCTGCTTCTTCTCACCCCAGCCTTGTGGAGGGTCAGACCCCTCCTCGTACTGGAAAGAGCCTCGCGGAGCGGCTTCGTCTGGGGCTGGCGCACGCCTGGCTGGGACCGCCTTCTCTTCTCTTCTCTCGCAGACCTCCCAGGCCGCAGAGGCAGCCTTGTGTCTCTTTCCTCAGCTCCCTCCACTCAGTTCTGTGGCACCAGCTCCTCGGGAGGTGCTGCCTTTAGCTATTTCCATACCTGTCCCACCTCTCCACCCTGAACTCTCCAAGGGTGGGGACAGAAAAGAATATGGGCATTTTTTTTTTTTTTTTAATTGGAGTAAAATTGCTTTACAGTGTTGTGTTAGTTTCTGCTGTACAATGAAGTGAATCAGCTATATGTATAACTATATCTCTTCCCTCTTGGACCTCCCTCCCTCCCCTCCCCCCCTTCCCCCCTTCCCCCCCATCTAGGTCATCACAGAGCACTGAGCTGAGCTCCCTGGGCTTATTGAGGTAAAATATACATACCGTACAATTTACCCTTTTAACCATTTTTATTTTTATTTATTTATTTATTTTTTAACATCTTTATTGGAGTATAATTGCTTTACAATGGTGTGTTAGCTTCTGCTTTATAACAAAGTGAATCAGTTATACATATACATATGTTCCCATATCCCCTCCCTCTTGCATCTCCCTCCCTCCCACCCTCCCTATCCCACCCGTCTAGGTGATCACAAAGCACCGAGCTAATCTCCCTGTGCTATGCGGTTGCTTCCCACTAGCTATCTATTTTACGTTTGGTAGTGTATATATGTCCATGCCACTCTCTCACTTTGTCACAGCTTGCCCTTCCCCCTCCCCATATCCTCAAGTCCATTCTCTAGTAGGTCTGTGTCTTTATTCTCGTCTTACCACTAGGTTCTTCATGACCTTTTTTTTTTTTTTTCCCTTAGATTCCATATATATGTGTTAGCGTACTGTATTTGTTTTTCTCTTTCTGAAACCATTTTTAATTGTACAACTAAGTGGCATTCTGTACATTCACATTGTTGTGCAACCATCACCACCATCCAGCTCCAGAACTTTAAAATTTTCCCAAATGGTGACTCTGTGCTTATTAAACACTAACTCCCCATCACCCGCAGCCCCTGGTAACCCCCCTTCTTCTTTCTGTCTCCGTGAATTTGACTACTCTAGATACCTCATATAAGTGGAATCATTGTAATTGTCCTTTTGTGTCTGGCTTATGTAAACACTTAGCATAATGTCTTCAAGGTTCATCCAGGTCCTAGCATGTGTCAGAATTTCATTCCTTTTGAAGGCTGTAATTGTTCTTTGGAGCACATTTTAAAGGAACCTCAGATCTTCAGGATTGAGTGAGGGGATCAACTTGACTGTGGGAGTGGGAAATAAATAACATTTATTCACATCTCCTAGGCGCCAGCCCTTCCCCTATGTTGTCTCATGTAATCCTCACCACATCCTTATGAAGTAGGTACTAATATTATCCTCATTTTACAGATCAGGGTACTAGGCTCGGTAACTTGGCCAAGGTCACACAGCAAGTCATTGGTCAGCCAGGATTGGACACTGGGTCTGCCTGCCCGCACAGCCTGTGATCCACGTCCCCACCGCCACCCAGGGCAGTGCCCCGCTCAGGCTGAGAGTCATTTCCTCAAATTCTTCTTATCAGCTGATTGGAGCTGAGTGTAGGGCCGATGGATGCCAGCTGGCTCCGAGGAGACAATGGCAGTGGCTCCTCCTCCCTGGCCCAGGTCCCCCTTCCTGGGCCCTGGTTTCTGTTGAAAGCCCCTTTGTGAAGCAACCTCCTTGGGCCGGGCAGGGGTCTGCAGGGATGTGGGCCTCAGTGTCCCCCCCTCCCCCCACCCCAGCACAGGCTGGCAGGGGCCACTTCGTCCAGCACAGGCCTGGCAGGGCAGCCAACAGCAGGATGTCACTCTTGGCAGAACTTTCTCTGAACAAATAACTACCAGGAGTTTTGGGATTGAGAGGATAGATAAACAGGAAGAGGGAGAAGCTTAGAAATATTTTTCTTCCCCTCCTGTGCCCTGGAGATTTCTCCCTGCTCTCCCCTTGGCCACTGGAGGTTTGAGGTGGTAGAGCTCTTCGCCTGTCAGAAACCGCCCTGAGGCCTGGGGAGCCATGGCTGTCGAGTTTTAGGTTTTAGGGTTTCAGGCTTTGTTTTGCCTGATGGGCTGGGATAAGCCTGGGCGCTGGGGCCAGAGAGTCCCCAGTTTGAATCTTGGCTCCGCTGTTTCTTTGCTGTGTGATCTAAGCTAATTAATTCAGCCTCAGTATGGGCCAGAATGGAGAAATGACGTAGTGAATATTCATTGAATACTGGCTGTGGGTGCTCAAGTGGGCATATACAAGGATTATCATGTCAGTTAATCCTCACAGCCCTCAAAGGTGGGCAGGGTTATTGTCTTTATTTGACAGCTGTTGAAGCACAGAGAGGTTAAGTGTTTCTGTCAAGGTCACACAGCTGCTGGTGGTGGAGCTTGGGCTCGAACCTAGGCAGCTGTGTACTTAGTGCCCTTCTATTTTATCAGTTTGGCATCTGGTACAGACCTTGGCACACTGGACTGTTGGTACTCTTAATTGCTTTCCCTTCTCTTTTACAGAGAAACGAAGTTTAGTTGGGGGTAATGTCATGGTGGGGTGAGGCCTGCTGAGCTCTGGGCCCCAGCAGTCCCAGAGCAATATTTAGCCCTTTGTGAGTTGGCTTCCCACAGGCTGCCTCCTCCATGCAGCCATCTTAGGTTGACACAGGGTGTCGTCATGGCTCTCTCCAATTGCCCCGGCGTGGACAGCACATCTCACCCCACGGAGCAACATCCTAACTCTCTGACATGGTCCCCAAGGCACTTGGGGCTTAAACCAACCTTACCCCATCCTGTATTCTAGCCTCACAATGCGATAATAATAATACTTCCTAGGAGGTTCTGCACAGTGCCAAGCATCTCTCTCTCTATGCTGTTCGCTCTGTTCAGAATGACTTTCTTGTCTGTCAAATGTTGCTCATCGTTCAAGGCCCAGCTCAGTGGCCTCCTCTTCCAGGAAAAGTTCAGTGGCCTCCTCTTCCAGGAAGCCTTCCTGGAGTTCCCAACCCTGAATTAGCATCTCCCTCCTCTGTGTAGCTCAGGGTAATGGGAAAGGTCCTGGAGTTCCTGCCGTGTTGTCAGCCTCTCTAAGCCTCAGTTTCCTCATCTGTGGATTGGAGATCATTGGACGAGGAAAAGGAGAAAGCCTGGATTCTCAGGCCCTGGCCTGTGTAGAGTTCACCAGGGCTGGTGAAGCTTGGCCCCTTCAGGGTTAACTCCCTGCCATGCCAGGGGCGGAAGTGAGGAGGACAGAGTGTGAAATGAAGTCACTTCCCTGCCTGGGGGTCTGCCATGTGCCTGGCCTTCTGCAGTAAATCCTGTTTCCTCCTTGGCCACTGTGTGCCCACCCACTCCTGGCTCCCATGACCCTGAAGGTCACCAGCAGGTGGGGCTCCCCATGGAATGTTGGCCTGTGGTTCATCCGGCGAGGTCACTTCCTGTCTGGATAAGCTGACCACCTTTCCTGCCACAGCCTTCCACGTGCGGGTTTCATGGGAATCATGGGTGTGGGGTCCAAGGGAGGCTTCCCGAGGTCAAGTTCAATGCCCAGCTGATGCCTTTTATTCTGGGGGCACTGGGGCCCAGGGAGGGCAGGGCACTTCTCAAGGTCAGGCCTCTGGACCACACTGCAATTGTGGGGCCTCTGTGGTTGTCCCCCAGGGTCGCAGGCCTGTAGGGTAAGGTGAGGAGGTCATTCAGCCTCCCTGGGCCTCCTTTTCTTCTTCTGTGGAACCTGGGGGAGCCTGTGTGTCAGATCTGCCTCGAGAACTGACCTGGTCAGCCCAGGACATCCTTGACCTCATTTAATCCTCACTTCACTGCAGGGACCCTGAGGCTCATAGAAGCTCAGGAACTGACCTGGGTCTCTGGTGGGGGGATGGTGCTGGGCGTCTACCCAGGCCTCTCTGACCCCAATGTCCTGGTTTATTCCACGGGAAGGTATTTAGCTTTTCCTCAGTGGCAACTCAGGAACATCCCCACTCCTCTGCTCTTTTCCTGTGGGATCAGGGTCTCCTTGGGCTGTAAAGTTGATGTAGAACCCTGGTCCCTGGCATCAGTGTAGTGTGCATACTGTGTAGTTCCTTTTTCCCCCTTCTTTTTTCTATAAATAGTATATATAGGAAAATCAGAGTAAATAAAGATATGCAGGAAGATTAGAAAAATCATCTGTGATTCCACTTCTCAGTGATAACCACAGTTTATCATTAATGTTTTGAGATTTGTCCTTCCAGACATTTTTCGTGGTGTGTGTTTGTGATTGTGTGTGAGTGTTTGTGCTTGTGTACAGGAACCCTCTCTCCTTTTCAGTGGGATGAAGCTGTAAATTACTGTTTAGTGTCTTTTTTTTTTTTCAAACTCAACATACAATAGATATTTTCCTATGTCAGTAAATAAACTGCTCCTTGCTTCTTTTGAAGGAAACCTTTTTTGGAAACTTTTAAGTTGAAATTTAACACACATCACAAGTATACAGCTCGATGATTGTATGAAGTGAGCACAGCCTTCGGAGCCTGACCAAGTCAAGAAACAGAATTCCTCCAGCACCCCGACCCTGTACCCCATCACCGTCCCCACCTCCTTCCTGCTCCAGACATGACTTTGTGCCTGATTTCCAACACCATACACTAGTTTGGCCTGATTTTGAGTTTTAGATAAGTGGAATCATATGGTGTTTGCTTATGTTGGCTTCTTTGACTCCACATTCTGTTAGGGACGGTCATCTGATGCTCTGTCCATTTTAATGACGATATGATGATGTCCATGATACGTTCAACTTTGACCACTGTTGATGTGAAAGATGTTTCCAGTCTTTGACTAATATAAACAAAACTGTACCCAACACCTTTGTGGCCGTATCTTTGATTATTTCCTTTGACCCAGTTGACGAATTGCTGGGTCAAAGGGTTGTAAATTGTTAAGGTATTTTAGGAGTATTGCCAGATTGTCCTCTAGGGAGCTGTGCCAATTTACATCCTGCCAGGTGCTTAGGAGGGAGCCCATCCCTGGCACCCATGCAGAGATCTGTTGTTTTCATCCTGCTGTGCTTATGATGCCGTGAAAGGCAACACGTGGCAGCTCCTTGTTCCCTGTTTTTAAATTAGGTGAATATCTTTTCTCACAGTCATGGTCATTTGTATTTCTTCTTTGTTGAGTTTTTGCTTTTGTTTTTGGTATGCTTTACTTTAAAAAAATTTCTTTTTAAGGTTTTTGTCCACGCTGCGCGGCATGCGAGATCTTAGTTCCCTGACCAGGGATCGAACCCGCGCCCCCTGCATTGGAAGCTCGGAGTCTTAACCACTGGACTGCCAGGGAAGTCCCTGGTATGCTTTCCTTTTAAGACATACTTGTTTTCTCATTAAAAAAAAAACCCTCTATATTAAATATGATAAATATAAAAATATGTTGAAAATATTTTTATCCAATTTTTCATTTGCCTTATAACTTTGTGGTTTTTCTGTGTTGGTTAAAAGCTGACCATTTTTTAATGTAGTCTGGTCTATCGATATATAACTTTATGTCTCCTCTAGCAGTTGCATAGAAAGTTCTGTTATGCCCCAAGATTATATAAATATTTACTTATGTTCTCTTCTTTCGCTTCTCTGGTTCCCTTTGTAGTGTGTCATTGTTCATCCTTCTGTACTTACCTTAGGAGCATGATGTTAGGTGAGGGACAGCTTAGAGGTTAAGAGCATGCACTCAGAGGCTTTCAGCCACCAGTGTACCCTTGAGCAGATTACAGAGGCCCTCTGTGCCTCAGTGTCTGTAGCTGCAAAATGGGAATAATGCTAGGACACAATAACCAAGGGCCTATGGTGGGGGTTAAATCACGGTTATTTGCAAACTTTTTAGTCTCAATATTCCTTCCTTTACACTCTTAAAAATTGAAGACCCCAAAGAGCTCTTGTTTATGTGGGTGATGTATTTATAAATTGATATTTACAATATTAGAAATTAAAACAGTATATTTAAAAGCGTATATTTATACATTCATTTAAAAAATAATGATAGCAAACCCATTATATGTTAAAATAAATAAATTTTTTCCTGAAAAATAACTGTGTTTTAAATATGGTAGGAAGAGTAGCATTGTTTTGCCATTTTGCAAATCTCTTTAATGTCTGGTTTAACAGAAGACAGCTGGATTCTCATATCTGTTCCTGCGTTCAATTTGTTTGTTTTTTTTTATTGTATTTATTTATTTTTTTTGGCTGCGTTGGGTCTTCGTTGCTGTGTGTGGGCTTTCTCTAGTTGCGTCGAGCGGGGGCTACTCTTCGTTGCGGTGCGCAGGCTTCTCATTGTGGTGGCTTCTCTTGCTGCGGAGCACGGGCTCTAGGCACACGGGCTTCAGTGGTTGTGGCACGCAGGCTCAGTAGTTGGGGCTCATGGGCTCTAGAGCGCAGGCTCAGTAGTTGTGGCGCACGGGCTTAGTTGCTCCGCGGCATGTGGGATCTTCCTGGACCAGGGATCGAACTCATGTCCCCTGCATTGGCAGGCGGATTCTTAACCACTGCGCCACCAGGGAAGTCCCCAATCTGTTTTGATATGTTGTTTCAATTGAAGTATAGGAAGAAAATCCAGCTTCACACAGGTAAGTTTTTGGAAAAGGGAGGAGTATTTTGTTAGCCTGTGGATATTTTCCTTTGATACTACATAAAAGTTCAACAAGTGATAGTTTCTTAAAGGGAATGTAGAATCTGAAAACATATTAATGAACTTTTCATATTTTGTTACATTAAAATTCACTGGACTCTCTTCTACTATGAATGGCTCTTTGACCAGGTGTGATTTTGTAACACCATATATCAGTCATTGGGAAAATATTGGTTCACTGACTTGTTCAGATGTTCCAAATGTGGCACAGTTCATTTCATCATATCCAAAAATTACATATGTTAACCATATCATCGCAAAATCTTTGTGTTTTACGAAGCTTTTAAATTCCTGGTAGATGATGCAAGTTTTTGAGAATTGTAATTTTTCCTTAAAAGTTCAAACTTTATCACTGACCATAAATGCTGTCAGTTGTTTTCCTTGAAGGGACAGGCTCACTTTGTTCAGTTTTGAGAAAATGTCTACCAAATATCCAATTGTGAATAACCATCATTTGTTTGTCAGCCATTCCTTCACATGAAAGTGGTGCTCCACGAACAGAGAGGCTGGTTCAGCCGACAGCGCAGAGCAGCTCACAAGGGCTTGTCCTGCAGACATCTGTCGTTTGCCACTAACTAGCCCATGTGCTCTTCCCAGGTCAGCACACAGAGTATTGAAGAGACATGTACTCAAGGGCTGAGAGTCAGTGAAATTAATTGGTTTCACTGCTCCATCAAGGACATTCTTAAGTGACACTGGTGTATTTTGTCACCGCAAGTGATGACCAGCCCAGTTCCGGGCCACTGCTGGGCCTCCTGCTGAGCCTCTAGCAGTTTCACCCACCGTGGCCTTTGCTCCTCATGGTGAGAAAGGCAACGATGTCTTAGTACTGTCCTGAGAACGCTTTGACCTTGTGCTTCATTCTCTGGAGCAAGAGAGCTCTTCCTGGTCAGGGTCTTCCCTGCTCAGTAAAGTGAAGCAGAACAGCAGGGAGGTGCAGGGAGAGGGGTAGGAGGCCCCCCGGTCCTGGCCCTGCTGGCCACTGTCTCTGTGACTGGGCAGGTCTCTGGCCTACTCTATACCTTAGTTTCCTCTTCTATAGAATGAGAGGGACAGACTAGAGTCTCAAAGGTGGCTATGACTCTAAGATACATGTTGGTGCCTAAGGGGAATTTAGACCCTGTCTTGTGTTTGCGAGAGAGAGAGAGAGAGAGAGAGAGAGAGAGAGAGAGAGAGAGAGAGAGAGAGAGAGAGAGAGAGAGAGTGTGTGTGTGTGTGTGTGTGTGTGTGTGTGTGTGTGTGTGTGTTGGGTGTTGGGGGATGAGGCCCAGGGCAGGCAGTGGGCTGGTCTGAGCCCCTACCCTGGGTACAGACTGAAAGTTTGATGCCCCCTTCTTCTCTAACCTCCTCCCCCAGCTGTCCCCTGGCCCCATAGTAGGGGAGCCCTGGAGCATGGTGACTTCCTCTGTGTTTGTTCTGCAGCTGAGGCAGATGTTTCCTGCAGCTGGCCACTCAGCCTCCTGCCCTATTTTTAGCTCCATTGTTACCCACCCCAGGCATCTGGCTGCCAGGGGTGTGTGAGAGGCTGTGGCCCTGGAAGGGGCACTCTTCCCTGGGTTTAGCTTGTTCTCTGCCTTCTGCCGGGTCCCTGGGTTAAGCTTCCCAGTGTCTTTTGGGAAAGTGAGGGTGGCTACGGGAAAAATGGAAGAGTAGATGGATACGTGGATGATGCAGTACAAAGGGCCCAGGCTGCGAACCAGAGGCCTGGCTGTTGTTATGTAATAAACGCTCCATGCCTCAGTTTTTCCATCTGCTAAACGGCATAATAGCTTGCACTTCTGCCTTTCTCATAGGGTTGTTCTGAAGCTGAAATGAGATAGTGGATGTGAAATTTGTTTAGCAAAATGACATTAGGAACGTACAACTATTGTGGGTTCAACCCTGTGGGGGCCCCGGAGGAGCATCAGATCCAGAGTGGGGAGATGAGGCATGTACTTTCCAAACACTGGGCCAGTGGGCGCAAAGTCAGGGTCGTGTGGGGTATAGGCTGCGTTTTGGAAGGTTTGGAGGGGAGGGGGACATTTCCACTGGATGTTGATGGATGGGGTGACGGGGTGAGGGTGGGGATGGTGTTCCTGGTTGTTGGACCAGGAGGGCAGAGGCATGGAGGCAGGGAAGGGCCGGATGTGTCCTGGGAGGTCCAAGCAGTAAAGGGCCTTGAGCATTTCTGGCCGGTAGCTCTGGAGCTGCTCCCCTAGGAAGGGGCCCCACGGTGGGTCTGGGGGCAAGAAGCCCAGCGACCCCCTTCCTGAGCTGGTAGCCAGCACAGCAGCTCTGCTTCTGGCTGTTTTACACACTGGACTTCCATGAAAGATTGATTTTGTGCAAAGGCTTGAGCTGCTAAAATGTCCTACTCATCTTGTCCAGCTCCCTCACTTTCCAGGTGGAAACCAAGTGTGGCCCAGAGAGGGCTGTGTTGAACTTGAGGCCTCTCAGAGAGCCTTTGCTGGAGGGAAACATCTCCTGGGGCTTTTCCTGCTCCACACCATAGGGCAGCTGGGACCTGGCTTTGCCTGGAATGTCGGGGGTGTGGAGGGTAAATAGGGGATGATGAGGGTGGGAACGGGGGTCTTGAAGGCCAGGCAAGGGAGTCTGGACTGGAGGCCGCTGGGGTGGGAGGGATGGGGACAAATCCCAGAATTGGGTCATGGTTCTTCCCAGCTCCTTAAAAGGATACTTTGGGTCCCTGTGGCATTGCTGGAGGTCAGAATTGGGGTTCAAGTGTAAGTTCCCACTAGCCTTTTGGGGCCCAGTCCCTGGAAGCAGCCAGGAGAGTGTCAGCAGGGCCAGGGTCCTGGGCGTGGTGTCAGGAGACTCTAGGTTTCTGCTGACCTTGAAAATGCCCAAATGCCCAAATGCCCAGCTTCTTTGTGCACCATCACTGAGCACGTGAGCATGTCCATATACTTTTAACCCTGCTCTCCCCAGGGCCTTCCCCCTACTCCCAATCTGAGATGGACGGGGGCTTTAGGCTCTTTCAGGCACAGAATGGATGTCCTTTCCAGAGTTGACTGGCGCCTCCCTGGGGATTTTTACACTCGCCTCCTGCTCGTCCTTGAAAGAACCTACAGGCAGGGTCCCTCCCAGCCAGATAATACCTTCTTGTTTTCCAGGGAGTTCCCCTGCTCAGAAAGGCCCCTGAGAGGGACACAGAGAGACTCCAGATGGGGAGACTCTTGGGATTTCTCTCTACCTTTTTGGAGGAATGGAGCCCAAGGCTCTACCTACACTGTAGAACAAACATTTAGCAGCTTGGAACTTTCTAGATTTATACAACTGACTCGGGGAGAGCTCCTGCACCACACGGCCTATCAGTTGATGGTCCTGTGACGCGTGTGCATCTCCTCAGCTGCCCCATGGGCCCTGGTGGCCAGGGATACTGTCTTCTGTATTCGTGAGCCGCCGTGGCCCCAGCAAGGGCTGGGCTCACAGGATCCTGGCATCGACCTGCTCGAGCATGACCGGCAGGGAACCCAGTGTTCTACCGTGAAAGGGGAAAGAAGGAAGTTGTGCCCTGCGGTGTATGGTCATTGAGGGCCAACCCTAAAAATGACGGAGTGCATCAGTCAGGATTAGATTTGCCTGTGAGCAATAGGAAAAGCCAAATAACAGTGGCTTACACGAGAGGGAAGTTTATTCCTCTGTCCTGTCCGAGCCCAGAGCTTTGCGGTCCAGGCCTGGTGCGGTGGTTCGGCTCCACAAATTCCCGGGGTGTGGCTTCACGTGCTGGCAGTTCAAGACGGCTCTGAACCGTCAGCCATCGCGCCTATGTTCCAGGCAGCAGGATGGAGGAAGGGGGCAAAGGGGGCTCGTGAGGAAGGATCTGGAATTTGCCAAGGGCACGTACTGCCCCTTATGTTCCATCGGCTAGAATTAGTCACCTGGCCCCAGGTAGCTGCACGGGAGATAAGGAGTGTGGTCTTGGCCGTGGGCAGCCATGAGCTCAGCTAGCTGCCCTGTCCCTCCTCTGGTTTGTGTAGTGCAGACGGAGGGAGGGAGGGGATGAAGGCATTGTGGGCATTTTGATCAAACCTGAGGATGTTCCCAGGCTGAGAAACTGGGCCAGCGGTTCGAGGGCAGCAGAGCCTCACCCAGGGAGATTTTTCAGGAGGAGGCCAGTCCTGCCTTGGGACCAGAAAGCCACACGCCCCAGGCCAGGAAGGGAAGCAGGGGCTGAGCCTGAGGGAGAAAGGCTTTCAGGGGGCTGGAGCCAGCCCCGTGGCGTGGTCAGAATGAGGGAGGTGGGCCACCCTCTTCTCAGAGGGTTGGGGTGTGCTGAGAAAGTGCTGTCCCCCGTCCAAGATCCCATATAAGCAGAGCTTCCTATCAGGCACAGCTGACCCACCATGGGGAGCTCCAGAGATGGGGGGTTCCCCCGGCCTGGAAGCAGGTAACTAGGGGTGCTGGAAAGGGCCCTTTTCTTTCCTGAGGGTCCTGAATTCCAGGAACCCCCAGCCCCACTGGAGCACCTGGTAGCAAGTTCCAGGGTCTATTGCTGGCCGCGGAGCAGGCAGGCGCGCTCTCGCTGCGCTCCGCCTGTCAGGTGAGCCGAGAGGGAGGCTTGTTGCCCCTTCACTGAGGGCGGGGCCTGCTGCTCCACCTGCAGCTTCTCCCAGCCCAGGGGTCCATCTGCAGGGTGATCCCCTGGCTCCGCTGCTGCCCCACACCGGCCCCCGCTCTCCACAGCTCCTCGGCTGGCCGCCCGGTCACTCTGCCCACCTTCGTCCCACCTCCAGAGCCTCCCCCCGGTTTGCAGGCTGAAGCCCGGAACACAGGGCCCACCTCACGGAGGCAGCCCACCTGATGGACACATGGCACTATTTCCAAACATTCATCCACCTTTTGTTTTTAATTTTTAACCTTTTTTTTTTGGTTTAGAAAAACTAAAAACACTTCAGAAACATATAATTTAGCTGGTGAAGGTCTCCTGCAATCTCAGACCCCAGACAGCTTTATTTTTTAAAAATTGATCTTGTCCTAATTTTAAAAAGAAGGAGGCTAAGGGGCAGCGGTTGCGAAGGGATTGGTCTGGGTGACCACCAGAGACATGAGGTGAAGGGCTACGCAGCAGAAACCAGAACTCTGCTTCTACTAAGCCACGTAGCCTGGGGAAATTCACGTCATTGACCCTGCTTAGCTGTTTCCTCTCTGCAAAGTGGGAGCCGTAAACCCCGTCTCGCCTCCCTTGAAGGTGGTTGTCAGCAGCAAAGACAGAGAAACCACAAAGACACAAAAAGCGCCACCAGGCTGCAGGAATGGAATGATTATCATGGGAACATGGATGACCACAGGCAGAGGGTGGCAAAGGCCCTGAGCCGAGGGAGCACAGGGGGACTTGGGGGTGGGTGAGGTGGGGGATGCACTGGGTGAGGAGCTGTGACCTCTGTCCAACTTTGAAACTATTACACATAACTGCACTTAAAAACATTCCCAAAGTAATCATGTTCACTGTAGGAAATTTAGAAGTGATGGATAAGCAAAAAAGAAAATAAATACCGTACTCAGTCCCCCAGCTCAGGAATGAGTACCATAATGTTTAAACATCTTCCCCCTTTTGTGCCTGCTTGTTGTTGGGTGCCATCCTTGGTCCCATCAACAAGGAGCCGGGCAGGGTGGGAAGGTGAAGTGATGGAGCTGATTTGTTCCATCAGCAATTGTGTGTCTGGCTCCCTCAGTGGGACAGAGCCAGGAAGGACACAGGATGGCCCCTGCTGGGAACAGCATGCAGTGGAATGGAATGGAATGTCCCATTTTGTGATGCTCACAATGGGCTGTGGGAGTTGAGGGATGGGGGTGGGTGTGTAGTCAGTCTGGGAGAGCTTCCTGGAGGAGCTGGGCTTTAACTTCCAAGGGTGGGTAGAATGTGGGGGAGGAGGGCAGTCCAGGTGAGAAGGTGCGGGGTGGGAGCATCTTCCCCCGCACCCTCTTTTGTGCACTGAGACCTGCTCCTTGATGCCGGGTCTCGCTCTTCTGTGAGTCCTGAGAGCTGCAGGTGCCCCCAGGTTGTCATCTATTCATCTCAGAAACATTTCCTGAGCATCTACTGGGACCCGGGCACTGTTCTGGTGCTGGGGCCATGGTGTGGACAAATTAGGCACCGTCCTGCTCTTGGGAAGTCAGGGAGGCTGCTGCTACAGACATAATCCCGTCAATGAGGCAATTGAAAAATAAAAGGAGGTCATAAGCTGGAGAAGAATTGAGGGGTGTGTGTGGACAGACCGCATCGCCAGGACCTCAGAGAGGCTTCTGAGGAAGGACGTCTGAGCCAAGACTAGGGGAAGGGGCAGCCACATGAGCAGGCTGCGTGGTGCTCCAGGTGGAGGGGTGGTGGGTAAGAAGCTTTCGTGAGTAGGAGAGGGTCTGGGGTGTTGGAAGGAGGAGGAGGACGTGGCCAGTGGCTGGGGCATCATAGCGAAGGGAGGGGTGGGGGCCTGTCCGCCGGGCTGAGGGGTTTGCATGTTACAGCGTGATGGAAGGAAATGACATGACCTCCGCCCGAGCGCCCTCTGCCTGTGATCGTCCGTGTTCCCGTGGTAATCCTTCCATTCCTACAGTCTGGTGGGGCTTGTTGTGTCTTTGTGGTTTTTCTGTCTCTGCAACTGACAACAGCCCTTGAGGGAGGCGAGACAGGGTTTATGGCTCCCACTTTGCAGAAGAGGAAACAGCTAAGCAGGGCCAACGATGTGATTTAGGACTTTAGAGATCCTTCTGGCTGCTGCATGGAGGATGGATTGCAGGGGTCATCCATCCTTCCGGAGGGAAGGAGAGAGACTCCTGGAGGCTGCTGTAGTTGCTCTAGGCAGGGGCCAGTGACCAGTGGTGGCAGAGCAGTTTGGACCGACTAGGGGTGCGAACCCGTTCATCTGTGGGTGGGCTTTCAGAGCAGTCAGAGGACTTGCCCAAGGCCCCAGAGCAGAGCTAGGCTCTCTTGGTTCTTGATTAAGACCAGAAGCAGATGGAAATCCCCCTAGATGGCTCACTGGGCAGAGTGAAACGGGGAGACTTGTAATTCTGTGTTACTACAGTAGGGCAGCTGCTGCGGCCCAGCCCCACTCTGCCCTGTTGTTTGCCCGGGATGAGAGCCAGGGGATTGCTGAGCCCACTTATTCCCTCAGACCATTCCTTTTATAGGCAATGTCTGGGCACGGCCCTGGCCCTGGCCTGGGAGGTTTAGATCTGGTACCAGTCCGTGGTTGCAGGGAGGGGATATGGAGAAGGTGGGGAGAGAGTGCAGGCAGAGTGGGGCCTGGGGGGATATGAAGGGCTGCTGGTGAGTCGCGCCCTCGCTGTGTTTGGGCTGGGTAGGTGTTGCCTTAAACACACATTCACTTATTTCATTCCCGTACGATCCAATTAAGGAGGCAGAGTTATGGTCCCCAGTTTATAGTTGGGGAAACTGAGACTCAGAGAAGTTAAGCATGTGCCACACGACTAATACGTGGTAGAGATGAGAAGATCGGAATCAGCCAGATTTCGGCCCCAGAGTCCATGCTTCACACAGAGTCGAAACCACTGGATTCCCCCAACTAGGTGTGAGGGTGTTGGGGAGTTCTCACTTTCTATCTGTTAAATGGAAATGCTGCCACTGCCTTCCCGGGGTTTCCTCATGCCTCAAACAGAGGGTTTTAAGTTCTTGCCTGCAGCAGGCATTTGGCTCAACTCTGAGGACCCTGAGCTGCCGAGAGGGGCCCTCAAGGACCACGGAGGACTTGAGACTCAGCAGCACTGTCCAACAGGAGTACAGGTTTCCCCGCTACCCGAAGGTAGAGCATTCCTGTGGAAGCTTCGTTAGCTGAAGTGGCATCCAGCGGAGAAACAGTTACCTTAGGACAAATGCACTTGCTAACGATGCACAAAATAAGTTGGATAAAGCACAGATGTGCACCGATGCAGTTCAAACCTCTGGGCTTGCTGCTGAGATGTTAAGAGTGGTTCCTGGGAAGGAGCTTGGCGAGGGGTGCGCGGCCCCTGTAACGGCTCCTGCAAAACAAACGCTCAACACTATTTTTGTTTTCCACTTTTTTTTGTGGTAAAAGCAAAATCCTCTTCAGATTTCTCTTGGTTAGTGGAAACAGTTACTAATGTAGGGCTTCCGTAAAAGCAAAGTGGCATAAAGCGAACTTTCAAAAAATGGGGGATACCTGTATGAAGTGAGCCACGTGTTTTTTTAATTGAAGTATAGTTGGTTTGCAATGTTGTGTTAGTTTCACCATGTGTCATTTTAACTGGCCACATAAAAAAGTAAAAAGAAATAGGTGAACTTAATTTTAGTAACATGTATTATTTAATCCCAGTATATCAAAATATTATCATTTTGACATATAATCAACATAATAAATTGTTAATGAGATATTTCACTTTTTTTTGTACTACGTCTTCGAATCCAGTGTGTATTTTACACTTGCAGCACATCCCAGTGTGGACCAGCCACATCGCAAGGGCTCAGCAGCCAGTGCGGTGGTGGTTACTGTATTGCACAGCCCAGCTCCAGAGTCTGATTGATCCCTGCCCCCACCTCTGCAGTGCATGATAACAGCTGATTTTTATGGAGGACTCACTGATCAGGCCCCATTCTGAGGACTTTCATAGTTACACAGTGGACCCTTGCACAACACAGGTTTGAACTGCACGGGTCCACTTATACGTGAGTTTTTTTCAACAGATAGCTACTGCACGATCTGTGGTTGGTTGGATCCAGGTACACGGAACTGCGGGTACGGATCTTAGACTGCCCGGAGGGTCAACGCCCCTAACCCCCGTGTTGTTCAAGGGTCAACTGTATTGTTGAACCTTCATAGCAACCTCTCAGGGGAGGTACTGCTGTTGTCCCCATTTCATTGATGTGGCAGCTGAGGTCCAGAGAGGTAGCTTGGCTGAGGTTGAACAGTGGGTGAGTTGCGGAGCTAAGGAGGAAGGTGTGATGAGGGGGGCAAGCTCCTTTTGTTTTTAACAGATTTATTTAGGCAAACTTCATACGACAAAATTCACCCATTTTAAGTGTGCACTTCACCACTGGCAAATGTATATAGTTGTGTATAATCACCACATTCAATACATAGAGCAATTCTATCCCCTAAAGGTGCCCTCGAACCCCTGTGCGGTCGACTCCCCTGTCCCTGACAGCCATCGATCTGCTTTCTGCCCCTGTAGTTTTTTGCCTTTTCTCGGATGTCATATAAATGGAGCCAAATAGTTTGAAGTGTCCGGGGCCTGCTTGTTTCTCTTAGTACGATGTTTCTGAGGTTCATCCCATGTCATGTGTATATCAGTAACTTGTTCCTTTTTTATTGCTGAGTAGTATTTCATTGTATAAATGTGCACGTTTTTCACATTTTCTTCATCTGTTCACCAGCTGATGGACATGTGAGTTGATTTCAGTTGGGGGTTACAATGAATAATGCTGCTGTGTACAAGCCTTTTTCTGGACATGGTTTCATTTCTCTTGGGTAGTTAGTTACCTGAGAGTAGAATTGCTGAGTCATATGGTAATTGTATGTTTAAATTTGTAAGAAACTACAAAGCTGTCTTCCAAAGTGGCTGTGCGATGTTACACTTAAGCACCGTGTCTCCAGTTCCTCCACAACCTTACCAACACTTGATGTTGTTGGCCTTTTAAAATTTGTCATTCTATGAGACTTTCCTGGCAGTCTAGTGATTAAGACTCCATGCTTCTACTGCAGGGGGGGTACGGGTTCAATCCCTGGTCAGGGAACTAAGATCCCACATGCCGTGCGGTGCAGCCAAAAAGAGAAAAAAAAAAATTGTCATTCTAGTGCATTTTGCTGATGACATAAGATGCTGAACATCTTTTATATGCTTATTTGGCATCCGTATGTACCTTTAAATCTTTTGCCATTGTAAATTGGATTTTTGGTTAACTTAATATTGAGTTGTAAGAGTTGGCACCTCTTTTTTTGGTCGGGATTAAATGAGATAATATACGTCAAATGCTTTGCAGTCAGAGGTCCACCCACTGGCCCTCCTGGCGTCCCTCTGGGTCAACACTCAGGGTCACTGGCTATCTCAGGCACCCTGTTTAGACCCTCCCCTTCCTGCTCACCCAGGGTAGGCATAGGAATCACATACTTGACCAACACCCCCTGATTTGGCTAGCGGTACAATGTCTGCTCAAATCGATCTTCCTGCGCTCACTGCAAAAGCTTCCCCTTGCCTCAGGCCAGAGTCAGCATGGCCCAGCCAGGGGGCCTGGAGTCGGGAGGCAGGAGCCCTGCGTCCCAGTTTTGTCCTTATGACCTCTTCCCTTATGACTTGGAGCGCACCACTTTCCCTCTCTGGACCTCAGTTTCCTCATCTGTAGAAAGAGAAGGTTGGACTAGGTAACCTCCAGGGGTGTAGCCAGCTCTGAGTCTCTGCTTTTGGCCATTTGTGGAAGTTCCTGTGATCACAGCATTCCCTAAGGCAGGACTTGGGATTTTGCAAGAGGGTCTGGCGGGCAGGAATGGCAGGAGAAAGGGATGGGGCAGGGTGGTGGCTGGGTCAGGAGCAGATGTCCAGCTTTCTGCTTCAGTTGCAAGAGCCAGACTCTGCTTTGGAAAAGCCACCATTCATCTTTTCCAAGCCCGTAGGGTTTGACAAGCTGGAGGTCATGGCTGCTGTTCCGTGACCAGGACAGAAGACATGGGAGAGGGGGCACTGTGAGCTTTGGATGAGAGATGGGGAAATTGAGACCAGAATGGTGGTGATCCACTTCTACTAAGAATCATATGAAAAGAAATGGACTTGGGCTCCTGCGATGTTTAGGTCCGGGGCCTTAGGAATCAGCTGTTGAACCTCTTGTCTGTCATCCCCACTCTAGGACCCAGAATGGTTGTCTGCAGCATCCCCCTGGCTTGAATACAGCCATTGACGAGAGGCTCACTGCTCCGGCAAGCTGGGCGTTTATGCTATAGCATCAGGCAGTTAGTTGATGACTTGGAGCTAATATTCCAGCTCCTGAAGTTTGATTCTTCTTGGAGAAATGAGGTCACCTCTCTGTGAAAGATTCCATAGGGTGGTTTCTTTTCTCTCGGGACTTGTCAGTTGCTGTTAGACTGAGGAACAAGTCCTGAGGGTAGGTGAGGGGATTAAGAAGAGATGGGGTCAGGAGGGTGGTGTACAAGCACACACACCTTTATTTCCCATCAAAACTCTTTTTATAGATTGCAGTAGGCAGTACATGTTTTTGTTAAAATCACAAGACAGAATCATCAGACAGTATTTCCTTAACGTTGAAGTTATAGTACAAAACATACTGCGAACCAGAATATAAACATGCGTGAGAACAGACTGTGATTACCAAAATATGCCAAGGACAAACTATAGTTAGAGAAACCGCAAGCAACCTCATGGGCCAAGACTCATATGTTCTCTAATAACTCTTTCGGGTCCTGTCAAGAATTAAGCAGGACTTTGCCATGCTTTAAGCTGCAAGGACTGTGTCAGCTTGCAGCTGGTTCCCGACAGGGACTGACTGCTGTGTGATTGCCCAGAGGCAGGAGGGTGGCATGTCCATGTGTAGAACTTTCTCAAATGCTGTTGTAACTGCAGCCCAGATGATTCTGTGGCTTCTTAGCTGGTCACTGAGGACTTTTGTGGGTGAAATGGAGTCTGGAGTCCTCGCTCCCTGCATGGGAGACTGTGCGTCTCTCTTCCCCTCTAGGAGGTCGTGTCTGGGTGCCCTGGCAGAGAGTGGAGTGGATGGGGGTCCCTAAGGTCCCTGAGTGGCGGTCAAGCAGATCCAAGAGGGAGAGGAGAGTGTGTGGGGTGTTCTTGCTGTCAGGGTCAGCTGTGAAGAGGCAGGGAGGCAAGCTTATGCTGCCACTTAGCAAAGGCCAGCTGTCCTCACCTGAAATGGACACAGTGAGGCCTGAACCTTATAGGGTTGTGTGTAGTGGGCACCATATGTTGTAAAGCACCCAGCATGGTGCCTGGCACTTAGTAGGTGCTTTGAAATGTTAACAAACAGAAGCAAAGGAGAAACGTGGAAGGGGGCCTGTATTTGGTGGGGCATGGTCTTCCCTTAAAGCAGTGGTTCCCTTTTTTACTTGCCAAGAGCCCCTGTAGCAGAATGGCAGAAGCTCACAGATCCCTTCTCGGAATGATGTTTTTAAATGCACAAATTAAATATTTGGGATTACAGAGGGAGTACATTTTATTGAGAGTGCTATCAAAATACTAAAAAACAAACTTGTGATGTAGTAATACGTGTCCTTAGATATTCTTGCGTTAACACGATAATCCATTAAGTGAGTTAAGGTTAAATTTTATTTTTTTAAAGACACACCAGCGTCAAGGCTACTGTTGCTTGGCTTTGATGGGGACATTCATCTGGCGTGTGCCTTTGAGGGCATGTGGCCAGCATGGTGGACGTGCAGGCATTTGCGATTGGTTCGATGGTCCCAAGTGTGGAGAACCCCATTTTGCAAACGGCATGGCAGCTTCTTTACAGCTGGCTTCGTAAGGCGAGGCTAGGCTTCTCGCTCGGATCGTCACATTCTCCACGCTTGTTGAGTGAAAGGCGGTTGTGTGAATCTGGATCCCGCTCTGGGGGATCAAGACCACCAGGCGCAGAGTTGCCCAGAGTTGGCCGGTCCTGTCACCCGAGATCTGGGGGGCAGGGGACCCAGGTCTGATAATTACAGTGGTGTGAAGGGAGTGATGAGTGCAAGCCACGTTTCCAGATACCTGCATGGCTGCTGTGTGATGTGAAAACGTCTCTGAGCTCAGTGGTGTCTGTGTCCTGGGCTTTGCGACACAGCAGGAGTGGCCTTCACTTGTGGTTAAGGAAATGTTAGCTTTTAGTTAGAAGTTAGGAAAATAAGGCCTAATTGTTTGCAAAACCATCCAGGCTCATAGACCGCGCCCCCCCCCCCCCCCCCCCCGCCCTCCATCTTACTATCTAGTCTTATCCTAGTCTACCCCGATTCTCCCCCCAGCAGAGGTTTGAGCACTAGGGACCCCACCTACATGTCTGCCCTTGCTGACCCCTGGCCCTGGCAGTGGACAGCAGTGGTATCACCACTAGGACTGCCAATCTTAGGAGCCAGATCCATTTGGAAGGGGCCTTCAGACTGTCCCATCCTTCACTGTCATTTTATGGCTGGGGCCGCCGAGGTCCAGAGGGGAGAAGTAAGTTGCCCAAGGCCCCACAGCATGTGGCCAGCAGGATGAAGTGTCCTTTGCTGGCGAGGCTCACTCTAGGTGGGGTGGAGAGGCTTCAGGGGGAGAGTTGCAGAGTGAGAAGCCTGGGAATCCCAGGGTTTCCCCCTCCTCTAGACGTTTTGGAGACAGGTCAACTTTCAGACGATACGGTCTTTTCCCCACGCCTGCAGCTGTGCACATCTGTATTGTCTCCGGGCTGTCCTTATAGGGACTGGCTGGGGCCTGTCACCGCCTGTGGAGCCCTTGAGAGACGAAGAAGGCAGGAGCTGGAGCTTTGGGGGAGGTGAGGGGCAGGCGAGATGGAGGTGCCAGGCCTGGCCCAGCCCCGTGGGAGCAGGGCCCAGCCTTGGCCTGGCAGCTGTAGCCAGCTGTTGCCTCCTGCAGGCCCTTCCCATGTCCTGTCCGTCACTCCCTCCTTTGGGACAGCCTCCCGAGTCCTGTTCTGGGAGGAGGCTGTCCCCACCCATGCCTCCTTGGCCCAGGCTGCTGAGAGGGGTCTGGGGAAAGTTGGTGAGCCGTGTTGGGGGCCTGCTGTGGCAGGCGAAGCGGAGAGAAGGTCCTGGCTCTGCTGACGGTCAGCTGGGGGTCCACTGTGCAGCCCCTCACCTGCTCTGAGCTCCTGTGTTTCTGTTTGGAAACAGAGGCTCATTCCTTCCACCTTCTACCGAGAAAAACAAGAAGAGAGAGAGATTGGACCGGGTGTGGAGAGTCGTGATGAGGCTCTTACAGAAACACTAGGTTAGCGTGTTAGCAGCGCTGTCACCCAGCTGCTGGGAGTTGTCAGGGGAGACGAGGCTGGGCTGGAGAGAGGTGGGGAGCCCTTTCCAGACTGGAGAGCGAGAGGGGGTGGTTTGGCGTGCTGGGAGGGATGGAATGAGCGGTCGTTCTGTCTAGGTGGCTCTGGGGAGGCGGAGCCTGAGGGCACAGCCGGGGGAGGCCCTGGGAGCGCCCGCCTTGGGACCAGGAGCTCTGACTCAGGATCTGGGAGGGGAGAGGGCGCAGTGAGCTCAGCCTTCAGACTGACATGCTGACCCCTGACCCCACCATCCACTGCCTGAGGTGCCGCTGCTGCTTATGAGAGGGTGTGGGCGGAGCGTAGATGGTGGGGGACAGGTAGCCCCCGCTGCCTGAGGGGGAACAGCTCATGCCAGGCTGAGGGCAGCTTGGGGAGCGGAGGGGAGTCGTCAGGTTCTAAAGACTGCTTATCACCTCAGAGGGGAAGTATCTCAGGGTGCAGGTCGGGGGTGGGGGCTGGCCAGGCAGGTCGCTCCTTCCCCCTCCTGATCCTGGTCCGTCAGTGCCACATGGGGCCAGCTGCTGCTGGGCTCTCAGAAAGTTCTTTGAGCCTCTGTCTCCCACATCTGTCGCCCCCTCTCTTGGGTCTGTGTGGAATTCCCAGCCCCTTCCCTTCCCTTCCCAGCCGCCCTGGTTCTTGGACGCCTGAGTCAGTCCTCCCCACACCCTCTACCAGCTCTTAGCAGCTCTCCTGGCCTGCTTCCCCAGCCATTCTTTTTATTTGTTTTAAATAGATTTTATTACCCAGTGTTCAGAGGAGAAAAATCAGAAAATGCAGATAAGGAAAAAGGAGAAAATAAAAATTGTCTATAATCTCATCACCAGGTGATGACTCAGGTTAGCATCTTGATGTGCCTCCCCCCAGATTTTTCTCCTGATACATGTTCATGCATTAAAATGAGATTATAGCCTGTACTTGCTTTGCAGCCTGCTGCTTCCATTCCTGTTTCCTAGATATCTTTCCACATCAGTCAATAAGATATTTTTAAGGCTGTTTAACATTCCACCTTAGAGATACCCCATAATTTATTCAAATCCCGTTGCAGGCTCTTTCCAGTGTTTTGTTACTATAAGTAACATTGCGATCAACAAAACACCCTTGTAGCCCGCTTGTTACGCGCATCCTTAACTATCAATATTTCCCTAGGAGAGAGCCCTGTGAGAGGAATTGGGAATCCACGAGGATGCCTGGCATGCCGGATGTTGGGCAAAAGCTTTGGCTGTTGAGATGTTGATGGTGTTGAGGTTATTGATGTAGAGTTCAGGGGCCTGGTGCTTTTGTTGAACCCTTGATCTGCTGAGAACTCACCCAATCTGGACTTCCCTGGCCTCATTTTGTGACATTCACGGCTAGAATATCCTCCTGCGTCCTGTTCCCATCCAAATCCTTCAAATCTGCCTCCAGACTTCCCTCTGCCTCTGCCTCTGGTTCTCCCTCTGGTGATGGCCTCCTCCTTCCCCCAGTCTAGAGGGCGTGGCCTCCATGTGGCCTGACCCAATTACTTGGAGCCCTAGGTCCTGCCCTGATGGGGATGGTTAACCCCTTCCTGTCTTATCTTCACTAGGGGAGTGTAAGCTGTAAGGGGTCAGGGGGCTACATCTTCTTGACTCTCCATGTCCATAACTCCCCCCAAGGCAGCAGCAGGGGGCCAGGCACACAGTAGGTGCTCCGCGAACATGTGCTTTGCTGGGCACCGGTGTGGAGGCAGCAAACCCACCCTCTGTCTCCAGCTGCAGGGTGAGCTGGCCTTCTCATGGGCCTCAGACTGTGTATCTGTTCACAGGGTAGGGATGGTGGGTGGGCTGGGTCCCTTCCTGCTGTGGCTTTTCCCACGCCCTCCTTGACCTCTTGCCCCACAGGTCTTGGGTCCTGAGGCCGCCGGCAGACTATGGGTACAACGGCCAGCACAGCCCAGCAGACGGTCTCAGCCAGCGCCCCCTTTGAGGGCCTCCAGAACGGCGGCACGATGGACGGTCGGCACTCACTCAGTGTCCACTCCTTCCAGACCACGGGCTTGCACAACAGTAAGGCCAAGTCCATCATCCCCAACAAGGTGGCTCCCGTTGTGATCACGTGAGTGGCAGGACGAGTGTGACCGTGTCCCCTGAAGACATGGCTGGGGGGAGCTACCTGGAGGGGTGGTGGCATACAGCACTTAACGTCTCCAAACTGCTTTCATAGATGAAGATACTGAGGCCCAGAGAGGTTAAGCAGTTTGTCTGGAGTCACACAGGAAGTGGGTGGCAGAGCCGGTGTCTGTCGCGGGTCTCTTAGCCCATATTACTTACCATGTCACAGTGCCAGGGAGTGTGGAGAGGGAAGAGTGGCTGGGGGAGGGGGTACACCCTTTTGAGAGTAATTTTTGGCTGACGTTTTCAAAGGAAGTTTAATTCTTAGATGCATAAAATGTAGATTCCCACCCCCCCCCCCCCACAACCTGTAATTATGGTTCGAAACTGAGGTTAACACCGGGCCATTAAAGGGCCTTGGGCTGAAAAAGCTGGAAGCTGTTGGTCAACTCTCCTAATTAGGCCCTTCAAGGACATTCCCAGAGGGGGCTGAGGGTTTGTTCTGGCCCCATATTTTGAGAGACCTGGACACACTGCATTCGTCCTGTGGTCCCAGGGAAGGAGTGGGTGCTGGGAGCCTGAGGTCAGGGAGACAGAAGGGGCATTGGATCCGTCTCCTGGTGAGTCAGGAAGCCTCGTCTTATATCATATCTGCCCACCGAGCTTCCCTGCCTCTGGACCCCTCCAGGATGGAGGAAGTGGGACATGATGAGCTAAGAATTAAATGTGTTCCACGTAGAGACGTTTGGCAGAGAGTTAGCAGATGGGGCCTTCTGTATAAAGAAACCTGAGGAGTGGGAATGATAAATCCGGCCTGCCGCCTTTGGGGCCTGACAGGAAAATTGCAGTCATAATACGTTACTGTGCTCATGATAAGAGGAGGAAAAGAGATGTTAAATAAAAGGGACTTGAGGGCTTCCCTGGTGGCTCAGTGGTTAAGAATCTGCCTGCCAATGCAGGGGACGTGGGTTCGAGCCCTGGTCCGGGAAGATCCCACATGCCGCGGAGCAACTAAGCCCGTGCGCCACAGCTACTGAGCCTGCGCTCTAGAGCCCGCGAGCCACAACTACTGAAGCTCATGCGCCTAGAGCCCGTGCTCCGCAACAAGAGAAGCCACCGCAATGAGAAGTCCGCGCACCACAACGAAGAGCAGACCCCGCTCACCGCAACTAGAGAAAGTCTGCGCGAAGCAACGAAGACCCAACACAGCCAGCAATAAAAAAAATAAAATAAATTTATTAAAAAAAGAAAAAAGGGGGCTTCCCTGGTGGCACAGTGGTTGAGAATCTGCCTGCCAATGCAGGGGACACGGGTTCGAGCCCTGGTCTGGGAAGACCCCACATGCCGCGGAGCAACTGGGCCCGTGAGCCACAACTACTGAGCCTGCGCGTCTGGAGCCTGTGCTCTGCAACAAGAGAGGCCGCGATAGTGAGAGGCCCGCGCACCGCGATGAAGAGTGGCCCCCGCTTGCCACAACTAGAGAAAGCCCTCGCACAGAAACGAAGACCCAACACAGCCATAAATAAACAAATTTAAAAAAAAAAAAAAAAAGAAAAAAGGGACTTGATATATAGTCTTTGGACTAGCAGATGACAAAACTAGGTTCGGGTCTTGAGCGCAGTGTTGGAACCTCGTGTCCTGGGCCTGGCTCTGCCTCTGCCCTGCTCTGTGACAGTGGGCAGATACTTTTCCCTCTCGGGGCCTCAGTTTCCTTATCAGGATATGTGGGGATGACATTCAAAATATTTAAGCGTGGTGTGGCTCAGGACAGTCACCCGTCTGCTTCAAAAATCCACTGTAGTGAGACTGTGTGCTCCCTGGAGCCAGCCGTGACCCAGTGATCCTTGGGTTGTAGCTTGTTTGAGGTTCAAGGGACCTTAGAAGATCATCCAGTACAGGGGCTGGCAAACCATATCCTTCAGGCCCATCTCCTGTTTCGGTAAATAAGAGTTCGTTGGGACACTGCCACTCCCACTCATTTGCATATCGTCAGCGGACGCTTAAGGCTGCAACGGCAGAGTTGAGTAGTTGCAGCTGACTGGGTGGCCCACAAAGCCTAAAGTATTTACTATCTGGTCCTTTATGGGAAAGGTTTGCTCACTCCTGATCTGATAGCTATTAGATCAGATGTGAAAACTGATCTCTAGACACAGAAACTGAGTCTCGGGAGGCAGAAGGGTTTGCTCGCCACGGGTCCCGTGTGATGGAGGCAGAGCTGGCCGAGGGAGCCCAGGTCTCTGGACTTCTGTCTAGTGCTCCCCACCCCAGTCATTCCCCCACCCTGCCTTTCCTTTTGTAAAGAGGCTCAGACCCCAGATCACGAGCTCTGGGAGGCTGTGTCTTATTCATTGTTATAATCAGCACAGAAACTTGTTGGGTCTTGAGTGCACAGCGCTCCCCCTGGTTTAGCATCTACAGAAAGCTGTGGGTTTTGTTTGAAATGGCCCTGTGTGGAGGTAGAACTACTGCTAGTAATTGTAGTTAGATTACTAAACAATCACAGTCTTTGAGGCACTGGGCTAAGCACTTACTTCATTAGCGCATTGTCTTCTCACAGCAGCCCTTAGGAGGTTGCAGTTACTGGAAACGGAGCTATAGAGCAAGTAACTCCAAAGCCTGGAGTTACTGAGCAGTGGAATTGGAGTCATACCCAGGCCACATGGCCCCAAAGCCTGGGTCCTGAACCACTGCACTGTGCCAGGGGGTTGTCAGTGTGGGGTTGTTCTCAGAGACAATCTGATGGAGGGACCGTCTGGGATGGTTCTTGTTAAGCCTTGTTTAAGGAGGCCTTAAACAAGAAAGAAGCTTCTCTCTACACAAAAGTCCAGGAGGTACTCCCGGCTGATGTGGCTGCTCCATGATCAGTCAGGCTCCTCCTCTCTTGTTGTCCCACCATCATCAGCATCTACTTCCTGCCGTCATTTCTGGATGCTAGACAGGGAGAAAGAGGAAAGGGTAGAGGGCACACATCTTCTCTTTCAGGGGATGGCCCAGAAGTTGCACACATCACTTCTCCTCACATCCCATTGGCCAGAACTGAATCACATGATCACACTAGCTGCAAGGGAGGCTGGGACATGTAGTCCTCAGCTGGATGGCCCAGTCACAATTCCAGGGTACTAATGCTGAGGAAGAAGGGGAGAGTGGCTATTGGGGGACAGTGGGCAGCCTCTATCATAAATGCGTGGGTGGGACGGGGTGGCCCTGCCATAGGCCTGGTGAGGGTGGAGCGGATACTGGCCGCGGAGGTTGCCTGACTCAGTCTCCATTCTGCCCCTGGCAGGTACAACTGCAAGGAGGAGTTCCAGATCCACGATGAACTGCTCAAAGCCCATTACACGCTGGGCCGGCTCTCAGATGCCACCCCAGAGCACTACCTGGTGCAGGTGAGGTTGGGCCTGTCCCTCTCTCCCCCTTGCGGCCTCTCCCCCCCTCTTGCCCTCCTTCCTCACAGGCTCCCTCCCTAATCTCCTGCTTTCCACACTGTCCCCCTTCTCTGCTTCACTGCCTCACCCCACCCTCTGGGGTCCTGATCCCACTTCCTCTCACCCCCTGGTTTCCTGGGCCCCGTTCCTCCTGCCCTGTGGAGCCCCCTGCTCTTCTGTCCCCATCTGTCCCCTGCCTGGCCCCATCCTGCCCACACCTCTCTCTCAGAGCACCAGGGAGAACAGAGAAGGGAGCCTGAAGGACCTGGGACCCCAGACGGCTCCCCCCAGGCTGGGAATCTCCATCCCATTCTCTTTTGAAGTTTCAGAACTTCTCTGGAATGTAGATAGAGATGTAGATGTACATGTACATCTATCTATCTGTCTTTGTATCTTTTTTTTTTTTGCCTTAAATATCCCCTGGAAAGTAAAGTCTACAAGGGCAGATGACTTTTCATGTGTCTTGTTCACTGCTGTAGCCCCAGGCCCTAGAACAGTGCTTGGGTATAATGTAGGTGCCCAATAAATAGTGAATGAATGAATGAATGAATGAATGATAATCATGATGATTAAACTGTATTTGTTGAAAGAGGGTCCGGGTAGGAGGTGGCAGTGGATGGGTAGATGGGTGAACAGGTGGATGAGATGACCTCATGGTTCCTTTTTGCCCAGGAATGTGTCTTCTGGTTCCTCCTGCTTTCACCTGATCCCTGAGTAGTCTTTTCCTCTTTTCTCTGTAGTCACTGCCTCCCCACCTGGGGAGGGGAGAAACCTGCCCATTCCCAGAGCTGCAGGCCTCTAGGAAGTGGCTAGCAGTTTTCTCCTGGTTGGTTCCTGGTGCCCCAGCTGTGACTCCTTACTCGAGCCCCTTTTCCATGAGCTTCCTCTGGGTATGAGAGATGTTTGCTGTGTGCCTGGGGAGCTGCACGCCCACCCTAGAGGCAGCTTTGGTCTTCTGTTTCATGTCCCTGGAGTGCCTTTCCCTGCTCTCCTTCTTCAAGGCCAGGCTCAGATGCCACTTCCTGCATGAAGGCTTTTTGGATTCCCCCTCAGGAGGAGTTGCCTTTCCTTTTTCCACACTGTACGACACTCCTCCTGGCGTCATGGATAGTCACGTATTTTGTCTACTTTTTCCATGAGTCAGCAGACAACTTGAGGACCATGTCCCCCACCCCCTCTCCCTGCTCCCCATCCCCTGGGGCCTGGGACAGAGCCCTGTTTGTAGAAGACGTCCCTGAGTCATCTGAGTGACCCCCTGTGGCTCTCCCCCTGCCAGGGCCGCTACTTCCTGGTGCGGGATGTTGCAGAGAAGATGGATGTGCTGGGCACTCTGCAGAGCTGTGGGGCCCCCAACTTCCGGCAGGTGCGGGGCGGGCTCACTGTGTTCGGCATGGGGCAGCCCAGCCTCTCAGGATTCAGGCGGGTTCTTCAGAAACTCCAGAAGGACGGACACAGGGTAAGCATGGCCATTCCCCAGGCAGGGGCTAGCCCCCAAATCGGGGGAAAGGGGTTCCCGGAGGGGCAACTTCAGAGACTCTGGAGGAGCCTGGCCATATCATAAGGAGGGTGACTGGTGACCAGGAGCAGGCCCTGCCAGGCCTTCAATGCCATTATGGTCACTGTGGTCAGCATAACTGGGAAATTCTGGCTAAATGTTTATTGCATTGTCCTGTGTGGACATGGGAGCCCCAAGGTCAGAAGCCCCTTATACACCCCACAGGATGATGATCACAGCTAACACTTACGTCCTCATGTCAATCCTATGAGGCAGTTATTCTCCCATTTTATAGAGGAGGAAACTGAGGCCCAGAGAGGATAAGTGACACAGCCCCTGAGTGGTGTCCCAAGACACAAACCTAGACCCCTGGACTCCACGTGCCTGCTTTACATGCCTCCTCTCTCCTGCCTGATGTGGAGGTGGGGTTTTGAGTGTCTCCAGGACAGAGGATGAGTGTCCGCTGTGATTGCAGGCTTATGGCGGGCAGCCGAGTGTGATTTGACCTGGGTTAAGATGGAGAGTCCTTAGTGAACCAGAGTGGGGAGGGGGTGTTAGCTGAGCATGGATTCCACCTTCCCAGCAAGTTCTCCAGGGCGGGGCCTGCCCACACATCTCCCTCTGTCTGTACGGTGCTCAGTGAATGAATGATTACATGGTGGTGGTGGGCGGCATTCACTTCTTCAGCTGATGTTTATCAAGCACTTGATTTACCTAGGGCTCTGCATTAGGAATTGTGGGGACATAAAAATGACAAGGACATGATTCTACCCACAAGGAACCTGTAGTCCACAAAGGGAGAAAGATGTATTCATTGATAACGTTAATCCAGAGCAGGAGTGAACACCACAAGATTCAGATGAAGAGCTGTTGGCCCTGAGAGGAGGGAGGGTCAGGAGCTGGTGGCACTGGGACCGAGCTTTGCTTCTGGGGTAGGATTCAGGTTGCAGGGGCAGAGTGGGGTGATGGGCCCGCGATGAGGGGGAACGGCTAGCTCGGAGGCCCAGAGGTGGAGCAGTGGAGCAGGTGTCCACTCCGGGTAGTGGTGATGGGTCCTTCCTCCTTGGGTTCCCGGCAGGAGTGCGTCATCTTCTGTGTGCGGGAGGAGCCCGTGCTGTTTCTGCGTGCTGATGAGGACTTCGTGCCCTATACGCCTCGAGACAAGCAGAGTCTTCA
Source organism: Eschrichtius robustus (assembly GCF_028021215.1). Classification (NCBI taxonomy): domain Eukaryota; kingdom Metazoa; phylum Chordata; class Mammalia; order Artiodactyla; family Eschrichtiidae; genus Eschrichtius; species Eschrichtius robustus. The sequence goes on from NC_090830.1 coordinate 75,661,986, forward strand.
CGAGAACCTCCAGGGCCTCGGACCTGGGGTCCAGGTGGAGCGCTTGGAGCTGGCCATCCGGAAGGAGGTGAGGGCCACCGGTGTGGGTGGGAGGCCGCCCTCCTGGTAGGCCTTGGACAGCTGAGTTGAGCCCCAGCCCCCAGCCCCGCTTTGCTCTCACTGGCCCACGCTCGCTCACTTTTCTGCCCTGCTTGGGTGAATGGCTGCTGCAAGGCTGGCTCCGGGCAGCCAGGGAAAGGACTTCTCTTCTCGGCTCTATTTGCCTCTGCCCCTTTCCCACCCTGCTTTTCTCCTCCAAACTCAGCATCTGTATTTAGAAAGGGGTCTGGTGGAGGGGAAAGAGCACGAGACTAAAAGCCCCAAGACAAGTTCAGCCTCCTGTGAGCTGTGAGGCCTGGGCTGGGTCACTTCTCTCCATGGGCCTCTGTTTCTGAGGTCCCTCTGTCCTCCTCCTTCACAGCTGGGAGGTTTGTCAGGGTCTCTGAGGCTGTTGACGCACCACAGAGGTGTGTAAATAGTGGGTGGGGGTCATGGCATCCCCTGCCTCCCCTGGGACATCCCGGGCAGGAACGGAGGCCGCAGCTCAGGCTTTCTCCCCTCGAGCTCCCGGCTGACCGAGCTTCCTCCTGTCCTTCAGTCTGGCGGTTTAGCCAATTCCTGCTGCCCACTGGGCCAAGCCCTTCCAACCTGGCCCCAGTGTGGGCCATATCAACTCAGGCATAGCTGGCTGCCCTCGGGCCAGCGGCCACCCTGGTCCCGTCAGGGCTCCCAGGGCACAGAGAGGACCTCTGGTGTGTAGCTCTCCCTGGAGGGAAAGCAGCCTGTCCATGGCCTCTGTGTGGCCTAGGCGCTCCAGAGCTCAGCCAGGAAAGTCCATCATGGCCCTCTGGCCCCCTACCTCCTCTAGATCCACGACTTTGCCCAGCTGAGCGAGAACAAGTATTACGTGTACCACAACACTGAAGACCTGCGGGGGGAGCCCCACGCCGTGGCCGTCAGGGGCGAGGACGATGTGCACGTGACCAAGGAGGTGTACAAGCGGCCCCTCTTCCTGCGGCCCACCTACAGGTACCGAGGGCCTGCCCAGGGCCCCAGTGTGCTGGGCGTGGCTGCTCGCTGGGCCTGCTCTCCAGCTGCGGCCTCAGTCTCACCATCTGCAGGTTCGGCTGAGTTCCCCACGCCTGTGTCTCCCATGGGAATATGGGGTGGAGGGGATGTCCGGGGTGTGTGGCCTGCCTGATGGGCCTCTCCCCCTCACCCGGTAGGTACCACCGTCTGCCCCTGCCAGAGCAAGGGGCCCCCCTGGAAGCCCAGTTTGATGCCTTTGTCAGTGTCCTCCGGGTAAGTGGGGGCAAGAGGGGTGGTGGGAGCATGGAGGGTGGGCAGGTGCTTGGAGAGTGGGTCTGTGTCGAGGCCCCGTCTCCATGGAGATGCCCTGGTGGGTGTGGCTTCTGGAGGAAGGCTGAGGGCGTGAGTGTGTGGGCTGTGTGTGTCTGGTGTGGGTGTGTATTTGTACATTCTCTAATGACAGAGCCCAGCGCTGACCGTCTGGAGGACTGGACTCTGGCTGTGGCTTGGCTGCTAACTTGCTGTGTGATCCCGGACAGATCTCCTAACTTCTAGGCCTCAAGTTCCTCATTTCTATATTGGAACTAAAAATTCTTACCTTCCAGGCTTCAGCTGATATCTCCTGAGTACCGGTGTTTCTGTCCCGACCCCTTTGGGAGGTCACCTTGTTTAATTTGCCTCTCACAGCAGAGTAACTGTGGCCCTGTCCCCTGTGAGTAATTCTCACCTCCAGGGCCCTGGGAAGGAGGCAGGGCCTGTGCTCCTGGGGCAGGTGGAGCAGATCGGGCCGTGGGGCTGGGCGGCCCATGTCATGACCCCCCAACCCCAATTTGGTCCTCAGCTGAGGGCTTTCTGGTCATGCTGTTACCTGCTCTTCATGGTCCTTCCCCAGGAGACCCCCAGCCTGCTGCTGCTCCGAGATGCCCACGGGCCTCCCCCTGCTCTCCTCTTCAGCTGCCAGACGGGCGTGGGCAGGACCAACCTGGGCATGGTTCTGGGCACCCTCATCCTGCTTCACCACAGTGGGACTGCCTCGAGGCCGGAGTGAGTGGCCTGTGGGACCCAGTGCCCCAGGGGACTGCGGGGATAAGGAGAGGGGAGGGCGGGGCTGCCCCAGGTTGCCGGGGACACGTCAGAAGCCCAGAGCTACAGCTGGAAGTTGGGCAGCTGGGGTTCACTTCCCGGTTTGCCACAGACTTCACTGGCTGACCTGGAGAAAGTCACTTGACCTTTCTGGGCTTCAGTTTCCCCAGTGGAACAAATGCCTCTTGTCTCTCCAACTGATTTGGAAGGAAAACTTGGAGCATGTAGTCCAGTGCCTCTCAGCGGGAGGGTGTGGACAGCGGGGCGTCCTCCAGGCCTTTGGGAGCGCTGATTATGCTACTGCCCCTCCCTGTCAGGGCTGCCCCTACGAAGAGCAAGCCACTGCCCATGGAGCAGCTCCAGGTGGTCCAGAGCTTTCTCCACATGGTGCCCCAGGGGAGGAGGATGGTGGAGGAGGTGAGCGAGGGGGCTGGGCAAGGAGCTGGGGGCGGGGCGGTGGAGGGGCACTTGCTCCCCTCACTGGGGGACCTCTTCCTCCCCTGCCCCCTCCTTCCCTTCCCGGCCAGTCATTCTCTTTCCCCCTCTCTTCTCTTCTACCTCCTGCCATCTTTCCTTGGCTCTGCTCCCTCCCTGCTGCTGTCCCCTCTTCCCTGCCCTGGTCTCTGGCACCAGGTGGACAGAGCCATCACCGCCTGTGCAGAGTTGCACGACCTGAAGGAAGTAGTCTTGGAAAACCAGAGGGAGCTGGAAGGCAGCCCGCCAGAGACCCCGGCTCAGGTGAGGCACGGAGAGCTGCTGCTTTTGCCTGAGCCCGGCAGCCTTGTTTGGTTGGGCCTGTTGACTGCCCCCCTTCAGACTGGCTTTTCCTAATTGCTGCTTCTCCCATGAGCAGAGCAGTTTTCAGAGGAAGGGGAGATGGGGAGCTGGACCTGTAGGAAGAGAGGAAGTTTACTTTCCCTGACCAGGACCCCTTGATGCAGAATAAACAGGATGGAGGAAGGGGCTGCTGGAAAGGTGCTGGGGGCCTCTGGCTCCAGATACTTCCCAGGCTGCTCCCGGCTCCCCCTGCAAATAAAACCCTCGCTGTTCTTTGGGAAGGCCAGGGTTTGGTCCAGCCGCTGATTCTGGAAGAGTGATGGGCTCTGGGCTGTCTCAGCAGGCCTGTCCCTGTGCTCTGGGGAGAGGAGGTTGGCTTGTTCGCACACAGCGCATGGAAAGAATCTAAAGCCCGCAGAGTCTTTTTCTTCTTTAACACTTAAAAAAGTGTTTTAAAAGCAATATTATATTATAGAAAATTGAGAAATTAGAGAAGGAATAAAACTGCCTGTCATCCAAGCCCAGCTGCCGTGAGCATTTTGGCTGCCTTCCTTCAATTTTCATATTTCTGATGTTCTTTTGTAGGTTGCCTAGGGCATGTTTATGTCCTGCTTATTTCATGTAACCCCGTCTTTCCCATGTCATGCCTGCTTGTCGTTGTTGAGGTTTACTGGCTGTGGATCCAAGGCCATTGCGAGGCTCAGCCATCATTGGCCTGATAGGTTAGGAGCAGAGCTCTGGCCCGATTGCCTGAGTTCTGTTCCTGGCTCTGCCACCTAGAGGCGTGTGGACCTGGGCAACCTGCTTCACTGCTCTGTGCCTCAGTTTCCCCACTCGTAAAATGGGGCTACTAACAATAATACCCCATAGGGTTGTTGTGAGGATTAGGTGAGCTCAGGTCATAAAGCCTCAGAAGGGAGCCTGACAGAGCAGGTGTTCCTCCTGGCCATCACCTGCTGTGATCTGCAGGCCCCTTCTAGTTGCACAGTGGGGTTAAAGTAAGTACTTTGCATTGAACTACTTCATGAAAATGAGGCTTTTGTGTATTTAGGATTTTTCCCCTTATAAGGTCTAGATTAGGGGTTGACAGACAATGGCCCATGGGCCAAATCCAGCCCACCACCTGTTTTGATAAATAAGTTTTGTTGGAACGAGGTCTTGCCCATCCATTTATGTACCGTCTATGGCTCTCTTATGCTGCCATGGCAGAGTCCAGCTGTTGCAAGGCAGATCGTGTAGCCCACAAGCCTAGAAAATTTACTGTCTGGCCTTTTATAGAAATAAAAGTTTGCTGACCTCTGGCCTAGATTCCCAAAGATGGGATTAAATTTCATCCAAGGGCATGACCTTTTTTTTGGGCCTATACGAATCTCACTTGCCCTCCAGAAGGTGGTGCTGACCCAGCAGGAGAAGCCTGAGATCCGAAGGTGAAGAGAGGGACCCTTGGAATTTTCTGTGACAGCCCCCTGCCCAGAGGACTCTGGGGTGGGGAGGATCGCAGCTCTTCAGTGAGGGCCTCTGGTTCAGGGAAGGGTGTATACACTTGCTGCTTCAACACGGATTGTGTGTGGCCCTGCATGGTGGGTGGCTTTGGAGCAAAGTGGCGAGGCCCAGCCTGTCCCTGGGCACAGAGCCTCACTGAGAGCTGTAGTGCCTGCTGTGGTCACCAGTAGCTCTTCCTGCACCATGGATAAACCACAGCAAATGGGATAGGGTTGGAAGAACTTCCATCCTGGCGTAACAGGGTTATGCAGGGTTGGGGTAGATTGTCTAATGGGAATTTCTGAGGCTTAACTCCTGCCCTTCTGGGGATGGGGATGCGTGGCTTAGCAGCCCCATCTTTACTGCCGGCCCTCCTTCCTGGTCCCTTCCTCTCAGGAAAGCGGCAGCCAGCGCGGTGTCCGGCAGAGGGCGCTGTGGAGCCTGGAGCGATACTTCTACCTGGTCCTGTTTAACTACTATCTCCATGAGCAGGTGGGGTGGGGGGATGAGCGGACCCATCCCCCTTTCTCCTGGGGCCCCTCCAGACTCCCCACCCAGGGACTGGCATGGGGTTGATGGGGACCCCTGTGGAGCTGGGGAGGGGAGTGGGGACATGTGTGTTGGTTCCAGAGGAAGGTGGGTTTGGGGGAGGCAAGGAGAGACCCAGATAGAGGGACGGTCCCCAAGCAGGTCAGGCAAAGGGAGGCCCCACGTCTCTTTCCTCTGGGCCCATCTCTGTACCCTTAGCCAGGGCATCAGGGCCTGGAGGGATCTTGCTTCGGATATCCTTGTTCTCTCTCCCCAGCCCCTCATCCCTGCCCTGGGCCGTGATGGGTATCTCTTGGGGTCCCCCGACCAGAGGGCAAGCAGGGAGAGTTTGGGATGGCCATGTGCCCCTGAACTCCCGTCTCTCTCTGCCTCGGGCTGCAGTACCCGCTGGCTTTTGCCCTCAGTTTCAGCCGCTGGCTGTGTGCCCGTCCCGAACTGTACCGCCTGCCTGTGACACTAAGCTCAGCGGGGCCTGTGGCCCCTCGGGACCTCATCACCACTGGCTCCCTGGTGAGTGCGCCTGGCTGGCTGGGGAAGTGGGCGTGGGTGTGGGCTAGCCCTGGGGTTGGTTACAGCCTTGGTTCTTGTGGGGTTGGGCTAAGCATTGCCCTCACAGGAAGCAAAGGGAGGATGGCCTGTGGGGTGATGGGATCCTCCTGTGAACAAAATGGGGCCATTCTCAGGCCCTAAGAAGCATTTGCAGCTCTGGCTATTGTTCCAGTACCCGCTCCTCATTCTCAAACCCAAGCGCTCTGGGCAGGGAGTCAGGAGACCTGGTGCTGGTATCTTTGCCACCAGCCTCTCATCTTTGAGCCTCAGCTTCCTCATCCGGAGAGTGGGCACCATTGCACTTGCCCTTGCCAGGGTGGTTATGAGGCTCCAAGTGTGCAAAAGTGCTTTCTAAACTGTCAAGTGCTGGTCTCACCCCCCGCCCCCCATGCCCACTTGGGGCCAGGTTCTGAACCTCAGTCGGCCGCTGAGGGTCCCAGGCTTGCTTCTCTCCCAACAGGGGACAGATGACCTCGTCTCCCCGGACGCACTCAGCACCGTCAGAGAGATGGGTGTGGCCAACTTTCGGCGGGTGCCCCGTTTGCCCATCTACGGCACGGCCCAGCCCAGTGCCAAGGTGACCAGCCAGGGGGCCCACTTGTGGGGTGAGGGGAAGGGGGGTTGAGCTCTTTCACTGACGGCCATCTGTCCCCCCAGGCCCTGGGGAGTATCCTGGCCTACCTGACCGACAACAAGAGGAAGCTGCAGCAGGTCGTGTGGGTCAACCTGAGAGAGGAGGCCGTGCTGGAGTGTGACGGGCGCACCCACAGCCTGCGGTGGCCTGGGCCCCCCACGGCCCCTAGCCAGGTGGAGGTGAGGCCCTCCTGCCTTGTACGCACCCCTGCCTTGGAGGCCTTCTGGGGACTTGGCCTGAAAGGGTCTTCAGAAGCTTCTGTGCTCCTATTGTACAGATGAAGAAACTGAGGCCCTGAGAGGAGCAGTCTCAGGGAGTGGCTGACTCAGGACTCCCTTGCAGCCCCGGGTCTTGTTATAAACCTTGAGGCTTGAGAAGGGGGAGAGATGGGCCCGAAGGCCAGGACTATCCTGGCCACAGAGGCTCTGGTCTTTCAGGGCTGACCTGGGGGCTGCCGCCCTCTGAGCCCTCTGTCCCACCCTCCCCTAGAACCTGGAGACCCAGCTGAAGGCCCACCTGAGCATGCCTCCCGCAGGCACCCAGGGCCCACGGACCCACAGGTTCCAGATATGCCTCACGACGCAGGAGGTCTTCAGCCAGCACCGCGGGGCCTGCCCCGGCCTCACCTACCACCGCATCCCCATGCCAGACTTCTGCGCCCCCCGCGAGGAGGTGAGGGGGCTGTGTGGCTGAGGCCTCTGGGGAGGGAGAGGACGCCCCCCCTGCCTCCCTCGGGCCTGGGCCTTGGCTGTGGGCACAGCTCCCCAGAGGGACTAAGAGCTTGTTCTGCAGGGTTTCAGATCGGCCTAGGTGGTTTATTCACATGCCTACCAAGCTCCGTGTTGGCGTGTGTGCGCACGCGCCTGTGTGTGTGTGCATCATGTGTTGTAGGTATGTGTGGGGTGGGTGAGCATGTCTGTGTGTGTTCAGAGTGGGTGGGGGTGTGGTTGTGGAGTGTGTGTGTGTGTGTGTGTGTGTGTGTGTGTGTATGTGTGTGGTGTGTCTTTGTCTATGGAGGCTGTGCTGTGCCACTTGTCTTTACTGGGGGACGCGTGGAGAGCGTGTCTGGTGGAGAGCTGTGTGGTGTGGTGTGTGTAGGGGGTTTGTGGAGGAGGGTGCTGGGGAATGCTGTGTGTGACTGAGGGAGTTTGTGTGTGCATGTGGTATCTGTAGGTTTATGCCTGTGAATGTCTGTACGGTCTGTGGGTCTTTAAGGTTTGTGTGGTGTGTGTGCCTGGCATGTATTGTGTGGGGGTCGCTGTGTGCCTGTGTGATGTGTCGGTTGTTTGGGCGATGTGTCTGTGTCTGTCTGTCTGTGAGACGGGTGGTGACCGGGCTTGTATTGCCCCCTCACTTTGCTCTGTGGATCTGGTTGCCCGCAGTTTGTTGCCCCCTAGTGGTCTCGCGCTGCAGTGATCGGCTGAGGTCGGGACTGCCCTCAAACTGGGATCTGGGTTGGGTCCACCTCAGGGGGGCAGTAGGGCCGGGGGTCCACGTGCAGCCCAGGGGCGCAGCACATAGGAATGTGCTTGTTCCACCTGGCAGATGGTGGGCACCAGGAACCTCAGGTGTGTGCCCGTGTCTGCTCATACGTCCAGTGCCTGGTTATATGGGAGTGAACGTGTTTACGTGCACATGGTCTTGTGTGTACTGCAGTGAGCTGAGTGTGTGTGCATACAAGGTTGTGAGCCTGACACAGCCAGGCTCAGGGCAAACACTCCCAGGACAGCTCCCGGGGTTGCCATTTGGAGGGATGGGCCATCTTGGGAGTCTGTGCAGCTGGGAGCACCCACTGACTCAGAACTTGGTCTCCCTGTGCAGGATTTTGACCGGCTGCTGGGGACCCTGCAGGTTGCACTCGCCAAGGACCCGGGTACCGGCTTCGTGTTCAGCTGCCTCAGCGGCCAGGGCCGGACAACGACCGCCATGGTGGTGGCTGTGCTTGCCTTCTGGCACATCCGAGTATGTGTGGCCTCCTGTGTGAGGACAGGGGTCTGCCCAGGCAGGGCGGGCATTTGGTCCCTGGGGACCCTGGCTGTGGCAGGAAGGTGTGGTCCCAGAGCCCCCTCTCATCAGCCCTGGGCAGATGGCGCATGGGCTGGCAGACCCCCGGCACGGGCTCCAGCTGTGGGCAGAGTTGGGGGGGAGGGTGCGGTCTGGTAGCCATGCTCCCAGTCCCAGCAGCTGTCCTCCCTTAGGGCTTCCCCGAGGTGGGCGAGGAGGAGCTCGTGAGCGTGCCTGATGCCAAGTTCACCAAGGGCGAGTTTGAGGTGAGCATGCCCTGTGGGGTCCCCAGGGGACACCTGGGGGAGGGGAGGGGTGAGTCTTGCTGGCAGGTCTGGGGGAGATCGTCAAAGCTCCTCCTAAGGCCATTACCTTCTTCCACCTCATCGTATCAGCCCTTCCCTGTCCCCATTTCACAGATGAGCAAACCAGGGCACAGGGTAGCTTGGCTCTGGGCAGTGGCAGATGGTGTTTGGAGAAGAGGGGGTGGATCCCCCCCACTCCTCCTGGCTCTGCTGCTGGGCTACTAGCCACCATCTTGTCTGGGTAACATTGACAACCACCTCACGGGCACCTGGGACCCAGCTGTGGTTGGTGACCCCGGTGCCGGGCCCCGGACTGCCCCACCCCCCCCCCCCCCCCATTTCAATTCAGGGCACTGGATGGACAGTGCTAACATCTCACATTTAGCCACCCATGTATTGCACCTCATGGCCTCATGTCATCTTCCCTGACACCCTGTAAGTAGGTGGCAGTGTCCCCGTCTTACAGATGGGCACGTGGAACTCAGAGTTGGCACGTGGCTGCCCGGTGTCGGTGTTGTGGTCGGCTCCTGCCTACCTGGCCGGCCTGGCCAGTGCCCCTCCCCTGCCCTCCCTACTGTCCTGACACCCTGGCCTCCATGCAGCTCCTCAAACTTACCAAGTGCTTTCAGCTTCTGGGCCTCTGCATATGCTTTTCCCTTGCCCTGGACCACTTCTCTCTTCCTTCTTCTGGCTGATTCACTGATTCTTTTCTTTTCAATTTTTTATTGTGGTAAAATATACATAACACGGAATTTACCATTTTAACCATTTTTCAGTGTACAGTTCTGTGGCGTTAAGTACATTCACATTATTGTGCAACCATCTCCAGAACTTTTTCCTTAGGCCAAATTGACCGTATCCATTAAACACTAACTCCCCATCTCCCCTCCCCCAGCCCCTGGCAGCCACCATTCTACTTTCTATCTCTATGAATTTGACTATTTTACATACGTCATATGAGGAGAATCATACAGTATTTGTCCTTTTGTGACTGGCTTATTGCACTTAGCATAATAGCATCAAGGTTCATCCGTGGTGTAGCATGTGTCACAATTTCCTTTTTTAAAAGGCTGAGTAGCATTCCATTGTAAGTATTGACCACATTTTGTTTATCCATTCATCTGTCCGTGGACACTTGGGTTGTCTTCACCTTTGGGCTATTGTGAATCACGCTGCTGTGAACATGGGTGTACACGTATCTGTTTGAGTCTTTGCTTTCAATTCTAGAAGTGGAATCACTGGATCAACTGGTAATTCACTGTTTAAATTTTGAGGAACTGCTATATTGTTTTCTACAGCAGCTGCACCATATACATTCCTACCAGCAAAGCACAAGGGTTCCAATTCCTCCACATTCTTGCCAACACTTGTTGTTTTCTGGGGTTTTTTTTGATAATAGCCTTCCGAGTAGGTGTGAAGTGACATCTCACTGTGGTGTTTATTTGAATTTCCCCACTGACTAGTGATGTTGAACATTGTTTCATTTGTTTTATGGCCATTTTTGTATCTTCCTTGGAGAAATGTCTATTCGAATTCTTTGCCCACTTTTGATTTGGGTTGTTTTGTTATTGTTGAGTTGTAGGAACTCTTTGTATATTCTGGATATCAATCCCTTGTTAGATATGTGATAGTTCAGTGGGTTGCCTTTTTACTCTGTTGATAGTGTCCTTTCATGCAAAAATTTTTAATTTTGATGATATTCAATTTGTCTATTTTTTCTTGTTTCCTGTGCTTTTGCTGTTATATCTAAGAAGTTATTGCTAAATGCAATGTTATGAAGCTTTTCTTCTGTGTTTTCTTCTAAGAATTTTATGGTTTTAGCTTTTACATTGAGGTCTTTGATCCATTTTGAATTAATTTAATTTTTTAAATTTAATTTAATTTTTTTATATAGCAGGTTCTTATTAGTTATCCATTTTATACATATTAGTGTATATATGTCAATAATCGCCCAGTTCATCACACCACCACCCCACCACCACCACTTTCCCCCCTTGGTGTCCATACGTTTGTTCTCTACATCTGTGTCTCTATGTCTGCCCTGCAAACTGGTTCATCTGTGCCATTTTTCTAGGTTCCACATATATGCGTTAATATACGATATTTGTTTTTCTCTTTCTGACTTATTTCACTCTGTATGAGATTCTCTAGATCCATCCACGTCTCTACAAATGACCCAATTTCGTTCCTTTTTATGGCTGAGTAATATTCCATTGTATATATGTACCACATCTTCTTTATCCATTCGTCTCTCGATGGGCATTTAGGTTGCTTCCATGACCTGGCTATTGTAAATAGTGCTGCAGTGAACATTGGGGTGCCTGTGTCTTTTTGAATTATGGTTTTCTCTGGGTATATGCCCAGTAGTGGGATTGCTGGGTCATATGGTAATTCTATTTTTAGTTTTTTAAGGAACCTCCATACTGTTCTCCATAGTGGCTGTATCAATTTACATTCCCACTAACAGTGCAAGAGGGTTCCCTTTTGTCCACACCCACTCCAGCATTTGTTGTTTGTAGATTTTCTGATGATGCCCATTCTAACTGATGTGAGGTGATACCCCACTGCAGTTTTGATTTGCATTTCTCTAATAATTAGTGATGTTGAGCAGCCTTTCTTGTGCTTCTTGGCCATCTGTATGTCTTCTTTGGAGAAATGTCTATTTAGGTCTTCTGCCTATTTTTGGATTGGGTTGTTTGTTTTCTTAATATTGAGCTGCATGAGCTGTTTATATATTTTGGAGATTAATCCTTTGTCCATTGATTCGTTTGCAAATATTTTCTCCCATTCTGAGGGTTGTCTTTTCGTCTTGTTTGCAGTTTCCTTTGCTTTGCAAAAGCTTTTAAGTTTCATTAGGTCCCATTTGTTTATTTTTGTTTTTATTTCCATTACTCTAGGAAGTGGATCAAAAAAGATCTTGCTGTGATTTATGTCACAGAGTGTTCTTCCTATGTTTTCCTCTAAGACTTTTATACTGTCCAGTCTTATATTTAGGTCCATTTTGAGTTTATTTTTGTGTATGGTGTTAGGGAGTGTTCTAATTTCATTCTTTTACATGTAGCTGTCCAGTTTTCCCAGCACCAGTTATTGAACAGACTGTCTTTTCTCCATTGTATATCCTTGCCTCCTTTGTCATAGATTAGTTGGCCATAGGTGCATGGGTTTATCTCTGGGCTTTCTATCCCGTTCCATTGATCTATAGTTCTGTTCTTGTGCCATACCATATTGTCTTGATTACTGTAGCTTTGTAGTATAGTCTGAAGTCAGGGAGTCTGATTCCTCCAGCTCTGTTTTTTTCCCTCAAGACTGCTTTGGCTATTTGGGGTCTTTTGTGTCTCCATACAGATTTTAAGATTTTTTTGTTCTTGTTCTGTAAAAAATGCCATTGGTAATTTGATAGGGATTGCATTGAATCTGTAGATTGCTTTGGGTAGTATAGTCATTTTCACAGTATTGACTCTTCCAATCCAAAAACATGGTATATCTCTCCCTCTGTTTGTATCATCTTTAATTTCTTTCATCAGTTTCTTATAGTTTTCTGTATACAGGTCTTTTGTCTCCTTAGGTAGGTTTATTCCTAGGTATTTTATTCCTTTTGTTGCAGTGGTATATGGGAGTGTCTCCTTAATTTCTCAGATTTTTCATCATTAGTGTATAGGAATGCAAGAGATTTCTGTGCATTAATTTTGTATCCTGCAACCTTACCAAATTAATTGATTAGCTCTAGTAGTTTTCTGGTGGCATCTTTAGGATTCTCTATGTATAGTATCATGTCATCTGCAAACAGTGACAGTTTTACTTCTTCTTTTCCAATTTGTCTTCCTTTTATTTCTTTTTCTTCTCTGATTGCCATGGCTAGGATTTCTAAAACTATGTTGAATAATAGTGGCGAGAGTGGACATCCTTGTCTTGTTCCTGATCTTATAGGAGATGCTTTCAGTTTTTCACCATTGAGAATGATGTTTGCTGTGGGTTTGTCATATATGGCCTTTATTATGTTGAGGTAGGTTCCCTCTATGCCCACTTTCTAGAGAGCTTTTATCATAAATGGGTGTTGAATTTTGTCAGAAGCTTTTTTTGCATCTACTGAGATGATCATATGGTTTTTATTCTTCAGTTTGTTAATATGGTGTATCACATTGATTGATTTGCATATATTGAAGAATCCTTGCATCCCTGGGATAAATCCCACTTGATCGTGGTGTATGATCCTTTTAATATGTTGTTGGATTCTGTTTGCTAGTATTTTGTTGAGGATTTTTGCATCTATATTCATCAGTGATATTGGTCTGTAATTTTCTTTTTTTGTAGTATCTTTGTCTGATTTTGGTATCAGGGTGATGGTGGCCTCATAGAATGGGTTTGGGAGTGTTCCTTTCTCTGCAGTTTTTTGGAAGAGTTTGAGAAGGATGGGTGTTAGCACTTCTCTAAATGTTTGACAGAATTCGCCTGTGAAGCTATCTGGTCCTGGGCTTTTGTTTGTTGGAAGATTTTTAATCACAGTTTCAATTTCAGTGTTTGTGATTGGCCTGTTTATATTTTCTATCTCTTCCTGGTTCAGTCTCGGAAGGTTGTGCTTTTCTAAGAATTTGTCCATTTCTTCCAGGTTGTCCGTTTTGTTGACATAGAGTCACTTGTAGTAGTCTCTTAGGATGCTTTGTATTTCTGTGGTGTCTGTTGTAACTTCTCCTATTTCATTTCTAATTTTATTGATTTGAGTCCTCTCCCTCCTTTTCCTGATGAGTCTGGCTAATGGTTTATCAATTTTGTTTATCTTCTCAAAGAACCAGCTTTTAGTTTTATTGATCTTTGCTATTGTTTTCTTTGTTTCTATTTCATTTATTTCTGCTCTGATCTTTATGATTTCTTTCCTTCTACTAACTTTGAGTTTTATTTGTTCTTCTTTCTCTAGTTCCTTTAGGTGTAAGGTTAGATTGTTTATTTGAGATTTTTCTTGTTTCTTGTTTCTTGTTCCCTCTTAGAACTGCTTTTGCTGCATCCCATAGGTTTTGGATCATCATGTTTTCATTGTCATTTGTCTCTAGGTATTTTTTGATTTCCTGTTTGATTTCTTCAGTGATCCTATTTAGTAATGTATTGTTTAGCCTCCATGTGTTTGTGTTTTTTACGTTTTTTTCCCTGTAATTGATTTCTAATCTCATAGCATTGTGGTCAGAAAAGATGCTTGATATGATTTCAATTTTCTTAAATTTACTGAGGCTTGATTTGTGACCCAAGATGTGATCTATCCTGGAGAATGTTCCGTGTGCACTTGAGAAGAAAGTGTAATCTGCTGTTTTTGGATGGAATGTCCTATAAATATCAATTAAATCTATCTGGTCTATTGTGTCATTTAAAGCTTCTGTTTCCTTATTTATTTTCATTTTGGATGATCTGTCCATTGGTGTAAGTGAGGTGTTAACGTCCCCCACTATTATTGTGTTACTGTCTATTTCCTCTTTTATAGCTGTTAGCAGTTGCCTTATATATTGAGGTGCTCCTATGTTGGGTACATATATATTTATAATTGTTATATCTTCTTCTTGGATTGATCCCTTGATCATTATGTAGTGTCCTTCCTTGCCTCTTGTAATGTTCTTTATTTTAATGTCTTTTATCTGATATGAGTGTTGCTACTCCAGCTTTCTTTTGATTTCCATTTGCATGGAATATCTTTTTCCATCCTCTCACTTTCAGTCTGTATGTGTCCCTAGGTCTGAAGTGGGTCTCTTGTAGACAGCATATATATGTGTCATGTTTTTGTATCCATTCAGCGAGCCTGTGTCTTTTGGTTGGACATTTAACCCATTCACGTTTAAGGTAATTATTGCTATGTATGTTCCTGTTACCATTTTCTTAATTGTTTTGGGTTTGTTTTTGTAGGTCCTTTTCTTCTCTGTGTTTCCCACTTAGAGAAATTTCTTTAGCATTTGTTGTAGAGCTGGTTTGGTGGTGCTGAATTCTCTTAGCTTTTGCTTGTCTGTAAAGCTTTTGATTTCTCCATCGAATCTGAATGAGATCCCTGCTGGGTAGAGTAATCTTGGTTGTAGGTTCTTCCCTTTCATCACTTTAAATGTGTCATGCCACTCCCTTCTGGCTTGCAGAGTTTCTGCTGAGAAATCAGCTGTTAACCTTATGGGAGTTCCCTTGTATGTTGTTTGTCTTTTTTCCCTTGCTCCTTTCAATAATTTTTCTTTGTCTTTAATTTTTGTTAGTTTGATTACTGTGTGTCTCAGTGTCTCCTTGGGTTTATCCTGCCTGGGACTCTCGTGGACTTGGGTGGCTATTTGTGGACTTGGATGGCTATTTCCTTTCCCATGTTAGGGACGTTTTTGACTATAATCTCTTCAAATATTTTCTCGGGTCCTTTCTCTCTCTCTTCTCCTTCTGGGACCCCTATAATGTGAATGTTGTTGCGCTTAATGTTGTCTCAGAGGTCTCTTAGGCTGTCTTCATTTCTTTTCATTCTTTTTTCTTTATTCTGTTCCATGGCAGTGAATTCCACCATTCTGTCTTCCAGGTAACTTGTCCATTCTTCTGCCTCAGTTATTCTGCTGTTGATTCCTTCTAGTGTATTTTTCATTTCAGTTATTGTATTTTCATCTCTGTTTGTTTGTTCTTTAATTCTTCCAGGTGTTTGTTCTTTAATCCTTCTAGGTCTTTGTTAAACATTTCTTGCATCTTCTTGATCTTTGCCTCCGTTCTTTTTCCGAGGTCCTGGATCATCTTCACTATCATTATTCTGAATTCTTTCTCTGGAAGATTGCCTATTTCCACTTCCTTTAGTTGTTTTTCTGGGGTTTTATCTTGTTCCTTCATCTGGTACGCAGCCCTCTGCCTTTTGATCTTGTCTATCTTTCTGTCTGAATTAATTTTTGTATATGGTATAAGGTAAGGGTCCAAGTTCATTCTTTTGCATGTGGATATCCAGTTTTCCCAGCACCATTTGTTGAAGAGAATGTCCTTTCCCCATCGAATGGTTTGGCAAAAATCATTTGACCGTATACACGAGGGTTTATTTCCAAGTCTACATGTCGGTCCTTCAGATGTGATAGTTGGAACTCTCTCTACTCACACCCAGTCCTGTGCCAGGAGCTCTGTGTGTGCTCCCTTCTTCACCCTTCACAGCCCCCACGGGTTAGGTGCCCTTACTACTCCCAGTTGATAGATGAGGAAACTGAGGTTCTGGGAGCCAAGCTCATCACCCTAGAACCACTTCAGAGAGGTGATGGGGTCAGGGCACAAGCCAGGTAGTTGACCTCTGAATCTGTGTTCTAAAGTTACATCATGTGACCCAAGGATGCCCCTGTACCCACATCCTTACCCACCCCAAGACATCGTCATGTCTAGACCAGCTTCTTTTGTAATTAATCAGGCCTATTGAGCCCACAGACCAGTGGGGAACATTCAATAGACTGTGAAGAGTGCTGAAATAGACATCAGTTCCGAGCGCTGAAGGTGCAGCTGGGGGAGCCCAAGAGGGCTTCGTGGAGGAGGTGACATTTGAGTGTATTTTAGAAAGATGAGTGAGTCTGCTGGGGCTGGGGGGAGGGGTAGTGTGCAGAGGGGATCAAACATGGAAAGGAGGGAGTGTGGAAGGGGCAGGACCTCTGGAAGGCTGCAGCTGGCCAGAATGGAAGGAGGCAGGGCTGAGGTGGGGGCCCCGACTGTGAGGACCCTGGAAGACCACACTGTGTTTGACCTTAACCTTGGGGCCAGCAGAGATGTAGGGGAGGTCGTGATCAGATTCTCATTCTGGAGGCCAGTGTGTGGAGGAGGGTGTGGAGAGGAGAGCCTGGGGCCTGAGTGAGGCAGGGGCCGCCCAGTGAACAGGAGCCCAGTCACCATTGGCTGGTCTTGGGGGCCGTTGGTTGTGAGGCAAAGAGGGAAGACACCCAGGATGACCTCAGGTTTCTGGCTGGCACTTGTGACAGCCAAGGAGATGAAGAATTCAAGGGGAGGAGCAATTTAGGGGGAGGGGCTAGGAGTTTGGTTTATTGCATTTGAAAAAGCTGTAGCCCTCTGCCTGGGGAACTGCCCCTGGGCCATCCTGGGGACCTGCCTGTGGTCCATACTCCTCTCAAGCGAGATGTCCATGTCCGACCCAGGGCTTGGGATCCGGGTGTGGCCTGAGCCGGATTAGCCGAGGGTCCTCCCAGGTGATGGGTCCTCTTCTCCCACTGGACCGTAGCTCCACCCCTGCCGGTGTGCCAGCCCTGGGCCAGTTCCTTCTGAGAAACGCAGGGGTGAGGGAGCGCCCTCCCTGCCACGATCCCGCTAGGGCCCAGTCATGGAGATGGGTCAGATTGAGAGAAGAGCTGAGCTGGGTAGGGTTTTGGTCTTTCGTTCATTTAGCATTGTCCACGGGGTGCCTCCTAGGTGGAAAAGCTATTGCTCTTGGGGATTAGGGAGCTTCTTGTCTGGTGGGGAGTGGATGTGAACAGGTGGACACACGGATGGATGGGATGGATGAGTAGGTGGAAGTCGACTTCGGGGCTCTGAAAGGACCGTGCGGGCTGTTGGGGTGACTGAGGGGGCCCCAGGAAGGTGTTGGAGCCCTGGAGGGGGTTATGAGGGAGGCTGGGAGGCAGGTGGGGTCAGGCACTGGGAGACCTTGTAGACGTGGGGAAGCTTTCGGTTTTTATGTTGAGTGCAAGGGAGCCAGGAAGAGACTGAAGCCCGGGAATTGCACAAACAGGACGTGCTCACACTTATACTTTCCTATGGCCTCTCTGGCAACCAGCGAGGAGGAGAAGGAGGGGCTGCTGCAGTGGGGGTGGGAGGTGCTTGGGGCCTGGGTTGGTGCTGGCGCAGGGGTTGCAGGGTAGGCACATCCGGAGGGGGGTCCACAGGGGCGTGGTCGGGAGGGTGACTGCGGGGAGGAGCCCTGCCCTGCAGAGTGATCTTAACGGGCCTCAGTTTCCCCGAGTAAAGGGGGGCTTACTTCAGATGAGCGGTGTCCACACTGCGTTCCCCAGAGCTGGGTGTTTCCGAAGTGCCTGGGGGCTGCTGCTGGGTGGAGGGAGAGCCAGCGAGGCCCCAGCTCAGGCCTGTCCTATACCCGCCCCTCGCCCCGCCAGCCCCGGTTACATGACAGCTATCTGTTTTACGGGTTAGAGTCCTGGATAAGGCTTCGTTTGAAGCAAGGTTCCTGCTGCTTAAAAAATAAGCACCTCGGGAGCCCTGGCCTCAGAGATACGGAGGAACGCCCTTGTTCCCTGCCCCCATCTGAGAACCAAGGAGTGGTCAGGGCCCGGGCCTTGAGGCCAGTGCAGCCCTTGGTGTGGGTGAACCTGTTGCCGGGGCTGGAGGGCCCCCCCACCTTCGTCTTCTGTCTGCTCATCCCCCTCCTCTGGTCCCAGGTGGTGATGAAGGTGGTGCAGCTGCTGCCTGATGGGCACCACGTGAAGAAGGAGGTGGACGCGGCGCTGGACACGGTCAGTGAGACCATGACGCCCATGCACTACCACCTGCGGGAGATCATCATCTGCACCTACCGCCAGGTGAGCCCCGGCCCCGGCCCGGGTGCCGTCCCCACGTGCACAGCCCAGGAGGCGGCCACCGTGGGCGTGAGGGCTGGGGGCCCCACGGGACCTGCAGGGGCTCTCGGTCACTTCTTCACCTTCTGGGAGCGGAGGGGATCCCTGACATGGAAATACGGCCAGCCCCGGCTCGTCCCGGCTGCGTTCTAGAGCGCTCGGTGGGGTGTGTGCGGGGGTGAGGTACGGGGTATTTAGCAGCCACTGTGGCTCTGGGACCCGTCAAGGATGTGAGCAGTCAGAGGGAGCACCCTGTCCTAGATCCCTGTGGTGCCAGGCATTCACCCTCTGGTTTCTGGGCCACGGGGACCCTGGGGGTCCTGGGCAAGACGCAGGTTGGTAGATGGGTCCTGGAGAGTGGCTGTTTAATATCCGGCGGGGAAGCCGTTCAGTGTTTTCACAGCTGATGCTGCCGGAGGGACTGGGCATTCAATCATACAAATCAGAAGTTTTCTAAAGAAGTCCAGATTTCATATAAACACTCAGATTTTTAGCCTATCCAGAAAAAATGTGCCCTCCAGTCGGCTGTGGTTCCCCGTGCTCTGTCACATGTGGCCAAGCTGGTGCGGCCATGTAACCCGCCGGGCCGCTCTGGGCATCAGACTCTGTGGCCTCTGGCCTCTGTGTGGAGCACGCTGACCTGTTCTTCTGTTCTCCTCTGGCCCAGTGAACTTGCTTGGCTGCTGGAGAAGAAGAGGGTGCTGGAGTGGGAGGGAGCAGCTGTGGGGGGAGCCGAGAAGACTGAGCCTGAAGTGAGGGAGTACCCCTCTGGGTGCCGACCTTGTGCTGTCTGCTGTGGGCCAGCGGTCCCCAAGGTCAGCTTCTGCCTGTGGCCCCTGCAGAGAAGGGGCAGCTCCAAGCCAGCCCCATGCACAGCCTGCACCTGGCACATGTTGTGAATGGCTGATCCAGGCCAACCTTTGCTTAGGGTCACCGATCAGACCATGGTTGGGAAAAAGTGTGTTGGGCTAGAGGCAGGCCATCTGGGGTCAGACTATGCCCAAGGTCAGAGGTCACTTGGAAGGGCTGCCAAATTTGGGGTGGGGAAAGGGGTTAAGGAGTTTCAGAAAATGGCCTTTGCTGAGCTTTGGAAGATGGGCTCATTTTCCCCAGGGCCAGCAGCTCCATTGTATATCCCCTTTGGAGTTGCCTGTGGGTCTCACTCATGATGGTTTCGTATACTGCCACCAGGTGGCAGCAGTGAACTGAGAGCCTGAGCTCCTCCTTTCAGGACACCCCGAGAGGGCGGAGAACTGACGCTTCCATTTCTCTCTGTAGCTGGAGGCCCGAGTAGTTGAAAAAGGATGCCTAGCCCTGCCTCAGAGCACCATAGGCCCTCTCCCCACACTGACCACACTCTGTGAGAGTACCCCTCTCCACAGCCCCTTCCTTCCGGCCCTGCTAGCGCTTCACTGCCTTTAGGCAGTTCAGGGACCGCTCCCCCCCCAAAGGTGATAGGCCCTCCCCTCCTCTGAGCTCTGCAGCCATGGATGTTCATTGTGGGGCACACTGAGGGTGCAGCAGGGAGCATCAAGGGGACGTGAGCCTTGGGAAGAGAGGAGAGGTCCCACAGAGCTGGCCTTGAACAATCCCGAAGTAATGAGAGCCAGGCGAAGGCACTTCAGGCGGGAGGGAGCTCCTGGGCAAAGGCCAGGAGGCTGAAAGGTGCAAAGCGAGTTCAGAAGCAGTGAAGGTGCTAGAGAACACAGTTGTGTTGGAAGTTGTCAGAGATGAGGCTGGGTGGGTGAGTTGGCTCTACTCTGTTGGCAGTGGGAGAGAAGGGTGGTGTTGTTGGGGCTATGTTCAGCAGTAGATGCTCTGGCTGCCTTTGGGGTGTGGGGTGTTTTAATGGAAGCAGACCCAGCAGAGGACTCTCGCCCCCCTCCCCGCCAGGCCAGCCCCCTCATCTCCGTTCCAAAGGCTAGGATGGTGCCAACCTCTGCAGTGGGAGGAGGGGAATCCCTGAGCTCCATTCCTGGGCTTCCTGGTGTTGGTGATGGAGGGATAAGAGTCCGGGGCAGGGCTTCCCTGGTGGCGCAGTGGTTAAGAATCTGCCTGCCAGTGGAGGGGACACGGGTTCGATCTCTGGTCTGGGAAGATCCCACATGCCGCGGAGCAACTAAGCCCGTGTGCCATGACTACTGAGCCTGCGCTCTAGAGCCCGCGAGCCACAACAAGAGAAGCCACCGCAATGAGAAGCCCGCGCACCACAATGAAGAGTAGCCCCTGCTCTCCGCAACTAGAGAAAGCCCGTGTGCAGCAACGAAGACCCAACACAGCCATAAATAAATAAATAAATAAATAAATATATAGATAAATAAATAAATTAAAAAAAAAAAAGAGTCCGGGGCAGAAGCAAGATGTAGATTCATTCCCCAATTTGGCCACCAGGTGGCACCAGCGAGCTGGGGTCAAACTCTCAAAAGAGCTGAAGAGGAGGGGGGCCTGAGACACCCTCTAATCCAGTTCTTCTCACCCTGGCTGTGCAATAGATTCACCTCGGAGCTTTAAAACAGGCCCATGGCTGAGCTCCATCCCCAGAGTCTGATTTAGTTGGTCTGCTATGGGGGCCAGGGCATGGAGCTTTTCTTAAAGTAACTTAGGTGATTCCAAAGTACAGTCAAGGTTAAGTACCACGTACTCTAAGCAGGGGTCCCCAACTTCAGTGAGGTTCAGGATCACCTGGAGGACTTGTTAAAATGCATATTGCTGGGCCCACCCCCAGACTTTTGATTCTGTAGGTCTGGGTGTCTAGCAAGCTCCTAGATGACGCTGACGCTCCTGGGCGGGGACCGCACTGTGGGTTCTGCCACTGTAGTGTCTTGCCCTCTTGCTCTCTCCTTTTTATAACAGCTTTATTGAGATGTAACTCACACACCACACAAGCCACTTATTTAAAGTGTGCAAGGCAATGGTTTTTAGTATATTCACAGAGTTGTGTAACCATCGTTACCACAATCAACTTTAGAACATTTTCATCATCCCAAAAAGAAACCTCTTGTACGCATTAGTAGTCGTTCCCCATGTCCCCCTCTCCAAGCCCTAGGCAACCGCCAAGCTACTTTCGGTCTCTGGGGATTTGCCTATTCTGGACATTTCATATAAATGGAATTATACAATATTTGGACCTTTGTGACTGGCTTCTTTTACTTAGCATAGTATTTTTGAGGTTTATCCACATTGTAGCATGTATCAGTATTTCACTCCTTTTTATGACTGAATACTATTCTGTTGTGTGGATATATCACATTTTGTTTATCTCTTCATCAGTTGACAGACATTGGGTTGTTTCCGTTTTCTCACTATTATGAATATAAAGCTGCTATGAGCATTCATGTATAAGTATTTGTGTGGACATGTTTTCAATATACACAGGAGTGGAATTGCTGGGTCATATTATAACTTTAGGTTTAATCTTTAGGGGAACTGCCAGACTGTTTTCCAAAGTGGCTGCACCATTTTATATTCCCATCAGCAGTGTGTGAAGATTCTAATTTCTCCACATCCTTGCTAACCCTGGTGATTGTCCTTTTTAAAAAATTTTTTTAAAAATTTTATTTATTTTTTTGGCCAGGCTGCGTGGCTTGTGGGATCTTAGGTCCCTGACCAGGGATTGAACCCATGCCCTCAGCAGTGAAAGTACAGAGTCCTAACCACTGGACCGCCAGGGAAGTCCCTGGTGATTGTCCTTTTTGATTTTAGCCATCCATTATAGCTGTAGCCCAGATGATTCTGTGGCTTCTTAGCTGGTCACTGAGAACTTTTGTGGGTGAAAGGGGGCCTGGAGTCCTCGCTCCCTGCATGGGAGACTGTGTGTCTCTCTGCCCCTCTAGGAGGTCGTGTCTGGGTGCTCTGGCAGAGAGTGGAGTGGATGGGGGTCCCTAAGGTCCCTGAGTGGCGGTCAAGCAGATCCAAGAGGGAGGGGGAGTGTGCGGGGTGCTCTTGCTGTCAGAGTCAGCTGTGAAGAGGCAGGGAATCAGTTTGGGGATTGCCATCTTTTTTTTTTTTTTAATTTAATTAATTATTAATTTTTGGCTGCATTGGGTCTTCGTTGCTGCACAAGTGCTTTCTCTAGTTGCGGCGAGCGGGGGCCACTCCTCGCTGCGGTGTGCGGGCTTCTCATTGCAGTGGCTTCTCTTGTGGCGGAGCACGGGCTCTAAGCATGCGGGCTTCAGTAGTTGTGGCTTGTGGGCTCTAGAGCTCAGGCTCAGTAGTTGTGGCGCATGGGCTTAGTTGCTCCGCAGCATGTGGGATCTTCCCGGAACAGGGCTCGAACCCGTGTCCCCTGCATTGGCAGGAGGGTTCTTAACCACTCTGCCACCAGGGAGGTCCTGGGGATTGCCATCTTAACAATAGTCACTCTTCTGATCCATGAAAAAATAGGGTATCTTTCCATTTGTATCGGTCTTCTTTAATTTCTTACGTGATGTTTTGTAGTTTCCAGAGTGTAAGTTTTGTACTTCCTTTGTTAAATTTACTCCTAAGTATTTTATTATTTTTATGCTGTGGAATAAAGTGGAATTATTTATGCTAATTATTTATGCTAATTATTTTATGCTATGGAATCGATGTCTTAGTTTTATTTTTTTACTTTGTTCATTGCTGCTGTAGAAATACAACTGATATTGGTATATGGATCTTCTATCTTGCAACCTTATAGAACTCGTTTATTAGTTCTAATACTTTTTATTTTTTTAGTGAATTCCTTAGAATTTTCTATATACAAGATCATGTCATCTGCAAATAGAGATATTTTATTTTTTTCTTTCCAATATGCATGCCTTTTATTTGATTTTCTTGTCTGATTGCCCTGGCAAAATCTTCCTGTACAATGTCGACTAGAAGTGGCAAGAGCAGACATCTTTGTCTTGTTCCTGGTCTTAAGAGGAAACCTTTCAGTCTCTCACCGTTAAGCATGATATCAGCTGTGGGTTTGTCACAGATATCCTTTGAGGAAGTTCTCTTCCATTCTTGGTTTATTGAGTGTGTTTTTTAATGAAGAGATGTTAAATATTGTCAAATGCTTTTTCTCTATCCATTGAGATGATTCTGTGGTTTTTGCCCTTTATTCTATTGGTATAGTATATTGTTGGAATTAATTTTTGGATATTAAACCAAGCTTGCATCCCTGGGATAAATCCTACTTGGTCATGGTGTATGATCTCCTTTATATATTGCTGCATTTGGTTTGTGGAGGATTTTTGCATCAAATTCATAAAAGCTATTGATCTGTAGAGTTCTTTTCTTATGATGTGTTTGGTTTGGCATCCGGGTAATATTGGCCTCATACAATGTTGCCCTGTCATGGGGAGACAGAAACCTAGGGAGGGAGAGAGGGTATCACAAGTGTGTTAGTCAGCTTGGGCTGGCATACCAGACTACCACAGACTGCATGGCTTAACCAACAGAAATTTATTTTCTCACAGTTCTGGAGGCTGGCAAGTCCAAGATCAAAGTTCTGGCTGATTGAGTTTCTAGTGAGGGCTCTCATCCTGGCTTATATACAGCCGCCTTCTCACTGTGTCCTCACATGGCCTCTGTGTGTGTGTGTGTGTGTGTGTGTGTGTGTGTGTGTGTGTGTGTTTTGTGTGTATGGAGAGAAGGGAAGGGAGGGAAGGGGCTCTCTGGTATTTCTTCTTATAAGGACACTAATCTCAGAGGTCGTCTAATCATTGACGCCTGGAAGTGCTGTTAGAGAACAAAGAAAGAATCCAAAGACCTTATTCCTAGCCCAGGTTTCACAGACCAGTGTTAACAAAGGGAAGGATCTTTCAAGGGTTGCCAATATGTAACCTTGTTAAATGTGTTCATTTTAAAGGAAGGAAGGAAGTAAAGAAGCAAAAATGAAAAAACCCAACTACCGTCTAACATGGTTGGCATTTTAGAAAAGAAAGGATATTTTAGTACCAGAAAAGTAGGGTGGGTGTTCTCAGAATAGAGGACAGTCCTTGAAAAGATTTATATTTCTAAATTCCTGTGGAGTTCTGAGACTGGTCATAGACCTAGATTTGGGAATTGCGATGAGGCCACTGTTTACTTTAGTCAGAAAGGCCGAATGCCTCCTTCAGGGTCACCCCGCACTCGCCCCGGCCTGACTGGACCCAGAGCCCCTGTCCTGCCTGAGGTCAGGGTGATCTGAGCGGTCCCAGCTGCCTCCAGATTTGAGGGGGGCATCTGGCCAGCTAGGTGTGTGTGTGTGGACCCTGGAAGGGACTTAATTATGACCGTCAATCCCCGTGCGGATGGGAAGGAAGCAGGTTAGATTGTCCGGGGTTGACTGACGGAAGGAACGAGGATGTGGGAGCTGGAAGGAGCTGGGTTCCTACAGGACCATCTTCATCCTCTCTGACTACCTTTGTCCCCCTGCCTACAGGCTGGACTAATGCTGCTTCCTGGCAGGGCTGTGTGTGGGAAGGACACAGTAAATGCTCGAAAATGGGAGGCCCCCAAGGATCATTGTAGGGCACAGTGTCCTGTGATGTTCTTCCTAGCTTCAAACCCCCTGAACAGACTCTCAGATTTTAGTGCCAAGGGGACTTAGAGAGCATGTGACCTCTCTGTTTACAGAGGAGCAGGAGAGCGGACTGCCCAGGGCCCCACGTGAGTTGATGGCAGATCAGGGATGAGAGGCAAAGATCCTTACTCCCAGCCCCGAGCCCCTCCCCTGACCACGATGCCCTTGACCCCAGGTCTCAGTCAGTGTTGCCCTGGTGGGCTGTGGTGGGCTTGCTGAGGCTCCAGAGGCAGCTGCTTCCTCTACCCTTTCCCTCTGAGGGACTGACTCCTCTGGAAGTTGGCAGCCATGTCTCACCCCTGGTACCAGGCTGTTTATTTAGACCCCTGCCCTCTGGTTTCAAGCTGGAAGCCCCCGGGTGCTCTCCGGTGGAGCCTGCAGTTGTCTGCTCAGAGCAGGCCAGGTGCTGCGTGTGCAGGTGACTCTCGTTCGCCTGGTTGGACACCCAGGACCTCTGAATGGAAATGGACCTGAGCCCAGGCTCAGGTTGGGGGTGTATCGCCTACATGGGCTCCATTTGCCTGGGAACATTCCAGGTCCTGTCCACATTCTGCCTCTCAGAAGGTTTCCTCCCAGGATCCCACAGCCTTGGGATTCTGAGACTCTCAGCAGCACGTGCTCCTCAGCTCCCTGCCCTGCACCCCAAATCCCACAAACAGTGCATTTCCCTTCCCTGGCCCTGCCAGGTCCAGCAGTCAGCTTACACCTTAATCACAAGCAATTAAGAAAACGGCTCCTGGAACTTGGCGAGTGCACTTCTGCCAGCAGTAAAACTATTTCAGGGCCCTTGGTGGAGAAGAACAGGAGAATGTGGAGGTTGCTGCTCTGTCGTGGAGCAGAAAGGAGGGCTCAGAGTGTGTGTAAGTCTCCGTCTGCACGGCGAAGTCACACTTCAGCGATGAGGACTGTTTGTAGCTTGTCTGTGGTTTTGGAAATGGTATTAGACCATTACCCAGCCTCCCAGGGCTGGTTTCAGTTTTGCCTTCTCTTTCTGGTCTTTGTGCGTGTGCACTCACTTCCTCTCACAGGGGTGATCGCGGTGTGTACACAAGCTGTCCTGCTTATTCACCTGGGTGACCTTCTTGCATTTAAACATGTGCTCAGGCAGCACATGCTTACTGAGCGCCTGTCCTGTGTCTGGGGACGGGACAGTGAGTGAAGCTTCACTGAGCTTATATTCTAGTAGAATGAGGAGTGGCTCATTAATAAATAGTTTGAGCTCGTGGACACTTTAGCCTGTCTGTTGAAGAGCCTCTACATCATCCTATGGAATGTCGGCATAATACCTGGTTGAGTGGATGTACTCCAGCATCACCTGCTCTTCCTGTGGAGGTGGCCCATGAGATTACTTCCTGTTGTTCTCTGGGCAGGTGATGGTACCATGAGCCTCACAGCGCGTGCTGCTCTTTCATCCATGTGGCTTGTTTCTGTAGGCTGATTCTTAGAAGTAGGATTATTGACTGAGTTGAAAAATAGGAACATATTTTTTCAAATTATTTTGGAAAATTTCAAACAGAACAATTCAAAGTAGGGAGAATAATTTCACACACCCTTGTGTGCCCACCTCCCAGCTTCAGGAATCAGGGCCAGTCTTATTTCATCTGAAGCCCTCCCATTGCCACCCACTACCCCAACTGGATTATTTTGAAACAAGTCCTAGACCTCATATTACTTCCTCTATAAATATTTCAGCATATCCATCAAAGAAGGGATCTTTTAAAAAAAGACCATCATAGGGACTTCCCTGGTGGTCCAGGGGTTAAGACGCTGTGCTTCCACTGCAGGGGTCACGGGTTCGATCCCTGGTTGGGCAACTAAGATCCCGCAAGCTGCGGCGTGGCCAAAAAAAATGATTTCTCATCCTCCAATACCTAGTCAGTGTTAGATTTACTTACTGATCTCACGACGTATTTCTGCAGTTGGAGCAGGACCCAAACAAGATCCACAGGTGGCATTTGGCTCATGAGGCCCTTAAGTCTCAATGAATCTAGAACATTTCCCCTCCTTACCTCCCCTGAAGTGAATGTGATGAGGTAACCGGCTTATCTTCCCGGGCGTCCCACAGTCTGGATCTTGCTGATTGCACCTGTGGGTTTAGTTGAGCCCGTGTTGCAGTTCCTGTGCTTCCTGTAAATGGGTAGAGCAGAGGCTTGATCAGATTTGGCTTGGCTTTTGGCCGGCACAGTCGCCGGTGGTGCTGTGTGCTGCCACGGGGGCCTGGAAGGTCCTGTGGTCTCTACTGTGACCTGGCAGCTGCTGGTGCTCATCCCCTGGATTCCTTGTTTCTTTGGGCGTTTGCAAAATGGTGATACGCCGGCTCTCTCATTCCCTCTGCATTAATTAATTGCTTACTTCCAGAAAGAGACTTCCCCGAGATGCAGTGAGGGCAGGAAGGCAGGGCCGGTGCTTGCTTTTCCCTTGGATTTACCTGTCCCCAGGGGAGGTTTGGGAGATGCTTCTCTAAAGCCGAGGGGAGGTACTCAGTAAGCCCTAATGTTCCTCCAGACTCGGATGGCACTGGAGTCTGTGATGAGGGGCTGGGGGTGACTGGGTGGGGGTGGGCCGGGAGAGGGCAGATGGAGGGGCTCATGAGGGGAGGCTGGGAGTTGCTGGAGGCCATTGCTGGAGGCCGGGGGACCCAGGCCCCACGTGTCCTTGGGCAGCTCAGAACCAGCCTGGGAGGTGTCCACGCCAGGCTGACTGTACATTTTCACATCCACAGTCTGGCTCAGTCTTCCCTGTGTGCCTGTGCCTGACCAAGGCAGCTTGTAACATTACCTCCATTTGAGGAAGGGAGGCCCTGGGCTTGTCCGAGGACACACAGCTGGTAGATGATGGCAGGAGGAGAGCCCGACTCCAGCCCCCGACTCCCAGATCAGGCCCTCTCCACTGTGCCACACTGCCGCCCAAGGAAGAGGGGGCAGTTTCACCTCCCTTGCCCATCTCCAGCCCCACTGGGGGAAAGCATAAGGCCTGGAAGCCATGGTCCTTGCCCTTGTATTCCCCGCCTGAGGAGGGGAACGAGCCCAGAGGACAAGAAGACATCCCACACTCGGGTCATGGCTGTAGAAGGGCATGGGACCAAACCTGCACACACATTTTCCGTGGAGACAGACCTTGCCCGGTATAGCAGTCTTTGTCGAGGCCTGTCTCAGGCTGCCTGGTCTCTGGGGGCTGCAGCCCGTGATGCCTCCTCCATTCCTATAGAGGCAGTGAGTTTGGGTCAGGGCCTGATCACCCCACGTGTGTGAGGCGGCCAGAATGCTCAGGGTATTTTTAAAAATGCCTCAATAGGAAAAAAGAAAGAGAAAATCCTTTGAACTAAGCCACTCCATGAGTTTGGAATAGAGGTGAGAAGGCTGGGCCCCCGACTGAGGAGAATCCAAGGGGCCCCCAGCCCACAGTGGTGACTCCATCTGGTGAATGAGTTGTTTCCTGCTCGGCCTGGAAAGGGAAAATATTTATGACAGAAACCAAGGTCAGGGCTCCTGAAGGAAGTCCTGTTAGAATCATTAATGCCAGGGGCACTTTTCCTTAGCCTTGGCTAGTGACATTAATTCTGTGTTAGTTCTGTGTTTAAGACAGTCTGATGTGTCTCCCGTCTGTCCCTTCAGAAAGAGTTTGAGGAAAATCTGAGGTGAAGGTAACCACACGGAGAGAAGTAAAACGTCCTTTGGTCTCAAATTGAGATTTATTTTATAGACTATGATGCTTTAACTTTGAGCCGTGCTTTTCGAGTTTCCTAAGAACTTCCCTGTCTTTCCTCTGGTCCGCAGAGTAGCTGGTGAGGAGGTGAGGGTGGGTTTTATTAGACCCATTTTCCTGAGGAAGACACTGAGGCCTAATGAAGTTTTGTGACCAGCTGGAGGCAGGATTAGCACCAGTCTCCCAACTCCTTGGCCTGCATTCCTTTCCTTCACTGTGGTGGCCATGACCCAGGGGACAGTTCTCTTGTGGCAGAAAAAAAGGGTTGGCAAGGAAGCCACCAGCCCTTCCTGGTTGCACTGCCCTGTGTTGGTGCAGAGTTGCTAAGAGGTCAGAGAGATCCAGCTCAGCGCCGCAAGGACGAATATTTTTTCTTTTTTTAAAAATAAATTTATTTATCTATTTATTTTTGGCTGTGTTGGGTCTTCGTTGCTGCGCGGGCTTTCTCTAGTTGCAGCGAGCGGGGGCTACTCTTCATTGCGGTGCGTGGGCTTCTCACTGCGGTGGCTTCTCTTGTTGTGGAGCACGGGCTCTAGGCGTGCGGGCTTCAGTAGTTGTGGCACGCAGGCTCAGTAGTTGTGGTTCGCGGGCTCTAGAGCACAGGCTCAGTAGTTGTGGCGCACGGGCTTAGTTGCTCCACGGCATGTGGGATCTTCCCGGTCCAGGGCTCGAACCCGTGTCCCCTGCATTGGCAGGCGGATTCTTAACCACTGCGCCGCCAGGGAAGTCCCGAAGATTATTTCTTAAGAGAAATGTAGAGAGAGACAGCTCTGGCCCTGAGCCCCAAGTGGGGTCTCTCTCTGTCTCTCCAAGACTCCGGCTTGGCCAAAGTTGTTCCCTGGAGACCTCATTCTGGTAGGTAAAGTGTCTCAGGCCGTGCAATTAGAGCAACCCTGGAATGCTGTGAGCTGTCGTGTAACATGTGATGGAAGAAAAGGGTTGCTTCCCAAGGCTCTTTCACACCAGGCCAAAATAGAGCCAGTGGATTGGTGAGCGGCTTTCATTCAGATGGAGTGTGGGTGTGTGGGTCTGTGTGTGTAAGTGTGAGTGTGTGAGAGTGTGTGTGTGAGTAGGCTCAGGTTCTCAGTAGCTGCGACCTCCCTTGCTTTCCCTTCCTTCCCATCATACGGCTGAGCTGGGACCGCTTGCACCCTCCAGGGGGACCATGCTGGTTTGTTCAACGGCATCCATCTAGTGAACGCTGACAGGGTGCCAGGCGTGGTTTCTGAACGTGCGCCATCAGGCTTGGGATTTTCAGGGGTTCGGGAGGGGTTCAGATCTCAACCCCACCATCTCCCTGCCTCCCCCCTACCCCCCGCACCCTCTCCGTCTCCTGAGACCCTGCCTCTGTGCTTATTGCTGTCATTGTCAAGTTTGTGGTTGTCACTAAAGGTGCCCTTTCTGCAGCTCATCTCTGTTCCATGTGCAAGGGCTCATCCCTGAAACCCTGGCTCAGACCCTGCCTGGCACAAGTAGGGCTTCACAGATGTCTGCCTGTGAGTGGATGGAAAGCGGACAGTTGATTAAGTCATTGTGTGATTAAATTGGAAACCCGCCCCCTACCATCTTTGTATCTTTTGGTTCTTTGTCCACATCGTTGGTCTCCAGGAGAGGGCGCGCTTCTCCAGCAACCAAAAGAGCCCTGGGAGGGGGTTGGAAACCCCGGTCCTAGCCCAGGCTCTGCTAGTAACTTCCGGCACAACCTTGGGCAAATCACTTTGACCTGCCTGGGCCTCTGCTTTTCCATCTGTCACCCGGGGTCACTACTACTGCCCCACCTGCCTTGAGGGGTGGCGGTGAGCACCTGCCTGGGTACCGGTGAGGTGGGAGTGGGGTGTACAGTTGCCGGGACACCAGGCTGACTCCCTTGGTTATGTGTAGGGACAGTGGGCTCCTGAGGCCAGGACCGTGTCTGGTCAGCACTGAATCCCAGAGCCTGGTCTAAGGGTGAACGGTGTTTGTTGAATGAACAACAGAGAAGCACATGGCGCCAGGTTTAGCCCCTTCATGCTTTGAAAGTGCTGATCAAAATATGACATCTTTGGAAAATCAGTTACCCGCCTCTGGGGTGAGGGCCCCTTTCTCCCAAATGGGGACTAGGCGTGGAAAGCATCCTTGGGCTTGAGGCCCCTCAAGCCCACGCAGGCCTGAAGATGGGGTCTGCAGGGACTCATGCAGAGCCCCCAAGGAGAAGGGTGGGGTCTGAGCTCTGGGACCCTGCCCCTTAGAAACTGACCATCTTTGAGGGCTGTCGGCCACCCGCCCAGTCTGGACCCCACCTCAACTGGAGGGCAGTGGTCGCCAGGCCATGCTTGTTCCTGGGGAGCGGGTGGGGAGAGGGCAGCAGGGAGGCTCCAGTAATGACCGCAGGTTCTCACAGGGTCACTCTGGTGCCGCGCTGAGACTGGACAGTAGGGGCGGGGTTGAGGGCGGTGGCAGGGAGGCCAGTCAGGCGCAGTCACCGAGATGAGGTGGCTTGACTGGGGCGTGAGAGGGGGCAGCTTCTGGGAGTGTGTTGACATAGAGTTGACAGGATTCCCTGATTGGCTGGACGTGGGGCTGAGAAAGGGAGAAGTCGAGGAGGGCTGTCGGTTTGGGCCTGAGCAGCAGGGCTTGCCTGTGAGATGGCAAGCGTGTGGGCAGGGCAGATTTGGGGAGCAGTCCCGAGGTCCGTTTGGAGTGCGTTGTGGAATTTGAGGAGCCCGAACCTTATCCATGCGGAGCTCTTGAGCAGCGGTTGCACGTCTGAGTCCGGAGCCCCCGGTGCAGGTACACACGTGGGGGTCCCCAGGGAATCTGGAATGTCGGTCCTAGGTGACACTGAGAGTATGACACTGAAAGGGCGACATGACCCAGGCAGTGAGTGCCCGTTGACCAGCTGAGCACCCTCTGCACGCTGGGTCCTAGTAGACGCTCAGGGCGGCGGGAAGGAGGTGGAGATGGAAACCTGGTTGTAACCTGGGGCCTGCTGCCCCGGCGTATCGCTGTCTTGAGGAGACCAGTCATGCCTTGGAGAAGCAATTAGAAGCCCTCACGATGGAATGTCATGCAGTAGTTAGGGAACTGGTGCAGAGCGGAGGAGGCTGAGGAGCAGCCGGTGGGGCTGGATGGTTCAGAGCCTCGGGAGAGCAGTGGCTTGTCCAGGGCCTGGAGGGAAAGCTGAACGCGGCCAGCCCAGGTGGAGGGGAGGGCATTCCAGGCAGGAGGAAGAGAGAGGGTAAAGGTACAGAAGCAAGAGTGAGGCGAGGAGCACTTGAACTTGACTGTGGTGGGAAGGCCTAGGGTGTTAGGAGAGCTGGGGTTTTGGAGTTGATGTCCCAGCTTGGAACTCTGTGACCTTGCTGAGCCCCATCTGCACCATGAGATGTCCCTCTTGCTTCATGGGTTTGCTGGAGGGCATATTAGAATCTCCTCATCAGATCTACGTGCGTTGTGCTCAGCCTGGCACCTGCATGCAGGGGGCCTGGGCACACCCGGGGAGGCTTCCCAGCCCTGCCTCCGTGGGCCTCTCCCAAGTGGCCCAGCAAGGAGCAGCGCACCTCGGGGCCTGCGTTGATGCTGGGCAGCCTGGAGGCTTGAGAGGCCTGACGAACCCAGTGCCCTGGCCACCTTCCCGGGGCCCCGTCTGTTTTAGTGCTTAGTCCCCAATGGACGAGGAAGCCTTGTCTGCTCCACCACAGCTAATGACAGCCTGGCCCTGCCAGGCCCTCTAAAAACAGCTCCACTATTTTTATCTACTGGAGGTGGCTGGCCTGTCCTCCTCCCCAGACAGTGCCAATATGGGGTGATTTTAAGGAAACCAGGGCTTTGCTAGGAAGATGGGGCATTGTCTCAAATCACAGACTGCGGTCAGGCAGGAAGCGCCCATGGAACCTTCTGGTGGGTGTCAGGCGTCACCTTGACCCAGGGGTCTGAATTTAGAGATAATTCCACCCTACCTTGCCAGTAGGGGCTCGGAAGGAATCACTTGGCCTCTCCACCCAAGATGTTCCTCAGAATCCTTGCTGGAGTCTCTGGGGGCAGCAGGCTTCTGTCCCCTCTGGAGCAGGGGCACCAAGAGGATAGAGCTGCTGCGGCTCTGCCCCCAGGGCCAAGTCCCAAGCCGAGGCCTCTTCACACCCACAGGAACTTACTTCTGAGCTCTTGAAAGTAGTTTAAAGTGACTCTGCCTGCTGGCACTGTGGGTGAATTCCTTTCCTTCTTTCTAAGAAAATGTGTTTAACTAGGCTCCCAGCCTTTGGATGGAGATTGGGGAGCAGCGTAAGGGATCGGGTGGTGAATGCCCAGCGCCGCGCGGCTTGAAATAGTCACCCTTAGAGACAGGCAGAGTCGTGCTGTATTGGCCGCAGTTTGTATTTAGGTAAAATCTTTTTTTTTTTTTTTTTTTTTTGGTCCACTGGCTAATTTCTAAACAAAACTGCTTTTTTTTGGGCACTTGGTTGGTTGATCCATCCTTAAAACAGTAGGCGTCCTGCCCCTACCGGCCCCAGTCAGCTTCCCGCACCAGTGGCCCTGGGGCCATTCCTACCCTCACATCCGCCAGAAGCCCTCACTGGCCCCTTTGTCTGTAGGGTCAGGGCTTGCCTGGCTCTGGGCCCCCTGCTGCTACAAGCCCCTCCCCCTCTGCCTCCCTTGAACCCACCTCACTCTTTGACCCTTTCCTCCCCCTCTCAGGGCACCTCTCTGTCCCCTTCTTCCTAATGCACCTCAAATCCTCCTCCTCTTGGAGGCCCTCCCTCGTCCGCTACCTGCCTTGCCTCGATCCCGTGATCCGGCTGCTCTGGGTGTTTGGCAGTTGTCCCCTGTCTCCCCCAGACCACGAGTGTCTCTGCAGGCAGGGCCTGTGTGTGCCCCACCTTTGTGCCGTGGCTCTGGCCCCCGTTCCGTGAATGGCTGGACCCATGTGGCCCCCCAGGGTTTATAGGTGCTTCCTCATGCCATACTTTACTGAGCAATGTGACCTCCAGCAATGTGGGGCTGAGAGTTTAAATGGCAGAACTGGGACCAGAACCCAGTCGTGTCTCCCAGGGAGTCAGGGCACTGGCTGTGGTCCCCTTGCCCCAGCTGGGCCCTGTTTGCTGTCCGCCTTCCACCCCTGCTCCGTCCCCAAGGTTCCAGAGCTCCTTTTGGATGGTGTGGTGGGCCAACCGTCCACTCCCATGACCCTGGGGGCAAAGACGGCAGAGGCACCAGAGGCTGAGTCACCCGAGGCAGAAGTGGGAGGTGGGGGACTAAGGTCCCACAAGCAAGCCCACTCCAGCTCGCGGTTCTTAGGGCTGCGGGTCGTGTCATGTCTGGGGCGGGGGCCCACCCAGGAGCCTTCCTGAAGCGGCCTGGAGGAGATTCGTGTAGGCTGACGTGTGCCTGCGTGGGGGGGCTTCCAGCTGTGGCCCAGTTGTTGGGAGACTGCCCTTCCTGGTTCCTGGAGGCCCGGGGGCTGGCTGTGCCCTCCCCTGGGTGTTCCCGGGGCCTGAAGGTACGGCCGCTATGCCACATCCTCTTCTTGGAGCAGAGAGAGCTGCCGTGGGCCCTGGATGGAGGCCAGGGCGGGGCGGGTGTGGGCGAGAAGGGGGAGGGTGCAAGTGCAAGGTGAGGTGTGGTGTTCAGTCCCCTGGGCTCCCCCCTAGGGCGACGGTCCATCTGCGGTGGGTTGGAGGAGCACGCCCAGATATGGTGGCAGACACCCGGCAGGGGGAGAGCTGGCTCTGTGTGTCCTGGGCCTTGTCCCCCCACCTACCCACTGACCCCGACACTGAGGAGAACCTGGAGAGGACCCCGTATAAGTCCTCTTCCTTCTGAGCATTAGTCTCCCGCGAGCCTTCCGTTAACAGGTCACTCCTATTCTCAAAGCTTCAGTGGCTCTCCAGTGCTAAAGCCATGGAGCTCAACCCTGGCTCCCTAGAATGGCCCTGGGGACTTTTCACAGCCCCCGTGCCCAGGCCCACCCCGCGGAGGTTCTCGTCTGATTGGTCCGGGGTGGGGCCCAGGCATCTGCACACCAGGGTTGGGAAGCTGGCTTTAGAGGGTAGACTTCTCGGCGCCAGGGTGGCTTCCACAGTTGGGGGCCAGCCCAGTTGCCCTCTTGTCCCTTCGCGCCCTTGTTCCAGCCAAGCCAGCCCCTTCCCAGTCCCCCTACCTGCTGGGCACCATCCTCGCCTCTGGGCCGCCCCGTCTGGTGCCCACTGTCTTCATCCGAGTCCACCCAGGCCCTCAAGGCCCAGCTGCATCCTGTGCTCTCTGGGAAGCTACCTTTAGTCACTTGGCTGTCCCTTCCCTCCCTAGCGTGGCCTGTTCTCCTAGAAGGTGCTCAGGATTGCCGTTCAAAAGACCGATGCCCTACCCCCCATCCCAGCCTGTCCCTCCCTGAGCTCCTGCACCTCTTGCTGATCCTGCTTCTGTGGTCTTTCTCTGCTCTGTCCCCAGCCTTGGAGAGTGTGTGTTGTGTGAGAGTGTGTCTGTATGTGTGTGAGTATGTGGGGGTGTGTGTTGTGTGTATGGTTTGTGTGTGAGTGTGGAGTGTGTATGCGGTGCGTGTGTGTGTACGTGACTGTGTTGTGTGATTGTGTGTGGGGTGTGTGTGACCGAGGGCATGTGGTGTGTGAGGTGTGTGTGGGTGTGTGTGTATGTGTATGAGTGTGTGTGTGGTGTGTACGATTGTGAGAGTCTGTGAGTGTGTGAGTCAGGTGTGTGTATGTGTGTAGAGCGTGTGTGGAGTGTCCCTGGCTGGGGATGAGCACCCACTCTGACTCCTGCCCCGTGCCATCCGACCTCTAGGCGAAAGCGGCCAAGTCAGAGCGGGAGGCCCGGAGGCTGCAGCTGCGGAGCCTGCAGTACCTGGAACGCTACATCTGCCTGGTGCTCTTCAACGCGTACCTCCACCTGGAGAAGGCCGGCTCCTGGCAGAGGCCCTTCAGCGCCTGGATGTGGGAGGTGAGGGCGGCGGGGGGGGTGGGCCGGGACCGCCCTGTGCGTCTTCCCCGGGCCCAGGGACAGGCTTCCTGTTGAGCGGGCAGAGTTCTCATCTCACTGTACAGGACGCTCCCCTGTGGCTGAGATTGTGTCTCGTTCAGCTCTGGGTCCCCAGCACGGCCTCTGTGCTCAGCAGGCAGTGAGTGGATGGATGAGGAGGAGGAGGCAGGGGACGAGGCGCCTGGGGACAGAGCAGGGCGGGTGCTGGGCTGGGCCCCTCCTCCTTGCCTGCGTCCCCAAGGCCAGCGTCACCTGGGTGCTTCACGCCCACTGTTGTGTTCATCCCTCCCCTGTGCCCTTCTGGCTCCCCGCTGTGGCTCGGCCCCTGCTGCCTTGCAGCCGTGACCTCGGACAAGTTAGTTAACCCCTCTGAGCTGCTGTCCTCGGCGTTACCGCATCAGCACCACCTCAGGAGGCTGTGGTGGGGATTCCATGAGATGCATACAGTGCTGTCTGCCAGAGCTTGTGTGAGCGGGTCTGCCTTACGTGGCGACTGTGACTGTATGCTCCCATTCTACAGAGGAGGAGACTGAGTGCAGAGAGGTTAAGTGCCGTGTTCACGGTCAGCGTTAGAGCAGGTTGTTTGGCTCCAAAGCCCACCATGTCTGGCCTAAGACGCTGCCCTCTCATGCCGCCTCCACCCTCCCTCTCTGCTTGGCTCTTCCTGGTTCTTCCCCCGGCTCGCCTGCTTTTAGAGGAGGAGCCGCTGCCTCGGCACCTCTAGGGCAGGAGAAAGGCCTCCTTCCCTCCTTGGCAGAGGAGCCTGTAATTACCCCTCCGCTGGGACACTGGCCCCTACTGACCTCACCAGACTGTCCTGGCAGTTCTAATCTGGACTCAGGGCTGGAATTAGCTCCCGTGGGGCAGGTGGGCAGGAGGATGGGAGGCTGTGATGGGTATAGGAAGGGTACGGGGGCTTAGGTAGGTGTGCACGTGGGGTCAGAGCTGTGAGGGAACAGAGGCAGGGAGGCCACCACAGGGCCTGGTGGCAGGAGTGGTGGCTGCTGGGCGTTTCTGCTGAAGATGGGCCTTCAGGGTGTTCCTGATAGGGTGTGGGTCACACCAAGGCCACATTGGGGCCACCCTCTTGAGCAGGCCTTGGGCTCAGCTTCCTCTTGGAGGTGGAGGTGGTGGGGGACCTAGGACACTTCTGCTTGGGTTCTGCTCGGAGAGCTGAAATCAGGGAGACCAGGGGCTGGGGAGGAGCTTGATCCCCTCGCCAGCTGAACCCTGGTGGTGGGTGTTTGGGGACGTCAAGGAGGGCGAGAACTGCTGGTCCAGCCCCGAGCGTGGGTTCCAGCCTCAGGGGATGAACAGAGGGCAGGGGTGCAGGTTGCCCGGAGACCTCTGTTTGGAGTGGAGCCTGCATCCTCCCCATCCCCCAGGACGGTGGGGAGAGAAGGAGGCTGGTCGTTGAGTAGTTTGAGTCTAGTGCCAGGGTCTGGGCCATAGGGCTGTGTGGAGACTGTCCAGGGAGGCCCCAGTTAACCCGCCTGAGCTGAGGCCCTTGGTGGGCCTGCCTGCTCCACAGCCGGAACTCACAGCCGAAGGGCTCCTGCTGGCTGCTGCATCCACACTGCCTTCCCAGCACTCCCTGAGGGCCCAGCTGTAATACTGGGAGCAGCTGGGCCTCTGCTCCTGAGGTCCCCATGGGAGCGTCCCCATGGGGCTACACAGGCATGGGGCGTGCTTGGCCTCCCGCGCTGCTCTCCGCTTGCTCACTACCTGCCGGGCGCTTTCTGTGAAGTGTCGCCCTCCACACTGTGCAGTCCTGTTATAAGGAAACGGAAGCACAGAACAGTTAATAGTAATCAAGATGCAAACTTGTGCAGGTCACTGAGCTGGGGGGAGGCAGCGCTGGGCCCCAGACTCGCCTGCATCTGTGGAGCCCAGTGAGGGGAGGACGGTGTGACAGAGGGGGACGGGGGACCTGAATGATTACCCCCTTTCCCTGGAGCTCTGCCCCCATCTCTGCTGTCCTCCCCAGGTGGCAGCAAAGGCCGGCATCTACGAGATCCTCAACCAGCTGGGCTTCCCCGAGCTTGAGAGCGTGGAGGACCAGCCCTTCTCGAGGCTGCGCTGCCGGTGGCAGGAGCAGAGCCACAGCCCCGAGCCCTCCGCTGCGGGGGACTTCCTGTAGGAATGGGACTTCCTGTAGGACGCGCTCCCCCTGCCCCTGCTACCGTCGCCTCCTGCGGGGCCACCTCCTACCCTCTCAGGCTGGGGGTGCCGGTGCTCTTCACTGACAGTGGCCCTGAGAAATGATTCCTCAGCTTAGCAGAGAGACTGGCATGGGTGGGGACCCCTTTTCTGAAAGAGTTTTTATAGGACAATTGGCGCACAGTGATACCTTGTGAATGGCAGGCGCGGGGAGGGCCTGCAGGAAGGCCGGTGTGGCATCACGTCTCCAAGGAGCTCACTCCCCAAGTTGCCAAGCGAAACCCCTCGCCGCTTCGCCCTCCCCTCTCCCCCGAGCGGCTCTGATGGCCCCTGGCGCGGAGCAGCCCTGGCCAGTGTTGGTTTCCCTCTTTCCCTCTCTCGTGGCTCTCCCATGCGGCTTCTCCCGTTTTGCTGCTTGAGCACTGCCCTGGGGGCCCCGGGATCCCTAGGGAGTAGACTGTGTGCTGGCTGATTTGTTACCTTAAAGGCAGCTTTACCCAGTTTTCTTGCCTCTCATGCCTCGTCTCAACCTGGAGACTTGAAGAAGGACAACCACACGCCTGGTGGGTCCCGCAGGGGCCTCTGCCTCTCCTTCCTTTGCCCTCTCCCCTCCCCTGGGCTGGCAGGACTGTGGAGGTTTCCAGGGAGCTGAAAACGAAATGGAGTCCCTCTCGGGGGAAGAAAGAGCTTTCAGAAGGTGCATGCAGCCCTGTGGAAGAGGCCAGCTCCATTTCTCTGGAACCATGGGTGGGAGGTCTAGGGAAGCACTGCCTCCCTGCCCCGCCATCCAGAGTGGCCTGTGCCCCGACCTGCTGTGGCAGGAGCCCCGGAGACTGCCGGGTGACCCTGAGCGAGCAGTGGGGCGTGTGAGAGTGGACCAAGGATGGCGTGAGGGGGCACTTGGATTCCAGGCCATCCTTGCTGAGCATCCTTGAGCTGCCTTCCAGTGGGGGCAGAAGGGGCCAAGTGCTGCTGAGTTAGCAGCTGCCGGGACCAGCTCTGGGCAGACAGTGGGAGGGTTGCTCGGAGAGGCAGGCGGTGTTGAGCTGAGTCTGCGGCTCTCCCTCTGGGGGCTGGTGTCCCCTGAAGCACAGGGGCTGAATGGTGTGGACGCTGTCCTCCTGGCCTGGCTCGTTGGGGCCAGGGAGGTCTCTCTTGGTTGGACACCGGCACTTGTGCAGAGAAACAGGTGATGTGTCACTGGTCATGGTATTTTGAAAAGGGGGAAGAGGCCAAAGTTGTTCACGTCTACGTAGTGTTGGAAAATTTATGACCGTTTTAGCTGAATTCTTTTGCAAATCTACTGTATGTCTGTTCACTACCTTTTCAGATTTGTTGTTGTTTTCGGTTTTATTTTTGCATGTAGTAAAAAGTGTTAATTTTGTTGCAGACAAGGTCTAGAGGAGGGGTCAGAGATCAGGGCTGAACTGGGAGGGATCCTTTGCATTCTCACGGTTGGCCCTGACTTTCAGCTGTGCTGGGACTACTGGCTGGTCACATCACCTCTCTGCCTCAGTTTCCCCATCTGTAAAATGGGAGAATAATACTTGCCTACCTACCTCACAGGGGTGTTGTGAGGATTCATTCGTGATTTTTTTTTTTTTTTTTGTACAGAGCTTTTGAGCATTAAAAGTGGCTAAATGTGAAGTGCGCTTGGCTGCCTGTCTTTAGTGTGGGTCAGGTGTTACAGAACTGATGCAAGCTGGGGTCCCTGCTCCTTCAGAGTAAGGATGGGAGGGCAGGGAGAGCCAAGAGCACCTGCCTGTAGTGCACCTGATTCTCAGAGAAGGTGGATTTTCCTGGACGCCTCTCTCCTTCCTTCACATCCCCAATCATGTTTGACCATCTCATCCTGGATGCCCACAGCTGACGTGCTGAGCCCCTTCTTGAAGAAAGCAACATAACAGGCTAATTCATGCTAAAGTGTGAAGGACTGTTATATCCAGGGAAACGGAACAAAATAGAGTTTCAAGGGCTATGAAGGAGGGTGGTCCTCAACCTCTATTTCCTTTTCTTATCCCTACAGTCTCCCCTTGGTCCCTTTAGGCCCCTGAATGCTTGAGCACACTTGTGTTGAGAAATTGGTGTGTAAAGAGGCAGTAAGGAGAGTGAGGTAGAGAGAGTGCTGACCTGAGGCTTCTCTCTAAGCTCTTCCAGGATTAGGGGAATCAGACCCTCTAGGTTGTAGTTCCAAGGTCAGCTGGGGGTGGTGAGAATGGAATCCAGAGCCCCGACCGCATAGGGTTGGTGATCTCCCCAGCCTTGGAGGGGAGGCCTCCTGGGGTTACTTCCCAGCACAGCAGAGTCCAGGCATGCTCTGTGTGGCTTCTGAATGTGAGTGCAGTGGTGTATACACCAGTGTGCATGTGTGTCCGTGTGTGGGGTGGTTCAGCACTTCTCTGCCAGGGATGAGGGGATTGTAAAAATATGATCAGTGGAAGGATCTCCTGGGACCCTGATGGAGGTGCGGCACGGTCTTGGGATGACCAGGACTGGGAACTGGAATACTGTCCAGGGAGCCCTAGAAGTCCTCTGCAGCATCAACGGGGGTGCGCCGCTCCAATCCCCCCTCAGGAGAACCCGCTGCAAGAGCAGACGGCACAACTCCAGCCGCTGCAGCTTCGATCCAACACGCACCAAGGCCGCACTCCGTCTCCAGCCCTCTCCCCGCTCGGGCTCTCCCAGACCATGACTGAGGCCGGCAGGGCTCTCGAGCCACTAGCCACGCTGTTTCTGCCCGTGGCAGCCTTGCCTGGGGCCTCCCCGTTGGTCAGGCTGGGGGTTCCTCAGACCCACCCTGCAGCGTGGGGCTCTCGCTTCCTCTCTCCTTTCACGGGCGTCAGACCCGCATCGTGGTCTGCAGGCTCTTCCTGCCTTCTGCCTCCTCCTCCTTTATCCTTCACAGGGGTTTCCACAAATAAATCTCTTGCACATCTGATCCCATCGTGGTGTCTGCCCCTCTGAGGACCTGAATGACACACCCTCACCCTCTTCTTGGCCTCCCTGGGCAGCTTCTTTGTCCCTCTTGCTGGTTAAGGCAGCCTTCTCTGGCACTGCGTAGGGACACCACCAGCCCGGTTTCCAGCTTCATATGTTACAGTTCCAGCCAGACTCAGTTGTCTTTCTCTCTCTCGCACCGCCCTGCCCTTCCATCTCGAGTGTGCGGCTGCGGGGCCTGTGGACTGGGGCCTGTGTGGAAGGAAATTGTTGCTCCCCTTCTCTGTGGATGGGGTGGGGTGGGGAAGGCGGGACTGAGGCGCTTGGAGTTATCTGGGTGGATACCCCTAAATCTGCGAATGGCAGTGCCAACCTCTGATTATTTCCTAAATAGAGGGAATATTTCCTAAGTAAACCATTATAAAGGTTTTCAATTTGTCCTCCAGAAATGTCCTATTGGATAGTCTCAAATAGCAGTTAATGAGCTCGCTGTTTCTCATGCCTGGCCAGCACCGCCTATTCCACTTTTTTAAAAACTTCTCGCTAGTTTTGTGGCTCACAATAGAATCTCATATGTGTTTAATTTTATATTTTATTTATTTACTTTTTTTTAATTGAAGTATAGTTGCTGTACAATATTATGTTACAGGTATGTAATATAGTGATTCACAATTTTTAAAGGTAATACTCCATTTATAGTTCTTATAAAATATTGGCTGTATTCTCCATGTTGTACAATATATCCTTGTAGCTTATTTTATACCTAATAGTTTGTACCTTTTACTTCCCTACCCCTGTATTACCCATCCGTCCTTCCCTCTCCCCACTGGTAACCAATAATTTGTTCTCTATATCTGCGAGTCAGCTTCTTTTTGGTTGTATTCACTGGTTTGTTGTATTTTTTTAGAGTCCACATATAAGTGATATCATATAGTATTTGTCTTTCTCTGACTTATTTCACAAAGCATGATATTCTCTAGGTCCATTCTTGTTTCTGCAAATGGCAGAATTTCATTCTTTTTTTATAGCTAAGTAGTGTTTGTGTGTGTGTGTGTGTGTGTGTATGTGTGTATACATATATATACACACACACGTATATAATACCACATCTTCTTTATCTGTGTGTCTGCTGATGGACACTTGGGTTGCTTCCATGTCTTGGCTATTGTAAATAGTGCTGCTGTGAACATTGGGGTGCATTTTTTGAATTAGTGTTTTTGTTTTTTCTGGATATACCCGAGTGGAATTGCTGGATCATATGATAGTTCTCTTTCTAGTTTTTTGAGGACCCTCCATACTGTTATTGAAGAGACTGTCTTTTCTCCGTTGTGTATTCTTGCCTCCGTTGTCAAAGATTAATTGACCATAAGTGCATGGGTTTATTTCTGGGCTCTCTATTCTGTTCCATTGATCTATGTGCCAAGAGAGTGTCTGACTCCAAGCCCGTGCTCATTTCAAAGGTGGATGTCGGTGCCAGCTCTGGGTACTGGAATCCTCTCTGACATTTTCAGTGATGGGGAGAGAGATGTCAGTCCTTCTGGAAGTGTGCCCTCGCTGGGGCGGGTTGGGAGGGGGGTGAGGGGAAAGCATGATTACTTTGAAAACCTTCCTACAAGGTCTTGTGGTTCTCACGCTCAACGCTTTTCAAACCCCTTTGTTCTTTCAAGAGGTTCCCCTCAACACCACAAGAAGTACTTGTTTCCTATGAGTCACTCTGATAGATTATCTATGATGGGGGCTTTTGAGTTTCATTTTGCGCCTCCCCTTAGTATATTCTTTCTTTTCCTACCATCTGCCCACCTCACCCTGAATTAAACATCAATAGTTTATGAAAACACACATTTCCCCATTCCCACCCCAACATTTGAAGTCACCAGTCTTTTAATTTTTGCCCATCTGATAAGGAATTGCCCATCTGATAAGGAAACAGTCTTTTGTTTTTATTTTAATATGATTTTCCCAATTACTAATGAGATGAAACATCTTTTTATAGGTTTATTGGCCATTTGGATTTGCTCTCTTATGTGTTTGCTTATTTTTCTACTGGGTTGTCTCTTTTAAACTAATAGGCGTAAAAATTTTAATACAGTCTGTTTCATTCGTAGGTAGATAGATAGATATACAGCCAGTTCTTTCTTCCAGTTTATCCGTAATTGTTTTGGAGTTTATTTTGTTAAATTTTTGCCTTTTATATTTTGTGTCTTGTGTCAGCAGACCTTCTCTACCCAAGGTTACTTATCTATTTTCTGGTTTTCTTTGATTGCTTGTACAGTATTGTCCTTTATGTTTCTTTAATTCACCTGGAGTAAATGTTTGTGAATGACATATGGTAGAGAATATAATTTATTTTTTTTCCAAATGCGTATCCAGTTGGCCTATGTTATTTATCGAGTAGCCAAGTTTCTCTACTCCTTGAACTGCAACCCTTGTCATATGTTAGGTCCCTGTGTATACATGGATCCGTACAGTAGACATGTGATTGCCATTGCCTCTAGCATCCATTCATCTTCCAACAACCA
This sequence comes from Eschrichtius robustus, assembly GCF_028021215.1. NCBI lineage: Eukaryota > Metazoa > Chordata > Mammalia > Artiodactyla > Eschrichtiidae > Eschrichtius > Eschrichtius robustus. Next base: position 75,704,780 of record NC_090830.1, read on the forward strand.
TCTCTGACTTTCCATCCTAAGTTTAAAAAATCTCGAGTGGATTTTTAATTTTTAAAATCTTTATTACTCTTCTCTGGACTTGTAGTTTTCCTTGGGTCAACTTTGGTAAAATACCAACATTTTCCCAGAATAACACATGGACATCTGTCAAGATTTTCAAGTTTATTAATGTAAAATCATATGTAATATTCTCTCTTTTCTTTTGGCTGCACCCAGCGGCATGCAGGATCTTAGTTCCCCAACCAGGGATCAAACCCATACACCCTGTGCATTGGAAAGGCGGAGTCCTAACCACTGGAACGCCAGGGAAAACCTTGTAATATTCTCTTAAGTATTTAGAAAGCTCCTGTGCATCTGTGACTGTCTTCTTTCTCAATCTTAATGTTTATGAATATCTTACATATTTTCCATGGTCACATTTGCAAGTTTTTCTGTTTGTTATCTTCAGATAACCTATTTTTGTTCTTATAAATGTAAACATTGAGAATCTGTGATCACATAAACTAGTAGAGGTGACTGTTTGCTATAGTAATGCTACTTGATTCTATGAACCTCTTCTGAGTAATATGCCAAAAATCACATCATGATCTCTCATCAAAGCATTAAAATTTTTTTTTTCTATTAGCTGTCAGTCAGTTGGGTACTCGTGTAATTTTGTTAGAAGCATTGAGAATTGGAAAACACTGGAATTGCAAAAGGATGTATTACCTGGATATTGGAGTCATTAACTCTCTCACTTTCTGGAAAATATGCCCCCAAAAGTTTATTAAGATTTGTCAAGTGACTACTAATTATATCTCTTACTCTTTCACTCAGAGGTACCCTGTATAAACTAACATACACAAAAATAGATGAGGAAAATATTGTTCATTTTAACTCTCCTTTTCCAATACAAACTTTTCTTTTTTTTTTTAACAGTTCCAAAAAGTTTTTTAAAAACAACTTTATTGAGGTATAATTGACATACAATAAACTGTACGTATTTGAAGTGTATAATTTGTTAAGTTTTGACATAGGTATACACCTGTGAAATTATCATAATCAAGATAATGACCATATCCATCATCTCTGAAAGTTTGCTTATATATCCCTTTATAATTTCTACTTCCTGACCTTCCCTCCCCCATCCCTCTCCACAGGGACACTTTGATCTGCTTTTTGTCATCATAGATTCGTTTGCATTTTCTAGGGTTTTATATAAATGGAAGCATCAGTGTGTACTCTTTATTTTCTGGCTTCTTTCACTCAGCATATTTCAAGGTCATCCATGTTTAATGTACATCAATTGGTCATTCCTTTGTATTGCTGAGTGGTATTCCATTGTACGGCTATACGCTCAGTTGGTTAATCCAAATTGTTACTGGATATTTGGGTTGTTTCCAAGTTTTGGCTATTACAAATAAAACTATTATGAACATGTACAAGTCTTCGTATGGACATATGTTTTCATTTCTTTTGGATAAATACCTGGGAGGAGAATGGCTGAATGGTATGGTACGTGTATGTTTAAATTTTTAAGAAACTGCCAAACTATTTTCCAGATGGTTTCATCCCCACCAGCAGCATATGGGAGTTCCATTCCCTCCACATTCTTACCAACCTTGGAATTGTCAATCTTTTTTGACTTTAGCCATTCTAATTGGTGTGTAGTGGATGTATTTCCTACCACCACCCTCCCAGGTCACATTTTTAATTGATAAGATTTCCAATTCAATCTTCTTTAGGGTAAGCCTAAAAGCGTTAGAAGGCTCATCTCTTTGAAGATATTAATTATTCTTATTTGAGGGCTTATTCAGTTAGTTCTATTTCCGTGGATGTTAGTTCTTTTTATTGAATTTGGTGTTTGTTTTTCATGGTGTTGGTTTTCCTCAGTGGCTGGTGAATTTGGTTGTGCACTCAACTTGAGTCTTGAGATTTCAAGTTATCCTGTTGATAAGGCTTGTGACTATTTCACATAGCCTGGACTGGTGACTACTGGGCAGGGATGAGACTTGCTGGTGACAGCGTGTGCCGGTGGCTGCCCTTCTGGATGAGGGTGCCCCCTCGCCGCTAGGTGGATATCAGCCCTAGGATGCCGCCCCAAGTGCCCCACTCGCTGCTACCACCTGGCAGACTCCACTGCTACCCAGACTTGACCTGTGCTGCCGAGGGGGGCGCGGGGAGAGCCAAATTCTCCAGCTGCTTCTGCTGGAATTCTCCAACCTTGTCCTGATGGGGGTCCAGGCTTCCTCCTGCCTCCTGGCTTGGCACCTGTGAGCTGAAAGCTTCCTTAAAGCTGGTCCCTCCTCTCTCAGAGGCTTTCAGCTGCGTGGCTTGTGGGCTGTCATTTCCCCTGTCCATCCAGTTCCATCAATCTCTGTCTTTCAGGGATTCCTCACAATTTCTGACCTCTTGTTATTCTAGCACTGGCATAGAATTTAAAAATTAATACTTTTAATGACATTTGGAGGGCTGTGGGTTGGGAAGGGGAAACTAGAGCATATGCTTAATCATAATTTGTATATGAAAACAGCTCATACTATGCACTAGGCCCTGTAGCAGTTAGGATCCTGGCAAAGAATGGATGGCAACCTTAGCTCCAAGTTCAAAGACAATTTAATGAAAGGACCATTTGCATAGGTGTGGGCAGGGTTAAGGGAATCAGCTTGGAATGGTGAGAGGCATTCAGGAACTAGTTACAGGGGGAAGCAGTAACCTCCCCTAGACTCGAAGGGGCAAGGGGACAGCACAGTGTGACCTGAGCCTGCCACAGGTATCTTCAGGGGACTCTGGGGACCATTCAACAGAAACTGAGTTGAGAAGCGGGTAACCATGGCCAGAGCAGCATCCCTGAGCATGGGGCTGAGGGAGGAGGAGCAAATGCCTTGACTTCTCCCTTGTCTTGTCCTCTGATCTCCCGTCAGCGCCTTCCTTTGATTGCAGGAGGTGCCAGTAACATGGTCCACGGGGTGGGTCAGCCTCCGGAGATGGGGAACAGAGAGAGAGACAAACAGAGGATAACCCGCACAGCCTTCTCCCAGGCGCTTCATGTATGTCGTCACCTCCAGTAGTTCCACGACAGCCCGAGGAGGTAGGCCTGTTATCCTTATTTTACAAAGGAGGAAACCCAGGCACCTTGATCCAGTGACACCTCCAGAATTTCCCTCTGCTCCTCCCTCTGCCTGGTGTGCCTTCCCTCCCTTCCTAGCCCACTGCTCCTATGCTTCAAGTTCAGCTTGATTCAGGTCTCCTCACCACTGCGATCTAAGTGTCCTCAAGATACTTAGAGAAAGGGTTCTGACTTCTCAAGATGCTGTGCCCACGTTTCCTCCAGCATTTCATTACGAAAATTTCAAAACTACAGGAAGGTTGGAAGTATTGTATGAAGAACAGCCCCGTACTCCGGGGCCCACTTCTCAAAAACACTTTCACACTATTGTCCGTTGACTTGTCTAAACCTCCACTAACTTGTGAATTCCTTAAAGGAAGGGCTACCAGTGATCAATCTTTGCATCTCAGAGTCTATGATGGCCTGGCACACAGAATGCAGTCAGTAAATGTTTGATGAATCGATAATTCACAAGGCATTTGGTGTTTCCCAGGAAAGGGGGAGGAGAGTTTTATTTATTGAGTGCCTACGGGTGGTTTTCATACATTGTGTGGGGCATTGCGTTCATTATTTCACCAAAGCCTTGCAAGTCAGACGAGGCTGGGATTATGATCTCTCTTTTACAAGACCAAGAGAAGTTTCATAATTTACTCAAGGCTCACATTGTATCCCTAAGGGATCTGGGATTCAGATCGTCAAGCTGCCCTCAAACCCATGCTGGTGACCCAGTGCCTTCTCTGTAGACTGGAGGCTACTTGGTGCTGGGGACTGTGCTTTATGCATTTCTGAGTGTCCCAGGACCTCGCAACTAGCAGGTACAGTAAATGTTTTTGGCAAGGATGAATGAATGAACCTTTAGTGAGTATTTCCATACTACTGGAATATGGCATTCACTGCTGGAAATTCATTCACTGTGGGAATATGATACCTGAAGGGAGCTCGTACACCTCTTCACTAAGCAAAGGAGGGATCTGAGGCTGGAAGGGCAATGACATCCAAGGTCATGCAGGGAGCCAAGGGCAGACTCAGTGTGCTGACTTCCTGCCCAGTGCTCTTTCTTTTCCCTTCCTCTTCAGATCCACCCAAGCATCTGCATTGGCACCAGTCACTAACCCAGAGCCTGGAGACCCACAGAAACCGCATTTCCTAAGGCTGTGTGGGTGGGTGCCTGCCCAAGCACTAGCTCATGGTGCCCGTCTTCCTTCTTCTTCACTGAGGGTACCATGGGCTTCAGACACTTGAAGTTGTGTGTAAAATTGTGTTTATATACTCTGCTCAGGTGAGCATCCAGTGTTTGCATCAGGCTCGCAAAACAAATACAAAAACCGTGACCCCCCCCAAAGCGGGTGAGGCCTCCTTTACGTGTTCTCTCCAGTGGTTCCCCAAATTCTTGATTGTGCAGACAAACAGAATTTTTAAAAGAATATTAGGATGCAGATTTTTGCAAAGTTGGCCGATTAAAAAGAAATGAACCCCCCTTACAACTCTATCGTATCATAAAAGGATATTTTTAACCCCTCCAAACAAGAAGGACGAATTCTCTGGGGGATAAAAGGGACAGACCTTCCAATTAGGTGAAATAGCTTTAACATGCTACACGGTCCTTATTTTGCTCACTTTGCTCTCGACGGAAAATGTTAGCGTGGACCAGCCTTTGGGAGCCTTGCTCTCCGTGGAGAAGCTTCCGCTTAGAGCTGTGTCCTGGTGTGAGAACTCTCTGTGGAGAGTTCTCTTGAAAGGTGCCCCCTGGAGGTGGCTGTGCGTGGGTTCTGTTGGATCCCTGGGTGCCATTTCCACCAGGGTGGCTGCCGGTAACTGGCCATGAACTTTGGTCACCTGGGGAGGTTATGTCATTGTCCATTGGCTTAAGTTTCCTCACGAGGGTTTTGGGCGAGAATCTGAAGAATACAGGCTCTGAGTGGCCAAAGCAACCTGCTGTCCCCAGCTCCCTTGGAAAGGAAGCATTGCGTGGTGGGCGCCTGTGGGAGCCCTGGGGGTTCAGGGCTGTGGGGACCATGAAAGCACTGGGTGGAGGGGAGCTGTGGCCGTGTGAGATGACCCCACTCCCTTTGGGTTGCCCAGATCTCTGTGTCCTTCTCTTCTGCCAATGCAGGAGACAGGCCCTTGTCCTTCCTGCCTTGGATTCCCCCATCAGGGCACTGGCTGGACTTCTCTCTGGCTAGGCCCACCCTCTCCTTGGCTGAGGACAGGCAGGATCGCAGCTTTGTAAAGAGATTTGCCAGGGAAGGTTTGCTGAGGAGGGACGTTGGCCCCAGCAGGGAGTGGGTCTCTTGGCGGCGAGGTGAGAACAGCAGACCAGCGCAGCAGGCTGTGGCTGGCGTGTCTTTGTGGTTCTGCACACAGTAACATCTCCGTGAGTGTTTCTTGAGTGACAGGTACTTCTTAGCATCTAACATGTGTCTGACAAATTGCTGCAACTCTCCCAGCCCCAGTTTCTACATCTCTAAAAGGAGCTGACAATGCTCTCCTGCCCCAGACCCCATCCTGCAGCGCAGGCAGGATTCCCCAGCTGTCTACGGGATCTGGGGCAGGACAGGCATCAACCCATTAAGTGGGGCCCCTTCCCGATGTCGCTGCGCCTGACGTGTTTGTAGGTGCTTCCACATCCGACCCTTTACCACACAGGAGCCCACGTGTGATCTTAAACTCTGACCTAGGTGTTAGTGTGTCCAGGCGACGTGAGGAACAGCGGACTCGGAGGGGAACCCATTTGTTCTAGGTCACGTAACAAGTAAGGGCGTAGCCCACTGCACACATCTGGTCTGGGAGGGCTGTGGGAATGCTCTTCACTCCAGATGGTACCAATAAAGGCCCTTTTGCTCAGTTTGTTGATACAACAAAACAATAAACAAACAACTGCTTTTTGGAAACAGTTGGGGGACATAATTAGGGAAGAATTGACCAGAACGTCTAAATCACTGAACCTTTTCAAGGAAAGCCCTAGTATTATTTTCAGATACACTACAGATGAAAACCAAGAGTAAGGTACCTTCTGGACCCAGCGGAGGCCCCTGCAGCACCTGCTCAAATACCAGATAAGAATCATGAGGGATTACTCATGGTTTATAAGCTAATTTGCACAGTTTGCTTAATAAGCACATTTGCATGGTCTTAATGGTTTCCAAAGGACTTGAAAGCAGTTTGGGTTCTTCACAAAGTTATAGAATCCCCTGCCATGTCATTTGCCCTGTGAATTGGTTCAGCAAACCATACTTCTGTTTTGTGTTTGAAATCAGAAACAGATGTTTATGTTTAGGCTGCCGGCTCCAGCTTAAACACAGGCTTTCTGTCTCTCCTCTGCCCAGTTTGCTCTTTAAGGGGCAGGGAGGTGTTCTGGCCAAGCTGAAGTCCCGTCTCCGGGCCCCTCCCCTGAGCTGCCTCCAGCAACTGGTTGCTCCCTTAGCAGCCAGCCTCCTGAGAGAGGAGAGGGCCCTTGGGGACGGAAGGGAACGGCTGCTAAGGAGTGGGTCCTGCTGGGCCAGTCTGCATGGCCTTAGGCAAGTCCCCCTCCTGTCCTGCCTGTGGGGTCCTTGCCTGGCAGCTGAGGGGGTTAGAGTGACAGAGAAGCGTGCTGCCTGGCACCAGTAAATGTGTCAGGGATGCCCAGTAAATGTGTGCCCTCTACTTTCCCTTCAGGCTCCCTGGAATTCCCAGCCAGCCTTCCCCACCCTCTTCTGGTCCAGAGGGTGGGCATGGGAGCTGGGCTCAGTGAGTGTCCCAGGGAGGGGAACCGAGTGCACCCCTCGTTCTAGCCCCTGGAGAGCGATGTACAACCTGCAGGTGTCATTTCCCAGTGCTGAGGAGGACAGAGCGGGACAGCCAGGGTGGGCTAGGAGCCTCCAGTGCAAGGTGGGCCAGTGTGGAGGAGCAAGGAGCCAGAGGGGAGGGAGCCCTCGTGAGAGCCCTGTGCCCTGGCCAGGACAGGAAGAGTGACTGAGGCGCCTGGGCACCGCCCCAGGTCCGCAGTAGCTGAGGGGTGGATGCCCAGGGAAGACGGGTGGGGTGGGGTGTCGACTGGCAGCAGAGCCCCCGGTTCGCATCGTACCTTTCCCAGCACTAAGTAACTGGGAGACTTTGGACCAGTCATCAAACCTTCCTTAGCTTCAGTTTCCTCATTTAACAAAGTAGGGCTCTTAGGAAAAGTAAATGAAATCATGCATATTTACACAGGGCATGTCTCACAGTAGGCAATTAAGAAATGGTTGATAAAGGTAAAAACAAACTAGAAACCTTGAGATCTCATCCTCATCTTGGCATTTATCATGAGCTTGTGCACCTGTGCATGAGGGCAGGGGCACCTTGGTTGGCTCTGGTTGGAAGTCCCTTCCTCCCAAACAGTGGCTCCCCACACTGGGTCTCCAGTTGTTTCAAGGTAAGAGGGGGAAGAGTTGGCCTTTCTGGGTGGGGGCAGGGCCGTGGGGGGCAGTGGGGAGGGAGGAGCCGAGGCCTCCCCTCCAGCCTGGCCTCGGCTTTTCTTCCCAGGAGCAAGGCTCAGCGCTTGCTCTCCCACCCTCCCCAGTCCCCTTGTCTCCCCCTCACCCAACAAGCTCATTGTCCTGTGAGGCAGGGGGAAATACATGCCAACATTCATTCATTCAACAGTGTTTTTGGAGCACCTGCTACGTGCCAGGTCTTGCTAGGGGTATGGAGGCCGTGATGATCAAGACAGAATGGGACAGTTCCAGGCAAGAGAATCCCGAGGCCTAGTGACGGTGCCCACAAATTTGGCTTTCTTCACTGCCCCCCACCCCACCCCAGGGCCACTGCTGTAGCGGGGAGCTCTAGGGGGAGGGCGGAGTGGTGGGCAGGGCTAGTTCTTTGGGGCCTAGAGGGCTTGGAGTCGCCATGGCCCTGTCATAAGTGTGAGGTTGGTCTCTCCAGTTCTGGAGAGCTGGGCTGGATCTTGTTTGAGTCCTGATTTGACAGCTAGGAAGATAGGCACAGGAAGGTCAAGGCAGAGGCTAGCTAAGAAGCCGGTGGCAGGCTGCAGGAAACAGTTTGGTGGTTTCTCAAGAGGTTATACATAGAACTACCATATGACCCAGAAATTCCACTCCTCGGTGTTTATCTAAAAGAAGTGCAAGCAGGGACTCAAGCAGAAACTTGTGCCCCAATGTTCATAACAGCATTATTTACCATAGCCAAAAGGTAGAAACAATGCAAGTTTCCATCTATTGATGAATGGATAAACAAAGTGATATATCCATACAGTGGAATATTATTCAGCCATAGAATGAATAAAGTCCTGACACAGCCGACAACATAAATGGACCTTGAAAACATTATGTGGAGTGAAAGAAGCGAGACACATAGGACAAATACTGTTACAATTCCACTTGCCTACCTAGAGTAGGCAAATTCAGAGACAGAAAATAGAATAGAGGTTACTGGAGGCTGGGTGGAGGGTGTTTATTGTTAATGGGTACAGAGTGTTTGTTGCAGAAGATGAAAAAGATTCAGGTATAGATAGGGGTGATGCTTACATGACACTGTGAATGTATTTAATGCTACTGAACTATATGCTTTCAAAGGGTTAAAATGATAAATATTATGCTCTGTATGTTTTTATCAAATTTTAAAAAAAGCGAGTGGCAGATGGCATGAGGAGATTGCTCTTCCTGAGAACACCCCCCTAAAGCGGGTCCTCTTCAGCCACTCGAGGGCTTTGTGTTGAGATGGTTGGGGAGACTGTGCAGACAAGACACTAGGGGAGATGGTGCAAAATACACTCTCGACACCTCAGGGGTCACACCGTGGGATGGCTGGAGAAACAAGCTCCTCGGCTTTTTGGGAGACCTCATTTCTAAAGCAGGGATGAGTACATCCACCGCATAGGGCTGCTGGGACGATGCATGTACAGCCTTCAAAACACTACAGTAAGCACTCAAGAAATGTTATTTATTAGTATTTCACTTGTGGTGTTAGTGAGAGAAAAGTAAGGGGAGTGAAGAGGCAAAGGAGAGGCAGTGAGGTGTCTCAGTTACTGCAACTTGGAAAAATGCCTTACGAAATGAAGTCCCATGAAGCCCCACATTCCCGAGAGAGCGGGATCTGGTGGAGGTGGGAATGACGTCCTCAATGACTCAATGACTGCCTCCGAGTGAAGGAAGGACCTTGGGTGAAGGTCCCAGCCCTCCAGGCGATGACTCCTGTGAATAAAAAGGACAGGGAGATGGGGGGACCTTCAAGATGGCGGAGGAGTGAGACATGGAGATCGCCTTCCTCCCCACAGATATATCAGAAATACGTCTACATTTGGAACAACTCCTACAGAACACCTACTGAACGCTGGCAGAAGACCTCAGATCTCCCAAAAGGCAGGAAACTCCCCAAGTACCTGGGTAGGGCAAAAGAAAAAAGAAAAAACAGAGACAAAAGAATAGGGGTGGGCCCTGCACCAGTGGGAGGGAGCTGTGAAGGAGGAAAAGTTTCCACACACTAGGATGGCCCTTCACTGACGGAGACGGGGTGGTGAGGGGGAAGCTTCAGAGCCATGGAGGAGAGCACAGCAACAGGGGTGCAGAGGGCAAAGCGGAGAGATTCCCGCACAGAGGATCAGTGCCGACCAGCACTCACCAGCGCGAGAGGCTTGTCTGCTCACCCGCCGGGGCGGGCGGAGGCGGGGAGCTGAGGCTCCGGCTTCGGAGGTCAGATCCCAAGGAGAGGACTGGGGTTGGCTGCGTGAACACAGCCTGAAGGGGGCTAGTGCGCCACAGCTAGCTGGGAGGGAGTCCGGGAAAAAGTCTGGAACTGCCTAAGAGGCAAGGGACCATTGTTTTGGGGTGCACGAGGAGAGGGGATTGAGAGCACCGCCTAACCGAGCTCCAGAGACGGGCACGAGCTGCGGCTATCAGCGCGGACCCCAGAGATGGGCATGAGACGCTAAGGCTGCTGCTGCAGACACCAAGAAGCCTGTGAGCAAACACAGGTCACTGTCTACACCTCCCCTCCCGGGAGCCTGTGCAGCCCACCACTGCCAGGGTCCCCTGATCCAGGGACAACTTCCCCGGGAGAACACACGGCATGCCTCAGGCTGGTGCAACGTCACGCCGGCCTCTGCCACCGCAGGCTTGCCCTGCATTCCGTACCCCTCCCTCCCCCTGGCCTGAGTGAGCCAGAGCCCCCTAATCAGCTGCTCCTTTAACCCCGTTCTGTCTGAGCGAAGAACAGACGCCAGAGGGCAACCTGCATGCAGAGGCAGGGCCAAATCCAAAGCTGAGCCCCAGGAGCTGTGAGAACAAAGAAGAGAAAGCGAAATCTCTCCCAGCAGCCTCAGGAGCAGTGGATTAAATCTCCACAGTCAACTTGATGTACCTGCATCTGTGGAATACCTGAATAGACAACGAATCATCCCAAAACTGAGGCAGTAGACTTTGGGAGCAACTGTAGACTTGGAGTTTGCTCTCTGCGACTGACGGCTTTCTGATTTTTATGTTTATCTTAGTATAGTTTTTAGTGCTTGTTATCACTGGTGAATTTGTTTATTGGTTTGGTTGCTCTCTTCTTTTTAAATTTATTACTTTTTAAATTCTTTTATTTTTACATCTTAAATTTTTTATTTTAATAACTTTATTTCATTTTATTTTATTTTTTCTTCCTTTCTTTTTTTTCTCCCTTTTCTTCTGAGCTGTGTGGCTGACAGGGTCTTGGTACCCCAGCCAGGTGTCAGGCCTGTGCCTATGAGGTGGCAGAGCTCAGTTCAGGACATTGGACCACCAGAGACCTCCCAGCCCCATGTAATATCAATCAGCAAGAGCTCTCCCAGAGATCTCCGTCTCAACGCTAATACCCAGCTCTACTCAATGACCAGCAAGCTCCAGTGCTGGACACCCCATGCCAAACAACTAGCAAGACAGAAACACAACCCCACCCATTAGCAGACAGACTGCCTAAACTCATACTAAGTTCACAGACACCCCAAAAATCACCACCAGACGCGTTCCTGCCCACCAGAAGGACAAGATCCAGCTTCATCCACCACAACACAGGCACCAGTCCCCTCCACCAGGAAGCCTACACAACCCACTGAACCAACCTTACCCACTGGGGGCAGACACCAAAAACTATGGGAATTACGAACCTGCAGCCTGCGAAAAGAGACCCCAAACACAGTAAGTTAAGCAAAATGAGAAGACAGAGAAATACACAGCAGATGAAGGAGCAAGGCAAAAACCCACCAGACCAAACAAATGAAGAGGAAATAGGCAGTCTACCTGAAAAAGAATTCAGAGTGATGATAGTAAAGATGATCCAAAATCTTGGAAATAGAATGGAGAAAATACAAGAAACGTTTAACAAGGACCTAGAAGAATTAAAGAGCAAACAAACAATGACGAACAACACAATAAATGAAATTAAAATTTTTCTAGAAGGAATCAATAGCAGAATAACTGAGGCAGAAGAACGGATAAGTGACCTGGAAGATAAAATAGTGGAAATAAGCACCGCACAGCAGAATAAAGAAAAAAGAATGAAAAGAATTGAGGACAGTCTCAGAGACCTCTGGGACAACATTAAGTGCACCAGCATTCGATTATAGGGGTCCCAGAAGAAGAAGAGAAAAAGAAAGGGACTGAGAAAATATTTGAAGAGATTATAGTTGAAAACTTCCCTAATATGGGAAAGGAAATAGTTAATCAAGTCCAGGAAGCACAGAGAGTCCCATACAGGATAAATCCAAGGAGAAACACATGAAGACACATATTAATCAAACTATCAAAAATTAAATACACAGAAAAATATTGAAAGCAGCAAGGGAAAAACAACAAATAACATACAAGGGAATCCCCATAAGGTTAACAGCTGATCTTTCAGCAGAAACTCTGCAAGCCAGAAGGGAGAGGCAGGACATATTTAAAGTGATGAAAGGGAAAAACCTACAACCAAGATTATGCTACCCAGCCAGGATCTCATTCAGATTTGATGGAGAAATTAAAACCTTTACAGACAAGCAAAAGCTGAGAGAGTTCAGCACCACCAAACCAGCTTTACAACAAATGTTAAGGAACTTCTCTAGGCGGGAAACACAAGAGAATGAAAAGACCTACAAAAACAAACCCAAAACAATTAAGAAAATGGTAATAGGAACATACATATCAATAATTACCTTAAATGTAAATGGATTAAATGCTCCAACCAAAAGACACAGACTGGCTGAATGGATACAAAAACAAGATCCGTATATATGCTGTCCACAAGAGATGCACTTCAGACCTAGGGACACATACAGACTAAAAGTGAGGGGATGGAAAAAGATATTCCATGCAAATGGAAATCAAAAGAAAGCTAGAGTAGCAAGTCTCATATCAGATAAAATAGACTTCAAAATAAAGACTATTACAAGAGACAAAGAAGAACACTGCATAATGATCAAGGGATCAATCCAAGAAGAAGATATAACAATTGTAAATATTTATGGACCCAACATAGGAGCACCTCAATACATAAGGCAAATGCTAAGAGCCATAAAAGGGGAAATCGACAGTAACACAATCATAGTAGGGGACTTTAATACCCCACTTTCACCAATGGACAGATCATCAAAATGAAAATAGATAAGGAAACACAAGCATTAAATGACACATTAAACAAGATGGACTTGATTTTTATAGGGCATTCCATCCAAAAACAACAGAATACACTTTCTTCTCAAGTGCTCATGGAACATTCTCCAGGATAGATCATATCTTGGGTCACAAATCAAGCCTTGGTAAATTTAAGAAAATGAAATCGTATTATCAAGTATCTTTTCCAGCCACAACGCTGTGAGACTAGGTAACAATTACAGAAAAAAAAAACTGTAAAAAACACAAACACATGGACGCTAAACAATATGCTACTAAATAACCAAGAGATCACTGAAGATATCAAAGAGGAAATCAAAAAATACTTAGAAACAAATGACAGTGAAAACACGACGACCCAAAACCTATGGGATGCAGCAAAAGCAGTTCTAAGAGGGAAGTTTATAGCAATGCAATCCTACCTCAAGAAACAAGAAAAATCTCGAATAAACAACCTAACCTTACACCTAAAGCAATTAGAGAATGAAGAACAAAAAAGCCCCAAAGTTAGCAGAGGGAAAGAAATCATAAAGATCAGATCAGAAATAAATAAAAAGAAATGAAGGAAATGATGGCAAAGATCAATAACAGTAAAAGCTGGTTCTTTGAGAAGATAAACAAAATTGATAAACCATTAGCCAGACTCATCAAGAAAAACATGGAGAAGACTCAAATCAACAGAATTAGAAATGAAAAAGGAGAAGTAACAACTGACACTGCAGAAATACAAAGGATCATGAGAGATTACTACAAGCAACTATATGCCAATAAAATGGACAACCTGGAAGAAATGGACACATTCTCAGAAAAGCACAACCTTCTGAGACTGAAGCAGGAAGAAATAGAAAATATAAACAGACCGATCACAAGCACTGAAATTGAGACTGTGATTAAAAATCTTCCAACAAACAAAAGCCCAGGACCAGATGGCTTCACAGCCAAATTCTATCAAACATTTAGAGAAGACCTAAAACCTATCATTCTCAAACTCTTCCAAAATATAGCAGAGGGAGGACCACTCCCAAACTCATTCTACGAGGCCACCATCACCCTGATACCAAAACCAGACAAAGATGTCACAAAAAAAGAAAACTACAGGCCAATATCACTGATGAACATAGATGCAAAAATCCTCAACAAAATACTAGCAAACAGAATCCAACAACACATTAAAAGGATCATACACCATGATCAAGTGGCGTTTATCCCAGGAATGCAAGGATTCTTCAATATACACAAATCAGTCAATGTGATACACCATATTAACAAATTGAAGGAGAAAAACCATATGATCATCTCAATAGATGCAGAAAAAGCTTTTGACAAGATTCAACACCCATTTATGATAAAAACCCTTCAGAAACTAGGCATAGAGGGAACTTACCTCAACATAATAAAGGCCGTATATGACAAACCCACAGACAACATTTTCTCAGTGGTGAAAAACTGAAACCATTTCCACTACGATCAGGAGCAAGACAAGTTTGTCCACTCTCACCGCTATTATTCAACATAGTTTTGGAAGTTTTAGCCACAGCAATCAGAGAAGAAAAGGAAATGAAAGGAATCCAAATCAGAAAAGAAGAAGTAAAGCTGTCACTGTTTGCAGATGACATGATACTATACATACAGAATCCTAAAGATGCTACCAGAAAACAGAGCTAATCAATGAATCTGGTAAAGTAGCAGGATACAAAATTAATGCACAGAAATCTCTTGCATTCCTATACACTAATGATGAAAAATCTGAAAGAGAAATTAAGGAAACACTCCCATATACCACCGCAACAAAAAGAATAAAATACCTAGGAATAAACCTACCTAAGGAGACAAAAGACCTGTATGCAGAAAACTATAAGACACTGATGAAAGAAATTAAAGATGGTAATAACTGATTGAGAAATATACCATGTTCTTGGATTGGAAGAATCAACATTGTGAAAATAACTCTACTACCCAAAGCAATCTACAGATTCAATGCAATCCCTATCAAACTACCACTGGCATTTTTCACAGAACTAGAACAAAAAATTTCACAATCTGTATGGAAACACAAAAGACTCCCATAGCCAAAGCAATCTTGAGAAAGAAAAACAGAGCTGGAGGAATCAGGCCCCCATACTTCAGACTAAAGTAATCTGTACTGTACTAAAAAGCTACAGTAATCAAGACAGTATGGTACTGGCACAAAAACAGAAATATAGGTCAATGGAACAGGATAGAAACAGAACAGGATAGAAAGCCCAGAGATAAGCCCACGCATATATGGTCACCTTATCTTTGATAAAGGAGGCAAGAATATACAATGGAGAAAAGACAGCCTCTTCCATAAGTAGTGCTGGGAAAACTGGACAGCTACATGTAAAAGAATGAATTGGAACACTCCCTAACACCATATCCAAAAATAAGCTCAAAATGGATTAAAGACCTAAATGTAAGGCCAGACACTATAAAACTCTTAGAGGAAAACATAGGCAGAACACTCTATGACATAAATCACAGCAAGATCCTTTTTGACCCACCTCCTAGAGAAATGGAAATGAAAACAAAAATAAACAAAGGGAACCTAATGAAACTTAAAAGCTTTTGCATAGCAAAGGATACCATAAACAAGACGAAAAGACAGCCCTCAGAATGGGAGAAAATATTTGCAAACGAAGCAACTGACAGAGGCTTAAGATCTGAAATATACTAGCAGCTCATGCAGCTCAATATCAAAAAAACAAACAACCCAATCCAAAAATGGGCAGAAGACCTAAATAGACATTTCTCCAAAGCAGATGTACAGATTGCCATCAAACACATGAATGGATGCTCAACATCACTAATCATTAGAGAAATGCAAATCAAAACTACAGTGAGGTATCACCTCACACCGGTCAGAATGGCCATCATCAAAAAATCTACAAACAATAAATGCTGGAGAGGGTGTGGAGAAAAGGGAACACTCTTGCACTGTTAGTGGGAATGTAAATTGATACAGCCACTATGGAGAACAGTATGGAGGTTCCTTAAAAAACTAAAAATAGAACTACCATACGACCCAGCAATCCCACTACTGGGCATATACCATGAGAAAACCATAATTCAAAAAGAGTCATGTACCACAATGTTCACTGCAGCACTATTTACAATAACCAGGTCATGGAAGCAATCTAAATGCCCATCGACAGACGAATGGATAAAGAAGATGTGGTACATATATACCAATGGAATATTACTCAGCCATAAAAAGGAACGAAATTGGGTCATTTGTAGAGATGTGGATGAATCTAGAGACTGTCATACAGAGTGAAGTAAGTCAGAAGGAGAAAAATAAATATCGTATATTAACGCATATATGTGGAATCTAGAAAAATGGTACAGATGGACCTGTTTGCAGGGCAGAAATAGAGACACAGATGTAGAGAACAAACGTATGGACACCAAGGGGGGAAAGTGGCGGGTGGCGGGTGGTGGTGTGATGAATTGGGAGTTTGGGATTGACATATACACACTAATATGTATAAAATGGATAACTAATAAGAACCTGCTATATAAAAAAATAAGCAAAATAAAATTCAAAACTTCAAAAAAAAGAAAAAAAAGATGTGGCACATGTATACAATGGAATATTACTCAGCCATAAAAATAAATGAAATTGAGTTATTTGTAGTGAGGTGGATGGACCTATAATCTGTCATACAGAGTGAAGTAAGTCAGAAAGAGAAAAATACTGTATGCTAACACATATATATGGAATCTAAAAAAAAAATGGTTCTGAAGAACCTAGGGACAGGACAGGAGTAAAGATGCAGATGTAGAGCATGGAGTTGAGGACACGGGGAGGGGGAAGGGTAAGCTGGGACAAAGAGAGTGACATGGACATACTTACACTACCAAATGTAAAATAGATAGCTAGTGCGAAGTAGCCGCATAGCACAGGGAGATCAGCTCCATGCTTTGTGACCCTCTAGAGGGGTGGGATAGGGAGGGTGGGAGGGAGGCTCAAGAGGGAGGGGATATGGGGATATATGTATACATATAGCTGATTCACTTTGTTATACAGCAGAAACTAACACAACATTATAAAGCAATTATACTCCGATAAAGATGTTTAAAAAAAAGGAGAGGGAGACAAAGATGTTTTCCTTTCATGCTGGTTGATCTCATGGGGTGTTTGGGCTTCCCAGGGGAAAAGTCAGTGTCCTGCCAGCAGGCTGACGTCATGGCCCTTTTAAGAAGAAGCAGGGAACCAGCTGTTGTGGAGATTAACTGTGGGCCCAGATGTGCAGTTGAGCCCCACACTAAACAAATTGCCATTATAGCCTGTAAAGCAATAGCAGCTGTTCTAGTTCTGGCCAGCCGCGGTTGCATATCTGGCTTTTGGGAAGAGAAGGGCTTGTGGAGCAGGACTTCTTCCAAGCATTGGGAGGGTGGTGCTTGTGGGGTTTGCCCACCCAGCAGATTCGGGGTGACAGGGCTGTCGGGTCCTTCGGCCATGTCCACTGAGTGTCAGGGACCAGCTGGCTTGAGGAATCAGGGCCCAGTCCCTCCGAGCTGAAAGAGCATGCAGACGTCATTGTTCTAGCTCCTCCTTTTACAGCTGGGGACCCCGGGGTCTGGAGGGAGTTTTATGTGATTGTGGTGTACTAAAGAGCACTGGTTGGGGTTGGAGCTCAGTCTTGGATCAAAGTCAAGGTTCATATGGTAAGTCTCTATGGCTAGTCTGGGGTGAGTGTGTGGCCATGGTCATTTCATCTGTGGCCTGGGTTGGCTGTCAGTCCTTAGCTGCTCTTGAGGGTCCTGTCTGTGACGGAGGTTGGTCTCTTTCTATGTGGCAGTAACCCTAACCACCCCGTGAGGATCTCACCAGTGACTCTGGTCTTAGCTGTACCAGACCCACCTGCCACCCCATCACCCCCACTCCAACAGATAAAAGCCAGGCAGATGCCCAGTCTGCCCCTGCCTGGTGTTTGGCCGCCTGGGCTGTGGAAGTCTTGGCTGGAGAGGACCTTGTCTGGCAGGCGGTGGGTGGGGGAGGGGAGCCCCATGAGCAGGTTAGGGTGGTGGGCCTGGCCCTTCTGGGGTCACAATTTGCCTAGGCCAAGTGGATACCAGCTGCGCCCAGAGAAAGAGCTGCCCCAGCTGGAACTGACTCAGTTGGTGACTGAGCCCATTGTGAAACAAGAGGTCTGGGTAGGTAACAATCAAGAGCCATCTCTCGCCTTCCAGGAGAGGTTCTTTTTTTTTTTTTCAGATTTACTCATTCATTTATTCATTTATTTAGCAAACAGATTTTTAAAATTAATTAATTAATTAATTAATTAATTAATGGCTGTGTTGGGTCTTCGTTGCTGTGCGTGGGCTTTCTGTAGTTGCGGTGAGCAGGGGCTACTCTTTGTTGTGGTGCACAGGCTTCTCATTGTCGTGGCTTCTCTTGTTGTGGAGCATGGGCTCTAGGCGCTCAGGCTTCAGTAGTTGTGGCACATGGACTTAGTTGCTCCGCGACATGTAGGAATCTTCCCGGACCAGGGCTCGAACCCGTGTCCCCTGCATTGGCAGGCGGATTCTTAACCACTGTGCCACCAGGGAAGCCCTAGCAAACAGGTTTTGACTGAGTTTCTGCTGTGGTCATAGCACAGGCTACAAACACATTTCAACAACTCAAAAGAAATTATCTTTGGTTTCTGGATTATAATTTTAGATGTATACACTTAAACTGAAATTATACTACTTAAATTGGTCAAATAGATCTTCAAACTAAAGAACAACAACAGAATAATTTGGAATTGTCGGAGAGAAACAATCAGTCTGTTTGAAAACTAAGAGTTACAGACATTTCACTGGAACCCTGAAAACTGAACATGTTAATTTATCAATTATTTATTCATTTGCTTGAACTGCTAAATTATATTAGACTATGACTTACATACTTAAAGTCTTTTCACAGTAAGAAATACTTGGGCATTTAGAAATCCATTATTATGCATAAATGCATATTGAGAAGATTTCAATTATACTGAAACTGTTTGACCCTCAATTCAAAGTGTTCTAATGATATTTTGCAAATTGAATCCCTATATAAAGCCCAGTAGTTTGTTGTTATCTGAGTTTGAATATACAGCTTTAGATACATCATATGTTCATTCTACTTTCCCATTGTATTTTTTTTTAACATCTTTATTGGAGTATAATTGCTTTACAATGGTGTGTTAGTTTCTGCTTTATAGCAAAGTGAATCAGCTATACATACATCCCCATATCTCCTCCCTCTTGCGTCTCCCTCCCACCCACCCTATCCCACCCCTCTAGGTGGTCACAAAGCACGGAGCTGATCTCCCTGTCCCTGTGCTATGAGGCTGCTTCCCAATAGCTATCTATTTTACATTTGGTAGTGTAAGTATGTCCATGTCACTCTCTCACTTCGTACCAGTTTACCCTTCCCCCTCCCCGTGTCCTCAAGTCCATGCTCTACATCTGCATCTTTATTCTTGTCCTGCCCCTAGGTTCTTCATAACCATTTAAAAAATTTTTTTATGTTCCATATATAGGTGTTAGCATATGGTATTTGTTTTTCTCTTTCTGACTTACTTCACTCTGTATGACAGACTCTAGGTCCATCCACCTCACTACAAATAACTCAATTTCATTTCTTTTTATGGCTGAGTAATATTCCATTGTATATATGTGCCACATCTTTAACCATTCATCTGTCGATGGACACTTAGGTTGCTTCCATGTCCTGGCTATTGTAAATAGAGCTGCAGTGAACATTGGGGTACATGACTCTTTTTGAATTATGGTTTTCTCAGGGTATATGCCCAGTAGTGGGATTGCTGGGTCGTATGGTAGTTCTATTTTTAGTTTTTAAAGGAACCTCCATACTGTTCTCCATAGTGGCTGTATCAATTTACATTGCCACCAACAGTGCAAGAGGGTTCCATTTTCTCCACACCCTCTCCAGCATTCATTGTTTGTAGATTTTTTGATGATGGCCATTCTGACCGGTGTGAGGTGATACCTCGTTGTAGTTTTGATTTGCATTTCTCTAATGATTAGTGATGTTGAGCATCCTTTCATGTGTTTGATGGCAATCTGTATATCTGCTTTGGAGAAATGTCTATTTAGGTCTTCTGCCCATTTTTGGATTGGGTTGTTTGTTTTTTTGATATTGAGCTGCATGAGCTGCTTGTATATTTTGGAGATTAATCTTTTGTCAGTTGCTCCATTTGAAAATATTTTCTCCCATTCCATTCTGAGGGTTGTCTTTTCGTCTTGTTTATGGTATCCTTTGCTGTGCAAAAGCTTTTAAGTTTCATTAGGTCCCATTTGTTTATTTTTGTTTTTATTTCCGTTTCTCTAGGA
This sequence comes from Eschrichtius robustus, assembly GCF_028021215.1. Lineage (NCBI taxonomy): Eukaryota > Metazoa > Chordata > Mammalia > Artiodactyla > Eschrichtiidae > Eschrichtius > Eschrichtius robustus. The sequence continues at coordinate 75,724,799 of NC_090830.1, forward strand.
GGTGGGTCAAAAGGATCTTGCTGTGATTTATGTCGCAGAGTGTTCTGCCTATGTTTTCCTCTAAGAGTTTTATAGTGTCTGGTCTTACGTTTAGGACTTTAATCCATTTTGAGTTTATTTTTGGGTATGGTGTTAGGGAGTGTTCTAATTTCATTCTTTCACATGTAGCTGTCCAGTTTTCCCAGCACCACTTATTGAAGAGCCTGTCTTTTCTTCATTGTATATTCTTGCCTCCTTTATCAAAAATAAGGTGACCATGTGTGTGTGGGTTTATCTCTGGGCTTTCTATCCTGTTCCATTGATCTATATTTCTGTTTTTGTGCCAGTACCATACTGTCTTGATTACTGTAGATTTTTAGTATGGTCTGAAGTCCGGGAGCCTGATTTCTCCAGCTCTGTTTTTCTTTCTCAAGATTGCTTTGGCTATTCGGGGTCTTTTGTGTTTCCATACAGATTGTGAAATTTTTTGTTCTAGTTTTGTGAAAAATGCCATTGGTAGTTTGATAGGGATTGCATTGAATCTGTAGATTGCTTTGGGTAGTAGAGTCATTTTCACAATGTTGATTCTTCCAATCAAGAACATGGTATATTTCTCCATCTGTTTGTATCATCTTTAATTTCTTTCATCAGTGTCTTATAGTTTTCTGCATACAGGTCTTTTGTCTCCTTAGGTAGGTTTATTCCTAGGTATTTTATTCTTTTTGTTGCGGTGGTATATGGGAGTGTTTCCTTAATTTCTCTTTCAGATTTTTCATCATTAGTGTATAGGAATGCAAGAGATTTCTGTGCATTAATTTTGTATCCTGCTACTTTACCAGATTCATTGATTAGCTCTAGTAGTTTTCTGGTAGCATCTTTAGGATTCTGTATGTATAGTATCGTGTCATCTGCAAACAGTGACAGCTTTACTTCTTCTTTTCCGATTTGGACTCCTTTTATTTCTTTTTCTTCTCTGATTGCTGTGGCTAAAACTTCCAAAACTATGTTGAATAATAGCGGTGAGAGTGGGCAGCCTTGTCTTGCTCCTGATCTTAGTGGAAATGGTTTCAGTTTTTCGCCATTGAGAACAATGTTGTCTGTGGGTTTGTCATATACGGCCTTTATTATGTTGAGGTAAGTTCCCTCTATGCCTAGTTTCTGAAGGGTTTTTATCATAAATGGGTGTTGAATCTTGTCAAAAGCTTTTTCTGCATCTATTGAGATGATCATATGGTTTTTCTCCTTCAATTTGTTAATATGGTGTATCACATTGACTGATTTGTGTATATTGAAGAATCCTTGCATTCCTGGGATAAACCCCACTTGATCATGGTGTATGATCCTTTCAATGTGCTGTTGGATTCTGTTTGCTAGTATTTTGTTGAGGATTTTTGCATCTATGTTCATCAGTGATATTGGCCTGTAGTTTTCTTTTTTGGTGACATCTTTGTCTGGTTTTGGTATCAGGGTGATGGTGGCCTCGTAGAATGAGTTTGGGAGTGGTCCTCCCTCTGCTATATTTTGGAAGAGTTTGAGAATGATAGGTTTTAGGTCTTCTCTAAATGTTTGATAGAATTTGGCTGTGAAGCCATCTGGTCCTGGGCTTTTGTTTGTTGGAAGATTTTTAATCACAGTCTCAATTTCAGTGCTTGTGATTGGTCTGTTTATATTTTCTATTTCTTCCTGCTTCAGTCTCGGAAGGTTGTGCTTTTCTGAGAATGTGTCTATTTCTTCCAGGTTGTCCATTTCATTGGCGTTTAGTTGCTTGTAGTAATCTCTCATGATCCTTTGTATTTCTGCAGTGTCAGTTGTTACTTCTCCTTTTTCATTTCTAGTTCTGTTGATTTGAGTCTTCTCCATGTTTTTCTTGATGAGTCTGGCTAATGGTTTATCAATTTTGTTTATCTTCTCAAAGAACCAGCTTTTACTGTTATTGATCTTTGCCATCATTTCCTTCATTTCTTTTTATTTATTTCTGATCTGATCTTTATGATTTCTTTCCCTCTGCTAACTTTGGGGCTTTTTTGTTCTTCATTCTCTAATTGCTTTAGGTGTAAGGTTAGGTTGTTTATTCGAGATTTTTCTTGTTTCTTGAGGTAGGATTGCATTGCTATAAACTTCCCTCTTAGAACTGCTTTTGCTGTATCCCATAGGTTTTGGTTCATTGTGTTTTCATTGTCATTTGTTTCTAGGTATGTTTTGATTTCCTCTTTGATTTCTTCAGTGATCTCTTGGTTATTAAGTAGTGTGTTGTTTAGCCTCCATGTATTTGTATTTATTACAGAATTTTTCCTGTAATTGATATCTAGTCTCATCATGGAAAAGATACTTGATAATACGATTTCATTTTCTTAAATTTACCAAGGCTTGATTTGTGACCCGATATATGATCTTTCCTGGAGAGTGTTCCATGAGCACTTGAGAAGAAAGTGTATTCTGTTGTTTTTGGATGGAATGTCCTATAAATATCAATTAAGTCCATCTTGTTTAATATGTCATTTAACGCTTGTGTTTCCTTATTTATTTTCATCTTGATGATCTATCTGTGCATTGGTGAAAGTGGGGTGTTAAAGTCCCCTACTATGCTTGTGTTACTGTCGATTTCCCCTTTTATGGCTGTTAGCATTTGCCTTATGTATTGAGGTGCTCCTATGTTTGGTGCATAAATATTTACAATTGTTATATCTTTTTCTTGGATTGATCCCTTGATCATTATGTAGTATCCTTCTTTGCCCTTTGTCTTTATTTTAAAGTCTATTTTGTCTGATATGAGAATTGCTACTCCAGCTTTGATTTCCATTTGCATGGAATATCTTTTTCCATCCCCTCACTTTTAGTCTGTATGTGTCCCTAGGTCTCAAGTGGGTCTCTTGTAGACAGCATATATACGGATCTTGTTTTTGTATCCATTCAGCCAGTCTGTGTCTTTTGGTTGGAGCATTTAATCCATTTACATTTAAGGTAATTATTGATATGTATATTCCTATTACCATTTTCTTAATTGTTTTGGGTTTGTTTTTGTAGGTCTTTTCCTTCTCTTGTGTTTCCTTCCTAGAGAAGTTCCTTTAGCATTTATTGTAAAGCTGGTTTTGTGGTGCTGAATTCTCTTAGCTTTTGCTTGTCTGTAAAGGTTTTAATTTCTCTGTCGAATCTGAATGAGATCCTTGCTGGGTAGAGTAATCTTGGTTGTAGGTTTTTCCCTTTCATCACTTTAAATATGTCCTGCCTCTCCTTTCTGGCTTGCAGAGTTACTGCTGAAAGATCAGCTGTTAACCTTATGGGGATTCCCTTGTATGTTATTTGTTGTTTTTCCCTTGCTGCTTTCAATATTTTTCTGTGTATTTAATTTTTGATAGTTTGATTAATATGTGTCTTCGTGTGTTTCTCCTTGGATTTATCCTGTATGGGACTCTCTGTGCTTCCTGGACTTGATTAACTATTTCCTTTCCCATACTAGGGAAGTTTTCAACTATAATCTCTTCAAATATTTTCTCAGTCCCTTTCTTTTTCTCTTCTTCTTCTGGGACCCCTATAATTTGAATGTTGGTTTGTTTAATGTTGTCCCCGAGGTCTCTGAGACTGTCCTCAACTCTTTTCATTCTTTTTTCTTTATTCTGCTCTGCAGTAGTTATTTTCACTATTTTATCTTCCAGGTCACTTATCCATTCTTCTGCCTCAGTTATTCTGCTATTGATTCTTTCTATAGAAATTTTAATTTCATTTATTGTGTTGTTTGCCATTGTTTGTTTGCTCTTTAGTTCTTCTAGGTCCTTGTTAAACATTTCTTGTATTTTCTCCATTCTGTTTCCAAGATTTTGGATCATCTTTACTATCATCACTCTGAATTCCTTTTCAGGTAGACTGCCTATTTCCTCTTCATTTGTTTGGTCTTGTGGGTTTTTGCCTTGCTCCTTCATCTGCTGTGTGTTTCTCTGTCTTCTGATTTTGCTTAACCTTACTGTGTTTGGGGTCTCCTTTTCACAGGCTGCAGGTTTGTAGTTCCTGTTGTTTTTGGTGTCTGCCCCCAGTGGGTAAGGTTGGTTCAGTGGGTTGTGTAGGCTTCCTGGTGGAGGGGATTAGTGCCTGTGTTCTGGTGGATGAGGCTGGATCTTGTCTTTCTGGTGGGCAGGTCCGCATCCGGTGGTGCGTTTTTGGGTGTCTGTGACCTTATTATGATTTTAGGCAGCCTGTCTGCTAATGGGTGAGGTTGTGTTCCTGTCTTGCTAGTTGTTTGGCATAGGATGTCCAGCACTGGAATTTGCTGGTTTTTGAGTGGAGCTGGGTCTTTGCGTTGGGATGGAGGTCTCTGGGAGAGCTTTCGCCATTTAATATTACGTGGTGCCGGGAGGTCTCTGGTGGACCAATGTCCTGAACTTGGCTCTTCCACCTCAGAGGCACAGGCCTGACACCTGGCTGGAGCACCAAGACCCTGTCAGCCACATGGCTCAGAAGAAAAGGGAGAAATAAAATAAAATAAAGTTATTAAAATAAAAAATAAAAAACAATTATTAAAAAAATTAAAAAGTTATAAAAAAAAAGAAAAAAGAAGAGAGCAACCAAACCAAAAAACAAATACACCAATGATAACAAGTGCCAAAAACTATACTAAAAAAACCCAAAAAACAGAATAACAAGAAAAAAAGCAGACGGACAGAACCCTAGGACAAATGGCCAAAGGTAAGCTATACAGACAAAATCACATAAAGAAGCATACACATACATGCTCACAAAAAGAGAAAACGGAAATATATATATATATCGTCACTCCCAAAGTCCACCGCCTCAATTTTGGGATGATTCGTTGTCTATTCAGGTATTCCACAGATGCAGGGTACATCAAGTTGATTGTGGAGATTTAATCTGCTGCTCCTGAGGCTGCATGGAGAGATTTCCCTTTCTCTTCTTTGTTTGCACAGCTCCTGGGGTTCAGCTTTGGATTTGGCCCTACCTCTGCGTGTTGGTCGCCTGAGGGCATCTGTTCCCGCCCAGACAGGACGGAGTTAAAGGAGCAGTTGATTCGGGGGCTCTGGCTCACTCAGGCTGGGCGGAGGGAGGGGTACGGAATGTGGGGCCAGCCTGCGGTGGCAGAGGCCGGCGTGACATTGCAACAGCCTGAGGTGCGCTGTGCGTTCTCCCGGGGAAGTTGTCCCTGGATCACGGGACCCTGGCCGTGGCGGGCTGCACAGGCTCCCGGGATGGGAGGCGTGGATGGTGACCTGTGCTTGCACACAGGCTTCTTGGTGGCGGCAGCAGCAGCCTTAGCATCTCATGCCCGTCTGTCAGGTCTGCGCTGATAGCCACGGCTCTCGCCTGTCTCTGGAGCTCGGTTAGGCGGTGCTCTGAATCCTCTCTCCTTGCGCACCCTGAAACAATGGTCTCTTGCCTCTTAGCCAGGTGCAGACTTTTGCCCGGACTCCCTCCTGGCTAGCTGTGGTGCACTAGCCCCCTTCAGGCTGTGTTCACGCGGCCAACCCCAGTCCCCTCCCTGGGATCCGACCTCCGAAGCCGGAGCCTCAGCTCCCAGCCTCCGCCCACCCCGGTGGGTGAGCAGACAAGCCTCTCGGGCTGGTGAGTGCTGGTCGGCACTGATCCTCTGTGTGGGAATCTCTCCGCTTTGCCCTCCGCACCCCTGTTGCTGTGCTCTCTTCCGCGGCTCTGAAGCTTCCCCCCTCTGCTGCCCGCAGTCTCCACAGTCTCCGCCTGCGAAGGGCCTTCTTAGTGTGTGGAGACCTTTCCTCCTTCACAGCTCCCTCCCACTGGTGCAGGTCCCGTCCCTATTCTTTTGTCTCTGTTTTTTCTTTTTTCTTTTGCCCTACCCAGGTACGTGGGGAGTTTCTTGCCTTTTGGGAAGTCTGAGGTCCTCTGCCAGCGTTCAGTAGGAGTTGTTCCACATGTACATGTATTTCTGATGTATTTGTGGGAGGAAGGCGATCTCCATGTCTCACTCCTCCACCATCTTGAAGGTCTCCCTCCCATGACAGGTTCTTGCTTCTACTGTCAGTAACAGAGAGGAGGGTGGCTGACCGAGTCCCATGTCCACCTTGACCCAGGCAGTGTGTGGCCCTTCTGTGGCTCCTTCACACAAAGAGGAGTGAGGGACAGCCGTTGCCTGGGCTGGAATCAGCTTAGTGGTGCTTCAGCCCAACCAAGTCAGAGACGGGACCAGAGATCTAGACACAGAATCCCTGATCCACGACCAGGGCTGGACGTTATAAAGAGGTCGGTTTCTGTGTCACATGATGGTTCATGGTTAGAACCTTCTTCCTTCTGTGTAGAAGGAAGGTAATGAGTTGTTTGTCTCTGGGAGAGTTCAAGCAGAGGCTGGAAGATTCTTTGGTAGGTTTTATTCTTTCATTCATTTATCCATCTAATCACCCATCCAATATTTTTCAAGGATCAAACTTATGTTAGGTGCTGGACTAGTTGATTCAACCGTGAATAAGATAGAAATGGCCCTTGGCCTCACGGCACTGTGATGGGGAAATAATGAGGACTATGGGAGCAGGGTACCGGGGGCCATGACCTAGACCTGCAAGCCAGGGAAGGCTTCCCAGAGGAAACCACCTTTGAAGCTGAAGCCTGAAGGCTGAGGAGGACTTAGTCCGGGTAGAGGAGAAAATTTCCAGAAAGAGGAGGCAGCACATGTGAAGGGCTAGAGAGGGTGTGGCCAACAGAGGAATGAACATGCTCAGTGAGGCAGGGCTTGGGTGGTGGGCGGGGTAGGGGGCGGAAAAGGCAGAGTTGAGAGTGAGGTCAGCATATGGATCACACTAGGGGCTTTGGACTGTGTCCCAAGAGCCCCAAGGAACCAATGAAGAGTTTCAAGCGAGGCAATGATGTGGTCAGATGTGCATCTTAGCTGGTTTCCCCAGAGACAGACCTCAAGACAGGGATTTGCAAACAGGTAGTTTATGTGGGAGGTGATTCCAGATAATACCAGTAGGGAAGTGGGGAATTGAGACGGAAGGGAGACAGCCAAGAGAGCACTTGGGGTCAAGCAGGTCACCATTGTGGGTACTGGAGCTTAACCCTGTTGGGAAACTCTGGGAGCCACCGCAGAATATGCCCTTCAGAGTTATCCCCCCTGCCCAGGCGGAGGGAGCTGGGCTATTTATACACCACTTCCCATTAGCCATCGGTTGAGGGCTCTTCTGGCCTCCCCGTGGGACCCTCAGGCAGAGGTGGAGGGCCAGCATGGAGCGGGGCTGAGGGGATACGGGGAGGGTGCCAGCACCACTGCGGCTGTGAGTTGGAGGGGCAGTGAGGGAGAGACAGTAGCCTAGTGATCAGTGAGGAGGCCACAGGAAGACTCGTCCAAGCAAGAGGTGTTGATGGCCTGGGCCAGAGAGGCTGTGGTTATGAGCAGAAGAGGCTGAACTGGCTGGCCTTGGTGACGGATGTGGGGGAATGAAGATCACTGCGGAGAGGACTCACAGCCTATCAAAGCTGCACGGGGCCCCCTGCCCCTCCCCCCGGGCTCTCGCCACCCCCAGACTGCTGTCCTCCTGCAGATCCTCCTCTGCTCACACATGTCAGAGACACTGACGCCGCCGCCACAGCGGCTGGGGGCCACACCTCAGAGACCACGAAGTGTGTTTGAAGGGAGATACAGGTGCTGTGGCAACTGCTTAAAAAACAAAAACCGGGCTGTTGTCAACCACAGCCCGAAGTCTTGGAAGAGATCACTTGGGCGGGGAGAGAGAGAGAGGAGAAAAAAAGCAATCCAGCCCAGCCCCCAGCCTGAGTGCCACCCTGCTCCCTGAATCTCTCCTCCGGGCCCACATCATCTCCCCATCAGACACAGGCCACAAGAAGACAGATGCTCTGCATGGCTTGTTCACTGGCCCCAGGACCTGGTTGACAGAAGGTGCTCAGTAACCATCGGTGAATGATGGAACCCATGAAAGGTCCCTGCCCTTCTGTGCTCCATGCCCTGGGGAGGGAAGTGCTGGGGGCAATTGAATGGTGGCTCTAAGGACAGGGCCCGCCAGGGTGAGGTGGGAGGATGGTTGGGAAAGGGGATGGAGGTGTTGAAGCAGCAGGGGGAAAGATGGAATGGTGTCATCACCAGGGTTCTTAGTTGCCAGAAATAGAAGCCAAGTCTGGACGAAATAAGTAGAAAAATAATTCAGCCCTAACCAGTGACGCATGGGAAGTGGTGTATGGACGCCCAGCTCCCTCCATCCCAGCTGGGATAACTCTTCATTGGCTCTGGTTGCCCATATGGTGACTTGCTGGATAGAGCCCCTTTTCTGGGTCACCCTCCCTCCCCTGGCCTACTTCCCCTCTCCCCTAGTGGGCTTCCTGGGGTCACTTCCAACATAATTACCTGTACTCTAATCTGGTCTCAGCATCAGCTTCTGGAGGGACCCCGTACCTGGGCAGCTGCATCTGACTGGCAGATCCAGTCACATGTCCTTTCCTAGTTGCAGGGGTGGTTGGAGAAAGAAGAATAGGGCATTTTCAGCTTCTGAGAGGAGGTGGCTCTGCTTCCCACCAGACTCATTGGTGGTGTTTCATCAGCACCCCTATAGGAAGCTGTCCTAATCTGTTCAGGCTGCTATAACAAAATACTCCAAACTGGGTGGTTTTTAAACAACAGAAATTTATTTCTCACAGTTCTAGAGGCTGAAAGTCCAAGATCAAGGTGCTGGCAGATTCAGTGGGCCTGCTTTCTGGTTCATAGAAGGCATTTTCTCACTGTGTCCTCACATAGGGGAAGGGACCAGGGATCTCTCTGGGGCCTCTTTTATAAGGGCAGTAACCTACGTTATGAGGGCGCCGCCCTCATGACCTAATCACCTCCAAAGGCCCCACCTCCTAATACGATCACCCTGAGGATTACTGTTTCAATACATGAATTGTGGGGAGACACAAACATTTAGACCACAGCCTAAATGGCATATTCAAATTATGGTAATTTGAGGAGGGTTTTTATTTATTTATTTATTTATTTTTATAAAGGGCCTATTTACAAAGGTGTAGGGGGCTGTAGAGAAGCAGAAGGGGTAGTACAATAACTCGGGTTTAGTAGTGGTGAAGCGGTTGCCATCCTTAAGTCTGAAGGGATGAGAGGAGGGAGCAGTGGCTGGAACCCAGAAAGAGAGAGACATGCAGAGACTTCCCAGAGAGGGGCGGTGATACAGGGACACAGTCAACTCAAGGCCACCTCACTGAGAGGCACTGAGAGGAGCCCAGGGCCTGTCACTGTGCTCTCCCCTTCTCCCTTCCTCCCATATCTTGCTCACTGACCAGCGGGCTCAGATCGGCCAGCCTCCGGGCCAAAGCTGGGTGGAGCAGGGTACAGATGAGACCTGAGGGCAGATGGAAGACACCAGGCACAGCAAGGAACATCCCGAACAAACAAGGGGCCCCAAGTGTGACAAAATGTCAGCGAAATGTCCATGAAAATGTCTCATAGGGCTGAGAGCTCCATGGCTGCCCCTCAACAACATCAGCCATTCCTTTTCCTCGGTAATACCACCCCTTTCCCCCAGGGGCCCTCCTGTCGGGGTCCCACTGGTTTCTCCAGAGCTGTGCTCAGAGTGGAGTGCCCACGACTCACGGAGACCTGGCTCGGCCACTAACCTCGGCAACCACGGTCAAATCCCTTCTTCTGAGCCTCAGTTTCCTTAAATGCAAAACCAGGAGGGTTAACCGGATGAACTTCCAGGACTGCTTCTATAGCACTGACCTTCTAGAAAGGCTCATGGCCCCCTTCCAAACAGTCCTGGGAAGGGAGTAAAACACAGATTGTCCTTCTGGGAAACCAAGGCTCAGGGGGACTTGCTGGAGGTCACTGACCACGTGGGGACTAGAACAAGCCTGCCATCTCTTGTCAGAGCTGTTTCCGGAGCCAGGCCTGCCCTGGCCCTGCTTTCCTTGAGGGTATGGCCCATACCCATGTTTATTTTTTTTTTCAATGAGTGCAGCAGGCAGCGTGAAGTTGCGTGATTTCTCTTGTGCTCTTGTCTGTGCATGTGGCTGTGAAGGGAAAGGTGTAAGAACGGTGGTTTCAACCAGGCTTCTAGAGCTTGGCAATCCCCTCACCCAGCTTGGGGATCCAGGGTCAGTGTAATGTCACTGCTGGGCTTTTGAGCCTGTGGGTCCACGCGGACCTCAAAGGGCTTAATTTGTAGGGAGTTTCAAAGAGAGTCAGGAAGGCTGTGTCAGCAACTCTGAACCCCACTGACAACGGCCCTTCACAGCCGAATCCTACCAGGTCTAGGAGGCTACCCTGAATCTTGCCGCCCACCCCATGGGCCTGTGTTCTGAGGCCTGTGTCCCAGGCACATGAAACAAGGACCAGTTCATTTTATATCACAAGCTGAGGCTCTGGGGATTCCTGCATGCCAAGCCCAGGAGGCCCTCAGACACTACCTGGTTGAAACCACTGCCTTCTCTCCTCGAACTGTGGGACAGGGGAGAGCTGTTAAGTCTGCCAGATGGGTTCTGCTGAAATTAGAGTTTCCAAACTGGTTGCTCCGGATCAGTCATGGCCTGCATACATGTCCTCTTTGGCTCGTACTGTGCTTGCCCATATAGGTTTATTTTTACAAAGTGAAATGAATTGCCAGCACTTATAAGTCACGCTGGGATTTCTGGTTGCTTTAAGAAATTAGAAAACCTGGCAGTACTGGGCTCACATTCCTGCCTGGGAATGTTTGGCTGGTGCAGAGCTGCCCATCTCCCCACCCCCACCCTGGATAAGACGTGCCCTTCGGTTCACCAGAATCCTCACCATTCCCTCTTGTTTCTCGGCTCGGAGCTGAATGCGCATTGGCATTTATCACTGTTTATGCTGCTGTTTCTTGAATCAAAGAGTTATGAGGAAAGTAAAATATTTTGGGTCCCCCCATTTCCAGCCAAAGTGGAAAAATAGTTTATTTACATTATTTGCCTACCCCTGGGGTCAACCACCTGTTCTATTGGGTAGGGTGGCTAATGTAGAAGTTTATCTCCAAGGCTGTGTTTGGTCTCCATCCTCTCCTCTGCCACAACCAACACCATCATGGTCACCGTCACATCACATTTATTGGTCCTCTGTCAGGCTGTGTACACAATGAGACAGGTCAAGAGAGCTCTGGATTTGTCTGAGAGGCAAAGCTTGGTGGGCAAAGAAAACAGAGCAAACAGAGCAGCTGGGGCCAAAGGGGTTAGATCTAATATGATGAAGAATTCACCACGCTAGAAGAGGGGCTGCAAGGGAATGGTACACATGACACCAGGCAGCCTGGTGGGAACAGCCTCCTGGCCTTCTGCCCGGCTCCTGACCTGAGCTGGGACCTGTGTAGCAGTGGCTGTAGGGCGTGGCCCAACTCCAGCTCATTTCTGGGCCTTGAGAATATCAAAGAGCTAAGGTAGTTTGGACAGAGTGACTCAGGGCTGGCCTGTAAATTCAGCCACCTCGCTGAAAAAAAAAAAAGCCTCAGTTTTCCAACTGTCTAATGGGGATATGGAGATAGGCCCTCTGGGTCCCTTCGTGAGACCCCTCCAATTCGGCACACTGGTCCTCTCAGGGCCCACTGCTCTCACCACACTGGCCCACTCCGGTTTCCTGGAGGATCCCCCAGAAGCCCTTGGGGGGCGTACTCCAGGCACGTCCCCCCCGTCAGGTGAGGTAAACACTTAGCATGGTAGGAGAATCTCAGGTGACCGTGCTTCAGGTGGCACTTCACCTCGTGTGAGCCAGACTTTGGAGTCTGGTCACAGGTACCGAGAAGGTCATCGTCCCATCCAGAGTCTGCATCCCAGACCTGCACCCTCAGGGGGCCCCCTGTGGTCAGGACCACATCCCCGAAGTCCAGCTGTGTCATCCACCTGGGGTGGTTATCGTTCGGCACTGTGTCGGTCCTCAGCTCCCGGCCGCCGAAGAAGACCTTCAGGTAGGCGTCCGTGGCAGTGGTCCAGTCTCCCCACAGACCCGTCGCCAGGAAGTTCATGACCTCCAGGTGGGCCAGGCCCCTCTTCCTGGGACAGCAGTCCTGGTTGGTGGCCGCCGAGCCATGGCACATGCACTGGCATGGGTCCTTAGGGTTCTTGCGCCGCCCCGGGGGGCACGGGCGGCTGCAGTCCCTCCAGCGTGCCCTGTCCGTCACGTACTTGCTCACAGCCTGCCTGAGCGCCTCCCGCCGCGGGTCCCGGCTGTCCAGGAGCAAGTGGAGCGGCTCTAGCGTGTAGTCCACCAGGCCGGGGCTGTCCTGCAACGAGGCCACCCAGGCTGAGAACTGCTCGGGCCCAGCCTGGTTCCCGAACAGCAGGTCATGCACGGACGTGTGGTGGCCGCCAACGACCTCAGAACAGCGTTCCCGGTAGGCCTGGTGGAAGGAGGTCCCCATCTTGTGCTGTTTCTTCTTCTCCTCACACTCCTTGAATGCCGACGAGGCACTGGCGTGGCTTCCTATGCTGACCTCGGCCTCGACGGCCAGGCAGTCCTCAACCTCCTGGGCCGTGAGCCCTTCCAGCGCCAGCTCGCAGGTGCGCAGGGCGGTGAGGGCTGAGACGCGGCCGCCCAGCTCCATGGACCGGATGAAGTGGGTGCCATAGCTGGAGATGAGCCTCTGGTAGTCAGGCTCGGTGGAGATGTTGAAGTGGGGGGGCAGGGTCTTGAGGGCCCTCTTGAACTCAGGGTGCAGTGGGGGAGTGTGCACCAGGTGGAAACTGAGGGGAGAGAAAAACATCAGATGGGCCCAGCGGTGGGTAGTGTTTTCCCCTAAATAACTCCTGTGAGATTGCCCAAGGTCACATTAAGTGGCAGAACTAGGGCTTGGACCCAGGTGGCCTGGCTCCAAAGCTCAAGCTCTGAACCACCAAGCCAGCAGGGAAACCCACCCTGCCCGTTGCCCCTTGGTGACCTAGGTACTTTGTATAGGTATTTTTGTCTTTCTTTTTCAAAAAAAGATTTTTCTTTTCTAATTTTAAAAGCGATGGTACGACACCGATGGTATCTCTCTGGCTTTGGAACCTAGTCCTGTGGCCTCTGTCTGTCTGTCCCCTGGGTTGGGCCTTGTATACCTGGGCTTCTGACAACTCTGGCCACGCAGGCAGGAGCGCCCTGTCTCACTGTGTGGGAAACACGGCCTCCCGTGAGGGAAGTCAGCGGGGGTGGGTGACTCTGGGTCCCATGGAGACCGTGCATTCCTTTGGGTGACTAGGTCCCTGAGGGCTCAGGGCATGGCTACTGTTGTTCAACCTGTAGCCCGAGTTCTTAGCACAGAGCCTGGCAAGGAGGAAATGAAGAGTGCTTGAGCGGATGAAAGAGGCCCAGGGACAGGAGGGACCCAGCCAGGCCTCCTGCCCGCAGGAAGCTAGCAATGCCCAGGGAAGTGGCGGTTGGGTGCTCAGTAGACCAGACTGACACCATATGGGGCTCTGAGCATAGCCTTGCTCGCTTGCCCTCCACCTGTTCTCTCCCTGGGTTCTTCCAGGTCAGGGCCTCAGGGAAGGGGGTACGTGAGAACCAGGACTGCCATCTCCTCCTGGCGGAAGCGGCCGCCAGCTCCCCACGCTGCCATTCCAGGGCTCCCAGACCACCCCGAGTTTCCCACGCCTTTTCCAAGTCCCATCCAACCTCCACTCCCCCGACCCCGGCGCTCACCTGTAGAAGCGACACTCCACTGAGTCCAGGCTGAAGCGGTACTGGTCCTGGTGAGTCTTCTGGGCCGCGAAGTTGGCTGCCTGGGAGTGGGAGCCCGCCACGGTCACGCGCACGTTGCTGCTGGGCTTGGGAGTCACGTCCAGCCCCACCTGCCAGTCGTTACGGATGCTGTTGGCCGCCTCCCCAGCCACCTCCTCGGTGGAGCGACCCTCATCCTTGACCACTTTGCGGTTGCAGCCCGAGCCCTGGGCGCGCCAGTCGGTGAGCGCCAGGGGCAGGCGCTGGAGGGCGCCCTGCTGCAGGGCGTTGCGGCAGAGGGTACAGGTGCCGTCGGGCCGAAGGAAGTGCTGTGTGTCCACCGGGAAGGAGCCTGAGCGCCGGAGGCTGGTCACATCCACGCCCTCCCCTGCCAGCCAGGAGCCGGGCACGAACTTGAGGTTGCGCCGGCACTCAGAGCGTGCGGCCGTGTAGCAGGGGGCAGGGGCGGGTGCGGGCAGAAGCAGGAGGAGAATGCCGGGGAGGAGCACTCGGGAGGCCATGGAGCTGTGGAGACAGAGGGCAGACGCTGTGGGCAGGGGCATGGAGGAGGGCCGACCCCTCCTCCCACTGTAGCTTATCAGGCCGTATGGGATGGGGAGGGAATGAGATATCTCTTAAGTCATTGGATGTCAGAGCTGGCATGGCCTTTACAAACCTGGTCCACCCCCTACATTGTACAGATGGACCCAAAGAGGGGAGTGGACTTGCCCAAGGTCACACAGCCAGGAGGAGACCCTTGCTAGGATTTCACTATTTAAGGCCAAATGGGAATCCAGATGGATGGTTTTGTCCCCAGGACCACAGCTACAGCTGGTGGGGAGGGGGCTCTGCGTGCAGAGGAGGGGATGGAGAGTAGCTGTAGAAGATTTGGGGAGGAATCTGGGGAATCTGGGAACTCTAGGGAAGCCTGGATTCTGGAGAGGTATTATTGTGGACCCAAGAACAAGCCATGCTTTCTTTCCTCACCTCACCTCTCTCATTATCTCCCCCCACCCCCATTAAGCCCTTAACAGAATTGGAAAAGATTGCATCACCCTCATTCTCCCCATTTCCCCTTTGGGGCCCTCTCTCTGAGCTCATGGAAGAACATCAGCCTGAATTCTAGAATAAAAGCTGCCTATGCGCCTGTGCCCCTAGATCCTGTGTGGGGAGGGGCCGTTCGGTTTGCTCTCCTCCTCATGCTTGTCTCCTCTTTGGCATTCCCTGCCACGCTCTTTGGGAATCTGGCCATGTCTGCAAGCTGCCTATTGCCGACTCTCGGACAATGCTTAGCTCAAAGGTTCTTCCTCAGTTTGAGGTGGCTCTGGAGCGTCACTGGGCCTGCTTATGATCTGGAATCTCCTCTCTCTACCCCAGTCCGAACTGAGCTCCTCAGACGCCTCTCCACTCTGGCACCTGCCAGGGACAGTGGCTTGTCTGAGGCCCGGGGGATTACGGAGAGCAGGAACTTCCCCTGTATTCCAGCTGGAACCTTCCGTGCCTTACCTAAAGGAGTGGCTTGAATGGTGGAATTCTAGGCAAAATGGCAGGCGCCAGGGAGGTAAATAGGAGAAGGGGAGTCTTTTGAAGGCCCTCCGATCATCTTGCTTAGGCAGCCAGCGTAGTTCATAACCTTAATCTAAAGAACTCAGTCTCCATCCTGAACCCGGGGAGCCTGTTTCCAGCTTTCTTAGTTTTAACTGTCAGCATTTGAAGGGGCCTTAAAGACTGTGTACTCTAACCTCTTCATTTTGTATAAGAGAAAACTGAAGCCCAGGGTGGGCATGAGGCTGCCCAGCGAGTTAGTGACAGAGCACAGTCTGGACCCAAGTCTCTTGCCTTATGGGTTACAGCACTTCCTGCTCCATCAGGCTCTTCCCCAGACAGAGCAGCCCTACTCTTGTGCCCCTCTGTCCCCACTCAGAGGCTCCCAGCCTCCCTGACCCCCTGCTTCCTCCCTACCTGGAGTCCTGTGTTGAGATGGTCCTACGCAGACACCCTCTCTCCCCACGGGAGGCTCCTGAAATGGTGGTGCAGCCCCCCAGGCCACAGTTCACATCTCATCACGCAGGCCACAGTTCACATCACTTCTGCTTCCTGCCCCGCCCCCCAGCTCTAGTCATGGGTCCCCTTTGCTCTCCCCCGCCCACCGGCACCCAGCCTTCCCTCACCTCCTCATCCGGCCTGCTGACAGCCCTCAGGAAGCAAGCCGAGGGGGCCAGAGGCTCATGTGCCAAGCAGAGCTGCCTGGGGCATGGGAACCCGGGGCAAACAGGTGAAGTTTACGGGGTGGAGCGAGAACACAGGGGTCTGAGAGCTTCGAGATTCAGCTCTAGTGTTGATGACAGGCCAGCAGGGAACAGCTTCCCTGCTTCTCCCTGCGGCATCGCACGTGTGGGCTGTCAGAGGCAGTACAGAGTGGGAGCTCGGAACCGGTCCGCCTGGGCTGGGGCCAGCTCGGGTGCGCACTAACTGTGTGGCCTCATCAGCTTCTTTAGGCTCTCTGTGCCTCAGTTTCCTCATCTCAAACTGGGGATGATATTAGCGCAGACCCCATGGGTTGTGAAGAATTGGGGAGTTTCTACGTGTGAAGTGCTCAGAGCAGTGCCTGGCCCTCTGTGAGTGTTAAAGCACGTGACCGTTCCCTCCTCCCAGGGCAGTGGGGAGAAAATAAATGTTGTTCACATCTCCTTGCCCACTTCCTGCCCACACCTGCACCCCAGCCCAGGCCAGGTTCTGGGCCCCAAACGCGTACCCCAGGACTGGGTCTCCTGCTCCTCACTTTGTGAGGAGAACCAGTGGCCTCGCTGGTCTTCAGCCTCCTTCCTAGCCCTGGTCTGTGCACCCATAGTGCAGGGGGGCGGGCAGCTGGGCGACACTGCTGGGAGGAGAGACTTGGGTGAGGCCAGAGGCCTGGGGCCTTCTCCAACCTTTGTCTTACGTGAGGTTTCCATGGGTTGAGTGACTCACAGGGCAACTCCTGGGGGGCAAAGTCATACTGGTCTGAGGTGGAGATAGCTGGGTAAGTGGGGGACCGTTCTTGTGAGTACACCCTCTAACCGCGTTAGTGACAGGAAAAAATAGCCACAGGCCCCAGACCACATGTGACACCATGGGATGGCTCATCCCTTGAGTTTACGTCCCCCACTGTGTCCCCTGCTCTTACGGGAACTGGGGTTTAACCTGTCTTCTCGAAACCCAGCCCCATCTCCTCCCCACAATGTCCCCCTCCCTCTCCTAGAATTTGCGGCCTCCCGACCCCCTTCTAGCTCCTGCCCGTGGCCTAAGTCAGATATCCAGGCTGTGAGGAGTTTAGTTTTGACCGTGCTCAGAAGACCAGTTTGAGGGGCGTGGAACCCTGCAGAAAATCTGTAGGAAGAGAAAGGTGAGGTAGGGGAGACAGGTTCTAATCCCAGCTTCGATGCAAACTTGCTTTGTGACTCTTGGCAGTAGAGTTTTAACCCCTTTCTAGGTTCGTTTCCTCATCTATAAAATCAAAGGGAGGACTTTGGGATTTCTAAGGATCCTAATGACGAAATGTGCATTTAGCAGTTTTCACTCGGTGTATGAAGTGGCGAATGTCCAAGAGATGCTGGGCGGGGGTGGGGGGGTGGTCCATGAAAGAGTAGTGATGACATTGAAGTTTACAACTACTGATTTTGGCCTGTGTAGCTGATGACAGCTGTCCTCTCCGGCTGAAACTTAGCACTTGACATGTGTTTTAATCACAGTTTTTCCACAGAGACATGAGATGCAATTTTCAGACACCATCTGTACGGTTTATTATTAACAACTTTGTTGAAATATAATTCACATACCATACAATTCACCCATTTAAAGTGTACAGTTCAGTGGGTTTTAGTATATTCGCAGAGTTGTGCAACCATCACCACGATCAATTTTAGAACGTTTTCATCGCTCCCCCAAAGAAACCGTGTACCCGTTAGCAGTCACTGCTCCTTCCCCTGACACCAATCTACTTTCTGTCTCTATGGATTTTCCTGTTAATTGAATCACACAAGATGTGACTTTTTGTATCTGGCTTATTCCACGTAACATAATATTTTCAAGGTTCATCCAAGCTGTAGTACATATCAATACTGTATTCCTTCTATTGCTGAATAATATTCCATTGTATGGACATACCACATTTGTTTATCCATTTATCAGTTGATGGACATTTTGGTTATTTTCACTTTCTGGCTATTGTGAATAATGCTGCTATGAACATTTGTGTACAAATTCTTTGTGTGTACATATGTTTTCATTTCTCTTGGATCTATATGTAGGCGTGGAATTGGTGGGTCTACAGTAACTCTTTAGGAACTGTTTTCCTACATGGCTGCATCGTTTTACATTCCCACCAGCAGTGTATGAGGGTTCCAACTTCTCCACATCCTTGTTATTATCTGACTTTTTGATTATAGCCTTTCTTATGTGTGTGAAGTGTTGTCTCATTGTGGTTTTGATTTGGATTTCCCCAATGGCTAATGATGTTGAGCATCTTTTCATTTGCTTATTGGTCACTTGTATATCTTTTTTGGAGCAATGTCTATTTGAGTCATTTGCCCATTTTTGAATTGGGTTATTTGTCTTCTTATTATTGATTTATAATAGTTCTTTATTTCAGATTCTAGACCCTTATCAGGTATATGATTTGCAAATGTTTTCTCCTATTCTCTGAGTTGTTTTTTCACTCACTTGATGGTGTCCTTCGAAGCATGAATGACGTTAATTTTGATGAAGCCCAATTTATCTATTTTTTTCTTTTGTTGGTTATACTTTTAGTGTCATATCTAAAAGTCTTTGCTTAACCCAAGGTCATGAAAAACCCTATGTTTTCTTCTAAGAGTCTTATAGATAGCTCTTACATTTAGGCCTGTGATCTACTTGGAGTTTATATTGTGTATGGAAAGGGGTCCACCTTCATTCTTATGCACGTGGATATAGTTTTGAAATATATTTTTTTGAGGTTACAAAATGTTTACTCTTGACAGAAAAGCTCCATGGACACTGTACACAGAATGCATGAGAAAGATACTGATCCTGAGGACATCTACTTATACAAACTATACCTACTGCAAACACGAACTGTAATGAAAGGAAGGAGGTCCTTTAACAAATCCAGTGTTTAGATTGTACTTACTGTGCATATTGTAGAGATCCAAAATGCAGTCCCAGGCGTTGTTCCCTTCATCCTGTGATCATTCTTTGTTCCCTTTTCTTTACAGATTTGTGAAACTTTGGGATTCTTTCTCACCCCTCAAATGAGTTATCTATAGTTATTCTCGAGTTATCACCTTCAGTCTCATGAAATAAGTTGAAGAGTTTTTCCACTTTCTCCATGCTATGGCAGAGTCTGTAGAAGGCTCAGTTTTTGTAGTTGGGTAGATTTGTAACTGCAGGGTCCGTGTCTTCAATAGCTCTGTTCAGGTTCTCCAGCTTTTTTTCTGGTATCGGTTTTGACAAGTTACATTTTTCTAGGAAACCTTCTTGTCTGTAAAATTTCACACTTGTGGGCATGAAGTTATTTACAACAGTCTCTCTCTTTCTCTTAAAAGTTTTTTTTCTGAATCAGTAGTGATACCCCCTTTTTAGATTATAATTTTTATTATGGTTTTTCTCTTTTTTCCAGATCATTCTTGTTAAAGATTTTTATGTGTTTTCGTTACTTGTCTCAAAGAATCTGCTCATGGCTTTATTCATCCTCTCTATTGTATCATTATTTTCCATTTTGTTCATTTCATTCTTATATTTTTATTTCCTTCCTTTTTCCTGTATTCTTTGGGCTTCTTCTATTGTTCTTTTTCTAATGTCTTGAGATGAATCCTTAGTTCATTAACTTTCACTCTTCTTTTTTGAACTGATGTATAACTGACGTATAACATTATTATTAGTTTCTGGTGTACAACATAACAATTTGATGTTTGTATATATTGTGAAGTTATTACTAGAGAAAGTCTAGTTAACATCCATCACCTTACTTAGTTACAAAATCTTTTTTTTTACTTGTGATGAGAACTTTAAAGATCTATTCTCTTAACAGCTTTCAACTATGCAATACAGTATGATTAACTGTAGTCACCATGCTGTAGATTACATCCCCATGACTTATTTGTGGCTGGAAGTTTATACCTTTTGGCCTCCTTCACCCATCTCACTGACCCCCCAATCCCTGCCAATTTGTTCTCTGTATTTATGAGTTTGGCTTTTAAAGAGAAGAGTCCATATATAAATAAGATCATATGGTACTTGTCTTTCTCTGTCTGACTTATTTCACTTATCATAACATCCTTAAGGTCCATCCATGCTGTTGCAAATGGCAAGATTTCCTTCTTCTTTATGGCTGAATAATAATTATAAATATATATGTTTGTATATCTGTCTATCTATCATCTCTCTGTAATTTTCTTAATTTTCTTTATCCATTCATCCATCAATGGACACTTAGGTTGTTTCTGTATCTTGGCTCTTGTAAATAATACTGCAGTGAACATGGGGGTGCAGATACCTTTTCAAGTTAGTGTTTTTGTTTTCTTTGGACAAATACCCAGAAGTGGAATTACTGGATTAGACTTTCTTCTTTTTTAATGTAAGCATTTAAGCTTCTCCATTTCTCTAACAATCTTTCTAACTGCATCTCTAAGGTTTTGGTATGAAGTATTTTCATTATTGCCTAGTTTCTTCATATTTTCTAAATTTCCTTATGATTTTTCTTTGACCAGTGAGTTATTTTTTTAAGTGTGCTTTTTACATTTTGAATAAAATGGAGTTTTATTTATTTATTTATTCAATTTTTGGCTGTGTTGGGTCTTTGTTGCTGCATACGGGCTTTCTAGTTGCCGTAAGCAGGGGCTACTCTTCGTTGTGGTGCGTGGGCTTCTCATTGTGGTGGCTTCTCTTGTTGCGGCGCATGGGCTCCAGGCGCACAGGCTTCAGTAGTTGTAGCGCATGGGCTTAGTTGCTCTGTGGCGTGTGGGATCTTCTCAGACCAGGGCTCGAACCCGTGTCCCCTGCATTGGCAGGCGGATTCTTAACCACTGTGCCACCAGGGAAGTCCAAAAATGGAGTTTTAAATACTATCTTTTGGTTATTGATTTCTAACATAGTTGCATTGTAGTCAGAACATGTTGCCTATATGACAGCCATTCTTTGATGGTTGTTGAAATTTTCTCTGTGGTCTACTAAATGTTAAGTTTTTGTAAATGTTCCTATGTATTTGAGAAAAATATCTATTTGCTAATTTTTGGTTGCAGGGTTCTATGTTCAAATCTATTGGTTTGGCGATATACTAATTACTGAGAGAATCATTAAAATCTCCCACTGTGAAGACATTCAACATCTGTAGGTTTCTCCCTGCAGCTAGAGTTCTGTCAACTTTTGGTTTAGGTTTTGAGGCTGTTTTATGAAACAAGTGTAGTATCATTTTGCCTTCCTGGTGAATTGAACTCTTTGTGTAGTGACCCTTTTAATTCCAAGTAATGTTTTTAGCCACAGTCTCAATTTTGTCTCATATTAATAGAGCTAGCCCAACTTTTTTTTACTATTGCTATTTTAGACTGTGGTAGATTACACATAACATAAAATTTACTATCGTAATCGTTTTTAACTGTACCGACTTTCTTTTGATTAGTACTCATTATGGAGATCTATCTTACTTTCAAACTCCTTGTGTTCTTATGTTTTAAGTGGGTCTCTGTTAAACATATTTAGATTTTGTTTTGTCATCCAATCTGAGTAACTACATAACTGCATTAAGTCCATTTACATTTATTGTGATTATTGTTCTGTTAGAGTTTATTTCTGCCATCATGTGTTATGTTTTTTCATTGTCCTGCTTCTTCTTTGCTTCCCTTTCCGCACTCCTTTCCTGTCTTCTTTTATGATAGATTGACTAAACTTTTTAAAAAGTACATTCTTTTCCCTCTCATGGCTTAGATCTCAGAATCTTTCTGATTCTTTCGTGGTTACCCATAAAAATGCTAACATGCATTCTTCTCAAGATCTAACATTCTTTACTGTTATTCTCCTTTCCAGGGATACTTAGTATGCTGTTATCTAAAATCACCCTTTCTCTTTCTGAGGATTATTTTTTCTGGTATTTTAGTTCTAGCTTACTTTTCCTCTACTAAATTAGTCATTGGTACTATTACTTGATACAGTCAATGTTTGTTTATATTTACCTACACATTTACCAATTTCTTTTCTCATTATTCTCTGGGCTTCCTTTGGGGATAATTCTCCTTTTTCTTAAAGTGCACACATTAGAAGGGCGTCAGTGGGTGTCTCTGGTGGCACACACTCTCAGTTTCTGTTTGCCTGAAATGTCTTTGTTGCACCCTTGTTTTTGAATCATAATTTCAGCTGACACTTTGAAGTTATTGCTGGTTGACATCTCTCAGCACTTTGAAGTTACTTCACTGTTTCTGGCTTCCATTGTTGCTGTTATTTAATTGTCATTACTTTTATAGAGAATTTGTCTTTTTGGGGTGAGGGAGGCACTGTTTTTAAGATCTTTTCATTTTTGATTTTCTGAAATTGTACAACAAAGTATGTATCCAGATATGAATTGCTTTTAATTTATCTTGTTTGGGATTTGTTCTTCCTGTACCTGAGGATTCACATCTTTCATCATTCTGGAAAATGATGAAGACATCTTGGCATTATCCCTTCATATATTCCATCTCCCTCATTCTCTCTATTTTTGACTTTTGCAATTAACAATATAATAGGCCTTCTCACTCTCTCTTCCTGGTCTGTTATACTCTTTCTTGTCTACTTTTTGTCTCTCTGTACTGTGTTCTCATTATTTTTCTCTAGTTCTTTGTTTCAGTTCACTGATTCTTGCTTTAGCTTTGTCTAATGTGCTATTTAATCCATCCATTGAGTTTTAAAATTAGGTAATACATTTACCGAGATGCAAAAATCAAAACAATATAAAAAGATATATAGTGATTAAACTCCTTCCTGCTCCTTTACCCACCTGCCCCCCCTCTAACTTACCTCCACAGGTGCCACCTTTTTCCTTTTCTTTTTTCTTTTTTTTAGTTTCTTTGGTGTCTTCTCAGAATTTTTTCACACTGATACAAGCAAATACTAGTAGAAATGTTTTCTTATTTTCTCCCTTTCTCACACAAAAGGAAGCATGTTATACATCTTGCTTTGTACTTTGATTTTGTTATTAAATAGTATAGTTTGGAGATATTTACATATCAGCACATAGTTTCCTCGTTCTTTTATTTTTAAACACTTGTATAGTATTTTATTATATGGATGAACAATAACTTATTTGGCCAGCCTCCTATTGATGGACATTTGAGTTGTTTACAGTCTTTTTCTCTTACAAACAATGCTGCAGTGAATAACCTTGTACATACCTTATTTTGGGTATGTGCAGGTGTATCTGTGTATAAATTTCCAGAGGTTGAATTGCTGAGCCAGAACCTTATATATGTTCAATTTTGTTATAAGCTACATGTATACATGCACACATGCATACACATATACATACCTATATACATATGTTACACATATACATATAGAGTATATATATACATACATATGTACATATATACATATATATATACACTCCATAGGGCTGGCATCGGTTTTCACTCCTACAGCAATGCATGAGTGGACCTGTTTTCCTTAGCCTTATCTATGGAGTATGTGGTCAAACTTCCAGATTTTTGTTTAGTTCATTTTTACTTTCAGTGATTTATTATTTACTTATAAACTCTCTGTTTCATTCTGTTCCAGCTTTTGTGATTATGTTTTCTATTCCTTTAAAAAAGTTTAAAAACATTCAAACATACTCATTTAAAATTTTATGTCTAATCATGCCAATACCTGTAACCCTTGGTGTATCAAATCCTTTATGTTGTTATATCAGCTGACTCTCTCCCCTCTTAGTGGCTTGTATCCTTGAGCGTTTTGCTTGTAAGTTTAGATTGTGAGCTCATGCTTGATTGTCTTTATCTGTGGGAATCCCACAAAGCCTGGGTTGAGAAATTCCTCCAAAGTAGGTTTGCTTTGGTTTTATGAGGCACCTCCCAATTTTACCAACCCATCTATTTGTATTAATTTTTTGGCTTGGCATATTCTAACCCATACATGTGGTGTAAATTTGAACCTCAAATGAAGGGGGAGGGGTAGGTCTGTGGTTATGATGTTTTAGGAGAGATTTTGTCCTTCCACTCAGGTTTGAGAGTGAGACAAACAAGTATCTTTCTTGACTCCCTTTCCCAGTAAATACTTTCTTTTTCTAGTCTCCCCTTTCATTGACATTATTAGCCCTTTGGGCATTTATTTAGGTTTTATGTGGGATGATCTCAGCTTCATTTCTCCTACCCCACCCCCGTCCCTAAGACATGATTGCCTTTTACTCCTCTGGTCATTATAACTTGGGGTCTGGTCTTCCTGGATAGGCACATGCCCTCAGGGCATCCATGGCTGGTCTGCCTGATTTTCTCCCTAGTTATTACTTATTTGGTTTTGGCTCCTTGGGATTTCTCTTACTTATTTTAAATCTCATCTATGTTTTCTGATACATGTCACTATATTTAATTTGACCTTTCTAGGTGTTTTGCGGCAGGGGAGATTTTAAGGATAATTATTCTGTAGTATTTGATCACAAATATTATTCATTCAATAAATGTTTTATTCATATTTATTCAAATATTCCTATTCAAATAAAGTAACACCTACTCTGTGCTAGACTATTTTATTCTGTTTTTTCTATTTTATTCCAAAAGATTCAAAAGCCTCTGATAAGTATAGCAACCACCAGCGAATTCATACACCGTTAAATTAATGGAAACTTTTTCCTGTTTTAACAAAGAGATCTAAGCATGGTGGATGCTGACATTTTCATGTGAAATCAACCCAACTTGGACAGCACTGAGAGGGCATTTTTAACACCCTTGCTTTGAGGTTCACCCCACCACATTAATATCTACTGAGAAGTCGCTATTAATAAAACAGGAATGTAGAATGCTAATGTGTATATCATAGAAATGAGTAGTAGGAGTAGAATCTCCTGCTTTTTTTTTTTTTAATCAATAGAGATAAGGAGGGTTGCTGTAAGGATATATTACTGTGGGAATCTTTCAGAATGCTGGAACTACAAAGACAGCAGGCTCCTCCCTCTCTCCTGTCCTTTCTGTATTTCTCTTTCAGACTTTGCAGTCTCTCATCTCCTCTTCTTTCTCTGCTCCTTTCTTCACTTTTCACTAGATGCCTTCTTGGCTCACTCATATGCTTCAGTGGTCCCTTCATGGCTGTTTAAACATGGCAGCCCAGCCTTCCCAGTTGCCTCCCATGGCTCACTCTTTTGATTTTGTATAGCATGGACTTTACAATTTACAAAGACTGTCACATACATTATTGAATGTACCCCTAACAATGTTGTGACATAAGCAGAATGTTGTTATTCCTAATTATTTTATTTGATGAAAGACTGAGACCCAGCAAGAAGTACTTGCCCAGCATTACACAGCCAACAAGTGACAGAGCAGGGACCAAACCCAGGTTTTCTGCCTCAAGGCTGGGTCTTTCTCAGGAGCCCAGTTCGCGTACAGCTGCCTAGTAAGTCCACATCCAAGTGAAATTCCAACGTCTGGAAAAATTGGATTTCTAACTGATCAGTGAGCTCCCAATCTTCTGATATTTCTATTAAAGAACAGTAGGTCTGGGATTTCTCTGTGAGAGTGGTGGCCTCAGATTATAGAGTTTAGAAAATTGGTGTGGGTTTTGTGAATGTCTTGAGGGCCATGCTTGGCCATGTCTGGGAGTTTTGTAATGGGTTACTAGTGGCCAAGGGCTTGTGAAAATATAAACGTCTCACTGAGCTTAAAGCTGAATGGAAAAAAAAAAAAAAGTTCTGAGTAAGAGTCTGACTAATGGCTCTTTGGAAGAAATTGAGCAGTGTCTGAGACTTTTCCATGTGCCTTTCAGCTAGAAAAGTTTTGTCTTAAAACCCTGAAGCCTTATGCATTTGACCAGTGCAAAGTACTGTGCACATTCATCTATTGTAACTCACCGAGGAAGTCTTTACTGACCACCTACTATATGCTAGGTGCTGATGATTACAGAGCCACACAAGATAGGATTCTGTCTTTAATGGGGACTACAGTCCAGAGAAGTTTTAGCACCATGGTTGAGTTTATAGTCTTGGGAGCCAGACTGCCTGGTCAAAATCACTGCTGTATCCCAACTAACAATCAACCTTGGATAAGTATCTAATCTCTTTAAGCCTCAGTGTCCTTATATGTAAAATAAGGCCAATAATTGTACCTATCCAACTATGCCTATAACTCAAAGTATTGCTGTGGAGGTTAAAAGGTAATGTACGTACAGGGCTTAGCACAGAGTAAAAGATCTAAATAAAAGGTAGGTCATTGGCATAACATTTTAAAGGGGGTTTGGGATATGTGGCTTAGAAATGAGGAGCTTCAGTGGTCCAGAGTAGTGGTTTTAGGTTCAGTTAACCCACTGATGTCACAAGACTCAGACGCTCTTGAAGGATTGGTAGGTGGCAGACGTGGTGGCAGACATGGTGCATTGGTAGATGGCAGACATGGTTTTCAGGGGGCGGAACAGCAGGAGCGATGGCATGGAGGCAGGAAAGAGAGACTCACATCAAGGAAGTAACTTGTGTTTATGAGTAGGACTAGTATGTAGGAAAAATGGGTAGGTATTAATGATTATAATTATTATAAATATCCCATATTTAACACTATCTGCCAGGCACCTTGAGAAGTGCTTTAAAATTATGATGTAAATTAATCCTCCCAATAGCACATGAAATCTCCCCATGAAATGTTGAAACTTGCCAGCCAAATATCCCTTTTAGGACAAAGCCCTACGCTGAGGAGAAATGGCTGGGAGTGGAATCCAAACCAAACAGGACAGTGAGGAACCAAGTAAAGAGAAGATCCAGATAAAAGTAGGGGAGTGTAACAGGAAGCAGTTCTCAAACTCCTCCGAAGCCACATTTTAAAGCCATTTTCCAGTGCAACAGAAGGGGGAGCCCTAGAGTCATGAATCTTGGCCAAGAAATCTGCCCATTCTTCCCATTCAGGAGTACAGGGAAACCTACCTCACTTAAACATGGGCAACAGAAAAGAGTTAAGGGAAGGAACCCAGCCCCACTCAGGGTTCTAATAGGAAAAGGGACTAATGAGCATAAACAGGTCATCAGAAAATGAGGTTCTCTAGAAAGGCATGCCTACAAAACAAATGACATTTTTACTTTCATATTTCAAAATGAGCTAAAAGAATTTTTAAAAAAAATGACTGAAGGTATGCAATTAAAGCATAACACAGGATCATAAAAATTCATAAATGAGATGATTGGACAAAAGGAAGACTTGAAAAGAGTTCACGTAGAATTTAGTAAGGAGAAACTATTTTTCTTTTCTAAAAAGAAAAACCATCTCAGAAATGCAAACTAGAGTGAATAAATAACACAAATAATATCATAAGAGAAATAGAAAATGAAAAGAAGGAAAAAGAAATAAAAATAAACTGCAGAATGGGGGGAGAAAAGATATGAGAGAAAATGATAGATATGAAAGAGAAGATCTAGCCTGTGTATAAAAGAGAACCTAAGGAAGAAAATTCAAGCAACGGAACAGAGTAAATACACAATCATAATGAAAGACTTTAATTTACTTCTCTCTGTAACTGATTAAATAAGTAGACAGCAATAAAATCAGTAAAGATATAAAAGATTTGAACAACACAGTTGGTAAGCTTGACCCAATTAACATACATAGAACACTGCACCCATGTACCAAAGAAATACATCTTCTTTTAAGGGCACATTGAACATTTCTCTAAATTGTTTATCTGTTGGGCCATAAAATAAGTCTCACAAGTGGAATCAATTTCAATGGATTGAAAGTTTATAGAGAATGCTCTGTTATCTAATGGATTTAGCTAGAAATCAATAACAAGAACAAAAAACAAAAGAAAATCCCAAGATGTTTGGAAATCAGCCAATATCTTTCAATATGACCCTAAGACAAAGAATAAATGAGAAAATACTTTGAACTGGATGATAATAAAAATATAACATGCTAAAATATGTGGGATGTGACAAAAGTCAAGCTTCGAGAGAAACTTATAGTCATAAATGCATATATTAGAAAAGGCGAAAGATTTAGTATCAATAATTAAAGTATCTATCTCAAGATGCAAAAAAGGGCAACAGATTAAATCCAAACAGTGTAGGAAGGAAATAATAAAGAGAAGAAATTAATGAAACAGAAAGCAGACATACCATAAAGAAAAATCAATAGCCATAGTTGTTTTTTTAAAATGACAAATAAAATTTATTAATCTTTAGCAAGACATATAGAAAAAGAGAGAGAAGGCACAAATTGACAAGATCAGGAATGAACAAGGTGATATCAGTACAGAGCCTACAAACATTAAAAAGATCATAAGATATTATGAACAATTTCATGCCAATACATTTGACAATTTAGGTAAAATCAATATTTTCTTAAAACCATAGCTTACCAAAACTAACATGGAAAGAAATAAAAAATCGGAATAAGCCCATACCTAGAAAATAAATGTTTTTCCTTTTTAAAATTAAGATCTTATGTACCATAAAAGTCACCCTTTTAAAGTGTAAAATTTAGCGGCATTAAGTACATGCATAGTGCAGTGCAACTATTACCACTATCAGTTCCAGAACATTTTCCTCACCCCCAAAAAGAAGCCCATATCCAGCAACTAATCCACTTTCTCTCTCTATGGGTTTGCCTATTCTGGAAATTTCATACACATGGAATCATATGATATGTATATGTGGCCTTGTGTGTCTGGATGCCTTCACTTAGCATAAGGCTTTCAAAATGTATCCATGTTGTAGCATTTGTCAGTACTCTATTCTTTTCATCTCTGAATAATATTCCATTGTAGAGTTATACCACATTTTGTTTACCAATTATCAGGTGATGGGCTGTTTCCACTTTTTGACTATTATGCACAACGGGGCTATAAGTATTCGTACACAAGTTTTTGCGTGGACATACGCTTTCATTTCTTTGAGGTATATACCTAGGAGTGGAATTGCTGGGTCCCATGGTGACTCTAGGTTTAACTTTTTGAGAAATTGCCATCTGCACATGGGAAGTGGCATCTTGTTGTGGTTCTGATTTGCATTTCCCTAAGGACTAATGATGTTGAACGTCTTCTCATGTGTTTATTGGTCATTTTGTAAATCTTCTGTGGGGTGATGTCTATTCAGATACTTTGCCCATTTAAAAATTGAGTTATTTGTCTTATCGTTGAGTTGTAAATTTCTTTTATATATTCTGGATACTAGACCCTTTTCAGATATATGATTTGCAAAACTTTACCCCTGCTCTGTGGGTTGCCTTTTTCACTTTCTTGATAGTGTTCTTTGAAGCACAAAAGTTTTTAATTTTGATAAATTTCAGTTTATTAATTTTTTTCTTTTGTTGCTTATGTTTTTGGTGTCAAATCTAAGAAACAATAGCCTAATACAAGGCAGGATTGCCTAATCCATGAGGATTCATACCTATATTTTCTTCTACGAGTTTTGTAATATTAGATTTTACCTTTAGGTCTTTGATCCACTTTTTTTTTCAGGTGATAAATTAATTTTTTAAAATATCCTAAGAAAATCTCCCATATTAGAAAGAAAAACACAACTGCTATCAATGATAAACATTGTCATGAGAAGACATCAGTATGGATATGGAAAATCTACTCCTAAAGCATACAGAGTACAGTCTGAGTGAAGTTGTAATGGTGGAATAAATAGAATTCCTGCTTGCTATTATTTTTTCCTTTCAACTTTATTGAGAAATAATTGACATATCATGTAAGTTTAAGGTGTATGTACAGCAGGATTTGACTTACCTATGTTGTGAAATGATTACCACAGTAAGTTTAGTTAACATCCTTTGATCCATTCTGAATTAGTTTTATATATGATGTGAAGTGAAGGTCCAACTTCATTTTTTTCCCCTGTATGTATAGCAAGTATGTATTCCCAGACCATTTGTTGAGAAGACTAATTTTTCCCCATTGAATGGTCTTGGCACACTTGTTGAAAATCAACTGGCTATAAAAAGCATGTGTTTAGGGAATTCCCTGGCAGTCCTGTGGTTAGGACTCCAGGCTTTCACTGACGAGGGTGTGGGTTCCATCCCAGATCAGGGAACTAAGATCCTGCATGCCGCAGAGCGTGGCCAAAAAAAAAAAAAAAAGCATGCATTTATTTCTGGGTCCTCAGTTTTATTTCACTGATATACCTCTATCTTATGCCACACATAAGAACCTTATGAAGGTCATTCTCAAGGGGCAAGACCTCCAGTTACTAGGAGTGTTTTAATTCCACCATCAAGCTTCTATTCTGTCTGCATGCACTGGCCTTGGAGTCAGCTTATCCTCTCCTGTGGCTTCCATTGCCACCCAGAGGCTGATGATCCTCGGATTTCTCCCCAGCCCAGGGAGCTGGGGTGGGTTCCATGGGTTGAGTTCCAGAAACCTCAAACCTTTGTTCCAAGAAACTCTTCCCTTTCCCTTCTGAACTTCTCTTCCCCATTTCAGGGGATGATTCCCACCTGCTCCCAATTACCAAGGCAAGAACCAGTGGGATCATCTTTATTTGCTCCTCCTCCCTCCAGCCCTTTCCCTCAATCCATCAACAGCTGTGTATATTCATCCAACTTCTTGGGTTTGCGTACCCTTTCCTAGACCTGCAACCGGTAGGGTCAGGCCTCCTCATCTCACCCACGGCCTGTTGCACAGCCCCTCATGTGCGCAGATCCTTTCCTGTTGAACAGATTCATTCCCTGTCCAACCACCTTCCGTGCCTCCCTGTCAAGTAAGGGATAAACATCCAACTTGGGAAGGGAGCCAAGTAGGAGCTAGGCATCTGGAGGGTATAGAATCATGGAAGCAAAGGAGCTGGCAGTGAGGGGAGGGTGCATACTGTGGATATTGGAGGGTTAAAGTTCAAATTTAAAAGTATTGTTTTGAGCATCTATTGGGGCAGACACTGTGTTAAGCACTTAATGTGCATTATCTCACTTAATCCTTACGCAAGGTCCCGTAGTAGGCAGCAGAGCTGGGGTTTGAACCCAGGTGGGCTCAGTCCAGAACTCCTGCACTTAACCACCAGATGGCTTCTTTGCAACGTTGCCGGCAGCCAGTCCTGCACGTCAGTAGTTGGGGAAAAGTGCCAAGGAGGAGAGCAATCCTTGCCTGAACAACCTCTCACCTTCTTACCCCGCATTTTCTTGTCCTGCTTCTCATTTTGCAGATGAGGAAAGTGAGGCTGAGAGGTCCCTCAGCCAGCAGGAAGCAGAGCTGGGACTGACGCAGACCACCTGACCCCAGAGCTTCCTGGGAGTGTGGTCCAACATGACGAACGTAGCACTGACCAAGGAATGGGGAGGCCTGGCTTCCAGGCTGGTGCACTTGTTTATGCATGAACTGGAGGCGATGGGAAAGTGTCCTGAGTGTCCGCCTCTCCATCCGTGCCCAAACTAGCCCTGCCTACTGCCAGGGCTGTTGCGAGGCCCAAGGAGCTAGAGCCGGTCAAGTGCTCTAGGGACCGGAAGCAGGCTGTGCGTGAACAAAGGCCGGTGAGCAAACCTCAGGGGTCCTTACTGCTGTCCAGCGATGCTGAGGGAGGAGGGTGTCTGGGTGCCCAGAGAAAAGACTAGACCATGAGGGAGGAGGGTCACGCTTGAGCTGAAGGTGAGAAAACAACTGTCTTAACGAGTCAGAATCATCCTGTTATGAAATGAGCATCCTTCAGAGGTAGTGAGCTCCCACCCCTGGGGAGGGGCAAGCAGCTGCTGGAGGGTGTGCACTGGGGGAGACAGGAGATGAGTCATCTCAGTTCTGAGACCAGTTCATGTTGAGATTCTATCTTTCGGAGAGGCTCTGCTTCTCGATGCAAATGGAGTTCTGAGAGTAGACCCTACTATATTTGAAAGTTTATTGTCAAGAAGTGGGGAAAATGCTATTTTAGGTTTACCAGCAGATTTTTAAAATTGAAGAATAGTTGATTTACAATGTTTCAGGTGCACAGCAAAGTGATTTAATTATACATATATATATTTTTTCAGATTCTTTTACATTATGGGTTATTACAAGGTATTGAACTTAGTTCCCTGTGCTATACAGGAGGTCCTTATTGTTTATCTATTTTATATATGGTAGTGTGTATGTGTTAATCCCAAATTCCTAATTTATCTCCCCCCCTGCCCCTTTCCCCTTTGGTAACCATAAGTTTTTGTTTTCTATGTGTGTGTGAGTCCATTTCTGTTTTGTAAATAAGTTCATTTGTATCATTTTTTTTTTTAGATTCCACATATAAGTGATATCATATGATGTTTGTGTTTCTCTGTCTGACTTCACTTAGTACGATAATCTCTAGGTCCATCCACGTTGCTGCAAATTGCATTATTGTATTCTTTTTTATGGCTGAGTACTATTCCATTGTATATATGTACCACATCTTCTTTATCCATTCCTCTGTCAATGGGCATTTAGGTTGCTTCCATGTCTTGGCTATTGTAAATAGTGCTGCAGTGAACATTGAGGTACATGTATCTTTTTGAATTAGAGTTTCCATCTTTTCTGGATATGGGCCCAGGAGTGGGGTTGCAGGATCATATGGTAACTCCATTTTTAGTTTTTTAAGCAACGTCTGTACTGTTTTCCATAGTGGCTGTATCAATTTACATTCCCACCAACAGTGCAAGAGGGTTCCCTTTTCTCCACACCCCCTCCAGCATTTATTATTTGTAGACTTTTTGATGATGGCTATTCTGATTGGTGTGTACCAGCAGATTTTTTTGCTTGTCTTCATTTGGTTTGGGGAAGAGCTAAAAGATAGAATTTATCTTTGGATTAAAGATGGAGCTTTGGTTAAAAACAAAAACCACTTTAAAATGGGCCTTTGGAGAAGAGGAAGAGAATAGACCAGATCCTGAGGGGCCTTGGGGTCAGGCCTGCGGGTCTGAGGTGGGCAGTGAGGGACAGAGTTGTCTTCCCTGTGACTGGGTCCCACAAGAGTTTTCAGGGCCTGGCCTCTGGGGGTGGAGTGGGGAGTGTGATTGTCTCCTGTTCCACCCAGGGTGGGTAACACGCAACATGTCAGCAAGCGGAGGACATCTGGGGATAGCGAGTCAGGAGCCTCTGTAGAGGTGGGCCGCCAGCAGACTCCACGGGCTTCAGATCCAGGGTCCCGTTGAAAGCTTTCTTTGCTGTGGCCTAAGGCCCTCTTGAGGATTATAGGAAGGTTTTTGTTGAATGTCATAGTCCAGTGGCTGGTACACCTCTTTCTTCAATTTCCACCAAGAGAGAAATACACTCACGACAGGCATTTCTGTTGTTCCTTGGAGCCCCAGAGCAGCTTACTAATTTCAGAGGGACCCGGAACCTTTCCATGAGTAGGCCCACCTGGAAAGGGTTATCAGGACTGAGGTGGGTGAAAGGGAGGCTAGGACAGCTCTGTTTGGTTCCCAGTCCAGGATGGGGAGGATGGAAGGAAGGCCCCTAAGTGGTCTCAGGAGATTTGGGATTAGAGCAAAGTCAAGTTCATTGCAGCCCCGTCACCCCCTGGACAGCAAGGGTCTCTGAGCAGGACAGGCAGGGCCTGAGAGCCACCCAAAGCCCACATCACAGGATCCAGATAATTAGCAGCAGGCTGTCATTCTCAGAGCTCAGCAGCTCTAAGAATAAACCCCATGGGTCTCAGTGCCCAGCACAGCATTGGAGGGACCAGTTACGGGTTGTTTAAGGATTCGTGAATTCAGTGCCCAGCCAGGGCATCTGGGGAAAGCACCTTTACAGAGCACCTGGTGGAATAAAAAGCAGGGGAGGTCCCATCCCCGTCCCACCTCCTCCCAGTAGCCCTTGATCTGCCCCGTCAGCCACCTCCTATCCCTT
Source organism: Eschrichtius robustus (assembly GCF_028021215.1). NCBI lineage: Eukaryota > Metazoa > Chordata > Mammalia > Artiodactyla > Eschrichtiidae > Eschrichtius > Eschrichtius robustus. Next base: position 75,758,343 of record NC_090830.1, read on the forward strand.
TATTTCCCTGGACGAAGGGCCTCAGCGGAGCTATGTCCCTTGCATTTCAGCTTCCTGGGAACCCAGACATCTCTGGTTGCTCTTGGGGAAGGCAGCAGGCCCAGCCTTTGGGTGGGATGAGCCCTCCCCACAAGCCCCACTGCGGTTCCTGGGAGCTCCCCCAAGACTTACTGAGGGCTGTAGTGCAGGCACCCGGCTCATCTCAGGTGTGGGGCGCCAGTCACCTTGTGCACGAACTCCAGAGTCCCTTCACTGAGGGAACAGGTGTCTTTGACCTCCGACTTCTGGGCAGTAAGTTTGGGGTCACAAGAGCCAAGGTAGTCATCGTCCCAGCCAGAGTCCTGCGCCCTCAGGTCCCCCCACCCCATGGGCAGGGCGTGTCGTCCACCTGGGGTGATCATTGTACCACACCATGCCGGTCCTCAGCTCCTGGCCGCTGAAGAAGACCTTCAGATAGGCGTCCGTGGCAGTGGTCCAGTCTCCCCACAGACCCGTCACCAGGAAGCTCATGACCTCCAGGCGGGCCAGGCCCCTCTGCTGGGACAGCAGTCCTGGTTGGTGGCCGCCGAGCCATGGCACATGCACTGGCACGGGTCACAGGGGCTCTTTCACTGTCCCTCCAAGGAGCCAGGAAAAACTTTGTGGAAGAGGCAACATAGAAAATGGATATGGATGAGCCTATAGGTTTGATTTTGTTTAATGTTGCCCCCTGATTATGAAAGCAATACTTACTCATGTTGAAAGTTTGGAAAGTACAGAAAAATCATTTAAATAACATAGTAAATGCTCTCTCAGCCTAATTCTCCATCAATATCACCAACCACATCACTGACCCCCCTGTTAGTAAACTGGCACTGCTGGATCAGTCCTATCCCAGGAAGGCTCCTGCGAGGCATCCTGAGTGGCCTCTGCTCATCCCCCGTCTCCGTCTCTATGCTTCTCACTGCAAATAGAACATTGCTACTCCTTCCTCCTTCCCAGCATTACATTCTCCTTGACCTTTCCCCCACCCAGCAGGCCTCACCCCTGCAAGAAGCAACACTCCACCAAGTTTGTGCTGAAGCTGTACTGGTTCTGGAACATTGGCCAACTTCCTCAGGAGTGTGGGAGAGCTGGATTTGGCCCTGGCCAGGTAACAGTGGGAGCTGGAGCTCTAGGTGGGCCAGTTGGTGGGGGCCAAGGGCAGGTGCTGGAGAGTGCCCCACTGCAGGCATCGTGTCAGAGGGTGCAAGTGCCATTGGGCCACAGAAAGTGCTATGTGTCCTCCAGGAAGGATCCCAAGTGCCATAGGCTGGTCACATCCATGGGCTCCCCCGCCAGCCACAAGCAGGGCGAATGGGCCGCAGTAGGAGGAGGATGCCTGGCAGGAGCTGTGGAGGCAGGAGCACCAGCTCACGTGGAGCTGAGCCCGAGAAGGAGGTATAAGAGCAGGTCTCTGCAGCTTCTCACCTCCTTCCCTCCTCAGCCTCTCCACGCACCGCTGACTCAGCCACACCTGCCCTCTTTCTAGCACCTCCACCTCCAGCACGGGCAGGTCTCCTTGGCAACAGTGGAGTGAGTGTGGGGTGTGAAGCAGGAGCTGAGAATGGCTTCTCTGAGGGTACTCAGGGGCTCTCTGGAAGGGAATAGGCCCCATTCTGAAGCCAGTGGCTCCTGGTCACTGTTAACTGAACTGAACTTGGGTCTGCTCGCCCGACATGAAGCAAAACCAATCTGCTGACACTGGGTTGTGGTGAAGGAAAGTACAGTGTTTGTTGCAGAGTGCCAAGCAAGGAGAATGGGCAGCTAATGCTCAAAAGACCCAACTACCTATTGGCTTTCAGGCAAGGGTTTCTACAGGCACATTAGGGGTGAGGGTTGCCGGGTATGTGATCAGCTTGTGGACATTCTTCTGATTGGTTGGTGGTGAGATAACAGGGTGGTATTTCAGGAATCTCAATCATCAATTTTCTTGTTCCAGCCTGTCTGGGGTCTACGTTCTGGTGGTCATCACGCAGTTAACTTCTTCTACTTGGTGGGGGGGGCGGGGGGCGGGTCTTAGTTTCTGCAAAACAACTCAAGGACATGTGTTAGGATATTATCTATAGCCCTTGAGGAGGAACTAAGTGTCCTTGACTTTGTTTTATGGCTAAGCTATTATTATTTTGTTTTGTTTGACTGCTTTCCTTTGTTTTCCTCTAATTATTAACTGATTATGTTTGCTCTTTGGAACTCGGGGAATGCCTAGAAAGCTACAGCTTTTCAAAATATAAGCAAGCGGGCTTCCCTGGTGGCGCAGTGGTTGAGAATCTGCCTGCCAATGCAGGGGACACAGGTTTGAGCCCTGCCTCAGAGCTTCTGTTTTCACATCTATAAACAGGAGTATTGATACCCAGTTGCCCAGTGAAGGACACAGGATCATTGTGGATATGAAAGGACCTAGTGGGGACCTCTGACAGGCGGCTGCTGGCATTCTGGTCATCTTCACCCCTGTTCTCATTCTAGTGTAGGGAGCTTGGAAAACTGAGCCCAGCCTGTGGTCACCATGTCCTTACCCTGCTGCAGCTCTATTTACTTGCTCTGCTTCGAGGCCTTTCTGATGGAAGCACGTTTCTGGGCCATTTAATCATTGCCTCTCTCACCTGCACAGCTTAGTATAGTTTAAAAGGGCTTTCACATCCATGCACAATCTTATTTGGTAATTTCTCAATTTCTCATTTACAGAGCACAGAATATACCAAAGCCCCCAGACCTGTGTGTCTGAGTATTTTGTCATCCTCATTTAGAGCAAGAATACTAAATGCAGTCAGAATAACAGCTGACATTTGTCGAGTTCTTACAATGTGCCAGGCACTCTGCTAAGTACTTTGTATACAGTAAAGTCTGATAAACCAGCTCTGTGATTTTCCCACTTTACAGATGGGGAAACTGAGACTTGGTGGGGCGGTTGTTTAAGAAACGTTCTGTAAATCACAGAGCTGGTAAGTGGTGAGCCAGCGTTGCTTATTTTCCTTAAGCCCTTTGGGATCCTGCATCTGACAGGGACAAACCAGGAGTAGTGCATGGAATCCCCCTGCCACAGTATCTACTGCCTGAGTTGGGGGTATCAGGCTGCTGAGGTTGGAGAGACGGTGGAAAGAAGTAGGTAGAATTGGTCGATCGGGCACCCCCCGTTGATGTGGGCGCCCTGGGCAGGATGTTGGGGAACCTGGGTTGGAATATTAGAGCTTGTGTTCTCCTGCAGTGTGACTTTGGCCAGTTCACCTACACTTTCTGCCTTCAGTTTTCCCACCAGAGAAATTGTTGGCATACTAGTGGTCGTCAATCACAGCATTGCTACTTTGTGATAGCTTAGCCTTTCCCATGGGTTATCGGGTTAATCTTTGCAAGATCCCTCATGAGTGGGTACCTTTTTTCTTTTCATTTCACGGAGAAGGAAAGTGAGACACTTGAGAGGTGAAGTGACTTGTACCAGGTCACTCAGGTGGTTGGTTAGGCTTGGACCTGGACTTGAACCTGGTGCACTGGGCTTGAACCTGGGCTAGTCTGGTTCCAGAGCCCAAAGCTTTAACCTCTGGGCTAAATTTGTAGAGCACTCAGGTTCCTACCATCTGGATGAGATCTGGGTTCCACTGGGGCTTTCTCTCTTGTTAGGGTCAGGGAAGTAACACGGATCAAGCAGGAAGAAGTCCCAAGGGTAGGGGTCCTCTGTGGGCAGTCACATCTAAGTCAGAGGCTGCACCCCGGGAGGACCTCCTTATCAGTCTGATGTGGTCCTGGAAGTCCCCACCCCGTCCCCAGCCTCCTTCCCTCTCCTAGACTCCAGTTACCTGGCTCTGCCACCAGCCCTCACCTGTATTGTCTTGGATTCTGCTTCTAGATGCTCTAGTCCAAGGCAGAGCTCAGCCACGGGAAGAAAAGGATGTGGCCACAGCTTGCCCTTGTATTTATGGAGGCAGGTAGCCTCTCCTGCTGAGCTTACAGGCTTGCATTGCCCCCACAGTATCTTTTGGGAGATGTCTATGGCTTTCTGTACAGAACTATCTCTTTGAGGATTTTTGCATAACAAATGGCCCTGCGAGGTGAAGATCTTATCTCTCCCAAGGGCAGAGGGCAGATTTTTTTGCTGTGCCCCCAGGGCAATGATTGGGCAGGCTTGCTAGTAGCCCCTTATAAGATTGGAATTTCCTAAACTCAGGGTTCCTCAGCTGTGACCCAAACCCAACGAGGGCATGACATCCACCCAGGCCCGCCTCCAACTTGGTGCAACTTGGGAGCAAGGGAACGTGAAGCTCATGCTGAAGAATGCTGTGAGCCGAAAGGTCCTTGATCTCCGACCCGGGAGTTTAGTGTCTTCTGCCAGGAAACTGGGGATTGGCGTACAAGTAGGGTGACATCTCAGACCCTTCACAGCTTCACAGGTTTGGTGATGAGGATGGGTGCTGATGGAGACATGTCTTTCTGGAAGAGGAGAGGATAAGAGCCCGACAGAGGCAGCTGTGGGGGGGAATATACCCCACGGACGTGGTAGCAAAGGCTCTCATCCGAGGGGTTTTTGGAGCATAAAGGTTCCCCATTGTCCTTCCTGATAATGAGGCTGTGGGGCTCGAGGGAGGAGGGAAGTGCGCTGCCCGCCTGTCACTTCGGCTGCTGTTTGCACTGCTGCAGACAGGAGGAGGAGGAAGGACCAGGCGTCCCGAGGCTGACAGACAGCGCTGGGTGGATCCAATCTGAGCCCAGGCTGTTGCAGTGCTGCTTGAAACCCAGAGCGCAGGATGGACCGCAGCTGTGGACATTTCTTCCGGTGACGGCTAAATCCACCTGCTTTCTGGGGCCATTTGCCCCTTGACAGCGGTGCACCTTCCAAAAGCCACTCCCTCGGGACTGAGGGAGGGCTCCCCACCCCCCCATAAGGCAGTTAGGTCACCGGGTGTGGCTGCCTCCAGAGAGGGCTCATCTCTCAGCTGCTCTCCGGGCCATGGGGCTGCAGGGGTATGTGGACCTATTTTGATCACTCAGTGGAGGTCACTTGCTTCCGAGTAGGAGGAAGCTTCCTCTGGGCCAGCTGGAGCGGACTCAGGGAAGCACACGGCTCAGGAGACCTGGTTTTGCAGTTTGTACTGTGCAATCTTAGCCTATTCCACATTTGGGTCTTCACTGTGTACCTAATTCTCCCTGCACTTTGCTCTCTCCATGACCTTGTCTTCTGCGGCTCTCTACCGCTCCGCCCAAGGCTCAGCTCCACTGACCCTAAGTAACCATTCGGTGACTGAGTCAGGGGCCCTGGGAGGGATTTCTGGCCTGCTTCCCACCCACACAAGCCTCCCAGTTTCCAAGGCTGACTTGGCTAATTGATCTGGAGGCCTTGCCAAAAATCATATTCTGGAGGCTTGTGGAGCGTAAACGTGCACGGCTGGCTGTAGGGCTCAGCTGGCCTCAGCTGCTTGGAGTTATAAAAAGAACAGAAGTGCCGGTGGCGGTTGGGTGACTAATGGTGACCACTGGGGGTGTTGCCATCAGCTGTTGGGTGAGATGGTGTGTATCCAGCCTCACTGAGTTCCCAAGGCCTGAGTATCCCTGGAGCCTGATAGCCTTTCTCACCTTCCAGCCGGGGCTGCGGGCACTGTTTCTATCAAGAGCTTAATCAGTGCACAGAACTCAACCAGGCACAGAACTTGATCAGTACCCTGCAGTCTCCTGAGAGCTGGCTGTGGATCCAGCCCAGTTCCAGGCACCATGGGGAGCCATGTACTATGAGGAACCATTATGAAGCTAACAATTAGGTGAGAAATGATGTGCTTGCAGACCCTCCAGGAGCTTGGAGAGCGTGGATTTTGGAGTCTGATGAGCCAACTCCAAGTCCCAACTCTGCTGCTTACTTGGGCTGGTTATTAACGTCTCTGGACCTCAGTTTGTCTCATCTGTAAATGGGGACAATCCCTAACCCGCGGGGGTTAAATGAATCAAGATGGTAAAATCAATTTTAACTTGACATTGGGTCCTAAGGGAAGGAGACGTTATCCTTGGCTGGGTCGCACTTAGAACATCCAACCCCCCCGCCCCCGCCCCTGGCCCAGCCCTTAACAGCAGTCTGTGGTACCTGCACTTTGCTCCACAAATGTATCATTATCACTATTATTTAGTAACAGGAGATAGGAGAGGTTCTCTCCTTGGTGACTTTTTACTTAAGCCCGGGTCCATAAACCATGGTGGTGATGGTCATCTTGGGCACGCTGTAGGAGCCGGCTGGCTTTTCTTTGCGATTACCACCCTGCCAATGGGAGCCTGACCTGCAGCTCCCCACGCTGGTGGCAGCGTAGATATTTTCTATCCTAATCTAATCCCTAATCCACACGCCCTTCATGGCAATGAGTTCAAACTCTTAGAGGAATCGTTGAGCCCCCTGGAGAGAGTGGCTCACCCAGTATGGAGGGCTGAGGGGAGGGGACCTTGACACTGGTCCATGAAACACACATCCATTGAGCACCTACTGGGTGCCAAGCTCTGGTGAGACAAAACCTGAGCCAAGAATGGCCCCTGTCCTTAAGAAGTTGATAAGAAATGCTTCAACAAGAAGTATATATCTTTCTCCGGACCACGACAGGAATCTCCTAACACTGCAGCAGACTTAAGAAACCACAAATGATTAATTGATGCATTCATTCGTTGATTCATCCAACATTTACAAAGCATTTACTGTGTTCCAGACTATATGCTAGGCAGTAAGTAAAGGTGGAATGAGACCTTTAGTTCACAGTTATTAAACAGATGGATGATTTCAGCACAGGAAGTCCTACGGGCTTGTCCGAGGTATAGACGTGGAGCAGAAGAGGGAGTGATTGGATGATTTGCTGGCTGGGAGAGTGGGAGTAGTTCTATGTCTGGGAGCGTTTCATGGAGGAGGTGACCACTGACAAAGGATTTGAAGGAAGAGTATTGGCCTGCCGGATGGAGGCGTGGGGCAGAGGCACCCGGGCTGAGGGGTGCAAAGGCCTGGGGGCTGAGTCATGGATGATCGGGGCTCAGAGGCACCACAGAGATGATCTCATCTACCCACTCCTGGTGCAGAGGGCAGCAGGGACTGCCCAGAACTACCCGGTCAGTCAGCAGCAGAGTTCTGACCAGAGCCTGGCCTCCTAACTTCCCAGCCAAGGTTTTTTTCTTGCTGAGCAAATGCTAGACATCATACAAAACATCATCTTCCCACTTGAATCACAAGCAGGTATGCGTTCAGGTCATCTGAATTTAGCTCAGAGTTTGTAAATGGAGAGCAGAGCTGGAGGGGCTGACATTTACTAGGGTCTCTGCAGTGCTTTCCACCGTGCCCAGTACAGAGTTGATGCTCAATAAATGTCTGCAGCCTTCTCCATGGCTGGATGGCGGGTGACAGCCTCTCCCTCTTTTGGAGGTTGCACACATGACAGTTTTCGACTCGTGATGACTTGAAGCTAGGGCTTATGAAAGCTCTGTGCCCTGGAAGGCAAGAATTTCACAGGCAAAGCGTGAGCACCTGGGTTGCCCTCAGTTTGAAAAGGGGCAGGTCATTCTGGGAATGAGTGAACGTAGATTCACCTCCAACCACTCTGCCCTTTGAGTGGTGCAGAGGGCAGGGTCTTCTAAGTCACTCAGGGCTTTCAGTTTTAGGGGCTAAGAAGGAAGCAGAAGTGCCAATAATATTATGCCTTCTCTGTGCTGGTTCTTAAAGAGCTTTCAGACATGGCTGGTGTGGTTTGTGTCCGTTCTTGATGGGAGAGAGATATTTGTAGTCTCATTGTCCAGATTTAGAAAACTGAGGCTCAAAGAGGGGTGCAGCCCAGGGTAACCTATTGGAGCAAAGTTGGCCTTGAGTAAAGAGAAGTCACCACCACCTGAATTGCATTTCAGAGACTCAATTTCACCACCAGACTGCTACCCCACCGTGTTGACAATATATAGAAACAAAGTAGTATTCTCTGTCCTTCTGAAGTATATCAAATATATATATAAGGCATATATCTTTTTCTGGAAGATTTATTATTTATTTATTTATTGGCTGCGTTGTGTCTTAGTTGTGGCACGTGGGATCTTCGTTGAGGCATGTGGGATCTTTCATTGCTGCATGTGGGTTCTTCTCTTCTCTAGTTGGGGTGTGTGGGCTCTGTAGTTGTGGCACGCGGGTTCCAGAGTGTGTGGGCTCTGTAGTTTGCGGCACGCAGGCTCTGTAGTTTGCGGCACGCGGGCTCTCTAGTTGAGGTGCGGGAGCTCAGTAGTTGTGGCATGCGGGCTCAGTTGCCCCACGGCATGTGGGATCTTAGTCCCCTGACCAGGGATCAAACCCGCGTCCCCTGCATTGGAAGGCGGATTCTTTACCACTGGACAACCAGGGGAGTCCCAAATGTATATTTCTTTATATTATAGTTTATATCGATACATAATTATATAACACATTATATAGTTACTAAAGTATGTATTGTATTATATATTAAATATGTTATACATTTATATGTCATAATATGTAATATAATATTATACATTTATTTATATTTATATACATTATATATAATATTTATAATATACACTTTATAGTCTGTATTATATAAATTATATATTTAAATATAAACTATAACACAAAGATCTACATCTTAATATATGTATATCTGCTGTATTTCAGAAAGACAGACAATACTGTGATAAGCACCCCCTCCCACTATATTAACATTTTTGCCCCTTCGGGCTATAAACCCTCAAGTACCCAGTACCACAGTGTGAGTGAGGAATTTGAGAGCAGTTTTTACATCTCGCTAGCTTTCCAAATCCTAACACTGCTCCTGCCCAATCATAGAAGCTGCTGGTGGCTGCCGAGAGCCCTCTGGATGGGCCAGAGCCCTGGACATGGCCTTTTAGGCACCTCAAGGTCGGATCCCTGCCCACTTCTCTCCACCAGCCACAGGGCATGTCCTCTAGGAAGCGTCTTCCGTCGGCTCACCTGTAGGTTTGGAGTCCCTGCTCTGTGCCCTCAAGCACCTGTGCCTACGCCCCTCCCAGCAGGTCACCCCCCCACCGGAGCCCCCCTTGTCTGTGACCCTCACTATGTTGCAGGAAAGAGAGTGGGGCTCGAGAGGATGGTCCCGTCCCAGGTCTCAGATGAGTCCCTGGGACAGCCACCAAGTGTGGGTCCTTGGCTTTGCGCAGGAAAGAATTCAAGAACGAGCCATAGTAAAGTGAAGGAAGGTTTATTTAGGGAGATACACACTCCATAGACAGAGTGTGGGCCATCTCAGAAGGCCAGAGTGGCACCAGGGTATGGCGTTGTCAGTGTTTACAGGGGTGGGTAATTTCATAGGCTAATGAGTGGAAGGAGTATTCCAACTATTTTGGGGAAGGGGTGGAGATTTCCAGAAATTGGGCCACCACCCACTTTTTGACCTTTATGGTCGGCCTTGGGACTGTCATGGCGCCTGTGGGTGTGTCATTTAGCTTGCTGATGTGTTACAGTGAGCGAATACTGAGGCTCAAGGTCTAGTGGAAGTCGACTCGTCTGCCATCTTGGACCTATTTGGTTCTTTTTTTTTTTTAAATTATTTATTTATTTTTGGCTGCGTTTGGTCTTCGTTGCTGCACACGGGCTTTCTTTTGTTGCGTCGAGCAGGGGTTACTCTTCGTTGTGGTGCGCGGGCTTCTCATTGCGGTGGCTTCTCTTGTTGCAGGGCATGGGCTCTAGGCACACGGGCTTCAGTAGTTGCAGCACGCAGGCTGAGTAGTTGTGGCTCGGGGGCTCTAGAGCGCAGGCTCAGTAGTTGTGGCACATGGGCTTAGTTGCTCCGTGGCATGTGGGATCTTCGCAGACCAGGGATCAAACCCATGTCCCCTGCACTGGCAGGCGGATTCTTAACCATTGTGCCACCAGGGGAACTGGACCTACTTGGTTCTAATCAGTTTATGTCGTGTCCTTGGGCTATGTCATTCTTTCATTCTTTTAAAGGTTGTGCCCTGCCCCCTTTCCTCCTGTTTCAACTAGACGGTGAGCGCAGAACACACAGACTGGTCTGCCACGGTCACCTCTGACTCCTGGTGTCCAGCACAGAGCTGCGACGGGGGCATGCCAGGAGTTTGTTAGATGTTGGCCACGAGTTGGAAGCTGGAGCAGGGAGAATCTGTGTCCTGGGAGTGAGGGGGCCACCCTGACCATCAGAGCCGAAGAGGGAGACAGGACCAGCTGTGGCATTTTGCTGAGTTGGCTCATTTTGGAAAGTTGGAATCAATCTGGGTTTCCCACGTAGTAACCATTCACTCCCCTCCCTCCTCTCTCATAGAAACATGATTTGTTCATCTTCATCAGAGCAGCTATGGCTGCATAGGAGGGCCTTGGCCCTTGTTGGGGACTGACTGAGGAATGGGCTGAGGGAAATTCTGGACCCTGAGGGCAAACTTCTGCAAGGGGGCCTCTGGAAGCCTTTACCTTGTTCTTCAAAAGGGGCACAAGAAAATGCAGAATTCTGTAGGACAAATGTCCTGGTTTCTTCAATCAAAAAATGGAGAGGAGGAAATTGTTTAGATGAGGGGTCAGCAAACCTTCTCTGGAAAGACCAAGTAGTAAATATTTCAGTCTTTGTGGGCCATGCTGGCTCTGGAGAACTCCACTCTCTTTGTAGCAACAAATGAGCCAAAGAACATGTAAACAAGTGGAGGTGGGTGGGAGTGTTTACAGGGCGGTGGTGGGATTTGGCCCTAGGTGTAGTTTGCCCACCCCTGGTTTAGATGAAAAGACTCTTCTGTGACACATCAGCCAAATGCAATGTGTGGACTTTGTTTGGACCCTGATTTGAACAAACCAAGTCTTAAAAACAAAACTAAACAAAACAAAAAAATTTGTGACAGTTGGGGCAATTTTAACAATGATGGGATATAAGATGATTTGAAGGAATTGTGGTTAATTTTGTTAGGTGTGACAGAGACATTATGGTTTTTGTTGTTGATGTTGTTTTGTTTTTGTTTTTAAAGAAGAGAGAGTCTTTATCTATTAACTACTGATACTAAGTGAGAGATAATGCCTGAGATTTGCTTTCACGTAACCCAGGGTGTGGAGGGGAGGAAGTAAAGAAAACAAGATTGGCCATGGGCTGATAATGATTGAAGCTGGGTTATGGGTGAAGGTGGGGAGAGGCGGGTCTTCATACTATTCTGTCTTCTTTTGTGTATGTTCGAAAATTTGCATAGTAAAATTTTTAAAAGTGGGGACAAGAAAGAACTCCCTCTTCCATTGCCTCTGGTGATCTTCGCATCTGGTGAACATATGTTGCCTGGCATTAACGCAGCCATCTTGTGACTCAGAAGGGACAAGCCTGAGGATGAGATTAACCACAAAACATGGCAGAGTGGAAAGAGGAAGGAACTGGGGTGTCGGATGATTCTTTTGGGTTGCCAAATTAACCAGGCCAGAATGGGCCTGCTTCAGTATTCCATATTACATGGGGTAATAAATTAAGCTGTATTTAATTTTGTTGTTGTTACATGTAACTCAACTGATCTGGAGAAAGGAACAGAATGGAGGCCTGGCTCTTCTCTGCTGCAGGGTGCCACCATGGCATCTGAGGGGACACCAGGATTGGAAGAAAGGCTTGTGAGAAATGGGTCCTTGCCAAATCTCTCCGAGTCCTTCTGTCATACCCAAGGGGCTCCAGGAAATGGGAGTGGTCTCTGCTTTCTGCCTAGTGATGCCGAAAACTTGGCCTCTGTGCACTGGTGCCAAATCAAATCTCAGAGACAGAGTTTTGGGTGAAGTAGAAAAGAATAGGTTTATTGCTTTGACAGGCAAAGGGGGACACAGTGGGCTCATGTCCTCAAAAACTGTGTGTCCCAACCTGGGGGATTTGGTGCGGAGTTTTATAGCGCTGGTTCAAAGGTGGGGTTGCTGCTAAGGATCAGGGTGTGTGCAGGGCCTGCATTCCTTTAATCTGGCCTCAGGTGGTTTCCTGATGAGCTTCTGTGGTTCTCGAGGTTATCAAACTGTGACCTTCTCTCTGGAATGAAGAATGCTTCATCAAGTATTGTAGTTAACATCTTCCATTTGTTGGGGGTTTTAGTTCTGCAGAAGAGCTCAAAGATATTGTTATGTGTATCCTTTGAGGTGGAACCAGGACCCTGCCCCAAGGCTGCACTATTGTTTCTTTCTTTTTTTCTTTAATAAATATATTTTTAAAAATTAATTAGTTAATTTTATTTTTTGGCTGCGTTGGGTCTTCGTTGCTGCGTGTGGGCTTTCTCTAGTTGTGGTGAGCGGGGGCTACTCTTCCTTGCGGTGCGTGGGCTTCTCATTGCAGTGGCTTCTCTTGTTGCGGAGCACAGGCTCATGGCACTCAGGCTTCAGTAGTTGTGGCACGCAGGCTCAGTAGTTGTGGCACACGGGCTCTAGAGCTCAGGCTCAGTAGTTGTGGTACACGGGCTTAGTTGCTCCACGGCATGTGGGATCTTCCTGGACCAGGGCTTGAACCCGCGTCCCCTGAATTGGCAGGCGGATTCTTAACCACTGCGCCACCAGGGAAGTCCCTGCACTATTGTTTCTTTCTTTCTTTCTTTTTTAAATAAATTTATTTAATTAATTTATTTATTTGGCTACATTGGTCTTTGTTGCCGCACGCGAGCTTTTCTCCGGTTACGGTGAGTGGGGGCTACTCTTCATTGCGGTGCGCGAGCTTCTCATTGCGGTGGCTTCTCTTGTTGCGGAGCATGGGCTCTAGGCGTGTGGGCTTCAGTAGTTGTGGCTCGTGGGCTCTAGAGCACAGGCTGAGTAGTTGTGGTGCACGGGCTTAGTTGCTCTGCAGCATGTGGGATCTTCCCGGACTAGGGCTTAAACTCGTGTCCCCTGCATTGGCAGGCAGATTCATAACCACCGCGCCACCAGGGAAGCCCTGCACTATTGTTTCTTGATTGCTCCTTCCTTGTCTCTGCATCCCCTCACTTCCCTGATTAGCAACCCGTTGAACCTGCCCTTTGGAACTCAGGGAACGTCATGGAGGCTGAAGCCTATTCCCTACAAACAAGAAACGGGGGACACAGAAAGGCTTTTGTGCCCAGGAGCCCCACAGGGTCCTGCTCGGTTTCACTACCTCTCTTGAACCCCAAAGGGCCAATGTCGGGGGCTGCACTGGACTTTGGCTAGAGGGATGCTGATATTGTAATCGTAGACCGACAGTTTTGTGAGAGGAAATGGCAGACACAGAGTTCCTGAAGGACAGCTGGCCTTTCTGGCATCCTTCCTTACAAGGACAGGGAGACCTCCTCTCCCTGAACCCTCAACACACAGTAACCGCAACCACAGAAGGTCTACACACAGGGCACGACAGCATTGTTTCTAACTGATCTCATGGTTCAGCTGGTCTCGGGGGTATCAGCTGTTCTGTAATGCATGACAAATCACTGTGGTTAACTTAGCCCATCCGGGTCTCCTAGATACGGTCATTAGACATTTGCCAACAAATGTGCAGAGGGAATGCTGGAGGAAAAAAGGAGAAGGGTGATGTGGAGAAGGGCCACAAGCGATGGTCTCTGGTTCCTCTGGATGTCACGGAGCTCTGCCAAGGACTCAGAGTTCACATAAACTCACGCTCAGGTTTTGGAGACGGGATGGGAGGTGAGGGGGGGCAGCCATCAATAAGGAACAGGTCACAAATCCTCAGTGAGTTTGTTCTCAGTCCCACTTTTGCCCCTATTTTCAAGGCTATGCTTACAGTAGTGATTCTTAAATAGGAGCATGCATCAGAATGCGCTGGAGGACTTGTTAAAATGCAGATTACTGGGCCCCTCCTCCTGAGTTTCTGATTAAGCAGGTCTGGGTTGGGGCCTGAGAATCTGCATTGGTGACAGACACTGAAGTGATGCCGATATTCTGTTGCTCCGGGAAACCCTGATTTGAGAACCACTGGCCTAGAACTTCTTGGCAGGACAGTGGCTCTCAGGTATCAGGAAGAAGAGATCCAAACTTTTCTTCGTCTTCACTTTGGGCTGAGGTGGGAACCAATGATGAAGGGCCAGAGGGGCCTGGTCCTGGGTGGGAGGAGCCTAGAGTTGTGATGCTCTCAGATCACCTGACCAGGAACCAGGAGTCTTGGGGTATTATTTTGCTCCTGAGTGATCTCACTGTGTGGCCTTGAAAAGGTCACCTCTGCTCTCTGGGCCTCAGTTTAGCCCTTTATAAAATGGGCAGATGGCACTATTCTGTATGTGTTACAGTTTTCACAACAAAAAGGTTTTTTGAAAATAAAAAGGAAGACAAAAATGAACTAGGTGACCTCTAAGGGGATGAGGGTCGGGGAATCTCATGCCAGCACCACGGTGTACTCAGAAGCTTGTGGGCTGGAATCCAACTTGGGAGTGAATATGACTGATATTAAGTAGCTGCAAGTACTGCCTGGGGCAATCGCCTAACCTTGCAGAGCCTGGAAGGGGGATGAGGATACTCATGCCTAGGGCTGTTGTGAGAACTGATGCAAATATGCAAAGTGCCTGGTCAGTAAGTGGCTGCTAAGATGATTGCTTTGTTATTTTCAATATCTCTTCAAGGGCTGGGGGGGACACAAAGGCAACTCTTCTCCCCCATCTCTGCCTGACTGTGGAGCCTGGTGACCTTCTTGTTGATGATGGAATCAGAACTTGCAAGTGTATGTCTCAGGTTTTCCCCTGGAACGATAATTCTGGGAAATGCTTAACTCCCCAAATTTTCTTTCTTCCTTTCTTCCTTTCTTTCTTCCTCACTCCCTCCCTCCCTTCTTTCTTTTTTTTTAATTTTTATTGGAGTATAGTTGATTTACAATGTTGTGTTAGTTTCTGCTGTACAGCAAAGTGAATAGTTATGCATATACATATATCCACTCTTTTCTGGTCATTACAGAGTGTTCAGAAGAGTTCCCTGTGCTATACAGTAGGTCCTTATTAGTTATCTATCCTTATCTATCTATATATAATAGTGTGTATATGTCAATCCCAGTCTGACAATTTATCCCTCCTCTCCACCCCTTCCCCCTTGGTAGCCATAAGTTTGTTTTCTACATCTATGACTCTATTTCTGTTTTGTAAATAAGTTCATTTATATCATTTTTTAAAAATTCCACATAAGCAAGATCATATGATATTTGTCTTTCTCTGTCTGACTTACTTCACTCAGTATGACGATGTCTAGGTCCATCCATTTTGCTGCAGATGACATTATTTCGTTCTTATTTATGGCTGAGTAGTATTCCATTGTATATATGTGCCACATCTTCTTTATCCATTCGTCTGTCGATGGACACTTAGGTTGCTTCCATGTCCTGGCTATTGTAAATAGTGCTGCAGTGAACATTGGGGTGCATGTATCTTTTTGAATTATGGTTTTCTTTGGATATATGCCCAGGATTGGGATTGCAGGATCGTAAGGCAGTTCTATTTTTAGTTTTTTAAGGAAGCGCCATACTGTTCTCCATAATGGTTGTACCCAAATTTTCTTTTCTTTTTTTTTAACAGCTTTATTGAGATGTAATTCGCATACCATAAAATTCATTCTTCCAAAGTGTACAATTCAGTGTTTTTAGTATAGTCACAGAATTATGCAGTCATCACTACTCTCTGAATTTAGATCGAAGCCCCACAGCCATTAGCACTCACTCCCTATTCCTTTCCTCCCCAAGCCCTGGCAGCCAGTAACCTAATTAGTAGCTCTATAGATTTACCTATGCTAGGCAGTTTTTATAAGTGGTTAACTCCCCAAATTTTCCATGAACTTTTCTTTCTCCAGCTCCCATTCATTTGATTATTAATTTAACTAATATTTATTGAGGGCCCACTAGGTGCCAAACACAGGACAGGCACTGGGGATACAATTTGGAAAAAAATCCAGACAAGGTCCCTGCTCCCTGTGGAACTTATGGTCCAGGGGGGAAGCAGATGTTAATCTGTGAATCACACAAAATCAGGTGAAACTCAACAGTGAGAAGTACTGTGAAGGAGATGGACAGAGATGGTGTCCCTGGTTGGGAGGGCCGGACAGGCTTCAGGTAGTGACGACTAGAAGGCTGTCCAAAGGGTGAGCAGGGATTGACTGGGCGAAGAGGCCGGATAGAGCATTCAGGGCAGAGTGGACAGCCTGTGCAAAGGCCCTGAGGCAAGATGAGCATGGTGCATACAAGGAGCTAGCCTGCAGGGCTGTTAGTGGGGGGACACGGAGGCAGGAAGGTCAGCAAGACCACCCCGTGCAGAGCCTCACAGGCTGTGTTAGGGAGTCTGGTCTTTATCCCAAGAGTAACAGCCTTTGGAGGTTTTATAGCAAATGCAGATACATGATCTAAGGTGTGATTCAAATATGTCCTCGGATGCAGTTGGAGAAGAGGTGTCAGGGGCCAGAGCTGGGGGGAGGATCTGTTAGGACAAACTTATGGCAGTGGCCATTGAAGGGATGCTGGTGACCTGGTGGGGCAGGGGATGCATTTGAGATGGAAGTAGCTGTATTTGGGGCTCCTTTGGAGTTGACTACATAGGGCTTGGAGGTGAGTTGGTGACTAGGGTGGCCTGGCTGTCTGGCTTCCTAACTGGGTGGATGGTGTGGCTCTCACTGAGCTAGGGTGGAATTCCCTTTCTCCTCGCCTGAGTACGTCAGAGCCCAGAGGGTCACTGGTCACACCAGGAGATATAAGAAAGGGACGCTCTGTGTGTGTTTCAGGGTAACATGTAAAGCACAGCAGCTGGCACTCAACAAATGACAGCCACCTGCTGGGCCCCCAAGCTGTGACAAACCTATGCCACTACTATGTCGTCTCCCCCATCCACATCTCGCCCAGGGACTTCCTGGCTTCTTGCTGCAGAGACCTGTCTCAGGCTGAGACTCTTACTTCCTGAGGGGCGTCTGTGACTCCCCCCTGAGGAGGGGAGATTTTGTTGTCTCAACCTCAAACCCCCTCTTCCTCCTCTTGGAAGGTGGAGCAGGGGAGGGAAAGAGCTGGTGCCTGGGAGAGAGGCTGTGCTCCTGCAGGTGAGAGAGCAGGTTCCTGGGTTCTGAAGCCAGGGGTTTAGTCTCACTCTAAATTAGCTGTGAAACCAGAGGCGAGTCCCCTCCCTCTCTAGACAGAACCTGTAAAATGCGGGTGGGGCACTGGCTTGGAGACTATCTCAGGGCACCTCCAGCTCCAGTCTCTGGGGTTTTGTCTGTGCTCAGAGGAGAATGCGCCAGCGGTCGGGGGCTGCCTTCCTCCTCAGGGGGCGCTCACGGGCGACCCTGCTCCCGCATCCGGTGCGCACTTCTCCGTCCCTGTCTCTCCTGGTTGTCAGGCTTTCTCACGCACCTGTCATGTCTTCCAGGGGGTTGCCGACCGTGTGCAGTTCAAGCTGTTCGCATCTCCCCATCTCCTGCCAGGGCTTTGGACGGGAGGAGTGTTGGACAAGTGTCGGAGGGCTGTGAGCAAGAGAAACATCCAAGCCATTCCCCCCACCCCCCCCCCGCCCCCCGTGCAGAATCTCAGGTGAGAGACTGGGAACCCGGAACCTGCCGTCCTCGGAGGGTCCCGGCAGATGCCAGGAGATTTCTTTGCTTTGGCTCCGATGATCTCCAGAAACAGGGCCGGCCACGCAGCCATTTCCTCCACCTTCTGGCCCAGGCTCTGAGCTCTGCTCCCATGTCCCCTCTTCCTAACAAAGACTTCCTCAGTAGAAAAGAGCTTGGACATACAATATTTGCCAACAAAAGCAACCATTGTAGCCCCAGGGAAGGGGGTTGGGGTAGAGAGTCAGGGAAAGGTTTTGCTCTCTGCTTGCCGAGACTGGCTCCAGGGAAGGCCCCAGCCCACGGTTCATGAGTCAGGCTGCTGGGGTCCCAGCTGTAGTCTCTCCCTCTTGACTTACCAAGTCTAAGGCAGGAAGTATGGGGTGGAGTCCAGGGAGAGCACTGCAAGTTCCTCTGGGATGGCCCTGCAGAGGGAGAAAATTAGCAATCACATGCCACCACTTTTCCCTTCTGTCGCCACAGGGCCCCCACTCTGCAGCTGGGAAAACTGAGCCCCTGAGAAGGGAGGCAGGCCATTTAATCCTGAGCTCATCTGGTGGGTTTGCGGAGGGCCAGAATGGAGACAGTTCACTGCCTCTCCTGCAAGTTCCCACTGACACGTGTACCCCTCATACTCTTGCTTCATCAGCCCTCACACACAAAACCACAGTCTGGCCCTTGACTTCACAGATCTTAAAGAACCAGAAAGAGAACTCTATTCTTCCCAAACTTAATATAGATTTGTTTGGTGGTGCCATCTCAAATAATTGGATGCTCTGATGTTGCTTGGAATAGAACGCACTCTGCATTTCCACAGGACTTTAAAGTTTACGTCTGTGACTCCTGTGATCCTCACCACTGCCCCTTTGACAGATGAGGTACTGCAGCCCAAAGAGGGAAATGACTTGCCCTTGGTCACTTGGTCTGTACTGGCAGTCTAGCTTACAACAGTCTCCTGACCCCTACCCTTGTCTCTCTCTCCTGCTCAGCACTAGATTCTGGGTCCTGATGCCAGCTCTGCTGCAGATGAGCTGTGTGACCTGGGACACGTCACCTCAGCTCTCTGAACCTCCTTCATAAATGTACTGGCCCTCCAAAACCCTGATGTCATTTCATTCATTCCACAAGTGCTGCTTTTCAGGAGGCCCTGAGTCAGGTCCTGGAGCCGTGAGGATGAAGATTCCAGCTCTCTGCCCACAAAGTGGGACCATATTCAGAGCCCAGGGAGGGTGTGGACTGGGAAACCTCACATAGAGAGAAGAGGGCAGGAACCCAAGTTCTCTTTCAGGGGACCCAGGGATTCCCAAGAGACGTCTGGTCAGAGAATTTGCATCCACAAGTTGGCCTCCCTTTAAGAAAGCCCTACAACAGAATGTCTGAACTCGAAAGAAAGATTAGGGGTCTTTATACACTTTACAGAAAGGTTCTTTACTCTGCAGTTCTTAAAAACAAAACAAACCAAAAAAAACAAAACTCCTTTCTCCAATTCCCACCTCTGGATTTACAGTGCATTTGAAAATTGTTAGGAACACATTCATAGAGTAAAGCAGGAAAGGAAAGCAGGAGTTGGGCTGTTTGCCTGACTACTGAACGGGTCTCAGCAGCATTACAAAACCAGCAGCCACTCTTATCTCTTAGACTCAGTTTTTCCCACCTTAGGCTGTGTGGTGGGTACATTGGTGCCAGGTGTGGAAGCAGAGAATGGTTATCATTTATTGAACCTTACTATGTGCTATAATTAACACCCATTTCACAGACGAGGAAACCGAGGCTCAGAGCTAGGATTTCAATCAGGTCTGGCTGACTGTAAAGCCAGGGCTCTCGGCTCACCTTGCTCAGCCCTGCTCTTGACTAAGACACAGATCAGTCACTGCACTTGGGGGCCCAGGGTGCTGTAGTCTGCAAAATGGGTAGATCCAAGGGGCGGAAGATTACTGGGGGCATCAAGACCATCAGGAGAGAAAGGAGACACTCTCTTGGGGCGGGGGTTGGGGGTGGGGGTGGGGGTGGTGCTCACCATCTCCCCATCCAAAGGCAGTGGGACATCCCATCGGCCCAGGAGCTCTGGAAACTGGGCCCTGCAGTCAAGTAAAGGGGGGTGGGGCGGAGGAGCCTAGGAAAGTAAGGGCCATCACTCCTGGGGAGCCCATGAGCCTGAGGGGACACTCGCCCAGGGCGCCCGAAGCCCCAGCTCGGGCTCCGCGTGGCACTTCCGATCCGCGCCCTGCGCCCCGCCCACGGGCGCTCTGCGCCCCCAGCTCCGACCCGCGCCCGGCCCCGCCCCGCCAGTGTGCCCACCCCCGGCCCGCCCCGCGGTCCACTTGCCCGGCTCACGCAGCGTCCCGGAGCGTCAAGGCGCTGGCGGACTGACCCGCCAGCAGTTGGCACTGGGGGCGCTGGCGCGTCGGCCGCTCCGCTCTCCCGCCGGCAACCTCGGGCTCCCGGAGCCAGCGGTCCAGACGGCGACGCCGCGCGTGGGGCCGGGATCGGGCGGCTGGAGGCTGCGAGGCGGGAGGCGGCGGAGGAGGCGAAGGCCGGCCGGAGCCCCGAGCGCGCCCCAGCCTCGCTCGCAGCCCGGAGCTCGGGGCTCGGCGCCCTCCCGGCCCGCGTGCCCGCGCGGCCACATGGCTCCTCTCCGCGCGCGGCTGTCCTTCCTGCTGCTCTTGCACTGTGCGCTCTGCGCCAACGCGGGCAGCAGGACCCCAGGTGCGTGCGGGAAGGGCGCGCAGGGGCGCGCGGGGTCCGGGGTGCACGCGGGTCAGGGTGGCCCGAGGGTGCCCGAGGAGCCTGGCAGCTTTCGAGGGGGTGGGAGGCTGTGCGCACGCTGGGTCCGAGCTCTCTTTTCTTACCCCAGTGCCACCGATGCTGTCCGGGGATTTCTCTCCCTTTCTGGCACAAGACTAGGGAGAGACCCCAGGAGAGCACTTGAGGATAGGAGCCTTTTCTTAGAAGCTGTGTATCTGTCTCTTGGTCTCTGTGTTTCTCTCTCACTCTCTGTCTTCGCTCCTGTGTGTCTTTCTCTCAGTGTCTTCTCTGTCTCCAGCTTGTACGCATGTGTGCACATATGTGTGTACATGTGTGCAAGTATCTGTCACACACAAAGAATCAGGCTGGCAGGTGGCTGCCCCACCCCCCAGTGAACACCGGGCACTCACACTCCTGCACAGAAACACACATGCATCCCTCTCCCCCAGCATTCTCACACTCTGTGCTGTGCAGACAGCCTCTCACACGCAGATCACACACCCTCCACCCTCACTTTGCAGTGTGAGGTGCCCTCCTGGTGGCTCTCAGCATGGGGAGGGGGATCTGGTCATTTCCAGGCAGGGTGCCTGCTTGTCTTTGAGCTCTGTTCATGGACCAAACAGGATCCCCCTAGCTAAAGTCTTGGGGGTGTTCTGCTGCAAAGGGTAAAACCAGAGGAAAGTTCGTCATCTCCCTCCCCGCCCTCCAATAACTGCCTTGGGCAGGAGGGATTTTCAGGGCACATCATTTTCTAGGTTTTATCAGTGCCGTGAAGGGGGCTGGGGACACAAGAGATAGAGCTGTGTGGAAATGAAAATTCCTCCCTAACTCCTATCCATGAATCACTAGGCCTAGAAGCCAGGGAGCTGTCATTCCTGCCCGGCCTGGCTGGGCTTAGCGAGAGCTGTGTGAGGACGGGCTGCTGGCATGCAGCCTGGAGCATGGGGCCATGACCTCACACTTAATTCAGTCCGAGTGGGCAGGTCACCCCTGCGTCTCCTTTTATTTTTGAAGATCTATATTTACCCAGCTTGGGGCTGGGCCATGTTGAAATCTCGGCAGCCACTGTGCTGCTTAAAAAAGTTTTCTTTCTAAACTTGGAAAAATGTAGAACCTGTATTCCCTCCCTTCCCTCTCCAGCTCCTCTTTTCTCCTTGACACGTGCCCAGGAGGCCCTGAGTTTCTAGGTGTGTTTGTTTTGCCAGCTGTGTTCCAGGAGCTTGGTGACGAGGGCCCTACCCCGGGGTGGGCTGGTGACTTCAGGGCACTGGGGAGTTTGGGCACATCCAGCCATCCCTCTTTGCCCTGGGGGCTTTCGGGGAATTTCCACTGTAGTGCCCAAGCTTGGAAGGTTTGTTGCTAGAGTGACAGGACTCTGTTTGGCATCATTTGTTTTCCTCCGCTAGCTGTAACAAGGGCCTGGGGACTATGGGGTGCAATGTGTGTCTAGCAGTTTACAAACTTGAACACCGATCATCCAAGTGCAGAGATCCAGGGGCTCTGGAAGCACTGGATGAGAAATAGATGAACTTGGGCTAAGGGGTTCCTCCAAGGTGACGATCAAGGTTGCAGAGCCCTTCCTGCCCCCATGGGATTTCCAGCTTCCCCAGCTTAGCTCTGCCCAGATGGCACCGAAGTAACTCTTTCTTTATTTCCAACAGAGTTGCGCTTCTCAAGAAAGCTCAGTGACTATGGTGTGACAGTGCCCTGCAGCACAGATTCTCAGGGACGCTTCCTCTCCCACGTGGTATCTGGGCCACCAGCAGCCTCCTCAGGGAGTACAGAGGTGGACGGACCACCGGCACCACTGTCACACTCTGGTCACCTGCGGGTGGCTCGAAGCCCACTGCGCCCCAAAGGAGTGACCTTGCAGCCTGGCAGGGGGGGACGCTCCTCCCTCTACTTCAACGTCACTGTTTCTGGGGAGGAACTGCACTTACACCTGCGGCCCAACCGGCGGCTGGTGGTGCCCGGAGCCTCGGTGGAGTGGCAGGAGGATTTTCGGGAGCTGTTCCGTCAGCCCTTGCAGAGGGAGTGTGTCTACACCGGGGGTGTCACGGGCATGCCAGGGGCAGCTGTCGCCATCAGCAACTGCGACGGATTGGTAAGGGACAAGGCTTTCATCAAGCAGCACCCCCCATCCTCCCCCTTTCCTCCCCGTCGCCCTCACCGAGCCAGACCGACATGGTTTTCTCCTTGGCTCCTGTGTGTTTGGGATTCCTGTGGGCACAGCCTGCAGTCTGGGCCAAGTCAGGGGCTGCGCCGCTTTCCAGAGAGAGCCCCGCGTGCCCCTTTGGCCACCAGGTTCATACTGTGCCAGCTGTAAAGTGGCTGAGATAGGATGATACCTTATCCTGTTCATCCCCTCACCATCTACTGACACACCGGGACCACAGCTCACCTGTCAGGGGTCTGAGTGCAGACACACGCAGGCGTGAGGAGGGCAGGCTCTGCTGGGGTTGAGTCCTGGCTGTGCCGCTTGCTGGCCATGTCACTTTGGATAAGTTACTTGCCCTCTTGTGGTCCTTTCCCTTACCCATGAAGTGGGATTTATTCATTCTGCACGTATTTACTGTGCGCGCTCCACGTGCCAGTCGGGTGCTGGGGCTACGGCAGTGCCTGAGACAGACACAGTCCCCTGCCCTCCTGGAGCTGGTGTGCTGGTGATGAAAATATGACCTACCTCACCAGGCAGCACGGCCAGTGGTTGGCACCTGCTTGGCACATGGTCAGGGCTGTCGGTATCAGCTGCTGTTATTATTTTTACTGCTGTGTCCTTCCTCGTGCCCCACTGTCTCTGGTCCCGAAGCCAGCCTGCTCTTCCGTGGCTCTCTGATCTGAGTTCCCTTTCTCAGGACCTGCTCCCTCCTCCCAGGCACAGGGAACCCCCTGCCATGTTGCAAACCAGAAAGCCACAGGTGGCTTCTCTCCTTCTTGTGCTCAACTCAGGCTGGATCCCACTCCCCTTGCTGCCCCGTCTGCTGTGTATCAGGCCCTTGTGAGCCTGCGTGGCAGCTCCAGGGCCTTGATGGGCACTGTTTTCATGGTCTCTGCTTTGCCAGGCACGAGCTGATATGTCCAGGAAAGGACCTGCTTGCTCCTCTGCCTTTGAGCTTTAAGAGAGGGATGAGTCAGATGGGGGGATGGTAAGGGGAGGGGTCCTTCCTTACTGGCAGGGCTGGGAACACTTCTTACCATCTTCCCATCCTTACGAGGTGTCTTCCTGCTGAATGTCATGGCTGCCTTTGTCTAGACCAGGGTTTCTCAATCTATTTTTCGTTATCATCCCCCTGGGGAGCCTTTTAGACATTTTTTTCTCTAATTGCTCCCCAATGAAACCTTAATACCACAGCTATACTGAATATCTGTTTTTAAACTCTATGTATATCTGTGCTTTATATATGAAAAGAGTAAATTTTTTGCCTCCCGAAGAACCAATTTTTGCCCCATTGGAGGCACTAGAGCCCCCATTGAGAGGCATGGTCTAGGCAGTGGTTGGTTTTCAGAGTTGAGTGTGCACCAGAATCACCTGGAATGCGAGGGTTCTGTGGAGCGGACTTTGAGGAACCCAGATTGTAAGGATAGCTGGAGAAGGCTGAGACCTTGTCCTGGTGCCAGGGTGAGCCTTGGCCGCCATCCTGCCCTGGCTCAGCAGTCCTGGGACTCTCCTCAGCCTGTGACTAGCGCTATGCTGTAGCCACAAGTTTTGGTTGAAAATCCAAAGTGACGTGAGGAATCACCTAGAGATCCAGTGTCTGTGCAGACAGAGAGATAGAAAGCACCAGTGCACATCAGTGGCTTGGGCTGAATGACATGGTGACCTGAAGTCATCAGCCAAATGGGCTGTAAGCTGTTCAGTGACAGAGCTGTTCTCCCGTTTCCTTGACTACCTCCATAAATGTCCACGGGGACCTAAACAAAGGCATGAGTGGATGATCATCGCCATGAATATGTAACTGCCCACACCCTTTGCACCCGGGAAACCTTCTTATCATTGAACCAGCTCAGCAGCCATTGACAAGTGGTCACTGGATGCTCAGCTGACGTTGCTGACTTTCGGTGGCCTCTGAGTAAACGTTCTCATCGGCTGTGTGACCTGGGCAAGTCACTTCCCCTCTCTGGGCTTTACTCTTCTCATTTGTCCAAAGAGGGGCTGCACTCACTCCTCCCTGGCAGACAGAAATCGATTCTACGTGTCATTTGCAGAAGCTGGGTCAGGTCTCGGAGGCTCCATGGATGAGCTTCTGGAAGCCTGTTCTGCAGTGGAACTGAGGCTCCGGGAGTGGCTTGCCTGGTCCCTGCGTTTGGTGAGAGGCAGAATTGGACCTCCTGGGCTGGGCCCCTTCTTGTGCCCTGGGCTCCAGAGTCCAGTCCCTAAGGCCAGTTCTCAGGGGTCTCCCTGACCTGGTCCCTGACAGGGACCACAGCCCAGCACAGAGGCTCTCTGTCCAGGGCAGGGATTTCCTCACTTCCAGCCCACTCCAGAAAACTGCCCTGTGTCCCGTGAGAGCAAGGGCTGTTCACTGTCACCCAGCTGAGCCACCTTTGGATTCAAAGGCCACAGTGTAGCCCTTCTGATGATAAGATTTAACTCTGCATCTTTATGTGGACTCTGAGTTTTAACCCCATCTTCTTCCATGTCTCAAATGCTGAAGTCATTCAGTCCAAAAAAATACGTACTGAGCACTGGCCATGGGCAAGGTCTCCACAGGGAGATGTAAGCAAGTGAAAGTGACACAAATAATAACAGCAACAGTCACGAGCCATAGCCATAGCCCAGGCACAGCACACATACTGTCATGTGCATTCATTAACTTCATCCATCGTGTAAGTGGGGAAACTGAGTCATGGGGAGGAGATGTGAAGATAATATCAATACATATAGCTTCTGTTGGCACAGGACTTTATAGTTTATAAAGCCCTTCAGTTGTATGAGTGCGTACACAGATATTGTTGTAACCCTGCTTTGCAGAGAGTCAGGTCTCTGTCCTCAAGGAACTTGGGTGCTAAGCAGGGGGTACCCCACAAATAGTTTCAACAGTAACTTTTTGGTTTTCCGTAGCACAGCAGGGATGGCTACTTGGTAAATGGGAGTGATTATTATCTTTGTCTTAGAGAAGATAATATTTGAACTGGGTCTTGAAGGATGAATAGAAGTTTGTTGGGGCCAGAGGGTGGGTAGGGCGTTCTGGGCAGAAGAAAGAGCTTGCCAGTGAGGGAGCACCATGCTGGACGGGGCCGGGGAGGTGATCCTAGAAGACACTGGGCAGGTGGGCCTTGGTCTGCCCTTGAAGGAAGGGCAGGATAGGAGACGGGGCCCAGGGCAGGGAAGCAGCAGCCTGTTATCTGAGAAGAGTCTGGGCTGGGAGTTGGGAGCCATGACTGTGTGACCCTGGGCAAGGTGCCCTCCTTCTCTGGGCCTCCCTTGCCTCCTGGGTGTATCATGGAGCCTGTAATGGATGAGCTCAGAGCACCTTCTAGCTCTGGCATTGGTACTTTGTGACACAGGGCAGGCCTTGCTGGAGGAGCTTGAAGCCAGGCCACTGTAAATCTGTAGTTGACTGCCCCTTCCTGGCGGGTCCTGGGTCTGCTCCTGCCAGGCCTGGGCGGGGCTGCAGGTGCAGAGAGGAAAGACACCAATCCTGAGCTTGGCCCTCATGGCTTAGCAGACCTTCCAGTTGGAAGACGGTCTGAACAAACCCTCTTCTGTGTGGACAGACTTGCAGCCGTTTGGACTTTAGCTGCTCTGGTGAGAAGTGCTGTGTCTAAACTGAGGACTCGATCCTCCTTTCCAGCTGGAACCTGCAGTGGGAGCAGTGACCATGATCTCTTCCACTTCTCCTGCCATCCCACAGAGTCAGTCACCGCGGGCACCGGGACAGACACTGGGCGGGTTCTGTGCACGGTGGTTAATTCATGCCTGACACTGAGGAATGGGCACTTTATCTCACTTCCCACCTGCTCTGCTGGAAGGCCTGGTGTGTCGTAGTCGGGGAGGGGGTCGGGGGGTGGGTGGGAACCAGGAATGAGGAAGCCAGGACCCCTGCCCTAGATGAGTCTGGAGGATAATGGGAAACCAGACATAAAAGCAGACAGATTACAATCCTGTGTGAGGCAGCATCGGGAGGACCCGTTTGTTTTGGTTAGGGCATCAGGGAAGGCTCCTGGAGGAGGTGGCATTGGCTCAAAATTGTTCAGACATTATAAACATGAAAGAAAGTGCCAGGCCCTTCGCCAGCAGAGAGAACTACTGACCCAGAGCAGGCTTGTGGGTGTTTGGGGGAAGGAAATAGGCGATGTGGGGAGGCCCAGTCGTACCTGCAGAGTGTTTCCTCTGGGGTTGGGGGCAGCTGTCAGACACTGGGGTCCCAGATTGGGAATGCACCCAGGCAGCAGTGGCAGCCTGCTGGTCTACTCTGCAGAGCCTCCCTTGGGGATCCCGGCCGATCAACGTGGCAGTCCCCGCAATGTTCCTGTGACCTGAAACCTCAGGGCCTGCGGGCAGGGAGGGCCTGGGTCATCTCAGGTCCCCTGGCTGGGGCCAGGAGCAGAACAGACTCTCTGCTAGCAGTTGTGGTTTGAAGTCCTGAGAGGCACATGGAGGCCTGGGCTGGGAGGGCACTACTTTGTGGGTCCTGGAGGGGTTGTGGGGTGCAGGAATGAGATCAGCAGTGTGGGACCCCTGCATACCATCAGGAGCCCAGGCTGCCAGCCTCCTGAAGGCCACTTGCCCCGCTTCTACCTCTGTCTCCCGGGCTCCTGGGCCTCGCTGCCCCTGCACTGGGGTCACGGGGGCTGGGAGGCGTCACGTCCCCCCCTCTTTGCCCTCAGTGCCTCTGTGAGTCACGGGCCTGGCGTGGAAGTAGCCGCACGTGTAAGATTTGTCACCATCTGGTTCTGTTTTCCACCCTCTGCAGAACGTGCATTTTGAACGGGTTACGGAGTAGACCCCTGGCAGGCGGTATGGGGAGAGGGCAGGGGAGGCTGCGTCCCAGCTCAGCTTCCTAGCCTCTGCCCAATGGTGTGCAAGTCCCAGCGGCTCTCTGAGCCTCAGTCCTTTTGTCTTTAAAATGGAATTAAGATGCCAGGTGGCGGGCGTGTGTGTTGGGGACTGACAGTTTAAATGGCCCGGGGTTTCTCTGTGGGGTGATGAAACGTCCTAAAGTTGATTGCGGTGGTGGTTGCACAGCTTTATGCAGAGACAAAAAGCCATTACATTCTGCACTTTATTTTTTTTTTAATTTAAAAAAGAAATCTTTTTATTGGAGTAGAGTTGATTTACAATGTTGTGTTTCAGGTGTACAGCAAAGTGAATCAGTTATACATATACATATACAAACATTCTGCACTTTAAATGGGTGAATTGTATGGTACATGAATTATGTTTCAGTAAAGCTGTTACCAGTAGGGCCTGGCCCATAGAAAGCCCCGTGACAGGCATTTTTAGTCATAATTAGGAAACAGTCTAGGCTGGCAGAAATTGTGGAGTCTCTCTACTCTAGTACAGAGTAGCTGTGTGACCTTGAATAAGTTTCTAAATCTCTCTGTGCTTGGGATTCCTCATCTGTAAGGAGGAGAGGAGAACAACCATCTATGGGGCTGTTCAGAGGATTAAATAAGAAAATGTAAAAAAGTGAAGGGTCTGGTATATGGTGGGGCCTTAAAAAATGGGGATTATTAATAGTAATATTTATTACTTTTTTATAGTAATTACTATAGTAATTACAGTTATCATTAATGGTGAGAAATACTAAAAGTATTGCTGGAGTCCCTTGTACTGCAACAGTACGTAGATTATCAGTGCTCTCTGATGTGAGCCCGAGGCCACCTCTGGTTCCCGGGTTGGCCAGGCCCTGCCCCCCCCTCTGCTTTGGCAGCTTTCTCTGCAGAATGGGCCAAATGGTGCTTGCTCAGTGCACGGGAGTGTATTACGACTGGTCTGTAATAACCCCACATTCCTTCCAGGGCAGGAGGGTACTGAGAGGTGCCAAATGGAGCATTCTGTTAACAATCTGTGGGCACCTTCCCCCAGCCAGGCCCTTGACCAGCTCCTGGGGATGCAGGGTTGAAACTCACCCCTCTCTCCCTGTGCTCCAGAACCCACGGTTTAAAGAAGGCCGGTATGCACAGTAGACAGCATGAAACAAGACTGATCACACTAAATGTCAGTGTTGTGTAGGAATGCAGGGAAGCATAATGCACTTGGTAGGTGGCCTGGAGGTGCGTACTGAGAAGGAGAGGTGCTCAGGGAAGGCTTCCCAGCGGAGAGGACATTTGGGCTGGGTATAAAAGCATCAATAGGAGGTTTTAAAGCCAAGAGGTAGGAATTTTAGGCATTCACAGGGAAGGATATCCTATGTCTTTGCAGGATTCAGGAAATGGCAAATCATCTCAGCTCTCCACGGGAAAGGGGGGCGATGAAAATGTAGTTTGGAGAAGCTCTGCCTCACTGTGGACTTAGATTTGCCCCTGTGGCCATAGGGAGCCATGGGAGGTTTGTAAGCAGGAGTCACTTTAGTATTTGGGGAAGATGCTAATCCTTCCAGCTGCATGCTGGCGCAGTGCTATTGTAGCAGATTTGTCTGGGGCTCATCGGTGTCTTTGTGCCAATATCTGTCCTTGCCCCGGGGTTGCTCCGTGATGTCTAGGGAGCGAGTGGGCTTTCCTGGCAGCTCCTTGGCAAGCACCCGGCTCTGCCTTGCTGTCTGTGCCTGCCCTGGGATGTGGAGTGTGAGGCCTGGAGTTTCAGAAGTGCCCTCACCCAACTGCCCGGCAGGCCTGTCCCCATACATCATGGACTGCGGGCTGCCTGCCCTTACACATCTGTGCCGACAACCCTGGGAGGGGCGGGGGATGTCTGGCCCCGCATTGGTGCAGAGCTCGTCTCCTTGCTCCACCTGCCTCTTCAGCCTCAATGGTGGATCCTGCCCTGCAGACCCTTACCCCTCCCCAGCCAGCCTGGTGTGTTTGCACCTCACTTTGCAGCCCATGCCTTTGCTCATGCTGTTCACACCTCCCACGGTGCCTTCCCTTCCCTCTGCTTGAGGCATCCCCCATCTTGGCCACCCAGTTCCCAGAAGTCAGGAACTGTCTTAAATTTTTGCATTTCTCTGCATGCCTAGCACAGGGCTGGGTTCGCGGTACACAGGAGGTCGGGACTTCAGCTGCCTCTAGGAGCAGGGATTAGCTCAAGGGAAGAGGGCCAGGTACTAGGGGAGAGGTGGGACAGCGGCAAATTCCTGTTTAAAGGGACTGCCAATCTGGTATCGCATTTGAGAATTTTAAGAGAGAAATCAGAAATATGGATTTTTAAGCAAAGTGTTCTATTTTTTAAGACAGTGTGTGGGCCCAAAGCAGCAGGGCTCTTAGCTGGAGGCCTTAGCTTGCCAGTGAGCAGTGCAGGGGATGAGAGCATGACCCCTGCAACCAGACTGCCTGGGTTGAAATCCCAGCCTTGGCTTTTTCATGCTGTGTGGCCTTGGGCAATTACTAAGCCTCTCTGTGCTTCAGTTTCCTCATCTGTAAAGTGGGGATAATATCAGTCACTTCATAAGAGTTGTTATGTGTGCAAAGGGCTTTATTAGCACAGTACCCGATATGCTTCAACCGTCGCTATTAAATGGTGTGGATTTATTGGTTGAGTCCACTGGGTCTGAGGGGATGGGAGCGGGAAAGAAGAGGAGAGGAAGTCAAGAGCACACCAGCTTTCTGCTTTACAATCCCAGAGGGGTCTCTGGGCCTTTAGCTGGGCAGGCAGAGCCCATTCCTCCCAACCTCCTCCAGGCCTGTTCATTTTTTTCTCAGGCTGCAACTTGCTTCTCACCCCCGTTTGCATTCTTCCCCTGGAACATTCCCATTGGGCTCTCAAAGGGCAGGATCTGAGCTTAGTCACCTGTGTGTCTCTATGACCCCGGCACCTGCCACAGGGCAGGCCCTCAGTGGATGTTGGGTGAGCTGACGGACCGGGAGAGGGAACGTGGAGGGCTCCCTTTCAGAGGCGGCATAAAGCTCACGTTTGCATCTTCTCACCTCTGTCAGATGGGGAGGGACAGCGGGCCTGTCCTTCTCTCTGTGGCTGTCTGTCTGCTCCTAGGCCAGCGATGGATGACACATGGCACTCGCAGTGCCACTTGGCCTCCTGCACGCCCGGCAAGCCCTGCAGGTCAGCTGCGCACGCTGCCCCCGAGTGCGTGTCCCAGTGTGTGCTCCAGGCACCCATGCCCCGTGGGCCTGAGCCGGTGGGTGAGGCGAGACTGTTTGCTTTCCTGCCCTCAGTGTGCCCTTTACTGGCGAGTTTCTGTCTCCAGAGCTCGCGTCCTCTGCGAGGGTGCAACCAGCTTCATCACGTTTGCTATTCAGGTAACCCAGTTCCCTGAGAAGCCCTCAGTCCTTTGTAGAATTTATGTTCCTATAACGAAAACAAGAAATTGTCTTTTTGGAGAAAAAGGGAGCTTCTGACCTGCCACACCAGGGTGACTGTGGGTCTTCAGGTAGAAAGTGGCCTGCAGCCCTTCTTACACTTCATAGAGTATGTCCTCCGTGGTCACTTCCTGCTTGTGGGGCTGCGGTCTGGGGGCTGCAGGCAGGGGCAGCAGTCAGCACGGGGTGCCTTGACCCCAACCAGATCCCAGGAGGCGGGAGCACAGGTTTTCCTGGGGAGATAGGCAGTGTGGGGAAACTGAGTGACTGTATCAGTTATCCACATCTGTGAAACAGACCAGCCTAAAACTGCTGAACTTAAAACAACAGCATATTTTTTCCACAATTCTGTTGGTTGGCTGGGTGATTCCTCTGCCGGTTGCTCCCTGGACAGTTGGCGAGGCTGGAAGGTACAGGCTAACCTCATTCACACATCCGGCATTGGTGCTGGCTGTTGGCTGGGCAGCCTCAGTTCTCCTGTCTGTGGCCTCACATCCTCCAGTAGGTAAGACCAGCTTCTTTTACGGCAGTCTCAGGGTAGCATTCCAAGAGGGTAAAAGTGGGAGCTGCAAGATCTCGTAAGGAAGATCTTCTAGTCTTGGAAGTTGCATAATGTTGCTTCTGTGCATTCTATTGGTCAAAGCGAGACACAAGGCCAGACTAGATTTTCCAAGAGTGGAGGAATGGACCCTACCTCATTTCAAAGAGGCATGGGAGCAGAGACAGGAGGAATTGTTGCAGCCATCTTTGCAATCGTTCTCCCATACTGACCCTAGGCAAGTGGCTCGACCTCTCTGAGCCTCAGTTTCTGTATCTGTAAAGTGGGTGTTCCTACCTTGTAGTTTTGTTGATTAGAAATCAGGCACTTAAAAGTGCTGCCACAGTGTCCAGAACAATAAATGGTAGCATTTGCTGTTATTATTGTTATCTCTTGGAATAAATATAGAAACTGAGGCAGGTTCCACAGTGGGTTTGTTTCCAGACCCCTGGACACCCATTCTAGTGCTCTTGCTTCCCAGAAGGCCCCATCGCATCAGGGCCTCAGTCTGAGTGGCCCAGGGTCTGGATCCTGGGTGGTTTTCCAGTCTTCGAGGCGGTCTGATCTTGCAGTTTCACTTCCCTAGTTTCCCCACGGCTGTGCCTTGCTGTCTGCTCTGGGTTAATAACTTATTTATGATATGGAATAGAAGCCAGACATCACCTCACTGCTGCTCCCTCCGAGCAGAGCCGGCCTCCCATTCCAGGGAGGGCTGGTCTAGGAGCTGGTTTTAGTTTACTTCCCTGGCATCTTCGGGCTGGCTGGAGGGAGGGTGGCCTCTGGGCTGCTCCGTGGGCTGGTGAGTGGGGTGGGGGCTGTGCTTGCCTTCCACCTGCCTTCCAGCCTCAGTGCGGTCCAGGGCTGGGGGTGGGCTTTTGGTGAGGACCTGGGGAATTTCCACATTCCCCGGACCTTGCAGTGGAAAGTTCCCAAATCATCCGCCAGGCCCTGCCTTCTGTTTTCAGCATGTGGGCCTTTTCCTGCCTTTAAAGCCTTAGAAACAACAAGAACAACAATAAGAAGAACAACAGCAGCAGTACTATTGATAGGCTGCCTCATCCCTGGCAGCGCCAGGGAGCTCCGTATCAGCACAAATAACCCTCCTGTTATGAACACCTCCGGCGGTGAATCTCAGCTCAGCATCACTGCCAAAGTTCACCCTAACTCAGCTATGACTGGAAGAGGTTTTGGGGGCCTCTCCGTCCCCTTCTCACTTTCCAGACAAGGAAGCTGAGGCTCACGGAAGGGAAAAGACTCACCCAGGGTCACACAGTGGGCGACTGTCAGGGCCAGTGGGGTCCAGGTCCCTGACTCCCAGTCCAGTGCTCCCCCCACAATCCCGTGCAGCTTCTCCTGAGTTACTAGACGGGAATCGTTCCTCGAGGTCATAAACCCTGTAACGGCCAGGGCCTCGGTGGCCATGGCAACGACTTCAGAGCACAAACACTGAAGGGATTGGTCCATCAGTTGCCTCGTTAGGGGCATCCTGGGAGTCCTTGGGCCTGGGTGCCGAGTGGAGGTGTTTACGAGGCTGGACAGCTCAACTTCTGCGTGTCGATGTCCTCCTGAAGACTGGGAAACCTGGAAAGAGAAAACAAATGCCAGCCTCCCAGTGAGCAGGATTTGAAGCTCAAATGAAACCTTCTGGTGCTTCTCAGCTCCAAGTCACCATTGCTGCTGTTTTATCCATTTTCAGAATTTTGCAGGGCAGTGGGTTGCCGTTATGCACACATCACTTGACATGGAACATTAAAACCCTGCACTCTCCTTTTCTTCTGCTTTCCATGACACAGCTGAGGGGGCAGTAGATCAGGCCCTTTTAGAGAAACCTCTGAATGTGGGAGTGTTTGTTAGGACCTGGGCGCTCTGAATGCAAACCCTGTTCCCAACGGGTTGCTTGAAGCCCTTTGTCAGTTTTTGCTTTTAAGCCAGCCAAATATTTATACCTTTGATGTGTCCAGAAAACATTCGTACCCCCAGGCCACCACGCCCCACAGCAGAAGTTAATTTCCGCCCCTTGCTGTTGGCAGGAGCCCACACTCTGAATTCGCTCCTCCAGCCCAAAGAGGGCTTGTTGAGTGCTTGATATTTTGTCACCTCATAAGTCACAGTCCCGAGGCTGTCCCCTAAGCCACAGCAGTGTTTTGTGGGAGAGGACTCTCATTAAGGGTGGTATGCCCAAGGGGGTTCATTTTGGACACTTGGACCTGAGGATGTTGGCCGAAGGTGCTTTTGTTCCGAAGTTGGTCCTGTGTTGTGGATCGGTACTTGTCCTCTTGTGGAGAAGCTCGCATCTGGAAGAGGGACAGACAGACATATGTGAGCGGGATAGAGCACCCGCCAGAACCACTGGGGGCGTGGAGGAGGGGGCGGTGATGGGGTGACATTTGAGCTGGGCTGGAAGGGCATCCCGCAGAGCTCTCCGCAGGGCAAAGGCGTGGAGGCCCGCGTGCACAGGTGTGGCTTTCCAGCCAATGTGGTTTTGTCCACTTGTCCCCAGTGTGCAGAGGAGGGCAGCGATGCCTGGAGGGATATGTGTTGTCAGGACCCCCATGTGGGGTTAAACCTGGGCCCGGCACAGGGGTTCAGGCGTCTAGGTCCACTCATCTTTCCATTCTCCTGTGCTCACCTGCCTTCTGCAGGGCCCTCTGGGGGCAGGCTGATGTCAGGATGGATCAGAGGGGAGCCCTGGCTGGGACAATGGACCTGCTGGGGGCCAGCCCTCCGCTGCAGGCAGGACTGGCCTCACCCTTTCCTGGAGCCACCCCACTGTCCTCTGGCTTGCTTCTGAGCTGTAGGGTTCAGGCCTTGAGGCGGGGAACCGTTCCCCAGCTCGGGGCCTGGCAGCTACACCGCCTCCTGGCGTTTGAGGGCTGCTTCCTGTCTCCTTGTCTTGAAGCCTCCGCTGCTGCCAGGACTTTGGGCCAAGCAGGGAGCCAGGTGGAGCTCCCAGCCCAAGCTTGGTGGGCCGTCCGTGGTGGTGACTGAGGGGGGAAGCCTCAGAGCCACTTGGCTCCTGGGCGTGGGGAATGGAAATTAATGGTGGCTGCCAGCCTGGCAAGGTCTGCCCTTGACTCTGGCTGGGCTCCAGGGTGGGGGCTGGCGGCACAGGGGGACTCTCTGAGCACCTGCATGTGAGGCCCCGCCCTGCCGCTGGGCCAGGACCCCTGCCACTGGGCAGGGAGGGGTGTCATAAAAAGCAAGCACCCTTCCTTTAAGAACATTTGCCAAGCCTGAAGAAGGGCTGCGGGAAGACCTAAGCAGCTCTGTTCCCCGCAGAGCCAGAGGACAGACTCGCTCGCCGCCTGCAGCAGCCGCAGCGTAGAGGTGTCGCTCTAAATTGTCCTCACTCTCTGCACGGTGGGCTCCCAGCTGGGAGGGCTGTGACATCATTGCCCACTGGCCGCCCAGTAGATCACAGCCTCCCTCCCCACCTCTCGGACCCACCCAGCTCAGGGCAATTTTGGCGAATTCCTCTTCACTCACAGTGGAGTGGCACCTTAAGGGCAGGGGGTGGCTAGGTTCTAAGATAGCACCTAAGATAGCACAAATCACGTGTGGTCCGGGTGATCCTTGGTCATGCTCAGCCCGGGGAGATGCTCACAGTGTAAGAGGTGTGCAGTCACCTGGCCTGTCCGGACTCCCCTTCCCCACCCCCGCGGCCCCTTGGTCAGGGTGTGTACTCACTGTCCCCTTGTCCCCTCTCTGTCTTTCTTGCCCATTTCCTGTATTATGACAGACTAATTCTGGTCGAACACCCGATGCTGATACTTCTGTCTTTGTGAAACATGGATGATCACTTAAACATTCCATTTAGTACCATTACACCATTTGGAAGCTTCTAGAATTGAGACCAGGGATTCCTAGCCCTGGATGCACATGAGAATCACCCGGGCAGCTTTGAGACAATACTGATGCTCACTCCGCCCCCGCCGCCCCATCTCCCTGGATGTGATTCATTTGTCTGGGGTGTGGCCTGGGCGTCAGTCGGTCTGCAGATTCCCCAGGTGATCCTAATGGACATCTAGGGGTAAGACCCACTGCTGTAGCCTCCTGGAAAAGTCTACTTTGTGTTTGACGGAAAAGTTGGGGGACCAGGAGAGCCAGTCCGAAGAAAGAAAGGAAAAGGCCACACACCTGCTGTGGGCCAGGCCTCAGCAGGGGGCATTTCCCCTTCATTATGTAATTTCATTTCGTTTCAGGCACGGAAACTGAGGCTTGGAGAGTGTCACCCAGCTGGGAAGGGTCCAGGCTGGGACAGAGCCCCAGGTATTTCACTCCCAAGTGTAGCTGCTACATCACTTTGCAGGGAGGTTGGATGACAGAAAAGGAGGGTTACATTGGGTTTGTTTCCTTCTTTTAAACTTTGTCTTAAAATCATTGTTATACAATTTTTTCTTGCTCATTGTAGCAGGCAGACATTCTGTGCAGAATCAGGTTTCCTTTTCAGATAGGGGAATCATAGAGAAGTTAGAAAACACCTAAATGCTTAAAGAGAAGGAAGTTGCCTACAAGTTCACACCCAGGTGGTGCATTTCCACCAGCCTTTGGTTTGCCCGTGTTCTTTCTCACATTGACAATTCCTGTGAATCAGTCTTTTCTTGGTAAGGACTTTTCCCCTTAAGGATGCTTAACCACTGGTACTTTTTTCTCAGGGATTTCTTCCCGAGTACAGACAGGGGATCTGAGCAGGTCAAAGCCAGGTTGCAGTGGAGCCAGGACTTAGGGGCAAACCATCCATGGTTCCAGAATGTTGCTCCCAGCACTCCCTTCGTGAGCCACTGGCACACTTTGAATTTTGGTCGTGATAATCACGGCAGCAAACTCAGACACTTACACAGCGCTTGCTGCCAGCTCTCGGTGCTCTGTGTATGTTTCTCCGAGCAACCCACAAGATCAGTACCCTTATAACCTGAAGCACAGGGATGTTTAGTAACTTGTCCAAGATTCCATGGTTTGAGAGTAGCAGGACCCAGGGATTCTGGCTTTAGGGTCTCTGCATTTACCCAACACACGCCCCATGCTGCTTCTCCCCTGAGAAGGATCTTTGCTACAAAGGGCCCCCACCAAAGCCCCAGTAGCCTTTCACCCAGTACCTCCCAGGGTGTGGGGCCTGCAGAGGTCATGACCCTGGGAAGTGGGCTGAGCCAGCAAGCATTCATCCCAGGTAACTGCCTCCAGCTGGTGGAGGCTCTCCACTTCCCGTGCTGCTTCTGAGCCTCAGGGCCTTCTGGGATTTCTGCTGCGCCCGTGTGGGGTGTCTGTTGCCCTTTGAGGACAAACCTGGCGGTTCTCGGCTCCGTCCTCCGAGGGCTCCTTCCTCCTGCCGGTCCCCAAGGCTGCAGCTCGGCATGAATCAGCTTTCGGACTCTCCTTGGCTTGGGCCCAGGCCTTGGCAGCCCAGCCTCCAGCAGAGCTCCTGTGGCTTGGGGCTTCCACATCAGGTTTGAATTATGTGGAATCTCAGCGTCCGCAGGCTTTCATCCCAGCCGTGCTGACTCACGCTTCCATGGTAGCGGGCAGCCTGTGCGCCTCATGCGTGTGTGTCGTCTGAGTGCATGTGTGTTGTCTGCCTGCTTGTGTGTTGTCTGTGTGTGTGTCATCCCTTTGTGTGTCATCTGGGTGCATGTGTGTCTCTTGTTCCTGTGCATATGTGCCATCTCCGTGCCTATCTCTTATCTCCCTGGGTGTGTGTCATCTAACAGCTTTATTGAGATTCACATACCATGGAAGTCACCCATTTAGAGTGTGCGATTCAGTGGATTTTTATTATATGCCCAGAGTTGTGTAATTATCACCATGTTCAATTTTAGAACATTTTCACTCTCTCAGAAAGAAGCTCTGTGTCCTTTAGCTATCGCCGCCGCCTCTCTCCGCCCCCTCTCTCCACCCCCTCTCGCCATCCCCCAGCTGGGATCCATTACTCCAGCCCCCGGCAACCGCTAATCTATCTTCTGTCTCTATAAATTGCCCTATTCTAGAGTTTCAAATGAATGGAATTGTATAATATGTGGCCTTTTGTGACTGGCTTCTTTCACTTAGCATAATGTTTTCAAGATTCACCTATGTTGTAGTATTTTTCAGCCTTTCTTTCTTTTTTATGGCTAAATAACGTTCCACTGTATGGATACACCACATTTTGTTTATCCATTCATCTGCTGATGGGCATTTGGGTTGTTTCCACTTCTTGGCTGCTGTAAGTAATGCTGCAGTGAACATTTGTGTAAAGGTTTTTGTGTAGACTTATGTTTTCATTTCTCTTGAGTTTATACAAAGTGGAATTGCTGGCTCATATGGAAACTCTGTTTAATATTTTGTGGAACTGCCAGACTGTTTTCCTAAGTAGCTGCATCATTTTACATTCCCACCAGCAATGTATGAGGGTTCCAATTTCTCCACATCCCTGTCAACACTTGTTAGTGTCTGACTCTTTGATTCTAGCCATCCTTGTGGGTATGAGGGATATCTCATTGTGGTTTTGATTTGCATTTCCCTAATGACTAATGATGTTGAGCACCTTTTCATGTGCTTATTGGCCATTTGTATATCTTCCTTGGAGAAATGTGTACTCAGATTCTTTCCCCATTTTTAACTTGGGTTGTCTTCTTCTTATTGAGCAGTGAGAGTTCTTTACCTATATTAGATGCAAGTCCCTCACTAGGAGAGCAGAGGCTGGTTTCATATCTTTTTGCACCCCCCTCCCCCAAGCCCAGCACGCAGTAGATGCTTCGTAAAGACCTACTGAGAGAGGGAACGATGGTCTCAGGCTATGGGGGTGTGTGGGGTGGCGCTGGCCCCCTCACGTTCGTCGTGAATCAGAGGCAATGGCCCACGATGATCCCTCAGAGGGTCTGGTCCCTGCAGGTTATGTTGGGTGTGTCTTTCAGTTGAACTGACTTAACCACTGGGGAGGTGGAAGGACTTGAAAAAAACCTAATCCCTGGGCCCACCCCTCCCCTTGATTTTTGGCTTGAGTAACTGGGAAAAAGATAGTGTCATTTGCTGAGATGGGGGAGCATGGGGAGGAGGAGCAAGTCTGCTTTAAAGTTTGTGTTGCCCAGCAGAAGCCCAGGGTCTCTATCAAGGAGGCTGTTGGACAGTCTTACGTGGAATTTCGGGAGGGGTCAGAGCTGAGGATGTAATTTTGGAGTTACCTGCAAATACATAGTCCCCATAGGATTGGGAGAAATCCCCAGGGAGCATGGGTGTGGCTGGAGGAGCTGAGTGAGACCAGGACAAAGAAGTGATTTCTGGCTCTGGCCACATGAGTTCACAGGTGACTGTGATGAGAGCAGTTTCCAGGAAGTGGTGGTTCTAGAAGCCCCTGTGGTGTGGATAGAGGCGAGGCATGGAGGTGCAGGCGGTGAGTGTGGACAACTCTTTCTGCTGTGGAGGGAAGCAGAGACCCTGGCAGTAGCTGGACAGGGCTGGGAGGGAATTTCACAGATGGGAGATCCTCAAGTGCACTTATCAATACATGTCAAGGAGACTGAACCAGGAGAGAGGGAGGGCCTGGTGATGCCAGAAAGAGGGATGCTAATTGCAGGAGTTAAGTCTTGAGGCGGTGAGAAGGGGGTGGCCCTGAGCACAGGGCACGGCTATGGGAGTTCATGTGGTGGTGGGAGAGCCTGCCTGATGGTGGCTGTTTTCTCCTTGAAAACAGGAGAGGGTGGGGGCGGGACCAGTGTTAGATGTCCAAGCCAATGGGAAAACGGGAACACAGGTGTAACGGGGCAGTGCTGCAGAATCCGCTGCCTGCATCGTGCTCACGTGAGAGCTCTGGACACTGATTCCAAGGGAGACCAGTGGGCACCGTGTGCATTTTCTCCATCAGTGTGCAGACGTGGAGTGGGTGGCGGCTTGGGTTGAACCAGGGCAGAGGCTTATCTGGGAGAGTAGGATGCAGGGAAAGGCAGGAGAGAGTTATGGGTGTTTGCACAAGAACTATTATGTGTCTGGATCGAGAAGTCCAAGGTGGTGAGAGGAGAAGTGAGGACTTGGAGGGGGGATTGACAGTGCTGGAGTGGTGGGGCCATGTGTTGGAGGTCTTGATGAAGTTTAATCGTAGCTGGAGCCAGCGTGCTAGAGTTAGGTGAGCAGGATGGTGGGGGGAGAGAAGGAGACACCCGCAGTCAAGGTTTCTGAGGTTGTAGCAGGTGATGTGATCTCGGGGGCAGCCTGGCTGGCAGTGGCTGGGGATAGAAGTAGGTGGCCCTGTTGGGGGCGAGCCTAGTGGAAGCCACTTGTGACTCTCATGCCATTCCCAGTGTGTGCATCACCCAGCCTCCACTTGCTGGGTTTACTTTTGTTTCCTCCAGTGGAGCAGTTTCCATCTGAATTTGCTGGAAGCCTAGAACCTGAGACAGCACAGCTGGCAGTAAAACCCTCGTAATGGAATTTCCAGAACAAGTTCAGGCCCGAGAATGCACTCTCCTTGGGAGGTGGCAGGATGGTAGGGTTGGCGGTGGCCTGCTCTGCTTCTTTCCCTGCTGGGGAGGCCCCACATAGGCCGGCCTTGGAAGGAGAAGGAAGGGGAGACCTGGCCCACATCTCAGCTGGCTCCACTGCAGCCGCCATCTTGAAATGGGCCCTCCTTCTGGGCATTTGACAAAGGTTGGCCAATCTGAGGGGGCAGCAAGGGGGCTCGGGATTCCCCTTTCCCAGAGGGCCTGCAGCTGTCCCCTCAGAACCAAACCGTTGGCCCCGCGGGGACCCCAGGCTGGGTCCTTGCTCATTGTCTCTGCACCTGACTCAACACAGATGGACCCCTGCCCTTGTCCAAGTCTGGACTTCTGCACTGTCCAAGGTGTCCTTTGGAATCTCGATCTCTGGCCTCCCTGGAGATCTGTTTGTTGGCTCATTTTACCTGTGCCTCCCAGTTTACATGCAAGTACATGCAATTTTAGAATAAACACGTTTATATATACACACACTCCCACATACATACGAATTTCAAAATAGTATGACCTCAGTTATCTGCTGAAATATTTGGGACCTCACCCTGATGACAGACAGCTGCTGGTAACCAACTGAACTCTTCGATTATGACCCACGGCAGGACACAGGTGATTTCTAAGGCAGCAGTCACCTACCCTGTCCTCACCTGTCTCCTTCAGGTGCCCTGGAATTACACTCTGGATTTGGGGTTTTTGCCTGAGGGGAAGCTGGACTGGAAAAGCTTAGTTAGCATGGCCTGAAGGCCTGTGGATGAAGACGCAGAAGAAGCTGTCACCTTTGCAACCAAAACAGTGTCACAGCCATGTTGGAAAATTCAAACAGGCCCCTCCCTCAGCCACACACCTTCCAGGAAGGAGCCCTCAGGAGCAGCCGCATTAAAGGGTCTAGAGCAGGGCTGAGGGGGCCAGGCTTGCCCACTGGTGGGTTTCCATTCGGAGAAATTGCCTGAAGGCCTATATAGTCTGTGGCTCAATTGGATATAATCAGCTGTTTGTTGTTGTTTTTATCGCACGAAGGATCTTTCTGGAATATATTTCCTACTTATTTACTGTTTCCAGAAGAATAAGTTATGGGTGAAAACAGACACAGCTGACGTTTATTTTCCATTCCACCAGAACTTATTTTCTCCCCCTTTCTTGATTTCTTATACAGAAATTTGATTTGATTTTAGTGCTTAAAATTAGCCACCACTTGTCAGAAATATAAACATCTCATAAACTGAGAGACGGGAGTAATTTGGTGAGGAGGCAGAGAGCCAGAAGGTTCCCGTTGCCAGTGTGTCTGCCCTGAGCGGTGCCTGGTTTCCTGGCCAGGGCAGCGCTGGAGGGGAGCATGGGCCAAACCTCTCCTGGTGCAGACGGGGAAACGGAGGGCCGCGGGGAGGAACTGGCCGGGCCTGCCTTGCCATGCCTTCTCCAGGAGGAGGGTCTCGGAGGCCAAGAGGGAGCCCAGACGTGGCCCAGAGCTGCCAAGGCCTGGACATGATGCCCTAAATAGATGAGGATGATCACTAGGGAGGTTCTGATCTGGATGCCAGTGGGGGGCGGTGGAGAGGGTGGAGGTGGGGCTGGTGGGATCTGCAGTTACAAAGAGGTTTGAAACTTATTTCCTAGTTTTGAAACTTAT
The DNA here is from genome assembly GCF_028021215.1 of Eschrichtius robustus. NCBI lineage: Eukaryota > Metazoa > Chordata > Mammalia > Artiodactyla > Eschrichtiidae > Eschrichtius > Eschrichtius robustus. Next base: position 75,799,592 of record NC_090830.1, read on the forward strand.
TTCCTAGCCCTTGCATATGACAGGGCTTGGGTCTTTGCCCTAAACAGTTCACTGGGTGGAAAAATAGGGGTTCTTTTAACTCTTCCCTGGGGAGAGGGCTGAGGGTATGGGGGCTAGACCAGTCCCAGGAATCCCAGGGCTTCCAGGTCTGGCGGAGGAGAGCCGGTGTGTGCGGTGTGCGGTGAGAATCCTTTCAGGTGTGTGCGTGGAGGGTGGTCAGCAGGCAGTGGGAGGGGTCTCCTCCTAAGGCCGTGTGCTGAAGTTTCTCCTCATCCTCACGTCGGTGGTGGGAGGTGGACCGGCTTCCATCGAACGTTTTCGTCCAGAGGTGGGAAATGAATATCCTGCTTGCTCTGCAAGGCCAGACCAGGAGGCCCAGGGACTTGCAGTCGGGACTACGAAAGAATGTTTCCTTTGAAACATTCCTATGAAAGAATGCTTCAAGTGGGCCCCCAGGGCAGGAGCAGGGCCCGAGTGGCCTGAGGTAATAGAGCCTAGTGGTTCTAGGCTGGGCAGAGCCTAGAGCTGGGCTGGGCTGTTGTTCTAGTGCTGTCCCTTACTTGCTGGGTGACTCTGGGCAAGTTACTTAACCATTCTGAACCTCTGTTTCCTCATTCATGAGATGAGTCTAATATTAGTGCCTATCTCATAGGGTTGTCGTAAAGGTGAATTAAGATGTGTAAATGTAAGTGGCAGGTACTGTTATTAATAGCAGTGGTAATAAGACTGTTCATAAAGGGCGGAATGTAGAGAAGTGGGTTTCAACTCAGTAAGCCATTACGAGTGTCCCCACACAGAATAGGTTACATCTTGGGAAAGGGAGCTCCCTGTCACTGGAGGCATCCAAGCAAATGTCAGAGGTCCCCTGACTGGGGATGTTGTCAGGGTATTGAAGCCTCAGACTGGGGCAGGCATGGCCATCTTGAAAGGGAGGGGTGGGCTGGAAGGTAGTGCCTTGCAGCCCAGCGCTATGCTGTGCGCATCATTCTGGAACCTGCATCCCTCATATGAGGCACTGAGGCCTGGCGGCCACAGGGACCCAGTGGGTGATGAGGCAGGGAATGCGAGATTCTGAAGAATCCTCCTGTGTAGTGGGTTAACCAAGTCCCAGAACGGGGGAGGCTGTGATCAAGTGACCCAGTGTCGGGGGCGGGGGGCGGTAGCTGAATGGAGTCTCCTGCCCCCTGGTCTGGAGAATTCTCTGCCAGGCTGTTTCCAGAGGTGTGATGGGCAGAGAGAAACAGAGCAGCTACAGCCCTCAGTGAGCCTGGGTTTGTGTGCGTTTGGCCTGGGTGAAGCACAGGTTGTCTGACTTGTGCTGTGAGGGTCTCTTGCTTTGCTTGGTCCAGGGGGGCTTCGGTGGGGGTGGCAACAGTGCCCTTGGGTATCAGACAGGGGTACAGAAGTTGGGATGGGATGGATGGGCGTGGGGCTTGGCAGAGAGTCTCTCTTGGCAGCCGAGCTGCAGTAGCTTTGGGGGGAATGCCCTGGGCCCTCCCATCCTGCAGCCCTGTGCACCCTGGAAGACGGCTTCCTTCGGGGGGCTCTGCGGGTCCACAGTGGCAGAGGCCCTTCGACTTGACCATCACTTATGCAGGTTTGGCTCAGCCTCTGCCCATGAGCCTGAATGCGTCCCCAGCCCCACACTGCCCTTCCTGCTTGCACACCTGTGCCCGGGTCCCCTACCTGCTGTGCCCTTTCCAGCTCACGTAGGTTTCTTTTGCCACCCTGTCACTTTCTCCCTTCTTCTGATGCACTGATTACCCTTCCGCTGGCCATGGAGGTCGAGCGGAGACTGCCAGTCCCAGGGTGACCCTGTGACTCAGGCCGGACCAACCACAGTCTCCCTTGGGCTGTTCCAGATGGGACTATGCCAGGAAAGCCTGCTTGTCTGTGGTGTCAGAGCAGAGATGTGCCTCTAAGAACATAGCCTTGTCCGGGAGAATGAAGCTGATGCAGAGCGGCCCATGAGGAGGGTGGAGAGGGAGCCGAGGGCACTGGGCCCCTCCCTTCCAGTGCCTGCACCTGCCATGGTTTGTCCAGGGGCCAACACGCTCCCCTTTGGTCCAAGGGGGTTCAAGTTGAATTTCTGCCCCTTACAACCGAGAGCCTGATGGATACCTGTCCCTCGGGTATATCCGCCAGTGCGCCGAGCCCAAAAATTTGGTCACCCTCTGCTCCTCTGTGGGCCCCTCCATCCAGACAATGAGCCACTCACAGCCAAAGGCTGGGCCTTATTTATCTGTTTCTCCCTGCCCTGGGCACATGGCAGGTGCAAAAGTAAAAAAAGGAAAAGCGCTTTAAATGAAAGGACGTGTGCTTAATATAGAGTTTGACATTGTCATTTTAGTAAGCAGACCAGAACTTTTGCAGACAATTGAGTGTCACCTGATAAAATGGTTACCTTGGGAAGCCCCAAACTTATTCGGGTAATGCTGGCTATTTTCCCTAGAATGTTTTTTGGCCTCCTGATTGGAGCAGAAGTCCATCTTGGATTTGATCCAAAATGGTGTTTGCAGTTTGATGGAGAGACATAGCAGGAAGGGACGGAAGAAGATGGGCTGCTGCTGGGAGTTCGGTGTTGTGTGCTCAGGACGCCTTGAAGGGGGTTCCCTAAGAAGCCAGCTCAAAACAGGTTGAGGTGGGACAATTGGTGGAATTTTGTTGCGCACAGTAGTGGCTACTTTAAAAAGAGGCAGCTCCTATTCAAATGGGAAGGTTTATAAAAATGGTTCCTTCATTCCCTGTTTTGTGTTCACAGCTGCGTTCCCAGTGTCTGGCGCAGGGCTGGTATGTAGTAGGCACTCCGTAGGTATTTGTTGAATGAGTGAAGGAATTCAACAAGTATATATTTTTTAAGGTTTGCCTCCTATTTTCCAGGCACCATGATGGGTGTCTCTTACTGCTTTATAGAGCTGATGTGTGGGTGGTAGGTAGGGGACCTGTACCACGTCTATTCACACACATCCAGTTACATGTTTCATTGGCCCCTGTGAATATTGCCTTCATTGGGACCTAATAGTTGGCTGGGCTTGGCCAAGGTTATATTTTTATGTTTTTATTTCTAAGGCCAACACTTCATTTTTTTTTTTAGGGACCTGTTTTGATGCAGGCGAAAAATTAGAGTAAAAACAGAGCACACACTCCTGGGGCACTGTCCTGGCTCATTTATCGTCAGCAAACACGAGCTGCCCTCCCTGGTGTGTATGCACACATGCTTTAAATCTGAAATAACAGCGCTTTGTACTGGAGTTGGGGTCCAGTGCCCACCTTAGGTAGGGATAATTAACCTTTACTGATAGGACTTTCCCTTCTTGTCTGTCTGTAGATAAAGGCAAATCCGCAGGATAGTGATAGCACTTTGGGGTGCTTTGGTGTGTGTACCTAGTCCCTGTGACAGTGACCTGCCATTTTAAGCCCTGGAACCCTTTGTTTAAATGAAATGTTACGTGGAACCCCGTGAGTGTACAACACAGTGGAAGTGGATCTGCTCTGCTTGCAATGGGCATGTTGCAATGGGCACCCCCTCCCATGTCCCTGCTGGCATCCCAGGGCCCCCCAAGCCCCTAGAGGAAGAGTCTGTACTCGTGTAGTCACACTCGTTTGCGGTCACACACGCTCACCCGTTCTGCCGTGTGTTCACATCTCTTCTCTCTCCCCCTCTTTCCTCCTGCGCGCTGTGCCCCTGGTTCAGGCGGGCCTCATCCGCACAGACAGCACTGACTACTTCATTGAGCCCCTGGAGCGGGGGCAGCAGGAGACGGAGGCCGGCGGGAGGATGCACGTGGTGTACCGCCGGGAAGTCATCCAGCAGGCGTGGACAGAGCCTCTCGGGGACCTTCACAATGAAGGTAGGCTGTGGGCGGGGCCCCCAGCTCTACCTCCGTCCACACCTCGGGGGTGTTTTTAGGTAACTTCTGGCCTGAACTTCTCAACTCCTGGCCTCAGTCTTCTCAGCTGTGTAATGGGACTGGGCCATGTAGACCTACTGCACCGACAGAGAAATGCCACTGGGTTTTAGGGGCTACCATAACAGGCTGGAGTTGGGGGCCAGAAGGGTACTTGAGTCCCCTGAACTGTAGTCCTTGGGACTCCAGAGTCTCTGAGGGGCTCAGTGTTGCTTTGCAAGGCTGTTTCTCTGCCAAGGCAGAAGGTGGAATGAGTGTGGTTAGCTCTTCCCCCTGAAAATCATCTCAGCCCCTGGGAACCACGGGAAGGAGGTTCTTAGGGCACTTGTAGGGAGACTGCCTGGGGTCAGGCCACCAGGATCAGCTCTGTGTCCAGCAGACCATTTAAAAATCCTACCTCCAACACTGTCTACTGTGTGACCCCAACAAGTTACTTAACATCTCTGAGCCTCTTTTTTCTAGTCTGTAAAGTGGGGGCGATCATTGTTACCTCTAAGGCTGTGTGTATTATAGTGTGTATAGAAATCCCAGCATGGAGCTTAGCATGTAGTAGGTGTTTGATGAATGGTTGCTCTTATCACAGTCTTGTTATTAAGGTAACTGCTGCCATGTTAGGGTGAGAGCCCTGAGAGGGGCATCTCTGCACCCCAGTGATCAGCACCGGAGCCTGCATACCGGCCTGCACACCTACTCAGGACGCGTGGTTGAGCGAATGAAGCAGTGGATGCGACCTGTGCTGGTCCTGGGCCCGTGCCGACTTCATAGTCTGACTGAGCTTTGTCTCGAAGCCCCTTTGGCCACTAGGACATGAGACCCTGGGTGGAATCTGGCCATGAGTCACCACACCCTCCTTCCTGGGCCCTGGCGGGGTTGGGCCCAGTGTGAAGGAATGCCTGGAAACCAGTTGTCCCCACGTATAATGCCTCCTCTGAAGCCCCAGCTGCTCTCCCCCTGTTGCTCATAAGTGATGCTGCACGTATGTTGCGAGGTGGAGGGCTCTGCAGGCCTGGGGGGCGGGAGGGGGGAGCTGAGGGACTGGGCGGAGCCTCGGGGGCTGGGGAGGGTTTCAGGAGCAGGTGGTGACCATTCCCACCACCATGGCTGGGAGGAATGACAAGTCTCCCTGGGGCTCCATTTTACCTGAGGCCGTTCGGAATCAAAAAACCATAAATCCTCCCTTCTGGGGAGAGACCTTGGGGAAGTCCTACTCCAGGGCTGTGAGCCTGGAACTGACCACACAGTCCACCACCACGGTCATTGGCTGGGAGGCCGAGACCGCTGAGCTCAGGGTGGGATTCAGGCCCCGAATGCTGCTTTGACTCCCTTTCATCAGGCTGCCCGGCTGAACCTCCTGTGGGCCTGTGGGTGGCGTCATGCCCTTGGCCCATGTGGGTCCTCCCTTAGAAAGACAAGGGTGATAGGGGACTTTCTTGAAAACCTGTGACTCACTCACTCTGTTAATTTAAGGCCAGCATTGCATCTGAGCCCAGTTTGTGAAGTGTTTCTGGATGCGGCTGTCTCCATTTAACATCTCGGTTAAGATGAAAGGTTTGACCTTGGAGGCTGTGCCCTGGACGTTCCCATGCTCCTAATGCTGTCCTTTCCTCAGTCCTGCTCTGTAGCCCCCTTCCGACCCTCAGTCCTGCTCTGTAGCCGCCTTCCCACCATCCAGGTCCCTGGGGCCTGGATGCCAACAGGCCATATGTGCCTGTTGCCAGAGTTCTGGCTCCTCGGCTGGGGGCCAGGGCTGCCAGACGCCAGGGCAGCTTATCCCCTGGCCAGGCTGGGGCTTAAGGCTGCTGCTGCTTTTTTTTAATCGAGAGAAAATCCATCATAACATATACAATTCAGTTTGGGTTTTTTTTTTTTTTTTTTTTTTTTTTTTTTTTACTATATTCACAATTTTGTGGGACCATCACCATTATCTAATTCTAGAACACCTCCATCACTCCCATAAAAAACCTGATACCCATGAATTAGCTGTCACTCCCGTTTTCCTCTCCTCAACCCCCTGGCAACCACCAATCGATCTTCTCTCTCTGGAGATTTGTCTCTTCTAGACATCCCCTATAGATGGAATCATAAGGTCTGTGGCCTTTGTGACTGGCTTTCTTTCGCTTAGCGTGTAGGGTTCATCTGTGCTGGAGCATGTATCAGTACTTCACTCCTTTTTATGGCAGGGTAATAGTCCATCCTGTGGAGAGACCACATTTTGTTTATCTGTTCATCTGTCGGTGGACATTTGGGTTGTTTCCATTTTTTGGCTATTATGATAATGCTGCTATGAACATTCTTGTACAAGGTTTTGTGTGAACATATGTTTTCAGTTCTTTTGCATATATACCTAAGAGTGGATTGCTAGGTCCTATGACTACACTGTGTTTAACTTTTGGGGGAACTGCCAAACTGTTTTTCAAAGCAGCTGCACCACTTTACATTCTCATGGGGCTTCTTGGGTGGGCTCATTGAAAGTTCCCAGTGACCTGCTGCCCTCACCCCTCCTCGCTTTGAGGATTCCCTATGTCTGGCCCGAAGGATGAGAGACACATAAAAGAGGGTGTGACTGGAACATCTCCAAGGTCTATAGCTGATGTCAGCAGGCCCTCCCCAATGCCCCTTGCTGTTTTTGTTGAGAGAGAAACCTGGGTGGACCCAGTTAGGGTGTGATAATGGGGAGTGGCAGGTCTGGGTTTACATTCTGGCCTTTTGCCATGAACTTGCTGTATGACCTGAGATGAGTCAGGTAACCTCTCTGAGCCTCCCTTTGACAGGCCTGGCAGGGAGAGTTGTGAGGGGTCCAGTTCCCCGTTTCACTTGCAGTGCTGAAATCTCCAGGCACTGCTCGTGTGTTGGAAGTGGCTGTTATATTCTACTCACTCCATGGAGAGAGCCCTTGCCCCTCCTCCTCCCCTTCTGGGGGTCTTCTCCCCTCCCAGGAATTTGTCTCTGGGCTGCTGCACTCACTGTTGGACTCAGACAGCAGGGCCACCAGGAGCTCTGGTGCAGTGTCACCTGCAGGGAGAGAGGCATTGGCCTCAGGGGCAGTGAGGGTGGGCACCAGCCTGAGCCCTGCTCACCAGGCTGTGCATTGTTCAGAGGGCCGGCTGCCCACTTCTGGTTCTCCACTAGGCCAGTGGCCATTCATTTTCCCAACTCTTTTTTTTTTTTTCCCATAAATTTATTTATTTATTTATTTTTGGCTGCGTTTGGGTCTTCGTTGCTGCGCGCGGGCTTTCTCTAGTTGCAGCGAGCAGGGTCTACTCTTTGTTGTGGTGCACGGGCTTCTCATTGCGGTGGCTTCTCTTGTTGAGGAGCACGGGCTCTAGGCACATGTGCTCAGTAGTTGTGGCGCACGGGCTTAGTTGCTCCACGGCATGTGTGATCTTCCCGGACCAGGGCTTGAACCTGTGTCTCCTGCATTGGCAGGCAGATTCTTAACCACTGCACCACCAGGGAAGCCCGGCATGCGGACTCTTAGTTGTGGCATGCAGACTCTTAGTTGTGGCATGCGTGTGGGATCTAGTTCCCCAACCAGGGATTGAACCCGGGCCCCCTGTATTGGGAGCGCAGAGTCTTACCCACTGGACCACCAGGGAGGTCCCCATTTTCCCAACTCTTAAATCTAGTGCTTTCCTTCCTTTGCACGATAGCACTACTAACCAAAGGGAAAACAGAAACAGTAACATGGAGCCCTGTGGTTCCCTGTTGCCCTGTGCTCAGATTTCAGTCCCTGAAGTACCCATGTGCATGGAGGCTTAGAGGCAGAACTTGGGTGTCCGTTGATTCATTCCTGAGGGTCACCCGCACTGTGGGCGGTGTCTCCTTATACTCGCAATAGATCCTGCAGGTGCAGCTCCCTCTGCTCGGGGCCCTGTGTTCCCCGTGCTCCAGCAGGTTGTCTCCTGCTCCCCGCCAGCCAGCTCAGCTGTGCCCTTCTCCAGAAGCCTTCCCCAGCTCCCCAGTCCCGGTTTGGGTCTCGGTGTGGAAGCCTGCCCTAGTCAGTCCTACTATAGCCCTTGACGTTACTCTATTGATACCATCTGGTTTCTTATCTGTCATCTGCACTAGGCAGGGGGACTCAAGGACAGGGCCCTGACTTCATCACCCACCCACCCTCCCTCAACCCTTCTAGTAAGTGTGGGGACCCTCCTGCAGCCACACCTCTGGATACATGCTGGGATTGTAGTGGTGGCATCTTTACAGCCTCAGCCCCTGGCCCAGTCTTGGGGGTGGGGGGGGTTCTCAAATAACAGTGGATAAATGAATAGTCTTAGAAATCAGTGCACAAGTATCAGAGCTTCAGGGTAGGATGGCAGGAAAGTCATTAAATTCAGTTGAAGCTTTCTCGAGGGACCCCAGCCTCCTGTCCTGCTTTCATAGCTTTCCCTATGGTGTCCTCATGCACCCTCACTCCACTGCCCCAACAGATATTGCTCCAGTCCTTATTCAGGCTATGGTGTAAATGACTGATAACTGCTTGAGGTGTTACCTTTCTAAGTAGCAGTATGTTTCAAAGCAAGGCCTTTGGATTCAGACAGACATGGACACACTACTTTGAACCTTAGTTTGTTTGCCTGTATAATGGGGTCGATAACCTGACAGAGTTGCTGTAAGGACTGGATTGGATTGGATTGGATTAGATTAAGGGTCAGAAACTAAGGTCCATGGGCCAAATGTGGCCTACCACTTGTTTTTGTAAATAAAGTTTTATTGGGACCTAGATAGACTCATTTGTTTACGTATTGACTGTAGCTGCTTTTATGCTCCAACAGTCGAATTGAAGGGCTGAGACAGAGACCAGAAGGCCCACAAAACCTAAAATATTTACTATCTGATCCTTTACAGAAGAAGTTCGACAACTCCTAGATAACATCATACAAGTTAATAAATGCTGGTTAAAGAAATAAATATTTTGCTTTTAGCCAAAAGGCCAAAGCTGTGATGGTGAAATTTGGAGTTGCTGGCGGTGATTGGGAGGGATTTGAGGGGCACAGGGCATGCTCCAGGGGTCCTTAAAATGCCCCGCATAGGCCACGGTAACATCACAATTTTTTTCCTTTATTAAGATGTTTACACCCAGTGCCACCTTTGATTTTTACAGCAAGCTTGTGGGGCAAGAGATCAAGGATTATCCCTCCCCATGTCACAGCAGGGGAGGGGAGCCTGGAGCAGCGGCGGGGCTTGGGCTAGGATGCACAGGGTGATGAGACCCAGTAGGAACTGGAACCCGGGCCAGTTCTCGCCTCTCTGCTCTTCATTGCCTCACGGTGTCCTCACGCCAGGGAAAGGGCTCATGCCCCCCAGTTACCTGGTATGGCACAAACCCTCATGCTGCCTTGGCTTTCAGAGGCAGGGAAAGGAGCACACGTGACGGGGGCCGCGTCATGGTGACAGTCCCTTATATGGGTTTGACCTCGGTTTCTTCCCGTCCCGGTTCCAGCTTTTGGCCTGGGTGACCTTCCCAACCTGCTGGGCCTGGTGGGGGACCGGCTGGGAGAAGCAGAGCGGAAGCGGCGACATGCCAAGCCGGGCAGCTACAGCATGGAGGTGCTGCTGGCGGTGGACGACTCGGTGGTGCGCTTCCACGGGAAGGAGCACGTGCAGAACTACGTCCTCACCCTCATGAACATCGTGAGTGTCCCCGAGTCCCAGGGCTGGGGGCAGGGGCTGGGGTGGGGGCCACCGGCGCTGGTCAGATGGACAGTTTCTCCTGGGCCTGGTGTTTTCTGGGCAGACCCGGGGAAGTCACTGCCTGCTCCTTAGTCCAGAGGGACAGCGGTTTCCGTGGTGAGATGGGCCTGAGCAGGCACGACGTCCATCCCAGGCCGCAGCGTGGTCTCAGCTGTGCATGCCTGTGCTGAGGTGCCTACAGGCAAACCAGAGCCCGTGGCCAGTGGCTTCTGGGCTTGGACACATTCAGAGCCTGGGTCGGGCATGGCCGGGGGCCTCACTTGCCTTAGAGTTGAAGGGACTTCCCTGAGATTCATCATCTGGAGAAAATGCCCAATCCCAGGCTGGGGAGACTGGCTAGTGAGCTGTCAATCTGCTAGGGGGGATCCGAGGCCCCCAGTATGGGCCTTGGGTGTTCACAGAGATCAGACGGGCAGGGAAAATGAGGGTCATGGGCAAATTTTGAGACTGTGAAGCAGAGAGGCCATGCACTGTCCAAAGTGGGTGGTCACTGCTCAGCTGCCACGGGAGGCTCTCATGCCGAGATGCAGGGCTCTCGTCACAGAAAGGCCAGTTTTTTAAAGAAAAGTCAGAAATGCAGACAGTTTTGTTTTTTTAAAAAACTTTTTATATGGAAAATTTAAATTGAGGTATCTAAGTGAAACACCCAATTTTTAAAAATGCTAAAATAAAAAAACCCACTGAGAATGCTGAATAAAACCTATTTACACACCACATTTGGCCTGTGGGCTACAGTTGGGCACCTCTGACCTAAAGGGGCAGAGACGAGGGAGACCAGGGGAAAGGAGGGTGAAAGCGTCAGGGGTGGGCTTGCACTGTTTCTCTTCCAGCAAGAGGCCTTTGTCAGAGGCGCCTGCGGCTGTGGCTCTGGGAGGATGGGGACCGGTCTAGGCGCAAGTGGGACCTACGGTGGAAACTGCTCAGGCCTCTGCCAGATGCTGGGGAGACGGGGCAGGACCTCAGGCCCTCCTTTATGAAGCCAGGTGGAGGGGTGACGTGGGGGTCAGGCCCCAGCTCAGAATACTAGGGTGCTGTGGAGTTCAGGCAGGAGGAGGCAAGCACCCCATCAACAGGAAACAACAGGGCAGGGCCTTCACCTTGGAGTCTGCAGGGGACCCAGCTCGACGGCTCATCATAAACATTTATCCGGAATGTAAGAGCTGAGAAGGAAAACATACATACATGGTGGGACCTCTTTATTTTTTATTTTATTTAAAAAAATTTTTTATTGGAGTATAGTTGATTTACAATGTTGTGTTAGTTTCAGGTGTACAGCAAAGTGAATCAGTTATACGTGTACATATATCCACTGTTTTTTAGATTCTTTTCCCACATAGGCCATCACAGAGTATTGAGTAGAGTTCCCTGTGCTATACAGTAGGTCCTTATTAGTTATCTATTTTATATATAGTAGTGTGTATATGTCAATCCCATTCTCCCAATTTATCCCTCCCTCCCCCTTCCCCCCTGGTAACCATAAGTTTGTTTTCTACATCTGTGACTCAATTTCTGTTTTGTAAATAAGTTCATTTGTACCAGGTGGGGCCTCTTTAGAAAGCCAAAGTTTCTAGCCCCTGCATGGGCCTCCACTGGCCTTAAGGTTAGGGTCCTCTCACCTGAGGCCTGTAAGAAAGTTGGCTGGCTGCATTCTCATGTAGACCAAAAGGTGACTGCAGGGGGGCCAGGGCTGCGATAGGATCAACTTAGACTCAGTCTAACATGGAAGGTTCTTGGAGGCTGTGACGGACGTGCAGCCAATCACAATGATCACAGTACTGCATGGGGAGGAACGTTAGTGGATTGGCCAAGAACGTGGGCTTTGAAATCAACCAGTCTGGCTCTGCCCCTTCCTGTCTTTTGACCTTCGGGGCAAGTCAAAACCCCAAAACACCAACCCTCTCGAGTGTCCCTTTTTTGGGGGCTTCAGGTCTTATTTGCGGCATGTGGGTTCTTTCATTGCGGCGCGTGGACTTCTGTCTAGTTGTGGCGCGTGGGCTCTAGAGCGCATGGGGTCTGTAGTTTGCGGCACGCGGGCTCTCTAGTTGATGCGCACGGGCTTAGTTGCCCCGTGGCATGTGGGATCTTAGTTCCCCGACCAGGGGTTGAACCTGTGTCCCCTGCATTGGAAGGTGGATTCTTTACCACTGGACCACCAGGGAAGTCCCTCCCCACTTTTAAAACAGCATTACCTGGGGACTTCCCTGGCGGTCCAGTGGTTGGGACTTCACTTTCCAGTGCAGGTGGTGTGGGTTCTATCCCTGGTCAGGGAGCTAAGATCCCACATGACTCGTGGGCAAAAAACCAAAATGTAAAACAGAAGCAATATTGTAACAAACTCAATAAAGACTTTAAAAATGGTCCACGTTAAAAACAAAAACAAAAAACCAAAAAAACAAAATAAAACAAAAAAACCCCAGCACTACCAATACTTACTACGCAAGGGTTTGGGGAGATTAAATGAGGCGCATAGCACATAGCATGATACCTCGCATGGCATAAGCTCCCAGTAAGTGGTTGGTAATAATAATATGGCTTTCATGAGGGAAGTGGTAACACATTTCTGGGAACTAAACAGTTGATGAGCAGAAGTGTCAACTCCATGGTCATGCCAATCCCCCTGGCAACATTTGTGGGAAAATAAAATGCTGCCTGTGCTGTCTGGGGTCCATAATCCAGCCACACGGCAGGCGAGGTGGCTCTTAGGAGGGCATGCAGCCAGCCCCTTGTAAGCTGTGTGACCTTAGGCAAGGGACCTGTATTCTTCGGAATGTGTAGCTTGTAAGTGATGGAAAATGAATTCAAGCTAGGTTAAGAAAAACAGGCCTAAAAGAAATAGGCCAGGTTGTGGAAGGGACGGGATGGAGCTGGCTATAAGTGTAATTGATACTAGAGGCTTACATGGACTCTGTTTTTAGGTTCCCTTCTCTCTGTGTGACATCCTAATTCTCTTTGACCAACAACTCTATAAGACAGATTCTGGCTATTAGCATCATGAAGCTCTTTTTTTTTTTTTTTTTTTTTCAGTGTTTTTATTAAAGTATAGTTGATTTACAATGTTGTGTTAATTTCTGCTGTACAGCATAGTGATTCAGTTATACATATATGTACATTTTTTTAAAAATATTCTTTTCCATTGTGATTTATCATAGAATATTGAATATAGTTATCTGTGCTAGACAGTAAGACCTTATTGTTTATCCATTCTAGATATAAAAGCTTACATCTGCTCACCCCAACCTCCCACTCCATCCCTCCCCCAGCCCCCTCCCCCTTGGCAACCACCAGTCTGTTCTCTATGTCCGTGATTCTGTTTCTGTTTCATAGATAGGTTCATTTGTGCCATATTTTACATTCCACATAGAGGTGATATCATATGGTATTTGTCTTTCTCTTTCTGACTTACTTCACTTAGTATGATCATCTCTAGTTGTATCCATGTTGCTGCAAATGGCATTATTTCGTTCTTTTTTATGGCTGAGTAGTATTCCATTGTATATATGTACCACATCTTCTTTATCCATTCATCTATCCATGGACATTTAGGTTGTTTCCATGTCTTGGCTATTGTGAATAGTGCTGGTATAAACATAGGGGTACCTGTATCTTTTTGAATTAGAGTTTTGTCTGGCTATATGCCCAGGAGTGGGATTGCTGGATCATATGGTAATTCTATTTTTAGTTTTCTGAGGAACCTCCATACTGTTTTCCACAGTGGCTGCACCAACTTACATTCCCACCAACAGTGTAGGAGGGTTCCCTTTTCTCCACACCCTCTCCAGCATTTATTGTTTTGTAGACTTTTAAAAAAATTTTATTTATTTTATTTTATTTATTTTTGGCTGCATTGGGTCTTCGTTGCTGCACTCAGGCTTTCTCTAGTTGCGGCGAGCGGGGGCTACTCTTCGTTGCCGTGCACGGGCTTCTCATTGTGGTGGCTTCTCCTGTCGTGGACCACGGGCTCTAGGCGCGCGGGCTTCAGTAGTTGTGGCTCACGGGCTTTAGGGCGCAGGCTCAGTAGTTGTGGCGCACAGGCCTAGCTGTTCCACAGCATGTGGGATCTTCCCGGGCCAGAGATTGAACCCATGTCCCCTGCATTGGCAGGTGGATTCCTAACCACTGCGCCACCAGGAAAGCCCTGTAGACTTTTTAATCATGGCCATTCTGACCAGTGTAAGGTGGTGCCTCATGGTAGTTTTGATTTGCATTTCTCTAATAATTAGTGATGTTGAGCATCTTTTCAGTGAAGCTGACTCTTATTTTGCCATAGCTCCCTGGCCAGAGACAAAAGAAGTTTCCCCTGGAGTTCCCAGGCAAAAGTTCCTGGGGCTGGACTCTGATTGGTCTAAGTCTGGGTCACATGACCACACTTTGGACCAATCACTATATGTTGGAGAAGGAGATAGAGTTTCCCAAAGGAGGAGAGGGACTGGACATAGGCATGGCCACTGGAGAAATTGTTCTGAGCTCACCAGACACCCCAATCTGTGTCTGTTATACTATTTAATCCCTGAGAGCCTCCGTTTTTCAAAATAGTGTCTGCTCTTGGGTTGAATATGTGTAAAGTATTTAGCACATACCTGGTACATAGAGAGTACTCAAGCAATGTGTTCTGCGTTCTTATAGCTGTATTGTCTTTGTGTGTGTGTATATGTGGTTCTTTGTCTAAGTCTCTGAAGGTGGGGTCCTTGAGGGTGAGAACTTTGACTTAGGCTTTTTTGAAACCCAACAGCACACACCATAGGTGTCTAGTACAACACCAGATAGGTGATCGGTAAATGTGGAAGTGAATGGTGTCTATGGGAGAAGCAGGGAGCCAGCATGGGAAAAGGGGAAAACAGCGGATTTCTGTCTACAATGCCAGCATTAAGAGAAGGGCAGGGGTAGAAATCAGCTCCAACTACAGGAGCCCCAGGGAGGGGACGGGTGCCAGAAAGTCTGCCCCTTGCCACCTCTTTGTTTGGATACTAATTCTTTTATCCCTGAAGTAGCATGTGGTTTGCCACTCAAAAAGCAAAGGCTACCATGTGCAGCCATTTGAGAAAGAGAGGGAGGGCGGGAGGGAGGGAGGGTGGGTGACTCTGCCTATGAACACACCCACCTCACTGGAGCACTTGACCACCCACCCAGACTCTATAAATTGCTAGCCCAACCTAAGACCACACAGCTGAGTACTAATCCCGTTAATGGCAGAGCCAGGTTGGCCCCTGGAGCCAGCAGGTGGAGAACAGGAGGGAGAGCGGGAGGGGGGCAGGGGGCAGGGGAGACCTTAGGAAGCGCTCGGTGCTGGGACCCTCGGTCCTGGATCCTGAAGACCCCAGGAGTGTGAGCTGGGCTCTATTCACAGCCCCAGAGTGTGCTAAAAGATAATTCTCAGAAAAAGGTAAAATCATGACTCTTCACACAGAAATAAAAGCAGGCGTTGTGTTAAAGGTTTTACTCTACTCACTGATCAGTGAGGGAACCAGACAGATGTTACAAGCCATTCAAAAGAGAACCCAAAGAACAGAGACATTTATAGATCAGGAATTTTGAAATGAAAACGTGCAAATAGAGACAAAATTGGCTTTTTCACAGGGTGGAAGGGAAGACAGAATTTACATGTCTGCAGACAAGAGTTTTGCATTGCTATCAGTTAACCTAACACTGCTGTCAGTTGTAAAGTAGCTTCTGTAGCATCAGATTCAGATAAGGCCAATAGGTGTGCTGTGGACAGTGCATAGTTTTCATGGAAGTACACATTTTTATTCCCTGAGTTTGCGGCCTGGACTGGGTCGCAGGTAGAGAGCCCTTTCCATGGACGGCGGGGAGTCTGGTGGCGCATCTGAGTTATGAGCTGCATCCTCCCTCCTGGAGCTAGAGGAGTGGCAGATTCCCTCAGGACACAAGGGCACACCCTGGATTCTGGCTGTGTGACAGGACTAAGCAACCAAATGGTGGGACCTTCCCCCCCCATACCTCCCTAAGAGCTGACCTGCCAACGCCCCTCCCTTTCTGGATTCCGGTTGGGAAGTAGGGTGTGGAGAGAAGGCCTAGAGTTAGGAGTGCTTGAGAGTGGGTAGTCTGAGGAAGACCATAGAGCTCTCTTTTCCTGGGCCACGTGCTCCGTTCTCTCTCGCATCTCTCAGAGAAAGCTTCCTGTCTGGGCCCCTGCATTAAGGATTGTGTTGCTCGGCTTCTCTTTAAATGTCTCTTGGTTGAACTGAAGTGTGAGCACGGCAGCAGGTCCTGGAAGGGTAGAACAGACTTGCTGGAGCCCCACTCCCCAGCTGGCCTCAACCCCAGTCTGAGCTGTCATTCATTCATTTGTTCAGAGCCAGGTGCTACGCCGCCTCAGTGGGCCTCCCCTATGCTAGGCATTTGGCAAGATGGGGGTGGGTGTGATCTGGGCCTTTATGGTCATAAGTGACAGAAACCCAGCTCACACTAGCTTAAGCCAAAGAAGGGATTTATGGGACAGGGCAGCTCCAGGGACTCGGGCCTCAGGTCCATTAGGATGCTATCTCCTCCCTCTCCTCCCTGCTTGTCTGCTTGGTGATATAAGCCAGCAGGAGCCAGGCTTTCTCTCTGTGGCAGGAAGGAGGACCACTGGCAACCCCAGATTCTCACACTTCCTGCTCTTAGGACCCTAAGGCAAAGGGATCCTTTCTGCCCTCCTAGGGAGGATTAGCCTGGGTTGGGTCACATGGTCATCCCGGACTAATTGCGGTGATTGGAGCGTTGGCTTGGGCCCCCAGGTCTACTGCTGCGAATGCAGTCAGGTGGAGCAGTATATCTTCCTAGAAATCAAGCAGTGAAGCCTGCATGAGAGAAGAACAGCTTCCACAGTGGAGGGCTCAGATAGAGTGGAAAATGTATGTAGTCCCTTCCCTCAGAGCACGTAAACTGTTGTATGTCCACAAACAATGGCCAATTGGGGACTTTCCTGGTGGTCCAGTGGTTAGGACTCCACACTTCCACTGCAGGGGGCCCAGGTTCGATCCCTGGTCGGGGAACTAAGATCCTGCATGCTGTACGGCACGGCCAAAAAGAATAAATTAAGAATAAAAATAAATAAATAAGACACCATAGTGAAAGCCTTCATTTATTCATTAAAAATACATTAAAAAGACAATTGCAAATTACATAATTTTAGAAGTCATTAGAATCATTTTTGAGCAACCACCGGGAGCCAGGCTCTTTATAAACGTGACCTCGTTTACTCAGGTCTCCCAATAACCCTGTGAGAGGTCTGAGTATCCCTGATGTCCTTACACGGAAACCGAGGCGCAGAGAGCTGGCTGTAACCTTTTGGTCTCCCATCTGGTTGGGTACGGGGCTGAGATCTGAGTGACTCTCTGTCGACTTCAGAGCCACCCTCTTCCCACGGCCTCTGCAGAGGTCTGTAGCCTCAGCCAAGTGGTGCTGTCCATGGCTGGTGACCCAGATGTCAGGGAAGAAACAACTTTTCCTCTACCCTCTTAGGTTCAGTACCTGGAGACATGCAATTTGAACTGACAAAAGACAGATTAGCAAGAGAAAAAGAAAGTTTGTTTACGTGTGCAACGTGCATGTCCGTGCAAGTGCTCAGTGATGAGTAACTCACAAAAGGGTGGTTAGAATTTGGGGCTTATATGCCTAACTTAATAAATGGACGAGAGGGGAGAAGAGGCTCTATGGGAAGGGCAAATAGGTTTCTTTAGGAAAGATAAATGGGCTTTAGGAGAACAACTGGGAAATAAGAAAGTTTGTGATAATATATGTTTATGCAGGTGCAAGTGGGCTTTCTGCCTTTTTTTTTTTTTTTTTTTAATGACCATGAAATTCCCCTGGGGAGGGGATTTATAGTAGCTCATTTTCCCAGAAGTTGCTGCTTTGTCAGAGGAGGGAATTTCTGAGATGGTTTCTTTCTGCATCTGTTGAATCTCAAATGTCTTCAGCTTAAAATAATATTTATACCAACTCTGCAGTTCTGAGTGGGTCCCCACCCAGGCCAGGAGTGGGACCCCGGGAGTGACCCCAGGAAGTGAGTGATTATATGTGTGTGTGTCCTGGAGGGACCAGGGCCCTGTGCCAGTCCCTGAGGTCCCCGCTTAGGGTAGAAACCCACATGTTGTGGGTTCTGCGCCACTGTGTGCCCTTGGCAAGGCCCCTACGGGACACACACCACTGAAGACCGTGCCAGGAGGGCCTGCTTTGGAGGCCTATTTCCATAGTCTTGGTTCTACCTTCCTTCTCACAACCTACCAGAAAGTAGGTGAGGAGGAGAGTAAATGTCTTCTCAGAGGTTCTGGAGGGCTGTTTGAGGCTGGTTCCTTGCTCACTGCTGCCTTGCCCTTGTGGGTGTGGGAACAGAGGTGTGCAGCTGAGACAGAGCTTCCCTCGAGGGCCTGTTCCTCTGGGGAAGAGAGGCTCACAGCGCTGAGATGGGCCACGCCTAAGGAGCTGCTGCCTTGCAAACCTGCGGCTGCCCCAGGGGGAAAGTGAGGTTTTGGGGTTCTGACTTTCCCAGGTGCAGTGGACAGCCAGCCAGAGTTCCTCCTGTGGCAGTGAGTGGAGGGGCTGCCGACAACCTCTCCCTCCCAGGGGACCAGCAGCACATCCTGTCCATTGTGTGGGAACCTGTATTTGGCTGGAATGCTTGAAGCGCTAATTCCCTTAGGGATTTCATGAAACCGGTAAAAAGGGTGTCCCTTTGCTCTTCCCTCGCGGCACCTGCCTGCCTGTGACCGTTTCTGATCCTGGTTTCCAGGGCCAGGGCTGGCCTGGTGGGATCAGAGAGAGATCTGGTTCCCAGGATGGATGGTCTCATTGTGCTAACCCAGGGAGGAGGGGACAAAGCCCTTAGAGGAACTCGGAATGATCTGATCAGGCCATCAGGCCCCAGTCACTGCAGCTCTCAGGGGCATCTTGCCTCTCACTTTACTTTTGCATTAACCTGGGCATGTGCTATAAATATTCATGCAGCTCCAGATGGTGGGCAAGGACTCCTCCTCAGCTCTCCCTCACATGCTGCTGGGCCCTAGATGGACTTGGCTTTCCAAGCTGTTCCTCGCTTTACCCATCTGTAGTGGGTCTCTTTCCTTAAGGCTCCTTCAAATCTCAGGGCAAGGGAACCATTTAAAAAAAAATTTTATTGGAGTATAGTTGATTTACAATGTTGTGTTAGTTCCAGGTGTACAGCAAAGTGAATCAGTTATACATATACATATATTCATTCTTTTTCAGACTCTTTTCCCATATAGGTTATTACAGAATATTGAGTAGAGTTCCCTGTGCTATACAGTAGGTCCTTGTTGGTTATCTATTTCATATATAGTAGTGTGTGTATGTTAATCCCAAGCTCCTAATTTATCCCTCCACTCCATGTTTCCCCTTTGGTAACCATAAGTTTGTTTTTGAAATCTGTGAGTCTGTTTCTATTTTATAAATAAGTTCATATACATCATTTTTTAAAACTAGATTCCACATGAGTGATATCATATGATATTTGTCTTTCTCTTTCTGACTTCACTTAGTATGATAATCTCTGGGTCCATCCATGTTGCTGCAAATAGCATTTTTTCATTCTTTTTTATGGTTGAGTAATATTTCATTGTATATATGTACCACATCTTCTGTATCCATTTCTCTGTCAGTGGACATTTAGGTTGCTTCCATGACCTGGCTATTGTACATAGTGCTGCAATGAACATTGGGGTGCATGTATCTTTTTGAATTATGGTTTTCTTCAGACATATGCCCAGGAGTGGGATTGCTGGGTCATATGGTAGTTCATATGGTAGTTTAAGGAGCCTCCATACTGTTCTCCATAGTAGTTGTACCACTTTACATTCCCACCAACAGTATAAGAGGGTTCCCTTTTCTCCACACCCTCTCCAGCATTTATTGTTTGTAGACTTTTTGATGATAGCCATTCTGACCTATGTGAGGTGATACCTCATTGTAGTTTTGATTTGCATTTCTCTGATAATTAGTGATGTTGAACTTCTTTTCATGTGCTTTTTGGCCATCTGTATGTCTTCTTTGGAGAAATGTCTATTTACATATTTATTTATTTATTTATTTTTTTTTGGCCACACTGCACGGCTTGCAAGACCTTAGTTCCCCGACCAGGGAATGAACCTGTAGCCCCTGCAGTGGAAGTACGGAGTCCTAACCACTGAACCACCAGGGAATTCCCAAGGAATGTCTATTTTGATCTTCTGCCCATTTTTTGATTGGGTTGTTTGTTTTTTTCTGACATAGAGCTGCATGAGCTGTTTGTATATTTTGAAGATTAATCCCTTGTCGGTTGCTTTGTTTACAAATATTTTCTCCCATTCTGTGGGTTGTCTTTTTGTTTAGTTTATGGTTTCCTTGCTGTGCAAAAGCTTTTAAGTTAAATTAGGTCCCATTTGTTTATTTTTATTTTTATTTTCATTACTGTAGGAGGTGGATCAAAAAAGATATTGCTGTGATTTATGTCAAAGAGTGTTCTGCCTATGTTTTCCTCTAAGAGTTTTATAGTGTCTGGCCTTATATTTAGGTCTTTGATCCATTTTGAGTTTATTTTTGTGTATGGTGTTAGAGAATGTTCTTTTTTTTTTTTTTTTAATTTAATTAATTTATTTTTGGCTGTGTTGGGTCCTCGTTGCTGCACGCGGGCCCCCTCCACTTGTGGTGAGTGGGGGCCACTCCTCGTCACGGTGCGCGGGCTTCTCATTGTGGTGGCCTCTCCTGTTGTGGAGCATGGGCTCCAGGAGTATCGGCTTCAATAGTTGTGGCTTGTGGGCTCCAGGGCGCAGGCCCAGCAGCTGTGGCGCACGGGCTCAGCTGCTCTGAGGCATGTGGGATCCTCCCGGACCAGGGATCGAACCTGTGTCCCCTGCATTGGCAGGCAGACTCCAAACTACTGCACCACCAGGGAAACCCAGAGAATGTTCTAATTTCATTCTTTTACATGTATCTGTCCAGTTTTCCCAGCACCACTTATTGAAAAGACTGTCTTTTCTCCATTGTATATCCTTGCTTCCTTTGTCATAGATTAATTGACCTTAGGTGTGTGTGTTTATTTCTGGGTTTTCTATCCTGTTCCATTGATCTATATTTCTGTTTTTGCGCCACTACCATACTGTTTTGATGACTGTAGCTTTGTAGTATAGTCTGAAGTCAGGGAGCCAGATTCCTCCAGCTCCCTTTTTCTTTCTCAGGATTGCTTTGACCAAGGGAAACATTTGAAACATAAGGGGCAATCTTCAGCATTTAGTGAGTGCCTGGTGTGTACCTAGTATGACAGACAAACTCCTGTTCTAGGGGACCTTTGAGGGCAGTGCTGAAGGAGGTGGTATCCCTGTGGACTCGGAGAGAGAGGAGAGCTTTCTGGATGAGGTTGGTGCTGAGCTAACCTTGGTGGGGAGGGGTCTGGCAAGGTGAAGAGCATACAGGCCAAGTGTGGTGGCAGCCGGGCAGCACAGCCCTGGTGTGCAAGGGAGGTGACAGAGGCCTGAAGAGAACTCTCGGTAGTATAGCTGTGGCAGGATGGTCCATCAGGCAGTAGCGTGGGCTCTTGAGTGGAGAGAATGCATGAAGAACATTGCCTGATGGTGGCACCCAGGTGGATCGAGGGCAGGAGAGGATGGATGCCAGAGGCCAGCTGAGGCTGTGATGGAGCAGCAGAAAGACCCAGGTTGCAGGGACTCCGAACTATCCTGAATATCTCAAATATCACAGTGTCATTCCAGTACCTACCGCATATCAGGCACAGAGCTGAGGACTTTACAGGCAGGCTCCTTGAATCCTCACTGCTGCCTTATGCAGGCAACGTTCTGCGGTTCTGAGAAGCTAAGTGGCTTGCTCAGAATCTACACAGCTAACAAGTGGCAGAGCTGGGATTCGAACTCATACCTGTCTGATTCCAAAGTTTGCACTTTCCTTCCACTACTGCTGTGGCAGAACTTGAGGAGGGAGAAGCAGGGTCGCCGGACTCCCGGCCCAGGAGGTGGGAAGAACGTTGCCCCTTTGCAGAAGGAGCCTCTTCCTGAGATGGGTCTCCCTAGCAGAGTCAGGATCCTGAAGCTTCACCCTGGGGCACGTTTCCTGCTCTTGGCTCCTGGTTGTGGCCAGGCCTGCTGGTGCCGGCAGGAGCCCTCTCCTTGCCTGGGGTGACGCACCGAATCTTCTCTGGGATGAAGAATCCCTTTGATGTGAGGATATGGGGATCCTCCTCAGGCCTGGAGCCAGGGCAGAGGGAGGTGAGAAGAGCAAAGAGGCCCTTTCATTGGTCCTCACCAAGCCAGCCTGCAGCCAGACCCCTCTTGGCATCCCACCTGTCTGGGTGGTAGACCCTTTGCCCACCCTGCTCCTTACCTGCCCCACTCGGCTGACACTACGAAGGTGTTGAGCACCTCTTAGATGGCCTGCTAGGAAAAGCTTGACTCCCCTTCTAGATCCAGGAGGTTTGGCTGTCAGACCTGGACCTTGGTGGCCTCAGCCTGGGAGCGTGGCTTTCTGTTGTCACTAAACGTGTTAGCTATTCATCATAACAGCTGGTTTGGAACACCACGAAAACTGCTTTCCTGCTGACAGAGTGTTGCTTTGCCAGATTTCTTCCTTTCGGGGATATGTGAGCAGTTCAGCCTCCCTGCTCATTGGAAGGATGCAAATCCCCCTCCTCCCTCTCCTTTTGGTCCTTTCTCTTTTTTTTTGTCTCTCCCCTGGAAACTTTCCACTGCTTTCATGACACTCAGAGGCCACCCCCCAAAAAGGAAAAGCAAAAATTCATTTACTTTAAGGTAGTGTTTCTTAACCGGGGGCAATTTTGCTCCCCAGGGGACACTTGGGAAGGTTTGGGGATATATCTTGGTTGTCACAGCTGGAGGGGCTGGGGTGCTTCTGGCGTCTAATGGGCAGGGCTCAGGGATGCTGCCAAACACCTTCCAGGGCACAGGACGCCCCCACGAGAGAGAATCGTCAGTGTCAAAGCGTCCCTCGTGACCACGTGTGACCCCCGCCCTAAGGTATAAGCTCCTGAGTTCCCTGGCAGTCCAGTGGTTAGGACTCAGTGCTTTCACTGCCAAGGGCCCGGGTTCAATCCCTGGTCGGGGCACTAAGATCCCGTAAGCCACGTGGCACGGGCCAAACAAAAAAAAAGGTATAAGCTCCTGTTGCCCCACGCAGGCGAGCCCGCCGGGAAGAGAACAGGCCCGGTGCTGGGGTTCCCGGCAGACATTCCTGGCAGGAGAGCCGTGGTAACAAGCAGCACCCTTCGGGGGTGAAGACAGCCTGACGACTCACCAAGGGCTCTCGTATCCGGCTTCTCCCTCGCAGGCGTGGAGGTCAGACTCCTGACTGCTTCTAGGGTGATCTCATGGGCCGCTCCTCAGCCGCCACAGTGGGAGGTATAAGTTTTAAACCAACTAGCCATTGCTCTTGGTTGAGCGCAGGCCGTGTACCAGGCCCTGTTCCAAACGCTTGACCTCTGCCTCGCCTGCTGTCCCCAGGCCTCCACAGGCTCAGAGGAGGGTCGGCGCAGGGTGAGATCACGTGCAGAGCGCGGGTCTTTCCAGGCCTCCTCACTGCCTCTCTTCACACACAAGCAGGCTGACCTGGGCTGTAACTGCTCCTGCATTTTGGAAATAGGTCACGGGGGATAAATGCTGACTATTGTGGACTCATGAAAGGAACTCTGTTGGGCTGGGAGGCCTGGCCCTGAGCACTCTGGAACCAGGCTGCACGAACAGCCTGGGTGTGAGGTGGGCTGAGTGGCCAGGCCCAGGAGGACGGCACAGGCCAGCCTGCAGGCTCTGGGAGCCCCGGGGACAGCCGCACCTGAAGATGTGTGCTGCTTAGAGGCCGCTTAAGTGCTGGCCTGTAGCCCACACCAGCCCGTGACTGAACTCGCGGGGAGGGGACGGAGTAGCTGAGCCTGTGGCAGCTGAGAAAGGAACCGGGAGATTCAGCGTCCTCCTCGCACCACCCAGAGAGCAGCCTCATATTCAAGATCTCACTGGTGACCTCAACGGCAGGGCCTGCCAACGTGGCATATAAGTCAGCATGACTCCCTGGTGAGGCCTCAGTGTCCCAGCCCAGGGGACAGCAGGGCCCAGCTCTGGCTCCTGCGTGGGTCAGCGCCCAGGGCCTGGGGAGAGCAGGGACCCCAGGCTGTAGGCAGCAGTATTTTGCTGACATACATCCGCACGTGTGCATGCAGGCATGTGTACAGTACATGTGTTTACACACGTGCATCTACATATGCCCACATCTATCTGTGTGACATGGATACATGCACATGTGCACACACAGATGAGTTCAGACGTGTGTGAACACATATTTACCACATTTCATGAAATCTAAGACCCCATCAATCGTCAGATGCTCTGTTATTTCACGGACTTGAGAAAGAGAAAAAATGCTACCGATTAAATTCTGATATGATGTTTTCTTATCACTTAGCATTTGTATTTGTACTTATTGGAAGAGCTCTTTAGCCTTGTTTAGGCTTAGATTTTGATCATATATTACTCTTGTATGTACACAGATGTGACAAAGTGGGGAACTAAGGTATTCCCATAACTTCCTCACATTCAGAGTATTACTTGTCCAAATCACTTTCAGCACAGAGTCATCAAAATCTGTGCTTTTCCACACAGTATTGTCCCCTGTGCCATCAGGAGCCTGGGTGATGATGCAGGAACGCTCCTCTCTTCCTCTGGGGTGTCATCCAATCCACGGACACCCATTCTGCAAGCTCACATGCGGTGCCTTCTTGATCCTTCCTGAAGGTGGCAGTGGAGGTTTTTAGACACCCATGATTCACATTCCTTCCTCAGATAGTTCCTAAACGGTTCACTGCCTGAAATGTTGAGGGATTGCGGTATCCTGTGAAGCCACCAGGAATAACAAGAGGGTCTTGCTTGCACAGGCAGCGGCAACACACCTGAACTGCCACCTGGCCTCCTGCAATCATAAACAAGGGGAAGGAAGAGCGTCCTGGCCTCATGAGATGCAGGGTGCATTGGAGCGCCTGGTCTGCAGAGTCGCCGTGTCCCATGTTGCTAGAAGGGTCAGGGATTGGAGACAGTAGGACTGGCCCCAGAGCCCAGTATTGAGAAAGGGCTGGAGAAGTCATTGTAGCCATTCCCCGACCTTCAAGCAATGCTGCCCGCATTCTGTTCAGGTTCAGAGGCACTGAGTGACCAGGGAAGGCACATGAGCGGAGGCTGCGCTTGAACGCCAGCTGTGGTTGCTGTCTCTAGATGAGCGCTTCCATCACTTTGGGCCAGCTTTTCTGGCCGTGAAAACAGAGGTAACATACCATGCTCCTTGGAGCTCCTTAGAGGAGTGGCTGACTGTAGAGCTGGCGCAGGGAATGCCCAAGATGAGCGTCTTGTAATGTCAGAAAGTAAGGAAGTACCCCCCCAAGACCCCCAAGCCAAAAACGATGGGAGTGTGTTAAAAGGACAGGAGCCAACTGAAAGAGCTAAAGCTGGGACAGTTTGAGCAATAAAATAAATAATGAGGTATTGGATTATGACCCAGAGTATAAAATAAATATCCACGAGTCCATACTGATAAATGAATGATTGAATACATAAATAAATGGGGAAGAAGAAACAAATCTCTGCAGAAGAATTTCAAATAAATGACGTAGGTCCTTGGCCCTCAAGGAGGTGGATTTTAACTCCCCACTCCTGAAGTGGGGGGCTGTGCATAGTGACATCCTTCTAAAGAGCAGAGCATGGAAGCCAGGGCCGGGTGGCGGGGGGAGGTGGTAACTTTACAGTGGAGGAAACTGGCAGGCAGCCTCTCTTGCAGGTGATCAAGGTCAACATCACCAGTGATGTGATGTTGGTAGCACGCACTCCTTTTTTTTTTTGTTTTTTTTGGCCACGCCGCATGGCATGCGGAATCTTAGTTCCCTGACCAGGGGTCGAACCCGCACCCCCTGCAGTGGAAGCGCGGAGTCTTAACCCCTGGACCGCCAGGGAAGTCCCACAGCACGCACTCTTGACATGATGTGATGAAGGCGCTCACCTCTGTGTTCTTCCTCCCTAAACCCGTAACCTCAGTCTAACCATGAGGAAAACAACAGACATACCCAAATTGAAGGACGGCCTGCAAAATACTTAACCAGTATTCCTCGAAACTGTTTAGGTCATCAAAACCCAGGAAAGTCTGAGGGCCATCGGAGAGGATAAACAGCCTGGAGCAGTCGAAGGAGATAGGATAACTAAATGTAATGTGCTGACCCAGATGCGATCCCGTAGCCAAAAAATGGGACAATACCCCTACATTAAGGAAATCTGAAAAAATATGGACTTTAGTAAGTACTAATGTGTCCGTATTGGTTCATGCATTGTGACAAATGTACCATGGTAATGGCAGATATTAATAACAGGGACCTCTGTACTATCCTGGCTGCTTTTCTGAAAATCTAAAGCTAAAATTGAAAGTATATTGATTAAAAAGGAAAGAAGGGCAATGACTTCCTTGCGAGCAGGTTGCTGGGAGGATTCTGTGAGGTGCTGCTGGGAGGTGTGGGCTGTGCCAGCCCTTAGGTGGCAGTGAGTACCCTCTCCTGTTTGAGTGAGGGGCGGGCTTAAGACCCCAGGGTCTGGCTTCCTCCGCACTGCCCCTCCCTGTGGAGCCCTGCTGAACCCGGCTGGACATTCTGCTCCGTAGCCCCTCAGAAGCAACATTCCCTAGGGAGTGAGGGAAGTTGGGGTTGGTGGGGGACCATTCTCTGCTGGAAGCAAGAAGGAGAAGCCAATCTTGGCTTGGTCCAGAAGGGAAGGCTGCCAGCTGCCCTCGCATGGGCTCCCTGGGGCCTAGCTCTCCCCCCGCCAGCCGTGGGCTGAAGCCTGGGCATTGCTGCTGCAGGTGCCCAGATTCTGACCCTCCTTTGGGCAGGAGAACAGATTCAGAGCTCCCACCCCAGTAGACCCCCTTTCCCTTCTTCCTCTCCCTGGGCTTGACCACAAGGCCCCCGGGAGGCCTGGCCACACAGGGTTACAGGAGAAGAGGGAAAGCGTTCTTATAACAATCCCTAACTGGCCGAGTTGCTGTTCACTGGACATGGAATCCCACTCCCCTCATCTTCTCTTCCAGGCCAGAGAAAGCCCACCCCAGCCAGCCTGCCACAGAAGCTGGTTCTGGAGAGCAGCTGTGTGTAGTGGCTAAGACTCACGGAGATCTGAGTTCAAATCCCAGCCCTCCCACTTTCCAGCTGGGTAGCCTTGGGCAAGTTACTTAACCTCTCTGAGCCTCGGATTTCTCACATATGAAACAGGAATAGGTCCTCCCTCCATAAGGTTGCGTGAGGTTGCATCAAAGCCCTCAGCACAGTGCCTGGTACGTTGTAGGTGTTCAGTGACTAGCAGTCACCCTCCAACACTAGTGCTCTCTAGCCATCCTCTCGCTTCTGCTGTTTTGTCTCCCCTTGGCCAGAGGGAGTCCTGACCTGTGCTTGTTTTTCTGGTACACATCCAAGAGCCATCCCAGGCCAATATGTTATGTGGAACTCCAACCTGGTCTTGAACTTGGCTGAGGTTGGGAGAGTAGGGAGACCAGACACAGTGTTCTTTTCTGCCCCGTGGGTGTGTCTTGCAGCAATCATGCTTTTGCCCACAACCATGGGAAGTGATTCTTGATCTCCCCTGAGCTGGTGAGCTGGCCTCACCTCTGGCATTTGGGTGACAGCCGTGGGGGGCAGAGGCTGACAGAGCCAGGCTTTGAGTGCACAGCCAGGCTGGAGCCTGTCAGGGAGCAGCTCTGTGTTTATTCCAGAGGGCTGGGGTCCTGGGTCTCTCAGGCAGCCTCACCTCCTTGCTGGGGCACCAGTTCAGGGCTGTGGGTGGAACCCATGTGCCCACGGCCTCTGTGGTTCTGTTGGACACGGCAGCCCTGTCCAGCCCCCTCCTTGGCCTGTGCAGAGTGTCAGGGTAGCTCCAGCTGAATCAAAGCCACTGAGGTCCCCACTCAAGGGCTAATAGGGGTGTGTACAGATGAGCCAGGGCCCCAGAGACAGACCAGACCCCTGGAGTGGCAGGGCCAACCCTACTTTTGCGGGGGCGGAATATGGGAGAAAATTTAACTACTTCATTTTCATTATCCTTATTTAATATAAGAAGAGACCAGACTATCTCATTGTGGAACCCTGCTCCTATCACAGCCTCAAAACTATTCATCCATTCTCGTATTTAGGCTGCCTTCCATCTTCTTTACCTGCAGATCCTTTAGTGGGTCCGTGTGCCTGTCGCAGTTTTCTTTCACTCAATAATGTCTTTATTTCATTATGGTTCTTAAAAGATGGTTTGCTGGGTCCAGGATTCTAGGTTGATGGTTTCTTTGTCATGGTGCTTTAATGGTGTTACTTCAGGGTCTCCCTTGTTACTGTTGAAAACCTACTCCCAACGCAATGGTCCTTCCTTGGTGAGTGATCTGTCTTCTGTCTTGCTGCCTGTAAGACGTTCTCTTTGACTGATGTGAGCTTAGAGAGAAGTCCCTGGGAGTCAGTGGTGACCATCTGTCTCCAGGAATGGAGCCGATGCGCTCGATGAAACTTCAAGAGGGAGACTTGAGGCCAGTGGGGGAGGTGGGCAGGAAGGCCGAATGGGGCTCATGGCACAGAGAGCTTTCTAATGGCCAAGAGTGCCCTGTTGCTGGAGGTGTGCGGGCATGGGCTGGGAAGAAACTCCCCGTCACATGGGGATTGGCCTCAGTTACCTTGATTGCCAGTGACCTTGGGGCTCTCTTGGTGGCTCCACATGGTTCCCGCATTCCTCTCTCCTGCATCAAGCCTCTGCCCGTCTCCAAAGGGTCAATGACCTTCTAAGTCAAGGATCATTCTGGCTCCTCCAGTAAGACCTGCCTGACCCTCCTTCCCACAAGCACCCTCTTTCTCTCCCCTGACCCCTGGGGTGGGGCACGAGGGGTCTGCGCCACAGAGATTGATACACCAGTGACCGGAAGCCTTTGGTGTCCAGATTATTTCAGAGCGCTGAGTGGTCTCTCCAGATGGTATGTCCCTTTCTGCTTGCTCAGTATTTGCGTTTAGGCCCGTTACCTGGGAGTGGGAGTTGGTGTCAGGAGGCCCCACTCAACCCCCTACCTGTATTGGACACTCAGGCTCTGATTCTTCCTCCTGCTCAGAGAGCAGCAGCCCCTGTTCCAGTTCTGTGAGGACCTCCCAGTGACCCGGCCTGGAGATGCAGTGCGGAGCAGGGGTCACTGCAGCCCTTGAAGAGTGGGTTTGGCCTGCAGAGTGTGGGACAGAAATGAGTAATGCGGCAGGATTCTGGCAGCAATCTGCCTGCTCCACTTTGGAGAGCGAGGAGGGCAGGAAGGCCATGGCCTGGGTACTCTAGATGGCCAGAGGCCCTGCAGACGCCCCACCCGTGTACCCAGTGACCACTCCCTTCCCCTGCCCTGGGGTCACTGGTGGGTTTACACATGTATACAAGGTGCACAGATGTGGCTGTGTGGAGCATGCATTGCTTGTGACCCCATCCTTGGTCTGCACTCTTATAGGGCACCATCAGGGAGGTCTGAGACACTGGCCACACCCTTGTGTAGAAGGAAGGCCACGTACTGGTGTTGGAGGGGCTGAGATGTTGGGCTTATTTGAGTCATCCTACTGCAGATCAAGTGTCGTTTCAGTGGGTCAGCAAAGAGTACTCAGGTTGGAATTCTGTGAGGGAGAAAATGTGTGCGTGTTCTCCTAGGATGAGTCGGGGCAGGCGGGTGGAGAAGGACATCATCTATTTATGCATTTGGCCACTTTGCTCCCATGATGTCTTTGCTCCTGCAGGAGACGGGAGGAGGGTGGAGGGAGGTGCCCCCACCCATCGGACTTTCCACTGTTATGTGTGATGGGGTTTGTGGGGCCTGCTGTCCCCTAGCAGGCACTGGTCTCTGGTCTCAGTTGGGGTCAGACATGGGTGCCAGGCAGGCCCTTGGGGGAAGCCTGGTGCTGGCTGCTCTGGAGTCTGCACGCTCACGGGTTGGGGCAACTGCCAGGTGTGGGAGAGTAGGCTGGGGCTCTGTTCTTGTGTCCCAGGAGGGGTGCGTCAGCACAGGAGCAGACCTCTGGTCCCCCTGCTGGCCTTCCCCTCCCCATGGGACTCTCATATGTAGGGTTGGCCACACTGTCCCTCTCCATCGGGTAGACAGCAGTCCCTTTGTGGGTTGTAGGCTGGTTCCTTTGCTCATGAGCTGAAGGGCTTGGAGAGGTAAAATGGTGAGAACAGGGTCATGCACGAATCTGCATCCCCGCTCCCGGGAAGCCATGTGGGCAGGAGTCAGAGGCTGGTTCCACTTCTGCCTCCATCACTGACCGTGCCCGTGGGCCTCTCTGCCTGTGGGGCTCACTCATAATCCCCAGATGTTGAGTTGGCATGAGAATCCACGTGCCAGCCCCACGACAGCCATTATGATCCCCAGTCTACAGAAACAGAGGTTCTGAGGAGCTACCTGTTGTGCCCCAAGCCACCCAGCTCTTAAGAGGCAATGCTGGGGTTTGAACCCAGGACTCTGGCTCCTGGCAGCTACACTGCTGTGTACTGACACTGACTTGCTGACCACGTCGTTTCTCCTCCTGGACAAGTCACTTCTCCTAGGGGAGTAGTTATGTAAGTGACGGCCCATCACGTGTAGACATGAGAGGTGATGCTTTTAAATCCACAGAATGATGTTTCAGGAAATAAGAAAAATACAAACAGTATATTCAGCATGATTCCAATTTTGTAAAATCACACACACACACACACACACACACACACAGACACGTACACGGCAGGAAGCTGTGTTAACCATGGTTATTATATATCTGGCTAATATATAATAGGAGACAACTTTTTTTTCTTTTTTCTTTTCATAACTTGGGAGCTTTTTTTTTTTAATTGAAGTGTAGTTGATTTACAATGTTGTGTTAATTTCTGCTGTTCAGCAAAGTGATTCAGTTATACATATATACATTCATTTTTAATATTCTTTCCCATTATGGTTTCTCATAGGATACTCAGTATAGTTCTCTGTGCTATGCAGTAGGACCTTGTTGTTTATCCATTCCATATTATAATAGCTTACATCTGCTAACACCAACCTCCCAGTTCATCCCTCCCCCAACCCCCTCCCCCTTGGCAACTACAAGTCTGTTCTCTGTATCTGTGAGTCTGTTTCTGTTTTGTAGATAGGTTCATTTGTGTCATATTTTAGATTCCATATATAAGTGATATCATATGGTATTTGTCTTTCTCTTTCTGACGTACCTCACTTAGTATGGTAATCTCTAGTTGCATTCATGTTGCTGCAAATGGCATTATTTTGTTCTTTTTTATAGCTGAGTAGTATTCCATTGTATATATGTACCACATCTTCTTTATCCATTCATGTGTCGATGGACATTTAGTTGTTTCCACATCTTGGCTATTGTGAATAGTGCCTCTGTGAACATAAGGGTGCATGTATCTTTTTGGATTAGAGTCTTGTCTGGATATATGCCAAGGAGTGAGATTGCTGGATCATATGTAATTCTATTTTTAGTTTTCTGAGGAACCTCCATACTGTTTTCCACAGTGGCTGCACCAACTTACATTCCTACCAACAGTGTAGGAGGGTTCCCTTTTCTCCACACCCTCTCCAACATTTATTGTTTCTAGACTTTTTAATGATGGCCATTCTGACTGGTGTGAAGTGGTACCTCACTGTAGTTTTGAACTGCATTTCTCTAATAATTAGCTATGTTGAGCATGTTTTCATGTGCCTATTGGCTATTTGTATTTCTTCTTTGGAGAAATGTCTATTTAGGTCTTCTGCCCATATTTCTATTGGGTTGTTTGTTTTTTTGTTGTTGAGTTGTATGAGCTGTTGGTGTATTTTGGAAATTAAGCCGTGTCGGTCATATTGTTTGCAAATATTTTCTCCCATTCTGTAGGTTGTCTTTTTATTTTTTTATGGTTTCCTTTGCTGTGCAAAAGCTTTAAGTATGACTAGGTCCCATTTGTTTATTTTTGTTTTTATTTGTATTGCCTTGGGAGACTGACCTAAGGAAACATTGCTATGATTTATGTTAGAGAATGTTTTGCCTAGGATCTCTTCTAGGAGTTTTATGGCGTCATGTCTTATGTTTAAATCTTTGAGCCATTTTGAGTTTATTTTTGTGTATGGTGTGAGGGTGTGTTCTAACTTCATTGATTTACATGCAGCTGTCCAGCTTTCCCAACTCCACTTGCTGAAGAGACTCTTTTTCCCATTGTATATTCTGGCCTCCTTTGTTGAAGATTAATTGACCATAGGTGTGTGGGTTTATTTCTGGGTTCTCTGTTCTGTTCCACTGATCCATATGTCTGTTTTTGTGCCAATACCATGCTGTTTTGATTACTGTAGCTTTGTAGTATTGTCTGGAGTCTGGGAGGGTTATGCCTTCTGCTTTGTTCTTTTTCTCCAGGATTGCTTTGGCAATTTTGGGTCTTTTATGGTTCCATATAAGTTTTAAGATTATTTGTTCTAGTTCTGTGAAAAATGTCTTGTGTAATTTGATAGAGATTGCATTAAAAATCTGTAGATTGCTTTGGGTAGTATGGCCATTTTAACAATATTAATTCTTCTTATACAAGAGCATGGATGTCTTTCCGTTTCTTTGAATCATCTTCAGTTTCCTTTATTAATGATTTATAGTTGTCAGCATATAAGTCTTTCACCTCCTTGGTCAGGTTTATTCCTAAGTATTTTATTTTGGGGGTTGTGATTTTGAAAGGTATTGTTTTTTTACATTCCTTTTCTGATATTTCATTGTTAGTGTAAAGAAATGGAACCAATTTCTGTATGTTAATCTTGTATCCTGCTACCTTGCTGAATTCATTTATCAGTTCTAGTAGTTTTTGTGTGGAGTCTTTAGGGTTGTCTATATATAGAATCACGTCATCTGCCTATAATGACAATTTTACCTCTTCCCTTCCAATTTGGATACCTTTTATTTCTTTTTCTTGTCTGATTGCTGTGGCTAGGATTTCCAATACTATGTTGAATAGAAGAGGTGAGAGTGGGCATCCTTGTCTTGTTCCAGATTTTAGTGGGAAGGCTATCAGCTTGTCACCATTGAGTATTATATTGGCTGTGGGTTTGTCACAAATAGCTTTTATTATGTTGAGATATGTTCCGTCTGTAACCACTTTGGTAAGAATTTTTATCATAAATGGATGTTGAATTTTGTCAAATGCTTTTTCTTCATCTATTGAGATGATCATGTGGTTTTTGTCTTTTCTTTTGTTTATGTGACGTATCACATTGACTGATTTGCATATGTTGAACCATCCTTGTGAACTTGGGATGAATCACACTTGGTCGTGGTGTGTGATTATTTTTATGTGTTGTTGGATTCAGTTTGCTAATATTTTGTTGAGACTTTTTGCATCTATATTCACCAATAATATTGGCCTGTAATTTTCTTTTTTGGTGGTGTCTTTGTCTGGTTTTGGTATCAGGGTGATGGTGGCTTCATAGAATGTCTTTGGGAGTGTTCCCTCCTCTTCAATTTTTTGGAAGAGTTTGAGAAGGATCAGTATAAATTCTTTTTTGTATGTTTGGAAGAATTCGCCTATGAAGCCATCTAGTCCTGGACTTTTATTTGTAGGGAGTTTTTAAATTACAGATTCTATTTCAGCTCTAGTGATTGGTCTGTTCAAATTATCTGTTTCTTCT
Source organism: Eschrichtius robustus (assembly GCF_028021215.1). Classification (NCBI taxonomy): domain Eukaryota; kingdom Metazoa; phylum Chordata; class Mammalia; order Artiodactyla; family Eschrichtiidae; genus Eschrichtius; species Eschrichtius robustus. Next base: position 75,832,846 of record NC_090830.1, read on the forward strand.
TGATTCAGTTTTGGTGGGCTGTATGTTTCTAGATCCTTGTCCATTTCTTCTAGGTTGTCAAATTTGTTGGCATATAAATTTTTGTAGTATTCCCTTATGGTTTTTTGTATTTCTGTGGTATTCATTGTTATGTCTCCTTTTTCATTTCTTATTTTATTTATTTGGGTTCTCTCTCTTTTCTTCTTGGTGAACCTGGCCAGAGGTTTGGCAGTCTTCTTTACCCTTTCAAAGAACCAGCTCTTGACTTTATTGATTTTTTCTATTTAAAAAAAAAATATTTATTTATTTACTTGTGCTGCGTCTTAGTTGCAGCAGGTGGGTTCCTTAGTTGTGGCTCGCAGGCTCCTTAGTTGCGGCTCGTGGGCTCCTTAGTTGGGGCATGCGTGTGAGATCTAGTTTCCTGACCAGGGATTGAACCTGGACCCCCTGCACTGGGAGCGCGGAGTCTTAACCACTGCACCACCAGGGAAGTCCCTCTATTGTTTTTTAAATCTATTTTATTTTTTTCCCCTCTGATCTTTATTATTTCCTTCCTTCTGCTGACTTTAGGTTTTGTTTGTTCTTATCCTTCTAATTCTTTTTTTGTTTGTTTATAAATTTATTTATTTTTGGCTGAGTTGGGTCTTTGTTGCTGCGCGCGGGCTTTCAGTAGTTGCGGTGAGCGGGGTCTACTCTTCGTTTCGGCGCTCAGGCTTCTCATTACGGTGGCTTCTCTTGCTGTGGAGCACGGGCTCTAGGTACGTGGGCTTCAGTAGTTGTGGCTCGCGGGCTCTAGAGCGCAGGCTCAGTAGTCGTGGTGCCCTGGCTTATTTGCTCCGTGGCATGTGGGATCTTCCCAGACCAGGGCTTGAACCCGTGTCCCCTGCATTGGCAGGCGGATTCTTAACTACTGCGCCACCAGGGAAGCCCTCGTTCTAATTCTTTTAAGTGGTAGGTTAGGTTGTTTATTTGAGATTTTTCTTGTTTTTTGAGGAAGGCCTGTATCGCTATGAACTTCCCTCTAAGAACTACTTTTGCAGCATCCCATAGATTTTGCATGGTTGTGTTTTCATTGTCATTTGTCTCAAGGTGTTTTTTAATTTCCTCTTTGATTTCATTGTTGACCCATTGGTTTTTTAGTAGCATGTTGTTTAGTTTCCATGTAATTGTTTTTTTCTCATTTCTTTTTTTGTAGTTGATTTCTAGTTTCATGCTGTTGTGGTCAGAAAAGATGCTTGAGATAATTTCCATATTCTTAAATTTGTTGAGGCTTGTTTTATGCCCTAGTATATGGTCAATCCTAGAGAATGTTCCATGTGCACTTGAAAAGAATGTGTATTCTGGTTATTTTGGATGTAATGTCCTGAAAATATCAATTAAGTCTTAACTGTTCTGTCGTATCATTTAGGATCTCTGTTGCCTTATAGATTGTCTAGAAGATCTGTCCATTGATGTGAGTGTGGTGTTAAAGTCTCCTACTATTATTGCATTCTTGTCAGTTTCTCCCTTAATGTCTATTAGTATTTGTTTTATTTATTTGGGTGCTCCTACATTAGGTGCATTAATGCTGACAAGTGTAAAATCCTCTTCTTGTATTAATCCTTTTATCATTATATAGTGTCCTTCTTTACCTTTCTTTATGGCCTGTGTTTTAAAGTCTATTTTGGCTGATATGAGTACTGTGACCCCCACTTTCTCTTCATTTCTGTTTGCATGAAATATCTTTTTCCATCCCCTCACTTTCAATCTATGTGTGTCTTTTGCCCTAAAGTGGGTCTTTTGTAGGTAACATATTGTAGGCTCTTGTTTTTTTTGTTTTTTTTTTTATCCAATCTGCCACTCTGTGTCTTTCGATTGGAGCATTTAGTCCATTGACATTTAAGGTACTTATTAATAGATATGTATTTATTGCCATTTTAACCTTGTTTTCCTGTTGATTTTATATTTCTTCTCTGTCTCTTTCTTTTTCTTTTTGTTTTTCCTTTTGTTGTTTGATGATTTTCTTTTGTGTTATGCTTATGTTCTCTTCTTTTTGGTTTTTGTGAATCTCTTGTATGTTTTTGATTTGTGGTTACCCTATTTTTCAAGTATGTTAACCCCATCCTGTTTCTACTTGCCTTAGACTGGTAATCGTATAGACTCAAACACATTCTAGGAAATGAAAAAAAAATCTACATTTTCCTACTCTCCTCCCCTGCTCTTTATGATTTTGATGTCCTTTTACATCTTTGTGTTCATCCTTTTGCTGTTCATTGTGGTTATCACTTTCACAGAAATTTTTTGATTTTTTTTTTAATCTGTGGACTGGCTTATTTAGGTGATTTGCTTTCCAATTGTGATTTTCTCTTTCCTATATATTCTTACTTCTTTTCTATTTAGAGATGACCTTTCAACATTTCCTTCAGGATAGGTTTTATATTTCTGTATTCTTTTAGTTTTTGCTTGTCTGAGAAATACTTTCTCTCTCCTTCTATTCTAAATGATAATCTTGCTGGTTAGAGTATCCTAGGTTGCAGATTTTTCCCTTTCAGGACTTTGAATATATCTTGCCACTCTTTTCTGGCCTGCAATGTTTCTGTAGAGAAATCAGCTGATACCCTTATGGGGGTTCCCTTATAATTAACTCTTTGTTTTTCTCTTGCTGCCTTTAGAACCCTCTCTTTAACTTTTGTCATTTTTATTATAATATGTCTTGGTGTACGTGTGTTTGGGTTTATCTTGTTTGGAACCCTCTGTGCTTCCTGTACCTGGATATCTGTTTCCTTCTTTAAGTTTGGGAAGTTTTCAGTCATAATTTCTTCAAATACATTTTCGATCCCCTTTTGTCTTTCTTCCCCTTCTGGAATCCCTATTATGCATAGATTGGCACACTTTATAATATCCCATAGGATATGATATTATCCCATAGGATATTATCGCATATCCCATATGCGTAGATTGGCACACTTTATATAATTCCTTTATATTATCCCATAGGCACACTTTATATCATCCCATTGGCACACTTTATATTATCCCATAGGTGGATTGGCACACTTTATATTATCCTATAATATATTATCCCATATAATATATTATCTTATATTGCTTTCATTTTTTTTTCATTTGACTTTCTGTCTGCTATCCTGATTGGGTGATTTCCATTGTTCTATCTTCCAGGGCACTTATTCATTCTTCTGCATAATTTATTCTGCTATTTATTGCCTTTAGTTGCCTTTTCGTCTTGGCAAATGAGTTTTCTAATTTTTCTTGGTTCCCCTTTATAGTTTCTAGTTCCTTTTTACAGTACTCTGCATTTCTGTAGACAGCCTTTCTTAATTCCTCCAGTATTTTCATTATCTCCTGTTTGAAATCGGTGTCTATTAGAGTGAAGAGGTCTGTTTCATTGTTTGTTCTTTCAGGGGAATTCCCTTGGTCTTTCAACTGGGAGTGGTTCCTCTGCTTCTTCATTTTACTTATATTTCTCTTAATTCTGTGAGTTTAGGAGAAACAATTATCTACTGTGGTCTTGAAGGGCTATTTATATGTGGGAGTGTCCCTGTGTAGCTTGTGTGTGTTTAATATTTTTGGTGCGAGGGCTGTTTTTAGTATGGATGCATGTCGCCTCTTTCCTCAGCGTGTGCTGGCCGTTATCCCCTTGATATAGGGTGTGCCGATGCAGCGGCTGGTGCCTAGTCGTGGGGTTTTTGGCAGCGGTGGCAGCTCACGCGCACCCTTGGAGCACGCCGTGGGAGCAGAGGCAGCTCGCGACCGCTCTTGGATCCCGTGTAGGCAGTGCCCTGCTGCCTGAGAGCTCACACAGGGAAAAAGGCTGGAATAGCAGGTCCTGCCCCTGCCCGCACACACCACCCACGCAGTGGTGCTTGGCCTCTAAGGCGGCCCAGGCTTCCTCTGTGTACACCCCCAGTTGTGGTCGCACCAGACTCCAGCCCCTCAGGGTGTTTCCACGCAGCCCACCCCAGTCCTCTCCCCGGTCTGATCTCTGAAGCCCAAGCTTCCACACCCAGCCCCCGTCCACACTGGTGGCCACGTGTCTCAGGCTGGGGAGTGCAGAGCGATGGCACTGACCATCTGTGCAGGTTTCTCTGCATTCTAGCTGCTGCAGACCCGTTGCTGAGTTCTCCTCCGAGGCTCTGAAGCCCCACTCTGTCCCTGCTGATCTCCCCACCAGTGAGGGGACTCCCCAGGGTGCAGGAACATTTCCTCTTTGACAGCTCCCTCCCAGGGGCACAGGTCCTGTTCTGATTCCTTTTTCACTTGCCTTTTTTCTTTTGTCCTACCCAGTTATATGGAGATTTTCTTGCCCTTTCAGAGCTCTGAGCTCTTCTGCCGGCGTTCAGTAGATATTCTATGAGAATCATTCCACGTGTAGATGTATTTTTGATGTATTTGTGGGAGGAGGTGAGCTTCACGTCTTACTATTCCGCCATCTTGATCACCTCTGACATTTTTCTTTTACTTTTTTGGGGTATTTTTCAGAGTTTTTAGAGTGAAATATTTTATATCCAGGAATAAAAGTTGTTTAAAACAAAAAAAGATGGACTTGTCCAGTGGGACCACTCAGGAGATAGGCGTCTTCAGGAGCGGGTGAACTGCCTGTCCTTGGGGGTGGGCAGGCAGAGGCGGTGTCCATCTGTTATGGACACAGTTCCGGGACTTCCTGAACAGGGGAGTGGCTGGGGGCTGTGTTCTTCGATGAACTGTGCCATGACTGCCCCAAAGGTCCCTGAGCCTGTGGGAGAAGGGAATAATCCAATGCACTGCTCCTCTCCTTGAACTTGACCGTGCCTGAGAATCACTGGGGATCCCGTTCTAACTCAGACTCTGACTCAGGAGGCGGGCCCAAGACTCTGCATTTTTAACGAGCTCCAAGTGATGGTGGTGCTGCTGCTGGTCCGAGGCCCTAGAGCCACTTTCCTCCTGGATTTGCCCTGGAGGAGTGCCCAGGCACTGCAGAGCAGACGGATGGTTCCAGAGGCAATTGGAAAGGTACACAGGGCTGTGAGGATGAGTGACCTGAGCTGGGTGACATTTCTGGAAGGACTCTTCAGAGATATAAAAAGACAAGATTCCATCCGAGTTGTTGGGTTTGAGACCAGGTCCCCTCATGCTTTGGCTTCGTGGAAAGAGCTGAGTGTTGGAATTTGGTGGGCCAGGATTTGAAAACCAGTTGTGCAGCTTGTTAGCTGTGTGTCCTTGGGCAAGTCATCTCGCCTCCCTCTGCCTCAGTTTCTTCCTCTGAGGATAGGAATGCCTGCCAGAGAAGGCCGTGGTGAGGATGAAGTCTGATAAGGTGTCAGATACCTGGCATGCAGTGGGCCTTTAATGAACTCTTGCTTCCCCTAACACCACACGCTCTTCTCTTCTTGAAGGTGGATGAGATTTACCACGATGAGTCCCTGGGGGTCCACATAAACATCGCCCTTGTCCGCTTGATCGTGGTTGGCTACCGACAGGTAAACCCCCGTGTCAACAGGCAGTGTTTGGAGGGAGAAGGGGTGGGGGGCCAGAGCATCAGACCAGCTGAGGTATCGGGGAGGGACAACAGCATCTAGGAAACATTTTGTTTCCAAAACTAGAACCCCAAAACCATTAGAATTGAGGTTTCAGTGGCAGAGGCATCTGGGGTTGGTAAGCGGGGACTTATGAATTCCCTCCAATCAGGTAAATGGACAGACCTCAACCCCTACAGCTGGAGGTCCTGCTCCATGAATCGGTGGGGAAAGTGGGGCTTAGAGGGGGGACAGTGACCGAGACAAGTCCTGCTAGGGTTGTGGCCGGGGTTTCTGGGCTCCGTTGCTTGTTTTCCCCCATACGGCAGTAAAAACAGAACTCTCCTCCGGGGGCTGTTGTGGAGATCGATGACAATGAATGCATAGAGGAGATGCTCAGCACAGCACCTGCCTGTGGGTTACTTGAGGAATTAGCAACAATGTGAGTTCTCAGCAGACAGGTGCCCCAGCACAGGGCTTGGCACAGGAACGTTCCCTAAAACGGAACGGGGCTGTGTGCCGGTGGCAGCCGGAGCCGGGACAGCGGTGACCTTGGGGTAGGCCCTGCCGTCCTGTGGGCCTCGGTGTCCCCTGCTGCCGGGAGCACAGCGCTGGGTGCCTCCTGCAGTCCGTGGGCTCCGACCGGCACTCTGCTCTCTGGCCCCCCAGTCCCTGAGCCTGATCGAGCGCGGGAACCCTTCTCGCAGCCTGGAGCAGGTGTGTCGCTGGGCGCACTCTCAGCAGCGCCAGGACCCCGGCCACGCGGAGCACCACGACCACGTCGTCTTCCTCACCCGGCAGGACTTTGGGCCCTCAGGTACGCAAGGTACTGTATTTGCCGTGGCCAGGTGTGTGCGGCTGCAGGGCGGAGGCCAAGGCTGTCTCTGGCGCCAGGTCTTCTGGCAACAAAAAGATCCTTGGGACTTTGGAGACAGGACCTGGCCGGACAGGTAGGCGAGCTTTGGAATGGTTTCTCGGGAGCCAGGGGAAGTGAAGGGGCCCCGCTCTGGTCCCTGCTGCCTTGGTTGAGCCTGCAGGTCGCTGTGAGTCAGGCCCTAGGCCCTGTGATCACCATCCCGGAGCCTGGCTGCTCGAAGACCTCAGTGATCTTCAAGATGCTTCTGCCCACATTGTATCCTTCTGTCCTCACTGCAGGCCGTGGGGCACCTAGGGCGGGGCTGGTGTGGACTTCAGAAAGGAAGGCCCTGCTCTACCCGCAGATCCATGCCTCTCCAGCCTAGTGATCCAAACTCATTCATCTCCTGAGATTCTCCCAACTGTGGAATGGGAGAAACAGTAGTATTTGCCTTCCTCCATTCCCGGGCTGCTAAAAGGGCTGAGGGATGCATCCAATGTCTGTGACAGAGGATGGCTGAAAGCGCTCTGCAGACACAGGAAGCTTTGATCACCCCCAGGTTTCTGTATGGGGAAACCGAGGCACAGAGTGGCAACGAGGCTGGCCTAGGCCTCACAGCAGAGAGGAGACAAAGCTGAAACTCAGACTGGATCTCCAGGCTCCAAGTTGAGGGCTTTGTAGTGTTTTCTGGTTTGATGCTAAAAGAGAGTCGGCCTCTACCAAAAGGACTGCTTGTCTGAATCCCTGAAGCCCCAAAGGCAGGCTTGTACACACACAAACAGATTTACACACATACACACATACAGACACACACGTGTACAGACACATGCATACTCATGCACAGACACACATGTACAGACACACAGACACACGTACACGTGTGTACTTGCATGCCCTGTAGAGCACATCCAGACCTCCAGGACAATCGGGACCCAAGAAGCCTTCTCACCACAGCTTCTCGTTACACCCCCAAAGCCATCTCAAATAAGAGAGGATTTCAGCAATTCCGAAGACAGGGAATAGCTATCTGGTCATGGTTGGCTGAAAGCCCGAGGCAGGGAGTGCTCTCTACCATCTCCCCCTCCTCAGATGTCTTCCCCAGCCCAGGCTGCCCTCCCAGCTGATTACGGGCCCTGGGGAGGCGGGGAAGCAGCCCCCGTAGATCACGGGCCTCGCACACAAAGCTGCTCACTCAGTGCCACGCGCCAGCCCCCTGCACTGCCCGCGGCTCCTGAGGCCTGCGCAGCTGTGTCTGCACCTTGCCCGTGCCCTCCCCTCCACCTGCCCGCCCCCCACCTCCCCAGAGTCTCCCCAGAGTGCTCCAGGCCCAGCTCTAGGCCCCCATAAGTCATTCCCCGGTCCCACTCAACCCCTCGGTCAGAGCCATTCCCTTCCAGCCACCCTGCACACCCCTCTGTGCTCCTTGAACTCCGGCACAGCACAGCACGAGGTCACCTGACCTCGTGACCCCTAGTCTCCCTGCTAAGCCATCTGCCCCTCCAGTGTGTGGGTGTGCTGGGGGGCTGCGGGCTCGCGCCTGATTCCTGTTTTCCCCGTAGTCTCTAACACGGTGCCAACTGCTACCCCACGTAGACACATTTGGAGCTTGTTTGTTGACTCACCAGCCGACTGACTCCCTGGCGGGATGCAGCTCGGAAGTCGGCCGTATGCAGGCTCGGGGCCGACAGGCACAGAGAGCTGCAGGCCAGGAGGGAGGGCGGCAAGCCTTAGGATGTGGGGGCAGCTTGGCCCAGGAGCTGTACCGCGGGTGCATACACATGGGGGGCGCGTTGGAAGGATCCTTCTTCCTCCAGGGACCCTCCGGTGGTGACCAGGTCCAGACGTCCCTGCGGTGGCTGGCTCGGCACAGACCTCGTCGAGTCCTACCTCACCTGCACGTGACCTCTCTCTCTGCCCTCTCTCCCTCTCCCTGGCAGGGTATGCGCCTGTTACTGGCATGTGCCACCCCCTGAGAAGCTGTGCCCTTAACCACGAAGATGGCTTCTCCTCGGCCTTCGTGGTGGCCCACGAGACCGGCCACGTGTAAGTGGCACCGAGGGGCGAGCTGTGCCTTGAGCTCTGAGGAGGTCTGCGGGTGTGGGAGGCTTCGCCCCAGTTTGGACTCCCTTCCCAGTGTCCAGGGAGATGCCAGAGGAGCTGCCCCGACGGGGAGGGAGCCCTGGGGCCCAGACAGCAATTCTGGGCCTGCTTTGGGCCCAGCCCCAAATCCAGGGCCTTGGGAGGCCAGATGTGGCCCTGCCTTTGGCAGGTCAGTAGCAGTGTTGCCTTATAGGCAGTGCTCTGCTCTCTGGGTGGCCTCTATTCCTCCATCTCAGCCACACCTCAGGGCCCTCCCAGTGCTCTGCGATGGAGCCCTGGCCTGAGTCCATCGTAAACAGGGGCACTTAGACCCAGGCCTCGGGCCAAGCGGGTGGCGGGCTTGTGTGATCCTCGGGCCCGGATTTGGTTGAGAGCATGTTCATTCATTCATTCAACCAGTATTTCTTGAGCACCTGCGGTGTGCCAGACCCTGTTCTAGAACCAGGGCTGCAGTGGAGAATGGGACAGAAAAGCACGCAGGAAGCCACGTGCTGGGAGAAAACAAATAATCCACCATCCAGTGTCTGGTGGTGACATAGACCTGTCACAGTCACGTCTCCTGGCCTTGTCTGTCCACAAGGGCAGAGCTACAGGACCCGCCCCCAGCTTGCCCGCCCCCAGCCCACACGCAGAGTGAGGACTGTTTTCTGCAGCTGGAAGGACATGGGCAGGAGAGCAGTGGGCCAGTCCCGAGGGCGAGCCTGCCATCCGTGGTTGGCCATGCCCCTCTCTGCATCTGCCTGCCCCTGCGATTTCATCCCAGCCTTGCCCCTCACTGGGTGGGTAGCACCTCCTCTCTGGGGCCTCCGTTTCCTCATCTGCAACACGGAGGCTGACACCAGGGAAACCTCTGAGGGCCCTTCCTGCCCTGGCAGCAAAGCTTCCACATATTCTGGAGCTAGGAGTTTGTCTTCCTGTATGTGCGGGGCAGGGCGTGTCCACTTTTCACTCACAGAGCCCCTCCCTATGGAGAGACAAGGTCAAGCTTAGAGGCCCATGTGTCTCTCTAGTGGTCAAGGCCAGATGCAGACACCTGGGAGTGTTTAAGAATTTAGAACCTTTGGGCTTTGGTGTTAAATACTAACTATAAAGAGCAAACTTCTACATTTAAACTATCATCATGGCAGGTAGGTACCACACACAAAGCTCTGTGCTGGGTACCGCGGGGTCTAGGAGAAGCTAAAGAGGCTGGCACCCAGGGAGGGCGCAGTAAGGGAGATCGAACTGAACAGAATGAAACTGGTCCTTGCACGTGAGACCTTGGGTCTGGAGGGAAGACAGTGCATGGCGTGTGAGTTGTTAACGGTGGTACAGGCGTTCCCTGCTGTGGGAGGGCAGCGCACAGGTAGGGCGGCCAGGAAAGGTGTCCTGGGGCCAGAGTGGGGCTGGAGCTGACCTCGGAAACTGTGAGGACGTGGGTAGGGTTTGAGGAGGGGGCAGGAGGGCAGAATGAGTCCAGCCCCATTGGGGGGCCAGGCGGGGTCTCAGCTTCCATCCAGAGGGGTGGCCCTCTCCACTGCATGGTGGGGAAACTGAGGCCAAAAGTCACAGTCTGAAGCCTGGTCAGGGCAGGGTCTCAGGCCCACCTGCTCACCTTCCCAGGGGTGGGCTCCCTGGGCACGACTGAGGGCTCCCCTCTGTCCTCCCCCACCCTCTAGGCTCGGCATGGAGCACGATGGTCAGGGGAACGGCTGCGCGGATGAGACCAGCCTGGGCAGCGTCATGGCGCCCCTGGTGCAGGCTGCCTTCCACCGCTTCCACTGGTCCCACTGCAGCAAGCTGGAACTCAGCCGCTACCTCCCGTAGGTCACCTCCACCCTCTGGGCCGGGATGGGGAGCAAGCGGCCTGCCACTCTGTCTCCCCCAAGTCATCTCCCCTCCTAACACCATCCTACTCCTGACACATGCTCAATTCTGGGTTTGCTGGTCAGCTCCTGGGGCTCCGGGGACGTGGAGGCCCAGGACGAGCATTAGACTCAGGAGCTCAAGGCCGAGAATGGGCGCAGAGTGGATTTGGGTGGGACGGCTGCCGGCAGAGATACTGTCACTAACCTCATGCAGCAGCCGGCCGGCGCCCAGTGTACGTCCTGCACGGCGGGCTGACTTGTCTTCTTCTCTCAGTGCAGTGAGCCCTCAAATTGTCCACAAACCAACCCTTAATCTGGGCCATGATGTGTCTCTGTAATGCGGGCAAAACAGGCCCCATAAGAAAGCCACAAGCTGAGTGCCTAACCGCAGTCCTGGGTGCCCTTGCCCTGGAGGTCCCAGACATGGTCGTGGGTGGAAGCGAGGGGAGGGCAGGGCAGCCCGTCCTCCCTGGACAACACAGCTCCTGGCACAGGGCAGCGGGGGCTGATTCCTGCAGGCCTTCCTTGCTTGCTTAACACCCCCTCCTCTGGGAAGGGAGAGCTTGGGCATTCCTGTCCCCACCGTGCTCACCTCCCTGCCTCTGCCGGCAGCTCCTATGACTGCCTCCTTGATGATCCCTTTGCGCCTGCCTGGCCCCGGCCCCCGGAGCTGCCCGGCATTGACTACTCCATGGACGAGCAATGCCGCTTTGACTTCGGCACTGGGTACCACACCTGCTCAGCGGTGAGTTCCCACGGCCTCTGCCAGCTGGATGCCAGGTCAGGTCCTCCTGGGATGCAGGCTGGTCATTCACAGAGCACCTTAGCCCAGGCAGGGTGACCAGGGCCCAGGCCCTGCCACTTTTTGCCATATCCCCGCCCCACGCAGTCCCACTGAGGGGTGGGGGGCCAGAGTGTGTGGTGGCTGGAGAATGCCTGGAAAGATGGGAACAGAGAGAACAGAGAGGGTGGGCCACCGCTGGGATCCTGGCTGGGCTGGTCACTGGGGGAGTTTATCTGTCAGGTGGCCCATGTGTCAGATCAGGTGCTGGGCTCTGGCCCGGTGGAGAAATACTTGCCACCCTCTGCTCTTTGGGCATTTGGCGGGATGTTTTGGGCAGACTTCCCACACTGGTAAAGTTCTCCTGTGCCCCATATAACCTCTCTCCAAGGGGTCAATTGCATGCTTCCCCAGCCCTCCCCCACCCCCATCCCGTACTTGAGGAGATAGATACAAGGGAGCAGAGAGCCCTGTCCCTACTCTGCAGGACAGGGCAGGGGAGAGCCTGGAGCCTGGCGATCAGCTAGAGCCACCTAGGAGAGAATTGAACAGCTGCTAACCAGGGCCCAGGCGGAGGCTCAGAGACGCGGACATCCCAGGGCAGGGGGCTCTCTGAGGGGTCAGGCCTTGGTGCCTCGAGTACCTCAAACCACCCCCATCCAGGAACGCAGCCGCCTCCTCAGCTCTGCAGGACCAGAAGGCCCTGTGTGTGGCCACCTTGCCCACTGCCCAGGCCACACTGGAACACCTGGTCTCTGCTTTGGGAGTGGAGAAACATCTGGGATATGGGATTTCAGTGCCCAGATGCTGTGTTTGTAGGACATTAGTCTGGCCAGCAGGGGATGATAGGAGAGAAAAGGAAATTGGGGCTTTCCTGGATAGTCTGAAACAGAAGGGTGCCAACCTCTGGTGTGGCTGGGTGAGATCAGAGGGAGGTGGGAGTCCTGACCTTGCCTGGGTGCTGCAGGGCCTGGGCTAGACTGGCAGCCCTCTCAAAGCCCCCCACAGGCACTGAGCTCAGTGGGTATCAGTGGACCCAGCCTCCCCAGAGCCTCAAGCCCTGGTCCCTGCTCAGTCACAGAGTGGCCTCTGCAAAGGCAGGGAGGGAGGCCTGCGGAGGGAGACCAGAGGCGTGTGGGCTGTGGCTGGTGCCTTCTCCTCGGTGCCCTGTTGGAGAGAGGAGGGGTCGCCGAGGCCAGTGGCGCTTGGGGTGGGGTCGAGCTTCTGTGCGCACGGGGCTCTGGCTGGACGGGCCCCTCCTGCCTCCCTCGCAGTGTTCTGGCCCCAATGCCCACCACACCCTCCCCTCTCTCTGTCACTGTCCTTTGCCCCCTGGACAACTCGTCAGAGCTGGGGAGCTAGGCCGGCCCAGTGACCCCGTTGCCCTTGCCGCGCAGTTCAGGACCTTCGAGGCCTGCAAGCAGCTGTGGTGCAGCCACCCTGACAACCCTTACTTCTGCAAGACCAAGAAGGGGCCCCCGCTGGACGGGACGGAGTGCGCGCCAGGCAAGGTACCTGCGGGCCGGGGGCTGCAGCAGGAGCGCCTTCCCGGGGCGCAGGCCCCACGGGAGACCCGCCTCGCCGCTGAGTGTGGTTATGAATGCGTGGCGGGGGGCTGGGGGAGGGCTGAGGACAGGAGCCAGCCTCGCGTGCGGGCAGATGGGCAGGGAGTCCTCGCGAGAACTCACACACACGCCCTCTCCTCTCCGGCACCGCAGTCCTTGGCTTCTACAGCAGCAGAGTTTGTCCTTGTCTCCCAGCCCATCGGCAGGAATGCTTACTGCCATTTGAGGAGAATGCAGCCCAGGCAGGTTAGGGAACTTGTGGAGGTCAGACAGAGGGTGATTGGCTGAGAAGGGGTGAAGGGAAGATTCCAGGTGTTCTGCCTCCTCCCCCCGCCCACCATGCTGTTTCTTGCCCCTCCCCCCCAAACCTGCCCTTTCATGTACTTCCTGGGGTGTGTTTGCACCCTCTTGTGTGTGTGGGTGTCAGGAGGACCCCGGATCTGAGAGCCCTGAGCTGAGGTCTGATGCCCACCTCTGCTCTATCGCTGGCCCTGCCCCCCCCCCATCTCTGTGTGGTGACCTTGGACCATTCACTGACCCCTGCTGAGCCCTGACCAAACATCCTTCCCACTCCTCAGGTTGTTGTGAAGTTGTGAGTCACGTCAAAGCAAATGCGAGGGCTTGGAAGAAGCAGGGTGCTGCCCCCAGCAGCCTGTCCTCTGCCCTCCACCCTCTGCCCTCATCTGCTCTTCCCATTCTCATCTATAAATGGTCTGTCCCTTCACAGATGTGTGGGGCTTCCCATGGCCTTGTACAGGCCCTGTGGGCTCCAAACCTGGAGGGCTATTATCCTGGAGCCTCGGGTCTACCTGCTCCAGGTGTGTTCGAGTTTCCAGGCCCTCTCCTATCACAATTTCACATAAGAGTTAATCAGTGGCTCTCAGTTTTGTCTGCATATTAGAACCATCTGGGGAGCTTTAAAATCCCCCACACCCCAGAACAGGGAGTGACTGCAAATGGGCACAAGATATCTCTTACGATGGTGGAAATGTTCCAAAATTGGATTGTGGTGATGGTTGCCAAATGCTGTAAATTTATGAAAAGTCATTGAATTGTACACTTGAAATGAGTGAAGTTTATGGCCTGTAAATTTCAGTTGACCCTTGAATAACACAGGTTAGGACTGCATGGATCTGCTTATATGCGGATTTTTTTTTTCAACGGTAAATACCACAATACTACCAATCTGTGGTTGGTTGAATCTGTGGATGCAGAACCATGGATATGGAGGACCGACTATAAGCTATATGTAGATTTTCAGCTGCAGAGGGCAGGCACCCCTAACCCCTGAGTTGTTCAATGGTCAACTGTATAGTGCTTCTTCTAAAAATTGCCACTTCTTTTAAAAATCCCTACCTCTAGAGAGTCTGACTCAGTCTGGGGTGAAGCTGAGGCATCCAGAGTTCTTAAATGTTCCCCAAGTGACTCCAAGGCTGAGAACTACTGAGTTATCTCTTGAAAAAGACCCAGAGCTTTGCTGTATTTCTTACCTATGGCCCTACAGGAAAAGGGAAGGGGGTTAACTTTGGTTGAGCCCTCCTTTGTGCCTGGGCTTGTGCTGAGGGCTTTGTAAGTGTTGCTGCTTTCAGTTCTTAGAACAGTCCCATTTAACAGGCAAGTACACTGAGGCTCAGCAAGGTGAAGCTATGCCAAAACCACACATAGCTAGTAGTGGCCGAGCTGGGATTCAAACCCAGGCCTCTTGGACTTGAGGCATATGCTCCCTCCACTGCATGGATGGACCTCCCGGGTGGCTGGCTTCCCTCCCATGAACGTACCTGCCTGGGGCCCCTGGATGGTGATTTCAAGGTACAGAGCCAAGATCAACTCTAGATTGTGTGGGAAGATTGTGTCTTCTCTCCTTTATCAGCCCTTTGTTTCTCTGGGGGTGGTAAACCAAATAATTCCACAGTTACTGTCATCATTAATAATACCATCTGCCGTTTTTGGAGGGCTGTGTGTGCCAGGTGTTATCTCATTGAATGCTCACAGCAGCCCTGTGGGCAGGTGCTGTTATCGCCATGGTACAGTTGAGGAATAGGATTAGAAAGGGGAGCCCTTTGTTGAAGGTCCCTCAGCGCACGGTAGGGGTGGGATTCTGTGTGACCCTGAGGCTCGTGCTCTTAACCTTCCTTTTTCTGGGCTCACCCGTGGTGCCTGCCAGCTGTGCCGTGTGCCCGGTTGGGCACTTTCTATGGCAGGCTAGGCAGCGGTGGCCCTAGGGTGACCTCGCACCCTCTGCTCCATCCCAGTGGTGCTTCAAAGGTCACTGCATCTGGAAGTCGCCGGAGCAGACTTATGGCCAGGATGGAGGCTGGAGCTCCTGGACTAAGTTCGGGTCATGTTCACGGTCGTGTGGGGGCGGGGTTCGATCCCGTAGCCGGAGCTGTGACAATCCCCCGTGAGTGCACTTGGCTGAGGTGGGCAGGGCAGGGGCCCGAGGGGGTTGGAGAGGGAGTCTCTGGGGGGCAGGGCACAAGAAAGAAGGTCCCCTGCAGGTGGCTGTGTTTGTAGATGACGGCCCAGAATTGCTGGGGGCGCCAAATCACTTCCACCTGGGTCTGACATCTCCCTTTGTGTCTGACTGACATCTGAGAATGGGTCCGAACCAGTGATTCTCAGATTCTCGTCTGCGGAGAATCTGGGTGGGCCCAAGGCTTGGCCAGTTTAACAAGCCCTCCTGTGACCCTGATCCTCCAGCTAAACTTTGAGAAAACACTGATCTAAATGTTCACTAGCCATGTCTTGGGAGGATAAATTCCCCAAGTTTGTTTCCTACTACATGAAGCAAAACTTCCTTCAATTTTTCTTAACTTATCTCTTTCTGACATCAAGTGCCCCCCTCACTACCCCCTACCCATATGTCAGCATTCTGGGGGAATAATCTATTTCTCCCATTTACCCCCTCTGTGGGGATCCCCTCCCATGGTTTTGGAACCGATGAGCACCAGCTTTTTATGGCTTTCGTCTCCCAAGCTGAAGCAGCCTGCTTAGAACAGCTTCATGAGAGATGGGGGCTGGCTGGGGCCGGCTGTGTGGGTCAGCTGTCTCCACGTTCAGTGATTGTGAACCTCTGTGGGGCAGGGCCGGTCCCCCCCCCCCCCCCGCCCCTCACAGTGCTGAGTGATGCGATGGGGACCTCAGAACGGCAGGGTCCTAGGATCACAGAGGCTCGGTGGTGGTCACCCTCCCTCCAGCGTCCTCGGGAGTGGTCCTTCGTACTCTGCTGTGTACCTCCAGGGACGGGACGCTCAGTGCCCCCTGGAGCAGCGTATTCCTGTGACTGACCCTTTACAAATATGAGCCAAAATGGACAGCCTTGTAACTTCAACCTGTTGGGGGTATGAAAGCCAGGTTAAAGAAAGGCACGGTGATGCCCACTCTGGATAAACCACCTCCCAGTCATGACAGATAGTTATCCCCTTGATCAAAGCTCCCATTTATTGAACTCGTCTATGATAATAACTATTTTTATTTTATGAGGCTTAAATGAAGTATAATCTGTGCACTGTCAACACCATGCCCAGCACAGATTAATAGACAGCTGCTGTTATAATTACTCCAGTGTATGGAGCACTTGCTCTGTGCCAGGTGGGGTGCTAAGCACTTCCATGCGTAAACCCACGTAATCCTCCCAGCACCTCTGAGCAGAGTTCCAGTAACCTTGTTCACTTGGGTACTTTGTATCCATAATCTTACCGCGAATCCTTTTAATTTAATGGGGAAGAGAGTACAGATTTAAATACACTTTTTAAAATTTATTCTTCACAGACACACCAGGAGGTAGGTAAAATAAGAGGCGTTGCGGTCCCTCCTTTAAAGCAGAAATTAAGGCACAGCAAGACTTGGGGTTAGATCTAGCCAGGTCTTCTTACTCCAAATCCAAGTCTCTTTTACCACTCCTCAGTTTATTATGATATTAAATGGAAGTGGATGCAAATAGGAGCAGTTGAGTCATTTATTGAGGGCCTACCATATGTCAGGAGCTGTGTAATGGTTGGAAGAATATACAAAGATGAATCAGATTGATTTCTCTTCTAGCCCAGTTGGAGGGGGTTAGTCGTTCCCGCCTGTCTTCCTCCCTCTCCCTCCCCCCATCTTTTGCCCCCTTTCTTTTGCTCATTCTCTCCTCTCCCCCATCACACACACACACAATAGGTGGCACATGCCTGAAGGGACCAAAAGGCTCTGAGCTCAGCAGTGCTCACAGTGGGAGTTCCTCTCTAGTTTGTTAAGTTAGTGGAGCCCCTTTTTATGTTACTCCAAAAGGCTGGGCTACCCCAGGTCACCATGTGGGAAGCCTGGCCCCATCTCCAGCCTTTCCAGCCAGCACGGTCTCTCTGCGCTTGCCCCAGCCCAGCCTATGGAGGCCGCCTGTGCTCGGGGCCCATGTTCCAGTACCAGGTCTGCAACGGCGAGGAGTGTCCGGGGCCCTACGAGGACTTCCGGGCCCAGCAGTGCGCCAAGCGCAACTCCTATTACGTCCACCAGAACGCCAAGCACAGCTGGATCCCCTACGAGCCAGACGACGGTGAGTGGAGCCCTGCTCCCCACGCCCACCCCATGGCCTTGGGCATCTGCTGGGCCCATGTCTTCCCAGGCAGGGCTTCCCATGCCTGGCCCACCAGTGAAGGTGGAGGGACAGTGGTGGCACCAAAAGGGATATTGCAGTCAGCAAGTTTGCCATACGCCTTTGTGCAGGCCTTTGCACCGTGTGCGTTGGGGGAGCCACAATCCTCATCACAACCATCCTTGGTTTGTATGCTTATGCTGACCGTTTTCTGTCAGATGCAAGGACAATGTCTTGAGCAAGGGTTACTTGGCCCAGAGGTACCGGCTGGCAGCAGTGCTGGCTGTCGGGGTTGGTGCCTTTTGGACATGTCCTTACCTGTGCGGAAGGCCCGGTACAGGTGCGGGTGCCCCTCGCTTTGCATAACCGGCTTCCTGAGAAACTTTGTCCTGTTACATACCATGTTTTTAGGTTTTACTGATTGTGCTACTGTTTCAGTAGTTAATGAAAATGATTTGAAAGTCAGGCCAATGAGAGTCTGTGGGATCCTCCTACTGACCCCCTACAGGCTACCCTGGACACAGGTCTCAGGACTCACGCGGAGGGTCTGAGTTTTGGGGCCAAGCCAGTGCCTATCTGTTTTGGAGCATTTCTAGTGATGGCTCTCGTAGCAGCAGAGAGAACCCAGTGAAGGGCTGGATTAATGCCCTCAGGCTGGAAGGGCCTTTAACAGTCCTCTCAGTCTACTTTCCCCTGCCGGCCTCTCCATGGTCCTTCCATAGCCTGATGCTTACCCCCTACCATGTAGCCCTCGGCATCAGATGGCGCCGATCAGAATGGCCTTTCCTGAGCCCAGGGCCACCTCTTCGTAGCCCTGGTTCCAGAGTATCAATTGCAAGACCCTCCATCTTCAGCTCCCATTTAGAATGACAGTCTTCAAGTTGGAAGGGACCTTGGAGGCCTGTGTATTGCCTGCCAGTGCACAGACCCCTCCAGAACATGCTTGTAGGGAGTGTCTTCTCCCTGCTTAGACTCCTCCTAGTCTGGGGAGCTCACCACTCCCGTGCCACTGTCGGCTGGCTTCCAGGGCTGCCCAGAAACCCACCTGCCTGGGGTGCACTGGTCAGGGTCCTGCCTGTCTTCGGGAGGGATGCAGCCCCCCACCCCTTAGCCCCTGGCCCAGGTCCCACCAGGAATATGACTCCCCCTCTGCATGAAATCCAAAGTAGTATTGGATGTTGTGGCTCTGGACTTGAGTCCTGGGTGCTGGGGCAAGATGTCACCAGGTATCCTGGGAGCCCAGGCATGAGGAGCAGGGAGCCAGATGGTTCCTTACAGATTTTGCTTTGGAAGCCTTGCACATCCATCCAGACACACACAAGCTGCTGCAACACGTGGTGGAGAAGGGCTGCAAGGCCACTGGGGCATCTGGACTTTGGGTTTTCCCAGGACTTTTAGACAAATTCCAGGAAGTTAGCTAAGCCCCAACCTCCCTTTTTCTAAGAAACACAGCAAGTGTTTATATGTTCTCCGGAACCTACTTTTGTAGGACGTTAGTAGCCTTGATTTGATTGTTAGAACTAGAAAGGATCTCCCTCCTTCCCTCACTGCTGCTCTGTTTTGTAAACCCAAACACAGACCACTGTTCTGCCTTACTTTCATGCAGCCTTCTAATGTTCACAAGCATGGTAAGATTCACCATCATATGTGTGACTGGTGATGTGTATGTAGAGGTCAGAGCAGGACTCAAGCCAGACTGCCTGGGTTAGAATCCTGGCTCTGCCACTTACTGGGTGGCCGTATGGCCTTGAGCAAATTCCTTAACCTCTCTGGTCCTTGGTTTCCTCCTCTGTAATGCTACTTCCTTGGGGGTATTGAGAGGCTTAACTAAGTTAATTCACGAAAAGCATTTAAAGTTGTACAGTAAGGATGTAAAAAGGTTTTAGAAGTCTGGCACATAGTAAGCTTTCATTAAGTGTTGGCTTATTATTATTGTTATTATTATTTTATCACTTGGTGTTTCTTAACAACGTGATGTGGCATTTTACTGATCAGGCGTAATAAATAAGGAACTGAGGCTCAGAGAGGTCAGATCATTTGCCCAAGGTCACATGGCTCATAAGTGACACAGCAAGGATTTTAAGCCCAGCTCCACACCTAGCTCTCCCCCCCATTGCCCAGAGCTGGCCCCTGGAACTTCCTGTTCAGGCCAAGCGTTAATGTCGGTCTAGGCCAACCCACTTTCTCCGAGCCCAGCGGGCTCAGTGTGGTCCCTTTCCCCACAGACGCCCAGAAGTGTGAGCTGATCTGCCAGTCAGAGGACACAGGGGACGTGGTCTTCATGAACCAGGTGGTCCACGACGGGACTCGCTGCAGCTACCGGGACCCGTACAGCGTCTGTGCCCGCGGCGAGTGTGTGGTAGGTGCCCCCCTCCTGGCCGCCCACCCTCTGCCTGCCCCGGGAGAATGGGGGGGGCTGCACTGCCTCCTCCTGCTCCCTGGGAAGACAGGCTTCGCCTCCCCTTCCTCACCCATGACACCCCTTGGTCCTCAATATGACCCTGGGATGCTGGAAAGGGGTTACTGCCCAGCCCCATTCGAGGGGAGAGGCGTGGCCAGGTCTAAGACCTTAACCGTGTCACGCGACGAGTCCAAGAACACCTCTCGGTCCAGGGTCCTCTCCTGTCAGGGCCTGGGGACTGAGGAGGAGGCCAGGGGCTGCCGACCCGGGGGTGGTGGTGGGGCACGGAAGCCTCTTCCCGCTGACCCCATGTCTGGCTTCAGCCCGTCGGCTGTGACAAGGAGGTGGGGTCCATGAAGGCAGATGACAAGTGTGGGGTCTGTGGCGGCGACAACTCCCACTGCAGGACTGTGAAGGGGACTCTGGGCAAGGCCTCCAAGCAGGCAGGTGAGCAGGTTAGGGCTGGGGGACCACCGGGAGGGGCTGGGGTTCTGGCCCAGCTAGCGTCCCTAGAGCCCGAACCATCCCTTAGGTGGGCCCTCCCTCCTTGAGCCGGGCCACAGTTCAGGGTGGGGAGGGGGGGGCCCTGGAGTCTGTCTCAGACCACAGCTGCCCCCGGCTGTGGTCCCTCATCTTCCAGGCGTGCTGCGCCTGCGCTTGGGCTCAGGAGCTCAGAAGCATTTCCTGCTTGGCACTGTGTTGTCCTAGGAGCTCAGCCATCTCTTTGGCCTGGAGCTGTTAGTGGGAGTGAGGGTCCAGACAGGAATGTAGATGAGGCCCAGGCTGGACTGGTAATTTCCTTTTCGCTCTTCTCTCTCACTTTTTTTTTTTTTTTTTTTTTTTTTTTTTAACTGAAGTGCTTCCTGCTTTGAACTCTTGGTACCTTAGAGTTCCTTGACTTCCCTCCCCACCTCCAATCTGGACACACTTGCTGTTGAAAAGGGCCAGATATTAGTCCTTTACACTTTAGTATGAACTAGATTTATTTCCCCTTGGGGCGTGTTTCAGCTTTGCCATGCCTCTCCTTGTTGGGGGAAAGTTGATTGCTCTGAGAAAGGTTAGTTTTCAGGCCTCGGATTGGGAGGATCATGGGGGCCCCCCCATGCTGGATCTTCATGGCCTATTTCATCTAAATCTCTACAGTGGCTTAAAGTGTGAGAAGAAAGAGGGGAGGGAAAGTCAGGAGAGAAAAGGAGGGTCAAGAAAGTGGCAAATAATAGGAACTAACACACACACAGAGCCCAGTAGTATTTACAGAGCGTTTTAAGCTGTATGAACTGTGGTCCTCTCGGCACCTTATGGAGAAGGGCCCATTCCTATTTTACAGACAAGGAAACTGAGGTTCCTGGGTATCTGTGAGGAGAGGGGGTGATGGGGGATGCTGGGCAGTGGGGCCACCAGCTCAGGATGCTCATGGTTTTTCTGGATCCTCCTCTGTGGCAGGAGCTCTCAAGCTGGTGCAGATCCCAGCAGGTGCCAGGCACATCCAGGTTGAGGAGCTGGAGAAGGTCCCCCACCACATTGGTGAGCGCTGGGGTGCCAGGAGATGGGCAGCCAGGCCCCGGGACCTGCCCTCGGGTGTGGGGGAGCTGGGAGGGCAGGGGAGAGGATTCTAATGCAGAGGGCGTTCCGTGAGTTCGAATGATGGGAGAGAACCCTTTTTTATTGATTGATTGATTTCTATTCATGTTGAAATGGCAACCTGCTCCACGTTCAAATATCAGAAGGTATGAAAGGAGATCCAGTGAAGATTCCCTCCCAGCCCACAGACCCCATGGTCAGTTTCCTTCCAGGGGCAACCACTGGTAATTTCTTGTGCACATAGGCACGTAGGTACCCTTTAAGGGTAAACCATTTCCATAGAATGTATTAGTTAAGTTTTGCTGTATAACGGTATAACATAGCATCCCCAAACTTAGCAGTTGCACACGGCAAGTGCTTGTTTGTTTATTTATTATTTATTTATTTATTTTTGGCTCCACTGGGTCTTCGTAGCTGCGCCCGGGCTTTCTCTAGTCGCGGCGAGCGGGGGCTACTCTTCGTTGCAGTGTGCGGGCTTCTCATTGCGGTGACTTCTCTTGTTGTCACGGGCTCTCGGCGCATGGGCTTCAGTAGTTGTGGCATGAGGGTAATTGTGTCATTGTGGCTCACGTGCCCTAGAGCACAGGCTCAGTAGCTGGGGCTCATGGGCTTAGCTGCTCCACGGCACGTGGGATCTTCCCGGGCCAGGGCTTGAACCCGTGTCCCCTGCATTGGCAGGCAGACTCTTAACCACTGTGCCACCAAGGAAGTCTGACACAGCAAGTGTTTATTAGCTCCAGGTCTGTGGGCCACCAGTCTGAGCTGGGCTCAGCTAGGTGCTTCTTCATACTCATCTGCCTGGACTCACTCATGCAAATGCAGTCAGCTGGTGGGTCTGTAGGGACCTGGTTGGTCCTGGCTGTCAGCTGGGTTCACAGGGGTGATAGTCTGTCACATGGTCCTCAGGAGTAGCAAGAGCGGGCAAACGCTGGTGTGCAAGCACTTTGCAAGTCTCTGCTTATGTCCTGCTTTCTCATGTCCCAATGGCCCAAACAAGTCTCTTGGCCAAGCCTAGACTCGAGAGGTAGAAACAGACTGTCTCTTGATGGGAAATGTGGTATGTCACAGTGCAAAGAGGTGAGCATACAGGAATAGGAGGAATTTGTAGCCATTTTTGCAGTCTACCACAGGGACCCTTCAACTATTCTTATTGTAATGATACTTGAGCATGTAGTCTCTAAGCTAGATGCCTACCCGTTATACATATAGCAGTTATATAGTTATAAAGCCAAGACATTAAACATGAGAGCCCCCAAATCAATCAATAGTGTTCAAATTAAGAACATAAATATAATGGGGGAGATTTTTGTGTGCTTCTTTGCTCTGTTGTGTTTTTGCTGAAACTAAACTGGCCCTCAAAAAATGAACATGTCCAGAATAGGCGAATCCATTGAGACAGAAAGTAGATTAATGGTTGTCAGGGGCTGGAGGGAGAGGGAAATGGGAGTGACTGCAAACGGGTCTCAGATTTCTTTCGGGGGTGACGAAAATGTTCTGGAATTAGACAGTGGTGGTGATTGCACAGTCACTGAATTGCATACTTTGAAAGGCAGAATGGTTTGGTATGTGAGCTATATCTCAATTTAAAACACGTGAGCATGGTTTGGAGGAGGCTCCTGGCGAGCAGGTGGGCAGAAGGCCGCTGCCCGCACGTTGGGCTGTGGCTGGGTTCCCCCACACTCGTCTGTGCTCAGGCTCCTTACCGAGGGCATGTGGGCTGTGATGTCACTGGGCCTCGGCATGTCCCAGAGGCCGCTCTTACCCACTGTGCCCACCAAGTCACCCTGCTTGTCACCAGCTCGTCATAAACACGAACCCAAAACCTGACATCTCTGGGCAAGCTTGTATATTACAGAAGTGCTGACTTTTCATATTTTTAGGTTATTATTAAAATAATACAAAACATTTTTAAAGTCTCCTGGAGAACTTGCACTCCCTGGAGAATACATCTGCATTAGCACAGCTGTAAAAATTCCTAACCTGCTCTGGAGGGCACCTGAGTGTAGCCCAAGCAGGCATAAGGCACAAGGGGAAACTGATGCCCAGAGTGGCTTGTGGGCCCTCTGTGCGCCCTCATTCACTTGCGGGGTGAGCCAGTCTGGGCCTGGGTCTCCCATCTTCTAGCCTCGTGCCCCTGCCAGCTGCACCTCTGCACGGGGGGTGTGAGACGGGAGGGCTTTGGCTTGGCCGCCTCCCTGCCCACTTGCCTGTCTGGCTGTGAGAATTACGCCTGCACAGGGGCAAGGAGAGAAGGTCATTTACCCCTGGAAGAGGGTGGTTGCTTACAGACACTGCTACTGCACCCCTACAGATGATTCCATAATGTCAGCAGCCCCTTGGGCCCCTGGCCAGCCCCTTCCACCCACGGCCCCCCCCCACCCCGCTCATATGTCCAGCCCTTCCAAGGAGCTAGATGGGCTTGTAGGCAGCAGATGGGCTTCCGTGGAGGTCGGGGCAGAGGCTCCTAGCACCTGCGGCAGGCTCTGGGCGGGCACACTTGCTGTGTGTTTATGGGGTGAGGGTTAGAGCTCTCCAGGAGCCCGGCGGGGAGGGAAGCAGAACTGAGACCTGTCATCGTCACAGGTTGTGTGATTATACGTGTGTGAGATCCGCAGCGGCCCTGGTGTAAATGTGCAGAATACGTATGTGGGCGTGAGTGTGTGTGTGACCGTGTGTGTGCACACGCGCGCTAACAGGGTATGTACTCTCTGGAGAAGCCCGGGACAGGTGGCAGCCTTGGCAGTGAAGGCCAAGGCCCTGTCCAAATGTGTCAGGCGCTCCTGGAATTTGGGGGCATGGACTCTGAAAGGAAGTGAAGGGAAGAGAAGCCGTGCTGTTAATATCCACCGTGTGTGGGGCTTTGAGCTGGCACTTTTCATTCGTTATCTCGTTGGAGCCTCACGATAACCCTCTTGTTATCCCATTTTGCAGTTGAGGAAATTGAGGCTCCGAGAAATTAAGAGAGTTGCTGGAGGTACCGAGTGGGTCAGTGGTAGGATCTGGGCTCAGAGCTGGTAGGAGGTGGTGGAGATTCCAGCCCGCCAACCCCAGGAAGGCGGGGTGTACATCCAGGGACCAGGGACAGCAGTGGTCGTGAGCTGTGGAGGCAGACAAGGGCCTGAGGAGATGCTCAGCTCTAGCGGGGAGGGTCTGGTGATTCTGGGGGCTGACAGAGATCAGGTCGCGGGAAGGGAGGGGGCGTCTCTCCTCCCACTCAGCAGGGAGGCTGGCCCTCCGGAGAGCTGGGCTACCGGCCTCTGTGTGTCCAGGACAAACCCTTGCCCCTCTCAGGGCCTCTGATTCCCCATCTGGATTAATAACAGCACCAACCTCAGGATGCGCGTGAGGATCCCACTGAGGAGGGAGCAGAGTGACCGGCATGTGGTTCATGCCCTGGATCCTTAGCTCTTATGTTATAATGACACCAGGTGGGGACACCCCGGGGCTCCAGAGCCTTTGCCATCCCCACCTGGCTGGGGGCTCGGGTCCCAGGGTGCAGCCATCCTCTGACCCCTGATGCCTCCAGGTGAATGAGGCTGTGACTCGGGGGCCTTTGCTGGGGTGTCTGCACTGCACACCTTCCGCCCGCCGGTCACCCAGCGCCTTTCAGTTACAACTTGTGAGTCACTCGCTGACTGGGACTTTAAGGGGGAAAAATGGACAGATATTTTTTATACTCCCGCTCTGTGCCAGGCCCTGTGCTGGGCCAAGGACACTGAGATGGAGGAGATACACTGACAGGCTATGGGAGAGACAGGATGTCTGTAATTGCAACAGTGCTAAAAGTCAGGTGCTGATTTGATGACAGTAATAGTGCCTACCATTTATTAAGTGCCAACTGCATGCCATGCACTCTGCCTAGTTCTTTATATATATGAACTCCTTTAATTGTCCCAAGAGCCCCATGGCAGGGTAGGTGGGCAAGGGATACTGCGATTATCCTCATGGGGCAGCAGCCCTATGAGCTAGGTAGAATTATCATTCCCATTTTACAGATGGTAAAACTGAGGCAACACAGGGAGGCTAAGTAACTTTCCCAGATCAATCTGGCTCCAGAGCCTGTACTCTCAGCCTCTATGCTCTGCTGTCGAAGTTGTAGGGAGGGCAAATCCCTGAGGACTGGACAATCAAAGAAGGCTTCCTGGAGGAGGGGAGAATTGTGCTGAGCCTTAAGTGTGGGTGGAGATTAGTCAGGCAGGAAGAAGGGGAGACAAGGTGAGAGGAATGGTGTGCGCCAGGGTCCAGAGGCAGGGGTGCTATGTGGGGGCAGTGGGATGACCCATCCGACGGGGGAAAGGCTCAGGTGGGAAGGAGTGACAGGTGGGCAGGGAGCCCCTAGGGGCCCACTGGGACGGCCTTGAAACCCCTGAGGTGTGGCTGGTGCTCCTGTGGAGGGGAATAGAAATCTGTGTGACCCTCTCCCCACGGCCAGCGGTGAAGAACCAGGTCACAGGCAGCTTCATCCTCAACCCCAAGGGCAAGGAAGCCACGAGCCGGACCTTCACTGCAATGGGCCTGGAGTGGGAGTACGTGGTGGAGGACGCCAAGGAGAGCCTCAAGACCAGTGGGCCCCTGCCGGAAGCCATTGCCGTCCTGGTGAGTCCCCACCCTGCATGGTGGCCCCTGCCCACCCCCGCTTGCTGCCCCAGCCCAATCCCCTAGCTCACCGTCTCTGCTGCTGAGCCAGTGCAGGCCTGGTGGAAATCCTCCTGTTCTGGTGTCTTCAGGAGCCTGGGCAAGGCCAAGATGCCCTCTGTGCTTCGAGGCTGGCAGGATGGCAAGTGAGGAGGAAAAAAGAAATGGTTGTCTCACTGTCTGATCAGAGATGCCCCACACAGGGAGTCTGTTCTCCTTAACACAGGGTCAGAAATAGGGCCCAGGAGGAGCTGGAGGGACCTGGGTTGGTTCCCCCATCGTTCTGCCATCATCCAGTATCCAGTTGCATTATGGCTTTGCCAGCAAGTGAGTCCAGGAGTCCAGTGGCCTGTGGCCCAGGGGTGGTGTCTGGCACAGCCAGCCTCCTGAGAGGGGGATGGGGCCACTGTCCCAGCTGAGGCCCACCTCTGCCCACACCCCCCCTTCCTAGACTATAAGCCAGGGCTTACGGAGCAGGGATTGTTAACTCAGGAGACCAGACCGGGAGGGGCTCTGTTGGCACTGGCTGGTGGCAGGGAGACCTTCTACAGGCTTTGTTCCTGGTGCTACCCTCGTTAGTCAGGGAGGCCCCTAGAGGGCAGGGTCTGAAGCCTATTGATGTCAGCATATTAATTCAATCCAGCACGTGCTTTCTACTCACCCTATATTTGTTGTCCACCCATACACCCATGGCTGATTAATTTTCAACGAGAGTACCAAGACCGTTCAGTGGGAAAAGAGGAATCTCTTCAACTAATGGTGCTGGGACAACTGGATATGCACATGCAGAAGAATGAAGTTGAAGCCCTGCCTCACACCATATACCAAAATCAGCTCAAGATAGAGCAAAGCCCCAAGTACAAGAGCTAAAAACCATAGAACTCTTGGAGAAAAGAGAGGGATAAATCTCGTGATCTTGGATTCTTAGATATGATACCAAAAGCATGAGCAACAAAAGAAAAAAAGAGATAAATTGGTCTTCATGGAAATTGAAAGCTTTTGTACATCAAAAAAGACGTTTTTAAGAAAGTGAGAAGATAACCTGAACAGACTGGGAGAAAATATTGGCAATCCTATATCTGATAAGAGTCTCTATTGTAGACCATCTTCCAGAGTCAGGCAGTGTGGGTGCTCTGGTGAGTAGGACAGACCAGCAGACATGGTTCCTGCCTTCATTGGAACTTAGGTGTGTGGGAAGGAGAATCACCAATGGACACACAGGCTGTTCTCAGGCCTGGCACACAGTAGCTGCTTAGCTTGAGTTTTTTTTTGTTGTTGTTAAACATCTTTATTAGAGTATAATTGCTTTACAATGTTGTGTCAGTTTCTGCTTTATAACAAAGTGAATCAGTTATACATATACATATGTTCGCATATCTCTTCCCTCTTGCACCTCCCTCCCTCCCACCCTCCCTATCCCACCCCTCTAGGTGGTCACAAAGCACCGAGCTGATCTCTGTGCTATGTGGCTGCTTCCCACTAGCTATCTATTTTACGTTTGGTAGCGTATATATGTCCATGCCACTCTCTCACTTTGTCCCAGCTTACCCTTCCCCCTCCCTGTATCCTCAAGTCCATTCTCTAGTAGGTCTGCATCTTTATTCCCGTCTTGCCCCTAGGTTCTTCTGACCATTTTCTTTTCTTTTTTTTTTTTTTTAAAGATTCCATATATATGTGTTAGCATACGGTATTTGTTTTTCTCTTTCTGACTTACTTCACTCTGTATGACAGTCTCTAGGTCCATCCACCTCACTACAAATAACTCAGTTTCATTCCTTTTTATGGCTGAGTAATTATTCCACTGTATATATGTGCCACATCTTCTTTATCCATTCATCTGTTGATGGACGCTTAGGTTGCTTCCATGTCCTGGCTATTGTAAATAGAGCTGCAATGAACATTTTGGTACGTGACTCTTTTTGAATTATGGTTTTCTCAGCGTGTATGCCCAGTAGTGGGATTGCTGGGTCGTATGGTAGTTCTATTTGTAGTTTTTTAAGGAACCTCCATACTGTTCTCCATAGTGGCTGTATCAATTTACATTCCCACCAACAGTGCAAGTGGGTTCCCTTTTCTCCACACCCTCTCCAGCATTTGTTTGTAGATTTTTTGATGATGGCCATTCTGACTGGTGTGAGATGATATCTCATTGTAGTTTTGATTTGCATTTCTCTAATGATTAATGATGTTGAGCATTGTTTCATGTGTCTGTTGGCAATCTGAATATCTTCTTTGGAGAAATGTCTATTTAGGTCTTTTGCCCATTTTTGGATTGGGTTGTTCGTTTTTTGATATTGAGCTGCATGAGTTGCTTGTATTAGCCTGAGTTTTGCCATGTGGCTACGGGTCTGAAAGGCCTCGCCAGTGTGTGCTCAGTGCTGCCCCCTCCTGGCTCTCACTGGTTCTGCTTCTGACCCCACATCCTCCCCTTTGACCCCTCCTCCCCGGTCCCCCTATGCTGGCCTTGCTTCCCTGCTCTCCAGTCCTTTGCCACCTCGTATGTCTCCCCTCAGGTGCTCCCCCCAGCTGAGGGCGGCCCCCGCAGCAGCCTGGCCTACAAGTACGTCATCCACGAGGACCTGCTGCCCCTTATCGGGAGCAACAATGTGCTCCTGGAGGAGACGGACACCTACGAGTGGGCACTCAAGAACTGGGCACCCTGCACCAAGGCCTGCGGAGGAGGTACTGGCTTGCCTGACCGCAGACGCCTTGTGGGAGGAGCGGGAGGGGTCGGGGGCCTGACATCGTCTCCACTTGGCGTGTCCCCAGCTCGTGCCTCAGTTTCTCTTGAAGGTCTCTGGAGCGTGGCAGGGTGCCTGGGCAGGGCCTTGGGGCTGGGCTGGGGGTGCCAGAGCAGTATCCGGGGCAGGACCTCTGCCCTGTAAGAGCTCACCAGCTGCGTGCAGAGACAGCAGCCCACGTCCCCACCTGTGCTATACCAGTGACACCTGAGATGGGCTGACCAAGGAAGCCTTCTTCAGAAAGTGACTTGGGGAGGGGAAGGTGCAGAGGCACAGAGGGAGGGGGGATCGGCTGCAGTCTCTCCGGAGCTCACTGTCCCTGAGGCTCTGGGCAGGACAGTGGGGGCCTGGTGAGACTGACCCCCACGGCAGGCTGTCCTCCCTTCAGGGATCCAGTTCACCAAGTACGGCTGCCGGCGCCGACGAGACCACCACCTGGTCCAGCGGCACCTGTGCGACCACAGGAAGAGGCCCAAGCCCATCCGCCGGCGCTGCAACCAGCACCCGTGTGCCCAGCCTGAGTGAGTGCTTCTGGGGGAGGGACGAGGAGGCTGACCGCAGACCCTCTCTCTGCCCTGACGCCAGGACGAGGGGCTGGTGAGCCTGCTTCCGCCAGCGCTGGAGGGTGGAGGCACGTAGCCCCCGCAGCCGGGACCTCCCGAGCAGAGAGCGCCCACACGCCAGCCTCTGCCCATGGCCAGCGCTGCCTTCCTTGCCCGTCCATCCCCTCTGGGATTTCTGCATTAACTTTCACTCCCAGAAGGCGGAAGATGCTGCCTTTGTTCTGCCCCTCCCAGCATTATTTTACAGATGGGGAAGCTGAGGCCCGATCTGGGGACAAGCTTTCCCTCAATGATCCAGGGGGTCCATGCAGGCGAAGAGGATTTCAGTGTTTCCAGGCCTAGGCCAGGACGCTGTCTACCAGTTCCTCTCTGCCCAGTCGTCTGGGGCCCAGGGATGCGGTCTGGCCTTCCAGCCCCCAGCTGTGGTCTAGCCCTTGATTGGGATTCCCTGGCCTGAGGACACAGGCTCCATTTGAGCCCAAGGTCGTGTTCTTGGGGTTACTTGGAGGTGGCTTTGGGGAGAGGAAAGAGCTGTAATTTGTGGAGGATCGATGTCTGGTCTCTGAACGTGTTGCCCAGCGCCTCCTCAGCCCCAGCAGGCTTGTCTAGCGGCCCCCAGGTAGGGCCGAGGGTGGCTGGCCAGTAGGAAACCATGAAGAGCTGAGTCCATCCTCCTGCCTCCCAGGAGTCCTCCCAGGGTTGGGGGGTTCCAACTCGGCCTTGCTGATCCACAGCAGCTCTGATCCCACAGGGTGGAGGGACCTCAGAGCCAGGGCGGGAGCTGGTGACCGGTGCTAGAGCCTGCCATGGCCTCCCTGTGCCCGGCCCAGGCCACGATCCCCAGCCCCCTGGCTCTCCATGGTTCTTTTTTATGCGTTACTTTTTATTCAGGCCACTTTGCCCACAAACATCTGTGATCACAGAGCATGCGGGGCTATCTCTGCCATGACCCCTAGCAGGTCACCCCACCCCGGCTTGTCTCCTTATCTGTAAAATGCCAAATGAAGTTTCGGGGCTTTTTGTTTTGTTTGTTAGGGGAAGGGGTTGGCTAAAGCCGTGGTTTACTAAATGATGCCTCAGGAAACAGAGGGGAGTGGGAGTTGGGGGCTGCCCCTCCCTCCACCCCACCAGAGCAGTTTTGCTTTTGTCTAACTCTTCCAGTGGGCGCCTGCTTAAGATGCTGCTGGAAGTTGCTCTGTGGCTAAAAGATGCTTGGAGACTAGCAGCTTAGCTGATCAGCACCAAAGCTCTGCAGGCACTGACGGTGATAATAATAGTGCCTGCATTTATGACATGCCTACTGCATGCCATGCACTCTGCCATGTGCTTTACATATACAGGTCCTTTAATTGTCCCAAGAGCCCCATGGTAGGGGCTTCTACTCTGCAAGCTGTGATTTTCATCTGTTTTGTGCTCGGCTGAATGTCAGTACCTAGGACAGTGCTTGCACGTGATAGACTCGCAAATATTTATGAAGCATTGAAAGAATCCTGATGTAAAGATGGGGTAACTGAGGCTTAGAGGGGTTAATAGCTTGTCCAAGGACCTGCAGGGTGTCAGGATTTAAATATCCATTATACCCATTTTTCAGATGAGGAAACAGAGGAGAGAATACGTGACCTCCCTAAGGCCACACACCTGACAGCTGCAGAGCCACATGGATGGTTGGCTTGGCCCCCAAGCATTCTGAAGCCCAAACCCTCTCTGTGGCTCCTGCCTTTGGTGGTTCAGGGGGTGGGAGTGGCCCTGGGAGGAAGTGTCCCATAGTCCCGCCTTTCCTCCACCTTTCTCCCTGTCTGTCTCCAGGTGGGTGACGGAGGAGTGGGGCGCCTGCAGCCGGAGTTGTGGGAAGCTGGGGGTGCAGACTCGGGGAGTGCAGTGCCTGCTGCCCCTCTCCAACGGTACCCACAAGGCCATGCCGGCCAAGGCCTGCCCCGGGGACCGGCCCGAGGCCCGCCGGCCCTGCCACCGCGTGCCCTGTCCAGCCCAGTGGCGGACGGGAGCCTGGTCCCAGGTGAGCTGTCCTCAGGGCATGGGAGGGGCTGGGCCGCCAGGCACCTTCCTTGCAAAGTCAAGGAAGAGGAGGGTCTGGGTGGAGGAGCTGCAGAGAGATCTGGTGCTCCCTGCAGGCGGAGTGTTTCTGGCTGAATTCCTCTCCCCACATCTGATCTGATTTTTCTCAAAACTAAGTCCAGCAGTATGCTGGGCCATGGTTTTGGGCTTGGCCTTTATATTCATTCACTATCAGCTTTGACGTTCACAGAGTTATTTAGGAGGCCTGGGCTAATATCCCTGTGTTACAGATGAGCAAATTGAAAGACATTCTTGTATTAAGAAATATTTACTGGGACTCCCCTGGCTGTCCAGTGGTTAAGACTCCGCACTTCCACTGCAGGGGGCACGGGTTCAATCCCTGGTCGGGAAACTAAGGTGCCAGCTACGTTCCAGGCACACTGTACTAAGAACGCCTGGAGCCCATTACCAGCCAGACAGACCTGATTCTTGTCCTCGGGGTGCTTACAGTCCAGTGAGGGAGACATAAGAGACAAGTACCGACAACAAAAGCATTTACAGGTTGCAGTTGGAGCTGAGCAGAAGTAAACAGGGTAACATATCAGGGAGGGCCTCTCTGAGGAGGTGACATTCCAGCTGAGACCTGAGGTGTGAGCCATATGAAGACCCTGAGGCAAGAACAACCTTGCCATGTGCCAGAAACCTGAAGGACATTGGGACTAGAGCTTAATGAGAGGGGCAGGGGTTACACGAAATCTTTGGAGAGTGGGCAGGGGGTCAAATCCTGCAGGGCTTTATGAGGAGTTAGAGTTATTCTAAAGAGCAGTGGGAAACTTGAAAGGTTTTAACGTGTATGTCACCAGCTCTGATTTCAGGTTTAAAGATCACTCTGGCAGCTCTGTAGCAAGTTCATTGCTGGGAGGCCAGGGAAGAAAAAGGCAAGCAGTAAGAAGGTTGTGGAATAGTCCAGGGGCCACAGGGAAGTTTTTTCAAGTTTTGGGTTTTCTCTTAAAAATTCGTTTGATATGAACCTTGAAGACATCATGTAGAGTGAAATAAGCCAGACACAAAATGACAAATAGTGTATGATTCCACTTATGCGAGATACCTAGAGCAGTCAAATTCATAGAGAGAGAAAGTAGAAGTGTGGTTGGCAGGGACCAGGGGAGAGGGGAATGGGAAGTTAATGTTTAATGGGCACACAGTTTCAGCTTGGGAAGAAGAAACAGTTCTAGAGATGGATGGTGGTGATGGTTACACAGTAATGTGAATGTACTTAATGCCACTGAACTGTACACTTAAAAATGGTTATGATGTAAATTTTATGATCTGTATATTTGATTACAATTTTTAAAACCTCATTCGATCATGGAAATAAGCACAATGATGTTTATTGTAATAGCAAGATATCAGGAAATTTTCTAAATATCCATCCATAGGAAATTGGACCCCCCCCCCCAAAAAAGACCGATGGGTCTATTCATGTAATAAAATACTATACAGCAAGAAAAATGAATAAGCTTGAACTGTACTTGTCAATATAGATAAACCTCAGAAAAACAGGTGAGAAAAAGCACTGAAGTATGCAGAAAAAAGCACTACCAGTGGGGATACCATTTACTTAAAGTTTAAAAAGGCACAACACAATATCTGAAAATGCGCCAGAATACTGATTTATTAAAGTTGCTAGTGGGGGTGTTTGAACAGGCGTTCATGACCAACTTCCTCATACTCTCCTGTAGGCTTGAAATATTGCATTAATACAGAGTATTTTAAATAACTAAAAATCCCCACACAACCTGTG
The DNA here is from genome assembly GCF_028021215.1 of Eschrichtius robustus. Taxonomy (NCBI): domain Eukaryota; kingdom Metazoa; phylum Chordata; class Mammalia; order Artiodactyla; family Eschrichtiidae; genus Eschrichtius; species Eschrichtius robustus. Next base: position 75,865,774 of record NC_090830.1, read on the forward strand.
CAGATTTTATATTCTTCTCCATAATATATAGCTCTATTTGTTTGAATATAAACCAGAAAGACTGCTGGTCCATAAAGGGCCCCTTACATAAAACAGAGAGGTGACAGCTGGTGGAAGATAGTTGCCCCTGTAAGATGGGCAGAGCATTCCAGAGCTATTGCTGTTTGTAATTATTCCTCCTGGGAAGACGAGCCGTCTTTGTCCCCCTGTTCTGTGTGGCATGTGACCCTTGTGTCTCCCTTGCTCATCACCTGCCCTGGTATGAGAAGTGGACCTCTGCAAGTCCTTCCCATCCCGCTAGGAGAGGCTGTGCTCAGTGCCTACAAACCCAGTGACCTGGTCACGTGGGGCACCCTTGCTTTTCCTGAAGCCACCCCACTCCTTTATCAGAGTATGTGGGTTCCAGGGAATGATGTGTGTGGCAGCCCTTTCAAATGGCCTTCTGTTCCTTGTACCCACACCTTTCCCTCTTAGAGAAGAAGACACTTTTGAGCATGTCTCTGCAAGCTGAGTGTTGGAAACAAAGTCATTCAGTGTCAGAGCTAGAGGGGTCCGTGGTGACCCCATCACCCAGCTCTCTCAGCTTAGCCATTGTTACAATCTGGGTTCCTGCATCCCCTTAACAAGGTATCATCAAGTGCATGGACCTGCCTCAGGTCCCTTGGGCTAGTGGATGGCAGCAGGGTGATACACAAAATATTTTAAGGAGCCAGGCACAGGCCAGACAGAGTGGACACAAGCAGTAGTGCCGGAATGGGGTCCCACAGGCCCCCTCCAGATGGTAGGAAGGTTCAGGGGGCTCTAAGATCAGGGCAGTGGCTCTTTCCCACCTGGTACAGGAGTATTTGACAGTTGCTGTGCTGTCCTGAGAGGCTGTTGAGAGCAGTCCTTGCATGTCCCTCTGGTCCAGCAGAGACTTGGCACCCTTCTCTGTCCCCTTTCTGTCCTGGGCACTGGCTGGACTTCGGAGCTCACCGCCTCCTTCCTCTGTCTCTCCACACCCCCCACCCCTGTCTCCCCACGGCAGTGCTCCGTCACTTGCGGAGAGGGCGTCCAGCTGCGGCAGGTGGTGTGCCGGGCCAACGCCAGCAGTCTGGGGCAGTGTGAGGGGGACAAGCCGGACACGGTCCAGGTCTGCAGCCTGCCCGCCTGCGGAGGTGAGCCGGGTAGGATCGGGGGGCCAGCCCAGCTCCTCTGGCCTAGACCTGAGGCCCAGCTTGGCTGGCTTCCCAGCCCAAATACTAGAGCTGCTTTTCCCCCTCACAGGAAATCTCCAGAACTCCACAGTGAGGGCAGACGTCCGGGAACTTGTGACCGCAGAGGGGGAGTGGATGCCACAATCTGGGCCCCTAGATCCCATCAACAAGATATCATCAAGTAAGTGTATCTCTGGACCCCACCCCCTCCCCAGTCTTCCAGTGTTCACGGCATCGTGGGCATGGGCCGTGCAGTGGAGTGGACCCAGGTTCCAGTCTGTCCACGTGACCTTAGCCTCTTGGAGCCTTGGATTCCTCAGCTGTGAGGTGGGGATGATGCTTATATTGGTCCATGATTCCTTATCTGCAGTTCCAAAATATTGAAAGCTGCAAGTGTCTCCCTAAATTTGGTGCAGACTAACTGGGCAGCAAAATCTGAACTGAACTAACAAGAGATTAGTTATTTTTTTGCTGCGGAAACATTGCCGTATTTGGTTGCAAGGTGACCTCCAGTCTCCACTGGGGACATTATATAATATGAATACACTGAATATTACTCTTCTAACCTCAAAAGTTCTGAATTATGAACCACATCTGGTTCCAAGATTTCTGGATAAGCAGTTGTAGTTCTGAGCTCTCTTTATAGGGCTGTTGAGAGAATTAAATGAGATAATGCATGCATTCCTGCGTAGCAGTCAGCCAACAACAAATATAGTAGCAGTCATTTCTCTCTGCTTCATGATCAGGAGCCCACCAGCTCACCCACTCATCTTTCCATCCATCCGCCCATCCATCTAACCACCCATCCATCCATTAATAAATATTAACTAAGCACCTACTATATACCAGGCTCTATGTTCTGTGCTTCCTTCCTAGGTTCCTTCTCTGTTTCCCTTTCTTACCTTCCCAAGGACCAGGGTCTGACAAGATGAGTAGCAGAAAGATCCCAGACCCTAACTCCTAGTTAGAGGATCAGTTGGCTGTGTGACCTTGTACAAATTTGTGAAACTCTCTGAGCTCAGTGACCTCATCTGTAAAATAGAGGGGTCTGATTAAATGTCCTCAAAGGAGCTTCTGGCTCCAGTCTTGCTGCTGCTCTGCTCCTGTGCTGAGGCTCAGGCTGTTCAAGTGCTTGGGTTTCCTTTCCTTTTCCTCTGGGAGCAAAGGGGAGCTCTGATTCTGATCCTAGAATTCTGGCGCCATCTAGAGGCCACTGGCTTTCCATTTTCTCTAGTCTCTCTCCTGGTCCCCTAAGCCAGCACCCTACATTTTCTCTCTTCTCTTTCTCTCCCTCTCCCTCTATCTCTCCCCCTCCTCTCCTCTTCCCTGTCCCCCTCCTTTTCTCTTTCCCTGGCAAAAATTAATAGAAAGCAAAGCTCCTGCCTTCACATTGTCTGGAGAGACCTACCTGAAGTTATCACAGAAATGCAAAAACATTTTTAGATGACATTTGAACGAAAGCAAACAAAACTAATATAATGAGCATCCCTCTATGCCAGGAACTTTACAGATGTTATTTACAATAATAATATTATTATTCATTGGTAAATGTCAGCATTATCCCCATTTCACAGAAGAAACTGAGTGTTGGAGAGTTTAAATGACTTGCCCGAAGCCTTGCAGCTTTAAAGTGATAGAGCCTTGATCAGAACCTAGACCTGCTTGATTCCAAATTTATTGGTGGGGGGCTTACTGTTCCAAATGCGTGCCCACCAGGGGCAGGATGTTTAAGCTGCTTGTCACAGTGTGAGTAACCCGGGCATCTGCCTGGCCCTGGCCAGAGTGGATCGGATTCCTTTGGGTTGATTGGGAGGTGGTGAGGGCGGGAGACGGAGGGCTGAGTGGGAGTTGTAACCTGGCTGATGGGCGTCCTCCAGCATCGGTCCTTGTGCTGTGTGCGCAGCGGAGCCCTGTGTGGAGGACAGGTCCATCTTCTGCCAGATGGAAGTGCTTGATCGCTACTGTTCCATCCCCGGCTACCACCGGCTGTGCTGTGAGTCCTGTACCAAGAAGGCCTCGGGCCCTGACGCGAGCCCGGACCCCAGCCTGGCCTCACCACCACCCTTCTCCACTCCTGGGAGCCCCTTCCAAGGACCCAAGTCCCCTCCAGAGGCTGTGGAGCCTGCTGTGGGACCAGCGGGATCAGACGACCATCAGCATGGCCGACCCACACAGCTCCCAGGACCTCTGGGCACAAGCTCCCCAGTGAGCCAGCGCCGCTTTGCTGCCCAGAAACTGAACCCTACAGTATTCTGGGGCACGTCCCCTAGTGCCCCCCGGGGACTGCCCTGGGGCTGGGCTGGGGCCCCTACACCAGTCTCTGAGGATAAAGGGCAGCTCAGGGAAGACCCGAAGCATCCAGGCACCAGCCTTCCCACCACCTCCCCGGGGACATGAGCCGAGCCTCGCCCATCCCGCCAGTCAAGTTTACACTCTCTGTGCTGCCCCGGACATCCCGGCTCAGAGGACACACAGCGGGGCCGGGGCAAGCACGGACTGCCTTTTAAATTATTTGCCTTCTTATTGTTCTAGTTTGGGGCTGTGACACTTTTCAGCCCATGAAGTGGGTCTATGAGGAAGAAAAAGATCAGGGAAAGCCCTAACCGGAGATACCTCAGCAAGCAGCCCAGGTGACCGAATCGAACCTCTCAGGGGCTCCTGTCTGTCTCTCCTGCCAGGACTGAGGGCCAGCTAACTCCCCCCAACACACACACGCACACGCACGCGCACGCGCACGCGCGCACGCACGCACGCACACACACACGCACACACACACACACACACACACACACCACCGGGCCTCACACCGCCTCCCTTTGCCAGAAATTGTGGGGACCCCTGTGGAGGCCCCGTGTGCCAGGCCCCTCTGCCAAGAGGGGCAGAACAGGGCCGGGGAAGGTCGGGGGAGCACTCACAGGGTGGTCCAAGAGGAAGCGGGCCGGGGCCGAATGTGGTCGTGAGGCTGCAGGGCTAGGGTGGGTGGGAGGCCGGTTCATCTCAGACCCAGCTCTTCGTAGCGAGAGCTCCAGGCAGCGCCTCTGGGAAGGCCAAGGCGCAAAGTCCACCTTGCATTCGCTGGCTGGAGGGCATTGTTGGTGGCCACCTCTGCCCCTGAAGATGGCACTTCCTACTACTTCTGGTGCCTCCAGTTTACAGGTGGGCCTTTTAACCTCACCCCAGCCCACCTGAGAAGGGGGCTCTGGACACTCTGGAACATGTGTCCTCATCATCCAGGGGGTTCCCAGCTGGTGCCAGGCCCCCTGGCTGGACCAGGAATGGCAACTGTGGTCATCACTCTGGCGCGTGAAGAGAGCACGGCCTGGAAGGTGACTCTGTGGGGCACAGAGGAGACGTGAGTTCTCAGGCTGAGCCCTGCCAATCATTGCCCTCTACCAAAGACCGCTCCTGCTGGAGTCATGGGTCTTCTTCTCCCACCTGGCTTAAGCTGGACCAGAGTCCACTCGTAGCCGGGTCCTGGGGGTGACAAGGGCCAAGTGCCCCAGGGCAGGACGTGAGCCTCTGCCCCTCGTGCGGGTGGGGAGGAGACAGCACTGTGGGGCCTCAGCTGCACCCACGTTACCTCCGAGGGCAGGTAACTTCCCTGGGCCCTCTGGCTCTCAGGAAGCCGCCCGGTTCCCAGGACCTCTCCCAGGGGTCCTCACTCTAAGTCATGCAGAGGGTCTCCCAGACTCCTCAGCAGGCCGTAGAGGTGCTGGCTAGTTCTTCTGTTCCCAGGGCGAGGGGGCCACTCTGAGCCAGGCTAGAGGAGTAGGAGCAGTGGGCCCCGGGCGGCAACCCCCGGAGAATGGAGGCCCTAGAGGGGCTCCCCAGGTGCCCCCTCCACCCGCTGCCTGCCCCCTCCCGACAAGGCTGGGGCACACACTGAACCATTCCTGCGCGACCCAGCCTGCCTCTGTTAAGTGCCTTTGAGATCCAGATCCTTACAATTTTATGTATTTATTAACATTGTCCTTGGTGTTTGTTTTGGACCCCAGAACATTGTGCTGTGTTTTTCTTTTTCTCTCTGTTTTAGTGGAAAGGGCCAGCAAAGCCAGAGCTCTAATGTGCTGGGCTGGTAAGATGATTGGGGTTGGGGGTGGACAGGGAGGGGACAGAGCCACGAGAAGACTCGGCCCCCAGCCTCCCCGCCGTGGCCCCGCTTGCTCTGGGGCTCCTCTGAACAGCACCTCAGGGTGGAGAGGCAAGAACGGGCCTGGGGGCCTGGGGGTCCTACTTAGACTCCTCCACCAAGTAGCTGTGTGGCCTTGGGCAAGTCACTGTCCAGAACTTGGTCCAAAGGGTGGAAGAACCTGGGAGGTCGGCATAGGGAAGGACGTTCTAATGAACTTTCAAACACACAGGGGGTGTCTCCCTTGGAAGGTGGTGAGTGCTGTTTCCCTGGAAAAGTCCGTGCAGGATGTGGATGCCAGACAGGAGGTGGAAGGAATGTGCTGCATCTTACTGGGCAGGGAGGGCCAACATGCAAGGTGCTGTATAATTTAAAACTACCCCTTGCCCATAACAGACATCATTAATCCTTACCACACCCTTGCAACGAGTGTATCACAGGCCCCTCCCTGACATTTGTGGGGCCCAGGGCAAGAGGAGACCCCCTCCAGGGACCTCACACGCCTGTGTGTGTCTAGGCCTCAAGTCCAAGCTCCATTTACATCCCTGTGCAAACAGCTTCCCCTTGGAAACTGCCCCTTCTAAACAGCTACCACTTGGGCCTAGGGGTGCCTACATGGTGACCCAGTCACACCTTAGGGGGACTGACCTAGGGAGATGCTACCACAGGCCCTAGATTTGGGACTGTTCGGGCAGGGCATTCTGTGGGCCATTGTACTCATAGTGTAGCCTGCAAGGAGGGAGATCGTGGACCCCGGGTGGGCACATGCCCTTGGTGCAGTGCAGTCCTTGCCATGGTGGGTAGTATGAGTGGAGTGGGGCCCTCTAAGAGCCCCAGCACCCCAGCTCTGACAGCAGTCCTGGCACATTTCACGGGGCAGGGATAACACATGGAAACGCATGCCGATGCTTCCCCGTCTCTTGCCCATGGCAGACATTGCCAATCCATCCATGCATTCTCCCCCTAAGAGTCCTTCACAAAGTGCTCCAGGTACTGACCTCTGATCAGCTGCCATCACCAGGACAAGGAATCCTAATAAATAAGATAATACTTGGCTGTCTGTGCCACTCATGAAGATGGCAGGGTGATCATAAATGGAAACATCTTTGGTTTTGATGAGGCTTCCAGCAACAGGGAAATAACATTCTTGGGGGCACAAAACCAGACATACAAACAGCAAGCACCACCACAGACACTTACAGCATTTCTTTTGGTAGTTCTGCCATTTGCTGCGTGAATTGTCATAGTGGGTAATGAGCTGTGACTCAAGGAAACCTCAGCTGGGGGGTGGCCCTGATGAAGTGCAGAGGATTGGGAAGCAGCTAAGTAAGAGGGTTTTTATCTTCTTTTCTACAATTTAAAGTATTATAACTAACAAAGCTACACAATTTTTTTTTGTATGAGAAAACCAGGTTTATCTGCTGTGTCAATTCTAGAGTATTGCAAACAACAAGAGCATAGATTTAAAAAAAAAAAAAAAAAAAGGACAGCTCATCTGGCCGTGCCACAGGAGTGGGCCAGAGTCAGGGTTTGGGCTCCTCTAAGCCCCCAGGCCTCCACCTGTGGAATCCTGCCCCTTTTCCAGTCTCCTGGTGGCCCTCCCATCCCCGAGGGGACTGTGGCCTTGGAAGCCCAGGCCACAGCCCTGACCAAAAGTTACCTACACCCTGCTTAGGATGCAGAAAGCTACAAGAAGATATCAGTCCTATCCTAACAATAAGAAGAAGCTAATAATCTACAAAGTCATACCTCTTAGCCCCAGGTGGATTAAATTTCAGAGGGTGACAAGTCCCTAGAAGAGAGACGGCCCATGTGCTCTTCCACCTCTGGCAGAACATGGAAGAGCATGGAAGAAAGTGGTCAACAGAGAAGCAGAAAATGCAACTGAAATTTTAACAGATTTTTAAAGGTTACGGTGACAATCTGGAATCATAGGGAGCCCCGTGCGCAGGGGAGTCTACACCTACTTGTCCCCTCTGCAGGCCTCCTCTGGATGCACGAGGAAGATCTGGGGCAGGACAGGAGAGCCTTGAGAGCATCCCCTGGGGCTCCAACCAAGTTTGAGAGTGCAAATTAAGAAAACAATACCTGTTCACAGTGCATTAGGACATAAAATACCTGTACATGAAAAACTATAACGCCTTGCTGAGAGAAACATACGAATATCTAAAAGAAGCCTCAGTATTGTTAAGATGTCAAATTCTCCCCAAAATGATCTATAAATTTAATGTTATTCCACTCAAAATCCCAGCAGACTGGGTGTTTTTTAGAAGTTGGCAAACTGATTATAAAGTTTTTATGGCAATAAAGATCTAGAATATCCAAAACAATTCTGAAAAAGACCAAAGTGGGAGGATTTACACTACCTGATTTCTAGGCTTACTGTGAAGCTTTAGTAACCAAGACAGTAAGGCTTTGGTGTAACAATAGATGCATAGAACAATGGAACAGAATAGAAAATCCAGAAATAGACTCACACAACCATGGTTGGTTCTCAACAAAGTGCCAAGGTAGTTCAATCAGGACAGGATAGTCTTCTCAATAAATGATGCTGGAAAAATGGAAGATCCGCATGGAAAAAAATAAATCTCAACTTTCACCTCGTATCATGTGCGAAAATTGACTCAGTCAAAATGGATAATCAACTTAAAGGTAAGAACTAAAACCATAAAACTTACCGAGGAAAAACATTTTTAAAAATCTTTGTGACCTTGGGTTAGACAAAGATGGCACGAAAAGTATAAGCCATAAAAGAAAAGCTTGACAAATTGGACTTGGTCAAGACTAAAAACTTCTACTCTTCAAAAGACAGTGGTGAAAAAAATGAGAAGGCAAAAAACAGAAAAGAACGAAACCCCACAAGCTGGGAGAAGATATTTTCACATCATATACCTGATATTGAACTTGTATCCAGAATATATAAAGAGTTCTTAACCCCCCAAAGAATGGGCAAAAGATTTGGACACTTTACTAAAGATATACAATGACAAATAGATACAGGAAAAGATGCTCAACATCATTGGTTATTAGGGAAAGGCCAATTAAAACCACAAAGAGATCCTACTTCCTACCCATTAGAACAGCTAAAAGTAACAAGATTGACCACATCAAGTATTGGGAGGATGCTGGGCAACTGGAACTCTCATACATTTGGGTGGGAGTGCAAAGTGGTAGAGCCGCTTAGGAAAACATCTGGACTGCTTCTTATAAAGTTGAACGATACACTTACCTACAACTCAGCAACGACTGCCCTATGTACTCACACAAGGGAAATGAAAACTTTTGTCCACAAAGCAACCTGTATGCAAATGTCCATTAACAACTTTATTCAAAATAGCCTTCAACTGGAAACAACCCAAATGTATACCAAATAGTGAATGGATAAATAAACTGTGGCATATCCATACAACGGAACACTACTCAACAATAAAAAGGCGTGAGCCACTCACACGTACGTGCACGCATCAACACACACACATATTCACAGCGTTCTGCGAAGTGAAAGAGCCAGGCCCCAAAAGACTACGCAACAGGTGAGTCCCTTCACAGGAGATTTTGGAAAAGATAAAACCCTGAGGACAGAAAACAGGTAACTAGCTGCCAGAGCTGGGGGTGGGAAGGAGACTGGGAGTGAGCATGAGGGAACTTTGTGGAGAGCTGGAGATGCTCTGTATCTTGATTCTGGTGGTGGTTACACACATTTGTCACACACATTTTCCTGTGTGCAAATTATATCTCAGTTAAAAAATAATAATTTTTAATCACATAACCAGGGTAATGGGAGACCTCTGTCACCCAAGATCTCTGCGAAAACACTGCACTGTTTTCCTGGGGAAAACTGCTCCCCTCTCCCAATTGGACAGGGATTCTTTTGACTCCCAGCATCACCATTTACCAGCTGGGTGGAATTGGAAAATTATTTTACCTCTCTGATCCTTAGACTCTCATCTGTAAAATGGGCATACTTTTTCCCTATCAGAATTGCTGATCACTCCTTGAGCTGCTGAGTGCAGTGTCTCTGCCTCCCTAGGCTGTAGGCTGCTGGAGGAGAGGCATGATTCTTTTCTTATTTGTATCTTTCTCTCTCCACCCCCTGCCTCCCAAAAGGCCTCAGCAGAGGCCCCCGGGACTCCTGGCTGCGTGCTGCTGGAAGAAATGTGCACGGACAGCCAGAGGCGCCCCGGCAAACCCTCCGCTGCTGGGCGAAGGCCCTGTTCCTGCTGCCAGGACTCCCTGGGAGGGGCTGACCACCAGGGCTGGCAGTGCCTCATCGCTCTTGGAGAGGTGGAGGCAGCAGGGTGCCCGCCAAGCTCAGAGTCCCCCTGGGACAGGCTCAGGGATGCAGGGGGCCTGGCTCCACACCAGCTCTTGGCCCCACGTGCAGCCTGCCCGGCCACCGCCTCCCTTCCAGCCTCAGCTCCCTTATTTGCAAAATGGGAATATGGAACGACTCACAAGGTTGGTTTAGAGCAAAGGAGAAAGTGTTTATGAAAGTGCTTAGCAAGTGAGGAATTACTATTGTTCCTAAAAATCTGATGATGAATAATAACATTAAAGAGATCTGGGGGTGCGGGTTTCAGTTCTGCCTCACAGGGGCCCTGCCAAAAGCCATCCAGTGGCTTCCATTGCCCTTAGGGAGAAGGCCAAAATCCTTCCCGCAGCGGCCGAGGCCCTGCCGGTCTTCCTCAGAGGATTTTTCTCCAACCTCTGCTTCAGAGAACTTGGTGCACTTGTGAGTTGATCTCCGTGGTGACTGAATAAGGCCTGTCTGCCCCCTAGACCGTGAACCCATGACGGCGGGACTTGCCCTTAATAAATGCAGCATTTGCAGGATAAACAGGAACGCACAGAGGTGGTGGGTTCCCTGCCTCCCTTCAAAGTCCCACAGGGCTCCCTAGATTCTTCCTGGGGACCAGGCCCTGGAAACCAAGAGGCAGCTGGAAGCCAGGAGAGGGGGTGAAGAGCCCACTGGGCCTTGCAGCTGGAGGTCGAGTCTCCTAGGAGGAGCCTATCACTGGCTGGATCGGTAAGAGGACAACTTAGGCCTTCAGTTCATACAAGATTAGCAGCAGGAGAATGTGTAGAAATGTCTGACCCCCTTGTGCAAAGGGGGAAACTGAGGCCCAGAGAGACCAAATGACTATGCCCAAACCAAACCAGTGGTGGCAGCGTCCAGGCCAGGAGTTAAGATTTGCCTATGCTCATGCAATATGTTCCTGACAGATCTCACATCTCCTCTTAGGCCAGTGGTTTCCCACCCTCTGTTCCATCTAAGCTCCAGGTGTTACCATGTGGGTTGGGAGGAGTATAGGCCCTGGTGAGGGAGACGATGCGGGTATGGGCTCAGAAGCGTCCTGTGGAAAAGAGCAGAGACCAGATTGCCTGGCTTCCAGTTCTGACTCCATCACTCACTGTGTGATCTTTGGCGAGTTACTTAACCTCTCTGAGCCTCAGTTTCTTCATCTATAAAATGGAAATAATACATATGTCACAGGATTAGTGTGAGGATTAAGTGGTTTATTTTTGCATGCGTTGCATACATATTTGTGGTACGTGAAAAGCCCTTAGGAGAGTGTGTGCACATGCTAAGTGCTACGTAAGTGTTAGCTGCCATTTCCATTCTATTCCTACCTCCCCCAGCTATTCCTACAGCCTCTCAAGGGGAGAGTGGTGGTGAGGGTCACATACAGCAGATGCAGGGGGTCTGGGGATGGCTGAGGGGACAGGAACGTCTCCAGCATTCTGTCCTGCTCTAGGCTACTGAAGTTCAGGAAGTCCGTGTGCGGCCAGGGAGACTCTGAGCGGAGGTGGCCGCGTCCCCCAGGGAGGGCTGGGGGTGGGCACAGGCCAGGTCACACTGTGGAGGCTGAGAGGGTAGAAGGAGGGCGCAGCTGAGAGAGGGTTTCAGCCACGCAGGGATGCTGGGTGGGCACCCATCCCGGGCAAAGGGAGCTGGAGGAGTCGTTCATCCATCTCTGGGCAGTTGGGTGAGCCCTTGGTGACGCCCCTTGGGGGGATGCTGATTCAAGGCAAGGGTCCCCTAGTACAAAGACTGCCGAAGGCTGGGGGCGACGGTTTGTGAGCAAGGGTATTATCTGGGGGCTTCCGTGAGAGCTGAGTGGGAGGTGGCAGTGGGTGGAGAGAGATGGGGAAAGGGGGAGTGGTGGTTGAATGCCAGCGGCTAACAGCAGAGCTCTTCCCTGGGACCCACCCACACAACTCCTGCAAAATCTCCAGAAATCCCAAATGCTCATGATGACTGGATTCCTCCTGACAGTTTGTGCAGGAGCCAAATTCTGCATCTGGGTTGATATGAGGGGCAGAGCTGGGGCCACAGGCAGTGGGCCCCCAAGTCTCTATGTTTGCAGGAGCCCCAGAAATCTTCAAACTATGGGAACTGGGAGGGTTCAAGGATTTCTCACCTGGAATGCCATGGGCAGGGGGACGGAGGGTCACAGAGCCACAGGGGACTAAATACTGGGCAGGAGCCCTGAACCAGGAGCCTGGGATGATTTTTTTTGCTAATATATACTGTACTTGGGTCTGACACTGGCATTGGGCCAGTTTGCAAGGTGCTTTCACTAAATAATCTCATTCTGTGTTTCATTATTCCACCTTACAGATGTGGCCACTGAGGCACTGAGAATAAAGAGACCTGTCCAAGGGAGGCATCCAGAGCTGGAAGGTGAGCCCCAGTGGGGGTTCAGCCCCAGAGCGTCTGGGCCCTGCCCCTAGGAGGCCGGTGAGTGAAGGGACTTAGCCCTAAGTCCCCGGGCCAGGCCGAGACAGGCAAGGGGCATTTGCTGGGTAAGTGGTGAGGAGAGGGGGTGCCTCCCGCCTGCAGCCCCTCCAGCTAGCTCCCCAGGTTCCCGGGGCACCCTCTGCTGCAGGGGGGCAGAGCTGGGTGGGGGAGAAGAGGGATGTTGGGGGCAGCCTTGCACCCCGGTTCGGGAGGGCTGGGGCTCCAGGGTGCGCGGGACCCACCTCGCTGTCCTGGGGAAGGGTGTTCCTCCTGTGGCCCCTTGACCTTCCCACCCACACCGGGCACTGCCAGACTGGCACGAGGCTTCCACCAGGTTGCGGGGTAATAAATCTCACGCTTCCCTGAGGCCCGAATTGCATTACTGCACTTTATCTCAGCGTTGTGCTGTGGGAAAGAAAAAGAAAATCTTTGGGATTCAAATGTATGAAAATCTCATCCTGTTCTAAACGTAACTAGGGGAGCTCACTAAAGAAATCTCAGGAGGCTTTGATAGAGCAATCACCACTGACGAAAGAAATGTCACTGAAAGCAAATGACTGGAACCACTCTTGCCTTCTAAGTGAGCGGCAGAATTTGTATCACCGATAAGTGGGTCTGCACTGCTGGGGGCGCTGAGAAAAGTGAGGCTGCATAAGGGGCCCCTTGTAACCACGGAGAGCACCCTTAATGCGGAGAGAAAATGGTTGTGGAGACAGGGTGGGGGGAGCCACAAAGACAGAGATGGCAGCGGGGGCAGGTGGGAGCGGCTGGGGGCTTTTTAGGATGCAATTTGCCTAATACGTCTAATACTTAATTGTTCTGGCGTGGCTGTCCCCTCAGTCCTTTGGGAATGTCCAAATTAAGGGCTTTGCGTGAGTCAGGATTTTTGTTTATTTCGGTGGAAATTGAGAGAAATGAACTGATGCATGGGTGAGGATAAAGGAGCGAGCACAGCCCTGGAAATGGGAGGGCAGGAATGAGGAGCTGAGCAGGCAGTCCCCCCCACGCACACACACACTCCAGGAAGTCACAGAAATACTGAGGAGGGCGCCAAGCTCTGCGCAGAGAGTCTGGCCAGTTGAGGACCTCAAGGAGCAGGAACCCCGCACTGACGTCTGGGTTTCAGTAGAGAAATCGCCTCTGCTTTAGCGACTTTGTTGACATGGCACGGATTTGTGTTGGGATAGTTGGGGTAGTGCCCGTCTGCAAGCGTACCCCACTTCTCTCCCATGGAGTCAGAGCCTGTCTGGACTTGGAAGGAGCCTGAAAAATTTCTGGACCCTCAACTTTACAGAATGGGGAGATGGGCCCAGGGAGGAAGTACGTACATTCTCGGGGTCACACAGTGGGCTATGGCAGAGCTAGGTGGCTCCTTTTGTCAAGTGGGTCTCAAACCCAGAGTGAGGAAGAGGCTGGAGTGGCAGGGGCAGGAGAGACACACTGGGGGCAGGGAGGCGACAGGGCCTGGCTGGTGATGGGGGTGGGGGAACTGGCCAGCCACTGCCAGGGTTTCCCGCAGGCTCTGCCCGGAGGTGCCCGGGGGAGCTGGGCAGGAGTGAGGAGACCAGCTCTGGACGTTGCCTGGAGGGAGAAGGGCAGAAAGAAGGCACCATCGCACACCCACAGTCCCTAGCCCCGGCTCTACCACCCCACGCGTCAGCAGAGCATGATGTTCTTCCGTGGGGAGGTGGGTTGCAGCCAGCAGAGTCCCCTCCACCACCACCACTCGGACCCCATGTCGGGGAAGCCCAAATGCCGAGCTCCTGGGTAAGTCCTCACCGTCTGCTCAGAGCCCCTGCCCACCAGCCTATTCTAGGCCTGGAACCTTTGGTTCTGGTGGGGCAACACCCACCTGGAGGTGTCTCTGGTCCCCACAGTAAAGGGAGAGTAAAGGGAGAGGGAAAGAGTGTGGTCCTCCTGGGCCAGCACCTCATGGGTCAGGCCCCACCAAGGCCATGGCAACGGAGCCTCCAGGGCTGCCAGCACCCACCGAACACCTTCTGAGAGGCAAACACCAGAGCCCAGCCTCAGTGAGTCGTGGGGAAGGGTGCAGAGGGTGGGCAGGGGCGTCCTTGGAGGGCTGGCATGGGCATGGATGAGACGCTTACAGAGCCTGTCCAAGTCCTAGGGAGCTGTGAGGATGGAATGACCCATTCTCTCTCCCTTCTACCCAAATGGTAGCTCACAAGGGCATGAAAAGAGGACTTTGGTCTCCCTTCCTGCAGCCAGAGAATCTTAGAATAAGGACATCTTAAAATTTGTGAATCCTAGAATCCTAGAAATACTTGATATTGGGATTCTAGAAATAACTGAAGCATAAGATTTTAAAACACATTTTAATGCACCTTGCTCTTTTATTTACCATCGTATCTTGGAGAATGAGAAAGTATGTGAAAAAAATACTAGTAGTTTTCTTTGGGGTCTTGACTCTATATTTTACTTTTCCCCATTTTCTCTATTCTCCAAACATTTGCAATGAGCATGGATTTTTTTTTTTTTATAATGAAAAATAACAACATTTAAAGATAGCACGGTGCCTCTCATTACCAGAGGTGGTAGGCTCTTAAAACTGAGTGGAGGCTAATAATGTCCTGTTGGCTGGGTCAGTCCTTTTTTTTTTTCCTCACATGCAAAAATATTGAAAAGTAAGATTTTTGTGTGTGTCTTTTTTTTTTTAAATTGGAGTATAGTTGTTTTACAATGTTGTGTTAAAACATAAGATTTTAAAATCAGTTGCTAAAATATAAAAATCTTACACTTGCAGAATCTTAGGAAAAAAGACACCAACCTGCCCAGAGAGGTGAAGCAGCTTAGAACTTTTGGCCAGAGCCTCTCGGAGGACTTCAAAATCACCCGGTCCAGCCCCTCCGTTTATATCTGAGGACTCTAGCGAGAGGGCAGGGACTTGTGTGAGGTCACCTTCTTCTGTGGCTCCCATCTCTTCCAAGGGTGGCAGTGCATCTCCTGGCTAGCAGGCAGGCAGGGGGCCGCGTGATGTTGCCGGCCACTCCTGACCCTTGCCCCAGTGCTGTCTCAGACTGGAGCTGCACCTGAGGGAGACGGGCCAGATCCAAGGTCTGGGGGCCTCCAGCCTTGTCTCCATACAGTGTGTCCCCCTGGCCAGGGGGAGGGGCCAGAGAAGCCCTTGAGAACAGAAGGTCACAGGAAATGCCTGGTATAGGGGAGAAACTAAAACACTGTGTTTTGAATGAATGAATGAATGAGTGTTTGTGATGGTCTTAGTGATTAAGAACCTGGAGTAGGACAGACCTGGGACCTGAGTCTTGGCTGTGCCACTTAAGCACCACGTGGCTAGGTGACGAACCTCCCAGAGACGATACCTGTACCCGTATCACAGGTCTGTGAGGACTAAGTGAGATCCTGCCCGATGCCTGATACACAGCAAGTGCTTGCTGAGTGCTAGCTTCATTGTCATTATCGTGAATATTAGTAACAACAGCAAGCGGCCTTAGGACTAGCACCGAGGGCCAGGCCTCTTTCCATTGCAATGGTGGAAACATCCCTCACTTCTTTTAGCTTGGAAAGGTTGCACAGGAATGATGGAGAGCAGGGTCCGGGTGTCAGGCCGCCTGTCTCTATCCTGGAGGCGGTTCTCAGGGCCCGTGCAACTCCAGGGCTGTGTCCACGCCCGCCCCACGTTTGGCAGAGCCCTGATGGGGTGACCGGATGCTCAGAGTCTGTCAGCCCCCACTCGCTCTCAGAGCCCTTGTCGTGGTGTGCCAAGCTTTCTCTGGCCATGGCCACCTTCCTGCAAGGGGCCACCACAGCTGTCACCTTAGGAGGCCTCCTGGGGCTCTGAGTCTCCTTGCCCTCGGAGCAGTAGGGACAGGTCTGTGTTGGGGCGGGAAGCGTTTTCCTCAGCACTCTTAGGGTTCCTGTCTGGGTCTGAAAATTAAACCGATAAAGACAGATTCATAGGAGAAAAGCACGCAGATTTGTTTGATAGAAGCTTTATGTGTCATAGGAATATGAAGACCTGAAGAAACAAGCCTTAGTGTTTCTCTGCCGGGGGTGATGATGGGTGGGTAGTCGTGCGAGGGTGACGGGTTCAGGACTGTGAGGTGAGTGTAGGAAACTGGGGACACGTAGTAAGTCCTGTGTGTTAGGATTCTTCTCGCTGACCCTTTGTCTTCAGAGATGGAGGCTCCTTTCCTCTGCGTATAAGGGCACCTCTCCCTTGAGGGTTTATGACCTGCTTTAGAGGAGAAGGACGGGGGAAGGGCAGAGTAACCTTCCTGCTTCTGTTGTTTCCTCAGACTCCTTCAGATTAAACTATTCAATATGCCAAGGTGCCATATTTTGGGGCAGCGTTTCTTAAACTCCATCATCTGCATAGATTACCCTCACTCTCTTGCCCACGTGGCCTGGGAGGTCCTCACTATGACTGTCCTCTGTGCCCAGATGGCCTCCTTGGGCCTCCAGCCTGTGACTTCAGTTGGGACTCAGCTGTTGGCCCTGGGGCTCTTGCAGAGAGCGGGAGGGAGATGGGAGGGAGAGGGGGAGGGAGAAGGGAGCGGAGGGAGTGGAGGAGGGAGAGGGGAGGGGAGGGAGAGGGAGAGGGAGAAGGCTAGATCTCAAGGAGGGCAGGAAACTCAGCTTTCCAATCTACTAGGGGAGCAGCCAGAGCCTTGTCATATTCCTGGAAACAGCCAGCCTCCGTGGGGCAGCCTGGCCTCTGGTCCCTTTCTTGCTGGAAACCACCTCCTGGTGGACCTCCAGGCCGTCCACCTGAGATGACCAAGCAGGCAGAGGAAGAGGGGAAGACACAGAGCCTCTTGACCTGGAACTCCGAGGAACACCTGCTCCCTGCATCACTTCAGGTGCCTGAGGACTTGGGGGAAGGGGGAAGTGTGGGTGGAGGTGGAGGTTTAGGGGGTGGGATCACTGCTGGGGAGGAACCCAGCTTCCACTGAGGAGAAATCCCCAAGGCCTGCACCCCAGATCTTTTTCTCCTTGAAAAAATTGTACAAGGCATATAGGCTCATTATTGAAAAAAATCTATAAACCTGCTGAGAAAAAAAAAAATTCGTGTTTCTACTTAGCAGACATATTCAGATATGTGCATTCATGAAGTGCATGTGTAAGGGAAGGTGTTTGTACCCACACACACACACACACAGGATGTTACTATGTGTGCCATCAGTAACTTCTCCCCTCCCTACTGCCCCTGCAACAAGAATGACATCTTTCCATCCTGAAATATGTCAAGCTACATCTCTACTTTTAATGACACATAGTACCCCATTGTATGGCAAATGATCATTTATTTAACCAAATCCCCTAGTACCATAAACTTAGGTTGTTTCTAAATTTTGTTATTGTAAACAGTGATACAAGGTTGATCTTTTCATGTTTACCTCATTTTTATCAGAAGACATTTTCATAAGTTAACTGGAGTGAAAAGTGTACCAAAACCACATTTTGAAGGCACTTGATATATATTTCCCAATGCCTTCCAGAAAGGTTGTTTACATTTTAGTCTCTCCAGTGGTGTAAAAGCACCATAGCCCAAATATTAAAAATTTTGGTTTTCATCATCTTCTCTCAAAAAACTTACAGAAGAAGTCTTGGGCATCCAAACATGATATTATCAGAACTTTTTGAATTTGCTGTCTGCATGGTGAGAATTGACATTCATAATGTTGTCCCCAAGAGTGTAGGACATTCGAAGAGCCTTCTAAATCACTGTCTCAGGGACTTCCCTGGTGGCACAGTGGTTAAGAATCCACCTGCCAATTCAGGGGACACGGGTTTGATCCCTGGTCTGGGAAGATCCCACACGCTGCAGAGCAACTAAGCCCGTGCGCCACAACTACTGAGCCCGCGTGCCACAACTACTGAAGCCCGTGCGCCCAGAGCCTGTGCTCCTCAACAAGAGAAGCCACTGCAGTGAGAAGCCCGCGCACTGCAACAAAGAGTAGCCCATGTTCGCCGCAACTAGAGGAAGCCTGCGCGCAGCAACAAAGACAACACAGCCAATAATAATAATAATAATAATAATAATAATAATAATAAAATACTTCTTAAAAACAATCACCATCTCAGCTGATCCTCTTGCCAAGTGGTCAGCAAGATGTAGGAGGCAGAATACTGGTCTGGGGGGTAGGAGACCCAGATTCTAGTTCAGCCGTCTTCGTGTCTGACCATTAGTGCCTCACTTTACCCATCACGTAGAAGACAGGAAAAGCCATCTCTGGACTGAGCCTTCCGTGGGGCAGTTATGAAGATTGGGACAGTGGCCATGAGATCCCTTTGTGTTAGCCTGTCCCTTGTATAAAGAGTTATCAAGAAAGTAGGTGTGGTATTAGTAATGTGGCTTTCATTCTAGATTAATTTCTGGAAATGAGTGCTTGAGTGTAGGGAAATACATTGCTAACATTTATTGAACACATACTATATACCAGGCACTGTGACATGCCACCTAATATCTCACTAAATCTTTACAGCAACCCTATGAAGTTGATGCTATTATCATTCCCATTTCACAGATGAAGAAACTGAGACTCATAGAGGTTGAGTCACTTGCCTAAAGTCACACAGCTAGCAAAGGGTACAGACAATCTCTATATAGGCAGCTGAGGGGAGATTGTGCAATTGACAAAACACACACCTGTAATTCTGTATGCAGGGCAGCCTCAGTTATCCAGTAAGTGACAGTTTTGCAAAAAGAAAAGGGCTGGGGCTCTTAGTATTGAAATCCACTTACTGATTAATCTAATGCTCTAGCTGGGAACAGTTCTCATATGAATCAGAAGCCAAGACTCAGAGTCCCGAGCTAATTGCAGAAGGTCACACAATGAGCAGCTGAGCTGGCTCTAAAGCCACCAAGCCTATCCTTCCACTCAGTGAGTAACTGCAGAGCTGGAATGTGGTCAGGACACAATAGGGGGTCAGTCAACACCTATTGCAGTGAATGGAATTGGAGTCCCTCTGAGAATTTTCTGTAATTTAGAATGCAGTAGAATACACTTCACTCAGAACTTTCCCTGATCCGTGACTATGGACAAGACCTTCCCCGGGACTTCCCTGGTGGTGCAGTGGTTAAGAATCTGCCTGCTAACGCAGGGGACACGGGTTCGAGCTGTGGTCCGGGAAGATCCCACATGCCACGGAGCAACTAGGCCTGTGAGCCACAACTACTGAGCCTGCGCTCTAGAGCCTGTGAGCCACAACTACTGAGCCCACGTGCCACAACTACTGAAGCCTGCGCGCCTAGAGCCTGTGCTCCGCAACAAGAGAAGCCACCGCAATGAGAAGCCCGCTGACCGCAACGAAGAGTAGCCCCCGCTTGCCACAACTAGAGAAAGCCCACACAGCAACGAAGACCCAACGCAGCCAAAAATAAACAAGTAAATAAATAAAAAAAAAGAAAAAACCTTCCCCTCTCTAGGGCTCAGTGATTTAATGAAATGCTCCTTGGGCAATTGTTGCAGCCAAGAGCTTGTCCCATTGTCTCAGGGCCTTGAGGCCACTGTTACGTGGATGCAGCGAGTAAGGGGATGGGGAGCTAGAGAGCTGAGGGGCGGACCTGAGCAAGCTAGAGTAGCCGCAAAGGGACAGTGTGTGTGTCCAGGGTAGGGCTCTCAGACACGAGGCAAGTCTTGTAAATGAGGGTGTGGACTATGGTGAATGAGAGCTCATGCCAGTGGATCAAGGACCCTGGGTTTCCACAGCTTCTGGTGTTTCAGGAGGAACCCTAGATCCTGAGTTTTAAATCTGGCCTGCTGAGCTGGGCAGAGGTGGGCTGGGCTGGACCCTCCCGCAGGAGCATCTTGTCTTGGAGCCTTCCTCTCCTCCCCATCTGCCTCGCTCTCCTAGTCCAGGGTGAGCAGCTCCAGGTCCAGTGACCTTACAGGGCGGAGGGCCCTCACTTTGCCTAGGCTAGACAGGTCTGGAGGGGACACGGCTAGCTGCTCTAGAAAGAGAGGCCTAGGAGCCAGGGGACCTGGTTTGGGGCGTGACTGAGGGGAGTGATAGTGATTTTTATTGCTGGGATCCCCACTTATTTCTATCATTTGAACTTAGATCATAGACTGTCCAAGTAGGAAGAAGGGACCTTAGTGAGCTGAGGGGTGAACGGAGGCCTGAAGAGAGGAGGGACTGTGTGGGGACAGACGGCTCGTTGAGGGCAGGATCAAGTGCCACCACGGTTGCTCCCTGGCCCCATGGGAGAGGCCTTGGCATGTGCACACTGATCGTGGGCCCTTCACCCAAATGCTGTCCTTGGTTGGGGCTGGACGATTGTGCACCTTCCTGTGTGGGCAGCCAGGTTTGGAACCCACCCCTATCCTAGAAGTGGTGAACAGATCTGGGAGAGCCACTAATAGGTACTATTTTTCTCCTTTCCCGCTGGCAGGAAGAAGGAACCTAATCAGTCACTACGCTGGGTTAATTATTGCTGGTGGCAAACAAAAGCTGAGCTGAATGGGAAAAACAGCGGGGCGACACTAATCTAATACCCACTCTTACACTCCAAGCAGCCACAGACCCAGAGGACAAGCCTGTGGTCGGACAAAATCAAACTTATTGACCTGGGTCAGTGAGGGAGCGTGGAATGCCTCTGGACTAAAGAGAGCCAGCAGGGAGTGTCTTTTCTAAGGGTTGGGTTCCCCCTGAAGGGTTCTGGAAGAGCCCCAGGGAAGCAGGGGTCAGTCCTGGATTGGTGACTGTTTCTGAGGCAGGATGAGGAGAAGTGGCGATTAACCAGGGGCTGGGTTCTGTCACGGGGCAAGGGCAGCTTAGCAATTGGGTATCCCCAGGAATAAAGGAAAATAGCAGCAGAGCTCTGGGGGTCTCATTGGCAAGAAAGCAACAGTCACGCAGAGTGGGGGTGATTATGGCATTTTACAGCTGCGGCATGACCTAGGGAAAAGCTGCATTTTCTGTTAACTTTGCATCTGGCTTTGTCTGTGTCTGTCCCTGCCTGATGACGGCAGGGCTGCTTTTGGTTTTTTCAGTCCGAGTTGATCCTCATGCCTTTAATCTTGTCCAGGTTTTTATTCCTTCACAGCCAAGTCAGCAAAAATTGAAACACAAATTGATTGGCTATTATGGCATCTCTGTTGCTATTTTTATTTCCTTTTGCATACTGAAATGGCCCAAAGGAAATAAAAATTGCAAGGAATGGGTTACTCACATAGAAACTTGGGAAGGGTCTCAACCAAAACCACATGCTTCATGAAGATTCACGTTAAGGAGGCAACAATTTAGGCCAGACTGAATGAAGGCTCCAGGAATGGACACAGGCTTTGATCCTTAAAAGTAGTACAGTGAGAGAAGTTGGGCAAAGAAAAATCTAAAACGTCATGGGTACCCCCTAGTTTGGTGGAAAGTGTCTGTGGATTTGGAAGTTCCTACATGGGCACTGTAACACCTGGTACTTGTCTCCCATTAGGGATAAAGAGCATCTCAGGTGGAGACAGAACAGCTAGCATGAACTTTTACCCTCTCCCAGCTGCTGGGAAGAAAGTATGCAAGCGCTGATTAGCCTATGTTAATAATCTCTGATGGCAAACAAAGGCTTAGCAGAAGGGAATTAACAAAGTGCTGGGCTATAGTAAAAGCAAAAATAACTGAGACCCTCAAACCAGAGTGGCTGGTGGGCTTTCCTTTCAGGGCGTCCCCTGTAGAACTAGGAAAGTTCCAGACAGGATGGAGAATCCTCATATACAAAACAGGAGTTTTGTTTTTAAAAACAAAATTACATCTGAATAGACATTTCTTCAAAGCAGATACACAAATAGCCAATGAGCACATGAAAAGATGCTCAACTTCACGAACCATCAGGGAAATGCAGATGAAAAGCACAATGAGAAACCACTTCACACCCACTAGGATGGCGATCAAAAAGACAATAACAAGTATTGACAGGATGTGGAGAAATTCAAATCCTTATACACTGCTGGTAGGAATGTAAAATGTTGCAGTTGCTTTGGAAAACAGCCTGGCCATTCCTCAAAAAGTTTAACACAGAGTTATCATAGGACCCGGCAATTCTACTCCTAGGTAGAGACCCCAAATAATTGAAAACATATGTACACAAAAAGCTTGTCCATGAATGTTCATAGCAGTGCTATTCACAATTGCCAAAAGATAGAAACAACCCAAATGTCCATCAACTGATGAATGGATAAACAAAATGTGGTATATCCATACAATGGAATATTATTCAGCCATAAAGGAATGAAGTACTGACGCATGCTACAACATGGGTGATCCTTGAAAATGTTATGCTAAGTGAAAGAAGCCAGTCACAAAATCACGTATTAAATGATTCCATTTATACAAAAAGGCCAGAATAGGCAAATCCATGGAGAGAGAAAATAGTTTAGTGGCCGCATAGGGAAGGGGGAGCTTTGAGGGAAATAGAGTGACTGCCAGTGTGTACTGGAGTTTCTTTTTGGAGTAACGAAAATGTTCTGGAATTGATTGTGTTGCACAACTCTGAACACTAAACACTATTGAATTGTATACTTGAAATAGGTGGACTTCACAGTGTGTGAATTAGAGCTCAGTGAAGCTGTTACATTAAAAAAAAAAAAAGAGTGGGAGAAACTGGATATAGGCTATATAGATACTCTCTTTTTTCACAATTTTTCTGTAAACCTGACACAGTTTTAAAGTTAAAAGTTTATTTTTTAAAAGTTACAGATGAAGAGAACAGAGACGCAGTTGGTTTGCTGGCTTCCCAGGACCCAGTTTTCTCCAACCCCTCTGTCCCAGGCAGCTGAAGAGGGAAACAGGAAGAATATAAACCAATGACAGTCAGACCTCAAGCTAGTGTTCAGAGAGGAGGGTGCACACAGGGCCCAGGTAAACAAAGAGGAGAATCAAGAAGTCACCATTTGTGCAAATAAGGGGCTTGGAAAGAAGTGCTCCAGATCCAACGTAAGCAAAACCAAAAGAAACTGACATGGTACCTATGCAACAACTCTACAGGAGAAAAGGAAGGAGTGGGACAGAGGAAGGAGAACATGCAAAAGAAAGACGTGCACATTTCTGGAAGAAGATACACCCAGGAACAGAAGAAAATATTAGATAAGAACTGTTTTGCATTCTCAAGAAATTAAAGACAACTTGAATTCTGAAACAAGAGATTGAAGTGCAGACAAGGCAATAGAATGAGTTGAAAAGGACTAAGAAAAGAAACAAGGACAAAAATAATACCACTGCAGAGTTAATGAATGTAGTAGAATAATATCAAGGGTATAGCTGACATGATAGAAACACAAGACAGTGAAATGGAAGACAGATTTGAGAAAAAAAAAAATCACACAGCACGCAGAAGAAATTAAGCCAATGTGCAGTAGAGATAAACTCTAAGACCACCCTGTTAACCTGTGAGAAGGATGTACTTGTCAGCTGTTTGACCTTGGACGAATCACTTAACCTCTCTTCTGAATTTTCGTCTATAAAATTGTGCTAATATCTACCACGTGGAGTTATTATGGGGAGTTAGAATGGGGTTAAGAGAATGGGCTCTGCCCATTCAAACTGCAAGATTTGAATCCTGAATTGGTTTCCTATTGCTTATACGACCTTGAGCAAGTTACTTCTTTTTTTCCAGCTCCTTATCTGTAAAATTGTCATTAACAGTAGTATCTACCTCATAAGGTTCCAGCGTGGATTAAACAAGTAAGAGTTGAAGGATACTTCTTGACCTAACTTTACGAATATGTGACTATTTCAGTTTATATATATTTGATATGTAAACAAAGTCAACTCATGCTCAATGGTGAAAAATGAAAGGCATTCTCATTAAATAATATTGAAATGCCCACTATCATAGTTATTAATTAACATTATTCTCTGGAAGTATTAGCTAATGCAATCAGACCAAAAAAAAAATTTTTTTTAAGGTATAAATATTTGAAAGGAGGCGTGGTTTGAGACATAAAAGAGTTCTGACAAGGGCAAAATTAGAAAGCCGGAGGAAGAAGGAAAGACCTCATCTTTGTGGCTCTGGGGACAGAACTAAGGTTTGAGCAGTCAGGAAAGGTGGTGGGATCTCTGTTACCATCCTTGTCCAACCTGAATTTGGACGCCATGTCATGGGTGCTACAATGAGGGTTTGCCATGGGCTGGGAAGGGGGCTTGAGAGCTTCTGAGGGACGTCCCAACAGTGGGCTCCTAAGGCTCCAAAAGGGAGGGTACAATCTTTCCCTGCCTTTGCTGAAAATGGGTTGCCAGCCTATTCTCGTCTCACCCATCAAGTGGAGGGCGGTCAGTGGGGTGATTGTTGAGCCAGCAAACTGGGCATGGAGAAGCTGACCCCCGTGTGTGTCCTTTAGCCAAGGGTCCCAAGCATGGTTCTCTCATCTTCAAACTGCTATCTGTTCTAGTCAACGTTTCCCAAGGTGTGGAAAGTGTACTCTGGTGGTACAAGTTGAACTTAGGGGGCACACGGAGGAACATTATCATTTTAAACATTTCTATTTCTATTTATTTTTGTGTGTATGAGAAACTTTTATAAATAACACCTCAAAACCATGATGCCAGGGATATTATTGCTGAGGTCAAAACTATAGTTAAGTGAAAAAAATTTAAAAAGTAAATTTAAAGAAATATGAAGGAATAGTACAGGTGGTGAACAGTTGTAACATATTCATGATGGGGGTATGAGAATGGTTCAAGTTTGGGAACCAGGGGCTCTTGTCAGTGGCTCTGGAGTCTGATGAACCTGTATTCTAGTTCTGGAGCCTCTACTTACTAGCTATATGACCTTAGATTATCCAGGATCCCTTTGGTCACACGTGACATAAAAATCAACTTCTGTACACTCATGTTCCTAGCAGCATTATCCACAACAGCCAAAAAGCAAAACAACCCAAATGTTCATCGATGGATGAATGGATAAACAAAATGGAGTATATACATACAAGGGAATATTCAGCCTTAAAAAGGAAGAAAATCCTGGCACATGCTACAACATGGATGAATCTTGAGGACTCTATGGTAAGTGAAGTAAGCTAGTCACAAAATGACAAATATTGTATGATTCTACTTGTATGATGTACCTAGAACAATCAAATCCATAGAGACAGAAAGTAGAAGGGTGGTTGCCAGGGGCTGGGGGCGGGAGGGAATGGGGAGTTATGGTTTAATGGGTATAGAGTTTCAGTTCTGCAAGCTGAAAAGGGTTCTATGGATGGATGGTGGTGATGGTAGCCCAACAATATGCATGTATTTAATATCACTGAACTGTATGCTTAACAATGGGTAAAATAGTAAGCTTTATGTTAAAAGTGCATAAAAATCAACAATTCGATTAAGAAATAATTTTATTGTCTCATATAATGGGGAAGGATGGGGAAGAATCAGGACCATCAGGTGTGACTGAATCCACAGCTTTGTCTCTTGGAGCAATGATGACCGATGATGGCGTCATCTCAAAAGCCAACGTTCCTTCCCAGCCAACAAAACAATCCCAAGGGTGGACTGTGGTTGGCCTGGTTTGGGTCACATGCTTATCCAATCCTTCACTGTGCCCAGGAATGGGGCACTCTGGTTGGACGGAGCTAAGTTTCAGGCCCACCTGGAAGGGGGTGGGGGCAACTGGGCAAACCCAACAATGGCTTTCACAGTGCCTAAGGAGACTGGATCCCAAGGAGGACCTAGAGCCATAGGAGAGAAGATTGGAAGGGAAAATCTGTCCTCATGCTTCAGGCAGGCAGAGAAGCAGAGGGTAGTGAGAAGAGAAATTCCAGGGCCTGAGCCAAGGAAAATTTAGAAGTGACCCAGGAGTGGTCATGGGGTCCTGACACCCAGCAGAAGTCACCTTGATGCCCAAAAGGGGGCCCAGACAGGGAGCGCTGCTAAGCAGGGCACAGAAGCTCTGCAAAGCCAAGCAGAGCTTACAGGCCACAGCCCAGTAACCAGCCCGGCCTCCAACCTGCACAGGATCTGAGGTCAAGATGGCCCTGAGGTCAAGATGGCCCTGTGCAGGTGACGAGGAAGGCAGGCCCGACACCACTTGCATTTCCAGGAAGGCCAGTGATGACTCTGGCCAGTGCTTTGTGAGATGTCTGGAACCTTCCAATTCTCCCAGCTGGCTGTCCCCCTGGGGTTCAGCACTGACCCCCTTAAAACATGGAGAAAGGATGCAGGCCTGTTGGAGGACTTTGAAGAGGGCCAGGGAGTCACAGCAAACCCTGCCGAACTCCGTATCTAAGAGATGGAAGAAGAGGAACCAGAAGGAAGAGAGGGTGAAGTGGCTGGAAGTGAGAGAAGGGTCCACTTCTCTGTCTGGAGACAAGTGTGACTTGGGGTGATCCTGCAAGATGGCAGCTGGCAGAAAGCAAAGGGCACTGACAGAGGAGCCCACAGCCTTGAGTTTGAATCCACTGCTGATTGGCTGTGTAAATTTTGATGTTGCTTCTGCTCTGAGCCTTGGATTTTCCACCTATAAAACCTACTTTACGGGTGGCTGTGAGCATTGAATGAGGTCAGATCATCCCATGCAACCATAGGTTAGCCATCTGTGTTTTTGCAATATGGTAGTTTCCCATTCCCATTTGCATAGCACATGTTTATTTCCACAGTGTTTCTATGTGCACATGATTCAACTCAGTCCCCTTATCTTTCTCCTAACAGACTGCAGAGCTGCTGAGAAAGATCTCATCTGTTCACAGTCTACCCTCAAAATACACAGGTAAGAAGCCAGGCCTGAAACATCTTGTCTTTCAATGCAGTGACAATGGGTACAAAAGCCAGGCAGTGACACAAGCATTTTGCAGGGAGTTGCAAAAGGAAACACGAGGTAGAGAAAGCAAAATAAATAGATTTGAAGGATGGGCTAAGAAACTTAAAAGAGAGGTACGCTCCAGAGAATAAGAAAAGTATGAGAATCTGCAGGAGCAGGTATTAATCTCATGGCAAGTTTTCCTGAAAAATTAGAGGAGGGGTAGAAGGATTACCTAAGGACCCAGGGCTTTTGTGCCAAGAAGTATGATATATTTTGGAAACAGATAGCTTTTAGCATTTTTCACTGTCTGGATTTCAAAAAAATTACTCATAATGGAGTAGGGATATACTCTTGTAACCACAACTGCCAAGGGGCAAGGACCCTATTCCATGAACAGTCCTTCTGTTCAGCTCAGCCCCTAAATGAGGTTAGACAGGGCAAGGTGGAGCTGGAGTGTTTGGGAACAGAGGCTGAAGGAGCTGAACTGCTGCATCGATTAAAAAAGTAAATGTGCGAGGACATTCTGAGACATGCTACAACATGGATGAGCCTTGAGGACATCATGCTAAGTGACGTAAGCCAGGTACAGAAGGATAATGCATAAGACTATATGATTCCACTAATATGGTGGACCTAGAGTTGTCAGATTCAGAGACAGAAAGTGGAATGCCAGGGACTGGGAAGAGGGGGGAATGGGAAATTATCAATGGGTTTCAGAGTTTTAGCTTTGCAAAATGAAAAGAGTTCTGGAGATGCATGGTGGTGATAGTTGCACACAATGTGAATGTAGTTAATGACACTGACGTTTACACTTCAAAGTGGTTTAGATGGTTAATTTTGTGTTATGTATATTTTACAAGAAAAAAATTGGAAAAAATAAAAATAGTGTGGGCTTTCTGGGGGCAAACTGGTGGCAGGGTTGAGGACGGGGCAGGAGAAATTCAGTGAGATGGCAAGGGGCATAGGTTTTTGTTTTGTTTTGTGTTTTTGGTTTTTTTGACTGCACCACGCGGCATGCGGGGTCTTAGTTCCCTGACCAGGGATCTAACCCGTGCCTCCGGCAGTGGACGCGCAGAGCCCTAACCACTGGACCGCCAGGGAAGTCCCAGGGCATAGTTGTTGTTGTTGTTGTTGTTTTATAAATTTATTTATTTTACTTATTTATTTTTGGCTGTGTTGGGTCTTCGTTGCTGCGCGCAGGCTTTCTCTAGTTGCGGCGAGCGGGGGCTACTCTTCGTTGCGGTGCACCGGCTTCTCATTGCAATGGCTTCTCTCGTTGCAGAGCATGGGCTCTGGGCGCGCGGGCTTCAGTAGTTGTGGCATGTGGGCTCAGTAGTTGTGGCTCATGGGCTCTAGAGCACAGGCTCAGTAGTTGTGGCACACGAGCTTAGTTGCTCCGCGGCATGTGGGGTCTTCCCGGACCAGGGATCGAACCCGTGTCCCCTGCATTGGCAGGTGGATTCTCAACCACTGCGCCACCGGGGAAGCCCCAGGGCATAGTTGTTATATGTGATGCTGCCACCAGGGAAACATCCCCAGTGGAAGAGTGGCCAAGGACTTTTAAAAACAAGGTGATCTAATATTGACCATGAAGCTGTTTGCTGGGTTCACAGAAAATCCCCATCCAGCCCCTGATCTTGATTGAAGCCTGCCGTGCACAAGTTTTGTGTGAATGGGGTCATATGAATTGACGTGGGGGAATGGGGGCAGTGCTGGAAGTATAGAATGGAGCCACAATCCGTGGACTGAACTAAGTCAATAGAAGTAGGAGCTCAGAGCCATAGGTGACCATGAAATTGTAAATACTCAATGCCGACCTCCCCATCCCATCCCAAGCAATTTGCAGAAATCTCAAGGAACCCATTGGACTTCCCAGAGGGTCAAAGCCGTCTTCTCTATATCTTAAAGGATAGAGACACCCCAGCTGCATCTGGGTCACATTTGTATAATGTCCCTTTCCTTCTTGATCTTGCCAAGCACCATTTTCCTAACCATATGCTCTTCAGGAATGTAACCACAACTTGCGGTGAGGGTTGCTGTTCGCAAGGCAGCAGAGTGCAGCAGATAGGAGCAGGGATTCTAGATCCAGACATGTTGCGTTTGGATCCTGGTTGTCACTTACCGTGTGGCCTTGGACAAGCTCATTCACCTTTCTGAGCCTCACTCAGTTTATTCATCTATAAAATGGGAGTGATTCTCTACCTCATAGAGCTTTGGGGAACATCAAACATAGTACCATATATAAAATACGTACAGCAATTCACATAGTGTTCTATGTGAATTAGCTAGTACCTAAGTCCTGCCTCAGTGCCTGGTAGGAACTCAGTAATTGGTATGGATCGGTATTGTAAAGTGGCGAGTTCCCAGCCTCTGCTCTAATCTGCCCAGAACCCTGTGAGACTTGGCTCAAGGATGAGCAGAGCCCCAGCTACGACCTGCCCTTCAGTTCTCTGGAACCTAACAGAACCAGGGAAGCCCCACATGGGGAGGCTTTCTCCAAGGGAGTCGGGATGGTTTGGTACAGCTCATTCCCCCTCCTGGAGCAAACTACCCAAGCACAGACCTCCTGGTAGGAGAGCGGAACTGTCCTCTTAAGGGGAAGACAGTATTTTAATAGGCTCCACGTGATAGGAAAACCGGTATTGCTGTTGAGGAGGTGCGGGCCGAATCTTTGAACTCAGGGACTCTTCTTGAGCAAGGTGGGCAAAGTGGTGCGGACTCCTCAGCCCTCTGCCTTTGGCTTTGCCGCCTTCTCTTCTGGGTTCTGGCTGGAGTGCACGTGAAGAACTTGTGATTTCCCGACGTTCTCTGGGAGGGGGGGGAACACAGCAGGCAGGAGAGCGTGAGGGGCCAGGCCCCTACCTGGGAGCTGCCCAGGAGATCTGGGGAGACCCCTTCTCCCCGCCAGGCCCTGGTGGATGTGTGCGTGCCTGGGTCAGGCCAGGCTTCCGCTCGGGCTCTCCTGGCAACCTGGGAGGGGTTGACTCCCCTCCCCCAGCCTCACCACCCTTTTCTACATTCAGGTCACAGATGTCTGAGCAGTACCTACTCCGTGTCAGACACGCTGCCCGGCACACAGGACCCTTTACAGTCTAGTGGGGCAGAACAGTGTACATCGAGAATACCTGTCCTCTCCTCTCCCCTCCAACCTTCCTTCCCCTCCCCCCGCCTCTGGTCTAAGGTACCCCCTCCTCCCTGGTCTCCCTCATCCCCTCTGGAACCCCACAGTCCATTCTCTACACGGCAGCCAGAGGGGTCCCACCACACCCTGCTGATAACCCTCCGGTGAACCCCATGCTCTCTTTATGAGACCACATGCCTGGCCTTTCCCACAGGCCGGCTCTGCCCACCGATCTCATTTCTTACCACCGTCCACGAACCCACGAGGCTCCGGCCACCCTGGCCTGCCTGCCCTTTCACCAACACAGCTGGCAGGTGGAAGCCCTGCTCGCAGGCTCTCCCTTGACCCAGAGAGGGCTGGATCCTTCCTGCCTTTCGGCTCAAGGGGCCCTCTCCCCACCCTGCCTGTCCTCCTGATTCTGCCATCGCCCTGCCATTTTCCTTAGGGCACCCATCTGCCTCAGGTGTCTTTGTGGTCTGCACTCCTCTGCCTAGGATGAAGTTCCACGGCAGCAGGAATTCGTCTCCGAATTCTCCCCCAGTGACCCCAGAAGCTAGCGCTTAGGTACTAATTAAGGATCTGCTGAACGAATGAGTGGATGGATGGATGGATGGATGGATGAAATGAGCCGCTTCTTTGGGCAGGGCCCCATCTCCAGGGGGTCCTTGTATCCCCTGAGGAATCTAGCCATGGTGGGCCTCTGAGAGCCCCCAGTGACCTGTTACGTGGACTCTTACCTGGTTTTTCGCTTTTTGATAGAGGTGGTGTCTTCGTCTTCTTCAGGGATTGGCTAAAACCAACACAAGGAGAGGCTGGGAAGGTCAGGCTGGAGCCGTGCAGCCAGCCGAGTGGCAGGGTGGGCAGGGAGGTGGGGAAGGTGCCCCAGGGAGAGGCAAGAGCCACCCCTCCTGAGAGCCAGCAGGTGTTTGTCCAGGGATGGCCCCACCCCAAGCAGGACCCCAACAACTGTGACTCCATCGCCCGCTGTGGCCACAGGGAACCAAGGCCCTTCTGTAGGGAGCTGTAGGGAGGCCACTGCACCTGCCCTTCCTTGGCCTGCTGCTTCCCTGCAGACGGGAAACCTTCCTGTGTGAGTGGAGAAGACAGAAACCCTGCTTCCCTAATGAAATACTGATGAGCATGGATAACATTCATATCTTGTATTGGCTTTGCACTCAGCAAGCCTTTTGATGCACCCGATGTAATTTTTCCTCCCTATGATTCCGGGAGAGGGGGTTTTGAGAAGGTGAAACAGAGGCTCACAGATGGCAGGTGGCTTGCCTAAGGTCACAGTGAAGCTGCCTTACCACTGTGCCACCCCTGGTCTCAAAGTGGAAAAGAAAACCGAGTCCAGGGCCAGAGCAAGCACCCACACCTTCAGCACATCCAAGCCAGCACAGCATGCCGCCCCCTTCTCACCAATCCGCCCACCCGCGCTCCAGCCACTCCCAGATTTAACATTCCCTAACGCTTCCCATTTCTGACTTCCACTCCTGACTTTCCCCACCCTCTCATTTGCTTGTTCAAATCCTATCCATCCCAGCAGTGTCCCCAGGCACTTTCAGACATACTTAGGGCTATTGGAAATACACATCTCCGTGTTCACCCCCATCCTACTGAGTGACAATCTCTAGGCATCTGCCTTTTCAAAAAGCTCCCTGGTGAATCTGAGCGCTGCTGGGCTTGGAAGTCAGATAAGCCTAAGTTTGAACCCCAGCTTTTCTGCTGCCCAGCTGCGTGATTTTGGGCTGTCATTCAACTGTTCCTGACCCTGTTTTCTCATCTGTAAAATGGAGGTATTACTGCCTCCGTGGGTGGCTGTATGGACTAGAAATGTGTTAAACACCCAGCGGTGTCAGGCAAACATAGTGGGCACTCAGGATTGCTGGTCCCATGGCTGACACTCAGGCCCCACTCCCCTGCTGTGTGTGGACTTCCCTCATCTTCCCTTTCCCCAGCTCATCATTAATCCTTCTCTCCAGCCATCCAGAGGACTTAATACCGGACTTAATACTTAAAGGTACTTCTGCCTGCCTTGTGTCACCGTTCCTTCTCTGCTTGTGTCCTCCCAAAGACCAAGAGCTCGTGGAGAGCCAGATGTGGCTTACCCAGCCCTGTCTTGCAACAACTGACACAGGTCACCCCCTTAGCATCCCCACAGCTGGCCCCTGGAGTCTGGTCTGGCAGAGTAAGCTTTCAAGCCACATAGGTAGGACTGGGGGGGTCTGGGGGAGAGCATGGGCCTCTTCCTCCAGGACAGGCTTAGGCAGCCCAGGCTCTGGCCAGCACTGGGCTCCCTCCTCTGGCCTCCACTGGCCTCACCTGGGAGGACAGGTGGCTGAATGTTAGGGAGGAGAGGGGCAGCTGAGGGGTGCGAAGCCCACCTGTAGGGTAGCTGTTGCCTCTCTTGAAGTGGTTCTTGAATTTCCTGGAGCTGGTTCAGGAGTTTTTCTGCTGGGATGGAGACTAGGGGCTGGGGAAGGAGCTGAGCCACTGCTGTCTGCAGGAGGCCTAGTGCCATGTCTTTCTCTGTAAACACAGGCGGGGGAGAATCCTCAGGGGCAAGACCTCGGCCCCCATCCTGCCGCTAGGTGGGACAGGCAGGGAGCAGGGCCTCCAGCTCTTCTGCCCAGTGGGCCCAGACGGCTCTCTCTAACCATCTCACGTTCTGTCCTCGGGGGCCCGTGGGGAAGGCCACACTTCTCTGGCCCCTGTGTGTGCAGCGTGCCTCGGCCTTCCACACCTCTCTCGAGTGTACCTGGTTCTTGGTCCACCTGCCACCACACCCCCTGGCCCCCTGGGAAGCCTGCTGGGGACCCGCCCTCCTCCCCCTCCTCCTCCTCCACTCTCCCGTCCAATCGGCTCTCTGGCTCTCATCACTCCTCACCCTCCCACTTAGATACCCCCTCCACCTACCTCCCCAGTGAGTATGTGTACGTCCATTTACGTGTTCACGTGCACATGTGTGTGTGCTCTTATGTACGAGCATTTGCATCTCCGTGCATGTGCGTTTCCCACAGTGGTGGATTAAAGGCTGTGTCTGCTACGTATGGTCTTTGAATGTCTCCCTCCCAGGGGCCGAGGCCTGCGGTCAGTGTGGAGGAGGGGGTCCCCCCTAAGGAGCAGGGTCGTGGAAACCCTGCTGAGGAATGTGGAGGAGGGAGCAGTGACGTTGTCTAGCTGGAAGAGATTAGTTTGGGGCTCCAAAAAGGAGGAGAGGCCCCCGTGTAAGGCCCTGGGGTGGGAGCCGAGTGACATCTGAGTCCTGCAGAAACAGCGGACACAGCCCTCAGCGGTCTCCACTCAGGCGAGGTTCTGGGCCCGGGACTGTGTCCTCACCCTTGGGGGGCGCGTAGAGTAGCCAGAACTGGATAGCATTCAAGGAGTCTGTTTGCAGGATTTGCGAAAGCAGCTCCAGGATCTGTGGGCAGGAGGACAGGCGTGGGTCAGCGTGGCCGGACGGCATGTTGTAGCGGGCTGCACAGCTGCCTCCCCCGCGAAGTGGTCTCCCAGGGCCCTTGCTTGGCTAGACGCGTCCCCACTATGGTCCCTGCCTCCCCTCCGCATGGGACTTTACACTTTGTAGAAAGCTTTCTCTGCCTGCAGCCCTGGAGGAAGATTCTTAACCTCCCTACCGGGCAGATGAGGCATCTGAGGCCTCGAGAGAGGAGGACACCTCGCAGAGCCGTTGTGGCAGAACGAAGCCTCAGAATCAGACACTTGGACCCCTCATCCCTGAGCCCTACTTGGGCTGGTTGTACCCCAAAGTCCCTCACTGGGAAGGCAAGGTCAGAGCTGGCCCATCAGTTCCTCAGAGATGCACCGAGTCCCGAATGCTTGGGTCCTTGGTGTGGGGATTTCAGGGACCCCATGGGCCTCCCCTCCCTGAAGTTCCCAAGTTCAGAGATTGGAGATGTTAGCAAAGAGGTGGGGTGATCCCCGTGGGCGGCCTGAGGGCCGGAGTCAGCTGGTTCTGTGCCCTGCTCGGCCGGGGGCTCCTTTCCGCCCAGAGCCGTGCGCTCTTCGCTCCCAGCCGCCTTCTCAGCCTCTGGCATCTTTGCTACTTCGCGGCCCTTTCCCCGCGGTGTCCTCCAGTCAGGGATCATCGGCAAGAGATCCAGCTCTGTCTTAGCAGGGCTGTGGGGGCTCCCTAGGCCAGGCTGCTGCTGGCGGCTGTGCCTATGTGGAGCTGGGGCCCAAGGGGGGAGGCGGAGCCCCCGGAGTCCTAGGAAAGTGGGGTTCCCTCAGTGCTTGGTGGTCAGTCTCCCCAGGACCCGAGGGGCGCTGTCAGTGCCCAGCAGGTCTGCGTCATCCCTGGCAGAGCGGGAGCTGGTCCGGGCCTCTCCCCAGGCCTGCGACTGCTCGGCTGCCCACCCTCACCCCCGGGTGCCCGCCCCTTGAGGTGACCCCCGCCCCCATCTGCCCGGGGTCCCTCTCCATTCTCCGCATCCAACTTACCTGCCCTGTGCCCCCTCCCCACAGGACCCGAGAACCTACTTCCAGGGAAGGTGAGGCCGCCCTACGGTGGAGAAAGCACTGCGTTCTAGCCCCTGCCATGCTGCTCCCTCTCCGGGGACCTGGGCCATGGGCTGTCACCCGGCAGGGCCTCAGCCTCCCCATCTGTGGAATGGGGTCCTGTCTGCTCTATCTATTCCCTGAACTGTCTGTCGTAAGGCTCCAAGGGGACTGCGTGCTTTAAAGCACTGGTCACAGGGAAGGTGTCAGGATGCTGTCATGGTCTGGCCTCTCCTGGAGAACATGTGCGCCTCTGAACAGAGACTCTCACTGCCTCGCCCACCAGCACGACTCCCGCGTGCCTCTCAGGCCCCCATGGGACACTCGAACACGGAGGAGGGGGCTTTATGCTTCACTGCAGCACAGACCAGATGGCTCCAGGGTGTGGGGAGGTGGCTGCGACCAGCCTTGCAGGCTGCGGGGGGCAGCAGGCTGGGCGTGGTGAGGACACGCCAGGCAGGGCCTCCACCTCCAGGCTTCTCGTTCCACCGCCGTGGCTCCCTTCACTAACACGTCAGGTGCCACAGCTGGACCAGACCTTGTGACAACGTGTCCGTGCTCCCAGTTTGGCTAAATCATTGAACTAAGGTCCCGAGAGGGAAAAGGACTTAGAGAGGGAAAGGCTCACACAGAAAGCTAGAGGCAGCTGGGGATTGGAATCCAGGCTCCTGACTCCCAGGTCTGGGGTTTTCGAGCCTTATGGTCTCAGGCGCAAGGCTCCCTGGGAGAAGCCAGGCTTGAAAGCGGTTTGCAAGGGTCCTAGTTGGATCCCTGTGAGCCTGGGAGCAGGTACCACCGTGTTCTCTGCCCTCAGACTAGGGCCTCTGTAGGGTCCACAGCCCCCAACCTTCCCAGCGCCTCACCAGCAACTCCTGATCCTGCAGGATGAAGGTCTGGTCTCCTCCATCTCTGCTCGCAGGGCGGTTTCGTGCGCCCTGGCGGGAGTGGCGGCGGGCCGTGGCCCGGGTGGGAGCAGGGATGAGCCTCCCAGTCTCTGCTGAGTACTTCGCCCCCTGCTCCCGCTGAGGCTCCTGCTTCTGCTGGGAAGAAAGCGGCCAGAGACTCTACGCAGAGAGGGAGAAAGAGGAGAAAGCAGAGGGGACAAGGGGGAAAAGAAGAGGAGGAGGCCAGGGACCCAGGAGATCAACCAGGCCAGCCCGACCCTGTCCTAGACCCCTCCTGCCAGTGAGGCGGCCCTTCCATTATAGCTATTGCTCTTCCTGCTGGAATTTCATTGAATGTTGGCTGCCCCCCCGTGGTTCTCGGGTGGTCCTTGTACTTCTTCCTGGGTAGGCCTTCCCCATGCCCTTCCGCCCAGCCCGTCGGAGATTTGAAAACAGTATCCTGCCTTGGTGTAGGATACTGTCCCCCACAGCTTGCCATCCTTTCTTTGCCCTGGGAAACCTTCCTGAGCCAGGCCTGTGGGCACAAGGCCTAGGACCTCCTGTCCCTGGAACTCCAGTTAAGACTGGTAGTATCCTTCTCCCCATTTTAAAGATAAGAAAACTGAGACCCAGACAGCTTAGCTGAGTTGCCCTGAGTGTCACAGCGAGTTAGCTGCAGAGCAGGGACGAGAACTCTGTTGCCCAAGACGAGGGCAGGACCAGACTCAGCCACAAAGAGCTGGGCCTGTCCTAGGACCAATTTCAACCACTTTCAAGCTGCCTCCCACTTCTCCTTACTGGTTTATCAGCAAATAGCACCCAGGAGGCCACCCCCGTTCTGTCTGAAATTCTTCAGGGATTTTCCACCCCTTCTCAGATTAGACACGAAACTAAGTTCAGAAATGAGAAGCAAGCTGATCTTGCCTACGTCCAAAGTCAGCCCTTCTCCCACCTTCTCCCTCACTGCTGCCCACTTGTACCCTGTTCTTCAGCCCTCTGGTCTCTAAGGATGCCCTGCATTTTCCAGCTTGTGAGCCTTTATGCTGTACGCCTCCACTAGGTACGCCTCTCCCCATCCGCTTCTAAACTATGAGCCCTTCTTGGATTTCTCCACCTGGTACGTTCTGTCCTCTGAACCCTCACTGGGACCCTCTCCCTTGGGTTGAATTCATGGGCCCCTTCCCCTGTGCCAACAGTAGCGCCTCTCAGGAAGGCTCGCTCTGTGCTGATCTGCTGGAAGCCACGTGGGAGGGATTTAGTTACAAAGGAGCGAGTCCATTTCATCTCTTCTCAGACATCTGCTTTGTTCTGCACCCACCTCCTTGCTCTTCGGCTTATTCTCCTTGGTGAAGATGGCCACCCGGGAAGCCAGGTCTTTCAACTCCTTCTTCCAGGCCTCTGGAAGGAGGGGACAAGATCCGGCCAACTGATATCTGGGGCTCTCCTCCTTGCCCTCCCTGTACACTGGGTGTGGGGAGGACTGTAGCTGGAAGGGCCTCCTCTCCTCCCCGTCTTCCTGCCCTGCATCTTAAAGGGAGGGGTAGTTTCACAGGGGAGGTGGTACCCTTGAGGGAAGGAGTAGGAATCACACCGCTGGTGGGTTGGTGGGTATGGTGGCTACTGATATTGATGTCCTAGCCTGTGGCTTTACTGGGAGATGCTGGAGAACGTTTGGCTACATGTACCAAGATGTTTGTGATTTAGTCTAGCTTTGCATCTGTTAGGAGCCCAAAGCCAGGACAGAGATTCAGTCGATATGCTGTGGCAGTTACTAAAATACTGAGTGACTCCTGGCGAGGTTGGTAACGAGCACTGCAGCAAGCCTTCCAAGCCCCTCTGCCCCTTCCCCAGGATCCTCCCTGCCCTTAAGGGAAAGGGTAAGGCTTGGCAGAGCAGAGGCCTCTGAAATGCTGCCCTCCCCCTCCGCCCCCCAACACACTGTCTATGGCTGATTGTTCTGATTGGCTGGTGCCTGAGCACACAGGTTACGAAATACAGTATTTCCAATACTGTTCCTGGCTAGAGCTGTAAGTCACATGACTGTTGCCCAAATCTGCTTGTCCTCTGCTTGTTATGACTCCTCAGACACGTCAAAGCCAAGCAGGGGTGCATTTCTGAGGACCTGGGGTTGGGGAATAACGCAAATGCAGCTGCCCGAGGAAATAAGGAAAACAGTGGGGTTCCCCACCAGACCCCACTGACCTAAGAGCAATGGCCCTTTCCTTCTTGCCAGGCACAGGTATAACCCCAAGGTAGAGGGGCTGTGGCCCAAGTACCCACCAGAAGAAAGCCAGGGATCCCGATTGGACTGCGGGTCTCCAATGGGGACCGAGATGGTGGGCATCCCGATCAGAGAGCGGGGTAAGAGCGTGGCTTGAGGTGAGGCGGCCAGAGAGAACTCGTCCCTGACAACACAGACAGGCTTCCCGGTGAGATCTGTGAAAGGTTAGAGGCTGTGGGAAGGGGGGCCTGAGTGGACCCCAAGAACTCCGGGGGGCTGGGAGGAGGCTGGTGAGCAGGTGGGAGCACTTGGCCCACTTCTTCCAGTAACCAGAAGCCCAGAGATGGCGAGAGCTGGGAGGGCCTCTGTAACCACTGCGACCTTACCCCTGGGGACACTTAGAACGGCAGCGAAAGGATGTGCTCAGGGTCACGCAGTGAGTCAGGCAGAGGTAAGACAGGAACCTGGGCTTCCTGAGACCCTAGTCCTGGGGTCCTTTCGGTGTTCTGTGACAGGGCAGTGAAGTGCAGGTGTGAGCACACAGAGTCAGGCAGCTTAAAGAAGAGGATGTGGGGACGGGGGTCATTAAGCCACAGTTTGTGACAAGAGGGGCCTGGGCTCAAATCACAGGGAGTGAGACCCTCTGGATAAAACTTCATGCCATCTGTCAGGCTTGCAGGGCTGAGTGCACGGCAGCCTGGAGGTGGTAAGAGACATTTACACGTGAGGACCCTCCGGTCTAAGGTTTGTGTGATGTTATAGCATCATTAGTTAAGCTTTGGGGAACAGCCTGGTTAGGACTTACCGTGGGTGCTCGCTCTGTCTTCCCGAACACTTTCCTTTGGTGCCAGGGCCCCTCACTCTCCTGGGTCCTCCTAGCTCACCAGCCGCTCCGCTACTGCTTCCTCTTCCTCTCCTCAACCCCTTAGCCTTGGGGTCCCCAGGCTCATGCCAGGTTCTCCTTCCCCGCATCTACATGGTCCCCTCATGATCCCATCCAGCACACCACTTCAAATACCACCCCCATCTGAGTGGCTCTCACGTTGGCATCTCTGCCCCAAGTGGACCTGACTCCCTACTCGGTACCTCCCCTCAGACTTCTAAGAGGCATTGCACATGTTGCACCTCCCACGTCCCAGACCAAACCCCTGACCCTCCCCATCCTCCACTGGCCCCTTCTGTGGGCTCCTCTGTCTCAGCCAGTGCAACTCCAGTTTTCCAGTTACTCAGGCCAAACACCTGGGAGTCAGGCTGCCTCCTCTCCCCTCTCATACTCTGTTTTGAATCGATCGGCAAATCCCGTTGGCCTTACCTTCTGTATATCTCTAGAGCAGGGCCACTAACTCCGCCACTGCTACCTCCCCGGTCCAAGCCACCATCCATTCAAAAGCCAGTAGATCCCTTCTGCTACCTCTTTGCTCTCAACCTTCCAGTGGCTCCTATCTGACCCAGTGAGATGGCTTAAGGGTGACCACGGTGAGCTCCAAGGCTCACGCGATGTGGGCCCGGCTGCCTCTCTGATGAATCTCCTTTCTCCCCCCTCCTGACTCTGCTCCAGCCTCACTGACCTCCTTGCTGTTCCTCCAACAGAGCCAGGATGCTCTCGCCTCAGGGCCTCTGTCCTTGCTGTTCCCTCTGCCTGGGACAGGCTTCCCCCTGAGATCCACATGGGTCATGCCCTGTCTTCCTTTATTCTTTGCTCAGATGTCATGCCGTTGGTCAGGCCTCCCCCTATAGCCTTGGCACTTACCACATCTGACACCTTATCTATTTCCTATTCTTCCCCACCAAAGAGTCGGCTCCGTGAGGGCAGGGACTGTCTGTCTCGCTCACTATCATAACCCCAGGACCTAAAAAACTGCTTGACCTATAGTTCACACTCATTAGATATTTGATGGATGAATAGCTGAGTGGGTGAAATGGCCTGAGTTCGAGAAGAGAGTGCAGCTCTGCAGGAGAACCTTCATCCCTTTCTCTGATTTGTAAAATGGGAGAATCGGCAATGACTTAAATCCTGTAGGGCTAGGCAGTCTGCCCTTGGACCCCCGCACCCTGCCCCTGCCTCAGGTCGGGTCTTGGCTCGGCCAAGCGCGGGCTGGGTCCTCCCTTTCCAGCACGCCCTCCCCTGTCCCCACCTCCGGCCAGGCTCTGGCCTGCCTCAGCCCTACCTTGGATGTGGGTCACGTGCTGGGGATGGGGGTGGTGCCGGGAGAAGAAGGAGTGGTGGCTGAGGTGGCCGAAGCGGTGGGCACCGGGAGTTTGGGGCTTGGAGGTCCTCAGTGCCTCTCGGATCAGATTGAAATCCACGATCCCTGGGATCATCAGTTCTTTCTGTGGCCCGCCGTCCACGTGGCTCCTTGGCCTGCACCCTGATTTCTTCTCGGGTTTTGGCTCAGCCCTTGGACTGAAGGAGAGGGTCAGGGAGAAGCAAATGGAGCCCCCTGGCAGCGGTGCCCACCTGAGCTTATTAGAATCCATTCCTGAGATACTCTGAAATCTGGTTTCCAGGACTTCACCACCACCCCCGTGACACCAAAGCTGAGCCTCCCCCAGGGTCCTTTCCCAGCCATGCCATCCGGCCCCAGGGACCCTTCTGTCTTCCTAAGATGCCTGAGCAGGGAGCCAGGACCCCAGTTTTCTCTCAGAAACCGTTTCTAAAGCCAGAAAGAGAAGCCATAGACCCACCTACTCATCCAAATACCTGGACTGGAGCAAAGGTACATTATATACACCTCCAGGGCCAGGGGGCTGACCCTAGCATGGGCCTCTCCCCAAGCCAAACTGTTGGCAGCCCAAGAGAAGCCAGCTATAGGCTGTCACCCTCCCCCCTTGCCCTCAGGGGCAGTTTTGGCCCAGACTCAGCGTCCAGGAGCGAAAGCTGGCGCCAAGGCCGGACTAGGCCAGCGAGTCCTTTTCCGGGGGGGGGGCCCCCTCCCCGGAGATGCAGAGGTGACAGGGCGGCTGTCAGGGCTGCGTCGCTGCAGGGAAGCCTCAAGCTCTTGCTTCGCTTCGCTGGAGACAAGCGTCTCAGGTTCTCTGTCCTCCACCCGCACCCCTTCCCTCTCCTGAGGACGCTGTGCTTCTGCCCCCGGAGGAGGAGATGGAGTAGGTCCAGCGAGGATCCAGAGGTGGCCTGCTTTCCGCCAGGGGCCTGGTGGGACCACCTGCCTGCTCACTGTCTGCTTTCCCTTCCGGTGGCCCTGGCTGAAGGGAGTCCCTCTGGAGGAGTATAGATGGACTCTGGATATGCTAAGCAAGGCGTTTTGCCCCGGGACCCTCTGCAGATCTCGCTGACCAGGCCCCTGAGTTTCCTGTTCCGTCCTCGATTCGCCTCTAAGGGATCTGGGACTTAAAGAAATAAAGCAAAGCTTCTCTGAAAGTCACTGTTAGCTGGCCTCCCCTACCCCCAACTAACAGAAGAAGTCAGCCCCTGAAAACCCCTGGAATTTCTGTGCTCCTGCCCCCTGCCTGTGACTCTCTCCCTACCCAGGAGGGGCCCTGCTTGTGACTTTGCTAACTCAGGCCTGAGAACCCACTGGGGGCCTGGCTGATGGCAGTGGAAGGTGATCTCCACTTGGACCCTCAGTTTGTTGAGTTCCTTTGTCTTCCACCCACCCCGGCCCCCTCCACCTCCTTGGTCAGCAGGGAAGGCATTTGGGACCTTACCTCGTCAGTGGATGCTCTGCCAATTGGGTCCTCACTTCCGTAGCCATTGTAGGGCCTCTAACAGAGTAAGGACCGGTGAATTTAATACTAGTGTTGAAGATGGATAACAGGAACTCTTGTTGACTGGTAGCAGGAGTGTAAACCGGAACAGATTTTAGGGGAAAAAATTGGCAGTATCTTATAAAATTGAACATTTGCATGCCATATCAACCAGCAATTCCTCTCCCAGAAATATACCCCAGAGAAACTCTTGCAGATGTGCAAAGGGGGCTATGTGTAAGAATATTCAAACCAACATTGTTCAAATTAGCAAAAACCTGGTGACAATCTAAATGTCCGGTGGCAGAAGAATAGATAAATATGCTGTGGTCCATTCAGACGATTGAACATTATATTGCAACGACAATGAACAAACCACAGCTACACGCAACAACACAGATGAATCTTACAAATGTGATGCTAAGTCTAGGAAAGCAAGTTGCAGGAGACCATATAGCCTGAGATGCTTTTTAAAAATAAAGTTCAAAAGCAACCAAAATTAGAGGACTTCCCTGGTGGCGCAGTGGTTAAGAATCCACCTTCCAATGCAGGGGACGCGGGTTCGACCCCTGTTCAGGGAACTAGATCCCACATGCATGCCGCAACTAAGAGTATGCATGCCGAAACTAAGGAGCCAGTGAACCGCAACTAAGGAGCCCACCGGCCTCAACTAAAGAGTACACGTGCTGCAACTAAGGAGCCGGCGAGCTAAAACTAAGGAGGCTGCCTGCTGCAACTAAGACCCTGCACAACCAAAATTAAAAAAAAAAAGAAAGAAAGAAACAAAAAGCAAGGAAAATTATCATAAACGTGATAAAACAAGAAAAAAGAGCAATGAAACACTAAACACAAAATTCAGATAGAGGCTATTTCTGAGGGCAGATGGGAAGGGGAGAGGTGGGAGGAGAGGAGCAAATATGATGTGTTGGTGGTGGTATTCCAGTTGTTGGTTTGAGAAGTGCATTTACTGGTGACGACATGAATGAAAGATAATAGGTGTTAAAGCCAAGAATTGTGATTAATCTAAATCTATGGATCTGTATATATATAGTGCTGGGGTTGCAGGTGCCAAGGATGGGGTTGAGGCAGGAAATCAGTGTATTCTGAGAATTAACCGTCTGAGTCATAGAATCTGCAAGGGACCCCAGAGATTCCCCCAGGGCCAGCCTTCCATCAGGTTAGGGTGGAGGGGAGCGGACAGCACTACCTGAGATCGGGTAAGAGGAGAGACTTTGAGATCAAACAGCAAGGAGCCAGGCATCCTGACTCAGAGTCTCCTGATCTTTGCCTAAAGAGAAAACCAGTTGGCAGGGCTTCCTTTGAAGGAAGTTTGGACATCCTTAATGATGGGGGCTAGGCTCTAGAGCACTTAGATGCTGCCGGGTTGAGGACAGGGCATTGGGATGCCCCATACCCACCTGCCTACAGGAAAAGGACTCGATAGAACAGAGACTTTTAAATACTTTTGACTGCGACCACAGTTAAGAAACTCATTTTTACATCATAACCCAATTCACACACACAAGTGTGCATGCATTTGTGTGTGTATGTGAAACTGAAGCAATTCTTACCCTTGTTATATGTGATGCATACTGATAGTTTCATCCTATTTTTTGTTTTCATTTTGTCAGTGTTAGATGCAAACTATTAAATTGATTTTATAAGCCACTAATGGGTCATAGTCCACAGCTGCTGTGAAGAGGTCACCAGAGCCTCTAGCAGGCCAGGCCTGCCTTTTCCAGAGCAAGCCAGGTCGGGGCCCCACTGCATCTGACCCTGACCTTCCTTCCCTCTCTCCCTGGGCCCCCAGCTGGCCAGGCACAAGGGGCCTGAAGGCTGACACCAATGCAGAGACAGAACTTCCCTTTTCCCCTCTTGGCCCCTGTGGGTCCTCCCCCAGGCCCTGGGCTGTCTGGAGCGCCCATTTCCTGCCCTGTGGAGATCCCCGGACTCACGGAGGAAAGTGGCCACTATAGCATGTGGGTGAGTAGCCCTTGCTGCCCCAGCAGGAAGGAGCAAAAAGATATGTCAATGGGAAGGCTCGTCAGTTCTGTGGGCTAGCCTGTCGCTTTGTGACAGCATGAGCCAGTGGTTGCTAGGTTACCTCTGCCCCACAGCTGCAGGACTCACTCCCTGGCACCCCTCTCCTCACCCCCACCCAGCTCCTCTTACCCTTCCTGGAGGGTCAGGAGGGCTCGCTTGAGGACCTGCTCGCCCTCCCTCCAAGCTCCCTTTCTATCTCCCATTCAGCGCTTTCAATGGAGACCAAGGGAGAAAATGAGAATCAGGGGCTGGTTTCAGCCAATGAGCATCATGCAGAGAGAGAAAAACTGGCAAAAAATTTTGGTTGGGCTGGGTGCCAGCTCTGTCAGCCTGACCGGGCTGTCTGCCACCACGGAGGGGGTCTGTCTCCATGCATCCTATTTCTGGGGATTGATTCGCAGAGAGCTGTCTCTTAGATGGAGAGGAGGAGGCCGCCAACAGGATCCAAAGCATCCCTGCAGCCCTACTCTAGGCAGGTTAGCTGGGTGGGAGGACCCTGGGCTTTCAGTTCGGCAGGGGTTTCCATGGGATTCTGACACTCCCTAGATGTGCCACCTTGAGTAAGTCGTCTGTACTGCCAGAGGTGTGGAACAGTGGTAAGAATACTTGGTTCCAATTCCAGCTCTACTTCCTAGCTATGAGGCCTCAGACAATTTACCTGATGTCTCTGAGCCTCAGTTCCTCTGTCTCTGAAATGGAGATGATACTTGCACTTATTCTCACGGGATTTTTGAGATTGCATGACGTAATGCACATGAAAGTGTTTAGAATAGTGCCTGGCACCAAGTATGCTAACTTATATTATTACCCTCTCTGAGCCAGTAAAATGGGGCACCCTCACCTACTTCTCAGGTTATTCTTTTTTTTTTTTTTTTTTTTAATTAGATTTTGCTTTTTTTAAATTTTATTTATTTAGTTATTTATTTTTGGCTGTGTTGGGTCTTCGTTGCTGCGCGCGGGCTTTCTCTAGTTGCGGCGAGCGGGGGCTACTCTTCGTTGCGGTGCGCGGGCTTCTCATTGCAGTGGCTTCTCTCATTGTGGAGCACGGGCTCTAGGCGTGTGGGCTTCAGTAGTTGCGGCACACGGGCTCAGTAGTTGTGGCTCACGGGCTCTAGAGCACAGGCTCAGTAGTTGTGGCACACGAGTTTAGTTGCTCCGCGGCATGTGGGATCTTCCCGGACCAG
This sequence comes from Eschrichtius robustus, assembly GCF_028021215.1. NCBI lineage: Eukaryota > Metazoa > Chordata > Mammalia > Artiodactyla > Eschrichtiidae > Eschrichtius > Eschrichtius robustus. The sequence continues at coordinate 75,910,218 of NC_090830.1, forward strand.
GGATCGAACCCGTGTCCCCTGCATTGGCAGGCGGATTCTCAACCACTGCGCCACCGGGGAAGCCCTCTCAGGTTATTCTGAAGGACAAACAAACGAATAAAAGCGAAGCACCCAGTCATATGCCTGGTGCACAAGAGATGCTCAAAAATGGTAATAATAATCACTGTGATTGGTATCTTTTTTTTTTAATTGAAGTATAGATGATCTGTAATTGGTATCTTGATGGAGGGAAGATGGAGGGGGATGGGATGAGTCCTGAGCCTGAGAACTACCATGGGTAGTTTACTTTGTTTCTTTGAGGCTCAGCTTGGACCGCTGAAACAGGGGACCAGGATAATCCTTTGTCCACAGGGCTGACGTGAGATCAGAGGCTGTGAGGGGCGTACACAGACTCTGCCAACAATGGAAGGGTTTGCAGATGATGCTTGGTGCTGTCCTAGGAGTCAGGCTGCCGGCCCTCAAAACGGATGGGGGTGGGCCTAGTCGAGGGTCTTCCTTCTCGGCACCCCTGGCTTCATATCAGTGGCCCAAGGCTTCTAGACTCTGTGTCCTCTGCTGGGGAGGAAGAGCAGGAAGGAGGATGGCTAGAGGCAAACCCAAGTTCTTCAGAAGTTCTGCCCCTCCCCACTGAGGGGTGGGGACCCAAACCACTGCAGTGCCCCATTCAGGGGTGGCCTCTGAGCTTGGCCTTGCCTCCAGTGCTTCTCCATCCACACAGGTCAGAACGTGCTCCCTTTAGGCTCTGGCTTCTCCTGGGCTTGTCTCTGCAGGAATGAGGTGACCCCTTTGAAACCATTCTGAAAGCCCCCTCTTGCATGCTTCTGGGAATCCTGATGGCTACTATGATAAATAAGACTGTATTTGAAAGGAGAGAGAGCTTTCTTCTCTCCTGCCAGCCCCTCCGTGGTGCTTTCAGCTCACCTGGGGGATTTCCCACAGTGTGACCTGACTTGGCCGAGACTAAAGCCCACTCATCCTCCCCTTGCACCTCTTACCCCACCACTGTGTTGTTTAAAACTGAACACCGGATCTCCGTGCAGATTGCAGCTTTGGGATTGAAGGGGGTACCTTACGGAATGCCCTCAACACTGGTGTATAAGGTTTATGAGAGACTTGAGAGGAAACCCTTCCGACTGCTCTTTACGGAGCGTCAGAAAGAGGAGAGAGATTCTGCCTGCCTGTAAATGGTCTGAAGTACAGTTCTCCTGCTAGGATGCCTCAGTTATAAGAGAAGCACCGTAAAATTGTATGGAACACTTCTTATGTGCCAGGCACTGTGCTAATCCTTTTAAACATATTGTCTCATTTAACCCTGTAGATGAGGAAGTTGATGATCAGAGCAATCCTTGTATGTGTTAAAAAATATATTCTCCCCTTGTGGCTTGCTCTTCTGTCTCCAAATGCAGACTTTTTTTTTTTTTTTTTTAACATCTTTATTGGAGTATAATTGCTTTACAATGGTGTGTTAGTTTCTGCTTTATAACAAAGTGAATCAGCTATACATATCAAATGCAGTCTTTTTTTTTCTTTCTTTCTTAGTATTTTATTTCACTCCTATCAAACATACTGAGACATAATATTAAATTTGTGGTAGAGAAAGATTAAAAAAAACATAACTTTTCAGGATATCATTATTTCCGTATCTCCCAACAAGGTTACTGTGTAAATACGTCCCTAAGATATATTTTCTCAAACACCTCTGACACCAAATGTGTGAGTTTTCTATACCAAGCAATTCTCCAATTTTCTACAGACACCAGCTAGGTATCCTGCAGTTTAATCCAATTCTGACACGAACTATCCAGGGTTAGTGCAGCCCCACAGATTAAGGGCTCAGCCCCACAGAACTGCCCCCTTCAGACTCCAGTAACAAGTAGTGGGTTCCCAGGTTACTCACACTTCTGTCCAACTTGGCTGCAAATCAGGGGTTCCCATGACCCCGTCGTCAGGTTTTATAATTTGCTATAATGACTCACACAACCCAGGGAAACACTTTACTTCCTATTATTATAAACAAAGAGGTACTTAGGACAAGGTCCAGAAGGGTCCTGAGCGCAGGAGCTTCTCTGTCCCTGTGGAGTCTGGAGTGTACCACCCTCCCAGCACATGGATGCATTTACCAACCCTGAATTATGGAGGTTTCATTGCACAAGCATGGTTGATTAAATAATTGTCTATTGGTGAATAACTCAATCCCCTGTCCCTCTTCCCTTCCCTGGAGGTCGGAGGGTGGGGCTGAAAGTTCCAACCCTCTAATTATATGTTTGGTTCCTCTATAGCAACCAGCCCCCATCTGAAGCTATCTAGGGGCCCATAAGAGTCAAGTCATTAGCATAAACTCAGAAACTCAGACAAGGTTTAAGGGAACTTATTGTAAATAAGAAAAGACACTCTTTACACCCCTGTCACTCAGGAAATTACAAGGGATTTAGGAGCTCTGTGCCGGGAACCAGAGTCAAAAACCAAATATATATTTCTTATTATATCACAATATCATATACATATTGGATTTATTTGAGGGAGTAGAATAGCTGATTTTGTGCAAATAGTGCCCAGAGAGGAGGCAATAGTAAAGGGTCCTTCCTGGAGGTAATGGAAACACAAATGTGTACACAGATTAGAATAGGCCGTACTGTCACCACACTGCTTGCTTCTCCTTCTGCTACAGAAAAACACCAGAACCCTTCATCACAAGTATCACCAAAACATCATAGGATGCATCAAATGCAGTCTTTTGATGGAGAGAAATTTCTAATTTTAACTTAGCCCAATTGATTAATTTTGTCCTTAGTGATGAATGGTGTTTGTGTCCTACTTAAGAGATCTTTGCCTACCCAAAGTTATGAAGATACTCTTCATATTATTTTCTAGAAAGTTTACTGTCTTACTTTTCACGTTTAGAGCTATGATCAATCTGGAATTGGTTTTTGTGTATGGTGCAAGATAGGAGTCAAGAGCCATATTTTTTCCCCTGCAAATATCTATTTGACCAGCACCATTTTTAAAAACACTGTCTTTGACTTGCTTCTCTCTGGTATCACCTTTATCAAAATTCAAGTGTCCATATACGTGTGGGTCTGTCTCTGGACTCGTTCTTTTCGAGCGCACTATGGGTCTAGCATTCTGCCAATACTACACTCTCTTAGCAACTGTAGTTTTACATACATCTTGATATCTAGTGGTATAAAACTTCATTGGAGAAAACTATTTTTTTTGCTCCACTCTCAATACTTCTGACACCAGATGTATGGGGTTTTCCCCACACCAAGCATTTCCCCATTTCAGCAGGAACCAACTGGGTGTCCTACAAGTTTAACTTAATTCTGACACTGTCTGCCCGAAGACAGCATCAGACCCCACAGGCTAAGGGCCCAGTCCCACAGGGCTGCCCCCATTTCAGACACTGAAACTGAGTGTCCCGCTAAAACTAAGTTCCCGTACTGAGTTGATGATTAATCTCTCAATCCAAAACTTTATTCCCTTTCTTGTCCCCTCTGACCTCAGTCCTGTGCTAACTGAACACTCATCGACCAGGGTCAGATGACTAAAATTGCTGTTGTCGATGAAATGATAACATCGTTAATGTACTCAGGTTGCTACTATAGATATCGTCGTTAACGTACAAACTCAGATTGTTTCTCCAGGGCAACGTGAGATAACAGGCCCTTGAGCCATGGACCACCTGGCCAGAGAATCCAAAACCAGAGACATCCTGAGCCCCAGAACCTTAATGTCACAGAAATGTCACCTGATGATGATTAATTCCAGCCTCTTTGTTCCTCCCCTTCAAAACATCCCTCACTCAAAGACCAAATGGAGTGGATCTGAGACTTGTCTCCCACTCCCTTGCAGGGTGTGATGCAATAAAACCCTTACTTTGCTGCAAACACCCGCTGTCAGAATTTGGCTTCCTGTGGCCGCAGGCACATGAGCCCTTATTGGTAACAACACCAGTCGCAAGTCCAGGTTGTCATCTGTATTTCTGACTGACCAGTGTTAAATCAGGGTTCTCACGATCCCCTCCTCAGGTCTGCAAGTTTGCTAGAATGGCTCACAAAGCTCAGGTAAATATTTACCTATGTTTACAGTTTATTGTAAAGGGTATTATAAAGGATACAGATGAACAGCCAGATGAAGAGGTACCTAGGGCAAGAGCCCGTGTACAGGAGCATCTGTCCCTTTGGAACCGGGGTGTGCCGCTCCCAACATGTGGACCTCTCACCAACCTGGAAGCTCTTCAGACACCATCCTTCTGGGTTTTTATGGAGGCTTCAATAGGTAAGCGTGATGGATTAAATCATTGGCCATTGGTGATTGAGTCCACCACCAGCCCCAGGTCAGGGGGTAGGGCTGAAAGTTTCCCCTGGCAACCAAATATTACCTCAGTAACATAAAGTCAGGTGTGTGATTGAAGGAGCCAGTTATGAATAACAAAAGACACCTTTAGCTGTCTCATCACGTAGGAAATTCCAAGGGTTTTAGGAGCTAGGAATGAAGATGAAGACTAAATGGATATATATTTCTTATGATAAATCACAATATTGCAGATTTCCAGCTTTATCTTTTAAGATTGTCTTTACTCTTCTAGTTCCTTTGCCTTTCCATACAAATTTTAGAATAATTTATCTGCATCTACAAAAATTTTTGCTGGGATTTTGTTTTTTTAACTGATTTTTTTTTCCTACCAGTTTTTTTGAGATATGATTGACATACAGCACAGTACAAGTTTAAGGTGTACAGTATAATGATTTGATTTACATACATCATGAAATGATTATCACAATAAGTTTAGTGAACGTCCATCATCTCATATAGATACAAAATTTAAGAAATAGAAAAAAATTTTTTTTCCTTGTGATGAGAACCCTTAGGATTCACTTTCTTATCAATTTTCATACATAACATACAGCAGCGTGAATTATATTTATCATGTTGTACAGTACATCCCTAGTACTTATTTATCTGCTGTATGATCCTGGTATTATTTCCCATCAATGTACAGGAGAAAATCCTGTGATCACATGCCCTTTATCTCACCTGTTGTCTCTTCTGCTTCATACATGAGATTTTGGATTGTGGCCAGTATCACTGGGTGCTTTGAAGAGAGCTGGCTGCTCTTAAAGTTGAGTCTCTGCCAGGCTCTTGGGGTTTACCTACCATGGCATTGCCTGTGCCTCTATTGTCCTGAAGTCTGTGTGACTAGCCTTCTGATGATCTTTTAGAGAATAAAGGAGGAAAGAAAGAGGCGTGACTAACGACCCCACATGGCTCATCCACCCCTCCTGTCTCCCCTAGGATGGTCAGTTACCTGGTAACATGTCATCTGAACAGGACTCACAGCTCTGGAGCTGGCAGCTATAGGCTGGTCTAAGTCAGCAGCACTCAGGAAGGTTACCCAACTGAAAGTGTAGGCATCAGAGAAGAGAGAATAAGCCTGAGCTCTCCAGAAAGATCTAAGATCATGGAACCAGACAAGTTTCCTACATTCATCCCTTTTCGACTTAAATGTCCCTTCTTTGACTCCCATCCCAAGTTCTCCCCTCATACTGTCTTTGAATACCCAATAATTCTTACAATTTCATGTATCTCTTCTGCAAGCCTGTCAGCTCCAAGAGGTTAGAGGCCACATCTATCTCGTTTATCACCAAGCATAGGGCCTTGCTCTGCATGCTGGTTGCATGGGTGTATTTGTTTTGTACTAATTCATCAAACTCCTGGTGCAATGCCTCATGCCCAGTAAATATTCATTGAATGAATGAATAGATGAATCAGAGTCTAAGGTAGTTATTCTGCCTATTCACCCCTTATATGCCTGAATCCTCTCCTCAGAAGTCCTACCCACTGTATGCTAGTATTTGTCAACAAAACAGCTCCAGTGACAGGGAGCTCTCTACTGCCCAAGGCTGCCTGTTCATTTTCTGTGTAGTCCTGTTGGCTAGAAAGTTCTTCTTAATACTGAACCAAAATATATCTCCTTGAAGCTTCCAGTCAATATTCTTGATTTATTCTTATGGTTACATAAATCAAGCCTCGGCCCTCTTTGTGATGACAACTCTGTAAGGGCCCATGGCATGTTATGCAACTCTAAGTAATTCCACATGACTAGGGAAATGAGAAATCCCAGAAGGCACAGAACAGTCCAGTTTATTATGCCTGCTGTCCCAGAAAACTTATTAGTTATGTCCTCCGTCTCAAAAGTGTCCCAGATTGGATGATTAATTACATAGTTACTCTAACTATGCCTGGGGTATAAAGTCTGAGGGTGAGGTAGAAATGGGGGAGATGAAGGTAGAGAGAGGCAGGGGCTGATCATAAGGGGCCTTGTGGACCAAGTTCAAGAAGAACATTCAATTAACTGGGCCTTGTATGGTACCTTCCCTTGGAGGGCATCCTCTCCAGATATGATCTAATTCACAGACAGATCAGTACATCCACTGATAGATGATTATTGCTATGGATTATCATTTATGGAAGATATCAGGTAAGCGCTTTCCAAATAGCCTGGGGTGTGGCCCGGGCAATCTCTGCTGACCCTTGTTCATGCATTTTCTGTAACTGATTCTCTGCCACTAAGGCTTGGTTTTGACTTGTTTTTATAGTTGTGAGGTTGTGTCCAGAGACAACATTGAGCCATCCCCTCAGGACCTCTTGCTGTCAACCAGAGACTTTGTAAGACTTCCCCGGAGGGATGTAGCTAGGATCAGAAGCAGGCCTATAGCGATAAACAACTTGCTTTAAAGGACTGAAATTATTTGTATATTGGAGGGACTGGTAAGGATATTTGACCAAAACAAGTTTTTAATTGAGTCTAAGATGATGCAATAACAAGGCAGTGCTGAGTTAGATGTTTGACTGGGCAGCCAGTGGAAATGGTTTAAATATTCGGAGTACGTGAATTACATGAGAAGTGGATAGTAAGAGTGGGTATTTGAAATATGTCTGAATGAGTGGATTCCTTTGCACTGCCCCCTGCAACATCTGTCCCTAAGCGGCAGGTGTTTCTTTGCACCCCAAAACTGAGTGTAGCAGTCCCCTCAAGCAGATCCACAAGGACGAGCTTCAGGCTGCTTTTGCCCACCAGGAAGCCAGTCGGCAGTGGACCCCAGGGCTCCTGGAGGCTTCCCGACCCCAGTCACTGCTCCAACAGTTGGACGCTCAGAGGGGATGTAAGGCAACTAGGAGTGGTCGTGTCACCCTTCCCTTCCCATTCTTCTTTTGTCAACCTATTGAAGTGTGGGGCTAGTTTGAGAATCTAGGTGTATTAATTTGCTAGGACTGCTATAACAAAGGACCATAAACAGGGTAGCTTGAACAGCAGACATTTATTGTCTCACTGTTCTGAAGACCAGAAATCTGAGATCAGGGTGTCGGCAGGACCGGTTTCTTCTAAGGGCTGTGAGAAAGAATCTGCCCAATGCCTCTGCCCCAGACTGGTGGTTTGCTGGCAGTCCTTGGTGTTCTTTGACTTGTAAAAGCATAGTCCCCATCTCTGCCTTTATCTCCGCATGGCATTCTCTCTGTGTGCATGTATGTGTCTCCATTCACCCTTTTTAAAGGTCACCAGTTATATTGGATTAGGGGTCCACCTCACTCTAGTGTGACCTCATCTTGACTAATGACATCTGCAATGACCCCTCTTCCAAAGAATGTCCCATTCTGAGGTACTGTACTGAGAGTTAGGACTTCAACATATGAATTGTTGGGGGACATAATTCAGCCCACAACACTAGGGTAGATAGAAATAGCCTCAGCACGAATGTAACCACTCTATTGGTTACTGCTGCAACCAGCTCTATTTTGTGGGAAATGATCAGGTCAGAAAGAGTCCCGTGGTTAAGGGAGAGGTACCCCAATCCTGCTCTAACAAGTTAAAGGTATAGCCCACTAGGCATGGGTTAGTTTGTCTTGAGCTGCGAATGTGACTTCTCCTCAGGGGCTGCTAGCTTGGTCACACATGGCAGCCTGCTGGTCAGGGCACAGCGTGGACTGTAGTTCTGGGAAGCTCCTTCTAATCTGTTTATCCCACTTTCCAAGAGTCCGTCTTCTAAGCTCACGCCCTTGTTCTATCCTAGAACCAACCGCCTTCACTCTTTGCTGAGATGAAAGCAAAAGCCTGTACCTAGTCTGCCATTTGGATCTTCTTCCAGCCATTCTCTATACTATGCGGAGGAATTGTTTTAAAACACAAATGTGATACGGTCAGCTCCTTGATTAAAAGGACCTCAATGGCTGCTTACTGCTCTTTCGAAAAAGTTAGAAATACTGTATCCTACAGGGCCCTGAGGTCTCAGGACACTTAACATCTCCATCTAGTTCTCAGTTGCATTTGCTTAAAAACAATTGAATTGGGCTTCCCTGGTGGCGCAGTGGTTGAGAATCTGCCTGCCAATGCAGGGCACACGGGTTCGAGTCCTGGTCCGGGAAGATCCCACATGCCACGGAGCAACTGGGCCCGTGAGCCACAGTTACTGAGCCTGCACGTCTGGAGCCTGTGCTCCGCAACAAGAGAGGCCGCGATAGTGAGAGGCCTGCGCACCGCGATGAAGAGTGGCCCCCACTTGCCACAACTAGAGAAAGCCCTCGCACAGAAACGAAGACCCAACACAGCCATAAATAAAATAAATAAATAAAAATTAAAAAAAAAAAAAAAAAACAATTGAATTGGCCATACTCTGTTTCTTGATAGGGGTGCTGAACACTGACGTTCACGCCGTGGATATTCATCAAGCTCTACTCTTTGATTTGTGGACTGGTCTGTACATATAGTATATTCTGATGAAAAAACAAAACTTCAAAACAATTGAGTAAGTTGCCCAAAGTTCTGGGAGCTCCTTAGTCATATTCTTCTTTATGACCTTTTAGATCACTTGACAATTACTGTGCAACTACGAATTTCTTTCCTCTCTCTTGGGAGAGGAAGATGGAATGAACAAAGAGGGGTTGGATTCAGCAAGTTACATCATGATCACAAGACAGATTATGCAAATTGCAACAAGAACACAATATGGTCCTGCAATATTTTTGTGCGCTTTTTGTCCAGAAATTATGCTGGCTTGCTGTTTCCTGTTGCTAACTAAGGATAAAGAGTTATCATACGTCGCACTTGCCTGCCATTCTGCTTAAAACTGTAGCACCCATGACATCCTGCTGCATACCCCACACTTTCTATTTCCCATACTGGGCTTTGCTTCGTTTTCCACAGCCCTTGGCACCTTCTACCTGGCCATATAGTTAGTTATTCTGTTTATTTGTCTGTCTCCTTCCACTAGAATGTAAGTTGCATGACGGCAGGGATCTTCGTTTTGCTCAGTGATTCATCCCCCACCCAGGATACTGCAACCTAACATTAAATAGTTGAATGGATGAATGAACGAGCCTGAGGTCTACATTCCCAAATGGTAACTCTCCCATTACCTGCTTGGGCCCCTGAAGGCATGTGCATTTGTACACCTGCCCTACACATCCGTCCCTACTGACCTGTACACCAGCCTCTCCCTCCCCTCGCCCTAACTCTTGCCATGCTCGCTGGCCTTCCTGAGCCCACCTCTGGGCCTTGGCATATACAGTTTCCTCAGCTGGAACACTCTTCCTGCATCTCTCTGCCTGGTTAACTCCTGCTCATCCTGCCCCCTCAGCTCACGCTGTCCTTGATCCCTCTGCCTAGGTCCGTTCCCCAGAGCATGGAGCATGGAGGACGACTGCCTTTAGTTTAAAAAAAAAAACAAACAAACAAAAAACTGGGGAAAATTTCTTTAATTTTGTAAGACATAAAATCTTTTCCATCTGCTTGCAGAGATGGACGCCCTCTCCTTCTACCCCGACCCTGAGCTCCGGATATAGCTGCTGCCCGCCCAGCTGTCCAAAGCCCAGCTCCTCTGAGCGAGTCAGTCCTGGAAACCGGTTCTGCAGGGCCAGGCGAGGAGTAACCATGGGTCAAGGTTACTAATTGGCCCCCTGGTCCTCTGTTTACACAGGACTTATATTACTCTTCATTGCATGCCATCTGTGTCAACACTGAAGGGGAGGGAGAGGGAGAAGGCGCTGGCCTCCCAGGGCATTCTGGCCCCACCATGCATCCTCAGCGCAGGACCAGGGCAGACACCCTCTCCAACCAAATAACTCTGTGATCAAGGGCCCCTCCTGGGACCCTGAGCACAGAGAGGTCGAGTTTCTAAACAGAGGCTTCTGGGAAGTGTAACCCAAGTAGGGCATAGAGAATTCTAGTCTGACAGAGTTGGAGAGCAGCTTCCCCTCTCTATCCAATTTTGAGCTCAGGACATTGAGACCCAGAGAGGGTAAAGGGTGAATCCAAAGCCACACAGCATGTGAGTCTCAAAGCCAGCACGAGAACCTATAAGTTTCATCATGTTTTATGGGCCTGGGCTTCTAGAGCAGGAATTCTAGGTTCGGTTTCCACTAGCTGTGGGACCAAGGCATAGAAATTGATGAGAATGGATAGGATTTAGCAGCTTTTATCTGGGGATGTTCAAAATACAGATGTTTGGGCCCCACCCCTCATTCACCAGGGAATGTAGGAAAACCCTGACATGGGGATTTGGAAAAGCTCCTTGGAGGTTCTGATGTGCCATGCCGGATGATGCTTGAGTCCCTCCTAACTTGACAGACATTCAGCTGTAGATATTAACATGAGGCTTGTGTTAGCGTGCATTCCTGTTATCAGTCCTCAGTGGGACAGTTTGGCTCCCTAGGGGGAATCCCAAAATTTTTTAAAGTTTTGGTTGTCACAATGATGGGGGTAGTTCTGCTGGCATTTGGTAATGGTGATGGATGCTAGATGTCTTATAATGCAGACATTGCAAAGGCAGTCCCTCACAATGAAGAACTGGCCTGAGTCCTACACATTTTTTTTTTTTTTTTTTTTTTAACATCCTGCCAGAACAATCATGTAGGAGAAAAACCAGTTCATAGTCACATGGGCCAAGAACTCAATTTCACTTTCATACAAGAAAAAGTGGATTTCTTTAAAAACATGGTTTTATCACACACTCTTCCTGGAGCACATCTACCATGTTGAAAGTTGCAGGTAGGTTATCCTTCATTTCGTTTGGAACTTTATCAACTCTTAATCCATCATTTTGGAAAATCACATCACCCGTGGTAATGCTGCTCACATAGTACTAGAGTCAACAAGACAACACCTCTATACTGGACTGCATTTGTAGCTTTCCCGTTCGGAACAATTGTATGTAGTTGTATAAAAATACTAATTTAGCCTTATTTCAAAATGGCAAATATAAAGGAAAAAATGACAATATTAAATATTACCTTCAGTGCATACTTATCCATCGTAAGTTCATGCATCTGCTAACTTCACGTAGCATTTTTTTCTGACGGCTTTCAGTTTTAAAGTTAGGACACTGTATTGCTATGTAGGTAGGTACTCACCCCTGTTTACGACATATATTTTGTAACTCCCATAAACAAGGGGCGTTGGGTTTAGTTGGTTTGGGTCTTACTGATCTACAAACACCAAAAGTCTGCAGGAATACGATAGATCTGTAGCTCTTGGGTAAGCCTTGCAAAGGCCTAGGGTGCACTCAGTGGGGCAAGGGGCACGTTGGAAAGACTCATCAACTGTCAGGATCAGGTCCTGATGGGGACTGAGCCAGACCTAGAGCAATGAGATGAGAGAGAGCTAGGCTTGCTTTAGCTGGTCACAGAGCCTAGATTGGCATCTTATCTGAACTCCATCATGCACATGGTGGAGGAGGTTAGACTAATAGTTCCTGAGTGCCTACTGTGGATCGGCCCTGTGCTGGGTACACATACCCAGCCGCCCTCACAGTCCCAGGGTAGATGCTATTAACCTTTGTTTTTCAACCAAGGAAGCCCAGGCTCAGTTAAACCCACTCACCTGAGGCCACACAGTGATCTCTGGGTAGAGGCTCGTCTGCCTTCAAAGCTGTTCTGTCATCGCAGGCCCAGCTGGTTTCCTTCTGCCCAAGGAAGTTTGTATTTATTTGGTTTTTGATAAGCAGTCACTCTCTGGTTTTGATGCTTTGCTAGGAGTGATTGTGTAGCCTGGATAGCAACAGGGGGCTTCCTCAGGAAAGGTGGGCTTCCTTGGGAAATAACTTGTTTCTCAGGATCTGGCCTGGCCACTCTGACTTTTGGCTGAATTGGCACCTGGGACATGTAGCTCAGTGATCCACTGCACCTTGCTCTTTATCCCAGTGTGGCAACCTCTGGGCACATGCTCCCTGCCCTGGCCGGCTCTTAGCACCCTTTTCCCCAGTGGCCGGTTCTGTCATGATCATCCCAGCCTGCTGCTGTTGGGTGGTTTCCTGCCCCTCCTTGGGCAGGGCGTTTTAGGCTCCATGACCAGATGTCCTGCAGGGGGCTTTCCTGTGGGCCATTCCTTCCCAGGCGTGGTTTAGAAGCTGCAGCTGCCCTGAGATCTGCCCGCAGCCCTGTCCTAAGCTGAACTTCCATAGAAAGTCCCCAGTTGGGTGGGTTGGGGGTGGCGGTGTCAGGGTCAGGAGTGGAGGCATGATAGCCTGTTCCTGCTTTTAGAGTGGGGACTGTGTGCTTGTGTCTAGAGGGACGGGTGTCACTAACTTGGCCATGGCTAGCTGCCATTTTAAGCAGAACCAGATTTGCCAGCATGGATTATTTTAAAAGAAGCCACATGGGGAAAAAAGTCCAGACTATCTTCCTCCACATTCTGCCCCCTGCCATCCCCAGCCCTCTGTCATCAGCAGGTATTTCAGTTCTCCCTGGTCCCCCAGAGGCCTTTCTAATCCCTCCCAATCTTTTTTTTTTTTTTTATCCTGGAAGGCACTATGATGGCACCAAAGGCCAACTTGGGGGGCATTAGTTCTCCTCTTCACCCTCATACATTTTCTTCATCAACCTCCTTAAACCATCCCAAACAAATGCACAATCTTAAAAAAAACACTGTGCTTTCTCTGCAAGCAGGGTGTTGAGAGAATTGCTTCTCACGTTTTATTGCGCATATATCTCACCTGCGGATCTTGTTAAAATGTAGATTGAGATTTGGTAGGTCTGGAGTGGGGCTCCAGGAAACTGCATTTCTAATCATCTCCCAGGGGATGCCAGGGCCGCTCACTGGGAGACCACGCCACGAGTATGGGAGCCCCAGCACCCCACCTCTGCCTCCCACCAGCCACCGGAGCCCCTCCTTTGTAGAACTTCCGAAGCCCCTACTGTGCGAGCATCTGGGGGGAGAGGGGAAAGAGGTGGACGTTTGTCCCCTCCTTAGCCATCACTCCTGCTTTGGCACATCCCTCTTCTCTCTGAACCGTAATTCTCTCTCATTTATGTCCCCTTTGCTCTCTGCTCTCTTGCTTTCTCCCAAGGGCTCACCAATATAGCTAGGACGTGTGAGTCCGATAGTCAGTGGGGACTTTGCTCCATTTGGTGATTCCCCCTGTGAAGGCTGAAGTTTTCTTTCTTAATCCTCATGCGTCTTTTATCTCTGGTCATTTTCTACTTGATGCTTCTCTTGTAATCCCTGATGTTAAGCTGCAGTCAGAGGGAGTGTGGGGAACAGGAGCAGTGGGCCTGAAGTCTCAGCCCCTGCCCCCCTCCCCGCACACACCCTCACACAGGGCCCTTGGGCTCTGCCAGGAACTGCCAGGAGTCATGCTCCTTTCCCGGCCTCGGTTTCTTCATGCATGTATTATGGGGTTGAACTGCAAATAGTTGAAGGCCCCTCTAGCTCTAACATTCTTTGATTCCAATTCATTAACAAACATATTTTAGGTCCTTCCTACAAAATCTGAAGACTTCACTTCCCATCCAAACTCCACTCCCTTCTCCTGTGTGTCTTTGGGATGATCATTTACCTTCTCTGGGCCTCAACGTCTTTGTTTACAAGTTGAGAGATGATGGGAGTCACCTGATCTGGGCAAGTTAGGACATAAATACAGCCTTGGATGTAAAGTTGCCTTAGCATAGTTCTTGGCAAAGTAAGTATCTTAGCTTAGGCTGCTATAGCATAATACCACAGACTGAGTGGCCATAGACATTTATTTATCACAGTTCTGCAGGCTGGGAAGTCCAAGGTCAAGGTGCTGGCAAATTTGGTTTTCGGTAAGGTCCTCTTCCTGGCTTGCAAATGGCTGCTGTTTCACTGTGTGCCTGCATGACCTCTTCTTTGTGCATGGAGAGAGTGAGAGAGAGAGAGAGAGAGAGAGAGAGAGGGAGAGAGGGAGAGAGGGGGAGAGGGGGAGAGGGGGAGAGGGGGAGAGAGAGAGAGAGAGAGGGAGGGAGGGAGGGAGAGAGAGGGAGAGAGAGGGAGAGAGAGGGAGGGAGGGAGGGAGGGAGAGAGAGAGAGGGAGAGAGAGAGAGAGAGAGAGAGAGAGAGAGGGAGAGAGAGAGAGAGAGACAGAGAGAGAGAGAGAATGCTCTGCCTGCCTGGTCTTTCTTCTTCTAGGAAGGACATGAATCCTATTACAGGGCTCCACCCTCATTACCTCATTGAAACCTAACTGCCTTCCAAAACCCCTGCCATCACATTGCGGGTTAGGGCTTCAACATATGAATTTGGGGGGGAAACCTTCTGTCCATAACAATAAAGGTTAGACAATATGGTTGAATTTATTCATTCATCTGGGAAGAATGAACAGACCACCTACTGTGCAGTGTGAGGAGCAGTGAAGTTGTACCACAGAAGTTTAGGGAGCAATCAGACGTGGACCTTGCCCTGCAGTCAGCTGGCACAGAAATTCTAAATTAAAGGATGAGAGGTGGCAGTTAAGGAGGCTAGGGAGAGCAGATCCTAGGATCTGAAGAAGAAATAAAGCAGAGGGGTAGGGGATGAGGGCTGGGGAGGACATAACTGGAATCCCAAAGTTACTCTTGATGAGTAGGCATTGGCAGGAAGCCCAGGACATTTTCTGACCCTTCAACACTGAGAATGCATGTCTGCTGGGGAACAGCAAGAGGACTAAGGGTATGGGGGTGTTAGTGCCTGATTCAGGAGCTCTGGATAGTAGAGATGTCTGGGACTTCTGATGGGTAGGGGTGAGGGCAACGAAGCCCAGAGATAACCTGTTCCACTCTTTCATAGTCTTGACCCTTCTGGCTGGGAAACTGGCAAGTGCTAAAGGGGCCGTGCAGAAAAGGGCAGATGTGATAACAAGGACTTCCATCCTAAGAGCACTAGATGAGGGTAATGATGGTAGTGATGACACCCCAAATTAGTGTCATGACAACATTTTGCAAGGGGATGGAATTGAGTACATTCATAAGTGTCATTTTTATTAAGATTTCAAGATGCCATGTAGGTGTCATTTAAATAATTTGTTGAAAAAAAAATACTGTATGCAGATCACCTAGCAGTTACAAGTAACTACACTGTCTTCTGCTTCTGCTGAATTAGTGCCATGACAACATGGGCAAGTCATGAAACTGACTTAAGAGTTAGTTCTTCTGGAAATGAAGGGTGACCTCTGTGATCCTGGTGGGTGCTCTCACTTGAATATTAGATGACTCCCAACATTGCTCACGAAAATAAAGTAGTATTGGTAGCATTTTTGCCCAACACCTATAGTCACTGTTATCCATTTTTGTGGGGAGAGGGGATGATGGGGATAATATTTCCAATAAGGGCGTCTTCCTGTCGCTTTTCTTCAGGCATCGCTGACCTCGATGGAAATCTCCAGGAAGGAGACAAGGAGCAAATCTCTGAGTCACTCATTAAAATCCCAAAGGCCTCTCTAGAGACCCATCTCGAGTCATTGTTATGGATCAGTTTGAACAGTGCTCTGCAGGCTGACTCTCTCAGGGGCTCCAAGTGACCAAAAGTGACCAGCAAGTTGGTTTTTAAAAAGGGAGACCGAAGAAGCTGAGTACCGTCTGCGGCGGGCGCGTTCCATCTTCTCGGAAGGCCTGGCCGCCGCCCCCGCCAGGCCAGCAGGCGGCGCGCACGCGCCGTGGGGCCCGGAGTGGACAGCGGGCCTGGCGCCCAGGCCGGGGCGTGCGCGTGACCGGCGGCGGAGCCGCGCACGCCAGGGCTGGGGAACGGGGAGGGCACCGTGGGAGCCATTTCCGGACGGGGCGGGGAGGGGCGGGGCCGTCGGCGGCCGGATCTCTAATCTCGACGGCGGCGGCAGTGGTGGCAGCAGCGGCAGCAGTAGACGCCGCCTGGGGAGCTTGCGCCCAGCGCCCCGCGAGTCGGTCCCGCGGTGAAGAGGAGCAGGGCCGGCGAGACAGTGTCCGAGGGAAGGAGCGCAGAAGCTGGCTCCCGGCTGAGGAGGTGGACGGGGCCGCCGCGGACCCGGAGGAAGGAGGAGGGTCCGGGCTGGGGAGGAGGGCTTCGGCTTGGGATAGGGGAGAGTCAGGACTGAATGGGAGGCGGGTCCTGGTCGGGGAGAGGGAGGAGTGACGGGACTGCGGGGGGCCTGTTGCGGAGGGGTCCCGTTGCGGAGGGGTGAGGAGTGCTGGAAGGGCGAGGAGAGGAGGAAGGGCCAGGCCGGACCGAGGGGCTAGCGGCTCGGGTTCGGGCTGAGGGTAGGGGCGCCGACCACCCGAGGTCTGAGTGAGGGTTCGCGAGTGGGTGGGGGAGGGCGCCAGGGCCGAGAAGGAGCGGGGTCCGAAACTCCACTACGCCGGCGGGGTAGGAGTGGTCTTGGGGTGGGCAGGTTTGCTGGTCCTTCGCAGGCGAGGAGAGGGTTGTGGGGAGGGAGGGATGAAGTCGAGAACGAGGCCTATCTGTTTCTAAAGGGAGTCCACCGGAGGCTGGACCCTGGGAGTGGACTGCCTGTAGCGTCCGCGTCTCGGCCGGGTTAGTTTGAATGGGCGGGGCTCCTGGCCTTCAGGCCCTGGTCCGCTGCAGGTTGGGCGTTTCCCCCGGTAGCTACCTGGGGGGATTGCTTTGTGGGAGGCTGGCTCTGGAAGCGTTTGGGCAGCTGTGGGAGGGAAGCAGAGTGCCAGCAGGATTCTGATTCGCTGGTTTGGGGTGCTGGGGTGGAGTGTGAAAGCTAGGAGTGAAATCTGAGCTCTTAAAGGAGTGAGAGAACCGTTTCTCTGCAGCTCTCGCGAATCTCGGCGGGCCGACTGGACCGTTTAAAGCGTTAGAAGTAAACAAACGTGGTTCCCTTTTGCAGAGGGGAGGCACTGAAAGGACGCTTGGAAGAGGAAGATGCCGAGTACGGACCTTCTGATGTTGGTGAGTCCTTTTTGCATCTATTCTCCTTGTTGTAAGTCACTTGTCGTTTACGTTTTATTTTTAGTCCGAAGGATGAGTGTGTAGATTTCACCTCTATGCTTGCTTTTGGTAGCTGAGAGTTTCTGCCACCTTTTATTTTGGGTTTAATGATTAAGGTGGATAAGTGACTGATTTAAGTGTGTGTGTGTGTGTGTGTGTATATATAATGAATATGAAGAATCATTTTCAAAATTCTTGCAGTTGATTTTAATCTCTCCTTTCTTATACTACCAGAACAGTTTTAAAACTTCTATTAAATTTTGTCTGGATCTGCCGTATATTAGTTTATAAGGGTTTGTTTCCCAGACTAGAGTTATGATTCCCTGGAAGGCAGATATCTTGTCTTATTTGTTTAGAGATGATAAACACCTGTCATGGTGCTTCGTATATGGTGAGTTGCTTAATTGCTGAATTGAACTGGTTTGAATTTACTTGCTTCTGCTGTGCTGAGGGGTATGCCTGTTTTCGTAGAGGCTGTTTTTTTCCCCTCTCCTCTTGAGATCTTTCTGTGCTGTTTTTTCACGGAGCAGGGAAAATACAATTGCCAAATGAGTGTTTACCAAAATGACGTTTTATTCTTGGCACATTCATGATTCCATAGAGGCTCTTTATTGATTTTTATTTTTTTCATAGAGGCCTGTTAGTGTGAGGATTGTGAGGAGCCCGTGATTTTCAAATAGCGATGTAGAAGTGTCTGCGTTTAGTTTTGAATAAGTCACTTCTTTGAATCTGATGTCGCTTTGTGCAAAAAAACATTGATTTAAAACATTTCCTTTCCTTCTCTTTATCTCACTGTCCCAGAGAGTTGGTAGCTGTCACTGGGAAATTGGCGAAAACTAATAATGATGTCCTGTAGTGTCAAAACCTGTAATGTCTGCAGGAGAGATTAAGAGGGCAACAAAGTTGTGATTAGTTCCGGTTTGAGGTGGGGAGCAAGGATGATTTTTAGAGACAACCTGTGGTTTATCCACAGGTTCAGATGAAGAGTTCACCTAAAATAGTTTTTTTTGCCTCAGATTTCATGGATTGTCAGTAGATAATGAATTGTGTTGTGTAATTTTGAATTCTCATTACAAGAGCAATATGTTAGAAGAATTGGAAACTATTAATAAGCAAAAGGAAGCAACCCCCAATAATTCCACTACCCAGAAATAACCACTGTTAGCACCTTGCAGAATGATTTGCAATAATTGGCAATTTCTGTTTTCTGTTTCATAAAGCAGTATGTATATGTAAATTAAGATTCCTGTATGTCAGTAGGATATAACTCCATGCCCAGCCATGTGCTTATTACTTCTTGGGCCTGTGGGCTCCCTTTAACAGTCTGAGCAGTGAGTGCTTTTTTTCAGAATATTAACTTTGAATCAGTTTGAAGTATTTCTCTAGCTGTCACCACTAGTTTCCACTTCCTCTTTTGCAAATCTAGATGTTTAGGGGTGTTGCTTTGCTCCTTGGTGTAAGGAATTAATTCATATAGATAGCAGCTGGCCCTTGAATCATCACTCTCTGAAGACACTGTACATGTTGCTTGAGGTGCTTTCTTTGGAAAAGTTGTCCTTCTTTCTTTGACTGTCCTGTGCTAAATGGTAAAGAATCAGTGACCAGGGCTGGGCTTTCAAGGGGGACACTAAACTGTCATGATCTGAGTTCAAGGTGTTTCTCTATAGTTGCTTTGTACAGTATGATGCATTAGACATATTCTTGGTCCTCTAACTGGGAAAAAAGGACCCCAGTTAATAGAAGATAACCTCAGTGTAGGGCAGCATATGGTAGAATCTCAGAATTAGAAACAACCTTACAAGTCATATGATGCAACTTCTTTCTTATATTGTACGTGAGTCCTTTTTAGACTATCTCTGCTAAATGACTATCCAGTCATCCATCCTTTCTCCTGGGAGAGTAAGACGGGCATAAGCTAAGACATAATACGAGGTGGATTCAGGAATAATAATTTAAGTCTGATAGCTAACATTTATTGAGCACATATTATGTGTTAGGTGCAGAAATAGATATTCTACATACTCATTTAATTTTCCCAAAAACTCTGAAAAATATGCTGGCATTCTCCTTTTATAGGTGAGAAACTAGACTTAGAGAGGGTACCATAGCAGTGAAGTGGCGGAGCTGTGTTTTAGCCACAGCTGGTTTGACTTCAAAGCCCTCTTTTTTTTTTTTTTTGGCTACATTGGGTCTTCGTTGCTGCGCGTGGGCTTTCTCTAGTTGCGGCGAGCGGGGGCTACTCTTCGTTGCAGTGTGCGGGCGTCTCATTGCGGTGGCTTCTCTTGTGGCGGAGCACGGGCTCTAGACGCGCGGGCTTCAGTAGTTGTGGCACACGGGCTGAGTAGTTATGGCTCATGGGCTCAGTAGTTGTGGCTCGTGGGCTCTAGAGCACAGGCTCAGTAGTTGTGGTGCACGGGCCTAGTTGCTCCGCGGCATGTGGGATCTTCCCGGACCAGGGCTCGAACCCGTGTCCCCCGCATTGGCAGGCGGATTCTTAACCACTGCGCCACCAGGGAAGCCCTAAAGCCCTCTTTCTTACCTATTTTGTGATGCTGCCTCTGTGTCATATTCATCGAAAGGGATGGAGGTTGCTGAACTGTGTGACTGTTGAGAGCAGGTTTGTGTGGAGCAGGAGTGGGATAGCTCTGCCCTCTAGGGGACACTTTGGAAGAGTGGTGGGGATGCTTTTGTCTTCCAGTCTCGTCTTGTCTGAACATACGTTTTATTATACAAATCTTCTTGTTTCTCTTCCCTTACATTGCAGTTGGGGCACTATATTGAAATTTTAAAAGTTATGTCTGTGGGTATAATGGTATAATGTTAAAATCTTTGAATTTCATTTCAGAATAAAGAGCATTACAAAATATTTGTTACAGAAGGGGGCATTGGGTCTGAGAGGGTAGAAAGCCACTCTTGTGGACAGTATGCTGTGGCAATAAAACTTGAAGATGGACTGGAGTCCATATATGACAAACTTTGGATTCCAGACGAAGGCTCTTGGGCTGTCAGCCCTCAGTGCTTTCCTGCCTTTGATTTTGTCCTCATTCGATTAAGGGGTTTTGCCTGCCTTTTTCCATTTGTTCATTTATGCCATGGACTGTGATACTTTCCACTTATGTCTCAGAGAGAATAAAATGAGTGAGTGTATTCACTCATCTGAGAATTGTGATGCTTTCAGAGGGAATTCAAGTCTGGAAATCTTTTAGCAATCTTTCTCCACTTTAGCAATCATTCTTTTCATCCATCTTCTCCTCCTTCCTAGTGCTAGGGGTCTGTATCGCTTTGTGAGTTGCCAAATACTCCTAGCTTTAACAAAAAAAAAAAAGGTACCTTATAAAGCTAAGTCTGCTCCATAGACCCATCCAGATGGATGACTCAGAGTTACCGTATGCACCATGGTAGTGCTGGGTGGGGTGTGAGTGTTAAAAGTTGATCTAGGGTCAAGGTTCTCAGCCAGGGGCAATTTTTGCCCCCACCCCCATCCCCTGGACGTTTGACAGTGTGTAGAGACACTTTTGATTGTCATACTGGAGGAGTGCTAGAGGTCAGAGATGCACCTGATTGTCCTACTCTGCGGTATAGTCCCCCACAACCGAGAATTATCTGGCCCGAAATGTCAGAAGCGCCCAGGTTGAGAAACCCTGGTCTAGGTTCCTTAACGTAAGTAACAGTATCTGTGCAGCCCTGGCATTCATGTGGATGGGGCAGTAGGTCTTTTCTTAGAGTTTAATGGGTCTGTTACAGTGATACTTGGGTTATTTTGCCCATGGATCAAGCTCTGCTACTTCGGAATATATACTGGAGAGTGTACAGCATGATATTCTGAAGCACAGTAAAAGTCCTAAGAAATGCTGTCTTTTGCAACATTTCTACAGCACTCTTGATTTGGAAACAGTAAGCCTGTCTCAGTTTTGTTTTTCAGGTGCAAAAATCAAATCTTTCCAGATATTAGAGCTTTATCTTTGACCCTTGAATCTTTTTCAGGGATGCTTTCTTTATGACTCTCAAATGG
The DNA here is from genome assembly GCF_028021215.1 of Eschrichtius robustus. NCBI lineage: Eukaryota > Metazoa > Chordata > Mammalia > Artiodactyla > Eschrichtiidae > Eschrichtius > Eschrichtius robustus. The sequence goes on from NC_090830.1 coordinate 75,931,424, forward strand.
GATTTAAGCAATAAACTGAAAGATTGACACTAAAAGCTCATTTCTATTATTTGAATCTGGTGTCTTATTTGTAGGCTTGTCTGGAAGAAAGGGAGGATTCATTGGAACTGGTAGGACATTTCAATTTTTGTTGACAATTTGAGTGGCCATTGTAGGATGAGCACTGTTTTTGGCCTTGTTCCATTCTTGTAAATAAAGCAAAATATAATAACAAGTATGATAATTTCTCCAGCTTTTGGTCTGAAGGAAAGGAAAGTTATAAATAGATAAACCCCAAATCTCAGTCTTTGGCTTGGCTTTGCAGTCTGTGTGTCAGGAATTTTTAGTAACATTTACCTCTTAATTAGGCATTGCCCGATCTAGTATTACATGTAGTTTGTACACACTGGTGGCAGAAATGGGAATCAGCCTGGGATTAAGACTTTTTCATAGGGAACTGATTTATAGTGAATCAGTCCATATGTGGAAGCATACAGAATGCAATTACTGAGAGAAAAACCATGCTATGGGGTAAGGGGAGATAGGAGCCATCGGGGACGACGGAACAGTGCAGGCTGAAAATAGTTTGTTGGGTCTATCAGTTATCTCCTGGTGCACTCCAACAGTGTGATTGCCCAGAGTTAAGGAACACCAACAGGGGTTGGTGAAACACTTCAGGGCTAAGAGCAATTAGCACCCTTAGGCCTGACGGAGCAAGAGAAGGAGTAATTTCTGGAACTTGAGAGAACTTAGCGGAAAGAGAAGATAACCTATGGGAATGCAGCCACTTCCAACCAGTGGCCTAGCAGGAAGGGAATCAAGGGGAATAAACACCTCACATGTTTTCTTTTCCCACCCTCTGGTCTGCTGGAGCTTTTCATTGGTCAAACCCAACTGGAAACCAGAGGATATAGGAACCTGGGTGATTTAATTTATAGGACAGCCCCATGAAGCACATAACAGAGTTGAGGAAGGTTCGGTAGAGGAGTATGCTGAAGTCAAGGTCAAGTTAGTTTTGAAAGGTACAAGTGAGAAGATATTGTTGGAGCTGTCTTGAAGAACGTAGGTCATGGAATGTTATAGAAAAGGAATGTTCTCGCTGATAACAGAAGGATAGATTCAGAGGCAGAGAGTTGCCACAGCTTCAGAGCTAGTTTGTTCCCGTAGTAGCCTTAGAATCTTAATTGCCAGAAGGGCCTTTAGAAATCCTGCAGTGCCACTTCCCTTGCCATGTGGGAATCCCTTCCACAATGCCTGGCCAGGAGTGGGTGCGGTAGAGTTTCTCAGGGAGTCCTTTCCATTGTTGGACAGCTTTAAATGTTAGAAAGTTTTTATTTGTCCAAATCACTGAATGTATCAGGATTAGGTTTGGCTGAATATAAGAGAAAAAATCTGCAGAAATAGAGATTTCTAAAAAGTAGAAATAAATTTTTCTAAAGTAAGAGAAATCCAGAGTCAACAGTTGGTGACTGATACCGCCATTCCTAGGTCTTTGAGGAGGTTCCACTGCTCAGCGCATCCTCTCCAGGTCAGGATAGCTGCTTTGAGCTTGAGCTGTCAGGTCCGCGTTTCATTTGGCAGGAAGAGGAAATGGGAAGGATAAGAGCTTGCCTGCATTCTTAATTTGTTATACAAACAGAAGAGTGTATAAAGCACGTATCCTCATTTTAAAGAATAATAATGAAGAAAACAGTCATATATCTACCACCTAGGTTAAGAAATAGAGCGTTCACCCCCAACCCCATGTGCCCCACCCTGGTTACATCTCCTTCCCTTTTCTCTACTGATATCACTCTACTATCCTGATTTTGGGGATAGTTATTCCCTTGCTGTTTAAGGAAAAAAATTGTGTTACCACCTATTTCTGCATCCTGAATTTTAATTTTGTTTGTTTTTCAACTTGATACAAATGGATTTATATGTATTTTTTTAACCTTTAAAAAAAATTGAAGTATAGTTAATTTACAATGTTGTGTTTGTTTCTGGTGTACAGCAAAGTGATTTGGTTATATATATAGATATATATGTGTCTATCTATCTATATTCTTTTTCAGATTCTTGTCCATTATAAGTTATTACAAGATATTGAATATAGTTCCCTGTGCTATATAGTAGGTCCTTGTTGTTTATTTTATATATAGTAGTGTGTATATGTTAATCCCAAACTCCAAATTTATCCCCCCTCCCGCCCCCCCACTATCCCCTTTGGTAACTGTTAGTTTGTTCTCTATGTCTGTGAGTCTATTTCTGTTTTGTAGATAAGTTCATTTGTATGATTTTTTAGATTCCACTTATAAGTGATCTCATATGATATTTGTCTTTGCCTTACTTCACTTAATATGATAATCTCTGGGTCCCTCCAAGTTGCTGCAAATGGCATTATTGCATTCTTTTTTATGGCTGAGTAGTATTCCATTGTGTATATGTACCACATCTTCTTTATCCATTCACCTGTTGCTGGACATTTAGGTTGCTTCCGTGTCTTGGCTGTTGTAAATAGTGCTGCTGTGAACATTGGGGTGCATGTATCTTTTTGAATTAGAATTTTCTAGGGATGTATGCCCAGGAGTGGGATGGCAGGATCATATGGTAACTCTGTTTTTAGTTTTTTAAGGAACCTCTATACTCTTCTCCATAGTGGCTGCACCAGTTTACATTCCCACCAATAGTGTAGGAGGGTTCCCTTTTCTCTACACTCTCTCCAGCATTTATTATTTGTAGACTTTTTAATGATGGCCATTCTGACTGGTGAGAGGTGATAAACTCATTGTAGTTTTGATTTTCATCTCTTTAATAATTAACGATATTGAGCATCTTTTCATGTGCCTGTTGGCCATCTGAGTGTCTTTTTTGGAGAAATGTCTGTTTAGGTCTTCTGCCATTTTTTGATTGGGTTGGTTCTTTTTCTGATATTAAGCTGCACGAGCTGTTTGTGTATTTTGGAAATTAATCCCTTGTCGGTAGCATTGTTTGCAGATATTTTCTCCCAGTCCATAGGTTGTCTTTTCATTTTGTTTATGGTTTCCTTTGCTGTGCAAAAGCTTTTAAGTTTAATTAGGTCCCATTTGTTTATTTTTGTTTTTATTTTCATTTCTCTAGGAGAGAGGTCCAAAAAAAATAATGCTGTGATTTATGTCAGAAAGTGTTCTGCCTATGTTTTCCTCTAGGAGTTTTATAGTATCCGGTCTTACATTTAGGTCTTTAATCCTCTTAGAGTTTGTTTTTATATATGGTGTTAAAGAATGTGCTAATCTCAGTTTTTTACATGTGGCTGTCCAGTTTTCCCAGCATCAGGTGTTGAAGAGACTGTCTTTTCTCCATTGTATATTCTTCCCTCCTTTGTCGTAGATTGACCATAAGTGTGTGGGTTTATTTCTGGGCTTTCTATCTTGCTCCATTGATCTATATGTATGTTTTTGTGCCAGCACCATACTGTTTTGATTACTGTAGCTTTGTAGTATAGTCTGAAGCAAGGGAGTATGATTCCTCCAGCTCCATTCTTCTTTCTCAAGATTGTTTTGGATATTTGGGGTCTTTTATGTTTCCATACAAATTTAAAATTTTTTGTCCTAGTTCTGTGAAAAATATACCATTGGTAATTTGATAGGGATTGCAGTGAACGATTTATATGTGTTTTTGGTGATTTTCCTATAGTGCCCAGTATTTGTGAGATTCATCCATGTTGTTGCATGTAGTTTATAGTTTAGTTCATTCATTTTCATTGTCATGTAGCATTTCATTATATGATTACTACAATTTATTTAGCCATTCCACTGATGATGGATATTTGGACTGTTTCCAGTTTGGGGCTTTTTTGAAGTTACTGGTATGATCTTTCTTGTACATGACAAATGATCACAAGTGTAAGAGTTTTTCTGGGATTTATTCCTAGTAGTGGAATTGGTGGATTCTAAAGGGTATATAGCCTTAACTTCACTAGAAAATGCCAAACTTTTCTAAAGAGGTTGATAGAGTTTATACTCCTAGCAACAGTAGGATGAGAGTTCTTGTTCCTATACAGCTTGACAAACTTGATATTTAACAGGCTTTTAATTTTTTTGCCAGTTCAGTAGGGTTGAAATCTAATTGCTTTCCCTGTGCATTTCCCTGATTACTAATGAGGTGTGTTCTTTTAAATGTTCATTGACTATTTGGATTTTCTGTTTTGTGGATGCCTCTTTAAGCATCCTTATGCCTTATTAATTATTTCTTCTTGTAGTTCTCTTAGATTTTGTTGTACATAACTTGATATTTTATTACTAGATGCATCCAGATCTAAAATTGTTACATCTTATCTAGTAAGTTGTGATTTTTATCTAATAATGCTTTTTGACTTAATATAACATAGCTATATGAGCTTTTTGTCATGAAATAGGCAAACTGTAAGTGTTTGATGAATGAATGACTTGCCTGTTGTATAGGCAGAAACCACAGAGCACTCGTCCTCACCTGTTCTCCTGGCACACTGTTATTTATGTGTCCTGTTATCCTACAAAGTGAACAAAGCACTTTTAAATTAAAAAAGTGTGGAGTTTTCTTTTTGGAGGGATAACTTGTGTATAGTAAAGGGCACAAATCTTATTTGTACAGGCCAATGAATATTTGTATATGGATACACGTACTCACTGCCCAGATCAAGATGTGAAAAATGTCCAGCATCCCAGCAAGCTCCTCATATCCCTCCCAGTTGATAACCACCAAAGGTTGTCATTCTTCTCACTATAGATAGTTTTGCTTATTTTTCAGTTTTATATAAATGGAAACGTACAATATATTTTCTTTTGTGAATGTCTTTTGTTCTGAATGTTGATTGTATCTGTGAGTTTCAGCCATGGTCTGATGTAGCAGTATTTTTAAGAATTATTGCTGTGTAGTTTTATGGTGTATAAAATATCAAAATTTATTCATTCTGTAGTTGATGAACATTTATGTTTCTAGTTTTTGGCTGTTATGAATGACATTGCTACATTCTTGAACATGTCTTTTAGTAAACGTAAATACAATTGTTGGGTCGTGAGGTATACTGCCAAACAGGTTTCTAAAGTGGTTGTACCAGTTTATACTCCTATAGGGTTTTCTTAGTATATAACTTTTGGATTTAGCTTTGGGCAACAAGTCTTAACTTTTTGTTACCTGCACAGTGGAGAGAGCTTTAAGAACTCTTTCCTGAAGTAGTATAGGTACTTCTAAAATGTGAAATGCCCTTTTCTTTGCGTTCTCGTTTACCTAGTCTATAACTATTAATAAACATTTGATGGGAAAAAAAAAACCTTGGTTCTTTTTGAGTATTAAAAGGGCTCTGTTAAGAGCAGAGTTTAGATTTATAAAACACCATTTGTAGCAGTTAATTCCAGGGCTGGAATCATAATCCTTTGGAACTCTTTGGAACCTAAGTAGTTGTGGTATATTTATGCCTTGTACTCAGTAGTGGGAAGACCTTCTTTTTGGAGACTTTTCCTGAGAGGCATTTGAGTTCACTCCTTTGAACTGCATTTTGGTAGATGAGTCTAAAAAGGAATACATTAATCCTGCCTTGAGTTCCAGTCTTAATGGTGCTGAGTCTTTGAGACAGTTGAGGGAAATTGATAATTGTTTCAAACTCTAATGGGGAGGAATTGAGGACAAATATGAGAATGCCATGGTGGACCTGCTCCTTGTTGAGCTGTATTGCAGCCAGGGTGGAAGAAAGCCTAGGATTAGAATATTACCCAGCCCTTTTTGATAAGCTTAAGGTTTCAGATGCTTTCGCATGAGTCATGACTGCAGCAGTCAACAACAGTCTATCTGGATGACTGAAATCAGGTTTATGATCTGTAAACATAAGTAGGTAACTGGTTTAATCCTGTTTTGTTAGTAGGTAAGGGGACACTTGCAACCTTCTGATTGAATTAGATTGTTGAAGGCTGAGTTGATTTAACATCTGTCTTACAAAATTGAGGAGCAGCTCACGATTTACCTGCATTTATTACCATCATCTGTAGGAAAATACAGCATAGGCATGGAAATCAAACTACTTAAAGCCTCTCGCAGCTCTGCCTTTGTGGCTTTGCCTGGAACATTGCAAAGGTCACTTTTCCTTGCTGCTAATTGAAAAGGAAAGGAAAATGTTTATCAGAGAATTCAGATGCATCAAATAATTTGTGAAGTGTTTATTATCTGCAGTCATTTGCTCATTACCTTGCTGCATTTAATATTCACAACAACCCTGTGAATTGTTTTTTTCTTGTGAATTTTTTGTTGAATTATAACAATGGCATCTAGTTTTGTTTGCAGATGAGCAAAATCCAGTTGCATAGAGGTTCAATAAGTGCCAAAGGTCACACAGCTTCTAAGTGAGAGCTAAAATTAGAGTAGAAGCCTTTGAACACTATCCAGACTTTCCAGGACACCACAGTGGCCTGTAAAACACTATTAACACGACTCTCAGACTCTCAAAGAGTTCACAGGAGTCGTGATGAGGTGTCAGTTTAGGACACTACTCAGAGGTTTCTGTCCTTTTCAGATATCCTGGGTAGTGGCTGGAGTATGTGTTCATGAACAAACACAAAAAGTGTTTTAAAAAAGTTTTGTCATTTTAGCAGTTAGTGATTTTGTTTATAGACCCTTAAAAACTATACTTTTGGAAAATAATGACCCTTTTTGTCTAGTTTATCCATAATTACTCTATAAATTTCTACGTTATTTTTAAGATACTTAGGGTTGCTTTCATTTGGAGTCCAAAGCTTTAATCTCTGTTTCTGGAACTGCAAAGTTTCTGCTATCTTTGGCCATATGGAAACTTTTTTTCAGAAAGACTTTGTTTTTTAAAGAAAGTCTTTGAATCCAAACAATCTTAGGTGGTTGGTCTTAGCCAAGAGAACATTTGGTGAACATAAATGGAATTGCTGAGTCATAATGCTTTTTTTTCTTTAAAGTATACAATCCAGTGGTTTTTAGTGTATTCACAGAGTTGTACAGCTGTCACCACAATTTTAGAACATTTTCAGAAGAAACCCCTTACTCATTAGTAGTCACTTCCTTCCAGTCGCCTAGTCCTAGGCAACCACCAAACTACTTTTTGTCTATAGATTCCCTTATTCAGAACATTTCCTATAAATGAATCATGTAAATACTATGTGGTGTTTTATCATTGACTTTTTTCACTTAACGTGATGTTTTCAAGGTTCATCCATGTTGTAGCATGGATCAGAACTTCATTCCTTTTTACTATACTCATGAGGCTTTTCCTGAAGAATTGTAAGTAATGGATATATCCAGTGTTTCTATTTTGTTCTCAAAAATGTTGTTTGCTTTATATATAATAGGATAGTTTGTCATATTAAGGCTACTTCTATGATTCATTTTAGAGAAGGCATTATTAATCTGAGGAATATGGATTCCATATATGACTGGCCTTCAGGATGTCCTGAACCCTTTGTATTATTTGCAAGATTTTATATTCCCAAGTATTTTTTGGTGGGGGAGTTTAGGGGACTGAAAACATTTAGCTCTTGTTAAAAGATAATTTCCCAAAAAAGGTAAAATCATGACACTCATACATGATTAGGAAATGAATACACACTTTATTTTACTCACAGTGTTCAAAGGAGAAGTCCAAAGAACAGACACATTTATAGATCAAGAATATTAAAATGAGTATGCAAATGGAGGCAAAACTAGTTTCTTCCATAGTGGAGAGGGAGGTCATTTGAACCTTTACTGGACATGGCAGACTTTATGTTTATAGATTAAGATCAGTTTGCATTGCTATCAGTTATCTACAACTTCCAGACTTGTAAAATAACTGCCATATAATCAGAATCAGAGGGATGTCCTAGACAATGTATGATTTTCCGCTGGAAACACACATTTTCTCCTGCACTTTCAATAGATTATCCAAAAAGTCTGAAAGTCTTCCAAGTGTTAATTTTAAATTTAGAGTTTTACTTCAGATTTAAAAAGCATCTCCTTTGTGACTAGATTTTGAAAAATGTTTGTATCTGTTGAGTATCAGTCAGAGACCCAGGGATAGGTCTCTGGTTTATTCTTTTGAACAGGATTATTTGTTAGAAATCTCCAGAGAAGTAGGCTTTGCAACTTAACTTAGGTTACACTTTTAGGCATATATTCAGTATTTCTCATCTCTAATATCAGCATGACTATTGAAGGGAGGGGATTTCTATAACTAGTTTAGAAAAGTCTAGCTTTTCTAGGAAAAAAAAAAATCTCTAGCTATCTTAACTCTGACAAAGGTAGATAGATAATCCTATTAGTAAAAGAAGTACAGGAAGGGAGAAGCCTAGACAACTTCTTCCCCAGTTGTGGTATGCTCAGGGAAGTCAAGACTTCTCCTTTGTGTGTGAAGAACGTAGGATTAATTCCACTAGACCTTGCTTATTCTCCAAGGGTTTCTCATTTCCATTCTTCGGAGGATAATGAACTTCTTTTTTACTTTGAAAGGTAACTTCTGTGCACATGTACAGTAAGTCGTTTAGCTACTGACTTTAAGAGACGCTGGGAGTTCATAGCAAATTTGGCAACTTGACATGTTCAGGTTTGCAGAGTACTTTTCCCCCCGCATCTTCCCTACTTCCCTCAGGCTGAGAATGTATTTACCAAGAAAACCCATGATTGCCCTTATTACCTCTACATCCCTCAGCCTGTTCCTCTGCTTGTTCAACTTAGTTTTATGCATTTCAGTCTTCTCTGCTAGGTTAAGTTCCCCGTAGGGCCTTTCTTGATAGACTTCAGAAGAGAGGTGCTCAGAGTTGTTAGTTGACAGAATCAGCATCTGTCTTCACTTGATGCCTGGTCCTGAACACAAGTAAATGAATAAAAAGTTTTCAGCAACCATTTGGCAGTCTTCGGGGCTGCCCACTTTTATGAACCCAGGAGCTTGGATTTTCTGTGAGTGCACTCCTAGTGACTTGAGAACATTGCATGGCTGTCTCTCCTTTCTGAGGCCAAGATTGTGTCTCAGTGACGGGGTGCTTTGCCCAAATACTCCAGTGTTAAGTGTAGAGCTATTAGACTTTGTAAGTGCTTGTGAACTAGTACTGAGCATGTATATTTGGCTCGAGGCATGGCTGGAAGGGAAATGTGGACAGTTAAGGTTTTTGAGATGAACTTCTCAGATACTGGATCTTTAGACTTACATAGTGGAATTTGGGGGGAAGTATATGGTTTGCTCTTTACCTCCTAAGAAATGATGACTTGGTCCCTTTAAACATTTCTATATCACACAGTCACCGTTGGTTGGTTGGAATGGCTGTTTGGTTTATTGCTCAATTCTTACTTCTTTAATGACCCAAGGGAGTTTTCCCTTTGAGCTTGTGATCTGTTTTTGCTGATAAACTTTAATGCCTTTTGAGGCTCTAAAGACAATAGTGTTTTCTTACCTGTTTACTTTGCACTTTGAAGTTCTGCAGAATGTAATATGAAAGAGAATCAGATTCAGTTAATTTTTTTTTCCATTTTTAGAGCAGAAGTAGAGTAAGAATAAATACTTAACTTTTAGGCTTTCTTCTGTATTTTAACTTCACTCCCTTATCTGAGTCTCAGTCATTAGAGGACCATTTGATTTGAAGACATTCAGGCAGTGGATGAACTGGGTAAAACAGGTTTTTCTTTTCCTCAACAGCCCATTCCTGCTTTAAAGCTCAGATTTCTGTCTCTTCTGGAAAAACTATTGAGTGTTGAATTGTGCACTTGTATTAGAGGTGAAGAAAGTGGAAGGAAGAGGAAAACAAAATCCTTTTTTTCTCTGCAGCATTGCAGAGTGGAAGATTTTGATTTTCATTAGTATCTGGCCAGAGAATAAATATTAGCCATGAGTAATGCGTTGATCTGTGGATTGATGTGGCTTGGTCCCAACTTTAACACTTACAGTAAAACTTGGTGGATGTCTTTTTACCCCCGTCTAGTAATATGTTAACTCAATTATTGGGTAATTCTTTTATCAAAGAAGGGGATGGGGAGAGTAGGGCCCTGTTGTAGTGTAGAGAAAGGGTTCTTAACCAAGCAAGGATGTCTGTCACAATCATCTGGGGGAAGTTTTCCAAAATATATATTTCTGGGCTCCGCTCTGTACTTACTAAACCTCTGGGGTGGGGTGTTCTGAAAAAAGCTCCTTGGATGATTTTGATGCATTCTACTGGTTAGCCCCCATTAAATCATGGTGAAAGGATTGTTATTATTAAAGAAAGAAGCACCATCCAGTGTAGGTCTGGAAATGTCTTCTTTCAGTGATAGTCATTTTTAGAATGTTTCTTCTGGTATAAGTTGGTAATTAAGGACATTTAATGGGGGGAAAAATATTACTGCCTAATTGGCAGTTGGTTAAGTACAGTAATAGTTGTCAAAGAAGTTTTTTTGGGGGGAATGGGGGTGTGGATAGTGCCATTATGGGAAGTCTGCTTACAGAATATCTTGTTCTCTTGAAGTGATTTAAGGACTGAAAGAGTTTGGTATCATTGGGGAGAGCCGTGGGCTACTACTGATAGGAAAGTAATTTGTGATTGAAGAGTTCTGAGTTTCCTGGACTGAGTCACTCCATCACGTCATAATCCTGGCCTCACAAAAATGTTAAGAGAATAAATCCTAAGTATAAAAAGCACTGAGATTGTGTTGAGTGGAAAATAACCTTAGTGTTAACTCCCTTCACTGCATTACAGAGCCGCATTCTAAATTTAAGAGAGCCAGGAGTGAAACCACTCTAAGACACTAGTTGTTTTTTTTTTTTTTAAACATCTTTATTGAAGTATAATTGCTTTACAATGGTGTGTTAGTTTCTGCTTTATAACAAAATGAATCAGTTATACATATACATATGTTCCCATATCTCTTCCCTCTTGCGTCTCCCTCCTTCCCACCCTCCCCATCCCACCCCTCTAGGTGGTCACAAAGCACCGAGCTGATCTCCCTGTGCTATGCGGCTGCTTCCCACTAGCTATCTATTTTACATTTGGTAGTGTATATATGTCCATGACACTCTCTCACCCTGTCACATCTCACCCCTCCCCCTCCCCATATCCTCAAGTCCATTCTCTGGTAGGTCTGTGTCTTTATTCCCGTCTTGCCACAACGTTCTTCATGGCCTTTTTTTTTTTTTTTTCCCTTAGATTCCATATATATGTGTTAGCATACTGTATTTGTTTTTCTCTTTCTGACTTACTTCACTCTGTATGACAGACTCTAACTCCATCCACCTCATTACAAATACCTCCATTTCATTTCTTTTTATGGCTGAGTAATATTCCATTGTATATATGTGGCACATCTTCTTTATCCATTCATCTGTCGATGGACATTTAGGTTCCATGTCCTGGCTATTGTAAATAGAGCTGCAATGAACATTTTGGTACATGACTCTTTTTGAACTATGGTTTTCTCAGGGTATATGCCCAGTAGTGGGATTGCTGGGTCGTATGGTAGTTCTATTTGTAGTTTTTTAAGGAACCTCCATACTGTTCTCCATAGTGGCTGTATCAATTTACATTCCCACCAAGAGTGCAAGAGTGTTCCCTTTCCTCCACACCCTCTCCAGCATTTATTGTTTCTAGATTTTTTGATGATGGCCATTCTGACCGGTGTGAGATGATATCTCATTGTAGTTTTGATTTGCATTTCTCTAATGATTAAGGATGTTGAGCATTCTTTCATGTGTCGGCAATCTGTATGTCTTCTTTGGAGAAATGTCTATTTAGGTCTTCTGCCCATTTTTGGATTGGGTTGTTCGCTTTTTTGTTATTGAGCTGCATGAGCTGCTTGTAAATCTTGGAGATTAATCCTTTGTCAGTTGCTTCATTTGCAAATACTTTCTCCCATTCGGAGGGTTGTCTTTTGGTCTTGTTTATGGTTTCCTTTGCTGTGCAAAAGCTTTTAAGTTTCATTAGGTCCCATTTGTTTATTTGTGTTCTTATTTCCATTTCTCTAGGAGCTGGGTCAAAAAGAATCTTGCTGTGATGTATGTCATAGAGTGTTCTGCCTATGTTTTCCTCTAAGAGTTTGATAGTGTCTGGCCTTACACTTAGGTCTTTAATCCATTTTGAGTTTATTTTTGTGCATGGTGTCAGGGAGTGTTCTAATTTCATACTTTTACATGTCCAATTTTCCCAGCACCACTTATTGAAGAGGCTGTCTTTTCTCCACTGTATATGCTTGCCTCCTTTATCAAAGATAAGGTGACCATATGTGCGTGGGTTTATCTCTGGGCTTTCTATCCTGTTCCATTGATCTATATTTCTGTTTTTGTGCCAATACCAAACTGTCTTGATTACTGTAGCTTTGTAATATAGTCTGAAGTCAGGGAGCCTGATTCCCCCAGCTCCGTTTTTCGTTCTCAAGATTGCTTTGGCTATTCGGGGTCTTTTGTGTTTCCATACAAATTGTGAAATTTTTTGTTCTAGTTCTGTGAAAAATGCCAGTGGTAGTTTGATAGGGATTGCATTGAATCTGTAGATTGCTTTGGGTAGTAGAGTCATTTTCACAATGTTGATTCTTCCGATCCAAGAACATGGTATATCTCTCCATCTATTTGTATCATCTTTAATTTCTTTCATCAGTGTCTTATAATTTTCTGCATACAGGTCTTTTGTCTCCTTAGGTAGGTTTATTCCTAGATATTTTATTCTTTTTGTTGCAATGGTAAACGGGAGTGTTTTCTTAATTTCACTTTCAGATTTTTCATCATTAGTGTATAGGAATGCAAGAGATTTCTGTGCAATAATTTTGTATCCTGCTACTTTACCAAATTCATTGATTAGCTCTAGGAGTTTTCTGGTAGCATCCTTAGGATTCTCTATGTATAGTATCATGTCATCTGCAAACAGTGACAGCTTTACTTCTTTTTTTCTGATTTGGATTCCTTTTATTTCTTTTTCTTCTCTGATTGCTGTGGCTAACACTTCCAAAACTATGTTGAATAATAGTGGTGAGAGTGGGCAACCTTGTCTTGTTCCTGATCTTAGTGGAAATGGTTTCAGTTTTTCACCATTGAGGACAATGTTGGCTGTGGGTTTGTCATATGTGGCCTTTATTATGTTGAGGAAAGTTCCCTCTATGCCTACTTTCTGCAGGGCTTTTATCATAAATGGGTGTTGAATTTTGTCGAAAGCTTTCTCTGCATCTATTGAGATGATCATATGGTTTTTCTCCTTCAGTTTGTTAATATGGTGTATCACATTGATTGATTTGCATATATTGAAGAATCCTTGCATTCCTGGGATAAACCCCACTTGATCATGGTGTATGATCCTTTTAATGTGCTGTTGGATTCTGTTTGCTAGTATTTTGTTGAGGATTTTTGCATCTACGTTCATCAGTGATATTGGCCTGTAGTTTTCTTTCTTTGTGACATCTTTGTCTGGTTTTGGTATCAGGGTGATGGTGGCCTCGTAGAATGAGTTTGGGAGTGTTCCTCCCTCTGCAATATTTTGGAAGAGTTTGAGAAGGATAGGTGTTAGCTCTTCTCTAAATGTTTGATAGAATTCACCTGTGAAGCCATCTGGTCCTGGGCTTTTGTTTGTTGGAAGGTTTTTAATCACAGTTTCAATTTCATTACTTGTGATTGGTCTGTTCATATTTTCTATTTCTTCCTGGTTCAGTCTCGGCAGGTTGTGCATTTCTAAGAATCTGTCCATTTCTTCCAGGTTGTCCATTTTATTGGCATAGAGTTGCTTGTAGTAATCTCTCCTGATCCTTTGTATTTCTGCAGTGTCAGTGGTTACTTCTCCTTTTTCATTTCTAATTCTATTGATTTGAGTCTTCTCCCTTTTTCTCTTGATGAGTCTGGCTAATGGTTTATCAATTTTGTTTATCTTCTCGAAGAACCAGCTTTTAGTTTCATTGATTTTTGCTATTGTTTCCTTCATTTCTTTTTCATTTATTTCTGACCTGATCTTTATGATTTCTTTCCTTCTGCTAGCTTTGGGGTTTTTTTGTTCTTCTTTCTCTAATTGCTTTAGGTGCAAGGTTAGGTTGTTTATTCGAGATGTTTCCTGTTTCTTGAGGTAGGCTTGTATTGCTATAAACTTCCCTCTTAGCACTGCTTTTGCTGCGTCCCATAGGTTTTGGGTCGTCGTGTCTCCATTGTCATTTGTTTCTAGGTATTTTTTGATTTCCCCTTTGATTTCTTCAGTGATCACTTCGTTATCAAGTAGTGTATTGTTAAGACACTAGTTTTAAACCTGAAGGTCATGATCCATTTAGAGGGATGCAGAATCAATTTAGTGGGCCAAGCCTTTGAAAAAAGAAGGAAGAAATAGAAAAGAAATGTAAGTGTATCCCAAGTAATAAGGTGTTAAGTATTATTTTGGAAATTTTTGTTTTGGTTTTATATCTTTCTGTTGCTGTGTGTGCTAGTTTGTGTTGTAAAATACATTTCTGTGGGACTGTATTGGAAAAGTTTGAAACTCGTTGGTCTAAAAAGTGACATGCCCTGGGACTTCCCTGGTGGCGCAGTGGTTAAGAATCCACCTGCCAATGCAGGGGACACGGGTTGGAGCCCTGGTCCGGGAAGATCCCACATGCCGCGGAGCAACTAAGCCCATGTGCCACAACTACGGAGTCTGCGCTGTAGAGCCCGCGAGCCACAACTACTGAGCCCGTGTGCCACAACTACTGAAGCCCATGTGCCTAGAGCCCATGCTCCGCAACAAGAGAAGCCACCACAGTGAGAAGCCCATGCACCACAATTAAGAGTAGCCCCCGCTCGCCACAACTGGAGAAAGCCCACGCGCAGCAATGAAGACCCAACGCAGCCAAAAAAAACCAAACCATATGCTTTAAAAAAAAAAAGAAAAAAAGTGGTAGGCCCCAAAGTTACCAAATTTGTAGACTGCTACTGTCATGTTCACAGAAGTGTCTTGCTCCTTTGAAGTGATTTGGGGGGTGAGAGGGTTCAGTATGAGAATAGTAGGCTACCAAGCTCCCATACATTCTAGCAGCTGCCTTTTGTCTAATAATGATTAGGATTATTGAGTACTATTTTGATGTCCTTTAGGTATCTGCTAGAACCTAAATCTTTAGATGGAAGTGGGATGAATAAAAAGAGAAAGTCTGGTTAGTTTATTCATCCTTATTTGACAGTAGGTTCAAAGTAGTTAATATTTTAAATCTTCACACTAAAGTTGATCTTTTTTCCTTTAATACACTTTTAAAAGATTTATGGTATTCTTTACTATCATTTCATATACATTCATTGGGCAAAGTATTTTGCTTTTTCCTCTAGGGGAATACATTTCCAATTTTATAACAAAGTGTGAAGGAAATAATGCTTTTTTTGTGGAAGTTTTACCAAAACTACTTTTCTATTAAGCAAAGATTAGAGATAAACAGCCACAAACACCCACACATACCCACAGACACACATGTACACAGACAGTTTATTTTGTGAATATTCTGTGTCCCTTCTAGATAAAGAAATGAAGGCACAGATGGGTGAAATAATTTGCCTGGAGTTGCACAATAAGCTAGTGGCCTTCATAGATGACCACTTATGGTTCTTGTATTTCCAGAGACACAATGTAGAGATTAAGTTGAAATAGACAGAAGCCTAAGTATTGTAATTATAAATAAATATGCAGGTGTATATAGACAAAATATATTTCTATAAGAAGAAAGATGTGGTGGGAAATAGTAATTATAATTATATTAACTTCTCGTGCCATCTCTGTCTAGATGTTTTTTCTGTAGTCATGACCTAGCAATACAATTTTGGTTTGTTGTATGTTACCATATATCCAAGGTATATTATGCCAGGAACATAAATTGTGGAAAGAAAATTCTTGGGATAGCACTGGATTGTAATGTGTTTAGTGATCCTCTGCCTGTGACACTGAGAATGAAGAATTGAAAGAGTACTAAATACTGGCAGGAGGCGTGGGTTCCTAGTCTCCACTCTGACACAAGCCCGTCTGCATGAGCTGAGGTATACCGTGCTGCTTCGGGGCCCCTGTAAAATGAAAATGTGGGCTTGATCTCTAAAGTTCCCTTCAACATTTAGATTGTATACCTCCCCAGGGCTGGAATATTGCATCAGAACCTGGCCTGGGGTTGGTGCTGGTTGCAAGGCCCCAAGGAACTGCCTCAACCTTTTTTCCAAGGAGACAGCACACGCTACCCCACAGAGACCTGTAGTGCAGCGAGTTGTCAGTGTTGTGAGGTGCTTCCTCGTTGGGACCGAGCCTAGGTTGTTTGTAGTAACCTAGAAGGACCTTGGAATGAGACCAAGAGATACAATTTCTGTGACCAACTGGTTGCCCATTCAAAAAACTTGCTAGGACCCATCCAAGTACAGTATCATTCTGTCACTGGAGTAAGAGAATATAGAAATGTATCTCCTTGAGAGATGTTTCTCTATATCTCCTCTTTTTTTTTTTTTTTTTTTGCAGATATTCATTTTTAATTATTATTTATTTTTATTTATTTTTGGCTGTGTTGGGTCTTCGTTTCTGTGCGAGGGCTTTCTCCATTTGCGGCAAGCGGGGGCCACTCTTCATCGCAGTGTGCTGGCCTCTCACTATCGTGGCCTCTCTTGTTGCGGAGCACAGGCTCCAGACGCGCAGGCTCAGTAGTTGTGGCTCACGGGCCTAGTTGCTCCGCGGCATGTGGGATCTTCCCAGACCAGGGCTCGAACCCGTGTCTCCTGCATCGGCAGGCAGACTCTCAACCACTGCGCCACCAGGGAAGCCCTATATCTCCTCTTAAGGAGATATATTCAAGGACTCCCATTATCTTCTCATAGCAATTACAAAGAAAATATACTTTTGCTGAATATAATTTTGTAAATGTTAGCAAGGAATGCCTTCATATCTTAATAGGCTTTTTAAAAATGGAAGTGGTTTGCATGTGCTGATTCTTTGCTCTTTCCCTAATACTAGTTATGTTACTTTTTTGTTTAGTCAGTGCTGTGATAATATCTACAGTCATCTTTTGTAATTGGTAACCTCTAATTTCTGGGTGAACTAGGAACTAGAATCACCAGAGGAGAAGCTGATCTGTATGATTGTTCTTCCGTCATCCCATTCATACACACTATTTAACCATTTGGTTTGATCACAGCTTTAACACTAGAAGATTCTCTATAATAGTTGAAATTATGACATACCTTCAGTGATGGTAGACTCCTCTGGTCTTTCTCGGGTCTCGACCAGCACTGCCACTGCTGTGCAGGATAGAGATTGTTGATAGCAACAGTGGGCTCTAGGGAATGGCCACCAAGAACTATGAAGGGGTTGCAGATAAACTGTGTTTCCATGGATAGCCCTCTGGGAACCCAGTACTTGTCTAATGCTAATTACCTTATACCGCAGCCTAATTGCTAAGTGTATAAATGTTTTCAACAAACATTAGTTGAGCACCCGTCCTCCTTCTGAGCTTTCATGCTGCTCCTCGAACATTGCATGTAGATATCCAACAGGAACATAAACCTACAGCATTATCTTGTTCTCAAAATCTCCTGTACCATCTTCAGCTTCCCTTCCTCTTCTAGTCTGCCATGGTTAATGCTGTCACCACTTACCCAGTCTCTCAAACTTGAAAATCTGGAATTATCTGTATCTTTCCCACTCCATACTTTCTATATCTAATAAGTTATCAAACACTGTTCTAAAAATGTTTTTCAAATCCATACCATGTTTTGGCCCAGATACCATACTGCTTAAGGTGAAACCCAGTTTATTTCTCCCCTGGACTATTTCAACAGTCCTCTTAACTAAAATTTTTGTCTCTAATTTCTGTCCTCCTTCTATTCCTTTCCCATGAAGTTATCTTAAAAAAAAAAAAAAAATTGCTCTCTTGGTTAATACCCATACCTTTCGTTTTGTTTTTGTTGTTCTGCTATTTGCTTTTTTCTTTTTTTTTAACTCAACATCGTGTTCTGGAAATTTTTCCATGTGGTTCATTTAAATCTGTCTTTTTTTAAATATATAAATTTATTTATTTATGTATATATTTTTTATTTTTGGCTGCATTGGGTCCTTGTTGCTGTGCGCAGGCTTTCTCTAGTTGGGGCGAACGGGGGCTACTCTTTGTTGTGGTGCACGGGCTTCTCACTGCGGTGGCTTCTCTTGTTGCGGAGCACGGGCTCTAGGTGCGCGGGCTTCAGTAGTCGTGGCTCATGGGCTCTAGAGCGCAGGCTCAATAGTTGTGGCTCACGGGCGTAGTTGCTCTGCGGCATGTGGGGTCTTCCCAGACCAGGGCTCGAACCCGTGTCCCCTGCACTGGCAGGCGGATTCTTAACCACTGCGCCACCAGGGAAGTCCATAAATCTGTCTTCTTTTTAATGCTGCATGGTATGGGTACATAAAATGTGTATATTATAGTTTATTTAACCATTTATCAATGGACAGTTATGTTATTTATATTTTTTCTTTTGCTGTTACAAAGAATGCTGAAGTGAAAGTCCTTGAACATGTACATAGGTGCAATTATATAGATACCAAAAAGAATTTCTGGGTAAAAATGAATATACATTTAAAATGTTAATAGATACTGACAAATCACTTTACAAAAAGTACCTATCAATTTATACTTCCAATCTCTATGCTTTTTTTTTTTTTCCAAGACCATTTAAAATCTGGACCTAGTGTATTTCTCCCAGCCTCAGTTCTCTTGTAACTTGATGTGTTCACTCATTTACTTGGTCACTGTCAAGCCACTCTCCAAGCTTTTATTCAGTACAGATTGTTTGCCAGGCACCATGCTATATGTTGAGGGTTTAGTGCTGGAGAAGACAGATATGGTCTCTGCCCTCATCTAGGCTGTGCTCTTACTACACAAGACCTATTTGCCATCCTCAGACTCTTCTTATCCGTTTGCAGCTATTATTCTGTCTTTCTGATATGACTCTCTTTTTCTTTTAACTTTTCTGCCTAGAGAATTTTTTTTTTAACATCTTTATTGAAGTATAATTGCTTTACAATAGTGTGTTAGTTTCTGCTTTATAACAAAGTGAATCAGTTATACATATACTTATGTTCCCATATCTCTTCCCTCTTGCATCTCCCTCCCTCCCACCCTCCCTATCCCACCCCTCTAGGTGGTCACAAAGCACCGAGCTGATCTCCCTGTGCTATGCGGCTGCTTCCCACTAGCTATCTATTTTACATTTGGTAGTGTATATATGTCCGTGACACTCTCTCATCCTGTCACATCTCACCCCCCCCCCCCCATATCCTCAAGTCCATTCTTTAGTAGGTCTGTGTCTTTATTCCCATCTTGCCACTAGGTTCTTCATGACCTTTTTTTTTTTTTTCCTTAGATTCCATATATATGTGTTAGCATACTATATTTGTTTTTCTCTTTCTGACTTACTTCACTCTGTATGACAGACTCTAACTCCATCCACCTCACTACAAACACCTCCACTTCATTTCTTTTTATGGCTGAGTAATATTCCATTGTATATATGTGCCACATCTTCTTTATCCATTCATCTGTCGATGGACATTTAGGTTGCTTCCATGTCCTGGCTATTGTAAATAGAGCTGCAATGAACATTTTGGTACATGACTCTTTTTGAATTATGGTTTTCTCAGGGTATATGCCCAGTAGTGGGATTGCTGGGTCGTATGGTAGTTCTATTTTTCAGTTTTTTAAGGAACCTCCATACTGTTCTCCATAGTGGCTGTATCAATTTACATTCCCACCAACAGTGCAAGAGTGTTCCCTTTCCTCCACACCCTCTCCAGCATTTATTGTTTCTAGATTTTTTGATGATGGCCATTCTGACCGGTGTGAGATGATACCTCATTGTAGTTTTGATTTGCATTTCTCTAATGATTAAGGATGTTGAGCATTCTTTCATGTGTCGGCAATCTGTATGTCTTCTTTGGAGGAATGTCTATTTAGGTCTTCTGCCCATTTTTGGATTGGGTTGTTCGTTTTTTTGTTATTGAGCTGCATGAGCTGCTTGTAAATCTTGGAGATTAATCCTTTGTCAGTTGCTTCATTTGCAAATATTTTCTCCCATTCTGAGGGTTGTCTTTTGGTCTTGTTTATGGTTTCCTTTGCTGTGCAAAAGCTTTTAAGTTTCATTAGGTCCCATTTGTTTATTTGTGTTTTTATCTCCATTTCTCTAGGAGCTGGGTCAAAAAGGATCTTGCTGCGATGTATGTCATAGAGTGTTCTGCCTATGTTTTCCTCTAAGAGTTTGATAGTGTCTGGCTTTACACTTAGGTCTTTAATCCATTTTGAGTTTATTTTTGTGCATGGTGTCACGGAGTGTTCTAATTTCATACTTTTACATGTACCTGTCCAGTTTTCCCAGCACCACTTATTGAAGAGGCTGTCTTTTCTCCACTGTATATGCTTGCCTCCTTTATCAAAGATAAGGTGACCATATGTGCGTGGGTTTATCTCTGGGCTTTCTATCCTGTTCCATTGATCTATATTTCTGTTTTTGTGCCAGTACCAAACTGTCTTGATTAACGTAGCTTTGTAATATAGTCTGAAGTCAGGGAGCCTGATTCCTCCAGCTCCATTTTTCGTTCTCAAGATTGCTTTGGTTATTCGGGGTCTTTTGTGTCTCCATACAAATTGTGAAATTTTTTGTTCTAGTTCTGTGAAAAATGCCTGTGGTAGTTTGATAGGGATTGCATTGAATCTGTAGATTGCTTTGGGTAGTAGAGTCATTTTCACAATGTTGATTCTTCCGATCCAAGAACATGGTGTATCTCTCCATCTATTTGTATCATCTTTAATTTCTTTCATCAGTGTCCTATAATTTTCTGCATACAGGTCTTTTGTCTCCTTAGGTAGGTTTATTCCTAGATATTTTATTCTTTTTGTTGCAATGGTAAACGGGAGTGTTTTCTTAATTTCACTTTCAGATTTTTCATCATTAGTATATAGGAATGCAAGAGATTTCTGTGCAATAATTTTGTATCCTGCTACTTTACCAAATTCATTGATTAGCTCTAGTAGTTTTCTGGTGGCAGTTTTAGGATTCTCTATGTATAGTATCATGTCATCTGCAAACAGTGACAGCTTTACTTCTTCTTTTCCGATTTGGATTCCTTTTATTTCTTTGTCTTCTCTGATTGCTGTGGCTAACACTTCCAAAACTATGTTGAATAATAGTGGTGAGAGTGGGCAACCTTGTCTTGTTCCTGATCTTAGTGGAAATGGTTTCAGTTTTTCACCATTGAGGACAATGTTGGCTGTGGGTTTGTCATATATGGCCTTTATTATGTTGAGGAAAGTTCCCTCTATGCCTACTTTCTGCAGGGCTTTTATCATAAATGGGTGTTGAATTTTGTCGAAAGCTTTCTCTGCATCTGTTGAGATGATCATATGGTTTTTCTCCTTCAATTTGTTAATATGATGTATCACGTTGATTGATTTGCATATATTGGAGAATCCTTGCATTCCTGGAATAAACCCCACTTGATCATGGTGTATAATCCTTTTAATGTGCTGTTGGATTCTGTTTGCTAGTATTTCGTTGAGGATTTTTTTTGTTTGTTTGTTTGTTTGTTTTTTTGTTGAGGATTTTTGCATCTATGTTCATCAGTGATATTGGCCTGTAGTTTTCTTTCTTTGTGACATCTTTGTCTGGTTTTGGTATCAGGGTGACGGTGGCCTTGTAGAATGAGTTGGGGAGTGTTCCTCCCTCTGCAATATTTTGGAAGAGTTTGAGAAGGATAGGTGTTAGCTCTTCTCTAAATGTTTGATAGAATTTGCCAGTGAAGCCATCTGGTCCTGGGCTTTTGTTTGTTGGAAGATTTTTAATCACAGTTTCAATTTCAGTGCTTGTGATTGGTCTGTTCATATTTTCTATTTCTTCCTGGTTCAGTCTCGGTAGGTTGTGCATTTCTAAGAATCTGTCCATTTCTTCCAAGTTGTCCATTTTATTGGCATAGAGTTGCTTGTAGTAATTTCTCATGATCGTTTGTATTTCTGCAGTGTCAGTGGTTACTTCTCCTTTTTCATTTCTAATTCTATTGATTTGAGTCTTCTCCCTTTTTCTCTTGATGAGTCTGGCTAATGGTTTATCAATTTTGTTTATCTTCTCGAAGAACCAGCTTTTAGTTTCATTGATTTTTGCTATTGTTTCCTTCATTTCTTTTTCATTTATTTCTGACCTGATCTTTATGATTTCTTTCCTTCTGCTAGCTTTGGGGTTTTTTTGCTCTTCTTTCTCTAATTGCTTTAGGTGCAAGGTTAGGTTGTTTATTCGAGATGTTTCCTGTTTCTTGATGTAGGCTTGTATTGCTATAAACTTCCCTCTTAGAACTGCTTTTGCTGCATCCCATAGGTTTTGGGTCGTCGTGTCTCCATTGTCATTTGTTTCTAGGTATTTTTGATTTCCCCTTTGATTTCTTCAGTGATCACTTCGTTATTGAGTAGTGTATTGTGTAGCCTCCATGTGTTTGTATTTTTTATAGATCTTTTCCTGTAATTGATATCTAGTCTCATAGCGCTGTGGTCGGAAAAGATACTTGATATGATTTCAATTTTCTTAAATTTACCAAGACTTGATTTGTGACCCAAGATATGATCTATCCTGGAGAATGTTCCATGAGCACTTGAGAAAAATGTGTATTCTGTTGTTTTTGGGTGGAATGTCCTATAAATATCAATTAAGTCCATCTTGTTTAATGTATCATTTAAAGCTTGTGTTTCCTTATTTATTTTCATTTTGGATGATCTGTCCATTGGTGTAAGTGGGGTGTTAAAGTCCCCTACTATGATTGTGTTACTGTCGATTTCCCCTTTTATGGCTGTTAGTATTTGCCTTATGTATTGAGTTGCTCCTATGTTGGGTGCATAAATATTTACAATTGTTATACCTTCCTCTTGGATCGATCCCTTGCTCATTATATAGTGTCCTTCTTTGTCTCTTGTAATAGTCTTTATTTTAAAGTCTATTTTATCTGATATGAGAATTGCTACTCCAGCTTTCTTTTGATTTCCATTTGCATGGAATATCTTTTTCCATCCCCTCACTTTCAGTCTGTATGTGTCTCTAGGTCTGAAGTGTGGGTCTCTTGTAGACAGCATATAGATGGGTCTTGTTTTTGTATCCATTCAGTCAGTCTATGTCTTTTGGTTGGAGCATTTAATCCATTTACATTTAAGGTAATTATTGATATGTATGTTCCTATTCGCATTTTCTTAAATATTTTATTTTTTTATTTTTTTATTTTTATTCCCCCCCCCCCCAAATATTTTGTGTTTGTTATTGTAGGTGTTTTCCTTCTCTTGTGTTTCTTGCCTAGAGAAGTTCCTTTAGCATTTGTTGTAAAGCTGGTTTGGTGGTGCTGAACTGTCTCAGCTTTTGCTTGTCTGTAAAGGTTTTAATTTCTCCATCAAATCTGAATGAGATCCTTGCTGGGTAGAGTAACCTTGGTTGTAGTTTTTTCTCCTTCTTGACTTTAAGTATATCCTGCCACTCCCTTCTGGCTTGCAGAGTTTCTGCTGAAAGATCAGCTGTTAACCTTATGGGGATTCCCTTGTGTGTTATTTGTTGTTTTTCCCTTGCTGCTTTTAATATGTTTTCTTTATATTTAATTTTTGATAGTTTGATTAGTATGTGTCTTGGCGTGTTTCTCCTTGGATTTATCCTGTATGGGACTCTCTGTGCTTCCAGGACTTGATTAACTATTTCCTTTCCCATATTAGGGAAGTTTTCAACTATAATCTCTTCAAATATTTTCTCAGTCCCTTTCTTTTTCTCTTCTTCTTCTGGGACCCCTATAATTCGAATGTTGGTGCGTTTAATGTTGTCCCAGAGGTCTCTGAGACTGTCCTCAGTTCTTTTCATTCTTTTTTCTTTATTCTGCTCTGCAGTAGTTATTTCCACTATTTTATCTTCCAGGTCACTTATCCGTTCTTCTGCCTTAGTTATTCTGCTATTGATCCCATCTAGAGTATTTTTAATTTCATTTATTGTGTTTTTCATCGTTGCTTGGTTCCTCTTTAGTTCTTCTACATCCTTGTTAAATGTTTCTTGCATTTTGTCTATTCTATTTCCAAGATTTTGGATCATCTTTACTATCATTATTCTGAATTCTTTTTCAGGTAGACTGCCTACTTCCTCTTCATTTGTTAGGTCTGGTGTGTTTTGACCCTGCTCCTTCACCTGCTGTGTGTTTTTTTGTCTTCTCATTTTGCTTATCTTACTGTGTTTGGGATCTCCTTTTCACAGGCTGCAGGTTTGTAGTTCCCGTTGTTTTTGGTATCTGTCCCCAGTGGCTAAGGTTGGTTCAGTGGGTTGTGTAGGCTTTCTGGTGGAGGGGACTAGTGCCTGTGTTCTGGTGGATGAGGTTGGATCTTGTCTTTCTGGTGGGCACGTCCACGTCTGGTGGTCTGTTTTGGGGTGTCTGTGGCCTTATTATGATTTTAGGCAGCCTCTCTGCTAATGGCTGGGGCTGTGTTCCTGTCTTGCTAGTTGTTTGGCATAGGGAGTCCAGCACTGTAGCTTGCTGGTCATTGAGTGAAGCTGGGTCTTGATGTTGAGATGGAGATCTCTGAGAGATTTTCGCCGTTTGGTATTACGTGGAGCTGGGAGGTCTCTTGTGGACCAGTGTCCTGAAGTTGGCTCTCCCACCTCAGAGGCACAGCCCTGATGCCTGGCTGGAGCACCAAGAGCCTTTCATCCACACGGCTCAGAATAAAAGGGAGAAAAAAATAGAAAGAAAGAAAGAAAGAAAGAGGATAAAATAAAATAAAATAAAGCTATTACAATAAAAAATAAGAAAAAAATTATTAAGAATAAATGTATTCAGAAAAAAAAATCTTTTTAATTTTTAAAAGTAGATTTATTAATTTTTTATAATAAAAAATAAGAAAATTAAGAAAAAAATTTTAATTTTTTAAAATAAGTATGAAAAGACTTATTAAATTTTTTTAATTTCTAAAAATAGAAAATAAGGAAAAAATTATTAAGAAAACATTTATTAGGAAAAAAAAATTTTTTTAAGTAAAAAAAAAAAAAAAAAAAAAAGGGACGGACCTAACCCTAGGACTAATGGTGAAAACAAAGCTATACAGACAAAATCTCACCCAGATGCATACACATATACACTCACAAAAAAAGGAAAAGCGGAAAAATTAATATATCCTGCTCCCAAAGTCCACCTCTTGAATTTGGGATGATTCGTTGTCTATTCAGGTATTCAACAGATACAGTCCCATCAAGTTGTTTGTGGAGCTTTAATCCGCTGCTTCTGAGGCTGCTGGGAGAGAGTTCCCTTTCTCTTCTTTGTTTGTACAGCTCCCGGGGTTCAGCTTTGGATTTGGACCCGCCTCTGCGTGTAGGTCGCCTGAGGGCGTCTGTTCCCCGCCCAGACAGAACGGGGTTAAAGGAGCAGCTGCTTCGGGGGCTCTGGCTCACTCAGGCCGGGGGGAGGGAGGGGTACGGATGCGGGACGAACCTGCGGCGGCAGAGGCCGGCATGACGTTGCAGCAGCCTGAGGCGCGCCGTGCGTTCTCCCGGGGAAGTTGTCCCCGGATCACGGGAGCCTGGCAGTGGCGGGCTGCACAGGCTCCCGGGAGGGGCGGTGTGGAGAGTGACCTGTGCTCGCACACAGGCTTCTTGGTGGCAGGAGCAGCAGCCTTAGCGTCTCCTGCCCGTCTCTGGGGTCCGTGCTGATAACCGCGGCTCGCGCCTGTCTCTGGGGTCCACGCTGATAACCGCGGCTCACGCCCGTCTCTGGAGTTCGTTTAGGCGGCTCTCTGAATCCCCTCTCCTTGCGCGCCGCGAAACAAAGAGGCAAGAAAAAGTCTCTTGCCTCTTCGGCGGCTGCAGACTTTTTCCCGGACTCCCTCCCGGCTAGCACCGAAGTCCGAGCCTCAGCTCCCAGTCCCCGCCTGCCCCGGCGGCTGAGCAGACAAGCCTCTCGGGCTGGTGAGTGCTGGTCGGCACTGATCCTCCGTGCGGGAATCTCTCCGCTTTGCCCTCCGCACCCCTGTGGCTGCGCTCTCCTCCGTGGCTCCGAAGCTTCCCCCCTCTGCCACCCGCAGTCTCCGCCCGCGAAGGGGCTTCCTAGTGTGTGGAAACCTTTCCTCCTTCACAGCTCCCTCCCACTGGTGCAGGTCCCGTCCCTATTCTTTTGTCTCTGTTATTTCTTTTTTCTTTTGCCCTACCCAAGTACGTGGGGATTTTCTTGCCTTTTGGGAGGTCTGACGTCTTCTGCCAGTGTTCAGTGGGTGTTCTGTAGGAGCAGTTCCACGTGTAGATGTATTTCTACTGTATCTGTGGGAAGGAAGGTGATCTCCGCGTCTTACTCTTCCGCCATCTTGCCCTGAATCCCCGAGAATTTTTTTTGATCATTGTTAGATTTTATCCTCTGTCATATCTTCCTTATCTCCCCTCAGGTATAGCTAGATAGGCCTTCCTTAGTGGTCTCTCTTAGCACTTCATTTACATCCTTTTTATAGTGTTTATCCTGAAGAGTTACAGTTACTTGTTTATATATGTGTGTGCCCATGTGTGTCTGCATGTGTATGTGTGGACCTCTCTCATTAGATTGTAAGCTCAGTAAGGGCAAGAACTTAGGATATATACCTTAATGTTCCCCCAGCTTAATGCCTTAAACACTGGAGAAGCTTCATAAATGTTGAATAAGTGATTGAATGGCAAACTGTAGATGAACTTATTTTGTACAGCGCACTCGGTGGCTTGTGAATGTGACTGGGATCCGGTCAGGCTTCAGGGACCTAACCATGTTGTAAAGGAGATGAGGAACAGATGAGTAGACTGCAAGGCACATTGTGATAAGCTCTGTGAGAGGCACAAATGAATGCTTGACGAGAATTTAATGGGGGAGATTAATTCTCATGAGTTGGGTATTCTGGTAACCTTTCAGGGGAGAGGATTTTTTCTTGCTTGTGCTATGTATTGTGAGGGATACACATAATGATAAGATATGGTTCCTGGCTTTAAGAGTTTTCGTCAAATAGGGCCCTAGAGCAGAGATTGGCAGGCTATGGCCTATGGGCCAAATCTGGCCTGCTGCCTGTGTTTGTATAGCCCATGAGCTAAAATGATATTTTAATTTGAAATTGTTTTTATAAAAAGAATATTTTGTGATCTGTGAAATTACATGAAATTCAAATTTTAGCATCTGTAATTAAATTTTGTTGGAACACAGCCACGTTCATTTCTTTTTTTTTTTTTTTTTAATTAATTAATTGTATTTATTTATTTTTGGCTGTGTTGGGTCTTCGTTTCTGTGCGAGGGCTCTCTCCAGTCGCGGCGAGCAGGGGCCACCCTTCATCGCGGTGTGCGGGCCCCTCACCGTCGTGGACTCTCCCGTTGCGGAGCACAGGCTCCAGACGCGCAGGCTCAGCAGTTGTGGCTCACGGGCCCAGAAGCTCCGTGGCACGTGGGATCCTCCCAGACCAGGGCCCGAACCCGTGTCCCCTGCATTGGCAGGCAGACTCTCAACCACTGCGCCACCAGGGAAGCCCCAGCCACGTTCATTTCTTTACCCACTATTTTGTGACTGCGTTTGTGCTACAGCAGCAGAGTTGAGTAGTTGTGACAGAGACTTTTGGCCTGCGGCGCCTAAAATACTTACTCTCTGGCCTTTTATGGAAACAGTCTGCTGCCTTTTGTGTTAGAGGATGGGAAAGATTCAAGTAGAGAAGAAGAGAAAGACATTCATATTGAGAAGATGAGTGGGACAGTGAATACTGCAGTCATCTAGAAACTTTAGAGCTGAAATGATGATCTAGCTTAACCTTTTATTTATTTATTTTATTTATTTTTGGCTGCATTGGGTCTTCATTGCTGTGCGTGGGCTTTCTCTAGTTGTGGTGAGCTGGGGCTACTCTTCGTTGCGGTGCGTGGGCTTCTCATTGCGGTGGCTTCTCTTGTTGCCGAGCATGGGCTCTAGGTGCGCAGGCTTCAGTAGTTGTGGCATGCGGGCTCAGTAGTTGTGGCATGTGGGCTCAGTAGTTGTGGCTCCTGGGCTCTAGAGTGCCGGCTAAGTAGTTGTGGTGCATGGGCTCAGTAGTTGTGGCTCGCGGGCTCTAGAACACAGGCTCAGTAGTTGTGGTGCATGGGCTTAGTTGCTCCGTGGCATGTGGGATCTTCCCAGACCAGGGCTCGAACCTGTGTCCCCTGCATTGGCAGGTGGATTCTTAACCACTGCACCACCAGGGAAGTCCAATTAACCTTTTATTTTACAGATAGAAGATCAAAAACTGTGTCAAAGTCCACTTGTCTGTTAAGGGGCAGTGTGCACTGGAGTTCCTAGAGCAGAAGCAGGATGATAAGATTATTGCTGGGGTAGAGCCAGATCATGAGTGGCCTTGCCCTTGAAAAATGAGTTGAAGAGCAAACTAAGAATAGACTTCCTTTCTCTCTTTGAATGTAATATTTCTTTTTTCTTTTGTATTTCTAGAAGGCCTTTGAGCCCTACTTCGAGATTTTGGAAGTGTATTCCACAAAGGCCAAGAATTATGTAAACGGGCATTGCACCAAGTATGAGCCCTGGCAGCTAATTGCATGGAGTGTCGTGTGGACTCTGCTGATAGTCTGGGTATACGAGTTTGTCTTCCAGCCAGAGAGTAAGTATACTGTCCCCCCTGTAAAGATACAGTGGAGTTACACTAGCTTTGGAACTGATGGCTAACGGACTGTACTAATTTCTTGCCTGGTTGGTTTGGTTCTGATTTTTAAAATCTGTTTAAATAGAAAGGACATTGCCTTCTGACTGGTAAAGTTTTAATAGGACTTGTGTAACTGTAACTGTTATGTTGATTTTTCTGGATTTGCAGTTTACATTAAAACCCCTGAGAGATTAGTCCTGGTAAGGATCCACAGAGTATGGCTTAAACCCTCTTCACTTTCACCTTCTTGCCTAGAACATAATTGTGTCACCTGGAGTTCCCCAAGCATGAGTTTGTTGCTTTCATTTTAGGCCATCGTTTCAATAAAGATTATGTGACATTGGAACAGCACTCATGCAGTGACCATTGGAATGTCTGCTATGTGTCAGGCACTGCCAGGCTCTAGGGATATCTATACAAGTAATACAGGGTCCGTGTGCTCTTGGAGTTGAACCTCTGCTGTCAGGGGACAGTACACTTTGAGCTTCCTGGGTAGTGACTCCGGGAGCCAGACTGACATGGGAAGAGGAGGCTGCTTCTCGGGGAGTGTGGAAGATGAGAAGTCTATTAGTGATCAGTTTGTACGTCCTCCATCCTTCCTCAGATCCTGCCC
This sequence comes from Eschrichtius robustus, assembly GCF_028021215.1. NCBI lineage: Eukaryota > Metazoa > Chordata > Mammalia > Artiodactyla > Eschrichtiidae > Eschrichtius > Eschrichtius robustus. Next base: position 75,960,559 of record NC_090830.1, read on the forward strand.
ACACTCCCCGCACCCTCCCACCCTCCCACCGCCTGGTTGTGTGCTACCTCCTTACAAATTCTTTTTCCCTGCAGGCTGTGTCTCGTAAGTAAATGGTAGGAGAGGTGGTGGGTGCTCTGTACACCCCCCTGCGCCCCTTCCTCACCCTTAGCAGGGTATCTGAGTTAATAACATTGACGAGAGTTGCTTGCCATTTCTCATTTGTTTAAAATTTCCATAACTGTTTGCTTCCCCGATAACATCTGTTTGAAGGGGCTCTTTAACTGAATACTGTTTCTGCTTTTCTTCCTCTTCCCCCAGAAAAGTCAACTTAGAGGCCAGATTCTGTTTCCTCCCTTTACCATGCAGACAGCCATCCATCTGTTCTAGTAACATTGCCGAGTTATGGCGGAGTCAACATTGCACTTAATTAAAATGTAAATGAGACGTGACTGCCCTGTCTGAATTTTAGCTCACTCCGGCTTTAAAAACCCTGTCCTCAATTTCTGCTCCTAGTCCGTGCAAGATTTTCTCATAAACTCTGACAAATTAGACAGACTAACCCTTGTGCTTCATTTGCTCCATGGTTTGGAAACGGACGCAACCCCTGTCCCTTCTGCTCAGGCTTATTCCTTTCCTGGGAAGCATTTGATTCAGTGCTGCCCACCATCCCGTACGATTCCAGAGGCCTGTAAGGAGTAGCAGTAAATGTACTTCTCTTTTTTTTTTATTGTGATAGAATATACATAACATAAAATTGATCATTTTACCCATTTTTTTTTTTTTTGAAAAGTAGAAATTGTTTATAAAATAACGATTGTTGAGAAATGTAAGAGCTACCTCTTAAACAAAAGTTACACAATAAAATGGACCAATTTTGTAAATCTCAGAGGAAAGAAAAAATTAGAAATCTGAAAGGATTCATAACAGTATAGAGCAAATTTAAGCATGAAAAGAAAGTGGTACATTTGCATCTAAAATAGATTTGATCAAATCATTGAAATGGGTACTTTTTTAGAGAAAATTTAAACTATCAAAATCGACTCAAGAAGTAGAACATCCAAAATAACCAATATCCATACAAGAAATTAGAAAATTTATTAAAAGATCACTTCCAAAATAGGTTCTGTGGTTTGTCTGTTCTACCAATGAGCTTGTTCAGATTTTCTAGGTACTGATAATAACCTTGAACTTTTCCACAGCAGAGAGGAAGCTGGAAAGCTACAGAGGATAGCCTTATTGATAAAATCTGATAGAAAGAAAGCTATTTGTACATCTTTATGTGAAGATATTTATGTATCTCTTCCATCCTAGTTAAGGGATCATGCCAGGAGGGTAAGGATGTCTAGATTAGGAAATTTCTTTTTTTTTTTTTAAGATTTTAATTAATTAATTAATTATGTATTTATTTTTGGCTGTGTTGGGTCTTTGTTTCTGTGTGAGGGCTTTCTCTAGTTGCGGCAAGCGGGGGCCACTCTTCATCGCGGTGTGCGGGCCTCTCACTATCGTGGCCTCTCTTGTGGAGCACAGGCTCCAGACGTGCAGGCTCAGTAGTTGTGGCGTGCAGTCTCAGTAGTTGTGGCGCTCAGGCTTAGTTGCTCCGCGGCATGTGGGATCTTCCCAGACCAGGGCTCAAACCCGTGTCCCCTGCATTGGCAGGCAGATTCTCAACCACTGTGCCACCAGGGAAGCCCCCAGGAAATTTCTTAATATAATACTTCCCATCAGTAGACTGAAGGTGAAAAAACCTGTGTGTGTGTAACTGGTCCTCTGTCTCTTTTTTTATTTAAAAAATTTTTTCTTATAGCAATGACTTTTGAGGAGACGGGATCAATTATCTTAGAGGATGCCCTATGTTCTTGATCTGCTCAGTTGTCTCCTAGGTGTGAAGGAGGCATTTAACTTGTTCATTATTTCCAATAAAGTTAAAATTAGGTTTAAAGGCTTGATTGGATTCAGGTTAACATTTTTAGCAAGAGCACTTCAGAGCTGGTGTTGTGACTTCAGTTTGCCTCTGTCAGGCCTGTGATGCATTTTACCCATTTTTAAGTGGACAGTTCAGTGACATTAAGTACGTTCACATTGTCGTGCAGCCATCACCACCATCCTTCTGTAGAACTCTCTCATCATTGTAAGCTCTGTACCCATTAAACACAAACTTCCCACTACTCCCTCTCCCCAGCTCCTGGCAGCCACCATTCTGTGTACCTTTCCTTTTAAGATGGTGCATTTATAAATCTGAACTAAGGCCAGAGATCTTGAGGTTTATATTTCTTTGCTGTGATTAGTATTAGCTTTAGGTATTTACTTCTGTTTTTCATTGTGCAGCCCTCGGTGCCCGTGTGCATTTTGCTTAACCGGTAGTTGAAGCAAGCCATCTTAGGTCTCAGGTACTTACTTGCCTTTAGTGTACAAAAAAGAATGTGCTGGCTTCTGAGTACACCATGAGAAGATTAATAGGAGCAGTGTGTCCATGGTATGTGGCATCTAAATCCTTGTGAACGCCAAGCCATTGTGGTTGTTTTATTTTTAATAACATTTTTTCTTATTATAAAAGCAGTGCATGTTCATTGTATAAAATAAGGCAATATAGCTAAACCATAAGAAAAAAATTCAAATCTTATTACCTAGAGATAACCACCATTTATGTATCTGTATCTCTTTCTATATCTGAATCTGGTTGAATCATATAAAATGTAGTTTTTGTCGGTCAAAAATTGTTGAATATTGGCAATTTCATATTGCTTTAATACATATACACACACAACACATTTTTTGTTTTGTAACTTCCAACTTGAATTTTACACACAGATAGAAATGTCTTCCCGCCAGAGATCGGAGGTAATTTTGATAGAACTGCCCATTTCTTCAGCATCTTGCTCATGTAGAAGTATTCCACGTATTACTGAACACGCAGTCACTTTTAGTATATTGTCTTAGAGGAGTCTAAAGTCCGTCTAGTGATAAATTTTGCTGATCTTCAAATTCCGGGTACCCTTCTGAGGTGGGGAGGGTAATTGCGGAACACAGGATGGACACGGGTAGATAAGAACTGGAGGCAGCAGGAGGGTGGGGCAGGGCAGGGCTGGAGCCCTCTAAGTGTGACCTCTCCTTTAATCGTGCTCCATCCTTACTAACTCATGTTGACTTAAACTGTGGAACCGTCTGCAGTTCATCAACAGAAATCTCAGTTCTGTGGTAGGAGGAGGTTTCTAGCCATGGCACCTTGGGCAACACCCTTAAGCCTGCTGGCCTGCTTCCTCACAGTAAAATGAGCATAATAATACTGCTTTACCCAGTCTCAAAGAGTGACGTGAGGATCGAGTGGCATAAGTGGTGTGAAAGGAGTTTGTAAACTGTAAAGAGCCACACATTGTCGTTCTTACACTGGCATTTCTTATTGTATTACCTTAAAACATTCTTGTTACTTTTTCTTCCTGTACCTCTGGGAAATTTTACTTTTGAGATGATCTTTTTAGGTCTTGACCACATAATCTTTTCATTCTCAATTTCTCCATCTCTGGTCTGCATTGTTCTTTTTACCCTGTACCATATTATCTCGCAACTTTCACAAAATTAGTTTATTCTTTTCTCCTCCACCTAGTCACATTAATGTACTTTTGGACACCTGGCTCAGCTTGCTGATTTTTAGACCTCTTTCTACCTCATTAATTAATTACTTCATCTATTAAATAAGGAAGTGGTTCTGAATCTTTACAGCTTTAACATTGTTAGAAATAATCAAATAACAAGCAGCTTAACTATCCAACACTAAGTTATGCTCATTTGATGGACTACTGTGGTAACACTGAAAAATACGTTTAGGAAGAATTTTTAATAATGTAGAAAATGCTGTAAATGAGAAGAGGATATGATATTGTACATACAGTAAGATCTCAGGACCGAAAGGAAATACTCCAAAATTTAAACAAAAAGTAACAGTGGTTTCAGTCCCTTTGTCAGTCTGTGTCTTAGATACTGGGTTTTGTCCCAGACATTTACAGAGGGTTGACCTCAGTGCTAGGCACTTAGGGATGAAACCTAAGCAAAAACAACTAGTAAAGATGCAAGGCATCATATAATAAATACCCAAAGAAGGTACAGACACATTCTTTGGCTGTTGGAAGCACCTTCTGGCCAGGGAAATTGGAATTTCCCAGATCTCCTAGGAAAGCAGTGAAGTTCATTCAGTTCATGCCTTCTATCTTTGCAGAAAGCCTACGTGTAGATTCCTTAGAAACTCATTTGGGATAACTGAAAATTCCTGTTGTGCATTTGAAGCAGTGTAGAGGCCTGGGAGTCTAGGACTAGAAAAACAAAGACTTCAGTTAAATCCCCGCCCCATCACTGATTTGGTCCGTGGCCTTGAGCAAGTTATTAATGCTTTGTTCCTTATCTGCCCTTGGATAGTAGGTAGTGCTTTCTTTGCCAACCTCAAAATCTTGTTGTCAGAGTCAGTTGAGATATACTGAACGTGAATTCATTAAAAGGCACGACTGTCTACTTAGATGCCATGTATTTATAACTATTGTAATTGACAGGATCAGAATTCCATATTTGTCCTGTGTACTGCCCAACAGAATGGAGTCTGATTGGTGTCCGTGATATTTGAAGGCCTTTTTAGGTCCAGAAAATGTTGTTGGGATGTGTGTTGAATGAGAGACTGGAGCATAGATCCTGAAGAAAAGCATGGGTTGGGCATTTGTTTTGAGGGAGGGGAGAGAAATGTTGGGCATCCAGAAACCTTGGGAAGGTAAGGAGCTCTGCAATGTACTTGACCCAGCAATTCTCTTTCTGGGAATTTATCCTGTAGGTATACTGTCACGTACACATATGGTGTGTGTTACAAGGTTAGCTATTTCAGCATGGTTTGTGATAGCAAATATTAGAAACAACCTAAGTGTCCATCAGGAAAGGGCAGGTTAAATCAATTAGGGTACATCCATCTAATGGAATACTCTACAGGTATAAAAATGAATGAGGAAGCACAGATCTTTAAAAGAATATTGCTAAGTAGAAGAACAAGGTCTAGTACAGTGCAGGAGTATGCTACCTTTTGTGTAAAAGAGACATATAAGAACATACCTCTATTCTTACTTGTATATGCCTAAAGAAATTCTAGAAGGGTATCTAGAAACTAGTAGTAATATTAACCTGGGGGTAGGATGCAGGTCTGGGGGATAGATGAGAGAGTGTGTGTGTTTATTTTTTTATTTTTGAACCATGTAAATATACTACTTATTCAAAAATTAAAAGGTTTTTTTAAAAAGGAAAGAAACTACCTTTGCCACCTGAGGGCAGGTGAGATTGCGGAGGACATGTTGAATAGTTCATACATTATGACTATCAGGTCATATAATCTGTGGAAATTTATTTGGATAATAGAACCATTTGTTTCTTTTAGGTTTATGGTCAAGGTTTAAAAAGAGATGTTTTAAGCTTATCCGGAAGATGCCTATTATTGGTCGTAAGGTAAGCAGAATCCTGTAGATTTTCCCTACCGCCTCCTACCCCCATGGTCATCAGGCCTCTTTTTTTATAGTCACTGAAATGAAGTTCAAGGGGGCTGGGTGAGTTTTGTCCCCCACCTCCAAGAAACATTCAGCAATGTCTGGAGACATTTTTGGGTATCACAAGAGGAGGCGGGTGCTGTCGGCGTCTAGTGGATAGGCGCCAGGGGTGCTGCGGAACACACCCTCCAGCGCACAGGTCAGCCTCCACAGCAGAGGACTGGCTGACTCAAAATAGCAGAAGTGCCAAGATTGAGAAGGCTGACTCAGCCCTTTCTCCAACGTATCTGACCGAAGGAGAAAGATGCTATTCAGGAGAAATTTGAAATTAGACAACCTGACAGAAGTGACATGAAGCTTTGGAGCAATATTTGGCTGAATTTAGATACTTATCAGGGATTGAGTGCTTACATGGTTTAGATCAGGGTTGGCAGACATTTCCTGTGAAGGGCTAGGTACGAAGCATTTTAGACATTGCAGGCCATACCATGTCTGCCACAGCTCCTGACCTCTGCCCTTGCAGAGGGAAAGCAGTGGTAGTACGATGGGTAGAGGAATGAGCCTGGCTGTGTTCCAGTGAGATTCTCTTTACAAGAACAGGCACAGGCCAAATTCAGCCTATAGTTTGATCTGGCCTGTAGTTTGCTGATCCCAGGTTCAGGAACTTAGAGCAGAGCCATTCTCTTGCTCTTTGTTCATATCTGTAGTCTAGTACGTTCCCTTCACTGGATCCTCTCTGTCCTCATCCACGCTCAGGATAAGACAGTCACGTCTGTACCCTTCCCACAGATGCTTTATCACAGGTGAAAATAAACAGGGCAGGCCCCACTGCAGGCTCTAAGGAACGCACATGATCCTTGATGGCTTCGTCTTCCTTGCTTCCCTGCCCTGCCCCTCAACTTTGCTGCAAGCTTTCTTTCACTTTTGGCTTTCAGTTCCTTTTCCCCTTTCCTGGCCAAACCAGAAAAGATGGCAGTTATCTTTTAGCTTTTGACTGAAGGCCATTCAGACCACTTTGCTAAATAATAAGTCTCCCAGAACTTTGTATTTTCAGGTTCATTTCCTGTCGGGAAGTGAAAGTAATAACTGGGGTGGAGAAGGAGAATGAGGGCTTTTATTTGACCTCTAATCATGTTAAGCCCTAAAATTAAATCTACTTTAGTCCTTAGAAAATGAAGGGTAGGGGAGAGGGAAGATAGAAAGGATGGACTGATCACAAAGGATAATAGCTTTTCCCCGTATTATTCCCTGTATTTTTTCTGCCTTTATTCATCACACTTTTCTCCTTCAGTTTCAGATTTTGAGACAAATAAATGCTGGGGTTCCAGAACCCATTAAATGTATATGATAACAGAATTGGAAGGTACTTAGAAACTGTATAATCACCTTTCAATTTTTAGATGCAGATTTTGAGGTGCAGAGACAAAAGTTACTTGTTTTGAGTGAGTGGGTGTGTCCCTCTGTCATTCATTGAGCACCTGCTCAGGGTCAGGTACTATTCTGGGTGCTGGGGACACAGTGGTGAAGAAGGCCAAGTCCTTCCTCCATGGAATCTATATTTCAGTACTAAGGAAAAACAGAAAATGAATAAGTAAAATACATTAAGAATTTCACTTCGAAATAAATACTGTGAAGAAATTAAAATGCAGTGGAGATTCTGAGCATCATCTATGCATGGAAGCTCAGCTTTCATAGTTCTGGTTACATTTATGCAGCATAATTCTTTATTTACAACTTAAAAAATATCTTCATGTCCATCACATGCCCTGGCATTGCCCAGGAGTGTGGGCTCTGCTTCTTGCCAGTGCCCGCCTGTTAGACTTTGCAGACATGTGTTAAAGGAGAGGCTTTCCCTGTGGTTTCATTGAGGGCCACGTCTAAGAAGACCCTCTTGGATTCTAATCATCCATGGCACTTTTCATTACCTGACTTTTAGTGTCTGACTGTGATGCTAAAAATAAGGTCAGGAGAACAGGACACACACACACACACCCCGCCCCCGGCCTATGTTTGTTTTGTTCACTGTGTATCCCTGGCCCACAGTAGTAGTTCAACAAATATTTATTAAGTAAGTGAATGAATGAAAGAAAATGTCTGATGAGGATGGAAACGAAATAACTGTAGCTGATAAATGATGTAGCAGAAAGGACTTCAGCTCCTCCTAGCACTTAAGAGTCAAGCAGTGCAAAGCTGTTAACCTGAGGAGACAGGTGGCAGCCTCCCTGGCTCTTCCCAGCATGGCTTGTGCTTCTGTGTGGGGATTTGTGTAGGGCCTCCAGATTCCTGCTGTGCTCTGGACGTGCCTTGGTGAAGGAGCTCATCCCTTGCTCAAGCACCAGAATCTGTTTTACTGCTGCTTGGCCTGTTTTCTGGCTACTGTTCATGGTTCTACCTTGGTTTCTTTGGTGCACACACTGTAGCTGCTGCCAAGGGACAAACAAGGTCCAAATATCTCCCTCAGAGAAGTGCTGACTTTAGCAAAGGCAAACCAAGTAAAGCATTGGTAAGGTCAACGTGGCAGAGGAAAAGGGTGGGGGTGGAGTAGGGAATGGAGTGTATCTTTGACCTTCAGGGAGAAAGCTGACTTTTCAAACGTCTAAGAGACTATTGCCCAGGCCAGAAAATAGCTGAATGGTCAAAATGTCACCATACCTTTTTAAGAAAATATACCATCCTTATTCTGAAGCACTTGTGCAGTGCCCAGCGTTGAGCAGTTGGTTTGGTGTTGTAACTGGTTCTTCTACTCTCCGTGCGGTGTTCTTCTAGCTCCCTATTAACTTTATCTTCCTTACCTTTGGAGATCCAAGATAAGTTGAACAAGACCAAGGAAGATATTACCAAGAATATGTCATTCCTGAAAGTGGACAAAGATTACGTGAAAGCCCTGCCCTCTCAAGGAATGAGCCCGGCTGCAGTTCTGGAGAAGCTCAAAGAATACAGCTCTATGGGTACGATTCTCAGCAAATACATGCTCCCTACTTCCTTAATGTGGCTGGTCATTTGGTCATCATTTGATGTTGGCAGAGGTTAAGAAGAGTTCATCCCTGGTGCTTCTATATTCAGGAGGGCCCACTCCCTGTCTCAAAGGCTGAATTTCGTATTTTAAGAACTGTATTTATATAGATTCATCCTTCACCCATAAAGCAAACAAATCTCAGGGATGGTGGAACTTGGTTCCACTTTCTTTTCTAAGCCTGAATAAAATAGACCAATTTGTGTTTTGGAAAGAGAAAATATCTAATAAAATGAAATACAGATTCATTATAGAAATTGTGAAATCCGTATAGAGGCACAGAAGAAAATAACAAGTCAGTATAATTTCATCCTCAAAAGATAAACACAGATGATATATATGTATAATCTCAGAATGTTAATAGTGTCTTGTGTAATAAGCACACACGTACATATATGCATGAGCACGTGTGGGAAGGATAAATGAACTAAGTAGCTTAATGTTTAAGAGTACAGCCCAGATTCACTCAGCCTGGATTCACATCTGGTTCAGCCACTTAAAATACGGCCTTGCGTTGGCTACTTAACTTGTCTCTGCCTCTCTTTCTCTCTCTCTACAATGAGCATAATAACAGTGGTACTTATCTGAAAGGATAATTGTAGAGATTAAATGAGATTATGCATGTAAATATGTAATACCTGGCTTATAATAAGTGCTCAATAAATGTTAACTATTATTAACACAAACATGTTTGTTACAAGTTAAGATCATATTACAAATACCTTTTAAAAATAGGCTTTTTAGTCTGGCATAATTTTACATTTATAGAAAATTTGCAAAGATAATAGATTTCCCACATACCCCTTACCCAGCTTCTCCTGATGTTAACATCTAAAATAACCATGATACATTTGTCAAAACTAAAAAATTAACATCGGTACAGTGCTATTAACTAAACTACAAATTCTATTCCTGTTTCACCAGTTTTTCTATAATGTCCTTTTTCCTGTTCTAGGATCTAGGCCAGGATACCATATTACATTTTAAAATTTCTAATTGACATCTGTTGAATTTTTGACATCAGATGGTACAAAACTAGATACAGTGCAGGATTTATATATGATATAAAGCAAGGATTAGCATTCTCTGAGGCCTGTGTATTAAAGATTTCTATGATTATGAGGGCTGGTTGGCTGCCCCATATTTCCTTCCCTTCCATTTTTAAGTCGCTGTCCATTGCCATACTCTGTAGCCCCAGTAAAAGAACAGGAAATAAAACCATATATCCTACTTTTGAAACGCTGGTGACCTCTGGTCTGAAGACATACATGGCACAGACCAGTGTCCTCTAAAGAAAGAGGGAAAGTCAAACTGGCCACAAGCTGGCAGATCACGTGAGAAGGAGGGGTTTGTCGGGATATTCACTACTCAGTCTTCTGCTCTCATTGGAACTGCAGATCTTGGCTTTGTAGAGCCCATGGCAACAGTTTTCAGTTAGGGTGCTTCTGTAATTCTCACTACCCATTTTCAGTAGGGCACAGCCATGTTGTCATAAAAGGACCTGAGACACCCACATGAACAGATATTTGTTGGTATTGTAGAGTGTCTCTGGGGGAGCACCTCAGATAGGAAGTGGAAAGTCGGACCTTACATTCTGGTCAGGAACCTGTCCTCTGAGCCTTCTCCCAGTGATGTCTGTGTTCCTGATGCTGAGTGCTGCAGCAGAGGTTGCTGGAAGCAGGTGGCTAATTCTGTATGGGTTTCCGGGCTTGTCGGAAGGAGGGGTCCCTGAGGACAGGATGCCGATGGTTCATATCTCACCACGGTTTGTCTAGTCAGGGATTCAGTTCCCTGGCTCCAGCTCTGGTGATAGTATACTGAAATTCCGCACCTTCGCCTTACTCTTTTCTGCTAACTCTGCTCATAGCAGTTCCCACACTTCCTTTGACTGGCTAGGAAGGCAGAGAAGAAGGAAGCCACTGCTGAAAAAGGTCAAGCTGAGCCATACAGAGGACAGAAAAGGAGTACAGATAAAGGAAAATTGTTCTGCTGTTAGAAGGCAGTTGGGGATGATGACATTATTATTGGACTATCTTTACTGTACCTAGATGCTGTTAATACCTTTCTCACACTGTTGTTGATGGTAATTGTTGACCTTTCATCTTTATTTTGCTGTGATAGCTCTTTATTGGAGTTCTTTTTCTTGATTTTATGTAAGAACACCTTTGGGTATCCACTCCAACTTTTTTTTTCTTTTGTACACAGAGGAGTTTCTTCCTCTTTCTTCTTTATTAGAATCTGTCTTCCCAAAGGCTCCTGCTTACTGATCCAGTGGTCTTCCCTTTCTCTGTAGATGTCTTGTGGCAAGAAGGGAAAGCCTCCGGAGCGGTGTACAGTGGGGAGAAGGAGCTCACTGAACTCCTTGTGAAGGTGAGTGAGTGCCTAGTACTTGAAGGGAGTGTGGCTCTGCCAGTTTAGATTACTGCATTTTTTTCTCCTTATTTTTGTAATTAAAAAAAATTACTTAATGAAAGTTTATTGTTAAAATAAAACTAAAGAGGTTTAGAAAGTGTCTCTTTACCCAGACATAGGCGAATATGCATAATATTGATCAAAGACATCTTCAATCTGTAAAAAAGTAAAATGTTACTTATGTTTCCAGGCTTCACAGACGCCCTGTGTAGAAGGCAGATAGTAGGGAAGGTAGTCCATCATTTGATATTATTAATGACAAGATATATTTTGTTGGATCAGAAGAGACAAGAGATGGAAACTGGGTCATAATTTCCTGTACTACATGAGTCTCAAATCACGTGATCTGAGAATGAGCAGTGGTCTCAATTATAATTCAAATAATTCTCATTTTTTGTTGACTTTAAAATTGCCTTTAGCTTCTTCCACTTCTAATCAAATTTATTTTTTAAACCCCACTTTGTCGTATAAAATTGGCATTGGACTGCTGGTCTCTAAGGTCTTTGTGTTTGATTATTGTAACTATGAAACTGTGCATACCTTACTAAATATTATAGGTTTTGCTCAGCTGTATCCTGACGTAATACCCTGACCTTACTTCTACGCTTAAGAATCTTTCAGTGGCTTCCCATTATATACAGGACAAAACTCAAGCTGCTCATGCAGGAGAAAATACAAGTCCCTTTGTGAGCCAGCTCCCACCTATTTTTTTCAACCATTCCTGTTATTTTCCCTTATGAATACTAACCACTGCCTTTTCTCTTTACTGAGTACACCTTGCTCCTATGTTGTTTTCCTTTCCCTCCTGTTCTAAGTGATGAATTCCTATTCATGTCTCAAGGTTCCACTGAACAGATAACCTCCAGACCACTCAGGATGTTCGTTATTCCCTCTTTAAGACCCCTTACCTTCATGTACGTATGTACATCTGGTATCGCACTTAAAATAGTTGTGCCAGACACTCTACTTAAAGTGCTTCGCATGCGTGATCTTATTTACTTATGGCTAGAACCCCATCAGGTAGGTACTATGATTATCCCCTTTAGCATACGAGGAAATTGAGCCTCAGAGAGGTTATCTGACCTAAGAATACACAGCTAGAAGTGATAGGTAAAGCTAAGATTTCAAACTGGGGCTGTTTGGTGTTTTAGTCTGTGCTTTTAACCGCATTTATACTTCCTCTCTTACCACATTGTAAAATAATTTTTATGCCTGTCTCCTCCACTATATTTTGATCTTCTTTAGATTGGGGAACATATCTTACCATTTTTCCAGTTTCTAGTGTTGTGTCTGATACCTAGAAACTTTTGTTTTTTGCGTGATTCTTTTTTTTTATACAATGTAATCGTCTTCACATCTGCTTGCATTTCTCTGCAGGCTTATGGAGATTTTGCATGGAGTAATCCGCTGCATCCAGATATCTTCCCAGGACTACGTAAGATAGAAGCAGAGATTGTGAGGATGGCTTGTTCCCTATTCAATGGGGGACCAGATTCCTGTGGATGTGTAAGTATATGCAGGTGGCATCGTATAATCTGATTTTTTTTAGCTTAAAATGGAAGAGTTTATTCAAAACATTTTATTACACAATACATGATTATTGTAGGAAGATCCAGATTAACAGCGATTTTTAAAGGTTATGATTTTGTAATTCATGGAGTATCAACATTTTGGTAAATATCTTCTAGATATTTTTTTCTCTTCGGTCTTTTATTTTGAAAAACTTTAAACTTACATTAAGTTGTCAGAATAGTTTAAAGAACATCCTAGATTCACTAAATGTAAATATTTTGTCATATCTGCTCTCTCCTCTTCTTTCTCTCCCTCCCTTTCTTCCACCCACCTACCTACCTACCCACTTATCTATATAACTTTTTCAAACCATCTCATAGTTTTTTGATATACGTGTTTTGCTTGAGCTGGATGTTTATTATTTTGCTATAAATCGAATCTCAGTTGGTTTAGGAATAAAGGAAGAGGGTGTCATTGTATTTAAAGATGCACATGAGGATTCCTTCTTTCAACTATTCTTTCCAGTAGATGTTTGTTTTCCTAAACTGTGATTGATAAACTTCTGTTGAGGTTTGGTACCACAAACTGATATTGCCTTCTCTAGAAAAAAGTAAATTTCAGCTTATCAAGATAGTTAGATTTAACCCAGGGTGCTGTAGTGGTAACCTAGAGATGCTAATTCTATCATATCAAATACTTTTGTAATCATTAGAAAGTCTGCAAATTTAATTTTGAAGGGCCCATCCAAAGACGAGAACATTTTATAGTTACTTTTTTGTTTTTTCCCAATAAGCAGCATTGGGTTTTACTTTGAAGTTGGCACCGTGGAAAATCAACATGTTCAAATACTCAGTAGCTAACAAAACTGGTATTCCTGGCATTCATTTTCCCCGCAAAAGTTCCAAAACTGTTAAAAACCAACCATAATCTAGCAGTGGGTTCCCTTGTGGCATTTAGATGAACGGGTTGATGTAGAGGGGAGATGCCAGTGTACTTACAGTACGTGGGTATTCTTCTGTGCCATTAGACTCTTGATGAACTTTTTTTTTAAGCCTCACTAAATATTTTTTTAAAATAATTTCTTCTGAAGATCAGTTGCTCAGTTTACTTTTTTTTTTTTAATGGAGTATAGTTGCTTTACAGTGTTGTGTTAGTTTCTGCTGTACAACGAAGTGGATCAGCTATATGTATACCTATATCCCCTCCCTCTTGGACCTCCCTTCCACCCCCCCCCCCCGAATCCCATCCATCTAGGTCATCACAGAGCACCGAGCTGAGCTCCCTGTGCTATACAGCAGGTTCCCACCAGCCATCTGTTTTACGTGTGGTAGTATATATATATCAATCCTAACCTCCCAATTCGTCCCACCCTTCCCATCCCCCTCTGCGTCTACATGTCCGTTCTCTACACATGCGTCTCTATTCCTGCCCTGAAAATAGGTTCATCTGTACCATTTTTCTAGATTCCACATATATGCGTTAATATATGATGTTTGTTTTTCTCTTTCTGACTTCACTTCACTCTGTATGACAGGCTCTGTGAACTTTTAAGAGACCACAGGTTAAGCACAAAAACAGTTTGGCCTTATCCAGTGAAGTTGAAGATACCCGTATCTTATGACCCTGATATGCCACTACTTGGGATATATTCTAGAAAAACGTACATGTGTGTATCAGGATAGATATATATTCATAGCAACATTGTTCATGATAGCTAAAAACTGGAAATAATTCAAATGCTTATCAACAATGGGGTGGATGAATCATAGAATAGTGTGTGTGTGTCAGTCTATTGTAGCTGTCACTCAGAATGATACTCAAATTACTCCATTTTTGGCCAGTGGGAACTTCTCAATTTTGGCTCCTGGGTCTTTTTGCATGACTCAAGTAGTCTTTGCAAGCTTCCTTTCCTTCCTTCTTCTTTTTTTTGGACAAAATATTTTTTTGGACAAAATTTTTATTTGATGAAATATTCCAGGTTTACCTTTTACATTTCCTGCTCCAGACCCAGAATCAGCCGTACGTTCAAGGAGCCCTAGTTCATTTATAGCCATGTAAAATATTTACATGGTTCCTAAGTCAAATTTATGGAATAAGACAGTTTTAAAAATTAACCAGAATAAAACCTGGAGAGACAAATAGAAAGTTGAGACATGAATGATAGAGTGAGAAAGGCTAACACACCTCTAGTTGGTATTTAAAAGCAGCCAGAAAAAATCGATAACCTGTAAAGGTTTAACTTTTAGAACAACTGATGTTCTCAATAGCAACAATGGCTGGGGCAGTTGCAGTTAGAAGAAAGATGGGCTATGAGTTGAGAATTGTTGGAGCTGGGTGATACGTGCAGGGGTTTTATTAATTCCCTCTTTAGCTGTGTATAAACTACTCTTTAGTTCTTCCATTGGGTTTTTACATTTCATTTACTGTGTTTTTCATTCTTGAGAATTCTGTTTGGTTCTTTTTTTTTTTTTTGAATTTGCTTGGTTGTTCTTTGTAGTCCCTTTCCTTGTCTTATGCTTTGCTTAAATATATTACACATAATTATTTTATAGCCTATGTCTGATAATTCCATTATTCATGAGCCTTACCTGTCTGCTTCTGCTGGTTTCACTTACGCTGTCTTGTATCCTTATATTTGTGTTTTGTTTTTTTTTCTGTGAGTCACTCATTTTCTTGGAAACTTAACTTTGAGTCCTAGATTGAAGTTAAGTTCTTCCAGAGAAGATCTGTATTTTTGTATTTACTTCTGCCAGTTACTGGGGATTTGCTGGGAAGTGCTGCCACACTGGAACCAATTTAAGTCTGATTTTCAGCTCTTAGTTTTGTACTATGGAAGTAGTCTGAACTCAGACCACAAACTCAAATAAAAGCTGTCTTGGCATACATTCTTGAGAGATCCTTATTTTTCTTTACCCTGAGCATCTGGGTTGAGAAAAGTAATTTTTCTTGCTGTTCTCTTCTGTACCAGCAGGGTTTATTTCTTGTACTGCTAAGAGTGTGGATGAAGTCTCTGTTTTCAGCCATCCCCTCTTAGATTCCTTATCTTGAGCAGGCCCTACATTTATTTCCTGTTTATTTGTCAAAGTGGGAGTTTGAGGTCTAGATCTAGGAGTTGGCAATAACCCTCAAAGTTAAAACCAGCTTTGACATTCACTTATCTTGTAGGATTCTTGATTTTGCTTTGTTTAGGTGTTCAGTGTGTTCCTTTATGTTAACTCAGTGGTGGATGTAAAAATATTTTTTAATGTTTTATCAGGCTTTTTTAGTTCTAGTAAGGAGGGTTACCCAAGGTATATAATGTATATTGCTGGAAGTCGAAGTTCCATGATTGTTTTTTTCCATGTGGGAGACCTTTGTATACTTGAAAGCCTCTTTCCCCCTGAATCTTCTCTTCACCACAGTTTTCCTAGGATTCTCTGCTTTTCTTAGAGAATATGATTTCGCAGGTTTCCACCCATGCCCGTCCTTCCTCTCTGAACGCCTTTTGGTTATCTGTGACTAGCCAGCTGGACACAGTTCTGCAAATGTAGAGCAGCACTGAGCTTTCAATCTCTTTTTTACCTGGGTTCACTAAATTTACCTTAAACCTATCCTCTAAGTCAATATTTTTATTCTCAGCAGTGTTTAGTCTGTTTCGTGCTGTTCCTAATGTATTTAGTAATTCTGGAATCATGCTACTTGGTACTTTGGTTTTTATTTCAGGTCTGTGGTCTCGTTCTGCTGTTTCAGTGTCCAGTCTTTCAGCTTTTGTTTTCTTGAATTCATGTTCTTATCATATTGTCCTATAGTGAGAAACAGGAGGAATTTCCTTCTGAGTTGGCCTTTATTTTGCAGGCTACCTTTTTTTCTTTTTATATGTTTGCATAGTTACCAGGCCATTTCTTTCATGTTGGCTCATGCTTCGGTGACTGTCTCTAGACATTCTGTTTGTTCTGATGCATGGTGGGTCATTTCTTGTCTGAGAGGCAAGGCTTGGGTAAAGCTTTGTTCCACCTGTATTAGAATATCTAGGCCTCTTCTGAGATTTTGTTAAAAGTTACCTACTAGAGTTCACTCTGCCTAGCTGGAAGAGAATAATACTCTTTGGGTTTTATTTCTTTAGCTCATCCTGTATCCCTGGAGTCTTCACTTTAAAGAGTCAGTCCTGGTGTTCTCTCTCCCCAGCCGCTATGTCTATCACCCGCTCATCTGACGATAAAGAAACCGCCTCCATTTGCTTCTCTGAAGATTTGGGGGGTATTAATGAGAATTCTCAGGGTTTTGCTGACTTACCCGGACAATTTCCATGTCTTGGAGGAGGGATTAAGAACTGGGTTTTACTCTTTGCTGTGCTTTAGAAACTTGTTTCTTTTTCTCATCATCAGTATTTCCCTCTCTTTCCTTGTTTGGTTGTTGTTATTGCAGGGTTTTACTGCTTTTTTCCTTTATTCTTGCACGTACTAGGGGAGAGAAAATCTGTGAAGTAGTTTCAGTCTTCCATCTTAATCCAGAAATCCAACTCTGGGGGGGTTTTTGCATTGCTACAGTTAAACCATGCCTCTCCCATTAGGACCCTTTTTAGTGCTGTGTCAGGGGTCAGGAGAAGGAAAGATAGAGTCTTAAGATCCCCAGTCTCTTCTGATACTTAGACTTTTATAAGAGAACTAATTACCTCTGGGATTATGTGAGTTTCTCTGTTTCTCTCTCTCTCGATGAGCCACTTTTGGTGAAGAAAGTTCAGAGTTCAGAGGTGGGAAACAAGAGGACACGGCCAGCTGGCTGGGCAGTCTTTAGCCTGTTCCCAACTAAGGTATTAAGCTCTTGTCATTCTTTATTCTTCAACCTTAAACTGTCCTTTTATTAGCTTCATTTGCCCCAGTTAGAATGGGTGAGAGGTGACTTTATATACTGAAAGAAATTAGGTTGCCATGGGAAACAGTCTTGGCTTGTGCAAATGCCGTCAGGTCCAAACAGTATCTAAAAGAAAAATTTCCAAATAGGACCTGTTCTCTTGTTTTCTGACTTAGATGTCATATATTAGAGTGAGAGGTTTTAAAAATGTTGAAAGATGTTGACTAACGTAATAAGTAGTTATTGAGGCCTCTGTCTTCTTACTTCAGAATTAGATTTCCATTTTTGGAGGGGTTGGTGCCAGGGGTAGAGGGAAATGGGAGAGTAGCAGCATATTTGAACACAGAATTTAGGGATCAGAAATAAAAATTCGAAGTAAAATTTAGGTGTTCCTGCTTTTACAGTCCAAAGTACACTGGTGTTTGCCTAACAGATAATGATGTTGACTGGATTAGTTATTGGACTGAAAATAGGACATGTGAAGTGAGTGAGTGACTAGGGGTTTGGAAATATTTCTGCTTAGGTCATTACTGGACCTTAGTGAGAGATCAATGCACTGAGGACTTGATCCTTTCCCGACTTCCTTCACAGCTGGCTTGGTTCCTCATGTGATGTTCTGAGGTTTTACGCTGGACCACAGGACATGCTGCGATTTGCAGCGCTGACCTCAACTGTAAGCAGAGAAATGCAGAGACCTACAAACAAGTGTCCTGTGCCCGAGTTCAGTGCCTTACTGTGTGGATGACGGTCACATGTTTCCTGAAGGCTTCCTCAATTACAAAATGACTGACTCTTCTCAGCTAATCTTCCATATAATTCCTGACTACTGGGATTTTGTATTTTATTTTTTTGGCTGCGTTGGGTCTTTGTTGCTGCACGCGGGGTTTCTCTAGTTGTGGCGAGCGGGTTCTACTCTTTGTTGCGGTGCGCAGGCTTCTCATTGCGGTGGCTTCTCTTGTTGCGGAGCACGGGCTCTAGGCGCGCGGGCTTCAGTAGTCGTGCGGGCTTCAGTAGTTGTGGCTCACAGGCTCTAGAGTGCAGGCTCAGTATTTGTGGCGCACGGGCTTAGCTGCTCCGCAGCACGTGGGATCTTCCCGGACCAGGGCTCGAACCCATGTCCCCTGCACTGGCAGGTGGACTCAACCACTGTGCCACCAGGGAAGTCCCTCCACTGGGATTTTGTATCCTGTGGTATTTTTGTCTTATATGTGGATATTACTTCAGGAAATTTCAGTCATCGCCTGCTCTCATTTCATCTCATGTTAAGTTACACTAAATATGAAAATATAGAAAGTTTTACTTTTTATCAAAAGATGGATGACATTGGGTGAATCACTTAGTCTCTCAGTTTTGGGGCTCAGTTTTCTTACCTGTAAAATGGAAAAGCTTTCTAAGATTATATGAATCTTTGGAGATGACAAATCTAAGGAAATATCTACCTAGCTCAGTGCTATGGCTTTTTTTTTTTTCTGTTTGTTTTGAAATTATTTCATTCTTAGATGTTATCAAAGGATTGCCAGATGGGTATGACATGCCTGTATTGGTCATGGTTTACTGAGAGTCAAATCAGGCATTAAGAAATGTTAATGGAGGGTCTGGTAGGTGTCAGCTACTAGCTAGGTGCCAGGAATATTGTCATGAACAGAATGGTCCCCACCTTCATGAGTTTTGTAGTCCAGTGAGGAAAACAAGATGAATGAAATGACCTCTGAGTATTTTTGTATCAATTCTGGTAAAGAAATTCGCCTGTATCAGAGGTGCTAGGCCTAGCTTCAGGAAAACATTTTTCTTCATTTTAAAAACATTAGGATTTGTTTTTTTTAATTTCAGATAAGTAAGTTAACAAGCTTCTAAGTAGAGGCTTCTCCTTTTTTGTGTGTTTCAAACTTGTCAAAACCACAAGTTTACTTTGGAATATCTGAGTGTCTCTTCTTGGTCTTCTAATGTATTGCATAGCTGACTAGAGTTGTAACTTCACAGTTTCACATTCTTCAATGGGCATTAAAAATTTAAATCAAAGTCAGTAATCCTGATGCTTTTGGATGGGGTAAAATGCCCTATGCTATCTGCAACTGGACGAACAACAGAAATGTAGGCGGATTGTGCACAGATGGGATCTGGGCAGATGTACATGTGTTCATACAGTGTGGAGCTTCTAATCATTTAGTAGTTTTTATTCTTCTCCTGAAGCAAGATTGGGCTTAGCCAGTAAAGTCAAATTTTCCTTCTGGCGGACAGAAGCGTCTGCTCTGCAGCATGCATCCAAGAGCTCAGCTGTTTCTGCGTCAGATACCCTCAAGATCAAGGCAGGAAGTGCATGCTGATAGCTATCCCCAACTCCCTTCCACAGATGGCCTCTCTTTTTTATTACAGGTGACCTCCGGGGGGACAGAAAGTATTCTGATGGCCTGTAAAGCTTATCGGGAACTGGCCTTCGAGAATGGGATCAAAACTCCAGAAATGTATGTACAGTTCCCTTGGTATCCATGGAGGATTGGTTCCAGGACCCCCATGGGTACCAAATCCTCGATGCTCAGGTCCCTTATATAAAGTGGTATAGTATTTGCATATGGCCTATGCATATCCTCCACATAGTGGTTTTTTAAAAAAATTTATTTATTTTTGGCTGCATTGGGTCTTCGTTGCTGCACGCAGGCTTTCTCTAGCTGCGGTGAGCCGGGGGCTACTCTTCATTGAGGTGCGCAGGCTTCTCATTGTGGTGGCTTCTCTTGTTGCGGAGCACGGGCTCTAGCGCGCAGGCTCAGTAGTTGTGGCGCACAGGCTTAGTTGCTCTGCGGCATGTGGGATCTTCCTGGACCAGGGCTCAAACCCGTGTCCCCTGCATTGGCAGGTGGATTCTTAACCACTGCACCACCAGGGAAGCCCCTCCATATGGTTTTAAATCATCTCTAGATTACTTAGAATACTTAATGTGTAAATGCTATGTAAACAGTTGCCGGTATGCAGCAAATACAAGTTTTGCTTTTTGGAACTTTTTCCCCCCTGAATATTTTCCTTCCTTGGGTGGTTGAACTCATGGATACAGAGGGCTTGACTGTATGTGTGGCTGGGTTTTTTCCCCTTTTAGGTTTGTCTGTGTGGAATACTGCTGTGTGAAACAGCCTGATAATCTGTTTTCTGCTTCTTGTCTTCCTCTGGTAATTCCACTCCTCTTCTCTCCAGTCAGTCCTGTGCCCTTGACCATTATCCTTCACATTCAGCAAAGTCCTAAGTGGATCTGCTAGTTAATATTGGAGGTCATTCCCTTTCCCAACCACCCAGATTTATACATGGTTTATATTGCAAGCAAGAACAAGATCCTTTTTCTAAAAGTTGACAGAGTTATAGGAGTACATCTTTGAATTCTGTGATGCTATAAGTTTATCTCGCACCTAAGGAAAGCTCTACTTAGTTCAGTGAAAGTTACGTAAATATAATAGGCTGCTTCGGGGTGCTCCCTAAGAAAATTTCAGCCTGACAGCTGTGTTCTGGGAGGAAAATTTTTTAAACTCTTCTTGAGATTTACCCATATTGCCACCCCATGGACATAATTTTGATACTTGGTCACATTTTTTTTTCTCTAGGTTCCCTCCTTGTACAGTGTGTTTATACCACATCTTTTGGGTTAATTTTTTTCCACAAGTGTCAGTGACTAAGGATTTTGTTGTACATGATCTCATGCTGTGATTCATACCTAGCCTAAGAGAGTAAGTCAGGCTGCCATCTCTCTTCATGCATGAATCTTTGATGCTTGGTACTTATTCAGTGATAGTGATTTTTCTGCCTTAAAGGGAACAGATTAATTGTAAGAGAGGAGTAATTGAGGGAAGTCTGAAAGCAAATGACTTGGTTTCCTTTTTCAATACTGTTTGAAATGCTGCTCCCAAATATGTAGGAAAAATGGGGATTTTAGTTTTTCATAGGATTATGGTCTTTCAGAGATGGAGAAGACCACTGATCTGATGCTTGACTGCTGCTTTAATATCCCTGCTGAGCACTCTTATGTTTTCTGCTTGAACACGTGTTGTGTCAGGAAGCTTGCTCCTGACTGAGGTACCCGCCTTTGGGTAGGCAACCGCTAGAGGGTTCGACCGCATGTTGATCGGATCCAGATTCCCTGTCAGCCCTGATTTATGCTTGGGATCCCTCCATGTGGCATTATTTCCAAGTTCTTCCTGCTACCAAAATGATTTGGTAGCAGGAAGAAGTAGGGAGAAGGTTTCTCTAGAAAATCAGTTGACCTCTTTTTGTCTATGCTTAAAAAGAAAAATAAAACAATATAAACAGTTTTAAAAATTGGACTAAAAATAATCAGAAGTTTCTTCCTGGTGATTTAGATTAGCTGCTAACCATGTTATCTCTTGAACCCTGTTTTGATTTGAATTTCACTGTTTTCTTCTTCCCTGTCCTTTAGTGTAGCCCCCCAGAGTGCCCATGCTGCATTTGACAAAGCAGCCAACTATTTTGGGATGAAGATTAAACGGGTTCCACTGAACAAAGTGATGGAGGTGGATGTTCGGGTGAGTTCCTATGAAGGGCTGTTGTCTGTCTTGGGCTGCAAGAAGCAGTTTCCAGTGTCACACACAGATAGATAGGCTCAAAATGCCTTTGATTGTAGTAGCCAGACTTGCAAAAACTGCCACTGGCAGTGGTGAGTCACTGCAGCGTCAGTCTTTTCATAAACTCTAATAGGAAGATGAGACTAACTTGAGACTTTAAAGACCTGGGTTTTGCTTCAGCACCATCACTTTCTCTTCTGTCTGTAAAATGAGCCAGGACTAACTAGCCCTAAGACTCTCACTGTTGTTTTCGATTGGCCTGAATTAGTACCATTGCCATTATAATAGTAATTTTTTTTTCAGAAGTAAACTGTACAATTTATTAGCACTAGCATTATTCCCCCCCCACCTTAATTGAGGTATTAACTAATTGACAAGTAAAAAATTGTGTATAAGGTATACAACTTGGTGTTTTGATATATGTATACATTGTGAAATAATCACCACAGTCAAGCTATTTAACCTCTCCATCACCTCACGTAGTTACCATTTTCTTTTTTCATGGTTAGAATACTTAAGACCACCCTGCAGATCTCGCAGATTTCAGCTATACAGTGCAGTATTGTTCAGCATAGTCACGTGGCTCTACATTAGATCTCCAGAACTTACTAATCTTGCACAACTGGAACTTGGTACCCCTTGACCAACATCTCCCCGTTTCCCTCATCCTCCAGTTCCTGGCAACCACAGTTCTACTCTTTGCATCTATGAGTTTGTTTTAGATTCCTCATATAACTGAGATCATGCAGTATTTGTCCTTCTGTGTCTGGCTTATTTAACTTAGCGTAATGTCCTCCAAGTTCATCCACATTGTCGCAAATGGCAGGATTTTCTAAGCCAGAGTAATATTCCTTTAGTAATTATTTTTATGCCTTGCATTTACACAGAAGAACTCTGTAGTTTTCAGAGTGTTATCAGAATCGCATTTGAGCCTCATGACAACCTGGGGAGGTCATAGAAGCTGTTAGTGTTCTTGCAACCGAGGAAACACACTGGCTGAAGTTACGTAGTTTCCTCAAGGCTTCACTGCTAATAGGTGGGGCGAGGACTCACATCTGGCTCTTTGGCCTCTTAGCCCAATATTCTTTTTTATTACCCTCACAGTGATTCTGCTGTTTTTGTATTGTGCTCTCAGACTGTTTCCCCCAAATGTTTGTATCCGGCCAGCACGGCAGGGTGGTGGTTTTCTTCCAGGTTGGAGAGGTGAAGTGGGGGTGCTAGTGGAACTGGAACTCGAGGCTGGTACCTAGATTGCTCCTGGTGGCAGGAGAGAGGAGGAATTGTGATGTGGCTTCTCACTTTCCTTTCAACTTTAAACCCCTAGGCAATGCGAAGAGCCATCTCCAGGAACACTGCCATGCTCGTCTGTTCTGCCCCACAGTTTCCTCACGGTGTGATAGATCCTGTCCCTGATGTGGCCAAGGTATGTGCGAGAATGGACTACTAGGCAGGCAGACTGAGATTTTAAAGTAGAATCTAATGGTGCGGTACTTGGCAAAAAGAAGCGATTTTGAGTTTGGATTCTAGCCCAGTGGTGATGAACAGCTCTCATCCGCCCCGTGACAAGCTGCACAGCTCTGCCCAAGCCTCTGAAAGCGACTAGCTTCTGCTGCGGGGGAGGGATAACACGAGGAGGAAGCCTTTGTTTAAACTGGACATTCTGAAGCAGTACTGACATTTTGATTCAGCTCAGGAAATAATCTCCATTTAGGGCATGGCTGCCAGAGCCCACCGTGCTGCCCCAGAGCACCCCTCCCTCCTTCCCCGCCCCCAGCCTAAATCAGAGTGCTTCTCATTTCTTGCTGGATTTTGCAGGTGAGTTTGAGGCCCTGCGTATTTAAATATAAAATAGAAACCACTTTCAGATGAATTATTTTGAAGGCTAACTACATTTGACAGACAAGCTTTATTAAAAATGTCAAAAATAGCCAGATTTTTAAAACATGTAAGACAGTACCTAATGCCTCGGGCCTGTATCCCACCATTCCACCCGTGTCTTGCAAAGTTTTTGTTGTAGGGCTATAACTGATACTCTCTATGCTCTTTGGAACTAGCTGGCTGTCAAATACAAAATACCTCTTCATGTGGACGCTTGTCTGGGGGGCTTCCTCATCGTCTTTATGGAGAAAGCCGGATACCCACTGGAGCAACCATTTGATTTCCGGGTGAAAGGTGTGACCAGCATTTCAGCTGATACTCATAAGGTGAGCGAGGGAAGAGACCACATGTTAATCAAAGTAGACAGTTGATTATTTTGACTGCTCCCAATAAAATAAATCGGTTAAAGCATTAGTTTCCCCCATTAATATAAAATTAAATCTGGCTCTTTGCTCTCACCAAGGCAGCTGATTCATATGACAAGGGACAGTGCTAGAGGTGACCAGCAGTAGTGAAAAGGAACCTGTTATCTTTATGTCACAGCTAGGAGAATTTCTGTATCCAGTGAGTGTATGTAACTGGGACATGCTAGTGTAGTGGCCCTTACACAAAGGTTCCCTGAAGCCTTGAGATCCGTGGGGGTGGGGGAGGCGGTGAGGTTGATACCAGAGTTCCTAAGGGGAGGTATGCTGAAGCTGCAGCCCCCGTGCTCCTGGGGCTCCGGTACCTGCGTGACTGGGGTTTATCACTGGAAGAGTCCTTTTGAAAAAGGGATGAACTTATGTGCTCAGGATGTAATGTTTGGAGTGTCCATGCCTGCCACCCCTGGTGGACTGAGGCAAAGTGCCCTTTTTCTTCCTGTCCTCCTTGTGTGGCTCAGGGGGTAACATCAGTCACATGCTAGCTTCAGTGAGTTAATTAGGAGGGCACACTCGTGAAGTACATAGTTCATTTTAAAGCTGGATTAAATAGCTTCTAGATCTTGAGTACCATGGTGTTCTTAAGAAGGAAGCATGATACTAAGCAAAAAAGATGGAAAGGGAGTCAGATCGTGATTCTAGTTGCTCCAAGTGACCTCAGTTCCATCCTGTCCTGGCTCCCAGTGGAAATTTATCTTTGCTTCCATCCTGACATACCACCCTGGGGTACTGTCTTAAATAAGGAAAACTCTATGCTGCATGAGAGGTAGGAAGCAAACCCATTAACTAGACAAGACATTGTTTTTCCTGGGCCTCAGAGTCCTCATTCCTAAAATAGAGAATTTAAGCCCCATGAACCCCCCTGAAGTTTCTTATACTCTTTAATAAATAAGTTGGAAATCTTAATGTGAGTGGGAACACAGGGAAACTGACAGGGGGAATCTGCATGACGAGAGCTCTGGGGCAGGTCTGCCGCATGGAACTGTACACTCACCTGTCTGCTTCTCCCCCTCAGTACGGCTACGCCCCCAAGGGCTCTTCAGTGGTGTTGTACTCTGACAAGAAGTACAGGCACTATCAGTTCTTCGTTGACACAGATTGGCAGGGCGGCATCTACGCTTCCCCAACCATCGC
Organism: Eschrichtius robustus; assembly: GCF_028021215.1. Lineage (NCBI taxonomy): Eukaryota > Metazoa > Chordata > Mammalia > Artiodactyla > Eschrichtiidae > Eschrichtius > Eschrichtius robustus. Next base: position 75,985,805 of record NC_090830.1, read on the forward strand.
GGGCTCACGGCCTGGTGGCATCAGTGCAGCCTGTTGGGCCGCCCTGATGTACTTCGGTGAGAGCGGCTACGTTGAAGCTACCAAGCAGATCATCAAAACCACTCGCTTCCTCAAGTCAGAGTATGTGTGGAAGGTTGGGGGGCTCTGCCGTGTCGCTTGCTTTGTCTGCTTTAGGCTCAAGGCAGCTGCTAGGCCAAGTGCCACAGCTCCAGCCCGTCTGCAGGCCCCGCAGCTTAGGAGTGTGGTGCTGGCCTGGGGGGGTGAGCTCCCTTGCCGTGCTGTGACTTGGAGGCCACACCCGGGCTTCATCTGTAGGCCATTTTGTCTCCAAGGATGTCCCTAACAACTGGCAGCTCTTACCAGGTGCTGATGTACAGCTTAATGGTTAAGACAGTGGTTCTCGAAACTTGAGGTTGAATCCTAATCAGTCACATGGAGGGCTTGTTAAGATGCAGATTGCCGGGCCCCACTCCTAGAATTCTGACTCAGTAGGTCTGGAACGGGAGTCTGAAGATTTGCATTTCCGAAAGTTCGCAGTGGACACTAATGCTCCTGGTCTGAGTCACACTTGGAGAATCGCTGGAGTAAGAGAAGAACTGGAGAGGGGGAGGGCAGAAGGGGTGGTGAAATCTGGGGTTCAGGCTAGAACCAGCTTGTGTGCTTTGTCTAACACACCTCTTTGTGTGTCGCCTGCCTGGCTCTCCTTGTGTCACCAGGATTGGGGAGGCCTTTTCACGATCTTGAGGGTGAATGAAAGCAGGCAGTAGGCACGGCTCACTTGAAAAAGGCCTGCATATGGTCCTGATACACCCACCTGCTGAGAAGTGCTGTACCATTTCTTGCTTTAGGGATTACATGGATGACTTTATTATTTTTTTTATTTTGTTGCTGCATGCGGGCTTTCTTTAGTTGCGGCGAGTGGGGGGCTACTCTTGGTTGCGGTGAGCGGGCTTCTCATTGGCAGTGGCTTGTCTTGTGGAGCACGAGCTCTAGGCATGCGGGCTTCAGTAGTTGTGGCATGCGGGCTTCAGTAGTTGTGGCACGTGGGCTCTAGAGTGCAGGCTCAGTAGTTGTGGTGCATGGGCTTAGCTGCTCTGCAGCATGTGGGATCTTCCTGGACCAGGGCTCGAACCTGTGTCCCCTGCATTGGCAGGCGGATTCTTAACCACTGCACCACCAGGGAAGCCCTACATGGATGACTTTTTTTAAAGAGAGATGGATTATTTTTCCAGGATTTACAAAAAAGTACATTGTTTATCCCTCAGATACCCCTGGGGGGCATATCATAATTTGGGAGTTGGGCAGACAGGTCAAGAGCCAACAGTCTTGATTCACTGGATCTAGTGGGGTTTGAGCCTTTAAATATTTTTAATATTTAGGAACCACTGATCTCAGTCTAGCCACCTTATGAGAAAACTTAAGCCCCCAAAGGTTAGATTTATTATAAGGGAGACATGAGATGACCAGAAGAATGTACGTGCCTGAATTTCCTTTTTGTTCCTTTTGTTTGTTTTAAGACTGGAAAATATCAAAGGCATCTTTGTTTTTGGGAATCCTCAATTGTCAGTCATTGCTCTGGGCTCCCATGATTTTGACATCTACCGACTATTCAACCTGATGAATGCCAAAGGCTGGAGCTTGAACCAGTTGCAGTTCCCACCCAGGTGAGCTTGAAGACTTTCCTTTGCTCCATGACTGCTGAAGGACTTGGGCAGCAAGGTGACCTGAAGTAGACAGAGTGACTGCTAGAGCTCAGCACTTTAGTGGCAACTGTAGTATCTTAGGATGTCTGTCTTGCCATTTGGAGTTATTCAATATCAAGAACAAAGACTGTTAGCTTTAAACTCTGGCAAATTAGGTGGCAGCCTTGAGACGAGTGGTCGGTCATGAGATCGTCTCCCACCGCCCCACACACACACACACTTGCTCTCTTTCTGGGCTCTGTTCTGTCCCATCCGCAGGTGCTCTCATGACCTGAGTAACGGAGGGCCTCTAATCAAGGGCCTGTAATCATTCAGGCCGGCTGCTGTCTCCTTCCATAGGCATTTCTAACCTAATCTTCCAGGATGCCTTTAAATACACACTCCGCTTCAACAGAGTAGGTCTCCTAGTGTCCTCCACGCACCCCCCGATCCTTTCATGTGTCGTGCCACTGCCAATCCCATCTGGATTCTGTTTTTTCCTCTTCACAATCCCGCTGTACCCCCATCTCCCTTCAGGGGCAGTCAGTTTCTTCTTTGCCCTGAAGACCTTCGAGACCCCAGCCATATGGCCCTAGCCCCATGAGGGTTTATCACCTAAGGTAAAAGCGTCTTGTGGGTTGTCACATGGTTGAAGGAACAGCAGTGGACAGTTTCTGAGGGGAGGGGCAGGACAGAACAGCCAGCTGTATTCATCTTACCAGGGTGGTTCTTGGTCACACTGAGGGTGTGAAGCCCTCATGCCAGCCCATGCTTGACAGCCCTGATGCCCAGGACTAGGAGCGCTTTGACTACACCTGTCACGAGTAACATGAAGAAGCAATCAATAAATTCCTGTATTTGGGGCTGCTTAGTTCAGAACTTTTTCCCCCCTCTTTTTCCACGATTCGTCTCACTTTGTCTTTCTTCTCGCATAGCATACATTTCTGCATCACGTTGGTACACACCCGTAAGCGAGTAGCGATACAGTTCCTAAAGGACATCCGGGAATCTGTCACTCAAATCATGAAGAATCCGAAAGCAAAGACCACAGGAATGGTAGGGAGACTTGGGGTTTTTTCCTCCTGTGGAAGTTTAGGTGGTGTTGGTGGGTTTGAAAGAATCAGATGACCTCCAGTCTGTTCCTGCCTCTGTCCCTTATCCACAAACCTCTTTCCTTATTAGTCGGAACTGATGATCTCTGCTCACCCATTCCCAGGGTTTGTTTTAGTCTCAAATGAGGTATGCTAGATATAATAAGCACCTTGTAAATTTGAAAGTGCTGTACAAAGGCAGGTGGTGGTAATGTCCATTTAAAAAGAAAATTTTGACACGGGAAAGGCAATAAGCCTGTTTCCTCCGGAATTTTCTACACCAAATCCCATAGGACAGTTCTTTAGGCAGATAGGCAGACTGGCAAATGCCTGTGCAAAACATCCTATGCCTTTCTGCTAGAATAGTGCCTGGGCTGGGGAGGGGGGCATGGTGGGAGAAGGAGTGCATGACCACAGCGCTGTTTGCTCCGAACCCCTCGTCTCTAATGACACTCTTTGACTGGGTTTGTAGGGTGCGATCTACGGCATGGCCCAGGCTACAGTCGACAGGAACCTGGTGGCAGAATTGTCCTCCGTCTTCTTGGACAGCCTTTTCAGCACAGACACTGTAACTCAGGGCAGCCAGATGAATGGTTCTCCAAAACCCCGCTGAGCTGGGATCCTCTGTGGCCCCGAGGTGCATCTGGCCTTCAGAAGGTGCTCGGGGTGTGGGACAGGCCATGTGGTTTCAACATCTGGTCTTTGCTCCATAGAGCACAACGAAGCAGACCATGAGACAGCTTGATCCTCAGGATTCTTGTTTCCATCTTTTTGTGGTTTTTAATGTGAAGACTCTAAAGGATTCCATGATGTAATTATTTTGCCCTTGTTCTAAATGTTACCCTGGGAATTGTTTTAACTATTTCCTTCTGTAACCTCTCTTGCTTTCGGCTTCACTTAATCACGGTGTGGCAGCTCTGACCTGTCCTGACTCCTTAGGGAAGCTGGGCTACAGCTTACGAGATAGGAAAAGGTTTGCTTTGTTACCTCAGGCAGGTGGGCTAGTCAGACGGGGAGTGTTCCATAACCGAGGTTTCCCTCGGTGGGGGTGAGGTCTGCTCTAAGCAGGCTTCTCCAGTCCTCCTCTGTGAGTGGTTAGCTGTCTCAGGGTCCCTTCTGTTGCAGCTTGTGTTGTCTCTTGAGGACACAGGTTGACCAGCCATTGTTCTTGTTATGCGGGGCCGGCGTGGTCCAGCAGATCTGCTCAGTCCACCCAGGCAGGGTCTGGAGCAGTCGCGGGTCCTCGTCTGTGCCTGCAGTTCCCATTTGATACTTGGTTGTCATCATCTTTGAGGAAATTATGCTCCCACTGGTTTGTTCCTGCTTCCATGGACGAGGAAGAGAATCTAGGACCTTCTGGGGCTCTGGCGCTGCCCCTCTGAATTGGCAGTGTGAGAGCACACCTCAACTCTCTTGGGCTGGTGATGATCGGAACCAGGCCCTTTTCTATACTTTTCTGAGGATCAGAGTGGGGTGAGCACCCAAATTCAAATGTGTCACCAGAGTTGGCAGCAGTCCTCGCCTCCCTGCTGCTCTGAGCCGTCAAGCATGTTTGTTTGCCTGAGGGAGCAGCTCAAAGCAGCTTCACAAATTGCCTTGACTTACCCGAGGTGGGTGTGAGGAGCGCGTGAGAGAGCCCCCAAGGCAAGGAAAATCTCTCTCCATTCTGTGTTCTTCCTGCCTCTTCCCCCTTTATTCAGCTCCCAAAGGTACGACAGCAGTTAAGCCTCAGGTACTGCAAGCTCCTTGGCCCTGGCTAGGATGAGGTAAACTTTCTGGAATAGGAAGACATGATGGCAAGTGTCAGCTGTGGCCTAGGGCCTGGGATTCCTTCGTAAGACTAGTTGCTCAGGGTGGCGCAGGGACAGGACCCAACCCTGCGCCCACTCCCCACCCTCTGCCTGCCACACGGGGCGCTGATCTAGGTTGAGCCGGTGTCCTGCTCTCGTGCTGACACACCCTGTGCCTTCTTCCTCAACGGGGACGTGCTGCTCCTGACCCGGGCCGAGGGGAGCTGGATCAGTCCTTGAGGCTTTCACCTGGGTAGGGGCAAGTCGGGAGGAACTTTCCTTTGTCCCCCTACCCCTCTCAGGGACTCCTGAATATTCAGCCTCTTCAGGCTGGCCTCCTCTAGCCTTCTTCGCTGGGAACGCCGGCCGGGAGAGCCACGACGCCCGGACTTCCCGCCAGCTCCTTGGCACGGCTGTCTGAAGTGTTCTTTAGCTCTGTACTTCCTCCACACTAACTGTGGCCAGCTGGCCGCGTCGTTGCAGGGCTGGTGTGGTGTGTTCATCCTGTCTTCTGTGGGTTCCAAGGATGGTTCGGGTGTGCTTGTGTTTGTTAGAGGCTGAGATCCTTCGGACGTGAGAGTCACGTTCCCTCTGGTGGCTGAACTGCTGGGCACCTCCTGAGAGAGAGACTGTGTATGAACCGTCCCTGGATCTCCAGTGTGTTCAGGTTGGATAGAGGAAGTCCAGGGGCCCAGAACCACCCGGCAGGCACCACTGTGGTTTGTCAGCTGCTAAAATGGAGAAGCACGTGCCCTGCAGAGTGTGCTGTTGCTTCCGGTGTCTCCCAGGACCTTCCTCTGTGCTGTGACATTGCTTGGGGCGGTGGGGGGTGGCACGATGGTGTTTTCCAAAGGGACCTGCTGTTGCCACTTTAGGTTATGATCACGAGCCTCCGTCTGACCCAACACTTGTGGGCTTTCTACTCTGTACACCTGTGCACATGAGTAACAGTCTGGCAGAGGTGGGTGGAATGTCTTGATGATGTCTTGTTGCCAGCAGGTGTCACATCGGCCTCTGTAAAAACTGTACTCATTTCTGGGTTAGAATTAAGTAGTCGCATGAATATACTGCCATGTCACTTTTAACATGACCAGTTTTATACTTGGAAAACGGTACTTGCCTCTTTTAGATCTTTTCTGTCTTTAACCTCCCCCTTTTCCATCTCAAGGCTCCCTTCCTAATTGTAGCAATAATCTCTTAAGAAGCAATTAAGTAATAAAATGTCCCAAATTTTAATCATTGTGGCTGACTATATTCATTTGTCTATTTAGGCACACAGGGAAGATACCTACTGGGGTGGTGGTGGCAGCTCCAAACCGGCTGCTGGTGAGAAAGCGCCCCTTTGTGTTGAAGTGGTTGTGTGTGACCACTGATACCAGAACCAATTCACAGCCATGGACGAGCAGCAGTTCTGCTCAGTTCCAAGCACTCTCCTTGGCAGCTCCACCAGGAGTGGCGGTCACACCTGTTTAAAGGTCTGGAACTCACATCTTCAGTTGCTTGGGGCCAGGGCCTTGTCTTAAGTTTTCAGTCACCTCCCTCGTCCACACCTGCTTACATCTTACTGATGGATGGAGCCATCTGGGGTGGTCTCCACCTGGCTGGGCAGTGTGGATCCATTTCACCAAAGGACACTGATTTCAAGCCCACATTTGGTTTGGGAGCCGATGGAACTCCTCAGATATCTGCACACGTAACCACTGGGCCTCTTCTTCCATTATGAACAGGAAGTGAGAAGTCTTTCTGAAGGGTTATTCAGGCTCTGAAGTTCTGTCCTTCAGGTAACCCAGCTTTTCATTCTGGCTCTCAGCCCATTCACACTTCGCCAGAATCAAGCCAAGGAATACCACCTTTGCCGTATAGTTTCTGCCAAATGACTTGGTTCCCTGAGCCCCTATACTTGCTTTGGGGTAAACCCTAGAGAAAAAGGGGCCAGGATATGTTTGGTGAGGAGGCGTGGTCCACCCAAGAAGTGGTGTCTTGATGCTTACAGCTGCTCCTTACAGCTGTGAGCCCCTTTGCCTTCTCTGTGGGTCTTGACAGCAACAAGCTGCTTTTAGCTAGACCCAGTAGTGACAGAAGTAATGACAGAGGCCTGACTTGGTAGCCACCAGCTATAGCCTGTAAGTAGAAGTCAGGTGTTTGAGAGCCTTTTCTTGAGCTGGAGTTGTAATTGCCTTACTTTTTCTTGTGTTTTTTTGGTCCATAATAGCTCCTTAACATCCTCCCCTGTAATTTCAATTATTTGCATTAATTTTAGAATAAACATGTTTATTTCTAGAAAGTGTTGCTTGTGTCTTTGTACCACATCAAGGTGCTTCATATAACTGTAGTGCCCTCTGGGTTGGCGTTTTTCAGTCTTTGATCCATGAGAGTAAGCAGAGGCAGAAAGGTGACATAACAGTCCATACAACCATGTCTAGTGGCTTGTCCCCTGATCCACAGTCATTAGGTCAAAGCACATTTAGAAGAATTTATGTCAGAAGTGAAGCAGATGGGGGAACCACTGTCTGAACCTTGTTGGTCCGACATTAAGCTTTACTGAGAACTTGTTACTAAAAAAGGTTTCGGAGAGAGAGAGATCAAGATGGCAGAATAAAAGGACACGGAGCTGACCTCCTCCCATAAATACATCAAAAATACATGTACATGTGGAACAATGCTCACAGAATACCTACAGGATGCTGGCAGATGATCTCGTACAACCAAAGCTTCAAGAAAGATCACCATATAACTGGGTAGGATGAAAGAAAAAATAAATAGGAATCGGGATGGGACCTGCGCCCCTTGGAGGGAGCTGTGCAAGAGGAAAGGTCTCCTCACCCTGGGAACCCCCTTCACCCACTGGGAGATCAGCCAGGACAGGGAGCTTCAGCAGCTCAGAGGAGAGAGCAGCCAGCCGGCTTGCAGCAGGCAGCACAGAGAGAGACCAGCACAGACAGTCCCGGCCACCTCGCTGCACTCCGCAGCCCAGATGCACATCTGCTGGAGCATGTGGGGCTGGGTGCTGAAACTTGGGCTTCAGCAGATAGACCCAGGGAGAGGACTGGGGTTGGCTGCACAGAGATAGCCCAAAGGGGCTGGAGTGTGGTCCAGGCTGCAACCAGGGGTGTGCGCAGGACAGAGTATGGGTTGGTCACAGAAGCCCTGTTATTAACGTGCACACCAAGGGAGGGGGGGGCCTTGTCATAGCAGCCTCATTCTCGGTGCTTACAGTGGGCACGGCTCCCCCTCTACAGCTCTGGGGGCATGTGAGTGCTGGCGGGTTGCCCATATGCAGAGGCAGGGCTGAAATCTGAGGCATGTGACTTCAGTGGATTTATGCTGCTGCAGGCAGCTTTGTAACTTCATTGCCTGTGGGACACCTGAGCAGATTACTGGTGCTCCTGTAGCTACGGCGGGTCCGGCATTAGTAGCTGCAGGCTTTGTGGGCCCCGCGCATGCAGCTGCGTGGCCGGGGCCTGAGCTGACTCCTTAGCTCCCATGGCGGGTCCAGGTGTGCAACTACAGCGGTCCCCATGCCTGACTCTGGCGGATCTGTGCTAGTGGCTTTGTGAGCATGGCGCCTGAGGTACACCTGGTAGACTGCCTGCATTCCCATGGCTGACTCGGGGCCAAGGGCAGCGCCAACAACAGTGTACTTTGTGAGCCCGCACAACAGGTGACAGGCAACGCCACAGGGCGCACTTCCCAGTGGACAGCTCCGGTGGAAGAAGACTCAGTGGCTCCTCTCTCAGCGGGAGTGCTCCAGTCCTGCCTACCTCACACCACAGCTCAGAAATGGATCTGGGGCTTCCTCTCCAACAACTGGGGAGCAGACCCACCCCAAACAGGACTGTAACAACCACAGAGCAAAGAGGAGGCCCTGCTGAACATCCAGTGAAGGCTCTGGTCACCACAACACCTATCACACCTCCTATAACATCCAGCACACACTGAAGAGAGACATGGCAGGCATCCATACTAAAAAGTCCTCGCACCAAAAATATTAGGCCACACAGGGATGCTCCCACATAAAAACAGCCCTTCAACACCACAGTATATAACCTTCTCTTAAATTCAGAGTCAGAGAAATTTAAGTGAAATGAAAAAGCGCAGGAACTACTCCCAATTAAAATAAGAAAATCCCCTGAAAGAACAAACAATGAAACAGATCTCTACAGACTACTAAGACCCCCAGTTCAAGAAGGAGGTAATAAAGATACTGAAAGAATTAAGGAAGGCTATCAATAAATACAAATCACTGTAAAAAGGAACTAGAAACTATAAAGGGGAGACAATTAAAATTACAAAACTCACTTGCCAAGATGAAAGCCAACCTAAAGGCAATAAATAGCAAACTAAATAATGCAGAAGAATGAATAAGTGATCTGGAAGATAGAGTAATGGAAATCACCCAATCAGAATAGCAGACAGACCAAAAAAAAAAAAAAAAAGCAATGTATGACATCTATGGGATAATATAAAGCATGTCAATCTACGCACAATAGGAATCCCAGTAGAAGAAGAAAAAGGGGATCGAAAATGTATTAGAAGAAATTATAGCTGAAAATTTCCCAAACCTAAAGAAGGAAACAGATATCCAGGTATAGGAAGCACAGAGGGTCCAAAACAAGATGAACCTGAAGAGAACTACACCAAGACATAATTAGAATGGCAAAAGTGAAAAATAAACGGAGGATTCTAAAGGCAGCAAGAGAAAAACAAGGAATTAATTACAAGTTAACCACCATAAGACTATGAGCTGATTCTGATACAGAAACATTGCAGGCCAGAAGGGAGTGGCAAGATATATTCAAAGTCCTGAAATGGAAAAACCTGCAACCTAGGATACTCTAACCAGCAAGATTATCATTTAGAATAGAAGGAGAAAGAATTTCTCAGAGAAGAAAAAACTAAAAGAATACAGTAATACTAAAACCTATCCTAAAAGAAATATTGAAAGGTATTCTCTAAATAGAAAAGAAGAATCTATAGGAAAGAGAAAATCACACAATTGGAAAAGAAGTCACTTAAATAAACCAATACAGAGATTGAGGAAAAAAAAAAATCAAAAGTTTTCTGAAAGTGACAATAACCACCTTGAACAGCAAAAGTATAAACGAGATGTAAAAGAGGACGTCAGAATCATAAAGTGTGGGGGAAGAAAGTAAGACAATGTAGATTTTTCTTCTTAGAATATGCTTGAGCCTATATGGCTACCAGTCTAAAGCAAGTAGATACAGTAATGGGTAAACATACTTGAAAACAGGGTAATCACAAAACAAAAACATAGAATAGATTCACAAAAAAACGAAGAGAACAAAAAAGCATAATACAAAAGAAAACCATCAGATCACAAAAGGAAAAACAAAAAGAAAAAGAAACAAGAAATACAAAACCAACAGGAAAACAAGGTTTAAAATGGCAGTAAAAAAATATCTTTCCATAATTACCTTAAATGTCAATGGACTAAATGCTCCAATCGAAACATACAGACTGGCAGATTGGATAATAAAACAAGAGTCTACAATATGCTGGCTATAACAGACCCACTTCAGGGTGAAGGACACACATAGATTGAAAGTGAGGGGATCGAAAACAATATTTCATGCAAATGGAAATGACAATAAAGCAGGGGGTAGCAATACTCATATCGGACAAAATAGACTTTAAAGCCAAGGCCATAAAGAAACAAAGAAAAACACTATATAATGATAAAGGGATCAATACAAGAGGAGGCTATTACACTCGTTAATGTATATGCACCTATTATAGGAGCACTTAAATACATAAAACAAATGTTAAGAGACATAAAGGGAGAAACTGATGGGAATATAATAATAGTGGGAGATTTTAACAGCCCACTGACATTAATAAACAGATCTTCTAGATAGAAAATTGATAAGGGAAAAGAGATCCTAAATGACACAACGGAACAATTAAACTTAATAGATATTTTCAGCATATTACATCCAAAAAACTAGAATACACATTCTATTCAAGTGCACATAGAACATTTTCTAGAACAGGCCACATACTGTCTCACAAAACAAGCCTAAACAAATTTAAGAGTATAGAAATTTGAAGTATCTTTTCTAACCACAATGGCATGAAACTAGAAATCAACCAGAGAGAGAAAGGAAAAGACTTACATGGAGACTATACAACATGCTACTAAAAAACCAATGGGTGAACAATGATATCAAAGAGGAAATTTTTAAAAACCATGAGACGAACAACAATGAAAATTTAACCATACCAAATACTGGAACGAAGCAAAAGCAGTCCTAAGAGGGAAGTACAGAGCCATACAAGTCTTCCTAAAAAATAAGGAAAATCTCAAACAACCTAACCTACCACCTAAGAAAATTAGAAAAAGAATAAACAAAACCTAAAGGTAACATAAGAAATGTAATAATAAAGATCAGAGAGAAAATAAAATAGAGATGAATAAAAATTTAAAAATTCAAAAAAACCAAAAGTTGGTTTTTTGAAAGAGTAAACATAATCGACAAACCTCTGGCCGGGAACACCAAGAAGAAAAGAAAGAGGACTTAAGTTAAAAAAATAAGAAATGAAAGAGAAGGAGAAACAAACTTCTGAGTTGTTTTGTCTCCTTTGCTGCACATGCTATTATCGCCAGTCAGTGCATTGTGATGCACAAGGGCTAGGGTGAAATGGAAACTTCTCTTTTAGGAAACAGGAAATAAGTTACGAAGAATAGAATTCTCATCCAGTGAAAGGAGATGGTCTCTCTCTGGGCAGCAGTGTTGACTAAATGCAGAGAACCTGGAAATTTATTCAGGAGTTTTGGAAACTCTAAATAAAAAAAAAATCACGGAGGGGCTTCCCTAGTGGCGCAGTGGTTAAGAATCTGCCTGCCAATGCAGGGGACACGGGTTCAAGCCCTGGCCTGGGAAGATCCCACATGCCGCGGAGCAACTAAGCCCATGTGCAACAACTACTGAGCCTGCGCTCTAGAGCTCACGTGCCACAACTACTGAGCCTGTGTGCCACAACTACTGAAGCCCGTGCGCCTAGAACACGTGCTCTGCAACCAGAGAAGCCACCGCTATGAGAAGCCCACGCACCGCAATGAAGAGTAGCCCCCACTCACCGCAACCAGAGAAAGCCCACGCACAGCAACAAAGACCCAACACAGCACACACACACACACAAAAATCACTGAACATCATCAGGATTCTCAAATTCTATCCAGAATTGAAACCAGCCGTGTGGCTGACAGGGTCTTGGTGCTCCAGTCAGGTGTCAGGCCTGTGCCTCTGAGGTGGGAGAGCCGAGTTCAGGATACTGGTCCACCAGAGACCTCCTGGCGCCACGTAATATCAAACAGCGAAAGCTCTCCCAGAGATCTCCATCTCAATGCTAACATTCAGCTCCACTCAACAACCAGCAAGCTACAGTGTTGGACACCCTATGCCAAACAACTAGCAAGGCAGGAACACAACCCCACCCATTAGAAGAGAGGCCGCCTAAAATCATAATAAGGTAACAGACACCCCAAAACACACCACCGGACGCGGTCCTGCCCACCAGAAAGACAAGATCCAGCCTCATCCACCAGAACACAGGCACTAGTCCCCTCCACCAGGAAGCCTACACAACCCACTGACCCAATCTTACCCACTGGGGGCAGACACCAAAAACAACAGGAACTACGAACCTGCAGCCTGTGAAAAGGAGACCCCAAACACAGTAAGTTAAGCAAAATGAGAAGACAGAGGAATACACAGCAGATGAAGGAGCAAGGTAAAAACCCACCAGACCAAACAAATGAAGAGGAAATAGGCAGTCTACCTGAAAAAGAATTCAGTGATAATAGTAAAGATGATCCAAAATCTTGGAAATACAATGGAGAAAATACAAGAAACGTTTAACAAGGACCTAGAAGATTTAAAGAGCAAACAAACAATGACGAACAACACAATAAATGAAATTAAAATTTCTCTAGAAGGAATCAGTAGCAGAATAACTGAGGCAGAAGAACGGATAAGTGACCTGGAAGATAAAATAGTGGAAATAAGCACTGCACAGCAAAATAAAGAAAAAAGAGTGAAAAGAATTAAGGACAGTCTCAGAGACCTCTGGGACAACATTAAGCGCACCAGCATTCGATTATAGGGGTCCCAGAAGAAGAAGAGAAAACGAAAGGGACTGAGAAAATACTTGAAGAGATTATAGTTGAAAACTTCCCTAATATGGGAAAGGGAATAGTCAATCAAGTTCAGGAAGCACAGAGAGTCCCATACAGGATAAATCCAAGGAGAAACACACCAAGACACATATTAATCAAACTAACAAAAATTAAATACAAAGAAAAAAATATTAAAAACAGCAAGGGAAAAACAACAAATAACATACAAGGGAATCCCCATAAGGTTAACAGCTGATCTTTCAGCAGAAACTCTGCAAGCCAAAAGAGAGTGGCAGGACATACTTAAAGTGATGAAAGGGAAAAACAACCAAGATTGCTCTACCCAGCAAGGATCTCATTCAGATTCGACAGAGAAATTAAAAACTTTTACAGACAAGCAAAAGCTAAGAGAATTCAGCACCACCAAACCATCTTTACAACAAATACTAAAGGAACTTCTCTAGGCAGGAAACACAAGAGAAGGAAAAGACCTACAATAACAAACCCAAAGCAATTAAGAAAATGGTAATAGGAAAATACATATCAATAACTGCCTTAAATGTAAATGGATTAAATGCTCCAACCAAAAGACATAGACTGACTGAATGGATACAAAAACAAGACCCATCTATATGCTGTCTACAAGAGACCCACTTCAGACCTAGGGACACATGCACACTGAAAGTGAGGAGTTGGAAAAAGATACTCCATGCAAATGGAAATCAAAAGAAAGCCAGAGTAGCAATTCTCATATCAGACAAAATATACTTTAAAATAAAGACTATTACAAGAGACAAAGAAGGACACAAGATAATGATCAAGGGATCAATCCAAGAAGATATAACAATTGTAAATATTTATGCACCCAACATAGGAGCACCTCAATACATAAGGCAAATGCTAACAGCCATAAAAGGGGAAATCAACAGTAACACAATCATAGTAGGGGACTTTAACACCCCACTTTCACCAATGGACAGATCACCCAAAATGAAAATAAATAAGGAAACAGAAGCTTTAAATGATACATTAAACAAGATGGACTTAATTGATATTTATAGGACATTCCATCCAAAAACAGCAGATTACACTTTCTTCTCAAGCGTGCACAGAACATTCTCCAGGATAGATCATAACTTGGGTCACAAATCAAGCCTCAGTAAATTTAAGAAAATTGAAGTCATATCAAGCATCTTTTCTGACCACAACACTATGAGATTACAAATCAATTACAGGGAAAAAAACGTAAAAAACACAAACACATGGAGGTTAAACAATACGTTACTAAATAACCAAGAGATCAGTGAAGAAATCAAAGAGGAAATCAAAAAATACCTAGAGACAAATGATAATGAAAACACGATGATCCAAAACCTATGGGATGCAGCAAAGCAGTTCTAAGAGGGAAGTTTATACCTATACAAGCCTACCTCAAGAAACAAGAAAAATCTCAAATAAACAATCTAACCTTACACATAAAGGAACTAGAGAAAGAAGAACAAACAAAACCCAAAGTTAGCAGAAGGAAAGAAATCATAAAGAGCAGAGCAGAAATAAGTGAAAAAGAAATGAGGGAAACAATAGTAAAGATACTTAAAACTAAAAGCTGGTTCTTTGAGAAGATAAACAAAATTGATAAACCATTAGCCAGACTCAAGAAAAAAAGGGAGAAGACTCAAATCAAGAGAATTAGAAATGAAAAAGGAGAAGTAACAACTGACACTGCAAAAATACAAAGGATCAGGAGAGATTACTACAAGCAACTATACGCCAATAAAATGGACAACCTGGAAGAAATGGACAAATTCTTAGAAAAGCGCAACCTTCTGAGACTGAACCAGGAAGAAACAGAAAATATAAGCAGACCAATCACAAGCACTGAAATTGAAATTGTGATTAAAAATCTTCCAACAAACAAAAGTCCAGGACCAGATGGCTTCACAGGTGAATTCTATCAAACATTTAGAGAAGAGCTAACACCCATCCTTCTCAAACTCTTCCAAAAAATTGTAGAGGAAGGAACACTCCCAAACTCATTCTATGAGGCTACCATCACCCTGATACCAAAACCAGACAAAGATACTACAAAAAAAGAAAATTACAGACCAATATCACTGATGAACATAGATGCAAAAATCTGCAACAAAATACTAGCAAACAGAATCCAACAACACATTAAAAGGATCATACACCATGATGAAGTGGGATCTATCCCAGGGATGCAAGGATTCTTCAATATACGCAAATCAATTAATGTGATACACCACATTAACAAATTGAAGAATAAAAACAATATGATCATCTCAATAGATGCAGAAAAAGCTTTTGACAGAATTCAACACCCATTTACAATAAAAATCCTCCAGAAAGTGGGCATAGAGGGAAAGTAGCTCAACATAATAAAGGCCATATATGACAAACCCACAGCAAGCATCATTCTCAATGGTGAAAAACTGAAAGCATTTCCACTAAGATCAGGAACAAGACAAGGATGGCCACTCTCGCCACTATTATTCAGCATAGATTTGGAAGTTCTAGCCACGGCAATCAGAGAAGAAAAAGAAATAAAAGGAATACAAATTGGAAAAGAAGAAGTAAAGCTGTCACTGTTTGCAGATGACATGATACTATACATAGAGAATCCTAAAGATGCCACCAGAAAACTACTAGAACTAATCAATGAAGTTGGTAAAGTTGCAGGATACAAAATTAATGCACAGAAATCTCCTGCATTCCTGTACACTAATGATGAAAAATCTGAAAGAGAAATTAAGGAAACACTCCCATTTACCACTGCAACAAAAAGAATAAATTACCTAGGAATACACCTACCTAGGGAGACAAAAGACCTGTATGCAGAAAACTATAAGACACTGATGAAAGAAATTAAAGATGATACCAACAGATGGAGAGATATACCATGTTCTTGGATTGGAAGAATCAACATTGTGAAAATGACTATACTACCCAAAGCAATCTACAGATTCAATGCAATCCCTATCAAATTACCAATGGCATTTTTTTACAGAACTAGAACAAAAAATCTTAAAATTTCTATGGAGACACAAAAGACCCCGAATAGGCAAAGTAGTATTGAGGGAAAAAAACGGAGCTGGAGGAATCAGACTCCCTGACTTCAGACTCTACTACAAAGCTACAGTAATCAAGACAATATGGTACTGGCACAAAAACAGAAATATAGATCAATGGAACAGGATAGAAAGCCCAGAGATAAACCCACGCACCTATGGACAACTAATCTATGACAAAGGAGGCAAGGACATACAATGGAGAAAAGACAGTCTCTTCAATAAGTGGTGCTGGGAAAACTGGACAGCTACATGTAAAAGAATGAAATTAGAACACTCCCTGACACCATACACAAAAATAAACTCAAAATGGATTAGAGACCTAAATGTAAGACCGGACACTATAAAACTCTTAGAGAAAACACAGGAAGAACACTCTTTGACATAAACCACAGCAAGATCTTTTTTGATCCATCTCCTAAAGTAATGGAAATAAAAACAAAAATAAACAAATGGGACCTAATGAAACTTCAAAGCTTTTACAAAGCAAAGGAAACTACAAACAACATGAAAAGAGAACCCTCAGAATGGGAAAAAATATTTGCAAACGAATCAATGGACAAAGGATTAATCTCCAAAATATATTAACAGGTCATGCAGCTCAGTATTACAAAAAACAAACAACCCAATCAAAAAATGGGCAGAAGACCTAAATAGACTTTTCTCCAAAGAGGACATACAGATGGCCAAGAAGCACATGAAAAGCTGCTCAACATCACCAATTATTAGAGAAATGCAAATCAAAACTACAGTGAGGTATCACCTCACACCAGTTAGAATGGGCATCATCAGAAAATCTACAAACAACAAATGCTGGAGAGAGTGTGGAGAAAAGGGAACCCTCTTGCACTGTTGGTGGGAATGTAAATTGATACAGCCACTATGGAGAACAGTATGGAGGTTCCTTAAAAAAGTAAAAATAGAATTACCACATGACCCAGCAATCCCACTACTGGGCATATACCCAAAGAAAACCATAATTCAAAAAGAAACATGCACCCCAAACTTCAGTGCAGCACTATTTACAACAGCCAGGTCATGGAAGCAACCTAAATGCCCATCAACAGACAAATGGATAAAGAAGATGTGGTACATATATACAATGGAATATTACTCAGCCATAAAACGGAATGAAATTGGGTCATTTGTAGAGACGTGGATGAATCCAGAGACTGTCATACAGAGTGAAGTAAGTCAGAAAGAGAAAAACAAATATCGCATATTAACGCATGTATGTGGAACCCAGAAAAATGGTGCAGATGAACTGGCTGGCAGGGCAGAAATTGAGACACAGATGTAGAGAACAAACGTATGGACACCAAGGGGGGAAAGCAGTGGTGGGTGGTGGTGGTGGTGTGATGAACTGCGACATGGAGACTGACATGTATACAATGATGTGTATAAAATGGATGACTAATAAGAACCTGTATAAAAAAAGAATATTCAAAAATTCAAAAAAAAAAATCTTCCAACAAACAAAAGCCCAGGACCAGATGGCTTCACAGGCAAATTCTATCAAACATTTAGAGAAGAGTTAACACCTATCCTTCTCAAACTCTTCCAAAATATAGCAGAGGGAGGAACACTCCCAAACTCATTCTACAAGGCCACCATCACCGTGATACCAAAACCAGACAAAGATGTCACAAAAAAAGAAAACTACAGGCCAATATCACTGATGAACACAGATGCAAAATCCTCAACAAAATACTAACAAACAGAATCCAACAGCACATTAAAAGGATCATGCACCAGGGGTTCCCTGGTGGCGCAGTGGTTGAGAATCCGCCTGCCAATGCAGGGGACACGGGTTCGAGCCCTGGTCTGGGAAGGTCCCACATGCCGCGGAGCAACTAAGCCCGTGAGCCACAACTACTGAGCCTGTGCGTCTGGAGCCTGTGCCCCGCAACAGGAGAGGCCGCCATAGTGAGAGGCCTGCACACCGCAATGAAGAGTGGCCCCCGCTTGCCGCAACTAGAGAAAGCCCTCGCACAGAAACGAAGACCCAACACAGCCAAAAATAAATAAATAAAATTAAAAAAAAAAAAAGGATCATGCACCATGATCAAGTGGGGTTTATCCCAGGAATGCAAGGATTCTTCAATATAGGCAAATCAATCAATGTGATAAATCATATTAAGAAGTTGAAGGATAAAAACCAAATGATTATCTCAATAGATGCAGAAAAAGCTTTTGACAAAATTCAACACCCATTTATGATAAAAACCCTCCAGAAAGTAGGCAACGAGGTAACTTACCTCAACATAATAAAGGCCATATATGACAAACGCACAGCCAACATCATTCTCAATGGTGAAAAACTGAATTCATTTCCACTAAGATCAGGAACAAGACAAGGCTGTCCACTCTCGCTGCTTTTATTCAACATAGTTTTGGAAGTTTTAGCCACAACAATCAGAGAAGAAAAAGAAATAAAAGGAATCCAAATTGGAAAAGAAGAAGAAAAGCTGTCACTGTTTGAAGATGACATGATACTATACATAGAGAATCCTAAAGATGCTACCAGAAAACCACTAGAGCTAATCAATGAATTTGGTAAAGTAGCAGGATACAAAATTAATGCACAGAAATCTCTTGCATTCCTATACACTAATGATGAAAAATCTGAAAGAGAAATTAAGGAAACACTCCCATTT
Organism: Eschrichtius robustus; assembly: GCF_028021215.1. Classification (NCBI taxonomy): domain Eukaryota; kingdom Metazoa; phylum Chordata; class Mammalia; order Artiodactyla; family Eschrichtiidae; genus Eschrichtius; species Eschrichtius robustus. The sequence continues at coordinate 76,004,251 of NC_090830.1, forward strand.
ACCACTGCAACAAAAAGAATAAAATACCTAGGAATAAACCTACCTAAGGAGACAAAAGACCTGTATGCAGAAAACTATAAGACACTGATGAAAGAAAGTACAGATGATACAAACAGATGGAGAGATATACCATGTTCTTGGACTGGAAGTATCAACATTGTGAAAATGACTATACTACCCAAAGCAATCTACAGAGTCAATGTAATCCCTATCAAACTACCAGCGGCATTTTTCACAGAGCTAGAGCAAAATATTTCACAATTTGTATGGAAACACAAAAAGACCCCGAATAGCCAAAGCAATCTTGAGAACGAAAAAATGGAGCTGGAGGAATCAGGCTCACTGACTTCAGACTATACTACAAAGCTACAGTAATCAAGACAGTATGGTACTGGCACAAAAACAGAAATACCGATTAATGGAACAGGATAGAAAGCCCAGAGATAAACCCACACACATATGGTCACCTTATCTTTGATAAAGGAGGCAAGAATATACAATGGAGAAAAGAGAGCCTCTTCAATAAGTGGTGCTGGGAAAACTGGACTGCTACATGTAAAAGAATGAAATTAGAACACTCCCTGACACCATACACAAAAATAAACTCAAAATGGATCAAAGACCTAAATGTAAGGCCAGACACTATAAAACTCTTAGAGGAAAACATAGGCAGAACACTCTATGACATAAATCACAGCAAGATCCTTTTTGACCCACCTCCTAGAGAAATGGAAATAAAAACAAAAATAAACAAATGGGACCTAATGAAACTTAAAAGCTATTGCACAGGAAAGGTAACCATAAACAAGACGAAAAGACAACCCTCAGAATGGGAGAAAATACTTGCAAATGAAGCAACTGACAAAGGATTAATCTCCAAAATTTACAAGCAGCTCATGCAGCTCAATATCAAAAAAACAAACAACCCAATCCAAAAATGGGCAGAAGACCTAAATAGACATTTCTCCAAAGAAGATATACAGATTGCCATCAAACACATGAAAGGATGCTCAATATCACTAATCATTAGAGAAATGCAAATCAAAACTACAATGAGGTATCACCTCACACCGGTCAGAACGGCCAGCATCAAAAAATCTACAAACAATAAATGCTGGAGAGGGTGTTGAGAAAAGGGAACCCTCTTGCACTGTTGGTGGGAATGTAACTGATACAGCCACTATGGAGAACAGTATGGAGGTTCCTTAAAAAACTAAAAATAAAACTACCATACAACCCAGCAATCCCACTACTGGGCATATACCCTGAGAAAACCATAATTCAAAAAGATTCATGTACCACAATGTTCACTGCAGCTCTATTTACAATAGCCAGGACATGGAAGCAACCTAAGTGTCCATCGACAGATGAATGGATAAAGAAGATGTGGCACATATATACAATGGAATATTACTCAGCTATAAAAAGAAACGAAATTGAGTTATTTGTAGTGAGGTAGATGGACCTACAGTCTGTCATACAGAGTGAAGTTAGAGAAAAACAAATACTGTATGCTAACACATATATATGGAATTCAAAACAAAAAACAAAAACGGTTCTGAAGAACCTAGGGGCAGGACAGGAATAAAGATGCAGACATAGAGAATGGACTTGAAGACACGGGGACGGGGAAAGGTAAGCTGGGACGAAGTGAGAGAGCGGCATGGACTTATATACACTACCAAATATAAAAAAAGATAGCTAGTCGGAAGCAGACGCATAGCACAGGGAGATCAGTTTGGTGCTTTGTGTCCACGTAGAGGGGTGGGATAGGGAGGGTGGGAGGGAGACCCAAGAGGGAGGAGATATGGGGATATATATATATATATATATATATATATATGTATATGTATAGCTGATTCACTTTTTTATAAAGCAGAAACTAACACATCATTGTAAAGCAATTTTACTCCAATAAAGATGTTAAAAAAAAAGAGGAGAAGTAATAACCAATAACTGCAGAAATACAAACAACCATAACACAATACTGTGAACAATTATAACCCAACAAACTGCACAACCTAGAAGAAATGGAAAAGTTTGTAGAAAATTACTGTCCACCACAATTCAATAAATAAGAAAGATATAATTTACAGACTGACCACTAGAAGTGAAATTGATATGTAATAAAAAAAAAAGCTTACTGTGAACAAAAGAGCAATACAAGATGTCTTCACTGGGAAATTACACCAAACATACAAAGAACTTATACCAATCCTTCTGAAACTCTTACAAAAGACTGAAGAGGATATAACACTCCCAAAATCATTCGGTGAAGTGACCATCACACTGATATAAAAAAAAGAGAAAGACACTAGCAAAAAGAAAATTATAGGCCAATATCTCCAATGAATATACATGTAAAAATTCTCAACAGAATATTAGCAAAACAAATCCAACAACACATTAGAAAGACCATAGACCAAGTTAAATGTGGCTTCATCCCAGGCTCAGAAGGATGGTACAACATATGCAAATCAATCAGATGGCATGATACTAAACACAGAAAATCCAGAAAACTATTAGAGTTAATCAATGAATTTAGTAAAGTTGCAGGATACAAAATTAATACACAGGAATCTGTTAGGTTCCTATACACTAACAATGAAAAATCAGAAAGAGAAATTCTAGAAACAATCCCATTAACCACTGCATCAGAAAGAATAAAATACCTAGGAATAAATCTACCTAAGGAGGTGAAAGATCTGTATGCAGAAAACTATAAAATACTGATGAAAGAAATCAAAGATGACACAAATAGATGGAGAGATATACCATGTTTTTGGATTGGAAGAATCAATATTGTGAAAATGACTGTACTACCCAAAGCAACCTATGGATTCAATGCAATCCCTATCAAATTACCAATGGCATTTTTCACTAGAAAAAAAATTTTTACAATTTGTATGGAAATACAAAAGACCCCGAATAGCCAAAGCACTCTTGAGAAAGAATAAAGGAGCTGAAAAAAATAAATAAATAAAGGAGCTGGAGGAATCAGGCTATACTGACTGATTTCAGACTGACTTCAGACTATACTACAAAGCTACAGTAATCAAGACAGTACGGTACTGGCACAAAAACAGTAATACAGATCAATAGAACAGGATACATAGCCCAGAAACAATCATTTAATGTCAATTAATTACACACTTACAGTCAATTAATCTGCAACAAAGGAGGCAAGAATGTACAATGGAGAAAGGACAACCTCTTCAATAAGGGTTCTGGGAAAACTGGACAGCTACATGTAAAAGAATGAAATTAGAACACTCCCTAACACCATACACAAATATAAACTCAAAATGGATTAAATAGCTAACTGTAAGGCCAGACACTATAAAACTCTTAGAGGAAAAAACAGGCGAAACACTCCTTGATATAAATCGCAGCAAGATCTTTTTTGACCCACCTCCTAGAGTAATGAAGATAAAAACAAAAGTAAACAAATGGGACCTAATTAAACTTAAAAGCATTTGCACAGCAAAGAAACCATAAACAAGATGAAAAGACAACACTCAGAATGGGAGAAAATATTTGCAAATGAAGCAACTGACAAAGGATTAATCTCTAAAATATAAAAACAGCTCATGCAGCTCAATATCAAAAAAACAAACAACCCAATGCAAAAATGGGCAGAAGACCTAAATAGACATTTCTCCAAAGACGACATACAGATGGGCAACAAACACATGAAAACATGCTCAACATCACTAATTATGAGAAAAATGCAAATCAAAACTACAATGAGGTATCACCTCACATTGGTCAGAATGGCCATCATCAAAAAAAATCTACAAACAAGAAATGAGGAGAGGGTGTGGAGAAAAGGGAAGCCTCTTGCACTATTGGTGGGAATGTAAATTGATATAGCCACTATGGAGAACAGTATAGGGGTTCCTTAAAAAACTAAAGATAGAACTACCATATGACCCAGCAATCCCACTACTGGGCACACACCCAGAGAAAAGCATAATTCAAAAAGACACATGGACCCCAATGTTCACTGCAGCACTATTTACAATAGCCAGGACATGGTGGCAACCTAAATGTCCATCAACAGAAGAATGGATAAAGAAGATGTGGTACATATATACAATGGAATATTATTCAGCCATAAAAGGAATGAAACTGGGTCATTTGTAGAGATGTGGATGGACCTAGAGACTGTCATACAGACTGAAGAAATGCAGAAAGAGAAAAACACATATGGTACATTGATGCATATATGTGGAATCTAGGAAAATGGTATAGATGATCGTATTTGCAAACCAGAAATAGAGACAAAGACGTAGAGTTCAAACGTAAGGCTACCAAGGGGGAAAGGGGGAGTGGGATGAATCGGGAGATTGAGATTGACATATATACCCTAGTGCTACTATGTATAAAAGATAACTAATGAGAACCTACTGTATAGCACAGCAAAATCTACTCACTGCACTGTGGTGACCTAAAGGGGAACAAAATCCAAAACGTGTGTGTGTGTGTGTGTATACACATATATGTATATGTATAGTGATTCATTTTGCTGTCCAGTAGAAACTAACACAACATTGTAAAGAAACTATACTCCAATAAAAATTAATTAAAAAAAACTAAAAATAGAGTTACCGTATGACCCAACAAAACCACTCCTGGGTATATAGCTGGAGAAGACTCTAAATCAAAAAGATACCTACACCCCAATGTTCATGGAAGCACTTTTTACAATAGCCAAGACACAGAAGCTATCTACATGTCCAGCAACAGACGAATTCATAAAGAAGATGTGCTATATATATAGACATATGTATAAATAGATATGTGTGTATGTATATCTATATATGCACAATGAAATACTACTCAGCCATAAAAAAGAAAGAAATTATGCCATTTGCAGAAGAGATGATCATACGACATCACACAGAGAAAGACAAATATCATATGGTACCACTTATACGTGGAATCTGAAATATGACACAGGTGAACTTATTTGCAAACCAGAAAGAGACTCACACACATAGAACACAAACTCATGGTTCCCACAGGGGAAAGGGAGGGGGAGGGATAAATTAGGCGTTTGGGATTAGCAGATACAGACTACTATATATAAAACAGAGAAACAACAAGGTCCTACTGTATAGCACAGGGAACTCTATTCAATATCTTATAAGGAATGATAATGGAAAAAGTATGACGAGGAATGGAGATACATAAGTGTTTAACTGAATCACTTGGCTGTACACCAGAAACTAACACAACATTGTAAATTAACCATACTTCAATCAAAAAAAAAACCCCAAAACAAACAAACAAAAATAGGTCATACACCACGATCAAGTTGGATTCATCCCAGGCTCACAAGGAGGGTTCAACATACACAAATCAATCAGCGCAACACAGCACATCAACCAAAGAAAAGACAAAAGCCATACAATCATCTCCATCGATGCAGGAAAAGCATTTCATAAAATTCAACATACATTCATCATAAAAACTCTTACCGGAGCGATGGAGGGAACACATCTCAACATAATAAAAGCTATTCATGACCAACCCACAGCCAACACAATACTCAATGAGGACAAGCTGATAGCCTTCCCACTAAAATCTGGAACAAGTCAAGGACGCCCACTCTCACTGCTTTTATTCAACATAGTATTGCAAGTCCTCACCACAACACTCAGACAAGAAAAAGATTTAAAAGGTATCCAAATTGGAAGGAAAGAGGTACAATTCTCTTGGTATGCAGATGACCTGATACTATACACAGAAAACCCTAAAGACCCCACACAAAAACTACGAGCACTGATAAAACAAATTCAGCAAGGTAGCACGATACAAGACTGACATATGGAAATCTGTTGCATTTCTCCACACTAACAATGAAATATCAGAAAGGGAAAGTAAACAAAACAATCCCGTTTAAAATCGTATCGAAAAATAAAATACAGAGGAATAAACCTGACCAAGGAGGTGAGAGACTTATATGCTGACAACTGCAACACACTGATAAAAGGCCACTGAAGATGATTCAAAGAAGTGGACAGCTATCCCATACTCCTGGAGTGGAAGAACTAGTATCGTTTAAATGGCCACACTACCCAAAGCAAACTACAGATTTCATGCAATCCCTACCACACTACCCATGACATTTCTCACAGAACTCGAACAAATAATCCCAAAATGTACATGGAACCATAAAAGACCAAGAATTACCAAAGCGATCCTGAGGAAAAAGAACAAAGCTGCAGCCATAACCCGCCCAGACTTCAGACAACACTACAAAGCTACAGTAACCAAAACAGCATAGTACTGGCACAAACACAGCCGTATGGATCAAGGGAACAAAATATAGAGAGCCCAGAGATAAACTCACACACCTATGGTCGATTAGTCTTTGACAAAGGAGGCGAAAATATACAATGGAGAAAAGACAGTCCCTTCAGCAAGTGGTATTGGGAAAGCTGGACAGCCTCATGTAAACCAATGAAGTTGGAACACTCCCTCATTCCACACACAAACACACACTCAAAATGGCTTAACAACTTAAATGCAAGACATGACACCACCAAACTCCTAGAAGAGAACCTTAGGTAAAACATGCTCTAGCATAAATCCTGGAAATGTTTTCTAAGGTCGGCCTCCCAAGGCAATGGAAACAAAAGCAAAACTACACAAATAGGACCTCATCAAACTTCTCATCTTTTGCACAGCAAAGGGAACCATAAACAAAACCAAAAGACAACCTACGGACTGGGAGAAAATATCTGCAACAGGGTGACCAACAAGGGCTTCATTTCCAAAATATACCAACAGCTCATACCACTCAATACCAAAACCACAAACAACCCAATTTTAAAAATGGGCAGAAGAAGGGGATTAACCAAGATGGCGGAGTAGAAGGACGTGCTCTCACTCCCTCTTGCGAGAGCACCAGAATCGCAACTGGCTGCTGGACAATCATTGACAGGAAGACCCTGGACTTCACCAAGGAGGATACCCCACGTCCAAGGACAGAGGAGAAGCCACAGTGAGACGGTAGGAGGGGCGCAATCAGAGTAAAATCAAATCCCATAACTGCTGGGTGGGTGACTCACAGACTGGCGATCACTTATACCACAGAAGTCCACCCACTGGAGTGAAGGTTCTGAGCCCCATGTCAGGCTTCCCAACCTGGGTGTCCGGCAACGGGAGGAGGAATTCATAGAGAATCAGACTTTGAAGCCTTGTGGGAATTGATTGCAGGACTTCGACAGGACTGGGGGAAACAGAGATCCCACTCTTGGAGGGTGCACAAAAAATAGCGTGTGCATCGGGACCCAGGGGAAGGAGCAGTGACCCTGGGGGAGACTGAACCAGACCTACCTGCTAGTGTTGGAAGGTCTCCTGCAGAGGCGGGGGGTGGCTCTGTTTCACCGTGGGGACAAGGACACTGGCAGCAGAAGTTCTGGGAAGTACTCCTTGGCGTGAGCCTTCCCAGAGTCTGTCAGTAGCCCCACCAAAGAGCCCAGGTAGGCTCCAGTGTTGGGTTGCCTCAGGCAAAACAACCAACAGAGAGGGAACCCAGCCCCACCCATCAACAGTCAAGTGGATTAAAGTTTTACGGAGCTCTGACCGCCACAGCAACAGTCAGCTCTACCCACCACCAGAGCCTCCCATCAAGCCTCTTAGATAGCCTCAACCACCAGAGGGCAGACAGCAGAAGCAAGAAAAACTACAATCCTGCAGCCTGTGGAACAAAAACCACATTTACAGAAAGACAGACAAGATGAAAAGGCAGAGGGCTATATACCAGATGAAGGAACAGGAAAAAACCCCAGAAAAACAACTAAATGAAGTGGAGATAGGCAACCTTCCAGAAAAAGAATTCAGAATAATGATAGTGAAGATGATCCAGGACCTCGGAATAAGAATGGAGGCAAAGATTGAGAAGATGCAAGAAATGATTAACAAAGACCTAGAAGAATTAAAGAACAAACAAACAGAGATGACCAATACAATAACTGAAATGAAAACTACACTAGAAGGAATCAATAGCAGAATAACTGAGGCAGAAGAAGGGATAAGTGACCGGAAGACAGAATGGTGGAATTCACTGCTGCGGAACAGACTAAAGAAAAAAGAATGAAAAGAAATGAAGACAGCCTAAGAGACCTCTGGGACAACATTAAACGCAACAACATTCGCATTATAGGGGTCCCAGAAGGAGAAGAGAGAGAGAAAGGACCAGAGAAAATATTTGAAGAGATTATAGTTGAAAACTTCCCTAACATGGGAAAGGAAATAGCCACCCAAGTCCAGGAAGCGCAGAGAGTCCCATACAGGATAAACCCAAGGAGAAACACGCCGAGACACATAGTAATCAAAGTGGCAAAAATTAAAGACAAAGAAAAATTATTGAAAGCAGCAAGGGAAAAATGACAAATAACATACAAGGGAACTCCCATAAGGTTAACAGCTGATTTCTCAGCAGAAACTCTACAAGCCAGAAGGGAGTGGCATGATATACTTAAAGTGATGAAAGGGAAGAACCTACAACCAAGATTACTCTACCCGGCAAGGATCTCATTTAGATTTGATGGAGAAATCAAAAGCTTTACAGACAAGCAAAAGCTAAGAGAATTCAGCACCACCAAACCAGCTCTACAACAAATGCTAAAAGGAACTTCTCTAAGTGGAAACACAAGAGAAGAAAAGGACCTACAAAAACAAACCCAAAACAATTAAGAAAATGGTCATAGGAACATACATATCGATAATTACCTTAAACGTGAATGGATTAAATGCTCCAACCAAAAGACACAGGCTTGCTGAATGGATACAAAAACAAGACCCATATATATGCTGTCTACAAGAGACCCACTTTAGACCTAGGGACACATACAGACTGAAAGTGAGGGGATAGAAAAAGATATTCCATGCAAATGGAAATCAAAAGAAAGCTGGAGTAGCTATACTCATATCAGATAAAATAGACTTTAAAATAAAGAATGTTACAAGAGACAAGGAAGGACACTACATAATGATCAAGGGATCAATCCAAGAAGATATAACAATTATAAATATATATGCACCCAACATAGGAGCACCTCAATACATAAGGCAACTGCTAACAGCTATAAAAGAGGAAATTGACAGTAACACAATAATAGTGGGGGACTTTAACACCTCACTTACACCAATGGACAGATCATCCAAAATGAAAATAAGTAAGGAAACAGAAGCTATAAATGACACAATAGACCAGATAGATTTTATTGATATTTATAGGACATTCCATCCAAAAACAGCAGATTACACGTTCTTCTCAAGTGCGCATGGAACATTCTCCAGGATAGATCACATCTTGGGTCACAAATGAAGCCTCAGTAAATTTAAGAAAATTGAAATCATATTAAGCATCTTTTCTGACCACAACGCTGGGAGATTAGAGATGAATTACAGGGAAAAAAACGTAAAAAAGACAAACACATGGAGGCTAAACAATACGTTACTAAATAACCAAGAGATCACTGAAGAAATCAAAGAGGAAATCAAAAAATACCTAGAGACAAATGACAATGAAAACACAACGACCCAAAACTTATGGGATGCAGCAAAAGCAGTTCTAAGAGGGAAGTTTATAGCTATACAAGCCTACCTCAAGAAACAAGAAAAATCTCAAGTAAACAATCTAACCTTACACCTAAAGAAACTAGAGAAAGAAGAACAAACACAACCCAAAGTTAGCAGAAGGAAAGAAATCATAAAGATCAGAGTGGAAATAAATGAAATAGAAACAAAGAAAACAATAGCAAAGATCAATAAAACTAAAAGCAGGTTCTTTGTGAAGATAAACAAAATTGATAAGCCTTTAGCCAGACTCATCAAGAGGTAGAGGACTCAAATCAATAAAATCAGAAATGAAAAAGGAGAAGTTACAACAGACACCACAGAAATACAAAGCATCCTAAGAGACTACTACAAGCAACTTTATGCCAATAAAATGGACAATCTGGAAGAAATGGACAAATTCTTAGAAAGGTATAACCTTCCAAGACTGAACCAGGAAGAAATAGAAAATATGAACAGACCAATCACAGGTAATGAAATTGAAACTGTGATTAAAAATCTTCCAACAAACAAAAGTCCAGGACCAGATGGCTTCACAGGTGAATTCTATCAAACATTTAGAGAAGAGCTAACACCTAACCTTCTCAAACTCTTCCAAAAAATTGCAGAGGAAGGAACACTCCCAAACTCATTCTATGAGGCCACCATCACCCTGATACCAAAACAAGACAAAGACACTACAAAAAAAGAAAATTACAGACCAATATCACTGATGAATATAGATGCAAAAATCCTCAACAAAATACTAGCAAACAGAATCCAACAACACATTAAAAGGATCATACACCACGATCAAGTGGGATTTATCCCAGGGATGCAAGGATTCTTCAATATACGCAAATCAATCAATGTGATACACCATATTAACAAATTGAAGAATAAAAACCATATGATCATCTCAATAGATGCAGAAAAAGCTTCTGACAAAATTCAGCACCCATTTATGATAAAAACTCTCCAGAAAGTGGGCATAGAGGGAACCTACCTCAACATAATAAAGGCCATATATGACAAACCCACAGCAAACATCATTCTCAATGGTGAAAAACTGAAAGCATTTCCTCTAAGATCAGGAACGAGACAAGGATGTCCACTCTCACCACTATTATTCAACATAGTTCTGGAAGTCCTAGCCATGGCAATCAGAGAAGAAAAAGAAATAAAAGGAATACAAATTGGAAAAGAAGAAGTAAAGCTGTCACTGTTTGCAGATGACATGATACTATACATAGAGAATCCTAAAACTGCCACCAGAAAACTGCTAGAGCTAATTAATGAATATGGTAACGTTGCAGGATACAAAATTAATGCACAGAAATCTCTTACATTCCTATACACTAATGATGAAAAATCTGAAAGAGAAATTAAGGAAACACTCCCATTTACCATTGCAACAAGAAGAATAAAATACCTAGGAATAAACCTACCTAGGGAGACAAAAGACCTGTATGCAGAAAACTGTAAGACATTGATGAAAGAAATTAAAGATGATACCAACAGATGGAGAGATATACCATGTTCTTGGATTGGAAGAATCAACATTGTGAAAATGACCATACTACCCAAAGCAATCTACAGATTCAATGCAATCCCTATCAAATTACCAATGGCATTTTTTACGGAACTAGAACAAATCATCTTAAAATCTGTATGGAGACACAGAAGACCCCGAATAGCCAAAGCAGTCTTGAGGGAAAAAAACGGAGCTGGAGGAATCAGACTCCCTGACTTCAGACTATACTACAAAGCTACAGTAATCAAGACAATATGGTACTGGCACAAAAACAGAAACATAGATCAATGGAACAAGATAGAAAGCCCAGAGATAAACCCACGCACCTATGGTCAGCTAATCTATGACAAAGGAGGCAAAGATATACAATGGAGAAAAGACAGTCTCTTCAATAAGTGGTGCTGGGAAAACTGGACAGCTACATGTAAAAGAATGAAATTAGAATACTCCCTAACACCATACACAAAAATAAACTCAAAATGGATTAGAGACCTAAATGTAAGACCGGACACTATAAAACTCTTAGAGAAAAACATAGGAAGAACACTCTTTGACATAAATCACAGCAAGATCTTCTTTGATCCACCTCCTAGAGTAATGGAAATAAAAACAGAAATAAACAAATGGGACCTAATGAAACTTCAAAGCTTTTGCACAGCAAAGGAAACCATAAACAAGACGAAAAGACAACCCTCAGAATGGGAGAAAATATTTGCAAACGAATCAACGGACAAAGGATTAATCTCCAAAATATATAAACAGCTCATTCAGCTCAGTATTAAAGAAACAAACACCCCAATCCAAAAATGGGCAGAAGACCTAAATAGACATTTCTCCAAAGAAGACATACAGATTGCCGACACATGAAAGAATGCTCAACATCCTTAATCATTAGAGAAATGCAAATCAAAACTACAATGAGGTATCATCTCACACCGGTCAGAATGGCCATCATCAAAAAATCTAGAAACAACAAATGCTGGAGAGGGTGTGGAGAAAAGGGAACACTCTTGCACTGTTGGTGGGAATGTAAATTGATACAGCCACTATGGAGAATATGGAGGTTCCTTAAAAAACTAAAAATAGAATTACCATATGACCCAGCAATCCCACTACTGGGCATATACCCAGAGAAAACCGTAATTCAAAAAGACACATGCACCCGAATGTTCATTGCAGCACTATTTACAATAGCCAGGTCATGGAAGCAACCTAAATGCCCATTAACAGACGAATGGATAAAGAAGATGTGGTACATATATACAATGGAATATTACTCAGCCATAAAAAGGAACGAAACTGAGTCATTTGTTGAGACGTGGATGGACCTAGAGACTGTCATACAGAGTGAACTAAGTCAGAAAGAGAAAAACAAATATCCTATATTAACGCATGTATGTGGAACCTAGAAAAATGGTACAGATGAGCCGGCTTGCAGGGCAGAAGTTGAGACACAGATGTATAGAACAGACATATGGACACCAAGGGGGGAAAACTGCAGTGGGGTGGGGATGGTGGTGTGCTGAATTGGGCGATTGGGATTGACATGTATACGCTGATGTGTATAAAACTGATGACTAATAAGAACCCGCAGTATAAAAAAACAAACAAAACAACTAATACTAAACTTTCATTGGGTTATTTGTATGGAAATATGTTAATATAAATGTTTCAGACATTACATGAAATTTCTAAAAATCTTTATGTTCTGGTATAATGTTATAAGTCATAATCCTAGTTATTACTTTAAAATGTGTATCTCAGAAATAACTAATTTTCTTGTCAACTGCATTATTATGAACTTTCATCAAATCTTTAACCGTGGTCATTTTTAAGTCTTTTGTCATTTACAGACAGTTCTGGGTGTACTCTGATGCTTTTGCAAATATGTTCCTATAAAAGGGTTTCATCTTCAAGAAATTCATGGAAAAGACTGACAAGTACAGGTTTCTGGTAACTGTACTGCTGAACTGAATGAATAATCATTTTCAGAACTCTAATGAAAAACTGATGAACTCATAAAAGTGCTAACAAAAGATCAAGATAAAAAAAAATTAATTACATGGGACTGAGTGAACTGATGAGGATGAGTATAATTTTTGTGACTTTCTGTTTGAATTAAAAAAAAAAAAATCCCACAAGGACTCAGAGGCAAAGAATATACAAATCAATTTTCACTGCAAAGTAAAGGAGCTGTTACAGTGGAGCATTACTGGACTGAATGTCAATATTATGACATAGTATGAGTGTGTTTCATGTTTGGTAATTGCAATCATTGTTGCTTTTGTTGTGGTCATCCATGTATAATGCTCGGTGTCAGTCTATTTATCTCTTGTAAAAATAAAATACAGTGTGTGTGTGTGTGAAAAAAAAAAAACAAAAAAATACAGATGTATGCATGCCACAGAGAGATAAATCAAAAGACACAACTCATGAAAGATATGTCAATAGAAATTGAAGCCATATAAATATGGATCTGAATCTTAAAAATCATTGTTATTATAATATAGTTTTAAAATAAAATCAGTATTTCAAAAAAAAAAAAAAATGGGCAGAAGACCTCAAAGACACTTCTCCAAAGGAGACATACGAGTGGGCAATAGGCACATGAAAAGATGGCCAACATCACTAATTACTCGAGAAATGCAAGTCAAAACTCCAATGAGCTGTCACCTCACAATCGGGCAGAGTGGCCATCATCAAAAAGGCTACAAATAATAAATGCAGGAGGGGATGTGGAGAAAAAGGAACCCTCCTACCCTCTTGGTGGGCACATAAATTGGTGCAGGCACTATGGAGAAGAGTATGGAGGTTCCGTAAAAAATTAAACATAGAGTTACCATATGATCCAGCAATCCCACTCCTGGCCATATAGCTGGAGAAAACTCTAATTCGAAAATATACACGCACCCCAATATTTAAGCAGTACTATTTACAATAGCCAAAACTTGGAAGGAACCTTTATGTCCATTGATAGCTGTATGCATAAGGAAGATGTGATACACAAACACACACACACACAATGGAATATTACTCAGCCATAAAAAAGAATTAAATAATGCCATTTGCAGCATCATGGATGGACCTAGAGATTATTTTACTACTTGAAATCAGACAGATACAAATATCATATGATATCCACTATATATGGAATATAAAAAATAGTACAAATGAACTTATTAGAAAACAGAAACACGTACAGTAATAGAAAACATACTTACCATTACCAAAGGGTAAAGTGGGATAGGGATAAATTAGGAGTATGTGATTAACAGATACACACTACCATATATAAAATATGTAAACAACAGGGATGTATGTATAGCACAGTGAACTATCTTCAATATTTTGTAATAACCTTTAATGGACAAGTATAAAAAAGATATACATACTTCTGTATATATATGTGTGTGTGTATACATATGTACTCATACACATATATATAACCGAATCACCTTGATTTACACTTGAAACTTACACAGTATGGCAAATTGGCAAATGAACTATGCTTCAAGTAAAAAAAAAAAAAAAAAAAAGAGAGATCTCCATGTGTTGGATCCTGCAGGCTGGGAAGAAGATCTAGTCGTAGGTTCCACCATGCATATAAATGTCCGGCTAACCTTTATCTTTTCAAGATGCTCCCTCAGTTACCTCTGCCTCCAGAATCCTAATCAGGTCTTGGAGGCAGAACTGAAATGAAGCCTTCTGATTCACCCTTGTGCATCACTTTGTGTTCGTTAACTCATTTCTTATCTTTGCATCTGGCGTTAACTTCATTCATGCTGCCTAGTAATAGTTAACTATTTTTCTACTTATTTCCCTGAGACAATAAGGAGCTTAAAAGGCAGGGTGCTCTGGTCCCCTTTCCCCCTAGCGGCCTGAACTCTGTCTTGCACAAAGTAGGTGCTTTAAATGCCTGTTGACTCCGATTTGGATTGACTTGTGGAAAAGAAGATTCTAGAGCCTGAGGCCAAGTGAAACAGTGTTTTTATTTGAGGCGTAAAAGCACATGGGTATTTGTCACACAGGATGAGGATGGCTTTAGGTTACTGGTTTCTAAGATAAAACTTTATCTTAAACACAGCTTCTATCACAGCTTCTTGGGAAATGAATCAGAAAGAGAGCAAGACACAGCCAGGAAAGAAAATCATTACTGTTGCTGGGAAGTTGTAAAGAAAGGGAAGAACTTATGCAAATCAATATACATGTCACAGAGCCCCAAGGAGGACGAGAGTGGCGTGGGGAAAAACGGTCTAAGTTCCTCGTCCTGGCAGTAATGTTGGCCTCTCCTTCCACGGCAAGGACTTGCCCCTAAATGGAAGCAGCGGGGTCAACTTGGCCCTTCTGACTGCACCAACATCTCAGGGCTCCCCAGTTCCCTCTCTGGATCCCCAGTTCAGTGCCCCCTTTCCCCTGAAGAACTCAGAGAGGAAGGGCAGGGTCTATGTCATGGACACTGCTACTTGCTCGATGAAGCTGGCCAGGTTTATGTCCCGTTCTGAAAGGCCCGCACACTCATGAGTGCTCAGGGTGATGTGGACCTGAAACAAAACCAGAGATTCGGGGCCAGCTGATTCCACCGACTGCACCTAAGAGCAGGAGAGAGTCACCAGCTCCTGGGCTCAGCCACACCAAGAAGTGTAACCAGACACTAACCCCTCTCCTGGGGGCTGCCTTCCTGACGAGTCTGTAACATCAGTGCAAAACTGTCTTCTATTACACCTTCATAAACACTGGTAACCACAGCATAGGATAAAAAAAGAAAGATCCAAATATCAAGAGCAACCTAAAAGCCAAAGACAAGACCCCAAACCAACTCCTAAACACTGTCCATTTACAGATCATCACTTCCAGCCTTAAAGTTTTTAGAAAGAGTCCAGCATAGCTCTTGGCTCATGACAGGCATTTAATGACTGTTCCCATTCATTCAGCAGACAGGCTGATCTCCTTGGTGTGCATGGGTATTCTCAGTTCAAGTTTATTACTTTTTCATTCTTCCATACCTCCAGAAAATGTCAGCCCTTTAGAGCTATTAACAGTGAATATGCCTGGTTCTCACAGCCTCTCCTTCTTTAGGATTTGCCTTCTTAATGTCTACTTAACCCACAAGTTGTCTCACTAGTGTTTCAATTTGCTTTTCTTTAATCTGTAGTGAGACTGAATATTTTCTAGGGGTGTTTATGTCTTTCCTAGGAAGCAGATGAAAGGAACAGGAGCGGACAGTCAACCTATGGGTGAGGAGAGCTCACAGTCAAGTCCAAGGAAGGGGCCTTCAGAATGAGTTGGAGTTCTAGGCGTGTATCACTCACCTTGTTGTACACGTTAAACCATTCAGGATGGTGGTCCAATTTCTCAGCCTGAAGAGCCACTCTTGTCATGAAGCCAAAAGCCTGTTTAATGAAGTGAGATCCAGGTTAGTGTCCTGAAAGAGAGGACTGCTGGGCCCCCTTTTATGGCCAGTGTAAGGCCCAGATGCAGGAGGATTGCCTCGCTCCCTACAAGGTGACCCTTCTAGCTTTCAGCATTCCGCCTAGCACCCTGCCACTGGTTCTGAGGCTGGAGTTTGAGGCGGTCCTTCTGCAGTAGGAAGTCTTGTTACCAGGACCACTAACAAGGTGGAAACCCCAAAGAGCTTCTGAGTCTTCGCCAATCTTTTGGTTATCTACTAAAATGTCTTCAAATGTGCATCTGCTTCCCACTTGAACTGTCTTCTCTGAGGATTGTTTCTAAAAGTTCCAGGTATGGAGAGCCCAAGACACACCTCTTTCCTCTCCAATCCCCAAGGAGGACACTTTCCAAGTAAACTGGATTAGCGGAGCATCTGACAGTCTTGGCTAACAGAACTTTAAGGGAAGGAACACGTTCTGGAGTGTGACCCCGATCAGCCCCAGTCTCAGGAAACTCTGTCCCACCCTGATGCCATACCCGATTGAAGTCTTTGAAATGGAACTGCTTGAAGATGGCATCCCGGCCTTCCAGCTCGTTCCACCCCACGGCCCGCAGGTTTGGCAGCAGCTGGTCCCTCTCCTCAGCACTTAGCCTGTGTGCTTTGCCAGCCTAGGAGAGGGAAAACACAGAAGACCAAGGGCATTCGTTTTTTTCACAGGACAAAAGAGAGGGCTCTGGACCTTTGGGGGAAGTTAGCCAGCCTCCACTGGCAGTTCTGGTGGCGCAGTCAAAGGGCAGCTGGTCTAAAGCAACAGACTGGGAGGAGGGGCTCTGGCTGGTGCACTGATAGGTTCTTAGAGAACAGAGAGTCCTGAGGTGTAATGCAAATCGCTGGGGCAGAGAAACACTCCTTCCCCACCCCTGCCCCCAAAGCCTTACAGAGGGCACCCCCTCGGTAAAAAAACTAGGTCTCTTTTGTTCATGGGGGAGCAAAAGTAAATCAAGCCCCTACTGTTGCTGTGTATTGAAGAGGAAACTGAGGCCTAGAGAGGGGAAATGACCTCTCTTCCCCCACCCCCCAACCTCAGTCAGCAAAAGCACAGGAATCTTTCTCAAGGTGGGTCCATGTGTCCGCACCCCTGAGGCTGGGCAAAGGAACCAGCACTTAAAACATGCTCCAGGCGATTCCTAGCCACACCGCGGTCAAACACCACTGGCACTACCTCCTAGTGGGTATCCCAACCACACTCCCACGCAGCCTCTGGTTCCCAGCTGCCAGGCCTACGTTTCTCAGATTTCCACCTTCTTTTCTATTCTGTCAGCTTGGGAAGCTGGAGCCACAGAGCTCAGTCCCCAAAGCAGAAGTAACTTGGCCAAGGGCAAATGGCAAAGCCAGTGCCTCAGCCTGTTTTCCTATTGTGCAAAATGCCCTCGAGGCAGCCCAAACTGGCACAATTCAGGCCGTGAGTGGAACCCTCTCTTGGAGAACAGAAGAAAGCAAAGGTCAGTTCCAGCCTCTAAGAAGATCCAGGTGGAGGAGCTTAAGGGATCCCAGAATTTAGGCCCCTGAAGTAGAACTACCCAAGGCAGGAAAGTGAGAGTGCTAAATTAAATCAGTTAGGCCTGGGAAGAGAATGCGAGGGAGGTTAATTTAGCTTTTATGAAGCAGCCTGCAAACTGGAAGCCAGGTGGCCCTGGGGCACTCATCTCCCCTGGCTTGATGGGTATAAATGCACAAGAACTTCCACTTTAGGAATCAGCAAGAGGAGCCAGGAGACATTTTAATAAACTCCATTGTTATTAAGGGAATATCATCTGCATTTTTAAAAAGAGACTTCCTGGGGCAAGTAAGCTTATGACAGGCCCTCAGGTTTGGGGCAGAACTGGAAAAACATTTCAGGGCTCTGATAGCCGTTTTCTCCCTCCTGAAAGTACGGTTTCTCTCTGGACCGATCTGGCTGGCTCTGTCTTCCCTCCTGGGCTCTGGAAGGCCAGTGAGGGCAGTCGAGATCTGCATCACCACCCAACCCCCAGACAGCTGACCCTGTCTCACTGGCTGATAAGCCTGGTCCGTGTATCCAGGCAACCAACCGGGTGACCACATGGCAGCCAAGGCATCAGAACCCACCATTTAGTTCTTTGGCTCTGAAAGGAGTGCGCAGGTACTAGCGGGCTCCTAGGAGGCTCCTTTTTAGAGTCTTCTGGAATCCCCTACATTTCACAGCCTGGGGCTGAACTGACAAGTCCCTCTGAAATCTGGGATCAGAGAGGGGTCAGGGGTGGTGTTTGCTTAGTAAATCACAGGTCAGGCCTGGACTCAGCCTGGGCCTCTGGGAGTGTGCAGAGGGGTTACTGATTACCCACGCACTGCGGCTTTGGGGCCTCAGTGTACCTCACAATCAGCTCACCCACCACCTCCCCTCCATTTGAGCCGTAGCCTTCAAAGTGCCCTCCCAGGTGGCACCACAGTCCCGACCACTCCTAATGCTTTTGGGCCTAACACTCTGCTGTTTAGTAACGCTTCCTGGGTCTAGAAGCTTCTCCGCAGGCTCACCTTCACCTCTGAAGCTGAGACTCCCTTCCAGGAAAGCTCACCCTGGAGGGCGGGTGACCCTGAGCAACCATGTCCCCATTGCTGGGCACAGGCCTCAAACTAGGAGCCAGGGGCCGGCTCTGAGGTCGGGGGACAGCACAGAGGGCTTAGCAGAAGAGCAAGCGAGAAGGGCAGTAAACAGGCAGACAGAGGTACACGCAAATTCAGTCGCCCCTCCTCAGCACCCCCCGCCCCCCTGCCCCTACCCCAGCCCCCAATACAGGACAGAACCTCCCCACCAAGGGGAACTATGTCCTGGGCTCACTATGCTGCCCCTCCCCACCCCCGCCCAGAAAGGCGGCACTGAGGCCCCGCGCGGGCTCTGGCCTGGGCTCCCGCCTAGGTGTAACCCGGACCTGCCACCGCCCCTCTCCCGGCTTCAGCTTCCCAGGGGTCACCACTCGGGGGCGGGGGTGGGACAGAGACCCCGACTCTCCCAGCCGGGCGCGCGGCTGCTCTGCGAAGGCCTCGGAGGTACCACCCCACCCCCCGCCCCCCTGCCCCGCACCTCCGGGCGCCGTCCTCTGGCCTGGGCGGGGACCCAACGCGGGCCCCTGGCTCTCCTCCGCCCCTCCCGCGCGCCCCCTCCTAACCCGGACACCCCGACGGCGGCGGCGCGTGAACCCCCCACTCCCTCACCATGCCGGGCGCGGACGCGAGCAGCAGCTGGTGGCGGCGGAGCAGACGAGCGAGACGCCCAGCGCACTGGGAAGCCGTCGCGCGGGGCGGCGCTCGGGCCGCCCCGGGGCGGGAGCGCAGCCAGGAAGGGGCCGCCCACTGGTAATCATTAACAACAGCTGGGGCTGCCTTCCAGCACTTTCCTCCGTGCCGACATTGCCGGGAGCTCGGGGATTAAGGACCCAGGCTCCAAACGCGGACTCCAGCAATTGCATCGCGCTCTGCCACTTACCAGCTGTGTGACCCTGGGCGCGAGATTACTTTTTCTTTTTTAAAAACACCTTATTGAGAAATTGACCCACACAGTAAACTGCACATACTTAAAGTGTACAGTTTGATGCGTTTTGACATGTATGCATCTGTGCAACCATCGCTACGATAAAGATCATGAACATAGCCATAACCCTAAGTTGCCTCCTCCCAACTCAAGACAACTGTTGACCTGCTTCCTCACTATAGATTAGGTTGCATTTTCTAGAATGCTATGTAAATGGAAATCATACAAATTACACTCTTTTTATATCTGCCGTCTTTCACTCAGCAGAATTGCCCATGTCGTTGCACGTGTCAATAGTTTCTTCCTTTTTATGGCTAGGTAGACGTTATTTTATAGTATTATATTGTAATGGATATGCTACAATTTGTTGGACGTTTGGGTTGTTTCCAGTTTTTGACTATTACAAATAAAGCTGCTGTGAACTTTTGCATACAAGTGTTTGTATAGATATATGCTTTCATTTGTCTTGCGTGAATACCTAGGAGTGGAATGGCTAGGCCAGATGGCAAGTATATACTTATAACTTGTTAGAAAACTGCCAAACTGCTTCTGAAAGTGGTCAGACCATCTTACATCCCCACCAGCAGTGTATGAGACTTCCGGTTCCCTTGCACCGCGCCGCCCCCCGACCCCCAGATGCACGAATAATTGCTATGTCAGTCTTTTTAATTTTAGCCAATCTAATTGGTGCGCAGTGGTATCTCACTGTGGTTTTGAGTTTCCTAAATGACTAATGATATTAAATACCTTTTCATGTGCTTATTTGCCAATGGTCAGTCTTTGGTGAATTGCCTGTTCAAATTTCCTGCCCGTTTAAAAAAAAAAAATTGAGTCTTTTGTTTTCTTATTGGGTTTTCAGAGTTCTTCATTCTGGATACAAGCACTTTATCAGATATATGATTTGCAAATATTTTGTTTGCTTTCTCACAATGTCTTTCAAAGAGCAAATGTTCTTAATTTTGATGAAATCCAATTTATCAAAAGTTTCTCTTATGAATTGGTATTTTGATGTTGTAACTAAGAAATCTTTGCCTAACCCAAGGTCACAAAGATTTGTCTCCTATGTTTTCTTCTATATTTTATAGTTTTTAGTTTTATTTTTTAGAATTTACAGTGCTTTTTTAAAGTTGGTTTTTGGAACTCTATATATCTCAACTTTAATTGCTTGTCAGTTTTAAATATTGCAACTATCTCCTCTCATTCAGCCATCTGTACACTAACTTCTTGCATGATGTCCTTTGTTGGCAGAAATCTTATATTTTGGTATAATAAGACTTATGCATTAGCTTGGCAACGTTGGTGGGTAGAGGGCAGAAGAGAAGTTTCAAAGACAGAAAGGAGGATTTAGGCTCTGCTAGGGTGTAGACAGCTGGAAAGAGTGTTCCACAGTAGCAATGAGAAAAGCCTGGAGATAATATACAATCATCACTTTTCTTCAGCTGGCCGGGGAGCTGAGATCACCGGGCAACCAAGTAGTCTGAATACCATGGGAGGCAGGATGCACCTGTGCCAGGCATGCCCGCCAGGCGTGGGGCGGGGAGGGGACGGGGAAGACACACAGCCTCCATAAAAGTGGGTGAGAAGAAATCAGCTGAAATGTTAACACATTGTTGGAAGCCAGGTGTGTGCTGGCATACAGTCTGGAATAGCTGGGGCCCCGAGACACCATGGGGAGAGTTTGCACACACGAACAGCTTTTATTTACGGACCTCCACTGAGTGCTCAGGAGAAAGAGTGGGGGAAGGACAAAAGATGGGAGCAAACGCCCCCTCCCCTTCCCTCCCCCCCCCCCCACCCCCGAGCCAAGCAGGAGATTGGCTGCTGCTGTGGGAAAAGGGCCAAACTTGAAGTCCTCTCCAGACCCTTGTCTTAAAGGAGCAAAAGCCGTAAATCACTAGGAGAGGGCCAACAAATCCTGTCACTCCCAGAACCCAGATAAATATGCATTGTGGCTTCATTTCCATATATATATATGGATATATATGAAAGCATATATCCATACAAACACTTGGAGAAAAAAAAAAAAAATCCCTCTGCCCTGACGGAGGGGCAGACAACAGTTCTGGGCCTGGGATTCTATACCAATACAACTAACTGGAGGTCGGCTACCTCTGGGGAGAAGCAGGAAACTTGCACACAAGTCCAGCCACAGATATAAGGCAGTCTGGCTGCCACGGGGCCGAGGCTTGGGGTTGGGGGGGATGGGCAGGAACACTGAGAAAGCTCCAGCACCCAGGGCAACAGAGAGCCCACTTTCAGCCCCCTACCATGAACCTAGCACTAGTAGTGTACCACTGGGAGAAGGGCAAGAATGTGGGGAGTATGTGGAGAGACATCTTCTTCCTGTGGGATCGTTAGGGAAATGCCAATTGGTACTACAGTGAGATCCCACGACACACCTCTTAGAAGGACTAGAAAAAAATGCCACCTGATAATACCATGTGTGTGGATGAAGATGTGAGGTCACTGGAACTCTCACGCCTTGCCGGTGGACATACAAAATGGTTCAGCCCTTTGGAAAACAATTTGGCAATTTCTTGTGAAGTTAAACATACACTTACCTTATGAATCAGCAATCCCACTCCAAGAGAAATGAAAACAGGTCCACGGGGAAAAAAAAACCTATATGCAAATGTGTATAACAGCTGTATTTGGAAATAATCCAAATGTCCATCAACAGATAAATGAATAAACAAATGTGGTCCATTCATGAACTGGAATACTAACTACTCAGCAATACAAATGAATGACTGCTGACCCCTGCAACAATATGCATGAATCTCAAAAGCATGCTAAGTGACAGAAGCCACACTGAAAGTTTAAAAAAAAAAAAGAAATCATCTGCTTACAAATATTACACATCTGATGATAGGAAGAAATTTCCACACATTAGATGCTGTTTCTGTACACATCGAGCCTTGTTTCTCCTCCGTTAACCACATGCTTCTCTGCCAGGGGGCTGTGGGATGCATTCCCATCACAACTTCTGGCCCTGCACCTCTATGTCACCTCACAACGCTGGGTGACTCGGCACAGCAGGAGTTGGGGATATTTCTGGAAGGCATTCCTATAACCAGAACAGCTAGCACTAACTAATCTAGACATGGATGTAACTGAGAATCATTCATTCATGTATCCATCTAAACCCAAAATAACTCTATCCCCAATACAACTTGCCCTTAGTATGATCCCCAAACATGCCCAATGTTTAACACAACCCAACATGAGGGGTGTGACATAGGGAAAGTTGGAGTGACAAAAGACAAGGGGCTTAATCTATTGCACTTAAAATATCTTTCTTTTGCAAATTTTGCAAAACCGTGTGACCATGTTGGTTCCTGGGTGGGTTCCCTTCAAAAAAAGGGCCATGAGGCTCAGGTTTTATCTGCTTCCCCATAAACCCACCCCTGCCAGGGAGCCTTCCCTGAGGAACCCACCCAGCTCCTGACCATCATTTATTTGGCCTCTTTCCTCAATTCTTCCTGTTCTTCCTTTCCTTTGCTCCTGAAAGATGAAAATTGGCATCTCTGAATCTCCTACAGTGTCTGGCACTCTGCTCTGTACATAATACCCTCTCAACAGATGGTTCCCAAATCCACGTTTGTGTATTGGTTTTTGGTAGCTGAGATGGCTACCGAACAACACATACACCATATTCAACTATCTAAAATGACAATTTGGAGACGCTAACATTAATGTAGAACTCATTTTGTTGCCAGTTCCTAGGCTAAGGATCTCAAAAGTAAAAAACAAAAACAAAAAAAACTTTTTTAGAAAGAAAACATGCTAATAGTAAAAAACAACAACAATAAGAACGAGAATAATATGGTTGGGCATAAAGAGGAAGATAAAAGCCACCTTTCTCATCCCCTTCTGCACCCACCCAGGGCACCACACAGAGGCAACCATGGGAACTAGGGCAGTGTCTGCGCTGAGGTCAGCCTCCTCCATTTGACTGATTATGGGATCTTGAGCAATATGCCTAACCATTTGGAACCTCAGTTTCCCCAACTGTAAAATGGGGATGAGGATGATAGCCACCTTGGAAGGCTTTTGTAACGATTAAATGAGATACTCGATGACAAGTGCCTGGCATTGCCACCTGTGTCCTCCCAACTGCACGCTGGAGGTCACCTGCATACAGTTTCTCTTCCCACCGATGCCTTCCTGCCTCCCTCTACCTGAGGACATTCTCTGCCCATAGATGGCACTCTGTTCTGCAAGTGAGAGGTGTTGATACTTTCCTCTCAACCAGTGGGAGCCGGGCTCAGTGGGTAAATATCCACATACTCGCCCCTTGGTGGAACCATTCTATGCATGCCAGTCTCTCAGGGGTCCCCAGCGGGATCAGGCCCAACGCCCTCGGTGATATCCTGTTCACTACCGCACACGTTCTTGGCTTTCCTTCCCCTCCACTAACCTGCCTGCTGTCTCCTTTGATTTTTCTTCATTCAAGGTTGTGCTTTTCTTGTTGAGTTGTAAGATGATAACCCCTCACTTATCACATATGTAATTATTTTCTCTGAATCCCACTTGCTTTTCAGCTCAGTGATGTAGAAAAATGTTTAATTTTTAGGTGAATCCTCCTGATTTTTCCTTTATGGTTTCTGAGTTTCGGGCCTTGCTTAGAAAGGACTTTTTTCAACCCAAGATGAACAAATATTTGTCTCTACTGCTTTCTAATGCTTTGACAGTCGGTAAAAAGTGTTTAGATTATTAATCTCTCTGGAATTTACTTTTGGGCATCACGTGAAATAACAACAACAACTTATTACTTTATTTCTCAAGCAGATAAACAACCATCCCATACTATTTTTAAAATACATTAACTAGTCCATCTTTTCCCCACTAATCTGACTGCTACTTTTGTATTATGATAAATTCACATAATCCCTGTGGCTTGGTTCTTGGATTGTTCTGTTCCTTTGATCCATCACTCCACCCTGTTTTAATTACTCTAGCTTTATAGCATGTTTTGATATCTCATAGGTCAAGCCTCATCTCATTTTTCTTCTTTTTCAAAATGTTCTTGGCTATTCTTGCATGTTTACCCTTTCAGATGAGCTTTAAAATCAGCTGGTCAGGTTCTATAAAAATCCCTTTAGGATTCTGATTGGGAATGCACTGAATTTATAGATTTAATTTGGGAAGAATTGACATCTTTGTGTTACTGAGTCTTCCCATCCTGGAGCATGATATATCACTCCATTTATTCAGGCCTTCTTTATGTCCTTCAGTAAAGTTTTATTGTGTTTCTCATATAGGACCTAGACATTTCTCATTAAGTTTATTCTTAGGTATTTTATAGTCTGGGTTAGCCATTGTGCATGGGATAGTTTTCCCATTACATTTCTTTTTTTATTTTTAATAGATCTTTATTGGAGTATACTTACGTCACAATACTGTTAGTTTCTGTTGTACAAGGTGAATCAGCCATACACATACATATATCCCCAAATCCCCTCCCTCTTGAGCTTCCCTCCCATCCTCCCTATCCCACCTCTCTAGGTCATCGCAAAGCACCTAGCTGACCTCCCTGTGCTATGCTGCTGATTCCCACTGGCTAACCATTTACATTCGGTAGTGTATATATGTCGATGCTACTCTCACTTCACCCCAGCTTCCCCCTCCCACCCCAAGTCCTCAAGTCCACTCTCTATGACTACCTCTTTATTCCTGCCTGGCCACTAGGTTCATCAGTACCATTAAAAAAAATTTTTTTTTTACATTCCATGTATATGTGTTAGCATATGGCATTTGTTTTTCTCTTTCTGATTTACTTCACTCTGTATGACAGACTCTAGGTCCATCCACCTCACTACAAATAACTCAATTTCGTTTCTTTTTATGGCTGAGTAATATTCCATTGTGTATATGTGCCACATCTTCTTTATCCATTCATCTGTCGATGGATACTTAGGTTGCTTCCATGTCCTGGCTATTGTAAATAGTGTTGCAATGAACATTGTGGTAAATGTCTCTTTTTGAATTATGGTTTTCTCAGGGTATATACCCAGTAGTGGGATTGCTGGGTCATATGGTAGTTCTATTTTTGGGTTTTTAAGGAACCTTCATACTGTTCTCCATAGTAGTTGTATCAATTTACATTCCTACCAACAGCGCAGGAGGGTTCCTTTTTTTCACCACACCCTTCCCAGCATTTACTGTTTCTCAATTTTTTGATAATGGCCATTCTGACCAGTGTGAGGTGATACCTCATTGTAGTTTTGATTTTCATTTCTCTAATAATTAGTGATGTTGAGCATCTTTTCATGTGCCTCTTGGCCATCTGTATGTCTTCTTTGGTGAAATGTCTATTTAGGTCTTCCGCCCATTTTTTAATTGAATTGTTTGTTGTTTTGATATTGAGCTCCATGAGCTGTTTGTATATTTTGGAGATTAATCCTTTGTCCGTTGTTTCATTTGCAAATATTATCTCCTATTCTGAGGGTTGTCTTTTCGTCTTGTTTATGGTTTCCTTTGCTGTGCAAAAGCTTTTAACTTTCATTAGGTCCCATTTGTTTATTTCTGTTTTTATTTCCATTATTCTAGGAGGTGGGTCAAAAAAGATCTTGCTGTGGTTTATGTCAAAGAGTGTTTTTCCTATGTTTTCCTCTAAGAGTTTTACAGTGTCTGGTCTTACATTTAGGTCTTTAATCCATTTGGAGTTTATTTTTGTGTACAGTGTTAGGTAGTGTTCTAATTTCATTCTTTTACATGTAGCAGTCCAGTTTTCCTGGCATCACTTATTGAAGAGGCTCTCTATTCTTCATTGTATGTTCTTGCTTCCTTTGTTGTAAATTAGGTGACCATATGTGTGTGGGTGTGTCTCTGGGCTTTCTATCCTGTACCATTGTTCTATATTTCTGTTTTTGTGCCAGTACCATACTGTCTTGATTACTGTAGCTTTGTAGTATAGTTCTAAGTCAGGGAGCCTGATTCCTCTAGCTCCATTTTTCTTTCTCAAGATTGCTTTGACTATTTGGGGTCTTTTGTGTTTCCATACAAATTGTAAAAATTTTTGTTCTAATTCTGTGAAGAATGCCATTGGTATTTTGATAGAGATTGAATTGAATCTGTAGATTGCTTTGGGTAGTATAGTCATTTTCACAATGTTGATTCTTCCAAGCCAAGAACATGGTATATTTCTCCATCTGTTTATGTCATCTTTGATTTCTTTCATCAGTGTTTTATAGTTTTCTGAGTACAAGTCTTTCGCCTCCTTAAGTAGGTTTATTCCTAGGTATTTTATTCTTCTTGTTGCAATGGTAAATGGGAGTGTTTCCTTAATTTCTCTTTCAGATTTTTCATCATTAGTGTATAGGAATGTAAGAGATTTCTGTGCATTAATTTTGTATCCTGCAACGTTACCATATTCATTAATTAGCTCTAGCAGTTTTCTGGTGGCAGTTTTAGGATTCTCTATGTATAGTATCATGTCATCTGCAAACAGTGATAGCTTTACTTCTTCTTTTCCAATTTGTATTCCTTTTATTTCTTTTTCTTCTCTGATTGCCGTGGCTAGGACTTCCAAAACTATGTTGAATAAGAGTGGCGAGAGTGGAAATCCTTGTCTTGTTCCTGATCTTAGTGGAAATGCTTTCAGTTTTTCACCACTGAGTATGATGTTTGCTGAGGGTTTGTCATAGATGGCCTTTATTATGTTGAGGTGGGTTCCCTCTTTGCCCATTTTCTGGGGAGTTTTTATCATAAATGGGTGTTGAATTTTGTCAAAAGCTTTTTTCTGCAACTATTGAGATGATCATATGGTTTTTATTCCTTAATTTGTTAATATGGTATATCACATTGATTGGAGTATATTGAAGAATCCTTGCATCCCTGGGATAAATCCCACTTCATCATGGTGTATGATCCTTTTAATATGTTGTTGGATTCTGTGTGCTAGTATTTTGTTCAGGATTTTTGCATCTATGTTCATCAGTGATATTGGTCTATAATTTTCTTTTTTTGTAATATCTTTTTCTGGTTTTGGTATCAGGGTGATGGTTGCTTCGTAGAATGAATTTGGGAGTGTTCCTCCTTCTGCGATTTTTTGGAAGAGTTTGAGAAGGATCGGTGTTAGCTCGTCTCTAAATGTTTGATAGAATTCACCTGTGAAGCCATCTGGTCCTGGACTTTTGTTTGTTGGAAGATTTTTAATTGCAGTTTCAATTTCATTACTTGTGATAGGTCTGTTTATATTTTCTAATCCTTCCTGGTTCAGTCTTGGAAAATTGTACCCTTCCAAGAACTTGTCCATTTCTTTGTGGTTGTCCATTTTATTGACATCTAGTTGTTTGTAGTAGTCTCTTATAATCCTTTGTATTTCTGTGGTGTCAGTTGTGATTTCTCCTTTTTCATTTCTAATTTTATTGGTTTGCATCCTCTCCTTTTTTTTCTTGATGAGTCTGGCCAAGGGTTTATCAATTTTGTTTATCTTCTGAAAGAACCAGCTTTTAGTTTTATTGATCTTTGCTATTGTTTTCTTCGTTTCTATATCATTTATTTCTGCTCTGACCTTTATGATTTCTTTCCTTCTACTGACTTTGGGTTTTCTTTGTTCTTCTTTCTCTAGTTGCTTTAGGTGTAGGGTTAGATTGTGTATTTGAGATTTTTCTTGTTTTTTGAGGTGAGATTGAAATGCTATAAACTTCCCCCTTAGAACTGTTTTTGCTGCGTCCTATAGGTTTGGGGTCATTGTGTTTTCATTGTCATTTGTTTCTATGTATTTTTAAAACATGTTCTTTGACTTCTTCAGGGATCTCTTGGTTATTTAGTAGCGCACTGTTTAGCCTCCACGTATTTGTGGTTTTTACAATTTTTTTCCTGTAATTGATTTCCAATTTCATAGCATTGTGGACAGAAAAGATGCTTGATATGATTTCAATTTTCTTAAATTTTCCAAGGTTTGATTTGTGACCCAAGATGTGGTCTATCCTGGAGAATGTTCCATGTGCACTTGAGAAGAGAGTGCATTCTGCCACCTTTGGGTGAAATGTTCTATAAATAACAATTAAATCTATCTGGTCTATTGTGTCATTTAAAACTTGTGTTTCCTCATTTATTTTCTGTTTGGATGATCTGTCCATTGGTGTAAGTGGGGTGTTAAAGTCCCCTATTATCATTGCGTTACTGTCAATTTCCCCTTTCATAGTTATTAGCATTTGCCTTATGTATTGAGGTGCTCCTACGTTGGGTGCATAAACATTTATAATTGTTATATCATCTTCTTGGATTGATCCCTTGATCATTATGTAGTGTCCTTCCTTATCTCTTGCAACAGTCTTTATTTTAAAGTCTATTTTATCTGATACGAGTATTGCTACTCCAGCTTTCTTTTGATTTCCATTTGCATGGAATACCTTTTTCCATCCCTTCACGTTCAGTCTGTATGTGTCCCTAGGTCTGAAGTGGGTCTCTTGTAGACAGTATATATTTGGGTCTTGTTTTTGTATCCAGCCAGTCTGTGTCTTTTGATTGGGGCATTTAATCCATTTACATTCAAGGTTATTATCAATATGTATATTCCTATTTCCATTTTCTTAATTGTTTTGAGTTTGTTTTTGTGGGTCTTTTTCTTCTCTTGTGTTTCCCGCCTACAGAAGTTTCTTTAGCATTTGTTGTAAAGCTGGTTTGGTGGTGCTGAATACTCTTAGTTTTTGCTTGTCTGAAAATGTTTTCTCTGTGGAATCTGAATGAAATCCTTGCTGGGTAATCTTGGTTGTAGGTTTTTCTCTTCCATCACTTTATCTTGTCACTCCCTTCTGGCCTGCAGAGTTTCTACTGAAAAATCAGCTGATAACCTTATGGGGATTCCTTTGTATGTTATTTTTTGTTTTTCCCTTGCTGCTTTTAATATTTTTTCTTTGAATTTAATTTTTGTTAGTCTGATTAATGTGTGTCTTGGTGGGTTTCTCCTAGGGTTATCCTGTATGGGACTCTCTGTGCTTCTTGGACTTGGGTGACTATTTCCTTTCCCATGTTAGGGAAGTTTTCCACTATAATCTCTTCAAATATTTTCTGAGACCCTTTCTTTTTCTCTTCTTCTTCTGGAACCCCTATAATTTGACTGTTGATGCGTTTAGTGTTGTCCCAGATGTCTCTGAGATTGTCTTCAGTTCTTTTCATTCTTTTTTCTTTATTCTGCTCCTTGGCAGTTATTTCCACCATTTTGCTTTCCAGCTCACTTATTCGTTCTTCTGCCTCAGTTATTCTGTTATGGATTCCTTCTAGTGTATTTTTCATTTCAGTTATTGTGTTGTTCATCTCTGTTTCTTTGGTCTTTAGTTCTTCTAGATCTTTGTTAAACATTTCTTGCATTTTCTCAATCCGCGCCTCCATTCTATTTCCAAGATTCTGGATCATCTTTACTATCATTACTCTGAAATCTTTTTCAGGTAGATTGCCTATTTCCTCTTCATTTATTTGGTCTTGTAGGTTTTTACATTGCTCCTTCATCTGTGACATATTTTTTTGCCATCTCATTTTTTTTTCCTTTTTTTTATGTGTGGGATTTTGTTCCTGTCTTGCTGGTTGTTTGGCCTGAGGCCTCCAACACTGGAGTTTGTAGGCTGTTGCATAGAGCTGGGTCTTGGTGCTGAGATGAGGACCTCCGGGAGACCTCACTCTGATGAATATTCTCTGGGGTCTGAGGTTCTTTATTAGTGCAGTGGTTTGGACTTGGAGGTCCCACCAAAGGAACTTCGGCCTGACCCCCAGCTTGTGAACCAAGATCCCACAAGCCGTGCGGGGCGGCAAAAAAAAAAAAAAAAAGAAAAGGAGAACAATAACAAAGTAAAAAATAAAATTAGACTAGGAAACTAACAGATATGTTAGAAATAACATAAAAATAAAAATATAGATGAAATAACAACTGGAAGGTAAAACAGAACCACAATAGTAAAAAAGAGGAGGAGGAAAAAAAAACCAGATGGAAAAGGCCTTGGCTGTGGAGGGCGGGACCTAAGCAGGGACGAAGTTTGGGTGGTGGGCGGGGCCTATGCTGAGGACCCACAGGGCTGGAAAAGGCCCTGGGGGATGGGGGGGGGTGCGGCTTAGGCTCAACAGAACAGAAGGGGCCCAGGTGTGCCTCCCACCTCTGGTCTCAGAGGGTGGAGGACCCCACCTGGGAGCCCAGCAGGCTTCCTGAGTTCGAGTGGGCGGGGCAAAGCCCTCTGCTCCTCTCCGGCTCCTCTGGTTCAGAGAGCCCCTCCCACCTGCCTCTCTGTTCTCTCCTGGCCTCCCTCCTACATCCCCAGGACCAACCCGGCCCAGAGGGGACCTCTGAGGGCTAGGACCAGGCTGACTTCCCCTGCCGAGTGGGCAGGGGTAACGCTGGGCCTGCTCCCCCTTGATCCGAGCCCCTGAGGGTCCCTCCAGGCATGGGAACCCTTCCCCCATCTCAGCCACCCCTCAGTGGCGCAGGTCCTGTCTGGCCTCCACTTCTCCTCCCCCCTCAGTCCCTCCACGTCCTACCGGTTCGCTTGGGGGTTCTTCCCATTTCCTTGGGCGTCCGGGTCCCCCACCCACGTCTGCAGGCACCCTAGTTGCGGGGAGACACGAACTCTGCGTCTTCCCACACTGCCGTCTTGACTCCTCCCACCCCCATTACATTTCTAATTGGCTATTGCTGGGTGTATAGGAGAGGTGTGAATTTGGATGCTATCTTGCCTCCAGCCATGCTGATGAACTCTCTATTTAGTTCTAATATTTTTCTGTGGCTTAGAAGAACTTTGAATCAGTCACGCCTGTCCCATATGGGACAGGATGGGCCTTCCTTAAGAGCCGAAGGCTCTGTGTACCTGGATGGCAGTAGTTGAATGCACTGACCCTGTAGGGCTGCTGTGGGGACTGCTGCGTGAGCAGAGCTTTTGAGCAGATGGCCCTTAGAGCTCTTCCAAATCTAAGCTTTCACGAATCCATAATTCTGGTCCCTGTGTCTGTTTTCATGCACTGTCTCTCCAGTTGCATGCTAATCGAGGGCAAATTCCCCTCCCTCCCTCCTTTCCTTCCTCCCTGTATTTGTTTGATTTCCACATACCAGGCACTGTGCCAAGTGCCAGGAAGGCAGGGGAGGAGACGTTGCGGGGATGGTTGCAGGTATCAAATGCTTCACACCCTTGGGAAGCAAGCAGTGTCGCTTAAAATATTCTCAAATGAATTTAGAATGTGGTAGAGACTCTTCACCCCCAAATGACTGGAAGGGCAATATATACTCTGGGAGCTCCTCCCCCACCCTGTCCCCTTAGGGGTTCTCAATTGGGATGGTGGTGACAGCAGCAGTTTTTTTCCCCCAGGTGATAGTTGGTCTTTTGCCATCACATCCCAGGCTCAGCTGAGCACCTGGCTCCGATGGGCACTTAGTAAATGTTATCAAGTAAAATGAGGCATGAAAGACAGGTTAGGAACAACCCAGGGGTCTTGGGCACTCTTGGAAGTGGCCGCTGGTTTTCAGGATGAGGTGTCCCCCAGGGCGTGCTGGCCAGTGAGCCACAGGGCGCTCACTCCCTTAAGTCCACTCCATTCTGGGACGGCTCCAGCTGTCTGAGCAGAGGTTCTCAATGATGGGTGAGGGCTTAGACACATTCAATTGTCTAAGGGCCACGTGTGGCCAACAGCTACCATATTGGATAGCACAGGTTTAGACATTAGATATAGAAAGTCCTAGTTTCTTCTTTAGGGGGACAAAACCTGTCATCTAGATAAGATGAGTCCTTCCCAAGGACAGAAGGGAGTTTTTGGCTACAGCAGTAGAAATCAAACACACAGTTCAGTTCTTAACGAGTCTCTGCCATACTGAGACCCAGTGTCTTCTTTCAAGGACCCTTTGGTCTAGAGAAGGAGATGGTCACACCACTAATGCAGGTGACAAGTGCTATCTTAGAGGGATGTGGCCAGGCTGCAATAGAGTGACACAGAGTAACTCCACATGTGGGTGATGGTGAAGTGGATGCCTTGAAGATTCACTAGGAGTTGGCCAGGCAGAGACAGGGTGTGTGTGCATGTGGTGTGGGGGGGGGGGGGTATGGGCCCTCCAGGCAGAGAAGGCAGCCTGAGCAAAGGTCAGGTGGCCTGAGTCCAGGTGTGGCCTGTTCCTAAGAGGAGTCCTCAAAGAGGCTGCCATGGGAGCCCTGTAAGAGCTGGGCCTGGAGGGGTTGGGAGAGGCTGATGGTGACAGGCTCTGCATGTTTCTGTGGTGGGCTTCCCTCCTACAGCCTAGTTCAGAGCTCTGCTCAATAATGCGGGGGAGGGGAAGTGGGATGCTGAACTTGGACTGGGGTGGTGGGGAGGGGATCCAGTTTTGCTTCCAGCCATCCCTGCGATGCTTCTTTCGAACAACAGGGGGCAGGACGACCTCAGGAAACGATACCCCTTCTTTGGGTTTTAGGCAGCCAGGTGAAGTCCTATATTAGGTGAGAACTTTCAATACTCAGTGGACATTTACTGAGTCTCAGGCTTCGTGCTGGGCTCTGAGGGCACTGAGACAAACCCCACCCGTTGCAGCCTGTGTCCCAGGCCACATGAACTGTGGGGACTGCAAGACAGCTGTGGTCAATTCCACCAGGGTGGAGGCCGGAGAAGTAGGACCAGCTTCGTGAAGGAGGCGACTCTTGAGCTGAACCAAGATGAGAAGTTGCCCTCTTGGCTGCCAGGGTTGGGAGACATGCCATCCCAAGGGGACAGAGCACGACGCATGAGGTGTGGCAGAGATGGCAGTGTCTGGTTGCTGACTGCAGTCCCAGGTCCTGGAGCATCAGGTACAAGAGGCAGGGGTGCTGGGACCAGCAAGGCGCAGTGCAGCTGTGGGAAGCACTCTTGGAGGGCCCTGGAGCTGTACTAAGAAGCTCCATCCTGGGGAAACAGGGAGGATGAGACAGAATTTTCTTAAAAAAAAAAGTTTTCATTACGAAAATTTTCAAATATATACCAAAGTAACGTCATGTAATGAACCCCCACGTGCCTTCCAACAATGATCACATTCTTCCATTTTTTCATCTTTTCTCCCTCCAGATTAAAAAAAAAAAAAAACCTTTTTATTAGAGAAAATTTCAAACACACACAAAAGCAGGGAGCTAGGATAATGACCCTCACAGACTCACCACCCAGCTCAACAGTGAACAACTTGCCGAGCTTGTGTCCGCTCTGGCCCGACCCACCCCTCCCCCGACTCAGATTACTTTGAAGCAAATCACGTATCATTTCATAGATAACTATTTTGGGATACATGTCTAAAAGTTAGGGACGCTTTAAGAACGCGTAATTGCACTGCCATGTTCACATCTGAGCAAAGTTAATAGTCATTCTTTGATTTCATCCCATACCCAGGTCACTGATGCTGCCACAGTCACTTCTGGTTGACCTTGTAACACATCCTCAGGTAAAGGTCACTCTTCCCCATTACTTCCCTCCCCACCCGCCACCCCACAGAGTCCCCTGTCTGTTATCAGGGTGGGTGACAGAGGGCACTGGGGCCTCGATGGAGCGTCCCTCTTTCTGGGCCGCAGCCATCAGGATGGCTTGCTGTTGGGAGCAATGGGCACGCAGAGCTCTTTCCTGCCTCAGGCAGGTTGCAGATCGGAAAGCCAGGTGTGGGGGGAGCCTCCGGGGCTGGAGGTCAGTGAGCCCATGGTCAGGCCCACTCTGGCTGACACGGTGTGAGTCTCGGGCCCTTTCTGGGCCCCGGTTTCTCCAGCTATGAAATGAGGCAGTAGTACCTGCCTCATGGAGTGGCTGTGAGGCTCCAGGGAGGTCATCTCTGGAAACTCATAGGCAAACTCTGAAGTGCTGTGCCTGGTGATAAGGAGGACGTGGCTAGCTTTATTCCTCCATTGCCTCTGGATTCTGGGGCTGAGATCTGCTGTTCCTTCCCACCCCAAGGTCAGGAGGGTAGAGGGGGATGGGCGCGTCCACCCAGAGACCCTGCACGGCCGCCCTCTGGGGCTGCAGCCCCACGTACTCCGTGGACAGGTTTCTCAGGGGGAGGCCTTAGGATCATCTTCCCCATGTTAGTTCCCTTTCCTCATCTTTCCTGATAATCACCCTTCCGTGCAGCTCCTGCCCATTTAACAGTTCCACTAGTCCCAGCCCTCCTACCTCCTACCTGCCCTGCATCCCAGGGAAGCCCATCTGTCTTCATTAACCAGAGATTTTGGCTGCCAGTGTGGTCCAGAGCTGGAGCCAACCCTCCTGACCTAAGCCCCCCAAGGCCTGCGCACCCTGGGCTGGAGCTCTGGGGCCAGTGGCTTGAAGGAAGATGAACACAGCCTAACTGGTGTCTCTCTGTAGCCCGGTGGCCCAGGGATACCAGGCAATCCATGTTTATCGATGTCTGAATCAGACTCCTGTACACCCAAACCAGCCCGAATCATCAGGGCTGCTCCCCCAGGCGCCTCAGTCACGGCTGCCCCAGGGCCACAAGGGACATTAGGGTGCTCCCTTATTTGTTCAGTAGATGAAGAGATAGATGACATAGATGACCACAGGGGAGGGACTTGCCCAAGGTCACTGCCTGCTGGTGGTACAGTGGGCCAGGGTCCAGGTCTTCCGCTTTACTGCTTGGGTTCTTCCCTTTACAGTGGGCCACCCAGACATGGGAGGAGCTGGGCAGGCTTGCCCCCCACCCAAAGATCCTGGTGGGGCTCTGCGGGGCTGGACCCTGCTGGCAGACCTTGGGCTCTTAGAAACCTCTGCAACTTCAGAACCTGGGGATCCTCAGGGCTCACCTAGCCCAGCCCCATCCTCATAGAGCAATTGTGGAATAGGGCCCAGAGAGGGGAGCCATCTGCCTGGTCACCAGGCCACTGAGGATCTCCCCCCGTCTGGGCCACCCTGTTCCTCCTCACTGTCCTCCTTCAGAAGCACCTGTAGGTCGAGGGAGGGAGACAGCCGCCCCCGCTGCCTCTGGCTCAGCCCCTTCCCCCTCCTCCTGCAGGAAGGACTAACAGGACAGCATCTTTCTCCCCCTCTAGGTATCGGACCCACCTCAGTGCTCCCCCTGGACCCTCCCAGCTCAGCTTTGGGGTGGATGTGGGCAGCTGCTGCCCTGGTTAGAGCACTGGATGGGGAGTCCAGAGACCTGGATTCAAGTCCTCTCTCTGCCCATTGCTGTGTGATCTTGAGTACGTCACTTCACTTCTCTAAGCCTTCGTGTTTTCACCTGAACGATGGTAATAATTCTACCAGCCCCGCCTTGATCAAGGGGGTCAAATCTGAAAGAAAACACTAGACAAATGTAAGGGGTGGGCCTGTTCTGAGCTGGCCAGAGAGAGGCTGAGAGTATCAGCGAGTGTCCAGAACATGGTTCCTTCCTGGGCCTCTGAAGACTGAGAATACTGACTCCAGTTCTGTTGCTGATTTGCTGTGTGGCCCTGGGCAAGGGGCCTAACCTCTCTGTGCCTCATAAAAACATGGAGATCAGTGTTTCTCCATGTTGTGGTATTGACTTCCTGGCAGCAAGGGGAAGCTAAATACAGGAGAGCTTTAAGATCCTTGGAAGAAAGGCCATCTATAAACGTAAGAGATTATTAACAGCATCCAATAATCACGCTGTCTGCTAACAAAAGTAATGCCGCCCTAAAGTCAGGCAGGGAAACCAGCCCTGTCGGCATGGAGGCAGCTCCTAGCTGGTCTTCCTCTCGGGCTCTGAGGGCTAATAACCCTCTGTGTTTATGTGGGGCTTTGCCTCCTCAAACCAACGACTAATTAGTCCCTCCATGGGCGTGCCCAGGAGGCAGGCAGGAAGGGCATGGGGTGATGAGAGCTGAAGCTCTGGGAAGGGGGGGTATAGCCTGGCCACCCAGCTGGTTAGGGAAGGGCTGGGTTGGGAACAGAAGGATCTTCTGGTTCTCAGCGCCTGCTTCTGCCGCTGGTGAAGTGAGCAGCTGGGCAGAGAGCTTGCCCTCTCTGGGCCTCAGTTTCCTCACCAGAGCTGCCAGGGCAGGAAGGGGTGAGGTATCATGGGGTACGTGGCCAGATCGCCTGCTGGCTTGCCCACCGCCCTTTCCTCTCTGCCCACCTTGATGCCAGGTGCCAGCACCGGGAGGGCACTCAGGGCCCCTGCAGCTGTAATTCTGAACCCGGGGTCCCACCGAGAATCCTCTCTATGGCCAAGTCCTCTCGGTGGAGCCCAGGAGCCAGTAGGCCTGCCGGGAGACTCTCTGAGCCTCAGTTCCCTCATCTGCCAAGTGGGGTTGTAATTCCCATCCTGCCAGCTGTGGATGTCCAGACCCTGGGCTCAGTGAGCCGGGCGGGCATTATGACCGGGCAGCCCTCCCGCAGGGCTCAGCCCCTCCAACCTGGACCAAATGTGTGAACGTGAGGCTCGGGTCTCTGCCTGTGGGGAGATGCAGCCGCCTCTGTCTTCCCTGCCGCTGTCTTCCTCTCATCCTCGCTGAGGCCTGCGGGGACTTCCCCGGGGTCCCCAGCTCCTTTACCTCCTCTCTCTTTAGACGACTGCTCTCATTCTGTCTCCCTTTCACCACACAGCCTATTTTTAACTTTCAGCATTGTGGGAGGGGAGGAAGGGCGCAGGCAGGGTGTTTTTTTCCTCTCCTTTTTCTTTGTCTCATTTCTTCTCCGGCCCTCCTCCCGGGGTCCCCGCCTGTTCTGCCCTCCCCGCAGCCCTCCTGTCCTGTCCTCTCGGCCTCTGCCTCCCAGCGCTCTGTCCTTCTCCCCCCCACCAACTGCTGCCCCCTCCTAGGGCCCCCCTCCCCCCAAGGCTTCTCCTGGGTGGGAGCAGTTCTCTGGTGGTGCCCCGTCTTGTCACCGTCACCCTTGACTGCTGGTGGCTAATCTAGAGGCCCCTTTGTGGCAGCAGCTGACACAGCGATCGCTCCCTCCTCTGGAAACCTGGTCTTTTCTTGGTGTCTAAGACTTTGAATGCTTCTAGGTCTCCTCCCCCTCTTCTAGACAAGCTTTGTGGGTGCCACTCCATCCCTGCCGTTAGCTGCTGGTGGTGGCGGTGAAGCAGGCAGCTGTGGAGGTGTCTGCCCGGCGCCCGCCCACCTTCTTTGGCCACCAACACGCGTATTTTCCTTGGACCCCTCCCACCCCTTACCTCGTCTCAGTCCCTGTCGTTTGAGTAGGTCTGATCCAGCTCTGGGCTTCAGAGACACATGTGTGACCAGGCCTGGCCAGTGGGAGCCCATCCTGGGTTTTACCTGGACCGGGAAGGAGGGTCTTTCCTCTTGGCAGGAATGTGGGATGTCGAGTGGGAGCTGCCAGGGCGCCTTGGCCACCACAGGGAGAGGCTGCCTGAGGAAGACGTCAACGGGGAGGAAAACAGAAGCACATGATGGAAGGAGAAGAGAGAGTCCCAAGCCCTCAACTGAGCACCTGGACCCAACTGTTTCTGATGTTTCCATCACAGGAGCCAATGTATATTTTTTCCCTAAAGCCATTCGGAGTTTGTTTTTTGGCACTTGTAACTGCAAGAGTCCTGACTGGCCCACTACCCTGGCTTCCTGTCCCAGTTCAGCCCCGTCCCACTCCCTGACCCTTTCCTAGGCTCCCTCCTTCCCTATGGCTGACAATCCCCACATCCTCGGCCCACACCACACTTCTGGGCTTCAGCATGTATCTTCAGCTGCCCTGATGCTTTGGATGCGAAGCCTTGCAGAGGCACTTGAAATGCAGCCTGTCCCAAACTGGACTCATGCTCTGTCCATCTTCTAGGACTTTCTGACTTGGGGATTAATGCTTCCTTCATTCCATCCATCCACCCATCCATCCACACATCCATCCATCCATCCTTCCTTCCTTCTTCCCTCTCTCCCTCCCTTCCTTCTTTCCTTCTATCCATCATTCTTTCATCCATCCATCCATCCACCTCCTCCTCCTCATAGCTACAACAATGATGATGATAATAGCCCATGTTTATGGAGGGCTTACTTGGTGCCAGGTACTGTTCTAATCAATGTACAGGTACTCATTTAATCCTTAAAACAAGCTTATGACATGTTAGTATTATTATCACCGTCTAGAGATGAGGAAACTGAGGCAGAGGGGTTAAGTGATTGACAGTGAGGAAGTGGAGAGCCAGGATTCCCTGTTGCTCAGGACCGTCCTGGGAGTTGTCCTGCATGTCCTGGGCACTCTTGGAGTGGCCGCTGGTTTTCAGGATGGGGTGTCCCCGGGTGTGCTGAATGCCTCTGGCCACAGGGCGCTCACTCCTTTAAGTCCACTCCATTCTGGGACGGCTCCTGCCGTTCTGGATGATGGGTGGGGGGGGGTGTCACACATGTTCAGCCGTGTGAGAGCCTTTGTTCAGCTAAACACCTCTGCCCACTTACCCTCGACAGTCTGAAGCCCCCCACGCCCCTCCCTCCTCGACGATTCAGGGCAAAGAGCCTGGCCCTGGAGGAGCCGGGGGGCTCTTGGTGCCTGCTGCCACCCCTCACACCAGGTGGTTGCCCCCGGGTAGAGACCCATCTGCTCATGCACCACGGGAAGCTATGGCTGGGGATAATTTGAGGGGGACCAGGGACCCGGATCCCACCTTGTGGTCCACAGTGATGAGTCTCTGGGCATCTGGTGGACCTGGGGCTCCTGTGGGACCTGGGGGAGCATGGGCCTGAGGC
Source organism: Eschrichtius robustus (assembly GCF_028021215.1). NCBI lineage: Eukaryota > Metazoa > Chordata > Mammalia > Artiodactyla > Eschrichtiidae > Eschrichtius > Eschrichtius robustus. Next base: position 76,043,871 of record NC_090830.1, read on the forward strand.
ACAGGGCAGGCCTGGGAGCCGGGGTCCTGCTCTGAGCCAGGCCGTCCCGCCCCGGCCGGCAACACTGCCTTTGGGCCAACACCACTGTACCATTTTGGGGAGGAGATGAGGGTGCTCAGTACGTGCTGGGGCTGCCCAGGAGGGGCTGAGGCAAAGGAGGAGACCCCTTCCTCTCTGTGGGGGGCATCTGCCAACACCCGGAAGGGCTCTGCCCCAAGAGGCCAGCGTAGCGGCCACAGAGGTGCACAAGTCACATGTCCCTGCGAGGGACACGGTTGGCGCACCACTCCCGGCACTGCATCTTCAGGACCTGCCGCGGTATCTCACCCAGCCTTCCTCTCCCAGGCTGCCTACCTGGCTAATGGCCGAGCAAGTCGAGGGTACTAGACCTGGACCTCGTTTGCCCAACGCAGGACCCCCTCCCTTGGGTGGTCTTTGCTTGGAGTCCCCCTCATCCTGGCCAAGATGGTCCCTGGGCTGTGCTGAGTCTGGGGCTCAGTTTCCTTGTACATAAAATGGGAAAATTAAAACCTACCTTGGATATCTGAGGATGACACAGGAAAACGTATGGAAAGTGCCTGGGACAGTGTCTGGCTCAGCGTGGCTCTCCCTGGCCATCTGAGCTGCCTCTCCCCTCCCCTCCCCGACTGAGGGTCTGGCTCAGGGCTGAGCACCCAGGAGATGTTTAAAATCCGGGTGTTGGGGCTTCCCTGGTGGCGCAGTGGTTGAGAATCTGCCTGCCAATGCAGGGGACACGGGTTCGAGCCCTGGTCTGGGAAGATCTCACATGCCACGGAGCGGCTGGGCCCGTGAGCCACAACTACTGAACCTGCGCGTCTGGAGCCTGTGCTCCGCAACAAGAGAGGCCACGATAGTGAGAGGCCCTCGCACCGCGATGAAGAGTGGCCCCCGCTCGCCGCAACTGGAGAAAGCCCTTGCACAGAAACGAAGACCCAACACAGCCAAAAATAAATTAAAAAAAAAAAAAATCCAGGTGTTGAAATGTGGGGAAATAGCAGGAGGGGGCTGCCCAGGCGGGCTCTGCCTCGGAGCCAGTGATAGTTATGTGAGCTCACAACTGCACTCAGAAACACCGATTCAGCACTCACTTCTGAGTGCAAAGCTCTGCGGGGCTGGGCGGCTGGGGTGCAGCCAGGGAGAGGGGAGCAGGGAGGCGGTGGGGGAACGAGGGAAAGAAGACACACAGACGCAGAGGGATAGAGGCTGAGAGAGAGAGGAGATGAGAGATACAGAAAGAGACACGGAGGCAGAGACTGGCAGAGAGTGAAACAAAGACAGAGCAATGGAGAGAAATTCAGAGTTTAGAGAAGCAGAGAGCCAGGAGAGAGGGCTGCATGCTCAGGAAATGGAGAGAGACAGAGAGAGAGAGAGAGAGAGAAAGAGAGAGAGAGAGAGAGGTGACAGCCAGGTCCCCTGTCCCGACAGAGCAACCCTCCAGAGGGCCAGTGGGAGACTTCCTTTTGAGTGAAGGCCTTCTGAGGCTGTCGTTTTCCTGGTCAAAGGCCATACCCATTCATGATCCTAACAAGGGCTGGCGGGGGAGCCTGCAACCCGGGGCTAGCAGCCGAGGAGTGGGCTGTGACCTGATTGATGGGGGCTCTGTGGGCCCTGGAGCTTCGTGACAAGCGGGGCTACCAGCCCCTGAGAGGGGCCACCCCTGCCGTGGCCCGTGTCCTCTGACCATTCAGGGAACATCCCTGAGTGCTGGAGCCCTGGTGGGAGGGCTGAGGTGGCGCCCAGAAGGGACATTTGTGAACGTACACAGCCAGCCAGCCCTGCGGTGAATGGAGAAGGAGGGGGGTGAGTGACCAAATGTCTGAGTCTCTCTGGGGTGGAAAAGTCCCCTCTCATCATGCTACTGCCTCGGTTTGGATGCCTCCAGGGTCAGGCAGCCCACCACTACCCCCAAACAAGAAAGCCTGCTCTGATGCTGAGAAGGGCTTTGCTAGGCTGACGCTTTCCCTCTGGTCTTGGCCGTGGTGTGTGTGTGTGTGTGTGTGTGTGTGCGCGCGCAAGCGTGTGTGTGTGCACACACGTGTGCTGGGGTAAGCTGTAAGCTAGCACATGAGGTCACAGGGTTGCCTGTGGGGAGAGAATTCTAGGAACTTTTCTCCACACCCCAAAGGGAAGCAGGAGTGTGTCTCTTTGGATCCTTTATTTGATCTCAGCCCTCTATCGCCCCAGAGGAAGACTTCTGACAGATTTGTTTATACTGAGATGCTAGGAAATTACATTGTAACTTCCTCTAAAGAGAGCAGTTTTTAACCCAAAGGGACACTTCACTTATGGTGGAATGACAGGCCGTGGGAAGCTGGTGGGGAGAGATTTAGATGGGAGGTGCTCTCTCTGGCTCCCATTTCCCACTGGAATCTCTTCCTCTTTATCTTAACTGGAGGTTCTTGGCAGGTGGGGGCCATTTCTTCTGTTTCTTCGTTGTCCCCCGTCAGGGTCAGTGAGCCCCTCCGCCCTCACCCAGGGGGCTCCCTGTGAGTGGCAGGGATGGAACAGTAAGCACAGCCTTTGTACCCATGAACCACATCACCAAGCAAGACCCCAACCAAGGTATGAGTCCTGGCTGTGGGTGGCTTGCTGTGTGATCTTGGGCAAGTCATTGCCCTCTCTGGGCCTCTACTGCCCACCTGGGTAAGGCAAGGTTTGGACTAAGGGTCTTTGAAGTCCCCTCCAGCTGTGTTGATCAAAGGTTCTGGGTCTTTGACCCTCCTTGGGTTGCCAGTCAGCACCTGGGCTAGGCTCTGAGTGCAGCAGGACAAGGTGGATGGACTCCAGATGACCCAGTGGCCCTAGGCCAGCCAGGCAACCAGACTCCTCCATTCAGAAATAACGGGTGAGATCTTAGAGCTGGAGGCCTATAGATTCTCTTGTCTGACTCCCTTGGTGACAGATAGAGAAACCAAGGCCTGGGTACAGGGGTGGCTTGCCCAAGTCCCTCAGCATATTAGCCTTGGGTAGGAACTAAAAATAGGCCTCCTGCAGCTCTGTGCAGTCAGTTGGGTCTTAGGGGTAAATCCTGGTGGGCTCCCTAATAGAGGTGAAAGCTAAGGTAGGCTCCAAAGGAAAGTGTGAGTGGAGAGTTATCTTCTAGGGAGAGGCTCCAGGGGAAGGGAAAGGGGTTGGATTGTTTACCTGTCCTTGGCCTGTGTGCCTCCTGCATCCTGGGGTTCTAGAAGCCCGGGAAATGGCTGGTGTCTGAGTTGGCCATTCTGCACTTGGTCCCCGGTGTGCAGTGATGGAAGACACCTCTCCCTGTGCTGTGGGCTGTCCCTGGACCAGCGGCTGGACTGGGCTGGACATGGCTGTAAATCACCCATGGAGCCGGGCTGGTGGAGATGGTTTATGCATCTCAGCCATCTATCCTGCAACTCAGAACGGACAGTAACATGTCATTTTAACGAGGTTGCAAATTTCCTTGTCACCCAGGAGGTTGACAGGCATGGCCATCACCACCTGGCTTATCCCAGGCCCCTCCAGGGAGTGGCTGCAGAAGGCAACGGGGCCATGGGTCCAACTAACCAGACCTGGGAGAGAGGTGGAACTGGCTTGACTTTGGGCACCCCACCCACCTCCCACTTTGCCTCACCCTGCTCTCCAGGCATCTCTCCCCTTTGGCAGCTGATCCCACTGTCCTTGAATATGCTGTGTGGATTTTCCTCTCCAGATCTCCACTCACACTGCTCCTGCCACCTGGAGCACCTCTCCTTTCCTTTCAACTATCCAGATTCCTCTTTCAAGGCCTAGGTGAAGACCTCTGCCTTCAGGAAACCTCCTGTAGCCAGCCCAGCCATAACCCTTAGACCTCTGGGGAGGTGATCCCCATTTGCTTGCTAACTCCAGTGGCCAGGCTGGGGGCTGTCTGGAGCAAGATGACAGAAGGACTGGGGAGGCTACATCCAGGCGCAGCTGGAAAGAGGTGTGTGATTGATTAGTGATGTCTGCCAGGGTCAGGGAAGAGAAGACTAGTCCCTCACGTTTGCTTCCCTGCAGAGGCATCTGGGCCATGTGGCCATTTATCTTAACAATTGTGCACGTGTTGACGCTAAACTTCGCTCATTTCTTTACCCTCTGTCTACCCAGGGGAGACACAAGTTCCTGATGGCAGACACCCCGCCCACGCTTTCTCTGTGTCCCTCATAGTGCTAGGCACACGTGAAGACTCGACAAACCCTAGACAGATGGAGGGGCAGTGAGTAAAATGCTGTCACTTTCCCTGGAGCTGGGAAATAAGTCATAGGGCATCAGAGCCATTTACAGAGGAGAGACCTGGGGGCCCCAAAGTGGGAAAGCATTTTCTCAAGATCCCAGAGGGAGTGAGTTCTGGGAAGGTCTTTGCTGGGCACTAGAGGTTGCTGTATTGCTGACGGGTGTTTCTCAGACCGGTGGGGCAGGGCCCGGCATTCAGCCAGGCATCAGGATCTCTAGGCTACCTCCCTGGCCCCTGTAGATGCTCCTCCTTTTCTCATCTGAGACTCTGAGAGCATTCATTAGTGCAACATCCTCCCACATGTGGGAGCCACACCTGTCATTATCCCCATTTTACTGATGGGAAAATGGAAGGAGCATGGGGTTCATGGCTGGACCCCAGGGCCCAGCCCACCCAGCAGGTTGGTGGTGGCTGGAGTGGCTCTGGTTCCAAACATAGGCGGTCTCAGCTCAGGCCAGTCCCCAGGCTGGTCAAAGAGGCAGGTCTCCTCTTATAGACGCTGATGCAGAGGGTGTGAGTTAGAAAGTCACTTACAGGCCATTAGTTCTGAGCCCCTTGTGATCCAGATGGAGAAAATGAGGCCCAGAAAAGGTCGGGGGTTGACCCCAGGCCACACAGCCTGTCTATTCCTGACAACCAGGTCTCACAAGGAATGCAGAATAGAGGGTGAGCCGAGCTGTGTGTCTGGGTCCTTGCTGGGGTCTCACTCTGCCCAGACCCTAAGACACTGAAGAGAGGGACCCACAGAACTCCTGCTCTGGCAGCCTGCCCTGGCCAGCGTGGCACTAGTACGCGCCTTGCTTTTCTACCAAGTCAGATACTTTGACATCCTTCCCATCCTGTGAGAGTAAGGAGAGCAAGCCCTAGGTCTGGGGAGGCCAAGCAGCATGCAGACCAGACTATAGGCCTGGGGCTCAGAAGGGACGCCTGGGGCACCCGGTCTCTGAGCCTTGCTACCTCATCCCCAAAATGAAGTGGGATCAGCACACCTCTGCAGGCTAATCCAGCTTCAGGTTCTCATATGGTACAAATGACTGATAGTAGAACCTTTCCTGAAACCGTGTTGGCAGGAAGGGGGAGGGAAAGCCTGAAGGCGGGAACAGGGTGCTGGGGTTCTGAGATATGGGTCATGATGTGGTCCAGAGAACAGGTCTGGGGGCCAGACACGTCCCCTGCTTCTGAGCTCCTCCCAGGCTGGCCTTCCTCTTCTCCCTCCTTTCCCTCTGTCTCTCCTCGCCTCCTCTGTTCTCCTGCTGCAGCTGTCAATTCAGTCCTCCCCTCGGCGTGGAGCGCCATAAAGAGCTGGCCTTCAGCCAGATTTGCATTGGTAGTTTATTGATTTAATTAAGCAGGGGCTGTAAGCAGCGCCCCCCTCCGTGGTGTGAGCCGGGCAGGGGCTGGGCTGGGCACCTGCGGGGCGGCTGACGGGCACTAGAGACCCACGGAGGCTGCTGATATCAGGGCAGCCTGATTCAGGGACCTGTGCTTCCTGTGACCTTTGTCCCTTTTGGACTCTCTCAGAAGTGACATCGCAAGTGGCAGTGACAGCTTAATCAAGCCCAGAGCCTCTGCCAGAGAGACGGGGCCTCATTGGACAGCGGGCAGAGTGAGCCCCGGCCCCAGCTCAGCAGCACCTCCTCCTGCAGATGCCCCGCCCAGCGCCCCGGGAAGGCTGTTCTTTTGTCCTCTAAACGGAGCCGTAGTTCCAGAGGCCTGTGGCGTGCTCCCCGTGCCCAGCCTTGCCTGGCGTCTCCAGATGCCATCGTGGAGCGGGCATTTGCTGTGTCTGCAGAAGAGGCAGGAGTGACTTTAAATGACCTGCACGCTCCCCACCCCTCCCTGACCAGGGAGCACTGGCCAGGGGGACCGTGTGGCCTTCCTCCCAGCTGCCTTCTCCAGGCCTCCATCTTTCGGGATGTAAGTAAAGTTTGGAGTCGGCATTATCTGAGGTCACTTCTAACTCCTTGGTCGTCCTTCCTCTTGTGCCCAGGGAGCTGTTCTTACGCCACGAGTGCTAGGCACTGGGCTGGGGGATTCGCACACTTCCAGGGTCAGCCAGTCCTCATTCCAGCTTTGGAAAGTGGGCAACCTCATCCCTAACTTAGAGATGAGCAACTCAAGAGAGGTTGAGTTACCTGCCTCAGGCCACACAGCTCTTAAGTGGCAGACTTCTTGGTTTGAGCCCAGCCAGTTTTAGGAGGGGTGACAATGATGTTGATGGATGTTTCCCGTGGCATCCTCCCCACCCTATTGCCACATCAGCCCCTCCAGTCAGTCACAAGACACCTCCCTCCTCCCCAGAGCTGGAAGAAAAGGTCTGCGTCAGGGGAACAGGAGGGACCCCTGGGGACAGAGATGCTGCAGGCAGCCTTTGGTCCTGTCCTTTGGAGAGGAAGATGGAGACCCTTGTGGCCCAAGTTGGCCACACTTCCCACAGGGAGCCAGGATGCTGGGCAAGGGGTGGGGCTCTGCAGAGTGGCATCTTTGCAGGAGTGGGACTGTGTGCAGGGGACAAGCCTTGGTAGCTCAGAGCCTGATGGACCTGGCAGGGTCCTTGAGGCCCATTGCCCAGATAAGAACACTGAGGTCCAAGTCACACAGACTGGGTGGCAGTCTCCCAGGGAGAGTCCAGCCTGGACTCTGCTGACCCTCCCCCCGTGTATAGCCCTAGCCACCAAGAACAAGGTGGGCACCGAGCGGGTGCAGGAGGGCAGGCGGGCACAGGCACCTGCCCCACAAGCCTGTGTCAGCAGCGTCTGTGTCATGAGTTCACAGCTGCTGGCGAACATCTGTTCCGTCTCCCACCCTGACACCTTCTGCCACCCCACCCGCTCTGCCTCTCTCTATAGCTTTCTCAGTTTCTCTGTGTCTCTGATTCTTTCTCTCTCCTCCCTTGCTCATTCTCTGAGTCCCTCAGAATTGGTCATCTCTGCCCCATCCACTGGGCAATGCCAAACTCTCCAGTGCCCAGGACCCAGGGGGAGGTGTAGAGTCGAGCGTGACAGGCCAGGCTTGGGGACTGCAGGGCTGGGGGCTTTGCCATTCCCTGGCTGACCACCCTGAGCTTCCATCTCCTCATCTGTAAAATGGGAATAACAGTTCTCACCTCAGAGGGCCATTGTGGGATTGAGGGCTGAGGACAGTGCCCGGCACCTTCCAAGGCTCCCTCTTCTCCCCACCTGGGTTCAGAGTTACTGCCACGGTCATCCAACCTGCCCATTCCCCAACTTGGACGTGCCCAGGACTCCTGGGAAGCCCTGAGAAGGTACAAATTCCCAAGCCCCATTCTCCCAGCTCACTTGTGCCCAACTGGTTCCACCATGCTGTAACCCTGCCAAGTTGTCCCTGAAAAGCTGTCATCTACCTCTGGTGTGTCATGATGGTTAACAGGGTAGGCTAACAGATTGGGGTCCTGGAGCCACCACTCAATTCTCCCAGCCTCAGTGCACGTCTGTAAAATAGGAAGAACAAGGCACCCTTCACAGGCTTGATGAGAGAGCTCCTGTAAAGCCCTCGGCATAGGGCCTTCTGTGGACATCAGAAGGCTCAACAAATGGGGCTGGCTATTCTTGTTGAGCTCCTCCAGGGGCAGGGAGCTCAAACCACCCCACGCCGCCAGAGACTGCTCAGAGAGCTGGGATGGGATAGGAGGGGGTGCCCATTCTAGATGACACCTTGGCGTGTTGAAATGCTTCAGTGCCCCAAGGAATCCTTGCCTCTGCCTACTTGTCCTTTTTCTCCTTCCAGAAGCCTCCCCCACCTGCCCACAACACTGACTTCTTCCTCTGGCCTCTTGCAGCATGACTGCCTAAGCCCACACCTGGCATCTGTTTCCTGCTGGTTTGCTCATTCTCTCTCACCTGGGGTGTCGCAAAAGCCTCCCAAGTGGTTGTCCTGGCTCTCCCCTGCCCTCTCCACTCCATTCTCCATCTTCATCTGGAAAGATTAAAAAAGAGCATTTTTATTGGAGTATTTCTTAGTATAAAGTGCTCAAATCTTAAATGTGTAGTTCGGTGGATTTCTGCATGTGTATACACCATATAAATGTCCCATCGATTGAGATACAGAACAATTCCAACAGCCCAGCAGTTTCTCTGTGCCCCTTTTCCAGTCAATAATCTCCCTGGAGGTAACCAGTATTCAGACTTTAATTCCCAAAGTTAATTGCATCTATCCTTGAGCTTTGTTTAAATGGAAGCACATAGCATATAGTCATTCTGTCTGCCTTTCATTCAGCATCGTCTGTGAGATCCAGGCACACAGTTGCCTGTATCAGGAATTAGTTATTTGTCATTGCTGTGTAGTATTTCACTGAATGGGCATGTCATCAATTATTTCTCTGCTCTCCAGTAGATGGACATTAGAGGTGTTTTCAGATTTTGGCTGTGATGACCATTTTTGTGCACATCCATGGCGGTCATTGGCTTTCATTTCTCTTGGGTAAATACCTGTGAGTGGAAGTTAGATCATCACACAGGCATGTGTTTAGTTTCAGTAAGTACTGCCAAACAGTTTCCCAAGGGGTTGAACCAATTAACACTCCCACCAGCAATGTATGAGCCTTCTGGTAGCTCCACATTCTCGTCAACCCTGGGAGTTATCATTCCTTTTTAATTTTAGCCATTTTGGTGGGAGAATGATGGCATCTAATTGAAGCTTTAATTTGCATTTCCCTAATGATTGATGAGGTTGAAAACTTTTCACATGCTTATTGGATAGCCAGAGATCGTTTTTTGTACACTAAGTCTTTTGCCAGTGTTTTTTATTGGGTTGTCTGTTTTTTTCTTGATGTGGAGATATTTTTCTTTGTTCCTTTTTAAATTCTGGATTTGATTAATCTATTGGTTATATGCACAGGAAATGTGCTTTTCTATCTTCATCACCCGCTTCCCGTCCTCTAAGAACCCCTCACCTTGCCACAACTGAGCCTTTGAACATGGGGTGCCCTCTGACAGGTGGAATCTCCCCTTCTTCTCCGCCTCACTGGGGCTTGCTTTTCAAGACCTAAATCAAACTCCACCTCCTCTAGGAAGTTGGCCCTTCTTGCTCCCTGCTCCATAGTTAATATCCCCTGTGTTTTGTATGCATCAGAGCACGTAGCCCATTGGAGACAATAAATGTATGCTGAGGGGCACCTAGCTCCTGTGTGCATCTCTGGGGCAGGATGGTGTCTTCTTTGTCACAGCTGCCCTATACCTCACACGATGCTGGTTCTCAATCAACTCTTGTAGTAGGTTTTCAAAGGTAGGATGGAGGCATAGCCCAGTTTGCCTGCAACGGTCCCAGTTTATACCTATTGACACAGCATGGTTATGATAGCCCCTCTTGGAAGCCCTGAGGGGAGGGGAACAGGAGGGGTCTCCAAGGGAATGTTGGGGAAGAGAACATTTGTTTCAGGGACAGACCTAGGTCTAGTGCTGACCTGCTGCCAATATGCTATGTGCTCTCAGGTAAATCTCTTAACCTCTATGCCTCAGCTTCCTCTTCTGTGAAATGGGGAGAATAAATCTTTCATCCCCTGTGTCTCACCGGGTGGTTATAAGGGTAGATGAGATGCCAGATGAGCGTGTGACAGGAGCACAATGCAGATGCACCGAGAAGCCACTCCTGCCCTCGGGGACCCTCTACCTGGGAGGGGAGATGTCAGGCACCCCCGCCCCGCTGCAGTCACGTGAGAAGGGAGGGGCCCTGGGAGAGGGGCACTGAGCACGCTCAGAGGCAGCAGAGGCATGTCCCGGTGGGGGCAACCTGGCGGGATATTAACGTCAGTTAGATCCGGGTGGTGGCTAAATGTCCTTTGTTGATTGTTCAGAACATTTCATCATCAAAAATTTTTTTAATTAAAATATAAAAGCATAGATTGGGCTCCTCCAGTCCTGTGGGTGCCTGTGAGGAGTCCCCTTCTGTTGCTGCTTGGAGCATCACCTACCGACGGGGCCGGGCACTGTGAGGGGCTGCCACCCGCCCCACGTGTAGGACTCAGCTCTGACAAAGGAGGACTCACGCCCCGTGTGATTAGTCCGCACGCTCCCTCGGATGCCGCCTGGCTGAGGACAGGTGTGCTCGGGGCTGAGGGACAGTGAATCAAGGCCCGGGTGCTGCCCGCCGAGAGCCAGGTGCCAGGCCTGGGGAGGGGTGGAGGTGGGAAGTGGCAGAGGCGAGCTCGTCTGACTTCCAGAGTCAGAGTCAGGGTGGGGCCCCTTAGAGGTCACAGTCTCATTGTACAGATGGGGAGACCGAGACCCAGAGGGCAGACAGGACTTGATCCATGTCACATGGGAAATTCTGGGGGCCAGACTTCCCCACTGACTCCACTTCCCACCTGCCCCACGCTTGCCAGGGACCAGGAGGCATTTTTCTGAGTTCTGCTCAGGTTTCGGAAGCCTGAGGCTACCTAGTAAACCCACACACGTGGGGCGACCTCTGTGTCTTGGCGCTGGGCGTCCCTGAACGGAGAGCCTCGGGGTCATGGGGAGTCTGGGAGGCCGAGCGGGCCACTGCGGTGCTGGCACTGGTCACCTGGCTTGTGGAGACGATTATCAGCATCTCTCCCCAGCTCCACAGTCAGTTCCTAGAGGTTGGTGCCCTGAAATCGGCCACGACGGTAGTACTGACACTGTGGAAATCGACACGTGGTACAAGGCAGAGTGGTTCCCTGGATGCTGAGTTGCACCTTTACCATCACACCACTGCCTGGGCCCCATCCCCCTCCCACACGCAGCTCCACGTTATCTGTTCTTTACACTGGGTTCTGGGTGAGATTTCATTTGAAGGAAGGTTTAAAAAAATTTTTTGAAAATCATTGTTTTGAACCATTCTATTCGTTTTAATCTGTCCTGGGTGTGCCAAGGAAACCTACATGTTATGGACTAACCTGGGCTAATGTGTGTGTCCTGAACTGACCCTGATTCTGGGCTATCCTGGGCTAGCGGGTGTTCCAAGCCAACCCAAGTACTCTGGGCTACCATGTGTGTCTGGGCTAACCCTGGCTAATGTGTGTGTTCTGGGTTAATAGGTGAGTCTGGGCTAAGCTGTGGGTGAGTTCTAGGCTAGCCGGGGCTGACACATGTATTCTGACATAACCTGTAGGTTCTGGGCTACCCTGGGGACTTATTGCAGACTAATCTGCAGGGCCTGGGGGAGTCTGCATTCCTCTCCTGGAGACAAGGACAAGCAACAGAGCTCTGGTCCCTATGCCCTCCTATTTTTCAGTGGTGCCCTCAGTTTTCCTTCTGATAAGTGAGAACAACCAGAGGTTAACAATGAACTTGGAGCTCCGTCGGGAGCAGTCACCTCAAGGAGCCTCAGGAGGACCAGAGCCAGCCTCCTCCTGGGCTCGGGGGTGAGGGGGAAGCCCAGCCAGCTCCTGTGTGGGGCAGGCAGGACTGGGCTGGGCGGGTGAGGGACAAAGGGGCTATTGTGGGCTCTGGGGAGGAGGACAGACAAGAGGAGGGCTCCCTGCCCTTCCTGACTCTTCCTGCAGAAGGAAGGCGGGGATCTCATTTAAGACTTGACTCCATCCCCAGCCTCACCAGGAACCGTACCCTCAAGGAGGCCTGGCATTCAGGCACAGCTCTGTGTCAGCCAACGTCACCCCTGTGGCCACCCGTGGTTTTGGGGGATGGAGGATCATCTCTCCAGTTGACAGATGAGGCAACTGAGGCTCTGGGAGGCGAAGAGTCAGGACAGAGTCCCAGGTGCCCCTAGCTTTGAGGCCAGTTCTTCCTAGACTCTTTGGCACCTCTCAGAATCCCTGTCCACGTGACCTCCCTCTGCCCTTGGTCCAACTTCCTCTGCCTCCCCTGGGGCACCGAGGCAAGAGCTACTGTGTCCCCTCTCTTGGTAGCTTCCCTTCTGCTCCAGACTGAGGGCCTGCTTTCTTGGGGGCTCTGCTGGGCCTGCTGGGAGAGGATTCCCTCCAGCGTGTGTGCCCTGTGGGTGCCGCCACATCGTGCTGGCCAGATCCAGCGACAGCAGCATCATTGACCCCGATGCCACTGAGAAGGCCAGTGCTGACCTCAAAGTGCTACCCGTAGCCTGAGTTAGGGACACCCCTCAGCCATCTTCGCCATTGGGCACATCTGTCCTTCCCACCTTCCTCCAATCAAATCCACTCATTCCATCCGTCCTTTAGTATCTAGTTCCTGAGCCCCTCCTGAGTGTGGGTGCTGTGCACGCCAGGCAGATGCCGCCCCTGTCCGCCTGCAACTTGCAATTCCTGAACCCACTCCAGCCTTGCTTCTGCCACTCCCTCTACGTGCAAGACTCTCTCCTCACCCCCTCTTCCAGGAAGCCTTGCCTCACATGGCCCCCTTGAAAACTGCTCGCTCACTCACTGGGTGCCCTCCTGGCAACCCCAGATCACTTCCTAGGATGGATGGGTCTGGAAACACTCTGGTCCATGTGAGAGTTGGGTCCTCTCCAGGCTGAGATCCTTCAATCCATCCCCTGCCTCTGGGAAGGCCAGCACTGCTCTCAAGGCCACAGCAAAGGCCCTTCTCCCGTGTTGTCTGGGCTGGCCGGGGCTGGCACAGGGGTCTCTACACCCACCAGCTGTGCAGGACAGAGCAGCACCTGGGAACCGTGGAGAGGCAGGCCGTCCGAGCCTTGCCTATATGGGTGGGACTTTTTGCACCAAAATCACCAGCCTGACCTAGTGTTTCCGTTTCTAGTGTCTCATTCACCCCTCATTCCCCCTGTTTGGCCAGAGTTAGGGATGGGTGGGCAATCCTGTATGCAGGAATCCAGGGTCCTGAAGGGAGGGCCTGCCCACCCTCACCCCCAGCTCCCACAGAAGAGGGGCTCCTGGTGGCCCTCCGGATAAAATCCTGACAACCTCCAGAGGCCTGTGAGGTCAACAGGGTCTTACCCCTGCCTGACCCTCCAGTCTCGGCTCATAGCATGCACCCCACTTCTGGGCCCGCTCCTCCGTCCTCGGGCTGCCTCCCCGTGCTCCCCCCCCCCCCCAAGTCTTTCCCTTCACCTCTCCCTATCCTCTCTTCCTCCAGAAAACACAGCCTCAGCTTTGAAGGGGAGGCGACACAATGACTTCTGAGCTCGAGGTCATAGGCCTCCCGGGGGGAAGGAGAGAGAGGAGGGCTGGGGGGAGGCAGAGCACAGGAGGGTTTGGAAAGGCAGAGAGAAAGTCCGGGAAATGAAGTTTGGGCTGCGTTGTAGAGGGCTCTGGATGTCAGCACAGACAGGGGTTGCTTCATTCCATTGGGAGCCATTTAAGGTTCATGAGCAGGAGACGGATATGACAGGGCAGGCCTTGGGGGTCACTTAGTGGCTACGAATAGGAGAGGGGCGGACCTGGAGGTGGAGACTAGGTTATGTCCACGCTGGGGTCTGAACACGGATTTAGGTTTTGGGGTGACCTTGGGCTTCAGTTTCCTTTTCTGTCAGGTGAGTAATCATCCTAACCTTGTGGAAAGAGGCCGTTTTACTTGGGCCTTGACCTGCCTCATCTTCTCTGGACACCATGGCCTGCAATTCTGACACTGGCCGCTAGGTGGCAGCCAGCTCCCAGGAGCCCCACCTGCAGCCCCAAGCCTGGACCAGGCGACTTTCCCCCTGAGGGGACCAGGCTCAGTGCCACCTCATCCCAGCCCGCTGTTTTTTGGTGGAATCTTCTCTCCTTACCCACCCACCAGCTCCAGTCCAGACAAAGGCCTCGGGGGCCTTGGGGCCCAGAGGGGAGGCCATGAATGAGAAACTCACTGGCCACACTGCCCACGTGGGAGCCTCTCTCTGGGACGGCTCTGTGCCAGGCACAGGGAGCAAGGGACAACTTGTGTAGGGTTGCCAGATGTAGCAAATAAATACACTACTTGGGACATAATTATGCTAATAATTATTCATCATTAATCTGAAATTCAAATTTGTCTGGCAACCCTGGCCCTGTGGCACCAGCCATCCTGGGGGACAAGCCCAGTCATTCACACATCCGCACTGAGCACAGGGCTGAGGGCTGTCAGAGAGGGAGCTGACACAAGGTGGGCCAGACCCAGCTTCAGGTCACAGTCACCTTCCCCTGGATGCTTCTCCATCTATCTGTCCACCCATCCATCCATCCACCCACATTTCACTCCCTGAGGACTGGCTAGGCTCTGAGGACACAGAGACAGCCAGCCACTGTCCTCACATTCTCATGGGCTCTATTTCTGTCTTTCTAGTTCCAGCCCACTTAGCTTCTCTCTGGAGCCTTTGCAGAGCCTGGTGGTGGAGCCAGATGGCATCCACCATTCCTGCCTGCTCTGAGGGCTGTGCCCACCATTCTGGCTGGACACATACACTCCACTTGCCCCCTCACTGGACTGGGGTGTTCAGAGGGCTGGGGTGGCTCGGAGTGTTGGCAATTGCACCTTTACCAGGTAGTCGTGCGCATGAGTGGGACCAGGAAGAGCAGGGAAGGGAAAGGGGAAACAAGGGCTGAGGGAGGCCCGTTCTGTGGACAGGTCCAGAGAAGGGGCCTTCCACGTGGAGACATCATCTGTCTCTCCTCACCTCCCCGGGGAACAAGGGGCTCAGGACTCAGAAGGCCAGCTCAGGGATGCCTCCTGGAGACCAGCCTCATCTCCTGCTCCCACGATGGTAGATGTGGAAACTGAGTCCCAGAGAGGGGCAGTGAGTGACCCAAGGCCACACAGTGTCCTGCTCCCGACTGAGCGTGTTGCCCTGTGTCCTCCAGTCTCTGATCTGCTCTAGCTCTCGGGCTGCATGAGGCACCTTCTGTCCCCCAGGAGTCCCCAGCAGGCCCTAGGCTAGGCCATCTGCAGTGATGCAGCCTGGCGCCTGGAGAGCTGTCCTCATCAGCCCTCCTCACCGGGAAGAAGATTCATGAGGCAGGTGAGTTAGTTTAAAGGAACCTGCAGTCTTTTTATCACCTTGATGGCTACAATGGATTTTGTTTCAGGGAGTATCTGTAAGACTTTAATTAAATCAGGAACTCAGGCCCCGCCAGCTTCCTTGCTGCTTATCAGCTTCTTAAGGCCGTGATTCATTACCCAGGATTATTTTTTTTCATCCCTGAAATAATCTTTAAAGGCCTTCTATCAGGGAGATTAAAGCCATAAGTCATACACGCACACGTGGACGCTTTCTTTTTGTCGGCACACGGTGCCGTAGAGCCACCCAGAGGACTGGGCCACGTGCTGCCCTGGCTTCCTCGGTACCTGGGGACCCTCTGCTGTCCAGACCAGGGAGAGGAGCAAGTGGGTGTGGCCCCCTGGCTGGGCAGAGTTTTGGCTGGGGTTGTGAGTGCTGGGGTAGCCTGGGTGGGTGGGAAGTAGGAGAGAAAGGAACTCAGCATCGGGCTTCCCCTTTCACCAGGGACACCTGACGTCCTGGGTTAGAAAGGCCAGGACTGTCACACATCACCCGCTACCCTCACCAACAAAATACAAAGGAAAGCAAGGGACAGAGAGACTGACTGAGCTCCTCTCTCGACCTGCGGCTTACCTTTTCCTCTTACTCTTCATCCTTTGCTTGGTGACTTTTCTCCTTCCTTCATTTAACAAACATTCACTGGCCCTGCAGTGGGTCGCTGTCTCTTCTGGGTGCCGTGCAGGGCAAGATGGATGAGAGGCCTTTTAGGGACACAGACAAGTAGTGAGTGATGACACTACACTTATTTCTCTCTTCGTCTCTTTGCCTCCAGGTCCCCCCTTCCCTATCTTTCTCTGTCTCTGTCTCTCAAACCAGAGAAGCAAGGCTTTCTTTTCTAGTGAGAGGCAGGATTGTTACTGGAGGTAGTGGCCCTGGACTCATCTTGAATTGCTCACCGTGACTCTCCCTGGGCCAGCTTCCTTGGGGCAGAGTGGTCTCAGTCCAGGTTCCCAGGCCCCTGAGGATGAATGAAGTCCTTGGTTCAGCCTCTAATGGGGATAAGGGCACCCAGGGGCATGGAGAGAAGAGGGCGGCCTGCCTGGAGGAGGTGGCGATGGGGCCTCGGGTCAGGCTGCAAAGAGCTTGGGCCTGGAGCATAACCTGCCTTGCCCTGGCCCCCAGGCTCTAACTCCTAGGCCTCAAGTGCCTGTCTCATCTCTTTTGGGGGTGAACTATGAGGTGCTGAGACTCAGCTCTCGACAGACTCTCCCCATCCTAGCCCTTGTCCACTGCCAAGTTCAGTGAGTTGCTAGTCACACCACAAGTGTCATGGCTTTGGAGATGCCACCGTTTGTGCAAAGTTGCTTGGAGTCACAGGTGCTGGCACGGATGGCAGGCTCCCTTGGCCTGTGGCTGCTGTGTGCGTGGGGGCAGGTGGGAGCCCAGGAAGTCTCACGTGGAGCTTCCAGGTGGGTCTAAACCGGGACTCGAAATCACACCACACCTGCTGGGTGCTGGACTGGGAGCAGCCCCAGGCACCGGTGGCAGGAGTTGATCTGCAAGGGGGGTGCACGTGTGAAGAAGAAATTCCACGTGTGGATGTGGTGGTCAGGGATGGGGTGAGGGGACCCGGGGAGCTGGGAACCTGGGGTGGGATGCCGCCCCTGCCCCTAGCACATGACTTTCCTTCCGTACTCCTCCACCCCCAGGCCTTTGCACAGGCTGTTCCTGCACATCTCCACCCCCATGTCTCCCGGGGTCATCCACCCATCTCATGCCACAGATCACCCAGATGAGGCCGGGTTTACCTCCTGCGCACTGTGCACGCCCCCAGAGGCCTGGGCAGCACTGGAGTTGATTTGGGCAGGGACCTGGTGGGGCAGGCTCCCTTTTGGGGCTGTGGGCCTCATAGGGCAGGACCGTAGCGATCGGTTCGCTCCTGGACCCCTCTGCCTGGCACAGGGCAGACCCATGATGAAAGTTTGCCAAAGGAGAAGACAAGTTGAGGGAAGGGTGCGGGTTCCCTGAAGGGATTTGGAGACATAGAGTTCCCAAGAGGGGCTGCTTCGGGTCCCTGGTGATGCAGCATGGCCCAGACCTGGGGACAGAAGCATCCCTAGTCCACGTCTGCCCAGAACACAGAGGTCTCTGTGATGCTGAGAACCAGCCAGGCTGGCCCCAAGAAGGGATCAGATCTGACACCCCAGCTCCTTTCTCGTGGGGCCACAGGTGTGGCCGGGGCATGAGCACACGGGAGAGCCCCCTTCCCTTCCCAGCCTCCCCAGCTCTTCCTGGGGTGAGGTGGGGCTGCAGGTGGAGATGGTGAGCTGGCACGCTCCGGGGGCTGCCACCACTGTGACCTCCTTCACAGTGCAGGCTGGCCAGGCTGGTGGACATTTATATTTATATTGATTAGTGTCACACATGATGATTTCATTTTCTGAAACGAAACTCAGAAATGTATGCAGAATTTTTCAAATCCAGGCCATCCTGATTTTCTGTAACATCAGCTCCCAATAGTGTGTGTGTGTGTGTGTGTGTGTGTGTGTGTGTGTGTGTTTTGTGTATGCACACAAAGCCCCTGGATTTTATTAGACAGTGATTGAGTTTCAGGGGCTCTGGGCTGACCTGTGGTTCATTCAAAAGTTGGGGGTGAAGGCTGACCATGGAGAGGCAATTAGCTCGTAATCTCTGGGAGGGCAAAGGTCTCTCCTTATAAAGATAGCTCCTGCTTATCGGGCACTCAGCGAGCCCGCTGTGGGGAGCGTTATATGTGTATCGTTTCTGGACTTTATAACAACCTTGTGGCGTAGTTGTTACTGCCCCATTTTATAGATGAAGGAACAGAGAGGCCAGGGTGCTTCATTCACTCATTCACCCATTCATGCATGCATGCATGCATTCATCAGAATCTTTACGGTGGGCGCACTGTGTGCTGGGTCCTTTCCGGGAAGTGAGGGAGCTGACCTGAAACCCAGCCCACCTGGGACTAGACCTGGTCATTTGTTCTATTGCAGGCCTTTCCCTGCGCCACTCCTGCTCAGAAGGAGGTGCTGCAAAGGTGCTTGATAGAAGCCTGAGGATTGGCTGGGTTCACAAACCAAGGATATGACAGTGCAGGGAGATGGGGTCCTGGGGGGGCTGGTCTGGTCACAGCTCAGAGACAGGACCACTTGGGACTGCCCGGAGATGCTTGGAATCCAGCCCTGGTCTGGTCCCAGCCCCGAGCCACCCTCGCATGCTTCACTCCCACAAAATCCTGCCTAAAAATGGAAAACCTCAACAGTCCTTTATCTTTGTGCCTCTCCTGAGCCCTGATTCTCCCAAATCCTCTTGGCAGCAGCCCAGCCCCCTTGGTCCCTGCCTTGGATACAGCACGGTTGAGGTTCTCAAGACCTTTTTGTCGTCTTGTGTTATATCAACACAGCAGAAGCAGCGGCAGCAAGGCCGATACAATAATAAAGTTGCTTATTTGTGTCAGGTTCGGTTTCATATCCCTGATCTCATTTTGTTCAATGACCCAAGGAGGGAGGTGCTTTTATCATCATGCCCATTTTCAGCTGAGGAAACTGAGTGAGGACTTTCTTTTCCCCGTGGGTGTTTCTGTGCCAAAATTTGGCCAGAATTCACTTGATACGGGGTGGCGGGGCAGGAAAGCTGAAGGCAGCAGAGGCTTGTAGCTGGAAGAGCAAACTTTTGCAGTCACAGTCTTGGCATTGAAGCCTCAAGTGCTCTGGGCCTCAGTTTCCTCATCTGTACAGTGGAGCTAATGAGAGCATGCCCCCCCCCCCGCAAAGTGGCTCTTGTGGGATGAAGTGAGATGCTGTGTGTGTAACGCCGCTGGTACAGTGCCTGCACAGAGTAGGTCAGGATGAAAGAGGAGGAGGAGGAGGAGAGAGGAAAGGGGGCGAGACAGTGACTCCCTTGCTGCAGAAGCTAAGCTAAGAAGCGTGGGAAAACGTCCCTGGAAATTCCTGGTCCCAGCTTTCCCAGCCAGAGGGAGGAGGCCGATGGCACCATGTGCTAGGCCTGGAGCTAGGGATGTGGGGTCACATCACCTCCCTGAGCCTCTCTTTCTGCCTTTATGAAATGGGACAGGCTGAGCCACCGTCGCCCGCCTTTCCAGGGCCTGCCAGCAGCTTGAACTATGTCACAGATGTGAAAGCTCTCAGAAAAGTTCCCAGTATTGCTCAAATCAGAGGACGATTGGTGTTTCCAGTACTACCAATAATTTACTCTGTTTCACCTCTCAAATGATAGAGAAGAGACTCCTGCCAGAGGAAGCTTTCACCCCGAGATGATTCACCCCCTCACTGTGAGCTCCTGCAGCCTGCTGCTGCACCATTCCACCTGCACCCTGCACCTCCAGCCCTCTCTGCTCCGAGGATCCGATCTTGGTTGTCTCTTTGAGACCCTGGGATCCGGTACGATGGCTCCTGGAAGCCGTGACGCCACCAGCTTGCTGGGCGACTGCTGTAACCTCAGGGCTTTTGTCAAATGGCTGGGGTTGCTGGGAGGGTCCAGTGTGGTGGTGTGTGGACATAGAGGCTGGCATGTAGCACACAGCGGATGCTTAAGAAATAGTACGCCCCCCTTTCTCAACTCCCCAGTCCTAAGTCTTCCCCTTCTGGAATATCAGCTTCTTCATCTACAGGATAAGGTGGTTGGAACTTGAAAGGATGGCAAGGCATGAGGCCATTCTTGGGGCTACCCCACACTCTCCAAGGGGCAAGGCAGACATCACTAATCAACTGGAAGCAGCCTCAGAATCCTTCTTAACCTAGGATCCAGGAAACCTCAACCAGTCAGTTCATGCAGGGTTTGAACTTCTAAGGGCTAGAACAGTCTTGATGTGGGAAGGCTCAACGATTCTACAGGGGAGAGGACCTAAAGCTTGCAGTGTGACAAGAGGAGGAAGAAGAGGTGGAGGGGTAGTGGGGAGGAAGATGATAATCCCTCTGTAAGCATAAGACCTGTTGCTTCCAGAGGGTGCCCTGAGATACAGGAGGTCCTGCCTGGCAGGGAGGTACAGGTTGGGGGCAGGGAACCCCAGGCCTTGGGCTCTGCACCCGTTGCCCTTTCCCAACCCTTGGCTCCAAACAGGCTCCAATGCAGGTCATCACCACCATCCTTTACTGAGGGCTCACTCTTGCCAGGCCTTGAGCTGGGCATGTGGGTCTGTGACCTCACTAATCCTCACAGCCCTCTGCATCCCCATTTTACAGAGAGGCGGAGGCTAAGACGCGGTGACTCGGTCGCCAAGGGTTGCACAGCCAGACAGGAGCAGCACTGGGAGGGCCCCCACCTGCTCCTGCTGGATTTGCTCAGGCCATTAGCCAGGTCCCTGACATCAAATGAATTCTATAATTTGTAAACGCAGCTGAGTGGCTTTTACAGAGGAATGTCGGGAAGTGATAAAAAAAATATCTTCGATAGATTTACGGAGCAGCTGAGTGCCAGCATCTTGCCCCCTCCCGCTTTCTCCAGGACCCACATGCGACCCGAGAGGAGGCCCAAGAAGTCTTTTGTGGCCAGGTCTTCCATCGATTTCTACAAGACAGGTTTATGGCAGCCTGGAGGAGACCGGGAATGCAAGGCAGGAGGGAGAGGGCTGTCTCGGTCTAGGGCTCAGGCGGGACTGTGACAGGCTGGCAGGTGAAGCCTGGTGAGGTGCTAGAAAGATCTTTGGATAAGAGGCTGGCAGGTGCCTTTCTGTGGCAGTTTCTCCCCCTCCCCTTCCCCTGCCTCAGCCCCATCCCCAAAGCACCGAGAATACACATGCCTGCTCCTTCTTCCTAGGTCACCACCCTTCAGACCCTTGAGGCTGAGCTCACCCCCACCCCGGGGGGCATCTGGGTCACGTCTTCTCCAGCCAGTGCCTTCTAGGCCCCTCTGTTTTATCCAGCACATCAGAGATGCTCCATAACAAACAAGCTGCCTGATGTGGTGAGCTCCCCAGAGCTGGGGGCATTCAAGCAGAGGCCGTAAGAATGAGCTGAGGGGCAAGGAAATTAAGCTGGATGGCCTCTAAGACTCTTCCTCACCCTCTTTGGTTCCAGCCTGGCCCCGGCATACACGGAAGCCACTGAAAGGGTCTGCCAGGAAGCTAGAGGTGGGTGATCAACTTGGTTTGCCCAAGACTAAGGGATTTCCAAGGATGTGGGACTCTCAGGGCTAAAATCAGGAAAGACTCTTTCTGTTCCTCTTTCTCTGGCAGGTGGGCAGAGGGACGGGGGACCTGCCCTCCACCAGATTCCTGGGTGTTGTCTGCCCCAGCTGCCTGTCAGGCTGTCCCCAGCCAGGCTCCTGGCCGCTGTCTGTCACCCTGCCTGCTTCCTCCTGCCCCGGCTTGCCTGCTCCCTGCAAGGCGGAGGTGGAGGGGGTGGAGACTGGGGTGGGCTGAGGTGGGAGACTCCCCCTGTTCACGTCTGCTCTTCACAGCTGGAGGGCAGACCTAGAGTGTGGAGGCCCCCAGGCCCCTTCGGAGAAACGGAGCTGCCATTCAGGTGTCAGTCCTCAGTGGGGCTGGGCTGGGGCCCCGAAGCTCACCATAGTTGGGCTTCAGCCCTCCGTGTGGCCTGGCGCTCAGCAGAGGCGGGGTGGCAGCAGATGGCCCCAGGAAGGAGCCAGGAAGCTCAGACCCTGTGCTGACCTCACCACTGACCTTGCGTAAACCACTGCCTCTCCCTGAGCCTTGGTGTCCGCGTGGGGGTGGGAGCAAGTCCTCCCTTCCTGCCATTTGCTGTGTGGCCCGGCTGGCAGGATCTGTAGCTCTGACACCCCCGGGGATGCAGGGGCTGATTCTTAACACGAACACCCTATCGCAGGCCTGGTTCTTGCTCAGCTTAGCAGGGGGTGGACCCACAGTCTTGTTCTTCATCACACACACACTGAGCAATATGCAAATTCCCTCATGGCTTCCACACCCGACTCTGCACACACCCACACCCACCTCCATGTACCCACACCCCCTGCATCCACACATACACCCCTTCAGACACTCCCGTGCACCTTCATAGCCCTCCGTGCCTTCACACCCTCACGCACACACACATCCACCCCCACCCCCATCCCCAGAGCTACCTTCCCAGGGAAGGTGATGAAGCAACAAAGAGAGATGACATGTCAGGATGAAGAATTGCTGGAGAGACTTGCTCTGCAGCACGGGTGGGACTCAGAGACTTTGGGGAGCAGCAGGGTGGGGAGGTGGGTCAGTAGGGCACCCACGCCCTGTCCCCTCCGACCGAGCCCTGCAGGGGTGCCAGGGGGCCCTGCTCCCCCCTCACAGCCTGGTTCCCGGCAGCGGCTGGGCACTCCCAGCTCCACATCCCTGACGCCAAACTTTAAGCCTCTTTAAAATGCAGGAGGAAACAAGGTGGGAGAGTGGAGGTGACTGGCCCAAGGTTGTGCAGAAACCAGGAAGGAAACCAGATCTCCCCTCAGAGGCTACGAGATGCACTAGAAATGTGACACACAAAGGTTGTGTAGGAGCCTGCAGGAGGAAGGGCTTTCACCTGCTTGGGGCACCAGAACATTTTACTCACAAAGGCCAGAGGCTCCTGCAAGGGGCCATAGATCCAGGGGCCCATTGGGAGGAAGGTCAGGTGGAGCCCGGGACCAGCAGCTCCGGCTGCTTCTCCCTTGGTGGTCTCTCCATCTTCCTCCCCTTCCCCATCTCCTGGTCCCCCTTACCTGTTCATCTGTCTTGCTCTAGACTCTTGCTCTAGTTCTGGCCACAGCCTCAATCCAAATCCCAAAGAGCCTTGTCTGGGGCTACCACCCCACTGGGCCGCCCTTGGTGATAGACCACGTGGTCTGCCCCAGGCTGCCATGTGTTCACTTCCGGTCCAATCAGTGCCATCTGGTGGGTGTGGGCAGGACCATTACAGCTTGACGGGGACATTGGGTAAGGCTTCCTGGAAGAGGGAGTCAGGGCCCTATGTTGAAGGAGAAGCAGGATTTCAAAGAGTGGTGGAAGTTCTGTTCATAGTTCAGGGGATGCTAGAAATGTCGGCTGGGGAATGGCCCGCCTAGAGGGCCTTTGCAGCCGTGGAATGAGTCAGAGCGAGTGCAGGGTGAGAAAGGCAGGTTGAGGGTGCAGATCATGGAGGGTCTGCACTGAGGGAGTGGAGAGGGAGCCAGAGCAGCTGACAGGGACAAGGGTCGCTTGGGAGTTGGTGGAGGATTAGAAGAGGGCTGTGCCTCCCCAAAGCAAAGAGGGGGGGAGCAACATCAGCTGCTGTAAAGCGGCCCAGGGTGACAATTGGGAAGCTGCTAGTGACCCTGGTCAGAGCAGCTCCGTGTGCGTGTGGGCATGGCCTGACTGCAGGGTGAGGAGTGAGGGGAAGGTGAGGTGTGGAGACAGCAGGCATAGACTCCTTTGGAGGTTCATGGGTGAGAGAGGGCCCTGAGTTCTGCCTGCTATGTACCCCTGAGATGGATAGTGGGGTTGCTGCTCAGTGCCTGGCTCTCCTGGGGGAGGAAGGGGGGGCACAGGAGCCAACAGTGCAAACAGCAGCTGCCAAAGCTCTAGGGCAAGCTCACGCTGCATTAACAGGTGACATCTGTCCCGCTCTGCTCAGACCATGGCCACAGGGACTTCTTCCTTGGATGGGCATGAACAAACTGCCATATGTCCCCTGGAGAGGAGTGGTGGTGCCTGGGCCACAAACACCGAGCTGGGGGCAGGATGACTGAAGGAATTCTGGAGTTGGAGGGGAACATGACCATTGCTCTCAAATGTCTGAAAGTCTGTCCCTTCAAGCAAGAGGAATTCTACCTGCCCAGGGTAACTCCTGAAGGCAGAGATAGCTCCAGAGCTGGGGAGAGTCAAGAGGCAATTTTCAGCTCAAATGTGGAAGTCTCTAGGTCAGCAGTGTCCCCCATTGGCTGCTGGGGGCACAGGGACAGCTGTGAGAGTCCTGTCACTGGCAGTAATGCAAGCAAAGGATGCTGCTTTGTCATACTTCTTGCACATCCAAGGTACCCAAAGAATATGTGGTCCAAGGGACACCCAAGAAATTCATGACATGATCTCTGCTCTTGGGGGCTGATGGTATCATCTGGGAAACCTGACTCGGACAAAACACCGGAAAGGAATTAGGGGAACGTCAAGGAGTGTCAGGTCCACTCCACGTTTCAGGAAGAACTTGGGCCCAGTTAGAGCTGCCCTGCACTGGCACAGGTGGTCTCGTGGACAGTATGCAGCCTGTCCCTGGAGGAATGCAACTGGGCTGGGGTAACCTTGGGCAGGGGGTGCAGGAAAGGGATTCCAGTTCGGGGCATGAGGAGGGAGTTGGATGACCTCTGTGGTTCCTTGAGTCCAGAGTTCCTTGGCAGAAAAAAACACCCACAGAACTCTGAGAGGCGCACAAGGTTACCGAGGACAGAGCAGAGATCCCAATATAGCTGGCGGGAGGAAGGCGGCAGCGGGCGAGGGGAAAGTAGGTCCCCTGAACAAATGAGGTGGGGGCGCGAAATTAACGAGGCTGGAAAGGGCTGAGCTCAGGGACTCATTTTTAAAAACTGCCTGTTAGCAAGAAAAATGAGGGAAAGAAATTTGGGCAATGGAGATGTAATGGAGGTTGTGAACGCATCTATCGACTGCCAGCCAATTGGCCAGAGAGAGGGTCCTCCTGGAGAGCAAGGAAGAGATGCAGATCAGAGGGTCTGGGGTGACTCCTACATGCCATGCAGGGCAGAGAGGAGCTGGCGATGGAATGAGGGTGACAGCAACGTGGGCGACCACCTCCTACCCGCACTTGCAAGGCTCTATAGCCGGGCCATTGTGTCCCCTGCCTGCCCTCAGGCACCATGCACTGACACACTTCTCCTATCCCCGACCTCCGCTCATGCTATCTCTTCACTTGGCCGCTTTCCTTCTGTCCAGTGGGGGGCTTGTCCTGAATGACCTCCAAGGATCCTTCTGCTTGACCTCTTGAATGGTGGGTATAGGGGCTGCCTGAGTCACTCCCTGGGTGACTAGTTGCCTTCACACTTGTCCCTTTGGGAAGAGTAGATGCTGGTACCTTGGGGCCTTGCTACCCTGCTCTGTCCCAGGGCAATTGGCCTGGGGCTCCCTGGAGACAGAGGCTCTGTTGGATTCTTTCTGGTATGCCTGGACCCTGGTCTGGCCCCAAGGGCAGAGGGCGTGCTGAATGGATAGATGGATGGATGGGTGTGGAGGATTGGGGGGAGGGTGGCTGGCTGGCTGGATAGATGGATGGAGCAATTCAATCTGACCACCTGTATGCCATCTGGCAGAGGGCACAGTTAGCTGTGTTAGAAGGATTCTATCCTTCACTGGGTGGGGCGGGTGGAGGGAGAGGAGGAGGGGGAAGCAGGGAGGAGGTAAGGAAGGAGGAATTGGATAATCGAGCTCAAATCTGAACTACGGGCCCCGAAGAAGAGGAAGGCACCGTTCCTGCCTCTTCCCAGGTCAAGGTGCCATGGCTGCTGCCACTGGCCTCTGCCAGAAGGGGGCTAAACTCTAGGAGCAGGGGCCAGGAGGGGAAACTAATTAAGAATTGGCAGGCTTGGAGGCCCAGGGAGGGGAGAAGAATCATCCAAGATCACACAGCACAGGAGAGGGGCAGAGGGAAAACAAAGCCCCCATTGTCCTGAGCTTTCTTAAGGCAGTGCCATGGCTCTCCTGGGACAGCGCCACTTCTCTGAAATCCCATACCTTCTTCTTTTAGGCAATTCCCATGCACCACTCTCTTCTCCAGGTATGGGAGGGCTGGAGTGGAGGTTGGTTAGGGGGATGCTGAGCTAAATCATCCCGACTGCCAGAGTCCCTCAGGCTTGGTCAGCAGAGCGGGCGGAGTATGTAGGACAGCTCTCTGCTCCCACTGTACTGGCCCTCAGGAAATTCAGGGTCCGTGGAAGTCCCTGCTACATCCTCCTCCTTACCTAGATGTGGAGATAGAGGTGGTGGGGCTGGAAAGGGCCCCTAGAGGCTGCCCTTTATCTGGCCAGGGTGACGCCCAGGAGCCCAGGCTGCCCCCATGCTGGGCTGTGGGCCTGGGGAGGGTCCTTCTGTTCCCTGGCCCAGCCCTGCTGGCCGGGCTCCCTCCTGTGGCCCTGCAGAGGTGACAAGGCCCTGAAAGAGGTATAGCCAGCTGGACTCCTCAGAAGCTGTCGCCAGGACCCCACGAGGCAGAGGGCGGAGGTAGCACAGAGGCAGCAGAGGCCCTCCTCCAGGAAAGGAGAGGAGCCTGGGAGGTATGGGGGAGCCTGGAATCCAGCAGCCACTTCACACCTTGCCTGTTAATTGCCAGATTGATTTCAGATCCCAGTCTCCAGGAAGACCCCAAAATCCATCCCTCCACTCCTCCCTTCTCTGGGCTCAGGAGTTATCCTTAAAACCACAGCTGTCCCAGCTGCTTTGGTTAAGCCCCCTGTTGAAGAGCAGGCTTCGGGTTCCAAAGCAGGTCCAGGGTTCTGTGTAGGAAAAGTTTTACCCTGAAGGGAAGCATGGTAGCCCATAGGGTGTGATTGGAAGGGTGTTAAGAAGGCCCTTTTGAAAGAAACTGGGTCATTTGTAGAGATGTGGATGGACCTAGAGACTGTCATACAGAGTGAAGTAAGTCAGAAAGAGGAAAACAAATATCGTATATTAACACATATATGTGGAATCTAGAAAAATGGTACAGATGAACTGGTCTGCGAGGCAGAAATAGAGACACAGCTGTAGAGAACAAACGTATGGACACCAAGGGGGGAAAGTGGGGGTGGTGGTGGTGGTGGGATGAATTGGGAGATTCGGATTGACCTATATACACTAATATGTATAAAATAGATAACTAATAAGAACCTGCTGTATAAAAAAAAAAAAGAGAAGTCCCTTTTACCCAAATCCCCATCTTACTGAGATGCCCTGATGTTCATAATTCCACCATTAGGAAGTCATTCCTTTGGATGAATTAGGCCAACAGTCCAGGAGTCCAAAATGTGGAGGCACAGGAGAAGGAACAGAGAAGGCTGAACTCAGGCCCAGACCCTGGTGATGGCTGCAGGCGAAGGGGCCACCAGGAGCCGGGTAGGGTCAGTCTATGCAGGGCATGTTATTGTTCCCCAAGGAGGTACATCCCAACTTAGTAGGTACATCCGAATGGCTGGGCAGCCACTGTGTCCCAGTCCTGAGCCAAGCACAGTGACAGTCTCTAATGTCAGCACAGTCTTGTGAGAGGGCACTATTAGCCCCATCTCCTAGTTTGGGACACTGTCGTGCCCAAGGTTAGGTGACTCATCCAAGGTCACGTGGCTCTCACACACAACTGGGACTCAAGCTTGGGTCTGCTGCGTTCCAGGAACTACTTCAAGTCTGAGGAGGCTTCTAGGAAGTCAGGAGAGCTGGACTGAGGTGGACATGCTGAAAGGCGGACCTGAGCTCAAGCACTCCATGATGCCAAGAAGCCAAGGCAGTGAGGTTCTTCAATCCGTTGATGTTACAAGCCAGGCACACCCAGCCTTGGGCTTCTGGCCTCAGCCTCTCTGACATCCTGCGGGGGCTCAGAGGCCCACGGGTGGGAGGGGCTGGAGGCAGTTCTGCAGCCTCAGCCCAGCTTCGGCTCACAGCTATTCTTACATGGCCTTAGAGATGCGGGCTCTGGGCAGGGCCACTCGGGGTCAGCTCTCGCACTTGGGGAAATGACATCATTGCTCATCCCCTCTTTGCATGGACCTGATTACTAATACAGCACTCTGTGTTCCCACAGCCATCAACAAGGGCCTCTTCCTGGTAGCGTCACAGAGGGACAGAGACATCCTCTCCCAGGCCCTGTGCCCAGCAAGTGGCTGGAGGGGCTCCCTGAGGTCAGCATGTTCCTTTCAAGGCGTGTCCTTACTTTGCCAGCCTGCTCTGTGTGTGTGTGTGTGTGTGTGTGTGTGTGTGTGTGTGTGTACATGTGTGTGTGTACATGTAATGAAGCAGCAACTGTGAAAAGTTTGGTGCAGTTCCCAAGGGTCTTTGCTCAGCCTGTGAGCCTCATGAGAGCAGGGCCTTGTCTGTTTTGACCCCTCTCTCCCACAGTGTGCCTGGCACGTGGTAGGTACTCAGTAAATATTTGCTGAATGAATGAATGGCTGAGTGAATGAATTAGAACTCTTGATCCCCCAACTCAGGAAGGCGAGGACAGTGAACTCTTCCTCCCTCTCAGAGGGAAATCTCTGGGTGACCACCTCAGTGCTTGCTCGGTCATGGCTGTGCTGTATGGCCCTAGGTGAACTGCTTGATATCTCTGTGCTCAGATCCCTGGGAATGGTGCTAACTGGGGAGAATGGCTAATGACATACAAGTGTTGGGGGGATAGAGTGGACAAAAGGGTTCTGCCTTTTGTAGAAGGTGCCTGCAGTGTGAACCACAGGGGAAGTGGGGGCCTCTCCCCCGCCCCCAGGGCAAGGCTGACACAGGTTAGAACATAGCAAGATCCTGAGGGGCTGGGGAGGAGGAAATCCCGGGCCTGGCACAGTGTCAGCACATGGGCTGGCACTGGAACTGGGGGGTCCAGAGCAGGCTGGATTGGGGGCTTGGCCAGAGCTTGGAGTCAGGGGCTGGCTCTAGCAGTGGCTGGGGGCTCACACTGGATCCTCAGTGAAGAACTTGGTCAGGGCCTGGGCAGAGCTGGGCTGAGTTCTCAGACAGAGTCAGAGTAGAGGTCGGGCCTGGGGCTGATTTTAGGACTTCAGCCCAAGCCTGGATCAGTGGTTCCCTCAGGTAGGGACAGGGTCAGGCTGGGGCCACAGCATATTTTCTCTTTGATGGGAGTTGCTAGGAGCAGCTCTGCTGCCCTGGCCTCATTTGCTCTAAGCAACAGTCAGCTGAGTGGGTGGATACAGGAGGCTTTCTGAGGGCATTGGCCTTCGAGGTGTCTTCCTTTTCCCAAAGGTGTTCTTAGGGAACCTCAAGGCCGCCCAGGGACCCAGGACCATTTCTTCCTGTGTATGCATTGTGACGGGAAGTGCAGCAGAACTGCCCCGCTAGCACTGACTCTCCAGCAGCTGAAGGGGATGGCATCATGATTTCCACATGTGCACAGCACCTTACAGTTTATAAAACTCTTTCCTTTCCAGCATCCTTTAATCGTCCTCACAGTCCTGAGAAAACAGGCATGACAAGAGATGATGCTCATTTTACAGATAAGGAAAATAGAGGCCCAGAGAAGCTAAGAAGCTTGCCCAAGGCCACTCAGGAGGTAGAGGCAAAGAGGCAAAACAGCAAGAGTCTCTGACTTCCCATCTGGTGCGCTACCGCACGATTGCCTGACTGCTGCCCGGTCCTGCGTTCCCTGCGCGGGATACCATCCTCAGGCGCTCACGTCCATGGCCCTGTTGCTCACTGATGCCCTGAAGAGTTTAACAAGTCGTGCCTGCCCTGCAGCCCTTGCCATGTCTGTCCAAGTCGCCTCAGTCATCAGCAAGTCATATCACTGACATCACGACCGCATAAAATTAATTTATTTAGTTAAGGAAGGTGTTAATTAAGAGTTCTCCTTTACTGTGTCTTTGCAGACAGCTCTTGGGGGCTTCTGAGTTGCCAGTGCTGGTGACAGCAAAAGCTAATGGTATCACAGGTTATTAATAGAACAATTAAAGAGGGTGAGGGGGCAGGAGCCGGGGCGGTGGAGGATGGGAGGGAGGGAGATGGCTGGGGGAGGGGAGAGCATGGTCCCCTACTTCCTTCTCCATAAGTGGGCTTCCCTCTGCAAGTCCATCCCATTGCAGACATTCCCTGGAAGATCTGGGGTTCCCTGCTGGGCCCTGTGGTGTTGAGATGTGTTGGTGGAGATAAGACTATTCTGAGATGGTAAGTGGACTGCGGTCCTAAAGGGAGGCACGCCTGCGAGAGCTCAGCCCCGGCCCATTGCTGCCCACGCTCCCTCATTCCTGGTGTTTGCCTTGAGGAGTGTTTGCTCTCACACAAGGAGGTCTTTCTTTGCTTGCTTGCCCCCCTTATCCTGACCCTGAGCATCTTGGGGTGCAGATAGTGACTGGGTTGGCTCTGGATCCCCAAAGCCTAGCACCGAGCTTAGGGCATCATGGGAGGTCAGCAGACGTTTACTTCTTGCTGAGAGAACCTGAGGTCTGGGGAGGGAACTGTGGCAGAGAGACTCCCCCAGCCCTCCAGCCCCTCTCAGCCCCCTCAGCCTTGCAGCCCCGGAGTTCAACACCTGGGGAGTGAATAGATCTTTGCTGATGAAGGTGGGATGCATTGCCGGTGTGGGCAGCCAGGTGTGGGGAAGGCTTGCCAGGGTTAGGGTAGTTAGGTGGTTGGGGAAACTTCAGTAAACTCTGTGCAAGGACCTCCCTCCCCCAACCATGGGAACAGGTGGGAAAAGAAGAGATTTTTTTATTTTTAAAATTGTTTTACTTAATTGTTTGGTCATGCCATGCGGCATGTGTGATCTTAGTTCCCTGACCAGGGAGCGAACCCGTGCCCCCTGCAGTGGAAGCGTGGAGTTTTAACCACTGGACTGCCAGGGAAGTCCCCAAAAGAGATTAAAAAAAAATTTTTTTTTTTTTGGCCACGCCATACAGTTTGTGGGATCTTATTTCCCTGATCAGGGATCGAACCTGGGCCCTCGGCAGTGAAAGCACTGATTTCTAACCACGGGACCACCAGGGAATTCCCGATTTTAAACTATTTTAGGTAAACAGCGATGGCTGTAAGGAAGCCATTTGGTGCAATGGAAAGAACACAACCCAGGAGCTCAGACCCCCAGGTCTGTCCCTGACAGGCTCTGTGACCTTGGGGTGGGGGTGACCGCTCTCTGGGCCTGAGTTTGCTTGTCTGTGAAACAGAGTGACTGGGCTGAAATTGGCGGAAGTCCCTTCTAACGCCCGATGCATTCCACACCTCCCGCACCCCATATAATCACTTCTGGAGGGCGCCACCCACCTTCTAGGAGGTGTGCCGGGCCCTCCTGTGGTTGTCATCCTGAATGCTTACAGTGCCCTGGGAGGGAGATACTTGTGTTATCCCCCGTCACAGTTGGGAAAATTGAGTTTAAAATGGGAAAACAGAGGCTAAGTGACTTGCTCAAGCTCCCAGGTGGTCTTCAATTTAGGTCAGTGCTCTTTCCAGAATATCAGACCACCTCCATTGATCACCTGGGGTGGGATGGGTACAGAGGAGACCACAGTTTAGATGTTGGCTGACTGGCCACGGCAGGTAGGGTTGAGGGAAAGGAAGACAGAGCACCCTATGCGACTCACTAGGCCCAGTTGTCAGGCTACTGGAGCCTGGCAGGGACAGGTCTGAGACCATCATAGAGCCAAACACAGCCTGCGCTGTAAGGTCCAGCAGCCAACCACCTGAGCTGCGTCCTCTCTGTCCTTCCTCCTCTCATCTCACAGACAGACTGGCATTCATTCAACATACATTTACTTGGGGGCTGGCCTGACAGCTAAAGACGAGTTCGGACTGGTTGCTGCCCCCAAGGAGCTCAACATTTAGTGGGGAGAAGGCCCCATAGACAGATAATTCCACGATGGATCACGGGGGTTGGGAAAGAGGCAGGCTCAGGTCTGTTGGAGGCTCCCTGGCAGGACGGATCACTTTCCTGAGGGACGTGGTCAGGGATGACTTCCTTAGAGGAAGTTACCCTTGAGTGAAGTGTTGAAAAATGAATTGATGTTCACCAGGTAGAAGGGTAGGACTGTGAGATGGGCCAGACATGTGGAGGGAGCTGTGTGGGTAGAATTCTGGAGGTGTGAAACTACTAGGCTGAAGTCTAGTAGGAAGAAGGGGGTCCAACAGTTAGGTGACTGGGCTCAGAGCACACAGGGCATCGCGTGCCAGCTTACGGACTCTGGACCTCATCTGGAGGGCACTGGGGAGCCACTGGGGGATTTGAGTAGGAAAATGGCATCTGCACCCTGATCAGATCACCCTGCCACTTTCCTGTTCTGGGTACCAAGGACACTGCTGAGAGTGGGGATGAGGGGGGTTAGTTTGGGTTCCTCCAGAAGCTGAGCCTGAAACATGTATTTAAATGCAGGAACACTAGTAGGAAAAGAAAGGCAGTGGGACCACTTTTGAGCCAGTTACCATGTAGGTGAGTGGAGCTGGGGAGCTCTGAGAGCTGGAACAGGTCACGCTCCAGTGTTGGACCACCCAAGGAGGGAGGGAGCTGGGGTGTTTATCCACCAGCTCCCATCAGTCATTGGTTGAGGGCTGCTCCCAGGAGACATCAATTCCCTGGCATATCTGGTCTTCCCTACACAGTCAACAAAGAGGACCCCAGCTGTCAGAGAAATCCTCAGGCAAAGAAATGAAGATTCTGGCAGTTGGCAGTTGGGTCAATGTGCTCTGAAATGGTAAGGATGAGAGCATATGGATGGAGCACCAACAGCATCTGCTGCCGTGACTGAGCAGGAAGAACTTCCTAGAAAGGAGGGCAGAGGTTAGTTTCCATGAAACCTCAGTCATCAACTGCCTGGTTGAACAGATCCCAGCGTCAGCCGCTGACAGAAGAATTGCCTCCGTGTTCACCTTCACCAAGACATCAGCCTGGGGGCTTGCTCTCAGGACAGGAGGGAGGGGAAAGTTTGGTCCTAAGCTGCAGCTTTGGAGAAATTGATCTGAGTTCAAGAGCAGATTGCCATTTATAAGTTGTGTCCTTGGGCAAATTACTTAACCCCCTTGAACTTCAGTCTTCTCTGAAAAAGGGGAGATAATAGTACCTATACATGGGATTGTTGTTATCAATAAACAAAATAATGAATGGGATGTATTTAGCCCAGTGCCTTGAATACATTACGTGCCAGATCAATGTTTATTATCGTTATTATATTATTATTATTCCAGTGATACATAAAGAAGGGAGGGGCAAGATAAAGCCTTGCAGAAAACACTGCCATCTTACCAGCCCAGAGTAATTTTTAGTGGCCCAAGTTCTTCTTGGGAGTTAAAGAGCAGATTCCCATAGCACTTCTGGACTTTGTGAGCTCAGATTGAGCCATTGGCAAGTGACCTTATGTATCTGTTAATGTAGATACTGGCTGTGACAATCACTTCTTTGTCCATGACACCTGTCTCCTCAAAAACTCAAAGATCAGCTTCAGACATTATCTTGTCATCATTTTATTATCTTTAGACTGTCCCTGAAGCTGACTTTGAAGATGTGGAGCAGAGGAAGGAACACTGGGCAAGGAGTCTGGATTCTAATACAGGCTCCAGAATGAATGTCAGATTCCTCACCTGGAAGGCGGGACTATACCCAAATTGTCTCTGTCTCCAACTAGGGTTGTTTAAGAATTAAATAAGATCATGAGGGAAAAAAAGGTCATGAATATGGAACTGCTTTGAAAACTACAAATCACCATCCAAAGTCTTTACCAGTGGCAGAGAACTGGGACTACAGCCAGGCGACTTGACTCCTGACCCTAGGCTTTTTCAAAGGGTCTTAGTAATCACAGCCACTGGAGAAGCCACAGGTGTCGTCAATGCCACACCAAGGATGGTTCAGCTGGACCTCTGGGGCAGGCAGCTAGGGAAGAAGAAGGGTACCTGGGAAACCCTGGTCCTTGGAAGAGAGGCTTGAAGTTCCTGCTCAGGGACATCAGTGGGGGATGCTCTCAGCTGGCTCTCAGAGGATGGGAAGGAGGAAGATGGGATTGGCAGTTATTAAACCAAGAGGCGGTGTGGTTATCTGGGAAGAGTTATAACCAACTGGGGATAGGTTTCCTCATTTCCCTATGGATGCAGGCACATCTCAGGATGTGGCTAAAGGGCCTCCTGTCCACACCCCGTCAGTGAGGCCCAGGGAAGCTGGCTCTGGCCAGGTAGGCAACACTAGTGGTCTGCTGGAAGCCATGTGGCTCCCCCTTCTCCCTGACCATAGATTGACCCACCCTGGGATTGGCTGGGATCTAGCCTTTGATCCCAGCCATAGTGAACCCAGCTCTAGCCCCAGGTCAGTCTTGGTGTTCTGCAATGGGAGATCACAGTGGGCTGGAGAGGATATAGGGCTGGGGATGGAGGCCTAGAAAGAGGGTTCTCTGCTTACACAGGTAGCTCTAGACCCACTTCCAGAGAACCATTCAGGGAACCATTTTCACTTTTGCTCAGAGAAGGAAGGTTACGGCCCTAGTGGGGGCAGAGACAGGAAAGAGCTCATACCCCAGCCTGGGATGTCTGGGTGGGATGTATTCTCTAGACGAGGCCAACAGTTTCCCACAATGCCAGGGGGTGGAGAATACCAGGCTGATGCATCGTCACTCTCTCTGAGCTCCCTTGGTCCCATAAAAAGTACCAAAGTGGACAAATTTGCCATCCTTCCTGGACCCCACTTAGAATACCATAGCCCTTGCAGGGCTGGTTTCCACCCTGGGGGTATTTCTCTGTGACTTCTTAATTGGAGAGATCCAAGATATAGAAGGAGGATTCTTAGTGCTATTTAGAGCCCCTCAGCCTCCTGAGAAAGTCCTGTATCATGGAATCCCAGGTCTCAGACATGATTGGTTCAGGGCCAGGGAATACAGTATTGAGAAGTTGTTGCTTAGGTGTGGGTGCTGGTTTTCAGTTTTAATCTATATTCAGGGACCCAGTCAAACTGATTCCCTGATATTTTATTTTATTATTTTTCAATGCAAAAACCTCTATAAGGTTGGCTCACTTTGTAGTTTAGGTAAAAACCTTCAGATCTATGGCTTTTCCCCTTTTTCTCCTGTGGCTTACATCCACTTAACACTCTGAATCCAGAATATGCTTTGTGAACTGAGATTACAAAGGAGGCCAGTTTGGAAGGACGAGGCCATAGCAGCCAGAGGCTCAGGGGAGGGGGACCTTGGAGAGGAGATTCAGGAATGTAGTGGAGGAGGCAAAGAGAAGGTATCGGTAAGCAAAAGAGTAACAGTGAAAGGTGAATCATCCAGTGGGCTGGGAGAGGGAGGGGTGAGAATTGAGAGGAGAAGGAAAAAAGAGAGAGGAGAGGAGAAAAGAGGAAAAGGGAGAAAAAAGGTGCAGTAAAATGTGGGGAAAAAACATGGGGGAAAAGAGAGATGCAGAAGAGAGGGGGATGAAGAAGGTGAGGCAGGGGAGGTGAGGTGGAAGGGAAGTGAGAGCAGGGTAGGGGCAGGGACATGGAGGCCCCAGATCTAGAGTCCTTTTCTCTACCAAGCATCTGCACAGCAGATAAATACCGTACAGCTGGGCTATTTTCTCCTCTTAATTGACATCTTTGAATCTGTCCTCAATTGACAAATCAGGCCATTTATTATTAGCAATGACAGGGATAAATATCACAGGCGTTCACTTTACATCTGGGCCCCCTGATAATAGAAGTCAACACACCAGCCTCTCTCCCAGCTGCTTCCTCACCCCTTCTCTAGGGCTTCTTGGCAGGGAAACTGAATGGCCAGGAGCTGTCTGAGGCTTGTGGGATGCTGAAAGCACCTACAAACCACCTAGTGGGAAGCTCGTGGGTGGGAACTGTCCATGATCAGAGTGGTGCTGAAAGCCCACTGCACCCTGTGGCTCCAGGGGGAGGCTGGGTGGCTGGGAGCTGTACACAACCTGTATACTGCTGAAAGCATCTACTAGCGCCAGAGGGGTCAAGAGATCTCAGGGCTGGAGTGGCAGGAGTGTTCCTTCTCCGCATAGAATACAATTACTTCCGGCACAGAGTGAACAGTGGCTTAAATTTACCATGCCTGGCCCTGGTTCTAAACACCCTGGATGATTTGAAGCACGTCCCTCCCTTCTCTGGGTCTCTGGCTTCCCACCTGTAACATGAAGAGCTGGATTAGGCGTCCCCTCAGGGCCCTCCAAGCTCTAGCCCTTTCTGCTACCAAAAGCCTTTAATAGATTCCCTCTGCTTATAGGATCAAGTTGTAAATTCCTTGACAAGGCCCTGAAGGCCCTCTCTGATCCCTTTCCACTTCCTCACACTATCCTCATTCCAGCCAGAAGAGGCTTCTTTCCATTCCCAGACACAATCTTCTTTTTCTCCCCTGAGACTTGGCCATCCCCACTGCTCGACCCTCTCCTCTGGCTCTCTCCTTTCTTAATCTCTGAAAGAGCTGACTGTCTGGGCCCCTCATTAAGCAACAATAGCCTTACACTTAGTGTGATTCCAGCTTTTTGTGTCAGAGACTTGAGAGCAGGCCTATGTCTTATATGGCTCTACAGGGCCATATGCTGACTCAGACGTATGCTCTGAGTCAGCGATCAGCGGCTCGCTGGAGTTTCTCATGACTGTGTGAATGGGTCATGGGTGACTACTTGTGGTATTTTGACCCACCAAACACTTTTAATAAAACCATTATTGGTCTTTCAAGATTATCAATGAAGGAAGAGTTAGCTGAGGCTTGTGTCCCCTTCTCTGAGAGAGAACCCTTCTGGGGCTCCCACTCCATGTTGGCCTCAGTGGGCAAGGTTGCATTCATGTAGACACAGGACCCTGCCTCATTTCCCCTTGGGGTGGCTGAGACATGCCAGATCATGTGCACAAGCCTTCATCTCCCTGTTTGCTCAGAGCCTTTGGGAGTTGACCCAACATCCTCCTTGTTATCAGTTAGGGCTAACATCCTCACAATTATCAGGGCTGCGTCAGTTTTAATCTTAGGAACTTTTCAGGGAGCTTCCTATCCACCCACCCCACTGGAACAGCCCAGACTGTTCCATGGAGAGAGGCTCTTTCTTTGGAACTCAAATTCCAAAGAATTTGGAGTTCTTGGAGGGTCCACCGTGATTTTGTTCATGGAGATAGGCGTGTGCTTGTACACTGTTGCAATACAGATGAGTTGCCTCTCCCCCTGCCCCCTGAAAACCAAAGGGCTTCCATCTGTTGAGGTGAACAAGCAGGTGGGAAGGTGGGAAGAAAAGAGAGGTGACTCTCTTTTCTCCATGAAACCCATGAGGAACTCAAGATGGCCCAGAAGTGGGCATTATGCATCCCTTCTCCATTGCAGTAGGGAAGGCAGAATCATTTCCTGTGGGTCTAGAAGACCCTTTGGAAGAAATCACTCTCCTTCCTGCGTCTATTATCAGCCCAGACACCAAGGCACTGGTGTGCGACACTCTGCCCACTGCTTGGTAGAGGCCCTGAGGCCATGACTGGTAACTGGAAGTGCTATTTGGGGACCACCTGTCAAGAAGTGGCTTAGAGGGGAGAGCCATGCTCATTTACTGATATGATTTTTTTTTTTTTGAAAATTTTTATTTATTTAGTTATTTATTTTTGGCTGTGTTGGGTCTTCGTTTCTGTGCGAGGGCTTTCTCCAGTTGCGGCAAGCGGGGGCCACTCTTCATCGCGGTGCGCGGGCCTCTCACTGTCGTGGCCTCTCTTGTTGCGGAGCACAGGCTCCAGACGCGCAGGCTCAGTAGTTGTGGCTCACGGGCCTAGTTGCTCCGTGGCATGTGGGATCTTCCCAGGCCAGGGCTCGAACCCGTGTCCCCTGCATTGGCAGGCAGATTCCCAACCACTGCGCCACCAGGAAGCCCTACTGATATGATTTTGTCTCACAAACCTGAGCCATATGTTTTGTGGCCTCAGTTCCTACAGAGGGAGTGGGCTAGAGTACTGCCTTTCCCCCAGAAATACTAGCATATTTTCAGGACCCCAGGGTTCCCCCATGTGACCTCATAATATCGGATGTGAAGAGGCTTGGAGATGATCTAGATTCTAGATTAACTCCTTCATTTAAAGATGGGAAAACTGATGCCCAGGAAATGGAAACCAGTTGCCCAGGTCACCTAGCAGAGGAAGGAGCACCTGCAATGCTTGGCTCCAGTCCTGCACTCTTCCTCCTCGTGCCGGAGGTGTTTGCATCGTAATAGACTTGTGGAGGCGGAAGTGCCTCTGTGACCCCTCTAATGGTAGGACTCCAGGCATGGTGACCGGTGGTGAGAGGGCTGCTGGGGATACATCCTGAGGGGCTGGTGCCTCCTGCCTTGTGGAAAATGCCTATGACCTCAGGCGGGAGAACTATACAGGGAGCAGGGACAGCAGGATGGCCCTTTAGAAACTGCTCTTAGGGTTCCGAGCCCTCCCAGCCTGATGCGGGTGGGAGGGCTTCATTGTCTCTGCATCAGGGGATGGGTGGCTCTGGAGAAGCTAATGAAGCTGTCTTCCCACCGACGCGCAGAGACAGTGACGGATGGCTCATGGGGAGAAGGCAGGTGTTGGCACATGGCCCATTGGGCAGGGTAGAGAGCAGCATGTCCCTCAATGTCATTGTGGGTCACAGTGACTGCTGGGGCCCCAGGGAGGAGATGTGTGGGCTCTGGGGTGCAGTGACAGGGATCCCCAGGAGAGCCAGTGCCTCCCATAGCCCCCTTTGTGTGACAGGTAGATGAATGTCAAAGTTAGAAGGGACAGAGCAACAATATAGTCCAGCCTGCTCACTGTCTAAGTGGAGATGTACAGACCCAGGGAAGAGTAGTGAATTAACCAAATTCACACAGCAAGCCAGGTGTCCCAGGTGGTCCGGGAGAGGGAGAAGAGGAAAAGATGATTCACTGTATCACTGTCCTCACCTGTTGAGGGTGGGTGGGAGGGTATGGTCCCAACTTCTTGCCCAGAACTGGAGGCCCTGATGATCTGTCTGCCCTTTCTCTTCCTCCTCACGCTGCAGCCCAAGCCATCGGCCTACACCCCATGAGGGCAGGCTGTCTTCCAAGCCCCTCCTGTCTATCTAATAACCTATGGGAAGCATTAACCCAAATGCCTTTTATAGTAGCACTTTCTACTTGGCATTCGGAACTAACCCCTGCACAAGCCCCCACCGGTGTGGCATCACCCCCTCCATTATTATTCAGGGAGAACCTCCTCAGAGAACTTTCTCTTCCATGGCAGCCATTCCTGAAATTACTGGAAGTGTGACTACTCGAGCTGCCAGAGGCCCACTTTCCTGATGTGTGGGGAACAAGACAGGCCCAAGAAGGAGAGAGAGATTGAAGGAGAAAAGAGCAAGTGAGTCCTTGGCCTCTCTGAGCTTAGAGCAGTTTTACCACAGTCTTAGTCACTGAGAACTTCACTTCCCACTGGTCCAGGTGGTCAGTCTGGCCTGAGGTGGGCCTGTGGGATTTGGCTGAAGAGACGGGAGAGAGAGCAGTCCCCAGCTGTGGTGGCTTCCTTCACCTCTGTCAGGGGCTCCCTCTCATTCAAAGTGCTCTGGTGGTCATTAGCTCACCTGACCGGTGCCACTGGAGCCCCAGGAGGTGATCTGGGAATCATTAGCTCTATTTCCTTGATGAGGACACTGAGGTCCAGCCAGGGAAATGACTAGCCCAAGGAGACAAGTGGGTGAGTGGCATCTGTTCACTTATTCATGATGACATATATTTCTTGAGCACTTACTATGGCCAGGCACTGTGCTAGGTGCTGGGAATATGAAGGTGAGCAAGGCAGACATGGTCCCTGCTTTCAAGGACCTTTCAGAGACCCCAGGTTCTTGCATCACTGGGTCTCTGGCCTCTGGAATGACACACAGTGACAGGAGCACTGTCCTGAGAGTGTGCCCTTGAAGCTCAGGGTCCAGATTTGTATTTTAGAGCCTGTCTTCCCGCCCCTGGGGCTTTCTTTCAAACTCATCTACAGCATCCTTGAGGGCACCACTTCCACTCTCTCTGAAGTGTCCATTGACCCCCTGCCAGTACTCTGTCTTCAGCTCTCCTCCTGCCAGTGACCCCTACAGCTCTTGGATGAAGGATAGGAAGTAAAGACGCCTCCCATCCCCCCAAATTCCTGCTGCCTCAGGCAGATGAATGGAAACGTCCAGCCAATCTAGGGTCAACATTTCCTAGGGTTTGGGGAATGAAGGGGCCCTTGTTTCGACGCCACTGCAGCCTCTCCCCTCCCACCCTCACCTCGTCCTCCTCATCTTCAGCCCACTAAGACCAGATTTATCTTGCAAAGTGGCATCATTATAAACGCATCAGCCTCCTCTGGATGTCTGCACCCGTTCCTGCCAGCCCATCCAGGCTCGATTACATCTGAGGCTGTCTGGGGTAATTAAGTGACATTAGGACGCATCCCCCGCTGTAATGCAGTGTTCAAAGCCCTGGGCTCCTGTGACCTGGGAGTCACAACTGCACCAAGGCCTTGTCTGCCTAATGCACTGCGCTGTGATTGTGGCTAATTACTCCAAAGACAGGCCTCATTAGTGGCAGGTTTGTGCTGGAAGGTGGGGAGCAGGCTG
Organism: Eschrichtius robustus; assembly: GCF_028021215.1. Lineage (NCBI taxonomy): Eukaryota > Metazoa > Chordata > Mammalia > Artiodactyla > Eschrichtiidae > Eschrichtius > Eschrichtius robustus. The sequence goes on from NC_090830.1 coordinate 76,084,084, forward strand.
CCTCTCTCACCTCCCGCAGCCCACCAGGTCACAGCCTGGTCTCCCCTCTTCCCCTGCAGGTCCGGCTTGCTTTGCTCTGCTGTTGGGTGAGATTAGAATAAGGCAAGGGCATTCCCAAAACAGGGTGTACAAGGCCATAGACTGAGCTCCAGGGCCTTCAAGAACTTTCTGACTTCCTTATTCAGCTGAGGCCCAGATGGGGTTACTGACTTACCCAAGGTCACACAACACAAGTGAAATGTGCCACCTTTCTTAACCTGCCTGGCTTAGAAGTGAGGATGGACTAAATGGAAGTATGCATAGCCAGGACCTAACTGGATCCATAGTAGCGGGAAGAAGGGCTCAAGAATGCCCAGGAGAAGGGCTTCCCTGGTGGCGCAGTCGTTAAGAATCTGCCTGCCAATGCAGGAGACATGGGTTTAAGCCCTGGTAAGGGAAGATCTCACGTGCCACAGAGCAACTAAGCCTGTGCACCACAACTACTGAGCCAGTGTGCCACAACTACTGAAGCCTGTGTGCCTAGAGCCCATGCTCCACAACGAGGGAAGCCACTGCAATGAGAAGCCCATGCACCGCAACAAAGAGTAGCCCTTGCTCGCTGCAACTAGAGAAAGTCTGAGTGCAGCAACAAAGACCCAACACAGTCAAAATAAATAAGTAAATAAATATTTAAAAATCTACAAACAATAAATGCTGGAGAGGGTGTGGAGAAAAGGGAACCCTTTTGCACTGTTGGTGGGAATGTAAATTGATACAGCCACTATGGAAAACAGTGTGGAGGTTCCTTAAAAAACAAAAAATAGAACTACCATATGACCCAGCACTCCCACTATTGTGCATATACCCTGAGAAAACCATAATTCAAAAGGACACATGTATCCCAATGTTCATTGCAGCATTATTTCCAATAGCCAGGACGTGGAAACAACCTAAATATCCAACGATAGATGAATGGATAAAGAAGATGTGGCACACATATACAATGGAATATTACTCAGTCATAAAAAGGAACAAAATTGGGTCATTTGTAGAGATGTGGATGGACCTAGAGTCTGTCATACAGAGTGAAGTAAGCCAGAAAGAGAAAAACAAATATCGTATATTAACACACATATGTGGAATCTAGAAAAATGGTACAGATGAACCTATTTGCAGGGCAGGAATAAAGACATAGATGTAGAGAACAGACATGTGGACACAGTGGGGGAAGAGGAGGGTGGGACAAACTGGGAGATTAGGTTTGACATAAATACACTACCACGTGTAAAATAGATAGCTAGTGGGAACCTGCTGTATAGCACAGCTTGGTGCTCTGTGACGACCTATATGGGTAGGATGTGGGGGGAGGGAGGGAGGTCTCTGAGGACGGGGATATAGGTATACGTATAGCTGATTCACTTCATTGTACAGCAGAAACTAACGCAACATTGTAAAGCAATTTTACTCCAACTAAAAAAAAAAAAAAAAAAAAAAGCATGGACAGCTCCTACCTTGATTTCTTGGAGCCATGAGCTGCCATGTAAGAAATTTGAGTATGCCAAGACTGCCATGTTGTGAGGAAGCCCAAGCTAACCATGTGGATAGGCCACATTGTACATAGAGGAAAATGGGTTCTAGAGATAACCCTTCCCTGAGGTAACTTCTCATAACCATGGCATGATGTTGGGGGCACATCCCCAAACTTGAGGCTGGCTTTGACTTAGAGGAAGTGAGCAGTTCCCTTCACTTTGTGACTTGATGGGGACAAAAAGTCCTTGAATTTTCAAAATGTCTCCCCGCTTCCTAGACTACCAAGGAGACAGAGACCCCCAAAGAGCTCATATCTTGGCATTAGAGCATCACATCCAGAAGGCTCCTCTGGAAAGGCAACATCGTCGTGAGGAGGAACTAATGATTGGATTAGATAGACTTCCCCAAGTTTCTAAATACTGGGCCCCCAGGACAGGTATGTGTTGAAACGTGCAGAAGAGAGAATACCCCAGCCCATAATGGTCTTCACTCATCTATCTTACCGTTGTTCTGACCTGGCCCCAAAGTCCTGTCACGAGTCCCTGTGATACCTAGTTCCCTCCATCCTTGGCAAACCCTTTCACATCGGTCCCTCAGGTGTGATCATTTAAGGGGGACCCCTCAGGAAGCAGAGGGGACATGACTGGATAGACAGAGGAGCCAAGCCCTGTGCAGTTTGAGGGGGCTTTACTGGGAGGATTACCAAGAGGTTTCCCAAGGCAGTTGAAGCAACATACATTTAATCACATCTTACTTTCCCTGGGGTTGAGCCTAGTTCTGTTGTAATAGGCACTGAGTAAGGAACAGGGAACCAGACACATGCGGTCCCCAGGGCTGCTATGGCTCCATAAACATAAACTGAGCTCCCAAGACTTCTCGCTCAGGGGCAACTCTCCTGTCCAATTCAGTCCAAACTCAACCCAACTCAACAAGCTCACCACCCTCCATTGGCATTCACTGTAGCTTAAATCCATCTTTTACACTCAAACCCACCCAGCTCTACCCGAACCAACGCAACACCAAACCTGAGGGGCTTAACTCACTTTACTGATGAGGGGATAGGGGGTCACTTGTCCAAAGTTCCACAGTGGGCAGAGCTGGGGCTAGGGCACAGCCCTGCTGGCTTCAAAGCCTGAGCAGACTGCCTCGTCCCCTCCCCCTGCCCTGGGCATGGAGAGCTGCTGTGAGTGTCTATCGATGTTGTGGATTATAATTATTATTTGCCTTGGGTGAGAGTGGCTGTGGGCAGTCAGCGTCGCCAGGGAAACCAAGCTGAACATTCTCTTTCTCCTCCCCATCCCTCTTCATACCTGCTCTTCAGCTCCCTTGCTTCCAGGCACCCTGGGCCCTGTGCCAGGCTTGGTGACTCTGAGGAGTCCTTTCCCTCTCTGGGCCTCAGTTTCCTCACCTGTTAATGGGGTGGTGCTGAAGGCTAAGTGGATTGACAGGTGGGAGATGGCTGGCACACAGTAGGTGCTCAATAAATGTTGGTTTATTAAAAGAGTGCAAGGCCCCTTCCCTGCCAGCAGGGGCGAGGCCAGGATGGGGGAAGTAGCTCCTCTACCATGCAGCTCTTTTCACTGCTTCTCCCGAGGACCACAAATCATATGGAAAACCATCTTCAGTTCTGCTATTTCCCAGCCAGTTCACTTGCTGCTTCCACTTCTGACTCATAGCATCCTCTGGCCTTACAGCACCTGAGAGTCATCCTGTCCAGCCTCCAGATTCTAGTGAGACCCACTCCTGATTTAGCAAGGTGCCATCCTGGTGCTTCCCTGGTGGTGCAATGGTTAAGAATCTGCCTACCAATGCAGGGGACACGGGTTCGAGCCCTGGTCCAGGAAGATCCCACATGCCGTGGAGCAACTAAGCCTGTGAACCACAACTACTGAGCCTGCGCTCTAGATCCCGCGAGCCACATGCTTAGAGCCTGTGCTCCGCAAAAAGAGAAGCCACCGCAATGAGAAGCCCGCACACCACAACAGAGTAGACCCCTCTCGCCACAAGTAGAGAAAGCCCGCATGCAGCAACGAAGACCCAACGCAGCCAAAAATAAATAAATTAATTAATTAAAAGAAAATTCCTGGTGGCACTGCGCCACCAGAAAGGTTAGGGAAGTGCCATCCTCAGGTGGTATGAAATCCCCAGGGAATCCTTGTCTTCCTTTGCTGGGCAGTCTTGGTCAATTCTTCCCCTCTCTGGGACTCAGTTTCCCCCTCTGTAAAATGATGGGGAAAATCCCAAGGGTTTCAAACTGTGCTCTGCAGAGCTTGGGAACTATAACCAGGGAGAGTCGGGGGCAGAGCCAAGGGGCTCCGGGCCCCAGCCCATGTGTCTCGGATGCTGGATTCTGCTTACTGTTATATTGAAGAAACTCTGAAGTTACGAGAGGTTTGAGAAATACCGCTCAAGTCCAAACCTCCTGGTGTGCAGACAGGAGACTTGAGACTCCGAGGACTTGCCCAGAGCTACCCCAGTCCTGGTCGAGTGCTCCTCCCACACCATACCCAGGCCCTCCTTTCAGGCCTGCGACCTCCAACCCCAGCCCGTGAGTCTAGCCCCAGGTCAGCCTGAGCACCCCAGACCGTAATGGACACCTCTCTCAGGCAGTCCCACACTGTCAATTGATTAATAACGACATATTAGAGATGGTAGTACAAATTAATTTTTGAATCACACCATTAGTGTGTAATTAATTTCTTTGCCCTGGGAAATGAAGATACCCCTGACGAGCATGTTATCTCAATCTATAAAAGAGGGGAAACGCTGAACAGGCAACTCCATTAATGCAAACAATGATTTTTTCCCCCCACTTCTCCCTCTCTCGTGTGAGGACTCTTCCTCCTTTATCATCCCCCCCACTTTTTTGGGGGCAGCATCCATTTTCCCAAGGAGGAGTGGGGCCCCTTGGAGAGGGCTGCCTCTTAATACCTTCAGCGGTAATCAAAAGATCATGTGTGCTCACTGCAGCCAAATAATGTCCTTATTGGCTGCTGTTAAGGATATGGTTGCTGTGGAAACACAAGATCTCGACCCTTCAGGTTTGTATGCCAAACCTGGAACATGCATTTTTCTGCAAGCTGCTGGGGGCCTGGGAGGAGAGAGGCGGCTGAGCTTGGAGGTTGTGCTGTGGTCTTCCACACCGGCCCCTCCTTTAGAAGGTGGCTGCCTCCTTTAGGAAGTCCTCCAAGATTAACACTTTTCCTTGTGTCACCCACTCTTCCCCTACCTCCACCGTACCTCACAGTGGCATGTTTCCCAGGTGGCCTGGCTCTGGGTCTCCCACATCAGCCTCCTTCATGCACTTCCTGGACTGTCTGGGTTTGTCCTTCCTGCTCTAACATTCTGAGCTGTGTGACTCTAGGCAAATTACTTAGCCCTCCTGTGCCCCGTTTCCTCATCTTTAAAGGGGATGCTAGTTGTCCCATTTCTTAAGCTGATTATGAGAATTTAGTGAGTTAATGACTGTAAAGTGCTCGCACAGTGTCTGGCCTGGGGTGAGTGGTGATCGATGAAAGATATTACTATGCAAGCAAGGGTTGAGGGTCTACCAGGGGCAGGAGCAAAATTGGAGTCAGATCTGACTTGGGTCTGTGTCCCGCCTCTGGCCCCCTCGGTCTCTGGGCAAGTTGCAATCTCTCTGACCCTTGGTTTGTCTTTTAAATGGGGACAAAGCCGATTGTACAGGTGGGTGACTGTGCCTCTTGTTTCGTTGGGACAGTCCTGGTTTGCACCTGTCACCCCGGCATACTATTAACAGTGGACTGGCATGGCCCAGAAGTTGCCTCATTAGCTCAGATTCCAGGCCCCCAGGGGCAACCTCACGCAGGTCTCTGCTCTGAGGTCAGAGACAACAGGCCTAAAGGCGAGACAAAGGCTGCTCACCCCCTGCCTGGCTCCACACACCAGCTCTGGTGGGGCCCCGTGGCCCCTCTGACCCAGCTCAGCTCCAATTAGTGTGCTGGGAGAGAGGCCTGGCGGTGGCCTCCTGGCCGCGGCTTCCTGGGGTTCCCTGCACACCTCAGCTCATTCATGTCCTGGCATCAGCCCTGACCTGGAGAGCCTGGCCGTGCCCAAGTCCCTGCCCTGCCCCCCAGCTCATTAGTGCCTTTTGGACCAAGGGCATTCAGATGCACATGGCCCTGTGACAGCTGTCATCAGGCTGCCTGCAAACACGCCTCTTCTTAGGGCTGCATATGGGATGTTTGTTGTTCAGAGGACCACATACCACCATTCAGAGCCTCAGGCTCCTTATCTGTAAAATGGGTAAAAAAAATCCCTGCCTGGCTTGTTGTTGGATCAAACTTTACAATGCATGAGAAAGGGCTCTGTGCTTGGGAGCCCCGTGTCCCTGTGAGAGGTGGTCGCACTGAGTGACTCCCAAAGCACTTGTCTGTGAAGCCAGCCCTGAGATTGTGCTGGTTCCTTTTTAAACCGTTGGCTTCTGTAATGAAGGTCAAGCCTTTCCGGGAACAACAAAACTCCATCCACTCCTGCGTGTGGGCAGAGAGGTCACTCTTGGGGGTCAGGAAGCCGAGGTAGCCGTTTTGGCTCTGCTCCTGACCTGCCAGGAGACCTTGGGCCGGTGCCTCAGTCTCCCCGATGCCAGCTCTGCCTCTCTCATGGTTCCTGTGAGTAGCTGGACAAAGGCCGAGGTTGCCTGTGGGCACAGCTGAGACCAGAAAGGAACACAGGCGGTGCACTTTCCCCGATGCTGGGAACCTCACCCTCTTTGCCTCAGGCTCCTCTTTGGCCAAATGGCACTGAATACCCATCCTGTAGTCTGTGAGGATTAGCAGGGATGATTAGGAGGGTGTGAAGGGCCTGGCTCACAGTAGGACTTGGAAAGTGTGACTACTGCTGTTGTTATTGTTTTTCACACTGACAAGGTTAAAACGCTACCCAAATGAGGGACATCACTTTTATTTTACAATCAGCTGTGCGCCTCCAGGCTGATTGTTTGGTGCCCTGGATTGGAAGCACAGAACTCCTGTTCCTAAACCTGGCTTTGGCCCTTAAGTACCCTCATCATGTCCTGCCTCCCTTGTCCCGGCTGCGGGGGAAGGGGCTGGGGTTCAAGGGGATGAGGCCATGGAGACAGGGTGGGAGGGGGAGCTTGTGGTCAGCCCTTGGCTTCATGTTTCCTTCCCGAACCCAAGAATAGTTTTCTCAAGTGAGAGAGTGGCATGGGCATATATACACCACCAAATGTAAAACAGCTAGTGGGAAGCAGCCGCATAGCACAGGGAGATCAGCTCGGTGCTTTGTGACCACCTAGAGGGGTGGGATAGGCAGGATGGGAGGGAGATGCATGAGGGAGGACATATGGGGATATATGTATATGTATAGCTGATTCACTTTGTTATAAAGCAGAAACTAACACACCAGTGTAAAGCAATTATAGTCCAATGAAGATGTTAAAAAAAAAAAAAATGCTAAAAAAAAAAAAGAATAGTTTTCTCAGGCGACTGGCCCCAGATCCAGGAGTAGGCAGGTAGACTGAGTGAGTTCACTACCCCAGTGAGTGATTTTTTTTCTTTGTCACTTGCAGCTGGAACCAAGTTTCAGTTTCTGGGGGCAGTGGCTCTCTAGGGATTCTTGAGAGCCTGGGAACTTCCCCAAGGGATGCATTCAGCTCTCAGCTGTGAGCCCTGATAGTTCTCAGGCTCTCACAAGTCCCCTCCCCGGGGGTCTAGGGTGAGAGGGGAAGGGGGCAGAACAGGCCTGTGACCTGTGGTCCACCCGAGGTGTGAGTGCAAGGGAATCAATCAGGTTGGTCACAAGGGGATTACGGATGGGCGGGGGCTCCTCAGGGGCACTGGTGCTAGAGGCTAGGCTGCTGGGGGCAGGGCTGGTTCAGAGGGGTCACAGTCAGAGAATCTCACTGATGGCTCCTCCTTCTCCCCAAGCCCACCTTCTGGGAGAGCAAAGTCCTGGAGCTGGGAGGCTGAGAGTAAGCTGTGGGGAGAACGGCCCTAGAGGAACCAGGCCCCTGGACCCCTGGCAGAGTAGCCTTGGCAAGGAGGCAACTTGGTGAGCCAGCTTGGTGTGGGGGGAGAGCCTAGGCTCCGGGGGTCAGAATCCCCATACTTCTTAGAAAGTACACCTGCACTTCTTAGCTGTGGACCTTGGGCAAGTACTCAACCTCTCTGCACCGCAGTTTCTGCACCTGTAAAGTGGGGCTAGTGGTAACTATGTCATAGGACTGTGGCGAGTATTGGATGGAATCACACATATACAATGTCTCGCATGGTGCCCAGCACGGAACCAGCTGTGCCTATGTCTTCCCCACACCTGTTCTGTGATGTCATGTTGGCAGCTTGAAATCAGCCATGGTGGGAGTATTTACACCACGGAAGTTGGCAGACACTACAAATCAGGGCATTTCCATCCCCTCCCTTCGACTGCAGGTTGTTAAACATCAGTGTTCCACTGAACCAGAGAGCGGGAGCAGCTGTGCAGTATCTCCGCTACCAGGTCATTTGCCAGGCAAACATCTGCCCGTCTGAGGCCAGGTGGAGCTGCACCAGCTGCCTGCCCGGAACAAACAATATCAAGGCCGACTGGTTTGTGTTGGGAGCCCTCTGAGGATCTCAGGTCCAGAGAAAGGTGGAGGTTTCCCGGGACCCTTCTCAGGTTTTGGGATGCTCCCCATCCCTAGCCCCAGAGCATTCTCACACAGCCTTGGGATAGCTGGAGGAAGCTGGAGTGGGCATCATGTCCCTTTACCATTTGCAAAAACAAAAGTCTCAGAGGTCAGGTAATTTGCTTGACATCATTCAATTCAATTTCTAAAAACCAGCACCCAGGTGAAGAAAGTGTATGGTTCCACCACCCCCAAATTTCCCCTTCTGCTTCCTCCCTGACATTTCCTTCCCCACAAAGTGTGCCACTATTCCGGCTTCTGTCATCTTAGTTTAGACTGATTTAGAACTTTATATAACTGGAATCATATAATGTGTTCTCATCTCTGTCTTGCCTCTTTCCCAGCATTCTGAGACTCACGTGTGCCTGCTGTGTACGGCAGTATTTCATTCATTTTTCCTGCTGTATACTATTTCACAGTGTATCCACTCTTCATTCATGGACATGTGACTTGTTTCCAGTTTTAAGCTATTGAATACTGTTGCTTGGAATATACAAGGACATAGATTTTGGAGACCATATGCACACATTTCTGCTGGGTGTGTGCCTGGGAGTAACATTGCTGGGTGTGGGGATTGTTGAATGCAATTTTGATGCAACAGATAGTTGTTGAGTCGCTTTGGTGTATGAGTTCCTGAATGAGACTTCCTGGACTGGATAAAACTCCTCTCTCAAAAAGCTCCCAGCCTGGAAGAGGTGGGTGGTGTGTAAGGAGGGTGGAGTGGGGACTAGACACATTCAGCAAAAACCAGGTCTGAAATGGAGGTGCCAGCAGAGAGGAAAGAACAAGAGCCCTGGGGGTTCACAGTGCAGGGGCCACCTGTCTATGTGGGGATCTGTGTGGGGAAATGGGCAAGTCTGGAGGAAGGGGCATTGGGAGGACTTGGGAAAGATTTCAGTCCACAGAGATGAGGGGCTGGCTTCCAGGCAGGGGACTGCAAGGGAAAGGTGTGGAGGCAGGTAAACCGAGCGAACTTGGAGAAAAGTGAGTGTCCCCTTCTGGCTGGAGAACTGGGTCTGGGTGGGGCAGAGCGTGCTAGTTAGGGTCTGACCGCTGATCACGAAGGCCTAGGAGTTTGGGCTCTGGGAGACCACTGACAGCCTCTGACAGGGGATTCTGCTGGGGAAGACTGTGGGGGGGGGTTTATGTCTGTGGGGGGATGCTGGATGCAGGGAGGGGTACTAACAAAATCTGAACCCGGGAATGGAGGGAGTGTGTGTGGGGGAAACAAGAGTGATCGGAGGGAGGCCTGCAGAGGTGGACAGCACGGTCTCTGTCTCCACCAGAGCCCAGGCTGAAGGTACCGATTCTTCTGGATGAAGGGGGGTGGGGTGGGGTGGGAGTGGGGATGGGCAGCTTGCATTCAGAATCAGGAAGCTGGGCCCCAGTCCCAGCTCCTCCTCCCCCTTTCTGGGTGATCCTGGGTGAGTCCCTCCCTCCCTGGCCTCAGGTTTGCATCTATTACAGGGGGTGGCACTGACTGATCCCTGAGGCCTGGCCTCCTGCAGCCCCTACCCTGGGCCTCCCTCGGAGAGTGGAGGGCGGGCTGTGGGATAATTAAAAGGATGATGGATGGGAGAAGCCTGGAGGAGCCCAGAGCGGCAGACAAGTGTAAGGGGAAATTAGTAGTCACCCTTTTACTTAGCACGTGATCTGGCAGCCTCACGATTTATTACAGGCATTATTATTAATGACATTAATAATGACGCCGACAACACCATCCACTGCTTGTACCAGGTTTTTGTTTTCATTCGAAACATACTCCCTCCATGATCCTCACCCCTCCTTGTGGGTGCAAGGTTTTACAGCCTAATGTACCAATGGGTAAACTGAGGCAGAGAGCTGCTGTGTGACTGATTAGCCAAGGTCAGTGAGTAAGTCAGGGAGGGAGCCCAGCTCTATCCATTGCCAGCCCAGGGTTTTCACCCCCAAACCAGCTGTCAGCTCTCACCCTCTCTCGTTTGATTCTAGTCCTGTAGTCCTTTCCTGTGTGTCCCCATCAGCAGCTGGGCTTAATCTGATGAGCCCTGGACTGGGCGGCTGACAGGCATGGGTTGAAGCAACCTTCTCTACTTGCTGGCTGTGTGGCCTTGAGCAAGTTGTGTCCCCGCCACCCCAGGCCTCAGTTTCCCCATCTGCCACACTGGGGCACCTAATCCTGCTGGTGTCGTGGTGAGGGTTAAGGACGTTGTTGGAAGTACAAGCTCGGGAGCTGGATGTTGTCCAGGCTCCTGAGCTGCACCCACGTGTCTCTCCCTCAGGTCAGAACTCAGCACATAGTGGTGGAGGATTGTTTCTTCACTTGAGCTGGGCTGAAAAGTCACCCATGGTCTTCAGTGACAATTTTCCAAAAGCTCCCTTTGCATGTGCAAGCAAGAGAAGCAAGCCAGCTTGTGTGTGTGTGTGTGTGTTTGTGTGTGTGTACTGTCTGGCCGAGGCCAGTGGTAAAGTCTTATTCTACATGAAAGGTCCCCCGGTGACAGCAGTATGACAGCTGGTCCATGTTGGGACCCTGGCCTGTCCCCGACTCCCTGCCACAAGCTGAGTGATGAGTAAAGCGAAGGCTGACCCTTTCCCCTTCAGACCCCTGGTCCCCAGCCTACGTGGTGAAGCAGCTGGTTCCAGCTCCTTGGGGCTCCAGGAAGGAGGAGGAGCTCTGCCCCTACAGTGGCACCTGCGCAGACTCAACCCGCTGGCTGCACACCTGAGCAAGTGAGAATCATGGAATATGTTCCCAGCTTCTACTCCGCTGATCTCCCCTCCTCCTGTTCTTTCTCCACCGTGAGCTTGGCTGGCTAGTGTACCTGTCCCTGCTCACAGTCCTTCCGTGGCTATCTGCCTGTATGCCCCTGGCAGCCTCTCAACAAACTGGTTCCTCTCTCCCTTTGTGCTCTGTGTACCAGCCACTGGCTCGGGAAGGCCTCAATGGTTCCACGCTCCCTCCTGCCACAGGGCCTTTTACACGCTATTCCCTCCGCCTGGAATGCCTTTCCTTTCTCCCCAGATTTCATCCACTCACCCCTTATTCTTTATATCTCATCATATATGTCACTTCTTCTGGAAAACTTTTCCCAATCCCCTCCAGAGGCTGAATCATTTCATACTCCCCATGTCATATTCTTATAGCTCTTGTACGTCTTTAGAACCCTTGTCCGAATTTGTGCGTATCTGTTTATTCATTTAGTGATCATTTCTCTAGTCCCTGTCTCCTGCTAGAGTGTCAGCTCTGGGAGAGCTTACTGTCCACTCACTGTTGAATGCCCGGCATCTAGCACAGTGCCCAGCACCAAGCAGGGACTCATCTGGCCAACTGGTGAATGCTTCAGCGAATGAGTGTGGTGTGTGTTACTCCTGATCTTCAGCTTGGAAACTGGGGCATAATGAGGTGATGTCCGTTGGCCAAAGTCTCACTTATTAGAACCAGAACGTCACAGTGCTTGGTGCCACCTGGTTCCACCCCCTCCCTGGGGGCAGGATCCCTGCTCACAGGTGCTAATCTCTGCTTACCTGCTTCCAAAGACAGGAGTTCTACTCCCTTGAAGGGCAACAGAGGAAGCTGGTGGAGGTCCTGTGTCATTCATGCATCAGTCCGTGAGGTCCGGATGTCCCTAAAATCTCTCCTGCCCTTTGTGCTGGATAACTGGGACCTGCTGTCCAGGAAGACTGTGCAGCAGGCACTCTGTCTGGCCTCTGAAATGGACACAAGATTCCACGAGTCCACCTCCAAGCTCAGCAGAGAAGAGGATGCCGGGACCCCACCTGGACTCACTCTTCCTTCCATGCCCTCTTCCTAATACCTATGCATCTCTCAGGGCTGGTTCAGGCCTTGCCTCCTCTAGGAAGCCCTCAGGGCCTGCTCTCTCCTGTGAGCTGAGCAGTCTGGGGCTCTCCCTGTGTCCTATGTGAAGGAGGGAATCAGAAGGAAATGTAGGGACCAGCTTGTCTAACCCCTCATTTCATACATGGATTTGCAGAGGACCAGGGAGGGGAGGTGACCTGCCAAAGTCATACAACTGATTACCTGCTGATTTGGGACAATGATGCAAATTTTGTGGTTTTTAAAATTTCATTTTGTTAGTTTCTTTTTTTTAAAACCATCTTTGAGGATGAGGGAAAATGAACAACCTCAGGAAATGTGGTAATAGACATCAAAACCTTTTTAAAAAGAATGTATCCTTTCTGGCCTAAGGATGCAATCTGAAATAGGTGCAAAGATTTATGTACAAGGATGCTCATCACAGGCTTGTTTATGAAGGCAAAAAACTAGAAATAGCTTAAAGGTCCAACAGAGAGATTGGTTAAATAAATTACGGTGCATTCATGTGATGGAATACCATACAGCCATTAAAAATGATGGCCCAGTAAAAGAATATTTAACGACATGGGGAAATGTTCACAAGATACTGTTAAGGAAAAAAAAAAGCAAGTTGCAAAACAGCATGCTCCATATGCCTCTGACTTTGCTAAAACAATTATTAAAAAAGGAAGCTTAGGGCCCCTGAGGTTATTTATGATACTGTTTCACTGCCTCCAAGACACCAGCCTCATTAATTCCTATTTCAGTGTGGCTCAGCAGAAAGCATGAGCATTTAATGTCTGGAGGTCTGATTCTGAGTCTAGTCTGTGCTACTTATTAACTGGGTGACCTTGAAGCTACGGGCCTCATTTTTCCTCGTCTATAAAATGGGGATAAGAGTCCTCCATTTGAATGATGTGGAAAGGATTTCAAAGACAGTGTGTGTATGTGTGGAGGGCCTTGGTAAACCATATGGAGCTGTATAGATATTGAGAATAATGGGTATATTATTCCCTAATTAAACTGAGGACTCCATGAAGGCCGCACGAGGTACCATTCCTCCCTGTCACTCTGCAGCCAGCACAGTGCCTTACACACTGATGTGCACAGAAATGTGGGTGGACCCACCTACTGAAACCCCGGGCTCGCCCCTCCACACCTTCTGGACATCTCTGTATGCCCCGGGGCTGGGCTCAGCATCACCCACGGGGAGTGAGATTGCAGCTGTGGGTGCGTTGAGTGCTGGGGGTTATCTGGGGGTGTTCCCAGCACCCCCATTCCCCAGCCCTTGCAGGACCAGGGAGTGGTCACTGTCTGGTACAGAGGGCATATCAGGAGTGGCTTGGAGGCTAGGGCCCAGCCGGGAGACCATGGTCCTCAGCACCCCCGAGTGCTTTAGCCCCCTTCTCCGACTCCTTGGGCTGTGAGCAGTGTGGGTGTTGCTGGGCTACAGGGGTACCTGCCTGCCACCTCTGGGGGCCTTGGGCCAGACCCAGTCTGCCTGCTTTGTCCTGACTCCTACAGTGTAGGACGGGTCAGCCACACCTCCCCTCTGAGTTTTGTGAGCCCCAGATAGAGGATGTGACCTGCCCTGAATCATGCAGTTGCTGATTGAACACCAGACCCCAGGCCTAGCTCTTCCCACTGGCACTCCCCTCCCAGACCCTCAGCAGAGGGGGGACTTTCAGGCAACTCAGCCAGAAACCAGGGGTTTCTTGGGGGCACTCAGAGGGCACAGCTGGTGCATTCACATTTTCTTTTTGCATTCATTCTCTTTCTACACAGAGTTTACATGTTTCCACTCTGTGCTGGCTCCAGACTAGAGGCTGGAATTGTTTTTGTTTTTGTTTTTGTTGTTTTTTTGTAGAGGGATGGACAGTTACAGTCTTTCAGGCACACGGGAAGAAAATGATTAAGGGGGCCTGGTGTGGTGACAAGATGCTATAGAAAGTGCTGTTGGGCCCACCCAGGGCCCCTTTGTCCAAAGGCCCACTTCTTTCCCAGCTGCTGTTCGGTGACCAGCGCCTGCAACTCCAGAGACTTCCGAGGGCCAGCCAGGGCTGCTGATGACAGAGCTGGGAAGGCAACAGCCCCTCCTCCTTCCAGTGCCTCTTTCCAGTGCCTTCCCGACGGGAGGACAGGAGCCTGGCCTCTGCCTCAGGCAGGATAACTTTGCTGAGAGATGATTTACTCTCCAGAGCCTCCCAGTCAGGCCAGACCAGTCCTTCCCTGAGACCCTTCCCTCCCCTTCCTGTCCTGCTCCACCCCCTCACGCGGGTTTTCCTGAAGAAGCACCCCCTCTGTAACCTTGTGCCCCTGAATCCCTGCCTCAGGCTCTGCTTGGCGGGAAGCTGACATGAGAAAGATGGGGACAGAGACACGCTGTATCTAAATATATCTAAATATAACCGCGTAAACACTACCCATGGAGGCTCTGCACTTCAATAGAACACTATCAAGGCATGTTGTTTTTGGAAAGAGAAAATAACTCAAATGTACCAGAAAGGCTAGTAAAGACTAGATTGGAAGCAGAGCCTAGAAATTCACTGGTTGAACACACCTGGTGGGAGCTAACACGTTTACGGCAGGTGCCCACACGAGGAGGACCAGGTCTGACAGTGTGTGTGCTGCACGCGCAGAGAACACCAACCGAACTCTGGCATGGCAAGTCCACGTGGTCCTTACTGGACTCCAGCCCGTGGAACAGGAAGTGCTAGGCTAGACTGCGTCCAGCCTCTGGTGGCCACTCGCCCAGCCAGCACCCCAGGGGCTCCTACCGGATTGTGCTCATAGAACCCACAGGGAATCCCCCTGGTGGATCAGGGAGTGCCAAATGGAATCCTTTTGGCCCGGTCACTACCCATTACCTTTCAAATCTCAGCCTCCTCCAGGAAGCCCACAGGGAATGCTCCATTCTTTAAGCATGTCCAGCCCCAACTCTCAGCAGGCTTCAGCTGGCTCAGTTATGAGCAGCTGGCAACAGGAGTGCCTGGAGGACAGGACACTTTTTGAGCTCACCTGTGTGTACAGGATGGGCACACAGTAGAAAGTAGTTACTGGAGAAATACATACCTTCAGGGTGGGCAGACTTGGATGGTTCCCCAAACTCCTATTCACCCTCCAGGTCACAGTGTAGATGTTACCACATATTAGTCACCATCCTGTGACCACCACATGTGTAGCATCTGTTGCTTTGAGGGCTGGAACTCTGTCGGTCTTGTTCTCTGCTCTATCCGAGTACCCGGTACACAGCCTGGCACATAGAGGTTGCTCAGTAAATGCCTGTGGAAAGAAAGAGTCTCTGGAGAAGTGGCCACACTGAGTTCAAGGATAGACGCTCCATGCAGGCAGGTCCCGTATCTTCCTTGCACATGCGCAGGGCTAACAGCATGTAGTGAGAAGAGCCCTGCAAAGTGAGCTTGCACCTAGCACAGCCAGGATCCCAGGGAAAAGGGACAGAGGCTCATTTAGGCTGCCCCAAGGAATGAGGTCTGCTTGAGGATATCTGTGGCCATGACAGAGGCCAGGATTCCACTTGAATAGGCCCAATAACACTAGCTATTGCTTATTGTGCACCAGGTACTGGGCTGAGCATTTTATATGCACTATTTTACACTTGCAGAGAATAAGAGGAAGCATGGTTAGTGCTCACGTCCAACCCCCTTCCCAGTAGCCCCTTTTGTGTCAAGTCTTGGAGGAAGGACAATTCCAGACACTCACTGTCAGACACTGGAGGGGGTAAATCTTTCCTCTTCCCACTCTAGGTAGGGACAGTCAGGAGGGGAGCCAAGATCCAAGCCACCAATGAGACACCCTCCCCACTTCAGATACTCAGTGGGTGAGGCTGGGATGGAGGAGTGGGGAGGGGTGATGTCCTCAGGGCAGTGGTGGGGAGCCCCCGTAAGTTGGGGTTCTTGCAGGAAACAGACGGCACACGCCTAGGGGCTATTTGAGGGGAGTTTAGTGGGAACAGTGTGGGCTAAGGAAAGGCGACAAGGGTGATGGAATACCTGGCTCTCAACAGTGGGAGTATTTCCATGGTGGCCTGAGGGGCAGAAGGAGGAGAGGTTATACACCTACAGAGAGAAGCTGTGGGCGCAGCAGGCCTGGGAGTTACAATGTGGGTAGAGGGGCCACCTGGGGCCACCCGTTGCTAACTGGCTGTCCAATCCATTGTGGCCCGGTGGCTGGGGAGAGAGTCCTGCGGTACGAAATATACCCCCCTGCTCCTGGGGCTGGGGTGGGGCAGGCGACTTGGGCAGTTCAGACTGAATGAACCGAGAGCTCACAGTGGTGCTGGGTGGGACTAGCTGGAAATTAGTTGTGAGGTGGAGGCAGAAGCATCCAGGAGTGGGGAGGAGGCTGTGGCTTGGCCCAAGCCAGTCATGCACATGGAAGGCCTGAGGCTCAGAGGGCAGGAACCGTCCTCGGAGACCTGCCTTTCTCACTCCCAGGCTCGGACAGGGCGCCGAGGCCCACAGGCTGTGCCCTCCTCATGGTGGCAACCCCCGGCCTCACATAGTCTCCCAGTTTCTGCATCTGGCTCTGACACCCCCATCCATCACTGGGTAAAAATCCCTGGCTTTCTTGCATAACCAATAGGTGCTTTGTGGGAAATTACCTAAGTTATAATCCAATTACACAATAATTACATTGGGATGGCTCTGTAACTACAGCATTAATTAACTTTGATGGCTCCCGTAAATTATGTGGGAGATTGATAGTGGGGAGAGGGTGGGTGCAGTCTAGTGGGTGGGAAGTGGGCTGGGAGTCCTGCAGGGGATTGGGGGTAATGAGGAGGGGGCAAGAGATACAGAGAGGCGATAACTCAGACTGGGTGGGAGTTAAGGCAGACAGGGGACAGTTTTCTGAGAGCCAAACTGTGAGCTGGGCAGGAAGTTCTGGGCCCTTTGAGAGTGGTAGGGGGTCATGGAACCAGCTCCCTTCTGGACTGCAGAGGTCAGCTCCCTCTTCTGCCTCCACGAGAACAGTCTCTGTCTTCCCTCGATGGCCCATTTAGGGCTGAGCACGGCATCCCTTTGACTCCCCCCCCCAAAGACCCCTTGTCCAAGTGTTGCACTAGTGAGCAACATGGACCTCCCTGGAGATGTTACAGAGGTGACAGCAGTCACTCCCTTGGACCTACCAGCATGACTCTAACCAAAGAGACGGGCAATACCAGTGTGGGTTGGAATGTGCAGCAGCTGGCTCTCTCCCTCCCAGCTGGTGGGCTGTGAACTTGAACAACTACATTAGAAAACTGTTCTGCAGTATCTACTGAAGCTCAACACGGGCACGCACGGGTCCAGCAATTCCACTCCTGGGTGTACCCCACAGAAATGTGTACATGTGTTCAAACAAAGACTGTCCAGAGCAGCACTATACTTAGCCGTCAAAAAGGGAAACTACCCAAATGTCCTTCCACGTAGAATAGTTAAGTGAACTGTGGACTGTCCATCCCATGGAATACTCTATAGCAGGGGTCCCCAACCCCTGGGCCGGGGACCGCTACCAGTCCTGTTAGGAAACGGGCCACACAGCAGGAGGTGAGCAGCGGGAAAGCAAGCGAAGCTTCACCTGCAGCTCCGCATTCTCCCCATCGCTCGCATTACCGCGAAAAATTGTCTTGCATGAAACCAGTTCCTGGTGCCAAAAAGGTTGGGGACCGATGCTCTATAGCAATGACGATGACAAAACTGCAGCTACACGCAACAACAAGGCTGAATCTCTCAGACAGAATGTGGGGCGAAAGAAGCCAGACACAAGAGCACATTGTACGTTCGCTTATGCAATGGTGAAAACAGGCAGAACCAATCTGGTGCTAGATGCCAGGACAGTGGTGTCTCAGTGGGCAGGAGTTAACTGGGAGGGGCCGGAGGGGCTTCTGGGTGCTCGTCATGTTCTGTATCTTGATCTGGAATTAGCTCTACAGTGTCTTCACCATGTGAAGATCCATCGAGCTATAACCGTGTGATTTGTGGGCTTTCTCTTCGTGTTACATTTCAATAGAAATTTAAAAGAAAAGTCGCATTAGCTAAGTCTTCTCTCCCCAGAGGCCCTCCTCTGTCTTGGCACTACTGGGTCCCACGGTTTGTTTTTATCTCCTCTCTTCCCCATGCAGGGTCAGCCCCTGAGCTTCCTCCCGAAAAGCCTGCCTCGCCCCCTGCTTTTCCCCCAAGACCTGGCATTTCCACGCCTAATTATGGAGAGCTTTTAGCCTCACCCAAGCCCTGCCTCGCCCAATTCAGCTCCAACAGGCACAACACACCACGGGAGACTCGCAGACGGGGGACTCACGGACAGGACCCAGGCTCCATGGGAAGGCAGTTCCGTGGCCACAGTTTGTACCATTAACCTGTTCCTCGGGGTCTCATTCCTCACCGCAAGGGGCAGACCAACATATTTTTTTCCAGCTAAATACAGTGCTGTCTCCAAGAGGAATTCTCAGGGCAATTGCCAAGGGAGTAAAAGTGTCTCTTCATTCCTCTTGTTTTACAGAAGGGCAGACGCAGTCCCCAAGAAGGTGAGGCCTCGGCAGAGACGCGACCAGAACCAGGGTCTCCTCACCTTCCGCCCGGCGCTCCTTCTCTCCAGGGCCGGGGCCATGCGTGGGGCGGTAGTGGGGTGTGGGCTGCAGCTGTGGCTGCCCAAGCTTTGCATACGGGGAGGAAATGCCCCAGCGCCCACACCCAGGCTCATTTGTTTGAGGGGTTGCATCTGCACACACGCACTGCAAATCTTGGATAGTGCGGACACATGGGCAGACAGGAGAGCTGAGGAAAGGGCAGCGAGCCAGACACAGGGCACCCCAGACGCCTGGCCCATTAATTCACGACTCCGAGCCCTGGGAAGTTCCCAAACTGCAGGTAGGCATCATGTTTACATCAAACTGCAGTTTCCTTCCTCCTGATCCTACAGCAAATGGGGATCTCCTGGGCCTCACTGGTCCAGGGCTGGAAAGAAATCAGGAGAGGAAATGAAATGAGGCAGCACACATGTTAGCCTTGGGATTAAAAGGGGACCTTCTTCTTAGCCTCTCCTCACTGATTGCTAAATTTTGTAAGCCTTCAGCAGTGGTGTGCTGCTAAATATTTAACAACTGGCTCTCTAGGAAAAAAAATAAAAGAGAGAAAAGGAAAGAAAAAAGAAGAAGAAAAGCCCTGCTTTGCAGTATTTGCTGATTTCCATGGTGTAAATGTCTCACCACGGCCCATTTCCCGCTATCAGCCTCAGGTCAGTTGCCTCTCAAAATTTCTGAAAATTTAACAGCTGGGGGAGCTGGCTCCAGGAGGAAGCCCTGGTGAGAAGAACTGGGACTTTAACATGCCACATGCTAGTAGGTTTGGGAATTTGTCTGCAAGGCCATTGAAAAATATGCAGCTGTGGCTAGATGACAGCCTCTTAGGTCCTAGGGCACGTGGTGGACCCTTTGCTTCTAGGGCATTTTGTCTAGCTTTGACTGAAGTATGAAGGAGTTGTCAGTAGGAATGAACTGAGAGCATAGAATATTCTTGTTAAGGAAAATGTGCCAGCAGAATTAAAAAGCCAAAGGAACCTTAGTACTCATCCTATTAAAAGTGCCTCTTTTCAAGGTTTTAAAACAGTGATTTTTAAAAAATACTGATCTTTCATCCCTTACATGACAGAATGTATCACAGTTGACAAAGCACAAAGCACCTTCACATGAATTATCTTGTTGGATCCCCAAGGAAGCACTATAGCCTGACTAGTCCCACTTCCCGGGTAGCACAGGAAGACCCTATACTTTATGATCCAAACCAGGAGAGTTTTGAGACAGGCAGGGGGTACTCGTCAAGCCAGGACAACAGGAGTGAAATGGGTCCTTCCCATACACCCTGCGGGTGAGGTTGGCTGACTTCCTCAAGGTCACACACAGCAAGCAGGATGGGGTGCCACTCCGGGCTTCACAGAGGAGCAGCGACCTTGGGGTGATTAAGGGTAGCTTGTGCATCTCCCCAGATCTAAAGACTCCTCAGCAGTCACTTACAAGGGGTGTGGGCACTCTGCTCTTTGGAGCCTTTCCTGAGAGCCAGTCCTGAGGGGTGGTGGCACGGAGTGCCCGTGGTGAGGCTGGCAGCAACGGGGTGCGAGGACATAGGAAGGGGAAGGCAGGTTCCCCCAGCTCACAGTCCTTTCTCTGCACCGAGTGGTTTCAAACGGGAGCCCTGACTTTGGAAAGCTTGCTGTGCAGGCAGAGGTTGCGGCGGGAAGGGGCAGGGAGAGGCTACTTGTGCCTTTCCTGTCCTCTCTATCTGGCCCCATAGACTCTTTGTCACTACACCAGCCTGCCGCCTGGTTTGCAGTGGGAGAAGCTGCCCCAGGAAGCAGCCTCTCCCAACATGTTTGCCTCCTGCTTTGTGCTGGGTGCGGAGGATGGGGCGTCCTTACAATGGCCAGGAATAAACAGTCTCTGTCAGGCCACTCTGCACATCCCAGTTTGGGTCCCAGTCCTCGTCCTGCAGGGCCACATCAGCCAGAAGCCCCAGCACCTCCCCTAGGAAGCCTTCCCAGAATGTTTCCCCTGGAGGAAGAACAAAGCCCCCTCCCTGAGATCTCAAAGCCATGGTTATGCCTTGTTATTGGGCTGGAGTGTGTCCCTGTCTCTCTGTCCTTCTAGAGGGCAAATCCCTATGCAGGCAGCCCCTCTATCTCATTTAATGCTCTCCCTTCCAAGAGCCCTTGGCAGCGGTGGCTCTCAGCAAATGTGCAGGAGTCAGATTGGTAGAGTGAGCCTAGGACTTGGTGTGACACAGACCTGTTATGTGCCACTTTTCCTAACAGTTAATTTAGTCAACATTTACTGTATGCCAGACACGGTCTTCAGACATGCCATGTATTAACTCAATTAATCCTAGCTACCTAGGGCAGTAGGTTATTTTTTCCCCCATTTGTTAGATGGGGAAACTGTGGTTCAAACTTGGGGGAAAATGTAGCGTAAGGCTGTGGGATGCAGAACCAGATGACGTGCATTTATGGTCTGGCTCTACTGCCATGGGCAATTAACCTCTCTGGGCCTCAGTTTCCCCATGAGTCAAATGGGACTACTAATAATTCCTTTCCCATTCCCAGAGGAAGTCCTGCCTCTCCCAGGGTTTCTGGGAGGATCAAAGGGGATAATGGATGTGGACGCTCTCTGTAAATCGCAGAATGCTGTACAAATGTCAGGCATTAATATGTGTTGACTCGAATGCCCTCTCTCACAGCCCCTCTGCACTTCAGAATCATGGTTCTTCCAAAAACCAATCCCCTGGGATCAGAACTGGCATTTCCTAATCCCCTGCAAGCACGGAGGCAATTTGATGTCCACAAAAGACTTCTTAGGAGAATTCGATGACCTGATTAAAAAGGAAGTTTTGGGGGCAGGTGTCTAGTAAAAAAACATTGCCAAGGCCCTGTCTTCAGTAAGGCTGTCCAAGAGGGGGTTGCTATTCCTTTTCGGGGGGTGGGGAAAATATTTCTAAATTACTAAATAATGGAAAGATTAGGAAATGCAGATTAGCTCAAACATGAAAATTAAAATATCCTATAGTCCCACTACCCAGAGAGAATTATTCTGAGTTCCAAGTGAAGTTTCTGGTGTATTATGATACCAGATAGAGCCAGGCATGCAGAAATTCCCAGGTCGTGATCCCCTCACCCACGCTCCATGCAGAGTTCCTGACCAAGAAAGTCATGTCTGAGAAACAACAGCTGGATGGGGCTCCAACTGCTACTCTACTCATAAATTTATTAATAGATCTGGGACTCTGATGAGGGTTGGGATGAAGAACCAGGCCTAGAAGACTTAGAGGGGCTTTCTGCTCCTTCCCCCTGAAATCTGAGACAGCTGTCTCTTCAGGGCAGGACCAGCCCACCTTCTGAAGCTGGGACAGGAGTGGAGGAAGCAGAACAGAGGATTCACGCACCAGCGCTTTTCAGTGCCATGAACTTGCCCCCTAGTGAGGGCGGCCCCTCAAATCCTGGGCTTGGACCATTCCTAGTAGAAACTCCTCTTCCATTATGGGATGTAAGAGAGGAAAGGCAGTGGGAGGAAGGGCCAAAGCATGGGAAAGCGTGGGCGTTCCCTTCCCAGCAATCGCCATGGTTATTATTGTGGATCGCTGTCCAAAGTCTATTTTAATTATTTTCCTGACAAAAATATATTTATACATCATTGTGTCTTTTAAACCTTAATTGATTTTATTTTTAATGGTTAATATATGCACATAAATAATTCAAACAACACAAAAGAGGACTGAATGAAAAATAAATTTCCTTCCCATCCCTGTTCCCCCAGTCCTTATTCTTCTTCAGAGGGGCCCCCCATTGTTACCAATTTCTTGAGTCTTTTTAAAGATGGCCTGAAGATGTGAACACCTATACATCATTCTTCAGGGGTCATCGTATTCCAGTGCAGGGAGGTTCCATGATTCACTTGACTAATCCTTTATTGTCGAAAAACCAGGCATTTATTAATAACTCTTCATCAGCATTTACATAAGCATCCTTAAGGCATTTCTTTGGATAAATACTTAGGAATAGGATCACTGGGTTAAAAAGTGTGCACATTTTAAAGATCTTCAGATCTTCCTGTTCAGTTGCCCTCTGGAAGTATGTGCCAGTTTTCACTCATACCGATCATGTCCCATCACGATGATCTTTTTCTGACATCCAACCAACATTGGGTTTAGAGACTCTTTGCCAGTTTGCTAGGTGATCAATTGCATCTTATCATTTTTTGAATTTGTGTTTCTTGGATTATTAGTGGAGCTGATGATTTCTTTAAATTTCCTTCTCGTCTATTGGCCATCAGTCTTTGAATTCTTGTTTTTTTCCCAGTGATTTGAAGAGCTCTTTCTAGTAAGACTATTAACTCTTTGTTTCTCATATTTGTTGCAAATATTTTTCCCAGTTTGTCATCTGCCTTATGACTTTGTTACAGTGTTCTTGGGAGAATATAATAGGATTTCTGGTTATATAATATCTGATATAAAGTGGAACTTTTTCCTTTCGCTGAGCATTAAACAAGAAAAATGAAATTGAAGGGAGACAAAGAAGATTTAATGCTGACTTAGGACGGACACTTCAGCTGCAGGACTCTCCAAACTCTAAAGGGAGTTACTGTGGGCCATTCACAGTCTCTGTCTGGGTTCATTAGGCTAGGGGTGGTGAGACGCAGGAGGAAGTAAGGTCGAGGCTCCCAGCGGACCCCCCCAGTTCTCACCCCCTCCAATAGCCTGTCTTCAGATTGTACATGTAAGCATTTAGCCCAGCCTCTGGCTCGTAACATGCACTTAGTAAACAGTAGTCGTTTAGTTGTCCATTCACTGGACAAATATTTCTTAAGTGACAGTTAAGTGCTAGGCATTGTTCTAGGCCTTTAGGACCCTGGAATGCCTTGTCCAAGACAGACACAGGTCCCTGTCCCCTGGTGGAGCTGACATTGTAGAGAAGGGAGAGAATTGTTCCTGCTGTTTGTTTTTGAGCGTCCCTGGGTGAGGACAGCTCAACTCTGGAAAGGAATTTAGAGGTTACTTAGTTCAATCTCATGGGCCAGATGGGGAAACTGAGGCCCAGTGACAAAGTGACTTGCCAAGGTCACAGAGCCAGTCAGTAGTACAGATAGAAGTAGAGTTGAGGCCAGTTTTGGCCAAGAGTAGCTCCCAGGCACCATTTTCCTACAGGAAGGTAAGTGCATTGTTATGAATTAAACCACCTGACACCCACTGACCTTGGCAGGGAGCGATGGATGGTCAGCTGGCAGTGGCTGGAGATGAGGCGATAGCCCTGTTCTAGAGGGGCTATGAGGCAGGAACGGAGGTAGGACAGAGACAGACCCTGGCTTCCATGAATATGGAGAGATGCCCACCCACCATCCTACTTCTGGAGGCTGAGAGACAGAGAGAGAGAGAGAGAGGCAGGACTAAGCCTGGGGCCGAATTCACTGCCATGACCAGCTTCACCTAAGATGGTTGAACCAGGGACCATGGAGATCTGGGGACCAGCCCAGCTCAGCCGCACCTCCCATCGCCAAGCTGGAAGTGGCTGCAGATCTGGTCCTTTTCTGCCCGCTTCATTCTTCTGTTGGGCCTCTGGCCTTTAGTACCACAGGAAGCCACTCTGGTGGGGGTCCTTGGCCCATCACTCTTTAAGGACACTCATGCACCCAGCCTGCCTGGCCTCTATTTGAGGGCACAGGGCTAGATCCCCTCCCCAGGTAGACGGGGAGTTGGGAGATGCCTGGGCAAAGTTCCCTGACTATACATCCTCAGCGCACCTGATGAAGGGGGGGTCCCTAGCAGGGACTTGATGAATATACTGATTCATTAATTAATAAATGATGATAATGATGTTTGGTGAAGAGTCTCAGCTCATAAGGATAGGAACATGGAATGGTTTAATTGTTTCCCCAATAACTGTGCTCCGTTACACCCCAGCCCGGAGTAGCAAGCTCCGTTAAACACATCCTCCTGACTTGATTGTTAAATAGCCTCACTCCTGCTATTTAAAAGCCAGTTCTGTTCATTTAAAACCTGCAGCTCCCATTTAATTCAATATTAGTCTAGTCCTCCGCATTTTTGGTATCTGGGAGGGAAAACACCCCCTTTCTTTCTAGATCCCCATCTCCTCCGCCATCGGTGGTGGTAGTGGTGGTGTGACTGCTGCCCCGGCATGTCATGGAGGGCCCTTCGGGAGCTGGTTCCCTGCTGCAGTTTCTCTGGCGTCAGAATGTAGGCCCTTTCTGACCTCTCTTCTCAGCTGTGGGCCTTGGACATCGTTCCCTGGCCAGCAGGATAGCCCCGTCTATCTCCATCCCATTATCATAGTAATTACCATCATTCACTGAGTGCCCGGCACTGTTCATACCTGAGCTCTCCTTCTGGTGACAACCCTGTGAGACACTCGTGTTCATCCCCATCACAGCTGAGAAGACGGAAACTCAGGGAGGTGCAGGCACTTGATCAGGGCCACTCAGAACCCAGATTTGTACACCAGTCTGTCACCCCCAAGGCCCTTGCTCCTAGAAGCCTGAGTGGCTGAGCATGCGGCTGCTTCTGGATGTCTGAGAGCGCTGGATTTTATCGGGTCCTCCTGGAACCATGATCTACCCCCAATGCCCTCATTTCCCAGGAGGGTCAGGAGGGAAGGTTGTGGGCCTGAGACTCATTCTACCCTAAAAAAACAGAACAAAAATCAGACTCTCTGGGTTCTGTGCCAGAGATGCCATGGGCACATTTAGTCTAGAGTGAAAAAGAATTTCCCATTCAGTGGTTTATCAGAGTTGAGGCAGGGGTTGCTGTGGGCTTTGTGGGCCACACCCAAGACGCCCGGGGGTCCTCACTGCTTCCCCTCCCCACCAGGAACTCCCAGTGTGGCCCAGGCCGGGGAGGGGCAATGAATCAGGGGATGCTGGTGTGGGGAGAGTAGGGAGCAGCCCAGGCATCCTCCCTGGGCCGCAGCAGTCCTGAGAGCCTGCCTCACAGTGAGCCGTGGGCTCACTCCTTTAGTGCAGCTTAATTACGCCAATAGGACAGGTCTGCTTTGGCAGATGGGAAAGCCTTTCTGGGCGTCTCCTGGACTCACGGCTGATGTGTGCAGCCCTCACTAGAAACTCCTGACCAGGCTCCATTCATTATGGCGAGACAGGTACAAGAAAACCATTTTTCAAGCCAGACGCAGGTCCCTCCCCATGGGCTTCACTATGATCCCCCATCCCCGCGCCAGGGTGAGCGCAGACCCTCTGGTCAGCCTCTGGCTATCCTCCCGCTACTCACGAGTAACTCTTGGGGCATCTTTGCACGGAGGTGTCATGGTCACAGGGGTGGATAGCCCCAGGAAGGCCTGGGGTTGCAGGCTGAGGTCGATTGGCAGCCCCCAGCCTTTGTTTGCACTGAAAATGTCTAGTTTGAGTTCTGCCTTCACACCTTGAAGCACACCTGTGCTCCTGTGTACACACCTCGATTCACTCAGCACACCTCTTGCTCCAGCCACTGCTGGGGTGATCTGTTCTGCACAGGTTTGGCCAGCTTCCCTCAGGTGCAACCTGCAATGACCCCCTTACTCCAGGTATGAGCAAGGCCACTCTCCATGCGTGGGATACCTGCAGAAACCCATGTGGCACTCCTGCACGTGCAACCGTGTGTATGTGTGTGTGTGTGTGTGCACGTGTGTGTTTAAGGGGCAGTTAACTCATGTAGGGCAACCTGTGACTGCTGGGAGTCGGGAGCTGATGGATAAATATTCCCTGTGTTTATTGCACTCTGGGGCAGTTGTGAACCATCTCATAAGGCTTCTCAGATGGAGCCCCAATTCTCTGTAGCAGTTGCCAATCTGATAACACACCATTTATCATCTCCCTCCTTCCCTATTTTGCTCATTCTGTTCCTTCCACCTGCTCCCTGGGACCACCTTCCCCCAAACCACCTCCAAGCAAGACTTTCCCCAGGTTTTGTTTCCAGGAGAACCCAGACTAAGTGGCAGACTGGCCTTAGAAAGCCAGTCAAGCCCAAGGAAGGCACCTGGAGCTGGGTCACTCATCCGTCAGCCACAGGAGCTCATGGCTGGTAAGTGAGATGGTGAATCCTCTGGCCTGCAGGAGCATCACACGCACTAAGATGCCCAAGAAATTACACGACAAGGTGGCCCAAACTTCCATTGCGCCAAAAATGTATTTCTCTCAACTCAGACTTATGTTTGCATATAGCAATCTCTAAGACCCACTGATAGAGCAAGAAAAAACTCAGATCAATGCAGTTAAGTCAGTGCTAGCCCTGCACTACAGCCCCACTCAGCGGGCCTGAAGGACAGTGTTGAGGGCAAATCCTCCCATGGGCAGATCTGCATGCGGTGCACGTGGCCATGCACTCTGTAGGAGGGAGACAGGCTGTCATACACATATACATGGACTCTTGGGCAGTGGCAAATAGCTTAGCTGGTTGATCAAGGTCACGGAAGGTGCAAGATTGGATGACTGGGTACCAGGAAGTCTGGGAAAAAGTTATGGATGGACCTATGGGATGAGCTGTGGCCCTGCCCTTCTTGACAGCCATGGCTCTTCTGGGCCGCATCATTGAGGAGTTGGTGACAGGCAGGGCGAGGGGAGCTGATGTTCCTTCAGGAAACCCTCTTTTGTGCAAATGGGGAAACTGAGGCCCCGAGGGGGCAGACGATGTGGCAGCAGTGCTCAGATGAGGAAAAATCACTGACCTAGGAGTCAGAAGACCCAGGTTTGTATCGCAGCCCCTTCATGTGCTGACTGGGCCTAAACTTCTCCGGTCTCTGAAATGGAGATCGTTGTCTCTGATCTGCCTACCATGAGCGGGGTCTGGGGTCTGATGTGGTTTTGTTCGCATGATCTTGGCAAGCTGTCAAATGCTGTGCTGGCTGAAGCCTGACCGAGGGCTGAAATCAAGGACTCTGGATCCTCAGCACAGTGTTCTTTCCTCTACCCTGGAGGCCTGGGCCCAGGAGGTGAGGAACAGGGTGAGGAAGGAGGAGATAGGAGCTGATGGGAGATGAGCCCCGGGATGCCTGGCCTCAATGGAAAGGGGCTTAGTTCCCCGTCCAGTTCCCTGAGCCACAGGGGCCTCAGGAAGTCGTCCCCCTAGCCCAGGGCAGAGACAGAGGCAGCGGAGGCTGGAGCCCCAGCCATGTGCCAGAGTGAGACTGATACACAGGCCTGTCCTCAGCCCCCAGACTCCCGCTCACTAAGTAAACACCTGGCGTCTGCTCATCACTCACCTCCCCTAATTAGCTCATCGCTCTCCCGGCTCTCCATCTGTCTTCACCTTGCTACCATGGGCTCTGGCGTGCAGTTATTTTTGCACTTCCCAGTAAGCACACCGGCTGGCTGGTCATTGGGGACCAGTGCAGCCTGGGCAGAGCTAGAGTTAGGGCTGGGGCTTGATCACCTCCACCTGGAAGTCCCCGGCCTGCCTGCAGGCACTTCCGACCACTCCTCTGCCCCACCCTCCAGGGCAGGAACTCCTGCCCCACCCTTGGGAGCTGAAAGGTTGGGAGTGGGGGCATTGCAAAGCACAGTTCAATCTAGTTCAGTTAGTATTTATTAGGCACAGGCACTGCGCTAGGCACTGGGGATACCTCCAAAATACCCTTGGGGGAACGCCCCGTTTCCTGGAACACAGATGTTCAAGGGAAACTTAAGTTCACATGAGATGTGCTCCAGCATCCATGCAGGATGGGGCAGAGGGGCTTCACCTAGTCTAGGGGCTCAGGAACTCTCCCAAGGACAGGCACATGGGCAGAGCATACAAGGACGAGGGAGCTCTACCAGGCAAAGACTCCAGCTGGGGAGTCCTGAGACCTGAGTTCCAGGGCCCAGTGACCGTGGGTGAGCTACTTCTCCCCTCTGGTTTCACTCCTGTGACACTGAGAAGCATGGAATGGTTTCTCCCAGACAGACAAGAGCATCTCACCGGTGCTCAGGTCGGGTGGGCCTGTGAAGTTCACTTCGTCTTCACCCCATCTCACACGTGCAGAAACAGGAGGTCAGAGAGGCTCAGACTCATCCTGAGGCCACACAGCTTGGGCAGCGCTAGAGCTAGGATGTGGCCGTGCTCTTCCTGACTACAGAGTCCCTACTCTCTGTATCCCCTGCCCCGACTCTTCCAGCCTGACACCGGGCAGCAGGCTGTGTGAGCCGGAGAACAGTGGCCCCTCCTGTAGGAGACACTCAGCACCCCGCCTATTAAGGGGAGGGCCAGCCCTCTGCTCTCTCCTGGCCATTGTTCTCCAGAAAATTAAGTCATTCCACTGGGCCCTGTAAGCCTTATTGGAGCTGGCTGTTCCCAAGATCTGAGCCAGACTGCAGCTGGAAGTCTGTTATTATTCATTGAATCTCTCCAGGGCGGCTGGGAACATGCCTTTTAATTGTCTCATCTCTGTCCATCCAAGAAAGAGACTAAGGGGCAAGAATAATCAGTATCTCATTATAGAGCAGAGCCTAGAAAAGGAAGCTCCTTAGCCAGGGCCCTCCACCCAGCGAAGAGGCGCCCTGGCCAGGAGAGGAGCAGGCTTATTTCTTCAACTCCTGCAATTCACATGCCAAACTCTTTCCACCGGCCTGAGTAGGGGGACTGCCCAAGGCATTTGGAGTCTAAATGGTCATGAGACAGGGATTGACATATTTGGGAATGGAGGTAGTGGTGGGGGGCACCAAAAGGGAGGTCAGAAGATGCTGATATATGGGCCCCAAATCTTACTCTCTGCCTTTCACTGCCCCAGAGAGTATAGAGAACCTAGAAGTAGAATTTAGAGATTATCTTGTCATCTATCTATCCATTTATCCATCCACCCACCCATTCAGCAATCCATCCATCTGTCTGTTTATCTATCCATCCATCCATCCATCCACCCACCCACCCATCCATCCAATGGGCTAGAGAGACACTGGCATTTGTCAAGCATATCATACTTTTCAAAGCAACTTCCCTTCTCTCATCTCATTAGATCTATCTTCACAACTGCTTGGTCACATTTGACAAATGCAGAAACTGAGGCCCAGAGATGGGCTGGGGCTTGCTCAAGGGGAGACAGTACAGAATAGTTTCCAGGATGGTGGCTCAGCCCGAAGCCTCCAGGCAGAGTCAGGTACAAAGACCTGAACCACAGGGCAGGTGGGAGCTGAAATCCAGTCCACGCACTGCTCACCAAGTGGGAAGGAGCCGTGTCTGCTTGGAGGAAGGGGAGTCTTTTTCTTTGCACAACGGCACCATCATCTTGCCAAGCTCAGACCTCAGCTGAGGAGCCTTTTCGAATTTTCAAGAAGAAGTTGTGTGGGCTATTGGCAGCCCTGAGCTGACCGGTCCTTAGCTGGAGGAGCACTTCTGGAGGGGAGGGAGCAGGAGACTGGCCCATGAGTAGGGCCTGCCCTTCTACCAGTGCTCAGGAAGGGGCCATGCCCCATGGTGCCATGGCTTAGCCAACTCAGAGAGGACACAGTCTCTCTCTCCCTCTAAGCCAGCCACTAACCTCATGCTAAATGGGAGCTTCTAGCTGGCCACTCTTTGAGATCATATGTTCTTTGGGGATTGCCAGCTGTTTGGATTACTCTGGTTGGTAATTTTTTTTTTTTTTTGGTGTTTGTGTTTTTGTTTTGATTTGGTTTTTGGTCAACTTTTTGTAAGTAAAATTTATAGACAATAAAATGCACTCACAATAAGGTAGAGTTCTATGAGTTTTGACAAATGTGCACACTCATGTAACCACTACTACAGTCCAGATAAAGAATATTTCTATTACCCCAGAAAGTCCCCTTTGGTCTTTGCAGTCGGTCTCCCCACCCTAACCTGGCCCCAGAAAGCAAACTCTGATCTTCTTTCTGTCACTAGTGACTAGACTTCCCTTTTCTAGGATTTCACATAAATGACATCATGCAGTATGTACTCTTTTGTGTCTGGATTCTTTCACTTGGCATATTATCTCTGAGATTGATCAGTGTTGTTTCATGTATTGGTAGCTTTGTAATATTCCAATGCATGGATATACTTCAATGTATTGATCCCTTCACCTATCAATAGACATTTGGGTTGTTTTTAGGCTTTGGCCATTATAAGCAAAGCTATGTACAAGTCTTTGTGTAGACATGTGTTTTTGTTTCTCTTGGCTAATGTTTAGGGGTGGAATTGCTGGGTCAAGGACAGTTATATGTTTGGACTTAGGAGAAACTGTCACACCTTTTGTGAAGTGGTTGTACCATTTTACATTTTCACCAGCAATGTGTGAGTTCCAGGTGACCCACATCCTTGCCAACACAAAAGGTAGGGTTGGCTTTACGGGCTGTGCAAGTATATAGTGATATCTCGTGGTTCTCAGTTAGGGGTCTATTTTGAGGGCCCACCCTTTGTCTCGCCCACCCCTCCCTCTTGACTGTGAGATCCTCTGGGACATAGACTGACACCCCAGTGTCACCTAAGAGACCAGCAGGCAGCTGGGCCCAAAGCAGGATGCACACCATCCCTGCCCTGGCTGGTTCACAGGGCAGTTTTGAGTTAAGGGTTCAGCGAGCTGAATAGAGTACAATCACTCCGGGGACAGCGAGGCCAGCACTAGCAGGGGCTCACGATGCACTAGTGCGTGTGAACACCTCACAGCCCTCCTCACTCCCACCCCCACTTATCATGTCCATTGTGCAAATGCAGAAACCAACCATGGCTCAGCCAGCCAGAGGGGTACCACCAGGTCTGTGTGCCCCCAACGCCCACACTCATGGCTGTAACATGAACCACTGTGCCGCAGAGTCACCCGGGACCAGCCAGAGGGTTATCGCCATCACGGTCTGCAGACAGACCATTGCTGGGATGTGCACACACCCGTGTTCCTGCCACCCCTCCTGCCAGCTCATCCGGCAGCTCTGGTCCCTGGGGCTCGATGCCACGTCGTCTGTCGCTCCATTATCCTAAGCGGCCTCCCCGATCCCATTACTTCACTGCTGTTATTATTTATTCATCAACAGAGCCCTCAGCCTGCGGATGGGCACTTACCTTGATGTGCCTGACAGCGGGTCAGGAGCCCCACTAAGGGCGTATTAATCACCAGCAGCGCCGGCAGGGAGCCTGCTTCCCCGGAGACAGGAGATCATGTTGCAGACACAGAGGGGTCTGTCAGCACGTCCATTTTCCCATGGAGGAATCCACCGCCTGGCGTTTTGGAGCTGGATGAGCCTCAGAGAGCATCTGTGGAGGCAGGGAAACTGAGGCTCAGAGAGAGGAGAGCATTCCTCAAGACCCTACATCTCACTGAAATGCTATCTGCAACTCTCTCCATATACAAATGCACAGTGATTATAACTCCATTTACAGGTAAAGGGCTTTACAGTTTCAATCTATTCTCCTATTGGATGCCAATAATAATCCCTCAAGATCAATAAGGGCTTTTAATCAGACAGATCGATCGATCGATCGATAGATAGATAGAGATGATAGATGTAGAGATGACATAGATATAGAAACTGAAGCTCACAGAAATTAAGTGACCTGCTGAATGTCACTGAAAGCTAGGACTGAGACCCAGGTATCCAGGATCTGGCTTCAGCCAGGAAATGCAGGATGTGTACCTTGGTCCTTCTCTTTCCTTCTGATCCTCTGTGAACAAAAGAAGTCTTTGATTGTCTGGAATAGAATCCCCTCGGGAGCTGGGTCTTGCCTCACCCTGGGAGGCTACAAAGGGGTTTCTGCCCGGCCTTGTCCTGCCCACTGCTGGGCTCTTGGCCTGTCACCTGCAAGCTCTCGGGAGGAGGTGGCTCATGGGCCACTGGCTGGACACCTGCTGGACACACTGGTGTGGCTGGAGTTGGAGATGACTCTGTCTTTCACCAGGAAGCAGATACAGATGGCATTTGACACTAAAGACAGAGCTGCCTCCGAGTGTGCAGCATCCAGGAGCCATGCCAACATCAGCGAGCTCTGGGTCCCCTCAGACTTTCAAGGAAGTCTCCTCTGAGCCCCTGATCACAGGACTCTTGCCCCATCTGAGCCCCTCTATCCCTGACTGAGAGTCTGGTGAAATGACAGATGGAGATCGCCTCATGTCAGCCCATGCCCCTGCTCTAAAGCATTCCATGGCTCCCCATTGCCCTCTGAAAAAGGGGTGGCAGGATCCTGGTAGGTTGAGGCCAGCTTCTGTCACTCCCTCTTACATATAGTGAAGGAAATCTGTTATTGAGGAGCTCCTGGGCCTAGAACATTCTTTGAAGAGTCTTTGTTTTTAAATATGCATTTTGTGGGAGATGAAACTGAGGCTTAGAGAGGAAAGATAACTGACTTAAGGCCATGCTGCTAGGAAGTGTCAGATACAGGAGTCACACTCATGCACTTGGGCCCAGACCCCAAGTGCTTTACCCAGCTGAAGGAAGGTGTGTGGGAGAAAGGACAGCTACGTCTGGGGTGGTTCCAAGGGCAAAGCTAAGAGCACAGGATGGAAGTGACAAGGAGCTGATTTAGCTTAAGCTAAATAAGACCTCCCATACTGTCTGGGTGTCCAGGATAAAAAGGGCTGCTTGCCAGGGAGGTGAAAAGGAGCTCCCCATCACAGGAGGTATGCAAGTGGGTAACTGCCAGCCATCTGCCGAAGTGTCATGCAAAGCCTCTGCCCTAACATCAGTAGATGGCTTGTCCAAAGACAACCAGAGAGTTTATTGGGTGATATTCACTGGGAAGCAGTCCAGCTGACCAGTCTGGTTTCTAGAATCACCCCACCCACCACTGGGCCCAGAGTTCCCACCATCTGCTCGTTCATTTGTGCATTCCTTACTCAACAAATAGCCAGCACACACCGGAACTCCCTTATCAGACCTGGGGGAGGAGATTGCTCTGGACACGGCTCCCCTCCCACTCCAGCCATTGGCATCCCTCCCTTCCCCCAAAGGCGGCCAGCACCACCACCAACTCGGTGAATGCCAGCTGAGCAGCAACAGAAGATTCAACATGGGGCTGGGATGTGGGGGGCACAGCCCGGATGCAAGGAAGTTGCAGTCCAGCTGGGAAGGGGCGGGAAAGGGGAAATGACTGGGGAGTCCCTGGATACCAGTCGCCTTGCTTTAAAGCCAGCTCACCACCATGAGAAGAGTGCCAACAGTAGCAGCCAGCACTCACTGTACCCCTCCCATGTGCTACAAGTCACCGCACAGCCACATTGCAACAACCCAGGAAGTGGGGGGGCTATTATTAGTCCCATTTTACAGATGAGAAAACTGAGGCTGTCACTGGCCCAAATCAGTTCCTAAGGAGTGGAGCTAGGATCCATCGCCAGGCTGTTGGAGTGCAGAGCCTGAGCCCCTAGCCTAGCAGAGTGAGTATGGGGGCAGGCAGGAGATAAAACCAAGGTTGCAGGTGCCCAAGGAGGCCAAGTCTCCGTGAGGCCAGGGCTCAGGGTCTCCTAGAGGAAGGGCGCCTAAGCAGGACTTCCAGAACCTTCGGAGGCACAATGCAGACCATGAAACCAGCACCCACTCTGGAGGCAGCCAGACCAGCATTGTTCTTGCCCTTTACTTGCTGTGTGAGCTCAGTCGAATCACTTCACCTCTCTGGGCCTTAGGTTTGTCCTCAGAAAAATGGGGCCAATAATGCCCACCTCCTGGTTACTGTGAGGGCGAAATGAGACTAAATGACAGTTTCATGGCTCCAGGAGAGACAGGAAAGCTGTGCCTCCCATTTCAGGCCAGGGTCCCCACACAGGGGTTTTCGTCCTCTTTGTGCTCCCAGCTCCTACCGAGTTGAGGGCCTGGGCCCAGGCTGGGCTCAGTGGCTGTGCTTAGGGGACAGGGCAGGGAGCCAGTGGTGCATCTGGATGATATTTCCTGCAGCAAGTTATTTTCTGCTGATCTAGGTCAGCCTAGCCAGGGGGCAGCGTGAGCTGCCTTTCAGTCCAGCAGCAAAGAGCAGGTAGCCAGGCCCATCGTGGGACTGAGGTCCTGGCTTGAAACTGCATCCTTGCTCCTGGTTGCCCAGAGAGGGGAGGTCCAGCCAGGACCCTGAGATCATGGTCTCAAAGCTAAGGACAGAGCCTCTGGGGCTCCTGACTCCCGGTGGCCCCAATCCCAGGGCTCTGACCCAGGCTTGCTGTGTGGACTTGAGTCCCTTCTCTTCCCGGGGCCTTCAGCATCTGATTGCCATCATGGTGAAGGCTGAGGAAGGCGAGGGGTGATGGAGGTGTGCATAGGGTAGATCCCCAGGAACTCAGCCCAACCCCCAGGCCCAACCCGCACACCCGCCCCCCACCCCCGGCAGCTGTGTGATATTGAGCAAGTCACCTAATCTCCCTGAGAATTAGTTCTACCCACAACATGGGGATAGGATCTGCTTTGTCTTCTTCTCTGAGCTATTGTGGGGCTCAAATAAAGGAAAAAGGTCAGCTTTACTTGGAGCTCCTCAGCTGGATCCAGTCCGGGAGACAGGGGTGAGCTGGATGTGGCTCCTGGTCTCATGGGGTTTACTCTGGGTGTGGATGGTGGAGCCACACTTTCAATGGGGGCTGTGGGGACCCGCGGGGAATGTTGGTCGGGGAAGATTTATCTAAATGAGAGTATCAGGGAAGCCTTCCTGGAAGAGACATGAGCAGGATGGTGGGCAAAGTCATGGTCAGGCATGTGCAGAGCTGGCAGGGAGGCAAATAGGAACAGCAGGATCCACAGAGTATCAGCACAGGGCCTATACAACTGTGACCCCCAAACCAGCAAGCAACCCAACAAAGCAACCCTGTCCCTACCCTCTTGGAGCCTGCAGTGTGACAGGGGAGACAGACATTAATGAAATACTCATCAAACATTGTAGTTTTATCTGAGGGGGCAGCGGGGGACGGTTTTTAAGGGAGTAACAATGATCTCTGAGAGTTTCCTACATGCCAGGCACTGTGCCAAGCACTCTGTATGTGTTACCTTGTTTAATCTTGACTATGGCAAACACTGTCGGTGTCTATGGAAGAGGAAACCGAAGACCAGAGAGGTGAAGTAACGTGCCTGAGGCAGCACAGCTGGCAGGCAGCAGAGCAGGATTGGAACCCAGGCCGTCTGACTCCAGAACCCCCACTTACTGTAATCACTAAGCTATTCTGCCTCTCATGTGCTTAATATGGCTGATCTCTCCCTTGTGTTTCTGGTTTCCCCTTCCCTCCCCCTCTTTGACCACCAGGATGATGCAACAGAGTCAATTCCTGAACGACTTGGGGCAGAAGCAGCAGATTTCAGGTGTAGCTGGAGACCTTTGCTAGGTGGCGCCCCACCTTCTCCGCAGACTCCAAGAGTCTCCACGCCTGGCAAGGAGGAGGGGAGGAGAGTGAAAGGGCAAGACAGGAATTGCTGGGTCCCCGAGGACAGGTCTTGCTGCTGCTTCCCTGCCTCTCCTACCCCCACCTCGTGTGAGAACTCCCAGGGCAGAGAGGATCTGTGCCTGCCCTTCCCCCGAGCCACCTGGTGGGACCCCCAAGTTTCCCTCTGCCTGGCATCACATGGAGCAGAAGAAATGTCTGTGTGGGGTCTCCAGGGCAGCGTGGGAAGGGGCAGGGGGCCTGGAAGGGCCATGGGCTCATGCTGTTGTGATGCAATGACCATGGTAGGGGTGGCAGAGGCTGAGATGGCACTGGAATGAGGATGTGAGAAGTGGACAGATGACAGTCCTTCCCTGACACTGAAGCACTGGGGGACCCACCCTCCATTCCCCCACACCCAGGCCCTCCCTGGATTGTGACAGAATGCCAGGGCAAGCAGAAGGACCCTGAACTGCCGCATATTACATTTCAGATTCCTGGCAGAATGGGGGCTTAGAGTAGAAATTAGGCTTAGTTACAGAAAAATACAGTCACCTTTTTTGTGCCCCTGATTTTACTGACTCAGAATCACTGTGAAAGAGACATATGGGCCACCATAAATTTGACCTCAATGGGGAAGTCAGGCAAGGCTTCCTGGAGGAAATGACTCTTGGGCTGAGTTCTGAAGGAAGAGTAGGAAAAAGGGGTGGAGAGAAGATCATTCCATGCAGGGGGAACAGCATGTGCAAAGGCCCTGTGGCAGGTGGGAGCTTGGTGGGAGGAAGGGAATAATGAGGTGCAAACATCCTATTTATCCTACCACAAGCCAGGACTCAGCCAGTGCAGCTCCTGGCAGTTAATATTGGGATCCAGGGGAGTGGGACTCTCAAAACCCTCCTGTCCATGGTCTTTCATGTACTCAGACTTTGTTTTTGCCAACTCTGACACTCCTGACACCTGCACCAGACTCAGAATATAAAGCAGCAGGGGAGGAGTCCCAGGGGCATCCTTACTGTCCTGCTCAGGAATCCGAGACCAGAGAAGGCAAGTCAGTTGCCAAAGGCAACCCAGCCCACCACCGCAGAACAACTCCTCCGCAGAGCTGAAGCTCTGGCCTAGAGGGACAAGCCTCCTGCCACCAGGGAAGACGACAGGACCCGGCTGTTCCCCAGCCCTTTCCCAGGCCTGAGAAGCTTCTAGTGGTCAGAGTCAGGAGGATGTGGTGGCAGTGACCCTGCGGAGACGTGGGCCAGCGAGAGTTCACAGCCACCCAGCTGTGCTGGTCACAGCCCCACAACCAACCACACGATGACCACTTCAATAGCCAAGAGGGCTGAAAGGGAAGGGCAACCCAGCTGAGTCTGATGCTAGCTCCTCCAGCAGAACCCCAGCCTGGCTCTGGACTCCATGAGTCCCAGCAGACTCTGGCCCTCTGGGGTTATGGAGGGCAGGGAAATGCTCAAGGTCAGTGGGAGGCTAGAAGCTCAGAAGCCCAGACCACCAGAACGGCTCCACCTGTGTGAGAAGAGCCAGCCCTACCTCCTCCACCAGCGCCTCTGCCCTCCTGGGGCCCCGGGGAGCAGGTGGTCCGGCCCAAGGGAGAGGAGAGAGGGTGGGGACCCAAGCATCAGCCTCCTGGGCTTGCCAGCTAATTATGCATTAGTAGCTAATATTAATAAAGGCTCCAGGAAAGGGAAAAGATCTCATCACCAGATTATTGCACATGAGGGAAATATCAGGCCCCCAAACTGTCTCCATCCCTCGCCCTTCATCTCTAAGCAATCTGCTGCTTTTATTAACTGACTGGATTTTCCCAGGCTGAGGGTAGCGGGGGGCAGAGGGAGGGTTGCAGGGTGAGGAGGTACAGGGAGAGGTAAAGCAGGGCAATTTGGAACAGGCTTTGGGAAGATGGAAACGCACACAGGACAGATGCCTTCCACCACTGCTTCCTCGATGCCATCCACCAGCACAGCCCAAGAGCATCCCTGGGGATGGAGCCCACAGTTCTGCCCAGCCCCAGCTCCATCCTGCTGCCTCCGGAAATGGGACCCCTCCACCCGCTCTTCCTCTCTCCCTCCTCCCTCCCCTCTCAGCGCCCCCCCCCCCCACTTCTTTCTCATCTCTTCCTCCTCCAAGAACCACAGTCTGAGTTTCCTTCCCACCTGGATCCCACCCCAGTGGCTCCAATTCCTTGAGTTACTTAAAGTGACGCTGAGGTTCAACTTCTAGGAATTTTTCCAAAAAATGAACCGAGGAAAAGCCACATTGGAAGAAACCTAAATCTCCATCAAGAGAGGTTTGTTTGCTAAATTACAGTACAACCATACACTGGAACGTTCTATATGTAACGAATAAGGAATAATCTACAAGGTACATTGTTGAGAGAAAAAAAATCAAGGTGCAGAATGCATGCATAGCATGCTACCTTCTGTGTTCAAATACACACACGTCCCTATATATACACAGAATAGGACTTAATTCAGTTGAAGTTTGTTATGGAGACAATGTTTGGAGGAAATGCTTGATGTGGTATCTGTTACGTGGTAAATGCTCCATTTGTGTTTGCTGTTGCTGACATTGGACAACTGACTCCAAAGTTCCTTCCCATTCTGCCTTGATGCCTTTCTGGAAAGGGCATTTGTACGGACAACCCTTGAGAAGGTTGTGGGTTGTAAGTGAGAGGAGACCAGTAGAGGTTTCAGGGGGGGGTGTAGGAGGGCGTAGGCTGGTAAAGCCCCTCAGGGCTCCGGTTGCAGCCCTGGATGGTGCCCAGTGGTCCCAGGGCCTCAGGAGGCAGACACGGGAACCAGCACAGGACCTGGTGCAGAGGAGGTATTTGCAGCAAAAGGAGGGAATACTGTGCATGCTGCTTCTTACAAACTATTTTTACACCAATGCAAATGGAGGCTTGTCAGGCTGTGTGACTCATCTCAGACCCACCCTGAACCTGGTAGGGGCTGTGGGTTCTAGACTAAAAGAGGCCTTCATCTGGCTCTGTCTCCTGGAGTCCTTGCTATATATATATAAATGAGCCAAAGATGACCTCCGTGGATTGGCCCCTAGGTTATTTATCTCTTCACTGCAGGCCGAGACCTGCTAGCTCAAAAGACTGCCAGTCCTGATCTCAAATTGTTACACATCCAGCAGTTTAAAAAATAGCCCAATGAGCAGATTTTTAACTATTTAGGCCCTGCCTAACTAGCTTTGCCTACCCTGCAAAACCTCCTCCACAGCTGCTGGCCATTCATAGAACAGAGCTCTCTGACCCAGAGAGTCCCTGTCTTGCTACAGAGTGACAGCACCTAGACACCAGAAGCCCTCCTTCCTGTCCCCCTTTCTCCCCAGGGGTCCCCTCGTCCCCCTCGCCTCTGGATGGCGGTCCCCTTGCCACAAACTTTGGATGGTTTCATGCTGTGAAGGGTTTCCCTTCTCTTGCAACCCTGTTCAAGTACCATTCAATAAAGCTTGTGTTACTGCTCTTCATGGTTATGCAATCGTGATGCTTAATTTTATGTGTCAACTTGACTGGGCTAAGAGACACGTTCAGATAGCCAGTAAAACAGTTTCTGGGGCATCCTTGAGGGTGTTTACAGAGGAGCTTAACATTTGAATCAGGAGACTGCGTAGAGAAGATCACCCTCACCAATGTGGGCAGACATCATCCTATCTTTTGAGGGCCCAAATAGAACAAAAGGTGGAGAAAGTGAGAATTTTGTCTCTTTCTTCTTGAGCTGGGACATCCATCTTTCCTGCCCTTGGACATCAGAGTTTCTGGTTCTCAGGCCTTCGGACTTTGGGACTTTCACCAGCAGTCCCCCTTTGCAGGCCTCCGAGCTCTGAATGAATTGTGCCACCAACTCTCCTGGTTTTCTAATTTTCAGGCAGTAGATTGTAGGACTTCTCGGCCTCCATAACCACATGAACCAATTCCAATAATAACTCTCTTTTTATATCTATATCTACATCCTACTGGTTCTGTTTCTCTGGAGAACCCCAACTAATACAGTCTTTTCCCCTTATCAGCCCCCAAGTCCCTCAAACTCCCATCAGTCCCTCTGCCTGAGGCCAGGCTGGAGCCAGGAAAATCTAGACACTCCTTCTCCCAAGCTGCCTGGGCTGCCAAGACAGAGGAGAAGGGAAGAGAAGAGGCAGAGGGGGTAAATGACACATCCCAGATACCTGTCCTCAGGGAAACATGGTGGCCCCAGTGTGGGAAGCAGCAGCTAATGAAGAGGCTCTGCTATTCTGCTCCCTGGGGAAGGGGGGGGGGGCAAAGAGAGGAGGAGAAGGCTGTGGGCACAGGGAGAGGATAAACGGTGCGCTGCGTGGCGCAGCCAAAAATTTTAAAAAAATAAAAAATAAAAAAATTTAAAATAAAA
Organism: Eschrichtius robustus; assembly: GCF_028021215.1. Lineage (NCBI taxonomy): Eukaryota > Metazoa > Chordata > Mammalia > Artiodactyla > Eschrichtiidae > Eschrichtius > Eschrichtius robustus. Next base: position 76,124,174 of record NC_090830.1, read on the forward strand.
TGAAGGGCAAAAAAAAAAAAATATTGCAGGAGAATATGTGCAGAGTGATCTCACTGATATAAAGAACCAAAGCAGACAAATTAAACATGATGGTTCAGGTGAAACCACAGAGAAGGGCAGGAGCAGACTGGAGACCTCTGGTGGGGGGAGGGGAGAGCAGTTGGGGAGGAGGATGTAGGGACCATGTAAGGCAGGGATTCTCATACATTGATGTGCACACGGGCTCACCCTGGAGTCTTGTTAACAAGCAGATACTCATTCAGAGGGTTTCTGGTGGGGGCTGAGGGGCTGCATTTCCTACAAGCTCCCAGGTGAGGCGGATGCTGCAGGGCCGGACCACACTTCAGGTAGTGAAGCCAAGTCAAGTAACCATGATGGTCTATCCCAGGGTCACTCGACCCTGTCAAAACATCAGACTCACTCAGGAGCTTCTCCAAAGTACTGATGTCAGTTGGTGCAGCCATTATTGAAAACAGCATGGAGGTTTCTCAAAACACTAAAAATAGAGCTACCATATGATCCAGCAACCCCACTTCTGGTTATATATCCAGAGGAAATAATATCAAGATCTCCAAGAGATAATCTGCACTCCCATGTTCACTGCAGTATTAGCACAATAATACTGTGAATATGGAAATATTCCACATTCAGTATGGAAATAACCAAAGTGTCTATTGACAGGTAAATGCATAGAGAAGATGTGATCTATATCTGTATCTATATGGTGGAATATTATTCAGCCTTAAAAAGAAGGAAATCCTGCCATTTGAGACAACAGGGATGAACCTGAAGGACATTATACTAAGTAATATAAACCAGACACAGAAAGACAAATAATGCATGATCTCATGAATATGTGGAATCTAAAAAAGTCCAACTCATAGAAACAGAGAGTAGTTTCTAGTTGGTGGTTTCCAGAGGCACAGGGGCAGGGAGGGGGGAATGGGGAGATATTTGTCAAAGGGTACAAAGTTCAGTCATGCAGGATGGATAAGTTCTGAAGATCTAATGTACTACACAGCGACTATAGTTAGTAATACTGTATTGTATACTTGAAATTTGCTTAGAGAGTGGATCTTAAGTGTTCTCACCACACACACACAAATGGTTAACTGTTAGGTGATGGAGATGTTAATTGGATTGATTATGGTAATATTTCACAATGTATATGAATCATCTTGTTGTACACCTTAAATATATACAATTCTTATTTGTCAATTATATCAAAATAAAGCTGGGAAAAAAACAGTGATGCCAGGCCAGTTAACTGAGCATCTCTGGGGGTGCAGCTAAGGCATGGACATTTGTCAAAAGCTCCCCTGGTGGTTGTGTTGTGCAGCAGGTGGAGGGCCACTGTTCTAGCCCTGGAGCTCAGGGGTGGCACACCGATGTTCATTTCATTTTCATTCTTTTGGTTTTCGTGTATGTTATCTATATTCCTTTGTATGTATGAAGCATACAGAAAATAAAAAATAAAATTTAAAAAGAGTGTGAGGTGAAAAAGTGGAGCTGGGAGATAAGGGGTCAGGGAGGAGAAAGAGCAAAGAACCCAAAAGGATTCCGAAAAATGCTCTCCCCCATCAGCCAGCAAGCCTGCAGCCCACTGGGCCTGTCACTCAGCACAGCGGGCTGTGGCTGTGTTGATGGTTAGCCAGCTGTCGGTTCCAGGGTCAGCCAAGCAGCAGCACAATTGTCAAGCAGTGGGTCAGTCCATCAAGCTAGCAAGTCGGGCCGACTATTACTGAGTGGGCCTGTCTGCTTTAAAGTCAGCCAGCGAATTGGGCTGTTAGTATGGTGGTCAGTCTGGCAATATTTTAGTCATTGCTGTCAGGCAGTCCGTTAATTATGACTAGGTCAACCCTACTGTCAATCAGTGGGCCTGCTGCCTATTGCTGTGAGGGTTAGTGTGAAAGGCCTGCTGGGACATGGAGCGGCCAGGCATCAGCATGTCGATTGGTAGTCGGTCAGGTAGCTGGTCAATCATAATGTCAATGTGTGAGAGTGTGAGTCAGTCATAAGACAGTCAGTGATAAGACGGTCAGCCTGGCAATCAGTGTGTCAGATGGACATTCTCTGTCAGCCAGTTAGTTGGGGAGACAATGTTTAGTCGGGGAATCCCTGAGTCTGTCAGGCAGAATAGTCAGGTGGTAAGTTTGTTAGTGCAGAGCCAGTGAGACGGGCAGTTAGGCAGCCCGTGAGGCTGTCAGATGCTGTATCAGTCAGTGAGTCCATGAGACAGTCTTCCGTCAGTCAATCCATATGTATGTCATCCATTCACTATCAGCCAGCCCTCGAGTCTGTCCGCCGGACGCTCACTGTGTCTGTCCGTCACTGCCTGTGTCAGTGGGTCAGTGGGCCGGGTGACTGTGGTCAGGGGGTCAGCCAGCCAGGCCGCCGTGGGACAGCTGCACCTCTCCGCCCTGAGGCTGCTCCACTAAAGGCCACACAGGCTTGGGGAGAACTCCGAGGCTCTGCCCAAAGGCGAGGTTCTGTTACTATTATTATCTGAGAAAACTCCCAAGGCTCCAGAAAGTGGAAAAGGCCGTCAGTTGACTGCTCTCCCCTTCCCCCTCCCCTCCTCTCTCTCCATTAATGAGGCTCCTGGCACAGAGAAGGCGCGCTTACCCGGAGGCTGGAATTGGAGGAGGGGGGAGGCGGTTGGTGAGTTGTTTCAGTCAGCCCTGGGCCTGCTGCTCAGTCATCCCTGCTTTGATTGCTGGATGGGGGGATGGGAGGTGTGAGAGGGCGTGTCCTGACCAGGAGCTCCTTCCCCTGGCCTGGCCCTGCCCTTCCCCTGGGGACTCCACATCCTCCCACCCAGACCCGGGAGTCAGAGCTGTCCCCTCTGGACAAGCAGGGAGGGGCAGGGGCAAGTAGCTACACTAGCCCTGAGGAAACACAGATTTCATGTCAGCTCTTGCTCTTCTCTGCTATGACTCAAAAAGAAAAGAAAAAATATCGTTGCTGAATCTATGTTTCACTTCCATGGAAGTTCCATTTACATTGTCTCAGGTAACCCTCACAACCATCCAGCACGGCAGCGTTATCCCTTCATAGATGCGGGCAAGAGGCTGGGAGAAATGAGCATTGGCCTGAGGTCAGTTCTGACCAGGTGTGTCTGACTCCAGAGTCCACACTCTTCCCTTTGCCAGGACGCCTCTCTGGGGCTGGCTGGGGGCTCTCTGCTCCAGGTTTCTCTCTCCCCTTTTTCCCATGGGGCTGGAGGGGAGATTTCTCTGTCTCTCATGATTTTTTGCTCTCTACTAGAAAACAACTCTGTTCTGGATTTGCACTTGGGACCCGCTATGCTTGGGGCCAGACTGGGAGAGACTGTAGAGGTTGGATAGCAGCATTCCTCAGCTGTGGGTCGGCAGTGCTTGGCCCACTCTTTTATATACTTCTAAATTTGTGGAGCTAGAAGGGAGCCTGGAGCTTACCTGGTCTGCATCTAGTCTCATTGGAGGCAGAATCCCTCCTGCAGCCACGCAGTCAGCATCTGATCTGTGCTTACACATTCCCGGTGACTGGGAGCTCACTACCTAAGGAGGCTTTTCTACTGTGGGACAGCCTTTGTCCTTGGAAAGTCCCTCCATGTCTTAAGCCCAAACCTTTAGGTCTCAGTTCTTCATTCTGGTGCTGCCCAGACCAAACCTCATGCTTCTCAAGAGGGCTGGCCCTGCTACCCAGACTTGGAGAAAGACCATGGGATTCCCTCCTTGTTCAAGGCTTCAATTCTTTACAAGGGAAAGGGGCAGAATGCTGGAAAATTGTGGAAAGTGCAATGCTCTTGGGGCAGTGCAGTAGACTGATGGCGTCAATGGCCTGAATTTGTCATGCCTTGTTGTAACTATGGCTTTAAGGAGTGCTCTCCAACAGTGACCTGCTCTGGCCAGTGGGGTAGTAACCAACTTGACACAAGCCGAGGCCAGTTAAAATGCTCATTCGGCCCTGCTTCTTCTCTTGGACTCCTGCCACCTCCATGAGAACAAACCCAGGCCAGCCAGCAGGACGGATACAAGAGACACACAGAGCAGAGCCCAGGTGTCTGGGCTGAGGTTGCCCTACAGCAGCGGCCCAAGTGGATCCTCCCGCTCACCACAGACTGAGCCCAGCCACGTTGGTCAAGCTTAGCTCAGATCAGCTAAACTCAGAGACTCATGACACCCAGAGACTCATGAGAAATAACAGTTCTTATTTTAAGCTACTAAATGTTGGGCTGGTTTGTTACATAGCAATAGCTAACTAAGAGAGTCAGCCAGCCGACATTGCTCAAGTTGCAATCCTGCCTCACCCACCCTTTCCTGGCAGTGTGTCCTCAAATAAAGTATATCATCTCTGTCAGTCTCAGTGTTCTCATCTGTTAAGTGGGCTACTAAGCCTGCTCTTCCTCCTTCAAAGGAGACAGCCAAAGAGATCAAAGATATGGAAGTGCATTGCTAACTATGAAGAGCACAGGGAAGGGACTTGGGCTCAGGAGGGCCCCAGGGGCTGGCCTGGATGGGCTGGTGTCCCTGAGGCTGCCTGTCAGAGCTCGTCGAAGCAGAGGGCACTGTGCTATATTAACCCAGCTCATCTCCCTGGTCAGAAGCAAGCCTGGCAGGCTGAGTGATGGGGCCAACTGGAGACTTATTTACAAACACAGCCCTTTCGCCTTCACTTCCTGGGTAAGCCCCGTTGGCGGCAAATAAATGAGAATCAATAGGCCAGTTATTAAACCGTAAATATCCCTGCCCTTGGGGTCTTGGGCCAAGAGCTCTGAGACTCTCAGCTGAAGGCAACAGGGCTAGGAACCTCTTGCTCTGAGCCTTTCAGCTGAGACAGGGCCAAGTGCCCCTCGCATGGGGCCTGCCTCAGCCCCCAGCCCAGCCAGCCACTGCTGAACAGAGGAGAGGCTGCTGCTGGCATTGTGGGCAAGAAGGAGGCCTGACCTGTGCAAAGCCATCTTAAAGGACTCTCTACCCACCACACAGCACCTATAGTTTAGAAGGGAGGAGGGCCATGTGAGCAAGGACCAAACCCCTCTCCTACCCACGCTGAGACTCAGAAAGGGACGGAGAAATCTTCCATCCCTGCACCTACACAACCTGTGGATGGAGGGACAACTCAGACCCCCAAAGAGGGAGTGACTCATTCAGGGACACATGCCCAGAAAGTGACAGAAACCTGACTCAAAACCAGATGCGAGGCCTCTAGCCTGTGCCTTTATCTAGGACAGGATGAATTGCCGTGTGGATTAAACTTGGTAGATGGTGACTTTGGGAAGGGCCTAGGTTATGAGGCAGCTAATGGGGTCCAGAGAGGTAGGAGTGGGTAACCGCAGCACTTTCTCAGGAACCTGAGTGTACCCCATTTGATCATCTGTGCTGGAGGCCAAGTTACCCAGAAAGTGGCTCAGAGAAGTTGGGGGTAGATGAAGGGAAGTAAAGACAGTGTGAGAGGGAAGCAGGGGCTGGTGAACTGGAGAGTTTTGTAGTTCGGTGTAAGCGAGAAGAGGACACACACAGACACATACACACACACACACACACACACACACACACGTGCGCGCACACGCACACGGCAGTTGGGGGCGCTGGGAGGCTTCCTGCAGTCTTTGACTGTGGGGATCAGGGAAGCTATATGCAGGAGGCTGCCTTTGAGCTGGGCCATGGTGGATGAGTAGGCCTCATGCTCAGTTACACCCCTTTGTAAGTGAGAAGGCAGTGAAGGGTGGTCCAGGAGGAAAGGCCAGAATAAACAAAGGCATCAGTGGTGGTAGTGATGATGATGGTGAGGATGGTGGCAGTGATGATGAAGATGAAAACCATGACGGCGGTGATGGTGATGATGGTAGTTGGCACTTTTAAAAAGACTTTCTGTGTGCCATGACCCACACTAGGCATTTTACACCCTCCGTGTTATTAAATTTGCACAGGAACCCTACACTCTCTACACCCAAGTCCCTGGCTTCTCAGTGGTTCCAGCCCATTGCCTTGTACTCCACGTGCCTTGTATTCAGCGGTGTGCGCTTCTCGTGCTTCCTGAGGATGGTGGCTGGGTCTCCCTTGTGTGAGCAGAGAGCGCCAGGAACACAGGCCCAGGAGCCAAACGGTGGAGCTCAAGCCTGGGGTCCGCTTCTCGCTAGGTGCCCAACCACGGGCAACCTCTCTGGTTTTGTTCTCTTGTTGGTGAAACAGAGGGGATGGTTATAATAATAAAAGTACTTTCCTTTTAAGGATACTGAGAGGCCTCAATGAGATGATCCATGACAAGCCCTTAGAAGAGAGGCTGGCCCATAGCACGTGCTCAGGGTGAGCTGTTATTTTTATCTGCATCCTGCCCGTGACCTTGCTGCACATCAATGCTTGCCAAAGGTGGGTTGCACTGAATGGGAGTGGCCACTAGCATGCTTTTCCCGGCCCAGATCTGAACCTTCTTTCTGTATTTGGAAGATTTCCCACTCCTGGTGGAAGGCAGAGCTTATCTGCTGTTATAGAAGGTGAAAATCCCAGCTTGTCACTTTCCCAGCCTCTCTTGCAGCTCAGGCACAGACCCATTAGCTGAGGTCTGCCAATGAGGTTGGCCACGATGCAATTAAGCAAGACTCTAGGAACACCATTCTGGTGTTGGGTGGGGCTGCAGGGCAGCTACGTGAGCGTCTGGGGTGGCTCAGGCAGTAGGCAGCAAGGTACAGTCCTGTGGGTCTGGAAGCGAGCACTGGGTGACCTCCTGTGTTCTGTGGCAGTGCCCTCCCCAAACTGGCATGGTGGCATGGTGGTTCAGCCTACAGTCTGGGCACTGTGTCTTCCAGCCCTTCCCAGAGATTCTGTGATGCCCAGTGTCCATTCAGTAGATCCCACCTCTGCTCAGTCGGTGTGTACTTCTGCTGCCTGAAGGTAGAACCCCGACCGTATAGAGAGGAGGGTGGAGTTTCTGTTGGACCTGCTACGTGGCTCAGACACTGGTGAGATCCCGTGCCAGGCCCGAGGTGCTAAGCTGCTGTGCAGGGAAGTGCAGCCGGGACTCACGTCACTGTGTGCAACATCCCAGGCCGCTGGCCTTTGCCTCCAGCACTTCTGGTGGAAGACACCATGGAGGGCCGCTCCAGAGCACTGGCTACAGGCCCAAGGGAGTCAGGTGCAAGTCCCACAGAGAGGGGGTATCTTATGATTAAAAATGTCCCATATACAGGGAGGGGACTGTAGCTCATTCTCACCTGCAGACAGAAAGCCCTCAGGAAAAGTCAGCTGACCTGGAAATGGGATTCCCAGCCAAACTCTGAGCAGGGCCACGTCACCACACAATAGTGATTGGAACCTCTTGCATTTACACTGAGCTCTGTATTCTCACCTCTTTATCTCATTTTTGCCCATCCTACAGAGGGAGAAACAGGGGCTCAGAGCTCACACTGGCTTTCCCAAAGTCCCCAAGCAATGAGTGGTAGAGACTAGTCTCCAATGCAGGCATTCTAATATCAAAGATGAAACGGACCTTTGAGGAAACTGAGACCCAGGAGGGAGTGGTCAAGGGAATCCACCATGGGGAGGCAGATTTTGAACTTGCACTAAAAACAAATGAAAAAACAAAAAAAAACCCCTTTCTTATGACCTTAGAATGGAATGCCCCGCCATGGGAGTAAATGAGCTCCCCGTTAGTGGAGGTGTGCAAGAAGAGGTAGGGACCACTAGGTGGGGATGTGCTGAGAAACAAGGATTCCCACACTGACAAGGGGGGCTGCCATCTCCTGGGGGCATGTGGTTCACTATAAATTGGGGTGGGGGCTCCTGAAAAGATGTTGGTTCTTTTGTGATCTCCCTCTGCTTTGAGCCAGTTCAGCCCAAGAGGACTGAGACATGCACAGAGGTTGGCCCTGATGTCACAGGCCATGTGGGAGGTCTCGAGCTGCCTCCAAAGGCAGAGCAGAGACCCCAGAGTCATAAGAGGTCAGTCTCCCTACACACACACAATCACATGTACAGATGAAGAAACTGAGACCCCGAGAGGGGAAGTGAGGGACCCCAAGCTAGCCAGAAGCAGAGACAGGGTGAGAACTGAAGCCTTCGGCATTCAGTCTAGAGTACAGCTTCGCAGAGTGGGGTCCGTGACCAGCAGCCTCAATATCCCCTGGAAACTTATTGAAAAGGTAAATTCTCAGGACCCACTGGCTCCAAAACTCTGGGGGAAGGCCATAGTCTGGGTTTCATCAAGGCTTGCAGGGGATTCTGATCCATGCTAAAAGGTTAAAATCACTGACATAAGTGCTTTTTGTGTTACAGCATTCACTGACTTGAGCCCCATGAGTGGGACATCCTTCCTGCGATGTGCCTGGCCTTATCCCACTTTCTAAGCCATGAAAGGAAATGTGACTCTCCCTGGTTTATAGGCTACACACATTTTATCCACATGGGGTTAATGTCCCAAGCTCAGAGATGAAGGACAACCTGGCAAGGTCACACAGCAACGTGGTGGCTAATCTGGGATTAGAACTCACAGCTGCCCAATTCTCAGCCTGGGATGGAGTGGACCTCTTGGGCCTGATTCCTCCTGCCCCAACCCACATGACATCATATGGCCCTCACCCCACCTGCACAGAGGACCCTGGGCTTCAGCACTCCCTGGGCTGGGAGCAACAGGCTTTTCTCCAAGAGCCCTGGCTGCTCTGGGCAGTGCAGGCTGGATTGCTTTATTTATTGCTGTCATTAATTAGTTTTGTTGGGGATGAAAGACAGGTCCCCGGAGAAGACCAGTGCATTAGAGCCCATTATTCCATCATTGCTCTGGACTCGTCAGCAAAAAGCTCAGCCCCTCTCTGCTGTCAGCCCACTACAATTAATTAGCCCACAGCCCAAGTGGCGGTCTTCCTGCTCCCCCTAGGCAGGGAGGGCTCTGTTCTGGCATCTAGTATCCTCCAGGGCTTCTCTGCCCCAATTCGAATGGGGGGTGGGCGGGGCCTGGTGACAGCCCTGGGGGTGGGGGATGAGCTACTGCAGTTGCTGGGTGCCAGAGGGAGGCAGGGATTCCCTTACCCAATGATTCTGCTATGAGTGCATTCCATGATGTGTCAGACACTGGCCTAAGTGCTTTAAACTCATAGTTAATTCTCACAAATGTCTTGTGAGGCATGCTTTAATTTGCCAGATGAAGAAACTGAGGCTCTGCTAAGAGGGAGAGACTTGCTTGAGGACCACAGCGCAAAACTGCAGAGCAGGATTTCAACCTGGGTCCAGCTCCTGAGCCCGGGTTTGCCCTTTGCTCACTGGGGCTTCTCAGTGTGGCTCATGAAGCCAGGGGCCTGGCCCCTCCAGAGGGAAATGAGGCTAAGGGCAGGGGAAGTGTGGAATGAAGCAGAGAGGATGGGCTACGTGGTATGCTTGCAAGGGCTTTCACTGGGCACAGAATCAGAAGCGATTAGTCCACTTCTGACCTGAGTGACCTTGGGCAGGTTCTCAGCTTCCCCTTCAGAGCAAAGATTGGGTCCAATGACATGGGTTCTTCTCTAGAGAGGCAGTATAGCCTAGGAGTTCAGGCAAGGTGACCTTTGGGTGTTACTTATCTCTCTGAGCCTCAGTTTCCCCATCTGAAAAGTGGGGATAGCCTCCTGGGAGTGTTGTAAGGATTAAATGAGATAATACATAAAAGGGCTTAGCACAGCATATGACACGTCACAAGGGCTTGATCATTATTTACAAAGATGAGAATGATGATCTGAAAGGACTTAGTCTCAGGCCAACTTGTTAGTCTCAGGCCAACTTGCCTTGAGTCTTGATCAAGTTAAACCAGTAATTACAGAATCACTCTGTGCTGTGTACACATTGCGGTTTAATCACTTTATGAGGAGAAGGCATGGGTAAGGCTCCGGAAGGTTAAGCATACTCCTGCTTGCTCAGGGCTTGAATGCTAGGCCTGGTTATGCCCCCATCTTACTGTGTAACCTTGAGCAAGCTGCCCAAGTTGCTTTCTCCCCTCAAGGCCTCAGTCCTCCCATCTGTAACATGGGCAGGGAGTCGGGTCAAGCAGGGCACTGCCCCTCCTCTTGTCCCCTCCACTTTGGCAGGAGCTGCCTCTCCTGAAGGCTGCCTCTGGCCCTCAACACGGCTGACTCAGGCTTTGCCCAATGGTGGAGGCCAGGTTGCCTGCCTGAGGGTACCAAGAAGTTAATTAAACCCTCAAGAAGCCATTTGTTAAGAGGGGAGCGATGGTATATTCAATACCAGCCAAAGGGTGGTGCAAAGTAATGAGTCTTTCTTTAGCTGTGAATAATGTGTTCTCTCCTGTCGCAGCCCCTCTCCCCCCAACTCTGAAGGATGGTCCTAGGGAAGCTTATGGCTCATCTTAATGGCCTGGAAACTGAGGAGTCCAGTGGGCTGGTCTCTCTCCAGGATTGTCACTTTCTACTTGGGCTTCTCTCTGTTTCTGTCCCACTCATGTTCCTCTAACTCTTTTCCAGGAGGGATCTGGGGCCAAGATGATCTCTGGCTCTCTGTCTCTCTCCCCACCTGCTCCGCACTTGTTCCTTCCCTCTCCCCCAGCCTCCGAGGAAAAGCTGAGGGCCGCCATGTTGCACAACCCCACCGCACACATTGTATGTGGGAGTCACAGCCCTGCCATGTAGCGCGTTCAGAAACAGTGTGGAAGAGGGAAGAAGAAGAGGAAGGGGAGGTGATGGTCTAGCTGCCCCTGAACCTTGAGGGAAGGTGACTGGCCAGGAGACAGGAGGCAGCTCGAGGTCAGCTTGGGCCAGTCTGCTCCAGCTCCTGCTAAACTCACCCGCTCCCCACATTCATGTGCCCGCCCTGCAGAGGGCAGCCTGCTGTACACTCTAAGACGGGTGTCTGCGGGAGGCGACCCAGCCAGGCACCGAGGGTCTGGCTTTGGGGCCCAGGGCTGGTGTGAACACGGCTGGCTACCTCAACTACTCTGAGCTTTCTTTCTCCCCAGCTCCTGCAAAAGATGGGGCTGGTTCTGGTCCTGCTCCCCAAATGGGCTCTGGGGACAAAGGAGATCTTAACAGGGTCCCTGGGGAGGGTGGAGCAGTGCCCATCTCTGCGTCTTTGTCTTGTGCACCCTCACCCCCGGGGGTACCTCGTCTGGGCAGCTGTCTGGGATGGGTCCTCTCCTGGTCCTGTTGCTCATCTTGGGCTGCCGTCTGTCTGTCAGTCTCTCTGTGGGCACCCCCCACCCCTCCACCGCTGCTCATTACAAAATTCTGGCATTCACAGGCAGAGACGGCCACAGCTGAGAAGTGGGAGCCCTGGGGCCTCCCCCTGTCCTGGTGGGGCCTGGCTTTGTCCCCCTTTGTGCTGGTACAAAAGGAAGCCAGGCAGGGGAGGGAAGGGGTCTGGGGCCTAGCAGGTGTCTGTCGCTGTCCTGGCAGCCAGCAAGGGGAGTGGTGGGAGGGGCTCGGGCAGCCGTCATTCACCAGCCAAGCTGGGGACAAGGCACCTTGATTAGGCCCCCAAGATAATCATCGCACACCTGGGCTGGCACCCCAGGGCCCCCCCTTGCAGTCGCCCCTTTGTCTGTCTGGGGAGTCTCCCGCTTCAAAGCCCAGATTGCGGCTGATAGATTGGGCTGAAGCCAGGTGCTGAAACCCAAGAGCCTGGTAGAGGACAGCAGGGCAGAGGGGCTTTGGGGATGGGGGTTCCTAGAGCCAAGAGAAGGGGGGCAGCCTGGGTGATGGAAGGCCCAGGTCCCCTACTTCTCCGGGCCACACAGAGACCAGGTGGGCAGGAGCAGAGAGGACCAAGGTGGGGAGAGGAGGGAGAACCGCTAGGATGTGTGCATATGTGTGTGTGAACGTGTGAGTTTGCGTGTGTGACCATAGCTTATACATGGATATTCACACAGCCAGGGTGGGATGGGACAGGTGGCTGTTGGATGCCCCCCCAGTCCTCCCCAGCAGTCACTACAGCCCTGGCGGGGTTGCCCATGCACAGTGTCTCTTCTGGAAGGAGCTCTTTGGTTGAGGAGCGTGCTTGGCCCTTGAGGGGAGCAGGACAGATATTCGTGGAGCTGATCATCCTCAAGCAATGAGGGATGGGAACCAACGGATAAATACCTGGGCACCCTTACCCCTTGAGAAGGACAGCAGGTCTGAGGTGTGTGCTACCCAGTCTTCCAGAATAATCTGGGTGGAATCAGGCTCCCAGCACAAACCCATCATGAACACATACTTCATCCCCTTTCCTCCCTCCCTGCCTCACCCCTCACTCCCTCACCAAGTTTCCTGGGATCACCTCCCAAATAAACCACTTGTGCCCAAATTCTTAACTCAGGGTTGCTTGTATGAGTACCAAAATGGCAATGGGGCCCATTAGGTCCTGGTGGTGTGCCCTGCATGGGGTGAGGGGCAGGGAAGAGCCAAGAAACAAGCTGCACACTTTTCCTGAGCACAGAGTGGTCATAGCCTACGTGGGGCTCCATCTCCCAGCAGTGGGTGGGGGGATGAGAGCCTCGTTTCCTGGGCATGCACTCGGGGCCACATTGAGCCGTGCCTGCCTTGACCAGCGACTGGGCCTGGGGGTGGTGGGAACCCATGGTTGGGGGACTTGGTGCATATCCACGTATTAGTGTAGACACCTGTGAATGGGGGTAGATGGGGGTGTGTCTGTATACTGTAAATGTGCGATGTTGCACGTGACCCTGTACTCAGGCACGTGTGTGTGTGTGTATACACGTGCACACGTGTCCATATACACTCAGAATCAAGGGGCTTCTGGCTTTGGGAGTCTGGGCAACTGGCCCTGCCCCGCTGGCTACCCACAGACCCCAGTGGTGGCCAGCAGCAGGGTAGGGCATGCCACCTCAAGGTGGAGACTGGACCAGCCTCCTGGGAGGACATGAATGTGGGGTGTTGCAGAGTGCCCGTGTTGCCATGTGGCTCCCTACTCTGCCCTCAGTGCGGGCAGGCCAAACCAGCGTATATTTATCATTGGCGTTGATTGGGGACGGCGTCTCTCAAGCGCCCCAGCCCAGGAGCTGCAGAGCCAGGGTTGCCAGGAGAAGCACAATATCCATCCCTGTGGCTGCCTTTCATGCCCCCACCCTCCACCCCTCGTCTGCATCACTCAGTCACAGCAGACACCCTGATTTCTCTCTAAAAATGAAACAATGAAAAAAAAAAAAATGAAACAATGACCTTGGCTGTGTGTTAAGGGGGTGGGGGGGTAGGGGGAGGAGGACTTTCTACCCAAGTCAGGGGCTGACAAGTGGCCAGCTTTTTCCAGAGTGAGTGGTCATCTCCTAGGGCCAGCCTCAGGGGGGTCCCCAGCATCCCTGGGGTTGACTCTTTTATCCTGGGGAGCGTCAGATTTAAAATACAAATTTCCACTCTTGTAAGGGCCTGCAGAGGTCAGCCAGGCCCAGCCCTTGTGTCTCATGTGAGGAAGGTGAGGCTCAGAGAGGGAAAGTCACTTCCCCAGGGTCACACAGAGAAGCAGCTGAGGGCAGGATTAGAACGAGAGCTCCTGGATGCTGTATTTGCCTCTCACCACCCAGCTCTGCAGGTGGAATTTCACACTTTTCTGGCCCAGTTGGCCCATCGTTCAGTTTTTCCTACACTTACCGGAAGTTACACAGACAGGCAAACTACCTGCTAATAGTGGGCCCCAAAGGCCCAACAAAGCTCCAATCCACCATCCCAGCCATTCCTGCCAAGCCCTATGTGAAACCAGCAGGCCCGGGCTTAGCAGAATGATGGCACTTCTCAAATAGACTCAGGTCAGCTCCTGCCGGCCCTCCTGTACTGGTGTCTCCTCAAAATTCATGTACACCCGACACCTGGGAATGTGTCCGTATTTGGAAACAAGAGTGTTTGCAGATAAAATCCATTAAAATGAGGTTATCCTGGATTAGAGTGTGTCCTAATCCAATGACTGATGTCTTAAAGAAGAGGGAAATTTGGGGGAAGCATGGACACACAGGGAGACATCATGCGAGAGTGGAGGCAGAGACTGGAGTGATGCAGCTATGAGCCAAGGGATGCCAAGGGTTGTAGGCAGCCACCAGCAGCTGGAGGAAGCAAAGAAGGATCCTCCCCAGAGGCCTGCAAAAGGAGCACTGCGCTGCTAACATCTGGATTTCAGACTTCTGACTTCTAGAACTGTGAGAGATAAATTTCTGTTGCTCTAAGCCACCAGTCTGCAGTAACTCGTTATCACAGACTCCTCTCTGCACAGCTCCACCCTCTTTCTACCCTGCGCACCACGGGTCATTCCCACCCTCCAGCAAGATGAGTTTAAGCCACACTGGCCCTCACCCCAGACTTGACCTCAAGGCCCCTGTCTGCTATTCCCTTTGCCTTAAACACCACTTCTGACCCCTCCCAGACTCGCTGCTTGACCCTCTCCCCTTGGGATCCAGAACTGCTGGAGGACCCCACCCTGACAGCTACCTGTATGTCCTGGCTGCCCCCTTCTTGCCTGGCTGAGTCACACCAAGGCTCCAAAATGCTGCATCTTCTCCAGCAGCTGCCCTGCTTCATTGGCCTTGCCTGGCCCTGCAGGCTGGGCTGGGAACCACTTGTCTGGACGACCCTGGGTCACAGTTGTTCCCAGCTCGTCACATGCAGCATTGTAGCATCATCACAGTCAGTTCATCTGGGATCTCTGCTACTGGATGGAACTCCCTGTGGGCAGAGACCATGCTGTGCTCTCCAGGAAGCTTGTCACATAAGAGAATGTGCTAATAATCCAGCCCAGCCCTTTTCTTTAGAGATGAGGAAACTGAGGCCCAGAGAGCAGAGGTAACTTGCCCAGAGTCACACAGCCACCCAGGACCAAGGCTAGGATTCTTCTTGCTATTGAAACAGCATCCAGGAATAGTCCTTTTGGTCCCCCTGAGGGACGTGGGAGCAACTTCCTGGGTACCAGAGGACTTCCTGCACTTCAGACCTTTGTTCCTGATGGAGATCCATGGTGTGCTGGTCAAACTGGGGGTGGGTACCGTGCCCCAGGCAGGACCAGAGGCTCATGGGGAGAGAAGTCCTCTCTGGGACAGACAGACTGTGGGATGCTCCCTGGGGTCAGCCTGTATGGCTGCAGGGACTGCCTCAGTTGCCCCAGGCTCACCCAGACCTGAAGCAGTTTAAGGACACAAAAAAAAGAGCCAAACGGTCATAAGTTCGGATTTCAGCTTGGACATATCACAGTCTCTCTGAACTTAGTTTCCCCAGCTATCAATGATGGTGATTAAATGAGGCACCCAGAGAGCCAGAAACCTACAGGTTCATTCACATCCATTTTCTTCCCTTTCTTGTACAGCAGCCCCACCCTCCTACATGCTCCCGGTGTGCCTTGGGTCCTCCCCTGTCGCCCTGGGGCAGAGGCGAGAGGCTGGAACTGAAGGTGGATTGGGCCCCTCCTGGGCCATGCACACATCAAGTGGAACCCTTTTCAATTTTTACAACAAATCTGAGGCAGAGACCATAACCCCCATTTTACAGAGAAGGAAACTGAGGCCCAGAGAAGCTCACTCACGTGGCTAATGAAGAGGAGCATTGTGGCCAGGCAGGGTGGCCACAAGGCATTTACTCCCTGCCTTAGTTTATGTCTTCCCACCACCTGCCAAGTTTCTCTTGGGCTCAGACTAACGTTGGTGACACCTGAGTCCTGAGATGATCTGTCTGAGAAGTGACTAACTGCCATGTGGTCTGGGACCCCAGCCTGTCACACAGCACTGTCAACCAGACCACACTCAGTCTGGCATTTCAGAACAGTTGGAGACCCCAAGTCCCAGGCCCAACGAATAATCACCAGTCCCTAGCCCTGCTAGACTCTGGACCAGGTGAAGAGTCACGGGGAGGAAGGCCCCCCAGGCCAGCACACAGGCGCTGGAGGAACGTGTCACCCTCCACCACATTTGTGCCTCATCCAGGAGCCCATAAATTTCACCTGTTCCCTGTGTGGGAAGGATGGGGTGTCCAGGAGATGAAGAACTTATCCCACTGTCCACCTAGATGGCTCTGCCAGGCCAGGCAATTTTGCTGACGTCACTTCCCTGGAGATATTAAATATTGACGATGCAATAAATTTTCCCTGCACCTGCTATGACTCATATCTTGGTGTGTGCCAAACAGAAGACAAGGAGGCTGAGGTGCCTCCATTTAGGCTGATGGGCATCCATTCTCCTGGCACTCTGGGAGTCATAGCCTCTTTGTGCTTAAAGGGGCTTACAGAGGTCATCTGGTCCCTCCCCATGCTGTCAGGCTCTAGCCTGAGATGAGCGTTCTCTGAGGAAGGGAAAATCTTCTGGTTAGCATATTACTGCCTTTTTCTTAGGAAGTTCTTCTTTAAGTCTTACTGGGATTCACAGTGAGCAGGAGGCTGACAGGTAAGCCCTATATCTTGACAACCAGGTAACTGCTCATTTCTAAGGAGCAGAGCACTCGGAGGGGCTCAGAGTTCTCACCCTGACCAATTTCTGACTGCTTACTTGCTGTGCAACTTTGGGCGATTACAATGTCTCTGAACCTCAATGTCCTCATCTGTAAAATGGGACAGCAATCTCTGCTCAGACTACTTCCCAGGACTGTGGGGAGCGGGGTTTCCATGGCCTGGATGCACACCTTGGTAAGTGGAGGGAGGACTCCTGGACCAGTTGCCCCCTGAAGTAAACAGCCTGATCAAAGCAGACAATAAATGTGGAAAAGCTTTACAAATGGAAATTGCTTTGTAAATGCGAAGTGTTGTGTAAATGTTAGGGATAATTATATGCTTCAAAAATTAGGAACAGCAAACGTCCTTAGGAAGGAGAAGGCTCCTAAATTGTTCGTTTATCCCTAGTCCTGGAGGCTCTGCACAAGTGTGTTGGGATGGGTGGGGAGTCCCCCGGAGTGCAGATCGTGCTCCTCCTTTCCCAGCCCTTCTCTTCCCTAGGGCTTTAAGCCAGGCTCGGCTCCTGATTAAAAAGGTCGGGGAGTGAACAGCTTATCAGTTACACGGAATCGATAGGCGTTTTCTTTATATTTTTCAATTAAAAGAGCCGACAGAGAGAAGAGAAAAACTCAAGTGCCCCAGCTGTCAATAGCTATTGGGGCGAGGGAAAGTGCAGGGTTGGGGGGAGGCTGGGCCATTTGCCAATGCCAAGTTCTGCCCGCCTGGCCTGCTCTCTGCATCACCTAGACGCACCCAGGAGAGGGACCAGGAGGCACTGCATCTTCCCAAGGCGTCCTCAGACTTTTTGGCTGTGGGAACACTGTCTCCTGGGCCTTAATTTTTCAGGAAATAAGCAGGATTGAACTGGTGCTGCAGTGAGAAACTACTGTAGTCGGTGATGGGTGGATGGGATGGCCATCCACTGCTATGATCAAACAGCTTCAGAGATCTACAGATGGGGCGGGGGACTCTGGGGGTTGTTTTGAGGAAAATACCCACCCACTGCTCTCATAGCCAGTGAGAAAACACAAAGAGAAAGTGGGCTCAGGAGGCAGCTAGCAGGACGCAGGTCAGTTATGAGGAGGCGTTTGGAGACAGGGATGGGCCATCAGGAGCCTGACTGGGTATTGACGAGGGATTTCTGCTCCCTGAGATATCCTGGCTGAGTGCCTCCATTTAGGCCAATGGGCACCATTCTCCTGGCACTGTGGGACGCGTAGCCTTCTTGTGCTAAAGGGGGCTTACAGAGGTCATCTGGTCCATCCCCTTGTTGTCAGACCCTAGCCTGAGAGGAGCGGCCCCTTCAGCCCTGGGGTCTGTGAGCGGCAGGAGGGCAGTCCGTTCCTGCCATGAATGCTGTTGGTGACCCTCCCTAAGCCCTCACCAGGCCCATGTACTTCTCCCCCTGGTGCTGCAAGTGTCACTGCTAATGGCCTCCCTCCCCCATCCCATGCCTCCGCCTGGGCAGCCCTCAAGGGTACAAAAGGAGTCACCCTTGTCTAAAGGTGGCGCATTAGTCTCCGGAGCCACACCCCTCCCCTGGTGGGGGATGTCTGAGGCTAGACTGCACCCACACTCTTGCCTACATTTTCTTCCTGCTCTAATCTGCTTCCCTAACTCTGTTACAGGGCTCATCAGAGCGCATTCTCTAATCTAGCAGCTACACAAAATCCCTGACTCAGGCTCTGCTTGCTTCTGGGACAACCTGACCCATTCAATTCATTCATTCAGGAGGCATTTATTGAGCATCTGCTACATGCCAGGCGCTGGGCTGGGCCCTGGAGATAAATACGTGACCGTAACTGATTAGCTTCTAGTGGGAGAGAGCAGCAAGAAACAGGTAGATAAGTAAGTAAATGAGTTAGATGTGAGTGCTCTGAGGAGAAGAAAAGGAATGAGATTCTAGAGAGCATGGGGGTGGGGGACCACAGGGCCGGGGAAGAGCTCTCTAAGGAGGCAACCTGTGAGTGTGGACTTGAACGACCGAGACCAGCTGTGTGCAGACTGCAGGGAAAGGGGGTCCAGGGAGAGGGCGGGCGATGGCAAAGGCCCTAAGGCTGGAGTAAGTTTATGGGGTCTGAGGCCCCGAAAGCCCAGTGTGCCTGGAGCTTAGAGAGAGAGTGGGGATGAGAGCAGGGAGGCAGGGAGGCTGAGGGTGACCTGGTCAGCCACAGCCAAGGTTTTGTCCTCATGGTAATGGGGACCTTTTAAAGGTCTCAGGCAATGAAGAGATAGGGTCCATTTGTACTTTTACAAAATCACCCTGGCGCAGATCGGCGAGGGTGGCAGGGGCTGTGGGAGCTATACCAGATGCTTCTGGTGCCCCACGCCGCTCCCCACTGGCCACTGGTGACTCAGCTGCCGCTGGTGAGCTGAGGACACACACCTCCAAATGCTTGCAGCTCCTCTGCTTTTCTCCTGTGAAGAGCTCACTCAGCTGCACAAGACGGCCTGGGAGTAGGAGGGGGCAGGGAATTCAGGACTCAAGAGGCAACTGTCTATCAATGGGGATGAAAGTCAATAATCAAATGTCCCAGGCTGCTGTCCTTTGGAGAGACTCTCCTGAGGGTAGGGCTGGCCACGGCGCTCCGCAGTGGCAGCAGCAGCAGGACACCCTGGATTGGCTTCTCCTCTTTCCTGCCTCATCTCCCACATGAATGACCTGCGTGCACCCAAATCCTTCTCTTGTGCTCTGCTCTTGAGGGAACCCCATAAGACAGGGGAGAGATGGTGGTGGCTTGGAGTAAGTAGGTGATGGCAGAGGCAGCAGAGATCTGGAGATGGATCCAGGACATATTCTGCAAGCTGGGTGACAGGACAAGCTGATGGGCTAGCTGTAGAGGGTGAAGGAAAGGGGGAATCAAGGATAGCTCAGAGGATTTCAGCCGGAGGGTTGATGGTGTACTGAAACGGAGAAGAGTGAGAGGACAGGTGTGTGGCAGGAATCAAGAGGTTGGCTTGGCCGAATTAAATTTGCAATGCCTGTGATGCCTCTAAGTGTAGATTCCCAGCAGACACTTGCAGATATGAATTTGGAGCTCGGGGCAGAGGTTAGGGCTACAGACGTCAATTTGAGAGTGAGTCATCACCTTAGAAATGGTATTTTAAGCCATGGGTCTGAGTGAGAGCACCTGAGGAAAGGGAGTAGCTGCAGAAGGAAAACAAGCTGAGCAGCAGAAAAGGAGCACCCTCATCTGTGCTACTGAGCCCGGGCTCAGAATCCCATGGGATCCTCGGCGCAGTCCTTAGAGGCAGGACCCAGGAGGCCTGCCATGTGGAGTCTCACAGGTTTGGCTCTGCACAGCTCCCAAGGGTGCCGCTTATATAAGCTGCAATGTGAAAGGCACCCCCTAGAGTTGTTCAGGTTACAATCTTCCCAGCCATGAGTACCTCTTTGCAAGACCAAAGTATGGGCAGGGCCATATGTAAGCCACACAGAGACGAGCTTCTGAGAGCTCAGTGGAGGAAGAAATTATGGCAATTGGGATAATCGGAGAAGGCTCCCTGGAGGAAGTGGCTTTTGCCCTCAGGCTCAAAGAATGGAGAAAGTTTCCACCTTTTGAATTGCGAGGGAGGGAGACACTCCAGCAGAGGCAATTGCAATGGGCACCATGCCAAGGAGATGCACAGTTACCTGATTCAGTCAGGGTCACACACTGAGGGAGACTCAGAGCCAGGACTCCGATCCTGGGCCAGACCATGTGCCCCGGACTATGCCATCAGGACACAGTGACCTCTTACCCCCCCAGTTCCCATCATCCCCTTTGGCAGCTTCGCAGACCCAGGAAGGGGTGAGAGCTGTCTTCTCTAGCCTCCCTGTGCCCAGAGGAAAAGAGGCCTGCTCTGTCTTCCTTTCCCTGGACAGTGCTTAAAGAGGCTCCAACTGTCTCCACCAAGAGCCCAGGTTATCAAAGGAAGCAGATGCAGCACTGTCACTGGGTGGCAACGGCCTGGGAATCCGGGAATTAGCTGGAGCCAGCTCTCCCCAGGTCAGGGGTCTCCCAGGTGTGGGGTTGGTTTGTCCTCCTTACCCCTGGGCATAGCCTCTGGGTAATGTGGCCTACAGCACAGATGACCAAGTTGGGGACACTCAGGCACCAGAGAAAGTGCTGGGGGCAGGGGATATCTGGTGAGGGAATGAAGGTTCCAATGAAGGGATGAAACTCATAGGCCCAAGGTGGACCCTCACCCAGGAGGGGTTGCATTGTAGAAAGGGAAAACCAGGATTCCCTTCACCTTCACTATCTGTAAGATCATGGAGGGGAAGACAAACCAGTGGATATTTTGCTCCTCCCTCCCTTCCCACAGCATTTATTGAATGCCTGCTGTGTACTGAGTACATGCTGGGCCCTGGAGTTGTGACAGGGATGAGGACAGACAAAATATCTGTCTCTGTGGTGCACACAGGCTGAGATAACAGATGCAGAACAGGAAATTATACTAGAGCAGGACAGAGCCATGATGGGGGCTGGGGGACCCAGAGCAGGGCACCTAAATAGATTCTGGGTAGCAGAGAAGGCCTCCTGAAGAAAGTGACATTCAAAGAGATAGGAAGGAAGAAGTGGGTGGAGTCTCAAGCCCCGGGCAAGAGACTGTCCCATCTCTGCAAACTGCAACATCCGTGGGGACCTGGGCTTTAGCGAAGAGGGAAGACTGAGGCTGTGGCTGGCTCTCATCACTCTGGAGAGAAAGCCTTTTCCACTGAGAAAGCACAACTTGGAGTGCTCAACTCAAAACCTGATTGAAGCTGCTCTGTATAGGGCTCTGTGGACACCTAGTCCTGTCCTCGAGGTGCCGGGCGGTCCCGTGGGGAGACAGGCAGAGCAGACTGTCTCTGGGAGTCGACTGAGCAAAGCCCTCCCAGGAGAGATGGCACTTGGGCCAGATCTGCATAGATGTGCAGGGGGAGATGGGCGTGTATGGGAAGGGTGCGCTGGGAGGAGGGAATGGCAGGAGGAAGAGCTAGCTTTGGGAAATGCTTTGTCGCTGGAAGCACACTGGCCAACAGGACCCTGGGAGGCATGCCTTCATCTACTCAACACAGGTGCTTACGTACCATGTGCCCAGGCCCCTCCTAAGTGCTCGGGCACAGATGGTGTGACACCCTCCCTGCCCTCAAGGGGCTCTCTCCATCCAGTGGAAGAGACCATGGGACCCACCATGGCAGGCACATAATAGGTGCTCAGCAAACCCTGGCTGCCGGACAAGAACAGAGAAATATGCTGCTGTTAACTTTAGAGGAGCCCAGAGAGGAAGGAGAGGACCCAGCAGGCTAGTGGGAAGGGGTGAAGTCGGACGCTTTCCTGGGGAAGGCAAGTCTGCAGCTGGGCTTGGAAGGATTCAGGCAAATGATGAGATCTGGGGAGGGGAATGGGCAGTTGCTTCTGCTTGGACCTTCCCATGTTTGGGAGAACATGAACTGGGAGTCCAAGAGCCATGTGAGGTGTGAGAGTGTGGAAGTGTGTGATTTACGTTAGTGTATGAGGATGTGTGCACAAGTGTGAAACTGTGAATGTGAGAACAAGAGCAAGTACAAGTGTGTGTGCAAGATGATGAGTGTGAATGCATGTGAGTGTGAGAGACTACAAGTGAATGTGAATGAATGAGATTATATGTGTGAGTATGAGCTAGTGTGAGTATGCTTGTGCAGGCAAGACTGGGAGGGTGTGTGTATGAATTAGTGTATGTATGTGAGTGTGCGAGGCTGTGAGTGTGTGACTGAGTGTGTGTTAGTGTGTGCCACACAGACACCAGAGCCATGGCTGTGCTTGTTTCTGTAATTGCTACGATTTGTTGGATTTCAGCCAAGCAGTCAATCCTCCGTCGGACATAAAGAAAATGAATTTCATGCCCTGGGGACACTCTGTCCAACCCAATGGACAAGCACATGGTGTGCTCAGTGGTTACAGAGCAGCAGACATGAGGCCTTTGCTCATCCAGAGGATGGCTCCTCTGGAAGGGCCCGGCTGGGCCCTAGGAGCCTGCTGTGTTACCTTGGCCTGGTCCCCAGCTCTCTCTGGGCTTGGCCCTTGCCCACGTGAGAGAACGATGCAGAGAAACATGACTGACAGGAGGACAGGACCACAGCAGTAGGCTTCCCATCCTGCTCCTCTCCCAGCTTTCTGCTCTCTCCTGAAAGGTACACACACTCCCACAGGTTGCTCATCTCCTGGGGAAGCCTGGAAGCCCATCTATAGGACCTGCTCTAGCTGTCTATGGGAGGCCAGGAGTGTAGGTAGAGGAAAGAGCTTGAGCTTCAGAGCCAGATGTTCCTGGTTCAGACCCCAGGGCAGCCACTTGCAGTGGCGGTAATTCAAGCCACCATTTAACGCAAGCTACAACTGTGTTCATCTCCATTAACTAATGTATGTCTCGCAGCAGCCCAGTGAGGGAGGTATGATTAGTCCCATTTTACAGGTAAGGAAACTGAGGCTCAGGACGCCTCAGTGACATGTTCTGAGCTGGCAAGTGGCCCTGTCCACCCTGCTGAATCATCTTCCTGGGCTTCACATCTGTAGAATGAGTGGTGATGCCAGCTCTGTGGGCTTGTTCTGGGATGAAATGAGGCACCATGGCTGGGAAGGGGCCGGCACTGTGCCCAGCTCGCGGTGGTGAACATGCCATGAGTGAGCCTAGCTCCTCTATACCCTGAAAGGGAGGAGGGAGGCCTGGGTCTCCAGGAGCCATTCTTTCTAGCCCCAAGCCACAGGGTTGGGGGGCAGGCTGGGGCTGGGGTCCCCACCTCATGCTCAGAGGACCAAGACACTGAGCCCTCTGATGGAGAAACATGCACCCGGGCCTCAGGAACAAAGCCCTGAGGTGCTGCCAGCCCATGGCGCTAGCCGTGGGCAGGAGCATGCAGCCCCGTGCCCACAGAACCTGCCTCCTCACCAAACTCTTGAGACCTGCACAGAGCAGAAATCCTTGCCTCCAGCCTGCTGATGAGCTGGATGCCCCAAATTAAACCCAGGAAGGGAGGTGGCAATGGGAGAGTTTAATTGATTGGGCCTGGTGTGGTCTGATAAGCAGCTATCCAGGTTCCTGGGAAGGTGAGCGTGTGCGAATGTCTGTGCGGGCCTGGTTGTGGAGTCAGCCAGCCCTGGGCTCTGCTCCTAATCTCCATGGAGGCCTGAGGCTGCCGTCTCCCCTACCATGAGGCCCCCTTGGTCAGACCTCCTCCTTCCAAGCTGAAGATCAGTCACCCCTCAGGAGGCCTGCACTGAGAACCACCTTCCCCCAAACCGGTCTCCTGGCCCAGCACGTCGCCCCCATCCCTGACATTGAGCGGATGCCTGGTTGAAGGGTCCTTCCCAATCAGGGCTCTGGCGGTCAGGCCCAAGGTCTCTCTCCAAAGGGCCTCTCCCTACTGGAACAATGCCGCGGATGAGGGGAGTGTTTGGGGGACGTGAGGGACTCGATGCAGGGGTGTCCTTTGAAAAACTCAAGGTAAAAATACATGTGAATGGAGCAAAGATAGGCTTTTCAACAAATGGAGCTGGAACAACAGGACATCCCCATGCAAAAAATGAGTCTAGATACAGACCTTACACAGTTCACAAAAATTAACACAACATGGATCATAGACCTAAATGTAAAATGCAAAACTATAAAACTCCTAAAAAATAACATAGGAGAAAATCTGAATGACCTTAGGTATGGTGATGACTTTTTAGATACTACACTAAAGGTATAACCTATGAAGGAAATAATTGATAAGCTGGACTTCGTTCAAATTAAAAACTTCAGCTCTATGAAAGACACTGTCAAGAGAATGAGAAGAAAAACCACAGACTGGGAGAAAATATTTGCAAAAGACATATCTGATTTTCCAAAATATACAAATAACTCTTACAACTCAACAATAAGAAAACAAACAACCTGATTTAAAAAGGGGGCAAAAGACCTGAACAGACCTTCACCAAAGAAGATATACAGGGCTTCCCTGGCGGCGCAGTGGTTGAGAATCTGCCTGCCAATGCAGGGGACACGGGTTTGAGCCCTGGTCCGGGAAGATTCCACATGCCACGGAGCAACTAAGCCTGTGCGCCACAACTACTGAGCTGGCTCTCTAGAGCCCGTGAGCCACAACTACTGAGCCCGTGTGCCACAACTAATGAAGCCCACGTGCCTAGAGTCCGTGCTCCGCAGCGAGAGAGGCCACCGCAATGAGAAGCCCGTGCACTACAATGAAGAGTAACCCCCGCTCGCCGCAACTAGAGAAAGCCCGTGCACAGCAATGAAGACCCAACGCAGCCAAAAATAAATTAATTAATTAATTAATTAAAAAAAAAAAAAGAAGATATACAGGTGGCAAATAAACACATGAAAAGATGCTCCACATCATATGTCATCAGGGAATTGCAAAGCAGAACAACAGTGAGATATCAGTATACATCTATTACAATGACCAAAATCCAGAACATTGACAACACCAGATGCTGGTGAGGATGTAGAGCAACAGGAACTCTCATTCATTGCTGGTAGGAATGCAAAATGGTACAGCTATTTTGGAAGACTGTTTGGTAGTTTCTTACGAAACTAAATATGCTCTTACCATATACCACCCAGCAATTGCACTCTTTGGTATTTACCCAAAGGGGCTGAAAACTTAGGTCTGCATGAAAATTTGCACACAGATGTTTATAGCAGCTTTATTCATAATTACCAACTTGGAAGCAACCAAGATGTCTTCAGTAAGTATATGGATAAATAAACTATGGTACATTCAGTTTGGAATGGAATATTATTCAGTGCTAAAAAGAAATCTACCAAGCCATAACAAGACATGGAGGAAACTTAAATGTATATTTCTAAGTGAAAGAAGCCAATCTGACAAGGCTATGGACTGTATGATTCCAACTACATGACATTCTAGAAAAAGTAAAAACTATGGAGACAATAAAAGGATCAATGGTTGCCAGGGATTTGGGGGTGGGGGAGGAGAGATGAATAGGCAAAGCACAGAGGATTTTTAGGGCAGTGAAAATATTCTGTATGACACTATAATGGTGGATACATGTCATTATACATTTGTCAAAACTTGCAGAATGCACAAGACCAAGAGTGAATCCTAATGTAAATTATGAACTTTTGGTGGTGATATGTCAATGTAGGTTCATCAGTTCTAACAAATGTGCCACACTGGTGAGGGGTTTTGATAGTGGGGGAGGCTGGGGAGTAGGCAGGGGGTATGTGGGAAGTCACTATAACCTCCGCTCAATCTTGCTGTTAGCTGAAAACTGCTCTAAAAAATAAAGTGCATTTAAAAAATATAAATGACAAATACTTAAATTTCATGCCTGTTTTGATCTTAAGTTCATGCAACATGACCCTGATCACATTCCCACTGACTGGTCACTGGGACTATGTTCTTACTGTTAAGTGTGGCTGTTACTATTATTACTAATGGTCATTGAGTATCGGTCAGGAACTGTGCTAATCACTTGACTGTGATGGTCTCATTTGATCCCATGACAATCCCCTGAGGTAGGAACTAGTACCCCATTTTACAGACAAAACAACTGAGGCCCAGAGAAGTGAGCCCACTTGCCCATTATACAGGTGGTGGTGATGGAGCCAGGTTTTGAACCCAGGTCTGTCTGGATCCTGAGGCTGAGCTCTTCATGTCGTGCAAACAGTACAGTAATAATTCAGAACGATTTCTATTACATTTTCTCATCACTCTCTCATTTGTTTTCATTGTTCCCAATTGATGCGTGGGAAGCTAGCAAGAGAGGTGAGGCACTTGGCCCGCCTCAGCTCCTTTGCAATCACACCATTGTTTCTGGGGCTCTCTCCCCTGTCTCTGGAGTCTCAGAGGTTCCATA
The DNA here is from genome assembly GCF_028021215.1 of Eschrichtius robustus. Lineage (NCBI taxonomy): Eukaryota > Metazoa > Chordata > Mammalia > Artiodactyla > Eschrichtiidae > Eschrichtius > Eschrichtius robustus. Next base: position 76,150,353 of record NC_090830.1, read on the forward strand.
GGAGTGAAGGAAAATGTCAAGAATATTAAATTTATAATTGAGTAAAACCTGAGAAGAATCATTAAATCGCAATTTAATATTTCCCAGATGGTTCATCGACATTTTGGGAGACGTGTCAGACTCTTTGTCTTGTACATCCTGACCATGTGGATGAAAAGTGAGTGTTTATAGAGAGGCTAGCTGGAGATCAGGCTACATACCATCATAACCGTGGTATGGATTTGAACCCAGAGCAACATCCCTCACCCTCACAAGGACCTTTCAAGGTTATCCTACAGGTGAGGCTCAAGGGAGACGTGGCAGTCCAGGCACGTTACATAAGCATATACAATTGCAATGTATAAGGACCCCTGAGTTATGCAGGATGCCAATTCATTTCCAGATATCAAGTTCCGGATGCTTTATTCATGAAAAAGTTGACATCAAAAATGTGTGTTTCCTAGAACCCAACTCTTGTTTACTAATAACATTTTCCAGTAAAAGGGACTGGGATCCTTGAAGAAATGGCTGATTCTAGGGCTGGGCCAAGAAAATTTAAAACGATCCTGGAGCATTTTGTGGTGCCAGAAAGTAAGATAGTGTTAAAAACAACAAACACCACCACCCCCCAGACCCAAAAAGTCACAACAGACTTATATCTTTAAAAAAATAATAAATCTGCCAAAAAACGAAACACAAAAACCTGATAGGGCCATGTCAAGAGAAGAGAAGGGTCAAACTGCAAGAGCTTCCAACGGCCAAAGCTGGAACAATTTGAGCAACACGGTAAATAACAACAAAAATATTGAATTCCAACTATTAAAGTAGAAGGAGTGAGGAAAGTAGAAAATCACCATTAGAACATCAAGGTAGGAATTGCTGCAGGCTGGACCCAGCCATGGATGCTAACATTAGTGGGCAAAACTTTAAGGAGAAATAGGACATGTGCATAGCCTCAAAGTAGCTCCCCACCCCCCGACAATTTATTAATTACTATGGTGGTTTTAACATATGTCCACAAATGCATTGATGTTCAGGGGGTGGATCTTAATTCCTCTCTTCTTGAGTGAGGGCTGCACTTAGAGACTTGCTTCTAAGAATAGAATATGGAGAGGGAAAAAATAACACAGCAGTGGAGAAACCTGGCAGACACCACCGGAACCTATGATCAAGGTTAACCTCACCAGTGAGAAGTCCTGTTGATGTCATGTGTCATGTACCCTGATGTAATGTGATGAAACTCCAGCTTTTACCAATAGAAAAACTGGCGAAATTTGAAGTTAAGCAAGATGTTGACATTGTTAGCATTAGAGAGAGATGGGTAAAGTGTCGTGGGAACTCTCTGTACTACCAAAGTTATTTAAAAATTTTTAAAAAACCATGTGCCTTGTTCCGGATTCAGGATCCCCCAGATGTGGAATGTTAAAACATTGGCCTTAAGTTAGGCTATTTTGAAAGCAGCAAATTCAACCTGTTGTTCCCTCTGCAATATATAGATATATTGCATACATATGCACGCATATAACTATATAGTCACTAAAATGGGATCATGCTGTATCCATTTTTTTATAGCCTGCTTTATAGTAATACATTGTGAGTGATCCAAAAAGCTTATCACAAATGTGTGCCAGGAACTACAGTTGAGAGGGGTCTCCCAGAACTTCTGGGCTCTTCCTTGTGCCCTGTGGAAGTTCTATGGTCTTCTCTCCATACCCCAGCATTGCTCCGCTCCCCCCCGATCTCAGCACCCCAGAACATAGGACAAAGTCCAGGAGAAGCTGTCCTGAGATCTTCCAGAAAGAACTCTGAACCAGAAGCCAGAGACCTGGGTTCTTGTCCTGGTGCTGGGGCTCTAGGCAAGTCATGTGCCCTCTCTGGGCCTGTTTGTTTATCTGTGAAATGTGGAGAAAATTCCTGGCTTTGCCTCTCTCCCAGGATCATAGGAGCGTTCAAAGGAAGCCGCCCATGGAAAGTGTGGGTGAGCACTGTACTAGCTCTGCATCTGGGCACCAGAGTTCAAATTCCTAGTCTGCCCTTCCTGCCTGAGCGACCTTGAGCAAGTGGTTTAACCTCCCTGGGCCTCAGTTTCCGCCCCTAAAAATAGGACTGTTGCTAGTACCAACCTCACGGTGCCTTTACTGTGAGGAGTGCAGGAGAGCATTAGCATTAATGTGTGAAGGACACTGAGCACAGTGCCTGGTACAGAGTCGTAATCAGTGGCAGATGCAGTGATTGCTACTTGGGTGTTAACCAGACACATTCAGAGTGAGCCCGGGGGCTTCCCAGCGCAACCGTGTGGTACCCCAGATGCCAGCGGTGGCGTGCAGCCGTTCCTCTCCTCCTTGGAAGCAGCCCCAGTTGGCACAGCCTGCAATCTCCTAACTCTGATGGCCAGCTCCCAGATGTCCAGGGTCTCCTAGCCCAAGAACCAGCTCCTGCGGGTGTTGCAAAGCTGCCTGCCTGGGGTAGAACCTTGGCCAGCCAGAGAACAGGCCTACGGGGGGCTGTGCTGCTGAGGGTTGGGGAAGGAGCAGAACCGGGGGAGGAGGGGGAGCGACAGGCCATCCTCAAACGTCCTCCAGCCTCCCTGGAGATGTCACAGGCTTAGCAGGGGCTGCTTGACACATGTCAGATAAAATAAGAAAAAATAAATAACAATGTTTATAAGAAGATTAGTGAGAAGGCGGCAAAATTTCTCTAGGGAGCCTCCTCGGCTACATCTCGGAGTGACAGCTCCCACTGCCTTATCAGAGACATAATGAGTTGCCAGGATTTGGGGTCATTAAAAATCCTCTCTGGCTGGGCCCCCTCCCTTGCCTGTCACCTTTGATGGTGGAGTCAGGGGGCCTGGTGGCAGTGTGGGCCTCCTGCCCCCACCACGCTGTCTGCCCGTCACTGTCCCTGTTCGCCGGGGGATGGAGGTGAGATGGTGGGGCCCAACTTGGCGGAAGTAATGCAACACGACGGCCCAATTTGTGCCCGCTGCCCCTCGGGCAGAGGAGCCATCTCCCTGGTGCAGATTAGGCTCTGTTTTATCTTGGCTGCCTTTAGAGACTAAAGGGGGGGCTCTGTGTAGATGCATGTACATCCACAGCTGCAGACTGCATCGTGAGGGAGCAGTGAGCCTCACTGGCATTGTGCACTGTGAGCCCCACTGGCCATCTTATCCAATGCCTTGCTTTGCACATGGGAAACTGAGGTCCCGGGAGGGGCAGAGTTCAGAGGTAGCAGTGCATTGGTGGCAGAGAATGTTTTGAACCCAGTTTTCAGACTCCCAGTCCAGTGTTGGGCGCGTTTAGTAGGTTACTGCATTTTTGTAGAGGAAGGAGAGTGGAGAAGTGATGATAGGAATATACAGACAATGCAGTTCAGTGAGAACAAATGTATATTGATCTCCCACAACGCGTAAGTCACTGGGAGAGACACAGTGAGCTCAGAAACCAGGGAGGCACAAGGGAGGGATGGCTGCAGAAGCCAGTGTCCACAGGCCAGCATCTGTCACACCCACACCCATCCCAGACATCCTGACCCACTCTGCGAGGATCCATATCAGTGCCACAGAGAAAGCGCTCTTGCCTTTAATCACCTCCCTCTTTGTCAAGAAGCTTATCTGCAAGGAGCTCAAAGCACTTGTAGTGTATTGATTTTCTCAACCACTCACTGACCTCATTTCCCCTGAGAGATGGGGAGCTTGGAAGATGGAGGATTAGCCTTGTGTTTCAATTCAGGAAACTGAGGCTGGGAGCAGCCCACAGTGCAGTCCACTCATGGTGCCACTGGCCCATGTGGTCCCTTTGTGCTCTGGGCAGATACAGCCCCATGTTGGAGAGTGTGGCTTGGTGAGCAGAGTGAGGCTGGATCCCAGCCCCATTATCACCCCTTCAACCGGGCACTTTTGTGCAGTAAACAACCTGCCCAGCTGTATGTGGCAGCCCTCCTATCATATCTAACTGCCTAGGACGGTCCTGAGGTCTCTCTCAGCTAGACCTCTGGCAAAATGGTAAAGCCAGGAAGGTCCTCCCTATTCTGGGGAATGTACCTAACCTCTTCAAGGCATCAGTTTTCTCACCTGTAAGCAAGGAGTGATAAGAGCCTGTGAAGAAGTTGGATTGATTTAATGAAATACTAGATGTTACCGTGTTTTGTAACTGTGCTTTAAGTGCTGCGTAAATCTTAATTTTGTTTTTTCGTAAGGTTGCTTCTTGAAGCCAGTAATCCACACCCTCCTTCTCAAGCCTGTACCTGCTGCATCCCAGGCTGTGTCTTCCAGGTTTCTCCCCAGAGAGATCCCAGCCCAGCTGGAGTCTCACCTGTCAGCACCCCAGGGTCCCCTAGTACATAGAAGCCAGGGCTGGCAGGGTCCCTGAAGTCCCCATGTCATCCCCCACCTTGGAGCACACCGGAGGAAGGAAGAGAACAGTTCCATTTCACAGGAAGGAAAGCCAGGGCCTGTCAGGCCAGCTGTCTCCACCTCAAATCTGCCGCCCCTCCTCTCTCAGCCTTTGCTGCTACAGCTTCTCAGTTGTTTCATCTGGAAGGGATCTTAAATCACAGGGGAGCTCTAGTTCCTCCTTCCAGGGTGGAGGTAACACTAAGCAGAGCAAGGAGGGAGAGTGCCAGTCCCGCCGCAGAGCCCCGACCCCGAGCACTGCTCTTTCCACAGCTTCAGAAGCTCCTCATGGGCAGTGGCCTGGGAGATGCAACTTCCCTCAGCAGGAATCTGTCTGCTTGAATGTCTCCTGGTCTAAGTCCAGAGCCTCTGAGGTTCTCTGCTTACCTTAGCTCAGCCCTGAGCCAATGGGGGCCCAGGCTGTTGTTCCCTGAGACTCAAACTTAGGCAGTAAGTGGGGGGCAGAGGGGGCACCTCAGGCTCAGAACAGGGAGTGTGGCTGGTTGCATCCCAGCTTGGGACTGGGGTCTTTCAGCACAGCTTGCTCTATCACAGGCCCAGCTGGGATGGCCAATACAACACAGGCCCCTGGTGAGGGCACGGCTTTCACAAGACTGAATTCCAGGACTGACAGATGGAGTTTCATTTCTGCAGCTCATGACCCCTGGGTGTCTGGTGGCCTGGGACAGCTGGTGGGTCCCTCAGCCCCGGTGCTGGACCCCACACCGGGTCTCCATCAGTCAGGAGGGGTCTTAGTGCCACACTCACCAGCAATAACAGAATAGCAGTTTGTACATAATTTACTTTGAAAAATAAGTGAGTCAACTCAAGGCTCCCCTGTAATGCTGCTTCTCTCAATTGCTTGCATCCCAATACTGAAGCAGGAGATGCTGATAATAATGATAATAAATCATAGCTAATATTTACAGGGTACTTACTATGTGCCAGGCACTATGCTGAGTGCTCTATCTGCAGGACCTTTGCTATTTCTCTAACAACACTGAGAGACTGGGGCTACTGTTAACTCCATTCTTTAGATGGGAAAACTGAGGCTCAGAGACAGTGCCCTGCCCTGTGCTTGTGCAGCTGGTATGGGTTTGAACCCACGCCTGTCTGACCTCAAGCCCTGTCAGTTGATGGATGGAGTCCAGCCCACCCCAGGAACCATCCGTGACCTGGTCCCCATGGGCAAGTGCTGTACTTGGAGGGGTCCAGTGGGTCTGGGTAGAAGGGAGGGTGACAGCCGAAAGCTTAGCTCACCCCACAGTTCTCTGGGCAGCGTCAGAAGCCCAGGAGCCCCTCCATGGTGGAGCCCCTCTCCTCCCTGCAGCCTCACCCACTGAGATCCCTCCAATACTGTCTCCTTCCTGTTTCTCCCCTCATGACATGACGAGTCCTGTCCTGAACCATGGGGTTTCCGCATCTGCTGTTCGCGAGAGGCCAGCTGACAAGTTCTGTCCTCCAGCTTGGGGATCCAAAGCTCATTAGCTTCATGAAACAGCATGGCCGCGTCCTAGCTGCTGCAGTCCGGTGGGGCAGGGGTACGCAGAAGGCCTGGCACTCACCATCTTTTCCTTCCCACCCCCACTAGGGCCTCCAAGCACTTTCTTCTTGCAGGGCGCACGGGAAACTGCTTGTTCTGATCTACATGGGGAAACTGAGGCTGCTCTCCCTGCAGGAGTGCCCCCTCCTCTTGGTCCCGGGGAGCCTCAGAAAGGCCCCTGGCTCCCATGCCTCTGCAGCCTGGGAAGGGGAGAGAGGAAATAGAGCTGGGAAGCATTTGCCTCTCCTCAACAAAGCAACTCATTTCTTTAGGCAAATGAGCTGGGGAGGGAAGGACATGGCTGGAGACCAGCAGTGATTAATTAGAAAGGAAATGAGTGGTCTGCACAGAGCACAGCGGGGCTGAGGGGCAAGGGGCCAGGCAGGCGGGAATGAGCAGGCGGAGGGTGGGCTCAGGGCGGGCTTGGCAGGACGAGGAGCCCAGCCCTGAGCAAGCACTGGCTGTGCCCGCGATGGCCCCTGTGGGGAGGAGGAGAGGGCAGGCTGCCTGCCCTCCTGGAGCTTACAGCTCGGCTGAGGAGGCGAGACCAAGCTAGGGGCACAGAGGAGGGAGGTTGAAAAGAGGACAGAAGGCCACACAGGGAACAAGCGTGTTTGGATGTCTGTCTCCCCCAAGGCACGAGTCAATGCAGGAGTCCACCTTCCAGGATGTCCCCTTGCTTCCCACCCAGGTGGGAAGCACTCAGGCTACCCACAGCTCCTCTGGGACTTTCCCTCCCCTTCACATCTAGCTTTGCCCCATTCAATGCCGTCAAACTAGTCTAACCTGTGTCCCAGTCCCTTGTGGCTAGATCTGCTGACAAATTACATTAGGGGAATAGTGTACATAGGGCACATTGGGATGAACTAAGAACCTGGGATAAACGTCCTGTTACAACCATAGGGTTCTAGTGCGCAAAAAAATGACTTGGCTGCCCTCAGGCCCTGTGAGAGGTTTGACCAGAGTCTTGGGTGATGTTCTCAGCTCTGACCCCACTTGGGTTCATGTCACAAAATGCCAGAGTATAGGGATCATTGAGTTGAATGCCTCAGATGTAGTCCAAGGGCCAGAGAAGGGCTGTGACTTATCCCAAGCCACACACATTTGTGGTAGAGATGGGAATAGGTTTGGTCTCCTGATTCCTGCAGGGCTCTTCACATAATCTCTTAGACTGTCTGCTTCAGGAAACCGTGACAGCGGATGGAATTCTCAGCCCCTCTCCTCTTAGGGCCACCTACCTCCCCTGCAAGTTCTCCCTGGGGCCTTGGTTATTGCATCTGTCCAGTGAGTGTCCAGCCGGGGTGCCCCTTACGGGATGCTCCTTTGACTCCAACTTAAATTTCCAACCTGCTCCCCTCTCCAGCTGCAAGGGGTTTCTCCTCCAGTTCTTTGTGGCTCTCTGGCCCTTGCAGGGTTAAATCTGGCAGCTCCTCCCTCCCTCCCCACTAATGACACGCTTCTCTCCACATGATGGGATGATGGCTAAGAATAGAGTTTGCCACTCTTGGGCTCTGCTCGGAAAAGCTGCCATGACACGAGAGTTTTCTGCATCTGCTGGGCCACCGTGCTCCAGGCCCGGGACCCTGGGGCCTCTTCCTGGGCTCCACTAGGCTGGGTGGCTGAGGGCCAGCACCCTGCTACCCCCTCTCTGTGGCCCAGATGGGGTGCAAGAGGAGGAGCCAAGGGGAACTCACTTCCCCAGAAAATCCTGTGACTCAGACTTTGCTTCACAGACACTGTTGAGGGGGCCCCCTCTGCATGTGCCAGGCCCCTCTGATACCTTGTGCATCAGAACTTCACCATTTCACAGCCGGACGACTAAGACAGACAGGGAAAGCGGCTTGCCTGAGGTCCCATGGCTGCTAGGTGCCAGGATTTGATCTCACAGCCTGTTCCTGTCCTGGATGCAACATCCCCAGGATGACACAGGTCTCCTCTCCTCACTTCCCCTACCCAGTTGCTGTCTTCTTACTGCCTTTCCCATCCTAGCCCCAGCCTTTGCCTCCTACGATGGAGGATAGGTTTGACTGATGCAAAGAGCAAAGAAATATCGTGTGAGATGGTGATAATGACGATGGTGGTGGTGGTGTGTGTTAAAGGCGGTTAGGAGCACGGATTCTAGTGACAGGCCGTCTGGGTTTGAACCCTGGCTCCACTACTTATAGCTGTGTGACCTTGGGCAAGTTATTTTAACCACTCAGTATACTCATCTGTAAAATGGGAGCATCATAGTTTACAAGGATTAAGATTGTTATCATCCTTAAAATGAGGGCCCCATAACTCTTTATTATTGCATGCCTGGCAGGATGAAAGCACTGGATGTAAGGTCCTTGTGTGGTTGTGATGTGCAGAGAGAGGGCCTTGGTGTGAGCAAAATAAGTCTCCTTCCCTGGGCTTCCTGGATACCTGGGCAGTACTAGCCTGCAGTGCATGTATGTGTGCGTGTGCCTGTAAGCACGGTTGGACAGGTAGACTCCTAGAATGAGAAGGGGCACACAACATCCTATCAACTTCCTCCGCCACACCCAGTTCAGAAACCCCCTCCAGAACATCTCTCACCTGTGTTATCTTAGGCTTTGCCCGCCTGCTTCCCATGACAAGAAACGTGTTCCACCAAAGGCAGTCTGTCACCTTGTGAGAAGTTCTGGCTATTAGAAGGAACTTCCCTATGCTTTCCCCTCCTCCCTTCACCTAGGAGGCCCCAAGTTAATACAGCTTTCTGGAAAGAATGGAGCGGGCTGGCTGCAGCCCCCTCCCTCTCCAGGGAACCCGTCCTGGATCACCCCGGCCCACTGAGCTGTCCCCTCCTCTGTCTGTCTCCTCCACTCACAACATTTCTGTTTATCATCAGACCTCTCGTCATACGGGTCCTGTCTCCCCAGCTAGACACGCCTTGGTTCTGAATGAGATGACAGAGAGAAAGTGCTTAGAACAGTGCCCAGCCCATGATAAGTAAATGGCAGCCATCATAACAAGAAATGCTGTCATTCTTATTATTACCATTGTCATGCTCTCCCTCACCATCACCATCTACCATGATCTCAACCATGACACAAATGAGTCAACCACACAGGGACCTTACATCCTATTCCCTCATCCTGCCAGGAAAGCAGTAATAGAGCAAAGAGTTATGGGGCCCTCACCATGTGCCAGGTACTTTCCTAAGCATTTTAAGTGTGATAGCCCCATTAATCCTTGCAACCGATAATGCTTTCTTTTTGCAGATGAGTAAACTGAGGCACCACGCTGTAAAACAGTTTACCCAAGGTTGCACAGCTCTAAGGAGCAGAGCCGGGATTTAAGCCTCAACAGGCTGTCACTGGAGTCAGCGCTCCTAACTGCCTGTGTCCCCACCACCTCAAGACTCAGTGAGAAAGGTTTGACCTTTGGGGGTCCACATGTAAGCAAGACAGAGGCGCATCCTTGGGACCTGTTCTCTGATACTGAGCCTCTCAGGGCTGGACCAGGATTTCAGCTGCCATCGGCTCATCCCTCTGCCCCCACCCCTGGTAGAAGTCCTTGAAATTCAAAGTGAGCTTCTTGAACAAGGTGATTTGTCGTGCATTCCCTGTCTTCCTGGGGCAGAATGGGAGGGAGGGGAGTGCCGGTGTGTGGGCACCTAGGTAAGGGAGATGTAGACGTTCCAGGAAAGCAGAAGCAGCCCAGCTCTGGAAACCTGTCCTCCCATCAAGAAGTGCCAGCACACAGAGCGCCCACAGCCATGGCTCTGTGGACCACCCATCCTCCCGGAACACACACACACGCACGCACGTGCACACGATATTAAAGTCATATTTTTGGTTGCTGGGAAGGCGCAGTTGTCACTTCCTCTGCCCTATGCAACCCGCTGGCCCAGCTCCCCTTTTACTTCCCTGCCCCACCGTGAGCGCCATCCGTTTGTATTTATATAGATAAAGCGGCCTGGCTAATTAAAGTTCTCTTGCTGGAGAGTGAGGGAATTAATAAAAGAACTTGGAAGGGAGCCGACCAAAAGCTGGGCGCTGTGAGCCAGAGCCAGAATCCGCAGCAGCAAAGGAGGCCGGAGGGTCCAGCCAATCCCTCTGCCTGTCCAGCAGGCAGGGCCATGGGAGACTAACCCCACCCTCCTCCAGGGGAATGCTCTGGGACCCCAGGAATGAGGGTGCTGGCAGAAGCCGCTTCACTGTATGCTTCATGCTATGATGCTACAAAGGTGCCTTCTCTTACCCTCAGGGTATGTGGCTGCAGCACTGAGTCTTGAGGCAGTGGGGAAACAGGGGAGGGACTAGTGACTGGCTCTCTGGGCTCAAATCCTGGTTCTACCACTTAACAGCTCTGCAACCTTGGATGAGTGATTTTACAACTCTGTGCCTCAGTTTACTCATCTGTAAAACAGAAGCATCATAGGTTTTGTGAATTAACAGGGTTATCACCTGTAAATTGCTTAGAGTAGTACTTGGCACATGGTGCGGGCCCCATAACTCTTGGCTCTATTATTGCTTGCCTGACAGAACGAGGGCACTGGATATATGGTCCCTGTCGCTGTGGTGTGCAGAGAGGAGTGCTTGCCACGAGCACAGAGGCCTCCTTCCCTAAGCTTCCCAGATACCTGGGCAGTACCAGCCTATAGGCTGCCCAGTTGGGCCTCCACCCCCAACACACTCCAGACGGGAGATTCAGGAGCCGCCTCGCCTAGGATTCCCCTAGCTGTACCCCCCAGGATGGGCTGTTTTCTCTTGCTAAGAGGCAGCTGCCCCAGTCCCTACCTGAGGCCTGAGGACTCGCCCGAGAGAGAAGTTCTGACTCAGCCCTGCAGCTGGGACTTGGGGATGGCTGCGGCTCCTCACGATAGAGCCAGCCTGGGGCTGTTGCACTATTCCCCGCCCCCCATCTCCCAGCCTCTTTTCCACCACTCTGGCCTCAAAGACCTCTAATGTCCCCATTGCCCTTGGGCCGAGCTGGGAGAAAAGGCCACCAACTCCTCATGGAGGTGAAGGCAGCCTGGAATTGTATCCCTCACAACCCCTCCCTTTCCATGTTCCTAAGCCTATGTTCGCAGAAGGCAGGGAGCCTGTGGGGCTGGAGACCTGCATAGTCCCCACTCTGTTACCAATAGGCTGTGTGACCTGGGCCATGTCCAGCCCTGTCCACACAGGCTGAACTCGTCTGCATGCACCTTTCTAGCTCAGTCCTCCAGGATTCCAGACATGGTCCCCAAAGAGCAAAGAGGGAAGAGCCACCATCACAGGCTGGGATCTGACTGTCCAGGAGTCAGCTGGTTCTGGGAGGACTCGGCTGTGTGAGGTCTTGGACTTGAACTCAGATGCCTCCTAAGGTGCCCAGGGCCTCCTCAGGCCCAGAGGGAAGACTGATAGAAGCCAAGTTCCTGATGGCCTGAGCTGGCAGCTGGCCCCTTCCACCAGAGCCCAGCCCCCGGGGGGCCCACGCCCGCTCTCCAGCAGTTAGCAGGGGCCCAGTCTTCCTAAGGCACCCTCCTTCTGTACAGCAGGTCTCAGCTCAAATGTCCCCATTCTCTGACCGCACGGTCAGAAGCAGCCACCCCCTGCCCGTCTCTTATGCCATTTGCTTTTTATTTTGTCTTCATGGCACTCAACTTTATCTACAACTTCTCTATTTGGTTACAAGTTTGTGGTCTGCTTCTTCCAACTAGAAAGAAAGTTCCTCATCTTTTCAGGGCACATCTTCAGTGCCTGGCACCCACTGAACATTTTTTAGATAAGTAAGTGACTGAGTGAGCGGAGATCTGGATGAACCCCTGAGGATATGGTCACCAATGCAGCCGGCAGGGGAGGAGAAGGTCAGCCCAGCTGGGCTGTGGCCGGGGCACCTAGAGGAAACAGCTGAGCCTGTTGGAGCCAGAGGCCCTGCGACTGGCGCCTCCTGTTTGTCAGCCCTGTGCAGGCAATGGTTTGGTCCCCTGAGCCCTAAACGAACACAGGAGCAGAGAGAGGGCAGCCCGAGGAGGAAGGATGAGCCAGATATAACTGAGGACAATGAGAAAGGAGGGCCACAGGAAGAAACAGAGAGGGAGAGGAAAACTCTAACAATACGCAGGACCATCACTCATTGGCAGGATAGCCCCCGTCCAGGTGTCTCTCTGGGGCTGGCTCATCCTTCCCGTTATCTCTCAGCACAGTGATGCCAGGAAAGCCCCTCCCGGCCAGCCTGGGGCCCTCCGCCCTGGAAACCTCAGGGCCGGTGGAGCTCACCATTGTGCCGGGCCGGAAGGTGAGGCCCAGAGAGGGCCAGGGACTTGCCCAGGGTTACAGAGCAGAAGTAGCCAGACCCAGGTCTCCTGGCTCCCTGAGCAAGGCTCTTCCCACGCCCCAGCCTGTGGTAGGGGTGTGCACATCAACACCTCACCCCACCCCCGTCACCCCTGCGCACCAGCAGCCCCAGCAGAGCCCCGCTTGGGTCTCAGATACCTATTTCTAGGCAGCACTTGCTGTCCAGGGCCTGGTGTCTGAGCATGAAAGCCTAAAAATAAAAAGACAGATTGTCCACTTTGGCTGTAATTACCACCTAAAAAGACCCAGTGGGGAGAAAGAGAGAGAGAGGAGGAATAAAGGGAAAAAAATCTCAGAGCTGAGCATCCATCACGGGCAGACAGGCAGGAGGAGGGAGGGTCTACGGGTACATCAGTGGGCCTCTCAGGCCTGCTGTCCCCCAGCCCTTTCTCTCAGCTCACAGAGCCAGCCATCATCCCCAGCCCCTTCAGACAAGGTGGAGACAGGGCAGGCCCTGGGGATGGGTCCTGGATGGGTCAGCTGTCCCAGCTCTGTAACCATCACCAAACAGCAGCCTTCTTTGGGGACTCAGTTTTCTCACAATGGTATTTTTCATTTACTTAACAAATATGGACTGAGTGCCTACTGTGTGCTGGAGATATAACTGGAAACATGATGGGCAAACCCATCCTCATGAAATGCACATCTGTCACTTGGGGAGTAGAGTTATGCCCTTGGGGACGGGAAGCTCCTTTAGACTGGGGCCAGGACAGGCCTGAGGACCTGGGCAGAGCACTCCTGGCAGAGGAAAGCCCTGAACAGGAATGAACGGGACATGTTCAGGGGACACAAGAAGGCCTCTGTGTCTGGAGCCCATGAGCAAGGGGGCGAGGGGGCCAGTTAGCAGAGGAAGGCAGTGCCCAGATCCAGGAGAGCCTAGCAGGTCCCGGCAAAGAGTTTGGATTTTGTTCTAGATGCAATAAGAAGCTAGGGGAGGATGTTGAGGATGGGGTGACATACCCTGACTCAAGTTTTACAAAGATAATTCCATCCACCGTCTGATTAGATAGAAGTGAAGAGACCATGAGTAGCTTATTCCAACAGTCAAGAGGGGAGATGACAATGGCCTGGCCTGAGATGAAGGCAGTGACAATGGAGATAAGAGGATGGTCTGGGGATAAATTCAAGAGATGAGCCACAGATTGGATGCAGCGGGGAGGGAGAGGGGAGGAATTGCCGATAAGATTTTGGGTGGTTAGGGGTACAAAGAGAGTTCTGTTTCGACCATGATGAACTGAGATGCCTGTGTGGTTATCTATCCACGTGAATACACTGGGCAGGCATTATGGAACAAGTGCGGAGCCAACTGGCATGGCTAGGCTGCAGGTAGAAATGTGGAAGCCATCAGCAAGTGGTTGGTCTTTAAAACCAACCTGGGTGAGGTGATCTAGGAAAAGAGTGTGGATAGTAAAGAGAAGAGGGCCTCGGACTGAGGTCGGGGGCTCCGTGACTGACAGTCAGAGGTTAGGCAGTGGAGGACTCCTTGAAGGGGACTGAGAAGGCAGTGAAGTAGGAGGGGAATCGGGGTGGGGGCCAAGGGAAGAGACTATCCCAAAAGGAGAGCCTGTCCCAACTGGGCCAGATGCTGCTGAACATGGAAGAAGATCAGGATAACAGTGGGACAGCTGGTTGGGTCACTCAGAGTCACTGAGGATCTTGACAAGAGCCAGCGTTCTGTGGCAGCAGAGAGGAGAGAATGGCATGGGGGCAGTGGAGACAGGCTGGAGATGACTGTGTGACACGCTCTGCCATTCTGACAGCTGGACGGGGGGCGTGGCTCAGGCTGGAGAACTAGAGCCCAGCTGAATGATCCCATCATGAGAGGTGCCGGAGAGAGAGGGTAGGACTGGAGGCTATGAGGACAGGGAAGTCAGGGAAGGCGTCAGCTATGAAGCACTGTGGCCATGACGGGTGGCGAGCACCATCCTTCTTGGGCTGCACCAACTGTGGAGCAGCCCAGGGCCAGAGTGGCTGACAGGGGAACTGAGGGTGGGCACACAGGATCCAGGCCTCCCTGCTGGGACCCTGGATCCAGAGGTCGCAGGGCTAGTGGTGGGCACAGGGCTGGTCCTCTGGGGATAGGGGTGTGGGAGATGGTGGGGGCAATCAGGAAGGGCAGAGTCTAGGTGGGAGAGAGCAGGTGGTTCAGAGCCCCATGGGAGTGAGACCGGCCTGGAGCAGAGTGGGACTGCGACTGGTTGGAAGTGCACTGCGACTGGTTGGAAGTGCACTGGCCTTATTCGTCCTGAGAACCGTCCTCAGGCTTTGCTCTGTGTCTCAGGGGGACTGGCTCCTGTGGGCTGTGTCTCCCAGGCCCCGGCTCAGCGGCCTTCGGACCCGAGGGGCCAATGGGAGGCACTGGTGGAGGCTGAGGGCAGGAGGCAGGAAAACCCAGGGCATTGCTCCCGCCCTCTCTGTGACCCCAGCTCCTGCAGGACATGCCTGTGAGCCCTCAGCCTCTCCCTGTGTCCCCGCAGCCTAGGATGGCAGCGGCCTCGGGCCATCTCTTATCCCTGCATTGCTGCACATCCTGTTTGGCCTCTCAGCTCCTGCATCACCTGTGAAACAGATTCCCTGCACTTAATCTGTTGTAAACACTTGAGGGCCCTTCTCTTTTCCTCTCTAGAGCCTGACTGCTATGGCAAGTGGCTTGGCTTCTCCAAGCTTGTTTCTTCACCTGTAAAGTGCAGAGCTACCGTGAGGAATAAATGAGGTAATGACTATAAACATGCAGCACTGGGCCTGACATATGCAGAGCAGTGCAACTGAGCGCTGGAGGAAGCTCGATGATCATTTATTCCATACTCACTTCTTCAGCTCCCGCTCTGGGCTATGTGATGGGGACACTCCAAAATCCATGCCTTTCCCCTGGCTTATGGGCCTCAGCACCTGGAGGAGCAGGCAGATGCGGAACTACCTCAGTCTGCAGGCTAGGAAGGGTGGCTAAGGCGGGCGGAGGGGACTTTCCGGTGCCCTGGCCCAGCGTGATAACGCTAATGACAAGGAACGATACACACGGCCACCCTTCCCCCAGAACTCCCCCTGGACCAGCACAGGTGAAGAGCTTTACCTGCACTCCTTCTTCCAAATCTCACGGCAACTCTAGGAGTAAGTGCTATTGCGTCTCACCTTTCCGTTAGAGGGGATGGGGGAATTAGGTGCTCAAGGATAGGAGACCGCCAGGCCGTTGGGACTAGGAGGCAGGTGAGATATCTGAGGGTGGGTGGGCAGATTGCCTCAAGCACAGTAGACTCCTTTGCTCAAATGGCATCAAAGCAAGGTGGGAATCGTGGCCTGCAGGGTGCCAGGTGTGGCCTGCCCTGGACAACCACAGGGTGCTGTTACAACCTGCCCAGAGGGAGGTGGGGAGGGGGCTTTGGGGGATGAGGTGGGACCACCCCACAGCAGGCAAGGTGAACCAGCTGCAGCAGAGGAAGGTGGCAGAGCCACACAGTGACTGGGGAGCTCTAGCACCTGCCCCTTGGTCTTAGGGGTCAGACAGCAGGAAGGCACGTCGGAGTCACGTGCGGCCAACCCAGCAGGGTGCCCCAACCCCTCATCCCACTGCTGACTCCTAAACGGGCCCGTGGTTGCCAGAGCCACCGCAGAGGAGCCACCGAGGCCGGCCCAGGGCCTGACCCTGCGCTGACAAATTCTGGAAACTCCACAACCTTGGAAGGCAGTCAAATACCAATAAAATCAACAACTCCCTCTTTGAGCTCCAGGGCATTTGAGATATTATCTTTGTGGTTTTCTATTCTTGATTTTCATTAAAAATAAACAGTGTTCAATGAAAGCATTCAAAGCAGTGTGGCGTCTCTGTGGGCCTCAATTTCCTCATCTATAAAACGGGCCTATTAATTCTCCTGGCCTGCCTTTTCCCTAGGGCTGCTAAAAGGGTCAGATGAGAAGAGATGCAGGAAGGTAGACTGTGACTGAAAGTGTGGGGCACGGGTGCACTTGACTCTGTTCTCAAGGACACGCCTTATTCATCTATGTGTTTTTCCCTCCTCAGCTCCACGGAACCACAGACTATCAGGTTAATGCAAGTCACTCAGCTTTCCTCTGCCTTGGTTTCCCCTTCTGTGTACTGGAGAGGGTGCCCATCTCTATTTCCCCAGACGCAGGCAGCACTCAACGATGGGTGCAGAGGAAGAAGACAAGAGGAGATTAGTAAGGGGTTGGTGGGTCCCCTCTATGTTCAGAGCATGAGTAGCTCCTTCTGGAGTTGGGCAAGGCGGTGGGGCTGGGGGCTGGGCTCCCAGAGGGAGAGGTGCTCTTGCTGTAACGCCAGCCCAACTGCGGCAAGACGGCACACCCTCCACACCCTCCCCACCTCCCTAGCCAAGCAGCCCCCTTCCAGTGGGTACAGCTGAGGACAAGGCAGGGCCCTCTCTCTGAACTGGTGGCCCTGTCCCCAAACCCCCACTGCTCCACCTGGTGATGGATGGGCTGGGCACATGGTGTCAGCAGGGGATGTTCTTAGAGCCACTGACATCTATCAGCCCAGGCTCAGGCCCACTCTGGTGCAGATATGCTCCTCTGGGCTGTCCCCCTCCTGGGCCTGCTCCCCAGCAGTGCCAGCCCTGCCTGTGTCACACAATAGTCCTTCCCTGGACAGCCATGAGGCTCTGAGAGCCCCAAGTGCCCTCAGAGGTTATTGAGCCCCACCCCCGGCATGTCTGGAGGAGAACCCCAGGCTCAGAAAGTTTGCTATAAGGCTGGTCTGGGTTTTCCATTGGGTTTTTCCCCTGCTCTTTTCCTGCTGCCTCTGCAAGTCCAGCCCTGGGTCACCTTCCGGCCGCCACAGCTGCTGTTGTTTAGACCAGTATTCCTGACGTCACTCACCGAATAAATGGGTAATGATGAAAGCAAAGGGGACCACCACACCATTTCCAGCACACCCTTGAGCTAAGTACCCTCTACATTCTTTGCACAGGCTGTCTCATTTATCCCTCATGATGCTCCATGAACAGGTCCTATTATTCTCCCCATTCTATAGATGCGGAAATCAAGGCTCTGGGAGGTTACATAACTTGGCAGACACCACACAGTTAGTGATGCAACCAGCATTCCAGCCCACATCTGCTGGACTCCATGACCACCACCCCATATGGCCAAGGTATTGGGGAGCCTGGGCTAGGGGTCACAGCTGCCGCTGGGTCCTCATCTTCTTCCTCAATAACCACTTAAAAGCTCCTGCTCTGTGCCAGGCCTAACACCAAATCCTGGAGATACAATGATGAATAAAACCCAGTCCCAAGTCTCAAGGGGCATAAGAGTCCCAGGGGTGAGGCCAGAGAGGCAGGGTTTTGGATAAAGAACCATGTGGTTAACCATTAACACATCACTTTGTCTTTCCTTCCCCTCCCCCATCTGTGAAATGGGCCTCAGAGCCTTCAGCTAATGAGCTAATGGCTGGGACCGCTCTGGGAAGCACGTTAAGTGCTCTACAGCTATGGCCCCATTAAAGCCATTATCTGCTGGCTGGGTGTCAATGACCTTAGACAGGCACCCCACCTCCAGGGGCTGTGTGGAGAGGGGCACTCCCCTTCTAAAGTGGCTCTCACCTTGGGGCACACCTCCCTGATGTGTCTCAGGTAAACCTCCCCCAGCTCCAAGCCCAGCCCCAGTGAGCCATCAAGGGAGGGTATTGTCTGTCTCCGCTCAGGCCACCATCCTGGCGTTTCACTAATGCCCTCTAATGGGCCCATTTAGCAGCCCTGTCTGGCTGTCACCGCAGCAGTTAATTGCTACTCCTCCTCCAGCCCTACTCGGGCCTCTGCAATCAGCCAGCATTAACTACCACAGCGACTCTGCCATTCCACCCAGCCCAGCTCCCAGGCACTCAGCCAGTGACAAGCTTCTCCAAGCCCCCAGGTGCCACGTTCTTGCTGTTATTTCCAGGGGCCCCTGAGGCGCCCTACATGGAGCAAGCTCAAGGAGCAGGAAGGAAAGCAAAAGGGGGAACCGAGGCAATAGGCACAAGGCACCTTGGCAGGCAGGGGTGCGGGCAGGAGCCTCAGTGACCCTGCAGAGGCGTGAAGCTCAGGCTCTGTTCTACTGTCAGGTCTCCCCAGCATGGACTCTGGGACAAAGATCTGAGTGCAAGTGGTTTGTTTAGGTTACAACCCCAGGAAGCACCATCTGAGAGGACAGAGGGGAGGCAGGAAGGGGTGGGAGAGCCCCGTGAAAAAGTGGGTGGAGGACAGGTCACTGCTCTCACAGCTGGAGCTGCCCCACAGGGTCCCTCTGAGAGGTGGTGTGGAACGGACCTGGAATTTTCCCACAGGGGAGCGAGGGAGCCTGCATGTTTATCCCAGGGCCACTCTTGAGGTGTGGAGGCTCCCACACTCCTGGCTGCTCTGGGCACAGGGGAGGCAGAGCCCAGTCAACGGCATGTGTGGCCCTGAATGCCGGGACCGCCAGGGAAGCCCGGCGGGCAGGCCTGGGCAGTTCTGCTACGGGCTCCCCAAGCAACTGTCCAAAAGCTGACTCAGCACCACCTTTTGGGGTGGTCTCTGGGCTTGCAGAAAACAACAGTGAACTAAGGCCACTGGCCCTGCTCTCCAGCTGCAACAAAAGAATCCTAGCTCCCAAATCCAGGGAGATGTGGGCACCGCCCAGTGCCGGGCTCCTCTCGTCCCTGTTCTTCCTTCAGGCTGACCCCTCTGCTGGACACGTCCTCCCTGTGCCTCTCCCCTGGGGAATTCATGGCAGCCCTGGGCTCAGTTGCATCCTGCGTCCTCATGGGGCCAGTGAGAAGACTCAGTGGACCCTCTGGAGTCAGAGGGGCTGAGGTTCCATCTGGTGGGGGAGGCGGAGGCACATGAACTGCTTCCCACCCTGGTTAGGACAATCCCACCTGCATTAAGAACAACATCCTTGGGACTTCCTTCATGGTCCAGTGGTTAAGACACTGTGCTTCCACTGCAGGGTGCATGGGTTCCATCCCTGGTCGGGGAACTAAGGTCTTGCATGCCACGTGGCTTGACCAAAAAAAAAAAAAAAAGTCCTGGTCCTCACTTGAGCCCTGGCTGGGGGCTCACCAGGGTTTTTGCCTGACTGCATGGGTGCCCAAGATTTCTCAGCCTCCTTCTATCTGCTCACCCCAAGATTCTTCTCAAGATTCCAGGCCAAACTTTCTCCTCTTCTCTCTCTCGCTTGCCCTCCTCTTTGGCAAAGCCATCCACTACCGGCTTCACTATCCATCGTTAGGCTGATGCCTTCTAAGTCTCCATCTGCAGCTCCGGCCTCTCTCTCTTCAGTTTCAGACCCCATATACTGGGTGGCAGGCAGACATCTCTGCCTGGAGGTCCCTCAGGGACTGAAATGCCACCGGTCCCAAAGTGACCACAGCTTCTCCTTTTCTGAAGTACACTAACTACATGCACCACCAATCTGGTACCCAAAGCAGAGTCCTAGGGGTCAACCATGACTTTCCCTCCTGCTCCCCAGCCAAACAAGCATGAAGTGCATATATCACTTATTAAATGTCTGTCCTCACCTGTCACCTCCACGACCACACCCCTAGTGCTGGTCCTTGTCATCTTCACTCAATGAATGCCATCCAGCTCCAGCTTTTCCGCTGTTCCCTCTTTCTTTCCACCCATGCAGCACATCAGAGCTAAAGAGATCTTTCCAAAACAGCATCCCAGTTACGTCCCCTTCTTATTTAAAACCCTTCAATGACATCCTAACCACTGAAGATGAAGTTCAAGCTCTTTGCTATGGCCTATAAGTCGCTGTGACTTCCTTCTCATCACCTCCTGCTTCTAATTCAAGGCTCCAACCATACAGGGCACCTTTCTTTTCTCTGAAAGCGCTGTGCATCCTCTCACCTATGGACCTTTGCACATGCTGTTTCCCTTCCTTTGAATGCCTGGGCATCAGGGCTTCCTAACAACCCCAGATTCTAATCTATAGACTTGAGTACACAAATATATGTGGAACAGACATTAAGAAATGGTTATATAATGAATGATCATATGTTGAATGAGAGTGTGAAAGAGGCAGCCTATCTAGTAGTTAAGGACACAAGCTCTAGAATCAGACAGACAGGGATTCCCACCGGACAGATCCTGGCCTCTACCTTACCAACCTGGACAAGTTGACCTGTCAGAGTCTCCATTGCATCATATAAGATGGGCCAGATAATGTTCACCTTTTGGGGTGCTTGTGATTAAACGAGGTGATCCATGTCCTCTGGCATCATGTCAGCACACAGTGGGGCCTAGTTAATGGCAGCTGTGATGAGCATCATCTTCCTGGCCCAGGCCACCTGCCTGGCCAGCCAGGGAAACACTACTGCTGGCTGTTGGCCTCCCGTCTCCTCTCAGCCTGGCAGACTCCTTCCACCCCAGCTGGGTGGATCTGACTGTCATATGGCCTCACCATGAGGATGGAAGAACTGTCCTGGGTGCCTCACACAGAGGGGCAGCAGGGGCCCTGGGGAGGGCAGGCGGAGCAAGGAGAGGCTCTGCTTGCCGCCACAGGCAGGTTGCACACATTCACAAGGGCAGGTGATGCAGTGCAGGGAATGAATGCAGGGCCTCTTCCTGTGTTGTGCTGATTTGTCTGAGACTGACAGCCTGGGGCTGGAGCCGATGCGTCCTGACAATCCCTTCACTCCTGGTATCCTGGGAGCAAGGGTGTTGAGCGTGTGAGAGCTCACCAGCTCCCAGAGGCTCCCCCAGCCCACACCACGGAGGAAGGTGGCTTGAGTGTTGGCTGAGAGGGGACGGGCTGAGAGGGGATGGGCCAGGCTCTGCTGCTCCCTCACACCCTCCACGTCCATTTACCTGGGAGGGCTGCTGGGCCAGGCCAGCCCTCAGGCTCAAGACTGGCATCTGAACAAGCCTGAAGAGCCTTGTGATCATCTGCTCCACCCCCCACATGCTGCAGGCCCAGAGGGACAAGAGATTAGCCTCGGTCATCCTGCAAGCTCAAGGCTAGCCCAGGACTTCAGACTCCCCAGGCCAGGGAGATGGGCAGCCATCCAGGGGCAGCCTGGGCACCCCAGGCCAGCCTTACCCCAAGGATCCCCTGAGCCCATCTGCTTTCCATTGCTCCATGTGCTGGTGACACCAGGCCAGGTTCACCCAACTTGAAGAATCCGTGGGGCAGGACCAAGTTTCAACCAGCCCAGGTCCTAACAAAGCAGACACAGCTCCTAACACTCGTCCCCCGCCATCCCAAGTCAGACCACCCTAACACCCTCTCCTCACTGACAGCCGAGGCAGGGCTCTGGCCCCAGAGCCACATCTTCAGGTCTTACTGGATAGAGCCTGACAAGGGCCCCAGGGAAGCCACCATCCAGGTGTCTGGGCTGTGTCATGTGGCCACAAGAGCCCACTCTGCTCCCAGCCCTGGCCTGAGCAGAAGTGGCCTCCTTCATGTGCCCTGGCCCCTCCTCTTGCTCCCCACCCCCACTTCCTCACATCCCTCTGAGGCAGATCTTGTCTCTTTATGCATCAATTATTAATTTGCTCCAGCTACATTAAGCCTGGGTCGGTCTGTTGGCTCCTTTGTCATTCTCCCTGGGGTGGAGGTAGGTTGGGGGAAGCAGCGGGTGGGGCTAGAGGAAGCTAGATTAGACAGTCCCAGAGGAGTCGGGACTCCTTCTGCCCTGCAGACTTAGAGGACCCTTCAAGATCATCAGATCTAACAGGAGGGGAAATTGAGGTCCAGGGAGGGGAATGTACTTGCCAAGGACACAGGGTGGTCTGTGCTCAGCTAATCCCAGGATACTTGATCATAAGTCTGCTATGTGGCTCTGACACTATCTGCTCTGTTTGGCGTCCTCTGTTCTCTGCTCTATCTGACCCGTATACACCCAGGGGATGCCCTACGAGTCACAAGAGGTCAAGTGGGGTTTCCAAAGTCACAAGCAAGTGATGCACAAAGCAGGGATTGCCCAAGAAACAGCTCATCCACCAGACCAGTGTTTCCCAGTCCTGTTCCTGTTAATATAAACATGTCTTAGCAGTTCCTTCCCCCCAAACACCCCTGGTCAATAGGTCAGGAAACACTTCAAGCCATATAACCCTTTCACAGAGCCACACATGCCTCAGGGTATATAAAGGCTAGAGCCTTTATAGAGAAGGTCTGCGGGGGAGAAACCTGTGCAGCTGTGACTGACCTAGGGTGCCCCAAATTATTTGATGGCAGACTGTTCTAGACTCACTGTGTCCTGCAGACCCCAGGCCTCACTGGGTTTTGGGGAACCTGTGAAGGGGCAAGTTGAGATCCCCACCTCCCCCCATACACACACATACACACACGTGCATCTGGTAAGAGGTAAGGTGAAAGGGATGCCTGGGTAATGACCCCAACGGGAGAGAAGCTGGAAGCTTGGGGCTGGGCTCCCTGGAGATACCTTCCCTGGCTTGAGTTAGTCACTCAGCTCAACAGGCAGAGTGATGGGGTGAAAAATTCTGGGGTTTCTGGACCTCACAAACCTGGTTGCAAATCCATTTGCTTTACTAACTATAATAATCTCAAGAAATACAGGTTTCCCCCGCTATCAGAAAGTACAGCGTTCCTATGAAAACTTTCATAAGGTGAACCAGCAAAAAGCGAAGAAGCAACTACCTTAGGACACCTCTTGCTAACAGATGCACAAAATAAATGAAGAGAAAGCACAGATGCTCACACTCACAGTTCAGAGCTCTGGGGCTTGATGCTGAGATGCTGTGTGGTCCCCAGGAAGGAGCTTGGCAGGGCCACTCTCTCTGCTCGGGGTGCACTGCCTCCATAACGGCATTGGCAAAAGCTAACACTATTTTCGCTTTCCACCTTTTTCCCATAAAACAAAAATCCTCTTTGGACTTCTTTTGGTTAACAAAAACAGGTATTAATGTAGGTCCTTTGTAAAAGCAAAGTGGTGTAAAGCAAACTTTTGAAAAGCAGGGGATACCTGCAGTTAGCATGCATTGAATCTTTCTAAATGCCCCTCCCACACATTGTCTTGCATTATCCTATTTTTTTTTTTTTTTTCCCACTTGGAGAAAACTGAGACTCAGCAAGACCTAGTCACTTGCCCAATGTCACACACATTGTTGGAACCTCAGTGGCCTGGCTCCAAACTCCATGCTGTTCCAATGTCACACACATTATTAGAACCTCAGTGGCCTGGCTCCAAACTCCACACTGTTAACCATTATGCTGTGCTGCCTCTAGGAACAAATAATACATCTCTCTGGGCCTCGACTTCCCCAGCTTTCAGTGGGGGAATACAGATGCTTCTTTCTTAGCCCTGTTAGGAAGAAAGTACTCCCACACAGTGCCTGGTACATAGTAGGAGGCCAACAAATGGTAGATTTCTTTTATCCTTCTTTTGCATATTGCCCTTAAAAATATGATGAAGTCTTTACCCCTGTCTTCTCCAACAAAATGGACTGAGCTTCTCAGGGTCCCACTGTCAGGGCCACTAGGGTGTGTGAAGGGAGAGGCCAGGGGAGAGGGTGTCAATCTACTCCCAGGTCTGCAGGCCGACCTCCTGCTGCAGCCGAGGGCAGCCTCAGGTGAGGCCCGGCTCTAAAACGTATTTATAATGTCGCTTTCTCCTCCCCATATACCAAACCAAATTTTGAAATGAGACAGGTCAGATGGCATAAATATTGTTGAAATCCACAGCACATAATGGTTTATAAATTGTGACTCATAATTCAACTAGTGTCTGGGTCGCCGGTTCTCTCCCTGCCACCAGCTCTCCAGCCTCACAGCCTGCATGAGTCCCTGGTGAAGTAATAAACTGGGAATAAGAGACACCGTACTAACTAAATTTCACTTGTCAGCTTTAAGCTTTCATGCTGTGTGTTAAGTTCGCACAAATATCACAAAGTGTATATATATGTGTGTTTATATACACACATATATTCATACATATATTTGTATATATAAATAAACTATCCTGCTGTTATGCAATTCCCTCAGGACAGAAAAAGCTTTTCTGGCAAGAGCCTTGTTTTTCCAGCCTTACTGAGGCTTTGGCAGATTAAGACCCCTTTCTTCACTCCCCAACAGCCCTCTCTTCAAATTTAGGAACTTCCTGTAGCTTAGTCTAAGAGTCCTCGTGGGGAGGGAGACTTCATGGGTCATCCAGCCCCACCCTTTGTTTCCAGGCACCAAAATTTAGTTGACAGGTCAGAAACAGAAATGAAGACCTCACTGAGCCAGGTTGCCTGGGAAGTGACAATGAAGAGCCCTATAGCCCAGGGGCCCTGCTAGCCCCTGTCTTGGGGAAATCTGAGACTCAGTCCTGTACTGGTGTGACTTGGCCCCTTGTGAGTGGGCCCTCATGCAGATTCTGAGGGCAGGTCAGCTGTTCCCGAATCAGGTATTTTGGCTTTCCCTTTGCATTTAGTTATAAAACCAGGGGTTCTCAAATTCTTTGATGCAGCGAACTGTGTGTATATATGTGCGTAGGGCTTTGGGGAGGTGAGTGGTGAGGAACCTAGATTTTTTTCACCCACCAGCTTTGTGACCTTAGGAAAGTGTTTTAACTTCGTTGAGCCTCCTCCGTGTGTAAAGAGAGGGCAATAAGAGGGCCGGAGGGTGGCTGTGTGGGTTCAGTACGGAGGTGCCAAGCACACTGACCCACCCTGAGAGAGGGAGAGAGCCAGTGCCACGGGCTCTAGCATCCAGGGAAAGAGCCACAAGCCAGTGGTCCAGGGCTGGAGCTGGGTGCCTGAGGTGCATCCTCTGAAAAATGGGGAAAGGCCTCTATGAACAAGCTGGCGCTAAACATCACCTTTTCTTTTCTGACACTAGTTTCCCTACCTGTCAGTGGCCATAATGATGATGACTACCTGGTCAATTTGAGGGGTGGGGGCCAGGGCCCAAAGAGACATGGACTAGAAATGTACTCACCAGACAACAAAGGGCTCACACCCCTGGGACAGGTGAGTGGCAGCTGGCCCAGGCAGCCCACCTGAGTGACTCAACTCAAACTCAGTATATTAACTCTGCAATTGCCAGGGGGACTTCGTTTTTCCCAGGAGGGCTTTGGAATCCTCAGGATCATAACTGAAGTCCCCACTGAACCTCCTGAGCCTCTGCAGAGCCATGCTGGGGCCACCAATGTCCTGTTTTCTGACTGTGTTTTTTGACTAGTGTGTCCCCAAAGGGCCTCTGTAGGGAATGGGGCAGAGAGAGATACTGGAAAGCCTTCTGGGTGAGAGTTCACTTGAAAACACTTAGCTGTGAGGCCGTTTTAAGACATTATTATCAAATGACATTTTCTATTCCGATGATCATTATCATTGTCCCCATTTGCCAGGTGAGAAGACTGAAGCACAGAGAGGTCGCTGATTCACCCAAGGTCACACAGCAGTGCCCATGTCTCTGACTCTCCTTCTGAACCCTATGGCCTCACCTTCTAGATCTACCATCAGTGCCTTCTCCATACTCTCCTACGTTTGTCAGAGTAAAGAAGGCTAACTGACGCGCCCCTCTCCCATTTTATGGACAAGGAAACTGAGGCACAGAGCAGGACTCTGTTAGGCGAGACCTGGGCTGAAGTGGGGCATGATTCTCTGCAGTCACCCCTCTTCTGTGCACCTACCCCCACCGATCTCCCATCTAGTTCCGTGCCCTGCTCCCCCAGCTTCACCTCCCCCACTTGGATGGGGTGGTCCAGAAGACCCAGTGTAGAGAAAGAGCAATGACAAACGACTGCTAGGGAGAGATAATCCACTATTAAAACATGCCTGCTATTCTAATTATAAAGGAGACTAAATTGGGTTTAAATTGGAATTAATTGGATGCTCCCTTATCCACGCCATCTATCTTGCACTCACCAGCCCTTCTGGACAGACTGGATGGAAGAAAGCGGAATCTCATCTTCTCCACCACTGAACACACATCTCTGAAGGCAACCTGCGCCCAGCCCCCAGCCCCTAATCCCTTTAAACGTTTCAAGGAGCACAGACAATGGGAGCTGGGGTGCCTATAGCCCTCCTCTGCCTACCGCGCCAGAGGGTAATGAAAAGGGATTAGGTGACTCTGGGAAGTGGTGGGAGGGGGATCACACCCCAAAGGACCAAGCCTGAAGGAAGCAGGTGGAAGCCGGGCCAGCTCTGAAATGCATGGAGTGTTGTAGTGGGTTGGGAGATGACAGATCTGTACACAAAGCAAGACCAGCTTGGGAGGCAGCTGGGGAGGGGGGCTTCGCTGAGGGTTCCTCAAGCTGGACGGCCTTGAAGGGGAGGAAAATTAGGTCATCTAGCAAGCAAAATATGGGTCCAAGGCCAACTCTGCTGAGCCTACAGTAAACTGTTAGCTTCTTGTAAGGGAAAGTTGAGGCATGCCCCATTCAGAAACCATTGTTACCCTGTGATCCTTTGGCAATCTCCTGTTTCTGCATTATTGCAGAATTCCCTTCTTCAGCTTGGCTGGGCACTCAAGGCTTTTGCCATACACGATTGGTCAGTCAAAACACTTGCTGCTCTCCTAGGGTCTCAAACTGGTGGCCCACGGGCCTCATTTCTTTTGGCTTGCCCATGTTTTGATTTGTTTTGTTTCTGTCTTGAATGCCCTTGGCTGTTTTGGGTACTCTTTTCCATTTATCCATCCCTACTTTTCCTAATTTCATCTTGAACCTGGTCCGCTTTACTCATTTACATCACCTACCTGGCTCTGTCAGTCATGAGTTTGCAATCCCCGCATGCTCATCCAAACCATATGTTGTAGCTGATTTGGCCTCTCCACTGCCCCTAGACCCCATCTCAGCCTCCTCACTCCTCACACCTTTGCTATACTACACCTCCCCCCAAACACACTCCCCCAAATCCCACTGGTCCTTTAAGGTCCATTTCTAGGAGGCCATCATCTCTGGCCTTGGGACCTCAGTGTCTTTGTTCCTCTCAAGCCCCATCAACAATGTTCCTGGGGCACTCCGCCTGGGCTCCCCTGGAGTCACTCCCTTCCTGGGGTCATCTTATTTACTTGGGTTTCTAAAACACATCCTAGGAAGGACTTACTCTTTATCCCAAAAAAGCAAGTTGCCAGAATGGGAACATAGTATAAGCTCAGAGATTGCCTGGTATCCCAGCTGTTAGAGGTTGAAGGGGTTTTCTGCGTGCAGAGCCATGGACAGGGCACAGAGAGCAATGTGGGAAGGGAGCTGCCCCAGGATGATCTCATGTTCTCGGGGCAGCAAACTTCTGCCATGAGCACTACCCTCTGCCCCCTCTTAAACATTTCCCATCTTAGCACTCACCTGTTTCAGTATTCCACACTGCTGGCCAGCCCACTTCCTGGTCGATGTGACCCTCAAGCCACATACACACACACACATACACAAACACACTCATATACATACACTCACATATACAGAGACCCCCAAACACAGGTATACAGACCATTGTACCCCTATCCATCACATCTAGAATTCTGCCCTCTCCACAAATACCCCACATTTAGAATTCTGTTCCCAATACATGTACCCAGAAAGCTCCCCTCTGCCCACACCTAAAATTCTGATCCCATGTCTAGGACATTCCATTCTTCCTTATGCAGCAGGAACCTTTGCCCCACCTCACTACCTCTCCATTGCTTTGGAAAGCGTCCCCTTTCCTCACTCCTGGAGTGATGCACCCTACATCTGTAACATCTCCCTCTCCCTTCATTATATGCACATCTGGTCCCTACATCCACCCACAGTTCCCATCTCAAATCCCAAACCCATAACATGAGAGGAATACTACCATCCCACACAGACATACGATAGGAGCCTGGAGAACTCTGAGGTCCTGCTATCTTCCTGCCTTCCACCCTTAGCAGTGTCTTGTCCTTCCCCTGCCCTAGGGCAAAAGTGCTTTCAGGCTCATAGTTTTATAGTCTGAGTGAATGAGACACACCTGCAGGGAGATATCAGGATTCACTTCCAATGGGGGTGGGGCAGGGGGGATTTTCTTCTCCTTTGTGTATGAGGTAAACATTTTCTTAGTTTCCTAATTCTGAGCTTGGTTCACGGAATATTTTAGGCAGGCTGAGGTTTGGGCAGATGCTCAGAGATCTTAGCTCCTGGCTGCCAGGAGAAGGAGAGGTGGGGGGACCAGAGCATTGGCCTGGGAAAGAGTATTTTTAGTTCCTAGGCCTTGTGAACTGTATATGGGTATCTTACCCTCTCTGGTCACAGACTGCTATATTAAAACAAAGCATCACTCTTGAATAAAGTAATCTACGAGAAAGCAAAAGGGACTGAAACCCTCTTATTCAGAGAGAGAAACTGAAGGGGGTTGGGAGGTAATGCAAACATAGGCTTCAGGCTTCTGAAAGCCAGGAGATGAGAGGTGAATGACACCTGCTATGTGATCTTGAGCACATGAATTAAACGAATTAAAGTGAAAGGGAGAGAGGGCAGGAGAAGTTTCCAAAATGGTTGGTGGGTAGAAATGGGAGAAGCTGATCTCTGAGGGAGGTTCAGCTGATAAGACAGACAAAAGCCACCAACCAACTATGCATCCAGAAAATTCTCATTGAGCACCTATCACTTGTTGGGCTTGGTGTGAAGAGTCTGGGATAGAAAGGTGAAGCTGCCAAAATCCTGTCCCTGAGAGAGGAGGATAGAGAAGCTGGGTGGTGTGGGGTTGTGGTCCTGTGGGAGCCCAGAGATGCACAGAGGTCAGTAAAGGCTCCAGGGAAGAAGGGCCATTTGAACTGGGCATGGAAGACTGTGGAGGGGCTTGCCAGCCAGCGGAGTGAAGAGAGTGAAGGTGGGAGGTACCACATTCACAAAGGCATGGAGGAGGGACAGAGTGTGGTGATTTTTGAGAGACCATGCTAAGTTGTTTGGACTTGATGCTTGAGTACAATTGGGAGCCCTCCAACTGGTGTGGAGGGTTGATTAGCAGGCATAATGAGGAGGCAGGAGACCCAGGAGAAGCTGTGATTCAGAAATGAGGGTCTGATCAAAGGCCACAGTGGTAGAAAGAAGGGCAGGAACACAGTTCTGAACGAGGCTTGGTGCCTTTCAGGCTGTGGGGGTGAGAAGGATGGAGGGGCTGAAGAGGACTCAGAGGTCTCTAGCTCAGGCAACCAATAGATGGGATATACTCAGCATTTTGCTCAAGAAAATGAATGAAATCGGCCATGCTTCATACTGGCCAAGTGTGCAGTGCCTCCCACACCCAAGTCTCAGCATCTCTCCCAAACACACTGATACTGGTAAACAGGGCACAGATGGGGCAGAGTCTCAACCCTCCCGTAGCATCCCAGAAAGAAAACACACCTATGGCTACCAAAGGGAAAGCATGGGGGAAGGGATAAATTAGGAGTTTGGGGTTAACATATACACACTAACATACATAAAATAGGGAACCAACAAGGACCCACTCTAAAGCACAGGGAACTCTACTCAATATTTTGTAATAACCTATAAGGGAAAAGAATCTGACAAAGAATAGATACATATATATGTATAACTGAATCACTTTGCTGTACACCTGAAACTAACACAACATTGTAAGTCAATTGCACTTCAATTTAAAAAAAAAATTTTAATCTTTGGAAACATGATAGAATTGCCAAAAGTACAAGAATCAGCTACATACATTGGGAAGTAAGAGGCATGATTCTTTTTCTGCTGCAACATTAAAAAAAAATCTTTCATTAAAATTATCAAGTAGGGGGCTTCCCTGGTGGCGCAGTAGTTGAGAATCTGCCTGCCAATGCAGGGGACAGGGGTTCGAGCCCTGGTCTGGGAAGATCCCACATGCCGCGGAGCAACTGGGCCCATGAGCCACGATTACTCAGCCTGCGCGTCTGGAGCCTGTGCTCCGCAACAAGAGAGGCCGCGATAGTGAGAGGCCCGCGCACCGCGATGAAGAGTGGCCCCACTTGCCACAACTAGAGAAAGCCCTCGCACAGAAACGAAGACCCAACACAGCCATAAATAAATAAATAAATAAATTTAAAAAGTAATCTGTTAAAAAAATTATCAAGTGATAAAAAGTATGAGTCTTGGAAAAGGTTGGATAGGAATGAAATAATAGGAGAAATCACCTCACCTTTCAGCCTAAGGAGGCTTCAGCACCGCGGACAGCAACATATCAAGGAAGGTGCCAAAAAATGTAGTCATGAAGCACAGTGGGACTTGAAGATAGCCGTGAACCACCTACAATTGTGCACAGATGTAACAGGCTGAGTCATTAGGAATTCAATATTGTGGGTGCTTTAATATTATTCTATCCATCCTTAGGAAAGGATAACCTTGAAAGCAGAAACCTTGCCCACCCCACCCCTGCCACAGACCACTGTATTTTTATACCACGCACCAACCCTGAGTAAAGAAAAACAAGCTCCATTGCGGGTCTAGGTTTTGAGTGCAACCTTGGGACTACCAGATCTTTTGATAAGGAAAAGGGGAGCGGGAAGGAAAAAGGTATGTTGGAATTGAGAAGGGCAGAACAACCTGGCACCTGAGTGTTACTGAGCCTCTGTAGCTTGTGAAAAGAACAGCATTTCAGGCTTCTTGGGAAGGAAGGGTGTGTAGACCCAAGCCCGTTCCCAGGAAGTAGGACACCCAATGGGCTGGCTATCTGGGTGGCTGTGAAGACTGGTCACTGAATGGCAAGGTGAAGGTCCTTGTGAGCTGGCAGGGATAGGGTGGTGCCTCTATTAGAGGAATGGGTTGTACACTCAGTCAAGGCTGAACAAGGAGGAACTGAGGGGAGGTGTGACTCCCTACACCTAGCAAGCATCAGGACCTGTCCAGGACTCTAAGCCTGGGGCATTTGTTCAGACTAAGGCTAGGAGAAGCCTGGAGAGTTACTGATACTGCTTAGTGGGTGCTGAAGCTGAATTTACTTTGTTCAGAAAGAATAAAGAAATGTGCACTATGTATACTTTGAGCATTGTGGAATAACTATGCTTTAATTTATTCATTCATTCATTTACTCAACAAATATTGAACGACTATGATGTGTGCCGTGCACTGGGTGTGGCCTTGAGGATAACTAGGGAACAAAAATTCACAGTCTCTATCTTCTTGGATATCATCTAAATGAGGGAGACAGACACTAGTCAGATAATAACACAAATAAAAGGAAAACTGCAAGCATAACAAACATTTCTGAGAAGGAAAGTTACCCAAAGGTATGCTAAAAGAATGCACAATGGGGGGTGTTGGCTGGTCTGTAGGTAAGGGAGGTCCCTGAGAAGGTGATGTTTGAGCTGAGAGGTGAGGAATAAGCTGGAGTCATCCAGAAGAGGAGGGGGGAGGGAAGAGAGCCCCAAGAAGCACCTGCTTATGCAACAGGCCTGAGGAGGGAGGAATTCCAGAGAGGGAAGGACACTTAAAGGAGGCAAGCGAGGCTGGGGTGGGAGTGGAAAAATGGGACTGGAGAGTCAGGTAGGGACAAAACGTTCAGATTCTTGTCAGTCATAGAGTTTCATCATTAGCACAAGAACACTGAGGAGCTACTGAAAGGTTTTGAGGGGAGTGGGAGAAGGGCCTAGCATCATGATCAAATATGCATTTTGGAAAGTTTACTGTTTTTGCCTGGGTTCCACTCAAATGCAGGACCTGAAGTAGGGACTCATGTGCAGGCAGTTTATTTGGAAGGTGATCCTAGGTATCAAGGATGAAGGACGAGGGAGAGGAAAAGAGGGAAGGAGAAAAAGCCAATACAAGAGTGCATTACTGAGTGTTAGTCCCACCCATATAAAACCAGAGCTGATCCCACTGGGACCTTCTGAGGAGGACACCGAATGCCTCTCGGAATTTTCCACATGATGGCCCACAGGGAGAAGCATTTCTACATTGACTCCTATCCCCCTATTGGCCTGGGGGTGTTGACTCCCCCCTGCCATGCTTCCAGGCTGCACACGTTCCATGCTATGCAGACCTCTGCTGGTGTCCCATATTGAGGCATCAGAGAAGCCCTGTGTGGCATCAGAGAAGTGCAGAAGCAAAAATCACACAGTGTGTAATTGAGCTAAGACACTCTCAGTGGAAACCATGCTAGAAATGTTCACTGCAATCATGCCTGGCAACAGAGAGAGGCTGAGAGGACTGTTCAGTGGGTACTTGGAGCTTCTGGTACATTCCTTTAGCCACATAGTCTGTTTCAGGTGAGGGAGGAGGGTGGTTTGGGCCACAGGGACAGATGGCGGCAGTGCAGACAGAAGTGAGTTGGGGAGAAGTGAAGATGGAAGAATTGGGCTACATTTTAGAGGCTGAGCCAACAGGACTGGCTGATGGGTTGGCTGTGGAAGGGCATAAGGGGAAAGTGGAATCAAGAATGACTCATGGGTTTTCAGCCTGAGCAACTGAGCAGATGGTAGAAACTCTGCTTGTAGAGTCTTCAAATAAAGGCAAATGGGAAGCAATGGCCAATGAGGGAGGAGTTGCATGGAAACTAAAAGAAGAAAAAGCTTCAAAGACAGGGGCTAACTGTGGAGGAAGATGGTGTGGCAGGCTGAATCATGCCCCCTGCCCCAAGATGTCCACACTTTAATCTCTAGAACCTGTGAATGTTACCTTACATGGTAAAGGCTGGGAGGCTTTCCAGGTATGATTAAATCAAGGATCTTGAGATGGAATGATCATCCTGGATTATCTGGGTGGGCCCCAAATGTATGTGTCCTCGTAAAAGGGAAGCGGAGGGAAATCTGACAAAGACAGAAGAGAAGGCAACATGACCAGAGAGGCTGAGCTTGGAGGGACATGTCACAAGCCAGGGAATGCCAGCAGCCACCAGAAGCCAGAAGAGGCAAGGAAGGGGTTCTCCCCTAAGGCCTCCAGAGGGAGTATGGCCCTGCTAACATCCTGATTTTGGCCCAGTGGAACTGATTTTAGATTTCTGGCCTCCAGAACTGTAAGAGGATAAATTTCTGTCATTTTAAGTCACCAAGTTGGTGGTCATTTTTCACAGCAGCTACAGGAAGCTAATACAGATTTGGATAGAAAAGTGATCACCGGATTTGGAAACATGGAAGTCATTGGGGATTGAATGTGGGGAATGAAGGAAAAGGAGGAATCAAGGATGATACCTGTGTTTTGGGCTTAAGTAAGTGAATAGTTGATGGTGACACTGTACTGAGATGGGGTACAGGTTTTGGAGACCAGGATCAAAAGTTCTGTTTTAGCCATGTTAGGCTTGAGAAGGATGTAAACATCACTGCAGCTAAGAATATGATAGCCAGGTGAACTCCAATGCCAACTGCTCCTCAGGATGTTGAAAAAGCCATGGGGACAATGCCTCTCAGTTTACAATGAGAGCTAGAAAAGATACTTTACCCCTTATCCAGTTTATACTGAGTGAGCATGTACGTACCCAGAGAATTTTTCCCTGTGCCCCAGTGAATACCAGCTCATGCCAGGGGTGTCCCCAGGCATTCCAGAAATAGCAGTTAGTGCCAGGGGATTGCAATGAATGCAAGGCAAGTTAATTTGATGATGCAGATGTAGAAATGCATGCCAGAAGAGAGATAACATAGGCTGGGGGGATTAACAGCATGTTCCAAAGGGGTAACACTGATACACTGAGGGAGGAAAATGAATTCAGAGAGTGACTGCATATGCCAGGGGAGTCACATGTCACGTGGTGGAACTGAAGGAGCCAAGGAATAAACATGTAACAGGCCATATGTTGTTAGATTAACCATTCATGCAGCAGGAATGAGGTCTCGGCTGCCAGTGCCAGGTCGGGGCGAGCCAGCACTCAGGCTCCAAGAGTCCAGGGCTATTGTAATCCTGCCTCACACCTGAGTCCTCCCCCTTCAGAGGAAGCTGGAATTGAAAAGACCCCTCTTGTCTCTGGGACCATCGCCATGTACCTAAGAAGGGCAGGTCCCAGCTCAGAGGGGGTCAACTGTCCCGGGAACAAACTATGGGGGATCCCAGGAGATTCAGGGGTGCCTGATGCCCAAGGGTGTGAGGCCCAGGAATGTGCATTCCAGAGCAGCTTCCCACAAACTATCCTTGTTTGCAACTTTTCCCCTCCACTTAGCATACCTTGGATGGGGTTCCTTGTTCTTATCTACCTTCAGGAACCAGTAAGGAGAGAAATGTGAAAGGGAGGCCAGATGACTGTAAAACCACCATCAGGCCACAAGGATTTGCTGAGTACTGACTGTGGGTCTGGGCCTGAGCTGAGAGCTCAGGAGGACAGTGTGTGCCAGGAATAGAAATCAGCAGATCATGTGGTGGAGAGACAGGGGCAGGCAAGATAGTGGCAGTGTGTGTCAGCAGCCAACAGCTTCCCAAATGATTTCACACTCACCTTTTCCTTTTCTCTGTATATTAGGTATGCTGTGCAGGAATCCTCCTTATCCTCATTTTGTAGATGAGAACACTAATGCACAGGAAAGGGAAGTGATCTGTCCAAGGTAACCGGATCTTGATCTCTCTTCCCTGGCCGAGCACTCTTCTCTTTAGAGCTTTCTGCCTCTGGAGAAAAATCAGACATGATCTCAACTTTGTATTCTTGATATAAACTCCACCTAGTCCTGGTATATTAACTTTTCAACTACCACTAGATTCAGTTCACTAATATTTTTGTTAAGATATTTTGCTTTTTGTTGACATGGGATATTGGACTGTAGCTTTTCTCTCTTATAATATCTTTGGTTTTTGGTTTCAGAGTAATGCTTGCCTTGTAAAAGGAATCGAGAAGTGTTCCCGTCTCTTCTATTTTCTGGAAGAACTTCTGTAGAGTTGTTATTATTTTGTTCTTAAAAGTTTGATATAATTAATCAGTTAAGCCATCAGAGACCTGGATTTTTTATGGGAATGTTTTTAACTACAGAATTAATTTTTAAAATATAGATGTGGATCCCATGGAACAAAACAAGGATGTCCACTTTCATTGCTTCTTTTCAACATTTTACTGGAGAGTCTACCCAGGGAAATTAGGCCATAAAAGAGATAAAAGTCATCCAGATTAAAAAGGGAAATATAAAACTATCTCTATTTGCAGATTATATGGTTTTATATACAAAACACCCTAACGAATCCTCCCCTCACACTGTTAGAGCTAATAAGTGACATTAGCAAAGATGTAGGATACAAGATCCATATACACAAATCAATTGTATTTCTGTATACTAGCAAAGACTAATCAGAAAATTAAGAAAACAACTCCATTTACAATAGCATCGAAAAGAATAAAGTACTTGGGAATAAATTTAGTCAAAGAAGTACAAGACTTGTACACTGAAAATGACAAAAAAATGCTGAAACAAATTAAAGAAAACCTAAATAAATGAAAAGATATCCCACGTTCATGAACTGGAAGACAATATTGTTAAGATGTCAACATTCTCCAAAACTGATCTACAGATTCAATGCAATTTCTATCAAGATTCAAACTGCCTTTTCTTTTTTTTTTTTTTTTTTTGCAGAAATGAACAAGCTGATCCTAAAATTCATATGGAAATGTAAGGGACTCAGAAAAGTCAACACACAGTTGATAAAGAAAAACAAAATTGGAGGGCTCACACTTTCTAATTTCAAATATTAATACAAAGCTACAATAATCAAGACCATGTGGTACTGGCATAGGACATACATATAGATCAATAGAATATAATTGAGGGTCCAGAAATAAACTCACACATCTGTGGTCAATTGATTTTCAACAAGGGTATGAACACCACTCAACTGGAAAATAATAGTCTTTTCAAATGGTGCTGGGACAACTGGATATCTACATGGAAAATAATGAATGAACCCCATCTTATGCCATACACAAAAGTTAACTCAAAATGCATCAAAAACTTAAATGTAAGAGCTAAAATTATAGGAATTTTAGAATGAAATATAGGTGTGATTGACCTTGGATTAGGCAACGGTTTCTTAGTTATGACACCAAAAGCACAAACAATCAAAGAAAATAAATTGGAATTCATCAGAATGAGAAACTTTTGTGCATCAAAAGACACTAAGAAAGTGAGGGGGCTTCCCTGGTGGCGCAGTGGTTGAGAATCTGCCTGTCAATGCAGGGGACACGGGTTCGAGCCCTGGTCTGGGAAGATCCCACATGCCGCGGAGCGACTAGGCCTGTGAGCCACAATTACTGAGCCTGCGCGTCTGGAGCCTGTGCTCCGCAACAAGAGAGGCCGCGATAGTGAGAGGCCCGCGCACCGCGATGAAGAGTGGCCCCCACTTGCCACAACTAGAGAAAGCCCTCGCACAGAAATGAAGACCCAACACAGCCATAAATAAATAAATAAATAAATAAAATTTTTTTAAAAAGTGAATATAGAAGTTTAAAAGTGAATATAGAAATTATTAAAAAAAAAAAAAAAAGGAAGTGAAAATACAGCCCATAAAATGGGAGGAAGTATTTGCAAATCATACACCTCATAAGGGTGTGGCATTCAGAATATGTAAAGAATTATTACAGCTCAACAATAAAAAGACAATCTATTTTGTTAAATGGGCAAAGGATTTGAATAGACACCTCTCCAAAGATATACAAATGGCCAATAAGCATATGAAAAGATATTCAACATTATTAGTCATTAGGGAAATGCAAATCAAAACCACAATGAGATATAACTTCACACCCACTAGGATGGCTCATTTATTTATTTATTTGTTTGTTTGTTTATGGCTGCATTGGGTCTTTGTTGCTGTGCACGGGCTTTCTCTAGTTGCGGTGAGTGGGGGCTACTCTTCGTCGTGGTGCACAGGCTTCTCATTGCGGTGGCTTTTCTTGTCGTGAAGCATGGGCTCTAGGCCCGCGGGCTTCAGCAGTTATGGTTCGCGGGCTCTAGAGTGCAGGCTCAGTAGTTGTGGCGCATGGGCTTAGTTGCTCTGCGGCATGTGGGATCTTCCTGGACCAGGGCTTGAACCCGTGTCCCCTGCATTGGCAGGTGGATTCTTAACCACTGCACCACCAGGGAAGTCCCAGATGGCTCTTTTTGAAAAAAAGAAAGAACAAAGGAAAGAGCAAATCTTGGCAAGAATGTGGAGAAACTGGAACCCTCAGACACTGCTAGTAGAAACGTAAAATAGTGCAGCTACTGTGGAAAACAGTTTGACAGTTCCTGGAATAGTTAAAAATGGGTTACCATATGACCCAGCAATTCCACTCCTAGGCATGTAACCAAAAGTGAAAATATATGTTCACACAAAAACTTGTAAAAGAATGTTCATTGAAGCACTATTCATAATAGTAAAAAGTGGAAACACCCTAAATGTCCATCAACAAAATGTGGTATGTCCATAAAATGGAATGTTATTCAGCTATAATCAAGAATGAAGTACTGATACATGGTAAAACATGGATGAATCCTGAACAATTATGCTTAGTGAAAGAAGCCAGTCACAAAAGGTCATATATTGTATGATTTCATTTATATGAAATGTCCAGAACTGGCAACTCCATAGAGACTGAAAATAGATTAATATTGTCAGGGGTTGGGGGAGAAGGGAATGGAGAGTGACTATGAATGGGTATGGGGTTTCTTTCTGGGGTGATGCAAATAGTCTGGAATTAGATAGAGGTGATGGTTACACAACCTTGTGAATATGCTAAAAATCTCTGAACTGTACACTTTAAGATGGTGAATTTTGTCTTAAGTGAAATTTTGTTATATGAATTATAGCTCAATAAAAAATAAGTTAAAGGCTATTCAGAATTTTTATTTCTTCTGTAGTGAGCTTTGGTAGTTTGTGCATTTCAAGTATTTCGCTCATTTCATCTAGTTATCAAATTTACTGGTTGAACTTTGTTTATAATATTCTTATATTTTCCTTTTAATATCTACAGAATCTATTGTAATAGTCCTTCTTTTATTCCTGATTTTAGTTATCTGTGTCTTCTCTCTCTCTCCTTTTTTTTTCCTCATCAATATGGCTGGAGGTTGGACATCCCTGGTGGCACAGTGGTTGGGAATCCGCCTGCCAACACAGGGGACACGGGTTCAAGCCCTGGTCCGGGAAGATCCCACATGCCAAGGAGCAACTGGGCCCGTGAGCCACAACTGCTGAGCCTGCTCTCTAGAGTCCACGAGCCACAACTGCTGAGCCTGTGTACCACAACTACTGAAGCCCACGTACCTAGAGCCCATGCTCCACAATGGGAGAGGCCACCACAATGAGAAGCCTACACACCGCAACAAAGAGTAGCCCCTACTCGCCGCAACTACAGAAAGCCCGTGCGCAGCAACGAAGACAAAACGCAGCCAAATAAATTAAATAAATAAATAAATAAATTTAAAAACATATGGCTGGAGGTTTGCCAACTTTCTTCATATTTTCAAAGAACCAGCTTTTGAAGTCAGCCTCTCTCACGGTCTCTCTCTGTCTCTCATTCTCTCTCAATCTCCCTTCCACCCCACCCTTTTTCTATTTTTAAAAATTTCTCCTCTTATCTTTATTATTTCTCTTTTCCTGGTTACTTTTGATTTTAATTTGCTCTTCTTTTTCTACTTTCTTGAGGTATAACTTAAATAATTGATTTAAGAACTTTCTTCATCTTCTAATACAATCATTTAATGCTATAAATTTCTAAGCACTGCTTGAGATGCACCCCACGCTCTTAGATATATTTTGTTTGCGTTTTCATCCAGTGCAAACATCTTCTGATTTCCCTTGTGATTTCTTCTTTGGCCCATTGTTTATTTAAGAATATACCATTTAAATAACAAATATTGGGGTATTTTCCAGATATCTTTTTGTTACTGATTTCAAATTTATTTCTGTCGTATTCAGAGAATACGCATTATTCTGTGGCCCAGAATATGCTCTATCTTGGTAAATGTTCCATGAGCACTTGAAAAGAATGTACATCCTGCTGCTGTTAGATGGAGTGTTCCATAAATGTCAATTAGGTCAAGTTGATTGGTAGTGTTGTTGAATTCTTCTCTATTCTTACTGATTTTTTATGTATTTGTTCTGCCAACATTCCTCTGTACTGAGAGGAATGTTGAAATCTACAACTATAACTGTAAATTTGTCTATTTCTTTTTTTAGTTCTATCAGTTTTTGTTTCATATATTTTGAAGCTCTGATGTTCAGTGCATACACATTTAGGACTGTAATGTCTTTTTGATTAATTGACGCATTTATCATCATGAAATGTCTCTCTTTGTCCCTGGTAATATTCCTTGTTCTGAAGTCTACTTTGTATGATATAATCACTTGAAATTTCTTTGAATTAAGCTTTGCACTGTATATATTTGTCCATTTTTTTACTTTTAACCTATCACATATAAAATAGGCTTCTTATAGATGACATATAGTTGGATCTTGCCTTTTTACCCTGTCTTCAAATTTCTGTCTTTTAACTAGAGTATTTAGATGATTTTACACTTAGTGTAATTATTTATATCACTGGTTTAAACTTACCATCCTGCTATTTTTTAAAATCTGTCCTATGTGGGTTTTTATTTGTAATTTCTTTTGTTAGCTTTGCTTTTTTATTTTTTTTCTTAGTTGCTCTAGGGTTTACATTACACATGTTTAACTTATCAAAGTCTACCTTCAAGTAACACTATGCCACCTCACATATACAGTAAAAACCTTATAACTGTATTCTTCCAGTTCTCCTCTCCCATCCTTTGTGTATTGTCACCATACATGTTACTTATACATACATTTTAAACCTCAAATACATTATTATTATTTTATCTTGAAATAGTCAATTATAGGCCCAAGAAGGAGTAACAGGGATCATATTTACCCTCCCATCCAACACAGTAATTTTTTAAAACAGACACAATGTAAGAAGCAAAACTTTCAAAGACACTAGACATCAGGCAATTAAGGAGAATGATCTCTGGGAAACAGGAAATAAACCAAATGAGCCCTGCAATTGCTGCAGCTTACTGCCTTGAAAGAGTTTTCAGGCCTCAATGCAGGGAGGAGGAATCCAGGTGGAGCCTAGTGGATTCCTCAGGTTGAGGGGGTAAAGCTAAACATCTGGAGAGATACAGGCAGCTCAGATTCTCAAGTTAGAATAGCAAAAAGGAAAATGTTGCACAGAGAGAGAACCCTGGAAATCTACAGAGGCGCCCTCCTAAAAATTCAGCAGAGTACAAATAAGTGCATGTATGTGAAGAAATTACCCATGGCCGGGGGAATAAAAACTATATAAAAAGATTAGGAAACAGTTCCCAAAGCTCACACAGAGCCAGAGATAGTGTCTCTTCCCACTGTCAGAGTGGAAAAGCTAATAATTCATGGGTTATTGGGTAGAATACCAGGAAGCTCTT
Source organism: Eschrichtius robustus (assembly GCF_028021215.1). Taxonomy (NCBI): domain Eukaryota; kingdom Metazoa; phylum Chordata; class Mammalia; order Artiodactyla; family Eschrichtiidae; genus Eschrichtius; species Eschrichtius robustus. Next base: position 76,190,725 of record NC_090830.1, read on the forward strand.
GCCTCAATAATGGGAAATAATGAGCCCTAGAGAGTACTTCTCCAGATCTGCCTAACAAGTCATAAAAACAAGATTCAAAAGGATCAATTCTTTCCAAGTAATTCAGCTTCATCATCCCAAAGAGGGGGAAAAAAAACCAAGAATATTTACAGCACTGTATAAATAGCCATGACTCAACAAGGTAAAATTCACAGTGTCTGAGATCCAATCAAAGATTACCAGCCATACAAAGAAGAAGAAAAACATGATCCATATTGAGGAAAATAATCAATGAACTGAATCAAACCCAGAACTGACAACAGATGTTAAAATTGGCAGACAAGGACATTAAAACTGTCATTATAAATATATTCCATATGTCCCAAAAGTTAAGTTTATACATAGATAATAGTTTTTTAAAAAATGAACATCTAGAATTGAAAGCTACAATGTCTGAGATGAAAAATCTCAGTCTCTGAGATGGAATTAATGACAGACTAGACATGGCAGAAGAAAATATTAGTGAATTTGAAGGCATAGCACTAGAAACTATCCAAAATGAAACACATAGAAAAAAATTTTTTTATACAAGAGCATCATTGAACTGTGGGACTTCAAGGAGACTGATACAGTATAAGTAATTGGAATCTCCAAAGGAGAGGAGCGTTGTGGGGTGGAGAGAAGAGAAAAAGTACTTGAAGAAATAGCAGCCAAAACTTTTTTTGAATTTGATGAAAACTATTAACCCATGAATCCAAGAAATGCAATGAATTCCAAGCACAAGAAACATGAAGAGAATGACCCCAAGGCATATCATAATCAAATTGCTCAAAATCAGTAATAAGAAGAAAATCTTATCAGAGGAAAAAAGACACTTTCGAGAAGAAAAAAGGTAAGAATAATATTGCAGATTTCTTGTCAGAATAATTAAAGCAAAAATACAACTTTTTAATTACTGGGAAAATATTGTCTACCTAAAATTCTATGCTCAGTGAAAATATCTTTTAAAAATGAAAACAAGATGAATACATTTACAGATACTCAAAAGCTGAAAGAACTCACTGCCAGCAGATTTGCACTCCAAGAAATGTCAAAGGACATTCTTCAGACAGAAAGAGCATGACACCAGATGGAAATATGGATCTACACAAAGGAAAAAAAGACCACTGGAACTAGTAACTACATTAATACAAATATTTTAAAGCTTTTAATTATGTGAATATCTTTAAAAGATAATTTATTGTTTGAACAAAATGATAACAGTATATTGTGTAAAATGTATGACTACAATAGCACAAGGGCCAGGAAGAGAGAAATAGACATGTATAATTGTAAGATTCTTGTAATATGTATGTAGTGGTATATTACTTGAAGGTAGACTGTGATAAGTTAAAGAGGTAACTATAAACCCTAAAGCAAACACTACAATAACAAAACAAAAAGTGATATATAACAAACAAGCCAAGGATAAAATGGACTCATATAAAATACTCAATAAATCCAAAAGAAGGAAGAAAAAAGAAAGAACAGATAAAAGGTTTAGTAAATAAATAGCAAAATGATAGATTTGAATATAACCATATCAATAACTACATTAAATGTACATGGTCAAAACACCCCAATTAAAAGGCAGAGTTCATCAGAGTGGATAAAAAAGCAAAGCTCAATTATATGCTGCCTACAAGAAATGCACTTTAACTGTAAAGACAATTACGTGTAAAAGGTTAAAAATATATAACATGCTAACAGTAAACAAAAGAAAGCTGTAGTGGCTATTTTAATATCAAACAAATATCTCAGAGCAAAGAATATTACCTAGGATAAAGAACTTCATTTAAAATGATAAATGAGTCAATTAAGGAGAAGTAACTAACAATGCTAAACATTATGCCCTTAATAACAGAACTTCAAGATACGAGAAGCAAAAACTGTTAGAACTGGAAGGAGAAATAGAGAAATCCACAATTATAGTTGAAACAGTCAATACTCCTCTCTCAATAATAGAGGGAAAAGTAGGCAGAAAGTCATTAAGGACATAGTAGATTTTTAACAACCCTACCAACCAAATTGACCTGAATGACACTTGCAGAACACTCCAACAAACAATAGCAGAATATCGATTCTTTTCAAGTGAACATAAAACATTTATAAAGATAGACCATACTCTGGGTCATAAGACAAGTCACAATTAATTAGAAATGATTCAAGTCCTACAATGAATGATCTACCAAAGCTCACTTGAGAAGAAACAGACATCCTGAATTACCCTATATCTATGAAAGCAGTTGAATTCCTTTCCATAAAGAAAACTCCAGGCCCAGATGGCTTCACTGGTGAATTCTACTAAACATTTATGAAGAAAATAATAACAATTCTACAGAAACTCTTCCAGAAAGTAGAAGAGGAGGGAATACATCTCAATTACTTTTGTGAGGCAAGCATTACCCTGATATCAAAATCAAAGGCATTATAAGAAAGAAAACCTATAGTCCAATATTCTACAACAACAAAAAGCAAAATGCCTTAATAAAACATTAGTGAAGTGAACCCAGCAACATATGAAAAAGGTAGTACAACATTACTAGTGTAGCTTATTCCAAAAATTCAAAGTTGTTTTAACTTTCAAAAATCAACGTATTACACCAGCTTAATAGACTGAAAAAGAAAAACCATATGATCATCTTAACAGATATAGAAAAGGCATTTGAGGAAATTAAATACTCATTCATAATTTTAAAAAGAAAATTCTCAGCAAACTAGGAATAGAAGGAAACTTCCTCAATCTGATAAAGGGTATTTATGAAAAACCAACAGCTAACATCACATTTAATGGTGAAAGACTGAATCTTTCCTCTTAATACTGGAAACAAAGTAAGGATTTCCACTCTCACCACTTCTACTGAACATTGTAATAGAGGTCCTAGCCAGTGTGAGCAGGCAAGAAAAAAAGAAGGTATACAGATTGGAAAGGAAAAATTAAAACTATCTTCTTCACAGATGACATGATCATGTCTAAGAAGAAAATCCTAAGGGATGAAAAAAAAAACTACTAGAATTGATAACTGACATGGTCACAGGATATAAAAATGTATTGTGTTTCTGTATACTAGGAATAAATAATTTGAAACTCAAAATTTTAAATACTATTTACAATAGAAAGGAAAATATTAAATACTGAATACTTTGGAATAGATTTAATAAAATATTTACAATTCCTGTACAAAAGAACCTTTCTCATATAAAGAAGAACCAAATAATGGAGGGACGTACCATTTTCATGAATCAGAAGATTCAATATCATTAAGACATCAATTCTCCCCAAATTGTTCCATTGGTTGCATGAAATCCCAATCAAGATCCAATCTCATTTATTTGAAGAAAAAGCACAATTTGATTCTAAAATCTATATATATATATGTAAAGGACCTCAAAAGCCAAAAACTTTGAGGAAAAAAAAGAAAAACAACAAAGTTGAGGGATGACACTATCTGTTTTCAAGACTTATTATACAGCTATACTAAAATACCATGGAACTGGAGTAAAGACAGACAGTAGTTCAGTAGAACAGAATAGAGAGATCAGAAATAGAACACTCATATATGGATAACTGATTTTTTACTAAGGCACAAAGGCAATTTAGTGGAGAAAGGATGTTCTTTTGAAGAAGTGGTACTGGAACAATTGGATATTCATACGCAAAAATAAAAAGAACTTTGATTCATATAATATCATATATAAATATCACATACAAAAGTTAACTCAAAATGAATCATGTAACGAAATGTAAAGCCTAAAATTATAGCACTTCTAGAAGAAAACTGAGAAGAAAATCTTTGTTACCTTCAGTTAAGCAAAGATTTGGTAGATGTGGTACCAAAAGCATGAGCCACAAGAGAACAAATTGATAAACTGGACTTCATCAAAATTAAAAATGTCTGTTCTTACTCTTAAGAGAATAAATAGACAAGGGACACACTTGGAGAAATCTTTGCAAAGTATATAACTAATAAAGAATTTATATCCAGAATGTATAAAGAGATCTTGAAATTCAATAATATGAAAACAAACAATCCAATATAAAATTTGCAGAAGATATTTGTGAAACAGATACCTTACTAAGGAAGATATCCAAATAGCAAATGAGCACATGAAATGATGTTCAACATTAATAGTCATTAGGGAAATACAAATTAAGTGCCACTTCATACCTATCAGAATGTCCAACATTAAAAAGACTGATTATACAAAATGTTGATGAGGATGTGGAAGAACTAGAACTCACATACATTGTTCGTGGTTATATAAAATGTACAAGCATTTTGGAAAAGAATTTGGTAGTTTATCTGGTTGTTAAATGTACACTGGTAATTTCATCCGGCCATTCCTCTTTTAGGTATTTACCCAACACATTACATATGTCCATACAAAAACATGTACATAAATATTTATAACAGACTTGTAATAGTCCCAAAATAGAAACAATTCAAACACCCAAACATTCCTCAACAGGTGAATGGATCAACACATCTTGGTGTATCCAAACAATGGGATACTGCTCAACAATAAAAAGTAGTAAAAGCCAGTCACAAAAGAAAACATACTGTATGATTCCATATTTATAAAACTGTAGAAACTGCAAACTAATCTATATTGACATAAAGCAGATTAGTGTTTACTAACCTGCTTAGGTAGTGATGTGGGGAGATGTGGAAAGAAGGGATTACAAAGAAGCACAAGGAAACTTTTTGAGATGAGGGATAGGCTGAATTTTTTATTTGTGGCGATGGTTTCACTGGTGTGTACATGTGTCAAAACTTATCAAATACTTTAAATATGTGTAGTATTGTGTGTGAATTGTATTTCAATAAAGCTGTAAAATATTTTTTCTTCCAGTTTTATTGAGATATAATTGATGTACAGTACTATATAAGTTTAAGGTATACAGTATAATAATTTGACTTACATACATCATGAAATGACTACAATTAGTTTAGTGAACATTCATTACCTCATGTAGATACAACATTAAAGAAATAGAAAAAAGTTTTTTTTTCCTTGTGATGAGAACTCTTAGGGTTTACTCTCTTAACAACTTTCCTATATAATGTACAGCAGTGTTATTTTTATCATGTTGTACATTACATCTCTAGTACTTACTTATCATATGACTGGAGGTTTGTACCTTTTGACTGCCTTCCTCCAATTCCCCTTCCCCCAACTTCCCCACCTCTGGTAACCACAAATCTGATCTCTTTTCCTATGAGTTTGTTTGGTTGGTTGGTTTCTGAAGTATAATTGACCTACAACACTATGTTAGTTCGTGATACACAACATAGTGATTCAATATTCCTATACATTTCAAATGATCACTATGATAAGTCTAGTTTCCACCTGTCACCATACAAAGATATAACAATTACTGACTATATTCCCCACACTGTACAATTCATATCCATGACATTGATTTTGTAACTAAAATTTGTACCTCAATCTCCCTCACCTATTTCTCTTCTCTCCCACCCACTCCCCTTGGCAACCACCTATTTGTTCTCTGTATCTATGACTGTTTTTGTTTCGTTATGTTTGTTCCTTTGTTTTGTTTTTTAGATTCCACATGTAAGTGAAATCGTACAGTGTTTGTCTTTCTGTCTGACTTATTTCACTTAGCATAATACCCTCTATGTCTATCCATATTGTCACAAATGGCAAGCTGCAAAATATTTTAAGCCAATTATATTTTAAAGAGATCAAAAAGTATTTTTAAAATGTCTTTTATATTTATTCACATTTCTGCATTTCCACCACTCTTGATTTCTCTATTTCTATCCAAATTTCTACCGGGTATTATTTCCTCCTTGCACAATTTCCTTTCATGTTTCTTGCAGTGGATGTTTGCTGATGATGAATTCTCTTAGCTGTCATTGGAGCAAAAGGTTTAATTTTATTTTCATTTTCAAAAACAAATTTTTTTCTGGGTATTAAATTCTAGGTTGATAATTTCTCTTTTAGTATTTAAAGACATTATTTTATTATCTTCTGGATTGAATAATGTCTCACAAGAAGTCTATTACAATTTCTATATTCCTCTATATGTGTCTTTTTCTTATGGCTGCTTTTAAATTTTTTATTTTATCACTGGTTTCAGCAATTTTATTGCATTGTGTCTTGGTGTGGTTTTCTTTATGTTTCTCCTGCTGTGGGGTTCATTGAGCTTCTTGGATCTGTGGGTTTATAGTTTTCAGCAAATTTGGAAAGTTTTTGGTCATTATTTGTTCAAAAAAATATTTGTCTCCTTTTTTTGTGTGTGTGTGACTCATTGGATTGGTTGAAAATGTCCCACAGTTTTATGTATTTTTTTTCTATTTTTTTTTCCTCTCTGTGTGCTTCAATTTGGATCATTTTTTTTCCCGTGTCTTCAAGTTTACTGTCTTTTCTTCTGCTCTGTCTAATCCATGGTGAATCCCATCCAATGTATTTCCAGATATTGAAAATACAGTGTAATTTTAGATACTGAATTTTTCATTTCTAAAAATTCCACTTGAGTGCTTGTTATCAATACATCTTCTATTTCTCTCTGCATCACAGTCATAATTTCTTCTACTTTCTTGAACATAGGAAGCATATTCATAACAGCTGTTTTAACATCCTTGTCCACTAATTCGAGCATCTCTCTCATTTCTGGTCTATTTCTAATGTTTGATTTTTTCACCCAGAATGGATATTTTCCTGCTTCTTTGCATACCTGGCAAAATTATGGCCCTCAAGAACGCTCTATGCTCTAATCTAGAAAGCTGTGGATATACTACCTTACATAGAAAAAAAAAGTACTTCGCAGATGTAATTAACTTTACTACTCATTTGACCTTAAGATAGGAAGATTATACTGTATTATCTAGGGTGAGCCTGACATAATCACATGGGTCCTTAAAGCAGAGGCAGAAGAGGAAATCAGGGAGATTCAGAGCATGAGCGTAACTTGATGTACCATTGCTGATGTATAGGTAGAGCGGGTATCGTGACAAGGAATGTGGGAAGCCTCAAGGAGCTCAGGGCAGCCCCTAGCTGACAACCAGCCTAGAAATGGGACCTCAGGCCTACAACCACAAGAGCTGAGGTTAAGCTGGGAAGACGATCCAGAGGAGAACTAAGCAAACTGGCTCCTTGATCTCAGCCTTGTGAGACCATAACCAGAGTGCCCTGTTGAGCTGTGCTGTGCCTGGACTTCTGACCCCAGAAACTGTAAGATAATAATTGGGTGTTGTTTGAAGCCACTAAGTTTATGGTTATTTGTTATGGCAGCAATAGAAAACTAATACATCTGGTAACTTTTGGTTGGATGCCAGACATTGTGAATTGTACCTTGTTGGGTGCTAGATATTTATGTGTTCCCATAAATATTTTTAGTTTTGTTCTGGGACACAAGTTATTTGAAAACAGTTGGATCCCAGGACTTCCCTGGTGGTCCAGTGGTGAAGAATCCACCTTGCAAAGCAGGGGACGCTGGTTCGATCCCTGTTGGGGAACTGAGATTCCATATGCCGTGGGACAACTAAGCCTGCGTGCCACAACTACTGAGCTCGTGTGCCTCAACTAGAGCCCACGTGCTGCAAACTACAGAGCCCACGTACTCTGGAACCCGCGTGGCACAACTACAGAGCCCATACACCCTGGAGCCTGTGCACCACAACTAGAGTAGAAAAAAAACCTGCACGCCACAACTAGAGAGAAGCCCACGCGCCACAACAAAAGATCCTGCATGCCTAACGAAGATCCCACGTGCTGCAACTAAGACCCGATTCAGCCAAAAATAAATTTTTAAAAATAATAAATAAATCTTTTAAAAAAATAGTTGGATCCTTTCAAGGGTTGTTATTTTATCTTTTTTTAGGGTGATTCCAGAGCACCCTTTGTTCTAGAGATAATTTAGCCCCACTATTCAGGACATACTTCTGGGGACTCTAGCTGATGTCTCCTGTATTACAAGGTTTTCCCACTCTGACTGGGGTGAACAAGAACAATTCCCAGGCCTGTTTGAGCTCTGGAAATTGTTCAGTCTGTTGCTCTCTAGTAGTTCTTTTCCTGGTGGTTTTTTTCACATGTGCTCAGGTGAGTTCTTAGCCAAAGACCCAAGAGGACCCCTCTGCTGTGCTCCACAACTCTTTCTCTCTTTGCAGTTGTCACCTCTCCAGTACCCTTCCCCACAAATTCTAGCCACCTTGGTCTCTCCGAACTTCAATCTCTGTTTCCTCAATCCAGAGTGGTAAGTTGGTGAAATTGTAGGACTCACCTTGCTTGTTTCCTTTCTCTAAGCAATTACAGTCCTGTCCTGCCAGTTGTTCAATGTCAGAAAACCATCGTATCCTGTATGTTGTCCAGATTTCTGGTTGTTTAAAATGAAAAGGTAAATTCAGTTCCCATTACTCCCTTATGGCTAGAAACAGAAGTCTCTGGGGGAACATGTTAAATACTGAAGCATGGATCCCATCCCAGGATGTCCTGGGGGACAGACCTGGGCATTTTTAAAAGCGCTCCTAGTGGTTCTAATGTGTAGCCAGGGTTGAGAGCCACTGACCTGCAAGAGCTGGAGAGTGAAACCAGCCAGCCTGACTGCAAGGTTTTCCACCCCATGGCACGTCCATGTCTTTCTCATCTGATCATCAGAGTCTGGGCTGCCTTATGCTGGGTTCTGTGGAGGTTGGACCAACCCATGTGCCAGGATGTCCTGAACAGCAGTGGGGCTCAGCTCCTGACTTTCCAGTGGCCCCACTGAAGGGCTGTGGGCTGAGGCGGCCCTTCACACCTTCTCCTCAGCTCAGAGCCCCTCCTGACATTCAACTCCCATCTCTGCTCCTGCTTGAAGCTGCTGATAAAAACACAATCAGCCTCTTGAATTCCCCACTCACTCCCTAAAGATGGGGAGGCATCAGTTGCTACGGAGATGGCACAGCTGGAGCTATTTGGTAGGGGCAGATGACAGGGAGGATGGCTTCCCTGGGTCCTCCATTCCCCTCACACCTTGGGCCAGGGTGTCTGGATGTGACAGGAGAGGGGAGTGGTCACAGGAGAGGGGAGTGGTCTCAGGAGAAAGTCATAGAATTCGGGGGGGGTGGGTCATTAGAGACTCTTTGTCCAATGCTTTCATTGTGCTGATGGGGAAGCCAAGCCCAGAGAAGCAAAGGGACTATCCCAAGGTCATTCAGAGTCCATGAGGGGCAGGGAGGGGGCAGGTGGATAGCCAAGTACCTTAGCCACCTGCCTACCTCTCCTAAGATCAAGGGCCTGAAAAGGAACCAGGCCATGTTAAGTGACTTGCCCAGGGTCCCTCAGCAGGCTGAAGCAGGGCTGAGGGCTCCGCTGTACAGACTGCTGCTCTGGAAGGTTGAAGGGCTGCTGCATCTTGGCTCACCCTCCCTTTCAGGGGCCTTGATTGAGCCGTGTGGTTCCCTTGGAAACAGAGCTGCTTGTCTCCTGGGGTCAGCAGCACTTAATCTACGGTTACTACAATTTTGATGCCAGTGGGGGAAGGGACCCCAAACTCTCTCCACATTCCTACACCACCCTCCACACTGCTGCTTCATGAGAATGCACGTGCTTTCTGTCCTCATTCTCACATGCAGCTTCCTCACATGTGGGATACATGCATGCACACAAGCATGCACACACGCTTTCTCCCAAGCTCAGAGAGCTTTTAATGACTCTTGTTTTCTAACCCCCAATTGAAAAGGAACAATCGTGTACCTACAAATTACCCTCCTTTTGTGCCCTGAGGTTGCCCAAGAAGTAGAATTGGAACACCCTTTCCTTTCAAATGCTATCTCCACAGCAGTATAATCAGATTAAGAGTAGGATAGGGGAAGCAGGCCAGAGGATCCATTTTCCTTGCCCCTCTACCTCCTACAAGACTCCAGTGCCTGCCAGGAAAGTCCAGGCTATGTTGGGACTTCGGACACAATGAAGTTTTTAAAAATCTGCATTACAATTCATCACATATACTCTGCTCCTGGTGGAGTCCTTTGAGGGCTGGCTTCCTGTCTAATCTCCACTCTAGCTCCCTATCACGCTGGCTCCCAATGGGTGTGTGCTGAATAAAGCTATCCTGGGTTTCAGGAAGGCGGAGATGAAAACTTTGAGCCAAGATGGATGTGGTCCCACATCCCACGCCCTGATTCTGACCCATGAAAACAGCTGACATCAAGGAAGAAAAGGAACGGCTTCTAAAGTGTCAATTAAGGTTTACCAGGGACCCAGGCAGAGGATGGAAGGAGAAACATAGCCCAAACCAGAAAACAATAGGTTTGAAATGAACCTGTAGTTCAGAGGAGAGTGTCTGAATGAAGATAAACTGGGGGAAAAGAACTTCACGCAAATAATAGAAAAAAAAAAAAAAAAGGCAACAGCAGGACTTATAACCACTGGAAAGTCCAGGCAGTACAGTTAAACCAGGACAGAGAAAGAAGGACCCTTGAGTCTTGTCTGGTGTCCTTCTCCAAGAAGAAGAATGATCAGGAGCCTGACACGGGCTGTTGGTGAACACCTGCATAGTTATGTGATCAAATCCCTAAAGGCAAAGACATATGCATTTAAGATTTTGATAGATATTATTAAACTATCCTTCAAACATATTGCAGCAACTTATACCTTCACCAACCATATATGTGAGTGCCCATTTCTCCATGTCCTCGCTAGCACTGGGTTTTATCAAATTTTAATTTTTGCTAATCTAATAATATACAGATTTAACCTTGTTTTGCATTAATGGTGAGAGATTGAGCACATTTTCATGTGTTTATTGGCCTTTTGTATTTCTTGCTTCTATAAACTGCCTGTTTAAATCCTCTACTCATTTTTCTCTTTTTCTTATTGATTTTTAAGACCTTTTTGTATGACAGAAAAATTAGTCTTGTCATATTTGTGGCAAACACTTTTGTAATTGGCTTTTACTTTGGAGAAGTCTTTTTTTCCATAGATATGTTTTTAAACGTTTATATAGCCAAATGCGAGGATTTTTTCTCTATGGTTTCCAGGCAGCTAGCTGCTTTAAACAAGTTTGCCTTCTAGTATGCACCAGTTATCTTTGAAGTTTCTGGAAGAACCAGCAGATATGTTTACAGAAGCTGAAACAGCCATCCTTGAAAAATCATGGAAAACTAAGGAGGGGCAAAAGGAGGTCAATAAATGTCCCAGTTTTCCAAAGAAGAGAGAGATTCCAGAAATGTTAGACAAACTAATTTTATGTTAGTTCCAAGTCAAATTGTAGAACTGACCATTAAGCAGGTAATCTGGGGTCAATTATCAAAGGGTGTGCGGGCATCAGGAGCTGGCATGGGTTCCCCAGGATGTCATGCTAAACCTACTCAGTTCCCATGTTTGTCAGGGTCCTGGACAGATGAATCAGAAGATTACTGTAGACCTAAGACTTCTGGGTAGGGCATTTGATAAAGTCTCTCAGGACTTCCCTGTGGACAGGATGTGAGCCAGATCCATAGCTGGTTGAACAACTATATCCAAAGAGATGAATTAATTAATCAATATCAAATTGGAGGGCTCTCTAGAGGCTACAGAGCTTTCTCTGAACTTGACCATGTCTTGTTTAATGCTTTTATCAGTGGCTTGGATAAAGGCACAGAAGGCCACTTATCAGATTTACAGAGAACTCAGGCTGGGAGAGAAAGTTAATACAATGGGACGTTGGAATCAAGATACAAAAAGATACTGCCAGCTTGAAACAGCGTTAAGAGGGATAAATGTAAAATGCTGTGCTTTTTTTGGTTGGGGGGGTGGGGCAGTGTTGTGAATAAGTAGAGCTTGGGAGAGATACGGGTTAAAAGCAGTAATTTATGTGGAAAAGGACAGACAAATTCTAGACGTGCCTGGTTTGGAAGAAAAGTCTTGGGACCCTGCAGGGACTGGTTCCGCTGGGCTCTGTGCTGCCCTCATGGGGGGTGGTTCCAAGATCAGGACATTCACCTGGAGAAAACCCAAGAGGACAAGCTACCGACACTAACCATGGCAGGGCTGTCCTGAGAACAGAGAGCAGATGGACGCCTTTTGGCTCCAGCTGGCTGAATGAGATCCAGCTGGTACATTGACAAGGAGGAAAACTGAGGCTCAAAGAGAAGAATTCTCTAAACAGCAGACAGCCCAGAAGTCAGAGATCCATGCCTGGGCTGGGAGCTCCCTGGCCACCTTCAGGCTCAGGTGCAAGGCTGGAACAGATCGCTTTGCTGTAGCTTTGGATTCTACCAAAGTTCAAGGTCACTTTCAAATGCAAAAGCAGCTTCTAGATTAGCCCCAGTACCCATCCCTGCTAGCTTGCCGTCCCTAAACCCCTACAGGGTAGAAATCCTGGACCTCCCACTGTGCTTCTTAGACATACCCTCTCCTCCTTACCCCAGTCTTAGGAGTCCCCAAAACATTTCAGGGCCTGGTACTAGCTCAGTCACAGAGAAGAGGTCCTCAGCACCTGGCACGAGGTTCCATTTTTAGGAATTCTGAATTCCTCAGGAGAAGCAGGGCCCAGACCCTCCCTGAGCAGAGCCTGGATTGGGGAGGCCTTGGGGTGGGCTTGGCTGGGAGGGGAGCTGACTTCTGAAAAAACTTGATCTTCTGTCCTTTCAGGCACCCCTTTCTGTGGCTGTGGGCTACTCACATCATATGACACTGTCAAGGCCACAGAAAAGGTTAGTGTCCAGAGTACATCACGACCTTCAGAATTACCTGGTCACAGGAACCACACACCACAGATTCCCCAAGTCACCCCCAGGCACAGCTACCTGGGCACATGCTCAGTCCACCATGCCAGCCTTGGGGCTCCCGACCCCCATCACCCTCACGGATATGTTTGAGGACATGGCCAGCGAGGAAGGTCCCGTTTGCCCAGCCAGCTTCTGGCCCTGCATTTCACATGCCTGACACACACCACCTCCAGTCACTTCTGGCCACACAGCCACTTCCTGCCACACTCAGCAGCCCAGAGTGCCCTTGCAGGGGAAGAGCAGCCCAGCTGCCTTATCTCCCACCATCATTTGCATCTTCCACTGGCATCTGCTTCCTGCTTCCTTCCCTCACTCCCACCCTCCCTCTCTGCTACTGTCCCTTCAGACCCAGGTCTGCTCCCAGCTCTGAAGTGACTTCCCAGTGCCCCCGCCCCACCTGTGAGCTGGGGGGAAGGGTGCTGAGGATCTTTCCAGGTTCTTCTTTGACTCCTTTGCCTCAAGCTTTCAGAACCTCAGTTTTCTCTACACAAAATGATGATCTTTCAGATTTCTTCTGCATCCAGCATCTAATAACCTCGCATTTTATACACTTCCGCAATTCCAAAATCCAAATAAAAAATGGTCTGCATGTATGACGAGCCTACCATATGCCCGGCTCTGTGTGTCGTTCAGACCTTTGGAAACACTGGGACCTGGTAGTGTTAGCCCAAGGGGAGACCGAGGCAGCGCTGAGAGGTTATGTAACTCGCCCAAGGTGAGCGAGCTGGCCCATGGCGAGCCAGGACTGAAGCCAGGTGGTGGTGTGGCTCAGGGTCCCCACCCAGCTCCCATGTCCCAGCATGGCTCAGGCTGCCTGAAGATCCCAGAGCTCTGGACTTCCACCTTATTTGTGCTGATCAGGATTTGGGGCCTACAGGATAAAGAAAACTCTTCTGCCATGATAGCCCCAAGCTCAGAGGAGTGACGATGTCCCACACTGTCAGCCAAGTCTCTGAGGAGCCCCCAAAGCCACTGCCCACCCCAATTTATTCCAAGGACAGGCTAACAGGAGATGGTCTTCCTGTGCAGTAGGAGGGATTCTGCTTAGGCAAGAACGTTTGTTTAAAAAAATGATTTCTCATTTTTGTTGAAGTTAAACAATCAGTACCGATCGGCTGTGCTGAGGACAGCCTTGTCCTTGAGCCTCACCCCTCAGTCCAGCTGCCCAGAGGCTGCCACGTATAATGCTTCTAGTTGTTCCTTCAGGTAGTTCTTTCATCTTTCCAGATGAAATGCTTTCGCAGCTATTTCTTTCTGATTTTAGCCATTTTCTATTGACTTGGACCAAGAATTTCTGACAGGATGTACACAAGTGCCCCCGGATCAGGGTGGGAGGCAGGGAAGAATGCCTTTTCCTAGAAGAGAGGGGTTGGGGGGCCAGGCCTAGGGACAGGGGATGGCCTGTATTTTGTATAAAGGGGCAGCTGTGCTAAGAGGCAGGGAACAGCCTTCCAAGCCTGAGGCACCCACGGTTCCAGGACTTCATGAGCACGTCTCTCTCCAAGGTCCTAGGAAGCAGGAACCGATGGTTCACTGGCATCATCTCTCCTGAGCTTAGCCCCTGGCACATGTGAGGGCTCAGGACACTTGGCTGTGATGATCATCACAGGTTCCCCTGGAGGCCCTGCAGCAGGGAGTCAGCTAGATCCGAGGTGAGACTCCTGCTCTGCTGCCTGAGGTTCTGAAGAGAATCAAATGTCCAAATTGCCTCTTACAGTTTACAAAGCACTCTTACAACCACCCTGCGCATTATGCATCGACAACATTCCAACCTGAGGATGAATTAAATGAGGCTCAGAAGTCCCACAGCTGGAAGGCGCAGAACGGGCCTCGAAGGCCAGGTCTTCGAACTCATTCCTCTGTCTCAGGGCCCCGTCCAGCCCCAGGCCCCCACACAGAAGTGGGTTTTGAACGGAGGCTGCTCAGAGCAGCTGCCAAGTCGTGCAGGGGAGGATGTCACCTGTCCTTCAGACTGACGTGAGACAAGGGGCTGGCTGCCCCCTCCTCATTCGCTTGGAGCTGTCAGGAGCCCCCCTGCATGGTCACATAGCTCTCATGGCCAGGCCCTCATCCCCGAGATCCAGGTTGGGCCCAGCTCACCTGTGAGAAACGCTCTCGCGAGTACCCACCTCTCAGGGAAACACCTGTAAATATTTGGCCGTCTGGTGGGCTGGTCTGGGTCTAGGGCCACGTCCAGAGGCGGGTGTGGGCTCTCTAGCCTTTACGCAGCCTGTCTGCTGACACCTGGGGCCAAGCACCTACTTGGCCTGAGGCGTCTGAGCACTGGCGCCTGAGGCTGCTGGGCGGGGCCGGTCCAACGCTAACGAGCGGGGGAGGAGCCCGCGCAGTGGCCCCGCCCACCAGCTTCGTGCACGGAACAAGCTCCCAAATATGGCTGCCGCCAGTGTCTGTCGCCGGCGTACTGCACTGCACCCCTTCCCCAGGAGGCTCTCCGAGACCAGCAGGTAGGTCCGGCCCAGGCTCCTATCAAATGACTGCTTTTGCCCTGGGTCCCGGTGCCTGTGAGAGTTTGTGTGCGCCCTCCAAGAGTGGAGTCTCTGTTTCCCCCAGTCCTGTGGGTCTCCCGCAATTAAGCCCCGCTGGCCTTCAAAGCCAGATGCTCTGGGGGCTTGTCTTCCTGGTTCCAGACCCCCCCTCCTCCCCCCCACCGCAGGCTGGGGAGCCTGATGTAGGACTCAGAACTCTAGCTCCTGTAGGAGAACCTCTGCAACATAATTATTCTCCGGTTTGTGGGTCCCTCACCCCCCGGGGGTATGGGACTTGATTATATCGCGAGTCCGCCCGTCCTACCCGTCTCGTTGTGGTTCCTTCTTCATGTCTTTAGTTGTAGAAGATCTCTTCTGGTAGGTTCCAGTCTTTTTCATTGATGGTTGTTCTACAGAGAGTTGTGATTTTGGTGTGCTCGTGAGAGGACGTGAGCTCAGGGTCTCCCTTCTCCGTCATCTTGGCCGACAGACACCTGTCTAAAAAGTGAAATTTCAGCCAAATGTCCAGATGTTTCCAAATAGCTATTGTGCACTGGGCACGCCAAACATCTGATGGCTTGAACTACTGCATCCACATGGCTGGGGTACAGCCACCCTCAACCTGTCATCTATGATTTTCTGTGACAAGATCCCGGGTGGGGGGCTCCATTTGGGTCCTGAGGGCTGCAGGTCTGGGAGGGATTTTACGCACATGGCACATCCTTGCCTCCCTTCAACCCTTCAGAGGAAGAAGACTCTGGTCATCCTGTGGCCCTTCCCCTGCCCTGCTCCCACTCCAGGTCCAGCAGGGCAAGGACCATTTAGTGCTAGTTTTTGGTTGGTTCTCTCTGGAGGCCCAGCCAGCACAGGCAGACGCTTGGAGCAGGTACATCCAGAAGCATGAAGGAAAATCAATGTCCCATTTGTCTGAGGACTCAGACTTCCCACATCTTAGAGATGAGCATTCCACAACCACCATACTGCCTTGTTTAGAAGGGAAACGAGGCTCAGAGAGAGAGAATCCATTTCCCATGACAGAGCCTGACATTCCCACCCCCCCGCCCGCCATTGTGCTCAGCCTCAAGCTGCCTCCTGGCTCTGGGGAGGGCGCCCCCCACCCCAGCTGAGCCTGGAACCTGAAGGGTAATTTCCTCCATCATCTCTCCCAGCACCCCCAGCAGCACTGGACAGCTGGAGTCCCAGGGAGCGGCTGAATCCATCAGCCGGGTCAAAGACGGGGCCTGGGGTATGTGTTAAAACAAGAAAACCAATCAGAGCTGAAAATGAAAGGCAGTGGATGTGTGAAGCGAGAATGGAGACTGCCAGATGGGACACTTGGGTGGCTTGTGGCCCGTGCCGTGCAGTCGGGTAGCCGCTGCCCGCACACCTGCCCCCAGCAGGTGTGGACCCTCCTCGGTGACCCGCTGTTCTAAGAAGAGGTGGCCAGTGGGAACCATGAGCCTGCCTGTCTCAACCTAAAGAGCAGGTCTCCAGTCCAGGGCTGAAGTGACGAGGGAAGGTGGGAGAAAATTTCCATATATATTAGTCTGTCAATCCTCAGGCACCTCTCAAAGTCAGTACCCAGATATTCCCTGTTGTGATACCCAGGCTGAGACAATCCTCACTCATCAAGAGTGATCTGGGGTTCTCGGAGACAGAGTCTGGGGGGCCTCTGGATTCCAGGCTCCAAAACTCCCTCCCCATCAAAGCTAGGGGTGGGTATTGTGTGGGTATCGGGTCCAGGGAACAGGTGGTGAATACCGACCAAGCACGTGTCCCAGGCCCGGTCCACTTTCATTGAGTCCAGTGTCACACTTGTGAGAGAGAGAGTATTTTTGTGCCCACAGACTGGAACTCCCAGTGCTAAAGTGATTGCCCAAGGTCACAGACCGTGGAGGGGCAGAACAATGAGTGGGAAGCTGGGAGTCGCTGGAATAGACTCCCTGCCAGGCAGCCGGTCTCATCCGGGCCATGACCACGGTGCAGGTCTTCCTGAGGGGCCAGGCCCTCCACGTTCAGTGCCTGGAGCAGGCCCAAGCACAGTGTCCCCTCAACAAATACTGACAGAGCGCCTATTGTGTGCTGGGCACACGGCCGTAGTGGAGGCAACAGAGTCCTGTCCCCATGGATATTACCACTTAGAAGAATATAAAGCACCAAGTCCTCCGCTTCGTGTCCCCTCATTACCAATACCCCACGGTGGGACCCCGTCTCAGGACACAGTGTCTCAGGACACAGCATCAGAGAAGCCTAGATCGTCGGCCCCAGCTACTAGCTGCCCACCCGGATTACCACTCGTCCAAGATCCCATTTTACAGAAGGAGGAGGTGGGGTCCACTGCACACAAAGGTGGGCAACGGAGCGGGACTGCCTCCTGAGGCCTCCTGGCCCCACTCCCCACCGGGTCCCCTGGCCCATGAGGTAGCAGTGGGCCTGCTCTCTGCTTGTGCATGGCCGAGGGTTAGGCTGGCACATGGAGGCAACTAAGGAGGGGGTGGGAGGGTCAGTAGGATGGGAGGCTGTACCCCAGGGGCAGGCTGTTGGCCTGGGTGGCCTGTGGAGCCCAGGAAACGAGAGAGTGGGCAGAGAGATGTGAGGAAAGCACATCCTGCTGGGAGGCCAGCAAGAACAGGCGGGAGTCGGGGGAACTTGGATGCCAGGCTGGGCCGACAGGATGCCTGTCTTCAGGCTGGGGGGCGGGGTGGGGGGAGTTGTAGTGGGCTCCGGGCTCTCAACCTCGCCCTGCTCAGATCTCCAGACAAGAGGGCAGAGCCAGGTGGCACGGTCAGGCTGACAAGGTGACCGCCTGCTCTCGGAGGAGGGGAGCAGCTAGCCCAGGCTGAGCCTCCGCTTCCCCTCTGCCTGGCCACCTCGGCTGACATGCCCAGTTGCTCCGCTGGCCTTGGGCTCCCAGCAAAGCCTGGGAGAGGACCAGCAGCCGCTCTATTAACACACAAAGGGTGGCCCGCAGCTGCTGACACCGGGTTAATTAAATCTATCTCCCCATCAATTCTCATTCAACTACTATTGACGGCCATTAGATGGGTGATAGAGTGACAAGGAAACAATAATAGGCTTGTCTTAACCCTCACGCTGTGTGGAGAGGCGGCATTACGCTAGGGTCTCCCAGGAGAGTCACCCTCCTGCCGTGGTCCACGGCTCCCTCCCAGGTTGACCTTGGCTCACCAGAGAGGCTGTTCCCCCACCATCTGGCAGCCAGCCAGACGCACCTCACTTTTTGTTCATTTTGAAAATTCCCCCTGGGCTTCTCCTCTGCACCAAGCTGGCAGGTAGAGAAGACCATGGCCAGGCTTGGACTGCCCCTTCTCCGCATTCCACACTCAACCCAGCCCTTCCTCTGGCAAGTCAAGTCCATCCAAGGCTGTTCCCTCTTAGAAGCCTCAGGCCAAGCTCGGCTCCCATAGCCCTGATGGTCCCGGCCACCCAGTCCCCCACTGGCCCGCAGAATAATGCTCCTCCAAAGATGTCCACATCCCAATCCCTGGGACCTATGACTGTTATCTCACACGGCAAAAGGTACATGGCAAATGAGATTAATTTAAGGATCTGAGATGGAGAGATTATCCTAGATTATCCCAGAGGGCCCAGTATAATCACAAGGGTCCTTGCAAAGGAGAGACTAGCGAGACAGAGGAGATGTGACAACAGAGGTAGCGTCAGACATGTGCAACGTGAGAAAGTCTGCACCAGCCATTGCTGGCCTTGAAGATAGAAGGCCACAAGCCAAGGAATGCAGGAAGACTAGACACTGGAAAAGGCAAGGAAACGGATTCTCCTCTGGGGGAGCGGCCCCACCAACACCTTTGTTTTAGCCCAGACAGAACAATTACAGACTCCTGACATCTAGGGCCGTAAGAAAATTAATTTTTGTTTTAAACCACCAAGTTTGTGGTCATTTGTTACTGGAGAAGTAGGAGAGTAACACCTGTTATGCCCATCCTATGCTCTGCCTACAGCTGTGTAAGCCACCCCAATTCACATTTCCCTGCCTTCACACATGCTGTGCCTTCCACTCGAGGAGCCATCCCTGGCTAGTTGCCATAGTCTTACTTCGAATTTCTACCCAGCACCTCCTCTGTGAAGCCTTCCCTGATTTTCCCTCTGCGTGGACAGCTTCATACATCCCGTGCCTCCACTGTACTCGCACATTCCTCTCACTGCGTGCTGCTCAGTTTTGTATTCAGTGTGAACTCCTTTAGCAGGGAGTTTTATCCACCTTCATAAGACCTGATCCTCTCACACATGGCAGTTCAGTAAACAGTCGCAAAGAGACAACTGTAGGATGGCCTGGTCGGTTTTGTGCCCTGTACAGAAGCAGTAGAGCAAGGTGGTTGAAAATGAGTTCATGCCAATTTTATATCAAGTAAAAAAAATCAAATATTAAACCTTAAATATTCATGCTGAAGTATTTAGGGGAAGTATACAAATATACACAACTTATTTTTAAACACATCAAAAATAATATGGGGGACTTCCCTGGTGGTCCAGTGGCTAAGACTCCACGCTCCCAATGCAGGGGGCCTGGGTTCGCAGCCTGGTCAGGGAACTAGATCCCACATGCTGCAACTAAGAGTTCGCCTGCCGCAACTAAAGATCCCGTGTGCCGCAAATAAGACCTGACACAGCCAAAATAAAAAAATATATATAAGATGGGAGTGCACAAATAAGTGATAAATACAAGCTTAGTGAAATGTTAATAGTGTATCGACATTCCCTGTAAAAGTCTGTCAGCTGGGCTATGTTTGAATTTTTTTCACTGGGGAAAAACGTATACACCTATGATGATTAATTCTGTGTCAACTTGACCAGGCTAAGGGATGCCCAGATAGCTGTTAAAACATTGTTTCTGGGTGTATTCGTGAGGGTGCCTCTGCCAGAGATTAACACTTGAATAGGTAAACTGAGTAAAGATCTCCCTCATCAATTACAGTGGGCATCATTCAACCCCCTGAGGGCCTAGATAGAACAAAAAAGGGCAGAGGTAGGTCTGCTTTGCTCTCCACCTGACCTGAGACATCCATCTTCTTGTGCTTAGGCCCTCGACTCAGACCAGGACTAACATCAGCAGCACCTGCTGATGCTTCTTAGGGATTGAAGTTTGGGCTGCAACTCTACCAACGGCTTTCCCGAGTCTCCAGGTGGCAGGTCATGGGACTCTTCAACCTCCACAATCATGTGAGCTAATTCTTTATAATAAGGATCTATATCTATCCTATTGGTTCTGTTTCTCCAGAGAACCCCAATACCCTAGAACTAGACAGTCTAAGATCATATCTTGCTTCTGCCACTTCCCAACCACATAAACTTAAGCAAATGACTTAACTCTTCTAGGCCTGTTTCCTCATTTATAAAATGAGACAATAGCACCTTCTGTGGTGTTAGCTTGAGGACTCAATGAGTTAGTGCCTGTGAAGCACTCAGGAGCACCCTAAGTGCCCAGTAAATCTTAGCTCTTGTGGTCATCTCTTGATAAGCCCTACATTTCCTTCCTTGCCACCCTAGAAAGGTCACCAAATGGCATGGCAGACACTTCGCAGCACCTTGGTGGCCCAGGAAGAGTTTCTATTGGGACTGGGGACAGAGGGGTGAGAAAAATATCTGCCAGTCAGCGTATTTTCAATCTGAATGAGGAGACTGAGTCTTTCCAACCTTCATGCCCAGGACATGCTGGACACTGCTGCTGCCTCCTTGGCATCGGGGCTGCCTTGGAGCTCTAGGCAAAGGGAACAGCCCAGCAACGTATAAATGCATCAGAGCGGCTTCTGGAAGTAGCAGCAGTCAGTGGAGTTAACCACGGCCCTACTGAACAGAGCATCTGAATTTCTACTAGGAGCCATGGGCTCTGTTGGGAAAAACTATGTTGGTGTGTGCTTGGAACAGTTTTACTTGAAATATTGAGAGTGGATCGGGGGGAATGGAAACCCAGAGACCAACTAGGATGCTCCTGCAGCAATCCAGGGTAGACAGAGGCAGTGGTAGATGGGGGACTTATGTATGACTCTCCACTTCCTGGTCTACAAAAAGGATTCTTATTCTTAGCCTTTACTCCAAGTCTGGCACATCCGGTTCACACCTGCTATTAAATTCAGTCAGGGGCCTTTTACCCCCAGCTCGTACTGAGGTCCTTAAGAAGAGGAGTGATGTCAAATCCATCTGCATCCCGCAAACCTAAATAGGTACTTAGAGAGTAAGCAAACCCCTGCTAGAGTGAGAGGGGGACAAGTCTGGTGGGGTCCTGGTGCTCATGAGAGGGATGGAGGGAAGGAAAGGTACTGATTCTTACAGCTCAAGCTGCTTACAGCCCCCAGGAGCCCTAGAAGGAAGGTGTAAAGGCAAAGGACAGGATCGGACCATTCCTCTCCTCTGGGTTTGGAAAAGGGTTGAAGGGTTGAGCCTCTTGCACCCAAGCTCTGAGCCATGCAGGCAAGGCACAGGTGAGAATAAGGCCTCTGGGTTAGAGGAGTGAGACATAGAACAATCAGGGGCAAGAGGGGCATTGGCTTGGTTGAACTCCTGGTGGAGTTTCTCTAGGATAAAAGTGAAGGGCAGTCAGAGCACTGAGCCTGGTGGTCAAGGGGTTCCGAGCATAACCAGGGTGTGAGGTCAGCAGGACAGGGGTTGCTGAAGATAGCTTTCTTAGACCTTCCAAGACCAGTTAAGACCACTTACCCATAAAGGAAGGCTCATGAGCAGATCTAACCATGCTCTGACAGATGCTGCCTGTGTGTAGGTATCAAGATTAGACAGCAAATGAAGAGGAGCTGGCTTTAGAAAGGTAAGAGCTGTGACAGGTCATACAGGCTTAAGAGGACAGGCTGGGCCTTCAGCCTGGGGTAGTGCCTTAACCAAGGCCAAAGAACACGCATTAGAGTATCTTCAGTGTTGTCACACAATGGCTATATTGATCAGAAACACTAATTTAAGCCAAAAAGGAATTCGAATATATAGCCCATGTAATGACTCAGTCAGATAACAGGGATCAGCCAGAATACTCCTTCCTCCCCACCCCACCCCCCAAAAAAATCACAGCCTAGAACTGCTTCAAGATCCCACTGCTTTCACCTTCAAGCGTGAGCTATAAGATTAGCTGAGACAAATTATAGTTTCATATAAGACGCTGACACATCCAAAGGGCAAACATCTAGACAGAGGGCCAAGTCCACAGCAAGTCATGCTTAAATGTTCATTTCAGTCCACCCCTCTTTGGTACCTAACATCAACATCCACTCTTCCTACACTTCAAGGAAGTGTGATACAATTATTAGATACCCATTCTCTGGTCCCCCTAGCAAGGGGAGTATCCAAGTCAGCTATATTCTACTGTAATCCAGTATAAGGTGATACTCAGTTTTACCCCAATCCTGTCATACTGTGACCTATGGACTAGAGTGTCAACTGTCCCCATGATACCTTACATAAGGGGGGAAACATAAGTCACTGCGATCGTTGTAAGGACATTTTACTAGAACAAGGCCATGGTTATTTGTGACCCATCTTCCAAAACAGACTTCATTGTTCCCTTTGCCTTCAGGAAACTTCAGCTGATTGGGTTATTTAGATGGTGGAATTGGGTTATTTAGATGGTGGATCCAGACCTTCATTACTGAGAATCATATTGTTGGTGGCACTGCTAGTAGGAGCTGCTGTGCTCTACTAACCCACCCGAGCACAAGGCGTTTTGGCAGGGGATTGCCTGGATTGTGCCTGTACACCCCCTGCCTCTATTGCATAGAGTGATCTTGTTTTCTGAGACAAGATCACCCCAGCCAACATTGTAAACTTGCCCCCAACCCACCTTTCCTGTTCAAAGTAGCAGAGAAATGACTAGAGCTTGTCTCTACCTCTAGTTCAACGATACTTGTATTCTCTGGTAAAATCCTTTCTCTTTTAACTACTAACGCTTCTAACCTAGCAGAGGCCAGAAACCTAGGAAGGGGAAATTTAATGACTAGAACCTTTGTTACAGTGGGAGGCGCCACTTTCTTTTCCACCATTCAGTAACTGGATCCCAGCAGTCTGGCTATGAGGGAACCACCACCCCATTAGTCTCTGGTTTAGAACATATACCGCAGCTTCTGATACTATTGCAACCTCCCAGGCAGTGAATCCGAGGTAGCACAATGATGGAAGTTTCCATGGACTATTCCACAGTCCTATAAGGATAGCTGCTTCTGGGAGGTGGGATGCATGTGAACACAAGAGGATTCCATGGGCTTCAGCCTATTGATTTACGCCAAGAATCTGGTTCCTTCATCAGATGCAGTGGATGGAGGATATTCAAGTTTGTGGATGCTTTTAATATACTGGGTGGGCAGGGAAAGGTATAATTCCTTGGATTTATCTGTTCTGGTAATGGCAGATAGCTCTATATGAGTCCAGTGAAGGGAACCCACCATCAGGTAGCTGACTGCTTTCCCAGGTACTTTATCGGGGAGCTCAGGGTCATTGTTGCTGGCAAGTTGGTCTCAGTATCTGCCAGTTCAGTTCATATGAGAAGTTGATCCATGCATGGCCTTGATCTTGCCCCCATACCACTTCATTCATGAGTCCTTTAAGCAAGCACTGGGGTGCCTGAGGAAGGAGGCTGACCAATCAGAGGGCAAACCACCTAGCTCATCTAATTGAGAGCCTTCTCCAGAGTGGGGCCTTTGTAAGCATTCGCAAGGGATAGCACCACATTTTGGATGTATTCTAAGAATTTTACCTGTGTACTTCTTCTTCCCTAAGCCTCCTTGTCACTAATCATATAATCTTGCTCCCAAGTCCATGGCTGGCAGTCATCGCCTTAACCTTTACAGGTCTGTGTAGATTTTTTAGACCATGTGCCCTTCCAGGCAAGAGATAAAATGGCCTGCCCAAAGTCCTGCCTGTCAGGAAGGCTTCCTTTTCTGTGGTCCTTCAAGGTCACCTTGAGTGGGGCTAGAACACTATAGCAGTCTATCCAGCTGATACTAGTATACTGTCTAGACTTGTATTTAGGTTTCTGTCCATGAGATAAGGATGGATTGAGGGATAGGTGGCATGTGTAGTCGTTATGTTAACCAACTACTTGTGTAATTTACATGTGTTCTTAAGACCTACCTGGACCTGCTCTTATGTAGAACTTCCATTTGATGAACCACTGGGCATGCCCAGTGATGGCTGGGTACATCACAGCTGGTTTGTGTAGACAGTATCCACTTTCTACCAGGGACCAAATAGGAAGTCAAGTGCCACTTTAAGAACAGTTACTTGCAGAAGGCAGCCTCACTTTGCCCTAAAACCTCAGGAGAATCTCAGTGGACGCCCCTGTCATGGCTTGCCAGGAGTTCCATAATGCATCCTGATTTGCTACAGACACTTGTACAGCAACATTCTGCTGGATCCTGGAAGCCAAGGGGCAGAGCTACATCCTGCTCTGGGTGCCACTCAAAGCCAGCCTTTTTAGGTCACCACTGAAACTGGAACAAATATGGCACATGCTGTCTTCAAAAACCAAAAACAGCCCACCGAGTGTTATGCTTCTTACTGAAAGGATGTAAGGAAGGCCCAGCAGCAGTGTGTCCACTGAAGCACGGCTCTGGGTGACAGACCACTCCCTTTGAGTAGCATGAATGATGTGACAAGAGCAAGCTGAGTGGTCGCTCGGCAGCTTAAAGCCCATTGTTCTCAGCCACTGTTCTGTTTCCACATGCCACAGGCTGTGAGAATCTCACACCTTCATACCAGCTGCATTATCACCGCCTTCAGCCCCAACTGGGCCAGAATGCAGTCCATTTCCTTTAAGGTCTAGTTCTTTGCCAGCCAGCCCAGCTTGCAATTCTCTCAGGCAAGATTCTTGGTTATAAGGCAACAAAAACAAAAACTTTGCCAGCCAGCCCAGCTTGCAATTCTCTCAGGCAAGGTTCTTGGTTATAAGTCAAGAGGGGGTATCCGAGTTTGCTTCCATAATGGCAAGTGGGTGCTGCTTCCCACTGGGACCAAAACGGTAAAAATGCAGGTACAGGCAGAGGGACTCAGGCAAGCAGAAAAAGTAACTCATGAAGACTGGGAGTAGCCTGCAGGAGCCTCAGGAGAGCTGGAGTCTGGCACACAGCAGACCTGTCTGGTGAGGATACCCCAGCCCCACCACTGAGTACTAGATGCTCTAGCCGACACTGCTGATGTGACAGACGTGGCCATCTCCAGTGCTGCCTGGAACTTGATCTTGTTGCAGTTGTCACAGTTAGCAGAGAGAAGGTTATCATCCAGAGTCCTTGAAGCTTTGCCTCCTTGGCTTCTATTCCAAATCCAGGGAGGGCACATCAGTGGAGCTTTGGTCCCATGTCTATATTCTACCTGCAAGAGGGGGTATCCGACTTTGCTTCCATAATGACAAGTGGGTGCTGCTTCCCCCTAGGACCAAAATGGTAAAAATCCAGGTACAGGCAGAAGGACTCAGCTAAGTGGTGGTCAGAGACAGCCAGCATGGCTAGGTTCATCCACACAACCCTGACTTCCCCAGGTTTGGCTCTCACCTGTTCGCACAGGATGGAAGTCCCTTGCCGTCTCTGCCACTCGCCAGGGAGGGCCACAGTCCAGGCTTCAGACAGATGCTGTCCTACTGGCTTTTTGCCCTTGAGAATGCCTTTGTCCATAGAGCCACCGAGGGAACATCCCTGAAGCCAAATCACAGCCACCATCAGAAGGCAGCTTCCATGCCAAGGGCCTGGGCTGCAAGGCCACCATCACCAGGGTGCCGGGGCAGTGCCTGGCTCTGGGAAGAAGACAGGGTAAGCGAGAAAAGGAAGTGCTATTAACAGCCTGGTTAGGATGATACCCAGTGATCCAGACTACAACGTTCAGCCCCGCTTCACCCCTGCCCTTCGTGACCATAGCGCTTCCCATTCCATCTGCAGTCCTTTTGCCACGGCCGCGTGCTAGTGCAGAAGCAGGGCTATGTGATATGTTATCTGCTACTCCCGGGTCCCATCTCTCCCCACCCCAGGCCATGGGTTCACATGGCCTCCTGCAACTGGAGGCTGCGGTATGCTGGCTCGTGCCCTCCAGGCATGCCTTCGTGGATGGGGAACAGGTGGCTCGTGTAGTCCGGGCCCTGATCTACTCATTCTTGGCCTCTAGCCAAACACAACTGCTAGATTTTTCTGTCCTTCACATTGGCTTTGGCCCAAGTCTTCCTTCCATGTTTCCCAAGAATTCTGGAACCTATACAGGTAAAGCAGAGGTCAGAGCAATGGTCTTGGATATTGAGTCCAGGCCTCCCACCATGGTGATATTTGTGCTGAGATGGTCTTCTGTCTTTTTAGCACAAGACTCCAGCCCCTAGTGATGCTACTGGGTGCCCTTGGGACCTTACATATGGTGAATGGAAGACAATGTATGATGTAGGTCAGGGCAGACCAGTTAGATATATACAGAGACCCAAATTCCAGTGTACGTATGGAATCTTTTACCTGAATAGACGTCCGTGAGCTGTAGTAAGGACACAGGGAAAGCTTTGGGCCACAGGTGAGAAGCCACTTCTGTGAGTGTCAGAGTCTTGCTTTAGCACCAGGTTCAGAGTCTCTGTGAAACTACTGCAGGTTCTCAGAGGGTTCAGGAGCCGAGTGTGTAGTCAGGTGTGAACCCACACTAGGGCTGCTAGTCCCGTGGGCGGAGGTGGCTTGGCCTTCTCAGCACATCTGTCTAGGGCCTAATGGCCTCAGCCATTGTGTACACCAGCCTGGTCGGATGGGTACAGAGTTTGCTTGCACTCTACTTGTTCAGTCGCCTGCTTGTCCTAGATTCTACCAGAAGAACGAAGTCAGGAGCCACTCACAGGGAAGGTTGATGCTCCCAGGAAGAAATAAAGGGAGAGATCCCTGGTTCTCGTGTGGCAGTTTCATGCCTGCTGGGAAGATCTTTTGGCTGCTCCATAGCAGTGACTGTGGAATCTAACGATCGTTCGGCATCCTGATGCTACGACCAGCTGCAGGACCACCACTAGTCAAACTGATGGATAGAGCTTTGCCAGCACGTGGACCGGGGACCCACATCCAAGCCAGTGGTCTCCAGCTTCGATTCGAGCTCAGCTACTGATACAAGTTCTAGTTCAAACATAGACTGTTGACTTAAAACACCTTCTACAAAACTTCTAGGAAATTCTGCTTCTGGTGCCTTCTCATCACTGCCACTGTTTCAGGCCAGATTAGTCCACCCAGTGATCTTTATTGGGTTCCAAAGAAAGTCCACAAGTTGGGGATATACAAGCTGAAGATGGCAGCACCTCCTTTCACCATCTTGGTCACCATCCTTAGGTCTGGCTGCCGTAGAGGGTTGGTTCTCCCAGCCCCAATCTCTTGCCTCCTGCGCACCCTCCCCACATACCCCCTTCTCCCCTCTGAAAGCCTCAGGTTGGAGAAAGGCACCCCTGTGTTTAAGGGTTATTGTACTTGTGACCTCAGCCTGATTTCAGGTGGGGCTGAAGCCAGAAGTGAGTGACGGCTTGGACAGGTTTACACTTAGAGCTGCCCTTTGCTAGAAAAAGTCCCTGCTCTAGACCCCTGCTGTTAGGATTTCACTGTATCAGAGCAGACTTTCTAAGCAGCACTGATTTCCCTGCGGGGAGGTAGAGAGGTCAGGAGGCCATAGCACCCAGGAGAAATGCCTCAAGACTTCTCTACAAAGGTCTAATGCCGGTAGCCTATTTCCACCTCCTAGACTATTACATTTTAGTGCTTGGAAGTATGACTAGGACACCAAGTACTTCAACAGATCTCTGCTGGGGAACATGAGATGCTTAGATAGACCCGACTGTCCCAGTCTTGTCTGTGAGAGCCCCCTGGCTCAAGCTCTCCAAGGTGAGTTTCACTCTAGCAACCATGGATTATGCTATGATTCTATTATCCTGTGTTCTGTTCCATGCTCGGCCAGACCTCAGATCTATATAGAAAACTTAGAACTTCTAGTATACTGGTACCCTCTCAGCCTCTTGCTCTCCCTTCTCCAATTTCTGCCATTTGTGAACAAATTCTCCCATCCCCAGAAATGCTGCCTTGGTCCAGACAGATCCCAGAGATATCATCCCTTCCTTCTGCTTATCACCTACACTCAGCTGATGCCTTCCTGCTTGGGTCGTTGTTTCTACTTCAGCCTCAGCACATCCTAGGGCTAGAATTGCAAGAAGTCTGTGGAGGTCTTGTCTCCCCAGGGCTCTCCAGGCCTATGATGCTTGTTTCCTGGGGATGCTAGTCTAGAAGGCCAGAGGCAAACCAGCTTGTACCTGGAAGTAGATCCATGCTCAGTATTCCCAGCGTCTGTTCTCTTATACTTCCAAGACCATTCCTTTGGAGATATGGAAAGGGTGGGGAGGGTATAAGACTCAAAGGGATACCAGCCTGTACCCGCTGCCCCGACTATGTGTGATGTGCTTAGGACACCCTTAGAGTCTGGGCCAAGATCAGCCACCATACTAGCCCAGCACCCTCTGCATCTGGCCTTAGCCTCCCTTGCCAGCTCAGGCCAAGGGACCCAGCTGCTAGGGCCCCAGGCACTGCCTAATCCAGGGTCACAAGAAAGATTCACATGCCACTCCTGAAGAGCCAGTACCCCCAGCAAGGCTACAACTTTCTCTTCCTGCAAATTTAGGGAGCTTCAGTCTCACTCTTGGATAGAAAGGAAAGCTGTCTAGATGTGAAACTAGTACATTGGACTCACCCATGAACACAGACCCTCGTTCAAGGAGGAATCCTGAGGTCTATACCATCATAGGACAGGTGCTGGTAACAAAGCCAGAGGTGTAGACTGCCAGCAAGGGGGCCAGAGCAGCCTGAGGGGCAGGAGCCACACCAAAAGGTCAGAGGCAACAGGTAGGACATAGTCAAGAGCCCAGGTACTGGGCCACAAAGAGAATGTTAGGCAAGTCTGAGGACCGAGAGAGGAGGGCGGAAGAGAAAGATGAGGGGCCCTGGAGAACATACCTCATGGGCAACAGGGAATCGGGATGGGCCCTGGTATAGAGAGAACACTGAGGTACAGGAAGGCAACCAAAGGCTTGATCCAAGGGCCAGGGCTCCTACCCAAAGCAGGCGGGAGCCAGAAACCTACACTGGATGGACCTCTAGCAACCCAAGGGCAAGTTCAAAGGGGAAGTATGTATGGGAGAGAATAAAGGGGAACCAGCAAGGCTGTGTAGAAGATGAAAACCTAAGCTATGTTTCCCCTCTGAGAGAGATCCTGTCGTATACAATGTGCATTTGTTGAGCAGACACAGCCCTGTGAGCCAGTGGGTACCTGAGTATACCTGCTTCTAATCAGCTCAGCTGGGGGGCACCCAGCCCCAAAAGAAGCTATGCAAGGTGCCTGCAGCCCTAACTGCACAAGACCTCTGCTTAGAGATGCTCTTCCCTGGGGAGAAATGCAATTCTGAGCTCTGAATCAGAGTCAGAGCTTCCTGGTAAGTTTCCCATGCCAAGTGCAGGCTTTACCTGGCACAGCCCAGGGATGTCACATACTACTATGACCTGTCATTCATTACACTGAGCTCTGTAAAGGCAGAGACTGGGCTCTCTTACACCCCAGGCCATGACAAAGCTGATGTCCAGTAGTGTGTGTGGAGTTTTTAATAGAAGAGAGACCCCCCCAGGAAGTTTCTCAGGTCGAAGAGACAGGCAGTACCCTAGGTGATGTGTTCTAGGGTGACAGACTTGGAAGGTCTGTGGGACAGCTGTTTAAGGAGGCTTCCTAAGTGACCTTGGCTGTTCTAAGGACAGATACTAAGCAGAGTAAGGCAGGACAGAACAGCTCCTGGGATAACTATGGCAGGACAGTGGTGACCAGGCCATGGGCTAATTCTGGTCTCTGTCCAAGGGAGGACGAAGTGCTTGTCTGCTGTGACCTAGAAGACCCCTGTTCAAGGGGTATCCTTGAGGTCCCATCTTCTCTAATGGGACCAAGAAGCAACAGTATTAAGGGGGCTTTGGCCTCCTCGTGATTTCTGCTAACACCAGGCATGCCGTGTGCACGGTCTACTGCTTAGGTTGATATTCCACATACACAGCTGCATGACAAATATGACAAGCTCTCCCCATGTAAGAATTCTAAAGTAACTCCTGGGGCCAAGAGTTCTTAGGAGACATGACCTGGGAAAAGAGGCAGGAAGGAGAGAGGCTTACATAAGTGAATCTAGTGAAGGGGTGGGCCAGGACAAGTTCCAACCACATTTATTACTATCAGCCAGAACCTGACCCATATGACTAGGGTGAAGGGAAAACTGGGATTAAATTAGGCAGATTTAGACCTTAGACTGCCCCATCCACTGGATTATGAGCAAACTGCAATAGGTGAAAATTAGGGCTCAGAGGTAGGAGAAGCAAAACAGCTTTGAAGAGAAACCAGCAGCCCAGCTGGGACCCTAATGGACCTCACCAGGCAAGTTCCAGTGCCTGGAATAGCTGGGAGACAACACACAAGCAGGCAGAGTGCCCGGATGCCAAGAGCTGTGGCCGCCATTACCCTCCTTTCCATGGTTGGCAGGAACAGAGGCCCCAGGTAGAAGGGAAGGTGAACAAGTTTGATAGAACCAGGAAGAAGGCTCTGAAGACAAGTTTCCGCATACAGCATTGAGTGGGTCAGGAGCCAGGATGCTCATAGCCGGGGTCCCCAGATGCCACTACCTGCTGCAGTTAATTCTGAAGAGATGGGAAATGAGCGAGAAAAGCCATTGGGTCAAGTCCTGAACCACAACTGAAATAAGGCCCCGTTTTCCATCTAGATTCTAGGACAAGCAAGTTCTCCCCATACCTTGGCTCTCAGGGAGCCACACACCTGGGAGGTGAACTGAGGGGGATATCCAAGGCGGTTCCCGGGCATCCTGGTGATACCTGCCTCAGCCTGTGGCATCCTTCCCCGGCCTCAGATATCCACTGAGGCAGATCCTAGAAGGCTTCCGTGGAGTAAGGTCAGCAGCCAGCTTCTAACTAGACCCTCTATACAATTAACACAGTGACAGGAACTGAACAAGAGAAACAGAAGGGAAAGGTGAATGCAAACACTTGTTTCTCAGGAGACTTATTTTATCAGACATCGTTCACTATCTTCAGCTTATGTGCTGCTGGACACTTTCCATAATTAGAGTCTAGTTTCTTTAGAATTTAGAATCCATCTCTACCCTCTGACGTTCTCTAATTAGATTTTTTTTTTTTTTTTAAAAAGACACAGCTGAACAGCCCATTCTCCATCTCACTTTGTCTGGCCCAGTCTGATAGTCCACCCCTATCTTGATATTCTTCCTAAGGCCTCCAGTAGCCTACAAGTAGCTTATCCCCTACGGACACTTCTGTCGTCATCTCTATTGCTCCGTCTCTAGCTATAAACCCTGGACAGAAGAGGTGACAGAGTTTACAGGATTCCTTGTTAGTCCTGCTTCTCGGCTTGTAATCTAATTTGTTTTTGCCTCTAAGGAACTAGAAGGATGTCTCAGTTGATGTCACACTGTGGACCTAAAGACAACCACTAGATGACCAAAAGTTTTTCTGCTTCTCTCCTTTAACCTGGTTCTATCTCCTAAGAATTTCTTGAACCCATCCGTTTCACTCTGACTCCCCAAACCCATTTCCCTTGCCTCCACCCTCTCATCTGAGGAGATACAACTTTCTAAGAGGTCGCTAGCACTTCATGCCGAAGTCCCAGCCAGGCTCTTGTCTGTAGGCCTGAGTTATTTTTAAAGATAGTCTGATCTAGTCACCAGCCTCCTGCCCTTGCTTAAATCCCTTTTATGGGATCCTAACTTTCTAAGGGCACACAATGGAGTCTTCGACTCAGCCTAAGAATCCCAGCAGGGTCTGACTCTGGCTGAAGTCTCTATTGTCAGCCCTGGCCATCTTTTCCGAGTTGGGGTCATACCAGCTCTTTATCTGGAATCCATACGCCTAGATACCTTTAAGTCAAAAACAGCAGGGCTTCCCTGGTGGCGCAGTGGTTAAGAATCTGCCTGCCAATGCAGGGGACACGGGTTCGAGCCCTGGTCTGGGAAGATCCCACATGCCGCGGAGCAACTAGGCCTGTGAGCCACAACTACTGAGCCTGCGCGTCTGGAGCCTGTGCTCCGCAACGGGAGAGGCCGCGACAGAGAGAGGCCCGCGCACCGCGATGAAGAGTGGCCCCCGCTCGCCGCAACTGGAGAAAGCCCTCGCGCAGAAACGAAGACACAACACAGCCAAAAAAATAAATATAAATTAATTAATTAATTAAAGAAACGTTTTAAAAAAAAAAAACAAAACAGTTAGCAACCCAATTCTGACAAGGCACTGACTGAGGAACACTTGGAAATTATGGAATTGCTACAAGATACTCTGTCCTCATTTCTTCAAATAAAGTTCCAAGACTAGGCACTTGAGCATCCAACCCTATCTTCCAGGGAGTCCTGGGGTCTGAGGAGACTAAGACAGCTCCTTCCCCAATACCAGCTTTAGTTTCTCTGCATCCCATAGTGTTCTACCTGGACTTAGGGAAATTTTCTACTTCTTAAGTGAGCTGGGGCCTCAGAGCTATAGGAGTCCAATGGGCAGCTGGCCTAGAGGTACCATGGTGTGGCCACAGGCCAACAATTAGAACGTGTTTATGAATCCTACCTGGTTGGTTTGGGGCCATCCTCGAGGCCTGACAGGGACACTAGGGAATCCCTTGAACTCAGTTCATCTTCCCCAGTCACCACTACACCACCCCACCCCCAATAAGCCAACTGCAAATGTAGTCATTCAAGATAAATATAATTATTCTACTATATACCATGTTTAGTCCCCAGAGAGATTAGCATGTCAGGCCTCCCAGTCAGGCCAAGTCTTATTCTCAGACATGGCACCTGAGGTGTCAGGTGTATATAAAAGTGGTAGGAAGCAGGTGGCGATGCCTCTGGACTTGTCTGTACATTCAGTCCTTATCCCAGGCTAGCCTTGAGTCTCTTCTTCATAGCCCCCAACGCTGCCTTTTTCTTTCTTTTTTTTTTTTTTTTTTTTTTTTGCTGTGGGGCTGTAGCTCCTTCTCCCCTCAGATCCCTGTGTGCCACTGACTTAGACATAATACGGTTTTTAGCTAATATCAGCTCCAGTTTCTCTCCTGTTCACCTCCAACCCCGGGACAGGCTCCTTGTATTTTAGTCAGAAGCACCTGTAATGGAAGGCATCTTCCAGAATCCAGGGCTGCCAGCTGACTTCCAGATGGCAGTTTCTAGATGGACTTGTCCAATTCTTGCTGCCTTGACTCTACACCCAGTACTATAGAAGAGCTGACAACTTAGTAAACAGACTCCTTGTGAAGACTTCCAGAACTATGCCTGTGGCCAGGCACCTGCTGGGTAGCCTCAGACGTTACCTATGCCCTCGACACCCTCGACAGCCTCAAGATCCACTCAGGAGTTGGAGCCCCCCTGGATGAAAACTGTCAAACCTGGCTGTAATGGAAGCAAGGGATGATAAACTGACAGGATTTGAGCAGGCTTGAGCCCTGGGAACCCACCCAGGCTGCCCAGCTCCCCTAGCCTGGGAGTTACGAGAAGAGAGGAACCCAGAAGAACATACAGTAGAGAAAAGTATTCAGACACCCTGCTCTGTATTACTACTGGCTTTGGTCACCAGTCAGGTAACTCTAATTCAGGGGGTGTCAGGAAATGCTACCTGGAAAAGGCCAGAAGGACCAGGACAGTTGGCTCCCATACATACAGAGCAGGGCAGAGAACCAGGTGTCCAGATGCTCCCTTGCTGTATCCTCTCCTGCCCCCCACCCCCCGGCCCCTGCACCTGGGGTAAAGAACAGACTCAAAGGAGAAGAGTGAAAAGCTGTCCCCACAGGCCACAGAAGACATGCTGAGGGAGCAGGGCTCTGCACACAGGGAAGGAAGAATGAGGCAAGAGCCCAGCACGTATCCCTGGCCCTGCAGGCTGCCATGCCTTCTAGACCAGCGAGGTCCCCAAGTGATAACCCCAGGAGCCTCACTGCAATTCCTTGCCTCCTAGGGGCTGCTGCTTAGTACTGGCCTAGGGTGGCCTCTGGGGCAGCAGAAGCCTACCCCTTGGTAGGCTTATCAAACCTCAGGCACTCTGAGTCTCGGGAATTCTCCCCAGGAAAGCACCTCTGCCAGCTTACGGGTGGGCCAGGGGGATAGAAAGAGACCCAGTGGCAAGTTAGGAGAGATTTCGAGTCTTCACCCCTGATAAGGTCAAGCCACCAATACAAACGGTCAGCAGATCGGTTTGAGCTTCTATGATTGGAAGAGTCCACAAGTCTATGTAAGTGCCAGAGAACCAGATCAACACCTGGTTAAACCCCCATATACTGCAGAAGGGTAGAAGCAGCAACACCAAAACATTAAGTGGATACTGAGTGTTGGTTTCCCACTGTTTTTGTTTTATGTATTCTTGTGGCAGAATGTTCAAATGCTTCCCTTTAAAGTTCTAGTCCAAGATCTAGTTTTGTACTTTCTAATAAGATGTCATCTTCATCTGCTAAGTGTAGGAAAAGAGTTCTCTTACTAGCTTGAGAATTCTATGGAAAAAAAAAAACCAGTGGTGTTCTAGCTTCAGTTTGTACCAAAGTAGAGACAGTCTGAACTCTCCTCCGGGGGGTGGCCTAAAGAAGTAAGAAGTGAGACCTTGGGAGAACAAGATCACATGGTATCTTACCAGAAGTAGAGGGAACAGCAAGGTGTTGAAGCTCTGAACACAGCCTGGGCCCTACGGTGACAGCTCTGGAGATCTGGATTTGTCCCAGGAGCAGCAGTGGCTGTCACAGCCAAGGCAGAGATGGGCAGTGATGGAGTTGGTTGGGAGAGTATTTCCCAGTCCATGGGGTACATGTATCAGTCCAGGTAATGCTAAGTTATGGTCTCGTAACTCAGTTCTAGATGGCTTGACACAAAGGTTTATGTCTGGCTCAAGTCTCATGAGGGTAAGGTGGTTTGTGCAAGGCTCTCTTCTTAGTACAGGCCCAGGAATGACAGGTTCAGGGTCACCTCCACACAAGAACATGGGGAAAGCACACCTACCCCTCTAATGCCCTGGACTGGAAGTGACATCATTTCCTCTTCCATCATGTCAGTGAGGTAACTCATGTGACTTCCGGTGCACGGCGACGGGGAAAGAGGGCATGCAGAGAGTCACTGAACATAACTGACAGTGAGATGCCCAGTTCCTGTCACAGTCACTGCACGTTACACTAACAGAAACAGCATCACTACCACACTGGCTGAAGAATTCTTTGAATGAGAACAGCCCTTGCCCCACCCCCCTCCCTGGCCAGTGGAGGATAGATGCCAGCAGTGGCCTCACATGTTGAATTTTACTGTTACCTTTATTACTAAACATATTAGCACAGAAGGACCTTTGGGGGCCAGCAACATTCAGGAACAGCCTTGAATATGGATGGCTCAAAAAGTCAATCCGTCCCTTTGGGCACAAAGTCACCATCAGGGCAAGGCCTACCAGAGGCTTTGGCATAGTCTAAGATGCTACCTCGTCTTCTAGGAGCATCTGCTCTCAGCAATCTCCATGACTGCGGTTCTCACCACAACATCAGAGCGTGAAGGTGCAGTCAAAAGGGCCAGCCTTGGATGCCCCATGGGTGCTGTCAGTGTCAGACCCACATAAGCCACAGCAGGTCTGAGTAAGATTCTAAGATCCGCCTCCAGCAGTTGGCCTGACCCTAGTCTCAGTGGCATGCTCGTTATAGCAGCCTGTGAAGTCCATACAGCCTCATTCACCTGGAGGGCAGAGGCCTTCCTCCCATTCACTGCCATATCCGCTGCCCAAGGTGATGCTGCAGTGTGAACGGCTCACGTACGCTTAGAGGGTGTTCACTAGCACAATCGACTGTAAGCTCCCATCTATTTCAAAGTGCGTGCTTTCCCCAGGATAACACCCCTGGGAACCTTTCAGTCAGAACACAAAAGCTCTTTAAAGAGAAGCTACTGAAAGTTAACTAGGTCCTCACAAGGTCTCTGCTAGTAAAGAGTAAATCTGAGAAAACTCGCTGTTGGAACAGAGGTACCGTCATGTGAAACAGCTACATCAATCCCGGGAGGTGGGAAAAAGGAGTGGTGGACACCCAGGAGGACCAGGATGGAGCTCCGTCTGCCAGTGTATCAAACCCTCTGCAGAGGAGACTGAGGGCAGCATCGCCTCTAAGTACAGCATCCCAGATCCAGGCAAGGACTGTCGGTGTGTGTCAGGATAGCTAATATATGGAGGCAGGACATTGAATGTCTGTCTAATGCTGAAGTGATGACACTTTGAATTTCTTCCTAATCACAAGGAGAGAGACTATGAGGGATCAGACTGCCACCTTGATCCAGTAGAAATTCACTAATCACATCTTCTGATGATACAACATGGAGTATTACCCAAAATAAATTTGAGTTCAACATTACACTAGACCTCAAACATTTAGATGCAAGTTCTAAGTTCCAGGATATACAGAAGATAGAGGTACAAGCTAGACAACACTAAAAGGCAGCTACCAAACCAATCTAGAATGTGGGATGTCCTAGAACTTACCTGGTCTCTTAAAGATCAGAAGGGACTATACTAGATTGAAACTAGATATATAACCAGACAAGTCAGTAGGATTGAGAACTGTTTGAACAGGTTCTAGGGAACATTGGAGTCAATGGAGAAATCTGAAATATGAATTCAGTGAGCTGTTACTGATGTGAAGATAGATCAATGACTGAAAGAATTATAAGATTGTATTCAGGTTTGGTCTCATTTCATACGTAGAGAAATATCTGCGTAAGTACTAGACCACTGCAGTAGTGATCTCTGAAAGACATTTTTGCTTGTCTTTTTAGAGTAATGTGCTCCTTCTCATAACAACTGAGTTATTGTAAATACAGGAGAGTCTGGAAAAATGTGGTACATCTTTTTTGATTAAAGCTGAAGACTTGACATTAAATTCTCAAATGATCCCACAAGTTCAAACTTGCTATATCTGCATGAACGTGAAGAACTAACTTGGCTGTCTGGAGATAATACTGCAGATGTTCACTGGCTAGACAACCCCCAAAGTGGCTTCAGGCAGGCCAGTGTGGAAACACCAGCTCTGCTGATCAGTAGCCCACCACGGTGGGCAAATGCCTCTGGGCCAGTGTGAGGAGTCAGACAGCCTTCTTTCCTAGCTTGAATATGTTCTGGGCATTCAAAGGTATAACTTATTTTGGAGCACTCTGTGGAAGAATGATTTTATTGCTATGGAGTATCAGATTTAGTTCCCAGCCAGAAAAGTCACAGGCCCATTCCACTTACAACTATGGATGCAAAAGACTGAAAAGTTAGTTAACTGAATCCAATGGTGTACGTAAGATTATGTGATCAAGTAGGTTTTATCTCAGGTAAAAAAGGAGAGTTCAGATTCAGAAGTCTAAAGGTGTTTTACCATGTTAATACAAGGAAGAAAAAAAGTCAAGTGCTTTTTCTTCTAGCAAGGAAGATAGTTTACACCTGTTTAGGATTTAATTTAGCAAGCCAGGAAGAGGGAATGTACTTAACTATAAGGTTTCTAGGAATTAACTTAAGGTTCTGAGTGAATGAATAGTCCATGCTCTATAAAAGAATTAAGGATTTTGGTTCTCTCTAAATTCGTTTCATAAATTCAAAGTAATCCCAAATCCTTAATTTGAAGAATATGTTTACCCTAAAACCTATATGGAGAAGAGTGTCTACAAATAGCTAAGTCAACTTTAAAGTATAAAGGGGACTTGCCCTAGCAATAGATTGCTGTAGTGAGAGGCAGCATGGTATTTGTACAGGGACAGAGGAGCAAGGCCCAAGTGTGCAAAGGAACTATGACAAAGTCGCTACCACAGGCTAATGGTAAAGGATAAACTTGTTTAAATGGTATGGGGAAAAACCAGTTTACTCTAGTGAGAAAGACAGCTGAATACAATACCACTGTATGTTTCAAGTCTTTTAGAAAGCTTTTTAGCCATATTTTTTATAATGGTGCCTAGACTGATTATAGACCTAATATAATAGAAGAAAACAGGTTATGTGACCTTGGGATAGGAAACAATTTTGTAAGATCCTAATAGCATAAACCATAAGGCAAGACTTGAGGTTGATCAAAGTTCTCTTCAATAGAAGATACTGAGAACAAAGTTATCAAAACAAGTTAGAATGTAATATAAAACCAATGAGGGACTATTCTCTTTGAATAAGAATCCCTTAAATATGAGACCTATGGGAACCCCAAAAAAGGCAAAGTCAAGGATACCCAAGACCCTAGCATAAGAATGTCCAAACTCAGAAATGCAAATGATACTATGAGATCCCTTCATGCCCATTAAACTAGCAAGTGCCAGAGAGCTGGATTACATGAAATATTGACAGGGATGCAGGAATACAGAAATACTCATGCATTGCCATGGGGATGTTTACTGGGATGGTCGTTCTGGAGAATGATCTGGTATCATTTAGTCGAATTAAGCAATTTTGTTCCTGGGGTAAAACCCAAAAGGTTTTTCCTACAGGTAGCTAAGGCCACATGTATAAGGTTGTTCTTGGTGTTTGTGGTGACAGGGGCAATTAGTGTTCATTCCTGGGAGAACAGCTAGGAAAGATATGGTGGCCACAGCTCAGTATCATATAACAAAAACACTAGGTGTATATATAATGTGAATCAGGTAAGACCTGGTAGGTAAGAGACAGGATGACCCATTAATATATGCACATGAGACATTTTATAGTAATGGAAGTAAGCTATCAGCACCATTATGAATGTCTACAAAGTACCCTACATGGCTTCCATGCTCTTCTATGTCTGGATTCATTGACCATGTAATCACTATGACTGTGTACCCACTCATAGGAGTTGAACTCCATGTATTTCCCTGACATTAAGCTCTACTTCCAAGACCATGATGCCCCTTTGGTCTGTTATCTTAGCATTTATTTTAGGGGTATCCTGAAGCAGAGTTTTTATTGGATATGATAAAGCATGCTTACTCCCATAGGCCATGCTCAGACCAGCAGACAATAACCGTGCTTAAGGTATCCAGAATTAAATCCCATTAGATTCAGAGCTAAGACAGTCCTGGATGAGGAAGGGGTCATATATACATCTAAACACTAGGCTCTCATCAGGGTGAGGTTCAGGAACACCTGCTCTTGGCCATGAACTGGGCTTTGCCAGAGCTAAGTTCCCAGCCTAGGGCTCACTGAGCCTGCTAGTTTCTTCTGTTTGCATGAGTACAGTCTGAGGGCCAATGCCAGCTTTTCTCCTAGCAGCTTTTATGCCCCGGTTCCTAGGAAGAGCCAGTGCAGGATCTTTGGTTAGTCACTTTCTCACAGATATAGATTGATCCAGACTATGCTCAGAATCCCAGTGGTGCCTCTGCCTCTGTTTCCACGTAGTGCAGTCTGTGGTAAAGAAACCTAAATCTGAACTCACCCATTGGTAAGTTCAG
Source organism: Eschrichtius robustus (assembly GCF_028021215.1). NCBI lineage: Eukaryota > Metazoa > Chordata > Mammalia > Artiodactyla > Eschrichtiidae > Eschrichtius > Eschrichtius robustus. Next base: position 76,230,375 of record NC_090830.1, read on the forward strand.
TGCCTCCATATCAAGTGACCAGGTACCATGACCTAGTCAGCAGCTTTAAGCACAAATCCTTTACATGCCCATATAGCCTGAGGCCCTCACCATCTGGTATAGAAAATCCAAGTCAAGCCATGAGCCACCTGGACTTTGCTGCTAGGCAGACCTCAAACTCTGCCAGAGATAAATACTATTTGTATGATTTCCTTGCTCCATGAGCCCAGGAAACTAAAGCCAACTGTCTGCTTAGGAGGCCCAGTAGAAATCAAAGTCAACTGGAAGACATCAGGGCAGGTCATCTCTGACCTCCAAGGCCCTGGTCAGGTCTAGTGGTCCCTACTAGTCCTGTGAGGTCAATTCAATGGAAGGGAGGGCCTGGGGACATACTTGTACTTAGGAATGAAAAGAGCAGACAAGATCCAGTTAAGCAAGGGCAAGTGATGTTGACCATGGCAACAAGTAATAAAGGTTTATATATCTCTGTCAGCCAGAAATGTCATGTCTAGTTGCCATATCCAACAGCCTTTTTGGCGAAGGGTCTATTCTTTATAGATGGACAAGAGTTTAGATAGAGTCTCAGACCCTAAGAAAAAGGGTATGTACAATGCCATGTTCAAAAAGTCTAGGAGATCAATCAGGACCAAGGAAAGACTCCTGGAGAAAGGCCATGTCCCATGCTCAGCTGAGCATAGCATATACCTGCCAGTTTTCATGTGAATGGCTGCCACTACCATTTCTGTTCTCAGTTGTTGAAAATCAAGGCCTCAGATAGAAAAGAACAGGAAAACACTACCCTACAGAAAGACAGACTAAAGAGCAAGGCTCCAGAACAGAAGTAGCAAGGATGCCTAGATCGTCTCCTGCATTGATACATTGCAGAGAACAGTTACTCCCAGGAAGAAAAGAGGTAAAACTCCCAGTGGAAGTGAAAGGAAGTTCTGTCAGGTCTTATGACAAGAGATCTAGATAAAAGCCCTTTAGGTACCTCAACACCTGATCCTAGGACTCTTCCAGGATGAGTGATGCCTATGACCAGCTTCCAGGCCATCTCTTTAGTCAATGACAATGATCAAAGCAGATGAAACCCATTAAAGACAACTTGTTTAAGTATGTTTATCCCATCACTGGGGCCAGTGCCAACAGACAATATCAACTGTCAATTCAAGGACTTCATATTGCGAACATGTACATGTACGCATTGTACTATACTACCACAAAATAAGGTCCTAATTTAAGATACTGAGTTTATGTGGAAATGTCATTATTCACAGCGGCTCAGCCACTGCTGATGTGAAGCACCTATTATCCAAGACTGAGGCAAGCTCCAAGTTGTGTCCTGATTCTGAAAGGTGGAGAGAGTAACAGTAAATATTGTGATTACTGAAAAAAAGATATTGAATTTATGAATTAGATTTAGGGCTAGATCTGGAGTTATATGTTCTACATGGAAATGGTCGCATCCCGTTTTCTTTCATTGTACTAGTATGTGATTATTGAAAGCCTATAGTAACCACTAATATGTGATTATTGAAAGCCTATAGTAACCAGTACACTTCTTGAAATTGGCCATTTATAACGTGCTCGTCATGGTAAAGATGTTTCTAGTATGGGAAGAGCCATTTACTACGTTCTTGAGATAGTGGTCAGATAGTGGAAAAAGCAATCATAGGAAGTTCTACACAACTCAAAGTACAAGATGTTTCTCTTGAGATGGAGCTCCTTAACTACATATGCATATTCAGCAGGAGTAAGGTCCCGGGGAACAATGGTGGAAGCTAAGGACAACAGGGTCTTAAGAGACTAGGTAAGAACCCAACCTGAACCTGAGCCAGGCCAGAACAAGAGAAAAGACTAATTTTGACAGTGCTGGGGAGCACCTGCCAGGGCACTACGTGGGGGTCAGGCAGGACCAAGGACAGTCGCACTAACCTACCTGACCAAGAGCCTGCATCTAGCTTATGGGAAGTAGTGATGAGGCTGCCTAGTTGAAACAACAAGCAAGCATTAATAAGGGGAGATACCAATACAGAGCTATCCCAAACCAGCTGATGGCTCCAGAAATCCTAGAGTCAGAAGGGTGAGAACTAGGATAATAGTCCAAAAGGACCCATTTCACAGGGCAGCAGACTGTGGATAGGAGAGCCCCAGAGTGAAGAACACCCTGAGTCACAGGCAGAGAACAGAACTTTCTTCAAGGGCTCCCAGCAAGGAGAAGTCACTTGCTAGGAGACTCAACAGCTCAGTGACAGCATCTGTGACAGGAAAGAAACAACCCAGGAGGAAGTAACATTGCAGACCAGCTAGAGATTACATACAACTGGCCATCAGGAGCCAGTCACTTAGCCCCACATAGCTGCATATCCAAGTGTATTTTGTGTTTTACCTAAGATAGGTAAGAGTCTTTCAAAGAGAGGAGGTTGGATTGGACTTTAAGGATCTCAAATAACACATCTGCATCATCCCTAGATGCTGATTCTAGAAGAGTCCTTCAGGTATTAGAGGAAACTCCCATGATATTTCACCTCAACCAGGATGACCAATGGACCCAACAGCCAAGCTTGAAAGGATTTTTAGAAATAGAGTTTTCTTCGCCATAGACCCAGGAAGTGTCTTGTATGTACCTATGTAAGTCCCTATCAATAGGACAGCCCCAGGTCCCATTCCTGGCCATGGCTCTACACAGCTGTCTCCCTTGATACCATGGGACTCTTACCTCATTTAGCCTAAGTCCCCTCTAGTGACTCACCGGCCTTTGTTAATCCTCCTGCAGTGGCACTCTGTAGCGCTACAGCAAGAGTCTGGATTTGTCCTAGTTACCAGTTGACACGGACAGCACTCCCATCAGATTCCCAGTGCTGCTGCCTGTCTCCTAGGAGGTCCTGCTCTCCTGCCTTAGCTTTCAGGCAACATCCATGAACATGAAGCCTGCCTTTGATGGATGGTAACTCTAAACCTTCCAAGGTGTTCCCAAGGAAGCTAGCCACCCCAGCTGAGTCAGTCCTTTTGCATCCCCAAGTCTAGACCCCTGACCTGCCAGCATAGTCCAAGAAAACCTAATCTCTTCCCATGAGACCATTCGAGTCATGCTTAGGTCCTCCAGGGGTTGTACTGCTTGGCCCACCCAGGTTCTGCCAGAGAGGGAGATATATCAGGAAGAACACTTACACTGCTTCCTAAGAACCCTTGCCACTTAGCCCTAGGACTGTTAGGCCAAGTCCATTGTCCAGAGACCAGAGATACCTAGAAAAGTACATGCCATCACATCTAGATCCCTGGCCACTGGCCTTGTAGTACCAGCAGTTTCTAAACAATTTATGACCTAGTATGCGTCCTGTACCTGTCAGCTCAACTTCAGGGAGAAGTGGCCCAGGGGCATACCTATGCTCTGAATTTAAATCTCATTCTCAGGTTAGAGAACAGATGAAAGCCTGAAGATCTCATGATTAAGACGATTAAGACGATTCTCACATATATCCTGGAAGTCACTGAAAGTTGTTAGAGTTGTATTCACATCCACACCTGCCTGCCCGGCAACTGGCCGCATACGTAGGTGTGAAGCAAAGACTAAGCACGTTTACCAACAGTCTATCCTGACAGACTGTGCCAAGGGCCTATTCTATACATATTGTGAAATGCTCTATGGAAAGCGAAATTCTACATTCAGAATCACAGATAACCATCCACAGGACTAGCGATCACACTGAAGGATCAGACCTGTGCTCAGAAGACCAGAGGAGCAATACAAGCTGCATCTCATCCTAATGCCACAAGGGACAGGAGTGCCAGGTTTCTACAAGAAAAAACAGGTTTTAGTGTAAAAGAAACTGGACCACAGGAAAGCATAATCCTGGGCTCAGCAGACCAGAGGAGCAATCCAATCTATACCCCATCCTCATGCCTCAAGTCTCAGGAACAGAGGTGCTAGGTTTCTACAAAAGAAACCAGGTTTTAGATCCAGCAGGTAGGTTGGACCACAGGAAAGGATCAGACCTGTGCTTAGCAGACCAGAGGAGCAGTCCAAGCTACACTCCATCCTCATGCCTCAAGTCCCAGGAATAGGGGTCCCAAGTCTCTACAGGTTTTCACAAAAGAAACCAGGTTTTATTAGATCCAGCAGAAGTGTTGGACCACAGGAAAGGATCAGACCTGTGCTCAGCAGACTAGAGGTAAGCAATCTAAGCTATACTCCATCCTGATGCCACAAGTCCCAGGGATAGGGGTCCCAGGTTTCTACAGTTTAAGAAACCAGGCTTTAGATCCAGCAGATAAGTTGGACCACAGGAAAGGATGAGACCTGTGCTTAGCAGACCAGAGGAGCAATGTAAGCTACCTCGCATCCTGATGCCACAAGTCCCAGTGACAGGGATCCCAAGTTTCTATAGGTTTCTTTTGTAGAAACCCAAGTTTTTGATCCAACAGATAAGTTGGACCATAGGAAAGGATCATCCTGGGCTCAGCAGACCAGAGAAGCAATGCACGCTACACCCCATCTTGATGCCTCAAGTCCCAGAGACAGGGGTGCCAGGTTTCTACAAGAAAAAAACAGGTTTGGGTCTAAAAGAAACTGACCACAGGAAAGAATCATCCTGTACTTAGCAGACTAGAGATACTGCAAGCTAAGCCTCATCCTCATGCCTCAAGTCCCAGGTTCCAATATCCAGTTGTATTTTACCTCTGGACATATACTCTAGGGAGTATACATGGAAGACGAAGACATCAGGGCACATAAAACAGTCAGACAGACCTGGGCAGATCCCTAGCCTGAGGCAAAGCCAGTGATGCCTGTCTTCTTTAGGGACATAGGGATCTATGTGACATATCTCCAGGTCGGTCCAGTCTCTCTGGGGCCCAGGATACCAACTCATCTCTCAACAAGAAGGCAAACCTGAAACTTCCCTTTCTCCTAGAGGCAGAAGATGCCTGTAACTGGATACATATGACACCTTTCTTGTCAAGCCCCATATCTTGGAGTTTCCGTGTTTCTGCCTTTCTGAAGATGCTAAAAGACTTACCTAAAAGTTAAGTGTCCCAGAGACATTGGGATCTCAGAAGCCTATGAGGGTCCCGAGGATACCCTACCTGAGTTGACACCAGCACAGCCAAGTGACTTTCCCATTTTACGTGAGATGCCCTGGAGGACTGACAGGGCTCCTGGAGCCCTCTCCACTCAGTCAGTACCTTCAGGGCCTCAATAGCAGAAGTGTCCTTCACTCACCTAATAGCATGCTGTACTGCTGAGCAGTCATTGACCTGCTGAAGCTTCTGCTCTAACTCTCCAGCTCTACTTTAGAGCTGGTCTTGTTCCCATAGGCCTCCGAGTCCCGGGTAAGGAGAAAATATGACAAGAAGATATGTTCTTGGGCTCACTTGTCTGTTGGAAGGACTAAAGTGATGGGAACCAGAGATCATACTGGGGAATGCCAGTAGTCCTCAGTGGTCATGAATCTGGTTGAGATACTGATACATCTAGTTCTGTAGAAGGCTGCAGTTATACCAAGAGAAAGTGAAGAGTGAGCAATTGTGCATAAAATGGTTCTAGAACATATCAAGGACCTCACAAAATCCTAGCTCTCAATGCAGTAGATCCCATGGCCAGCACAAGGAAAGACGGCTTGGGAAACATGCCAACCTAACCAAGAAGAACTACAGCTGGACTGACCTAGGCAGAGCTAAGGACAGAGGGTCAGATGCTTTGGAGGCAACAGATTACAGGACCTGGGATGGGGCAGCCTAGAGGCCAGCCCAAGTGAAGAAAATACCGAGAAGTTGCAGCATCTCTGGGACCACTGAAACACAGAAAGCAGAGAACAGAAGCATATGCTGCCAGCCAAGGAGAAGAGTCTGGTGGGATGGACCCCACAATCAGCAGGGGAACAGCAGGGAGAAGTGCTGGTAAGAAATCAGCTTAAGATTAGCCCTCCCAGTGAATTTCCAGTACACAGTACAGTGTGTTCTCAAAGATGGCAACTATGTGAGGTGATGGATGTGGTAAGCTGTGATGATTATGGTAGAAGTCATGGTGTTTGTTTTATCATTTGGTCAGTTCTACCTCAAGACAAAGCTTCTAGGGAAGAGGTAGATGTCATTGTGTCATGAAAAAACAAATCCATAGGAAACCCTCATGACAGAGGGAGAGGAAATAGTGACCCTAGAGGAGGAGATTTTAGGCCATGTCATGCTTTCGAGTTCTTCGTACAACTGGCCTCCATGAGCCACATGCTTATCCTGCCACTGCCATGATAATTCCAGGTCTGTTTTTAAGGACAGTACCTAAACAACAGAAGCTCTGAAAGCTTTAGACTTATCTCCTGAAACAGTCCTTCCTTATGTAGGTGATGGGGGAACAGGGACAGACCACCCCAAGGTATATGGTCACTCACAGCTGAGTAAAGTATATTCAACTTCTAGTTTCTGGTTTTACATGTAAAAAGCTTGGAAGTTGCCACTGTCCTGACAGGTTAAGCTGAGCAGACTGTAAAATGTTCTTGGACCCATAAGAAGGGAGGACATAGGACAAAGCGCTGTGTCCCAGGACTGGGGAGACAGATTAATACAAGGAGCCACGGTTTACCCCAGCAGAGACTCAGGAGCTGAGCCTGCCATGAGAACCAGTGCTGGAGTAGGACAACCTCAAGTGTAACTGTTAAGTTGCTGGAGGCTTAGTGCAGACAACCCTGTGAGTTAAATGCTCCAGGGGGACACAGTCATGGGGGGCCCATGGTATTGTGGCATTTCCCTCCAAGAACTCTACCAGGCTCCCACACTAAATAGAGGAAAGACATCTGGCTCTGGCAGAAAGGGAAAAGAAACCTTTGTGAAATATGCCAGTGCACTCTTCTTAACAAGGCCTGCCCTCAGGGGAAACTAGTTAACGAAGCCCTCACCTGCTAGGGTATGAGAGCCTAGCTGACCTGGGGAAGGGGAAATACTCAACTCCAGCCCACTCCAGCCAGCCTTTCCCACCTAAGGGGGGAGGAAAAAAGGAAAGATACTTGTAAGCCTATGCCTCTGGACAACTTCACTAAGAGAAAAAGTTTCACAGGACTACAGAACCCTTCCCTCTGCACTTTACTACCAAGTTACTGAAGACCTATCTACAGCAGTTCCTTGTACCTAGTATACCTTGTTTGGCTATTGAGAAAAAGTTACAGGGCATACTGGAAGGCAAAAAACATTCAAGAGAAAGCAGACATCAGAACCAGACATTGCAGGAGTGTTGGAATTAGACTGGAAATTTAACTAAGATTAATAGGCCAAGGGCTCTAATGGATAAAGTAGACCGCCTGTAAGAACAGATGGTCATGGACTTCCGTGGTGGCGCAGTGGTTAAGAATCCACCTGCCAAGGCAGGGGACACAGGTTCGAGCCCTGGTCTGGGAAGATCCCACATGCCTCGGAGCAACTAAGCCCACGCGCCACAACTACTGAGCCTGCGCTCTAGAGCCCACAAGCCACAACTACTGAGCCTGCGTGCCACAACTACTGAAGCCCACACCCCTAGAGCCCATGCTCCGCAACAAAAGAAGCCACCGCAGTGAGAAACCCACACGCCACAGCAAAGAGTAGCCTCCACGCGCCACAACTAGAGAAAGCCTGCGCACAACAATGAAGACCCAATGCAGCCAAAAATAAATAAATACATAAATTTTAAAAAAGAACAGGTGGTCATGTAATCAGATGGAAATCCTAAGAAAACACTAAAGAAAATACTACAGAACAGGAATGAATAAGGCCTTTGATGTGCTTAAACTGGACATGGCTGGGGAAGAAGCAAGTTACAGGATACATCAATAGAATCCTCAAAAACCAAAAGCACAAGTAGAATAAAAACTTTTTTAGGATATGTAAGGACTGGGGGCAAGGTGTAACATACATATAATGGGACTACCAGAGGAAAGAGGTATTTGAGGCAATAGTGACTGAAAATATCCCCAAATTGATGTTAGACACCAAACCACAGATCTAGGAAGTTCAGAGCACTGAGCAGGGGAAATGACAAGCTATACTTTGAGTTACAGAAAAGTAAAATTCCTGAAAGCAGCAAGAAAAGACACCTTATATAGAAACAAAGAACCGCATCCTACTTCTCAAACTATACAAAGAAGGAGAGTATAGTATTTGAGATGTTGAGAACTCTAGAATGCTGTATTCCACAGAACTATCCCTCAGAAATGAAGATTCAAATCGAACTTGTTACCAGTAGACCTGTCTTGCAAGAAATGTTGGACGTTTTTTCAAAAGATATAGGTCAGAGACAGATCTATCATTATATTGACAGGGCAGAATGGTAAGTGAAGGTCGGTTTCTTATTGTAATATGAGTTTATTTGTAACAATTTGATTATGTATGCTTATGTATACATAATTTACTTGTGAATAATATTTAAGTCTGACAGAGATACAAGGGATGCAAAGGAATTTCGATTTATAAAGTACTCATTACCCACACAGTGTTATTTGAAAGTGGACTTAGATTAGCTTACCTAAGAGCTGCCTATGATCAGGCTGACTAGGGCAACCACTAAAAAGTTGAAGTATAACTGATATTTTATGGAGAGCAACTAGCATCATGAGAGGCTCAATTAAAACCACAGAAGGCACAAGAGTGGAAGACAAAAATAGGAAAAGAACAAGGGCAACAAATAGTAAATAGTAATAATGTGGTAGATATTAATCTAATCAGTTACATTGACTGTCAGTGGTCTAAGTGTACCAATTAAGAGATCACAGTGGATCAAAACATATGACCCAGCCGTAGGTTATCTACAAGAAACTTTAAGACATAGGAGTAGACAAAGATATACCAGGCTAAAACTAGTCAGAAGCAAGCAAGAGTAGCTATTCAGTCAGAACTTCAAAGTAAGGAAAGTTATGAGGGATAAAGAAAGGCATTACATGAAAGGGTCAATTCTTCAAGAAGGCATAACAATTCTTAATGTGCATAAGCCTAACATTGTCAAACTACATGAGGCAGAAAGCTGATGAATCCACTATTATAGTTGGAGACCAACACCTTTCTCAGAAAATAGATGCAGCAAGCAGAAAGTTAAGACATAGTTGAACTCAACCCCTATCAACTGGCTATAAAAGGATATCTCTAGGCTACCTCATTAAATAACAGCACATATGTTTCTCAGGCTCACATGGAACATTCACCAAGATAGACCACACTTTGGCCATAACTGACCGTAAGACACCTTAACAAATTTAAAAATAAAAATCATAATCTTGGGCTTCCCTGGTGGCGCAGTGGTTGAGAATCTGCCTGCTAATGCAGGGGACACGGGTTCGAGCCCTGGTCTGGGAAGATCCCACATGCCGTGGAGCAACTGGGCCCGTGAGCCACAACTACTGAGCCTGCGCGTCTGGAGCCTGTGCCCCGCAACGGGAGGGGCCGCGGTAGTGAAAGGCCCGCGCACCGCGATGAAGAGTGGCCCCCACTTGCTGCAACTAGAGAAAGCCCTCACACGAAAACTAAGAGACCCAACACAGCCATAAATAAATAAATAAATAAATAAATAAAGTATTAAAAAAAAAAAACAACTAATCTTTAAAAAAAAAAATCATAATCTCTGCTCTCAGACTATAATGGAATTAAGCTGGAAGTCAGTAACACATAGCTGCAAGACCCTGAAATGCTAGGAGATTGCACATGCTTTTAAGTAAGAGAGGTCATGCACATACATCTAAGTAACAGAGGTCAAAGAACTATTTAACTAGATGAAAAGACAATTTATTAAAATGTGTTGTAGTGAAAAGCAGTACTTAGAGGGAAAATTGCAGCATTGAATGCATAAAGATCTAAAAATCTAGTTTCCTAAGGTAGGAACTTAAATGAAAGAGCACGTTAAGTCCAAAGTTAGTGAAGAATTAGCAAAAATCTGAAATTGGTAACAGGACGTCAACAAAGGGGGAAAAAATATCTAGTGAAACCAAACACTCGTTCTTTAAGATCAAGAAAGTAAACTTCTAGCCAGGCTAAGAGAAGACAAGTTAGTATCTGAAAGAGGAGGCATCACTACAGATACTAAACATTTAAGGAAGTGATGTCAATTCTCTATAATCTTTACGATAGAACCAGAGGGAATACTAAGGCCGAGGCCAGTATTATCCTAACACCAAAACCAGACAGACATCTTTCCACACACCACCTCACCTAAGAGCTGCCTATGATCAAGCTGACTAATGGATCCAGTCCAAGTTTAGGGAAAGTATCTACAATTAAGCTCCTTTTTCATTATCTGGTTGCTATAGGGCTCCCAAGTAGGTCAGGGGGTCTTGTCTTGGAATAGCACAAAAGTTCTGTTCTTGGCTATGAAGCAGGCTTGGCAAAAGACCTCAATCTTACCCCCATCTCTCTGTATAACTGGCTCCCCACCAAGGGCTACTTTCAGCTCCTCTCTTGCCAGCCTTCTATATCTGGCCCCCGAGAAGGACATTAAAGCAAGATCCTTGAATGTCCCTTTCCCAGTTTAAGGGACTCGCTCCCCCAGAATCCCAGCTCTGCCTCCAACTCCTAGTGTGTCCTGCAGCCCTGCCTCAGTTTTGAGGCAAGACCTACAGCAAAGTAGTTAAAGAACGTTTCAAAGAGCTAGCTAGAACCAAATTCCTCTAGGTGTCCTGGCAGAAACCTGTCACCATAGCTTAGAAGTCATGTTATCTTCCAAATTCAAGCTCAGATTCCTACTTGACAGCACAGCCCGAGAGGTGTGAGCCACCTTCCTTGAGAATACCTGATCCCTACACAGGCCACCAGACTCCACAGCCCGGCAGACCTTAGGCTCTGCCAGGCATGCCTTTGGATCCAATCCTAGAAGATGGCATGGGGTATGTGCCACCTCTTCCAGGGAATTAAAGCCCAACAATTTGCAGATTAACTACCACAGACCAGAGTTAAACTGAGACTGACTGGTCAAGTGACCTGGCCATACCTTAGTGCTACATTCCCTAAATGAGGGGAACCCAAGGACTCATCACTGGACCTGGGAACTCAACCCTGGGCTTGAGTTAGACTTGCAGGCCCTCGGGACTCAGTTTGTGGGCAACTGCAGTGTTAGGGACTTAATTGTGTCCCCCTCAACATTCATGTTTTGGAGGTCTACCTGTTAATACCTCAGACTAAGTGTATTTGCAGATGGGGTCTTTACATAGGTCATCAAGTTACTATGAGGTCGTTAGGGTAGGGTCATAGGCCCCAAGCCAATAGAGCAGATGTCCTTATAAAAAGGATAAATTTAGACATCCACAGGGGAAGATGCCATGTAAAAATGGAGCCAGAGATCGGGGTGATTTAAGCTATGGGACATCAAGTTATCAGCCAGCCACCTGAAGCTAGGCAAGAAGCATGGAACAGATTCTCAAATCCCTCAGAAGGTACCAACCCTGCTGACACCTTGATCTCAGACTTCTAGCCTCCAGAACTGAGACAATACATTTCTATTATCTGAGCCACCCAGTTTGTGGTACTTTGTTATGGTAGCCCTAGCAAAGAAATATGCAGGCGGGAAATGACCCAAGAAGCAAGGGAGAGTCCCTGTCACGGTCAGCCAGGAAAAAGCCTAGGACAGCAAGTAGAAGCTCTGCTTATACCTATCCCTCAGCCAGGGCACTGGCCAGGCTCCTGGGTATGGAATAGTGGTAGTGGAGAAGCCAGGCCTTGAACTTGACTTTTTTTCTGACAGACCACAGATGCCAAGAGTCCATTCTATAAATATCAAGGCGTGTTTAAATGGGGTCTAGGTCCCAAGAAGAACTCCATATTTGAAAGATCAAGAAACCGTCTTATCAGAACCTGGGAGAGGTTTCCTTAGAGGAGTAGACAGGTCCTGTTCTCAGCCAAGTAAGGGGCAGATTCAGGTTCTAATTTTCCTGATGCTATTGGCTACAAGTGCCACTGTTCTATTTCTCTAAAGATCAGAGATGGAGGTCCCAGGGAGGAAGAACAGGACTTAGACCAGGGAAAGAGCCTCTCTCTAACCTCAGACAGTATAGGGCAGGGCAGGAGCTGGGGAAGAAGCAGAGACACCCAGGACGTCACACTTATAGCTGCCAGGGACTCAGAGGTAGTGTCCCTAGTAAAAAAAAAAAAAAAAAAAAAAAAGGCAGTCCTGGCAGATCTTAGATGTAACCAAGTTCCATATACACAGCCTTAGTTCTAGGGATGGGCTAGAAGGTCCTAACACGGCTCATGCCTTCACACCAAGGAGTACTGGTGCTAGAGAACACAAAGCCACAGCAATGACCTCAGACCTTAGCTTCTCTGCCTGGCACCTGCAAGATGGCAGCCAGCTTCAGGGAGACTCTCCAGCTGCTGGGTTCTAGTAATTTTCCAACCTTCTAGGGTGAAGGAGGCCCTCAGAATCGTGTAAGGCTACCTGTTTAGCCACAGACAGCCATCAGAAGAGAAACCATAAAGAGAAACAGTACATCTAGGAGAGATTGTCTTATTTACAGGGGCCCCACCAGGCTCTAATATGGGACCACAGGCTATCAAGAACCTTCACACTGATCTTTCAGTGTCTGAAGTAGCCCAGACCTCTTTCTAAACCAAGATCCTTTCCATATGCCTAGATATGGAAAGAAAGTCAAGCATTAGGTCACATGGCCAGTGCTGGCCAAACCCATGTGTTCTTGGCCATTTTTTAATGTATGGTTAGATACAGCTGACCCTATCAGCTGTCGAAAGGTCAGATCAGAAACAAGCCCTCATTGGAAGACTAGACTCTGGGTACAGCAAGGATGCTACAAGCTGCTTTTTGACTATGGGTGGTTGCTACACCATAATGCTGTCCTCTAGTTGATAGGAAAAGCCATCCCAGGTAGGGAGGGATGGATACGAGGTGTTAGAGTAGGAAAGGACTCTGAGGTTAGACTTCAAGCAGAATCAGGACAAGGAACCAGAATGTGGTAAGAGTACCAGAATCCATCTTCTGCAGCCACTGGGTAGAATGGTACTTCTCGTTAAGTGAGAGATCCTAGAATGCTTTGAGAACAAGTACTGCATGGCATAAAATCTAGCCACAAGCAATGGTAAGAGCCTAGCTTGACATATGCCTACATCCTAAGGGCGATAGGTACCCAGGATGAAGGCCCCCAAGGTCCCCCTGTAGCAAACCACAGGTTCAAGCTACATGCTCAGAGACTTATAGCACTGGGACCCCTGAATAGCCATCCTCAGACAGACTCTAAGAGAGAATTTCCAGGATTGTTCAGCCCAAGGGAGGCTCACAGCCAGCTAGTTCCCAGGCCATCCATCCAGTCATAAGTAGTGAGATATATCATGGGTAATACTACCAATTCCACCAACACGGCCAAAATCATTATAACTGAGTGAAGTAGCAACTAGACGCTTGAGATCCCATTTAAGGGGAGTCATGTACTTGAGTAGGCTTAGGACTGAGTCTGAAAGTATGTACAGCAACAGTTGTGTTAGTTTCTCCTGTAACCTTGTCTAAAGTTTCTGAAATTAAACAGAACCAAGCATCTCTTATGCTTTCATGTGAAGGGTGACATTTAATAGGTAGGAAAGGTTTTGGTTCTTAGGATTATATACAAACTTGTGAAAAGTATTCAATCTTTACTAAAGTGCCACAAGAAAACTCTGTACTATGGAAAGACCTACTATGTACTATGAGAAAACCTACTATGTTCTCTTACGAAAGAGGAGTTTCCTTCTCTACACACTTTGGGACACAAAGTAGCATGGAATCACTGTGGGATTCCATGCTAGAGGATACAGGGCCTTCAACTCCACCCAGGCCCGGGAAAGGCTAGCCTCAAATGCAAGTACCTCTGACTTATCATATGGAAGCATCATTTTCTGCCCAATCATACTTCCTATACAGCCTCCAAACCAGGAACTTCTTCCTTCCTGCTCCTCTGAAAAATGCTAGAGCTGAAGGTCACCTAAGAGGTATAAGTGGGCCCCAGAACAGGTATCCTGGACCTGCAGGAGTCCTCAGATGTTCATGCCCCAAGGCATCACCAGCACACATTGGGCCACATCCAAATGTGGTTTGTCTCTTGCCTGGCTGAGGCAGGGCATTCTTTACCTGATGGGCCTCTGTACCCCCTTCAATTCAGAGTGCACTGGATACTCTCGAGGGGACAGGATGGTGGAGTAGAAGGACCTTTAGCTCACCTCCTCTCACAAGCACACCAAAAAATCACAACTGCTAAACAAACATCGATAGAAGACTGGAACCTACCAAAAAAGGTCTTCTACATCCAAAGACATAAAGAAACCACAGTGAGACATTAGGAGGGGCACACTCATGAGATAATCAAATCCTATACCTTCCCCCCCAACCCCCGGGTGGGTGACCCACAAACTGAAGAATAATTATATCACAGAAGTTCTCCCACAGGAGTGAGACTTCTGAGCCCCACATCAGGCTCCCCAGCCTGGGGGTCTGGCATTGGGAGGAACCCCCAGAGCATTTGTCTTTGAAGGCCACTGTGGCTTGATTGCAGGAGCTCCACAGGACAGGGGGAAACAGAGACTCCACTCTTAGAGGGCGCATACGAACTCTCACATGCACCAGGACCCAGGGCAAAAGCAGTGACTTCATAGGAGCCTGGGCCAGACCCACCTGCTGGTCTCGGAGAGTCTCCTGGGGCGGCGAGGTGTGGGGGCAGCTGTGGCTCACTCTGGGGACAAGGACACTGGTGGCAGAGGTATCAGAGTATTCATCAGCATGAGCTCTCCTGGAGAGAGCGACCAAGACCTGGCCCTACCCAACAGCCTGTAGGCTCTAGTGCTAGAATGCCTCAAGCCAAACCACCAACAGGGCAGGAACACAGTCCCACCACCCATCAGTGCTCAGGCTGCCTAAAGACTTCCTGAGCCTGCACACCCCTTGACACAGCCCTGCCCACCAGTGGGTGGGCCCTGGCCCCTCCCACCAGGAAGCCTGCACAAGCCTCTAGACCAGCCTCACCCATCAGAAGCAAGAAAACTACAATCCCTTAGCCTGTGTAACTGAGTCTGCAAACACATCAGAACCTGGCCTGGGACTAGCTGGTCCCTGGCCCTTAGGGTGATGAGGGGGGAGTGAACTGCTGGGGCATATAGGACATCCCCTACAGGGGGCCACTTCTCCAAAGTGGAGAAACATAACCTTCCATATACATAAAAACACAAATAGAAATTTACACAATGAGACAGAGGAATACATTCCAGATGAAGGAACAAGATAAAACCCCAGAAGAGCAACTAAGTGCTGTGGAGAGGGGCGATCTACCTGAGAGAGTTCAGAGTAACAATCATAAAGATGATCCAAGAACTTGGGGGCAAAACAGATGCACAGAGTGAGAAGTTTCAAGCTTTAAACAAAGAGTTAGAAAATATAAAGAACAGAGTACACTGTAGATCTCAGGAGATAAGATCTACCCTTACCCCACCTGCTTCCCCATCACTCCCAGGGAGCAACTCCAAACAAATGTAATCATCCCCGAACACCTGACCACAGCCATAGACGTCAGCAGAGGCCTCCCTCTGATCTCAGGGATCAGCCTCATACCTGCTCTTTCCTAGGCTACTAAGAAAGCACCCCCAGTACTTTGGGAGGAACCTCCCAGGCAGACAAGTGCCACTACCTATATAACAAGCCTCACTCAGTCCCCAGCATTTTATAACAGCCCAAAATAAGAAACCTGAGAGTCTAATAGATGGGCTATATGATTGACTATTCCAGATTAGTCTACAGAAGCAGACACAAATTACTGCTATTTGTATCACAGATAACTCGCCAATGCTTGAGTCTTTAAGTACTATAAGTTCTTGTAAAATTCAAAGAGGCAAGACTGAAACGATCTATGTTTTCAGTTGAACTTCTGTTCCTGAGCATGAGAGGCTCAGACAAAATGGGCAGGACTCCAGAGGAATCAAGAAAGACTCCCTACCGTCAGACCCAAGGCTATCCTAGAACCTGAAGGTCTTGGTGGGCTGAGCTAGCCAAGTATGTCTGCTTCACCAAGTACCCAAGGTTGGGGGCGGGGGAGCGGTTGGACAACACACTCAAGACTGCAAAGCCCCATGTTCTCAAGAGGGTACAGCTTGAGGACTGCCGAAGCATAAAGACAGTTGTTCCCACACCTTATCCACAGGGGATACATTCCAAGTCCCCCAGTGGATGCTTGAGACTGAATTAGTACTGAACCCTATATACACTGTTTTTTCCTATATATACACCAATAAGATAATCAAGTAGCACAGTAAGTTATGAATTTTAGTATGCTGTCAGAAAGTTGTGAGTATGGTCTCTCAATGTATTATACAAATTTAATGTCTTGTCGATCTTAGGCACTTATCATGTACTATGGCCATTGCTTTTGCAATTAGAGGTTGGACAACAAGACTACCATGAATTTTTCTCCTTCACAATTTCAGAGAGAAGACTGACTCTTACCATAGATCTTATTAACCTCAGCATAGGCTTTAAGTAAAGAATGTTCACCTTTTCACTTAAACATTTTATGGCTTCTTTGGCATATCTGAATGCCAGCATCGCTACTCATGCTCTTTGGGGCCATTATTAAAATAAGTGTTACTTGAACACAGGCACTGTGATAGCCCAATAGTTCACCTGATAACAAAGAGGCTACTGAGTGACTGGTGGGAAACGCTGGACAAAGACGAGTCACGCTTGGGACGTGATCATGCTACACAAAACATGCAACTTAACTTATACATTGCTTAGTTCCAGAATTTCACATTTAAGATTCAGACCATAGTTGAAAACAGTTAACTGAAACCACAGAAAGCAAAAGTGGAGAAAAGGGAGGAAACTCCTGTTCATCCTTCGACCCCAGCCAATTTTGTGTATCCGGAATTCCACGGGATTGTGCTAGCAGCTTAGAGTGAACTGAACATCCATGGCATAAAGTTGGAAGTCTAAGCCACTCTACCAGTGTGATTTCCCTAGTCAAAGTGTTCCTACCAAGATCAAGATGGTTACAGCAAAGTACATTTCTACAAAGTAGAAACAGAAAGCTGAGGGTGCTACTCCCACTAAAGGGCTAGTGCAGTTGTACTTACTGCAGCCTTAAGTGTCGCCTGACCCACATGGGGAGGAGTTGTAGGGAGTGTAGGAGGCTGAGGCAGCTGCCTTCTTTCTAACTTCCAAGGGCCACACAGAAGCCTAAGTGTCAGGTGGCTAGTGGTAACATGGGGGATGTCCCCCTGCTAGAGTTACCAGACTTAGGAGGGAAAGAAGTTTGAAGTTTGAGTTTCAGACAAACAGCAGCTAGTGTTTTAGTTTGATCATGCCCCAGATCCTGCATTTGATCTGTCAACCCTGTACCCTGAAGACACTCAGTAGTCACCTGCACTTTCTTGCTGGGCAGACCCTAGAAATCATGGGAAGAAAAACATCCACGGCCTGCCTGCAAACACCCTTACATGGAAGGCAAGATGTTTGGGATATACAAATTTGAGAAGCTTCCAGCTGACACAAGCCACCACAAGAGGACAACCAGGGCACTTTCTTGGCTCAAGAAAAGTGAAGGACCCCAAGGAACTCCAGGGCCTCTGGGCTCACACCCAGAACCACTGCCTTCCACCCTGCTGGCCACAGGAGGGTGGCAGATGGCACTTTCTCTGGGCCCTCCACTTGGAGTTCCCCTGTGGTGACAACCGCTTTGTGAGCTGGTATAGAGGAGACACTAAATGGACTGTTTTTTTCAAACTGCAGTTAGCCATTCATTCCTGTTCAGGCTGGTTGCACAGCCTGTATCTTAACTGTGCCTCTGAAGTAGGGGCAAATTCAGCAGCTCAGACAGGAAGATCTCCAGCTGAGCATCATTGAATTAAAGAGTAGGAGCTTCCTTCTTTGCTTAGATTTCCTATTCAGAAGGCAGTCTCAGGAGCTGTTGCTTCTAAACTGGCACACGGGTTAAATCACTGAACTGCTGGGTTAAGAAAAACGTTAGGAGGGGGACAAATATGTCTACATGTGATAGTCATTATTACTATCCAGATCAGCATTAGTCACTGTTAATATCCAAACAAGCATTTTTCTAGTTTCCCAAACTAGAAAGTTGTACAAAATTGGCTTAAGGGTCCAGATAAAAGACCATTCCAAAACTAAGTAGAACAGAGCAGTTTTGTTTTCGGTACTTTGTCATCCCAAGTAAAAACTATAAGTATTTAATGAATTAAGGTACTACTTTTTTCTTAAAAAGTACTTATGGTTAGGGCATCATTTTGGTTACTCTCAGTTTAGAGAGACTATGCCAGCTAGCAGGATTCCTTAGTTTTATACTTAGTCCTGAGTAACCAGGAAGACACACCTGCTTAACTTGTCTTTTTCATTGCAGGTTCTCAGTCATTTCATGACTAAGAGCTTCCCTCCACAGAATATAAGAGTAGTGCAGTTCCGTGGAAATTGCAGGATTTGGCCCTTGATGGGGGAGAGAGGAGCAACTTTTGGTAAGTAACCTTTGTACTTGAGTTTCTCTAACTGTAAAAGTGGTACATATACATGTGTTTATGATGCTGGGATGTTAGTCTTTAAAACATCTGAGACACCGCCTCAGTTTTCATGTGTGAAGTAGTTATACTTTCTACCTTAAAGGAGTAGAGAATAAGCTGTTAGACATTTGAATTACATACTATTCACTCTAGCATGTAAATTGCATTCAGATGCTAGTTAACACCTGGCACACGAGCTCCATCAGCATTAGTTCTATGAAATGAGTATTCCCCTAAAACATCTGGGCATTATACCATGAAAAGAAATGGGCAAGACTTTACCTTGGATAGTTTACCTTGGTTCTTTACCAAGGATATTTTTTACCTATCCTTTAAGAGAGGATCTTAGGGAGCTTCTGGGCATGCTAGCAATAATTTTTGCTCTAAATGCTAGTTATATGAGTGTTTACTTTGGAAGTTCATCCAGCTGTATACTTGATTTATGCATATTTCTTCATGTGTTTTCCATATGTACAAGGATGCTCATAACAGCCATATCCAAAGTAAAATGAAACTATAGTTCAAGGCATACTCTTATAAAAAGCAAAGAGTTTCCATAAGAGTCAGCCTGTGTTACCACTAAGAGGGAGTCAGAATCTAGAAGTCTAGGGTACTGATAGTTCTAGGTAGTCATACAGGGGTTAGCTTTGTGAGATTGTTTACTCAGTCTTCACAAGCAGTTTAAGTAATAACGTGTTACTTCTACTTATTAGAGAGCTAACTTTGGGAAGCCATGGGGCTCTCTTACCCACAGTTCTATGACCACTTTGCACGCAGGGGTACTACAACTTTGAAATGGCTGATGGGTACGAGTTGGACCATCACAGTTCAGCTTGCTTTCCTGCTTTAGATGGAGCAAGGCAGCTAACAATTGCTACTTCACTTCCCTACCTAGCCTTCTCCCACAAGCGTACTTGACCCACTTGGACACTTCTACATGGATTGTGTCTCAGTCTGAAACTACCTAGTGACTAAAATTCCCACTTTAAGATATCCAATTTGCTTTTAACCACTAATGTTTAAGACGAGATGGTCAGCTTAGAAAGTTAGGAAAACAAAGTAAGCAGCATTTCATGTTCAATGGTATGGTAGGTTGTATTAGTAGCACGGCGTTTTCACAGAGCTCAGCTTCAGTGGCTGAGAAGTTTCTCACATCACATCACTACTCAATGTGGGTGTTCCTGGTTGACCTCTCTTGTTCCTGTTCAGGGACTGGGGCTTCTTCCATATTGTGGCTTGACCCTCCCTGGAGTCTTCTCCATTAAACCGGTGGATATGGGGAAGAAAAAGATCGTGGGAAAATTATGAGCTAGACTTACAAGTGACGAGCATTTCTGGTCACGTTCTACTGGCTAGAACTTGCCCCACGACCGTAGCTAGATGTAAAGGAGGCTAAGAGCTGGTCAAGCTTGGTAGCCAGGAGGGAACATGCATGCTGGAAGCACTAGCAATCTCTACCACAAGTGTATACTCTGAAGATGTGTGTTTAAGAAGTCTGACATCTTCCCAAAGCCAAGGATCTTTAATATACCGCACTAAATCTTGTTTGAAGAGGTTTTAACAATCATGGAATCTATGCTATTAAGAGACTTGTGTTTTACTGATATGCATCCATAGGATCTTTTTAAGAGAGACTGCTTGTTTGATTTGATCAGTACAAGTATGAAGTTAAGTGCCTTTAGAAGTCAGTACCAAAATGTCCCTGGTGCCTCAGAACTGGCTCTGTTTTCTTGACATGGATCATAAGAACTTCTAGAAAGCTAGTGTTAAGGTTCTGTTCTGTTTCCTGACAGTATTCTTTTGGTCAGGTTTCAACCTCCTTCCTATTTTATCAAATGCCAACAGTTATGCTCCCAGACAGCTTTGACCTATACATACTAACACTGCTTTACAGATCTGTATAGAACCTGTTTTTTGAACTCCCTTTTGAGCACCTGTAATGCTATGCATTCTAGTTGCCACAGAACAATCGTCTCCAATAGACTATGCTATATTCTTAATCTGACCTCCATGAAGATGTTTCATTCTGTTTCTATCATTAGCTAACAATTTAATAAAATCATTCATGGTTAAGTTATGGGAACTGATAGAGGGAAAGAATCATGTGTTTCTGATGCCTTTTCTAAAGGGATAGCTCTTTAGAGGTAAATGATAGGGATTGCAACTTGGCAGCATGCTAGTAAGTGGAACAAGGTGATAGTCAGTGGCTGTTAATCTCAACAAGAAAACGGTAGAGGGTATATACCTCTTGATGCTAGTACACAGCTACCTAAGAGGTAGTCTTGCCAAGAAGTAAACTTGAAACTCATCTTTTAGAGCCAACCACAGACTTCACAGGAAACAGGAAGGAGGTGAACTTAAGGTAAACCACAGATGCAGTTAGATTCCCAGATGTGGGTGATTCTGTAGGACAAGAGACTTAAGAATTAGGAAAACAAGGAGAAACATGCCAAGACACATAGTAATCAAATTGGCAAAAATTAAAGACAAAGAAAAATTACTGAAAGCAGCAAGGGAAAAACGACAAATAACATACAAGGGAACTCCCATAAGGTTAACAGCTGATTTCTCAGCAGAAACTCTACAAGCCAGAAGGGAGTGGCATGATATACTTAAAGTGATGAAAGGGAAGAACCTACAACCAAGATTACTCTACCCGACAAGGATCTCATTCAGATTCGATGGAGAAATCAAAAGCTTTACAGACAAACAAAAGCTAAGAGAATTCAGCACCACCAAACCAGCTCTACAACAAATGCTAAAGGAACTTCTCTAAGTGGGAAACACAAGAGAAGAAAAGGACCTACAAAAACAAACCCCAAACAATTAAGAAAATGGTCATAGGAACATACATATCGATAATTACCTTAAATGTAAATGGATTAAATGCTCCAACCAAAAGACATAGACTGGCTGAATGGATACAAAAACAAGACCCATATATATGCTGTCTACAAGAGACCCACTCAGACCTAGGGACACATACAGACTGAAAGTGAGGGGATGGAAAAAGATATTCCATGCAAATGGAAATGAAAAGAAAGCTGGAGTAGCAATACTCATATCAGATAAAACAGACTTTAAAATAAAGAATGTTACAAGAGACAAGGAAGGACACTACATAATGATCAAGGGATCAATCCAAGAAGAAGATATAACAATTATAAGTACATATGCACCCAACATAGGAGCACCTCAATACATAAGGCAACTGTTAACAGCTCTAAAAGAAGAAATCAACAGTAACACAATAATAGTGGGGGACTTTAACACCTCACTTACACCAATGGACAGATCATCCAAACAGAAAATAAACAAGGAAACAGAAGCTTTAAATGACACAATAGACCAGATAGATTTAATTGATATATATAGGACATTCCATCCAAAAACAGCAGATTACACTTTCTTCTCAAGTGCACACGGAACGTTCTCCAGGATACATCACATCTTGGGTCAAAAATCAAGCCTCAGTAAATTTAAGAAAATTGAAATCATATCAAGCATCTTTTCTGACCACAATGCTATGAGATTAGAAATGAAGTACAGGGAAAAAAACATAAAAAACACAAGCACATGGAGGCTAAACAATACATTACTAAATAACCAAGAGATCACTGAAGAAATCAAAGAGGAAATCAAAAAATACCTAGAGACAAATGACAATGAAAACACGATGATCCAAAACCTATGGGATGCAATAAAAGCAGTTCTAAGAGGGAAGTTTATAGCTATACAAACCTACCTCAAGAAAAAAGAAAAATCTCAAATAAACAACCTAACCTTACACCTAAAGGAACTAGGGAAAGAAGAACAAACAAAATCCAAAGTTAGCAGAAGGAAAGAAATCATAAAGATCAGAGCAGAAATAAATGAAGTAGAAACAAAGCAAACAATAGCAAAGATCAATAAAACTAAAAGCTGGTTCTTTGAGAAGATAAACAAAATTGATAAACCATTAGCCAGACTCATCAAGAAAAAGAGGACTCAAATCAATAAAATTAGAAATGAAAAAGGAGAAGTTACAACAGACACTGCAGAAATACAAAGCATCCTAAGAGACTACTACAAGCAACTCTATGCCAATAAAATGGACAATCTGGAAGAAATGGACAAATTCTTAGAGAGGTATAACCTTCCGAGACTGAACCAGGAAGAAATAGAAAATAGGAACAGGCCAATCACAAGTAATGAAATTGAAACTGTGATTAAAAATCTTCCAACAAACAAAAGTCCAGGACCAGATGGCTTCACAGGTGAATTCTATCAAACATGTAGATAAGAGCTAACACCTATCCTTCTCAAACTCTTCCAAAAATTGCAGAGGAAGGAACACTCCCAAACTCATTCTATGAGGCCACCATCACCCTGACACCAAAACCAGACAAAGATACTACAAAGAAAGAAAATTACAGACCAACATCACTGATGAATATAGATGCAAAAATCCTCAACAAAATACTAGCAAACAGAATCCAACAACATATTAAAAGGATCATACACCATGATCAAGTGGGATTTATCCCAGGGATGCAAGGATTCTTCAATATACGCAAATCAATCAGTGTGATACACCATATTAACAAATTGAAGAATAAAAACCATATGATCATCTCAATAGATGCAGAAAAAGCTTTTGACAAAACTCAACACCCACTTATGCTAAAAACTCTCCAGAAAGTGGGCATAGAGGGAACCTACCTCAACATAATAAAGGCCATATATGACAAACCCACAGCAAACATCATTCTCAATGGTGAAAAACTGAAAGCATTTCCTCTAAGATCAGGAACGAGAAAAGGATGTCCACTCTCACCACTATTATTTAACATAGTTCTGGAAGTCCTAGCCACGGCAATCAGAGAAGAAAAATAAATAAAAGGAATACAAATTGGAAAAGAAGAAGTAAAACTGTCACTGTTTGCAGATGACATGATACTGTACATAGAGAATCCTAAAGATGCCACCAGAAAACTACTAGAGCTAATCAATGAATTTGGTAAAGTTGCAGGATACAAAATTAATGCACGGAAATCTTTTGCATTCCTATACACTAATAATGAAAAATCTGAAAGAGAAATTAAGGAAACACTCCCATTTACCATTGCAACAAAAAGAATAAAATACCTAGGAATAAACTTACCTAGGGAGACAAAAGACCTGTATGCAGAAAACTATAAGACACTGATGAAAGAAATTAAAGATGATACCAACAGATGGAGAGATATACCATGTTCTTGGATTGGAAGAATGAATATTGTGAAAATGACTATACTACCCAAAGCAATCTACAGATTCAATGTAATCCCTATCAAATTACCAATGGCATTTTTTACGGAGCTAGAACAAATCATCTTAAAATCTGTATGGAGACACAAAAGACCCCGAATAGCCAAAGCAGTCTTGAGGGAAAAAAACGGAGCTGGAGGAATCAGACTCCCTGACTTCAGACTATACTGCAAAGCTACAGTAATCAAGACAATATGGTACTGGCACTAAAACAGAAACATAGATCAGTGGAACAAGATGGAAAGCCCAGAGATAAACCCACACACTTAAGGTCAACTAATCTATGACCAAGGAGGCAAGGACATACAATGGAGAAAAGATAGTCTCTTCAATAAGTGGTGCTGGGAAAACTGGACAGCTACATGTGAAAGAATGAAATTAGAGCACTCCCTAACACCATACACAAAAATAAACTCAAAATGGATTAAAGACCTAAATTTAAGACCAGACACTATAAAACTCTTAGAGGAAAACATAGGAAGAACACTCTTTGACATAAATCACAGCAAGATCTTTTTTGATCCACCTCCTAGAGTAATGGAAATAAAAACAAAAATAAACAAATGGGACCTAATGAAACTTCAAAGCTTTTGCACAGGAAAGGAAACCATAAGATGAAAAGACAACCCTCAGAATCGGAGAAAATATTTGCAAACGAATCAACGGACAAAGGATTAATCTCCAAAATATATTAAACAGCTCATGCAGCTCAATATTAAAAAAACAAACAACCCAATCCAAAAATGGGCAGAAGACCTAAATAGACATTTCTCCAAAGACATACAGATGTCCAAGAAGCACATGAAAAGCTGCTCAACATCACTAATTATTAGAGAAATGCAAATCAAAACTATAATGAGGTACCACCTCACACCAGTTATAATGGGCGTCATCAGAAAATCTACAAACAACAAATGCTGGAGAGGGTGTGGAGAAAAGGGAACCCTCTTGCACTGTTGGTGGGAATGTAAATTGATACAGCCACTATGGAGAACAATATGGAGGTTCCTTAAAAAACTAAAAATAAAATTATCATATGATCCAGCAATCCCACTACTGGGCATATACCCAGAGAAAAGCATAATTCAAAAAGACACATGCACCCCAATGTTCATTGCAGCACTATTTACAATAGCCAGGTCATGGAAGCAACCTAAATGCCCATCGACAGACGAATGGATAAAGAAGATGTGTTACATATGTACAATGGAATATTATTCAGCCATAAAAAGGAACGAATTTGGGTCATTTGTTGAGACGTGGATGGATGTAGAGACTGTCATACAGAGTGAAGTACGTCAGAAAGAGAAAAACAAATATCGTATATTAACGCATATATGTGGAACCTAGAAAAATGGTACAGGTGAACAGGTTTTCAGGGCAGAAATTGAGACACAGATGTAGAGAACAAACGTATGGACACCAAGCGGGGAAAGTGGCGGGGTGGGTGGGGGTGGTGGTGTGATGAACTGGGCGATTGGGATTGACATGTGTACACTGATGTGTATAAAATTGATGACTAATAAGAACCTGCTGTATAAAAAAATAAATAAAATTAAATTAAAAAGTAAAAAAAAAAAAGAATTAGGGAAAGACATATGTTGAGACATAAGATTCCAACCATTAGATTCTAGGTCCCATTAAAACTAGAATGAACTAGACTGGTAAAATGTGAACTCAGAGTATAATTGATACCCTAGTTTCGTTTAGGTGTGAGTAGTATTGTTAGGGTTCCCCCTCCAACTCCCTGACAAATACTAAGATATTCATAGAAAGTTTAAGGGACAGATATTTTTGGAAGTAGGACTGTTCAGCCATCTGTTTCTCGGCCACTAGGACATGATAGCCAATTAGACATCTTCCCAAGTCCCTTTGATGTCCCTTATTGGTGGGGGTGGAAGTTTTCCTGCAACAGATCTAGAATGTCACAGCCCATCCCTGATCTCCAGCAGATTAATAGAGCCTAGGCTGAGTTAGGGTCAAAGTGGCTGAGCTCAAGTCAGGCTCTTTCATCTAAGTACCCTATTGCCCTGTCTACCTCCAGCAGTAAGATCCTCTCTCCCTTCCCCCAACGCAAGAGTAAAGTACCTCCTAACAAAACATGTAAGGGTGTAAGGCATATGCCCAAGCCTCTAGGAAAGACGGAGCAAAGAGCCTCCTGGATGGAGCAGTATAGTGCATCTTGATCGTTTTCTCCCATCCCTACCACCCACCTTCTCATTTGTGGCCAATAGATGGGAAGGCAAGTGTGAGAACACTGCACCTCATGGTCAGACATATGGATGCTTTCTAGTCATGTAGCAACTGTTTTAACATTGAGAAACTGCCAAGCTGACTAACAGCAGTTGTACTATTTTATATTCTCACCAACAGTGTATGCAAGTTCCAGTTTCTCTACCTCAACACTTGTTGTCTTCATTATAGTCAACCTAATAAGTGATATTTGCACACTGCCTATGTCAATTCATTTGGGTCCTTCAATGGTATGTGTGGCCCTTTCTCTCTGTCCCTGTCTTTACTGCTTATCAACCATGCCCCTGAACGCTACTCCTAAGAGTTTGACTGATGCTTTTATTGGTAGCAGTTAAAGCTAATCAGGTGCTGTCTTATAATACAGGTCTACTGATGAAATTTAGTATTTGGCAGCACCTTTCTAAAGATTTTCCAAAATTAGATGCCTTGTTTCATTGTAGATCAGCACTGAAAAGTCACCTTTTGTGATCTGATGGGGAACACTAACTTTGAACCACAGATTTCTCAAAAAACAAGCTATTTCCTTGATTAGTAAACTTGTATGACCTATTCAATTTTTACTTCTATAACTAAGTCTTACGAAGTTTTGTCATTAGTACCTCTATAATATCCTCAATTTGGCCTCTTAGCCCACAGACCCTAAAATATTTACTACCTGGACCTTTGTAGAAAGGGTTGCTGACCTCTTTTCTAAGAGGGAAAAACCAAAAAACCATGGAAAAATTCTAAGCCTGCTCCGGTATTAGCAATGTATTTCATTAAATACAGTATCTAATTTTCACCTCTAGAAGATAGTATAAGATCTCACCCAAACCCAGGCAGGCAGAATATTGCATTTGAAAATGTGACCATAAGCCAAATCCAAAGTAAGGCCATTTAGACTTAAGGAACAAAAACCTGACAAGAGCCAATTCAGGCTGGAAGGAGTTGTAAGCCCAAAGCTCAACATGCTTAGCCAATCCGGCTGCCTTCATTTGCCATTAAGTGGTCTCTTGTGGTTTCCCCTAAGCCTCTCCTCACTAACCATTTCCAAAGTGAAGATTCAGTCATTAAGCAGGTTGTGAAGACACCACATGTGAATGAGCAGACAGGCAGGGGAGGTACTGCCATATCACAGCCCCTGCAGCCTTATTCACTAGCACAACTGTATTTTCAGCTTAAGTGTTAATTCCAAAAGTTAGCTACGCTAGTTACTTACAAGACTAGCTTACTTGAATTGACAGGTCAGGTGGTAGGAATTAAAACCTGCTTAAAAAAGACTTAGTGACTGACAGTGAACGTAACAAGTACATCTCAAAGAAACCAACGGATCAGACTTTCTCCATGAGACTGCATGTTTGGTCTTGATACTATGGCATTGATTTAAAAAGGCAGATTCAATTCCGTGTCACCTTTTACTCCACTCTGCAAGTTACAGATGTTATAGCCTCCTGTGTTCATGGAACATCAGTGAGAAGGCATAGATATGACAGAAGGAGCCATCATTTTTAGATCTTTGGACACAGCAAAGTATCCCCAGAAGTTGGCTTTGAGAAGTCAGATTTATGTATCCCTCGCTACAGATGGATTACATGTCTAGTTAAGATTGTTGTAGCCCCTAGAATACCCAGGAAGTTCTTAAAGTTCAGAAACAAAAGCAAATACGTAGCCCAAAGATGATATTTCAGAGAGGTCAGGGAAGCATAGATTTAATATTCTCGAGACTGTAGAGAACTCAGGAAAGTCTACAAGGTCACTGATGCCAATCTGAGGCCAGGAGACTGGAAGCCCAGCATTTGACCACGGCAGTGATTATGGTCAGGATAGAAGGAGTAATACCACCAGCAGTGGTTCTGCAAGTACAACTGCAGAAGTTAGAATTTCCCACTTTTATGTCTGTTCAAAATGTCTAAACTGTGTTAGAGTAGAAAAAGGGGTAATGTTCGACCTTGAGGGTAAGAAATCATTAATACCCAAATCACAAGTCATAATGGGATGAGACTAGAGAAGGACTGAGCAGAAATATTTAGGCTTGTTTTTTCATATCAGAACTAGACTAGTGACTGGAAAAGAGATCAGCACTAGAAAGTGACAAGGGATATCTGTAAGACACAGGGAGCTCCTACCAATGGGAGGAGAATGCCAATAGGAGATTAAATGCATCCATTGGTAGTTCAGGAAAGGGAGAGAATGATTTATACAGTTTTACTAATCAGAAATACAATGTTATAGTGATCGTCTTTCACTATCAGGTTAAGTCTACGTTCTGATGGAGATGAGGTAGGAACACTGCCAGCTGTGAGGAGCGGTAGTACTTAGTAATGTGCAATGCACCTGTGTCCAGGGAGACCACTTAGACCCCAGACACGAGGCATTGAGAGGCCATTGGCTCTTCATAGCATAGACAAAGGTGTGATCAGCACTGGATGCCTGCTATGCCACTAGCACTGCCTCGACTCGCAGCAGGAGTGTGGCTAAGTCTCAGAAGTCTGACTGGGACAGGAGCGTAATGTCATTCATGTAGGTCAGCACACTAACCACCGTTTCCCAGGGTAAGCTCCCTCTCCCTAGCATAGGAATTTCCCCCAGATGTGAGCTTCTAGTTCTATCCCCACCCTGCACCAGAATGGGGTGGGAATGCCTGCAGATCTCAAGTGCTGCTCCTGGGGTAGCCCATGAGCTAAACGCAAGCCAGACAGCCCTGCCCGGGGCCCACACCAGCCCCCCTCATCAACTCTGGGTAAGAGTTCTTCCAGGTTCACAGCACACACTGCAAACTCTGACCCAGCTTTCCAAAGCCACGTGTTGTCTCAGATCAGTTTGGCATTTGATGTCCTTATGATGGCCACACATTCCTGAAGCTTCTATAGGAGTCTAGGAAGTGCTAGACATCAAGTTTTGACATAGCGGGACTAATCCAGATCAGGCCACTTAGTTTGTAGTAACAAGACCCCAAACCAAATTCATGTGTACCACAGGCAAGAACTGGCCTTCTACATGTTCATGAACTCACCTGTCTATAAATTCAACTCGAGTCACAGTCCCTCGAGTTACTAATTTGGTACCTTGCTTCATGTCTCACCCAGAACTCAGGTAAACAGGGTCAGCAGGGAACACCAGGTCCTCTGAATAAATCGACCTGAGGCCAACTCTATCCAAGAGAGAGACGATCTTCCCTACACTGACCTGAGAGGTTTTAATCCCAAACAAAAGGTCATGGGCAAAAACATATCCAAAAGTTCTCTTAAAAGTAAGGGGAACAAAGGAGCCAGGTACTCTACAGAGTCAGGGTGGGGGAGGCTTTGGGGGGTGGACAGCTTGCCTCCCCCAGTGGGGAGCCTCCACCTTAGGAACAAGCCAAGCACTATTGGGGCTCCAATAGTCTTACTCCAGTGTGCCCAAGTTAGAGCCTGCAGTCTACACTGGGGCTGGGGAAGGAGGGAGCCCCACCTCTCCCGACTGTCACACATACAATTACAGCTCTGTCTCAGGCTTGAAAGGGAGGCTCCACCCCCAAGAGGTCCAAAGACAGCCTGGAACACTTAGGGTCCTTTATGCTACTTAAAGGTCCATGCAATCCAGGGTGAGAACTGCAGCATGCAGGGATGTTCCATGACCAGCTGAAGAAAGTTATTCAGGTGAAAACCAGCTCTAGCATGTGAGGAGCTTAAGTCATTGATAACAGTCTGGAGAGAGAGAAAGCACCTGAATCAGATTTAGATTTTGGAATTATCAGATAGGAAATTTAAAATAACTAATTAATATGTCAAGGGCTCAAATGGAAAAAGGCAATATGCAGAAACAGAGGGGTAACATAAGATGGAAATTCTAGAAAGGTCTAAGAGGAAATGATAGAGATCAAACACACTAATAGCAGTTAAGAATGCCTTTGATGGGCTCATCAGTAGATCAGATACTGCTGAGGACAGGAATGAGAACTTGAAGATATGTCAACATAAGCTTCTCAAATGCAATGAGGAAAAAGAAAAATTAACTCAGATCCCTGACCAGCAGGTCTTCAGTTAGTCTTTTCCCCCATAGACCCAGAAGCAAGTATTCTGAGTAAGCAGCTTCCTGGACCAACTGTGCATCAGATTCTCTGTCCCTGAGGCATCCAAGTCCTGTCTGTGGACAATGGGCAGAACAGCAGAGCCTTCCCCTGTCCTCTAGAGATCACTACCTCTCTGGCTGCACCTGGGAGCCAGCTGGGTTTACACTGCCAAGCCTTGGTTCTGGCTCAGGTCAGTGCTAGCCTCTTTGCCAGCCTTCTTTCTTGGCATAGGAGGTATGCAGGCCCTGGATCCCTGTCCTTGTCACTTTCCCCATAGTTGCAGCATGTTCTTGATTTTCTAGTGTCCTACGCTGCTGCCCAGTTTCCAGCATGTTCTGATACCCTAAGGGTTCTTGAAGGAGAGGAGCTGTGAGAAACACAGATCTGCTCCTCCCCCTCGTGAGAACTCTTACACGGGAGCATATTCTAGGTGGCCAGCCGCCCTAGCCTTGTCAGTCCCTTTTTGAAGCTTCTTCCCCTGCAAGATGAAGTATGGAAGGCCCTGCTGCCTTTTAGAAAGCCATTCCAGTTACCCCCACATAAGCCAGGTAACTCTTCTGCTCCAAACCCTGCCTGTACAAGATGGACCCAGATAGACCTTATGCTACTACTTCCCATAGCCTCTTGCGGCAGCAAGAGCAGGCTAGACAGTCAAGAGTCACCAAGAGTGGTGCCAGAAGTCTTAGTTGGCAGAGTTTAACCTGGATTCCCTACCCAAATCAACACCCATGCTCCACGACAGGAATTTGCCCTTGTCAGTAGGGCAGCATCTTAGACTCATCTGTGATCTGACTTTTTTTTTTTTTTTTTTTGGTTACGCCAGGTGTTAGTTGTGGCAGGTGGGCTCCTTAGTTGCAGCATGCATGTGGGATCTAGTTCCCTGACCAGGTTGGAACCCGGACCCCCTGCATTGGGAGCTCGGAGTCTTAACCACTGCACCACCAGGGAAGTCCCTGATCTGACTTTAAAAGCTAGTAATCCTGAAGAGTCAGGAGAAACCAGGTGAGAATTCAGAATGAAAGTTTCAGCACCAATGGAAGTTAAAGCTCAGTCTTTTTACAAAAAACAAATGATTTTTCTCCCCCAGGAATTGAGAAGAGACAGAACCGGGAGAAGCTAAGGGACCAGGGTCTTTTGAGTAGGCATCAAGATGCTGTGATGGGGGGTTCAGGAACAGGACCAGGAGGTCCAGGCAGTGCCTAGTATACATGTAAGCATGAGGGCTAGTGCCTAATGTAACCCGAGCCTAGAAGGGACTTGGGAATAGGAACATCTTCTGTGACAGGCACAGGTACCCACCAATAGGGACCAGGGATGTTCATACTGCTTGCAAACTTTTTCTATTAGTCTACCCTGACTTGATCTAGGATGTCTTTCTGATCTTATTCACTGATCATCTCTGCCCCCTTCCCCAGCAGCATCAGGAAAAAGGCCACAAGGTCTAGTTAAACTAGGCTTGACCTTCCTTCTCCATGGCAAGACTGAGTCCTACCTGTTCCCTTGGAGTTGTTAGGTGGAGAAACAGGCAGATAGGGGATCAATCGTTCCATAGTCTCCAGAGACACTGGCACCTGGCCTAGACCCTACCCCTCTTCCTCCATGCTGTCCTACACTGGGAGACACCTGCTGGCTAACAGTCTCCTCCAATTCCCAAAGCAGCTCCCCCAGCTCACAGCCATGCTTCCTGTCTGTCCTCCCTAGTATTGTAGCCTCCAGCCCCAGAGGACATTGACCATCCTCCTTTCTCAGGGTAACAGGTTTAGCAAGATCCAGGGGTCATTAACTGCCTTCATGACTCAAGTCACTTCCTTTCATCCATACGGCAGGGACTTATGGGATCGTGTCAAGCATAGTCAGATTCATGAGGAAGAGAGAAAGGGACAGAAGTTAAGGTGGCCAGGAATTTCCCAAATAAGACAAGCCCAGATGTCTAAGATGTACAAACTTCAAGGCAAGTAGATTAAGAATGTAGGCATGTCAATTTCGGCAATTGATATAAATCCCAAAAAAATCAGCCAAGAACCGTACTAAGGATCATAGCCGACTTCCCCAGAGCAAGAAAAGCCAAGAGATAGTTGGAACATTTTGACAGTGTACAGGGCAGGAGTAAACCCAGAACTCTATACCTGGCAAAGACATCCTTCAAAACTTAAAGGTGAAATAAAGATATTAAGACAAAAGCTGGAAATGTCACCAGCAGACTCACAGTAAATACTGAATTTGGCCAGAAGGCAAGTGATTCCAGATGGAATCCCAAATACCTGGAAGGAGTGAAGTACCCAGGAAAGGTATAGTCAGAAAAGCCAAGATTCAGAGGAAGCAGTAGGAACATGTAAGCAAAGCTAGAAGAACCTAGTTGGAACACAGCAATCCCTGGGTGAGGTTAAGCTGCGTATTCAAGTAGTCAGTTACTAGAACTACTTTCCACCCCAGGATTAAACACCATAACAAACCTCATGTCTTTTAACACGGAGGACTGAAAGCCTGCCACAGCAGTAAAGGCAGTTTAGTCCTTTGGATCTCACAAAAAGGACTTTGGATCTTCCAAAGAAGAGTTGTACAGGCAAGTCCACATACTGTGCTCTGGGTCTTGCCATTGGCCCATTACCTGTCATTGACCAGGAAATGATACCAGGAGTGGGTCTGGTTGTCCTCACAACTTCTCAAACACTCCAGTGACCTAAGACATCAGAAAAAGTAAAAAAAGAGAGCCAGGAAAAGACTGGCATTAAGATCAAGGGCAGAGAGCCTTCCCAGTGAGGCAGGGACAGCAAGCAGTACTTTCCAAAAACACCGTTAAAAGGGCAGTACAGGAAAACAAAGACCTAGGAACTCCACAGTGGACTTAGTACATTCATATTAATTATTTGTGTAGCTTCTATTTGCTAGGACTGCCAGAACCAGCGCAGTTAAATTTGTAATCAACTGATACCCTTTATTGAGCTCTTTGGGTAATACAGGGATTGGGTCAAGTTCCTGCTCTTACAGTGGTGTTCCCAGTGGCTAGCTCCCTCCATCAGGATCAGGCCCAGGAAGAATAAGCTAACTGAAGACCCGGGCAGCCACAGGGTGGGGGCTGATGTGACCTGGGGAGGGTGTGGCTCTTCCAGAATAGGAGGCAGCCTGGTGTCTGTGGAGGAGTTCGGAATCAAGGTAGTTGGAATCCTTTTCCTGCTTCTCCACTATTACTCTGGGAGGGAGCTTGCGTCATACCTGCAGCAACTCAATTTTCTAGACCAGGTGTCTCCAGGAATAAAATCAGGACCTGGTAGAATCCATGGGCCAAGGAAGAATCGGTGGGGAACTGCTTGGCAAGGGACCATCCCCCCTCTGCTACTCTCTCCCCCATAGCTGGGGGTTTAAAGTTTGACTGTTTTATTGCCCCTTATGCCTGGCGGGCAAGGGCAGGCTCTGCCCTAAGAAAACCTTTTGTGGAGTCAAGAGTGATTAGCTGCTTTCTCAGCACCCAAGTGCTTCACCCTAGAGCTCATCTTCCCTCCCACCCTGAGCTCAGTGAGCCCTTTGAGGACTGGTGTCTGGTCTCCCTGCATAGGTATTGCTGGAAATAGCCAACACCCCCAGGGACAGTGAGCTCAAGCCAAGTGAGACGTTAGGAATGCAACTATTTCAAGACAGTTAACTGCATCAGACTGCAGAGGTAGAAACAATACCCTTAAAGTCTTTGGTCTGTTCTATTAAGTGTTCAACTAGGCATGAAGATAGTTAAAATGAAG
The DNA here is from genome assembly GCF_028021215.1 of Eschrichtius robustus. NCBI lineage: Eukaryota > Metazoa > Chordata > Mammalia > Artiodactyla > Eschrichtiidae > Eschrichtius > Eschrichtius robustus. Next base: position 76,264,137 of record NC_090830.1, read on the forward strand.
CATATGTCTAAGAGACTGGACTTAGCTAAGGAACAAGCAAACTTATTTGGAGTCTGGACTGAAAAACCTCCCAGAAGGAAAGGTCAAAAGTAGGTAAAAAAAAGCCAAGATGTGGAAGCTGGACAAACCAATGGCTATGACGAAGGAGTCTTAGAGACAGTAATGTCTGAAGGGGACTCTCAAGGTCTAGAGATATCGAGGACAGAATGAAGAGGCCCATAGAGAAGGGAGAGGTAAGGAAACCAAGCTCTACAAGAGTCGGCTCTGATAGTCTTACACTTCAGAGTCTTCTTAGACTAGAGTCAGAAGCTAGAGGAAGCCATGTCATGTCAGGCCAGAGTCACACTCACTGTACAGTGAGTGTGGGTAGAGGAGTGAGGCCAGGCTCTGAGGAGGTGGCCTTCCAGAGAAGGGAGCTAGGACGGTGGCTCTCCGAGTACAGAGGGAAAGCTGGGGACCCTGCCTCTGCAGTGGGGACAGCATCCAGACCCCTGAGCGAGGGCCCATCACAACCACACAATGGTCCGAGGAGCTTGTGCTGGGCTAAGGTAGGAGCACCCCAACTCCTTGTCACAGCTGCAGAGATGACAGGAGGTGGTGGCGCCAGAATTGCTTCCCCCCCGGCCCTCGGGGCCCTAGCTGCTGCCCGGAGACCTGGAAGGGACAGGGCAGCCCAACTGAGCCTGCTTCACAGCCAGCTGGGGAGGGGCGCCTGCACAACACCCCATGCCGTTTGACCAGCTGCTTCCACTTAGTCTGCTGGAAGCCCCACTCCAGCCTGTCATGGTATCTTGTCCTTTACACGTATGGTCCACCCACTCTCGTAGCCCTTAGTTCTTGCTCAAGGGAGAGCGACTCCAGCCTCTTCAGCTTGACCTCAGCCCTCAGTCTCATATCTACCATGGCCTGACCTCTCCTCAAAGAGGGGGACGGTAACATCCTGCATTGCTGTGATGGAGAGAAGACCCTTTTCCCAGCTGCAGCCTGTATTCCTACTACTACCCACCTCCTCCCCACTCGGTGAGGCAGGGCCACGTTGGCCCTGCCTCCCCCCCAGGGATCAGCCAGTGTCTGGTCTCTCCTCACAGGAGGCTCTCCTGCTAGACTAAAGGCCTCAAGGCAGAGTAGGACCCATCCCCGTTCATCCTTGGCACTGGCACCCGTCGTAGAGCCAGGATCCCACTACATGGATGAGGGAACCTCGGAGGCCCAGTGGGGTAGTGAGAAGGATGTGTTCCCCCAACACGGCTCACTGGTTCGAGGGGGCCAGGTCGCCTAAGTTCTGCTTAAGACCGTCAGCCCAGCTTGTGAACTTTCCCAAGTCCTTTCCCACCCAGCCACAGCTGGTTCACATGTTATGCCCAGGGAATCTAGTAGCCATTTACAACTTCCCCAAAGTCAGAGGGCCTGCTCCGTGCTGGGACAATTGGGGTAGGGGACAGAGAACCCCACCTGGTGTTTGAGGGCTCTCCTGCCAAGGAGGCATATACGAACAGCATGGCCCAGGGCAGTGACAGAGCATTGCTAAGGCAACAGTAAGGCATCCGCACGAGGGATCCTGTGGCCTGGCCTCCCCTCTACCAGGCCCTCTGGTTCTAGTTCCTTCACTGGGAGCCACAGCTTAAGAACCTGTCTGAGCAGGTCTTGAGTGTATCCAGCTGAGGTGATGTTTCCTGGCTTCAGCCCAGACATAAGGAAATCCTCAGGCCACTAGTACAGGCTTCCAAGCTTCGGGGCCCCCCTAGCCACAAGCTCGTTTTCCCCAGGTGGCATCTGAAGACAGAATAAGAAGGTTCTGCCTACCTGGATTTTGGAATAGCAGGTTGTGCAAGACTGGGGCTCCCGCACAGGAGGCCTGCACGCAGGACCTGGGCCTCTGCAGGGCCCTTTGTGTCAAGCACACAGGCACCAAGCTTTCACCCGTTGGCTCCTTCCCGAGCCACAGACCAAGCCAGACTGATGCTAGGTTGAGATTCTCCCGACAGACCCCAGGGGTTCAGGTGAAACAGAGGCTGCTAGGGAATTTCACAGCCACCTGGCCATTGGCTCCCTAGCAAGGCAGGCAGTTATATAGAGCCCCTTTGTCTCCTTCCCAAAACCCAGCCCTGCTCAAAGAAGGCCCTCGGGTCTAACAGCCAGGCCCAAAGCATGTGCTCCAGGTGCGACAGTGTCCTCCTCTGGGATCCTGCCTGTTACATTACCTGGACATCTGAAGCCGCAGCTCAAGGCAGCCCTCCCAAGAGCAGACATGCAGGACCTGGGGGCATCAGTCTCGTTTCACCCACTAAGGCAAAGACCCTGCCTCTTTCCCCAGCCCACCACCCAGGGTCTGCCCAGCTCAGGAACTCAAGCCCAGGCCTCCGTAGGAGATTTGTCTTCCCCACACACCTGGCGTCCAGGGCTGACCAGGTACTGCACTCAGCAGCCACTCCCTCCATCATGCGGGGTCTTTTCCAGCCACACTCCAAGGCCAGCATCAGGTTCCCGTCCAGCCCAGGCCACAGGTGCTGGCCCAAGCTTCAGCTTCCCTTCTCCTCCCGATTCCACTCTTCGTCAGGTGGAAACCCTGCACAGCTATGCCCCGAGGGCTTCTCATCCCACCAGTTCTTTCCACCTAAGTGTCAGGAGGCCCCTAACGAGGCTGCTGGGCTGAGCACCAGATCTGCGCTCTCTGCTCTCATCAGGACTGCCCGGGAGCGTCTTCTCCTGGGGCAGGTTGCCAGGCCCTGTCCAACTGAAGCAGGAAGCGGGTGGGGGCAGAGTGCTGGCAGAGGCAGGATCCAGGATGTATACCCAGGCCCGCGGCCTCCCACCCTGAGCACTGCCCACTAGGTAACACCACGCTGAGGTCAGGCTGGCTCTGAGAGTTCCCACACAGCCCTTAACTCAAACCCAAGTCAGAGAGGCATAGCCAGTCACAGGCCAGTTATCTTCTCCCAGCCCAAAGCAAGCACATTACCTGGAGAGGCAACCTTCAGCCCTGCAGTCAGGATACCAAGTCCGGCGGTCCAAGCCTTCCATCAGACCTTCATCTTCGTCAGTCACCAGTGTGCATGTGTTCCCTAGATCATGGCTCTCCTAGAGTCAGGAGTCCCCTCCAGACCCCGCCAGATATGGCCACCTCCCAGTCCAGGCAGTACCCCTTACCCATGGCCATGGGCCAAGGGGGTTACTGGCTCCACATAGATCTCTTTAACCCCTCACTGGAGGCCTGCTTTGGTCTGGAGTTGCGTGAGTGGAGATGTGTCCCCCAAGGGTTCTGCTAGGCCTTGAGGAAGCATGGCAGCAGTCAGCAGGCGCGTCTGACAATCCAGCTAAGGCTCGGCGTGAAGGTTTTTATAGGGCCCTGATCTTGCTGCTGCTTCTAGAACTGTGGTTCTCAAGCCTTTAACATACATTAGAATCACCTGGAAGGCTTGTTAAAACATGATTGCTGGGCCCCATCCCCAGAGTTTCTGATTCAGTAGGTCTGGGGTAAGGCTGGAGAGTTTGCATTTTAAAGATGTTTCCAAGTGGTACCAATACTGCTAGTGTGAGGCCCACACATTGAGAACCACTGTTCTAGAGTTGTCAGAAATGAAAAGGGCCTGTGCCTCCCCCTTGAATGAAGACGCAGGTGGAGCTGGGTTTATCTGAATAGTTTTAGTGCTTTGGGGTTGATCCTCGGGATTGGATGAGGAGGGTGGCCTGCCTTGGTCTTGAAGGTCTTTGGGGCCCCTAGTGTTAGCAAACCTCAGGGTACTGATGTCTCTTGGGAATGAACCTGTATCTTTCCTAATTCTGGGCTTCGTGGAGTGGATTCACAGCAGATGGGAGAAGATGGGGAGAAGAAGAGGGTATGGGGAGTGTGGGGAGCACGTCTGGGAATCAGAGAAGATGGGTCTCAGGCCCAGGTCTGCCACCAGCTCCCTCAAGGACACCGGTAAGTCACTTGCTGGGGTTGGACCACATCTGTCATTAGTTCAGCTTTATTGAGCGCCTGTTGTGTGGTGGGCACTTGCTGCGTGCTGGGAGGTGCAGTAAAAGATGAGACCTTTTGCCGGGAGGAGTTTGCAGCCTGGTGGGGGAGTGACAGGAAAACAGGGGCGAACACTGGGAGCAGTGGGGAGGCCCCTCCTGTTGCCCACGGACCTGAAGAGAAGGAAAGGCGGCCAGAGGGGAAGGCCGGCCCAGTCATTTTGAGGCAAGCTGTCTCCCCATCTCTGGAAAACAAGCTCACCAGCTTTCAGGGTAAGAGGTGATACTTAAATTAGATGCAAAATCAAGCTTTTAAAACTTCCCCTCCCTGCCCTGGTGAGGTTCATTCTGAGGCAGATTGCGGGCGAAGTGTTTTATCGTTTATACAAACTTAGTTTACCAAGTGTCTTGGAGGTTAAGATACTGAGGCCCAGGCTCCATCCCAGACCAATTGAAGCGGACTCTCTGGGGGCAGGACCCAGGCATCAGGAGGTTTTCTGCTCAGAACCCTTGGTTGGTTGGAGAATCACTGGCCTAGATTAGGAGGAAAAAAGAGACCAGCAGGGACAGGGCAGTTCCGGTCAAGGGGAGGCAGTGCAGACAGGGGACCTGGAAAGGTGAACCTCCCAGTATGACTACTGGAGTCGGGAGGAGGGAGAGAGGGTGGAAAGGTGGTTTTGCAAAGGGCCTTCCCTGAAAAACTGAAGGGTTCAGTGTTTACTTCGTGGACAGTGGGGAGCCACTGAAAATCTCTGAGGAGGGGCACGATGTAATGAAAGCTGAGTAACCGGCCTCAGCTTCCTCCTGCCTCCTCTCTCCCTCCTAGACGTTACTGTTTCTATCACGTGAAAAAAAGGAAAGGTCTCGGGCCTCAAGAGCCCATCCTGTTAGAGGATGCAGCTAACAGGATGCAGGGACACCCCAAACCAAGAGATCAGAGGATGACAACCATCAGAGCTGACTCCTGCCCCTTCACCATCATTAAAGTTTTCTGTGTGGCCTTGGGCAAGTGGGTTAGCGTCTCTGAGCTTAGTGGTCAAAGATGGCTCTCCTGCCTGCCCGGAATATAAACAGCATGCAGAAGTGTGCTTTGAAAAGTTGAAAGCCGGGTCCAGAAGCAAGGTATCAATACATTTAGTATCCTTTGCTGAGCCCATCTGGGGCAGGGGGTGCTGGTGGGGGAGGGAGGGCAGGGAATCCAGATGATTGGGAGAACATTTGAACAAGATCACTTCCTGTTAAGGCCCAAACCTGGGAAAAAGCGGGTGGAGTGAACACGTCTATTTTTCATGATCCCAAGCTCGAATATGAGAAGACAGTAGCAGGGGTGATATGGGATAGAAAGAAGATGAAACATTGATAAGAACCAGATGAATATTGCAGGAGGGGCCAGGCCGCAGGTGTGGAGACAGGACCCTAAGGTGCCCCTCTCAGACTCAGCTTACCTGGAAAAATACAATTGCACTTGTGGCTTTAAGAGGAACTAAGGGGCTGGGGCTGGAGCAGGGGGTTATGATGAAGAGTTTCATCTTCAGAATTCAAGCCTGTTTTGCTGTGTGACCTGGACACATGGTGTCACCTCTCTGGGCCTCATTAGAGCTACTTTACCTGTTCCCCTAATTTGGCTAGAACTGAGACCTTTGCTTGGGTTATTAACACATTGCTTTGATCAAGTTGGCATCAATGTAGGTCTATGTGGTGTAAAGTGGGAAGATGAGTCTAAAATGAGTGATGAGAAATAAAAAAATTTTTTTTCCATTGCTTTTTTAAAATTGAGGTATAGTTGATGTACAGTATTATATGTTTCAGGTGTACAACATAGTGATTCACAATTTTTAAAGGTTATACTCCATTTATAGTTATTATAAAATATTGGCTATATTCCCTGTGTTGTACAATACAGCCTTGTAGATTATTTATTTTATCCGTAGTAGTTTGTATCTCATAATCCCCTGCCCCTATCTTATCCCTCCCCCCTTTCCTCTCCCCAGTAACTACTAGTTTGTTCTCTGTATCTGTGAGCCTGTTTCTTTTTTATTACATTCACTAGTTTGTTTTACTTTTTAGATTCTGCATATAAGCGATATCATACAGTATTTCTTTCTCTGTCTGACTTATTTCACTTAGCATAATACACTCCAAGGTCATCCATGTTGTTGCAAATGGCAAAATTTCCTTCTTTTATATGGCTGAGTAGTATTCCATTGTGTGCGTGGTGTGTGCATGTGTGTGTGTGCGTGTATATATATATATATATATATATATAAAATTTCACATCTTTATCCATTCATCTGTTTATGGACACTTAGGTTGCTTCTTGGCCATTATAAATAATACTGCTATAAACATTGGGGTGTGTATATCGTTTTGAATTTGTGCTTTTGTTGTTTTTTTCCCCTTCGGATACATAACCAGGAGTGGGATTGCTGGATCATATGGTAGTTCTATTTTCAGTTTTTTGAGGAACCTCCATACTGTTTTCCACAGTGGCTGCACCAATTTACATTCCCACCAACAGTGCACGAGGGTAACTTTTTCTCCACACCCTCTCCAGCATTCGTTATTTGTGTCCTTTTCGATGATAGCCATTTTGACAGGTATGAGGTGATATTTCATTGTAGTGTTTTAAAAAGAGCAATTTAAATAACCGGAGTCCTTCAAAGTGATTCATTTGACTCCCAGGCCCACTCAGCCTCAGGCCCTGAGACTCAGCCAGCAGGGCCCCTCCCCAGGCAGGCAGCCAGCCCCAGGGCAGCCCAGTTGCCTTTCCTGCCTGACTCTGGCTCCTGGTCTGGGTGAGTCATTTGAGCCCTAGTTCCAGGGACTGGCTGTCCCCAGATAAAAGCCTGGTCCCGAGGATGGGCTCACGGTGACTGTACAGCCAGGGAGCAGGCCAGCAGCCCCACCAGAAGTGCCCTCCCCTGTAAGGCCTCAGTCTCCTCCAACCCTCCCCAACCCCACTATTTCCCCACTGTCAATCCTACTGCTGAAGGTCTGGGAACCACAGTCTCACCTCACATTTCTTTTTTCTTCTCTTTTCCTCTTCTTTTTTAAAAAATTGTGCTTTTAAACCAGTATGTCCCATCGAACAACCTAGTAGCATGCAGTGCAGGTCACCTTATTTTAAACACCACCATGTTCCTCTCCCCAACCAAGATACCAGGGAAATGGAAGAGTAATTAAGAAGTTTGCCTCCTCTTCCTATTTTCTTTTATACACAAATGCTTACTGAGTCCCTAACGTGAGCCAGGAGCCAGGTGCTTCCACATACGCCACTGGCCTGAATTCTCACAACAGTCCTCCCAAGGGTAGGGGGGGTGGCGGGGGTGGGGGGGGAGGAAACCCCGGCTCTGAGAGTCACAGAGCTGGCAGATCCAGGATCCCAGTCCAGATTGACTACCCCCAGAGCTGTGCTCTTCCCCTGCAGTCTGACAGCTCTGCCACTATTAGGGCTAAGCTGCACGCTGGCCTCAACATCCCCCTCTGGACAGTGGGTATGGTGTGCTCTGCTCTGCCCTGTCCCACTCCAGGCAACATGGGGAACCACATGCCAGAAACCTCAAACCTACTTGGGGGCAGAAAAATGTGGTGAGAGATTGAGATTTGCAACTGGACACACTTAGGTTTGAGTCAGGGTTCTCACATTCACTATCTTTCACTGTGTGACCTTGGGTAAATTGCTTACCTTCTCTGGGCCTTAGTGAGTTTTTTGCATTTTTCTTTTTTTTTAATCTCTCCTAAATGAGGATCATGCTACCTCACAGGGTTGTTGTGAGGCTTTGGCATGATAGTGAAATAAGTTCAACAGGGAGAGGGCCCACCCCTGTTGTTAGTGTTATCAGCAGCAATTTGCCAGAGACAGAATTCAGCTGTAGAGAGGTTGGCTTACACCCTACTTTGAGGGCCTAATTACCGAAGACCAAAGAGGCCCCATACCCAAGTGGTCTCACCTGTAAGGGACTTCCAAAGAGTGATCCAAGGGCTGTGGCCTGCAGACCCTGGTGAAGCCTGGGGGTGTGTGGTGTCACCCCCTCCTCTAGTCCTGGGGGCACCCCCAAGCCCTTTCCTCCCCCACCCCACACTGCCTGGCCTGTGACATCTGCTTAAAGGCAAGCCTCTAGACTCTGGCCACCCCACCTGGAAGTTTGGAACATTTCCACACTAGGCTTAGAGCTGGAAGGAGCCTCATCAACCATCCAGTCTGGCATTCTTTTATACAGAGGGGGAGACAAGGCTCAGAGAAGAAAAATCACACAATCCACGCAAGAGGCGGGGCCAGACCCAGGCTCCCTGACTCCCAGTCCGAAGCTCCTTCAGTTGCTCTGAACTGGCTGGAATTATTCTTTTGGTAGAAAAACACAGAGAATGCAACCAGTTTGTAGACCAAACTAGTAGCTGGGACTAGATTTGGTCCACTCATGAATTTGCTTTGCCAGTACCCCTCCTTTCAAATTTTCAACCCACATTTAAAACTCAGGAGATTTTTCATGAAAATCCACATTCCCACTCCCCCTTGATAGGTAAGTGAACATGGTAACCCATGTGCCCACACGGCATTGTCTGCTGTTGCCGAGTAGTAGACACCTATTTTAGACAGGACGTGCATCTCCAATTCTCCACAGTCCCCGCCACTCCCTACAGCCTCACACCCAGCCAGCCGCATGCACTGTACATTACCTGCCTGTCCCCTCCAGGAAACACTCTGAGGGCAGGGTGTGTGTGCTTCTGTCTCACCCCGTTCCTATCCAGTCCCTGAAGTGTCTGGACCAGGTGCTGCCTCCATGGCAATAATGACCACTTGAGGCATTCATCCCCTCAGTCTTGGCTTAGAAAGAGCTTTCCCAAATTTCCAAGGCGATATCATACCTGCTTCCCAAACCACTGTGAAGTGTGATGGGGAGAAGAGGGGAGAGAGGGTATTAGCAGCCTTATTTTACAGGTGAGAAAAGTGATTAGCAAGTGAGATTGTGGGATTAGAACTAAATAAACTGGTAGCTGCCCATGGGGGTGGGCTGTGGGGTGCTCCCTGCCTATTTGAGTATTAGAACTGAGAGGTAGGTCCTGCCTGGGATGAATGGAGGGGTGGGAGGCTGAGGCCTGGACTGACCACAGGACTTAGAACAGGCAGCTCTGGGAGGTGGGCAGAGCTGGCCTCCCAACCTGACACCCTCTTTCCTCTCCTCCTCGGCCAGCCCGGCTCTTCTCATGAGCCCCTGGGGGTCCTGTTGGGGGAGGAACAGTGAGCAGGCTGAGGGCCAGGACCCAGCCCTGCATACATTAGGAGAAACACAATTGTGCAGAGAGCTGTAGAACATTATTGCCTGTGCATTATTGATAGTTATCATAGCCTGCAAGCCATAAATTACTGACAGGACCAAGAGCATGGAGAGGAGGGGGCTGTGGCCTGGGCCAAGGGGTGAGGGCTGGGTGTGCAGGATGCAGGGACCAGGGAGAGGTGCAGGGGGTTTGGGCAGGAGGACCCAAGTGGGGAGAAAGGTACACCTATGCTCACCCCCAGGCAGGAGAGTGATACCAGTGTTTCTCTCTTTCTCTCGCTCCTCCTCCTCAATCTTTCCTTGAGATCCCCCTTCCAAGGGCCGTCATCTCTTCCCTCCTGCCCCTTCCTCCTCCTCCGCTTCCTCCTCCTGCTCTCTGACCCAGAAGAGGACCTCTGGTGGACTGGTTGACATTCAAAAGAGCTGTCAAGGACAACTCAAGTGCTGAACACCCAAGTGCTGGGGACACTATGTCCCGAGACAGGGCAAGCTAGGGGACAGACATTTGGGTGGGGTGGACCCAGCAGTCCTGCGTAAGTTTGAGAAAACTGTCAGCCATCCAAGTGGAGATGGGGAGGATGTTTGTTATCAAAACAGTGGCTAACACTTGGTGGGCACTCTCTGTGTGCCAAGAGCTTCAGGCATGTTCACATTGTCCTCACAGCAGTGCAAGGGGAGAACTACAGGGCAGTTAAGGCACTTGTCCAAGGTCACACAGCTAGTTTCATGGCAGAACCAGGATTCAAGCCCAGGTAGTTAGGCCCCAAACCTGGGCTCTTACCCATCACACTGGGTATGAGAGTGCCTGTCCCTGAATGGGGAGATTAGGAGGGGTTTTATTTGCTTTTTGCATTTATCTCTCTTTTCCAAATTTTCTACAATGAATATGCATTGCTTTTGTAATCAGAAAAAGCACACACAATAAATTACTTTTTTAATAGCATTTCTCCTCCTCCCAGGTCCCTAGATGCCTCTAACCTATCCCCCCCTTAGCAGCCCCAGAGCCATCCTCCAAGCTGGAGGGAGCAGGAGTGAGCAGACAGCCGACCCCACACATACATCCTCCTGCAGGTGCTGCCCCCGCCATCTATCTCGTCCACGTCCAGAGCTGTGACCACAGGCACTGGGTGTGGGGCTCCCTCCAGCCTCTATGCTCAGCCTGGCAGCTTCTCCTTTGGCCCCTCAGGGGCTGGGGGTCAACAGCAAACCACCCCCGCCGCAGCTCTATCTGCCCATAGCAGCTGGGCAGGCAGCTGGGCCCAGGGCCAGGCCAGCAGTGTGAAAGGGACCCTTCGTAAGCCATTCCCAGCCCTGCCTGTGCCCCCCGGAACACTGTCTCCACCTCTTGACAGCAAGTTCCCCTGGATTAATTAGCCTCCCAGACTGGGCCTGCGGGGACACTGCTTTACTTTCATCCTCACGGCTTCAGATAACAGCTTCTCCCATGCCTCACCACTCCTGGCTCTCCCCTGCAAAGCCTGGGTGGGTCCAGGAGGGAGTCAGAGCCCATGATATGGGCAGAGTCTCAGGAGGAAGGCTGGGACGGCCGCCATTCTGCACACCCTGCCTGCCCACCTCCCCAGCAGTGGGCAGAAGGTGCTGCACCATCCACACTCCCACTCAGGCCCCCAGCGCTCCTGGGACTTAACAATATCCATTCACAGGGCTGGTGGCAGGGAAACCAAGTACAGCCAAGAGATGCCCATCCCTGTTTTGCGAGGTCAGTTGGCCTAGGTGGTGTTAAAGCATTGCTTTTTTAAAAAAAATTTATGTTATTGGAGTATAGTTGATTTACAATGGTTTTTTTAAAATAAATTTATTTATTTAATTAATTTATTTGGCTGCTTTGGGTCTTCGTTGCGGTGTGCGGGCTTCTCACTGTGGTGACTTCTCTTGTTGCGGAGCACGGGCTCTAGGCACACAGGCTCAGGAGTGTGGCACACGGGCTAAGTAGTTATGGCACATGGGCTCAGTAGTTGTGGCACATGGGCTTAGTTGCTCCACGGCATGTGGGATCTTCCCAAACCAGGGCTCGAACCCATGTCCCCTGCAATGGCAGGCGGATTCTTAACCACTGTGCTACCAGGGAAGCCCCTACAATGTTGTGTTAATTTCTACTGCATAGCAAAATGATTCAGTTATACATATGTATACATTCTTTTTCATATTCTTTTCCATTACGGTTTATCACAGGATATTGAATATGGTTCCCTGTGCTATACAGTAGGACCTTGTTTTTTATCCATTCTATGTATAATAGTTTGCATCTGCTAATCCCAAACTCCCAGTCCTTCCCTCCCCCACCTCCCCTTCCCCTTGGCAACCACAAGTCTGTTCTCTCTATCTGTAAGTCTGTTTCTGTTTCATAAATAAGTTCATTTGTGTCATATTTTAGATTCCACATATAAGTAATATCATATGGTATTTGTCTTTCTCTTTCTGACTTACTTAGTATGATAATCTCTAGGTCCATCCATGTTGCTACAAATGGCATTATTTCATTCTTTTCTATGGCTGAGTAGTATTTCATGGTACATATGTACCACATCTTCTTTATCCATTCCTTTGTTGATGGACGTTTAGGTTGCTTCCATGTCTTGGCTATTGTGAATAGTGCTGCTATGAACATCGGGGTGCATGTCTTTTCAAATTATGGTTTTGTCTGAATATATGCCCTGGAGTGGGATTGCAGGATGATATGGCAACTCTAGTTTTTTGAGAAACCTCCATACTGTTTTCCATAGTGGCTGCACCAATTTACATCCCCACCAACAGTGTAGGAGAGTTCCCTTTTCTCCACACCCTCTCCAGCATTTGTTATTTGTAGACTTTTAAAAAAAATTTATTTTATATTATAGTTGATTTACAATGTTGTGTTAGTTTCAGGTGTACAGCAAAGTGATTCATCCATACCTATACATAAATCCATTCTTTTTCAGATTATTTTTCCCATATAGGTTATTACAGAATATTGAGTGGAGTTCCCTGTGCTATACAGTAGGTCACTGTTGACCATTTATTTCATATACAGTAGTGTGTATCTGTCAATCCCAAACTCCCAGTTTATCCCGCCCCCCCCCCCCACACACATTTTTCCTTGGGTAACAATAAGTTTGTTTTCAAACTGTGAGTCTGTTTCTATTTTGTAAATAAGTTCATTTGTATAATTATTTTTTAGATTCCACATATAAGTGATATCATATGATATTTGTCTTTCTCTGCCTGACTTACTTCACCTAGTATGGTAATCTCTAGGTCCATCCATGTTGTTGTAAATGGCATTATTTCATTCTTTTTTATGGCTGAGTAATTTTCCCTGTATATATATGCCACATCTTCTTTATCCATTCATCTGTTGATGGACATCTAGGTTGGTTCCATGTTTTGGCTATTGTAAGTAGTGCTACTGTGTAGATTGGGGTGCATGTATCTTTTCAAATTATGTTTTTTTCCAAATATATACCCAGGAGTGGGATTGCTGGATCATATGGTACTTTTATTTTTAGTTTTTTAAGGAACCTCCATACTGTTCTCCATAATGGTTGTATGAATTTACATTCCCACCAACAGTGCAGGAGGTTTCCCTTTTCTCCACACCCTCTCCAGCATTTACTGTTTGTAGACTTTTTGATGTTGGCCATTCTGACCGGTGTGAAGTGATACCTCATTGTAGTTTTGATTTGCATTTCTCTGATAATTAGTGATGTTGAGCATCTTTTCATGTGCTTTTTGGCCATCTGTATGTCTTCTTTGGAGAAGCGTTTCTTATGTACACACACACACACGCACACCTGAAAACAACTCTGTTGATGGATGGACAACTGGCCGACCAAATCATGATGCATCCATTCTACAAAACACCACGTAAACATTGAAAAGAGTGATGGAGATCTTTGTATGTTGACCTCCAATAACATCACTGTGACCATGTTAAGGGGAAAGGAGGTTGCACCCCAGTATAAAGCATATACCCATTTTTGTTTTTAAAATAGTTATTTTAATCATGCTGATACAAACTGACACGTCGTATAATGTTAGGACTTAATTGAGACACGCACCCGGAGACTGTTAACAGAGGTTAGGAGGCTGGTTGTCTGCAGTGACTGGATAAGGGCAGCCAGGAGGTAACGAACACATCTTGTTTTACATAGTCCAAAAATAGAAGTGATAATATACGGGTTATTTTTTCCTACCATGATAGATACAACTTTAAAAAGAACTAAGCATGTTGGGCCCATTCATGCCTCCAGACTCTAGCAAAAACTAGCAATCCCGTGGCTGGAGAATAAGTGCCGCAGTGTTCCTGCCTCAGAGCAGGGTCCCTCTCCAGGGAGTGTCAGGCACACCCTTGGTAACTGATGGCCAGCAGTCACCATGGACAAGTGACTCTGGGCTTCTTTGCAGAACTGGCCTTGGCTCTGGGAAGATCCAATCGTTTATTCAACAATTATGTCAGACACTTCCTATGTGCCCAGCTCCCTCCCTGGATCCTTGTATCACATTTCCACCCTGTGCCCTAAAGGATCCAGCTGACAAGAGGGATCTCTGACCTACTCATAGGGAACCAAGTCTATGTGTTCTTTCAACTCATCAAGGCCCTGAGATGTGCCAGGCATTATGCTAGGTGCCTCCATTTCCCTATCTTGACATGGTTGTGTAACTGTTGTCTGGGAAGAAGGATGGGACAGAGAAGAGAACAGCCAGGGATGGGGTGGACCCGTCCAGTTTGGAAATGCATATGTAACAAAACGACTGATTTTGTAAACCAACTGTAGAAAGTTAGATTCGAAGAAATCTTGGCTGGCAGGTGCCATGGGAGACAGAGGGAGAGTGTAAGTGCTTCCTTGAAAGGGTTGGAGACCCCAACCCATAGAATGTTTGGAGCTTGCAGGGCACCATCCAAGCTTATCGGCCAGAATGGGGCAAAAGGTCTCCCAAGGGGAAGAAACTAAGGGGCAGAGAGAGTTGGTCCTTTTTTGGATGCGTGTTGACAGGGGAAGAGCTGATGGTGATATGGGGGCCCATATGATGTAAGGGGGCCTCAGATCCCCTCTGGATTGAACGTGGCATCTATAGGAATAGGCCCAGGGAGTGGCTGAGCAAAGCCTTGGGTGTTAATGGGGGCAGCCGCAGGTTTGTGCTGGATTTGGTGAGCCCACCCTGCTGTCCCCTCAGAGGTCACTGTCTTCAAAGAATGAGGAGATCCCATTGGGCAGAGGGAAAAACTGAGGCTCAGAGAGGCTGGGGGCCCACTTAGAATCAAGACAGGGGCTGCCCTGGGGTAACTACCCCTCCCTCTCTGGGTGAGCCTCAGTGTTCCCTGTGACCCCCTTCCCCAACATGAACTGCCCCTCTCCCTGTTCCCGAGTTCAGCCTTCTGAAGAAGGGGAGCAAGGCGGTGTGGGCCCTCTCCCTCCCCCAGGCAAGGCCTGGAAAGTCTCAGAGAAGGGAGTCAGTGAGGGCACAGAGCATCCGGCCTGTAGCCACCCCCCTGCAGGCCTGGGCCAGCTCCAGGAGGATGAGGGAGAACAGACGTGGGAAGAGAGCTGGGAAAGGGGAAGGGCACGTCTCCGTCCCAGCCTTGCTGCCAGCTTTCCACAGGGTGACAGACGGCCCTCACAGGCTACGGGAACAGGGAGGGACAGGCCACAGTGAGAGTCAGGGTGAGGGTGCTCATACCTGACACCCCCTGCGGGTGGGGGTGGACGAGGTGGGGTCTGGGGAAGGGGTGTGCGCAGGAGGAGAGGACCCCTGTGTGCAGGACAAAAAGGCGGGTAACCAGGTGTGTTCAGGAGAGGCTGGAGGGAAGGGGAGCATGAGCGTGAGGCTGGGGGAAAATTCAAGAGGTAGGCTATATCTCTTCTGTCCAGTGTGGTAGCCACTGGCCACAAGTGCCTACTGAGCACTTGAAGTGTAGCTGGAGTGACTAAGAAACTGAAATTTCAGTTTTGACTTTTAAATTTTAATGCCTTTAAAAAGTTTTAATTTTAATTCATTTAAATTTAAAATTGAAATTTTAATTTTAAAACTGGTACTTGAGGGACTTTCCTGGCTGTCCAGTGGTTAAGACTCTGCGCTTCCACTGCAGGGGGCACGGGTTCGATCCCTGGTCAGGGAACTAAGATCCTACATGCCGCATGGTGTGGCCAAAAAAAAACCAAAAAAACCCCAAAAAACTTATACTTGGTTCACTTACTGGAAAACTTTAGTATGTTTAGAACAACATGGATACTTTTCTGATGTAAATTTTATGAAATGTAAATACTGATCAAGTGTTTCTTTATATTTATTTATTTATTTATTTATTTATTTATTTGGCTGCGTTGGGTCTTCGTTGTGGTGTGCAGGCTTCTCCTTGCAGTGGCTTCTCTAGTTGCGGAGCACGGGCTCTAGGCGCCTGGGCTTCGGTAGTTGTGGCTTGCGGGCTCTAGAGCGCAGGCTCAGTAGTTGTGGCGCTCTGGCTTATTTGCTCCGTGGCATGTGGGATCTTCCCGGACCAGGGATCGAACCCATGTCCCCTGCATTGGCAGGTGGATTCTTAACCCCTCTGCCACCAGGGAAATCCTGATCGAGTGTTTCTGATGAAAATCTAGCACCCAAATTAGAGGAGCTTTAAGCATCAAATACACACCAGATTTTGAAGACTTAGTATTTTAAAAAAAGAATGTAATAACTATTAATAAATTTTATATTGATTACAGGGTTACATATTGAAATATTTGGGGCATATTCAGTTAAATATAGTATATCAAAATTAATTCCACTTTTTTTTTTACTTTTTTAATGTAGTCACTAGAAAATTTTAAATTACATATGTGACTTGAGTTATATTTCAACTAGACAGAGCTGAAGGTCTTGAATGCTGGCCTAAATTTAGCTTTAGAATATGCATTATCCATTAGGTGGCTCAGGTGGTCCTGGGAAGCCTTCCTTGCTGCCCAGGAGTGAGCAGGGCCCCTCTGTGTGCTTCCAGTGCACCCCGCGTTCATCTCAACATAAAAAAATCACTATGACTCTAAGGCTTTATAAGTGTATTTTATTCAAGATGCACCAACCCTGAGCTGTCAGCAGGCACGGGCCCAGAGTGTCCTAAATTCAGCCAGGCGTGAAAAGCAGGCATCACCAACCCCTCCCGCCTCCCTGCCCACGGCCTAATGGCAGAACAGACAGGCCCAGGGCAGGCATTGTCAGCCCAGGCCTCTGCAGGCTTCCTGTGGCCGGGTGCCGGCAGAGGGCTCCCAGAGGGAGCACATCGTGACACACGTCAGACCTGTCAGCTCTATGACCCCAGTTGCTGCCTTGCGTTGTCAGGGCTTGGGCCACCAGCAAGCAGGGCCCTCCTAGGCTCCCAGGTCTGTCAGAAGCTCCCTAGCGGGAAGGGAGAGGAGGCTAGGGCCATCTCCTCCCCAGGCCAAGGGAGGAACCAGATCAGCTGGCCTGGCCTGTTACTTTTCTCTCTCTCCTTAGTTTCTCTGGAACTTTTTCATAGGGCAGGTTTCACCCAGTCCTTGAAATCACCTTTGACCTGGTATTCGTCACAGGGAGAGAATTTGAGGCCAAGATTCTGGCCAAGGCAGTTTGTAGGGGCTGCTGTGCTAGACTGGAATTGCTGTGCTGCCTGGGGAGGGTCACTTTGCTTCTCTGTGCTTGTTTGCCCAAGTGGGAAGACTTTCCTGAAATTCCCTCTGATGTCCCACTCCTGACATCAACCAAACCTTTATGGAGGGTAAGAAAGCTAGGATGAGTCCTGTGTGTGCAGGCATGCAGAGATAGGAGATCCAGTCACAGACCCAATACCGGAAAAGAAATGGCTGCCCCTATGGAGAGCTGGCTTTGCAAGTCAGGTTGTTAAGTGCAGGCTGCAAACATCGTGCTTCCCATTTCTCTTTAAAGACTCCTCTCTCTCTGAACATTTAGGACACCTGCCTCTCTATACAGGAATAGGCCCATTTTGTTCATTTATTCAGTCAACAAACATCAATCTAATATCTCTTATGAAAAATGCCTGGCACAATGCCAAGAGCCCACTAAAATGTAGTATCATTATTATAATCACCCTCCTCATCTTCTTCTATGCCAGGTGCTGAGCATGCTCTTCCCCGTAGACCATGTTCTTCCCGGGGGACTATCACCTACTGAATATTCCCTCTCTGGACCAAACCATCCCAGGGATGATGCAGATGATGGCTGTACAATCTCACAAAGGGGTCATCCACTGCCTCCTCCATCTTTACAAAATCTCTACCCACTCATGCCCCTGGTTTCCAAACTGTTTTCTTTTAGTAGTTAAACCTTTTCTTTAAACAGACCCCAATGTGTAAACCAGCTACACTGAAGGAGGGTGGGGTGGGGTTGTAGACTACTCCTACTCAGCCTCCCGTCCCTCCCAATCCCACTCTGTGGCAGCCTCTTAGATACCTGTGCAGAACTCTGGGACTCCCTGGAACACAGATTGAAAATCACCAAGGTGGAGAAAAAACTGGGAGTCAGAAGAATTGGGCAATATAGCACAGGCGATTGTCTTGCCATGTGACTTCAGGGCAAGTTACTACCCTCTCTGGGCTTCAGGTCCATTTTAGTTGAGAGAGAAGGGTGGGATGGGTGAGTCTGAAAAGATGGCCACAACCCTACGTGGGGAGAAGGGGGAGGGTTACGAGCATAGGTGAGGCAGTGCCTCACCCATCCTGAAACAGGCAACCTGGAAGCAGCCACATCTCTTCAGGTGGCAGTCCCCCTCTGCAGTGAGTCATGGCACACCAGGAAGGTTTTGAGATCCTGCAAAGACATGGCCCCAAAATATGTCACCTCTAGCCTTCCACAGTGTCTAAAATTCCACCACTAGCACTGCATCCCTTTGTATCCCCAGTACTTTATGTTCCACTCAGATGTTGTGAAAGTACAGGGAGCTGTATGTGAGGGACTGAAGCAGCTCATCAGATAAGACCTTGGGGAAAATGAGCTGACATCTGGCAGAGTTGGGCTTGGGATGACAGTCAAGGAGGTCAGCCCAAGAACCAAAGATCAGCTTCACAAACGCCATCATTTTCACTAGCAGATACTCGGGCAGACAATCTCGAGATTTTAATCAGCCTCAGGACCAACCCAGCGCAGGCAAGCTTCCCTGCAGACTCATCTCCCACGCTGCCCCATTCTTGCCTCCCAACCCAGCCACCATGCTGTGCCGATTTAACTCCATCAGCAGCCACTGTCTGAGTGCCCAGTGTGCGCCAGGCAATGTTCTCTGTGCCAGGGATTCAGCCGTGAGAGGACAGACCAGGCCCTGCCCTCAGAGGAAGACACACAATAAACAAAGAAGTCCCCAGCAGATTGTGCAAGTGGTATGATCTGGTTTATGCTTTAAAGGATCACTGGGCTGCTGGATGGAGAAGGGATTTTTAAGGAGACAAGAATGGAGCCATTTGCCCAGGAAGCTGGAAAAGGGCCTAATAACCATCTGGTCCAACTGGGGAAACTGGGACCCAGAGAGGGAAGTGGCAGCAGTGTGGTGTAGTGAAGCCAATCTAGGCTGACTGGTCTCATCTTAAACCCCAGCCTTGACATTACTGTGGAGTTCCTCAGCCTCTCTGAGCCTCACCTCCCACATCTGGTAGTGCGGCCCCCATCCTGCCTCGTAAGGACCTATGAGTGTGGATGAGATGACTTGTGCAAAGAGCCCAGAGCATAGTAGGTGCTTAGTAAACAGTCATCATTATTGCCATCATCATCAGGGTGACCTGCCCCAGGTCACACAGGAAACAAGCAGACAAGCCAAGACTG
Source organism: Eschrichtius robustus (assembly GCF_028021215.1). Taxonomy (NCBI): domain Eukaryota; kingdom Metazoa; phylum Chordata; class Mammalia; order Artiodactyla; family Eschrichtiidae; genus Eschrichtius; species Eschrichtius robustus. The sequence goes on from NC_090830.1 coordinate 76,283,147, forward strand.
GACCCCAGGCCTCCCAGTGCCCTGTCCACCCCAACAGTCAGCTATCAATGAAGTTTCCAGGTCAGACGATGGAGGTTGGGAAAAAAATAATGGGATGTTATGCAACTGACTAAAATCAAGATAAGTGATTAAAAAAAAAAAAAGGCAAGGAAAGTGCCTAAGAGGACACACTGTCTTCACAAGCTGCTTCTCTGTTTCCCAGCATGTTTTTCCCTGAAGTGAGCTCAGTGGGAGACACAGTAAGTTACTGTTGAACAGGGAAGATCATCCCAGCCTGGGGAAGCCCTCCCGCCCAACCAGAGCCATGAGGAAGGGAACTTGCTTGTCTAGCAAGAATCCCCAAAGACTGCAGGAGAGTCCTTCAGCCAGCCCAGGCTACGAGAGCCCCAGGGAGAATAGAGGCCCAGCGTGAGGCCAGCACACTGCACTGGAACCAGCCTGATGGTGGGGGTGAACGGGGTGGGGTCAGTAAGCAGAGTCATTATTATAGCCGTCATCATCAGGGTGACCTGCCCCAGGTCACACAGGAAGCAAGCAGACAAGCCAAGACTGGACCCCAGGCAGTGCAAAGAGGAAAGCTTTGGAGTGACCGCTGAGCCTGATTCCCGACATTCCCCTCTTGAGCCGGCTTTTTCCCAGTGACTGTGAGCTTCAGTGTCTTCATAAAGCACTGGGCTGGCAGCATCTTTCTTGTGGGGGCAGGCCTGCAAGAATCCCAAGGGACCTCATGTTGCAGAGACCAGGAGCACAGGAGGGACTCAAGACTTGTTTGCCTCCCTGTGGGTGCAGGTCCCCGCTTTGGAGAGTGTGAGGGCAGAGGTGGTTTCTGGAAGGTGAGAGCAGGATGGAACTGGGAGAGCAGGGGCAAAAGGAGGAGGGTTGGGGGAACCAGTAGCTCCTTCTCTGCAGGGGCAGTGGCATCTCCACAGCCCCAACTAGGAGGGATTCGGGGAAGAAACTCAGATACTGAGGGAGCACAGAGAGGGGCATAGGGGACACACTTGGCTGTATATTAGGGTCAATAAAGTAACACTTTCTAAAGGGGCTTGTCTAGTTTCCTAGGGCTGCAACAACAAAGTGCCGCAAACAGGATGGCTTAAAACAATAGACATTTATTATCTCACAGTTCTGGAGGCTAGAGGTCTGAAATGAGGTGTCAGCAGGGCCGTGCTCCCTCTGAGACTGGCTAGAATCCCTCCTCGCCGCTTCTGAGCTTCTTGGTCGGCAGTCCTTGGAGTTTCTTGGCTTGCAGCTGCACCACTCCAGTCCTCCGTCTTCACGTGGCCTTCTCCCTGTGTCTTCATATCATCTTCTGTGCATGTCTCTGTCCAAATGTCCCTTTCTCGTAAGGACACCAGTCATACTGGATTAGGGCCCACCCATATCAAGCAATATTATTTTGGGTGATGGCTTGAGGAAGGACAGATAGCATCATGAGGGGACTAAAACCCCTGCCAGGCCCTGTTTGTTGTTGCCACTGGTAAGAGATGGAGCTAAAGTAGCCCCTCCAGGAGAGGTGAGTACTCTGACCTCAGACTGGAATAACTAACGCTGAAAAGGAGGGACTGGGTGTCAGGCACTGTACTAATACCACATAGCTCATCTCATTTCCTCCTCCCAGTAACCCCATGAGGGCTCTTTCCCAGGAAGCAATCATGCCCATTTCCCAGGTAGGAAACTGAGGTTGAGACAAGCGAGGGGTCGTTTTCAAACGCACACAACTGTCAAGGACAGGAGCTCAGATCCCAGTCCAAGCAGTCTGTCTCCACTGCCTTTGGGTTTCACCAGGAAGCTACGTTGCCTCTAAGAGAGAGAATCACGTGGTGCTATGCCTTCCTCTAGCCGTTGAATTCCAAGGTCCTGCCAGAATCAAATCCAAAGGTAAACCAAAAGACCATCTGAAACTGCAGCCAAACCCTTTCCCAGCTCAGTAACAAGACTGAAAAGCTGCTCACTGCACTTGAGGTTGCAGATAGAGCTAATCATAGGTGACCTGATCTAATTAAAGCTGAAGCCCAACACCAATCAACTCAACCCAGGAAGAATCTTATTGATCTGCTCCTCACCACAGACAGAGGAAAGTGTTTATACTCCCTGTGAAAGACATAAGCAAAGAAAGCAAAATTACATCTCAGTCCTCATATTTTTTCTAGATAGTATTCATTAAAAAAATTTTATACATATGAGGAAGTAAGAAAATATGCAGCGGTATGCTGGAGCTAGCTCTGCTCATGAGAACCAAATGTGCACATCTTTTTATAACTCTGTGTTCAGTTATGTTATTGGTATGTTGGTAACTTGAACTCAGCTTGAGTGGGAGTATTCACACAATGGAAATTGGCAAACACTACAAATCAGGGCCGCTGCTGCTGCTTCTTTTTCTTTCCCTTTCCCCTCCTCCTCTTCTTCCTCCTCTTCCTCCTCCTTCAGAGAGCTGGTTGTTAAACATTTATAACATATCACTGCAAATATGACCCATAACCAAGGAAAAAACAGTCACTAGAAGCAGATCCATAGATGACCTAGGTATTAGCATAAGCAGAATGGGATGTTAAAAAGAACTGTTATAGATGAACCAGTTTGCAAGGCAGAAATAGAGACACAGATGTAGAGAACAAACATATGGACACCAAGGGGGGAAAGCGGGGCGTGGGGGGTGGTGGTGTGATGAATTGGGAAATTGGGATTGACATGTATACACTAATATGTATAAAATAGATAACTAATAAGAACCTGCTGTATAGCACAGGGAACTCTACTTCACTTTGCTGTACAGTAGAAACTAACACAACATTGTAAAACAACTATACCCCATTAAAAAAAATATTAGAGGCTATATACAGGAAAAGATGTGCATCACGGGTGAATAGATGGCGTATTTCAGGAAAGAAATAGTAACTCTAAAACAAACTAAACAAATAATAGAAAAGAAAAAAGATTATATGAAATAAAGAATTCACTTATGGACTTAAACATTGCAAAAGAAGGGGTAAGTGAAACTTGAAGCTAGGTCAAGACAATTTTCCAAACAAGAGCAGAGAAATAAGATTGATATAAAAATAATGAATGGAGCATCAGTGACCTGTGGGATAATATTAAGCTGTCTGACATGTATTTGGAGTCCCAGAAGGAAAGGATAGATAATGGGCCAAAAATTTTTTTTTGAAAAACTAATGATTAAATGATGAGAAATATTAACTCACAGGTCTAAGATGCTCAATGAATCCTAAGCAGAATAAGCAAACAAAACAAAAAGCCAACCAAGCAAAAAAACTCACACAACCTAGATATATCATAGTCAAATTGATGAAAGTTAAAAATGAAAAGTACAGTAGTTTTATAACACGTCTACAAATTCTTTGATACCCTTCCCTTCAAGAGGTTATACCTAATTTCTCACCCCTTGAGTGTAAGCTGGACTTAGTGCCTCCCTTCTAATAAAGAATATGGCAGAAAGGACAGTGTGTCTGTCAAGACTAGGTCATAAGAGGTGGTGCTTACTCTTGAATCACTCACCCCGGGGGAAGTCAGATGCCATGCTCTGAGGACCAGAGCATGACCCATGGAGAGGTCCACATGTTTAGGAACTGGGGCCTCCTGCCAACAAGCAGCAAGGAGCTGGCTCCTGATAGTGCCATGTGAGTGAAGCATCCTGGAAGTATATCCTATGATGTCAGTCAGACCTTTAGATGACTGTAGCTATAGCCTTGACTGCAATCTCATGAAAGATCTGAAGCAAAAAAACATGAAGTTGCTCCCAAATTCCTGGCCCACAGAAATTATGAAATAATTAATGTTCAATGTTGTAAAACACTAAGTTTTAGGGTAATTTGTTACATAGCAATAAATAACTAATGCAAAAAGAAAATCTTAAAGCAGATAGAGAAAAATGACACAGTATATTCAGAGGAACAGTAAGAACATTGACTTCTAAAAAGAAACAATGAAAGCTAGAGGATAATGGAACAAGATTTTTACCATGGTTGAAAAAAAAAGCCTGTTAACCTATAAGCCTATATTCAGCAAAAATAATCCTCAAAAATTACAACAAAATAAAGCATTTTTCAGATAAATAAAATCTTAAAGAATTTATAGTCATTATATGCACATTAAAGAAATAATGAGGATACTCTTCAGGTTAATGGAAATGATGGTAGAAGGAAAGGCATTTGTATAAGAAATGCATCTATAAAAAGAAAGTTGTGAATAAATATAAAATACTGGTTTTCTTTTTTTAATTAAAGAAATTAAGTCTGTAAATTCTATAAATTTATAAATTCATAAATTCTTTCTTAAGAGAAAACTGTAAATTCTGCTCTTAGGATGAAGTAACAGGCGTTGCATATACCCTCCCATGGGAAATAACAATAAAAAAAGACAAAATGGGCTTCCCTGGTGGCGCAGTGGTTGAGAATCTGCCTGCCAATGCAGAGAGGCCGCGATAGTGAGAGGCCCGCGCACCGCGATGAAGAGTGGCCCCCGCTTGCCACAACTAGAGAAAGCCCTCATACAGAAACGAAGACCCAACACAGCCAAAAATAAATAAATAAATAAACTAAAAAAAAAAAAAAGACAAAATACATGAAACATGGCTTTCAAGACACTGGACATGAAAATAATGAAGACAGTGATTCTTTTTTTTTTTTAAGTCATTCTTTTTTTTTTTTTTCATTTTTATTTATTTATTTATTTATTTATGGCTGTGTTGGGTCTTAGTTCCTGTGCGAGGGCTTTCTCCAGTTGTGGCAAGCGGGGGCCACTCTTCATCGCGGTGCGCGGGCCTCTCACCATCGCGGCCTCTCCTGTTGCAGAGCACAGGCTCCAGACGTGCAGGCTCAGCAATTGTGGCTCATGGGCCCAGTTGCTCCACGGCATGTGGGATCTTCCCAGACCAGGGCACGAACCCGTGTCCCCTGCATTGGCAGGCAGATTCTCAACCACTGTGCCACCAGGGAAGCCCAGGACAGTGATTCTTGAAATATGGGAAGCAAATGAGGTATACCCAATGATTTCCCCAGCTTACTGTGTTGAAAAAATTTCTAGGCTACGGTGCAAGGAGGGGGATTTCAGGCAGAGCCTGGAAGATACCCTAAGTTGAGGACACAGAGCTGAGAGTCCAGGGAGATTGACTCACCTAGAATTCACAAGACAGAGCACTAGAAAGGAGAAGATGGTACAGAGAAAGAATTCCAGAGATCTGCAGAGATTGCCCCTTGAGTATTCAGCAGAGTACTGATCAGCAAATTCATTTGAGGAAACTACCTGAGGCTGGGGTTGGAACCAACCAACATGATTTGAAGGAACAGTGCCTAAATTTCACACAGGGCTGAGATCAGCAACAAGACAAGTGTGCTCACTCTCACCACTCTAATTCAACATAGTAGTGGAAGTCCTAACCAGAGCAATAAGGAAGACAGGGAGAAAGGGAGTAAGGAAGACAGGGAGAAAGGGAGAAAGAAAGAAAGGGCATCCAAATCAGAAAGGAAGAAATAAAATTGTCTTTGTTTGCAGATAAATATGATCTTATATACAGAAAATCCTAAAGACTACACAAAAAAAAACTGTTAAAAGTAAACAATGAATTCAGTAAAACTGCAGGTTATAAAATCAACATACAGAAAACAGTTGCATTTCTGTACACTAACAATGAAATATCTGAAAAAGAACTAAAGAAAACAATCCCATTCAACATAGCACCAAAATCAGTAAAATACTTAGGAATAAACTTAACCATGGAGTTAAAATCTGTACACTGGAAACTCCAAGACTTTGATGAAAGAAATTGAACAAGACACAAACAAATGGAAAGCTTTCCCATGTTCATGGTTTGGAAGAATTAATATTGTTAAAATGCCCATCTAAATATTTAATGCAATCCCTATCAAAATTCCAATAACATTTTTTCACAGAAATAAGGAAAAACAATCTAAAATTTGTATGAAATCACAAAAGACCCCAAATAGCCAAAGCAATCCTGAGAAAGAACAAAGCTGGAGGCATCACATTTCCTGATTTCAAAGAATACTACAAACCTCTAGTAATCAAAACAGTATAGGACAGACATAAAAATAGACACATAGACCAGTGGAACAGAACCCCAGAGACCAGAAATAAATCCTCACATATATGGTAAACTAAATCTGAAAAGGGAGCCAAGGATACTCAATGGGGAAAGGACAGTCTCTTCAATAAATGGTGTTGGGAAAACTACATAACTGCGTGCAGAAGAATAAAATTGGACCCCTGTTTATACCACTCACAAAAATTAACTCAAAATGGATTAAGGCTTATACGTAAGAACCCAAACTGTAAAACTCCTAGAAGGAAACACAGGGGAAGAGCTCCTCGACATTGGTCTTGGCAATGATTTTTATGATATGAGACCAAAAGCACAAGCAACAAAAGCAAAAATTAATAAGTGAGACTACATTAGATACATCAAACTAAAAAGCTTCTGCATAGCAAAAGAAACAATCAACAAAATGAAAAGGCAACCTATGAAATGGGAGAAAATATTTGCAAATGATATATCTGACAAGGCGTTAATATCCAAAATTTTAAAAGAACTCATACAACTCCATAGCAAAAAAACAAACAAACCAATTTTAAAATGGGCAGAGGAACTGAATAGACAGTTTTCTAAAGAAGACACACAAATGGCCAATAGGTACATAAAAAGGTGTTCAACGTCACTAATTATCAAGGAAATGCAAATCAAAATCACAATGAGCTATCACCCCACACCTGTTAGAATGGCTATAACCAAAAAGGCAAGATAACAAGTGCTGGCAATGATGTGGAGAAAAGGGAACGCTTGTGCATATATATAATGTAATATTATTCAGTCGTGAGAAAAAAAGGAAATCCTGCCATTTGTGACAATGTGGATGAGTCTTAAGGGTATTATGCTAAGTGAAATAAGTCAGACAAAGACAAATATTGTATGACCTCACTTATATGTGGAAATTAAAAAAGCCAAACTCACAGAAACAAAGTAGAGTGGTGGTTGCTAGGGGCTGCAGGGTGGAGGGAATGGAGAAATGTTGGTCAAAGGGTACAATCTTCCAATTATAAGATGAATAAGTTCTGGGGGTCTAATGTACAGCATGGTGATTACAGTTAATGATACAGTATTATATAATTGAAAATTGCTAAGTAGCTCTTAAATGTCCTCACTACAAAAAAGAAATGGTAATTATGTGACACGATGGAGGTGGTAATCATTTTGTAATATATAAGGGTATCAAATCAATATGTTGTATACCTTAAACTTATACAATGTTATATATCAATTATATCTCAATAAGGCTTGGGGGAAAAAAATATTATACAGGTTCTAACCAGTACAATTAGGCAAGAAGAAATAAAAGGCAACCAAATCGGCAAGCAATAAACAAAACTGTTCATTTGCAGACCACATGATGGTCTATGTAAAAAATCTGATGGAATCTGCAAAAAAGCTAGAAGATTTAATGAGTTTAGCAAGGTTGCAGGATGTAAGGTCAATAATATATTTAAAAATCAGTTGTACTTCTATATATTGGCAATGAACAATTGTAAATTGAAATTTTAAAAAATATCACTTACAATAGTATTAAAAAATAGTATAAAAATATAAAATACTCAGGGATAAATCTGATAAAATATGTGAACACCTGAACATTGAAAACTGTAAAATAATGCCAAGAGAAATTAAAGAAAGGCTAATATTGTTAAGTATAAATTCTCCCAAAATTGGTGTGTAGATTCAGTGCAATTCTAATCAAAATCCCAGCAGGGTTTTTAGTTGAAATTCACAAGCTGATTCTAAAATTTATATGGAAATGCAAAGGAGTTAGAATAGTTAAAACTACTTTGAAAAAGAAGAACGAAGTTGAAGAGCTAACACTACCTGATTTCAAGACTTACTATAAAGCTAGGGCAATCAAAACAGTGTGGTATTGATATAAAGACAGACAAATAGATTAATGGAACAGAATAAAGAATCCAGAAATAAACCCACACATAGATGGTTAACTGATATTTTACTAAAGTACAAAGGCAAATCAAGGGACATGAGTTAGTCTGTTCAACAAATGGTGCTAGAAAAACTGGATGTCAATATGCAAAAAAAAGAAAAAAAAAAGAAAAAAAATGGAGTTGGATCCCTACCTTGTACCATGTACAAAAAAGTAACTCAAAATGAATCATAGACCTAAATGTAAAACCTAAAACTATAAAATTTCTAGAAGAAAACATAGAGAAAATTCTTTGCAAAAAAAAGAGATATTTCTCAGCTACACCACCGAAAACAATCCATAAGTGAACAAATTGATAAACTGGATTTCATCAAGATGAAAAACTTCCGATCTTTAAAAGGCACTATTAAGAGACTGAAAAGTCAAGCCACAGACTGGGGGAAAAGATTTTCAAAGTTTATATCTGATAAAGGACTTAATACCCAGAATATCAAATCTCAATAATAAGGAGAGAAATAACCAACTGAAAAATGGACAAAAGATTTAAACAGATGCTTCATCAAAGAAGATGATACAAAAAGTACATGTAAAGATGCTCAACATCATTAGTCATTAGGGAAATACAAATTAAAACCACAATGACATATTACTACATACCTATTAGAATGGCTAAAATTCAAAAGACTGACCATGCCGATCATTGGCAAGAATGTGGAGGAACTGGAACCACCATGCACTACTGGTGGGAATGTAAAATGGTGCAACCACTTTGGAAAACTAACAGCTTGTCGGTATCTTAAAGGTTTAAATATACACCAATGGTATAATCCAGGTATTCCATTCCTAGATATTTACCCAAGAGAAACGGAAGCATATATCCATATGAAGACTTGGACACAAATGTTCATGGCAATTTTATTTGTAATAGCCCCAAACTGGAAACAACCCAAGTGCCCATCAACAGATGATTGGATAAATAAATTGTGGCAAATCCATACAACATATTACTACTCAGCAATAAAAAGGAATAAGCTATTGATATACTCAACAACATGGATGAATCTCAAAATAAGTGTGCAGAAGGAAAGAAAACAGACAAAAGAAGAGTACATATTGTATGATTCCATGTTTATAAAACTGTAGAAACTTCACACTAACGTGTAGTGACAGAAAGTAGATCAGTGTTTGCTTGGCAGGGATGGAGAGGACAGGGTGGGGAGGGTGGAAGAGATTACAAAGTCACAAGAGAAAACTTTTAGGAGTGATGGATATGGTCACAACCTTGATTGTAGTGAAGTTTTTACATATATATCTCCAAAATGAATGTTTTTACATGTTAAATATGTGCAGTTTTAAAAATGAAGTTTATTACATGTCAATTATATTTCAATAAAGCTGTCTAAATTTTTTAGAGTATATGCTATGGTCCATATGTACAATGAATCTAAGTTCATATTGATTTATTTGATAGATTTGTTTGCCTTTTTTCATATTGCTCAAATGTAACCATCTTTTTAATTATCAATTTTGTACTGTAACATGTAAAACAAGCTTTTCTTAACGTATAAGAAAAAATTGTTGTTGCTATATTAATATCAGACAGTAGCCTTCAAAACAAAAACTATTACCAGCAATAAAGAGAGAGAATGCATCATGATAAATGGTCAATTCATCAAGAAGACGTAATGCTACTAAATGTTTATGTTCTTAATAATGGAGCTTCAAGACACACGAAGCAAATATTCACAAAATTAAAGGAAGAAGTAAAGAATATTCCAACACTAGTCTTTCAGCATTTGATAGAATAAGTGGATTAAAAATTTTCTAAGGATAGATTGGAACAAAACTATCAATTTGTTAGTCGTTTTCAACTAACAAACTACCTAATTGACATTTGTAGAATATTACAGTTAACAATTACAGAATGCACATTATTTATGTGTATTTATTATTTACAAAGGCACACAGCATATTCATCAAGATAGACCATATATGTTCATCCAGAAAACAAATTCTAATAAATTTTAAAGGATTGAAATCATGAAAAGTTTGCTCTGTGCCCACACTTGAGTAAATTAATTATCAATGACAAAAAGGTATCTGGAAAACACAACATATTTGGAAATTAAACAGCACATTTATAAATAATTCAAGGGTCAAAGAATAATCCCATAGGAAATTAGACAATTTTTTTAACTAAATGAAATTGATTTGAGATCCTTTTCTCTTTTCCAGTGCAAGAATTCAGTGTTATAAATTTCCCTCTCACCGCTGTTTAAGCTGCATTTCAGAAAATTTGATATATTGTATTTTCATTATCACCCAATTCTAAGCATTTTTTAAATTTCTTTTGAAACTCCCTGATTGACCCACATATTATGTAATTATTTAATTTCCAAGTGTTAGGAGATTTTCCTGTTTTTTTTTGTTTTGTTATTGATTTCCAGTTTGATTCCATTGTGGTCAGAGTACAGACTTTTTATGATTTCAGTTCTTTTAATTGAGATTAATTTTATAGTCTAGGGTATGGTAGATTTTTGTGACTTTTCCATGAACACTTGAAAGAATGTGTATTTTACTGTTTGGGATGGGGCATTTTATGAATATCAGATCCTATTGTCTGAATGGCATTGCTCTGTTTCTCCATAACCTTGTTGATTTTCTGTCTAATAGTTCCACCAGTTGTTGCAAAAGGGATGTTCAAGTGTCCAACTATAATTGCAGATTTGTCTATTTCTATTTCTCCTTTCAGTTTTATCAGTTTTTGCTTCATATATTTTGAAGTTCTGTTGTTTGGTTCATACACATTTAGGATTTCTGTGTTTTCTTGACATTTTGTCTCTTTTATCAATATTTAATGTTCCTCTTTGTCCATGGTAATTTTCTCTGCTCTGAAGTCTACTTTATCTGGTATTAATATAGCCACTCCTGCTTTCTTAAAATTAGTGTTTGCATGGCATATTCCACCCCCCTTTTTACTTTCAATCTACCTGTATTGCTATATGTGAAATTAGTTTCTTGTAGGCAGCATATAGTCATTTTTTATCCACTATGCTAATCTCTGTCTTTTAATTGATGTATTTAGATTATTTTTATTTAAAGTAATTATTGATATGGTTTAAGTCTGCCATTTTATTATTTGTTTGTTTATTCTGTTTCTCATTCCTTTGTTTCCTTTTTTTTTTTGCCTTCTCGTAGGTTACTTGAACAAACTAAATGAAATTAAAAACAAAACATATCAAAATTTATGAAATGCAACTGAAGTGCTACTAAAAAGAAAATACAATTTTAAATGCTTATGTTAGATAGGAATAAAGACTTAACATCAATGATCCAAGCATCTACATTAAGAAGTAAGAAAAAGAAGAGCAAGTTAACTCCATACTAAGTAGAAGGAAAGAATTAATGAAGAGTGGAAAACAATGTAGAATATGGAGAGATAATAGAAAAATTCATCAAAGACAAATTTGGTTGTTTGAAAGATTGATAAAATTGATAAACCCTTAGCTGGATTAAATAAAAAGAGAGAGAGAGCAAGAGGGAACTCAAATTACCAGTATCAGAAACAAAAGAAGGGCTATTACTATAAGTTCCACAGACATATTAAAACCATATACAAATATGACAACTTAGACAAAATGGATAAATCCCATCAAAGTACAACTTCCCAAAACTGGCCCAAGAAAAAATAGAAAATATTAAAAGCCCTAAGTGTGTTAAAGAATTGATAATTAAAACCTTCCAACAAAGAAAACATTAGTCCCAAGCGACTTCACTTGTAAATTCCATCAAATTGTAAGAAAGAAATAATACCAATTTTACACAAACTCTTTTCAAAACTGGAAAACGAGATAACATTCCCTACTCATTTTGTGATATCCGCAGAACCCTACATCTAAACCTCACAAAAACATTACGAAAATTAAAGTTATAAACTAATATCCCTCATGAACATCATTGCAAGCATCCTTAACAAAACATTAGCAAATCAAATCCAGAAATATATAAAAAAGATATCATGACTAAGTATTGTTTGTTTCAAGAATAAAGGCTAGTTTCACACTTGAAAATAAATCAACATAATTCACCACATTAAGAGAAAAAGAAGAAAAAAAGTATGATTATCTCCACAGATGCAGAAAAAGCATTTGATGAAACCCAATACCCACTCATGATATTAAAAAACAAACAAACAAACAAAAAACACCTCAGCAAAGTAGGAATAGGAGGGAGTTTCCTCAATATGATAACAGATAACTATGAAAATCTGACTGTTAACATTATACTTAAGGGTGAAATATGAATGCTTTCCCCCTAAGATCCAGAAAATGGGAAGAATGTCCATCTCACCACTTCTGTTCAACATTGTACTGTAGATTTTAGCCAGTACAATAAGTCAAGAGAAATAAATACACTTCATAACAATTGGAAAGGAATGAGTAAAATGTTTTTTATTCATAGATAATATGTTTGTGTATGTACAGAATCCAAAGGAATTGAAAATAAAACAACTAGTACTAATGAGTGAATTTAGTAAGTCACAAGGTCAGTATACAAAGTCAATGATATTTTTATCCAAACAATTAGAAAGTGAGCTAAAAATATTTTAATTGCACAAAAACCTATAAAATGTGTAGAAAGACATTTAATAAAAATGTACAAAGCCTCTACACTGAAAACTACAAAACACTGCTGAAAGAAATTAAGAAAATGGAGAGGTATGCCTGTTTGTGGGTTGGGAAAAATATCAAGACATCAGTTCTCCCTAAATTGATCTATATATTCAATGCTCTCTTATCAAAATCCCAATGGTTTTTGTATGGAAATTAACAAGATGATTCTAAAAGCAATGGAAATGCTAATGATCTAGAAGAGCCAAAATCATATTGAAAAAGATGAACAGGGGTAGATGGCTTAAAAATTAACTGTAAACCTATAGTAATAAAGATGGCGTGGTACTGGGGTGAGGATAGACAAATAGATTAATGAAACAGAATAGAGGATCCAGAAATAGATCCACACTTACACAGTCCATTGATTTTGATAAAGGGGGCAAAGCAATTCAGTGAGAAATGGAAAGTCTTTTCAAAAAGATGGTGCTAGAAAACTGGATAATCATATGGGAAAAAAATGAACCTCTACCTCACATTATACATTTTAAAAAATTGGAGACTAAATAAAAAGGCTAATTCCTGTAAAACTTCTGGAAGGAAACAGACTATCTTTATGACAGAAAATGCAGTAACCATAAAAGAAAAAGTATAGAAATGTCTTGATCAGTGTAAAACACTGGCTCTTTGAAACACGCTTAAGAAAATGAAAAAGCAAACTATAGACTGGGAAAAAGTATTCACAACACATATGTCTGACAAAGGATGTGTATTGAGAATGTTTACGGAACTCCTACAAATCAATAATAAAAAGACAAACATCTCAATAAAAATTGGACAATAGGTTTGAACAGATCCTTCATGAAAGAAGATATACAAATAGTTAATAAGCACATGAAAAAGTGATTAGCACCACTAGTCATCAGGGAAGTGCCAATTAAAACTAAATTGAAATACCACTTCACACCCACTGGCTAACACTAAAAAGACAGACAATATCAAATGTTGGTGAGGAACAACTGGAACGCTCATCCTTTGAAGGTAGGAATATAAAATGTTATAATAACTTTGGAAGACAACTTTGGCAGTTTTGTATAAAATTAAACATATAATTACCTGATGATCCAACGTTTCACTCCTATACATTTCCTGCTGAAAAATGAAAACATATGTCCACAAAAAAAATTGCTCAAAAATATTTTCAGCAGCTTTATTCATACTAGACTAAAATGGGAAACAATCCAAATGTCCAACATAAGTGAAGGGATAAACAAATTACCCAGTGTTCAAATAATTAATCCTCCCAACAATCTCAAGGAATGAACTTCCATTTTACCACAACAACACAACACCCTGGTATGAACCTCAGCCATTATGCTGTGAGAAAGAAGCCAGACACAGAAGACTACATGTTATTTGATTCCATGTATGAGGCATTCAAGAATAAGAAAAACTAGTCTCTAGTGTTAGAAATCAGACCAGTGGTTGCCCCTGCAGGGTGAGGACTGACTGGGAAGGAACAGGAGGGAATTTTCTAAGATGATGGAACTGTTCGAATCTTGATTGGGATCATGGTTACTAGGTGTTTTCCCTTACCAGATGTCATGGAATTTTATGCTTAAGACCTATGCACTTTGCTGTATGTAAATTACACCTCAATCAAATTTTTTTAAAGCGAGAGAGAAGAGGACACACTGGGCAGGAGCATGGGTGTGCTAGTTCTTAACTTCCTTTCCTCAGACTTGACCTTCTTCACCATTGGGCTTTCCTGGTTCCAGCAGATGACACCAACCAGGTGACAGCAGTCTTAAGTCCTGATTACTGCACATCTTTGGGTGATGATGTTCTGGGTAGCAGCCACTGGAATTTTTAATAGCTCTCTTAATTTGGAACTGAAGTTTTCACTTGTTTAAAAATCTCTCACCTGGGCTTCCCTGGTGGCGCAGTGGTTAAGAATCCGCCTGCCAATGCAGGGGACATGGGTTCGAGCCCTGGTCCGGGAAGATCCCACATGCCGCAGAGCAGCTAAGCCCGTGCGCCACAACTACTGAGCCTGCACTCTAGAGCCCGCGAGCCACAACTACTGAGCCTGCATGCCACAGCTACTGAAGCCCGCATGCCTAGAGCCCGTGCACCGCAATGAAGAGTAGCCCCCACTCGTCGCACCTAGAAAAAGCCTATGCACAGCAACGAAGACCCAATGCAGACAAAAATAAATAAAATAAATACATTTATTTAAAAAAATCACCATACAACTTAACCAAACTACTTGAAAGAAAAAGTAAAACTCTCAAAAAGCTTAGCCATGTTAAGACAGAATATGTATATCTATGTAGGCATTCACACTGACAGCCTCAAGTCCTGCTTAAAAGATGCCAGCAATGATAGAATCATCACATATATACACTAATATGTATAAAGTAGACAACTAATGAGAACCTGCTGTATAGCACAGAGAACTCTACTCAGTGCTCTGTGGTGACTAAAATAGGAAGGAAATCCAAAAAAGGGGATATATGTATACACATAGCTGATTCACCTCACTGTACAGCAGAAACTAACACAACATTGTAGAGCAACTATACCCCAATTAAAAAAAAAATGATAGAGTCATCAGGAACAGCAGCTCTAGAAGCAAACAATGAAAGCTAAATAGGTCCATCTTCGTAGTTCAGAGTGGGGTCGATTTTATAGCAAAAATGCAGAACAAAGAGAACCAGATGAGTTGATGGCTGATATTGCAAGAAAGAGCAGAGCATCAGAGGACCTGACAAGGAATGCTCCCTGTAAGGAAAGGTTTTCGCTACCCCTCCCCTTATGCACACCCTCTCCTTTCCTATGGGGTTTCTTTCCTTTGCTTCTCCCTCAATTCAATTAAGATCTTTCTTGCTGATGCATCCCAGGGGACAGAGTTCACAGCTCAAGGACCTCTTCTTCCTCCTGGTCCTGTGGAAAGCTTGTATGCTCAACCTCAAGAATCCTTTTCACTGTAGGGTTTCTTTGGTGTGTATCCTGAAAACAGTGAGTTATCTTCAGTGTTGACTCAGGCTTCAAAAGAAGCTGCTCCTAAAAGTCCACAACCACAAAAGAAACGCGGGGATTTTGCCTCTCTTCCAAATTAATTTTGAATTCTCCCTCAGTCTTAGTTTAAGGAACTGCTGTAACTAAAGTGGTCACACTTTTGCCCAAAAGAAAGCTTTACAGAATTATAATTATCAAGATAGTGTTCTGTAAATAAAGTTGATTTAAGTATTTATCTCAGTGAGTGAATTATTTACATCATCTTGTAGTCTCTGGATAGTTTAAATATTGTGTTTAATTTGATTAACTGCCCTTATTATATGAACAATACTGGAAATGTCACATGAGCAATTCTGAAATTAGACATATTTGGGTTTTTTTATTTTTTAAATTTTTATTGAAGTATAGTTGATTTACAATGTTGTGTTAATTTCTTCTGTACAGCAAAGTGATTCAGTTATACATATATACATTCTTTTTCATGTTCTTTTCCATTATGGTTTATCACAGGATACTGAATATAGTTCCCTATGCTATATATAGTAGGGTCTTGTTTATCCATCCTATATATAATAGTTTGCATCTGCTAATCGAAACTCCCAATCCTCCCCTCCCCTAACCCCCTCCCCCTTGGCAACCACAAGTCTGTTCTCTATGTCTGAGTCTGTTTCTGTTTTGTAGATATGTTCATTAGTGTCGTATTTTAGATTCCACATATAAGTGATATCATATGGCATTTATCTTTCTCTTTCTAACTTACATCACTTAATGTAATAATCTCTAGGTCCATCCATGTTCCTGCAAATGGCATTATTTCATTCTTTTTTATAGCTGCATAATATCCATTGTATATATATATTCCACATCTTCTTTATCCATTCATCTGTTGTTGGATATTTAGGTTGTTTCCTTGTCTTGGCTATTGTAAATAGTGCTGCTATGAACATAAGGGTGCATGTATCTTTTTGAATTATAGTTTTGTCTGGATGTATGCCCAGGAGTGGGATTGCTGGATCATATGGCAACTCTATTTTTAGTTTTTTAAAGGAACCTCCATACTGTTTTCCATAGTGGCTGCACCAATTTACATGGCTACCAACAGTGTAGGAGGGTTCCCTTTTCTCCACACCCTCTCCAGCATTTGTTATTTGTAGACTTTTTGATGATGGCCATTCTGACTAGCGTGAGGTGATACCTCATTGTAGTTTTGATTTGCATTTCTCTGATAATTAGCGATGTTAAGCATCTTTTCATGTGCCTATTGGCCATCTGTATGTGAAATTAGACATATTTGAAATGGCAAAAGGCATTTCTATATGCCAAGGGCTGTATTCTATAGTTTTAAAACAAATGTGAAGTGCCTTGATGTTTTTATTAGACAAAGTAACTTGATGTTTACCAGAATACATTTAAATTGGAACGTTTATAACAACAGAGTATGAGAAAGTTTAAAAGGTCCATCTTGCTATTTTATAGTCTCCCTATTAGATTGTACCCTCTCCTCTTCCTCTTCCCTCTACATAAATAATTTCCCACTGAATTCCAGAGAGGATCTGGAAGAGGCTGGTAGTGTGGACTGGTCATAAAAATGTGGGTTTAAAGCTCAGAGTCAGTACTTAACCAGCTGACCTTAGGCATGTCCCTTTCCCTCTCCGAGCCCCCGTTTCCATTTTAATGGGCCCATGATTAACGCCTACCTCCAAGAAAAATGGAAATGAACAAAGGGAAATCACATTGTTATGATAAAAAAAAAAAACTACACCCAGGGGATTTGTTGGATGTGTAGGCTCTGGAACCAGGCTGCCTGGGTTTGAATCTGGGCTCTGTCTCACTAAGTGGGGAAACCTCAGTCACAGTTTTCCCATTAAGATGGGGATAATCATAGCATCAATCTCACTGGTTACCACAGATTGAAGGAGCTAATTCATGCAGAGCCCTTGGCACAGTATCTGGCTTGCTGTAATTGCTTTAGTATACGTTAGCTGGCTTTGTTATTTTTCAAGATGGCGACCACTCCTGTAATCACTGGTCGGTGCTGCGGTCACAGCTGTGTGCTGGGAAGTCCATAGGCACCTCTGACTCACCACGTCAGGACCTGGACCCGGCTACCCCCAATCACACCATCCACATTCCTGACCCTAGGCCTTCCTCACAAATGTTCCCTCTGCCTGGAATGCAGTCTTCTTTCATGTTTACAGTTTCCTTCTCACTCCTCTGTCTAGCCCCCAGCGCTTCCCCTTTAGAGCACTAAGTAAGCTCCCTCCACCAATGCAGGCAGGACCAAGCCATGGTGGCCACAGTCTGTGGCCTGTTCCAGCTCTGGCTTCACCTGCCTTTTCTGTGCCCCATAACCCACAAGCAGAACCTACTGCATAATTTATGGGATCCAGTGCAAAATTATTTTGAACAGGGCTCCTTGTTCAGAAATTATTAAGAACTTTAAGATATACAAATCCCAACTGAGGGGTATTCTACAAAATACCTGATGAATAATACTCAAAACTGTCAAGATCATCAAAAACAAAGAAAGTCTAAGAAACTGTCACAGCCAAGAGAAGCCCTTAGTGTCCTGACTACTATGTGTAATGTGGGATCCTGGAACAGAAAAAGGATGTTAGGTAAAAACTAAGGAAATCTAAATGAATTTTAGTTCATAATAATATTTCAATATTGGTCCATTAATTGTAGCAAATCCACCATACTAATGTAAGTTATTAATAATAAGGGAAACAGGGGTGAGGGGCATATGGGAACTTTCTGTACTATGTAATTTTTTCATAAATCTAAGACAGCTCTAAAATTAAATTTTTTAAAAAAATCAACAACAGCAAAGAATTTTGAGAAGACAACAGCAGAGTAAATTGTCCAAGACAGAGCCAGGATTTGAACCCGGATCTGCCTGACCCCAGAGCTTTTGTGAATGACTGCTTACACTGCTTGAATTCCAGGGAGAAGGCCCTCCCCTGGAGGTAAGAGAAAAGATGTGTATGGAGTGGGGGAGGAGGTGGAGGGTTGTCACATTATTTAGTAGAGAGGTTAAGAGCCCAATCTTGATGACTCAGGCCACATAGTGTGTGATTCCATTTATATGAAATTCCCAGAATAGGCAAATCCATAGAGACAGAAAGTAGATTCCTGGTTGCCAGGGGGAGGGGGAGGGGAGGGGAGAATGGGGAGTGACTGCTTAATGGTATGTGGTTTCTTTTTGGGGTGATGAAATGTTATTGAATTTATAGTAGTGGTGGTTGCACAACCAGGTGAAGATACTAAAAAAACACTACATTGTACACTTTAAAATAGTTAAAATTGTAAATTTTATGTTACCTCGATTTAAAAAAAAAAAAAGAGTACAAGCTTGAGATCCGTTCTGCCTGGATTTGAATCTCCAGGGTACCCTTTACTAGCTGTATGCGACCTTGGGCAAGCTACCTCTCTCTGCCTCAGTTCCCTCATCTGGTAAATGGGGTAGTAACAGTAGCCGTCTCATAAGGTTGTTGTCAGCAAGGTCCAGGCGTTTGGGGTCCATCCTGGCCTTGATGGGTCAGGGGAGGGATTATGAACTCATCCCCAAACCTTCCCACCCAAGACCTTGCAAACCGAGTGGTCTGAGAGCCCCCTCCCCTGTCAACCTGAAGTGGAGATCCACTCCTGGGCGGCCCCAAGGTGGAAGCCGGAGCGAATCTCCCTTCCAGACCCACTGCTTTGGGACGCAGGCTGAAGCGGCCGCGGAGGAGGTGTGCGCTGCAGCGCGCCGCCTAGTGGCACCTTCGAGCATACCAGTACCGGCCGCAGCGGGAAGCGCCAGCCAAAGGCGCCAGCCACGCCTGCAGGGCACCCCGACAGCTGCTCCTTATTATGAAATAAGTGGCTTGTATTCTGCCAGATTAGGGGCATTCTGTATATTCTTTTTAACCTCACGAGCTAGTTATTGTTCCCATTTTATAACTGATGGAAGTGTTGCTTGGAAAGGCTCAGCAGCCAGCCCAAGTTCTCCCAGGAGAAAGAGCAGCCCCACGTCTGGTTTTCCATCAGCTCAGCTCCAGATTCCAGAACTCTGTCTCCGACGCTCACCTGTGATTTGGGATAAATGAGGGTAGCCCATGGAAGCACTACAGCCCCCACTAAGTGTCAGAACTAGCTCTGAGACTGATTTCAAAGCTGCTGTATTGCACAAAGGCTGCCCCACTTCCAGCCTCAGGCCCCATAAACCCCCTAGGAAATGGAGGGGAGGTGGGAGGCTCCTTCCAGGGCCCCTTCTGGCAAGGCTGTAGGCCCTTTAACCAGTAACCCCTCTTTCCCCAGCCTCACTGATGCATCCACTCAACCAATATTTATGTATGCTAACTATGTGCGGGACAGTCTGAGGTGCTGGATATATCATGGTGAGCAAGAAGGCGGAGGCCCGGTCTCCAAGCAGCTCACTGCCTCATCCTCATTCATTCATTCATTCATTTTAAATTAATTTATTTTTTGGCTGTGCAATGCGGCATGTGAGATCTTAGTTCCCTGACCAGGGATGGAACCCACACCCCCTGCATCGGACCACCAGGGAAGTCCCTCATCCTCCTTCTTAACTCACAGCAGGACCTCTTTGCTGTGAGTCTGATGGCACTGGGTTTGGGAACACCCTGGTAACTCTTACTCCAGCTACTCCAGTGTGTCATCCCAGGGCCAGGGCCTTGCCCATTCTTCACCCATACTGGGGAAAGGTGTGGGCTCAGGGCAGTCTGACTCCCTCTGAAGTCCTTTCCCTGGCCCCAGCTGAGGGCCAGCACTTGGAGATGCCCAGGCTGGGAAGCAACCACACCCGCAGTGGTTGCTTAGCTGCAGGTGACTGGAGAAGGGGCGTTCTGGACACTGGAACACTGGAACAGCAGGGGAGAGGGTGCAGGGGAGTTATGGAAGGATCCCAATGTGGTAAGTCCCCTACCCCGATATGGGAGCCCTGGAGGGAAAGCAGGGTCTAGGACCTCCCATGGGCATATTTCTAGGCTGCAGCTTGGGGGAAATGGGACGGGGGCCAGCAGAAGACAGGGAAATGACCACTCTCCTTTTGCCTGCACCCCCCGCCCCGGTCCCCCTTCTCTCTAGTTAGGAATTAAAGTCATGAAACCTGACATTAGGACTAGAAGGGCCTGCCTGGTGCAATTACTGTCTGAACAGCAAAGTTCTGAGCACTGGAACTTTTTTGAAAAATCTCCAATAACCCACTGTCCTTCTGGTTAAGAGAGAGAATGAGAGAGAGAGAGAGAGAGAGAGTGAGCGTGCCTGCCCTGTGGTCCCTGCCTGCCGAGGTTCTACTGAGGTCCCTGCTAAGTTGTCCAGCATAAAGCCCTTGACCTTGTGCCTGTGCCAGGTGTTGACAGTCAGATGCTGGGCCTCGGACGTGTCCCTATATGTGTTGCCTGGTGAAAGTTAAGCATCTAAGTATCTATTTGTCTTTAGCGTCATCTGCCCAAGAGTATATTTGTGCTTTTGGGTGTGCGTGCCTGTGTGTGTGTTTGTGTCTGTGATGAGGTGTATGTGTGTGCTTTTTAAAATCCTGTGTCTTAAGTATGTGGGTGTCTCTGCAGTTGGGTGCCCTTGTAATGTTTCTGGGAGGGTCATTTTGCACCTGTATATGTTTGTTGTATGTTTGCTTGTGTGTACCTTTGTAGGTGTGCCTGTAACTGTCTAGGGCTGGGTGTGCGTATGTGTGCTTGTACTTCTGTGGCTGGGTGGGGCTGGCTGGGTGTGATGCGCTGTTGACTCCTTCACCCACTGCCCTTGCCTGGGCCAAGCTAAAAATAACCCACCTATCTTTGCCCACGGGGACCTTTCTCAATTGGCCTAAGTTCTTCCCAGGGAGTCCCGCTCACCCATATCCACGCTCCTGGTCCTGGGTGCCTGGCCAGGGAGGGCTAAGGAGGTGGATTGACCACATGCACACTCCCCCACATGTTCCAGACCCCAACCTGTGGGGGGAGTGTGTGTGGAGGGGGGTCCTGGGCAGTCCTGCCTTTCTCTTTTCTCTGGGGAAACAGCTGGGGCAGGCCCTTGTTGCTTCTCTGCCCCCTCCAGCAACCCTTCCAACCTGCAGTTCTGGCCCCCAAGTCCTTTCTCCTCCAGTCTAGGAAGCGCCCCTGCGGACACTGACCCTATTCCAGCCTACCCCCCTACTGACTCCTGGGCCTGGCTGGACCTCTCTCTGCCTTCCTTTACCCCTTCCTGAAGCAGCCACTGCCTCTGTATTTGAGGAATGATTCCAGATCCCAATTCTGGAAAAATCCCAAGTAGTGAACAGATCAGGGCTCGGGGAGGAGGCATTCCTGCTGGCTGCCAGTCATTTCTCACCTGCCAGCCCCAGAAGAGGTGTAAGCATCGAGGATCCCCAGCTCAGAGGGTTCCTTTCCAATCCTATCTCTCCTGCCCTTTTCAGTCACCCACTCATTCACTCAAAGCTGTGTGATCTTGGGCAAATGACTTTACATCTCTGTGCCTCAGTTTCTTCATCCATAAAAGGGGGATACAAATGGTACTCACCTCAGAGAGTTGTGAGGATTAACTGAAGTGATGCATATAAAGTGTTTAAAAGTGCTTAACCCCATGCCTGGCACATACAAGGACCCTGCCAGTGTTAGCTGATCCACCCCTTCTAATGTCAGTGGAAGATATCGCCCACCGCCCAAACTCCACCTGACTCCACATGCCCTTTGGCTCACCCTTGGGTGGTCAGGATTTTCCACCAGGAATCAGATTGGCTGAGAGGGGAGATCTTGGAAAGAGAGATTACTGACATTTGTGCTGTAGTTTCTATATATATATTTAAAAATTCAGTTCTACATTCTCTTATAAAATTGTTATTATCATTTTTCTCCATTTTGGAGATGATGAAGGAAGCATCAGAATGGTTAAGTAACTTGTTCAGGGTCACACAGCAGGTAAGGGGCAGAGCCCAAATTTACACCCACCCGAGCCAAAAATGGCTTCCCTATGCCCCATTGTCACTTGCGGGGGGGTGGGGGTGGGGGTGGGGGTGGGGTGGGGGGAGTAACATCCTAGGCCCTGGGTGCTACAGGAGGTTCAGAGGGGTCTAGTCAAACAGTTCTGCCCAAGGTCATACCCACAAGTAGGGCCAAACAGGATGATCCAAATCCATGCCCAAGTCCACATAGCTGTAAGCCCCTGCTTAACACGGACTTGAGTGTTTGAGATTTCCTCATTTAAGGAGCTTTTTTGGGAAAGACCCCCCCCCCCACCGCGCCCCCTGTAGAAGGCATAGATTCTACGTAGTACAGACCAGGGAGCCAAAAACGACAGAGTCCTGAGTTTAATCAGAGGAGAAAGCTGACACAGCCAACCAAGTCAGAGGAAAGCGCCAAGATACATTTCTTTAGTTCCTGGAAACAAAAATCGGGCAGACTCCGCTTTCAGCTACGATCTAGCGGCCGGGATTTCCAGCGCTCCGGGCCCAGCGTTTCGCGAGGACCCCCCTGAAGGGCCCCCAGCTCCGCCGAGGCCGCGCCCAAGGGGCCGTCGTTACCCCCTAGAAAGGCCCTCCGCCGGCTCCGCCCTTGCCGGCCCAGGCCCCGCCCCGGCCGCGCGCGCTGTTCCGCTCAGCTCGCGGACTCACTTGGGCGAGCGAGCGGCGGCGCTCGGCCTTGTGGCAGGCGGGGAGGGCAGGCGAGGGCCGGCGAGGGCGCCGGAGCCGCGGGCAGCGGCGGGGCGCAGGCAGGCGCGCACGGGGGCTCGGACGGCGCGGTGTTGGCCGCTGCGGGAGCCGCTGAGCGCTCTCACCTTCAGTCGCGCAACTTCGAAGCCAGGACGCGGGAGCCAAGGGAGCGCTCGAGCCCCGGAGCCTGAGGAGCGCAGAGAGGGGCGCGCCGGAGCCTGGCCGGAGAGCGGGCGCCGGGTACCCATCGCGCTCCGAGCGCCGGGCAGCCCTCTGCGAAGCGTGGCTGCTTCTGCCCCCACGGAGGGCACGGGCTGGCGCGGCCGGGCGCCGGGGAGGACGGCGAGGAGGAGGCGGCGGCGGCGGAGACGGCGGCGGCGAGGCTGGGGCCAGGGAGAGAGCCCCGGGGGAGAGGCACCCGAGCCGGGCCGCGGGAGCATGTGGGCCCGGAGCGGAGCGCGGGGCGCGCTACTGCTGACACTCCTGCTCTGCTGGGACCTGAGGCTGAGCCAAGCAGGTAGGGAGCGATCGGGCATGGGGGAGGGGAGCGAGGGGACCCTGGCGCCTCACTCTGCCCTGAAGTTGAGGTGGTCCATCGCTCCGTCAGTGCGCACAGGGAACGCGGTAAGGGCGCCCAAGTTAAAAGGTAGATTTCTCTGCCCCAGCAAAGTGGGCGATGGCGCAGCCATCTCGCGGGGCTGGGCGGGGCGGGGGTGTTGCTCAGGCCCTCCAGCTCCCGCCTGGAAGGGAGAGATCGCTTCCTTTCCCTGGAACGGTATCCAAGTCGGGGTCTGCGCCTCCCGGAGTACCGGCCTCCGGGGGACTCCTGGTTTCGCGCGCGCCTGGCAGCGGCGCCGAAAAAACACAGTCGCTGCACAGGCCAGGTGTGCGCTCGCTTGCCGTTCGCCGGCAACTTCCTAGTCCAGGTCCCGGCTCGCCCAGACTCCTAGCGTGGCACAGACCCGAATCCGCAGATGAGAAGGAGGGAGCAAGAAACCTGGGGAGCACGGGAAGCGCGGGTCCGCTCCGCCAGCCAGATGAGGCCAGCTTGCAGGGTTTTGTTATCGAAGGGAATAGGGCTGTCTTGTACGTACAGCTTTCCTCGAGATCTTGGGATCCGCAGGCCTGGAAGAATTTTTTTTCTGGGTGTTGGTGTTGTGTGTTGGGGGGAGGAGTACGTAGTGATCCTGACGAGTTTCCTTTTAAATGAGTCACTGACACTCTCCCCTTCTGGGAAGCCGACAAGGTGCGCTCTCCACGCTCCTACTTCAGACCCAGCAAGATGCCTTAAGGGAGTCGGTGGGCTCCTAAAATAAAGTCCCTATTCCGCCTCTCCCGCCGTGGTTGTGCACACGTCTCGCTGGTCTGTAGCTGGGCCGGGCGTAGCTGACTGGGCTGCGTCTTCCTGGGGAGCGGGTGGACACACGGGAGCCAACCCATCTCTGTCTCTGTCTGTGTCTCTGTCTCTGTCTCTCTCCCTCCCTCCCCCCCCCCCCGCCCCCCCCCCCCCGCCTCTGTCTCTCTCACTCTCTCCCCCCAGAAACCAAGCACCGGGCTTCCGAGGTTGGGTGGGCGTGGGCCGCATCCTGCATTGACTCCGAAAACTGGTGCACAAAGTGGACAGATGACGCAGCCCTCCCCCCTCTACCTTCCGCTTGGATGTTGACGTCCACCGCCCTCCTCCCCTCCGCCCCGAACGTCCCACGCCCGCCTCTCCCACTTACAGTCAGCTATTCCTCACTCTGGAATTAATGATTCCCATGGCCCAGGAGTGAGGGCTTGGTTTTAGCACATACCCCACTTTTTTTTTTTTTTTTGGCCAACCCTGTGTTGTAAAGTTACGACACAATCATTTGATCCACGTTAATTATGATTTGGGCAGACTCTGGTATTTAAAGCAGTGTTTTGAAGTTGGAAGGTAATGATGGGGGAGGAAGCAGGCTGCTGAGTGACCAACTTTGTTTTAAAGAGTGCAGTTGGGTGTGGGAGGTGCTGGGTTGGGGTTGTTGGTTTCTGGTTTGGGGGTGTTTGAGGGGAGGTGATTGAAGGGTTGGGTGAAGTCTCTGTAAATGGCATATGGGCAGGATTGGGTCTTGGGAAGCTGTGTTTGGACCGGCAGGGCAAGGGTATCAGAAATAAATACTGGGGTTACTGAGGGTGGGGAGCTGGGGAGGCAGGAGAAAGACAAGACTGGTTGGCCTAGAGCTCTCCAGAGCTGCAGAGTAGGCTCTGCTGGGGAGGCTGGGGGTGGCCTGCCTTGCCTGCTTAACAAAGCCTCTAGTCCCCACCTTCCCCAGAAGAAACCCCAGGCCCAGGGCTTTGATGGATTTGAGCATGATTGGTGCCCAGCCAGAAATGGGTGGCTAATACCGGGCTTTGATTTCTCACTAGCGACCAGAACTGGCCTTGGAATTGTGCTCATTATTTAGTGCAGCACAGGGGTTGCCTGTCCACCAGCCTTGAGAGGGGCCAACTGGTGGGGTCAGCCTGCTGCCTTCCCTTTGCCCTCAGAAACCTGCCTTCAGGAGAGAGAACATGCCCCTTCCTCCTACACAGCCCTTGTACTCTAATGCCACAGGCACAGAACATTTTTCAGAATTTTCTTTAGGTTTTCCCAGTGATTCCTCATGAGCTCCATTGCACAGATGGGGAAAATGAAGTCCAGGATGTAGCCTTTCCTCAAATCTTGCCTTCAAGTGACCGCAGATCACAGATTTGTATCCAGGGCTTCTGTCCAATAGTGGGCTGATTCAGGCCACTTTGGACTCCTCCTTGTGGTCCCATCCATGGGAGGGGGAAGCTCCTTCTTGGGCGTGTGCAGGCTCTCCTCAAGGGGCAGGCACCTCTCTCTCCTTCCCCCACCCCCATTCCCAGTGAATATGGGAATGAGTTCCCTTTCCAGCACTGAGAATCTTTTTTTAAGCCGTAAAGTTTGATGGTGGAGAAATCAAACCTGGAACCATAAACCCGAGACTCTTAGAAGATTTCAGCAAGTGACTGGCCAGGAGAATCCACTTCAAAAGCCCAGGCTGGCCCTGGGAATCTCCTCCCACCCACCCCTCAGCCTTTCCTGGAGCTTTTAATGAGCCTTTCCTTGGCCTCTGGCTGGGATGGTTGAGAAGGAACCAAGGTGTCATGATAGCACTTCTTTTTAAGGTGCAATTAAAATTTCCTAGTGTCTTTCTAAGTTTTCCTAGTGTCTCTGCTGTGTGTGTGTGTGTGTATGTGTGGTGGTGGCCTGTCCTTGTCTTCCTCTACTCTGTACCAAATGCCCATTTCACTTAAACAAATGGAAAATCAAGAGTGTCTTACTGGGTTTTCTCATTAAAGTGAAAGTACCACTGCAGGGGAGGAATTCTGTATGTAATTTCTCTCCCCAGCCCCCAAACTGGGAATTCCATAGGATGAAACAATTCCTCTCTCTTCCAATCCACTTATTTAACTGCTGAAGCTTTGGGACGGGCCCTGACTTGCCCAGGACTACACTGGGACTCAGGGATAGAGCTGAGATTTGAACTCAGGCCTCATAAACCTCATTCTAGTTGTGGCTCCTTTATTCCACCTGGGCTGCAGACTGGCCGCATGGGTCTGGGATTGAGATTCTGAAATCAAGGCCCAGCTAAGGCAGGCAGCTAAAGATGAAGTAGGTTTGGTAGCTGAGTTAGACTGGGACTTGCCGGGGGATGGTGGAAAGAAGTTGGGAGCAGGGACCTGGGAGAGGTGGAACAGGGCTGGGCCAAAGGTCAAGGTGAGACCCTGAGACCAGGCAAGTGCCCAAGGGTAGCCTTCCAACACTGATCCTCTCAGCAAAAGCCCCACCTGCCCCAGGTGAGATAAATCACAAGCCAGCCTCAGAGCTCTGTACCCATTTGTATAGTTGGGGGCAAAATAGGTTTTTACTTTTTTATTTTGAAGCTTTGGGGGCTCATCTCCTGCACTCACTTTGTTGTTGAGTTTCTCCTGGACTGAGGTACTATGACCTGTTCCTGGCTGTCAGACCACGTCATCAGGTCTGCCTACCACTTCCCCTTCCTTTTTACCAGCAATGTCTTCTAAGGAGGGTCTGGGCTGCCTAGGACTTTGGGGATGAGGCTGGAGGGGAGGTGGATCTCTTACATTCCAAGTGCTTGGTTGGTGATTCTCATTGGCCCATCCTGGAGCCTCCTCCCGGGCCTGCTGGCCAAACATATGGTCATTTGAACCTTATCGCTGGGGTTGGAGTAGCAAGGAGGCACCTTGGAGCACCCTGAGGCCTGGAGGAAAGGGAGGAGAGGCAGGGGTCATAGGCTGGGGTTTAGGGGTTGCCCTCGTGGGGCTGGGAAGTAGAGAGAAACTGCTACCTAGGCAGGCTGGCACCCAGGGACAGAGAGGAGGAAGTTGGCCGCTGAGGCCAGAGCTGGTGATTCTGGCCTCTTCCTCCTTCTCCTCCTCCTCCTCCCCAGTTTTCTAAACAGCTTCCACAAATGGAGTCATTAAAGCTGTGAAGGCAAAATGAAACCAAACAAGTGTGTTCTGTGTTTTTCTGTTTCTTTCCTTTTTTTAAAGGAAAATTTAGAATACCATAATTAGAATAATTTGAGGAAGGGCAGTTTCAGAAGGGTGGAGGGAATGTGTGCCCTCCATCCTTTTGATTTGCTTCTGAAGTTGGGCCTGGGCCACCACCTCCTGCCCCCCTTGGGCCTGCGCTCAGCCGGGTGCTGCTGGAGCCCGGGGAGTTTCTCCCCCACCCGACCTAGTGCGTTTTGGTGATAGTGCATTTTGGTGAGCCGGGGCCAGGTGAGACCCCGTCCTCCGTCCTCCGGGCTTTTTGGGAGAAGCCTGGCTCCTCGCTGGGAGTTGCGTGGGCGGCTAGATTGTGCTGGATTCGAACTCGGGTCAGCCACTGCCCTCCACGACCCCGCAGGGCAGGCAAGCCCTGGCGAGGCCCAACCACCGGTACCCCGTGGCACCCCTTTCTCTCCTGTCCTAAGCTTCGGCGAGGCTAATGGCAGCGAAAACATTTGCTGAAGTGCTGGCATACATCAGCCGCCTCCACGCTCCCCCCACCCTACCCCTTTTGTTTCCTCTTCCTTCTCTCCCAAAGCCCTGGGTTGCTGGAAGCTCCTGAATTTACCCTTGCGGACACAGCGGCCCGGCTAGCATCTCCGCCTGGTGGGCTGATTCAGCGCAGGTACCTGGGGGTTGCGCGCACCTCGGCACCGCCCGCTCCCCCTTCCCTTCCTATCCTGAGCCACCCTGATCCCCCTCGGCCCCCTGGCCAGTCCCCTCCACCCCCTCCCCTGCGGAGCTAAATCAGTCTGTGGGAGCCCGCAGCTCTCAGGGCACGGTTGGTTAGGGAGTGAGCTCGCAGCAGAGCCTCCCTCCTTCTCACCTCCCAGAACAGGCTGCCCCCAGTGCCTCACAACTTCCCCGCCACTGGGCGGCTCTTTTCTCGAGGAAGGCAGGATGTGGGTGTGAGAGCATGCATGGAGGAGTGAGCGTGGTGAGAATGTGTATGGAGGAGGTGGGCGGGGGCGGGAGTGTGCAGTGGGAGGTGAGGGTAGGTGTGGTGCTGCATTGGGTGCTGGGCGTGGAGGTGAAGTGTGCAGGGGGAATGAGTGTGTGTGCTGAGTTGTGCCTTTTGCATATGGGATGTGTGATGTAGGTGGCTGTGTGTGTGTTTGGGTGGGGGAGGTATGCAGTGTACATATGGGTGCAGCTGTGGTGTGTTTGTGTGTAAATAGGAATGTGTTGTGTGGGGAGGGTGAGTCACCACCAGGCTTGGGAAGCTCCTCTCTTGTATTCTTAGGGATGCCTGTTTGAGGTGGGACCCAGGTGAGCAGGATTTGGTCCATTTGGTCTGAATGCCAGGTTGTGGAGTTGGAAGGGAGGAAGCTGGCTTCCCCCACTGAGGGCAGGTGGGACAGATTGGCCACAGACAAGCCCTAAAGCCAGTCCAGGAGCTTCAGTGCCTACCCCCAGGAGGACAGGGGTCCGAGTCCTGGGGTCTCCTGCAGTCAGCTCCCAGCTTCCCTAGAACAGTGACAGGGCCTGTGGTTTGAAGATCTGCTCTGACCTGGGTCAGGTTCATGCTTCAGCCCTCCAGGGGGAGTGGGGTGTCCACTGACATTTGCCGGAGAAGAGGCAAGCAGAGCTTGGGTGAGTGGCATCCCTCATGGAGAGCAACATGGGCAGGCACGGCTGGGCCTGGGACTCTCGTGGATGCAATTAAGAGGACACGTGCACACACGGACACATACATGAGCCCTGGACTCCACTGTTCCTCATTTCCGTGGTCACAAAGTGCTCTCCTGCTTTCCCAGTTCCCCTGCCATCCTTAACTCTAGGATAAGGTGTGCTGTTGTGGACCAGAGAGACCTATAGGAAAATCACAGCTCCACCGATATACATATTGTTTTACAGATTATAAAACCCTCATATGTAAGACCTCAGTTTGTCCTTGTAAGAACCCCACTGGGGAGGTGGGTGCCACTTAGGAAGCCCACCTCAGACCTGGGTCAGAGCCAGAGCAGCCCTGGCCCCAGCCCTCAAGGTGGTCACTGTGTGTGAGGGATGCTGATGTCCACTCCAAAAAATGGTAAATGACATTCCGAGAGCCCCTGTATGTAGCAAATGAGAGCAATGACACTACAGCTGACCTTTGAACAGCTCGGGGTTAGGGGCGCTGACTCCCCAGCAGTTAAAAATCCTCTGTCTACTACCTCAGCCTCAAAAATAAAGGAATTGATAAGTGACTCACCCAAAGGCAGGAAGCTAAAATGGTTTGGATAGAATCAGGACTCAAACCCTAGTTCTTTTGATTCCACATATTGTAATCTCTAATTGAACATAAACTCATCCCGACAGTTAATTTTTTTTTAAACAGTTTTGTTTTTTTTAAAATTAATTTATTTATTATATTTATTTTTGGCTGTGTTGGGTCTTCATTTCTGCGCAAGGGCTTTCTCCAGTTGCGGCGAGCGGGGTGCCACTCTTCATCGCGGTGCGCGGGCCTCTCCCGTTGCGGAGCACAGGCTCCAGACGCGCAGGCTCAGTAGTTGTGGCTCACAGGCTTAGTTGCTCCGCGGCATGTGGGATCTTCCCAGACCAGGGCTCGAAGCCGTGTCCCCTGCATTGGCAGGCAGATTCTCAACCACTGCGCCACCAGGGAAACCCCCCACAGTTAATTTAAAGATCTGTAAAATGAAAATACAGGTACTATGTTTATTGAAAAAAAATCTGCCTATAAGTGGACCCACACAGTTCAAGCCCGTATTGTTCAAGGGTCAACTGTCTATTCAGGGAAGAGAGCCTTGGGGCTTCCTGGAGGAGGTGATGTGAGCTAGACCTTGACTCTCTTTTTTGGGTCTTTCTAAGAGCATTTCTGAAGAGGAGACAAGATGGGGGCAGGGGTGAAGAAGGCCCGAGACTTCTCCCACTCTTGAGAAGTTGGCCCTGTCAGCATCTGCAAGGCCTCTATCCTGCGTGGACACCAATCCTTGGTGAGCCAACCTTCGGCCATATTTCCATCCTGGCCTTCCCAGGCCCAACTGAAGGGATGTGCCTTGGGGGACCCACCCCTCTCAGCTACCTCTTGCACTGGAGATGAAAAGATTTCTTATTCTTTGATTTGCTCTCTGTGGTTCTTGAAGATGGAGTGCGCCCAGAAAACGCTTTTTAAGAAATGGTAGGGATTATGTTGGGGATGGAGGCATGGGGAGGTATACTTCTTTGCCTTCTGCCAGGCGCCCACCAGAGAACACAGAGTGGGTACGAAGGGAAGCACAGAATCCTCAGCCCAGCTACTTCCATGAGCCAGTTGGAGGGGGCAAGCTCACTTCTCTTCACCTCCAGGAAGCCCCAGCCCCTCTACCTACCCCTCCTCACAGAGGCCCCTCCCCAGGGCCTCAGCTGTGGGTGCATGGTGTGGCCAACTGGGATTCTGAGGAGTTTAGCATAGCCCCCCAGCATTGCCACTTACTAACTCTGTGGCCTTGGGCAGTTCGTGTAATTGTGCTCCGCCTCAGTTTCCTCATCTGTAAAATGGGGATGATAATAATAATATTGTCCTCACAGGGCTGTTTTGAGGATCACATGACCTGATATATTATAAAGCACTTAGTACAGGGCCTGGCACACAGTGAGCTCAGGGAGCGCTCAGGCACAGCCTCCTCAGGAGAGAGCCATGCGATGCCGGAGACGTCCTCCTCCAGGGGAGTTGGGGGAGGAGAAAGCAGGGAGGCTCAGGGCCTAGAGGCCCAGCAGCTCCTGGCCTGCGAGTTAGGGGACTCTGGTTTGTGCTCTTTCTCTGCTGTGTGACCTTAGGCGAGTGCCTTTCCCTCTCTGGGTCCCATCTGTAAATTTGGGATGGGGGAAAGGTGGAAGGATGATCCTTAGGGGCTCTGGGGTTTTTGTCTGGTTCCATCTGAAGAGGCCCCAGCAACCAACAAGATACAGAGGTAACCATGGCCCAGAACCACTGTGTTTACAGAGGCCCCTCCAGAAGGTCAATATATCGACTAGAATGCCCTTGTGAGCATTAGGCGGCCCTGGGTCTCTCTCTCCAAAGCTATAAATCACCCTCTGGGACCTCGGTCCCTTTTTCTTGTTTCATAAGCAACTCCCGCCTCACAGACTGAGAGCCCCAGATGCCAAGCAGGGCCCGGGAGGCAGAGAAGGACCCCATCGCCAAAGGCATCCTGGGCATGTGAGCAGAGAGGCACTTGCTGCCCCACCCTGCCACCGCCACAAGGCTCAAGGGGGCCCTCTGGAGGCTGTGGCAGGAACACACTGTCCCATCCACTGTTTCATTTCTCAGGGGTGGAGGGTGGCTGAGCGCAGGGATGGGGAATGAGGACTCCTGTCACCACATCGGGTGTTGGAACACACCGAGCCCTAAAACTTGGTGCACATGGACATTAATTCAATCTGAGCATGTGCTGGGCTCTGGGGTCAGAGGTGGGCAAAGTACTGGCCTGACCCTTGAATTGATTTGTGTCTCTTCTTGAAGCATGAGCCACGTGCCAGGCCTGTAATGCTGGGGTGCAACGGGAGTGTATGATGGGGCAACAGAGAGGAGCCCTTTTGAGGACGAGCCGAGACGTGTGTGTACTGGGAGGGATCTGGCGTGGTGCTTAGAGGGAGGGCTGTGCAGTCAGACTACCTGGGTTCAAATCGTGGCTATTCCAGCGTCTGGCTGTGTGTCCTAGAGCAAGTTGTCTACCCTCTCTGAGCTTTAGTTTCTTCATTTGTAAAGGGGGAGTGGTAATAGCACCGATCTCATCAGCTCCTTGTGGGGATGAATGAGATAATGTATGCAAATGCTTTGCACATTCTAAATCGCTCAGTAAAACTCACTGTCCACCTTCTCCTCCTCCTCATTGTTATTGGTGCCAAGTATTGGGTGATAACAATAGGAAATCCTTCAGCTGTTGCGAGAAGCTCCTGTGGGCCCGGGTGGTTGGTCAGGGAAGGCTTCCTGGAGGAGGGGAGGATGGTGCTTGACTGGCTTTGGAAGGATGAGCAGAGCTTGGGTGAACCGAAAGGGCCTTCTTGGTAGGGGGTGTGTATGTGAAGGTGTGGGGTGGGAACGTCTGCCACATCCACCCAGGAAACGGATTCTGAATTCAGCCATCTGATCATCTGGTAAAACAAGACTTCTGGAGCCAGGGGTCCCTTCTTAGTGGAAAGAGCCAAGGTTTTGGAATTAAAAGGATTTGACTCTTACTGAGTTCCTGGGCCAGGTGGCTCAACCTCTGTGTACCCCAGCGTCCCCATCTGTGGGGTGGGGATGACCCCGCTGACTTCACTGGATGGTGATGTGATGTGAGATAGACATGCAGTCCTGGCACAGAGTAGGTTCCATTGATTCCCCTTGGCCTCCCTCCTACCTGCCTTTCCCTGCCCCCAGTCTGGCTGCCCCCTTGGCTGGACCTGGGCCCTGCTTCTCTCCCTCTACATCTCTGGGCAGGAAAGCAGGGGGACAGAGAGTTCCTGGTGGCAGTTTCCTCGTTGACCAGAGAGCCAGGGAGAGGGGCAAGAAGAAGGAGGCTGCCTTTTCTGGTCCCTGATGCCCACCTGGGCCTGGTGGCTATCAGGAGGCATCCCTAGGGTCTGGGAGGAACGTCTTCTGCTGAGATCACCCAGGAGACTGCAACCCCCAGAGGCCCTGAGTGGTGTCTGGAGGCATTACTGGTGTCAGGAGACAGAGCCGAAGGCAAGCAGCTCTGTAATGCAATCAGAGGCGCCCGCCTGCCCAGCCTGGGCCTGGACACCCACGGAGGATGCAGAGCTTATAAGAAGTTGAGTCGGGATTCCAGGAATGTTGTTCCTGGCTCCCCTCCTCCATCCCACCTTTGGTCATTCTGTGACACAGCAGGACAGAGGTTCAGAGACAGAGGAGTGACCTGGGGTAGGGTGGGGTATGTCTTATGGGGCACGTTCCCATCCTTCTCTTTCCTGTCACCCAAGCCAGGGCCCTGGGGACAAGGAGGCAGGGTCAGCGGGTGGAGACAGGATGGGGTTAAAACAACTAGATGACAGGAGAGCAACTGTGACATTAGGTACCTCGGGAGCCTGGGTCTGATTTGTCTGATTTTGCTCGCTCGCATGTCCCTGGCACCCAGCACAGTTCCTGGAACACAAAGGGTGCTTGATAAACACTTGTAGAACGGATGAATGAGGAACTCAACGCAAGCCTTCCTCACCCAAGAGGCTGCTGTGACTCACTCCCTGCCATGCTTTGGACTTGCCACTGTAGATGCGCACCCGAAGAATTAGAAGATTCTCGTTGCTTTGCTTACAGCCCCACCCCTCCCCCGCTCTGCCTACCTCTCTCCCTTCATTCTCTCCTGCTTTCCATCTTTGGTCACTTACTATGCACAAGGTACCATGGATGTCAGAGCCAAGTCTTCAGTGGTCAGAGCCCCTAGGTAGCAAAGAATTTACTCACTGAATCCAGTGGAACCACAAAGAATTAATCGAGGACTGCCGTCAAGTGCCCTCTGCCCCTTTGTGTGGAGAAAGCAGACAAGCAGACGTTTGCTGGGCTGGTAAACTTTGTACTTATCTGCAAGGTGGCCTTCACAAGCCATGGCTGGCTGGTCCAGGCCGTTTAAAGATGTTTGTTTCCTGGGAATTCCCTGGGGGTCCAGTGGTTAGGACTCTGTGCTCTCACTGCTGAGGGCTCTGGTTCGATCCCTGCTTATGAAACTAAAATCCCACAGGCGACACGGCCAAAGAAACAAACACAAACAGACAAAAAAAGATGTTTGTTTCCTATTTGCAGTCCCAAGCCCATTGATCATTCCCCTCCACCTTGCCTTCTAGTGGCTCAAGAGAATGTCCATTGCAGGGACACTGGCCCTGGGGCCTGGGAGCAAGTGTGGGCTGAGACAGTATATCTGAAGGTTCATGGGCAGGGTCTGACTGGAGGCCTCAGCCCTCCAGAGCAACTGCCAGCAGCGTCTTGGCAGGAGCTGGGTTTGATACAGGGGAGCAGTTTTGGCTGCAGAGTCTGGCTAAGCCAGGCTCCCCCTGGCACTGCGTCCAGTGTTAACATTCAGGGAGCATCCCTGGGAGATTAAGCACCCCCAGGCCCTTAGCCGAGGCAGCAGTAGTCCTGGGCCCACTGCCACGCTCACAGCTGGGCACCCGCCGGCCCTTGCCAGGAGCCCCTAACACAGGTTCATCTGGAACTCCTGCCTGGCAGCCCGAGATAGCCAGAGCTGATGGACACAGCAACCCCTGCTGCAAATCTGATCTAGCCCCACATTTTCCTGCTGGTGCATCCCACTCTGTACAGACGCACACATACAGAAAGAGTCCTAAACTGAGGAGTGGGAAACCTGGATTCTAATCCTAGCCGGCAGCTAATCTGCTGTGTGGCATTGAGCTAGTCCCTTTCCCTCTCTGGGCTTCGGTGTCCTCATCTGTCCAGTGCAAGAAGGTCTGCCCTAGAATCAGTAAACTGGGTTCAAGTCCTGGCTCCGACACTAGCTGTAATTCCCCTAGCCTGCATCGCCTCACTGTGAAATGGGGGTCCTGATTGGTTGTTGGGGAGATGAAAACGAGATGAGGCATGGTCAGTAAAGGTCAGCTCCCTTTTCTTTCTACCTGGGAGGAAATCAACCTGCAAATCGCTGGTTACACCCCTCCTTTCTTTCCAATATTCCCCTCTTGACGTGGGGAGTATTAGACATAAGGTTCGGGATGGCCCACAGGGTGACTTGGTGAGCCGCCTGAGGAGAAGCCTGCATTGTCATAGCATTTGGAAAGAGCACTGGACTAGGAGTCTGGAATCTTCAGCCCTAAGGCCAGCTGTGTCTGTAGAGAGTGGGATGCACCAGCAGGAAAATGTAGGGCCAGATCTGTCTTTGTGTGACAGGCAAATCACTCACCCTCTCTGAGCCTCAGTTTACCCATCAGCAAAAGGAATAAAAGAAGCTGAACGCTAGGCAGGGCCCTGGGAGAAAATGCCTGGACAGGTGCTTTGGAAACTTCTCCAAACCCCAGGGGCCACTCATCTGAGGTGGAAGGAGGCCGACACAGCAGGCTCTGTTCCCCGAGGGGCTGTGCAGAGAGCTGTTCGCTGTGGGGCAGGCAGGAGAGGGCCTGCGTTTCCACTTCCCTGGCTGGAACCTCCCGCTGGCGGGTGGGCCCTGACTTCTTCCCGTGGCCTAGGTGGCCACGGCTATTGAGGTAGATGACAAGAGTTTGGGTCGCTTCCCATCCCTCTCTGCTCCACACCCCAGAGTAGGGGAGGCCAGGGTGCCACGTCAGGGAAGGTTAGTGTCAGTGCTGGGTTTGAGGTGTCCAAGCCAGCACGCCATCTGCCATGCCCACCAGAAGTTACATAATCCCTCGGCCGGCTGCCTGTTCTTAGAAAACAGGACAGTCAGGACCAGCAGGGAGTGGAGGTTAGGGTTTTCTTCCCTCTGCTTTGTTCCCTCACAGCCCAGCACCTCCCTGGGCCCGTCTTCATTCTCCGAGTTGTTCCCACACTGTCTGGAGCCTGACACATAAATGCTGGGACCGATCAAGGCTGAGATTGGAAGGGGACATGGCAGGCCTTGAAGGCTGCTTGCTGCCTGGCCTTGGGGCAGCCCGCATGGTCGGCAGCCCTCACAGCGCATCACAACCTTCCTCTGCTGACCTCTGGCAGGATGGGCTAAGGAGGGCAGCTCAGGGTTCTGGGAAGTAGGGGCAGGCCCTCCCCCCAGTTCCTACAGAGGTGTACCCCTTCCAACACCTTATCAAATAATAAGCATTTTTAATATATCCAAGTAACAGCTAAATAATGCTGCCCGTGTAGTACTAAGGCCTTTGGAATCAATGAGACCCAAGATCCAGCCCTGTCTCTTTTATTTGCTAGCTGTGTGATGTTGGCCAGGCTACTTCACCATTGTTAATCTCAGTTTCCTCATCTGTGAAATGGGGATGATAAAGCCTGCTTCACATAGGTATCTTGAGGATTGAATCAGACAATAATGCATACAGAGGACAGAGAAATTGTTCAGTAAATCGTAGCTGTCATCATTGGTATCCAATTCCATCCCCCCTTTTTTTGAAGAAAATAATATATAATGACTAAATCTTATTTATTCTATTTTTTAAATTAATTAATTAATTTATTTTTGGCTGCGTTGGTATCTTTGTTCCTGCGCGCGGGCTTTCTCTGGTCGCAGCAAGCGGGGGCTACTCTTTGTTGCGGTGTGGGCTTCTCATTGCGGTGGCTTCTCTTGTTGCGGAGCACAGGCTCTAGGCGCACGGGCTTCAGTAGTTGTGGCACGTGGGTTCAGTAGTTGTGGCTCACGGGCTCTAGAGCACAGGCTCAGTAGTTATGGCGCACAGGCTTAGTTGTTCCACAGCACGTGGGATCTTCCCGGAACAGGGCTCAAGCCCATGTCCCCTGCATTAGCAGGCAGATTCTTAACCATTACACCACCAGGAAAGTCCCCTTATTTATTCTAGAAAAGAAAAGTTGGTTCAAAATTAATCTATTAATATTAATAGCGTGTGCCAAATTAATATCGTATACCATATTAATGAATCTAAAGAAACAAAATCATATGATTATATCTATAAATGCTGAAAAAGCCTTGGACAAAATTCAACACCTATTCATGATATAAGCATTCAAGGAAATAGGGATTAAGGGATACTTTTTAGTATGATAAAATACACACACACACACACACACACACACACACATATGTACGTTTATATATATATATATACACACCCTAGTGCTAAAGCCAGTATCTTATTTAATGAGGAAACGCTAAAGTCACTTCCATTAAAATCAGTAATAAAGTACGGATGCTCACTGTCTCTTTTACCATCCAACACTGTGCTGGAAGTATTAGCCAGTGTAATTAAACAAGAGAGATCAATTAGAGGCACAAGAATGGGTAAAGAAGAAGTAAAACTATCCCTACCAGATATTAAAACATACTATAACGCCTCTATAATTAAAATAATGTGGAGCTGGTGCCTGAGTTGGCAGATAGGCCCCTCGAAGATAAGAGAAAGCCCAGAATTAGACCCAAATGCATGTGGAAATGTGGTATATGCAAGGGTGGTATCCCAGATCACTGGGATAAAGATAGACTTTTAAATAAATGGTGCTGGCCATTGCGTCCCTCTCACCTGCTTCTTAGAATACAGCTACCCTTAGTTATAACTTGTTGATTAACCAATCACAAAAGCGTTGGGAACAAGATATTGCCCACTCTGTATTCTGCATGATATTAAAATAAATAACACTAGAAAACTAAAAAAAAAAAAAAAAGATGCTGGGACAACTGAGTAGCCATTTAGAAAACGATAAACTTTGATTCATATTTCACACCAAACAGAAAAATAAACTTTAAATGGATTAGGGATCTAAATGTAAACAGTTATACCATACAGGTAGTACTAGATGGAAACTCAGGTGAATTTCTCTTTAATTTTGGGACAGGGAAAGGCATTCTAACTGTGGCTCAAAATCCAGGATGATAAAATTAAAAATTGATAAATTTTATTACATAAAATTAAAAAAAATTTTTACAATAAAGCACCCTAAGGAAAGTCAAAGGACAAAACATTTGACAAACTAAGAGAAAATGTTCATAACATATGCCACAGACAAAAGACTAATATCCCTAATACATAAGGCACTCTCAAATATTGAGGGACAGAGAACCAAAAAATCTGATTAAAAAGTGGGAAAAAGACACGAACAGACAATTCACAAAATAAAATGTAACAGTGACCCTCAAACACATGAAAAAAATGTTACAACTCACTCATAATTAGAAAGACGCAAATTAAAACAACTCTGAGACACCACTTCTTACGTACAAGACTGGAAAAAATTAAAAATTGTGACCACACATTCCATTGGGGAGGCTATGCGGAACAGGCACTTCCAGACACTGCTGGAGGAAGTGCAAATTGGTAGAATCCTTTGGAGAACTAATATGGCAATACTTAACAAAACTGCACGTACACTTTATTTTCTGGCCCAACAATCCTACTTCTAGAAATCTACCCTTAAGATATACCTTTATCAATACAAAAACGCTTATGCGCATGGTGATTCATTACAGCGTTATTTGTAATGGCAAAATATTGGAAACAACCGAACACCCCAGTAGAGGAGCTGAATAAACTATGGTACAACCACACACTGGAGTGCTATGCAGCTCTAAAAAATGATGCTGGAACTCTTCAAGAACTGATATGGAGAGATTCGTAGGACATACTGACAAGTAAAAGAAGCAAAGCACAAAATAGTATCTATAGGATGCAACCTTTCATGTAAGAAAGAAATGGATATAAGACCAGGCCAGACCCAGACCTCTCTTCTCATTCTTTTTTCATGGCCTCTTGAATACATTCTGCTTCCTCATCAGATGCCCCTTCCCACTCTGCTTATAGATCCAAGCAGTGAGCCCTGTGTGGGGAGACAGATTCCCTGTGCTGCCCCCGAGGAAGATGGAGAGGAGAGGGACAGGACCCCAAGTGCCATCCCTGCCCTGGCTTAAATTGTGACTCCTGGCTTTGTGTGGTCCTACAGCCCTCTGGGCCTTGCTTTCCTCTTCTGTCAAATGGGGGATAATGAATCCTACACCACTGGCCACACAGACAAAAGGTGGGACCAACATCATAATTAGTTCATGTGGGCAAATGGCGTTGCATGATGTGGAATATGTTATTTATTATTTACTTACAGGCTCTGCACGTTGCTCCTTGGGACTCAGATGGGTCTTGGATCCTCTTTTCCAGTCCCTTGCAACACACACATGCGTGCACACACATATAAACACACACACACACACACACTCCATTCTATACAGAACTGTGGAAGATGCTGAGGTGGTTGCTTTATTTGCTATTTCCTTTACCTGTGAGGTTCCCATCCACATATACTCCGTCTGCCCGCCAGGTGTGTTTCAGGCCCTCTGAGCCCCTGGCCTCCCTCCCGCTCTGGGCCTGCTCTCGTGCCCACATTGGCCAGTTCGAACACACTGTGTCATTTAGGCTTTGTAATGACTCTAGGAGGAAGGTCCTAGCAGAGGAGCAAAATGGGGCTCAGGGAAAGTGAAGTGACCCCCCCCGCCAGCCTCCCAGCTTTTGGGTCAGAGTCTAGTCTAGGTCTAACCCTAGCCTCTGGACTCCAAATTCAGTGCTCTTTCCAGGAGTCCACTCTGCATCCACTCTCCAGGGCCGGAATCAGGGCTTATCCCCTGTGTACCTCCCTGGATGTCCCCGTGAGTGCTAGCTGCTTGGTGATAACTGGTGGAGTGATTGGGTGGTGAGTGAACAGAACTCGGAGCTGCTTTGTAAAATACAGAATCCCCCACTGATGTGATTCTGGCCTCAATAAAGCGCTGTGGATTGTTGGGCAGAACTGGGCTTTTCCCACAGGCTGGTCACAGCCAGCATGCTCAGCCGGCCCCTCTCTCCACAGCCTGCGCCATTTTAAGGATTGGTCCAAGAGGGTGTGTGTTCATGTGGGCGCCTGGGGAGGAACATTAGCAGCTGCAGGGGGTTGTCTGCACCCCTCAGGCCCCTGCAGGTCCAGTGGTCTGGGAGGAAGGGGCTGAGCCAGACCTGCGTCTCCACAGAGCAGGAGGGGCCTTGGGCAGGCGGTGGAGGGCATAATTGCCGGAAGGTCATGCTCCGAGCCCTGAGAACTCTGCTTGCCAGTCAATAAGTCGTTTATTATACCCTTGACAGCATCCTCCTCTGCCCCACCCTGGGTCCTTGCAGCTTGCAGAAGGAAGGGCAGGGCCAGCTGAGGGTCTGGACTCTCCAGGGAGAGAGGCCACTGGGAGCCTGAAGTAAGCCAACCTCCCCACCTCCCCATCACGGCCCACTGGACCAGACCGATTGCCCAAGCCCCCAGGGACCCTGATCACTGATGTAAAGAGCTGGCTACACAGAAGTTCCCAGGTGCTTGGGCGTCTCCATCACACTGCCCTGGACTTCCTTTCCAAGGCTCCTTCCGGGGAATTGTAGTGCTTGCCAGGGAGGGTGCAGTCCTTAGAAGGCAGGTAGCAACAAAGCAAGTCCAGAGATGATGTGGGCAAGTCAGTCCCCTCCCTCTGCCTCAGAAGCCTGGCAGACCTTATAACGGGGCACATGAGGGCCCAACGTCCTCTTTGCTTGAGCAAGAGCTGGTCGTGAGAATCAGCTGCGTGCTGTCTTTGGCTCCCCCACCCACCATGCGTCCAGCTGGTGCCCATCGCTCACAGGTGTGGAGCACTTCATGCAAAAAGCACCTTCACAAGTGAAGCTGAGCTTCTTAACAACCACAGGACATTGTCCGGGTGAGTGCTTGCACCACCACCACCCCGGCCCCTGCTTACAGCTGGGGAGACTGAGGCAGAGGGAGGGGGTTGACTTGCCCACATCATCTCCGGACTTGCTTTGTCGCTACCGGATTTTCCCCACTTACCGGCCCCTCTCCACTCTTAACGTGGCTGAGAAAGATCAAGAAGATTGTCCTTCCAGGGCACCCTGTCTTACCTACAGGTTTTACCCAGGAAACTCAGAGGGAGATTGAGAGGAGCTATCAGGGCTTTAGCTGTGGTTGGTCCGAGAGGGTAGCGGGTACAGCTGTACAGGGAACAGGAGCTCTCCTCACTCCGTGGCCCTGCGAGGGAAGGTGCTGACGCAGCCCCTGGCCTCGCCCTCCTGTCCACATGACATTCATGGTGGAAATAAGGGCTGAGCAAGAACAAGCAGTGGCCTCTTTCAGTGGTCTGTCCGCAGAGTGACCTGGTGACCCAGCTTGCCTCTCCTGGGCAGGGTTGTTCCAGAGACAGCCGGCCACCTTCTCTCTGCCCACCCTGCCCTCCCCTCGACGTCAGTCCTCTGACCCTGAGTGCCTGGGCCACCCGCCCCCGCCCCGGAATATGCCATACCCTTCCCTTGTATGCTCACCAGGGGTGGACAGCGGGACCAGCCTTCCACATAGGGAAGTTCCAGCTCCCACTAAGTTCCAAATTCCATGGCCTTATCGCACACCATTTTTTCTGACCTTTGATGGGCTTCCCAGTGTGGGAGGAAGGACCTCCCCACCCTCAGAGAGACAATGGGAGGAGGCCCCACTTTCCCACCACCCAAGCCCCCTGGGTGTATCAGGGCCTTGTACCTGGAACACACAGGTTGTTGACACAGAGAGAAAGAGCAGCAGGGACTTTGGGGGAAGGGTGGACACTGGGCCTGACAGTGACTCATGGTGGAGTCATGGTCCCGTTGAACCCTTTCAGTACTGAGATGCCACACCAAAGTAAATCACTGCCTCTTGCTGAGCCTCCGTTTCCCCATCTGTTAACTGAGGAAGCTGGACCAGGGAACTCTGAGGTCCCTGACAGATGTACATTTTCTAAAATCCCTTTATTCCAGCCACTGTTGAATTTCCTGAGAGCCAAAGAGGGCAATTGTGACACCACTGGCCTCTCCTCAGCATTTCCTGTGTAGCCAGGACCTGTAAACAGGGGTTTTGATGAGAGTGTGGGTCTGCAGCTGACAGGAGGCTGCAGCTTCCACGTCAGTAAACATGCCTCTGCACGGGGTGCTCTCACCACTGACCTTGACGTGGCCTGCTCCTTCCTGCCATCTGGGTCCCAGCTTGGACGACCCTTGCTCGGAGAGCCCTTCCCCGATCCCCCTGCCTCGTTAGTTTTTCTTCTAGCGCTTATTACCATCGGGAATTATGATTTGTGTCTGGACTTCCATGCTTGCTGGCTTATCGCCGGTCGCCCCTCTAGCATGTCAACTCCACGAGGACGGGGCCATGTCACTCAGTACTGTACCCCCCAGGTCCGGGACAGCGCCCGGCACAGACTGGGCCCTCGATGACCAGGTGCTCCGTGAACAAATAACTAGGGTTGTACCTAAGAATCTCCTAGAGTTTTTTGGTTTTTGGTTTTTTTCAAAATTCACATGCCTGGTCTTTGCCCCTAGCGGCTCTGGTTTAGGAAGTCTGGGCATATGAATTTTGACAGAGTACCCCAGGTGACTCAGATGCACACCTCTTGTTAAAAAGAAAAGGGCTTGCTGGTTCTTAGCCTTGGCTGATCAATGGGATCACCTCTGCCTGGTTCCCGCCCAGAGATTCTAACTTAACTGGGCTTAGCGTCTGACCTGGCC
The DNA here is from genome assembly GCF_028021215.1 of Eschrichtius robustus. Classification (NCBI taxonomy): domain Eukaryota; kingdom Metazoa; phylum Chordata; class Mammalia; order Artiodactyla; family Eschrichtiidae; genus Eschrichtius; species Eschrichtius robustus. Next base: position 76,326,013 of record NC_090830.1, read on the forward strand.
ATTGGGAGCTTTAAAAGTGACTCAAGTGGTTCTGTCGTGCTGCTAATGTAGAGGCCCCAGGATCCAATCATCGCCAAGGCCTCTCTGGTCCAAAGGTCTGCCATTCTTGCAAAGCCCTGCAAAGTTAAGCCACTGTTTCTTCCAAACCTCCAATGGGGGTCAGCTCCTTGCACAGATAAAGAAAGTGACACCCTGCTTGACCCTCATAGGTGAGTTGGGAGCGTTGCCCAGGGCCCCATCGCCCTTCTCCAGTGACTTCCCAGGAGCGACTGGTGGCTCTCTGCTCTATCCAACCTCCTTTTCCCGGCAAGACGGCTGAGCTGTGTTGGAACCTGTCTCTTCCTCTCCCCTGATAGCGCACAGTTTTAAATAAGATCTTCATTTACCAGAAGTTCACACCACAGCTTATGTGTTATATGAGAAGCCGCAGTCTTGTGTTCGTGGGGGAAATGCTCTGGGACGTGATCAGGGGGCTGGAGGAGAAGCGACGGCAGAGGGGTTGCAGGAGGAAGGAGGAACCTGGGGAATCCGAGCTGGCGCCTGCCCTGGCCCTGGCAGTGCCATGCTCCTCTGGGCTCTGCATGGTGGCTGGGGGGAGGTGCTACCACTCTGCAAGCTGACCTCACAGCTGCTAGAAGGCTGGGAGCTGGGGGGTGGGGAGGGAATGTGATGTCCACGCCAGCTCTGCCAACTGGTGCCCGCAGTGCTGTTCCGGGTCATTTATGCATCTTCAGTTGGTTAAGCGGGTGCTATTGCTGTTGACGTGTCAGCTGCCTCCCGCCTTGCCTTGGAGGCTAGGATTAGGAAGGGATTTGGTGGCCAGGGACAGACACCACTCCTCCCCCATGGCCATCCTGCCTCACTTCTTCCCAGCCCAGCCTGTGCAGCATCTAAATCAATAAACAAATTCCAGTTGGACAGCACTTTACCATTTCCAGTTTTTTTTCCATGCAGTCCTCCCAGCCACTCTGTGAGGTGGGTGTGATCACCTTGCTTGTACAGAGGAAGAAACTGAGGCCAGGGGGTGGGGGTTTGAGTACCTCGTAAAAGACTCCTGTGGCAAAGCTGACCTTGTGCCAAGATTCCTCTCTGCTCTACCTGCACCTGGCGGGGGACTGGAGGGCAAGGCGCTGTCCTATCTCGCCGTGTGGTCTGTGGTATTTTTACTGCAGCAGTGTTTGTTCTGGGGGCCTGAAAGCCGAGAGATCAGGGATCAGGTACCAGAGTGCCCTGTGACCTTGAGCAAGGCTGCTTCTCCCTCTGGGCCTCAGTTTCCCGAACGGTGAACCAAGAGAATTGGATTAGGTAGTCTTTTGGGAAGGTGCTGCCCTGCAGCTCTTCTTTGCAGGTGTTCAAGCGCCCTGGCAGGGAGGAGATGTGGGGAGAGGGTCCTGCGGTGGACCCGTCATGGGCTCCGTGGTACAAGGCCAATGTGCTTGTAATAAATATTGAGCTGACAGATGCTAAGCCGCATCCCCAGCCTCTGAATAAATAAAAAGTTGCCCAGAATAACAGCCCGGAAAATGCTGGGGCTCCAGCCAGCTCTTACCTTCGCCCCTCCCACTGACCATGCCTCTGTGCCTCCTCCTCCCACTCCCATCCCCCTCCCCATCCCCTGTCCATCATTCACTCCAGCCCCAAAGGTGGGCGCTGTCCCAGACTGGCTTTAATTCACAGCCTGCCCCCACATCCCCCGCCCCCACCCCAGCTGCCACAGCAGCTAATGAGAACCAGGCCCTGCCGATGACAGCTGGGGGACAAGCCAGCCAGGCCCTCATGGGGCTGGGGATGGGTGGGGCACAGGGGAGCATGCCTTTAATCCCGAGTGCCTGCCAGAAGCCTTTCTTCATGGACACTCCCTGGCGTTTTTGGCTTCTACCCTGGGAGATGAACTAGCCGAAATCCAACAGGAAGCTGACCCACTCTGACTGCTCCTGGCTGAGGCCACCAGGAAATTAGGACCAGGGTGCACATAGGTGGCCCCAGGGTGTTCCAAGATACATGGCTCACACTTAGTTTGATGTTTCTCTGATATGTGTATGAGTACGTGTTTCCTGTCCCCCAGCTGCTGGGTCAAGTGTAAAGTCACAGAACGTTAGAGTGAAAGAGACATCTCCCTCATGTTACAGAGGAGGAAACCGAGGCCCCAGGGTGGGGATTGGGGGGTGAGGACACCTGCCCAGGGTCACATAGCCAGACAAGTGACAGAGCCTGGATATGAAGCCAAATCTAGGGCCTGTGCCCTTAACCCCCACTGACATTGCCCTTCTCCAGGGGCCTTTGTTAGGGCCCCACAAAGATGACGCCTCATCCTTGGGGTTTAGCCCAGCCCCAGAGGAGAATGTCCAGGCCAGGGGATCATGGCTCCTTGATCCTATTCTTGGTTTATGGAGCACCCTGGGAAAACATTGCGCCATCAGAAAACCTGCTTTCTGCTTTGTGAGAGGGACCACTGCATGTGGGGGAGCCAATGCCGAGAAGCAGAACCCCCTGCATGGCCTTCTTTTGGGCTCCCAAGCTGTGTGAGAACCGGCAGGGAAGGCTCCTGGGTGGGGAGCACCAGACAAGAGCACAGCCCCCCTTTGCACGGCCCTTGCTGGTTTCCACAGACATCTCTGTGGAGGATCCCAGTAGTGCAGTGCAAGAGGCGGCGGGGGTTTTAATCCCCATTCTACACGTGAGAGTGCTGAGGCATGGCCAGTCAGGAACTTGGCCGGAGTCTTGTGGCCCAGCCAGTTTTGGGCCGCAGTGTCCGGGGACTCACCTCAGCCCACCTCCCTGGTTCTCTTGGGGAGCTTCCAGGGCCAGTCTGAACAAGTAGGGCCTGAGAGCTGGGCTGGAGAGGGGAAGATTTGGTGTCTAGACCCCCTCCTAGGCAAGGCCAGATTCCCTTTGGTCCTCAGCCTCTGCTGGCCCAGAACAGACCATGCCGGCCCCCTCCCTCCCCAGTGCCCAGGGCGGGTCCCCCCTCCCCCTCCCCGGCTGCAGCTGCAGGGCCTCCTCTGCTGCAGGACTCCTGCCCTGCTGCTGCTGCCTCTGACATTCCGCCCCAGAAGATAAGGATCCTGTCTGGCGCCTGAGTGCTTTTTTTCCTCCTACTTTCCGAATCTGTTCCCTGATTATCTGCAGACAACCCCTCAGTAGGGGGGCCACCTGGGAGGGGGCTCAGAGCACAGAGAAAGGCGTGGGGGAGGGGGACCAGGAGGCATGCAGCCACCCACCTGGGGTCTTGACGGCCATTTACTAAGCCCCCACTGCAGCCTGAGCCCCCAGCTCAGCAGAGAGCCGAGGACTGGTTTCCCTGGGTGGACTGACCCACTTCAGTGGGAAGAAGAGGTATGTGGGCTGGGGGCTGGGATGGGGACAGAGGATGGGGTCAATTCCGTGGTCAGCGTTCCTCAGCAGTGGGCCTGGACAATGCCCAGAGGGGATGTGGTGGAGGCTGCCGCCAGCCAGACGGCCACATCCTGTGGGAGATGCTGGCCCTTCCCAGGCCAGACAGGGTCTGAGGACACTTAGGGACAGGGGAGGGAGGGTGCTGGAGGGCTCCCAGCGTCCAGCCTCCAGCTCTGGGGACTGGTCTCAGAGAACGGCCAGGGCTCTCGTGGCCTCCTGGCCTCAGCCTGAAAAGGAGGGGCAGCCCCATCCCCTGGGCCTAGGCACCATCAGAGAAGCCCAGCCTTAGCAGGCCCGGGCTCCCCCTGGAGCACATCTGGTCACATTCAGGCAGCGTACAGACAAGGAGACCCGTTCAGAGTGAGAAGGGATCATGCCCACCTCACCCCCCTGGCAGGTCAGATGCTCTTCCGTCTTCCAGGGGTCAGGAGTTTGCATCATGGGCTCCACTTACTGGGAGTTGGGAGTCCACGCCTTACCACTAACATACTGTGTGATCTTGGGCAAGTTCCTTTCCCTCTCTGGGCCTTACATTCTTCAGCTGTACATTGGGGGGTGGGGGGAGGGCAGCCTGTGTGAATGAGGGCACACAGCCTTCTCTCAGTGGGGGCGGGAGGTGACAGCAGAGACCCGAGCCCACAGATACCACCTCTCCAAACCTTGTCAGACCTCCCAGGGTTGTTGTGAAGATTAAATGAGATGTAGGAGGTGATACCCTGGCTTGGAGTCGGTGCTGCGTAAATACAAGTATGGCCAGCTGTTAGCAGCACAGGCTGGGGACCCCAGGACTGGCAAAGCTGCTGCAGGAGCCTGGGCCATGGGGTGTCAGGAGGCTGAGGGGCCAGCCCTCTCTCTCCATGAGTATTTGCTTGTGCAGGCTTTGGAAAAGGCCCTACACCTTCCCTGCCCCCCAACCTCTGCTCACCGTCCCCTCCCCCACACCCCTAAAACCATTTGGGGGAAGGGAAGCTATGCAACATCATTTTTTATGGCTTCCTGGCCCCGGAGCCAGAGGGCTGAGGATGGGGTGGTGTGGGCTGGATTCCTGAGCCTCCCCCTCAGAGCCTTCAGCTCGTAAATATGAAGCCGAAGCCGGGGCTGGGAGGAGCTGGCCGTTAAGCTGTCAGCAGAGCGCCCACTTAGAAAGTCGTAAAGTGTTTCTCGGAGCTTCTCGGAGCTCCTCGGAGCTGGGCCCAGGCTCTCCCACCCCACCCGGATGGACAGCGACCTCCTCTTCCATGTGTGCTGGGCTCCCTCTGCCTGAGCCCCCATTTAAACCCACCAGCCACTCGTGCTTCCTCCCCATTCCCACCACTAGCTGTGCCTTGGTTTCTCCTCTGTGCAAAGGAAGTATGGGGGGATGGATGGGGAGGCTTAGGCTCAGGGGTCCCTGGAGCTCTTTGAAGGCCAGTGGAGATTTCAAGAGGCTGTAGAGGGATCTGCTCCTGGATTTCTCCTCCTGAGAACATTGAAGCCCCCATTATTTCTAATTCCCTTCTCTGTGCCTAGCCTAAGGGGACCCAGAACCTGCCCCAAGGAGCTCTCAAAATTGCGGTTAAGGAGAGAGCTCACGTTTTCTGTAGCTCAGAGGAAGAGGGGTCTCCATGGCTGGGATAGAGGAAGGCTTCCTGGAGGAAGCAGGAATGTAGGGGCAAATGGGCCTGCCTGGGGTGGATCACAGCTCAGAGCCCAGGGTGGGTATGGAGTGGCAGAGGCCAAGTAGCCAGGACCTGAACTTTGGGGCTGTGAGAGCCATGGAGCTTTGTGAACACATCCCCCGAGGACCCCCTGTCTCTTGGTCACCTAGACTCGTGCTTATGTGGACAGGCTCTGGCAACAGACTAGGTTCAAATGCCACCTTCCCCACTCCTTAGCCATGTGTCCTGGGACAAGTTAGCTTATCTGAGACTCATCTTCAACCTCGAAATGGAATTAATGGCAATCCAACCCATAACGTCCATTGTCATAAAATTTAAATGAGAGCATGTGAAGGGGGAATATTGCTCAGTGGTCAGGGAACTTTGGAGTCTGGTAGCCTGGATCCCAAACTCAGTTCTACCTCTTAACCAACCGTGTCACCCTGGGTAGTTATTTCACCTCTCAAGGCCCCAGTTCTCCCATCTGTAAAACGGGGGTAAGTGTAGTGAAGATTCAATGTGAGCTGTTACCATGTGCAGCGCGTACACTGTGGCTGGTACAGAGTAGGCGTAGGGTCAAGTGTGCGTTAGGAGCCCCTGCCTCCGTCCTCACTCAGCCTGCTGCCTCTGTAGGTTTGGGAAGGAACAGCTTTATTGAGAGCAGGAATGATCTTTACCAGGGCTCCTTAAGTCCTTTTTTATGTCTTAAGAAACATTTAATGCTTACCCTAAGGCAAGTAAAAACAGTAAAACACCAGCCAGTCCATTTTCCTTGTTCATGGAGAGGGGGTTGGGAGAGGGGGGGTGGTAACCTGAGCTGGGAAGGCTGGGGAGGGTGGGGAGAGGCCCCTGTCGGGCAGGTAGTTGGGGATGGAGGGGCCTCCTCTGTCTTCCCACAGGGGGGTGGGAGAGAAGTGGCTTCCACTGCATCGCCTCATTAACTTCACCACAAATAGCCCGACTGCCTGTAACTCCCTCAGGCAGAAATCAGGGACCGTTCAGAAACTAAATAAATAGGAGTGTGATCATTAAAAATAAGACCGCGCTGGTGGCCCCTGCCCCAGGTGGAAAGCTTGCTTCCTGTTGGAAACACCAGTCTCCATTTGGAGTCCTGGGAAGGGACTGCTCAGGGAACCCAGGGGTAGACTGTTCTGGAGGGTTCTGATGGCTACTGAAGGGGGCGGACACCCTCCAGACAGCCTTGGTCCATGCCCAGGGAGCAGGGAGGCAAAACTGTTGGGGGATCACTTCTGCAGAGTTGGTGTTGTCTTCTCCAGCCTTCCGGTGACCCCAAGCTTTGCAGCTCCACTCACTCTTGTCCTGAGTCCTCCCCACCTGCCTCGACCTTGCCAGCATGTGAGGCCCCGGCTCCATGCGTCTCCCCTCCCCACGGCATCTGCAGTCTCCCACTGGGCCTCTTCCAGCTCAGACTTGGAAACTGAAGCCTGGTAACTTATTTCCCTGCCCTTGAGCCACCCTAGATGGTCGATGGTGGGGGAGAGGGTGGGTTCAGGTTTGAGTGGCCTGTCCTCCAGCCACCCCAAACCCACACTATCTATTCCTGGGGTGCCTGTGTCCCAGGAGAGGCTGACTTACCACCTCCTCTCACCTCGCAGACACCTAGCAGTCTGGGGTTCACACAGCAGTGATGACTTTCGGGGTAGTAGGGTGGGTTTTAGCAGCAGCCTGGGAAGGGGAACCATCTTCCATAATCTAGGGTCAACAGAGACCCCCTCCCCCAGGAAAGCCTAGTAAAGGGGAAGGGGCGCTGAAGCGGCAGCAGGTGCAGGGAATGAATGAGACTGACAGTAGCCATCTCATCAGTGGGGTGGGTGGGACAAGGGAAGGCAGGCTGTGGGTCCCTATCCTGCCGAGCAGTTAGGAGCTCCCCCCATCCCCCGTGAGTCACCCGGATGCCCGATCACTTCACCTGCGCCCCATTTCCTCCCATCACCCCTGTCGCTACCGCCTAGGAGCCTGGGAGGGTCTATGGAGGATCCCAGAGAAGTGTCTGGCTCAGGGCTGGTAAATTGTTACTGCTCGGAAGTGTATGCTGTGCCTCTCCTGATGCTAATACTAGTATTTGGTGCTAAGCTGGACTCCACCTCCACCCCACCCCACCCCGTTCTCTGTTCATCAGTGCAAGAGCAGGGCTCTCCAGGTGGGCGGTGGGCAGCAGGCTCCTGGGCCTTGAGTGATAGCGAGTGCCAGAGGGTTCCTGGGTGAGCCTGAAGCCCAGATTTCTCAGGTCAGCTTCGCAGGGTTCTCCCCTGTTTCTGCAGGTACACCCTGTACATAGAAACCACCAGGCCTGCCCTATGGAAGCTGCTTGCTCCAAGGGGGAGACTGGCCTCCGGCTCCTGAAGAAATATACAGGTGTCCTATGTGGGGTGCTTGGAGGTGGGAATGGAGGGGCTCTGGGGGCTTCAGACAGGGCGAGAGGGTGGCACGTTAGATGCTGCCCCTGCTGAGCCTGCCTCCCTGTCCCCACCTCCTACCCCATGGTCTCTCCTCCTCCCCCAGAAGCTCTGCCCCACAAAGAGCCCCAGAGCCTGTAAGCCATGCTTCTCACATGCCAACCTCTGCTCCTCACCCCGAGTGGCACTGTCACTCTTCCTGCCGGCGGCCTGCTCCATTTGGGGATGACTTGAACAGAACAAGCCTAAATCTGCCTCCTCTGGCTTCCACTCGCTGGAAGCGGGCCAGGCACTTGCCACTAAGGAAACAACAATTCCTCCGCTGACGTAACCTCCTGAGTCTTAATTTCACCTTCCCCAAGGACCCCAGTAACCTCAGAAAGGAATGAAGGCTCTCAGGGCATGGGCAGTGCCCGCAAGAACCAGTGTCCCAGATGTGGAGGTGACGGTGATGCGTGTGGCCTGCCTCTGCTAGGCTCCAGCGTGGGCACAGGGCCAGCAGGGTTGGCGTGGGCGGCAAGGTTTGGAAGGTCCAGTCTCCATCCCTCGTCCTGCATTCTCTTCCCTCAGGGTCCAGCCTTCCAAGGGGCCCACGCAGTCGCTTCCTGTTAGGGTCACAGCTAAGCAGAGGCCAGCAGCAGCGATTTCCTCCCTGCCTGGTGGACGCCTGTCTCCTCTCTGACCAAGATAGAGACCCAGCCCCCCCTGTCCCCCCCATCCATCCCCCACTACTCCTCCAGGGGCAGGGGAAAGCAGAAGGCATATTTGATATTTCTGGCCACTCTTCTAGCCTGAGGACACCTGTGGCTGAGGAAACTGAAGGAGGTTCCTTTGCCAGCCCTTAGAAGTAAGAGGAGGCCGCTAGCTCCTCAGTACCAGTCCCCAAGGGCCAAAGAAGACTTTGGCGGGAATTCCTGCCTGGAGGGGAGTTCAGGATGGCCTGCTTCGCTTCTTTTCACTTAACAGCCTGGGAGTCCAGGACTCTATGATGTTTTTGCTTCAGGGCTTGATGCTTCTAAGAGTCTGTCATCTTGGTAGCTTCCATGTATGGCAGGGACAGCTCTGTGCTCTGTTTATATTGACTCCATTACTCCTGAAAGCCTCCGTAGGTGGAAACCCTATCTCCATCTTCCAGAGAAGCCAAGCATCTAGCTGGGGTCTCATACTTTGGCAGCACACCTGCAGACCCCACACCTGTAATCACAGCACTACCACCGTTGCCTTCATGATGCCTGGCTGCCTTCTACAGCTCTCAGAGCCTGTATCTTGAGGCTCTGGGGAGAGGTTGCCCAGGCAACCCTGAGAAGCCTGAGGCCTCACAGATGCCCAAGGGGCCCCCTAGAGAGACTAATAACCGCATGGCTGCAGCAAGAGCTCCCCACGCATGTCCTCGCCATTGCCTTGGCTCGTCGCAAGGACGTTTGAAGGGTTCCTCAAACACTCCACGTCTGTACTGCAGCTCAGCCCTCTGGAGTCAGAGGACCTGCGTCATGGAACCTGGTGGCTGACCATGTCCAAGGTTAGTGCGGGCCCCAGTGGCCCTGGTCTGCTCAGGGAATGAGCCAGAGGCCACAGTGAGCACGTGAGCCCTAGAGCCAAGAGCCGCCCTTGGGAATGGCCTTGCTGTCCTTCCCCACCCCCGCCGCCCCCTGCTGAGCACTGCGCAGGTAGCCCCATATTATCTGAGTAGGCAGAGGGCTGGGAGGGAGGGGAAATGTGCTTATCGGGCATATCTAGCTTTGTCCCTGGGAGCATGGGCTGGACTTGAACAATAACAGTAGTAACTGGGCCCAAGACAGAGTCCCGTCTTCTTCTTGGCCTGGCACCTCCCCAGGAGATCTCTATCTTTAAATCATAGGCTGTCAGAGCTGGAAGGAGCCTCCCATTACCATTGCCCAAGTCCAGGCCCATAGCCTCTAAGTGCCGCCCAAGGACACAAGATCATCATGGTGCTCCCGGGCCCATTAGAGTGGGTTAAGGCCAGGTTAATCTTAATAATAAACTTCTAGCAATGAGGCCAATCACAGCCCAGGCCACTGCCCTGTTATCCTGTACATCACCTCCGATGAGGTTACAACCCAGAGAGGATGTGGGGCTGGCCTGGAGTCACAGAGCAAGGAGGCGAGGATTGCCCCGGAGTCCCTGGCACTAGTGAAATGCTCACACGTGGCCTGGTGCTCCTAGAGGCTGCAGAGAAGCCCATCTTGCTGATCTGCTTTGCTGAGGCCTCCAACGCTTCTTCCTGGGCTAACCACAGCCAGCGCCCGCCGGCCGCCGTAGAATAGAGCGGGGAGGGGGCAGGGAAACGGGGTGGGGTTCAGGGGGCCACTTCGCTTTCGGCCCTCCCTCTCTCCCTTCCTGTGTAGCCTCCCTGACTGTGTGCCAGGCCCTGTGCTTGGTGCTCACACACATGAGCTCACCTGATCCTGCCGCAGGCGAGATGATCGCCTTTTGTGCCGCTGAGGGAGCAGAGGCTCTGGGTGCCCCACGGGACAAGGCCAGAGAGTAGTGAAATTGATGGAGAGGTGCTGTGAGGTCCCCCAATCTAGTGCAGCCAGAAGAGGAAGCCGCCGAGGGAGAGGGGACACTGCCCGGGGCTCCTGAGGGGCAGCAGCATCTTCATCTGGTTCCTGCAGCACCCAGTCAGGACTCCCCTCTTCTGCCTGGGGGGCCGGGGGTGAGTACAGAGGGGCTACTGTCTGCCTGGCCATCCCTCTGAGAGTGACAGACACAGCGTGTGGGCACCAACCTTCCAGGAGGAACGCTTTGCAGCTGGGATGTGGCAAGGCCACCTCTCAGGCCCTCGTGTGGCCGTTATCTCCTGTGAGACCTGACTGCCCCCCGGCGGAGGGTGGGAGCTCTAACCTGCAGGCCAAGGGTGCCCACTGCCCCCTCATGCCATGCAGACCCCTGGGTCTGAGCTCTTAGGGGCTCCCAGAATCTCACACACACACACATGCACGCATAGGAGGCACCTCGGTGAGACCTGGGGGATGGGGAGCGAGCCATGTGTGCCACCTGCTCTGTCCTGGGCTTGGCCCTGCCAGCAGCAGAGCAGCAGGTGGGATCCTGTCCAGGACGGTAGCAGTGCTCCATGTGGCTATTGAGCGCTGGAATTACAGCTGTGCAACTAAGGAACTGGATTTTTCATTTTAATTAATTCAAGATTCAACAGCCACACGTGGCAACTGTCTTAGATAGCACAGCTCTGAAGGTCCTGGGACGATGCCCTCCATCATGTGTCCGGCACCACAGTAGGCACTCAGCCAGGGCTAGTCCCCTTCCCTGCTCCCCCGAGGGGCTCCTCACAGACCACCCCTCCAGGCCGCCACACCTGAATAGCCAAGGCAAGAGGACCAGAGAGTCCAGGGTGGGCTGGAAGGCTCTCTGCTTGTCTCAAAGCCTTCTGCAACATAGAGGAAAGTAATGACTATGGCAATGTTGATCACACACAGTGGCAACTTATGTGCCTTGTAATAACAACATTTGTTGAGTGCTAATCAGGCACCAGTCACTGTGTGAAGAGCCTGACATGTCATGCTCCTTAACCCTTGCAGCTAAGAGTTGTTCTCCCCAGTTTGTAGTTGAGGACACCGAGGCCCAGAGAGGTGAAGCAACTTGCCCAAGGTCACACAGCTGGTGTGACCAGGATCTGCACCTGGGTGTGTCTGTCTCCAGAGTCTGTGCCCTTTTCACAACTCCATGTTTATTTACTGTCCACCTATTCTGCTGTGGCCAGTATTAGGCCAGGTATCTTTGGGGACACAAAATTGCATAGGCAAGGTCCCCACCCTCCAAGTCTCCTTCATATATCACTCCCTGAACAGAAATGGTAAAGGGGGCTCCAGTGCCCCACCAGCAGGAGTCTCTGAGCCCCAGCCTTCACAGGGTGTGGCAGGTCTGTCCCTGCAGCCTGGCTTCCCGCCCTGGGACCACTCAGGCACTATGGCTACACCCTAAACCTGAATGCTGAGATTTGAATCATAATCTCTTAAAATGACACCCAGCACCCGGCAGTTTTCTGGCTCGCAATAAATATCAGCTGGATGGATGCTCTCTAGTGTTCTGTCTCCGGTGAGCCAGGCAGGAGAATAACATCTCTCATTTTTCAGAGGAAACTGAGACCTGGAGGAGCCTCGAGACTCACCCTTGGTCACGCCACTGCTCAGGGCAGAGCAGGGTGGCCCCCCATTCTCCTGATGCCTGCTCCAGGGTTCTCTCTGCCTCCCGCGGCTGCTTTTGTAGGATAACCAGGGAGCAGGTGGAAGGAAAACACTCAGCTTGCATACTCAGAGGGGCAAGTCATAAATATAACAGCATCCAAGAAGGGGAGGAGGGGAGGCGGATGCTGAGAGCAAGGATGTCCGCTTCCGAGAACCTGTGTTCTCAGCCCCACTGTGAGCAAGGGTCCTGGCAGTCACTGGGACTGCCCCGTGTGCACGTGTGCATGTGCGTGTGTGCGTGCATGTATGTGCTCCACGTTGGCCGGCAGGCGCAGGGCTTGCTGCCGTGTCAGCATGTGTCTGTGGGTGACCACGGCACACAGACCGTCTCCAGCTCCCTCTGGCCCTCCCCAACCCTCTTCCCTGTTCTCCGGCAGCCAGATGTCTCCCAGATGTTTCTCACTTCCTGCATGGCTCCGTGCAGTGTGTGTGTGTGTTTATTTTGGACAGCCCACTAAATAATAACCATTTTAAGAAAAGCTTTTCATAACCCCGTTCCCACGAGGAGTCAGAGTTCAGGAAATAATCCCAACTCTATTCACTATTGTCCCCAGGCTCTCTTCTTTCTGACCTCTACTCCCCCCACCCTCAGGGACCATTTTTGAAAAGATTTCTTTTTATTCTGCATGACGTGTCCTCTCTCTGTGATGCTGGCTCTCTGGGAAGCTGGGGCTGTGTGTTTTTGAAGAGTGGGGTGAAGCTGGAGCAGAACAGGGAGCCCATTAGAGTTCTGCTACTCAAAGTGTGGTCCCCGGACCAGCAGAACTGGGAGCCCATTAGAGTTCTGCTACTCAAAGTGTGGTCCCCGGACCAGCATCCCCTGGGAGCTTGTTAGAAAAGTAAAGTCTCAACCCTACCCCAGACCTCCTTCATCAGAGTCTACATTTCCACAAGGTCTCAGCTGATTCATACCTACCTCAAGTTTGAGAAGTGCTGATCTGGGCCCAGGTCTGCCTTGTTGATGAGGAATGGGGGCTGACTCTGTGGGTGGAGGGCCCTGCCGTCAGGCCTTCCTTAGCAGAACTGAGGTAGGGTCTGGTGGTACAGACTAAGAGGCTCTGAGCTCCCAGAGGTTGGAGCCTGGGTGGGCCGAGGGAAGAAGCAGCCCAGCGAGCCCCTGGTGGTGGGAGCCAAGGAGGTAGATTCGTCCCCCAAATGTCATCCCAGCCCTGGCGGCCAGGAGGGCAGCAGGCTAAGTGCTGCTCGGGCCTGGCCACACATCATGGTAAAGTGGTTTCCAGCCAGCCCAACCCTCTGCTTCTTGGGCTCTGTTAGTCCCTGCTCTGTACCCAGGTGACCTGGGCTCTCAGGTGGGGTGCCACAGAGTTTGTGTTCTCCTGTCCCTGTGTGACCCAGCTTGTGGTCCTGCCTTCTGTGAAAACAGAGCAAATAAGGTCGGCTCTGCTCGCCTCAGGGGGACCTGAGGAGGCTGGGGCTGTGACTGCCCCATAAACTGTCAGACCCGACACCTGCCCCGCGTTTCTGTCTTCCCTCCACTCCTTCTCTCATTGAGGGTTTGTGAAAGGCGTGGCACGCCTGGCTCAGGGTGGACGCAGTAGATGCCCGGAGAGGCCTGAGACCCAGGCTTGGGCTTGACCTCAGCTGGTTAAGCTGGTAGCTTAACCAGGGAAATAAGACTCCCCACCTTTGGAAGGTTAAGGAAAAATCAGACCCCAGTGCAGGAGACCACCAGCGAGCAGAGGCTGCCTCTCAAGCACGGATAGAGCTGACAGGTGTTCCTTCGTGGATAAGGTGGGGAGGAGGGTGCTACAGGCTTGGAGGAGAGAGATTCTGAGGGGAGTGAGGGAACGTGGAGGGGTCCCAGCAAGGTGGAGACCCCAGGGGAAGAGGATCCCAGAGGGCTCCTTCCAGAGAAATGGCTTTGTGGGATCTCCAAGCCTGGGAAGGCAAGGTCCTCACGGGGTGGGTGTCAGGATGGTAGAGGAGTCCTCCCTGAGGGAAGTGGGGACCAGACAGGGAATGCCCTTGTGTGCACTCTGAGCTCCTTCGCTACAGAAGGTGACCAAGTCACATGTCAGAGTAGGTACACATTAAATATTTCTTCATAAGAAACAGTAGATGAGTGATTAGGTGAGTGACGGGATGGAGAGAGGAATGAATGGAGGGAAGGAAGGGAGGGAGGGAGGAAGGGAGGAAGGAAGGGAGGGAGGGAGGGAGGAAGGGAGGGAGGAAGGGAGGAAGGAAGGGAGGAAAGAAGAATATAACCATCCTAACATACTGCATTTGTCAAAACCCTTTCACATCCACCATGCTTTTGATCCCACTTGCCCTCTGAGGGAAAAAAAGCCACGGTATTTCTCCATAGACAGGATCTGTAAGACCAGGAACCAGACCCAGGGAGCAGCCGACCGGCAGCGGGCAGCCTCCCGTGAAGAGTGCCTCTTTCCTCATGCTCCCTGCAGTGGGGCGGGCTTGGCACCGACGCATCCACACTCCCCTGCCCGTTCCCTCTGCAATCAGGGACCCACCCTGCAGGCTGTCCAGGACCCGTCTGATCATGCTTGGAGCACGCCGATGCCAGCCTTTCCCCAGGTGCCAGCGCAAACCCAGTGAAAAAGTCGATGGCCCTGATTGTCCACCAAAGACATGTCCAGGCCCATCAGGGCTGTCCAGGAAGCTTGTCACTGAACATTCATTGAGCACCAGCTGTTTGGTGGTGGTTCCTTGAGACAGTAAAGACAGTAAAGGTGTGTTCCTGCTGCAAAGGTGCGCATGGTATCTGGGAACAGAGAGGTCACACAGAGGTGGCAGCAGTTCAGGCTGTGGCGTGAACATCCGGGGCACATTGGAAAGGCTTCCGGGGCAGGTGCCCTTGGAGCTGGGCCTGAGGGAGGGTGCAGGCCCATGGAGAAGGCGCTGTCCCATCTGGCCAGCCTGTCCAGTGGTTCCCTACCACTCCGACCAGGTACCACGCCAGAGAGGAGAGGAGAGGGGGGCGAATTAACAGGTCTGGCTTGTTTCTCTTTCGCCCACTGAGGGCTCTGCTCTTAGACGAGCTGCCAGACGTTGCCGACACTGTCAGCTGGGGGCCTTGCCCTCTGTGCGCCCACCAGACCCGACCTCTACACTTCTAACCTGATGCTCACTCCCCAGCCCAACGGACCTGTTTCAGGGACCTGAGCCTGGGCCTCTCCTCTGCACCCCCAGCTCCCAGGCCCTGGATAGTGTGAGCAATACCTATATTCCCCTAACTGGAGCCAGTGCAATGTTGGGAGTTCTGTGCCACAGGGGTCTATGGCAAACCAGGCAGCAGGTTCAATAGACATCAGACAGAGGGCCTGAGGAAAGACATGCTTCCTTTCGTTTGCCCTGGGGTCTGATGCCAGGGGAAGTAAGGCTCTCTAGTGATTTGGGGACCGACTTGTATCTGGGAGACCCCTCTCGAGACCTCAGGGAATGGAAGAGGGGACACGGAACACCACACATGCTATTGGCTAGCTATGATCACCCTCCTCCTATGTGCCTTTATCTTCTTCCTCTGTGAGATGAGGGATGGACTCAGCGGCCCCCGCCCCGAGCCCCTCTTCCAGGGCTGCCTTGCCATGTGTGTGATGTCTCAGGGATGAAGATGCCCTTCACACTGGGGACCTGTCCAAGGGCCCTGGGCCCCTGGACCAGCTCGCATTCTCCTGATGGCAGAGCCTTTGAGAAGCAGAAGACAGGCTCCCCTGGCCACCCTCCCTGGGCAGGCAGCCTTGCTTCTTGCCTCAGCAGTGCTTACCCAGGCAGGAGTGCCCTGGGAGGCTGCAGCTGGAGGGGAGGAAGGAAGAGAGGGAGGCAGACAGTACAGACAGAGCCCAGGGAGAGGAGTCGTGGAGCAGGAGGGGCCCTCCCTTCCCTGGGCTCCACCTGGGGCTGGCACATCCTCACCCCCATCCAGGAGGGCTGAACTGGTGGAGGCCTACCCTTCCCTTCTTCCCCTGAATTGGCACTTTTTCCTCTGGGTGTTAAACTCAGCTCTTCCTCCCTTTTTCTCTCATTCCTGACTGCCTGTTAAATAATTTAAATATTTGGGCCTAAAGGGCTTCAATTATGCTTTAATTTACATTAGTAATTTATGTATTAGGCAGAATGGATACGCAGTTAGTGTAACAGCCCCCAGTAGACTGGCTAGTATCTGCTGCGCTCGCTGTTCTTAAGAATCTCATCATTTTCCTTTGCAGCCCAGGGTCTTTGTTTTAAAAGTGGCTCCTACACATGCACATTTACACAGACCTGCACACATGTTCCTGTGTGCACACAGGAGGATGCCTGAACTCACAGTGAACATGGACATGCACCCTCTTACACGCACGCACGCACACTGAGGCAGAGGACACACACGCACACGCACAAGCACACACAGAAAGATATAAAGCACATGCCTCGTTGACCTACCTTCTCCACTCCCACCTGTATATTCTTCCTTATTCCTCCAGGCAGTGGTGTACACATAGGCCTGTATGTGCATCGGTCGGCCAGGTGGTCCCAAACATAGCTCCTTCTGGCAAAGAGGCTGGGGGGCCCCAGATGGTGTTCAGGTGGGCCATTCTGTGTGCTGGTTTTCTGTCCCTCCTTGTGTAGCCCCACATGGGCGCCTGAGTGACCCCAGGGTGGGATGCACACGTGAGAACATGATCTCGGCCACGTCTCCAGCCTGCTCACATGCCAAGGGCTGGCACCAGCTCCAAAGTCCTCCTGGGTGTCTGCGGCGTGCTACCCACCTGGCCTTGGCACCAGAGTCTTGCAGCCTGGGCACCAGCAGCCTGAGCTCTTGCTCCAACACAGCCAGGCTGCCAAGGGGAGCCCATTCGGGATTGCCAGCTCCTGGCTGCCCTCGAATCCTGGCCCAGTTGCCCCAGCGCCAGCTTGCAAGGGCTGGGGGCTTCCCAGGAAGTGGGGACCGTAGTGACAGAGAGTGATGTTCCGACGTGTGAGCGTATGTTTCTGAGCTCAGTGGCAGCTGAGATGGGCCCTTAGCCCTGTGGGAAGGCATCTTATAGCTCTGTGCTGAGACCATGCTCTCCAGCAAGGCTCTTAGGATCTAGAGCTGTCCTTGAGGGTGGCTTCCCAGCTGTCATTCCTAACTCCAGGAGAGCCCCCTGGCATGGTTTCTGGCCCCTCCCTCACATCACCCCTCATGCCTCCCCCATGGCCCCCAAAGCACAAGGTGGCTAAGGAGGCAAGTAGCCCAGTGGGCATTGCAGACATATGGTTGGTGGGATAGCCCATCATACAGAGGCAAAAACCAAGGCCACAGGACAGAGTACTTAGGCCTCTAGAAAGGTCCCTTATAGGATACTGGCCACATATCCTGGTGTCTGTGGGGCCTTTTGGAGCCCAGATTTCTTGCTTCCCACTCTGGTACCCAGGCTGTGGCCTTGCTGCTTTGGATGGGGTAGGAAGGTGGTTCCTTCGCCAAGCACATGCCCAGGCCCAGGAGAGCCAGGCGGAAAATGTGTGAGCCACAGGTGCCCATCTCCCTGCCCCCTCAGGGGTCTACCATGGCACAAGTACCTACCACTCCTGAGCAGGGCAGGGCCACTGGGAGCCCGTGGTACACCCCACTGGGTCCAGGCTTCCTGGCTGCTGAAGGTCTTTTACCCTGTGGGGGCCCCAGGCCCTGCTCCCCAGGATGCCTTTATCACATGTTGGTATGATAGAAACACTCTATAATCAGGGGGCAGTGCCAGTGGGGCAGATTTCAGAGCCCCTTTTACCTGGTCTCCAGGGATGACCCTGACCCTCCAGCTCTAGTGCTGGATCCAAACAGGACGCCTCTGCCTTGGTTGGCATGTTCTTGGGTCCTACTGGGAATCCCTGCCATGGCCCCTCCCCAGCCCCAGCCTCTCTCTCTTCCTCATCTGTCTGGTCTTGCTTGGGTGTTTGGGTGCTTCCTCAAGTCCCAGTTTAATTCCTGCCTCTCCCAAGAAGTCTTCCCTGATAACCCCAGCTTCCCCAGGCCTGTATAGCCTGTTTCTCAAAATCTAGGGCAGCAGTGGCCAAAAAAAAAACCAAAAAACAAAAAGAAAAAAAACGGTTCATCTTAGGTGGCTGTTTTTAAAGCCTGAGGGTGACTACGTGGTGTGTTATGTTGAGAAGAATTCTAGGGCCACATCATCTGCTCTGGGCACGGGATTGGAATATGGTAGCGCTGACGCCAGGTATTTGCCATCGCTGATCCAGGGCTAAATCCCAAAGTTTTGTTATTACTCTCCAGTGCTTTCATGAAGGATTATCCCCCTTCTGACTCCTAGCACCCTGATATAGATTATAACTTTTCATGTGAGCAGAATCTGTTTCCCATAGATTCTAACGTAAGTCCAGATACATGTAGAAACTGAAGAGGGGAATACTTACAGCATTCTAGAGGTGCAAGGAACTCTAGAGACCATCGAGTTCAGGGTTGGCAAATAGGTTTCCTCTTGCCTACCAACTCTGAACAAGCAATAATGATTTCCAGGAGCTGTGCTGGTTCTGAGACTAAGATCAGGCTCCATCAGAAAGAGTGCCACAGTTGATTAGTGATGCCTGTCATGGGCTCAGCCATGACAGCAATCATACCACAGTATTGCTATCTCTGTTTTATTTCAGTCTTCCAAATATATTGATGTGGAAACTAGGACGCAGGGAGAGGTAATCTGTCAGAGGTCATTCCATTGCTTGGTTGAACTAGAGAATCCTGGCTCCTGCTAAGGGAGTCAAGGTAAGGAAAGCAGGAGATTTTCCAACACGTGCTCATAAATTTCCACCTGTGCTTACATACTCGCACACTCTGGAAACACATATACTCATGTACACACATACTCCCAAACATATACACATACACACACGTACATAAACACATACAGACACACACACTCTCTGCCTTGTCACCTGGCAAGCCTCATCCTTTCTCAGCTGGTGAGCGGGACACGGCGACAGGTCAAGGAAGCCTGGACAGATACACCGATGATGTGTCTGTCTAAGGCTGATCCCTACAGCTGCAGTCTTCATAAGTCTTCATGCAGTTTTTTTTTTTTTTAAAGATTTTATTTTTATTGATTGATTGATTGCTATGTTGGGTCTTCGTTTCTGTGCTAGGACTTTCTCTAGTTGCGACAAGCGAGGGCCACTCTTCGTCGCGGTGCTCGGGCCTCTCACTATCGCGGCCTCTCTTGTTGCGGAGCACAGGCTCCAGACGCGCAGGCTCAGTAGTTGTGGCTCACGGGCCCAGTTGCTCCGCGGCATGTGGGATCCTCCCAGACCAGGGCTCGAACCCGTGTCCCCTGCATCAGCAGGCAGACCCTCAACCACTGCGCCACCAGGGAAGCCCCTTCATGCAGTTTTTAAACTTTTACTTTTTCCCCTTTAATATTGTGGGTGGTTGGTGTGATAGAAACACTCTGTAAATGGCATTTAAAGACGAATTGGATTTTCTTCTGGCAACTGCCCTGGACTTCAGACTCACAGGCCACAGAGCCCTTCCCCATGGGTGAGAGCGATTTTCCATTTGCCCTTCAAAGGGAAATGAGAATCCATCACGTGCTGGTACATGGCGAGGGTGGCCTGCACTTTAATAAGTTTGCTTTTAAATACTGTGTCTCCAGATTGTTTCGCTTGTGCCTGCAAAGTGATGGAAGCTGCAGAGTGTACACGGTCCCTACATCAGCTCCATCCCCATCTGAACCCCCTGCCCCACAGTCAGTCCTGGGCAGATAAAGGAATGAATGAACCAAGAAATAACTCCTGTCCTGGGAGAGTCTCACAGCTGCAGAGTGGTACACAGGCAGGGAAGAAATGGGGATTATTTATTTTTCTTTAAGTTTTTCTTTTCTTTTCTGAAAAAATCCACAGGCTGGGGATGTATATTTCAAGCCAGCCATTTCATTTGTTCTCATATCGACCTTACTTTTCTGGGACTTTGCATCTTTAAGTATACCAGGTGTGCCAGTTTTATAAGTAAACAAAGTGAGATGTAGTGCTTTCTTTTTTTTTTTACTCCCTTAACAAAAAAGTAACTTGAGATCTGGGTTAAAATAATTATCGTATATATTACAGTATTTTCCCAGTGTCTGCACTCTCTGTCCAGTGCTCTCTTCAGTGGTGTCTGAATCTTGAGTTTCATCTCTCTGGGTCTAGTTCCTTCAGAGTTGTGCACTCACTGTGTTGTGTGACTGTAGGCTGGTCTGTTGCCCTCTCTGGGCCTCAGTTTTTTCATCCATCAGATGGGATGACTTAGGGCCAGGGCAGCAGACATGGTGATAGAGCACTAGGCTACAGCAGGCGGCTCCCTCTGTGGCTCTGTATCAGGGCGGGGCAAGGTTTGACCTGCTCCCTGCAGGGGGCCCAGCATCAGTAATAGCAGCCTCACGCCCGCAGCCTCACCCACTTTTGTTTACGGAGTGCATTCATGTCTCTCATCCCTTTCTAATCTCACAATCACCCTGTGAAGGTAGGACTTGTATCGCATTGTACGAAAGAGGAAACTAAGGCTCCAAGAGGTTGCTAATAATAAAGCCCACTAGCGTTTTCCAGCTCTTATTATGTGCCAGACACTGTGCTGAGCTTGCATTAAATTGCCTCCATTTAGTCCTCAGAACAATGCAAGGGGTGGGCGCATCTTTCCCATTTTGCAGTGGAGGAAACAGGCTCAGAGTGGTGAAGGGACTTGCCCAAGACTGGACCCCTTCATGGGGACTTGCCTCAGTAGACAGCACCTGTGGGTGCTAGAGGCATTAAAGTACACCCAGAGTGGGGAGGAGACGGCTGAGAGCTCCGGAGACATCCAGGGCCTGAGTTAGACCCTAGCAATCTATTCTGCCAAGGGAGTAGAGTGCAGGCAGGGAAGGGGGTGGGGGTCAGGGGAGCAGAGAGGGTTTTCCTGGAGAAGTCAAAGGGTGGGAGGAGGGCAGGGCGTGAGCGCCAGGGCCCCAGGGTCTAAGGGCAGCCCACCCTGTCCCTCTTAGCTCTTTGGCTCTTCGAAGCTCAGAGCTCTAACTCCTCCCCCTCCCCCATCCATTCCCTCATCAACTGTGGGCTCTGGGCCTGTGCCCTCTGCTCCCCACACTTGCTCATTGTAGACCCCAGCCTTAGGGGACCCCCAAAGGCTGAGTATCAGAAGGGCCACACCCCCACCCCAGTACGACCATACTGGGCACCCCACCGCACAAGGTGCAGGTGCCAGAATAGACAGTTCCCTGAGTTTTGGCGTCCTGCCCTTCCCCCAACACTGTGCCCCAGAGATCCTGATGCAAGGAGAAGCAACAGCTGAGCTTCCCAGGAATGAGGGTTTTTTTCACCTCCTCCTTTTCCATTGCCCAGGAAATACCTGCAGAAGGTGGTCAGGCTCTCGGGGAAGGCCAGGATGGCAGATGTCGGGACACTGGACACTGTTTTGGTCCAGGCTACAGTGGTGGCGGTGGGTGTGTGTGTGTGTGTGTGTGTGTGTGTGTGTGTGTGTGTGTGTGCGCGCGTGTGCGTGTGTGTGCGCGTGCGCGCGCGTGTGTGTGCGTGCGCGCGCGCGCAAGTCCTCTCAATCCCTGGATAGCCAGGGGCTTTGCCTCCCTCTTCCTGGGGCCCTGCCAAGCTCCCTGGCCCTTGGTTCAATGCATTTCCAGGGTGTCAGAGCTGTTGCGTTCCCAAAGGCTGCCAAGCGGGGGAGGGCCAGGGGAGCTGGGCAGGGCCATGAGCACTCTCCCTTCCCAGGGACCCATCAGCCTGGGGATGGTCCGGGGGCGGCCCAGGAGGCCAGAGCATTGGCTCAGGGATGTCTTTCAGGAGGTGTTCAGAGAGGACCTGTCCTAGGTAGGGGTCCCTACCTGGGAGGGGGAGGTCCCAGGGACCACCTGCTTGCTCCATGTGTGTCCTTACTGCCCACCATGCCATGCCAACTTACAGACCTGCGGTGCCATCCCCAGTTCAACATATGGGAGACTGATGCCTAGAGAGGACAGGATTTGCTCAAGGTCACATTGAGTCAGTAGTAGTGTTGCGACTAGACTCCAGGGTTTCTGACTCTTGGTTCAATGCTCTTTCCACTATAGCAGGTGGTTATGCAAATTAATGTAAATCGTATGCAAATGTCCATGGCTCTCTGCACCTAGCATGGGGGGTGCATTTCCTAGGGGGGCTGATGGGGATCTCCTCCCTTCACAGACTATCAGATCTGATAAGGCCCATGGAGATCATCTTACCCGCCCCAAGGCCTGGGTCCCAGCAGGCTGTGGTGATGGGGGAGGAGTGCAAGTCGGCTCTGAACTGTGGGTGCCCGGCTTTCACCGGCTGTGGGGCTGACAACGCCAGGAAACAGCCAGAGGAAGCCTCCAGGATGGGCCCCCAGAGTCTACAAGACGCTGTGGGCTCAGCACAGGGAAGTTTTCTCACGCATCCTGGGAAGGCAGCTCGCTCTCCCCAGAACCCCTGGGTCTCCATCAATAAGCTGGCCTGAATGGAGAGGCCGGGTTGGGGGAGAAGATTTATTTCCTGGCTTTGGAGCCAGCCATTCTCCCTGCCCCCCACCTTCTTCCTGACCAGAGAGCAACGGGACATCCCCAGAGAGGCCTTCTTGGGGCGACAGGTGCACAGAGCAGGGTAGATGGCCACTGGCCTCCACAAGCTCCCAGCCCCTAGGCTATTAGGCATTTGATGAGCCTAGACTGTTCGATCTGCTTCCAGAACTGCAGCCTGAAGGTCACTTGCCCTGAGGCTCTTTGAAAGAACACCAGGCTCTGGCCCTCTCCCCAGTACCTCTGAGTACTGAGAAGCATTTGTTTGTTTGTTTATAAAGGCCAAATAATGTTGCCATATTGCCCCAAATAATGGAAAACAAAGGTCTGAAAAATAATCAGCCATCATCCCACCACCCAGACCCAACTACTGCTTACATATTAGTATGTTTCCTTTTAGGCTCAGGCCCAGGTTTGTTTCATGGTGTAATCCAAGTTAATGCTTCCATTCACACTCTGGTCTCCTTACTTAACATGGTTACATGGACCTTTCTCTTGCGATTACATAGACTTCATACACAGCACTGTTGATACTTGAGAATCATCCACACTGGGGATATACTTTTAATTTATTCAACCCATTCCTCCCCCTCTATTTACCCTGGTAAATAACACCACAGTGAACATCTCCACGCACACAGCTTGGTTGAGCTCCTCGGGAGAGCATCCCAGAAGTAGAATTCTAGGTGAGAAGACATGCCCTCCTTGACACATGTGTCTGTATTGTGGATTTGGAGCAAAGTTATTCTCAGTTCATCCTAAGTCCCGGCAGATATGCATGGGCATCGGAGGTGGTAACAAGTGTTTCCCAGACAGCGCAGGCTCGCATTCACCAGGTGCCCCTAATTATGGGGGCAGGGAATGTGAATTGGAGACAAAAGGAGCTCAGGGCTCCTGCTTCCAGAGTCCCTAACACGGGGCCCCCAGAGACCTGTCTTACGGAGGGGGCCACTCCTTGTTGGTAATTAGCGCCATCCATCTGCAGGGAGATCTGCAGCCAGCGGAAACCCTTTAAAGCAATTTGCTCTTTTAATATCACCCCTGTGATCTCATTTAATTTTCTCAACCAAACTTTGTTTACTGAGGATGCCAAAGACTCCTGTGCTCTACCAGCCCGGGCTGAGTTCTCACCCTTTCCAAACGGTGGGTCTGACTCCAGCAGCTCTGCTGAGAATTGTTTTGCCTCTGGCGGTTTGGATTCCAAGCAAAAGAGCTGTCCCTGTCCAGCTTCAAAAGGGAAGAGTATAGTGTAAGAGATGTGGCTTTAAAGGTATGCAAACAGGCCACCACGGCTCCCAACTCTGAGCCCACACAGGGGGGAAGGCAAGTGATTATTTACTGAGTCATACTCTGTGGCATTTTGTGTATATGTCGGCAGGTCCCAGGTAATCCTCCCATGAACTCTGTCGGGTTGGTGTATGACCACCCCATTTTACAGACCAGGAAACTGAGGCTCTGCGTCACGATGACTTGCCAAGGAAGGTCCCTACCATGTCCCCTTCCTTGAGTGATCACCAGGTGACACTCTGTAGGGACCTGGGGTGCTGCTATCACAATGTAATACACCAGAGGTGATGGGGTAAGTGGCTGTGTGCCTGCCATACGTTTGTGCCACTGTCCCTCACAGAGCCACTCCAGGCCTGGCCCCAACTCCTCTAGGAAGGGAGACTCAGCTGAGCCAGCGAGCTTCCAGGCTGTCAGCAGCCAGGCTGGCAGAGAGGGAGCCACTGTGATTTATGGCCACCTCATCCCCCAGTGCCCTGCCTGGGCTGTTGTACGTACTGACTGATGGAAGCCCAGCACAGAGGGAAATAATTTTGCCAGGAGCAGGCTCCAGTGACGGGGCAACCACCATTGCCATGGGGTGAGGACTGAATAGGGAGCAGAGGGAACTGAGGCAGAGGCCAGAGACAGAGGCACATTGAAGGCTCTGAGAAAACAGATGGAGCCAGGCAGGGACTCAGGGGTGCAGAGGGTGGTACTGCCTGGCAGCCCAGTCCCTGGACCAGCTTCTCCAGGGCCCCAGTGGGGAGCCGAGAGGCGAGCCAGGAGCCCAAGGTCCCAGATGCCCACCAGCACGCCAATCTGAACATTTGGTAGGGTTTTTTTTCCCCTATGTATCTATCTATCTATTTATTTTTGGCTGTGTTGAGTCTTCGTTGCTGCGTGCAGGCTTTCTTTAGTTGCGGTGAGCAGGGCTACTCTTCTTTGCGGTGCGCGAGCTTTTCATTGTGGTGGCTTCTCTTGTTGCAGAGCACGGGCTCTAGGTGCGTGGGCTTCAGTAGTTGTGGCACGTGGGCTCTAGAGCGCAGGCTCAGTAGTTGTGGTGCACGGGCTTAGCTGCTCTGCAGCATGTGGGATCTTCTCGGACCAGGGATTGAACCCGTGTCCCCTGCATTGGCAGGCAGATTCTTAACCACTGCACCACCAGGGAAGTCCCATTTGGTAGGTTTTGATATTCACAGAACCTCAGAACTTCTCACCTAACCTCTCAATGACAGATGGGCAAGCAGGGGCCCAGAGAGAGTCAGGGACTTGTCCAAGGTCACACAGCAGTCAATTACTGAGCTGAGACAAGAGCCCAGGTTCCCTGCCTCCTTGGGATGTCACAAGAACGGTCCAGCCAGTGTGGAGCCTAGTGGAGTGGAAAGGAAGACCACAAAGAAAGCAGAGAGGTTGAGGCAAAGTAGAGAATGTGGAGTTGGTGGTTGGGGGGCAGTGAGGGTCCAGGGAGAAGGAAGGGCAGGGGGATTAAGGAAGTTTACTAAGAAGGAGGATTGAGACAGCCCCAGGAGTGGGAAGGGAAGGGGGTCTAGTGTCCTCTATCCTGGCAGGGGCAGGTTAAGGAGGGACCCTGGAAGACCACACCCTGATGGAGCCCTCTGTTTATTAGCAGGTGCTCCTTGAGGTTCTTTGCCTAGCACTGAGGGGCGAGCAGGTGGAGAGGCACCCGTAGATCTCGCCTTGTTCTTCTCCACTGGCATCTGCCAGCTGATGTGCCTGGCCTCACGGTGGGAAGAGAAAAGCCCTGGGGTTGAACCCCAGCTTTGCCACCAGCTCAGCCACCAGCTCACCAGGCCCACCATTCACCTCTGTTTCCTTATCTGTTAAATGGGATCACTCTGCCCAAAGAGAAAGTGAATCGGGCAATTTGGGCTGAGAGGAAATCTAGGTGAAGAGGAGGTGCTGGCCTCAGGTCAGGGGTCTAAGGACCCCCGGTGCCCCTCTTGGACCCTTCCCCACTCCGGGCTCACCCAGACCAGTCACGTAGGTAGCTAGTGCCTCCTTGATGGGTCCCATCTGTGAAATGGGCAGAATCAGGCCATGTCCCCGGGCTCCCGGCTCCCTGCCAGCCCCTGGCAGGAAGGCATCCCCAGCTGGGCGGTGAGCTCCCGCCTCCTCATGCCAGGTGCTGCACAGAGGGGCTATGTGGGTTTGGAAGGTGTTGCCCTTGGCTGGGGGCCCAGCAGCTGTCTGGGGCCTGACAACCAGGGCTGAGAAAACAACCCGCACGTGTTGCAGGGCTGAGATGAGGCTTGGTCCCCTCCCTGGAACCAGGGTGGGCTGTGGCCAGGTGTGTGGGGGAGTCTGCCAGGTCACCTGGCTGCAGCGGCTTCCACAGACACCTAGCAAGCCTGCTACGCACCAGGCCTGTGCCGAAGCCTCTCATACATGTGATCTGTCGGAGGTAAGTGAGGTCCTGATGCCCACTTTACAGACAAGAAAACAGAGGCCCAGGGACTTGAAGCAACATGTCCAAGAACAGCACTGCTTTACTGGGGAATTGTCGTTGTACTAAGTATTCCACACATGGTCCCACTCATTCTTCCCAGTTATCCTCTAGGCTAGGGGCTGATACAGGTGAAGAAACCAAGGCCCAAAGAGGTAAAGCCTCACGCCTAAAATCCCACAGCTGTTGATGCTGAGTCTCTCCTGGGTGCATGGGGCTCTTTCCACTGAGAGCGAGGGCCTCACCCTCCTGATGCCTTAGCTCCAGCCAGGGCTCCCCGGGTCTGGGTCTAGGCTGGAGGAATCTGTGCGTTGCCTCATGCTGACCTCTGGCCGCCAGCAGGGCCAGGGTACAGCCCTCGTGGTCTCAACCACTTTTGCTTCTAGAGTGTCCAGAGGCCACCCCACGTCCCTCCAGACCAGCCCTGCGGCCCCTCCAGGATACCTGGCCTCTCACTGAGCTGTGTGAAGGGGCTGGCTTCCCTTTGCCTTTCCCAGAACCCTCCACTCCCGCCAAGCCAAGAGCAGCAGGATAAGCCATGTACTTGAAGAGTGTCATTTCAGAGGAAGAAGTACTTCCAAAGAGAGGAGGGGACTCTTCCAAGGTTACACAGCTGGGGGCATCCCAGGGAACCTTGCTGGAGTACCCTCAGAGAAAGGGCAGGAGGAACCAAGCATGGGCTTTGCCCAGCCGGCTCCCACCCATGCCCGTCTGCCCCCAGGGTCCCCTGGGTCCCCACCCCAACATTGCCTTTTCTCTTGGGGTTGATGCCCAGCAGAGGATTCACCTAATAGGTAAAGACTTCTTCCCCAGAGAACTAAGCATCCATAGCCCCCCCTTTGTCCTCCCTGCCCAAGGACCCTGTCCAAGAGGCAGCTGGCAGATAACAAAGAATAGGCTGAACCTCAGGGCAGGCGGCCGCATGGCGCCACGTGAGCCAGATGTCACCAGATTCACACAAGTGAGCTGGGTTAGAAATGGGCCAGCCTCACCTCATAGACAGGGTGGAAGAAGGGTAAGTGTAGCTGTTCCTTAGAAAAATCACAATGACTAATCTTAGACTTGGACAGCCCTTTATAGGTTATAAAACACTTTCACATCTTTAAGAAGAATGCACTGTTCACCCACCTGAATATTAAGAAACTGAGGCCCAGAGAGATGAATTTAGTATATGGGCAGGTCTTCAACCCTAACCAAGTCCAGCATGAGTTTTCTGAGCAGCCCAGCCAGGCCCTGTGCTGATTACTTTCACATTTGTGACTCTGCTTATCTGAACAACAGGCCTGGGAGATTCACATGGGTCTCCCCATTTTATAGAGAAGGAACTCAGGGCACAGAGAAAACCTGTGGGCACAGGGCCTCAGCCACAGCCAAACTCAGCCAGGTCCGTGGGCCTGGGCCCTCTGCCCCACTCCTGACATTTAGGGGCAGACAGCCCTGGGCAGCTCCAAGGCTGCCCATCTTAGGTGTGGGAGAACACTGTCTGCTGGGGAGAACGCCTGGAACAACAGCATGGTTTGGGTTTAAGCCAGAGCCTCTAGGAGACAAGCAGACCTTTGTCATTGTCCCTACTGGTGGACAGAGGTGGGGGCACACAGGGTCGGGGTGGAGTCTCCGGTGCCCAGTCCCTTTCGTGGCCCAGCATAGGGGTGGCCACTGCTCCTGCCTCCTGCCTGAGCATGGCTTCTCCAATTTTGCCAGCCGTCTTCAGCACCCTTGTTTCCATGCCTGAGAGCCACACCTCAGCTCAAGCAACCACACCTGAGACATCCAGTGTTCCTTTCTAGGGGCCCCACCATGGGGGCAGCGAACAGGGCTGTTCAGGGATCTCCCGTCCCCACAGTCCGAGGGAGGAGGTGGTAGTAGGTGGAGGCTAGAGAGGAAGGCTGGGCCTGGGAGTTTAGAGGCCTCTGACGGCTCCGGGTGTGGCCTATAATCCCGCTGGCTGGCCTCCCTGTTCCCTAATTAAAGTGTCCTTTTGAAAATGCCCTCCGGTCCAGGCCTGGCACTGCTGGGTGAGGCAGAGGCACCTCCCAGAAAGCTCAGCGGCTCTCACAGCTTCCCTGGAGGGCCTCTGAGCTCAGGACCTTTGGTCATCCTGGTGAGGCTAGGGGTGGGGGATTGGGGGGCCATGAGAAGGTGAGGACCTCAGGGTTGTGCCTGTCCTGTCATGGTCACCGTCCTCCCACACCCACCTCTTTCCAACACCCCTTGCTGACGGCAGAAGGCCGTCCTGTTTAAGAGGCTGGAGAGCCTGGATCAAAGGCGCTATTGAAGAGGCTTGTCAGAGCGGGGGACGCCGGGGGCAGAAGACATGGGGAGGAGGAGGAGGAGAGGTAACAAGGAGACTGAGTCACTACAGGCCAATTGTGGTGAGTGGGCAGCGGGGGGTGGCTGGAGCCAGCTTTTTGGGCTGGGAGGAGAGCCCAGCCAAGGGGCCCAGGAAGGGGCATGTGGGCAGCTCAGGGCCATGTGGAGAGGTTTCCACTGCTGCATCTGGGGCACCTCCACCAGTGAGCAAGCCTGTTCCCCCACAGTCCCTTATGAAAGCCACCTTCTGGTCAGAGCAGCAGATCAGCCAGCTGGGTGAGTACTGCAGGGCCTGGAGGGAGCCTTAAGGGAGTCTTTCCCACACAGGAAGCCCCGAGTTGACAAGGCTGGGCTGAGAGTGCAGTGGGAAGTGGCAGGTTGGCATCCACAGAGGATGGGTCATTAAGGAATAAGAGTCACCCCATTACTGGGGCAAGTCACCCCAACTCTCTGGGCTCCATTTTCCCCTCGAGTAACTGAGGGTGAATGGGAACTAATTAGATCAGGGATGGTGGAATCTTCTTCATTGCTTGATTGGTATGGCTGTGTGGTCCTGGGCTGAGAAGGAATCTGAGGCCATGTCCAGGCCTGCCATGATGGATGATCAATTAGTGATGTCTATCACAGCCTTGGGATGGGCCAGGCTGCTGTGTATTTGCCCCTGAAATAGATTTTCTCTATAGCCCTTACATATTAATATCCTGAGATTCTGAGACCAACAAGGTCACCCACATCCTAGCTCTGCCTCTGGATCCTGAGACACCAGTGGAAATCAGAGTCTCTATTTCTCCATCTCTAAAAGGGAGAGGACTCAGCTAGACCTCTCAAATGATGTGCAAAACTCATCATTCTCAGGACTCACTGAGCCCTTCCTTGTGCCCCACCCCATGCCCGGTGCAGTGAGGGGGCTCAAGATGAAATGTACCTACCCTCTAGAACCTTCTCCCTGTGTGGGCCTGGCTCAAGCCCTGGGTCTGCCTCTTACCGGCTGTGTGATCTGGGGCAAGTTAGTTAAGCACCGAACCTTGGTTAGTAACACAGGGGTGATGTTGGCTGTGCCCATGAAATACGACTGTGCGGGGAGCCATTAGCCTGGCCTGGCAGAGAGCTCAGCCCCAAGATGGGGGCGAGGATGTGAATGCACTGCAAGAGCAGCCTCAGCTGGTTTCTTTGCTCATTCCCAACCTCGGCTTTGGAAGGGCATTTTTGATGAGGGTGGGGCCGGGGGAGGTGCAAGGACAGTTTCAAAGCAACACAGGCCAGACTTTGGGCTCTCCTCGGCTTTCCACTCTTCCGAAACCGCAGCTCCAGCCTGAGCTGGCTTCTCTGTCAACTCCCCGGTCCCTCCCTGTAACCAGCCCCATAAAAAGGGAGCGGGGCAGGAGGGAGTCCGGCTGCAGACTTTGTAATTTGGCTTGGGGGCGGCTCCTGTTCGCTTTAACCAGGCTGTAATTACGGCTGGCACCCAACACCCCTCATTACTGGAGCCTGGAAGGAGGACTCTAATTATAGCATGCTGGGTCCTGGCTGGGGCAGTGGGGGGCCAGGCAGAGCTGGGGGCTGCAAGGCCAGCAAACAGCCCTCGGGGGTGGGGCCACCCTGGGCCGTGGGTGCCTTCCCCAAGGCGCCTCATTTCTCTTGCTTCCAGAGCCTTCCATGGGAAGGGTGGGGCATAGGTCGAATCGGGGCTCCTCCCTCAGGGAGAGGAGGAACCAGAGGAGCCCAGAAGGTTCATTCATTCATGCGAGAAGCGTTTATTGAACATCTGCTGTGTGCCAAGCTGGCACTGGGGGTCAGCAGTGGGCATACACATGTCATCCAGCCAGGGGTGGTGTCCAGGCAGAAAGTGCCAGTTAGGCCATCCTGCTGCTGAAAACGGCTGAATACATCGAATGTTCTGAGCCTTGAGTGCCCCCAGCTACTCCCCCGGGACCCCCAGTCTCCCCTGGCACAGTGGAGCTCCAGGACCCTGCCCTAGGGCCCACACAGGTGGTTAAATGTTGTATCTGCCCCTGGGACCCCAGAATCTGGTGGGGACTTGGCATTAAATAAGGAAATACACAATGAGTGCGTAACTAAGAAAAGGTGATGAGGGCAGTAAGGAAAAGAAATACCGGAGGAAGAGCGAGGGCCGCAGTATAGTTGGGAGGGTGCAGTCAGGGCCGGGCTCCCTGAGGAGGTGACCTTCAAGGTGAGACCTGAGGACGGAGGGATTCAGCCAGGTGAGGGGGGTGGGGGAAGGGCAGGTGTCTCCACTGGAGGCCAAGAGAATGGGAGGCCTGCAGTCTGGGGTCTCACACTCTGAGGTGTCCCCGTGCTGGGTGGAAGCTTAGACAGCGGCGGGATTTCTCCTGCACCTGGTGCCAAGAGCACCGGGCTGTGCTTAGGTCGGTCACACCGTCTCTGCACCTTGGCTTCCCCATCTGTCCACAGGAGGCCCCTTCAGGCCACAAGCCCTCCTTCTCTGCCCCCACCCCTGGCGAGGTGAGGAGGGTGAGCAGCAAGTCCTGTTTCAGTGCCGCATTTTGAGATGCCCTGACTATGAAGCCAGGGGCCCTGTAGCCAGGGTGGGGGCAGGGGCCTGAGAGCTCAGGCTGTCCCCACGAGTTATTAAGAGTCACCCGGAAGCAGACACAAAGGGAATTGTCCTGAGCTGGAGTCAGCCCCTCGCCCCCCGGCCGAGAACAATCGGGGAGGAAAACCTAGGCCATTTGTCCAGCGCACAGTGCGGCAGTGACGGCAGCTGGGAAAATGCCGAGTATTTCTCAGCTAAAATTAGCCACCTACTGAACCTTTACATCAAGGGCGCCCTGAAGCCTCCATTGTTTTGAACTGGGGATCCCGTGAGGGGGGGGATGGGGGCAGGGAGTCTCAGGAGAAACAAGTGACCGTCCCCTCTCACAGGACCTGGACCAGCCAATGCCAAGCCAACCCTCGCACCTCGAGGGTGCCCAGTAAGGAGGAGCAAGCAGGGGATAGATGGACAGACACAGAGGGCAGGGGTCTGGCCACCCAAGGTCACTGAGTGTGGGTGGCTGACACAGCCTCTGGTTCCCTACTGGAGACATTCTCCCTTCACGGGTGACACTGACAGAACCCTGGGCTAAGCTTAGGGGTTTAGAAGGAAGCACAGGAAACATAAGTAAGAAAATAGCTCTTCATCCTTTCCAGAGGAAGCAGCCAGAGTGGGCTTCGCTCTTTGCTCGTGGTAGAGAGTTTCTACCACTGGAGTCCCAAACCCGGCTCAGAATCTTCCCTCTGCTGCTTAGCGACTGTGTGACTTGGGCCAGTTACTTATCCCCTGAGTGACTGTAGGTAAACAGTGGAGGTGGATAGACATTGTTGGAAAGATAATATAGATGAAGTAGATAGTAACAATGGTAATAATTAAAAAAAAAAGTAATGCAGCTTATACTCAATAAGCCCTTTTGATGTGCCAGGCACTGCTCTAAGCAACTTGTGTGTATAGTGTGTTTCCTAGAAATATTATTACTCCCGTTTTGCAGATAAGGAAACTGAGGCCCAGAGAGGCTAAGTAATTTGCAAGAACACAGGTGCAGGTGATGGGTATCATGATCTTGATTACCACACACGGGGGCCTGATTCAAGCTAAAGCAACTGGCACCAATGCTGCCATGTAATTCCTCTAGTTCCTCTTGAAAGGTCTCCAGCTGAATCAGAGAAGTGCTCAGGGAAAGGAGCTGACCTGCATTAAGCACCATTATGTGTGCTAAGTGTTTTATATTTCTGTTGGGAGGCACAGGAGTGTCGAGCAGTGGACCAGCGGCAGCACCTGGGAACTTGTTAGACATGTACGTTCTCAAGCCCCGCCACAGACCTGCTAGGTGGAAACTTCTGGGTGGAGGCGGAGGTTTTACCAAGCCTCCAGCTAATCCTGGGACATGCTGCAGTTTCAGAACCACTGGCATAGAGGTTAATGAGTATGGTCTTCGAGTCAGGGAGATCCAGATTGAAGCGCTGACAGCCCTGTTCTGTGACCTTAGGCAAGTTACTTAACCTCTCTGTTTCTCAGTTTCCTTACCTGCAAATTGGGGATCAGAATAAGATACCTGCCTCGAAGGCTGTTGGGAGGATTCAGGTAGGTGATGTACTCCTAGTGATCTGCGCAGTGCCTGGGAGTGGGTTAGCCTATAAACAGTAGCTGTGGTTGGCTAAAGGGAAAGATGGGTCTTTGTGGCCAGGGAAGCTCACGAATCCCAGCTGGAGTGCAACTCCCCATCCAGTGCAACCAAGTAGAACTGAGGGCCCAGTTAGGAAAGGTAACCCCTCTCTCCCGGGCTGAGGAGTTGGGCACGGCTGAGATGGACGTCTCCTCCCCACCTGGCTGGTTCCTGTCTTTTTGCCTTCAGTGTCAAACAAAAAGACACATGAACTATGTGAGGCTGTTTCTTCCCCCACCCTTTCTCAGTGAAAGAGCAAAGGCATCACCAGGGAAACCAGATTTGAGAATTATAGTCTGGAGACAGGGCAATCCCCAGCCCCTGGGCTCGTGGGGCGGGGAGCCCTCGACTGCATGCAGGTGGCCTTGCAGTTTCCAGGAGTGGGTCCTGGCTCTTGTCCTTGTCACCTGTGCGTTTTTGACGATTCCTTGGAGGCCTCTGGGGAGGTGTGTGCTGCTCTCCGTGCCTTTCTCCCCGAGGGGAGGCTCCTGAGGCCAGGCGAGGCAGAGTGCAGAGCTGACAGCCCCACCTTCCTTACCCAGCTTCTGGGAGCCCCAGGTTCCCGGCAAGAACCTCTCCCCAACTGTCCCCAGGTCCCCCGAGATATCCACATGCTTTAGTGTCACGTCACACTTTCACACCTCCGGCCCCAACTCTGTAAGGTGGCCTACAGAGATGTTGTGCCCATTTTACGGATCAACAAGCTTGAGGCCCCAGGAAGTGAGCTGGTGGCCAGCCCAGGACTATTCTGGTGTTTTCTTTCCACAGGACCACGCCTCCATCCTTTCTCTTTTCCTCTCTCAGACTTCCTTATCCGCCTTGAGACATCCCTAGAAGACAGTGACAAGTTGAGTGCTTGTTATGTCCAGGCTCAGCGACATGGGACTAGTCCCCTGAAGTGGCACAGTGGCAGAGCTGGGGTTGACCCAGGTCCTACTTACTTCTGAGCCGTGCTCTTATTCATGCTTTTTTTCTGGCTCTTTCCTCCCCTCTGCCCTCACTGGGGCCCAGTCACCACCCCCCGAGAGAAGAGCCCTTTCGTGGTGCACGCAGCCGTGACCTCACACCCTTCCTCTGGTTCTGAAGGCCGAGGTGAGCAGGCCTGGCCCTGAGCCAAGGAGACCCAGCGATTACATCAGCAGGTGCAAACAAGCAGTCAGGGGCCGGGCCCGGCGTCCCACGGGTCTGGGGGTGGAGCTCCATCCGCCCCACTCAAGTCTGTTTCATTCCCTTCTTCCAGCTTGCATCAGCCTTTTGCAGCTCTGTGTCATCACAGAGTGGGCTGGGCAGCAGCTGGAAGGCCGGGGCAGGGTGGGGGATGGGGAGTGGGGCACCTGGCCGGCACCTCAAACCCGGAGGGAGACCCTGGAGCTGTTGGCCAAGATGTCAGCCAGTGCCCCTGCCAGCCCAGAGAAAGTACGCCTACTGTTTCTCACTGCGAAAAGCAATAATAAAAATTAGCAAATGCACAGGGCAGCCCAGCTGGCAAAACAGTTTCACACTTCTGACCTTGATGTTCCCAACAACCCTGGAGGGTGAAGCAAATCAAAGTGGCCCCATTTCCCAGAAGGGAAGATTGAGGTCCAGGGGGAAGTGGCTTACCTAAGGTCACCTCATGAGCCAGTGGCAGCACCAGTGTGCTTCAGCCTAAGAAATACGAGGGATTTTAGGAGCCGGAGAATGAGAAATCCCTACAGTCGTCAAGGCAGAAGTAGTCAAAGCCTACTTCCTGGAGGAGGTGGACTGACTCCTTGATGGAGAAGGAGGGAGCTACAGACAAAGCTGTAGATTTATTTCTGCACTGATGGTGGCTCAGCAGGCAGAAGGACCATCACATGGCTGTGGGGCTAGGCTGGAAGCAGACTGAGCATGAGTCTGGGAGTCAGGCTGTCTGGGTCCTTAACCTTGAACCTTTGTTGTGAGCTTCTTGTTGGTGGAACTGAAGCTTGGTTGTTGCTCTCCAGATCCTGCTATAGGCATGATCAAGGGGAAGCACTCAGAAAATGTTTGATGAATGAATGAAGGAATGGGGGTGAGTCCCTGCCCTGTCTCCCTCAAGGTGCACCTGCGCGGCCATCTAGGCCTTCCCCTGGGCCAGTGCCACCTGTCTCCCCACATCTCCACCCCTGACAGCTCAGCTGCTCACCCAAGCTCAGGGCTAGGGTCTTCCCCACTGTTGGAACCAGAGAGAGGCAAGGGCAAGAGCATTGGGCTGAGTGCCCGGATGCCCACATTCCAGTCCTAGCTTTGCTTCCAACCCTCTGTGTGACCTGAGACCAGTTACTCCCTACCTCTGGTCTGCAGGGTATTCCTGGGAGCCGAATCTGCAAGGTCTGCCTTCCCTGGGGCCCATGGAGCCTTAGGGCTGGTGCCGGCCTTGTGGAAGAGGCAGAGCTGAGTGTGGAGGAAGGCCAGAGATGGATGTCACCTTCTTCGCTTGCCTCCAGGGCCCCAAGCAGGAACCCAAGTGGGTTCCAGGTTCAGAAAAGTACAAGAGACCCCAACAGAGCCCCTCTCACCCCCCGCCACTGCCAGGTGCTCTCAGATTTCTCTTTCTCTGTCCTTCTTGCTGTGACTCTCCACCTCTCTGTTCACCTCTCCCGGTTTGTCCCTTGCCCCATTTCACAGGTTGACAAAGGCCAGAGTCTGGGCACCCCTCTTCCTCTCTCCCTGTTGTGATTCTCTTTATGCCAATGTGATGCCAAGATACCAGAGGTGCTGCAGCCACTGACCGGCTGTTTGCACTGGAACAAGGCATTGCTCCTCTCTGGCTTCAGGATCCCCCTCTGGAAGTGAAGGGCTTGGACTTAGTTCTAAGGGCCCCGCAGCCCAGGGTCTGAGCCACCTCCTGGTGCCTGCCAGAGGGCCCACACCAGCGCTGGGGTGGGGTCTGGCCAGGTGTGGTGACGGTGCTGATGGCAGCTCGCAACGATCACACAGGTTTTCCACTTTGCAATGTGTTGGCAGCCAGCTCCCCTTTGCGAGGAGGGGTGGCTCAACCCTAGAGCATGACGCTGGGAAGGCAGGGGAAGTTTATGCCTCGGGGCGCTCTAAGAACAGCCCTGACCCTGAACTTTCCAGGGCGGCCTGGGGATACCTCACCTGGAAGGGCAGCGGGGATGTAACCCGTCAGGCAGCCCCTGGGCCAGAGGCTGTACCCATGGGCATTTTGACTTTTCTGGGAGACAGGGACAGGACACCGACATCTTTCTGCCCAGCGCCCAAATGTGCAAAGAGATCCTGATGTCATTGCCTAGCAGCTCCCACACCAGCTCTGCATCCTGCAGCTCCTCCAACAACCCGGAATGCCATGCAGGAGCAGTCAGCCCAGCTGGCGTGTGCCCCTGTGACGTGTGTGACTGTGAGAGAGGGAGAGGGAGATGCCTGGTGCGCTTCGCTTGTGGTTTAAAAGTCCTCAGTTAACAGCCTTGAAAGAAAGGATAGGATACACAGACTGTGTCTGGCAAGACCCAGTAAGTAACAAAATATGTGCGCATCTAAAAAAAGTCAGGACCAATGTCCAGTGTTAATTCTGGTCACCTGGGGATGGGAATGGGTGATTTTTATCGTCATCCTCATTTTTTCCTAAATTGTAATCAGAAGAGGTCAAGAAAAAACGTAGTTTCACTAGAAAGAAAAGGAGGATTTTTAAAATAAAGTCCTCACTCCCCCTGGAGTCTAGAGGCCAGTTTCTTTTACTGGCTCTGCTGCTCAGGTGCTTTGTGATCTAAGGCTAGCCCACCCCTTCTCTGGTCTCCATCCTAGAGGACAGTAATTAGATGGTCCCTGAGGTTCCATCAGTTGGTGGCATCCTACAGGATGGGGTTTCCAAAGTGACTGGTTCCCATGGCCCAGGTCAGCCCAACCTATGCCCACCTCCTCTGGCTGCTCCCTCCCACCCCCACCTGCCACCCCAGGTGTTTCCAGAGAGGCTGGGCGGCACAGATGGAGAAAGTCTTGTGTCCTCAGTGGGCCCAGCTAAACGAGCAAACAGGATTTCCAGGCTCTCAAGGAGCTTGCCTTCCAGAGAGTAGACCTGTCCAGACAGACATCAAACAATCAAGTACATGGAGATGGTAATTCCAGAGAGAGATGAACACTGTCAAGAAAAACAAACAAACCAGGACAATGTGAAGATAGCGTCAAGGATGGTGAATTTACACTGGGTGGTCAGGGAGGGCCTCACGGGGGAGGTGGCACTGGTATTTGCGCTGAGATCTCAGTGACAGAGAGTCAGCCCAGGAATATCAGGAGACGGGCGGGGAGAGGTATATTTCAGAAGGAGAGAGCAGCGAAGGCCCTGATGTGAGAATAAACCAGGCATGTACAAGGGCAGGAAACACGCCTGGGTGGCCTGGAGCCTCTGAAGTCTGGGGGTTCGGTGGTGGCTCGGACTTCATTCCAGGTGCAAATGGAAGCCATTGGCGGGTGTGAGCAGGGGAGTGATTTTTTGTATTTTACAAGATTACCCCAGCTGTTGTGAGGAGAGTGCATTTGAGGGGGCAAGAGGGGAAGAAGGGAGCACAGTGAAGGGATTCTGGGCCGGGCAACGTGGGCTTGGAGACGGTAGGAGGTGGTGGTGGGCAGTCGTGGAGTTTGAAGCACATGTTGAAGGTTTACCTGGTAGCATCAGGGTTTGGCAGCATCATGGGTTGGATGCAGGGGAGGGAAAGGGGGGGTCTCCCCATGTGGGGACCTAAGCTATTGGGTGTTTGGTGGAGTCTGATATTGCAACTCAAGCTCACCCCATCCCAACTCTGGATGGGGGAGAGATGACCAAATAAAATAGCAGGTCCCCCACAGGCCAGAGTCACTGCCATTGCCTTGAAGTTGACATCAGCAGCCCTAAGAAAGGAGCCACTGTCCCAGCCTGGTAGGGGCTCTCTGGGTGTCCAGGGGAGTTGGTTGTGGATTGTGACCTTGAGCAGGGCGTGGGTGGGTCTGCTGGTGTGAGCATGTGTGTCTGAGTGTGACGTCTTAGGGGCTGCACCAGGCTACCAGCGGGCCTTTCCCAGGCTAGGATGAATCTCTGTTTGGCTGGGGCATCCCATACAAGTCCAAGACTTGTCAGGCCCACAGAGGAAGGGGGGCCAAGTGCTGGGGTCAGGAAGCTGAGACCCTCTTCCCCTTCAGCAATCTAGCGAACTCTGGAGAGACTTCATTTGTTCATCTGCAAAATGGGCGAAACAATAGCTGCCGCCTGCTGGTCCCTCAGGGGCATCGTGGGCCAAAGGAGGCCTTGTGCTTTGATGGGAAGAGCTTTGTTTCTTGGTAGCTGAGAGCCTGAGCATGGCTTTTCACTTCTTTGAGCCCCAGGTTCCTCATCTGTGAAGTGGAACGCCTACTTCACAGGATTATTATATTGTCGATGTTTATTATCACATTGTGTGCTGGATAAATGGTTATTATCTGGAGGGTGGTGGATGAGGGGGTTTTGCGTTCCTTGTCTAAGAGAAGAAGGGGAAGCAGAATGCCCCCTTCTCAGGGCCCAGACCTCCAGGCACAGTGAATAGGACTTGGAAGGGGAACTAAAAATTGGCCCTAGAGGGACTGAGGCCCAGGCCGAGGGAACCCAGTGGCCAGAGGAAGGGTCTGAAGGGAGGGTCTGGGCCGGTGGGAATACAGCTTCCCCAGGTACCACTGAGAGTCTGCGGATAGACCAATGACCCAGGAGCTGTAGTGTCCTCTCTCTGTTTTGTAAGCCATGTGACCCCTAGAAAATGGGGCCCGGGCTTCATGCCAGGGCTCTGCACCTGCCCTGGGGCCTCGTCCCCAGACTCCCATCAGATCCTTCACTTGTCCCAAGTCCTTCCAGGGGAAAGATTTCTCAGGATCAGCCAGACACCCCTTCAGGATGCAGGCTCCTGCCCCAGCTGGCCATCTTGGTGAGGCTGCTTCCTG
The DNA here is from genome assembly GCF_028021215.1 of Eschrichtius robustus. Classification (NCBI taxonomy): domain Eukaryota; kingdom Metazoa; phylum Chordata; class Mammalia; order Artiodactyla; family Eschrichtiidae; genus Eschrichtius; species Eschrichtius robustus. The sequence goes on from NC_090830.1 coordinate 76,364,295, forward strand.
TGGCCAGCAGAGGAAGTGACATCATGGGCATGGGCAGGTCTGCAGAGGGTATGGGAAAAGGGCTGTGCAAGGGGCCTCCTTTGTTAGGAAGAACTCGGCGCCCCCCCAAGCCCACCAGCCCCCATTTGTCACCAGTAACGGCCATTGTAACCATCTCTGAGGGGGCCCCAGCCTGAACTCCACAGCCGCCAGAAGCCAGGGCCAGATGGAAGAAGGGCTTTGTGTCCAGGGAGGGGTCCTTCCATGTGGGGTTTGTGTGTTTTTAAAACATAATAATAAGTGGGCTCCTCTCCCCGCCCTCTCCCCACTCCCCACTGAGCACATCCACCTCACAGTGAATGGAAGAGATTTTCCATGCAGTGGGAGGTCAAGTCTGGTGAGAATTAGCCGGTGTCCAGGGGCTAGACTGTGATTGCTGATGATAAATGTGCCCAGCGTGGGGCGTTTCTCTCTCCCTCACCTCCCGCCTGCCCCCCATTCTCCCCTCCCAGTCCTGCTCCTCAGTGTGGGCACCGCCTCGCACCAGCCAGCCCTGCTCAGCTACAGATGCCCACCCCCTGCAGTTGAGCCCGGGATGGGGGGTGTCCCAGGCCTGGCCTTGTCACCCACCTGGGGACAAAAACCAGGGGACAGGGGTATCAAGGCCTTCTCTACTAAACCACTGCAGCCTCTGAGGTCTCTGCCCTATTGGCCAGGGGTGGACCTGGCTGAGATGGATGGTAGTGAGTTTCCATCCCAGGCATGGGAAAATACAGAGCCCAAGCTTTTACCCATAGCCATGCCATGCTGTGCTGTCTCCCGCCTCAGCCGTGAACCAGAAATGGGGCTCTGGTCCAGCTTGGCTGTTAGTTTGCTGTGTGATGTTGCATTGGTCACTTCCCCTCTCTGAGCTGGTAGAACAGGGCTCCGGGTGCCTCTGCACTCGACTTGCTGTGCTTCTGGCCTACAGGGGCTCAGGTGTCTATAGGCTGAGGAGGCTGCCGGTGCGGGGTTTCAGGACTCCCCACACACGGCTCAGCCGGAGAAGCTTTCCTGTCTGATGCCTCTCCCTGGGGCATGGGCTCTACCCAGTTAACAGAGCACATTTGCATCTGTTTTCTCAGCTGACTTCACAACAACACCTCAAAATTGACAGGGCACTACCTATTAGCCCCTTTTTCACAGATGGGGAAACTGAGGCCCTCTCAAGGTCTCAGTGGCAGAGTGAGGATTTGAGTTGGAGCTGGTCTGCTGGCTCTCAGGCCAGCCCATTCCACCACGCGCCAGTCCCGTCTGGGCCCCAGGCTCAGGGTCACTGTAAGGGAAGCACAACCCCTCTGGCCTCCCCTAGCAACTAGTGACAGTCTCCCATCCAGGGATGTCTGAGCGCTGTAGTTTTAGTCTCCCCCTCCTCTCAGGGGTAGTTCTGGGAAATATGGTTTCTTTACCTTTGTCCTGAACCCACTTCTTTCATCTCCAAGGCCCCTGGCTTCTGCTTATTCTAGTGGCTTAGATTCTGGTACCTCTTAAATAGGCCCGTGGCCTTGACTTCCACCCCATCAGGACCTCCCACCTGCCAGGTGTGTCTCCACACTTGGCACTGCCCAGGCCCAGCCCCTGGGAAGGAGCATGCGGCCTGGCACGGGTCCTGCTGTCAGGTAGAGACCGGGCTCAGACTCCTCACTCTGTCCTGCAAGCGCCACTCCTGTCCCAGGGGACGGGTACCCTGTCCTGGACCCCATGGGGGACACCAAGAACCGTGTGGTGTGCTCCCTGCTTTCTAGAAGCAGCCACCCACAACTGCCAAGGAGCCTTCGAGCTGCCAGAAGCAGGGAGGCGCCACCAGACCCCCACCCTGGTCCCCTCCCCTCCCTACATTTTAAGTGGATTGTGAGCAAAATGGAACTTGCCCATGAGGAAGCCAGGTGGTGAGGAGATGCAAAACGGTGTCTTGTGAATATTTGAAAGAAAGGCTAGACGGCCAGGGCGGGCAGGCCGCAACCTTCAGAGGCTGGTACGCTGTCGTGGGGAAGAGGAAGCTCACTGTTTTGTGTAACCTCAGAGGCTGAAATTATAGCGATGGCTGGAGCCTCTGACAGCAAATTTCAGCAGAAAGTAAGGAAAGCTTTTCTGTTAGATCTGTCTAAAGGAGAGCCTGGCTGAGAAAGGCAGTGGTGAGCTCCCTATCCCTGGAGGTATGTGAGTCAAGGTTGGATACGGAGTTGATGGGCAGGGGGATGTCGTACGAGATGGCCCTTGCAGTAACCTTTATCCCTGTGATTCAGTGCGTCCAAGTGAGCCCCACTGACAAGACACCCCATACAGGCAGGAATAGGTAAATGAGAAGCGAGGGTTTGAATGGTGCCCACCAGAGAGACTCCAATGGTCATTTTCATCCGAGGCCAGGGTGGGTGGGCTGCGTCACGGTTGGCAGAGCCCAGCAGCAAATAGTTCCTCCTCCTCCCTCCCAGCCTCCCCCCAACACTGTGTCTTAGGATCCCAGTAGGTGCTGGGTCTTTGCGCCAGGAATAACACTGGCAAGAAAGGTGACCCCACTTTAAGCAAATTCGCTTCGTGAAGAAAAACTTTACCCAACAGTGCCCTGTCCTACATTAACAGATTCCCCATCAGGCATCTTCAAATCTCAAAGTGTGAGAACCAGAGTGGGGCTCAAGAGATTGGCTCTACCAACTTCCCGATTTGACAGATAGAGGCCCCGAGGCCTGAGAGGAAGGCCACACAGCAGTGCCAATCCCCAGCTGGGGTGAAAACCCAGGGCTCCTGACTTCAGTGGTTCTTTTCCTATGTTTGACCATCTTTGGTTACATCTGTGCAGGGATGCGTTCTATTTCATACCTTCATTTTGGATTAGCTAGGCCATTCGTGTATGCAGCTGTAAAGGCAGGTTGCATTTTTGCAACTATAGGTTCAAATGAATTCTGCTATTGGAAAAAACCACACTTTATGTGGGCCATTTTCCCACCAGGGGGAAATTCATATCTGGCCTGGCAGTGGCAAAGACTCCTCCTCCTAGGGGACCTTTTCCTAGGTGTTCTATTCTCCTCTGTGAAGACGGGGCAGTGGGGAGAGCAGTAGTGAAGCCAGGGAGACAGGTGACCGAGGGATACGGCTCCAAGCCTGGCTTCCTCCCGTGATCAGGTGACCTCAGGCAAGTCCCTTGATGCCCCATGTCTTCATCTGTAACATGGGAAGATAATGCTCACCTTGGGGGGTGTGAGGAGTAAATTAGATGAACTATTTGAAGCATCTGGCAAATAGTGGACATAAATGCCAATTCCCAGTTCAGAAGTCAGATTCAGGTGTCTACCTGTCTGGATGTGCTCCCCAGCTCTGCTACATACTAGCTTTATAGCCCTGTATCAGCTACTTAAACTCTCTTGGTCTCAGTTTCCTCATCTGTAGTATGGGGTTAATAATAGTACCTAACTTATAGAGATGTGGTTCCCAAAGGCATGTGGTTCCCAAACTGTGTGCCCAGGCACCCTAGGATGCTACAGGGGGTGCTGTGGTATATTTTTAATCTCCATGGAAACACAGCAATACCGGACAGCTGCCAGATACCACAACAACTACTAGCTCAAGATAGCTTACAATTTCAGCGTCACACACACTTCTTTCCTTTAGATGGCACCATACCTTTGCAAAGCTGGGAATTTGGCATTTGGGAGTACTCTGAGACAAACTGTGAGGGTAGCAATGTCCACTATGAGTCCAAGATATCCCCATTATAAGTTATTGTGGCTATATAGGAATGGAATACAAATATTACCTTTCTTTCAATTTACGTGTATTATTTTTCCTAATGGATACTAAGTTGTTAGGATATACACACACACACCTACACACACGTAAGCTGGTTGGATCTAACTACTTAATAAACAAAACCACTAGCAATTTCTTTTGGCCTTGGGGTAAAATTACTGGGTAAAAATTACCAAGACATTAAAGACCAAAAAAGTTTGGGAACCTCTGTCAAGGATTGCTGCAGGACTCAGTGAGTTAATATAAAATACCCTCTGAAGGCCTCTGGCAGAGGGAGTACCCAGGAAGTACCCCAACTTCATGATTCTTCCTCCTCCAAGCTGGAGAGGGAAGGCTCAGGTGGCCCCCCTCCAGGACACCTGCAGAACCTTCCTCAGCCGCTAAGGCCCAAGCCAGGGCCAAGGAGGAGGGGACGTGTCCACTGGTCAGGACAGGGGCCCAATTCAGTCACTACCCAGGCCCTGGCAGCACCTCCCACACACCTTTAATTTGTGTTCACTGAGCACCTACTGTGTGCCGGCCAGCACGTAGTCCATGGTGGTCCCTGTGGGGAAGAATCTCAGGTCGGCTCCTGCTGCTGCTTCCTTGTTTCCTGCAGGACGTCTGGGGGATGGGGATGTGGGCAAGTGGGCAGTGGCTGCATAGAGAGCCACCCAGCACTGCCCTGAATGACAGGGAGGCAGTGATGAGACGCCCAGCCGTCTTCCTGCCAAGACCAGGGCTGAGTCTTCGTGCCAGGGCTGAGAGGAGGGGTGGGGTGGCAGGGTGGGGCACGGGGCCGCCAGACTCGGGCCTCCTGCCCTAATGGATGTCTAATGTTGACTTTCCTCAGTCAAGTCTCCGCCTGCTTTGTAAATGAGCCACATTAGGGTTATAAAACAAAGTCATAAGTGCAGCCCACAGTGCCACAGAGAGCCAAGGCGGCCGTCACCTGGAGGCTGGGGGCTGTGTGGTTAGAAGGTAGGGCAAGCCTGCAGCTGCATCCATGGGTTCCCATATACCTGCTCTCATGGCCGCCATCCCCAGAGGGGGGTCCAGTCCCCCCATTTCACAGATGAGGTGCCTGAGGCCAGTCAGGACTGGTTCAGACCCTGGGGTGTCTGAGTCTGAAGCCTGAGCCCTGGCCTACACTCCTCAGGCCTGAGACTGAAGCAGGGATGCTGGTGGTGGGAGGTGGGCATGGAGTCCTCTTGGCTCCACCCTGCTCTCCCTAGAACTGCCCGCCTGGCGGGAGGGCCACAGTGAGCAGCTCTCAGGCTACCGGGAGACCCATGTCCAGCTCCCTGGGCACTGTGTCATCTCGCCATGAACTGCCCACATTCCCAGACCCTAGGGGCTGCCAGTTTACCTACAGAGAAGGTGTCTCCCTGTCTGGCAGAGGAAAGCAGGTGTTTGGGAGCCCTGGCCTGGCCTTGGGAATCCTCGGTGCTGTTCTTAGTTTGGATGCCCACTAACCAGGTGACCTTGCATCAGTTTGATGGACTTCAATTTCCCCAGCTTTGAAACACGAAAAACAGTCCCGGCCTTGCTGGCCCTTTGATGAGAGAGCCCCCGTAATTGCAGAGACCCGGCCAGTGTCAGGGTCTATTAGGAATCTCAGGTATGGGGACACCCACAGTGTTATGGAGCTACTCCAAAGATAGGCAGTGTGGAGCCCGGGGCAACGCTGAGGTCTGGTTTCTTGGGTTCAAACCTTGGTTCTGCCTCTTGCTAGCTGTGTGATCTTGGGCAAGTTGCTTAACTGCTCTGAGCCTCAGCTTCCCCATCAGTAAACTGGGGACCAATATAATATACCTTACAAAGTTGTTGCAAGAATTAGTTAACTATGTAACTGAAAACATAGCAGTTAATTCCAGGGAAGCATTAGTTGCTATTTTGATGCAGCAATTTGTACCTAGGCTCCTCCTAGGCACTCATGCATGTTTATCTCATATGATCCTCAAAAGATCCCAGAGAGAGGAAGAGTGCTCATTTTCCTGCCCTCTTCATAGACAAAGTAACGAGGTCGGAGTTAAGGGCTCTCCATGGGTCACAGGGAACATGCTGGATTCATCCTCTCTCTTGCTGGCTTCCCCTTCGGTCCCCCAGGCCACGCACACATACCCCACCCACAGCCCAGAGCTTGGAGCCAGTGACAACCCATGCATTTTCTCAGAGCCCCTGTCTTAGCAGGAGCTCGTGATCCACAAGGAGATGACACTGAGAAAGCATGTTAGGCACGTTTTGTTCATTCTGCTCTTGAAGAACCATGTGTCCCTTTGGCCCCTCTGCCCATAGGGGGGCTCCCGAGCGCTGAGCGTGTCTAACCCATGGCCTCCTGGGGCCCCAGCTCCACTTGATGGACTGGAGCGCTGGGACAGTGACAGGACTGCGGCAGGCTGGCGAGGGGCTGGGCAGACACATGCACCCCTGCAGCTTAATTCGTTGTTTCCTCGGGAGCAGTTAGCAGAGGAGGACAAGCCCCCTGCCACTTGTCCGCAGCCACCTGATTGTTTGGGGCTTGGCATTGGAAAGTCAATTTTCCTACGTGGATTGTAAACCAGTAGCCTGGCCCGGCCTGGTTTCCCTCCCTCCCTACACTGGTGGTGGCCAGGCCCCTCTCCCTTCCTGTTTGTCTCACCTCCCGAGGTGCTGTTCTTTCCAGGGAGCCGGACGGGGCCAGGGGTTCCATCTGGCCCCTTTGCGGGAGGAGATGGCCGCCGGCACAGCCTCACTGCCTTCCCAGCCTCCCAAGTGCCCTCATCCATAGGGCTGAGGGTGTGGATTTGGCTGAAGCAGGAAAGGCAAAGGGGGTGGATCAGAGCCACAGACCAGAGGAAGGGAGGGTCTGGGGGGAGGCTGCAGGGAAGGTGGTCTCCCCTGCATGCTGCTGCCTGCCGTGGGCTTCCTGGAGGTGGCGGCACTCTGGGAACAAGCACCAGGGAGCCCAGGCCTGGTGCTGCCACCCCACCTCAGCCCACCCTCGCCCCTGTGGGCCCTGACTTGTCTCCCTGCTTCCATCAACCTGGCTGGCTGGGGCTGCACAGGGCAGCTGTGGCTTCGGGGCAGAGCCGGCCTGGTTTGAGCTCCAGCCTCAGGCCCATTTCCAGCTCTTCACATTCTGTGGCATCGCCGTGGGAAACTGGAGGGAGGCTGGGGAGGGCCGGTGGTGAGGGCTGGAGAGGGGTGTCCTTGCCCTGATGGGTCACCTCACCTCCCTGGTCCACCCTGACTCCTCCATCTGTAAAAAAGTAGAATCACACAGCATCACAGGGCTGGGACTGGCTCCAAAACACAGCCTCTTAAAAGCAGGTCACAGTGGGGAAACGGAGGCCACAGGAGTGTCAGACCTCGCCCAGGCCATAGAGGGCGTCCCAGCAGGTCTCCTCAGCTGCCTACCCCTCCTCCTCCCCCAGCCTCCTCTCTCTGCCAGGGCCCCCAAGGGATGGAGGGGACCCAGGCCTCCCAGCCTGTGACCTCATGGAGCCCTCCCACCCTCCACCCTCTGCAGGCACTGATTCTGGCAGCGAGGTGCTCCCAGACTCCTTCCCGTCGGCGCCAGCAGAGCCGCTGCCCCACTTCCTGCGGGAGCCACAGGACGCCTACATCGTGAAGAACAAGCCGGTGGAGCTGCACTGCCGTGCCTTCCCCGCCACACAGATCTACTTCAAGTGCAACGGCGAGTGGGTCAGCCAGAACAACCACGTCACACAGGAGAGCCTGGACGAGGCCACCGGTGAGCCCACCCCACTCGCCGGGCACCCCTGGGTCACCCCAGGCCCAGAGGGTCCTGGGCCTGGCTCCACCCTGGCTCCATGTGAGACCTCATACAGCCACGGTGCCCCTGGGCCTCAGTGTCCCCTCTGAAGTTCACCCTGGACCAGTATTTCCCCAAGGCCTGGCCTCTTGCCCTGTCTGACTGGGTGACCAGGTGAAACAGCACCAAATCCCTTGCTGAGAGCTAGCTCCCTTTTCCAGTTTCCTTCCGTCCTGTGCTTACATCAGAGAGCAGGTCCAGTCGGGGACTAGGGTTCTTCCCTGCTCCCCCAGCACCTGCTGTGCTTGCTGTTTAAGGAAGAGGAGCCTGCTCTGTATCGCAGCCCTGCCCCCAACACCCAACCAGAATTCTAGACCATCGCTAGTTTCACAGGTCCTCTGTGTTGGTGAGAAGTGATACTGTTTTTGTTCACAGTAATGATGCAACGCTTCCTTCATAGAAATCAATTGGCTTAGGTTTTTAAAAAAAGGCCAGAAATATTAAGTAAATAATCATAGAGGTGGTGCTAGGATGTAGCCCAAGTCCTGCAGGAGAGGAGAGTGGCAGAAGCGTGGGAAACTAGGAGGAAGCGTGGGATGTGTGCAGGTCCCTGGGGGCCCCCCACCCCAGGCAGGAGGCAGAGCCTGGGGCTCCTCACATCTCCCAGAGCCCAGCCCCTGTTTACAGTACAAGACCTTCGGGGGTGGAAATCCTTTCCCCAACTCAGGCCAGGGAGGGGGGCCACCCACTGCAGGTCGCCTGCGGGCGGCCAGCTTTGGGCAGCCCCAACCGACCCCAGGCTCGGGGTGGCTCCATTGCCCCAGAGCCTGCCTTGGCTTTGATTTCATTTTTACCATCTCTTCCCTGACCTTTTCTTTCTCCTCCTTTTTCAGCCCTCTCTTCTTTCCTTCTGTCTCTCCTGCTTCTCCCTTCTCATCTCTGTCTGCTTTTGTGTCTGTCTTTTTTCCCTTATGTCTCTCTCTTTCTCTGCCTCAGTCTCATTCTTGTGTCTCTCCCCTGACATACTCTCTTTCACTCTCTCTCCTTCTTTCTTCCTCCTTCAACTTCTATTTTTCTGTGAAAAGCTGACAGATTTCAGAACCACTCAGGCTAAAATTATACCCCAGAATGTACTTAATGTCATTCAACACTGTCCCATAAAAATTGGTTAAAATGGTAAGTTGTAGGTTATGTATATTTTACCAAAAATTTTAAAGAATTTCAAGAATTTTAAAAGTTAGAGTTGGAGTCTCATTCTCACTCAAAATCTAAAAATAAAAAAACGATTTTTAAAAAAATTATTTATTTATTTATTTTTGGCTGCATCGGGTCTTGGATGCAGTGTGCGGGCTCTTCGTTGCCGTGCGCAGGCTTCTCTCTGGTTGTGGTGCACGGGCTTAGTTGCCCCGTGGCATGTGGGATCTCAGTTCCCTGACCAGGGGTCAAACCTGCGTCCCCTGCATTGCAAGACGGATTCTTAACCACTGGACCACCAGGGAAGTCCCAAGAAAAGGATTTTTTATCTGATTTTTTTTTTCTTTTTTTTGGCCACGCCACACAGCTTGTGGGATCTTAGTTCCCCACCCAGGGATTGAACCTGCGCCCTTGGCAGTGAAAGCATGGAGTCCTAACCACTGGACTACCAGGGAATTCTCCAAAAAAGAAACTTTTAAAAGGAAAAAAAACCCCATATCCCAGCTGCCCCATGCTCTGGCTGTGTGACCCTGAGGAAGTCACTCAACCTCTCTGAGCCCCAGTTTCTCTCTTTATAAACTGGGATATTAACAGGTCTTGGTGAGGATGGAACAAGGTGGTACCTGTACAGCGTTGAGCACAGTGCCAGGACCCAGCAGGTGCTCAATAAACACCTGTTTCCTCCATCTTCTTTCTGGGTTTTTGTTGGCTTCTTTCCTCTTGAAACCTATTCTTACTTCTCTATCCCCCTGAGCCCCTCTGGCCCTTCAGGGCAAGGGGACAGTGTATCCTGCTAGGGCCCCTCACAGACCCTGTGATTATTAGTAACAGGGTGGCTCTTACTCCCCTGCTACCAGGCACACAAGTCCTGCCAGCCCTAGAAATCAAGACACTGTTGTCCCCATTAGCTACAAAGAATGGACAGTGGTCCAGCAGGCCACACCCTTGGCAGCAGTGTGGCTGGTTTAACAGGTATAACCCCACCGCTAGCCCTCCCTGGCACTCTCTGAAGCCCTGAAAACAGGATGGGGGCCAAAAGAGGCGGGACGAGCCCACCCACTAGCTCATGCCAGGTCAAGGCAGGCAGCCCAACTCTGGGTGTCCTGGTCCAGGCACTGCCTGCCACTTGGCCATCATGCTGAGGGGGACACCTAGTCTGGGGCCCAAGTCTGGGAGACCAAAGGCCCCTGTCCTCCTCTTTGCCTGCTGGTGACCATTGCCACGGTGTCAAGCCCTGCTGGGTGGTAGCTTATCTGTCCAGCTGTTGGGTGCTCCTGAAACATTCTGGATGGATGACCCCCTTGAGAGGGGCCACTCCTCCAGGCTCCCAGCCTGGTGGATAAAGGGCAGGGCCCCACTCTCCTGCCCCGGGCCATGCAGCATTGCTTGTAGAGCAAGCAGTCCAGGCAGCCACTGCCAGCAGGCAGGGCCGCTGTCCCCCAAGAAGCCTCTTCTCTCCTGGTGCTCCACCCACAGCAAACACCAGCCCCCTCCAATTTAGATCCCTGGCCACCAGGAGGGGTTCCTCACTGTCTGGGCTCCCAGTGCAAGGGCCCCCCTCCCTCAGGATGCAGGAGAGTTAAGGCAATGATTTCACTGGGAGAGGTCCAGAGAGGTGTCATTCATCACTGGGCAGAGCTCTAACTGGGGCAGGACGCCAGATAGCTGATCTCAGCTCTGCTGGCAACTTGCTCTGGGACTTTGGGCCTGCCACCTACCCTCTCCAAGCCTCAGTTTCTCCAGATGTAAAAGGAAGGGGCTGGATGAGATCCAGATGAGCTGCCAGATTAGATTTGTGTCCAGCCTGGGCTGGGTGCTGTAATTGCCATGATTCATTTAGAATTTACCCTGAGTGTTTTACTCTGATGAGGGAACCGAGGCTCAAAGAGGCTAAGTAACTTAGCTAAGGTCACACAGTTGGGGAGTGAAGGTAGGGCCAGGATTCAAACCTGTCAAGAAGCAGTCCAGCCCTCCACCTAACCACCATGCCACAGGACTACAATGTGTACACTCAACAGTCCCGCCCTTGAGGGGCTTATCAGAATCCACAAGCAACCATGAGAGGATGAGCTCAGATACATGATGGCGAGGAGGAATAGCTTTAGGAATTCCGAGACCACGGGGGTAGTCAGGGAGGGCTTCCTGGTGGAGGAGGCCTTATAGTTCTCCCACAAGCTTTGGGGAGGAGCTTCGGATGGGTGCCCTCATCCAGGAGGGTTTATCCCTTTCCAGAATGTAGAGGGTTTTGTCAAGGGAGGATTGGCAAAGAGTGAGTGATTCCTTCTCTGTGGGCTGGTGGATCCAGTCGTTCAAGGAGGCCCTTGGGCCCTAGCAGGGAATCATTGAGAGGTTTGGGGTTCCCAGGAAGAGGGGCCTTCCCTCAACTCCAGCCCCACAGGCTCCTGAGCCATGACCAGAGAGAGGCCACATGCTTGCCTCATATTTGTTGAGCCCATTGTCTGTGCCAGGCCCTGGGCCACGGCAGTGAACAGGACAAAGCCCCACCTCATTCTCCTGCAGGAGATACAGTTAACACATGAACACGTCAATAAATAATACAGTTCCAGGTAATGGTCAGTGCCATGAGGGAATCAGGCTGGGTGGGGAATGATAACTGCACAGACCAATGTCCAGTGCAGCTGTGGGAGTGCTGAGCGGTACTTTGACAGCTGGTGGGGGTGGGCCAGCATCAGGGGGCTTCCCTCCGAAGTGAGGCCCAGCCCAAAACTGACGGTGACTGGGAGTTCACTGGACACAGAAAGGACAGAAGAGAGTTCCAGGCAGGGGACTGGATGTGCAAAGGCCCTGTGGCTAGAGAGGCCAGGAAAACATGAGGGCCTGGAAGACACCCGGTGAGGCTGCAGTGGGTAGATCGTGCAGGGCCTGGAGGCCACGTGGAAGGTCTGGGTCTTTACACTGGGATGACTGGAGACATAGCAGGGGAATGACATGCCATTTGTGCCTTTTGAAGAGCTATCTGCAGGGTGGAAAGTCGATTGGATGGGGGCAGAGGGCTTGGGTTAGCCATTGAGTTTCCATGTGAGCTGCAATGGTGGCTTGGGCCAGGCTCAAGGCAGATGAGATGAGAAAAATGGAAACGTGAGGCACTTGGGAGAGGAGCCCACAGGACTCGGGGGGTTGGAAAGGAGAGAGATATTATGGTCCCATGTCCAGTGTCTTCTGTCCTCAGACCTGCCCCCTGATGGCGTGTCTCTCCTCGTCCCAGGCCTGCAGGTGCGAGAGGTGCAGATCGAGGTGTCGCGGCAGCAGGTGGAGGAGCTGTTTGGGCTGGAGGATTACTGGTGCCAGTGCGTGGCCTGGAGCTCTGCGGGCACCACCAAGAGTCGCCGGGCCTATGTCCGCATTGCATGTACGCCACCCTGACACCCTCACCCCATTCTCCTGGGCCCTTTTCCCTTCCCTGTGGATCCTGGGGAGAGAATTCCACACGCAGACATCAGGGCACAGGGATGCCAGCTCAGAAGGCTCCATGACCCAGAACCTGTGCCACCTTTGGCCCCAGGATTTCTAACGGCCCTTTTTTGCCTACTTTTATATAAGGAAGCTGCCAGCTTCCTCACCATCCCCGGTCACCATGTGCATAGGATCCCAGAGTCAGGGAGGGAAGCTTGTTCCCGCGAGTCCACCTGGTGAGGCCCCCATCTTGGAAAAGTTCTCCAGGTAAAGGCCGGGTGTCTCCGTGAACATTCTCTTGGTGTGCACTGCCACCTAGTGGCTAGAATGGGGCCCTTCAGGATCCAGCTCTGCCTGACTGGCCTCCTCCCTGCACCGCCTGACTGTGCCTTGGAACACTTTTCCTTCCTTCTCCCAGACCTGCGCAAGAACTTCGATCAGGAGCCTCTGGGCAAGGAAGTGCCCCTGGACCATGAAGTTCTCCTGCAATGCCGCCCACCAGAGGGGGTGCCTGTGGCTGAGGTGAGTGGGGACGTGGGGGACTTTGGGCATGGCAGAGGCCAGCCAGGCATGATATTTACCACCAGCCACAATGCCTCAGCCTTCCAGAGCCCTCCCATTTCGCAGATGGGGATATCAAGGCTAGAGACAGAGAAAGGAACTGCAACCTCTGTAGAACTCGGCGCATGCCAGACCCCAGCTGGGCCCTCCATGGGCATAACCCCACAGGATGGGGCAGAGCTGGGGCAGGAACCCCTAGGGCTCCTTGGGTTGACCCCAGGCTCAATCTCCTACAAGAGAAGTGGCCATATACACCATTTTCCCCCACCCCACCCAGAACCCAAGGCCCCAGCTTTATGTGTATCATAATACGTGCGTCTGAGCACAAACTCAGCCCACAAGCTGATCACCCCTTCCTGCACCACATGGCCTGTGCATCCCTGGGTGATGCCCACCTGTCCTCTTACTGCCCTGCTTGTGTTCCAGACCTGCTTCCTCTCTCCCGCTCCCTGCACTGGTGGTCCTCTAGTCAGAGCAGGGCATGGGGAAACGTCTCAGCTTTGTTGCCAGGGACCTCAGAACAGGATTGGGGAAGATGGAACCCTGGGCTTCCAGCTCAGAACCTTTGCTCTAATCACTTAGCTTCCCCCCAGCCCAGGCCCCCATCTGGAAATGAGCTCAGACAGACACCTTCTGTAATAGCTACCCCTCGTGGCTCCCACATGTGCCTGGCACTCGGCACGCTGGTCCTCGTAGCAACCCTTCAAGGTGGGTATTGCCATCCCATCTTATGGCTGGGAACACAGCACTGGGACAGGTGAAGCGGTCACCCAGGGTGACCCAGCTAGTGAGTGGCAGAGCTGGCATTTGCACACCCAGGTCTGCCAGACCAGGAACCATGTTTTTAATCACCTGCCAGGCCTCTCACCCTGGCTAAGGGAGTCGGTTTGCAGAGTTAATGATGACGACATGTTCTTATTTAGTATCAATACTTAACGTGAGCCAGGCATGGCCTCCACACTTTCCATATACTGATTCATTTCATCCTCACAGTAGTCCTATGGGTAGTGCTATTAAATGTCATCTTACAGTTGATGAAATTGAGGCCAAGTGGAAGTCCCTTCCCAAGGCCACTCAGCTGGTGGGTGGTCATCTTAAGCACTGTGTTCTGTAGTGTCCAGCACAGTGCCTGGCCCGTGGAGGCCCTGCCCCCTGTGTCACCACCGTGGGTGGACATGGCTAGAACTGCAGTCCTGTTTATGGTCAGGCCTCCCTTCCCCCCAAGAGAGGGCCCACTCCCAGGGTGCAGGGGATCGGGCCCTGGGCCCTCACAGCTGCAACCCTGCCCCTGCAGGTGGAATGGCTCAAGAATGAGGACATCATTGACCCCGCCCAGGACACCAACTTCCTGCTCACCATCGACCACAACCTCATCATCCGCCAGGCTCGCCTGTCAGATACGGCCAACTACACCTGCGTGGCCAAGAACATCGTGGCCAAGCGCCGCAGCACCACCGCCACCATCATTGTCTATGGTGCGGCCCAGAGTGGGCTGGGGGTGGGGCGGGGGAGGACACAGCCGACGGAGGGGGAGAGCCTGGGGCTATACAGCTGACCCTTCCCTACCCGGAAGCCAGCAGGACCTTGGTGAACAGGTGGGGAGGAAGAGGAGGCCCAGAGAGGGGAGGTGCCTTCACAAGGTCACACAGCAAAGCTAGTGGCGAAGTCAGGGACTCCTGGGTCCCCAGCCAGGAGCACTTGCCCCTTCTCAGGCCCTTTGCTTATCCCTGAAGGGGAAGACCCAGTTCTCTGAGAGTCAGGGCTAAGGCAGGGCCCAGTCAGTATCCCCATCCCCAAGCCTGTTGTTCTAGCAGTTAGGGACCACTGCTCAGGCCCGTCAGCTGTTCCTTGCTGTCCCCTTGGGCGGGAGGGCCAGAGCCATGGCTGAAATGAGTGTTGTAGAAAGAGCCCTGTACTGGGTTCCAGTTCCAAGCCCCCCATTACTCATGGGGAGACCTTGTGTAAGTGTCAGCCCTCTCTGAACCTTTGTTTGCCATTGGACAATGGGGTGGGGAATAGACAGTGACCTCCTTGGTCGCCTCTGGTGCTGACAGATGTAGCCCAGGTCTGCCCGCTGGTATCTGAGTCACCAGCCCTGGAGGCAGGAGGGGTCCAACTAGGAAGGACCAGGCCTCAGCAGAGGCGCCTCATCGTGGCTGGAGGATGGGGCTTGGGGGGCCCACGGGGCGAAGAGCCAGGCCAACCTGCTGACAACTGCTACCCCTGCAGTGAACGGCGGCTGGTCCAGCTGGGCTGAGTGGTCACCCTGCTCCAACCGCTGTGGCCGCGGCTGGCAGAAGCGCACACGGACCTGCACCAACCCCGCCCCACTCAATGGAGGCGCCTTCTGTGAGGGCCAGGCCTTCCAGAAGACTGCCTGCACCACCGTGTGCCCAGGTAAGGCCACCGGCCAGGTGGCAGTCCACCCACACCCAGCCCCACGCCAGCCCCAGCCCCGCCTTCTGTGCTCTGCCAGTCAGGACAGCCGATCTCTCCCCGTCGGGGTACGGTGGGGGCAGAAGGTGCTTGTCCCGGGCCCCCCAGCTGGCTGACCAGGCTGGACTGGATGCTCTGACCGCTGACCTCCTGTTCTGCCCTGGGCTGCGGGAGAGACAGAGGCAGAGGCTCTGAGCTGCGGTCTGAGGGGTGGGCGGTCTGCTCTCCAGGCCAAGGGTTCTCAGCATCAGCCCCCAGGCCGGGGCCCCAGAGGCTCCTGGGGTCAGAGAGCCTGTGCTCCTGCCCTTGACTGCTAGACACACCTGGCCGCTGACCCTACCTTGCTGCAGTCCTGTCTTCCTTCTGTGTTACTCTGTGGCCCCATCGGTTGGTCTGTGTTCTCTCTCTTTGGTGACATGTTTGTGTGACTGATGTGGTGTTTTTCACCCTGGGTTTGTACCTCTTTGTGTACACTTGTGCCCTGGGCTGTATCTGCGTCAGTGACCTTATGTGTCTATTTGGGCTGTCTTCGCCCACTTGGTGCTCCTGTCTCTGCACTGGCATGAGGCATGGATTTCTCTGGATGGCATGCGTGTGTCTTGGGTTCCTCTTTCCCTGCTGCACTGTGTGTGTGTGTGTGTGTGTGTGTGCATGCACTGCTGTGTTGTGCACACATAACTGTGTGTGCATTCTGTGCATGCACATGTCCCCATGCACCACGTGCTGTGTCCCCACAGTCGATGGCGCGTGGACGGAGTGGAGCAAGTGGTCGGCCTGTAGCACCGAGTGTGCGCACTGGCGCAGCCGCGAGTGCATGGCGCCCCCTCCCCAGAACGGAGGCCGGGACTGCAGCGGGACCCTCCTTGACTCCAAGAATTGCACCGACGGGCTGTGCGTGCAGAGTGAGTCCTTGGAAGGCAGGGCCCAGGGTGGGGGCTCTGGAGCCAGATAAGGGCCCCCCGGCCCCCCCTCCCCAGCCTGCATTGGAGCAGCCCCTCGGGGCCCCTGCCCGCCTGCCACTCTGTCATCTCATCCATGCATCTCCCCATCACCTCCTCTACCACCCTTACCCTGCCATCTGTGTCATTGTCTTTCCCTTTATTTCCCTCAACAGATAAGAAAACTCTAAGTGACCCCAAAAGCCACCGTAAGTCCCATTTCATGGCTGTTCTCTTTCCTCTGGGGGGATCCCTGGTTTTCCTCGGCTGGCTTTTCCAGGGGGTGGGGTGCAGGGCAGGGCGAGGGGCAGGGAGAGCTGAAGGTGCCCACTACCAGCCCTCCACGGGGTTCCCAGCACCTGACGCTGCATGTGGCATGGTCTTCATCACAGTCAGACAGGCAGACCCTCGGCTGACAGAAAGGCCCTAGGATGCCATCCTGACCCCTCCCATTATAGGAGAAGAAACTGATACCCAAGGATCCAGCCAGGATTCGAACCTAAGTATTTGGCCAGAGCTGGTGCTCCGAGCCCCACCCCTTGGTTGTCCTCTGTGGGAGGGGGCCAGCAAGCAGGCCCACACCTGCCCCTCCTGGTGCCCCTCACTGTGCCCCCAGCAGCCGACTGAAGCCTCCTAGGTCCTTGGGATGCCCGCTGCTCTGCGTCAGACCCTGGGGGCTCATCATCCATCCCCCAGGGGCTATGCTCCGCTGTAGTAAAGCTGCTTGGGCAGATTGGCGTGTGGTAATTAAACCACAATTTCCAAATGATTCTGGAATTATCAAATCAGTAGTGAGGCCTTCAGTGCAACTCACAGGGGGGCCAGACTGGTGACTGATTAGGTATTGTAAATCACCAGGCAAGTGACCCCCATGATTAGTGACGATGTCATGAGGCAAAGCCCCCAGAGAGGTGGGAGCCCAGCCCTGGGGACCTTCTCCGGCAGCTCTCCTGGGGAGCCCAAGAATGAGGAGAGATGGGGGTCCAGAAGGTGATAGAAGCAGGCAAAAATGAGGGCTGAGAGCCCTGCCCTACTTTGCTGAAGCTCAGGCCACCACCAGGAAGGAAAGCGGGCCTTCCTCTCCGAGGGTCCCTGGGGAGGGGAGGGAGTGGACAGGGGCTTCCCGGAGCTCCCAAAGGAAACAAGGGGGAAGGGCAGCCATCTTGGCTAGGCTGTGCTGTCCAGTGTAGTAGCCACTAGCCACGTGTGGCTTGAAAATTGTATTTATCTTAGCTGAAAATAAATATATTTAAAAGCTCATTTCCTCAGTCAAGCCAGCCACATTTTAGTTGTTTAATAACCACCCGTGGCTAGTGGCTGTCATGGGGGACAGTGCAGACACGGGATGTGCCATCATCATAGAAAGTTCTGTTGGACAGCCCTGCTTCGGACCCTACCTCTGGACCCCAACACTTCCTTGCCTAGCTATGTGGAGTTACTTCTAGCTGAGCAGCAGCCTGACCTGCCCCTCACCCAGAGCTGGGCCTTCTCCAGCCCAGCAGCCTGTCTGGGGGCGGGGAGTGTCAACATGGGTTGCCTCCCTGAGCCCCTTCCTTCCTCCTCTCCATCCCATTGCCACGCATCTCATTCCCCTCCTCCTGCTCCCCCTCCATCCCCCCCGCCCCACCTCCTGCCCGCAGCACAGAATGGAAGGTGAGCTCAGAGCGGCTACTTGCAGAGATTTCCGGGAACCAGGGCCTTGGGTCCTATAGGGATTGCTGCAGGCTGCTAGTGAGGCCCTAGGTCTTAATCCCAGCTCTGAAAGGACACTTAGTGGTCCCGTGACTGAGCCACAGGCGCCTTGTCACCTCCTGGGCAGAGAGCAATGAGTTAACTCTTGGGAGTGTTAACTCCAGGAGTCCCTTTGCCTCTCCTTGCCACACGGGGAGGGAAGCAGGGCAGGGGGGCAGGGACATTTAGACCATTTTACTTATAGAGACTGATGCTCAGAGAGTTTCAAGGCTTGCCTGAGGTCACCAGCCTGTCTGGCAGGGCTCAGATTAGAACCTAGCACAGCACCAGTCTGTCCCAGGCCCTGCCTCTCCCCGGGGACCAAGGGAATCTCTGGCTCCCTCAGGGCCAGGGTCTCTGCCCCCTGGCCCTCACTCAGCCCTCCTGTCCCCACAGTTCTGGAGTCCTCGGGGGATGTGGCGCTGTACGCAGGCCTTGTGGTGTCCATCTTCGTGGTGGTGGTCGTCCTCGTGGTGGTAGGGGTGGTCGTATACCGCCGCAACTGCCGGGACTTCGACACCGACATCACCGACTCGTCCGCCGCCCTCACTGGCGGCTTCCACCCAGTCAACTTTAAGACTGCGAGGCCCAGTAAGGACCTGGGAACGCCTGGGGTGGCGGGTGCAGGCAGGGTTCCCAGGGGGTGTGGCAGCCAGCCAGAGCAGCCAGACCAGAGCAGAGGCTCCTGACTCCCTCAAGAGGTTTTCCTAGAGTTTTCTCTAAAGATCACTGGATGAGTTTGGTTAGAGAGATGCAGGAAAGAAGTAACCCAGGTGGTGAGTCCCTAAGCTTCCTGCCGCAGGTGGCGATGGAAACTTTCAGAGCTGGATGTTTGGGTAGGATTTTGTAAAAGAAGGCCCCCCGGCAGGTGCAGAGGGTGGGACGGGGCCAGCGAGGCACGGCTGGTCTGACTGCAGCCCCCGGCCCTGCAGACAACCCGCAGCTCCTGCACCCATCTGTGCCTCCGGACCTCACTGCCAGTGCGGGCATCTACCGCGGGCCCATGTACGCCCTGCAGGACTCGGCCGACAAGATCCCAATGACCAACTCCCCCCTGCTGGACCCCCTGCCCAACCTCAAGATCAAGGTCTACAACTCTAGCACCACCAGCTCTGGGCCAGGCCTGGCAGACGGGGCTGACCTGCTGGGAGTCCTGCCACCCGGCACGTACCCTGGTGATTTTGCCCGGGATGCCCACTTCCTGCACCTGCGCAGTGCCAGCCTCGGCTCCCAGCAGCTCCTGGGCATGCCCCGTGACCCGGGGAGCAGTGTCAGCGGCACCTTTGGCTGCCTGGGCGGGAGGCTCAGCATCCCCGACACAGGTGGGTCCCTGCTCTGCTCGCCCATCAGTCTGTCCTCAGCATGTCCCCTCTAGACAGTCCCAACACTCACCCAGCAGAAGATAGGGCTTCCCTGGTCCCATTTCACAGATGGGGAAAGTGAGGCCCAAGGGGAAGAAGTGATTATAAAATAGAAGACCTGGAGTCCAGTCCTGCCTCTGCCTCACAAGGGCAGGGGAACTCTCTAAACCTCAGTTTCACCATCTGGTGAGTGGGAAAGAATACCCCAATGTAGTCAACAAACCTACAGAGTGCTGTTGAAAAGGCAGGGCTGCCCAGCTCAGGTTGCAGAGCCAGAGTTGACAGTTTCCCAGCGTCATACACTGAGCTAGGCTGGGGCTGGCACTGCACCTTCAGACTCCAGGTCTTTGCCCCATCTCTACACCCCGTCACAATGCCAGCGGCCCCTGTGCTGCTACTTGACAGCCCCTCTGCAGTCAGTGACCTGGCCTTTCCTTGCACCCAGTCCCCTCTCCCCACTCCTTGCTGGTGACCACCAGGAGCTCAGATGTCTTTCTCTCCCTGCTCCAAGATGGGGGCCAACTCCCAATCCCCTGTTCTAAGCTCCTGGACTCCCTCCAGCCCCTCCCTACTGACCTCCCTCTCCCCCTAGGGGTCAGCCTGCTGGTGCCCAATGGAGCCATTCCCCAGGGCAAGTTCTACGAGATGTACCTCCTCATCAACAAGGCAGAAAACACCCTGTGAGTATAGAGACCCCAGCCCCAGCCCGGCTGCCCCCTCCTCGGCCTCTCTTTCCCTGCTGCTTGCCCACCTTGGGCTCAAATGTCACCATTTCCCCTTCCAAGTCCAATCCTAAGGCCAGAGGTTGTTCTCCAAGGAAGACATTGCTATGTCTTATGTTCACATTTAAACCGTGCAAAACCAGCACAACAAACCATAAAACTGAAAGCCAGTTGACCAGCTGGCTACAGTATGACAAAGGGCTACTATCCTAACTATGTAAAGAGCTTTGGGAGACCAATAAGAAAAACTGAACATCTCAGTACAAAAATGGACAAAGGATATGAACAAGTGATTCACACACACTCTCTCTTATACACACACACACACACACACACACACACACACACACACATAGCGGCCAATAGGTTATGAGAAAATCTTTGACCTAATTTGTAGTCACAGAAACAGTCATTCAGACAGCCATAAGATACTGGAAGTCTTTTTGCTTCATCAACTTGCAAAGATATTTTCAGATGTCGTAATACCTTCACACTGGTGAGAGAATGGGAACACAGCCCTCCCACGGTGCATCGGTGGGAGCGTGGATGGGTACCAGCTTTCCAGAGGGCACTTTAGCAGCACCTATCCACAACATCCCTGGAGTGCAGAAGCTTTGAAAATGGGAGCAAAGATTTGGCTATGAGAATATTGCAGAGTAATAGCAAAAATTTAGAAACGATCTCAAGGCCGGTGCCATTTTTCCTTAACCCGTGGCCTCTGGGAGCCCCCAGGGTGCAGTCCTGCCTTCTCCCATCCCAGGAGCTGGGGCAGAGCGGGGGGCCCAGCAACGCTCCCTCACTGCCTCCCTCCTGCCCTCCACCCCACCCCAGCCCGCTTTCGGAAGGGACCCAGACAGTATTGAGCCCTTCGGTGACCTGCGGGCCCACGGGCCTCCTGCTGTGCCGCCCCGTCATCCTCACGCTGCCACACTGCGCTGAAGTCAGTGCCGGTGACTGGATCTTCCAACTCAAGACCCAGGCCCACCAGGGCCACTGGGAGGTGAGGAGCCAAGGCCGGGGGGCCGGGTCCCCTAACCCAACCTGCCCCAGGAGGTGTCGGGAGCTGAGAGGAAGCCCCTTTCTTCCTGGCCTAACCTGCTTGGACCCTCTCCAGGGCCTTGGCTGATGCAGCCACCTCACCCCCACTGTCACCCTGCAGGAGGTGGTCACCCTGGGTGAGGAGACCCTTAATACCCCCTGCTACTGCCAGCTGGAGGCCAGGTCCTGCCACATCCTGTTGGACCAGCTGGGCACCTACGTCTTCACGGGTGAGTCCTACTCCCGCTCGGCAGTCAAGCGGCTCCAGCTGGCCATCTTCGCCCCCGCCCTCTGCACCTCGCTGGAGTACAGCCTCAGGGTCTACTGCCTGGAGGACACGCCCGTAGCACTGAAGGTAAGGCCAGGCCATGGGTACCCACACAGGCCTGCACACTGCGGGTACCTCACCCACAGCCGGCCGGCTGCATGGTACCTTCCAGTATCCCCCTCCTCAAGATCATGGTACCTGCCAGGCACTCTCTGCCACCATCAGCCTTATTCAGTCATTCATTTGTTCCTCAAACATTGAAATCGCATCAGATCCTCGAGATACAGAGATGAGTTGGGCACAGTTCTGCCCTCACCAAGCTGCGGGCTAGAGGTGGGAGACAGACCAGGGGATCACTGATGCAGGGCTAAGGGAACATCAGCCTGGGAGGGGCTGGCAGGTCCTGGTTGTTGGGGAGGGGGTCTGAGAAGGCTTCACAGCAGGGCTGACCTTAGACCTAAGCTCCAAGGGACAGGTGGGAGTTCTGGGCAGAGAAGGAAGAAGCGCATTCCAGGAGACAGAGCGGCTTATGCAGAGGCAGGTGTGTTGTTCTGTGTGCCAAAGCGTGCAGGGGTGTGAGAGGTGGGGCTGGAGAGACAGGCAGGGCTCAGCCTCCCAACAGCCTTAGGGTCATGGCAAGGAATTTGGAACCTATCCAGTGGGCGGGGGCAGAGACCCGGTGGACACCTGTTCATGGGTGCTCTTTTGAAAGCTACGCAGTGGGGATGGGTAGACAAGAGGCAGGGAGACCAATTGGGAGGCTGCAGCTGGACCTTGGACAACAGACAGTGACAACAGCTGGAGAGGGGCCTGGAGTCTGTTTAGTCAGTAGAATGGACAGAAACAGTGACTGATGGGAGGAACAGGGGGAGGGGGAGGGGGGCGGCTGACAGCCAAGCTCCTAGTGTGTGCAAAAGAACGGACAGTGCCCTTAAGCGAGGGGAGTGCACGGCAGATGAGAAGGGGTTCGGGGCAGGAAGAGAGAGAAAGCGAAGGGACCAGATTTTAGCACCTAGAACCTGATAACGGCAGGTGTTAGTACCACCCTGTCCCCCCAGCCTCTGAGACCCTGTCCATTCTCTGCCCAGCCCTCCCACCAGTCCCCAGGATCTCAGTCTCATCCTGACAAACAGTGGAAGAGCACAGAGCCTTGGCCCTATTTAAACCCCTTTTCCTTCTCCATCCTTCCATCCCCTGCTGCTATGAAGCCTTCTCCTTTCCTGTAGCTCCAGGCCTCCTCCCGCCCACGATCTGTGGGCCTTTCTATCTCCTTTGCCTCTCAGTCTCATGTGACTTGTCTCAAACTCCAAGTTGCCGACTGATGCAACACAGGTTAAAAGGCCTTGTGGGAGAGTGAGTATCTTCTGCTGGGACCAGGCTGACCTGAACTTGCAGGAGGCCCATAATAGGTTAGAGGCTCCTGGGAAATGCTCTTGCAGCCTGGATCCCTTGGTATTAGGGCATTGGCTAACATCTAGTTATAGTCAGAGAATGGAATGGAGATCAAGAGGGAAGTTGCCACATATTGGCTTGATGGCATTGGCTAACATCTTTATTTATTCAATCCCCATCCATCCGTCTGTCCATCCATTCATCCATTCACCCATCTATCCATTCACCCATCTATCCATGCATCCATCCATCCATCCAACTTTCTGCCCATCTGTCTGTGTATTCATTTAGTCCATAATCTATCTGTCCATCCAGCCCTCACTCATCCACGCATTTATCTTTTCTTCCATCTGTTCTTCTGTTTCTATACCCATCCATTTGTATATTCATCTGCACATCATTTTGTCTGTCTATCTGTTGATCTGTCTATCCATCCATTTGTCAACCCGTCTATTTATCCATCTACTTATCCATTCATCCATCAGTCCATCTATTCAGTCATCTGTAAAGCCATTCATCCATCCACCTGTCCCACCATCTGTCCATTCATCCATCTATTTTTCCCTCCATCCATTCATCCATGCATCTATCCACACAGTAAGTCTTCTATGAGCACTCACCAAATCCCAGCCCCGTGGCTCAGATGGTTCCCTGCCTTCAATGTTACAGCCTAGTTCCCTCTGCCCACGTGTGTCCCCAAGCCCCAAACGTGCAGCAGGAAAGGGCCCTTTGGCCAAATGTGATGGGCTCCCCCTTCTCATTGCTCCCTGGCCCACAGGAGGTGCTGGAGCTGGAGCGAACCCTGGGTGGCTACCTAGTGGAGGAGCCAAAACCCCTGCTGTTTAAGGACAGTTACCATAACCTGCGCCTCTCCCTCCACGACATGCCCCACGCCCACTGGAGGAGCAAGCTGCTGGCCAAGTACCAGGTGAGCGCTGGGCCGCAGGAGGGGGAGGGATGGAGCTGGGGAGGGGCGCACTTGCGGGGCTGCCCAGAGAAGTCCAACTCCCCTCCCTGCCTCCTCCCTCGGTCCTGCAGCCTTGGTCCCCACTCCCATCCCTGTGTCTCTCTCTGTCTCCCTCCCCCTGCCACCCCTGTCACACACTCCCCCACACAAGTGTCTGTACCCGTCATCTTTAAAGAGACCTTACCATCTCTGAGAGCGTTCATGGCTGGCAGATTGTCCAAACTAATCTCTGATGGTCACATCCCTCTGCACGCGCCCATCTGTGTGACACCATTGAGTCCACGAGGCTTGCCAGACCCAGGCACATGCACACACACAGTCACATATTCAGACTCGTGCCTTCTCACCCATATACTCCCTTTCTCAACTGAAGGGCCCTTGCCCAGCTCCTCTTCCTCTGCCCACCTGGATGGAGAGGTCCCAACCCTCCCTGAGACTGGCCCCCTTACCTGCCTCCGCCTCCATTCCCCGAGGGCAGGGCAGGCTGGCCTCGCCTCCTTGACCCTGCCTCTCCTCCCCCAGGAGATCCCCTTCTATCACATTTGGAGTGGCAGCCAGAAGGCCCTGCACTGCACCTTCACCCTGGAGAGGCATAGCCTGGCCTCCACGGAGCTCACCTGCAAGATCTGCGTGCGGCAGGTGGAGGGGGAGGGCCAGATATTCCAGCTGCACACCACGCTGGCAGAGGTGAGGGCCGGAGAGCGGACACCCCACGGGGCTGGGCGCTGCAGCGTGCAGACCCCAGGCTCCCCCTCATCTGGGGGAAAGGCCACCTCCCACAGAGCTGTGCCCCTCACTTCCCAAGTCTGAGCTGGGACTTGGTCACTCTTTGCTAACAGCTGTGACTTACTGAGTGCCGAGCCTGGGCTTGGCCTGTACCAGATCTCACCAAATCTTTACAACCACCAGGGAGACAGATACGAGGATCCCCACCTGGGAGGTGAGAAAGAAGGTTTTAGGGAGGGCAGGTATCATGGACCTTGTATCAAGCCAACGCTTGGCCCAAGCCTGTGGCTCTCCACCACTATAATCCGGATTGAGGTTTATAAAACCTAGGCCACCCAGGGAGCAGTGCTAGGCCCTCCTTGCAGTGCAGTGTAAAGATCACTGGATATAGTCTAGACCAGCGGTCCCCAACCATTTTGGCACCAGGGACCGGTTTCATGGAAGACAGGTTTTCCACAGATGGATGGGGGTTGGTGCGGGGGATGGTTCAGGAGGTAATGCGAGCAATGGGAAGCGGCAGATGAAGCTTCACTCGCCCACCCGCCACTCACTTCCTGCTGTGTGGCCTGGTTCCTAACAGACTGCGGACCGGTTGGGGACCCCTGGTCTAGACCTAGCTCTACCACTAACGTGGCATGTGACCATGGATTAGTCACTTCTCCTTTCCAGACTTCATTTGCGTTTGTGTAAAAGTGGGTCCACATGGATTAGACTGGGGCTGAGGCCCCCTGTGGCTTTGTAATCACGAGATGGCATCAGCACTGGCCCAGGCAGTGCATTAGCATGTGCACCCCGAGGGCGGGGAGGGGGGTGTGCAGCCCTGGCCCTGGAGAGCTGACCTTCCAGGGGAGGAGCCCTTTGAGCAGCCGGAGCCTCCAAGAGCTCACAGTCCCCAGGCAGGAAGGCCGGAGGGGCAGATGCCCAGTGAGCCATGCACAGGGAGCCCTCTGCCCCTCTCACCCTTGCCCCCTGCTCTTCCAGACGCCTGCTGGCTCCCTGGACGCCCTCTGCTCCGCCCCCAGCAGCGCAGTCACCACCCAGCTGGGACCCTACGCCTTCAAGATCCCCCTTTCCATCCGCCAGAAGATATGCAACAGCCTGGACGCCCCCAACTCGCGCGGCAATGACTGGCGGTTGTTGGCGCAGAAGCTCTCCATGGACCGGTGAGTGTCGGGACAGCCCACCCGGCCTGGACCACAGCCGCCCCCCTCCCTCTGTCCCCATGGGGCAGGTGGGGCAGGCAGCCTGACGGTCCAGGAGTGGATCCGCCATTTGCGGTAGACCAGGAGCTCAGGCTTGGGTGTGCTAAGTCTGAGAAGCTGGTTCCTTGAGGAGCATCGCGCTCAGGGTGCTGGCCCTTGAGAATCAGGTAAAGCCAGGATACCAGCCAAGTGTGATCACCGTCAGCAGTCCTGTGTCCAGGACAGAGCAGGTATTTTGGAAATGCTTGCTGGGTGACAGAATGCATCCTGGTGTCAAAACTCTTCTGGAGAACTTAAAATGCTGGATAAATATAATGGCAATTAGTCATCATTATTGTCAGGGTACACTTACTGAGAAACCATTTAATAAACCTGCATTGAGCAGATGCCATGTAGAAGACATCTTACTAAAAATGGGTGGGATCTATAAGGATGTCAAAGGCTTTGTTCCTGCTTTCAGGGGAGTGCATGGGGCGGGTGAGAGCAGGCAGAGAACGAATGTGGGATGGAGAGAGAGAATGGAGTGCTAGGTTTGGACAGCCTCTCCTGGGACCAGTGTCTTTCAATGATAGTAATAACGATGATGATGACCGATGATGAGCAGGACAGTTTCCATTTTAGAGATGAGACTGGGGCTCAGAGAGGAGCAGTGACTTGCCCAGGGCCACACAGCCTGCAAGCAGAGGAGCTGGAATTCAGACCCAGGATTGTGGGAGCCCAGAGCGCACCGTCCCGGTGCTCCTGGGATGTACTCCCAGTGCTCCCTCCACCCCAGGCTCCTGGGAGGGGCTGAGCATTTTGGGAGCCCAGTGTCCTTCTCCTTCCCTCCATCAGGTACCTGAACTACTTTGCCACAAAAGCGAGCCCCACGGGTGTGATCCTCGACCTCTGGGAAGCTCTGCAGCAGGACGATGGGGACCTCAACAGCCTGGCGAGTGCCTTGGAGGAGATGGGCAAGAGTGAGATGCTGGTGGCCATGGCCACCGACGGGGACTGCTGAGCTGCCCCAAACCCGCGGGCTGTTAGGGACCAGCAGGTGGCTGGCACAGGCAGGCCCAGGGCAACCTCCTGTGGGGCAGTTGGGCCTCCTCTGCTCCCAAGCTCACAGCCAGAATCGCCCTTCCTCCTCCTCCTCCCCTTGCCCCACCCCCAGACCACGACCAGCCTTAGGAAATCCATGGACGTTGTTGTTGGGAGGACCCAGCGGTCCTCCTCCACCTCCTGCTGTCTCCTGACCTCAGACCGCTGTGCAGGAACCAGGATGGGGATGGGGCCTCTGGAGGCAGCTAGGGGAGCAAGGAGGTGGCCCTTCCACCCTCTGCCCCAGGGTCTCTTGGGGGCGTCTGTTTTAGTTGTGCTCTTCATTTTCTTCCGCAGTTATTGATTTCTCCCTCCTCCCTAAGCCCCTTTCTCCTTTCACACTGTTTTCCTCTTCGAAGAGTCAAGTACAGTTCAGACAAACTGCTTTCTCCTGTCCACAAGCAAAAAGGAAGAGGAAAGAAAGAAGGAAAGAAAGAAAGCTTCAGACTTCTAGTAAGGCTCAAAACGAGAAGAAAAACACCACAACCACAAGGGAAAAGAAAACCCAGTTTCTTAGGAAACGCAAATGATTTATTATCCAGATATTTGGATAAGTCCTTTTTAAGAAAAAAAAGAAAAAGAAAATGAAAAAACAACACAAAAAAAATAGAAAACGCTTTTCTTGAGTATGGGTGAGTGTGGGCATGCTCGTGGTTCTGGCCAGGAGCGTGTGTGTGTGTGTGGGGGTGTGTGTGTGTGTGTGTGTGTGTGTGTGAATCAGGGAGAGAGAGACTGAATAGGGAACACTTTGCTGCTAATGATTTTATCTTAGACTAAATTCTAACAAGGCCTCAGCTTCCACAGTTCTACAGGGTCAGATGAGGTTTGAGCTGTGGTCGCATGTTTCTTTCTAAAATCTTAAGCAGATGCTGAATCAGTAAAGCCAAGGAGCCCTGAGATCTGGCTTGGGGTGGAGTCCTGCCTCCCTCTCACAGCCCCAGGCAGGTGCTCCAAGTCTCGTCTGGGCTCCCAGGAATCCAGATTAAGAGGCCCTGGGATGGAAAATGTTGGCGGGCCAGCCCAGCTGTGAGCCAGGGAGAATTTCCAGTACTGTGGTCTGGTGGCTTCTGGAGAGGGGGCATGGCCCAGAAGGGGAGCCCTAACAGAGAGAGAGAAGTCAGGGATGAGAATGCCCCATGGACACATCTGTCTCCCAGGGTGAGGCCAGCGAGGACACGCCCACCCAGCAGCCTCTAGACCAGGTGGGCTGGAGCAGGTGGGCGTTCTCCTAATGCCCAGGATCTGCCCTTTCCCAGGCTTGGTTACTTCTGTAAAACAGAAGGGGTGGATAAGAGGGCCTCTCTAGCTGCCGAAGCCTGAGCTTCTGGGGTCGGTGTGGCTTTGAGGAACGTGTTAGCAGCCATCCCTGCGGGTGGCATGGGAGGCTGGGAGGTGGCTGCTTGGCTGTGCTTTACACACTGGCCCGGAGTGGAGGAGGAAGGGTGGAGGGCTATTTTCCCAGCTCTGATCTCCACAGGCACCTCCCTGCAACCCTACTGTCACCCTCCCTCCGCAGTCTGACAGAGTTTGAAGGAAGCTTTGACAGGCAGCGTTGCCAGGGTGGAGGGCCTGGCATCCCTTCGCCAGCCTGTTCCAGGATGTTCCAAGGGGCCATCAGGGTCCCTTTTTGGGCCATCTGGTGATGGCTGGAACCAGAATCTTGAGCTGGCACAGAGGCCACGTCAAAGGCCTCTCCTCCTTGGCACCCAAGCCAAAGCAAGTGCCAGCTCTGGGCATTGACCCCAGGGCTTGCCCCAGCAGGTCCATGAGCATCCTGGCCTTTGAAAGTCTGGTCTCCTGGGAGGAAAGCAGGTTTGGGGGCTGTAGTCCCAACCATTGTCCCCAACCTGGCTTCCCTGCCATGCACTAGGGGGCTTATGTATCATAGTGGGATTCTCACCACCCACCAGCCCCCCTGGGGAATGGGTTGGCTGTGGGCAGTCAAGGGCCTGCTGGGTTTGAGAGAGGGTTCCTTTTTATCAGGGCTGCTGAAGGGGCCAGGCCTGCATCGGGCTTGGGCCCCTGAGGCTGAGACCATGGCTCTTCATTACCCCAGTGCCTGTGTGGACGTTGCCTCAGACAAAGGCAGTGAGCCTTCCCTGCCAAGGGTGCCTGTCCATTACAGGCTCAGCATCCCGGCTCGCTCCTAGTCTGAGCTGTGTGGGCCTGTGTGGTAGCTTGAGGGCAGCCTGGAGTCCAAAGACCAGCTTTCAAGCTCCAGCTTTGCCATTAAACCTCTGTGTGACTTCAGGCATATGACTGCCTTCTTGGGGCCTCTTTTCCTTTTTCTACCAAGGCCCCACAGCTGCTGTCTGAGGACTTTTGGGCTCTGATACGTCATTCTAGTCTCCTGATGGGAACACTAGTGGGTAGAAGTTGACGGTGGTCTGCCATGTCCCTCCTCCGTGCCCCACCCTCAGAAGCATGCTGCTTCCTCAGTGCCCAGGACGGGAGCTCTTGGTGGATGAGGCCAGGCCAGCCCCCCAGGTGCCATTTCTAATCGGATTCCCAGAAATTGTGTACCAGGGCCTGGAGCACAGAACCAATTGGCTGAAGCTTCCTGGGAGGGTTCAAACTGTCCAGCTTTATAATAAAAGCCTGGAAAGGATTTGCTGGCTCCATCAATCTTCCACGGCTGCTGTGACTACGTCTGCAGACTGCCTGCCTCAGGGTGGGATGGACATTTCTCCGCTTATTCAGGCCTGAGAGGTAGCCCCACGCAGCCGAGTACCTTGAGAACCGCAGATTAAGTGCCGCTGCAGGAATGCAGGGCCCTCGCGCGCTGTTGACGTCTCTCTCATCTCTGGGGTGTGTTTGTGCGTGTGTGCGTGTGTGCGTGGGCTTTTATCCACGGGCACATCAGCGATCCTCTCCGGGAACGTGACCCCACCTGTGTGTGCATGTGTGACCTCCTTGCGTCCAGGCTGGGCCATCTGGAGGTTGGCGTGCCTGGTTTTGCCCTCTCTGAGTCCACAGGGTCAGTCGGTGTATCTTCTATGTGCCTCTCCCTCGGCCTTCCCTCGCAGTGCCCTGGGCTGCAGAGGGACCCTCCCCACTCCTGGATGATCCAGGACCCTCTGGTCCCTTTTCCCCAGCAACCAGGCAGCTGAGCCAGGTCCCTTAGCAGGCCCTCTGAGGAGAGGTGACCAAGAGCCTGGGTGCAGGGAGCAGCTGTCATGTGGGCCAGGGGCTGGACCACTCGCCTGGGCCATGGACATGGTTCTGTGCTTGGGGCTGCAGGGCTGCAGGGATGGCCCCAATCCCACCTCTGTTTATTCTGTAAACTACAACCTGTAAATAACATTTAGCATTCCTATTGTAACAAAATTAATTTTTATGAAATAAATTATATTTCCTAGTCTAATAAAAAATTCAGGTTGTATTCTGTCTTTTTTTTTTTTTTTTTAGATTTTTTTGGTATGGACTTTTTTTTTTTTTAACGTCTTTATTGGAGTATAACTGCTTTACAATGTTGTGTTAGTTGATGCTGTATAACAAAGTGAATCAGCTATATGTATATATACATCCCCATATCTCCTCCCTCTTGCGTCTCCCTCCCACCCTCCCTATCCCACCCCTTTAGGTGGACACAGAGCACCCAGCTGATCTCCCTGTGCTATGTGGCTGCTTCCCACTAGCTATTTTACATTTGGTAGTGTATATATGTCCATGCCACTCTCTCACTTCGTCCCAGCTTACCCTTCCCCCTCCCCATGTCCTCAAATCCATTCTCTACATCTACGTCTTTATTCCTGTGCTTCCCCTAGGTTCTTCAGAACCAATTTTTGTTTTTTCAGATTCCATATATATGTGTTAGCATACGGTATTTGTTTTTCTCTTTCTGACTTACTTCACTCTGTATGACAGTCTCTAGGTCCATCCACCTCACTACAAATAACTCAATTTCGTTTCTTTTTATGGTTGAGTAATATTCCATTGTATATATGTGCCACATCTTCTTTATCCATTCATCTGGTTTTGGACACTTAGGTTGCTTCCATGTCCTGGCTATTGTAAATAGAGCTGCAATGAACATTGTGGTACATTACTCTTTTTTTTTAATAAATTTATTTATTTATTTATTTATTTATTTATTTATTTATTTATTTATTTATTTATTTTTGGCTGCATTGGGTCTTCATTGCTGTGCACGGGCCTCCTCCAGTTGTGGCGAGCGGGGGCCACTCTTCACTGCACTGAGCGGGCTTTTAACCACGGTGGCCTCTCCTGTTGCGGAGTGCAGGCTCTAGGCACGTGGGCCTCAGCAGTTGCAGCACGCGGGCTCAGTAGTTGCGGCTCATGGGCTCCAGAGCACAGGATCAGGAGCTGTGGCGCATGGGCCTAGTTGCTCTGCAGCATGTAGGATCCTCCCGGACCAGGGCTCAAACCTGTGTCCCCTACATTGGGAGGCGGATTCTTAACCACTGCACCACCAGGGAAGTCCCACATGACTCTTTGAATTATGGTTTTCTAAGGATATAAGCCCAGTAGTGGGATTGCTGGGTCGTATGGTAGTTCAATTTTTAGTTTTTTAAGGAAACTCCATACTGTTGTCCATAGTGGCTGTACCAATTTAACTTCCCACCAACAGGGCAAGAGGGTTCCCTTTTCTCCACACCCTCTCCAGCATTTATTGTTTGTAGATTTTTTGATGATGGCCATTCTGACTGGTGTGAGGTGATACCTCATTGTAGTTTTGATTTGCATTTCTCTCATGATTAGTGATGTTGAACATCCTTTCATGTGTTTGTTGGCAATCTGTATATCTTCTTTGGAGAAATGTCTATTTAGGTCTTCTGCCCATTTCTGGATTGGGTTGTTTGTTTTCTTGATATTAAGCTGCATGAGCTGCTTGTACATTTTGGAGATTAATCCTTTGTCAGTTGCTTCATTGGCAAATATTTTCTCCCATTCTGAGGGTTGTCTTGTTTATTGTTTCCTTTGCTGTACAAAAGCTTTTAAGTTTCATTAGGTCCCATTTGTTTATTTTTGTTTTTATTTCCATTTCTCTAGGAGGTGGGTCAAAAAGGATCTTGCTGTGATGTATGTCATAGAGTGTTCTGCCTGTGTTTTCCTGTAAGAGTATTATAGTGTCTGGCCTTACGCTTAGGTCTTTAATCCATTTTGAGTTTATTTTTGTGTGTGGTGTTAGGGAGTGTTCTAATTTCATTCTTTTCCATGTAGCTGTCCAGTTTTCCCAGCACCACTTATCAAAGAGGCTGTCTTTTCTCCATTGTATATTCTTGCCTCCTTTATCAAAGATAAGGTGACCATATGTGCACGGGTTTACCTCTGGGCTTTCTATCCTGTTCCGTTAATCTATATTTCTGTTTTTGTGCCAGTACCATACTGTCTTGATTACTTTAGCTTTGTAGTATAGTCTGAAGTCAGGGACCCTGATTCCTCCAGCTCCATTTTTCTTTCTCCAGATTGCTTTAGCTATTCGGGGTCTTTTATGTTTCCATACAAATTGTGAAATTTTTTGTTCTAGTTCTGTGAAAAATGCCATTGGTAGTTTGATAGGGATTGCATTCAATCTGTAGATTGCTTTGGGTAGTATAGTCATTTTCATAATGTTGATTCTTCCAATCCAAGAACATGGTATATCTCTCCATCTGTTGGTATCATCTTTAATTTCTTTCAGCAGTGTCTCATGGTTTTCTGCATATAGGTCTTTTATCTCCTTAGGTAGGTTTATTCCTGGGTATTCTTTTTGTTGCAGTGGTAAACCGGAGTGTTTCCTTAATTTCTCTTTCAGAATTTTCATCATTAGTGTATAGGAATGCAAGAGATTTCTGTGCATTAATTTTGTATCCTGCAACCTTACCAACTTCATTGATTAGCTCTAGTAGTTTTCTGGTAGCATCTTTAGGATTCTCTATGTATAGTATCATGTCATCTGCAAACAGTGACAGCTTCACTTCTTCTTTTCTGATTTGAATTCCTTTTATATCTTTTTCTTCTCTGATTGCTGTGGCTAACACTTCCAAAACTATGTTGAATAATAGTGGTGAGAGTGGACAACCTTGTCTTGTTCCTGATCTTAGAGGAAATGGTTACAGTTTTTCACCAGTGAGAATGATGTTGACTGTGGGTTTGTCATATATGACCTTTATTTTGTTGAGGCAAGTTCCCTCTATGCCTACTTTCTGGAGGGTTTTTATCATAAATCGGTGTTGAATTTTGTTGAAAGCTTTTTCTGCATCATATGATTTTTATCCTTCAGTTTCTTAATATGGTGTATCACATTGATTGATTTGCGGATATTGAAGAATCCTTGCATTCCTGGGATAAACCCCACTTGATCATGGTGTATGATCCTTTCAATGTGCTGTTGGATTCTGTTTGCTAGTATTTTGTTGAGGATTTTTGCATCTATGTTCATCAGTGACATTGGCCTGTAGTTTTATATTTTTGTGACATCTTTGTCTGCTTTTGGTATCAGGGTGATGGTGGCCTCGTAGAATGAATTTGGAAGTGTTCCTCCCTCTGCTATATTTGGAAGAGTTTGAGGATAGGTGTTAGCTCTTCTCTAAATGTTTGATAGAATTCACCTGTGAAGCCATCTGGTCCTGGCCTTTTGTTTGTTGGAAGATATTTAATCACAGATTCAATTTCAGTGCTTGTGATTTGTCTGTTTATATTTTCTATTTCTTCCTGGTTCAGTCTTGGAAGGTTGTGCTTTTCTAAGAATTTGTCCATTTCTTCCAGGTTGTCC
The DNA here is from genome assembly GCF_028021215.1 of Eschrichtius robustus. Lineage (NCBI taxonomy): Eukaryota > Metazoa > Chordata > Mammalia > Artiodactyla > Eschrichtiidae > Eschrichtius > Eschrichtius robustus. Next base: position 76,397,541 of record NC_090830.1, read on the forward strand.
ATTTTATTGGCATATAGTTGTTTGTAGTAATCTCTCATGATCCTTTGTATTTCTGCAGTGTCAGTTGTTACTTCTCCTTTTTCATTTCTAATTCTGTTGATTTTGAGTCTTCTCCCTTTTTTTCTTGATGAGTCTGGCTAATGGTTTATCAATTTTGTTTATCTTCTCAAGAACCAGCTGTTAGTTTCATTGATCTTTGCTGTTGTTTCCATCATTTCTTTTTCATTTATTTCTGATCTGATCTTTATGATTTCTTTCCTTCTGCTAACTTTGGGGGTTTTTTGTTCTTCTTTCTCTAATTGCTTTAGGTGTAAGGTTAGGTTGTTTATTTGAGATGTTTCTTGTTTCTTGAAGTAGGATTGTATTGCTATAAACTTCCCTCTTAGAACTGCTTTTGCTGCATCCCATAGGTTTTGGATCATCGTGTTTTCATTGTCATTTGTTTCTAGGTATCTTTTGATTTCCTCTTTGATTTCTTCAGTGATCTCTTGGTTATTTATTAGTGTATTGTTTAGCCTCCATGTGTTTGTATTTTTTACAGATTTTTTCCTGTAATTGATATCTAGTCTCATAGCATTGTGGTCAGAAAAGATACTTGATACGATTTCAGTTTTCTTAAATTTACCAAGGCTTGATTTGTGACCCAAGATATGATCTGTCCTGGAGAATGTTCCATGAGCACTTGAGAAGAAAGTGTATTCTGTTGTTTTTGGATGGAATGTCCTATAAATATCAATTAAGTCCATCTTGTTTAATGTATCATTTAAAGCTTGTGTTTCCTTATTTATTTTCATTTTGGTTGATCTGTCCATTTGTGAAAGTGGGGTGTTAAAGTCCCCTACTATGATTGTGTTACTATCAATTTCCCCTTTTATGGCTGTTAGCATTTGCCTTACGTATTGAGGTGCTCCTATGTTGGGTGCATAAATATATACAATTGTTACATCTTCTTCTTGGATTGATCCCTTGATCATTATGTAGTGTCCTTCTTTGTCTCTTGTAATAGTCTTTATTTTAAAGTCTATTTTGTCTGATATGAGAATTGCAACTCCAGCTTTCTTTTGATTTCCATTTGCATGGAATATCTTTTTCCATCCTCTTACTTTCAGTCTGTATGTGTCCCTAGGTCTGAAGTGGGTCTCTTTTAGACAACATATTTATGGGTCTTGTTTTTGTATCCATTCAGCCAGTCTATGTCTTTTGGTGGGAGCATTTAATCCATTTACATTTAAGGTAATTATTGATGTGTATGTTCCTATTACCATTTTCTTAATTGTTTTGGGTTTGTTTTTGTAGGTCTTTTCCTTCTCTTGTGTTTCTTGCCTAGAGAAGTTCCTTTAGCGTTTGTTGTAAAGTTGGTTTGGTGGTGCTGAATTCTTTTAACTTTTGCTTGTCTGTAAAGCTTTTAATTTCTCCATCGAATCTGAATGAGATCCTTGCTGGGTAGAGTAATCTTCGTTGTAGGTTTTTCCCTTTCATCACTTTAAATATGTCCTGCCATACCCTTCTGGCTTGCAGAGTTTCTGCTGAAAGGTCAGCTGTTAACCTTATGGGAATTCCCTTGTATGTTATTTGTTGCTTTTCCCTTGCTGCTTTTAATATTTTTTCTTTGTATTTAATTTTTGATAGTTTGATTAATATGTGTCTCGGCGTGTTTCTATTTGGGTTTATCCTGTATGGGACTGTCTGCGCTTCCTGGACTTGATTGACTATTTCCTTTCCCATTGTGGTTTTGATTTGCATTTCTCTAATGATTAGTGATGTTGAGCATCCTCTCATGTGTTGGCAATCTGTATATCTTTGGAGAAATGTCTATTTAGTGGTTTGGACAATTTTTAAAGTCTTCATTGAATTTGTTGCAATATTGCTTCTGTTTTATGTTTTGGTTTTTTGGCCTTGAGACATGTGGGATCTTAGCTCCCTGACCAGGAATTGAACCCGCACCCCCTCCATTGGTAGGCAAAGTCTTACCCACTGGACTGCCAGGTAAGTCCTATCGGCTGTCTTCTTGAATGTCTTTCTATCAGCAATTGGGAATGACCTTCCTGCTTTTCTCAAAATTCCACACGTTAGGGGCCAGGAGGTCATTGCCAGAGCTCTCTGAGCTCCTGGAAGTGATCAAGTTCAACTGCCTAATTTTACAAAAGGGAAGACTGGCCCAGAGAGGGATAAGAACTTCCCCATGGTCACACAGCAAGTCAGAGCCCATGCTACCTCTGGATCCCAGTCCCTGCTCCTCAGCCAGTGCTCTCAGTGCGTAAGCATTCATGGGATGTGTTCAGGAGTCAGTCATTTGAGCCTGTCATGGGCTAGGTGGTGGGCGGGAGGAGCAACAGACATGAAGCCCTCAGCATCCCTGTCTGCCTCTGAGAAGTTCAGAAGAGTGTTTCCCAGCTGGGGCTGTGGCTGAGGTCAGTTGAGAGCACTCACCTGAGACATAAGAAAATCATGCCAGCAGAAAGGGAATGATGGGAGGGCTGGGATTATGTGACTTTAGACCCAAGGCTGTCATGCATGGTTGGGCTTAATCACTGGACAAGAATGCCATATCTAAGGGGGAGGGTGGTGCCATTCCTACACAGATTGTACATTTATGTATTTACTATGAGATATTTCCAGCAGATGGCAGTAAAAGTTCTTGTTCTAATAACATCAACACATTGGTTTTAATTTTCCTATAGATGGAAATGTCTTTATTTATTTATTATTTATTTTTGGCTGCATTGGGTCTTCATTGCTGCCCGCGGGCTTTCTCTAGTTGCAGTGAGCGGGGGCTACTCATTATTGCGGTGTGCGGGCTTCTCGTTGTGGTGGCTTCTCGTTGCAGAACACGGGCTCTAGGCATGTGGGCTTCAGTAGTTGTAGCACATGGGTTCAGTAGTTGTGGCTCGTGAGCTCTAGAGTGCAGGCTCAGTAGTTGTGGCACTTGGGCTTAGTTGTTCTACAGCATGTGGGATCTTCCTGGACCAGGGCCCGAACCCATGTCCCCTGCATTGGCAGGCGAATTCTTAACCACTGCGCCACCAGGCAAGTCCTGGAAATGTTTGAGGGGATTTCTTTTTGCTAATTTGCACAATGGTGTCATCCGGCTGGCAGTGGCCCTGGTCCCCTCTACCCTGTAGACCTCAGGTCTCCCTGTGTGAATTGAGTGTGGTCCCAACATTATCCAGCATGCATTGCCTGCTCTGTGGGTAAATTTTGTGATCTCTAAAGTTTGGGGTAAGAGCACCCTCTGGCTTCATAGTAGAGAGTCACAGCACATTAAAGGCTCTGAGAAGGCCTGTGTGAAGAAGCTGGTCTCATAATGCAGGGTGTCCCACATGTATTTGGCCATGGCACTCTTTTTTATTTTTAAAATTTTTATTGGAGTATAGTTGATTTACAATATTGTGTTAGTTTCAGGTGTACAGCAAAGTGAATCAGTTATACATATACATATATCCACTTTTTTTTAGATTCTTTACCATATAGGCCATTACATATTATTGAGTAGAATTCCCTGAGCTATACAGTAGGTCCTTATTAGTTATCTATTATGGGATCCTTTTCTAAACTTTTCATGCCCTGAAGGGCCCTGCCAGCTTTGACTTTCAGGGACCTGTGGCTCTAAGGTGTATGCCAAGGATGGCCTGTCTGTCCCACTGTGGGTAGGGAGCACCTGCGGTCTGGGTCCTCTGCAAGTTTATGGCCTAGTGGGGGAGGCGGGGGAGGCAAGGCACATACACATACACGCACACAGACCCACCACTCAGATTGTCATCTTTTTCTGGGGACCCAGAGTACCTGGAGCCATCACATTCGTGTGTGTGTGTGTGTGTGTCTGTATGTAGGAAAGGAAAGGGGTAATAGCCTGAGGTGGGGCAGCAGCCCAGGGAGGGGGTGGGCAAGGTCAGGTAGAGGGAAGTTATTTTGTACAGGTAGCCCCCATAGGCAAGTAGATTATCTAGGGTACCCCCAGGAGTCAAGGGTACCCTTTTAAAACTTCTCCCCCTCTGCCCACCACCTAAGCAGGAGGGCCTTGTTTGCCACCTGCTCCTTGGTGGGGTGCAAAGAGTTCCAGCCTGGGAAGTAGGAGACCTGGGTTCTAGTCCTGATGCTGAGGGGGTCACTATCCCTCGCCAAGCCTCAGTTTCCTCATCCATGAAATGGAGGCCTTTGACCTGCTGCTCTGTAAGTTTTCTCTGGCTGCTGTAGTGCTGTCATTTGGGGCTGGGGGGGTCCTCGTTCTAGGCAGGGGTGTGACAGCCCCACCCCTTGGACCCTCCTCTGTCACTGTCCCAGGGTGGATGATGGAAAACCAGGGGCAGGCAGAAGATGGGCTAGTTCCACCCCTGTGACCGAGTAGCTGCCCAGTGAGATGCCCTAGAGCAGAGCAGTGAGGTGAAAAGGCTGCCACACATGCCAGCCAGCCTGGCACAGCCAGCAATCTTCAGGCCACCCGCTGTTGCCCCTGAAGGGTTGCTGGGTCTGGACGGGCCACGGGCTGCCCCTTCCTCCACTAGGGGCCAAAAGGAGAAAAAAGTCCATTCCAACCCCAGCCGACGCCTTGAGATCAGACTCCGGAAGGCCTCATCCACTGCCGTTTAGCAAATTTTTGAAATTTTGCCCATTTTAATTCAAAATATGATAATGCTTATGGTTTAAAAATTAAAGTACAAAAGAATAGGTGAAAAGTAGATCCTCCTCCTCCTGTCTCACCCCCTTCCCTCCCACCCTCCCCAGTCCCCAGTCCTCCCCCATGGAGGCAATTGCTACTTTTCTTATATATCGCCTCAGGAAGATCTATGCATATACAAACATACATTTGTTCATGTAAATATTTAAATATAATGGGTTTGATTCAAGAGTCTCAAGCCCTCAAGGTATAAACATGAAATAGTTTTATTTTTCCAATAACTGCTCAGATACTCATTTTGTTGACACCATCTTTCCCCGCTGGATAGCAGCCTCCCTTAATGATGTCTCCATGGAGGTCCCTAACTTTTCTCTCCCTTGCTGTTGTTAAGACAGATTCATTTTTGTTGCTAAGGCTCAACCCATCCATCCTGGAACTCCAACCTCCTCTTCAACTAAGGCCCTGGTAGCGCCCTCTACAGGTCACTGGGGGCTGCGCTGCCTGTTCTCCACACCTCCCCCTTGACCTCCCATTGCGCCCCCATTCACTGCCTCGGCCAACAATTCCCTGCTCCCAACAGCGGGATGTCTTTCTCCCTCCCGACCTCCTCCCTTGTCACTTAGTCAGAAAAGCTGCCCTCAAGCAAGCTGTCGCCTCCTGTACCAGGTACAAGCATCTCACACCAAGGCCCTGGCCTTCCCTGAACTGGGTTCTTGGAGAGTTTAGGGACTGTTCTCAACAGGTCGCCATTTCTAACCATAATCCCTGCCCTGGATCAACATTGCAGGGACAGGAGGCGCTTGAGATTAGGAACCGCCAGGCCCTGATATTTCAACACACAAACTGGTGGGGCAGGCAGAGGCCCCCACGCTGCTGCCCATCTCACTCGGCCCAGTGCCCCTCACTGCTGGGTGCCAGGTCCGGGCAGCACACGTGGCTCTCGGAGCCACGGCCTAGAGGGAAACAGGGAAACCAGTGGGCAAGAGGACCACGGAAGCTCAGAGAGGCTCCAACTAGCCTGGGGTCCACAAAGACTTTCTGGAACAAAGATGTTTTAGAATGCTGGGGCTGGTTTCCCTCAGACAGTTTCTCAATTATGCGTTTTGTGGAAGATGCTTTTAGGCAAAAGTCAGCAGCAATTTTCTTTTATGAAACTTCTTACAAAGAGAAGATGCTATTGTCCTTTTATTTAGCAGCTGATGGGCCAGATATGAAGGCTGCTGTCTGCCGGAGGTGCTAAAGTGGCCTCAGGGCCCTATTTGGGTGTGTGCATGAGTGTGAGGGGTGTGTGCTGGTGTCCTCTTAATGACCCTAACCTGGGAGATGGGGGGGGGGGTGCAGGGAGGGGGGTGGCACCAGCAAGTCTGTGCTATTCCAGCAGCCCCGAGGGGCTGGCCCAGCCCAGGCCTCACTGTGGGTGATTTGAATCTGCCCATCCCAGCTCCTCGGCCTAAGAAGCTTCCTCAAGGAGAAGGTCTGGATATCTGGAAATTCAGTCAATATTTATTGATCTAATCCATAGACCTGCACAGCATAGGGAGTGCCGAGGGGAGTGAATCAGACCTGGACTCAGCCCTCAAGCCGCTCGGTGGAATAAAAAGTGAATTCTCATAGTGGGTACACCAGGACCGAGCAGCAGCCAGCCTGAGAGGGACACCAACAGAGCACGAGGGAGCACGAGGAAGGGAGGGGTCACCAGCTGGCCCACCTTGAAAGGTGTGGAATCTAGGCAGGTGGAGATGGGGTGGAGGGCTGGGTCCAAGGGACCACCAGGTGGCAGGAATGGCGTGATGACAAGTACGGAGGTGAGAAAGCCCATAGTGGAGCAAAGGGCTCGTGGAGTCAGAGAAGGGGCAGGGTCAGTCTGGGAAGGACAGAGGGGCCGTGCTGACCCACCTGCCACAGGGGCATGGCTCCCCATAAGGCCACCCACTCGAGGTTCACCCACGGATCTGCTCCCTGAGGCCAGGGGTCAAAAAGAAACGTCTCCAGGATCCATGCTGCTCGGTCATGTGAACAAGAGAAGCAGCCTTATTAACGCTTCACAAAGAAATGTGCCCTCTCGGCTGTTTCCTGAAACATAGGCTGTCTCAGCATACTGCCCACTTTCCACTGTCGTTAGCAGCACGGGTCTCAAGGAAACAGGAGGGTAAGTGTTCTGTTAAATGGCTTCTCTCATTTGGCCTCAGCGCAACAGGGAGGTGCTAGGGGGAAGTGGCGACTGTGGCTCACCCGAGACCCCACAGCCCACCCGAAAGGGAGGCCGTCACTACTGGCTCAAACGGTGGCTGCCAGGCAGGGGTGAGCACCCAGGGCTGCTCCAGGCTCCTGCTCTTAGAAACCAGAAACCAGGATTAGGATTTGCATGGGAAATCATTCCATTTGTAATTTTTGGCTCAAATTTCTTTAAATACTGGGTAGGCCAAACAAGGCCCACCCAGTCTGGGACCTACTAGGTAGTGGGAGCTGCGGAGAGGTTTTGAAGCAGTGGAGGGTCAGGCTCAGAGCTGCTCTGGTTCAGGGCTCTGCTGCCTGGGGCAGGGTCCCGAGCCCCTGGCCCTCTCTGCAGACTGCCGAGAGGCCCCTGCCTGGGCGTTGCTTTCCCCCAGATGCATCAGAAGGACAGTGGCACCAGCCCCAGCCCCCCTCCTGCATCCCTCCATGGGATGGCAGCCTTGGGTGGTCCTCTTCCCAGGAGCCTCTCCTCTGCCTGATGAAACCCAGGGCAGGGCTAAGCTGCCAGCCCTCAGGTCCCAGCGATTCCCCTATGACCAGGAGCTCAGGGACAGATGCCCTGCACTCACACCGGTAAATGCTGTGATAACCCAAGGGGGTTACACTGGGCAGGGAAGCCCCTGAGAACTGCAGGGGCTCACTGGGATCCATTTCATGGACTTCTAGGATGGCAGAGGTGGGGGTCCTTGGCCATTATCTAATCCACCCTCACCTGATGCCAGAATTCCCTTCAAAATGGCCCACACATGGGCTTGACCAATCTCTGCTTGAATACTTCCAGAGTTAGGGAACTCATCACTTATTAACAGTAATAATAACAGCTGACATTTGAGTGCTTACTTATTTTCACTGTAGGGGTTGATTTTAGGAACCAACAGGAATAAGTCTAAGTCTTCTAGTCCCTGAAAGCTTATCAAATATTTGAAAACAGCTCTCATGGTCCACCCTGGAGCCATTTCTCCCCCATCCACTACTGCAAAGGTCACAGGTTCCAGCTCGTGTCACTAGTAATGTCCCATTTCTTAATCCAGGTGCTGGTGGCATGGATGCATCCATTGTGTAAACATTCATAAACTCTACACTTATGATTTTTACACTAGGCTATATGTAGGTTATACTTCCATCAGAAAACGTCAAACAAGAACACAAAAGAAACAGTGGAAAGAATGCATTAAGGAGTGTGAGGTTGAAGGTGTAAGAAAGAGAAGGATCAGTGGATCCTGAAAGGCTCCTGAGCTGGTGGAAGGGGAGGGGTTGGGATCTGGAGCCGGAGGGGGAGCAGACCTAGGACAGAGAGGGCAACTTTCCTGTTGTAACTGGAAAGATAGAAAAACAGGAGCAGGTGGGAGCATATTTGGTGCTGAGAAATGAGGAAGTTCCTCTCTGGTGGCTTCTGTTTTCTCTGCCAAGTAGGAGGCAGGAGGCAAGGCCATCTCACTATGGGGTGTGTCCAGGTGTTTGAGATGAGTGGAGAAGGAAGATGGCAGCCCTTCCTGTGGAGAGCAGGAAATAAGACGTGTCGTGGGACTGCCGGTATCCTGGAGGCCCATCCCAGGTTGGTGACATGAATTTAGAGTGGAGCCATTGGCCTGCTGGGGACTTTCTCCAGCAAGGCTCTTCCGCTCAGGTGTAGGTGGGTTCACCTGGGGTTTGGCCGGCAGTGCCACTGGGAGACGAGGGGCGTGGGAGTTGAGGGTATTGCCAAGATGTTACTGAAATGATGGGCTATGGGATCTAAGCTGGTTCAGGCTGGAAGGAAGATGCCCAATGCAGGGAGGGGAGACAGATGGGGTTGGGGGCTGGAGCCTCCAGGAGGTCCAGAACATTCCCCAGAGGGAGCAGTTGAGCAAAGCAGAGGAGAGGTGGTTTGAGCCAGAAAGGTGGTTAGGACTTGAACTAGTGATGTGGGAGCAGAGAGTTATGGGTCAGCAGTTATGGACGATTCCTTATCTCTCAGGAGCCACGTGCCCTGCTTGGGGGCCCAGGAAATCCTAGAAAGCAGGAAATTCACGGAGTCAGCCCAGCCTGGGAGCATGGCAGTGACAGGGAAAGGCCACGAGATGGCAGCATCAGCCTGATGAAGCCTCAGCCTCCACCTGGTGGTCTTCCTGCTGTGCAGGCTCTTCTTATTGCTTAATCCCCTACAGGTTTTAAGGCTTTGGGTGAAATGAGGAGTTTATGTGAGCCTCCTCCCCACTCCCAACCTCCTTTCATGGAACCCCTGACTGAGTTCTGGAAGCAGAAAGGCGTTGATTTGAATCTTGGCTCTGTCGCTTATCAGCTGCATGACTCTGAACAAGGTACTAACCTCTCAGCACCCTGGGTTCTTCATACGTAAAATGAGGCTAACCAGAGTACCGACCTCACGGGGTTGTGTGTTAGGCTCAAGGAGATGGTCGCTGGGGGGAGGGGGAGGGCAGCCAGAGCTTTTTGAGAGCAATTGTTACTACTTACAGGGCCCCCCTCTGGGCCTCATAGAAGGCTGTTAGGTTGGGATGATCAGAGGAGGGAATCCAGAATTGTCTTCCTAGGGATGCCTAAACAGCATCCAAGCCCAGGGCCATCTGGCTCCAGTTCTGTCCACCACACCAGGCGGCCTCCCCAGCCAGTCCTTAGCATCACATCCCAGCTCCCTGGGGCCAGGAGCAAGTCCCTTTGTAATAGTGAGATGGCTTCTGTCCAGCACTCAGAACTTTCAGGGTATTTCCAAGCCAAGGAGTGACAGGATGCTTTCTCATAGCGCCGAGAGTTGTAAAATATCAACCCAGTGGAGAGCACTTTGGATGTTTTGAGTTTTCCTTCCTTCCTTCTCCTTTCTTCCTCCCTCCCTTCTCTTCCCCTGCCCTCCTTCTTCTCCTTCTCCTTCTTATTCTCCCTCACCTCCTCCTTTCTCTCCCCCCTTCTTTTTCTTCTTCACGTGCATTTCAGAACAATGATGATGCCCGGTGGCTGTGCAGCAGTGTACTGTTTACGAATATTTCCCTGACATTCTCTGGTGATGCCTGCAACAGGCATCAACTCCGCCCACTTGCAATGCCTCTATGCCTCATCCCCACCCCAGACAGAGAGTCGAGGGCCCTCCAGGCAGGAAAGTGTGGCTACTCCATTCCTAGGCCTTATCAAAAGAGGCCTCCACAGCGAGCCCACAGCAACATGGGGCCAAGGGAGCGGATCCCACCAATCACTGGGGCCTGCCCACTTGCCCAGACGTTCCCGTCCCCTCCCTGGTCCTGGAATCGGTCTGCTCTCGAGTTGGCTGCAGCCGCAGGGTTTCCTGTATCCTCTGCCCTTGCCAGCCTGTCCCCCCAGGGAGAGCACAAGTTCCTCTAAAGCAAGACCCCAGCCCTTGGCACCTTTGGGTCTTTGCACTGTTTTTACTCTCAACACTCTTGACAACAAATATGGTGGGTTTCTTTTTTCTTATATACATACCAACAACAAATTCTCCAACTCTCTGGAAACCAGCTAGGTGTCCTACAATTCAATTCAATTCAATTCTGACACTAACTACATGGAGCCCCAGACCCCACAGGTTGAGGGCTCAGTCCCACGAGGCTGCCCCCACTTCAGACTCCAGTCACAAGTATGGGGTACCCAGGGTGCCCAATCTTCTGTCCAACTTGGTGACAAAATCGAGGGTTCCCACACATCCCCTTCACTGTCAGTAATTTGCTAGAACGGCCTATAGCACTCAGGAAAACAGTTAACTTACTATCACTGGTTTATTATAAAGGATACAAATGAACAGGGTACCAGGTCCAGAGCTTCTGTCCCCATGCAGTTGGGGTGTGCCACCCTCCCTGCAGGCGGATGTGTTTGCCAACCCAGCAGCTCTCTGAACCCCCATTATTTAGGGGTTTTTCTGGAGGTTCATCATGTAGGAATGATTAATTAACTCATTGGTCATGGGTGATTATGTCATCTCCAGCCCCACTCCCCTCCCTGGAGCGGGGGTGTGGAGCTGAAAGTTCCAACCCTTTAATCCCTGGGTGGGTTCCTCTGGTGCCACAAGCCCTCATCCAGAAGCTACCTGGAGCCCACCAAGCCCACCTCATTAGCATAAATTCAGGTAAGGTTGAAAGGGGCTCGTTATGAACAACAGAAGACTCTCCTATCACCCCCATCACTCAGCAAATTCTATGGGTTTCAGACAGTCGAGTCCGGAACAAGGGAACAGACCAAATATATATTTCTGATTCTAACACAGTATCATGGGGCCCCATTGCAGGGCAGGGGCACAGAGTAGGTCTGCTTAATGAAGGAAGTACAGTGTTCTGTGAGCCTCACCATGAAACAAGGCTGCCACTTCCCCCGGCCCCGAGAGCCGCCAGCACTGAGCCCACCCCTGTGGGGTCAGGGGCATCTCCGCAGGGGTTTTAGGACCAGACAGAGCTGGTGTTACATCCCAGCTCCATCTGGGCTTCCCACAAGCCCAGCTTTCTCAGGTCCCTCCGTAATAGGGGCACAAGGCGACGCCGGCCCCTCAGGGCATGTGACAATAATGAGACAGTGGATGTCAGGGGCACAGCAGAGAGAGGGTAGGATAAAGGTAGCTGCCTTGGCCTGTAATTTAGACAGGAAGGTCTGGCGGCTGGTGGGAGGGCCTGGTGGGACCGGGATGGTCCTGAGGACTGCGTGCTGCCGGCCCAGCTACCCCCCTGCCTCAGCCAGACAACGAGCCTCTGGAAGGTGTTGGCACACGGGAGGGTCCCTGAGGCGGCGCGGGATGTGGGGTGCGGGGAACAGCAGGGGATCAGGGAGGAGCGGGTGAGACTCTGCAGGAGTCTGGGGGCGGGTGGAGAGCTCTTCCGGGTCCTGGGGAGCAGGGCTCTGGGAAATGATGGGCTCGGGCTCCACTGTGGAGAAGCAGCTGCGGCAGCACCACGCCCGCCTGCACAGTGCACCTGGCGGCCCGGCGCCTCACTCCCTCCACCTGTGAAATGGGGCAGTCGCACAGGGAGCGCCCGAAGGAGAAAGGTTTGCAAACCCGGAAGCGCCGGCGGTGGTGGGCGGGGCGGGGCGGGGCGGGGCCTGGAGGCGGAGCCCGGCCTGCGGCCCCACGGAGTCCAGAGTCTTCGTAGTGGCCGCGGTAAGCGGGGAGGCGGTGGCGGCGACGCGGCGGCGACAGTAAGTGCGGGCCGGCGGTCAGGCGCGGGTCTGGCCCCCGCCCAGCTCTTCAGGCTCCCGGTCGCCCCCTGGGCTCGCGCAGTCGGCGGCCTCCCGTCGCGGCCCTCCTTGGGGGCTCCACGGGAGCCTCAGGACCCCGGCCTCTGTCTTGGCGCCTCTCGCTGTGACCCCTCTCCCCAGCGTCCCTCCCCTTCCTCTCTGCTCTCTCCTCCTCCCCCTACTTTCCTCTCACTTTCCCTCTTTCTGGGTCTCTATCTTCTTTCTCCCCCAGATTCTCTACCCTCCTCCCCATGGATTTCCTGAGACTGGACCTCACCGCCTGGATATGGGGGGCCTGGGTATGGGCAGATCAGCCCAGAGTATCCAGAAGGTGGCTGACTGTCCAAACTGGGAAGCCTGAGGCTGGGGGTGTCCGCAACCCCAAGGCAGATTCTGCCATGTACTCTGGGTGGCACCGTGTGTTTCCCAGCAGTGCTTTCCCGTAGGTTAGCTTCACCAGCCCCCCTGCCCCCATTTCATAGGTGAGGAAATAGAGACACAGAGGCGAGACTGACTTAGCCAGAGTCAGTCAGAAACTTCCTGGAAACCAGCACCCAGACCCGGAGGATGGTCTGCAGTGACTCCAGGCCCCGCGGGTTTCTGCTGCTTTGTGCAGGGGCTGCCCCTTGCCCCAGGTCACCCAGGACGGGAGCAGGGCTGAGCCCAACCAGCCCCTACAGGTGCCTGAGGAGCACTCCAGGCCACAGCCAGGCCACAGCCAGCCCACCAGCCGAGGCTCTTCCTTACCTTTCTTTTTAATCCAAAAGCCAGCAGCTAGTTTTCATAAAGAGTAATAAGACTTTGCTCACTCCAGTGCCTTGGCCTGTGACCTGGGTGAGAGGAAATTCCAGACTCCTTCAGAAGCTTTGTCAAGGCTGAATGGTCCTGGACAAATAGATGCCTGGAGCTGAGAATGGACTCTGGCAGAGGGTGGCCTGGGTGACCGAGCTGTTGGCCCCTGCACCCACCCTTGGAGCTGGAGCATCTGGAAGGAACCACTTGGTCTTTGTTGTCCTACGTGGGTGATAATTTTTACATTTTAAACACTAATTTAGAAATGGTGTGTGTGTGTGTGTGTGCACGCATGTGCATGTATGGCCACACTGTCTGGTTAGTGCTGAGCTCCCTGTGAGCAAAGCTGGGAAAGGGCTCTGCTCAACCAGGGGAGTTTAAGATAGACTTGCTGACTCGGATGCTCTGGGTGTCCGGCATCCTCCTGCCTGCCTGCTGCAGGGTGTATGCTGCCCCAGCAGGGGAAAACATCCTGGCTGCGCAGAGTCCGTTCATTCAGCAAACACTGATGAGGGTGCCCTGCAGTGTTGCCTTCACCTCTGCTCACAACTCACTGGCCAGGAGACCTTCCAGAAAGTCTGTACTTCGAGCCAGCAGACAAGGGTGCACGTTGCCAGCCACCTGCCTCCCAGGGACGCCAAGGAGTCCACGTGGGCCTCAGACTGCTTGGCTATGTAACCTCACTCTTACTGTGTGACTTTGGGCAAATTACTCAACCTCTTTGAGGCTCACTCTTCACCTGTGAAATGGGTCTTAGAGTACTACCTACTGTACTGGGCTGTTGTCAGCCTCAAGTGCTAGGTACAGACCTTGACACGCATGAGTACTGGATTTAATTTTAACTATCGGGAATTCTTACTGGTTGAATGTGGGACAAATCAAGTGACTTTAAGTCCTCATTCTTTGCTTCTGATAAAAAGGAGACAATAATTCGTGTCCTGCCTAATTCCGGGAAATGTTGTGAGGCTCTCCTGAAATAGTAGCAGAGCCTGATAAGGCTCTGTACCTCTGTGACAGAGTGTTCCCATCTCACCTGGCCTGGCTTGATGCTTTGAGTTAAGGCTCAGATTCCTATGTGAGCCGAGATGCATTGATTTGTTTATTGCAGAAGGGACTACAGAGTATCCCATCCTCAGCTTTATGGAAATATTTCCCATTTATCAAGCTGCTGCCATGGCCTAGGTGCTATATAGAGCATAGAAGTAGGCATGCTACCTTGCAGCCAAACTCCGCAGCCAGCCAGCCAGGTGACAAGCCCAGGATGGCAGGGAAGATGCTGACGTTTGTCAGCATTGCCTGCCAGTTGCAGTTTACAAAAACCATTGTAAAAAGGCTTCCCTGGGTTTGCAGATGGGGATGGGGAAGGTGAGGCTCAGAGCATGGTGACTTGCCCAAGGCCATGTACACAGTTGTTACTGGCAACCCAGAATCTTCAGTTTGTCTTAGCTGCTACCACGGATGGGGAGTTGCTGTCTCATGGTGGGATGTGATGAACAGAGGTGGGGGCCCAGGCCAGAGCTGCAAGCCCAGGCTTGGCCATTGGCCTGGTCTGTGACCCGTTCTTTGGACCTCGATTTCCCCACAAATGAAATGAGAGAGTGGACTATTAGATGTTTCAAACCAGCTTCTGGGGACAGCTGTAGACATCATGAGTTGTTTGTTGTTGTTTTTTTTTAATATTATTTAATTTGAGTGCCTTTATTTTTGTTTATAATTTTATTTTTGAACAGATAATACATTCACAAAGTTCAGAATTCGAGAGGCACATAAGAGTATGCAGTGAAGTCCCCACCCTCCCCATCCCCAGCCTCCCACCTCAGAGGCAACCACTGTTTGAAATTTTTTGTGTATCCTTCCAGAAGATATACGTACATATGTGTGTATTTTCTCCTTCCCATCTACCCCATCCCTGCTTTTTTGCACAAATAGTACCATATTCTGCACACTTTTCCTGCTCCTTACTTTTCTCACATAAAGTTGAAGAGTTTAGAGAGCATTGTGTGCTCATCAGGGGTCCTAATTCCTTTTGTTATGGCTGCTTAGAAAGTATGCCGTGAGACCAGATTTGCCCTTGCAGATTGATTGCCACAGGCCCCACCATGCCGCATTGCCTTACTCCCTGCTACCCCACAATTATTTGCTACTCTGTTGCCCTTGTATGGACTGGGGGGAACCTGAGGTCACTTACAGTGCGACATCTTGTCCTTCTCCCTAATCTTTAAACCTGAAGCTCTCGAACCACGCCTTGGTGACCCTGTAGACCTCAGAGCGGGGACATAGTCAGCTCTGTAGGACGGGTGAGTCCCGGCCTCAGCTTCTGATCACCTGCCCCATCTCTGCTTCTCTCTCTGCTCCAACAGTGGCCATCGTCTCAGAAGATGACTTTCCTCAAAGCTCCAACTCCACCTACAGAACTGCAAGCAGCTCTCTCCGAGCTGACCAAGAAGCACTGCTTGAGAAGCTGCTGGACTGCCCACTGCCCGGCCTGCAGAGGCCCAAGGACCGCTTCAGTGGTACCTACATCATCTTCTTCAGCTTGGGCATCGGTGGCCTGCTGCCATGGAACTTCTTTGTCACGGCCCAAGAGTACTGGATATTCAAACTCAGCAACTGCTCCAGCCCAGCCACAGGGGAGGAGCCTAAGGGCTCGGACATCCTGGTAAGGCGTGTTCCTCCTGGGAGGCGGTGAAGGGCGACTTCATTTGGGTGCACCCTTCCAGGGAGGCTTGCAGTGTCCTAAGAGTATGGATGCAAATTGGGAAGCTGTGTGGAGTATAGTACGTAGATGGAATTCACTTCAGCCCTAAAACACGCTCTGTGTTGTGTTTGAGGCCTCATGCTTCACGTGGCAGGGGAAGATGGAAATGGATAAGACACAGTCCCAGCCTTCACATTGCTTAGTATTTAACTTGGGGAGGAGATGCAAATGATGATTCTGTGCAGTGTGGTATGGTAACCAAGAATCCAGAGTCCATGCCTCCAGGGGTTTGAAAGGGTGGATATAATAGTGCTGAGTTCAGCTGTGAGTTGCAGAAAATTCCATAAGAGCAGTGGCTACCACAAGATAGAAGGTCATTTTTCTCTCATGTGCAAGTCTGGAGGGGGCCAGCCCAATGCTAGTGTGATGTTCCATGTTGGCACGAACCTAGTTACTCCACCATGTGTAGCTTCCATGTTCAAGATCACTTCATAGTCAAAGATGGCTGTTGGAGTTCTAGCCATTACATCAAATAAGAAGAGGAAAAGGACAGGCATAAGAACATAAACACTCTGGGAAGTAAAACACATTGCTTTTGCTCATATCGCATTGGTCAGTCATGTGACCACAAGCACTGCAAAGGAGGCTGGGAAATGTAGTCTTTAAGTGATGTCTTTATCCCAGAGAACCACGTACCCAGCTCAGATAGGAGTTTGTGCAGTTATGGAAGATGGGGAATTGAAGACTGGGCGTAAGTAGTCTTGTCATTAGGGGAGCGATCTCTGCAACTTAGAAGAATGGGGAGGAGACATTCCAGGTGGAAGGAAAACTCTGAGGTATGGCAGGTTGGGAGGAAAGTTCAGATGTCTATGAGGAACAGTGAAGCGTCTGGTTTTGCTATATGTGGGGTGCGCATAAGAGAGAAATAAGGCTTGAGATAATTTCCTGGGCCTTGAAGGCTTTGCTTGGGCCTTGAATGTCAAGGTGAGGAGTCTCAGTTTGGATGGCAGTGGCATCAAGCCCTCTCTCTCCACCTGGGGCTGCTCATTTTGCGGGGTGACTTTTCCCACGGGCAGGGAGAGTGTTAAAGAAAAAATTATTGTGCCACTTGTTAAAGCGGTAAGGAAACCTTTACTCAAGACTGTTGCAGTAAGGGAGAGAGATTGGGCTCAGCTCCAAATACTGCAAGGACAAGCGGGGATTTATAGCTAAGGAGCAAAGTGAGGGGGTCAGTGGTTGGAACATTACTAAGAGGAATCATCAGGGTAGAGGGAATTTTTTTTTCTCATAAATTAAGGTTTCATTATAATTTGGTTTAGTATAAAAATTGTCACTAACCTTACTTGGAAAGTAGCCATAGCATTTGAGAATTATTTCTTTTTTTAATGTTGAAGTATAGTTAATTTACAATGAAGGGTAGGGGGATTCTTGCTAAAGGCAGGCCAAAGACATAGACACCAAGGGTGAGGGATGAAGAACTTGATCAGATCTCGAGGGTGATAAGATATCAAGGGTGGGGGGATTCTCCATAAACTGACTTAGCAGGATTCTTGCTAAGACTGAGCTGGCAGGTGGAGATAGGACGGGGGCTAAGGTCCAGGTTTGGTGGAGAAGAGGGCTCAGTGTGGTTACTCTTTGTCAGGAGCCTCAGTTTCTGCAGCTGATCTAGGGCAGGGTCTGCTCTCTCTTGAAAGCTCATGGATGGGGGAAGCAGGGTGCTCTAAAGGCATGCCAGGCTGGGGGTTGCCAGCTGCCCCTCTCCTCCAGGGGTGCCCCAGGGGACAAGAAGAGGATACCCTAGCAGACCCTAGCCATACCCATCAACTGGCCTAGGAGTTGGCTCGCCACCCCTTTTCTGAGAGCACCTTTGAAATCCCTGACCTAACCCCACGGAACTTTCAATGAGCCTGACGTATTGACTGAGGCATCCCTATTGTCTACCTGGAAGGGCTCTACCACGGCTACGCAGTCGAATCACCCAGGGAGCTTTTTAAAAATTCCAATCTGGGCCCTACCCCAGAGATTCTGATTGAATAAGGCCGAGGTGAGGTGTGGACATGGGCACTTTAAGACTTCACACTCCCTCCTCCAGCCCCAACCCCTTGATTCTGACACCCTGTGAGGGCCTCTCCCTGTTAACTGAGGAATTCACAGCCGCCTCCAGAGGCCAGAGCCGTGCGTATAAACTCATTTCTGCAGTGAAGGGCTGTCACGGAACCTAGTATAGTAATTTAGAGCGTCCTACTCAAGGCGTGGTCTTGGGGCCAGGCATCACTGGGAGTGTGCTAGTGATGCAGAGTCTCAGGCCCCCAGACTGGCTGAGTCAGGAGCTGCCAACACGCCACCCTGGTGACTGGCAGGCATGGTAGAGTTTGGGAAGCACTGGCTAGGGCAGGGCTTTTGGAAACAGACTGCAGGGGTTCAAACCCTGCCTCTGTTCTTAGCTCCCTGGCCTCTCGGTGCTGCCTCATCTTGCAGGTATGTAACAGGAGGATAATACACCCACCAACTTCTTAGAGTTGTTGTGAGGATTAAGTAAATTAATAGGCATACAAAGCACTTAGAACGGGGTCTGGCACCACTACTGTGAGTTCCGTATAAACATTATTATTGTTACTATCCTTCGAGGGATGGGGCCACACTTCTGAGCTGCATGTGGCCCTGGTGTATTTCCAGACGTCTGGCTTAGCCAGGGTGCTTTATGATCCACTTTTATTTACCAGTGACTCAAGCGTCCCAGCTTTCTGCCAGCCTCCGTAAATCAGCCAGCCCACTTGGGCTTCATCCAGAAGATCCCTGTCTGTCTGGGGCAGCACCTGGCCTTGGGTGGCCCCCAGGGCTACATTCCCTGTGCACCTGTCCTGCCTCCTCTTCTGCCCACTGCCCTGGCCCCAGCAGCGGGCTGCCCAGGGCAGGCGAGGACGTGCGGTCCAGTCTCTGAGAGCGGCCCTCGCCCAGTGGACGTGTGCCGTGAGTGGCTCTTGCTGCAAAGCAGTCCCTTCCCAGCTGCAGGCACTTAGCATTCCAGGCCCTGCTGCTATGCTTTATTGCCTCTTTCCAAGTGCTGGCAGGTGCAGATGTAGTACCTGCGGCTACCCGGAGCTCCTGGCTCTTGGCATCAGAGATGAGAGACCTGTCACCCCTCGATTCATGGGCCAGGTTTGGGAAGCAAGCATGCTGGAGTGTTTCTGCATTTTGTGGGCCATTTTTCTTTGCCGAATTCCTCATTCCTGCCACCCACCTCCCCAGTTCTTTCCCCCTTTCTTCCTGATTTCCCTGCAAGAGGTGGCTGGTCTGTGCTGTCACCTGACGGCTACTCTGTGGGGAGCGAGCGGGGGAGAGTCAAATGGGTCTGTCTCCAGCCACCACCTGCAACTCAATTAGCTGTGGGTCTGGATGTCGGTTGTTCTCCGTAGTTCCTTTTTTTTTTTTTTTTTTTTAAATTTTATTTATTCATTTATTTTTGGCTGTGTTGGGTCTTCGTTTCTGTGCAAGGGCTTTCTCTAGTTGCGGCAAGCGGGGACCACTCTTCATCACGGTACGCGGGCCTCTCACTATCGCAGCCTCTCTTGTTGCGGAGCACAAGCTCCAGACGCGCAGGCTCAGTAGTTGTGGCCCACGGGCCTAGTTGCTCCACGGCATGTGGGATCTTCCCAGACCAGGGCTCGAACCCGTGTCCCCTGCATTGTCAGGCAGATTCTCAACCACTGCGCCACCAGGGAAGCCCTCAAGTAATCTTCTTGATGAGCTTCTCTGGTATGAAGAATGCTGACATCTTCCATTTGTTGGGTTTTAAATTAGTCACATGTGGTGACAGTACCCTTTTCGAAGATGAGAATTCCTCCCCCGCCAAACCGTTTGCTCTTTGGGAATAGTGAACACAGTTCTCTTACTCTACATCCCTGTGCCCCCAGCACAGAGTTGCGCATGATAAATATTTGTTGCTTTAGTTATTATATGGCTGGGGAAGAAAGCCCCATCACCCCAATCCAAGATAGGGATGGCATGGTTTTACAAGGGAGCAGAAGATCTGGGGGTCACAGTGGCCACCACCAAAGGAGTTCTGACGTTTCAGGTGGGTTAGCAGAGACATGAAGTGGGATTCCTGCATAGGAAAGGGATCCAGGTTGATCTGGTTCAGCAGGTCTCTGAGCATCTTCTCATTTATGGCATCTTTGTCCTGGCCCAACCCCTCAGCCCCAGAAAGCAGCAGGATGGCATGACTTGGGAGCTATTCTTAGCACTAAGGGCAGACATCCCAATTCAAGCAGAAGGGTTAAAAGCAACCAGGATGAACTAGTTTAGAGAAGGACAGATTATCAGAGGGCTTGGTAACGACCTGTTGATTTTACAAAGTCCCCGCCACACAGCCTGTACCTGCCGCCATTGGACCCACCATCTTACTTCATCTGCAGGATGACCTGGTGCGTTAGGTGCTGTAGCTCCAGTTTTCAGATGGAGAAACTGAGCCTCACAGATTTGGAGCCACTGACCCAAGGTCACTGACTAGCAAGTGACAGAACTGGGCTGTGGACCAGTCTGGAGGTCAGCAGAGCCTGTGCTGGTAACCAGCGTACTCTGGCCTCTCCATCTCCCCTAGCGTCCTCCGCTCTGGCTGTACAGTAGAATCACCTGGAGAGCTGTGAAAACCTACCCGCCTGCCCCACCCACCTGATTCTGGTGACATTGAAGGAAGGGCCTAGGCAGAAGCATTTTTAAGCTCTCTAGGTGAGGCTAACATGCAGCCACATGATCCAAGAGAAAGGTTAGCAGGTGGGGGTAATGAGTACCTGTCTTCTGCCTCTACCAGAGCATCCATTGAATGGGCTTAGGCTGCATCATGAGAGACTTAGGTGAGCCCTCTAGAAGGACTTCCTGCAGTGCAAGTGGTCAAAGCTGGCAGTGGAGGGGAGAATGAGAGCAGGCTCCCTACTGGAAGTCCGAGGAATGGCTTTCCTTAACCTGGTCTTCAGAGAGTGTGGGGTCCTCTCTGGGACCCTTACAAATGGAGGTGGTGATGCCAAAAGCTCAGCCTTTTTTGCACCGGTGCCGAATCAGATCTCGGAGACAGAGTTTTGGGTAATGTAGAAAAGAATAGCTTTATTGCTTTGCCAGGCAAAGGGGGACACAGCGGGCTCCTGCCCTGAAAAACTGTGTGTCCCAACCTGGAGGATTTGGTGAGGAGTTTTATAGCAATGGTTCAAGGGTGGGGTTGCTGATAAGATCAGGGTGTGTGCAGGGCCTGCACTCCCCTAATCAGGTCTCAAGTAATCTTCTTTTTTAAAAAAAAAAAAAAAATTTATTTATTTATTTATTTTTGGCTGTGTTGGGTCTTCATTTCTGTGCGAGGACTTTCTCTAGTTGCAGAGAGTGGGAGCCACTCTTCATTGCGGTGCGCGGACCTCTCACTCTTCATCGGACCTCTCACTCTTCATCGTGGTGCACGGGCCTCTCACTATTGCGGCCTCTCTTGTTGCGGTGCACAGGCTCCAGACGCACAGGTGCACAGGCTCCAGACGCGCAGGCTCAGTAGTTATGGCTCGCTCAGTAGTTGTGGCTCACGGGCCTAGTTGCTCCGCGGCATGTGGGATCTTCCCAGACCAGGGCTTGAACCCGTGTCCCCTGCATTGGCAGGCAGATTCTCAACCACTGCGCCACCAGGGAAGCCCTCAAGTAATCTTCTTGATGAGCTTCTCTGGTATGAAGAATGCTGACATCTTCCATTTGTTGGGTTTTAATTCTATAAAGAGCTTAAAGACACTGTTGTGTATATCCCTTGAGGCCAGGGCCCTGCCCCAGGGCTGCACTATTGTTTCTTGGCTGCCCCTCCCTTGTCTTTGCATCTCCTGCCTTCCCTGATTAGCAACTGTTGGAATCTGCCCTTTGGAACTCAGGGAAGGTCATGGAGGCTGGAGTCTGTTGCCTACAAGAAAGGGGGGACAGAAGGGCTTCTGTGCCCAGGAGCCCCATAGGGTCCTGCTCTGTTTCACTGGATGGAGGGTCTGGTGCTCGCCTGACCTAAATGCGTTGGGCTTAATTCCTCAACGTGACTCTGCTGTCCCCTGATGCCTGACAGCCTGGAAAGAGACTTCAGCCCTTCCTCTGGGCACACGCTCAGTGTGAGCTGAGGGGTTCCATAGCCACCTTCCTCTTCCTCCTTGTTTGCCAGCCTCCTGAAAAAGGAGCAGTAGGGCCGACTGGGCCCCGAAGTGGATGTCCTAGCACTTGGGGTAACACAGGCCAGAGCAGGTGAAGCCACGGGAACGGAGGACAGGGAAATGGAGACAGTCGCGGCCTCTGCTCTCCTGGGCTGCTGTCGCTGCCAGCACCAGCCAGTACCCTCTCTGTGCTGGATTGGGGAGTGGGCTGTGACCTGCTCCTGGAGGTTTAAGAGCCCTGGGTAGTTGATTTTGTGAAAGCTCTGTGCCTGGGAGGAAGCTGGGTCTATCTGTCTCGTGGGACTGCAGGGTAGCTGGGAGCAGCCCAGAGGGTGACAGAAGGACTTCATTCAGCCCCAGTCCTAGCGGTGCCCTCCCCCGCTGTGTGGCTCGGGGCCAGGCTCCGTGGCCCCTGGGTGCTCTGAACACAGACCCGCCACGGAGCGTCCGCAGCATGTACAGAGCGCTCCAGATGTCGCCGGGAGGGAAGTCCGGTATTTACTGCGCATCTCCTACACGGTAGCTGCGATGTGAGGACTGGGCCGATTCCGCCTAACATTCACCGCCTTTACCAAACCCTCGCCCTGTGCCAGCCACTGCGCTAAGGGCTCTGATTTGTTTATTAATTCCACGATATTTATTAAGCAACCTACTGTGTGCCAGAGGCTTTCTTTCCCTTATCTGTTTTGCTCCTTACTACAGCCCTCAGGGATAGGTATTATTATACCCATTTTACAGAGAAGGAAACCAAAGCTCAAAAAATACCGGTTATTTGTTCCCAGGCACAAAGTCAGTGACTCAGGCCGGGCCATCCGAACCCACATTGTCCATGCCCTTAACCCTGGGCTCCATATCAGCCTTTCCAGATGTTTTCAGACTACACATTTCATCTGGCAGAACCTACACGTCTGTAATGGAAACAGCAGTTTCATGAAGCAGCATCTACACTTAAAAAAATCTCTGATTGTAGTTTTCAAGGAGGAGCAAGTGATCATCCGTGCTGATCGTACAAATGGCTTACAAGCCACCCAGGCTGAGGAGGATGGAGGGTTTGCCTTTGGATTTAACCTCGTGTGGGCCCTTGGTGGCCCTGGGGAGCAGCGACATGGGGGTAGGGGCAGAAGCTGGACCCGAGGCCGTGAGGGAGAGGGTGGGGGAGGGACTGGGGAGACTGCAAACCTGGGAAATACCTCTAGGAGTTTTGCTCTGCAATTCTTTCCTTCTGGAGGATTGGAGCGGGAGTTACTGGGGATGTGTGGTCAGGAGGGTACGGATTTTCTGGGTTTGTTGTTTAACACAGGAGAAATAGCAGGTAGTTTGTGTGCTCACGTGAATGGTCCAGTGGAGAGGGGACCGTGGGTGCTGAGGAAGAGGAAGGAACATAGCTGAGTGCAGTCTGCAAGCAGACAGGGCCTGGGCTCGGGGCACAGTGGAGGGGGTCCCGGAAAAGCACACAGATGATTCATCCTGAGGAACAAGAAAGAAGGCAGGAAAAGAGAAAATGAAATAAAATTCTGGTTGTGGCCCATTAAGTGGATTTCATATCCTTTATGAACAGGGTTGCAACCTGTCATTTGAAAAGCCCTGCTCCGCCCATTTGCCTGTCACCTCACATCCAGCCATAAGGATGCATTTTGCCCACAGAGGAGGAAAGTGAAGCAATAAGTGACTTGCTGATGCCACAGGGCTATGAAGACAAGAGTGGGGGCCGTAACCCAGGGGTATCTGAGTCTGCATCAGATTTCCTGGGGCACTTGGCAAACACCCAGATTCCCAGGCTCCGCTGTGCTGGCTCCTTCTCCCTGGGGTGGGCCTGGGCACTGTTGCCAGGTGCTCCTGACATGGCCAGCTGGCAGGGTAGCAGGTATCCAGGTCTCCTCTGTGCCACATGCTGTTCCTTGAGAAGCACCATTCTGGGTGTAGATGGACCATGACGCTCCTGCAGTCCACTCCTAGTGCAACTCAGATCTCTCCGAATGGAAAAGTGCCTAGATTCCATTTGGCAATCCACTTTTTAAGAGCAGAATTCTGAGGAATAGTGCTAAGTGAGTGAAACACCCTTCCTTACGCCATGAAAGCACATTAAGGCAGGATTTTGCCTGAGCCCTGTCATCCCAGAAAAGGAGAAGTTGGGGGCGGTCTGGGGGTCAGGCAGGTTAGGATGGGGCTCTAGGCTTCCTGAGCAGGGCATGGGTGAGTGGCTGCCAGGCAGAGAGGGCAGGTCCCTCCTGCCAGCTGCCCAGTGGCCTGGGCTAGCATGGATGGCTGCTCTAAACCATTTTTAAAAATTAGAACCAAAGTGAGTCATTTTTTTTTTAATTCCCTTGTCCACCCTCTGATTCTAACTGCAGACCCAGCCAGCATGCTATTCCCAGTAAATATACCTGTGACGGCTTTTTCTTCTGTTTTTAGCTCTTGCTGTGTCCTGCAGAGGGAGAGAAAAAGCCCGACCCGAAACGCTGTCAGTCATGCCTTCAGTGGCCTCAACTTCTCTTTTTATTTTCTCCCTGTGTGCTCAGGGCCCCTGTCCACAGCTGCGCCCTGCTCCCTGGCCCTCCCAGGCTATTGATCGCTCCCCCTCTGCCTTCAGTTTTACTTCTTCCTGCACACATCCTTAGAATCTAGAGGCGATTTCCTCGACAAATTAGAACACAGCCTGGGCCTTACGTGCTCCACTGTCTCCTTAATGTGATTGATCATTTCGAGTACCCGGAGAGCAGAACCAAACTGTAGTCTTTGCCGGGCACCTTCGTTACAGGGCCATCATCTGGGAGGGGTCTGTGGCGGCAGCAGCGACCTGGGGGGCCCTCTTGGGAGTCTTCGTGTGTGTGCACACACACGCACGCATGCATGCATCTGAGGCCTGTAGCAGCCTGTCGTTTCTGCCCACATGGACCCCCAAAGAAAAACAGCCTCCCTGTAGAGGAGAGGGCGTGTTGGGTGAGGAAGTGCAGCTGGGTCTGCTCAGGACTGCCTCTTCCTGGTTGTTCTCCTGGGTTTCCTTCTACAGAGAACAGCTGGAGCACCGCCAGGCCACCTCATTTTTTTTTGCTTTTTTTTTTTGTTTTTTTTGTTTACCGCCTCCTCTTTAGGCACATGCCACAGGGCCTGGTCCCTGTCCCCAGCCGTCAGCCCTGGGTTGCTGATGTGTGTCAGCCCTCTGGGGGCTGCAGAAGCTGAGGGTAGGTGGGGAATTTCCTTGGAAGGCTTCTTCCTCCTTGCCCTGGCCACATGATCAGGCTGCAGAAGAGGAAGGACAGGCTGGCCGAGCGTCAGCAGGGACCGAGCCCTGAATCAGCTCTCACCCCGCAGAGGTTGTGCGTGGATTTACAGGCTCCCTGTTTCTCTGAACTTTCCCTCTACCTGTTTCTGAGCCATCTCCCTGCCTACTAAGGTTCCAGCCTGAGGGTGCGTAGGGGGCACATAAAGATGAAGATCCAAGGCTTGCTTGCCCCTGGTCAGGGACCTGGCGAAGGTGGGGTGGAAGGTTGACAGAAGTGATGTTGCCATTTTCCGTGCTCACCCTGCGTGGTGGAAAGACCTGGGGCTCAGGAGAGCTGGATTGTTTCTGACTCTTTGTCAAATTTGCGGGTTAACTTAGGGCTCCGTTACCTTATTTAAGAAACTAGATCGAGGCTGGCAAACTTTTTCTAAAGGGCCAGAGGGTAAATGGTTTAGGTTTTGCGGGCCACAGGATTCCTGTTTAACAGGTACTCAGCTCTGCCCTTGTAGAGTGAAAGCCACTGTGGATAATCTGTAAACAAAGGGGTGCAACTATTTTCCAGTATTTACAACAAAAGAGGGTGGGCAGATTTGTCCCCAGGCCAGTCTTTTGCCAGGACTAGCCGCTCCCTTGTGGTTCTCCCCCTACGAGCGTTGTGAGATCCATTATAGAGGTGCCTACCTGGCTTAATTTCTCTTCGTAACACTTATCACTGCCTGACATATTGTCCATTTGTTTATGCATTTGCCAAATGTCTGCTTGACCAGAACATCAGTTCCACGAAAGCAGGAACTTGGACTGAATCCCCTGTGAATAGCTATAGGGCTCAATAAATACGAGCAGAGTGATGAGTTAATCAATAAGCATTTGTAGAGGGCCAGTCACGCGTCAGTGCTGGACTGCTGGCGGGGAGAGAGCACGGGAGGAAGACCGTCGTCCCAGGATTAGATGCCGTGGTCCCATATTCAGGTGGTTGGAATCTCACTGTGGGGTCATTATTTTACCCGCACGCTCAGACTACACCAGAGCAGACTTCCTTCCCTGCCCCTGCCCAGTCGAGTTGCTCAAGCCTGAAACTGAGGCGTTACCTTTATTTCCCTCTGTCTTTCCACCACCACCTTCAGCCCATCAGCAAGTCTTGTCAGTTCGACCTCTGAAACTTCTCAATCCCTCCAGTTCTCCCCTCCACGGTCTCAGCCTCGCTGGCCCCCAGGGCGCCCCCTTCAGTCGATTCTCCATGGAGGCTATGGCAGTGGTCTCTTTAAGACAAAACAGAGAAGCTGTCCACTGTGCCAAGTAAGGGGACAGAGGACTGGGTCTGAGCTGTGTGACTTTGGGCAAGTACCCAACCTCTCTGAGCCTCAGTGTCTTCCTCTGCAACATAGAGGGAGCAAAGACGTGATGAACACTCGGGACAGCACCGCGTGGTGGGGGCTTGGTGAATGGGTGCTGGTACCACGTTTCTCAGCTGTTTAGAATCCCACATCCAAACTCCAACCCCAGCCTGGACGCCCAGGCCCTGCCCATGCCCCCAGCCTGGTCCCTTCCTCTCTCCCTCACTCCCTGGATTCCAGAATCACCCTGGTTTTTCAGTTGCTTGAACACACCAAGCTCATTCCTGCCACAGAGCCAGCTGTCTGCTGTTCCCTCTGTCCAGAAAGCTTTTCTCCTCACCCGTCACACAGCTTATCCTTGGGTCTCTGTTCACACATTAGCATCTCACTACCCTCTCTAACATCAATCCCCCACTAGGCTCTATTTTACCCCCTTATTTGGTTTCCTTTTTATCCCATTTGTTATAACTTGCAGTCTTTTTTTAAAACTTGTTGCTTCCTCATTTTTTTGCCTCCCTCACTAGAGCACCCCAGCTCCAGCACACGTCGGGCAAGTAGCAGGGGCTCGGCCATTACTTGTTGAGTAAGTGAGTGAGCTTTGGGGATCGACAACCTTTAACATTTCTTGAATGAATGGATGAGTGGATAAATGCATAGCCCCTGCCGCCCGCCCCTCCCCTTCCATTCATCCCATCCCCTCCTGCCAGGCGACCCACTAGACCTGGCACTGATCATATGGTTTTGCTGCTCAGAGGCCTTCCATAGCTCCCTAGTACCGTCTGGAATAAACACCCCTCTTCAGCCTGCTACACGGGAGCACCCGTTAGCCTCCCTCACCCCCATGTGCCCCATCATTTAACCAAACTGGAGCCTGAGAAAGGGCCAAAAGAGAGGGGACAGTGCATGAGGAGCTCCAAGGAGGGCCAGGAGGCCAGGCTACTGGCGGAGGGGGTGTCGCTGCTGGGCCCTTCGAGGCAGACAAGCACAGGACATATGTGCTTGGCTTGTGGGTGAGGGGCTGTGGGCAGAGGAGGGAGCTGAGCAAAGGCGAGGGGAGAGCTGGGACCCGGGGGAGTGGACGTGAGCCGCAGTCAGGTGATGGGGATGCGGGGGTGGGGGGGGGGGGCGGCAAATAATGGAGCTGGGGTGAGGGTGAAAGGGAAACCGAGGAAACTTTGAAGGGAGGACCCTGAGAAAAGGAGGGAGGAACCATGTGGCCTCGGGTCTTGGGGGTTCTCTTGAAGGCCTCTGATTTGGGAGCTTGGAGCTTGGGCTCAGCAGGCCACCCAGGCGGGATGGCCGCCGGCAGCAGAAAGTGTTTTGGAGTCAGGGAGTGACGCAGGCAGGCGTGGGGTGCCCTCAGAGCCAGGGGGTGGGGATGAACTCCCAGGGCAGGGCTGTAGCACAGGAAGGAGGGAGCTAATGAGGCCCCTCCAATGGCAGAGAGCGCAGGGGACTGAGCCACCGAGGAGGGGGCCTGGAGGTGGCCCGTGAGTCCAGGAGGGGGTGCTGGAGGGAAGGTGCAGCGGTTTCCTGTGGCTGCTCCATAGCAAGCTACCACAACCCGTGTGGTGTAGAGCAACAGGAATTTTATTCTCATGGTTCTGGAGGCTACAAGTCCAAAAGCAAGGCTCCAGCAGGACCGTGCTCCCCCTCTACCCCCGACAAAGACTCTGGGAAGAATCTTGCCTCTTCCAGGTTCCAGGGGCTCCCAGCGAGCCTTGGCTTCCCTTGGCCCGTGGCAGCACAACTCCGGTCTCGGCCTCTGCGTTCACTGGGCGCCCTCCCTGTGTGTCTGTCTCTGTGCCCTCTCCTTCTTGTAAGGACACTGGTCCTTGGATTTAGGGCTCACTCTGATCCAGTGTGACCTCGTCTTAACTAATTATATCTGCAAAGACCCTATTTCCAAATCAGGTCGCATTTGAGATTCTGTGTTGACGTGAATTTGGGGGGGACACAGTTCAGCCCATTATAGTGGGTGGCATGTGGTGACAGGAGCCTGAGGGCTCAGACCAGGCCGTGGTTATGGGTGGGCTGCAAAGAGGACCCCTTGAAGGAGTCCTTCCCCGGAGCCACCCAGGAGCGGGTAAGGCGTTCACAGTGAGGGCAAAGACTGCATTTTTAGGGAGTTTGGAGTGAAAGGAAGGAGGGTCCTGGTGGCCAGAGACAGTGAAGTCAAAGAGGGTTTTTTTCTTAGCGCAAGGGAGACCTGAGTGAGCCTCTTAGGCCGAAGAGTAGGAGGGATTAGCAGTGAAGGAGAGAGAGAGAGGAAATGCGGATGAGGAAGGTGGGGATTCGTGGTGGAGGTCCCCCAGAAGTCAGCTTCGGTGGAGGAAGGGCACCTTCTTGCCCTGGAAAGCTTTACACAGAGGGCAGGGAGGGCGGGGAGGCTCATTCCAGAAAACCTCAGGAACTTTGCCTATCCTCTGGCAGGAGTTCCAAAGGAGGTGTGAAAAAAGATCGCAGGCTGAGGAGGGCTTCCAAGCTATTGAAGAGCAAGATGTATCATGGCCCCAGGGAGTCTGGGCCTGGAGAAGGCCTGAGAGTCCATGCTCAGGCCAAGCATCAGGGCTGATGTTAGAACGGCATGCAAAGGTCTCATGGGGCCTTCTTTCCTTGGAGTGGCTGGGTCATCTTTCCGGGCCTTACCTGTCTGGCTCTGACCCCAGCTTTGTTGTGCCCTTGGGCCCCTGGCTACCCCACCACACCTTGGTGGATCTGGGCTCCTGTTTCCCTCACCTCTCTGAACCCTGGAACAGGCATTGCCCCTCCCTCCCTGCCTAGCCAGCCCTCCCTGTTCATCCAGGCCCCCAGCCACAAACCCCTTAGTTTTCTGAGGCCAGTGCCCCAAACAGGGGGCCTTAGAACCCACAGACAGGACGCCACCTGCACCCCTCGTGGGGACACCGGCCCTCTGCTCACTTCTTGGCCTGCCCAGGAGTGACTGTGACCAGTGCCAAGGTGGAGGCGCTTCCCCTGCAGCATCCCAGACACAGAACTCAGCTCTGGGCTGTCCGAAGGCAGCAAGTTTGCAACGGCAAGCTATTCTTGGCTCCAGCCTGCTCGCTGCTGCTAATTTCATGCTCCTGTGATCCAGGTAACGCTTTGCTGCCTCGAGCTGCCACCCCCCAGGCTTGAATCGCTTTTTCTCGCCCGGCAGGAGCCCAGCTGCCTCCGCCGTGCTCTTGAGGTGGGGGCCACGCAAAACTGCCTCTCAGAAGCCGCTGGGCGGCCAGCCCCAAGCTAGCTGGCCGCGGCTCGTGACTAATTTGCTGCACTTATTTCAAAGTGCGCAAAATGGCATTCGGGGGAGAGGAAGCTTACCCAGGGCCTGCCAGAGATAAACGGGCTCATTTTGGGGCCTCCCTGCCTGAAGAAACCTCTTTCCCTGGACTCTGAGCTCAGAATTAAATTCTTCCAGAAGAGATGCTTAGCACGGAGCCTCTCAGCGTGGAGGAGAGGAAATGCTCCCCGACGTAAAATGCGCCTCACATCTGGCCAGCTGGCTCTGCTGGGTTTTTAGATTGTGTTTGAAGAGCATCTCTCCCCCTTCCTGGTGTTCACAAGCTGGGCTAGAGGGTCACGGCCGGAAATGGTTTCTTCCTCTCCACTGCAAGTGGATCAATGCCCTGTGCCCCAGCCACAGGGCTGCTCCACACTGACCTGCCGCCCGGGGGCTGCTGGCACCTAGCGCTCCCGGGCGGGCTCTGTCCACACTCTGGGTTTTGATCCCCGCCCCCACCCGTCCTGGGGCGTTCTGCTGGGGTTTGCATGGTCAGGAGAGAAGCTGGAAGCCTGCCCAGTGCTTCCCAACTACAATGTCCTCCTTCACATGGCCTGTGCTTATCAGCAGACCGTATCCATCCATTTCGGTGACGGACAGTAGTGAGGGCTTTTCTCTCAATCTGTATTATTTTTTTTGCCCTTTTTACTGCTACTCCGATCTACAGGCCTGAGGAAATGCACAAGGGAATGGACGGTGGGGCTTAAGGAAAAGAGAGAGTTAACAGGCAGAGGGGAGAACTCAAGCCCCGTCATTTGCTGGCTGGGGCAGAGGGAAGACGCCACCCTGATGGAACCTTTGATCCCGCGGGCTGGTCCCAGCTCACTGCTGGGAAGGCTTGTGGGCTGCCAGTCCCGGCCTCTGGGGCAGCCAGTGACATGCTGTAATCCCAGTGACGGTATTTGGGTTTGTGTGACTGTAAGGCAGGCGGCCTCAGCTACAGCGGCTCTTACGTTTGTGGAGCGATGATAACGATCTCCCCATCCCACCCTGCCCTGCATCAGAAAATCCTGCCACCAGCACTCTCCAAGTGTGCACCTCTGTGCAATTCATCCACCTCTATTAGCCTCAAGCTTCTTATCTGTAAAATGGGAGCAATCCCAGTTCTGACTTGCTCTTACAGGCTGAGTTAAGAGCAAATGGACTGGGGTCTGTGCAGGCCACATGTAAGCAGTTTTGTTCAAATGTCAATAACCTGGTACTCTGCAGGGCTTCCGTGTCCATTGGATTACCTGGCAAGTGTCAAAGAGGACCTTTGATGTTACCTTTGCCAGACGCCAAGCCCTAGGTAATTGCAGAGTGCAGGGGAGATACTGGAGGGCAGGGGGATTAGACTAGACATTCAAGCAGCAGAAGTTTTCCTCTTTGTTCCTCAGAGCTGGGCTCGCCTCACAT
The DNA here is from genome assembly GCF_028021215.1 of Eschrichtius robustus. NCBI lineage: Eukaryota > Metazoa > Chordata > Mammalia > Artiodactyla > Eschrichtiidae > Eschrichtius > Eschrichtius robustus. Next base: position 76,428,440 of record NC_090830.1, read on the forward strand.
TGAGTTGGAGAATTCAGAATGGTGGGGCCACTCTCTCTCCTTAGCACCCCGAGGGGGAGGGGCAGGTGCTGTGGCTGCATTCCTGCCTCTCTGCCCTGTGTTTGGATTGAATGGATCACAGGGTGCCTTTCTGTCTCAGTGCAGTAGATTCCTGTGGATGCTGAGGAAAGCCTCAGGGTGGTCTGTTCCGACAGATGAGCTGGGGTTAGAGTCCTAAGTGGCAAAGAAGCATCCATCCCTGCCTTGGCATGTGCTCTTCCCGCCTCTTGGAATGCCATTTCTCTCTCCACCAGCAACACCTCCCCATATCTGTCTGGCAAACTTCCCCCCATCTTTCAGGCTACAGTCCAAGATGGCCTCCTGTGGGAAGACCCCCCCCCGCCAAACTCCCTCCTTCCCTCCCCTCCCCTCCCTTGTATCCATTGTTCTACAGCTGTAGGATTGCACCAGACTACATGCTCCCTAAGGGCATCAGGCACCCTCTCTTGTCTATTTTATACGCCAAACCACCAGCACGATGTTGGGCACACAGGGGCTGGCCACATCTTCAGTGAGCAAAGGAGTGGGTAGAACAGGAAGGGGTGCTGATGTGGATGGACAGTGGCCACTCAGCCAGGCTGAGGGCTGTGGGATTACCAGCCTCTGGGTCTCCTGCCTCCTGGGGCAGACAAACCTGCTTGGGGACCTTTCATCATCTCATAAAGTCCTGCCCTGCTACATCCACCCACCTTCCAGCCCTGCCTTCTTCCTGAATCAGATACGGTCTCCCACCTGCAATTATGTGAGGCCCAAACTGACCCCCATGAGCTGTGTAAACAGGGCTGCCATGCTGCACAGCTCTGCGGCGCTCCATTCATATCGCCGTCCACGTGACTGGTGCCCCCTGGGGTTGTGCACAGCACAGCCTCCACCGTCACAGGAGGGGGCCCAGTGCCATTGCCCTCCTCCACTCCTCCGAGACCGGAGTCCTTGGTGTCCTTGGGTTTACCTCTGGAGGTAGAGGCTACAGCCTTGTTGCAAGGTGCCTGGTGGGATAAATAACAACAGAGCCTTTTGAGGGAACTCTCAGGAATCGGTCCCAAGTGGAGGTGAACCATGGTGTGAATTATCCCCAAACATTGCATTACGTAAAATCACCCTGTGGGATGGAGATTTCAGATTGCTTCGGAGAGGGCAGCGCTGTTACCATTCTGACTGCAATGCGTTTGAACCAGTATTCAGATGTCTTCACATTTCCTTGAGTAACATGGGAGAAGGTAACCTCAACAGGCCTTGGAAGCAAATGAGACGAACCCAGGAAGTGAGTACCAGCTGCAAGTCTGCAATGTGTGGGATCGAGAATTGAACATAGGGCCTTTGCTATTGGATGTTTCTTAGAAAGGAGCCTGAGGCAGCACCTTACCTGTGATACTCCGTGGGTAGTGCAGTCCTAGGGAAGTAAGAGTGAAGGAAAGGGGAGTGAGGCAGGGATGGAAGAGAGCAGATACAGGCTGTGGTATCACTGCGCTGACCACAGCTTTGCAACTAAACACAGCTGCTTGCTCAGGCACACGGGATGTCTCCCGAGGAGCCACGTGGAGCCACCACATTTTAGAACAGATGTGGTGGAGGCGGGTGAGGAAGGAAAGACAAGCAATGTGTCTCTAGTCTCCTTCCCATCTCCCTCCTCTCATTGGTTGAAGCCTACCTTGTGGGTGGGGCTTTGCCTTCCCCACCCTTCAGAGAGGGTCACCTGGCCCCTCCCAGAGCCACCCAGGGAGCAAGAGCCTCTGCGAGCACAGCCCAAGCAGTACGCAGGCTCAGGGGTCTCTCCTTGGCAGCTGGCCCCCCTGCTGGTGGCGGCAGTGGCTTTATGACCACATGGGACCAAGTAGCAAGGCAAATGGCCTGAGGGGCAGGTGAGGTGAGCAGATCTGGGGTGGCACGTAAACTAAGTCCAGTTTCTTGAAATCAGTGCATGCTGCTTGCAAAAATGATCCTAATTTTAGCAAAGGATTTGGAGAGGAAAGGCTACGGGGACTGATGTGGTCGGCAAGCATAACCTTCTTTCCCCTTGTGGGCAGGCACGTTGGTCCTCATGTCTGGCAAGAAGTTGAATAAAATCATGGTCAGCTGTCTCTGCCTTCATCAAGGAACTGAATTGAAATTGCAACAGGAAGCTGCGATATTCAGAAAAACCCCCGTTACTAGGAACTCAGCTATCCCAAACCCTCACTAAATAGGAATCTACTGCTGCAGAACAGAATACTACCAACTTAGCGGCTTACAACAACACACGTTTGTTATCTCACAGTATCTGTAGGCCAGGAGTCTGGGCACAGCCTAACCCATTCCTCTGCTCAGGGTCTCACATGGCTGCAGTAAGGGGTTAGCCAAGGCTGCAGTCTCACTGGAGGCTCAACTGGAGAAGGATCACTTCCAGGCTTACTTGGGTTGTTGGCAGAACTCAGTTCCTTGCGGTTGTAGGACTGAGAGCTTCAGTTTCTTGTTGGGTATTGGCCAGAAACCACTCTCAGTGACTAGGGGTCACCTGCAGTCCTTGCCACATGGGTTTCCTTAGCCTGGCCCCCTGCCTTCTCCAAGCCATCAAGGGAGGAAAAAAAGAGTCCAGCAAGATGGGTACCACCATCTCCTGTAACATAATCCCGTCCACATAATAGTGTATACCTGTCACCTTTGCCGTGTTCTGTTAGTTAGAAGCAAGTCCAGGCAAGTCCCAGCCACACTCAGCAGAGGGGATGATACAAGGGCATGAACACAGGAGGCTGGGATCATGGGGGCCACCCTAAGAGCCTGCCCACCACACCTCATTTTGCTAGAACTCTGCTTATAAGCAAAAGCAGCAAATAATGAAGTAAAAACCACCACATGTTTATATCAGGAATTAAGTTTAATAAAAAAAAAAAAAAAAAAAGCTCTGTGGGATGTGCTGAGTCCACCTGTGTCACCAGCCACAGCTCCCGGATCTGAACCAGTAGAAAGATGACCCAGGGTCAAGTCCATTCTTCCCCTGCCCCCACGCCCCACCCTGCCCCCCACCACGTGCCCTTTGTAAAGCAGAGAAATGGGCTCAATCAACAGAAAGGGAGTCCTAGCCTTACCCAGTTGTCAATATTTAAAAAGCTTTTCCAACATTAAAAGGAACTTCTTCTGCTTAAATATCAACAAACCAGAACATTCAATTACCTAGAAAATCCCCATTCCTAAAATGTTCAAGGAACCTGAGCCTGCTTGAAAAAACAAAGACAGAGCTTCTGCATCCCACGTGATGGCCGTTTATAGATTTGCCACAAAATGAACAGCCACTGAAGGAAGGCTGTCATGAGGAACTCAGATCTGGGGCAGTCCTGGCCCCCACCTGCAGCTGTCTGTTCCTTGGGGCCCTTTTCCATTGCTTCCAACCGCCCAACGCCTGCCTGGCCTCACCTATGCCCAGCCACTATGTCAAGGCATAATTGACTGAGTGCCTCAGACCAGTCCAGGCTCCACTGAACCCATCAGGGCAGGACAATGAGGTGGCTCCTCAAAGGAGGAAGGCTATTTCTAAGGCTCATGGTTGATGGACCACAGTAGCTGTGATTATCATTTTAATTGCAAGGCCATCACAATCTTATATTCAGGGTGTGGATTTCAGAGACCACAAAGCACTCTGCAGCCTTAAAAACAGACTGTGGAAACGGTCTGTGCTTCAGACTAGAAGTGACCCATTATGACATCTTTCTTTCTTGGCCTCCACATTGCAATCAGACTCTCCCAGAAAGGAAAGATCTTACCCTCCCTTTTAAGGTCTGATGCAAATCGCGCCTCCTCTGGGATCTTTTCCCCAAACCCATGTTCATTCCCATTCTCTCCAGGACTCAGCCCCCTCGTCCTACTCCCCTACCCAGAGCTCCCTTAGAACTCACTGCTCCTACCACTGATTTGACAACAACCCCCCACAGAATTCTGACAGCTCTTCCTATGGTGTTTTGAGACGTTAAAAAACCTCACACTCTTATCTTACACTCTCAATGGGACACCCTGTTCTTAACAGGGAAGAAGCATGTCTTAAACTCTGCAGAGATCCCTACAATTGCCTGAGCCCTTTGCACATTGGCAAGATTTTTGCACACATTGTTCTTGGTACTTGGCACATTTGTACTCAAAATAGTTCCCCAGTTAAGTTCAATTTTGTAAACTTTCCAGAGTACTCACAGCTTTTTTATTTTTTAGGGTAAAGAATATCATTCGTATAAAGCCCTTGTACTTGCACACGGTATGCTTAATACATGGAAGCTGTTTTCACGGCTTAGAACCTATTGTCATTACTGACCTGGGGTTCACGGTTTGACATAAAAGGACCAAAGCCAAGATGTGTCAGCCTTTCCAGTGTTTTGGCTTTTTGTTCGACACGTATATTGAGGGATGAGGTACACTCAGTAAAATCTCCCCTAGTGAGTGGACAATTCCCTGAGCTTTGAAAAATGCATACAGTTGCCACTCAGTTTCTTCAGCTGAAAGTTGCAGCACATTATAATCAGGATTCTTCGTCTTTTATGTGGTCTCATGCACTCTTTGTCTATAATACTGTCGAGCTACTTCCAGGAAAATGCCCTTTTTCCTCATCTTGGCCAGACTAAGAGCCACTTCCCCAAGTGGCTTTGACCTTGGGTAGCAGCTCTATTGAAGGAGCAAATCCAGAGTCAGAACAGAGTTTCTCTGCAAGGATCAGGGCCCCATGTATTTCTAAGAGGCCTCACTTGGTTGCAAGAATGTGAGAATGTGGATGAGTCATAACAAAACCCATCTGGATATCTCCAAAATTTGACAATGGGCTAAGACGACTGATAGGATAAAATTTTTCTTTGTAAACATACGTCAAGTCCTGTCTCCGTTGCCTCAGACGTGGGTGGAACGGGTAGGATGGGTGGGAGCATGGGCTGCAGAGCATTAGTGCAGGGACAAAGTCCTACCCTTCCTTATGTCCCCAGCACTTAGCACAGCTTGTTGCTGGTGTCTGTTGTGTGACCGAGTGAGTGGTCTTAGGTTAGAGATGGGGCAAGACCATGCCATCTCGGGGTGGACTTACCCATCACTCGTAGGTGTCTAAAGACAGTGGGGAGAAGACCCACCAAGAGGGGCCCTGTGCGTGCTCTCAGATGGGGCCCCTCCCCTCCATCCTGAGTGACCTCAGCGGACTCCTCACTTCTGTGATTGCAGAACTACTTTGAGAGCTACCTGGCCGTTGCCTCCACTGTACCCTCCGTGCTGTGCCTCCTGGTGAATTTCCTGCTTGTCAACAGGTAGGCCGCTTTCCTCCCTCTCCCAGGCCCCTGACCTTCACCTCCAGCCTCATCCACTCCCCTTTGGTCCACAGTTGCTTCTCTTCTGCCAGCTTAAATGTGTCCACTAAAGTAGGAAGCAGGCAGTTCAGACTCCTCCGTGAAGACTGAGAGTCAGATCGGTTACCTGGGGCCCTGCCTATGGAATGCCCGGTCAGGGAGCCACACGCTGCCACATGGGGTCAGAGCTGACTGTCAACAGCTGCCTGGGCCGCAGGGACACCACGGATGGTGGGTGGGGCCCGGAGCCGTCGAAAGTTAAGAGCCTGGGGACTTCCCCCAACGCAGGGGGCACGGATTCGATTCCCAGTCTGTCAGGGAACTAAGATCCCACATGCCGCGTGGAGTGGCCAAAAAAAAAAAAAAAAAATCAGAGCCGGAAGTTAAGAGGCTGGCACCCCACCACCCTGGCTCTCACTATATGGGAATGGGTCACCCAATGCTCAGTGCCAAGCTGGTAACAGCAGCTCATGAGTCGACCACCCAGCAGCTCAGTGCCAAGCTGGTAACAGCAGCCCAGTCGACCATGGGCGTGGTCAGTGGGCGACTTCTGACACAGCATTTGTGAAGGGTGGGATGAACTGTGGAAGAAGGAATGATTTAGGAGATAGCCCGTGGCCCTTTCACCCCACTGGGTGACTGGTGCCATCCGTTCTCCATTTAGGTTTACAGGGGTAACAGCCTGAGCTACTTTGCCCCTAAGCTATCATTAGCTGATAAAGGTAGCTACGTTGTGATTCAGAAACTTGGGCATCTCTTGGGCACGGCCTACTGAAACCTTAGGTCGCTGGTGGCAAACCTGTTTTACCCAACTCTGCTCAGTTTGTAGTGACTACCTGGATCTCTGCTTAAACAGGATTCTACGGCAGGTCTGACCTCAGAGAGCGTGCTGTGATTGATTATTGATGTCTGTTCTGAGTCCAGGAGGAGAGAGGGCAGCGCATGTGCCTCAGGTGTGCTAAGCCTGAATAGACCAGTCTTTCCGAACATATTATGTTGTGGGGTTATTCCAATGATCTGTTGTTGCAGAAAAATGATCCCAGAGCATGGTGGCTGAAAACACTACCACTATCTCTCATGGTTCTGGGAGTCAGCAGGCTCAGCCGGCAGCTCTGGTTGGCCCTCTCTCATGCGGCTGTAGACAGCTGGGGCCTCCGCGGGGCACCTCTCTCTCTGTCTCTGTCCCTCCCCTCGGTCTCTCGCAGGTTGGCCTCAGGTAGCAGGACTTTTCATGTTGTGGCTGAAGAGCAGGCGCTCCAAGAGAGCAAGGCAGAAGCTGCATGGTTTTGGTAACCTAGTCTCTGCAGTCACATACTGTCCCTTCTGCCCACTCAGTTTTAAGGGACCAGGGACCCCACCTTTCAATGGAAGGAATGTCGAAGAATTTTGCACGCCTCTTAAAACCAAAGTGAAGGCTGAACGAGCAAGAGGGAGAATGGTCTGAGATGGCCTGGGGGCCGAAAGCCAGCTGGCCCCTAACCTGCCTGCTCATGCCTGTCCCTGGCACACTGGGCTACGGTCAGTGTCCTGGCAGGAGGAACGCAGCCTCCAGAGATCCCGCCCAGAAGGAGGCAGGGAATGGTGTTATGAGCAGGGCAGAGCTGGGTCCCTGGCAGTGACTCAGAAGAGAAGGCATGAGGAAAGGAAGGGCATGCAAGAAGAGGACGACAAGGAAGAGGTGACAGAGCCATGGCGGTGGGCAGTCCCTCGGCCTCTCACCGCCCTCTCTCCTTTCCAGGCCCCTCTCATGATCCTCTGTCCAAAGTGGAGGTCAGGAGATGTGCGCAGGACCACAGTGCCAGGAAGGGCTGGCCTGAGCTGGCGTCTTACCTGGCACTGCCCCCTCTGTGGTCGTGAGGTCCAGCAGGCCGGAAGCCAGCCGGGACCGGGGATAGCAGCAGTGGCAGGGAAGGCCCAGCCTCAGGGCCCTGGGCGAATAATCTCTGATTGTCGTAGTTAGCATTCCGAGCATTCATAGCCCTTGGAGGCATTCTCTCCTTTAATCTGCAATGGCCAAGAGCAGCAAATTTATCCCCCTGTTTTACAGATGGGAAAACAGGCTGACAGAGGTGACCTGCCCAAGGGCATGTGGCCATTAAGAGGTTGGAGCCAGGATTGGAACTGGGACCCTTCTTCCCCCCACATCCGTGCTTGGAACCTCTGGGCCACCTGCCTCCTAGTTCTCCAGCTTCGCGGGACCCCTCCCTGCAGCCAGAGCCGCATCTCAGACCTTATAAGTTGAGAACCCATTTCTGCCCTGGCTTCAGGCTACTGGCGGGAAGGAGGTGGTGAAGAAGGTCTGGGTCTGTCTGCAGTGGGCACTGCCCTCCCGAGGATGGCTGGGAGCTGGCTCTGAGGGCTCAGTGTTACAGGGCATCCTCCAGAAGGGTCCTGCCCACCCCAGGGCCTGCCTGTGCCCTTTCCCGGCTCCAGGAGAGGGGTGAGGGCCATGTGGAAAATGCTCCCAGCCTCTGTCTGTTTCTGGACAGTGGGAAGATGGTTTGGAGCTAAGTTGTTTTTTATTTAATGTGCGAGATTGAAATGTCCCCTTTTCTCCCCTCCTGGAGAACCCTGGCTTTCTCTAACTGGCTCATCCATAATCGCCAAGTGTTTTATTATGTTAAATCTGTAGCATCATAAATACTTATGAGGAGGATTTACATTTTGGAGACTTACGAAGAAATCAGTCCCCTGGGGTCCTGAGCCCTCGTGAGCAACGGATGGAAGCTGGCAGCCTGGGTACATCTGGCAGCCCTCTCCAAGAATCTCATGTCAGTATGACCTGCCCCAGGGTCCCAGGGCTGGAGCTGTCACTTCAGACGTCCCCTGTGCCAGAGCAGAGCCACCAAGCCTAGGGCAGCACTTGTCTAGACTTTCCCTAAAATCCCAACAGTGTTACCACCCCCTGGGCCGCTGTCCAGGTGGAAGGAGCAGAGAGTAAGGCAGCGTGCCCCCGTTAGTGCATGTGGGGTGGACTTGCACGGGGCACATTTTATAAAGCTTTACAAGCATGGACAATAGCCCCAGGCAAGATCCCTGAGTGCTTGGAGCCCCTGCAGGGAAGCTCCAGCTGAGAATGGGTTCTGCAGCTGGCAGTTAGCTGGCGAGGAGGAGACCTGTGCAGGTGAGGGTGTGACGGGGGAGCAGAGGCAGAGTTGGCAGCTGCGTTGCTTTTGTAATGCATTTGGTGTTTACCTCCTCCTCTCGCACTCTGCCCTCCTCTCCCTGCCCTGGGGGTGCCTGGGTAAGAAGTCCCCCAGCTCTCTCCAAAGCAACTTTCCTGTTCTAGCAACTACTTACCTTGTTTTGACAGGCACAGAGAGCTTCTGGGATTCCAGCAGCACTCCTGGGGTGGACCTTTCCTGCGCTGCATCTGGGAGGAGGTGGTTGGAGACAGAGGCCATTCCCAAGGCTGGCTGGGATCGCTGCTGCTGTTTCCAGCTGTCTCCCTGCCATGCTGAGGGGGTCAAAAAGCAGAGCGTGAAGGGGAGCTTGAGGCCCAGCGTGCACTGCTGGGACCCCTTAGTTATCAATTTGTGCATCCAGCAGGTGTTTACCAGGTGCCTGCCAGGCCCTATGCCAGCCCTGGGGGTGAGAACGAGATGGGGCCCTGTCCCTGTGCTGCTTCTCATGTCTCCTAGTCTGTCCTTTGCCTTCTTCTTGCCCCAAGGAACTGCTAAAACTTTGGGGCATTAGTCCCCAGCCTTTCTCTCCACTTGAATTTTTTCAGATTTAGAAGCATAGACTGGAAGAGACCTGAGCTTTTTCTTGTCCCACCTCTTCTTTTTCAAGGAAACTGAGGCCCAGAAAGGTTGAATATTTGCCTGGGGCCACACAGTGGATTGGTGGCAGAGTTGGCAGGGTTTCTGTCTCTGGACTCAGGCTCTGTGCCCCTGTGGCTCTTATCTTTGGGGTGGGTGGGGAAGCTCCAGCTCCTGGGAGAGAGTTGGGGGGGGAACTGTGTGACAGGGTTGAGTGTGTAGCATCACCCTGAGCATCAGAGTAAGGCCTGACCACCAGCCTTCAGGGCACCTGGTGTGCATTTAAAATAGATATTCAGGGGCCCCTGGGGTCCAGGTGCTCACCTGACTGCCCACCAGCTCCTGCCCAGGCCAAGTCCCCTGCAGACCCTGGGAAGATGTGTCTTGATGTGGAGTTTCTCAGAAACAGACCCTGGAACAAGGATTCAAGTGCAGGTAGTTTATTTGGGTGGCCACAGTAGGAGAAGGGGGGAGACTGGGAAGGGATGGCAGCCAGTAAAGGAAGCCTTATCAAGCCAGCTCCCATAGAAGGTGACCGAGCTTCAGCTGCTCAGAACTCTGGCAGCCAGTGTGGAACACACACCTGAAGGGGTGGGAGCTGGGGTATTTATCCACCCACTTCCCCATCATTGGCTGAAGGCTGTTCTTGGGAGGTGTTAATCAATCACCTGTCACTTGCAGCCTGCTTCCTGGTAAGAGGGGAGGGCAGGAGGGCAGGGCACCCATTGCTCAGAGGTGGAGTCTCTGACTATGTCGCTCCCCAGCTGGAAACCCTGATGTGCCTCTACGTGTTGGTTGGCACTCTTGGTAACAAAGGAAAGAGACACAAAAAGGATTTTCTCATTCTTTCCCTAGAAAATTAAAGTCAGGGCTGCCTCCATTGCTGGATCTAGGGGAGTACAAACGTCCTTCTCATCCGCCGGCCCTGGGTTCTGTGTGTGCCTACTTGGCTTCATCTCAAATGTGACCTCTCCCCATGCAGCTGGCCAGATAGGGACCAGCAGCCCCCGACACAGTCCTGGCAGAGACCCAGCTTCTCTCTACCTTTGAGTCCCAGCGATGACTGACTGGCCCTGCCTAGGGCTCATGCTAACCCCTAACCCAATCCAGTGGCCAGAGGTATGGGTGGGACACTCTGATCACCCCAGACCAGGTCGTGCGCCCTCATTTGTGGATGAGTTGGTGTGGACGGTATGACTGTCCACCTCCGCAGGACAACTTGGCATGGAAGGAGTGCTCTTGGTGGGAGGGATGCTGGCAGACAAAGCCTGTATGCCCACTCCACACCCACTCTGAGGATCAAGTCTTGGCACTTATCAGTTGGACTAGGCCCTCCAGGGTGGGGCTCCATGTCTGTCTGGTATCCTCTGCTCTCAGTGTCACCTGCAGCCAGAGTCCATTTTAATTCCCTGAGTGTGCTACGCTCTCTCTCACAAGATATGTGCACTCACATCCAGACATACCTTACACTCCAGCTTAGGTATTGCCTCCAAAAAACCTATGAGATGCCCAGAGTGGGTTTCGTGCCCCTCAGATGTACCCAGGATGCCCTATGGCCCTGCTGATGGAGCACTTTGCACACTGGAACAAAACGCCTGTCCCTCATCTGTCCTGTGTCCCGGGCATCCAGCCCAGTGCTGGACACACAGTAGTTGGCCAGTGTATTTGTGGAATGAACATACCAGAGAGGACGTGCCTTAGCAAGACAGCCATGGGCTGGGACTCAGCAGACCTGGGTCCTCATCCCAGCTCCTCACACCACAACCTTGAACTACCCCTTCACTTCCTCGGACTTCCTTCTGCCCCTGACACAGCCCAGGCAGCACCTGCTCTCCCTTCAGCCAAGGATAGGAAGGATACTCAAATTAGCCTGGGGCCACAAAAACACCTTGAAAAAATCCTTTCTTGCTTTTCATGCTCATCATTTCACACCTCTTTATGTATGTATATATTTTTCCCTACCTTTCACGTCTTTCTTTTTTTATCCAAAAGAAATTTGTGTATAACTAATCTGGATTTTCTCCCAGCCGCCACCCACTGGTTAGCAGGAAAATTAACTAAACATCCAATCTGGTTTAAAGCTTAGTCTAATCTGATAATTTAAACAGCCTCTTTAGATGATGTTCTCTCTCCCTGGAATAAAAATGCAGTTTCACAGAGAGCTAGGCTTCCCTGCTTCTCCCTGCAGGACGGTGTCTGGGCAGGTTGGAGGCTGGGAGAGGTGTAAGGCTTACATGCAGGAGTGGGGTTGGATGGGGGGAGCTGGCTGTAGCTTGGCGTCAGCTGCTGCCCATGACAACTGAGACCATCACAGGAGCCTCCTTCTGCTCTGGCCACCTGTTCTGGGCCACCCATGTTCCCTTCGTTCCCAGGGAGGCAGTAGAGTGTCGTTCTGAGAGCACATGTGGGAGCAGCTGACTGACCTTGGGCAAGTTGCTTAGCCTCTGTGACCTCGGTTTCCTTATCTGTATATGTGGGGTAGGTAAGACTACCTATTTTGTGGAGCTGGTGTGAGAATTCAACAAGTGAGCATTTAGAAACCACTTAGAAGAGTACCTAGCACAAATGAAGTACTATCTCAGTGTTTGCTTTGATGACGACAGTGCTGGTGATGATTTTCTTCTCTTCTCCCTTCTCTCCCTGCCACTGCTAAGTTTTGGGGGAAGGAATCCCAGTGGGTGATTGTTCTGTTTAAACACTAGACAAAGCCAGCGGGAGCTCATCCCCGTGGCAGGAGGAACGGGGGTCTTGCCTCAAGAGCCCTCATCTCCTGTCCTTGAACCTCACAGCAAGATGCAAAGAAGCAGCATCTGAGAGCATTTGCCCTGAGCTGGGTACCGCTGCCTGGTTCTATACACTCTATACCCCAGAGATCCTCACAACCACACCTTCAGGTGGATTGATTCTCCTTTCTTTTGTACAGATGCAGAAGCTGAAACCAGAATGATAGAGTCCCTAATCAAAGTCCACACAGGACTGTGAGCCAGGAAGGCAGGATTCAGACCCAGTCCTCCTGACTGCAGAGTGCACGGTCCCAGCCACTGAGCACACCTGCTTCCCTTAAGAATGTTCACCAACCCCAGCCTGGCATGGGAGGCCCGAGGGGGGTCTCTAACCGCTTCTGGTATCCTCGCCTTAGGGTTCCGATTCATGTCCGCGTGCTGGCCTCGCTGACTGTCATGCTGGCCATCTTCGTGGTGATGACCGTGCTGGTGAAGGTGGACACCTCCTCCTGGACCCGCAGCTTCTTCGCCGTCACCATCGTCTGCATGGCGATCCTCAGCGGCACCTCCACCATTTTCAATAGTAGCGTCTTCGGCATGACTGGTTCCTTCCCCATGAGGAATTCCCAGGCGCTGATATCAGGTGAGAGCTGGGGTCCAGACAGCTGAGCAGGTCAGTCTACTTGGGGGCTATGTGAAGGAGCCAGAGGTGAGCATGTGGTAGCCCTTCCAGAAAAAGAAATGAGTGTTAGTTGTGTTTCCATGATCTATTATTGTGTAACGAAGCACCCGAAAACTTCTTAGTGGCTTAGAACAATAAGAATCATTTCTTTGGCCCATGGATCTGCAGTTTGGGTAGAAGTTCTCAGGGACAGCTTTCCTCCTCTGCTCCACGTGGCATCAGCCAGGATAGCTCGCCTGGAGCTGGAGGATCCACTTTTGAGATGGTGTGCTCACCCAGCTGGTGTGGTGGTGCTGGCTGTTAGCTGGAAGCTCAGCTGGGGCTGGGGCTGGGGCCAGGGTTTCTCTCCATGTGGACCTCACCACGGCTGCTTGGGCTTCCCCATAGCATGGCCTCTGGGTTGCAAGAACAAGCATCCCAAGAGGTCCAGGCAGAAGCATTATTTCCTTTTATGACTTAGCCTTGAAAGACATTTAGGGGCACTTCCACTATAGCCATAAGCCTACCTGGATTCAAGGGAAGAAAACACAGACCCACATATCTCAGTGGGTGAGTATGAAAATCATACTGTAATGGGAAGAGAGACATAGTTGCAGCTCCTTTTGGAAAATACAGTCTGCCTACCAAGTGCGTTCCCTGAACCAGCGTTCCTCTCTTTCCCTCCCTCCTCTCCTCCTTTCCCTTCTCCTGTCCCCTTTCCTTCTCGTTATTTTTCCTTTCCCTTACCTTTTCCCCCTTCTTTTCTCCATCTTTTCTCCCCTCTATCTGTATTTTCTTCCTCTGTAATTTTGTAGAAGACCTATTATGTGCCAGGGATTCAAAGATGAACAAGACTCAGCCTCCCAGGAGCTGATAGCCTAGTAATAAACTCCTCTGTTACCCTGAACTTTGGCATTTTACAGGGCTGCTGACATGACTTGGGCTGACCCCTTTAACTAAAATTTTGATCCTAACCTAAGCCTGTTGCCTAGAGCTTAGCAGTTCTGTTCTCTCACCCAAATGTCTCAACAAGATAAAAAGGAGCTGGGTCAGGAGGAATCTGTGCTTTCCCAGGAGACCACCATCCCTTAAAGCAAGACTGGGAGCTCAGCTGCTCTGTTCAGTGTCTCTGCATGTCCATGTTGTGTGAAGGGGTGCAGTAAGCATTTGCCCACTTGAGAAGCATTTTGCGAAGAATCTGCTCTGTGCACATTAATTGATAATGCCAAGTAGTATGTGACAGGGATGACAAATACCTGGACAAGTGTATATCTCCTCCCCGTTCCCACACCAGTGCCAGACATCACTAATCGATCTGTATCTTTCCTCCTAAGCGTCTAAATCCTTCTCAACATAGCACTGGTTGACACTGTCAACAGATCAGAGTTCAGATGTGAGCTCAAATCTGTTTGCCATTTTTGTTATAAGATTAGGCTTCTGGCTGTATCCTCAGAGAAACCCTTGGGCGTAAAGTAAAATAAAAGTGGACCCATCGCTAAGTTTCCTGAGTACAATGAATATGCCCCTAGCAGTCCTTCAAGAAGGGGCATGCCTAGGCTGAGGGAAGTGGCCACTGAACACTGGATTTAATCCCTTCTGTCATCCTGGTCTCTTGTCCCCTCATCTCCCTCCATCCTGCTAGAGGATGTATTTTTCAATATAACAACCTTGCTGGCTATCTCTCCAGGAGCCAGTGACCAAGCACACCGATATGTTGGCAAGGCGCCCTTCAGGTTCATCTGGCCACCTGCGAACCTTCCAGAGAAGGAGACGACTCTCCCGTGCATTTTTAAGAAAGTCCATTTTTGAAAAAGTGGAGAAATCTAGTACTCATACTTCAGTATTAATTACCCTGGGCCCTAAGCCGTTGTCACCACTGTTTGCAACTCCCAGTGGGCACCCATCACCCTGGAAGATTCGAGGTGTCCCAATCTTCCAGAGGCCTCAGTGCCACTCACCAGCCCCCGTTGTTTTTCGTCCAGAGGAGCCCATCTGTGAATTCTGTGTGTGTTGGCATCTGAGGAACAACTCATTTGTTTTGTACTGGTGTTTTTTTAAGTCCCTCGTTTGCATGTATTTCCATAACTGATGAGATAAAAGTAGGGAGTCATGAAGGATGAGCTCCCGGAGGCCTGGTTTGTTGTTGATGATAATATTATAAAATCTCTACACGTTGGGAAGAGAGAGAGGAAAATCAATAGGCAATGATGTTAAGATCTCTTCCTCAGGGCAGCCAGGGAATGTCTTACGGAGTTTAACTCCAGTTCTTACAAATCACCCAGGTGGGGATTACAGCTTCTCAGAAGTTGGCACCCTCTTGGCAAAGAGTTTACTCTGTTGTTGCTGTTTTGATGTAGGAAGGACAGAAATAACCAAACACCTAATTGGGAATCTGAGAAGATTTATATGGCACTTCTCAGTACCAGACACTGTCCTGCTTTACATGTAATGATCCTCTTGATCTTCGTAGCAGCCCTAAGAGGTGGGTTTTAACATCCCCATTTTAAAGATAAGGAAACGGAGGCACAGAGAAGTTAAGTGACTTGCTGAAGGCCACACACGTAGAAGTGGTAGAGCCAGGATTGGACTCAGATGTTTTGATTCTAGAGTCTGTGCTAGAATTAAAACATCACTATGCTAACTTTCATTTCTTTGCCCTCCTCTCAAATCCCAACCTCTGGCCCCACCCAGGCTAATAGAACTCATATTGAGAAGGTTGGAGAGAAAAAGGGCCGTGGACTGTTTCCGGCAGAGCCACAGAGGTGTCAGGCAGAGAGTGGGTGAGGCAGTGAGGATGGGCATCGTGGTGGACGAGGGCCCAGCTGTCCCTCTCCCACCTCTGCTCTGTGCAACAATGGGCAGTGAAGTGGTGCCTGGTCAGACCTGCCAAGTAATGACAAAGCAGCTCGTGCCCACACGGACCAGTTGGCTGTTTGCAGTCAGTGGCCCTCTTGCCTCCTTGAGACTCAGTTCCCTGATCCTCTAATGCAGGCAAATCCATCCGTGCAGCCAGGCAATCCTGTATTCACAGGCACTTACTGTGTTGATCCTATTGGATGCGTCCATGTATTCATTGTTTTTTCCATTCACTGTTTCCATTTCCATCCCACTGTGGTCTCGTGGGAGGGACAGGACAAGTATGAGTGCCATCTTCCAGGCAAATAAACAGGCTGAGAGGAGTAATGATCTGCTCACACGTGACCATGTATAAGCTCTGACTCGTGGCCAGCACCAGTTGACCACCCACGGTTGTGAGGGTTCAACAGAGAAGCAAGACACATGCCCTGCTTCCCAGAATTGACTGTGTGATTGTGGTGAAGAAGGGGACTGACATTTGTAGAAAGCCTGCTGTGTGCTGGGCTCTTTCTAAACATCATCTCGTTCAGTCCTTGCTCTGCAAGGCAGGTGTCATTGTCCCCATTTTACAGATGAGCAAACTCTGGTCCCAAGAAGTCATGTTGCCCGCAGGCCGGAGCCTCTTTCCCAGTGTGGTTGCTGGGCGGTTGGGCCCCGGGGCAGGGAGAGGAGCTCTCTGAGATGTCCCACCCCTGAATCTAAAGTTTCTGACCCCATCAGAAGGGCAATAAAGAGAGATGGAGGGTCGAGGGTCGAAGGTGAAACCAGGATGCAGGTGAAACCTTGGAGGCCATTTGCCTCCTCAGGCAGCAGCCTCTTCCATGCCCCTTGGAGAAGAGCTGGGCTAGGAATACCCTCTTAGAGTCAGAAAGCTCATGGCTGCAGGACCCTCCGGGTCTGCCAAGGCCTCGCCATACTGTGAGAACAGCAGCATTCTTCTCAGCAGGGACAGCGTGAAGCTGGAGCAGAGCGCGGGCGGGCCTGAGAGGCAGGGAGGATGGGCCCGCCCTGACCATCTGCGGGGTGTCCCACGCTCTCCGCAGGAGGAGCCATGGGGGGCACCCTCAGTGCCGTGGCCTTGCTGGTAGACCTGGCGGGGGCCAGTGACGTGACGGACAGCACCCTGGCCTTCTTCCTGACGGCGGACGTCTTCCTGGCGCTCTGCATCGGGCTCTACCTGCTGCTGCCGCGGCTGGACTATGCCAGGTGAGGCCCGCGCTAGCTCTCTGCGGCATCCTTCTTTTATGTATGCTTATACCTTTATCCTGTCTACTTGAGTTCTTCTGTCCTCTAGCTAGAGCCCATGTTCACTTCCTGGTTTACTGCCTGTCTCCCCGCTGGAGTGTGACCTCCCCTGAGGGCAGAAATGGTGTGGGTTTTGTTCTTTGCTGTATCCCATGCCACGAGCTGTGCCTGGCTCATAGTCGTTGCTCAGTAAATTGGCTGGGCCGTTGGACATGAGAAGTTGGCTTTGCGTAGCAACCCCAAGCAGCTAAGCAGCTAAGCAGCTGGAGTCTGCATGTTTTCCGTCAGAGAGGGCAGGCGGCGGAAGTGGGACCTGAGGGAGGATAATGATGAAAAGTAGCTCCTTGGGCTGAGCACCTCCCCTGCTCCTGCTCAGTGCTCAGCCCGGCCTCATGGGGCTTCTCCTTTAAAGCTCACACAGCCGCTTCTCTTAGGGTGCAGCACTGTGACTTATCGTAATTATTCCCATTCACACATGAGAAAACCAGGCTCAGAGAGGCTGAATTACTTGCCTGAGTCCCACAGCCCGTCGGCAGCAAAACCAGCATTCGAGCCCAACTCCAAACCTCTGTTTCTAACCCTTGTCTCTTGGGGCCTCTCTCGACCCTGCAGGACCTCTTTCCTTGCCTTAGTCTCTCTCGCTTTCTCTCTCCTTCCTCCTTTTTCTTTTTTGCTTCCTGCTGCTCTTTAAAGAACAACCCATGACTTTTTCTTGCTTTTTATTCTTTTCAATGCATTTTCATAGCCATTGTCGTATTTGATGTAGGAATGGCAGGAATTATATTCCCCATTATACAGGTGACTAGATGGAGACAGGGAAGGCCAGGTGCTTGGCCTGTGGTCCCACAGCGTGCGAGCCGCAAGCTGGGGGAGAGCGTGGGTCCTGGCTCTGCCGGATCCACGGGAACCTATTTGGTGTGGGGGGCACTGAGCTAAGCAGTCCATTTTTTTCACTTAGGATATATGACAACCTTGTGCAGTTTTTACTGTATTTTCCCATTTTACCGATGAGGAAACTGAGGCTTTGGAGAGTTAACAGACATGCCCAGGTTTCTTACCTGGTGAGTCATAGGCGGGGCTTGGAACCTGGAGCCGTTTCCCGGCTGCACCATTTCCACTGCATCCTGCTGCATCCCTGGCTTGTGACTGCGAGGCCCTTCCTCACCACTGACTCCTCCTGTCCCTGTGAGAGCCGCCTCGTTAATCCCCAGAGCCCCCTGCCTTCACCAGAACCCTGAATCTGCCAGGGCAGGTTGCTCTCCCCAGTTAGAGGATTGTTGTAACTTCAGCTGGCCTCCATGGCCTCAGGAGGATAAAAGGGGACTGAGTGATGACACCAGGTACCCCAGGTGGCTACAGACCTGAGTCTGCCCACCCCCTCCCTGCCCCTTCGGGGCTGTCGTCAGAAATTACCCAGTTGTGCTCCACGATGATGTCCCTGTGATTCCTGGGGTCTGACTGGCTCGCTGTCCTCCCAGCCCCTCATATACTGCCTGACACCTTGTTGCTGCTGATGAAATTATTTTGAGTCAGTGAACAGAAAGCAGGAGGTTCCCACCACTCCTGCTGTTTCCCTGTGTCCTGTTTCAGGGAGCCTCGCGTGGGCTGTTTACACCGGGGTGGCCAACCTGCCTTGTTTGCCTGGGACTGAAGTCCCAGGGGTTCCCAGGACCGGGAGCTTTCAGTGCTAAAACCAGGATAGTCTCGGGCAAACCAGGGCAGGTGGTCACCCTAGTTTTCAGTCTCACTTAAGCAAGCCAAAATCCTTTCCAGCTGAGCACGTGAGACAAGAGAACATCCCAGGGCTATGCCAGCCCATGGAAGTTTCTATTTCTTTGCATATTAACACTTTGGTCAAGACTTCTGGGTTTACAGAAACCCGTCTTAGGATAGAGCTTTAGAGCTGTGCTCCCAGGGCTGCTCAAACTAAATCTTACTTAAAAGGGAGCCCACAGGTGCTGCACCCAGGAGGGCTGGGCTAGGCTGCCCCATCCCACTCAGGAGGAACTGAGCCTCACGCAGTGGTGGAAGCTGCTGACTGCGGTAGGGTGAGATGGGGCAGTTAGATTTGGAAGAACTTACGAAGAAGAGCTTTGACCAGAAGAACTTGGTGGGCAGCTTCCTCAGAGCAGACTAAGGCAAGGACTTATTGCTGAGTAGAAGCAGAAGTAAGAATAGTCCTTTCTCTAAATAGTGATTGGGAAACAAGGCAAGGTTCAAGGCTGAAGTGCTCAGCTCAGCAGTACATGGAAAAGTGATTCTGGGGAGGAGTCCTCCCACTGACTCGCTTATGGACAGTATGTAGGCTCTTAGGATGGGAAGGCTGGCAGGGATCTCAGAAGCTACAGCTACAGAACCCCTCCATTTTACAGAGGAGGAAACTGAGGCCCCGAGAGGGGAGTACCTGGCCTAAGGTCACAGTGGGGAGGCAGAAGTAGTGCTGAAACCAGAACCCAGCTATCACCAACCTACTGTTCTCCCCGGCCCCACACCAGTTCTTCTGTTTGAGATATATTAATGCAGTCAGTCCATGTCTCCTGGTTTTTAGGCACCCAAGGCCCAGAGAGGTTGAGTGACTCAGGAAAGGTCACACAGCAATGCAAAGAGACCCAAGCCTTTTCTACTCTGGTCAGAGTAGCAGAAATTGAAAAAATTGATCATATTCAGTGTTGAGTATATGGGGGAAAAGATACTTTTATAGGCTTATCAGTTCTTTCAACGATTATGTTTTGAAGGGTTATTCTGTGCCCAGAGATTTAGCTGGGAACAGCCAAACGTGTCTTTGCCCCAGAGAGCTGTCTTCTATTGAAGGAGACAGATGATAAACCAGTAAACCAACACAATGATTATAAATTGTGGTCAGTTTTTTTTAGAGAAACAGGTGCTCTCATGGAGATTGAAGGGTTAGGTTACTTTAGTTAGGGTAGGTAGGTGGTACAAAGCAGAGATAAATTGGTTCTACCTATCTGGAGAGCAGTATATCAATATCTATCAAAATTTTAAAGGTACAAACCTTGTGATCCAGCAGTTCTTCTTCTAGAAATCTGCTCTACTGAAATACTAGTATATATGTGCAAGGATTTATGTATAGGGACATTCATTGCACCATTATTTGTAGTAGAGAAAAACTAGAGCTAACCTAAATGTCCAGCATTAGGGGAGCAGTTAAATCGTCTATCCATACAGTGAAATACTCTGCAGCAACAGAGACAGAGCCATCTGTCCCTGTGTGAAAGGATGGCCACAAGATAACTCTTCTTTAGGCAATTGTGTGTATACATTTATGTATAATAGTTATGCATGTATTTAGGCAGTTTATAATGTATTTATATTATGTTAGTTATACGGTTGCAAAAAGTTTTACAATAGGTATAGTTCGATCCCACTTTTGCTTAAGAAACATAGCCGTGTGTGTGTGGTGTTTGCACATGCATGCAACAATATACACCAGACTTTTAATGATCTGTACCTCTAAGGAGTGAGACCAGCGGTGGGAGGTGAGAGTTCTTGTTCTACTGTATCATTCCTCTTATGTATTATTTGGGTTTATTGCATCAGGCATGTGTTACTTTTATAATTTAAGATTTTAAATTACTTTTATATTTGAAGAATAAATGCTACTTTAGCTCCACCTCTCCCCACCCCCAAAACCAAACAAAAATCAGTGAGTGAAGACTGGATCCCAGGCTCACCGTGCAGTGGTCAGTGCTGGTTTCCTCTCTGCCTGCTCATGGCATGGCCAGCACCACAGAACAATGGACTGGAGTCCAGCCTTACAGGCAGCTCTGGGACAGGAAGGCTGGGGACTGTGCAGGCCTCCCTCTGGCCGCCCCGCAGCACACGTGTCATCTGAGGGCATCCTGGGGCTTAGGCTTTACATGCTGGACCTAAAGACCCCCTGAAAATCTGAAAATCCCAAGTGACCCTGCTTTCCAGCCCCTCTTACCGCCAGCCTCTCTCCTGCAGGTACTATATGAGGCCTGTCTGGCCGGCTGTGTTTTCTGGTGAAGAGCAGCTGCCCCAGGACTCCCCCAATCCCCCTTTGGTGGCCCCTGGATCCAGCGACTCCCAGACACCACCCCTCCGCCCCATCTTGAAGAAGACTGCCGGCCTGGGCTTCTGCGTCATCTACCTCCTCTTCATCACCAGCCTCGTCTTCCCCGCCATCTCCAGCAACATCGAGTCCCTCAGCAAGGGCTCGGGCTCACCATGGAGCACCAAGTTCTTTGTGCCCCTCACCACCTTCCTCCTGTACAACTTTGCCGACCTGTGCGGCCGGCAGATCACAGCCTGGATCCAGGTTCCAGGGCCCAGAAGCAAGGCGCTCCCCGGGCTCGTGCTCCTCCGGACCTGTCTCGTCCCCCTCTTTGTGTTCTGCAACTACCAGCCTCGCATCCACCTGCAGGCAGTGGTCTTCCAGTCTGACGTGTACCCGGTGCTCTTCACCTCTCTGCTGGGGCTCAGCAACGGCTACCTCAGCACCCTGGCTCTCATCTATGGGCCCAAGATCGTGCCCAGGGAGCTGGCCGAGGCCACTGGGGTGGTGATGTCCTTTTACATGTGCTTGGGCCTGGTGCTCGGCTCAGCGTGCTCTGCCCTGCTCGTGCACCTCATCTAGGAGGGGCGACGGCTAGACCTCGGTGTTGTGCGATGCCTGGGAGCCTCAGCAAGATGGGCAGGAAGTGCCAGGAGGGCCCAGGCGGCGAGCAGGAAGGGCTGGAGTTGGGCTCTGCAGAGCGCAGAGCACAGAGCACACCCGGGCCTCGTTGCTGCCAGGGAGCTGGGACCAGTGCTGTCCCCGGGACCAGGTAGACATTCCAGATACTTTGACAGATGTCCTGAGATGTTTTGAGGACCAAAGACACCTGAATAAGACACAGTTAAAAGTTACACAGAAAGCTCCTTGCCGATGGGTACATTCTGCCTGTTGTTATTCCCTCTTGGGGAAAGTGTTGCCAGTGTTCGGCTCTTGAGTTGTTACAGGGTGAGTGCCAAGACCGTCTACAGGCCCTTTGCCTTCTCCCAGCCTTGCTCCTTCCAGCTGATGGCAAGATGCGAGACTCCTTAGCCCTCCCTACCCAGAGGAGGTCCCCCTGGGATGGCCAGTCCTCAGGCCTAAGACCCAAGCCTGTGCAGACCCCCACTTTCCACCAACCAGACTGGGGACCCTGGGAAGACAGGCCTTCCAGGAGCCCTTCCTTCCCTGGACATGGGCTCCAGAGGGCCTCCCTGCTGTACCCAGGACCAAGCATGTCAGGCCTGGATTTCAAACAGGGATGCTTAAAGTGGTCTATGGCCTGGGTCAGGGCAAGGTTTAATGTCCATGTTTACAATGTGTCAAGGCCATTGGTTCAAGGGCCTAATAAATACCTGGGTATTTAATGAAAGCCTTATTGGTGGCTGTTTTAGGGTCTTGGCAGGAAACAGCGTACTCAAATTGAGTAATTTAAGGATATTTGAAGAGTGGGTGTAGGAACCCTAAGGGGTTATGCATTATATCCCAGAAGTATTGGGCTGGCCAAAAAGTGCTTTTGGGTTTCTCCGTAAGACGTTGGCCAACCCAATAGTAAGGCTGTTCTACCCCAGGCCTGAAGGGAGGGACACGTCCAGCCTGCTGTGACCCACACGAGGCATGTTCCCTCCTCGCGTCCATCTCCTCCGTTCCCCTGTGGACTGAGTCACAGCCAAGGAGCAGGCGGAAGATGGAGGCTGGACTGGAGGGGCAGAGGGTGTCCAGAGGGGGCCACTAGCCCCTTCACCTTCCTAGGTGGGTTTATTATGAACATCAGCTGAGCTCTGAAGCTTTGGTCAACAGAATTAGGTGTTGCTTTGTCCTGGTTTTTTTTGGGTAGTCGTATGTTTTGAAGCTGTTGTTTCAAAAGGCAACCCTCAGGTTCTGAGGCCCGCACACACTTGTGATTACCTGACATGAGTAGTAATTTATATTTTTTCAGGTTCCTTGAAGCCTCCCGCAAGGCTGTTCCTTGGGGGAGCAGGCTGACATGGGAATCCGAGAGAGGAAGGAACTAGATCAGACCAGGAGTTCTTTCTCAAGAGTTGTGCAGGAAGCACAGAGCTTGCCCCGAGAAGTGGCAACCCTGAGAGCCGTGAATCAACCGGCTCCTGCTCTGAAGCGCACCGGATCCAAGATGTCCTGTGGACAGCTGATTAAACCGGGAAGCAGTCAGTAATCCACCCAGTGGCAGCAGCTTATCTTCCCCACCGACTCGGCTGATACACACTCCCTCTCTTTGGCGAGAGAATTGAAGAGGACACCGTTGAAAGGTTTTCTGAAACTTGATACTTGAAAAAAAAATTTTTTTTATTTTAAAAATAAATTCTCCCCTCCCGTTGGCAGGAAGTTGAAATCTCCCCCTTGGTTTTTTTTCACTGACTTCAATGCTGTTGATCATTTGGGGCATCTGTCTGGGAAGTGAGGTGACTCATCTCAACCTCAGGTATCTTATAAATGGGCAGCATGTCTGTTTTAAGGTAAAACAGCAGTCTGAGCTCAGGGTTAGGGACCACCCTGGAGCTAACAGAGGAGGAGGGGTGGGGGTCTCGCATGCTGTGTTGAAGGGGGTAGCTTTCCCCTGTTAGTGAGTTGATTTGGACTTAGCGTGGAGTGAATGGGGAAGAGGGTGGCCAGCGTGATGATGCAGTGTCGTGGGGAGCTGAGGAGATGACGGGCTCGGTCAGCGCCAGCTGTGCTGCTGCGGCCGCTGCCGGAAGAGGGGCCGGCTGCTTGGCTGGTGGGAGGGTTATCCAGGCTTTTGCCCACTTTTTTTTGTTGCTCACTTTAGTGGGCATTTTGCAAAGGATCATTCCTGTTCAGGGAGGAAGGTAAATAAAAATACATCTCCAAGTAGAGGGGCAGACGGTGGAGTTCAGTCACCCTTGTCCCCCATTTATTGTAATAGCAGCTCATGGGGCTTGTCTGCTCTGGGTCTCAAGTCTCATGTGACCCCAGGAGGCTTGGGAACTAGCTCACGTGTTTTGGGGCGTGAACAAAACTTGCTAAAGAGAAGGGGATTTTTCAGTGAAAGAGGTGGAGGAGAATCCCTGAGAAGTTGCCTTTGTCTAGTAGTACTCTGATTTAATCCCAAGTGGCAGTTTTTAGTGCATGCCCTTGTGTATTTCCATACCATACACGTCTTCATTTTCCTCCTTTCATTCAACAAAGAAAGCTAGAGGCAGCCAATTGACTCTTTAACTAGTGGGTTCCTACATGCATGGGGACATGAGGAGGCTTGAACCAGGTGTGGGTATTATTAGCAAAGACCATTCATTCTGCTGTCTTCAGCCCAGTGCTTCTGAGAACATTCGGGACCCTCTAATCAGCTTGGACGTGATGTGAGAGGGGGGTTACTGCAGGGTCCTGGCTTCTGAGATCATGGCATGCTTTACTACAGAACTTCAGATAGAAGAGAGAAAGCCAAAAGTCAGATGAAAGATTTTATTCTACTGGAGGTTAAATTTAAAGCCCATGCTCATCTTTTTTTTTTTTTAATTGAATTATAGTTCATTTACAATGTGTTAATTACTGCTGTATAGCAAAGTGATTCAGTTATGTATATTCATTTTTTATATTCTTTTCTATTATGGTTTATCATAGAATATTGAATATAGTTCTCTGTGCTAGACAGTAGGACCTTGTTGTTTATCCATTCTAGATATAAAAGCTTACATCTGCTCACCCCAACCTCCCACTCCATCCCTCCCCCAACTGCTTCCCCTTGGCAACCACCAGTCTATTTTCAAGGTCCATGGTTCTGTTTCTATTTCATAGATAGGTTCATTTGTGTCATACTTTAGATTCCACATATAAGTGATATCATATGGTATTTGTCTTTCTCTTTCTGACTTACTTCACTTAGTATGATAATCTCTAGTTGTACCCATGTTGCTACAAATGGCATTATTTTGTGCTTTTTTATGGCTGAGTAGTATTCCATTGTATATATGTACCACATCCTCTTTTTTTCTTTTTTATAAATTTATTTATTTATTTATTTATTTATTTATTTATTTATTTATTTATTTATGGCTGCGTTGGGTCTTCGTTGCTGCACGCTGTCTTTCTCTAGTTGTGGTGAGCAGGGGCTACTCTTCGTTGTAGTGCGCGGGCTTCTCATTGCAGTGGCCTCTCTTGTTGTGGAGCACGGGCTCTAGGCATGCGGGCTTTAGTAGTTGTGGCTTGCGGGCTCTAGAGCGCAGGCTCAGTAGTTGTGGTGCACGGGCTTAGTTGCTCCGCGGCATGTGGGATCTTCCCAGACCAGGGCTCGAACCCATGTCCCCTGCACTGGCAGGCGGATTCTTAACCACTGCGCCACCAGGGAAGTCCAGTACCACAACCTCTTTATCCATTCATCTGTCGATGGATATTTAGGTTGTTTCCATGTCTTACCTATTGTGAATAGTGCTGCTATGAACGTAGTGGTGCACGTATCTTTTTGGATTATAGTTTTGTCTGGATATATGCCCCGGAGTGGGATTGCTGGATCATATGGTAGTTCTATTTTTAGTTTTCTGAGGAACCTCCATATTGTTTCCCACAGTGGCTGCACCAACTTACATTCCCACCAACAGTGTAGGAGGGTTCCTTTTTCTCCACACCCTCTCCAGCATTTGTGACTTGTAGATTTTTAATGATGGCCATTCTGACTGGTGTGAGTGGTACCTCATTGTAGTTGTGATTTGCATTTCTCTGATAATTAGCGATGTTGAGCATCTTTTCATGTGCCTATTAAGCCCAAGCTCATCTTAACCCTGTGTGCTTTCTGAATGAAAGTATCTAGTTTCTACTTTACCAGCATCACTTCCTTGGTGGCAGCTTTGTCAGTGCCAGTTATGCCTGCGGTCTGAGTCACTGCTGCTGTCCACCCGTTTGGCTGGGGTCAGCCCAATTTCCAGTCCAGCTTTGACCCAGGCAGGATCCCACAAGGAATTTCAGCCCCACTAGCCGGTGGAGGCAGGGACTAGCCACCTGGCCACAGACCCAGGGTACTGGGCAACCTTTCCCTCAGCTGCTCAGACTCCTGGCCCAATGCTTCCTGTGCCAGATGCTTTATCTGCATTATTCCCCCATCTATAGATGAACACAGTGAGGCTCAGAGAGGTTAAGTAACTTACCCAAGATCACTCAGCTACTAAGTGCCCTAGACAAGAAACCTAGGTCTTCCTGAACTCAGAGGTCCTCACCCACCCTGCCCTCATATTCCCATATTGGACCTTCACTTTCTCCTTGGTTCTGTCACCCCTGTTTCTCACTCACAGATTGCTGGAGTGTTGTTCTGAGTAGATATAGTGCCCAGAACCCTGGCCTAGTTGATCTGACTAGTGCAGCTGGCCAGACCCCGTACTGGACTGGGCCCCCATGGATGCAGACCCTGGGCCACGTCAGGCTCACCACAATGACCACTCCTTGTCAGGCACGGCATCTTGGGCTGCTTCCAGGCCTGCTCTGTCCAGTCCATTTCAGTCCCCAGCCCCTGCCCCCCTGGTCCCATGTCCTCGTCTCCCCCACGCCAGCCCCTGGTGCGGAGGTCACCCCAGCGTGACTGCTGCTGATGGACCCGTCTTTGAACCGAGCCCCACCGGGCACTGGCCGTGTGAGTTACGAAGCCACCCTGAGCCAGTTTCCTCATCTGTAAAGGGGGTGATAAGTCCAGGAGTTGTGACTACCCGCGGTGCCAATGAACTGCCCCAGGCAAACCCGGTCACGCCCCCTTCCCAGCCCACACAGGCAGAGCTGCATCAGCTCACAGCATTTGTAACAAGGTGACTCAGGGGCACAGTGCAAACCCTCTGCTCCCGCCCAGGAGCTGGCCATGCGGGAGTTACAAAGGCAGCATCAGCCTGAGAGGACAACCTCAACTTCAGGCTGCTGTGGGCTTGACTCCAAAGGAGAGCAGTGACGACGGCCATGCTCTGTGCCCCACAAGAGTCCAGTCAGCTGACCCTGTGCACCCCACTGAGAACAGTTCCTGCCCTTGACTGCAAGTTAAAGGGAGATAGGGGTCTGCAGCTTGGGATGGGGGAGTCAGTCATAGCTTCTGATGCCCAGCAGAGGCTGGGATTCTGGTTCTGCTGCCTCCTAGCTGGGTCACTTTGGCCCAGTCTTGCTGACACCTTCTCACATCTAAAATGAAAAGTCTCTCAAGGCTGTTGGAAGGATTAAATATGCCCCAATATTGTAGGTCAAAGTACCTAGCATATAGCAGATCCTCAACAAATGTGTTTTCTTCACACTTTTTGCTGCTGCCTGGACAGTCTGTTGCGATGCCCAATGCCTTCCCCATGGCGGGTACCCTGTACCCAGTGCTCAGTGCCCACCCTTTGTCTGGTCCCCAGGCCCAGCATTTGTTTGGGCCAGCACCTCCAATTCTGATGCCTGCTGTTTGATGCCCAGGCCCCTGCCTGGGTCATGCCTGACCTGGGGCAGGCAGTGTGCATGAGGCAGAAAGCTGGAAATCCAAGACCCCAGACCAAGCTCTGCCCCTCACTCTGATCTCTGGGCAAGAGCCACTTCACTTTTTTCTAAGCCTCAGCTGGAAAAAATGGACACCCCAACACTTATCCTGCCTTCATCGTGGACGTGTGGCCAGGTACCCAGATGCCCTTTAGAAAGGGCCATCTGGTTGTGTCCAAAATGGTTCTGAGAGTATGCGCCCTGGAGCCAGGACTGTCTAGGTTTGAGCCCGCACCACTTCCTAGCTGCACGACAATGGGAAAGTTCAACCTGACTCTGTTCTCTCAAATGACTACAGCGGTGATTGTAGTCCCTGCCTCGCGTCTGGTGGCTGTATACACTGAATGGTAACTGGGAATGCGTATAAAACATTTAGAGTTGAGCCTGGTGCATCAACAGTGCTAATCCCCTCCTCCTAGAAGGCTGTGTCTTCAGACCTTTCCTGTTTACCTGACGCTAAACTGTCAGTACTAACCCACTGCCCTCGTTTCTCTTCCTCACTGGATGCTGGGCTGGCCTCCGCATCCCGGCTGCTGGCCCCTCCCCTGCACCAAGTGCTGCCCATAGTTGGGGCCAATAGAGTCTGCTTGGAGGAGCTTCCCCAGGAATGTGGCTTTATGGTGCTGCTCACCCAGTGATGTTTTTAAAAAGGGAAAAAGAAGAGAAAGGAAGGGAAGGGAGGAAGGGAGGAAGGGAGGAGGAAGGAAGAGAAAAGAGGAGATGAGGATGGGCTGGGAGTCTGGGATCTGCTCTAGGATGCAGGCAGGTTTGTGAATGAGAGTAAGAGGGTATCATTTCGGTCTCTTAAGTGCAGAGTTCTGGAAGGATTCCAGCTGTGTCCGCTGGGTCTGTCTGGAGAGTACAGACGCTTTCTTTTCCTTTTCTCCTCGTCTACTTGTTTCACCTATACACCTTTTTGGTGGAGGCAGCTGGAAAGGCATTTCTGGCCCATGGGCTGACACTCTGCTTTGTTATCCCCAGGCGGGGTTTGGTGCCTTTAACCTTGGAAGAGCACTCATTGGATAAGGTGTTTCTCTGCTGGGCGATGTCACAGACCACAGTTCTAAGGGAGACTCTGTGAGGCACTGGCCTGGCTGAGAGCCTCTGAGCAGGCCTGGCTTCTGTAGCAGGGCAGGGCACGGCCTGCATCACAGTAAAGGAGGTGCTGATTACTGAGCGCCTACAATGGCTAGGCTGTGCCATGTATAAGAACCCTGCCAGGTGGGGCTGGCATCCCATTTCACAGAGAGAGAAACTGGGACTCAAGGGGTTAAGTCGGCGAGAGGCTGAATTGGAATTCAGACCAGGGCTGTGAGGCTCTGAAGCCTGTCTTCTCTCCACTCAGCTGCCTTAGAAGATTGAGAGGGCACTGCCAATTTAAATGGTTTGCAGATCTGAGGAGCCCGGGGCCACATGCTGGGTGGGCAGGATGGGGTTCCAGGAGGCTGGATTAACCTGTCCAGTGTGAGTGACAACAGGCACCCAGCCTGCCCTCCGTGCCTCTGTGGGATTTGGTGCGGAGTCACTGGTCTTCAGTAACCAAGGCTACAGTCTTTAATGGGCACTTGAACCACAAGCTCACCAAGCTGAAGGCGAGGTTTACAGAGATGTGATAGAAGCAGGAGCCTCACTGTGTGGACCTTACATGTCAGACGCCTTGTGTATATCCGCTCCAGGGTACCAAGGAAGCAGGGGGCTCATCTTCCCAGACACAGAGCAGAGTGTGATGTCCTGGGATCACCACACCTCCTATCCCTGACTTAAACACACACCCAGAGCTGGGAGGGGCCCTGCGGTCACCGAGTCCACACCCTGCCTCTTGGCAGGGCGATACTTGGGTTGCTCTAGACCGGCTGGCACCAGGCCTGTGCTGCCTGGCAGATTCTTCCAGATGGAGTCCCGGAGCCCCAAGGAGACTGAGCATCCTCAGTCCTGCTCTTATTCTGGAAACAGCCTCATGTTCCCAGCACACCTCTCACACGCTTCGCTCTGGACAGAAGAAGGACATGGGATCTTTTCCCCAGCAGTCTCACCCCGACAGCATCCATCCCTGCTGCTCTGGCCCCAGTCCTGCTCTCTGGAGTTTAATGAGGGCAGAATGTCTAATGCCCCTGGACTTCTAAGTCCTTCCTACTTCCTTCTAAGACTCCTACCCAGGTCTCGACTGGAGACCTCTGGATGGAATGAGAGGTTCACGGAACCCTGAGATCATATTCGGAAGTTGGTGTGCTTGCCGTGGACCAAGGAGCCATAGCTTCCATCAGATTGTCAAAAGGGCCATGTTCCAAGGCTTCAGAGCCCCTGGGTGCCTGGCTACAATGACCTGTCCCGTCCGATGGTGTCCCTGTACTGGGCACAGTGCTGAAGGGCAGGACTCTGGAGCCAGGCTGCCTGACTTTGAATCATGACTCTATCTCTTATTAGTGATTTTGGGCAGGTTTCGTAACCTCTCTCAGTTTCCTTATCTATAAAACAGGGTACCCGCCCTCATGGGGTTGTTGTGAAGATTAAATGAGTTAATCCACATAAAGCTCTTCATCTGTGCTAAAGTATTACTTCTCCCCATCACCCTGTGAAGTTGGCAAGTCAAGGGCGATCCTCCCCCCTCTTCTGATGAAGAACAGTGGAGACTGTAACTCAGGAACAGAGCCTCTGCCTGCAAATGCAGCAGGTCCCTCCTGCTAGCCAGTGAGGTCTCTGCAGAGAGGAAGTTGGCCTGTGACGCTCTCAGGGGTGGGAGGGCTCCAGTTAGGGAAGCTGGGAAATAAACTGGATCTGCCAGCAGTTTCAGTCACAGGACACAGGAGGCTGGAGGTGGCTTTAGGTATGAGTCAGAAGCCACACAGCTGAATGGGCCTGACACCCTGGCCTGTGAGCGTCTCCATGATGGCCTCCTTGAGGCCACCCTGTCTAATCTGATTTCCAGAGAAAGAGCTACCGTTTATTGAGCACTATGAGCCAAGCATGTTAACATGTAATCTTAATCCATTCAATCACACCATGAGGAAGTATTACTATCCCCAATTTATCGGTGCCAAAACTAAGATTCAGACATAGCTGCTAAGTGGCAGAACTGCGATTCGCAGCCAGGTCTGTCTGACTCCAGGACTCCAGCTCCTAAAGATTTTGACAGCAGCAATTTGCATCAGAATCACCAGAGCACTTGACCGCGTACAGACTGTTGTACCCACCTGCAGGGATTCTGATTTCACAGGTCTGGGGTGGGGCATGAGAATGCGCATTTTTTTAACAAGTTCCCAGGCGGTGCTGATGCTGCTGGTCTAGGAACCCCACTTGCAGAACCAAAGGTGCTGGACCACCAAAGACGGATGAGGGGCTGTCAGGAGCTGATGACCTGGCCTGAACAAAGAGAGAGCAAGGGCTCCATCTGCTCCTGTTCCAGTCGAGGGCTCAGGACTGGAAGGTCTTTAAAGAAGCGAATGCATTGTGGATGCTCACACATCGTCCCTTAAAATGATCACGGATCCGGGGCAGAGACTGTGTTTAAATGCCAAGCTCATCTTCTCCACCAGCCCCCAAGGTTGGCACCCCGTGGCTTTACTCCTCAGTTGCATCTTTCCCACCTGCTCCCTTCACCATCTATATTCAGGAGGGAGGAGGGAGCGAGAAAGGGTAGGGCCTGAGGGCTGAGTCAGCCCCAGCCCACTGCTTGGAGTTGCAAGTCGGAAGGAGCTGTGGTCTCACTCCCCGGCATTCTGTAATCGGGGAGCAGCAGAGTGGGGGTGCAGGGCCGCCTCCTGCTAGGGGTGCGGTCACACCTCCTACCTGTTCTCGGGCACCCATTAGCTGCTGAGGTGGTATTAACTGTTTTTCATTTTGCTGGGTCTTTGCTGAGACTCAAAAAGGGAAATGAGCCATTACCAAACAACAGCCCTTTTTGAAACAGAAACTGAATTGACGGCATTTTCTAATAACATTTTGTGAGCTAAGAATGCAGAAGTCTGGCCTTGCTTTATCAAAGTTGTCCTTCAGAAGTAGTTGTCTCTGGCTCCCCTTCTGCTCACACAGTTCTGTGAGAAGGGATGGGAAGGGTCATATGCCAAAACGTGCCAGCCTGTTAGTGCCACACCAGCTGGTATTTAATGGCTGATCCATAGCCTATTGTGAGGATGTCAGGAAATTCTCCTTTCCTTGCTTTTTGCTGCTCCAGACCCTTGGGCTCTGCCCTGATGGGTAAGGACTAACCAGCTCAATTCTTGAAATAGAGAGCCAGTGTGCAGAGCTCACAATCACGGGACTTTGGGCAAGTCACTAACCTCCCTGAGCCTTAGTGTGCTTACCTGCAAAATGGGGATATTAATCTTGCATATCTCAAGATCCTGATCAGGGCAGAGTGCCCTGTAAACTGCAAAGGGTATACAAGATATTAGCTCTTGTTGTTATTATTAAACTAACTGTGGGTCCATTTGTAACCCCATTCCATGGGGCAAGGAATCTGCAGATCTAAGGGGACATGACAGCCTGGAGGTCACACCTCTTCCCCCTTCTGGACCATCCTCTGGGTACCCAGGATCCCTTGCCTAAATGGGCTCAAACTGCAACCAGGACCTGGGCAGGGTCTTTCCTAGGTCCATCCCCCCAAGGGCAGACTGCTCGAGGAACTTCTAGATTCAAGGGATGGCTGTGTGCAAATGGTGCTGAGTTGGGACATACGGGTTGGGGTAGCACATTGTGCATAGGAGACTTCTCCAGGTGTGGGACAGAGCCATCACATTCCAGAGTCAGAGAATTCCAGATTCAAACCTTCTGGGTTGTTATAATGGTGTATGTGTCAAGGTAGGAGGGAGAATATATTGTATTTAATAAGTTTGCTACCTGATTTGTAACTAACATATTGAGACACATGGTATATGGGCCTTGCCCCGGGCCCACAGATGTTCCTTTTTATTACTAGAAGTTTGAATTCCACTTCCTTTGAGCCAGGTCAACCTCTTATTTTCCTCGTTGAGTCTATCCTCCTATTTCTTCTTCTCTGTCTTTCTAAATATTCAAAGCTGTGCCTTATTAGAAATGTAGCCAGGACTAGTAGAAATTCTTCGAGGTCCCAGGGGCTCCCTTTCTTCTCTTCCTTAAACCATTTCTCACCCCCTAGAGACACACAGGACAGACCGTGGGCAGGGACATGAGTCCCCTCGTCAATGGCTGGCCTCTTTTTTGTCTCCTAAGCAGTATCCAGACAGTGGGTGTCTGTACCACTTCGGGGTATGAAGACAGAGCTCCATGCTGCTGCCACTATGGTAACCCCTAAACCATGGGGACCAGATGATTCTAAAAAAAGCCATGGGCTCCATCCTGGTGGGGGGGGGGGAGGCCCAAGAAGCCTAGAATTTTGTACAAGGAGCAACTACAGGAAGAGGGGTCCTGCCTGGTCCTCCCCCATCTCCATCCTGGAAGGGTGCAGGTCCTCAGGTGACAGAAGGGGCGAAAGTTGGTTGGTGAGAGGTAGCAGCCAACAACTGCACGCCATGAGCTGAGGCCTCATCAGGTTCCCCTACCTCTTCCTTGGCTTGCTGTTGCTGGTGTCATTATCCACATTTTGCTCCATATAAAACCCTTTCCCAATGTCCCCTTTCCTATTCAGACACCCTTTGGCAATGCAGAGACTCTGACGCGGAACTAGGGCTGCTTGCCTCTGTGAGTTGTCTCCCCCGCCCAGAAAGTAAGACAGGAAGAGTTGCTCTTTCCCCCTTGCCTTCTGTGGTCCTGGGAAGATGCAGACCGTAGTCAGACAGCTTTTGGTGCACATCAAGTTCTGCTGAACGGCTGTTTAATCTCACCTGTGCCTGAGATGGCTATATGTAGAGGAGGAAGGGCAAGGGGAGAAAAGGCTTGCAGTGGACCCACTAGGGGCTATCTCCTGCTCCCCACCTGCCCCACAGACCCTGAGAGAATCAACCCAAATGCTGGCTATTAGACAACTCCAAGGACTCCACTGTTTTTCCAAGTGTTGAGAGTGAACTATTGGTACTGTGCTGGGTGAATTTAGGTGCCATCCGGCAGAGCATTAAACAACACAGAATCTCAGCGTGGGGAAGTTCTCTTTTCAGTTCTTTCAATCCTAATTACCCATAGGAGGAACTTTCAGTTTAATTTGTGAGTATCTTCAACACCTCGCCAAAACTTGCTCTTCTTCCTTTTTAACAAAAT
This sequence comes from Eschrichtius robustus, assembly GCF_028021215.1. Taxonomy (NCBI): domain Eukaryota; kingdom Metazoa; phylum Chordata; class Mammalia; order Artiodactyla; family Eschrichtiidae; genus Eschrichtius; species Eschrichtius robustus. The sequence continues at coordinate 76,461,646 of NC_090830.1, forward strand.
GAGATCAGGCCTCAGTTCAAGGTCTTGCCTGCTAGAATTGAGAACAATGGTTTGTTTTTATTTGTGTTTCTATTTAGAGCTTCGTACCTTCTATTTATGACAGGTGATTATTGGTTTTCCAGTGAAGTAACGATATACAGTTTGCTTTTTCTTTTTTTTTTTCAGTTTGCTTTTCAAAGTAAATTTAAGTAAAGCAGCTGAGTTAACGAATATCAAATTTAAAAGATACAGGTAGTATTCGGATATGGCAAATACTATTCAATTTTATTATTTTAAAGGCAGGGAGACTGAGACCCAGGCAGGAGTCCCCAGAACCCAGGATGGGTAAGTCTCTCTAACATTTAGGAAGGACACAGACATCTATCTTCCCTGAAAACCATAGACTGTGTTCTGCTTGAAGGTCACAGGCTAGGTAAGGCCCCCTTCTAAGTTCAGGCTCCCATTAACTCCTTTCATGGCTGGTGTTTTCGCTACTTCCATTTTAGCCAATAAAAGTGAGAACTTCTGAAGTTACTGATTGTCCCTTTTAAACTCAGGGCACAAACCTGCCCATTTTCAGAGACAAAGGGCTTCATCCCTGTAGCTAGCAGTGACTGGTAGGGAGGAGAGGAATGGGATAAAAATAGAAGTGGAGAGAAGTGTTAAGTAGAAAGTAAAAGACACAGCAGCTTCAGCATTTTTAAGGACCTGAAACCCTGGAGTGGGGCAGCTACATCTCCCAGACTGTCCCTGTCCTAAGTGGACAAAGCAATATGTCTCTGACAAAGCTCTGGCCAAAGTCACCCTTTCGTGCTGATATGACTGTCATTACTTGTTACTATGACTGTGATGATTTGACCACTAACCTTGCCTGAGCACTTAGTAGGTGTCTTGCACTTCGCTAAGATGTGACATTCTCTCATCCGTCCTCACAAGAAGCCTTTAAGTTAAAACCTTGGCCTCTGGAGCTGCACTCTGGGTTGGAAAACTGGCCTCTTGGAGCTGTGTGACTTAAGGCAAATTAAATCCCTCCCTGAGCCTCAATTTCCTCACCTCTCTAAAATAGGCATAGTAATACACCTATCTCTCAGGATCAGAATGGTTCTATAATAGTACGCTTATCAAGGGTAGAAAGTAAGCAGTCAATAACAATGTCACATTATTAATCACTATTGATACTAGCACCAGGAAGACAAAGCTTCTGATAGTCATTCTACCCAAGGTCACAGAGCTGAACCAGGTTGGCTAAATTGGTGGGGTAAGTCCAGGAGTGTTTGGGCCTCCGGGCTTCGGGGCCCAGAGCTGGGGTGGCATGGCAGGGGCTACTGGACAGGGGCCCAAGCCGCCCGGTGGGTGCTCCAAGCGGCCTCCAGGACCCAGACCCATTTTCCTGGGGCTCGGACTGGCCGGAGACTCACACTGCTGTGACCTGCCAGGCGGGATGTGGCGGATCCTCAGCCCCGCGAGGCCGTCCCGCCTAGCGACGGGTAGCGATGACCGGCCAGCCGCTCTCACCTCGGCTGGGAACCGATACCACGCCAGCCTTTGAAGCACGGCCCAAGCGCGCCTTCCGGGAGCCGCGGGGCATGCCGGGAGCCGGGCCGCACAGCCAATCCCCGCGCGGGGGCAGGCAGCAGTTGCCCGGCAACGGTGGGGGCGCCCAGGCGAGGGGGCGAGGCCTGTAAGGCTGGGCGAGCAAGTGTGGAAGCCCGAGGGGTAGGTGACCTGCAGATCCCGGAGGAGTCAGCTTTTCCAGTCCCCACTTCCTTCCCTCCTACCTGGACTTGAAGGAAAGAGATTATCAAGACAAATGATAAGAAGCAAGAATAAACCATGGGAACTTATAATAATAAAAAGATATGCATATTGACTGAGCACGTACTGTGGGCCTGGCTCTTTACAGGGATTATTTCATTTGATCCTCATTTGATCTTGCAGGGAAAGTACGATTACTGGCCTCATTTTGTAAATGATTGACCGGAGGTTTAGAAAGATTAGGCACCTTGCCCAAAGTAACTCAGCTAGAGAGTAGCAAAGCTGGAATTTGAACCGGGTGGTCCTGAACCCAGGTGGTCTGTGCTCTTACTGAGTCAAGCAGTGAACACCCATTTCAATTCAGCAACAGAAGCTGCTATAGGCCTACCTGCAAGGGCCAATCCAGGCTTTATGGGTCCTGAAGCTTAGACAATTGGGGGGCCCTCTTTAGGAAAAAGAATAACAAATTGCAAATATAAAATCAGGTACAAAAGAAACTTGTTTAGAGTGTAAACAAATCACAACAAAACACTTTTGCTAATTTTACAAAAACACCTGACCATGTGAACGTGTTGCTAGGGCCCTACCCAAAGGCATCCTTGGCCCTTAGCTCCCACTGAAGTCCTTCAATCAGACGTCAAACTACCTTGCAGGCTTCTCTGCCCTTTCCCTGACTACCCTGCATCCCAGCCACAGGCCCTCCCTTGGCTGGACCCTGGCAATGGGGTTTAGTAGGGGTTTTCTGGCTGTGGCAGCAAGTTTGGCCTGCCCAGTGAGCAAGCTGAAGTGCTAGAGAGTTAACACCCTTGGTTGGAAGCAGCCCTCAAACACTGATGGACTCAGAGCTGGTAACCATCGGCAGTCAAGTAGGATCACGCTGAGAAATCTTTTATACCAGTGGTTCTTAGGGTGTGGCCCTGCAGCACTTAACCTGTTAGAAATGCACACTCTCAGATCCCACCCTACACCTACTGAATCAGAAACTCTGGGTGGTGGGGCCCAGCAGCTGGTGTTTTAACAAGCCCTCCTAGAGAGCCTGATGCACGCTCAAGTTTGAGAACCACTGTTCTACCACACTGTTTCCCAGAGTTCCTGTGGCCTGGAGCTCCCGTGTCTACAATGGTAACCTGCTCAATAATACACCTTTTTTTTTGTCTCCTTCCTTTGCTTGTCTCATTTCCTCACTCTTCAACTGGGGCTTCCTAGGATCATCTCCAATAAACTACCTGCACTTGAACCCTTGTCTCGGGTCTGCTTCTAGAGGAACACCAGCACAGGTGAGAACAGGAGGAGGTGTCACTGCGCAGTGAGGAGGAGGGTGGTGGCTGGCACCCACTGGATGGAGGCTGAATGTTCTGCTAAATGCTTTGCTTTCATTGTCTCATTCCCCACCCCACCCCTCCACGAGGGAATCGGGGTCGGAGGATTTAAGTGGCTTTGAACCCAAGGATTTGAACCCAATTCTGCTTGAGTCCCAACGGTGAGCTCCTTACCCACAAGGGTAGAGGGCCAGCCCACGTTATGTTCACCTGTCACTGCTGCTCTTCTCAGGGCAGTCAGGAATTCAATTTTGTCACGAGACCTGCTACAGTCTCCGACCTCTGGGCACAGCCAGAGTGCCCACCGTGGGACGCTGAGATGATGCGTGCACTGGCCTCATGGAGGGCACAGCTGGAGAGGCTCCCTCACTCCAGTGCTGAGGTCCCTTGGGTCCAAGGCTGGTCCCTACACCCTCCAGCCCGCTGCTGTGCCCAAGCATGTGCCCTTAACTCAGAGCTGGAGGCTTTTCTGTCACAGATACTGACATCTGGCCAGCTCTGCAGCTGAGGGTCCTACTTGTGGGGGCGGTGGGGAAGGGTGTGTGCAGACCCTTGAACTCTGCATCCTCTGATGTTAGAGGCCCTAGGCCGCTTGGTTCTGCACATTTCCAGGAAACTACGGCTCTCACTCCCATGTCACCTGCCCTAGCCCTCTAGGCTTGTACCCTCAAGAGGAATGGCCTTGCCTTCTCTAGGCCCACAGCACCTCAGGTCCCAGCTGTCTTTCTTGTTAACAACTTCTCCCCACTACCTCTACCTGTGATCCAGGAACGATGGCTGAGTTAACAGGTTGGGGGTAGATGGGGTAGATGTGGGGGATGCTGATGAGAGCACAGTCTTTGGCTCTGCTGCTGACTTTGGGCGAGTCTTTTTTTAACTCCCTTTTTTAGCCTTGTTTTTCTCATCTGTAAAGTGGGGAGCCCACCTCCCCTCCCTCGAGGTTGTTCTAATGATGCTCGCAGGAGATAGCAATGTACACATATGACACAGGCATGAGCAGTGATGGGTGCAGTCTGCACCTGGGGCCTCCTGTTCCCTCCATCACAATGAGGAGGGACCTGGGGGCTGGGCTTGGGTTCTCCAGGACCCTGGTCTGCCAGAAGGCTGCTGGCGATGCCTGAAAGGTAGAGCTCTCCCCAGGACACTGCCAGCCCTCCCTTCAGGGTGGGAAGAGACAGAAAGTCTTACTTGGGCAATCACTAGCTTGAGCATGTCTCAATGCCTCACCCTGCCAAAAACAGACACCCAGCTCTCCAGTTGAAATCAGGTCCCTCTATAATAATTTCTCACCACATATTTGTTTTTCCTTTGTGGCAGTTATCATGAATTATAATTATTTATCTGCCATTTTTTAGACTTTAAAATTTTATTTATTTATTTTATTTTATTTCTGGCTGCATTGGGCCTTCATTGCTGCGTGCAGGCTTTCTCTGGTTGCGGTGAGCAAGAGCTACTCTTCGTTGCGGTGCGCGGGCTTCTCATTGCGGTGGTTTCTCTTGTTGCAGAGCACAGGCTCTAGGTGCGTGGGCTTCAGTAGTTGTGGCTCACGGGCTCCAGAGCGCAGGCTCAGTAGCTGTGGCACACGGGCTTAGTTGCTCTGCGGCATGTGGGATCTTCCTGGACCAGGGTTCAAACCCGTGTCCCTTGCGTTGGCAGGCGGATTCTTAACCACTGAGCCACCAGGGAAGCCCTAGACTTTTTTTAAAATGGAAAATTGTGAACAATTACGAATGAAAACGGAATAGTGCACAGCCCTCATGAACCCATCACCCGGCTTCAACAATTGCCAACTTGGCGCCAGTCTTTTTTTACCTCTACCCGCACTCACTCCCCCTCCCTGTATTAATTTGAGGCATCCTATCATTTCATCTATAAATATTTTGGTAGGTATCTCTGAATGATTAGGGCTCTTTTATGAAATATAACCACAATGCCATTATTACACTTAAAAAGATGAGCAACAGTTTCTTGCTATGTGATTATTGTTAAATGTTTGTGTCCCTCCACCAGGCTGGGGGCTTCATGAGAGCTTTCTCTCTTGTTCTTGGCTGTATCCATAGTGCCTGAGAGCTAGCAGGCTCTTAGTATTTGTCGGATGGCTGGATGGATGGATGAATGGGAGAAAGGCAAAGGACGCTGGGGACCCACCCTGCTTTCTGTGGCTGCTCCTCCATCCCTTCAACACTGCGGTGTGATCGCTGCCTTGGAGGCCCACAGTCACATACTCTCTCTGACGTGAGCAACACCGTAAAACTCTCTCAGTTTCTTTCCCTCTCAACCTGCCTTCGGCTTAATCGGGCAGCAAGTCACTAATCCTCTCCTCATGGCTGCAGCCCACTCCCCCTGTGCAGCTAATTCCACCTTCCGACTTAATCATCATCCTTAGCGCTTTCAATAAGGGGCTTTGCATCTTCAGAGCCCCACTCAGGCATTAGCTGATTACTGTAATCTGTCCGACTCCCAAGGCATCAGCCAGGATGGCACGGGAAGCACAGGGCTTCCTTTATTCTCTTGGAGTCTCAGTTTCCTCATCTGTAAAGTTGGGTGAGTGGACCTAACTGGCATTGGTATGGGGAGTAAGGAAAATGAAGTAAATAAAGTGCCTGTTCCCTGACACATCAGAAGCACTCAGGAATGATGATCATTTCCCAGCATAATTCAAGGAATAACTCTCACTGGAGAGCCAAACAGATCTGGATTTGAATCCAGCTTTTGCCGCTTAAAGGGAAAATTTTCTGAGCCTCAATTTTCCCATCCTTACAATGGGGGTGATGGTGCCAACCTTTCAGAGTTTGCTAAAAGGATGAGAAGACATGATATGTGTCTGTGAGGCACTGGGCAGAGTGCTGGGCACCTAGTAAATGCTAAATAAGTGCTGGTGGTTACTTCTCTTCCCAGAAGGAGGTGGAGGCAGGGGAAGGAGAGGGAGGCTGTGGTGCCCCTGGGCAGGTACGGATCACATCTTTTCTCCTCTGTTCCCTAAGGTGTATAGTCAAAGGAGGATGCCTGTTGCACTCACCATTGTATCCCCAGCCCTTTGCTTAGCTCTGTGCTTAGTAATGAATAAGTGAATGAATTTGGTGAGGTGGGGATGTGAATAACACATCTGAACCGGACTGGATAGTTTCTAGAGGACTCAAGATCTTTATCACACAACCAGAGAAGGTAAGCAGGCCAAGGATTATACCCACATGTTACAGATGAAGAAACTGAGGCTCAGGGAGATCAACACTGGGTCTATAAGTGTTAACAGCTGGGGCTAATTCCACGCCAATTTGGCTCTGTCAGGAAGAGTGTGCCAAGCATTGGCCTCAGGAAGAGTTGGGCCTCTGTCTTAGGTGGAGTTACAGGTCTTTCCAAGATTTTCTAAAGCTGCAGGGATTCTGCCTGCTATGCCTTCTTCCTCCCACTGTGCCTGGTACAGCCTGTATCCCAGTGCACTTGTCTTTTTTAAAATTTTTTGGTTGTCTTCATTAGATAAGTTTTTTCCCTCTTTTTCTTTTTTTAATTGAGACATAATTGACATCCAAGTGCACTTGTTTTTAATTACTGACAGTTTCAGCTTCAGGGCTGCCATGAAGCCCTGAAGGCTACACACTGTGCAACTCCAGGGGATGGATGCCATTCACCAGGACAGCAATGAATCACCAAGAGGTAAGTCCCATTGTGAAGCCGGAGGTGACCCTAGGAGGAGATGGGGGACCCTCCCCATGTACTGGCTGGACTTTGGTCAGGAACTCAGCTCCAGGAACCAGGGCTTCTGGGAACTCCCTGGTCTGTGCTTGTAGGCAGGGTCCACATTTGGAGTGTGGACGTCCACGGCCTGATCTCCACCCTTCTTAGAGATAAGGGTAGGAAAGCCTTGGACCCCGAACCCTAGCTTTAAAACTTGAGGTAGTTTAGGAAAGGGAGAAAGACTCAACCCAGTACTGTATATACTATATTACATATATAAGTAATAATTTAATCTTGATAATAAAACTCTTTGAATAGGCATCATCCACCCATTTTACAGATGACTTAACTGGACACATGGAAGTTAATTAACTTGCCCAAAGGGTCACACAGCAAGGAAGTGCGGAGCTGGGATTCAAACTCCAGGCACCGCTATGTTACCTCTGGTTGTAACCTGCATTTTACAAGGGAGGTAGCTGAGGCCCAGAGAGGGGCAGTGACTTACCCAGGGTCACACAGCCAGCTAGTGACTGAGTAGATACTGAACCCAAGAATCTGGACTCAGTCCCAAAACGAGCCCATAAGGGTGCCTGGCCCATCAATTAATATTTTTGATAAAAACAAGTCTAGGGAGAGACCTAGGATGCCTGGGACAGGAATGCTGGGGGATGGGGCGTGTGTGGAGCAGATGGTGAAGGACAGTCACCAAGCTTCCGCACTTTTGGCTCCGGTCTCTCTAAAAAGAGAGCCTGTGTTCCCTCCATTTCAGGACTGCGAGCGCGGTCCCGCAGAGTGAGAGGTGCTGCACCGCACTCGGCCTCTAGGTGGCGCCCGTACCGCAGATCTGGATTCCTTTGGACAGCCGGGCCCTAGGGAACTGGTCTGTCCCTGGGGGCTGGTCTGTCCCCAGAGTTTTCAGTACGCCCTGGACAACAGCTCCCTTTCCCCCCCTCCAGGCTACTTCTGTCCTGGCTTTGGCAGCGAAGGATTGGCAGGGCCCAGACTGGGAGCTCATGCCTCAACTCAGTCCTCACTTACAAGCCCTCTGCAGGGCCCTGGGTGAGAAACTTCAGAGGGACTTGCGGATCATCCAGATGCTTCCTATCTGCTGGACCTTGGGCAGTTTGCTCAACCTCCTTGAGCCTCACTTTCCTCATCTGTAGAGTGGAAGTGGGTTTTATTGCCAAGATATTGGGAGGATCAGATGGAACATTTTATAAAATGCCTGGCCCCTTGCAGGTGCTCAACAGATGGGAACTATTAGGATTGTTCCATGGACGGTGGCTGCCTGCTGTTACTTCTGCCCGGCTGCTATTTCTTCCTCGTCTTTTACCTGTCACCGTCAGCCTCTTAACCCGGCCCTTGTGGACCTGGTACCTCCTTGGAGACGATGTAGAATGGCAATTAAGCAGAAAGCCTGAAGTATCGCTAGCTGGGTTCAAATCCTTGACTCTAGGACTTCCTGTGTGGCTTCGGTCAAGTTCCTTAGCTTCAGTGCTGCAGATTCTTGGTGCTCATCCACTACACATTCCAGCGTCCCAGTAGTTAGGTTGGAGCCATGTGACTAACTAGTTCCCGCTGGAGAAATGGGAGCAGGAGTGATGTGCGTGTCGCTCTAGGAAAGGCGGTTAAGAGCCTGTGGACCTCCTCCATCCCTGTCTTGCCCTGTCATGGTGGCCTGTGTGTGGCCACAGGGGTATGTGTTTGTGTTGCAATACCCCACAGGGATATTGTGTTAGAGTATAGCTCTAAGATGGAAGCGCCCTGAGTCCCCAAGTCACCCTCAGAGGAGAGCCATCCCACCAGCCTTACACGGTATGTGAGCAAGAAGTAAATTTTTATTGCCACTGAGATTTCAGAATTTGTTTGTACTGCACCATGGCCCAGTTTAACTTCACTGATACAGCCTTCCTTTGCCTCAGTTTTCTCATCAGTGAAATGGAGACAATACTAGTGCCGTTCTCATAGAGTCGTTGTGAGGATTAAGTGAGATTGTGGGCGTAACCCCCTTAAGATGTAAAATTTTAGTTTTTATTACTTCTTAGGAAGGTACAGAAAAGCACGAAATGACTTTAGATTCTCAGAGCAGGAGGAACCCTGGGAGGACCTTGAACTCACTCCTCATGGTTAGATGAGGAGACAGAGGCTCAGGGGGAGAAGTACCTTGTTCAAGGTCATTCAGGCAGAACACGGCAGAGTCAGGGCTGAATCCTAGGTCTTCCGATCTCTGTCTGGAACTCCTCCAGATACACCTCGGTCGCTGCTCTCTGGGCGCTTCTGATTTTATTGGAAACAAGACAGACAGACATAAGACAAAACGATCACTGAAGGTTCCATGCGGGAGTTGTCCAGAGAGTGAGGAACCTGAGGATCAGAGGACTTCCTGACGGTCCGGGAGGCGGGCAGGGAAGGCTTCTGGGAGATGGTGGGGCTTGGAAACTGGGCTTCAGCAGAGAGCAGGGAGGGCAGTGGGCAATGGCAGGAGAGAGGACAGGGTGAGCCTAGGCCAGGGGACAGGGAGGTCTGAAGAGCAGAGCGAGTGGCCCGTAGAACAGATGAGTCAAGGCATGGTCTGTTTAACCAGTCCCCTGTTGAGGAGACATGTAACTCCCCCCAATGCTCCCCTTCCCCCCATTATAAAGGGTACCGCACTAAACATCCTTGTACCCACCTCTGTGTATTTTGCCAGCTGAGATAGAGGCTATGTTGGGAAGAGAGGTTGGGATGACGTCCAAAGGTATGCTGGGCCTGATTTCTTAGGGTGAGAGGCTTGGGGGCTTTGAATGCCACCCTGATGCTTCCGCTTAATTCTTCATGTCAGGCGACATGAAAATGGGAACAAGCTCTTTTCTGGGGTAGTTTGACTGCAGTAGGGCCCAGAGGTGGGAGGCGGGACCAGCTGCCTCCCTCTTTACAGGACACTGGGTTTTCTGGTGTGTGACTAATGGGGCCAGGGTTGGGGCTCAGACCCTGGAGGCGGCAGCTCTTGCTTATTGCCCCCCAAGTCCAGGCTGTGGATGTGCCCAGGGGCGTTGCCTTCTCTCTGCCCCACAGTCTGCAGCCAGGGCGGGTTCTGTGGGTGGCACACAGGGCCCCACTTTGGAAGGGCCCAACCCCGTTTGAAGCTCTGTCACCACCCTTCTATGGAATGCACGCTGGAAGATTAACAAGAGAGAGGCAGCCCCTCTGTGTACCCATGTGGAAAGAGCTCCAGGACATATTTTTAAGAGCAAAAAATCAAGTTATAGAACAATATGTGAAGTGTGACTCTATTTATAAACAACAAATATTTCTTAAAATCACACACACACACATGCAACCTTATTATTCAGTTTTCCCCCCTACTGACTGGTTATATCCATCCATTTACGATTCTTCTAGGGTTAGCCTAGAGATAGAGCAGGCATCCTTGATTTATTAACACTTACCACACATCACATTTTCACCCATGTCCCGGACAATTGCAAGGGCCTTAGAACATTCTAACTCCATTTACCCCCTTCCTGACTCATGTGCTATTGTGTTGTGTATTTTAATTTTCTCTCGTATTTTAAACATTAGTTGTATTGTTTTATACAACCAAGATTCATTTGTATTTATCCATATTTCCCTTTCTGTTGCCCTTCTTTCCTTCCTGAATATCCAAGCTTCCATCTGGGACCACTTTCCTTCTGCCTGGAGCCTCCCCTTTATATTTATTTTTATATTTGAACCATTCATATGGTTCAAAATTCAAAAGAAGAGAAGTGTTCTATGATAGATGTCTCTCTCTCCCACCCCTGCCCCCAGCCCCAAACTATATATTTGCATGTGTATATAGAACATTACTTGGAAGGATACACACCAAATTGAGAGGGGTGGCTTGTCTGTGTGGTCTGAAACGTCTGCGAGGATAATGTATTCCTGTCTCCTGTGTGCAAAGGAAAGTCAGGACCCGGGACAGGCAGCCAGGAGACCCAGTCTTTTCTGACTGACAGCCTCTCACTGTGTCTCTCAGTGCACTCAGCCTCTCTGCATTATCTGGGTCCTCTTTTGATCCTTGCCCCAGGCCTGTGGGCCAGGAGGGGCAAGGTTCCCCATTTCCAGGACAGCTAATGCCCGTGGCTCCTGGGTACCATTTTATATTCATCAACTCATTCAGTTCTCACAACAGCTATATTAGCATTGTCACCATTTTACAGATGAGCAAACTGAGGCAAAGAGAAGTTCAAGAACTTCTCTGCCACAGAGCCAGGATTCAGACTAAACCCAAACAGCCCAACTCCAGAGCCCAAGCTATTACTAACTCCATTTTACTGATGAGGAAATGGAGGCCCCAAAATGTTGAGCCATATGCTCTAATTCACACAGTCAGTAGCTGCAGAGCAAGAACTCATATCTGTGGTCTGGGGGTCGATACCCATACCCCACCCCCCAAGACCAGTGGTTTTCCTCTGCATATTAGAATCACCCAGGGAGCTTTCAAAAACACTACGTGTAGATGTTAGCTCAGACCAATCAAATCCGAATCTCTGATCCTATTTTTACATCCCCGACCCTCCTCCCAGGAGCTTCTAAAGTGTAGCTGGGGTTGAGAACCGCTTCCCCGGGGCCCACAGGTAGGCAGGGCTTGGGATCTGACTGCTTGGGTTCAGTTTCATTCAGACTTTGCCCCCGGTGACCTTGGGCAACCTGCTTTTACATTTCTGTGCTGGCTCCGTTTCCTCATCTGTCAGATTGGATCATTAGAGTGTCTTCTTTTTTTTTTTTTTTTTTTTTTTTTTTTTCAATTTGAAAGCAGTCACTGTTTATTAACTGACCAAATTACAAAAATAATCATGGTAGATACCTTAGTTCATCCTTCTAATAAGTCTGTTGATCTGGTCTTCCCTGTTGCCAGCATCTCCACCTTCTACAAAATGGGTAGTCTTTTTCTTCATTCCACCTCGTGGAGAAGACAACTTGAAGGGCCACAGGAAGTTGTTTGCTTCTTTGAAACGTTTTCCAACAGTATAGATCTCATGAATCAGATCCTCCATGCAGATAATACCGTATTTGCCAAGACATCGAGCAATCAACACGTTATCCGTCAGGGCAATTCGCTTCTTGTTGATTTTGCCATAACCACGCTTGTAGATCAATTCATTTACTGACTTTAGGTTTGGGTACCCCCATGCAATGTATGGTTCCACAATCCTCAGCATGTTAATTGAAGCCTTGTTGAGCTTCACAAAGGTGCCATTGAAAATCTGACGGAGGCGAAGAAGCTGCAACACCTTTCGAACCTTTGGGCTCACGCCATTGATACCTCTGATCCTGATGACAAATGCCAATTTGGGTTCCGCGGGTACGTAGAAGTTGCCAGCTTTTCTTGCCATCCTAGCCATGCGAATCTCCGTTCTGTACATCTGCCGGTATTCCTTGTGATAGTGCTTGGCTTTTTCATAGATAAGCTTCCTCCTTGCCTTTCGAAGCATCTTCTGGGCAAATTTCTTTCTCAGGCGCTTGATCTTAAGCTCTGCGAAATTCTTTCGCTTTTTCTTAAGGGTTTCCGGCACAGCAGGAACCTTCTTTTTCTTCTCTTCAGCGCCCTCCATGGTTCCAGCCGGGAAAGAGGAGCTAGAGTGTCTTCTTCATTGGAGGATTGAATGAGATAATCCATGCAAAGCACTTGGAACAGTGTCTGGAACAAAATCCATTTTAAACTGATGGCATTACTATTACTATTATTATTATTACTATCTGTGTAGCTTTGTAGAGAGCCTGCCCGTCTCCCCTCAGGCTCTTCGTCTGTGAAGGCACCTTGAGGTGTGAACTGCCTGATCTTGAAAGGCGTCCTCTAGCTCCAGGGTGCTCATGTCAGTGTTAGCTGGCTGGATATCGAGGCTTTGCCAGTCTTTGAGAAGCCCAGCCCTGCCCATTTTGTGCAGAGGCTGCAGCGAGCACATGCCTGGAGAACCAGGGACCTGCTTCTGTGGGCTGAGTCCAGGCTCTGATTATGGTGTCGATGCTACTCTCAGCCAGGACATGCTATGCTGGGCTGTGAGGAGAGAAATCGCCCACGGTGGGGAGTGGCGGACCGGGCTCCAGCTGCCCCCAGAGAAAGACAGAGGGCCCTGGGTGGAGGGCCCCTCCGAGAGGCAGGGCGGGGGACCCTGGCAGAGCAGGGGGCCCCGTGCCCACTTCCTACCAGTGCCCAGAGCACATGGTGCCGGTCCTTGCCACCAAGTGCCATTCGCGCCAATGCATAATTCATGCGCCCATGTGCCAATCTGTGCCAGCTTTAATTAGCTCCTAACTTTTTGTCATTCATTTTGCTGTGAATACCTTATAAATAAATGATGGGAGAGGGGAGCAGGGAGCGGGGCAGGAACGTGAGGGGAAGAGCCTGGCTCCTTAGGCCTCATGGGGGACAGAGAACCTTGCTGTAGAGGGGGCCAGGGAAGCCATGCCCTCGGGGGTTCCCCGGGGGCCCTCGACTCTGCAGATGGGTGGCCCCAGCCCACCCTGTTCGCCTTCCAGCCTCGCTCATTCACAAGCTGCATCGAGCCGCCACAGCTGTGCCAAGCTCTGAGGGCCCACAAACTAAACTCAGGAGCACACATGCTTGGTTTATGGTGGCAGGCGCTGCCCCAGGAGAGGGGAGCGGGCAGACGCAGACGGGAAGTAACAAACGGCTCCGCAACAGCTCAGGGCTGGGAATAGAGGGGGAATAGGAAACGGTGAAGTGGGGAAGGGATGCTGTTATGGAGGGTGCCCAGAGGAGAGGCGTTTATGTGCGCTAAAAATAATAATCGACGCTCACGGGGAGGAGAGACTTGTTTGTGAGTGTTGTTTTGTTTTCACAGTTTATAAAGCACTTGAGTGTGTATTTTTCTCTTCCGACCTGAACGGCAACCTTGGGAGGTATTCAGGGAGGCTGGGGGCTATGCGCCCATTGACTGCTGAGGAAACTGAGGCTCAGACAAGTCGGCTGAGACCCAGGTCCACTGCATTCTATCTCCTGAGCCTTGCCTTACACCCCCCTGCCTCGCCTCCATTCCTGGGGAAGAAAGGAGGGGTGGAAAGCTCCCCAGTGGGGCCGGGGTGCCGAGGGGCCGAGGGGGAAGCCAATTCAGTCCCAGGTGGTTTAATAGGATGGACAGATTTAAAAGAGCAGATCTGGATTCCCTCCCCCTCCTTTCCTCCTATCCTTTCTCATTGAGAGTGCCAGTGGGTCAGCAGATTATTTGGTATTTTAGGGATACAGAGACAGTGAAGGGGAGATGCGCATTCCTCCAAGATGCCAGCCCAGGGCCATTGTGGGACAGTGCAGTCTCTTCCTCTCCATCCTTTAGCTCATCATGCTTTTCAGTATGATCATGCATCATACTGGACATCTTCGCCTCCAAGCCCATCCCCCTCCTCCTCCAGCTTCATTTGCTCAGTGATCCCCAGGCCCAGGTGTGGCATACCAGGCCCTTCATGGTCCAGCCCTTACCCCTCTCCTGAGACTCCTCTCTCACCTCTCCCAGCACACCTTGGTCCAGCCCTACTGCCCCACTACCTGAAGTCTCTAAACTGTGTGATGCCTCTGTGACTTTGTACACACACAGCCCCCTCTACCACAGATGCCCTTGCTGGCCTTATCTGGCCAGGAGCACTCATCTTTCAAGGCTCTGCTTACGTGGTCCCTCCTCTTGGAAGTCTTCCCCAGTCTCCTTGGTTCGGGTGGACTGTACCCTTCTTGGGGGTCCCTCTGTCGCTGCTGAACCTGGTCCTGGCCTCAAGAATGGCATCGTCTTATGCCTTTATCTGTCATTCCAACTAGACTGTAGCTTCTCTGAGGACCAGAATAATGTCATTTGCTTCTCTGTGTTCTTAGCACCCAGTCCAGAGCCTGGAACACTATGGACCCTCCAGGAAACCTCGCTAGATGCATGAACAAAGACATGGTCCCTATCTTTGAGGATCCTAAAATCAAATATGTCTCTGAGATAAAGATGAACTTGAACCCACTACAGAGATGTGGCCACTTCTGGAAATACCTGGACAAGGTCATTCCGATATGGAAGGAGCCAGTATATCAATTCTTTCTTTTCCTTCTTTCCTTCCTCCTCTCCCTTCTTTCCTTCCCTCTCTCTTTCTTACCCTTCTTTCCTCCCTCCCTCCCTCCCTTCCTTTCTTCCTTTCCTTCTTTCTTCTTTCTTAAATCTTGGGAAAGGGGGATGGAGGTACTCTGGCAATGCTGACCCCATGTTGTACTGTAATCCCCTACAACTGACAGGAGAATCCTCATATGGTCCATACCAGGCAGGGTTCATGGTTGCCAGCAACAGAAATAAGCTCTGGCTAATTGATGCAGAAAATGAATTTACTAGTTAGGTAAGTGGGAGTGCTTGCAGAGTCAAACAGAGGCTGCAGGACAGGCCCAGAAAACAGATAGGAACCAAAGGAGGCAGGTGGCCAAGAATGCAGCTGAGAATGAAGCCCAGGTCAGGCCTCAAGTGCTGTTGGTCAGGGTTTGGTACTTTCCATAACTTCTAAACTATTCTAAACTATTTCTAAAGTTTGTGATTCTCTTCAAGGTTCAAAGTTGAGAGGGGAGCTTCTGATTGGCTGGCCTGGGCCATGTGGCCAGGAGGTGAGATGATGGAGGACCTTCCTTTTTAGTTGTTACAGTTAAAGCAGGGCCTGGTCCTTCCTCAGGGGGGAGCTCCCCCCAGTAGGACAGGGGTTTGCATGATGCTGGGCCCTGGGCAGGTAGCATCTCTATGGTTCTTTAAAGTTGTCAAAGTGCTCTCACACTGCCCCAGGAGGAAGACTGGGCAGATGCCATGACCTCAATTACAGAAATGGAAACCAGAGCTCAGAGAGGCTGAGAGACTTGTCCAAAGCCACATAAAGTGGTAAGAGGTTCCCCAAAGGTTTGGGGGAGAGGCAAAGGTTTCCTAAGGAAAGGCAGGTGGGGAGAACTCTGAGCTGTTGGTGGACAACCCTGACATAGTTTGAGAGATGGAAACCCCAGCCAGGAAGAAAGGCCAGAATTCCGGGGATTAATCCCCTGGAGATTTGAAGGCGCTGGTTCAGAGGATAGAGGCTGAGTTCTTTTTACCAGCTCTGAGTCTCCTGCAAATGCTGCCATCCTGCATTTGTCTGCTTCATGTGCAGAACAGCAGGACTGCTACTCACTTCTAGGGTCAGAAAACTCCCACGGCTCCTGCGGGGAGAGTCCACGTGCATGCCCCCGGACCTTTGCTCATGCTCTTCCCTCCACCTGAGATGCCCCTTTGCTTTGGCTGCCTGTGGAACTCCTGATCATCACAGCAAAACGCAGCTCTGAAGTCTCCTTGTCCAGACAGCTTTTCTGGATTCAGCTTTCTTGAGAATCCATCACCCCACTCTCCTTGGGCTACCTCTCCGCTTTGCAACACTTAGCCTGCCACTCTATACTTGATTTACATGTCTGTCTCCCTCTTGGACTGGGACTGCCTCAAAGACAGGGCTGCCTGTTATTCACAGTTGTGTCCCCAGTGTGCGGTACTGGCTTGTTCCCCCAGATCCATTCCCTGCTCTCCTCTGCTGTGCTTCGAATCATAGTAGGGCTGACCCCAAATCCCACCTGAGTCTGCAGCTTCTGGCTGGGGTTGGCCAAAGGGAGGTATTGGGGGCAGGCCAGAGGGCTGGGGGAAGGGGGAAGTCAGGGCATCTCTTCTTCACACTTGACCTTAAGCAGTGTCTCTGGCAGTAGCTGTGTCTCCGGCTCCCACCAGCCAGGTCCACTGTGGTTCCATCTTCCGCTGCGTGACCCTGATCCTGGTGACTCTGCTTCCTCCCTTCATCCCTCCAGCCTTGGGGGCTAGCAACTTTCTGCTGTTGCTGAACTCTGGATTACCTCACCATCCCCGGTTTGAATTCTCAGCTCTTCCATCACTGTGCAACCAAATATGCTTTGAATCTCATTACACACTCAGAGCAGTTCTGTGGGCTGGCTGCACTCGGATAGACACCCAGGTTCCTAGCACGGTGCTTGGTACAGAGTGGGCACTTGACAAATACTTGTGGAATAGAAGTGGCGGCCAAAGAGGTTCTGTGAACAGAAGTATGATGCCCACATTGGAGGAGGTGATGGTCTCCCTGAATTCAGTACTGTTTTGTTCATGTGTAAAATGACTACAGACAGGCTGAGGAGTCACAGTTTAAGACAGAAGGTGGCAAACCAGAAAGAAAGAAGGTTTGGGGATTGGAGAATCTTTGAAGAGCACCTCCTCTAGTACTTTCATTTTGTGAATGAGGAACAGGAGGGGTCCCAAACAGGGGTCCCTGTTCTACCTTTGGGTAGAACAGGTCGTGTCTACCCAAAACCAGATAGAGAACAGTCTGATATTCAGAACCCAGATCTCCCAACTCCTGGCTCCATCACCCTGTCTTAAACTGTGACCCCCTGAGACCTGTCAGACCACATCTCCAGCTCTGCCCTTTGTCCTCAAACCCCAGACTCATGTGTCTAATGGCCTACCTGACATCTGCATTCAGTCATCTCACACTCGACACGTCCCGGGGCAGGGGGCGCTTGCTCCTTTCCCCGTGGTGGTCCTCTTGCCTCGCTCCCCATCTCAGGAAACAGCACCCTGTCCATCTACTTCCACAAGCCAGAAACCTGGGGTCTCCTTGACACCACCCTCTGTCTCACCCTATAATCACTTCCTCTCCTAGTCCTGTAGATTTTTACCTCCTGAATATCCCTTTTTTCCACTTCAACACTACCACCCCAGGCCAGGACTCCGACATCTGGACAGCTGCAGTAGCCTACAGAGATGTGAGCTCCAAGAGGGCGGGGATATGGGCACACACACTTGTGTGTGTGTTTTGTTCACTGATGTGTCCCACTGATGTGTCCCACTGATGTGTCAAGATTCACAGGGATTAGCAACTTTTTTGTAAAGGGCCAGACAGTAAATATTTTAGGTTTTGCGGGCTGTGGAGTCTCTGCTGCAACTCCTTAACTCTGCAGTTGTACTGGGACAGGAGCCATAGCCTGATGGGCATGTCTGTGTTCCACTAAAACTTTCTGTACAGAAATGGGGGGCAAGATGGATTTGGCCTGAAAGCTGCAGTTTGCTGTTCCTGGTTGAGAAGTTCCTGTCACACAGTAGATAAGTAAATATTTCTAATTGAAGAACTATGCTCTTATCATCTATTACCTCCCAATCAATTCCCCATTTTTCCAACTACAAATCAGATCATGACACTCCCACCCCTCCACCTCCATCCCAACCATCTGCTTCAAAGCCTCCACTCTTAGGATAGAGATCAAACCCTGATTAAGACCAACACGCCCTGCACAGTCTGGCCCTTTCTCCCACTGTGGCTTTGCACTCACCGTCCTCCTCACCCTTCCAGTGCTCCAGCCTCTCTGGCCTTCCTTCACTTCCTTATGTATGCCAGTTCCTTCCTACCACAGGGCCTTCGCACATGCTGTTTCTTCTGCCTAAAATCAACTCTCTCTCCATCGCTTATCCTTCAGATCTCAGCTCAGTGTTACCTCCTCCAGGAAATCTTCCCTGATCCCCTAAGCCAGGTGCCATTAAAACACTCTTTTTCCTAGCATTGATTCTGACTCTAATTTTACCTGTTTATGTGTTTCATTGTCTGTTTTCCCCATTAGAGGAGCTCTGCAAGGTACAACGACCAAGCCTATTTTTTTTTTCTCCATCACATCCCCAGAACCTATTTCCATTAGCTAGCACATAGTAGCAGTAATGAATGAATGGTAAAGAACAGGAGCTTTGGAATCAGGCAGATTCTAGGTTCGGGACCTGACTCCACCACATGGGTAAACTCACTCACCTCCCTAAAGCCCATTTTATTATTGTAAAGCCAGGCTAATGACAGGACCTACCAGAAAGGCTATGTTGAGGACAGAATGAATTGAGGCGGGAAGTCTCAGCCTAGAGCCTGGCTCTAGGCAGCTATTGTCAATATGCTGACAATATGGCAACAGTGACAGATCCAGACATCCTATCACATGAGAAATAGTTCAAAGAATTCAGAATGTTTAGCCCTGGGAAGTAAAGACTAAGGCCAGGGAATGACCCTCTTCAACTATGCGAATATGGACTCTTCCTGACTCCAGCTGTCTGGAAAAGTCAAGAAATCTCCATCCCTA
Organism: Eschrichtius robustus; assembly: GCF_028021215.1. NCBI lineage: Eukaryota > Metazoa > Chordata > Mammalia > Artiodactyla > Eschrichtiidae > Eschrichtius > Eschrichtius robustus. Next base: position 76,480,501 of record NC_090830.1, read on the forward strand.
CATAGGTGCAAAAAGAAGCTGGGAGACCATTATGCAGGTATGCAGCAGAAGGGTCTCCTGCATGGATGAGGGTGCTCAGGTGACATCAAGCGTTTCTTCCAATCCGGGGTCCTCATTTGTAAGCAATTTGGGGGCATTCTGAGCTCGACTGATGGGAGAGGGCGCAGATTGGAGAGCATGAGTGAGGTGGGCGAAGGCAGCTAGTTGAGCCAAGCGCAGGTAAGTGGCCCCAAGGGCTAGAGGGACAGGCCGCTCAGTGCGACTCTGGGAGCAGAGAGGGGGCGCTTAAAGCCAACAGATGGCGCAGGCTCACCTAGCCAGGCGCCCGCTCGCTCGTTCTAGCTTCCCGGGAGCGTTTCCCCGTTCCGCCGGAGACGCGGGGTCGGCGGGAGGCGGGCCAGGCCCCTACCCCTCTTCGGGACAGGGAGGCCCTGCGGAGCACGGCTCCAGCACGCACCTGGGGCCGCTTCCTCCCGCTTCCTCCTTGCCCGTTTGGGGGATTCGTCGGGTTGCCACAGCAGCCGGTGCCACAACATCGGCAGAGGGCAGCTTCGCCAGCACTGAAATATTCATGCCCTGAGCGCCTGCCCGGGCTTCGCAACGCTTCCGGGGGTCCGAGCGGGGCCAGGGGTGGCGGGTTCAGGGATCCTGGCGCCCATGGTGAAGGAGGGTGGGCGACGGGGCGCGGCCGGGCGGGCGGGGGCTGGGCTAGGCGGGAGGTGAGGGAGGGAGCGTCAGGAGGCGGGGTCTGGGTGGCGGGGGCCGAGCAGGGCGGAGGAAGCGAGGGAAAGTTGATCGCGGACTTGAGCTGCGGAGACGGCTCGGGAGAGAGGGACGCGGTCTGCGGGAGCGATGCTTGGTGAGAAGACGCGTCCGACGGCGACCGGGCGCTGAGCCGGGCGGGGCGGGGCGGGGCGGGGCGGGGCGGGGCGGCCCGGCCCTGGGCATGGATCGCAGTGGTGCCGAGCTTCGGGACGATTGGAGCGCGCGTCGCCTGAGCCCGCTGCGCGCCTGAAGTTGCGGCCCGCAAGCGGCCAACAGCGAGCAGACGGCCCAAGGGGACCCCGGAGCGGCCAGCACGCCGCGGATGAGCCTTCGCGCCGGCAGCGAGACGCGGCGGTGGTCAGCACCCGAGCGGGCGGCCTGCGGGGGCCGATCCAGCGGAGAGCAGAGCCCAAGGCGCGGCGCGGCGCCGCTCCGCACACGCACACGGTACCAAGAGCCGCGCATCGCCCCTTCTCTCCCCGCTTCCCTCTCCTTCTCCGCGCCGTTCACCCGCCACGCGGTGGGAAAGTTGGAGCCGTGGGGTTGCGACCGCAGCCGCTGAACCACTTGTTCTTGGCGCGGCCATCGCCCGTGGCTGGCGCCCGGGGCCTCCTTCCATCCCGGGCCCCTAGCCAGCATTCTGCGTCCCGCTCTGAGCCCGCGGTCGAACGCGCGGCAACTTTGATTCCTGGGAACTCGAATTTCCTCCGCGTTGGCCTTGGGAGGAAAGGCACTCCACTCCCCACCCCGGGTCCTGGACCTGCGAACATTCGAGCGCTTTGCTTTCCGCCCCTCAGAGAGGGTCTGGGTCTAGGGTGGGGAGAATTTCGGGGGCAAAGAGGGCGTTGGGACCCGATCCCCTCTCCTTCTGCGCCCTGGGTCCCCTTTTGGACAGTGGAGACGGGGTGGGGCACACTCCCACCGCGGGGTAGGCATCGGCACTGGAGGGACCTAAAGTCACGTAGCTCTCCCCTCCCCTCATCGCCTCTCAGTGCCCGCGAGAGACCTCAGAGGACTCCTGCAACCTCCCCACTCCGGTCCGGCTATGGGAAGACGCGCCCTTCGCGGAGCAGGGAGTCTTGTGCGGCTCGCCCTTTACCTCCCCAATCCCCGTGCAGGCCCGCCACGGGCGGTGCTGGTTGTCCCCAGGGACTTGCGCTCAGGGGCGCAGCCCGTGTCTTCCCTGCAGGTCAGCCCGGGACGCGTGCAGAGCCCGTGCGTTCCAAGGTGGTGGCGGCACCAGCCGGCGGGCACTCAGTGCCTTGCTTTCCCGGAGCGGACACCCAGAGCGGCTGCCTCCGTGCCTCGGGCGGAGATCCTGTGCCCTAGCCGCCGGCCACCGCCCTACTGCGACTCCAGCCCAGAGCCCTTGCGCCGTCAGCGGCCCACTGGGGGCAAATTAGCCTTTCCTCGGTATAGCACGCCTCACCCTCCCCAGTAATTCGGAAAGCAGCGCCTGCTTCTTTTTCATACTTCGCCCTCTCAGACAAGAGCAGGCGTTGACCCTTACATTTCAGCCACTTAGCAAGTACCCTCACCCCAATGTGGATTTTGAAATAAGCTGGAGATGCACAGGAGAACTCTGTGTGTGTGTGTGTGTGTGTGTGTGTGTGTGTGTGTGTGTGTGTGTGTGTGTGTATGTGTGTTGGGTGGAGTCTGACTGTTGCATAGGGGAGAATTAGGCTGCATGGGGTGGGGTGGGCTTGAAGAGCTGGCTGGTGCCAGGTGAGAGGTGCTGATGAGTCAGCCCGTGGTGGGGGAGAGTGGACTTGGAGTTAATGTTTGGTTCATGGTGCAAGGGTAGGTGCACTGCGGTCAGCACCTACGCGGGTGGTCAGCACCTGTGAGCCTGGGGAACCAGATGTCACTCTGCTGCAGAGGGGGCTGGGAGAGGCCCCTTAGCTGGGGGAATTGGGATGCTTGGTGGCATCTGGGGAGGGTGGGAAGGCAGAGTGCCTGAAAGGCAGAGAGGGAGAGTACCCCGTGGGCTGGAAAGGTGGCACTGCAGAAATGACTGGTGTGACAGCGAGGCTCTGCTCTGGGTGGCGGAGAGCTACGAGGGTGTGGGAGGCCCAGAGATGACATCCTGGCCTCGTCTGGGCTGGGGCCCCATACACATGTCTGTCTCCGCCTTCCTGACCCCCAAAACAGCTGGGCTTCTCACATCTGCTTACCAAAGGGCTTGATTTGAGGGTTATGATGGTGGATGGTCCTGGTTGCCTCCAAAATAGCTCCTCCACCCAGCAAGTGACCTTACCTGCAAATTCACCATTTGAGGTTCATGTTTTTGAGTTTAGTATTTGAAAGGGTGCCTTTCTGAAGTCCTAATTTAAAATGCACATACTTCTGGGAGGTGAAGGTCTAGTAGAGCCTTGCTGCCCTGAGTGTGGCCTGTGGACGTGCAACATCAGCATCACCTGGGAGCTTGTTAGAAAGGCAGTTGCACTCCACCCCTGACCTCTTGAATCAGAATCTATATTTGACAAGATCCTTGAGTGATTTGTTTTCTCAGTAAAGTTTAAGAAGCCCTGGTCCATAGTACCTTCTCGGGAATGAGCATTTCACAGCCCCTTGGTGCAGAAAGAGTGTCGGAAAGGGCAGTGGATAAGAATGTAGGTTTGAGAATGAGACTGGAAGTTCTCTTCCTGGAGATTTATGGTAGGGTTGGATTAACACTCCACTGCTGGCTCCTTGTGGGTATTCCCTGCTAATGCCAGGAGGGTATCTGCGTTTTGGGGATCTTTAGACTGATTCAAGTAGCAGCTCAGCTTTCCGTGCAATTGAAACATTACCACGTGTGAGGCATATGGGCAGTAGGAAGTGGGCAGAGGGGGTAGGGTTGTGGAAGCTGGATAAGCTGCTCTGCCTCTAGGAGGCCTGGGGCTGGGTAGATGTTGTCCCTTAAGGGGAAAGAATTAAGTAACTGTCCTCCACTTCATCTGTCCCTCCCAAATGGGTGGAGTGACCCACTGATCACACCTCTTCACGGCCCTCAGGACTTAACGCAGAGGGAGCTGCAGAAATGCTAATTTGGGGTAGCCCGCAGAGGAGGTGATAACAACCAAACTCCACTCTTACCCCCCTCCACCAGCCCAGGCTGGACATCCCATTTCTGATGCCCTGGTGCCATGGGAGGTCCCTAGCCCCAAGGAAGAAGGATGATGCCAAGGCACAGTGGCAAGGCACCACTCCTGGTCCTATGGAGGAATAATGGTGACCCTGAAGCCATCAAGGCTGGCCTCATAGTGGAGATCTGAAGGACTTCAGAGGAATTTGGATCAGAGCCTTGGTGGGGCCAATGGTATCACGGGTGAAAGGTCATGGCATGACTCATGCACCCCAGCCATGCCAAAAGAGGACTGCCCTTCCTCTCTGCTGGCCTCTTGGCCAGGGGCAGAGTGGCAAGGGGGAGCCGTGGGAGGGCCTGGATCAGCATGGTCATGGGCCTAACAGACAGTAATGCTCATGTGAAAGATTCCTTCATTGGTGAGTTCAAAAACAACTAGGTCAGTAAAAGTCCTACTGTTTCCTAGAACCCACAGGTTTTAAAAAAAATTCAGTTTTAAAATGTAAAGGTGGTTTCTTTTTAAATTAATTTAATTGCCTTTGTTCATTTCTTTTGATTTTGAGCCTTGATTTGAGTTTTTCTTGGCCCTGGGCAGTCCTGTTTGTCCATTTTTAATAGGCGAGCAAGGTCATTCATTGAGTTGGACCCTGCTGGATGGGTTATTTCAGGATGGGATTATTTTGCCTCCAGTGGAAAAGAAGTGGGGACGGGAACAGGCTCTTCTGTGCTCTAGCCTCCTGCACCTGTGTGGGTGATACCATCAGTCAGGCCTTCACTGACCCTGAAGGGATGGGGGTGAGGTGGCCTCTCCAGCTGGGCCTCCCTCCCTCGTGGCCCTTCCATCGCACTTTTCACTACTCTGCAGTGGTCTGGCCCCTCACTAGACAGTGAGCTTCTTCAGCACAAGCTGTATCTTATTCCCCCTTGTATCCCTGGGGACTGGTGCTTAATCACTGTCTGTTGACTAAATGGCTATTACATTGGCATTTGGTGTGCCTATAACCAGTTTTAACTATTCACGTTGGTTCCTTTCAAGACTGGGTAGCTAATGCCCATCTTCCTGTATTCTGGAGTCTAGGCAAATGCCCTTGGAGTAGAGATCTCAAACTCACATGCCTAGAGGGGCTAGGAGGCTGACCAAAGAGTAAAGCAGCACCAAATATAAGACAATAGGGTGTGGTGGGGACTGTGGAGAACGCAAGAGCACAGGCCCCAAGTAAAAGGCACAACTGTAGTCAAAACCCACCTCTATGGCAGAAGTCAAAATAATGGTTACTCCACGGTGTGATGACTGGGGCTCAAGGGGTGCTTCTGGAGTGCTGGAAATTTCCATACCTTGATCTGCATATCTACAATAGTGGTGAGTGATCATTTATGCAGAAGAGTCAATTCAGAAGAATTAGAGCATTTATGGAGATAAATAAAACCGTATTTATTTTGGTTCAATAGGAAAATAGCTTTATTGAATTGCATAAGGCAGAAAATGCATATTCTTACCAACCTTATTGACTAGAAGGGTGTCAGTGAGAAACTTGGCATATTTAAGAAGTAGCCACATGGAGATAGCTTTCTAGTCTTTCACTGTGAAATGTAATCTGGTTCTGTCTCGGGGAGAGGGACGCACTGCTGCTGCTTCTCCTTGCTGGGTGTGTATTTGGGTCTCGGCATTCGTGCTCTTGCGGCTCTGTGTTACCTCGGCAGTGAAAGTCCGTGTGGCTCAGTGTATTGCCGGGGGATCGGGACTACCAGACACCTGTCCTCAGCCCCACGGGCGTCAGGCGGTGACGCGGAGAGTGACACAGCAGGCTCAGGCTTAGCGTTCGTATTTTTGATCTTTCCTTTGCATAGTCTAAAACCTCATGCAAGAGTCAGTTATTATGATCGTAAGCCTGTTCCCTTCATGATTTTTGTGAGGCGGCTTGGAGGCAGACAGAGCTGGAGTTGAGTGCTAGCTCTTCCACTCCTGAGGGCTGAAGCCTTGCTCTGCCATGTAACCTTGCCCAGGCCTTAGTTTTCTCAGTGGTTAAATGGGAATAATTTCCAATTATATCGTAGGCTTGCTATCAGCATTAATCAGAAGAAAACTCTCCAGAAAGCCTTTTGTGCAGGGCCTGGCACACAGTACACATGCAGAACGTAGTAGCGTTTATTATTATCCCTTTCGATTCAGTCACGCGTTAGGCATACTGTATTCAAGCAAAGAGGTGAAACCTCCCCTTATTTTGAGAGCTGGACAGTCTATAAGTTCATAAATTGAATTCTGCCTAAAGATGTGTGTGTGTGGTGTGTGTGTGTGTGTGTGTGTGTGTGGTCGTGGTCTTTCATTTTGCATTAGTTATTAGCAACATTTAAAGAAAAAAACAGCATTTTCATAATAAAAATCTAGATATTGACATTTCTGGCTGGAACTGGCAACATTGGGTCTGTGTTCCCAACTGGTAGTGATCTGTTGGGGCTGAGTTGCAGCCGCTCCTTTTATTTATTTGTGTTTTATTTAAAATTTTTTTGATTGAGGATTACATACATACAATAAGGTAAACAGCTCTTAAATGAAAACGGTGGATTTTTGCATATGTGTGCACGTGTGTAACCCCAGCTGGATCAGATGCATCCCTGGTGCCTTGGCAGGGCTCCCTCAGACCCCCTCCTGCTCCAGAAGTAACCACTATTCTGACTTTGCTCTGACTTGTGTCACACATGTGAGTTTTGCAGGTGAGCTTACAGCCTTCAGTTCTCCACAGTCTCCACCATTCCCTGTCGTCTCACATTTGACCCCGCTTTACTCATTTGCACTAAATCTTGGCCCCTTTAGCCATTTGAGTTTGTGACATTTACGCCAAAGGCTGGAAGGGTCCTTAGAGACTAGCTGGATGTACCATGTTACAGCTGCGGAAACTGAGGCTCACAGTTGGGGAGTGGGCTTATTCCAGACCCTCTCCCTGGGTGAGGTGGGCCTGGGTGGTGGCCAATCAAGGGCAGAGCCTGGCTTCTCCCACCCCAGCAAGAGGCCAGGCAGACCCCCATCTCTTGTACCCCAGCAGCCCAGGGCCTGACTCTGCAATCACAGTCACCCAGAGCCTCCCGCAGGCTGATCAGCCTAAGAGGGAGGGAGTCTGTCCTGGAGATGCATCTTCCCCAAGGCAGGCTGTTAGTAGCACTGCCTTCCTCTTTAAAGGCCATGCTCCATTTGGAGAGGACCTGCAATGCCATTTGTGACAAGGGCCCTGTGTACCACCTTGATTGTGTCTGTTTCTGAAAGAAGACTGTAATTTGGGAGCCAGTGAAATCAAGGGAGAGAAGTAGAAGAGAGAGCAAGAGAGAGAGAGGGAGAGAAGAGAGAGAAAACAAAAGGGGTGGCTGGGACCATGTCTGCGTCTTCATTTGTAGCACTGGTCCCGTCCCCAAGAAATGCTGGCTTTCCCTGGACTCGGGTCAGGGTGGGCTGGGTCCCTCCAAGGGCCTCCCTTTAGCTCTGCCCCTCTTTTCTTCTGCTCTTTGCCTACAGAGCTAAAAGCCTCTTCATCCTGCCCCAGGCTTACCCAGGGCTTCACTCTCCAGCCCTCTGCATCCCTTCTCTGGCTCTGACCTGCCTTTGCCCTAGGAGGAGGCTGATTTTGCCCTTTTCTCCTGGGGCCAAGAGAGCTGATATTATCTCCCGGTAGCAGTGGTGACAGAACTCTAAGCCAGGCCTCTCTCTGCCCCTTCTACAGAGGCCTGAAGCTTTGTCTTAGGAGAGGCATGGGTGGACTGCCACAGGAAAACCAGCACATACTGGATAGTGGGGCAGGAGGTCCTCCCAAACCCATCCTCCTTTGTGTTTTAGGGTCCCACGTCCACTGCTGGTGAGACCTTTCATTCAGGCATTCAGTCAACCAACACAGAGCATCACCTGTGTACCAGGCTCTGCCTAGTAGCTGGGGATTCATGATGAGTGTCTATAGCAGTGCTGTCCAGTAGAAATATAATGCAGGCCACAGATGCAAGTCACATATGTAGTTTTAAATTTTCTAGTAGCCACTTTAAAAAAATTAAAAGAAATAGGTGAAATGATTAAAAAAAATTTTTATTATTCTTTTTATACAGCAGGTTCTTATTAGTTATCTATTTTATACATATTAGTGTATGTATGTCAGTTCCAATCTCCCAGTTCATCCCACCAGCCCCCCCACTGCTTTCCCCCCTTGGTGTCCATACGTTTGTTCTCTACAGCTGTGTCTCTATTTCTGCCTTGCAAACCGGTTCGTCTGTACCATTTTTCTAAATTCCACATATATGTGTTAATATACGATATTTGTTTTTCTCTTTCTGACTTACTTCACTCTGTATGACAGTCTCTAGGTCCATCCACGTCTCTACAAATGACCCAATTTCGTTCCTTTTTATGGCTGAGTAATATTCCATTGTATATATGTACCACATCTTCTTTATCCATTTGTCTGTCGATGAAGAAATAGGTAAAATGATTTTTGATAATCTGTTTTATTTAATCCAGTATATCCAAAATATTACCATTTAACATATAATCAATGTAACTATTAATGAGACATTTACATACTTAAAAAAAACTAAGTCTTTGGAATTTGGTGTGTGTTTTGCATTTACAACACATCTCAATTTGGACTTGGCACATTTCAAGTGCTCAGTGGCCACGTGTGGCTGGTGGCTACTGTATTGAACTGGTGGAGACAGATAATAAATACACACTCAAGACAATTACAGATGGTCAGGAATGCTACAGAGAAAACGGAGAGGGTAATTGACATGCTAAAGGTGGAAGATAGGATGGTCTGGGAAGGCCTCTTGGAGGATGGGAAGATGTGGTCCATCTCCACGGACCTGAGCCCTGGCAGGGCTAGGGAGAGGAGTGGAAAGTGGGGAAGGGCCCATGTGTCCACAGGCAGCCCCCCCAGTTACTGAGCATGGGATGAAATATCCCCCTCTCCATAGAAGACCCCAGTGGAGGGGGCCCGGAATGGATAACAGTATTTTAGAAAAGCACCTTATCTCTGGGGTGTGCGTGCGTGCGTGTGTGTGTGTGTGTGTGTGTGTGTGTGTGTGTTTCCTTATCTGTCTGTGAGAAAGATAAGGATTAAGTTCATCTTCCTGCTGCTTTTTACACTTGGGAGTTTTCCAAGCAAGGAGGAAGTTGGCCTGGAAAACTGAGGAAGTTGGGGCAACCTGGAGCAGTTGGGGTCTTGTCCTCTGGGGGAGAGGCTCTGACCTGTCCAAAGTAGGAGGGCTTGGATGTCAAGGTGTCTTGGGGTGCTTAGCAGACTTGAAGGCCCATCTTTTCTCCTGGACTTGGGGTAGGAGGAGGACTAGGAGGGGATCTTGGGGCTTGGAAGAAGTGCCTTGGGCAGAGTGCTCTGGGGCTGGGTAAATGCAGACCTTCCTTGTTGTCTGGACTTCACCTGACTGACCTGGGCCAAATGAACATTCAGGTGCCCACAGAGTCCAGTCTATCAGGGCAGATGGTGTAAGAGAGTGAGGCTGGCTGGGCGGGCACTGGGCAAACTGTACTTGCTTGCCCCATGTAAAGGGGGCACCGCTGCTACAGTTCTTGTGTGTGGTTGGTAAGCAGGCATGCAGGACAAGTGTGGCCAGACACTTTGACTTTTCAAAATTCTCTGGAAATCCAGATTTTAAAGTACAAAATTTTATTTTAAATGTTAGCAACCAATTGAAGTATTTAAAAACACTGTGAAGCCATTCATTCATTGATCAAATATTTATTGAGCGCCTACTGTGTGCCAGGCACTGTTCTAGGCCTCTGGGGTCAGTCAGTGGCTCCTGTGCTTGTGTAATGTATATTGTCGGGAAAGCCCCTCAGCAAGCTGCATGTGGCCCATGGCTGACCAGTTTATGTGTGACCTTTGCCATAGAGTATCGGGGCTGACAATAATAACAGGAAGCATTTATTAAGCACTTACTGTGTGCCAGGCCTTGGGCTTAGCACTTCATATAAAATCCCTCATTTAGTCCTGACAACAACGCTATGAGATAAGGACTTCTGTTACTTGTATTTTAAAGATGAGAAATCAGGCACAGAGAGGTTAAGCAGTTTACCCAGAGTCACATAGCTAGCAGGTGGCGGGGTGGAATTTGAGCCAAGGCAGTCTGAGTCCTTAATCCTCACTCTGTTCTTCTCAGTACCATACTTAGAGAAGGCCAGAGCCAGATCCCTGACTAGACAGATAGAAACTGAGTCCGGAAAGGACAACTGACCCCCATTGGGTCTGCACGGAGACAGTGACAGGGCCGGGCTTTCAATCCAGGCCTGTCAGGTATGTTTATTGCTGTGTGGACTTCACCTGTGATTGATCCTGGGTTGGGGTTGGACATTCAGGTGCCTACAGCTCCCACACACTTAAGAGTGGGGCTGGGCAATGATTTAACATCCATGGGAGTAAATGAGGGGCACAGCTCACCAGCTTAGAGGCTACAGGTCATCTACCCAGATCAGGTTGCCCCATCTGGGAAGGCCAGGTACTTCATTGCCCTCTGCACTTGCCCGGACTGGAGACCCCAGCTTGACCCCTGCTCTTCCACCTGTAAAACCAGGGGGTCGAATGCAATGACTCCTGTGATTTAATCTTCGCCCCACACCTTTCTCCCCTACTATTGACCAGGCTGGCTGGCGAGCTGCCCTCAGTGTTTCTGGCCAAGCGTTAATCCTAAGCTGGACTCTGGGTCCTGGCCTGAGTGACTGGAGGACCATGGATTCATCTTGTGGTTTCCTCGTGTTGGTGTACCAGTGTGGTAACCTCACCGTGAGGCAGGGGAATATGTGTGAATGCTGAAGAAAGATGCCCCTGGCCGGCGTGTGAAGACTGCGGTGACAGTCCTTGCATTGACTCAAGTGCTTTCATCCTCTGAGCCACAGTTTCCTCATCTGTGAAGTAGAAGGAAAAACCCTTCTGGCCAATCCACTTGATTCAGGAGGAAGGGGCTCTCGTGAGATATAGGAAAGTGCTTGGCTAAATGAATTGTGATAAATAGACATTGCAGTAAGTAAATAAATATTTATGAGTCCTCACTATGTATTAATGACTTGAACTATGCAGGATTTACAAGAGATATGCAGATAGATATTTAAATAACATGAACATCTCTAAATCCAACAGCAATGTCTTTGAATGGCTTGATGGCTTATGCCCACTCTAGCAACTTGACACCCATCTTTGGGGGAAAGTGTACAAGTCAACAAATCAAGGGACTACTGTTTTCAGGACACTGTGCAAGGCACACTAAGGTATAGAAATAGACAAATCCAAGAGCTTTCACGGCTATTCAGAGTGCCATATTTGGGCCAGTCAATTTGTGTGTGTGTGTGTGTGTGTGTATGAGAGAGAGGTTGGCGGGAGAGAGAGAGAGAGAGAGAGAGAGGGAGCACACGAGCCCTGTAGCCAGTCTCCTTTGGGAATTTCAGCATCTCGTGCGTGCCTGACACAGCTAAGGTTTTCCTTCTATGCTCTTCCCCACTGAACCCAAAGGTCTCCCTTCACCTGAGGTGCCGTGTAGAGTGTGAAGTGAAGTGCTGGGGGCTGAGTTAGCACTGGGATGGCTGCGTCGTGGGAAGGAGACAGGAAGGGCATGGGGTGTACAGAGTGGGCGTAGACCTGCCGGGCTGGCTGACCTGCCAAGCCGAGCCTGAGGGCTATTGGAAACTGGAGCTCAGGCCGGAATAAGAGAGCCCATGAATAATACAGGGGGAGGGAGACTGTTAACTAGGTGACCTCGTTGCACCTGTGTGTTTCACAGCTTCCTGGGGAGCCGCTGCGGGGGCGGGGGTGGGGGGTGCCGGGTGTCGGCGAGGGCAGAGGGGAGAGCCAAAGGCCGGGTGGAGACACAGCTCCTTCGTTTTCCTTCCCGCTCTCCTTTCAACTGTCCGGCTCAGAAGTTCTTTGTACTAACAGCTCTGTCTCCTGGCTTTGACCCAGATGGCCTTGGCCGTGTGCGCATGCGTGTGTGCGTGTGCGCGCATTCACACACAGGTGCGCTGGAGCCGGTAACTGGGATATTCCTGAGCAAAAGCTGAATGTGAGGCTGGGCCTTCTCCCGTGCCCTGCCCCCAAGGCCTGATTTCTGGGTCTGTTTGCTAAAGTGGGCGTCAGGCCTGTCTCTGGCCCCCGGCACTGATGTGCTGTGTCATCTCTGCCAAGGTGGCCCCCTCTCTGGGCCACTTCTGGCCGCCACGGACAATGCAGGCTTCTGGGCCAGGACTGTGTGGTGTCCCAAGATTTGGGCTTCTGACGAGGGGAGCACCGTTTGATGTAAGTTGGGGGTAGGTAACCCTGACTTTCTCTTCTAATGCTCTGGGGGTCTGTCATTTTTAGTGTTTGTCACTGGGGCCCGGTTACAGCCTCCCAGACTCGGCACAAAGGAGCCGCCCTAGCTCCCATACCTCCCAGTGAAACAAAGAAAGCCTCTGGGCAGAGATGGGGGCCTTTTTAGGACAGAGCAGAGGGAGATGAGCTTAAATTGCAGCGGGAGAGCAGAAAGGCAGACCCACAGAGAAACTGGTTGAGCAGTGTGTCAGGTGAGGAGCGGAGAAAGGTGAGATGCTGCAGTCCATTCCCAGAGGAGGCTGACTTTACCTGGCTTTACCTTCCGAGGAGTTGTTTGCAGACCCCTGGCCTGGGACTGGGAGGCAGAGGACCCCTGGCCAGTGCCTGGGACAGGAACAGGAGCCCTGGCCTCCACCTCCTCCTTTATCCTGAGTGTTGTCGGCAGGGGCCTGACCCCTGAGGAGGTCCCAGGCCCTCCTCCCCAGGTCTGGGAAGGGACTTTTCCCCAAAGCCACACTCTGGCTTCAGCCTGCTTCCTCAGGCTTAGGGAGCCCAGGCCCAGTGCCCGCTACCCTCTTAGAACTGGGCTTTCAAGAGGTTGTACACCTCCATACACACACACCTCCCTGCACAGACTCATAGACACATTTGCCTGTCTGGACGAGATGGGGAGCACCTCCTCCTTGGGCCTGGTCTGGGTGTATGTGGCCAGGGCTACAGGCACCAGGGTTCATCTGTGGGCCTATTCCTCAACAAGGGGAGTATTTCTATCTCTGAGCCAAACTACCCAGGTTCAAATCCTAGCTCTTCCAATGATTATCTGTGTTACGTTTGGCACTTTAATTAATCATTCTGTTCTTTAGTTTTCTCATCTAGAAAATCAGGGTAATAATAGTACCTACCTCAAAGTGTTATTGGGAGGATTAAATGAGTTATTGCCTGTAAAATGCTTAGAAGTGCCTGCCATATAGTAAATGCTCAAGAAATGCTACTGTTATGCTACTGTTATTCTCAGCTGTTAGTTATTATGCTACTGTTATTCTCAGCTGTTAGTTATTATGCTACTGTTATTCTCAGCTCCTGCGTTCTGGAGGCTCACAGTCTTGCAGGCTGCCTGAGGGTGCCAGGAGTAACTATTATGCCTGTGATAAAGGCTATATATCTAGAGGTTCAGAGGAGGTGGGGGTGGGGTCTGGGTTGGTGGGGAGCAGTCTTGGAAGGCTTCATGGAGGAAGAGGCGCCCTTGCTCAGAGGCTGTGGCTTCTCTCTGTGCCCACTGGCACTGTGCTCCCATGGTAGAAGGGCAGGAAGAGAGGCAGGGCGGTGCAGTGGTTAGTAGCACTGATGTTGGTCCCAAGTCAACTGGAACTTTTTTAGTCAGCTTTTTAATTGCAGTATAACACATATGGAAAAGTGTACAAGTAATCCACGTACAGCTTGAATTATCACAAAGTGACCACTACCCTATAACTGCCACCCAAACCAAGAAAAAATAAATTACCAGAAGCCATCTCTCTGTCATTAGTCAAAGGTAACTTCTATCCTGACTCCTAATAGCATGCATTCATTTTGCCTATTTTGAACTTCATAGAAATTCAATCATACCATATTTTCTCTTGGCAATGTTTTCTTCTACTCAACTTATTTGTGAGATTCATCCTGCTGTGTATAGTTACATTTGTTTGTTCTCATTACTGTATAGGTTTCCATTGTGTGAATATACCACAGTTTACCCATATTATTGTTGATGGACAATTGGATTGCTTCTAGTTTTTGGCTATTATGGAAAAGGCTGTTAGTAACATTTGTTATGTGCTTTTTGGTGTACATATATGTGTATGCAAGTCGGTTGGGTATATTTGTTCTTTTTACCAATACAAGCTTTATAGTGTAATTACTAGTTTATATATGTAGTCTTGATATCTAGTAGTATAAATTCTCTAGCTTTACTCTTCTTCAACACTTTTGTTTACTTTTGGCTCTTTGCATTTCCATATGAATTTAGAATCAACTTTTGAAATTCCACAGAAACTCTGCTGAGATTTGATTGGGACTGCATCACCAATATGTAGATCAATGTGAGGAAAATTGACATCTTTATAATACTGAGTTTCTGATCCACGAACAAAATATACTCCTCCATTTTCCTAGGTCTTAATAAATTTCTTTCAAGGATGCTTTTTAGTTGTCTGTGTAGAGGTCTTACACTTCTTTTATTAGATTGATTTCTATGTGTTTTATGTTTTTTGATACTATTATAAGTGATATTTGAAGGGTTTTATTTTCATTTCTCTTTGTTTTTAAATTAATTTATTTTTATTTATTTATTTTTGGCTGCGTTGCATCTTCGTTGCTGCGCAGGCTTTCTCTAGTTGCGGCGAGCGGGGGCCACTCTCCTTTGGGATGCATGGGCTTCTCGTTGTGGTGGCTTCTCTTGTTGCGGACCACGGGCTCTAGGCGCGGGCTTCAGTTGTTGTGGCTCGCGGGCTCTAGAGCGCAGGCTCAGTAATTGTGGCGCACGGGCTTCAGTAGTTGTGGCACACGGGCTCAGCAGTTGTGGCTCGTGGACTCTAGAGAGCAGGCTCAGCAGTTGTGGCACACGGGTCCAGTTGCTCCTTGGCATGTGGGATCTTCCCGGACCAGGGATTGAACCCGTGTCCCCTGCATTGGCAGGCGGATTCCCAACCACTGCACCACCAGGGAAGCCCTTATTTTCATTTCTAATTATTTGTTTCTGGCATATAGAAGTACCATTGATTTTTAAAATATTGACCTGTATCCAACAATCTTTGTTAAATCTACTTATTGAATCTGATAGTTTATCTATAGAATCCTTGATTTTTTAACATGCACAATCATGTTTTCAATAAATAATAACGATTTTATATCTTCTTTTCCAATATTGATACCTTTTTTCTTGCCTTATTTGAATGGCTAGGCCTTCCAGCATAATATTGCATTGAAGTGGTGATAGTGGACATCCTTATTTTGATTCTGGTATCGAGAAAGTTTTCAATATTTCACCATTATGTACAGAGTTTGCTGTAGGTTTTTTGTAGATGCCATTTATCATATTAGGGAAATTTTCTTCCATTACTTTTTTCAAAACTATGGGAAAATATACATAACGTAAAATTTACCATTTTAGCCACTTTAAGTGTACATTTCATTGGCATTAATAACATTCACAATGTTGTGCAACCACCACCACTATCCATTTCCAAACTTTTAATCATCTCAAACAGAAACTCTGTAAACTCTGTACCCATTGAACAATAACTCCCCATTTTCTCTCCCTCCAGCCCCTGGTAACTTCTATTTTCTGTCTCTACGAATGTGCCTGTTTCTAGGTATCTTGTACAAGTGGAATCATATAATATTTGTCATGTTGTGTCTGACTTATTTCACTTAGCATGTTTTCAGGGTTCATTCATGTTTAGCATGTCTCGGAATTTCATTCCTTTTTAAGGTTGAATAATAATTAAATTATATGCATATACCATACCTTATTTATCTGTTCATCCATTGATGTCATTTGGATTGTTTCCACTTTCTGGCTATTGTGAATAATGCTGCTGAGAACATCAGTATACAAATATCTGTTTGAGTCCCTGCTCTCAGCTCTTTTGAGTATATATTTAGGAGTGAAATTATCATACAGTAATTCTACATTAGTTTTTTGAGGAACCGTCATACTGTTTTCCACAGAAGTTGCTCGATTGTACATGCCCACAAGCAATGCACGAGTTACAATTTTCTCCACATCTTCACCATCACTTGTTATTTTTGTTATTATTAATATTTTTATAATAGCCATTCTAATGGGTATGAAGTGGTGTCCCATTGTGATTTTGATTTGCATTTCCCTAATGGCTATTGATGAGTATATTTTCTTGTGCTTAATTGGCCATTCGAACATCTATGGAGAAATGTCTATTCAAGTCCTTTGCAAAGCTATTTTTGAATTGGGTTGCTTATGTTTTTTGTTGTTGAGTTGTAAGAGTTCTTTATATGTTCTGGACACTAATCCCTTATCAGAATAGAAATATTTTCTCTCATTCTATAGGTTGCCATTTCATTCTGTTGATAGTGTCCTTTGATGTATACAAGTGTTTAATTTTGATGAAATCCAATTTACCTTTTTTTATTATCGTTATTGCCTATGCTTTTGGTGTCATAGCCAAGAAATCATTGCCAATTCCACCTCATGAAGATTTTCCCCTAAGAATTTATAGTTTTAGTTCTTACATTTAGGTCTTTGATCCATTTTTAGTTAATATTTGTATGTAGTGTAAGGTAAGAGTCCAACTTTTGCATGTGGATATTCAGTTTTCCCAGGACCATTTGTTGAAAAAGAGTGTCCTTTCCGCATTGAATGATCTTGGCACCATTGTTGAAAATATTTTAACCATATATGCAGTGGTTTATTTCTGTGCTCTCTGTTCTACTTCATTGGTCTATATTCATGCCCTTACATCAGTATTGCACTCACTGTGATTAATGTAACTTGGTAGCAAATTTTGAAATCAGGAAGTATGAATTCTCCAGCTTTGTTATTTTTCAGGATTGTTTTGGTTATTTGGGGTCCCTTGAAATTGCATATAAATCTTAGGATGGATTTTTCTATTTCTGCAGAAGACACCATTAGCATTTTGATGAGGTTACATTAAATCTATAGATTGCTTTGGATAGTATTTTATCTTAACAATATTAAGTGTAGTATTTTAACAATATTAAGTCTTCCAATCCATGAACATGGGATGTCTTCCCACTTATTTATGCCTTCTTTAATTTCTTTCAGCAACGTTTTATAGTTTTCAGTGCACAAGTCACTTGCTTCCTTGGTTAAGTTTATTCTTGAGTATTTTATTCTTTTAGATGCTGTTGTAAATGGAATTGTTTTCTTAATTTTGTCTTCAGGTTATTCATTGCTAGTGTATAGAAATGCAACTTATTTGCATGAGTTGATTTTGTATCCTGCAACCTTGCTGAATTTATTTATTAGCTCCAACAATTTTTATTTTTTTATTTTTTCCAACAATTTTTAAATGGAATCTTTGGAGTTTTCTATATATAATCATGTCATCTGTGAATGAGATAATTTTACTTCTTCCTTTCAAAATTGGAATTGGGAATTTATTGCCCAATGACTCTGGCTAGCACTTTCAATACTGTGTTGAATGGTAGTGGTAATAGCAGGTATCCTTGTTTTGTTCCAGATGTTAAGAATGTCTTTAGCCATTGAGTATGATGTTAGCTGTGGGTTTTTCATATATGGCCTCTTCTCTTCTGTTTTGCTAAGAGTTTTTTTTTTATCATAAATGTGTATGGAATTTTATCAAAAGTATTTTTGCATCTATTTGAAATGATCGTGTAATTTTTCTTCCTTCTCCTGTTAATGTGCAGAATTACATGAATTGATTTTCAAAAGTTAACCAACTTTGCATTCCTGGGATAAATCCAACTTTGTCTTGATGCATTATTCTTTTCATAATCCCTTGGACACTATTGGACTAGCTATAACAGCTTTCCCTTGACTATATTTTGCATGTGAATTGTTAATATTCTTTAAAATATTTTTTTCATCTGTGTTCATGAAAGAGATTGACCTATGATTTGCCTTTCTTCTGATATCCTTGTCAGATTACAGTATCAAGTTATGCTGGCCTCATTATATAAATTGGGAACTGTTTCTTCTTTTTCTGTTTGTCTGTAGGAGTTTGCATAAGATTTGTATTATGTTTTTCCTTAAATGTTTAGGAAAATTAAATAGAGAAGCCACATGAGCTTATATTTCTTAGTGGGAAGGTTTTTGATAACAATTTCAATATCTCTAGAGAAATAGGACCATTTATATTTCTGTGTTTTTGTGGGTCCATTTTGGTAAGTTGTATTTTTTGAGGACTTTATGTATTTTATATAGATTTTTATATGAATTGATATAAAGATATTCATAATATCGCCTTCATTATTGTCTTATAGTCTCTATACTTTGTAGAATCTGCAGTGATACTTTCTTATTCATTCATGATACTGGTAATATATGCCTTCTCTCTCACTTTCTTCATTGTCTTGCTGATCACTGGATTTGTCGCTTTTGTTAGTCTTTTCAAAGAACCAACTTTTAATTTACTGATTTTTGTTTATTTAATTTTGTTTTCTATTTCATTAAGTTCTGTTTTTGTTAATAAATTTAAAAATTTCCTTCTACTTTTGAGTTTAATTTACTTAGTGAAACACTTTTTCAAGAAAGGTATAGATCATTGTTTTTTTAGAGTTTCTTCTTTTTTAAAATCTGAATTTAAGACTATAAAATTTCCTCTAAGCACAAAAGTTGTATGTCAAAAATTTTGATGTTGTATTTTCATTATTTTAAGGCTCAAAATATTTTCTAATTTCTGTTGCACTTTCTTCTTTGATTTACATTTTTTTAGAAGGACATTGCTTCATTTCCAAACATTTGGGGATTTCCTCATTTTTTTAATTGTTGTTTTTGAGCTTAATCTGCTATGATCAAAGAACATACATTTGAATGACTTCAATTCCTTGAAATGTTTTGAAAGTTACTTTATCGCCCAGAATGGTGGATTTTGGTAAATTATCCATTGCCTCACAAGAAGAATGTTTATTCTGTAGTTGTACACAGTGTTCATTTTGTCAGTGAGGTCAGATATGTAAGTCAGGTTGATTAGATGTTGGTATCCTTACTGATTTTTCTGCTTTTTCTATTCGTTTTTGAGAAAGTTGTGTTGAGGTCTTCCATTACGACTGTAGATTTGTCTATTTCTCTTTCTAGTTTTCCCCCAAAGTCCCCAACCCATAGGACAAGGGCATTGGAGGGCCACCTAGATGTAAAAAGCCATTTGAAGTTTTGTGTGGTTTTTAATGCTCCTCCTTTCCCCCCAGTTTTATCATACAGATTTTCAAGCACACAGAAAGGTTGAAAGACCTATACAGTGAACACCATGTACCCCCCACTGGGATCCTACAGTTTACATTTTGTTGCATTTCATTTATCATATATGCATCCATCAAACCCTTTCTTTGGGGCTGCATTTCAAAGTTAGTGGTGTAACACTGGCTCACTTCACCCCTAAACCCTTCATCATGTGTATCATTAAGTGGTCAACTTGCCTAATTTTAAAATCAAAAGTGGGGACCTGAAACTTAGTTCAGGCACAAAGACAGCTCTTTAAGAGAAAGTGGGCCAAGTAGGGGAGAAGATGTCACCAGAAGGGTTTTCACCTGGAAGACTTAGGATGGTGATGGTGAGGCCGAAGGTCCCTCTCACCTGCCAGGCTGCAGGGATGGGGTCTGGCTTGGCCTCTGTTGAACGCTTCGCATACAGCAGTTCAGGGCTTGTGTTCAGGATAGGTCTGTTGAGCGAATGAGTGGCGTGCTTCAAAGGGCAGAAGTTGACTGTGTGATTCTGGAGGCTATAAGCCCAAATAAAGAGTGGAAGTTCCTGGAAGGCAGCTTGGAGTCCATTACAAGAGAAAATTTGTCTTTCTTTCTTTTTCTTTTGTTTCTTTTCTTGTCTTTTATTTTCGGCTGCATTGGGTCTTTGTTGCTGCGTGCGGGCTTTCTCTAGTTGTGGTGAGCGGGGGCTACTCTTCGTTGAGCTGCGCGGGCTTCTCATTGTGGTGGCTTCTCTTGTTGTGCAACACAGGCTCTAGGTGCGCGGGCTTCAGTAGTTGTGGCTCGCGGGCTCTAGAGCGCAGGCTCAGTAGTTGTGGTGCATGGGCTTAGTTGCTCCACGGCATGTGGGATCTTCCCGCACCAGGGCTCAAACCTGTGTCCCCTGCATTGGCAGGCGGATTCTTAACCACTGCGACACCAGGGAAGTCCTCTTTTTCTTTTTTGAAATACCAAATTATCTTTTGTTTCGACAACTTTATTTTCAGGTAGATCATATAGTGTACATACAAAATTCAAAAGGCCCCAGATGGAATACAGTGAAGTCTCTCTCTCCTCCCTCTCTCCTCCAGCCACCCAGGTTTCCCTCCCAGAGGTGGTAGGTTTTCTGGTTTCTTAGTGTCCTCTCAGATAGTCTCTGCACACACATAATGATGATGATGATGATGATGATGATGGTAACACTACTAATAACACTTATTGAGAGCTTATTATATAAGAGTTGTATTCCAAGTATTTTACATACATTACTTCATTTGATCTTCGTAGCAACCCTATGAAGTAGGTACTATTATTATCTCCATTTCAGAGATGTGGGAAACTGAGGCCCAGAGAAGTTAAGCAGCTCAGGAAAGCTCATCCACCCACATGGGCAGTCAGGATGTGAATCCAGCCGGTCTGGCTGCTCCCTTGACCTCTTGTTCTATTCCTTTCAGTGTTTCTCGGAACCAACTGCATTGGAAGCTCCCTCCAGTGGCCTGGCAGTGGTGCATTTAACAGTGCACCAGCCTGGCTGAGATGGTGGTGAGCTCCCTGTCCCTGGAGGACATTCAACCAGATGACCCCAAAGGCTTCTCCACAAATAGCCTTGTTAGTTTCCCCCCAGCTTTAGTTTCTGCTGCTCTCCTGCCTGCAGGGTCAGTCTTCTCTCCTGTCTGTAGGGGTCTCAGGTCTGTATCCTGTTCCCTAGAACCCAAAAGAGGAGGCCTCTGAGCATCTCATAAGGAAGGATGAGGTCTGGGCAGGTGTGGCCGCTCCCTGTTTGCAGGAGGCAGTGCCGAGGCACAGAGTGGGCAGCGGGTGCTACTCAGCCACAAAGCAAGGCTGAGTCTGCCAGGAATGGTCCTCCACACTCCTTTCCAGGTCCCTGCCTGTCTCCCTGTGTTTAACCTGGCTTCTCTCCCCCTTTCCATCCCCCACCCCAGGCCTGAGGAGAACCTGTTTGCCTGGAGAGGTGGGTGGGGGCGTATGGGAAAGAGCTGAGTAAAATTCTTCGCTAGGAACAAATCTCATTTTCAAGAAAGTCTTGACAAAATGAGGCATTAAATTACAATATTTTGAAGAGCGTCGTAATTCTATTGCAGACAGCCCTTCATCATGGAATCTGAAAGCTGGGAAAATACAAAACTCATTAGATTAAAATAAACCACCTACTGCTCTAGAGAAAAGCTTATTTATCAATATCAATTTACTTATGATTACTCTGGCCTGCAATTTGTTATTTTTAAGAATTATGATTTGTGTATTGCTCATAGAGATGTGAAATATTTTTTCTTAAATTGAGTGTTTAAGAAAGATGTCCTTAGTAAAGGTTAGAAAGTGGGTACTGAGGATGAGGAATGGGGGAGGGTCAGGAGATAAATTAAAAGAGGCTGGGGTGGAAGATGGTGAGGAAGTGGGTGTGTGAGGAGCTGAATGGAAGCAGATGTGGACAGAGTGAACCCGAAGCCACGTGAAGCCTTTGGGTCTTTAAAAGAGGTTTTTTTTTATTCATTAAGAGGAAGGACATCCTAATTTACCAAGCTGTCCAAAAGATGGAATGTATCCTATGTAGGTAGTGAGCTTTCTGTCACTGGAGGCATACAAGTTCAGGTTCAAAGTCTAGAGGGGAGGATGCTGTAGAGTATAGCTATTGGACGAAAAGCCAACTGTAGTTCTCTCCAGTCCTGGTGTTCAGTGATTCTCTGAATCTCACACACCAGGTCTGGAGGGTAGGACAGTGTGGGGCAGTCTTGCACCATGTAGAAGAGAGAGCACTGGATTGGTGGGGGGAGAGTCAAAAACCTCCATCTTGAATTCACTGGCTCCCGTGCTCCTGGCTCCAGGCTAGCCCTTGCTCTGTGGTACTCTGGAAAGGGCTCTGTTCCTGGAGCCAGAGCCTGCTGGGTTCGAATCCTGCTGTCGTTACTTTCTGCTGTGAGATCCCAGTCAAGTTGTGGATTCTCCTTCAGCCCCAGTTTCTTCATCTGCAGGATGGGTCAGTAAGGCCCCCTCATAGGTAGTGGTAAGGATCTATGACACTTTATAAGAAGTCTAGCACATGGTACGCACGCTCAACATGTGTTAATACCCATCCTGCCTCCCTCCTGGGCCTCGTTTCCTTATCTGCAAAATGGACTGTCTGCTGGGAATCTCTGGGTTTCTTCTGGTTCTAGTTTTCTGCCCCAGGTGTTCAGTGTTCCTTGTGTGAGGAAGGAAGGTGGTTGGGGTGAGGGGCAAGCCCCAGCAGCTCCTGGCACCTCAAACCTCCTTCATGGCCTCCTGCACTGATGTGGGTGGTTTTCCTGGTCAAAGGACCTGCTGTCAGTTCCCCATGTGCTTGTTCTACCTTTGGGAAACTGGATCCCCATTTCATAGATGGGAAAGTGGAGGCCCAGAGAGGAGAGGGGTAGTATGCTCGTCTGCTTCCCCCACAGCCCCGGGTCCCCTAGTCTTAAGACTCCCTTTCCTGGGCAGCTCCATGGGTTGAGGGGAGCAAAGGGGAAAGCCTTCAGAATTTTAGGGTGTGTTTGGCATGAGGCACACCCACTGTAGTCTTTCTTTGGGAGAAGCAGTTGTGCTCTGGTCCTCTACTTTCTCTCCTTCACTCCCTCCCTCCCTTCCATTTATTCTTGTATATTTTCAATACCTAATATTGAACACCTCCTATGCTGTGACAACCCCTGTGTTAGGCTCCAGAGTATCCAAGGTGAATAAGGCAACGTCCTGATTCTAGGGGATTTCAGAGGCTGGTGAAGGAGACAGATGTGTACACACACACACACAGACACACACACACACACACCGTGCAGCATGCTGGAATGGAGTAGTCTGTCTGTCAGGGGCACAGTAGAGTGGAGGAAGTCATGCCGAAGCCTAGCTGGTGAAATCAGATGAAATCAGAGAACACTTCCCAGAGGAGGTGATGGCCAAGCTACCTGTAAAAGGATGAGAAAGAACTTGCTGTGGATTTTGTGCCCCTACAGAGCTGGGGCTCAGTGACAACCAAATGTCTAACCATGCCCTGCAGCTGGGGCTGGGCTTGGAATCACTCCCTGCCCCAGGCTCGGGGCAAGTCCTTTGCCTCCAGAGGAGGAGGGCAAAGCAGGAAGGCCCTCCTTGGCTGGGTCCTGGTGAGAAGCACATCTGGTCAGAGGTTAGCAGTGGACAGGCAGAGGGATAGCTAGACAGCAGCTCTGGCAGGGCGATCTGGCCTCTGCAGGTGGGTCTGTTTGCTGGGAGTGGGATGGGAAGGCAGGGAGGGTGGTGGCGGGAGGTGACAGCTCTGGGGCTCACCTGAACAAATTCCTAGTTGAGTCAGTTGAACCGAGGTCCAAACACTTCAGGGTTTTGGGGTCATGCCTCTTAACCCCCCTGAGATTCAGTCTCACCATCTGGAAAAGTGGGTGCCATTGCCACCTGCAAGGTGCTGTGAGAGCCAGGTGACCTAAAAGGCAGCAGTAAGCCTGGCAGGCAGCACGGATGGTGCTCTCTGTCCTGTCTGAGACCACATGGCGCCGGCTCCCTCGTGGCCTGCGATCCCGGTGAGGGGCGAGGCGGGGCTGTGATGAGTGTGGCAACAGTGACATGCCCTACACCTAATGGGCATTACTACTAATGTTGTTAGTGTTTTGTGAATTGGGCAGAAGAGACAGGGACTGCGGATGGAGCAAGGCATGAGGGCATTTGAATCGATTGGATGCTCACCACGGGCGAGGCGCGCTCGAGGGCGCTCATTTAATCCTCATAACACCCGCCGAGGAGGTGCTATTCTCTCGGTTTGAACAGAGGGGAAACTGAGGCTGAGCAGGGCTTTGAACACAGATGTCTCCCTTCAATCTCCTGAAGCTCCCCGTGTGGAATTGTCCCTTTCTCCCCACCGCATAGTAAGATAGCCTGGCGGGACCCTGGTTCCTCCCTGAGCTCTTGGTGGAGCATCTAAAACTTCTTCCCCACCAAGGCCCCACTGGGCTCTTCTTTCTTCCTTCGGGAGCTGCGATAATAGTAAGCATAAAAACAATCAAACAGCATCTTGCACAATTATGTGGGGAGGAAGCAGCTGTCACAGACCATCTGGAAAAGATTTATCACTTAACTTCCAGAGAAAACTATCGGCTTACTGTAGAGAGCGAGCCCATGCCTTATCCCCCCTCCTCCCCGTTCCCTGGGGTGGGGACATGCACCCCCCCCCCACCACTACCACGGGGATCCCATTTCCCCCACGTGGACCTGGCTGAGAGCGGCTTTCCTGCACCACAGCCACAGGCTGTTCAAGCTGGAAGGGGGCGCATCCGTATCCCTGTCCTCCTGGAATGTTGACTGTGCACCTACTATGCGCAGGCTTGGGCTGGCTGGGGAGGAGCACTCAGCGTGGTTAGCACAGAAACAAGATCTCGCAGGCCCGTGTCGAGTGCTTTAAAGCAGCTGAGCAGGGATCCCAGACAGAGGATGGAGGGCCACTTCTGCCTGGGAGGCTGGGAGGGGGTCAAGGGAGACGCCTCAGGGAAGGAGACATTTCAGCCTCTTTCTGACAGGTGAGTCCCCACATGGCCAGGTGGGAGGGAGGGCCGTCGGGCGTGGGGACCTCACCAGGCGAAGGCCTGAGCTGTGACGTCCTAAGTGGCATCTTGCAGGCAAGGATACTGAAGCTTGGAGAGACCCGATGCCTTGCCTGGGGGTTACCACACGATTCACGGCTACCCCGTGATTGAAAATTCCTGTTTGCACCGAAGGAGGAGGAGGAGGAGAGGCTCAGTGCTGAATGGGTGTCCCTGAGAGACTGGAGAGCGTCACAGAGGGCGTCCTGGAGGGGGTGGGGTGGAAGGCAGGCGAGGGAACCAGTTTGGCTAACATCACAGTGGGAGAGAGAGAGAAAGAAAGAATATGAATGGTCTCCCAGTAGTTAAGCCCCGGGCTTGGGGATGAGGCAGAGGCCTTTCCTAGGAGTGTGGCTGGCCGGGAGCCTGCCCGGCCCATCTGCCAGGACAAGGCCTGCCCTGGCCTGGGCTCTCGAGCTCCTGTGTGGGTGAGACCACAGCAGGAAGTGGGCACCTTCGTGCTCTCTCTGTCGCCTTCATTCCCTGCGGTCCCCCGGGGACCTGTGCCAAGGCGGAGGCCTGGACTCTGCCACTTGACCCCTTGGCTTATTCTCAGCGTCCAGCTGATCTTCTCAGTGCTCAGTTTCCTCATCTGTGAAATGGCCTAGCATCTGCCTGTCTAGATTTGCAGTCACATTCACGGAAAGACTTTGCAGAGTTAAAATCAGCAGAGATGTCCTCCTGGCAGCTGCTTACAGTTGGGGGTTGTGCCTCAGGATGCAGCATGGAAATTGCTGGGTGACGGCTGCCCAGCATTCCAGACTCTTTGGGGCAGGTTTTGGGGTGCAGGGGGTGAGAGTGGAAAGGGCAGAAGGAGAGAAGGAGGTGGAGACTTGGAATATATGTGGACCCCTCCATCTGTCTGGTAAGAAAGGGACATACAAAAGGGTGACCTGGCTTCCCTCTCACCCCCATGTCTTGGGGATGCTAGTGAACTAGCCGGTAGAGATTGAACTTGGTCCCACTCACAGTTCGCTTGAGTGCCTGCCTGGCCACTGAGCAAACGACCTTGACTTGTCTGTGGGTGGGGCGGGGCAGGGCGGGGCCGTGGTCAGCATCTGAGAGGCAGAGAAGAGCAGAGCCGGGAAAACCGCGTCCACCTTGCACTTTACAGAGGCGAGCCGGGGCTTTCCAAAGGCTACCCAGCAAGTGGTTGCAGGGACAGGCTCAGGACCTGGGGTCTCCATTTCCATCGCTGGCTCTCAGGCTGAAGGGCTGAAGACAAGGAAGGCAGCCTCTGTGGCACTCAGTTTCCTTGTTTGTAACATGGGCTGCTCCTGGCCCAGGTTGGCTCACCACTGGGCATGGACTTCAGGTGTGGCAAGACGGGACTAGGTGAGGCCAAGTCGCCTCCCTAGTTGGGGGTGGGAGGCAGCGCCCAGAGAGGCAAGCAGAAGGGTCAGCACCCTGGTTGAACTGGCAGGTTAACTGGCTTAAATCTGATACACTTCAGTTTCTACACTAGCTTGCTTTCTTCCTTTTTAAATTTATTTTTTTATTCTTTAAACAGCTTTATTGAGATCTAATTCACATATGATACTATTTACCCACTTAGAGTGTACAGTTCAGTGGTTATTAGTACATTCACAGAAAAGTGCAACCTTTGCCACAGTCTATTTTGGAACATTTTCATCCTCTTAGAAAGAAACCATACCTTTTACCTATCACCCCATCTCTTTCCATCACGTCAACCCTAAGCAACCACTAATCTATTTCCTGTCTCTATAGATTTGCCTTTTCTGGCTGGACATTTCATATAGATAGACTCATATAACATGTGGTCTTCTTTTGTGACTGGCTTCCTTGACTTAGCATGATGTTTTTAAGGTTCATCCATGTTGTATCAGTACTTCATTAATTTTTATGCCTGAATAATATCCCGTTGCATGGATACACCACGTTTTGTTTATCCATTTGTCCATTGATGGACATTTGGGTTGTTTGACCTTTTGACTATTAAAAATAATAATGCTCGAACGTTCATGTGCAAGTTTCTGTGTGGACATAGGTCTTCATGTCTCTTAGCTGTATACCTAGAAGTGGTATTGCTGGGTCTTATGCTAACTGTTTAATAGTTTGAGGAACAGCCAGACTATTTTAAAGTGGCTGTACCATTTTACATTCCCATCAGCAATGAAGGAGGGTTCAGTTTCTCCACATCCTCTCCAACGCTGCTATTATCTTTTTGATTATAGCTAAACTAGTGAGTATGAAGGGGTATCTCATTATGGTTTTGATTTGCATTTCCCTGATGACCAGTGACATCGAGCATCTTTTCGTGGGCTTATTGGCCATTTGTACATCTCCCCTGGAGAAATGTCTATTCAGATCCTCTGCCCATTTTTAAATTGAGTTATTCATCTTTTTACTGTTGAGTTGAAAGAGTTCTTTATATATTCTAGATAAGTCCCTTGTTAGATGTATGATTTGCAAATATTTTCTCCCATTCTGTGGGTTGTCTTTTCATTCTCTTGGTAGTGTCCTTTGAAGTATACATATTTTTAATTTTGATGAAGGCCAACTTGTCTATTTTTTCTTTTGTTGCTTATGCTTTTGGTCTCATATCTAAGAAACCATTGCCTAATCCAAGGTCATGAAGATTTATACCTATTTTTCTTCTAAGAGTTTTAGCTCTTTCATATAGGTTTTTGATTTTGAGTTAATTTTTGTTGATGGAGTGAGGTAGGGTCCAATGTCATTCTTTTGCATGGGACTATCTAGTTGTCCCAGTACCGTTTATTGAAAAGACTACTTTTTCCCAATTAAATGGACTTGGCATCCTTGTTGAAAATCAGCTGACCATAGACACATGGTTTATTTCTGGACTGTTAATTCTATTCCATTGTACTGTACGTCTCTCTGTATGCCAGAACCATGCTGTCTTGATT
Source organism: Eschrichtius robustus (assembly GCF_028021215.1). Taxonomy (NCBI): domain Eukaryota; kingdom Metazoa; phylum Chordata; class Mammalia; order Artiodactyla; family Eschrichtiidae; genus Eschrichtius; species Eschrichtius robustus. The sequence goes on from NC_090830.1 coordinate 76,508,000, forward strand.
ACTAGTTTTTAAATGGGATATTTGCTACTTTGTTTAAATACTGTTAGTACCCCAATGCAGATAGCTTAGAAAATACAGAAAAACATTAAGGATAAAAAAAAATCACCTGTTATCTCACTAAGGAAAGATAAAATAAAGATGCAAATGTGTTGCTATATGTTTTCTATACAGATATATATATAATATATAATTTATTTTTTTCCAACATAGTAGCACACTATGAATAGTCTTGTAGCTTACATTTTCTGTTTAACAATTTGCCATGAACATTTTTCCTTGTCAATAAACGTTCTCTGAAAACATGATTTTCCGCGGCTGCCTTGTAGTCAACTATATGAAAGTGCCCTAATTTACTCATGTAAACTTCTGTCATTGATTATCGACTGGACTGTTTTTACCAGTATAAACAGTGCTGCCGCAAACATCATCAAAAAAACCCTCTGTGCCATGATTCTGATGATTTCCTTAGGGAAATTCCGGTCAGTGGAACTGGGAAAAAATCCTGGAGTTTTATTGTGCCAAATGGCCTCCCGGAAATCTGTACCATTCCCACTAGAGGAGATTTTCACAAAAACTACCACGTGGAATACAGTCTGACTCAAAAGCTGTTTAGGAGTTGTTTATATACTTTAAATATTAATCCTTTCTCAGATATGTGATTTGCAAGTATCTTCTGCAGGTTTGCCTTTTTACTCTGTAGACAGTGTCCTTTGATGTACAAAAGTTTTTCATTTTGATGAAGTCCAATATATCTATTTTTTCTTACCTGTGCTTTTGGTGTTATAGCTAAACCCAATGGCATGAAGATTTCCCTCTGTGTTTTTGTCTATGGTTATATATATTTCATAGTGCTGATATCAGTCACTTATTGCCTCAGTAGCTGCATAACAAAGCACTACAACAATCATTTACTCTCACTTATGTGTCTGTGGGCTGACTGGGGAGGGTCAGCAAATCCAGGCGAGGCATGACTGAGCTTGATTCTGGGCTCTGTGTGGGTTCAGTCTGCTCACTCTGTCTGGGGCATGTTCTTGTGAGGCTGAAAGGCAGGAGCTCAAGAGGCAAGCCCCTCTGCACAAAGATTATGCTTCTGCTAGTATGGAGCTTGGCCAGAGCATCCATTGGTCAAAGCAAGTCACATGGTCAAGCCCAGCATCAGGGGTGGGACAGCATCCTCTGCCTACCATGAGACCCCAGCATGGGTGTAGATGCTCAATCCTATGCAGAGTGAAGGGTTGGGACTAATAATCGATCATCCACAGTGATGACCAGGGGGTGGAAATGAACTTGGCAGGTTTGAGGCTGAGAAATGGCTAGTGTGCCTGAAATACGGTGGTGGAAGGGGTAAGGAGGAAAGTGCCACTTACGGATGCATGAAAGATATTTGTTAACTGAATTAATCAAAAGAATGTATCAATGGAAGTGAATTTACTGAGATGGGAAAAGCAAGGATGGGAACCTATTCAGAGAAGAAATTGGATCGCTGTTGGATAAGTTAAATGTTAAAGACACACCAAGAGGAGATGTTAAGTTGGCAGACGGCTGTATGGGGTAAAGTAGACTCTGCTTGCAAGGAGCTGAGGGTCTTCTTGCAGAAGGAGCATGTGTGAAAGTCTAACTAACCCTTGCAGCTGGGATAGCTGTCTCCAAAAATGTACGAAGGACAAGGGGAGCTGAGGATCCCACTGCCGGCAGAGATCCAGGAAGGCTTCATGGAAGAAGTGGCATTAGAGCTGTGCCCTGAAGGGGGAGCTGGACATGCAAGGTGGGGCCAGGTGGTCCTCCAGATGGAGAGAATAGCCTGGCCGAGGCACAGAGGGAGAACACAGAGTGTGGTGACTGGCAGTGACCCCTTGAGGGAGAGGGTGCAAATTTCAGCAACATGCCAGAGCTGGGCCAAGGTCTGTTGGCTGTTACCATGCTGGTGAGTCGGGAGATAGGAGAAAGGTGACCTTGATCAACTCTATTCTTCCTCCCCAACCTGATGGGACTGGGGATCTGAGGATCAGGAGCCTCAGCTGCCTTTTCTGGAACTCAAAAATAGAGTGAGTGCCCAGTGCTAGTGAAGGTATGGGGAAACTGGCCCTTTCCTAATTGTTGGAGGAAGTGCAACTTCGGGCACCCTCTTTGGAGAGCAGTTTGTCAACAGCTATAAAAATATGAAAATCTCCCACTTCACACGGTGTATAGACATGGGAACAAGGATATTCATTGTGGCTTCATTCATTAATGCGAAAGGTTTAAAACAAACTAAATGTCCATCAGCAGAGGTTAATTACGGTCCCCCTGAATAGAACACTCCACGGCTACTAAAAAGAGCAAGTCAGCTCTGTGTGTACTGAGATAGAACAATCTTCAGGATACGTTGCCATGAGAAACAGCTAGGAGTAGGATAGCATGAATACCCCTTGATATTTTTTTAAGAGGAGGAGAGAGCTATATGCTATATCCTTCCGTGTACCTATAGTACTTCAGGAATTCTTGATTGCCTCTGGGCATGTGTGGGCTTGGGTAGAAAGGAGACTCACTTCCTGCTCTACATCCTCCTGTACAATTATTTACCCTGTCCGTGTATGACTTCCAAAAGGGACAGAATAAAATATAGTTCCTGCTGAATGATTTTTTAAAAAGTATAGGTTGAGGGGACTCAAGACACCTAGCCTCCTGTGGAGGATGCTGGACCACCTGACACGCCACCATGGGGGTCTCAGGCTGTGCCCCTCTCAGTCCTGCTTGGCTCACCTGCCCACCCCCAACCCCCGGTTCACTCAGTGGGAGCTTTGGGGAGGGACCCAGGGAAGGGCACAAGAATATAATGGCCACAGGGTGGTCTTTTCCCTCCTTCCAAGTAGGGTCCCTGTAAGTGACCTTCCATCCTAGCAGCCTCCCCAGACAGTGGCCTGGATGGTGTGGGCTTTGAAGAGTGGCCATCAGTGGCCCTAACGGTGTGCCTGCAGGCGTCTCCTTGCACGCACAAACATCTCTGTGTGTAGTGGTGGTGAATAATCCCCAAATTGTCTTTGATTTCTGCAGCGTATTTCTGTATTTCTATTCAGAGTTGAGTGCGTCTGATTTTATGGGAATTCATAGCAGTTCAAACGAAATCGTGGCACCCTGCTGTGAAAATCTCTCATTCCTGAGAAGCTGAAATGCTCAGGTGTCCCCTCCTGCCCTTTCCCTCCCCCTCTGCTCTGTCCCCCTTCCTGTCCCCTCGCCTGCTGGGACGGAAAGCACTGCCTCTCGGCACGCTGAGTGCACCCTCTGGCCCTGCGTCTCCTGCCTGGGCTGCGGGGAGAGGTGGGAGATGGTGACAGGAGGGCCTGCCTGGGAGCTGAGCCTGGAGTGGGCTGGTTTCCCGGAAGAGGAGAGAGTGCCTTGCTCCGCAGCAACGAGGAGCACGCTTTCTCGTCTGTCCAGGAAGCCAGGCTGCGATGGGCTTCATCTCGGGTTTGGTGCAAAGGCATTTGATGAAACCCCTGCAGATCGGGAGGGGTTTGCGAGGAACCTGGCTCCCTCCAGCCTGGAGAAAGGGGGGGGCAGGAAGGAGGGGCCCTCCAAGGTTGGGCCAGTGGCCCCCTGCAGCAGTTCACAGAGCCCAGTTTGCAGATGTGAGAGAGCGGATGAGTACATTTGGGCACTCGTTTTACTTTTAAATTTCAGGTCCTCCCCCTGACCCCCCACCTGGGGAGACAAGAGCCCTCAGAGAGGGCCAAGCTTCAGACCTGGGCCTGGTCTCCAAGGCCTCGGCTTTAGCCACTCTGTTGCTAATGCGTCTCCGAGGGCGGAGCAGGGGGAAGTCCTCCTGATGATGGGCCTCATCGGACCTCCCCCCCGCGGTGTGGGAAGGTAGCCTGGCTGGGCTGGCAGGGCAGAGAGTCAGGGCCTCAGCACTGGGACCCACTTTCCGGGAGGGAGTGAACTGCTGTCCCTAGAAGGGTCTGAGCAGCTGCAGAGGGGTGCGGTTAACCTGAGGACCAGCCCAGCTCCGAGTGTCTCCTCTGGCATTCAGACCTAGGACCGCGGGCCTCAGCAGAGCATAGCAAGGAACTTTCTAATCAGAGTTGTCTGTCTGTTCACAGGCTGCTGGCAACGTTTTGGTAGGGTGGACACAAGCTAGGTCTCTGATTGTTAAAACATTGAGTGTTTATTATAGAAAATGAGGAAAATGAAAATCGTATATAGAAGAATATAAAATCAGCCATAAACTCACCAGATGAAACCACTGTTTCATGTAACAGTCCTGTACGTGTGCCCCCCCACACACACACACTCACACATGTACACAGCCGTACACAATCCTCTGAGCGCTTCCTGTGGACATCCCACAACTGAACCAGTCCCCCTTGGCTGTCTGGGCTGTTCTGCTGTCATAAATAACACAGCAGTGAATGTTCTGTGGCCGAGTGTCCATGCACGGCCATGATGATTTCCTCAGCTAAAGTTCTGGAAGTGGAATTGCTGGGCCACGAGGGTGTACACATCTTCAGGCTCTTCATACAAATTTCAGATATTGATTGATTCTCAGCCAAGTTGCCTCAGCTTGAGGGTGTGGGAGCCCTGGTGATCTCGTCCCTCTGGTGGCTTCAAGTGCTGATGACGCCTGCATTCACATCTCTAGCCCCACCTCAGGCCTGAACTCTAGTTGAGGGTATCCTCCTGCCCCGTCCAGCATTGCTGCTTGGCTGTCAGCAGTCATTCCAAACTCACCGTGCCCCAACCTGCGCTTCTGATCTTGCGCCTCAGCGGGTCCCACCCACAGCCTTCCCCTGTCCTGGTTAACCGCAACTCCATCCTTCCAGGTGCTTGGGCCAAAGCCCTCTGCTCGGTTCTTTCTAGCACAGCGATATCCTCTCCAGCAAGAAACCCTCTCAGCTGTACTCTGAAAATGCCCAGAATCTGCCAGATGTCACACCCGCTACCCCTACCCTGCTGGAGCCCCCAGCACCTCTGGCTTGCATCACTGTGGTAGCCTCCACACCTGTCTGCCTGTATCTGCCCTTGCCTCCTACTGTGAGTCATCAACTCCGCAGCCAGAGTGCTCCTTTAAACCTTGAGTCACTCTCATCCCTCTTGGCTGTCTGAAGACCACGACTCCCAGTTTACTCATGTCCGTGGTTGACAAGGTGCCCATGGTGGTCCCATTGTTCTCTGCCCTCATCTCTTACAGCTCTCCCCGCTGTGCACCCCGCTTCAGCCACACTGGCCTCCTCGCCGTTCCTCAGGCGTGCTAGCACATCTTGCCTCAGGGCCTTTGCAAAGGCTGTTGCCTCTGTCCAGAAGGCGTTTCTCCCAGATAACCACGTGGCTCGTTCTCTTGCTTCCTCATGTGTTTGTTCATACATCACCTTCAGTGGTACTCAGACCTCTTGCCCCGCTCCTTCCTTCCTTCCTTAGCACTTACCATCCCCAACACACTGTAGAACTTGTTCACCGACTCTCTGTGTTGGGCTCCCTTAGGTGTGCCAGCTCCCCCGCCGCCAGGTCTTCAGCCTGTTCTCTTCTCTAGGCCGCTGTCTAGCACAGTGCCTGGCCCACAGCAGGTGATGTTGGGGCAGACACGTGCAACGGGGCCACACCTCTCTGTGTAGCTCATAAGCTCTCTCAGGTGTAGGTGGAGGCTTTGATTTTATTTGGGGGGGAGGTGATTCCTATGTGGGGGTGAGTCCCGGGATGCTGTAACTGTGCCACCTGCCAGAGCCTCCCCTGCTGGCCCTCAGCCCAGGCCTCCACGAGCAGCAGGTCTTTATGGGCTGATGACAGGACAAGGTGAAGGCCAGTGTGGGCAGGGTTGCTGCCTTGAATCTGGGAAATTCTGTAGTCCGCTCCCTCCAGGGACAAAGGTGTTAACCTCTAGGGGATGGTGCTGGAGGAGGCATGGGGGGTGCAGAGGGAGGACTTGGTCACCCCTGATGGTACATGCATTGTCTTATTGGTACTGGTTCCGGGGCAATGCCTGTCAGATGCCAGCGTGGAAGGGCAGACTAAACAGCAGCCTGCTCCCCGGCCCTAGTTGTACCTCTTCTTCTGGCACACGCACTCGGCCTTGCTGCTGGCTCCTGTATACTGTGGCTGTGGAGCATGTTGTATTCTCACCCAGGTCTGGCTTAATAGCCTCTGAGTAGATGCAGGGTCCTGCCCAGGGCCTTCCCACCAGGCCCTCAGTGTGGGCCTGCCCTGGGGCACGTGTCTGAGCTCAGCAAGGGTTGGGGCTGAGGCTGGGAGACCTTGGGCTTGAGCACTTACTGGCTGTGTGACCTTGGGCAAGTTGTTTAACCTCTCCAAGCCCCAGCATGTAGGACACACTACACACCACGGTGGCTGGCATGTACTATGTGCTCAGTAAGTGTTAGCAGTATGCATCCTTGAACTCTGTGCAGCTCACATCTCAGCTCCCCTAGAAGGCTCAGGAGTTCTCTCTTTGCATGGCCCTGGGCAGTGACAGGCGCTGTTGCTTTTTGATACCTCACATGCATTGCCAGCCATTCTCATGGCCCTGTATCCTCCCACAGTGCCTGGCTCAGGGCTTGGCATGAAAACGGATGTTAGAGATTGGCAGCCTGAGGGCTTTGGGTCCTGGCTTTGGGTCTCCTCGGCAGTGGGTATGTTTGAGAGATTTCTGGAAAGCTTCCTGTGAGAATGGGTTTTGGGACAGCCGGCTCTAACCCTGCTTGTACCTCTGGGACAGGTCTCTGGCACTTATCCCAGGCCGGACAGGAAGCCCAGCACAGAAGGGTGTGTGTCTATGTTTCCTGGTCCAGTGGGGACAGGTGAGGGTCAGTGGGAGCTCAGGCCGAATCCTGAGGATGGCACAGCCTCACATGGTAGAGAAGGCCATGCAGCTCTGCTGGCCGGGAGGTGGGAAGGCCGTAGGCTGGGAGAACAGCTGTTTCACAGGGCGGAGCGAGGTCAGGCAATCCCGGGGGACCCATGCCGCTCGCTGCAGCCCCAGCACCTAGGGAATGCCGGCAGGCAAAGGCAGCATGTATTGCAACACCTGGCCCGGAGGTTGGTACCCAGGGGCCTCTTCCCATTGCCACTAGCCTCTGTTCTCTCTGGACCTTGCTTTCCTCCTCTTGGCCAAAGGGACCAGAGGAAGAATAAGATCTGGGATCTTCGGGAAAACCCAGTAGTAGAATGGACCCACTTTGTCCTGCCTACTCTGCTTCACCCTTTGGAGCCTGTGTCCCCTTGACCTAGCGTCTGTGCCACCTTGCCCCAAGGCAAGGATGGAGAGTCAGGATGGAACAAAGATTGTCCCTGCTGTTGGATGCTCCAGAGGTGGCCTCTGCCAATCCTGTCAAGGGAGGGCTGTGTTTGGCTGCCCTTGACTGACAGGGGGGGGCACTGAGGCAGTGTGAGTGCCTCTGAAGGGGAAACAGACATTTAAGGAGAGAGGATGGGGACAGTGTGCCCAGCAGCGTCAGAGCCTGAGCCAGCTCGTGGAAAGTGAGATGCATCAGGCACTCGTGTGTGTTGTGCACACATGCTCACTTCTTTGTGTCACATTCATCCTGTGTCTATTGTGTTGTGTATTGTCCTCCTTGAGGGAGGGGCCACGCCTTCCCCTTTCGTAGATTAGGAAACGGGGTGGGCAGGGTGGGGCTGGACAGCAGCATGGTGTGATGGAAATAGCGTGGGACTCAGGTCCAATCCTAAGTGACCTCTCTGAGCCTTAATTTCCTCATCTGTAAAATGGGGACAATAATATCTACATTTTAGAGATATTTGGGAAGATTGAATAAAGTCATACCTGTGAAAATCCCAGGCTTGTGGGAGTTGCCTAGTAAGTGTTCATTTTCTTCCTTCCTTTCTTCCGCTGCAAACTTCCTGCAACACCCAGCCGAATGGTGTGCACTCCCAGCTATTTGTGGATGATCTTCTTAGCAGATGTTGTTTAATTCTCATAACAGCTGGTTTCCAAAGGCAGAGGGCTGGAGATTTTTTTTAAAAGTCACTCACTCACTATGAGATGTCAGAGTGTCACTTAATTGCTCTGTGCCTCGGTTTCTCCACTTGTAAATCAGGGATAATGCTTGTGATGCTGGCTAGCTTCTTTGCCGCATACGGTAGGCTAATGCAAGATAACAGATGGAAAGTGGTTTGAACATTTAGAAAAAGGCGTCATGCTCAACCTCACTGGTAGTTAGGGAAATGCAAATTAAAACAACAAGGCCATTCCATTTTTCATGCTTCCAATTGGCAGCCATTTAAAAGAGGGATCACTTCCAGGTGGGCACAGAGGCCCTCTCATACACTTCTAGATGGAGTGGGAATTGCCACAGTCTTTACAGAAGGTAATGTGACAGTGTCTAAGAGAAGTTTACATACGTGCTCTGTGTTGTATTTAATTGGCCCATTAATGCTACCGTTGGAGAACCAAGATTGAGAGCAAAGTCCCAACACAGTTACATGCAGAGATATGTCCACGGTGACATTGCCTGTGTGGCAAGAACCTGGAAACACTCAGATACCCAACAACAGGGGATGTTTGTCTCCATGACGAAACATCCATGCCATGACCTGTTACCTAGCTCTGAAAATGGAGGAAGTGGATGTGGCAGTGTTGACCTGGAGGGTTGTCTGTGAATTCTTATGACATGAGGAAAGTGAGTTTCTTTTGTGTAGAGGGTGACTTCATCATCCTAAAGAGAAACAGCAGCCACTCCACTCGTACGCATTTGTAATGTGAACATATCTGCTTGGGTGTGGAGAAGGGCCTCGCAGGGTGCACGCCAGGCCCAAGCTGCCCACTCTGGCCATCAGACAGGTCATGTTTGGCTCATGAAAATGGAACTATTTGCCAACATTTAAAAATTGAATTCATGGTAAAAGCCAAATTTCCAGCTTTTCATTGAGAAAAATCAGAAGCTCTGGGCACACTGCGCCCACATTCCCTCTTGGCTGAAATACATCAGCAGCTGCTGCTTTTGGACAGAGTGTGTAGCCTCCAAATGGCCATCATTCACACCATTGGGGTCTCCTCATTTATATGCCCTGCCTGCCCCTGTGACAGGCTGCTGACCTCTGGAAACGCAAGGGGGTGGAAATACAGGGATATGATGGGCATTTGTCTTTTATTACGTGACAACATCTTAGAATCTTTTATTTCCCACATCACTGTTTCATACTTGGTAATTAGAACATTTTCAGTACAGTATTCAAGGAAAACACGAGGGCACCGCGGGCCACTGTGTGTGGTGTGGGACAGGATCCATCCTCCACTTGGCACGGGGCTGGGAGACAGAGTCGGCTCCAGGTCCGGAACCAAGAGATCTGAGCCCTGGGCCCTTTCTGAAGCCCTTGCCCCGAGGTCTTGCAGAGATGTGAAGTCTCTCCACAAAACCCTTTTCTTCAGCTCCCTTCTCCTCCCCAAGGCTTTTCTGATCATTTATTGATGAGGGAGGTGGCATGTCAACTTGGGTCCAGATGCTGACCCCACCACTCACTACTTGGGGGTCTCTGAGCAAATTGTTTAACGGCTCTCGGCCTTTAGACCCCACCTTGTGAACCGGGGAGTTACAATGCCTCCCAGGCGAGGTGCACAGTCGGTGCTCCCTGAAGGAGGATGTGTGGGCCCTTGGCTAGGCCGTGGGGATGCAGAGGTGAGTGGGCTGTGAGCTGAGACACGGAGGTGAGACAGCGTTAACAGGGCTGACTGTTCAGCGGAAGGCAGGGATCCCCAGCTGAGGAGCGTGGGCCCCTCCCGGTGTCACTGCTGGTCTCCAGGGAAGCCTGCTCTGGAGCCGCTGCAGGCGTAAGAAGGAACCAGAGGGCCGTGGCCCTGATGTAATGGGGCCGAGCAGGCCACGGCCATGATGGGAGGGAGCAGCCCTCCCGCCGCCCACCCCCTACCCCAGCCCCACTACACTTAGAGATGGGAGCTTGCTTTGCTGAGCCTCTGGCAGCTGGACCCCAGCTCTCTCTAGAGCTTAGCTAGAGAGAAAAGTCCGGCTTCAGCTTTCCACAGACTTGCTGGGGGGCCCTGGTCAGGTTACCTCCCTTCTCTGTGCCTCTTTGGACACCATAGCCTGGTGGCTCCTTTCATATCCAAGGTTATGAGATGATACTGCAGATATAAAAACAGGAAAAGACATGTTCATTGGGCAGTTTGGCTGGGGGCGGGGGGGGCTGCCGACCCGCTCTGAGACCCCTGTCTTCCTGCTCAGCACCCACCTCCTGACTCTGTCCCCACTAACCAGGTTCCCCCGCTCTTCGGGGATGCTGGCCTGGAGGATAGAGGCAGCAGCCCCTCCCTCTGCCCCCTGAGCCCCGCGTGTGTCACAAACCTGTGCCTGTGCCCCCTGAGCCCTGCCCACAAGCCGTGCGGCCGGCCTCCACGAGGGCACAGAGGGGACTGTTGCCCCTGCCCTCAGCCCAGTCGTGCCTCAGCACTGGACGATGACAGAACCCCAGGGTACAGACCCTCTCTTCTTCCCCATGTGCCCCCCCACCACCAGTCTGCCCTGATTCTCTCTCCTCCCTTCTCAGGCCCAGTTCGCCCCGAGCTGCAGGGGTGAGGCAGTGCTGCTCAGCCTGCAAGAGCAGGCGCTCCAATAGGACGTTTCTCACCCTCCCCTCCTTTTGTCCCCAGGAGCCATGAGGTGCCACGTCGCCTCCAGCTGCCTCGTGGTCTGGCTTTCTGTGCTGATCTCTGGATGCTGTGGTAAGTTCAGTCCTCCACCTTCTCTCCCTGCAGCAAGCGTGGGAGGCCGGGCTGGACGGTGTGTGGTTGGCGTCTGTGCTCTGGGACTCTCAAGACCCTGCCTTGCTGTGTGTGTGTGACTGGGCACTCGCTTCCCTTTCTGGGCCTCGGTTGCTTCTGCAGCCCGCACAGGGCTGAAAATACCAGCCATCCCCAGGGCCTGGGACACATGAGGGAAGGGGAGGAGCCTTGAGAAATACTTGAGCTCTAAGGGGAGACATCTATGACCGTGAACTGTCCTTCTTCTGGGATGCGGGGACTGGCCCCAGTCCTAGTCCGTTTCACAGTTGTCTTCTGAGCACCTACTGTGTGACACTGTGTGCCCTACTGCGTCCAACTCTGGGGGTATGGAAGAAATGACATTCTCGGGCGCTCAGGGGCTCACCAGGGAGAAAGACACAGATAGGATTGCTCTAAGCAGGGTGGGTAAAGTGGTAATAAAGGATGTACAGAGCTCCAGAGAAGCCCATCAGAAGAAAAGATTAATTAAACTTGTGGGCACAGGAGAGACCCAGCCAGAAGGGAGATGGTTCATCTAGGCCCTGAAGACTGAGAAGTCGTTTTAAAGCGGGGAGAGGGAAGAAGGGAATCCTGGAGGAGGGAACAGCCTGAGCGAGGGTGTGGCTGCCAGGAGTCTTCCTTCTCTGCAGGGGGAGGGGGGCAGCCCTCCTTCCCCTGGCCTTGCAGCAGCCAGGTCAGTGCCAGCCTTAGTGCCCACGGAGGAGGCCAGGAAAGGCCTGGGCATTTGCCTCTCCTGGACAGCGGGAGCAAAGCAGCTCTGGTCTGCACGAAGGAAGGCCAGGACAGCAGGCACAGCTGGCTCGGTGTCCCGCGGGACCAGGGTGTCCTCAGGGAAGAGCTATGGGCAGAGCGTGCCTGGCGACACAGGCAAACATATTCCTGAGGGGCGTCGGCTCCTTCTCTCACTCCAGGGAGCCGGGAGCCTCTGGAGGAAACCAGAGCTTCATGCTTGGCGGACTGCTGCTGGCATCCTGCTGCCCGAGAGTCCCTTGAAGGTCCCGTCTCCTGGCTTCCATGCTGGGAGGGATCTCTGCTGGAATGCCCCTGTGATGGGGAGCTCACTCCCATCCAAGCAGCGCAGGATTATGGCACAGCCTCAAAGACTCTCAGGGGCAGAGCCAGAAGGGGTCTCAGACCCTCTGTCCACTCCTGGCCCACTTTACAAAGGAGAAACTTGACCCCTGGAGAAGCAGCTGGCCCAGGGTTGTACAAAGCAGGGCCCAGCTAGGCCTCGATCCAGGTCTCTGTCCTCCCGCTCCTCTCTGCCCCATTCGGGGAGGGCTCAGTGAGGGGCACCTGAGACCCTCAGCTCTGACCCTCTGGGTTTGCTTGTTGGTGTCCTCGGACTCCTCAGGGACTCTGTGACCTTGGACACTCATGCCCTCCCCCGCCCTCCCCATTAAAAAGAAATAAAACAGGTGCTAACAGCTTGGCTGCCTTCCTAGAAGAGGTGCAGTCTCCCCTTGAGCTCTCTAGATCGAAGGCAGCTCATGCATCCAGATTGCAGCAGCCATCGTAACAGTGGTGCTGTGCACAGGTCACCTCTGGCAGGGAGGCAGGGGGAGAGGGCAGTGAGGGCTTTTTGTCCTCATCTTGAGGCTGGGAAATGGTGGCCAGAGAGGTAGAGCGATTTGCCCAGGCCACACAGCAGCGAGTGGCAGGGCATACAAGGCCTCACCCCTGGTTGCCGCTCTGTGCTCTCCGTCCTGTGCACCTTCCCTGTCATGAGTTGGGGGCGGGGTCTAGGGCTATGCCCAGCACGGACCTCAGTGAGAACCACTGTGCCTTCAGGGGCCTGGGCAGGTGGGCCTGGGCTGGGCTCCGGCTTTCCTGGTTCCAGTCCGGGCTCTGCCACTTGCCAGTGTCCTTCAAGCCCTGAGAGGAATCCCCTGTCCCATCCCACGGTTCTGAGTGAAGTCTGTGCTTCCTGGTCTGGTGGATACCTTGTCCTTCCCACATCGCGTGCCTTGACGGCTCCGCTCCGCCACATCTGCCCAGCTTTGCTTCCTTCCGGGATCTTTCCCTTCCTCGCTGCGTGTGGAAGGCCTGTCATCCAGCACCGCAGCTCGAATCTGCCTTCTCTGTGAGCCTCCCCCTCTCTCTTCTCCCCTCAGGCCTGTGGTGGTTAAAAGCTTGATTCTTGTTTGGGTGTTTGAAATAAATATTTAAAGCTAGTGGACCCGCATCTACCTTGTAGGGAAGGATCAGTGTGAGTGGGCCAGGGATGAGGGGAGAAGGCGTCCAGGGCAGAACAAACAGTAGGCGCCAAAGCAGGGAATAAGCATGTGTGGGGCGGGGACAGAGGGGTGCATCGTGGGTGCGGGCAGCTGGACTCTTGTTCCTTCACAGAAGTCGCCCGTTGTCCTCTCCCCTCTCACGGGCACTCACGTTCTCACTTGGCCGGAGGCCTCACAGCTCCTGAGGCAGCAGTTTGCCTCTGGAGGACACAGCCTTCATGCCTTAAAAGTGTCTTTTAAGAGAACAGGCGACCTGTGGGCACCCCCCTTTCCCACCCTCCCATCACCCTCCCAGTCCCCACTGGCAGCCCAAGGCCACTGGGCTTCCTAGGATGGGAGCCTATTCCCAGATCACGGTCCTGCTTGGTATGTGGCAGGCGACGTACGTCCCCGAGGCTCTGCCCAACCTCCCGTGCAGAGGTCTCAGTGGCTGATTATCGGCAGGTCCTGTAAAACAAAATTTGAAAACAAACGATGCTGCTGCAGGTGACGTGTTTTCTGGCTGGTTTCCCTCCCACTGCCCCAGCCTGAGCCCATGCCGAATTCCCTGGTCACCCCTGAGCCTTCTACCCTGGCTCAGCTGCTTTCTGTAAGGGAGCTCAAGGCCCCCAGCAGGGATCCAAAGCCTACCCCTCTGGCTGAGCAGGCAGCACTGTCATTAATACCAATATTAATAATAGCTACCATTTATCGAGTGCTTGCTATGTGCGGGAGCACAGCGCTAAGTGCTTTATGTATGTAATCTCATTTAATCCTCAACACAGCCAAGAAGTAAGTCCTATTGTTATCGCTATTTTACACCTGAGTAAACTGAGGCATGGGGAGGTCATATGACTAGAAAGAGGCACAGAGAGACTACAAACAAAGGTGAAGCCCTTGACCACTGGCCTCTTTCTGAGGCTCTTGTGTGTGCGAGGAGCCCCAGGTTCCTCACATGAGAGGGTGGAAGGGTGTGGGCGAGTGCATATGTGTAGTTGTGGTGGTCAGGGAGGGCTTCCTGGAAGAAGGGACATCTAAGGCAAAACTTGAAGGATAAATAGGAATTTGGCAATTGAAGGCAAAAGGGCCAGCAGTCCTGGCCAGGAGGGGAGAGAGAGGCTACAGTGCTTGCAGAACCAGAAATGACATCAGCTTGGGTGCCTGAGCAGACGGGGTGGGGGTGGAGATTCCATTAGTTCTGCCTGCTCCCCACTAGGAGGTCTCCAGCAATGAGGGAAGTACTAGCCTCTGTGTTCTTGAGCCTGGCCCAAGCTCTGAGGGAGCCAGGTCAGCAGAAATGAGGGAGGGGAGGGCTGCAGCCCACCCATGTTCAGGGCCCCTGGAAGACCCAGCAGGAGCTGCTTACGTGTGTGCTACACGATGTCGGCCCCATGTGAGACCGACCAGCCCCCCATCCCTGGTTGGTAGGGGCAGAGGGGGAAGTGCCCTCATTTGCCTCCTTCTGGGGTGTTTTCCAGTTCTCCAACTCTCCAGACACCGACTGTGTGTCCAACAATTCAATTCAATTCTGATGCTATCTACCCAGAGTTAGTGCCAGATTCCACAGATTTAAGGGTTCAGCTCTACTTCAGATGCTAGTGGTGAGTCCCAGGCCACCTGTACTTCTGACCAACTGGCTATAAATCAGGGCTTCCTACTACCCTTTCTCAGGTTCAGTTAGCTAGAATGACTCACAGAACTCAGGGAAATACTTTACTTACATTTACTGGTTGAATATAAAAGATACAACTCAGGAACAGCCAGATGGAAGAGATGCACAGGGCAAGCTATGGGGGGGTGGGTGGGGTCGGGTGGAGCTTCCATGCCTCTCCAGGTGTGCCATCCTCCCAGCACATGGATGTGTTCACCAACTTGGGAGCTCATCAAATATTGGAAATCTCCAGCTCCCCTCCCCTCCCTAGAGGTTGGAGGTGGGCTGAAAGTTCCCCATCTAATCACTTGGTCTCTCCGGTGATCAGCCCCTTCCTGAGGCTCTCTGTAGAGGCCCCGCTCTAAGTCTCCTCACTGGGAAAAGGGAACCCTCCTACCCTGTTGGTGGGAACATGAATTGGTGCAGCTACTATGAAGAACAGTATGGAGGTTCCTTAAAAAACTAAAAATAGAGTTACCATATGATCCAGCAATCCCACTCCTGGGCATATATCCAGAGAAAACTCTAATTTGAAAAGATACATGCACCCCAGTGTTCGTAGCAGCACTATTTACAATAGCCAAGACATGGAAGCAACCTAAATGTCTATCAACATATGAATGCTTAAAGAAGATGTGGCATGTATACGCAATGGGATACTACTCAGCCATAAAAAAGAATGAAATAATGCCATTTGCAGCTACATGGATGGACCTAGAGATTATCATACTAAGTGAAGTAAGTCAAACAGAGAAAGACAAATACCAGTGGTATTGCTTACATGTGGAATCTAAAATATGACACAAATGAACTTATTTACAAAACGGAAACAGACTCGTGGACATAGAAAACAAACTTATGGTTACCAAAGGGGAAAGGAGGGGGTGGGGAATGAGTTTGGGATTAGCAGATACAAACTACTATATATAAAATAAACAAGGTCCTACTGTAGAGCACAGGGAGCTATGTTTAATATCTTTGAATAAACTATATATAGTGGAAAAGAATATGAAAAATAATATATTTATATGTATGTATAACTGAATCACTTTGCTGTACACCAGAAATTAACACAACATTAAATTAACTATACTTCAATGAAAATTTTTTTTTTTATTTAAAGATAAAAAATAAATCACCTCATTGACATAAACTTGGGTGTGGTCAAGGGGGCTCCTTATGGATAACAAAAGACCCTCCTATCACTCTGGAAATTCCAAGGAGTTTTGAAGCTCTGTGCCAGGACCTGGGGGCAGAGACCAAATACATTTCATACTATACCACACTACTGAAGGCCTCTGGGGGGTTGCTCAGGGGACAGAGGAAGCCAGCCTTGGGGAGGCTTTGTGTGGGGGACTTGTGATATGGGGGACTCTTCATAGATGTGAAATTCCTCAGCCCATGACGGTATCATGCTGTCCCCTTCCAGAGCCAGCCCCCAACCTGAGGCTGTCACAGAGTGGTACAGGGTTACCTGCACAGGCTTCCAGGTCTGGGTTCCAGTACGGCCCATGCCACCCTTACTAGCTGTGTGACCCTGGGCAAGTTACTAGTTACCCCCTCAAAGCCTCATTTTCCTCAATAGTAAAATGCGGATGTGACAGCACATGTTGGACCATGAGGATTGATGGAGATGGTATAAGCGGCTGGTACAGAGGAGGGTTCCATAGATGGCAGCTATTATTATTGTTGTTGTTGTTATTATTGTTATTAATCACATGGCATCAGCTGGCCATTCCTTCACACAACAAATAGCTGCTGAGGGCCTTCTAAGTGCCAAGTCCTGTTCTGGGCACCAGGGTTGCAGCGTGTAACACAGCAGACAGCCCTGTCCTTGCCAAGCTCCCAGTCTATCTACAGCTGGGAGGCCCAGTAGGAATACAATGTGAGCCACATGTGTGGTCTTAAATTTTCTAAGAGGCGCATTAGAACAGAAACAGGTGAAACTCATAATGTATTTGACTTAATCCAGTATAGCTACAATCATAATTTCCACATTATCAATATAAAAGATGAATGAGATATTTCACACCCACTTTTTCGTACAACATCTTCAAAATCCCGTGTGTATTTTATACTCCAGCACATCCTATTGTGGACCAGGTCTCAATAGCCACACGTGGCTCGTGGCCTCACTGACCGAACGACCTGACAGCCTTCTGCCTGCCTACTGGCATTACTCCCCATTTGCCTCGAGGCAGAACAGCGAGCTGCCAAGGTCCTGGAAAGGTGGCTGCAGCACTGGATGCAGGTTCAGTGCCCACTGGAGCCCCTACTCTGTGTGCCTTGCAGAACGCATGGAGCTGGCACGAGGGTACTTGACTGATGCTCTTGTCCTCTAACTTCCAGGCCAGGTGAACCGACTGCCCTTCTTCACCAACCACTTCTTTGATACATACCTGCTGATCAGCGAGGATACGCCTGTGGGTGAGTTGGCGCAAGGGCTGGTGGGCAGGCCGGGTGGCGTGAGGTGGACTCCTTTCCCACAAGTGAAAGGGATCTTAGAGATTGAGCTGATCTTCCCCTGTTATTGGAAACTCTTCCATGGGGTCCCTGATGGGTGTTCGTGTGGCCTCTGCTTGGTTGCCTCCAAGGATGGGACACTCACTACTTCCTGTGGTGGCCTATTCCAAAAGAGAGGAGTTCTTAGTGTCAAAGAGTTTATCACATTGAGCCCAAGTTGCTTGACTTTCACTTCTGCACTAATTTTGTCCTACAAAATGGCTTGTTCCTCTTCCTTGTGAAAATTTGAAGATGAAAGCTCTTGTAGAGTTTGTTTTGTAGCCTTTTGCATTTTTCCGTGATTACCGAGTTTTCTGCACTGAGTATGCCTGTTGTTTTGTCATTAGAAAAAAAATTATCTAGGAAGTGATCACGAGCATCCTGGTGCCCGCTTCTCACTACCCGCCCCCAGCTTGAGTCACCTCATCACCCAGATCTATCCTCACGAGCCCCTCCCGAGGGCCTGGCTCCTACACCTGCAGCTGGAGGTCGGCATGCATAGTCCCATGGCCTTAGTTCAGCTCTAGGGACCCTAAAGCTTCTCAGGAAATGGGGTTGAATTGAACAAACCCATCTTGCAGCTGTGCTGATGGGAAGGCACTAGTTCTTGTGAGCACGCAGGAAAACCACGCCAGGAGGTGCCACTCACCTCCACCAGCACTCCCTCTTGTGTCCTCTCATTCTTGTCCGTGTCAGTTTTGAGAAAGTGCTTGTAATCTGGGACTTCTTCCACTCAGGTCTGCCTGCTTCCTGGGTATCAGGGTGGGGCTGTGCGCCAGAAGCAGCATGCATCGGCAGCCAGCATGGTGCATCTTTCTGGAGCATTCTGGAGTATCACTTATACTTGAAAATGAAGCAGGATGGCTTGGAGAGGGGAGGGCTGTGAAGATACTTAGCTAATAGGTCATTTAAAGCACTCTTTCATATATGTAAAACCAAACATAGATGCAAAATCCTTCAAAGAAAATCTCTGCTTGAAGAGGGGAGCCTTAGTGGGCCCCAGACTCTCCCCTGCTGTTTGCAGGGGCACGCGAGAAGCCCCCTGCAGAGGTCTTTCCTTCCACTCTTCCTTTTGTTGTGGGTAGGTGCTGGGCACAGCAGGTGTTCTGACTATTGTGGGGATTGTCCCCATGGCCCAGTGACACTCTGTGTCTAGGGCTGTGGGGACCCACTGTGTAGAAAGTGACCACTCTTTTGACGATTAGCAGCCCCACGCATCAGCATTGTGAGGCTGGATTTGAGGATTGGTGTTTGGGCATCTGGGTGTTTGAAGTGTCCAGGAAGGAGGCAGATTGCCTCTCTGGAATCTTCTTCCAGAAGCTTAGCTCACCTTCTGAGGGGTGGAGAGGATGGCCGGCAGTCCCCTGGGGGCCCTGCTGAGCTGGCTCCTCCCTTCTGAGTTGGGTCAGGGGGTGGTGTTTGTGGGCTCCTAGATTCTTCCTGGCTCCTCCGCAGGCCCAGACCTGGCGTGGGGCTGGCACGGAGCCAGCAGAGAGGGGCCCAGTGCCTGTGGATCCGTAAAAGATGAATGTTAGCAGCGTTTATCACCACTAGGGGTTCTGCTTTTTCCAGTTCATTCATCAGTTTATCAGATATAGATGGGGTGCCCCCTGTGCCAGGCCTGGGTGCTGTGGATTCAGAGAGGAATTCGACTGAGGGATAAAGAAGTCAGCGTCATGGGTAATAGAGGCTAGGTCAGCTGTCCGGTTCAGCCCCAGTGGGGACTGAAGGGGGATGAGTCGTGCCTCTGGGGGCAGGGCAGAGCAGCAGGAAGCAGGAGAGGTTAGGGGGAGGTGGTGGCCCTTGAGCAGAGTCCCGAACAGGTCCTTCCCATTGCTTTACACACTATTTCCTGTGGCTGCTTTTTTTTTTTTGGCTGCTTTTTATAAGCGTCTGTTTGAACCTCATCCTCCTGGAGGTTCCTTTGTGGTGGAGGCAATATATCTGGGACAGGCAGGCCCCTGAGGCAGAGGTGTGGCCAGCCACTCAGTGAGCGGGGCTGCTGGCAGGGAGGGGCGAAGCCCCCTCAGGTGAGCGGCGCCAGCCCCGTCACCCCATCTGTGGCCCTGCCTTGCCCCGCTCCGCCCTGAGTGTGGGGTTCTCAGAGGCCTGTGCTGCAGGGAGGGTGACGGGGTTGGGTGGGATGGCTATTGCTCGGCCAGTGCTGGTAGTGGTACGCCCTGGGCTGGACGCCCCCAGTGAGCCCTCCAGCAGGCCTTGCTCCAGTTACCTTTGGCTCTGGCTCTTGACTGTCTTTTGCAAACGCGGGCATCAACTGGCCTCCAGGAGTAACTCCCAGGACTCAGCCCCATTATGGCTGTGTTTGGCAGTCACAGCGGGGGTGTCCATCTGATGTAATGGGGGTTGATCCCTGGCTCTGGGAGGCCACAGGAATGAGAGAGGGTTCAGTGAGCTGGAAGACAGCTCTGCTCATCTGTCTGGGCAGGGGCCAGTGCTGAGCTGGACCGCACCCTCCTGGCCTCCTCCCTTCCTTTTGCATCAGGATGGGGCAGCACAGCTCTGCCCTGAAAGTCATGAGCCCAGTTTCTGTTCCTTGCTGTGTGGCGTTGGGCACAGTGCCTCCCCTCTCTGGGCCTCTGTCTCCCCATCTCACCAATGAGAGGGCATTGGAAAGATGGGCCCAGTGGCCTTGAGCTGGGGCAGTCCTGCTAGCCCAGGGTGTCACATCTCTGGGCCCTCAGATAACACAGCCCTGGAAACCTCCACTGAGTGCTGTCACCTACTTGCCCTGGGCCATTCAGAGGGTGCATATGGACTCACGTGGACAAAGCAGGGTGCAGACCTCTGACCAGCAGTGGCCAGGGTGAGGGTAAGGGTGGAAACAGCTTGTCAAGGAGACTGGCCCTTTGCCTGCCATGTGGAATGGGGTGGCCTAGAGACTTGACTTTGAGACTTGCCTCTCACTAACCCTTTGCTCTCTGAATCTCAGTGCTCCAAACTGTAAAATGGGATGGAATAGTCTCCCTTCTGGATTGTTGGGCTGTATACATACACTATAGTTAACTCCAAAGCTTCCACACCTAGAATGCTTTGTTGTTACACAAAAGAGAACTTATGTGTGTCCCAGGGATGGCTGGTTGGACTGTCCTGCCAGCCATGGGCTTGCAAGGGGGACAGACAAGCACATAGGTGAGCTGGGTCCAGTGGGGTGGTTGGTACCAGTGCCTAGAGCCAGAGACCAAACTAGTCTGAAAATGTCAGCTTACCAGAGGAGGAGGTCAGAGCTGTGGCAGAACAAACTTCCAGCTCTGGGACAGATTATCCGGCTTCTGTTTGGACCCTCCAATGAAGGGGAACTCATGATCTTACCAGGCTGCTCATTTCTGTGCTGTGGGGACAGTTCTGGGAATGAAAAAGTCTTCCTAATATTACTATGAAACCTGTCCCTGCAACTCCTACCCACTGAACCTAATTTTGACCACTGGAGCCTTACAGAATAATAATAATAACATAACATATGATATACAATATATATATATATAATATATTATTATACTAACAATGTTTACTGAGTGCTTGAGGCAGTATCCTAAGTGTTTTAATTCGTTTTTAAATTCCTTTTAAGAACGGAAGGTAGAGTTTGATTACAGGCTCTGTCAGAATGTAGTTTCTGTGAGTGTGCTCTCCTGGGTTAGAGATTGGGACTTTCGTTCACCCCAAACCTTCTGAGCCTTTCCATTTTTCATGCTCTTGCTGCAGTTTCCGACCGCGGGCCAGCGGCCACGTGCTGGGGAGCGGAATGGGAGGGCACGGCCCAGCCATCTGAAATCCCGTGCGGAGGCTGCATGTTCCATCTCTATCTCCTCCTATCTCAGCTTCCAGTTCCCTCTGCGTGATGTTCTTTTTGTAGACCATCTCCCAGCTGGAAAAGACAGAAACCAAATGAAGTCATTAAGTAGCTCTGCCTTCCCCTGGCCTGTTAACATCCGGGTCCCCCTTGTCCCTGTTTGTCTCCTCCGGACGTGAACCTCCGTCACTGGCAGTAGAGCCCGGCCTGGGCGGGGCAGAGCAAGAGCACAGTGAAGACTTGATGCCTGGTCAGGCTGGCTGGCATAGCCCAAACCTCGGCCCTGGCTGTCGGCAGCGAATGGCCTCATGTCACCTTTAGGATGAGGGACAGGGTGCAGGGATGCTGTCTCCGATCGCCCTCCCCAATCCACTCCAAACACTCCACCAATATTGCTCATGTCGAGATCACCGACCACCTCCCTGTGGCTAAAGCTGACCGTTAATCCTCAGGCCTTGTGGCCTTTCAGCAGTTATCTTTATTTCCTCCAGGACATCACCTCTGGCTGTGCTTTCTCAGTCTCCTTTGCCTGTTCCTCCACCTCTCCAGGACCTCTTGGCACTGGAGGGCCCCGGGGTCCAGCTCCTCTATCTCTTCTCCATGCTCTCACTCCCGTGCCATGCCTAGTCTGGCAGCTCTGGGTACTACCTGTGTGCTGACAGCCCTGAGGCTTCTACCTTCTGCCTGGGCCTCCTCGCACCAGAGATTCTAGACTCATATACCACCCCTCCATCCATTTCCACGTGGATGTCTAAAGGGCTCTCAACCTCAGTCTAAAGCCGAACTCCCAATCTTCCCTGCAAACCCCTCCTTCCCTGCAGCCATTCCCATCTCAGTTAGTTGCAACTCCATCCTTCCAGTTGCTCAGACCAGCAACTTGGGGTCTTCCCTGACTCTTCCCTTTCCCTCCCCCCCCCCCACCTCATATCCAGTTCATCAGGAAATCCTTTTGGCTTGATCTTCAAAATATTTCCAGAATCTTCTCACCGCTTCACCTCCTACCACCACAGGCCAAGTCTGGATTATCCCAACAGCTTCCCGATGGTCTCACCGGTCCCCCTGCTCCCTCTGCCCTGCTGCAGCCTTTCTCACCCTCCCAGCCAAGTGGTCCTTTTCAACCTGAGACAGAGCCTGTCACAAGGTCAGCTCAAGTCCCTCCACCCACCTGGAATGACAACCGTGTTCTTAAATGGCATCGAGGCTGTTTGCAGTCCAGGCCCTGCTACCACTCAGACTTCACCTCCTTCCCCACACCCCCAGCTCGCTCCACTCCAGCCCCACCAGTCACCCTGCAGTTCCTTGAGCATGAAAGGCGAGTTCCTACCTCTTGCTCTTTGCGGTTGCTGCTCCTTTTTCCTGGAACGCGATGAACCTCCGTTGGTCAGTCAAGTCGGTTCACATGCCACTGCCTCTATGTGGCCTTCCTGGCTTTCTCCAGGCGGGGTTCAAGGGCTGCTTCCTTTGCTTCCTCCTTCTCTATTAGTCCCAGTCGCAGTGCTGTTATTACTCAGCTGCTCATCTGTCTCCCCTGTTGCCCTGTGAATGCTTCCAGGTGCCTGGGCCATCTCTATGTCCCCTGGGCCCCCCCCACTCCCCGTGCCTGGCTCATGCCTGGGGCTTGAGGTGCCTTGGGGGAGGAGTGAAGTCTGGAGTTTGTGAGTGTGGGGGGAACCTTCCAAGGCAGGGGCTGGGGCTGGCTCCATGCCGGCTCGCCATCCTTCTGGAGTCTCAGGCCAGGCGCCCCTTCCCCAGGGTGTCAGGAGCGAGGTGTTGGTGATGACAGGGATGGCTGCCCAGGGAGAGCGCCCAGGAGAGCATGTCTCCCAGATGGCACAGATGCTGTTTGTGCCTGCGCTTGTGAATGGCAAAGCCCACACCGTGCGAGGGTCATGTTTTTAATCACCCCAGCTGCCTGCCCACCCCAGGCTGTAAGTGGCATATTTGCTGGGGACCCTCGGGGCACCGAGCCCTGGCTGGCCTCTAGGGAGGGACACAGAAGCAGCAGCATGAAACCTGGCTTGGAGGCACCGAGCTGACTTAGGAGTTCTGAGGGGGTGGAGGGCATCTAGTCCGTCTACCTTGGCTGCCACCCCAGTCCTCACTCATCAGGTCCTGGAGGGGGACAGTGTCGCTTGGGGCTGGGTCCCAAGGTCACTCCTCCTATCCCAATTCTAAATACCCCCAGTCCAAGGCCTCCCAAGCGCCTAGAGAAAGGAGTGAGAGCTCTTTTATCATGGCATGTCACCTACCACTCCTCCTCACCTGCTCCCCATCGCGGGGACCCGCTCAGCACCCCAACACCTCACCTCTGTCTCACCGCCACACCCCCACCCGTGCTGTCCCTTTGGCAGGGAGTGCCCTTTCCCCTTCCCTACCTGGTGAATCCCTACTCATCTTTCGAGGTGTAGCTCAGATGTCACCTGCCCTGGGAGGGGCCGTAGCCTCCGCCATCCCCCACCCTCTGTTTGCTTTGAATTCACCTCTGTGAAAGCTCTTAGCAAGTCCTATCATGGTTATTTGTGTGTAACTCCCCATCGGCTGTTCATTTTTACTTATTATCTTAATTAATATCAACGTTACAATTAATTATCATTTTGGTATTTATGTATAATATAAGATTGTAGAGCGATACTATTAGCTAGCGTTTATTTGACAGCCAGCCTCTGACGAGAGCCTCACAGTGAATCCCAGAGAAGTGGCGTCATGTCCACTGTACAGCCCAGCAAGCGGAGCCTCCTGGCACATGTCCTCTGTGCCAAGCACAGTGCTTGGTACAAAGTGGGCCTCAACAGTTGCTGGTCGGATGAGTAGAGGGATGAAGGAAGAATGAAAGGCTGAGTGGATGTTGAATGTCTTGCCGATTCCCCTCCCCTTGGCTCCTGGTCCCCCTATGTGTCGCCAAGGTGGGTGCTCATGGAGCCGACTTCCCCAGGCAGACCCTCCCAGACCTCCAAAGCGTCTTGAGCCACAATTCAGGTGATAATGCCCACACTAATCACCTACACAGCTAAATTAGTCTTGTCAGGAGCCATTAAGGCAGGAGCTCGGGATTCATTAGGATGCATCAGGCCCAGGCAGCGCCTGGCACCACTGCCAGACGGCTCTGATTAATTTCTCTGCAAACCCCATCAATGCCCAGCTGTTTCGTCTGGACCCAGCGAGAGCAATTTTCAGGTGGGCTGACCCGCATCGGCGGTCTCAGTAGACGGAGGAGCTGTGTGCCTGCAAGCACGCAGACAACTCCCCGCAGGGGCGGGCCCCACTGGGCGCAGCGTGGGAGATGCGGGGGTGCTGACATGAATGGCGGGCGCGTGGGCAGCACACACTCAGGGATGGCATGACGTCCAGGCATGAGGCTCTGGAGCAGATATGAAGAGGGGAGGGTTAGAGGGGAATCTGGGAGGGGGTTGGGTCTTTACTGGACCATTCTCTGTACCTGGTGTCCCCCGGGAGGGGCTATTTATCCTACCCTGTATCCCTCTTCCCTTGTCTCAATAAAGGGAAGAAATCATCTCTCAGGAGAGGATGGAGAACCACAGGATGAGAATGATTTTTTCCTTAACCGGAGTGTTACTTAGGACCACCACAGGGAAGAGGGGGTCATTGTCCCACAAAGCAGTTCCCTGGCAAGGGCTGGCGGCAAAACTACAGGAATTGAGGGACGTGGATATGAGGAGTCCAGTGGGGGTGGTTCCCAAACATCAGCTGGGTGTGTGCTCTGAGCATGGTTTGGGCTTTTCCACCTGCCACCTGTACAGAGGCATTGTAGCTCAGTAACTAATAACAATACAGACAAAATTAGAGTGCCTGAGACAATAATAAGTGCTAAGGAGAAATAACCATCTGTGGTTGAAGTTAAAGTCAGAGGTACACAGTGATAACAGCCTGTATTCCTCACCTTCACTTTTACCCCCCACCCAAGGATCCTCAGAGGGCCTGCAATGAACAGCTAGGGCCTCCTATAGGACAATTTGATGATCACTAGTCAAACACTCCCACTTTACAGATGGGAAAACTGAGGCCCAAGTTGGGAGCTTGCCCAAGGGCCTTAGAGAGTTACTGTTGGATTCCTGCCCTAACTTCTCACACCATCTGCAAAAGAAATTCAAGAGGGCTCTGCCCATGCAGGTATGCGGTTCCTCTGGGCCTAGGGAAGAAGGGGCATCCTCCTGGGTTGGTGGGCTGTGAGCTTGGGACTTGATGTTTAGAGAAAGGGCTCCAGGTGTCTCAGAGCTGCCACAATCTGGGGTTGGAGTGCTTAGGGAGGGGAAGTGAGGGTAGCCCAGAGGCTTCCTAAAGCTGTCAGTACTGGGTGAGGTTTCGGAGGAAGGAGGTGATCTAGTATCTGTCCAGGTGATCAGATGCTGGGACCAGCTGGTCTGGGGCCCTGGCTTCCTGGTGACCTCACAGAGCAGGGATTTTACTCTTCCTTCTGGGAGGTGGGGGATGACTCACAGGACTTCTGGAAGGGCCTGGATGCCTCTGTGGCCTTGCTTCCTTTCTGCCTTTCTCCAGGTCAGCATCGGCCCTCAAAGGGAGTTATAGGACAGATTAGTACCCTTTTGGGGGGTGCTGGGCTGTAGCCTCTCCAAGAGGCCCCTGCCTGGGCACATCTGGAGCCTGTGGCAGCCCCAGCTGTGGACTGCCTCTCGATACATGGGTGGAGGTAGGGCGGGTGTTTTGGATGCGGCCATAATATCACTAACGATAACGATGATGTGCCACATGTCGTGCAGGCAGGCATTAATGGTCTGCACTGCACACCTGTGCCAGGCTGTGCTTGGGGGCAGTGTAGGGACACACACATTAAAGACAACTGGGAAAATGGCAACTATATTTACACACTTACTCTGTGTCTAGGTAAGCTCTTCATACACATTGCTTCACTGAATCCTTGCAGCAGACCGAGAAAGTGGGCTTTATAATCCCTACTTTACAGATGAGAAGGCAGAGGCTCAGAGAGAGTGAGTAATTTTCACAGGGTCACACAGCTTATATAGGATAGAAATGGGCCCGAACCCAGTGCTGCCTGACCCCAAAGCCTGTGCAACTTAACCACAACTTTGGGATTCTGTGTGTGGGTCATGGCTTTTAAGGAGCCCCGGTTTGGAGTGGAGAAGAGGATGTATGGTAAATGCCCAGCCCACCCCAGGCAAGTGGGAGGTGTGAGCTCCAGGGTGCTGCTAATGCTCAGGCGAGGAAGGACTTCATTCTGGGCGTGGAGAGGGGGAGGTTCATAGTGGAGGTGTCGCTGAGTGACTGGGTTTACACGCAGAAGCCACAGGAACAGCATTTCAGAAGGCCGTGGACCAGGCCCACCAGCAGTGGGGTAAGCAGCTTGTGTTGTGTCTTGGATGGCAGAAATAGGTTGTTGTAGTTAAAAATAAAAATAATAGTAGTAATCATTTAGTACTTGCGGTTTACTAGTTAGGTTACCTGAATGATCTCATTGAATCCTTACAGCGATGATGGGAAGTCTGCTCTATCATGGTCCCCATATTACAGGCTCAGAGAGCTCAATCAAGCTGCCCAAGCGCCCCCCGGGATTTGAATCCCAAGAATTCAGTCTTCAACATCCACACTCTTACTACCCCACTCCGCCACCCCTCAGGATTTTTGAGGGCCTTTCCTCAATCTGTCACCCAGGAAAGGGTCTCAGTGACCAAGGGTGCACACCAGCGAGGAGCTGGATGAAGGGGCAGCTGCTCCCAGAGAGGGGAGAGTGGCCAGTACAGCTTGGTCTGGGAGCACAGGCCCTGGACTCGGGCAGGAGCCTAGGTCCCAGGACTGACTCTGCTCCCATGCAGCTGTGTGAGCTTGGGCAAGTCGATTTCCCTGTTCGGGCCTTGCTTCCCCAGTTATTCCGAATATGCTAGTGCTGGCTGGATATACTGTGCAGAGTTGTAAATATTGCTGAGAAATGACTGGGGAAATAGATGAGAGTGTGAGATTAACCAGGTTGCTTGCTCCTGGGCCCACGACCTTTTCCGGTGATCAGCAGTTAAGGAGGTGGGGGCTTCAGCCAGCTGTGCTGTGGCCAGGCAGCAGGCACCCCCTTTAGGGGGGCTGGGGGGCTGGCAGATGAGCCTGGCTCAGCTGTGTCATTGGGCGAGGATGTGCTGAGCTTGCAGCCAGCCAGGAACACTTGGGCTCTCTGGGAACCAGCTGAAGGTGTGATTTACAAGAGCTGAAAATCCTCCAGCTGGCTGGGGAGACGGTGGCAGGCAGGGCCGACTTTGAACTTGTCATCACTCCCCTCACCCTGACTGTTCTTTACACGGCTCAGGGGACCTGTGAGCCTGACTGTCCAGCTACAACTTAGTCCGGAATAGGAGATCAAGTCTCTGTGTCAGCCCTGGACTTGGGTTTGGACACAGGAAAGTTGTCCTTTGGTGTAAGGATCTCCCTGACAGTCCCCTCATCTGGGTGCCATCCCCTTCCTCCTCTCCCCCATCCGGGCACAGGGCACCAAGCACTGGCAGGAGAGGCACAAGGCCTGGGTTCTAATCCCAGCGGTACCTCTTGTTGACTCTGTAACCACAGGAAAGTCCCTTAGCCTCTCTGAGCCTCTTTTTTCCTCCTCTGGAAATGGGGCTGATCATACTTGCCCAGCTGACTTCACAGGGAGCTTTAAGAAAGAGCTTTGAAAACTAAATTGCCATGTAAATGTTGTTTTTATTGAGGTATTTGTCTTGAAGTGCCTCCTCTTCCAAGAAGCCCTGCATTGCATCTGGAACAAGTGTGGACTGTTATCACCGGCTGCTTAAATCTCTCTACGCCTCAGTTTACTTGGTTGGAAAATGGGGGTGATGGTCACACAGTGTATACTCATAGGCTTAAATAAGTTAATTAACTTTGGACATTAAGAAATATGGTTGGCACTAATATATGCTAACCATTTTTGTTGTCATTGACTAGTGTTTTTCCCAACTAGGAGAGAAGTAGCTTGGGGACAAGAACGATACCCTTAAGTGGCCAAAGCCCACTGTGCCCAACAAATAAATATTTGGTGTGGTTTATGTGTTACTCTTCCAAGGGCATTTTCGCTTTGCAGGTGGGAGAGGCCCAGAGGTCCCTGGTCCCACCTCCCAGCCTGACCAGGCATGCACTCGGCACAGCTGTCTGCCAACAGGTAGTGCAGGCACGGGGTGGGCCCTTGCAGCGGTGGGCGCTCCCCATCTCATCGGCTAGTGAGCACACCTTCCTGCTCATGGGCTGTCTGCCTCTTCCTGCTGCTCCATCGGTCCCCCTGTGCCCAGAGTTCCCTGCAGTCAGCCTGTCCCTCTTCACATGACGCTGTCCAGGGTCTGAAGACAGAAGCCTGCCCCTGAATGTGCTCTGTTTTACTCTGGAGGTCCCGGCTCCGGTAGTCAGCCCTCAGACTCAGGACAGACTTTCCCACCTGCTCACTCCTGGTCACCCTCCTATGTGCCACGTGCTGTGCCCAAGGGTTTTGCATGCCTTGCTCATTTAATCCTCACAGCTCCCTATGAAGGAGGTGGTTATTCAGCGCATTTTACAGATGAGGAAACTGAGGCTTAGAGAGACTGTCACCTGCCCAAGTCATTAAGTGAGCTGGATTCAAGCCCAGGTCTTTCTCCCTCCACAACCAGAACTCTAGCCTCTTTACAGGTGGGTAGATCAGGGTAAGCGAAGAGGAGAACCTGCTAGCCCTGGGGTAGAACAAAGGCCTCTCCCACCATCTGTGGTCTCTCTTCAGCTTCCTCACTCTGCCCTCATACTACTACAGTGGATGGAGGGGATGAGAGCCTCAAACTCTGGTCCCCTCTGGCCCCTTCCCTTGAGTGAGTGAGGGGGTCTTCCTTGGCCACCTCTCTCTGTCCCCACATCCTGGTGTCACGGCGCTGCCCATGGACCCTCCTTTCCTGGGCTCTCTTGGCAGCAGGAGTGTGTGTGGCGGCAGCCCTAGCACTTCCTAGGATTGATTTGGCCTTTGGAAGGATAATTCAAGATGAATATGCTGGCGTCCGACCGGAGTGAGATGGAGGGATTATTGAGTGTTGAAGCTGCTTCGCTGCATCAGCTGCTTTATGAGCTCTCCAGAGAACCCTATGCCAGGGATAACTCAGCCCTGACGGGCAGGGAGGCAGCATTTGGGTGAGCAGTGCCGGTGGGGCCCAGGCACCCCACTGGCCCCACCTGGGTACCAAGAAGCGGCTTCCAGCTTCATTGCAGTGCAGGTCATTGTTCCTCCCCCTTTGTCCATCCTGTGCTGCCCCAGAATGTGGGGTGAGGACAGTGGTACCCGCCTGCTGGTTCCTCTGTGGCCTCCGGCTCCAGGCTGCCTGGGACAGTGCAGGTAGAGTGGAGGTGAGTGGACCAGAGCCTGTGGACAGATCTCATTGATTTCTGGCAGACTGTTACCCCTGGGGGCAGCCCAGTCCCATTGCCAGGGACACTGTCTCTGCAGGCTGGCAGATGCCCTGGCAGATCAACACGGTCCTTAGTTGGGGACTCAGTGAACTACTGGGGACGTGCTTGCTGTTAACACACAAGGGCATGAGGTTTGGGGAGCAAAGCTCCCCGTGGGGACCTTGCAGCTCAACTCACCCCCGTCACCCTAGGCGTTTGTCCTGATCAGCCACCCTGGCAGCCCCTTGGTGTTCTAGGGGACGGGCTAGGGTGAAGCCAGGGTATAGACTGGGTTGTGAGCTCTTTGAGGGCAGGGACCGTGTCTTAAAGCTTGTTAGGTGGGGTCATTGGAATGTGCAGGAGGCTGGCAATGAGCACCGATGGTCTCCTTCCTCAGTGTCCCCTGTGGAGCCTGACACAGGGAATGATGGCACATGGGCGGCACTCGTTCTGTGTGTAATGACTTAAGTGTCTATCCCAGCCCAAGAGCACATTCACCCCTGGGCTGCGACACCCTTAGGTTGGGAAAGCCTTTTCTGAGGAAGAGGCGTCCAGGAGAGGAAGTGACAGGAAGACTCGCTGAACACACGAGGGGCAGCTGGGGGACAGGTGGTGGGCGCTTCCCCGCGGCAGGGGTCCAGAGAGATAATTAACAGTTCTTGCCCTGGGGGTGGGGGTATTCTGGTGCCGGCAACAGCATTCTGTCTCTTTTAACACAGCCCCTATCTCTTCCTCGGTCCTTCCTCTTCCCTGTGCCCAGTCACAAGATGGGACTCGCAGTGTGATGGCAGCGTTTTGGGACAAAAACAATTTACAGTCCCTGTGTCGGGTTCCCATGCACCTGACCCTCAAGACAGCCCATAGGGCCACTTCTGCCCCCGCTTTATAGATGAGGAAAAGTCCGTGACTTGTCCAAATTGGAAGGGCCCATTAAATGTTAGCACCAAGGTTTGAACTGGACGGTCTGGCCCCCAGCCGGGGCTTATGGCTGCAGTGCCGGGCTCCATCCCCACTATTTGCCCTTGAGTAAACCGCAGCTCTTCAGACCTCAGCTCCCCCATTTGGTGAGCTGAGGCTAACAGGCCCCTCCCATTTGCATTCTTTCCCTCCCACTAGTAGTTCAAAACCCCCTGAGGGACTTGTTACCAACACAAGTTGCTGGCCACACCCTCTGAGTTTCTGATTCAGTAGGTCTGGCTTGGGGCCCAACAATTTGCATTTCCAACAAGTTCTTAGGTGATGCTGCAGCAGGTCTGGGGACCACACTTTGCGACCGCTCCCCTTCCTGTGTTGCTTCCCAGCCTCTGGAATTGGCTCTGGAGTCTACTGTGAATCCTCCGTCATCCAGGCCAGCTCAGGCCCGCAGCCCTGGTAGCGGCTGCCCTGTGGGCCTCGTGTTGGGCTCTCTGGACCCGCCTCTTGCCTGCCTGACCGTCTTGCAGGTCCCCTGCCTGAGACACCGCCAGTGTTCTCTACACCTCAGCTGTGGCTCATCAACGGATAACGGATGTGTGAATTAGGAGGGGGTCTGCAGGGGTGGGGAGGCACAGCAAAGCCGAGATGCCCATGATGCTGAGATGCCCTCAGCCCCCGCCTTTTGTGTTTACACAGAGTGGCTGCACAGCAGCGACATAATTACTCCTGACGGCCTTCATTAAAGCTCTGGAGCAATTTACAGTCAATTAAGGAGAAAGGAACTGCTTCCTCCTTAGGTGCCCCCCACTACCACCTGCTTGGGAAGGAGTCCTGCCCAAGGAGACGTGGATCTGGTTCAGGGGCAGGGTATGTTTCAGGGTCTGTGCAGGGAGGAGGAGGGGGGTGGCTTCTGAAGCCAGTGAACCCGCTGTCCTACAGTCTAGCCATCCATCACCAGCTCCTGGCTGAGCACTCCCAGCATAGTGTGAGAGGCCATGAGCTGTGGAGGAGGGAGCTCTGAGGCTTGGCTCTGCCTCTGCACATGCTGAGGCCTCGGGCAGATCCTTCAGCCCTGGGAACCTCAGTTTTCTCATCTATAAAATGGGGCCGGCCCCATGCACTTTGCAGAGCTATTGTGATTGTTGAATGAAATAATGAATGTGGTGAGCACAGGGCCTGGCCCCCACCAGGAGCACAGTGGCAGGGATGGTCATTCCTGTCCCACTTGGGGACCTGCCCCTGCTTGCACAGGTGCTTTCAGAAAGCAAAAGGCTGTTCAGATGTTGACAGTCTGAGGTGCCCCCGAGCCTGGCTCAGTTCCTGTCGTCACTCTCTGGACACAGGAAACCAGAAGACACAGGTGGGGCGTGGACCTGTGGCACCTGCCCTTCTGGGTGAGACCTCTGAACTTAGAAAGCCTGGGATCCAAGGGGGAACACTTCCTCTTTTGCCTAAAGGCCAACTTAGGAAAATTAAAATGTTTACCGGCTGCATTTCACTCCATCTAAAATAAAAATAGCTTCATCAAGGGCCATGGGTGAAGGTGGGGGAGGAGAATGAATATTTTTACAACTTAGAATACGTACTTTATTGACTAGAAACATGTCAATGAGAAAAGTGGTACTGCTTTTTGGCTCCAAAAATATAAATATAACTGAGTCTATTTGAGAAGTGGCAATAATGAGGCTGCATTCTGAAATTAGACCAGGGGCTGCACTGAGAAGACAGGCTGCCTGGGAGGCTGGGTGATTGTCCCTGCTCCAGCCCGGTGGCCTCATTTGGTGAGATGACATATGGGCTGTGACATAGGACATGTGACATATGCCCAGCACCAAGCTTGGCACACCATCAAGCTGCTTAATCCCAGCCTGCGTGCACCCGGTTGGCAAGAAGTGTTGTCTTTTCCTTCCCAGTTATTTTCTGTGCAGTTGATGCCATTAAAAGAATAATGAGGGCTGAGGACAGGGTCACCCTCCCTCCTTGCCTCCCTTCGCCATTCCTCAGCCTCTCTTCTGAGCTCTGGGGGAGATGGGTGAGTAGTGGGGAAGGCAGGGTGGACGGTGGAGGCGGTTAGCGTTCTCTTACTGGCCGGCTCTTTTGCCAGAGTTTTCTCGTCCATAAATCAGGATGTTGACTCTCTCGTGACAAAGCATCAGTGGTTGTAAAGTCCCCAGGGTGTCTGAGAGCCAGGCTCCTTGAGGTCAAGGCGTCTTTGTGCTAGAACTGCTCTGTTTTGTTGAAGTTTTTTTGTTGGAGTTCCTCATTTTCTGCCCCTTTGTTTCGGCCAGGGCAGTGTCCTGCCGTCAACAGGTCAAACCCCAAGCCTGCTGGGGTTTCTTACATTGGCCGCTTTCTTATGAGGAAAGTGTAGATGTCGTCCACCCGCTACCCTATCTTTGGAGGCCTTGTTAGAATATTTAATTTCACCAACACATGTAGTACTTATTCTGTGTCAGTAACTGCTGTAAGGTCCTTTAAATCCTTATAGCAGCCCTGTGAGGAAGGGTTACTATCATTTCTATTTTATAGATAGATGGGGAAACTGAGGCAAACAGTTGCAGTGACTTGCCCAAGATCATATAGCTGGTAGGTCGGG
This sequence comes from Eschrichtius robustus, assembly GCF_028021215.1. Classification (NCBI taxonomy): domain Eukaryota; kingdom Metazoa; phylum Chordata; class Mammalia; order Artiodactyla; family Eschrichtiidae; genus Eschrichtius; species Eschrichtius robustus. The sequence goes on from NC_090830.1 coordinate 76,540,784, forward strand.
GGTGGAGCTGGGATTTGAACTTGGATGGTCCCGCCCTAGCAACTGACCTCTTAACCAGTGTGTTCTGCTACCTCCGAAGAATAGTAATGACAATAGTAATAACAGCTGTTATTTATTGAGTACCTACGAGACACTTTGTACACATTATTGCATCAAATCTTTATGAAAACCTGTCAGGGGGTTATTTATGTCTCTGTGTGGCAGATAAGGAAACTGAAGCTTGGAGAAAACAGTTAAAGTGCCGTGCTCCCGGAACTAGTGAACACTGGAGTCAAGGCTGAAATCCGGGGCAGCTTCTTTGTGAATCCCTGACTGCAGGGTTTTAGAATTTTGTCAAATGGTCATTCTCCCAGTCCGTCCTGCTGCATCTCCTGAATGCTCTGGCTCCAGAGAGGAGAATCTTCCAAGACCCACCAGACTTCCAAGACTTGTCTCATCCAGAAGCAATTCCACCCAGCCCCACTGTGCCAGAGCCTGGGCAAACGGTTCACCTTTACACTTCTGTGTGATGCTAAATGAGAAATAGGGGTCAGGGATGGAGGGAGCAGAGGGGGATGATAGTGCAGGACAGCAGGACCTCTTGTGGACCATTGATTGCTGACCCTGGTCATGTGTCCCATGTGCCCCTCCCTGGTGGCAGCTAGATGTCCTGACTAGTTAAACTGAAAACTAACGATAGGAAAGTAAAGTTAAAGTTGAACACTCCCGAGTTCAAATCTCCTTCTCTCCTGTCCTTCTGACCAAGTCCCATAGAGTTAATAAAAGCTGTCCTTTATGGAGGGCCAACTAGGGGCCAAGACTTTATATGCAATATCTCATTCAATCCTCACAACAACCTAGGATGAGGATACTATACTCATATCTCCATTCCTGTCAGTATGAAATACTTGAAGCACATGGAAAAGTATAATGCTGCATTGTCCGAAATGTAGCAGCCACTCGCCACACGTGGCTATTTAAATGTACATTAATTACAATGAAATAAAAATATAGAACTCAGTTTCTCTTTCACCCTGGCCATGTTTCAAGTGTTCAGTAGTTGCACTATGGAGTGGCTGCTGTCTGGGACAGCACAGATGATGTTTTCATTTTCCCTGCACATTGGGTTGGACGGTGCTGGTACACAGTATCTTTGTTCTTCAAATGCGCAACTGAACCTCAGCACCCTGCCCATAGCCACTCAGCTGGGGACAGGTGGCTCCCTGAGAAAACACCTGGGCTCTTTACCAGTGTTCTCCATGCCTGGCCCTGAGGACAAAGAACCTGCTCTCCAGGTGGCAGCTAGAGCGCTTCAGGGACAAAGAGGCAGCGTGACCTACTCGAGGTCGAGAGGCTGGAGTCGATGGAGTAATAGAAACCGGGGGCTCTAAATCATCGAGTGCCACCCAGCTCCCCGGACCCCAGCCGGGCCAGCTCAGAGCCGGGGCCCTGGGGGCCAGAGGCAGCCCTGCTGGTTATGATTTTTTACAGCTGTTTACCTGACATTGTTCCATCCAGGAATGAAATAACTCTCCCCACGGCCGCTATGAATTCTTTGCTTCCCTGGGGAAAAAAAGCAGCCCCTGTGATTGGAACATTGTCTGCAGTCCTGTCAGGTAGCCGGCAGTGAATGACAGGTGAGAGAGAGCAAATGGTGAAAGCCATTACCCTCTTACTTCAGTGGACTCGGGGAAATAGTCATAAATTAGTGCTCTGTGCCGAACGAGGGGAGAGGGAAAAACACAGAAAATAAAGAAAAAAACTCCTCCCTGAGAAAGTCGTAATTTTCCTCCCGAGGGTGGGGGAATAGGACGTTCAGAAGGTAACGTCTCAGAAGAGCCTGCTCGGCACCCCGGCCTTTGCCCACTGACGAGACAGAGTACGGGGGCTGTGTGTGTGTGTATGTGTGTGTGTGTGTGTGTGTGTATATGTATGTGTGTGTGTATGTGTGTGTGTGTATGTGTGTGTGTGTATATATGTATGTGTGTGTGTGTATGTGTATGTGTGTGTGTGCGCGCGTGCGTGTGTGTGTGTGTGTGCACGCGCACACACACCCATGGGGTCACAGGCCACCTTGGAGGCTGCTCTTTATTATGAAGTCAGCATCTGGGGAAGAGCAAAAGGGCAGCCGGGGAGCCCTTGTGGGGCGGCATGCACTCTGACGTTGTTATTACTTAAAGGACATTGACTCTTTTTCCTTTGTGGGGGGATGGTAGGAGGAGGGGTGAGGAGGGGCTGGCACAAGGCAGAATGGCTGAGCAAGCCCCTTTGGAGACCCGAGAGAGGATCCCCGGGATCAGGGTTGCTGGGAATAGCCATCTAATTCCAGAGAGTTAAGCTGACAAACCTAAGTGTGAACTCGACTAAGAACATTTTGTGGGTGGATAATGTACACCAGTGGTTCTTAGACTTCAGTGTGCCTCAGAATCCTCTGGAAGCCTTGATAAAACAAATTGCTGGGCCCTGATCCCAGGGTTTCTGATTCAGCAGGTCTGGGGTAGGGCGAGAATTTGCATTTCTCACCTGCTTCCAGGTGACGTTGATGCTGCTGGTCTGGGGAGCACACTTTGAGGACCACTGATGCACGCCTTCAACAGAGTCCTTTCATGAATCCCCGGTACCCTGCCCCACAATGTCTCCTCAGCACCCACCGGGTGCTGGAGCGGCTCAGCAGGTCCAGTGGCCCTGGCCTCCTATGGTTTCCACTGGGGTGGGAGAGTCAGACACTTCTCAGCTGACCATGACCACCCAGGCTGGACATGGGTAGTAATGAGGGGCAAGCTGAGAGGGATGGGGTGAGCACAGGAGAGAGTCACTCCCTAGGGAAGGGTCCTGACATTGCAGTCAGACAGACCCCCAGATCTCTGCGGGACATCTCTGTGAATGCCCCTGGTGCACTGGAACCAGGGTCCTCGCTGGTCTTTCCTAAGGATTCAAGGAGCGAATGCGTGTCAGGGGCTCAGTGTGCAGCACAGGCACTTGGATGAACACTGTTGGGTCAGGTCTCCGGCAGGAGGGGGGTTGACAGGGGTCTTGGTGGATGCTGGGCAGAGCCTCACCAGGCAGAAATGCAGAGGAAAGACAAAGGCTCAGAGGCAGGGGCTGCTTGGGGCCTGTTGCAGGGCCCAGTGACCCCTCACTGCCCCCTTGTAGACAAGCTCCACCTGGGCTGTCACTCGACCGTCAGGCAGCGGTGGCCACTCCTCCTTGGGGCCTCTGGACTTGTTTCCATGCCACCTGTCTCTCACGAAGCACCTTGGGTTCAGCCATTAGTTCTATATTCATCCTTCCACCTCCCAGAAGGGCTTCCCTGGACGGAGGGGCCGTGAGTCCATCATCCTGGTCCCTCTTCTCCCAGCTCAGAGTTGGACCCGATTACTAAGCTCTCTGCTGTATCCTCACGTGTCCCTTTTTCTTTACCTTTTTATGTCTCCTCCTTCTCCTCTGCCACTGCTCCCCTTTCTTCTCCAGATGTCCGTGCCTTCCCCTGGACCTTGCCTCCCTGGCCCCCAGGACCTTTTGGTGGCATCAGGGGAAAGGGGGTCTGTTGTGGTCCAGACAGGTGCTGTGCTGTAAGAACAACGTCCTCCGTGCCCAGAGACGTTCATCCCGCCCCTGCAGGCAGGCCAGGCCCAAGGCAGAGGACTCCCTCCCTCCTCCCTCCTCCCTCCCCCATCCTCTATCTTTCATCCTCCATCCTTTATCCAACAAATGTCATGAGCAGAGCTCTGTCCTTGGCACTAAGGGAGTTTTAAGTTTATAGTTAATAGTAAAAGGAGTTTTCAATCCAGTGGGAGCCACTGCCAACCGCCTGCATACAAAGATTTAAATAGCCCCAGAGCTCAGTAACCAAGAGGGTCTGTCAGGAGAGTCTACGATGAGGTCCAAAATAAATGGCAGCTACAATGAAGACATCCAGAGAGAGGGCTCATCACTGACACAGAGTAATAATAACGATCATGATAAGAAACAGTTCTTGAGTACCTACTATGGGATGGCACTCTTCTTTTTTTTTTTTTATTGGAGTATAATTGCTTTACAATGGTGTGTTAGTTTCTGCTTTATAACAAAGTGAATCAGCTATACATATACATATATCCCCATATCTCTTCCCTCTTGTGTCTCCCTCCCTCCCACCGTCCCTAAGGATGGCACTCTTCTGAGACATTATGTCTGTTAACCTGTTCATTCTCACGACTCCCAGTGTACAAGCCAGGAGACCGAAGCGCAGTGACGTACGCCCCTGCCCAGGGTTGCCTAGGCGGGAGGTGGGGCTGGCACATGGTTAGCATTCACTGAGTGTTGTCTTAATGAATGGACAGGGAGGTATTTAGGACAGGTTTCTCCAGGGGGAGGTGGAAGGTCAGCCTTGCTGCCCCTCTCCCTCCAGGGCCACCCATTCCACCCTGCAGCTAGAGCTGTCATTTTAAAGCAGAGATCAGCATGACCCTTCTCTTTACCACCCTCCCTGGGTTTTCCCTCTAGTTGGACTAAACCCAGACTGCTTCCTTGGCCTGCAGAGCTCTATGGCCTGGCCCCTGCCTTCCTCCGACTTCCTTTCCTATCACCCTCCTCCTGGCTCACTCTGTTCCAGCCACATGACTTGCCTTTGGTCTTTGAATGAGCCAAGCATATTCCCGACTCAGGGCCTTTGCACTTATTCTTCCCTCTGCCTAAGACACCCTTCCCTGAGTCTTTGCAGATAGTTTGCAAAACTGGGACCTCCTCATCACTCATTTCTCTGGGAAGCCTTTCCTGACCACCCTCTCTAATGTAGGCCAGCCCTTTCTCCAGCCCCTAATTCTCCCATCACCCTGCTTTGTTTACTTCTTAACACTTCACATCTGAAAGTCTCCATTGCTTCTGTGTTTATTGTCTGTCTCCTACCCTCCCCACCCGCACATCTGGCTCCATAAGAGTGGTGACTTTGTCTTTCAGTGCTGTGTCTGGTGCCTAGCTGAGGGCTTGGCACACAATGAACCTTCAGTAGATATGGAATGAGTGAATGAATGAATGAAAGTCAGAGTGGATAGATCTTTAGGTTGGAGAAGAAAGGACAGCATTTGAGTGGACAGATACTATAAGCAGAGTCAGAGAGTGGTTTTGTGTGCCCAGGGGAGAGTGGGTCAGGTGGTCTGGCTTTAGGGGAGGGCTTGAGGAAGGGAGTCATGGCAGAAAACATGGTATGAGAAGACAGGATCCCAGGCTTCCCTGGTGGCGCAGTGGTTAAGAATCCGCCTGCCAAGGCAGGGGACACGGGTTCGAGCCCTGGTTGGGGAATATCCCACATGCCGCAGAGCAACTAAGCCCGTGCACCACGACTACTGAGCCTGTGCTCTAGAGCCCGCGAGCCTCAACTACTGAAGCCCGCGAGCCACAACTACTGAAGCCTGGGAGCCACATTTACTGAAGCCCACGCGCCTGGAGCCCGTGCTCGGCAACAAGAGAAGCCACCGCAATGAGAAGCACATGAACCACAACCAAGGGTAGCCCCCGCTCGCTGCAACTAGAGGACGCCCGCGCGCAGCAACGAAGACCCAATGCAGCCAAAAATAAATAAAATTTAATTAATTAATTTAAAAAAAGAAAAAAGAACGAAAAGACCAGGATCCCAGCATGGGGGCCCTGAGGCCGAATCCTCATGACCTGGACTTGAGCCTAGGTGATGGTGAGCCGTAGCCAGTCTCGAGCATGGTAGATGCAGGGTCTTTGAAGCATTGCTCTCATGGGGTCACTCCTCAGTTCAAAAACCTTCAGTGGCTCCCGCTGCCCACACATCCATCCCAGGCTCCTTGGTCTACCAGACCAGGCCATCTGTGGTTACCTTCACTACCCTTCCAGCCAGTGTGGATACTTGACTCCCCTGGAGAGATCTGTGCTGCATTCCCCACACTTTCTCTGGACTGTTGTGTTGCACAACTCCAGGGACGTCATTTGTGCACCTGGCTGGACGGCATTGCCCTGCACTTTTCAGCTCTGCCTTCTGCCCAGCTCTGTCATCCCTGCCATGGCCCCCTCTGCAAAATCCTCTCTGCTCCACAGCTGGCCATAGTTTCTGTCACCTCTGGCTTCCGGGAACTCTCCATTTGTATGATTCCCACACCCTCCCTGTTTAAGATGATTTGGGCCCCTCTTACCTGGAACACTGGTTCTGTAGCACACAAGCCTCCCATACAGTCACCCCACACTTCTGTAGGAGCTGGGGGGAGGGTGGGGTGGGGAGATGACGTGCTCTCACCCTCCACTCCCCGCCTCTCCCAGAGCTCCTCCCACACACAGCCTTCGCCGCGTCCCCCTCTGCCTTCAGCACGCTGTCTCCCCTCGCTCAGGTGCTCAGGACTTGTCTTTCTCCTAGGCTCCTTCTCTGTGGGCCCGAGGAAGGCTCAGCAGACCCCTGGCCCCCCAGGAGCCCCAAAGCAGGGCTCACGTCCCTTCCATCCTAAAACACAGCCCTTCTGGACCCTGAAGCTCCCTCCACCAACTTTCCTTTCTTTCCCATTCAAGTTTCTTTTAAAAAACAAACTTATCTACAGCATTATTGAGGTATAATTGACATATGAAAAACGACAACATTTAAAGTGTATAATTGAAAAAAAAAGTGTATAATGGATTCATTTTGAGATATGTGTATACTGTACCCTTGAAACCATTACCACAGTCAGGATACTGAACTTATCCATCACCCCCCAAAAGTTTTCTTGTGCCCCTTTGTAATCCTTCCTTCTACCATTCCCACCTTCCCTCCCCAGATAACCACTGATCTACTTTCTGTCTCTGTAGATTAGTTTGCTTTTTCCAGAACTTTATGTAAATGGAATAATACTGTATGAACTCTTTTTGTCTGTCTGCCTTCACTCAGCATAATTATTTTGAGATCCACTTCATATTGTTGCTTTGTAACTGTTCATCCCTCTTTGTTGTTGAGTTGTATTCCAAAGACAGGCCACAATTTCTTTATTCATTCACCTATTGATGGACATTTGGCTTGTTTCCAGTGTATGGCCATTCCAAATAAGACTGCCATGAAACTCATGTACTTTGTATGGACATATACTTTTATTTCTCTTGGGAAAATATCTAGGAGTGGGATTGCTGAGTCATATGTGTATGTTTAACCTCCTAACAAACTGCCGGACTGTTTTACAAAGTGGTTGTACCATTTCACATTCCTACTCAGCTGCTCCACTCACCACACTCGCCAGCGCTTGGCACGGGAGGTCTATTTTTTTTTTAATTATGGAAATTATATATATATATATATTATATATATATATAATATATATATGGCATAAAATTTACCATTTCAACTATTTTTAAGTGTACAGTTCGGTGGCATTAAGTATATTCCCAATGTTGTGCAACCATCACCATTCTTTCCAGAACATTTTCATTGTCCCACACAGAAATTCTGTACCCATTAAACAATAACTCCATTCTTCCCTCCTCCAAACTCTGGTAACTCAATGATGGGAGGTATTTTTAATTTTAGTCATTCTGGTAGGTGTGTGTGGTATCTCATTGTGGTTTTAATTTGCATTTCCCTAATGACTAATGACGTTGAGCATCTTTTCATGTGCCGATTTGCCATCCTTATATCTACTCTGGTGAAGTGGCTAGTCAAATCATTTGACCATTGTTGAAAAACAAGTTGTTTTCTTGTTATTGAATTTTGAGAGTTCTTTATATATTCTGGATAGGAGTCCTTTATTAGTTGGATGATTTGCCAATACTTTCACTCAGTCTGTGGCTTGTCTGTTCACTCTTTTAAGCAGTGTCTTTTGAAGAACAAAAGTTTTACATATATGCAACCAGGCTTCTTGACGGGTGGTCTACACTCACTCACTGGCTGTCTCTTGACCTCGGTCTCCTGTTTACTCCTGACCCTCCTGCCTGGCTCCTGCCCCGACATTGCACTGACGCACTTCACGCTACGGCCGCCGGCTGGTGGGGCAGTTTTCAGACCTCACCTCCCAGACTCCCTACTGTGTTTGACCTTGCAGCTCCTGTGACCTGACTCACTGTTCCCCCGGTGCCCTCCTGCTCCTCTCCTGCCTCTGTGACTGCTCCTTGGTCTCCTTCTCCCACTGAGCAGTGCTTCCCAGGAAATGCCCTCTGCCCCCTTTACATGCTCCCCATGATGGGATCTCCCCCTCCATTCGTCCCCTGACCACCCCAAGCCAGTGATGCCCAGGTCACTGTCCCCCGCCCAGCCCCCTCCCCAGCTCAGGACACACGGCCCCAGCTGTGCCCTGGCAGGTGCACTAGGAGGGCCAGAGGCACCTCTGCTGTCATGCGCTCCATGCCTTGCTGTTTCCTGCCTTAGTGCCTGGTTTGTACACTTCCTGCTGCCTCAGATGCCCTTCTTGAGTTTCCTTTCCTCTTTCCTTTCCTTCACCCATCTCACACCATCTCTATTCCAGAAAGCCTTCCTGGAATTCCTTCCTCAGGGGTCTGTCCTCTGGCCTCTCATGGCCTGTGATATGGCCTTGCACCTCTCACATTACGTGGAAGTGATCTGTTTATGTGTTTATTTCCTTCACTGGGTGGTAATTGCTTTGAGGGCCAATATGACTTCTAATCCGTGTTCATATGCCCTACATCCGCAGGTGTGCCTGGAATGGATTTGGTGCTCAGTAAATGGTGGGTAATTAAATTTCAGGACTAGACCCTGGGTCAGTCCTGAGCTTATTTATCCTCAGATCCATTTGTGGCCTCTTCAGCTCTGCCCTCAATCACAGGGCGCTGACACCGTAGGCTGCCTTTCCTGGGTCCGCTGGCTTCCATCTGGGCTTAGCCCCGGCAGGAGACTGGACAGCGGGAGGAAGGGTGTCCACTGCTTGGGCGGTGGCTCCAGCTGCCACCAGGTGACCATGGCCCCTCGGCTTTGGAAACACCTCTTCCTCCCTTGTCCCTGCCGTGCAGAGCTGGCAGGGGTGGCTTCCTGGTGCTGCTGATCTCTGGGTCACTGGGCCATCCCCGCTTGGCCTCTCAACTCCTCCGTCCATCACCTGTGTGACTGATTCCCTGCACTGGATCCCCTCTCTGCTCCACACTAACAGTGCTTCTCTCTTCTTGGTTGGACCCTCTCAGACTGTCAGGGACATGAGGGCAGGGGCCCCTCTACTGGTACCAAGGACCGGCCTGGGATCATTGGTCCCAGGAAAGTACGGTAAATGGCAGGCATGCAGGCCCAGGCCCCAGCTTACTCTGCCCTCAAGGCCTTTGGCCCTGAAAGTCCTGCCAGGTACTCCACAGCTAAGCGGGGCCTGCGTCCTTGCACTGGCGTCACCGAGGGGGCGGCTGAGCGGTGGGCAGCTCCAGCCCCTCCCGTGCTCTTGGCCTGGCCCCTTTATCGATTAAGCCTGCTGAGTGGTAAAAGCTGAAGTGGCCCCAGGTGGTGGGGTAATAGAATCTTTAATTGTGTTCAAATGAGATTAACTTCTTATCTGACAGTTTGACATCTTAATTGTTATTAATGGCCGAACAGTGCATTGTTATTTTTATAAACTCCATGGTGGCAAACACTTTCCCTTTATTTGGATTAAAACTAGATGTATCTGTTACTTCCCCTCATTACCCCAGGCGGGATTCAGGGTCCCCAACTGGGGAGCAGGGACTGGGGTGAAGGGAAGCCACATCTGCCTAGTCACCTCCCAAGGGGCCTGAGGGACAGGCCCAGAGCTGGTCACTTGGCAACAATGTAGCTAGGGCCTCGGTGAGCCGAGGCCTCCAGAGTTCCAGTCACTGCCTGAGAAGAAGGGGTGCTTCTGGGTGCCCCCCCTTGCCAGACGGGCAGCGTTCTGGGAGATAGCGTGTGGATTCTGTCCTGGGCAGTTTCAAGAGAAATAGACCCAAATTGAAATTTAGGTTCTCTGTAGTACCAAATAGATTGAGAAAGACGATGTAAAAGGTAAATTAATATAAACACTCTGGAAGAACTAAGAGCTCCCTCTGCTTATTCATTTGTTCATTTGTAAGTAAGTGTTGATCACCTGCTATGTGCCAGATATAGTGTTAAATGCTGGGTGAGCTATGCTGTACTGGCCTCCAGGTTGCCTCTTTTGGGGATGGGGTCGAGGGGAGGGGTAGGATATAACAGAGGCCATGAGCATGGCTCTGCAGTCAGACTGCCTGGGTCCGAATCCTGCTACCCATTTATCCCAGGGCAAGTTACTCAACTTCCCTGAGCCTCAGTCTTCCTCTTCTGTAAAATGGAGCTAATGAAAGTGTTTACTTCCTGGGATTTGGGGAGCACTAAATACGTGTGAAAACATTTAATACACAGCCTGGAGCACATAATAGCCAAACAATATTAAAGGTAGTTATGGATATTATAGGTGCTAGCCGTCACTGGGACTGGTCTGCCCAGGGATCCCACAGTATCTGTGGTGTGGGGATAGGTCCCCGCAGAAGGACTGCTGGAGGGTCACATGAACCCTAGGAGGGAAGGCTCATGGCCCTGCCCCCAGGGCTGAGAGCTGCTGAGGGACAGTGCCCCAGAGAGCTTTGTGCTCCCTCCCCAGTGACCCGTTGCCCACTCCCAGACACCCTGTCGCCTCCACTTACCCACTCGTTAGCCCTGCTGACAAGGTCGATAATGCTTCCGCCTTGAAGAGCTGGCACCGATGTCTTTATCAAAGCCAATATTAATTTTCACTAATTAGGAACTGCCACTAATGAGCGTCACAGCTAATTTAGCTCATCCATAACCCGGGAACGGCGCCGCTCATGTGCCAGGCTCCGGAGTTCAGGATGCTGGCACCCGCTGCCTCCTCCACCCCCTCGCCGCAGTGCTGGGGCGCCAACTGCCAGTACAGTCTGCACTGCCAAGCCGACCCAGCCAGTTCATTCTGCTGATGAGGGCCCAGTGGTCCCCATCTCCAGGGAGTCCCCCGGTGGGGCCAATAGACAAGGCCCTCAGGGGTAGATCAGAGTGTGTGCCCACCAGCCCCCAGTCTGGGAGGCTTCCTATTAGGAAGGCTCTGGCTCCATTCTAATGCTTCTGCCACCTCCTCCAGGAAGCCTTCAGAGACTACCTCAGCCTGTTGAGCCGTTTCCCCTCTTGGAGAGCCTTGCCCTCACTGGAAAAACACTGGCAGTGAATTAAGGCTTGTCAATGACAGTGTTTGCCAGATTACCTTTTCCTGGGAGACAGTAGAGCCTGGTGGTCAGAGCGTGGGCCCCAGATTCTGACAACTAGCAGCCATGAGACCTGTGCCTCAGTTTCCTCTTCGGTACAATGGGAAGAATAACATTACTCCTAGGGTCATTGTGAGGGTGAGATGAACCATTGCATTAGCTGCGATCATTGCTCTTAACTTTCCCAGTGTAATTCAAGGATCCACATGCTTAAATCTTGCCTCTTCTTTATGCATCCTTTGCCCCCCTCTGTGCCCAGTACTGGGCTTTCCTCGGAGCAAGCAGTGGGGCAAGAGCCCTGGCTGACAGGCTAAGCCCCCAGTGCCGTGCCAGTAATTGTTGAATGAATGAATGGACTTGGATACTTATATCGCCTGTCTGAGCCTTAGTTTCCCCATCTATAAAATGGGGCCATCAGCCTGGTCAGTCTCTAAGGGCCCTCTCAGCTCTTCTGTTCTGTGATCCTTGGAGGCTCTGGGTAAATATTTGGTGAATGGATAGATGTTGACCTCTGGCCCTGAAGACTGGAGCTTTATTTCCCTTTATTTCCCTTCCAGGCCCCTCAGGCCAGCTCCCATTTCTCAGATGGGGCTCGAGATCAGGTGCTGGTCTGAGCTGTGCAGCCTTGGAGCAGGACCACTTTGCCTGGGCCAGGCATAACTCTCTCTTCCCCTCACCACCCCCAAGCCATCACTTCCAGGGAGCCAGAGAGGTGCTTTACCTGGCTTGGCTGTTGGGCATGCAGTGCAATCCCCAGGAGCTGCCCAGGAGCATCCTCTGCCCCTCCGTCCTCCCCTGGCCTCCGTGGCACCTCACAGCCACTATGTGTGAACACATTTGAGGGTCATGGCAGGGGAGGGAGGGTGGGAAGGAAGGGAGTATGGGGGCAATGGGCTCAGACCCTCGTTTGGAGAAATTCCATTCCTGCTTCCTTCCCTCAGATTCCTTCTGTGCAGCCTGAACTGTTGCTTGGGAGGGGGAGGGCCCAGGATGGCGGGTGAGGACATCTTTTTTGCACTTATCACCTCGGAAAAGCGACCTTCAGGCTGAGCCAACTTTGGGGGAAGTGCCTTCAGCTGTGACAGATTTGACTATAAATCTTTGGTATTAATGCCTGGTTACCAAGGTCTGTCATTCTCCATGCCCGCATGACAAGCGAAAACAGTGTGTGGCCCATCTGTCACCTGAGGGGTCCCCAGCTCCTGCTGGCTTTGCCTGGGGAGGGTGGTGGCTGGGGGTAGGGGTATGAAGGGGAGGGGGAAGGTGGGGACCATCTGGCCAGTGCCTGGAGGCGGGGGTTGAGCCAGCAGCCTGGAGTGCAGGACCTGAGGGGTAGAGGCTGGAAGCTCAGGGTGATTCCGTGTCTGGGTTCCAGAAGCCTGGAGGAGGGTGGGAGGAATGTGATTGGAGCCTGGTTTAGCATCTCAGGTGGTTGAGATGATTTCCGGGCTTACAGACCTATGGTGATTCGTTTGATGGGAGCTGAGTATAGCTGTATACAGACAGCAGCGCACACGGCAGGTAACTGTGTGAGAGACTAGGAAGTGGGGAAGATGTGTCCCCAGCTCCAGTTTGCTCTTCTGGGTTCTCTGCAGAGATTCAGGACTGGAACAGACACTTCATGGCCAGATGGAAAACTACTGACCTGGCTGAGGGGACAGAGGTGGTGTTGGGAGGGAACACGGGGCAGCTTAGAGGTTTGTCTGCTAGGCTTCGTCCCCTTTGTGCCTGTTTTAAAATACAGATTTTCACTTTCATGAAAATATAACACGTAAACAGAAGAGTGACTAGAACCTGAACATACAAGTTAAAGAAATATTTATAAAGCAAACACCTGTGTGATCTCACCCCGAGCCTGGACCTTCATAGCACCCCCTTCCCGTGCCTGCTTGGCCTGTTCCCTCTTCCTCAGGAGTGGGGACGCCCCTCCTTCAGGGATGCTTCAGAGTGAGAACATTCTCTAAAAGAGCCTGGGAAGAACTTTGACAGAGAGGGGCCCTGGGAATGTCGGGGCTGCTTTACTCTTGACCTTGAATGACAGCCTCCATGCAGCATCCCATTTGGCCAGCCTCTCCCACTTTTCCCTCCACTCTCCCAAGGCCCCCCTCCTACCTCTCTGACCATTCCTTCTTGCCTTCCTCCCTGTTCCTCTTTGAATGTTGGCATTCCTCAGGCCTCTGCCTTCAGCGCGCTTCCTCACACCCACTATAGCCCTTTCCCTGGTCCTCACCTCTCCCATGGCTTCAGCTGCCACGTGTAGGGTCCAGCTTTACAAACCACCTCCAGACTGCTAACCATGTATGTCCACCTGTCTCCTGGACCTTACCTGAGGTATTCCTCAGGCACCTCAAAGGCAGGTCTAAACCAGAATTTGTCTCCTGCCTGTCTTCCAAAATTCAGTTAGTGGGACCAGTTGCCTAAGCCAGAAATCTACAAGTCAACCTTCCTGTCCCTAAGCTGATTTACTAAGTAAGTCACTAGGTCTTGCTGTTTTTACTTCTGAAATCTCTCTCACACTGCCTGTCCTTTTCTTTCTATGCTGGGCTCTTGTCATCTCTGCTTAGTGCAGGATTGGTAAATTCCTAGCACTCAGACCACATTTCTCTCATCCTGTGCCCATGCCAGACATCATTAGTCAATCGTTGGACTTTTTCCCTTCTCAACACAGTACCCCAGCAGCCACTAGCAATCTATAAGAATTGGTGTGTGAGATGAAATTGATTTGCTATCCATGGCCTAGGTTTCATAATAACTTCCCAATTGGTCTCCTTGCTTTCAGTGTCTCCCCACACAAATCTATCTTCTATACTACTGCCAAAAAACCTTTTTATTATTTTCATTGAGGTATAGTTGATTAACAATATTATATTAGTTTCAAATGTACAACATAACAATTCAAATTTTTTAATTTAAAGTTATTATAAAATATTGGTTACATTCCCTGTGCTGTACAACATATACTTGTAGTTTATTTATTTTCTACATAGTAGTTTGTACCTCTTAATCCCCTACCCTTATCTTGCCCTTTACCCCTTCCCTCTCCCCACTGGTAACCACTAGTTTGTTCTCAATATCTGTGAGTCTTTTTCTGTTTTGTTATATTCATTCATTTGTTTTGTTTTTTAGAATCCACTTGTAAGTATTAAGATATAGTATTTGTCTTTCTCTGTCTGACTTACTTCACTAAGCGTAATATACCCTCCAGGTCCATCCATATTTTTGTAAATGGCAAAATTTCATTCTTTTTTGTGACTGACTAGTAGTCCATTGTATATATATATACCACATCTTCTTTATCCATTCATCTGTTGATGGACATTTAGGTTGCTTCCATATCTTGGCTATTGTAAATCAGGCTGCTATGAACATTGGGGTGCATGTGTCTTTTTGAATTAGTGTTTTCATTTTCTTCAGATATATACCCAGAATTGGAATTGCTGGATCATATGGTAGTTCTATTTTTAGTTTTTTGAGGAACCACCATACTGTTTTCTATAGTGGCTGCACCAATTTACATTCCCACCAACAGTGTACAAAAGTTCCCTTTTCTCCACATCCTCGCCAACGTTTGTTATTTGTGATGTTTTGGATAATAGCCATTACAGGTGTGAGGTGATCTGATCTCATTGTGGTTTTGATTTACATTTCTCTGATGATTAGTGATGTTGAGCATCATTTCATGTTTCTGTTGCCATCTGTATGTATTCTTAAAGTGCCTATTCAGGTCTTCTGCCCATTTTTAATTTGTTTGTTTGTTTTTTTTGATATTGAGTTATATGAGCCATTTATATATTTTGGATATTAACCCCTTATCAGTCATATCGTTTGAAAATATTTTCTCTCATTCAGTAGTTGTCTTTTCATTTTGGCGATGGTTTCCCTTGCTATGCAAAAGCTTTTAAGTTTAAATAGGTCCCATTTGTTTATTTTTGCTTTAGTTTCTTTTGCCTTAGGAGACAGATCCAAAAAAATATTGCTACGATTTATGTCATAGAGTGTTCTGCCTATATTTTCTTCTAGGAGTTTTATTGTTTTGTGTCTTACATTTAGGTCTTTAATCCATTTGGAGTTTATTTTTGTATATGGTGTGAGAAAATGTTCTAATTTCATTCTTTTACATGTAGCTGTTCAGTACCACTTACTGAAGAGACTGTCTTTCCCGCATTGTATGTTCTTGCCTCCTTTGCTGTAGATTAATGGACCAAGAGTGTGTGAATTTATTTCTGGGTTCCCTATTCTGTACCATTGATCTATGTGTCTCTTTTGGTGCCAGTACCATACTGTTTTGATTACTGTAGCTTTGTAGTATAGTTGAAATCAGAGAGTGTGCTACCTCCAGCTCTGTTCTTCTTTTTCAAGGTTGCTTTGGCTATTCAGGGTCTTTTGTGTTTCCATACACATTCTAGAATTATTTGTTCTAGTTCTGTGGAAAATGCCATTGGAATTTTGATAGGGATTGAGTCAACTCTGTAGGTTGCCTTGGGTAGTATGTTCATTTTAATAATATTAATTCTTCCAATCCATGAACACAGCATATCTTTCTATCTGTGTGTGTTATCTTCAATTTCTTTCTTCAGTGTCTTACAGTTTTCTAAGTACAGGTCTTTTAACTCCATAGTTAGATTTATTCCTAGGTATTTTATTCTTTCTGATGCAATGGTAAATGAGATTATTTTCTTAATTTTTCTTTCTGATAGTTCATTGTTAGTATATAGGAATGCAACAGATTTCTGTATATTAATTTTGTATCCTGCAACTTTACCAAATCCATTGATAATCTCTAGTAGTTTTTGGGTGGCATCGTTAGAATTTTCTATGTATTGTATCATGTCATCTGCAAACAATGAGAGTTTTACTTCTTCCTTTCCAATTTGGATTCTTTTTTATTTCTTTTTCTTGTCTAATTGCTGTGGCTAGGACTTCCAATACTATGTTGAATAAAAGTGGTGAAATTGGGCATCCTTGTCTTGTTCCTGATCTTAGAGGAAATGCTTTCAGCTTTTCACCATTGAGTATGATGTTAGCTGTGGGGTTACCATATATGGCCTTTATTATGTTGGGGTATGTTCCCTCTATACCCACTTTGTGGAGAGTATACACCACAGTATACTCGTGCATGAGTGTGCGAGTTTGTATCCACGAGGGCTGGAGAGACACTGGACACACACAGCTGAGATCACGTGCTTATCGGTATCATCTTAGGGGCTTATTAACACAATAGATTTCCTTCTCATTCACACAAGATGCAAATTGGATGATGGGGTACCTGGCCCCCACACGGTGATTCAGTGATGCAGCCCGCTTCGATCTTGTGGCCGCGCTGCTGTCTCTGCATGTGGCCTCTATGGTTGTCTACGGCAAGGAAGGAAGGGTGAGGACTCGCCCTGCTCCTCCATGCCTCGGCCAGGAGGTGACACACAACACTGCCTCTTTATCCCGTTGGACAGACCTGACATGTGGCCCCACCCAGGTGCCAGGGGGCTGGGAAACGAGGGGGTGCACGAGAAGGTCAGGGAGGGAGTAGTAAATACGTGCCTGCCGCAGGTGGCCAGGAGGACATGGGGGTTCATTCGGCAGTGTGTTTGCCCGCGTCTGTGTATTGTGATTGCTCTCTAGTCCTGCCATGTCATTTCTGCGGTAGTGTGTTTAACTGGCATTTACAAAATCCTACCATGTGCCAGACTGTGTGCCGGGTTGACAGTGGTGAGTAAGACATGATGCTGCCCTCCTGGGCCTGACACGTTAGCCAGACCACCTCACAGATGAGGTGAGACTGTGACAGTCTCTGCAGGCCTATCTAGGCGGGCAGTTAGGGACAGTGCCCCGGTGAGGGGAGTCTGAGCTGAGGCTTGAGGGGCAGCTTGGATGTAACCAGACCAAGAGCAGGAGGGAGGAGGGCGGTCCCAGTGGGGAGAGCAGCAGGGGCCAAGGTGTGGGGGCAGGAGGGAGCTTTCACCCGCCCCAGGCATGCTAGCAGGAAGCCACTGTTGCCTTTGATGAGGGAAAGATTGGGATTGGGATGCTGAGTGGAGACGAGGTTGGAGGAACTGGAATGAGTGCAGGAAGACCAGGTAGAAGGCAGTCATGGGCCCTGCTCGCACAGGGAGAAGGACACGGATGGGGGGACATTTGGGCGTTAGACTCAGCAGCACTTGCTGATGGGCTGGCTGTGGGATGACATGTGAGGGAGGTCGTGCTGTCAGGGCTGGCCTTCCAGTTCTGGCTTTTGGAGCTAGAGAGTTAAGGATGCTTTCCAGGGACCCTCCCCCCAAAGGAAGATAGAGGTTCAGTTTTAGCCTTTGGGTATCCAAGTGGGCACGTCAAGATGGCTTCGTGGAAAACCTGGGGGCTTACGTGAAACAGGGCTATGGCAGGCAGCTGCCCACTGACGGCCACCCTTGGGAGTCAGGAAACAGGGAAGGAAGGGACGTGTGTTTGGTGGTCAGAAGGCCCCACAGCCCCAGGAAGGGAGCAGGGATTGTGAGAGTATCTGAGTGGTGCCGCTTCTCAGAGTCACAACAGATAAACTGGGATTGTTGGGTGTCCGAGGGCCCTAGGCCAGGCTCTGACCTGCCACGTCCCTCTGCTTGGGTGCAAGTTAGCAAAGAGTTCAGTCAGTACCAGCCTCTGTCTAAAAATGGACAATTAGGGCTCGGGAGGAAAGCTTTATGAAACTGGAACCTGGGGAATCCCTGGAGAGGGCCAGTAGGAGGGAAGGACTTCTTGGGTTTGCGATGCCATCCTGAGCCGAGCTCCAGAGACCAAGGCTCTCCCTCTCCCTCTCCGAGCCGAGTCTTGGGAGGTGGCTGTGGCGGGGACTTCTGGGGCAGCCCTGGGTCTGGCTCTGCGTGGGGGTCCTCTTGCCTGCATGGGGTGAACGAGTTCCCATCAGTCCACAGCAGGGTAAGGATGCTCTCCCCAGATGGGGAGGAGTTGGATGCTGTGGGCCTGGCCTGCGTCTCGACCGTTTCAGGGCAGCTCAGTTCCTGAGTGGTGCCAGGAGAGCCTGGACTGCCCTTCCCTGCAAGGGACAGGGGAGTCAGGGGCTGGCTTGAGTCCCCATCCCACTACCCACCCTCCCCAGAGGAGCAGGAGCTTGATGGAAGTCTTTTGCAACGGGGGCAGCCAAGTCCTGGCTGTCCCAGTTCTGTGCATTCCCCACCCACAAGGCCTCATCCCCAGCAGCTTCCAGGTGGGAGGGGCCCTTCCCTCGCTCTCTCCCTCCCCTCTTCCCCTAACTTTGCATTTCTTTATCTCCTCTAGTATTGAACCTCCAAAGTACAGTTCCCTGACATCAAGAACCTCAGATCCAGAATCCCTTGTAGGTCTACCTCCTCCCCACCCACCCCTACCCCTACCCCTACCCCAGGAGAGAAACCTCTCTGTCTTCTCTCAATCACAGGACTGCTTTCAAGTTGATGCCAGAAGTTTCTGGCCCCTTGGAAAGCTTTTCTCCCCTATGCCAGGGCAGACAACTGAGGCCAGGGAGGTGAACAGACCCCACAGGGAAGGAAGAAGCTGCCCCCTCCACTCCAGGAGGACACCTGTGGGAGGGGGCTCCATTGCTTAGGACCACACAGGCCGGGCCACACTGCTGGGCAGGTGGAGGGTCCAGGTATCATCGATGCTGCTGAGCTGGTTGTTTATTTCAGATTTCTTCCAGAAGGAAATGGGAGCTTAACAGGAAAAGCCCAGTGTGACTGGAGACTCACGGGGATAAAACATCACAATGGATCTGGGGGAGGCCAAGGGATTAGGTGGTTTCAGGTGCCCGAGTTGAGCAGATTACAACATCTGGGGCGTTGGCATTTGACCCTAAACGTCCTGACAGTTAAATCCAAAAGGGAGCCGTGCTGAAGTGTTTCCAGGCAACAGAGTACGCGCCCATTAATCTATAGAGGCGGTTCTTCTCCCTGGAAGCAAATCTCAAGCAGGAATTGATCATGTGGGTCTTAGTACAAATGACGTTGAGGGGTACAGTCAGTCCACAGTGTCTTCCGCAGAGGTTTTGCAGAAGGTCTGAAACGCTGCTCACCTGTCCCGGCGTTGACTGTGGAGGAAGGCAGAGGTCTAACGATAAATCACAACACAGCGGAGGCTCAGATTCCACGTGGGGCTGGGCCGGGGCCTTGCTTTCTGTGAAGCTCCCTTGATAAGGGCTAGTCCTTGGGACTCGGCCACCCATCTGGTATAACCGTGCACTGCTCAGGCTCTGAAATCACACCTGCCACGGGTGACCTTCAAGATGCTTCCTAACCTTTCCAGCATGGGGTACGCCAAGCAGAGCAGACACTGACCTGCCGTGGGGCTGGAGCAGGTCCCACAGACCCTCCAGTGGGGACGATTGAGCTTTTGGGGGAGAGGCCAGGGCAGGGGGGTGGCGAGGGTCTGGGGCAGCCTCACTTTCTTAATTGGCATGTGGGGTTTCAATGTTTTAACAACCAGTGTGGCTGTTCGGGAGCATCCCAGCTAGGGTTCCGCCCTGCCTCTCCTTTTGTTCCTTTCTGTGCTCTATCCCCAACCATCCTTCACAGACTCGGGTACCCATCATCTCTCTCCTTCATTCTGTCACCTTCCTCCTGGCCCTCACTCACGTGCAAGTTTGCTTCGATAATGGCAGCCATGGGAAGGAGAACACCCCATCCTTTCCTGGCCTTCTCTGTCCTCGGGGCTTAGCCCTTTATAGGAGTTAGCTGATTTAATCCTCCCAGCAGGCTGTGTGGTGCAGTGGTTATCACGCCCATTCGACAGGTGAGGACACTGAGGCTTAGAGAGTTTAAGTTGCAGTTGTGGGACTGAGTGAAGCAAAAAGCACTCTGTTGGTGTATCTGCTCCCTTACACACATCGCCTGTGTCTTCACGTTCATGCTCTTGCACACACCCACGCACACATGCACGCACCCGCCCTCTCAGGTGCACATTTTTACATCTTCGCCGCCTGAGCTCCCAGAGGAGGTGCTGGCTCTTGTCCTCCAGCCCACTTGCTCCTGTCGAAGTCACGGTTCTGGGACCCTCTGGTTCCCCACGCCTCCCACAACCACGGGGTGCGGCTGTGGTTTCCCTGGGGCCTGTGCCTGCAAGTGGGGGCCGAGGGCCGGCGGCACAACGGTCCCATTACTCACAGGTGGGAGGATGTGAGAACAGTCGGGCCGCTCTTAAACGTCTCTCCACATCGTCCTCATTAATAACTGTAATGCCAGCATCACTCGCTCTTAAATAGCCTCATTTATCAGCAAGCAATTTGCTGTGGCGAGGTGGCAGGGACGCAGATAAGCAGACGGGGCCGGGGTGCTGGCAAGACACCTGCCAAGTATCTTCCTCTCTCCTCCTCCATCTCCAGGGCAGTGGGAGGAAGAGGAGGCAGTGGGCAGGAAACTCAGTGAAAGGACTGTTCCAGCCTGGAGAGAGGTTCTCAGGCTCACCTCTTTTTCCAAACACAGAGCACTTGGCCAGTGCGGGGCAGGCATGGCTGCTGGCAACACCCTGTCCTCTCTGGGCCCCAGAGCTTGAGTGGCGCTCACAGGGGATCCTGTGTCCTAGAGGCACGTGCCTATCTGTGTGACAGCCCCGTCAGCTGAGAGAAGGACTGAGAGTTGGGGGGTCAGAGCTGGGCCCTGCTCTGCCACCTCCAGGCAATGACCTTGGGGATGCCGTTTGACTGCCCAGGGAGTCATCTGTAAACCTTAGCAGTGATGATGGGCATCCTTGTCTTGTTTCTGGTCTTAAAGGGCCTGTGGCTAAAGTTTTTTCCATTAAGTATAATGCCTGCTGTAGGTTTTTGGTACACAGATTCTATAGAGTTGAGGAAGTTCCCTTCTATTCCTAGTTTACTGGGGTTTTTATTACAAATAGGTGTTGATTTTAATCATATGCATTGATAGACTCTCCTTCTGTAAAATGGACACCTTGTAGCCACTGTGGTGATTGAATGAATAATTTACACAAAAATTCTTGTGCACTCTAAAGAGCTATATTACTTAGGAGTGTATCTGGCTGCAAGTTACAGAAAATTGGCTGGCAGTGGTATAAACAAATAGGGGCTTGTGTTTTCCTCATAAGGAGACCTAAAAGTTGGCAGTTGCTGCAGTTGGTCGGCTAGTGGATGAATGACACCATCAGAAACGCAGGCTCTTTCTGTCTTTCACCATCCTTCCTGCGGTGACCTTTTGTCCTCAGGCTGCTACATCTACAGGCATCACCTCTGCCTCTTCATTCCAGGAAGGAACAGGGAAGGAGCCAAAGCCTTTTCCTTTGACATGTCTTTGCGAAGACCTTCCCACTTGCTCCCAAGCAGACCTCCCCTTAGATCTCACTGGCCAGAATCAGCCAAGGAAAGTGAGGCTGCTTGACTGCTTTAGCTCAGTCCTGATTCTGAGGCCAGGAATGGTTCTACCTCTCTGGAGTCAAGGATACTCCACTGGCTGCATGAAAAAATTGAAGTTGTGTGGGCAGAGAAGCCTGTGTGGACAGAGAAGGTTGTGTGTATGGAGTGGGCATGGTTTCTGGGCAGGCACATTGGCCTGTTTTCCCTTGGGTGGTGAGGACTGGTTTGGAACCCATTGCTCTAGGCTGATCTCCAGGTGACCCTGCGTCCTGCTTTCCCAGGATGCTTGGATTCTATGACAAAGCCAGGAGTAAGCAGGAGGCATGGTCTGGACTTTTCATGCTGGGATACATGGACCCAACTGACACACAAAAAGCCACAGATAAATCTGACTTATCTTCCTGGAGTGCTGATTTTATTTGACAGTGGAATGGAGAAAGAAAAATTTTGTATTAAAATAAACATGAATATATTACAGAGTAGAATGCAGAATTTATAGATTTTTAAGATGGACCCACTGGACTCTAAGCTCCTTGAAGACGGGAGCCACGTCTGTCCTGTTCGGTGTTATGCAGGCTCTCAGTGCAGCTTTATTGAGGGAATAAATGAGTGAACTAAGATGTAAACAAATAAAATATCAAACAGATTTTGAATAAATTTCATCTTTGGGGTCTGCTTCTTTAGGCTGTACATCTTCAGGATCTCCCGAGATACAAGTTCCCTTCTTCTCTGCATCGAGGGATATTTTGGCGTGAAGCACTGAATTAACATATTATTTGGTGGAGACTCCAGGCACTGTGGGACACAGAGGAGAGGGAGGCAGAGAGTGCAGGAATATCAGGGAAGGCTTCCTGGAGGAGGTGGGCCTTGAGCTGGAAAAGATGGGATGGGAGGAGGGGAGGAGCAGTGTGCTTTTGTAGCCAGGGACCAGCCTAGAGCAGAGGGTAGGAGGGGAGGGCTGAGATGGGATAAATGGGCGGGGCTCAACTGCAGGAACATGGCTTAAGGTGGCAACACTGTCTACCAAGGTTTCCCCACATATCGTCTCACACCAGGCCTCCAACAGAGTAGGCCAAGTATCACAGTCCTCATTTTATAGATAAGAAACGGAGGCTCAGGACATAGCCACAGTTGCAAAGTCAGTACAGGGGAGGCTGGACTTGAACCTGGCATGGCAAACTCCAGCTCTCTTGCTCTTGGACCATTTCTCATTGCCTTAGGCCACGTTCCCTAGAGACAGGCTCTGAGGTGGAGATCTGCATGCTGGAGGCTAACCCGGGTGTGCGGGAGTGAAGGGAGCAGGATTGGGCAGAAGGAGAAGCTGGGCTGTGCTGAGGTTGCAACAGCGGCCTCAGCTGATCCTCAGGGGAGCTCTGGAGCTGGGATGATCCAGACTGAGGCAGGGGGCCAGGCCTTTGTACCCTCCATCAGACACTCACAGGGCACAGACTGTAACCTTGGGCAAGCCACGTGCTTCATGCCCTCCCCCTGGTGGTAGAAGCTGCCGCCCTCCCTCACCTCTCCAAGGTATAGCTATATAACACATTGTTCCCTCTGCCTGGAATGGTCCTCTCCTCCCTCTCACCTACAGAACCCCAGCTTATCCTCCAGGTCCAAGTTCACATGCCATTTCCTTTAGCTCTTAAATCTGTTCGAGGTATATAGCAAAGTGAAGAAGAGTAGACTCCCACTTGTATTAAAAAAAAAGAGAAATGAAGTATATATATGTGTATATATCTGTATATATGTATACACACATATTTGCTTGTGAATACATAATATAAACATACCTCTGGAAAGATACGTAAGAAACTGCAAACAGTAGTTGCTTGCAAGGTAAGGACCGAGTGGGTGGGGGCTTTTTGTGCCTTATGAGTTCTGAGTGATGTAAATTAGATCAATTATTTAATAAAAGTAAAATAAATCAAACAATTATTAAAAACACAAAGAAAGAATGGTTAAATCATTTGGTGGGGTAGGGCCTAGCTGCTTATTTTTCTCTAATGTGGCCTATCACCACTGTAATTAAATAATTGATGGTGTAATTATTCATTTAGAGTCCGTCTCCACCCCCCAGATCATAAGCTTGGTGAAGGCCGTGTTGTCCACCAGTCACCCTGCGTGCAGCACACCTAATGAGCAATTGAGGAGATCCGGTCTTACGTTCTCAGGCTGGCTGCTGCTTCTCCTTCACCTGTCTCCTTCCCCCACCCCACGCATAAAAGCAGCCCACTTTCTTTCCATTTTTTGCTTATTAATGCTCTTTATGATCACTTATGCCAGAGGCCAGCCCAGAGGCCCTTTGCATAATATATCCATCCTGTACACGGGATGGAGAGTCATTGCATACATAATGTGCAGGCATCTGCATTCCCGGGGCCATGGTCCCTGCCCTTGTCTGTACCTTTCTGAGAATCTCAGCTACTGTCCACTGGGTGCTTACCCCATGCCCTGCAAGAGAGCCAGGGTCAAGCTCTTGAGGGAGTGGGGAGATGGGCCATGGACATGTTACCTCATGTGGCTAAATGCATGCTCTGATAGCAACCAGCACAAGCATCTTCAGGGGTGGGTCAGGGAAGGCATCCCAATCCCCCCACCCCACCCCACCCCAGGAGGTGTCTGGACCGAAATATGGAGGAGAAGGCACATACTGGGAGAAAGGAAGTGAAGGGCCTTCCAGACAGGGGAACTTTGGCCTTGCACCTTCTCCTGAGTACAGGATGCTGTGAGTTTGGGTACAGTGCTCAGAGAAAAAGATGGGAACCCTACCACCCAGGAATGAGGGCTACCTGCCAGTCCTGGGCCTCTGGGGCTGCTGCGTTTGTCCACAGAGTCTTTTTTTCTCATGCTGCCCAGGCTACTTTGACATTCCTTACCCTGTTGCTTGGTTAGTCACTTGTCTCCACCAGCTAATAGTGTACACCAGTGATCTACTGCCTGCATTTTGTTCCCACACTGGCTTTATTTGGCCCACTCAGGGATTCTTTAAACCTCTGCTTGGTTGCCAACACCTAAACACTGGGAAATTTTATATCAAAACATGGATTTCCAGTTTTCGTTGATTGGATCTGGCAACAATCAGATGGCTGCCCCCTTTAGATGGGACACATATGCCCTGCAATTCAGCGCAATCCCCACCTGAACTTCTTTGTTCATCTCTGTTTCCAACCTGAGCCCGGATGACATTGAGCTATGACTTCATTGATTCCTAAAGACACTAATTAAATAGCCTGAACGTGTTTTTGTTTCACTCTTGTTATTGAAAGGTATTTTTGCTTCATAGGGAATTCTAGGTTGGCATTTACTTCCTTTCAGCACACTGAAGATATCAGTCTATTGACTTAGGCATCCATTGTTGTATTTGAGAAATCAGTTCCAGTTTAAAACGTTGGTTCCTTGTTGGTAGTCTGTATTTCTTCTCTGGTTGCATTTAAGATATTCTGTTTTTCTTTGGTGTTTTGCAGTTTTGCTATGACCTGTCTGGTGTGAATTGCTATGTAAATATTTATCCTGCTTGGGTTTCACTGGGCTTCTTGAATCTACAGATTGGAGTCTTTGGTCAATTCTGGAACATAATCTCTTCAAATATTGCTTCTGCCCATTCCTTGCTTCTGGAATCCCAGTTAAATATAGGTTAGACCTTTTAATTTTATCCTCTTGCTTCTTACCCTCTTGGCTATATTTTCCATCTCTGACTCTCTGTGCTACATTCTGGATAATTTCATCAATTTTATCTTTCAATTCACCAATTCATTTCAGGCATGTCTAATCTTCAGTAAAACTAATGCTTTTGAAATTTTAATGATCATATTTTGATTTCTACAAGCTCTATTTGATCCCTTCTTTAAATTTGCTTGCTCTTTCTTCCTATGGGCAAGCCTCTCTTTTGGTTCTTGAAGCATAGTAAACATTATATATTCTATGCCTGATAATTCCAATATCTGAAGTGTTTGAGGTCTGATTATGCTGTTTTTTCTTCAGGTCTTCAGTCATGGTGTTTAGTGTGTATGTCTTAATTTTGACTGCAAGATCCTCATTTGGTTGGCAAGGTGAGGGGAGGGATTCTTTGAGACCTGAGACCTTCAGGTGGGTCACTCCAGAGAGGATTTATATTTGTTTTTAGTAAGCACTTGGGCTCACTACTTGTCTGGGGCCACTTTAAATTAAAATTTTTTGCTAAAGGATTTTTGGACACCCAGACAAGGTGAACTTGGACTGCAAATGAATCTGGGGGCGATCTCATGGTTATGAATCCTTGAGGGCTGTACACCCCTTTCTATTCATCACCATGATTTCAGAGAGGCATTTTGGTTTCTTTCAAAGACTCCTAGTTTGTGTGGGGTACAGATTTATTTCTAGTCCACCCTTACGCTAAGGGTGTGGTTTTTGGGGTCCCTGCTTTGGTGGGGATGGTTTTCTATTAGACTTCCTACGCTGAATAGGGCATGGTGGACCCTGGCCTTTTTTCTCCTCTTCTTTGAGTCCTGGGGGCTCTGACAATGAAAACTCAGGTTTACCTGGTTCAATAAATGGCCCCGAGGCATCAGGTAGCCTCTCTGGGTTTCTTCCTTCACTTTGTATTTCTGGTCCAGGCCGAGCCTCTGAGAGGGCACTGCTGCGGGCAATGTGGCCTGGCTGCGGCCCACTCGGGCACCTTTAGACTTCTCCCCCAGTGCTGTCTTCCGTCCAACACCCCTCACTCACCAGCTCCCTGCCCATGCACACCCCAGGAAACACAGTCACCTTGAGGTCCCCAGTCCAGTAAACAGACTTGCACGGTTTGGGGCACATAGTTGAAGTCCAACAAAATACCACCCTCTAAACTTGACCTGAGCCTCAGCACCTGTTTACCACGTAAGGGCTTTGAACCATGGTGATGGTGGTTAATTTGACCGAGTTGCCCTTGAAGGAATCAGTTTTTTTTTTTTAACAACCTAAACCAGGGTCACAGTCTATGTCCTTCATTTGTGATGCAGCTGGAAACATCACACTTTGTTCTCTGAGGTTGCCTTGCTATATTCTGTACAACGTGTGGGAGGAAGGGGGTACAGCAAAGTTGAGGCAAAAGAAGCACTTAATCGTGACAGAAGAGAGCAGGATGTTAGCCCTAACTCCGTCACTGTACAGGGAACCTTGACCAGCCCCCTCCCAGCTGCAGGTCTCAGGGTCCCTGTAAGCAGCCTGAGGGCACTGCATGGTGTCTGAGACTCTGGGCAGCTCTGGTATTCTGTGATTCCCACTAGAGTCAAAGGACCCCCTTCTCCACGGGAGCGCGGCAGGTCCAGGGGGGCTGCACTTAGGGGCTCTTGGCCGCACTGTGCACAGCTCCCCACGGTGCCACGTCGGCCTCGGGGAGAGGGGTGGGAAGGCGGCCAGTGCCTCCTGCATCTGCCTGGTGGGTGGTGGGAGACTGTCGCTGGCATCCTGCCACACCCTCTGACCTGCTCTGTTGGGGAAGTGGTCCTCTGCCCCCTGGCTGCCCAGCCCCAGGCCTTGTCGCAGTGAAGGACAGAGGGACCCAGAGGAGCTGAAATGCATGTCCTCTGCCTCGCTTTCTAGGCTTCTTGAAACACCGGCAGGTTTCAGAAATCAGTTTAAGAGGGGCGACTCTGCCAGAGAGAGTGAAAGAGGCCAGAGTCTTGCCCACAAGTTTCCGGAAGTGAATTACACCCCGATGTTCAGAGAATGGGAGCACTGAAAGCCATGGGGGGAGAAGTGTGGGTGCCAGTCTCCGTGCAGTACCTTGGCTAAGTGGCAAGGGGACCCCTCTGCAGCCCACCCTCAACTCTTCACTTACTTGTTCCCACCTCTCGTCCACCAGTGATCACCATTTCCACCACGTGGGGCCTGAGAGCTTCCAGCTCTGTCCACAGGGGGCGGGGAGGAAGAATCTTGATTCCAATGGGAAGAGGACCTCCGAGGACTCCAGGAGTTTGCCCTCGGCCTAATTAAAAGATAAACATATCCAATCAACAATATCCTGCCAGCCAGGCAGTCATCAGGCAGGTGGGCACTGGGAAAGCTGTCTGGCTCATACTCTCTTTTCTCTGCTCCTCAAACAGAGGCAGCAAGACACTCCTTGGGATGTGCCTAGTAGAAATTGGGGATGGAGTCCTTGGCATGGCTTTTAGCATTACAAGAACCACACTCCTG
Organism: Eschrichtius robustus; assembly: GCF_028021215.1. Classification (NCBI taxonomy): domain Eukaryota; kingdom Metazoa; phylum Chordata; class Mammalia; order Artiodactyla; family Eschrichtiidae; genus Eschrichtius; species Eschrichtius robustus. The sequence goes on from NC_090830.1 coordinate 76,568,379, forward strand.
CAAACTCTAGAACCAGATTGCCTAATGTTTATACAGCGATGCATCCCTTCGTTCATTGATTGATTCATTCACTCACTCAGCTGCTCAGTAGACACTAACCAAGGGCCTGTCCTGTGCCAGTCACTGGACGAGGATCTGGGGATCCAGCAGGGAACAGGGTCACATTCCCTGCCCTCAGGCCTGCTCACTGTCAGGTGGGAGAGTCAGACTGGAAGATCAGCCACTCGTTAGGACGCAGGGTGCAAAGTGCTTTGGTTGGGGTCTGCTGTGGGAGAATCAAAGCCTCTATGGGATGTCTGGCATTTATGAAGTGCTTCCTCTTCTGTTGTCTGGCTTGGGCCTTGCCGCAGCTTTCTAAGGCAGGAGCAAGGCCAGTGAGGTGGCAAGGTTTGCTTAGATTACACAGATGGGGCCAGGAGTGGGACCTGGGCCTCTGACTCCATTTCCAGGAGCCCACACTGTACACCTCTGGACTCATCACTTAGCTGCGCAGAACCATAGTTTCTTCACTGTCTAGAGAATGTGTAGCCCCTGGACAGCCCCCTGCCTGGGGGTGTGGTGGTGAGGACCTGGAATGAACGGCCAGGAAAGCGCTTTCTAAGTGTTGGGTATTGTGCACATATTTAGACTTATTATGATTATTCTCTCAGGTGTCAGGTGATCAGAATTTGGCCTGAGTGAAAAGCATCTCCCCTGCCACCCAGCTAAGGAGGCCCGGGTTGCCTGTTTCATGAAGCAGTGATTTATAGCCAGGCAGGGAGGTGGGCAGAATCATCTAGAGGAGCTGTCTCAGACTCTGCACTCGTGTGTTCCCCCCCGTGACAGAGATTCTGATAGGCTCTTTGGATGAGAACAGCTTACTTGTTTATTTTTTCCTTTACTCATTTGTTCATTTGCTTATCCATCCATCCACCCACCCACCCACCCACCCAAGAAAAGATATGCCTGAAGTAAAATCAGCCAGAAAACTTCCTGGCCCAATGTATCTCTCCAGTCATTATTTCCTGAACCACTGATGTCCTTTGAGATGCTCTTGGGAGAAAGGTATTCTTGGCCAAATAAATTTGGGGAAAGCTGTATCTTCTCTACCACCTTGTGGAGCTTCACAATGCACATTAATGTAATAAAGGCTCTGAGAGGTCCTGCAGGAAAGAAACCTATTTAAATTTTTTTAGCGCAATGTTCCCTAGACCGTCGCGTCCAAGGAAGGCTTTATCACGGAGTATCCATTAGTATCCCTCCTCGGGAATTAATGATTCGTGAAATACACTTTGGGAAGCATCCCTTTAAGCACAAAACCTTTTTTTAATTATAATGACTTGCATGGACTATGCATAAGACCTGTTTTGTATGCACCTGCCTCCTTACATAGGGATGAGTCATCATTCAGCACTTCCTCGGCACAGCATCGAGCACATCGCCGCGAATGGCCGCGAATAGCATTCTGATGCATCGCCGTTGACAGGAGCTAGAGAAGGGACTCGGAGTATGTTAAGTTTTCACTTTTCAGAGAGTTTTGATCATTCCCTTTTGTGAGCAGCAGAAGCTGCTGATAATTGCTTCTTCTTATTGTTCACATACCTGCTTGAGATGTCTATAAATTGAAAAAGCAAAGAACCAGCCTGATTATAATTGTACGTAAAGTAAGAGTAAACAGGCTCTGAGTGAGGACCTGACCATAACTCTCTTTTTCATAAGGCACTTGAAATTTGGTGCATGGATTTTGTACCATGACTTTTAGCTGCTCAAAGACCTTTGGGGCTAATTTCCTGCTTTTTGTCTATGTTCTGGATAAGTGAATATGTGGGATGTGACTCTTGGATATATGGAGTGTTAACTAAATCCCCAGTAGAGGACAGGCCCCTGTGAATCATTTGGGGCCAGTACTGAACAAGAACACTGTTTTCAAGGTCAGCTGGTCCTGGATTTGAATTCTGACTCCACCTCTTTTTAGCTGTGTGATCTTGGGCAAGCTGCCAAACCTCTCTGAGCCCCAGTCTCCTCATTTGAGTGTGGGAATACCTTTCTCACAGGTTTCTGGTAGGTATTAAATGAGGTTGAGCCTGTGAAGTGCTTAACAGGTTGCCCATCAGACAGTAGGTGCTCAATGAATGGTATCTAGTGGCAAGGCCAGGACTAGGGTGAGACAAGCCAGGTGCCCAGGGCACAAAAACTGGGGGGACGCTCTGAGACTTGTGCAAGTAGAGGGTCAGCACTGAGAGGGAGTGCCACCTTAAATTCTGCATCCCGTGTGCCTCTCTTGTCTCATGCCCTTGCTAAGCGGGATGCTGTCACCCCACAGTTGTTCTCAGAGACCGAGGGCCTGGGAGGCCTCTGATTAGATGAAGCGACCCATGGTCACCTAGAGAACGAGCCCACCACCTGTAACGGCTTCCCCCACCTGAGGCGGCAGGTGAGCCCACTAAAAGGACTGGCCCCAGATGAATAAAGGCATACCTGTGGAGAGATGGGACGGGGGATAAGACGAGCGGGAAAGCTTGCCCACCTGGACCCTCCAAGATCAGGAACCACCACGGTGCGCCCCCCACCAGCCCCTGAGTAGGAGCAGGGCCTCTGCCAGCTGGGCTGGACCCCACTTCCCTGGCAAAACTTTTAAAAACACAAACAGTGGCAAGAGCAGCATTTGCATAAATCTCATTAGAAAAAGTGCAAGTTTCATAAATCTTGTGATAAATTAGTGCGTTATCATTCTCAAAGTGATGTATTAATTTTAGGGCAAAATGAATGGTGCTGTGATCATTGTGGGTAATTATGAGTCTCCTCAAAGAGGAAGTGATTTCTGGAGGGACTTGTCTGGCCTCCTTCTCAGTGGGAGGCGGGAGGGGGAGCAGGGATGAGGGGAAAGGTGTCTTTCTCACCTGCTTTTCTGCTTGCACCTTAGTTTCTTAGTCTCCTTTCCTGCTATTTAGAGGTGAAAAGAAGCAGCCCCTTGGGTTTGGGGACACAGGAAGGTATGAGATTCTGAAGCCAGGCCCTAAGGTCCAAATTCCCTTTGAAAAGAATTTTAATTGACTGGGACCCAAGCGCATGGAAGTTCTAACCCTGTGGTTCTCAAAGCTGTGGTTCCAGACCAGCAGCCTTAGCATCACCTAGGAACTTGTTAGAAATGCAGATTCTGAACCAGGAACTCTGGCAGGGGCCTGTGAATCTGCATTTTAAACAAGCCCTCCTGATGATGCTGATGAAGGCTCAAGTTTGAGAACCTGTACTCTAACGCAGTGATTCTCTATTGGCTGCACACTGGAATCACTTGGGGGAATTATAGCAAAATACGGATGTCTGGGCCCTGGACTAGACCAATTAATTAAAACAGAACCCTTAGGGAGTAGGGCTGGGGCATCCTTATTTTTAGAAGCTCCCTAGGTGATGCTAATATGAAATCAGGTTGAGGTTCACTGCTTTAAAACCATGTATTTACTTCTTTTTTTTTTAATATTGGGACTTGGAAAAATTTGAACATGGGAAGGGGCAACCGAGCAAATAATATTTTTCTTTTCCTGCCCCACCCGTGCAATTGGCCTGAGTGGAAAGTGTCTGGGGGCACTGACGTAGCTAGGGACCCACACGTTTGAGGCTGTAGAGTCCCCTGGAGGAGGGTCATCAGAAATGGCTCCAGTTCGCCAAGTGAAAACACCACCTAGATCAGTCATTCCCAATCTTGCCGGCACATTAGAACCACCTGGGGATTTAGAACTTTCCAAAGCCTGGCTGTACCCCAGCCCAATTAATCACAGCCTGTGGGACAAGGCACAGGGATTGTTTGAAAGCTCCAGGTGATTCCAGTGTGCTGACAAGTTTGGGGACCACTGACCTAGAGGTTTTCCTACATCGTAGTTTCTTGGATTAGTCCTGGAGATTGAAGGGATCTCAGGGATCATCTAGACCTTCGTTATCAACCTTGGCTGCCCTTTGGAATCATCTGGGGTTTTTTGTTTTTTGAGAATTCTGATGCTTGAGTCCCTTCCCCAAAAACTCTGATGCACTTAGTCTGGGGGGTACAGCTTAGCATCTGGAGTTGCAAAAATGCCACAGGTGATTCTGACGTGTAGCCTGGCCTAATAAGACCCGCTGGACTGAAATACCCCATCATTTGCCGGAGAGGGAAGGGACACCCTGGAGATGCAGCCTGTTAGCAGAGCCTGGCCTCGCTGTGGCTGCTCTCACCGGGGGGCTGTGCTGATGGGTGACAGTGGCATGGCTCATTCTGAGCTAGGGAAATGTGAGTGTTGACAGGGTGCATGAGAGGCAGGAGGGAAGCACCGGGTCCCTCTGAGCAGGAAGGAATCAGCACGTGCCTGCAAGTGTTTGGATAATCTCTTCTAAGCCTTCAAGGGCTGGCAGTGCTCTGTTTATTTTAATGATAATGTCAAGTTCAATTTGCCATTATTTTTCCACATTTCCTTTTGTAAAGTTAATTGAACAGTTCAATGAATTGAAAAGTTTCAGGAGAAGGGAAAAAAATACCCACCCCACTATTATCACTGTTATTAAATCTGGTAACTACCACTTGGCTTTCCCGGCCCCCATAGGCCAGGGAGCTGCAGCAAGGACTCAGGAAGGTCAAACAGAATATTCCGGAGCCCCTTTATTCACGGCTATTTCATGCTCAGGCTGCTATTCTGGAGCAGAAAAGAACATCCGGTCTACCCTGGACCCGGGCTGTCAGCCCTAACGAGTTCAGGCTCTTCCCAGCGTGTTTCAACCAGGTTGGAAAGCCTTGCCAGCTGCGGCTGGGTCATCTATGCCCTTCTGTCCTCCACAGTGCCTAGGACACAGTGTGGCAAACAGAACCACAATATTGTAGATATTTTAGCTGGACAGGACCTTAATGTGGTGCAGTGGAAAGAATATTGGGGAGCCCAGGACCCACCTGAGTCTCAGCTCTGCCACCGGTAGCTATCAGCTGGGTGACCATGGATGCGTCACTGAGCTGCGCAGCCCCGCTCTCTTCTTTGGCTTGTTGGCCTCATCAAGAATGTGAACTTGTGGCACGTGTACGGCTACCCCTTCCCCTACTCACATCACATGTCTCTAATGGGTCACAGCATCCTTTGCTCCTGAACGGAGGTTCAGCCTCAAAATCCTTCACCACACTGCCCACGAAACCATGACCTGGGGACCAGCCTGGCACCTGAGCTGAGACCCACTTGCCAAGTTGGATTCGATTCTCCCCAAGGACCTCTGTGCTTTGGCCATTGATGTCAGCCCCCTCATAGTGTCAGTGGGGAAAGGGAGGCTCAGAGAGGTGAATGACTTGCCCACGGTCACACAGGAAGTCGTGGCTGAACGCCATCCAATGCCAGCCTTGTTAGCTCTAAGCCCCACTGCTTCTCTCTGTCTTAATAAAGGGACTTCACACTGAAGCTGCCTTCCTCTTGAAACTTCTGTGTCCTTTGATCCTATGCCCTGAGTGCCTCCCCTTGCCAAGTGCTCATCCTCGGGGTCACAGCCCATGAATCAGGGGGAAGGGTAGGAAGACAGTTCTTCCTCCATCCAGGCTGTGACTAGACCCCAAACCCATGCTCACGCTTCCCAAACGTGCCTGTGAAAGGCCAGGAAAAGCATGTGGCATAGAGGTATGTATGTAGGTCTGTTTTGTTCACTGCTGTATCACCAGTGCCTAGAGCAGTGCCCAGGACAGAGCAGGTGCTCAGGCAATGCTTGCCGAGTGAATGAATGAAGGACTATAATTGCTGCATGGGGATTAGAAGGGTCACCGAACAATCCTAGCTCTGCCTTGTGTGAGCTGTGTGACTTTAGGCAAGTAGCAACCTCTCTGTGATTCATAAGCTTATAGGGGCTTAGAGCACGTTGGTGTCTGCTGCCGGGCGAGGCAGCCCTTGGCGATGATGGCTCTATCGCGGTTGTGCCAGAAGCAGAACAGCTCTGGGATTCTGAGACTTAGGGCCAGGTCCCTCAAATATTTAATGTCTGATCTTTGCTCTTGTGCTTTATTACTTTCAAATAAATGTAGCTCCTATCCTTCCCCGCCACCAAAGCCTCTGAGCTTATATCACTCTGTTCTGTTTAATGTCTCTCTCTGTTCTGCTGAATTAGCCTGTCACCTTAGCCATCAGGCACCTGTGTGCCCAGATGAGCCAGCTGCCCCTTCTCCGACTCTCAGGAGGAACTCGCCATCTTCCTGGCTGGTGATAAGTGGGCTGTGGAAAGCCAGGGTAATGGAGGGGAGGCCCCATAGTCTGTGCCTCAAGGGTGCTCACCTTCAGGCCAGCCAAGTAACCCAGGAGTCCAGAGCAGCCTAAAACATGGAGGGGGCCTGGGGGTCTCCCTGGCAGTCAGTCTCCCTGGGGGGTCTCCCTGGAGCAAGGAGAGGGAAGCCTCAGATTGGGGCTCAGTAAAAGGCTTTTTGATAAAACTGTGATGGCGGTGGAGGGAACGTGAATTCTGAGTCAGACAGACTTGGGTTCAAATCCTTGTTCTGCTACCTCCCAGCTATGTGATCTTGGGTAGGTTATTTTACCCCTTTGAGCCTCAGTTTTCTCGTCTGTGTAGTGGGGATGCTAACTTCTCTCTCTGGGGCCATAGTGAGAAATCGATGACAGAGAATGAATGAAAACCACTGAGTTCTAACTGAATGCTAGTTTCTTTCCGCCAAGCACTTCGTACCATCTACGCTGAGTGGACGGAGATGTAGGAGAGAGAGGACGTGAAGAGGGCCTGTGGGGTCTGGAGACAGAGACCGTTCCTTTATCCGGACAAGGGTGTTCTGATGAACGTGAGGGCGTCGGCCAGTACAGGGCAGGCTTGGAGAGAGGGGGCCACCTCACATCTCACTACGGCGTATGTGCTGCGGCATACGTGGGGCCCAGGACCACAAAATAACCCCCAAACAAAGTTGGCTCCCCTGAGGTCAGACCAAGTTCAGGACCCCAGGGCATTAGAGGGAAGAAGCCTGACTGAAGGCAGGAGAGCGGGGAGGGGAAACCTAAGACAAATGAGATTATCCCCAGGAATCAAGGTACTTCACTGGCCTGTCTGATCCCAGAGGGGAAACAAATGAGATTGCAGGCTCCAAGGCCAGCCCAGGCTCTACGGGGCTCATCTCAGGGGAGAAGGGGAAGGCAGCAGCCCCTGGCTCCGGCAGAGACCAAGGCCGGGGCAGCTAGGTCCCTCCGGACCACGGGTTGGGGGTGAGGGGGTTTCCTCCCTGAAGGGGGTGGGGCTTGTGCAGGAGGCCCACGGCCATGGGGCGGGGCAAGTGGTTATTCTCAGAAAGACCTGGGCACAACCCACGGCCTGTAATCTGGCGTTGGGGGCCTACTGTCTGCTACTCCTTGCTCAGCCACTCACCCATACACAGCTCTGTCTCAAGCAGCTGCCTTCCAGCCAGGACCCCTGCTCCTCTCTGTAAAATGAGAAGGGGCTTTTTTTGGTTCTCATTTCCACTGTAATTAGTCCTTGTTTCTGAGCTCACCTGTAGACCCTTAAGTGTGATTCTCTCCCTCCTAACTGCCCTGAGCCTGATAAGAGCAGACTGGTAGATCCTTGGCCCCTGGTTGGGAAGGGACAGTAGATCACGGCTGATGTGAAGTCCTTTTAAGTCACAGACTGCAAAAGGTTTGCTCTCACATGCCTTTGAGGACTGATTAGTAGTGGCTGTATGGAACCCAGTGTTGTGAAGGATTCTGAAGTTGAATATAGACTCAACAGAAAAGGGAGCTGTGATTGATTAGTAATGTTTGCTTGGGTAGGGGAACGAATGGACCAGCTCCTCGGTCCCAAGAGATGAGTGATAGTTAATCATGGAGGGGTGGGAAGATTTGCCAAGCGTGTCCCAGAACATCAGCCTCTACCTTCAAGGGGTGATGCCCGCTCCCTGCTGTGCAGAGGTACAGACAACAAATCAGGGCGATATTTATGACAGAGGTAGCATTTGAGGCATGCATTTAAGGGTGACCAGGATTTGAGAGGCAGTGAGAGGAGGAAGGGACTTCCAGGCTGAAGGAACAGCAGCAGCACAGGTATAGGAACAGGCGAGGCCCCGGTGTGATTGAGGGATGACAGTAGGGCTTTGGGCTGAGCCCAGAGGGTGTGGTGGAAACGTGACCATGACCCGGCCAGGGGGTTGAGGACAGGTTGGGAGGAGCATTGGCCATTCAGTAAGGAATTTTGTTTTAATTCTGTGTGAACTGTGGGAGGTGTCTAAGTAGGGTGTGGCACAATCAAAGGTTTGCCTTAAGAAGATGATACTGTAAGGAGGAAGCACGGTATACTCTCCTTACCCTTTATTCATTCTGTAGCACCCTCCCTGGGTTTGGGGAACATAGCTTTCATCCTTCCCCAATCCAAAACATAAAAATGAAATAAAAGGCCTTGCAGCCTGCCACTGCCCTTCCTGAGTTTCTGGCCCACCCCTGGTCTAGCAGGTAAAGAGTCGCAGCTCCCCAGGAGTGCATGACATGCCCATCCCAGGCCTCACCCGTCAGTGCAAATAACAATAATAACAGTAACAGTCACCTCGGCAATCAGCATGGGCCCAGCAAGGCTGCACAGGAAGCTGTGATTGTCCACCCCTTGCCTGGAAGACGGATGTGGCCTGCTGCTGAGGAGCTGAGGCCACTGTGGTGGATGTGTCACCAGCCCTGTGCCTCCCAGGGAGGGGCATTCGAAGCCTGCTGAGCAGATCCCCACTCCCACCGGGGCCCCTGGCCTCCAGGACAGGGTTCACTGCCCGAGGATAGGGTACACTGCCAGGGATGGGGTACATGGCCCCCAAGATGGGGTACACTGCCCAGAATGGGGTACTCGGCCCCAGGGTAGGGTACTCGACCCCATGATGGAGTACATGGCCCCAGGATGGGGTACCTAGCTGCCAGGAAAGAGTACTTGGCCCCAAGAATAATGTGCATTGCCCCTGATGACCCCCAGGGTAGAGGTCATGGCCTCAGGATGGGGTACAGGGCTGTTCCTGAGAGAATGGACCACCAGCCAGTGCCCCGATATGATTCCACCTGCATCCAAACCCAGGTGCTTCTGGTTTGGACATTGGTAGGTTTTGATTATCTGTGCTTTTTCCTGTCCATTAGTGTACATAATTAAGAGTTAACTTGCTGTACTCTCTCCTCTTGTCGTGGCTCAGAGATCTTCATGACTTTGGTGGGGGCTATCTTCTCCCGACACCCCTAGGCAGTTGGCAGCATTCATTTATTTACCCAATGACTATTTACTGAGTGCCTCCAGGATGCCAGCCCATGTTAGGCTTAGGGATACATCAGGGAACACGACAGGCCAGGCTGCTGCCCCCATGGAGCTAACACGAGTGTGTTTGTGTGGCAGATAGGGGGTTGGGGCAGGCAGTCAGCAAGTCAAGTGAGTAAACGAGATCATTTCAGAGGAGGGAGGGGCTGTGAAGGCAGTGACTTGGGGTGTGAGGACACAGTGATGAGACTTCTCTTTAGACAGACTCTACCTGTATGATGGAGTATTTGAGGAAGGCCTCTCCGAGAAGGTAGCTCATGGCCTGAGAGGTGAATAATGAGTAGCATGTAGTGACCTAGGGTTGGAATATTCCTGGCAGAAGACACAACCGGGGCAAAGGCCCTGAGGCAGCGACAGAGTGTTCAGGATCAGAAAGAAGACCATGGCAGAGGCGGGTAAGCCCAGGGACCCCTTTGTGAGACGCAGTGGGAGGATTATCTCAGGTCAGGTCACTGGGGCCTTAGATGTGATCTGGTTTAAGTTTTGGCTTTTAAATCTTTAAATTGTGGTAAAATACACATAACCTAAAATTTACCATCTTAACCATTTTTAAGTATAGAGAGTGTTAATAAGTACATTCACACTCTTGTGCAGCCAATCTCCAGAATTCTTTTCATCTTGTAGAACTAATACTGAACCCATTAAACAACAACTCCCAACCCTCCCTCTCCACAGCCCCTGGCAACCACCCTTCTACATTCTGTCCCTATGAATTTGACCCCTCTAGGGACATCACATAAGTGAAATAATACCAGTGTTTGTCTTTCTGTGACTGGCTTATCAGCATAGACTTAGCACAGTGTCCTCAAGTTTCATCCATGTTGTAGCATGTGTCAGAATTTCCTTCCTTTTTAAGGCTAAATAATTTCCATTGGCTGTAGATGCCACATCTTGTTTATCCATTCTTCCATTGATGGACACTTGGGTCGCTTCCACATTTTGGCCATTGTGACTAATGCTGCTATGAACGTAGGTGTACAGTGATTTAAGTTCTTTAAAGTTCCACTTTCCACCCATGAGGTTAGGCTGGGCCCTGACCTGGGTTGGGTTGGCACAGGGTGGAGGGGCCAGCCTCTCTGGGTTACCCGTCCGCTGAGGGTGGGGGAGGCCAAGAGCAGAGAGTCCTCCAGCAGCACTGACTGAACCGAGAGCCCTACGACCGAGCCTTTAAATCATCCTGGGTCCAGAGGAGCTTTTCTCTGCATCTAAAATGTGAGCCATAAACCAGGCTGACTTACAGGCAGTACTCACTGGTCCGGTTTGTTTATGTCCAGCATCCTTTCTGATTGGTTGATGCCTGTACTGTGGCCATTGTTAAATATTTGAATATCACCCTGCTATAAACCAGTCTCAGGCTGTGTGTCAGAGTCTCTTGCAGGGAGAATGGGAGCTGCTGTTTAAACGTTTAAACTCTGGGGTCCCCCCCCGCCAATTGAGGCACCAGGGCTTGGGAATCTGTATTAAAACAAGCACACTGGGTGATTCTGATACCACAGTCTTAGGAGGTCTTACGAAGCAGAAGCAGGCCTTGTGATGAGGATTCAAGTGCAAATTGTTTATGGGGAGGAGATTCCAGGAAACACAGGTCAGGGAGTAAGGACATGAGACTGGGAAGGAAAGGAAGCCATAAAGATGCTTTGTTAACCAAGTCACCTCTGTGGGCAAGTGGAGATGAGTCCCATGGGGGACCTCCAAGAGCCAGTGTGGAACACGGCCTGTGAGTTACCCCCCTGAGAGGTGAGGGAGCTGGGGCATTTATCTACCAACTCTTTATCTGCCATCTTCCATCTGTCATTCATTGAGTGCTGCTACCAGGGGCATTAGTTCCCTGGCACTACTGGCTTGTCCTGTGTATGGTAGAGCAGTCTCTGATGGCCAGAACCCTTCAGGCCTGGCAGCTGGAGGTCGGGCTGGTGTGTGTGACAATGGTATGTGCTAAGGCATAGCGGGCAGGGTACCAATAGGATCGGCTATGGAGGGCTGCCGAGCTCCCATCTCTCTACCATACAGCCCTGTGAAACATTGGTTATCCTTCTTACCACTGAAAAGAAATCCAGGCCTCATTCATTGTTGGCAGAAATTTAAATGGTGTGATTACTGTGAAAAACAATTAGGTGGTTCCTCAAAAAGTTTAACAAACATAGAGTTTCTATATGACCCAACAATTCCACTCCTAGGTATATACCCCCCCTCCCCCAAATTGAAAACAGGTGTTCAAACAAAAACTTGTCCACAGGTATTCATAGCATCATTATTCACAATAGCCAAAAGGGGGAAACAACCCAAATGTCCATCAGCTGATGATATGGGTAAACAAAATATAGCATACCCATACAATGGAATATTACTCAGTCATAAAAAGGAATTAAATACTAATACATGTTACAAATGGATGATCCTTGAAAATATGCTGAGTAAAAAAAAAGCCAGCACTTATCATATGATTCTATTTACATGAAATATCCAGAACAGGCAAATCTGTAGAGATAAACAGTGGATTAGCAGTTGCCAGGGGCTGAGGGAAGAGGGAATGGGGAGGAATGCTAATGGGTATGGGTTTCCTTTTGGGGTGATGAAAATGTTCTGGAAACAGATAGTGGTGATGCTTACACCACATTGTGAATGTACCACATGCCACTGAATTGATTAAAATGATACATTTTATGTTATATATATTTTATCGCAATTAAAAAAAAAAAAAAAAAAAAGAGCTCCAGGTATTGCACAGCCTGAGTTGCAGGGTATACTGTTTCCCAAGTGGGAAACAAACCCAGAGAGTGGTGTGTGTACCCCAGGATCCCGCAGCCGGGATGGTTCTCCTGAGGGGCTGCTTCTGGGGGCACTGGGCAGGGGTTGGGCCACACAGCTTGGCTTCATTCCTGTCTGAATGGTGCACACAGAGGTTGCTGGAAGCCTCCCTGATGGGGAAATGAGCTGCTTGTCCTGGAGACGCCAAAGCCAGGCCCAGCTTCTACAGAATGGCAGGACAGTTGGGCGGGGGAGTATGTGCCCAGTGGGAAAATTGTGGGGCGTCTTGTCTTAAGTATAAGATTAAATTGGCACCTTTAATTAGTACACTTAGAAAAGGTCACTAGCAATTACCTGGGGCACAAAGAAGGCATGAGCAGGCAAGAGCCTGTGAGGAAGCCGAAAAGGACCATTTTGAGCAGCACATAATTGAGGGGAAAATGGATAAAAGTCCAGGAAATTACAGGGTGGGTGACAGCAGCTGATGGCCCCATCCCTGTCCTGCCCAGCGCCCCCCTTCTTGGGAGAGCCTGAACATCGAGCCTGAGAGAGCCATTTGGGATACTGGGCCAAGTTGTATGACCTTGGCTGGAGGGTCGGTGTGGCCTTTCCGGAATCCCATCGGCCAGCTGGGAGCTTGGCCCCATATTCTCCACCTGGGCTGGGCCCTGAAGGAGGTTGGCAGGTGAGGTTTCCAGTCCAAGGGGCCGCCGTGGACTCATTGCTGTACTGGGGACAAGCAGGGCCCCCATGGGCCTCAGTTTCCTCATGTGGAATCTCCCCAAGGCCTTGGGAAGTAGCTCAGTGTTCCTCAAACTTTGCCACTAAAGGACCCCTGCGGGTGTCAGAAAGGAAATGTGTGTCCCCGGCAGTCAGGGGGAGGCTGGAAGTTCTTTCACAGTTTTAGGTTGTGTCTTTAAAAATGAATTAAATGTTATATTGTACTCCCATTATATTCCCATGTGTTTTAGAATAAAATGGTTGCATGTCACTGAGTGACACAGATGCTTTGAGAAGATGTGCTTGGTTTATCTATGACTTCACGTACCTCCTCCTTCCTCATCTAGGAAAGAGCACTGTACTGGGAGTCTCGAAACTTGTGTTTGAGTCCTGACGCTGTTGCTCACCACTGTACTTTGGGCAAATTACTAAATGCCTTCAGTTTCTCCATCTTTAAAATGGGAAGGTTGGGCTCCCCAAAAGGTCTCTGTTCCATGATTTCACTCCTCCTTCTCCTGCTTCTCACCTCCTCTCATCACCATGGGTGCTGCCATGTCCTACTCTGCTGTGTGACCTTGGAGAGGCTACTTTGCCTTTCTGAGCCTCAACTTCCTAATCTGTATAATGGGTAGAATAATGGCTACCAAACAGAGTTGCTGAGAGGATTTAATGAGAGAACCCATGTGAATGGGCTAGCACCATGTCTGGCATATCATAAGAGCCTAATGATTGCCCAGTATCTTCCTTTTCTAAGTGTTGGGCTTCCACTTAGGGCCTGATAGGGTCATGTCCATAGAAGTCCTGAATCTTGAGTTCACATATCAAGTGTTGAGATTTGTAAGGCTGTGGAAACAAATGTGGGCACTGGGCCAGAATGCCTGGGCTTTGAAGTCCAGCTCTGCCCTTTGCTAATTGTGTGGACATGGTAAATTACTTAATCACTTTGTTACCTCATCTCCCCACAAGTGGGGAGAATAACAGGAAGAATTGAATTAGGTAGTACACAGAAATCCTTTAGCCCAGTATCTGAAATGTGGTTAGTGCTCCAAAATGTTAGCTCTCATTGTCATGTTAGAATTGTCTTTTAAAAGTTGACTTAGAAAAGCTCATCGACATTCTCTTCTAGATAAAATTCCCAGAGTTTAGAATCCTTCCTTCCTTAGCTATTAATAGATCATCAGAGCTATTCAGTAAATATGAGAGTCAGTATGTGGGAAAGAAAGAGTGTCTGTCTCATTTTATAAGGTAAATTGAGGCTTTAAAAGAAGGGATTTGCCAAAGGCCATGGTTCTAACCTAACTACTCCTTGAGAATCAGATGGAGACTATAGACCCTCTCTGCAGAAAATGACACACTGTACACTCAGAACATTTTGCACAGTTCCTGGCAGTTTAGGGACCTCTTGAAGCTAAGGTGACCAGCTGATCCAGTTGTCTGGGATGTCCTGGTTTTAGCACATATCCTGGGAAATGCCTCAGTCCTAGACAAACCAGGATGGTTGATCACCCTACCTGAAGCCTACCTTGTGAGGGGTGCTGTGAACCCCAGGAGAAGATGACCTACTCTAGGACTTCTTAGGCAGGGCTGTAGGCCAGGCATCCTGATGCCCAGGGTGGCCTCTGGCCAGGGCTTTGTTTCTTGGTGAAGGCAATGCCATAGTCCTCTGATTGAGGACAGGAGCTAGACTTTGTCACCCAGTTCTAGACTGGAGTTCCCTGAGGGTGCTCCAAATCTTCCTAACCTCTGTGTACTCTAGTGGTTACCATAAGACCAGCACCTAATCACTGTTGAATGAATGCCAGGTTTTGTAAAATTTTCTGAATTAGAAAATATTGCTTTGTACTTTTTCTTTTTTATTGTGAGATTTAAATATATTGAATGTACCACAGGTTTGTTTGTTTACTGTTTTTAAATCTATCTGCCTAAAAAAAAAATCTGACTGTTCATGGACACTTTTTTTTTTTTTTTTGGTTTCCAGTTTTAGGCTATTATGAATAAAGCTTCCATGAACATTATTGTACCAGGAAAAAAAAGAAAAAAGAAAATATTGCTTCCATTTGCAAAAGACAGAAATCCAACTCAACTTACTTAGGCAAAACCGGAAAAAAAAAAAAAAATGACGGGGTGATTTATTAGCTCATACAGCTGAGCAGTCCAGAGGGTGGAGCTAATTGCTAATCTCAGGTATAGTTGGCTGCAGACCCTCAAACCGTCAGGAATCTCTCTCCGTGTACCATTTGGCTCTGTTTTCCTCCTTGTTGGCCTCGTCCTCAGGCAGGCTCTTCCTCTGGTGCCAAAGATGGCTGCCAGCAGGACCAATTTAGCAACCCCAGTGGAAGGAGAGCGACTCTTTCCCAGTTGTTCCAGCAGAAGTCCCAGGGTTGGCTTTGATTGGCTAGTTCGGGTCACATGCTCATCCCTGAACCAATCACTGTGACCAGGGAGTGGAGTGCTCTGAGTGGCTAGGGCTAAGTAGTGTGCCCATCTTGGAATGTAAGAATTGAAGGGTTGGGAGCTTGCACTCATCTGAGCCACTTGGAGGACTCCTCTAAATTAAGAAAAGAGGACAGGCAGAAGTCACAGAACGTGGTGAATGACAGTTCCCTGTTACACACTGTGACCAGTGGCCAGGGTGGAGGCAGGGAGCCCGGGACAGAGCCAAAGATGCACAGGGGTCTTGCGGTAGTCAGTGGGCTGCTGGTGGTCTGTCGGGCGGCTGCTCCCCACGGGGACTCAGCCACCTGAGTAAGGCGCTGAAGAATGGACTAACCTCCCATCTTTGCCCTCTGCTCTCCCCTGCGGGTACTTCAGGTTCCTCTGTGACCCAGTTGCTGGCCCGAGACATGGACAACGACCCCCTGGTGTTCGGCGTGTCTGGGGAGGAGGCCTCCCGCTTCTTTGCCGTGGAGCCTGACACGGGCGTGGTGTGGCTCCGGCAGCCGCTGGACAGAGAGGTATGACCCGCCGTGACCTCTGCCCCTGGCCTTCCCTAGGGAGGCAGAAGCACACATTGGGGGAGGATGGCTCGTCGTCTTCTGACCCTGAAGCAGCATCTTCCTGCCTGAATGGTGTCCCTCTTCCAAGGCCAGTGCTGATGTCTGGACTTGGGGTTAGAATAGGGTGGTTTGGGGTGTCTCCAAGTAAGGGGCAACACTGGATAGGCAAGAGAGACAGTGACCTCGGGTTCCTCCCCTGTAGAATAGCGGCTCCACGGAGTGTGCACATCTACACCCCCCAAAAATGTTCCCCCAAAGGACGTTTTCCCGAGACACAGGAATTGATGGCGGTAGCCCTTAGCAGATTAAGGTAAGAGTTTGAACAAAACCCCACCCCCTGCTTTCTCCTCACACTGAAGTGGCCCCAGAGGTGATTTGCTCAAGATCACACAGCAATTTAGCGACAGAGCCCAGATTAGAACAAGATTCCTGACTTCTAATCTACTGCTCTTTTATGGGAAGGATCCATATTCTGAACCTACTTCCCCAACCCAGAAGGCAATGCGTATTCTTTAGGGAAGCCTTCAGACATCCAGTCCCAGACCAGCTCCTGGGGCAGTGCTGGAGGGTCTCCACCACCAAGCAGGGCTCCGGACTCAGGGCCTCAGCTCTCCTCTCTAACTCTGACCTCCTCCCTCCCTCCGTTTTCTTTCAGACCAAGTCGGAGTTCACGGTGGAGTTCTCTGTCAGCGACCGCCAGGGGGTGAGTGTCCCCTAAGGCCCCTGCTTCCCTGGGAGGCGGGGTTCCTGAGCCCTTGGGTAGAAAGAGGCTGGAGGCTGATGTTGATGCTAGCTCCCCATTCTTGTCTTGCCAGGTGATCACGCGGAAGGTGAACATCCAGGTCGGGGACGTGAATGACAACGCGCCCACATTTCATAATCAGCCCTACAGTGTCCGCATCCCTGAGGTAGGGGCCCCCAGGGTCACACTTGAGGGACATTGGGGGCCTGCTGCTCTGGGGCCACCTGGGAGGAGGCTGATGCTGGGAAAAGGGCAGTTCCAGCTCCTCCTCTCCTGCCCACACCTCAGCCCAGGCACCAGATCTGGTCAGGTTGGTGACTGAGCCGGCGCCTCTGAGAGGGCCTGTCTGCTGGTTGGGGAGAGCTGGTTGGTGGGAGCCTTGTGCCTGAGAGAGGGCCTGCCTTGGATGAGCCCTCCCAACTCCAGCCGGAGTCAGGGACAGGACGGAGGTTGGGAAGGGCAGGTTGCACCTTTTTTCCATTTACAGCCAGTGCGGGTCTTGGGCAAGTAGGTTGGCAGGCCTAACCCCAGGCCTCCCAGCTTTGGCTAGAACAGGTCCCCCAGGATGCAAGGTGCATGCAGTACCTGGAAGGGGCTTTCTTTCTTGAACCCTGTGCTGTCTTGCTGGCCTTCGGCTGCTTTGGGTTGTCTGTGTACTCAGTGTATTTGCATGAGTGCGTGTGGGTAAAACCAAGCCATTGCTGGTAATTGAAAAGTGCAAATTATTGTATTACGAACAGTTCGTTAATAAGCTGGCTGCTGGCTCCTGATGGCCCCAGGGTTCTCATTGCTTACTGTCCCTCTCCCCAGTGGCTGATGGCAGTCTTCTGGCCTGACAGCGATTCAAAGACCTTGAAGGTGGAGGGTAAAGAGCTTCTAACTGGGTGTCCCTCAGGCCTGCCCTCGGGGCTCTGGGTTGGGCGGCAGCAGTAAAGGTTTGGGATGGGAATGATGGGAGATCAATTCACTGGGGAGAGGCAGCCTGGCATCATGGCATTGGAGTGCTAGCCCCTTTATGTTATAGGTCATTGGATCAGGAAACTGAAAGAGCTTTAGAAAATATCTGTTCAGTTTAGAGATGAGAAAAGTGAGGCTCAGTGTGGGAGAGTGACTTGCCCAAGGTCACACAGCTTTGACTTTGTGCCTCCTGACTCCCAGGGCAGCTTCAGATTCCTCAGGGATAAAGACACCTGATCTCATGCCTCTAAGTTCCGGTTGCTGGCCCCCCTTAGTCAGCTGTGAGCCAAGGGTCCTGTGCTTGTGCCAGACAGAGTGAAATAGGACAGATGTGCAGGTGGGACACACCAGAGGTACTCATGCCCTTCCCCTGATGGGGTGGGACATAGGGAGAGAGAGCCTGCAGTCCCAAGCATGGGGACACGGTGCCCTGAGCTGTGGCCGGTGTGCCCAGGACTGCAGCTTGGCTCCAGGCCCCCGCTCATTTGGAAGTCTCCCTTATTTAATTAAGGGTCTCTACGTGCCAGCCTGCACTCCAGGCCCGGACTCAGAAACCAAGGGCACAGCTCGGAGTTAATGAGCCTTGGACCCATTGCTCAGCTGCCATCCTGGCAGGCATGGCTGCCCTCTGCCTTCCCTCACGGGGAACAGCAGACAGCAGCAATAGAAAGGGGATGAGGGGTCGCATCCCTGCTCCCCAGCCCTTGGGCCAGGGCCAACCTTTTCCTCTCTCCCTTGCCAGGAGAAGATGTGACCTCCAACACCACCCTATTGGAATCCCCCAGGATTCTCCAAAGGCCTCTGCCTCCAAGGAGAGAGCCTCTTCAGTCATTCATTTATTTAGCAAATATTTATTGAGTGTCTGCTGTGGGCTTGGTGCTGTGCCAGGCTCTCACTGCACAGAGACCTGGGAGGCCAGAGGAATATATAATGAGGGGAGCCAGAACCAGAGGCCAGAGACCCCAGGCCTAGCCCCTGCTCTGCTCCCAGATTGCTGGGTCCATTTGGGCATGTCACTTAACCTCTCTGGGCCATGGTCCTCCTTATCTAATAAAAGCAGAGGACAGGTGGGATAAAATGGCCTGCCTCCTGCCCATCTGATGAGGAGAGGGTAGGCCAAGAGGGGCCGGCTGGAAGGACACACAGTCCTTGGAAGAAGGCCTGTGTGGTTTACTCGCTTGCACGTAAACCTCCCTATCGGGTCACTTCGGTGGCCTGATACTCGATGCCCTGCTCAGGGCTGCTCCGTGTGGCCAGTGGGGATGTGGTGTCAGCTGGATGGAGGCCTGGCCCCTCCTGACCCGAGGTGGCTTGGCACTGACCAGCCCTGGCCAGGGGTGGTCACCTGAGCTAGAGCTTAGCTGCCTGGCTCAAGCCCCAGCTGGAGTACCAGGGAAGAGTCTGCTGGTCCTGGCCCAGAATTCAGGCAGGGGTCTCCTGCTTACATTGAAGTCACCCTGGAAACCCCAGGCCCTTGCCCTTGAGAAGCACAATTCAGTGAAAGAGGCCCTATGGATGTGAATAGGATGAGAATGCAAACCAGGGAGACAGGGGGCACTGCAGACCCTGTGAGGCATCAGTCTTGAGGGGTTGCCGGAGTGATCAGAGAAATCTCAACAGGCTTCCAGGAGGAGGTGAGTTTCCAGGAGAAGCTCGCCAAGGTGAGCAGCGGAGCTCCTGTGTTGTATGGTGGGAGGAGGGAGACTGGAGGTCAAGACATCTGGGTTCTAGTCCTGATTGTGCCAGCAACTGGCTGGGTGAGACGTTAGACCTGTCACTGCCCCTCTGCTGGCTTCAACTCCAACAGCTGTTAAACTGGGGAGTTGGGCCAGGCCCCTTCCAGGACTGACATGCTGTGATCTGAGGAGGAATCCCAGCAAGAGTGGCTCCTTTCTTATCCTCCAGTACTTCATTATTCCTTGAGGGCTGACAAAGACCTCCAGCGGCTGCCTCCATCCACTCAGCTCCTCTTTTGGCCGTCCTAGCCACCTGCACACCATCCCTAACCTTCCCAACCTCCACTGCCCCCAGCCCTAGGGGCCCTGATAATGTTTGGGTCTGTTGTGTCCAAAACCCAGGGATAGGCGTGCGGAACAAGTTACAGGGAGGTAAATCTAGGTCTACATATGGAAGAACTTTCTAATGAGACCCACCCCACAATCTACTCCCCTGCCCTGCTGAGGGTGTACTGAGCTCCCCATCCCTGAAGTTATACAAGCAGAAGCAGGAGAACCCCGTGTTTCAGAAGCCATCTAGTACTGAGTGCCGGAGAGGTGATGAATCAGAGGCTCCCAAACATACCCCATCAGAATTTCCTGGGGGACTGTTAGGAGGCATATTCCCGGGCCCCTGCAATTCTTTTTTTTTTTTTTTTTAATTAATTAATTTATTTATTTATTTGGCTGCGTTGGGTCTTCGTTGCTGTGCGCAGGCTTTCTCTAGATGCCGCGAGCGGGGGCTACTCTTCGTTGCGGTGCACGGGCTTCTCATTGTGATGGCTTCTCTTGTTGCGGAGCACAGGCTCTAGGCACACGGGCTTCAGTATTTGTGGCACACGGGCTCAGTAGTTGTGGCTCGCGGGCTCTAGAGCGCAGGCTCAGTAGTTGTGGTGCACGGCTTAGTTGCTCTGCGGCATGTGGGATCTTCCCAGAGCAGGGCTCAAACCCGTGTCCCCTGCATTGGCAGGCGGATTCTTAACCACTGCGCCACCAGGGAAGTCCGCCCCTGCAATTCTGAATCAGTATTTGGGGGACAGCTGGCCCAGGAAGCTGCATTTTTAACTCCATGGTGACAGCAAGCCCTGGAGGATAACATCTGTGGCCCTCCCCATCAGAGGGTTTCTGAGAGGTGCTGGGGTAGCCCATCTTTGAGGAGAACTTTCAGCCTGTCAACAGCTGCCTAGAGACATCACCCATGGGGACCCACGTCCTCAAGCCTGGAATAGGAGCAGATGGGAGGCGGGTCAAGACCAGGCACTGCCCCTTTCCTGGGAGAAGCTCACCCGCCCCCGGCCCACCCAGCCCTGCCCCCTCTCCCTCTGAAAGCCCCTGCCTAAGCCGGGCAGGTGTGTTTTGGTTTGTTTGTTCTTGGTGCCCCTCCTGCCCACCCCTCTCCCCTCACTAAGCTGTTCTACATGTAATTATCCATTTTATCAGGGTGAAAGGCCCTGCAATTCACTTGTCGAAGCCCTAACGAGGCAGCGTGGATGCTTTCAAGTCCGTAAAGAAAAGGGAAATCCTGCTAGAATTGGCGACTTAATTCACCAAGCCAGCCTTGACAGACCTCATTAAGCCCCTGTGTATTCATTTCAGGCTAATGGCTGTCATGCTGACTGCTGTTTGATTTGCTGTAATAGACTTTTACGGCGTTCCAATTTGCTCAGACGTATTTGCCTGTGTCTGTGCCCAGCGACGCTGCTCGAGCACCTCTGTTAGGGGTGCGTGCCCACCTCGCTGACCTTCAGCGCTGCCCCACCCCCTGTGTCCCTCCTCCCGGCCCCGCCCCTCAGCCCTCCAGCTGTGCCCTGGGGAGGTGACCCTCGGGCCTGGGTGTTTGGGCAGGAGGATGGCATGAGGTTAGAAGCCAGATGGTGCCAGGTGTCTCCTCAGGTCAAGGAGGGCCTCTGAAGTGTCAGGGATGGCCATGTCATTGAAGTTCTGAGAAGTTCAGCCTCCTTAGCTGGGTAGTGGAGGCTTTTATCCATCTGGCCTCAACCTACCTTTCTCAACTTATCTTCTGGTATTCCTCCACACGAAACCTCCTGTCAGCCAAGGGGCTGATCCAGTGCCTCTGAGCGTGTGTCTGTGTCTCTCCCTTTTCTTCTAAAACACACTTTGTACTGTTCTAACTAGTACTGGAGTGTTTTCTTTCTTCTCTCAGCCTAACTCTATTCTGCCTATCCTTCAAAGCCCAAATCTGATCCGCTGTGCTTTGATCCACTCAAATCGTTTGAAATGAACACAAACATTTGTTGAACAGCTATGGAGCAGGGCCCAGGGGTTTTCAGCTGGCTTGGATGTGCAGGCTAGAAAAAACAGACTCTACTGTTTGCCAGCTGTACAACTTTGGAAGGAATCTAACCTTTATGGAGCTCAGTTTTCTTGTCTATAAGATGGGCAACAATATTCGCCTTGTGGGGTTATTGTGAGAGCTATAATAAGGCAGGTAGGAAAAGCCCTTAGCCCAGTTTGTGGCTCATAATACATTTTAGCCACACCATAAACCACAGAATTGAGCCACACTCAGTCACCATAAACTACTGGTGTTTGAGACCAGGGTCTTTGTGCTCAGGGAAGGTAATTTTACAGAGAGAAAAACAAGTAAGTAGATGTCTAACTATGTCTAAATGTATTCAATGCTATGGTAGCTTAGAACGTGCAAAGTAGGGTGGAAGGCATAGACCTATGGAGGGGACTGTGGAAGGAGTGACCTGGTCTATATATGGGGGCTATTTGTTTGGGACCTTAGAGGATGAGTAGGAGTTTGTTAGTCAGAGAAGCAGATTATGTTGTCTCTGAATATCAGTACTTTCTGAGATCCTTTAGCTTCTTTTCATATATTGGAATTTCCCAAAGAGGGACATGAGCTCTAACTCCTGACCAGAGATCCTGCTGGGGCGGGCCAGTGACTGTATAGGTGTGTGTGTCCCTTGCAGGTACCCCCTGTTACCCTGTAGAAACAAAGCCAGGCTGGAAGTGGGCCTGGGCCCTCTGGGTCCCTCCCCAGTTTCTGTGATGGACACGTCCTGCATAGATCTTTGTCACCCCTGGCTTCGGGTGACCAGCTATAAGGTGGAGATGAGGCTAGAAGTGGGGACGGGTGGTGCTGGGACCTGGGAGTCCTTGCCTGAGCCTCAAAGCTGGCTAGGGACAGGGTCGGAGCCAGAACCCAGGGCTCCTGGCGCTGAGTCCCACTAGGCCACACCATCTCTCCATGTCACTTAAGAAAGACAAATGAAAGTTACTCCTTGTATATCCTTACTAGAGATGGGAAAACAGGGAGAAGAGTATTCCTGTCAATCTTTTGTCAATGAAACAAAGTAAATAATTCATTTCTCTAATGATAATAATAATTTGATGTTTTGTTGTAATTCAGAGCTTCCTATGTGCCCAATGCCATACTTCCAGTGTGGGAGCTCACTGAGTCCTCACCTCATGGGATAGCCACTCATGTTCACATTCTACAGATGTGGACGGGGAAGTAGAGAGGTTATATAAGTTGCCCAAAGCTAGGCAAGGATGGAGCCAGGATTCAGAGACAAGTCTGGTTATGGGTTCTCTGGCAGGTAGCTTCAATTCTACCTGCAAAATGGAAATAATTATATTGCCTTGCAAAATTGTTGTGAGGATTAAAGTGTATGGGACCATGTAAGAGAAGTACTTAGCATAGTGCCCGGTGTAAATGCCCAATAAATGCTCATGGTTGTAGTTGTTGTTTGTATGTCCGTCTCTCCCGTCAGACAGAACAGGAACAGAGCTTGGTCACCTGTGCGTCCTCAGCACCCAGTCTAGGACCTGTCCCTTGGACGTGAACTTCACGAATGGGCAGAGCCCTGCTGCTTCCTGTGCCTCTTGGGTGGCTGGAAGGACAGCAGGAGCATTTATGCAAAGAGCTCGTCGCTGGTGCTCACTGATGCCCTCTGTTGCCTGCCAATTCCTGAATCTCAGCCATGCCATCCCATGTGCCGTGGGCATGTGGGGAGCCCGGAGTGGCCCAGAGCCTGAGGAGGTGGACTTGCCAAACTTACTAGCACCCACTGGGCCCTACAGCGGTGCCCCCAGCTGCCCTCCTCAAGGAGTGCCCATCAGATGCTGAATGATTTATAAACTGCATCCCCAGGTTGCAGAGAGAGATGGGGGGTGAGGGGGACTTCCACTGGCTTGTGCCTGCCGTCCCCCCTGAGGTGTCAGCTCTGCTCATGAGAGTGTCATCTCCCATGCCAGGAGAGGCAGACCCTTGACAGGCCATATTAATTTATATCTCGGGGCCACGGTGCCCGGGGGCCCCCTCTGCATCTATAACCACCCACCTATTGATCTGGGAGAGGAGGCCAATAAATCATTTCAGGGGCTCTGGATCCTGCTGGCCAGAGTCAGAGTAGTTTGTTCTAGCCAGGTGGCAACCCTGGGCCATGTCTCTCTGTCCCTCGGTGAGCAGCCGGTGCCTGTGCCTTTTCTGGTCTCCCCCTGCTATCAGCACAGT
Organism: Eschrichtius robustus; assembly: GCF_028021215.1. Taxonomy (NCBI): domain Eukaryota; kingdom Metazoa; phylum Chordata; class Mammalia; order Artiodactyla; family Eschrichtiidae; genus Eschrichtius; species Eschrichtius robustus. The sequence continues at coordinate 76,591,983 of NC_090830.1, forward strand.
GACGGATACCTGGAACCCCTCCTTTCTCCCAGCAGGTGGGTGTCTCAGCCTGCATCAGCAAGGACGGCGAGCTTGGGCTTGTAGCAATGAAGATATGCATATGGGCAAAGCAATAGGGCTGCCTATTTCTACAGTCTTGAGGTGGTGGGGTGTGTGTGTGCACTTACTTAAGTAATGTCTTCTCTATGTCCTAGTGTTTTCACTGTCTTTCATTTGTCCTCATGACAACTCTGTAAGTCAGGGGAAAGTTATTCTTCCCATTTTCAAGATGAGAGAAATTGAGGCCAATACAAGCTGACTGCTTTCCCTAAGTCCCCTGGCATCAGATATGCTTGCAACTAGAGCCATAATCTTTCTCTCTCTCATTTTTCAGCATCTTTGCATGGGTCTTTTTGCAGCTTTGCCATGACCTGCTGTGGTTTGCCAAATGTTGCCCAGGGAGACGAGCTGGGGACTCTGGGCTCCGAGCACAGGCTTCCTCCCATCCAAGGCTGGATGCTGTCACACAGGCCCATGCACAGGCTATGGGGGTTCAGTGGAGAAGTTTCACTCAGAGCCCACTGCCCACTGCCCACTGTCTGCAGTGAGGACCATCCTCAATGGTCAGGACCCAGCCATGGTCATAGCGATGCCCCTTCCGTGTGACCTGCAGGGTTAGTGTGCGCCCAGAGGTAGCCTCCAAGATTTCAGTCCCCAAATGTGCATGCAACACATTTTCGTGAGAAGTCAGAGACCCACACATGGTTAAATGCCAGGCTGCTCCGTCTGCCCGCAGGGAAGAGTCAACATCTTTCTGCCACCTCCTCCTTGGTCTTGGGTGCCCGGGAGGGAGTAAATGGAGTCCCACAAAACCCAGGCCCAGAGAGCTCAGCCTAGCCACACAGTCCGAAGCTCCTTGCTCCCTCCTCCGCCCTGTGGAGTGAAACCCAGGACCCCCCATCCCCCGAGATCCCTGTGGCAGCTCCTTCCATGCCCGTGGGGCGTGGCCAGGGCTGTGGGCACCCACCCCCCCCCCAACACGAGGAAAGAGGACAGTGTGGCAGCAGGAGACGGAAGGAGCCCAGATGTGATTGAAATTATTATTTTGTCTGAATGGTAATAATGTTTTTAATTACATCGGTTTCCTCACCGATTCTCTCTGGGAGTCTTTGGGGGCCCATATAATTCCATTGCAATGACTGCAGGACCCTCTGCCATGAACACGAAGCAGGGGACTGTGTGTGGAGCCCAGCTCGTGTGCATTAGGGATTCTCTGGCACGTGCCGGGATACCTTTTATTGTGCCCCCCGCCCTTTAAATAAGGAACCTCTAAATGGAAGGAGATGATAGCTGCCTGCTGGAGATGTTCCCGCAGCATTGCTGGGCTGTCAGCCTCGTGCGCCGGAGTCCATCTGGCGTCTTTCATCTCCCTTTCTCTTTACTGTTCTCCTCTCCCCCGTGGTGGGGCCCTGTTGGAGGAAGGGTGTAAAACTCCTGCCTGCACCCCTTTTCCTCCAGGCAGTGAGGTTTCCTTAGACCTTGGGTGGGAGAACAGGTTTAGGAAACAGAGGGTTGAAGAAGGTCCCTTGTGCATCCAGGAGCAGCCGTGGCTTCACTGCATAGTGCGAACCTGAGCCCCATCTGTGACACAGGGACCCTGGGCCCTACTGCAACACTGTGATGGAGGCAGGCACACATGGGCTCTCGCTCCACACTGGGAGGCCATGAACAAGGGGTTTAGCCTCCCGGAGCCTCTGTTTCTTCACCTATAAGGTAGGGATACATTGAGGTTGTTGTGAGAGTTCAATGAGAGCATGTGTATGAAGCAGCACGTCCACAGGGTAGCTGATCGGCATTCCTGTTGTTTGAAAAGCTCCCAGAGAACTTCAGGAAAGTTGCTTAGAAGGCCAAGGATCTCGACAGGTAGGCTCCGTTGCTGTGGACTGATTGGTTGATATTGGGGTGTTAGTGGACAAGAAACTTACAGTCCAGTGGGAGACAGGAAACATGAGGAAAACATGCAACAGAGATGTGACAAGGAAACAATGGAAACAGAGTCACCTAGAAATAACTAGTAATAGGCAGAGAGCATTTCAAGCAGACTCCTTGAAACCAGCACCAGAAGGACCGTCGAGGTGACTCCATCCCACCACGCATTCTGCAGAGATCAACAAAGCCAGAGAGGGTCAAAGATTTGCCCAAGGCCACCTGGTAAATCAGAGGCAAACCACTGAAGACCTAACGTAACCAGGGAAGATGCTCAGGGAGACGGGTTGCAGACCCGTGGTGAGACTGAGCGCATCCCTGGGTGGAGGCGCAGCGCTCTTCTCCGAGGTGCATGTCCAGAGCTGGGCTGGGGGCCCAGCGGGTGCTGCCTCCCGGACTCCCATAGCACCCCACACCCCAGGAGCCGTGGCCTGGCAGTCTGCCCTCTCGATGAAAAGCCCACTTGAGGGTGTGGACCGACGACACGCGGTCCTGCCTTTCCTCTTCTCGGAAATTGCTCTGTGATTTTCGTCTGAGCCCCTCTACTTACCATAACAAGTTCGGATATTGTCAAAATGGCTTGGGGACAGGCCTGGCAGCCCCCCATAACACTGAGGCCCCACACAGTAAGCTTGTTGTGATGCCTTCACAGGCTGCCTGACCCACCTTGTTTTCTACCGGAAAATGAGAGAAAGAGAAAGAGGGAGAGAGGTCTCGGGTGGTGGAATTATTATAATTTCTCTGATTCCTTAGCAGCCTTTAATTACTTTGCAACTTTGTGGTGCTGGCTGGAAGCTGGGAGGGGCTGAGTTCTCCCTCTTTATAATAACCTTAAGTAGAAGCCTCCTGTCCATCTATTAAAAAGCCGGCTCTTCTCTCCAGATGTGATAATGCGCCTGAGAGATTTCACCCGGGCGTAATCACTAGGTGCAATGCAATCGTCCCCGCTCTCTGTCTTCACCATCCACTGGCCAGCCCACCTCCCCGGTGTGGGGTACTGCCAGCCACACAGAGCCGAATGCCTGGTCACGTCCTTGTCCAGGAGGGTCACAGGCTCAGGCTGTCCCCTCTCGCAGTCCTGCCCCCGAGAGAGGGAAGGGGCTTGGAGGCCTTTTCCACTGACCCTTCCCCGTCTCGGTACCTCCCAGTGTGAGCCCAGCCGTGGCTCCCACCATTCCTAGCACAAACCCTACATTGAAATACATTCCATTTGCATGAGGCTTTACTCTCCCAGCTTTCTTGTCCTCTCTGTCCTGGGTCCTCACTACAGGGTGGTCACTTTCCTGCCGCCCTGCCTTTGTTCATGTTGTGCCCTCCCCCGAGATGCTCTCACCCAAACCCACTGCACTGTCTTCCTACCATTTAGCCAGACCCTGATCTTCCTTCCTCAGAGCAAGCTGGTGGGGGAGGGCGGGGGAGGTTGGGCCTCTCTGTCACCATTTACAGATAAGCAAGCCAAGTATTAGAGGAGTTGGAAGACTTGCCCGGGTTATTCCGTTTGGAGGTAGCCCACTGGGATCATACTTAGGCCCTTCACTTGGTCTTCTCCACTGGACTTGAAGGCACAGGCCTCTCTTAGTCCCTGCCCTTGGAATTGCTCCTACACCCATTCCGTCCATCCTGGCTTCTAAACCCCACTCCTGGGCCAACCCTCTGCCTCCTAACCTTGGCCTGGCCTTTCCTTCCTGGGGTGGCCCCAGGCCCCCTCATGGGCAAGAGAGGCCAACCAGTCCCAGGTCTGGGTGCTGAGTCTTCCTCGGGGGGGCTCAGCCAGTGGGCAGCCCCTCCTGTCTTGTCACCTGTCCGTGCAGCTCAGCAAGTTAAAGTGGGGAGAGCTCTAGCCTGGAGGGGACAGGAACCCCACCACCTGTGACTGGGTGAGTTGCTTCCCCCTTCCAGGGCTCAATTTTCCCCTCTGTTAAATGGGACTACTAGTCCTGAGCCTGTCCACTCCATAGTGGGGGTCAAGGTCAGGTCAGACAGGAAGGCCCTGAACTTAAAGCCTCTTGCAAGTGGGACAGATTAACCCCTGGGGTATTTTCTCCAGTGGCCCTGCAGGCTTCATGAGTTTTCTTTTCTTTTCTTTTCTTTTCTTTTCTCTTTTCTTTTCTTCCCTCCCTTCCTTCCTTCCTTTCTTTTCTTCCTTTTTTTTGAGTCGACGTATTACCTAAGCGTACATATAGAGACGTGAACAATCGTAAGTGTTCATAAGTTTATGAGTTAATTGCGAAGTGAACATATTTGTGTTACCACATCTGGATCAAGAAACAGAACCTCTCCAGCTCCTAGAAGCCCCCTTGTGACTTTTCCAGTCCTTCCTCCTCCCTCCAGAAAGTAAGCACTGTCCTGGCTTCTAACCCCATGGATTACTTTTGTGCATTTTCATTTTATGGTATACATTCTATTAGGTTTCGATCATCACCTAAGACCCGGGGTAGAGGCAGCCAGCTTCGTCTCGGAGGTCACTTCCCACAGCTGTTAGGTTAATGGTTTGAATCTTGGTCTCACAACTTACATCTGTGAGTCCCTAGGAAACTTCCTGTCTCTGATTAAATGGGTGTGGTGCTGATGCAGGGTCGCCACTGTGCAGGTGACATGAGATGATGCATGTGCAGGGCTCAGCCTACAGCCCACACACGGCAAGGCTGGAAGGACTATCACCTGTGGGCATCACCTCTAGGCAGCCCCTCCCTAGTCGGGGGTCATCTCTGCAGGTGGATATGGAGCTGCCTGAGTGCTGGGGCAGGAGGCTGCACGGGAAACTAAATGGAGTGGTTGAAACTTGGGTTGAGAGGAAGGAGGAGGGAAGAAAGGATGTGGGCCCCTTCCCTCATACAGTCTCCTTTGATCCTCATAGAAGTCTTTCACCTGGTAAGAAGGGTGTGCTTGTCCTCATATTATAGCTGGAGAAATGGGCCCAGAGAGGTTAAGTGACTTGCCCAAGGCTACACAGCTAGTCCCAGATGCTGTCCTCTCTGTAACTGCCCCCCAAAGTGAGTCCAAATGCATTTTACCCCCAGCGTATCCACTTGGGGTTTGGGGTTTATTGTAAGCCTGCCGGCTTCTGAGAGGCCAGCCTTGGGTCTGGAGAAGGTGGACGGGGGGGGGGAGGTGTTTGGTTGAAGTGACCTTTATTGAGTTCGGGCACCTTCAGGCCTCCACAAAGCTGCAGCTCCTACCAGCAACCCAGTCTCAGGCCTGCGTGAGAAAACACAGAAATCTTTAAAGGCTTCTTAGCAGCTTGAAGTGATTGTTGTTGTTTTTTCCCCTTCTCTATTCAGGGCTGGGGCAGGGCCAGGGCAACGGGAGAGGAATAATAAATCTCCCAAAGCATTGTCTTTCTTCCCACCTCCCCAAACCATCAGATTCCCCAGACTCAGGGGCCACGAGACCTTTTAAAAAAACAACAAAAAATCCACCCAACACAGCCCCAAAGATGGAGATGGAGGGAAATGCAACAGCAGCTATTGGGGCGGAAAGCCCTAAATGGTGTGGAAGTAATGCCTAAAGTGTGCTGGCGATTACAGACATTTCCACGGAGCCACGCTCGAGCTGCACAGGTCGGTGACAGCAGCCGTGGGGAAACAAATAAATAAGTGAGCAAGCCTGGGAGATGCCATTAACTGTTGCTGTGCAGGAGGGAGGTTTGGGGCAGGTCACTGGTGAGGAAGGAAGGAAGGTAGACAGGCTCATGCATTCATTCTTCCATCCATCCATTCATTCAGTTGTACTGAGTCCCTGTGATGTGCAAGGGATGTCACTAAAACCTTTCCGTGGTGTTCTGAGGATGGTGACCAGAATCCCACCAGGCTGGCGGGGTCTGGCCCCAGCCCCTTCTTCACCCCCCCTTGGCTCTGTGCTTTCTTGTGCCTTTGCCTTCTTTCTGGTGCCCGAGGGCATTGTGCCACAGGGCCTTTGCGCAGCTGTTCCCTCCCCCCTTTTTAGGAACCATTCCAGGTGTGCTCTGTTCCCAAGGCCTGATGCTGAAGGCAGCTCAGAAGTGCTGGCAAGTCCCCCACCAAGGCCTTCGGAGAAGGGTTGAGCCCGGTCTCACCAGAGTTTGCAGGCAGCAATGGGAAATGAGGGCACCTCACTCAGGGATGTTGGAGGAAAGGGTGTCATCTAATGGGACTGGGGTATGGTAGGTAGAAGAGTAGCCCCAAAGATGTCCACATCCTAATCACAGGAACCTGGGACTATGTTACCTCACGTGGCAGAAGGGATTTTGCAGGTGTGATGAAGTTATGGGCCTTCATGGGGAGATATCTGGCTGATCTGTGTGGTCCCACTGTAATCACAAGGGTCCTTATAAGACGGAGGTAGGAGAATCAGAGGAGATGTGACCATGGAATCAGAGGTCAGAGAGAGAGATTTGGAGTTGTTATGCTGCTGGTCTGACCAAGGAAGAAGAGGCCATGAGCCAAGGAATGAGTGTGGCCTCTAGAAGCTGGAAAAGGCATGGAAACAGATTCTCCCCTGGAGCCTCCAGAAGAAACACAGGCCTGTTAACCACTTGATTTTAGTCCAGTAAGACCCATTTTGGACTTCTGGCCCCCAGAACTGTAAGATGATAAACTTGTATTGTTTTAAGCCACTAAGTGGGACTTTGTTTCAGCAGAGGTAGGAGACAGATACAGGTGCTTTGAAGACAGAGCAGTAGGGCACGCGTTCTACAGCATACCCCTCCAACACCCCCAAACTCTACTTCACTTGCTCCTTTGGGGCCCTTCAGGCAGGAGGATATGTGTACCCAGAGGTGGGTTGTCTGGACGTAGGTGTGAGGCTGGTGGTTGTTAGGGATGGTCCATGAGGGCCAGCCATGGGACAGGGGCACCCAGAGCTGGGGAGGGCCCCTGGCTGGGAAGAAGCCTTGTAGAAACCAGGTGGGGTGAGGTGGGAGAGCCTAAGAGCCCATTCTGTGGGTATAGAGAAAGGGAGAGCTTGCAGATGAGGGGGTGGAGCGTAGTGTTGAGAAGTGCTGCATCCAAGAACTGGCTGCCATGCTCCTGGGACCCCAGGAAGACCTCCCCATTGCCCAGAGGAGGGCTAGGCAGGTGCTTGAGTGCTGGAGACCCTCCTGGAAAGCTTGACCTCTTGGCACCAATGAGCTCAGAGACAGAGGTAGAGGAGTTTCTCCTTGGCTTACTACCAGAGCAGTAATGGGATGCGGAAGTGTTGGTCCCATGCACCTGACCCCACCCTCATTCATTTATTCACTCATTCATCAAACTTGCTGGATGCCAAGTCCATGCTGGGCCCTGGGGACACAAGAGGAGTGAGATATTGTCCCTGGCCTCCAGGACATCCCGGCTGGGTCCTGCTCACCCACAGTGGCACCTTTAAAGCAGGGTGGGAGGCCAGTGCTTGAGGACTCGGGCAGCCACCACCCAAAGCTTGGCCCCCTGTGGATTGCTGATGGGTGGAATAGGGCAGTCACCCATCCCAGCTTTAGTGCTACGGGAAAGCTGGGCCCCGCTGCCCACCCCCCGCCCCCGCTGCCCCCCCTCCTAACTCCCAAGTCCCTTGTGGCATGTGGCATGAGTGGAGATCAAGCATGTCTCTCTCCAGGCAGCAGAACCGGACACACGAACTCTAAATGAGCTTGGCAAATTGGTTCTCTCTGCTCTGTCCTTCCCCTCCACCACCCAGCCCTGCAGCAGCCTGGGTCACCTGTGGGAGTTCTCAGTCTGGGCTGGGGAGGGAGGGAGCAGGGACTGGTTTGGGTCTGAGGCCAAGAGAGGCTTCCCCCGCATCTGGGCTCCCCATCTTCTTCCTTATATCTGAGGTGAGTGTAGACCCCACAAGATAGAAAAGGCCCTTCTGGATTCAGGGGCATTACTGAGGAAGGGACAGGGCACCGAGCCCCTAGCAGGCCTGGCATGGGCTCAGTGACCTTGCCTTCCTCCCACCTCCTGTTCCAGCTTCTGTTTATACCACCTGTCGGATGTGTGGGTTCTCCTGGTCCCAAGTCCCAGGATTCATGAACTGATTAAAGATGGGATCTGTATCTTATAATTCCTTGAACCCATAAGGGCCAGGGGTACTGGGCATGAGGAAAGCACTGAATAACAGCAGTAATAACAATAATGGAGACTGTACATGCATTCACTTGGTACTTTTTATCGCCCATCTGTGGTGTAGGTATTGGGATTATCCCCACTTTTAAGGTGGGGAACCTGAGGCTCAGAGAGGTTAAGTCAGTTGCTGAGCTGGGATGTGAACACAGCTGGTGCACCTCCAGGTCCCCCACCCAGGCTGTGCTGCCTCTGTTGACAGTGGGTCGGGAGGCGGGGCCGTGGAGGTGTTCGTGGCGTGCGTGCTCGGATTCTCAGAGGACCCAGCAGGCGGCGGACCACTGTGAGAGGGGTGCTCGGCTCCTGGGCGTGACTTCCGGGCTGAGGCTCCTGGCAGCCCTCTCGAGATCTGCCCCCGTCCTCCTCTCTCCAGACGGTGCCCAGTGCCGTGGCCAGCATGGGGTAGCGAGAGGGTGGGATGCCGCTCCCAATCCTAGAGAGTCCAACTGGGCAGCGCGTTCCTGGAGAGATACCTTCCCACCCCTGCACCAGGACACGCATGCGTGCACACACCTCAGGCATGACGTCCGCCCTGCCTCCTCCTGTCCCGTGTGTCTCCCTCACGGGTCAGCGCCCCGGAGCGGTAAATCATGAGCCAATTGGCCACAGCCAGCGGGAGGCCAGGAGGACACGGGGAGGGGACGCTGCCATCAAGGCCATTAGCACCGAGCTGGCCAGGCAGACGAAAGCACAGCTGGGTGGGAGAGGGTGGGCCAGACCTCTTCCTCTGGGCACTGTTCTGGAGCCCTCCCAAGGTGTGACATGGGGTGGGGCACGAGCATGGAACACGTGTGCTCACGAGTTCACTGAGTGTGCAGGATTCACGATATAGACCCTTGGTTATGCCTCCCCCGTGAAAACAGTCTTCAGATGGGGACAGTCACATCATACAAAGGGAGTGGAGATAAGCTCCTTCCTGCCTAGATTCTTTGGACTGGAGCAGACCTCACCCCCACTTCACACCCCTCACCTCCCATGGCAGCAGTGTATCTTAAAGGAACACCAGACTGAGATTCTTCCTCATGTCTTTGGGCCTCTCCTTCCATCTCCTCGGGCCTCAGTTTACCCATCTATGCAGTGGGGTTAATACCCTTAGCTCTAGCTAACTTCCTAACTAGTCAGCGTTGTTGTTAAGACACAGATGAGCCAATGGGTATGAAATGACATGAAGACTAGACCCCAGCTCCCCAGGTTGTGGCCCAGCTGAATTATGCCATCATGCCGTGGCACTCAGAGGGGTCTGGGTGGCATTCCTGCCCCTAGAAGGATAAAGTAGATTGAGTGTTGTGACAGCGAAGACGTGGGGCACTGGTCTGGGGCACGTCACTCCCTGCTGCCTCCCTGGACATGGGTCTCAGTGTTCTCTCCCCAGGGCCGAGAGTTGTTCAGGCCTAGTAGTTGATGAGCAGAGGCAGGGCATGTGTTGTCGGTAAACTGAGGCCCTGGACCTCAGTGTCCTCTCTGTGCAGCCGGTGCCTTGGGACGGGTCCCTTCCCATAGTCTCCCCTGGGGGGCTGTTAGGCAGGCAGGCCCGTCCCTTCTGCATGGCTGGCCTTGCATCCGGCCTGTGGCAGACACGGCTTTTTTGTTTTTGGTTAAAAAACCTCACTGGAGCGTTATGATATTGGAATGTGAAGGGTAATTGAGCTGAAAGCTATTCTCTTCCTGCAACCGGCACGTCAGGAGTGATTGAGGCACGTGGGCCTGCACAACAGCCTGGAAATCCTGGTGAAAGGCCTGTGCAGAGATGGTGGGGGGGAGATGGATGGAGTGGAGCCAGGCCCCCAGAACCCTGGTTCCCCACCCCAGGGGTCCAGGCCTGCCCTGAAATGTGCCCCCCTGGGACTCTGAGCTGCCAGGATGGGCCTCCACCTACCTGGAACAGATATCCGAGGTCCCCGGTGTGCTGGTACTACGTGGAGGGGCCCTGGTGACGGGTCTTGAGGAGGGGGCTGGGCACTGGACTGAAACAAGCAGAACAGGTTGGTGCCTGCGTCCTCTGCCCCCTCCTCCCTGCTTGTCTTCTCCTGCCCCTACTCTGTAGAGGGTCTCTTTCTCTGCTTTCTGCATCTCTCTCTCTCTCTCTCTCTCTGCACTATCTCTGCCGGTGTTTGGACAGCCCCAGTGTTTTCTAAGCCATTTTACTGCACAGTTGAATCACCTGAGGGTCTTGTTGAAATGCAGACCCTGATTCAGGAGTCTGGGATGGGGCCTGAGACTGTGTTTCCACCAAAAGCTCCCATGGGATGCCAGTGCTGCTGGCCCCAACCTCACTTTGAGGAGGAAAGTTCTAGGAAGCAGCCAGGGCCAAGCCAGAGTGACCCAGATTCTCAGTGTAGGGTTCAGATGTAAGGAGACTCCCAGGGGGGCTGCAGGGCTGCCCTCTATGGTTGTGCAGGTGGTGCACTGAGCAAGCCGGAGAGTGCTGGTAAAGGCAGCCCAGGGCTGCTCATGAAGCCGTGTACCTGGAGCTGGTGGCGTTGCCTGGAGAAGGAAGCACGTTTTTCTTGGCACAGTAGGCCAGTACAGGCTGTGTTCTCGCAGGGCAGGTCCACTCTGAAGGGCAATCTTTTTCTAATTTTGCACACAGGCATCAAACAAGCTTGCCCCCGAACTCCAGGCTGTCACTCTGTGCCTGCTTCTGCATCCCCTTGTTCCTCCTCCCTCACACTGCCCAATCTCACAGCTTCTCCTGCAGAGTATGGAAGTCCGGGGAGAAGGGAACTAGAGTGTATCATGCTTATACGTCAAGACCCAGATTCTCCCTTCAGTCACTCCAGCCCCATCTGGGTGCAGAGAGTGGGCTTGGGGCTTGCTGAGCCCCAGAAGCCTAGGAAACAGGCCCTTTCCTGTCTCCTGCCCCCTTCCCTGCCCACAGAGTTCAGCTGGAAGGGTTAGGCTAGGACAGCCCCTCTCTCCCAACCGGGGAGAGGGACCAGATCTGCTGCAGAGAGGGGTTATCCTTGAGGAAAGATACTCAGTCCCCCCACCAAACCCGGCCTACACACCCCACCCCAGCATATACACACACACATGCACGCACACACACACACACACACACACACACACACACGTACACACAACAAACTTGGTCTCTCTGCCTGGCCCGTTATTAATTGCCATGAAGGCTGAGCTGAATGGGTCCCATAAATATGTGCTCTGGCAGCTCCAAGGAGCCGGGGCTTGTGCTGGGACGCTGCAGCTTATCTCTCTCAGCCAGGCTTTCCCTGCACAGGACTCCACTGGCATCTAATGAGCCCTCCTTGGGGACTTCTGGGCCCGTGTGCCAGGCCCGGCGAGGGCAGACAGGCCTAGCCCTTCCCGGCTCTGCCCTGCTAGCTCCCAACTGAGTTCAGGCTTTCCTCTTACCCTGCCGATGCCCACAGCCGGGGTGGAGTGGAGCCAGTCACAGGACAGGCCTCTGCAGCAGGCTGCCACGCCCCCTGGGCCTGAAGCCCCCTCCCCCTTTCTGCTTCAGACCTCACTTCCTTCACCCCTCAGCACTGCTGTGCCAAGGACTGCATTGGATGGCCTTGTCATTCTTCTTGCCTGCTTGGCGTGTTATCAGCGGGCAGGTGTGCAAGGCAGGGTCCCTGGCGGTCTTGCAGGTGGGTCACCTCTTCTCTTTCTCCCTCTTTCCCAAGCACCTACCTTCCTGACAGCCTCTCATCTCACACCCCCCGCCCCCGACTTTGCATTCACAGCCCCTGTGACCATCACAAGAGGAAAGAGTCTGAATGCTTATTTTTTCTACCTCTCTGTCCCACCAATAAATAGAATAAAACACACAGTTAATGCTTACCGGACAGCTAATGCTTATCAACAAACGTCCCGTGTGCCAGAAACTGTGTTCAGCACTTTCTAGGCATCATTGCATTCTTAGACCACTTTGGAGAAAGGTGTGTTCACTCTCCCCCATTATGCAGATGAGGAAGCAGCGGCCCAGAGGTGTTAAGTGACTACCCAAGGTCACACAGCTTGCTAGCAGACACCACAATATGCACGACAAATAGAGTACGTCTATTTGGACACTTTCCTGTGACATGGAGCTCCCAGCTCCTTGGGGTCATCCAGGACAAGTTCAGGCATCTCTAAATTGTTAGAAAATTCTTCCTATGTTGAGCTGGAATGTGCTGGCCTGCCACTTGCCCTGCATTGATCCAGGTTTGCTGGCTGGGATTAGGGTGAGTCTGTGATAGTGTAGCCATGGGAGGCTGCCATGGGGTTGAACCCACCGCCTTGGCCCCATTAGCACCAGCATGTAAGGACTTGTAAGGAGCAAGGGGGGCCTCAGAGTAATCCCTTCTTCCCAGGACTCCCCCAGCTGTGGACCCCAGGGCTTCATCTCCTCTAGCTTTTGGCTGGGGCAAATAGTACTCCCAAACCCGTGGAGGTAATAAGTCCAGTGTCCCCATTCAGGATTCTGAACCCCCTTTGTTGGGGGTTCCCAGACTCCATTGGCACTAACATACTTCCAGAATTACTCCGTTTCTTCCATTCTAAGATGCCCGTTTGCCCCTTGTTTTGAAATATATGAAGTTGAAATTCATCTGAGTTAGTCACCTACAGTCTTCGCCCTCACAAATGGTGACCACACTCACCTCACCAGAGGTGACTGCTCTCAGCTCCTCAGCCCTGCTCCTATAGGAAATAGCTCAGGGCCCTGTCCTTGGGAATGTGGGCGTGGATCACCCCTCCCATCCCTAGGGGCAAGCCAGTTTGAGTTGGGTTAGGGACCTGAGGACCAGGGAGCCTCCAAAGGCCATCAGTGCCCTGATCCTTCTAGCCATAGACAGCACCCACATTTGGCAGTTCCTGTGCAGGCAGGAAGTGCTGACATTTGAAAGCTCCTGTACTTGGTCTGCTTCAGCATTAGTGTGGTACCTCAGCACTGGCCCCTTTGGACCAAGATGTTCCTCTGAGGGTTCAGGTCAGAACCAAAGATGGGAATAGCAATATTCATTTTTACATTCTGCTCCCAAGTTCAGTTTTATAAGAAGCTGAAGAGTTTTGGACTGGACTGAATATTTTCCCCTCTTGTTCAGAAGACATTTAGTCCTCAGGGAAACTGCTCGCCAGCCCTTCCGAAAAGGGGGAGCCCCTCCGAGGCCCCTGATAGCCACAGCAAAAGGCAGAAACAGCTGCTTGGGAGCTGGGGTTGAGACCCCTCCAGGGGCCTGGGTAGCTTGAGGCATCAGGACCTTCTGGAGGGAAGCCAGTCGGCCCCCTCCCTCCCCGACCCCAGCCCTCCCCAGAAGTCCTCAGGCAGGAAGGCTCTAATTGATGAACTTGTCCCTCTGTAGCTGTCACCCGTCTTCAGTTCATTACAACCCCATCTGCCTCTCACTGAGGCTGCTCTGCCAGCCTCCCGGCTGTAGCTGGGGGAGAGAGCACACGCAACAAGAGCAGCTGGGCCTTGGAGAGGCCAATCAGGGTAATGGCAGGTCCCTCTTCAGGGGAACTGAGTGTTGGGACAGGGGTGGTGGAGGAGGCGGAACTCTAGGAGGCAGGTTAACCCTTAGCCTTCTGAATCTGGAGGCTGGGACCACAGCCAGCACCTCCTTCCACCCCCCAGGGGGCCCTTCCTGAAGTCCACCTGGACCACTCTGAGCTAGACTGAGACTCAGACAGCCTAGCCTTTTGGATCCCCACCCTTGAGCTTTCCTGATGCTAAGCCCTGGAGCTTTCAGATTAACAGTGTTCAGTTTGACCTCTGGCAACTGTTTTTAGCTGTCAATGTGCGCCCAGCACTAGAGCACCGTGGGGCATGACAGTCCCCTGCTGTTCCGGCATCTCCTGGCTGGGCCCCACCTCCCTGTGGAGCATGGGTCTCTGGTACTGCCTGACTCAGACGGCACTCAGGGAGTGTGCAAGTGAATGAGTGGGCCGAGACGCAGCATGACAGGCTCCAGAAACGCAGGCCCCCCTCGTTCTAGTCCTGTCTCTGCCACTGGTCAGGAGACTTGGAGTGTCATTTCCTACCGGACTTCGGCTTCTTCACTGGCACAATAAGGATGTGACTACCTCCCTGCCCACCTCACAGGGTTAGCCCTGCCATGCTGTACTTAGCCTTCAATTTTATGTGTAATAAATTCAACAAATACTTATTGGCTCCTAGGAGATGGAAGACACACAAATGCCCCACAGCCCTGGACTCTGGGAACTTCTAGTGAGGGAGACACACAGAAACCCACATAATTGTGAGCTGAGGTTGGCTGGACAGGACACATGCAAACAGCTGCTGGAGGTGGAGGTTGAATGGCACTTGGTGGAGGAGGCAGCCTTTGCCCCTGCTGAATGGGCTGAGAAGGAGGGAAGGGCAGCCCAGGCAGGGGAAGGGGGTGTCAGCACGAGGAAAGGTGTGGAGTCGGGAAAGGGCCAGTTATGCTTGGGGAGCAGTAAGAAGAAGTCCTGGAACAGGCCCGTGGACATAAGGTAAAAACTTAGGTTGATTAGAGCCTCAGTATAAAGGACCCCAGATACCCCAGTCAGTAGTTTGGATTTTTTCCTCTTAGGCAGTGGAGAGGGGTAGAGGGCTTTGGGGCCAGGGAAGGATGCAGTCATGGCTGAGCTTTTGGAAAGGGTCTCTGGTGACTGCAGAAAGGATGGATGGTGGTGGCAGAGTGAGGTGTGCAAATATTCTCTGCCCCCCAATTACCACCACAGACTGTCTAAATCTGTAACTCCCTGTTCTAGAAAAGGCATCTTGTCCCACTTCTCATTTCCCTGCATTATTTTTTCCTGAGGTTTCAGAAAGCATCTCCTTTGAGGCTCCCACCATCCCCCGCCCCTACTCCTGGCCAGGCTCTGAATTTTAACCATTCTATTTTCTTTGCCGATTTTATGATAAACAGCCCAATGTTTTCCGATGCCTTTCCTAAGTGTGTCAGGCTGTCCCTCGAGGCGCTGATGCGTCCCTTCACTCCGAGGTGCCCAATCTCATCCCCACCTGGATATGTGATTGTCCCCACATCCCACTGGTTCCTTCCAAGTGGCCGGCACATCTCCAGCCCCCGCCCCCCCCCCGAGATCCATAAGATTTGGGGGCGAGTGTCCATCATCTCAGGCTGAATCTGGGTCATGCTGGCTCATAAACTAGCCCATGGAACAGGCCCCCTCAACTTAACCTAAGGACATCTGTCCTGATTTTTCACATTTTTTCCACATCTGGAAGGGCTGGCTGCCCCTACCAACCACTAAAATACCATCAGTCTGCCCAGCACAACTCCCCATCGTCCTGGGATCCCCCAGTCCCGCTCACCAGCTGCTCTACCCCAATTCAGTCTTTTGTTGCTGATATAGAAATAAGCTTATTTAAACCTCTCTGAGCTGGGGGCTTTCTTGAATTGTCTCCTATTCCTAGTGTTCAGAAGAATCTTGCCAGCCTGACAAGCATGCCCATCTCCATTGCCCCCAAAATGTTACCGCCACCGCCATGCACATCAGAACCAACAGTTAAACTCATAGGATGGTCAGACCAGGTTACCTGAAACGTTAGACTCAGTGGTCTTTTAAGGGTCTTTCCCCTGCCCTGACTTCCAGGTCCATTGGCTCTGTTCTGAGGGTAGTGATCACCACCTACACTGGACGCCAAGGGTAGGGCAGGTATAGACACTGCCATGGGCTACTTTGCTTGGGACCAAGGAGTGAGGCTTGGGGGTCTATAGGATTCCTTTTGCTCTAAACTCCAGGATCCTGGAGGCTCCCCGCCGGCTTGGACTGGCAGAGGGAAGAGGTCCTTTCAGCTGAGAAAGCCAGTAATTCCTGGCCTGGTGCCTGAAGAGCCCCCATCGTCCGCTCCCTGCGCGGGAGGCCAGGAGAGGGCCCTTCGGGGCTAGACTCACTCTGCTGCCGGCCTGCGTCCTCTGAGGCTCTTCAGGGGAGCATGGCTGACCGCCCGCTCCATGCCCAATCTTTCCATCCAGGCTGCTCATTGCTCTTTTTATGGCTTGGAGATGGTGGTTTATGGAGCAGGAGAAAGACAGCAGTGGAACTGAAGGAAGGGCAGGCTGGCTGGGGGCGGGGTGGATGGTGCTTATAACCTCTGGTTAAGCCCAAAGACATTGTGTAAATTACGGCCCGTGTCTTCCTTCATCCCCACTTTGCATTCTTGATCAGATCATCGCTTTCTGTTGGGAGAGGGCTGAGTGCTGATCACCCCCCTTGACGGGGCCCAGGCCCCTCCGGCCTCCTGGGTCTTGTTCCAGGGAGCAAGGAGTCTTCACAACCACAGGCGCCAAGAGTCTGCTCATTTTTCAAGTTGATCCTGACTCACAAACGTATTGGGGTTCGTGGCATCAGACAAGGCTTTGCTCCACATCCCGGTAGCCCTAGAAAACTGCCACAAGTTGAGGCCATTCAGTGGGTCTTAAGGAACAGGAAGAAAGCTTCACTGATGGGAAGACGCCCATCATAATGGGCTTTTACTGAGTGGAGCTGTGTGGGGAAGGATTTGACCTGCGTCTGCCCAGTAGCAGGGTTTTGAGGGTTCCCCGTGCCCTGTGGCATTTGCCCTGGGGCTGGCTAGCTGGAGGAGACTGAGCCCTGAGGTGACACCCACCCCCCCACCCCCACAGAGGCAGGGACTTGGTTAAGCAGGCCCGTGCATAGCTGGGGCCCACTTTCACCCTTGTGCACTGGAAATGTAGTGATTTATGCCAGGCAAGTGGCATCACATCTCCACTTTGTTATCATCCAGAAGTGCCGACCAGGCAGGTCTCTGCATGTGGCATGAGTTTGGACACCAAGGAAAGTGCCTGAAATTGACACAGACATTGTCAACCCAAGACAGTCAGGGAAATTGCCAAGGATAGGCCACATTGTCTCGGCTGAAGTTCTGAGTCTGCGTGTCGAGGGATTAGCTGCCCTGGGCTGCACCCTGGCTGGGTGTCAGAGGGCAAGCAGGAGGGCAGGTCCCTTCGGCCTTGGTGTGGCCCCTGCCCTCAGGCAGCCCACATTCCCATCACAGGATGGAGAACCTAAAACAAAAGGAGTTCATGGGGACAGGGAGACTGGGCGGAAGGGTTACTCTGTGGGGTGCAGGCTGTGGGTGCCGATGGGGAGACAGAGTGGGGAGACCTTTGAGGGCCTGTGGGGACAGAAGGGCTTCTGTGGAAGGAGGACTTAAGGCCCCTTGGACATGGAGTGACGAAGGGGGCACATTCCAGGAAGAGGGCAGGGGAGCAGAGGTGGGGAGAGCATGTTGTTAATTGGGGCTAGTGAGGACGGGGCTGGTGGGATTGAATCACAGAAGACATTAAGGGAAGAGGAAGGGGTGGGCTGGAACAGATGGGAAGGAACAGACCCCAAGGGCTTTGAAAGGCGTGGAGAGCGTTTGCTTTCCATACAGTGGAAATAGTGAGCCTCTAAAGGTTTTGGAGTGATGGCATGACTCGATGAGAGTGGGAGGAAGATTGTCGTGAAACAGGAAATGAGTGGGCAAGGCTGTGGATTTGGGTTGGAGCTTGAGTCTGCGGTGGGACTGGAGACTCACTTGTGGACAGGGCAGAGTTGCAGACAGTGGGTCATGGAAATCCACCACCCATAATCAATCTGTACCCCTTCTGTTCCATCGAGACCCGAAAGGGGTCAGTGGGGTCAGCTGGGGCGAGTGATGTGACAGGAGGAAAGGTCTCCAGGAGAGAATGTCACCATGAGGCAAAGAGGCTGGGAGCCCCCGTGTCTGAGGTGGCTGAAGGGACCCATCACATCGGAGATCAGTGGTGTGATTGGGGAGTGGGGAGACCATCAAACTCAAAGGGTGAGCATCTCAGCCACACTCCTCATAGCACAGGAGGCCCCTGGTGTCCTCGAAGGAGGACAGTCTGGCCTATAAAGTGCGACAAGAGTCAAGACAATTTGGATATTTATTTGCAAGGCTGCTCTTGAAGGTTCCATGTTCCTCTGACAGCTGTATTTGACAGAACAAGTGCAGGAGCCAGTATGGACCACCCAATAGCTCCCGCCCTCCAGCCCCAGCTTCCCAGCTTCCATGGGTCCACAGCTGAGGGCCTGGGCATGGGAGCAAGAGGCAAGTGGCCACCCTTTGGAGCGGTCAACCCGGACTCCCCAAGCAGAAAAGCAGCTCAGATCTCTAATTGAATAAGGTGGGGAAATAATGGAATTTCTCCAGAACCATCGGTTATGTTTCAGAGCAAAATCATAACGAGAAAGCCGTTAGTAGTAATAAACACAGCCCAGAGGATCTGTCAGGGGCCTCACAGAGGACGCAGGGAGAGGGGGAGTCATCCCATTTGCGTTTTTGTTAGCTACCAGAATGTCACCAACACCCCCCTTTCCTCCCCCCAAAAGAAGTCAAGATTCGCAAAAGCACATTAATCTGAAGGATTTTTCTCCAGTGTCGTGATGCCAAGGACAATGCGGCCAGTAATAACTTTGCCTCTTCCAAGTGGCTCTTTATATTTCCTTAAAAACTGAGTGTTATCAAGGTAATTTTCACATCCCATCCCTTCTTCCTTTGCATACCCCGAGGAGCCCGATAACGGATGACCTCTGTGTGTGTCTCTCCTGGCTTGTCTCTGCTTCCTGCCCATCCCATCAGTCTGGCTTTCAGTCTCCCCCAGCCCACCCCCCAAAAGATCCAGGGTCTCAGCCATTGATCCAGTTTCATCCCAGGGCCCCAAACTGACAGTGTCAGCGATCACATAAGGAGTCCTTATTGTGGGCCAGCGCTGTGTTGACTGATTTCAAACATCAGTCATTACCTTATTAATAACCTTATTTCGCAAACGAGGTGTTATTACCTTATTTCACAAACGAGGAGACTGAGACCAAGGAGAACAAATCAACTACTCAGATTCACTCGGCTGGTGTAAAGCAGAACTGGAATTCACACCTGTGGTTTTCCCACCTCCGTCTTGGAAAAGTACAGTTGACCCTAAAACAACGAGGGGATTAGGGGCGCCGGCCCTCCCCGCAGTCAAAAATCTGAGTATAACTTATAGTCAGCCCTCCATATCCACGCATGCTCGTGGGTTCATCCAACCTCCGATCGTATAGTTTTGTAGTATTTACTATTGAAAAAAATCCTCATTCAAGTGGACCCAAGCAGGCCAAACCCATGTTGTTCAAGGGTCATCTGTGGGTGCCCAATAAGTGGGTTGGTTAATTTCTCCTGCCGCTCTCTTGGGTGTAATCCAGCAGCCCCCAGCCTTGCCCATATCGCTGTGTCCTTCT
This sequence comes from Eschrichtius robustus, assembly GCF_028021215.1. NCBI lineage: Eukaryota > Metazoa > Chordata > Mammalia > Artiodactyla > Eschrichtiidae > Eschrichtius > Eschrichtius robustus. Next base: position 76,611,218 of record NC_090830.1, read on the forward strand.
TACAGATAGGAGTAACTGAGGCTGACAGGCAGGGCTGATTTATTCGAGAGCAGGCAGGGGAAGAGAGAGACAAGCCTGTCTTCCCCCTGCCAGCACCGCCCCACAAGGTCTCCAGTGGTCCCATTGCTCAGGGAGGAGCAACTGAGAAAGCAGTGAGTGAATTTTCAAACACACTAAGGGTTACCCCGAAGCCGGGAGCTTCCCACAGCCTCAGCATGTATCAGTAACCTGCCGCCAGGTCCCCCACGGAGCGTGGCAATGAGGGAACATGTCGGTCTGATGCCTAGTTGTCCTGGCGCCTCCCAGAATTCCGGGGCCTATCTGGCCTACCCCTCACTTGACATTTGGGGAAACTGAGCTCCAGAAAAGAGAAGACACTTGTTCTTGGGCACACGACTGGCAGAGCCATTGCCTCCCCCCCACCAAAACCATTTCTCCTCCTGATCCGCCGTCATGTCCAACATAGTTTTTTCCTGTTCCTCCGATTAATCTGATTTAGCAAAACAGAAGAGAGGCAAGTGCGTCAGGATTGTCTGATGCTGAGGTGAATATATTCTGGCAAATGACAGGCGGCTCCAAGAACTGCCTTCTCGGGGGATATGGCACGCGATAAACTCCCAGGGGTTAGCAATGCATCATGACTGTTTGTATTTTCTCTTCTTCAAATGAGCACACTTGGGTTGTGAAAGTGTACCAGGTGCCTCATTCTAGTAAGTCCTCACCAAAACCTTGTGAGGTTGCCCAGGCAGGAGTTCTTATCTCTATAGTACAGACGAGGAAACTGAGGCTGGAGGCGGCGATTTGCTGAGTTCACACGGTAAAGGGAAAGGATCAGAAATCGGGAGACAATGTAGGAGTCAGAGAGCAAGAGCCCCGGGCTCTGTCACTGCTGTCCTCACTTGATTTCCACCCTAGGAGACTGTTTCTGCCTGTCTCCTGGGCACCTAGACAGTTTCCGGTAACCCCCCCCCCCCCCACCAAGTCCAGACATGAGCCCCAGAAGAGTGGTGGGGAGGCTCTCCTCCCCCCGTGTCCCCCTGTTTCTGTCTTCCCAGCTGGTGACCGCTCCCTCCAGAGGGCAGCAGCCTGGACCCATTCTCCCCACACCCCCTGCTCCCCTCCCATGGGCACCCCAGCCAGGAACCCAGAGTGAGCATCTTGGAGGATGGTGCTCCCCAGGCTGGGACCGACTCCCCTCGTGCCTTTCCCACCTGCAGCCAGGCGCTTCACAGCTCCCGGCTCCTTTGGGCAGGGCATCAACTCCTCAGAATAAAAATCAGAAGCGCCGGCTCAGGGCTCAGAGCCAGGGGAGGGCCGCTCTCCCCGGCTCTCTCCCTTCCTTTGCCTTTCTCTTTCTCCGATGTCTTTCGTTCCCTGCTTGTGGCTTTGTTTGTTAGACCCATGTCAAGCCTGATGAACTCAATGATGCAGGGCTGGAGATATAACAGCTCCTTTTATCTGTCATTTCAAAACCCAATTTGTTCCTGCTGTCTCCTGAGGGCTGCACTATAAACCCAGCCTCTCTCCCTCAGGAACTTGCATATTCAAGGCCCCTCTGCTAAGCCAGCTCTCGCCTTCCCTTCTTTCCCCTCTTCTCTCTCCTTCCTCTCCCCGTCCCCGTATCTCTCTTGGTCTCTCTCTCTCTGTCTCTTTCCCCCTTTTATCCCTTGCTCTGACTCTTTGGTCTCTGTCTATCCCTCCATCTCCCTGTATCTCTGTTTCTTTCTCTCTTTCTCCCTCTGCGGCTCGCCCCCCACCCATCTTCCCTCTTCTCTCTCCTTGGGGACAGGCTGTCTGTGTTTGCCTTCATCCTGTTAAGCAGCAGAAAAGCAGGGGTGTGCTTGCTGGGGGCGCGGCGGGCAGGGAGCAGGTTGGCTTCAACCCTTTCTTTGCTGCCTGGTCCTGGCTGGGGAGTCAGGGCCTCTCTTTTAACTGGAACCCCTGGGGTTCTGGGAAGGGGGCCCATCCCTCCCCCAAAGCAGACCAGGACTTTCTGCTCCTTAGCGCTGTGGAGCACCCATCCCACCCTCTTGGATGTTCAGTGATCAGATGGAGTGAGCTTCCTCCTGGCTCCTCACCTCCAAAGTCATGGGTGCAGGGGGCTGAGGCTCCCTCACCAACCAGCAGTTCACGGCTCTCCTGGGTCTGCACTGGGGACCCCTTAACAAGCCCTGAATCAGCCCAGACCCTGGAACAGAAAGCAGCTCCTTCCCTACACCTCACTTGGCAAGTTCAGCGTGACTGGCTTATTCAGTGCGTGTGCTGAGCAGCCGGGGACGCTGCGGGCAGTGCCTGTGTGGGCCAGTGACTTGACCGTGATCCAGAATGTCCTGCCCACCCCAGCCTCCCAGGCCCAGAGCTACAGACCCCCGGGGACTGACAGAGGAGTGGGCGCTGCTCTGATTCGCCTGCACAACCACACACATGCTGTTGGGATGACTTGATATGGTCTCCCTACCCTAAGAGGATCCCCCGAGTATTCCCCCAAGAGATCAGGGAGCAGGGATGACCTCAGTTCACCCTTCCCTGCCCGCTTTGAACAGAGAAAGGAGAGGAAGGACCTGAGATGGGCCGGAGAAGACCCTTTCAGGAAGGCATGCCGCCTCCTACCTTCTGCAAGTTGTGCCTACTGGGGTTCCAGCTCAGGAATTCCCAGCAGCCCCGCTCGGTGCTCACCTCAAGTTCCCAGGTGCCTTCTAACTGCTTGGGCCTCACTGGGGGTGGGGGTCACAGGCCCCGACAGGAAGGGCCTGCCCAGGATGACACCGCAGATCAGGCTGCTGCTGGGCCTGCAACAGGGTGTTCTGCTAGTGTCCCTCGGCCAGTGCACACCTGGGATGGGTGGTCTCCCTCATGTACCCCGCTGTTTCCACCGCAACACCTGGCGCTTGGGGCCTCAGGTTCCTCCCAGGGATGCCCAGCCCAACGCCGTCCCCCTGGTGGTCAGCAGGAGGATAAGGATAGGGCCCCTCCTCGGCCAAGTCCAGCCAGAGCTCTGCTCCCCCTGCACACAATTCTCATGCAGCTGATGGTCCCCTTGGAAACAGGCAGTCATCAGGCTCTTATGGATCTTTCAAACCCCCTTTTCTCCCTAATAATCCCTTCTCTGGGGCGGTATTGATTCCTAGCTGCCGGCAGCCTCTTGGTATGCCGAGGCCCGGTTTGGGGTGGATAAATCGCTGTGCTGTCATTTTCACGCAGCAATTACCTGCTCTGATTCCTCTCCTCCCGGGCCCCCCGCACCAACCACACGACCACCCGCTTATTGACAATACTCAAGGCCAGGCCAGCCAGGCAGGGAGTCCGTCCGTGGACCTGTGAGCCACAGAGAGTCAGCAGGAGAGGAAACTTTAGGAAGGCAGGCCTGGGGCCCGGCTCTGGGCTGGAGGACAGGTGGGAGGCAGGTCCCCAGAGCTGCAGCTCCTGGGAGGAAACCCCTGCACCCCAGACACGGAGGAGGGTGTACCCCTGGGAATGTGCACGCGGTATGGCCCAGTGTTTCAGAAGACTCTCATGTACCTGTGAACCGAGTGCTCCCAGCAAGAGTTGCTTCACCCAGCTTCCTCCCTGAGCTTTCCCAGCCCTGGTTACCTGGGGGCTTTGGAGCCCAGACCCAGCTCAGCCTTTTATTGGGTTGGCCAATTTCCCGTAACATCTTACGGAAAAACCAAATACATCAGGACTCAGGAAACATGTTCTTGTAAAGGACCTGTTGGTAAATATTTCAGGCTTTGTAGACCACACGGTCTCAACTTTGTTGTAGCACAAAAGCAGCCACAGACAACATATAAATGAATGAGCACGGCTGTGGGTGCTGAAATGTGAATTTCGTGTAGTTTTCACATGTCATGAACTATTGTTCTGTTTTGATTTTTTTCCCCAAGTACTTATTTTTTTTAATTTTTAAAAAATTTTTATTGGAGTATAGTCGATGTACAATGTTGTGTTACTTTCTGCTGTACAGCAAAGTGAATCAGTTTTATGTGTACATATATCTACTCTTTGTTAGATTCTTTTTCCGTATAGGCCATTACAGAGTATTGAGAAGAGTTCCCTGTGCTATACAGTAGGTCCTTATTAGTTATCTATTTTGTATATAGTAGTATGTATATGTAAATCCCAACCTCCCAATTTATCCCTCTCCCCCTTTTCCCCCCTGGTAACCATAAGTTTGTTTTCTACATCTGTGAATCTATCTCTGTTTTGTAAATAAGTTCATTTGTACTTTTTTTTTAGATTCCACATATAAGCGATATCATATGATACTCCGCTTTCTCTGTCTGACTTACTTCACTTAGTGTGATAATCTCTAGGTCCACCCATGTTGCTGCAAATGGCATTATTTCATTCTTTTTTATGGTGGAGTAATATTCCATTGTATATACCAAATACTTAAAAATGTAAAAACCATTCTTAGTTGGTGAGCTGTACAAAAACAGGCAGCGAGCCCGATTTGGTCCATAGGTCACAGTTTGCTGACCCCTGATTTAGATCTAAAAAGGGCTGTAACGATTTTTCACTCACTACTCCTCCTCTCCCCATTTTCCGATGAGGAAACCAAGGCTCTGAGAGGAGGGATCTTGGCCACATGAAGGAGGAGGGCCCCCTTGAGGGATCTCTCAGTGTACGAAGACCCTCTTGGGAGCTTCCATGTAGTTTTCTTGGGGATGGAGAGGTGGGCTCAGTGATTCACAGGGGGTAATCTGGGCACCACGGCCTGGGGTTGGGCCTCAGCTCCATCAACTCCATGTGGCCTTGGGCAAGTTATTTCATTTCTCCAGAGCCTCAGTTTCCCCATATGGAAAATGAGGAAGCATGGGAGAGAGGATGAAATAGTCTCAGGGATCTTCCAGCTCTGATAATGATTCATTTGTGGCTGTGATTTCCCACCCTCGTTGCTCTTGTCTTTGGGATCAGGAGGCCCCACCTCCTACAGCAGGACTCAGCCGGGCCTCCCTACCTGCCCAGCAGGTGTCAGCTCTCTGGGGCCCCCTCTGCCCCCCAAGTCTTGTCCCTGGAGCAGCCTTGCTCTGGGCTTTGCAGGGAGGCTGAGCTCAGCAGGCGCCCCCCTGGGCAGGAGGCCAAGGAGATAAGGCCCGCCAAGGCCTGGCCACGGACACCTGGCGTGAAATTGAAAAGCGCCAGACTCCTGCCTCCACAGCTCAGTGCCTGAGTGAGAGAGGGCTGGGATGGTGAATGAAACTGAACCTCCCCGGCCTGCCCGCTGGGCTGGGCTCCAAGCTGCCGCACTTCAGTTCCTCACCCCTCCTCCAAGCAAAAGTGCAGGAAGAGCAGGTTCTTGTACTTCCGGCGTCTTTGAGGATGCTGGTGGCTCTGGACAGAGAGCCCTTTTTCGGGGTAGGGGGCTTGGAGGGGCCTTGTGAACTCTTGGTTTTGGAGGGAAAGGGGGAGTCTTGGGAAGGGGGTTTGGGGGAGTGTGTAGACTTTGCCCTGTGGAATTACGCCCATCCAGAACCTCTCAGGACAGCCTAATGCACAGACTCCTGGAATCCCCCTCCCGCAGTCCCATTCAACAGGTCAGGGCACTGAGGCCCAGAGAGCTAAGCACCTGGCACTGGGTGCCCAGGGAGTCAGGCGGAGGCCCAGGCCCTGACTCCTGCGACAGGGCTCTCACCTCTTCAGGCCAGGTCACCCTCAGGGCCTCCTGCCTTGCAGAAGTCTGTCACCCAAAGAACCCTGGAAGAAACGTAGCTATGGCAGACTTGAGGACGGGGCCAGGGGCAAGCTCCTTATTCCTTCTTCTTGCTGTCAGAGCGCCGACAGGGTAGCACAGATGTTGGCGATGATCCCTCCAGGGTCCAGCCCCAGGGGCACTGGCCTTCTGCATGCTGTCCATGCCGGGTGACTACATGCCAGGTGATTTCCTACAGAAACAGCCAGTTCCTCATCGATGATTCAGGTTATGACGGTGTGAGCAAACAGCGGGGAAAACCACCATCTTTTTTCCGATCAGTAACCTGAATTTTACCAAATCCTTGCACTTTTCTGGACCACTCTAGCAGGAGAAAAGGTTCTCTCATCTCATTTGACAGATGGAAAATTAGGGGCCCAGAGGGATACTCTGATTGCCCTCAGGCCCTATAGCAGTTTAGGGGCCGAGGTGGAACTGGACCTCCCAGCATCCTATTCCCAGCCCCGCCCCCCACCCCCCCATGCTGCGGGGAGGGAGGGTCCAGGGCTGCTGGGAGCTGCTACTTGCAAGTGACTTAGTCCTTCCAAAGTTGCTGAGTACTGAGGGCAAAGGGAAGACTGGTGGATGCGATCCTCGGGCTTCTTAGAGGGCTGAGAAGGCGAAAACGGCGAGAAGAAGCAAATTGGAGGCAAGAGCAGGCTGCCTCTTCTGTCCCTATAACCCTGTCCTGCTTTAAAGGGCCAGCCTTATCCGTATGGGGTGGGGGTGGGGGTGGGGTGAGGAGGCAGGTCTCAGCTTTTAATCAAAGTTGCATTAGATGAAGGCTTTATTATTCGCCTGGCTTTATTATAGCTATTTTTACTCTAAGGTTAGGAGTTAATTTTCCTGGTTTTTACTGAACTCTGGTCTGCATGGCTGCCATAGGCCCAGGCAGAATGGATGAGCGTCGAGGAAAAAAAGGAGGTGCGGGGAGAAATCAAATCGAATAAACTCACTTCATCCAGCAGACCAAGCGAATAGAAGGAAAACAACTTTAATAACAGGGGAAGGTTCCAGAGGTGAGAGCAGGCTGGTGAAATCAGGCCTAATCAGCCCAAGCAGAAGGAGTTCCAATCACCCCCGGCTCTACCTAGGGGAGGGCAGAGTGGAGAGGCTGGGAGATGGGGCAGGCTGGGGGCTGGCCAGCGGGCAGTCAGGGCCCTGTGAGCAGAGCCCGCCCCGTGGCCCTGGCAGGGAGGTTAACCGGTTAGTGACCAGTTGAGGGAGAGGAGTGGCACACCCGCTCCAGGCCCAGGGGCGTGGGCACACCGCCCTGGGGAGCACTGCCCCAACCCCGAACCCCCCTCCCACCTTCCGGCGTGAAGTCGGGGTCACCAGTGCCGCAGACAAGCCCACAAGGCAGAGAACGTTGGGCACAGCTGCCTGGGGGAAGAAGATGATGCTTCTATTTTCTTATTCTCTCCACCTACACAGGGAGTCATATCATTTTAAGCTGACTTCTCAGCCAGCCTATCAATGATGTTCCAATTTCTTCATAGTTTGGGAGTCATTTTATGGCTAGATTGAGAGGTTAGTGGGTGGCCCGCGGCTGGGGTCTGGTATCCATTTGTGACTGGTGCACTGTGGGGCCTGAGGTCAGCCTGGGGCCTGGTCAAGGCTACTTCCTCTCGCCATAGCGGTGGAAGAGAACGAGCCACATCTGCCCTGGAAGTTACTGTCGCGGAAGACACTCACAGCCACTAAACAATGGTGCTTTAGCCCAAAAGCACCAGATGCAATAGTTTGAGAGAGACAGCGCTTCTAGCCCAGCCTTTCCTGGCGATTGATCGTTTAATCGCTCTAGTTCCTGCCAGAAGGAGGGATGAGGGCTGCACAGCGAGGTGGCACGGAAGAGGCATGGGTGCTCCCAGGCTGTATTCTCATATCCCGAGAGGAAACAGCTGCCGGAGGGGGAAGGAGGAGTGACCGGGAGGGGATGATGGGGCGGCTGTCCCTGACTGAGAGGGCAGGGCTGGAGAGGAGCCCACTAGGCTGCTCTCATCTACCTGGTGTTTCAATAGACGCACCTCGAGGTGGTTCCCATCTTCCGCTCTCAGTGAGCACGCGTGGCGTCTCCTAGCTGCGGGCTGCAGGTGGGCGATTTCTGTTTGTGCCGCAGGGGGACCTGGCTCTTATTCTCTAAGAATCGTTACACTTTTAGCCCAGTAAGAGTTAGATACCACGTACCATCTTCCTATTCGTTCATTCATTTGTTCAAGAAATGGTTCGTGAGGGCGTATTGTGTGTCAGGCCCTGTTCTCAGAGCTGCGGACTCAGCGGAACAAAACTGACAAAGTCCCCGCTGTTGGCAGCTTCATCTAGTGGGGGAGACAAACGAACAGCACATAAGTCTGTGTCTGTTGGTGATAAAGTCCCTGAAGAAAAATAAAGCAGGCAAGGGGCTAGAGCAGGATTCATGGCCAGGGAAGGCGTCTCCAAGGACATTGGGGCAGAGACCTTGAGGGAGTGAAGCACACGCTCTCTTGGGGATGGCAGCTCTTCAGACAGAGGGCAAAGTGATTGCAGAGGCCGCCTCCCACCCCACAGTGAGGGCAGTGCCAGGAGGGCATCCGGGAGGTATGGGCACCGAAGGAAGCAACAGGGCCAACCCTGGGTGAGGTCAAAAGTGGAGGGGTTTGGAGTCATGTATAGCAAGGGTGTCCAAGCTGGCCTGTCTGACGTTTCCCCTCTGACCTGCTGGCCTCAGGCCCCAGGCATGGAATTCCCAGTTCTTCAACTTATATCCCGTCTCGGTGTCTTATCTCAAATCCATCCCCACCTCTTCTTCATCACCGCCCACGGCCTTCTCACAAATGCCTCTTCTCCATGTTTATGTCAGCCACCTGTCTCACTCCAAAGTATCTCCCCCTCTATCTTTAGAGCTTGGGGAGACACAAATGGAAGAAATGGAGGGATTTGTTCATGCAGAAAATACATTTTGAATGGCTGCCACGTACCAGGCAAAGGGGTACAGTGGTACTGGGGGTACTGTGGTAAGCAAGGCAGTCATGGGGTTTCAATGCTATGCAAGCACTTTTAATGCAGTGCAATAAATGCTGTGATGGTAGCAGTACAGGGACGGGGCTCTAGGAGCCCATAGGATGGGCACCCAACCCAGGTTCAGGAGTTAGGGAGGGCTTCCTGGAGGAGGTGATAACCAAGTTGAGACTGAAAATGCATAGGAGTTTGCCAATGTGTCCCCTGCACCTCGAACACTGCTCGATACATATTAGGTGCTCAGTAATTATTTGTTGAATGAATGAGTGAATAAGGATGAAGACTGGTCCAGGCAAGAGAACAGCATGAGCAAAGGCCAGCAGGTACCAGATCCAGGCGGTGGCGGTGGAGCTGGGAGCCAGAACTCAGGCTCAGCATCTGCCCATCTGCAACTGATGCCCTCAGACTTCCTAGACAGCGTGCCCCCCGAGGGTACTTGTCAGAGTCGCTTCACCACCCAGCAGAGTCTGAACATAGGAGGCACTCAGTCCATATTTGTTGAATGCGTGAAAGGGAGAAATTTTGGAGCCGGTGTTTCCCAGCCATCTCACTAGATAGGAGAATGGGGAGAGTGCCCAGAGAAGCGTGCCCAAGATGGCATTCATTCCACAAATATTTATTCAGTACTAGCCACACACTGGGCCCTGGGGGTACAACAGTGAGCAGAACCAGATGTAGCCCCTACCCTCAAAGGGCTTACCATCTAGTGGGGCGACAGATGGTAATCGACGGGTCACATAATTACCAAGTGAGATTGGAGCCCCCAGGAAAAGCCCAGGAGGCTCTGAGCAAATAGAGCCAAAGAACTGACCCAGACTGGGGGGTGAGGGGGTCAGAGAATGTTCTGGAGGGAATGGGACTTGGTTGAGATATGAAGGCTGAGTAGACATTCCCTGGGGGTGAAGATGAGAAAAGATGGTGGATGGACACCACGGGCTAAGGCTCAGAGGCAGGAGGCACCTACTTTATTTGAGGAGGTGAAAAAAGGCCAGAGTGGCTGGAGCGTGGACAGAAGGAGGTGAGTGGAGGGAAGCAGAGCTGGAGAGCTGGGCAGGGCCAGGCCATCCAGGGCCATGGAAGGGATTCTCTGATATTTAGCTTAAGGTCGGCAGGAGGCCACTGGGGAGTTATTGGAGCACAGGGTTCAGGGTTGTGGCACACAATCCGATGTGTGTTTCTAGGGGAGTCCGCATTGCAGGGGCCCAGTTAGGAGGCCACGGCACTGGTCCAGGTGAGAGCTGGCGGTAGGCAGGGAGGGAGAGCAGCAGACTGATGTTTGAGAGAAGAAATTGCAAGGAGGACTCTGGTTTCTGGCTTAGCACCTGGTTGCAGAGGGAATGTATAGCCGTCACAGAGCCAGGGATGCAGTTTCCAGGGGAGACTGAGAGTTTGCTCTGGAATGCGTGGCATCTGAAAGTGTCTTGGTGACATCATGTGGAGGTGTCAAGTGAGCAGTGGCTTGTTGAGAACCCAGAGGGGCTTCCAGGGAGGTTGGGGGTCCCTTGGCTGCTGAAGCCAGGGTTAAGGAGCAGCTCGGCCTGTTTGAACCCTGCCAGTAACGGGAGCCAGAAGAGAGGCCCAGTAGGGTGGGGTCGGTCGGAGGCTGGCCATGCGCTCCAGCCTGCCCGCAGCCTGTCAACTGCATGGTGACGGAGTGTACTTCTTGGCACCGCAGTAGATTTGGGCTCAGCAGTTGGCTTTAAGTGCTTTTTGCCCTGACGCTTGGAGACGAGCAGTGTGGGCAGCGGGAGGGCTGGGGTGGGGGAGGGAGCCCAGGAGACGGGAGCCACAGCCCGCTGGGGCCTGCTGCTTGCCTGAATAAATACATGTTTACCCAACAGCTACACACAAGCCTCACATCACACACTGCCATCCTGGCGGGGGTGGGGGTGTTACGGGGCAGGAAGGGGAGAGTGTGTCTGTGTGTGGGCTGGTGACGGCCTGTGGGTTTGTGCACTAAAGTCCAGTGGCCTCGGAGGACAGGAATATTTCAAAGTCCAGGTGGGATGGACAAAGCCTGAAGACATCTCCCTTCTATTTCTTCCTTCATTTAGCAAAGATCTTGGTCAGAAGTACCAACTCTTCTCCAAGTGGGAGTACTGGGAAACAGGGGAAGCAGAATCTGGGACAGGCATTGAGGTGCGCTGGGAAGAGGCAACGTAGAGCCCCTGACTTAGGGAACCAGAGGAAAATATAATTAATAAGTATGTGCAACCTCCTTGTAGATTTCTGGGGGGTGTGTCAAGTCTGGCAAAGGAGCGTACTATGTATTCGCTCACAGAGACACAAGGAAGAAGGAAGTAGTGCAATCCCCAGGGTAGTACTTAGTGGTTGTCATTTCATCGTTTAGGGGGAACAAGGGAACTACTTTTATAAAATGAAGACTTCATTTAAGATCAGTGTTGAACTGCCCCTTATTAGATTGCAAGGCCTGAAGAGGCCGCTGCCTTTGCCACACCTGTTGGATGTAGCCTAAGCTCAGACAAAGTCCTGTGAGAGTTCTCCTTGAGAAACCAGCTCTGAGCCTGGCTAGGCCGCCTCTTCGCTGGCTGGAGGGAAGTGACAGCCTGCCTGCAATCACCATGATTGATAGCTTGTGAGGCAGAGACAGTAAATAATTGTTCCGCAAGTTTCAAGAGCTAGCGTAATTAGTACAGTTAACAATCTTAGGTGATTAATTGGTTCATTCAGTACCAGTGTGAATGGGGGAGAACATGAGCAGGAGAGGGGGCTGGAGCCCCCCCAAACACCCAGCCATGGGCTACAGCCCACTGCTCGTCAGCCAGGATCTGGCCTCTGAAACAACATCCGATAGTCAAGTGGCATTAACCTCTGAGAACTAGGACTCCAGGGGCCAGGGCAGAGGGCAGGTCATAGAGCAGGGGCCCACAGAGTTTGGCCACATTAGCAAAGACTCAAGGGAGGAAAGAATTGGATTTGACTTCCATGCTGTTTCACGTTAGCCAAAGGTCAGAAAGCTGTTGTACATGGAGATAAGACTGGCCTATTGATTCATGTAGGTGGGGAGGAAGCAACTGATTCACGGAGCTCCAGACTCCCTGGGTTAGAGGGATCCCAGGAGGCCATGTAACCAACCTCTTGGCCACTGAGCTGAACTGCTCTTGGGCATCCCTGTCAGAGGAGACTGGATCGTATTTTAAAATTGTCCAGGGAAAGGTGTTCCAAAACAGGGATAGCACACAGCTTTCAAATCATGTGCCGACTCCAATCCATTGATAGACTCTGCTTAGAGCACTGGGTTGGGAGTCCTGCGGCCAAGTCTGGGGAAGAGCTCTGTGATCGTTTGGCACTGTCTGCCCTGAGCGCAGAGGGGAGGAGAGGCGGCCTGAGTGCCAGCGATTGGCAGATCAAAACCTGCCTGATTCACGCAGGCTGGTCTGACACTTTCTTCCAGTGTGGTTTCCTGGGGCCTCACTTATTGCCTTTTAGAAGCAAAAATGGTCTTCATCTCAACCTCAGGGAGCTGAGACGCTGTGAGAGACAACCAGGGTGATAGATGTAGACCCAGCTTGTTGGGGGCCTCTTTCTCTCTCCTGGAAGATCTGGGAGGTAACAACATGAAGCACCGAGCAGAGGGGTGGAGGGTCGGGACCAACCTGCCGGGTTCATCCAGGCTATACCTTGCCTCCATCTGGATGCTAACCCATCCTAGGCAGATGGCAGCTGCCATCTTTTCCCTGGAAAGAGCTAGTGTACTGGGAGCTTTGTAGTAAGGCACAGCTGAGTCCCGAGCTTGGCCCCTCCTTGTTCATGCTCTCTAAACCTATTTCCTGCCCTTTACAATGGAATAAAGCCTCCAAGACCATGGTAAGCACTGAAGAGGAGAAAGTGGATAAAATTCCTAGCACAGTGCTGGTCAATGAACACCTGAACTCTCTCCCTGAAACATTAATACCAGTCGGACCAGGGAAACCTCTGGAGAGCAAATAGTGGCCATAGCTGCACCCCTTCAACCCTCGTTAAGCCAAGCTCCCCCCTCCAGGGCCCTCTTGCTGTTGTTCCTTCCCCCACCAACCCATCCTCAGGGCCAGAGAGCACACACGGGGCGCACTGGATTTGGGGGCCCACCACAATCAGGCTCCTGACATGGGGGTCCTGAACCTGGGGGAGGGCTCTGGGGAGAGAAAGTGGAATTTTCTGGGGGTTGAGGTGGAGGAAAAAGGGAGGAAAAGCAGATGCAGCAAAGTCTAGAAGAGGCTTCCCCTTCCACTACCACAGAACCAGCCACCCCCCGGCTGCCTCCCCCGCCAAAAGGCAAAGGCACATTCGCGGCAGCAAACATACACACATATTTGCAAGCTACAGGACAAACGAGCGGCAAACCTAATGATTCGTGATTATTATTTGAAGGGTCCCACTGTTACAGATTTATTTGTCATTTCTTGTAATAACACCGATGGTAATGAATTCATTTGTATTAATGTGAGTGTCACGCGGACTTCCGTTGAAATTCTGCATTAATTAATGTACCATTAAAACAAAGTGTCGCCCAATTAATATCAAACGGAGGTAAGGCTGCCAGGGTCCTCTTCATCTGGGTTTCATTTGTAATTCATGGTATTAGCACCCCGCTTAATGAAAGTCATTTGCAATTCCTACCCATGGTCTCTCCTACTTCCTAGGGGAAGGCCAGTGCGCCCTCAGAGCCACCTTCACTGGGCACCACTGGGCATCCTTCGAGCAGGATGCATCTGGGATTCTGGGTCTCCAACTTGTCTTGGGGTCAGTCTGGTGGTCTTTGTGTGCCAAGATTTTGGCTGTCCCCAAGGCCAGTGGCAGAGTCCATGGCCCTCGGTCTACCATGCACAGTAGACCAAAGAGTTGGACTTTCCCCCCCGTTTCTCCGACAATACCTTCGGAGGAGCCCTCTCCCCAGAGCAGTAGCAACAGATGCTCCACCGCCCGCCCCCAGCCTTTAGAGCCCTCGGACCCCTGTCATGGGAAAGTTCTCAAGGACAAGACAACATAGCAGGGAACTGTCCCCCTCCCCAGGTGTGTTCCTTGGATGAGTGGATCTCCCTGGGTCACCCCCACCAAAGCAGGAGAATGGGAGGCTGCCATTACCTGGTAATAACGAGGTTGTCACACTGATGGGAGCTGCCGCCACCATTACTGGGCTAAGTGCACCAGGCACTGGGCTAAGTGTTTCATAATCATTACTTCATACCCATTTTCTAGATGAGGAAACTGAGGCTCCAAGAGTTTCACTACTTGCCCAAGGTCACATGGAAGTGAAAAAGGGGGCAGGACAGGCATCTGGGATGGTCGCACTGATGTCTTAGTATCTTCCCGTCCTTTTGGGACCATTTGAGAGCTAGTGAGACAGAGCCGCAGGGGTGCAAGGCCCCTGGCTTCCTGACCCCTGGTGCCCTTTGTTCTTCCCAGAATGTCCTTCCTCAGCTTGTCGCCCACTCTCAGGGGCTGTGCTCTGCAGTCCTAGCGCAGGGCGAACACCTACCACCAGCAGTGGGGCATTTTAACCTGTGTTCTGTCCACATGAGAGTGTTATGTATCTCAATAGAGAGCAACACACTGAAAAGGAGGAAAGGGAGAGAGAAATGCCTTTATCAATTTTTGCTTCAGTACATGCTGCCTTTATATCTTCTGAAGACAGTCTGAAGCAAAGGGGCTGGCTTTGTAGCAAGAGAGCCTTGGATTAGATTTCAGGAAGGACTTACAGTCATACCCTTGTAGAGCAGGAAGGGAATGTGGAGATAATATGCTTCAACTCCCTCATTTGACAGGTGAGGACTTGAAGGCCAAAGAGGCTTGTAACTTGTCCAGGGTCCCACGGAGACCACATTGGTTCCAGGTCTTCTGTCCCCCAGCCCAGTGCTCCTTGTACCTGAAGGATAAGAATGATGGATGTTCAGGGAGTCACCTCCCATCCTTGCCAGGACAAGGGAGGGGGAGGTCAGGGAGTAAGCACTGAGGTGGGTGTCTGCCACCACTGACTACCTATGTGACCTCAGTCAGGTCCCCTCCACTCTTTGGGTCTCAGCTGTCTCGTCTATAGAATAGGGCGACTGGGTAAGGCGGTGCTTCTCCCCCCAGGCTGTACATGAGAATTCCTCTGGGAACTTAAAAACACAGAGGCTGGGGTGAGCCCTGGCGTTGATATTGTTTAAAAGCTCCCCAGGTTTTCTAATACACAGCCAAGGGAGTGAACCACTGGACGAGGTGATTTCTAAAGTCCTTTGTCACCATGATATTCCCAGTCTCTCTCCACTTATTGAAGATTAAACCACTTCCCAAGATCCCGCGGCCCCAGTGAGTTCCTGCAGCTGTGCTCTCCCTGTCTGGGTCCTGGTCCCACCAGGCCCCCTCTCTCCAGCCTTCACCATCCCTCAGCTCCCCTGCAGCCTGGCTTGCAGCCTCCCCCAGCCTGTCTGCCTTTAAGCCCCCAGGCACCAAGTGACAGGTTCCACTTATCACATCACACCACCTACTGCTGAAGGGCCGGCAGCAGTAGCCACGGGGATCGGAGAGGCAAAACCCACACCAGGACTAGACCACTACTCCTGCCTGCCCCAGCCTTTGCTGCCTTCTTCACCTGGTCCTTCAGAATGCACACCCAGCTGGGGACAAAGGGGCACACCGATGAGTGGAGCCCAAGGGGCAGGGGGCAGGGAGAGATGAGCAGGAGAAGTTGCATTGCTTGAGCTGTCTTCTTATTCAGAATCCATTTATTAGCCTCAGCTTCCATAGATGTAAGGCCCGCCCTAAGGAGATCTGCATATTCATTTTGTTTACCATGATTCATCATCACGCGGGGGAATGAATTTGGGGCTGGGAGATGGAGATGGAGCCTCATTTGTGAGCCATGGAGCTGTGCACAGAGAGCTCAGGGCAGCATTGGAGGCCCCGCACACCCAGAGTGGGCTCCATTAGGACAGAGATGGGGGTGCGTGCCACAGGGAGAGCCCCCCAACCCTGCCTCTCATCAGGGACTTTTATCTCTGCTGAGAGCAGAGCAAGGACCTCAGCCTTCAGAGGCATCCCCTCCCTTTCCAGGCCCTCCCACCAGAGGTAACGTTTACAAAGCACTTTACAGTTTATAGACCCTTACACCTGCCCCACGAGATAATAACACTATGATAGAGTCTAAGGTTTGTTGAGCATGTGTTATGCACTAAGCACTTATTGTGTGTTATCTCCCATAAGCCTTATAAGAGTCCCATGGGACAGGTTTTCTTATCATGCCCATCTATAACTATAAGGAAACTGAGGCTCAGAGAGGTTGCTTGACTTCCCTAAAGTCACACAGCAAAATAAAAGGTGGAGCTGGGACTCATATAGAACGTTTCCTTTCTCTCTTGCTTCCTCAAAGCCTCCCTTTATTGTGTCTCTTTTCTTCCCCACAAATAACCACTTGTAATTGCTCGTAACCGTTTTTTTGTTGGAAAGGTAAAGAGTGTGAGTGTGGGCAACGCAGTCTTGTACTGTGTTGCTCCATAAACGTGTTTGGGATCGATGAGTGAAAGAACGTGACAGCTCCTGATAACTGACGCCTCCCCTTCCAGCACCTTCCTGGTGACGCCTGGCTCCTGTAAAGTCCTGAGCCTGGAACCTCTAGATGGCCTAAGTCATTCTGTAGCAACCCCTTTAAACATCATTAGTAGGCCCTGGCACTTAGCCAGAATGAGAGGCTCCCAATTTCTCAAGGTCATCTTGGCCATCCCCCTGCTTTCTGGACCTGGTACACTTTGCTCACTGAGCACTGAGCACAGCATAGCGCGGTGGTTAAGAGCTTGGGCCCTGGTGCAGCCTGCCTGAGTGCAAATCCCAGGGTTCCTGCTTAGTACACATGGCCTTGGACATCCAGAGAATGGGGATAGTAATTCTGTCTGCTTCACAAGCTGCCAAGAGGATTATACAAGATAGATAATGCATGGAAAGTGCTGAAAACAGGGCCTGACACCCAGGGAGTCCTCAGTGGGTGTGAGTTATTACCCTAGACCCCTGGAAGACCTTTTCCTTTTTAAAAAGAATCCTAGGGGACTCCATGCATCTATCAGTTGCCACTTTCCAGAATCTACTAAGTCTCAAGACCAGCCATGTCATGCCTCAGCCAAACCCTGCTTCTGTCCTGGACTCAGCCCCCTAGGCTCAGGGGCAGAGTCCTGGAACCCAGATGACCCTGATTCTGGACTCCAGGGTAGCTTTTTAGAGAGGACTTTTCTATAGGTTACATCATAGCTTTCCCTAATTTTTTATCTTAGAATTTTCTGCTTCTGCAGAAGGTTGTAAAGATTTTGTTTTGGGCTTTGATTTTTCAAAATGACTTATTTTATCTCCCTCGCAGCTCTGCGTGGAAGGCAGTGCAGGGACTGCTGTACCCATTTCCTGGATGGGAAGACTGAGGCGTCAAATGTTTGCATTGATGTCCTGTAGCAACAGAGAAGGAAGTCACAAAGATTGTTGTTGGAAAGCCAGAACGTGACCCAGAGTTTGAGGACAGTTGTTTCTGTTTTTTTTTTCCCAATCAGACCAATGTGCACGGGGGTAATCGTTGCTAAATGGATCCTCTCCTGCCTCCAGAAGCTGGTTTCCGAGTCCCTTGTGGGGGAGGGAGCAGAGGAGGCTCCCAGGAGTCCATCCGCCTACCTTCTCAGTTTGGGGAAGGGTGGGAGGGTAAAAGTGAACAGCCGAGGTCTGGATTCCGGCCTCCACTGCCGTTACTCCTCCCATGCCATAGAGAGGGAGGTGGGAGCCCAGCCCTGAGGAAGGGGGCGGTACCGCCGCCATTGAAAGCAGCATGCCATGGGGACTGGAGCTGGCCTGGGCCTGGGGGCCGCCTCGCCAGCGCGGCCCTTCCTGTCCCCTTCTTCAGCCAGCTGCTGGGCTGCTCTGCCAGCTGTGCACCGTCCAGGAGGCACCATGCCTGGTGCTGCAGCACGTCCCTCCCTCAGCTCCTGCAGGTCACAGGTGAGAGGGGTAGAGGTTGGCTGCAGGGGGGCAGGTGCAGGGACAGCCCTGGAGTGTGGGAGCTAAAGGGAAGTGGCACGTGGGGCGGGGGTGGATCTCGAAACTCTTCTGTTACTCATTCTGCAGGAAGGTCGCTGGGCTGGGGTAGGGAAGCTGCTGTGTGTGTCGGGGGGTTGAGAAAAATTACCTGGATCTCCTTAATCTCTGAATTAGAAGGTAGCTGGGGCCGTTTCACACTTGGGTATCCTACCTGGCTTTGAAAACCAAACTTCTGAGAAGAAGGAAGGGAGGTCCCAGATGTCCCTCTGATGAGGCTTCTCCTAGTCCTGCACGCCCAGCACCTGTGTAAAGCAGAGCCTGGGAGTGTGGGCAGGAGAGGGTGTCTCAACCTGAGCCTGGGCACGTGTGCCTAGAAAGCCCAGGCAGCCAGGCCTCTTCCGGGAACGGAGGGAGCATCAGTTCCCTGTGCTGGGTGGTGACCTCTGCTCTCTAGGGGAGCTATCAGCAGGAATGCCTGTGGAGAGGGCACAGGTTCCTCGAGCAAAGGTAGACCAGCGCTCTGGGGGCTGCTGTGTAGAGCAGTCTGACTAAAGCAGAGGGTCTCAATGGGGCAAAAATGAAAGATGAGTTTGGAAAGGGAAGCTTTGATCAGACTGGGGTGACGTTCAAGGCCCAGGAGGAGCTTGCCTTGGACAGAAAAGAGGAGCTGGTGATAGCGTTTGAGGAGGAAAATGAGATGGTGGGGGTGGGGGTGGGGGTCAGTGCTTTAGGGCAGTGACTTTCCAGGATTAATTACAGGAGCAGGGCCGAAAGAGGGGAGGCCACTGCAGTGGTTCAGCCATAGGGAGATTTTTTTCAATTTTTATATTAATTTTATCAGCCATATATGCATGAGCTTAAAAGTCAAATAGTAAAGCTAGGCTTATAATAAAAATAGCAGTGCCCTGCCTCGTCCTTTCCCATTCCTGATTCCCATCCTGAGATAACCTCGTTCAATTTCTGATAGTTACCTTCTTATTTCCAAATTGCATGCTTATAATTTTTTCAGTTTTAGACATTATCTATCGACTTTCAGCTGTGAAGGATGAGAATTGCACTTTTGCACCACCCTCTACCTCATCTTTGCTACGCACACACATACACACACCACTCTTAATATGCTCCACCCATCCTCCCAACATAATTATATCCCTCCTTTTAGCTCAAACAGCATTTAGTGTATACAGCATTATAATTACATAAATATTATTCACAGCAGAGCCACATAGTGTACAGTACTGTCATTATATTTCCTCTGTAATTATATTTCCTCTTTTGTTTTCTCTAGAATTAATAATTACCTCTTTTTTGTTTGCTTGCTTAGTGTTCTGTGAACCTATCATTTTTTTCATCCCTAAATATTCTGACATAATTGAATACCTCTTCTCAATGTATTAAAAGAATATTGATTTTTTAATTCAGTTTGTATTTTTCTTGGCAACATTCTCCCTAGAGCATTCATCCTCCTGCTTCAATCTGGACTGACTGTGCTCTGGCTTTCTTGCTATTCTGGAGGCTGAATGGCTAAAGATACCTGATGTAGGTTAGGCCTGGGGGAGGAGAAGGCATTCACCCTAAGAATATCTAATATATTAGGTCCCAGTATATGGGTTCCCTATTATCCTCTATCTTAGTTTATGCCCTCATTTTGGTGGAGTACACCCTTGAGTAATTTCCTGAAAAAGAATTCATGGGATTTTTTTTTTTTTTTTCTTTACTTTGAAAAATGTGTTTATTCTACAGTCATATGTGTTGATAGTTTGGCTGGGTATAGAACACTAGAATGAAAATAGTCTTCTTTATAATGTGAAGTCATTTTTCCTTTGTGTTCTGGCTGTTAAGAATTTTGATGCCATTTTGATTCTTGATCCTTTGAGTGTGGCCTTTTTTTTTTCTCTCTGAAAGTTTCTAGGATTTTTTTTAACACTCAGTGTTTTGAAACTTCATCATTTTATGCTTCAGTGTGGAGCTGTCTTCTGAACACATAGTGTGGTCTCCTTCCATTTGGAAGCATGTCCTTCAGATCTGGGAGTTTTCTTATGTTACTTCTTGGATAATTTCCTCCCCTTCTTTTGCTCTGTTTCCTCTCTCTGGAACCCCTATTAATTAGGTGTTGAATCTTCTGAACTACACTAATTTTCTTCTCCCCCATTTTCCATCCCTTTGAGTTTTGTCCTACTTTTAGAGAAAGTTCTTTATCTTCCAACTCTTCTGTTGACTTTTTACTTTCTACTAGCTCTTTCTTCCTCTTGAAAGATTATTTCAAAGATGCTGTCTTGTGTTGTCTGTCTAAGCTTGCTAAAGATACTTATTGTTGTTACCCCTTTTTACTGTTTTCTTCTCTGTCTTTCACATTAGAGGCTCTTCTCAAATGTTTACTTGACCTTTAGTTGTCTGTTCATATTTAAGAGTGAGTTCACATTTACCTGCCTGGAAGCTTGCTGTGTGTATTAGGACAGGGTAGGGAGGGGTGCTGCTTATTAACCAGTGGGCTTCACTATGGGATGATTAGGTGAGGACCTGGATTTTTTTTGTGGGAATTCCAACATGTTAATAATTGTGTTTTCTCTTGGGTCAACTTTCCCTATCTCCTGCCTGGCTGTCAGTCTTCAGGAGGCTAAATGGCTAAAGAGGCCTGATTGGAGATGGGAGTGGAGGGCAGATGCAGCTTTTCATTTAACCTCCCTGTTTTCAGCTGCCTCGTCCAGCTCCCAGTCTGAGACCAGAGCCCAACTAACTCAGCCCCTCCAGAAAGCAAACCCCTTATCTTCTGCAAGAGTTGGGGAAGGCATCTGGGAGTCTTACCACTCTTCTTAAAGATTTGCAGCCAGTCTTCCTGTTTTGAGCATCACCTTGAGTCTCCAGTTCCTGAGCTTTTCCAAGATTCTGAGATGCTGGCCTAAGTTTCGGCTTTCCCATCTCTCCTAAGGCAGTTTCCAGTTCCATCTGTTTCCAGGATTCTGTTGGCACCTCTCATCTGTTGTCACCTCCTCTCCTATTCTTTTTGCCCTTATGGATTTATGCATTTTTAATTTCCATATTGTCATTTTGGTGAGGGGCTTGGGACAAAAACAGAAATCAATGGATGTGTTCAATCTGCCATGTTTAACAGGAAGTCCCGATTCTGTTAAATCATTTATTGAATGCCTTCTATGTGCAAGTGACAGTGCTAGGACTTCAGAGGTGGCCAAGGTAAATCACAAGGAGAAGGGGAAGGATTTGAGGAATGTTGAAGGGAGAACTGACAGGCCCTGGTGATTGATGAGGAGTGGGAGTCAAGAGAGAAGGGCACGTCCAAGATCCCTCCAGCAGGTGGAGAGACTGGCGGAACTTGGCAAGTCAGGATGTGCGTTAGGTAAGCACTTTGATGGAAGTCTTCCTGGGATTCAGAACAGGCGGTACACAGCCAGAGGCTGAGAAGGAGCAGGGCCTCAGAGACGGGAGGGCACTGAACTGGTTCCATGGAGATGTGGAACAGCTGAGAAGGCCAGCCCAGCCCAGGGAACGTGCTCGAGCCATGTGAGGGTGTGTGGGACTTGGGGCCCAGCCCTTTGGGGCTCCTCCTGCCCACAGAGCTGGCACCTCCACCTGACAGTCTGCCTGGCACTCAGAGCAGACCCAACACCTTTTAGAGTCCAGTGCACATCACCCAAGAGAGAACAGACACTGGTCGACAGAAGAGATGTTGTAAAATGATCTCTTCTAGACTTCTCTGCAGAGAGAGGTGCTGGAGCACGGTGTACATGTGTGGGTGCGTGCACACACCGTGTGCCCTCTCCCGACCAGAATGGGGCCACCTGAGACATCCACGGAGGCCTGGTGGGCACCTGCCTCTCCTGGTTCTCTTCCCTGCACCATTTCTCTCCTTGGACCCTGCTCTCAGCTGGTGCCCACACATGCCTTCTTGCCTGTTTGAGAAAGAAATACAGCCCACATCTCTCATAGACCCCATTTCCCCTCCCCCATAAGCTGGAATGCCACAAAGCCTCCCAAACTTCATACCCTCCCCAAGCACCCCAGGAGGCCCCTGGCTCCAGAGTCACAAGTGAAAAAGCACCTCTTTGGCATTCAGGGGAAACCAAGGCACAGGTGCCTCCACTTTGCCCTGGTACCACCCCACCCCGCCCACCCCCGTCAGAAAGGTCTCTACTTATGACTTTAATTCTTCTTGTCAAGGTGGGAGCCCATTTCCTTATCCCCAGTGAAAGTGTGCAAATTTTGAGATACCTTCTTCCTTCTGAAATTCTCTTTGGGCTAAAGCTCCCCACCAGCCCTCTCTTCTCTAATCCCGCCAACCTGGATCTCCCATCTTTGGGTCCCTTGTCATTCCCAGCCCTTCCACAGAGGAAATGAACCAGTTCCGCTTGAGCAGGGGCCCTGAGCTCACTTTCCACCCTCATCTCCAGGGTCCCCAAGGTCTGGAGACACAGGGGTGACCTGATTTTGAATCCTGCTCCCACCACTTACAAGCTGTGTGACTTTGGACAAGCTGCTTCATTTCTCTGAGCTTCCATTTCCCCCATCAGGGAAAAGGAGGTAATGAGATACAATTTATAAAAATGCTGATGGATGAAGGGTTGAATCCCTGCCCCGCCCTGACTCAGGGACCAGCAGCCCAACCTCTGAGCCACAAGCTTGGCCCAGGAGGGTCTGTTCCCAGCTCGGAGCCACCGAGGCGCCCGCACCTTGTCGGAACTCCATCTGTCAGGAATTTATTACTAATGCATTTTATAACAGGCTTTATAATAAGATATTAAAGACTGTGGCAGCGTCTAGCAAGCATTCCATAAATATTAATAACGCCTTTAGAGGTGGCACCTATGGTGGAAACGGTCGGGCTTGTTCCGAGGTTTGGTCCAGGGTTGAGAATAAATCTAACGGGCGGGGAAGGAGGGTGCACTGCGAAGATGAGAGAGTATGGCGTGCTTTTTTCTTTTTCCCATCTTCCTTTCTCTTGCTGCTTTGAATTTTTATAATACTTCTTTTCCTTTGTTCACAACTTTTCCTCCGTAATGTGTCTTTTGCTAGCTTAAGTTTTCCTCTCCTTTCTCCCCAACTTTCTTCCCTCTTTCTTCTCTCACAAACTCTCTCCCTCCCATGCCCATTTCCCTTGGGCCCCCAGTTCAGCCCCTTTCATCACCCCATCCTATTTTTCTTTGTCCCCCTGTGGTCTTCCCGCCGCCTTTCGCCTCGTCTCCTTTCCCCGTGCTTTACACTCTCTCCATCTCTGTTTCCCCTGTCCTGTGCTCTGCCTCTCTGTCTGGCCCTCTTCCTCCCTCGCTGCCCGTGCGCCCCCCACCTGTTCCAGTGAGCACCCTGAGCCACCTCTGTAGAAGCCCGGAGTGTAATGTGACTCACACTGCGTGTGAGAAGTGAGCTATTTATCATTATTATTAACGAACAAGATCTCTTGCACGGTAGAACTTTGCCAGAGTCTATTCCCTTGTCACCCCAAGAGCAGCAAAAAGATTTATTTGTCTCTGAATTGCGCAGGGTGGCCCATTTACAGCAGGTCCATCAGAAGTGATGTGGACCTTAAATGGGAGCTGGAAGAGGCAGGGGCCCGCCCTGTCTGTGACCTGCGTGGAGTGGGCCCCTCGCTGAGAGGGACAGCCTAGCAGGGGCAAGGGATTTGCAGGGGATGACGCCTAAACACACCTCCCGGACCCCAGGCAGCATGGGTGGTGCATCTGGGGAGATTTCCCTTGAAATGGCCCAGAAGCTGTGAGGGAGAGGATGGGGCTGGACAGGGGATGCAGTGGAAGAAGGGGCTCTGGAAGCAGAGTTGGGACAGAGAAGTGGGCTCAGAGGCCTGTTTTAGGAACAGGAGTAATCACGCCCCGTGGGGTCTTTCCTCCCAAGACCAGCTGCTCCTTTCCAGCAAAAAGGTGGAGCCAGAGTTGCCCTAGAATGGGGCTGCCCCCCCCCCCCAAGCCAAAATGGGCCTTTTGGCCCTGCCTCCACGGCCCAGGCCCACCTGGCTATGGTTCTGTAGACCCTGAACTCCAAGGCCAGACACCGTAGCGGGTAGGGGCGCCTTCTCCCTGGTCTCCTGTCTCCAGGAAGGCAGAAACTGGCTCTCTGGGGCATCCTCCTCCAGGCCTGTCCTGGCTGATTGTGTCAAGCCCACGATCAAGCTCTCACCTGCCCACACCCCTGCCACCCCACATGCACGCTGATCATTTCAATGACCTGGACGGATTTGCATGTTAAAAGGAGTGTCTGGGGACACTTAAAAAGAAGAGGGAGCCAGCATTCATTCACCCAGGCCGCTTTCTTCTCCCCATATTACCTCCTGTGCCCTCAACAGTCAGGAGCACTGGCCATGAGCTTTGCTTTCTGTGGCCCAGCTGTGGGCATTAAAGGGGCCAAATCCCAGCAGGCGAGGGGCAGGGTGAGCCCGCGGCAGAGCTGTGGGGTGAGGAGGAATTGCCCGTGGCTGGATGTGTTCTGGGGGTGCCAGTGGGGCAAGGAGCCAAGACCCACGCAGGGCAGAGTGAGCAAGTGGTACCCACAGGAAGGACCGCATGGGCTGTGTCTCAGCCCCACAGCCAGGGACAGGAAGGGAGGGCCAGACAGGGCCTGTGAAGGCTGGGGCCAGGGAGGCCCTCAGAGACCCTTGTCTCCGCTTTTCTGCTTCACCGTGCTCCGTTCTCACTGCAGACGGGCTTCCTCTGCCACCCTGTAACTGTGGCTTCTGGGTGACTTCCGGCCTGTCATCGTGCCCACTCTACCCCAACCAGGTAGCAAGAATCTTTTTTTCAGTTCCCCAAAGAAAACTGATTGAATTTCCAAGGCCCCATCTGATTGGCCTGCTTGAGTCAGGTGGTTACCCCTGGACCAATCGCATGTGGCCT
The DNA here is from genome assembly GCF_028021215.1 of Eschrichtius robustus. Classification (NCBI taxonomy): domain Eukaryota; kingdom Metazoa; phylum Chordata; class Mammalia; order Artiodactyla; family Eschrichtiidae; genus Eschrichtius; species Eschrichtius robustus. The sequence continues at coordinate 76,635,752 of NC_090830.1, forward strand.
GGGTCTGAAGTCACTTGGTACAAACATGAACACCTAGATCCATCCCTTTGAGCAGTGCTGTGGGTATAGAGAGCATCTCTACTTGGAAGGCGGGTGGGCAGGGAGGCAGTGGTTGGTGTCTCCGGGTGAGGTGAGAAAAGCACTTATATATGAGTCAGGGCACCCAATTTCCAGTCACAGCTCTGCCATTAACCACCTGTGAGATGGAGAGCATGGAAGCGCATCCCCTCACTTTTCCCATCTATAAAATGGGGAGACTAGGCTGGCTAATCTCCAAGGTTCCTTCCAGCTTCTACATTCAAGCCATCCCTGAGGGGTGTGTGGTCAGGCCTGGCCTTCATGCCCAGGAGCTTCCTTGGCCTCCAAGCACCCCTCCCACCCCTGCCTCAGACCCCACCCCTCCTGGCTCTTTGCCAGGCCTATTTAAAACCATTTCTAAGTTATGCAGAAATTGAATAGGTTTTCACTGCAGGGCATGAAACATAATCCAAGAAGGTCGGACACAGGACCATCCCTTATTTTCCCCCTTTTCCTGTCTTCTTGGATCTTGCTCTTAAATCCTCTGATCAGAGCCTTCACCCTGGACCATTCGGTATGGATGGGTGAAATACCCTCTCCTCCCTGAGGCAGGGGGCTAGAGAGCTGATGTTCTCTCAGGAGCCGTCCCTCTCCTCTGGGCACTAGCTCCACGTGGCATGTACTCTGAAGTGCTGTCTAGCTGCCTCACAGGGGGCTGGTCACTCTGAAATCAGAACATGTCCATCCCTCTCATGGCAGGAGCTACAGGCTTCGATGGCGTGCTTTGTTCTGGAACTTGGGGCTGATGCTGGCACTCCTGTGATGTGCATGTTGGACCTAGAGATGGGGAGGGGGGAAGAGAGAGAGCTGTAGGTTAGCTGAGAACCTCATAAAGATCTCCTCAAGACCAGTGCCGCCGTGGTGGCGTATTGGGGTGGAGGCTGGCTTCGCTGAGCCCGGCGCCCGAGGACTACAGTTTCTGGTGTTTTGCACGTGGTGGCTCGGGGTAGGTCCTTGCAGAGTACCTGTGTCCATCAGGATCCCCCAGGAAACAGTTCATCTCGGATAGTTCCGATAAAGGCATTTCGGTGAAGAGACAACTTCCAGAGGGGGCGCAGGGCTAGGGGGACCTTAAGGGATGTTGAGGCACCAGAGACTAGCAGCGCTGGGAAGCTAGCTCTTTCTACTCCTAGGGCTGGAGGGGCAAGTGGAGGGGATGGAGCCCACTGAAAACGGGGGCCAGGGATGAGGGCTGCTGGGTTGGAGCTAGAGGGATTGGGGAAGTGATGCCCCAAACTCTTTCTCCTCCTGCCTCCTCCCCAAACTCTGAGCTCCTACCAGCCCCTCCCGTTGGCAGAAGCCAGCCCGCAAGGGAGCCTAGGAATGCAGTCCACTGAGGCCGCCCCGGGCGGGGGAGGCGGGGCAGGGGGTGTCATGGCAGAGCAGGGTACTCGGCAGATCTGGGGATTGCAGACAGGGAATGCCCAGTGCAGTATCATTAATAGTCATCGTGTTTCTTTATGCCTCCCTGCCCTACCCTTGAAGGTGTTCTTGTCTGCCATCCTCTAGAAGGCATTCAGACAATAAAACCACAACTGCCGTCTTCTAAGCACTTATTATGTGCTGGGAAGTTTACACTCATGAGCTCGAGTACTCTTCACATTAACCCTATGAGATATTATTAACTTCGATTTACAGAGAGGGGACTAAGGATCAGAGAGATTAAGTAACTAGCCCAAAGACACACAGTGAGGCTCGGGTTCCAACAGAGGTCTTTCCATCCCTGAAATCCTAGCACTTGTCCAGTCTGCCCCCTTGTATACTTGATGCTCTTTTGGAGGGAAAGAGAGCATCCGTTTTCCAAGCCACTGAGATGGGTAGGGCAGACCTAGGAAAGGCAAAGCAGGTTCAGGAACTCAGAAGTGTAAGGGAGCCTGCTGGGTTGGAGAAGTACAAATAGCTCTACCTGCCAGGAAATAGTAAACTGATAAGAAAAGATACTACACGTGATCTTAGCCAAAAGGCCAGGATGCGATGCCTGCCAGGAAATGAAGTGTGGAGGGGGAGAAAGCGCAGGACCACGAGAGCCCGTGTCCTATGCAGAGGGGCACTGGGGCATCATGGGTGGTATGGAGGAGAGGGGCCTTGCCCATCTGCCCCTGTCCTTACTGCTGGTTGGAGAAGGACAGGATCTGAGCCTGTGTGTTGAGGCTGACACTTGCCTCATGGGGGAGGGGCAGCACACTCAGAGATAAACAATGGCAACTCCATGACATTGTCCTCTGGAGGCCTTTTCCAGACTGACTAGGGGCCTTACAGAGAACACCCTTGCCTCCAGCAGATAGTCCTGGGGAAGGGCTGACAGTGTACCCGAGAGTGGTCCCCAAAGAAAGAAGCTTCTCAAGGTAGTGACCCAGGGCCCAGGTCATGGCCAGCAGCACGGAGAGGGGGCAGTAATATGAATGCCCTCCTTGGAAGGAGCCCTGCAGGTGTCAGAAGGGACCCAGTCATTGTCCCAGTGTAAAAAGATCACAGAGGACTAGGAATGTTGTCTCTGCCCTCAGCGAACTTTCAGTCCAATCCCTCACTCCTGGCTAGGGGGTACCACCCATGCTGGCAGGTGACCTCAGCAACGTGCAGAAGAGTTAGGGAAAGAACTGCCATCAAGGTTTAGAGAAGTGTTTAGAATAGAGCTTAAGAGCATAGGCTTAGAATTAACTACACCTGAATTCAAGGCCTTCTTTGCCACTGCCTAGCTGTGTGACTTGGGTGAGTTACCTAACCTCTCTGAGCCTCAACTTCCTTTTCGAAAATGGGATAATAGCAACCACCTAGAAAGCTGCTTGTTAAAGAGATGACAGGTGCAGTCTACTGCACAGACATGGCACATAACAGTCAGTCAGTCAGCGGGAGCAAGGATTGTTTCTTCCTTTTTGTCTCTGGTCAGAGCCTCGTTAAGTTGCCTGTCTTCAGATGTGTCCAGAGCTCACTAAGTTCGGAATAAATTTACTCACGCCGAGTTTTGCAGGCATGGCTTACATGCCAGGCATTGTGCTGGGCGTGGCGGTGATGAGAGCTGACAGTTGGGCAGAGGATGCAAATACTCAGATACCTAGAATACAATGTGCTAAATGCTGTCATAGAGATTCGTTCATGTCTTCATAAAGGGTATTTATTGGACACCGGCCATGTGCCAGGCACTGTGCTGGGCAAGGCAGATATAGCCCTAAGGCTTCTATGGAGCACATGTGCTATGATGGAGACAGGCACTGACTGGGGAATTACAGAAGAATTGTGGGTGATGAACCATTCCGGGGCGCTGTGGGACCCTGAATATAAATAGTGGCAGGGGTTGAGGGCATGGTAGGGGCTGACCCGGCTTAAGGGTCTGGAAGGCCTCCATGAAGAAGTTACATTTAACCAGAAACCCCAAGTCAGAAAGGGGCAGAGGTCTGTCTATACACAGTGTATAGCAGAGGGAATCATGGAAGACTCCCAGGAGGTAGTGATGTTTGAGCAGGCTTCGTGGGCCTCTCTGGTTACAGGCTGCCATGGCCCAGGCATGGCAGGTGGATGCCCCACCCCTGGGCGAGCTAGGTAATCTCTGTGGGCCAGGCAAAGTCCCCAGACTCTCTGCCACATCCCCATATCACTTATCTCCCAGCTCCCTGCCCTTGAAACCTCCAATACGCAGACTCCTGGCTGCCCTCCAGAGCAGCCCGTGCCTGAGGCTTGGGCAGCCAAGGGGCACCTAACAGTGAAAGCAAAACCGCCAAGAAACAGGAGTTTGGGGACCAAAAGACCCTCATCCAGAACTCCAGGACGAGCAGATCATCTTTGGAACTGGTGCTGTTACAGCCACCATCAAAAAAATGAAAAAAAAAATAGACAGTGCATTTTAAATTCCTCTGAACCATCTTAAAATAAAAATGATAAAGCCGCAGTTCTGGTTGGCTGGAGGGACATGGTTAATGGGCTTTGGGGGAATAGTCACTGATGGAGGCAGCTGCTCCAAGCTCCAGCTCACCCTTTTATTTGCTTTTTTTCACCCCCAGAACACGCCAGTGGGGACGCCCATCTTCATCGTGAACGCCACGGACCCCGACCTAGGTGCAGGCGGCAGCGTCCTCTACTCCTTTCAGCCCCCCTCCCAGTTCTTTGCCATCGACAGCGCACGTGGCATTGTCACAGTGATCCAGGAGCTGGACTACGAGATCACGCAGGCCTACCAGCTCACCGTCAATGCCACGGTGAGTCCCGGCACCGGGGGCCCAGACAACCAGAAGTCAGCCTCCTCCCACCCTCAAAGAGAGCACAGAACGTCAACCTCGTTCCGGGCCAGTCAAGGCTTATAGTGGTGATGCTGGTGATCAACAACAGCTGATGTTACTGAGGGTTCGTGCTATGTCCCTGGTGCTGTGCAGAGCACTCAAATGGATTGTCTCCATTAAACCTCACAACAGCCCTATGTCATAAAAATTAAGGTACCCATTTTACAGATGAGGAAACCGAGGCACAGGAGCAATTCAGTGACTTGCCCACAATCACTCAGCCTCTGGACTCCAGTGCCTGCACTGGTAACCCCATGGAGCATTCCTAGTGCAGGGTGTCCTCTCACTCTCTGGGACACAGGACAGAGGTGTCAACCCAGCTGTGTCCTGACACCACCCAACATGCAGGAGCCAGAGGGTCCAAGCATCGTAGCCACTGCTCTAGAGTGGTGATTCTTACACAGAAGGGAGCACCTGTCTGCACCAAGCACCGTGCTGAGTCCTGGGAATTCCAGGATGAGTTAGTCAGGAGAGGGAGGTGGGAGAGCAATAACTATCCCATTTTATAGCTGACACTGTTGAGACTCACAAGCTGGTAAGTAGTGGGCAGCAGGAACCCAAACCCAGGTTGTCTGACCCCCTAGTCCACTACCCCCATGATCAGGAGTCTCCAGAACATCACTGCAGCTTGGACTCTGTTGCCAGCTGTTAATCAAAGGTCTGGGGGCCAGGCAGGCCACACCCTCAGTAGGGTTCCTCCCCTGCACGCCCCTCTTCCCTGCTCCTGGAGCCTTCAGCCGGCAGCAGGGCGAGAGCCGGCCTGCTGTCCCTTAGATTTCTGTTTACAAAGCTCAGGTCAACAGTGAAACAAATCACAGGAGTCCCTCTTGACCCTCCAGGACCCATTAGCCTGACACACAGCATCCACCACCTGGCCCCATGTCACTGCAAGGGGGCTGCCAGTAGCGCTGGGGGCTCCACTTGGCAGGTCACAGAGCCCAGATCCCAGGGGAAGACACACTGGATTGGGTCCAGGGTCCAGTTTGAAAGATGGCATTCCCCCAGGATTGGACAAGATCCAGAGAGGCCCCCCAAACCAGGAAATGCAAACTTTTTCTTTGTACCTGGTCCAGCGGCCCCTGGGGAGCTCACAGGAGCAATTCAGTGAGAAGAATTGTGGGTGATGAGCCCACAATTCTTTCCTTCTCCCCTGCTTAAGTGTTAGTTGCCTGGGAGGACGTGTGTGCTGCTATTTGTAAAACTGACTTCTGGGATCAAGGGGACTTGCAAGACCAGAATCCACTTTTTGGACCCACCGGTACCCTTCCGCAGTTCCTTGCACACCCACTTGGGATGGTGCTCTTCCCGCCACTCTCCATTTGCACACACCTGGGCCCAGAAATGCACAGATGCTTGCTATCTTTCTCACTATGAGCTTGTCCCTGTGGGATATTTTCCATCTACCATAAAAATGGCTTTGGGCCAGTGGGGAAGAGAGCGGAGCTGGGCACAGGCATGAATCTGGGTGGCCAGGCCTGTGAAGAGGCCTAGGCTCAAGCTGGGATGGTGAATGCAGTTAAATTGCCATTAATCTTCCAGCGATCAGGCCTTGAAGCAGTGGGACAGGAGGGGCCCTAGAACTCCCTTAGGTCTTGATGGCTCCCCCACCTGATGCACAAGTCCCTCTCAGGGCTGACGCTGTGCCCTTGGCCACTGGGCATTTCCTCAAGGAGATTCTCCTGTGTGGCATCGCAAGGAGCAGTGTGGGTCGCCAGCCACTACTAGGCGGGTAGCGGGTGGGGAAATGTGGGACTCCCCTGGGAACAAGCTGCTGAGAGCTGTAGGTGCCAGAGTGACAGCTGGAAGCCTGGCCAGGTGCCTGCTCAGCCAGATGTGCCCACTGCCATCCCCTTTCCCCAGCCATGGAGTCCAGGGTGGGCTGGACAGGGGCATCTGTGGCAGGAGCAGGGTTGCAGCCACAGGTGTGGGACAGGAAGGGCAGGTGCCACGCTGGACAAAGCCAGCAGCCCACAGAAGCCTGGTAATGGCAAATCAGAACCACTGGCATCCCCGGCCCCAGAGGTCAAAGGACTTCCTGCCAGGCCTCACCCTCTGGTCCTATCTGCGTAGTGGTCATTCCAGTCCCTAGCTGAGAGCTCTCACCATGGGTGGTCCCCAGGCCTGGACTGTGAGCCCCGTCATCTTGGAGGCTGGGAGGCTGTCTCCTCTGTGGTCCAAGGGGCCCAGCTCCCCCATCTCCAGACTCTCTCCTCCCTTGCTGCACCCACGACCCATCCCCAAAGCCCCTCCATCCTCTCCCTGGCTGCCCCTGAGGACTCGTAGGACAACCAGCCCTTCCTTCTCCTCGAAGGCTCAGCAGCTGTGTCTCTGGAGGGCAGGAGCAGGCACTAGGCTTGTTGTAACATGGGGAATGCCTTGCATCGTTCACATCACCCCAGACAGACCAAGGGAGATCTAACCCAAGGACAGTCACTCCTCAAATCCCAAACCAGAGAATTTACAAGGCCTAGAGTCCGTAGAGGTCATTCCAGTGAGTCCCTTCATCTCACAGAAGAGGAAGTTGAGACTCCAAAACGGGGAGAGAACTTATTCGAAGCGACTCAGCAAGTTAGCACCTGGGCTGATGTTAGGGCCCCAGATCAAGACAGAGCAAGTTTTTATGTCAAAAGGACCTGAGTTTGAGTCCTGGCTATACACTTACCAGATGTGTGGCTCGGGGCAAGTTACTTAACTTCTCTGAGTCTCTGTTAAATCTGAATAATGACCACATAATACCTACAAAAGCAAATGAAGTGTATAGTACAGTGCCTGGTATATAATCTGTTCAGCATGTAGTTTCTATTCTTGTTGGCTACTGTTATTCAGTAGCAGCAGCTATTTAAGCAGTTTATCACGTTTAGGGTAATAGAAGATGGGTTTTGGGTTTCCTTTCCAGCTAGGAGGGTTTAAACATTGCCTGCCTGGCCACATGGCCTGCATGACCTCTCAGGATTCCTTCCCGAAGTCCCCCACATGTCACAGGCCCTGGAGCTCCCCCTACTGGTTCTAAAGGAAAAGTTGCTTGACCAGTAAACCCAGCGTGTAGAGCAGGGATACAGGTTCCAGAGTAGCCCCCTCTGTGGTCAAAGGGCCTTTCTTCTGAGGAACCCCCATCCTAGTCAATTCCCTTGCTGCCCTTGGATGAGAGGGGGCAGGAAGTGGGCATGGAGGGGGCAGTGGCCCCTGACTGAATCCAGAGAAGGAGCTAAGGGCAGCACCATCCCTTTACCCCAAGCCAGTCATCCTGCCCACCAGATGCCAGGGGCAGTCAGGCCTAGGCTGGGCCGGGGGCCGGAGATGTGGTTCTGCCCCAGGCCTGCTTTGTGACAGTGGATAAGCCACCTTCCACTGGGCCTTGGGGGCCCTGTTTGTGTTTTCCTGCACAGGTCAGAGATCACTGAAGGTTCTTAGAGTTCCTGAGCTCCGTGTGCTAATGCCCTTCCCTGGGGGAGTGTGGGAATACATGTGTACATATGTGCACACGTGTTTGTGCATGTGGGTGTCGTGTGTGTGTGTCCATGTGTGCGCATGTCCACAACATCACTTAACCTAAGGCGGTGTATTCTTTGTCCTCTAAGGATCAAGACAAGACCAGGCCTCTGTCCACCCTGGCCAACTTGGCCATCATCATCACAGACATCCAGGACATGGACCCCATCTTCATCAACCTGCCTTACAGCACCAACATCTATGAGCATTCTCCTCCGGTAAGACCCTCCCTGGCCCTTGTGAGACTTCCCTCTGCACTTCTGGTAGGGATGGGGGCCCTGTTTGGTGGGATGGGCTCCTTGGCGTTTCCTACTCCCCCAAACCCCTATGCATGACAGTGATGGTTGTCCCAGCACAGTGAAAACCCAATCCCCTCTTATACCACACCCCACCTCCTCGTTCTCTCACTTTATCCCTGGAGGGCTCTGAGTGGCAAAGAGCAAAGACTGGCTAGTGCAAGTGACGGGCAGCAGTTCAGAAAGATTCACGTGAGATGACGGGGATGCCCATGGAAAATCCAGCCTGGGCTGGAGAGTGAATTTGGACTCAGCCAGGCTCCCCAAAACATCAGTGGGGCTCAGCCATGCCCCCCATGGGTCAGTCAGTCAATCTGCCTCTCTCAGCCAGCCATCACTGCCCGAGATGGCGGCCACCTGCCACCCGCCCTGCAGGCCTTCTTAGGCTTGGCTCTTCCCTGAGAAGAGTCGGCTCCGGCTGCGCCTTCTAACTGCCCAGACTTTGGGTTTCTCAAGGCCACGTGTTCAAGAGAGGCACCTGATCGGCCGTGGTCTGATTTTTTTTTTTCTTTTATTTATTTATTTTTGGCTGCATTGGGTCTTCGTTGCTGCATGCGAGCTTTCTCTAGTTGCGGCGAGCGGGGGCTACTCTTTGTTGTGGTGCGCGTGCTTCTCATTGCGGTGGTTTCTCTTGTTGTGGAGCACGGGCTCTAGGCGCGCGGGCTTCAGTAGTTGTGATGCGCAGACTCAGTAGCTGTGGTGCACGGGCTTAGTTGCTCTGCGGCATGTGGGATCTTCCCGGACCAGGGCTCGAACCCATGTCCCCTGCATTGGCAGGCGGATTCTTAACCACTGCGCCACCAGGGAAGCCTGGCCACGGTGTGATTTTGTGCCATGTCACAAGGTCAGAGGTCGCCAGCCAGCCTGTAGATTGGCTGCCCGTGGGCCATGTTTCCACCACGGTCGTCAGCTGTGACTGGGGGTCTTAGAGACAAAGCATGCCGCTGCCCCTGGGCAGGGGCTGTGGGTGGGCAACTTTGCTCAACTGTGGGCCAGGCAGGCAGTGCCAGGCATCCCTTGTCCGGTAGCCATCCCTGCTTTTGTACAGACTAGAATAGAACACCCGCTGTGGGCTGATGAATTGGAAAAACGGTGGCTCCTCTGGGCAAACACAACCCCTGGACATACAGCTTGGGGAGCAGCTCTGTGGAAAGAAAACTGTGCCCCTCCTTCTGAGGGAACTAAATGTGCTTAGAGGAAAGACACAGCTTTGAGAGCAAAGGGGGGCACACACCTGAACGCGTGGCTGTTCAGGGCCCCACCTGCATGTCTGCACAGGCTCGCAGAGTTGGGTACAAGGGAGAGGCAGGCTCCCCTGACCGGAGTGCAGGCCATGCTCCTGGACCACCACGGACCAGGAAGCCTGCCCCCCAAGTTTGGGACTGTGGTCTGTCCCGACCATTGGCCTCCTCCAAGCACCATACTGCAGGCTCCAGGTATGAGGGGGTAGCCACTTCTTGGGGCCGCTTGTGGGCTGGAGGGTCTGACGAACAAGATGGCCTCCTGTTGCAGGTGTCTGAAGCTGCTTCGAGGGCAGAGGGAGACATCTGAATGTCCCCACCCCAGCCGGCTCTTTCTTGGTGGTCCATGGACTGCAGGAGCTTGGGCTTTCAAGACTGTAGGCTGCCTCTCCCCAAACCTCTTTGCTAACAAGCGCACATATTCTCATCCCTGACCTTTCAGACGAGGTGGGCTCTTCCATCTGCCCCCGGCCCCTGGCCGTCCCTTCTTAGCGCTCAGTGCTCCTGCATGGCTCATTCACCCTCGGCTGCTTTGCTGCACCGCGAGAGCAGTGCGGCAAGAATGGGGTCTGCTGTGGGCATAGCGCACCATGGGTGCTCAGGAAGTGTTTTTGGAATGAGTGAGTGAATGAATGGATGAACGAACGAACAAACGAACAAACAAACAAATGCCCTGGTCAGACCAGCCCTCTCACTATCCTGTCATCCTCACCACCCTTCGTGCCTGCTCTGGTCACCAACCCCAAGTCCACCCATCTGTTGGTTCCCAGCTCACTGACGACCTTTCTTGGGATTTTTTCCTGGCTTCCTCCTCACTGGCCCAGGCATAGACGTCCCTCTCCCCTCAACTCTGCTGGAGTTCACCCTCCTTATGCTGCATGACTTCCCACTGAATTGTAGCCACACCTGTAACGTTCACCGATGTGTAAGTGGGTTACTTTGGGGCTCCTGGTCACCAAGGTGGCTGAGTCTTTGGGACCTGGTCTCGAACCTCCCAGGGCATCGTGCTCAGGGCTGAATGCAGGCAATACGGGCAAAGCCAGCTTGTCGATTGAAGTGAGGACATGATGGTGGCTGGGCAGCCAGGGGTCTCGGAGCAGGTCGCTGTACTACCATGCACTTGCTTGGCCAAATCACACGACTTCCAGACCTCTTCCTCCTCGGGGAACTGGGGCTACAGCTGTCTCAATAGTGCCTCCCTAGCCTGGGGGTTTTAGAGGTTGAAGCACCCAGCAGTGCTGGCATTAGCAGATGTTAGAACACGGCGGTTATGTGTTTGGATTGGGCTGGGGGTCCCAGCTTCAGCCTCATTTCAGAGTCTCGGTGGTCGGCAAGAGGGGTGTTGGTGTGAGTATCCTCCGAGACCTTCAGTTTGTCTCGTCTTTCCTGGCATCCCTGTATCGTAGCAGAGTAATACTAAATCAAGCTATTACTACAGGTGTTCCTTTCAGATCTGCAGATTTCTGAGTTCGCCCAGCCATCCAATCTATGTTTCATTCTTTTACTCATCCTCTAGATGTTTATTAAGCCCCTGCTGTGTGCAGGGCCCTGTGCTAAGCCACACTTTCCAGATGATTCCACGGGCCGCTCCTAGGATGACTCCTCAGAACAGGCAAACGGAGCCCTTGCTCCCCTTGGCTCCTGCCCTGCTTATGCTCAGTTTCTTGGCATCTGATATGGTTCTTTCTCAGGATGAGGGACCTTGATATCTCTTTGCCTTGCCAGGGTTGTCCGTTTGGCCCCGCAAGGCCACTAAAGCCAATGTCTGGGGGGCTCCCAGGGAGCAGGTCTGAGTCCCGCCTCTTGGGTCATGACCAGGCTTGGGCAAGCCAGACAAGGAAGTAGGTTGGGAGATTCGGACTCTCCCAGCACCCACAGAATCACCTCCATGTCCACACACCTCTGGCCTTCCTCCCTGCCTCCAGACTTGAAAGTTTACCGCGTCCCTTGCACAGCTTCCCATACACCCTAAGCCTGATTTTTCCAGGCTTCTAATCCATTTCCGTGCCTTGATCCGGGCCCTCCATGTCCCTTTACAGTGTGGAGCCCTGATTTAACGCAGCACTTTCCAGCCAGGCCAGGGCAGAGGAGCGCCATGACCTGATCAGTCCCCCAGGCCGGGGGACCCAGGAGTCCCCCATCCCCGGCCCTGCCTCTGCTGGCCCGGGGCCTCCATCCGGACCCTCGCCCACTCTCCCTCACTCCCCCTTTTTATCTGCAGCTCCCAGCGTGTAGGCCTCCCTCTATCAGTGTATCAAGTCAGCATGCCTCATCTAAAGTGTATATATTACCTAATAAAATCCTTCTTATTTGGGATTATTGCATCAAATTTTAATTTCCTCACTCGAGCAACAGCATGTCGGCCTGCCCGTCAGTGAAGGACCGATAGAAGGTGAAAAGAGCGGATAAACTGCACAAATTACTGCCAGCCGATGCCTATCAGCCCTTTGACTGGAATTGACTGGAATTAAGGACTGAGAAATAGGATTTTCTGCCTCAGAATCTGCTGTGGCAGCTCCTGTCGGAAGTCTCTTCCGGCCCCCATCGGCTGCCTCCCCCCAAGGGCGCCTCCCACTCCCGAAGCAAACTGCATGTCATCCTTTCAAGTCCTTAATCCTGTCATGGAAATGGGGGAGGGGGGTGGTGCTGGGCCGGCAGAGAAAGAGGTAGACGGGCCCCCTGAGGCTCCAGCTTCAGCCACTCTCCTGGCCAGCTTCTTTGGAAGGAGGCAGCCACAGAAGGGAGAGTCATGTTCCCTCTAAAGCAGTCCCAGCTCCTCTCGACTCTGCCCCGACTTCCCTACTGGTACCCAAGCCTCAGAGGCTAGGGCTGCCTGGTACCCTCACTCACCCCCTCACCACACCTTGAGACTTTAAGCCAATCCCTGAACCCTTGAGCCGCAGCCTCCCCACATGTACCCTCACTGTGAGAAGTTGTGAGAAGAAAGTGAAGGAACCTATGCAGGGGCCCAGCACAGGGCTTGGCACACAGTAGGTGCTCAACTAATGCTAGCTCTCCCTGTGAGCTCCTAGCTGTTCTCTCTATAGAATTCCCAGAAAACGCCTCCCCTCCAGGGTGGGGATTATTAACCTGGGGTCCTGCGGGGCCTGCATTTTGCTGAAATTGTTTGGAACGTCACATGCATGCACAGTCTGGGAAGAGGCCTCTTAGCTTTCATCAGATGCGCACGGCGGTTCCAGGCTCCAGTGACTAGTGACAGTCACTTTTATAGCGTTTTCTGTGCACCCAGTGCTGTTCCAAGTGCTTTACATGTATCACTTGCTGAGGTGTGGGACTGTTGTAACACCCGCTTTATAGATGGGGAAACCCAAGCAGTGAGAAGTTAAGTAACTCACACAAAGGATTCAGATCCAGACCGTCTGACCACAGAGTCACACCCTTAACCCCCTTGCTGTACTGATCTTCCCCCAATAAGGAGTTGGGGCCCCGCAGGCCTGTGCACCTTTAGCCTCTCTGGGTGGGGAGGGAGGAGGGGGGCCTCATTTCCCAGGAAGCCTCCTGCTTGCACTGTGGGTTCCTATGAAGGGAAGAAGCCCTGTGGCCAGGTGGGCCCCATCTCTAGCCCTTCTGGGCCCACCTACCTGCTCTCCCGGCCATGCCCTGATGCACCCCAAGCTGGGGTACCTCTCTAGAGAGCCAGCCCGGCAGAGTGCACCCCTGTAGAGGGGCCCAGGCCCGGGGCGGGCACTTCTCCATCCTCTCATCTTTGGTAATAAGTTTCAGTATATTGAAAATATGATCACTGAGACTCTGAAACAAGAGCCGTGGGTTCCCAAGAGCCCCTATTCCTCCCTGTTAATTCCTTCTCATAACATTTCCAGTCTTTGTGGCTGCACTTGTATTAAAAGCTCAGGGTTTTATTAAAAATGGATTTATTTATCCAAAAAGATGAAAACCCAAACTTTGTCAGGAGCCTTTTAGAGCTCTCTTCGTGGAAGCTCAGGTGTGCTCTTCCTGGGGAGAGCCAGCCTCCTTGCCCTCTGGTCCTGGCTCTCCCGCTGGGCCCTCTGAGCCCTGCCCACCCAGGAGGACTCCAGGCCGCCAAGGGCAGGGCTGCCCATGGGGAGACGCTCACAGGGCTCTGAGGACTGAGGGTTCCTTGACCACCACCTCCCCTCTTTGCACAGGCCAGCACTGGCCCCCTTCCCGTCCCCCCGAGGCTCACTAACCACTCCAGGCCCTGGTCGTACGCCTGCAAGCAAGCAGCTGCCCCTTGAGGTTTATTGTTTAGCAACTGTCTGGAATGGTGCTTTGGTAGGCACTGGGCCCAGCTGACCTGGCAGGCCAGTCCCTGCCCTCAGCAGGCCAGGGGCAGCCAGGGGACCTTCATGGTGGAACACATGTGAGGCTCAGATTGGATGGGGCTGTAAAAGAGGGAGCTGACCCTGTGTTGAGAAAGCCCTTCCTGGCAGCTGGAGCCTCAGACCAGAGTCCTGCACTCTCAGGCCTGGGGACAAATCCAGGCCTCTCTTGTGTAAGGAGTGACACCAGGAAAGGCATACCCCCCAAAAGACGCCCCCCTGGAGTGATGGCCCTTGTGTAGACCCTTCATATCTAATGCAGTGCTTCCCAAATGACCTCCCACGTACCCCTGGGTCTGAGGCTATTAAGATGTTACACAAAAAGAGTCTGTCTTCAGCTCAGAAAACGGGGGAGAACAAAGGTTAACAGATTTCTTTACCGCTCTACTACTTCTGAGAGCCTTTACCACATTAAAGCCCATTGTGCATCTCCAAGGGAGGGACAGGGAATGTATGTTTTCCCATATTTGGCATGAATTAATACACGTAAAGTGCTTACACTAGCGCGTGGTACATAGCCACAACTTCCATAAATGACAGTTATCACTATTATAACGACCTGTTACAGAAGCAGCATCTCCTGGCAGGCAAGAGCATTTTGGAGCCAAAGTACCTGACCTTGAATCCTGGCTTCACCATTCACTCCTGTGGTGGGACCTTGGAAAGGCCACTTAACTCGTGGTCCTCAGTTTCCTCATCTGTAAAATGGAGCTGTCTCCTGGGGTAGTTGAGAGGGTGAAATGAGTTAATATATAAAAAGCGTTCGCAGCAGCGCCAGGCACATAGTGAGTGCTAGAGAAGGGCCCCTGCCGCCGCAGGTGCTTCATACTCTCTCACACAGCTCAGGTCCTCAGAACCCACTTCGAGAGATGCTTCTTTAATGGCATCTTTCTCTGACTTTGTAACAGTCTGTTTCCCCCATGGGATCTAGCTAGAGCTCCTGGGCAGGGGGGAAGCGGGGGGAGTGCAAAGGAAGGAGCCAGACCTGCTTCCTGTGTGGCCTCCGCCTCTGCACTGTGTCCATTTCTCTGCTGGAGACATTTCCCCTGCAACATTCTCACCTTCCCTCAGCCAAACCTGGGGGCGTTCAGGATTGCCGCACACCTGGGCTCAGGAGAGGCTGGAGTGACAGCTGTGCCGGGGCAGCACTGCCCCAGGAAGGTGAGGTGGCAGATGCCCCTCCTGTGTCCTGGCAGGGAGACCAGGAGGAGTCGGAGGCACCTTGCCCCGAGGGCACTCCCTCCGGGTCAGAGGCCTGCATGTCAGGAACTAGCCTCTTTCCACAGGAGAAGGTGCTCAGATGGGGGTGGAGGGTGCATCCTCCAGGCTTCAGTCTCCAGCTGATGATGAACGGTGAATATGTGAGAGGCACCAACGCCACAAGAGACCTTCATTAGACATGCAAATGCCAGGGTTGATATCTCCCTAGGGGTTGGGGACAAGGCTGTCCTGCTCTCCATCAGTCAGCGGAACTGAAGCCTGGGCCAGAATCTCAGGCAGGCATGGCTGGCGTGATAGGGCCTGGAGAGCAAAGTGAACGTTGCCCTGGGTGAGGGGCGACTCAGCAAGTGGTGGTGGTGGTGAAGTTAGGATCCAATCATTTGTACGTTCATTTATTCAATCAATCGGCCAATCAATTGATATTTGAGTGTGCGCCTTATATGCCAGCATCTCTTCCTAGTGAGTCTTATGCCTCCAAACCCCTGCCGGTGTTGTGTCTTTTTAAAATTTTTTAAATTAATTAATTAATTAATTTTTAGCTGCGTCGGGTCTTCGTTGCCGTGCGCGGTCTTTCTCTAGTCGCGACGAGCGGGGGCTACTCTTGTTTGCAGTGCATGGGCTTCTCATTGCGGTGGCTTTTCTTGTTGCGGAGCACGGGCTCTAGGCACGCGGGCTTCAGTAGTTGTGGCGCACAGGCTTAGTTGCTCTGCGGCATGTGGGATCTTCCCAGACCAGGGCTCGAACCCCTGTCCCCTGCATTGGCAGGTGGATTCTTAACCACTGCGCCACCAGGGAAGCCCCCCAGTGTTGTGTCTTTTGCCTGGAGCACCTTCCTTTTTGTTTTCTCTCTCTGGCAAACTCCAACTCACTCTTCATGACCCATCCTAAATGTTACCATCTGTACAACCCTTTCCTCCAGGTGGACTTGTACACTTTAGGGTACATTTATGCATCTAAGCAACCTCATATCTGTATAGCAGTGTCTGTGCATATTGTGTGCTCCCCAAAATCAGGGGTCCCTGATTCCCCATTGTGGGAGTCCCAGCCCCTAGCCCCTTCTCCCCCAGTGCTGCAGGGAGAATGAATGGGGTGTGGGGCAGAGCCATGTGAGGCAGGAGCTGCAGGTTGTAGTGCTGGATGGGGCATGGTTCAGAGGACCATGGCACCCAGCACAGACCTGAAATAATGGACCAATGCCCTGGAGGGCATTCTCCAATGCCATGGTTCAGAGGACCATGGTTGTCACGGTCATCCCTGGAGATACTCACTTTCAGGATTTATGATGCTTTCATTCACAGAGTAGTTGATCCATGATCTTCTCCTTTACTCAGGCCTTAGTGAAAACTGAGTTGTTGTTATTCATATTAAGGTGGGGAAAAGAGACCAGAGGGGTGCAGCAAACTTCCTGAGGTCACACAGCACTGATGTGTGTTCGAGATAGAGACCAGACCTCTTGTCCTCCTGCTGGATGCTCCTCCATCAGCTCTTCTTCCCTGGGTGGTTCATCCAAATGAGGGGAGATGGGGAGGGGAAGGGGGAGCAAGAGCATCAGCAAGATTGGGCCTCTCCAGTGGACATGGAGGTGTTTGCCTGGGGGCCTCAGTGTACGTCCCAGGGATGATGGCCTGTGTACTCGGTACCTACTTCCTAGGCTGGCCAGGAAGTCCCCGTGGGGAGGGAAGCTGTGGGTGCCAGGACAGCTACAAAGAAAAACAGCAGCCTGGGGGCTGGGCGACCAAACTCAAGTCCTCTCTCTTTCCCACCCAGGGCACAACGGTGCGTGTTATCACTGCCATCGACCAGGACAAAGGACGTCCCCGGGGGATTGGCTACACCATCATCTCAGGTAAGGCCTGGGCTGCCCTGGTCCCCCACCCCGACCCAAGAAGAGCCACATTAGGAGTGTCAGGCTCTGCAGGACAGTGGAGAGATCTGTGGCCATGTGGGACAGTGGCATGAAGGGACCTGCCCCCAGGGACAACCTTGGCCAAAGGACCCAGGCAGGGGACTGACCAGCTAAAGGAGGGAGGATCAGGGGAGGGGAAAAGGAGCTTGGGATGGAGGCTTAGGTGCCTGGGGCTGCTGGGTGGTGTTGGAAGGCAGGAGCGTGCGCCGCTGTCCGAGGTTTCAGGCTTCTGGGCACTTTGGGGCCCTGAGCCCAGGTCATTGGTGACTCTTACCAGTGCTCTGGGATTTTCTTTGTTTTTCTTTACTTAACTTGATGAAAAGATGGCAGTTGTTACATCCCTTTAGAACTAATACAGCTGCAACTTTGGCTGATTTCATGCTCCTTTTACACTTCTGACCGTTAGAAAGTCATGCCTCGTCTGGAATGTTGCAGGGAGGCACATAAGCCCTCCTTTCCCACCCAATCTCTTGGTTGAGCAGAATAGTGACTGAATGCAAAGAGGGTTCTGGCTGATGGAACCCCTCACCCCACGTCCCCACCCACAGACTAACAAAGCAGCAGCTCCTTGGCTGTCTTGGGACTAGGTGGCTTTGGAGCAAGGCGGCTGGTGAGAGGTCCAGGAGAAACTGCTCACCCACTCACACACTCCAGACCTGCCCCTGTTCTCCCACCCCCACCCACACCCCACACCCCACACCCCACACCCCACACCCCACACGCGGCCTCCCTGCCCAACCCGCTGGTGAGTGAACGGTCAGCCTGGTGCATCTGAGCGTGCCAGACTGATGGCCAGGAGGATGGCAGGCCACCAGGCCAGTGTCCACCCCGTTGCCCCTCCCTACCACACTGCCAAGAATAGAGAGTGGCATTTTGGGGGCACTTTCTCCCTAAAGCTCAAAAGGCACCAATGTGTAGTGATCAAGAACATGGATGGAGTCTCTTCAGCATCCTGCCTGGGGTGGATCTCCATACCTCAGTTTCTCATCCATAAAATGGGAGTAATAAGAGTATCTACCTTAGGTGGTTCAAAAGTCAGAAGACTTACTATATATGTAAAGAGCTTAATTAATGTATGTAAAGTACTTTATAAGTGTTAGCTGTTATTATTATTACTGCTAGCATCTAATAATACCTTCCGGATGTTGAGGGTTAGCTGGTGTGAGGGAGACCCCTCACGTCCTTGGAATGCAGGAAATCAGGGTATTATGGGCTTCCTGTGACCTACAACTTCTAGCATAACTATTATTGTGCTTCTAAGCCCAGGGGACCCCAGGACCCAGAGCGAATGTCAGACTAGCTCATGTGGTCAGTAACAGCAGTGTGGGTTTGGGCCTCTGCTCCCCGCACCCCATTTCCTCCCCATTCTGATGCCCAGGACAGGACTCAACAAGAGTAAAGCCCAATATGTACTTGTAGAATGAATGAATGAACATCACTCTAGAGTAATGGGTATTCAAATTCCAGTATGCCCAAGAATCACCTGGGGCTCCTACCAAAAATGCAGGGTCCTTGGCATGCATGAAGATTCTCATTCTGTAGGACTGGAGTGCAACCCAGGAAAGGTCCTTTCTCCCAGTGCTCCAGAAGCAGGTGGTCCTTAGGCCAGGATATGGAAAAGGAAGTCCTAGGAAGGAAGCCATTCTGTGGGAAGGCAGAGTCCTCCTGGGAATTAGCAGGCCCTCTCCTGGTGAGCAGAGGAGAAGGGAGGCCCATGCTGATGCTGGTATCCTTCATGAGTTTGTCAAATTGGGAAGCAAAGCAAGTGCCTCCCAGTGACAAGGGGCTTGTGCTGGAGATCTGCGGGAACACCAGTGAGCCCCAAGGGTGATGGAGTTGGGGGCCTAATATAAGGTGGCAGCATGAGCGGGATACCTGGCTGGGTAAGGGATTATCTCCTCATCTTATTGTCTCTGGGCTGGTTCCAGACATACTCCTAGATGGCAGTGGGGAGCAGGGAGCCAGGACCTGGCCTGAGGTCATGGCCAGACTGGGAATAATTCCTGCAGTGACACTGGGAGGCCATCCTCCAGGGCATTGGTCCATTTCAGGTCTGTGCTGGGTGCCAGGCCACCAGCCCCAGACCCTCAGGTCCTCTCTAACCTTCACAGATGGCCCCGGTCACCCCTCTCCTCTGGAGCAGGACGCTCCAGGGCAGAGCTGCTTTGGTATCTGGGCTGGGCTCTGAAGCTTAGAGTCTGAGGACAATTGCCTGAGGAAGCATCCTGTGAGATTTCCAAAGGCACGCTCTCCTGGGCCAGGTTCCCAAGTGCAAACAACAGGACGAGAAGGGAGACCCAGGATGTGAAATGACAGGTAGGGGATGTGTGTGAAGGTGGGGGCAGGAGGCAGAAAGTTCTGGAAGGCCTGGAACACTTAGCATGGTTTTATAGGATTCACGTTGCCAGCACAGATATGCCTTGAGGGCTCTTAGAAAGGATGACAAATGGGTTTTCTCTTACCTGCCAACTTTGATTGATTGGTAATGGCTGCCTGAAGAGGACCAGGAAGCCAAGCAGGCTCAGTGCGGTATTCAGTTGGCAGAGTCTGCCATGGGTGTGGAAATGGAGGGGGCAGCACTGCGGCAAATGTCTGCCATCCTCGGTGAGATAGCACTTGGATCATGTTCTCAGGGTGGCCACGATGGTCTTCGTTGTCATGCGTATTTGTCACCACCTGACTGCACCCAAATCCTTTTCAGACAGCTTGAGGAAAGGGCAGTCCTCTTTCTTCCCTTGCTATCCTCCGCACCTGGCTCCCCTGCCCTTCTCCCCAGGCCTGGGCCGGTGTGGACTCCCTGTGAACCAGCCTCAGCCCAAGCCCAAGCAGGCAGGCAGGCAGCAGGGCACAGTCCCCAGGGGGACAGGTGGACAGAGGCTAGGGTTTGGCCTCTTCTCTACTTCCCCCAGCCGGCCAGCGGGGACACCGCTGCAAAGAACATTGTCTACCGGGGGCCTGGCCTCACACACCTGCCTCTCCAGGGGTGTTAAGTCGCGGCCCTCTCCCAGGTGGCTTGGCCGGTGCCTGTTTGGCTTGAAGCAAGAAGAAGGGATGCCCTGCCCGGGCCCCTTCATGCTGACTGCCCCACGCGGGCCCTGAGTGCCCAGTGTGGGAGCCTGCTTCAGGCCAGGTGCTCTGGAACCATGTTCGTTAGAAAGAAAGAACTGAGGGCCTCAGGGGCTCCTGGAGCTGGGTGCGAGTCCTGAGGGCACTGTGGGTGACCGAGTCTCCGGGCACCTCCAGAGCCTGGGCAGGTGGCCTGCCTCGGACACAGGCCTGAGCCCACAGCGATCCATGGCACAAGGTTAACCTGCCCAGCTCCCTGAGGCCCCGTCCCCTCGGGCTGTTTATCATGCCTGCAGCTGGGGGGATTTATGTCCGCACACCAGTGCTTTCCCCATTACTAATGACCCCTCTGCTTTGCCAAGAACAAAGAGGCCTTCAGAGGCAAGTTATGGCTCCATTGCCATAAATTTGTTCTCAGCCTCTTGTGGCCAAACTACGACCAAAGAAGGACAAGGTTTTTGCCCAGAGAGGCCCTGGCACGGGCCCCATCGCTCCCTCAGCCTGTGCCTGCCCTGCCGCTCACCAAGGGCGTCACTTCCTCCAGGGCCTGACCTCTGGAGCTCTGCGCGCTCCTATCCCCAGTGGCCAGCCCAGCCTGTGGTCTGAGCAGACACCCTCCTCTACCAGATGGAGGTAGTCCTGCTTCAAGGGGCAGCTGCCCTGCAGAGCGCTGGACTTGGCGTCCAGAATTGCCAGTTTGAGGCCCAGCACCTCCACCTGCCGCAGGGTGTCCAGCCAAGGCGTTTGGCCCTCTTAACCTCATAATCCTCATTCATGGAATGGAGATAATAACTCCCGTGGCAGATAAGATGATGCCAGAGAGACTCTGAAGGGCCATAAAATATTAAGCATTATTAATTGTCAAAGAAAGATCAGGACCAGGGGTCCTTGGGACTCCTAGTCACTCACTTTCTCCTTAATTCATTTAAGCATAGAGAAGTAAGTGGTTGAGAGCGCAGGCTTTAGGGCCGTGTCCAGGGTGGTGACTGCTAGCTGTGCTGGCCAATACGGTTGCCCGTGTGGCATTGGAGCACTTGAAATGTGGCCAGTCTGATTTGAGCTGTGCTGTAAAGGTAACACACGGGATTTTGAAGACTTAGTATGAAAAACAGATGGTAAGATATCTCAGTAATGTCTTACATCGATGGCATGTTGAAATGGTATATTCAATGTACTGGGTTAAAGATAACATACTGTTAAAATTAACTTTACCTATTTATCTTTTCGTTTAATGTGGCTACTAGAAATTTTCACATAGCACATACGGCTCGCATTCTATTTCAATGAGCAGCTCTAATGCAGAGGTAGACCGCCTTGGCTTGCCTTCTACCACCGACCAGCTATGTAACCTTCTGAGCGTCAGTTTTCCAGTCTGTAAAGTGGAGGTAATAATAACCCATGTGTCACAGGGATGCTATGAGTATTCAGCGAGCTAAGACACATAAGCACTTAGCGGAGCACCTGAATTTGTAGTAAGTGCTCAACAAATGGGGACTCTTAATACCCACCCACAGTGGATTGAGGGTCTTCTCTGTGCGAACGTCCTGAGAGCTGGTAGGGCCCGAATCACTGTCTCAGCCTCAGGAACCTGCAGGCAGTCAGGGGCACAGGCTGCAATGCCTTGGTGGAACACTGTGGAGGCCAGCAGGGGCTGTGCTGATAACTGTTAACGTGGAACAATGGCTCCTTGGGGGGTCCACTAGACCGGTTCTTTCTACTTTTGTGTATATTCAAAAATATCCGTCATAAAAAGTGAGAAAGAATCCGTGGGAGGGGGGCGCCTCCCCAGCCGTCACTGGGAGGTGAGGCTCAACGAGGAGAGATCATCTAAGCCAGCCCTGACTGATGAGCAGGAACCAGCCGGGAAGTGTGGAGGGAGGGTCTGTTGCAGGCAGAGGAACAGCGAGTACCAAGATCCCAGAGCAGGAGAGCGTGCAGCCGGATCGTGGCGCTCCAGTAATTGAGCATGGCTGAGCGCAGCACGTGAAGGAGGCACTGGGAGAGGAGGCCACAGGGCGAGGCAGGGCCAGGCACGCAGGGTGTGGAATGCCCAGCCCAGGAGAACGCCAGGCCCTGGTCCTGAGGGCAGCGGGGAGCCAGGTCAGCAGGGGAGGGACGTGGTCGGGGTTGCATCGTGCGCGAAGCTCACAGAGGGTTGGAGGAGGGCAGGTGGAAGCAAGCAGGTCAACGGGGAGGCATTTTCATTTTCCATAAATACTGGACTGATGAATTCTGCCATTTCACTCTCTCCTTCCTGTAATTGACACTAAACAAACCCTTCTCCAGTACCCGAAGGCCCTCACCACCCTGGGGTGTGAGGATTTGGCGAAGGAGCCCAAGCTAGCACTTTCCACCACGTTCTGCATTACAGCGCCATCTCAGCCCAGGCACCACTTTCCAGACTGAAGAGGCCTAACCTCTCTCATCATCCTTTTCCCTGTCTGAGCCCTGCTTCCCTGGGCCTCCTGCAGTTCTGCAATATCCCCCGGGGTGAGGGGAGGGGAACCCCATTTGTTGGGTGTCTGCTGTGTGCCAGGCACTGGCTGGACCCGTTTATCCCTCACAATAGTGTATGAGGGAGACATTATTACTCCACTTTATCGGCACGTAGAGCAAGGCTCAGGGACTTTTATAGACTGACCAAGGGTCACAGCTACAAAGCAGAAGAGCAGGGATTTGAACCCAAGTCTCTTGGGTTCCAGAATACAGCCAATTTGCATGACGACACTGGTTCTCCAAGTGTTGTCTCCAGATCAGCTTCACCTGGGAACTATATTAGTAATGAAAAATTTTGTACCCCACCCTAAACCTGAATTAGAAACTCTAGGGGTGGGGCCCACGTGATGCTGATGTGGCTGGTCTGGGGACCACCCTTTGAGAAGCTCTGGTCTAGAAGAGCACGTGTCATCAACAAGATAATATCACCCCCAAGCGGGCAAAAATTTATTCTGAGAGGTAAAAAATATCTTACTTCTTTTATGTATAAAGCACAGATATACATATGTTATATCTGTGGTATTAAAATTTCATGCAGCTTGGGGGAGCAGTTAGGAAAAATGTCTCAAATGGCTAGGGAGGTTGGAGGGACATGCGGTAATGAAAAACAGGTTGAGAAACACTGGCCTAGAATGAAGAATAGGTGTGCAATATCAGGGCTGAAAGCCCTCAGTCCCAGCTTGAAAGGCAGTGGCCTCACCACTGGGTCACACTGGCGGACTTGCCCAGGTTGGTTAGTGAAGGACAAAGCTCTCACTCGCCACTCGCTGGATTTCACTTTCAATGCCACCAAGTGAGGCAGTTCCTTGAAAATACATTGAGCACTTTGAAATGAAAGCTCTGTGTGTGTGTGTGTGTGTGTGTGTGTGTGTGTGTGTGTGTGTGTGTGTGTGTGTGTGGAGAGAGAGAGAGAGGAAGAATAAGCAGTCAGACTTGCCCAAGCCCACACCCCCACATATGCCAATAACTAAATCGGGCCCCTGGCCATGGCCTGGTGGGGGACAGCTATCACAGGAGACCATCATTTGAATCACTTCAAAGCCCTTGTGATTAAGCTGCTTGGCATGTTTCTCCCCCGAAGAAGTAAAAACTCAGGAAAAGCAGATCTGCTTTGGAAGTCTGAATTGCACACCAAAGCCCTTGGCTTGGAGTACACAGTGGGTGCCTGGAAGCCCCAGAAATCTCAGGGCATCTGGCCAGGCACAGTGGGGAACGGATGGAGCCAAGAGGGAGCCAGGGAGGAGTCAGGGCAGATCAGAGATAAGTGGTGGGGCCTGTTGGTGGAGGGCATACAAGGCAAAAGACATGGGTGCTTGAGCATGGCTGGGGGTGGGAGGGTCATCAGAAGATTTATCTCATAGGAGTTCTGGATGATCGGAACAGGAAGCACTGGAATGAGGGTGATCTGCTAACAGGTTACTGCAGCAGTCTAGGGGAGGACTGGGGGTTGTTGTGAAGACGTACAGGAGGGAAGTCAGCAAGGTGATATAGTGAAAATAGATGGTGCAGGAAAAGGCGGAGGCAAAGAAGCTTCCAACCTCTAAGTCTAGGTTTCTGGGGTCCTGGTGGTAGCCTAGGCAGAAAGGGACATATTCATAAGGAAAGCTGATCTGCTTACACCTATGACTGCCACACTAGACCCGTGTCAGCACGTGTACCAGATCTCCCCCATCCCACACCAAGGCAGACATCACTAATTGATCGCAGCACACTTTCCCACTGAGCCTGAATGGGTCTCCAAGCCTCCATCAGCCACTGGTAGTTGATAGGCGTTCTCTCGAGAGCTGGAATGAATGTGCCATCCAAGGTTTATCCAGTTTGCATCCCATGGCTCTCTTCTTTCAACAATATTTAGGGACAGTGCCTCTGACTCTTTAAAAGTTTGATTAAACATATATTATTTCTAGTTCTCTCCCACCACATACCAAAACAACAACAAGAGGTCACACTAACACTAAATTCCTCCTGATGAACCACGGGAGAGCCCGCACTTCATTCTCCCTGATCCTTCTCCCTCCTCTCTTCAGGGGTATGCTTCTTCTTCGCTCCTGCTGCCCACACTCTTCTGTGCCCCACCTTTGTGATAAACCTGAGTCTTTGTTCTTCTCTCCTTTACTGAGGCCCTGCACGCTCTTTGTCAGTAGCTGTGCCTTGCCCCTTGCTTCTTTCCCATGAATCAAATTGGTCAGTGGACTTTGAAGAGGTTTCACCGCCATGGTCTGAGACCCTCCCTTTCTGCTTCTCCTCTTTCCCACACGCTCCTCATGGGCAGGAGTCTCTGACCCTTGCTCGGGACACTGTAGAGCCTCCTGTGGGCCCCGTGTACTGTGGGAGCAGGCCCAGGACCTCCCACTTAGGCCCAAGCAACACCTCGATTCCTCCTCTACAGCTGAGCAGGGGATGGCCCTCAACTCAGCTCAGAAACCACTTCTCTCCAGGCCTGGAGTCTGGCAGACCAGTCGTGGCTGGAGGCTGCTTTCGGGGGCTGGGGCTCATTCTAGTTCATGCCTAGTGGTTGCTTTGGGGGGAAGTTCTAGTCTGGTTTCCCCAGGTCAACAGGTATTTGTCTTTTTAAAGATTTGGCTCATTTCTAGTTTTTCCTCATCTCTAAATAACTGCTTTTTACTGAACTGCTAGGGGCTTGAGATCCTTGGAGGGTTGTGAAATTAGCCGGCATTTGTTTTGCATTCTCTTTCTTTATCTTGGCACACTTCAGGCACACAGAACTGCTTTAGACATCGTCCTTGGCTCACGGTCAGCACTGGTCCACTTTGGTTTCATTATTCATTTTTAATAATACTGTGGACACCCACGAACCCACCAACCAACCCAAGAGCTAAACCATCATGCATACCTCACATGCCTGTGTTCCTCCTCCAGTCCGTCCCCTGCCTCCCCATCCCATAGCCATCTCTTTCAATCTTGCATTTTTTCATTCCTCTGCTTTTAAAAAATATTTTGTCACATTGCATATTGCTTGCATTTAGTTGTCTTTGAACTTTATTTAAAAAGTATCATATACGGTCTCCTGGGCCTTGTGTTTTCTCTTCAATATGATATATCCAAGATCCATCCATATTTTTTTTTGATGTGGATATTGTTTGTTCATTTCATTACTCTGTATTACTTCATCATGTGAAACTATCACAGGTCATCCATTTTCTTGTCGAATGGTGTATACACTGATTTTTGCTATTACAAACCATGCTGCTCTAACATCTTGTATATATCTCTCTCTCTGAACTTGTGGGAGAGTTTGCCTTGGGCTACATACATCCTCTCTCACCCTCACCCTAACCCCAGAAGGCGGCTGGCCAGAGCCATTTTACAGATAAGGAAACTAGACCCACAGAGCTCACGAGACGTGCTTAGGGTCCCACAGCACATAAGTGGGGGACACAGGATTCAAACCCAGACCTTCCTGCTTCCAAAACCCACATTCTTTTTGCTATCTTTTACTATTCTGCCTGGGAAACCAAGTGATTCATGTCAGCGCGCTGGTCTGCGTGCCGGACTGGAATCCTAGGATTCATTCATTCATTCATTCATTCATTCATTCAATTAACCAGTGGATATTAATTGAGTGCCTACTGTGTGCCAGGCTCCATGCCAGACCCTGGGGACCAACCGTGAAGGGAAAGTCGCTGTCACTGCGCCCACAGAGCTCACATTCTAGTGAGGAAGAGATAACTAAATATCAGCAAAGGCAGTGTCTCCTGGCCATGTTAAGTACTGGGAAGGAAATACCAGCATGAGGAGAAGGTAACTGGGGTGAGGGGCCACTTAGGAAGGGGGGTCAGGAAGGCTGGACAAGGGGGACATCAGCCGCCTACCTCAGCCTCCCCAGGCTGTGGGCTTGGGAGGGGATCTCATCCTCCCACCTCAGAAAAGCTCTCAAATATCTTTGGGGAGCTTTGAACCTGCAATGAGCCCCTCTAAGCAGCTCAGCTTCCCAGCTCCCTTTTTCATCTGACTCCCCGGATGACTGCTCAGCTTTCAAGGCAGCCCCGAGCCGGGGCTAATCTGAAATAAAAGTTTTTATTTATCTAGCTTGATAACCTGGTGCAAGGTTAAATCATACAAGAGAAAAAGCAATAAAAGAGAAAGATTAAGTGTAAGGCGCCGTCTTAGGCATGCCCTTTTGCAATACGGTTACAAAGATATTAAGCCTGAAGTCACCCACAGCCTCACACCGTTGTTCCCTCGCCTCTCTGGGCTCTGCGCAGCCAAAACAGGAAGGAGGAGGAGAGGATGGGGCGGAGGCCACAGGAGGGAGACACCCTGGGGTGCCCTGCAGAGAGGGTGAGCGAAGCAGATGGAGTCCTAGTGGCTCAGCCCATCAGCCACCTCCCGCCCCCACGAGGCTCTGATTCATGACTTCCTGGCGGAACAAAAATGTTGACATCTGCACCTACATTCCTGTCAGCATCTCCATGTCATCTGTATTTATTGTGTGCCTGCTGTGGGCCAGGCACCCTGCAGAGAGAGTGGGAGAACTCTTAGTCACAGGCCCTTCTCACAGCCAGCCTGACTCAGTTCTCAGCTGACCTTGAGCAGGTTACTTCTACTGTCTGTGCCTCAGTCTCCTCATCTGTACAATGTGAATGTTAATAGGGTTTATCCAAAACATTATCGTCTGGTTGATGACAAGCGCATACTAGGGTTCCTCAGCACGCCGCAGGTGGTAATGGAGTCCCTAGAAAAGCAAATGTCACTGGCTCTTACCTTTCCTCTCTGCCTGCGAAAACCTAAGACTACAGCTCTTGGTAAGATCCCCAGGCATTGCAGGGGCCCCTATGGGCAGGGAGGGAGGCGGTTCCCATGTGCTGTCTAACTGACCTGGTCTTTTGCCCCTGATCCCTTGTGGGTGTCCCTTGCACAAAGCCAAGTGGGTAACTCACCTGGGCCACTGCTGTCAACACCCTCCGTAGCCGCTGGAATGGCCCAGCGTGCCCCGGACACTCCATGACCCTGGAGCCAAAGTGGATCGTGGGCAGAGACAGGGGCTGCTCCTCTCCCCTACCTGCAGCTGCACTTGGGCCCCACAGCATCCCTGCTGGGCCCCTCTGTACTCCATGACTCCCCCACCATGTAAACAGCTCCTCCCACTCCAGCCTTCAGTTCTTCTCTTGGTGAGGCCCAGACAGAGCCGTGAGGATACCATGACAGCCTCCGCACCGCCATCTCTCCTACAGAACCCCATGTTTTAAAGCAATTTAAAATATGAAAGGGAAGGGAAGGGACCTTTCTTTTAGCCCACATATCAGATACTGTGCAGGCCCACCCATGAGTTCACCAGACAGGTCCAATATTGGACCCAGGGAGAACCCAACTACACAAGTAATTCATCATACAAGCCTGAAGCATGGCATGTATAACAAATGCTCCAGGAGGTCAGGAAAGTGTTTGTCCTTGGGAAAGGCAGTCCTTGAGGGATGATTTAGAGAGACCATAAGGAAGGGGGCGTCACCAGTCACAGGGCAGGGTGTGAACGCACATGTAGGGGACCTCCTATCCAGCCCTAACACCCTCTTCCAACGTGAGACTCACATTGGGAGAGCTTTGAATGCCAGAGTAAGGGGTCACAATAACACAGTAATAGTAGCAAACACTTTGTGGATGCCTATGGCTAGATCTAAATGCTTCTCCTGCATCAACTGTTTAAATTATTCTACTAACCCCATGAGGTAGGTACTATTATTGTCAGCCCATTTTGCAGATGAAGAAACTGAGGCCCAGCTGCCCAAAGTCACATGGCTGGTGGGAGGAAGAGCAGGTTGGCTCCAGAGCCCACACTTCTCTAGTGCCCCCTGGCCTCTCCTCCCCTCCCCCCTGCCCTGAGCACCTGATGGGACTGCCGGGGTCTGGGAGTCACTGGATCTACCTGTGGGCTTGGTTGTCTTCCTGTGCCCCTGCAGCCCCCCTCTGCCTCTCTGTCAGGTGCTCCTCCTGAGTCAAGTAACTGGCTGCCCCATTCAAATATTTGACCAATATCCTGGAAACAGAGATTTCAGGGCAGATATTTTCAGACATTGATTGAAGTGAACAAACATTCTGACATAGAAGGAATTTATTGCTCACATTTTCCTTCTGCTGGGCTGTGCTCCATTACAGCGTCTTCAGAAGACATCTCTTTTGCGGGGGGCAGTGGGGTGGAGTCAGGCTGCCTCTGTTTTCTAGCTCACTGCCCCTCCCGCCCCCTCCTGCTGCCAGTGCACAACGATGCCCCACTCTGAAGGACCACATCAGTGAAAGCAGAAGCTGAAGGGCACTTCACAACCATGTCCAGCATAGCAAGGGTTATTTTATTTATTTATTTATTTATTTATTTATTTATTTATTTATTTATGGCTGTGTCGGGTCTTCGTTTCCGTGCGAAGGTTTTCTCTAGTTGCGGCAAGTGGCGGGGGCCACTCTTCATCGCGGTGCGCGGGCCTCCCATTATCGCGGCCTCTCTTGCTGCGGAGCACAGGCTCCAGACGCACAGGCTCAGTAATTGCGGCTCACGGGCCCAGTTGCCCTGCGGCATGCGGGATCCTCCCAGACCAGGGCTCGAACCCGTGTCCCCTGCGTTGGCAGGCAGATTCTCCTCAACCACTGCGCCACCAGGGAAGCCCAGCAAGGGTTATTTTAAAGGAGCCAGTGACTGATTTTTCTTCTCAATGATGGTCGGAGTCTTAAATGTCCGGAGAGCCATTTAGTTGGGACTTAGGGAGCACTTTGGAAAGGACGACTTGAGGTCCTGGGATGCTGTTGGTCCTTTAGAAGTTCGTAGGGACAGAAGAGTTACCGCTTCATGAGTCAGCAGATGCTTAGTGAGGAGGTCTTGGCGAGCCAGCCTCCCTTCTTGGTGGTCTTGAGGAGACAGGATCTAGAATGGAAATTGGAAATGGAAAACCATTCTGTGAGAAGCTTGAGGGTTTGCTGGGGAGGTAAGCGTATGGCAAGTTGCTTGTCCATCCTTACAGCATTTGCTGAGGGACTCATGCTTGTCAGCAAGTCCTCTGGGAGATCAGAGAAGGCGGAGAGCGCTGGGGGCTGGGGCGAGGGCAGCAGCTTCACCCCAACTGACCGCTGATTCCCCAGAGCGATGATTTTAAGTGACACACGGGTGGGGCGTGAAATAACATCATATCACACAGTGAGAGGGCTATTCCCTTCTCAGTTCTCTTTCAGAGTTTCTACTTCTGTCAGTGCTGTCCAGGAGAAAGTCCACTTGGGTACTCACATCTTTAACACCTCTCTACCCCTTGGCTCATCTCCCTGTTTAACAAAGGAGGGCAGGCTGGAGCCTTCAGATGCCAAGCTGATGCGGCTGAAGTCTCACCACGTATGCTCATCTTCTCTATTTTACGATGGCTGTTCATGGCCAGTGAACTGGTTCTCCATTTGTGAGATGCTTAGATAGATTCTTTTAGAATGATTATTTAAGGGAGAAACGGAATCAAATGAAAGAAAAATAGAAAATAATAATAATAGGAGTAGCATACGCATATGGAAAAAGGAGGGTGGCATCCAAATGACTGAGGACTGGGCAATCCTGACATCGGAGTAACTTGACCTGAACCTTTCCTTATCTGTACAACGGGAAGGACGATGGAGCTCCCGGGGGTTCTGAGAGTTGTATCGATACATGTAAAGTGCTCCGAACAGCGCCCAACACCAGGCAAGAACTCAGGAAACACCAGCCCTCTGTTGGATAGAATCGTGTAAATGATACCACCTTGGAAATGGGGGAGGACTAGAGCCCACAAGGCAGTATTATTGAGACTGAAGGATGGGTGGGTTAGGTGGGGAGGAGGGCATCCCAAGCAGGCGGGACCAACTGGAGCAAAGCCTTTGGGGAAGGACTATTCATGAGATGTCTGAAGGGCAGCAGACAAGCCCACTGGGCTGCAGAGGAGGACGGTGGAAGGTGATTTGAATGGTTTTACGGGTCAAGCTATGGAGTGTTGGTTGTTCCTTCTAGGGCACCTGTGGTTCCAAGAATTCAAGTATGCTTAGGAAGCTCAGAGAAAGGGGCCTTCTGTGAGGCTGTGGGGCTCCTATAGGAATCTGGGTCAGACCCCCCTCGGAGTCAGGCCTTCCAGGATGAGGAACTGGGACAGAGCTTGAGCCCTCTCTCCTTTCTTACAGCATTTGTGTTTGTTTCCTATGGCTTCAGTAACAAACTACCACAAACTTAAGGGCTTGAAACAACAGAGATGTTTTCTCTTATGATTCTGGAGGCCAGAGTCCAAAGTGATTTAGTTCCACAGGGCTAAAGTCAAGGTGTCAGCCAGGCTGGTTCCTTCTGGAGGTTCCAGGGGAGAATCCACCCCTTGCCTCCGCCAGTGGCTGGTGGCTGCCAGCATTCATTGGCTTGTGGCTGGATCACTCCAATCTCTTTTTCCCTGGCCACATTGCCTTCTCCTCTTCCGTAGTCAGGTCCCTCTGCTTCCCTCTTTAAGGACATTTGTGATTATTTGTAGGGTCCAGCCGATAATCTCCCCATATCAAGATGCTTAACTGAATCACGTTTGTAACTTCCCTTTTGTTACACAAGGTAACATTCAGAGGTTCCAGGGATTAGGACCCGGATGTCTGATGGCCATTATTTAGCCTACCACAGCATCTTTGCCCCTCTCTGAAAATTTGCCCCGCTCATGTCACTCTTCTCCAGTGGTTCCCTCATGATCTTCCAGGATGGATCCATGCGTCTACCTAGTGCATGATGGCTATCTTGACCTCTCTCCATCATGGCTACTCTTGAAATGTCCTTTTGGCTTCTGTCTCAGCTGTCAACCATCTCCATATTCTAGTTTTCCAGTTCCAGATTTCCTAGAGGGGGTCAGGCTGGCCAGCTCATCATCACAAGCAGCGTCCACAAGCCATAGGGACCTGGCAGCCTGAGATGGTGTCATCCGGGAAGCTGGTACAGAAGAGGGCAGCAGGGCAATGAGTGGGATGAGCCCCAAATCCATCTAGTACATTTTAAAAGACAGACGATAGCCCAATGGGACAGAATAGAGCTCTTAGAACCAGACCCACATATATATATGGGAACTTGATATATGATAAAGGTGGCACCACAAATCAATGAAGAAAAGATGACTTGTATAGTAGCTGGTGTTGGGAAAACTAGCTCACTGTATGGAGAAAAATAAAGCGAGATCCCTACCATACACTGTATACCAAGGTAGACTCCAGATGGATTAAAGACTTCAATGTGAAAGGTGAAATATAAAGCTCATAAAAGGAAACATGGGGATATATCTTTGTGACCTTGTAGTTGGAAAGGACTTCTTAACACCCAAGAGCACATGCCATAAATGAAAAATTGATCATCAAAGGATTTCCAATTCCATTGACATGTATAGACAAAGTTAACAACAGATGGCATGTGTGGGACAGATTTCTGCAACAATTAAAACCAACAAGGGACTAATATTTAGAATATATAAGGAATTCCTGCAAATCAATAGGAAAAAGTTGGTAAAGTCAATAGAAAAATAAGCAAAGTATATTCACAGAATGGGACACCCCAAAGATTAGTGGATATACGTATAGGTACCAAAACTGTCTAGAAATCAGAGAAATGCAGATGGCAATTACAATGACCAACTTCTTCATACCCACATGGGCACATGGGCCAGGTCCTCCCTCTACCTGTTTTTGTATGATCTACAAGCTAAGAATGGATTTTAAAGATGAGTATTTTTGCAGTTGATTTGATGGTAGTAAGCACTATCTTTGAACTCCACTTAAGTATTATCCTTTGCCCCAAAATTCCATTCTTCTTACTAGTAGACCAGTGTTACAGAAAATTTTGCTCAATTATTGTTATACTTCAGATTTCATCAAAAATTTTGTGGAAATTTGTTTTCTCTCTTGTTAAATAAGTACCAACATAATGTCCTCAATTTTTCCTCTTGACCTGCAAAGTCGAAAATATTTAGTATGGCCTTTTACAGAAAAGGTTTGCCAACCCCTACACTAAAGAGTACTCTGTATCAGTATGGAGGTTCCTTAAAAAACTAAAAATAGAACTACCATATGACCCAGCAATCCCACTACTGGGCATATACCCTGAGAAAACCATAATT
Source organism: Eschrichtius robustus (assembly GCF_028021215.1). NCBI lineage: Eukaryota > Metazoa > Chordata > Mammalia > Artiodactyla > Eschrichtiidae > Eschrichtius > Eschrichtius robustus. The sequence goes on from NC_090830.1 coordinate 76,668,223, forward strand.
CAAAAAGAGTCATGTACCACAATGCAGCTCTATTTACAATAGTCAGGACATGGAAGCAACCTAAGTGTCCATCAACAGATGAATGGATAAAGTAGATGTGGCACATATATACAATGGAATATTACTCAGCCATAAAAAAAGAAACGAAATAGAGTTATTTGTAGTGAGGTGGATGAACCTAGAGTCTGTCATACAGAGTGAAGTAAGTCAGAAAGAGAAAAAAATACCATATGCTAACACATATATATGGAATCTAAAAAAAAAAAAAAAAAAAAAAAATGGTTCTGAAGAACCTAGGGGCAGGACAGGAATAAAGACGGAGATGTAGAGAATGGACTTGAGGACATGGGGAAGGGGAAGGGTAAGCTGGGACGAAGTGAGAGAGTGGCATGGACATATATACACTACCAAATGTAAAACAGACAGCTAGTGGGAAGCAGCCACATAGCACAGGGAGATCAGCTTCATGCTTTGTGTCCACCTAGAGGGGTGGGATAGGGAGGGTAGGAGGGAGACGCAAGAGGGAGGAGATACGGGGATATATGTTTACGTATAGCTAATTCACTTTGTTATACAGAAGAAACTAACACACCATTGTAAAGCAATTATACTCCAATAAGGATGTTAAAAAAAAAAAAAAGAATACTCTGTATCAGTTAGAAGCCATATACCATTAGATGAAATCACCATTTTTGTAGGCCAAAAATGGTCGAATGTCATCAGTTTCATAGGGTTCAACTTAATAGATGTACAGACAGCAAACTATTGTAGATAAATCTTTAAAACCTAGTGTTGAGTGATAAAAGAAATAGAATGGAATAGCATAATACCATGTCTGTAAGTTAAAAAAAAAAAACAATAACCACAGTAGATATTTAACAATAATACATGCATATACAGAGACATTTAGCAAAGCACTGGGTTGGTACTTCTTTGGGAGAAGAGAAGTAGGATGGGAGATAAAGGGGAAAACCCACCCAACTAATAATAAAATTTACTAACATTTATTTGGTAATCACCATGTGCCTGGCACTGCTTTAAGCAGCTCATATATGAACTCATTTACTCCTCACAGCACCCCGGTGATAAAGGTACTATCATTGTTGCCACTTCACTGATGATGAAACTAAGCTCAGAGAGGTTAAGTAACTTGCCCAAGGCCACTGAGCTTGTAAACATCAGAGCCAGGATTTGGACCCAAGCAGTTTGGACTCCAGTTTTGGAGATCAAATCTGGAGTCCAATAAGATGGATGTAGTTCCGAGGGATGTAGATGGACCCAACAGATCTGAAGAAACAAACTCCCCTTTTACCTAAACCCTACACCCATTCCATGCCCAGGAAATCTCTGCTGTTTCTTTCTCATCTTGCTTCTCTGGGACTCAGAGGACCTCAGCCACTGGCCATCCTACAGGCACAGTGGCCAAGGAGTTAGGAGGTACGGACCCTGTCCCTAAACTGACTCAACCTGGAGTGATGGGATGTGCCACCCACAGGACAAAATGACCGACTGGCTGCTCCCTGAGAAGTGGCTTCGGCATTAGTATGCTGAGGTAGCAGCTAAGGGTTTTGGATCTGATAGATCTGAGTTCAAATTCTAACTCCAAGTTCAACTGCCTGTGGGACCACAACAAATCTCTTCTGTAAATTGACGTTCAAACCCCTACCTAAAAGAGAAGGCAGTGCTTACTTAGCACAATGACTGGCACATAGTAAATGCTCAGTAAATTACTACTGTTCCCAAGTTCATTGACATCACCTAGGAGAAGTGGCTCGTACTTGGGAAGAGCAGAGAGGAGCCTGTGTCATCCCATTTACCTGATTAGTCTGCCTGTTCCACTGTTATCCATCTTTCTGTACTCCTCCCCTCCTTCAAACCTTATCTTCCCACTCACCGCCTCTGGAAGCCTTCCCTGACCACCCAACTTGCCCTGTCTGCTGAGCTGATGGGAGCAGGTTGGTCACTCCCTTTCCTTTTCTCATGGGAGGTTCATGCTCACCAACCAGATCAGCTTCCGTTTGCTCTCTGACCCGCTGTCCCCCACCCTGTGCCCAGGACCGTGTCCCCTCTGGCCTGTGGCTGCCTGGTTGGCTCGGGGTCCACAAGCATCTGCCTTCTTATCTTCATTCTCTTCCTCCCCATCATGGTGATCATGGAATCCCCTGGAATCCACATGTCCACCAGGCCCCTAGGACATGAGCCTCTGAACGCTGCAGGCCTGCTTGGGCCCCATCCACATTTCCCTGGGAACCTAGAAAGCAGCCATCCTTTCCTAAGGGGCTCATGTGTGCCTGAGCAGCTGCCAGGGGCCTTCACCTAAGTAATCCATCCTCAGGATGACACTGCAAGGGAGGGATGGCCTTCCCATTTCACCCCATGAGACCACGGAAGCCGACCAGGTGTGGCCTGCCTGGGATTGCCCAAGTCACATGTGGCATGGCCACCCTTATCTCACATCCAGGACCTTTCTGTCACACCCCAGCCACCTCCACCCGGAGGTGACCGTCTAACATCCATGTTTCTACCATGAAATCCATCCCCCTCCTTATTTTTCCAGGGAACCAAAGGCTATACCAACCGCCTTTCCTCCGTGGCCCTTGTGACTCAGAACAGCTAATTGGGGCTTGGCTGGTGTTCAGCCTGGCCCTGGGCAGCCTCCCTGTGATTAGCACTGATGTTCCTTGGCTCCAAGAGTGATGATGCCTTCTGCTTGGCTCCACTTGGGAGAGGAGGGAGGTTCGCACACAGTGTGGGCTCAGCAGGGAGAAGGGACCGGCCTGGGGGGAGACCAGAAGACAGAAAGCCGCTGTGACCGCACTCCTCTTGCAGTGTAATGAGGATGTCAGTGGAATCCCTCCCAGGGATGTCATGCCAGGCCCTCTACAGAGGTTGTATCTTATGCTGACAACAAGCTCTATCAGTGTCCCCATTTCACAGAGGAGGAAACAGACTCAGAAAGGTTATGTAACATTTAAGGTCATGCTAGACCAAGAAATGGCAGGTCTATGTGAGTCTGAAGTCCACGTGCTTTCCACGGGCCACCGTGCCCCACTGGGTCTTCATGAGAACCCTGTCATGTACAGACCTTGCCTATGCTGTTCCCATTTTATGGGTGGGTAAACTGAGACTGAGAGAGTTCAAGAAACTCAAGGTCATATGGTTGGAGAAGTGGTAGACACTGAACTGGCTCCTGGTCCAGTCCTTATTCTGTCTACTGTACATAGAACTTTCCCATCCATGCTGGGAAGCCCCCCCCCCCCAGTTCTGGGCAGTAGGAGTGTAACTAGGAGAGGAGAGGAGATAGTGTTGCCCTGGGCTGACATGAGAAACACATGGGAGGGGAGACTGGGTTGTTGGAGATCAAGAAGGCCCAAGCTGCTTAAGGTCTTGGAAGCAGGTCGACTTGGTGTGTTGTGCGGGAGGGAGCGGTGTAGGGTCTTCCAGGAGGAGTGAAGTGCTGACCTGGTATCTTAAAGTGCCCCACTTGTACAGCCCTCCCTGTGGCCTGCCCCTCAGCCCGGGGTCACCCCCCCCCCACCCCCGCCCGCCACCGCCCAAGGCTCCCTCCCTCACAGGTTGGGGACATTCGGCCGCTGAGATCAGGTCTTTGTTTGAAGGACAGGTAATTAATCCCACAAAGTAATCCCAGCACACCCTGGCAGATTTATGGAGATCGCCTCTGTCCCAGGAACTCTGCCTTATCATCTTTCATTTCCCAGGCAAAGCGAGTGACTTGTTATATCACAGGCTTCATGCCAATAGGAAATTCATTTAGGGGCGTTCTCCAGGTGGAGGGAGATTGATAACGCCGGCCGGGGGCAAGAGCCTGTGGCAGTGCTGGGGTCAGGGAAGGAGGGGAGCAGAAGAGACATTATCGTGCTTTCACCTGTCCCCTTGCCGGTCTCTATCTTTCTCCCAACATCAGGGGCCCAGTTTCATGGGGCTCACCTGTCACAGGGACCCAGATACCATCCAGTCCAACCCTCCCAAGTCACAGATGAGAAAACCAAGGCCCAGAGCAGCGAGGGAGAGACCTGATTCCCAGGCTCGCTCTCTCAGCTACTCTGCCCTAGCTCTCCCCACCCGCCACTCCCCACATGCCCTGCCCTGAAGCTGCCACAGGTGCAGGAGAATGTCACTCCATCACCGGGGGGAGCTCCTCAAAACCCCCACGATGGACCTTGGAGCCTGCCTCCCTAGGGGGCTTTTATGGTGAGGAAGGGAGCAGAGGTTGGCAGTCCTGGTAGCTCACCCCCCACACAAAGAAGGGTCAGTAGAGCAAGGAAGGGGGACCTGGTCCTGGAGGTCAGGGTAGTCGCTTCTGGTCTATCGGCTCTGCCTCTAGCTTGCTGGGCAGTGTGAAGGTCCTTGTCCCTTTCTGTAACGCAAAGAGTTGGGGCTCATTTGATTATTCATAAATATTTATCCAACGCCTCTCATGTATCAGCTCTGGGGACACAGCCATGAACAAGAGAGATGAAGCTGTTGCCCTCACGGATCTTATAGTTTAGTGAGAAAGACAGAAAATACACAATCAAACAGATGAATGCACAAGATCATTTTAGAGAGTGACAAGGGCTTACAAGAAAGTAAAACAGGGGCTGGAGGTATGATGGAGAATGAGCTGCAGCCACTTAGCTGGGGTGGTGACCTTTTTGATACGGTGACATTTAAGAGGGGCCTGAGCAACAGTGGAGGAGACAACCACGTGGAGCTACGCAGGAAATGAGTTCCAGGCAGAGGAAACAGCATGTGTGAAGGCCCCGAGACAACAGTAAGCTGTGTATATTTAAGAAACAGAAAATTGGGAAAAGAGGTTTGATGAGGCTTCAGTGTAGTGGGGAGTAAAGGATTAGGGGTAGGAAGTGAGGTCAGAGAGCTGGACAGGGACCGATCATTTAGGGGCTTGCAGACCAGGCCGAGGAGTTGGGGTTATTCCATTTGCACTGGGAAGACACTGCAATGGAGTCACTTGATCTGCATCAGGCCTTTGAAAGATGTGCTGGCTGGAGAATGGGCTGGAGAGGGGGCAAGAGGAGAAGCAGGGAGACCAGCTGGAAGCCCACTGGGGTGGCCAGGTGAAAGATAATCTGGAGGGTTCGTCACGCGAACCATGTCGGCTGCATCCATCTGTCTGTCCAGCCGCTCACAACTCTTCCATACCACCCCAGCTTCTGTGGCAGCCCTTCTCCTTCGGGAGGGCCTGGTCATTGTTCTGAGCCCCCCTGGGCCTCGCCTGCTCTTCCCTACCCCAGCTCATCCCTCCTGCATCTTCCCACAACTCTCTAGACAAAGCTCTCTCAGGGGCCGGCCTCAGAGCCACTCTGCCCACACACCCCACTGCATCCATGCTCCCCCACCCCACCCTCAGAGCAGGTGGGCAGGCTGCAGGCACCCCAGAAGGGAAGGGAGGACCTTGTCACCGCCCAGAGAAGGGGGGACAGCGTGGCAGCGTGCAGGACCGCCCTCGCCAACTTGGCAGCCCCTTGTCGACAGGAGCCAAGCCTGGTGGGGCTGGCTTCTTCCTGACACTCACACCCAGCTCTCGGTAATTAAAGCCATAAGTCATCTTCGGACCGGGGAGCTGCAGGCTGGGGCTGCCACAGCTGGCATTGCTTGGGGCTCAGTGCTGGGAGGGAGAGTGGGCACATCTGGGCAGAGGTTGGAGGGGGCCGAAGGTCAAAGACTGCCCTCCGTCTGGCCTGGGATGAAGGGTGTTTGGGCTCTGAGGCTCTGCTTGGTGCCAGGGGCAGTGCCAGGAGCTTCCTTCACAAACAAGGGTTTACTTCCTCTTTTCCATGGGCCCTGAGAGTCTCAAGCTTGCAAAACGTCCCCAAAAGGTGCCATCTGTCTTCAGCTGGATCCTTTGCTTCCCCTCCCCCACCCCAGAAGTATCCATTCACAGAGCTTAGAGTGGGGGTACCATAGGGTACCCATCCCTTCAGCTGTGCTGGGAGCATCCCAGAGAAACTGCCCTCCTGCCAAGGAAGTAGGAGTCTGTAGCCCAGGCTAGCCCCTCTAATCAAGAAGGACCCCAGGCCATGCATCCTGAGGGTGGCCCAGTGGGAAGTACCCTGAACTCTGACCTGTGGCCTTTCTATTTCAAAAAAGTGATCAAAGGCCTCACACAGATTTTGGTGGCTGATCATCCTCCCTGGCCAAAAAGGCAAGGACATCTCTCTTTTTCCTGTTTCTTGCTTGCTCAGCAGAAGTTCCTGCCTGTCTGAGCCAAGGGAACGGAAATGTCTCGGGACACCCCTCCCTGTCTGGCTGGGCTCACTCATCAAGCATTCTGAACATCCACTTGGTGTGGCGCATGGGACCAGGGCCTGGAGACATAGTGAGACATCTGGGGCTGATGCTCATGCTGGGAGGATGAGGGCATTCTGGAAGCCAGGCTGCCAGGATGAAATGGTCACCCCCCCCACTCACCCCACGCGCCACACACACACACACACACACACACACACACACACTCACACACACACACACTCACGCTCACACACTCACACTCACACACACACACACGCCCCAGTCCAGGACCCCTGGCCTTCATCAGAGAAGCAGGGCCAGGATCACTGGCAAATGTGAAATATTAAATATTTAGAAAAATACAGAAACTGTTATAACATGCCTCCATATATTCACCACCCAGATAACATTTGTTGACATTTTGCTGTATTTACTTCTGATCTTTCTTTCTTCTTTTTGTTCTTAAGAAATGGAACTTGACAGGTATTGTTAAAAGGACCTTTTCTTTCATTTTCAGTGATCTCGGAGGCTGGGTCTCTGAGGAGCAAGGGTTAACACCTCTAACCCTAACATCAGTCTCAGAAATGGCCCCCAACTCGCATATGGTCTGTCTTGGGTGACATTAAGGAATCATCAGCTTTGTTTCATGTGATAGTGGCATGTCTGTCCACGTTGAAGTCCTTATCAGAGACATATACAGTATTCAAGAATGAACTGGAATTGGCTCTAATAACTCCAGTGCCGGGGGGAGGGGTGAGTTTAAAAGAAGGAAAATTGGCAAAATGTTGGTAATTGTTGACTCTGGGTGATGGGTACACAGGGCTTCGTTGTGCTCTTCTCTCTACGTTGTTTATCTTTGAAATTTTCCATAGTAGAAAGTTTTTTTTTTTTTTTTTAAGTATGGTCCCAAAGCTGCCAGGGGACCCACACCTGGTCTGGGATCCACATCCAGCTGTGTCCTGGACGGGCGCCCAGACTTGAGCCAGACTTGAGGTTGACCCGTCTGGTGCCATCTCTGCCTCTAACTTGCTGTGTGATGTTAGCCAAGTTACTCACCATCTCTGACCCTCAGTTCCCCAGGGGAGAAGAAGTTTGAACCTGGTGGGCTCTAAGCATCTTCCATCTCTGACACTGGACACATCTACCTTGCATGCTCAGAGAGCCCACTGGAGGGCAGTGGGTTTCCCATACCACTCCTCAAGACAGCCTTTGCAAAAAGGATTCTGTAGCCACATAAGTTGGAAAGACGCCACATCACAACATCCTTGTCCTGGCAAGTTACAAGCCACATTAGCCCATTAAAGGCTCTAACAAGTCCTGCAGCGAAGATGCCTGTTCAGCATTTCCCAAATGTGTTTGACCACAGAACTTTTAAAAAGTTGGCCTTTCCTATACCCCAGGCATCAGAGTTCCCGGGGACACCCTCTGGGAAACCCCGACCTTCCAGTTTTCACCGTGGGAGCTCCTGCCCTGAAGGGTGAATTTGCCATTTTTTCATGATGATTCTGACTCATATTCAGTAGAACACAATATTTGTTTTCCACATTGTCAAGTGGGTATGGTACTTAAGTAAATCTGTAGTTTTCACCCCTGCCCCCCTCATCATTCCCTGATCAGAAACATCTGCTTTGATGTCACATTCTGAGTCACTGACCAGATGCTGGAAAACCCTCCGACATCAGGAAACTGGGCCTGGCACAATCTGGAGCTTTCCTGGTAGGGCCTTCTAGAAGCAATGATTCTAGGGAGGAGTAGGAGAGAAAACACAGGCTTTGACATCAGACGCTGTAGGTTCAAATTTCAGCTCAACCACTTACCAGCTATGTGACTTGGGACAAATTTTTTTTACCTCTCACCTCAGTTTAGTAATCGATGAGGATTAAGCTGCAGAGGGTGTGTCGAGTGCTGAGTTTCCTTCCTTCTCCAAAAGAATTTATAACAACTAATATTTACTGAGCACTTACTATGTGCTGAACTAAATAGATGCATTACCTGCTTTCGTCTTCCCATCAGCTCCATGAGACAACTATTACCCCTCCCCTTTAACAGCCAAGAAACTAAAACCCAGAGAGGGTAGGTAACTTGCCCACAGTCCACAGCTTATGAGGAATGATGCTGAGATTTTAGCCCTGGTCCTAGGCACTACAACATCTGCCCTTTTCAAAAAGATCTGATCCAGATGAAAAAATGTTGATCCTCTGAACACCTTACCTCACCTGCCAGGTCAGCGTTTATTGGTCCTCGGGTAACCCAGATGGTATGTCAGGCCGTGCATCCTTGGCTAAGCGCTCATAGACAACCATGGACTCCTAAAACTGAAAGAGTCCGTGGGGACTTCCAGGTTCCCTGAATCCCCAAGCCCCCAACCCCATCCCTCAGGGCCCCTTCTGGGGGTCAGGGGGGTGCCGAGTGTGCTGGACTCCAGCATAGCCCCCTCATCTGCTTCAGCCAGGGCAGCTAGCTCTGGTTTTGGTTGTTTTGTATACTGGGATTCTGGAGAAGATTTTGTCTGATTAAAGGATTTGCTACTAAAACAAAGAAATTTGAAAGCCGCTGCCATAGAAAAGCCCCCTCTTTTTTAAACAGGAGAGGACCCTGAGGCCCAGAGAGGTAAAGTAACTTGCCCGGGATCACCAGCTATCCTCCTGGGCCCAGGCAGACCTCCCTCCTCTCTTCAGGACTCAGCAGGGACCAGATTGAGGGGGACTTCTCAGCCCTCAGGGAGCCCCTCAAGGTCAGTTGTCTGGGCCGCTTCTGCCAGTTGGTAGCCAGTTTCTATGAAGATAACTGGGTCTGAGGCTGGCTCCCTGAACCTCGTCCGACCACATCTATTTCTGGGCCGCAGAGCCCTGACGGAGCACAATTGGATTCATAAATTACCCAGCTCAAGGTGTGTGTGATGGGCTCTCCTTCCCAGATTTGAAAGTCATTCACTCCGGAACTTGCGGTACTTGGGGCTGAAGGAGGGGCAGCTGTGGGTTCAGCACTCAGGGAAGGAAAGCGGCAGGGGAGCTGAGGGGACGCGGGGATTCAGGGAGCATCGCTCTGTGCCAGCTCCGTGCTTGTCGTCTCATTGAATCCTCCCAGCCACCACAGGAGACACCTTCTATTATTATCATCCCTATTTGGCAGATGAGGAAACTGAGGCTCATAGAGGTGAGGTCACTTGCCCGAAGTCACGTGGCTGGAAGTAGCAGAGCTAGGATTCGAACTCAGGGCTCTCCAATGCTGACATTTTTCCCAGTCACGATGATGGCAAGACAAGGAACTGAACAAGCAGCATTTAGGGGAAGAGGTTAGACCCTGGGAGATAGGATTGGAAGGGAAGTTTCAGGAGTGCCGAGCCTCCTCTTCCACCAAGTTCAATGTGCACCAACAGCTGGCGTTGCACCCCACCCTGCCCCTCTTCGCCAGTCTTTCTTGTCTAACATCATTCAATTCCAGGCACTGCTTAGTTCCACCTGCCCCAGGCACCAGGTTCACTATCCTTGACACATACCCAGCATAGGCTCAGCACTTTACAGTTTGTAAAGCACTTTCTGGTCCCTTATCCCACTGAACCTCCAAATAGCCAAGTGAATAGGACAGGTATTCTCACCCCCAATGAGGAAACTGAGGCCCAGAGAGGACCACAAGCCCACAAGCGTGCATCTAGTCAGTTCCTTTATGAGTTCTTCAGTCAGCTTCTTTATATATATGCTTTGTCCTTCCCCCGGGGGTGGCCAGTCTTCCCGCTTAGATGGTGGGTTCCCTGGGGGAATTACCCATCACCCGCCCCCACCCCGTGCCTCATTAGAGAGGCCTTATAGTGTGGTAGGCGGTCTCTGGTGCCCCACTCCCCAAGAAGCCCAATCCCCTGGGCCTGCCTTTCCCGTGTCTCAGTGCTGGATCCGTGCAGGGGTGATGGCCCCACCAGGATGACAGACAGCACATACCCGCCTTCGTGCTTCCTTCTCCTTGGGCATCTGATCATCCTCTTTGTTTTCTTAAGAAAACCATCCTCCTTCCCCCCTCGCACTCCCACTTTGGGACAAGGTCTTTCAGATCATCAAATATCAAACGCTTCTTATGCGTAGGCTGAGATGGCTTTATCGGAGCCTGTAAATCTCCCAGAGCCCTGACACTCTCTTGAATGCCAAGCCTCAGGTGAATTATGTGGGCCAGTCTGGGGACCCAGTGCACCTCAGCGCCCACTCTTGGCCCAAGGAGGGGCTCCTGCTGAGGCTGGGCATGGGTGTTCTGGGCCCACCTGCCCGGGGTCCTGGAGGTAACCAGCCTCCAGTCAAGTGAGCAAGTCAGCCTTTTTTTCCCTTCTCCTCACCTTGTTCTTCTCCTGGCCAGTCTCTGGCCCCCAGAGCCAAGGGAGCGCCAGCCCCACCCAGCAGAGACCACGGCAGCTAGGAGGGCCATTTGAGACCCAAAAGACCCAGGTTCTAATGCCAGCCTGGTCACTAAGTAACCAGGTGTTCTTAGACATGTCACTTCCCTGACTGAGCCTCAGTTAACTCATCTGATAGCAGTGCTGGCCTTGCAGGGTGTCTTGAGAATCCAGTGAGCTCAGAATTGCTCTGCCAATGGGCAGAAGCATGCATCTTCCCTGTCTCCTGGGGGCAGCCTGGTGTGTGAACTAAGCCTCCAGGCTCTGGAGTTAGACAGACTTGAATCCTGGTTCTGCCACTTACTGGTAGTGTGACTTTAGGCAAATCACTTAATTTCTCTGTGCCTTGATTTTCTCACATGTAAAATGGGAATAACAATGATGATGATGATGATGATGATGATGATGATGATGATGATGATGATGCCACCTGGCATGTGGAGTTGCCATGACGAGTAATTGACCAATACATGGGAAGTGCTCAGAACCCACAGTAAGTGGCCCTGCTTATTGCTGCTTTTCTCACTGCCATCACCCAGTCCATGCTCTCATCACCAACAGGCCTTCCTGCCTCCAGGGCCTCCCCACGGCTGTGGACAAAAATCCAAACTACTTCCCTGGCATTCAAGGGTCCTGCCTCCTGGCATCAGCCACTCCTGATACCACTTCGTGTGAACTCCGCTTGTCCCACTGGCTCCCCACTTTGGAAGTGATTGTCCCCTCCAGCCCTTTGCTCAGAATGCCCTCCGCCTCTCCATACTGACCCAAACCCAGCCCTCCAAGGCCTGGCGGAGGATCCCCTGCCCCAGGCCCCGTGAGCTTCCTCGCCTAGATCGATGCCACCCGGGCGCAGAGACCTTATCTTTTGCTGTTCAGACTCACCAGTACCTTGCAAACTCTTCTTTGAGTAAATCCCTTCCTTCATCCGGCTGAGGTAGCAGTGACCATGGCGGGAAAGGTCCCTGTCCTCAGGAAGATTAAATTCAGCAAATTATTATCAGTCATGGTGGTAACCCAGGCAGAGAAAGAATTACTCATTAAAGTGAATCCGTTTCCGAATCAGCCCACATCTAGCACCAACTTAGAACACATAGACACACATCATCAAATATTGGGGGGTTTTTGGTGGTAAATATACATAACATAAAATTTACCGCTTCAAAGTGGCATTACATATACTCACAATGTTGTACACCCATCACCACTATCGAGTTCTAGAACTTTGGGGATTACTCTTTAAGGTACTTATATTAGTTCTTTTTACAAATATAATTCACATAAATCAAAAAGGAAACATTGAAATGGCTCTAGAACAATGGCTCTCAACCAGGAATGATTTTGGCCCCCTCAACCCTCACCGCAGGGAACGTTTGGCAATGGTCTGAAGATTTATTGGCTGTCACAACTGGGAGAAGGGGTGCTCCTGGTTTCTAGTGGCTAAGAGGGTAGGGATTCTGCTAACCGCCCCACAATGCATGGAGCAGAGAATTTTCCAGCCCAAACGTCATGGGAAGCTGAGGTTGAGAAGCACTGCTGTCACATCACTACTCAAGAGATCATTTTTGTTAACATTTTGTCAACATTTCATTCCTTTTTCTATATATATATATATATATATATATATATTTTTAAGCAACAACAAAAAATGTGCCTTATGGAACTATGCTATTTTATGACTCCTTTGGGGGGAAAATGTGTGAAACATATATCTTTCAAGTCACAAACTTCTCTTTGCAACATTATTTTTAGTGGATGACCGATTTTCATATCGTAACGTAATTAATCCCTATTGTTGGACATTTAGGTTGTTGCCAGTTTTCCTTAGTAAACGGCACCACTGTGAAAATCCTGGGAGCCGCACCTGTGGGCACATCCCTGATTATTCCCTTTGGAGAAATTCGCCTGGTTACAGAGTAAAGGTTTTTCAGGAAATCGGGAGGTTCTGATCGCAGCCCTGGCCCCTGGCAATGTCTGGCTGATCCCCGTTAAAGTGTCGTCAGAGGACCAGGGGCCACCTCTCCCTATAGGTGGGGAGCTGGATGCTGCTGGAGGTGAGGGGGCCTGGCTTGACCCTTAGCAACCCTAACATAATAGGCTTTACTATCCTTGGCTACTCAGGTTAATGTTTCATAACTTGGAGCCAGATTAGTCAGAGTCCGGTCTGTGGTCTTATTACGAGAGGTGATCACTTATTGGTGTACTTGAGCTTGATGAAAACTGTCGTTCTGGTGAAACACCTACAAGACAAGCAGACTGCAATTCCCACCTGCTTGCGGGGGGCTCAAAGATCGTCTTTCCCTGACTGGTCGGTAGTAACTGTAATTAACAAGATGCACTCAGCTCAAACAAACATGTCACTGTGGTAGAGTGGGTGTGATAGTCCCAGCTGGAATTGCTAATTGGCTGACTCTTCCTCATAGCCCTGGTGCAGTTACGGTCTCTGTGATGTGTGACATTTTAAGTCACCCTGGTACCATTCTGTCCTGTAACCTTCTACACTAGCCTCAGAATGGTGCCCTGACACCTCTGCTGCAGCCCATGCATCGTTCAAAAGCCTTCGTGGAGCACCTACTATGTATCACCAGGGGCACTTGGAGAAACCGGTCCCTGCACTCCTAGGGCTTATATTCCAGTGTGGGGAGACAGACAATAAGCAAACACATTAACAGATGAGAAGAGATGTTCAGAAAGTGGAAGTGGTTTGAAGGAAATAAAACAGGATAAGGGAGAAGAGAGTGATGAGGGTGAGAGTAGGATGGTGGGGTGACTAGAGAGGGCTCCTTTGAGGCCCCCTCAAAGGTCACCACCACCTTTGAGCTGAGACCTGAATGCAGATAAGGCACCCACCGAGATCTGCAGGGTGAGCATTCCAGGCAGCTTCAGGGAAAGCTTTGGAGAGGGGGTAGGCCTAATCTGCCCCCTCCCTGATGGTCCTTAGGAGGGGCAGCAAGCTCTCAGCCTGCATCTCCTTCTCTGATTGAAAGCCAAGGTAACCCACACCGCTGGTTGCCATATGTTGGTCACAGAGCTGTTCAATGCGGCCCAGCCCAGGTGCCACCTGGGACTTGGCCCCCTTTGTCAGCAGGCAGCTAAGTAACAATTTTTAATTCATAAGATATCTTGCCCAAAGCCCATATCTCAGGCTGACTCCCAATTTTCATTATGCGGTGATACAGTCTGTACCAGTCCGAATTATATGGCTCCACTGGACAGTGATGGGCCTGCAGCCCAGCTTGTCCCACTGGCCCAGGCGGCATACCCAGCACACACGTTGCTGTTTAACAGCTACCCCTGGTGGGGGGGGGGGCAGGGGGAATCCAGGGGCCCCTGGGTAGGACATGAACTCTTTAGCTTAGTGAGAGCTGAGTTTAACTCCTTGTTATACCCCTTGCTATGACCTAGAACCAGTTATTCTCTGTGCCTTAGTTTTTTCATCTGGAAAATGGGGATAATTGTACCTATCTCATGGGAGCTTTGTGAAAATTGAAATATATTGTGTTGGCCAAAAGTTCATTCATGTTTTTCGTAACATCCTATATAAATATACAAAACAAAAAACCTTTGCACAGCGCCAGGCACAACGCATGTTGGATATTGTGGGGAGAGCCCCTCCTGACTCATTCTGGATAAGATGGGCCATAGTTGGGGCTAACCTGGTCCAATTCTTGTATTCAGAAAACAGGCATAGCAGGGAAAGAAGGGACGGGAACCAAGACAGGCACCACTGTAGGTGCTTTACATACATGATCACGCCTGATCCTCACACAGTCCCGTGAGGTGGGAGCTGTTATCCACACTTTACAGATGAGGGGTTTGGCTCAGAGGAATTCACAATTTGCAGGAGGTCTCACAGCTGGTAACTGGCAGATCTGTTGTTGGTGCTTAGGTCTTTTTTGCATCCTTCGAGTTCACGCACAGTAGGCAGTCTTCACTAGGGTGCTGATGTAACAGACTCCTGGCAGAGACTACGGCTGAAAGGGGGAGCACCAGGGGGAAGGGGGTACATATCCCAGTTCTGCTCACTTCCCTGGGGAGGATCCCTGGCCCTGGCCCTGGGGAGGGCCGGGTAACCAAGTCAGAGGCCAAGTGAGGGATCAGGGTCCCACTAGTCCTCTCATCCATTCAGCAACTAGCATTTGAGTGGAATGATAGTTGGGCCCAGAAGACCAACTAGATCATGAGCACCTCATAAGCATGGCATTTTTTTCTTCTTTTCTCAACCCCATGGCCCAGCATGGCCAGACCCAGAGTATGCCCGCACCTAGTGTGTGCTCATTGACCCTTCCTAATCCCTATGGGGGGGGGGGCGGGGGAAGAACCTTCAGGCCATCCAACAGATAGGTAATGAGCATTGTTCTGGGTACCATGGGGATGGAAGCATGACACCCTAGCCCTTACCCTCGAGGCGACGCTGGGTCTCTGGATGTGAGAACCGAGGAAGCCCCACAGCACAGGGATATTCTGAGGGTGCCAGCCCAGCTCTGGGGCTCAGTGGAGTGAGAGAGGGCACAGCCTCCAGGACTGGCTTCCTGAGGCTGGTGACGTTGGTAATGGACCTTAAGAACAGACAGGACCAAGGTGGGAGCCATTGGTTTTCCTTTAACTTGGGGGCAGCAAGAGTGGTTGCTGTCAGCCCAGCGGAGCAGACAAAGCAATTGAAAGTCATCAGCCTGTGTTCCCACACGCACCATCAGCCACTCACTAAACTGCTTTTCGCCCAGACCCAGCTCTGCCATGGGTCAAGATGCTGCCGGGCGAGATAACAAGGGGACAAGATGTGGGAGTGATGAGATTTGGCAGGGGCGCCTGGGGAAGGAGAGAGCCTGCTAGCCTTGAAGGAAGGAGGAAGGAGGTGGGAGGGTGAGCTCTCAAGGCCCAAAGAGAGAGCCACCCCCCCTGCTCTCCAAGTCTGACCATCTACCCTCACCTTCACACCCTCCAATCTAGTTTCCCTCTCCCTCTGCCTTTGACTATCTATGAAACAGAAGCCCTTTGCTTGACTCTGCTGCGCCCTCTAGCCGCCACTCGGCCTCTCTCCCTGTTTATTACACCAAACTCCGGGCAGCAGCACCTGTACTAACAGTCCCCAGGGCCCCCCTCAGCCACTGTATCTCACAGTCTGACCTCCAGGGGCATCTGAAGATCCAAATGGGGGACCTTCGCCAGATCTTGCTTATCCTGAGCCTGTCTCGGCACTGTTTGAGCCTGTCTCGGCACTGTTTGACCCTGTCAGCAATCTCTTTCTCAGAACTTCCCCTTCGCCTGCCTCTGGGCACCTGGCTCTATACTGGTTTCCCATCTGCCTCTCTGACCACTGCCTTTCTATCTACATTCTCCTGTGCATCACTGGAGCCACAGGTCTGCCCTAAAGGCCGGCTTGCCAGTGCCTTATATATGTCACCACCTTTGTGCTGACAGCCCCTGTCTTCCCACTCCAGTCCCCATCCACCCCTCCCCTCCAGCTCCTGGAGGACATCGCCACGTGGACATTCTGCTGCTACATAAAACTCTGTCATTTTATGAGGAATTTACCTAGAACTTTTCAGAACGTAGAGAGTTTTTAACTAGGACTCCCTCTTGAGAAAAAAGCAACTTATTTGCCACCTCATTCTATGAAGGATGACAGTCTCTTATTTGTCTCGCCCTGTTCCTTGTCCCCTAGCACTGGGCCAGGTACAGAGTGGGTGCAATCCTGTGTGTAGGGCAAACGCCTGCAGGGAGAAAAAGAGAGGCGTAAATCTCACTCCAGGCCAGCCACTCACCAGCCATGTGACCTTGAACAAGTTATTTAACTTCTCTGAGCCTGCTTCCTCACACGTAACACAGGGTGTCTTCTTCTAAAGTTATTGTGAAGACTGAGTAATATAATTGTGCAAACATCTTAGCTCAGTGCCTGGCACAGGGAAGTGTTCAACAAACTGTAGCTACTATTTTTTAATAAACAGGGGAAAGAGGGCTGTGACTTCCCTTCAGCAGCCTTTTGTGCTTTTGCAGACTTGATTCACATCTTCTCAACCTCCCTCTTGCAAATATGAAGAGGTCTCGATGCCTGAAGCTCCTGGAGGATGTGGCTGTCCCACAAGAGAACCAGCAGAGCTAGGAATGACCTGCTTCTTCCCTTGTGTGAACGCTTTAAGTCACCAGTTCCCAGAAGTCTTAGG
Source organism: Eschrichtius robustus (assembly GCF_028021215.1). Taxonomy (NCBI): domain Eukaryota; kingdom Metazoa; phylum Chordata; class Mammalia; order Artiodactyla; family Eschrichtiidae; genus Eschrichtius; species Eschrichtius robustus. Next base: position 76,685,014 of record NC_090830.1, read on the forward strand.
GTGCTCAAGGCGCAGCCTCACTCCCTGCAAGGACCCCTCCCCTACCAGGTACATCCCCTAGGACAGCACCTGTCGACCCAGGGAAAGCAGCTGCCCATCTGCTCAGCAGTGGGGGCTGAACAGGTGAAAGGCATCCCCCGGTGAGCCACCCCCAGCCCCCTGGTCCCCATGGGACTTGGATAAAGAATGTCTGGGAGACCAGAGGGCTGACAGGGTGGTATCAGTTTCCAGGATAGCAGAGAAACTTATGTGTATGGTTTCCAAGCCCACGGTCCCCCGGGGGACGGAGGATGGTGGGAGAGGTGTGATAAAGGAGGGAAGCAAGGAAGTGGTGACCCACCCTGAGGCTGGAACCCTGGGTGCGATGCCCTGTGGACCTGAGGGTTTTGTTCTCAGCCTTGGCCTCAGGGCTGCCACCTTGTACATCTGGGCCCTTGGTTGTGAGGCTCTCCTGGCAAGAGGATGGGCTGGCTTAGTGCTCCCGCTGGGCGAAAGCTCTAGCCACAGGCTCCTGGGGTGGGGGTGGGTGGAGGAGACGGTCCATGGTGCTGTCTTGGTGCAGGACAGGCGGCCAACATTTATTGAGAGGTTCCTATGTGCCAGACACCGTATTAACGCATTTAATCCTCACAGCAACACTCTGGGGTGGGTACTATTATTACTCCCATTTTATCGACGAGGAAACTGAGGCCCAGATATGCAACTTGACCAAGGTGACCCAGCTAGCTAGTAGCAGAGCCATGACTGGAACTCAGGGCATAACTGCTTCTCTGTTCCACGTTGCTTTCCTTCAGGGGCCTTAGCTTAGCAAGTTCTTATACACTCAATAGTGTGACTTTATTCTGAATGCAGATCTTTCATGTGAGACTGAAGGCATGAACCTTGCCTGCTTTTCTCTGCTGATTCTCTAGCATTTTGCACAGAGTAGGTGCTTGATATGAACTGGAATGAATGAGTGATCTGATCAGTCAATCAGTCTTTGAATGAGACCTGCCCTGCTTGGGGCACAGAGCTCACCTCCTGTCCCTGCCCAAGCCAGCATCCCAGTGAGTGCTCATGTTGCCATGGTGACAGTAGGAATATCAGCGGCAGTGACTCACTTAGATGGCCTTGTCAGCTCCCTGGGTGTAACCCTTTCTGACTGTTGGTCCGGACAGTTAGTCACTCGTACTTTGCAGGAGGCTGAGAGGTGAACTCTCCACACAGATAGATGTGTGAAAAAGAATGTGTTTGTGTGTGTGTGTGTGTGTGTGTGTGTGTGTGCGCGCGCGCGCATGTGTGTGTGTGTTGGGGGGAGGGTCCTTGAGTTTGAATTTGTACCAGTTGAGGGGTATTTGCCTGCAGGTTGGTTGGAGAAGGTGCCTAGGCTGGGAGAGGGGTATTTTATGTGCTGGGGACAGACTCGGAGTTGGGGATGGGCAGTGTGGCCATGAGTAGGGCAAAGGTGCTGAGTGCGGGACCCAACTGGGTTTGCCGGGGAGATAACCTTATTTTCCAAACTGAAAACCACAGCACGTCATTCGACAAGAGGCTTCTGGTTTGTGAATGATTTATAGGAAAAAACTGGCAAAGATAAAAGTTGAATCACATGTAAACATTGATAGCTTCCTTTATTGGGAAGAATAAATTTATATGAAACTCTGGAATGATGGGATGCCGGACAGGGGCGCTGAGGAGGCGGGGCCCATGCCTGTGTGTGTGGTGGGGAAGAGGGTGTGAGAGGCAAGAGGCTGGAGGTCTTGCCTCAGGGCAGCCCTGCAGCTCAGCATTTAGGGGCTCCGAGGACCCGGCCCCTAAAGCACCCTGCGCTGTCCATGCTTCAGCCACCTCAGCACTGGTCACCCTGTCACGGGAATACCTGGTTGAGGGCTACATCCTCCACCGGAAGGTGTCCCGGGTACATTGTAGGAGCTCAATAATTGTTCGCTGCGTGGATTAGCTAATGATGAGCCGATGAAAGCACATGTCCTCTTGTTTCCCCAGCAGCAGAATTCCTAGCTGAAAAAACTCCTTTATATTCATGCATGTATATGCCTCCTTGCAACTCTTTCCTCCCCACTCCACAAGGGCAGCTGTACAAAAGCCCGCAGGAGGGTACCCAGGCCGCAGGACGCAGGCTTAGGCAAGGTGGAGGCTGGAGTGACGTCCCCTCCCTGGCCTGGCCCAGGTCAGAGTCTCCAAAGCCCACTCTCTGAGAGTGACGAGACCTGGCCGGGCTCTGCCGTCAGCAGCCTCTCCCCTGCCTCAGACAACCTCTGCAGTGGGCTGGGAGTGGGCCACCTTGCCGGCCAGCACAGGGGGGCTGAGAATGGCCCCTGCCTCAGAGTCTAAAGTTAGAGAAGGACGTTGTCTCCCCTCTACTTTTGCCCTAGTTAATCCAAGAGAGAATACGAGCCTGTGTGCGGATCCCTTTAGAGCCGGGGAAAGGGCGGAGTGGGGAGATACAGCAGCTTCCATGGGCGATCCTGGGGTCCACCTTGTGTGTTGGAGGCCTGGATGTTAGTTCCCGCCTATGGAATACATGTCCATCCAACCCCTTCCCCAATCCCGCCTGTCTTCCACGGTCCAGCTCAAACAACATTTATGAAGTACTTATTTTGTGCCGGGAACTGTTCGAAGCCTGTACATGTGTATATATTTTTTCTCATTCATTTAATTCTCATAACCCTATGAGATAGAGCCATTATTATCCTCATTTCACAAATGAAGAGACCAGGATGCGAAGCGGTTAGATAAGTTGCCCAAGGTCACACAGCTAGACAGTGGTGTAAGGAATTAATGTCACCTCCTCCATGAAGCTTTCCTTCTTTGAGCCTTCCTGTGTGTGAACAGCCTCTCCCTGCTGTGAACTGAGATGCTGATTCTTGTGGGTGTCAGAGCTCCCTTACGAGGCTGTAAGTGCTTCAGCGTCAGAAATCCTGGCAGAGTGACCTCTGCGTCCCCCACAGCGCCAAGCACAGGGCCTGGCCATAGGACAACCCGTCCAGGGGACTGCTGAATATGTGAATGAATGGCAGTGAGCGAGCAAGTATTTGAATGAACCAACACACTGGTTAATGAGGAGGAGAGGGGAGTGGAATTGAGGGTTTCCCAGTGAACTCACAGCCTGATGAGAAGGGCACAGGGGCAAGTATGGGGCCCCAGGTGGGCCGGAAGCAGCCATCCTTCAGGAACATGCTTGCCACTGTGTGCCCACCATTATCCAGGTACCTTGAGGAATGGTCGTGAAAGCCCCCCATCTTCAGGGGACTTTTAGGCTGGGTGAAAGGAGCACATTAACACACGGGAAGCAACTGGGGAACAAACAGAGCAGCAGCTACTGCCTGTAAGGCCCGAGTGGTAAGCGAGAGAGATTAGGACCATCTTCCTGGAGCAAGAGGAGGAGGGGCTGGCACTGGGTGGGAGGAAGGGCGGCGAAGCCGAGAGGCAAGGCGAACGATGAAAGACAGGAGGCAGGAATGGATCTGGGGAACCTGCGGAAGCCACCGTGAGGGCCGGGTACCTGTGGGGCAGCATAAGACAAAGCTGGTGGGTGAGAGAGGGGTGGGGTACATTTGAGCCAGTGCCATTTGTGCGTGATTTTTGCCAGTACTTTAAATACATATTTTAAATTTTAATAAATACTTAAATACTTCTAAAATTGAATTTTGTTTTTAACCTATATTTATCATAAAAGGAAACTTTATATCACTGCCATATAGGATAGTAGAGTAAAATAGAATAGACTAGAAAAAGAACAGAATAGAATAGGAAATGACCGTAAAAATAAGCACAAGGGGAACAAAACAAGGCTACTGCCGTAGTCCACTGTGGCTGCCATAACAAAATACCACAGACTAGGTGGGTTATACACAGTAGAAATTTATTTCTCACAGTTCTGGAGGCTGGAAGTCCGAGATCAGGGTGTCAGCGCGGTCGGGTGAGGGCCCTCCTCCTTGTTCAGGTGGTGCCTTTTTGCTGAATCCTCATATGGTGGAAAGGGCAAGGGAGCTCTGCGGGGTCTCTTGTATAAGAGATGAATCCCGTTCAGGACGGGTTCACCCTCATGACCTAAGCCCAAAAGCCCCACCTGCTAATGCCATCACCTTTGGAGGTTAGGATTTCACCATATGAATTCTGGGGGGGGGGGGGGCACAAATATTCAGACACAGCAGTCACTGAGTCCTCACTGGGCACTGCTCTCTTTGAAAGGCTCTGAGCCTGGAGCCTGCTCTCTCTCTGTTAAAAAGGAAAAGAAGCAAGTGTTAGACAGGTTGTTAAAGACATATAAGCATCAAACCAAGACTTTCTCCTTGACTCAGTCAGAGACCCTTGAGGAAGATTGAATGGGCATGATGTTCTCATCCTGTGATTCAGGGCCATCTGCTGCCTGGGCTATGTGCTCCTTTGTACCCCAGAGTTCTTTGCACTACTCCTGGAACCAGCATTCATTTTAAGTTACTGATTAGTCCTTAATGTCCAGAGAGGAGCCCTGGCCCCAGCCCCATGTCCACCTGCCCTGGGCCCCAGTCACATCCTGAATTCTTCTCCCTCTTGCAGGGAATACCAACAGCATCTTTGCCCTGGATTACATCAGCGGGGCACTGACCTTGAACGGCCTGCTGGACCGGGAGAACCCCCTGTACAGCCATGGCTTCATCCTGACTGTGAAGGTGAGAGTAGGCGGTGGGCACCTCCATCATGGGTAGAGGGGATACCCACGCTGTGGTGCCAGCCTCCAGCGGTGCCCAGGTGGAGTGTCCAGGAGGCGGGTCACTTCTGTTCCCTTGCCCTGCACTGATTCCCGGGGCTTGTGCCCAGGGCCCCTGTCAGAAAGGGCCAACGCTTGTCACATGTGGGCCTTGTCAGGGGCCCTCTGCTGGGCATTTCTCAGCCCTTATCGACAACTGCAGAGGATTGCAACTTTCATCTCCATTTCAGGGGTGAGGAGGCACAAGTGGGTGCACACCCCATGGTCCCCTCTATTATCCCATGATTTCAAGTTCTAATATAGCCAACTCAGATTCTTAGGTATACCTCGTTTCTGGGGTTTTCTCCCATTTCTAATTCTTGTGGCTTCCCCGGGGCTATTACCTGGTTAGGAAACAGCAATGCAGCGGGCAGGGGGCAGAAGCTGTGGTGGTCCCCACCCAGGAAAGTGTGATGCAGCCATAGCCCCCTGCCCCGTGCAGCCCCCTGCCACTCATGATTGGTTTTAATTAAAATCAATAACTTGCTGAGGCATTCCCTGGGAAACCCGTTTAGGGTACAGATGCTGCCTGGGCCAGAGGGGTCCTCCCCAGCCCCAGCCTTCGATTGAGAGGAGGGGGTGGTACAAGGACTGAGGAGAGGGGCTCTGGGATGGAGGCCCTTCCATTGGTGTGGGAAGGATGGTGCAGCCTGGGCCTTCATTGCTCTCCTTGACCTTGAGAAGGCCTGTGACAGCAATGGATTGATTAGCCCTGACTCACCCACTGGCTCTGTCCTCTCTACCCGGATGTGCACGTGTGGGCCAGCGGGGGAGGGCAAGCTAACACGGCCTTTCCCCCATCCGGAGCCAAGCCTGAGGCCCTCTCCCAGCCTCCCCTCCTGTCTCTGCTCCCTTCCTACGGAGGCAGGCAGCTCCGATGGAGAGAGCTGCTCCCTAGTCCCAGCGCCAACTCACTGTGCAACCCTGAGCTCAGCTTTTCCATCTTTATATAAAATATAAGGATGAGTTCCCACACTTGGCTGTGAATCCAAATCCCTTGGGGAGCTGGTAAAAGATACCTAGTCCTGGGCCTCTTGCCCAGAGATTCTGGTTCAAAAGGTTGGCATGGGACTGGGAATGGGTATTTTGTGGCCCAAGGACTCTGGCCCAGAGACTGGGTGCCCAGGTGTCTGAGTCCATCTATTTCTGAGTCCAACCCAGACCTTCACAGTGCCTAGCACAGTGTTCAGTCCATAGCAGATGCTGAATTAAGTCTTGATTATCTGCTAGCACAAATGTTCTTGGCCTCAGTTTCATCATTTGCCAAATGAATAAAGACTCTCCCTTTGCCCCTAGATGAACCCCTAAATCTATCTTGTCTTCCCCACCCCACCTCATCCCCTTGGTTCTAGAATCCCACTGCCTGAGTTTGATACTTACTCTGTCTGTGTGTCCTTGTACAAGTTACTTAACCTCTCTGAGCTTCAGTTTCCCCATTGGTAATGGAGATCAGTAAAACCGGGATGCTAATGATAGAATCTTCCTCCTGGGGTTATGGTGAGGATTAGATGGGATAATTCACATAAAGCGCAGTGCCCAGCATTGAGAAAGCCCTGGTAAATGATGACTTTTATTGTGACTATGGCCACCTTCATCCCTGGGGTGTTTATTCCTCTATCTGCAGGGCACAGAGCTGAATGATGACCGCACCCCATCTGATGCCACAGTGACCACAACCTTCAACATCCTGGTGATTGACATCAATGACAATGCCCCAGAGTTCAACAGCTCCGAGTACAGTGTGGCCATCACTGAGCTGGCACAGGTCGGCTTTGCCCTCCCCCTCTTTATCCAGGTGGTGGACAAGGATGAGGTGAGTCCCAGGACGCATGGCCATCCAGCCCAGCACCCGGCCCGGGCTGTGCAACCCTGGAAGGGATGCCAGGGGTCACTGGGCTCCCAGGTCCCCATCTATAAAATAGAAACAAACATTGCTGCAGCCTCCCCTGCTACGTTCTGAGGATAAATAAGGCTGCAAAAATTAGTAGTCTCTAAACTTTTGGACCAACCCCCCTACACCCTGTAAAAAATGTTTGAGCACACACCTCCAGTGTATAGTTCTATATTTAGAAATGTATATACATGACCATCATACTAACCTAGTATGTACATTTTAAAACATACACACAAAAAATATAAAATTTAAAAGGTAGAGGCTCTTGTATAAATGGTGACTTTGGAAAAGTCTTATTCCTGCTTTTGGGGTAATACTGACCCTGCCTTTTCCTTGCAAGGAGTGTAAGTGCCTTCCAGAGGATCCCAGGCCATAAAGAGACTTCAGAGGGTCCAGGACACCTGCATCCCCTTGCCCAAGGGCCAGCCAGGCTGAGGCCAATCTTAAGAGGGAGGGACATGGGCCACGGGTGAGAGAGAGCTCAAGAGGGACAAGAGAGAGGGGGCTCCGGCAGGGCTACAGCTCCCGTGAGCCTAACTACGCCCTGTGTCATTAGGCCAAGGGCTGGGCCTGGATGGGGCAACTTCCATCCCTTCAAGACCCTCTCAGCCTGCCTCCTCCCCGCCCCTCCCCTCCCGCTGCCCTACCTCCCCTGCCCGTCAGCAGTCACAACCTTAATAGGATTTCTATTTATTACCGCTGCTCCCCTGGCCCACTCTGCTCAGGAATTCCATTAGGTTTTCCCGCCGGAGGTGTTCTCTGCAATTACTCCTCACACGTGGCCATACTGGCCTTGCTCCAGGCCCGGTTCCTCTTCACTTCCTGGCCCGTCTCCTGTCTCCTGTCAGCTTCTCTCAACTGGACACAGTCCCCCCAAGGACTCAGGTTCACAAGGGCAAGTTGGCCTGTGTGTGTGTGTGTGTGTGTGCACAGTCACGTTTCTGTTCATGTGTGTACACATACATGCGTGCACACATGCCTGCATCTCCTGCTAAGTCTTTCCATACCTGAGATAATTGAAGTATGTACTGAGCATCTACTGTTTTTGTTTTTTTTTTTTTAATTTATGTATTTTTTATTTTTGGCTGCGTTGGGTCTTCGTTGCTGCGTGAGGGCTTTCTCTAGTTGCGGCGAGTGGGGGCTACTCTTCGTTGTGGTGCGTGGACTTCTCATTGCGGTGGCTTCTCTTGTTGTGGAGCATGGGCTCTAGGCACGTGGGCTTCAGTAGTTGTGGCACGTGGGCTCAATTGTGGCTCGCGGGCTTTAGGCGCGTGGGCTTCAGTAGTTGTGGCGCACAGGCTTAGTTGCTCCGCGGCTTGTGGGATCTTCCCAGACCAGGGATCGAACCCGTGTCCCCTGCATTGGCAGGTGGATTATTAACCACTGTGCCACCAGGGAAGTCCGCATCTACTGTTTACAAGCAGCTATATCTGGCCACTTCAGGGGGTCCAGGAAGTGGAATCCATGGTCCCTGCCCCATGGGGCCAAATGTGTTTATGCAAATGTAATATGTAATTTTAAAACATATACAATAATGTGGAAAGTTTAAAAGGTGGAGACAAACAAGTATAAAAACAAATTCTAACATTTTCTCACACCCCAGTGGATCATCTTGTATCCCCTGGGAGTGCAGGTCCCCCTTTGGAGACCGCTGTGTGAATGAGAACCTCAGAAGAAAATCCCATCCTAGGTTTCAGGCTGATAATAATGCCCAAGGGAAGAGAGACCCTGGAAGCAGCGTGGGTCCAGGGTCCAGTGACTATAGGCAGTGAGGCTCCAGAGCTCAGCTGAGGAGGGGGGAAGTAGGGGCTGGGAGGATCGGGAAAGACTCTGTGGTGAGAGGGGAGACTAGGGCTGAGCCTTGGGGTATAAATCAGATGGTGAAAGGGTCCTCAGGAGGGGTGGTGGGGGCCAAGCTGTGGCCCACAAGGAGGACCAGAGGGAGAAACCTGTAAGTAGATGGAGGGAACTGGCAGTAACCCGTGCAACTGATCAGGGATTGTGCAGTGGGCTGCTGGCAAGGTGGGCTGGGACATAGGCCTCGGGGGGGCCTTGAATGCCAAGCCAAGGAATCAGCCGAGGCCTGTGTTCAAGGCCAGCCTTGCCGTTTATTAGCTCTGTGACCTTGGGTGAGTCACTGACCCTTTCTAAGCCTCACTTTGCTCATCTGTGTAAAAAAGAAATAAAAAGACAGTGTATAAGTCAGTTTCTATCTCAGGAACAAATTAACCCTGAAAGAGCAGTTTATTTCTCACTTGGACTGCTTGTCCGGCAAGGGTGGGCAGGGAGACCCTCCTCTGTGTGGTCACTCAGGTGCACACTCTGCAGGATCGCAGTTGCTGCAAGAAGCAGGAGGCAGCTAAAGGGTTAGGCACCAGCTCTTCTACGCTTCATCCCAGATGTGTGACTTCCACTCAGGGCCCATCAGCCAGTACTAGTTAGGTGCCCCCACCTCACTGCCTGAAGGCTGGGGAATGTGGGGAAGCAGCTAAATAGTTGTCTCTGCCACAAAGGGTATCAACAAGGTATGTGGAGAGGAGGAGATCAGATGATACGTGTATAGGACTTAGCATGGTGCCTGCCACACACAGATGTTAACCAGGTGGGTCCAGGGACATCACCACCAGCAGGGCCAGAATTCCCAGGGCCCTGCAACTTGTTGAGGGATTTCAAGGTTACTCTGACCTCTTGGGTTTTACCTCAGGCTCCCTTTGCGGGAAGGCTGTCTGAAGCATCTGCAGGAATGCTGAGGGGCGTCTGGATCCAGCCCGCCCTAGTGACCCCTCCCCACTCAGACACAGCCATCAGCAGGCCCACTGTGAACAGGACGCCCAACACCACACCAGGGACCACTCTGTTGCTCTCCCCTGGGATTTGGCCAGTGTCTCTGACAGTAGAGGACTGGCCTCCTTCCCACAGGGTCCCACTTCTCCAGGGCACAGTGAGGTGCAGAGAGAGGAGGAGAGGCAGCCCAGACTATCCCACCCTAAGGTCACCGGGAGCATCTTCCAGTCTCCCCATAGGGCAGCACCCAAACCAACCCCAGATGTGGTCCTGAGCTGGTTTCTAAATAAGAGAGAGAGAGAAATTGCTTTCTCAATTGCCCTGCTCTTTTGCATCTCCCGTCTCTTCTCCGCTCTCCAAAACTCTGGAGGGATGCAGATCTGGCCAGGTAAATGCTCCCGAAGCCTAGTATTGGGTGCTGATGGTCAGGCCCCAGGTTCCCAAGGTGGAGTGTTCAGCCACATCACCAACAGGAACAAAAGACAGCAGCCACAGGCACTTGCAGCGCTGCCCAAGTGTCCAATGTCTGGGAAAAATCAGAGAACCTCAAAGAGGAATCAAGAGCTGTTGTAGAAGATTTTTTTAAATTGTCATTTTTCCGACTTCTCTTTCTGAGGGGAGACTCCATCTGTTGGGATTTGTGTCTGGGTTGAAAGTGACTCTGGATTTGCTAGGTATGGCAGGAAAATGTTTATTGAGCAGATTTGGAGAAGGGAAGGGAGCATGAGGAGAGGTCACATCCCTTTGTTGTAGAGTCTCTAGAACATGTGATTCTCCCTTGCACTCACCGTGAGTGTGATTTTGCAGTTATTAGTGTGGTGGTCTCAAGAGTATCTGTCTTCCCATTAGGCTGAATGACCCGCAGGTAGGAGCAGGTCTGCTTTTGCTCACCAGTGTAACCCGCTGCCTCATACTCTGCCTGGCACTTGCGGGGCACGCGGAAGTTTATTTTGGTTGAGTTAAAAGCATGATTAAATGATAAAAGAAGCAATGAGGTGGCCCAGGGCTTTATCCAACTGGATCGTCAGTCAGTACCCTTATGCTGAAGCCTAAATCCGGCTGAGTTTGTGTAGGAAGGTGACCTCAAAGGTCCACTGTGGGGCAGTAGACGGCGCTGCTGGAAAACAGGAAGGGAAGGAGGAAGCAGTTTAACCTCTCAGTCAGCCCTTTGTGGCAGTCTTTCCTAATAAGAATGCTAATCTAATTCACAAAGACTAGATAATGCCTGCCATCCCTTCCACATCCAAGATTCTACTCAGCCTCTCACTGAACCTCAGGCTCTGCCAGACCCTTCAAGACAACAGAGGTGCTTGAAAGAGGCCCTTTCTCTGTCCCAAGGACTGCATCCCTATTGTCAAGTCTCGCTGAGTAATTTCTTCCCCTTTGCCGGGCTATAGAAAACTTACAGCAGCCAGAGGAGAAAGGGGCAGGGTGGGCTGCAACCAACAACCATCCATTTGTACCGTGTGACAGCTGAGATGCAAATAGATGGTTGTAATGCAAATCACACCAAAAGAATCTCAAGGCAAAGGCCCCAGGAGTCGGCCTTGGTATGGGAGCTCATCTCTGAGTTTCAAATGAAAGGCCTCGGCAGCCACATTCCCCCAGCTCGGCTGCTGGGCGTTCTCTTGTCTCCTCCTCGCTGCTGTTCTCGGAAGCCACGGGGAGTAGCTACACACTCACCCACTTGGATCCCCACCATATCCTTATCTACTCCCTTGCCCTCGACATGATCTTTGCATTTTCCCCAGTTTGGTCAACTTTTCCTCTCCTGATCTTGCCTGCAGCCCTCCGCAGTCCTACCTACAGCTGAGCCAGCCACAGGCTGTCATGTTTTCCCATCTGCACTGATTGGGAGGGTTGGCAGTTTCTGTTCAGTTGTCCTAAAAAGCCATTCTTCTACTTAGTTGCAAGTGGATTATCTGCCTCCTGCCTCTGAAGGGTTTGGGGCCATAGGCAGGGAGTGTGGAAGCCCATCCGTGCCTCTGGCTGCTTTACAAATTCCAGCAAAGGGGATTGTTGTTAAATACTGTTTCTGTACCATGCACGACCCCGCCCAGCTGACTGGGCTAAAAATGGACAGTTCCTCTCACATGCTGATTAGGAGAAATACCATCCGTGTTATATGCTACCTTTATTCTCAGGAGTTGGGAGCATTTGATCCGCTTTACTTCTGACCCACAGCTTCTCAGAACAGATTTGCTGCTGTCCTTGAGAATATGTTTGCAGAGGAGAGGGGTCGGAGTGGAGAGTGGGGTGCCAATATCCCCCCAGAGAGGCTTCTGCTGCCCGGTTCTGCCCTATTCTGGGAATTGCAGTCATTACAGAATGGCCTTCAGACCTCATTAATTTGCCGGCCGCCCGCTGCCCCCTGGCCCTTGTGAGGGACTATATTGAAATGTACACAGGTGGCGGATGATGCATTCATTCACTCAACAAATGTTATGGTGCCAGGCCTGCCCACCACGGGGAGGTGTTCTTCTGTGACTGTGAGCCCCAATGGGAGCCAGCTGATGTGCTCCGAGTCATCTTTCTTTAGGAGCCCCCGATGGCTGTGTTAAAAATGGGCTGTCAGGGGCCATGTGTGGAAGCAGGGAAACGCAGCAACGTCTCCCGCACAGAAAACCCTCCCACCTCCCTTGACCACCTGTTCCAGCCGGCAGGTGCTTCCTAGCATGTGACTGGAGGCTCTCCTGCCCTATAGCCAATTTCCTCTTAAGGTGTTTGCAAGAAGCCAGAGAACGCCAGGCCGCTTACAATGAAACCTAAAAAGTCTGCTAGAAACCACCTTCAGAACGCTTCTCAGGAGGACACTGAGTGGCCGTCTTCAGCCTTTGTGACTGAGGCTCTCCCGTGTTCAAATCGACCCAGGGTTTTGAACTCTGACTATAGCACTCTGCTACCAGACCCGTCCGGAGCTCCCGGAGATGGTGGTGGAGCGAGCAGGGAAGCCCAGCCCCACCCCTCACTCGCAGAGGGATTCCAGGCAAGTCATGTCCCCACTCTGTGCCTCAGTGGCCACCGCTGGGAAACCATGGGTTGGAGCAGTCAGCCTGAAGACTATAAATCCTAACACTCTTTTTGTCCAAGAGGACCTGGGTGGGAAGGCGGAGGGCACCGCCTGAAGCTTCCCTAACCCTAACGCTAACCAGCCCCCGACATTGGCCCATCCTCCCCCCAAAAACTTGCTTCAGCCACTTCTGCTCCCCGCTTTGGGCAGAGGGGCCTGGCACCGCTGTGGGCCTCATGCCCTGCCCCCAGCCTCTCCCTTCCCACCCACGTGCTTCTTTATTAGATACCACCTGGGGCAGCCTGGCCCTTCATGGGTTAGGAAGAAAGAGCCAGCTAGAGTGGTTACAAAAAAGGGCTTTGAAGCCAGACTGCCTGGGTTCAAATCCTGGCGCTGCCACTTTTGTCCTGTGTAACCTTAGGGGACTCATTTATCCTCTCTGATCCGGTTTTATTATCTGCAAAATGGAGGCAGTAATAATACTTAGCTCATAGAGCTATTACGAGGATTAAATGGGTCAATATGTGTATTTAGAACAGTGCCTGGCCCATAAAAAGCACTCTTTAAATCCTAACAACTCTTATTCCCAGCCCTGGAAGATATGTGTATTATTGTGTCCTTTCTAGGGAAAACGAAGTTGAGGTTCAGAGAGGTTAAGGGGCTTCCCCAAGGTCACACAGCCGGTGGGGCTCAGAGCTTGGCCTTAAACACTCCTGTGCCTCTTGCTCATCTCCCTACTTAGAGCCATGGCTCCCCATTCTCAGAGGTTTGGTCCCACCAAGCAGGTGGGTCTCCCACCTCCAGCATGGCTGGTGGGAAGGCGAGGGGGAGGTGAGGCATTGGGGGCGGCTGCACCACAGAGGTGAGTGGGAACACATCTGGCAGGAGCTAATTCCTATTTCAGGCAGGAGATGACACTACTCATTTGTTTGAGGGGCATTGGAAAAAAAAACAAACAAACGGAATTACCCACCTCCCCAAGGAGAAAACATCACCAAACAGATAAGTAAAAGAAAGCAAATGATGGGGAGAAAAGGCCATATTCCAGAATATTGGTTTTATCTGTAGGGATGAGGGGGCAGTGAGAAGGGGAGGTTGCTCTTGTTCTCCTGTTAATCTTGGCTTTATTTTTATCCATCATCCTCATTTTCCATTCCACATGTGTTCCAGGCCTGTCAGGGAGCCCAGCCCGCAACCTTGTATTTATTTAAATTCATTTTCGCATTTGTTCCTGTTAGTCAGTCTGTCCAGCCTGCAGTTCCTCTGGCCCTTCTCCCCACACAGCCCTGCAAGGTTGTGGTGCCGGCCCCATGGGCCCCTCCCAGGCTTCCTTTTAGTCCAGGGGTTCTTAATCCAGGATGGCGGCCCACTGACTCGCCAAGGCATCCTTGACCCTGAATGGAGAAAAATCTGCATCTTTATTTTTGCTAACCTCTACCTGAACTTTCGCACTCCCTTTAATTATGAAATAGAAACAAACCACAGCGGCCTTAGTAGTACCTGTGACTCTGAGCCCAAGAGAGATCTCAGATATTTTCATATCGCATTACAGGTGTCACAGGGATCTCAAAATATCATTTACACTCATCACTACTTTGAAATTACAGTGTATATTAGACCTGCTGCCAAATCTCATTGTTTTATGCATTAAGAAGCACATAATTCTACTATAACACCCTTTTTAAATGCTTTGATAACTGTATTTCAAGATAATTAATTGACATTGTGGTCCCGTGTATTTTATTTTTATGCAATTAAAATGTTATTCTCTTAAGGGGGTCTGTGGGGTTTACCAGACTGTTAAGAGGGTCCATGGCACAAAAAAGATGGAAGACCCCTCCTTAATCCCTGTCCTCACTAACTGCCCCCCCTTCAGCCGGACTCCCTCCTTGGGCTTTTGCTGTAAGGCTGACCTTCCAGTGGTTCTCAGAGTTGCCATCCTGAGCTGCACATCCATTTGGGGTGAGGTGGGGGTGAGAACAGGGAGGCCACTTTCTCCATGTCAGACATTCAGCTGAGGGTCCATTTTCCGGCTCTGGACCCTCCAGGCCACTGTTCAACTGGGCCCCATAAATCCACCTACCAACATCTACTTTGCAGTAGAGGCACGGGAAATATACATCCCTGGCACCCTAGGGAGTGATCCCAGCTGCCCTAAACTCTCCCTACCTGCTGATGTGACCCAAGACATGGACCTCGGCTTTCCTATTTTCCAAAGCAATTTGAACTAGAAACCAAACTCTAGAAGCAGTGAAGAGAGATGAGGAAGAGAGGCGAGGGCAGGCTGCCAGCATCTGTGGAGGCAGATGTAGGTTTCTGCTCCCTGTGGATGTGTGATTATCCAATCATCCAGGCCCTTCTTTCCCCTCCATTAGGGAGATAACTAGGATCTGGCTGGAAATGACCCACCTCCCACTGAATCCCCCGGGGGGTATGAGGGAAGTAGATGGAAGGCCTCCAACATCCTGTACCTCTCACCCAACTTGTGACTTCATCACTGAAGTAAAGCAGAGAGGAGGTAGAGGGTGAGGGGTCTGGCCCAGGGAACAACCAAGGCAAGGCACATTGCCTAACCCCTCTTCCCCCAGCCAGGTGCCCATCCTGGCTACTCCTATTTCTGAAAGGTTTTCTGGTGGTTCTGTTGCAAAGCAGGGGTTAAGCGTCCGCCCAGGGCACAGTCAGCATAGCTGGGACCTGGGATCCGTGGCGCCTGGGTGAGCACCGCTCTGCACATTTGTTCCCCGCCTCTGCCCTGGCTGTGGGCAGGGCTCTGTCTGCAAGACCTCTGCCGTGTCACAGCTTCAATGCATATTTCTAGGGTTCCTCCCTCAAGATTTAGGCTCACCAGGAAAATATCTTTTGACTTCAAAGCAAAGCCGCTCTGGAAGGAAAGCCGGGGGGAACAGGGCAGCCCCATCGGTGCTTTTTCCCATTAATTTCTCCCCGGTTGCCTTGGCTGAGGTTCTTATTATGACGATGATTATTAGGATTTTTCTGTGCGTGGCTGCATCCCGTGGTGTGATTCCTCCCAGCATGCTAAGCTCCAACCTCCCCGAGGAGCAGAGGGTGTCCTCGATGTGATTCAGACACCTCCTAATTTAGTCTCACCATAAATCTACTTAGCATGCTTTTTACACCAGGCCCCGTAGCCCTGGTGGGGGTGTGAAGCGGGCGGGGCCTGTTTGGCAGCTGTAGTGCCAGCACCCACACCTCACCCCTCCCCACCCAAGTACCCATGGCTCTAGAGTCCCCTCCAGCGGCTGGAGGTCATCTTCCATATTGAATCTGGGGGATTGCTCCCCTTTTACCCAGCTCCCTTCCCCATGCCCACCACCTCCCATTGGCACGGATGGGAAGTACCTCCAAGTCATGCTCGCTAAAAGCAGCGCCTGGTCTTCCTGGAGACCCCCACCCGGATCATAAACAGAACTAACAAACTTCATGCTCTCTCCATCGCCTCTTGGCTGGGTCATGCCCACTCTGGTGCCCCTTCACCATGGGCCCTGGTGAGCCCAGCCTCACCCTAGAACGCGGTTTCTAACTCCCGCACTCCCCCGCCTGCCCCATTAGCCACCCGCTGTCACGGCCCCAACAGCAGCTGGTGGTGTGTCTTGTTCATCCCCGTCTTGAAGGGTAGGGATAAGCAGAGCTCTGCTAGGAGCTGTGCCTGTGTATCCCACCCCGCCACCGCCACCGTGACCATGGGCTGTGAAATATCCTAATCAGCAAGACACAGGGAGTGCAGAGCCCTGCAGAGCAGCCGTGGGGAGGGCCGGCCACCGAGGAGGCCGGGGAGCCTCCTCCCATGCTTTCCTGGGCTCCTGCTGCCTCTGTCCCCTGAGCGGGGAGAGTGGTGCCGGGATGGGCCGGGAGGCGGGTAGGAGGCATTCGATGCAAAGCAAGGTTTCTTGGCTGTGTTGTCATTCTGTCCATGAAGGCCTAGGGTGGACGTTTCCTCCTTCCCCTCCAGACCTTAGCTTCTCCATTGAATTTGAAAAAGAAATTGGGAGTGAGAGAAGTTTTCGAGATCAGTGTTGTCAGATGTTTACATCCCAAGTTGGAAGGATGTTTCGGTGCGGAGCAGAGTGTATTTCCCTCTCCTGTGTCCTGACAAGGGCCCTGAGCCTAGTGTCAGCAGGCAGAAGGTACCTCTGCTCTTCTCACTCGAGCAACAACGAGTTCAGAGAGGAACCTTCCACGTGAGGCCACAGGGCAGGGCCAGCGACACACAGCGAGCAGCTAGTGAAGCACGCAGGGGAGCAGGCCGGGGGCAAGGGGAAAGAGCTGCCCTAGAGGGACTCTTGCATCGAGTGGGAGGCGGGAATCAGTCGTTCGTTCATTTATTCAGCAGGTATTTGTTGAGCACCTACCGCGTGCCACGTGCTCTTCTAGGCACTGTTCGTAAGTGAACACACAGCCGAAGTCCAGCCCTCGGGCAGTGTATGTGCCAGCAGTGGAAGGCTAAAGAAACAAATCGATGTGTATTATGTCAAGTGGTGATGAGAGCCCTGGAGAAAAAATAAAGCAGAGTGAGGGGCCTAAGGGAGTGCTTGGGAGGGGAAGGGGTTAGAGGAAGTCTCTCCAATAAGATGACGTTTGAGGAGAGACCTCAGTGAAGTGGCAGGTGAGCTGTGTGGCTGTTTGGAGGAAGAGCGTTGCAGGCAGAGGGTGCAGCGGGCGTGGTGGCTCTGAGGCCGGAGTGTGCCTGCACCGTCGAGGAAGCCACGAGGAGGCCCGTGGGCTGGGGGAGGGCAGACAGGCCTGGCTGTTTTTGAGGCTCTGCTTTCGGAGGCAGGAAGATAGTGAGCAGGGAACAAGGCACTTGATCAGACCAAAGTTGCAAAAAGGACAGTCTCTGGAAACAAGCCAAATGCCCACCACCTGATGAGTGGATAAACAAATGTGCTATCTCCGTACAGTGGAATATTATTCAACTGTTGTAGTAATGAAGTTCTGATCCGTGGTGCAAGACAGATGAACCTAGAAAGCAGGATGCTAGGTGAAAGAAGCCAGACACAAAAAGCCACATAGTGGGTGATTCCATTTACATGAAATGTCCAGAACAGGCAGATCCATAGAGACAGAAGGCACGTTAGTGACATTAGTGGTCGCAGGGGCTGGAGGGAAAGGGAATGAGGAGGGACTGCTCGTGGTACAGGATTTCCTTTGGGGATGATAAAAATGTTTTAGAACTAGATACAGGTGGTGGTTGTACAACGTGGTGAATATACTCAAAACCACTGAATCGTACACATTAAGATGGCTAAAATGATGAATTTTATCTCAATTAAAAAACTTTAAGGATGCGCTGGCTGCCTGGGTTCATAGACAATGCAGGGCAGGACCATTCCTAGGAGGCGAGGGCAGTAAGTGGGCAGAGAGGTGTGTGCAGGGGTGGGGAGTGGTCACCTCCTGGACGTGTTTTGAAGGGAGGGGATTTGCTGGGGTGATGGGGGTCCTTGAGAATGACTGCACGAGCTGTTTGACCTGAGCAGTTAGGAAACTGGAGTTCTTACTTCCTGAGATAGTGAAGCAGTAGCTTTGGTGAGGGGAAGGTGGAATCCGTGGCTTAGCTTTCAACATGTTAGGTTTGACATGCTCGTTAGACATTCAAGTGGAAATGCCGGGAAGCCAGAGGGGGTGTGCTGGTAAATGCCCAACAAGCGGCTCTGGGGTTGGAGGACCCTAACATGTAGCACTTGGTGATCTCTATGGTGTACATACTCCTGCCATGGCCTGTCTCAAGCTACCAGCATGACCTCAGCTGGCTCTCCGAGATCCTAGAAATCTGACAGGATCCTCTCGAGCCAAGGAGGCTCCAGCCACACTATGTGGGTCCAGGCTGGAGGGGAAAATGGGAGCGTTGCCAGCATCTGGATTGTAGTTAAAGCTGTGGGTCTAACCAGGCTCACCTAAGGAAAGGGGTGTGGGTAAGAGCAGAGAGCAGGGCTGGGGGCTGAGGGCACCTCAGTGTTCATGTTAGGGGAGATGAGGGTGAACCAGCAAAGACACTAAGAAGGAGCCACCCCTGAGGGAGGAGGAGGGCCAAGAGGGAGCACTGAAGGACAGGAGAACGATTGAGACAGTGGTGGGGAGACGAGGAGGCAGCTGCCTGAACATCTATCAGTAGTCCCCACTTAGCATACGTATCTGTATTTACTTTTCTGTTCTCAACATAAGGACTCTTAATTACCCTCATTAGGGAAGGGCCAAATCCACTGACATTTACTGAGCAGGTCCACCAGGCTTTTTTTTGTTTTTGTTTTTTTAAATCCACTTAACCCTCTTCTCCCGCCCACCTTCAAAGCCCTCCCTAGTACACCGGCTTGGCCCAGCCCTTAGAGGGATGCAGGACTTTCCTTCCCTAGCTCTGCAGTCTGTGCAGATATGCTAACTCATCCTATAGGAACGGGACTGTGCTTAAATAAGCAGACCACAAAGGTGAAGTGAGAATCGAATGGATCTGAAAGGCATTCTGCTGAGTGAAAGCAGCCAGTCTCAAAGGCGACATCCTGTGTGATTCTATGACATTCTCAAAAGACGAAACTCTAGTGACAAAGAACCCATCAGTGGTTACTAGGGGTTAGGGGTAAGAGAGGGGGTGACTGGAAAGGGATAGCACAAGGGAGTTTGGGGTGGGGGTGGACCTGTTCTGCATCCTGTTTGTGATGGGGGAATGCAAAGCTATATATTCTAAAATGCGTAGAACTGTATACCCCAAAATGTCAATTTCACGGCATGTTAATTATAAAACTTCTAAAAATTTATATTA
Organism: Eschrichtius robustus; assembly: GCF_028021215.1. Lineage (NCBI taxonomy): Eukaryota > Metazoa > Chordata > Mammalia > Artiodactyla > Eschrichtiidae > Eschrichtius > Eschrichtius robustus. Next base: position 76,704,203 of record NC_090830.1, read on the forward strand.
TTGAAGACCTTTCCACCCGCATCCCCCCCAAAAAGATGACGTGAAAGGTACCAGCATAAATAGCACCACTGATGGACTTTTACGCTCAGATAGCACCATCCTTCTCTCCGTTGTCATTTAATTCAACAAATATATAATACCACCCTCCTATAAGGGAGAAAGGTAGGCTGTAGGGCCATGAATGCCACAATGAGTTTGAACCTAATTCAGCAGGCAGTCGGGAGCCATCGACAGTTCTTGAGTATGAGTGATACCCTCAGAGATGTGCTTTAGGTTGATTAATCTGGACAGAAGGAGAAAGAGGACAGGGTGATGGCAGATAGCACAAATGGGCAAGGGCTGGATGTGGGGGTCCTTGAAAAAGATGAGGGTTGGAGTGAGGCTAGGGTTTGGAATCCCAGAGGCGGAAGTGGCAGAAGCTCAAAAGGGCAGGTGAGGGAAGTGGCTAGATGGAGGAAAAGATGGCAGCTGTCACCATCTGCCACCACTCTGCTGGGCATGGCCAGGCTCCTGGTTTCATCTTTCCCTCAACTTAGTTCTTCATCTGAATGCCCTCCACCACCCTTGCCTGTTCTCGCTCCGAGTCTCTCTCTGTTTATCTTTGTTAGCTTTTCTTTGAATCAGATCATCCCTCTCTTGCCCCCCTTCCCACTGTCTCTTATCTTCTGATTTTTTCTCACACCCACACATTCACAGATACACACATGCAGCTCATTCACTCCTGCCTGTATTGCTTTGTCTGTTTAACCACAGTTACTATGTGGCCAATACCTGTGTGCCTGGGAAGGCGTGGCATGGGTCATGTAGGCAGGGCTCTTCGGAAACCTGGACAGCTGTGCCCGGGTTTGACTTCGGGATGCCCAAGGGCAGCTGAGTGACACTGTCATCAGGCATGGTCACCCATCTGCCTGGAGCCCAGTGCGCTGTCCCAGCCTAGGACCCTTTCCTTAGGGCATTTGTGGTGCCTTTGTTCTCAGGGAAGGGGCCCCAAGTCTGGGTAGCTCCACCCAGCAGAGGGCTAGGAGCAGGAAGGAGATGAAATCACCCACTCCCCTCTGGCTCCCAGGACACCCAGGTTCATGGCCTCTAAATAGTCTTGAGTTCTACCTGCCCACCCCCTCCACCACGCCTCTTGAGGCAATGGGATCCCTCTCTGCCCCCTCCCTGCCACCCAGAGGCATGGGGAAGGTGGACTCGCTCTTGGAGAGGCAGAGGAATATAAAGTGGTGTGATTAGCGCAGGCGGGCAGAGTCCCCCCTCCTGATTTCCATAAGGCGTGTAGATTTCTTTGCCGTGCCACATTTCTCTCTCTGTGGGAACAGGGAAATAGTTTTAGCGTGGTAAATGGACAGAGCCAGGCGGCTGCTCAGTGCAAGGCCCACTCCCAGCTCTGCACCCTGCCCTTCCCTGCTCCGAGGCCGAGGCCCCTAGAGGGCCCAGCCAGGAAGGAGAGGCTGCACACCCCCTCCGCCAGCCCAGCGAGGCTCCCTCTCCTCCTGCTGTGGCCCTGCCCCTCAGGCCTGGTGATCTTCTGCAGAAGGGGCCCCCGGAGGGAGGGGCAGGAAGATTCTGGCCTTGGGGCAGACTGGGGTGCACACCCTTTCTTCCCGCGTTTTGGCCTCTCCTCCCTGCAACTCTGAGTACACTTACGCTTTCGCCCACTGCCCCAACCCCAGCCAAAACTCGGGTGCAGAGTTTGCCAGTGGAGTGAGAAAGGGGATTGAAGCCAGGTGTGAGGGTGAGGTCCAAGTTGGCAGATTCGGACCAGAATGGCAGACCTTAATGTTAGAAAAGTGGCCGCCTGTGCTGGGAGGCGGGGCCACAAGGAAGGAATCCTTAAGCTTTCCACTTAGGACAGGTGCCTTCAAACAGGGTCCCATGCAGGAGAGAGGGAGGAAAGGATGAGGGGGCCATGGCCTGGCTCCCTTGGGATCTTGTGGGGTGCAGCATATTGTTCTGGAATTAAGAGCTTGGGCCTCATGAATCTCACACGGTCCCTCTGCCCTTTGCTCGCGAGGTACCAGTCCAGTACCTCTGGCCTGGGCAGCAGTCTCTGCATGTGTGGGCCTGGAAAGGTCCCTTTGAGCCCTGGGCTTTCCACATAAAGCTTGCCCTTCAGCCACACCCACGGGCACTATTAAGGGGAGCTTAGCCCCCCTGACAGGTACCCCCTGAAGCCACTTTGTTGCAGTAAGTACCCACTGGGCTGATTGCTCAGGTCCCTAGAAGTCCAGGGTAGCCTAAAGATTTGGATGAAATGGCTATTTGCTTGGGGCATAGAAATGAGGCCAGAGCGGCTGGTTCCATCTCTAGGGGTGGGTACGGTTAGCTTTGCTGTACCTAGTGGACACAGGTGGCACCCATGACCCCCAGAAGGAACCCACCCAGAGCCATGGTCACCAAGGCTGAGCAAGAGCTGCTGGTCAGCTGTGCACCCTCCTCATTGGTAAGGACCAGCTCCTATGTATGAGCTGCTTGGGGAATTGAGCCTCCGAAGTCAGCTCAGACTTTGGGGAGCACCTATGGGACACAGGGGCAGGTGTGGTTGGAACTCGATGCTTAGACTCCTTGTTTTCCACACCCAGCGCATGACCTCCAGACCTGGACAGCGGTGCCAGCCGGCCCGTGCTGGGCTCTCAGACTCTCATCGTAGAGTTGGGGACCTATTATCCTAATATGCCTGAGATTGCCAAGGTTTCAGCACTTTAAGCCCACATCTCAGGAACCCTCTCAGTCTCAGGCAAACTGGGACAGCTGGTCAACCAGGGGTAGTGCCCATCATCAACGATGCAGGCTTGAGAGGGGGCCCACTCCAAGGCTCTGAACCAGACAGGCCTGGAACACAGAAGAAAAAGAGACAGCAGAGCTGAGCTACCCCCGCTTGACATGGGCTTTGCTGGGTCCCTGGAGTTGGGACTCAGAGCCCAGGGACAGAAGGGGTGGGGAGAGGGGCAAGGAAAGAAACAAGCTGTCGGGTGTAGCTGGGTGAGATCCCCACAGCGAACTAGGGTAAAGGGCTGCAAATTAGGAAAACAGAATTTGAAAGCACCTGTCCCTCATTTACCTTAATGCATGTACCCAATGCACATTGTAATTCATTTCCCAGAAGAGCTGGGGCTGGCTGCAGGGCTGACAGACCAGATCCCTCTGGAGGGAGAGAGGGAGGGAGGGAGAGAGGGAGGGAGGGAGGTGTGCACGTGCAGGTGAGGAGCACCTGCCCGCCTCTCAATCTCTTCTGTAGATGAATAATACACACGTCTGCTAGTGATGGAACTGACAGCTCTCTAGTATTCTTTCTCCAAAGTGCCAGCTGCCAATAGTATTGAATTAGATTTCACAGAGGTTTTTGCAGTACATGGAATTCACCAACAAATTACTCTTAAAGAGGGAAAATCAATTATTTGGAGCAGAGATAAGCTGAAGGCAAGGCAGCCTCGGATTGATCCTGTCTGTGCAGGCGTGTGTGGAATTCAACAGATAACCTGGGGAGAGGAGGGCCAGGTCTGCCTGACGGAGAGAGGGTTGGAGGAGGGGGAAACAGAGGAGGGGCAATGGGGCGAGGAGGAGGAGGAGGAGGAGGAGGAGGAGGGAGGAAGGAAGAGTCGGAGGTAGAAGGTAAAGGAGAGAGGGAGAAAATGAAAAGGGAAAGGGGAGAGGGGAAGGGGAAGAAAACAGGGAGAAGAGGGATAAAAGCAAAAGGAGAAGAGAGAAAAGATGGAGACGGAGGGAAGGGGAGAGAGAGAAGGATCAGAGAAGGCACGGAGAGGAGTGGACAGAGCAAGTGCGAAAAGCAGTTTGAAAGAGCACAGCAGGTGTTAACGGGCCCTTAGAGACTCACCCAGTCCATGCTTCCCATTTTGCAGATCAGGGAACTGAGGCCCAGAGAGAGAAAACATCCTGCCCCAGAGAGGAATGGCAGATCCAGAAGAAACCTCGGATCCCTGGTTCCTGACCTCAGGCTCACACTGCTCAAGGGTCTAAACCACAGAGGAGCTTGGGAAGGGGGTGTAGGTGGACTGAGAGCCTGAAATGAGGGCTGTCCTTCACCCTGCTGCATCCTGGGAACCCTCTCAGGCCCAGGCCGACTGGGACAGTTGGTCAACCAGGCGTAGCACCCACCATCTCTGATTCAGGCCTGAGAGTTGGCCCACTCCCAGGGTGGAGAAGCTGAGGCGCTGAGCCAGGCAAGCCTGGGATGCAGAAGAAAAAGACACAGCAGAGCTGAGCTCCCACCATGTGACATGGGCTTTGCTAGGTCTCTGGAGTTGGGACTCCGTGCCCAGTAACTGGAGGGGGTGGGTGGAACACGAGGAGACAGAAGAAGGTGGCCATTCACCCAGAAATTATTGGGGACGTGCCGGCACCAGCTCTCCCAGACTCTGAAGCTTGGAAGGTCCCTGGGGACTGAGGCGGAGTCAGGGGATGGAGGCAATGACAGTGCAGGGCTTCTCCCCATCGTCCCCTGGACTCCGACTTCACAGCGGGCAGCCTGCGCAGTGGGTGTGGGACAGCTGCCCTGGGCAGGCAGGCGGGGCCAGAGCAACTTGGTGCCCCCCCGTAAGTGTGGGGCTGGGGAAGAAGCAGCAAGTTTTGAAGTGAAGGGGTGAGGAGAGGCCGGCCCCCTGCCAAGTTCACTTGGGCATGTCTGACTGGAGTTCGTTAAGTGAAAGGATGGACAAAGGAGTGATGAAGAATACATCTTCCGTGGACTTTGATTTTCTGCCATTCAGTAGCATGGATTAGACCAACAGGGCACAGTGGAAGAGGGAGGGAGGCCTAGGGCCCCCTGCCCAGGATGGGGGGGTCCCCTCACCTCTGCACACATCCAAGCCTTTGTCCTTCTCTGCCTGCCCCTCTCATTCCCGGCCAAGCTGAGGTCTAGAAATCAGCCCCTCCCCAGGGGTACCTCTCTCCCTCCCTTCCCTTCCAGAATAATAATAACCACTCTCCTTTATTGAGCATTTACTCAATCCCAAGCACTTTGCTAATATTTTGCTGCTCTCCCACAATAGCCCTATCAGGTAGGCTTCATTCTTCCCATTTTGCAGGTGAGGAAGTTGAGGTTCAAGGAGATAAAATTATGCAAAAATCACACAGCTGGAAAGGGTAGTACCCGCATCTGGACTCAGGTCTAACTCCAAAGCCTGTGCTTTTAGCCACCGCTGAAGCTTAGGGCCTCACACCTTGGAATCACTGGTCAGAGGGCTCTTCCCTGGCTGGCCTGAATTTTGGACAGGACTTCTGCGAGGGTGGCACTGACTCTGTGGGCCCATCTCCGCACTCCAGGTCCCCAGCCCCATTCCCACCTTGAGCTAAGGGTGTCCCACCAGCCCACAGAGCTCTCTGGGTGCCTCTGGGGGTCCCTGGGCCTTCTTCGTCTTGGTTCACAACACTGCGGAGTCCCTAGTCCCCTCTACATGCATGTGACCCTGGCCCTTCCTCTTCTATTGAAAGGAATTAAGGCCCCCTCCGGGGCACATCATGGTTCATAGGGTGGGGTGAGGGTCCCCTAGCATTTGGGTCGAGGCTGGGGACGCAGCCCCTGCTGGCAGCGGCCGATACCTTGGGCTGGGGGCTGGTGTGCTGCCCTCCACGGGGTAGGGGACGGTGGTACCAAGACTTCAGTCACCAGGAGCAAAGCGTAGCTCGCTGCATGGGGCCGGGGTAGTGAGGAGTGATTTCATGCGTCCCTCCCCTCCAATAAATAAAGAAAGCCAAACTGTCGCAGCCCCACGGGCAGCCAGCCGGCTCCCCAGCCCGGTGCGGGGAGGGGCCGGCGCTGCAGCTCGGCTCTGGGACCCGCGGCTGCCGCCTATCAGCCTTCTCATCGCCTCTCCTGGCTGGAAGAGAATTTAATCCACTGCGCTCCTCTCCACACACACTGGGATCCTTTTGATGTTCCTCTTTATCTCCTTTCCCAACAAAATTGCCCCTCGACAGCTCCAGGAGGGCCTCCTGCCTCTCCCCACCTGCCCCCTCCCTCCCCGCCCCACTAAGCAGCGGGCACTCCGCTCCCCACCCCCCACCCCACCCCCGAACCGGGCTGCGAGCAAGGAGCAAGGGCGTGGAGGAGACAGGGCCCGGAGGAGCAGGGCCGCACCCTCCCACAGCCCGGGCTTCCCTCCCCTCCACCTTGCTCCCTGATCTTGGGGGAGGCGCGCTTTGCCCCTTGGGCCTCGCTCCTGGCATTTAGCGAATGTAGGAAGGGTCTTCCAGTGCCATCCGATGCCAGTTCTTTGCACACATGAGGAGCAGCGTTCTGTAGAGGGAGCGACACGCAGGAGGCCAGGAGAGCGAGGTGACGAAGAGCTTGGACTCTGTAGGAGTCAGTACTGACCCGAGTTTGAATCCTTCACTGACAGCTGTGCATCTTGAACAAGTTACCCTCTCTGGCCTCAGTTTCCTTCTCTGTAAAAAGGGTAGACTGATGCTGACGTCACTGGGATGTGAAAATTTTGGTTAAGGTATGGGAAGCACACGGTAGAGGCTTGGTAAATGGAAGCTGCTGTTTTAGAAGGCTCTGGGCTGAGGGCTGCAGTTAATAGGGGTTTTGCACCAACTTAACGAACTGGCTAATGATCCCACACACACATCCCGAGGGATTGACAGTCACAAGCCAAGTCCCAGCAGGAATTAGCCCTCTGGGCAGGTTCTGAAAGGGGCAGGCTGAGCATCTGAGGGAATTTAGCCGGAGGTGGCTCTGGGGTCTCAGGACAGCCATATGCAGGGTCCTGACAGCTACAGTGTCAAGCCTAGTGAACTTCCAGCCCCTGGCGGCAGATCAGCGAGAAGGGAGCTGACCTCGCTCGTTGAGACCCAGAGATCTCATATGAAGGGGCCAAGAGGCCCTGGGGTGGGGAGGAGGTCGGAAACCCAGAGCTCCCGCCTGGCCAGGTGCTCGTCGTCGTGAATCTGCACTGAGCTAGCACCACCTTCCCAGGCGTCCCCTCGGTCCCTCTGCCTGCGCACTCCCTCACCCCCAGCCTTGCTCTGTCCCGGTGATTCTCAAACTTCAGCGTGCATCAGAACACCTGGCGGGCTTGTTAAAACAGTGCTGGGCCCCACCCCCAGGGTTTCTGATATGGTACACCCGAGTGTGACCGCCAAATCTGCATTTCTAACAAGTTCCTCGGTGATGCTGGTGCTACCCGTTCCTGCAGAACACTCAGAGAACCGCTGCTGTCCCCAGTAGTTCTCATCCTTGGGTGCACATTAGAACCAGTAACCTGAAGAGCGTTATAAAATCCTGATGTCTCGTCCCCTCCACCCCAAGTCTAATTTCCTTGGTCTGGGCTGCAGCCTAGGCATGGGGGTATTTTAAAGCGCCCCAGGTGGGGTTTTTTTTTAATAAATTTTTTTATTTATTTATTTTTGGATGCATTGGGTCTTCGTTGCTGTGCGTGGGCTTTCTCTAGTTGTGGCGAGCAGGGGCTACTTTTCGTTGTGGTGCACAGGCTTCTCATTGCGGTGGCTTCTTTTGTTGGGGAGCACGGGCTCTAGGCACGTGGGCTTCAGTAGTTGTGGCTCGCGGGCTCTAGAGCGCAGGCTCAGTAGTTGTGGTACACGGGCTTAGTTGCTCCACGGCATGCGGGATCTTCCCGGACCAGGGCTCAAACCCGTGTCCACTGCAATGGCAGGCGGATTCTTAACCACTGCGCCGCCAGGCAAGTCCCTCCGCAGGTGGTTTTGATGTGTGGCTGGGTGGAGAGCTACCACTCTGCCTCTGCCCTGCTCACCCTTCTGGATCCCCGTGGGTGCCTCCAAGCTGCCCTCCCTGCCCCAGCCGACGTCTTCCCAGCCCTAACTGAGCAACGAGGTTCCCAAGGGAGTGTCAGAAAAATGCAGCTGTCTGGGCCCCACCCCTGAGAGATTCTGACACAGTGGCCCTGGGCATCTGAGTTTCTTTTCCAAGCTCCACTGGCAATTCTGACGTGCAGCCAGGTAAGGAGGGCTGCGCTGGTGTGAGTCACACATGGCCGCCAAGTTCACTTTCCTTTTTTAACCCCAGTGTTCCTGTGCTCCAGAGCCTAGAGCGGCTCCCTACTGCTCACGGAAGCAATGTCATGCTGGAGCCCTCCAGATGGCGCCTGCAGAGGGACTCCAGGAGAGCTGCAAAGCCTCCCAGTACCCCAACAATCTCCCCAGCTTCTGTACATGGGCCCTTTGTAATCAGCTCACTTGTCTGCCTCATCATTAATTATTCGTTCTCCACTCTGTGCCTTGCTTAGGCCAGTGGTTCTCAAATGGTGGTCTCAGACCAGCAGCGGTATCAGCATCACCTGGAACTTGTTAGAAATGCAAATTCACGGGTCCACCCCAGACCTACTGAATCAGATATTCCTGGGGGAGGACAGCAATCTGTAGTTTACCAAGCCTCCAGGTGATTCTGATACACGCTAAGGCCCGAGAACTTCGTGTTTAAAGCCACTTCCTCCACCTGGAATCCATTCTCCCTTCCTTCATTTCTAAAACAACCCCTCTCGGGGCAGCCTCCTCTGCTGGCGTTCTCTTAGATTCGGCCTTGGAGTGCTCAGCGATGCCGTCTTGGTTTGCTCAGCTCACTCATATTGCTGGATGGAACTCCAGTACGTTTCCCCCGTGCCCTGGAGCTGCAGTTGGGGGACGCCCACATCAGGCCCTGACTCTGTTTCCCTCGGTCTGGAGGGCACCCCAGCCTGGCAGCTGGGCCTGGGCTCTTATCCTCACGCTGCCGCCAACCTCTGTGAATTCCATTTCCTCTGGAGAGGTTTCCAAGCTCCAGTATTCCTTCATCTCCACCGTGTGGCCCATGGGAAGAGGATCGAACAGAGTAACGGGTGAGGAAAAGCTGCTGAAGCCCCATCGCGTCTGAGCACCTGCTGTGTGCCCGCTCTGATGTGGCTTTGCACTGCCCCAGGGGCTCCCAACAGCAGCTACAGAGGGTTATTCTGTGGTTATTCTGAACTGTGTCTGGCAGAGAGTAGGCAACCAGTGAATGTTTGCTGTGTGATTGTTGTTGGTATCGTCAGCTATTTGAACAATTGTGAAACAAGTTTCAGGACATAGTTTTAAGTGGAAAAAAATCCAACACAGCAGTGTGTAGAGCATGGTACTGTTTGTGTCGAAGAGGGGAGGCGTAGATACACAATGCTCCTACATGCATGTATTTCCTGAGGAAAGAGACCCAGGGATTAGGGTATGGTTGTCTCTGGGGAAGGCTCTCAAAGGGTAGGGGCAACAGGGAAAGGGAGTTGGTTGGGTTGTGTGCCCTTTACACTTTTGAATGAACTATGTGAAGACTTTCTGAGTCTGTGTTTATCACGTCGTTAACATTTTCTATGTTAGGAAAATTAAAACATGACAAGGCTTGGGGTCGCTTCCTGCAGGGGTTCTGTCCAGGCTCCTGGGAGTAGGACAGAGGGACGTGGCCCCTCCTCTCCCAGCCTTTGACCATCCCCACCTCCCTCTGGGTGAGGACAGAGGGAGCTCAGGGATACAGGAACCCCTGCCCGCCTCACGATTTGTGCCCCTGTACCTCTTCCTCTGTGTCCCTCCCCCTCCTCTGGATGTGGGGCTGCACAGACCTCCCGACACCCCAGCACGTGTGTGCACAGCCCACACGCACCCACCCCTCCTCGGCACCCCAGAGGACGTGGCCCAGCAGGTGCAGAGCGGGCTGTTCCTCCGGAGCAGGGTGTGCTCCTGGGGTCCAGCTCGGCCCCTCTCCGTTACCCTGACCTCGGATCTCACCATTTTCTCTCTGGTTCCTTCTTCCTCCTTCCCGGCTCCTTCTCTGTCTCCATACCCTCTGACTGGCCGACTCCCCCTGATAGAACCTGGTAAGTGAGCCTGGGAAGGGCTGGGGCTGGGAGGCATTGCGGGGCACCGTGGGGAGGGAGCTTCGGTGGGGGGCATGCTCCACCTGCTTCGGGCACAGCTCAGAAGGCCCACCCTCCCGGGCCCCAGGTCCTGTGGAGGGGCCGAGGTTCAGGGGAGGGAGAGGTGTCAGTGTCAGCTGCTCAGGGCTGTCACTGGCTGCCGGCTTTGGCTACTAGTGCCCCTTCGGGCATTTAATTGGTCCTCTCGGTCTGATGGATGGATTCCACGCCAGGGAGACTCCACAGCCCAACATGGCCAGGAGAGCGTTGCCTGCACAACCCGCGGGATCCCCTCTGGGCTGGGGGCCCTGGAGGACCCGCTGCTTGCCTGGATCCCAAAATTGGCAGTGCCCTTATTTTGCCAATTTGTAGTTGTTAAGTAGAAAAACCTCAAGAGACCGAGGGTTAACATGCATTTATTTCACAAATGTATCTGAGCGCCTAAGGGACAGCTCCAAGGGCATCAGAATCTTGTGAATCTCAGGCTTCGCTGAGGGTGTCCTTTCCAGCCTTCCTGGGACCACCCCTCTCTGATGGTGCAAAGGCTTCCAGGTTGCCTGGCTGCCCCTCTCTCAGCAGGAGTGGCTTCTGGGAGGAAGCCCCTCAACATCCCTGGGCAACCAAGAGGCGTGCCTCCCTGCCAGCCCCTGGTTCCACAGGAACACGTGCCCAGAGGGGCTGTACCGGGGTCCGGGCTGAGGGAGGGTCATGCAGGCCAAGCAGGAGGACGTGTCCTCCTGGCGCTGAGAGCCCAGGTCTGTAACCCACTGAGCATCTCAACAAGGGTCGGGAGAGGCTCTTGACTGGTTAGTTCCAAATCACAGGCCACCCACCTAGGTGGGAGGGGGCTAGGCCGGGGGTAATTTCCCCACATGCAGGAGGTCGAATCGCTTTCAGAGCAGACCAGTCTCCAGGTAATCAGTAAGCCCTGTCTCCCACCTTCAGCAGTGGCTCCTCCTCCTCATCTGGAGACTTGGTTAGCACGGAGAGAGACATCACACGTTTTGTGTGAGGACAAGCCAGGTGGCATCTGAGGGCCCCGTGAGCTCTGGCCCTGATTGGAATGATCAGAAACACCTGACCTAGAGTGAGGCCTCCCCACCTGAAACCAGGGCCTTGGGCTGCTGGGCTGTAGAAGAACCAGTGAAGGTCCTGGTGTCTCTGCACTATCTGGGATTCCGTGTCCTCCCAGCCACCATGGCTGGCCACAGAGAGGGGCACATGGGGGTTCACTTTGCCACTCAGCCATCTGGGTGGTTCCCACGCCACGTGTAAGCAAGGCAGTGTTCCCCCTGATTGACATGGTCCAGAGGGATGACGGAGGAGAAGCCGTGTCCTGCTCTGGCCCTCATGCCCTATCCTGTCCAAGCCAACCGTGGATGCTTATTTGCTTCTCTCCCCTCCCTTCTGACCCTCTTTCCTCTTCTATCTCCCTACCGGGTCTTGCAGCTGGGGTCACTGGGGCAGAGGAAGGGAGCAGGAGATGGAAAATGAACCAAACCCTCTGCAAGGGACATTGTGGGCATCTGATGGGGTGATGAAGGCAAAAAGAATTGGAGGAGACTTCCAGAAGGCCTAGACATGGGCAGAAGGGTCAGGGAGCCAGGCCAGGATCGCCCAGGGGAGGCCAGGCCACTTTGGAGTGGGGGATAGACAAGCCCTGCTTCAGCCCCGGCGCCCCCTCTCACTGGTTTCTTCTCCATTTTGATCCAGGGCCTGAACAGCATGTTCGAGGTGTACCTGGTGGGGAACAACTCTCACCACTTCATCATCTCCCCGACCTCCGTCCAAGGGAAGGCGGACGTTCGCATCCGGGTGGCCATCCCCCTGGACTACGAGACCGTGGACCGTTACGACTTCGACGTAAGGCCCGCTCACCCTCTCCTTGGCCGGGTGGGGGATTTCAGGGGAGGGAGGGGGTGGCACCGTCCCCTTAAATCCCCCCTTCCACCTCTCCCCATTCTTCCCTCGTGGATCTGACCCAGAGAAGCCCATTGAGCTATGGCAGGGGCTAGGCTGGACCTCCTCTTTTCCAGGAGGATGAGGAAATGTCCAAGAATTGAGTGGAATTTTATTAGGTACCATCAGAGCCTCAGGAGCCTCTACTGCCCAGCATCAGCCAGCACGGCCCCCGTTAGCCCCTTCCTTCCCAGCAGATTCTGTGGCCACCCTAACCCTATGAGTACTGATGGAGGGATTCACAGTAGCATACATCTGGGATGGGCAGTGACTCAGACTGGTGCTCTGGGTTGGAATGGGCAGAGGCCCCAGGGGGACTTATGGGAACAAGGGCTCCAGGAGCATGTGAGAGCTCACCTGGCCCCTGCTCTACGCATCCAGCTCTTTGCCAATGAGAGTGTGCCTGACCACGTGGGCTATGCCAAGGTGAAGATCACCCTCATCAACGAGAATGACAACCGGCCCATCTTCAGCCAGCCACTGTACAACGTCAGCTTATACGAGAATGTCACCGTGGGGACCTCTGTGCTGACAGTCCTGGTGAGTCCCTGCTCTCCTGCAGGGCAACTGAGCTCTGGGGTCGACCATCAGGAGGCGTCCAGAGGGATCCAAGGAGTCTGAGCAGTCAGGGAACGGGGTGCCCCCAAGCCCTCAGAGGCTGTGATGTTAGTATACTAGAGCATCTGGACTCTTCATGATGGGCTTCCTTGGCCAGGGCAGCACCGTGGAAAAGGGACCAACCTGGGGAAGAATGAGGTTGGGCCCAGGATACTTTGGTTTTCTGCCTTGTCCCTGAGAGATACTGAGCCTGGGTGGGCCAGGAGCCCTGGACCTGCCCTCTAATGGGGACAAGTGCCAGCCATCTCTCAGGAAGGTGATCCTGTCTATCTGAGCACAGACACCAGGGAAGAGTGGGCTCCTTGAGGATGCCTGGGCATCCCCAGCTGTCTTTGGCTGGGACTTTGACAGGGGACTCCTCCCGGTGTCCATTTGTATCCGTTAGTACTCGTGGTCACAAGGGACAGAAACCTTTAAGTGGCTCAAGCAAAAAAGGATTGGCTCATGTAACTCCAAAGTGTAAGTGATTTCAGGGCATGGCTGTATCCAGGCACTCAACTGAGCGGGAATCTGACTTCAGCCCTGGGCTCTGCTTTTTGGTATTGGCAGAGAGGGACACCAGCACCCTTAGGCTCACTTCTCACCAATTTATCAACCCCAGTGGGGGAAAAAATAGTTCTTTTTCAATAGTTCCAGCAGAAGTCCCAGAGCTGATTCTCACTGACCCAGCTTATTGGGCCACCCTGGAACCAATCATCATAATTCTGATATACCAGAGATGGGTCATACTCCCCTAGTGGAACGGGGGGTTGGGTCAACCCCATTCAAATTATATGGGCTGAAAATGGGACAGGATATTCTATAGCGGCTTCTGATATCAGAACAAAGAGGGTTGCTGAGCAGACCAAGGTGGTAGATGTGTGCTACACAAGCTCAGGGGCTTGCCCATAGTAGGTGCTCAATAAACGTTATGGAGTTTAACTCGCTGCTGCCCCTCCCTGCCCACTGAGGCCCCCAGAGTCCTTCCACTTCTTGCTCCGTTCCCACTCCAACCACAGAGATTGCCCGCCGATCTCAGGCCCCTACTCCATAGTGCGTTTACTCTACAGAAAGATGGTATGAAACTGTTTTGAGCCCCCAGGCCCTTCCCATCTGACAGTTATTCATATTTCAAGCAGATGTTTTGCTAGGCAGGCCGTCAGATGTAAACAGTAAGTCTGCTGCGGCTGTTTTCCTCCCGCCTGCTTCCCCAGCCCATGGCTCTGCCAGCTTTCACCAAGTTGCTCATTGCAATCAGTCACCTGGTGCCTGAGGCCCCTTGGGCCCTCCTGCAGCCTCTAGGGGCCCAGCCAGAGAGCAAGTGCCAGAGGCTCTGGCCTTCTGGACCCAGAGAGAGCCTCTTCAGCCCCCCAGCCGCCTTCCAATGTCAGGATGAAGGACACCCAAGCAGCCTGTCCCCCACACGGCCTGGAACCACATGGCAAAGAATTCGGATGTCAAGCCCAGGCTTGGCGGGTGGCCGGGGATTCCTTTGTGTCATTCTTGTTGGGGATGGAGGGTCTCACTTTGCAGTCCCCAGTTCCTGTGGCCCTGGAAAGGGTTGAGGGAGCCTAGGGGGTAGGGTGGGGGGGGGGTGACGTGTGGAATGGCACACCTCTTGGCTGATGGCCGGCTGCAGGTGCCAAGGATGATGTGTGAAGCCCAATCCCATCTGGAGTTGGCACTGGAGAGTAGCTTCTCAAACTGGGTTTCCCCAAGCACTGGAGCAGTTCCTGGGCCTGCATGGACCTCTGCCCGCTGCCTATGACACCTTTTCCAGTCCCTCTCCCAATGTTTAGCAGTTGTATTCGGGCTCCTCTGTGGCTACCTGAAGGTCTCCGTCCAGGGCTGGCTCATCTGGGCAGCCTCTAGTTCCTCAGTGTGTGTGTCCAAGCCCTGCCCACCTTCCTATCAAACCCTCAGCCCCAGGGTTTGTGGAATTGTGCAGCTCTGAGGGGGCTGTTTCACCCAACGATAAGCTCTAGCAGCAGGGCTGTGTGTCTGAAGGAGCTCAGGTCCTGAAGTGAAACAGTGGGCCCTGCATCCCTGCCTTCTCTGGGTGCTGGTCTAACTGTATTACCTCTAAGAATCTTCATTTCCCATCTGCAAAATGCGCATGAGTTCCCCCCACCACTCCCGCCGCCACCAAGGCTGCTAGGTGTGAATGACAGCTGTGAAAGCATCGCCTGGTGACCCCCACTCACCGTCATCTCCCAGTCTCCCCAAGGTACTTCCAGAGCTCCTAGCAGGTGGCAAGTTTCACGGCCACACCCGCCCCACCCACTGCCCTGGCCTCTCCCACCTGCCCTTCTCCACTCAGCCCCAGGGTTAGCCCAGTATCCCCACCTCCTTTGCTCCAGGAGGGGCTGAAATTATAGCTATCTGCTCAGGGACTGTGAAATTCCTTCTCCCTGACCTTTTCTGGGATGTTAGTAAAATGTTTCATGGGCAGTTGTGTCAGAAAAAATAATTATGAAGAAAAGGAAAATGTTTCACTTTGCACCGAAGGCCAGGGCAGAGCCTGCTGCAAGGGGCATCCCCACCCCACGCCATGGCAGGGCCCCATTTCTGTGCCTCATCACCTGTCCTGGGGGAAGGCAGCAGTTCACCAGGGAGCTGGGAAAGCCGGAACAGGAGAGGGCCGTCGCCTGCAACCTGGGCATCCCAGCTGGGATGGCATCCCTTCTCACCTCCCTGCTCCCTGGACCTTCCTCAGCCCAGGTTTTGAGGCTCTTATAGCCCCCAGTTATAGAAAAATGAGTTTCCACTGGTGGAGGGGAAAGAGCAGGGATGTAGCGGTCAAAGACTTGACCTTGAGCCCCAACTCTGAAGGGTGACCACATAGGGGAGGGGTGTGTAGGGGCACATTTACCCACGTATGTTTGCTTGTGGGGTGTGTGTGTATATGTGTGCATGCACACAGGCATGCCCTTGTGTCTGTGCCTTTATGTGTGTGTGCAACTACATGCACTCAGATACGTGTATATGGCACGTGGGCATGTGTGTGCGTGTGCAGGTTCCTGTATGATGCTGGTGACTCCCCATCCTCTAGGTTGTACGGTTTCTTTCCCTCTCATATCCCCAGGCTGCTCTGATTCTCTCCTTCCAATCCTGCCTCCTGACCTGATAATAGGGGTTGGGCGGGAAGGCTGTGGGGTATCTTCCTGGGATTCTGCTGGGCTTCGGGCAGCCCTGTAGCCTGGCCGATGCCTACCTGGGGCCTGGTGGGGTTTGTGGGTGCTGCTGGACAGTAGGAGAGCAATCTGAACGTTCAACAAATGTTTTTTGAATACCCACCACCGTGTCAGGCACATGGCCCTGAGGATACAATGGTGATGTGAGTCTTGCCTTCATGAAGTTAATAGTCTCTTGGGAAAGCCTGATGTTAGTACTAAGAAATGAATCTTTACATTAAGCATTACTTGCTGTGATGGAGAGATCAGGGAGCTATGAAAACCTGTAACAGGGCATCTGACCTTGACTGGGGTCAGGGAAGCCTTCCCTGAGGAAGTGGCGATTGAGTAGGCATTAACAGGTAAGTGAATGGAGAGAAGAACGTTGGAGAAAGAGGGTATAGCATGTGCAAAGGCCCTGTGGCTGGAATGCCGTGGTGGGGGTGTGATGTGCAAGGAAGTGGAGTGCTGCTTCTCTGAGGCGGCGGGGGTTGGGGGGTGGGTTCAACTGTCTCTCCTGAATTGCGCCCACCCCACACATAGCCACTGGGCTGCTGTTCTGATAGTGGAGAAGTCTTGTATCAACCCATCCACGTTCTCTTACCTATTCCATCCTGGTGGCCCATGGCCAGCATTTGGGAAACAGCTGGCAGAAGCTGTTCCTGGGATGTGCAAGGAGCCAGCCTGGCCTCCTGCAGTATGGAACTCGTGTCCCCAGATTTATTAGCTCCATGTCCCCTGGGCAGTGAGAGAGGGGCCCTGAGGAGGAGCAGCAGCCAGGAGGGCAGGTCCTCCCGCACTCCAGGAGGCCTTCCCTCCCTGCTCCAGGGGCGTGGGGCACAGCAAGGATGGAGAGAAGATGGAGCGCCGGACAAGACAGGATTCTTCCCCAGGCAGGAATCAAAGCAAGAAGGAGAGGTACATAAGAGCCCTGATGGGGCAGGAGCAGGGCCCAGGACCAGCTCAGTTTGCTCAGCCCAGGGATGGAGTGTCACCCCTCAGCTCCAGGCAGACAGAGTGGCCTGTGGGGGCTGAAAGGCATAGCTCCTCTCTACCCTCTGTGCCCCGCTTCCCAGCCAGTCCTTGGGAGGCTGGTACCATCTTGGGTAGGGCCCTGAATCCTGTTCTGTTGTGGACCGGTCACTCCTTCTCTGGGATTTGGTTTTCTTCTCATCACATGAGGAAAATAGTGCCTGCCCAGCCTGCATTGGTTGGGCTGTTGGGAGGCTCCAGAGCGGTGATGTGGGTGTTAATAGGTAAGGGATTACAGACCTAAATTGTGGTTCTTATTTTTTTTTTTTTAAGCATAGCTTTAACTCATTTTTATTCATTCATTCATTCATTCATTCATTCATTCATTCATTCATTTATGGCTGTGTTGGGTCTTTGTTTCTGTGCGAGGGCTTTCTCCAGTTACGGCAAGTGAGGGCCACTCTTCATCGCGGTGCGCGGGCCTCTCACCATCGCGGCCTCTCTTGTTGCGGAGCACGAGCTCCAGACGCGCGGGCTCAGTAGTTGTGGCTCACGGGCCTAGTTGCTCCGCGGCATGTGGGATCTTCCCAGACCAGGGCTCGAACCCGTGTCCCCTGCATCGGCAGGCAGACTCTCAACCACTGCGCCACCAGGGAAGCCCCTGTGGTTCTTATTATCATCCGCCTTAAAGGGCCCCATCTGGCCGCCCTTCAGCCTGTGTGTAAGCCCAGCTCTGCAAGGTGGGGCCTCTTTCCTCCTCTGTTACCTGGGGAGGTACCCTGACAGGATCATACCCAGGAGGGTCGTCGTGAGAGTTCAGTGGAACGGTTGGTGAAGACACGCGGTGCCGAGCCTAGCCGGGAACACTCAGAAAATATCAGCAAGTCATGCCAGCCTCTCGCCTGAGCTTTGATGGAGCCAGGACTCGCTTGGAGTCGTGGCCCTGCCCCAGGGAAGCCGTGTAACATGGGCACATCCCTGAGCCTCTGGGGCCCCATCGTCCTCATTATAAAGCTAGATGGTTGGGCCGATGCTGCTTCAGGGCCTTCTGGCTCCATGCGGCTTAATTCCAATGCACTCTGCCCAAGAGGAAAAGTGGATTTTTGCTGTTTAGTTTCACTCCTGGCAACACAAACATGCTTCCTGTCCTTTGAGGGTCCCTCACCCACCCACTGTTCTCTAGAGTTCCCTTGCCTGCCCTGCCCTCCCTCTCCCAGCCCCCATCTGGAAGTTTGGTGAAGGTTCCAAGGTGGTCACTTCCCTGCTCCTGGAGCTCACCAGCTTTTCCTAGTCATCCAGCCTGGCCTCCCTCTCCAGGGGCATCAACAGAGGCAGCCCTGCTCCTGCTGGTCCCCTTCACTCCCTCCTCCCCTGCCCGCTGACACCAAAGGAAAAGGTGTGTGTGATGTCACTGCCCCAGGCTGACCCTGGTGAAGGCCAGCCTCAGTCCTGGAAGAACTGAAATGCAGTATGCCTCTTCCATCAGCTGTCAGGCTGCGGGGCCTCTTCCCCAGCCCTGAGAGCCTGCAGGCTCAGGGCACACTGCCCCGCCCCCCGCCCCCCCCCAACCATGTTGCTAAATCCAAGGACTTTAACATGGGCCTCACCCCGGGTGCTGGGAACTCGATGGCCCAGCCAGGTGGTCTGGGAAGGCCAGTCCCCTGCCTCGGCCTCAGGTGGTGCTCCCTGGTCCCTCTGGCCCCTTGCAGAAGGACTTGCTGCTCTGCAAGTGGGGAGACACCTCCCAGCTGCATCAGCACCTGCGGGAGGGAACTTTAGGAGCAAAGCTTTGAAACCAGGGAGACTCAGGTTGAAATTCTGCCCCTACCCTTGCTGTCTCTGTGACCCTAGACAGATGCCTGGCTGTGTCTGATCCTAAGTCCCCAAAGTTTGCTGTGGCGATGATAGTAATTATATCTATCCCATGATTAAAAAAGATGCATTTTAGACTGCTTACACCCAGAAAGCGCTGGGTGACTGACAGCCGTGATTGCTAGTGCTGTTGCTGTTTTTCTTCTCCACCATCATATTTGGGGGTCAGTGGAGCTTCAGAGAACACTGGCTCTTAAACCTAAGTCTCTGGGTTCCTGGATTCTCTGCCTTTGGCTCCGACTTCACTGGACACCGGGTCCTCTCAGTTGACACACTGGTGAGTTCTTGTCTGTGCCCGACCCTGGGGCTCTAACACTCAGGCCCCAGCGTCAAGGAGCAGAAGAGAGAGGTTAAATGAGGATGTGGCCGGAGGGCTAAGACTCAGAGGAGGCAGGCAGCAGGTGTGACAGGAGGACTGGCTTCATGCGCGTGCGGCCTGGGCATTTGCTTGGGAAGCTGGAAGTAGGAGGGCCTCACCCTGGGTTTGATGCTCTACTGTCGCCGTCTTGAGATTCTTAATTTTTGAACAAGGGGGGCTGCATGTTCATTTTGCACTGGAAAATTATGCAAATTATGTAGCCTATCCTGGCTATAGGAGCTCCATAATTCTGTGCCCAAAGGAGCTCTGTGGTTGTCCGTTGTTTTCGTCTATTCCCACGTTCCATCGGCACGGGCTCAGTAAGTTCCATCGGCACTGGCTCGCTTGCCTTGTGCCACCCTCCAAGCAAGGGCCCACCGAGCTTGTTTCGGTTCCAAACGCTGCGTGAGAAACCATCCCACACTTAGCGGCATAAAGCAACAACCGTTTTGTTATGTTCGTGGATCGGGCGGGTCAGGAATATGGAAAGGGCCCAGCAGGGGAGCCCTTCTCTGCTCCTCCAAGTCTGGGGGTGACTCTAGCCACTGGCGGCTCCTCCTCTGTCTGGCGCCTGGGCTGGTCTGGCTGAAGGACTGGCTCAGCCGGACACTGTGTCTGAGCCCCTGCCTGTGGCCTCTCCACATGGTACAGGCATCTCAGGCATGGCTTGTAGAGACAGCTCCTCAGAGGAAGCCTCTGGGAAACGAGTGTCCAAAGAGAACCAGGCAGAAGCTGCGTGGCCTTTTGTGATCTAGCCTAGAGGTCACGCTGCATTTCCGCTGAATACTGTCGGTTACAGTGAGTCACCAAGGCAGGTTCACGTTTAAGAAGAGGGGCTGTAGACCCTCCCCAGCTCTCAATGCTCCTTTCCTGAGATGCCGCACGTGAGCGTGGCGCCGGGAGACAGCCAATTCCCGCTCCTCCTGGGTGTTGTGCAAACATAAGCAGAAGGACAGATGGGGGGAACCCTTCAAACCCCGTTAGCAGCCTGGAAGTGTTCTCTGCCAATAGTGGGAGGAGGGGAGAGAAAAGAGACTAATCCCAGGCACTCCCTGGCCGGTAAAGCTCCAGTGCCCTAGGCCTGGGTTGGCAGTCAAGGTCCCCACACCCTGGCCCTGAGCCGCTTTCCAGCCGTCTGCCCGCTACACCTCTCACACCCTTTCTCTCCTGCCTGACCAGAGTCCCCAGCTTCCCTGCACACCCTCTGCATTTCCTCACACCCCTCCCCCACCTAGCTCTCCCTCCCTCCCGTCTGAGACCATCAAAAGCCTGCTGACCCTCAGAGCCAGCCCAGTTGCAGCCTCCCCATAAGAAGCCATCTCCCTCTGGTAACGGGCATGTGCCCACCTCCCCCGAGGTCCTCCCCCTCCTCTCCAGCTCCCCGCTTTCCCTGGCTGCTCTCGCCACTCCTGTGGGGGCAGCATGGCTCATGTCTTCTTCTCCCCACTCCACAGAGAACCTCCTGAAGGCAGGTTCTCTCTGTCTGGGTGCCCCCATCCCTGGGCTGTGGGGCACAGAGGAGGTTTGACTCCTGTGGTCTGGAGTGTCTAGGGCAGCTTCCTCAAAGGAGGGATGGAGGCAGAGGTCTCATGGGGAAACTGAGGCATGGAAAGGGTAAATTACACACCCAAGTTCACCCAGCGAGTCAAGGGCAGAGATGTTTGTCTGAATCCAAAGCCTCGTACCCCCATTTTCACTGTGTGTGCCAGGCTCCCAAGCACCCGCTCTGGCGATGGGCACAGGGGGAAGACTGCTGGACAGGGAGCCCTGAGGCCTGGGCTCTAGATCACTGACTCGCTCTGTGACCCTGTGCCAGTCTCATTCCCTCTCTGGACCTTGGCTTCCTGCTCAGTCCAAGGAGAGGGTAAACTGGATGCCCTCTGATTATCCTTCCTAGGTCGGGGGAGGTCTGGGGATGCAGACCCCAAGCCAGGAACAAAGGCAAGGGTCCAGAAGGTGCAATGGCCACCAGATTCCAGGATCCCTTCGGCCTCCTAGTCCTAATCAGGGCATGTGATTACAAGGTCAAGGCTGAAATGTGCCCAGCCCTTCAGCCTGCCTCTGCAGACAGGTATGCAGGAGCTGACCTTGCTTCCTTGGCTGCTGCTGGCAGGGCCGGGTGCCCTGTGAGCCCCTGTGTCTCCCCTATAGAAGCCTCCCCTCTGCCCCTCCCAGAACAGGACTCTGCACTCTCTGGGGGAAAGGGGGCTCCCAGATGCAACTACCATACTCCTTCATTCAGTGACTGTTTATTGAATGATGGCAGTGAACAAGACAGACAAACATCCGTGTATGTACCAGGGGTGGAGACAGATGGTGAATAAGGAAATACAGAGCATGTCAGAGGGGGATGCATGCCTTGGGGGAAAGTATAGCTGGGGGCAGTAAGGGAGGAGTGCTGGGGGTGGCATTGCTACTGTATTCTACCAGGTGGTCAAGGAAGGCAGGCCTCTCACAGAAGGTGACCTTAGACAGAGCCCTGAAGGAAGGCAGAGGAGTCTGAGTTGAGGATTCTGCAAAGAGCTGCCCCAGGCTGAGGGAGCTGCAGGTGAGAGGCATGAGACAAGAGCCTGGTGGTGGGTGGATATGCAGAGAGGAAGAGGGAGGACCAGAGGAGGTCAGGAGGTGACAGACAGGACATGACTGTGCTGAAGGGGAGCCAGACGGATCACGGAGGCTGCTGTGTGGAGAGTAGGCCAGCGGGAGGGGCCGAGGACGCCCAGGTGGAAGCGGGCGACTAGGTGAGAGACGATGGCCCCAACCACCCAGGTGACAGTGGAGGTGGGGAGAGCTCTCCTAGCCTGTGCTCAGGTCTGAACAGCGGCTCCACCATTCTCCTCCCCAGTCCCAGCAAGGCACACCCATCTTCATCCCCACCTGGCTGCCAGGTGCGCCCTGTACCTTCACAAACACTGAAGTGGGTGGACAGCCCCGGCTTGGAGTCCTGCCTCAGCTTCTCACCAGCAGGTTGGCCTTGGGCAGGTTATTTACTGTCCCTGAGTTTCGGTTTCCTCCTCTATGAAATGGGCAGAGTAATTCCATCTCAGCAATGTTGTAGGGTGATGTGTGGAAAGACGGTAGTCTGGAGCCCGCGCACAGCAGATGCTCTAGTGGTGGTCCCAGCCCCTGCTGCAGGCCAAGCGTCCAGTGTTATCCGTGCTGCTCTCCAACAGTGTCCTCTCCCTGCTTCTGATAGCATTGCTTCAGCTCGATTCTATCATTGTGTAAAGCTGGTGACAGAAATTGCCAACGTGAATTATTAGCAAGTTTGGGAGATAATAGTACCCAATGGGCAGGCCCCATCCAGATGCTTTAGCAAAACCCAACAGAGGTGGGCAGGTCAACACAGGAAAGAGTGGAAGCAGGACTCCCGGCAACTGGGTCCCCTCAGCTGTCCTTCCCCTTCCTCCTGCCCCGCTACCTCTGCTGTCTTTCCCCACCCCCTCCTGACACCCCTCACCACAGGCATCTTAATTGATCTCATTGTTCTCCAATCCCTAGAGACCTGAGACTCCAGCTGTGCTTAAACAGCACAAAATCTCTTCCAATTTCCCCACCGTTTAAAAGAAAATTGAATTCTTTATCTGCAGCCTGGGGAGGGGAAGAGAGAGGCTAGAGAGAGACACACACACACACACACACACACACACACGCACGCACGCACGCAAGCACGCACGCACACACACACAAGCACACATAAATAGTAGTCACCCTAGCCCTGCTCCCAAGCTGGCCTGGAAGGCTTTTGTAGACACACCGTCCCCCATTTGGGGGGGTGTCTCGGCTGTACTTCTGGGCCCCTTTTATCTGCTCTTTGGTTCATCTCCAGCCAGAGGGGCCAGGCACTGGGAGGAAGCTGAGCTGGTTGATGGTGATTGATGGGTCCAAGTTCCTCTCTCTGTCAGGCCTCAGTGCTCCTCGGATGCGTTTATCTCTTTAATCTAAATATCAATCCGTAAAACCAAAATGGGATGGAATTAGAGGTAGGACAGGTGCTAAGGAGAGAGAGGGAGAACAGAGCTGGCTGCCTGCTGCCACCCTGGGCTTCTGGAAGGACCTTGGCAGGACCTGTGGGTTGGAGGCCGCAGGGGGCCGCCTGAGACTGGCTAGAGCCTGGGTCAGAATGGAGAGCAGGGCTCCCCCAGCTCTGCCCCTGAAGTGGATTGTCCCAGACTTTGTTCACGGTCCAACAGTTTCCTGCCATTTAGTCGCTCGACTACTTGATTTTTGGCAAATTGCTCTAAAGCCTCGTTTCCCATCAAGCCTTTGATGCCTCCCTCATTGGCGCATCCAGAATCCCCCATCCTTGACAGGAGCGGCTCTGTCTGCTACTGACCTTTGCCCCTTTGCAAAAAAACCTGGAAGGATGCTGTTGTTTACCATCATAGGCCTGGTGAGCGGGTGTTGTGAGCTCAGTAAATGGCAAGTACTTTACAGTATGTTACTTATCTCTTCTGTACCCATTGTGCAGAAGAAAGAAACAGAGGCCCAGAGTGGTAAGTAACCTATCCGGGGCCAGCCGACAGCGAGTGACCAAGCCAGGATTCAAACCTGGGTCTGCCTGATTCCAAAGCCCCTGGGTCCCCCTCCCGTTTGCCGGTCACTAGCAGGCGCCCATTCCCACACTGGGCTCCAGCCTGTTGCTGGAATCAGGTGTCTCCAGGGTCCAGGGAGATGGGCCCAGCGCTGGCCTCAGAGGCCGGAGTCACCCCATCACTGGGTGACCTTGAGCAGCTCCCTGGCTCCCAGGGCCCTGGTGTCCTCATCTGTAAAATGAAGGGATTGCGCTGGCTGCCCTCTAAGGCCCCCGACAGCCCCCTCCTGTACTGAGAGCTGTGATTCCCTGCCCTCCGCGCCTGTCAGGGTCCCCCTTCAGTAGGGTTGCTGCTGATTGTTCCTCTCAGGCAGTCGCTCGGAGGACATGAGAGGGAAGAAAATACACCCCCTGGGTGAGGGGACAGTGGGTAGCTGTAAACGTGGCCAGGGCCAGAATGAGTTCATCAATGCAGTAAAGCCAATGGCTGTACAAAGTCCACCTGTGCCTTGTGCCAGGAGGGTCAGGAGCCCTGGGACCAGCCGACAGTGGAGGGGCCCAGGCCTGAGAGCTCGTCCTGGGATCAGGTGGGAGAAAGGCTGAGGGAGCAGGGAGAGGGGCCCGCAGAGGTTTAGGGAGAAGTTGAGCAGGGCCTGTGGGTCTGGGGTGGCTTAATCTTGCTGCATAATTCTTGTCAGAGGGTATGACAGCTGTGGTTCCTGTCACCTTGTTTCCCTACTGGCTCAAAGTCCCGTATGCCCATTGGTTTGGTTAGTGTTTTTCAAACTTTTTCTTACCATAGTCCATAATAAAACCACATTTAACTTCATGACCCAGAATACACACTCAAACACGCACATCCATGTGTAGAACAAAACAGTACTTCCCTACTAAGTGTGATAATACACCCTAGTTGTATTTTATTCTGCTAGATTTCATTTTCTTATGAGAACTTTTAAGATCTACTATCTTAGCAACTTTCAAATATACAATACAGTATCATTAACTATAGTCACCATGCTGTATGTTACATCCCCAGAACTTATTTTATAATTAGTTTGTACCATTTGATCTCCTTCACTCATTTCGCCCACCCCCACCCCTGCCTCTGGCAACCAACAATTTGTTCTCTGTAGCTATGAGCTCAGTTTTGGTGGTGGTGTTTGTTTAAATTCTATATATAAGTAAGAGCATATGATATTTGTCTTTCTCTGACTTATTCCACTCAGCATAATGCCCTCAAGGATGTCCATCCATGTTGTCACAAATGGCAAGATTTCCTTCTTTTTTATGGCTGAGTAATATTCCATTGTATGTATGTGTACTGCATCTCCTTTATCCATTCTCCATCAATGACCACTTAGTTTGTTTCCATATCTGGGCTATTGTGTAAAAAAAAAAAAAAAAAAAAAAAAAAGTGTTGCCATCAGCATGGGAGTTCAGATGTCTTTTCAAGTTAGTGTTTTCATTTTCTTCAGATAAATATCCAGAAGTGGAATTGCTGGATCATATGGTAGCTCTATTTTTAATTTTTTGAGGAATCTCTATACTGTCTTCCACAGTGGCTGCACCAATTTACATACCCACCAATAGTGCCCAAGGGTTCTCTATCCGCATTCTCGTCAACACTTGTTATTTGTTATCTTTTTGATAATAGCCATTCTAATAGGTATGAGGTGATATCTCATTGTGGTTTTGATTTTCATTTCCCTGATGATTAGTAATGTTGAACACCTTTTCAAGTACCTGTTGGCCATCTGTACATCATCATTGGAAAAATTCCTATTCAGATCCTCTGCCCTTTTTTTAAAATATTTATTTATTTATTTATTTGGTTGCACCAGATCTTAGTTGTGGCTCACCTGCTCCTTGGTTGCAGGCAGGTGGGCTCCTTAGTTGTGGCATGCATGTGGGATCTAGTTCCCTGACCAGGGATCGAACCCAGGCCCCCTGCACTGGGAGCACGGAATCTTAACCACTGTGCCACCAGGGAAGTACCCCTCTGCCCATTTTTTAATCAGATTGGGTTTTTGCTAGTGAGTTGTATGTGTTCTATAGACATGGATATGAGCCCCTTATCAGATATGTGATTTGCAAATATGTTCTCCCATTCAGTAGGTTACCTTTTCATTTTGTTTGTTTCTTTTGAAGTTTAGAAGCTTTTTAGTTGGATGTACTCCATCTGTTTATTTTTTAATTTGTTGCTTTTCCTTTAAGTGTCAAATCCAAAAAAATCATCACCAAGACTGATGTCAAAGAGCTTCCCACCTATGTTTTCTTATGGTTTGAGGTCTTATATTTAAGTCTCTCATCCATTTTGAGTTCATTTTTTAAAATTTTATTAGAGTATAGTTGATTTGCAATGTTGTGTTAGTTTCAGGTGTACAGCAAAGTGATTCTGTTATACATATACATATATTCATTCTTTTTCAGATTCTGTTCTCATATAGGTTATCACAGAATATTGAGTAGAGTTCCCTGTGCTATACAGTAGGTCCTTGTTGGTTATCTACCTTATATATACTAGTGTGTATATGTTAATCCTAAACTCCTGATTTATCCCTCCCTGCCACATTTCCCCTTTGGTAACCATAAGTTTGTTTTCGATATCTGAAAGTCTGTTTCAGTTTTGTGAATAAGTTCATTTGCATCATTTTTAAAATGAGATTCCACATATAAGCGTTATCATGTGATATTTGCTTTCTGTGTCTAACTTACTTCACTTAGTATGATAATCTCTAGGTCCATCCATGTTGCCACATATGCCATTATTTTGTTCTTTTTTATGGCTGAGTAATATTCCATTGTATATATGTACCACATCTTCTTTAACCGTTCCTCTGTTGATGGGTATTTAGGTTGCTTCCATGTCTTGGCTATTGTAAATAGTGCTGCAATGAACATTGGGGTGCATGTATCCTTTTGAACTATGGTTTTCTCCAGATGTATGCCCAGGAGTGGGATTGATGGATCATATGATAGTTCTATTTTTAGTTTTTAAAGGAATCCCCATACTGTTCTCCATAGTGGTTGTACCAATTTACATTCCCACCAATAGTGTAGGAGGGTTCCCTTTTCTCCACACCCACTCCAGCATTTGTTTGTAGACTTTCTGATGATGGCCATTCTCACTGGTGTGAGGTGATACCTCACTGTAGTTTTGATTTACATTTCTCTGTTAATTAGTGATTTTGAGCACCTTTTCATGTGCTTTTTGGCCATCTGTATGTCTTCTTTGGAGAAATGTCTATATAGATCTGCCCGTTTTTTGATTGGGTTGTTTGTTTTTTTGATATAGAGCTGCATGAGCTGTTTGTATATTTTGGAGATTAATCCTTTGTCAGTCGCTTCATTTGCAATTATTTTCTCCCACGCCGTGGATTGTCTTTTCGTTTTGTTTAGGGTTTCATGTGCTGTGCAGAAGCTTGAAGTTTAACTAGGTCCCATTTGTTTATTTTCGTTTTTATTTTTATTACTCTAGGAGGTGGATCAAAGAAGGTATCGCTGCGATTTATGTCAGAGTGTTCTGCCTATGTTTTCCTCTAAGGGTTTTATAGTGTCCAGCCTTACATTTAGGTCTTTGATCCATTTTAAGTTTATTTTTGTATATGGTATTAGGGAATGTTTTAATTTCATTTTTTTACATGTAGCTTTCCACTTTTCCCAGCACCGCTTACTGAAGATACTGTCTTTTCTCCATTGTGTTGTCTAGCCTCCTTTGTCATAGATTAGTTGACCATAGGTGCATGGGTTTATTTCTGGGCTTTCTATCCTTTTCTGTTGATCTATATTTCTGTCCTTGCACCAGTACCATACTGTTTTGATGACTGTAGCTTTGTAGTATAGTCTGAAGTCAGGAAGCCTGATTCCTCTAGCTCCAATTTTTCTCTCTCAGGATTACTTTGGCTCTTCAGGGTCTTTTGTGTCTCCATACAAAATTTTAAAATGTTTGTTCTAGTTCTGTGAAAAAAAAAAATGCCATTGGTAATTTGATAGGGATTGCACTGAGTCTGTAGATTGCCTTGGGTAGTATAGTCATTTTGAAAATATTGGTTCTTCCAATCCAAGAACATGGTATATCTTTCTATCCGTTTGTGTCAT
The DNA here is from genome assembly GCF_028021215.1 of Eschrichtius robustus. Lineage (NCBI taxonomy): Eukaryota > Metazoa > Chordata > Mammalia > Artiodactyla > Eschrichtiidae > Eschrichtius > Eschrichtius robustus. The sequence goes on from NC_090830.1 coordinate 76,731,626, forward strand.
CTTCAATTTCTTTCATCAGCATTTTATAGTTTTTCAGAGTACAGGTCTTTTGTCTTCTTAGGTAGGTTTATTCCTAGGTATTTTATTCTTTTTGATGCCATGGGAAAAGGGATTGTTTCCTTAATTTCTCTTTCTGATCTTTCGTTGTTAGTGTATAGGAATGCAGGAGATTTCCGTGTATTGATTTTGTATCCTGGAACTTTACCAAATCCATTGATGAGTTCTAGTGGTTTTCTGGTAACGTCTTTAGGATTTTCTATGTATAGTATCATGTCATCTGCAAACAGTGACCCTTCTTTTCCAATTTAGATTCTTTTTATTTCTTTTTCTTCTCTGATTGCCATGGACTTCCAAAACTATGTTGAATAAAAGTGGCAACAGTGGACAACCTTGTCTTCTTCCTGATCTTAGAGGGAATGCTTTCAGCTTTTCACTGTTGAGAATGTTAGCTGTGGGTTTGTCATATATGGCCTTTATTATGTGGTTTTTTTTGTTTTTTTTTTTGCTTTTTCTGCATTTATTGATATGATCATATATTAAGAGAATAAAAGGAAAAATTAAACTAGTTAATTTTTGAATGTTAAGTCAATGTTGCATACCTGGGATAAAACCTAGTATGTGATGTATTGTTGAATTTGATTTGCTATTATTTTATTAAGAATTTTGGGGTTTATATTCATGAAGGGTATTGGTCTATAATCTTTTTTATGGTAATGTCTTTCTCAGGTTTTGGTATTACATTTATCCTTGTCTCATAAAACGAGTTTATTAGTAATCCCTTTGGTATGTTTTAAAAAGTTTTCATGAGATGGGTCTTATTTCTTCTTAAATATTTGATGGGATTCACTGGGGTTACCATCTGGTCCTGGAATTTTCTTTGGGGGAAGCTTTAGATTCATTTTCCTTAATAGATATAGGTGTATTCAGATTTTTTTGTTATTTTTCATGTGAATTTTGGTAACTTTTTTTTGGGGGGGGGGGTATTTGTCCTTTCATCTCAGTTGTTGAAATTTTTAGCATAAAGTTGTTCATAGCATTCTTTTTATTATCCTCTCATGTCTGTGGGGTCTGTGCTGATAATCTCTTTTTCATTCCTCCTTTTGGGGTTTTCTCTTTTTCCTTGATTAGCTAGAAGTTTCTCATTTTTGTTTATAAGTTCAAAGAATCAACTCTTGGCTTTGTTAATTTTCTCTATTATTTATTTTCTATTTTATTGACTGCTTATTATAATTTATTTCTTTTTTACTTTGTTTTTGTAGTTTCTTAAGATGGAATCTTAGGTCATTGATTTTAGATTTTTCTTCTAATATAAGTATTTAAAGTGATGGATTTTCGTCTAATCATTCATTAGTTGTATCAAGAAAAATTGATATTCAGTACATTCTTTGTCATTTAGTTTAAAATTTTTTCTTTTTCATTTTATTTTTTATTGAAGTATAGTTGAATTACAATATTGTGTTAATTACTGCTGTACAGCTAAGTGACTCAGTTATACATATAGATACATTCATTTTTCATATTCTTTTCCATTATGGTTTATCGCAGGATATTGAATACAGTTCCCTGTGCTATACAGTAGGACCTTGTTGTTTATCCATTCTGTATATGCCAGTATGCATCTGCTAATCCCAAACTCCCAATCCAACCGTCTCCCATCCCCCTCCCCCTTGGCAACCACCAGTCTATTCTCTATTCTGTTTCTGTTTCATAGATAGGTTCATTTGTGTCATCTTTCAGATTCCACATAAAAGTGACATCATATGGTATTTGTCTTTCTCTTTCTGACTTGCTTCGCTTAGTATGATACTCTCTAGTTGCATCCATGTTGCTGCAAATGGCATTATTTCATTTTTTTTATGGCTGAGTAATATGCCATTGTATATATGTACCACATCTTCTTTATCCATTCATCTGTCAGTGGGCATTTAGGTTGTTTCCATGTCTTGGCTATTGTGAACAGTGCTGGTATGAATATAGGGGTGTATGTATCTTTTTGAATTACAGTTTTGTCTGGATATAAGTATGACCTTTATTGTGTTAAGGTAAGTTCCCTCTATGCCCACTTTCTGGAGAGTTTTTATCATAAATGGGTGTTGAATTTTATCAAAAGCTTTTTCTGCATCTACTGAGATGATCGTATGGTTTTTATTCTTCAGTTTGTTAATGTGGTGTATCACACTGATTGATTTGAGTATACTGAAGAATCCTTGCATGCCTGGGATAAATCCCAGTTGATCATGGTGTATGATCCTTTTAATGTACTGTTGGATTAGGTTTGCTAGTATTTTGTTGAGTTTTTTCTGTGTCTAGGTTCATCGGTGATATTGGCCTGTAATTTTCTTTTTTCATGGTATCTTTGTCTGGTTTTGGTATCAGGGTGATGGTGGCCTCATAGAATGAGCTTGGGAGTGTTCTCTGCAATTTTTTGGAAGAGTTTAAGAAGGCCAGGTGTTAACTCTTCTCTAAATGTTTGATAGAATTCGCCTGTGAAGTCATCTGGTCCTGGATTTTTGTTTGTTGGAAGTTTTTAAATCACGGTTTCAATTTCCTTCCTTGTGATTGGTCTGTTCATATTTTCTATTTCTTCCTGGTTCAGTCTTGGAAGGTTGTAGCTTTCTAAGAATTTGTCCATTTCTTCTAGGTTGTCCATTTCATTGGCATATAGTGGCCTGCAGTAGTCTTTTATGATCCTTTGTATTTCTGTGGTGTCCATTGTAACTTCTCCTTTTTCATTTCAAATTTTATTGATTTGAGCCTCTCTTTTTTTTTCTTGATGAGTCTGGCTAAATGTTTATCAATTTTGTTTATCTATTCAAAGAAACTTTTGAATAGCTTTTAGTTTCATTGATCTTTTCTATTGTTTTCTTTATCTCTATTTCATTTATTTCTGCTCTGATCTTTATGACTTGTTTCCTTCTACTAACTTTGGGTTTTCATTGTTCTTCTTTCTCCAGTTGCTTTAGCTATAAGGTTAGGTTATTTATTTGAGATTTGTCTTGTTTCCTGAAGTAAGATTGTATTGCTACAAGCTTCCCTCTTAGAACTGCTTTTGCTGTGTCCCAAGGTTTTGGATCATCGTGTTTTCATTGTCAGTTGTCTCTAGGTATTTTTTGATTTCCTCTTTGAGTCCTTCAGTGATCCATTGGTTGATTAGTAACATATTGTTTAGCCTCTGTATGTTGGTGTTTTTTATAGTTTTGTGTGTTTTTTTGTAGTTTATTTCTAATCTCATAACACTGTGGTCTGAAAGAATGCTTGATATGATTTCAGTTTTCTTAAATTTACCAAGGCTTGATTTATGGCCCAAGATGTGATCTATCCTGGAGAATGTTCCACGTGCACTTGAGAAGAAAGTGTATTCCACTGCTTTGTAATAGAATCTTCTATAAATATCAGTTAAGTCCATCTGGTCTAACGTGTCATTTACGGCCTGTGTTTCCTTATTGATTTTCTGTCTGGATGATCTGTCCATTGATGAAGGTGGGGTGTTAAAGTCCCCCATTTTTATTGTGTTACTATCGATTTCTCCTTTTATGGCTGTTAGCATTTGCCTTATATATTGAGGTGCTCCTATGTTGGGTACATATATATTTCCAATTGTTATATCTTCTTCTTGGATTGATCCCTCGATCATTATGTAGTGCCCTTCTTTGTCTCTTGTAATAGTCTTTATTTCAAAATCTATTTTGTCTGATGTGAATATTGCTCCTCCAGCTTTCTTTTGATTTCCATTTGCATGGTATACCTTTTTCCATTCCCTCACTTTTAGTCTGTACGTGTCCCTAGATCTAAAGTGGGTCTCTTGTAGACAGCATATATCCAGGTCTTGTTTTTTTATCCATTCAGCCAGTCTATGTCTTCTGGTTGGAACATTTAACCATTTTTATTTAAGGTAATTATTGATATATATGTTCTTATTGCCATTTTGTTAATTGTTTTGGATTTGTTTTTGAAGGTCTTTTTTCTTCCCTTCCTCTTTTGTTCTCTTGTGATTTGATGTGTATCTTTAGCGTTGTTTGGATTGGTTTTCTTTTTTGTGTGTGTAGATTTTTGGGGGGATTGTAGATTTTTGGTTTGTGGTTCCCATGAGGTTTTGATATAGCAGTCTATATATGTACAAGATCGTTTCAAGATGCTGGTCTCTTAATTTCCAGTGCATTTCCAATATCTTGTATTTGTACTCTCCTTTTCTCACAATTGCTGGTTTTGATGTCATATTTGTGTGTGTGTGATTTCTTACCTTTGCGTTATGTTTGCCTTTACCAGTGAGCTTTCCCATTCATAATTTTCTTGATTCTAGTTGCGGCCTTTTCTTTTGCACCTAGTGAAGTTCCTTTAACATTTGTTGTAAAGCTGGGTTTGTGGTGCTGAATTCTCTTAGATTTTGCTTGTCTGTGGCTTTTGATCTCTCTGTCAAATCTGAATGAGAGCCTTGCTGGATAGAGCATTCTTGGTTGTAGGTTTTTTCTTTTTCATCACTTTAAGTATATCATGCCACTCCCTTCTGGCCTACAGAGTTTCTGCTGAAAAATCAGCTGATAACCTTATGAGGATTCCCTTGTATATTGTTGCTCTTCCCTTGTTGCTTTTAATATTTTTTCTTTGTCTTTAATTTTTTGTCAGTTTGATTAATATGTGTCTCAGCATGTGCCTCTTTGGGTTTATCATATGTGGGACTCTCTGTGCTTCCTGGACTTGAGTGTTTCCTTTCCCATGTTAGGGAATTTTTTGGGTATAATCTCTTCAAATATTTTCTCAGGCTTGTTCTGTCTCTCTTCTCTTTCTGGAACCCCTCTAATGTGAATGTTCATGCACTTAATGTTGTCCCAGAGGTCTCTGAGACTGTCCTCATTTCTTTTCATTCTTTATTCTGTTCCATGGCAGTGATTTCCATCATTCTGTCTTCCAGCTCACTTATTTGTTCTTCTGCCTCAGTTATTCTGTTATGGATTCCTTCTAGTGTATTTTTCATTCCAGTTATTGTATTGTTCATCTCTGTTTGTTTGTTCTTTAAATCTTCTAGCTCTTTAAATCTTCTAGCTCTTTTTTAAACTACTTCTGTATCTTCTCAATCTGTGCCTTCATTCTTTTTTTTTTTTTTTTAATTTTATTTATTTATTTATTTTTGTCTGCGTTGGGTCTTCGTTGCTGCGTGGCAGCTTTTTCTACTTGTGGTGAGCGGGGCCTACTCTTCGTTGTGGTGAGCAGGTGTCTCTTGTGGTGGCTTATCTTGTTGCGGAGCATGGGCTCTAGGAGCACGGGCTTCAGTAGTTGTGGCACGCAGGCTCAGTAGTTGTGGCTCGTGGGCTCTAGAGCACAGGCTCGGTAATTGTGGCGCACGGGCTTAGTTCCTCCGTGGCATGTGGGATCTTCCCGGGCCAGGGCTCCAACCCGTGTCCCCTGCATTGGCAGGCGGATTCTTAACCACTGTGCCACCAGGGAAGTCCCTGTGCCTTCATTCTTTTTCTGAAGATCTTGGATCATCTTTATCATTGCTTTGAATTCTTTTTCAGGTAGCTTGCCTATCTCCTCTTCATTTAGCTGGTTTTGCGGGGTTTTATCTCTTTCCTTCGTCTGGAACATATTTCTTTGCTATCTCATTTTGTCTAACTTTCTGTGTTTGTGGTCTCCTTTCCACTGGCTCCAGGATGATAGCTCTTCTTGCTTCTGGTGTCTGTCTCCTCATGGTTGAGGTTGGTCCTGGGGCTTCCTGGTGGGAGGGATTGGTGTAGGCTTCCTGGTGGGAGGGATTGGTGCCTGCCCACTGGTTGATGGAGCTGAGTCTTGTCCTTCCATTGGGCACGGCCATGTCAAGGGTTGTGTTTAGAGGTGGCTGTGAGCTCAGTATAACTTTAGGCAGCCTGTATGCTGATGGGTGGGACTGTGCTCCTATCCTGCTGGTTGTTTGGCCTGAGGCATTCCAGCAGTGGAGCCTGTAGGCTGCTGTAGGTCTTGATGCCAAAATGGCGAATTCTGGAAGAGCTCATGCCAATCAGCATTCTCTGGGGCCTCTGCCACCAGTGTCCTTGTCCCCTCAGTGAACCACAGCTGACCCCCACTTCCTCAAGAGACCCTCCAAGATTCATAGGTAGGTCCAGCCCAGGCTCCTATAGAGTCACTGCTTTGTGCTGGGTCCCAGTGTATGTGAAACCTTGTGTGAGCCCTCCAAGAGTGGAGTGTCTTTTTCCCCCAGTCCTGTGGAGCTCCTGCACTCAAGCCCAGCTGGCCTTCAAAGCCAAATGCTCTGGGGAATTCCCTGGCAGTCCAGTGGTTAGGACTCGGCGCTCTCACTGTCAGGGCCCTGGGTTCGATCCCTGGTCATGGAATTAAGATCCTGCAAACCATACAGCACAGCACCCCCCCCCCCCAAAAAAAAGCCAAATGCTCTGGGGGTTCCTCCTCCTGACGCCAGACCCTCAGGCTGGGTGGCCTAATGTGGGGCTCAGGACTTTAACTCTTGTGGGAGAACCTCTGCAATATAATTATTCTCCAGTTTGTGGGTTGCCCACCTGGGCGGTATGGGATTTGATTGTCACAAAAGTGCCCCTCCTACCTTCTCGTTGTGACTTTGTCTTTGAATGTAAAATATCTTTTTTGTTAGGTTCGAGTCTTTTTTGTTGATGGTTGTTCAGCAGTTAGTTGTGATTTTGATGTTTTCATGAGAGGAGGTGAGCTCAAGTCCTTCTACTCTGCCATCTTTTCCAGAATTGAGGGACTGCTTTTAGTTTTGATGCTCGCTCTCTCTTTCCTCAGCGTGTGTTGGCCACTATCCCTATGATATGGGGTGTGCAGGTGCAGTGGTCCTTGCACACTCCTGGGACAGTGGGGCAGCCCTTGACGCCTGCTCATGGTTCTCCTAGGGGTGGCTGCTCTCTGAGCACTCGCAGGACGGTGGGGCAGGGCTTGGCACCTGCTTTGCAGGTCTGCTAGGGGTAGCTGCTCTCTGCGCACTCCCAGGATAGCAGGGCAGTGCTTGGTGCCTGCTTGCAGGTCTCATACCAGTGGCCCGTGCCCACTTCTGGAGCCCAGAATAGCAGCAACAACTCACGCACACCCCCCAGAGCTCCTGTAGGTGGTGTCCTGTTGCCTGGGAACACTCACAGGGAAAGAAGCTCTTACAGTGGTCCTGCCCCTCTCCTCGTGCACCCCCCCCCCAATAATGGCACCTCTCTGGTGGGCCCTGGCTTCTTCCGAGTACCCCCTCAGTTGCCACAGTCCAGCCTCTTAAGGCTGTCTTGGTGAAGCCAACCCCAGCCCTCTCCCTGGGTCTGACCTCTGAAGCCTGCACTTCAGCACCCAGCCCCCACCCACACCGACAGATGAGCGTCTGAGGCTGCGGAGTGCAGGGTGGCAAGTTACAGTGCAGGTTACTCTCTGCTTTGCCTTCTGCAAACTGGTTGCTGTGCTCTCCTCCTAGGCTCGGAAGTTCCCCTCTATCCAGGCTGATCTACCTGCTGATGCAGGGACTCTCCAGGCTGCAGGAACCTTTCCTCCTTCACAGCTCTCTGCCTGGGGCACAGGCCCTGTCACTGATTCCTTTCTTTTTCTTTTTCCTCTTGTCCTACTTGGTTACATGGAGGTTTTCTTACCCTTTCAGAAGTCTGAGGTCTTCTGCTGTCATTCAGTAGATGTTCCGTGTGAATCGTTCCACTTGTAGATGTGTTTTTAATGTTTCTGCGGGAGAAGGTGAGCTCCCCGTCCTACTCCTCCACCATCTTGATCCCCATCCCCATTTTGAGTTAATTCTGTGTATGGTATAAGATAGTGGTCCAGTTTCATTCTTTTTCACATGGCCCAGTTTTCCCAGCACAATTTACTGAAGAGATTGTCCTTTCCCATTTGTATAGTCTTAGCTCCTTGTCATGAATTAATTGACCATATATACATGGGTTTATTTCTGGGCTCTTTATTTGGTTCCATTGATCTGTGTCTGTTTTTATGCCAGTACCGTACTGTTTCGATTCCTATAGTTTTGTAGTTTGAAATCAGGGAGCATGATGCCTCCAGCTTTGTTCTTCTTTCTCAAGGTTGCTTTGGCTATTGGGGGTTTGTTGTGGTTCCACACAAATTTTAGGATTGTCTGCTCTGTTTCTGTGAAAAATTCCATTGGAATTTTGATAGGGATTGCATTGAATCTGTAGATTGCTTTGGGTAGTATGGAAATTTTAACAATATTAATTTTTCAGTGCATGACCATGGAATATCTTTCCATTTATTTGTGTCGTTTTCAGTTTCTTTCATCAATGTCTTAGAATTTTCACCCTAGTATTTTCTGTTTCATTCTACTAGATTTCTTTTTTTTTTTTTTTAATGATAGTCATGACCCACTAAATTGATTTTATGACCAATTAACATATGGTAACCTAAGAAGGAAACTTCTCGGCTAATATAATGATGATGATAATGATATCTCATGTTTCTCAAGTGCTCACTGCAGGGCGCAGAGTGGTAAAGACCCCAGGCTCCAGACTTAAACCACCCAGGTTTATTCTGACTCACGCATTTCTGAGCTCTATGACTTTGAATAGGTTACTTGTATCAACAGTGACTCAATACAGTTACCACTAACAGAAACCCCCCCCAATCTTTTCTTAAACAAAATCCAAGTGCATTTCTCTCACATTTAAAAGCTGTTTAGAGGTAAGCAGTCTTGGTTGCTTCTTTCAGGTTCTCTCCTTCACCATTCCTAGAGTATGGCCCTCATCTCCATGATCCAAAATGGTTGCTAGAGCTTCAGCCTTCACATCCAGATTCCAAGCTGCAGAATGGAGAAAATGAGGCAAATCACTCTCATTTCCTTTTAAGGAGACTTCCGAAGGAAATGCCTTGCAAAGTTCTGCTTTCATCTCATTGGCCAGAACTTAGTTGTGTGGCTGTGCTTAGCTGCAAAGGAAGGTGGGAAATGTAGTATTTTAGCCAGGTAGTGTTCTACCCCCTAAAAAGCATGGTTTCTGTTCAGTTGAGAAAGGGAGTATAGATGTTTAAGTCTCTGCCAAATAACCTGTGTGTGCCTCAGTTTCCTCTTCTGGAAAACGGTGATCACGATAGCTCCATATGGATTTGTTGTGGGGGTTCAAGGGGATAATGTAAAGGACTTGGTAAAGCACCGGACGTGGAGTAGGTGCTAAACAAATAACAGGCGCTTGTATTGAGTGCCTGGTGCCAAACTGAACCCCTTCTGTGTGTTATCTCATCGAATCCCCATGACAACCCAGTGAGGTAGAAATTAGTGTCCTTATCTTATAGATGAGAGCCCTGAGATTCAGAGTACTTAGCTGCTTGCCAAAGGTCACACCTGTGGAGGGGGCAGAGCGGAGGCATGAACCCTTGTTTCTAGGATACCAACGTCCTTTCCCTTCACCATGAGGCAACACAGCCTCCTCATGAAGACTGAAACCCTCCCTGAGACTCCCCTGGTGAAACTATGGGGTCAAGAGGTATGACAGGTTGGAAACTGAACTTGACCGGCTGACATCCAAGCTGAACCCAAGGCCCAGAGCCCCCTCTGTCTGCCCAGCCACCTGTAGGGGGTACCCCCTGCCCAAAGGAGAAACAGGACCAGGACACACACACACACACACAAAAACCCTTTAGGCTCCCATTGTAACAAGACCTGCAACCTTCGGGTCAGAAGGTCAGGGACTTCAAGTTGCTGAAGGACCTTGGGCAAACCTCTTTCCTCCATGAACCTCAGTTTCTCTATGGAGAGAAGGCTGCTGGACCCTCTCCCCATTCTGGGACATTTTTAGAACAACGTGACTAGAATGTTTTGAACTCCTTGGGAAGCAAGTCTTTATAAATGAGATATGCTGCTCTCCTGTCAGGGCGTTTCTCAGTCTGAGTTAGAACATCCTAAATACCGGAGGCGGGATGGGCAGAGGAGTGAGGGAATCCAAATGTCTGTGGACAGAGGCTGCTTCTCGGGCGTGAATGCTCCCAGCATTCCCTCGCCAGCCTGCACTGATACACAAAATCTGATTGTCTCACCATCAAGCCCTGGGCTGGACTGGCCCATGTGAGTGAGGGGCTGGGGCTGTAGCCCTCTGCTGGTCTCAGGATCACCGGTGATTTATAGTTCCTGTGTCTGACTTTGATCTTAATTTCTTCTGTAGTTGTGGGGCTGTAAAATTCATTAAGGACCTGCAGGCGGAGTGATGGAGATGTCAGGCGGGCAATTGTGTGGGTATTTAATCTATCAGATGTGTGGCTTGCCATTTAGGGAGACAACAGGAGGATGTGGAATCAATATGGTTCATTAGTGAGCTGCGCGTGATGGCCCAATCGGAGCCTGCCAATGGCAGCAGGCATGGGGGCCGTGCCACCTGGCTCCAAGTCACCTTGAGTGATGATGTGTCCTGGCACATGGGTGGGGACCATTCCCCACCCAGGTACCTCTCCTCACCTTCCCACTAGGCTTGGAGCTGCCTGTTGCATCCCATGGGGGCAGGGAAGAAGAGGGAGGGGGTCAGACTCCGGGCAAGGATACAGTGGTGAGGTCCAGCAGTGGGGGGAGGCGTTCCCAACCATGGTTTGGCTGCATCCCCAGGGGGTTGATTGGACTGTCTTTTCCTCCTCCTTCCATCTCCTCTGCACACAAGGCCCCACTTAACTGAGCCTCGGCCACGGTGTCTGTCCCCGCATCTCTCTGGCACCCTCCCCTTCTCATCCTCTACCACATAATCCCAGCCTGATAACTGGCCCCAGAGAGGCCTCGAGTCCCTTCTGATTGTGAACATCTCGTTCACCCCCAGCCACCCTCCTGCATCCCCGGGAAGATGGCTTTCTGCATCCCACTCTTCTTTGTTTGATGGTCAGATGTGATTTTTTTTTTTTTAGGCACTCAGTTGAGTCTTCCTCAAATCCAACGGCATAAAAGAAGGAGCAGCATTGTAGAAGGGCTAGGAGCGGGATTTTTTTCCTCTTTGATTTGTGTGTGCGAGTGTCAGACAGACAAGGTTTCGAGTCCCAGCTCTGCCGGTGACCAACTGCAGGACCCTGAGCCCGCTAACAGGCATCCCTGAGCCACTGGCCACTGTGAGCGCCTTGAGGGCCGGGAACATACTGCCAGGCTCACCGTTGCATGTCCAGTGTCCAGCCTGAGGCTTGTGTCTAAGGTCTGGCTCCCCAGAAGCAGACCATGAGACAAGGACTCAAGGACCAGCAGTTTACTTGGGAGGTGACCCCAGGAAACTCAGGTGGGAGTGGGAGGTGAGATGAGGTCACTCAAGGGGGCACCATGAAGCCGGTTACCACAGGGGCTTCTGGAGCTCTGTCTGCTGGGAAATCAGCGGGAAGGCTGTGTCTGAGCTATCCAAGCTCAGGGCGAGGAGGCTTGGGTATTGGTCCATCGACTCCTAGCCCCCACTGAATGGGGACAGCTTCAGGGGATGTGGACACCCCATCATTCCAACTGCTCCCTTGAGAAGAAAGCTCACAGGCCAAGAGAGGCATAGATGCTTCCACTAAAGCAGCCCCTGGTGTGTGGAGGTGGGCACAGGGGGGTTGTGTGTGGCACCAGCAGCTTCTGCCCCAGCTGGGAACTTTCCACACGCATAAGACAAAGGTAGTATTAGTACTTATCTCATAGAGTGGGAGTGGAAATGAAATGTGCTAATACATGTAGATTTCTTGGAATAAATCCTGGAACCCAGTAAGGACTAAACAAGAGTGAGCTGCTGTTACTATTTTTGCAGTCATATCAGCTGGAGTTGCTTCAGCTGTAAAATGGGACTGTGACCCCATCTTGCTGGTTGCTTGCAGGATTAGGGACAAATCGGGTCAAGTTTCTCACACAGTGCCAGGCCAGGCCCGTAGCTTGACACTCAGCGAGGCAGTGATTGCACTTATCCCCCTGCCTCCGGGGGACACCACACTCGTCCTCCAAGCCGGCCTGGGGACCACCAGACAGTGCCAGGCATGGGGCGCAGGCAGCCGCGGCCACCCTGACAGCCCTTGACATCCCGTAATTGCTTTCCCGTGACAACTCCTTTAAGCACAGAGCCGCTGGCCAGAGCAATTTGCTCCCCATCAATTTTTATTTCCAGGTTTTAAAATAAGATAGAAATAAAGAAGGGGGTGGAGGAGCCCAAGAACAACACTGTGTCTGCAATAACAAGCAAGCCGGGGACCCCACACCTTGAGTGCACTTGTCAGCCCAATTCTCATTCCTCCTCCCCAGCCGCAGACTGACACGTTAGTAGGCGGGGCTCAGGTCTGGCCCCCATTGGAGCACCCCCTCCGGTAGGGCTCAGTGCCACTTCCCCTCCCCCTCCACCCAGCCAGCTGCTCGCACAGCCCAGGCGGGAGGGCCAGGCTGAGAGAGGGCTCAGCAGGAGCATGTCTGCAGAGGACTGGAAAGAGTGAGTGGTTAGAATTGGGGGTGGAAAGACAAGTACTGGCTCCACTTAGACAGCGGCTCCTATGTGCCAGGCACTGGTCTAAAGCACCTTGCTTCAGTACCTTCTAAAATCCCCACACCAACTCCATGAGACAAGTACTATTATTAGCCCCATTTTACAGATGAGGAAACTGAGGTTTAGAGTGGATGTTACTGTAGTTGTTGGCAAATGGGCCAGGAGAGGAGGTCAGGGGCCACAGAGGCTGGCCCACATCAGGCCTCAGGGGCATGGCAAGCAGTTTGGGCTTTGTCTTCAATGCCCCAGGAGCCTTCTAAGCTGGAGAATGGTGTCTCGTGTGGTCAGACATTCCCTCTGGCCCTGGTGGAGGATGGGCTGCTAGCACCAGAGGAGGAGCGGGCAGATGGGTCAGGAGGCTGTGCCGCACATAGGCCGTGAAGCCCAGTGTCTTCCTCAAAGTCCCACAGCTGGATGGTTGGGCAGAAGCTGGACCAGAACCCAGATCTCACACTCCCATTTTGAAGGGATTTTCATGACCCTACACAGAGCCACAAATCCTTCTGAGGCCCTTGGTGCCTGGTCTTGTACTGTGCCTCCCAGGGAGAAGCAGGTTTCTGACCCTCCAGGGGCAGAGAGCCCAGCAGACATAGCAGAGAGACTTTACTCACATCCCACTGTTCGCTGACTCCCATAGGGAAGGTGGGGCTGAGAGAGATCCTGAGGCCTTCTCTGCACTCAGTACTATGACCGATGAGTGATGCGGCATGGGCATGTGTGATGGAGTGGTGGCCATCCACCCCAGGTCCACGATGGAACGTGAGGGAGCCCCACCACCCACCGAGTCCCCACCCTTTCCTAACTGCCCTCCCACTCGGCGATTCACCTGACCGTGTGCTCTGAGCCTCTGTCCCCAGCCTCCCCAGTAGCACTCTTTTGTCCTAAGGCCTTCTGCACACTCAGAAGGCCAAGAGCAGGACCCGAGGGCTTTCCTGAATGCATCTTTCTTCCCATGACCCGCAGCCTCCCCGGGATCTCTCCTGTACCCTCTGGTTCACTCCCTGGTCCCACTGCCCACCTGGAGCACTCCTCTTCTTATCCCTACACGAAGTCCAATGGGAGGCATTTCCTTACAGATGCTATCATTTCTTCTCCCAGGAGTGTGACATCCCCCCTGGCCAGGGACCCCCAGGAAGGTGCTCAGAGCAGCAGCTTCCAACCAAACCTTATTTTGCCCCCCCCGGTACTCACCATGCCCTCACCCATCAGCCCTGGCTTCCTACTCAGGTTAGATAGCCTCCTTCTGAGAGGACGAGGGAAACTGACACACCGACCATTTGCCCGGAAGTGTGGGGCAGTCCAGATGATACTTCCTGGCCATTGGCTTCTACCTCGCGTCCTAGAGAGAAGCTGAAATCCTCGTCCACAGCATGGGAGGGAGTGTGGGAACAGGGGAGAGGACTGGGCCCCATGGGCCTAATCAGGCCAAGTGGAGGTCATCCCAGCCTCTGGGCTACCAGGTTCCTCCAGTGGAGTCCCTCCTGCCTCCCGCCGGCCTCCCCAGAGCTTGCAAGGGTGCAGTTAATCTCACGTAGTTTAAGGAGTTATTCAGAGGGGCTCAGCGAATGATGAATGTGGAAAGCACTACCAGTGAAGCACCGGGGCTCCGTGGAGCTGTTTTAAAATGCATTTTCCCATGTAAATTTCTGCTCCATCAATCCTTATGACATGTCAAACATTGCTATTGTTTCCTGAACAAATTGTACCGTGTGCCCTTCTCTGCAGATTTGTGCACGGGAGCAGAACTGCTCGCCGGTGCCCGCTGCCTGCCACGGTTGGTGGGACCCAGGGCTGCTGGGAAGGCAGCTGGGCCCGCCTTGCTTCAGAGCAGAAGCCCCGTGCGGGGCATCCGGGCGAGCGTGCGTGACGGGGGTGTGGACGCCGGCGGGGAGTGACTGAGTGCGTGCCTGCCAGCTGCCGGCCTGCAGGGAGAGGTGCACAGGTGGCTGGGGAAGGGGCGAGGAGGGGTCCCCGGGGCTGAGGCTCGGGTGGGCGTGGGGGCTGCTCGAGACTGAGGGTGGGTGCAGATGTGCATGAGTTTCTGCGTGTGAGTACGTAGCGGGATGGGGTCCACCTGAGCCAGACAGAGGAAAAGAGAGAAGGTTTCTGTGAGAGTATGTGAGGGTGGGGGTGGGACAGGAAGGTATTGGGGGCTGCCTGAGACACAGGGAGGAAGAGAGAGAGAGAGAGGATGTGTGCGTGTGTGTGTGTGTGTGTGTGTGTGTGTGTGTGAAGAGAGAGAGAAGTAGGTAGGGAAGCGAGAGGGCACAGGTGGACAAAAGAAGACACAGGGCAGGACTTTCTAGCTATAAAGAAGGGTACAGGGTGTTTAGAAACCTGAGAGAGGAGGGTGTCTGGCCCAGGGAGGGGATCAGGGGACCAGAGTGCAGCAGCAACATCCGATGAGCGGCAGTTGGAGGCAGACCCGGGAGGAGGCCAGAGCAGGTGGGGGTCAGGTCGAGGCATAAGGCCCAACGTCAGCAGATGGGCGTCTGCAAGGCCATGACGAGGGACAACAGGGAGGTGCAGGGATCCATGGGGATGGTGTGTCGGCAAGGCAGGTAGCCTGTAAGGGAGGCCCCTGGTTCAGGGCAAATGAATGGCAGAGGGCGAGAGATGGCCACTGTTCATTGTCAAAACAGGCTGGGTCAGAAGGGGGCTCTTGGGAGGAGACAAAGAGACAAGAGGACCTGATCGCTGTTGAAATGGTGGATTCCTAGGAGTGGGCATGAGATGTTGTGATGAGCATCAGAGGGCAGGGAGCTGGGCTGAGCATAGAGCCCTGGCATCCAAGTTGAAGGAAGAGCTATATCCACAGGGTGCTGGGTGAAAAGCCCTGCAAGGGTCAGAAGGGTGCCCGCAGCCAGCCAGGCTGCCCCGGCCTTTAGCAGGTGACAGCCTCCCCCAGTCTAGGCCCTGAGCCACCTGCACACACCAAGACCAAGCTTGGGTGGGATGGGATTGGGGGGAACCTTTGAGGATGAAGGACCTTGGCTAAGGGCCTGCGTCCTGGGAAATGACATCCAGGGACCCCTGCATCCTCTGCTTATGGGCACAACCAGAATTGCTGGAGCCCACCCACTCAAGGCAGAGGCTGGGGGCAGAGCCTGTGACAAGAAGGAAAAGACTGCCTGTTGGGGCCTCATCTACAGGGTGAGTACAGTGACCTGGTAGGAGCACCCTGGATCCCATGGCTGAGCTCTCAAACTGCAGGAGGACGCCTCTCCTCCAGCCCCACCAACGGGGGAGGGGTGCAGGGGAGGGGAGCGTTTGAGAGCACCTGCCTTGCAGTGACTGTATTGGGTTCATGTCCTGGTACCGTGGCTCTTTGACCTTGGGCAAGTTGATTGACCTTTCTGAGCCTCAGTTCCCTCCATCTGTAAAATAGAAATAATACTGGTGCTTCCCAAAGGGAAGGACTTCCCGAAAGTCCTTCCCATAGGACTTTTGGGAAGATAGAGTGAACTAAAGCATGGGAAATGCTGGGCACAGTGCCTGACACTGTAAGTGCTCAAAGGGAAATGGCAGGGGGTCATTTGACCCCCTCCCACCCTATATAGCCAGGGGAAAGTTGGACGTTTCTGACATGAGCCTGGCTGGTCAGGGGATCTGGCTATTCCTCCACTGCAGGCTCACCTTGTCTTAACCTTTGGGATTTCCGCCCCCCCCCCGCCCCCGCCACCGTATGTATTTATTTTTCTCTTTTTTGTCAGCAGAAGAAAATTACATTTTTGCCGGCATTGTCCATCACAGAAATAAGCACTCGCGGATGCAATTATAAAGGCCCAAATGAGGGAATTAGTTTTGCTGGTAATGCCAGTGTTGAGGAGAATAGGAGGAGATGCCTTATAAATCAGGCGCTGGGCAGCAGCCAGTCCCGGCCGCACCCTCTCCCATGAGCTGACCGCGGGGACAGATGCTGACCCGCCGGCCGGTCTTCCTGGGCTGCAGACGCTTCCACTGGAGGACACAGAGACATTCTGAGCCGCCTCTGGGCCTCAGTGAGAGCGGTTCTCACCAGGACCTCCCAGGCTTCTCGGTGTCCAGCCAGTGACTGCCCTGTAGACCCAAATACACTTTGCCAAAGATCTTCTCCAGGACTAGTCAACCTAAAATAGCAACCGAGTCACCTGCTAGCCCGTTTTCTGCTGTATTTCCCCACACTTACCACTGTCTGAAATTGTTATTTAGCTATTTCTCTCCTCCATTATTGTCTGTCTCCCCTTTCTGATTATAAGTCACATTCCAGCAAGGGCATTGTCATGCTGATGGCCGTGGCTTCAGAGCCGGGCACAGTAGCTGGCACATTAGAAAAGCTCGGAAAGTATTTACTGAGCACGTGACTGAGCGCGAGTCTGATCATCATCTTGGTGAAGGTTCTTTCTGTGGTGTGCCAGGCGCCCCGCCCCCATCTGCCCCTCCACACCCACGCTGTCCTTCTCACCTGCTCTGCACGTGCCTGCAGGCTGACGGTGAGGGCTGTTCAGTGAGTGCTCCCCCCACCCCCCATCCCACCCACCTCGCCTCTAAGGTTTGGCCAGTAGGGAGCTTGGACGGGAGACCTGAGCTTGGGAGACTTACTGGAGATGCTTTATAAACCCCAGCCCTGCCTCCTGGGCAACCTAAGGAGCCCCACTCTGGCTGCTCACAGCCCACCAAGGTGTTTGCTGATGGGAACACTAGCCCCCCAGAAGGAAGGTCATGCTGGCCCTCAGTGTCTGGCAATGGAACTCCCAGATTTTACTAAATTTGATGAAGATTTTAAGCCCTGTGCCAGGCACAACACAGTATACAAAAATAAGTTAGGTACAGACTTGTCCGTCAAGGGGAGGGAACCGGGCATACACAAGCAGGTTTCAGGGACAGCAGACTGCTGAGTATTCTAAAACAGGTCCAGCCAGGGGCTCTCAGGTCAAGAACAGCAAGCAGCCAGGGAGCTCCCTAAGGGAGGGGGCATTTGGAGGGGTGGGCTGCAGTTACGGAATGAAGGGATGATGCAACCAGGCAATGAGAGGACAGTTTGGGTGTATCAGGGAGAGAGGGATACAAAATCGCCAAGGCCAGCCAGGCTCTGCAGAGCCTTGACGACAGGTGCTGGTCTGAAATTAATTCAGCAGCAGTGGGGAGCCTTTGAAGGTCTTTGAGCAGAGGAAGATCATTGTAGCCATTGGTTTTGACTTCTTACCCCTGGGCATCTTATGAGAGTCATGGCAAGTGGCAAAATGTGCTAGTGTGTACCTGTGGGTGAGATTCTAGCCCAGGTGGAATAGTAACAGGGACACAGTGGCATCAGAGAGGCGGCCAGCAGCACAGCTGAGGTGCCCACCTGGAACCCTGGTTTGGCATTTCTTAGAGTCGCCAGGTACAATATGAGAGTCAGCCAGCCTGGCCAGCTGGGCCATCCCCTTCCCCCATCCCTGTAGCCGTCTGACTGGCCTGCGAGATCCCGGAAGTGACCCTGCAGGGAGACAGAACGTCCCAGAACGTGGCAGGAGGAAGGGTATTCATGGCCTGAGGAGGACATTTGTCCTCTCTGCACAGGCCCCTGGTCACTTCTCAAACCCTCCTTCCTAAAGTGGGCCCGAGGGTCACTGTCTGTTTGGCACGTGATTCGTCTGTTGATTTTTCAGTTGCTTAGGCACAAAGCAGGCTCTGGGAAGGAGGTTGTGTGAAAAGTGCTGCAACAAGCAGAGTGGGGCTGGGACAGAGACCTGCCTGGGTGGGACAGGTTGCAGGGTGGGTAGTGGAGCAGGCCCCGGCAGCGCCCCCTACTGGGCTGGCCAGCACGGCCAAGCAGCTCCTTGGCCTCCACAGGATGCTGCTCTGAGGGCGTATGCCACAAGCTGCTAAACGGTTTTCAACACAGGGATCTGGAGGCCAGCTCTGGCGCTTACCAGCTGTGAAATCTTGGGGAAGTTCCTTATCATCCTGCCTCTGTTCCCTTGTTTGTTAAAGACAGGGAGCAGAGGGTTCTAACAGTACTTGCCACGTATGGGTGTGGCCAAAATGAAACAGTATACATACACACGTGGTGTGGATGTGGATGCAGGTGTACCTGTAGCTGACGGATATAGGAGCTTTCCTGAGCCACCCTGATGTCCAGGCCCCGTGACGCCACCCTGGCCTCAGGGATCCGCAGCCTCCTGGGGTGGGAGACACATCAGCTCCACAGAGCAGTCACAGCTGGGAATATCTCCAGCAGGGTGGAGCCCTAACCCAACCTTGGGAAGCCAGGAAGACAGGAGCGGGGGAGCCAGGTGGGAGAGGAAAGAAGCGATCCCGGCAGAGGGAACAGCATGAGCAGAGCCGGTCAGGCCCGGGAGCCGCACGTGGTCCAGCCTGCACGTGGTCAGAGATGAGGCCGGAGCTGGCAGCCAAGGCCCAAGTACAGGGCTAAGAATGCATGTAGAGGAGGAGGGCCTTCAGCAGGGCCATCTAGTGGGCAGATTTGCTGCCTTCTCTGGGCACAGGCCCCTACCAGGCCCCGCAGCAGCCTGGCATTGGCCTGAGCACCCGGACCAGGCCCTTTGTGTTGGTGCTGGCTGCTCCCACCCTGGCAGGCGCACAGAAGTAGCTTTTCATCTTCATATTATTCTGCTTCGTGCACGTGAAAAATGAAAGTTCTCCCTCTCCTCATCACCAGGCATACATATTTCATACGGTCATTAGACGGTGGCACTAAAGGACTCACAAATCTTCCCCGGTTAGCATCGGCGGCCTGGGCAGGCAGCAAGAGGCCCCTGGGGAGAGGGGTCACCGTGGGAACCATGGCTGTGCTCAGTCCACTCGGGGAGGGAGTGGGGACTCGGCAGGGGTGGTAGAGGCCAGCATCTGCCTGGAGAGAGAAGACAGTTCTATCTTGTTCCCAGGGGCTCGTCACCTAACTCCCCTGAGCCTCAGGGTGAAGAGGACTGGACAGGGGGACCTCGGGGGTCCTTCCCACCCTAACAGTCCGAGTGCAATTCCATAGGGCACATGGATGTGGAGGGCTTGTCCCCAGGGTCCCGATGTGACCTTCAGGGGCAGGGAACCCCCCTTGTGGCTTGGCCCAGCCCACTCCGCTGACCCCTCTGCCGCTCCTAGCCTCTCCCCTCCTTTTCCCTCTCTCCTTCTTTTCGCCCCTCCCTTTCCCTTAGAATCCGCTCTCCTCGCTTTTGCCCCCATCTCTCCACCACCCCTTTCTTACTAGAATTGGTTCCTTCATTTTCCAAGCATTTGTGAAGCACCTGCCATGTGCCAGGCACTGTCCAGGCTGAGAGGCGAGCCTGGCAGATGCAGCCCTACCCTCTTTGCTTCCCCAAACCCTTTCCTTTGACAAATGAGGATGCCGAGGCCCCAGGAGGTTGCTGTTTGGTCACACGGTGACCTGGGCTGCTGACTCTGACCTGGAGCTAGGGTCTCTGCATTACACTCACCCCTCGCCAAAGGGCTTGATGGCATCTGGTCAGCCGCTCCCCAGACTGAGCTGCAGTTACTATAGTCTAGTAATACCATGCATGGTGGTGATCATTTGTTGGTGGAATGAAAGGGGACTTATGGGTGCCTCCCCGCCTTCTCTGGTCCCTGAAAGGGGAGGAGAGAGGTGGGCTTATTATGAGAAGTTTTGGTCTCCTCTGCCCTGGAATAACCAGACACCTCTCCTTCTGCGAACAAGTTCTCTTCTTGGTTTAGAAGCAAGAACACGTTGAGGCGAAGGATGTGACAAGCCGGCACTGGGTTCAAATCCTAACTTTGCCGCTCTTTTAGCTGTGAAGCCTTGGGTGAGCTGTTCACTCTCTCTGTGCCTCAGTTTCCCCATCTGTAAATTGGGGATGGTAGTAATAATAGCACCTACGTCATAGGGTCATTATGAAGATACAATACGTGATAAGTGCAAGGAGTCGATAAATGCGGTTGTCGGGAGGAGTGGCTCAGGGCACGGGGGAGGGTCTTCCCTGGAATCGGTCCTGGGTTAGAGGGTGGGTTACATAGCTCGGCGTTTACCTTTCCATTTATTAGACATGCATCCCCCGAGAACCTGTGATGCTCTTGGAGCCTGGCCAGGGCGGTGAGAAGACAGAGGTCCACACACACAGTCTGCTGAACACAGTGGGGACACTGAATGGAACAGTGGGTACAAGAGCCTGTCCTTAAAAGCAGGCTGCCCACAGCCCCTGGAATTGGCTTCCTTCTGGATAACCAAGTTTTCTGGAAAACTGAGATCTTAACCCTTTGGGTATAAACACTTTTTTTCATTTAAATCATTTGGAATATATCATTTACTTCTCTGCCTTCCTGAATTCAATATACTGAACACAAGTTGGCGTTTTCTTGAAATTCGGGTTTATTGTAAAGAACACAGAATGGAATAGATTTCACAGAATCCAAGAACTTTAAAAGGAACCTCAAAAAATATTTAGTACCAAGGTATTGAGCAGGGGGAAATAGGGAGAGGCTGATCAACGGGTACAAACTTTGTTATAAGATGAATAAGGTCTGAGGATCTAATGTATAACATGGTGACTATAGTTGATAACACTGTACCGTACCATTGAAATTTGCTGAGAAAGTAGAACTTAAGTATTCTCACCAGACAAGGAACAAAAGGGTAAATCTGTGAGGTGATGGGTGGTTAATTAACTCAATAGTGGGAATCTTTTCCATTGTCAATTATACCTCAATATAATATATTATCATAATTTATTGTATAATAAAGTTATAAAATAATTTTTGTCAATTATACCTCAAAGCTAAAAAATAAAAATAAACAAAAATAGGTATTGAAACGTATTTTTAGCAGCAGAACCTTTATCCAGCTGTGATCTTAGAGAAACCCTGAGTGTAAAACAGATGACCCTAAGGTCAGCCCAAGGCCTTTCCCTCCAGGCTTCTGGTGGCAGGTAGCAGTTTGCCCAGCTCTAGGGCATGGCCAGGGAGGGAGCAGAGGTCACAGTGCCTGGCACAGAGTACATGCTTACTAAGTAACTATTGAATGAATGCATGAATGGTGTCACTTAGTCTGCACTGTGGAATGTAACCATGCCAGCGACAGTGCAGAAGCCCAGAGGTTCCAGCCGCAAAAGCCAAGCCTCTACTATAACTACCATTGTCCTGGACAAGGGAGGGGATGGAGAGGGGCCCCACGTAGGTGGCCTAAAGGAAGGCACCCTGGGATGGGAATAGGGATCTCAGGTTCTGCCCCACTCTGCTTGAACCTGCTCATGACCTAGAGTGGTGCCAGGGTTACACCAGACCTCACTGTGGTCTGGGCCTCAGTTTTGTGATCTGTGTGATGGGTAGAAATGTGTGTCTTCCTCATCATGTTGTGACAGTTGTGAGGATAAAATGAGGTCTTAATAAACCTGGATGCCCTTTGACAATGTAAAATATATGAGAGTGCAGGCTGGCAGTGGTCACCATTGTTGCCATCATCATCAGGCACAAGGCAGGCCACTCTCGCTCCAGCCTCTTTTGACTGTAGGTGATAGAAAGCCAACTTGGGCCAGCCTGGATAAAAGAGATCTTGTTGGACTCACAAACCAAACTGAGGTGGGAAGGGATGTCAGATTCAGGACTCTAGAACTACCAAGATCAGCCCCTCTCTTCATCCTCCCTACACATCCAGCAACTCCCACTTCACATCGTCCCAGCTTCACTTCCCCAGAGGAAAGCTTTTATCCCCAGCAACAATAAGAAGAATCCCAGGGAAGGATTCTAATAGGCCCCTGCTGCAGTCAGGGACCACTCCCAGCCTAGTCCCTGAGGTCACAGGACTAGGTCCCACTTGGACCACTTGTTCGAGCAGAGAGGGATGCCAAAGAAGATGGGTCGGGGTGGGCAGCAGACGGTTTCCAGCAGAAGAGGTTGCCAACCAGATGACAGTCTGCTTGATACATGCAGTGGGTTATTCCCAGGGTTAAAGAAGGGGGAACACCAGAAATCCACCCAAGAGGCCTCCCCCACTAGGTACCACATCTGACTTGAAGGCTTTGGGGACTGGAGGAGAGTCACCGGAGGAGGCCACCAGATGGTTGAACCCACCCCCACTTTTGTTTGAGGTATTTTGTAAACCTACAAGTTATGACCCCAAGCCACAGGTCTAGGGTCTCTCCCCCAAGCCCTCTGAGCATCTACAGAGAATGTCTGACATGAGTCCAGGAGGGGTGGTTTCTCATAGTTAGAGATTTAGGTAGAAGACTGATCCTCCGGAACTGTGTGCTCCAGTATTAATTTAAATCGCCGTTTGTGACTGGTGAAAACCTTATTGAACAGCATGGCTCTAGAAAATTCGGCCTGGGCCTGAGGAGTTGTGTGGGGGAAGCACGGGTTTGCTGTGGACATTTCCTGCTGAGATTGGGAGCCTCGGCTGGTTCTGGCAGTAATGACTTCTTTTTCTTACCTTTGCAGGCAACAGACAATGACGTGGGCACCTTCGGGGAAGTCAACTACTTCTTCAGCGATGACCCTGATCGGTGAGCCCCTGCCCCTGGCCTTCCGAGGTGGCTCTCTGCCACTCAGCAGGCCCAGGACACTTCTTGGTGCCCAGGAAAAGTGCTGTGCCCCTGTGGCTAGGGAACTGGCCTGTGAGTCAGAGCTCATGGGCACTGCTGCTGCTTTGGCCCTGCTTGTGGTGCAGTGTTGCTCAAGTCCCCTAAACTCTCTGGGGCATAGTTTCTCTGACCCTCAAAAGATAGCTTTTAGTTTGGGGAATGAAGAAGCTTTTTTTTTTTTTTTTACCTTGCCTAATGTCTTTATTTTACAGGGGGGACATTTAAGCCAAGGGAGAAAAATAACCATTTTTACAAACTTTTCCGTGTCCTTTTGTTCTGTTGTTGAAAAATGAAAATCAAATGACAGTAGATTTTCCCTTTTGCTTTAGTTTCTAAAAATATCAGAGTGAAATTGTCCACACATAGTTCCTTTTTTTTTTAGCTCTTCAATACTTTGTTTTAATTTAATTTTTACTTTATATTGGAGTATAGTTGACTTACAATGTTGTGTTAGTTTCAGGTATACAGCAAAGTGATTTAGTTATACAAATATATGTATCCATTCTTTGTCAGATTCTTTTCCCATATAGGTTATTACAGAATATTGAGTAGAGTTCCCTGTGCTATACAGTAGGTCCTTGTTGATTATCTATTTTATATATACTGGTATATATCTGTTAATCCCAAACTCCTAATTTATCCCTCCCCCTATCACCTTTCCCCTTTGGTAACCATGAGTATGTTTTTGAAGTCTGTGAGTCTGTTTCTATTTTGTAAATAAGTTCATTTGTATCATTTTTTAGATTCCACATATAAGTGATAACATATGATATTTGTCTTTCTGTCTGACTTACTTCACTTAGTATGATAATCTCTAGGTCCATCCGTGTTGCTACAAATGGCATTATTGCATTCTTGTTTATGGCTGAGGAGTATTCCATTGTATATATGTACCACATCTTCTTTATCCATTCTTCTGTTGATGGATATTTAGGTTGCTTCATGTCTTGGCCATTGTAAATAATTCTGCAGTGAACACAGGGGTGCATGTATCTTTTTGAATTATGGTTTTCTCCAGATAGATGGCAAGGAGTAGGATTGCTGGATCATATGGGAGCTCTACTTTTAGTTTTTTAAGGATCCCCCATTCTGTTCTCCATAGTGGCTGCATCAATTTACAGTCCCACCAACAGTGTAGGAGGGTTCCCTTTTCTCCACACCCTCCCCAGCATTTATTGTTTGTAGGCTTTTTGATGGCCATTCTAACTGGTGTGAGGTGATACCTGATTGTAGTTTTGTTTTTTTTGTTTTTTAAATTTATTTATTTATTTTATTTTTGGCTGCATTGGGTCTTCATTGCTGCATGCGGGCTTTTTCTAGTTGCAGCAAGCAGGGGTTACTCTTCATTGCGGCATGTGGGCTTCTCATTGCAGTGGCTTCTCTTGTTGTGGAGCATGGGCTCTAGGCACACGGGCTTCAGTATTTGTGGCATGTGGGCTCAGTAGTTGTGGCTCACAGGCCTAGCTGCTCCACAGCATGTGGGATCTTCCCAGACCAGGGCTCGAACCCGTGTCCCCTGCATTGGCAGGCAGATTCTTAACCTCTGCGCCACCAGGGAAGCCCCCTGATTGTAGTTTTGATTTGAATTTCTCTAATAATTAGAGATGTTGAGCACCTTTTCAAGTGCTTTTTGGCCATCTGTATGTCTTCTTTGGAGAAATGTCTATCTGATATTCTGCCCATTTTTGATTGGGTTGTTTGGGTTTTTTTTTTTTTTTTTTTTAATATAGAGCTGCATGAGCTGTCTGTATATTTGGAAGGTTAATCCCTTCTCAGTGGCTTCATTTACAAATATTTTCTCCCATTCTGCAGGTTGTGTTTTCATTTTGTTTATCGTTTCCTTTGCTGTGCAAAAGTTCTTTAGTCTAATTAGGTCACATTTGCTTATTTTTGTTTTTATTTTCATTACTCTAGGAGGTGGATCCAAAAGGATATTGCTGTAATTTATGTCAAAGAGTGTTCTGCCTACGTTTTCCTCTAAGAGTTTTATAGTGTCTGACCTTACGTTTAGGTCTTTGACCCATGTTGAATTTATCTTTGTGTATGGTGTTAGGGAGTGTTCTAATTTCATTCTTTTACATGTAGCTGTCCAGTTTTCCCAGCACCATTTGTTGAAGAGACTGTCTTTTCTCCATTGTATATTCTTGCATCCTTTGTCATAGATTAATTGACCTTAGGTGCATGGGTTTATTTCTGGGTTTTCTATCCTGTTCCATTGGTCTATATTTCTGTTTTTGTGCCAGAACCATACTGTTTTGATGACTGTAACTTTATGGTATAGTCTGAAGTCAGGGAACCTGATTCCTCCAGCTTCAGTTTTCTTTCTCAGGATTGCCTTGGCTATTCAGAGTCTTTTGTGTTTCCATACAAATTTTTAAATTTTTGTCGTTGTTCTGTGACAAATGTCTTCGGTAGTTTGATAGGGATTGCATTGAATCTATAGATTGCCATGGGTAGTATAGGCATTTTGATAATATTGATTCTTCTAATCCAAGAACATGGTGGATCTTTCCATCAGTTTCTGTCATCTTCGATTTCCTTGATCAGTGTCTGTATAGTTTTCAGAGTACAGGTCTTTTTTCTCCTTAGGGAGGTTTATTCCTAGGTATTTTCTTCTTTTTGACGCGATGGTAGATGGGATTGTTTCTTTAATTTCTCTATCTGAACTTCCTTTGTATAGGAACTTTAGTGTATAGGAATGCAACAGATTTCTGTGTATTAATTTTGTATCCTGCAACTTTACCGAATTCACTGATGAGCTCTAGTAGTTTTCTGGTAGCATCTTTAGGATTTTCTGTGTAGAGTATCATGTCATTTGCAAACAGTGACAGTTTTACTTCTCCTTTTCCAATTTGGATTCCATTTATTTCTTTTTCTTCTCTGATTACCATGGCTAAGACTTCCAAAACTATGTTGAGTAAAAGTGGTGAGAGTGGGCACCCTTGTCTTGTTCCTGATCTTAGAGGAAACACTTTCAGCTTTTCACTGAGAGAATGTTGTTAGCTGTGGGTTTGTCATATATGGTCTTCATTATGTTGAGGTAGGTTCCCTCTATGCCCACTTTCTGGAGAGGTTTTTTTTAATATTTATTTTATTTATTTCATTATTAATTTATTTATTTTGGCTGCACTGGGTCTTAGTTGTGGCACATGGGATCTTCGTTGCAGCATGTGGGATCTTTTTAGTTGCAGCGTGTGGGACCTTCTTAGTTGTGGAATGCAGACTTCTTAGTTGCAGCATGCAGACTCTTAGCTGCAGCATGAAAACTTAATTGCAGCATGAGTGTGGGATCTAGTTCCCCGACCAGGGATTGAACCCCAGTCCCCTACGTTGGGACCACGGCGTCTTACCCGCTGGACCACCAGGGAAGTCCCTGGAGAGTTTTTTTTATCATAAATGGGTGTTGAATTTTTTTTTTTTTAATTTGGGGGTGCTGCATACCGTAACCTTCTTTAGGAGCGTCACAGTACTCATTAGGTGTTTTTTGTTTTTTGTTTTTTGTTTTTGGCTGCATTGGGTCTTCATTGCTGCGTGTGGGCTTTCTCTAGTGGCAAGAGGGGGCTACTCTTTGTTGCGGTGCGCGGGCTTCTCATTGCGGTGGCTTCTCGTTGCAGAGCACGGGCTCTAGGTGTGCAGACTTCAGTAGTTGTGGCTTGCGGGCTCTAGAGCGCAGGCTCAGTAGTTGTGGCGCACGGGCTTAGTTGCTCCGCAGCATGTGGGATCTTCCCAGACCAGGGATCGAACCCATGTCCCCTACACTGGCAGGTGGATTCTTAACCACTGTGCCACCAGGGAAGTCCCCATGGGTGTTGAATTTTATCAAAAGCTTTTTCTGCATCTATTGAGATTATCATATGGTTTTTATTCTTCAATTTCTTAATGTGGTGTATCACACTGATTGATTTGCGGATATTGAAAAATCCTTGCATCCCTGGGATAACTCCCACTTGATCATGGTATATGATCCTTTTAATGTATTGTTGGATTCGGTTCACTAGTATTCTGTTGAGGATTTCTGTGTCCATGTTCGTCAGTGATGTTGGCCTATAATTTTCTTTTTCTGTGGTATCTTTGTCTGGTTTTGGTATCAGGCTGATGGTAGGCTTATACAATGAGCTTGGGAGTGTTCCTTCCTCTGCAGTTTTTGGAAGAGTTTCAGAAGGATAGGTGTTAACTCTTCTCTAAATGTTTGATAGAATTCTCCTGTGAAGCCTGATCCTGGACTTTTCTTTGTTGGATTTTTTTTAAAATTTATATATTTTCTTAATGTTTTTGGCTGTGTTAGACCTTAGTTGCAGCATGTGGGATCTTTCGTTGAGTCACGGGGTTTTCATTGCAGCGCTCAGGCTTCTCTCTAGTTGTGGTGCACGGGCTTCTCTCTAGTTGTAGCACGCAGGCTTCTCTATAGTTGTGACATGCAGGTTTTCTCTCTCTAGTTGTGGCACGTGGGCTCCAGGGCATGTGGGCTCTGTAGCTGTAGCATGCAGGCTCCGGAACGCGTGGGCTCTGTATTTTGCAGCACGTGGACTCTCTCATTGAGTCGTGCAAGCTCAGTATTTGTGGCATGTGGGCTTAGTTGCCCCGTGGTATGTGGGACCTTAGTTCCCCAACCAGGGATCAAACCCGTGTCCCCTGCATTGGAAGGTGAATTCTTTAACCACTGGACCACCAGGGAAGTCCCTTGTTGGATGTTTTAAAATCACAGTTTCAATTCCAATACTTATGATTGGTTTGTTCATATTTTCTATTTCTTCCTAGTTCAGTCTTGGGAGATTATACCTTTCTAAGAATTTGTCCATTTCTTCTAGCTTGTCCATCTTATTGCCATATAGTTGCTTGTGGTAGTCTCTTATGATCCTTTGTATTTCTGTGGTGTCTGTTGTAACTTCCCTTCTTCATTTCAAATTTTATTGTTTTCAGCCCTCTCTTTTCTTTCTTGATGAGTCTGGCTAAAGGTTTATCAATTTTGTTTATCTTTTCAAAGAACCAGCTTTTAGTTTCATCGATCTTTTCTATTGTTTTCTTCATGTCTATTTCATTTATTTCTGCTCTGATCTTTATGATTTCTATTAACTTTGGGTTTTGTTTGTTCTTCTTTCTCTAGTTGCTTTAGTTATAAGGTTAGGTTATTCATTTGAGATTTTTCTTGTTTCCTGAGGTAAGGTTGTATTGCTCCAAACTTCCCTCTTAGAACTGCTTTTGCTGCGTCCCATAGGTTTTGGATCATTGTGTTTTTGTTGTCATTTGTCTGTAAGTATTTTCTGATTCCCTCTTTGATTTCTTCAGTGATCCGTTGGTTGATTAGTAACATATTGTTTAGCCTCCATGTGTTTGTGTTCTTTTTACAGTTTTTTTTTCTTGTAGTTGATTTCTAATCTCGTACCACTGTGGTCAGAAAAGATGCTTGATGTGATTTCAGTTTTCTTAAATTTACCAAGGCTTGATTGTGGCCCAAGATGTGATCTATCCTGGAGAATGTTCCACATGCACTTGAGAAGAATGTGTATTCTGGTGCTATGGGACGGAATGTTTTATAAATATCAATTAAGTCCATCTGGTCTAATGTGTCATTTAAGGCCTGTTTCCTTATTGATCTTCTGTCTGGATGATATGTCCATTGATGTAAGTGGGGTGTTATAGTCTCCCACTATTACTGTGTTACTGTAGATTTCTCCTTTAATGGCTGTTAGTATTTGCCATATATATTTGGTGCTCCTATGTTGGGTGCATATATTTACATATTTACAATTGTTATATATTGTTATATATTCTTCTTGGATTGATCCCTTGATCGTTATGTAGTATCCTTCTTTGTCTCTTGTTGTAACAGTCTTTATTTTAAAGTCTATTTTGTCTGATGTGAATATTGCTCCTCTAGCTTTCTTTTGATTTCCATTTGCATGGAATACCTTTTTCCATCCCCTCAATGTCAGTCTGTGTGTGTCCCTAGATCTGAAGTGGATCTCTTGTACGCAGCATATATCCGGGTCTTGTTTTTGTATCCATTCAGCCAGTCTGTGTCTTTTGGTTGGAGCATTTAATACATTTACATTTAAGGTAATTATTTATAAGTATGTTCGTATTGCCATTTTGTTAACTGTTTTGGATTTGTTTCTGTAGGTCTTTTTTCTCCCCTTCCTCTTTTGTTCTCTTGTGAGATTGTTCTCTTGTTCTCTTGTTTAGATTGTTTTCTTTTGTGTGTGTGTATCTATTGTAGATTTTTGGTTTGCAGTTCCCATGAAGTTTTGATATAGCAGTCTATATATATACAAGATTATCTCAAGTTACTGCTC
Organism: Eschrichtius robustus; assembly: GCF_028021215.1. Taxonomy (NCBI): domain Eukaryota; kingdom Metazoa; phylum Chordata; class Mammalia; order Artiodactyla; family Eschrichtiidae; genus Eschrichtius; species Eschrichtius robustus. Next base: position 76,760,861 of record NC_090830.1, read on the forward strand.
TCTTAATTTTCATTGCATTTCCTATATGCTGCATCTGTACTCTCCTCTTCTCATGAATGCTGGTTTTGATATCATATTTGTGTGTGGATGATTTCCTACCTTTCCTGTATGTTTGCTTTTACCAGAGAGCTTTCCTATTTATAATTTTCTTGTTTCTAGTTGTGGCCTTTTCTTTTCTGTCTAGAGAAGTTCCTTTAGCATTTGTTGTAAAGCTGGTTTCGTGGTGCTGAATTCTCTTAGCTTTTGCTTATTTGTAAAGGTTTTGATCTCTCCATTGAATCTGAATGAGAACCTTGCTGGGTAGAGTATTCTTGGTTGTAGTTTTTCCCTTTCATCACGTTAAATATATCATTCCACTCGCTCCTGGCCTGCAGAGTTCATGCTGAAAAATCATCTGATATCCTTATGGGAGTTCCCTTGCATGTTATTTGTTGCTTTTCTCTTGTTGCTTTTAATATTTTTTCTTTGTCTTTAATTTTTGTCAGTTTGATTACTATGTGTCTCGGTGTGTTCCTCCTTGGATTTATCCCGTATGGGACTCTGCATATCCTGGACTTGAGTGAATATTTCCTTTCCCATGTTAGGGAAGTTTTCAGGTATTATCTCTTCAAATATTTTCTCAGGCCCTTTCTCTCTCTCTTCTCCTTCTGGGATCCCTATAATGTGAATGTTGGTGCATTTAATGTTGTACCAGGGGTCTCTGAGACTGTCCTTATTTCTTTTCATTCTTTTTTTAAATTCTGTTGCATAGTGGTGATTTCCACCCCTCTGTCTTCTGGCTCATTTATTGCTCTTCTGCCTCATTTATTTTGCTATTGATTCTTCCTAGTGTATTATTCATTTCAGTTATTCTATTGTACATCTCTGTTTGTTCTTTAAATGTTCTAGCTCGTTGTTAAACATTTCTTGTATCTTCTCAGTCTGTGCCTCCATTCTTCTTCCGAGATCTTTGATATCTTTACTATCATTACTCTGAATTCTTTTTCAAGAAGATTGCCTATCTCCATTTCACTTAGTTGGTCTTCCAAAGTTTCATCTTGTTCCTTCATCTGGAACATATTCCTCTGCCATCTCATTTTGTTTAACTTTCTGTGTTTGTGGCCTCCATTCCTCAGGCTGTAGGATCGTAGCTCCTCTAGCTACTGGTGTCTGCCCCCTGATGGGTGAGGTTGGTCCAGGGGCTTGTGCAGGCTTCCTGGTGGAAGTGGCTGGTGCCTGCCCACTAGTTGGTGGAGCTGGATCTTGTCCCTCTGGTGAGCAGGGCCATGTCAAGGTGTGTGTTTAGCAGGCAGCTGTAGGATCAGGATGACTCTAGGCAGCCTGTCTGCTGATGGGTGTGGCTGTGTTCTCACCCTGTTGGTTGTTTGGCCTGAGACGTCCCAACACTGGAGCCTGCAGGGTGTTGGGTGGGCCCAGGTCTTGAAGCCAAAATGGTGACTTCCGGCAGAGCTCACACCAGTGAATATTCACTGAGGTTTCTACCCCCAGTGTCCTTGCCCCCACAGTGAGCCACAGACAACCTCCACCTCCCCAGGAGGCCCTCCAAGACCCGCAAGTATGTCTGCCTCAGGCTCCTGTGGAGTCACTGCTTTGCCCTGGTTCCCAGTACATGTGAAACCTTGTGTGTGCCCTCCAAGAATGGAGTCTCTGTTTCCCCCAGTACTGTGGAACTCCTGCATTCACGCCCCACTGGCCTTCAAAGCCAAATGCTCTGGGGGCTCCCCCTCCCAATGCCAGACCTCCAGGCTGAGGAGCCTGAAAGCGGGGCTCAGAACTCTCACTCCTGTGGGAGAGTCTGTGTGATATAATTATTTTCCCGTTTGTGGGTCACCCACCGACGAGTATGGGATTTGATTATATCATGAAACCACCCCTTCTACCATTTTGTTGTGAGTTCTACTTTGGATGTAAAATGTCTTTTTTGGTAGGTTTGAGTCTTTTGTTGATAGTTGTTCAGCAGTTAGTTGTGCTTTGGGTACTTTCATGAGAGAAGGTGAGCTTGAGTCCTTCTACTCTGCCATCTTCAGGAATGAGGAAGCTTTTCAATGCTAATGACAGCACACCAGCAGCAGCAGCAACAGTGGCTGTATTTATGAAGCCCTCACTTTGTATCAAGCTCTTTGTCAAGTGCTTTACCCATGTTATCTGATGTAATCCTCACAACTAAATGCTGGAGAACTCAGTGCTAAGTACACTTATCATCCCCACTTTACTGAGAGTCTGTGTTACTTGCCCAAAGTCACACAGCTGGTAAGCACCAAGGCCAGGCCTCAGCATGTGGTCTTCACCACCTGGATACACAGCCTCCAGCAGGAAGGGGCTCTCAACCTGCCATAGCCATTAGGTGGGTTGGTGTGCTCACTGCCTGACCTGTGCCAGCTTTGCCATGTCACTCACCAAGGTTCTAGGCCATCTCTTTCCCTTGTCTTCAGTTAAACTGAGCCAAGGGGAAGCCCTCTCATTTTCAACATGATCAAAGCCAGGTTGAATTCAGAGGGCATGTCTGTTCCTGAAAACAAAGTGTCTGATGCATCTGGAAGCCCAACAGGATGAGTAAGACAGTGTCTGTCAGCTTGGATTACCGGTCCAAAATCTGTGTAAATGACCAGGAAGAGACAGAGACTGTTAGGTGTACCTAGCTATTCTCAGCCACTCTCCAGTTGGGAGGAAGGAACCAACAACAGGACCCATTCACAGGGCACCCCTGTCCCTCAGGACACCTGTGTTCATGTGGCCTTGTCCTGATCATCTTGGATTTTTCTCATCCCTTCCCATCTTCTGGGGTGGGGACTTTCCTGGTCTCAGAGCCAGAAGCTTCCAGGCTCAGTGGCTGGCAGCTGTGGAACAGCTCAGAGCACACAAATGTCAACTGACAGCTCAGAGGAGGTTCCCGAGGAGATGTTCATGGAGGGATGGTCTCACTGGACCTTACTCCTCCCCCAGAGATATTTGCCAGCCTCTTACTCAAGGTTCAGCCCCTTGAGTGGAAGACATGCTCCCAAGAAAGGACCAGTCACCCCTCCCCTTGCTGGCTGCCCATTTAAAGCTTTTGATGCAAAACCATCTGGATGGAAGAATTTCTTTTTTTTAAATTGCCCCAATACGAGTTACTTTTTATTGAGATATAATTACATATAACATTATATTAGTTTCAGGTGTACAACATAGTGATTCAATATTTGTATCAATATATGTGGCAAAACGATCACCACAATAGGTCTAGTTAACATCCATCACCATTCATAGTTACAAAAATTTTTTTCCTGTGATGAGAACTTTTAAAATCTACTCCTTTAGCAACTTTCAAATATGCAGTACTGTATTATTAAAGATAGTCACCATGCTGTATATTACACCCCCATGACACTTACTTTAGAGCTGTAAGTTTGTCCTTTTTTTTTTTTTTGACATCTTTATTGGAGTATAATTGCTTTACAGTGGTGTGTTTCTGCTTTATAACAAAGTGAATCAGCTATAGCTATATATATATATATATATATATATATATATATATATATACACACACACACACACACACAGACACACACACATATATATATATATATCCCCATATCTCCTCCCTCTTGCGTCTCCCTCCCACCCTCCCTATCCCACCCCTCTAGGTGATCACAAAGCACCAAGCTGATATCCCTGTGCTATGGGGCTGCTTCCCACTAGCTAGCTATTTTACATTTGGTAGTATATATATGTCCATGCCACTCTCTCACTTCGTCCCAGCTTACTCTTCCCCCCTCCCCATGTCTTCAAGTCCATTCTCTACATCTGCATCTTTATTCCTGTCCTGCCCCTAGGTTCTTCAGAACCTTTCTTTTTTTAGATTCCATATATGTGTGTTAGCATACGGTATTTATTTTTCTTTTTCTGACTTACTTCACTCTGTATGACATACTCTAGGTCCCTCCACCTCACTACAAATAACTCAATTTCGTTTCTTTTTATGGCTGAGTAATATTCCATTGTATATATGTGCTACATCTTCTTTATCCATTCATCTGTCGATGGACACTTAGGTTGCTTCCATGTCCTGGCTATTGTAAATAGAGCTGCAATGAACATTGTGGTACATGACTCTTTTTGAATTATGGTTTTCTCAGGGTATATGCCCAGTAGTGGGATTGCTGGGTCATATGGTAATTCTATTTTTAGTTTTTTAAGGAACCTCCATACTGTTCTCCATAGTGGCTGTATCAACTTACATTCCCACCAACAGTGCAAGAGGGTTCCCTTTTCTCCATGCCCTCTCCAGCATTTATTGTTTGTAGATATTTTGATGATGGCCATTCTGACTGGTGTGAGGTGATACCTCATCGTGGTTTTGATTTGCATTTCTCTAATGAGTAGTGATGTTGAGCATCCTTTCATGTGTTTGTTGGCAATCTGTATATCTTCTTTGGAGAAATGTCTGTTTAGGTCTTCTGCCCATTTTTGGATTGGGTTATTTGTTTTTTTGATATTGAGCTGCATGAACTGCTTGTAAATTTTGGAGATTAATCTTTTGTCATTTGCTTCATTGGAAAATGTTTTCTCCCATCCTGAGGGTTGTCTTTTCGTCTTGTTTATGGTTTCCTTTGCTGTGCAAAAGCTTTTAAGTTTCATTAGGTCCCATTTGTTTTTGTTTTTATTTCCATTTGTCTAGGAGGTGTGTCAAAAAGGATCTTGCTGTGATTTATGTCATAGAGTGTTCTGCCTATGTTTTCCTCTAAGAGTTTTATAGTGTCTGGCCTTACATTAAGGTCTTTAATCCATTTTGAGTTTATTTTTGTGTATAGTGTTAGAGAGTGTTCTAATTTCGTTCTTTTCCATGTAGCTGTCCAGTTGTCCCAGCACCACTTATTGAAGAGGCTGTCTTTTCTCCATTGTATATTCTTGCCTCCTTTATCAAAAATAAGGTGACCATATGTGCTCTGGACTTTCTATCCTGTTCCATTGATCTATATTTCTGTTTTTGTGCCAGTACCATACTGTCTTGATTACTGTAGCTTTGTAGTATAGTCTGAAGTCAGGGAGCCTGATTCCTCCAGCTCCGTTTTCCTTTCTCAAGATTGCTTTGGCTATTCAGGGTCTTTTGTGTTTCCATACAAATTGTGAAATTTTTTGTTCTAGTTCTGTGAAAAATGCCATTGGTAGTTTGATAGCGATTGCATTGAATCTGTAGATTGCTTTGGGTAGTATAGTCATTTTCACAATGTTGATTCTTCCAACCCAAGAACATGATATATCTCTCCTCTGTTTGTATCATCTTTAATTTCTTTCATCAGTGTCTTATAGTTTTCTGCATACAGGTCTTTTGTCTCCTTAGGTAGGTTTATTCCTAGGTATTTTATTCTTTTTTTTTGCAGTGGTATATGGGAGTGTTTCCTTAATTTCTCTTTCAGGCTTTTCATCGTTAGTGTATAGGAATGCAAGAGATTTCTGTGCATTGATTTTCTATCCTGCTACTTTACCAAATTCATTGATTAGTTCTAGTAGTTTTCTGGTAGCATCTTTAGGATTCTCTATATATAGTATCATGTCATCTGCGAATAGTGACAGTTTTACTTCTTCTTTTCTGATTTGTATTCTTTTATTGCTTTTTCTTCTCTGATTGCTGTGGCTAAAACTTCCAAAACTATGTTGAATAATAGTGGTGAGAGTGGACAACCTTGTCTTGTTCCTGATCTTAGAGGAAATGGTTTCAGTTTTTCACCATTGAGAACGATGTTGGCTGTGGGTTTGTCATATATGGCCTTTGTTATGTTGAGGTAAGTTCCCTCTATGCCTACTCTCTGTAGGGGTTTTATCATAAATGGGTGCTGAATTTTGTCAAAAGCTTTTTCTGCATCTATTGAGATGATCATATGGGTTTTCTCCTTCAGTTTGTTAATATAGTTTATTACATTGATTGATTTGCGTATATTGAAGAATCCTTGCATTCCTGGGATAAACCCCATTTGATCATGGTGTATGATCCTTTTAATGTGCTGTTGAATTCTGTTTGCTAGTATTTTGTTGAGGATTTTTGCATCTATGTTCATCGATGATATTGGCCTATAGTTTTCTTTCTTTGTGGCATCTTTGTCTGGTTTTGATGTCAGGGTGATGGTGGCCTCGTAGAATGAGTTTGGGAGTGTTCCTCCCTCTGTTATATTTTGGAAGAGTTTGAGAAGGATAGGTGTTATTAGCTCTTCTCTAAATGTTTGATAGAATTCGCCTGTGAAGCCATCTGGTCCTGGGCTTTTGTTTGTTGGAAGATTTTTAATCACAGTTTCAATTTCAGTGCTTGTGATTGGTCTGTTTATATTTTCTATTTCTTTCTCTTTCAGTCTCGGAAGGTTGTGCTTTTCTAAGCATTTGTCCATTTCTTCCAGGTTGTCCGTTTTATTGGCATTTAGTTGCTTGTAGAGTTTGTGCTTTTTGACCCCTTTCACCCATATTTCCCACCCACCTCCCACACCCTGCCTCTGGCAACCACCAATGTTCTCTGTATTTATGAACTCTGATTTTGTTTGTTTGTTTTAGATTCCACATATAAGTGAGATCAGATTGTGTTTGTCTTTCTCTGTCTGATTTATTTCACTTAGCATAATGCCCTCAGGAGATCCATTCATGTTGTCACAAACGGCAGGATTTCCTTCTTTTTATGGCTGAATAATATTCCATTGTGTGTGTGTGTGTGTGTGTGTGGTGTGTACACACACACACCACATTTTCTTTATTCATTCATTCTTTGATGGACATTTACATTGTTTCCACACCTTGGCTATTATAAATAATGCTGCAGTGAACATGGGGGTACAGATACCTTTTCAAGTTAGTGTTTTTGTTTTCTTCAGATAAATGCCCAGAGGTGGAATTGCTGGATGATATGGTAGCTCTATTTTTAGTTTTTTGAGGAACCTCCATACTGTTTACCACAGTGGCTGCTCCAGTTTATTGATACGTTCCCACCAACAGTGCGCAAGCATTCCCTTTTTTCACATTCTTGCCAACACTTGTTACTTCTTGGTTTTTTGATGGTAACCATTCTGACAGGTGTGAGGTGATATCTCACTGTGGTTTTGATTTGCAATTCCCTGATGATTAGTGATGTTGAGCATCTTTTTGTATGCCTGTTGGCCATTTGTATGTCCCCTTTAGAAAAATGACTCTTCAGAGTCTCTGCCCGTTTTTTAAATTGGTTTTTGTTTTGTTTTGTCTTTTATTTTTTGGGTTTTTTTTGTTTCTTTTTTTTTTTTTTTTTTGGCTATTGAGTTATATGAGATCTTTACATGCATATTTTGGATATGAACCCCTTATCTGATACATGATTTGCAAAAATATTCTCCTATTCCGTAGGCTGTCTTTTGATTTGTTGATGGCTTCCTTTGCTGTTCACAAGCTTTTTAGTTTAATGTAGTACCACTTCTTTTTTATTTTGTTGCCTTTGCTTTTGGTGTCAAGTCCAAAAAGTCATCATTAAGAGTGATGGCAAGAAGCTTACTGCCTAGCTTTCCTTCTAGTTTTGTGGTTTCAGGTCTTACATTGAAGTTTTTAATCCATTTGCAATTGATTTTTGTATATGGTGTAAAATAGTGGCCCAGTTTAAATCTTTTGGTGTTTCTTTTTTTAATTTAATTTTTATTTTATACTGGAGTGTAGTTGATTTACAATGTTCTATTAGTTTCAGGTGTACAGCAAAGTGATTCAGTTATACTAATACATATATCCATTCTTTGTCAGATTCTTTTCCCATATAGGTTATTACAGAATATTTAGTAGAGTTCCATGTGCTATATAGTAGGTCCTTGTTTATTATCTATTTTATATATAGTAGTGTGTATATGTCAGTCCCAAACTCCTGATTTATCCCTCCTCTCCCACGGCCTTTCCCCTTTGGAAAGGGGAAAGTTTGTTTTCTAAGTCTCTGAGCCTCTTTCTGTTCTGGAAATGAGTTCATTTGTGTCATTCTTTTTTAGATTCTGCATAAAAGTGATATCATATGGTGTTTGTCTTTCTCTGTTTGACTTACTGCATTTAGGATGATAATCTCTAGGTCCACTCATGTTGCTGCAAATGGCACCATTTCATTCTTTCTTATGGCCGAGTAATATTCCACTGTATATATGTACCACATCTTCTTTATCCATTCCTCTGTCAGAGGATATTTAGGTCTCTTCCCTTTCTTGGCTATCATAAATAGTGCTGCAGTGAACATTGGGGTGCATGTATCTTTTCGAATTATGGTTTTCTCCACATATATACCCAGGAGTAGGATGGCTGGATCATATGGTAGCTCTATTTTTATTTTTTCAAAGAACCTCCATGTAGTTCTGCATAGTGGTTGTACAAATTTACATTCCCACCAGCAGTGTAGGAGCGTTCCCTTTTCTCCATGCCTTCTCCAGCATTTATTGTTTTTAGACTTTTTGATGATGGCCATTCTGATGGGGGTGAGGTTTTACCTCATTGTAGTTTTGATTTCCATTTCTCTAATAATTAGCAGTGTTGAGCATCTTTTCATGTGCCTTTTGGCCATCTGTATGTCTTCTTTGGAGAAATGTCTGTTTAATCTTTTGCTCATTTTTTGATTGAGTTGTCTGGTTGTTTGCTTGCTTGTTTGTTTTTGGAAATTGAGCTGCATCAGCTGTTTGTAGATTTTGGAGACTAATCTCTTGTCAGTTGCATCATTTGCAAATATTTTCTCCCATTCAGTGGTTGTCTTTTCATTTTGTTTATGGTTTCTTTTGCTGTGCAAAAGGTTTGAGTTTAATTAGGTCACATTTGTTTTTGGTTTTATTTCCATTACTCTAGGAGATGGATTGAAAAAGATATTGCTGCGATTTATGTCAAAGAGTGTTCTGCCTATGTTTTCTTCTAAGAGTTTTATAGTATCTGTCCTTACACTTGGGTCTTTAATCCATTTTGAGTTTATTTTTGTGCATGGTGTTAAAGGATGTTTTAATTTCATTCTTTTGCATATAGTTGTCCAGTTTTCCCAGCACCATTTGTTGAAGAGACTGTCTTTTCTCCATTTTATATTCTTGCATCCTTTGTCATCGATTAATTGACCTTAGGTGTGTGGGTTTATTTCTGGGCTTTATATCTGGTTTCATTGATCTATATTTCTGTTTTTGTGCCAGTAGCATACCGTTTTGATGACTGCAGCTTTGTAGTATAGTCCAAATTCAGGGAGCCTGATTCTTCCAGCTCCATTTTTCTTTCTCAGGACTGTTTTGGCTGTTAAGGGTCTTTTGTGTTTCCATGCAAATTAAAAAGTTTTTTGTTTTAGATCTGTGAAAAAATGCCATTGGTAATTTGATAGGGATTGCACTGAATCTGTACATTGCCTTGGTTATTATAGTCATTTTGAAAATATTGATTCTTCCAAACCAAGAATATGGTATACCTTTCCATCTGTTTGTGTCATCTTTGATTTCTTTCATCAGTGTCTTATAGTTTTCAGAGTGCAGGTCTTTGCCTCCTTAGGTAGGTTTAGTCCTAAGTATTTTATTTGTTTTGATGTGATGGTAAATGGGTTGTTTCTTTAATTTCTCTTCTGATCTTTCATTTTTAGTGTATAGGAATGTAAGAGATTTCTGTGTATTAATTTTGTATCCTGCAACTTTACCAAATTCATTGATGAGCTCTAGTAGTTTTCTGGTAGCATTTTTAGGATTTTCTATGTATAATGTCATCTGCAAACAGTGATGGTTTTACTCCTACTTTTCCAATTTGGATTCCTTTATTTCTTTTTGTTCTCTGCTGTGACCAGGAGTTCCAAAACTATGTTGAATAAAACTGGTGAGAGTGGACATCTTGTCTTCTTCCTGATCTTAGAGGAAATGCTTTCAGCTTTTCACCGTTGAGAATGATGTTAACTGTGTCTTGTCATATATGGCCTTTATTATGTTCCCTCTATTCCCACTATCTGGAAAGTTTCTATAATAAATGGGTATTGAATTTAGTCAAAAGCTTTTTCTGCATCTATTGAGATGATCATAAGGTTTTTATTCTTCAGTCTGTTGATGTGGTGTATCACACTGAATGATTTGCAGGTATTGAAAAGTCCTTTCATCTGTGAGATAAATCCCACTTGATCATGGTGAATGATGCTTTTAATGTATTGTCGGATTTGTTTTGCTAGTATCTTGCTGAGAATTTTTGCGTTTATGTTCATTGGTGATATTGGCCTGTAATTTTCTTTTTTTGTGGTATCTTTGTCTGGTCTTAGTATCAGGGTGATGGTGGCCTCGTAGAAAGAGTTTGGGAGTGTTCCTCCCTCTGCTGTATTTTGGAAGACTTTGAGAAGGATAGGTGTTAGCTCGTCTCTAAATGTTTGATAGAATTTGCCTGTGAAGCCATGTGGCCCTGGACTTTTGTTTGTTAGAAGGTTTTAAATCACGGGTTCAATTTCAGTACTTGTGACTGGTCTGTTCATATTTTCTATTTCTTCCTGGTTCGGTCTTGGGAGATTGTACCTTTCTAAGAATTTGTCCATTTCTTCTAGGTTGTCCATTTTATTGACATATAGTTGCTTATAGTAGTCTCTTATTATCCTTTGTATTTCTGAAGTCTGTTGTAACTTCTTTTTCATTACTAATTTTATTGATTTGAGCCTCTCCCTTTTTATCTTGATGAGTCTAGCTAAAGGTTTATCAATTTTGTTAATCTTTTCAAAGAACCAGCTTTTAGTTTCATTGATCTTTTCTATTGTTTTCTTTGTCTCTATTTCACTTATTTCTCTCTCATCTTTATGATTTCTTTTCTTCTTCTAACTTTGGGTTTTGTTTGTTCTTCTTTCTCTAGTTGCTTTAGTTGTAAGGTTAGGTTATTCGTTTGAGATTTTTCTTGTTTCCTGAGGTAAGACTGTATTGCTACAAACTTCCCTCTTAGAACTGCTTTTGCTGTGTCCCATAGGTTTTGGATCATTGTGTTTTTGTTGTCATTTGTCTGTAGGTATTTTTTAATTTCCTCTTTGATTTCTTCAGTGATCCATTGGTTGTTTGGTAATATATTGTTTAGCCTCCACGTGTTTATGTTTTGTACAGGTTTTTTTTCTTGTAATTGATTTCTAATTGTCATAACATTGTGGTCTGAAAAGAGGCTTGATATGATTTCAATTTCCTTAAATTTACCAAGCCTTGTTTCATGGACCAGCATGTGACGTATCCTGAGAATGTTCCATGTGCACTTGAGAAGACTGTATTCTACTGCTTTTGGATGGAATGTTCTGTAAATATCAAATAAGTCCATCTGATCTAATGTGTCATTTAAGGCCTGTGTTTTCTTATTGATTTTCTGTCTGGATGATCTGTCCATTGATGTAAGTGGGGTGTTAAAGTCCCCTACTATTGTTATGTTACTGTCACTTTCTCCACTTATGGCTGTTAACATTTGCCTTATATATTGAGGGCCTCCTATGTCGGGTGCATATATATTTACAACTGTTATATCTCCTTCTCGGATTTATCCCTTGATCATTATGTGGTGTCCTTTTTTGTCTCTTTTAAGTCTTTATTTTAAAGCCTATTTTGTCTGATATGAGTATTGCTACTCCAGTTTTCTTTTGATTTCCATTTGCATGGAATACCTTTTTCCATCCCCTCACTGTCAGTCTGTATGTGTCCCTAGATCTGAAGTGGATCTCTTGTACACAGCGTATATCCGTGTCTTGTTTTTGTATCCATTCAGCCAGTCTGTGTCTTTTGGTTGGAGCATTTAATCCATTTACATTTAAGGTAATTATCAATAAGTATATTCTTGTTGCCATTTTGTTAACTGTTTTGGATTTCCTTCTGTGGATTTCTTTTTGTTCCCTTCCTCATTTGTTCTCTTGTGATTTGATGATTATCTTTAGTTTCATGTTTGGATTGCTTTCTTTTGTGTGTGTGTGTGTGTGTGTGTATCTATTGTAGATTTTTGGTTTGCGATTCCCATGAGGTTTTGATATAGCAGTCTATATATAAACGAGTTGCTGGTCTCTTAATTTCAAATGCATTTCCAGCATCCTGCATCTGTAGTCTCCTCTTCTCATGAATGCTGATTTTGATACATACTTGTGTGTGGATGATTTCTTACCTTTACTGTATGTTTGCCTTTACCGGTGAGCTTTCACATTCATAATTTTCTTGTTTCTAGTTGTGGCCTTTTCTTTTCTGCCTAGAGAAGTTCCCTTAGTATTTCTTGTAAAGCTGGTCTGGTGGTGCTGAATTCTCTTAGTTTTTACTTATCTGTAAAGCTTTTGATTTAGCCATTGAATCTTTTTTTTTAAGATTTTTTTTTTTGATGTGGACCATTTTTAAAGTCTTTATTGGATTTGTTACAAAATTGCTTCTGCTTTTTGTTTTGGTTTTTTGGCCCCAAGGCATGTGGGATCTTAGCTCCCCGACCAGGGATTGAACCTGCAACCCCTGCATTGGAAGGCAAAGTCTTAACCACTGGACCACCAGGGAAGTCCCTCCCCGTCTAATCTTAATGAGAGCCTTGCTGGGTAGAGTATTCTTGTTTGTAGGCTCTTTCCTTTCATCACTTTAAATATATCATGCCACTCCCTTCTGGCCTGCAGAGTTGCTGCTGAGCAATCAGCTGATAAACTTGTGGGAGTTCCCTTGTGTGTTATTTGTTGCTTTTCTCTTGTTACTTTTAATATTTTTTCTTTGTCTTTAGTTTTTGTCATTTTGATTACTCTGTGTCTCGGCATGTTCCTCCTTGGGTTTATCCTGCCAGGGACTCTCCATGCTTCCTGGACTTGGGTGCCTATTTCCTTCCCCATGTTAGAGAAGTTTGCAGCTATTGTCTATTCACATATTTTCTCAGGTCCTTTCTCTCTCTCCTTCTTCTCTGGGACCCCTATAATGTAAACGTTGGTGCATTTAATGTTGTCCCAGAGGTCTCTTAGACTGTCTTCATTTCTTTTCATTCTTTTTTCTTTATTCTGTTCCATGGCAGTGATTTCCACCATTCTTTCTTCCAGGTCACTTATCGGTTTTCTGCCTCCGTTACTCTGCTATTGATTCCTTCTAGTGTATTTTTCATTTCAGTAATTGTATTGTTCATCTCTATTTGTTTGTTCTTTAGTTCTTCTACGTCTTTGTTAAATATTTCTTGTGTCTTCTTGATCTGTGCTGCCATTCTTTTTCTGAGATCTTGGAACATCTTTACTATCATTTCTCTGAATTCTTTTTTGGTTAGATTGCCTATCTCCTCTTCACTTAGTTGTTCTTCTGGGGTTTTATCTTTTTCCTTCTGGAAACATATTCTTCTGCTGTCTCATTTTGTCTAACTTTCTATGATTACGGTTTCTGTTCCGCAGGCTGCAGTGTTGTAGTTCTTCTTGCTTCTGCTTTCTGCACCCTGGTGGATGAGGCAGTCTGAGAGGCTTGTGCAGGCTTCCTGGTGGGAGCTACCGGTTCCTGCCCACTGGCAGGTGGAACAGATCTTGTCCCTCTGATGGGCAGAGTTTTGTCAGGGATTGTGTTTAGCAGGCAGTTGTGTGGTCAGGAAGACTTTCAGGAGCCTGTCTGCTGATAGGTAAGGCTGTTTTCCCTCCTTGTTTGTTTTTTGGTCTGAGGCATCCCAGCACTGGAGCCTACAGGCTGTTGGTTGGGACCAGGTCTTTGTGAGAAAATGGCCACCTCCAGGAGGGCTTATGCCAATAAGTGCTCACCAGAACTGTGGCTGCCAGTGTCTTTGTCCATGCAGTAAGCCACAACTGCCCACACGTTTGCAGTAGACCTGCCAATACCAGAAGGTAGGTGTGGCCCAGGCTCTTATGAGGTCACTGCTTTTTTCCTGGGTCCTGGTGTGCACAAGACCTTGTGTGCGCACTCCACAAGTGGAGTTTCTGTTTCCCCCAGTCCTTTGGAATTTCTGTGATAAAACCCTGCTGGCCTTCACAGCCAGATTCTCTGGGGGCTCCTCCTCCCGTTGCCAGACCCCCAGGCTGGGGAGCCTGATGTGGGGCTCAGAACTTTAACTCCTGTGGGAGAACTTCTGTGATATAATTATTTTCCAGTTTGTGGCCCGCCCACCCAGTGGGTATGGGATATGATTTTTTCACTATTGCACCCCTCCTATCATCTCATTATGGTTTCTTCTTTGTCTTTGGATGTAGGATATCTTTCTTGGTAGGTTCCAGCGTTTTTTTTTTGTTGTTGATGGGTGTTCAGCAGTTAGTTGTGATTTTGGTCTTTTCATAAGAAGAGATCAGGTCACATCCTTCTATTCTGCCATCTTCTCTCCCAACAAGAACTTTTTTTTTTCTTTTCCTTTGTGCTTCATCTAGCTTCACTTGCTCATAGAGTACCACAGACAGAGGCCTCCACCCAGCACTTCAGACCAGAGTTCCTCTGATCTATGTGTTTGCTTTTATGCCAGTACCATACTGTTTTGATTCCTATAACTTTGTGATATAGTTTGAAATCAGGGCGCATGATGCTTTATTCTTCTTTCTCAAGATTAGTTTGGCTACCGGGGGTCTGTTATGGTTCCACACAAATTTTAGGATTGTTTTTTCTATTTCTGTGAAAAATGCCATTGGAATTTTGATAGAGACTGCACTGAATCTGAAGATTGCTTTAGGTAGTATGGAAATTTTAGCAATATTAATTCTTCCAATCCATGAACATGGAATATCTTTCCATTTATTGGTCTTTTTCGATTTCTTTCATCAATGTCATATTTTTCAGTGTTCAGGTCTTTCACCTCCTTGGTTAAATTTATTCCTAGGTAGTATTTTATTGTTTTTTGTTGCAACTGTAAATGGGATTTTTTTCTTAATTTTTCTTTCTGATAGTTCATTATTAGTGTGAAGAAATGAAACAGATTTTTGTATATTGATTTTGTATACTGCAACTTTACCAAATTCCTTTTATTCTAACAGTTTTTTGGGGGGAGTCTTGGGTTTTCTGTGTATAATATCATGTCACCTGCAAGTAGTGACAATTTTACTTCTTTTCAGATTTGAATGGCTTTTTTTTTCTCGCTTAATTGTTCTGGCTAGGACTTCCAGTACTACGTTGAATTAAAGTGGTGAGAGTGTGCATCACTATCTTGTTCTGATCTTAGAGATAAAGCTTTCAAGTTTTCAGCATTGAGTATAATGCTAGCTTTGGGCTTGTCACATATGGCTTTTATTTTCCTGAGGTACTTTCCCTCTATACCCAGTTTGTTGGGAATTGTTACCATAAATGGATATTGAAATTTGTCACATGCTTATTCTGCATTTATTGAGATGATCATATGATATTATCTTTCACTGTGTTAATGTAGTGTGTCACATTGATTTGCAGATGTTGAACCATCTTCGCATCCCTGGAATAAATCCCACTTCATCGTGGTATATGATCCTCTTAATGTTCTGTTGAATTCGGTTTGCTAATATTTTGTGAAGTTTTTACATCTTTGTTCATCAGGGATATTGGCCAGTAATTTTCTTTTCTTGTGGTGTCCTTGTCTGCTTTTGGTATCAGGGTAATGCTGGAATCATAAAAATGAGTTTGGAAGTATGCCTTACTCTTCTGTTTTTGAGAAGAGTTTGAGAAGGATTGGAATTGATTGTTCTTTAAATTTTTGATAGAATTCACCAATGAAGCCACCTGGTCTTGGACTTTTGTTTGGGGGAGATTTTTTTTTTAACATCTTTATTGGAGTATAATTGCTTTACAATAGTGTGTTAGTTTCTGCTTTATAACAAAGTGAATCAGTTAGACATATATGTATATCCCCATATCTCTTCCCTCTTGCATCTCCCTCCCTCCCACCCTCCCTATCCCACCCCTCTAGGTGGTCACAAAGCACCGAGCTGATCCCTCTGCTATGTGGCTGCTTCCCACTAGCTACCTATTTTACATTTGGTAGTGTATATATGTCCATGCCACTCTCTCACTTTGTCCCAGCTTACCCGTCCCCCTCCACATAGCCTCAAGTCCATTAGCTAGTAGGTCTGCGTCTTTATTCCCATCTTGCCCCTAGGTTCTTCATGACCATTTTTTTTTTTTAATTTTTAGATTCCATATATATGTGTTAGCATACGGTATTTGTTTTTCTCTTTCTGACTTACTTCACTCTGTATGACAGACTCTAGGTCCATCCACCTCACTACAAATAACTCAATTTCGTTTCTTTTTATGGCTCAGTAATATTCCATTGTATATATGTGCCACATCTTCCTTATCCATTCATCTGTCGATGGACACTTAGGTTGCTTCCATATCCTGGCTACTGTAAATAGAGCTGCAATGAACATTGTGGTACATGACTCTTTTTGAATTATGGTTTTCTCAGGGTATATGCCCAGTAGTGGGATTGCTGGGTCGTATGGTAGTTCTATTTTTAGTTTTTTAAGGAACCTCCATACTGTTCTCCATAGTGGCTGTATCAATTTACATTCCCACTAACGGTGCAACAGGGTCCCCTTTTCTCGACACCCTCTCCAGCATTTATTGTTTCTAGATTTTTTGATGATGGCCATTCTGACCAGTGTGAGACGATATCTCATTGTAGTTTTGATTTGCATTTCTCTAATGATTAGTGATGTTGAGCATCCTTTCATGTGTTTGTTGGCAATCTGTATATCTTCTTTGGAGAAATCTCTGTTTACGTCTTCTGCCCATTTTTGGATTGGGTTGTTTGTTTTTTTGGTATTGAGCTGCATGAGCTGCTTGTAAATTTTGGAGATTAATCCTTTGTCAGTTGCTTCATTTACAAATATTTTCTCCCATTCTGAGGGTTGTCTTTTTGTCTTGTTTATGGTTTCCTTTGCTGTGCAAAAGCTTTGAAGTTTCGTTAGGTCCCATTTGTTTATTTTTGGTTTTATTTCCATTTCTCTAGGAGGTGGATCAAAAAGGATCTTGCTGTGATTTATGTCATAGAGTGTTCTGCCTATGTTTTCCTCTAAGAGTTTTAGAGTGTCTGGCCTTACATTTAGGTCTTTGATCCATTTTGAGTTTATTTTTGTGTATGGTGTTAGGGAGTGTTCTAATTTCATTCTTTTACATGTAGCTGTCCAGTTTTCCCAGCACCACTTATTGAAGAGGCTGTCTTTTCTCCATTGTATATTCTTGCCTCCGTTATCAAAGATAAGGTGACCATATGTGCGTGGGTTTATCTCTGGGCTATCTATCCTGTTCCATTAATCTATATTTCTGTTTTTGTGCTAGAACTATACTGTCTTGATTACTGTAGCTTTGTAGTATAGTCTGAAGTCAGGACGCCTGATTCCTCCAGCTCCGTTTCTCTTTCTGAAGATTGCTTTGGCTATTTGGGGTCTTTTGTGTTTCCATACAAATTGTGAAATTTTTTGTTCTAGTTCTGTGAAAAATGCCATTGGTGGTTTGATAGGGATTGCATTGAATCTGTAGATTGCTCTGGGTAGTATAGTCATTTTCACAGTGTTGATTCTTCCGATCCAAGAACATGGTATATCTCTCCATCTATTTGTATCATCTTTAATTTCTTTCATCAGTGTCTTATAATTTTCTGCATACAGGTCTTTGGTCTCCTTAGGTAGGTTTATTCCTAGGTATTTTATTCTTTTTGTTGCTATGGTAAATGGAAGTGTTTTCTTAATTTCACTTTCAGATTTTTCTTCATTAGTGTATAGGAATGCAAGCGATTTCTGTGCATTGATTTTGTATCCTGCTACTTTACCAAATTCATTGATTAGCTCTAGTAGTTTTCTGGTAGCATCTTTAGGATTCTCTATGTATAGTATCATGTCATCTGCAAACAGTGACAGCTTTACTTCTTCTTTTCCTATTTGGATTCCTATTATTTCTTTTTCTTCTCTAATTGCTGTGGCTAAAACTTCCAAAAATATGTTGAATAATAGTGGTGAGAGTGGTCAACCTTGTCTTGTTCCTGATCTTAGTGGAAATGGTTTCAGTTTTTCACCATTGAGGACGATGTTGGCTGTGGGTTTGTCATATATGGCCTTTACTATGTTGAGGTAAGTTCCCTCTATGCCTACTTTCTGGAGGGTTTTTTATCATAAATGGGTGTTGAATTTTGTCGAAAGCTTTCTCTGCATCTATTCAGATGATCATATGGTTTTTCTCCTTCAGTTCGTTAATATGGTGTATCACATTGATTGATTTGCGTATATTGAAGAATCCTTGCATTCCTGAGATAAACTCCACTTGATCATGGTGTATGATCCTTTAATGTGCTCTTGGATTCTGTTTGCTAGTATTTTGTTAGAGGATTTTTGCATCTATGTTCATCAGTGATATTGGCCTGTAGTTTTCTTTCTTTGTGGCATCTTTGTCTGGTTTTGGTATCAGGATGATGGTGGCCTCGTAGAATGAGTTTGGGAGTGTTCCTCCCTCTGTTATATTTTGGAAGACTTTGAGAAGGATAGGTGTTAGCTCTTCTCTAAATGTTTGATGAAATTCGCCTGTGAAACCATCTGGTCCTGGGCTTTTGTTTGTTGGAAGATTTTTAATCACAGTTTCGATTTCATTACTTGTGATTGGTCTGTTCATATTTTCTATTTCTTCCTGGTTCAGTCTTGGAAGGTTGTCTATTTCTAAGCATTTGTCCATTTCTTCCAGGTTGTCCATTTTATTGGCATAGAGTTGCTTGTAGTAATCTCTCATGATCCTTTGTATTTCTTCAGTGTCAGTTCTTACTTCTCCTTTTTCATTTCTAATTCTATTGATTTGAGTCTTCTCCGTTTTTTCTTAATGAGTCTGGCTAATGGTTTATCAATTTTGTTTATCTTCTCAAAGAACCAGCTTTTAGTTTTATTGATCTTTGCTATCGTTCCCTTCATTTCTTTTTCATTTATATCTGATCTGATATTAATGATTTCTTTCCTTTTGCTAACTTTGGGGTTTTTTTGTTCTTCTTTCTCTAATTGCTTTAGGTGTAAGGTTAGGTTGTTTATTTGAGATTTTTCTTGTTTCTTAAGGTAGGATTGTATTGCTATAAACTTCCCTCTTAGAACTGCTTTTGCTTCATCCCACAGGTTTTGGGTCATCATGTCTTCATTGTCATTTGTTTCTAGGTATTTTTTGATTTCCTCTTGATTTCTTCAGTGACCTCTTGGTTATTAAGTAGTGTATTGTTTAGCCTCCATGTGTTTGTATTTTTTACAGATTTTTTCCTGTAATTGATATCTAGTCTCATAACGTTGTGCTCGGAAAAGATACTTGATACAATTTCAATTTTCTTAAATTTACCGAGGCTCAATTTGTGACCCAAGGTATGATCTGTCCTGGAGAATGTTCCATGAGCACTTGAGAAGAAAGTGTATTCTGTTGTTTTTGAATGGAATGTCCTATATATATCAATTAAGTCCATCTTGTTTAATGTATCATTTAAAGCTTGTGTTTCCTTATTTATTTTCATTTTGGATGATCTGTCCATTGGTGAAAGTGGGGTGTTATAGTCCCCTACTATGCTTGTGTTACTGTTGATTTCCCCTTTTGTGGCTGTTAGTATTTGCCTTATGTATTGAGGTGCTCCTATGTTGGGTGCATAAATATTTACAATTGTTATATCTTCTTCTTTGATTGATCCCTTGATGATTATGTAGTGTCCTCCTTTGTCTCTTGTAATAGTCTTTGTTTTAAAGTCTATTTTGTCTGATAGGAGAATTGCTACTCCAGCTTTCTTTTGATTTCCATTTGCATGGAATACCTTTTTCCATCCCCTCACTTTCAGTCTGTATGTGTCCCTAGGTCTGAAGTGGGTCTCTTGTAGACAGCATATATACGGATCTTGTTTTTGTATCCATCCAGCCAGTCTGTGTCTTTTGGTTGGAGCATTTAATCCAGTTACATTTAAGGTAATTATCGATATGTATGTTCCTATTACCATTTTCTTAATTGTTTTGGGTTTGTTATTGTAGGTCTTTTCCTTCTCTTGTGTTTCCTGCCTAGAGAAGTTCCTTTAGCATTTGTTGTAAAACTGGTTTGGTGGTGCTGAATTCTCTTAGCTTTTGGCTTGTCTGTAGAGGTTTTAATTTCTCCATCGAATCTGAGATCCTTGCTGGGTAGAGTAATCTTGGTTGTAGGTTTTTCCCCTTCATCGCTTTAAATATGTCCTGCTACTCTCTTCTGGCTTGCAGAGTTTCTGCTGAAAGATCAGCTGTTAACCTTATGGGGATTCCCTTGTATGTTATTTGTTGTTTTTCCCTTGCTGCTTTTAATATTTTTTCTTTGTATTTAATTTTTGACAGTTTGATTAATATGTGTCTTGTTGCGTTTCTCCTTGGATTTATCCCGTATGGGACTCTCTGTGCTTCCTGGATTGATTAACTATTTCCTTTCCCATATTAGGGAATTTTCAACTATAATCTCTTCAAATATTTTCTCAGTCCCTTTCTTTCTCTCTTCTTCTTCTGGGACCCCTATAATTCGAATATTGGTGCGTTTAATGTTGTCCCAGAGGTCTCTGAGACTGTCCTCAATTCTTTTCATTCTTTTTCTTTTTTTTTTTTTTCTTTAGTGATCAAATGATTTAAGAGTAACACACAGTGCGTTGGCTCATTTACCCTTGTAATTAGATTAGCTTTGATAAGAGTACCCCACAGCTTTTTTTTTTAATCAGTCATCAATTTTATACACATCAGTGTATACATGTCAATCCCAATCGCCCAATTCAGCACACCACCATCCCCACCCCACCGTGGTTTTCCCCCCTTGGTGTCCATACGTTTGTTCTCTACATCTGTGTCTCAACTTCTGCCCTGAAAACTGGTTCATCTGTACCATTTTTCTAGGTTCCACATACATGTGTTAATATACGATATTTGTTTTTCTCTTTCTGACTTACTTCACTCTGTATGACAGTCTCTAGATTCATCCACGTCTCAACAAATGACTCAATTTCGTTCCCTTTTATGGCTGAGTAATATTCCATTGTATATATGTACCACATCTTCTTTATCCATTCGTCTGTCGTTGGGCATTTAGGTTGCTTCCATGACCTGGCTATTGTAAATAGTGCTGCAGTGAATATTGGGGTGCATGTGTCTTTTTGAATTATGGTTTTCTCTGGGTATATGCCCAGTAGTGGGATTGCTGGATCATATGGTAATTCTATTTTTAGTTTTTTAAGGAACCTCCATACTGTTCTCCATAGTGGCTGTATCAACTTACATTCCCACCAACAGTGCAAGAGGGTTCCCTTTTCTCCACACCCACTCCAGCATTTGTTGTTTGTAGATTTTCTGATGATGCCCATTCTTACTGGTGTGAGGTGATACCTCATTGTAGTTTTGATTTGCATTTCTCTAATAATTAGTGATGTTGAGCAGCTTTTCATGTGCTTTTTGGCCGTCTGTATGTCTTCTTTGGAGAAATGTCTATTTAGGTCTTCTGCACATTTTTGGATTGGGTTGTTTATTTCTTTAATATTGAGCTGAATGAGCTCTTTATATATTTTGGAGATTAATCCTTTGTCAGTTGCTTCATTGGAAAATATTTTCTCCCATTCTGAGGGTTGTCTTTTCGTCTTGTTTATGGTTTCCTTTGCTGTGCAAAAGCTTTGAAGTTTCATTAGGTCCCATTTGTTTATTTTTGTTTTTATTTCCGTTACTCTAGGAGGTGGATCAAAAAAGATCTTGCTGGGATTTATGTCAAAGAGTGTTCTTCCTATGTTTTCCTCTAAGAGTTTTATAGTGTCCGGTCTTACATTTAGGTCTCGAAACCATTTTGAGTTTATTTGTGTGTATGGTGTTAGGGAGTGTTCTAATTTCATTCTTTTACATGTAGCTGTCCAGTTGTCCCAGCACCACTTATTGAAGAGACTGTCTTTTCTCCACTGTATATCTTTGCTTCCTTTGTCATAGATCAGTTGACCATAGGTGCGTGGGTTTATCTCTGGGCTTTCTATCTTGTTCCATTGATCTATGTTTCTGTTTTTGTGCCAGTACCATATTGTCTTGATTACTGTAGCTTTGTAGTATAGTCTGAAGTCAGGGAGTCTGATTCCTCCAGCTCCGTTTTTTTCCCTCAAGACTGCTTTGGCTATTCGGGGTCTTTTGTGTCTCCATACAAATTTTAAGATGATTTGTTCTAGTTCCGTAAAAAATGCCATTGGTAATTTGATAGGGATTGCATTGAATCTGTAGATTGCTTTGGGTAGTATAGTCATTTTCACAGCATTGATTCTTCCAATCCAAGAACATGGTATCTCTCTCCATCTGTTGGTATCATCTTTAATTTCTTTCATCAGTGTCTTATAGTTTTCTGCATACAGGTCTTTTGTCTCCCTAGGTAGGTTTATTCCTAGGTGTTTTATTCTTTTTGTTGCAATGGTAAATGGGAGTGTTTCCATAATTTCTCTTTCAGATTTTTCATCATTAGTGTATAGGAATGCAAGAGATTTCTGTGCATTAATTTTGTATCCTGCAACTTTACCAAATTCATTGATTAGCTCTAGTAGTTTTCTGGTGGCATTTTTAGGATTCTCTATGTATAGTATCATGTCATCTGCAAACAGTGACAGTTTTACTTCTTCTTTTCCAATTTGTATTCCTTTTATTTCTTTTTCTTCTCTGATTCCCGTGGCTAGGACTTCCAAAACTATGTTGAATAATAGTGGTGAGAGTGGACATCCTTGTCTCGTTCCTGAACTTAGAGGAAATGCTTTCAGTTTTTCACCGTTGAGAATGATGTTTGTTCTGGGTTTGTCATATATGGCCTTTATTATATTGAGGTAGGTTCCCTCTATGCCCACTTTCTGGAGAGGTTTTATCATAAATGGGTGTTGAATTTTGTCAAAAGCTTTTTCTGCATCTATTGAGATGATCATATGGTTTTTATCCTTCAGTTTGTTAATATGGTGTATCACATTGATTGATTTGCGTATACTGAAGAATCCTTGCATCCCTGGGATAAATCCCGCTTGACCGTGGTGTATGATCCTTTTAATGTGTTGTTGGATTTTGTTTGCTAGTATTTTGTTGAGGCTTTTTGCATCTATATTCATTAGTGATATTGGTCTGTAATTTTCTTTTTTTGTAGTATCTTTGTCTGGTTTTGGTATCAGGGTGATGGTGGCCTCATAGAATGAGTTTGGGAGTGTCCCTTCCTCCACAATTTTTGGAAGAGTTTGAGAAGGATAGATGTTAGCTCTTCTCTACATGTTTGATGAAATTCGCCTGTGAAACCATCTGGTCCTGGGCTTTTGTTTGTTGGAAGATTTTTAATCACAGTTTCAATTTCATTACTTGTGATTGATCTGTTCATATTTTCTGTTTCTTCCTGGTTCAGTCTTGGAAGGTTATACCTTTCTAAGCATTTGTCCATTTCTTCCAGGTTGTCCATTTTATTGGCATAGAGTTGCTTGCAGTCGTCTCTTAGGATGCTTTGTATTTCTGCGGTGTCTGTTGTAACTTCTCCTTTTTCATTTCTAATTTTATTGATTTGAATCCTCTCCCTCTTTTTCTTGATGAGTCTGGCTAATGACTTATCAATTTTGTTTATCTTCTCAAAGAACCAGCTTTTAGTTTTATTGATCTTTGCTATTGTTTTCTTTGTTTCTATTTCATTTATTTCCGCTCTGATCTTGATGATTTCTTTCCTTCTACTAACCTTGGGTTTTGTTTGTTCTTCTTTCTCTAGTTCCTTTAGGTGTAAGGTTAGATTGTTTACTTGAGATTTTTCTTGTTTCTTTAGGTAGGCTTGTATTGCTATAAACTTCCCTCTTAGAACTGCTTTTGCTGCATCCCATAGGTTTTGGATGGTCGTGTTTTTATTGTCATTTGTCTCTAGGTATTTCTTGATTTCCTCTCTGATTTCTTCAGTGATCTCTTGGTTATTTAGTAACGTACTGTTTAGCCTCCAAGTGTTTGTGCTTTTCACGTTTTTTTCCCTGTAATTCATTTCTAATCTCATAGCGTTGTGGTCAGAAAAGATGCTTGATATGATTTCAATTTTCTTAAATTTACTGAGGCTTGATTTGTGACCCAAGATGTGATCTATCCTGGAGAATGTTCCATGCGCACTTGAGAAGAACGTGTAATCTGCTGTTTTTGGATGGAATGTCCTATAAATATCAATTAAATCTATCTGGTCTATTGTGTCATTTAAAGCTTCTGTTTCCTTATTTATTTTCATTTTGGATGATCTGTCCATTGGTGTAAGTGAGGTGTTAAAGTCCCCCACTATTATTGTGTTCCTGTCGATTTCCTCTTTTATAGCTGTTAGCAGTTGCCTTATGTATTGAGGTGCTCCTATGTTGGGTGCATATATATTTATAATTGTTATATCTTCTTCTTGGATTGATCCCTTGATCATTATGTAGTGTCCTTCCTTGTCTCTTGTAACATGCTTTATATTAAAGTCGATTTTATCTGATATGAGTATAGCTACTCCAGCTTTCTTTTGATTTCCATTTGCATGGAATATCTTTTTCCATCCCCTCACTTTCAGTCTGTATGTGTCCCTAGGTCTGAAGTGGGTCTCTTGTAGACAGCATATATATGGGTCTTGTTTTTGTATCCATTCAGCAAGCCTGTGTCTTTTGGTTGGAACATTTAATCCATTCACGTTTAAGGTAATTATCGATATGTATGTTCCTATGACCATTTTCTTAATTGTTTGGGGTTTGTTTTTGTAGGTCCTTTTCTTCTCTTGTGTTTCCCACTTAGCGAAGTTCCTTTAGCATTTGTTGTAGAGCTGGTTTGGTGGTGCTGAATTCTCTTAGCTTTTGCTTGTCTGTAAAGCTTTTGATTTCTCCATCAAATCTGAATGAGATCCTTGCCGGGTAGAGTAATCTTGGTTGTAGGTTCTTCCCTTTCATCACTTTAAGTATATCATGGCACTCCCTTCTGGCTTGTAGAGTTTCTGCTGAGAAATCAGCTGTTAACCTTATGGGAGTTTCCTTGTATGTTATTTGTCATTTTTCCCTTGGTGCTTTCAATAATTTTTCTTTGTCTTTAATTTTTGCCAATTTGATTACTATGTATCTCGGCGTGTTTCTCCTTGGGTTTATCCTGTATGGGACTCTCTGCACTTCCTGGACTTGGGTGGCTATTTCCTTTCCCATGTTAGGGAAGTTTTCGACTATAATCTCTTCAAATATTTTCTCTGGTCCTTTCTCTCTCTCTTCTCCTTCTGGGACCCCTATAATGCGAATGTTGTTGCGTTTAATGTTGTCCCAGAGGTCTCTTAGGCTGTCTTCATTTCTTTTCATTCTTTTTGCTTTAGTCTGTTCCGCAGCAGTGAATTCCACCATTCTGTCTTCCAGGTCACTTATCCGCTCTTCTGCCTCAGTTATTCTGCTATTGATTCCTTCTAGTGTAGTTTTCATTTCAGTTATTGTATTGTTCATCTCTGTTTGTTTGTTCTTTAATTCTTCCAGGTCCTTGTTAAACATTTCTTGCATCTTCCTGATCTTTGCCTGCATTCTTATTCCCAGGTCCTGGATCATCTTCACTATCATTATTCTGAATTCTTTTTCTGGAAGGTTGCCTATCTCCACTTCATTTAGTTGTTTTTCTGGGGTTTTATCTTGTTCCTTCATCTGGTGTATAGCCCTCTGCCTTTTCATCTTGTCTATCTTTCTGTGAATGTGGTTTTTGTTCCACAGGCTGCAGGATTGTAGTTTTTCTTGCTTTTGCTGTCTGCCCTCTGGTGGTTGAAGCTATCTAAGAGGCTTGATGGGAGGCTCTGGTGGTGGGTAGAGCTGACTGTTGCTGTGGTGGTCAGAGCTCAGTAAAACTTTAGTCCACTTGACTGTTGATGGGTGGGGCTGGGTTCCCTCCCTGTTGGTTGTTTTGCCTGAGGCAACCCAACACTGGAGCCTACCTGGGCTCTTTGGTGGGGCTAATGACAGACTCTGGGAGGGCTCACGCCAAGGAGTACTTCCCAGAACTTCTGCTGCCAGTGTCCTTGTCCCCACGGTGAAACAGAGCCACCCCCCGCCTCTGCAGGAGACCTTCCAACACTAGCAAGTAGGTCTGGTTCAGTCTCCCCCAGGGTCACTGCTCCTTCCCCTGGGTCCCGATGCGCACACTCTTTTTTGTGCACCCTCCAAGAGTGGGGTCTCTGTTTCCCCCAGTCCTGTCGAAGTCCTGCAGTCAATTCCCACTAGGCTTCAAAGTCTGATTCTCTATGAATTCCTCCTCCCGTTGCCGGACCCCCAGGTTGGGAAGCCTGACGTGGGGCTCAGAACCTTCACTCCAGTCAGTGGACTTCAGTGGTATAAGTGTTCACCAGTCTGTAAGTGACCCACCCACCCGTTATGGGATTTGATTTTACTCTGATTGCGCCCCTCCTACCGTCTCACTGTGGCTTCTCCTTTGTCTTTGGATGTGGGGTATCTTTTTTGGTGAGTTCCAGTGTCTTCCTGTCGATGATTGTCCAGCAGCTAGTTGTGATTCTGGTGTTCTCACAAGAGGGAGTGAGAGCACGTCCTTCTACTCCGCCATCTTGGTTCCTCTCTCATTCTTTTTCTTTATTCTGCTCTGCAGTAGTTATTTCCACTATTTTATCTTCCAGGTCACTTATCCGTTCTTCTGCCTCAGTTATTCTGCTATTGATCCCTTCTAGAGAATTTTTAATTTCATTTATTGTGTTGTTCATCACTGTTTGTTTGCTCTTTAGTTCTTCTAGGTCCTTGTTAAACGTTTCTTATATTTTCTCCATTCTATTTCCAAGATTTTGGATCATATTTACTATAATTATTCTGAATTTTTTTTCAGGTAGACTGCCTGTTTCCTCTTCATTTGTTAGGTCTGGTGGCTTTTTACCTTGCTCCTTCATCTGCTGTGTGTTTCTCTGTCTTCTCATTTTGCTTAACTTACTGTGTTTGGGGTCTCCTTTTCGCAGGCTGCAAGTTCGTAGTTCCCATTGTTTTTGGTGTCTGCCCCCAGTGGCCAAGGTTGGTTCAGTGGGTTTTGTAGGCTTCCTGGTGGAGGGGACTCGTGCCTGTGTTCTGGTGGATGAGGCTGGATCTTGTCTTTCTGGTGGGCAGGTCCACGTCTGGTGATGTGTTTTGGGGTGTCTGTGGCCTTATTATGATTTTAGGCAGCCTCTCTGCTAATGGGTGGGGTGTGTTCCTGTCTTGCTAGTTGTTTGGCATGGGGTGTACAGCACTGGAGCTTGCTGGTTGTTGAGTGGAGCTGGGTCTTGGTGTTAAGATGGAGATCTCTGGGAGATTTTTGCTGTTTGATATTACGTGGAGCTGGGAGGTCTCTTGTGGACCAATGTCCTGAGCTTGGCTCTGCCACCTCAGAGGTACAGCCCTGACGCCTGGCTGGAGCACCAAGAGCCTGTCATCCACACAGCTCAGAATAAAAGAGAGAAAAGAAAGAAGATAAATTAAATTAAATTAAAAAGTTATTAAAATAAAAAATAGAAAGTAATTATTAAAAAAATTTTAAGTAATTAAAAAAAAGAAAGAAAGAAGAGAGCAATGAAACCAAAAAACAAATCCACCAATGACAACAAGTGCTAAAAACTATACTAAAAACAACAAACAAACAAACAAAAAACGGACAGACTGAACCCTAGGACACATGGTAAAAGCAAAGCTCTACAGACAAAATCACACACAGAAGCATACACATACACACTCACAAACAGAGGAAAAGGGAAATATATATATATATATATATATATAGTTTCTCCCAAAGTCCACCTCCTCAATTTGGGATGATTTGTTGTCTATTCAGGTATTCCGCATATGCAGGGTACATCAAGTTGACTGTGGAGATTTAATCTGCTGCTCCTGAGGTTGCTGGGAGAGATTTCCCTTTCTCTTCTTTGTTCACACAGCTCCTGGGGTTCAGCTTTGGATTTGGCCCCGCCTCTGCGTGTAGGTCGCCTGAGGGCGTCTGTTCTTAGCCCCGACAGGATGGGGTTAAAGGAGCAGCTGAATTGGGGGCTCTCACTCACCCAGGCCAGGGTGAGGGGGGGTACGGATGCGGGGCAAGCCTGCGGCAGTAGAGGACAGCGTGACGTTGCACCAGCCTGAGGTGCGCCGTGTGTTCTCCTGGGAAAGTTGTCCCTGGATCCCGGGACCCTGGCAGTGGCCAGCTGCACAGGCTCCGGGAGGGGAGGTGTGGAGAGTGACCTGTGCTTGCACACAGGCTTCTTGGTGGCGGCAGCGGCAGCCTTAGCGTCTCATGCCCGTCTCTGGGGTCCGCGCTGATAGCCACGGCTCGCGCCCGTCTCTGGAGCTCCTTTAAGCGGCTCTCTTAATCCCCTCCCTTCGTGCACCAGAAAACAAAGAGGCAAGAGAAAGTCTCTTGCTTCTTCAGCAGCTCCAGAATTTTTCCCGGACTCCCTCCCGGCTAGCTGTGGCACTCTCGCCCCTTCTGGCTGAGTTCACGCCGCCAACCCCAGTCCTCTCCCTGCGATCTGACCAAAGCCCGAGCCTCAGCTCCCAGCCCCGCCCGCCCCAGCGGGGGAGCAGACAAGCCTCTCCGGCTGGTGAGTGCTGGTCGGCACCGATCCTCTGTGCGGGAATCTCTCCGCTTTGCCCTCCGCACCCCTGTTGCTGCGCTCTCCTCCGTGGCTCCGAAGCTTCCCCGCTCCGCCACCCACAGTCTCTGCCCGCGAAGGGCCTTCCTAGTGTGTGCCAACCTTTCATCCTTCACAGCTCCCCGCCACGGGAGCAGGTCCCGTCCCTATTCTTTTGTCTCTGTTTTTTCTTTTTTCTTTTGCCCTACCCAGGTACGTGGGGAGTTTCTTGCCTTTTGGGAGATCTGAGGTCTTCTCCCAGCGTTCAGTAGGTGTTCTGTAGGAGTTGTTCCACATGTAGATGTATTTCTGATGTATTTGTGGGGAGGAAGGTGATCTCCACGTCTTACTCTTCTGCTGTCTTGAAGCTAATCCTGGGGGAGATTTTTGATTACTGGTTCAATCTCCTTACTAGTAATCAGTGTGTTCAGATTGTATATTTCTTCATGATTCAGTCTTGGCAGGTTGTATGTTTCGAGGAATTTATTCATTTTGTCTAGATTGTTCAATTTGTTGGCATATAATTTTTCTTAGTAGTCACTAATGATCCTTTGTATGTCTGTGGTATCAGTTTTAAGAATTTCTGACCATCACAGTTCTTCAACATCTAAACGTCTCCAGTAGGCAGAAACTCTTGTTCACAGCAAGAAAAGGGTCATTCTGGCTGTCTCCTCTTTGATTAAATCAACACACTCCTGCCCTTTCAGTACCTGACCACCACTCCACCCCTCATGTGGTACTGATTCCTGCCCACCACATCCTGCCCCACCTCCTGTTAAACATAGCTGTTCTTCTTATTTAGGGAAAATGAAAGAGAAGGCAGATTTCAGACTTCATTAATTTCTCTCTGTTTATCACCTTGGACAAGGACAGGCTGGTAAATGCAGGGCCTTATCTGCAAGCTGCTTGAAACCAAGGTGTCCTTTCCCTTCCTCCTTCCTGCCTGACATAGGTTCTCTCTGGACAAGGACACGGGACTCATCATGCTGATTGCCAGACTAGACTATGAGCTCATCCAGCGCTTCACCTTGACAGTCATCGCCCGGGACGGGGGTGGTGAGGAAACCACAGGCCGGGTCAGGATCAATGTGTTGGACGTCAACGACAACGTGCCCACCTTCCAGAAGGACACCTATGTGGGTGCCCTGAGAGAGAATGAGCCTTCCGTCACACAGCTGGTGCGGCTCCGGGTAAGATGGCGGGGTGCCCTTTGATCTGTCTGTTTACCTTGTCCTCCTCTCTCTGGTTTCCCCTTGCCCGCCTGCTCAGGAAGCCACTGCAAGAAGTACTAACTGCCCATCCGCAAAGAGTTCTGCTCAGATAGGGGGTCACATTCTTTTTTTTTTTTAATTTTTATCTTTTAATCAATCATCAATTTTATACACATCAGTGTATACATGTCAATCCCAATCGCCCAATTCAGCACACCACCATCCCCACCCCACCGCGGTTTTGGGGGTCACATTCTTGATCTGTGTCAGGCCACCTCTGAGTGGCACTTCACGTCCCTGGTTACTGAGTGAGGCTAGTGTCTGTCTCAGCTTAAATTTTAGGTCTCCATTCACCCCCCCATCTCCCTTGGTGAGTTCTGAGCAGTTCCCTGTGTAAGGCCACCCATCCAAGCCCTTTAATGACTGCTTAGAATCAGGTACTGCTGCAGCTGGAAGGCACCAGAAACCATGGGCATAACCCAGTTCATGGAAGGGGAAGCAGGAGGGGAGCGGCAGACGCCATGAATTAGTAGAGGAGGGAGCCAGCACTAGACCTTGGAATTCTGTGCTCCAAGCATCCTCCTGCAATGAGTCCCCACCACATGCTGGTGACCTCTGACCAGAAACTTCTTAATGTCCTCGTGCCCCTTCCCCACTCTGCCGACCCAGAATGACAGGACCCAAAGCCTCTATTTAGAACTTATTTCTGAAGGAGGCAGGGATGAAGGCAAGGTGGAGGCGGGCATAGGGGATACACAGAAGACAGGACCACGTGCCCTCCTAACGTAGCCATGGCTCCCTGGTGGACCCTGCCCTCCCTCCCCGCCCATTTCCTCTTACATGCAGAGTGGAGGGAGGCCCCTGGAGGCTCTCTAGGGTCAAAGACATCTGGAAAGAGCTAATTAATGCAGCCACCCCAGAGACAGTCAAGAGAAAGGAGGATCCCTGACCCAATTCCAAGTGCCTTCTTCCCTCCTTGCATTCCTGCAGCATGCATTTATTAGATTACCTGCTGTGTTCCAAACACTGTGCTGGATTCTACCAGCTTCAGTCAGGAAGCAGAGTTCCTGCTTCCATGGAGCTGACAGGCAGGCAGAACGAGGAAGGCAGAAATTAAACAAGAAGTTACAATCGGGAGGGGGGACGAATGGGGTGCCCAGCACAGGGCCCTAACCCAGTCCAGAGGTCAGGGAAGGCCTCTGTGCCTGAGATGTTCCAGCTGGTCCTGAGGGTCTAGGAGATGGCCGTGCCAGGTATGGTGGCGACCCTTTTCATCCTCTGGGTAAGGCTTGGCCTTCCTCTATTCCCCCAGGCCTTCAGCCTGCCCTCTAGATTCCCCAGGATACCTCCACACCCCAACTTGAGGTGTGTCTGCTGGGAGCCAGAGAGTAGCCTCCAGCTGAGGGACAGGGAGGGCCTGGATCACCCAGAAAAGGGGGCTCAGAGAGGGGCCAGCCCTCCCCTCCCACCTGCCCTCTTCTGGCCCCAGGGTCACTGAAAGCTCAAGCGCCCTGTCCGCCCTCTTCCTTCCAGGCAACGGATGAAGACTCTCCTCCCAACAACAAGATCACCTACAGCATAGTCAATGCCTCCGCCTTTGGCAGCTACTTCGACATCAGCGTGTATGAGGGCTATGGAGGTACGCGTGGGGCAGGACTGAGGGCCCAGCCTGGGGAGGAGGGTCGGCAGGTGGGAGCAGGGTTGCACATCACACCTGTCTCAAGAGGGAGACCTTCTGTCTCCCAGACACCCTGGACCACTTGGGAAGCTGTCCCACAGCTCCTGTCATCTGGAGCAGCACATGATACGGGGTCACCGTTTCATAGGCTCAAGATCTGTGTCTCAATTCAGCCAGATCTTTCTTTGAGTCTTAGGACTGTGGCCAGTCAGGCATCTGAAGTTACCACAGTGTGTGGGGTCCCTATTAAGAAAGGCTACCTGGCCAGATCTGTGGTGGGGGAATGAGGGGGAGGGGAGCCAGGGAGAGACTTGTTAGCCAAGTTTCCCCATCCTTTGGGCATGCTGTGGCCACTTCCCAGATCTTCTGGGCTATGGCCTTTCCCTGCTTGGCCAGGCACAGTTCCATACTCTGGACCTTGCCCTGCCTGCCACGCTGTGAGTCCAGGAAGGGAATAGCAGCAACAACCTCAAGCTTCAAGATCCCAAGAGACCACCTGGTTTTTTTGTTGAAGCAACTGGGGCCCAGAGACGGGGGCTGACTTGCCCAAAGCCACACAGCAAAGCTGTCCAGGGGAGGCCCTGTGATCTGGCTCTTGGTGGCTTCTCAGCACCTGGCTCCCCACCAGAATCCAACCTCTTTGAACCCCTTGACACTCTCTCCCCTTACAGGGGTCACTTCCATGTCTTTGAAGACTCTGTTCCTTCTGCTGGGAAAGCCCTTCCTCCCTGTCCCTTTGCCCTGCTTCCCTTTAACCTCTGGCTAGCTTTAGGGCTCATTTGGACATCCTCTCCTCTGCGAAGCCTCCCTAATGCTTGAGGACGGTCTAGGTGTCCCCAAGGCAGAGCAGATGTGCACCGGATGACTCTGAGTGCAGTGCTCACTCCTCCTCCCGCCCCACATTGGTGCCAGAGAAATGCTCTTGGAGAAGCTGCAGTCCTGGCTCTGGATGCTACAGCCCGATGGCCTCTGTAAAATCTGTGTCCCCCCTTTTAAAAACTTAACAGTCCCATGCCTCTGCCCACCCTCACACCTCAGCACCTGCTCAGCTAGAGGAACCCTCCTTGGGTTTTATATTACTAAAGCAACAACTTTGTTTCTGTTTTCCAAATAGAAAGTGGCAGTTTAATATTGTGGTAATGGCTTTGCAGACCACCCATGCCCCCCACTCCCAAGCCAATACATCTTCCCTCCCAAATTGAGAATCAGTGGCTGAGCATGAAAGATACTCCTGGTGAGACTCCAGGCATGTGCAGTGTGCCTTTGGGGAAGACACTGAACCTCTCTGAGCCTGGTTTCCTCATCTGTAAAGTGGGGCTTACGTTACCACCAAAATAGTTACCACCTGCTGGACTCAACACTGTGCCTGGCACATATCAGGCAGTCAGTAAACCTAAGTCAGGACCATAGGGCTGCAGGAGTTCAGAGGCAGGAGGGGAAAACAAGGCAGAGCTGGCTCAGGCTGAGTCAGGCACACCCTCTCTGCCCAAAGGGGAGCCGTGCCTGGATGGACATGTAAAGTCTGCTCACAGAGGGCCTGGGGCCCTATCCTGTCATTTCAGTGATCAGTGTGAGCCGCCCCCTGGATTATGAACAGATACCCAATGGGCTGATTTATCTGACGGTCATGGCCAAGGATGCTGGCAACCCGCCTCTGAACAGCACTGTCCCTGTCACCATCGAGGTGTTTGTAAGTACCCGGGGGTGCACTGGCCTTGCCCTTCCAGGATATCGGGTGGTGAGTGCTTCCCAGAGTATTGGGGCCCTGCCAGAACCCGCTGTCCCCACAGCTCAGAGAGTTACTCAGCAGACTGTCCCAAAGGCTGTCCCCTAGCAAACTGCCTCGCAGCTCAGCCATGGAAGGCACAGGGCCCTGGGACCCAAGAAGAGCCCAGTGGTCCTGCTCTAACTTCATTCAGGGACCTCAGGACACCCTCTGAGGGGGAACAGGAGCTGGGGCTCAAGCAGGGAGGAAATGTCATAGATTCCTTCATTTATAGCCATATTCCGTGAAGTTCAAGGGAATTCCTGGAAGGTCATCTTCTCTGTCTCTCTCTCTCTCTGGTCCCCTCTTTCTTCTTCACTTCCTTTTTCCATTCCTGTGAAGATCTAAAAGAGCCTGAAACCAAACCACAGCTTGTCTGACATGAATATCAAGCACACCTTAGTGCTTTCCATGTCTGAAGTTATGTCGCTGAATCCATCTCCACACTGGTTCATTGACCCCATGCAGCTCCCCGAGCAATCCCGGGGATGCAGATCACGGTCTGACAGATCAGTGGGCCTTCCCCGCCGCCCCGCAAGACACCCACCCGCATCTCATAAAGGCTGCTGCCTGTGGAGAGGGTGAACACGTGTTGATGGAAGAGTTAGTGCATTACTGGCTCCAGAAGGATTCGATCAGATTGCCAGGTTAGGAGATACTCTGCGATTTGACAAACCCTCAGCAAAATCTTGCCCAGAGCAGGTTGCTGGATGACCTTCCTGTCCCAGCTGGCTTCGCCAACAGCCTCTGGTGCTGCCTTACTTCTGGCTTTAATGAGTCTCATCCTTTCAACCCAAGTCCAAGGCTCCAGGGCCAGCTCTGGGCAGGGGACCCCACTTGCTCACGGAATAGGACAGGGCAGTGATGGAAAAGTCGAGGGTGATTCCTGCGGGGAGACCTGCAGCTTGGGCCTGTGGGAGCAGCATTTTGGGGTAGGAGAGGATGGAGAGTCTCTGCAGAACCAGGTCCAGTAATGGAAAGTCAGAGTCTGGGACCCTAGATCTGGCACTTCAGGCTCCAGGGAGTGGCCAGGAGGAGATCCACAGAAGCCCAAACGCATGCCTGCCTTTAACCTGCAACCTCCCACCTTGAAATGCCGAGGGTGATGGCAGAGAAGCAGAGTACGCTCCCTGCTAATCCTGGACAAGTCCTGGTATTCGTCCCCACATGGCCCCAACCCTGACCACAGCCCCCAAACCCCCCCTAATCCTGGCCACACTTATAACCCTGAATGACGCGGCCCCCCCCCCCATCACTTTCAACCAGAATCCTGCTCTACTCAAGCAAGCAGTGAATTCCTCCTGTGTGCGCGGTGCAGTAGAAGGTCCTGGGGGGATATGAAGGTGACTATGAATCCTGCTCCCCCCACAAAGGGACACTGTGAATAGAGGGGGGAGCACAGCTTGGGAGGCGTATGGCTTCGAAACCCAGCTCTGCCACCCTCTAGCCATGTGACCTGTGGTTCTTGTCCTCTCTGAGCCTCAGTTTCCTGATCTACAGAATGGGGACACTCATGGTACTGCCTCATGATACTGTGAAGATTAAATGAGATCCTGCAGGTGGTACCTGGCCCCGGTAGGGTGGGCCGTCAGTACAGCTGATAAGACAGATGTGCGTACCAGCAGCAGCATCCGTGCGCCAGGCTCTCTGGTGCAAGGGGAGTCCCAGAGAACTCAGCTGGGCAGAGAAGGACCCTCTCTAGGCTTTAGGGAAATGGAAATGAAAGAGGATGAGAGTAGGGGAGGTTTGGGGAAATGAGTTGAGGTGTTCCACGCCACCCAGGGATGGGCAGGCAGAATTGACCAAATGGAAATTAAAACGCCTCTAGCTCCATACTGTGCCAACTGCTTTCACGTTACACAGTCTCTCTCAACCCCATTCAGCAAATGAGGCTCAGGGAGGAAACATAGGTGGTACAAGGTCACCAGTGCCTTCCTCACTTTCTGGCTAGTAGGTGGCGTTTGAATTTACTTCCAATCCTAATAAGCTAGGATTTGAATCCTGACCTGTCTGACTCCGAGGTTCACATTCTTTCCACCACAGCCCTAGGCTTGGAGGCTTGGATATCCCAATCTTCATGTGACTGAGACCAGGGTGACTCAAAGTTCACGTGGATTCCCTGGGCATCTTCTTAAAATGCAAATTCTTATTTAGTGCATCTGGGGAAAGAGCTGAAGCTCTGCATTTCTAACATGCTCCCAGGAGACGTTGATGCTTCTGGTCAGGGGACCACACTTTGAGTATCAAGGCCTTCAAAGATCCGCCCTCATGGTATCTTGAAACCCAGGGACTGCCCCAAACCCCAGCCCACGTCCCAACCTGTGGTCACTTAAGGAAGGGACCTGGGGAGGGCCTCTTTCTCTTTTTGCCTCAACCCCTCACATGTAGCCAGAGCAGGAAGTGGGTGGCCCAAGGACAGAACTAACCTTTTATCCGCTGTGAATGAAAGAGTTATCAGCAGCCTCAGCCTCAGCCTCCCTCCCTGATACCGGGGAGCGGGGGCTCCATGTCCAGAGGCAGGTGGGAGCAGGAGTCCACCTCGCTCCCCTCGCAGCAAGCCAGCATGTGCCCTGGCCTGGAGCCACCTCGGCCCCACGGAAGGGGCGCCGTTTTCAGATTTCCTCGAAGCTGTCATGTGGGTCAGCAGGAACCCTGCACTTCCCTTCCAGGTCTGCCCTTGCCCGTGGCAGCAGGGCGGATCTGGCAACAAAGACAGGTGCCACCTTGACTGTGAGTGAACATCACCTCTTGAGCAGAGTTTTGGGATGGTGTAGTCACTTGTGTCTAAGGACCACACTTGAAAAGGTCACTGCCTCCGGGTTGGTTTTGCATGTGGGTGATTTTTAAGTAGCTGTCACTTGGCTGAGCTGCCTCCTCCCTTCACCATAAGGGATCTTCTCTCAACTGAAAAAAAAAAAAGAAAAAGCCCCAGCAGAGATGAAGGAGGTGACGGCAGCACTTACTGCACAGGTTGGGGGGGATGGGTGCAGATCGAGGCGACAGGGCTATGGAAGGAGGGTGTGGGCCAGCGGAGCCAGGTGATTCCTTTTCATCCACTGCTTGTTGGTTTTTAATAAAGAAGTCAAACTCGGTTTGTAGATTTCCCATTAGGGGACAATAAGCTTTTGCAGAGGGAGCCACTGAATTAGAACTAATAGTGGATGCAGCGCCAGGATCCAGGGAAATATCACCGCTAATAAGTTTCTGCCTCACGCTCTGTCACTGACATTCTCCGCGCTGTTCCGTGCAGCCAAGCAGAAGGCTTAAATATATACGTGTATGAGGCACTCGTGCCCACACCGGGGATGCCCAGGCGCGCTGCTGGGGCATCAGACACGGGGTGGGGTCTCACACTGCCAGTTCTCGGAGGCTGGAGAGAGGGGCAGGTCAGCGGGAACCAGTGTTTGGTCCAGAGCCAGGGGCCAGATTGGGGAAGAAGAGCTTTCCTCCACCCACAGTCCTGTCACGATGGGATTCTCTAAAGACCCACGGGTTGGACAACCAGATACCGGGCCACCTCCTTCTCCTTTAAATTTTGTTTAAATTCGTTTTACTGAAGTATAGTTGATTTACAAGGTTGTGTTCAGGCCGCCTCCTTCTTCATATGTGCTCAGCCAGGAGTGACTCGCTACGGGAGCTTTCCTCTCAGAGGGCCCCCAGCGCTTGGGGGAGGGAGGCCCTGGGAGCCTGCATGGCTGAGAACTGAGGCCTACAGACTCCCCCGGGGTTGCGACCCAGTCTGACCTCTGAGCTCCGTGCTGGGCTTTTGGGGAAAGGGGAGGAGGTGCTGAGTCAGGTGGGCCAGCAAGGCTTCCTCCAGGAGGGGAGCGGGGAGGAGGTGCTGAGTCAGGTGGGCCAGCGAGGCTTCCTCCAGGAGGGGAGCAGGGAGGAACTCTTGCGGAGTGACTGCAAAAGCAGTTGGTGAGGACGAGGGAGTCTTAAAGGGTAGGAGAGTCTCCCGATTGTGGAGGAGCTGCAGGAGCAGGCGGAGGCTGCGTCCCGGGCCCACCCTGCTGGCTCAGCCCGTGGGCCCAGCAGCATCCCCTGGCCACTGGTGAGGGCTGGGCCAGAGGAGGGACTGCTCTAGAGCCGCAGCTGGTGGTGGCGGGCCGGGTTTGCCCGGGCGGCTGGAGGAGCTGCTGTTCTTGTGTGTGTGCAGAAGGGTCTAGAATTCAGGGAGCCACCTGCCCCTGCCTGCCACTGCATACTTCAGGATTCAGGTACTCCTTTCTCCCTTCATTTCTAGAAGGCAGAATATTGACAGGAGGGTTCCTAGAACCTTCCACTGTCACCTTGGCGGAGCTGGATGGGAAGGTCCGAGTGTGGGTGCGAGAACTGGAGGGAGCTCGGAGCTCAGCCGGGAGACCGGCAGGGAGAGCCAGGGGAGCTGGGGGTCCCGGGCAGTCCCCGCCGCTGCCTTCATCGTCCATCTCTCCGGCCATCACTGTCCCTTCCTGACCCCACATGTTTCCCCAAGGCCTATCCTGCCACCTTGAACTGTAGCCCAGCTAGGGGGCCACCTGGCCACCCTGTGCCACCCCACCTGGCTCTGGTTATACATTGAGGCCAGAGCTCCTCGGTGCCAGCCTGCGATGCTGAGCAGCCCCGAATGCCTCCCTGGCTCCTGCAACGTGTCTCTCTTCTGTTCCAGGATGAGAACGACAACCCTCCCACCTTCAGCAAGCCTGCCTACTTCGTATCCGTGGTGGAGAACATCATGGCAGGTACGACCTGGGCTGGGGAGGCACGAAGGCGGGAGGCCAGTAGGCATGGCGCCGATGGCATGAAAACCTGACCTTGCACACGAACGTCAGAGGCCCGTGCCCTCCCTGTGTTTCCCATGACAAGTGGAACCTCTGGAGATGTCCAGTTGTCTGCCAGCCCACAGTTCTTTACAGAGCACCTACTGTGTGCAGGTGCTCGGCTAGGCACTTGGTCCCTGCTCCCCTGCAGCTAGTTTTCCTGCAGGGAAGAGAATAATGACCAATGATTAATTCAGCAACCTTGGTTAAAGAAGAGTATGCAGATAGTTCTGAGTTTACGGGGCTGTGAGGCCGGTCCCAGGGCCCATAATGGCCGAAGGGGTCACCTTGGAGGATGGCATGTGTTCCTAGGTGAGGACGAGAATGGGAGGCTCCTCCCTGGGCTGTCTCAAGTGCCAGGGCCCAGCTTGCAGACCCAGGGCCACCAGCTCCACACTCAGGTTCCAGGGGACCTGCTGTGTTCTCAGGGCAGGCCGGAAGCTTCACCCTTACACCCAGAGTGGACGTTCTGTGGGGGAAACTCTCATATCAGGAATTGCTGCAGCAGCTGGAGGAATCAGGGACGGTGGAATCAGAGGTAACCTTCCCTGGCATCACAGGGCCTTCTAAAGAGAACCTTCAGGTACCTTCCTGGTACCTGATGTTTTGCTGGGCAGGTGCCAGGCCGTGCCCAGCCCATCCTTACCCATCCCAGTCTCAGGCACCCCCTGGAGAATATCACTCTGAAGCAGCCTCCTGCACTCCCCATCATCCCCAGAGACTCTGACAAGGAGAGGCCTTCATCATGGCACTTAATCCTCTTCCAAGTTGAGTATGCTGGGATAAAGGAGTGTGTCAGGGCAAAGGTACCTGTCCTCCTGCTCAGGACAGGACTGAGAGTCAGATCAGAGGCCCCACGGCTACCTGGAGGGGCCCAGAATGACCTGACTGTCCATAGTCCCCTGCCTGGCCCCTCATGCCCCCGGGACTGTTGATACATCAGCGTAATAGTAACCATGGTCTGCAGTTCAGTGGGAGCTACCGTGGGCCAGGCCTGTGCCCTGCATGTTTTATCCTTTGGGATCCTCGCCAACAACCCAAGTTGGGCTTTATAGTTAGACCCACTTTACAGAGGAAGAAGCTAAGGCTCAGACAAGTTAAGGCAATTGCCAGAGGTGCTACCAGACTCCAGCCTGGGTGTGGTGACTCTAGAAGGCCACACACTGACCCTCCTCGCCACCCTGCCAGACCTGGCAGCTGGGTGGCAGGCGGGGGCTGAATGCCTTTGCAGGCACGGCTACAAGACAGACTGCCCTCAGAGTCTGGCCAGGCAGCTGGCAAGGCTGGTCCCCTGACCCAAGATTTCACAGAGATGGAAATGAAGGTGAGGGCCTTAACTGGACATTAAAGAGAAAATAAAAACCCTTATAGGTTCTCCTTGTGATCAAGATAAAATAAGACCAAAATTGAATACAATAAAGGTAGAATAATTTAATACGGAGCTTCATTGCTTTTTGAGTCAAAGTCAAAGCTGGTCAATCTGAGCATATTTAATATGGTCACCAGGCAGGGAGGGATGGGGTGGGACAGTGGTGCACTCTCTGAGGCCGGGCCAGGAGTGAGTCGGGGACGGAGGGGGAGGACCGGGTCCATCCCAGGCTCCACTCCCTCCCATGGAGCCTTGTCCCCACACAGCCCAGGAACCTGGGCCACAGGAACAGGCAGTTGAGCCCGCTCTGATCCCTGGGTCTCCCCAGCGGCAGGCTTCCTGCCTCCTGAGGGCTCCTTCCCCTTGGGCCTGTGCCCCCGTCCTGCCCCCAGAGCCTGGGGCTGTGAGCCCACGGTGAGCAGCACCCCACTCCTTTTGTCTCCCGGAAGGAGCCACGGTGCTCTTCCTGAACGCCACGGACCTGGACCGCTCCCGGGAGTACGGTCAGGAGTCCATCATCTACTCCTTGGAGGGCTCCTCCCGGTTTCGGATCAACGCCCGCTCAGGTGAGCCCCCTGCGGCCCTTGTCCTCTGCACCTCAGGCTGACGCTCCGTACTCAGCCTGGGGACCGGCCTCTGGGCCGGGGTCTCCTCCCTTTCACGGGAGGCCCGTGTTTCTGAGCAAGTCAGCTTTGAGCACCTGGTTTTATCCCTGAAATACGCATTTGTGTGAGATGACTGATCTTACCCCCCCCCAAAAAAATCACAACATTCATTCATTCACCAGAGAATGTCTTTCAGTGATGAAGAGCCCTGTTATGTTTAAAATGTGTTCCATTTTACAAATATCTGGCTAACCCACTGCTCTTCAGGGACACCTTTCTTCAAGCCTAAGTGTCTCCCCTCCTCAGCTGCAAACCTCATTCTTGAATCCTGGCTCCTCTTCCTAACGTGGTGTGTGCCTCAGTTCCCCACCTACAGAGGATGCGCGCATATCAGGGCTGTTGTGTGAATTCAGTGAGTCATTATAGAGAACTCAGAGTAGTCCCTGGCACGTAGTAAGTGCTGACGAAGTTAGGTTATTACCATTATTTTCTTTGGTCTTTTCACCCTGGGGCCCCCATCCCCAGCTCCCTGCTCAGCCCATGTAACTCTCCTTTCTTCCTCATTTCTCCATATGCCTCCCTCTAGCTTTCTCTCCTCCTTGAGGCAGGGAGGGAAGGGGTGCAGAAAAAAGCATTAAGAGAACCCAGCCTTCTAAAAGAAGCTGGGAAGGAATGGGAGGCCCCCGATATTCATTCATACCTTCATTCAGATATCAGTGGGGGCCTGCTCCCCTCCAGGTGCTATGCTGGGGAACAGGATGGAATAAGACATGGTCTCACCCTCACGGGGTTCCAAGTCAGCTTAGTGGACATGCAAGGCTCCCCACTTCCAAGTACCCACTTGTGTATTAGGTAAGAGAACTTGTAGATGCCAAACAGGCAAACCCTGAAACCTCAGTGGCTTAACACGATAGAAATTCTAACTTAACACAGCAGTCCAATGCTGTGTTCGGGGGACAGTCTTCCACATGGTGATTCTGGGACCCAGGCCCCTTCCATGTTGTGGCTCCAAGGTCACTGCAGAAAGGAAAAGGGAATATGGGGTCTTGTGCAAGGAGATGTTTATGGGTCAGACCTGGAGGTAACATACATCACTTGTGCCCACAT
This sequence comes from Eschrichtius robustus, assembly GCF_028021215.1. NCBI lineage: Eukaryota > Metazoa > Chordata > Mammalia > Artiodactyla > Eschrichtiidae > Eschrichtius > Eschrichtius robustus. The sequence continues at coordinate 76,801,795 of NC_090830.1, forward strand.
CCTGTTGGCCAGAACCAAGCAATGGCCCCGCCTAGATGCAAGGAAGGCTTGGGGAACATCATAGTCCCTGGCCTGGCAGCCCCTCCCCAGCAATCATTCTGGCCTGGGAGGGGAGCAGGAATCTTTGACGAACACTGGCCATCCCTGCCACAGGTGATCGGTGGCCCAGCAGGGCATCGAGTCTTCCTGTTATTCATGCCTCCCTGCTCAAAGTCTGCCGTCAATCTCTCTTTCATCCCCCTTTCCTGGAAGTTTGGGGAACAGATGGCTGGTGCTGACGTGTACAAAGACTGAACACACCCAGGGCTATCCTGAGCCTCCCTTTCCACCTCTGACAAAACAGGTGCCGCCCTCCCTGCTCTCAGGAGCCTCCAACCTCAGCGAGCCAGTGTTTCTAGGGAGCTCAGAGGAATATCGTTAACGAATATTAACTGCGTGCTCAGCACTGTTCTAAGTGCTCTGACCAGCATCGCCGCGACTCCGAGGCAGGTACTAGCCTCACAGCATCCCCATTTTCCATACAAGGAAACTGAAGCGTAGGAGAGGTTAAAGTCACTTGACTGAGGACTCGCAGAGCCTGAACTTCCAACTCCAGAGCCCACACTTTCAACGCTCCATTCTATAAAGCCGTGTAGAGCCGCGTGCCACCCCCAGATACAATGGCGGGCACACTGACCTTTCAGCACCTACCCAGCCTTCCCAGTCAGGGACTCCATCTCCACCCCGGGGCCTTTAATAATGACATGGACATTTTCTTGCTGCCTTAACACGGCTCCTTCAGCTCCAAAGGTGTAAGCATTTTCCTCTGAGCAACTTGGTCAAATTAGCCAGGCCTGCTCCACAAAGGTGGCCTTAATTGGATCTAATTTCCCAGACAGGAGGAGCCATCTATCATGCCAACAAGTTCATGTTTAAAACTTTTTAGAGCTTAATTTCTTCCTCACGCTGCCAATTAACTGACACCACCCCAGCAAGGAGCGTGGCTCGGTGGGCAGACCTTTGCCAGGCTTTTGTTCCTGGTTTTAGCACCACCCCCAGCTCCCTTCTCAGTCCTGCACAGGCCAGAGACAGGCCAGCATGGCAGGAAGGGAAATGTGAGAGTGAAAGAGTCCTAGGGACCACTGGCCCCGCTCCCTTATTTTATGGTAGAATAAATCAAGCACAAAGAATTTAAGTAACCTGCCCCAGGTCACACAGCTCAGGCAAGGGGCATAGCACACAGTCCCTGCCCTTGGAGAACCCTCACTGTCCTTTGGAAGGAAATGAGCACTTTCTGAGTGTTGGGAACTTCACCTAGAGTTATTTAATCCTTCCAAAGCTCTGATTTGAAAGCATACTAATCTCTCTTTTACAGACGAGAAAACTGAGGCTCAAAGAAATTAAATGACTTTTCCAAGGCCAAGCATCTGGAAAGGGCCATAATCAGAGTTCAGATCTGGGCTTCACTGTCCTCAAAGCATCGGCTCTTTCCCGTGGCCCACGGGCGATGGTAGATGACCTGGCTACTGTACTGTACTGAAGCTGGCTTGTGCTGGCTCACACCTGCTCACGAGAGCCAACTGTATACATCTCTTCCCAACTCCAGGTTCAATGCCATCAAGTGGGCAGCTTAAAATGGGCCCTGGTGGGAATATTTATAACTATGGAAGTCGGCAAATACCATTTTTTGTTCCTTTGGGGAGCCAGTTGTCAAACATTTACCGTCACACCACTTCCAGGTGACTTCCACATTTTAATTACACCAAAATACAAAGAAAAGCCCAAAACAGGCTGACAAAGATTATGGTCTATTTTAAATGTTTATATTTAATAGAATAACTTGTTTATACACTAAAAAAAATTCCAGGCATTATAATTATGTCACGTACAAGGTAATTAAGGAAATTATTTTATAACTGTTAAATCTCAGTGCACTATAGGTTGAGCTATCTAGAATGAGCCACAAGTTGGAACATGCATGAAGCACTTGGTGTGTTTCAGTCCTGTTGCTGCATTTCTGTGACCATGTGAATAAACAGTGCCAGGTGCTGCTCTAAGCTTTAGAACTAAATTAGGTGAATTAATCCCATAACAGCCCTATGAGGTAGGCCCTATTATTGTTCCTTTTTAACCAGATGAGGAAACTGAAGCACAGGGGATTTAAGTAATTAGTTCCAATTGATAAAGCCAGTGAGGTAATGTCAGCAGTCTAAGTGAGAGGTCATTTGTGACTGAGCTTGAGGCCAAATGTCCCTCCTGCCCTGTTTTCTAGCCCCTAACTCCATAATCAACCTAGATTTTCCCACCTCTGAAAATACCTCCTCCCCACGGGGTTATATTGCCCAGCTCTGGGATTCGGGTTCCCAAGGCATGGGTGCTATGCCCTCTCTCCTGTGAGCACCATCTCACCACCCCCCATGCACACCTGTACATTCACACATGTGCGGCCAGGTCACTGGATCTTGCAAGCGTCTCTCTTTTGCACACTTGCTCTTTCCCTCCTTCCCCAATCCCTCCCTGGCCCACCCAAACCCTCTCTCACGCACCCCTCTCTCCTGCAGGTGAAATTACCACCACCTCCCTGCTGGACCGTGAAACCAAGTCTGAGTACATCCTCATTGTACGGGCAGTGGACGGGGGCGTGGGCCACAACCAGAAAACCGGCATCGCCACTGTGAGTGCCTGGCCCTCCCCTGGCCCCAGCTCCCCACTTGCCAGCCAGGCTGCTGCCCCCAGCTCATCTTCAGCTTGCACCACTTAGGCCCCTGGGTGCTTGTGTCCTGAGGCAGTGTGAGGCCTTGTGGGAGTGGAGGGAGGGTAGCAGGTACCAATTCATTGTCAGCCAAGGTCAGCCCTGGGACCTCCACAGCTATGGGAAGAAAGACATTCCCAGGAATTCCCTGGCGGTCCAGTAGTTAGGACGCTGTGCTTCCGCTGCAGGGGGCACAGGTTTGATCCCTGGTGAGGAAGGATCCTGCAAGCCACACAGCGCGGCCAAAAAAAAAAAAGGCATTCCCACCTGGGACATGGGGGCATTCCGGAGGAGCAAGTACTCTCTCTCCTGCCCCCAAAGACCAGCTGGGAAGAAGGCATGAGCCCCATAGTTCACTCCCTGCCTTGGCACCTGCCAAGAAGCCGGAGCAGGTATTCCTGCCAGAAGAGTGGCTCAGAGCAGGAAGCAGGGCCCTGGAGGGTTCCTGGGGGCCTGTTACCACGCCACCCCTACATTTGCAGCCTAGGTTTGCAAGAAATGATGAGAAATGATGCCTAGGTTTCCCTGCCATGAGCAAGTAGGACCCAGGAAGGCCCAGAGCCCCATCCAAGGCCTTGGTGCCTCCGAGAGTAGGAAGCTAGAGGAAAGCCATTCGAGGATCCTGACTGAGCTCCTAGCTGCAGAAGAGGATGGGGGAGTGAGACACTCCCTCTGTGGGCGAGGAAGCAGGAAGAGCAGCTGACAGGTCACTCCAGCCACTCTCCTCCTTTTCCTCATTTGCTGTCCGTCTGGAGCCCTCTCCTGACCTCTCCTTTAGCCCTCATCCCACCCACAGCAGCTGCCCCCATCCTTACCCAGCCAGAGGAGCTGGGGTTGCTATCACTCGGCCAGGCACTTGGCCGAAAAATCCCCAGTGCCGTATTCAGTCACGGGAAGCCCCTGCTAATAAGACTCAGAGCTCTATAAATAATTTACCTGGGTGGCAGGTGAGCAGGGAAATTGCTTGGCTGGTAGCTGAGACTGACGGGGGAAGCTCTAGGGATTCTATCAGGTTCCCCACCCCAAACCTCCCCCATGCTGTCAGTCACCTTCAGCCAAGACTAGGGGTGGACAGAACAAGTCCCAAGTCACAGGAACGATTTCAGGGGTCATCTCATCCATTCCTCTGCCTCCTAATGGGACAGCACCTAAACCCTCTGAAGGGTCTTGGCTCCCTCCTGTCCTTGAAAGCCCAGGCCCTGCCCCGAGGCCCCCAAAGTGGGTGGACCTGGTGGAGTTAATGCCAAGGTGCCCCATAGGCATCTGAGTGTGTCCCCCAGCGTGGGCATTGTCCTCGCACAGCTCAGCTAGGTGCGTCCCACAGCGCCCCTTGTGGCTTTGCAGGTGAACATCACCCTCCTGGACATCAACGACAACCACCCCAGCTGGAAGGACGCTCCCTACTACATCAACCTGGTGGAGATGACCCCTCCAGACTCTGACGTGACCACGGTAAGCGGTGGTGGGAGGCAGAGCTGCTAGGCGGCCCCTCGCGGGGTGTCTGCCATTCCCACGGGAGCCCTGTGGGCCTGCCAGTGTGGTGCTGATGGACTTAATGTTTCCCTCGGAGCCAGCTCTAGGAGCAGAGTTCCAGAAGCTCTCTTGCATGGTGAAAGGCAGTCAGAGGTTGGGGGAAAGCCCTCACACAGTCCTCAGTGACAGGGGACTCCAGGCTTTGTCAAAAGGAGCGCAGGCAGCCCAAGGACAGTGCCAGAGGAGCTAGGGCTGGTTCACCTCGTAGCCACCCTTACCCTGAGACCCTAGGACTCTGGCCACCCCCTCAGGAGAGCCCCCAACCTCCCGTTCCCCCCTCAAATCGCACAAGCTTCAGCTCTGCCCTCAGCGCCTGCCTTCACCGCTTCCATCACTGCAGCCATCGGCCTGGGTCAGCTGGCCCAGGGCTGCCCCAGCAAGGGGTTCAGAGTTCAGGGACTTTCTGGCACGGGATGTTCCAGGTTTTCACAGGCTCCTGTGTGTGCTGCATGCAGGGAATGTGACTCAGGGTGGGGGAGGGGAGACACAGCCAAAAACCTCAGGGCGTCCAGAAGGGAGAGCAGAGTCCTGAGGAAGCTGAGCAAAGCCAGGCTTGAGCACCCCATCGATCCGCTCTGCTCTGGGATTCACATTTGTGAGGCTTTCTTTTCCCCCTCATACTTGTGCCCCATTTGGCCTCATTCAGGGGGGCTTCTCCCCAGATGTCCGGCCCCACAGACACCAGCCAGCCCTGTGATAGACGGGAACCTGACAGATTACGGCAACCCTGCTGGGACATGCCAGATGCTGTGCTGGGCACGTCTCATGAATTCTCTCATCCTTGTGGTGATCCCACGTGGCAGATGGGTTCCTTGCTTCCACTGTATGATGGAGAAAGTGGAGAGTTAGCATTTGAGGGGTTTGCCCAAGGTCGCAGAGCTAGTAAGATAGTAAGAGATAGTGTCAGGACTGAAACCCAGGTCCCACCTGGCCTTTATCCCTCTGTTGGCTCAGCGGTGCTCTGACAGGTGGCCCAGGTCCCGAAAAACTGGAGAACTCAGGTGGGATGAGAGAAGGGATGGTAACTTTCGTATGCAGCTCTCCAGGAAGGCTGCCCCACACTGAGTGCAAGCAACCTTGGGGTGGTGATGCCTAGCCTCCCTGCCCCACGCCACATCAACCACAGCCAGTAGTGACAAGGTCCACCTGCTCTAGATGGGAGAGGATGTCAACCTGGAAGGAAGGACAGAGAGAGAGAGATAACTATCACATCTGTCCTGTCTTCCTTTGTACAAGTTCAAGATCCGAATGACTCTCAACTCATGGGCAGGCCCGCCTTGCAAGGATTCCTGTAGGGTGGGGGGGGGGTGGGCGGTAGGGATCTGGAATCTGTGTTTTCTCAAAGCCCCAGACTGGGGGAGTCCTTCCAGCTCAGAGCCAGATTTGGCAATCACTCCCCTAGGCCCTTTCCTCTGTGCTCTCTAGGGCTACAGATCCGATGGGCACTCTCTGCTGCCACCTCATGTACACTAGGGGTCTAGACTAGGACAACCCCAGCCAGAGACCCCAAGAGCTGGGGCAGAATATTCACCTCTGAACATCTGTCTGGTCAACTCTTACCTTTACTTTACGTGACTGAGAAATTCCTCCCAGAGGGAACTGAGGAGAGAATGCGGCTGCATGGAACAGCAGCCAGGGGTGCCATTATTAAAGAGTCCACCTGCCAGGCAAAAAGTAGGTCGGCCCGGCTGGGACTGCGCTTGGCCTTGGGCAGTTCCCAGATCAGGTCCCCAGTGGCCTTCTCCGGGTCTCCAGCCTTTCCTCACATCCTCTGAGCCATGAGCAGGTAAGGACAGTGGGCCAGAGGCCTGCTGCCCAGTGCCCCCTCACTCTCCAGGAAACCTCCACAAACCTTCAGTGAGCACCTACTATGGGCCAGACCCTGTGCTTGGCAGGAGTACAGGAAGCAGCAAGTTTCCTCTCTGCCTTCAGGGAGCTTCGTGTCACTCCTAGGCTCAAACCCACCACTGGTTCCCACCTTACCCTGTGTAAAAGCCAGAGTCCTTACTGGACCTACCTGGCCCACAGGATCTGCCCCACCTTAACTCTGGGGAGATGGACATGTGAGCCCACCCCTCAGTATAGAGTGGACATGGCCGTTCCTCCCCCAGCTTGGGGCAGCCACAGGGATGGGGGACTTCAGCTTTTCAGTGACTCATGGTAGTGTTTGAGCCCTGGAAAAAAAAAATGTTAATGACTCAGAATTTCAAAAAGAAAAGAGCAGAATCAGAATTAAATCTTGTTATATTAAACATCTGCCAAATATGTTGTGACAACCTTAGAAATTACGCTATTTAATGTGTGTAAAAATTTCATTGCATTTGAGGACAAATTGTGGGTTTGATTTTCTGGAATTCCCAGTTATGTGTGATGATTGTCAGGATGCCAGAAATTAAGAAGCCCATACATTAATTGAGTTTGTCAGAGCAAAATAATTTCAAAAGGAATAGTCATAAAAATTCTTTCAGACTTTATAGCCGTGAAATGTATGTATGCATATATACATGGGTACATTGTAATACCTTTGAGAGGGGCCCCCTGGGACCTTCTAAGGCCTCACAACAGCCCTGGGTGAGGTAGGGGTTGTGGCTGAGGTGTGAGAAAAGTGGGCTTCAGGGAGGGAACAGCTAACCCAGAAGTGACATCAAGGGGGGGTGATATTTGAACAGAAACTGGCCTACCTGCTGACTCATCTCCCACCCCCCTTCTCAGACACACACACACACACACACACACACACACACACACACACACACACACACACACACACACACACACACACACACACACACACACACACACACACACACACACACACACACACACACACACACACACACACACACACACACACACACACACACCCCTTTCAGTTTCCTGAACCTGCTGAACTCTTTCCCATCTTGGAGCCTCTGCGCAAGCTCTTCCTGCCCCACCCCAGGGTGCTCTTCTTCCTCTACTCCCCACCCCTGCTCTTCCCGTGGCTGGCTCATTCTCCTCCATCTGTCCCAGCTCAAAATGCCACCTCTCTACACTCCGTTTCTTTCAGAGATGGCCACACAATCCGTGTTTATCTGTTTGTTAGGTTGCTTATTAAGGGGCAGTATAGCTCAGTGATTAAGTGGGTGCCTCTGGTACCAAAATGTCTGGGCTCTAATCCCAGCCATACTACTTACCAGCTGTGTGACCTTGGGCAAGTTACTTAACCTCTCTGTGCTCCCACCTTCTCAAGTAGAAAACGGGGATAAATTCTTTACTTGGTAGAGTTGTAGTCATACTTAATGAGCCAAAATACACAAAGTACACCGGCACATGGTGAGTGGTCAGCAAATGACAGCTGTTGTTGCCATCAGCTGCCCCCGCTGCTGGAATCACATCTGTCTTGTTCAGTGTTGAGCCCCGGTGCCTAGCACAGTGCCAGGCACATTGTAAGGGTTCAGCATTTGTGAGTGAGAGCTGTTGATGGACTTGTTCGCCTTTCGTCCCCACCCTACCTGGCTCTCCACTCCACCAGGCGGGGTTGAGTCTTCCTTGTCAGAGGCAGACTAGGGTGTGTGACCAAGGACTCTCCCAAGGGCCCCTCTAGAGGGGGCCCTGGCCACTGCCCCTGGTGTCTGAAGCGCAGGGTGATTCCAGTGATTTTTTTTCAGAGATGTGTGCAGGCGAGCATGTGCCATATTCGTGTGCACCGGGAGCTGGCCAGGGAAGTGTCTGTGTGCACATGTGCACCGCGGGTGTCCACCCGCACGGGCGTGAGCTTGCAGAGTGGCCGTTCTCTGTTTGCAAGTGAGATTTTTGGCCCAAATCTCCCTCCCCGCTCCTGCAGCCTCCTTCAAGGACCTGGCTGATGGGCATTGATTTAGAGCCTTTCAAAGCCCTCCAGCAAAATAAAGGAGAGAGGAGAGGAGAGAATTATTCCCCGTCAGGCCAGGAGAAAAATGACGAGCATGAAATGGGAAATAATGAGGGGAAAGTGGTGAGATTCTATACAATCGCCCAGCAGGGAGCTTGCAGGAGGGGTCCCAGCCCACCGCCTTCTGCTGTGCCCCCATCCCATGACCAGGGAGTGGGCCAAGGGGCCAAGAGTCAGTGCCCACCCCCAGCCATGGTCACTTGGAAGCAAGCAGCTGCCCAAGGTACCCCCACCCCAGCACTCAGGGGTGGTGGAGGGTATCTCAGCGCATTCAGCAACAGGCTGCTGCCCTGGAACGGGTGGTTTAACTGCTCTGTACCTCAGTTTCCCTATCCAGAAAAATGGGAATAAAAACTATCTCCCTCCTCTAACTTGAGAGAAGCATTGTAGAAACACAAGGCTTGCTGGTCTCCTCTGTCCATCAGTGGGATGACTTTGCCTGGCTGAAATGATACCAGGAGAGCCTTGTCCCCTGCTGTTGATACAGGGGTGATTGGGTCCCCATTATAGAGGCGGGGAAACTGAGCGCCATGCCCGCAGCACAGTGAGGGCTCCTCAGGCCTGGAAGGCTGGGGCCTCCCCCATCCCCGTTGGCACAGCAAGGCTGGGAAGGGAGGAGATGGGCTGAGCAGCTGGGGTGGGAGTAGAGCCATGTCCCACTCTCTGAAGCAGAAGAGGGGCCCGGAGTGGCTCGGGGTTCAGCGCCAACGTTGGCCCCTCTCCCTGGCCTCCCTGGGGCCCAGGGGCAGATGGGCACCCTCAGCAGGCCAACCCATCTGTCTGTTCTGGTCTAATGGCCCCTGAGACAACGCCGGCTGAGGATTAAGCCAGAGGAGGGACAGATTCTGCTGCCAAAGCACAAAAGACCCCACATCAAGTAAGATGAAGGAGCTGACAAGGCCAGGCTGTCATTGCCACGTGTTCTGGAGTTAAGAATGACACCGTCCTGATGTGGCCCCGGGACTGCGGTCACCTCCCCCCATTTATCTTGTCCACCTCTGGTGCTGCGGTGGCCCCTGCAGCCAGGGTTGGGGGTGAGCTGAGGGGTGGGTGCCACTGCTGTCCAGGGTGGGAACTGAGTCGGTTCCAGGGCTGGTGCTGTCTGACACTGAGTCTGGCCCATGCCTCTCTGAGCTCTGCTTTCCCCTTGTGGGAGGTGGATGGTAGAGAAGTTCCTACAGAGCAGGGGATTCGTGGGCATGGGGACCTGGGAGAGAATGGGCTGCAGGGTTTGTTGCTCTGGGTTAGGTCAGCGCTGAGGTTGATCCTCTCATGGGAAGGGACTGGAAAGTTAAACGGGCCAGAGTGTCTGGGGCCCCTGTCCTGAGACCCTCCCCCTTCTCGGGGATGGCGTTCCCCTTCAGGGAAACTCAGGCCTCTCCCTCCTCCAGCCTCCCCTATCCCCAGCCCCATGACTGGCCCACCCTCCAAACCAGGGGACTTATCCATGGCTCCCTTCCCATGCCCTGTCATCCTTGGTGTCACAAGAGGCCCAGTTCTTTTCAAATTGCCTCACAATCTAAAGCTCCAAAGGAAAGAAGAGAGGGTTTGATGATGAGGAACCCAGTTCCCAAAATCTGGGGTTTCAAATCCTTTCAAAAGATCAGCCAAGGATTTGGACTCCCCAGCCCTTCCCAGCCCCTACCCTGAAGAATTCCATGGTCATGGGCTACAGGGATTCCTGCTCCCCCAAAAGCTCCATGAACATGTTACCCCACATGCCTGGAAAGGAAGGACGCTGGCGGTGTTGCCTGCTGGAGAGACCTAGAGCCACTTCCTGGATGGGAGACTTTGGGAGACTCACTGTGCCTCATCTGTGAAATGGGCTTAATTATAGGTGTCCTCCTCGTAAGACTGTTGACACAGTCGGTGGAGAAGGCCTGGCGTCTGTGAGGTTCGGGGAGCCTCCTATATGCTATCAGGTGCTAAGTGTTGCTTTTACAGATCAGAAGCCGAGGCCTGAGTGGGGAAAGGGACTTACCCAAAGTCAAAAGAGTGGATGGAGAAGCCAAGGAGCCCAGGACTTCCAGTGCTCGTTCATCTTCTGAACCTCCTGCCTCCCAACCCCCAGAGATCCCCCTGCTGAAGCCAGGAGGGAGACCCACTTCCCAAGTTTGAGCGAGGATACCTCCTGCTCCCAGACAGTGGGGTGCCCGGGACCAGTGTGTGAGCTCAGACAACCCGGGCGGGCAGCCCGGGCCACAGAGACCCCCTCCCTGGCCTGGGCTCAGTGGAGGGGTCGGTTCCTCCCGGGCAGGTGGTGGCCATTGACCCAGACCTGGGGGAGAATGGCACTCTGGTGTACAGCATCCAGCCACCCAACAAGTTCTACCGCCTCAACAGCAGCACAGGCAAGATCCGCACCACCCACGTCATGCTGGACCGGGAGAACCCCGACCCCCACGAGGCGGAGCTGATGCGCAGGATCATCGTCTCTGTCACGGACTGTACGTGCCCCTCACGCCTGGGCTGTGGCCCCTGACACTCAGTGAACCGGGGACCTCCCCAGTGGCATGTCCTCTGGGCGTCCCGGGGCCTACCCAGGAGGGCTGTGTCTTGATGACTAGGAGTGGAGTGACACCCACTTCCCAGTTGTGACCCAGCCCTCGCAGAGGGCAGAGGGAGCTGGGGGTGCAAGGCCCAGGCTGCTTCGTGAAGGGGCCCCTGGGATGGAGGGCCACTGAATCGCCTTTCTCCACCCCCCTTTTTCTCCTGCACCCCTCTTTCCCTCTCCTCTCCCCGGTCCCCCTAGGTGGCACACCCCCTCTGAGAGCCACCAGCAGTGCCACGGTGTTTGTGAACCTCTTGGACCTCAATGACAATGACCCCACCTTTCAGAACCTGCCTTTTGTGGCCGAGGTGCTTGAAGGCACCCCTGCGGGGGTCTCTGTCTACCAGGTGAGTTTCCCTTTCCTGGCCCGGGATCCTGCTCTCTGTCATCTCCCTCACCAACCAGCCAGCAAGGGAGCAGTGGGTGCTATGTGTGCCCAGCCTTGTGACGGACACTTGGCAGGGGTGGGGCAGGGGAGGCCAGCCCGAGACCATCAGACAGGGCACAATCCACACCAGACTTGGAGAGCCAGTGCTCTGAGAGATGGAAGTGGAAGGCTTCCTGGAGGAGGAGGGACTTGAGCTGGGTCTGGAAGGGAAAGCACCACAGGAGATGGTTAAAGGCAGAGGGAGGGAGGGGGACAAAGAATAGAATTCTAGGGAGCCAAATCAGTTTCTCAGGGCCTAATTGTGGAGGTCTGGCCCAAGACCCTCAGCGCTTCATGCCTAAAGGTGGTTCTAGAACACGAAGAAGGTCGGGCGAGTGTAGCCCAGGCATCCCGCCTCCATGGGCAGCCCCCTCCTGTGCTCTCCTGTAAACCCCAAGGCAGCGCCACACAGTGGGTGGATTCCCCCACTTTTCAGGAGACTTAAAGAGACTTGCCCAAGTCCCTGTAGCCAAGAAGAGGTAGGGCCTGATCTTGAACCTGGGCCCTCTGCCTCCTGCTTCATCACCCTTCTGGTCAGGGAGGCCCTGAAGGTACAGGTTGAGGGGAGGTGATGCCCTAACAGGGGCTATTTAGAAACACTGGAAAGCCCTCAAAGTTGAGATGGGCTTTGGAGTACGACCAACATGGGTGTGGGTCCCAACTCCACCACCTGTGCTGGGTGACTTGGAGCACACTATTTAACCTCTCTGGGCCTCAATTTTCTCACCTGTGGAATGGGGATCCGAAGAGTACCTGGCTGGCTGTGCTGTGGGGATTCAATCAGACACCTGTGTAAGCAACCTGGCACTTGGATTGCAGGAGATACACAGTAGCCGATGTGCTCATGATTTATGTGTCTATCGTGAGGGTTTATACCCTAGAGACAGCGGGAGCCCGTGGCACGGGGTTAGCCTGATCCCATTTGAAGAAGACAGCGTTATTTGCCAGGGTGCCAGAGTGGTTAACCTTGGCCATGCCCTGCAGGCCCACTGTGCTTCAGTTTCTTCATCTGTAAAAGGAGATTAAGGCTCCAGGGAGCATTCATTCTCTCCAACAGAACTTTCTCCCCAAACCCCCAGCAGGGGGAGTTGCGATCCAGGGAACAGCAGCCAGTCCCTGAGGAGAAGTCCCCCAAATAGGAGGGAGGTTGGTGAGAGAGCAGATGAGCCCCCAGACCTGGTTCTCCAGGGCTCAAAGACAGCAGAGGAAGGAAACGCCCACCAGCACAGCTTCTGAGTTCACAGAGGAACTGGCTCAGAGTCATGAGAAGATGGTGGGAGGAGCTGGGAGCGTTTAATTGGGAAACTGTCTTCAGATGCAGAAAGAGGGCTCTGACCCAAGCTCAGCAGTTCCCGAGGTGCCCTCTACAACCTCAACCAATAATGATTTCTGCTGAATGTGCAGAAGAACTTTCCCCAGGGATTAGAGCTGTGTGCAGACAAATTGGAAGTAGTGAGCCCCCCATCGTGGAAAGCATTCAAGCTGAGTCTGGATACCCTCTTATCCAACTTGTTGGATGTAAATTAGACCAGATGACTTTGACATTGTCTTTCAATCCTGAGAGTCTTGGCTTGACCCAAAGCTCTTATTTTAACTGATATTGTACATTTTTTCTCAAATGTCTTGAATCATCTTCTGTAAAACTTCCAGCATATCAGGGTCTTGAGTCAGGAGCTCTCATCAGGGCTAGAGGTGCAGATAGGAACAGTGTAGGGACTGGAAGGAGGTTTGCCTACACGTGGCCTCGAATGGCCTGTTTAAAATAATAAGCAAATCCTCAAGTGACTTTCAAGAACAAGTTCTTGATATCATCTTGTTTTTGTTGTCTTACAAAGCAAAACAAAGCAGGGAAGGGAGTCCTTTTGATCGAGCGTTCTGTGTAGTTGAGCTGCATGTAGTTGAAGGGGTCTGAGCTGTAAACTGCTGCTCCTAGCCAGTAGCACGAGGGCCGGGGGTGAGGGAGACGGCCAAGTTTGGAGGGTCCTGAGCCAGCTGGGGTGAGCCTGGGAGGGCTTCCTAATGAGGAGAGCAGGGTTTTGAAGGGGGGACGGCTGTGGACCTGGACTCTTGTTCTGAAAAGCCCCTTTCCCACGCCACCCCACTCCCGGGCCGCGCTTGTTACATCTGGATACCTTTCAGCTCTGACATGCTGCCCCCTTACAGAGCATCTGGGAGGCTGCGCTGGGCACAGTGGCCTGGCCTGAGGCTCTGGGTTGTGGTGGGGGCAGGTGTGTCTGCCGGAGCCAGGCGTGGGTCAGCGGGAAGGAGGGAGTGCTTCTCAGGGGATGAGCGTCAGTGCTGGTGTCCCCACCCCTCACACGGCCCCTCCTCTCCCTCAGGTGGTGGCCATCGACCTGGACGAGGGCCTGAACGGGCTGGTGTCCTACCGCATGCATGTGGGCATGCCCCGCATGGACTTCCTCATCAACAGCAGCAGCGGCATGGTGGTCACCACCGCCGAGCTGGACCGCGAGCGCATCGCCGAGTACCAGCTGCGCGTGGTGGCCAGCGACGCGGGCACACCCACCAAGAGCTCCACCAGCACGCTAACCATCCGAGGTGAGGGGGCAGGGGTGCCTCCTGCTGCACTGAGCACGTGGCACGGGCCCGGGGGCAGTGGCAGGCGGCTGGGAGCCCACGCTCACCACTGCTGTCCACTGTCCAGGCGGCACAGGCTGCCTTGCCGACGGGCGCCCTCTTCAGCTGGAGCCATTCGACACAGCAGAGCCCTCTCTGTCTCCACTAAGTCAAAAATGCCATCAGGGCCCTCTTCCCACCTGGTCACTGCCTTCAGGGTCCCAGAGCCCAGGGGCAGTGGCCTGGACCCACTGCTAAGGTTCCCCTTTTTGATCCTGGCAGCAGCAGAGAGGGCTTGCTCCGGGGGTGGCGCCCTCGGGGTCATGAGCAGGCAGGGGAGGTTCAAAACCCTTTGTCGTCTTCTTTGGAGGGACAGACTTTCTATTTGGAGATGTAAAGGGAAGCCTCCCCTCCCGTGTGTGGGGAATGCCTGGAATCGCGGTGGAAGGGCATCACCCCCGGAAGAGGACAGCTGGGATTCCCAGACTCCCTAGGATTCCTCATCTTCCTGGGGCCCTCTCGATAATTCCCACCGTCTCCACCCTCTATCAGGGTGGGGCCAGGCCAAGGAGGGTTACTATCGCTCATCTACTCTGGCTGTATCTTTAATTCTTAAGGCAAAACTGGGACGTGGACATGAGTTGTTGACAGAGGGCCAGGAGTAACCCCAGGGAAGTAAGTTCAGTGTGTACTGGGCAGGATGTGGCCTGTTCTCTAGGACAGGCCTGGTCCCATCCTGGGTCCTGCCAGCCTCTGTGGGATGGGGGGTGGGTGGTGGTTGGCTCGGCACAAACATTCACCCTCCTTAAGCACGACCCAAGATGATGAAGACTAGAGAGAGCCGAGTGTTCTCTCTCCTGCTGGTCCAAGGCTTGTGGGCTCCTGGTGCCAGTTTGAGGACCCACATCTGTGCCAGTGATTGACAGGCCAGGTGTCCAGTCCTCTCAGAGAGGACCCCAGATTTTTTTTCCAGGGCTCAGCAGAAGCCGTGTCATCAAATGAGCCTATCGTTTCTCCTGGTGTTATCACAAACAGGAGCCAAAGTGGCGCGGGGCTCATTTCACTGAAGGTCATCCCAAGCCCCACCTGCCAAAGGAATGGGGGCCTGGCATGCAGAGCTGAAAACACAAATCTATAAGGGAAATTAGACTTTTTTGGCTGGGGTGTGTGGGGCACGGAAGGAAGGGTAGTTCTCAAAGCCAGCTACTTTCCCTGGGACAAACTGGGGACAGGCCTCCCCAGACCCCCACCCCACCACTCTCTCACTGTGTGACTTTGGACAAGTCATTCAGTTGCTCTGAGATTCCTCGTCTATATAGTGTGTCTAATGACGGCTGCCTTGTGAGGATGATATGAGGGGCCCGTGTGGTCCTCTAGAGGAAGCACTTAGCATCGCTTGGCACCTGGGGAGAGCTGAGAAATGGCGATCACCGTCATCGTCATCATCATAACTGTTGTCATCGTCGTCATTGTTAGGCATGTATTGGAAAGAGGCTGTGGGGTCTGGACAGCACGAGCAGCAACAAGCCCCCAGGGGAACGGGAGCTGTGGGAGGGTGCGGATCTCTGGTCAGCTCTGTCCTCGTCCCAGCGGCCATGGGGGTCCTCAGCTTATGACCCGCAGGTGTCGACTCCTAGGAAATGTGCTTCCTATTGGTCTGTGGCATGAGCCACTGCCTTTGGAGCTGGTTGTTTAGAGCAGAAGCCAGGCCTAGCCCTGACCACCGACTCTGCCCACAGTGCTGGATGTGAATGATGAGACACCCACCTTCTTCCCTGCCACGTACAACGTCTCCGTGTCCGAGGACGTGCCGCGGGAATTCCGGGTGGTCTGGCTGAACTGCACCGACAACGACGTGGGCCTCAACGCTGAGCTCAGCTACTTCATCACAGGCGCGGCCCTGCCTCCACCCCCTCCCAGATGAGCAGCCAGCCGGGAGAGGGGAAGGGGCCCGATTCAGCCATCGGGTTTTGCCGCTGCTGGGACCTCCCTGAGGATTTGCTCTTGACCTCTCCTGAGGGCTTTGCGCCTGGGTCCCTGTGGTCTGGCCCTCTGGGGGCCTCCTGAACCTGTAAGGGGATGGGGGTGGGGGGCGGACTTCCTGAAGTTTATTCCAGAGGGTGGTGGAGCCAGTGACTCCTGGGGAGGAGCCCTGCCCCCCACTCCACCCCATATCAGGGTGACAAAGCAGTGACTAGAGGAATGTGGCCTTTTCCTTCCTTGGGGACCTTTCACTCATGAGGAGAATTTGCATCTGTTTAGAGGCAGATGGCTTAGACATCCGTGAGTGAAATGGTTTTTGCTTAAAAGTGTCAAGTGGCTACCACTTAGAGACCTGCAGAGAAATACTATGAGGCCGTGTCCTGGCTTAACAGTAGAAGGGGAGCCATGATCGATTACTGATGTCTGCCATGACAGTAGGCTTGGTAGGTGGTGGCAAACATGCCATGTATTAGTCATTCCTGGGTTAGAACAGTCTACCAGCATTCTTCAGTCCAGGACACACATGAGAGGTGCTGGGATGCATGGCAGGGAGCAGGGCAGTTCTTTCACATTCCTCAGCCCTCCCTCGGCCATTTTACTGGCTCAGTCTTCCCTCTGTCCATGGCCTACTTGCAGCCACATTACATACACACTCATATACACACGTGCCCGTGCACACACCAGCCTCCCTGATGCCTCTCCCCCGGAGCAAGGAATCCCAGACTACGGCCCATCCGGCCCATCCGCAGTTGCAGCCAAGGTGACCTCCCAGGCCTCTGCCTCTCCTTTCCAGATCCTTTCCCTCCTGCCCCTCCCTAAAGGAGCCCCACACCCTCAGGCCAGCTGCTTACAGGCGGGTCCTCAAGACTGCTCTGGAAAAGGCTGTTATCAAGACCCCCACATGGCACCAGCCATGGTTTGGCCCCCAGCACTACTTGTGTCTTAGTTCCTTCCCTGCCCCTTGGAGTCAGATTGTGTCCCTTGTAGATGGTGCTTCAGGCACTGGGGAGCAGATACTGGAGGCTCGGGGAACGGGGGCAAACCATGTGAGGGCAAGGGAGCACCTGGCGGCAGCCCCCAGGATGACCTCCCAGTGCCTCAAAGTGGCCAGTACTTGCTGACCTGAGAGCCCTCCCAGCCCTAGGTTTCTCGGATTTTAATTCTGCGCATTCCGCCGGGCGCTGCGCTGTGTCCTGAGCCAAGCTAGCCCAAGCCCAATGCAGTGGCGCCCTCTGCTGCCCAGTATGCCACACTGCCTCCCATCTGGCAGGGGAAGGGTCTCCACACTGTGCTGATGGAGTCCTTTCCTGGCTTGTGTCTGCCTCAGGGAGGAGGCCCTCACCCTTCCCACCTGTCCCAGAGCTCAGGAAGACTGAGGCGTGTCTCCTGTCCACCTGCTCCGACTCTTTACTCTGTGGAGCCTCCAGGCGTCCCCACTCAGAGAGCCCAGGAACGCTCGGCTGGCTCCAAAGCCCTCGGCCACATATAAAAGCCCCAACCCAGGTTAACTGCTCAGACACCTCTACCAGACAGGCAGGTGGCAGAGTGGAGAAGGACTCGGACTCGGGAATCAGACTGCTGAGTTGGAGTCCTACACCCCAAATAGGTGACTGTACCCCGTAACCTCACTAAAGAGCCGTTTTCCTTCTCTGCAAAGTAGTGATAGTGCAAATGAGAGGAAATGCTCCACGAAGTGCCTGGTACACAGTAGGTGCTCAATGAATGTTAGACCCTTATGATTTTCAGGCATTCGACGGTTCACCTAAGCCCACATAGGCCACGCCCTCATCAGAGTCCCCCAGGACCCCCTTCGCTGGCAAAGCTGAGTGGAAAGCACAGCCTTTCACCCCCGGACCACCCCTGGAGCGTCCCAGCTCAGAAGCAGAGCTGGGTGCCACTGCCCTTTCCCCGGCCGGGAGCTCTGTTTCCTGACCAGAGCTTCATTCTCTCTTGCCCACAGGTGGAAACGTGGATGGGAAGTTCAGCGTTGGGTACCGCGACGCTGTCGTGAGAACGGTGGTGAACCTGGACCGGGAGACCACAGCCTCATACACGCTCGTCCTGGAGGCCATCGGTAGGCACCAGCCCACCCACAGAGTTCACATGGGGTGGCCTTCCAGGAGCCAGGCCTTGAGCCCAAGGCTCTGCCCTGATGCCAGTGGAGAAAGGGCAACCAGACCCTCAGTATATTACTGTGCACTTGCGAGCCGTGAGGCTCGGCGCATGGTGCTACATGCTAAGGTGGTGTGGCAGGGGCTATGTGGGAGCCATGAGGGAGAGCAGCATGTAGACAAGTCACTGCAAAGCCAGGAGAACAAAGCAGAAAGGGAAGAAGGGATGGCCCAAGGGTAGCAAGCACAAAGGGTGGTGGAAACATGGGGAGGGGGGTGATCAAAGCAGGCTTCTTGGAGGAAGTCGCCTCTACAAGTGCCTTGGAATTAGTTACGACTCTTGGTGGCAAATTTTAAAATAAACTGACTTCAACAGTGTAGGCTCACAAAGCCAGTCTGCGGGGAGATGGAGCTTCAACTGTGACTGGCTTTGGGGCTCAGGTGATGCCACCAGGCCTCAGTCTCTCTGCATTGGCTGGCTCTGCCCCCTGCGTGTTGGCTCCGTCCTCTGGCTCACGTGGTGACAAGTCCTTGCTGCAGTCCCAGCCTTAATCTGGGTTCAAGTGCAGCAGCAGCACTCCTCGCTAGGGTGACCGTCCTTGCCTGGTCATGCAGCACTGGCCACAAGCTCCTTCTCCCAGGGAAGATGATCCAACAGCTGCCCCTGGGGCTGAGCCCTGGGAGGGTCCTGCAAGGAACTGAAGGGGCAGAACCCCTGGACACTTTAGGCTTAGAAATCAAGCAGAGCAGACATCCCTGAATGCAGAGATCCAATCCATCCTGTAGGTGGGTTTGACTCCACTCATGTTTCATAAGAAATGACAATTCATTGTGAATGTTTAAAAATCAGGAGATTTTATTTAAAAGCTCAGACGTTTGATTTCTCTTGAGAAATCAGAAGATCTAGTGTCACTGGGTCCCCTCCTGCCTGTCCAGTGTGGACGGGAGCAGAGGACAGCTGCCCCTTGAGGCAGGCATGCCCAGGTGTGCGGATCTTACCTTCCTGGCCCTGACAGCAGTCGGGTTTGTCATCTCAGGACCTGTATCTGGTTCTTAGGGCTGCTGTAACAAATTACCACAGCCTTGGTGGCTTAAAGAACAAATTTATTCTCTCATAGCTCTGGAGGCCAGAAGTTCAAAATTAATTGTCGACAGGGGTTCATTCCCTCCGAAGGCTCTAGGGGAGAATCCTTCCTTGCCTCTTCCGGTTTCTGGTGGCTCTAAGTGTTCCTTGCTTGTGGCTGCAGAACTCCAGTCTCTGCCTCCAACCTCACATGGCCTTCTCCTCTCTGTGTCAAATCCCACCCGCCTTTCCCTCATAAGGACCCTTGTCATGGGGTTTATGGCCCACTCAGATAATCCAGGATACCGGATACCTCATCTCAAGATCCTTAACTTAATTACAGCTTCAAAGACCCTTCTTCCCAATAAGGTTACATGTACAGGTTCCCAGGGATCTGCCATGGGTGTATCTTTTGGGGGCCACCATTCAACCCACCTCATGCCTCAGTTACCTCCTTTGTAAAATGGGGGTGATGATAATAGCGCCCGCTTGGCAGGCTTGCTGTGAGGATTGAATGAGTTAGAATAGCGTCTGGAACGTATTAGATACGGTCAGTGTTGTTCCTAATCTAAAGAGAAAAACAGCCCCCCCTTGCAAAGGCCAGAGCAGGTGGGGGAACAGGTGATACCTGTGGCTGGTGCCCGGGAACGTGCCCCTCAGGCAGCTGCTAACACCCATCCTCTTTCACCTCCCACAGACAATGGCCCCGTGGGCAAGCGGCGCACAGGCACGGCTACCGTGTTTGTCACCGTCCTGGATGTGAATGACAACCGGCCCATCTTTCTGCAGAGCAGCTACGAAGCCAGCGTCCCCGAGGACATCCCTGAGGGCCACAGCATCGTGCAGGCAGGTGGCGGCCGGGGCACAGGCAGGGCCACGCTCAGGTCAGAGCGCACACGCTCAGTGGCCTCACAGCAGAGTGGGATGGAAACGGGAGAGGGTCCAGCTGCTGCTCCAAAAGTAGCCAGCGCTATGGCCAAAGGGGGGCCCAGGCTCCCTCCTCCCTCCCAGGGAGAGTAGGCCCCGAGGTTATGTAGCCCAAGATGGGCCCTTGCTCCCTGCAAAACAGAAGGAGGGCCTCGGCCCTCCTCTCCTCCCTCCCTCCCCCACAGTCCTCTCCCATCCCCCACTGCACCCAGAAGAGCCTTTCAGAGCAGGGGGAAGCTGGAGATGTCACATTTTCCCAGAAAGGAGTTGAGGAGAGAGAGCCAGGGCCCAGTGAGGCCCAGAACAGAGCTGCTTTCACAGGGCTTTTGGCTGAAGCTCCCCTCTTGGGAAATAAATGGGCACAAAAAGAAAGGGCTCCTTTGCCCGGGGAGCAGGAACGACAGCTTTGGGCCTCGAGGGAGGAAGGGGAGGACCTGGAAAGGAGGCTGGGTGCCCTCCCCAGCCCTCCCTGGAGGCCTCAGTTGCTGCGTGGGGAGGGAGGCCGGGCATGAATTACCCTCTTCACCAGCTGAGCGCAGGGTTTCCCATTTGGAGGCTGAGCCAAACAGAGCGAATCTGGGCCTGCCCACTGGGCCAGGCTCCCGGGCTTGGGAGGGGCAGAAGAGCAGGAAGCTGGGAGTGTGGCCCCCTCCCTGCATCAGGGCCGGGCGTGGGGCAGGAGGGGAGCCGGGGGCAGGGTGCTGACTTCCAGAGGTGCCGAGAGTCCAGGAAGCCATGGGGGGTTGCTGGAGTCTGGGGGCTGGTTCCAGAAAAGGGTTCTGTCCCTCTGAGCCTCAGCTCCTAGGGGCTTAGAGACACCCCACACGCACCAAGCTGTGGGGCCCCGCCTCCCGCCTAGCCTAAAACCTAACACCCGCCTCCCCCAGCTCACACAGGTCTCCCAGGACCAACCTGGGGACACAGCTGGGGGTATGGCAGACCTTTGAGGGCCCCCTCCTCCTCCCCAGCTTTTCGTCCTTCAGGCCGGGGGTAGCCTTACTGCCCACCCCTGTGACACCACGTGCCAGGCAGAGCACGCTGGCCAGAGGGGATCGGGGGACCGGCTGCAGGCAGAATTCAGCCTGGGATGCCTCAGGGAGAGCTGGCGGGAGGCAAAGCAGGGAGACATTACTAATCTGGAAGCGGGGGGGGGGTGGGGGGGGAGGGGGGGGGACAAAGCGCTGCAGGAGGGGGCCTCCGCACTTTCTAAACCCCAAGCATTGGTTTCTATTGACACAAACTACTCAGACTGAAATCCTAGAGCCTGTGAGTAATATAAGGCAGGCCTGATTCTCCCCGTTTCTCAGGGAGAAATTCAGGCGCTGGTGATTTCTCCAAGGCCCTGGAAGTAAGTTTCTGGCCAAGGCGGGCTCGCTCTTTGATGTCAGACTGACCCAAAAGGAAGGTACACTGGGCCTGTCCAAGAGGGCCTGCTTGGAGAGAGAGCTTCTCTGTAGAGGCATCAGAAGGAAGAAGGGGATGCCCCCCAGGACTAGACGGGGCCGCCCTTCACTCAGTCAACAGAGGCCCCATACTTCTGAGCCCAGAGCTGGTGAGGCAGAGTGAGGGGTTGGACACGGTCTTGCTCTCTGGGAGCTCCCAGGCTTGTAGGAAGGCGGAGACACAGGCATGACCCACACTGCCAAGAGGAAGTGATCCCTGTCCTCCCTTGGTTTCAGGTAGGAGATGGTTTCAGGTAGGAGATGGTTTCAGGTGTAGAGCAAAGAGGGCTTCACAGAGGGTGTGCCAAGTAAGCCGTAGCCAGGGGAGGACAGGTATTTCAGTTTACCTGGAGTCTTGGGTCAAGAAGAGGCTAGCAAGATCATTCACAGCCAGCTCCCAGTGGGCACCAAACACCAGACGAAGGAGCTCTGGCTTGATCTGGCAGTAGGGAGCCAGTGAAGGTTTTGGAGCCGGGGAGTGACAAAATCGGAGCTCACTCTGTGAGAAGACTTGGCTGGCTGTACTATGCCTCATAGCAGGGTTGGGTGGAGCAGTCCGTGGTGGGGTACAAGGTGGCCCTGGCCAGATGACTCTCTGGGGCAGGAGCTGGGCAGTTCAGACCCCTCTGCCCACCCTCCAAATTTGTGACCCAACCAAAGTGTTTAACCCCAGCGTTGTGATGAGAGGTTGAAGGTTTGGGATTCTGAGAAGCCCACCTTGGTGTGGGATTACTTTGACAGTAGCCAGTCAATGAAGCAATTGCCAAAAATACAGATAGCACACCTTATGTGGTCCAAACCTGAGGTCCCACAGCTGTCCTGGAGAGATCTGGACCCTTCCACTGGAAGGAAGGCCGCCTCCTTCCCTGGGTGAGGCATGGAGCCGCTATGTTGTGTCCTCAGAGCCCAGATAGCAACACCTCCAGCTGCTGGCAGTGCCTCCTCCCACTCTGACACAGCACCAGTCCTGGCCTGTGCAAGGAGCTTCTTAACTCATTCTCAGCGCCTTCCTCATCCATCTTAGCGTAGGCGCATGGGGGCGGGTGGGGGGGGCATGCCAAGATGACAGCCAAGAATGTGATTGGCTGGGTGGTGTTGAGATCCTCCTGCTTGCCCCTCCTCCCAGCAGGTACCCGGCATCTGATCCACCCAAGGGTGCTGGCTGCTCCCGTGGATCACAGGCAAATGCTGGCAGGCCCAGAAGTCCGAGGAGAAGAGTCTCTGGGTTCCCCTTTGCTTTGGGCACTGAGTTGGCACAGAGGGCAGGACACTCCCTTGTCCCCAGCAGGGGCTGAGTATTTCACTTGGCTGGAGGGAACCTTTGCCCATTCAGCAACTCGCACTGGAATCTGAGCTGGGTTTTGGCACCTGGAGGGCGGGCAGGGCTTCTGTTGGGAAGCAGGGGCGCTGCTCCCTGGAGACGGTTGGTGCCTGGTGGTCAGAGAGGGGCCCTGGGGGCCCCAGGTTTGTACCGTTCAGAGCCTTGGGCCAAGGGTCCACATGGCTGCAGGCGCTCAGCTTGGTCCAGGAGTCTTCCAGCAGGCAGCAGCTAGAGTGTCTGCAGGAAGGAAGGTATTCTTGCAGGGGCCATCTCTGGGAAAGGCCACGGGCCTGGACACACAGGGAACCAGTGGGGGTGAGCGCATGGCCCATGTTGTTTGGGCCACTGTCCTCTTGCAGCCTGTGGTGCCAGGTTCCGTCTGAGGCAGGAGGGCCTGCAGATGGACCCTGGAGTAGGGGGACACTCCTGTCACATCTTTGTAGATTCTGTGCAGTCACAGTCGTCGTGGTCCTCTCTTCCCGGCAGGGGGCGCCTTGGGGCAGGCCAGCCACGGCGGAAGCTGTGCAGGGAGCGGCGCAGCGAGCCCAGGCGCTTCCAGAGCCTGAGCTGGGGCTCACTGGGGCTCCCCGGGTGGTGCGGCATGCACTCGCAGGCCCAGCGGCGCCTCGGGTCCAGCGCAGCGGGCTTGCAGAGGGTCATGAACAGCAGACAGGTGGCCAGCAGGAGGAAAATGCAGGCCAGGGCAATGAGCACGGGGATGGGGTCAACTGCCTCTGAGTGCCTCCCCGGAGTGACAGGAGCTGTGAGGAAGGCGAGGGGGCTGGGGCCCTCTGTGCTCATGGCTCCTGCAACAAGAATGGGACAGAAACAAATCAGCTGGACTCGGGACTGGAGAGGGAGGGGAACTTTGATGGGCTCTGGACACTGCTAAACTAGCTGCAGATAGCATTACGGTCATTTTACAAGTTAGAACAATGAGGCTGGGAGAGGTAACACGTCTAAGGTCAAACACTGGGAAAGTGATAGAGCTGGACCTGAACTCATGGAGGAGGCAGGAGGGTAGTGCCTTCCGGCATTTTAAAGTCAATTTTCATGAATTACAGTAGAGTCTTAGACTGAAAACTTGGGATCTAAGACCAACTCCATCACTAACTTGCTCTGTGACCAGGAACGATTCATCAATCATAGGAGGTTGCAGCAGGCAAGGACCCTAGCAGTTGTCTAATGCCAAGACTGCAAACTGGGGACGCACCAGTGTGTTTTGTTGGGTTCTTGCAGTGTTTTTATAAATTTAAATTAATTGTGCATAGTTTTTTTAAAAAAAGAAAACCAAGATATTTCACATAAATATCTGAACATCTGGCTTCTCTTGAAATTTCAGAATTTCAACACTGGCAACATGGGGCCAGTTGCTGCCTGGCACCCAGTGGCCGCGGCTGAGCTGTAGCTGCCCCGTTTAGACAGGGTGCTGGCCCCCAGCTCACTGCACTCCCCGCCCTCAGGCCCCCTGCACACCTATGTCACCTGCCTGGCCCCAGGGGAATTCCTATTGGTGCTTCCTGAGGAAGACCAACCTGCTCCCTTGACAAGTGAGGAAACTGAGGCCCAAATAAGGGACTGCCAAGGTCACACTGTGAGCCAGTGGGCAAGCAAGGCCAGAATCAGGTTTCCTGACCCCTGGCCCAGTGGCCTTGCCACCCCGTTGGCTCCCAACTCTCTCCCAGGACTCCCTGAGCAGCTCTGAGAACAGGTGGGGAAGAACCCACAGAGAGCAACTGAGTTGACAAGATGGGGCTCGAAACCCTGACATAGTCACCTGTTATCGCTTAGGATCATCCCACTAGAGGGAGGACGGCAGGTGGTCCTTGTAGCTGGAAAATCAAGCTGAGCTTTTGGTTGCAAATTAAAATGCTTACAGAGCCCAGATGGTAGATAACGTGTGACCAGCGGGACAGGTGGGCAGGCCTACCTGGAGAGCAGAGGCAGAGGGGCCTCGGCCAGGCTGATGGAATGCTGGAAGGCAAGCCACTGTGGTCCCCTTCCAGGTTCCCAAGAGAAGCCAGAAATCTGGATTTTTTAGGCGAACGTTCCTGATGTTTAAATATTGGCAACTAATTCAAATCTGGTTGAGAGAGAGAAGGGGGAAAAAAAAAAGACACTGCAAAGGACAGACAAACTTGATTTTTTTTAAAATCGAAATGAATTTTCAGATATTTAAAATACTACAACAGGCCAAACAAAATATATAAGGAGGCTACATCCAGCTTCCAGGCCAGCATTTGTGATCTTTGATTTCTACAAACACAGGACAGGAAATCCAAAAGGGGGGTCTAATAAGAAATAATCATTTATTTCTCTTTGACCTTGGAGACTTTCATGAGCCTGATGGGTAACAGATTTCCCTCCTTTTCCCAACTTGCAGCTTATTCTAACTCAGTCAAGGTCTAGCACCAACACTAGGCAGGAGGAAGGGTTTTAGGTCGTGCCGAGGCTCTGCATGTGGGCTGCAGAGTCCAAATCAGCAGGCAGAGGGGAGTGGAGAGGGGCGGCCCAGCCCCACGCTCCCCAGGCACTCACCAGCAGCCACACAGGACCTAACTCCTGGCTGCCTGTACACAGCCTCCTCCCGCCTGCAGCTTCCCCTGTGCCCAGCGACGGAGGGCATCCAGTGCACCCCACCCCCCTCCCACCCAGCTCCCACCACCACTCCTTCCAGCATTTCCAGACAGGACATGACCCCTCCCAGCTCCCAGATGGAAACTCTGTTGCCCATCTAGCTGCCCAGGGCCTCCGCCTCTCAGGCATCAGGCCTAGAGAGCGCTCTGGCCAGGCCATACGTGGGTTGGCCCTTCCTTGAATCTGAGCAGGGAGGAAGGATGGGGTGTGCCCACCACCATGTCCCATGGGGAGAAAACTGCCCGTCTGTCTATCCTACCCAGGGCAGTGCTTGGCTGGGAGTAAGAAAAGGGCAGTCGGAAGTGGGAGAAGTCTCAATCCTACTAGTCCTAATGTTATTTCAAGACCTTCCCATGGATCTGGAGACCCTATCAGGCCAGCAAAGTAGGTCCAGGCTTCAGTCCTTGGGGCAGCGCTTTAAAAAAAGATAAGTGAGGCTATAATTAGCATTTGAGTATTTTCCTTCAAAGCATGAGGTTCCAAAGTGCTTGAAAACATCAAGCCGTCCCCCCTGGGACGCACAGCAAAGCCAGCTGCAGGCCCCCTTGATACCCCCTCTGAGCAGCCAGCAGGCGCCAGTGGTTCCGGGGAAAGGAGACCTCCATCAGACCAAGGCTAGGAATGATCTTGAGAGCAGCTGAAGCCTCTCCCTGCCTGCTGGAGTCCAAGGCATGCCGGCAGGCCTTGCTCTGGACATATCTCTGCAAGCTTAGTCTAGAACCTTCTTTCTTCATTCAGAGCTCCATGGAGCAGGGCACGCTGTGAGCAGAGGGGACTGACCTCAGCACGACTTTCTGTATAGCCTCGGACTAACCACTGCTCCTACCTGGGCCTTTCCACTCTCTAGAAAAGTGGAGGGATTCCCCAGGTCTGAGCACGCCCTCACATTCTCCCTAGAGTACCCCAGGAAGGGTGCAGCCCCACTTTCCTGCAGTCCCCCAGCACTGACCTCAGAGCCAGCCCTCAGCAGTCCCCAGCCGGGCGGAGAGGTCTTCTCAGCTGTCCAAGGGAGGCCCCAGGAGCACCGGGCACCACTGTGACCCAACCTGCCCTAGGCTCTGCCTTGCCCTGTGCCCCTCAGCCAGCCAGGCAGAGTGGCCTTCACCCCTCACTCTCCAGTTAGACCTGGCTTTGTCTGGAAGAGCCTGGGCCCTGCCTTGGGGGAGGGGACAGCCAGGAGGGTAGGGATGGCAACTGGGCTGGGAGAGGGGAGCGTTGCAGGGGAGTTGGGAGCTCCCGAGCCTTCCCACGGCCTCACTCCAGCCTGTTTCCTTGGAGCCCTCTGGAGGGGCGGAGGCACTGGGGGGGATGCAGGGGGAGGGTTTCCCTGCCTCTGTACCCACAGCTCTCACCTTCCCTTTCGACGTTTGAATAGTATGGTCAGGGGCAGCCAGCGGGTTGCTATTCAGTGCCTGCCAGCCTTCAGGTTACCAGGGAGAGAGGCTACAAGCCACACAGTGGGAGGGGAACAGGCAGAGAGATGGGCCCTGGCAACCCCCAGGCCCCCCTCCCCTCAGCTTCCCAGCAAAGCACCCTCCCTTTGAGGACATCTGGCTGCAGAAGTGAGGGAGAGAGGCATTTTCAAAGGTCAGAGAGATAACAGGGCAGAAAGCACAGGATTGAGAGACAGCCAGGGCTGTGCTGCTTGTAGTTTGGGTGGGCCCTTGGAGACCCTCCAGGCGGTGGCGCGCGCGCACACACACACACACACACACACACACACACACACACACACACACACACACACACACACACACACACACACACACACACACACACACACACACACACACACACACACCACACACACCCCTCCCCCAGCCTCCTTTCTTCCTGGAAGCCAGCACTTCCCTGGCAACCAGCTGCCTACTTAGCCTAAGTCTTAAGCAGCTTTCCCATCAAGGACCCCCAAGCTCCCAGAAATATAACACGGATGGGGGGAGTTGTGGCTCTGCCCAAGACCTGAGCCTGGGGCCCACCTGCTTGTTTTGGAGCCTCAGTTTTTGGCATTTAGCTCTTCGCTACTGCCCTTAGCCCTTGACAACAAAAGAAGCATCCTCTGCATAGCCCCAAATGGATAGGATTGTCAAAGTCCATTAGACGACTGAGGGGTCATCTCGTCCATCCCCCTGTCTCTCAGATAATGCAACTGAGATCTAAAGAGGTGTGGCCTGGCCAGCAAGGCCAGCAAGTTAGTGGTGGAATTTGGTGCTTTCCCTGAAAAGAGTGGGCAGGCATGGGCACCAGGCATCTGGTGCTATAAGCTGCATCAGCCTAAGGATGTTCCCAGTGCCCAGAGCTCCCACTGGGATTCCTGCATCTTACACCTCGCCCTTCAGTGGACCTCATTTTCCTTCACCTTCTCTTCCCAAGCTGCCTGCACACCTCATCTCTGGCCTCCATCTTTCTTAGATGGTAGGAGGCAACACTCCCAGGGTGGTGCAGGCTGCCAGGGGAAGTCCCACCACAGATGGAAGACACCCAAGGGCACCCACTGGACAGCTTGGCCCTCTCCCCTGTCCTGAGCCCTTCCAGATCCGGACTGTTGAAGTGCCCCACTACATCCCTCCACCTATTAGTTCTTAAGACTTCTCATGGGAGAGGACTCCACAGCAAGGGGCAACCCAGCCATACCACCTCCAGTATAAATCAAGAGGGCCTCCCAGGAAAAGGTGGCCTATCTCATAATGTCCAACCTTCACCATCTATCTCTGCACCAGGCATCAGACCAGATGCTTTGCAGAGATTATTTCTAATCTTCCCATCAACCCCGCAAGGTTGGTTATCATTGTACCTACTGAGGCTCAGTGGGGTTACGTATCCATGGCCACATAACCAGTAAGTGACAAAGCCAGGATTCATGCTTGGGTCTTCCTGACCCAGACCCTCTGTTCCTTTCACACCAACAGACTTCCCCTCCTCCCCACCATCAACACACTTTTCAAAATCCTTAGACACACAGCACAGGGTTGAAGTGATTGGCAGAGACAAGAGGGCAGATCCAGAAGAAGTGGGAGGGTCCCAGGCATTATAAAGCAAGTCACATGTACTGTGGCCCCATGGGAGCCTGCCCAGGCAGGCAGGCTCGGGCCTCTCTCTGCATCACTTTGCAGGGGAGTTCTCTACTCCTTTCCGGTATGTGGCGGGTAGAGGAGGTGTTCAGCTCGCAGTTTGACAGGACACACCTCAGGGCCAGCTGTGACTGCCAACAGCCTCAAGGCCAGACTCCTTGTCAAAAGGACTAAGTGCTGGGCATTCTCAGAGCGAGAGCAGCATACCCCCAAGTCCCCCTGGAGATAGTCCATAAGCCTGCGGTACAGCCAAGCAAGCTGGGTGGGCTGGAATACACTGGAATGATCCTGGCGTGAATGGATATGGAACCTTTGGGAGGTGGGATTTCTGGGTCTCCCCAGTGTGGCTGTTATAGTATACAGTGCCTGGCTGGGAGCCCGTATGACTAGAATAGCTTCAGACCAAGGAAGTGTGGGCAAGGAGCAGTCATGCAATCCACCTACCCCAGGTGAGGCTCCTGGAACCTCAAAAGGCTGAAGGAGGGAAGTGTGGAGGGCTGAGCTAGTCAAGCCTGGATCCAGAGAGCTGCAGCGCTGTCACCCACCTTCTCCTCCGTGCTCCCCGAGAACCTGGAGGAGGGTCAGGGAACAGAGCTGGCAGGTGCCTCGCCATGGACAGGGCAGCATGGGGCCATCAGCAGACAGGTTTCCTAGTGGGGGATGAGAGAGATGTGTCCCTCTGCTCTCCCACACCCCCAGCCTCGTGGGAAACCATGGGTTTAGGCAGGATGGGCTGGGAGCGGTGTGAGGGAAGGGGAGGGGCTCCACAAACACCTTCTCTGCCTGTGGGTGGAATTCAAGGAGTAACCACGTGTCTCATTCTCCCTCAGCTAAAAGCCACGGATGCGGACGAGGGCGAGTTTGGGCGTGTGTGGTACCGCATCCTTCACGGTGAGTGGGCTGCCCTAGGATGGCGGGGCGGGGGGCAGGCCCTCCTGCCCTGGGGGTAGCAGAGCTTCTCTAGGCTGCCAAGGGTTTGGGAGGTGCAGCCAGAGAGGCCCCAAGCACTATACACACAGGGCGGGCAGGTCAGAGGGAGGAACCAGGGATGTTCTCCAGTCATTTGCACCAAGTTGGTTGTATTTTTAAGTGAGGATACATTCGATTGCTATGCTCCCTAAGTTCCTCATGTCCCATGGTGGGATATCACCCTGACAGAGGGGGCCTTGGGGACCAAGGCAGCCCCTGGCAGTGAGCTCCCAAGAGATAGAGCCTCATTGGCCCAACATGTATCATGTGCCCATCCCTGAACCAATCACTATGGCCTTGGACACTAGGACAGCCCCCCAGTGAGCTCCCCAGAATGAGTCTCACTAGACCAACTGGAATCATGGGACCATGCCTGAACCAATCACTATGGCCAGAGACTAAAATGTGCTGATCTGCTCACTTCTGGAATCGGGAGTGAAATCACCCCTATGCAAAGCACAGGGACTGAGAGTGGAGGTGGGTGGATCCCAAAGGAATATCAGCGTCCACAAGATGAGGAAATGGGAGCTTCCCCACTAAAACCCCAACAGAGAATTTGATTTGGGTTCCTTTCTTTGTAATGCCGCAGAGTCCTCTGAAATATTGAATCTACTGACACCGCTGGGTATGGGGGTCTCAGGGGATCTCCACGCCTTCCATAGGGGTCACAGAGTGAGCGTCTGCCCCCTCCCTCAAATCCTGCTAGGCCAGGGCAGCATCAGGCAGAGGCTTCTTTGCCACTTCGGGCTTCAGCCAAGCTCCTAAGACCTCGGGGCAGGGTCTGCATTCTGTGGGTCTGGGCTCCCCAGCTTCCCTCCCACCACCACCACAATCCCACAAGCATCCTACTCCAGGGCAGAGCCCATGCATATCATCTATCCCTCCCCACAGGTAACCATGGCAACAGCTTCCGGATCCATGTCAGCAATGGGCTCCTAATGCGAGGGCCCCAGCCCCTAGACCGGGAGCGGAACTCGTCCCACGTTCTTATAGTGGAGGCCTACAACCATGACCTGGGCCCCATGCGGAGCTCCGTCAGGGTGAGGCCAGGGGCGCTCGGGCCGGGCGTGTGGGTGGTGGGGATGCGCCCTGGGACAGCTCTCGGTGAAGCCCTGCATCCTGTTCAGCGCTGACCTTGGGGCTGGGCCAAGGCCTCAGGTGGGCCAGAGTTGGCCACCAGTTGGGACCCGGTGGGGGCAGGGCCACCCCTAGTTTAGGTGCCAAATGACACCTGGAGCTCAGGTACAGTGGGGGAGCCTGGGATCTTGGACGTGTCATTTTGCTCTAAGCCTCAGTTTCTCCAGATGTAGAAGGGGGTCAGTGATACTGATGTCTATCCTAAGGGCTGAGGTGTCCTTACTATACTAACCCTCTGCATCCACACGACTCTCTAGGGTGGGCCAGGGAAATCTCACATACGTGATCTTGGAGCTGTAGATGCTGCCAACTTCATTTTACAAATGAGGAGACTGAGGCACAGAAAAGTCACTCGTGATAGAACCAGGACTTGAGCCCAGGTCTTTGAGTCCAAGTTCGGTGTTCTTTCCATTGGAAGTGTCCCCCAGATATTCCAGTCAGCACTCCCAACTCTCCCATCAGATATATTCTTTTCTGCCCACCCTCACTCACCTTGGGCCTCTCCCCTATGGAGCTAAAATCAAATCGACCTTAATCTTCCTGAATGGTCAAAAATATGCATCCAGATATTCCACTGGCCGGGCTGGTTGATGTACTCTCCTGCCCTGTAACAAGAGGATGACTGAGATGAATGAGGTAACCTTCAAGTCACCCCCGTCCTACCCCCACTGCACACTCAGCTACTCACAGCCCCTTCCCCTTAACCGGATGGAAAATGAGTCAGACCCTAGAGGTGAAGAGTAGGAGGAAGATGGGAAAAGATGGGGTGGGGAGCAAGCAGGGACTTTTACCCAGAACTGAGTGGGGCTGAATCAGCTCCTCTTATCACCCCATCTCCACCCCGCTGTTTCCCTCCGACTGGAAACAGTGAACAGAAGCCTGCCTCGGGTCACCATCACGAAGGAGGTGCCGGGGAGCGGGTGACTCAGCCTTGGCCCATCTTCTGCTGTTGCCCCCGTGGCTCTGCCCCAGGAAGAGATGGGAAGGGAAACCTGGGTCCTTTTAGGCTGCCCCTCTAAGTGAGATCTTCCCGGATGGAGATGGCTGAGGGGGTCAGATCCCTCGGGTATTTATACCTTGGGGCTGCTTGATTCCAGGGCCCTGGTGACTGAGGGTGAGATAGTTACCCAAATGTGCACCAAGGCAGCCCCACACAGCCACGCTCACCTGCATGACTGCGAGATATTAAATCAGCACGTGAATTACATATTGAACTCATTTAAGCCTCATAAAAACCCCATGAGGTAGGCACTGTTATTATACCCATTTTATAGATGAGGAGATTGAGGCAAGGAGGGCTTGGCCAATGTGTTTAGGGTCACATGGCAGTGAGGGTAGACAGAGCCAGGCTTCACACCCAGGCAGTCAGCTCAGAGCTGTTCTCTTAACCACGGTACTATGCTGCCTCACGGAAGGTTCCAGAGCACAGAGACCACTGCTGCCTTATCCCCAAAGAGTCATTTTTAAGGTGGGAATTTGGTTGCTGGCCCTAGGGCCAGAACTTGATGGCCCTTACAGTACCCAGCTGCCACACCCCTGAGCCCTGGGAAAGCTGGGGACCTTCCTGAAGACAGTATAGGGACTCCCTGGACACATTTTCCCAGCAGCAGCAGACCTGGCTTGTAGGGACAATCCATATTCTCCTGTTCCTGCTTCAGAGACCAGGACAGCACAGATGAGGAGCCAGGGAGTGTGAAGTGAAACGGTCCTCGTAGAGACTGGGGCCTCACGTGCACACTGCGCATGGGCACACGCACACACATCTCCTGCCTCGTCCCCTTTGGATGGCACAGCATTGGATAGAGAGTGGGGCTGGGAACCCAGGGAGCCCGGTAGCTCAGTCGCTGAGCCTTCCTGCTCAGCAAGAACTTGGCCGACCTGGCTGTTTCCTGTACATCTGTGTCTCTCAGGTTTGCAAACCACACACCATTTTACCTCCTGTCTCTGCTGCTAAAAACAAGGCTGAAACCGGTTAGAGGACAGTGGCATGCAGCCAGTCTCATGGAGGACCACACCCAGGCTCCATGCCACCTCCCTCTGTTTATTGCACTGTCAGACTAGCCCGGTGTTTTCCCCACGACCCTTGGAGTCAAGGCCATTTGGACAAGCAGACTTGGGAAGGGTGAAGGTTCAGTTTCAAAAGATGGATGGGCAGCTTCTGTTTACAGCAAGAGAGTTCCTGAAATTCATCCGTACAAATCCCCCCCACACCCACCCACCCCACCCAGGATCTCCCCAGCCAAGTTCTTGGTGAAGCCAGACTTAGAAGATTCTGGCTTGTGAGCAGCTGTGCTCTGAAGTAGGCACGCTAGTTTGCATAGTGGGTTCTGGGTGTCTGGACATGAAAATTTGATGGCATAGCAGGGCTACACGGGCCCCAAGAGCAGGGAAGTAGAGAAACCTTAACCCCCATAAACTTCTCCTCCCCACTGGCTCTGCCACCCCACTCACCTCACAGTTCTCCACTGGTCAGGGCACCATTTCCACTTATACCAACAGAAGCCCCTTCCCTTCTGTCCAGCTAACCCTGGAAGAGGAGCTGGGGCTGATCTGAGAGGCAGTGATCAGATCAGAAACCAAATATGCGTGCTCTCAGATGGGGCCTCGTGCCGCCATCGGTGCTGGTGACGGCACATGTGAAATCCGTGCCGCACGTCATTGCCCCTACCCCATTGGCTCCCCACCCGCTCTGCTGACCAATTCCTGCTGGCCCCGGCTCTTTTAGACTGGAAGTAGGGTGTCTCTCCTGTTTTGGGGCCAGCTCATCCCCAGGATATAGCAAAGAGTGGTAGGGTTGCTATACCGGGAACCAGGAGAAGCCCCACTCTCCTTCCAGCTCTCGGTGACCGTGAGGCCTCGGGCAAGTCCCTCCCCATCTTTGGGCCTCTGTTCCCTCATCTGGGAAAAGAGGCAGGAGCCCTGGGCCTCCTTGAGTGCCACCACTCTCTGGTCTCTGCCTATAACTCCCCTCCCCACCACACTGATCCTTCTAGACATAGCCCTGGTCCTGCCCATACCTGGACCAGACCCTTCCGTGCTCCTGTGTGTGTTGGGGGGATGGAGGTGAACAAAAAGAAGGGTGGGGTGCTGATCTCTATCTGTAACACCTCTCTCCATAAACATCTTTTGAACTGTTTTTTTGTTGTTGTTGTTATGTAAGACGTACATGTTCATTAAAGAGAAATTAGAAAATGTAAATAAGCAGTGACGAAAATTATGCATAATTCCACAATTCAGACATAGCCACTGTCTTGGGCAGGGTCTGCAGAAGCAAATCCTGAGACAAGGATTGGTGTGAAAGTGATGAGTGGGAAGTATAGGAAGTGTTCCCAGGAAAAGCCAGAAGGGGCTTGGGACCAGGAAGGAAAGGCAGCCAGCAAAGTGGAACACAGGAAACTGTGACTCAGTCCCACAGGGAGCTCTGGAGAGAGTCATATCAGCTGCCCGTCAGTCAGTGGCTAAGGGCTGCCTTAGCCAGTGTGGGACGTAATTCCCAGGCACCTCCGGCTCTCTGGGTGTCTCTGGCTCCGGCAGCAGCGGGGGCTGGGGTTAGTCCCCAACAAAGAACCACAGTTCTGGCCGCTGGCAGTGAGAGCACCAGAGAAAGCACAGGAGAATCTAGAGTAGCCCGAGCACCAGCATCCTCTGCTACCACCATACTTACCGTTTTCATTTCTGTTCTCCCAGATGTATCTTGATAGTTGAATGGAGTCCCTTTAAACTTTTCAGGCACTTTTGCAAGGCCCTGGCTCATTTTGTCTTCATAACCATCCTAGGAGTGGCACAGGGCGTGAACTGTTAAATTGATGTTACCGTTTCATAGCTGAGAAATTGGACGGCCCAAGTTTCACTAATTAGCCACAGGTTCCCGCAGGATTTGCAACAGAGCCAAGAGCAAGACAAAGTTTGTTCTCTAACATGATATTTAAGCACCTGCCATGCGCCAGGTACTGTGCAAGGTGGGGGAACACGGTGACCAACGGGACAGCCCTAGGCCCTCCATAGGGAGCTCACAGCTGGCCCAGGAGAGCAGTGACCAGACACGCAGGCTCGGGTGGGCACAGCCCTGGGCTTGCCCAGCACCCCCCCGACCCCTGACCTTTCATCCCTGGCCCGGATCCTGCAGGTGATAGTGTACGTGGAGGATGTCAACGACGAGGCCCCAGTGTTCACGCAGCAGCAGTACAGCCGCCTGGGGCTTCGCGAGACGGCGGGCATCGGCACGTCGGTCATCGTCGTCCGAGCCACGGACCGAGACACTGGTGAGGCTGGCAGGAGGCAGCCGGAGAGTCCATTCCCCAGAGTGACCCGCCCCGGCGCATGCCTCCCTCTCCCGCGGGGCCTGTCATCCTCGGGCTGCCTCGGGCTCCCCCATTGAGTGGCTCCCAGGTGGGGAGGGGCTCGTGGGACAGTCTTGGTGGCATCCCCACCAGATTCCCAGTCCCAGGAGGATGGGAGTCGGGGGGAGTTGCCCTGGTTTCTGGGCAGAGAGAGGAGAGGTCACAAGCTTGGGAAGTCCGGATTTGTCATCCCAGAACCTGGCAGCTCCTGGCTAACCTTTGGCTAAGGGCTAGGCAGGGCTGGGAGGGGTAAAGGACTTGTCCAAAAGCTGGCTGAGGCCTGCTCCTCCAGCCAGCGCAGCCCAGGGCCTGGCAC
This sequence comes from Eschrichtius robustus, assembly GCF_028021215.1. Taxonomy (NCBI): domain Eukaryota; kingdom Metazoa; phylum Chordata; class Mammalia; order Artiodactyla; family Eschrichtiidae; genus Eschrichtius; species Eschrichtius robustus. The sequence goes on from NC_090830.1 coordinate 76,836,844, forward strand.
ACACACATTTCACAAGAGGCAGCGTCCTGTTCTACAGGGCTGTGGCCATCCCTGAAGGCAGCCCGGACCTCGCCAGAGGCCCCGAGCCCTAGAGGTGGCTACCGTTAGCAGCACAAAATGAAGGAGAAAGATGGCCAGGTCACTGTGACCCTCTTCACGGGGCCTGGCTGTCTGGGCCTGTGCCCCAGGCCAGGGATACAGCCAGAGAAAACCTCCTTCCTGTGCTTCTAATTTCCCAGCTCCTGCCCTTCTTTCATGTCAGCTGCTCTGGTGGCTCCCAACGCAGCCCCCGTCAGCATCCCCAGCTCACCTGGAGCACGGGATGGAGTAGAGGGAGAAACAGGCCTGAAAACTCCCGAGTGATTGTTCTCCCTTAATAAATGGCACCTTTATACAGTTCAGATCACATACATTGCTGGGGGCTAATGGTTCAAGACATTTTCTGGGTCAGGAATCTGTTTGAGAAACTAGTGAAAGTTATGGATCCCTTCCCAGAAAGAATGCATGCCCAGAGTTTTGCAAATAATTTCAAGGAAGTCTGGGATTTCCTGAGTGATTTTATAATCATTCTCTTTGAAGTATGTGGACTTCAGCTAAGGAGTCCCAACTCTAGCTCCTGGTTGAAGCGTGTATTCCAAGGCACAGGAATTGGGGGTGGAGGGAGTGGGGAGAACAGAGAAAGGTGACCCGGGCACTGGAACCCTTTGGCTATAGGGACCAAGTGAAGGCTTAGCCACTTCTGAGGATGCTGCCCAGGTCTAACGCTTTCTAAATCAAAGCCTCCACTACAAGGGATCCCTAATTTCCCCACCCTCTCCTTGTCCAGATACGCAAGGGAGGTGCTTGAGCTTGAATTTTACAGCTCCAGGAGCAGAACCAACCTGCTCTGGTATCTCTCTCATCTCAAGGCCAGGCCCCAGAGGGAGTCAACAGTGTGTGCTGGGCTTTGCCGTCCTTGACCTTGACCCCGTCCTCGGCAGTTTCTCTTGGGACAATCCGACCCAGAGGTGGGGGGTGGTGCACACTGGGTAGGTGAGCCAAGGCCTCTCACCCTGTCCCTCTGGGACAGCAGTGGGTGTGCTGGGGCAGCTTGTAAAGCCACAAGGCAGCCCACCCCCACCTGGGACTGCACAGCCTCTTGTGCCCTCCTGCAGGGGATGGTGGCCTGGTGAACTACCGCATCCTGTCAGGCGCGGAGGGGAAGTTTGAGATTGATGAGAGCACGGGGCTTGTTATCACCGTGGATCACCTGGACTACGAGACCAAGACCAGCTACCTGATGAACGTGTCCGCCACCGACCAGGCACCCCCCTTCAACCAGGGCTTCTGCAGTGTCTACGTCACTCTGCTCAACGAGCTGGACGAAGCTGTGCAATTCTCCAATGCCTCCTACGAGGCTGCCATCTTGGAGAACCTGGCACTGGGCACCGAGATCGTGCGGGTCCAGGCCTACTCCATTGACAACCTCAACCAGATCACCTACCGCTTTGACGCCTACACCAGCGCCCAGGCCAAAGCCCTCTTCAAGATAGATGCCATCACGGTGAGGGATGGCACAGCAACGGACAAGCACAGCAAGGGTTCTCTCTGAGGGCAGGAAGCTCAATTCCTGTAAAGCTAACCAGCGTTTATTGAGCTGCTTCTATATGCCCAGCACTCTCTTCTTTGTCATAAAGATAAACATCCCCATAATACATCCCTTTAATATGCAGGGGTAAGATAAAGTTTATACACAGGCAACCTACTGTCTTCTTGTTACTAGATAATGAAAGCTGTGCAAGTCATCGTGTTTCCCTTTTTACCGTGGCTCAGATATAAATTTCATGCTTCACTGCAGCAGCTAGTCTTAGTTAGGTGTCTGGTGCAGCAATGTCTTATCTACTGCCTGGATCTTACTCCTCCATCTTTGCGTTAGTGTGTTTTCTCTCAGAATCCCGTCCTTGAAAATAAGCAAGGTAATAATTGCTACAATGTGCCAGGCCTTGTTCCGGGGCATGCTGGGGACACAGAGACGAACAAGACCCTTTGCAGCCCTCAAAGGGCTCTCAGGCTAGGAGTAGAAGTGGGAATAATCAAGGATGCAGATCAGATCATCACAAGGGAAGATATGAATAGATCTACAATAGAGGTGTAATGGAGCGCCTCTGGGGCCCAAATAAAGAGAGTGATCGTACCTGGCTGGGGATGCGGGAAGCCTGCATGGAAGAGGTAATATCCGAGTGGGATTGAGAGAGAAGTAGGATTTCAGCGGACAGAGCTTCACAGAGAAGTTATGCCAGCAGAGGGAGTAACGTGAAGGTGGGAAAGTGGACAGAATGTCCAGGGTTGACAAGGAGTCTAGTTTGGCCAGGGCACAGGACTGCTTGGGATACGATGTCACTGCCCATCTGACCCCCTCCCTGCAGGGTGTGATCACCGTCAAGGGCCTGGTGGACCGGGAGAAAGGTGACTTCTACACCTTGACGGTGGTGGCCGACGACGGCGGCCCCAAGGTGGACTCCACCGTGGTGAGTGGATCCCCGGCCCAGAGCCCCACGGGTACAGCCTATCACCGCTCCAAGTCCCCCCAGACTGACATCTTCACCAGCCACCCAACATGCAGGCAGGCAGTGGGTGAGGGTTTAGGGAGCCCAGGGATGGCACTGCAGCCAGCCATGCCACACCTTCCCGGGCAGCCTGGGCAGGGCTGAGACCTCAGACGGGTGGGGGAGGGGTGGCATCCTCCGCAGACCGCTGCTTGGAGCGGGGCTGGAAGAGCTGGGGCTGCTAACCGCCTGCATCTTTGCCTTTTCTCTCCCTTGGCCGCCTCCTGCCGCCTCTGCCTACAGAAGGTGAGTAGCCCGTGGACTGGTGCCCTCCCCTGTGGGTTGTTGCTGGCTTGGGCCCTGTGTGGCGCTGGGTCTTCCTGCCTCTCCTGGGGGAGAGCGCACGTGGACAGGACTGCAGCTGGTCCCTGCTCAGACCCCTCCCAAACTCCCCCGCCCATCCACTCTCACACCTGAGCCCAGGCCCCTCCGAGCACGAACTCCACATCCAGCTCTGTCCCCTCTGCCCTCCTTGTCCTGTCAAGCCCCGCCAGTGGGTCCTGGGGTGGGCGTTGCACTAACAAGGAGTATGTGGAACACCCAGTGGAGGGAACACTGAGGCCTCATCCCAGCTCTACTTCTCAGCGGCTGTGTGACAAGGCTAATTGCTCAACCTCTCTGTGCTTCCTTTCCTCGGGTCTAAAGTGGGTATCATACCAACTGCCCTGCCTTCCTCAGAGGATGTGATGGAGATGGCAGATAGGAAGCCTTTGTAAACTAGGAGGGGTGATGGGAGCGGGGTCTGTAAGGGGAACCCCTTCCCTCTCTTGGGGTCAGTGTAAGGAGTATGTGACAGTAGTCGTGTGAAGTGGGGCACCAGGGCCAGGGGAGCTGGGCAAGGGCAGCAGTGGGCATATGGTGTGAGCCACTGCCCTTGAGGGCTCTAAGTAATGGCACAGAGACCTTGTGAACTTCGGGGAGGGTGACTGCTGAGGTCAGAGGTGCAGACAAGATTCCTAGAAGGGTAGAGAAGTGGTGACCTCAGGCCTAGGGGTGGATATGAAGGTGGGCCCCAGGGGCGGGTCATGGGGTGGAATCCTGCAGTGATAATGAGAACATTTAACAATCGATTCGGCTTGGGCCCCAGCCAGACAGGTCTGAGGCCATCTGTAGACCACATGGGTGTCCAGCTCATTATCAGCCTTGGTTACAGCCACGTTTTCACCCCTGCTGAGTCCTTTTCACCTTAGCCTAAAGGGATAGACCAACCCGGTGTCCAGGCTAAGAGCCAAATGCAGCTGCTTGGCATCCTGTGCCCCATGGCTCCCTCAAGGTGCCAGCTGCAGTGGCCCTGGTTGTGGCCTGGCCGTACCCAAAATGCCCCTCCATCCACAGGGCGAGCCTGGGGTGAGTGAGGCGGCGAGCAGCAGTGAGCCCACACAGCTCCCCTCGACCCCCCAGGTCCCTGAGGGCAGCCAGTGAGCAGAGCCCCCAGGTGGCAGATGGTGGGCAGGTGCCCTGTGTCCCACAGCTCGTGGCGAGGCTCCTGGTCTTCCCCACCAGAGGATCTAAGACTCGGGTTGAATGGAGCCCTCTCACAAGCCTCAGCAGCCTCATCCATAAAATGGACCCAGTCTCCCCTCCCCTGTTGTGCGGAGTCGGGGGGTTGAGGCCAGCTGGAGCCTGGTGAGCAGTAGGGCTGTCCCTCCCGAGGCTGCCGAAACCCCTCGTGGACCAGGCAGCCACTTCCTGTGCTGGGGCTGGCAAGGGCGTTTCAGAACGCACACTCCTACGAGGGCCCCTGTATTGCCACAGTCCCTTCACCCTCTTCCAGGAAGCAGGACCCACCCCTCTTTGTTCTGCCCTGGCTTCCTCTCAGAGGCTCCCAGGGGCCACTGCCCCAGATACACCAGCCCTGTCAGTCCCAAACTTGTTGGAGGTGCCAGGGTGGAGGCAAGCTGAGGGGCCTTTTAAAGGCACCACCATTTCCTCTGCGAGGCCGGAACCCCCCAAACCACAGCTCACCTACACCTGACTCCTCCTCAGCCCCAGCAGCCCCCGTGGCCCCGAGAGGGGTGGGGAGGCAGCAGAAGGGGCAGGCTGGGCGGGGGTGGCTGGGGGGTTACTCAGAGCCGTAGGAGCTCTGAGTAACACCCCCGGGCTTTTGAGGGATTGGGGAGGCAGATTTGGGCCCTGAGACCCTGGGTGGGGACACAGGCCCATAGCTCATTCCCGTAGATCTTGGTGCCTGCCTTCCTAACTCACTCACTGATGCAGACTCCCCACTGCTGGGAGCACCTCATCAGAATAGCAAACGTGGAGGGAGCACCTACTGTGTGCCAGGCTCTGGGTTGGGCTCAGGGTACATACAGTGGGAAACCAAAATCAGACGTGGCTTCTGCCTTCACAGGCATAAGATAGAGTGGGGGAAAGACACTGATCAAATTACCACGCCAATAAATATATGCCACGAGAGAGTGGATAACAAGACATCGGGGAAATCAAGGAGGGCTTCCCAGAGGAAGTGACTCAAGCTGAGCTCCTCAGAAAGCATAGGAGTTTACACAGTAGAGAAGGAAGAGCATTTCAGGCAGAGGGAACAGCAGGTGCAGAGGCCCTGTGGTGGGAGGAAGCATGCAGAGTCCCAACAAGGCCTTGACCAGAGTGAGAGAGTTTGGGAGGGGTCAGATTGCGGGGGGCTTGTTTGTTTTCTCCCTGAGAACAGGGTGGTAGACATTATTATGCCTATGTCACGGGTGAGCAGACTGGGGCTCCGGTACTCCACAGAACTCCGTGACCAAAATTTATGATGGGTGGGCAGCGTCTTGGCAGGTGAGATCCTGCCTGTCTGCCAGGCCAGAAGCAGGACAAAGACCACATTTGTTGGCTCATTTATTCCTTCCAGCATCTTGATTCCGTAGGTGTTCTCGTTCCTACTTTCATCTGAGGAAATGGAAAATCAGAGAGGTTGAATAACTTTTGCCAAATCACACAGCTAGTAAGTGGTAAAGTTGGTCCTGCTGTGAAGCCTGGGTTTGTCGCCTACAGTTCTGACAGCTGCCTGAAATATGGAAGCGTGGCTAGAACTGAGAAGGGGATAGTCCTGATTAGGAGGGAGGGAGGATGAAGCGGAATCTTCTCTGAATCGTGGTGAGGTTCCACAGGCTCCCCATGGAGTCCTGTGCACACCAGGAGGCAGGTAGGCCTGGCAGCCCCGGAGCCCCAGGCCTGGGGAAGGAGAGGATGGGATCTGGCCTGGAGCAGGGTGGTGGGAGAAGGCCTGGCTTGGGATTGCTAGAACCTGAGCCTCCTCCCCTCCCCCCACACTGCAATCCCCTCATCAGTGAACCCGAGGGGTACCTACGACTCTGGCTGCATGGCCCATGGCCATCCATGGGCTGGAAGCTGCACCCCCAGCCAGGCCTTCTCTCCAGGCTTGCTATTCAAACCCTGCAGGAGAAGCCTGAGCTGCAGACACAAAACAATGTGCTCTTTGCGTGCAACTTGCATGTTCCCTGTTTTTATCTGGTAGCTGGAAATTCCCCTCTCTTCCCCATCTGCCTTCTCCCCACTGGGACCACCAAGCCACCTTGTGACCCCTCTCCTGCTCCTGAGCCCTGTTTCCTTCCCTCTAATCTAAAGGTGCAAGTGAAGAGGCCTTTGGGCAGTATCTGGTTGCCAGATGTGTTTTAGCTGGCCCGCACAAAAAAATTTTTTTTATTATCACCACCTAATTCCACATAAAAATCTGGATTCCTAGTTCCTTTTGAAAAACAGGAAGCTCTGCCAGTGCCAGGCTGACACACCCTCACGGATCTGGAGCCGAGTAGCCTCCGTTTCCTTTAACCAGGGCCCATGCCTTCCGGTTCTCCAAGGCCCCACCACCTCTGAGTCCCCCCGCCAGGCCCCAGCATTTGAGTGTGTGCAGCCCTCCCCCACCAGACTTTCAGAAGAAATGCGCTCAGGGCCTCTGTGTAAAGTCAGGGTTGGCCTAGGCAGGTTCTGAAAGCTTGCTGACCTTCTAGAACTGATTGGAGGTCCGGTCCCCCCTGGGCCCACGACGGGACCCTGTGTTTGGGGTCAGGGAGGGGAAGAAGGTGGGAGGTCTCTGGCCATGTTCACACCCAGGTCTACATCACTGTGCTGGACGAGAATGACAACAGCCCCCGGTTCGACTTCACGTCCGACTCAGCCGTCAGTGTGCCCGAGGACTGCCCCGTGGGCCAGCGCGTGGCCATTGTCAAGGCCCGGGACCCCGACGCCGGCAGCAACGGGCAGGTGGGCACCAAGTGGAATAGTCCAGATCTGCCCTGTCAGTAGGGGCTCCCACAGCCCCTCAGCCGGAGGGGACCGCTAAAGCCATCCCCTCCCTGAGCAGGAAGCCGGGTCATCCAGGCTCTGCCGGGCCCTGAGCGGGTCCGCCCTGCCCTCACCGCAGTCCACGGTCCAGGGAAGGAGACAGAGCTGTGCAAGCTGTCAGCCCTGCCTGCGTCCAGGGAACACGAGGCCCAAGGCTGGCCACGGCTCAGTCCCCGCGGCGAGCTGAACACAGAGGGGGTTTAATTTCCCCAGTGACTCCTTGGTCACCTCATTCACAAACCACAAGCATCTCACCCCTACGTGCCAGCCCTGGGCCAGCCCTCCCCACGAGGACCCGGGGCCCCAAGAGATCACACTCCTCCTCCCCTGCTTCTCAGGCCCCCCTCCCTGTCCCCTGGCAAGAAGTGCTCCCCACCACTGCAGGTTTGGGCACCCCCAGAGCACAGGGAAGAGGGGTGACAGAGCACACCAGTCTTCACACCACTTTGATCTGTCTACAAATGGAGGTGTGTTTGAGGAGGTTTCCACTGTGTTTTAAATGCTTGCACACCTCTAGGGGGCCAAGAGATGCTGGCTCTGGAGTTGGAAGCCTATGGGTTCAAATCCTTGTTCCCTTGGGCACTTGCAAGCTGTGTGACCTTGCCAGTGACTTCTTGTTCCTGAGCCTCCTCGCTGAGCTGAAGAGAACAGCTCCCTTTGACAGGGTTGCTGTGAGAGCCGAGCAGAGCCCATGTGACACCAGGGCCGTGCCTGCTGCTCGCAGGGGGGCTCAGTGCTTCCCCGCCCTGGGAAATCTCATGTGGTGGGACTCGCACCTGGCCCCAGGCCAGTATGCTCGCATCCCCCCCACCCCTAGCCTGTCATAGGCCCTGCACCCGCTCTGTGGACCTGCCACCCCCATTTTGAAGGATGTAACCGCTTCTGAATAAAACACATTCTTCTCAATCTCCCAGGCTAAGCAGAGTGCTCAGGTGGGCGGGAGAGTGCTCCTTGGCCTGGCCAGCCGCTTGTCCTCCCCACTTCTTCACCCCTCGCCCCTCATCCTCTCTCTTCCCTTACAGGTGATCTTCTCCCTGGTCTCTGGCAACATTGCCGGGGCCTTTGAGATCATCACCACCAACGACTCCATTGGCGAAGTGTTTGTGGCCAGACCCCTGGACAGAGAAGAGCTGGGCCACTACATCCTCAAGGTGAGCACCAACTGCCTTCCATCCCAAGAGAGCTCAGCCCATCAGCACGCCCTGGCTGTCAGCTTCCTGCTGTCACCAAGTGCCGTGGGCAGGCAGCACCCCTTAGGACCAAGGGCGTGAGTGAGGCTGACCCGGAAACGGCATCCTGGAAGGGGTTTCTGGACCCAGAGCAGGAAACAGCAGAGGTGTCTGTGCCTGCTGCCAGAGCCAGGAGAGAAAGCCTGGCAGCTGATAGAGCCGACTCCTCCACAGACATAGTGTGACCTTGGGCAAGTTGTTTACTCTGTCTGGGCCTCAGTTTCCCCTCTTGTGCAATGGGCAGAAAAACCTGGCTTCCTCTGCTGAGGTGAGGAATAACGAAGGCCACCACTATTGCTGAATTGCTGAGACTACCATGTTTCCTGAGGGGTCTCTGGGGACCCCAGGGCCATGCTTCTGCAGGGGTCTGAGCTCTAGAACACTTTCTACAGGCCTCCAGGAAACATCAGGGCTCCTAGGGACAGGCTCAGGCTATGGTTAGGACTCCAGCTCATTGCCAAAAAGATTATTTGAGACTGTTCCTCTATTTGCCAGAGACCAGGTCTGAGTGCATGGAACAGAGGTCTTGAAGCTAAAGGCAGGAGCCCTGGGTCTGGTTGCAGGCCCAGGGTCACAGTCAGGGGCAGGATGGGGAGGTAAAGACCGTGCACATCAGAGTCAGATTGCAAAGGACGGTTACCAAACAGAGAAGTATTGGGCAACGATTGTTTGCAGCATGGGGCAGAAGTTGAAGGCCTTGTGGAGACCCCAAGGGGCATGGGGCAGGGATGGGCCAGCAAGTCTCTCTGGCCTCTCAGTCCCCCACCACCGCACTGAGCAGACAGCCCATTTGGACTCCTTATTCCCGATCCTTTTAGCCCTGACTCCAGTCATCCCCCTCCTCGCAGGTTGTGGCATCCGACCGTGGCACCCCTCCACGGAAGAAGGACCACATCCTGCAGGTGACCATCCTGGATGTCAATGATAATCCCCCGGTGATCGAGAGCCCCTTTGGATACAATGTCAGCGTCAACGAGGTGAGGGTGGCTCTGGTGCCCATATAGCTGGACGTCTGGAGTGGACAGTGGGTGTGAGCCGACCGTGAAGCACCTGTTTAAATATCTGCCTGGGGACTTCCCTGGCGGTCCAGTGGTTAAGACGCCATGCTTCCACTGCAGGGGGCGCAGGTTCAATCCCTGGTCGGGGAACTAAGATCCCATGTGGTGTAGCCAAAAGAAAAAAAAAAAAAAACAATGCATAAATATCTGCCCGACCCATAGTTTCTCAGATCACAGGGATGGGGACGTGGCTTACTCATTCATGATTCTATCCCTAACACCTAGGCCAGGTCCTGGAATGTGGTAACTTTTTGTGGTTTGAATGGAAAGGAGAGGGAAAGAAGAAAGTGGCCTTTCACCATCAACAGGAAACTGAGGTTTTCCCTGGGAGAGCTGCTTTTAAATAAAACAGCTCATTTTTAAAAAATGTTGTTGGAGTATAGTTGATTTACAATGTTGTGTTAGTTTCAGGTGTACAGTAAAGTGATACAGTTATACATGTATTCATTCTTTTTCAGTTTCTTATATAGGTTATCACAGAATATTGATAACCTGTGCTATACAGTAGATCCTTGTTGATTATCTAGCTTATATATAGTAGTGTGTACATGTTAATCCCAAGTTCCTGATTTATCCGTTCCCCCCACATTTCCCCTTTGGCAACCATAAGTTTGTTTCTGATATCTGTAAAAACAGCTCATTTATTACTCAATAATAAGATTGAGTCATGTCAGGAGAATTTTTGCCCAGGCACTGCTGGGTATCATGCCCAGTTGGATGTTCATGAAGGCCTCTCTCAATTCAGACCCTGGCTCTCCCAGTGACTGGCTGTGTGATTTGCACACATTCCTTCCTGGCACCTGTTTTCTCATCTGTAAATGGGGTTGACCTAATCTGTAGCATTATAGAGAGGATTTGATGAGTTAACTCAGGCCCCCGGCATGTAGTAGATACCCACAGAATGCTCGCCACCGTCATCTTTATCTTCCTCATCGTTGCCCCAGGGTAGTCAGAGCAGAGCTTTCTAGAGGTCCAGGTGCAGCCCTTGGGCTCTCAGGAACAGGAGCTAGACTTTGCCCCAAAGGCCTTGAATCCGGAATGACTGCTTTCCTGCTCTCCCCCCAGAATGTGGGCGGGGGTACCGCTGTGGTCCAGGTGAGAGCCACTGACCGTGACATCGGGATCAACAGCATCCTGTCCTACTACATCACTGGGGGCAATGAGGACATGACCTTCCGCATGGACCGCATCAGTGGCGAGATTGCCACGCGGCCTGCACCACCCGACCGCGAGCGCCAGAGCTTCTACCACCTGGTGGTCACCGTGGAGGATGAGGGCACCCCTACCCTGTCGGTGAGTGATGGGGGGTGGCCTCGGGGAGAAGAGGGTGGGGGAGGGGCAGCTCCGCCTTCTGTGTGACAGGGACGAAATGGGTGGGAGTGGAATGCCACGCGCCGATGCGTCCTCCACAACTCCTTTATCGCGCCTTGAGTCCATCAGCCTACGAGTATTTACAGAGGGCCAGTGTGTGCCAAGCTAGGGTGTCGGTTCACCCACCTCTGCAGCCACTCAGCCTCTATTTAGCCGTGTTTGCTTGCCCAGTGTAGCTCTATGGGATGGTACAGATTGAGCCTGAACCTCAGGGTCTGGCCAGCCCCCACTCCGCCTGCCAAGCTGTGCCGTGTACCTGTGGGGCCTCTGTGCCAAATGGGAAAAGGTGCCCTCTGGCCTCTTCCCCTGCATCACGTTGGTGTGACACACTGTGGCAACACATCAGGGTCGGAAAGGGCTGATGTCCACGGTCCAGTCTGATGCGTGAATGGGTGGGGCCGCTGCTCAAGGCAATGTGAAAAGTCCACAAAGTTGCAGAAGGAGGCGGGGCCTGCAGGGCTAGATGGTGACGCCGCTGTGTGGGGTGCTGGGCTGGGGGATGACGATGTCTACTGTAAGCTGGCTTCATGATTGTGAGCAAGTCAGAACCTCTCTGAAAACTGGTTTTGTCATCTGTAAGAGAGATAATATCTCCTTCATAGGTGGTGTTTGGGGAATTGAATTAGCTCTTGTCTGTGGAAGCACTTGGTAAACCACGAGGAGGAGGAGTGTATCAGCTATCTATCGCCACAATAACCCTGCATTATAAACCAAACAGAGAGGCATAAAACAACCATTGACTTAGCTCCAATTCTGCAGGCTGGCAGTTGAGACCTGGCTTAGCTGGGTGGTTCTTCTGCTGTCAGCTGGGCTCCCACATGTGTGCATGGGCAGCTGTGTGTCGGTTGGATGGCTGTTCTTTTGGGGGTTGGCTGCCCATCAGTTGGGATAACAGGGCAGCTGGGCCACCTGTCTCTCCCCTTTCAGAAGGCTGGTCAGTGCTGGTTCTCATGGTGCCAGAAAAGGTCCGGGCGAAAGAGCAGAAGCATGTAAGGCCTCTCAAGGCCCAGGCTTGGAACTAGAACAGGGTTATTTCTGCCACATTCTGTTTGCCAAAGCAAGTCTCAAGGCCAGCCCAGGTTCAAAATATGGGGAAATAAACTCTCTCTTTTGAAGGAATGAACTGCAAAGTCACACTGCAAAGAGTATAGATACAGGGAGGTGTAAGAATTGGGGACATTTGTATAATCTGTCTACCCTAGGGACCCTGATTGTAAATGAGGCCTCAGCTCTATCCTTCTGCCCCCAAAAGGTGACTCTCTTGGACCCCTCTCCTTTGGCAATAGCACTGTGGACTGTGGGATCAGAGCAGGTCTGGGCGGGGCTTTTTATCTGGAGTGTCTCTGGGAAGGATGGTGGAATTGGGTCAATCCCAGGAAACCACATTCTGAAAAGCCCAGGATAATACTAATCACTTCAGCCAGTCATACCCAGTGGGCCAGAGACACATTTACAGGGCACGTGTAACTAACTGAGAGGAGGACAGGTAGGGGTATCATTTATTGTGGCGACATGGAGGGACTCAGTTTTGACATAACCCCTCCCTACCTGCACCTAGCTTCAGAGTGAATCATCTTCTTGGTCATCTCTCCAATAGCATTTACAGATGTGTTTGACTACAAGTAACAGAAACTTAACTATGGATTCGTAAATAAATGAGAATGCATTTTTCTCACATAACAACAATTCCAGAGAGAATTACAAACATTGATTTCATGCTCAGTGATGTCAGAGCTAATGTTTCTTGGCCTTTCCTTCATGGTTGAAAGATGGCTGCTGTAGCTCCAGCCATCATGTCAGAGTTCAAGGCAGGAAATGACAAAAAAAAAAGAGCTATGCAAGCCACTTCTGCCCTTTGGCTAATTACTTGGGGGCCATGTATAACACTGCCTCAAATAAAAGCAGGGCTCTGTTAGTGAAGAAGAGGTGGGCAACTCATAGCATCTGCCGTGCTGCTCTTTTTCATCCTGACCTAGGCCAGTGAACACACCACTCTTACCCCCACTCCCCACCCTTCTCTATAACCCATAGTCCTAGAGTTTTCCAGGGAGGCAGATGGTGAGACCCATAATATTCTAAGACCCTGAGTTTGGGAGGCAACATCTGGTTTCCTTTTGGTCCCCAGAAGAAATGAGAATTAGAGAAATGTGAAATCACCCTAGCCACATTTAGCCACCCCGAATGGTGGGCCATTCCCCAAGCAGTCCCTGCAGAACTTGGGACTAGTCCCCATGGCCAGAAGTTTCATCTGTTGACCAAACTCTCCTTAGAGATCCACCCTAGCCTGGTGGAGACCTGTGAGCACTGCCTTCTCACACGTGGGCCCCTGACATTCTGGCCCTCCTTGAAGCAGGCCTTGGCCTGTTCCAACTCCTTGGTAAGAGTGTGGGAAGTTGGGTGGTGAGAAATGCAGTCTCCCTTTGTCTACCTTCCTCATCTTGGTCATCACCAACTCTGCTCCAAGAAAACAACTTCAGGAAGACCAAGATCAGGAATGGGGTATATGTATATGTGTGTATATGGTTCCTGGGCTATACTATAATAATACAGACAAACAGCATCAGGTACCAGCTGGAAAAACATTTAAAGGAGAAAACTTTTAAGTCAAAAAGTATCCATCCTTTCCATTTTTTTTCTGCTTCTTCATGATGGGAAAAGATCACTTTTATTTGATTTTTGTTGGCGACACCACAGTGAAGAACTATAGGGACCACAGGGGCATTGTTGAGAACTTAGCACTGGACCATATTTGTTCAGTTATTCATTTATTCATTCAGCCAGTGTTCCCTGAATACCCTCTATGTGCCAGGCCCCAGAGATACAGAGATGAAGGCAGTGCGGGTCCTGCCACGATGAAGTGCAGCTGAGTAAGGGAGGCGATGAGGACATCCCTGTGCAGGGCCAAGGTGCAGATGGGGCACCGAGAAGGCCTAGGGGCAGGCTTCCCGGGGCAGGTGACACCTGGGCTGTCTTGTCAGTCAGTCACAGTTAGCACAGCAAAGGGGGAAAGCATATTCTGGAACTGGGCATCAACCTGAACAAAGACCTAAGAGCAAGCGATAATCCGGGGTGGGTCCAGGGAGCTGCAGGTAGTCTAGACGCATGGCAGCATTCAGAGCCCAGAGCAGGGCTCTGTATCTACATATCCTCCCCATCACATTCTGTCTGGGGCAGGCCCCAAGGGCCAGTCCCAATACTTTCCCAAGTGCCCCCTCCACTCCCTCCTGGCCCAGCTAAGCCAGGGCCCTACAGCCAGTGCCCCGCCATGATTGGCATTTGTCTCTGAGGAGTGCTGGACCCTTGAAGGTTTGCTGCCACTGACCAGACAGTTACTTCCGGACAGTGAACCCTCCGGGATCATGAGTGCCGCCAAGCCAGAGGTGACCAGAGGAGGGACCTTGTCTGCTCTTGGGCAGATTTCACTGGCTGAGTGTTGAGGAAGTAGGATCACTCCAGCATCTCCTAGACCAGCCAGAGCCCTGAGAAGCCTCAGACCAGCCATCTCGAGGTTCCAAGAAAGGTCACCGTGGTTTAATAGGGGTGCATACATCTGTCCAGAGACGCCCGGCAGACCCACACGCCGTCCTCTTGTTCCCACCTACAAGTACCTGCCTGGTTCAAGCAAGCCCTCACTGGCACAGGACCAGCCTTCCTGTTGGACAAGGGCAAGTAAGAGTTATTCATTCATTCATTCTTTCATTCATTCATTCAACACCAAGTATGTGCCAGGCCTGTGCTGGAGGCCAGGAAGTCAGAAATGAGTTGGAAACAGCTCTGCCCTCAAGGAGCCTACAGTTAGTGGGGGAAATGGACACATAACAGAGAGTTGACACTCTAGGATGTGATAGAATGCTAGGAGGTCAGAGCCAGGAGCCAGGGAAGGTTCAGGACAAGGCATTTGCATCCATGTCTTAAAGGATGAGCCTTTCTAAGCAGGGGTGGGGGTGGGATTCGGCTACAAAGTCTCCCTAAAACCAAGAGAAATCCTATATCCGAGGCCTCCCATCTCTTCTTTTCTCCCTAGGGTCCCCTCCCCCACAGTTTCCTGAGAGCAGAATATTCCTGCAAGTAGCCCAGGCCATACCCACCCAGCTCTCAGCCCCGTATCACCCCGAGCTCAGAACAGCTGTGCTGCAAGAGGCATCCGGGCCAGCCTAGGCCTGTCACACAATGGTGTGCACCCAGCAGGGGAAGTCGTAGTACAGCCTCGGCCCTCTGCCTCGCTCCAGGCCGCAGACAGGGAGGGCAGGCTTGGGGGAGGGGTCCAAGTGGCCGTCAGGAGACCCCTGCAAGAGGAAGGGCTGGGCCCAGGGAGGAAGGACGGAAGGCAACTGGGAGGTCAGGAGCTGAGCCCCAGGCACAGAGGTACCTTGGCAGGGGGATGGGGAGACGGAGGTTCCTGAGGGGGGCCTCCCTGCCGTGCGAATCACAGCCAGAGGTTAGCAATCCCAGATAACCAGCCCTGGCTTCTCAGGCTGGTGGGGACCTGCAGAAGACACCTGTCCAGGCAGAAAGACAGGAAATCTCCCACCACCCGCTTCTGGTACAAGAGGCGCCAGCAACAGCCCCATGAAAGCCTGTGAGCAGGGGATGCTGCTCTTGGCAGCTCACCTCATAGTTTTAGAGCTGAGGCTCCTCTGTTTATTAAACTTGGACCCTGCTGCTGTTTGTGAAGCCTGCTTCCCCTGGCTCAAGCTCAGGAAACCCCAGCCCGGCCCCTTCCCTGTGCTGCACACCAAGTAAGTTGGCCTTCTCTGGCCCAGCATGATTAAATTCAGACCCTTCCCGTGGCCCTGCTTCTTGAGAGTGTTCTGCAGCTGCTCAAATGCTACACATGCAACTGGCTCAGTTCTTCCAAGAGACCCTGGGGCTCTGCAGGCAGATGAGTTTCTCCCTTCCCCATTCCCCTCCCACAAGCAAGTGGGGTGCACGGGCCGCCATGCCCACCAGGAGTCCTGTGGTTTCAGGGCTGCCAGGCAGGAAGGGGAGTGAAAAGACTGATGTGGAAGGAGTAGAGCCATGGGCTTGTGGGCACAGGTTTATCCCCCAGGGCCCGGTATGTACTGTGAGCAAGTCCAAGTCCTGGCCTGTAATGCCACTCGCTTCAGTGCAGAGGAAGGAGCACAGGCCTGGGAAGCAGGAGACCCAGGCTTCAGTCCCAGTTCCACATTCAATTGTGACAAGACACAAACCTTTTGGAACCTCAGTTTCCCTATGCATTAAATGGGACAGTAAAACCTTCCAGGGTTTTCCAGGGGAGGGGTGGGGAGGAGTAGGAACCAAAGAAGTAATAACACCTGGTAAAGTGTTTTGGAAAGCACAGTATTATCACAGAAGAGGCAAAGATACGGAACACATACTGCCCTTCCCTATCCTGTGCCCAAGGCATGCATTGCTAGCGGATGTCAGCACTTTCTCATTAAACTATATTGATACTTCAGAATCCCTCTTAACATATATTCCAGGAAGCCATACCAAGAGATCAGAATTGCAAAACAAAATGAAACCCATGCCCGTTGGCCTGCAAAAGCTCAGGGCATCATTGCTGTTGAGGAGAGAGCCCAGACGAAGCTGCTGGGAACTCGAGCTAGCCGAAAGTCAGAGGTGGCTCTGCCGATTGTGAGTGGTCCAGAGGACAGAACCCTGGCATCCTGGTTCAGCCCATCACCCAGTGGCTGTGTTTCAGTCATCAGCTCTACAACCAGGTCCAAAGGGCAGGCTGATATTGGATCCCTGCCATAGAACTCACAGAATAGTTAGGGAGACACAGCGTCCACGCAGGAGAGGTGACCATGCAAAGCGGGTACAGTGAATGCCCAGTGAAGGGGCTAGATGGTCAGTGCTCTCAGTGGGCTGGGACAGATGCTCATCTGGGCTGTGAGTGTCAGCTTCTCAAGAGGACTTTGCACCTAGCATCCTGGCTGCCAACCCCAGTTCTTCTTTCTGCTATTGTTATTCCCTTTGAGTTCCCTGAGCAAATCTTAGCCCAGCCCCCAGCACAGTTAGGCCAGCCCTGGAGAGCTCTAGCTGTCACCCAGGAAGGCCTCTTCCAGGAGGCAGGGCCCCGGAGCCCCAGCTGGGGTGGAGAGTGATAAGGCCTCTGCAACCCCCAGCCCCACCTCGTCTTCCCAGTTCCCCCACCACAGAGCACTCCGTGAAGAAGGTGATGCATTAGCCCCTCTATCCCAGGCTGCCGCGTGTAGGAGGGAGCTCTGGCCAGGCAGAAGCCAGGGTATCCCCAGGGCTGGTCTTTCGAGAAGTGGCCCCGGGGTTCCTGACCACCTACCCGAGTCCATCACCACAGACCCCCAGGCAGGGCCAGCCTGATCCAACAGCAGCATATCCAGTGGCCTCTGCAGTGTGTTTTCAGAGAGTGTCAATTCCATTCCCTTAGCTTATCACTTGAAGAAAATAAAGGCAGGAGATCTTTATTAAATGTGAACATCAGGAGATAGGTTACAGGTCCCAGAATTCCTGATACATCTCTTAACAATGACTTAGTGCCTAAAAGCACAAATTTCCCTCCCACGGCCTCAGACAGTGCCATGATCCATGAGCTGCCTGCCTCAGTCCCACCCTGCCCAGAAGGCCCCAGGGCTCCTCCCAGCCCCCCTTGGAGGCAGGCACCATGTTCTTGCTCCCCGATTCCGTTCCATGCACCCCAGCCCACGGCACTGAGCCTGTAGGAACCGGCCACCAGAGCTGGCATCTCCAGAGGCACTACCACCCTGGGGCGAGCACAGAGGGATACCCTAGTGCCCTGCCCCTCCCCACAGCATCAGGGAGGGTGCCTTTAGGGTTGCTAGGGGCAGGGCGTGTTGTCATGGATGAAGATGGAGCCTGGAGCTCAGAGTAAATTTCACTGAAAACAGGAAACCACGAAGCGATACGTTCACTAGTAAGGGTCCAGAGAAGAAGAAGTCAAGGCCATGCAGGAGGAAGCTGGGGAGGAAGTGTGGTGTCTTTCTGCTGCGGGGCCTCCGCCCTCCTCCACACAGCAGCAGCTGGCTCTAGGGTCTGGCAGCCAAATTCTTAGAAGTTGTCTCTGCCTTGAGGTCAGAAGCTGAGGTTTGGGCCAGGCCAGCCTCTCCACTGGGCAGGAACATTCTTTCTGCGCTGGAGTGTGAGGAGTCTGGTCCATGGGCTTGTCCTTCAACCCTAGGGGTAGCCTGGCCCTGCCTCAAGCAGGTATCACCCTGCCCATCCCTGCCCTCTGGGCCCCCACAAGCTGTGAGAATAGCTCCCTCTTTCTGCGGCAGCTGGCACTAAGAGTCCACAGCAGCAGATGAAACCGAGGGGTAGATCCCCAGGGACAAAGCAGGAGCCAGGGTTTGGCATTCTGGCCACTGGAGGAGTCAGTGCAGAGTCTCGAGGCCCGAGGCCCCCGCCCACCTTCTCCTCAAGGCCCCCAGGCACAGCTAGAGGCCCACGTTGACCTACGGTCTTGGGCCTGAGAAGGGAGCTTTTGGAGGCAACCAAGGGGCTCCCTGGCTTCAACTGCAGGCCCGGGGCTCACTGCTGTTGGAGAGCCTCGAGCTGTTCCCTTCTCCCACCCCAACTCCCGTCCCCAACCAGGCCAGGCGGGCTTCTCCCTGCCTGCTGGGCCCTTACCCTGGCCTGAAGCCCTGGCTCTCAGCACCCAGGCCTGGCTCAGTAGAGCCAGCGTAGGCTGCTGGCAGATGAATGCCCAGTTGAAATGACGCCCTCCACAGTGCAGTGCCCGGGGCTCCTGTCCAGCTCAAACTTTCTCCTCCCCCTCTCAGGCCCCACCACCCGTTTTCACCCCACAGTGTACAGAGACCCCTCCCCACTCCTCTCCATGCTTTAAAACTCTTTAATCGAAATTCCACAAAGGATTCCCCTCATATATGTGTATAAAAACAAACTTGGGTCATGCCCTGAAGCAGGAGATGGGAGCAGAGGGTCCAGAGCAGAGTGGGCATAAGACTTTCTAGGGACATGCCCGCCCCTCCCACCCGACAGGATCACGCTGCAGTGAAGGCTCAGCACAGATTGACTGGAACAGAGGACCAAAGACTCGGTGGTGGGGGAAGAGGGCTCCCTGGGCCTCAGGCACCTCGGAAGCAGGGTAGGGATTTAAACCCAGCTCTTACAATCCACCCACAGGTTTTGCACCGTTGCCCAAGTAGTTTTGAATAGCACCCCAAGAGTGTCACAGTTTGAGCAGTACACTATGTGGTCACCATCTCTCTCGACCGCAGGGAGCAGGCGGTGGAGCCCTCTCCTCTCGCCTTCCCAGCAGGCCCCTGGCTCGCCCCTCCACTCCCATCTGCGGTGGGTGGTGCAACCTCTGGCCTGGTTCCCATTGCCCAAGATGCCAGTTGGCTCACAGTGGCCACCGTGCCGCAGCATATACTTCCCGTTTTGGGGCTTCTGGCCAATGAATTCTGGGGACCAGAGTGCAGGCAGTGGGAGCCCCAGATTTGTGTAACCTGTTGACGGCTCCTCAGAGTTGGCTGGTAGAAGGCAGCTGGGGAAGGCTCCCACGGCCCAGGGTCAGGCAGGCCCAGCCCCAGAGCCTCATGATTACAAAGAGGTTTGACAGATGAGCGGTCTCAGGCGAGATGGGGGAGCTGGGTCCACCACAGTGGGGACGAGTCCCTCCACATCTTGTCCTATGTCTCATGCCTGGAGGGTGGCACTGGGAAGTCTGCCCGGTGCCCATCTCTGCTGTCAGGTCCCAAGGCTTATGTCCCAGGGAGAGAGGCTGCCACACAGCTGGCAGTTCTGGGGCTTCTAAGATGGAGGTCATTTGGCATCAGTAGCTGGTGAATTTCAGGTCTCTGGGGTGGGATCCCAGCACCCCACCATCCTCGAGACAGGGGCTGAGCGATCCAACACCTTCTCCCTTCTGCCATGTAGCATCCAGAGAGGCTGAGGGTCTGGCCATCAGGAGTATTTCAAAGAGTCTGAGCTTAGATCAGGAGGGAAGAAACCAGGTCCAAGGCCAAGGGACCACTCAGAGGGCCAGCCCTAGCTCAAATGCACCTGCCCCAGGCCCAGCCACAACTGCCCACGGCCCCCAGCTGGTCTAGATGGCCTCAGAGATTGGAGAGTCAGGGACAGGGTCTGCAAAGGAAAGGAGAAGCAGAGTGAAGTGGGGGTTCCTCTGTCCTTCATCCCCCCCAACCCCACACCCTGAGGCTGTGAGGACTCCCCAGGGAGGGCGGAGAGTGAGGCTGATGCCCTGCACGCCATGGAGAGGTCATGACCTTGCAGGCCATAGAGCTGTGAGGGAAGAGAAGCACTTACCTAGGGAGGGGAAGAAGACATCCCCGGGGCCTGGTGGAGACAGAGGAGTGTTGGGCTCAGAGAGCAGATGCCGCCCAGACTCAGAAGGCTGCCTCCGGGCCACATAGGTCAGGGGTTGCCTGGGCTTGGTCTCTGGCATCCCATGGGAAGGTGGAGAGATCTCAAAGCCGGGGTTTTCAATTCCTTGAGTGTTGTTGCTAGAGAATCAGAATTGAAGGTCATCCGTGCTGCCTGGGGCTAGGCCTCTGCCCTCCTGCCTGCCTTCCTTCTCTGCTCCCTTCCCCTCACCTGCCTTCCCACCCCAGGCCTCAGCAGCCTCTCCTAGCAGGAAGGAAGGATCCAGGGCCAGAGAGAAAAGGCCATGGTCTGCCCTCCCCACCTGCCCTGAGCTGAGGGCATCTGACCCCAGCTCCACCCTGTGGTCTGACCATCTGCCCCAGGCCCAGGAAGGAAGCCCAGGGTCAGAGGCGCCTCAGGAATCTGGGGACAGGTCTCTCTTTGGTCAGTAGAGTTAATGGCACTAGCACTGAATGTCCCCACAGCTTGTCTTGAGCTGAAGGGAGGCGTTCTTCCTGCTTGGCAGTGGGACAACCTCTGAGGACCCCTCCGACTCTGAGATTCTAGCAGGATCGCTAGCAGGACTTCCTGTGATCTGTCTTGAATATCATCCCTTTCAAACATCAGGGGGGAGCTCTGAATTTGGTGTTGCAGGTACCGGGGCCAAATTTCTAAATGTGGCTCATTCCCAAGCACGCCCTCCGTGCCAGGCTCCATGCCAGCTTCCTGCCCAGAGTGCACCAACACACATTCCCTGTTCACTCTATCCCCAACCTGCCGCCTCCGTCTGAGCCCGGTCAGCCTCTGCCCTTGTAGCCTGACAGCCTTCTCCTTGGGGTGCCCTGCAGGGAGGGGCCACAACTCCAGATGTGCTGGCCTCCTTTGCATGTTTCAGTGTCTGCCTGGGCCCAGCTGCTTCCTCCCCTCCCCCACCCTGGCCTGGCTGACCACTGAGGCCCGAAGGTGGGTGTGTAATTCATCCAAGCATCCTGGAGCTCAGACTGCTGGGTGAGGGGTAGCAGGGAAAACAGCCAATCGGCACAGATGTGTAGGCTTCAGTGGCAGATGGCAAATGCTCTTCTAACCAGCTGTGCCAGGCAGCTAAACAGGGGCCCTACTGCCCAGAAATATCTCCTTCCTGACAGCTGGCCCAGAGCACAGGGAGAACCAGGGAGGCCACATCTGTGTTCTCAGCCCTGTCGTGGTATAAGCAGTGACCAGAGAGGAGAGGGGAAGAGATCCTGGTGAAGTTGGGAGAATCAGTCTGTCCTGGCTAAAAGGTCCCCCTCCCCCTTAACTGCTGCATAAGGAGTTTGGGTGTAGATGCTGCCCTTCAGAGATGACAGCCCAGGGAAAAGAGACAGCCTGCCAGACTCTGAATCGGGGTGGCACAGCTGCTGGAAGTGTTCTCAGGAAGGTCTCCATGGGCCTTACCTGTCCATCCGCACCAGCTCCTGGGCACCTAGGGACAAACAGACAGAGAAGCTAGTCAAAAAGGGAAGGCTTCCCCAGACAGCATCCGTGCCCTCACTGGCAGATGCCCCTCGGGGAACGGGAGCAATCCTGGACAGGGCCGTGCTCAGCCCTGGATCCCACTTCTGTTCACTCAGGAAGCCCGTATGGCAGGCAGTGCTCTGCGTGTCTACCCAGCAGGTGAGGCCTCAGTGAGCGGCCCATTTTGACCGGTGATAAATGAAATTTGGGCTGCATTTTACAAGTGTCTGGGACAACATTTGTTGCCAGGAAACCAAAGGCAGCCAATGATTTCTCCCATGTCTTAACTTGGTGATGTTAGATATTCATGATCAACCAAAGGCCTGGCTCCTGAATTTGCTGTTTCCTGTTTGGACATTTGTCACGTTCTGGTCATCAGCCATGATTTACTGGGCAGGAGTGTTGCAAGGTCAGTTCCTAATTAGAGTTCCTGGTCCTCTCTGTCCCATCCTCTGCATTGCCTAATAGGGTGGCTTTCAAGGCAACATCTCTTAGAGGAAACTTAGGGGGCCTGAGACCCTATCACTTCTCAGCCATGCTACTACTTTCTACTCTGCAGCCAAGCTGCTGCCACCCTGCCCCACTGTGTGGGTTCCCCACCCCCCAAACTGGCCACCAACCAGATGCAGTGGCCCCAACTTCCCTCTTTCTTGCATCTCCCCATGTACTCCCACAGATCCTTCTCGTTTTTTACGAGCTTTGCTGCTGATTACGATGGGGAAACAAGCGGTAGGGGAGGGGCACAACAACAGAACACCCACGGGAAGTTGCACACAAGTTCCTGAAATCTCTGAGGTATCAGAATCATGGCTCCTTGTTTACTGGGTGACTGCGTGGGGCTTCCTGCGGGTTTCTGCGTTCCCGCCCCTCATCCTCTCCTCTGCCCTGGGGACACCGAGTCTCTGATACTAGAGAGGTTGCCACACCCATTGGCCTCCGCAGCACGCTGCCTTCCTCAGTGCTCCCAACCCTTTCTCTTTCTTTTTTCCTGAGTTTGGCTCATTCCCAAGCACACTTTCTGTTCCAGGCTCTGTGCCAGGCTCCGTGCCATCATCCTTCCCAAAGCGCACCACACACGCTCCCGTCCACTCTGTCTCCGACCTGCCTCCCCACTGCCCCGCTCCGGGCCACTCGGCCTCTGCCCTGTGGCCACACGCCTGGCATGTCCCAGGTGACTTCTGTTGCCATAATTCCAACAGCTGCTTCTCTAGAGTCTAGATCAAGAAGAATGACCTGAACCTCCACTCCTTCTCCATTTCGTACCTGGTTTCTCTAGCATCGTCCCCTCTGGCATCTCTTGTGTCTGTCTTCGACAACACAAGATGCAAGTCATTTTTTTTTTTTCTTGCAACACAAGATGCAAGTCATTTTTTTTTTTCTTTTTGGAGAGGACAGAGGACTGGCCTCAAAAATACTTTTATTAGGAGATAAATGATTGATACCTTCCTGTTACTGCATATATTAAATCTGGGGAAAGGTGCTATGAAGTGGCTGCCCATCACAGAAATGGGGCTCGTTTAGAGTTTCAGAAGACGTGCTCAACACTGGTCATGGCACAGCCCTAGCCGGCCCACCGCACCCCCTCGAGCCTTCTTTCAGTGCAATTCTTCAGCACCCAGCTCATCTGTCCCTTCCTCTGTGAAGCCCTCAGTCTGCAAGTGTCCCAGTGCGTGGAATAGGAGATACTGGGGGCTGACCCCGGCTCCCCATGTCCTCAGGACACCCCACAGTGTTCTGGCCTGGGGATGTCCCCTCTCTGCTTTTCCTTCCTCCAGCCCGGGACAGGGGCAGAGCCTTGGCCAACCCCTCAGGGCCCTGTAAGGAAGGCTGTGCGGCGCCAAACAGGGTCAGTAGTGCGCCTCCCCCACCCAACGCCGTCCTCTGCCAGGAATTTGTTTCCCAGTTCCTGTTCCCTGATGGAGACAGCCCTGTGGTCTGGAGTAAGGGGCACAGAAAGCACCTCCTTTGCTGGTAGCCAAGCCTAGCTGAACGTGGCCCCTCCTCGTCCCATTCCCACCTCCGTGGAAGTGCTCCACAGACGGGCAGGAGCTGAGGGCAGCTCTGCAATGATTTCTCTCCCTGGTTGATCCCCTGGGTTCCTCTTTCTGCTCCAACCCCTTTACCCTCCCCCACCCCAGCCCCAACCCCAGGGTATTTGTGTAGATAGACTGTGGTGGATTTTGTGAGAGGAATAAGGGCGTCCTGAGAGGAAGGGAGAGGTGGCCACAGCCTCTGAGTGACCCAGTGACAGAGGGACAGAGGGGTGTCAAGTCGTTACAGTCTAGCCGAAGGCAATCAGGTGTAAGCCAAAGCCTTCCTGCAGAGGACGGAGGGGAAGAGGTGGGGGAGGCGAAGAGAGGGCCCACACCCTCCTGCTCTTGGAAGACTGAGACTGGACGAGGCTCATGGGTGGAGTCAAAGGAAGGGCAAGGGGCACTGTCACCCAAAGAGATGGGTGAAAAGGTATTTGTGGTCACAACTTGAAACCTGCCTCCACCACGTACTCGCTGTGTGGTTCCTTAAGGGAGTTACTGAACGGCTCTGTGTCTCAGTTTGCTCAGCTGTAAAATGGGACCAGTGGTAGGACCAAAGTCTTAGAGGGGTTATGAGGAATATGTGAGAGAATGTATATAGCAAGCTTGGCATGGTACCTGGCACAGCAATCCTACTGGTTAGGGGTCGTCTGCTGTGACGCGCATGCTGATGAGCGTTTTTATTATGTGGTGGGACTATATTCCCTGAAAAGCGTGAGGTGAAAAGCTCTGAGTTTGAGTCTTAGCTCTTCCACTTACTAAGTTATATAACATTTGGTTAGTTATTTAACCCTGCTGATCTTAGGTTTCTCACCTGTAAAAGGAAAGAGTTGAAGCAAGTTATCTCTAAGATCCCTCCCAGTTCTGATAATCCAAAGGTCATTTTGTCCCAACAATTGCTACCAAGACAAGCCTACCCATACATTAAAGCAGGGCCCCAAACAATCTCCAGGTGGTAGCACTTTTATAAACCAATTTCAGCTACTCCGTATGATTATTCATTCATTCAACAGTTATTCACTGAGCGCCAAGGGGCTAGTGGATCCCCTCCTCTCTCCACCATTGAGCCCAGCTCCTTGCAAGGACTGTAGCAGCTCCTGTCTCTTGAAGAGCGGAATTGTGCCTGCCTTTAGCCTTTGCTAATCCCCGTGGCTGAGAGGGGGGCTGGGGCAGGTCACTCACACCCCCACCTAGCCCAGGCGGGCAGGGATACTCACGGCGGTTGGAGGCCACCTGCCTTTGCTTGTAGACCAGGAGCAGGATGAGGGGGAGGCAGAGGATGCCCACGATGCAGGCGCTTGTAGCCAGGGCAGCAGCCGTGATGCCTGAAAGGACAGAGGCAGCCAAGGTGAGGCCCCGTTCCCACTGCACCTCCCGAGGGGTAACTGAGGCCCAGAGAGGGAAGGCCTGGCAACAGGGGGACCCCCCTTTACCCAGGCCCCACAGCCAGACCCTCACTGACTTGCAGGGGCACGGAATGTCTGGGGACCCCAGGGGGGCCAGAGCACCAGAAATCAGGCCAGGCGCTTACAGCTGAGGCAGCTCAAGCGGGGAAAGAGAAGGGTCCTCATCCCAGCCCACTGGGAACAGCTCGACCACCCTGGGTGACAGGTTGTTCCCTGAAAAGGGAGAGCAGGCCCTTCATAGACCTCATGCCACAGAGTTCAAGGTCAGAAGGAGCCCAAGAGATGAAAAACTTTTGGAAATAGATAGCGGTGATAATTGCACAACATTGAGAGCATAATTAATGTCACTGAATCAAACACTTAAAAATGGTTAAAATGGCAAATTTTATGTTATATATGTTTTATCTCAATGAAAAATAAATGAATAAAAAGCCCTACTTATCCCCGGAGAGACTCCTTGGCTCCAGGATGGGGGCCTCTAAACCGATCTCACATGTACAATTCACGGGGAAAAATCTTGGGGCAGGAACTAGGGAAATGTGAATCCTTGTCCAGCATTTAAATTTTTTTAAACTTCCTAAATTACACACAAAAAAATTTACAAGTTAAAAAAAAATTCAAAAGTTTCTTCCTCCCCCTCTACCCAGGCCCCCCACAAAGACATAATCACTGTCAGTTTTTTTGTGTATAGTCTAGATACATTCCCCGCATGTAGAGCATATATGGGATCACGTGACAAGTGCTTTTCCCACTTAGCACAGCTTAGACACCTCTCTGTATTGGCACAGAGATCTACCTTATTCTGCCTAGGGCTTTATCATGTGGCTCACCCAAAATTTATTGAAACAGTCCCCTACTGGTGTGTATGTAGGTTTCTTCCATTTTCAACATAACGAATAAAGTAGCAATGAACTTCTTGTGTAGGCATCTTTGCTCACTTGGGCAAGTACATCCGTACATAAAACCCTAGTAGTGAAAGTGCTGAGCCAAAGAGTAAGTGTATTTTCTTTTAGCCTATTGCTAAATTGTCCTCTAAAAAAAACTTGTACTGCTTCACGATCCCATCAACAGCACAGGAGGTTTGATTTATTTCAGTCCATCTGCTGACTCCAGGAGTTTGGCTGGGAACAGACGTGCCCTCAGAACCACAACCAGTGTAAATGCATTTCCTTCCCAGTTTTAGCCCTTCCCTCTGACAGAAAAACCATGAGCTGGGATACCTTGTCACAGCGTCAGCTTGGCTCCAGGGAGCTTTGGGGAGGTGAACGGGCTCAATGTTGCCTTTGCACTACTTACTTGGGAATAAAGGCTGTTTTTATCTCATTGTATTGCTGAACAACCTGACGGTGTAAACAAGCTTTCAGGGCGTTTGTTCAGACCTCAGAAGAGAACAAGCTGTTTTCAGGCGCTTTAGAAGTACCCACTGGTACAGGAACAGTTGCTGTGCTGTTACAAAGACAAGTTCGACTCCACATTAAAGCAGGTTCCCCACAGATCTTAGCGAGGCTGCACTTTGACGTAGAGTATTGAAAGTTAAATGTTCTATAATTCAGACGTTCAAGTATTTCTAAACCCCATCACAGGACCTTATTTTGGGCACTGAGAAACCGGCTGCACAGCGCTCTTTTCTGGTCGTCAAAGCAGGTCTCCTCCAGACTGGTACTAGGCAGCATTTGGTGTAGTCAGTCAGTGATCACTGAGTCCAGCTCCCTGTTGGCTGTGGGTGGCTTGGCCCAGCCTCTACCTGACTCCTGTCCCCAAGCAAAGACTCCCTCTCTTCGGCCCCTCTAGGGGATCAGGACTTGGTTTCCTTACAGCCTGGCCTGGGAGTTGAGGCTAGGACCAGGGGGCAGGGTTTGGGGAGAGTTCTGTGGGCCAGTTGCCCTCCGACACTATGGGCTCCTCTGCAGAGCACAGCCTCGCCACAGCTCCCCAGCCCTCCCGCTACGTGTGGCCAGTACCTGGGGGTGAGGTCGGGGGGTCCTGCTCTGTAGCCATCCAGAGCCAGACTCATGCTTAGAAGGTGATCAGGCACCGGCAGAGGCACCTGCCTAGCCAGCAGCAAGCAGTGTGCCAGGCCCTTACACAGCGGGGTGGGATGGGAGGGGCCCAGCCTGCTCAGCAAGTCTCTGTCCAGGGCCTGCCAGTAGTACCCCGAGGGTGTTTATGGAGGAGGGGGGAGTTCAGTAGAGCTGCCTGGTTCCAGGGACGGGGCTGGATGAAAGCAAACCATACACCTGCTGTGCTGGGGGGTGGGGAGGTTGCTTCTCAGGGAGATGGGCTGCCCAGCCCCCTTCCCCAGGTTCAGTGAAAAACCACAGCCCCCCAGCAACTCGGGGCTCCTGGGCTCCTTGGGTACCACCTTCCTCAGCCCCACTCCTCTCTTATCACCTCCCCTGCCACCTCAAGCTGCTGTGAGCATTCAGAGGATTTCATAGACCAACTACCCTCCTCCTCCCCAGAGATAACGCTAGGAGGCTGGCGCTGCAGTCAGAGAAGGGAAACTCAAAGAGCTTCTTGGCTGGAAGCATCATTAACTGATCAGGTACCAAGGCTGGCTGGGGGGGCACCTGTCTTACAGCAGGAACTGGGATCTTTCCAAAGGCAAGTGGCAGTGGAGGGCAGTACCCAGCGGTCAGCCCTGGGGCCTACTAAGCCCATGGGTCACCAGGCAAATGTTTCGAACTGTTAGAAAACAGGATATGTGCCCACTGTCTGCTGCCATCTACTTGCCATCCTGCCTTGGCACAGGGGAATGGATGAGATGACTTGGGAAGCCAGGCCTAGAATTCCACATTAGAAGTAATAGTAGCCAACACATACACAGCACTTACTCCGTGCCAGGCATGGTTCTTAGCGCTTTCTTTACACAGAGTACCTCATTTTAGCCTCGTAACAACCTGGAAAGTATGATAACTGTCATCCCCATTTTACAGATGAGAAAACTGAGGCACAGGGAGGTTAAGCAACTTGGCTGATTTCAGGATCTGTGCTCTTACCCCCTTTACCACACTGCCTTTCACTAGAATGGACTCAGGTTGCAACTATGGCCGACACAGTACTTAATTTTTTTTTTTAATTAGTTGCCAACATTTTAAAATTCAGAGAGTTCACGTAAAATCTGGACTTCTGACTTTGCTTGAAAATTCAGTGGCTCTGGCAACCCTGGGCCCCCTTCCTGGCACGTGGCGGTTGGAACTGCAAGTACAGACTGGCAGCTGGGTGCTCACCGCAGTCTCTACCCCTCCCTACTGTCCTACCCACCAGCTCCCTGGCCCTGCGGGCATTTAGTTTTTGAGCCCTGACTCAGCACCTTAGATAACACAGGGTGCCTCCCTGTTAGTTGGAAAGGGAGACGCTTGCTCGCATCGCTCAGTGGACACACGATACCTGCAGAACGGAAGCACTGTCCAAAGCCCGCACACCCCACCCAAAAGCATAGCCGGGTTTCTCTTCATCTGAGACCACTTCCGCCTTAGTGCCAGAACTCCACCACAGCTGTAGTCTGCAGACCTCCAGAACCAAGGGCCTGGAAGGGGATCGAAAGGGGACTCCAGAGATCATTGACGCTATCTCCCTGCCCTTGACGCCGAGACAGAAGCAAACATGTCCCTTTGGCCTTTAAGTAGCCAATTCCCTGTAGACAGTAGTTCAGGGAAGCAGGGACCAGAGTGAGGCTGCACATCCCGCGAACTGGAGAGGAGGAAAATGTCAAAACCTGAGAGCAGAGGTGCCCAGCAAAGGAAACCTGACCCTTAACAGTCAAGTTCAAGGTTCTGCCTCACCCTTGGGCTCTCATCAGCCAGACTCCTGGAATTTCCCAGGTGACTCCTGTTCCCTTAATTCCAGCAGCTGCTTCTCTAGAGTCTAGATCAAGAAAAACGACCCAGATCTGCACTCCCTCTCCATTTCACACCTGGTTTCTCTAGCACCATCCCCTCTGGCATCTCTTGTCTCTGTCTCCAAGACTTAACTCATACAGCTAATTTTCAGAAAACGAGTGTTGACAGAGGGGAAGGCCCCAGTGCTCAGGCAGGGTTTGCACACTGAGAATCAGGCACCCTGGCTTCTCCTCTTGGCTCTGGGAGACTGGGAACAAGTCCCCGTCTTCACCCGTCTGAACCTCGGTTTCTCCATCTGTGAAATGGCGGCGGTGGCGGAGGTGTTTCTGCGGGAGCAGAAGTGGGACTGGGGGTTTGCTCAGAGTGGAAGGGGAGATGGGGAAGTAAACACTCAGGGACCCCGCCACGTGAGGCTCACCCTGTCCTGTGCACAGCACGCGTGTGCGCACACAGTCATGAGGCTGCTGCATGGGAAGGGAGGGGCTGCTCGGGGTGGGGGCCCCCCTTTCCACCCTCCCCAGGGAGCTGCCAGTGGAGGAAGTGAGGAAGGCAGCGGCTTGGTGCCGAGGCCACACATGAGCTCTGCGGTGTGCAGGAAGAGGGGCTTGTTCTTAGTTCCATGTGGGTCTAACTCAGACCCAGCTGTGTGTTCTAATTTTGTTCCTGGCTGGTCCAATTGTTGCTCCAAAAAAAATGAGTAGTTCGAATAGAAAGTCACCACAGCCTTTGAGTGGGGGCTTGGCCGGGGCTGTAGCTGAGCTGTTCCCATTCCTGGCTTCAGTTTTGGTGTATGTCCTCCTGGAGGGCAGGGAGGAGGCCTGCACTTTTGTGTCTCCAGGGCCTAGGCGGGGTCTGGTCCACACTGGATGCCCGATAAATACTGAGAGAGAAGGCTGAGGAAGCCAAGACCCCCTCCTCTCAGAAGAGGGGGGTGTCCCTAAGATGTCCCCCCTTTGCCTGCTGTCTCCAAGCTGCTGGGCATTCTCGCCTGGCCTCCTAGTGCACAGGTACCTCTTTTTTTTTTTTTTTTTTTTTTTTTATTTTTGCCTGCATTGGGTCTTCGTTGCTGTGCGCAGGCTTTCTCTAGTTGTGGCGAGCAGGGGCTACTCTTCGTTGTGGTGTGTGGGCTTATTGCGGTGGCTTTTCTTGTTGCGGAGCACGGGCTCTAGGCACGCGGGCTTCAGTAGTTGTGGCACATGGGCTCAGTAGTTGTGGCTCACAGGCTCTAGAGCGCAGGTTCAGTAGTTGTGGCGCACGGGCTTAGTTGCTCTGCGGCACGTGGGATCTTCCCGGACCAGGGATCAAACCCATGTCCTCTGCACTGGCAGGCGGATTCTCAACCACTGCGCCACCAGGGAAGCCCCGGGCACCTCTTGAAGCAGTGCCCCCATCCCCTGTAGGGCACCTCTGGGCAAATACCAGGGGGCTGACTGACACCCACCACACTGTGTGTCCAGTCTCCTACCCCAACGTGGGAAGAAGGTGATGTGAGCACAGTCCCAGCTGCACTTCCCTTATCAGCTGTGTGAATTGAGGCAGTTATGTCACCTCTCTGGGCCTCCATTTCCATGTATGTAAAGTGAAGTTGGTGACGCCTATTTCACAGGGTTCTTATAAGAAGCCACTGAGATACCAGTACTTGGAAGGACTTAGCACAGTCCTGGCACATAGTAGGAGCTCTAGAAAAGGTGGCTCTGTTCCCCTTCCTGAGCCTCTCCTTCCTCCCTCCCCACACAGAACAAGGAGATTTTAAATCGTTGAGTCCAAGCCAGGAGGACCCCCACCACAGCCCTCCAACCTTTGCCTGTGGCAGAGGGCTAGTGGGCAGGAGCCGTGCCCACTGAAAACAAGCTCAGCAGCCTGTGCCACCCAGTACCTGTCGTGAGGGCACTTGGCCAAAGGTCACTGCTGGGGCACAGCCCCACTCAGAGAGTCAGGAGCTGGGACTCCAGGAGCCACCTTCCTCAGGCTTTGGGCCTTGGAAGGGGCATGGGCTTCTGGGGGCTGCAGCCCAGTGGCTCAGGTGAAGGAGGAAACAAAAGGGAGAGGCAGCAGCAAAGGAGGAGGAATGGGGGTTCCGTGGGCTTGGGGTGATGAGGTCAGAGTTCAGAATGAGGTCTGGGTCCAGGATGAGGACAAAGGAGAACAGAGAACCCAGAAGAGCCAAGAGGGTGGTTCCTTACTTTCACTCTCCTTGGAGGAGGGTGGGTGCACAATGCACTTGGATGGTGCTTCTTCGCCTATGGGAGCAGAGAGAAGGGTCATTAGGTGGGCGTCAGACCCAGGAGGCCAGGAAGACTTGTCCAGGCTGGCATGCCCCCGCCCCCGTCACAGGTACTCAGGCTAGTGTCCCCTTGGCAACACTGGCCCAGCTGCGCACACACACACACACACACACACACACAGACACGCACACACACACAGACACACACGCACACACAGAGACATATTTTCACTGCACAGCTAGGCATGCCCTGCCCATTGTCATGACACATGACAGCCTCAGGGGCATGTCGATACCTGCCCACACCAACACCTCTATCCAGTCTACCGCCCCTCGCCTTCTCACCTAGACACACGCACACACACACACTCGCCTAACTCACACCCCAGGTGTGAGCCATGGAACTGTGGTGAGCAGTCACACTCCCAGCCCAAGTTCATACACCCCCTCCCGTTAAAAAGTCCCACTGTCATAAACACCCCCTCCCGTTAAAAAGTCCCACTGTCATAAACACCCCCTGCCGTTAAAAAGTCCCACTGTCATAAACAGAGCCACGTACGCCCTTCTGTCCATCACACCCAGCTACCCAGAGAGACGCGCACCGAGCTCCACACACCGTGCCACCCCTGTAGTGCCAGTACCACCCATACAGAATCACACAGCCTCCGACACAGTGTCGCACCATCAGATGCACAGCGCCACCCCACATCACGCTGTCCTCCTCTCTGCTCACCCTCCCAGACAAGCACAGGCACCATCCCCAGAGTGACACCCCCCACCCCAGCTGTCCCCCAGAGGCAGCCCTCACCTCTCTGCACCTGCAGCTCCATGGCTCCGTAGAGCCGCTGCTCCGAGTGGTGGTGCCTGATCTCCACCACCAGGCAGCAGTAGAGGCCGCCGTCCAGCAGGGTCAGGTTGCGCATGGTGATGGTGAAGTTGCCGTGGTGGTCAGAGGCCGACTCCAGCCCATGGCGCTGGGCCAGATCCTGGCTGGTGTTGGCCTGGTGGCCGCTGTGGTGCAGGTGAAGGTCCTGGAACGTGAGGTTGCGGATGGGCCAGCGCTCCGAGCAGGCCTGCACCTCACCCCGCGAGCTGCGGTACCAGGTCTTGTAGAAGGTCACGTCATGCCCTTTGGCCAGGGGGCCCAAGAGTCTGCAGGTGAGAGTGACGTTCTGTCCCTCGGGACACACATACAGGGAATACGGCGTGGCGACCTTGAATGCTGCCACCAGACCTGCTCAGAGAGACGAGAGCCTGTCACCCGCCTGAGCTGGCACTACTCCCAGTGCCCCCAGAGTAGGGAGGAACTTTGGTCTGGGGCTTCAAAGATGCGGGTTCCCCAGCCACAAGCTCCGGGCAAGTCAGCTGACCTCCCCAAGCCTCAGCTTCTTCTTTAGTTCATGAACCCGGCTCCGTCCCAAGCTGTGTGGGAGGAGCCACAGGAGCTTCCCCGGGTGTAGCTGGATGAGGCATAGGAGAGACTCCAGGCAGGCAGCAGACTGGGCCCGGCCAGCGTGTGTCCCTCTCCCAGGTGGCACATGTGCCCCAGCCCCAGCTCCCATCCCCCTACTGCAGGCACCATGGCTCTGCCCACACCTGGCCCCTGGCACTTCCAGCTTCCGTGCCCAGTGCCGTCGGGTGGGAAGCAGGGTGAGGAGGGGAAGGCTGTTTGGGAAAAGCACCGCTTTGCCCTTGACGGCCCCTCTGGGGGCCATCGGCTCCTGGGCAGGCCTTGCCTTCGCGCCTCCTCATCAGTGAGCACTAATAGAGCACCTACCTGCGTGAGGCCTGTGCCGGGTGCTACATCTCACCTGGATGCTGAAGATGTGGCCTCTCCAGGGGCTTATGGCCTAGCTGGGTAGACAAGTCCGGCCTCTTGACAAAATAACCCCATAGGCTAAAGGGCAAACCCGTACCAGCCTTCAGGGCACTTGGAGAAAAGAGGACACGACCTTCCTGGGGATGGTCAGGAGACTTGTTAAAGGAAGGAGGGTCTTTGGGGCAGATGGACAGAGAGGATTCCAGCAAGTGGAAGGTGGTAGGGAAACAGGAAAACCCAAGGTGTCTAAGGGTCAAGGACAGGCAATGCAGAAAAGGTCATCTCATCCAGTCACCTGCCTGCCACCCAGGCTTCTTAGAAATATTTTCTAGTTCATTTTGTTTTCAATAAGCAAATGAAGCCACGCCCTGGTCCTCTTTATCCTACCCCAATCTCCCAGCATTTAACCAGGTTCACCCCCCAAAGCACTGGCCCTTAAAAACAGAAAATTCTGTCTAGCTATGAGCCTCAGTTTCCTCATGTGTGCAATGAGGAAAATATTAGCTACAAGAGGCTTGTGAGAGGACAGAATGAGGACAAGAGGAGAACACGAGATGTGAGCTCTTGTGCCCCCTGCAGACATAGGAGGGATAGCTATAGTTATTAGACGTTAGTGATATTTTGATTTTAATTGGCTAAAATCAGGGGCTGTTGTGGACAGACAGGGAAGGAGGACCCTGTAAATATGTACAGGATCAAAATGGATATGTCCTTTCCATTGCCGTTGCCTGAACCCAAGATAACAACACGACTTCTTCCTCCAGATGCCCCGTCCCTATTTTACAGCCCACCCGCCTCTCCCCTCACCTGGCAGAGCTGAAAGCCTGGCCCAGTCAGGAGAAAGGCAGCCTGGTGTAGCTTTGGAATTAGCCCACCCTGCATTGGAGTCCAACAGCTGAAGAGTTACATAGACTCTGAGCCTCGGACTCCTCACTATAAAACATAGAAGTGAAACAGCTACCTGCCAGAGTTGAGGCAGAATTACAGATAATTTACATGAAATGCTCTGAAGGTTGGTGCTTGATACCTCGGAAAGATAGGTCTCTAACTCATTTCTGCAATTCCAGAGACGTTAGGACATTAGGAGTGAAAACAGTTCTGCACGATAGAATGGAGAAGCCAGATTCAGATTCTCTCCCACTAAGGTGTGAATGACTGGTAACAGCTGTGGTCCAATCTTGGCGTGCCTGCATATTTAAAGCAGAGTGTGAGGAGGCAGCAAAGCCATGGCCCCAAAGAATATGTCTGCAAGGGTGGAGTTTTAAGCCCCAGAAGGTAAAAAGGACACACACACACCAGAGCCTCCCACTCACAGCACCCACATGTGAGAGGGAGCCATGTCTGGGAGCCCCAGATTTTTGGAAAGTCATTGCCAAGGTAAGCAGGGATTTCAGAACTTCTTTAGCGAGATGCTGATCTCCCTTTCCAGCAGAAATATAGAAGCCCAGAAAGGGAAAGTGGTTTGCCTGAAGTTCCAGAGGGTATAAACTCAGAACCTAGAGCATGGGGGCTTCAGGTAAAGCAGGATCTAGTTAGAACTAGAAGAAGGAATAGCATGGGCATGTCTAACAACCCAGTAAGGTAGGTGTTATTTTTATTCCTGTTTCACCAATAAGGAAACTAAGGCACAGAGATGTTAAGTAACTCACCGAAGTTCACACAGCAAATAAGTACTAGAGTCAAAATTAAACTCAGGCACTTAGACTCTGTACTGAAAGAAACAATTTCAGAAACTGGCAGCCCACCAGCCATACTCAGCCTTCAAACATATGTTATTTGACCTTCAAAGTATTTTACTCTTTTTTTTTTTTTTTTTTTTTGAGATTGCCAAAATTTAAAGACCGGGAATTTGATATGAAAATTCCGACTTCTAGCTTCTCTTTGAGAATCAGTAAGTTAACACTAAACCAGCTTTCCTATGAGGCAGTCGTCAACTGGAGCTGAGCAGCAGCCTCCTTTGTAGATGGGACACTGGTGTTCTAGCTTGCTGCAGTCCCTTCTACTCCCTCACTTTCCACCTGGCCTGCTTCATTCCCTCACCACGAATGTCCCATGGACATCTGAGTTTCTGATCCATGAGTGTGGCTCCTTGGTGTAACCAGGGAGGGATTCTACTCCCCAAGCCCACTGTTCTACAGATGAAACCCTCAGGCTCAGAGAGGGAATGATCCACCCAAGGTCCCCAGTGGAAGCCCGACTGCCAAATTTCGGCTGTGCCAGTAAATGGAAGTGGGGAGTAGCTACAGAAAGGACCCTCTAAGGAAGAATAAAAACCCACCCAGAGAGTGGACCCTGGCTTATTTCTGCCCTCTACTCCCCCTTTCCCCAGCAGGCCACAAGGCAGCTCCCAGCAGCATCTCTCCCAGCTGGTAACTGGTTTCCCCTTTTCCCAACATTCTCTTCAGCCCCAGGACTATCGCCAAGGGCGAGAGCCGAATCCAGATCCAGCAGCATTTGCAGGAGCACACACACCTTGGGGGCCACGGGGAAGCTGGCTCAGTAGAGGCCAGGGCCGCAGGTCTGGGGTGGGCAGAGGCAGACGCAAGAAGTGGAGCACAGAGCTGAGCAGGGTGGGGACTGCTGAGTGGACAGAGGTGTGGACGGGTTGGGGCCAAGATGTGGCAAGACTGAGGCTAGCTTGTGGGCAGGGTAGGTGGGGGCAGGACGGAAGCAAGCAGCAGGGCCTCCAGTGGGGTACCAGCCCAGGGCCTCCAGCAGGACGTCAGGCCCAGAGCCCCCTGGGTCCAAGCAGTGGTGTTAATGACTGCAGAATTGCCCAGGAAGCGGTGGAGAGGCGATTTTCAGCCCGAGGAGCGATTTCGTTGAAGACCCACAGTGGGGACACAGAGAACTGCGGTTCCGAGACAGAGTTGGGGAGGGGGCATTGCTCAATCCCTTACACCCCACATGCCCCAGAAGGACCTCTTCCCCTTTTAGAAAAAGGAGAAGCTACCCTGGGCTTCAGGTTTGGGCGTGGGTGAGAGTGTTCAGTTTGAGCAAAAGGGCCAGACGGGAGTGGGCCAGGCATCTACAGGTTTGTCCTGGGGGGAGAGAAAACATCTTGTTTGTGGTGTCTGAGATTGCAGCTGGGACAACGCCCATGGGCAGCCTGTCCTTAGGAGGACTCAAGGGCACGGCGTTAGGGAAAACAGCGCACGTGCCCCATGCCTTCCATGACTGCACATGCGCACGTGTGTTATCAGGGGCTATATATAGCCCAGCTGGAATTATAATTATTTGGCTGGAGGATGTTGCTTATTGTCAGGAGCAGATCCTTCTGGACACCTGGGGCATTGTCGGAGACTGGGGAGGAAGGCCCCTGGCTCCAGGGTGGCCGAGAGCATGTGGGACAGGAAAAGGCCCCAGCCCTGGGCTGAGCCTGTGCCCATGTGGGAACCATCCATCATTGTGCTGTTCTTGGGGCCCTGCACCCCACCCCCAGCCCCCACCTGCTGCTGGGTAAGATGGCAGAAACACCTGGAGGAAGAATGCTGTGATCCCGGGAAATGTGAGGTCTCAGGATTAAAACTCTGGCCTGGGCAGGCAGATCCCTGGGGCCCAATCCCCTTACTGTGTGCCTTTGGGCAGGTCCCATCCTTCTCTAGGCCTCCCTTTCTTCCTCCTATCTGGAGAGACTCCCCGCATTCCTAGGCCCCTTCCAGCTCTGAAACCCTGTGGCAGGTGAGAAGGGCTGTCTTAGGGCAGAGGAAGGAGGCAAGAATGGGCTACAAAGGTGATCACGGGCATTTATGAGCCCCTCTTACAGGTTAGGACTTGCTGAGCACTTTATACTCGTTTAATTCTCATAACACCCCTGATGTAGGTCTCATTATCCCCATTTTAAAGATGAGGAAATCAAATCAGAAGTCAAGCGATTTGCCCAAGGCCACACAGCCCTATGTGGCTGAACTGAGACCCACACCCTGGACAAGCCAGCACTACAGGCAGCAAGAGCCCTCCACCCCTCCAGCGGGTGGGGCTGACACCTCATCCTCCAGCTACTCAGAGCGTAAACTGACCTCCAGTTGACTTCTGTGCTCTCCACGCAGCCAGCCTTGCTCTGCCTCAGACCCAAACCGAAAACATCATTCTTTCATTCCACAAATATTTACTAAGGTCCCAACATGAGCCAAGCCCAAGGCAGAGAGGCCATGGGGGTGCAGAGTTCCCTAAGGGACTTCCGCTCAGAATTTAGCCCTGCTTCTGCCACCTTCTAGCAGTGGGACCCTCAGCCACAGAGGGGCTCAGCCTCTTGTAAAAGCCCCAGTGTAGGGGAAAGGAGTTCTTGTTTAGCTTCATCTCAGGATGCTAGTTTTTTGTGACCTCTTTCCCTCCATAAGGTTTCACCTGGTGAAACCCTGTGGGTGTGCATGGGATGGGTGTGTGTGGGTGTAGACAGGCCTGTGTATTTACCCTGACCCGGCATGAGCTTAGTCCACAGTCGCCAAGGCAACGCCCCAGCCTTTGGAGGTGGGTCCCTGGCTTGATTAGTCAGGCCTAGGAGGCCCCACCCAAAGAGCTGAACTCTGTCCAGCTGCTAGGGGCTGTAAGCAAACAGTTACTGATGGCCTGCTATTGCTGGCCCTGTGCTAGATACAGAAGGCCAGGTCCTCGCCCTCAGAGGGGGCCCCAGACAGACATGGACCTCGTCTCCAGCTCCCTGCCAGACCCTGTCCTCCAGGACAGTCCATGGAGGGTATAAGGAAAGGCTAGGCTCTGTCTTTATCAAGATGGAGAGCACAGAGGGCAAGAGGCAAGGACCAATCAGAACTGGTCCTGATTCCAGTGCTAAGCTCCAGGAAGTACCTCCGGGACAAAGGGCTGAGGGCCCAAAGCCGGCAGGTCCACCCATGGGGCTCCGTGGCCAGTGAGGACAAAGGGCATCTCAGATGTGTTTATTGATACCTGCTCCTGCAGGAAGTGTCCATTCACATTGGACCAAGGAGTCTGGGAAGGGGAAGCCAGGCTCTATCGGAGGAAGCGGCACTTCCAGCACATTGGGAAAGCATCAGTGCATCTGGGGCTGGAGGCTGTTGGCCAGCACACCTCCCCAGGGAGGGCCTGGGCGGCTGGCCAGAGCCGCACCAGTGGATGCGTCTCTGGATGACTCGTTCCTCAGCTCTCCCAGGCCCTCCCTGAGGACAACTGTATGTAGCCCAGACTACCAGCTCCAGCCAGCTACCCTCAAGATCCTGTGCTGTGAAGACTTCCTAAGGTTCAGATTCAAATCTCTTTGTGCCCTACCCTCAGTGCAGGAGGCTCGGTGGTAATGGTATAGTAGCAGGCTCTTAACTCTGTGCCAGGCATCATTCTAATCACTTTTATATGGAGTATCTTATTGAATCCTCCCTCCCTATAAAGTAGGTACTATTATCGTCTCCACTTTGCAGATGAGGAAACTGAAGCACAGAGAGGTTAAGTAACTTGTACAGAGTCTCATGAATAGCAAGTGGTGGTGCCAGGATTTGAGCCCAGGTCATCTCACTCCAGAGGTCTGGGGTGTAGAAGTAGCCAGGGATTGACCAGAGGCCCCACCTCCTTCCTGCAGATGGGCAGGCTGACGTGGCCCGTAAGGCTGCAGGCTCCCTCTCCCACCCTCTCTGTAGTTGTTGGGACAGCCAGTTGGCCCCAGCATGGGGAGAGGACCCAGCTAGAGCCACTGTATTTATTTGGGGAAGGCAACGGGGACTGGGAGAATTGGGGCCTGGAAGAAGCCCAGAAAGGCCTGCTGACCCTGTCCTGGCCTCTTAGGATGAGCACTGCCATCTCTCCCTTCTTCCAGGAGAGCTGAACTGTCCCCTGCCCCCAGCTGCCGCTCCTCACAGTGGTGAGTTTTCTTTTTCAATGGAGAGGAGCTGACGGCATCTACAGCATAGGTAGTTTTACTTTCAGTTTTATGGCATTAAATAACACTGAATCACACAGAGAGAAGGTTATTCCCTTTTCAATTCTCTTTCAGTCCTGATAGCATCAAAGAGAAAGTCCCAGTTTGATGCCAGTGTGTCTTCAAAACATCTCTATTATGTGCTAAGCTCTTCTTTTTTTTTTTTTTTTTTCTTGCTAGGTACAGCAGGCTTGGAGCCTTCCCCAGGCTATAGTTTCCAACTAGAATTTACCTTATTTGGTTTTCCTATTATGTACTTTTATGATTTTGTTCTATTTATGGCAAGTGACACTGGCTTTCCATTTATGGCAGTGATACAAAGTTTCCTTTTAAAATCTATTTACTTAAGTCAAAGAATGAGTAGATTTAAAGAGGGTACATATGATGATGGGCAGACACTGTAGAAATCCCCAAAGTGGTGAACAAATGGACTGAAGGTCAGGAAACACCATCATGGAATTACTCTTCCGAAGTGAGTGGTCAGCACTGCCGAGACCCTGTTACCCAGCCTGCCCAGGGCTCAGATAAAGGCGGAGTGTGCGTTTGTGGTCCCACAGTAAGTGAACAGCAGAGATAGGGCTTGACCCCCGGTCCCCATGGGAAGTAAGATCCTATGGAGAAAGGTTAAGGGACTAGGCTGGCTCGGTCAGGAGCAGAGCAACTTCATTACTGAGTTACTGATGGACACAGTGGTGGCCACTATCTTTCTCTCTGGGGATGGTCAGCCAAAGTAAACAGGCTGAATGTTAAGCTCAGTTGCAAGAAGGACCCCAATAAGACAAGGAAACCCTGAGCCCGGCTTGCCTTGAAGTGGCAAAGTCCCCATCTCTGGGGAACTTTAAGAGGAGAATTTACAGGCACCTCCATGGGCATTACAGACTGTAAGTGTGTAGAGGTGCTACAGAGGGCTGGGCCCAGCACTTCAGACCTCCAGGATTCTAGAGAGTCCTGTCCCAGTGAAACCAGTCAATGCCTTCCCATGCCCTGGGCGCTCTACCGGACCCTGCAGGAAGCAAGGAGCTAAGATGGTAAACCAATGGCATGTGGCCTCCAAAAGCCAAGAGGCAGAATAATACTACACAGCCAGAGTTCACCAGGTGCCAGGCACTATGTTATGCCAGGCTCTGTGTTACGTGTGCACCGAAAATTCACAGCAGCCCTCTGAGGGCGGCGCTGTCATCATCCCTATGGGAGAGATGATAGAACTTGCTCACGGATGCTGAGTAACTTGTGCAAAGTGACAGCAGTAAAGGACCATCTTGGGATTTGAACGGAGCTCTGATTGACTCCCCAAGCCAGACTGTTAAGTGACAGGGTTGAACGGGAAGCCCTGGCATGCAGGGCACACAACTCCAGGTCCCTTCCATTCTCACACAGGGTGGCATCAGGAAGCCCTTGGGCATGCCCGCGCTGCTGCTAAGGGGATCCGAGGGTCCATCAGAAGCTTCACCGCAGCTCCCTGGTGCCCCCTCCCCTGGTGAGGCCAGACTGCTCCTGGATGAACGGTTGGCTTAAAACCTGGCACCTCAAACTCAGTCTTTGGGGCTTG
The DNA here is from genome assembly GCF_028021215.1 of Eschrichtius robustus. NCBI lineage: Eukaryota > Metazoa > Chordata > Mammalia > Artiodactyla > Eschrichtiidae > Eschrichtius > Eschrichtius robustus. Next base: position 76,876,967 of record NC_090830.1, read on the forward strand.
GTCAATGCTAGTGAGGGGTCACTGCCAGTATACCCGATGGGCACCAAGGACCCCTTTCTTCCTCTCTTCTTTCCCTCTATCTGCTTGGGCCTAAGACCACATATGTGTGTGCATATAGGGAGGTGGCGTTCCAGCAGTGTACCTCCCACCTGGGCCACCCTCTCCTACGGAGGTCAGGCCCCAGCAGGGAACCTTTGCCCTACTTGGGGGAAAGAGAGAGCAACCAGCCCAGCTCAGCAAGGGGCTCCCCGGTATTGCTGCGTACCCCTGGCATTGGGTAGAGGCTCCCTTATGCCCATGGGCTGGCCTCAAGCCTGCTTCTCTCCACCTCAGGGCCTCTGGGCAGCAGACTGTGGATTTCCTAAGAGCCGATCATTGCTGCGTCAGAGGCTTGCACCACTGGGTTACTCAACAAGGCCCTGCAACCCTGCTTGCCATACAGGGGAAGATGGGCTCTCACCTCCCCAGCCCCAGTGCGCCTCCATGGGCTAGTAGTCCCAGAGTTTGGGACTCTTGGGTCAGCCTGTGAGGACATGGCAGGAACAATAACTTCCACAGGTCCTGGGAAGGCCAATAGGGGAAGAAGAGGCTCTGCCACCCTTGGGGTCTGCTGGGTCCTGGCTCCCTAGGTGCCTCCCTCCACCCATTTCAACCTGGGTCAGGCGCAGGAAAGGGGTATCTGCAACTTTTCCTAGGCTCCTGAGCGCCATTATCACCACCACCATTCTCCATGGTGCTGGCCCAGCCCCAAGAGCTAGAGAACAAACAGGTCTGCACTAGCCACCTCCATCTCACCTTCCCAAAGCATCAAGGCTTTGACAGTGAGCAATCCTGCCCAGGGCCACCCAGCACCCCAGCAGGCCAGTGAGCAGGTCTTTCCAACTCAGAGACCCTCCGGACCATGTCTGCAACCAGGCCTCCCCATCTCTTATCCCCCCTGTTGCACACTGTACTGGGTAGCAGCTTGAATATTCATTAGCACACCCATATTACAGTTAGGAATACTGAGTCCCAGAGCAGTTCAAAACTAAGAGAATTCTCCTGACTCCTTTCAGTGGAAAGCTGCTTCAGACCCTAATTATCTCCTTGAGCTGGGTCCAGGAAGAGATGGAGTACCAAGCTGTTTAAGTAGCCAAGACCTCTGGGGGTGAAGCCTCCTGGCTGTAGAGACAGTATGGAGTGAGGGGCTCTGAGCCTCTCTGCTACTGGCTCTGTGCAAGCTGGCTCTCTATGCCCGAGTTCTCTGGAACTCAGTTTCCCAAACTGGGGCTGCTGAACAGAGAGCAGCTCAGCCAGAGGAGGACAGGGTAGGGGTAAGAAACTGAAGGGCCTCTTGGGGTCACTTGGAAAGGATGGGGCAGGGCAGGTGGTCTGTAGTGGGTGGGATGCTGGCCGTCCTGCCTGCCACCATCCCCTGCTCCTTTGGGAAGCCATGTCTGCCATGAGCCATGGCCTTGGTGCCGAGACTGCTCCCCCACCCCCTTTGGCTCTTCCTGGGGAGCATCCAGTTCAGGGCTTAGGCATCTCTGTCTGTGGGGTGTGGGCTCCCTCCTCCTTATAGGAGGCCCAGGCCAGCCTCCCAGCGCTGAGATACCATGCTGCCTGCAGGCTCCCCAGTTTCTGAGGTGTTTTCCAGGTTCTCTCAGAACCCTCCTCTTGCTCTTCCCCTGTCTTCTCCTTCCTCCTCTTCTTCTGACTCACCCACTGGGTCCCCTGCCAAGCTCCCCACCTCCCTCCTGCCTCCCTCTGACTCCCTGCGTGACTCACACTTTCCCTGAGCCTTCCCAGAGAAAAAGTTTAAAGTTTAGTTCCGTAGGCTGCCTGCCGGCCCCCTCTTCCCTCAAGATCCAACTGCTTAAGTCCTGGACAGGCAAGAAGCAGGGGCCAGGCTGTGGGTACCGGGACCTTTGCCCCCCACTCAAGGAGCCCCTGTGTCCTGACCAGGATACCACCTAGAGTTGTGACAGTCTGGACTTTGGAAGGGGAAAGTGACACTTCCCTATGTATGGCTTCTGTGTTTGAGCTGAGGAAACTGAGGCCCGAAAGATGCTATAAGTTATCCAAGGACCTAGAAGGGGCTCACAGCCAAGCTGGGAAATGTCCCACATTCTCCCCAGTGCATGCCCTACACCAGTCCCTGAGCTGCAGCTTTGCTAGGATGCTGGGAATCAGCTGACCACTCAACTCTCAGCCATCAGACCCTCAGGATAAGGACCAGAGGGCACCCATGTCCAGCTGTGGACCAGTGCCTGCACTGACTAGTGCCCACCAAGGCTCAACCAAGAGTGTCACCAGGGTACAGGACACTGGCTGAGAGTATACAACTTCGGTGCCTTGTGAGATCCTGGGGCCCTGAGGTGGGGCAGGGAGACGCCACAGGTGTCAAAAGCCAGTGGCATCCACTAGAACACATTGGGCTGTCTCCACCGTGTTTATCTCCTGTTCTGCAGAAAGTACTCACTCGTGCCCGGGCTCTCTGGGTTGGGAAGGGCTGGACAGGCAGCTGCTTGGGCAGCTGTCGGCATACACGTGTGCCCACCACCCAGCCGGGGCACTTGGCAGAGAGCCGCCGCCCCTGCCAAGCCGTCCTAGCGGCCTCCCTGCCGCGGGTGGGGTCACGGCAGGCTGAAGGGGGCTCCCGGGGCGCCCGCATCTGACCTGGGACACCCCCACCCTGCCCTGCTGTGCTCTCCCGTTGCTCCTCCCCAGCACCCAGGCTCCGCCGACCTTACCTCGGGAGGCAGCCAGGAAGAAAGCGAGGAGCACAGGCCCCCAGCGCCAGCTGCCAGCCTCCGGGACTGGGGGGACGCCCATGTCGCCGTCGGGCAGAGCTGCGTCTGGCGCAGCCGGGCCGGAGCGGAGCCCGGGGGCGCGCAGGGGGCACTCCTGGTTCGCAGGGAGCGGACGGGACGCGGCCGGCGGGGAAACCTCCGCGCGAGTGAGCGCAGAGCAAGTGAGCGCGGCCGGCAGCCCGAGAGCCGCCCGCTCCCAGGGGCCCACAGCGCCCCCGGGCGGCCAAGGCTGGGGCGCTGCCTCTCCAAGGGCCCCCGCGGGAGGCGCTTCCCGCTGACTCGCACCCGGCTGGCCTTGGAGGTGAGGGAGCCAGTCAGTACGCCAAGAGTCAGCGCCACTTGATCGCCCGTTTGAAGCCTTTTCTTCTCTCCCCCATTACTCTTTGCAGAGGATTAATATTGTTGTAAAGCCTGAGAAGTACATCTGCGTCTAACTTAGCACGATACATCATCATCATCATAGATTGTATCAGCCCTCACCCACCAGCAGAGGCTTGTACCTGACGTCCTCCAGCCCAGCCCAGGTCCTGGCACTCCCAGTAGTGGAATGACTGACTGACTGACTGAATGAATGAATAGATGGATGGATGGATGAAATCTAACTTTTGTAAAGAGCTAGGTGAGTGAGTTGGGGCAGGCTTGACTGTAGATTCCAGAGCCTGCAACACCCTTGTGCACATGCACACACACACACAGACATGGCACAGGTGCAGGAGTACCCGGCAGGCTTGGCACACCCCTACACTAGGACATACACACGTGTGTGTGTGTGTAACATCAGGTAGTGTGTCCCACAGAAAATCATCAGTACTCCTCTCACCCAGGCCCCAGCCTCTCTTACTCCCTGCACCCTAGATGTCTGCAGGATGCTCTCACACACACACCCCCCTCTAGTCCTTTGCTCTTGCACCCCACCCAGCACTGGCACTGCTGGCGATACCTCTCTCCTCTTTCAAGTCCTGGTCTCAGAGAGAAGGGGCTCCGTGGGGCAGCACTATTAGAGCCCCCCACTCTCAGCCCCTGCAGCCTGGACGATGGTTAGACCCGCTTCCAGGAGTCTGGGAAAGTAGGAAATGTCAGTACCACCACCCCCATTGGTGAGGCTGGAATCCAGCCCTTTCCTGTAGGGCGGCACTCGTGTGCTCTTGCTGGCCGAAGGGGCTCGGGAGGATGCAGTGCTGGGCTCCTCGCCAGTGGTAAGTGCTCAGAGCTGTACCTTGTGTGCAGAGCCACAAGATGAACGCGGTGGCCTTCCTTGACAGTCAACTTTACTCAAATATTTGGGGCCTCCACCACCATTTTTAATGGAAACTAATGCAAACACATTATGGAAAAGATTGTGAAATTTATATGAGCTTTCAAAGATAACAGGAGAGATTTCAAAGGTATTTCATTCTTGAGACAAATGCTTCCGGCTATTCCCCAACTCAGTGCAGATTCCCTCTCCACTCCAGTGGGAAAGTTTGAGAAATGTAAAACTAATGCATTTTCCCTCTCTGTGTGATTGTTATTTTTATGAAGATTCATTGAGACTCTAAGACCCAAAGGAATACCTCCCTGATGGAGGAGGGATTCAGACTGATGATGGCAGACCAGATCCTTGGAATGTCTGAGCCAGAAGGGATGTTAAAGAACAAGTCAAGTCCCTTACTAACAGACAGAAAATGTCCAGAAAGGACCTCTGTGACATGTCCAAGGTTACAGAGCCCCATCTCAAGGTTGTCAAGCCTACCTGCTTTGGAAACAGTTCCAGCAACCACCTAACATGCCCCGCCCCCCCGCCCCTCCCCCTGCCAAGATCTAGAGCTGCTGCTCAGGGGACTCATGCCCTCCGCAGGGGCAGTGACAGTCTTCTGTCCATCTGTCCATCCTTCCACAGGTGGTTCCAGAGCCAGCCAGACCCCAAAAAAGGTGCACACAAGTTGTCTACATCCAGCTTTTTGCACCACCTGCTTTCTGTTCCCTGCCCTTGGCAATGGCCTGGTCACATTCTCTCTACCCAGATGTTTTTGAAGTTGTTATAACCTTATTATTTTATATTAATCACTAATTACAGTTTGTATGAGTCAGGGTCCTGGCAGGAAAGAGAAGGCACACTCAGAAAGGGCTCAACTGAAGAAAGTTTAATGGAGGGACTGTTTACAGAGGGCTGGTGAAGCACCCATAGACTAAAAACTGCAGGAAGCCATTACCACCCATGGGTGCAGAAGGACAAGAAGAGGGTGTGAGGTGACTGGAGCCCAGTGAGGGCCAGAGGCGTGAAAAAGGGGCCACCCAGCAGGAGAAACACAGCCTCTGGCAGAACTGCAGTGAGGAAAGGAGGGAGTGAGGGAGAAATGCCCCTACCACCTCTCCTCCTGTCTTCTGCCGGGACCTCCCATTGGCCAAACCATCTGGAAGCCAGATGGCAAAGGAGCCCAGGTGAGGCAGTCCACAGAGGACATCCTCCCAGGTAGAGAAGCAGAGAAGAGAGGAGGGCAGCCGAGGGACGCAGAATACCAGCACATGGCTAATTTCTTTCTTCCATTTATCTCCTCTGCTTGTGAAGTGCCACATCAACCATTTCTCAATGGTTCTTGAGTGCTGCTTGCTGAGTTTCGATTGGCTAAATATTACCTGTGGTCTGATTGGACCAAGCATCAGCCAAAAATGGCCAATCACAGGAGAATATGGAGTGAAATTGTCCTTGCAGTGAAGTCATGCGCTATGAGCTTTATTTTTCACAGCTCAACAAATTCTGCACGTGTAGTAGCCCCAAACCCAATGTCCTTCCTCTCAAAAATGCTGAAAATAGGCATTGCTTCCATTTACATGAACAATGGGTGAAGCTTAAATGGGTGGGCTGAGTACATCACATTCTTGCTTTTTGTGATCTGGAAGGAGGCCCAGGGTCAGTAAGGCCCTGGCCCAGTCAAAGCTATGGGCTGGAGAACAATACTGGGCCATTTGTAGAGACGGGGATGGATCTAGAGACTGTCATACAGAGTGAAGTAAGTCAGAAAGAGAAAAACAAATATCGTATATTAGTGCATATATGTGGAACCTAGAAAAATGGTACAGATGAACCGGTTTGCAGGACAGAAATAGAGACACAGATGTAGAGAACAAACGTATGGACACCAAGGGGGGAAAGTCACGGAGGGGGGCGGTGTGATGATTGGGAGATTGGGATTGACCTATATACACTAAAATGTATAAAATGGATAACTAATAAGAACCTGCTGTATAAAAAATAAATAAAATTCAAAAATACAAAAAAAAAAACAACTATGGGCTGGAGGCAGTTACTGGAGTTCATCTCATATGCCAATTATAATCACTAGATCTGTGTGCTAACACGGATCCTGAGGCTGCATCTGGCCTCAGCAGTGCCATGATTGATTAGTGATGTCATGGACAATAAGAGTGGTGGTGCAAGTGCCATCTTGGACCTAAGCAGTTACCTAGCTTGGCTTTTGACAGAGCCTCTGTGATTTCCTCTATCAGCCTGTGACTTCCCTCGCTCTCATCCTTCTCCCTTTCCCTCGCCATGTTGGATCACACTGAGTAAGTGCAGCCTAGGAATACATCCAGCTGGCTCCACCTCAAACCCTCTAGCCAGCTGACCAAGGAACCTGATCATGCTGTTCTCCATAGGCCACCACCCATGTGTACGTGACCATCGTGGACGAGAACGATAACGCGCCCGTGTTCCAGCAGCCCCACTACGAGATCTTACTGGATGAGGGCCCGGACACAATCAATGCCAGCCTCGTCACCATCCAGGCACTAGACCTGGATGAGGGGCCCAACGGCACAGTTACCTATGCCATCGTTGCAGGCAACATCATCGACACCTTTCGCATCAACAGGCACACGGTCAGCGGCTGGTGGCGGGGTCCAGGAAGAGGGTCAGCTGGCTAAAGGGATGGGAGGGGAGCTCAGTGACACCATGGGCGTGGGAGCAGAGCAGAGATGGAGTCCGGGAGGAAACTGGGGGGGCAGCCAGTACGGGAGGATGAAAAGGTTGGGTGAGGCCTGGTTTAGAGGACAGCAGGGGCTCCCTGTTATGGCCAGGATGTTAGGGCCTACCTCCCTCCTGGGGTGGTCAGAGGGTGCCCCAGACCTACCACCTATTGATCCACCCTCGTCCCCTCTACTTATCCTGCAGGGCGTCATCCGTGCTGCCAAGGAGCTGGACTACGAGATCAGCCATGGCCGCTACACCCTGATCGTCACCGCCACGGACCAGTGTCCCATCTTGTCCCATCGCCTCACCTCTACCACCACGGTGGGTGGGTGGGTAGATGGGACACAGCCCCAACTTGGGGGTGGGGTAGGACAGGTCACAGAAAGGTTCTGTGGGGAGGCGGGGTTTCCAGGAGAAACGCCTAAATCCACGAGCCCTGTCCTGTTCTCAGCAACTCACCCAAACTTGCCGTGTGACTTTGAGGGGGTTACTGAACCTCTCTGTGTGGCTGCAGCTATCAGATAGATGATGACACCTGCTTTCCTCCCCTTCATGGGAAGAGCACAAACTCCAGTCAAACCAACAGGGGTTCATGTCCCTGATCCTCTACTTCCTAACTGTGTGACTCTGGGCAAGTCACTTAACCTCCCTGAGCTTCACTTTCCTCCTCTGTAAAGGCGGGATAATAAAAAACTGTTTCAGGGTGTGGGAGGAGCAAATGAAACCAGAAGAAAGATGACCATAGTACAGTAATAAACAGAAGTTCATAGCATTATTATTAGTAATATTATTATGCCCATAGAGAGACTTTGACAATAACAATAACTTATCCACATGAATAGCTTAAAAAGCCCTCCCACTTCCATTGAACAGTATGATTCTTCCATCATCCTATGAGGCAGGATTATCAGATCTAGTTTACAGATGAACAGGCCTGGCTGGGGTGCAGTCCTGACTAAGTTCACCCATCATCTCAGGTGCTTGTGAACGTGAATGACATCAACGACAATGTGCCCACCTTCCCCAGAGACTACGAGGGACCATTTGATGTCACCGAGGGCCAACCAGGACCCAGAGTGTGGACCTTCCTGGCCCATGACCGGGACTCGGGCCCCAGTGGGCAGGTGGAGTACAGCATCGTGGATGGAGACCCTCTGGGTGAGTGGGGCCTGAGCTGGGTGATGGGGGTGGCATGACCCAGTGGGCCTCTCCCCGACCCCACTCAGGAGCAGGATGAAAAAGGAGGTCTCAAGGTAACTAGCCCCACCATTGTGTGATGGGGCCTCAGTTTCCCCATCCATAAGATGATGGAAATAATCTTCTCCCAGGAATATGGTGAGAACACGCAAATCTGGGAGCAGAGGCTGGTAGCCTTGGAAGGTCACAGACTCCTTTGAGAGTCTGATAGAAAACACCCCTGTGTCATACCCAGAGAAAAGGCTCCAGGCAAGAGGAAAGATGAGCATCCTTGCCCCAGACCTTCAGGACCCCCCAAATGCACACATGCAGGGAGCACCCAGATTTCTCTGCACATCTCATCATCCCTTAGTAGCCTTCACAACTACCCCGACTGTTCTCCTCAGTTGAAGAGCAGGGCTTGCCTGGCCAGAGCAATTTCTCAGGATAGTTTTTACTCACTTTTGTAGAGTAGGAATCCCAAAGTCAAGGCCTACTGGGGCCATGCAGGGAGCACACATGGGAGAAAAGGTCTGGGCAAGAGAATAGGGAGTAGCGGGGACTGCAGCAGCCACAGCTCCGCTCTTGCCGATTGTGGGCAGGTTGAAATGCAGGCCCCGGGGTTGGGGCGGGGGAGCCCTTCCCATTTTTAAAAGAAATGCTGGAAATCCAAATCTTTGTGAAACATCCTGATTTTTAATTGAGCCCTCAATAAGTATGTATTGAGCATATTTGCTGACCACATTCCAGATGCTGAGGATACAGAATGGTAAAAAACAGATACAAATCCCTGCCCTTATAGAACATATGTTCCAGTTGGAAGATACAGGCCATGAACATAACTGGTTAAGCAGACGACTTAGTCTATTGGGAGGTGCTAAGTGCTATGGAGAAATATAAAGCCAGGAGATGGGGAATGCCAGGGTGAAGGCTGCAGTTTTAGAAAGAGTACTCAAGGAAGGCCTGTGCAAGGAGGTGACATTTGAGCAAAGACGTGAAGGAGGTGAGGAATGGGTCATGTGGACATCCAGGGAAGAGCATGACAGACGGAGCAGAAGTGCAAAGGCCCTGAGGTTGGAGTGTGCCTGGCTTGTTCACAGAGGAGCAAAGCGACCCAGTGGCTGGCACGAAGCCAGGCGAGGGGAAGAGTAAGAAGAGATGAGCTCAGAGCGGTAATAGAGACAGATGTTGGGTCTTGTAGGCCATTATAAGGACTTGGCTTTTTCTCCGAGTAACATGGGAACCGTAGGAGAGCTTTGAGCACAGGAGGGATGTGATTTGACTTAGATTTCAACAGGAGCACTCCATTTCCTGAGCTCAGAGCAGACCATAGAGGTTAGGGAATGCCTGGTAGGAGCCTGTTGCAGTCACTGGGGTTAGAGATGGTGTAGCTGGGACCAGGGAAGCGGCACTGGAGATCGTGTGAGTTCTGGTATATTTCATAGACGGCCAACAGGACGTGCTGACTGATTGGATGTGAGATGTAAGCGAAAGTCAAGGATGACACCAAGGTTTTGGCCTGAGCAACCGTGCTGTTAGCAGATGGGAAGACTGCAGCAGGAGCAGGAAAGGTGGGGCGGTGGGGAGGAGAGTGAGGTTAGGTTTGAGATGTCAGATAGGCCTTGGATGTACAAGCCAGGAGTTCAGGAGAGAGGTCTGCAGTGGAGAGGGGTATTTGGGAGTAGTCACCCCAGAGATATTTGAAGGCATGAGATGAGAGGAGCACACTGACACAGCAGGCAGAGGAGAGGTTATAGAACCTGGGATGAATTTTCAATTAAGAGGTTAAAAACACAAACCCACTTCTGTAGGGCCAGGCTTGGAGCCCCTGCTGTCCAGAGCTTGCGGTGGGTCACTCTGTTCTGACATGTCACCCTTTCATGTCCCAAAAGTCCTTTCCCTGGCCAGGCACTGTGCCTTCCTGCTCTGCAACCAGCAGAGCATGGGCCTTTCTCCTGTGCTCTTGTCACACACACACAGCGGTGGTATCATTTCATGGGAGTCCTGCTCCTGTTCAGGAGGATGCCAAAGTCTGCTTTGACAGGTGGGTGCTGGGTGGGCAGCTGAGCCCCTCCCAGGAAGGGACCCTCTCTGCACCCACCTCCAGGGTTCAGGGCTCACACTCATGCCCAGCAAACTGCAGACTGCTCCCTGCCACGGGCCTTTGCAGTCCTGAGCAGAACCTGCCAGGTTAAGTGCACACAGGATCGGGGCCAGCCTAGGAACTTGGGGCCTCATAGAGGCAGGCAGAGAGGCAGGCCCCTGGGGGAGTGAGAGGGGCCAGGAGTTTCCCCAGGCGGACCCGGCCTGGGGCTCCCTCCCCCTGGAAAGGAAGAGTAGACATTCACAGCCCAAAGGTAACTTGGGGATCACGGAGCACTGCCCCCACTCCAGAGGAGATAAGCGGAGGCTGGGCGGGGTGAGGGGGATGACCTAGCGCTGTGCCGGAGCGGCTCGCCCGGGTCACGACCTCCACTCCCCACCTCTCTCCTCACCTCCGGGTTCACTGACACCATGTTGGTAATTTGAAAGACTGACAAACACTATAAATCAGGGCTGTTTTCCTGGAAAGCCAGTTTAGCGACACCACGGGTGAAAGCATGTACTCCAAGCCACCCGGCTTCAAGGTCACCTTCCCACCACTGCAGCCTGAACCTGGAGGGGGCTCCTGCTGGTGGGAAGACATCAGGGCTGCCTGGGCTCTTATAAGCCCCACTAAGCTGCGAGGAGACACGTGGTCAAAGAACAGTTGGGAGGACTTCCCTGGTGGCGCAGTGGTTAGGAATCCGCCTGCCAATGCAGGGAACACGGGTTCGAGCCCTGGTCCAGGAAGATCCCACATGCCACAGAGCAACTAAGCCCGTGCACCACAACTACTGAGCCTGTGCTCTAGAGCTCACGTGCCACAACTACTGAAGCCCACGCGCCTAGAGCCCATGCTCCGCAACAGGAAAAACCACTGCAATGAGAAGCCCACGCACCGCAACGAAGAGTAGCCCCTGCTCAACACAACTAGAGAAAGCCCGCGCACAGCAGTGAAGACCCAACGTGGCCAAAAAAAAAAAAAGAACGGTTGGGAAACAGGCCATGTCACTTGCGCCTCTCCCCCTCTATCCCAGCCTTCTCAGAAACTCCAGCGGCCCTTTCTGGTCAGGTCCACTCATTGGACCCCTTTCTTACATCCTCATCTTCCGTGTAAGCGCCCAGCTCCTTCACAGGGCTGCCTGGGCTCCCTTTCAGGATGCCCCTAATGATACAAAGAGCTGCCGTGGGTCCAGCATACACAAGGTGAACTGGGCCTTATCCAGCACCAGCACAACCCTGCTATGGTACCTCTTTATTAGCCCATTTTTCAGATGAGAACATCAAGGTGAGATTTAATCACATGCCCAAGGGCACATAGGAGTGAAGTCAGCATTGCAGACCGGGATATGACTGATGGGAAGCCTCTGCTTTTAACCCTCTATCTCCAGAAGGAGTGGAGGGTTGGGGGTTTCAGGCCCCGGGGCAAGCTGCTGAGGAGGGCATTTTGCCGTTTGGAGGCCTTTGACCTGCCTACCTCCCCCACTGAGCTGACCTTGTGGGGGTCTAGCCTGGGCCCAGCCCCCAGCACCTCAGGCCTACTCCTGTGAGCCTTCGGAACCTCTTCCCTTCCATCAACGGGGTGGTTCGCTTCGGAGAGAAGGCAGCTGGCCACCTGCTTGCATGTGGCCAGGGGCTGAGACAGGGCTGGGAAACCCCTAGAAAGGGAATCCCCTGTTCTTTGGAGACCTTGGATTATCAGCCTCAGGAAATCCTGCTTCAAGTGGCTTCCGCCCCTCTAAGCAGGGTGTAGCCCATAGGACTGCTGGGAGCGGAAGGGCTGGTGGGAAATCCCAGCTGCAGGTGGGCCGTGGAGGGGTTGTTTTGGTAAATCAGAGCAGTAGGAGCTGGGGGCAGGGAGTTGTGAGGTAGGATGTGCAGGCAGAAGGGGCAGGGAGTTGTGAGGTAGGTAGAAGCAGGCAGGGAAAATCGTTGGGGAGCTTGGGCCTCTGTCCTTGCGGCACCCTTGCGTGCTGTGTGTCTGTGAGCGAGTCGCTGCCCCACTCTAAGCCTTTTCCCCCAGATGTCAAAAGGGAAAGTGAAGGAAGTAACTTTCTCACTCTTCCCAGTTCCTGGGGGAGTGCATAGAGATGATCCCCTCTTCCTTACACTCTCCCCTCCTCCCTCGTTCATCTTCCCTCACTTTCCTCAGCCCCCTGAGCACTCCTATCCAACTGGGACCCCACTCGCTCCCCTGTCATCCTGCCCCTCTGCTCTTCTCCTCCACCCCCCTCCCTGTTCTTATCCCTCCCACCCTGGTCAGCTCTGAGTGGTAAGTCTCATGGATGTAGTGAGCTGAGATGCAGAGCCCTAGGTTCGAGTCCGGGTTCTATTGTTTACTTGCTATGGGGGCTCTAACAAGTCATCACCCTTCTTTCCCGTTTCATTTTCCAAAGGAAATGGGATGGTCTCTGAGGTCTCTTCCAGTTCAGAGCCTGAGAATCTGAGGTTCTTGCTCTAGACATCCTCGGACATCTGGCCCCTCAGCCAGGCCAAGACAAGGACTGAAGCCAAAGGGCCAGCTGAGGGTCCTCAGCAACCTCAAAGAAAGGAAATCAGGGCCAACTAGGGGCCAAGGGATGGCCATAGGCCTGGGAGAGCCCTGGCTGCGCTCCATGTGGCTCCATACCAGGGCTGAATGGAAGGCAGTTGGGGGCTTCCCTGTCCTCAATCCCTCCCACTCCGTCCTGCCCCGGTGCCTCACCACTAGCAAGGAGTCCCTTTGGGGTTAGCTTTGCCCTTCCGCAATATCCTGTTTTACAAGATGTGGTATCTGGAAAGGATCGTACCTGGCAAAGCTTCCCACACCTTCGTTAATTGATTTCAGATCAGTAGTGGTGACAAAGAGAGTGCTTGTGTAGAAAGGGAGCCCTCGGGCTTCCCTGGTGGCGCAGTGGTTGAGAATCTGCCTGCTAATGCAGGGGACACGGGTTCGAGCCCTGGTCTGGGAGGATCCCACGTGCCGCGGAGCAGCTGGGCCCGTGAGCCACAACTACTGAGCCTGCGCGTCTGGAGCCTGTGCCCCGCAACGGGAGGGGCCGCGATAGTGAAAGGCCCACGCGCCGCGATGAAGAGTGGCCCCCGCCTGCCGCAACTAGAGAAAGCCCTCGCACGAACCGAAGACCCAACACAGCCAAAAATAAATAATAAATAAATAAATAAAGTAGCTATAAAAAAAAAAAAAGGGAGCCCTCACTTTCTCAACATAACCGTCTTACCCAAGGTGGGTCCCTGGCCTGGCATCTCAGGCCTATCAGGGCATGAGTGGGCCCCTGCCCGCTTGTACCCCTAGGAGTTATCTGTTCTCCTGCCTCCTGCACTTCCCAGCCCTTGGCAGGTCCCATGAGGGTCTGAAGCAGGGGGTGCTGGAGGGCCCACGCCCCAGCTGTCCCTGACCATGGTGAGTAAGGCTCACTAGAGGAAGCAGGGAAAGGCCTGGGCCCTCCACCACTCTTGGCCATTCTCAGCTAACCCTGGCTTCTCCTGGGTGACACCCAGGGGAGTTTTTGATCTCTCCCGTGGAAGGGGTGCTGCGGGTCCGGAAGGATGTGGAGCTGGACCGGGAGACCAGTGCTTTCTACAACCTGACCATCTGTGCTCGAGACAGGGGGGTGCCCCCGCTCAGCTCCACGGTGAGTCTGGGGGCCCCATTCCACTGGCTACACCTCCCTGCCCCCTGAACTCTCCATAGAGACTCCTATAAACGCTGCCACCTTCGTGCCCATAGCAGCCTCAGGCTGCTCCGGAGCCAGTCCTGGCCCTCAGGGCCCCTACCAGACCTGTGAGTGCCTTGTGAGGCTCACCCGTGGAGGCTGGACCTGGGCCCTGGCAGCCACGGCCACACGGAGCTCCCTGGGGAGGCTGTGCTGTCAGCCAGGCCTCTGCACCTGTCACTCTGCCATTTCCATCCCGCCCCTGCCTCTATTTTTCCTGCTTCCCTCTTATCCTCGTTTTCGTCCTCTTGCCTTTTTTGTTATCATTTTCTTGGGCTTCCTCTTTCCTCCCCACGACCAGCTGCACCTTTCCTTCCTCTGTTACCACCGCCTTGCTATCCCGCTCCACCTGCCTCCTTGCCTCTTCCTCGGCCGCCATGTCCACCATCCCGTTCTCTGCCTCCCCTCTCTCCTCCATCTCCCCCACGCCCCCTTTTCTCCTGGTCCTTCTCCTTCACTTCCTCCTCTTCCCTGACGTGCCCCAGATGCTGGTGGGGATCCGGGTGCTGGACATCAACGACAACGACCCCGTGCTGCTGAACCTACCCATGAACGTCACCATCAGTGAGAGCATCCCCGTCTCCAGCTTCGTCGCCCGTATCCTGGCCAGCGACGCTGACAGCGGGTGCAACGCCCTCCTCACCTTCAACATCACTGCAGGCAACCGAGAGCGGGCCTTCTCCATCAACGCCACGGTAGGGCTGGGTCTGACCCCAGGGAAGCCCCCAGGATTTTTCCTAAAAAACCGGACCCTGCCCTAGGGGCTTTTCTACTCTGCTGTCTGGGCTTCTGTTGGTTCCACTTCCTCCTCAAGTCTCTACCCTCCACTGGGGTGTGGGGTCTCTGTGGGAAGCATGGAATCTTGGATTTCTAGGTGAGCCACTTCTGGGGTCCCGTCACCCCAAGGCTTGTCTTGTGCAGGGATGGGACCAGAGCTTCGGTACCACTTGGTTTGTACCAAGATGCACCAAGAAGTCCTCTCGTGACCTCTTGGAGTGTTACCGGCTGCTGTCACCATGGGGTCCTCAGAGGGACCATCCCTTTCAGGCAGCAAGACCTGGGCATTGGTGGGTCACTCTTGCTCTGGCAAGGCCCTGCTGATCCATTTTGGCCTTCTAGACCATACCTTTGGTGATTTAGGGAGATCATTCACGGCCATTCCTACAGGCAGAGCAGTTGGGCCTCTGTGGGCCAGAGCCCAAAGTAGGGAGCAGGTCATTGCTCAGCTCACCAGCCTCTACATCCCAGACAGGGATCGTCACTGTGAACCGGCCCCTGGACCGCGAGCGGATCCCGGAATACAAGCTGACCATTTCCGTGAAGGACAACCCAGAGAATCCACGCATAGCCAGGAGGGTAAGGCTGGGGGGCATAGTGGGGAGCAGGGCTGGTGCTGGATGTACCCGGGCGGCATGGCCCGGGGGTTAGATGCACAGGTTTTGGAGTAAGCAAGTGCTGGGTTCAAATCCTACTTCTGTCTGTCAGTGGGTGTGTGGCTCTGGCAAGTCATTGTCTCTCAGCCTCCACTTCCTCTTCTGCCAAATGGAGACACACCTACCCCAGAATCGTGGAGAGGACTTGAAGGAGCCAATATCTGTCAAGTCCTCGGCACAGTGCCTGGCATATGGCAAACACTCAGTAAATACCAGCTATCATCTTTTCTCCCCAAATCACTGATACTTGGGCACACACGACAGTGGTGTCAGGGGTGGCAGTGGGGGGACACATGTACACAAGCACGTACTCTGGGGTTCTGAAGGGGTTGCGTTTTCCAGGTGGCTTTTCCCTGAAAAGCCAAAAAGTTGGCTCTCTTTACTAAGAGGAAGTGGGTATTGCAAAGCAAACAGTCCATTTGGGGGTAGGAATCAGCCCTCTTCCCAGCCCATGAGGTGAGCCTAGGTCTGGCTCATCTCAGCTCTGCTTCTGACTAGTTGCATGGCTCAGCCCTCAGTTTCTGGGCCTCAGTTTCTGCATCTGTACAGACCGAGGAGACTTCAGGCTGGAGTGCAGGCCACTGGCGTCTCTCATCCTGTGCTCCTCCCCTTCCTTCCTTCTCTCACGTCCTCCCTCCTCCTTTTCTCTCCCTCTGTCACTCCCCCTCCTCTGCCTGTCCTTTAGGAGGGCCTGGGTCATCCTGGAAAGCAGCAGCATTGGGTGGTGGGAATCCAGAAGCTTGGAGGCTGGTCGCCACTCTGCTGCTAACTTACCGTGTGGCTGTGAATAGTCACCCCCCTCTCTGGGCCTTGGGTCCCCCACCTCTGCAATGGAGAAGCATCCGGGGCACTGGGAGGTTCTAAGAGATAGGATAACTGTGGTTTTGGAAAGGTATGAAGTGCAGCACTGGGTGGAAGTTTGGATGAACTCTGACCAGGGGACCAGGCCAGCCAGGAGGGTCTGGAAACTGAGACTCACCTTCCTGGCTACAGTCCTTCCTTACCATGAGATGGAACATGATTGAGTACCATTTACCTCCCTTCTCCTGTGAACTTCACAACATCTCTGTGAGGGACTTAAGATCCCCATTTGTCAGATTGGAAAACTGGGGCCCAGATAGAGGGAAAGATTTGCCCAAGCCCACCCTGTGAGCTGCTAGCACAGCAGAGGCTTGAACCACAGGTCTCCGGACCCGTTGCGGGGGCTTTTCTATCATCTACTACTCTGCCGTGACCCCGCCCTCCTTCCAAGTCCCCCTCCCACTGGACCGCTTTGCTAGAACATGGCCCACAGCCTGCCCGCCCCCCATCGTGTCTCCCACAGGACTTTGACTTGCTGCTGGTCTTTCTCGCGGATGAGAACGACAACCACCCCCTCTTTACTGAGAGCACCTACCAGGCGGAGGTGATGGAGAACTCTCCTGCTGGTAGGTGCTGGGCCCACCTGGGGACCCCTGCTGCTGCCAGGCACCACCTGGGCCCCAGATGCCCGAGGACCTCCCTTGTGCCTGGTGGGGGCCCAGCTGAGGCCTGGCTGAACACAGACCTGGCAAGTGCAGAAGGGTGTGGAGGGGAGAAAGGAGCACAGCTCCGAAGGGCTGGTGGGCCAGGGCTGCCAGGCCTCTTAGGGGCCACCAAAGAGGCCACAGGTCTGGTTGGATGTGGTCATTGGTCCCCAAGGCTGTCTGAGCACAGCCCCACTGCCCCTCCTCGAGGGGCATTAAGGTGTAAGGACTACCCAGGAGGGGAGTAAGCCTACTACTCCATGCTCCCTCCACTCCAGGAGCATAGGGCACCCTAGAGGCTTCTGAAAGCTCAGGGAGCATCTGTAATCACAGGTGGGGGGCCGGGGCCCCGCATAGGTCAGTGTGGCCCTTTCCCCACACGCATGCACTGACCAGCCTCACCCCCCTTCAAAGGGACAGAATCTCCTCTTCACTGTCTCCCCAGGGGGGTCCCCTCACTCCTCCTCCAGCCTCCCCCATAGCTTGGATTCTAAGTCAGAAAGGGATGAGCTGACATACTCCTTGTCTCTGGCTGGGTGTCTCCCCTGAAGGAATTTGAACCTTAAAACTGCCTGTGTATATGCTCACATGTGTGCCAATGCACGTCCATGTAAGGCATATGTGTGGGCTTACACATGTGCACAGACACACACAGGCACATGGGTGCCTGCACAGTGCACTCCGTGTGCAAATATGCCCACCTGCAGAGGCAGACAAGTGCACAACCTGGGGACTCCCAGGCCTGCAAGTGCTACAGTGTGAGTGCTCGTGGCCGTGTGAACGTGGAGTCCTGCACACGCATATGGGTTCCTAGCCATGTATAGTCGGACAGCTGTTAGAGCATTGTGGACACACGTGCGTGGACAGACTGGGCTGGGGGTGCATACCTAGACAGGGCCCCCACATAGGGAGGGGACGTCAGGGAGCCCCCAGACCCTCCCTCGGAGTGGCCAGCCTCAAAGGCTGCTGGGAAGGCAGGCGTGCTCCGGGCGGGCCGGAGGGGCTTGCTCACCACTGTTGTGTTTTCTCCCCAGCAGGGCTTTGAGGCCGCTCCCCAGGCATCTGCGTCAGTCTGCCAAGGCTGCCGCAGCCCGGCCCAGGGTCTCCCACCCCGTCCACCTCACCTCCCTCCCTCCCTCTCATCCATCGTCAGCCATGGCTCACCGGGACTGGGGGGGGGGAGGGGGAGGGGTGGGCGGGGGGCCAGGTCGGCCCTGCAGTGACCCCTCTCCCCCGGCCCAGGGACCCCCCTGACGGTGCTCAATGGGCC
Source organism: Eschrichtius robustus (assembly GCF_028021215.1). NCBI lineage: Eukaryota > Metazoa > Chordata > Mammalia > Artiodactyla > Eschrichtiidae > Eschrichtius > Eschrichtius robustus. The sequence goes on from NC_090830.1 coordinate 76,894,887, forward strand.
CATCCTGGCCCTGGATGCAGACCTGGATGTCTACGCCGTGGTGACCTACCAGCTGCTGGGTGCCCAGAGCGGGCTCTTTGATATTGACAACAGCACCGGTGAGGCCTCTGCGCCACCCCAGCTCTCCCACCCTGGCTCCGAGTCCTCCTGCTGGGGTGACTCCGCTGCTAGATCTAGTCTCTCATTTCTCAGTGCTGAATCCAGGCTCTCCATAGAGACCCCATTCCTCACAGTCCCCATCTTACAGCTGGATTAGGCCACCTGGGGGCCGGGTAGGAGGAACCAGGAAGACACTTGGGGTCAACAGAAGGGACCTGCTGGTGCATAAACTCTGAGGCTCGGCAGAGAGCTCCCCAAAACCCACTCCCCCATCTCCCCTTCCCCAGCCTGGAGGATGGGGCTCCTAGTCTGCCAGAAGAAGCCAACGGTCTGTCCTCAAACCAGACCCAAATCTCCCCGGAGACTGTGTTACATCAGTCTGGTCCTGGCCGATTTAGTGACAGGTGACAAGGAGGGATATACTAGCACCTCTCTCAACAGAGCTGGTCAATCCTCCAGCCTGGGTCATTCATCCCAGGTGGGACTCGGGAGAATTGCAGAGGGCACCTGGGGAAGCGACAATCACGGAACACTGGCACCTACGGGACCTCCCTAAACAGTGGTTGTTGAGCCTTTGGGGAAGAGAGTCATTGGGTTGCTTTCTCTCCTCCTCTTTCACATCTGTCCCCTCCCTGTTGGTTCTCACCTGGTTTCCCACTGCATCTCTTTTCCTTTGTATCTCCCTGGCTGGTGGCGCTGGGTGCCAGGCATGGTGACAGTGAGGTCAGGTGTCACCATTGACCGGGAGGCCTTCTCACCCGCTGTCCTGGAGCTACTGCTGCTGGCTGAGGACATTGGGCTGCTCAACGGCACAGCCGACCTGCTCATCACTGTCCTGGATGACAATGACAACTGGCCCACCTTTAGCCCTGCCGCCCTCACTGTCCACCTGCTGGAGAACTGCCCACCAGGTACGCAGGGGCAGGCCCCAGGCCCCAGCCCCCAGGCAGGAGCTGGCTGGTGGTCTGTGGGGATTGGAGGCAGAAGTCACGTCCAGCAGGGAGAAGGATGGGCAGCAGGGTGGGTGGAGAGGGAGTCAGGAGACCCAAGTGCCCCTCACCTCCCTTCTGGGACCCACAGAGTCTTGTCTACAAAATGAGATTATTAAGGTATGTTCCGTCCATGTTCCTGGATGGAAAGACTGACTGTTTTAAAATCAAAATAGGATTAACATGATTCCCATCAAAATCAAACATGATTGGGGAGATAAATTTGATTCTAATGGTCATCTGGAAGAAAAAGGACATTTTGAAAAATAAGTATAATAAAGCCAGATTTGTCTTACCAGATATTTATAACATATTACCAAACTACAGTATTTAAAACCACGTGATATGAACACAAGACTCTGGGACAAAGTAGCCCAGCAACAGATACCGGTAAATTATAAGGAATGTAATATGCGATAAAGGAAACAATGAAACCAATAGTGAAAACTGTTTCGTGTGCAAAACATCTCTTCTTATTTAGTCTAGATTCTCACCCCATATCAGACACCAAAAAGAAACCCAAAGACATCCTAAAGGAACTGTAGAAGAGTATAAAACGTTAAAAAATAAAAGAAGACACTTCGGGTGAATATTTATCTGATTTCGGGATAAGAAGGTTCTAGGCATATAAGAAACAGAAGAATGTCAAAAAGGAAAAAATACTAAATTTTGGTGCATATGAATTTTAAACTTCTTTACGTCATATAATTATAACCAGTATCGAAAGGCAAACAACAAACTGAAAAAAAAAAAGATATTTGTCACAAGTTATCATAATTATATAATTTATATAAATTGACAAAAATGGGCAAAGGACAAAGGCCGACACTTTGCAGAAGAGAAGGTGCAACTAATCATTAAATTATTAAAAACTCTTCGGTCTCATAAATAATCAAAGAATGTAAAATAAAATAGGATACCATTTTCCTAGAAAATTGCAAACATGCAAGAGGCATAAAAGATAGATGCTTATTTACAAAATCAAAATAGACTCACAGACTTTGAAATCAAATTTATGGTTACCAAAGGGGAAAAGGGGGGGTGGGGAGGGATAAATTAGGAGTTTGGGATTAACAGATGCACACCACTATGTAAAATAGACAAACAACAAGGACCTATATTCAATATCCTGTAATAACCTATAATGTAAAAGAATCTGAAAAAGAATATATATATGTATATGTATACGTATCTCGATATATATATCTGAATCACTTTGCTGTACACCTGAAACTAACACAACATTGTAAATCAACTATACTTCAATTAAAAAAAAATTTTAAAATAAAGTAGGCTTTATATACAACAATGAAAACAAAGATAGATGCTGGCAAGGCTATGGTGGGAAGAGGGCCTTGTGAACCACCAAGAAAAGTATCTCGGTGTGATGTTTTTAGAAGAAGCCGCTGTGCTCAGCTGCTCCCCATTCCCACCCCCGCAGGATTCTCAGTCCTTCAGGTCACAGCCACAGATGAGGACAGTGGCCTCAATGCGGAGCTCATCTACCGAATAGAAGCTGGGGCTCAGGACCGCTTCATCATCCACCCAGTCACTGGTGTCATACGCGTCAGCAATGCCACCATTGACAGGGAAGAGCAGGAATCCTATAGGCTGACAGTGGTGGCCACAGACCGGGGCACCATCCCTCTCTCGGGCACAGCCATCATCACTATCCTTATTGATGACATCAATGATTCCCGCCCTGAGTTCCTCAACCCCATCCAGACGGTGAGCGTGCTGGAGTCAGCTGAGACAGGCACGGTCATTGCCAATGTCACCGCCATCGACCGTGACCTCAACCCTAAGCTGGAGTACCACATCATCGACATCGTGGCCAAGGATGACACTGACCGCCTGGTGCCCGACCAGGAGGACGCCTTTGCCGTGAATATCAACACAGGTACAAGGGCCTGCTCCCCTCCAGCCCTCCTCCTGACTCCCTGCCCCAGTCTCCTGGCTCTCTGCTTTCTCCCTTACCCTCCTTCTCTCTGTTCTCTCGCTCTGTTCCTCCCTTTCCCTCAGCTGCTCCTTCCTCCTCTCGTTTCCCCGCTATTGACACCACATCCTTCCCTCTCTTTGCCATCTCTCCCCTGGCTCTTTCCCTCTCTCCCTTCTCTTCTTCCTTCTCCCTTGACCAGCTCCCTCTCTGTCTGATTCTCGTACTCTACGAGTGTTATATGAGAGTGCCCATGTCACCACCCTCTTGACAGCATTAGATATTACACAGTTTTCATGTTTGTAATTTCATAGGTAAATGGCACCTTGTTTTAATATGCATTTCTTTAATAACCGGGTGGTTGAACACTTTCTTCGTATATATCCGGGCCATTTAAGTTGTCTCTAAGTTTCATATATATGTATTTAATATAGAAAAATATATGTAATATATATACACACACATACACATTTCTATATTACATATGTGTGTGTGTGTATACCCTTAATGATTTTCTTACACTATCACAAAACAAAGGGAACTGTGGCTTATCTTTCATGATTTATGCAGCTTATTATAATCTTGATGGTTTTACCATTCTTCCAAAAGTTCAGTGTTTTTGCTCCTTTGGGGAGTTAAGGAAGGGACATAGGACAAACTTACAGGTGTCCTTCTTGGAAGGCCCAGAGGAGTGACAGAAAAACTAACATGGCTATGACAAAACGCTAAAAATCATTGTTATTCAGAGAAGTGCGTAGTAAAACATCAGAGAGATATTGGTTTTGCATATGTGATTAGCAGACATTAGGATGCTGGACAGTATTGAGTATTGGTGACAATGTGGGGACATCCTGTGCTGCTCTAGGAATTTTGACTAATTTCACATCTAGACAGCAATCCAACACAAAGTACACTCATACCCCATGACCCAGCAATTCTGTTCCTGGGTGTATGTCCCAAGGAAATTCTCAGGTCGATAATGGGACTATCTGAGGATGTTCACTGCAGTGTTATTGGTGACAGGAGCTTGGAGGCAACCAAGGCATCCATCCCTGGGATGTTGGAGAGTAAAATGTGGTGGGTGCACATCATGGGATACCAGGAAGCTGTTAGAAGCAACAGATGAGACACACACAGAGAAACATGGGTAGACCTTAAAAACAAGTACTTACTGAAAAGAATAAGAGATAGAATGAGTTATATATACCAGAATCCCATTGCGTAAATGTAAAATACATACACAAAAACAATACATGATTTTCGGGAACACCTTCAAATAAAAAATACACTTTAATACATTGCCCAAGGGGAGGAGAGAAGGGGAGAGGAGTATGAGAATAAAAGGGAATAGATACACACATAAAACAAGAACAGTGCCAGTGACCATAGTGTGCAGTGAACCAGAGAGTATGATTAACTCAGTATGCCTCTGAGGAAAAAGGAAAAAGGAAGACAGGAAAACCTTGAGTCACTAGGAGGAATTAGCTCAGTCATGTGTCAGGTTAGCAAAATTCCTGCTGCAGTGGTTTCTCAGGACCATGGAGAGCTGCTCCATGACCCAGCCCAACTTTATGCTGTACTGTTGCCCATTTTTTTCTGTCCTCCCTCCCTCCGACTGACTCTCTTCTCTTCTATTTTCCTTTCCAGTGTCTTCTCTGCCCCTCTTCCTCATGCTCTCCCCCTCCCTTGCTCACCTCTCTCTCCTTTCTTCCTGCCAGAGCCTCAGCCCTCTGAGTGCTCCTCTCCAACTGGGTTCCCACTTACTCCGCTGGCTTCCTGTCCCTCTGCCTCTTCCCGTCCACCCCATCCCTCCCAAACCTCCAGCCCTGGTCAGCTCTGAGCCCTTCCATCCCCCATGCCCTACTCTGCTCCATCCCCTCTGCACCCTGAACTAACTGATGTTGACCCTCTTCTCTCTTCCTCACGGCTGGCAGGCCCACAGGTTTGAGCTCTGTTTCTCTGTCGCCTCCCACCTCATCTCTTCTCTGCTTCACCCCATCGCCTTCCTCCATACGCACCGCACCCCTACCACCCTTCCCACCCCGTGGGGCCTGGGCCAAGGCCGTGGCCCAGCCTTTGCAGACTGAATGCAGCCACCCTCTCCCCATCCTCGCTCCCCAGCCTCGGGGACGGGGAGCGAGAGTAGGAAGAGGAGGAGGAGGAGGAGGAGGCGGCGGCCCAGGGTAAGTGACTGCCCCCTGGCTGGGGCCCTGAGGAGGACAGAAGCTCAGCAGAGGGATCTGCCAAGGGGGACGGGAATCCCAGACACCCCAACACCTGAGAGGGAGCTGGGAAAAGAGAGAGAGAGGAGGTTTCACCCTAGGATGAGGCCAATGGGAGGAAGAGCCACCAGGCCCTCAAACTGGCAGGAAGAAGAGAGGTCCCAACAGAGCCAGGCCTGAGATGGGCAAAACTCGGTCTGTCCAGTTCAAGCCCAAGCCTCTGGAGGGCAGGCAGGGGCTTGGGGAGGCAGTGGGTAGGAGAGAAGGAAACAGCTCTTTGCCAGTACTGCCGTAGGGCGGTGCTCCTTTCATGGTGCTCCAGGCAGCCGTGTCATGCCCCACGTAATCAAGACAAAGGGGTGGGCCTTACTGTCTAGGCTGTGCCACCACTGTCCCCTCCAGGGAACCCCCTCAGGGCTTTTTAGCTGCCTTGACCTTCCTTTATGCTTGATCTCCCTAGAATACAAGCATTTTTAAAATCTTGATAAAATACATATAAAATTTACCATCATAACCATTTTTAACCATAAGTTCAATGGTTGTGGAATACAAGCATCTTTTTTTTTTTTTTTTTTGGCCATGCCATATGGCTTGCAGATAGGACCCAGGCCCTCAGCAGTGAAAGCGTGGAGCCCTAACCACTGGACAGCCAGGGAATTCCAACAAGCGTTTTTTAAACAAGCAATTACATAGCACTTTCTAAGTGCCAAGCACTGTTCTAAGCCCTTTACAAATGTAAATTCAGTTAATTGTTATAATCCTCCAAATAGCCCTCTGTGGTAGGTACTGTAATTATCCTCATCTTACAAATGAGGAAACAGAGGTGTAGAGAGGTTAAATAATTGCCTGGCTAGTAAGCGGTGAGTGAGGGGCAGAGTGACGTGCCCCCAGCTTGCAGATGGCTGTGGTGTCATCCCAGCCAAAGATGAAACCGGCAAGTCCTGGGTCCTTTGGGGATCATTGCCCTTGGTGGGGATTGGGAGGGTTGGCCAGGAGCCCCCCCGGCAGGCCCAGATTTTAGGGGGTTCCCCTCGGGCTGAACCTGACCTGGTCTGGTCTACAGGGTCTGTAATGGTGAAATCCCCCCTGAACCGGGAACTGGTTGCCACCTATGAGGTCACTCTCTCAGTGACTGACAACGCCAGCGACCTACCAGAGCGCTCCGTCAGTGTGCCAAATGGTAAGGCTCCCCGCAGGCATCTCCCACATGATCCCATAGAGAGACAGGCCCAGAACCGGCACAGGCCTGGCCCCAGGGAGGGAGAAGCGGGACCCAGCTACGGGGCTGCCAGTCGTCAGGCTGCAGGAGGGGTGGGGGAGGTGGCAGCTACAGTGAGGCTGAGGGTGGCCCTGGGTCCCAGCTGTCAGGCAGAGCTCAGCAGTGGGGGATCCAGAAGCCCAGAGTTGTGTGTGATCTTGAACTCCAAAGGCTCAGAGTAGGGAGAAGGCTTGGTAGAGGCTGGAAGGGGACTGAGAAAAGGATGGGTTGACAGAGACTTAGGTTGGAATCCCATTGTCAGAACTGGGAAGCAGGGTGTGGTTGGATGTGAGATCGGAACTTCAGATCTGATAAGAAGCCACCTGGTCAGGCCAGAGGAAGCAAAGAGCAAGGAAAGGTGAACTGAGGCCACAGACACCACAATGGGGGACGCAGGCACCACGGCAGAGAAAAGAGGGGCGTGCATGCTGCCTTCTGCAGCTGGGCACAGGCCACCCTGCCTGCAGCTTGAGCCCGGACGGGCTGCTAGAGGCACTGGATTTTGTGTGGGCCAAGCAGGGAGCGGGGAGGAGGGTGTAGGGATGGGGTGGCCTCACGTGGACTCTGCCACGAGGCAAGGACAGCCGCTGGGGTGGGGAGATAGGCCTGGCAGATACTGGCTGCTTATCTTTACAGCCCAGAGGCCCAAGTTTTCAGGAAGGAAGGGCAGACCTGGTCATCTCCTATGGGTTGGCCAAAAAGTTCATTCAGGCTTTTCCATGGCATCTTAGAGAAAAACCCGAACGAACTTTTTGGCCAACCCAATACTTGTCCCAGGCTCAGAGAGGCAAAGGGCCCAGGCTGGTTATGTGGAGGAAACAACTCAGGGGGGAAACAAAAGGCTGAATCATGGAAAGGGTCTTAAAGATCATCTTAGTCCTGTCTCATGGGACAGGTTAGGAAACTGAGGCACAGTGAAGGCCAGGGGTTCCACCAAGGTTACCCAGCCAGTTGGCAGAACCCGAGCCCCTTTCCCAATGGAAGAGTGAGTGACCACACCAGAGGCGAGGGTCACATGCCATGCCACCACCTGAGGCTTGGGGCAAGCTTTAGGGAGTCCCAGGAGGACTGTGAGATGGCTGCCATCCTCTCTGGGTTTGGCTGAGACTTAGGAAGGCCTGGCCCAGACACACTGGGGCCCATTCATGCCACTCTCACCCCCTGCCTCCACCCCAGCCAAGCTGACGGTCAACATCCTGGACGTCAATGACAACACGCCCCAATTCAAGCCCTTCGGGATCACCTACTACACGGAGAGGATCCTGGAGGGGGCCACCCCAGGCACCACGCTCATCGCTGTGGCAGCCGTGGACCCCGACAAGGGCCTCAATGGGCTGATCACCTACACCCTGCTGGACCTGATACCCCCGGGCTATGTCCAGCTGGAAGACTCCTCAGCGGGTAGGTGGGAAATCAGCCAGAGGAGGGTTGGGGAACATGTGTCTGTGCCTGCTTAGCCTCCAAGAGGGACCATGGCTTGCTTCTCACCCTCCAGTTGGAGCCTCTCAGTGGGCTAGGCCAGATCCAGTATGGCTAACATTCTAGTCACTCCCAGATGCCCAAACCACAGGCAAGGACAGAGTGCCTAGCTCTAGGTAGGGATGGAAGCCCCTTTCGGTGTCTGCTGGAAACCTGGAATACTCCATCACCCTCTCTACCATCCAACCTCCACAGTTAGTATCACTTAGGAAGCCAGAAGGCCAAGAGGGAAGTGTCCCAGAGGAGGTCCTCAGCGTGTTAGTGTACATTCCTTTGACTTGTGAATAGCTTTCTCACCCCTCCAGTGAGGAGAACAGCTGGATGCCAGTTATTCTCGGCCCTCTGGCCTGGCAGTGCTGCCTGGCCACCCTCCTCCTTCAAGGGACCATACTCATCCCTCAGAGCCCCAGATCCCTCTCTTCATACTTTAGAGAGCTTCCACGAGTGAGGCGTGGCCAAAATGGCAGTGGGTGTCTCTGTGTCTTAGGGAAGGTCATTGCCAATCGGACAGTGGACTATGAGGAAGTGCACTGGCTCAACTTCACCGTGAGGGCCTCAGACAATGGGTCCCCGCCCCGGGCAGCTGAGATTCCTGTCTACCTGGAGATTGTGGACATCAATGACAACAACCCCATCTTTGACCAACTCTCCTACCAGGTGGGTGGCCAGGCCAACAAATTGGGTCTGGGACCTGCAGCCATTCCTTGGCACCTTTGGGCATCTTCCACTCCCACCCTGCCAGCCTTTAAGTCCCGTGGGAATGACCACCCATGAGTAGCTTGATGCTCTGGGTGGTCTGCATCCGTGAGTTTCTCGGGCAAGGGCAGAGACTCTAGGACTGACCATGGCCCATGCTTTCTCCCTGCCCGCTGGGCTCCAGGAAGCCATCTTTGAGGATGTTCCTGTGGGCACAGTCATCCTGACGGTCACTGCTACTGACGCTGACTCAGGCAACTTCGCCCTCATTGAGTACAGCCTTGTGGACGGCGAGGGCAAGTTTGCCATCAGCCCCGCCACAGTGAGTGGGCAACGGAGGGCCTGGGTTTGGGGAGTGGGAAGTGGGAAGGGCCCAGGGTCACAGGCTGAGAAGCCACCAAAAGTGTTACAGTCATCCCCCTGTTTCTGGGTCCTGCCACCTGGACATCTATAGCCTCAGAGGTCTTTCAGCCAAGTTGGCAAGCCCTGTTCTCAGAGTCCCAGACATCCTGTAGACTGCGGTCTTTCTGTCCCAGGAGACATGGGAGGAAGTGGCCAGTCTTTTGGAACTAGCCCCTTGTGGGACAAAAACTGAGATGTGTCTCCACCAGACCGGAAGACTTGATTCAAGTCCGTGCGACTGCTTTTTGAAACTGTCAAAAAAATAGGAAGCTCTGCAGAAAGTGGGCACAGTATTTGAGCACCTACTGTACACATGGCCCTATCCTCAGTGCTGGGAGAGGGAAGAAGTGCCCATGGACATAGCCCCCATGCTCCCATGGGTCTCAGACTTGTGGGAATGCAGAAGCTCAAGAGGAAAGATGGGTGATGATTTTAAATGTCGGCAAATTGGTTCAAAGTTGCTCTTGCAGTACAGCGAGAGAGCCCTGTGGCCTGGGGGTGGCTGGCCAGGCAGGGCCTTCCCCAGTTGTGGGGCTGGAGCTGGACTTTCCCTCCCACCGCCTGCCCACATCCCCCTGCACTCTGCCCTTTCAGCAGGGTTTCTCTCCTTTTGGTGTGAACACTAAAACACACTCCTGGCCTGGCACTAGGAACAGTGAATACTTATGGAGTACTACTTTGTACCTGGCCAGGTAGTGAGCTCCAGCCTGGGCCATTCATCCCATCTCCAGGTGAACTGGGGTAGTAAGGTCCAGAAGAGCCACTAGAATGAGAGCTCCATGGGGCAGGGGCTGTTGTCTCTTCAGTGCTGTATCTCCAGAGCCCAGAACAGTGACTGCACATAGCAGATGCTCTAATAAATATCTGTTGAATTGATGAAGGACCTGACTCCACCCTCCCCCTACTAGGGTGACATCTATGTTCTGTCCTCTCTGGACCGGGAGAAGAAGGCCCACTATATCCTGACTGCCTTGGCCAAAGATAACCCTGGGGATGTAGCCAGCAACCGTCGAGAAAATTCGGTGCAGGTGAGGGACCCTTGCGTGGAGCAGAGACGCTAAGGACTGCCACTGTGGAGGCGGTAGGCAAAGCCTTTAGAGAATGGCTGCTGCAGGGCAGGAGCAGAACCACCCTGGCCCCTCAAGAGATGTGGTGGCAGGAAGGAGAGGCAAGAGATTAGCTGGGGGTTCACGATGGCTGTGGCTTAGGGAGACGGGGACCCTGTAGGAGAAACTTCTTGTGTCAAACCCCTGCTAAGGCAGCTAAACATAACTGGGTGTAACCCAAATAAAGGCTGGGGCTCCACATGGCCCAGTGTCTCCATGACGTCCCATTGAAAGAAACACAGTCCAGCAACCAAACATAATTATAAAGCACTTATCTTTATGTCTCTTGAAGAACATTCATGAGGGATCAAATTCACAACCCCATTTCCATTCCAGGTCTACTGTCCACACAGTTGCTCTGGGGAGGCCAGCATCCCACCTTCAGGCTCTGTCCCCATTTCCATCCAGAGTCCCACACCTCAAGACTTTGCTTTCTCTTTCTTCCTCCCCCTTCTTTCTGCCCTTTCCAGTCCTGTCTTTCTTCAGTTCTTCCAATTCTCAGCAATAACCTAACCATCCAAAGAAAAGTCTCCTGAAGGGTGGGGAGGTGAGAAGCTGGGTGGGCAAAGAAGAATTCTCTTTGGCAGGTAGGCAACAGGGCTGGGAGCACTCACACATACCTGCATTCTGTCCTGTCACATAGGCATGTGCTGTGTTGGGAAAAGCACAGTGTTTGTAGTCAGAAGACTAAGGTTCCACTAGCTGAGTACACTGCATTTGTCATGTAACCTCTCTGAGCCTCGGTTGTCAAAGCTGCAGGGAGTGGAGGGCAGGGGCAGTGATGAGGCCGCCCTCCCAGCCTGGTGGTGAGTCCAGGAGACGGGAGGTGGGAAAGTGCTTTGTGCACCGAAAGGGGTTCTTAAAATCATGGCTGTGAGGGGCTCTGTTACGGATGCAGTCAGGCAGGGCCACAGCAGCCAGGGCAAAAGGGCCCCCTGGTGTATCCATAGGACCTGCCCTGGGCTCTGGCGTCAGCAGACAGAGCCAAGTCCCAGGCCAGACACAAATCCCAGTCAAGAGGGGCCTTTGGGAGTGGAGGAATCACAGTCGAGCATTAAGGTCCAGAAATTAGAGTCAGATATATGGGGCCACTGTGGGAAGAAACAGAGCACAGAGTAGGAGATAGGTGGGGAGGAGTCCCTGCTTCAGGACCCAGACACAGATTACCTGTTAACCAGGTAAACCAGTTGCTGAGCATTTACTCAGGCCAGGGACTGCGCATATACCATCACGGACAAGCCTCACAAGCCCCTGAGAGATAAAATCCTATTGTCCCCAACGTACACCTAAGGAAACTGAGGGTCAGGGGGTTAAATAAATAGTTTGGGGTCAGACTAAACAGTGGGCACTGTCCACCGCGGCTTAATCCTGTGTGACCGGGTCACCTGAAGCAGCCCCCAATATGCTCCTGACCTTTGAGCTCAACCTCCCCTCCAGGTGGTAATCCAGGTGCTGGACATTAATGACTGCCGGCCACAGTTCTCCAAGCCCCAGTTCAGCACGAGCGTGTATGAGAATGAGCCAGCGGGCACCTCCGTCATCACCATGATGGCCACCGACCAGGATGAGGGCTCCAATGGGGAGCTGGCCTACTCCCTCGAGGGCCCGGGCGTGGGTACGTAGCCTGCTCCCCACCGATGATGCCTTAGGGGGTGGGAGGGGCAGGCTGCCTTACTGCAGCCCCAGGCCAGGCGGAAGAGGGGGAGGAGGGGGAGGAGGAGGGATGGGAAGGATGGCTCAGCCGGAGCCATGCCCTGCTCTCCTGCCCCCACCTGCCAGAGGCCTTCCACGTGGACATGGACTCAGGCCTGGTGACCACAAAGCGGCCACTGCAGTCCTACGAGAGGTTCAACCTGACCGTGGTGGCCACGGATGGCGGACAGCCCCCACTCTGGGGCACCACCATGCTCCTGGTGGAGGTCATCGACGTCAACGACAACCGCCCCGTCTTCGTGCGCCCACCCAACGGCACCATCCTCCACATCAGAGAGGTACTGCTGTCCCCCGGGGCCTCCTGCTACCTACACCCCCTTCCAGTATTCAGCCCGCTTCTCCATCCTGCAGTCATCCTGCAGCCTGAGAGGGTAAAGGGGCCCCCACTGCAAAAGCAGGGAAACTGAGGCCAGAGTAGGGAACAGGCCAGCTCAGTGCCACACAGGGCAGTACTGAAGTCGTTAGTAAGAAGGGCTGGGCCAGCAGAAGCTCTTGGATTCACATCAGACCCTATCGCTTACCAGCCAAATGACCTTGAGCATGTGACTTCTCTGAGTCTGTTTTTTCATCTGCAAAGTGGGACTTATAATAGTAGATGCCCCATCTCTTGCTCCTAAATGTCTGCCAAGAAGGACAGTCTCCCCGCAAGTCACTTCCCCTATACTTGTCTCAAACACATAGCCCCTTCCGTCTGTCTGTTGTTCCTGCTGATACCAGTGTGGAGACAGCCTGGGACTTGAGGATGAGCATCAAAATAAGAAACAAGGGGAAGTGGCTGAGCTTCTGACTATCTCCAATTCTTCTTTCATGCCTTGCTCTCAATTGTCTTGTAAAGATGGGGAAGTACTCCTTTGACTCCTGCCCTTCCCCTCCTTCCTCTCAGCACCCAAGCCCAAAATGCTCCTTGGTAGAATACTTGGGGTGTCTCCCACTTGTTCTTTGCTCCCCAAACTTCAGCATGTCTCCACATCTCAGAATGTCAGTGTTAAGTCCTTGCTGTCACTCTATCTCCTCTTTGAGGTCCCACAAGAGAAATTTCTCCCAGGGCTGAGCTCTAGGAAACTCTATGCTTTTACCTTGTGATTTGCCCTTTCCTGTGTCTACTGCAATGATGCAGTGGCCCTCTTTGCTTTGCCCACTAGGGAGCTCATAGTGGTCAGTCCACCGTGAATGATGTTGCAGGGACTTAGCACACACGCCTTATCTCCCATCCCTCAGTTTCCATCTTCCTGCCAACCATTTTTTTCTTTACCCTGATTTTTTTTAACTTATTTACTCTTATTATTGTGTATACATTCTTGTAAGCTGCCTCAAATCTTTTTTTGTAGAGTGAGGCAGGGTATCAATTAATAACAATCTAGTTCTTTTGCATGCCAAAGCCCCCCTTTTACTTAGTTTTTTCCCTTCAAGGGGTCCCTATTTTGAAAGATTCATGTCTCCCAAACAACCAGCATTTGTTAAGTAATTATCTCTGTCATCCCACTTTCTGTCAATTAGATGTAACTGCCATTTGGAGTTTCTGATTGTCGTGACCAATGAGATAAACAGTGAAACCATGCTGAGCTGATAATTTTTGAACTAAAAGCAAAGAAACTTGTTTTTTTCTTGTGCCCTTGGCAGCCTTTTCATGGGTCAATGTCTGACGTAAATTGGGTTTTTTGATATCTCAGACTTAACTCAAAGAACTCGGGAGGCTGAGGCACAGAGAGGTGAAGTGACATGTCTAGGTCACGTGGTGATTTAGTAACAGATTAGCATGCACGTGTCCAGTCTCTAGCCACCATGTCATACCATGTCACCCTACCTGCATGCCCCCCATTTTCAGGTACCCCATTGGGTGGATGGTGTTGTTTGGGGATACCTAGAACTCCTGTGATTGGGGTAGCAGAGAGCAAGACAGACCTGGGAACAGAGGGTGGCTGTGGCCTCAGCTTTGGGATTCCCCTTCTGTCTTCTAAACCTCAGCATGCAGTGGGATCGGAGGGATGGGATAGCCCCTGGAAGGGTGTCACCCTGAGAGAGTCTGCAGCATGGTGGATCCCAGGCTGGACTTGCGGTGGGCAGTGGCCTTAGCTGGGGGTGGGGTGAAGGGATGTTCTAGCAGGTGCTCAGACTCCAGGAGCGTCCAGCCAAGCAGACAGGCGTTTCCTAAGGATGCTAGGTGGCGAGGACATTCTGATAGGGGAGGAGAAAGAACAAGAGCTCCATCGGGTCTGGGAGCTGGGATTCTCTCAAGATGCCCCAGGAGCCTCCCTCCCGTGCCCCCTGCAGGAGATCCCACTGCACTCCAACGTGTACGAGGTCTATGCCACAGACAAGGACCAGGGCCTCAATGGGGCCGTGCGCTACAGCTTCCTGAAGACAACAGGCAACCGGGACTGGGAGTACTTCACCATCGACCCAATCAGCGGGCTCATCCAGACCGAGCAGCGCCTGGACCGAGAGAAGCAGGCAGTGTACAGCGTAAGGGGGTGGGGCCTGGCACGAGGGGCGGGGCCCAGTGTGAGGGGCGGGGCCGAAGAAGAGACTTTGCTCTGGGCACAGGACCACCATGTCCCCACCTAGAATGTCTGTGAGGGTAGTGACCTGTCCTCTGGGGATGCCTGCCTGGGGCCCTTCGTCTCTTCCTCTGACTGCACTTCTCCGCCCCCCCAGCTCATCCTGGTGGCCAGCGACTTGGGCCAGCCGGTGCCTTATGAGACTATGCAGCCGCTGCAGGTGGCCCTGGAGGACATCGATGACAACGAACCCCTCTTCGTGAGGCCTCCGGTGAGCTCACCCATCCCCCGCACTGGTCACACCCACACAGGGACTCACCTGCCTGCAAGCACACGTGCACACACTTTCCTGTGCCGTAGACACACGTGGTTACCCATGGAAACTGCACAGCACTTCACAGAACAAATATTTATTGAGCAGCTACTATGTCAAGGCACTATCCAGCAGTCAAAAAAGCAGACAAAGATGCCTGACTCGTGGAGCTGACATTCCCATGTTTGTATACGCGCTCACACAAGAAGCCTGAAAATCAGTTCTGCTTTAGTGAGCTGGGGCTGAACCTCTTCATGTGGACTCAGACTCTCTAACTTGGTGGTTTTTTCTTCTTGTGTGCACCTAGGATGTAATGTTCCCTGGAGACTGTGTGCGTGCGTGTGTGTGTGTGTGAGAGAGAGACAGAGAGAGAGAGAGAGAGAGAGCGCCCTCAAGCTCATGCCCTCCTCATTCAAACATCCATATAAGTGCTGGGAGACTTCAGAGAATGTGCCAAGCCCAGCCCTGCCCTCATGGCAGATGTCACGGGTGACACTCCCTGAGGGCAGAGCTGCAGTGTCTCCGGCCCAGCCCTTGCTCCCTTGAGGTTACAGCAATTTCTCTCACCCCACAAGGCCTGGGCAAAAAACTCCCTCAGCACCCACAAAAACACTGCCTAGGGCCCTCTGGCAGGAGCCAGAAGCTCAGGCCTTCCCTTGGCCTCCCATGACCTCCCTCTCCCCCTGCAGAAAGGCAGCCCCCAGTACCAGTTGATGACAGTGCCCGAGCACTCACCACCTGGCACCCTCGTGGGCAACGTGACAGGCGCTGTGGACGCAGACGAGGGCCCCAACGCCATCGTGTACTACTTCATCGCAGGTGAGGCCTGATGGGGCTAGTGCCTACCTACCCTGGGGCTGGAGATGACCCAAATATGCCCCCGCCCTGCCCCTCACGCTGTGCCATGGTCCCCTCCTCAGCCGGCGACGAAGAGAAGAACTTCCAGCTGCAGCCCGACGGGCGTCTGCTGGTGCTGCGGGACCTGGACCGGGAGCGGGAAGGTGTCTTCTCCTTCATCGTCAAGGCCTCGAGCAATCGCAGCTGGACACCTCCCCGTGGGCGCTCCCCAGCCCTGGACCTGGTCACTGACCTCACCCTGCAGGAAGTGCGTGTCGTGCTGGAGGACATCAACGACCAGCCACCACGCTTCACCAAGGCTGAGTACACTGCAGGTGCAGGGACCAGAGCCTGGGCCTGGGGTGTCGGATGGCCTCTGCTCTGCCGCTTACACCCGCCTGCCCATTCCTGCAGGAGTGGCCACCGACGCTAAAGTGGGCTCAGAGTTGATCCAGGTGCTGGCCCTGGATGCAGATATTGGCAACAACAGCCTCGTCTTCTACAGCATCCTGGCCATCCACTACTTCCGGGCCCTTGCCAATGACTCTGAGGATGTGGGCCATGTCTTCACGATGGGTAGGGGCTCCAGCCACTTCATGGACTATCGTCTGGAGGAGATATGGTCTGTAGGGTTACCCCAGGGTATAGGTGGCCGGCCAGCCAACCAGCCGTGTCAGTCCTTCCATTCACCCACCCACCCATCCATCCATCCTTCAGCCAGCCAGCCATTATCTGTTAATCCTTTCATTCATCCACCTATCTTTTGATCTATTCTCTAATCCACCTATCCATCTCTACATCTACCCAACCACTTACTTCTCTTCTTTCTTCTTCCCGTCTCCTCATCCATCCATCCACCCACCCAGCCACTGAACAATCCATCAATCCACCCACCCATTCATCTATCTGTCCACCCATCCATCCATCCTCTCATTCATCCATCTGCCCACCCATCTACCCATTTGTCCATCCATCCATCCATCCATCCATCCTCCCATTCTCCTTTCCATATATCCACCTATCTTTCCATTTGTGCACCTCAGCCTCGCCTGCATCAGGCATTGTGCTAGGTAGGCACTGGGGAGCCAGAATTTTCCCCAAGTGTACAAAGCACACTTGTATGTAAAAGTATGCATGTTTGCCTGTGTGGATAGCTGAGCGTCTCTTTGTTAGGTTCTAGAACGTGTCCCAGTGGGTGTCACATTACCATACCTCCAGCTCCAGCCCCTTCCCTGCTCTTCTCTGCCCACAGCAATCAATCCAGCCTCCTTGCCTTGGCCTGGCTTTCAAGGCTCACCAGGTCTTCTTCCTAATCCCTCTTTCTGGTTTCACAGCCCCTTACTACCCTTAAGGGCACTGCGCCCACCCAGGCTGAACTGCTCACCATCCCTTCAGCCTTGCTCCACACCATCCTCCCCTGGCCTTCACCTCCTGGAATACCACCCTGACCTTCAACTCTGCCTTCAGATATGCTCCCGCTAACCACCCTTTGAAGTCTAGTTCATGTGTTGCCACCTCCAGTCACACAACCAGACACCATCCCTTTGTCCTCTGAGTTCCCACTGCTCTTATCTTAATAAGCATAGAGAGGCTTGCTAAAGGTCACAAAGCTAGAAAGTGGCAGATTTTGAACCCAGGTCTACTGTCTTTTAAGAGAAGACTACGCTGTACCACTGCTGGTCATCTCTCAGCTATGGTTGTGGAATTACGAAGCACATGTGTATGTGTAAGAGACAGAGAGATGATACTGAGGGAACTCAGAAGTGTTCTATAGCATCCCAGCATGGGACAGCAGAGTCCCAAACTTGTCCAAGTTGTGTTTTAATATGCAGCATGTTTAAATAAAAACTTAGAATTCTCCAGAAAAAGTTCACCACCCCTGGGCTTTCCCTACAGGGAGTGTGGATGGCATCCTGCGCACCTTCGATCTCTTCATGGCCTACAGCCCTGGCTACTTTGTAGTGGACGTCGTGGCCCGGGACCTGGCAGGTCACAATGACACAGCCGTCATTGGCATCTACATCCTGAGGGATGACCAGCGGGTCAAGATCGTCATTAATGAGATCCCCGACCGCGTGCGTGGCTTCGAGGAGGAGTTCATCCGCCTGCTCTCCAACATCACCGGTGCCATCGTCAACACTGATGACGTGCAGGTACCCCATGGAACCCACCCTGGGTCTAGGGGCAGTGGAGGGAGAAGGGGGACCAGGCCGCAGGGACAGGGCATTGCAGAGAGGTCAGGGGTATGAAAGGGATCAGTCATTTCCTAGATGCATGGCCTTGGGAAAGTCCTTCCGAGTCTCTGGGCCTCAGTTTCCTCATCTGTAAAATGGGAGCTAATAGTAATGCCTGGTTCAGTGACTGGCATCGAGCTTGGTCCCTGGTGAGCATTCAGTAGTGATGGGTTTACTGGCAGGGTAGGGCAGGAGAGGCTGCTAGAAGAGGCGCCCATCCCATCCCTTGCTCCTGCCGCACACCCCATGATGCCCCTTCTTGCCTAGTTCCACGTGGACAAGAAGGGTCGGGTGAACTTCGCACAGACAGAGCTGCTTATCCACGTGGTGAACCGCGAAACCAACCATATCCTGGACGTGGACCGGTGGGTGGGCGTCTGTGCTCAGCCTGTCTTTCGGTCTGCCTCCCTGCCCTGGAAGTCGGAGAGGGGACCCACTAAGGAGGCACGGATAACGCCATCAGGCCTGCTGTATGGGGGCTCTACCCCAGACGTGGGCAGGGCGGGTAGAGAGAACACAGTCTGGGTGTATGAGCAGAGCTCCACCCCCCTGAGCCTTACTCTCCCCATGTGTGAAATGGGAGCATTACAGCAATTGTGAGCATCAGACAGGAGCTTGTGTGAAGGGATGGTAAACCCTGTAAGATACAAAGCTATCCGAGCTGGGTGGGCCTTAATCTTGCAAGGCTTCGTCGGGGGTGAATGTGGGGGCAGGCTGGCCTGAGTGGGACGGGCTCTCGCGGAACGGCGGAGGATGGGAGCTGAGGCCCCTGCCCCTCGCCCAGGGTGATCCAGATGATCGATGAAAACAAGGAGCAGCTGAGGAATCTATTCCGGAACTACAATGTCCTAGACGTGCAGCCCGCCATCTCTGTCCGGCTGCCCGATGACATGTCCGCCCTGCAGGTACCCCTGGTGACACCACCCCCACCATCCCCTTGTTGCCCTGGGTGCTCTCAGCCACTCATCCCTGGTCCTGCTGCCCTAGATGGCGATCATCGTCCTGGCCATTCTCCTCTTCCTGGCTGCCATGCTCTTCATCCTCATGAACTGGTACTACAGGACCGTGTGAGTGACCCCTACGTGCCCTGCCTTTTGAGATAGGCTGACCAGCCCCGCTGCTGGGACAGTCACGGAGGCAGGCAGGGCCATCAGGCCCTGAGACGCCAGCCCAGCCGCAGCCTCCTTCACCGGCCCCTCTGCTTCTTTCCAGACACAAGAGGAAGCTCAAAGCCATCGTGGCTGGCTCGGCAGGTCAGAGGGCTCTGTGATGGGTGGGGAGGTGGGAGGGCACGAGGGGCCCCTGAGGGCCTAGGGTGACAGCCCAGGCCCCATAGGGCTGGCTCAGGCCCAGCTCCCCAGCCCCAGCAGGGTCTACCCTCCCCTCACGCCCCAACCCTTCTCCTGCAGGGAATCGCGGCTTCGTTGACATCATGGACATGCCCAACACCAACAAGTATTCTTTTGACGGGTGAGTGAGAAGAGGTGTCCCTGAACCCTGCCGGGTGCACTTTGGGGAGACCCACCCAGGACCCAGCTGCGGTGGAGAAGTCCCCGCTGCCTCTCAAGCACTGAGGGCATCATGGACTGGCTGAAACCTGGGGTGTGGGCGCCCCCTGCTGGGCCGGGTACCCCTCTCTCTCCACCGAGTTGGGCTCCCCACCCTGACTGGGTCCCAAGTTCCAGGGGGCGTAGGCTTTGGGCATCGGATACAGGGCGAGGCCTCTGCACCAAAGCTGATCCAGATGGACACACTGTCCTGGTTCTAGAAGGATCCTGAGGCGGGAGGACGCACCCACGGGTACCACAGGCAAGGTCCCTGCTTCTCAAGGCCCTGAAGCCCCAGTCCTGTGAAAAGCACAACTACGGCCCAGGAAACGGCGGTGCGGGGGTTAGGGGCGAGGCTTCAAGGGCATCTGTCCACTCGAGCCTGCCTTCCTCACCCTCCCGTCAACCCCACTCCCCACCTGCAGGGCCAACCCCGTGTGGCTGGATCCTTTCTGCCGGAACCTGGAGCTGGCTGCCCAGGCAGAGCACGAGGATGACCTGCCGGAGAACCTGAGTGAGATCGCCGACCTGTGGAGCAGCCCTACCCGCACCCATGTGAGCCCAGGCCTGGGCCGGGGCAGGGATGGGGTGTGGACAGTCAGGAGGGACAGGGTGGAGGTAGCGTACAGTCTTTGCCATCGCTGGCCAAGGAGCTGGGTGGCTGGGGGGAATCAGTCCACTGCCCTGCGCGCGCCGTCTACCTCAGCTCCAGCTACCTCAGCTCCAGCTAACGCGCCCCCTCTCCCCAGGGAACTTTTGGGCGTGAACCAGCAGCGGTCAAGCCTGATGATGACCGGTACCTGCGGGCGGCCATCCAGGAGTATGACAACATTGCCAAGCTGGGCCAGATCATCCGGGAGGGGCCCATCAAGGTGAGCCCTCCTTGCAGCTCCTGCACCCAGACCCCTGGCTGAGCTCGGACTTACTCCAGAGGATGCAGGGAGCGGGGAGGATCCTGGGAAACAGCTTTCTCCACCTCTAGGGACTTAGCTAGACCTGCCCTCCACGGGGGCAAGGAACACCAAGGCAGAGAGAGGGGCCAGGGCCCCTGGCTGATAAGGAGCTGCTTCAGCCTGCAGTGTCCCGGAGGCCGGGACTCTGAGATAACAAGCCCACGTGGGTTCTGGCTGGCCGCTGTCACCAGACTCTGCTCTCAGTCCTCTACCCTAGGATCAGACGCCTGTACATCCTACACTCCCCGAGTGCCTTCCATCACCCCCACCCGAGTTATGGGAGTGAGTGATGGGCGGGGCAGGCAGGGGAGGGCCTTGGTTGGGGGTTAACCCTTTCCCTCCCCCAGGGCTCGCTGCTGAAGGTGGTCCTGGAGGATTACCTGCGGCTCAAAAAGCTCTTTGCACAGCGGATGGTGCAAAAAGCCTCCTCCTGCCACTCCTCCATCTCCGAGGTAGCGGGTGGGCCGGGAGCTGTGTGCTGTGCCCCAGCCCTGGGGGTGCTGTCTCTCTCTCTCTTGTTCATCCTCCTCGGAGTCTCGAGATCAGCAGCTAGGGCCCAAGACTGCACTGGGCGGGGGGTTCAGAGACTCAGACAGCGGGCTCTGCTTCTGCTATCTGGCCTCCACAGCGGGCTTCCCCAGGGGTGGGTGGGTGTTGAGGCAGTGTTTCTTAGATTTGACGAGCCCCAAGAAGATACCTTTGAGAGGTGATGTCATTTTAAGAAAGTGGCTGTAGGGTCAAATAGATAGCCATATTTATTTGCCTGCGGTGATATGTCAACACTTTAGAAAGCCAGACTTTATCTAAAAACCCAGATTTGGCCAGCTGAACAGCTCCACACAGGACAAAAGCGCCATTTGTGAGTCTCTGCTCTACCTTACTAATCCCCTCCAGCTTCAACTGTGGACACTTCCCAGCTGGCCACAGTTAGGAGCTGATCCTGCTTAAGGCCAACGTGGTAACAAATCCAGATTCCACAACGGCAGTCACAGGGTCTTTATAGATCAAAGTGAATACAGGAGATATGAAAGATTCTCATAGGAAGCCCGTGCTCTGGAGAACGCATCTGTAGCACCAGAAGTATCCATGGCTCCCCTTTGTACCCAGTTTGAGAAACACTGTCACAGGCCGCACAGGCCTGCTGCGGCACGAGCTCAGGGTTCCTCGTGTGCAGCAGGGAGGCAACAGGCCCATAGCAGGTGGGACTCGGGGCCATCCACCTGCTCAGGGCCTGGCCCTGCCCTGAACACGTGGGGGTCCCGGCCTCTTGCAGCTGATCCAGACTGAGCTGGAAGAGGAGCCAGGGGAGTGCAGCCCCGGCCAGGGCAGCCTGCACTTCTGCCACAAGCCGCCTACGGAGCTCAAAGGGCCAGACGGGATCCACGTGATGCACGGCAGCACGGGCACACTGCTGGCCACCGACCTCAACAGCCTGCCCGAAGATGACCAGAAGGGCCTGGGCCGCTCACTGGAGACGCTGACCACCGCCGAGGCCAGCGCCTTCGAGCGCAACGCCCGCACCGAGTCCGCCAAATCCACGCCCCTGCACAAGCTTCGCGACGTGATCACGGAGAGCCCCCTGGAGATCACAGAGCTATGACTAGATGGGGGGAGCCCGACGGGTATGGGCAGCCCAACCCCACCCCTCCCGGGGCAAGAGCAGGGGCAGGACCTCCGGGCGGGGGGAGGGGCCCTCCCCAGGCAGCTCTGGGCGCACAGCCTTGGGTTGGCCCAGCAGCAGGGCCCACGTCAGCTGCTCAGATTCCGCTTTTGCCAGACGCTCATTCGGCATCTGATCTCTACCTTCATAAAATTTGTTATTTTTTTAAGAAAACCAAACAGAAATGGTGAGTACCTAAGAACGAGGTAAGGAGGGTCACCGAGAGCCCAGGAGTCTGAGGATCATCTCAGCCCAGGCTGAGCCGAAAGAGGCCAAGCCGGCCCTCTTCCCCTCCCGTCCCGCCTCACGGCACAGGAGTCCAGCACCGGGGAGGGAGCCCAGAGCAGGCATACCCTGCCTGGCCTTGACTCTCTGACTCCAGTTCAAGTCCCAGTGCATTTCTGCCACACCCCTGGCCGGACATCCAGGTGGGGGCAGTGAGTGATCCCTGCTTCCCCACACAGACATGGTCAATGTCAGCCAACGGCATTCTCTCCATTTCACTGGCTTTCCAAACGTGCCGGGCTCATAAAACGACTGATGTTCCCTTGGGTTTTGAATATAGAGTGTTCGTGTGTATTCCTTTTTTAAATTAAGTTATTCCCTCCATATTCTCCCCTTGGTTTTTGTTCAACTGATACGCACTGAACGTTTCTGGAATGGTCTGAATTTAAAAAAAAAAAAAAAAAAGCAAGTCACAAGGAACTGGCAAGTCACTCTGGCTCTGGTAAACTACCCGTGGGGCTGGGCCGGGGGGTTGGGGGATCAGTACAGGGCAGCTCTGGACCCACCTCTGGGGGCACTTCCCTGACCACTTGCCCACTGCTGGCCCCAGGTCCGTCAGGGAGGACCAGATGGCATTTTCTTTCTCTGGCCAAACGGGGCCATAGGACTGCTGGGCACTTACAGGTTCACGGCCTTGGAGCTCATCAGCAGCCAAACTCTTCTGGCTGAGGTGTCACAGAAACATTCGGCCTCTGGTTGACAGACTTTATTGTTAAATCACAGAAATTTTAGTGCAAAACAAACAAAAAAATCGGTAAGTAAGTTCATTTAATAGCAACTGCACATCTTGCTGTCTGTCTGTCTCCTGGCAACTGGAAGTGGAGGAGAAGATGCAGCCAAACGGGAGAGAAGGCAGGGCGACGGCTGAGGCCCCAGGCCAGCAGCCCCTCTACCTGGAAGCCAGAGGCTTAGGAGCTTGTCATCCACATTTATTTGCAGGTCAAAAAGACCATCTGCAAGGAGGGGGTCAGAGGGAAGGGGGCTGTACTGCCCAGAGCCAACGGGGGCGCTGGGCAGCAGGGTGGACACAAGAGCAGGCATGACGCAGTCACCACTGTCCACACACACAAAAGCAGGCCGCCAGGACCTCCACAAAGAGCTAGCAGGTTACACTCAGGCAGATTTTTTCCCCTCCCACCCCAAACCACAGAATTCCAAACAAACAAACAGGGCATCAACCAGGAAAGACAGGAAACCCGAATCAAAGGCTGACCCAAGGGTAGCGAGCCCGGCCCCACCAGGTCTCTTGAGCAGCTACTTCCAGCAGCTCTATTACAGTGAGAACCACGTTGTTTGTTTGTTTAAAAAGCCTAATAATTATTCTGAGCCTCTCATTTTTCTTTCATATAAAACTGCCTTTGTCTGTCTGGCAGTCAGCAGGCCCACGAAGAGGGAAGGTCCCTGCTTAGAGCAGGCCTCCAGAGGCCTCAGCACCCAAGGCCTATCCAGGAGGACGGACAACCTCAGTCAAGAGGCTCTGGCTCATGCCCACAGCCCGAGCCCCCTCTCCTCCTCCGGGTAACCACCATGCAGGGACAGACTCAAAAGACCTCCAGTGTACGGTATGTCGGCATCCATCTAGCGGAGAGGAAAGGGACGCTGAAGCAGCTACGCCAGCGGCATGCTGACAGCAATGCTAAGATGAGGGCGAGGAGAAAGGGACTGAGGGAGAGGGGTCCTATTATTTTTATAACAACAAAGCCAACAGATCTGTGTGTTCGTTCCCCCAGACACACAAGCAGGAAAAGATGCTGCAGCTTCTCTAAGACGGACCGTGCCTTCTAGTTCCACACGTGACGCTTGCAATGCTCGACAGCCTGACAGGAGAGAGGAAACAGTTTAGTCTGCAGGTGACAAACCCTATCCCTGGCCCATTAGCGCATCAGCCGGCACCCGAAAATGGGACCCGCTATCCCGTCCCAGATCAGCCGGGATGGCACCAGATGCTAAAGACCCGGGACAGCATCTCATTTAAACTCGGGGATAGTAGGTGGCTATGAGTTGTCGGGGACTCGTAAGGCAAGAGTCCAGAGCAGTGGATGAACAGCACCCCTACAGGTAGGACCCAGGACCCCCTTCCTCTGGTTACACACCCGAGCCCCTCCATCGAGGCCCCCAAGGCAGAACTCCTCACCCAAGAGTCAGAGGTATACACCAGCTCAGGCCAGCTCAGAAACGGGCCCGGGTACCCAGGAGGGCGACAGAAATCCACTCCACCACTGACCGTGCTACAGGGTGAGGGTGCTGGGGCAAGGGGCTCGGCAGGGTGGGCCTCCCCATCCTCCCTGCAGCGGCCCTGACGCCGGCTTACTGGTCATGAAGAACCCCCACGAGGAAGCAGAAGTTGCACAAAAAGGAATATTAAGTAACAGAGGCTGAGCCGAAACATCCCCACCCAGGAACGCAGCATGGGTCACCCAGCAGTAGCTGCCCAGCCAGGAGCCAACTCCCAGGCCGTTCAAGAAGAGCTCCGCTGGGCCCTGGGTGAAGAGTCAGGGCGGGCGCCAGCCGGGGCAAGAGTGACCCAAGAGGCATGAGGCCTTGTGCAAGAATCCAATGGGCTTTGTGCAATCCCTCGGATGACCTCATGCAAATCTGACCCTGTCACCAGGGGACTGAAGGCAAAAGCAAGAAAGTGGAAGCAAAGAACACTGAAGAACATCCACGGCCACTGCTCCCTCCTCAAAGACAAGAATGCAGTGAGCCCGGCTTTTGCTGGTGGCCGTAAGTAAGCCTAAGTGCCCCTCTGGGCCTCAGTCCTCCCCAGAGACAGGGTACAGCTGACTGCCCAGGAGCCTGTTGGAGCAGATTCTCCCTCGAGCTGCCTGCCTGGCGGGGGCGGGGCCTGGGCAGCAGCTACTGAGCTACTCACGTTGCACAGGGCTGCCGACTCCATGTTCTGGCACCAGTAGCTCGGGCCCCAGACACACTTCTCAGTTCCCAAAAGAGGCTTATGGGCTGAGGGACAGGCTCCAATTTTCTATAAGGTCAAAAGAAAGAAGGCGGAAGAATTAGATCTTCTTTTCAGCTAATCCTTTTCAAAACTGAGATGATTATCAGCTTCTAGAAGCAGCTAGAATCAGAGCTCTAATAAGCACTTTCCAGAAAGGGCAGGGTTGCTCAGTAAAGTGGTGGGGCCTGGACGCCTGGCTCTCCCACACACCACCCCAGACTCTGACCCTGGCCCCGAATCTCAGAGTAACCCTTCCAGGGTCCATGCAGCACCTCCCTCCCAGGTCACGCCGCTCAGGAACCCATACCGGCCCAACGCCACTTACCAGGCACACAAAGAAAGGGTCCATCACGTCCACCAGGATTTCTATCAGCACGGGCTCGTACTCCGTCACAAACTGATCACACTGTTAGGGAAACAGCAATGTGGGTCTAGGGGGGCCCAAGCAGAGTGCAGGGCGCTGGCCATGCTCTTCTACCAGAATTCCTGGCCTTCCCAGCCCAGTGGGCCCAGGGCCTCCCTGCCTGCCCAGGTGACACACCTACCCACACCTGCTCATGTTCTTTTCCCCCTAGTGGCTCCACTTGAGCCAACAGAGCACCTTTAAGAAAATCTGAGTGGACTCCATGCCAGAGGCAGAAATGGCTGCTTCTCCCTCAAAACTTCAACCAGCAGTACACTCAATGAGCTACCCAGCTCCTGCATGTCCCAAGCAGGTTCTGACATTCTGGCCGAAAGCAGCCCACAGCGTACCTGCTTCTGGTACGGGTCAGGCAATAAGCTGCAGCCTTTCTCGAAGGCAGCAAGGATCTCCTCCTTTGTGCTGTTTTTCTCCAGGCTGCGGTCCAAATAGGCCACCAGCTTCTTGCACACCTCACAGAAGCCACCGTCCTTCCGCGGCATCACGTGTGCTACGCAAGAGAGCACAGGCTCAGTGCTGGCAAGGCCCTCCCTAAGCCAAGAGGGGCCGGCCAGCCTCCCGCGCACTGGGCTCACCGGTCAGTGCAGGCAGCCCCCGGCTGGAGCAGAGATGCAGCATGCTGCACACCAGCTCAGGGCTCGCCTCCTGCAGGAGGATCGACAGGATGGCGCTGCCGTAAGTGTCCACCACCTCCTGGCACTCCTGGGATAAGGACGTGGGCAGCTTCGAGCACACGCTGTCCAAAGCATGAATTATTTCTTCCTGAAACACAAGAAGAGAGGCTCATGTGAGAAGATGGGAGGCTGCATGGGGTGGGAGAGACTCTGAAAATGCTGATGTGACCAGGGAGCCGACCAACAGCAAGGTGCCGTTTTCTCCCCCAAAGGCTAGACCTACAGAGCAGGGCAAAGTGGCTGCCTCCGGCTCCGGCCCCAGCCCCGAGGGATCCGCTGCTGGGAAGTGGTGGTTCCGACTCCCAGGCTGGTGTCTCATACCCACAAGGGCCAAACCCAGCTCTCGGGCTGGGTCCTCCCACCAGGCCATTCTGGCTCCAGGGCCAGGAGCGCTTCCCTCTGCGATGGCAGCATTTCCCGAAATCCACGTACCTCGGTCCTGTTGTTGTCAATCAGCTTGACCACCTCCTTCACCACGTACTCACACACCTCACAGTAAATATCAGCCTTCGCCGGGACCGGATCCTTCTGAAGGGGCAGAAGAATACTAACACTGAGGGCCTCGCCTCACTCCTGGGTCCTGCTCCTCTAAAGGAGTGGGGCAGAGGCCAGGACGGGCTAGCGTCACACAAAGGCCACTTCCTGCTGCGTTCAGAATGGGGTGTGGCTTCCTCCCAGTGCCAAGCCCCAGGCCCTGCTGCTCCTATACGGTGGGAAACCCATCCCTTTCCCCAATCCTCTACCACCACCCCAAAACCAGGAACAGAAGCAGTGAAACTGTCCCCCAACCCCAAAGAGCTGTCATTCAATGTCCGTTTGGTTACAATCACCTCATCATTCAGCGTTCATTTTGGGGAGGTGAACGGGGGAGCAGGAACAGAGAGGATTCACTGTTTGTTAGTCTACTGTCTAGAAGACGGCGTTTTAAACATGTTTCAGGTCTGCTCTTGCGTTTCAAGTCTCAGCGCCTGAGATTGCTTTTCCAGAGCCTACCTTTGATAAAACAGTACTGTTGAACATAATTTTCTGTGATAGTGGCAACATTCTCTGGCCGTGCCATGCAATACAGCAGCCGCTAGCCACGTGAGTCTACTACTAAGCACCTGAAATGTGGCTAGTGTAACCGAGGAACTGAATGTTGTTGTTTTTTTTAATTTAAGTATCACATGTGGCTAGAGTACAAGCTATAACTCTCCATCTTCTACCAGCCACTAATGCAGTCAGCAAGATGGGCCAGAGCCTCTGAGCGTCTCGACTGGACAAAAGGGCAGCAGCAGTGCTTCCCTGACTCTGCCAGACACAACCCTTGTGTGGTCCATGCAGTACACGTGCCGAGAGCAGACAACAGGAGGAGACGAGACAGCTAAAGGTCAAGTGACACTGACATGGGAAGTTCTGGAACAAGAAGTGCACACAAGTGCCACGTGATAAGACATCACATGGCTGGGCGCCTGTTCTGGGAACATCAAGTTTGTACCACGGCTACAGCATGGGGAAGGAGGTGGGCGAGGCCACAGAAAGCATATCGGAAAGGTTCGGTTGGAGCCGGGCACTGAAAAATGATTTCGAATGGTGTGCGAAAAACGTAGACTTGATCCCATGAGCACTAGGGTTTATAACCAAGGAAATAAATGTACAAGGGTAGGGGTGCTGCGTCAATTTAGGGGATACTGTAAACTAATGGTCTCAAACTCAAATACCTTTAAAAGCCAAGCAGGGAACCAAAAGAGTGTGTGCCTTGTAGGGTGTGACGATGTGGAGTGGCAGGGCATCATAAACCAATGGCACCAGGTACCTTTATGGGCTCCACCAGCTCCAGGGCAGGGATGACGTTCTCCGAGACCACCTTGGCAGGCACCAGAGTCTTCATGGGCATCTCCTTCACCTCGTCACAGAACCCAACCAGCCCACAAATCTCCTTGGGTTGCTAAAAAGAGCACAGAAGCAGCAGTGAGAGGCAGGCCCAAACCCACCACCCCCTGTCCCACGCTCTACACACAAAGTCGGGGTGCTGGAGGAACATCCTAGACCCAGTGTCAAAGCTGACTGCCCCCCAGACAGGCAAAGATTCCACATTAAATCTAAAGGGGCTTGTGCAAACGCAGATGTACCAGTTTCACATGGGGAAGGAGGCCATGCAAAGCTTTGAAGAGTGATCAGACAGAACCACTATCTGCTCCAGCCAGGGAGCACCCAGGGAAGCAGAACTCCTGGCACCTTTCAAGGGCAATCGAATCAACTCCAAGGACACCTGGTCTGTTCTAGAACCTGTTTTTCAGTTGAGCTGGCTCGCCCTCAGGAGGAAGTAATAAGCTACCTGTTCCTTCTAGGGGAAGAACTACGATGCCCGTAAACTAACAGAAAGCCAAATGTGTTTGTTAGAAATAAAACCACACCAGATCTTTCAGTAGCAGGACCATTTAAAATGATGCATTAAGGGGAAATATTGGCTTTTTAAAAAGCCACATTCTACGTTCACAATTGCACACACACACAGTACACAAGAAAACCCAGTCTCCCCACGTCATGAATCTTTTCAAGTCACAAGGTCTCCAGATTGATCCCCTTTCCCCTCCAGACAGCAAACCACAGAAGAACTAGATAGTTTGGACAACATCTAGACCATTTCACTACGACGATGGCCAAGAGCAAGTAAAGTATACACACTTTGGTATACTTTGTAAAACAAATGCAACTAGCTCTGGCCTGATGGCATTTGCTCCCACCGGCAAACCATAAAGCAGCGGGAACAGGATTCCTAAAACGGGCCCTGTTAAGGGGAAAGAGTAGCTCATGGCTATGGTTCATCTTTTAATATGCAAAAGGCTCTAAAATTAAATAAGGCTGGAGAAGTCTGAAAAGTATATCCTAGAAGTATCCTATCTCTGGCAGGCTTTAAGAACGGGCAAAAATCAGAAAGGGGTTGAAGATACAGCAAGCTTTTTAGAAAAACGGACGAAGATCAGGAGGTGCGGCTGCTTTGTCTCAGATCAGCTTTGCTGTACTAGCTCCTTGAGGAGGCCTAGGTGAAAACCGAACTATTTCAACCAAAGTCCTCTCCTATTAGACGTCACAATACCTTTGAAAATCTTTAATTCTAAAAATGGATGCCAGTACTCAAAGGAGGGCAGTGCTCAGTACAACCCCGAAAGGGCACTAGCGCGGTAAGTCTAGTCTGGGGGCTCGGTCCCCATGTTTTGCCACCAGTGGCCTGGCTCTTGAGTTGTCTCGTGTGGCTCCAGAACCCAAAGGACCCCATCACCCAGAGGGGCAGAAGTCATAATCAAGAGACTGTTTCCAGTTCTCTGGATCCAACAGACAGGGGAACAGCCTGCTCGCTATCTGCAAGTGACTTGCTCATGCAGCAGAAGCATTTCTGGGGCGATGAAAAACACGACCAATGACATGCAACGCTCTCCTGAATCACGACAGAAACAAGGTGTCCCACTGAAGCTGGGCCTGCACTGAAGGAAGCTGAGGCCACCGATGGTTCCCCACCACACTGGTGGCCTGCACGTGGCTGGCTAGGCGCTGATTCCGACCAGAGGGCAAGGCTCTGTGGGCTTCATCTGCTGGGCCCCCTGAAGGGGAAGTGAGGCCCCTGACCCCTCCCAGTGCTGAATCACACAGGAGAGATGCAGAAGCTCCCTTGCCAGCCAAGTTATTAACACAGAGAGGGAGCCTGCCTTTCACAATCTTTCCTTGTATCTGTCAGAGCTGATGATGCCGTACAAAAAAAGATGAGCAAAATGAACAAGCAGCAGCAGACCACTACTACAAGCAAATTCCCAGCACATACCTGATCCTGCTGTTGAACAAAAAAACAGGAAATCGGAGATGAAAATAAGAGAAAGGACACAACAGTTAAGAAAAAATTAAAACAACAATAATCAAGCAGTTAACCAGGTATAAGGATGTCTGTCACCAGAAGTTTAGGTGAGATGCCCTTCCAGTCACCTATCAGCAACCTACCTTGTTCCTACTATTGCATGCACATGGGGACCCTGAAAGCTACTCTCTCCTTCAAGGGTCAGACCACGCTGCCCCCAGCCTGTTGGCGCACCATCCCCATGTCCCTAACATGCCACGGCAAAACACTGAGCAGCAGGTCCCCAGAAAACACGTTGTGAGGGGCCTTGCTTGCTCAGAAGCCAAGCCCACCACGCCTGCAAGGCCCTCACCTCAGGCTGGTGATGAGCAGCCGGGAACAGGACTCAGGGCTGCTCAAATCAGGGGCGTGTGTCAGAATATCAAATACACCCGGAGGGGTCAGGGATCCCCAGCCCAGGTCTCAGGGCAATCTGCCCCCAGGTGGCCAAATGCCAGCCTGGAAGGCTGGTTTGACAATGCAGGCATACCTCTCATTTTATTGAGCTTCACAGATTTTACAAATTGAAGGTCTGTCGCAACCCTGCTTCAAGCAAGTCTATTGGCCTCCATTGTTCCAACAGCGTTTCCTCACTGCATGTTTCGGTGTCACATTTTGGTAATTCTCACAATATTTCAACTTTTTATCATTACTAATTTGTTATGGTGAGCTGTGTGATCGGTGACCTTTGATATTACTACTATGACTCACTGAAGGCTTAGATGATGGTTAATGGTTTTTAGCAATAAAGTATTTTTTAATGAAGGTATGTACATTGTTTCTTTAGACCTAATGCTACTGCACACGTAACAGACCACAGTGTGGTATACACATAACTTTTATATGACTGGGAAGCCAAAAAATTCGTTTGACTCACTTTATTGTGATATTCACTGTACTGCAGTGGTCTGAAACCAAACCTGCAGTATATCTTCGAGGTAAGCCTGTGTATTAAAAGCCCTGCCCTTTGACTCAGCAATTCCAGTCTTAGTTACCTATCTCAAGGGAAAAAACAGGGATGTGCATGTGTATCTATTTGGCCCTAAGGAGAACAAACTCAAGGACTGTAGGCCAATCTCAACGTAGTTATTAGGAAGTCAGCATGACAGAGGAAGAAAAGGACAACTCACCCCTCACCCACTGCAGATTAGATCTCAGGAGGCCAATGCATCTTCCCCATGTAAGGATGCCTTCAGACCTCCCTGCTCTGTACGGTTTGCTGCATGGATCTAGCTGGCTTCACTGTGCTTTCTGGATATTTTCTACCTCTAATCATGAAGGAATGCCCCTACCACCTGGATGCATCAGAAGCAAGTGCAGGAGTTACGGGCTCAAGCAGCAGCTACAGCTAACACTGCTGCAGAGTGCAGGACCAACTCTGGGAGGCGGATGCTCCCCCCTCAGAACTCAGGCTGGAAGAGAGCAATCCTCAGGCCTGGCCTAGCTACAGAGCGGACTATTCCCAAGGGTCCCAGAATGAAAGCCAGATACTAGAAATCTGATGGCCAGCTCACATATGCACCGGCAAACAAACTGCCAGGAAGCCAGCAGGGCAGTCCCGGGGGTCAGCCTGCTTCAGCCTTTCCCCTACCTGGGGAAGGCAAGGGGGAGGTACTGAGTTGCAGGTGGACAGTCTGCTGGTCAAAGAGGGCTCATTTTGGCCCAATTCAGTACTCAAAGGTAAAAGGGAAACTAAACCATATAATTTTCAAAATCCTAGAAATCACAGTTTGAGACAAAGAAAAATGCTCACAAGGAGCTTCGCCTGCCACCTACCATATGCATCACCATTTGGATAGCAATTTCCGAATACTGGTTGATATAGTTCTTGCACTAGGGAGAGAGAAAAAGACTGTTAGTGAAACGCATTGCTACAACAACACACCAAAAACCCACCCTTTCCAACAGTGTCAATAGGTGAGTACCAAGCCAGTTTCCAAGAGTGGAATCATCAATGTCTGCTCTGGGCAAGTCTCAATAAGATAAAAAATGGCAATTTGGTTACTCCATACCTTACAGGAAAACATGTGTGCAAAAGTGTTCTGAAAATGTTTTCCAAAGGCCCTTAGAGATGAGGTCCTCCAATCTCCTTTCATGGCCCATACTTTCCCCGAGGTCACACGGCAACTACTCAGTGGCAATTTAGAGTGAGTGTGGCTACAAGATAACACTGCTGATCGATCCGAGATTACTTTTCAAATCCGTTCACACATTCTTGGACAGGATTATAAAGTTTAAATCCAGTATAATCCAGTTAAGTTATAATGATTTTCATAAAAATCTAGGTATTTCCTGCAGACCCTATCTGGTCCTGACTGGGGAGTCTCTATACGTGAGAAAACTGAGGGTGATATGACAGCCCTCAGAGAGGTTAACCTGGGGAAGCCAACTGACATAGCAAATATACCAAGATACTTCAATGAGGCTAAAAGATTCACAGGCTTTAAAGAAAGTTAAGTCAACAGAAAGGAACCCTTAGCTCCCAGAGCCAGCCATTCCCACCCAGAAAGGCTGCTCTAGACCCCAGACCCACGGACTTCTTACAGCTGGCCTCCCCACATCCAGTCCTGCAGAGGTTTATTAGTGGTCGGGTACTTACTAAATGGCATTTTGGTTTTAGACATCAATCTCATGAGTGTGGGTAATGGGAACAGGGTCCAAGACATAAACCCCCCACGGGGCTAATGAAGAGTTTCTGAGCCTGGAGGACCAACATTCACCAAAGGAAGGAAGGCATCCCGGGTGAGCCTCTTACAAGCCAGGCGCGTGGCTTCCCCTGGGCAACCACCCTGCTGGCGGCGGGGACAGCACACCTAGAATTACGAATAGACAACAGCCAGGCCTGAGAACCGGAACAGGGTTCTAAGTGGTTCTACTGTTGTTTCTTAAAGTTGTGGTGATGGACTTCCCTGGTGGCGCAGTGGTTAAGAATCCGCCTGCCAATGCAGGGGACACGGGTTCGAGCCCTGGTCCGGGAAGATTCCACATACTGCAGAGCAACTAAGCCCGTGCACCACAACTACTAAGCCTGTGCCCTAGAGCCCGCGAGCCACAACTACTGAGCCCATGTGCCACAACTACTGAAGTCCATGCACCTAGAGCCCGTGCTCCACAACAAGAGAAGCCACTGCAATGAGAAGCCCGTGTGCCGCAATGAAGAGTAACCCTTGCTCGCCACAACTAGAGAAAGCCCGCGCGCAGCAACAAAGACACAATGCAGCCAAAAATAAATTAATTTATAAAAAAAAAAAAAAAGTTGTGGTGACTGCGAGAAAAAAAAAAAAAAGTCTTCACAAAAGTGGCCTCCTTCTCCTTCCACTCTTTTGTCCCAGGACTTCTGTTACATATCCAAACTCAATTAACCAACCAAGTATTTAAGTACCCACCACATATCTGGCTGCTTTCCGGGAACAGGGAATTGTTTGAACATCTCTTCCTCAAAGCCCTTAGGCTGCAACTTAAAGTGGTACCCCAGGAAGTGAACTTTTCTTGGCTCCCCCACTCCTGTCTCCACAGCCCAGCTCCCCGGCCCAGAACATCCTGCAATGCACGAGGTGAGGCTCACCATGTCGGCCATGCCAGGCCCCAGGCGGTCGCACTCCTCCTTGGCATGGTCCACCAAGGCCTCGACAAAGGTGGAGTTGGTCCTCACAGCATTCTGGACGTCAGTCACCATCTGAATGCAGTCCTGGCAAACGTCCCCATCAGCCTAGAGAGACAGGGGCAGTTGGTCTGTAAACACTGCATATTCCTAAAAATAGCTAGGCGTTCAGATTCCGACATGCTCGTAACTGCAGCACCAGGGCTGAGTCCCTGAACTGTTCCTAATGTGTTTTTACAGGCTCTAAAGGGACTGACAGGTTTAAAATCAAGTGGGCATTGATTATAGTAAAGCTTAACGGGAAGGGGGAACAATCTTTGCGTCTGTTAGATATCCCGGTTCTTCAGAAACTCCATGGCACAACCATCTGAAGGGTGGGTTGTGGAACTGCAGAATCAAGTAAAGGAATAAGGCCCCAGTTTGAGAGCTGTACGCACACGCCGGCCCCGTTTTGTGTCGCAGCTCAAACCCAACCAAAGACGGGGCCCCGGGAGGCCAGGCCCACTGCCTACCTTGCGCTGGGGCTTGCTGTGGGGCCCGTCCTGAGGGTAGAGGAGGAGGGGGACGTTGGCCATGAAGGGAGCCACCACCTCAGCCATATCCAGTTCCGGGATCTGATTGGACTCGAGCTGGTTCTGGTGATTCAGCTCTGCCAGGTGCTTCTGAAGAGACTCGCAGAGGCTGAGAGCGGAGCACACCTCCCCGGGATGGCTCTGGCGGGAAAGAGGCACGAGTGGAAATCCTCTCCCCAGAAGGAAACAGGCCACCTGGTGCCTTCGATTTCTCCCTTTCCTCATCTCCTGGCTTGACTCACGTGCGCACGCCCAGCTAACAGGCATCTCAAACTAAACCGCCCAACCTGCTCGGCCAGCCCCACGGCTCCATTATAACAAATGGCTCCACCACCATCCTCCCGGAGGTGCCAGCCACAAACCTGGAACACATGCCTAACCCCTCCCCTCCACCAGCAAGTCCCGTCCATTTATCCACTAAGACCACGTGCAGCTGTCCGCCTCCACGTGCAGCTGTCCGCCTCCACCGTCCCCACCAGATCTCACACCTGACCGTCCTGCCAGCTTCCCCTCTTGCAACTCCCAATTGGTGGGACCCAGACCAGACCAACCCCTTTGAAAAAGGATCATCTCACTTCTCCCCGTGAAACCCTCCAAGACCTCCCCACTGCACTGGCAATCCTGAAGCACAGACTGAAAGGTCTTGCGTGATGTGACCCCTGCTTTCCTCACCAAAACCTTGGTCCCACCTCAGGACACTCCTGCCCCACTGGAGGTTTTTAGGGTCCTTCCAAATTCCACAAACCTGGTTCCTTGTTCCTTGCTGAAAACCCAACCTCTGGCACATGGTTTATGCATAACAGATACTTACTGAATGAAAGTCAAGCATCCTTGTAGCTGACATGAGTTACCAAATCAGCACCTGTAACTGTTATACCAGTTTACATTCCTTCACTAATTCTATGAGTTCCCATTTCCCATACCCTCTCCAACCCTTGAACGTTACAAGCAGAGTGGTCTGCTGTGCCAAAGCCATTTTGGACGAAAACTGTATAAAAGATCTGTTGACAAAATCTCAGTCTATGAACGGACTTTCCATTTTAGTCAGTGTAATCTGGTCTGGAACCTCCCCTGGGCCCCAGAGGTGCCTTGAAGGAAGAGTCTATCCATTCTCCATCACGTACCATTTGTCCTTTAATCATGTCCAGGATGACCGGGAGGTAGGAGTCGACGATCTCCTTGCAGGAGGCAGACATGTTCGGCTTAGGCAGCCAGTCACAGGTCCTCTCCAAGTACACAAGGATCTCTTGCTAGAGAGGACAGAGGCAAGGGTCGGACCAGGATGGACTTCTTCTCCACAAATGGGCTGAAAGCAAGAGGCCCTCCACAACTCGAGAAACGTGAAGGCTAGAAACAGTGGCCCTCGGGGAAGAGGACTTGGGAGAGGGCTAGTGTGGAGCTGTGGCCCTGCCAGGTC
This sequence comes from Eschrichtius robustus, assembly GCF_028021215.1. Classification (NCBI taxonomy): domain Eukaryota; kingdom Metazoa; phylum Chordata; class Mammalia; order Artiodactyla; family Eschrichtiidae; genus Eschrichtius; species Eschrichtius robustus. Next base: position 76,930,620 of record NC_090830.1, read on the forward strand.
AGTGAGGCAAAAAGCAGACGCGAGCACTATTCAAAACGAAGACCCTCTGACCTGCGGTCTCACTGGCACAGGGAATTCTGAGCAGAAATCACCAAAAATGGACCTAAAGGTTAACAGCATGTGATACAAAATCCCAATCAACCTCGGGCATTTGACGCCTGGCCCAGGAGTCAGCAAACTAGGGCCCGCGGCCTGTTTTTGTACAGCCTGTGGCTAAGAATGGTTCTTACATTTTTAAAAGATGGGGGTGGGGGACATTACATGACAGAAGCAGTCTGTGGCCCACAGGACAGTTATTTCCGACCTGAGCCTAGACCATTCCTCGCTGGACGCCCTCAGTCACAGCCCTGTACGGAACCGATGCACGTGGCCACACGGCCACCGCTCACACGCAGTCACACACCCTGGTGGCGGCTCACCTCAGTGGCGTTGTCTTTCAACATGTCACCGGCTGCAGTGATGACGTCCTTGCATATGTCGCAGGGAAGGGATTTCTAAGAGGCAGGAACACGAGGGAGAGAGATCTGTATTTGCAGGACATAACTCACACCGCACACAGCTGAAAGCTGCCATGGCCTTTTTCCTGTTTCATCTAACCATGGCCATCTCTGACACACTGGCACATCCTCGTCCCCCAACCTAGATGAGAAGCACCGGACACCGCGGGGGAGGCTTAGATGTGACTGATCACACTACTCTGTGCTTCTACGGGATAGAAACCCTTTTCCTGTACCCTCTACCCCTCAGCGCCTTGCTCAGTGCACACGGCACAGGCTACATTTCGCATTCATGCTCACAACAGCTCTGTGAAGAAACTGAGGCTCAAAAATCAGCTGGAACTCAGGGCAGCAGAAATCAGAGAAAATCGGTAATGTGATGGAACATCACAGAGTTAAGAGGGTGCGGGCAGTGAAACAAGGCCCAGTCAGACCTCTGCGCATTCCCACCAGCACTGCTGCCGGCACTCTGTCTGCCTTCCACCTCCTGGGCAGTGCTGTGTGCCAGTGGAGGCCACACGTCACCACTGCAGAGCTCAGAGACACGACACGAGTCTTCTAGACAAGCCTGGCATCCCTACGTGGCCCAGGACCACGGAAATTCTAGCCAGTCCTCAAAGCTCTTGGGGCGCTCCCTTCTTTATGTCAACCAATTTTCAACCCATGAAGAAGGAACTAACACATCTGGGTGAGATTAAGGAACACCTGTGAATTTAGCTGCATTTAGAGAAACCGCCTTGAACCTTTGGACCTAATCAGGCTAATACTGTGCATGGGGCCACTCAGGTTACATATGCCTTTTTTTAGTATCGTGAATTTATGATATCATGAATTTGTGCACGATGCCTGAGAGGTTCCGGTATCCACAAGACTGTCCTGTCAAGAGAGAAAGATCTAAACTCCCCCCATGATACATTAAACTTCAAAAGAGGAGGAAGCAGTATTAAAAACAAGATCAGAAGCAAATTAGAAACCAAATCTGAAAGTAATTTTGGCCAGAGAGTGGTTTAAGACAGTGAATTCAGAACCTAAAAGAGCAGTGTTATTGAATTAATTCTTCTTCTCTTACTGAAGGAGTACTAGTGGCCACCGACAAGTTTCAGACCTCAAGCTCCACACAGTCAAACCTGCCTTGCACCACAGGCTGAAGCACATCCCAGAGCAAACAAAGAGCACTTCCTGTAGTCGGCCGGCCTGGCCAGCAGCGCTTGGGCGTCTCCCAAGAGGACTCAGGTTGTGTGGAGTATGCACTTGAGGTTTGTCATCTTAAGAGTATTCCCCACATTAAGGTGCTATATTTACCACCGTTTAGATGAAAAATCAGTGGCATCTTTTCCAGTTTGGCTATAGTTGGAAATAAAATTTTAGATAGCTCCCAAGCTCTAGGGTCTGAATCAGTGATCTGCCTGTTTAAAAGAGAAAAATACCAAAAAAGGGGGAAAGGATTTCAAAAGCTTAGCATCTACTTTGAGTGAGTGACCAAGGACAGAGCTGCACCCGCGTGCCCAGTCCTGGGAATGGGAGCTGCACCTGCCGGTCCCTTACGTGGGGTGGAGAGGTGGGAGCTGCATCTGGAGGGCAGCATGGGGCACACGGTGGAGGACCGGCAGGACCTCGCCCTATCTGTGCCACCAGGACACTGGGCGGCCTTGGGGGAATGCAGCCTCCCCGCTCCAGCCCTCCACTCCTCCTCGTGGGTACCCTCACCCACAAACAGGTCTCAGGTTCACCAGGAAGAACAAACAAAAGGACGCAGGAGAGAGCGCTCCGTAAAGGGCAGCAGTTACAGACGACACAGAGGCCCGGCAGTCGGAGGCACTCACCACGGCCGGCTTGTTCCAGACGTTCTGCAGGCAGTGCTGCACGGCCCCGCAGTCAGACGCCGTCTTCACGTTCTGGCACCACACGGCCGAGCCTCTGGTACATTCTCTCAGGCCCAGGACGGGGCTGGCGAGAGCTGCAAGCAGAATCAGTGTGAGGACGCGGCCCATTCCCACATACCAGGTCCACCTCACTTGCTTCCCCAGCATCAGGGGCCTTGGCATTTTGCGGGACACTAGGCTGGCCCCTCACCAGCTGTATGAGACACGAGCCACACAGCCAAGGAGCTGCGCTGTCACATATGTCACAGGGCTGGGAGGGACTAATCTACCTGGTTCACCGTTTTCCTCTCACACTATTTTTGAACAGTATCAGACAGATCAGTCCTTTTAATCTTTACCATCTTAAATTTCCATGAAGTAATGAAAGAAATCACAAGAGAAAAGACTGGCAGGTTTAAGAATAGAAGATTTTAACTTCTGTAGAAATGAAAAACAGCCAAAGTTAAAAAAATTGTAATGAGAACACAAAGAGTCATATCCTTATTACATAAAACAATGGCTCTTAATGTTGTTCTAGTAGAAGAGACCTTTTATAATCAATTGGGTGAGTTTTTGCACATAAACAAGTTTGCTAGCAAAAAACAAAACTACAAAGCTTGGATATCACAAAGTGTAAGTATGTCCACTCGAAACCAATTGCACACACGGAGTTTCATCTATGGTGTAACAAGGAAAGGACTCGGGCAAAAGTCACAACCACAGAAATGGGATTAGGAAAAAAAAAAACAGAAGAAAGGTTCAAGTCACCTGGAACCAAAGAAATGCAGGTTAAAGCAAGAAGGTACCATATTTTTAAAGTTAAAATAATAGCCAACGGAAAACAAAAACAAACAACCTTATCACCAAATAGTGATAAATTTGTGGAAAAAGATGCATTCTTATAAGGCTGACAGCAGTGTGACTAGTAAGTACTTCTCAAAATATATTAATATATTTCAAGAACTGAGGGAAAAAAATCTCTCTTCAAAAATCCATTTCTAATAAAACATTTTAGGGAAATCCAGTAATTCAAGAGGTAAAATACAATATGCCTAAGTATATATATATATATATATATATAAAGTCAAATTCAGGATACTAAAAAAAAGGCAGATGTAACCTGAATGGTCAAAACCAGAGGGAAAAAACTAGTGATATTCTTACCAAAATATTATGCAGTTGCTAAATATACTTATAAAAATGATGTATGTCAAACAGAAAAATATTCAAGAATATGAAATTGGGGTTGTACAAAAATCAGAAAATAAACAAAACAAGGTGGTTGGCTAAATTACTTTTTAAAATTCCCCATGTCATGTTGTTTGTGTGTAATTTTTAAAGAATATTTTATAAACTGCCCTGAGAGAACTATGGTATTCCTTGATTCTGGAACTAAAAACTGGGAAGAAAACTCTCACATTCACACCTCACTAGGAAACAAGAGATTACATCGGGCCACATGCAGAAGGATGACTCCGCAGGGGTCAAACTCCAGCAGCTATCACAGGAGGGTTGAACTAACTTCTAGTGTAAACAGAAAACATTTGGCTTGGGTCTGAGAAGAAAACCCCACAGCCACGTAAGAAACAGATTTAGAACCTCAGGAGTCATGCTGCATGCTGCTTCACCTTGTAAATCAAGAGAGGACACAGTAATTCTATAGACATGTCTCTCTCTCTCTCTCTCTCTCACACACACACACACACACACACACACACACACACCATGGGCTACAACACATGGAGGGCGGTGGGTGCTCTCTCTCTAGGAGAAGGAAGGAAAAGAAATACTCTTATTACTTTACTATTCAAGCTTAGCTATAGTTCCACAAACTGTTCATGCAGACACGGAGTCACAGGTCCCCAGAAAGCTCAAGCCAGATAATCTGCGCCCCTTCAGACACCACCAAACGAATTCTTAATCTGCCCAGATTACAGCCTTCTCTGCCCTTTTGCACAACCCACAACCAGTTCATGAACTCAAAAGAACTGGCCTCATTCCAAAAGCTGTTGGTTTGGTCTGGTCTCTGTGGGAAAACATGTGCCAGATTCAAAACAGTACAACACTCCCCAGATGGTTAACCATAACGTAGCCAAGCTAGGCTGGGGCCTTCAGCCGTAGGTCCTGGGAGGTCAGAGGGGAGCAGAAGTCAAGTCACAAGGGTAAGGGCTCTGAGGAGTGAGGGGGTCACAGAGAAAGCCCCAGACCTGGCAGCTGCCACCAGCACTTCCCATGCTCCTCCCAGGTACGGGCCTCCCAGTTCTCCTGAATAGTACCCACTAAGTACACTGCCTGCTTCTACATCTGAATTAGGAGCTCGAATTATGAACAGGAGGCTACAAAATGAGTCTCTAGGCAAAGGAACACACAGTGATACACACTGAAGCCGGAAGGATGGACCTCAGCAGATAAAAGCAGGGCTCCCTGCACAAGGCCTGACCACCACTCTCCATCCTTACAAATACTCAAGTCTGGGGATTTTCTCCAACCTTCCCAACCAGGAACAGCTGTAACTGACCAAAATCTATCAGGTTTCCGGAACACAATGCACTATCACAGGCCCAAGCAGCAAGAATACTTTGTAACGTGTTTACTCCCCCTAGGAACTTGAAACAGTAATCACCTGCTATAAAGACTTGTTACTTGTTTTGGCCAGGCTATTCTGGACTAAAAAAGTAGCCCCTTCTATCTGAAATTAGCCCAGCTACTGCAGAACCCAAGGTCATTTCCCAATCCTAACAGTTGCTGAACGGTAACAAGCCCCCAACTCAGAACTAGAGGTAAAATATATGCCTGGTGGCCAATTGGGTAGACCTAAGAGGTCACCCAAGCCAAGCCTAAAACAGATTTCACGGACACTAAGAAATGAAAACTGAAGTCCCAGCTCCTAGAAATTCAGTCCTTAGCAAGACCTCCCCATTTACCTCCAACCTAAAGCCAAATTCATAAAGGTGCATGTTATTAAAATGGTCTGTGGTGGGATTTCCTAAAATGACCCGAAACAACTGCGTGTCCTCAGGGTTGGTAATGAGGCTGAAACAAGCCTGGTGATGCCAAGTGCGCGACCTGCTGAGAGGTTCAGGGGCTTATTTCAGGAGCTGGTCTCCTGAGAGGGAATCAAACAGTGGGTCAGAACAAGTTTGGAACATAGATCCTTTCCTCAGAAAACGTACTAATACACAAAACCCTCACACCACTTCAGGGGGTTCTCAACACCTGTCCGGGGACTCCAGCTGGGGACTGAAAGCTCCCGGGGTAAGCATGGTTTTTCCCCACGGAAGTGGGAAAACAACTAAGATGAAGGCACAATTATCAACTCCATTGACTGGGACAAGCAGTGCCTTCAGGTGGGAGGGACAGACACAGGAACAATGGTGCTGTGTTGGCAGAAACATGGAGCTGCAAGGAGAATGCCCAACTGCTCAGGGGAGCCAGAGATGGCTTCTTCAAAATGGAAACTGAACTGGCACCTGAAAGAGGGCAGCTGAAAGACTGGTGGGGCGGGGCAGGGGGAGGGGGACTCCTGAACATTCTGAGGGAGAGCAGTGATCTTTGCTGAAGGGAAAGAACACTTTTGTCTTTTCAGGAGCGGGGCTCCAGCAGACCCCAGGCCCACGGGGAAAGACCCCACCAGGCACTCATCCCTTGTGACGAGTGTCGCCCATGGTCCATGCTGTGGGCGACAGCTCGTGTTAGCGTTGCCCAGTTGTGACGTGGCAGAAACGAGGGGGAGGTGGGGAGATCCAGATGATGGGCACCTAAATGGAGTGCAAGGCTCATCCCAAGAAGGCTGAGCAGGGAGCAGGGGCAACAAGGGCTGAAGAAGACAGCTGGGAAAATGAAACTCTCTGGGTTAAATTTAAATGTGAAGTCTGTTGGGCTGAAGGAAAAAGCAGGGCAGCAAGAGCCAACAGCACAAGGACACTTGTGATGCCTGGTGATGCTGGGGGTCAGAAGCTGCGGCATGAGTGGACACAGGCAGGCAGAGCACACCTGCGCACCCTGCTTCCCGCGGGACAGGGACAAGCGCAGGGGAACACAGCAGGTCGGAAGGCGAGGCCCTTAGGAGACTGCAGGTGTTTAGCTGGGAGAGAGAAGGTTTCCGGGATATGCACTGTTACCTTCACAGGTGAAGGACACCTTCCACCTCTGACATGGGGGTGGATCTGCTCTGGGTGGTGGCTTCAGATCCCAGACCTCAGAGCGGTGGGTAGACGTGAAGGGAAGCAGACCACAGCTCAAGGTAAGGAACAGACTTAACATCCACAGGCTATAAGAGGGGAATCGGAGACTTCCCAGGTGGTCCAGTGGTTAAGACCCCACGTTCCCACTGCAGGGGGCGTGGGGTTTGATCCCTGGTGGGGAATTAGGATCCCACATGCCGCACGGCACAGCCAGAAGAAAGAAAAAAATAAAGGAAACCTGTGAGAGATTAAGCAGGTTCTAACTAGTAAGTGCAGAGTCTCAACTTGAAGTCAGAGTTCTCACTCTGAAGCCTGAACTGTCCTCTAACCATCAAACTGATGCTTTAAAAAAAAAAACAAGGGAATGAGTTTGCTTGTTATGTGATGACCTCTACAAGAGTGGGAGCAACCAAGCAGAAACGAAATGCCCAACCGAGAGGGATTCTGTGTAAGAGGGATCCTGAGTGGTGAGCGGGGCTAGAAGACCTCTAGGGGCTACAAAAGTCTTCACTCTTATAATAATGAGGCAAATGACATTTTCAGTATTTACACATAACCAATATTAAAATTACCCTAACCTTTCTTTTGAGTTATTTCTCAAAACATCTTCCCAGCAAAGCTTTCATCTCCCCACACTGCCCCCAAAAACCAACTTCCTTCCCTGAGGCAACAGGCTGAACTCTAAGACAGTTCTTAGAATGTCTGCCTGACACCCCGGAGATTTCTGATTAAACCTGTCCTATTAAGAAGGATCACTGCTCAGGGTGAGGCAAGCACTACACTTCTTAGTTCAAGGGCCTGGCATTCGAGCCCTCAGTGACAAATGCTGGCGGGCTGGAGTCAGAGAAATGATCACTTCAGAGACACTAAAACCCCACAACCAAGTTTCATTTTATTAGGACAGGGTTTCAGTTTGTTTGTTTTTTTTTTTAAAGACTTCAGTGGTTATTTCCTTAGGAAAGGGGTGGGTGCTCTGTTCCCTTCTTACTCCTAGGCTTGGAAGAAAATAAGCAGATGTGCTCTAAACCACTCCACATGTAGGTCATTTAACAAAGACAGGCTGTAGTGGAATTTTACTGTCTTGAGAACAGCTGCCATGAGCCGCATCAGTCATGGGCTTTGTGGCAGCTCTAGACTCTGACCAAAAATCCTCAGTGAGCCTGGGAGGGAGGGAAGGAGGGAGAGCTCACCATAGCCGTGTGTGTTTTAGGTGCTCTTACGATGACTTCTTAAGTGAGAAGGAGCTAAACCCCAAGTTTAGAGTGAGGCTTCTAAGGCAACTTACCCACCATCTAATAAGTTAAATGTTTTTCAAACACGGTATACTGAAAAGAAAATAAGATCTGCCTGCAAGTCCTGTCCAAATGACCCTAAGCAAATCACCATCCTTCTGAGCTTGTTTTTCATCTGTAAAATGAGGATGAAGCCATTGATCACTGGATTGTTTTGAGAAAAGAGATGACATAACTATGCACTTTCAACTGCCAGAGTATTACTCTCTCAACCATCACTCCTTATCATCATCTATCTCTCTGGTACCTTAATTTACCCACATTATCTCGACTCCCCTACCAGACTGACTCTGAAATCAGACAGTGAAGGTTCAGATCATGGCTCTACCACTTCCAGTCATGTGACCTTCAGACTTTGGTCTTCCAATCTGCAAAATGGGCCTATTACTAGTACCTACTCCAAGGGATTTGTAAAAATTAACCGACTGTACAACACAGTGCAGTGCTGGCATGCTACAACAGTCCAGTGAGCACTATTACTATTATTATCCACAGTAGCAAGTGGAAGACCTTTTTCACGTCCACCATCTTGCCCAGAACAGGTGTTCCACAAATAGCTGAATCAAGGATGTTCTATTTGCTTTCTCTACATTTAATCAGGTCATTAACTGGCAGCTCGAAGACCTAGAGAGCTGTTTCCCAACAACCTCAGAAGTTGTTGGTTACTAAATTCAAGACCCAGAAATCTCAAGGAGAGTGAAGCACAGGCCCCACTGTAATGAGCCCAGGAGTCGATACTGGTAGCTAGGAGCTAAACAAGAAGCCCCGCGTGTGCAAAAATGAGAGGTGCCCAGCGAAGCACTAGTAACACCACCAGTGAAAAGTTTTCAGTAATTCATGTAATTGGAGCTACAGGCTGATTGCCCTCCAATCCCAAGAAAGTTGCCACTGTTCACTGTTCCACTAAAAAGTGGAACCCACTTTTTAGAAAAGCCCCCTCAAAAACCTCTCCCTCTCTGGAAGGGCACAGAGGCAGTATGGCAACATGATCACTGCCCTGAGTGTTGGGGGTAGACAGATCTGACAAAACTCCTGCTCTGCTGTCTACTAAAGCCAAGCTTCAGAAAACTTACTAACGCCACAATTATCTGCAAAATATGGAAAATAAGAGTGCCCTTGGGGCTTCGCTGGTGGCTCAGTGGTTAAGAATCCGCCTGCCAACGAAGGGGACACAGGTTCGAGCCCTGGTCTGGGAAGATCCCACATGCCGCGGAGCAACTAAGCCCATGCGCCACAGCTACTGAGCCTGCGCTCTAGAGCCCGCGAGCCACAACTACTGAAGCCCACGTGACAAGAGCCCATGGTCCGCAACAAGAGAAGCCGCTGCAATGAGAAGCCCGCGCACCGCAACGAAGAGTAGCCCCCGCTCAACACAACTAGAGAAAGAAAGCCCGTGCAGCAACGAAGACCCAACGCAGCCATAAATTAATTAATTAATTAATTAACTTCCTTTAAAAAAAAGAGTGCCCTCTTCTCAGGAATTCTGTGAAGATTAATAAGAAAGCACAGAAAGCACTGAGAGTGTCCGGTACTTATGAAGCTCAGTTAATTGTACACTGGATTGTTGTTAATGTGGACTTGAGGGAAAGGATGACAAAGGGAGGTGTTCACATTCTAATTTTTGTATATTGGCATAAATTAATTTTTTCTCATGTTACTTTTAAAATCAGAAAAAATAGTTAAAGCTTACAACCTGTTTCAGGGAACAATTATCGCCCAGTGTGGCACAGACCACAAGTTGCTCCCTTGTGGGAGCAATATCTATTCTCCACACCTTTCAAAGGAACAGAGCCACAAATTCTTAGCTACATACATGGCTGCCAAAATAAAAAACCACATTTCCCAGTCCCTCTTGTAGCAGGGTCTGGCTATGAAACCACATTCTGGCTGATGGGATGTTAGTAGACGTTACTGCACTTTTAAAGCCAAGTGATGGCTGGAACTTTGGCAGCCATGATGGGCCATGAAGAAAGGGCCTAGACCTCAATGATGCAGAACACTGAGCTAGAAGAGCCTGGGTCTCCGAATTCTTTTGGAAGTAGAACCACTATGCTAGCCCTAGACTGCCTGGCTCCTGAACTCGCTATGATAGATGGGAACAGTTCAATCATAATTAAGATACCATTATTCTAGGTCTCTGTTGTCTGCAGTCAAACCTAAGCCTAACTATAATACCAGCTTAATCATCTACCTCATTCACCAAAATAGTCTCCAAATGACAAGTCTTTACTAAGGCTTACCTCCACTGCAGATATTTAAAAGTCCATGTACACCATATAATTAACAAAGATTTTCAAAACCAACCTCAGAATGAAAGGGATAATCATTCCTAGAATGTGTGTTTTATGCCCTATTTGTTAAAACAATCAGTCTCATTATTTTAGCCATATAAAATCTTTTTTATTCCTTTTAAATATTTCAGGTAACATATGCTAAATACTGTTTGAGTCTAATTATCAAAAAAAAAAAAAAAAAAAAAGGGGGTAACAGAAAATGCAAGCAGCCTCCCAATCTCAACAATCAGAGCACACATTCCACAGGGCAGTGGATCTGCTGCCTGGGTAATGCATTGCCATGGCAACAAGCAGGTTGCTAGGAAACCAAGAGAGAGGAACCCCAGGAGAGGCAGTATCTACCTCAGGTCCCCCGCATTCAGACATTTCTCAGGAGAATTTGTGCACTTAGATTCCCTAAGAGCAGGAGATAACACAATGCACTCGATGAAACAGCTGGTGTCACAAATACCTTCGATGACAAAGAGCACTTGTCTCTTCTTTAGAGGATCTTGCTTTTGGAAAACATTCTGCAGAGCAGAATAAAAATACTGCCCATTTAATCATTCTGAATGGCATACGCTTAGAGGCAGCCTGCCTTGATCTGGAGGAAGTAAGGTCCAAATAGTCCCCTTATCACAAAAGGAATCTGTGGCAATAAAGCTTTCAAGCTTGCTAGGCTGACATCCCATCACCTCTGGCTCAGATAAGCTATTATTTCTGTTACTTAAGACAAAGGTTCTTTCTTCCCTGCTTCTCCTCTCCCACTGCCCCCTTGCTTTTTAATTTTCCTCACAAGCCAGATCATTCTAGGGCAAGAAATCAATCCACATGAAGAAAGCAACAGAATCCTCAGGTACACTGCCTTGTGTGATAACACACACTGAGGGGCAAGGCTGTGTGATCTTCTTAGACTGTAAAAGAATGATTCAATTTGGCATAATTAATTTTGGGAAGAGAAATTCCTATCTAGTTCATTCAAGAGCACTCCAGGGGTTCCCTGGTGGTGCAGTGGTTAAGAATCCGCCTGCCAATGCAGGGGACACGGGTTTGATCCATGGTCCGGGAAGATCCCACATGCCGTGGAGCAACTAAGCCCGTGCGCCACAACTACTGAGCCTGCGCTCTAGAGCCCGCGTACCACAGCTACTGAGCCCGCATGCCACAACTACGCAAGCCCGTGTGCCTAGAGCCCGTGCTCTGCAACAAGAGAAGCCACCGCAATGAGAAGCCCACACACCGCAACGAAGAGTAGCCCCCGCTCGCCACAACTAGAGAAAGCCTGCACGCAGCCACGAAGACCCAAAAATAAAATAAATATATTTTTAAAAAAAGAGCACTCTAGTCCTAACACAACACTGTAAATCAACTATACTCCAATAAAAAAAATTAATTAAAAAAAGAAAAAAGGAGCACTCCAGTCCAATATAAACTCCTGTCAGCAAAGCTCTTCTTCCAAAGTGTCAACCTATCAGGTGATGATCAGACATAAACTTAAATCACCTTAGATAAGATTACTCCACAACTGGACCATGAAGAAGCCCCTGACAGAAATGCCCAAGGTCCAGCCAGGTGAATGGGTACAGGCAGAGGTCAAAGGCACATCTGTATGGTTCTACACTCAGCCCAGGGTACAGCCCAGGAATCAACTCAGCCAGCCAGCCAGCCAGCCAGAAGCCGGCCCAGGCTCTATCCCATCCCTGCTAACCGGCTGGGTGGTCTCTGCACCCTTGAAGAAGACAATACTATGCTAAAAAAAAAAAAAAAAAGATTTCATGCAAACCCACTAATAAGGAAATTCAGTGTTCTGGGCTCATCGCACATGATTGTTTATTAAGTAAAAAGTTTCAGATACATGCAAGTGTGTCTACTATAAATGTCACTTTTGAGTACTTAATACTTAAAAGGAATACCACCTTCACTGGAAATGCTGAAATCTAAAATTCAGACCACAGCATGGATTAGGGCAGGATATTAGAATGTCCCCAGCATTCTGATTTAGTTGCTCTCACCTGAGAGGGCTGCTGTGAGGATAAAATGTTAAGCAAAAAGCACTTAGAACAGTGCTGGGTACACAATGAACTCTCAGGAAGTGTCACCTACTATGATGTCTGTAGTTCCCGCAAATCAGCTACACTGGTGGTTCACACTCAAAGCGTGGTCCACAGAACACTGAGGGTCTCAGAGATTCTTTTAGGGGGTCCATGAGGTCAAAATTCTCATAATAGTAATATGAAGATGTTAGTTGCCTTTTTCACTCATTCACTCAAAAATAAGCAGTGGAATTTTTCTGGAAGCATATGACATGTGACAGTGCAAAAGACTGAATGCAGAGGCAGCTGAAAATCCAGCCAGGTGTTAAAAAGATTGCAAAAATGTAAAATAAGCTGTTCTTCTCACTAAATAGGTTTATGTTTAGGAAAACAGCTATTTTTCATTAAAATCACAATATGTTAACATGTAATGGATTTATTCTTTTTTTAAGGATTATTTTTAAAATTTTGTCAGCTTAATTTATAAGATGGTAGATATCATAGATATAACCCAGATTAACAAAACCTCTTTGGGGTCTCTCAATGACTCAGGAGTATACAGGGATCCTGAGACCAAAAAGTTTGAGAACCACTGGGTTAAACATTTAAAAACAACTAAGTTCTGGAACTAAAAAGAGGGGAACAACCTCCTCAAATTATAGCTGGTTCCCTTTTCAGATTTACCTCAAATCAGGCCCACCAGGGGTATCTTAGTTATGTTAGGGTCCTGTGTCCCTAACCCCTACATAAAATCCTCTCCAAAAGGCTCAGGCGGGGCGGTGGGGGCGGGGATTGGCTCTAACCTGGACATGAACTATTATTAAAAGCCAACACTTCACTTGAGTTCAAAGTCACTCTTGATTTGCAAACTCCTAAACACAATTTCTTAAAATTAGTTTCAGTTAATAAAAGAAAATGCTTTGTTTAATCGTGATAAAGATTTGGCACTACCAGCATTTAAGTTTCATGCACACTGAGCCACCAGCAGTTACTGAGCTTAAGCCCTCTTGCTACAGCTCACACCACGGTTCAGCAGGACTGAGCACCTATTACAGGCCAAACACTGTTGTACATGCTGCAGATCCAGTCAGTGACCATGACAACAAATAAAAACACATCATATGATGCCAGGCAGTGCCAAGTGCTAAGAAGAAAAATGAAGCCAAGGAAGAGCAAGACTAGGGCAGAATGGCATGGACATTTCAGGCAGAGCAGGACGCAACTCTGGTTAAGGCAACACCTAGGCACAGAGTAAACTACGTGATTACCTGGAAAGGAAGATGACCCAGATAGGTAGAACACAAAATGCAAAGGTTCTGGGCAACAGTAAGTAAGCAGCCCTGACCTGATGGGAGAGGAAGAACTCTGAACAGCAGCCAAGGGCCAGGTGACATGACCTTGCAGAATAAACTTTAGGTTTTACTCCTAGTGAGACAGGAAAAGCCACATGACCCTCTGGCATCAGCGCCTGCACATGGAGACAGCATTCCAGCACAGCTGTTAAAGGAGTTCTGTTTTGTTTTTTTTACTGTAATAAGTGACATCACTAAGACTGGCCAAAAAACTTTCTATAACATCTCCTTCAATCTTATTTACGTAGTTTCCTGTCATATAAAGAATTTCTTTTCAAAAGCAGTATCTATCCAAATGTGGCCAGAATTTAATTTTACAATTTGGAAGTGTCATCAGAATCCATCTCACTTTTTCTGTGCCACAGATGTCCATCAATAGGTTTAATTAAATTGACACATCCATACAATAAAATACTCTGCAGCTATTTTTTTTTAACAGAGGGGAGGTAGAAGGTGATTAAGAAGATAGGACAACTTAAGTGCAATGTGGTACTGTGGATCCACTCCTGGAACAGAAACAAGAGATTAGTGGGAAAATTGGTAAAATCCAAATAAAGTATGCAGTCTAGTTAACAGTAAGGTTAATTTCTTACTTTTGAAAAATGTACAGCGGTTATGTAAGATGTTAACAGTAAGCGAAGTTTGGGTGCAGGGTATATAGAAACTCACTGTACTAGCTTTGCAACTTTTCTGTAAATCTAAGATTATTCCAAAATTTTTTATGTTTTTTTAGAAAGGTAGTAGTATAGATCTATCTGTATTAGCATGAAATAACCTCTAAAGATACAAATAAAAGGAGAAATGCAAATGAAAACCACCTCACCCTTTTATCATGGCAAAATTTCAAGTTTGACATCAAATGTTAATATCGCAACTAAAAACCGCATATTCTGTGGGAACAGAAATTCCTAAAATCATTTGAGAGAGTAATTCAGCAATTTCTAATTAAGGTGAAAACAGATATACTCCACAACTCAGCAATTCTGTTCCTAGGTATATCCTCTAAGGAAATGTCTGTTCATGTGCACAAGAGTATTTATAGAAGCAGTTTGTAACAGAACAATAAAACAACTGGAAATAATCTAAATGTTTATCAACAGAATGGAGAATAAGTATGATATAAATGGAATACTGTACTGTAGTGAAAATGAATGAAACAGATCTAAACTTTTCAAAATGAATGAACCTCACTAGCAAAAAAAAAAAAAAACCTAACCCAAGAATATATATTATTCATGAAATGTTTAAAATATCCGAAACAGGACTTCCCTGGTGGTCTAGTGGTTAAGACTGTCGCTTCCACCACAGGGGGCAGGGGTTCAACCCCTGGCGGGGAAGTTCCACAATGCCGTGCAGTGCGGCCAAAAAGGTAAAAAAAAAAAAAAAAAAAAAATCCAAAACAATACTACACATACCACTGAAGATTACACATATATGTATGAAAGTATAAAGCCAGACCTGCAGGGGAATGATAAACACCAAGGCCAGGAAGGTGGTTATCTATGGAAGGAGGCGGGTTGTTCTATATCTTAACTAGAGTGTTATATACATAGGTGTTCATTATCATTACTCTTCCACTTTTCCAGATGTCTAGAATGGTCCACAATTTTAAAAAAGAGCAAGGAGCGAAACAGTGTAATATGCGTTTGTGTTAAAAAGAAAACCAGAAGGGGAAATCATACACACAGCCACCTATAGGTAGCTCCGGAAGGCTCCTAAAGGAGCCGGTACCAGGCTGCCTCTGGGAAAGGCCCAGGGGACAGTGGTGGGAGGGAAACATACTTTTTACTCTATGCACTATTACACTGATGGAACTTGTTTACCGTGTGCAGTTATTATCTGAACAGCTCACCTCCATTGAGGGATGGGGAAACCAGACTGGGGCGGGGGGTGGAGAACAGACTTACCCCAGGTACAATGGTTAGGGACAACCAGCCTAGAACCTGAGTAGTCAGGTTACCAGGAACCAGCCCTGATCTGTTGGGCTGTTCTGTTAAAGACTGATGTATAAACCAAGAGTTTGGCTGCCTAGCCAAATTCTTTCCCACCTCCCTCCTGATGGCTGACGACCTACCCTAGTTTGTTTTCTGATCTGGTAATTATGTCCAACGTAACACATTTACAAGTCAATTTAGTTTTGTTTGTTGTTAAATTTACAACATCCAATGAAATGAAAGAAGGCAGGAGACATCACAAAATCAAGGGCAGAGACTGATTTTGTCCTTGTGCTGGTGGGACAAGGACATTAAGAAACATGCTATTGTTTTTTTGTGGTTTAACAACAAACCCTATAGTACTTATTTACCTAAGCCTTGTCATACAGTAAGTTATTAAAGTATCACTACATCACTACATTATTAATCTCACTGTACAGATGAGGAAGCACAGTTTAAGAAAATTGCCCAAGGTCAGTCAGTGATGTGATAAAGTTAAACTTCTATTCTACAGTATCATCTCACTCCCATCATAAAGAATAATAAACTTCACAAGAAAACATGGAATTTTGACAGGTTATTTTTCAGTGCGCAGGCCATTACCCAAGGCCATAATTGAGGTTATTTTCTGGAACTTCAAGGAACAAAAGTAAAGCAATGAGTGCTTTCGCCAACAGTCAAACTGTTCATCCCAATCACTGTATTTACCATAAGTTTTAAAATGATTTAAAAAAACAAAAACAAAAAACAAAACAGGCAGGGCAGGAAAATCCAGATCCTCCTTCCAGGAGGCAGAACCAAATAACTGGTGCCGGAAGCAAGGCTTAGAGTGACCTAGAATGCCCATGCTAGAAGACTGCTTCCAGAAGCTGCAGTGCACACTTGCCCAAGTGGCATGGTCTGGGCCTTGAGAGCTTCCCATGCCTTATTAGGTGCTTTCCCCCCGCCAGCAACACCCTGTCGCCCTTCCTCATCCCTATCCAGTTAAGCCACAGCCCAGCCATTCCAGCTTCAGAGCCCAAGAAAATGGAGGAGCAAGTTCTCCTTCCCCATCTAGAAAAATCCAGACCACCTGATCTAATACGCTTCAACTATCGTAGGAGGTATTGGATACACCTTGTTAAATGCAATTAAACCACTTACCAAATCCTTGTTATTTTCAGAGTAAAGTTGATTATTGACTAAAAATTGATAAACAGGGGAATTATCCAAATTCCTGGCAGGTGAGAACTGGAGTTGTTGACATTCAGCAGGCTGTGCTATAAGTTCATGTCTTGCATCTTAATAAAAATAAGCTATCAAATGAATATATATTTTTACATAATACATTCTAGCATCCTTAGAGAGCTACCTGCCTCAGTGGCAGGTAAACAACATTCAGCTGGTTAGCCTCTACACAAGCGGCAGTAAACAGGGGCAGCTAAGTTTCAGGGAATATGTACCATATCCCAGGCACCAAGCCACTTGTTTTATACTTGCCACCTCATTAACACTGGGCCTGCCTTTTTCCACGAAAGGAATCACCCAGCAGTATGTCCTTACTATATGATCCCATTTATAAAAAGCTCAAAAATAGTAGTTAGGTTTTTACATTTACAGTGCTAGAAGCTAACAAAGCGGTTTCCTTTGGGGCACGTTAGATAGGGTAGTGGATGGGGAGGCACAGGGGCTTCTGGATGCTACTCCTTTACCTTGGGGGCTGCTTACAGTGGGCTTGTTCACTCTGCAGTAATACCTCAATTTGTACACTTAAAATGTGCATGTTTTTCTGTATGTAAATTACAGCCCAATAAGTTTGTAAAGTTAAGCACCTGCTGTTGATGGAAGGATAAAGAGCAAGCAGTCAGGAGTCCTGGGTTCTGATTCTGACTTCCCCAGTAAATGGCCTACGATTTGGGGGAGTCATTTCTGGGAGGCCTCAGTGTCTTCACTCCTAAGAGGTTAGAGGAGATACTCTCCAATTCTCTCAGTATACCATCACTGCCATTTCTTTTCCAGGTGGAGAAAAAGGAGGGGCACCTGGATGAGTAGGAAAATAACTCAAGAGCAAAAGTCTCTACCACCAGGACATCATTAAAACACAAAGCATAAAGCCTCTCCAGATTCAGGATGACACTCTCTGGTGCCACACTGGAACGGCAAGTTCTAAGCTCTCAGGAAGCAGATGATGGCTGCCGTCACTAGGCACCTTCGTTAACAAGCTCACTATCAATATTAAAAATTTTAGGAATACATTTCCAAAAAGCTACACTGGGGCCAGAGCTGTCAAGGCAAGCAGGCATTCATACATTGTGTTCAGAGCATGACCTTGGCATAATCCTAAAGCCTGGGCAGCAAGATTAGGACAAGGCCATTATTACACACTCCCATTTACCCAAGTGTTCAGGGGAAAGGGTATCTAGTCTAACTTAACAGTCTGGTTAGCCGTACTCCCATATATACCAGAGGAGGATTTTACATTTCCAAACAAACAATTAAGTCCTTTTCGTGTGGGTGGAGTGATTCAGAACTCTTAAGGGTCTCATGAGGAGTGACTCACTGCCAGTAAGAACAGTTTGATACTGAAAAACAAAAAAATCGTTTTCAATCAGTATAGAAAATTTAGAGACTAGCATTAGTTTATCATACTGACTATGGAATAAAAGCAGTATCAACCCCAGCAAGAAAAAGTTCCTTTGGTGACTATAAAACCAAAAATCTTTCTTTATAAGTTGATTGCCTTTCATAATCCACAAGTAAAGCAAGTTTAGGAGCTTGGTTTAAGTTTAGGAGCTTGGTTTAAACACCTTAAATCTATCTCACTTATAAATATCTTATTTGATTCCCATCAACTCTGTCATCCATCGCATTACTGTCTATTAAAATTTGGATTGCTGCATGAGTTAGAATGGAAGCTAGCCCTTAGATTACAGTTAACTAGAAACAGAAATTGAGGATGGGCCTGAAGATCAGGTTTATTGTCCTCAGTGGGCTATTATCTGAAAACATCCAGATTTGGGATCCTCTGTGTATTTAAATTAAAATCTGGCTCCAAGTCTGTCAACCTCACTCCTTTCCCTTTACCATGACGATTTAGATGAGGTTAAGAATATGAAGGCAAGAGTTGAGGGTGGAGGGTTGGTCTCGATGACATGGGAAGGGCACGGGACCCCTTCTAATTCCAGGAAGGCAGTACAGCTGGTTTCCAAGCATTGCCTACATAATCTACGATGATTTGATGATTTTAACAACCATCAGTACTATTTCAGGACAATTTGTTGGGTGTAAGAATACTCCTATGTACAACAACTTCTCAGGTACTTAGATCTTCCCAAAAATAAAGGCCACTGCCAAAACCAGCCAATGGCCGTGCAAGATGAAAGGAGGGCTCCATTGCAAATTCATCAGGACAACAAAAACCCCATATTATCTTCAAGATGTAGGATCAAGAGTAAATATATATGCAAAGATAAACATCAATACAGAAGATATATTTATGTGCTTTCTGCAACTTCAGTACTCTTAAAAACTGGGGCAAGTGAGGCCAAGGGCCAAAGTCTGTCCAGAAGTTGGGGCTCCAGTCCATCTCCATGACGTGCGTCCAGCACAAGCACGACACAGCTGCAGTAGGGGTCACCCTACAGGCCCACCCCGAGAGCTGGACCGGCAGCTTAAGGGAGCCCCAGTCCGCCAACTCAGGCCGTGAGGGAGACGCTACTTCCCCGGCCCCGCCCGCCTCGCATGCACGCCCGACCCCAGCCCCTAGGCAGCCAGGCTCCCAACTGCCTCCCGCCTCCAGCAGCCCCTCCGCCGCCCAGCAGGTACCCGGCTTTGCGCATGCGCCTGCGCAGAGCGCGCCCCTCACTAATCTCTATGGGGAGCGAAAGGGCGAGGCCCGGTACAGCCCGCTCCGGGACTAGCGGGCTGCGTCCTGCGGGATCCCCTTTCCCAGGCTGGGGGTCCCAGGGCTTACCCGCGCCAAGGAGGCTGGCCAGAACCAAGAGGGAGTACATGGCGCCTCCTGACTCCGCAGTCTGCAATGCAGAGCGTCAGCTGATCCTCAGCGAATATAAACCTGCCCCGCCCCAAAGCCGCCCACCGCGCAGGCGCAAGCTCTGTCCTGGCCAGGCGGCCCGAATTCTCCCCGCAGCCTGACTCAGCGCCGCACAAGGCGCCTGCGCAAGAGGAAGGCTGGGAGGAGGGAGGAATGTGGAGGCCGAAAGGATTGAAGGAGCGTGGGAGGAGGATAAGGAGACGGAAGGGAATGGAGAGGTCATCAAAGAATACATAAATGAAGAAGTAAACGTTAGGGATTTTATATATATATATATCTATATATAGAGATATATAGATATATAGATATAGATATAGATATAGATAAATATCTTTCAAGCCTCACCTTTTTTCTATGAAGTACCATTTTCTATTATTAGTACCATTTTTCAGTTGAGAATCCGTACTCAGAAAGGTTATCTACTTTTTCTAAGCTCTCACAGTCAAAACTCAAACTCACCACTTGACCCACGCTGTCTCTTAAATGACGTTCATAGTATTTTCGTGGCTGGGCCTGCGTGTAACTTCATTCTGGGTCCTGACTTTCCCTCTTAACATTTCATATCCACAATCCCTTCTCCCCATGACTCACAGACAGGTTTTTCAATATTAGATATGTAGGGTTTCAGAACAGGTCTCTGAGATGTGGTACTTTGGCATGTGGATTGTTTTGCGCTAAAGGCAATGGAGAGCCTGCAGGCTCAAGAGAAATTACTGCCTCTCCCTTAACTACCTAGAAGAATTTAAATTGGGGATTTTTCCCAGAAAAGGTGTTATTACCAGGAACAAATTTTATCTAAGTGACCCCATCTATATGGCAGGGCAAACACCTAATTACCAAAAAATCTGCTCTTTTTACCTACCTGGGGATGACCCTCCTGTCCTTGGAAGCCCCAGGTCCCTATCCCATTTCTTAGCTCAGCATGGTGTACATACCTCATTTTACCTCTCTGTCTCTGACCCTCTCATGTTTGTGGGGTTCCTGCACATATGAAATTAAATTTTATTTTCTCCTGTTAATCTGTGTTACATCATTTTAATTGTTTGACCAACCAAAAAGAACCAAAGAAGGGAAGGGAAATTTTCCCCTTCCCAAAATATACAAACACTCCCAAGGCCCTATCATGGTTTGTCCCAGAATTGGAGGGAGTGGAGGAAAGGGATTGAGAAGCAAGACGGGGGAGGATAGAAAGTGCCTGAGCCTTTGGAGAAGGGAACAAAGAGTGAAGCCCGAATTTGAGAATCAGGCTAAAAATCAGCCAGGAGCCTTTATGGAGAAAGAAGCTGCCCCACCCTGTCTAGCCATCAATCTGCATCTTACTCCAGAATAAGAAAGGCCTGGGTGGCCCACAAAACCACTTGCCTTCTACCTGTGGTTGACCCTCTGGTTCTGAGCAGAGGGGTGACCCCAACCTCGCTGTCCCCCAAGGGCCAAGTACCTACAAGCCGAAGGGAAGGAAAGGAAGGAAACCTCAGACTTTTAGGGCAGGCCCTTAAAGGTCATTTAGTCCCATTCCATCATTGTACCAATTGGGAAATTGAGGCCTGGAATGGGAGGGACATTTATCCAAGGTTACACCTGACCAGGGAGGGGCAAACCCAGGGTCCCATCTGTCTGTGACAATCTATAATCCTCCCTGAGGAACAGCCCACAGACAGAGGTCTCAGCACCTTTGGCTCAGCTCCTCCACCACCACCCACACAGCGAGGCTCTTACTTCCCACTGGGGAGCTGGATGGGGAAGTGTGCACCGCAGCGGGTGATGTGAAAGAGCTGAGTAAAGTTGGGACAAGATTTGGTCTAAACTGGATGCCTCACTGGTTGGCCTCAATGGCAAAACGGAGGCTGCATGGCTGCCCCATCTGCAGGCTTCCTAAGTCCAGGCACCGAATGGGGCAATTACCCCAACAGCCAGATAAATGCAAGGGAGGTGGGGTTCTAGGACACAGCCTGGTTCCCAGCTCCTAGCCGATGAAGGAGGCAAAGCATCCCATGCAGAGGTTACAAGACCCCAAGCCAAAAGGAAACTTGGAGACCTTCAGATCACAGGCTCTCACTTGGCCGGAGTAACTGAGCTCTCAGAGCTACTTAACGACAGAACCTGAACCCACCACGACTCTTTTTAATACCCTCCCCCCCAACTAGAGGGATATGTCCGTGTTTTTGAGATGAACTTTTGCTGCCTTTTATTTGCACACCTGCAACACAAGAGTAATATGTTCCTTCATCTACCCCCTTCCCTGTAAGGACAGAATTTTAATGAAGAATATAAAAGCAGTAAGTGGGTTATTATAATTTTTTACCAAGTCAGTAGATGCTTCAATCCTCTTAAAATACCTTCCAAACCATCTGTATGTAGGCAACAAGAGCTATGAATCTATTTGGACCCTTTGACCCTATAATACCATTCCTAGCTATATACCTCCCCAAAGAAATAATCCAGAGCTAAGAAGTACTTTATCCAAAGTGTTCACAGAATAGCCCTTTGTCACAGTGGAAACTGGAAAGATTTCAAATGCTGAACAATGATGGGCTAGTTAAGGAAATGGGCCGGGACAAAACAACGTTACTTGAAGCAGCTTTGAAGCATGAGGCAGAAGCAGCAAGGTGCCCTTCTCTCTCAGAAGTGGCAGGATTTTCAGAAGAGGAACAAAGAATTGGAAGTGGGAAGAGTCTTCTGACTTTGGGTTTACCCGTCATTGCATTATTTCACTCATTGCAATGTCCACGTTTTACTTC
Source organism: Eschrichtius robustus (assembly GCF_028021215.1). Taxonomy (NCBI): domain Eukaryota; kingdom Metazoa; phylum Chordata; class Mammalia; order Artiodactyla; family Eschrichtiidae; genus Eschrichtius; species Eschrichtius robustus. Next base: position 76,952,818 of record NC_090830.1, read on the forward strand.
ATACTTTTTAAAGAAAAAATTATAGGAAACTTTTTAAAAGATAAGAAGATCCCCTTCTTTTCCTCCCTACTATGAGCTCAAGTTTTCAGGGAACTGCAAAGATATTTTTCCTCGGAAATGTGAGCCATACTGGAGATCCTGGCGGGGTTCCTGATGACTTTCCAGTTCTGGGTCCCAGTTCCTCACGAGGCCCCACTTCTAGTGCCTGAGATCTTGTGAGACTCCCACCTGTCAGATGAATAATTCCCCTTCTGGCCCCAGAGGGCTTCCATCTGTTACTGTTTCTATTGTGCAACTGAAAGAGCACTCGGCCAAGACAGCTGATGGAACAGAGGCCTCCACTGTGAAGGCCCAGCCCACACGCCTGGCCCCAAAGCTCCACTCTGGCTCCCCCAACAGCCACCCTGGTACCACCCTGGAAGCACCCCCTCCCCCCATAACACACACACACTGCGTCTCAGAGAAGGAAGCTCAGGTTCCTCTCCTGCCAGCATCTCCCTCATCAAGACCTCCAGCCTCCAGTCTCTCCTGCCTTCATTTGCCTTTCTGCCTAGTCTGGCCCCTCAGGCAACCGCTCTAGTAAGCCCCTCCCAAGGACCACTCTCCCCATCAAACTTTAGTCACTCACCTGCCAATTCCTGGCCTCTGCTGTCTTTTCCTCTCTTCCCAGCAGCCCTGGGCTGCTGGAGAAATCAATCATCCCAGCTAGGCTCACAAAGCCCTCTGTGCTACTTGGCACGTATTTGGCCCTCCCAGGTGGCCGAGTCTCCTACTATCTCCTAATATCCTTCACCTCTTTTCCCTTGATCTTGATAATTAGTAATCAAACCCTCTATTTCTGGCTGCGTACATAGCCACCCAGAAAAAGGACTACATTTCACAACCTGCCTTGCAGCCACAGGACTTCATTCTGGCCAATGAAATAAAAGAACAAGTGCCCATTTTGTGACTTTAAGGTACTGCTCTTAAAAGGAAGAGACACAGCCCGTGCAAATATTTAACAAATGGTACCACCAGGACACTGACCACAGTGTTGGGGGAATGTCCTGGAAGGTCCCAACTGAGCCAAGTTGTTGTCTTGGAGGGGTGGGTGGTCCCAGGGGATGAGTAAGCAGGGGGATGGGCACCAGGGAATCAGCAGCTATTTACCAGCAGGTGGTACAGAAGTAGTTCAATAATTTTACTGCTGAACAACACTACTGACTTGTACCAGCTAAACGTCATCTAAGGCTGCAAACTCTTTTCTTCTTTATGCTGGATTGCAGACATAATGGCAGGAGCTCAAGCATCCATTCTGGGCCATGAGGTAGGAGCCTTGTTAAGGATGACAAAGCAACAAGATAAGAACCTGGATCCCTGATGATTTTATTTGCCCTATATTGTCCACCTCCAGACTATTTATGCAAACACAGCCATATCTTGTTTAAGGTTTCATTATCTTGAGTTTTTGTTACTTTCCAGATCTTCTCAACAATGCTCAAGCCCTGACCTCATCTTTGTCTTCTTCATGCTCATTTCCTATTTTACCTCTTCCCTTCCATCTCTGAGGAGGAAATGCCTTTTCTTCTCTTTATGAGGCCAAACTGTAGCTGCTAAACCCTCCTGTGCTCTTGTTGATCAGCTCCTGTGACCTCTAGGGCAGAATTGATATTCTGTCCATTCTTTTTATTTTTAATATATTTTTTCCTTTTTTAAAAATTACAGTATAGTTGATTTACAATATTATATTAGTTTTAGGTGTGTCCATTCTTTTTGTTCGTTCCCCATGCCTTACCAGTTGTTAAATATTTTTATTATCATCCCTCTAGCACTTTGCTCCATCCATCGTCCTTTCCTTTTTCATATCTTCAGTCTCCCCCCTCACCGCTGACTCTTCCCCCTCAGATTATAAATACACACAAGGCTCTCCTATCCTAAAAGAAATCTTCTCACCCCTGACTTTCCCTTCAGCTACTTTCTCGTACCTTCCCTTCACTGCCCTGCTCCTTGAAACAGTCACCTACACTCACCATATTTACTACTCTCCCTCCAGACTAACCCTAGCCCACACCACAGCTCCACTGAATGGCTTTTTGAAAGTAAATAGTAAATTCCTACTTGGAACGTCCACCAGCACCTTCTCATTCCCTTTAGCCTCTGATACTGTTGATCTGCTCCTCCTTCCTACAACTCTCCCACTTGGTATCCATGACACAGCACCACTCTGCAGGATGCTGGACACCCAGCACAGAAGTCCCCATGCCCACTTCCTCACCCATGATAGACATCACTACTAGAACATGACTTCAAAGCCTCCTCAACTCAGTACTCCAGCTGCTAGGACCAACTGATCAAAGTTGGCTCTTGGATTGACACATATTTGCCACCTGTCAAGTGGTGAGGTTCTCTGGGAAACATGCTCTGAGACTGAGATGTGTGGGCAGAAGTTTTTAGCGCATGCTCGCTGGATCACACCTGTGAGGCAGTGAGGGCAGCAAGATAGGGCAGAGGGGGAAATTAAACTGCAGTAAAGTTGCCACTGAGGCCTCAGCCCACCCAATGCTGCAGGGGTGGCCCTGCCAAATTGTCCTCAGTTGAGGCAACATAATAGTGCCCCAGGGGAGGGGCATAACCTTGGGCCAAGGGCTCCCTTTGGCTGAGGGCAATTCCTGAATGGGGGCTAGTATGGACTAAACGTTTGTATCCTGCTCCAAAATTCATACATTGAAGCTTAATCCCCTCTGTGACCATATTTGGAGGTGAGGCCCCTAAGGAAGTAATTAAGGGTGGACCCCTTATCTCATAGGATTAATATCCTTATAAAAAGAGACACCAGAGAGCTTGCTCTCTCCCTGCACCCCGCCCCCCAACCCCAACTGCACACACCCAGGAAAGGCCATGTGAGGACATATCGAGAAGGCAGCCATCTGCAAGCCAGGAAGAGAGCCCTCACCAAAAAGCAAATCAGCAGAAACCTTGATCTTAGATTTCCAGCCTCCAGAACTGTGAGAAAATAAATGTCTGTTGTTTAAGCCCCCTAGTCTATGGTGTTTTACTATGGCAGCCCAAGCTGACCAGGACAAGGGCACAGCTGTGAGTCCTCAGCAGGCTGCCCTCCAGGCAGCAGGGAAAAGAGTTCTGTTAAAAAACAAAATTCAGCTGAGTAAATTTTTAAGATCTTATTGGCTCTACTCAACAATTCACGGGGGCTTCGCTGGCGGTCAGGTGGTTAAGACTCTGTGCTTCCAATGCAGGGAGCGCGGTTCGATCCCTGGTTGGGGAACTAGGATTCCACATGCCACGCGGCCAAAAACAAACAATTCATGAATCAGGCAGCATCCAATCTGGCAGATAGAACAGAGCTCTGAGGAGCTGTACAAAATGAAACACTTTTATGGACACAAGGGAGAAGGAACAAAAAAACTAGGCCAAGACATGCAGCTTGGTAATGGCAAGGTCACTTTCCTTTAAGGGATGTCATGGGTCAGACAGATGTCAGATGTCAGCCAGAGGACCTAACTAATGCTGATTGCTGACTAGGTAATTCTTTTTTTTTTTTTAATTAATTTATTTTTTTATTTGGCGTTGGGTCTTCATTGCTGCACGCAAGCTTTCTCTAGTTGTGGTGAGCGGGGACTATTCTTCATTGCGGTATGCAGGCTTCTCATTGCGGTGGCTTCCCTTGTTGCGAAGCACGGGCTCTAGGCACGCGGGCTTCAGTAGTTGTGGCACGTGGGCTCAGTAGTTGTGGCGCATGGGCTTAGTTGCTCCGCGGCACATGGGATCTTCCCAGACCGGGGCTCGAACCTGTGTCCCCTGCATTGACAGGCAGATTCTTAACCACTGCGCCAACAGGGAAGTCCTGACTAGGTAATTCCTGAATGACTGGTTTAAGAATCCATTTCTGGGAGAGCCAACACTATGATTCTCAGTTTGGGGCCATGGGACTTAACATAGGTGACTCCATTTGGGACCTACTGTCCAGTGTTTAACAGTTCCTTGGTCTTGACAGGGAGATCTGGGGGTGCACAGCACCACTCTAACACCTCTGCTCTGAGTTGTCCTCCTTCTTCTCTGACATTTCTGCTCAGAACACAAGGCCTTGGCCCTAACCCAACGCTGCAATCTGTTCCCTTGAACTCCCAGCCTTACCCCTCCATCTCATGGTCCCAGCCACTCTGCCCCACACCCTCTATGGTTGTCTGAATAACCTGTGTGTTTTCACATCTGTGTGCCCTGTAAATACCCACTTCCCCACCTCAAATTCCCTTTTCTACCTCTTTCCCTGGTGAGCTTTTGTTCAACCTTCAAAGCCCAGTTAAAATGATACTCCCAGAGGGAAGCCTTTTCAATGTTTTAGGAGATGGTCAAGGCTCCCTCTTGTCCCTACTGTACTTTACTCACTGCTCAAGTAGCTGTCTGGTTATTTTCAGCAATACTTTTATTGAGCACCTAGTATTATATATGCCAAATCCTGTACCAAAGACTGTGGACACTGAATTGAAAGACACAGGCTAATAGAAAAGCCACAACTGTGGACACTGAATTGAAAGACACAGGCTAATAGAAAAGCCACACATGAGGCCTGATGTTATCTCACCCCCTCCAGGGAAGCCAGAGCGCCCCACCAGGTCCACGGCTCCCTTGGGGCTCCTGGTGCACAGGTCCCAGTTGGTACCTTGGGCCCGGCCACCTTCTGGGCTGGGGACGAGCACAGTGTCAGGCAGCCTGTCTGTTCTGGAAGCTGGCCACCCGCACGATGTGGCCTGGCCCCAGAGCTCTGCTCTCAGGTGTAGTCACAGTGGACTGTGCCTGGCTGAGCCAATCAGGTGCTCTGTGGGGAGCTGGCCCCGGGGGCTGCTAAGAGCTCGTGTTGGTGAGTCAGCTGTGGGCAGCGGAGCCCATGGGAAGCAGCTGAGTCACGGCGAGGAAGTCTGCCAGTCTGTGAGGTCAAAGCCCTTTTGAGAATCTGCTGAAAGCTGGGGACACTCTGCCAAAAAGTGCTCAGACACAACATTCTGCACTGGTTTCAGGAGATTCTCAGACCTCCGCTGTCCATCTGTGAATGTCAGAATGAGAACTGCAGTAAACCCAAAGAGGGGAAGGGACAGAACACATCACAAGGCCAGTAGAGAACAGAACTGGGACCAGTCCTCCTGGTTTAGCAGTTTAATCTCTGTCCCAAGCACCGGCCCTTTCCCTCCTGGGACGCCTCCCTGATCCCTCCCTCCAGCCTCAGGCAAGTTTCTCTTCCTCTGACTTCTAGAGCACCCTTGCTCTGGGCCAAGCTTGGAGGGTGAACAATAATAAAGATGAGATTAGACTGAATAGTTAGTTCCTGAGCCTGAAAGGAAAGCAAGAACTGGGCTCTAATCAAACTGACTACATTAGCATATCTTTAACAAATGAAGCTTCCTAATGAACTTGAAATTTAGAGGTGGAAGGGAAGAATCAAAAAGGCAAACTGGCATTATCCAACAGCAACAACAACCACAACCACAACTGGCATTAACTGATTGCCTGTTGTATGCCAGGCTCTCTCCTGATCACTTTACATACATGGACTCAAATCTTTAAATCAAGCATTATGCCCATTTTACAGATAGAGAAACTGAGTCTCGGGAGGCTGACTTACCTAGGATATCCCTGATCCTGGCAAAACAGGATTCAAGCCCAAGACAGTTTGGGGCCGAGGCCTATGCCACACAGCCTTCATTGAGAATGCCCGGAATTGCCCAGGGGTGACACAGCTGGGACACTTACCTTAGTGCCCAAGGCATGGGGGCCATCAGGGCCTGATGCCATCATACAACCACCTTTCCATGTTCAGGTTCCACATGCCCAGAACAGGCTCTGTAACTCGCCTGACGGGCCTGATCGCGGTGGGAGAATGCTGCTTGTCTGGGCAGATAATTCTGTTCAGGTGACAGGGTTATTCCTTGCAGTAAAGACTGTTGGTCTAGCTTTCGTACTGAACTTGTGAGTTTGTGAGCCTCATTAACTCTGGGCCCTGAAAACATTAAACTTCTCACTGGGTGGGGTGGACTAAGACCCTTGGACCGCAGTAATTTCATCAAAATTGTTACACCCTATAAAACCAACTGAAAAAAGCTGAGCCCACAGAAGGGATCGTTGTGACCCTGGGAAGCAGAAGCCTGTTTCAAGGTCAGACTTGCCCATTCAGCCCCAAATTCAACTAATGCATATTCCTGGCCAGCCCTGGGCCAGACACCGGGTATACAAGGGCAGAGATGTCTTCCTGTCCTCAGGAGGTGGCAGTCTGGGTGGGGATGCAGATGGGTGAACACCCCCTTTTCTGAGAGGAGACTATGGCTGCCGATTTCTGAGGGATCTCTTCTCCCCTCCTCTCCATGGGGGATTAGGAAGGTATGCCCCTCATGGCCCAAATCCTTTGCCCAGGAGACCCATGCAGCACCTGACTCCTTTGTAGGTTCTCCTAGGGCACAACAGGGTCAGTTCTGGTGAAGTTCACGTGTATATCGAGACACGCATAATAGAGACTGCCCCGGCCACTTCACAAACCTACACTGAAGTCAGCCTTACTTACTTACTTACAGGAAACACCTGTCAAGGAAACTTACCACACACCAATCACAATCCTCCAATTCAGCTTAGCTAGCTCACCTGACCCTAGAAAATAGGACACACCAGCCTTATTATAAGGAAATCCCTGACCTCCTAGACAATCTTGTCCTGTTCCCAAATCGCCTCTTCTAATGCTCTATAAAACTCCCTCTTGTCTCAGATCCCTCAGGAAGGGTGCTCCCCTGCTTGTGAGGTATTGTATCTCCCCAATCCACGGATCGTTTTTCCCTTGAATAAAGGACATCAAACATGACTAAATTGTTTTAGTTTTGTCATTTGACAGTTCTCAACAGACCCCTGTCCCTAGCCTTCGAGTGGCCTCCAGCCCCTCCCTGGAGCTGGCAGCACCACCCGCAAAGAGGGCAGGCTTGCCCTTCCAAACCCTGTCACACAAAACTAGAGAAACAGTAAAAAGATAAGTTGTGGCCTGGGGTGGGGAAGGGGTGAGGGGATGAATAGATGGAACACAGGGGATTTGAAGCTATTCTGTGTGATACTGAAATGGTGGATACATGACATTATGCATTTGTCAAAACTGTAACACCAGGAGTGGACCCTGATGTAAACTATGGACTTTAGTTAATAATAGCACATCAATATTGGTTCATTAATTGTAACAAATGTACAGCAATGCAAGATGGTTGTAATAGGGGAAACTGGGGAGGGGAAAGAAGGAGCATTTGAGAACTCTGTTAGTTGTTCAATTTTCTGTAAATCTACAACTGCCCTAAAAAATAAAGTCTATTAATTTAAAACAAAACACAACAGACAAACAAAAACACCCTGCCACAGAGACCAGACCTTAAAAGCCCTCCCAGATTCTGCCTGATTTGCTCCAGAGGTAAATTAAAGGGTTGTGACCCTGCAGACACACTGGGACCTCCGGTGGCTCTTATAGAGCAACGCTGAAATATGTAATGATATAAAGTAGAAAGTCAAAGCACAGAAAAGTTGTTTAATATGCTCCATTTGTGTTTAAAAAAAGAACATTGGTACATATTTTATCATATTTCCATAGACTATCTCTGGAAGAATTTAGGGCAGGTGGAAGGGAAACTTCTTACCAAACGGCCTTTAGAATTCATTTAGAAACCATGTAAAGGCATAACCCATTTAAAAAAAAATAAAGATGATTAAAACTATTTTAAAAAGAAATGGCCAATATCATTAATTATTAGAAAAGAGGCTCAACATCATTAGTCATGAAGGAAGTGGAAATCAAAACGACAACGAGATACCCCTTCATACACACTAGGATGGCTATTATCAAAAAGACAGATAATAACAAGTGTTGATGAGGATGCTGAGAAATTGGAACCCTCTTACAATGCTGGTGGAAATGTAAAATGGTGCAGCCATTGTGGAAAATAGTCTGGCAGTCTCTCAAAAGGTTAAAAATACAGTTATCGTATGATCCTAGGTATATACAAAATGTCCACGCAAAAACACAAAAACTTGTACGTGAATATTCAGAGCAGGATTATTCATAATGGCCCCAAAATGAAACAACCCAAATGTCCATTACCTGATGAATGGATAAACAAAATGTGGTATCTCCATAAAATGCAATATTATTCAATGATAAAAAGGAATGAAATACAGACACATGCTACAACATGGGTCAACTCTGAAAACATTACGCTAAGTGAAAGAAGCCAGTCACAAAAGGCCACATATTGCATGGTTTCATTTATATGGAATGTCCAAAATAGGCAAACCCATAGAGATGAGCGGTTGCCAGAGGCTAAAGGGGATGGGAAAATTGGGGGTGACAGCTAAGGAGTACAGGGTTTCTTTTGGGGGTTAATGACGTTCTAAAATTGTTTTAAAGTTGATTGTGGTGATGGTTGCACAACTCTGTGATTGAACTAAAAGCCAGGGTATTATACACTGTAAATATGTAAATCGTATGATATGTGAATTATATCTTAATAAAGCTGTTTTAAAAAAAATATTTTCAGAAAATACTTTTGGAAGGAAGGGAGGGAGGGGGAGGAAGGAAGAAAGAAAGACTTAATCTAGGCCCTAAAATGTCCAGAGAAGAGACGCCAGGGTCCACATCTCAGCTCTGTCACCTGCTGTATCAACTGTGAAATCCTGGGCAAGTTACCAAGCCTCAGTGTCCTCATCCAGAAAATGGGGAGAACGCTGCACCTACCTATCATAGGACTGCTGTGAGAATTGGATGAGATCAAGGTATTCAAAGAGCCCAACACAGGCCCGGCATGTGTTAGTCGGCACTGCATAAACGGGAACCCTGAGCAAGAGGGTGTTATAGGTGAGGGGTGGTGGGAGGGTTTTGCTTCCTTCTCACTTATTAAGAGCAGAAGGAGAAGTTTTCCTCAAGTGGACAAAGAAAGTAGAGAAACTGCCCCAGAGGCTGCATGTCCCAGGGGACAGTTGTTCTCCAAGCCCCCCACACACCTACCCCCTCTGTGGGCCTATATCTGCTCCACAATTTTGGATTCTCCCAGGACCTAAAGCCACAGTCCCCCCAAGCATAACCCCCCTACAGCCGCGTCACCATGGGCACCTCACCCTGGGGGCCTGCGATGGCTGGAGTGGCAGTGATGATCCCCGGCCCACTGCCACCAACCCTCCCCGCCCAGCGGCCTGCGAGCCTGCTCTGCTGGCTGTGGGCTGGAGCTCTTGCTTCCTCTGGTCTGCCCTCAACCCTCAGGGGCTCCCACAGCCGCCCACACCCTCACGCACAGCCTGGCTGGCAGGTGCTAAGAGAATGTCTGACGACCTTCCGACTCAAGATGGTGAGAGCCTGCCTTCTACTTCCCCAAAGAGCTTTCCCTGGTCCAGGAGGTTGTGCCCCACAGAGAGGGCCCTGATAAGAGTCAGGAGACCTGGTTCCTGTTGCCCACTCATCGCAACAGCTGCAGAACCTTGGGCAAGGCGCCGCGCCTCTCCAGCTGTGTTGTCCCCATCACCGACGGGACGGTGAGAGGCTGGGGCACAGGCTATCAGGCCCCATCCAGCTCTCATCCCCATGGTGACACAGTGGCTCAGAAGCCCCGTGCTCCAGGGGTGTGTGTGTTTCTGATGGCTCTCTCTGACCCTGGGAGGAGTGAGGGGAAAGGCTGCTGATAGCTTTAGGAATGGCATTTAAAAATAGTAACAGGCTTGTAAAGCAACTGTACTCCAATAAAGATTAATTTTAAAAAATAATTTTAAAAATTAAAAAAATAATAATAACAGCCTTTTTTTTCCTGATTACCAAAGCACGTACGTTCACTGCCTACAATTAAGAAAATTCAGGAAAGCACAAAGAAGGAGGGAAAAGTTGTTTCCCCTCTAGGGCTTTCTGAAAACCTTATCACCTGAGGACAGTAAAAAGGGAGAGGACCTTCATTTACCTTAAGCAAGGCCTTAGTTAGCGGGGCCCAGAAGGAGCTGTGACCAGCACGCACCCTCATGGGCCCTCTTCCACCCCAACCTGGAGTCACAGCCTTGAGGAAGTTCACTGCCAGCCAGAGCCCTCAGCTGCCTGGTCACATGCTCCGGTAGGAAGCCCAGCCACAGGCTCAGCCCTCCATAGAACCACCTGGCTGGCTGAGAAGGCCTGGGGTCATATGCTGAGCCACAGATATGGGACCAGAGTCTCCAAACCAAATGTCATCACTTTCAGAAAATGAGTGACAATCAAAACTCCCTTCCTCCTTGGTTCCTGGCCTCAGGCCAAGAGCAAAGGCCACAGTGGAGCCCTGCAGTATAGGGCTGAGACCCTGACCCTGAGGTACCAACACCAGTTAAGATAGAATTTTCAGTCCCTCAAAGAGCTCCCTAGGCCAAAATTTTCCTTCTGCAGAAAGAGAAACTGAGACCCAGAAACAAGAAATTCCTCCAAGGTCACCCAGAGAAAAGCAAGAGCTGGGGCTAATCCCAAGTTTCCAGACTCCCTGGACAATGCTTTTTCTACAGCTTTGGCCTCTTTGCCCTAGAAATAATCTGCTAAATACATCAATTTGGAAGTTCACTTAATCTGTAAGGCATAAGGAACCCTGCCCAAGGAAAGAGGAGGACTGGTTATCAAACTTGATTCTGGAAGTGACAGGGACTAGGCCTCTACAGGGCTGAGAAAGACATGAGCCGCCCTCGTCCTTGGCCAGGAGCAGCTGGTAAGAAAAGGCTTAATTTGCAGGAGGTCAGAGCCCACAGGCGTGTTGGGGGCTGGGTGCCCCATGAGTCAGTGGATCTGGCACTCCTCCCTCAATTGCCCTTCCCCATTTGGGACGGCGCTGGATTCTGGCCTTCTGGGAGCCTTCAAAGGTGAGGTGTGGGTGGGTCCCACAGCCTACAGTGGAAGCACCATCTAATCTATCATCCTGACTAGGATACTTTTCAGAGTCATCTGGTCACACCACCCACCTAGCATCCTGAGCTTCATGGTGGGTTAGAGGGTCAATCAACACAGGTGTTAAGGACCCACTGAGCATGGGGTTCCACACCTGATGGGAAATAAGAAGCTGAAGTTCCTGTCCTGCCAAACCTCAGTCCCCAGAGACAGTAGCACACAGCCTGGGAAAGTAGAACTGAAATCATCAAGGCTGAAAGGGCCCTTTGAGAGCTCTAGACCGGTCTAGTTTAGTGCCCTTATTGTAGGACTGGGAAACCAGCAGCTTGGTGAGGCTAAGGGCCTGGCTCAAGGTCACTCCCCAGGAGATCAGGAGACCCTTTACCGGCAGGCAGGTTCTGCACATAGTAGGGCTTTAGGTACCTAGTAGGTCTAAACTCTCCCCATTAGAACCTCCAAGCTGCACTTTCAGAGGTCAGCCTGGCACGCAGCGGAGTCTCAAGAGGGGAAACTCAGGCCAGAGGCGTTAACTGTGAGGGGGAAACAGGTTGTGCAGGGCTGGGCCAGGGCTCCTGGTGCCTATTGGAAAATCTTTCCTTTCTGCCTCTCCTCTGATCTATGAATTGGGCCATTCAGATCGTAATAAACAATGTTACGAATTAAGGAAATGCCCCTGAGAGGTGAGCTTGGGCTGAGAAAGCTCAGACAGTGCCAAGACAAGAGCCCAGCTAGGTTCCTGAGTCACTGACCCTCAAAGCCGTGAGTCTCGGAGGACTTCCCTGGTGGCGCAGTGGTTAAGAATCCGCCTGCCAATGCAGGGGACACGGGTTCGAGCCCTGGTCCAGGAAGATCCCACATGCCACGGAGCAACTAAGCCCGTGCGCCACAACTACTGAGCCTGCGCTCTAGAGCACGTGAGCCACAACTACTGAGCCCGCGTGCCACAACTACTGAAGCTCGTGCACCTAGAGCCGGTGCTCCGCAACAAGAGAAGCTACCACAATGAGAAGCCCGTGCACCGCAATGAAGAGTAGCCACCGCTCGCCACAACTAGAGAAAGCCTGCACGCAGCAACGAAGACCCAACGCAGCCAAAAATAAAATAAATTTTAAAAATCTTAAAAAAAAAAAAAGGTTAAAAAAAAAACCCTTGAATCTCTGGGACCCTAATCCCCAGAGGCACAAAGCAAGGTGAGCCTGAGGCTGAGTCTGGAGTCTCCCAGGAGCCTGGCACACTGGACTTCCCAAAGCCCGTCCCCTCACCAGCTCACCTTTACAGTCCCTGAGAGTCAGGCAAGGCCCGGCTAACTTTTCCTATGTGACAAATAAGCCCTAGAGAAATTAAGTGACTTGTCAAGGTCACACAGCTGCATAGTGGCGGGATTAGGTTTTAAGTTCCTTTGCTTTTAATACTAGGCCCAGGATCAGTCACCTTTCCAAAGAAGTGTGGCAGGCTCCAGAACACGGGGGCAGCCAAATATTTCCTGAACAAAACCACCTCTCACCACCTTCACTGCTACCAACCTAGGCCAGACCACTTCCCACCTCACAGGGTGGCCTCTGGGGGTCTCCTGTTTCCCTCCTTTGTCCCCCTGTTCTCCATCCTCCATGCCAGGACTGTGGGTGTGGTGAATCAGTGCAGATTTGACAAAACTCTCCCTTAAAGCCATCCGTGCCCACGGATGTCCCTGGGATACACAAGATGTCAGCACGGCTGAGGTCCACCCGTCTAGCATTCCCATGTCCCTGTTCCTGGGTGTCATTCTCCCACTCCACACAGGAGAGGCACACCTCCAACCCCAGTCCTCTGTGGGACACCCCCATGACAACCTCCTGGAACCCAGTGAAGGGGCAGTTTGAGAGGGAACCGTGGCAGGTCCAGGCCCCAGAGGGAGCACACCAGTGAGGGCAGGTCCCAACACGGCTCCACTTCCTGCCATCTCCCAGCAGTTAGAGCTTGGAAACAAAAAGGTTGTCATGGGGACGCATGCTTATTTGAATTTAAAAAGTGAAGTCAGATGTGTTCTGACAAAAAGCAGGTCTGCTCCGCTGACTGTGGTGACAGAGCTTGATGTGACAGACATTCCTCTTAAATCAAAGGAACTAAAGCTGTAGCCCCAAGTTTGGGTGAAAAAAATATTTTTAAAACATTGACAACATACAGCAAGCCACAAAATGCATCATTGGCAAGTTTAAATTTATGGTTAAAAAGACTTCAAGTGTATTTTAAAGGGTGCTTCTGGAGAAGATGTGTGAAGATCATTGTCTTTTTAAAGCTAGCTTTTCAAATGTCATTTTTACCTTCTCAGAAATGTCCCCTGTGGCCTTTTGTGGCTGTTTCTCCTCAAATGCACCCAGCTCCTTCCCACCTGGGGGCTGTGGCCCTTTGTTCTTCCCTCTCCTAGAACATTCCTTCCCCAGATATTCATTCTCCTGGCTGCTCCCTGACCACCTGCAACCAAAGTAGTCTCCACCCTCACCCTACCTGTCACCCTGTTGTTTTCCTCTTGGAATCATCCTTTCCAGCAGTATGTTTACTTACTGTCCAGGGTACTTGAATGTAAGTGTGAGGAAGGAGAGTTAACCTTGCTGTATCTCCAGCCACTAGGTCAGGGCCTGGCACATAGTAAGCGCTCTGGAAACATGTTCCAGAGCATTCTCTAGATGAAGTGGGGACAGTTTGGTTCCAGTTTGGGCCACAGATAATCATTGCAGTTGGCCCTCCCTAGCTGTAGTTTTCAAATCCACAGATTCAACAAACCGAGGATCAAATGTTAAAAAAAAATTCTAGAAAGTTCCAAAAAGCAAAACTTGAATTTGCTGCACACCAGCAACTATATACATAGCATTTATATTGTATTAGGTATTGTAAGTAGAGATGATTTAGAGTATACAGGAGGACACGCATAGGTTATCTGCAAACACAGTTGACCCTCGAACAAGGAGGGGGTTAGGGGCACCAACCCTCTACACAGTTGAAAACCTGCATATAACTTTTAGTCGGCCCTCCGGGTATGCGGTTCCTCCATATCTGTGTTTCCACTTCCGAGGATTCAACCAACCCTGGATCATGTAGTCCTGCAGTATTTATTACTGAAAAAATCCGCGTATAAGTGGACTCATGCAGTTCAAACCCATGTTGCTCAAGGGTCAACCGTCCTACACCACCTAATGTAAGGGAGGTGAGCATCCTCACGTCCTGGTATCCATGTGGGTCCTGGAACCAATCCCCTGTGGCTACTGAGGGATGACTGTGTTTGAGGAATGACTGAGTGAATAAATGAAGAAGCAGAGGAATGTGCATGTGAGTGCCTGTGCTGCTCCCAGGCTGACAAACTCCTCACCGTCCTTCCCGATCCAGCTCCAGCATTATCCAATTTGCTGCAATCTTCCTCAGTTCCTTAGGGGAGCGCGCCCCCCACATGCATGGAATGACCTCCACGGGTCCACTGATAACACAGTACTGCCAGCTTAGGCAACAGATAAGTGTTATCAGGTCCTGAGAGGCCTTGGGGTGGTTGACTCCCTGAGAAGCCCGATGGCCTCAGCCCAGTGAAGTTCTGGAAGGGGACATGGGACCTGAGGCCAGAAGGAGGCCAATCCTTCCCCGGGGCTGTGCTTCAGTCTGCAACAACCCTCATTGTTCTCTCACTATCTCTATGCCACTTTGTCTGGGTTTAGGGACACGGGACTCACTGGGAGACAAGACAGGCCTTCTCCCTGGGCAAGGGATCAGCTGCCGGGAATGCAGACAGTCATTTCCTCCACCACCCTGGCTGAGCCCGCCCTGGTGCACAGGGCAGGCCTGGTGCTGGGTACTGACAGGAGGGTACAGCAGAACCCTGTCCTCAAGAGATTCTGAAGGGGGCCATCGAGGCCCCATGCAGATGAGGAATGGAATATTTCCTGCCATGTCAGTAAACAAAGGATGTCAGTCATCAGCAGTTGCAGCCCTCCAACGTGAGCCAGTGAGTCCTGAGGAAACTCAGGATGTGAAAATACAGGACACCGGCCCCAGAGAGCTGAGGTGCACATCGAAGGAATGATTTCAGTGAGCCCAGACTCTTGCATCTTCCCATACATAGAAAAGCGCTATATTCCTTAACTTGAGGTGTTTGGTTTTCTTTAATTAACAATAATCCTTTGATGTTCCCGACTACCTGCCCTTGCGAAACGTCTATATGACCTGGCTCCCCACCCCCTTTCCTCAGAGCAGTTCTCTCAGGGTTACTTGCGATGCTGCCTCCCGGGCTTGAAATCCTAAAAATTCCCACCGAATAAAACATAACTCTCAACTTTCAGGTTGTGAATAATATTTCCAGTCCACACAGATCAAGAGATGACCTTCCTCCACATTCTCCCATCTCTAGGGACCTCCTAAATCTCAGGTATCACTGTCATCTTCATCGTCACCTCCACTGCCACCACAGATGGCTTTATATAGGCCATCCCTTCTGACGGTCTTCACAAAGACCATACAGCCTAAACGTGTCATCTTTTTTTTTAAACAAATATTAGGTAACAGAATTTTATGAGTCATAATCCACATTCACAGCATAGTCTTCCCTGCAGATTATACGCTTATGAAAAACAGGAAGAATCCATGCGAGCAGGGCCTGGGTCCACTGTGATGGTCACTGAATGCCCAGGGTCCAGAAGTGTCTGGCACGAGGTGCTCAACACCTTTTGTTGAATAAATGAGTCTTGGAGAAGTTAAAACAATTTGCCTGGTCAGGAAGTGGCAGAGACGGGATTTGAACCCAGGTCTCCAGGCTGATTTGGTCCCTAGTCTCCAGCTGGGCCCACCATATTTCACACCACTTGCAGTGTCTCTATACTGGTTTGCAAGAAAGGGGAAAACAGAACTGTCAGTGAGCCAACAAGCCCCTGCTTTCTCGCCTGGGAGAGGATGACCTTGGGCAGAAGCACTAAGGAAAGGAAGATAGGGCACCTTCCTCTCAGTATGAGGTAATTGCTGTGGTGCTGGAAGATACCAGGACACGCCCCTTACAAAGTAAGAGAGAATTCCCAGCCAGATCCCTGGAGGACACTTGGGGAGGTTTGATCCTGTCCCAGAGAAGAAAGAGAAGAATACTCTCCAACCCCGCCTGACCTCTGGAAAGCAAGGACAGGTACTTTAGCTTTCAAGCCAGGCGGGAAGGAAGGGAGGAAATAAAGAGGAAAACGGAGGCCCAGGGAGGTCAAGTGATTTTCCTCAAGTCACACAGTTGGTCATAGGGCCAGCCATGATTTCAAAACCCACAGTCCCCTGCTACGTCCACTAAACCACAGGGAGGGAGGACAGGAGTGGGGAAAACTGAGTCCCTTTGCAAGGAGAAGATTCAGAAAAGGAACTGGGCTTCTTAGAAAATGAAATGGAAAATTACCTCCTTAGGGTGGGCTGCTACAGGGCTGGGGTAGTGGAGACAGTTTCCTCCCCTTCATAGACAATTTGGCAAGAAGTGCCAGGGACTTAAAAGTGTTCTTTCCATTTAGCCCAGGAATGCAACTACTGGAAATGGATCCTAAAGCCCAAGTGCAAGAAAGCATTACGTACAAAGATGCTTACACAGCATTAGTCATAACAGTAGCAGGTTGGAGATGATCCAAATATCTGACAATAAGAAAATTATTAAGGAAATTGAGACAGTCACAGAATATCACACAGCCAATTACAGTGTTGTTTGAGAGGGCTTTTTCATGATGGGGGGAAATGCTTACATTAACATGTAGGTGGGACTTCCCTGGTGGCGGAGTGGTTAAGAATCCAAGGGGCAGGTGGGATCTAGTTCCCCGACCAGGGATTGAACCCGCGCCCCCTGCAGTGGAAGCACAGAGTCTTAACTACTGGAGCGCTGGGGAAGTCCTGGAACTTGCTTTTTTCCATGTAATATAATGTATTCATTTCTCCATGTGAATGTAGATTGGTCTCATTTTTTTTTTTGATGGCTGCTTAATGCTCCACTGTGGGATGTAGCAAAAGTTCCAGTTCCGCACTATGGAAAACAGTATGACGGTTCCTCAGAAAACTAAAAATAGAATTACCATATGATCCAGCAATCCCACTGCTGGGCATATATCCAGACAAAACCATAATTCAAAAAGATACATGCAGGGACTTCCCTGGTGGCGCAGTGGTTAATAATCTGCCTGCCAATGCAGGGGACACGGGTTCAAGCCCTGGTCCAGGAAGATCCCACATGCCACAGAGCAACTAAGCCCGTGCACCACAACTACTGAGCCTGTGCTCTAGATCCCATGAGCCACAACTACTGAAGCCCGTGCACCTAGAGCCTATGCTCCACAACAGAAGAAGCCACCACAATGAGAAGCCCGGGCACCACAACAAGGAGTAGCCCCCACTCACCGCAACTAGAGAAAGCCCATGTGCAGCAACGAAGACCCAACACAGCCAAAAATAAATTAATTAATTAATTTTTTTAAAAAAAGATACATGCAACCCTATGTTCATAGCAGCACTATTCACAATAGCCAAGACATGGAAACAACCTAAATCTCCCTCGACAGAGGACTGGATAAAGATGATGTGGTACATATATACAATGGAATACTACTCAGCCATAAAAAAGAATGAAATAATGCCATTTGCAGCAACATGGATGCAACTAGAGATTATCATACCGAGTGAAGTAAGTCAGAAAGAGAAAGACAAACACCATATGATATCACTTATATGTGGAATCTAATATATGACGCAAATGAGCCTATCTGCGAAACAGAAACAGACTCACAGACTATTACATATAGAATGGATGAACAACAAGGATCTACTGTATAGCACAGGGAACCATATTCAATATCCTGAGATAAACCATAATGGAAAAGAATATAAAAAAGAATGTATAGGGGCTTCCCTGGTGGTCCAGTGGGTAGGACTCCACGCTCCCAATACAGGGGGCCCAGGTTTGATCCCTGGTCGGGGAACTGGATCCCACATGCATGTGGCAACTAAGAGTTTGCATGTGGCAACTAAGAGTTCGCATGCGGCAACTAAAAGTTCACATGCCGCAATGAAGATCCCGTGTGCCGCAACTAAGACCCAGCACAGCCAAAATAAATAAATAAATAAATATTTTTAGAAAAAGAATGTACATATGTATAACTGAATCACTTTGCTGTACAGCAGAATTTAACGCAACATTGTAAATCAACTACACTTCAATTAAAAAAAAAAGTTCCAGCTCTGGTCCAGTTTTTCTCCTCACCTGCTGCGAGGGTTCTGCATTCTCCTTTGAGGTGAGGTCATCAGCTTTCAAAATCTTAATGCAAACTCCCCATCCCCCCAGGCCATGATAACACAATGCTTCTCAATCCTGACTGTACTCTAGAGAAATCTGAGAACTTTTTAAAAATACACACATTCCCAGTGACCACCGTAGAGATCCTGATTTAATGTTTTAAAAACCTTCCTGGTGGCTCCTGTATGCAGACAGGGTTGAAGACACACATTAAAGCAAGGGCTGCTCCAGCTAAAATGAGGCAGAGCCACAAACCCCACTCAATCCCCTTCTCAGCCATCCTTGAGGCTGCTCCCGGGACCATGCAGACTTCAAGAATCTGTGGAGAGTCACTGATGCAGCAACACCATAAGTGTAGCATGGAATACTATGCTGCAAAAATAAGGTAGCCTGCACGTACCAATTGGGAAAATTTCCCACAATGCATTGATGTCGACTGAAAGAAAAATGCACGACATAAGAGTTGTGGGTTTTAGGGGTTTTTTGTTTCTTTGGCCGCGCCGCACAGGACGTGGGATCTCAGTTCCCCAACCGGGATTCGAAGCTGCATTGGAAGCACAGTCTTAGCCACTGGACCGCCAGGGAAGTCCTTGTGGGTTTCAGTTTTATTCAGGGACCCTGCTGGAGACTATAGCCCGAGAAACAGCCGCTCAGAATCTCTGAGGGGACTGCTGTGAAGAGGTAGGGGGAGAAGCCAGTATATATATGATTTCAGTGAGAGAATAATAAGTGCAGTCAAGCATAAAGGTTACTCTTCTATGTATGGGAAGATTCAAGAATCTGAAATTTAATCTGAAAAAATTTAATGAGACTTTTTCCTGAGATATCGCTAACTAAGGGGAGCCTGTTTTTCCAAAGCACAGAGCACCGCATCCTGTTTTTCATCCTGAATTCCTTCCAGGGGTACTGTACCTCGGCGACTGCGGTGATTAATGACTTGATCCTTGTAGAACTGGATGGTGGGCAATATTCCTTGTTTTATAGTGAGAAAGACTATTTACTGAACAACATGTATTATATATGACCCTTATGTTTTAAAAAAGTCTACATATATGTAATATACAAAATTTTCTGTATGTTTGCACATGCGTGCAAAAACTTTGATATACACCATACCTGCAGAATCCTTATCCCAATGTGTAGTGATGCAGTATTTGTTCTCCCATTTATTTGTCAACCTCCCTTCCCTAGACAGTAAACTCTTAGGAGGCAGGAACCATGTCTATTCACCAGTGTATCTCTAGAGCCCAGACCATTCCCTGGAACACGGTGGGTCCTCAGAAAAATATTTGTTAAAGGCCGATAGAGAAAGAGAGAGAAAACGAAAGAAAAAGGGAGAGAGAAAGAAAAAAGAAAAACTTGTTGAAAGACAGGAAGAAGGAAAGAAAAAGAAAAGGAAGGAAGGAAGGAAGGGAGGGAGGGAGGGAGGAAGGAAAGAAAGAGAGAGAAAGAAAGAAAGAAAGAAAGAAGAAAGAAAAGGAAGGGAGGGAGAGAGGGAGGGGGAGAAAGATGGAGAGAGGGAGGGAGGGAGCAAATTAGAACTGGAATTTTACTTCTACAACTTTAATTGGTTGAATATCTTTTAAATGTTTTCATTGTAAAATAAAACACAGATACAGAAAATCCTATGGTTCCAATATATGGCTTAACCAATTGCTACAAGGTTAATGCCACCGAGATCAAGAAAAAGAAGTTGGCCAGCCAGCCCGCAAACCCCTCCACGCGCCCATCCCCAAGCACCACCCCTCCCTCCTCCAGAAGCAGTAACCGCTATCCTGACTTCTATAGGGCACAGTGATTGCACTTTAACCTCAAGTCGGCCGTCGGGGTGGGGGTGGGGTGGGGGTTTAAAGGCTCCTCCGGCGTCAGGGCTCAGTTCCCTCTGCAGAAACCCCTCTCCCCCAGCAGCTTGTGCAAGACCCGCCTGAACCCACGGATCCATGTGGCGGGCTCCGCAACGCTCATCCGCTTTCGAAATACAATTTTATGCAACCCTAGCGAACAGAGCTTCAGGTCGACGGAGAAAGAGAAGCGAAAGAGGATCAGAAACCGCGCGCTGAGTGATTTCAGGTTCAGAGCGGTCCATCAGGAAGGCGGTGGGGTCGCGCATCGCGCGGAGGGGAGGCCCCGGACCAGTGGGGAGGGCGGTGAAGTGGCCGGGCCGCCGCCCCCGCCTGCAGACCTGGCGCGGGGCTGAGCAGGTCCGTGCTTGCCAAGCCGAGAAGCTCGGGCGGCCTTACAGCATCCCTGTACCTACCTGCAGGCATCCATCCATCCACACAGCGGCGCAAACCGGTCCTGAAGGGACGCGCGGAAAGCGCTGCGAGTGGGGCCTTGGAGGTGGGGCTGGGAGTCCAACTAGGAAGGAAGTCAATTGGAGGACTCAGTTTTCCGAATGCTTATTGATTAATTTTAAGAACACACACTCCCCCCTTCCGGTCCGTCCTTTGGGCTCAACCACCTCCTCCAAGAAGCTGCCCTTCTCTCCCAGCTCATCAGGAATTCTCTGTCGTCCGTGCTTCTCCTGCCGGAGCTGGTATGGGCCCTGCTAGGCTTCCGCTGCCTGTGGAATCTTGGGAAAGTGGTCCCTGTCCTCGTGCCGCAGCCTCCTGGTCTGTCAAGTGAGGACGGGGTGGCTACGAGGAGGGTAGCGCTGAAGTGCGGAGCACGCCGGGCGCACTGGCATCGCCCTCCGCCTGAGAGAGGACAGAGCCTGGACGCCTGAATCCCACCTCCACCCCACTTTCCCTTGGCTCAGGCCCTGCCACCGACCTGCTGGTGTACCCTTTCATAGGCTCTCATTTCCTGAGCTCTAAAATGGAGTTGGAGAAGCTCAGGAATTAAGTATAATCATGTAAACGATAATGATGAGGCCTGTGCAGCAGCTCTGACCACATTTGAAGGAAGCATCTTTGCTTCCCAGCCCCAGCTTCCCCTCTGCTCTGTGCCCCCTCTCCTGCCTCCCTGTCAACCCCCCTCCTCCTCAACCTCTCCTGGCACCCATCCAGGCCTCCTATTGAAAACATCTCCAAGCACAGTCCCCGTGGTGTGGATGACCAGGGGGGATTTCCACTTCAGGGAGGAAGTCAGTCCCTAAGCAGGAGCTCCAGACAGGTGGCCACTGAGTCCGTCCCCTGAAGGATGTGTTTGACCTGCACAGTCTTTTTTTTTTTTTTAATTTTTATTTATTTTATTTATTTATTTTTGGCTGCGTTGTGTCCTCGTTGCTGCGCGTGGCATTTCTCTAGTTGTGGCGAGCGGGGGCTACTCTTCATTGCGGTGTGCGGGCTTCTCCTGTTGCGGAGCACGGGCTCTAGGCGTGCGGGCTTCAGTAGTTGTGACATGCGGGCTTAGTAGTTGTGGCTTGCGGGCTCTAGAGCGCAGGCTCAGTAGTTGTGGCGCATGGGCTTAGTTGCTCCGTGGCATGTGGGATCTTCCCGGACCAGGGCTCGAACCCGTGTCCCCTGCATTGGTAGGTGGATTCTTAACCACTGCGCCACCAGGGAAGCCCTGACCTGCACAGTCTTGAAGGAATTATGTTTTGTTTGTAAACATAATTTCATTTAGTTGCCAACAATCAAGATAAAGAGATTACATGTCGAATTTGGGCCAGTTTCCCGTAGGGTCACAGTCACTCAGCTGAGCCCTTTGACGCGTCCACACCTAGCCCCACTGAGCTCCTCTGGGCCTTTGAAACCAAGATTTCTGCTTGAAGCTAAAGAAATGCATAGCAGTGGAGCATTGGTGAGCACAGCAGAGGAAGGATTTTGGAGTCAGGAACTCTCATCTTCTACAGATGAGAAATTCTATGAAGGCAAAGGCTGGCCTTGCCCCAGGAAATGTCACACTGGACTCTAGGCCTCGGTTTTTCCATCTGTACTATGGTCGAGCAGGCTAGATAAAGCGTCCCTGTGGACCCAGCACTTTAGACGTTTTAGGACCTATGCACTTCATGTGTGACAGTTTCTTGTTCTGTCCTCGCTTGGAGGTGGCTGCTCCTCTTTCTTCACGCTGGCCAGGAGCCAAGCGTGGGAACGCTGGGCCTCGTCCCTCCCTGGGAGGGGGCCTGTGTTCTGACATCTGTAAAACGAAGAATGTTGCCCGCCATCCAGTCATTACCCACTGCAGCCACTGACCTACAGTACACCCTGAAAGGCATTCAGGGCAAAGATCAGGAGGAACTTTGTGCTTATCCTGACGGAACTGGCCCTCAGGTAGTTAGATACTTTCAGGAGAAAATTGTGAACCCAGTTAATTGCACCGTCCCATACTTAGAAAAGCACTAAAACCATTAACTAAGACAGCTGTTCCTCACAAATAGCAGTCACCTTCTACGAAGGGGTATGCTTGATTGCACGTGCCCCTTCATCAAAATCACGTGTATACTCGCCTCCCCCCTCACCTGCTCGGAACAGTTCTCAGAGCTCTCTGAGAGACTGTCTCCCGGGTTATAATCCTCAGGTTGACACAAATAAAATTTTCCATTTCTTCCTTAGATGACTATTGGTCACTGCTTGTTGACAGTACCCAAGGAGGCACGTTTGGTTACTGCAGTGATGTGGGAGGGGTGCCGCTGGCATTTGGGGCAGAGGCTGAGGATGCCCGATCCTGCAGTGCTCACGGCTGTCCCTCAGGACGGAAGAACTGTGCGTGTCCTCTCCTGATTCTCATATGTCCCTTCAGATATTCAAGTCAGTGAAAACACCAGACTCCATTTCACACTTAAACACAAGAGAGTTTGCATATTTTAAAACACACGCTGAGAATGCAAATTAATGGAAAACTACAGTTTGTTTTGTATGAAACTCTACCAAGAGTTTCAGCCGTTTCAGAAAATCACAACTCTGACAGCCGCATCTCTCCCGGGATGCAAGTCCCCAAAACAGTATCCGTAAGGCCCTCCGCATTTGCAGCCAGGCACGTGTGACACTCTAATGTGCTGTGAGCGTCTGGCCACCTTGTGTCACCTTGTGCCTGCTGGTGGAATTGTCAGTGGACGTGTACCTATTGAGATGCACATAAGCTTATTATGACTTTCTTTTTCCTTTAAATATTAGGACGTTATACTGTTTTTTAAAAATTATATGTGTAGGCAAGTTTTATTATCTGTTGATGATTTTACAGGGAGGTCCATGGACCCCCGGAGTTCCTGAGACTCTTTCAGAGCAGTACTAATGTCACCATGATGACATTTGATGATGAAAAAGCCACAGTGGGTGAAACTGCTGGCACCCCAGCAGGAAGCAAGAAAGTGGCCCTAAACTGGGCTGTGTCCTACACAGACACACACTCACAGTGACAAAATAGGCCAGTGTCACTTAAGAGGACCCTTGATGAAGCAGTAAAAATAATAAATTTCATTGACTCTCAGCCCTTGAGTATATGACCTTTAATATTCTGTGTGATGAGATTGGCAGGTACATGGCTGTGGAGGAAAAGCACTTGTGAGCTTGTTAGAGTTGGAGTTGACTTGCCTCTGTGTCCATGGAACACCATTTTTACTTGAAAGAACAAGCAACAGACACGCTGTGGGTATTCAGACTTGGCTATTTGGCAGTTTTTCAAAAATGAGCGAAGTGAGCCTGTCATTTCTAAAGGAAAAATAGTTGACCACATTTGTCATCAATGATGAAGTGTGAGTTTTCAAGCAGAAATCAGAATTTTGGAAAACCTGTATCCACCACTATGAGCTTGACAGTTTCCCAATATTTAAAAATTTTACTGATGAGATGAGTGGTGACGTTAACAAATGCTATTTTTTACGTTGTTTAATGACCTGTGTCATCTTTTGGAAGGTCTGAACTATTCAGTCAACAGAAATTTTCCAAATGACCAATGCAGGGTACACCTGGGTAAAAGATCCACCTAGAGTACAAAATAGACCCAAACATTAAAATAAGAGAGTATGGGGACTTCCCTGGTGGTCCAGTGGGTAAGACTCCGTGCTCCTGATGTAGGGGGCCCGGGTTCGATGCCTGGTCGGGGAACTAGATTCCACGTGCATGCCGCAACTAAGACCCAGCACAGCCAAAATAAATAAATAAATAAATATTTTTTAAAAACATTAATAAAGAGTGTATGAAATGTTCATTGGTATGGTTTCAGATTCCACATTGTACTAACCTTTAAGAAACTACCACTTGTTGAATTCTGTGTAGCATTAAAGAAGAAAATCCACAATTATCTGCAAAGGCTATTAAAACCCTCCTGTCTTTTCCAGCTACATACTGTGTGAGGCTAGATTTTCTTCAATCAAAACAACATATCACACCTCACACCTGTCAGAATGGCTATCATCAAAAAGACCACACATAACAAACACTGGCAAAGATACAGAGAAAAGGAATGCTTATACATGGTTGGTGAGAATGTAAATGGGTGCAGCCACTATGGAAAACAGGATGGAGGTTCCTCAAAAAGCTAAAAATAGAACTACCATATGATCCAGCAATTCCATTCCTGGGTTTAGACTCAAAGAAAATGAAAACACTAATTCAAAAAGATACATGCTTCCCATGTTCATAGCAGCACTATTTACAATAGCCAAGACATGGAAGCAAACTAAGTGTCTATTAACAGATAAATGAATGGAGAAGATGTGAGATAGATAGATAGGTAATGGAATATTACTCAGCCATAAAGAAGAATGAAAATTTGCCATTTGCAACAACATGGATGGACCTGGAGAGTATTATGTTAAGTGAAATAAGTCATCATTTATATATGGAATCTAGAAAATAAAACAAACGAATGCATATAACAAGACAGAAATAGATTCACAGATACAGAGAACACTAGTGGTTACCAGTGGGGAGAGAGAGGGAGGGGCAAGATAGGGGTAGGGGATTAAGAGATACAGACTACTATGTATAAAGTGACTAAGCAACAAGGATATATTGTACAGAACAGGAAATACAGCCAATATTTCTGTAACTTTAAATGGAGTATAACCTATAAAAATTTTGAATCACTATATTGTATACCAGAAACGAATATAATATTGTAAATCAACTTTACTTCAATAAAAAAATTTTTTTTAACATATCACAACAGACTTAATACCAAGGCAGATATGAGAATCAAACAGTCTATTAAGACAATCATTCAAGGGACTTCCCTGCTGATCCAGTGGCTAAGACTCCGAGCTACCAATGCAGGGGGCCCGGGTTTGATCCCTGGTCAGGGAACTAGATCCCACATGCATGCTGCAACTAAAGATCCCACACGCGGCAACAAAGATCTCGCCTTCTGCAACTAAGACCAGGTGCAGCCAAATTAATTAATTTTTAAAAAGACAATCATTAAAGAGATTTGCAAAAGTGTAGAACAATGCCACTACACTGAGAACTGCTAACTTATGCATCTAATTTGAAAATAGGAGCATTTCAAAAAAAAGTCTTTCTTTGAGAAAGGATGTATTGGGCTACCACTTCACACCCACTAGGATGGCTATAATAAAAATGACAGAAAAAAAGAGAGAAATAAAACAAAGAAAAAAAAAGACAGTAACAAGTGCTGGCAAGGATGTGGAGAAATTGGAACTCTCTTACACTGTGGTTAGGAATGTAAAATGGTGCAGCGGCAATGGAAAAAAAGTCTGGCAGTTACCTGAATTGTTAAACATAGAGTTAAGCAATTCCACTCTTAAGTATATACACCCAAGAGAAATAAAGATATACATCCAACATAAAAATATGTACACAAATGTTCATAGCAGCATTATTCACAATAGGCAAAAGTAGAATCTGCCCAAATACCCATCAACTCATGAATGCATAAACAAAATGTGGTAATTCCACACAATGGAATATGATTTTGTAATAAAAAGGAATAAAGTACCAGTTCATACTGTAGCCTGGATGAACCTTGAAAACACTGTGATAAATAACAGAAGCCAATCACAAAAGACCATATATTGTATGACTCCATTTATGTAATATGTCCAGAACAGACAAATCTATAGAGACAGAAAGGAGATTAGTGGTTTCCTAGGGCTGGGGGCTGGGGGTGGGAATTGAGGGGTAACAGCTAATGGAGGCTAATTTCTTTCTGCAGTCATGAAATGTTCTAAAATTAGATTGTGGTGATGGTTGCACAACTCTGTGAATATACTAAAAAATATTGAATCGTACACTTTGAACGGGTGAAGTGTACAATATAAGAATTATAATTCAAGGAGTGTCCAAGATGGTGGAGTAGAAAGACCCTGAGCTCACCTCCTCCAATGGGTACACTAAAATTACAACTTTTTACCAAGCAACTACCTAAGAAAGAGGCTGAAGACTAGCAGAAAAGATTTTCCACAACTAAAGATATAAACAAAGAACCTCAATGAGATAGGAGGGATAGAGACACAGTACAGGCAAGACCCAAAACCCAGGGTAGGTGATCACAAACGGGAGGATAATCACAATTGCAGAGGTTCTCCCCAAGGAGCAAGGGGTCTGAGACCCACATCAGGGTC
The DNA here is from genome assembly GCF_028021215.1 of Eschrichtius robustus. NCBI lineage: Eukaryota > Metazoa > Chordata > Mammalia > Artiodactyla > Eschrichtiidae > Eschrichtius > Eschrichtius robustus. The sequence goes on from NC_090830.1 coordinate 76,979,428, forward strand.
CTCGGACCTGGGATACTGCACTTGGAAGACAAGCCCCCAGGATGTCTGGCTTTGAAGGCCAGCAGGGTGTGTGTACTGAAGAGCCAGAGGGCAGTAGGAAACAGAGACTCTGCTCTTTTTTTTTTAAATTAAATTTATTTATTTTATTTATTTATTTTTGGCTGTATTGGGTCTTCGTTGCTGCATGCGGGCTTTCTCTAGTTGCGGCGAGCAGGGGCTACTCTTCGTTGCGGTACGCGGGTTTCTCACTGTGGTGGCTTCTCTTGTTGCAGAGCACGGGCTCTAGGAACGCGGGCTTCAGAAGTTGTAGCACGTGGGCTCAGTAGTTGTGGCTCGAGGGCTCTAGAACACAGACTTAGTAGTTGTGGCGCACGGGCTTAGCTGCTCTGCGGCATGTGGGATCTTCCCAGACCAGGGCTCAAACCCATGCCCCCTGCACTGGCAGGCAGATTCTTAACCACTGTGCCACCAGGGAAGCCCAGAGACTCTGCTCTTAAAGGCACATGCAAGGGACTTCCCTGGCGTCCAGTGGTTAAGACGCTGTGCTTCCACTGCAGGGGGCACAGGTTCAATCCTTGGTCCCAGGTCTGAAACTAAGATCCCGTATGTGGCACAGCCAAAAAAAAAGGCACATGCAAAATCTCACATGCTGTGGTTTCAGCCCACAGGCAGTAATTTGAAAGGAGGCTGGATCAGACCACTTGCTAATCTTGGCAACTAGGGATGTAGACACTGGCAAAAGCCATTTTTGAGTGCTCCTTCTATCTCAAGGACACTGTGCTGGCAAGTGCCATTTTGGAATCCTCCCACTAGGCTATTAATGCCAGGAGCTTACCCACCCACAAGCAGGCCAGCACCAGCCCCTGGAGCCCCAGGCCATACGGCCAGCCACACAGTGACAAATCCCCACCTACAAACAGGGCCTCAATACAAGGGCCTTGCAGCTGCTGGGCTAGGGGACAGCACCGCCTACCATATTCACAAAACCACTATTTTAAAAGATAGATGCACCCCTATGTTCATTGCAGCATTATTCCCAATAACACAGATATGGAAGAAACCTGAGTGTCAATCCATAGATGTAAGATAAAGAAGATGTGGTATATATACACAATTCAATATGACTCAATTACCAAAAACCAGGGTATCTTGCCATTTGCAACCTCATGGATGGATCTAGAGTGTATAATGCTAAGTAAAATGAGATAGAGAAAGAAACAAAACGTCTAATTTCACTCAAATATGGATCTAAAAAGAAAATCACAAATGAACATAAACAACCGAAAGAGAATTATACATACAGAGAAAAAAACTGGTGGTTGCCACGGGGCGGGGGTTGGGGGTGGGGAGTGAGGAGACTACCTGAGGGAGATTAAAAGCTATAAACTGCCAGTTATAAAATAAATGGGTCATGGGATGTAATGTACAGCATAGGGAATAGAGTAAAAATACTGCAATAACTATGTATGGTGACAGATGGGAACTAGACTACAACTAGTGATCATTTTGTAATGTATAAAATCATTATATTATACATCTGAAACTCAATAATATTGTAAGTCGATTATCCTTCAATTAAAAACCAAAAATTCTAGGGGGACTTCCCTGGTGGTCCAGATGTTAAGACTCCATGCTCATACGGCAAAGGGGCACAACGTCGATCCCTGGTCAGGAACTAAGATGCCACAGGATGTGCGGAACAACGAAATTTTTAAAAAATTAATAAAAAATTATACCTCAATTCTTTTTTTTTTTTTCAATCAACCTTTATAAGCCTGGGGTTTTACAGGGGAAGCTTATCTGGTGGCCTAGTGTGGAGAACCCTGCCCCCTAGTGGCCAAGGCTAGCATAGCATCAGGGAGGCAAGGAAACCGGCGCTTGCTATCCCGGAAACGACCACAAGATGGCAGAGGAGCGCAACGTTCGCTGCACTAACCCCTGGGAAACTGCTCCCTATCTTCTGAAGCCCCACACCCAGCCAGACGCCCAAGGAACTGGGACAGGGGGCCAGGAAGAGCCAGGCTGGTGCAAAAGTGACCTTATACCGCTGTCCACAGGAATGATGCCCGAAGTGCCCCCATCAGGAGGCTAAGCTATCTTCTCTGGCTGCCACCGCAGCCCTAGGGAGGGGTCCCCCAGACCCACCAAACTCAGATAAGGCTCAGGAGGATGCAGAATTGGGCAGCAGGGACCCAGAAGTTATTGGATGCCAACTCTGACCACCACGGCACCTGACTCGCAGAGAACTTGACGGATATACAACTTTTAGTCCCTAGTCGGGGCTTAATAAAACCATTCACTCAATCATTTAATCCAGAGATGTGATGGAGCACCTACCAAGGGCCAGGGACTGTACTACAGTCACTGAGGACACGGGGATGAACAAGAAGGAATAACCTCCTGCCAACACCGGGCTCCCGAGAAAGTGGGACAGACAGACCTGAACAACAATCTCATGCATGCACAAATGAAAGATCACTTAGGGGCTGTGAAGGGCGCCTAGGGGAGGGGTCTTGTTGACCCCAGGGGGCAAGAAAGAAACCTGGAGAAGGCATAAGAGTTTGTCAGGTGATACTAAGGGAAGAAGACTTTCAGGCAGAGGGAAGAGCCCGGGAGTGTGAAAGCCTGGAGGCAAGAAAAGGCTTGGTGCCCTCCTGGAACAGAAGGAGGCCAGTTAGGATGGAATGTCACTCAGCCATGGAGCAGAACGAAGCACTCACACGTGCCACTGTGTGCCTGAATCTCCAAAGAAGCCAGGGACCCAAAGTCACACACTGTAGGAGTCCGTGTAGATGAACTTTCCACGACAAGCAAATCCATAGAGACAGAAACCGATTGCTGGTTGCCAGGGGCGGGGGGAGAGGAGATGGGGAGTGACTGCATCATGAGTAGAGGGTTTCCTTTTGGGGTGACGACAACGTTCTGCAACTAGATAGAGGTGACAGGTGCACAACATTCTGTACATCCTAAATGCTCTGAACGTGACTGAGCTGGTGTCCTGTGAATTGCACGTCCAGAAAAGCCAGAGCACAGTGTGTGGCGTTCAGGGAGGCCAGCCAGGAAGGACAGGCGGGGCACTGGTGGGGATCAGCCTGCCTGGGAAGGCAGGGAGGACTTTGGGGTTTGTGTTTAGGGATCAGGAACCAGGGAAGGGTGAATAGGGACAGGCTCGCTGTGACCAAGCTGACCCCTGGTTGAAAGGAGATGAAATAAGAGGCAGACAGTCTAGGTCAGAGCTGATGACCCAGGGTTGAGCCAGGGGAGGGAAGACAAGGCAACACAAGGAGTAACAAGTGTTGGCGAGGATGTGGAGAAAATGGGACCATCGAGGACTACTGGTGGGAATGTCAATTGGTGCAGCCACTGTGGGAAACAATATACACGTGAGGCCAAAAATTAACAATAGAACTACCATGTGATCCAGCCATTCCATTCCTGTGTATTTATCCAGAGAAAGGAAAACACTAATTTGAAAAGATAGATGCACGCCTATGTTCACTGCAGCATTATTCACAACAGCCAAGATACGGAAGCCACCTATGTGTCCATCAATAGAGGTATAGATAAAGAAGATATACGTATGAGTGTGCGTGTGTGTGTGTGTGTGTAAGTACACATTCGAATATTACTTCAGCTCTAAAAAGCAGGAAATCTTGCTATTTGCAACCACATGGATGGATCTAGAAGGTATCACGCTAAGTGAAGTAAGTCTGACAGAGAAAGACAAATACCTCTGGTTTCACTCATATGTGGAATCTTAAAAAACAAAAACAAATGAACATAACAGAAAGAAAACAGACTCTGAGATACAGAGAAAAAACTGGTAGTCGCCGAGGGGAGGAGGGTGGGGGGATGAGGGGAATAAGTGAGGGAGATTTAAAAGTATAAGCCTCGGGCTTCCATGGTGGTGCAGTGGTTAAGAATCCGCCTGCCAATTCCGGGAACACGGGTTCGGGCCCGGGTCCGGGAAGATCCCACATGCCACGGAGCAACTAAGCCTGTGCGCCACAACTACTGAGCCTGCGTTCTAGAGCCCACGAGCCACAACTACTGAGCCTGCGTGCCGCAACTACTGAAGCCCGTGTGCCTAGAGCCCGTGCTCCGCAACAAGAGAAGCCACTGCAATGAGAAGCCTGTGTGCACCACAACGAAGAGTAGCCCCTGCTCGCCGCAACTAGAGAAAAGCTCGCACGGAGCAACAAAGACCCAACGCAGCCAAAAATAAAATAAATAAAATAAATAAATAAAATTTTTTTTAAAAAAATAAATAAAAGTATAAGCCTCCAGTTATAAAATAAATAAATCATGGGATGTAACGCACAGCATAGGGAATAGAGTCAAAATACTGTTACAACTCTGTACGGTGACAGATGGCACCTAGACTTATCCTGGTGATCATTTTCCAGTGTATCGAATCACTATATTATACACCTGAAACTCATATAACATTGTAAGTCGATTATACTTCAATTAAAAAAAAAAAGAATTACAGTAAGTCCCCCACATACGAACCTTCAAGTTGGGAACATTCAAAGATGCGAATGTGCATTCACATGTCCAATCACGTAAGTTAGTTCACGTGTCTGGCGTACATTGTCACGTGCTTGCATCCTCTACAAGAGGCTGTGCTCCCGTGTGCTGTGCTGTACAGTACTGTATAGAGTACAGTAGTATAGCATCCTTATTTCAAGCCCTGGATGTCCGGAAGCAAGCGTAAAAGCAGCAGTGATGTAGCTGGTACTGCTAAGAAGCACCAAGCGAGAACAATGGAAACAAAAGTGAAAATAATGGAGAGAGTGGAGCGACAACAGGACGAAGAAGTAACTGAAGAACCAAAGAGATTCACGACGGAGGAAACGGCAAGGGGATTTTCTTTATTTTTAAAAAAATTTTATTTAATTTTTTAATACAGCAGGTTCTTATTAGTTATCTATTTTATACATATTAGTGTATATATGTCAATCCCAATTCATCCCACCACCACCCCACCCCCGCCAACAAGGGGATTTTCTTTAGTTGAGGAGGCACTGTTAGTTTTTGAGGCACAGGATCCGAACGAAGAACGGTACGTGAAGCTTGCAGCAGCTGTTCAGAACGCCATCTAGTGTTACCATGCCATCGCTGACGAGAAAAAACGAGCTACTACCCAGACATCCCTGGATCGTTTCTTTCAAGAGGGTAGATAGAACTAACTGAATCCAGCAAGGAACCAGAACCTGTGCCATCAACATCCGGCGTGAGTGAAACTGCAGCTTGCCCTCCGTCTCCTATTGCTGACGATCCTTCAGCTCTACCATCTCCCACCTCCTCTCCCTCCTCCAGTCAGTGGCTCTTCTGCCTGTTCACTCGATGCCAGGCCCTGTATGCCAGCTGTAGTACTGTACTACTGTACTCTTCAAGGTACTGTACTGTAAGATTAAAAATGTTTTCTTTATTTTTTTGTGTTTGTTTTTAATGTATTATTTGTGTGAAAAATATTATACACCTATTACAGTACAGTACTACATAGCCGATTGTATCAGCGGGGCACCTAGGCGAACTTTGTTGGCGTTACGAAGAAATTGGACTCACGAACGCACTCTCGGAATGGAACTCGTTCATATGTAGGAGACTTACTGTATAGCTCAATGCTGTTTTGTTAAAGATCAACTTTTATACAGCTAGGGTTGGATGGGGAACCTTCCTTATCGGGCTGCCCCCTGGTGGCCAAGGCTAGCATAGCATCAGGGAGGCAAGGAAACCGGCGCTTGCTATCCCGGAAATAACCACAAGATGGCAGAAGAGTGCAACGTTCACTGCACTAACCCCTGGGAAACTGCTCCCAATCTTCTGAAACCCCACACCCAGCCAGACGCCCAAGGAACTGGGACAGGGGGCCAGGAAGAGCCAGGCTGGTGCAAAAGTGACCTTATACCGCTGTCCACAGGAATAATGCCCAAAGTGCCCCCATTAGGAGGCTAAGCTATCTTCTCTGGCTGCCACCGCAGCTCTAGGGAGGGGCCACCCAGACCCACCAAACTCAGATAGAGCTGAGGAGGATGCAGAATTGGCCAGCAAGGACCCGCAAGTTATTGGATGCCAACTCTGACCACCACTGCACCTGACTCTCAGAGAACTTGATGGATATAAAATTTTTAGTCCCTCTAAACAGTGCTAATGAAATAAAACAAAAGACACTGTAAGTCCTGTAAACAGACCTCAAAATATTATCTCAAGATTTTTTTCTTTAATCATACCCCAAAGATCAGACAAAAGTGAAATAACTAGCATTAGAATTTTAAATCCTCTTGCTTGCCAGATTGTCTCTCTGAACAAGTGACTGTCATCCAGCAGGGCTGAAGTGACTATCAGCTGCTACAGGGCTGGGGAGCAGAGGCCACCCTGGGGGCAGACCCTCTGGCAGGGACTCAGGACGAAGGGAGTGGCTTCCTGGCAGCCTGTTTGCCTGCAGATCTACGAGCAGAAGGGAGCGTGGCTCTGCCACCAGTGTCCTGATAAGGCTACGTCTGTTGCTGCCCCAGTTCTCCAAGGGGAGATCCCACCCCTCACCTCCTGCCCTTGGCCATGGATTATTTTTATCCATCCCAATCACCAGTTAGCCTGGCAGCCCTATCATTTGGGAGCCTGGCAGCCCTATCATTTGGGAGCCTGGCCACCTCTGCACTATAATTCCCCAGCAGACACTTAGACCTTAGAATGGCCCCTTCCACTCACACTTTGGTGATGCTCTGTGGCCAGAAGTCTCTTTTGCAGATTAGGGTCAGGACTCGGTGCTGTGGAGTCAAAACTGGGGCAGGGTGGAGGTTGGGCCTCTGGATTTTCTGCACCCACCTCTTCTCCACCATTAAATTGGGCTTGGACATCTTGGGAATAGGAGTGTGCCTTCTCTTCTCACAGGTGAAGGACCGGTGCTGAGTGCGGGGCTGGATGGAGCCGCACAGGGTCGCTCAGGCGCAGAGTAACCTTTGGTAACGCGCTTGCGCATTCCTCCCTGCCTGGGGCATGTTCGCTTGCAAAGGGGCCGCTTTTCCCGCAGGCCTGGCCTGGCACCAGGGATGTGGCTGCTCTCTGGCCTGAAAGATGATTCCAGGGCCCCTTTGTGTGCCTGGCATGTTATTTCACTAAAATTTAACTTCTATCATGCCCCTCCGCTAACTCCTCAGGAAGAAGGAACCTAGGATGTTACTGAGGGCTTACAGAGCACCAACCACTGTTGAGGTTGTTTTATTTTGGGTTTTTCAGGGCAGATTTACACTTATTTAATGAGTATGAATACATCAATATACACAGAAACCTTAATGAAAAAGAAAAAAAGGAAATAAAATCAGAAACCGGACGAACTCATTTGCTTCACTGTCTTTCCCCGACACACATCACTGATAGCGAGTCTTTGGTTTAAAAATATGCCATTTTTTCTGGCATCATTTACTCTGGACAGTAAAGGTTTTTGTGATGTTACGGGATCCCACAACATTCTTGGGAGGTGGGCATGCTTCAGTCCAGGTTACAGATGAGGAAACTGAGGCTCAGATTTGGGCTAGGAGCTTTACCCAGGCCAGAGCTCCTTCTCTGAACACATTATTTAAAGTAATCTCCCCTGGGAGAATCCTTCTCTGTGCTTTGCCCTGCATTATATTTTTTCAAAGCACTAACCTCTACCTGCTTTGCCTAAATGGATATCATACCACACTCCATTGCGTTCCATTGTATTATTTGATTGTTCGTGGCCTGTGTCTCTCCTGCACCGTAAGCCCCCTGAAAATAGGGAGCTTGGTGGCTTTGATCACAGCTGAATCCCCACACCTAGAATGGGAAGGGCCCACTGGGGCGCTCAACAAGTTTTGTTGAATAAATTCAAGGGTGAAAGCCTAGATTCAGACCCAGATCTGCCTGATTCCAAAACAGGTGCTTTTTCCAACCCACCGTCCTGCCAAAGAAACCGAGGCTCATCGAGATTATGTATTAGTTGAAGCCAGCTAGAGGCTGAGCTCAGGATTTGAACCCAGGTCCTCCAGTCCCAAGCTCTCCTGGTAGAGTCCCTAGTAGGAGGGGCTACAAAAGTGTTTGCTAACCACCTCTGTTCCTTCCTCCCACCTCCTGCCTGGAAAGTTTCAAGCAAAGGGATTTGAGGGGTTGGCAGGTACCTGCGGTGTTCCTGAGCGTGGCAGCAGAGGCCATTCGAAGTGCTCCAGCGGGATGGGAGTTACGAATCTGGCTGCCCCCTGTATAAACCCCTTCCCTCCACAGCCAAGGAGGCATATGCTTGGGCAGCTTAGACCCAAGGCAGATATCCCATTGCCAGGCCTCTAATAAGAGTCAGATGGTCCTTTGTGCTCTTCAGCTGACCCCCCCACCCCCATGGGCATTCTCATCACCATGGAAACTGGGCCCCTTGGCTTCCTTCTGAAGGCATCTTTGGACAGCATCCCATCAGCCCACAAGCCCCCACTGCCTAAGCCGGCCCTGGAGAGAGACTCCAAGTGGGCTGAGGCCTCCAGGGCTTTAGGGCTGACCTGCTGACCCAGTTTCTGACCAAGATCCCCAAAAAGGAGAGAAGGCCAGGCATCGGCCCATTCGGCAGCGATGTGTGGGTGGCTGGAACACTGTACTCAAGGCTGGGAAACGGAGGACAGCGGAGCTGCTGATCCAGAATACATGGGGCCTGACGATCAAGGGATGTTCCCTCCTCTGTATCTCTCACATAATGACAGCGGTAACAAGCACTACCACACTCTGTGCCAGGTACTATGCTAAGCACCTATGCTGCAGAGTTTGCTCTTGGCCCATCTTACAGATGAGGAAACTGAGGCTCAGAAAGGTCACACAGCCAGCAGGTAGCAGAACTGATTGCCTTGCTCTGGAATGCTTAATGCACGTCTGTCTTGTCACCAGCACGCAAGCTCCCCAGCAAGGAGAGTGCATCAGTTTTACCTCTGTCTCCCTAGCACTGAGCATAGGGTCGGACACGTAATGGTAAATACTTGTTCAAAAAACTAATGGGTAATTATAAATTGCAAAGCTGTTTTCCAATATATGATTATATTTTTTTGCTCTTCTTTTTTCCCTACTCTTGACTTCTCCCCAACCTTTTTTTTTTTTTTTTCCATTTATTTTGGCTGCACCGGGTCTTCGCTGTGGCATGCGGGACCTACGTTGCAGCATGTGGACTCTTAGTTGTGGCATGCATGTGGGATCTAGTTCCCCGACCAGGGATTGAACCCGGGCCCCCTGCACTGGAAGCGCAGAGTCTTACCCACCGGACCACCAGGGAAGTCCCTCCCCATTCATTTTTAAACATTTTTTTCTTCCAGTTTTATTGACATAGAGTTGACATACAACACTATATAAGTTTAGGGTGTACAGCATAATGGTTTGATTTACCTACGTCATGAAGTGATTATCACAAGTTTAGGGGACATCCATCATCTCATATAGATACAAAATTAAAGAAAGAAAAAATAATTTTTTTCTTATGCTGAGAACTGTTAGGGTTTACTCTTAACAACTTTCATATATCATATACAGCAGTGTTAATTATATTTATCATGTTGTCCATGACATCCCTTCTTCCCCAGTAATTAAGCCTATTTTCCCTCACACCTCAAAAGGCTTTGGAATCCATAGGCCCACTAAGGGTGGAGGTGTAGGGCCACTGCCTCCAAGATGCAGCTGAGTATAATGGATAAGAATGCAGTCATTAGAGCCAGACTGTGTGGGTCTGAATCCTGGTTCTGATATTGACTACTTGGGTGACCTCTGTGAGCATCAGTTTTCTCACCTGTAAAATGGGGATAATGATGGTGGTGTGATATTAATGAGGATGGGGTGTGAGATACCTCTCAGGCACACTTCAGATGCTCTTAGCCTCTGCTGTTACTCATTCTACCACTGAGGTGGCAACTAGCTCTGCAGGGGCTGTGACCAGCTTCGCTGGGGTGTAACCTGACAGCGCCTGGCCTCATGTCCATGCTGCACACCTCCGGCCTCTTGTCCTGGGGCTTCTCTGAGGCCACTGAAGCATGGGATGCCAAGGGCTCTGCTTGGTGTCCACTCCTGCATAACCGTGTGTGTGTGTGTTTGTGTGTGTGTGTGTGTACCCCCTTGGGGTGGACATTGGCCAATGGGAGACAGGAGCTGGTGGATAAATTCTTCTTCCTATTCCCCCCAGTCCAACTGTCCTGAGGTGCATTTTATATGCCTTCTTGAAGGATACCCCCACCCCGGGGATAGAGCATTCATTCAAGCGCACCTAGAGGCAGCCAGGTGGGTCACACACCTTTGCTTCAACTCTGCCTCCTTCCCTGCTTCACTCCTGTCCCTCCCTCCTACCTGCTCCCTGGGGTCACTCTTCCTAACAAAGCAGTAGGCATCAGCTCTCAGCCTCAGGCTTTGCTTTCTAGGAATCCAGCCAAGACATCAGTTGTCTCCCTCTAAGGGTGTTGGAGGATGGAGGGAAGAAAAATGGCCCATCGAACTGAGAAGGAAGGCATCTTGGGATGGAAAAATGAGGCAGGCAGCTCCATCTAATCAATGGATCCATTTATTACAAGATAACTTACTCTCAGGGTGGGATCAGCCAGACAATGACCTGGAAGCATTCGAGGCTGCACTCTGCACTGCCGAGGGGCCATTCAGACAATTTTATAGTTAACCTAGGGTACGGGGGTACATGCTTGGAAACAGGACGTGTATTCCTACCTAAGTCAAGATTTATGAATGGGTAACTAGTCTCGTGGCTGCAGGGAATAGGCAGTAAAGGTCTTCATCATTGTTTGGGGACTAACAGAGCATAGAGGTCACCTGGTCCAAATGATTATTAAATAACATCTATTAACTACAAAGCCCTTGAAGTGATTTACTGCGCAGTACAGTCCGGGGTAGCGTCAGTGGAAGGACAGGAGAAACCGGACAGGCCCAAGACAGCGTCAGTTATGCTAACAGCCATACGAAGGGTTTGTGCAAAGATGAAATATGCTCATTAATGTCAAGGGCTTAGATCAGGGTCTGGCATCAGTGGGCTCATCCTTCTCCCTCTTCCCCCACATCCAATCAGTCAGGTGGCCCTCTCACTCCATCTCCTAAACAAATCTTGACGAGGCCCACCACCTCCATCCCCAATGACACCACCTGTCCAGGCCACCACCAGCTCCTCGCCTGGACGCTGAGTGGGTTCTAACTCCAGGCGTCCCGCTGCCAAACCCTCCTTTACTCTGCATCCACAGTGACCTTCCTAAGGAACAAATCTGGTTGTGCCACTCTTCTGCTTGAAACCCTGCCATTTCTCTCCATTACTCCTTAAAGAAGGCGCAAGCTCCAAACTATAATTCAAAAAGATACATGCACCCCAATGTTCATAGCAGTGCTATTCCCCATAGCCAAGACATGGAAACAACCTAAATGTCCATCGACAGAGGAATGGATAAAGAAGATGTGGTACACATATACAATGGAATACTACTTAGCCATCAACAAGAATGCAATAGTGCCATTTGCAGCAACATGGAAGCAACTAGAGATTAGCATACTAAGTATGAAGTAAATCAGACAGAGAAAATCAAATACCATATGATATCACTTATATGTGGAATCTAAAATATGATACAAATGAACTTATTTACAAAACAGAAACAGACTCACAGACATAGAAAACAAACTTATGGTTACCAAAGGGGAAAGCAGGGGTTGGGGGGAGGGATAAATGAGGAGTATGGGATTAACAGATACACACTACTATAAATAAAATAGACAAGCAATAAGGATTTAGTGTATAGCACAGGGAACTATATTCAATACCTTGTAATGAACTATAATGGGAAGACTATGAAAAAGAATATATATATATATATATATATATCTGTATATATATATATATATCTGAATCACTTGGCTGTACACCAGAATCTAACACAACATTATAAATCAACTATACTTCAATTAAAAAAAAAAAAAAAAGAATGTGCAAACTCTGTAGTGTAGGGATACCCTCCAGGGTCCTCCCTGAACACGCGCCCACCCCACCTGGGCTCCCAGCAGGTTTCCCTTCCCTTCAGCTCTTCCCTCACTTGGTCTCTCTGCCGGAAGGGTCTCTGTGTGTCCCGTTCCCCTCTTCATCTGGCTGATATCAAGTACTGGCAGAAATAGGGAGACTTTTGTTGAACTTTTTATTGAAGAAATTTTCAAAGATGTACAAAATAGAATGACTAGTGTAATGAACCATCTTCAACAATTATCAATACATGGCCAATCATGTTCCATCTGTACTCCGCCCCCCACTGCTTCCTCCTCTTCAGATTATTTGGAAGGAAATCCCACGTATCACGCCTATCATGTCATCTGTTACTATTGGTATTTCACTATGTAACTCTATAAGAACTCTTCTTTACAAAAATAGTACCACAATACTATTATCACATCTATACAATTTAACAATAGTTCCTTAAACCATCAACTACGCCATCAGAGTTTACATTTCACCAATTATTTTATAAAATTATTAGGAAGACGGTTTGTTTGTTTGAATCAGGATCCAAATGAAGTCCATACATTGTCTTTGATTCATATGCCTTTAGGTTGCTTTTTTTTCTTTAATTTTTTTAATTTATGTTTCCTATCCACCTCTTATTTTTCTCTTTGCAATTTTCACTTGGTTGTTATTGAAAAACTTGTGTCTTTCATCTGCAGAACTTTCCACAATCTGGATTGTGTCAGTCTTGAGGGTATCATTTTAACAACGTTCCTTTGTCCCTTGTATTTCCTGAATTGGTAGTCAGATTATAGGCTTGATTGGATCCAAGTTCATTTCCACTCTTCTTCCTCCTCCTCCTCTTCTGCTTCTTTTTCTGGACAATTCTATTTAATAGGTGATATTTTATTCTTCCATCAGGGGATGCACAATGTCTGATGATCTCTCTTTTTGCCATATTAGCAGCCACAGATGATCAGTGCCTGGATCCTTTAACTCATTAGGGATGTAAAATGGTAATATTCAATTCTATGATTCCTTACTTGATTATTAGCTGGGACATTTCGCAAGATTTAATGTAAAGGATTCACCAGTCTTTTTGGCTTTTTGAAGCCTGGATTACCCAGAAAGGGCTCAAGGGAACAATATTTCTTGGGTTCTTCCACGTTCGTAACAGTTTGGCTTTTATACTTGAAGGTCAGTTTCACTCAGTATAAAATCTTTTGTTCACATTTCCTGAAATATGTCAGTATATTGTCTTGTGACATAAATCATTGCTGTTGAAAAGTCAGATGACAATTTGTTTTTCTTTCCTTTATACGTGATTTGCAGATGTAGAGAACAAATGTATGGACACCAAGGGAGGAAAGTGGCAAGGGGGGTGGTGGTGGTGTGATGAATTGGGGGATTGGGATTGACATGTATACACTAATATGTATGAAATGGATAACTAATAAGAACCTGCTGTATAAAAAAATAAATAAAATAAAATTCAAAAATTCAAAAAAAAAAAGTGATTTGGTGCTTCCCTGGTGGCGTAGTGGTTGAGAATCTGCCTGCCAATGCAGGGGACACGGGTTCGAGCCCTGGTCTGGGAAGATCCCACATGCCGCGGAGCAACTAGGCCCGTGAGCCACAACTACTGAGCCTGCGCATCTGGAGCCTGTGCTCCGCAACAAGAGAGGCCGCGATAGTGAGAGGCCCGTGCACCGCGACGAAGAGTGGCCCCCGCTTGCCGCAACTAGAGAAAGCCCTTGCACAGAAACGAAGACCCAACACAGCCAAAAATAAATAAATAAAAATAAATAGAAAATAAAAATAAAGGAATTCCTTTAAAAAAAAAAAAAAAAAGAAGGAACTATCCGTTAAAAAAAAAAAAAAAGTGATTTGTCTTTTTGCTTTTATTCTATTTTTTTTTTTCCTTTAAAGCCCAATAGTTTTCCTAGACATAAGTCTCAGGGTTGACTCATCCAGGTATACAGATGCTTCTTCCAGATGAAATTTCAGGCCATGCTCTCTGTAAGGAATATTTCCTTGAATTATAGTTTTTAGTACTTGTTCTGTTCCACTGTTTTGCTTTTCTTCAGGGTTCTTCATGGATTCCTATTACATGTATGTTCACACTTCCTTTTCTATATTTTCTCTGTTCTATCACTCTCGAATCTTTTTATCCCTTTACCTCGCTTTTAAAATGCCCTCCTTTCTATCTTAGTTTTCTTTGAAAATATTCTCTATTATGGTTATTCTCTCTTCTGTTCCTTTTCGTTTCATCTTCATTTCTGAAATGATTTCTTATTCTATACAGTTATTTATTTTCTGACTTTATCATCATTCTTTTCAAAATTTTCTTCTTTTTTCCCTAATCACCTGACTTCTGAGCTCATCCAATTTTGATTTATATAGTTTCATAATTTCTATCATTTAAATTTTTTCTCTAATTTTTTTTGAAATGTTTTCATCTCCTTTGTGGACATGTTTTCCTGGCATGCTTTTATTATTTGTAGGAATGCTATTTTGCAACTCATTCTCCTTTTTCTCATAATTTTACACAGGATTCAACCTTGATGCTTTTCTGATGCTCCTTTATAAAGTAAAGTGAATTTTTCAGTATTTTTAGGAGACATCAGGTGAGTAAGGATAGTTTTCTAACTTCATGGGTCTTGAGCTCCTCATTCTGTTGAGTTAACAAAGTGATTGTTCTAATTACTATTGCTGCATAACAAATCACCCCAAATTTAGTGCATAAAACAACAACCATTTTATAGTGTTCACAGTTTCTGTGGGCCAGACATTCAGAAAGAATACGGTCAGGATGGCATGTCTCTGCATCGTGATGCCTGGTGTCACAGCTGGAAGACTGAGTGGAGATGACTTGAAAGTGCTGGGGCCATCTGACAGCTCATTCACTCATATGTCTGGTGCTGGATGCTGGCTGTCTGCTAGAATACCTACCTGTGATCTCTTCATGTGGCTTGTTGGGCTTCCTCGCAGCATGGTGGTTGATTTCCAAGCGTGAACATTTTAGGAAAGAAGGTGGACATACATGGCATTTGGACAGTCTTGAAAGCCACATGGCCTCTACTTCCACGGTACTCTATGTGTCAAGCCAGTCACAGAGTTCCAGCCAGGTACATAGGTCCCACAATTAAAGGGACAAAAGTCAAGGCCACATTGTAAGAAGGGCATGTGGGGGACTTCCCTGGTGGCACAGTGGTTAAGACTCCACACTCCCAATGCAGGGGACCTGGGTTCGATCCCTGATCAGGGAACTAGATCCCACATGCATGCCACAACCAATAGTTTGCATGCCACAACTAAGGAGCCTGCGTGCCGCAACTAAGGAGCCCATGAGCCACAACTAAGGAGCCCACCTGCCACAACTAAGACCCAGCACAACCAAATAAATAAATAAATATTTTTAAAAAAAGAAGGGGGTTTCCCCGGTGGCGCAGTGGTTAAGAATCCGCCTGCCAACGGGTTCAAGCCCTGGTCCAGGAAGATCTCACATGCCATGGAGCAACTAAGCCCATGCACCACAACTACTGGAGCCCGCGCTCTAGAGCCCGCGACACAACTACTGAGCCCGCGTGCCGCAGCTACTGAAGCCTGCGTGCCTAGAGCCCATGCTCTGCAACAAGAGAAGCCACAGCAATGAGAAGCCTGTGTGTACCGCAACAAAGAGTAGCCCCCGCTGGCTGCAACTAGAGAAAGCCCGCATGCAGCAACGAAGACCCAATGCAACCAAAAATAAATTAATTAATTTAAAAGAAAAAAGAAGGGCATGTGAGATGAGGAGATAATTTTTGCAGCCATCTTCAGAAAATAAAATCTGCCTCAGTGGTGTATACATATGCTTGTGTGTATATATAATACATATATATGTACACACACACATGACTTTGTACTTCTCGAGATCCCTTGATCCTCCATCCTCCAACCGCACGTTTGCCTGGAGCTTTTCTTTCTTTGTCCCTCATGTGCCTGTCCTGATTAGTTTGGATGCTACTCTCCAAGTCCCAGTGTGGGACTTTGTCATTAAAAAGAGCTCCAGTCTATTAGTTTCAGGAGTGTATAGGGGAAGCAAAAGTGAGTTTATGGGACCCAGATGGCTGTAGCACCATCAGACCTCACTGTACAGTGGTTCCCTGGCACTTATATACAAATTGGATACTGCAGAAGTATTTTCTAGTTTTAGCTGCTTTTGAATTGGCCTGCCATGCTTTTGAGTAGAAGCTGGTGATTTGGGAATTTAACTGTTCTCAGGACCATCAGAAGGCCAGGTGTCTTCCTTCTGCTTTCTGCTACACAGAAACCAGTATCACATGAGTCTAGTAACTATGGTTTGTCCCCACTCAATTGGTATTTTGAGCTTGTGGGTTTAATTTGTCACCTAGTTTTGTTGTAGAAATTGTCTGTGGCTCTTCTGATTTTTTTATTCTAGTTAGGTTTTTTTGGGGGGGTGGGGGGGCATATTAGTCTGTTAGGTCTGTCATAACAAAAAACCACAGGCCGGGTGGCTCAAACAACAGAAATTTATTTTCTCACAGTTTTGGAGGCTAAGTCCAAGGTCAAGGTGCTGTCAGTGTTGGTTTCTGGTGAGACCTTGCTTCCTGGCTTATAGACAGCCACCTTCTCACTGTGTCCTCACATGGCCTTTCCTCTGTGAGCACATGAAGAGAGGGAGTGAGATCTCTGGTGTCTCTTCCTCTTCTAAAGACACCCATCCTGTCCGATTAGACCCCTTATGAACTCAATGAACTTTAATTATATACTTTAAGGACCTATCTCCAAATACAGGCACTTTGGGGGTTAGAGCTTCAACATACGGATTTTGGGCAGACAGTGTTCAGTCCATAACAGGGGGAACTTGGGGAGAGGCTAGAACTACGTTCTGCCATCTTCCCAGAATGAGAGAGGCTTTGGCTGTAGTCCGTACAGGCCAGTGACCCAGGAGAGGGAGCGGAGTGGAGGAGGGTGGGGAGTGCTCTGGAGGTGAGGGGAAGATGCCATCCAGCACTTGACAAAGGCCTCCCGTGGCTAGGGTCCTGCCTACGTCTGCCTCTCATCAACTCCTGACACGTGCTGCCCTCCCCAGTATGCTCCAAGGACAGCAAGCAGCTTCTCGAGTTCCTGGCATACACCGTCCTGCTCCTGGTCCCCTTGCCTTCGCACCCACAGTTGTGACTGCCCGTAAAGCCCTTCCTCGCTTCCCTGCCGCTTCTCTCCAGTTCAGTCAAGAGCCCCTATTTATTTTACCCTTTAGCATTTACCTTGGGCGTCTCCTTCTCTAGAAAATCTTCTTAGCTGTCTAGCTGGCCGCAGGGACCCACCATCTCCATGCTCCCAAGCTGTGTGCGTTCATGCACACACACGTACACACCACACACATGCACACGCACGCACAGTCCCATGCCACCCACAGATGCCTCCTCACTGCACTTCCCTCAATTGTGTCTTTATGAGCACCTCCACCACTAGACGGTGAGCCCCCTGAGGGCAAGGCCTGTGTCTTGTCACCTGCAGCAGACTGGATCCCTGCTCTCAATTCACTCCCCTCATCACAGAATTCTCTATCTATGCCATCACCGTGGCTTCATGGTGGGTAAAATAGACCTCTCCACCTTCATACCTTTAGGTTGGGCATGGGATTTGTTCTGGCCAGTGATGTTGCAGAGGCTTTAAATGTACTTGGGTGGTTTGGTTTGTCTCTTGTATTCCTGTGATCTCTCTCTCAAGAACATGCTCCAGGATAGCCACTGGTCCATGTAGAATGTGGGGACGTGACGAGCAGACCTGAACCCAACCCAAAGGCTGGACCCAAGCCCAGCCAACCTGTGGCCTGAAACAGAAATCCCTGCTGACCCCCGACCTACCTAGGAATGAGGAAAATAAATACTTGTCATTGGGAGCCACTGAGATTTGCAGGATGTTTGTTTTGCAGACTTACTGCAGCAATAGCTGACAAAGACAACATTCATCCTAGTGTTCCCAAGCCCGGCACAATCCTGGGCCAAAAAATGTCTGTTGAATAAAGAAGCAAATCCAGGGACTTCCCTGGTGGCGCAGTGGCTGAGAATCTGCCTGCCAATGCAGGGGACACGGGTTCAAGCTCTGGTCCAGGAAGATCCCACATTCCACGGAGCAACTAAGCCCATGTGCCACAACTACTGAGGCTGCGCTCTAGAGCCCATGAGCCACAACTACTGAGCCCGCATGCCACAACTACTAAAGCCCGCGCACCTAGAGCCTGTGCTCCGCAACAAGAGAAGCCACCGCAATGAGAAGCCCACTCACCGTAATGAAGAGTAGCCCCCGCTCACCGCAACTAGAGAAAGCCCACGTGCAGCAACAAAGACCCAACGCAGCCAAAAATTTAAAAATTAAATTCAAAAAAAAGATTTAAAAAATTATAAAATAAAATAAAAAAGAAGCAAATACATCCTTTGATCCAATACCTTTGCAGTATGAGTCAGTTCAAGTCACCGCACCTTCTGAGACCTCTGCTACCTCTTCTTTGCAAAGGGGATAATAATGGTTTCTTTGTAGGGTTGCTGTCAGGTGTCAACGAAATAATGTAGGTAAAGCTCCTGGCACTTTGTGCCCAATAAGTGCCATTTTTCTTCCTCCCTCTTCACTCCCTGACATCTTTAAGTGAGCTCTTAGGTTAAAATGATGGGGGCCCAGGAAGCTGAGTGGGGAGAGGGAAGACCTCACTCTAGGGTCTTGGGCCTCGGGCCCTTTAACTCCAGCTGGGGAAGCCTCTTTATACTCTTCCCCTTCCCCTCTTCCTTTGCCCCCAGGATTTTTCCCTGAGTCACTGCCAACTAGCTCTTCCTGGCCTAGAGAAGGGGATTTGCCCCAGATCCTAAGAATGGCTCAACAATTCCTTGGCAGCATGCAGCTGGGCTGCCTTAGGTCAGGCAGCTTACACTTCCTCTCTCTTCGTGGAAGGTAGCCACTGTGTAAGAGGCCTGACTACTCTGAAACCACCATGCTGTGAGGAAGCCCAAGCTGGCCACGTGGGGAGAGAGAGGCCATGTTGAGAAGCACTAACGTGCCACACATGGGAGTGAAGCCTCTTGGACTTTCCAGCCCAGGCCACCTCAACTGCCAGCTGAACACCACAGAGTGAGTGACCTCAGTTGATGCCATGTAGAGCAGAGGAGCCTTCCAGACGAATCCAGTCAACCCACAAGATTGTGAGAAATAACACATTTTTGTTGTTTTAAGTCATTAAGTTTTGAGGTGGTTTGTTACACAACAGATAAGTTCATAAATAAACGAAACTCTTTCTCTATAATATGTTATATATAATATGTATAATATATATTTTTATTATTATTTGCACCAATGAACCATTTGAGAGGAAGGGGCAGAAATCATGACCCTAAATATTTCTGTGTGTATCTCTAATGAACCAAACATCATCTTACAGAACAGTACAGTTATCAAACTCAAGAAATTTAATATGGACACAATATTATTATTCATTCTGTCCCTAGTCATATTGGGTCAATTATCAAAATAATGTCTTTCATAGTGATTTTTGTTTACACATTACATTCAGTGGTTGTATTACTTGTAAGTAGTTGCATAACAAGTCACCCCAAAACTTAGTGGCTTAAAGCAGCAACCTTTATCATCTCACAGTTTCTGTGGGTCAAGAATCTGGATGTGGCCTCGCTGGGCTACTTGGCTCAAGGCTGCAATCAAGGTGTCAGCCAGGGCTGCAGTGATCTCAAGATTCAACTGGGGCAGGATCTGCTTCCAGGCTCATTCAGGAATTGCTGGCAGGATTCAGTCACGTCAGGGTGTTGGCCCAAGGGCCTCAGTTCCTTGAAACACGGGCATCTCCATAGGGTAGATCACAACCTGGCAATTTGCTTCATCAGACCAAGCAAGCTGAGAAGAACCAGAGAGGGAATGCTAGCAAGAGAGAAGTCACAGTCTTTTGTAATCTAAACAGTCTTTTGGGTTCTCAGAAGTGACATTCCATCACCTTTGCTGTACTCTATTATTAGAAGCAAGTCACCAACATGGAAGCAACCTAAGTGTCCATCAACAGATGAATGGATAAAGAAGATATGGTATATTTATACAATGTAATATTACTCAGCCATAAAAAAGCATTAAATATTGCCATTTGCAGTAACATGGTTGGACCTAGAGATTATCATACTAAGTGAAGTAAGTCAGACGGAAAAAGACAAATGTTATATGATATCACTTATATGTGGAATCTAAAAAATAACACAAATGAATTTATTGACAAAACAGAAACAGACTCACAGAAACAGAAAACAAACTTATGGTCACAAAAGGGGAAAGGCATGGGGGAGGGATAAGTTAGGAGCATGGCATTAACAGATATATACCACTATATATAAAATAAATAAACAACAAGGATTTACTATATAGCACAGGGAACTATATTCAGTATCTTGTAATAACCTATAATGGAAAATAATCTGAAAAAAAATAACTGAATCACTTTGCTGTATACCTGAAACTAATACAATATTGTAAATCAACTATACTTCAATAAATAAAAAAAAAGCAGCAGCAAGTCACCAGATCCACGCACACTCAAGGAGAGGTGATGACATAAAAGAGGGGGTGTAATTAGGGACCATCTTAGAAGCCTGCCTGCCACAGTGCTCATGCCTCTTTAATCTCTTCCAACCTGGAATGGTTTCTTAGCCTTTTCCTTTGTCTTTTGTGTCATTTGACATTTTAAATATTAGAGGCTAACTGTTTTGTAGATGTCCCTCAGTTTGGGTTTGTTTGATGTTTCCTCATGATTAGACTGAGGTGATTTTTTTGGCAGGAATAATTCATACATTGTGTCCATCCCAGCACATCACATCAGGAGGCACATGATGTCAGTGTGTCCCATTATTTGTGACCTCAGCTTGTGTCAATGTCAATAAAAAATTATTCAATAGTCAATCTAAGAAAGAAATGGAAAATTTTAATTGAGCCAACCTGGGGATTATAATCTGGGAGACAGTCTTTCAGACAGCTCTGAGAACTGTTCCAAAGAGGTAAGCGGGGAGGCTAGTATATAAGTGAGTTTGGTGAAGGGGTACGTGCAACCAAGCACACATCTCAGTAGAAGGTTACTATTATTCAGATGAACAGATATCTTAGTTAATGGCTTTAGTGCTTTTCTAAGTCTGGGAAAATGCAAGAAGCTGAGTTCATAAAATTTTTCCTGAAAATATCCAATTATCTGAGGGCCAGTTCTGTCAGTTTTCCTAGAGCACAAAGTGCCTCATCCTGATCCCTGAACCCATTTCAAGGTGTACTGTAAGTCAGCGACTGCAGGGGCTAACAACTTGATTCTCATAGAACTGGATGGTGGGCAACATTCTTTATATTACAATCCCCTTCCTTTCAGCCTTAATTTCGACCAAGGTTTGGGAGGCATCTCGTGACCAATTTGTCCCACGGCCTTAGGAATGCTCATTCTTAGGTCAGGAGAAGATTTTGTTGATAGGCCACTCAACATGCTATTATTGGACTAGGCCCTGTTAACAGTAGCCAAAAGCCTCTAGATCCCCTGTCTTACTAGTCTGTTATGGTCCAGAAAATGGTACCCTCTTGTTGTTTCTTCCCATATCTAGAGTTACACTATTACAATCATTGATCTTATAGGATTATATATTTGCTCAACTGTTTCAAGTTGCCTAGTCATCATTATTTTTTTTAATAAGTTTATTTATTTATTCATTTATTTAATTTTTGGCTGCATTGGGTCTTTGCTGCTGCACGCGGGTTTTCTCTAGTTGCTGAGAGCGGGGGCTACTCTTCGTTGCGGTGTGCGGGCTTCTCATTGCGGTGGCTTCTCCTGTTGCGGAGCACAGGCTCTAGGCGCGTGGGCTTCAGTAGTTGTGGCACACAGGCTTCAGTGGTTGTGGCTCGCGGGCTCTAGAGCGCAGGCTCAGTAGTTGTGGCGCACGGGCTTAGTTGCTCCGCGGCATGTGGGATCTTCCCAGACCAGGGCTCGAACCCGTGTGCCCTGCATTGGCAGGCAGATTCTTAACCACTGCACCACCAGGGAAGCCCCCGTCATCATTATTTTTATCAGAGGCTGTCACATATGTGGTAATGAGAGAACAATAATCTTGTAAAACAGGCAGAATATAAGTAATACAGCTAGTAACATTAATAAGGTCGTAAGTAAGTATTCAAGCTAAGACCTTCCATTAGATGCAGCCCAGTATCTCCCCAGGTTGTCTGACCAGTCTGTTCTGCACCAATCAATATCTTTAAGGGAAATGTTATATTGGCTTTGTATATAAAGTTCACCAAAGATGTCTGCACAGACAAAGAGAGTGGTGGGTCATCGTGACCCTTTACAAGATTGAGAAAGGAATGGTGTCTTCTAAGGAGTTACATGGCTGGTGTCAGAAGGAGAAAAATTTATCTTTCTGATTGAGCAGGTATTTCTGCCATTGGGGAGGTCTAGTTAACACATAATGGAGATGCACAAAGGTGCTAGAGGGGAGAGAGGAGGCCAAAGGACAGAGAAAGTTTTCTGTTTAAATTTTTCTTGTCTTGCCTTTAAAGTGTGAATTTTTATTTCATCACTTGGATCACTTGGTTAAAATGGTGCTCAGCCTCCCACATTCTTAACCATCCTGCAATTCTGCCTCTGGCCTGGAAAGTTCTTTCAATTTTTCAAACACTGTTTAAAAAAAAAAAACAAACCTGAGACCAGTTCTCTTGGCAGAGCAACTGTGGGAAGAAGTAGAGCCTGGAAACTATTTTAGGATGAAAATTCTCAATGTCCTGGATCAGACCCTTACCCTCTACCTCTCATTTGCAGCCAAGATACCCTCACTGAAGGCCCAAGTAGTGGCTGGCATGCTTGAGGAGTGAATACCCTTTTACACCTATGTTTCTTTCAATTGCTGGTCCCTTTACTTAGAAAGCCATGGCTCACTGCTACCTTCTTTCCTATCTGCAGAACTTCAGCTCATCTCTTAAGCCCAGGCCTGGGGTCTTCAGCTCCAGGAATAAGGCTGGCGCACTGCACAGTCCCAAGGGCCAACAGTCACATCACATTCCCCATGCCTGGTGCCCCTGGAGTTGTGCAAGCCTGTGGTCTTGCTCTGGAGACACCTATCCCCATCCCCAGCCCTAGCCTCACCACACACAGCACACTGATTCACTAGTGCTTGTTCAGACATAGGTCTGTCTTCTCTAATCAGAAGGTGAGACTAGGCTTGTTTACCTCTATGGGCCCCCATATCCAATATGTGTTCAACAAGCATTGGGTGAACACAGGAATTCCTCAGTGACTACTCAGGTGCACCCTCCCCACCCCTGACCAACATCTGTAGCACAGAGTCTCATTCTCTACAATCTGGTGGTGACACGGTCTAAGTTTCCACCTTTGTATCCCTTGAGGGGCATCACAAAGTTCTGGCAATAAAATTCCAGACTCCCTATGTCCCGCAGGAAGGCCTCCCTTATAAGACCAGCAGGTGCAGTTAAAGGTAGCTTCTTGACAGATTCGTGAGGTTGAAATGGAGGCCCTCCCTTCGAAGAAGAGGGGATAGGGTCTGGAGAAACCCATGTGTCAAGATACCGACTCTAAAAACAAGTTGGAGAGCCTGCAGACTGACTCCGGGGCAGAGGCCGGGCCCCTGTGATGTGAGGCGAGAGCAACCAGCGTGGCTGGAGCTGCAGAGGGAGGGGTTCCAGGAGCTCACCCAGGAAGTGAGCTGGGGTCTCAATTCTCACCAAACCCCTGGTCCCCTATTGCAGGTCGCTGTTAATAACAGAAGGGAAGCACCCAGTCGGGTTTTTCTGCTATAAGAGATACCAAGGTCTCATCTCACAGCCTTGAGTACCTTGCCCAGGTCCCCTCCAGCTGGCAGCTGGTTGAAGCTTTGGATGGTCTGGACCCAGGTAATGAGCAGGGCCCTCTGACTTCTTGCACCTGTGAGGACCTGCTCGTGGGTCCTTCTCAATCCTCTTTGGATTTCTCATCTACACATGTTGAGAATGACAGATGCCAAGTGCAGATGTTGAGGGTTTTGCTTTTTTGTTTGTGTTCCAATTCCAAGCCCTTTCCCACGCTAGCCTTGTACCCCAGAGGTGGCTCTGCCCAGCAGTGCACTGCACCAGGCGCGGGAGGTATCACACTTGGTCAGATAGGACCATAGGTCACCGTGAAACAATACTTATTCATTTAACCAAAGTGACAATAAAAGATTTCAAAAGCAAATACAGACATTTTAAATTACTTAAAAGCTTGGAAAGAAACTTACAATCTGTTATCAAAAGCAGCTCAACAGTCCAAAAAAACTTTGTTCTCTTCATAGAGAAAACAAACCCAGGTTTTGAACCATCTTACCTTTAATTTTAAAATTCATTTACTCAATTAAACTCCTTCTAATCTTCGTTAGTCCTGACTACACATAGAATTCCTTTCTAAAGACTCTTCTTTTCCCTCTTGCAAAGCTTCCACGACTTTCTATACCCATATTAATTTGTCCCATATTTTCTTTCCCATTTAGAAATAACCAGTTTTAGGACCAAATTACTTTCTTTCTCTTAACAAAATGCATTTCCGTTTCTTATACCTTCTTTTCCTTGCATACAAAGGTGTTTTCTTATTAAATTTTAGTTTTAATTAAATATATTAATTAGAATTCTCAACTCTTGAAAACCTTAATTTCTAGTGAAAACTAAGAAATAAGCAACTATGAACTGTCTTTTACATTAGCACTCTGTAGATTAGCAAACTTGTAAAATATTCAATAAACGTCCATCATTTAACTTAATTTAGCAAAACTCTAAAGTTTCAAGTTACCAAATATCTGAAGAAACTACTTTTAAGTAGACAGTCATAAAACATAATTATTCCTAAAGAGTTCTCCTTTAAAAAAAAACTTATCTCATCTACATTTAATTTACTTTAAAAAATTCATCATACCAAGTTATTTTTCTTGCTGACAAATTCTGCAATAGATATAATAAGATCTTATTTAACCTCCAGTAAACCTAGGTACAATAAAAATATCATACTTAATGTTGATGGCTCCAAGGGCATGTCTGATTAATTAAACCAGCAAAAATGAACTTTAATGCCCAAAGTTAATTTAATACTGAATACTTCCCAGTTCACATAAACCTGAAATTTCTTTGGTTTAGTTTCTTGTATATTTCTTTTTCTTTTAATAATTTTTAAAAATTTATTTATTTATTTTTGACTGCGTTGGGTCTTTGTTGCTGCACGCGGGCTTTCTCTAGTTGCAGCGGTGGGGGCTACTCTTCGTTCGGGCTTCTCATCGTGGTGGCGTCTCTTGTTGCAGAGCACAGGCTCTAGTTGCGCGGGCTTCAGTAGTTGTGGCTCACAGGCTCTAGAGCTCAGGCTCAGTAGTTGTGGCACACGGTCTTAGATGCTCTACGGCATGTGGGATCTTCCGGGACCAGGGCTCGAACCCATGTCCCCTGCATTGGCAGGCGGATTCTTAACCACTGAGCCACCAGGGAAGTCCCAAGAAATTAATTTTGTTAATAAGGTCTGGAAGTTGAGACATATATGTATAATGTACACACAGACATATAGACAGACACAACTAGAGATCTCATAGCTTCATTTTAACTTAGTCATGGATCAGGTATTACAATATAAAACTCACTAGTTTATAACTAACAGTTGGAATAAGTTAAGTTTAAAAAGGCCTCTTCCCTCCACCCCCAATTTTTCCTATCAGTCTCAGGAATTGGAGATGTCTAGATAAGACAGGAGTTCCTGAGAGCCCTGGTAGAACATTTACATCTCAAGGCACAGGGAGAGAAAAGCAAGTTCCTCCTAGAACTTGCTCTCTTAGGGTCAGAAATCTGAAAAGATGTTTTATCAAGCTGGCAAAACTAGTTATGGATTATCAAATGAGCCTAATCTTGGGCATTTTTCTCCAGAGTCTAAAGAATACTGTGTTCACACAGTGTTACCAAAAAAAAAAAAAAAAAAAAAAAATCTGGGCTTCCCTGGTGGCGCAGTGGTTGAGAATCTGCCTGCCAATGCAGGGGACACGGGTTCGAGCCCTGGTCTGGGAAGATCCCACATTCCGCGGAGCAACTGGGCCCGTGAGCTACAATTACTGAGCCTGCACGTCTGGAGTCTGTGCTTCTCAACAAGAGAGGCCGCCATAGTGAGAGGCCCGCGCACCGCGATGAAGAGTGGCCCCCCGCCTGCCACAACTAGACAAAGCCCGCGCACAGAAACGAAGACCCAGCACAGCCATAAATTAATTAATTAATTAATTTTTTTTAAAAAATCATCTTTTCGGCTTTAGTCATGGTACCAGAACAAAAGGTGGTCCAATTTTGTAGGATGCATCCTAAAGGGCTATTTTTAGGAACTGAACTTTCGTTTAATGTTTAATGTCCACCAATTAAAATAGTGTACCTTCTTTAGCACAAATACATACACACACACAAACACACACACACACACACACACAAAGATAAAAGACAAACCAATTCCAAAAGGCTCAAAGCCAAACCAGTTCCAAAAGGCTAACTTTGATACAATAGCATAAAAGCCTATACACAAAGAATTTCATGTCATTTTCCTTCCCTTTTACAAAAACAGTTCCAGTTGATGGTCCCTTCATGGTGGCCAAAATTGTTACCGAACCGAACTCGGGTCTGCTTGCCCAACAAGCAGCATAGCCAACATACTACACCAGGTTGTGGTGAAGGAAAGTACAGGGTTTATTTGCAAGGCACCCAGCAAGGGAGTGGGAGACACGCCTCAGATCCGCTCCATTTGGTCTTTCAGTGAGGGGGTTTTATAAAGGGGAAGAACAAAGAGGCTGGGATTAATCATCTTGGGACATTTCCGTGACATTTTTTAACCTTTCTTTAAATTGAAGTATAGTTAATTTATAATACTGTGTTAGTTTCAGGTATACAGCAAAGTGATTCAGTTATACATATATATGTGTATATATATGTATATATACATATAT
The DNA here is from genome assembly GCF_028021215.1 of Eschrichtius robustus. Taxonomy (NCBI): domain Eukaryota; kingdom Metazoa; phylum Chordata; class Mammalia; order Artiodactyla; family Eschrichtiidae; genus Eschrichtius; species Eschrichtius robustus. The sequence goes on from NC_090830.1 coordinate 77,006,383, forward strand.
ATTCTTTTTCAGATTCTTTTCCATTATAGGTTATTACAAGATATTGACTATAGCTCTTATATTGTGCTTTCTGTGACATTCAGGTTCCGGGACTCAGGATGTCTCTGGTTTAGGATTCTCTGGCCAGGTGGTCCAGGCCTCAGGGGGTCTGTTAACTTATCTTGCCCTGGAGAAACAACCTGAGTTTATACATTAATGATATCTGTAATAGCAACTTTAGTACATTAACAGTGTTACTCACAACAGCAGCCTTAGCACATTAACAATGTTCTCAACAGCAGCAGTTTTAGTCAACTGACTCTGGTTGACTAGTGTTCAGTTAGCACAGGATTGAAGTCAGAGGGGACAAGAAAGGGAATAAAGTTTTGGATAGACACATTAATCATAAACTCGTAAGGGAACTCAGGTTTTAGAAAGACTCCGTTTCAATAGGATGGGAGGCCGGAAAGACTTCAGGGGCTCTGGCAGAGTGAAGCCACGAGGATCTCCAGGCCACCTCCCTTCCAACCCTCCCCCGCCCCTCCCAACCCAGGAGGGGAGCTCTTCCCAGCGTCTCTGAAAGCGGGTAGGGATCCCAGCGGCTTTAAGAGAGTCCCAGGGGAGAGGCGGGCGGAGGCGCAGCGCTGGGAACAAAGGCCCACAGAGGGGTCCTGGAGAGCGCAGCTCCCCGGGGGCTGGGGCGACGGCGGCCGCTCCCCCTCAGCTCCTCCCTCTCCTTCCCTGCTTCCACGCGGAGGCCCGTCGCGCAGCCCGAGCTGCGCCAACTTCGCCAAAGGTTCCCAAGTTGCCAGGGGCGCAGGGGTGGGAGCTGGGTGGGGTGAGAGAGAAAAGGAGGAGGAGGAGGGCTCCCCGGGCGCCTTGGACGCAGTTCAGGAATCCGCCGCCACTGCCGGCCGCTCGCGGACTCGGGCCGAACGGGGAAGGCGCCAGGCAGGACCGCTTGCTCGCTGCGCAGGACGGCGCCCTCCTGGCGCCGCTTCCCGCCCACCGTGCGAACCGGCGGGGCCGAGCCTCCTTCCCTCCCCGCCGCCGTCCCCGGCCGGAGCCGCTTCTGCCTGGTCCTGCCGAGAGGAGGGCAAAGTTGCGGGCGGATGCTGCCCGCGCCGGACCCCTGCCTCGGAAAGTCGGATCCGCCCCCGCTGGAGGAGGCTCGGTGGCTGGGTAAGTAGGGCACCGGCATCCCGGAACCGCCTCTGGGCCCGGGAGATGGCCCAGCGGTGCGCACCCCACCATCCCCGATCGGGCGCGCGCGCCAAACTTTGGAGGAAGAGGGGGCGAAACCGAAGGTGGGAGAGGGAGTTCTCGGCGCGGGGAAAGCTCCACGCAGGCACCTACACCTCCAGACCCACTGCACCCAGATTCACAACTGCCACATACGCACAACTCATCGCCCATCGAGCCACAGACACACGCACACGCTTCAGACCGAACCGTACAATTCCGGAAGTGCGGGCGTTCGGATCTTTAGACCAAGCATGTCCTCCAGCCTCAAATAAATCTACTGTCTTTGTCTGCTGCCCCTGCAGCCCCACAGAGAGGTGACCCCAAAGCGAGACGGGCAGGAGAGGGGCTGCCTTGTCTTTGAAAAGTCGTGGCCGGGACCTCGAGGCTGAGTAGTGGGGAGGGGAAATCAGACATTTCAGTCGGCTCTCCGGGTTCATCAGGAGCGAGGTTGGCGTGGAAACTCGGTGTCTGGGTGATGTGTCTGGGTGTGCGCAGCCCTTCCGGAGGCGAGGCCGGGAGAAAGGAGGGAGTGACTCATAAACTCAGACCCGGCGTGTTAGGGTCTGTGAGCAGAGTAGAAAAGGCTGGCAGGCGGTGCTGCCCTGGACAGCTGGGTGGTGGCAGTGCAGTGACAGGGCCTGCGAGGGAAGCACAGACCCTTCACCCTAGCGGATGTACTTCCTCAGAGGGACTTCCAGTGGGGGGGGGGGGGTGGGCTGAGGAGATTCCAGCCCTGGGTGTGTATATGTAAAACGTGGTAGGGGATGTTTAACACTCCAAGGTCATGGAGAAAGCAGGGCAGTCCTGAAGCCATATTTATTTTCATTGCACCTGAAGTTGTGCCTGTTTTCGGATGCCCTTGGTGTCCGGGGCTCCAGGATGTTTCAAAGGTTGTCCTGGATCTAGTACAGTGCCTAGCATTGTTGGCACTTGATAAATAGTTGTTTGATGAATAATGACACCAATAATTCATATATGTTAAGGACACTCTATGAGCCAAGCCAGGTGGCCTCGGCTAGGTTGGAATTGGTCTATCTGCAGAGGAGGGGGCCCTGAGTGGTTCCAGGGAGCCCTGCCTGATCTGTTTAGCCCAAGCAGCAGGTTCTATTGTGCCCTGTGGGCTGGCAATGGGGACTTGAGTCTCAACATTGGCCTCTGCTTCCCTAAGAGGGGCAGTAAGAAAGTCTCTATTTTTGCATCTGGCTAAGCTGGGAGTGTCGTGGAGTGTTCTTCCTGGCTCCTACTGGCCTGGAAGGAGATGGGTCTCATGAAGGGTCTAGGAGCTGTGTCCTCCAGCAGTGGCTTGGCTCTGTGGTGGCAGCAGGTAGAGGGGCAATCACAGTCCCTGTACTGACTATTGGGTGGGTTCCTCTGCACCAGCTGGCATGAGCTTCCCAGAGGAGTGGAAACATCTCGTGTTCCTGGAACTGGGATTGCAAGCAATCCTGAGAATGATTCCCTACCTGCATGGAACTGGGAACGTGCCAGGATGTGGTGCAACTTGGCCATGTAATCACAAAGAAATGTGTCATTCCCCCACCCCACCCCCGGCCCTTTGTGACTAGGTTTGGTGTGCACGTGAAGCTTCTAAGTGATCTGAATGCTGAAATTAGCAAAGTATGTAGGCAGCACACAGGATTGTGGCCCCGGATGAGCAAGAGAGTGATCTGGGCTTGGCCACCCCCAATTTCAGGTGGAACACTGCAGCCAATCCCTTCCCAATATCACCTTTCCACCTTATTTATGTCTTCTGTGAATCAAGAGCTCTATGTTATCTCATCAAGACCTTACATCCCTATGAAGTTAGCGTTCTGTCACCATTTTACAGATTAGGAAACTGAGGTTCAGAAAAGTTAAGTAACTTTTTGGCGGTCACACAGCTGGTGAGGGACAAAGCCAGGATTTGAAACTGGACAGTCTGACTCTGGAACCCATGCTGTTTCCACCATGCCCAGCTGTCTCTAAGGCCCCTAACTGGTTCTCCATAGCAACAAGGAAGCAACACTGATGCACTTACTGGGTCCTGGGGCCCCTGACTACAGTCCTCTTTTTACACACACTCTGCCTATCCTGGGTTACACCATGGGTCATGGAAATCAGAGGCTGGGTGGCACCAGGCTGCTAGAGCCTTCCGTGTGGATTTGGAGTCAGGAAACGATGGGGGTTTGGGAGTGACTGCAGGGAGGTGTTGGAGTAATTCCAGTGAGAGCAGATTCACTGCTTATGTGAGAAATGGGCACAAAGCTACCACTCGTGCCCATACAAGTCACAAGTTTGGGTTTGGAAGGAATTGCCAGGTAAACATCCTCAAATGGATTACTATATTCCTTTCCCTTTTCGGCCCTGGCCAGGGGAGACATCTATTACACAGGGAAATCAGCCCTCACCTGAATGTGAAGGGGCATGTCACGGCTGTCCTTCCCACCACCCACCACATGCCCAGGAGGGCTAGACTCCGTGGTGGTGTCTGGTCCTCAGGAGAGATGGATGGGGAGAGCCGGGGCAACCAGGGGCTGTGATAACCACGTGTCTCACCTGGCCCCCAGCTTATGCGTTCTCGCACAGGCCCCACAGAGGGACAGTGGTTATCATTCCCGATTTGCTGGTGAGGAAATGAGGCTCAGCGAGGTGCAGTGGCTGCCCAAGGTCACAAAGCTAAGGAGGAAGGGCAAGCCATGCTGCCTTCAGGACTCCCTGCAGGCACTTGGGGGCAGCTGTGTTTTCTGCCTGGTTGGAATTCTATCTCCCCAGCCCCAAGGCTGAGAGGGGGTTACCCCTGTCGGGGCAGAATCCTCACAGCTCTGCCCACCCGCATCTCTACCCCCAGATCCTCTGATACAGGTGTTCATGGCAATGGGGAAAGCTGGCAACCTTAAACAAGGAGCAGAAGATAAGCACTGCCCAGCTGGCCCCTGGCCCCCTTCCACAGTGAGCCCACCTGGGCGAGTGCCAGAGCGTTCGCAGTGCTGAGCCGCAAAGATGTGGGAGCCCTCTCCCTGCTTCACTGTGGCGTGGACTCGCTGTCCAGGATGGAAGTTGGGAGACTGGGTGTGGGGAGAAGCTGCCCCATCCGAGGGGCGGGGCTATTAATCTTTGCACCCCTGGCTCTGTCCTAGTGCGTGACACACGGAAGTACTTAGGAACGTTGTCAGGTGATGGATGAAGACCAGGGAGGGGCTGTGAGAGCCTCTGCTGGGAAGTGGTAAAGCAGGGAGCCAAGGGACTCTGCAGTGAGGAAACACTCAGAGAGGCCTCTGCCCTTCATGAAGTCACGCAGGAGGAAAGGAAAACAGCTCTCCTTTTCATTCCTTAAACAGAAATACTTGTCCCCTTCGCTTAAACAGGTGGAAGAACACTGCTTGTCCTGCCCTGAGCATGGAGATTCCACGTCTGGGTGTGGGGTGGCCTCTGGCAGGCTGGACAGTTTGTTCTGTGCTTGAAAGTCTCAGCTTTCGTCTTCATCAACCTAAATCGGGCTGGTTCTCCTGCACATCCCCCCCTCTGCAAACTTGGAAGGAGGGGCATGCAGGCCATGGGAGCCCCTGACCACCAGTAACTTCAGGTCTCTGGCGGCCCATCACTCCCTCCCTATGCCTCTACCCTCCCCCCATGCCTCCCCTTACCCCCCTGCCCCACAGAGATGGCTGTGTGCTAAGGGACCGTGGGTTTTTTTAGGCTCTGGGAAATTTATCACTCTGATTCCAGAGGGCTCTCTGAAAAGGATTTGGAGGAAAAGCGTGTAAAATAAATAAGCCAATTTCCAGCTCAGCCTCTCCTGAATGCCACAAGTAAACAGCTAGCCTGGGAAACTCTGTTTTGGCCTCTGTGCTTACACCTGGCTCACTGGCTGCCTTACCAGCTCCCTCCTTCCTGCCTCCTCCCCATCCAGCCCCTCCTCCTTGACTCAGGGAGCCTCAAAAGTCAGGGAACACACCCACCGCCGGCTGTCCGGCTGTCCTTGTGCTTCGGGACACTGGGAAGCTGGCATACTGGTGGCTGGGGACAAGAGGAGCCTGTGGGAGAAGAGACAGCCAGGGGCTGCAGCACAGCCCTGCTGCATCTGAGGAAGTCTCCCTGCCTCGGCCCTGCTCGAGGTGAGTTTGACTTTGTTGATGGAGAATGGTGGGGCTTTTTCCAATTTTGTGGCATCTGAGGAAGCTTTACATCTTAAACATCAGTTTAGAGTGGATGGGCCAAAGCTAATTTTCTCCAAGGTGGGCTCCCATGTGAAGAAACCCTAAAAATCCCATTTACGGTGTAGGGCTTCCCGGACTAACCAGAATGTCAGGGGTCTTTGCTTTTGACCGGAGTCCTATCAGCTTAGGCCCTATCAGTTTAGGGTTCTGGTGGTGTGAGTTCACTGTTTTAAGTTTCTCTGTGGAGTATGAAGTAAACTCGTGATAACTTAATAACTTCATTTTATTCAGTTGACCCACTCTAAAACCCAGCACCCAGTGAGAAGGGGAGAACCAGGGTGCTAGGATGGGGGTATTTGCCTGGTGGGATTGGCAGCTGAGGGTTCCACTCAGTCCCAGGGAGGGGCCGGGGGGCCTTCCCATTGATGTGCCAATGCCAAGCTGGGTCAGCAAACTGAAACCCCTGGGATCTGGGGAACAGGCACCCCCCTGAGGCTCTGGGTCCCGCCTCCACGCAGGAGCCCCTTTGGCCTGTTGCTGTCAGGCTTCCAAGAGAGAATTTGAGGGGTAAGCCCCACGGCTTGCAGTCTTGTTTGGAAAGAGGCGGCACACCCACATACAGATTAGCACACATCCTCATGGGCCAAAGTGTATACATACACACACATACACACAGATACATAAGCACAGGGATGCACTCATCCCAAAAGGCAAATTATGTAATAGTGAAGAGTACATATTCTAAAGCCAGAATGCCCACCGTACTGCTGAGTAACTGTGTGACCTTGGGCAAGTTACTTAACCTCTCTGGGCCTTACTTTCCTAATCAGTAAGAGGGGGATGGTAATGGGTTATAAGTAATGGGGCTATAAGTGAATTTGTATCTGTGAGGAGTTAGAAATGTGCCTGTACATAGCTAGGTGTTCTAACTATTGTTCACCACATATTCTGTGCCCCAGATATTCAGGCCCAAGGGCACAATACTTCCCAGAGAGGTGCTCACAAACTTGTCAGCGAATAGGATCAATCACTTTGCACTTTCTGAGTCCTGATTCTCAGGATGTGTGGCATTCTCTGTACTAGACTCGAATTAGAATTTATTAGAAACATCATTTCGTCTTCCCTTAAGAAGCTCATTATTTTATAAATTTATTTATTTATGGCTGAGTTGGGTCTTTTTTGCGGTGCGCGGGCTTCTTGTTGCAGTGGCTTCTCTTGTTGCGGAGCACGGGCTCTAGGCGTGCGGGCTTCAGTAGTTGTGGCTCGCGGGCTCTAGAGTACAGGCTCAGTAGTTGTGGCGCACGGGCTTAGTTGCTCCGCGGCATGTGGGATCTTCCTGGACCAGGGCTCGAACCCGTGTCCCCTGCATTGGCAGGCAGATTCTTAACCACTGCGCCACCAAGGAAGCTCAGAAGCTCATTATCTTAAAACAATGTGGGCACTAACTCCCCCCAGAGAAGGGTATGATTCCTTTAGCAGCATCAGTTTTCAAACTAGGTTCCATGGAGCCCCAGAGTTCAACGAGGACCCCTCAGAGGTCTGATGGGAGGCGGGATCCAGGCCTCTCCCCCCATTTATCTTTTTTTTTTAAATATTTATTTATTTATTTTATTTTTGGCTGCATCGGGTCTTAGTTGCAGCACGTGGGCTCCTCGTTGCAGCGTGCAGGCTTCTCTCTACTTGTGGCATGTGGGCTCAGTAGTTGCGGCACACGGGCTTAGTTGCCCCACGGCATGTGGGTCTTAGTTCCCCGACCCGGGATTGAACCCGCGTCCCCTGCATTGGAAGGTGGATTCTTAACCACTGGACCATGAGGGAAGTCCCCCATTTATCTTTTCTACATATTGGGTTTCCTAGGAAAGTTCTGGTTCATAAGAAGGCTCCACAGCTTAGACGGTTGAAAGACCCCCTCTACAGTCTGACCCGCTTCCCATCCTGGTGTGTGCCTGTCCGAGCATGCTGTGCGATGCCCGTGCCCATGTGGGCCCGTGCAGCTACCTGAACGTTGGCCCCAGGCCTCTCCCACTCTCTTCCCCACTTCCCTCCTCTCCCCTCCTCTCCAGCTACCATAACCTCCTCTCCAGCTGTCTGCAGGATTCTGGAAAGTGCTAACATGTCTGAGCCAAGATAGGGCTATCTGAGGAAGTATTTTGAAAACAAACTGGGCCACCATCCTGGCTGAGATTGCACTGATTTTCAACAAAGAATTTCGCAACTTCCGAGGTGGGCAGCTGGGGCTGTGGCCCCTGGCTGTCCTCTGGAGGATGCCTGGGGCCTGTCTCTGCAGGGTTAGGATAGACAAGCCTGAAGAGGCCCAAGATTGCAAACCCAGAACCAGGAAGGGGAAGTCATCCTCACAGGATGAAGAACTGGAACCCCCCCCCACCCCATCCCCCCGTGACCTCAGGGGTACAGCACCCTGTCCTCTTCTTGTTCTGAGAGATGCTACTTTCCTTTTAGTTTTCCTCCTCCTTTTCCATCTGGTGCAGGTGCCTCGGGGCTGGGGACACAGGAAATATTAGCACTAACAGCTAGTATGCACAGCCCTGTGCTTAATTAGTGCCTTCTGGGACCGCACTCACCGACTTCTCACAGGATGCTCTCAAGATGGGTACCGTTGTGCTCACTGTTGTACAGACGGGCAGACAGAACCAGACAGATGGGATAAGTTGCTGGCACCCCACTGCTGATGAGTGCAGAGCTGGATCTGAGCCCTGCAGCCTGGCTTCATAGTCAGTGCTCTTGACCCTGGGTGTGCCCGTCTTGCTGGGGCCACAGCCGGAGAGGTGGAATGGCTCACCAGGACAGTCATTTCGTAACTGTGGCCAGGGCATGCTGCTGGGTATCTGACTGGGCAGTGCTGGGGAGGCTGGCCTCAGGGGCGCTGCAAGCTGAAGTCTGAGCCTCGGCCTTCCCCAAGGCTCACTGGGCAGGGCACTGCCCTCGTACAACAGCCTCTTTTGCAAGGCCGGCCATCTGCTGATTGCTGCTTCCCCTTGGCAATGGCAGGTCTCAGAAAGTGACGCCGATGGCAGCAGAAGGGATTTAAATTATTGGCAAGGAAGAACTGGCAGATCGGGGGCCTCTGTCTCCCCGAAGGCCATTCCGGCAAGACAGAAACCTTACCGTGGAGTAAGCGCCCAGCTGCTCGAGATGCCGAATGGCTTCCTTTTTTTTTTTTTTTTTTTTTTTTTTTAAATAAAGTTATTTATTTATTTTTGGCTGCGTTGGGTCTTCGTTGCTGCGCTGGACTTTCTCTAGTTGCCCTGAGCGGGGGCTACTCTTTGTTGTGGTGCCCAGGCTTCTCATTTGCAGTGGCTTCTCTTGTTGCGGAGCAGGGGCTCTAGGCGTGCAAGGCTTCAGTAGTTGCAGCATGTGGGCTCAGGAGTTGTGGCTTGCAGGCTCAGTAGTTGTGGCTTGCAGGCTCAGTAGTTGTGGCACACGGGCTTAGTTGCTCTGCGGCATGTGGGATCTTCCCAGACCAGGGCTCGAACCCATGTCCCCTGCATCAGCAGGCAGATTCTTAACCGCTGCTCCACGAGGGAAGTCCCCAAATGGCTTCCTTGGGCCCTGTGATCTCCCAATGAATAGCATCCCCAGCCTCTTCTTTCACCAGCCCTTGTCACGTACTTGGTGTTCCAGGTTCCAAACTGACCTCTTTCCAGATGCACGTGTCCTGCTCTCTGTAGCCTTTCCAGCTGCCCAGAACACTCTCTCCTTCCTTCTTTTCTCATGGTCAGCTCCCTTCATCCTCAGGCCTCAGCTTGGATGTCTCCTTCTAGAAGCCTCGGTCAGCGGCCCTCCCTATGGCTGCCTGCACGTCCCCGTCCTCACACGTTGCCCTGGCTGCTTTCACGGTCTGCGGTCTCCACCAGGTAGTGAGCTCTGAGAGCAGGACAGAGTCTGCCTTGTTCTCCTTGTGTCTCCAGTGCTTAGCACAGCCCCAGGCATGTGCTGAGTACCCATGCCTGACTGTGGGACCATGAGTGATGGGTGTGAAACCTGGCCGCAGGAGGAAGGAGGCACTGGACGGTGCCCAGGCTCCCAGGATAGGATGCCTAGGGAGTGATCAGTGTCTGGGCAGAGGTGGTGGGAGTCATGGTGTGTGGAAGGGGGCAGCTAATGTGGACCAGAGGCCCTGTGTGGGGCAGGGAGGGAATGGGAGAGTGAGACCCTGGGCAGATGGCCTCTTGCAGTTACTACCCTGTGGGCACTGGGCTGGGATCCCAAGGATGGGCCTGAAACCCTCCAAGAGGCCCCTTTGAATTAGGTGGCCTGGTGGATGGTTGCACTGTGGGCCTCACTACTCAACCCCACCAGCAAGCGGTTCTCAGTCCTGTCCCCTTCCTGGACGGACATTCATTCATCCTCTCCGGGCTTCAAAGCTGACCCCCAAGCAATGGAGGCCCCCCCATGGCTGAGTCCTTTCCCCTGAGCAGAGAGAAGGAAGCCCAGCTGGCAGGCTGCCTCCCAGGGGTGGTTCCAGTTGCAGCCTTTGAGCTGTCCTCACAGAAGTAGTAGGGCCCTGCGTGCTGGGTTCCCATCCACACCACCCAGGTAGCACACATTAGGTGCTCTGGCCAGGGCACCGCCTGTCTGGGTGCCTGCTCATGCCTGAAACCATGCCAGGTTGGCTGGGGGTAGCAGAAGGTGCCTCTAGGCAAGAAGACGAGAGGACACCTAGGCACAAATAACCACCTTTGAGTCCAACTGTGATGAGCCCACAAAGGTGGACATGAGGGAGGACTTGGGAAAGGCTTCATGGAGGAGGTGGGGGTTCCAGTGCAAGAAGGGAGCCTGGGCAAAAGCACAGGCATGGGAAAGTTCAGATTGAATGCAAAGGTTGGTGAGGAGTCCAGTTGGGCTGAACTTCAATTTGTAGGATGCACAAAGAAGAGATAAGGCAGGATGGAGATGTGGTTACATGTGTAAGCTCTAGAGCCAGGCTGCCTGCATGAGGACCCTCAATCCCCACTTATTGGCTGTGTGACCATGGCCAAGTTGCTTAACCTCTCTGTGCCTGTTTTCTCATCTGTAAAATGGAGATACTAATAGTACCCGTCACGCGGGGGTGACAGGAGAATAAAATGTGTTTCTGTACAAGTGTTTAGAGCAGTACCTGGCACACAGCATCAAGAAGAGTGAGCTATTATCCTTTTTTTTTTTTTTTTTAAAGCAGCTAGAAAAGTAAATTGAGCTCAGATCATAGAGGCCTGTGGATGTCATACTTTCTGTTTGCTAAACACCTGCTGTGTGCCAAGTACTTTACAGACCTTCTCACTCAGCCCCATACAACCTAGCAAAATTGTTAGCAAAGTCTCCATTTTATAGATGAGGAAACAGGCTCATAGAGGCAGAGTAGCCTGCCCAAGGTCACTCAGCCAGGTGGAGGCAGAGGTAGTAGTGAAACCCAGGTCTGTCTGGCACTTAGCTCTTTCTTCAGCATGGAGATTAGAGAGACGTGACAGAGGCAGCATGGGGACATCCCCTGGGCTGGAGTCGCAGCCAGGAGCAGAGCATGGATGCTGTAGCCATGGGTCCCTAGGCTGGGAGAGTGGGAGGTGACAGGGGAAGGAGAGATGCAGGCAAGCCTGGAAGGCAAGGAGATGAGGAGGCCCCAAGGCCACAGCACACAGCTCACCATTCAGAGCTCAGGGACAAGCCACTGAGTCATTTTGGGAAAACATGACATCACTGAGTCTTGCTGTCTGCTTCCCACCTGCCAGTCCTCGTGCCCGAAGTCCTGCAAGGGGACCCTCACACCCAGGCAGCGGGGCCAGGTCAGCTCCCCGGCTTCCTGCTCTGAGTTCTCCCCAACCTCTGTAGCCCCATCTTCCCACTGCTCCCCGCCCTGCCTGAGGCCTCCACACCACCCCCACTCGTAAACCCGAATGAGGCAGGAGCTTCTGGAAGTGATGATGAGCGTGAACAGCTTCCAAAAGGGCCTCCATGCCAGGCCTGTGATTGGAATTCTGGGTGGGAAGGGGACAGCTGTGTCGAGTTTTTAGAGCTGCTCTTCCCTTAAGAATGGTGCCCGCGGGACTTCCCTGGTGGCGCAGTGGTTAAGAATCCGCCTGGCAACGCGGGGGACACGGGTTCGGGCGCTGGTCCGGGAGGATCCCACATGCTGCGGAGCGGCTGGGCCCATGCACCTCAACTGCTGAGCCTGCGCTCTGGAGCCCGCGAGCCGCAACTACTGAGCCCGCAAGACGCAGTACTGAAGCCCACACGCCTAGAGTCTGTGCTCCGCAACGGGAGAGGCCACTGCAGTGAGGAGCACGCGCACCGCGGCGGAGGGTGGCCCCCGCTCGCCGCAACTGTAGAGGACCCACGCACGGCACCGAAGACCCAACGCAGCCAAAAATAAGTAAATAAATAAACTTATAAAAAAAAAAAAAATGGTGCCTGCTATTCCACTGGAATCACTTTTTAAAAGTAAAGCCTGGTTGAGCTGTGTGCCCATGCTATGCCAGGTCCCAGCAGCCTCCACCCTCCTAGAAGGTACAGTTGAGTATCTGAGAGCTCTTTATGTACTAGGCATCCTCAGGCTGAGTGATTTATTTGTGTCAATCTGATTGCATGAGGTAGCCCCATTTTATAGATGCCATTGCTGAGGCCCAGAGAGGTTAGGTGACTTGTCCAAGGTCACACAGCCAGAATTCAAACACTTGGCTGTCCAACTCCAGATATGCCTATGCTCTTAGCCACTCCAGCCTCAAATAAAGCCATCGGAGAATCACAGGACGTGGGCTGTACCGAACCTATGTCTGCCAAATGGTGTGGTGCAGACAGGAAGTGCCAGGAGAATTTTCATCTCAAGAGTGTGGGTTACGCCCCAGAGCTTGTTGGAGGTTGTGGAGACATTTAGGAGGTGACAGAGAGCTCCAGCTTCTTTGGCCGAGCAAACCCTGCTGACGTGGCCATTTGGGGTGAGACTCTCCCCTCTGGAAGGAGCACCGGGGCTCAGGGGGTGCCTGTCCTGGTTTTGGTGGGCCAAACCTGGAAAAGGAGTATGAGTCAAGCAAGGGGCCAAGTGCCAGCTTCCTCAGCCCAGTCTGTGGGTGCAGGATGCCAGGCTGCTGCAGCTGCTGCTGCCACTCACAGCTCCCTCCCAGCCCGCAGGAGGGGCTGGTGGCCAGCTCTGTGCTCAGTGGCGCCCTCTCACTCTCACCACGACTTAGCAAGGGAGGCACAGTTATCCCCATTTAACAGGTGAGGACGTTAAGGCTTAGAGAGGTTTTCTGGTGCACCGGAACTCCCTTGGCCGAAAAAGAGAGGAACTGAGACTCTTTAAGTCTTCTTTCTGCCAAGAGACAGACAGGAGGGAGGGGTTAGCCTGCCCTCTGACACTGAGCCACGCAGGCTGGCTGTTCCCAGGCTTGCATTTCTGATTCATCTGCGATCACCAGATCCTGATGTTGCAAGGCGAATAACCTCTGGAGTGAGAAAAGCTCTGATTTCCCTTGAGCTATGAGTCACCATTTCTCTGGGAGCACTTTTGAAGCCATAGAGCGCCTCCCCAGGCTTCGAGGGGCAGGTTCCTTCTCTGCCCAAGTGCCAGCCCCACACTGGCCCTGGCAGTGCCTGTTACGGAAGGGCCAGGAAACAAAGAGCCTCCACGAGAGGCCTGGCCTTGGTGATTACCCAGCATGTGACACCCTGCCTTGCTCTCCACAGACAGGTGCCAGATTCCCAGAGGTCTGTGGGGTCTGCAGCCTTCAGGGATCCCCTGTCCCCTTTAATGCCCAAGGCCCATGTGGTCAGCACAAGTGCACCTGCCCTCTCCAAGGATGTCTGGGAATCCCCCAGGATTCCACAGTGTACAGGGCGGCTCCTCCAGACACTCCTCCCCCCACAGGAGGGAGGGGACCAAAGCCAGTTACTCCCTCCTTGTCAGTCTCAGGCCTGATCACCATAGTAATAATTTCTGGAGCGTTGTCACTTTTCTCACAGAGAAAGTAGACTGTTACGTTCGACTGTAGGGCCAATGCTGCTTCTCACTGCCCCCAGATTTTCCTTCTGCGATAAGATTTTGGCTTTGCCTCTGCTTAAATTCAAAAGCGTGTTCAAATGATTTTTCCAAAATGAGAGTCTCACCTCAAAGGAACTTTGCCTCTACCTCTACAGGTAGAAAACTGATAACCTGCTTTTATTTTATTTTTATTTTTATTAAATTTTATAAAATAAGTAATCCATGCCCATGGTATAAAATTGGAAAGGTACAAAAGGATATGTGGTGAAATCTCTTTCCCACGCCTGACCCAGACACCCAGGTCTTTCCACGAAGGCAACCGGCAATATTAGTTTCTTGTGTGTAAGCTGCTTTTAAATTGTCTATTTTTAAAACAAATCATACTCCACTGGGCTTCCAGTTCCACCACCATTTTTGAGGCACAACTGAAAAACTGCAGCTCAGGAAGTAGTAGGGGCCGCCTGCAGAGTGCAGCTCTGCCCAAGACTGTCCCTTACAAGCGGTGCTGGCTGCCCACGTCCCAGTCCCCACCCCTCACGGGTCACCTTGTGTTCACCCACCCCACATCCCTCATCCCCGCAGCTCCAGGCAGCCAGCCCCTGGCTGTCCCCAGCTTCCGAGAGTGGCTCCTTCAGGCTCCAGGTGAAACCTGTGCTCCCCACTGCCCCTTCTCCATTTTGCCCTCTGGTCTGGCTGGGCAGGGGCCTGCAGCGGGGGCCTGTGGGGTCAGGGCCTGGCGACGGTGATCTGACCAGACTGTGCTGCCTCTTGGCTGGACTGAATGTTCAGAGTCCCCTAGGGGCTCACACAGGTAAGGTCCACCCGTCTCCACTCCTATCCTGAGTGTGACCAGAGGCCTCCCTGCTCCCCTCCCCTCCTCCCCTCCTCTCCCTTCCTCCCTGCTCCTCGCCTCCTTTCTTCTTTCCCAACATATTCATCAGGTGCCGTACAGCAAACATTAACTCTAATATAAAGCGGAAAGTGATAAGAAATGGCACAAGGCAGAGAAGAATGCTGCTAGGAGAGCCCTGTCCTTGAGACTGGCCTTCAGCAGACCCTGCCCTTCACATCCTGGCCTTGTACCTCCTGCTGGGTGACCTTGGGCAAGTCACTTAGCTTCTTTTTTTTTTTTTTTAATAAATTTATTTATTTATTTATTTATTTATTTTTGGCTGTGTTGGGTCTTCGTTGCAGTGTGTGGGCTTCTCATTGCGGTGGCTTCTCTTGTTGCAGAGCACGGGCTCTAGATGCGTGGGCTTCAGTAGTTGCGATGCATGGGCTCAGTAGTTATGGCTCGCGGGCTCCAGATGCGCAGGCTCAGTAGTTGTGGCACACAGGCTTAGTTGCTCCGCGGCATGTGGGATCTTCCCGGACCAGGGCTCGAACCCGTGTCCCCTGCATTGGCAGGCGGATTCTTAACCACTGCGCCACCAGGGAAGTCCCACTTAGCTTCTTTGAACCTCCCTTTCTCATCTGATTAAGGAAGGAGAGGGTGGCAGTAAGGATCCAGAGGGCTGGTGGGAGAACCTGGAGCTGCCAAAGGGCTTTCTAAGAGGGTGACAGATGTGGGGTGGGGGGGGACAGTGCTCTTCTTCTAAGGGAATCACTATGAATGTGGGGGAGGGCTCTGGGGACATGTGGGGTCTGGGCTCAGCCTTAAGGCATGAATGGGGGAGGCGTGGCCCTTTGGGCAGCACTCTCCTGCCTTGGCAAATGCCTTCCCTTTTCTGTATTTCCACACAGCGATGGACCTCCTCGGCTTTATATTTTTTAAGTAGTGGCTTTATTTTATTTTTTAATTTTATTTTTTAAATATTTATTTATTTAGTTAGTTAGTTGTACCGGGTCTTAGTTGCGGCTCATGAGCTCCTTAGTTGCGGCATGCATGTGCGATCTAGTTCCCTGACCAGGGATCAAACCCCAGCCCCCTGCATTGGGAGCGTGGAGTTTAGCCACTGTGCCACCAGGGAAGTCCCTAACTAATGGCTGTATTTTTGTAATAATGATAGATGTTTAACATGCAAAATTCAAGTAAAATGGATGCACACTGAGAAGAAAGCAACAAGTCACCCCTCAACCCTACATCCAGATGTAACCGGTTAGCTATCTGGTCCACATACTTCTCTAGGCATATATATAAAGAAAGGGGGGCAGTGGAGGGACAGAAAGTTTTATAAACATGGGGGAAATGCACAATTTAATTTAGCTTTAGGCCAGTGTTGTAAAGAGGCTGTCTGCCCCCAAAGCGGCCCCTCTCATCTGTTCAATAACCTACATGAGGGCCTGGTGTGGGGCAAGGGAACTTTCATGCCAGGATCTTTTTTTTTTTGTTTTTCATTTTCACCAAGAACTTTATTGAACAACGTATTCACCCTTTTGTTCCACTACCTTCTGCCATTTTTCAGGCAACTTCATAATTCTGTCTTCCCAAAACTTTTTATCTTTTTGAACAAACAACTGTTCCAGGTGCCTTTTACAGTCTTCCAGGGAATTGAAATTTTTTCCATTAAGAGAATTTTGTAAAGACCAAAATAAATGGAAATCCGAAGGTGCAATGTCTGGTGAATATGGTGGATGAATCAGAACTTCCCAGCTAAGCTGTAACAGTTTTTGCCCGGTCATCAGAGAAACATGCGGTCTTGCGTTATCCTGATGGAAGATTATGCATTTTCTGTTGACGAGTTCTGGACAATTTTTGTCAAGTGCCTCTTTCAGTTGTTCTAACTGGGAGCAGTACTTGTTGGAATTAATCGTTGGGTTTTCCGGAAGGAGCTCATAATAGAGGACTCCCTTCCAATCCCACCATATACACAACATCACCTTCTGTGGATGAAGACCGGCCTTTGGTGTGGTTGGTGGTGGTTCATTTCGCTTGCCCCACGATCTCTTCTGTTCCACATTGTTGTACAGTATCCACTTTTCATCGCCCGTCACAATTTGTTTTAAAAACAGCACGTTTTCATTATGTTTCAGTAGAGAATCGCATGCGGAAGTATGGTCAAGAAGGTTTTTTTCGCTTAACTTATGTGGAACCCAAACTTCAAAGCAATTCACATAACCAAGCTGGTGCAAATGATTTTCAAGGCTTGATTTGGATATTTTGAGTATGTCGGCTGTCTCCTGCGTGGTATAACATTGATTGTTCTCAATTATTGTTTCGATTTGATCGCTATCAACTTTAACTGGTCTACCCAACTGTGGAGCATTGTCCAGTGAGAAATCTCCAGCACGAAACTTCAAAAACCACTTTAGACACGTTGCATCAGTCACAGCACCTTCTCCATACACTGCACAAATCTTTTTGTTCATGCCAGGATCTTTAAAACCTCTTTAAATTCAGACAAATTACAAAAAGGGAGCCAGTTGAATCACAGATCTTCCTTGACTTATGATGAGGTTACATCCCGATAAACCCATCATAAATTGAAAATGCATTTAGTACATCTAATCTACCAAACATCATAGCTTAGCCTAGCCTACCTTAAACGTGCTCAGAACACTTACATTAGCCTACAGTTGGGCAAAATCATCTCACACAAAGCCCATTTTATAATAGAGTGTTGAACCTCTCATGTAATTTATTGAATACTGAAAGTTTATAACAGAACGGTTGTGTGGGTGTAGAATGGTTGTAAGTGTATCAGTTGTTTACCCTCATGACCGTGACCGTGTGACTGACTGAAAGCCCCAGCTGATCGTACGGCATATCACTAGCCCCAATTCATGTACGGTTACTACTGAATGTATGTCGCTTTTGCACCATCTTAAAAGTCAACCATCTTAAGTCGGGGACCTTCTGTAGTACATTCTGGCTCTAGAACAGTGGCTTTCAATCTTTTCTACCAAAGCCCCAGACAGAGACACACACACACATCACTGAAACGAAAGTCGTATGAAACCCGTGCGTATCCTTATTACGCATCCTTAATACACTCTGATATTTTCTGTCTATACAATTCTGTTCTTTAAGAAAACAAAAGCTTGTCCAACCTACCAAATTGATTGCACAACTGAAATTTGAAACGTATGGCTCTAGAACAGTGATTTTCAAACTTGAGCGTGCATCAGAATCACTTGCAGCGCTTGTTAAGACAGCTTGCCATGCCCACCCCAAGAGGTTCTGATTGAGGAGGTCTGGGGAGGGGCCTGAGAATGTGCATTCTGTCAAGTTCCCAGGTGCTGCTGGCCCAGGACCCCACTTTGAGATCTCACCCTCCTAGAATATGTTTTAAGACAATGTGCTCCCTTGGCAGAGACTACCAGAAGATTTTCTGTATTCAACAGATAATAATTGCTGATGGCTAGCACAAGAATTGTAGGTCTCTGGCATTTTTGAGAATGCTGATCAGGCACTGTCTTTGGGATCTTCAACACCACCCTCCTGAAATCCAGCTCACTATTAACATCAAGTGCTGAAAAAAGGTCTGCTAGGCAAAAGGACATTTAGGCCCAATCCTGGTTGAATTGCCTGCCTCTTAATACCAAGGCCACAGAACATAAAATGCCCCCAGCCCTTTTGAAAACACTGTTCTATAGGCAATGAAAGGCGCCATTTACCGTGTGGATTTCACCTTTCTGTTTTTTTAAACAGAAGAAGGTAGGTGAAGTGTGACCACCCCATGGAGAAAGCTATCCCCTGGCTCTGGTTGGGGTCTGGTGGGTTTCACTCTCCCTGGATTGCCAGCTTTAATGGGAAACTCTTCCTGGCCTGAGTGCCCGCATCAGCACCGGAGCTTTCCAGCCTGCTAACTTCTGAAACTGGCCTATGTTCCAAGCTGCCTCTGTTCCTCCAACCAGGGGACTCAGCCCCCACTCCTGATCCTTCCCCGTCCCCTTCCCCTTCGTAGCCTTGGGGCCCTGCCCCAGCCCTGCAGTTTTCCAGAAGCCAGCCCTCAGCTGGGAGCAGCTTCGTGAGGGAGAGAAGTGTTAAATGGGCACAGAGCCCTTCTGTTCCATTAACAATGGCCCGTTGATGACTGGATTCTGCCCGGTTGGCCCCCTTGACTGGACTTCGGAGAGGAGGAAAGACTCCAGCCCCCCCAGCAGCTACTTCTGGGTGTGAGGTTGATTCAGAGGCCAAGGCCTCTGTCTGCCCACAGAACCTCATTCTTCAGGCCCTGATGCAGCAGTGAGAGACCCTCTCACCCCTCCCATCCCATCCCAGGGGTAGTTTGGGGCCCCAGGAGTGATTCACTTCAGTCTAATTCAACAAGCATCTATTGACCAGCTCCTGGGCACTGAGGCTGAGTGCTAAGTAGCTGTGGGAATAAGAATAACTGCTGACATGAATTCAGTGCTTATTATAGTCAGCCCCACCCTGGCTACCCAACAGAGTCACTAGGGAGCTTATAAAAATTGCAAAGCATAGACACTTCCCCCACCCCCAGATTTGCAGGAGTGAATCCCGGGCACTATTTTGTAAAAGCTCTCCAAGTGCTTCTCATGCCCAGCTGAGATTAAGCATCACCAGTCTCCTACTGGCTAAACACTGTGCTGAGCATTTAACTTGCAGCATCTGGTTTCATGGGGTACGTGCTTGTGGGAGGCTGAATAATGCCCCCCCTACAAGATCTCCACATATGAATCCCCACATCTGTGGACATGTTACGTCACATGGTAAAAGGGGCTTTGCAGTGTGATTAAGGATTTTGAGATAGGGAGCTTATCCTGGATTATCCAAGTGGGCCCAGTGTAATCATCAGGGTCCTTATAATAGGGAGATTTGACTACAGAAGAGGCGGTCTGAGTAATGCATTAAGAAAGACTCAACCAGCCATTGCTGGCTTTGAAGATGGAGGAAGGGGCCACGAGCCATGGAAAGCAGGAAGCCTCTAGAAGCTGGAAAAGGCAAGGAAGAAGGTTCTCCCAGAGACTCCAGAAGGAATGCAGGCCTGCTGACACGTTGATTTTAGGCCAGTGAAACTGATCTTGGACTTGACATTCAGAACTGGAAGATAATAAATATGTGCTGTTTTAAGCTACAAAGTTTGTGGTAATGTGTTAATGCAGGGCTGTTACTAACCGTATTTTATAGACGAGGCACAGAAATATGAGGCACTCCCTTGGGGTCCCACAGCTAGTGGATGGCAGAGCTGGAACAGGAGGAACTCAGGTGCATCTGACCCCTGAATCTGTGCTCTCTCCACCTTACTGCACTGCCCCTACTTTGCAGCCAAACAGACATGGATTCAAATCCCAGTTCTGCCATGTTCTGCCTTTGTGTCCTTTGCTAGTGATGGGTACATCTGGCCAGGGGGGAGGCTGCATGGGGGAACATGTGATGACCAATTGGAATGCTAGGGTGGGCCAGGTTGTTTCCAGGTGGAGCACCATGTGGAAGAGTTTGGACTTGATTCTGAAGGAATGGAGCCCATGGGGTGCCAGCCTATTCTTCCCTCTGCATTTCATGATGCTGCCTCAGACCTTCAGGCCCACTCAGTCTCTGGGATCTGGCCCTACTGCAGCAACCCAGCTGCCGTGCAGAACTGCAGGGTTGGGGCCAGGAGCAGCATTCTACTCATTGTCACCTGCAGCCAGTGACAACTGCTTGTCTGGGGTGGCGAGTAAGCCCCCATTTCACGGAAGGCCAGCAATGGCCCAGTGCCTCCAAAGCACACCTCTTCGAAGGCTCTCCTGCAGCCTTGCATTTGGGGCCATGCATGTCTTAGAGAAGGAATGTGAGATATAAAGAGGCCCAGAGAGTTGTTCAGAGTCATACAAGTTGGTACAGGTCCTGGCCAAGACTCTGATCTGCCCACTGCTGTACAGCTCCTGCCTTTTGGCTAAATCTGCCCGCTCACCGCTACAGCATAGTGGTTGAGTCCGTGGAGTATGGAGACAGACTTCCTGGGTTCAAATCCCAGCTTATAACTGAGGGCAAGTTGTTTGGCCACCGCTTGCTTTAATAGGGCGTGGTGATTATTATCTATGAAGGTACCGTGGTACATTTCTCACAGGGTTGTTCTGAGGACTAAATATATTTATGTGTGTGAAGTGCTTGGAACAGTCCCTGGTTCATTAGAAGTGTTAACTTCTGTTATGATTCAGCTCCCCTAGGGCAGAGACTCTTTTCCTCCCCCTATTCCCAATGCCTCTTCCCATGCTTTGCCCAGAGCAAATACTCAGCAAATCAATTTACTGGTTGAATGTGAGCTTTTATCAGCCAGAGGCTCACTAGGTACTTTCCCAAATATATTCACTTTTCAAAAATTCCACCTTAGTTATTCAAACCCTTCTCCTCCTCCTTCTTGCCTGGGAGCGGCAGAATTGCCATAAAGCAGCCTGAAGCTTGCTCTGCCCAGTGGTAGGTCCCGTGAGCAGTTCAGAGATAACCAGGCATCCCCAGGTATCACCAACCCTTGAGTGCAAGGTAACTGGCACAGTTAGCATGGCTGCCCAGATCTCAGTTCAAGGCCATGCCTGACCCACCTGCTCAGGCCTCCTTGGGGTCTCTGAGCCCTGCGGCAGCACAGCTTGAGCACCTATTCCCGAGTGGCCTCCTAGCTCCTCTCCTATCTGAAGCTCACACCAGGCCTTCCAGCTAATGAGAGGGTCAGATGTCGTGTCATCCCCTCCAGAGTCCTGTCCCCGTCTTTCTTCTTCCCCTACTGTGAGGATGGGCTTCCTCATCGTTTTACTTCCTCAAAAAGCCCCCAAGCTTGTCCTTGCACATGAATAGACTCCAGGAGGGTGGTCAGTCCATGGTGTTCCAAAAAAGCCAAACTCGGAATTCCAGATTGGACTCAACTCCTTCACTCCTGCCCCAGGAAGGCCATTTCTGCTCCATCTTATCACCCACCTCTAGCTCCATTTTCCAAAGACCTCTTTAAAACCTGCCTACTGTTGTGGCGGCTGGTTTTCTTTTCTTTTTGTCTATTTAATTACACTTTTTTTGGTTTTGAGATAATTACAGATACATGTGCAGTTTTAAGAAATAACACAGAGAGATCCCTTGAACCCGTTACACGGTTTCCCCCAGTGGTGCAAAACTCTAGTGCAATATCACAACCAGGATACTGATGCTGATATAGGCAAGATTCAGAACATTTCCATCACCACAAGGACCCCTCATGTTGCTGTATTATAGTTATGCCCACTTCCCTTCTGCCCTCACCATTTTTTCACTCCTGGCAATACTAATCTGTTCTGCTATCTTAAAATTTTGTCATTTCAAGAATGTTATATAAATGGAATCATGCAGTATGTCACCTTTTGAAATTGGCTTTGTTCACTCAATACCTCCCAAATTCATTCAAGTTGTTGTATCTGTAGTGCATGCCTTTTTATTGCTGAGCAGTATGCCACGGTATAAGGGAGCTGGTTTTAAATGGACCACTCAAACATAGGCCTAAAAGCTTCCCAAGCACCGTATCCCAAGTAAAACAAGAATACTGGCATGTTCACCCGGCATCCACCCCTGGTCAACAAGAGATCAGCAACCCTCCTGTCAGTATGGCCTTGCTGCTGAGCTAGGGTGCACACCGGCAGCAGCTCTGCTGTCTGAGATGCCCGGAGGTGGCGCTCTCTAAGGAAGCTGGGTGCTCTCTAAGGCATGGCTCTCAATCTTCGATCACCTGGGGAGCTTTAAACAATTGATGCCCAAGCCATACCCAGACCAATTCAATCATAATCTCTGGGTGTGGGACCCGGGCCTCAGCAATTTCTGAAACTCCAGATAATTCTCACATGCTGTCAGGGTCGAAAAGCAGTGCTCAAGCAGATTCAGCAAATGCACAACAGCATGCTACCCCTCTAGCCGCAGCAGACATCACCAAGCAGTCACCACACTCTTTTCCTGCGGAGATCGACCCTTTCAAACACGCTTCAGGCAGCCGCTTCCAATTGACCGACCTTGGCCCAGGAATTGAAATTGACTTGCCCTCCCAGCTGAGAAGGCTGAAACTGGCAACTGCCATATCCAGGTGTGTCTAGGCCTGGGGCCTGATGCATTAGGTGAGCGGCCCTCCAAATCATGCCAGAAAGGAGGGTCCTTGGCCCGTAGTAATAGCAGCAGCAAAGCCACAGCAGGCAAGGATTTTCTGGGCTGGTTCCATGGGAAAAGGCGAAGTGAATCAGCCAGTGTCCTTCCCCTGCGGCAGCCTGCAGCCCAGCTGGGAGAGAGATGTTCATGCAGAGTGTAAACCAACAGTGCCATCAGCATAGACAGGATCTGGCTCACACTGGTCCAGACCTGTAATAATGACCAGCCTGTGTCCAGTCCTCCTTATTTTCAGAGCCTCACACAAGCTTACCTGATGCTCACAACAACCCTGTGGGGCTGACCCAGGCTCAGAGCAGTTCAATACCTTGCTTAAAATCACCAGAGAGGGCTTCCCTGGTGGCACAGTGGTTGAGGGTCTGCCTGCCAATGCAGGGGACATGGGTTCGAGCCCTGGTCCGCGAAGATCCCACATGCCGCGGAGCAACTAAGCCCGTGCACTACAACCAACTACTGAGCCTGCGCTCTAGAGCCCGTGAGCCACAACTACTGAGCCCACGTGCCACAACTACTGAAGCCTGGGCTCCGCAACGAAGAGCAGTCCCCGCTCACAACTAGAGAAAGCCCACGCGCAGCAACGAAGACCCAACGCAGCTATAAATTAATTAATTAATTAATTAATTAATTTTTAAAGTCACTAGAGAATAAATGGGAGAGCTGGCACCCAAACCAAGTCTGATTGCAAGTCCCCCCTGTCTAGTCCTCAGAGCAGTTAGACATTGACAGCCTGGACCTCTCTCCCCACCTTCAGACTCTGTCTCTCCTCTCCAAGGGCTGGGTATAGATGAACTCCTTCGTGGCCATTGATCAGCCCAGACAATAGCAGTAGTCAGTGTGGGCTAAGACCCAGGCTGCTCCCCTCTCTCCTACCGCTACCTCCCCTACAGATCTGGCGCCTGGATGGTGGGCAGAACTCCCTGGTGAAGAAGAGAAGAGTCACAAGGAATAAAGCTCCTGCCTACTGTTAACAGGAAGGATTAAATGGGGGCTTGAGGAAACTGTGGGACTGCAGACCACCCTGGACGATCCAAATTCTGTATCCTCTGCATTGAAGACAGTAGGATTGGAAAAAAACCAGGGAGCAAAAGAAATTCTCCTCTCCATCTGTCCCTTACATGGACATTCTCCGCTGCAGAAAGTCTCCTTAGGAATGTCAGTCAGTAGGAGAAAGCAGGAAGGGGATCCTGGGCTTATGCATTGAGAGTTTTTCTCTTCCCAGTTATCTCAGAAATCCTGTCGTGGTGGCTCAGCACCACAAAGGCTAATTTTGTACTTGCATCACATCTGATGCAGGTGGGGTGACTCTCCAAGCAGCGGCTCAGTATCTGGGCTGCTTCCACCTTGTATTAAGCTAGTTGGAACATTTGGCCTCCAGTCTTGCCACAGCAAGAGAAGAGAGGACCTGGGGAATGTGTGGGATCATTTTAAGGACCAGGACTTGAAGTGGCTTATATCACTTTAACCTACATCCCCACAGGTCAGAACCTGGTCACTGGCCCAACCTAACTGCAGGAGGGGCTGGGGAAGGTAGAGGGCATGTGGATACCTGGTGAGCACCAAGTTTCTGCCAGTTGTTTCCCCAGAATTTCACCCACACAATATATTATGGAACATTTGGTTCTTCAATATAGTATGGGAAAAAGTGGCACCACGCATCATTTTGATTTGCCTTTATATGGTTTCTTTAGGCAATTGGCCTCAACCTTTTTCTGCTGTAATACCCATGGCAGATTATGTTCACACTCAAGACACACTCCAATGGACTTGCCCAAATTTTCCCAAAATCCAAAAAACACTTTGTAGGAAAGCCCTAAGACTTTTAAAATTTTGACTCTTATTCATAAAAACATATAAAGGCATGTGAGTAACAATATAAAATTAGCCGTATGAAGATCTTTGCCAGCTGTGGTGTGGAATGGATTGGCAGCCGTTCTGTGCAGTGTCCTAGGCTCTCTGTAACACTACCTCCACTCTCGTTCATGAAAGCACAAGCCAAGCGAGGGAGAAAGGTAGAATTATAAGAACCTTGCATCCATTGCAGTTCTTTTCAAAAGCAATTTTTTTTTTTTGGCAAATTTTGATGCTTTAACTATTCTTAGTGACCTCACCATTAATTGTAATCTGTGGTGTTTTGTTCAGTAAAGGCCTTTACGTGTTAAATGAAAGGCTTGGAGGATGGATGTACAAGGCACATGTGCTAGAATGGAGGGTTTGTGTAGGAGGAGACCTGGAATTTGGCTGGCATTGAGGGGTGATGTCAGACAGCAGAATGGTAAGCTAAAGGGGGGTGAGGACTTTTGTTTGGTAGCCAGTAAGGATCCCGTAAAGTTGGAGGGGCAAACTGGTTTTATCTCACATGCCAGCTCTAATGGATTGGCACTGCACTGAGAAGGCTTATGAGGCTACATTTAGTCTCAGCTGAAAAGAGGACAATGATTGATTAGTGATGTCTGCCCCAGGCATAGGACTGCTGAGTGGAATGTGTACCATTTATTTGACATCCCTGTGCTGAAGGTTATTGAGTGGGCTAAGCTACGAGAGTCAGGGTGATAAAGTTTGGCGGGGCCATCACTAACCTGGGAGGCAGGAGACCTATGTAGTAGTTCAAGTTTTGTCACCATCCAGTTATGCCTTGGTCAAGCACTTCCCTTCTCTGAACCTGAATTGCTATAGATGAAAAATGAGGAAGGGTGGATAAGAAAATTTCCAAGCCCTTTCCAATCCTGACATTCTGCAGTTTTAGGGCAAAAGCCATGTTTTTCATGATTGGTGGGGTAGTATATAGGACAGATTTCTCTTGGACCTTTCCGAAAGAAATGCACACTTGCACAGTTGAAGGCAAGTACAGCTAGAGTTGGAAAGCCGAGCTGCTTTGTGTAAGGCTGCTGGCCTGAGTCCCTGCTGACAGCATGATTTTGTCCTGGGGGCAAAATCCACTGGCATTCAACTTGACCTCAGCCTGACAGATCTGAGGCCTGATGCCTCTGTTCACCACAGCCAGAGTGGAGCTGGCTACTCCGCAGGGGTCCATTGTACCCCATGGCTTCTGTCATTCTGCAGCCACACTCCTGTCAGCGCACTCAGCACTTCCTGGAGATGCGGGGCCGTATGGAATTTGTGAGCAGCTCTGGCCTATAGGGAAGCTGCGGAGAGAGCATCCTTAAGGGTTCTGCCTATGGTGTTTCTGGGTCTCTCTCCGGCTGCTCTGCTGCTTCAGGGCTACAGGTGACTGCAGTGCCTGGGACGGGGAAAGTCAGCAAGTTTATCCCCAGATGAGGCTGACAGTGAGGATGAGATGCCCAGAGCCAAATGCTCTGCATAAATGCATAAATGAGCAGATGTTGGCTCTGCCTGAGGGGTGTTTCTAGCTGTGGTCAGATCAGGTTATCACCCTGGTATTTTTAGGGGACTGAGACCCCCACCCCACTGCAACCATTCCAGTGCTTGCCACTAGTCACAAGCCACAGAGTCTGCTGCATCTGTAAAGACAGGGTGAGCGGTTCCTTAGTAGGACCATTTATCACAACTTGGGCTTGGATTAAGCATTTCACTAGCATCCTATTGAATTCCTCATGACCACTGAGTATACAGTAGATGCTGTAAGTGTCCCATTTATAAATAATGAAACCACTCAAGTTTAAGTTCCTTTCCTAAGGTCACAGGGCTTCAAAGTCAATATGTAAAAGCAAAGAAGTCAAGACAGTCACTGTATAATTTGTTCAGGCTTTTCCAAAATGTCTGTCTGTGTCTCTATGTCTGTCTCTCTGTCTCTGTCTCTTTCCCTCTCTCTCTATATATAAAATCAATGGCATGTTAATCATCTTCCTCACTAACACGGGGGAAGAGAAACTACAAGAAACTCAGCCAATTCTTAAACACAGTTATGAATCCATTCATTCACCTCACAAACGTTGTGAGCCCTGCCACGTGCCAGGCGCTGTGGGTGCAGCAGAGAACAGGAATGCTGTCCAAGGAAGGATCCAGGGATCCTCCTGGAGTCCTCTGTTGCCCTCCTTCACCCTACCTATTGTTTATGAATTCTTTTTTTTTTTTTTACTGTGGAAAACAGACATACCATAAAATGTACTATTTTAACCATTTTTAAGTGCACAGTTCAGTGGCATTAAGTGCATTCATGTTGTTGTGCCACCTTCACCACTATCCATCTCCAGAACTTTTTCATTTTCCCAAACTGACACTGTGTCCTCATTAAACACTAACTCCCCATTTCCCCTCCCCCCAGGGCCAGGCAACCACCCTTCTCCTTTCTGTCTCTACGAATTTGGCTCCTCTAGGTACCTCATGTACGTTGAATCGTACGGGATTTGTCCTTTTGTGTCTGGCTTATTTCACTTCATTAGCATACTGTCCTCAAGGCTCATCCACGCTATGCAAGTCACAGGCACCACGCGGGTTTCCTTAAGGTTTCAAGTGTCTGTCCTTCCTCTGTCCACTCCGTCCCTGCTTGCTCAGGCTGCCTCCTCTCTCCTGGACCAGTGCAGAAGGGACAGGCTGCTCTCCCGGCCTCCAGTCCTTCCTTCTTCCAATGCATTTTCCACGCCGCTTCCAAAGTAACCTTACATTTCTCTTTTTAAGCTTCAGATGAGATTTTAAAGCTTATTAATTAAAGTGGTACATGTGCATGGTTGTCAAAAATTCAAATCCAAAAGGGTAGAAAGTGAAAAGAATCATCACTTAATACTCCATTTTTGTAGCTGCGCATCAGCGTTTTTAACCCCTGCCTGGCTTGCTTTCATTGAGCCAGTGCACCGCAGTTACTCAGCCAGCCCTGTCTGCTGAGACACACAAGTCGCTTCTCACACGTTGGACTTCCAGAGCTGGGCGCACATCCTTGGCCACGACTCTCGGCCCACGTCCAGGTCGGTTCCAAACAAGCCAACAGACTCCTCACCAGGCTGCCTGGCTGCATGGCTGTGGGCTGCCTGCACTCCAGCCTCTGCTGCAGCTCCTGACTGGGCGAGGGCTGGAAAGCCCAGAGCAGTGGGTCGGCTCCGACGTGGCCCAGGGCCTAGGGTTCAGCGTGAGAGGCACGGGAGGTACCTGTGCAGATAGGGAGGCTGGGACTGTTCTCGGGGCCTGTATCCGCGCAGCCGTCAGCGTTCTGCACAGGATGTGCGTCTCACACAGCTGAGCAGGCCCTGGTGAAGTGGCTGTGTGCGATGGGGGTAGAGAGTGTGCTGCCCGATACCCCCGCACAGCCAAACGGGGCCGAGGGGCAGCGGGGTCTGTCCCGGCCGGGGCTGGCTCCCTCCGAGTCTGTGGAGGCCCCACCCCCACCAGGCTGGCCTCAGCCCCGTGGTCCACCTCGTGGCTCTGGCCCACAGCTTCTCAAGAGTTCTTGGATGCCCACTGCCACTCAGGTGACTCATACCTCCACCTTTGGAGCACGTACTCTGGCTCTATCTTGGCTGAGGTTGGACATGTGCCCAAAAGGAAGTTTTAGATGGTTTGTTCTTGGGAGAGGAAGCTGGAGCCCTGGGATGTGAGGGACCTGGGGAGGAATGATAGCCCAGGGCTGCGCAGGGGACCATCCATCAGTCAGGCCTCCATCCACTTCCTCGTTCTCTCATTCCTTCTCTCACTGGTTCATCCAACGGCTCCTGGCCATTTACTCTCTTGTCAGACACTAAGCTCGACAGCCCAAGCCACCTCTGAACGTCCCTCTGTGAAACAGAACCTTGCCTGGACAGGCCACTGGATGGACTCCTGCATCCCCCAAGCAGAGGTCACCTATGAGCACGTGTGCTCCTGCCCTCCGTCTCCACTCTAGGGGATCCAGAGACAACTCACAGAAAGCCCCCCGAGGTCTCCCTTCCCAGGTGTCTGGCGACACGGCATGGTTGGGGCAGCCTCCCAGCCCCCTAGGGCTGCAGCTCATGAGTTAGTTCAGAATTTTCCCACGATGGGCCTCACTGCTCACACCTCTGCCCAGGAGCCTCCTCCGTCTCAGCTCCTGGCCTCCCTCGGCTCAGGCGGCTCCTCCTCCTGCCCAGTGGAAAGGCTGTGAGCAGGGCCTGCCACAGCTGAGGCCCCAGTCCCCACTGTGCTCTTGGCCCCGAGCAAGCCAATGGAGGGGAGTGGAGCTTTGCTGCCTGATGCAACGTCGGGCAGGGCCCATCCCTTATCAGAGCGCCATTCACAGCAGACCCTGGGACCCCACCCCCCCACGGGAGGCAGCGGCGGGCCCAGGGCCTGCTTGGGAGCCATCCAAGTAGAAAACTGTTCTCTTGTGAAGGCCCCTTGCCAGGTCACGAGGGAGGCCTGAGCAGAAAGGCCTCCGAGGGGAGAGCCGGGTAGGGGAGCTGGTGCCTAGAGTTTCGGGCCTCAGATCGCAGCCTGCTTTCTTTCCAGTGCTCCCTCACTGAGATTGCCTGGGATGCCTTCGCTGGTTTCTGCCCTCCCTACTGTTAGCACATAGCTGGAGAGACTTGGAACTGAAAGCCACAAGGCCTAGTTTCTTTATCCTCAAAAAGGCATCCTGGGTTGATATAATTCAAGAGACTGATGTATGTGAAGCCCCAAGCGCCAAGGTTTGCCCATAGTACACACTCGTAGCACACACAAGTAGTATATACGTGTAGTATCCACTCAGCCCATGCTTGTAGTACACACTCAGGGCATATAATCAGTGCACACCCACAGCACAGGTCACAGCGCACACATATGCTTCACCCAGGGAACAATGGCTTTTTCTTCTTCCTCTTTGTATTTTCCATCAACTTAGAATGATTAAGCATCTCACAGTGGGCTAAGTGCTTTGGAAAAGGCATCCATCTATTCATTCTACAAAAATTATGAGACACCTACTATGCCTGGTGCACATGGAGCAGGGCATTGGGCATACAAAGATGAAGCAGACAGAGAGCTCTCCCCTCAGGGAGCTCACATTCCAGTGACTGAAACAGGCAGCAAACAAGCACATTTCCATCCCGGAAGGAAATAAAGCAGGGTGCTGAGAGGGAACATGATAGGGAGAGGGGAGATGGTCAACATTAGGTCAGTGGTCAGGGAAGGACTCCGGAGGAGGGGACATTTGAGCTGAGTACTGAGTATAACTGGGCCCAGGACGGCTGCCCCACTCCCCACTGCATCCAGGCAGAGCTGGGCTGGCACATGCCCCTGGCCTTCTTCAGCACTGACCCTGGTGCCCTGGAAATATGACCTCCACTGGCATCCCAGCAGGGACGTACCACCTTTTCCTTTGGCTGTCACAATTTCCTTTTGCTGGTGTTGGGGGGGAGGAAAGGTATCAAGTACTCCCCTGGGAGATGGCATCCGTCAAGAAAAGGAAGAGATTTTTCATTCTTCCCATGAGCTAAGTAAGGGGGGCACCACGGGTTTGGGGAGTGAGGTAGCACAAAGTTTTGTCCAGTGTCACAGATATCACAGACACACTTCTTGCAAAGGGCCTCCTGCAGGCCAGGTTCTACCTGAGTGACCCCCATCCCAGCCCTGTCCTCGTCCCTCATGACCCGTGACCTCCTGGCATCTGTGACCCTCTGCTACCCCCGGGTCTAAACCTCTCTCGCCTGCCTGCCCACTTGCCTGCTGGCCTGCCAAAGCTAACCCTAGGGGTAGCCTGCCTGGGCAGGGCAAAGGAGCCAACAGCCTGCCTGCGGTTTCATTTGGAGGGAGTTTTCACCCTTGTGTCTTCCTTTTAGGGCAATGTCGTGAAGGTTCTCAGGAATCTGGTATTATTCGGGGGGTGAGGGGGCTGGGACAGTGACTCAAAAATAGAAACAGTGCCCGGAAGGGAGGGGAGGAGAAGGTTCAGGATCTTTGTCATCGAGGCAGCCAAAGTTCTAAATCTTACCAAAGATGTTAGACCCAAAAGAGAGAGGACAGTGAACGCAACTCCCCCTGGGCCACACCTGCCTTTTCTCCCTCTCCCATGTACCAGATACTGCTCCTCACAGCAACTTTATGCAGTAGGAACCACCCTTTCCATGCTACCAGTGAAGAAAGTGAGGCCCAGAGAGGTTAAGTCACTTATACAATGCCACACAGCGTGGTAGACATGCAGAAAGGACGAGAGCCCAGGACTTTTGGTCCTAGCTCCTTCTGCTTCCCTCACATCATCAGACCCAGGCAACTCTCAGCTGAGAGCCGAGAGGGAAGAAAGCCAGGATTTCAACGCTTTGTGCTCTGCAGACTCAGTACTGGGGCCCACCCTCCCAGCAAGATAGGTGGCCTCGTATCCCACCACAGGCTAAACTGGGTGCATGGGGAACATGGCCCTGCCCGGCATTCTGCAAATGAATGCTGACAGCCTTCCAGGCACCAGCTTCAACGGGTTGACTCACCAGTGGTTTGCTGGGCAGCTGATATGTGGTGGGTGCCATTCTAGACGCTGGTCCTGACTTCAGAGAACTTGCAGTCTGGGAATGGGAGACAGACAGACCATCAGCTGGAAAGCCCAACCACATGTGCTATGGCGGGGCGGGGCGGGGGGGAGGTGTCACTGTGGAATGTCAAGAGGCTGCAATGACGTAGATCTGGGAGGGGTGATCAGGCTACTGCTGGAGGAACCTTGGGCAAATTAATTAATCTCTCTCAACCTCAGTTTCCTCATCTGTAAAATGGGATGGTCGCTACCTAATAGGGCTTTTGTGAAATGAGGAAATGCAAATCAAGTGCTTAGCATGACACCAGGCATAGAGTAGTAACTTTATAAATTTCAATAAATTTCATCTACCCATAGCCTTCTAGTTGACTCTTTCAACCAGAGTGTAAGCCCCATGAGGGCATGGGCCGGGTCTGCTTGTGCACTGCTGTATTGCCTGTGCCTAGAATGGCACATAGTAGGTGCTCAGAAAATATTTGTTTAATGAGTGCATAGGAAATGGCCCAGAAGAATTAGGAAGAGGCAAAAATATTCAGTTGCCCTTGAACTGGCCTTGCAGCCCTCTTCCCTCCTGGCTCCTCTCCAACTACCCACACTCACAAAGCACCCCAGCATTCTGCCAGGGAGAGCTGCCCACTGCCCCACCACCACTCTGCCCTGCACAGCTGAGGAACTCCACTCCAGCTGCCAGGGTACACATCTGTCTTCTCACAAGCCTCACTGCTTTCTCCAGAGGGTAGATTTTCTGGCTGTCCCTAAAGCCACTTCCATTGTGTGATGAAGGTACAGCCCTGGGACCCTCCTTTCTGCCCTCCCACTCCCCCATGTCATCAGCTTCGAAGAAATCCATCTTTCCCAGAAAGAAGGATGGTCCTGGATGTCCTGCACAAGGTCACAATAAGATTTTTCCAAACTTGGAGCAGACTGTCTCCCATGGATGAGGGTCCTCGTGGAGAAAGGGATAGACTTTTGGAAGAGGGGGTTGTGCTGGAATCTTGGGGCTTGTGGTACGGGACAGTGTGTGTGTGATGGTGAGGACGAGTGAAAGAAATGGTGATTCAGGCTCCACTGGGCAATGGTGTTTTTACTCCAGCTTTAAAAAATATATACACTTTGCGTTAAGAGTCATTTATTCCTTTAACCATTCTGTCATTTAGCAGCCGTGCATGAGTGTCTCCTGTGTGCCTGGCCCAGTGCTAAGGGATAATGAGGGACCCAGACAAACTCCCCGCCCTCCACAAAGGGATGATCAGCACTGAACAAGTCATTACAAGTGGGCCTGCTTTATGACAAAGTCTCAGGTGCCAAAGGGAGTCTTTGTACTGTGGCGGGGCCGAGGGGGCCCTAACCTATCCCAGGGAAGCTGCCTGACGAAGCTGAGACCTGAAGGCCGAGGCCACGTGAAGGATTTTGTTAGAATTCACATGCTATGGTGGAAAACCTTTAATTTTTAAAAATTTATACATCCAGGACTTCCCTGGTAGCACAATGGTTAAGAATCCACCTGCCAATGCAGGGGACACCGGTTCAATCCCCGGTCCGGGAAGATCCCACATGCCACAGAGCAACTAAGCCCATGTGCCACAACTACTGAGCCTGCGCTCTAGAGCCCGCGAGCCACAACTACTGAAGCCCGCGCACCTAGAGCCCATGCTCCGCAACAAGAGAAGCCACCGCAATGAGAAGCCCATGCACCACAACAAAGAGTAGCCCCCGCTCATCGCAACTAGAGAAAGCCCGCGCGCAGCAACGAAGACCCAACGCAGCCAAAAAAAACAAAAACAAAAATTATACATCTGCATGGTAAAATTTCTAATAGTGCACAATGTTACACAGCAAACGTTAAGACTCACCCCACTCTTCTCTCCTGACCTACCCGTCCCTTTGTTACAGGCCTTGTGACTGTGTCACAGTCCACTTTTCTCTCCCTTAATTTTTTTTTTTCCAAATGGGATCATACTACATCAGAGGTTCTCAACCTGGGATGATTTTGCACCTCCCCCCTGCCCAGAGGACACTTGACAATGTCTGGAGATATTTTTGATCGTCACATCTGAGCAAAGGGGATTCTACTGTTATCTAATGAGTAGAGGCCAAGGATGCTGTTAAACATCCTACAAGGCACAGGACAATCCCCACAACAAAGAATTATCTGATCTAAAATGTTATTAGTGCTGACATAAAAAAGAACGAAATAATGCCATTTGCAGCAACATGGATGGACCTAGATTGTCATACTGAGTGAAGTAAGTCAGACAGAGAAAGACAAATATCATACGATATTGATTATGTGTGGAATATAAAAAAAGGGTACAAATGAACTTATTTACAAAACAGAAATAGGGTCACAGATGTAGAAAACAAACTGATGGTTACCAGGGGGGAAAGCGGGGGGATAAATTGGGAGATTGGGACTGACATATACACACTACTATATATAAAATAGATAACTAATAAGGACATACTGTATAGCACAGGGAACTCTGTAACGACCTATATGGAAAAAGAATCTTAAAAAGAGTGGATATATGTATACGTATAACTGATTCATTCTGCTGTACAGCAGAAACTAACACAACATTGTAAATCAACTATACTCCAATAAAAATTTTTTAAAAAGTCAATAGTGCTGAGGCTAAGAAACCCTATCCTATATAAACACACTATGTCTGCAGCTTGCTTATCTATAATATATATACATTATTTATATATAAAATTATAACATATTGGGTTGGCCAAAAAGTTCATTTGGGTTTTTCTGTAACATCTTATGGAAAAGCCCGAGTGAACTTTTTGGCCAGCCCAATATATAGTAGATTATTCACGTCAGCATTAGTAGATCCACCACATTATTCTTTGTGGCTGCATAATAATCCATTGCTTGCTCCATCATATTTTATTTAGATTGTTTCACTCTTTTGCTATTGCAAACATGTTTATCGCAAGGAGTATTCTTTTCATCCACTTGCCTTTCAGTCATGTGTGAGGTCAAAGGAAGTGAGGATGGAAGTGACATGGACGAATCAGAAGGTTCATTGGTATTTTGAATGACCTCATTTCAAGTCTCTGGGGCATAGTCCATTGGGAGAGTGGGTCTGGGGTTCTGGCACAACAGGGCTGTGGTCCCCAAAAGTCTGGTGGAAAAGCTCCTGTTTGTTCTCATCTACAGACAAGGGTGTCCTGACCGTTCATCTCTCCACAGGACCAGGTGTCCCCCACCTGAACGACGAGCCAGGTCCTGAGTGATGGCCCCAAGCTGAGTGCCCATGGCCCCACCCTTCCCCATGGAGAAAGGACTCACTTTGCCCCAGGACTGCCGACACTTTCTGCACAGCCTGAGAATGAGGAGCAAATATGCCCTTTTCCTGGCTTTTGTGGTGGTGGTTTTTGTCTTCATTGAAAAGGAAAATAAAATCATATCAAGGTGAGGGATGCAAGCACAAGTCTTCCCTATCAAGGTGGGGTGGGTGGGGGCAGAGAGGTAGCTATAGGGCTCTCTGTGGACCTACAAAGGCAATCCCTCAACCAGTAATCATCAGACCTCTCCTGTGCCCAGGCAGTAGGTCATGCCCATGTCCTCATGACTGCACAGCTGTGAGACTTGGGCTCCAGACTCAGGCAATTTGAGTTGGAATCCTGATTCTGGCACTTTTTTTTTTTTTTTTTTGGCCGCAGCACACATCTTTCAGGATCTTAGTCCCCCCACCAGGGATCGAACCCATGACCCCTGCAGTGGAAGTATGGAGTCCTAACCACTGGACCGCCAGGGAATTCCCCTGATTCTGGCCCTTTCTAGCTGTGACAGCTTAGACAAATTATTTCACTTTTCTGTCTTAAGTCCCTCTTCTGTAAAATGTGACTAATGATGGGGCCTGCCTTGTTGTAAAGATTAAATAAGAAAATGTAAAAGCATTTAGCCCTGTGCCTGACACACAGTTGGTGTCCTGTACTTGCTGGCCATGGTTATTATTATTAATTAACTTCCTGGCCTAGGATGATGCCTCACATTAACAGCATATCTCCTATACCAATCTGAAGTCATGGATGAGGGTGAGGCAGGGTCCTGGTACAGATACCCTGGTGGGCAGGGCTGCCATGTTCAGCTGCCCAGGTTGTGCACTGTTCAACTCCAGGGGTGTGCACTCACAACGGCTACGCTGGGAATGCTACCCCCTAGAGTTGGCAGTGTACCGCTGTGTGCAGTGGCCCTGCTAGTGGGCCTGCTAGACACAGAAAGATTTCACAGACCTTCTCTCCCAAGCACAACCCCTGCAAGAAAGCATCAACCAGGATGGGTAGGTTAGGAATAGGGCTATGTAGTAGGCACTATGTCAGTGCCCTGCCTGGGTTCCTTAGCATGGACTGCTCCAGTTTGTGCCTACTGGGTCCTACCGCAAGCTTCTGCAACTCTCCACCTGAGGGCATTCTCTCCACCTGCACACTGGCAAGCCACAAGTCCTGGGGAGTAAATGCCTCTGGGAACAGCCCGCAGTCAAGGCCAGCTGGGAGCTTCACACCGCTTGGGTAGAGAATCCTGAGGTGTGTTCTATCTACCCCATCTCCTGGGGTTCCTCCAGCAGAGCGATTTGGCCACAGGGGTAGCCTGCTCACCCTTATGGACTTCCTCTCCTCCCTGCCTCACTTCCCAACCCCTCTACCCGTTCTTCCTGTGATCAAGTCCCAAATAAACTACTTACACTCAAATCCTTGCCTCAAAGTCGGCTTCTGGGTGATTATCCTGGGATGCTCCTCAGGGTGGCACAGGGGATGGAGTCCCCAGTCCGTCACTGACCCCGGTATCCCTCTGTTCTCACAGGGTCTCGGACAAACTGAAGCAGATCCCCCAATCCCTGGTAGATGCCAATAGCACCGACCCAGCCCTAGTCTTGGCCGAGAACGCATCCCTCCTGTCCCTGAGTGAGCTGGATTCGGCCTTCACGCAGCTGCAGAGCCGCCTGCGAAACCTCAGTCTGCAGCTGGGCGTGGCGCCGGCAGAGGAGGCTGCGGAGGAGACCGCAGAGTGGGAGCCGGAGCAGCAGCAGGAGTCCCGCCCACCCGCCGAGGCCCCGCCCCGGCGCCACTTGCTCCTCATGGCAACCACCCGCACGGGCTCCTCGTTTGTGGGAGAGTTCTTCAATCAGCAGGGCAACATCTTCTACCTCTTCGAGCCGCTGTGGCACATCGAGCGCACGGTGTCCTTCGAGCAGGGCGGCGCCAACGCCGCGGGCTCGGCCCTGGTATACCGCGACGTGCTCAAGCAGCTCTTCCTGTGCGACCTGTACCTCCTGGAGCATTTCATCATCCCGGCACCCGAGGACCACCTGACCCAGTTCGTGTTCCGCCGGGGCTCCAGCCGCTCCCTCTGCGAGGACCCCGTCTGCACGCCCCTCGTCAAGAAGGTCTTCGAGAAGTACCCCTGCAAGAACCGCCGCTGCGGCCTCCTCAACATGACGCTGGCCGCCGAGGCCTGCCGCCGCAAGGAGCACATGGCAATCAAGGCCGTCCGCATACGGCAGCTGGAGTTCCTGCAGCCGCTGGCCGAGGACCCCCGCCTGGACCTCCGCGTCATCCAGCTGGTGCGCGACCCCCGCGCTGTACTAGCCTCCCGCATGGTGGCCTTCGCCGACAAGTACGAGACCTGGAAGAAGTGGCTGGCCAAGGGACAGGACCAGCTGAGGGAGGAGGAGGTGCAGCGGCTGAAGGGCAACTGTGAGAGCATCCGCCAGTCCGCTGAGCTGGGCCTGAGGCAGCCGGCCTGGCTGCGGGGCCGCTACATGCTGGTGCGCTACGAGGACGTGGCCCTTAGGCCGCTGCAGAAGGCCCAGGAGATGTACCGCTTTGCAGGCATTCCCCTGACCCCGCAGGTGGAGGACTGGATCCAGAAGAACACCCAGGCGGCGCACGACGGCATCTACTCCACGCAGAAGAACTCCTCGGAGCAGTTTGAGAAGTGGCGCTTCAGCATGCCCTTCAAGCTAGCGCAGGTGGTACAGGCTGCCTGCGGCCCCGCCATGCGCCTCTTCGGCTACAAGCTTGTGCAGGACGCCGCCTCACTCTCCAACCGCTCCGTCAGCCTGCTGGAGGAGCGCGGCACCTTCTGGGTCACGTAGGGGACTCGGGGCGTTGAGCACCCCTCCTGGTGAAAGTCCCGCCTTGCCTGCCTCACCCAGGCCAGCTGGGAGACTGCAGCGCCGCCGCAGGGGTGGGCAGGAAGACGTGCAGGGCGTAGGTGGCGCCTGCGCTGTAGAAGTAGGCCCCCAGCCCGCTCGCTTCCCCGCCCTAGCTGTGGGCCTGGAGCTTCCCGCTGAGAACAGGACAGTGGCCGGTCCTTTTGAGGGCTGTCAAACCCAGACCTAGGGGGCTGTGGTCTCCTGAGCAGGCCCAGGCAGGCCCGAGCCTATTGACAAGCCTTTCTCTTATCTCTCTCCCTCTCTCTCTCTCTCCCTCTCTCTCTCTCTCTCTCTCTCTCTCTCTCACACACACACATATACACACACAGAAATATACATGAAACACACATAGGTGCCTGTAGACCCTGTGGGTCAGAGTCCACAAATATTTAACAACCGAAAGGGGTTTCAGACACTGACTAGTCACAGTCAGACCCCCTGCTGTACTCAGTGTCAACCTTTCAGTTTCTGAATTTCTCCATAATCCAGTGTAGCATCTGGGTGGGTCCCTGGGGAGAGGTGAAATCAGCTCTATATAGAGCTACAAAACAAACATACACATATAAAGACAAATACCTACACTCACACCACACGCACAGGCAGAAGAACATAAAAACACAAACACACACACAAAAAATCTTCCCTGTTGCTTTATGCTTTATCTGTAACACACACCTAAAGAAAAGCCTCTGGTTACCTTTTTAGAGTTACTCGGGGAAGGGGGAATGATATACGGTCATGGGCCATGACCCTGTTCCCCATCCAAGCTTGAGGCTGAACGGTGGATACAGAACTGCCAAGTCCATGGCCTCTGCCCGCCTTAGATTCTCGTGGCTACCTCCCCTGACCCATTCATGTCCTTGCTGCTAGCAGGCAGCATGGTTTGAAATGGCATGGCTGACCCTCGTGTGATTGCAGCCCGAAGGCCCTGTCCTAGCTCAATTGGCTCCCCAAGAGCAGGTCCGTATTTGAAAGCTGCCTCGAGCCTGACGGGCAGGAGCATCGGTGGTCCCTGGAGGCAAAAGGCAGCTCGTGAGTCCTGTCATTTCCAGCCAGGCCTCTGTGGGGCAAGGCCCAGAAGGAAATACAGAGTGCTCTTGAGGGAGAAGTCACATCAGGATACCCTGTCCCCTGAGAAGACAGGGGAAAGAGGTCAGCCACATGGTTGGTCGTCATGGTTATGTGGTTAGTGTCTGGAATTCCTCATTTAGGGCTCTGGGAAGAGTATTGCTCAATGTGGGATGGGGTGAGTGTTTTTATTTTTTATTTTTTTTAAGTTATTTATGGTTTGGTTTCTTGTGGCTGTGTTTTCAGGTTTGTTTCTGCAGGAGTGCTGCTTGGAAGCATTGTGGGCTTGAGGGGCTGAGGGGGGCTGGGAAGACCAGTGGGGAGCACTTTGGCTCCTGCTGGAGGAAGAGGAGGAGGAGCCTTCCCCCAGAAGGACCAGAGCCGAGGTGGCCACATGGCAGCCCACAGTGCCCCACGGGCTTTTCTGTTTGATCCCATGTGGAACAAATATCAGAAACCAGTGGTGTTCTTTGCTGAGTGTCCAGAGGCAGCATAAATTAGCAATCCTCACCCCCTCCCCAAGAAGAGGCCAGATTTGAACATCTCTCCCAGGTCCTAACATATTTCCTGGGGCGTCAGGGACCTATGACCAAGCAGCAGATGTCCCCACAGTGGAAGCATTTCCCCCATTCCCACCCCAAACTGGGGAGCAGAACTCAGTACCACCTCAGAACTTGCAGAAAGCATCAGCAGTTCACTAAGGGCTGTTTCTGATTTCCTGGACAACCTCCGTATCAGATCCGTCTCATTGTCAAGCCCAGAGGGCTGAGTTTTGTTTTGAGTATTATGGGGAGCAGGGAAATACAGGATCTGGGTCCAGCTAGTGTTGCCATAGGGAAGAGGGGGGTGTGTCCTGGCAGGAAGCCAGCCTTTGAAAAGGTGAAGACAGTGGCCATCTTGTGGGATCCATTACAGTCAGTGCGTTTGAGCTGCTGGGTCTCCATCACCATGGATTCAGCCAGTCGAGGAAGTCTCTAGGTTTTCTGTTCCAAGAATAAACTGTGCCGGGAAATGGCTCTAATTTGGGGTCCAAAGGGCCTCCAGCTCTGAAAACTTGATCCTGGGGCAGAGTGGGGCCAGGATGGTTCTGGCAGGCCCAGAAGTACTGGCCATTCTTCCCCAGCCCTTGCCCTGCTCCCTCCACTGTTCCCCACCTGGGGGTGGTAGGGGGCAGGCACCTCTATCCAAGGCCCTTTCTGGTTCCTGGGGCCCTCCTAGTGTGGACTGCAGACTTCTTCCTTCTTGCCTTCCTATGCCTCTGGGGCCAAGGCCTCCACCCCTGAGCTCTGAGGACTATGCCGAGAATGGACCTTTGGGACTTCTCAGGACATTAACAATTTGTACACTGCAGGTTGACTTAATTTATTTATTTTGTGAAAAAGAAGAGACAGAAAATATTTTATTTTTTGCATGGACTCAAAGCTGTACCCAAATCAAAAAAGACAATAATAATAGAAACCATTCACTTCGTACATACAAGGACACTCCAAGACGATTCAGAATACACGAGAGGACAAAACTGAGAGCGTGAGAGTCACGATGGCCGCAGGGTATTTTTTTAGCTCGGTTTCCTCTTGTTGATTTGAAGATGTGACAGTAAGGCCCTTTCTGCTATATTATCTTTGTCCAGGTATCTGAAATAGGACACAACTCAAGAGAGTGTTGCCTTGGGCTCAGCAATGCTCTGGGAACCCTTGGGGTTTAGGGAGGAGAAGGAGGGATGACTACTGACTCTACACTCCATGGGACCTGGTTGGAGTAACGCGTGAGGGGTTTTCAGCAGGGAGCTGCGCTAGGGGAGGTGGTCCAGCTGGGAGCTAGTGCCTCCTTTTCCAGCAAGGCCAGCCCTGGTTTCTCTGCTCCCTCTGGCCCCCACGAGCCTTCCCCTCCACAGCACCCACCTGCCCGGAGACAGAGGGAGTGTTGAGGCCTCACCTCCGCCCGCCGCCAGCTTCCCCGGAACAAGAGGCTCATTCAGCAATGAGCGTTTATTCATTTTTCTTTTTCTTCATGAAGACCTCTTTAGCCCAGCCTATAAAAATAGTTCAGAACATTCCAGGCCTTGGTGAGACAGGGCAGTGTCCAACACCCTCAGGCTGTCGCCACTGCTGCCCATTCCTGGCTTCTCCTCTGGGCCTTGTTTATAAACCTTGGAGTGGATGAGGACATGGGGGGAAGGGTCTTTGGGAGCAGGATGTTTTGGGGGGGCAGGATTCCTGAGTCCCATGAAGAGGGAAAAAGAAGAAGCAGATGTGCAGATCTCTGTAGCACGGCCCTTGCAGGTTATCACCAACTTATTACTAAGGTTGAGAGACATAAGCAAATTCTAGCCCTCTGTCCCTTTATGTGATGCACTCACTTGAAAATAACTAAATGAACAGGAAAAAAAAAAAATGTTTGTCTGCCAGCACCCTCAGCCTGGGAGCTATGCCAGAGGCTGGTCTAATGGGGCAGCTGCTGACCAAACCCTTAAGAGCAGAGGACCCAACCAACCCATTACAAGAACATCTTCCCCTTCCACCTCTGCTTTCTGAACGAGCTCCAGGAGGTCCCTGTCCCAGAAGACGTATGCTTGGCCTAGAGAGCAGACAGGAGATGTAAGCATCAGATGGTCTGGTCCTGACCCTGAAGGTCTCTTCCAGCCCTGATTGACTATGAGGCCCTGGATTATGAAGGACAGGGGCAGAAGACTGGATGGCTGTGTCCCCAAGGCAGTCCTCTCCCACTCCCATCCCCAAAGGCTGAAAGCAAAGGTGGGTCTCAGAGGGATGGGTTCCTGAGGCAGGGAGAGTGGGGTGGGGGAACAGATGCCCGCAGAGGATGCTCCTTCTTTAAACTTGTGCAGTCTGACGAGCTCCAAGGAGTGGATCTTGTCAGTCTGCACAAATTTAAAGGAGGAGCGTCCTCTGAGTTCCAAAGTTAATGGGTTTGCCTGTGAGGATTCCTAGCACATGGTCCAGCTAGAAGGGAGGAAGGCGGCCCAGGGTTTCCTGAATGTAGCCACATGGCCTTTCAACTGCCCAGGGTTTCAGAAGAGTGGAAGCTGCTCTTTACCTCCAAAGGATGAAGCAGAATTGGCAGCTCAGATGTCTTAAGAACTTCAAGATCCTAGGGTCTTGTGACCTTTGTCATTCCATACTGTGCATGGGGGACTAATTAGTTATGTGTTTCCAAGATTACATGGTGCCTTCTTCAGGGCCTAGCTCATATTGTAGACCAGGTATTTTATTTGTATTTATTTGTCAAATAAAATGACCTATGTTCCTGGCTTCTTCTAACATTGGGCTTGAACTGGTCACCCCCTAAAGTCTCCCTTTCATCTGTACTTTCTAGGCCAAGTCTGCCTGGCTCCCCTGCTCCCTCCTGGTTCCTGCAAACTCTTTTTGCCAAGAATTTTGGCCCTCTGTCATGTTTCATGGCCGCATAGTACAGGATACCCCTTCATGGCCATACGTGGCCATGGTATGTACATATGTGTCCACACGTGTGTATGTGTAACATGTAGCTCAGCCTGCTTGGCCATGTTGCTCCCAGCCCCCTTGCCATCAATGTCCCAGATGTTCTTGTCGTGGCTACAATCTCCTGGAAACACAGGGGCTGCCTTCAGAAAGCTGGTGGCCACCACCAGTCAGGATCTTCTCTGCAGAACAGAATGTGAACCCATCACCTGATGGCTTACTTGATTTATTTAATTAAAAATGAAAACGCGCAATGAGCAGAATCTGAAGTGTCTCTGTTCTCTTTTTTGCGTTTATTCTCAGCAGCAATTGGGTTGTAAAAATTTAACAGGAAAATTTGTACGTCAATTATATCTCAATAAAGCTGGAGTGGGGAGAGGAATAGGGGGGAAAAAAAGTAACAGGGAAAAAAATTAGCAGCAGTAGGAAAGGGGTAACTTCCAGCAGGAAGCAGGTCAGAAAAACTGCCTACTCTTGAGGGGTGAAAGGCACAAGGGAAGCAGGGATAAGTGCAGAGGGTGTGATGAATGTTCTTTTACCAGAATGGCAGAGCTGGTGATAACTGTTTGGAGTTGGCTACAAGGATGAGGTCTGAGAGATAAATACCCAGGCATTGTCGGGCAGGGGCAAGAACATTAGCTAAAGGTCAGGGGACCTGGGGACAAGTCCCAGCCTTGCCACTCTCTGGCCCTGTGACCTTGGGCAAGTCACTTCCCTTAATCTGTACCCCAGTTTCCCTTAGAATGAAAGGTGTAATTAGTAGTTGACAAGCATTGTTCCAAAAAAGTCCCTTTAGGGATGGATTCAAGTCAGTTGAAAGGGCAGGCAATGCTCTCACTCGGAGCAACTGTGTGTTGATTCACTTCACATGTTGAAAGAGTGCTTAAGATTTCATCTGGCCTTCAACAAAATCTCAAAAATCACCTGAGATTGCCAAGAACCCTCTCAGCTAAGAAATTTAATGCAATTACATTGCTGTATCAGTCATATCAACTTAGTGCAAATTAAATTTCCATGCTTTTGTTTCCTAACAGCCACCTGGAGGGAACGGGCATTTCCTCAGGGAAAAGGGCGAGGGTTCCTTTTGGAACACAGGAAGACAAAGCTGGTGGAGCTTTGTGGGTTTGGGGACAGACGGGAAGTAGGAACAGCAGCAGCCATGAGGAGGCAGAGAAGAGCTGAGCACTGGGGACAACGGCCCCTGGAGTAAGGGGGTGACAGAGTGAAGCACGATGTGAGGAAATGAGACCTCTTCCCCAAAACTCAAACCTGTATCTCTGTCATTCCACCCAGGCCAGGCCTTGGAAGCTCAAACCATTTCCCTCCCAACCCTTAAAATAGAGGAGTCAGCCCGATGACATCCCGACCTGGGTGGAACCTCGACCACCCCGTCCCCAGCCAGGTGCCATTGCTGTGTCCAACCTGCTGGGGACTGGATATATTTAGTTTAATTTCTAGGCTGTGTTTCCTACCACAAATGGCCACCTGGAGAACCAAATTGCCCTCATCATAGAGCAGAGACTAGCGACCTCCCCACCCACCTGCCCCCTCAGCCACCAGCCTAGGCTGAGCCTCTTTCCACTCCCAGACCTCTTAGGGTTCCTGCATCTTCCTGCACTACACCCCAAGTTACCCACCCTGGAAAGGAGCCGAACACCCCATGGGGTCTCGGAGGGGCAGTCAGCTGGCTCCATCCCTGCAGGCAGTTTGATCACCAGCAGAGAGAGGCCTTGGACTTGTGCCACTTGCTCACGGAGCCCTGCCAGGCCCCGCACTGCCAGGTCCTAGAGTCTGTAGCAGTGCCCCAAGTGTTTTTGGAGGAACCGTTGTCACCTAACCTCTCTTAAGAAGTCATAGTGCACATTAGCGCATTAAAGGCTCTTAGAAGCCCTGCTTTCCTCTGTCTGACCCAGCTTACCAGGATTCACTCATAACAAGTTTTATGGGTGGAATTCTTTTACCATGAAAATTTTTTTTTCTTTTTTTTGCCGAACAAGATTTTCAAGACTTTGGCATTCTATAGAACAATGTGTACCTACCAGATACCTGCAAGTGCAAGACTAAAAGCCATGGTAAGTAGACAATAAGGTGGTAGGTGAAGTGGCTGGGGAGAAAAAGCCCAGGGTTTCAGGGCCCCATCCCACTTCCACATCATTCTCACTGAGCTGCAGGCCAGGAGCAAGAGTCAGCCTGTGAGGGGAGTAGCAGCCTCAGGGTCACTATGGGTCAGAGTTCACAGCTCCAAGGCATCCGTGCTGCTGTCATAAAACCTCCCAGTCGCTTGAAACCCTTCGTGTCCTCAAATCAACCCACACCTGCAGGGCCTCTGTGGCATTACCCAAAAGATGTGTTGACCCCCACAGAGAGTGGAGACCCTGGAGAACCAGGCCAGGCATAAACACCACAGGACACTACTGATCTGAGAAACTAGAGCTTGGGGTCATTCTTAAAGGAGCCATTTCTGAAACAGCCGGACAAAGGTT
Organism: Eschrichtius robustus; assembly: GCF_028021215.1. Lineage (NCBI taxonomy): Eukaryota > Metazoa > Chordata > Mammalia > Artiodactyla > Eschrichtiidae > Eschrichtius > Eschrichtius robustus. The sequence continues at coordinate 77,050,257 of NC_090830.1, forward strand.
ACCAACAGTAAACAGGTTCCCTGGAGATGTAATCCCCTAGTAGCTAGTAAACCCCTTGCTAAATGCTGCTGTGCAGTTTATTAGAAGAGCAAGCAAGTAGTAAAGACTCAGCAGGAGAGGCTTGCTCAAGAAAATCAGAATAAGAGAAAGAAAGAAAGAAGGAAGGAAGGAAGGAAGGGAGGGGGGTACGGAGAGTGACAGCTAGGAGGGGACATTCTCATGAGATGCAGGGGAAGAATAAGGCCAAGTTGCTGGAAAGAGCACCCATGAGAATAGCCAAAGCCATGATGCCCAAGCATTTAAGGGATGTCAGGGTCAGGCCAGGCCCAGGTACACACATAGCCCTGCACAGCACTGGCCATGGACCAAATCTACCCTGTGGATGTGTGGTCCATGAATGGTCTGCTTCTGTTTCTAACAACTGGCCACCACTTTAAAATTAAGGGATTTTATATAAAAACCAGATTTCTGCTTCCTCTTGAAAACTGGGTCACTTGGCTTGAATTACACCACAAGCTGATGCTGAGACAAAGGTTTGAGAGCAAATGGTTTATGTGGGAGCTGCAGACAGCCTGGCAGGGGAGGAGGGGAGGAGACAGCCAGCCAAGGGTGCAGGGTTGAGCCAGCTGCCACCTTGGACAACTGGAGCTGAACGCCTCCAGGAAGCACATAAAGCTTGAACCTTGGAATGATCTGAGTTGAGGGGTGAGGTGAGGGAGCCGAGAGCATTCTTACATCAAAGACCTGTCAGTCCCCACCTCCTAGAGCAATGGAAATAAAAACAAAAATAAACAAATGGGACCTAATGAAACTGAAAAGCTTTTGCACAGCAAAGGAAACCATAAACAAGACGAAAAGACAACCCTCAGAATGGGAGAAAATATTTGCAAACGAATCCACGGACAAAGGATTAATCTCCAAAATATATAAACAGCTCACGCAGCTCAATATTAAAAAAACAAACAACCCAATCCAAAAATGGGCAGAAGACCTAAATAGACATTTCTCCAAAGAAGACGTACAGATGGCCAAGAGGCACATGAAAAGCTGCTCAATATCACTAATTAATAGAGAAATGCAAATCAAAACTACAATGAGGTATCACCTCACACTGGTTAGAATGGGCATCATCAGAAAATCTACAAACAACAAATGCTGGAGAGGGTGTGGAGAAAAGGGAACCCTCCTGCACTGTTGGTGGGAATGTAAATTGATACAGCCACTATGGAGAACAGTGTGGAAGTTCCTTAAAAAACTAAAAATAGAATTACCATATGACCCAGCAATCCCACTATGGGGCATATACCCAGAAAAAAAACATAATTCGAAAAGACACATGCACCCCAATGTTCACTGCAGCACTATTTACAATAGCCAGGTCATGGAAGCAACCTAAATGCCCATCGACAGACAAATGGATAAAGAAGATGTGGTACATATATACAATGGAATATTACTCTGCCATAAAAAGGAACAAAATTGGGTCATTTGTAGAGACGTGGATGGACCTAGAGACTGTCATACAGAGTAAGTCAGAAAGAGAAAAACAAATATTGTATATTAACGCATATATGTGGAATCTAGAAAAATGATACAGATGAACCGGTTTGCAGGGCAGAAATAGAGACACAGATGTAGAGAACAAATGTATGGACACCAAGGGGGAAAGCGGGGGGCGGGGTGGTGGTGGTGGGATGAATTGGGAGATCGGGATTGACATATATACACTTATATGTATAAAATAGATAACTAATAAGAAACTGCTGTATAAAAAGTAAATAAATAAAATTAAATTTTAAAAAGTTGTTCATATTTATACTTAAAAAAAGAATTAAACATTATATTGGTACAAAATCTCAGAGTTATTAAATTATCAGGATCTAGAAAATGCCAGGAATATATTAAAATTTACCTATGCCAGTAAAAAAAAAAAAAAAAAAAAAAAAGACCTGTCAGTCTTTGGCTGAAGGTTGTTCCTGGGAAGTATTAATTCCCCAGCACTTGCCCTGCTGGCAGAACAACATTCAGAATTCTGGAAAAAGCTGTCAGGCCCAGAGAGGAAGGAAGATACAAGTGGTTGAAAGTCTCCAGAGCACAGCGCAAGTTTCCAATGAAAGGTGTGAGGGAGAGGAGGGGCCTGACAGCACCTGCTCCCTGGGGTGGTAGGTCACCTGGGGCTCTCATCCCAGCAGGAACAGCGGGCCTCAGCTGGGAGAAGGGCGGGGCCCAGTCTCCCTCTGGTCTCTCCAATACTAGGCAGCACTGATCACGGCATCTGCATTGATGTTTTACTTCCAATTCCAACAGAGACATCCTCTCTGTCAATCCAAAGTGAGAAAGCAACAGGTTCAGAGGGCCACAGCTGTGACTCCATTCATTAGGACAGCACCCCAGGCCCTGGAGTGTTTGAGTTTTCAAACCACAGCTTAAAGTCCTGGTGGAATGCTGGGGTCTGGGCTGGCTTTCCCGACAATGCTCACCAGGGGACCCTTAATGCTTAGAACTCAGGAATAACATGGTTAGTCTGGAAACCATGGGCTCTGCCTAGGTCTGCCTGGTCAGAACACCATGGAACTCAACCTTCCCTTCACCATCTCTTACCACACCCACCTGGATTTCTCCTGCCCACCCCTACCCCAAAACAGTTGCTGCCCACCTGTGCGAGAGGACAGAATAAGCAGTGAGGAGGAGCACAGGTGCTTTTCCCACCTGGAGGGTGGACAGAGCCAGCTGGCATCCAGTCCATACCAGAGCTACCCTCCCTTGAAAGTTTTCAACTTCTGATGCTCTGAGGCACATAGTAGACGATGCTCACCTGTGGGGCCCAACACATCCCTTGGGTGTGCTGTTGTGAAGATCAGCATGGCAATCTCCAGTGCCTGAGTTCAAATGCCACCCCGTCTTGCCCACCTAGGAAAGTTCAACAGGGTGACCAAGGAGAGTGTGTAAAAAGGCCTGGAGGATGAAGAGAATTTGAAGAGTTTGGGGACTGAGAAACAGTTTGCTCTGGCTGAGGTGATGATGAGACAGGAGGCTGGAGAGGAAAGCTAGGACCTGAGCGTGCAGGAGCCTCTAAGCCATGATAAGAAGAGATTGGACTTGATCCCAAGAGCTATAGGGAACCGTTGAAAGGTAGAATGAAGCAGCGTGGCCCGGCCTGATCAATTATGTCCCATTTTACAGATGAGAAGAGAGAGGCACAGAGAGCTGACATGACCGGTAGTGTCAGGATATGAATCCACATCCCTCCTCCTTGAAGACCCTTCTGTCCCATCTTTTGCCTCAAGTCTCCCACTTCGATCTGTTGAAACCCCAAAGGCCACGAAAAGGCTGTGGAGGACCAGAACGAAAGGCTTTCCTTTGAGATCATACAGAACAAGTCTGACCCCTCCCCTATGTGCCAGCTTTTCAAAGTCAGCCTGAGTCTGCTCTTCTCCGGCAAGGTGTCCTAGCTGTGTGACCCTGGACCAGTGAATTGCTGTCTCTGAGCCTTGGGTTGCTCATGTATAAAATGGGGATAATATCAATGTGAAGGACAGGGATGCATGTAGTGTGTCTGGTTCATGGTAAGCCCTAAATAAACAGTGGCTGCTGTTACTTGAAGATGGAGGCCCTTCACCCTATTCACCCTCTTCTGGATGCCTCTCAGTTAATCAACGAATCAACAAGTATTTTGAAGGCTATAGGGAAGCTTAAATAGAGCATACAGTGGAACCTGGGGCCAAATAGAATAGGTCCCTCAGCATCTGCCCCAGGCAGTCAAGCTGTCCCCTGCGGGACAAATCCTGAAAACCAGTGCTGAGATTCCAGGGACAGACCTTGAGATGGCCCACAGAGCAAAGGGCAACTCCCAGAGTTTGGGTGAGTGAGTAGGACTAATCTCTTTCCTTTTGGAAGCTTTCATTAATTCCACTTCTGTGTTTCAGCAGTCTCTTTCCTCTGACTTGATCTTGATTTCTTTAAGCAGTTTCCTTTCCAGGAAAAAAAAAATGCCCTCTGCCTTCTGTCTGTATGAGTGGAGAGACTGACTCTTGAGAACCAAGAAGATCTGGGTTTAAATCAATTCATTCAAAACACTGTCCAATGGGCAGCACTTCTCCCCCCTTCCCTGGCCCTGGAGGGGTCTGGCTGGCCCAAATGGAGGTGTGTTCACACTTGGTCTGGAGCCTACCGCTTCCTGAAGCAGGCAGGTCTCACTTGGCTGGGAGCAGAGCAACAGCTGAGAAGACATGTGTCAAGATATCACCTTGGAGGGACTTCCCTGGTGGCACAGTGGAGAAGACTCTGTGCTCCCAGTGCAGGGGGCCCGGGTTCGATCCCTGGTCGGGGAGGGGAATTGGATCCCACTTGCGTGCAGCGACTAGGAGTTCACGTGCCACAACTAAGGAGCTCATGTGCCACAGCTGGGGAGCTGGCAAGCTGCAACTAAGGAGGCCCTGGAGCTGCAACTAAGGAGCCTGCCTGCCGCAACTAAGAAGCCCACGTGCTGCAACTAAGGAGCGGTGAGCCACAACAAAGGAGCCCGAGAGCAGTGGCTGCAGGGCCCGCCTGCTGCAGCTGAGACCCAGCACAACCAAATAAATAAATAAATAATTTTTTTTTTTTTTTAAAAAGACTTCCCTTGGAAGTAGGAATCCAAGGACCCCATTACAGGGACATGCTCCCGACAGCTTACTTCTAGATGTCGTGCCCTTCAAGTTCTCTTTCACGGGTGGTTAAGCCTCAGCGAAAGGCTTCACATTGTCTCCCACTATGCCTGACACAGCACAAGTGGTGGTTGAATAAATGAATGAATGAATGAATGGTAAGGAAGTTTAAGAGGCACTTGGAATAAACAATTTTTTTTCAATTGTAGTAAAATACACGTGACATAAAATTTACTGTTAGTGACATTTAGGACATCCATAATAAGCAACAATCACCACTATCTAGTTCTAGAACATTTTCATCATGCTAAAAGGAAACCCTCATATGCCCTGCAACCACAAATCTGCTCTCTGTCTCTATGGATGTGTCTGTTCTGGACATTTCATATAAATGGAATCATACAATATGTGACCTCTTGTGTCTGGCTTCTTTCACTTAGCATAATGTTTTCAGAATTCATCCATGCTGTAGGATGTATTCGAATTTCATTGCTTTTTAAGACTGAATAATAGTCCATTGTATGGATATACCACATTTTGCTTATCAATTCATTAGTTGATGGACACTTGGGTTGTTTCCATCTTTTGGCAACACTTTTATTTAATGAACATTTCTTGAGCTCCTACTATGACCCTGGCACCATCCTGGGGACTTGCTCATTATCTATTATTGAACCCTCAGTACTGTTCTCAACTGGGTGGAAATTATTTCTCCATTTCAAATATAAAGGAACTGAGGCTCGACAAGGTTTAAGGAACTCGCTGAGACAGAAAGTAGCAGAAACAGTTCAGCCCATCAAACACTGGCTGGCAGAGCAACTAAGCTCGTGCGCCACAACTACTGAGCCTGCGCTCTAGAGTCCACGAGCCACAACTATTGAGCCCACGCACCGCAACTACTGAAGCCTGTATGCTCTAGGGCCCGCGTGCTGCAACTACTGAGCCCACGTGCTGCAACTACTGAAGCCTGCACACCTAGAGCCAGTGCTCAGCAACAAGAAAAGCCACTGCAATGAGAAGCCCGTGCACTGCAACGAAGAGCAGCCCCGCTGGCCAAAAGCCCCGTGCAGCAACAAAGACCCAAGGCAGCCAAAAACAAACAAACAAACAAACAAAAAAACCCGCCAGGTGTGTGCCGCAGTATGCAGCCCCCCTGCCAGGCTGCAGGGCACAGAAGTGAAGAGTACAGTCCCTGTCTGCGCAATAAAAGACATCCCATGTCAGACTTGCCAGGCAGACTCAGTATCACTTACTTCTATACTTTCCATTTCACTGGAAAATCAGCAACAATTCCAGTATGGCTTAATTTGTAATCATCTGTACCAATAATTTCCCACTCAGGGAAAAATAAAACCCACCATCAGACCCCATGTCTGTGTCAGTCCCTCCCTGTATATGACTGATGGGACTGTCCAATTTGAAGTGGTTTGGGCCTCACTGGTTCAAGTGTAAGTCACCAGCTCCTTTCTGCCCTTTACAATGAGACAGCGCTCAGTCCATTTCTGTAGCAACAGCTCCCTGAGCTTTATCAGTCTCCTCAAGAGGCCCAGGACCTCCACTCACTCAAAATACCTCTCTCAAAACCCTCCAGATACCCACAATTGATCAATAATCATAATGATGATGATTTATTGAGCGTGTACTAGGTGCTAGGTACATGCCCAGTACCTTCCATGCAGTATCTCCTTGGATGATCCTCCCAACCCTGTGAAGTGGGTGATTGATTTGATAATTTTACTGATTATCCCCCATTTTATTGATGAGGAAACTAAGCCTTGGAGAGGTAGGCCCTGGGTGGACCAGGTTGCAAACCCAGGTCTTTCTGCTCCAGAGCTTGACCTCAGAACAGCTGTGCCACACCACTGTGGGGACATCTGAGTGCTCAGAGCCTGTGATACCCTCATCCCTCTCCTTGGTGACAGGATAAATAAAACGCAGGTAACTGTCAGCCCAGTTGTCAATCCTGCAGATGTTGTCTGCCTCTGTGAACAGTGCTCATGGGATCCTGGCCAAGAAAGAGGCAGCCCCTTTCTTGTTACAACACAGATTTCTGGGCCTCACTGCAGAGTCTCTGATTCAGTTGGTCAGGGATGGCACCTGAGAACTTGCCTTTTAACCAGTGCCCTGGTGCTGCCGGTGCTGCCAGTCTCCAGTGCACACTTTGAGAGCCACTGCCTCTCCCTGTCCTCCGAGACTGACTCAGTTGGTTTGGAGTGGGGTCTGGACATCCGCCATCTAAAGGGGCTGAAACTGAGCAGGACCCTGTAGGGCTCCTGGGCACAAAAGCCTTTCTGTGTCCCCCCATTTCTTGATTACAGGAAATAGGCTTCATTCAGCCTCCATGACCTTCCCTGAGTTCCGACAGGCAGGTTCAAACAGTCGCTAATTAAGGAAGGGAGGCGGATTTGGAGACAAGGGAGGAAAAGTCAAGAAAAAATAGTGCAGCCTTGGGGCAGGGTCCTGGTTCCTCCTCAAGGGACATACATAACAATATCTTTGAGCTGTGTTGCAGAAACTGAAACCCCCATCAAGTGGGAGAAGTTAACTGTATGCTGCCCAAGAGCACGGAGACCCCGAACTGTTGGAACCAGAAGGTTGATGATGCTTCCCACTTACCTCACCATCAACCAATCAGAAGAATGTCCACGAGCTGATCACGCCCTCCTCTTTGAACCATTGCTATAAAACTCCTCACTACCCCCTCCAGGGCAGGACACACAGTTTTGAGAGAATTAGTCCTCTGTGGCCCCCTTTGCCTGGCAAAGCAATAAAGCTATCCTTTTCTACTTCACCCCAAATTCTGTCTCCGAGATTTAATTTAGTGTCAAGGTACAGAGGCTGGATACGGCAACAGGGCCCAGGGGATCCTGGGAGAACCACTGCAAACACCACAAGGGCCAATTAAGGTGAGATCAACTACAAGAGCACATTGTAAAAATCAGTACAAATAGCCAGTTAACAGTTAAGTACTTACTAGAATCCAGCTGTTCTCAATCATGGCCTTATCTAACTTCTATTCCTTTTTTACATCAAAGACAAATCTTGACATCTCTCTCTGACTTGGCGTCTGCAACTTCGCAGAGGCCATTTCTGCACGTCCCTGCTCTGCTTCTGGTTCTGGCTGAGCTTTGGGGCATCAGCACTTTGTCACAGCTCCCAGCTCTCAGTTTGCAGGTTCGTTGGTGTCTTAACATTCTCCCTCTTACCTTTGTTCAAGAGAAACGTTCCCTCTCCTTGCACATGGCACAGAGAGCCCCTATGGCATGGCTTCCTTATGACCCAGCTCAAGGAAAGTTGACTTACCTTGATCCATGGAAAAGCCAAGGTCCGCTGAGCTCAAGACCTTGACCGTCTCTGGGAAGGGCAGTCTGCCTAGCAGCACAGAGCTGATGAGCTGATCCTTGGTCTGCATGGGCATAAATCCCCCTCCCAGGCCTGGCAGCAAGGGAGGGTTGGGCCTCCAGCACCCCCCGCTGTGGGAAGATTTACAAAACAAAGAGCAGATGCCTTGAGTAATCACTTCATTACAGAATGAGGCCCAATGCATTTACATCAGGAAGGGAAGGGTCAGTGGATGCTGGCCAAGTCCTGCTCAGAGGAGCCTCAGAGAGACAGGTAGGTAAGCACATTGACCAGGCAGCCACAATGAGGAGCAGAGAGAGGAGAATGAACACACTTCACTTCCCCTGGGCCATGCACTTACAAGTAATATCTTATTTAATCCCTGCAACAACTCCACAGTAGATGCTGTCATTGCTTCTCTTTTGAAGATGAGGAAACAGAGGCTCAGTGAGGTCACACATCCTGCCCCCAGTCACACAGGTGGTATGATAGCTAACATTTATTGAGTCCTTACTATATGCCAGGCACTGCTTCAGTTGCTTTACGCATATTGACCCATTTAATCCTCACAACAATCCTAGAGGTAGTGTATTAGTCTGCATAGGCTAGGTTTTGCTGTGGTAACAAACAGCCCCCAAGGTCTCAGGGCCTAACATAACAAAGGTTTATTTCTTATCTACATGAAGTCGGCTGTGGGTCCACGAACCTCTCCGGGGCATCTTTCATTCATGCAGTGACCCAGCAAGTCAGGTAGCTTTGATCTTGTCACTCAGCCTACTGAACAGGAGGCCTTGGTGCTGAGGCAGAGGAAAAGACAACTCTAGGGTCTTGGGCTGGCTCTTCTGTTCTTTTCCCCAGAAGTGACTCATGTCACTTCAGCCCACAGACCATTGGCCAGTGCTAATCACGTGGCACCTACCCAATTGCAGTGTGGGTGGGGAATATAGGGGAACAAATAGAATGTTTGGTGACTATCACTATCTCTGCCACAGTAGGTACTATTATTTTTTTTACCTTTGTTTTTTTTGGCCGTGCCCCACAGCATGTGGGATCTTAGTTCCCCAACCAGGGATTGAACCCATGCCCCCTGCATGGGAAGCGTGGAGTCTTAACCGCTGGACCAAACCACCAGGGAAGTCTCTTTATCATTTTTTTAATTGAATGAAATTGAATGAAAGATTCTTTAAATTCTGTAGTGCTTTACAATTTTCAAAAGTTTCATGCACATGATTTCATATAATCCCATAATAACGCTTTTATTTTCCCTTACCCCTCCCAGTAGGTAATATTATCATCCTCACTTTACAAACAAGAAAACTGAGACCGAGAGGTGAGGTGAAATGCTGTATTAGTTTGCTAGGGCTGCCATAGCAAAGCACCACAGACTGGGTGGCTTAAACAACAGAAATTTATTGTCTCAGAGTTCTGGAGGCTAGAAGTCTGAGATCAAGGTGTCAGCAGGGTTGGTTCCTTCTGTGGGGCGTGAGGGAGAATCTGTTCCATGCCTCTATCCTAGTTCCTGGTAGTTTGCTGGCATCTTTGGTGCTTCTTGGCTTGTAGAAGCATCACCCTAATCTCTGTCTTCATCTTCACCTGGTGTTCTCCTTGTGTAGGTCTGCCTCCAAGTTTTCCCTGTATAAGGACATCAGTCATATTGGATTAGGGGCCCAACCTACTCCAATATGACCTGATTTTGACTCATTTCATCTGCAACAATCCTATTTCCAAATAAGGTCACATTCCGAGGCACTGAGAGTTAGGAGTTCAACATATGAATTTTGGAGGACACAATTCAACCCATAATTCTTGCTCAAGGTCACACAGAGCCAATAAGATGAATAACTTGTACCCCAGTCTGTCTAATTTTAACTCTCCATCCAAGGTGATAATTACTTCCTCTGAAATGGGAGGTCTATAAAACATTTGGAGCCATGTTGATGATGAGAATTAATCATGTTATTCTTGTTAGTCTCCGAAAGCAGGGATCATACCTTATAAAACCACTCTTACACTTGCCCTTAAGAAACATGAAACCCATTTAAACAGGATTCTTTTAAATAAAATCTTCAAAGAGGATGTTGGAAACCTCCAAGAAATTAAAATCCCTCTCCCTACCTACTGTCTCCACTCAAATGGGATGCAGTGTTCTCCTTAGAACACACAGCTGTGGGGCTCTCTTCTCTCATGGTCCCACCCATAGGCCTGGTCTAGAAGGAAGACATCTCTGCCTTTCCCATCTTTACCAACCGGAATGGTGACCTGGTCCCAACGTCCACCTGGGAGGTGTGATAGCTGACCTACTGCCCCTTTTAGGGTCTGATATTAAACAAGCTGGACATAGGAAAGGGTGTGTGTGCTTGTATGCTGATTCACATACCTTCCTACCCTCTACCCCAGGTTCCTACCCCTTACTCCTCCCAGCCCCACTGGACCCAGATCCCATCTTTATTTTCTTAAGTCTTCATCTCTGCCCATTGCCTCCCCCAAGGAGTCTCCTGTTGGCTTGGTGTAGAATTCTGCTTAGCCCAGATGGGAAGAAAACAACCCAAAGGTTTTAGAGTCTGGGTGTCAATGGTCATGCACGTCATTTCATAACACCTTCCACCTGCGACAGCACAGCACACCTGGTGGAGACGCCCAGTGCGCAAGGCCACGCCCAGCAATGGGCTGAGCATCTCATCCAATCTCGCAGAGGCCCTGAGATACCTCTGTGGAAGATGAAGGAGGCTGGCACTAGTTAGAGTGGTCAGGACAGATTTTAATCAGTGATAACCATTGCAGTAGGGAGAAGAGTCCAGTGTGAACTATACTCAACTGGGACTTGTGCAAAGGTGACTGGGCATTTTAAAGGGAGAATGAGAGAATGCGGGGTTGGTGAGCAGGGGCTCAGGAGAGTCAGGGAAGTGAAGAATTACAAACAAACAGGAAGGAGGTGTTGGTCCACGTGAAACCCCTCGGGGTTGGCTTACTGGCCTTATGGAGGTTAGGCTCCGCCCCTCCCGCGGAGTCTGGGAGGTGGGCCCCCTCTTCAGGTGACGGCTGGAACAGTCAGTTCTTTTGGCAGCCTCGAGTTTTCCCACTCAGGCACTTTAAGAGGGGCCAGCATCATCCTAGGGATGTGGCCCTGGGCTGTTAGAAACTATGTTAGCGTCTGTTCAGGTCTTTATAGGCCAAAGTGGAGGCCTAGTCCAGAAGGAAGCTCCGAGGAGCCTGGCTGGGGTTGGGTCAAGGAGAGAATCCCTGTCACTTCCACCATTCTCTGCGTTTCTTCTATGAAAGCGGTTCAGCATTCCACTCAAGGCCACATACCTGGTGAATGGTGAAGCCATACCTGTCCTCCCGAGTTCCTCGCCATGTCTCTCTGGCTTCTGGCTTACCGTGTCTCTCCCTGGGTCTGTCCACTCACATCACCCCCACCCCACCCCCACTCACTGCTCAGGGCTCCGCCAGGAGGATAACGTGTCTGTGAGGGTCAGGCTGCCAGGAAAGAGGCGAGAGAGTGGCCTGAGCAAGTTATCCACCCTCAGGCCGGGGTCCTTACCCTTCCAATGGAGGATTATAGTGCAGCCTCAAAGGGGGTTGGGCTAGACAAATGGAAATAAAAACAAAAATAAACAAATGGGACCTAATGAAACTTAAAAGCTTTTGCACAGCAAAGGAAACCATAAACAAGACAAAAAGACAACCCTCAGAATGGGAGAAAATATTTGCAAATGAAGCAACTGACAAAGGATTAATCTCCAAAATTTACAAGCAGCACACACAGCTCAATATCAAAAAAACAAACAACCCAATCCAAAAATGGGCAGAAGACCTAAATAGACATTTCTCCAAAGAAGATATACAGGTTGCCAACAAACACATGAAAGGATGCTCAACATCACTAATCATTAGAGAAATGCAAATCAAAACTACAATGAGATATCATCTCACACCGGTCAGAATGGCCATCATCAAAAAATCTACAAACAATAAATGCTGGAGAGGGTGTGGAGAAAAGGGAACCGTCTTGCACTGTTGGTGGGAATGTAAATTGATACAGTCACTATGGAGAACAGTATGGAGGTTCCTTAAAAAACTAAAAATAGAACTACCATATGACTCAGCAATCCCACTACTGGGCATATACCCTGAGAAAACCAGAATTCAAAAAGAGTCATGTACCAAAATGTTTATTGCAGCTCTATTTACAATAGCCAGGACATGGAAGCAACCTAAGTGTCCATCCACGGATGAATGGATAAAGAAGATGTGGCACATATATACAATGGAATACTACTCAGCCATAAAAAGAAACGAAATTGAGGTATTTGTAGTGAGGTAGATGGACCTAGAGTCTGTCATACAGAGTGAAGTAAGTCAGAAAGAGAAAAATAAATACCATATGTTAACACATATATATGGAATCTAAAAAAAAAAAAAAAAGGTCATGAAGAACCTAGGGGCAAGATGGGAAAAAAGATGCAGACCTACTAGAGAATGGACTTGAGGACACGGGGAGGGGGAAGGGTAAGCTGAGACAAAGCGAGAGAGTGGCATGGACATATATACACTACCAAACGTAAAATAGATAGCTAGTGGGAAGCAGCCACATAGCACAGGGAGATCAGCTCGGTGCTTTGTGACCACCTAGAGGGGTGGGATAGGGAGGGTGGGAGGGAGGGAGATGCAAGAGGGAAGAGATATGGGGACATATGTGTATGTATAATTGATTCACTTTGTTATAAAGCAGAAACTAACACACCATTGTAAAGCAATTACACTCCAATAAAGATCTTTAAAAAAAATAATAATAATAATAAATAAATTTTTTTAAAAAGGGGGTTGGGGAGGCCAGAGACCCCGTTCAGAAGCTAATGATAACGGTGGACAGTTATTCAACACTTGTGAATACTTATGAAGGCCAGGCACTTCGCCTGATTTTTTTTACCAAAAGGCCAGTAAAAATGCTTAGAGTCCTCTGCCACCAAGATGTGTGGGCCACTTAGATTGAGTCAAGTCAGTCATCTTGGCCAGAGGGTGAAGGGGGCAGACAGGAGGGCTCCTTCTCAGCTCTCAGACTCTGCTGGTCTCCTTGGGTCTCTGCCCCATGAAGAGAGGTCAGTGTGAAGCTGTGGGCTTGGGGTCCAGTGTCTGGGCGACCTGTGGTTAAGAAGGTAGCTCTGGGGACTTTCCTGGTGGCACAGTGGTTAAGAATCTGCCTGCCAATGCAGGGGACACAGATTCAAGCCCTGGTCTGGGAAGATCCCACGTGCCATGGGGCAACTAAGCCCATGCACCACGACTACTGAGCCTGCGCTCCAGAGCCCACGAGCCACAACTACTGAGCCCGTGCGCTTAGAGCCCCTGCTCTGCAATAAGAGAAGCCACCACGATGAGAAGTCTGTGCACCGCAACGAAGAGTAGGCCCTGCTCGCCACAACTAGAGAAAGCCCACGCTCAGCAACGAAGACCCAATGCAGCCAAAAATACATAAGTAAATAAATTTATCTAAAAAAAAAAAAAAGAAGAAGAAGAAGGTAGCTCTGACGTCCCCTTAGCTGGACTCTAGTCCAGGCTCACCGTTCATTAGCTGGGCACCCTGGCCTTGTTAGTCTCATTTTCCTCATCTGTAATAACTCTTAGAGTTAAATGAATGCTGTGAGGTTTAATGAGATAAGACAGACAAAGAGCTTAGGAGAGAACTTGGCATGTAGAAAGCCTCAAAAATGTTAGCTGACACCTATGGCAGGGACGAACTTCAAAATCACATCTCCTCTGGGAGATGGGAAGGGTGGACAGTGGTGACTAAATGCCACCCCCCAACCCGGTCCTGTAGAGCCCCAGGCCAGGGCCTCAGGGCAGGTGCACCTCCAAGCCCCAGGGAGCCCCAGTGTGGAACCTCCTTCTGGGCCGCCCTGCCAGCCTCCTCCAGCCCCTGGACACCCTGCCCTGCTCTGAGGCAGGAGGCGGCTCCCACACACGCCTGCCCAGGGCAGCCTCCACCATGTGACTTGGCTCAGAGGGAGGCTGGGGGTGTGGGTGGGGGGCAAGGCTGGGAACCTTGAAGACAAAGAAAGAGCCCTTTGCTGTGGTTACTGAAAAGAAAAGATATTCTCCTGTTCAAACCCAGCCCCTGCAGACAGCCCCAGCCTTGGACTCTGGGCCCGTCCAGGTCCCTCCTGGGCTCTTGGGACCCCTGTCCTGAGGGACGAGCCTCCCCGGAGCTCCTCGTCTCCCCTCAGGGCACTTCCCATCCCAGCACCGGTTCCCTAGTTGTTAGCAGCAGAATCCTGCCTCCCACAGTGATATCTCACATGCGCCTGATTAAAAACAACAAGATAAACCCCAAACTAAAAGCACAGCTGTTATGCTTGAAGCCCTGTCCTCCAATCCAGTTTTTAATAATAATAACAATAATAGCTATCATTGTGCTTTGCTGGGAGGACATTCGACTAAATTCAATGCTCACAGTAACCTCAGGGGTAGGTATTATTGTTATCCCCATTAAACATATGGGAAAACTGAGTCACGGAGTTAAGCCACTTGCTCAAGGTGATACAGATCAGAGCGAGGACTGTATAAAGGCCCCCAGCAGCCCCCTCCTGACTGCGGAGGCTCTCTGCGCCTTCTCCATCCTCAGGGACACACGTGGCCATCCTAGTGCCCATCCCTCGCCGAGGAGTCTCTGCTCTCAGGGGTGGGCACAGAGAACCCTATGGCCTAAGCACCCGCCTCTGGCCACCTTCCCGTGTTTACCCTGAGGCTGCCATCCCGACAAAACTTCCTTGTCCTGTCCCAGGAGGTGGCAGGTTTTTAAGGACATGGGTTTAGTACTGGGCTCTTTATCATCAGGACTGGGTTTCCTCTCTCGGAGGTGGAGAAGTTGCAGTCACAAAATGTGTGGAGAGTGATGTTAAGCTCGCCACCTCTACCTCTGCTCCCTGACTGGGAAACACGGTTCTACCTGACAGTGTGCCATGTACATACACAGCACACTCACACACACACACACACACACATACCTGCAAACGCACGCACGCACACGTGCGCACGTACATAGCCTTCCAGGAAGCAGGGGAAAGCAAAAAGGCTCTTTCTTGAGTCTTTGAATGGCCTCATGGGATTCCTGCACATCTGAAGTCATTTACAAATTGTGGTGTGTGTGTACACTTGTGCGTATGAAGTGCAGGCTTATGCAAGACATAATTTGCAGGTCCCGGTGCAGAATGAAAATGTGGGACCCATTGTTCAAAAAGTATTAAGAATTTCATGATGGCAACAGCAAAACATTAAACCAAGCACAGGCCCCTTCTGAGCACAGGCTGTGTGTGACCGTACAGGCTGCACACCCACGAAGGGGGACCCACTCACAAGAGTGGGTTGTATGTTTATACTGCAGGCACTTTTCTAATTAGAAGGCTCAGGGCTTTCGTTAGACTCTCAGAGGGGTCCATGACCCTCTAAAGGTTAAGAACCATTTGGTAGCAGAAGGCTGGTGTTAGAGTCGCGGGTTTGGGTCCCAGGCACATGGTTTACTAGCTGTGGGACCTGGACCACGTTCCTTAACCTCTCTGAGCTATTTTCTCATCTGTAAAATAAGGGTTATAATAAAGCCTGCCTCACAGGGTTAGTGTGACAATAGTAAAGCTGAGCAGGACCCTGTGGGACTCCTGGGCAAGGAAGCCTTTCGGTGTTCCCCATTCCTTGTTTGTAGGGAGCAGATTCCAGCCTCCACGACCTTCCCTGAGTTCCAAAGGGCAGATTCTCCGGCAGTTGCTAATCAGGGAAGGCAGGGGATGCAAAGACAGGGGAGGGGCAGCCAAAAAACAATGGCACGGCCTTGGGGCAGGGCCCTGGTTCCCCCTCAAGGGATACACACAACAGTTATCTTCTGAGCTCTTTACAGAACTAAAACCCCCAACAATTGGAAGGTGTCAGCGTTCTTTATTCCAGGAAAGACCAGGTTAAAGGAACCAGAGAAGCTCATCAAAAGATTACCTGAGACCAGATTAGAAGAGGGCAAGACCTGCATACCCCCTAATCCTTATCAGCAACCCCACCCTTGAACAATTGCTATAAAACTCCTCACCAATTCCTCCCGGGTTGGCACACATAGTCTTTGAGGGGCACAAGCCCACTGTGTCCCGCTTTGCCTGGCAAAACAATAAAGCTATTCTTTTCTGTTTCACCCAAAACTCTGTCTCCGAGATTCGAGATTCTATTCAGAACCAATGCACAGAGGCCGAGCTTTCAGCATCAAGAGGGGCCATGAGATAAAGAGCTTAGCACAGAGCCTGTCACATTAGCTCCCAGGAAGTAGTCTGTTAATGAACTGAGTTCATTCTGTTTTGCTTGTTACATTCGACGTTACATCCTTTTGCCAGCTTGATCTCAGCAAGCTGTGCCTTCCATGGATGTCCTCAGCAGGCCCAGCACTGATCCTGGCAGGGGCTCTTGGGGACACGAGCTGGTGTTTCTGAAGACTGGCTTGGTGTCTTGGCTGGTCTTTCCCCCAGACCTTGCCCTGCTGGCTGACCTGACTGATTTGGTCTGCGATGCCTGGGCCACAAGGCTATGTGACAGGTAGCAGCAACCTAGGGGGCCCTAGGGCTGGTGGATGATTTCTAGGTTGAGCTTGAGAGGACTGGGCCCCTCAAGAGGACCTCATAGCTTTTAAGTCCAGTGTCACACTTGACAGAGCCTCTCTCCAAACTGGGGCACCCAGGAGAGGGTTCTTAGGAAACCTGGGGCCCAGTGGCCCTTGGCGGCCCGTATTTCCCCTCTGGTACCCACATGGTGGCCCCTCGGGGGCCTCTGTGCTGCTTCAGCAATTATCTCCACTGGGCCTGCCAGCATCGCAGGGAGAAGAGCCACTGTGGCCCAGTCACCCCTTCCTTCCTTTCCCCCAGCCTGGTGCCACGGCCCACACCCCACCCCGACCCGTTTCAGGGTGGAGACTCCTAGCGGAGAGGAAAAGGGAGAATCAGGGCTGAGACCACCACACCACCCCCAGCATGATCAGAGGGAAGTCTGCAGCCCCTCAGGGTCTCCATGGCCATATTTGTAACATGCAGGGGGAGCACCTTCATGTCTGCCCTGGCAAAGCCCTCACCCATACACCCAGGAAGGTGTTTCAATATGTACAGTGTGTATCTTTGTACTGATGAAGAGTGGAAGCAACCAAATGGCCATCCAGAGGGGAGTGGTAAATAAATGGCAGTTGAGAACTAAAACGTTGCCTGCCATATCAGTAAACAAAAGATGTTGCAGCCATCAAGCCATTACAATACAGCCGCCCTGAGAGAACTCAGGATGGAGACAAAGGGGCTGCCCACTGCCAAGCCCATCTAGCAGTCAGCTGCTGCAGCCACCGCAACGGTGCACCTGAGGAAACTCAGGATGAGAAAACACAGGCTACCAGCCCCAGATAGCTGAGGTGCATATCAAAGGAATGATTTCAGTGAGCCCACGCTCTTGCATCTTCCTATACATAGAAAAGTACTAAACTCCTTAACTTGAGCTATCTTGTTTTCTTTTATTAACAGTAATCTTTTGATGTTCCGATTACCTGGTCTTTTGCTGCAAAAACTCCTAGCTCCCGCCTTGCCTCTTCGGAACAGTTTTCTCACGGTTATCTGAGATGCTGTCTCATGGGCTTGAAGTCCTCAGAAAATCCGCCAAATAAAACATAACTCTCTGCTTTTAGGTTGTGTGTTTTTTTTTTTTCAGTCGACACAGTCATATTAGCAACATTATCCAGCAGTTCTTAAAAGCTAAGTGGGATGACACAGAAAGGTGTCCAGGATGTATTTTTAAGAGACAAATGAAAATTGCAAGATAATATATACAGTGTAAATCATTTCTGTAAATATAAACTATACATTCTCTAAACATATCTCTGCACAGGGAAAGGTCTGGAAAGAGGTATTTCAAGTTGATCATAGAGGCTGCCTCTGAGAGGGGAGGCGCTGAAGGGGTGGTCAAAAAGGACCTAAAGTCCACCCTTCTGGAGCCCTTGCCACAGGTCCTGCAAGCGTGTCCCAGACCCTGCCGGGATGGAATTCCTAACCCCAGGGCCAAGGCCATGCTGCACTGCTGGCATCTTGGGTGGAAATTCTGATTGGTTCGTGAATAACCAGCCTCCCATCCACTGATAGCAAAATTGTTCCAAACATCACGTATTAACTCCCCACCAAGGGCCAGGCATCCCACCCTCCCACAACAGGGTGGGTATTAGAGTCAGGCAGGGACTGCCAAGAACGGTGGCAGGTCTGAGATTTTTCCTCTGCTTGTAAGCCAGCAGTCAGCCTGCCAGTGCCATGAATGCTGGCGGAAGACTTCTGGGACAGAGACAACAGACTTATTAGGTAAAACAGGTGACACAAGCTCCATGTTTGCCTTGGTTCCCTTTGCTCCCTTGTCTCACGGGCCAAGTGGGAGACAGGCGTGAGGAAACGCTGTGCCCATAGGGGGTTTGTGTCACGGCTGAGGAATCCTGAGATTAGGAAACCCCCAATCTTATAAAGCGGCTTCTAGCAAACCTGCCCAATCTTTGCCTTGGAGGGAGATGTTGTTTTTATTCTCCTGGAAAGCAAACAAATCTGCCCTCTACCCAAGGGAGACACTATATCTGCCAAAGCTGTTTGCTAGACAAACACCCTTGAAAAGATAGTCCGGAGCAAAAGGTGTCACGGGACTCCAGAAATTCCAGAGGCCCTCTGGAGAACTGTCTCCAGAACTAACACCGGCAGCCTGAGATGAGGCACTGAGATGTTGAGTTCCTTCCCCAGGGTCACACAGCTAGGACACAGCAGAGCTGGGGTTACACCAGGTACTCTGACTCCAGCGCCCTTGCTTTTTCCTCCTTGCCTTCAAAATGGGCTGCTGGGCCAGCCTGGTAACCAAAGAAACACAGACAACACTGCTTCAGAAGGAAAATCCACTCTGAGTTCCCAACAACGACCTACAGAAGAACTGCAGGAACAGAGCCTGTCTGTGGCTCGGGACCAAGCACTGCCCACACGTTCCTGACCTGACTCCCCCGGGGGGATGAGAAAAGAAAATTCCTCTCCAGCTGCCCCTGGGTGACGTTAGAGAGGAGCTGGAAATAAGGAATGAGCTTCTGGAGACCGGATAAATGCTCTTTTCTTTTGCAGAAGGAAAATAATCTCATGCCATTCCATACTGATTTAAACATGAAATTTATTTATGGAGTAGAAAGAGTTGGTGTTGGCTTTCAGCGCCCAACCAGGAAATGGTCTGGGCTTGTTTTTGTCTCCTCCAGCACCCTGTCCCCTGGTGACCTAATCTGATTTTTCAGACTTGAAGGCTGGATCCTGTTCCCTGGTTCTCAGGCCTCCCCTGACCCACCTTCTCGTCTCTGGAGCCATTCCTCCCTGCCTGGAGGAGGCGCAGAGAGGGGCCAAGTCTGTCATCGAGGTTCCTCTATTGCTTACTGCCCTCATCTGTAAAATGGGGACACATGTCTGCCTCACATCTCCCTCATCAATAAAAAGCAATTAATAGTAATAATAACAGTAATAATAATAGCTTCTAATTTGGTGAGTTGCTAATACATGCATCTGTGAGGTATTAGGATTCTTCTTTACAGATAGGGAGACTGGGATCAGGGATGCTGGCAAAATTGGCCACTGTCACATAGTCACCCTTAAAGAAATGTCTGCCTCCTGTCACTCTGCCCCTCCCGAATTCCTCCTTGCCACCGAGGAAGACACATCTCCAACATCTGCTCCTCTGAGCCCTGTCTGAAGTTGCACAAGGTTTATATACGCAGAGGCTTGGGCAGGGCTGAGGCTGGGATCTTGTCCTACAGACAGCAAGTCCCCTTCCCCAGGAGCTGCTCTATATGAGGCCCTTTAACGTTGTTTAACCTCATGGCAGCCCTGAGAGAAAGAGCTTTATCTCCATTTGCAGGTGGGCAAACTGAGGTCCTGAGAGTATTACATGGCCAGACCTTATGGCTGGTGGGGAGCAGGGCAAAGGTCCCACTCTGTAGGCCTGGCTTCTTATCCCCACACCGCAAAGCCTCTGAACCAGCAGGTTGTGATATGGCCTCAGTTTCCCCTTCTGCAGCATAGGGACAAGACCCGGCTTCTCACCATCTGAGGTCCTGAGGGGTTTCTATGTTGCCTTCAGATGAACTCTGTGCTGTTAGTTTGGAAAGACAAGGAGAGCATCCGTGACATGCCGAAAGTCACCCAGTGAGCCACAGCAGGGCCAGCCACGGTCTGAGCCCTCTGCCTCAAAGCCAATGCTCAGTCACCCACACCTCACGGGCCAGGCCTCTGCAGGGAGGTGACGGTGGTAGGTGGGCCGAGGCCCTGTCTCAGGGAGGGAGCTGAGTGAACAGTCCCGGGTAAGTCCCAAACAAGCTCCCAGGGCAGACAGGAAATTACAGGGTAAGGTGGCTGGTGGCGAGGCCGGGGTGGGGCTGGAGGACAGAAGAAGAGGGACGAGTAGACCTGATGCCCACACTTTCCTCCCCGGGGGCGGCTGGCAGCTGTGGGGACAGACACCTGCAGCCAGGTATATCTGGGGGCACCCACCTCAGGAAAATTCCACCAGCTGAGGCTGGCAGGCACAGGGTGGGGATGACCCAGGGGATGCCCCTCACCCCCTTCCCGGCAGGGTGATGAGCTATTGTCCTGCTAACTAAAAAATTTCGCTTGCCACCCGGTTCCATAATGATTAGGTCATTAGTCACTGCAGCTGCTGACCTTCAACACACCCAGGCGTTCAGGACAGAGATGAGGATGAGGCACTCTGTGCTCTGGGAAAACTGAGAGAACAGGCCTTCAGACAGGTAGGCATTTTCAGGAGAAATTTTTTATGAACCCGGATTCTTGCAACTTCCCATACTGTACTTAGAAAAGCACTAAAAGCACTAACTCAGGCATCTGCCCCTCGTGACCAGCAGCAACTTCTACTGAGATATGTGCTTGGCTGCAAGTACCCCCTTCATCAAAATCACATCTAAGCTGACCTCCTGCTCTACCTTTTCAGAGCAGGGCTCTGAAAGAGGCTGTCTCCTGGCCTACAGTCCTCAGAAAGTTCCCCAATAAAACAGAAACTCGCGGCTCTCATGTTGTGCATATTTAGTTCTGCCTGGGACTCTTCCTGCCCCTCACCCATCAGGTCTCAGTTTAAACTCTCCTTCTGCCTCCCTGCCCTGCGTGAGTGGGGCAGCCCCCTCCTCACCCCCACCTGCTGGGTGTTGGTGCCCTGTGACTGTTGGTTCTCTGCTTTATTTCACATTCATCGTCCTGGACCACCACCTGTGAGCCCCTCAGAGTCTCGGCCTTGCCTGGTTCTGCTTCACCGCTGCCGCCCAGCGCCCAGCTCGGGCTGACGTGCAGCACGTGCTTGGTCCCTATGAACAGGGCCCAGGATGCGCCTGCCCATTTAATCGCATAACAGGAGGGTGAGGGACTTGTCCTACGGTTCCAAGAAGCAGCAGAGAAGCAAAGCAGAGGACCTCTTAGGGGAATTGGGGCCCAGGATTTAAGAGAGCCCATCTGGGGCTAGACACCTCTCCCCAGAGCCCTCAGAGCCGGCTGAACTGACCCCACCCCAGCAGTCCCCACCCTCGCTTAGTCACAGAGTGTGGAGGATGGTCCCTTGAGGGGAAAAAATTCGGGTGACAAATAGCTCTTTCCACCTGGCCCCA
This sequence comes from Eschrichtius robustus, assembly GCF_028021215.1. Classification (NCBI taxonomy): domain Eukaryota; kingdom Metazoa; phylum Chordata; class Mammalia; order Artiodactyla; family Eschrichtiidae; genus Eschrichtius; species Eschrichtius robustus. Next base: position 77,071,914 of record NC_090830.1, read on the forward strand.
TGGTGGGAAGGTGGCTCACCCTGTCACCACCCCCAGCCCAGTGTTGGGGGGACTCTCAGAATTCTGCATGGAAACTTGGGGGTTCCTGCAAGCACAGGGGGCTGCCATCTGGTGACCCAGAAGCATAGGCGGGGTTCTCAGGAGAGTTTGCGCTGTGTCCCCAAGAGTTTGGGATACTGGAAAGCAGAGAAGTGGGTTTGTGAAGGCAGGAGCCCAGGCCGCTGCCCGGGCAGGTGCTGAAGGATGTGTAGATGAGAGGCAGGGCTTGGTCCGACATGAAAATGCGTGGCCCTTGTTCAAAGCTTACTAAGCAAGACTAACATCAACAGTGGTAAGTCATGTTGACCACACACTTTGATATGACGTGACGAGAAGGGCACTTTACTGCTATGGGATCCCCCCACTCTCTGCAGGACCGCCTCCCCAGAGGCAACTATGGAGCAGGAATTGAGAAGAGGAAAGCCAGTGGCCAATACAAATTTGAAAAAACGCTCAGCCTCATGAGAGTTCAGGAAAATGCAAATTAAAGCCACTCTGAAATCCTATTTTTCACCTGCGAATAGTCAAGAATTTCAAACATCAAACAGCAACAGCCAGGGACACTGAGGGTGCCTGGGACAGGCAGCTGCGCTGTGAACACGCTGCATCACTCTTTCGGAAAATAATCTGACATTTTCTTCTGAAACACAAAATACACTCACTTTAGCCCAGCAGCCCCCCAAACTGACAAGTTTCCTAGAGGAACAGAAGCACCCACCAGAAGGATTTATAAAAAGGAGTGGTTTTCTGATATCGTTTGAAATAGTGGGGGGGAAAAAAACCCCTAAGTATCTGAAGAGCCATTTCTCTACAAGAGAAATTATTGAATGAACATGGTAGATTCTTGCTGTTGCATATTATGCGTCTGTTGAAAAAAAAAAAAAAAGGATTAGGCACAGCTCCATTGTCTGAAGGGCTGTGCACATCCTGCTAAATTTAGAAAGCATGTTGCAGAGTTGGGACACCATGGAGACTGTAGGCGAGACGATCCAGCGTGTAAAACTGTCCCACACATTACAGGACGTTCAGCATCCCTCGTCCCTTCATGGTCGCACCAACTCTGCCCTCTCATTGTCAAAAAAAAGAACAGCAGAAACGCCTTAACATATTCCCAAATATTCCATGCTAAAAACCAGTGATGGTGAGGCCTGTGGTGGGGTTTTTGTTTTTGTTTTTAAGGAACATTAGCAAGACCCTAGCTGTATAGAAGTTTCCTCGTGCTTGGCTGTTGCGGGAATGGGGAAGGGGGAGGGAGAAGATCCCTATGCCTGGTTCCATTTTTGTATGGATTCACCAGGCAACACAGGTCACTCTTGTAATTACCAAAATTACCAAGGAGAAACACCTTTTAAAAGAAAAATAATGAAAGAATAACAAGAGCAAAAGTAAAATGGCAGGAAGAGAGGGAGGGAGGCTGCTCTAGAGACCAAAGCCCCACCCCCCCCCCGCCCCCGCCCAGCACTACATACACTACACACAGTCCCTGCCCCTGCCAGTGCAGCTTCATCGGGGTGTGGACGGGGAACATTGCAGTCATCCCAGTTCTACAAGGATCAAGCCATTAGCCACTGCAGCTACCGCACTGCCGGCACACCCTGAGGGGAATTCAGGATGGAGAAAACCAGGAAACATTCTGTGCTTTGGATACTGGCCCTAGATGGTTAAGATGCATATCTAGGCAACCAATTCAATGAACCCAGATTCTTGCATCGTCCCATGCATAGTAGAGAGCTAAAATAATTAACTGGAGATGTCTGTTCTTTGTGAACTTTTGATGTTCGACCACGGTTTTTTCCCGGCTCCTCCCTTGTCTCTTCGGAGCAGTTCCTCAGAGCTATCGGAGAGGCTGTCTCTCACGCTATAGTCCTCAGTAAGACCCCTGAATAAAACTGAATTTGTAACTTTCAGGTTGTGCATTTTTTCTCCAGTAGACAGGGGTGAGCCGGTGGCAGCACCTGCCGGCCACCTCCCTGGCCACATAGCACTGGCAACCTCCCTCCGGTCCGGCAGCCGTCCTCTGCTCGCCACAGAGGCCCCTTTCTCTGCTGGCTGTTTTCGTTGGGCCCTGCCCACCTCCATGGGCAGCCTCTGGCCACTGCTGGTGGCACCAGGACAGGCCCTTGCCTGCTGCTGAAGGCTTGCTTTATGGACATAAAGATTCCAGGGCACCCAGGCGCTCGGAAGGCAGCTGTTTCCACCTTCCTGCCACATTCCCGCCCCACTCCCCCAACCCCAGCTCCAGGAGGGAACACGCCGCTCCTGTTCTTCTTCATCCCACGACTTAAATCATTGCTCCCTGGGTAGGCAGCGAGGCCAGGTCCCCCACAGCCCACATCACAGGCGTTCTTGACAACCTGCTAGCTGGAAACCACGCCCAGCACCTTCCCTCCACTCGGCCCTCTCCCCTCCAGGTGGCCTGGGTGAGGCTGAGCCAGGAGCCCCTGACTGCACCCCAAGGCCACGGCAGGGGGCAGTTCCAGCTCGTGTATTTCTCATTTTAAAAACACCGTATGTATTTAAACATGCCCTGTTTTGTTCCAAAAATATAAAACAGCCACAAGGACACACAAGATGCAACCAGCATAAACTAAGACCAGAAGATGCTCATAATAATCTTGTGACAGAGATTTTTGGTATAGTTTAAAACATGGAAACTTTAGAAGCCACTTAACGTCCAACCATAGGAGACTAGTTAAATAAATTACAATATAGCTACACAATAGAATATTATGCAGTCATAAAAATTGAATTTATAGCTAGATAACCTAACTTATTTATAAATAGTTTATTTATTTATAGAACCTAATGCTAAATGTGTATGTCTATATGCCTCATGAGCTTCTTGAAATGACTGTGGCTCCCAGGAAATTAAGAGCCACTATCCTATAGAGGGGCATGTAATGCCATGACTAGATATTTATGTTGTATATAAAACGTATGTGTTACAAAGTCCCCCGCTATCTAGCCTGAGGGTGCAGGACAACTTTGATGTGGGGCTGAGGGGTCTACCAGTACAAATGGTCTATCCATCTGGGGATAGACCCAAAGGGGAATGGCTTGCAGCCCCTCTACTGGCCCCATTCAGGAAAGGAGTCAACTCATTCCCTCACAGAGGGGTAGGGTGAGATGGGGTCAGAAACTCTCTCTGTTCACCTCTTAGGAGGACAGTCAGCGACACATCCCAAAGAGTCAGCCACTAATGGTGGACTTTCTGGCACAAGCAGCAGAATGTTTGCAGGTGACTGAAATCAGAACACACACAAAGCTATTCACTCCATGCAAGGCTAGGAGGCTCTTACTGCCTATCCCCAGGAGAAAATCCCCAGAACACATTTTAGATTGCTCTGTTTACCTATTGCTGAGCAACAAATCACCCTAAAACTTAGTGGCCCAAAGCAACAACAACCGTTTTATTATCTCTCATGGTTACTGTGGGCCAGGAAATCAAGGATGGGCTCAATTGGGTAGTTCTGGCTCAGGATCTCATGAGGTTGTGGTCAGATGGAAGCTGGTGTTGGAACAGCATGGGACTGGGCTGGCTGGGGGATGACCAAGCATCTCTCTCTCTCTTCATGTAGTCTCAGGGCCTCTCCATGTGACTGCTTCACGTGTGATAGCTGGGCTTCCTAACAGCACGGTGGTTATCACACAGAGCCATCGCCAATATCCCAGGCGGGCAGGACAACCTGAGGCAGATGGAAGCCCTATGACTTTTGACCCCTGTATATTTGACATCGACACCCTTAGTCTATCTATCTTTTATCTACACAAAAGTCAGCCATTTCATGCCTCAGTTGACCCACAAACACTTTGAGCTATGATGGCACAGGGGTACTGTCAGCCAAGGAATGGACTTGGGCAGTGGCCATCTTTTTCTGAGTTTTAGACAATTATTTGAATATACTTTTGAGTTTTACCCATAATGTTTGGTTTTTAAAAAATAGGTAGAAAACAGAAAAGTGAACTTGTTGATGGAAATGATGAAAAAGATACAGGCTTCCACCCCAGGCCAGTTAAGGCTGAGATGGAGTCAAGAGGGGCTCCACTGGCCTGAGTTGGATGGTGATCAATCTTGAGCGAGTTGGCCATGAGTTCGCTTGTGAAGAAAAAGAACAAAAGCAAAGGAACAAAATAGAAGAATGTATACTATTGAAGTATTTTGGATGAAATGACACAGTGTCTGGGATTTGCTTTGACATGCTCCAAGAAACAAACAAAAAGTACAAGGGGGGGCAAGATTGGTCATGAGTTGCTAATTGTTGAAGCATGGAGGTTCATTATTCCAATCCTTCCATTTTTGTGAATGTTTATCATTTCCGTAATAAAAAGTAAATATAAATTTATATTACATATTAAAAATACAATATTAAGCATCACATCTAAAAGCCAAACTGTGATTAGGTATAATTAAACTCCTGAAAATGTCCTCTCCCAACTATTGTACACTAATGATTTTTGTTTTATTTTTGGCCACAGCATGTGGGATCTTAGTTCCCGGACTAGGGATTGAACCTGTGCCCTCTGCAGTGGAAGCACAGAGTCTTAACCCCTGGACCACCAGGGAAGTCCTGATTTTTCACAAGGATTATCAGGGTTATATTTATATAGAAGTCAGTAACCATCTGTACTGATGTACTTAATTCCGTTGCGCAAACAATGCAGAATTTTCCTTGCAAGAGAAGGTTATTATATATGTGCAACCACAACAAAAATAATCTCAATCCCTGAATTCAGAGCTCTTGAAGCAATGAGGGAGTGTTAATTAACACAGATAGCAGGTGTTGGCAGCAGGAGCAGGAATATTCTGTATGGTTTGAATTTCCTTTTGCTGTGTGTATGTGTCAATTTTTCAAGCTTAATTGATTTATTTAGAATAAGAAAAAGCTGTTGAATAGGTACTATTGGCTGTTCCTTTCTTTTTCCTATGGTATTATCTTTACTACTTTTGAACTCGTTTTTGTCTGCCAAGGGAGTAGTTATCATTAGCAAACAAGAGATAACAGGCATCGGGCTTCCCTGGTGGCGCAGTGGTTAAGAGTCCGCTTGCCGGGCTTCCCTGGTGGCGCAGTGGTTGAGAATCTGCCTGCCAATGCAGGCGACACGGGTTCGAGCCCTGGTCTGGGAAGATCCCACATGCCACGGAGCAACTGGGCCCGTGAGCCACAATTACTGAGCCTGCGCGTCTGGAGCCTGTGCTCCGCAACAAGAGAGGCCGCGATGGTGAGAGGCCCGCGCACTGCGATGAAGAGTGGTCCCCACTTGCCGCAACTAGAGAAAGCCCTCGCACAGAAACGAAGACTCAACACAGTCATAAATAAATAAATAAATAAATAAATGAATAAATAAATAAATAAATAAATAAAAGAACGTGAATTTCTTTAAAAAAAAAAAAAAAAAGAGTCCGCTTGCCAATGCAGGGGACATGGGTTCGAGCCCTGGTCTGGGAAGACCTCACATGCTGCGGAGCAACTAAGCCCGTGCACCACAACTACTGAAGCCTGTGTGCCACAACTACTGAAACCCGCGCACCTAAAGCCCGTGCTCCGCAACAAGAGAAGCCACCACAATGAGAAGCCTGTGCACCACAACAAAGAGTAGCCCCCACTCTCAGCAACTAGAGGAAAACCCGCGCGCAGCAGCGAAGACCCAACGCAGCCAAAAATTAAATAAATGGATAAAATAAAATTTTTAAAAAAGAGATAACAGGCATCAAAGATAAAGAGAGAATGATGCAAAAGTTTTAAATGGAATAAACTCTGGTCATCAGCTTAATCCCACTTCTCTACTTTGCCCCCACTCACCACCTCTGACTTGAAAAAAACCGATTGTTCCATTTCAGCCCTAGGACGTCTCCCAGGCCTGCCCAATGCCATGACCAGCGCGCCATCTGGTGGCTTCTGGCAGAAGTGCATAGGCCGTGCTCTTTTCTGAGCTCACAAGCAAAATTGTAGTTTCTACTGGGGGTCATAAACTGATGCTCCACAGGGCAAACCTGACATACAGATGTACTGTCTATAAATGTACAGATGTATGGATCGCAATGCTTTTACATGTTTTTAATATGTTGCCAACATTTAAAAATCCAGATGTGGGACTTCCCTGGTGGTCCAGTGGTAAAGAATCCACCTTACAATGCAGGGGACGCGGGTTAGATCCCTGGTCAGGGAACTAAGATCCCACGTGCCACAGGGCAACTAAGCCCGTGCGCCACAACTACTGAGCTCGGACGCCTCAACTAGAGAGCCTGTGTGCTGCAAACTACAGAGCCCACACGCCCTGGAGCCTGAGCCTCACAACTAGAGAGAGAAAACCCACACGCCACAGCTAGAGAGAAGCCCAAAGGCCACAATGAAACATCCCGCATGCCTCAGCGAAGATCCCGCGTGCTGCAACTAAGACGTGATGCAGCCAAAAATACATAAATAATAAATCTTAAAAAAAAAAAAAATCCAGATGTTTTACATACAAAGTCTGATCTCTGGCTTCTTTTGAAAACCGGATCTGAGGATGCCTGGGGCTGAGGCCTGTGCTCTCCAGTTATCTGTCTGGCCTCTACTGTGGCCACCTTGGTTTCTGTTAGTTTGTCCTACACAGAATCCCTGTAGTGTGTTGAACAGTGTCTCCCAAATATACATGTCCACCTGGAACCTCAGAATGTGATCTTATTTGAAAAATAGGGTCTTTGTGGATCCAGTGAGTTAAGGATCTTGAGATCATCCTAAATCCAATGACTGATGTCTTTATAAGAAGAGGAGAGGGGGAATTCCCTGGTAGTCCAGTGGTTAGGACTCTGCACTTTCACTGCTGAGGACGCAGGTTCAATCCCTGGTCTGGGAACTAAGATCCCACAAGCCACACGGCGCCACCAAAACGAACAACAAAAAAACAGGAGAGGACACAGAGACCATCATGTGAAAACAGAGACATTGGAATGATGTATCTACAAGCCCAGGAGCGCCAAGGATCGCTGGCAAACACCAGAAGCTAGGAGAGAGGCATGGAATGGATTCTCCCTCACAGCCCCCAGAAGTAGCAACCCCACTGACACATTAAGTTTGGATTTTTGGCCTCCAGAACTGTGGGAGAATAAATTTCTGTTGCTTAAAACTACCGTTTGTGGTAATTTGTTACAGCAGCCCTGGGAGCCTGCTGACAGTTCCCAAGAGGTCCTCACCTGTTTATAACATCCCCCAAACAGGCCTCTGCTCTAAAGCCTGCGGGGACGGGGAACTTACTACCTCACACCTGTGTGATGGACTAATTGTTGGAAAGTCTTTCTGCTAAACCAATACATAATACAAACAACATAAAATCAGGTTAGAGTCTGTAAAGAGTGAGGCCTAAGAAGAAAGAAATCCCTGCTGGTTATGGGCTCAGGGGTTTCATGGAGGAGGCAGCACTTGAACTGGGCCTTAAAGGATGGATATGATCGAAACAAGCAGAAACAGGTGTGGTGGCGGCCATGTTCCAGATGACAGAGAAGTGGATGGCCCAGAGGTAGGAAAGAGTGGGCCATGTACAGATCCATAGATTCATTCATTCATTCATTCATTCCCTTCTAGGAATATTTATTCTCTGAGCAGTGAGTAGTGAGCTTAGTTGGAAGGGAGGTGTGTGGCTGGGTGGCGTCTGTAGGTTGGAATTAATAGTGAAGCATCTAAATCTTTAAAAGTCCTGGTCTACCAAGAGAGCTAAGTAAAATATGTGACATTTATCCACATCTCTGGGTTATTTTCTTCAGGCGAAACTACTCTACTCGCCGCTTGTATAGAGGACTGCTGGTTTGTATCTTTCCAGGAAGTTTCCCTGTGTCTCTTCCCCTGGTCACCGCCCATGTTCTGGCCAAAAGGGTGGTTACGAGATCCAGGCTGGCCACCCACAGCACCCCACCCACCTGGCAGCAGCGATGGGTCCAGTCGGAGTCTTTCCCTGCCACTGATGTGCAGACTCTGGGAGCAAGCAGCTCTCTCTCTGCTGGGGCAGCAAGTTCTATGCCATGCGGAGAACGCCCATCAGGAGTCAGAGAGAATGAGGCCAACAGGTGAAAAGAAACAGTAAAGTGTTGATGAAAGATGAGCAGCACCGGGGAGAGCCCTGGGGGCACTCACCTCACAGTCGCTCCCCTGGAGGCCCTGGTTCCTAGACTTTTTCCTTCACTTCCAAGAGCTGCCCCAGTATCCTCCCCCTTCATGAGTGCCGGTAAATTCCTTCTCTGCCTAGGCCAGTATGAGTTGAGTTTCTGTTGCTTGCACTGAAGGGTCCTGGCTGATATGGTCCTGTTTCCACACTCTCCCACCCCCACTGGCCAAGCAGCCAATGAGAGCAAAGGAGGGTGGTTCCCATCCAGGCCAGCAGTGCCCCCTCCAGTCGAGAGAGGTCACCCCATGCACTTTCTGGTGAGCATGTGAGCACTTGGTGCTGTTAGGGTGACATTGAAAAAGCACAGGGTTGTGACTCCAAGTAAAATCCAAGTAAAATGCAAATAACATAATGAATGAAAACCTCTCTGTCTGTGATGTCTCTACCCCAAAAGACACCAATTTCCATCCTTAGAGAGTCATTCCTTTGGGCTAGGCCTCCTTTTGAAATATAAGCTGGGAGAGTAGTTCAGGAGGCAGTAAGTAGGCCAACTTGCCAAAAAATTTATACACCTGAATGCACCAAATTCACTAAATTTAAAAAATTATAAAAACTTGTTTATTTTAACTAAATATAAAAACTGGTTTCTTTTAACTACATCTAATTTTCAGCACTTCATATAAAACATTGACATTTTGGTTTCCCACATAAAATTACTGGGACACTTTAGCTTGGCAGCAATTTGCAGAAAGTTTCTACAGGAAAGGGTAAAATTGTTTACGCACCTGAAGAGAAGTGAATCTCTAATGATGATAAACAGCACCGGGAGAGATGATATTTTAAAGGGGGATGTCAGGCTGAACTGGGACAAGATAATTCATCTAGTCACTCATTTATTTAACATATACATCCTGGTTACCTGTCCTGTGCCAGGCTCAGGACTCAAGGATACACATGTGACAAGACATGATCCATGCCCTCAAGGAACTCCAGCAGGGGAAAACCCAGGGAATCAAGGAGATGCAGCCCCGTGGTCTTAGGACAGAATATAGGCCTACACAAGGCCAATGAGGAACAGAAGCAGCTTGGTCCTCTCTGCCTGAGGAGGTGAGAAGGAGACATGATATTTGAGTTGGGTTTTGAAGGATGTGTAGGAGTTCACCAGGTAAAGAAGGAGAATGGAGAAAATTTTCAGGCAGGAAGTACAGACTAAACTAAGGTTCTGAGGCACAGGAGGTGGAGAGGAAGATGAAGATGAGGAGGAACAAAAGGAGTGTGGTGGCCAAATCACCAGGCTTCTATGAAGCCAGTCAAAAGGAATTTGACTTTCCCTCTGTGGGTAATAGGGAGCCACTGAAGTTATTATGTAGAGGAAGCAAATCACCTTGTCTCCATGGCAGTTGTGACCGAGACGGACCAACAGTGCTAGAAAGGAGGAGGTAGAACACCAGGGTAGAGGCTGCTGCAGTTGTCCAAGCAATAGATGAACAGGGCTAAGTTAGAATTTATTCATTCAACAGATATTTATTGATCACCACCTGTCTAGAGACAGGCGCTAGCTCAGGTGATCACTGCTGGGGATTCAGCAGTGGGTAGAAGCTGGGCGATAGAAGGGGAGGCAGAGGAAGAGCATTCCAGCCGGAGGAAACAGAATGTGGGGGCCCTAACGTGGAAAAGATTTGGGTTATTTTCAGGCAGGGAAGGAAGAACAGTGTGGCTAGAGCCTCATGACTGGGAGGCTGGGAGAGGCTAAAACTGAGGCTGCAGTGGAGCTGGGGCCAGGGCGTTGCTCATCCACATTTATCTCTGCCCTTCAAGGTCCAGTGTAAATGCCACCTCCACCAGGAAGCCTCCCCTGATCACTGATTCATCTCTCCCTCTCTCAGCTCCCTGCTACTTTTACCAGGATGACCACTGGAGTGGTTTCTGGCCCAGAGTGGATATTCCGTAAATGTTTTTTGAATAAATGACTGATAGAGGGAAAAAAGAGTGGTATGAGGCAGATAGTGAGAGGTGGTGTGTGGTCACAGAAAAGCGGGAAAGCTGGTGGCCTGGGGGGAGAAGTGTCAGCCTGGGTGATAGTCCGGATGGTGTTTTTCGGACTTCAGGTCATGACAATTTAGCGAGCACAACAATAAGCATGTTTTAAAAAACTAAACAGAGTTAAAATATTAGAATGCAGAGTGTGTGGGAAGGGTTGGTATTGCTTCATGAAGCCTTGCTCTGGTTACACACACACATCCCAACGTAAAATCTACCTCTTTCTGTGGTCAGGGCAAAAGAGTTCGAACCATCAGAATTCAGATATAGATTTGGCTCTTGTATCAGACACTAAAAATAATAATGATTTAGACAAAATAAACACCTACGTTTCTCTCCACTGGCTGGAACAGTGACTCCGGGGTGAGTGGGGCCCAGGCTCCGTCCCCTGGTTACGTCACCTCAAGATGGAGCTGTTGTATCTGTGTTCCTGGAAGTGGGAAGGGACAGAAGGAGTTGGGGGGGCGGGCATGGCTGCTTCTCCTGAAGGCCACCACCAGGAAGTGGCATCTGTCACTTCTACTCTCATCCAACTTTCCAGCAGGGAGTCACCTGACCATGTGGAGCTGCAAGGGAGGCTGGGAGGTGTGGCCTTTGCCTGGGCAGCCAGATGCCCAGCTAGAAATAGGGGGTTCTGTTGCTATACAAGGGGAGAGTGGACGTAGGGTCATCCTGCAGCCTCTGACCCCGCCTGTGTTTGAGGAACTGCTAGGGCTCCCATGGGCTTTGGGATCTGTTGCCTGGGCATAGGCCCTGCAGGCTACATGCCAGGCCCTCCTCCCCTGGGGGCCGGGGAGGCCTCCTCCCATCCTACTCCACACCCCGTGTCATCTCTCTGGATACCAGTGGCCCCCAGAGCTCCCCACGCTCTTTGGATTCTGTGAGGAGTGAAGAAGATGGCCCACGTGGCTGTTCCCACGGCACCGGGCCTGGTGCAGAGGAAGCCCTCTGTGAAGGAAGCCGTCTGCATCCACGTTTCCTTCCACCTCACTTAGCATGTTTCTGCTCTCCTCCTAACTTAGCCCGGCTAACTGTCACAGCCCCCAGGAGCCCCCGATACCCAACAGTCTACGGATGCCCTTCATCACTCACTCAGCCTTGTGCCCTTTGCCTCCTGTGCCTCAGCCTCAGCATCTATAAAGGGGGACTAGTGAGAGGACTTGGCACAGACAGTTGTGTGACGGTGTCCTCATCCATAAGATGATGAGGGCTGTTGTAAGGCTTAGGTGAAATCATGCACGAGAAGGCTCTGGCCGGGCTGGGCCTGAGATCACCGTCTGCCCCGGCCACGGGCTGGGGAACTGTGTCAGCCACGGGACCTCCTCGGCCTCCTCACTGTCAGGTGGCAGTGTGCACAGGCTGAAGGGGACAGTGCTTGCCTTTCCCTTCCTGTTCCCCCAACTGTAGGAAACACCCTGCTCCAAAGGGTGGCCCCAGCCTTACCCACCTCCAAATGTCACGAACAGAAGAACTCAGTCCTTTGAGCCTTCAGAAAGATGGCTGCCATGGCTCACAGCCCTTCTCCAGCGTTCTTTCTAAAGCATAGTTAATTTTGCTTTGCAAATGTGTGAGCCCTTGGGGTTAATTAGAGGAAGTGTGGAACGTGAGAGGGAGAGCAAGAAAATTTTGAGCCTGTCAGGATTCCTGCCTTTTCACGCTGGCACAGAATCACAAAACTGGGCAGTCTAGCCCAACCCCTTCATCTCACAGCTGGGGAAACTAAGGCTCGTGGAGAGGTGCTGACCCAAGTTTGGAGCCAGGACCAGGTGAATCCCAGGTGTCCTCACTTCTCCCGTGCTCTTCCCCGGCACTCAAGCTCCCATCCATGTTCGCCCATGACTTGTTTCCGAAGACGCGGGATCTCTGCGTTATTTACTGTCTCACTGTGGGAATCACAGAGCAGTGGCAGCGGAACGTGGAGGCTGACACTGGAGTCGGCCAGGCTGGGGTGACATCGCGGCCACAGGAGTGAACGAATGTCATTCCCCTGGAGGCTTAGTTGTTTCCTGTATAAATGGGGGTGGGTGGGTAACGATACTAGTCTCTTGGGTTTGTTGGGAAGATTAAACAACATACTGTAAAAAGCACATAGGACGCTGATGGGAATATAGAAACATTTGTGTTTTCCTCCTTTCCCTCACCTTTGTTGCTCAAAAATAATTTAATAATAATTTTTTTTAAGTTAGTGGGGTTTTTGTTGCTGTTGTTTTGTGTTTGTTGTCTTATTTGTTCTTGGGCAAACCCACCCCCTCTCCAAACCCACCCCCCCACAAAAGGTGTGAGACCAGCCAAAGGCACAGGGCCCACAGGGCAGGCGTGGGGAGGCTGGTTCTGTATGGGTTTACGTGTGTTTTTGTTTGTAGATTTGTTCTCAGGTCCTGGCTGTTCACCTAAGAGCAGTCAATATACAGTCCTTGTCTCCAGGAGGCTAAATCCCGAGGAAAAACGAGGCACCAGAACAAGGTGGCTCCCACAGTACAGGGAAAGGGTGGGAGGACCAAGGCTGAGGGATCACATCCAGGAGGAGCAGTGGCAGCGGGCATCCCAGGCAGCTCACTTACTGCCATCAGCACTTGGGCCTGTCCTGGGCGATGCTCTTTGTCGATGGCCCTGGAAACCCAGGTGGCCAGGATATGGTGACAATGGGTGAATTGTTCCAGAAGCCTGGGCCCTGACTGGCCTCTAACTCCCCATGGCCAGAACAAATGCTGATCGTGAAGTGCAAATGCCAATATTTCCCTGCACGCTGAGGATACTCACGCAGAGGCTTCCCAAGGGGTGGATGCAGGCGCCCTCAGCAGGCTGCAGGCTCCTCGATGATCCAGTACCCAGGCCTGGCTTGGTGACTGATAAGATGTTAGATGAAACAATAAAATGGAAGCCCTCCTGTCGGGACCTCCTGGCTCCTGCCCTTGAACTGGCCTGCAGGCCTCACACTGTCCTCACCCAGAGATGAGGGCCCAGTCCTGGCTCCTCACAAGCTTATTCCTGCCCTGGCCTCTTGCACATCCTGCCCTCACCTAAGGGACACACCCTGCTTCTATCTGCTTAACCTGGGTGCACACATCTGGCTGCACATCAGCAGCACCTAGTGATGGCCCCAACCCAGAAAGATGAAATCAGAATCTCTGCGGGTGGGGACTGGGGGCCTGGACTCCCCCAGATGATTCTGATGTGTGGCCAGGGTTGAGCCACTAGATGATTCTTACCCATGTAGGGGGCCTAGCTGACGTCCCATTCCTCCAGGAAGCCTTCCTGACTTACCCCTGTGCAGGTGATCATCCTCCTCTGAGGACCTGTGGGCCATGCAAGGAGCAGTCACTGGGCACTGATGGCAGCCTGCTTTGTGTGGGATGGTAATTAGGAAACAGAATTCAGGCTTTGCCCCACACTAGCTGCATATCCTTGGTCAAGTTACCAAACCTGAGACTCAGTTTCCTCATCTGCAAAATGGGCATTAATAATAGTGCCTACCTCATGGGCTGGCATAAGATGCTTCCACTGACCAATCCAACCTCAAGGACCCCACACCTCCCCTATGGCTCCTCTATTTCCAAAATCACAGGTTCCCACAAGCCCAGAGAGTGCACCAGTTTCTACGGATCTCCATCTGCATCTCCAACCTACTTTCTCCTGCATCCTGCGTGCTGGGAGAAGCTCCTGGGCGAGTCACATCCATCCTCACACTTCCTTCCAGGAAGACTCCTGAGCCTCCAAGTCTGACCTTGCAGGTGACAGTGAGAAACATCAAAGGGCAGAAAACCAGCCCGCACAGCCTCCCACCACCCAGGAGGTAGCTACCCTTCCTTAGTATCCATTCTAGCCAGAGGGGCAGAGTCTGCCCTGGCTCTGGGCTGGCATGGGAGGCATAACTAGACATTTATGCAGGGTTTTCAATGTTGAGAAAGCACTTCTACGTGATCCTTGTGAGATGACTTCTTCTCCTCATCTGCAGACGACTTGACCAAGGTCACGGTTAGCAAATTCTAGGGCTAGAGTTGAGAGTATCAAGAAATTGGAAACAATAGAAATATCCAAAAATAGGGAAATGGTTAAATTCATTAGAGTACATCCATATTGTGGAATACTCTGCAACTATTAAAGTTATGTCGGGGTGGGGGAGAGGGATAAATTAGGAGTTTGGGATTAAAATATATACAATACTATATATAAAATAGATAAGTAACAAGGACCTACTGTATAGCACAGGCAACAATACTCAATATCTTGTAATAACCTATAATGGAAGAGAATCTATATATATAACTGAATTACTTTGCTGTACACCTGAAACTAACACAACATTGTAAATCAACTATATTTCAATAAATTTTTTTTTAAGTCATGTCTTCAAATAATTTTAATGACATAGAGAAAGGTTCATAATAGGCTGAATAAAAAAAGCAGGACACAGAGTTTGATCTCTGTTTTGTGATACAGATGTATTTATTGGCCTATCTACAAATATACATTGCATATACATTTGCAATAATACCAAAAATGTTTCTAAGTTGCTTCTGGTCCTCCCCTCAGTAAATCAGGCCCCTCCTCGCAGCCCCACCCTCTCGGAGGTCTAACATATGAAGGTGAATAAGGGAAGCGTGCTGACCACAAGCCTGAACCCTGGGACCTTGTTTTGTGAAAAATGACACCAAGGGGGAGAATAATCAGAGTAGTGCCAGTAGGTGGTGTTTATAAAGTTTTTATTTTCCGTTTTCTTAAAAATAACATTTGATTTCCTTTATGCATGTGTGGAGTGTACTTGTTTCCTTAGGCTGAGTTAATAGGCAGATAAAGACAACACGAGGCGGGGTCCCCAAGTGGAGGCGGGGGGCAGGGGTGAATGTGAGGGGAGGCGGGGCACAGGGGAGAGGAAGAGGGTGGGGTGACCCACGGGACGCTTGAGTGCCCATCAATGCACAGACACAGTCTAACACTTTGTTTTTCGATTTTTTTTTTTAAAACATCTAAAATTACTGAGAGATACGATTTCAGCACTTAAATATATAGACGGAAATCCAAGCACTTGAACACAATTCTTAACTCTAAGCTCAGTTATTGCACATAACACAGTTTAAGTAGGCTTCAGGCTATAAAGCAATTTGCTCTGCTTGGGACTTCCTCGGATGTCTCCAGTCTCCTTTGGCACCCCCGCTGTCTCTTCCCTTTGACCCCTGCCAGCCCACAGCCTCACGATGATGCCGGGGGTTGGTTGATTAGCCATTCATTCTCCCCAAGGGCTGCAGGGGAGGCTTTGGTGAAATGGAGGGTTCCCATGTTGATCCCAATGGACCCCCACCCACGCAGGTGAAGCTGAAAGCAGATGGAGCTCATGAGAGGTGAGCGGGTGGCCTGCCCACTAAAACCAGGCAGGCTGGCGTGAGGACAGAAGTGTGACCACTGGCCACATGTGGTCACAGCCCCAGGGGGACAACGGGGGGCAGTCACACCCCCTCACACTCTCATCAGCTTCACCTCCCTCCTCCTCCTTCCTGAGCTCCCACACCTCCTTCCCCATCGCCCTGAACCCTCTCTGAGTGGTCTCTCAAGGCACATTTGTTCGCTCCAACTCCAATCTGCCCCATCTGAGACATGCCCGTCTCTCCCAGCGCCAGTGGGTAAGGAGGCCAGGGGTGGCCAAGGGCAGCTCCAGGGCCAGGCAAGAAACTTCTCTGAAAATTTGGTTGAGCTCTTTCCAACACAGCCCGAATCCCGCTGCCTGCCTAAGCCAGGGGAGTGGGGACAGGACAGAGGGAGGACACCGAGAAGAGGGACAAGGGAGGGGCCAGGTGGCAGACAGCTTGGTCAAGGGCACACATCCAAGGAGCTGAGGAAGGACCACCCTGCAACCTTGCTCACAAGGAAACCTGCACCTTGTCTGACAAGAAGTGACTTGGAGGTCTTCAGCCCACTGGGCACAAGCTGCTTGGGCTAACTTTGCAGGGGGCGGGTGTCTCGGTCCCAGAGAGTGGGGTGAAAAGCAGTGTAGGGGTTTCAGAGACAGGGCAATGCTGGACCTCTGAGTCCCACCAGGGTCTAGTTCAGCGCCTTTTGCTTTCTCTCTACAACATATTTACAAGGTCATAAAAACGTGCACAACCAGAAGACCCAGAGAGGGCATGCGCCCTCAGGAGGGGAGGGCAACAGTAAGAGGAGAGGGGCACCCCTCCCTCTCTGCCCCCTCTCCACCCCAGAACACCCCAGCATCCTCAACAGCCACGCCCAGGAGACGGTTCCAGAAGTCTGAGCCAGGGCAGAGGGGAGAGACAGACAGACTCCAGTCCTAGCGAGAGCAAGAAGTTTCAAGTAGCTCTGAGAGGAGCTGTGCTCAGACGGCAGAGGGCTGACGTGAACCGGAGTTTCCCTGAACTGAGCGGGGACCAGGGGAAGGACTGCACGGACAGGAAGGGGAGAGGGCGAGACAGGCGAGGGGGACCGGGAACAGCGTGACACCTTAACACTCAGAACTGTGCTGTGGAATGAGAAGCGGTTCACGGCGCTAACTGGAGTTTCGTTATTTCCCCCTAGGGAGGGCTTGTAAGATGTGGATTCCGGGGTGGAAGGAAAGAATCCGGGGAGCCAGGCTGGGAGGCTTGCCCAGGGAACCTTACCACGTGAACCCCACACCCTGCCACCACCCAGCACACAGGGCGCTCCTCCTCATATGCCAGGCCCCCAGGGGTGGTCCCTAGGCTCGCGCGCGCGTGCACAAACACACACACACACACACACACACACACACACACTGCACTCACCACACACCAAAGGGCATCAGAGGCCCAAATCCAGGCAAGAAATTCTTCACCAAAGGTGTTAAAAAATTTGCTTCAATAGGGAGAGAACGGGATAGAGTAAGGAAAAAAAAAAACATGGGGCACTTTCTCATCCATGCTGGCTCCCACACGGTAAGGAGATTTGGGGGAACAGTGAGGCACGGCCTCAGATTCTGGTTGCCCTGGACCTGTCCCCTCTGACTTTTCACAACCCTGAACACCTCAGAGCTTGAAAGGCCCTCCACTAGAGCAGCCCTAGGGGACCCTCAGAGGGGATGGAGGGCAAGCCCGGGGGCTGAGAGGAGTGGGGCTGGAAATGGCCCAGGGGTGCCTCTCTCTTGAGAAGGAGAGATGGGGAAACATCCTGGTCTCTGAGGGCAGAAGTTTGCAGCTTTCCACTGCTCCTCCTTCACAGGGTCTCAGGGACAATGCTTTCTGTTGGTCTGGATGGGAGGGGAGCATTTATTAAGGGGTCAGGGAGGACGTGGGTGCATACACTCACCCCTGGGCAAGACGCAGGCTCTTCACCTGCGGCCTGATCCTCAGGTTCCTGGAGTGGGGGACCCCAGCAATGGAGACAGGGGAAGGTGTGGTCCTCCCTCAGGGCTAGGGGGAGCTCACCTGCATAACCACCACCCACTGCCCCTACAGAACAGCCCAGACCAGGCCCCCACCTGAGAGCCACAGAAAGGGGCCTGAGCTGTCCCAGGGCCTGGCATTCAGGGGTGCCCCGTCTCCACTCCTAAGAGCTCTACCTGGATCTGCAAAGGCATACTCTCCCTGTCAAGCTGGCCCCTTCTCTTCCTCACATGGTCCACCCCTCCCCTCCCCAGCAGCTTGCCAAGGCCTTTTCCTCCCTCACCTCTCAGCTTCTGCCCCCAGCTCTTTCTCTGCTACCTCTGGTCACACTGGCTTGGGTTAGGAGGAGAGTCCAGCAAAGGGAAAGCGCTCACTGAGGCGGGTGTCCCAGCCCCTCTCATCTGAGTCTGGTGGATGCGTCACAGCCAAACTGGCCAGCAGACAGCTCCCTGCCCTCCCTCCCCTCTGCCCCCAGGGATGGTCCCTAGGCCTCATCCCACAGGCCAGGGCTTGACTCCAGAAGGGAAAGAGAGAAGGGCAGGGGCAGGAGGAGGGAGGACTGATTGAGGTGAGGGTAGCAAATCAGGACAAGGAATCCCAGGGTGTCAGGGTGGGCCTGGATGGGGTTGGGGGACTGGCAAGGGGGTATCTCATTTAATCAGTTTTGACCTTGCAGTGTGTGTATGTGTGTATTTTAAAACTAAAATGGGAAGAAAACAACTACAAGGAGGCCGAAGGGGCCTTTGGGTGACTCACTCTGCCAGTAGCAGTGTGGACCAAGGACACGTTTTTCAGTGCATGCCACACACACACACACACACACACACACACACATTCACACATCCCGGCCATACATGCCACACACGTGCCATGCACACTCACACTTCTGGTCCTCCCCGTTGGAGCCAGGGTAGCTTCAGACTGTATTTTCTGGATCTGTTCGCAATCTGCCTGCTTCTGTCCAGGTCTCTGCTGGCCTGTCTCCCCGGCCGTCAGCACCCTGGCCTGCCCCAGCTCCCCGCGGGCCATCTACCAGATGTAGCCTCCGTCATCCGCCTCGCCCGCCTCGCCCTCCTCCTCCGCCTCCTCGCCTGCTTCCTCTGTCTCCTTCTCCTCCTCGTCCTCCCAGCCGACACCGCTCCCAAAGTCCCCTGAGAAGCCCACGATGTCGTCTGTGAGGGGAACAAGCCAAGGGGCACGTTAGCATCCTGCTAGCAGGAAACCTTGCCACACCGAGCTGGGCCTCCGGCTGCCGTCCGGCCCTTACCGCAGTCAGGGCTCCCGTGCATGCGGGTGCCAGTCAGCTCCAGGCCCAGCTGGTCCACACACCAGCAGTCGCCGCCGCTCTGGTCGCACTGCATCTTCCGGTAGTAGCCATCCTCGTCACAGCTCGGGATGAAGACTCCTGAATGGGGCACGCCCCGCAGGGTCAGAGCAGGGGCCTCGGGGTGAGGGCTCTTCCCAGAGGCGGCCCTGGGACCTTGGGCTCACAGGGGCCCAGACCCCACCAGATCCCCGCCAGCCCAGGAACTGACCACCCAACAAGCTCAGACGTCCAGGGTTGGACGCCAGCATTTATTCCAGCTTGACTGGCCAGGAACAAGAAAACCTGCCTTTCTAAACCACCTGCTCAGCCCCTGCAATGGCTCCCATCTGCCTCCACAGTTCCCAAGTCCTGCAGGGTGACCAGTCTGACCTCGTTGTGCCAGACGCCCTCGATCCTACAGCTGCCCCTCTGCCTGGCTGTCTCCTGCCGGCAACGCCAGCCTCTCCTCCCAGCCCTCTGATTCTGACCTGCCCTCAGGCTGCTCCTCTGTTCACTTAACAGACATCGGCTGACATCCCCACTCCGGGGACCCGGTGATAGACTCTGCCCACTTAGTAGGGGTGAGATACATAGAAATGTTAACACCAGGCACCCCAGGACATGTGCCCTAAGGCCCAGCACACATGCTCGGGGAATGCAGACCAGAGAGGATTGCTTCCAGGAGGAAGATCCTGGCTTCCTGGCAGAAGTGGTACTAGTGCCTGCCCCCAAAGGCCACTGGGTTCTCAGTCAATACGGCTTTGCAGGGAGGTTCCAGTGTTTGGTTTCATATGAGTTGGTCTCACTGCCCAGTTAAAGGCCAAGCTGCACCAGGAGCTATAAGGCCCCATGGGATCTGCCCCTCGGACCTCTGTCCCCTCAACCACCATGCTCAGCCACACGGGTCCTTTCTGTGTCCCAAGAACGTTTTCCTGCCCTCAGCTCTGCTCCTGGCTACCTTGTTCTCATCCCTCAGGTCTCCTCTTGAACACCAGCTCCCCAGAGAGGCCTTCGCTGACCCCAGGCTGACTTCTGTCCACTGAGCTCTCCCTCAGCACCATACATACAGGAGCCACAACCGGTCGCTCTGTCTTTCTGGTGTGTCACCTTGTGGGTTGTGTTTCCCCAAGTAGCCTGTGTGCTTTGTGAGGCCAGGGACCACTACTGTCTTGCCCATCAGTTCTGACCTAGGCTGCGTTTGCTGTTGTCTCTCCAGGGCTGGCACTCAAATGTTTGCTGAGAACACGAGCATCTGCTATGGCGGGGCCTCCCTCGAGCTTTGCACACACCCTGGCTGAAGTAAATTGAACAGAGGGTTCTAGGAACCTTCTGTATCCCTACCTCCAGCCCCGGCAGGAATGGACACAAAATTAGTGCTTAAAACACACTTACTGAGGGGCTGGTTGGGAGACCTTTCCCCACCTCGAGGATAAAGACAGGAGGGGGTTTCCCTCTCCTGTCTTCCTAAGCCAGGGCCTCCTCTGAACTCAGCGTCTTCCATGATACCCAGGGGCTAGAGCCTCTGGGCCTCAGAGGGACCCCGGGGCACCCGACTCCTCCTCTGAGCCCAGCCCAGCCCCCTCACCTGGTTTCTTCTTGGCAGCCTCCTGGATCTGGATACGCTCCAGCTCTGCCAGGCAGGGGGGCTCTGCAGGGAGAGAATCAGCCTCTGATGGGGGCTGTCCCACGGTGCTGATGGGACTCACTGAGCCCCCTCAAGGCTTAGAAACCCAGTCAGAGGGCTCTGCAAGATGAAAATACCCAGGCTCTGACACAGGGCTGCCCCACAGTGGGATGCACTGATCCATCTAAGGACTCCAAAACTGGCACAGGGGCTCTGCCAGATAAGAACACCCAGGCTCCAACTGGGAGAGGCTGTTCCATGGCTGTGGGATGCGCTGAGGCCCCTCAAGAAGCCCAGGGCTCTCTGAGGGTATTGGCGACTCATGGGATGAGTAAACAGGATTCAGAAGAGGAGGTGAATGCACAGATTCCCCAGGGTGAGAGGGCCCGGGGGCAACATAAGACTGGAGGGAACATTAGATGGAAGGCTGAAAATAACTGGCAGCCAAATCTAACTTGTCTGTGACCTTGAGAAGTCCCCTAGCCCTTCCCAGCGGGGGCGTGGCTGGCTGTAAAATGAGATCAGCTCCCAGCCTCCTGCCCAAGAAGGCTACTGCACAGAATGGACAGCACGAGCTCCAAAGGCCTGGGAAGTAAAAGTGCTGGAGCTGTGCAGAGAGCGCAGGAAGGCTGGGCAGTTACGGGCAGTAAAACTGGTCAAAATACCCCACACTGGGGCTTCCCTGGTGGCGCAGTGGTTGACAGTCTGCCTGCCAATGCAGGGGACGCGGGTTCGAGCCCTGGTCTGGGAAGATCCCACATGCCGTGGAGCAACTAGGCCCGTGAGCCACAACTGCTGAGCCTGCGCGTCTGGAGCCTGTGCTCCGCAACAAGAGAGGCCGCGATAGTGAGAGGCCCGCGCACCGCGATGAAGAGTGGCCCCCGCTTGCCACAACTAGAGAAAGCCCTCGCACAGAAACGAAGACCCAACACAGCCATAAATAAAATAAAATTAATTTAAAAAAAAAAAATACCCCACACTGGCAGAGGGATTTGTGATTTACATGGTGCTCTGCACCCAGATTTTCTCACTTCATCTTCACAACAGTCTCCGAGGTATTGTTATCTCCCCATTCGGACGAAGAAACTGAACTCGGAAAGATTCAGTTGCCTGCCCAGTGTCCCAAACCAGCTTATGGCGGAACCCTAGAGGAAGCCCCAGCCTCGGGCCACAGCTGCTGTATATTCCCATCACACGACCACAGTGGGGACCAGGCCAAACACCAGAGGCAGAGCACGGGCTACCCCACCTCTGGCTGGTCAGCTGACCCCTCGGAACCTCAGTTTAACCATCGATGATGGTTATCACTTGGCCTAGATGATCTCTAAGCACATGTCCTGCTCTGGCTCAGGAGATACAAAGCTGACAAATGACGTTATATCTCTAAGGCTAATGATCACACGCATAATCACATATTTGGGGCAAGTACTGTGAGATGGGCCTAAAGGTGGAATCACTGAGAAGCCAGCTTAGCTTCAGCTTCTGGAACCCTCAGCCCCTTCCAAGCCCTCCAAGAGGCCCTAGAAATTTTACATTTGTAGTTTTTAATACTCTTCCTTAAAGCAGGCCTCCGAAAGTGCATAAGCTTCAGGACCCACAAAATCCACCTTGGAGGCTGCCAAGGAAGGGAGTTCAAGTGCTGGCTTCCCTGGGCTCCAAGAGATGAGGTGCTGAGAGAGTGCAGGAAGTAGGGGAGCAGGAAAAGTTCTGGGCATGGGGAGGTAGCCAAGAGCGAGCCACCCCGACTCCCAAAGACAGCCTGGAGCAAGGCGCAGAGCCTGCACAGCAGGGCCGGGGGCCCGGGGAGGGGCCACACTCACTCTCCCTCCAGAAGCAGAAGCACCACTCGGCGGTAGAAACACGGCCATCCTTGTAGGTGTCGCAGGAGTTGAAGAAGGGGCGGATGCAGACCTCGTACTTGTCCAGGTTGACGGCAGCCAGCTCTGTCTGGTCCAGGAAGAGGTCGGCACTGGTGTCCAGCTTGGAGAACATCCAGCCGATGGAGTCCTTGCAGCTGGCCCCCAGGCTCTTGTCCAGCCCTGGGGAGAAGGC
The DNA here is from genome assembly GCF_028021215.1 of Eschrichtius robustus. Taxonomy (NCBI): domain Eukaryota; kingdom Metazoa; phylum Chordata; class Mammalia; order Artiodactyla; family Eschrichtiidae; genus Eschrichtius; species Eschrichtius robustus. Next base: position 77,094,406 of record NC_090830.1, read on the forward strand.
CATGGTTCAGACCTGCTCAAGGTAAATCGCTCCATCCATCTGTCCATCCATCCCTCCACCTCTCTGTCAGCCCCAGCCCTCTGTTCAGGGTCAGGACAGCTCAGAATCCAACCATGGCGTTGAGAAATTCAAGAATGGCTGAAGGTCCATCCCTCTGCCTCTGCATAGGACTGCACCCAAACCAGTCAAAACCCTGTTTTGAAAGCCCTTCAGGGAAAATAATTCCTTACCTTCCCTTGGCTACCCATTTCAGGGTTTAGCTTCCTCCCACCCATTTTAAGAAGTTCTTCCTGTTAGCCATCCCAAATCCCTCCTGTCTGATCAAGCCTCCCTCCCCTTGTTCTGAGGTTTAGGTTCTTTTAGGGGCTCAGGGTCTGGCAGGAGGGCGCAAAAGTGGGTGCTCCCCAGTGCAGCCAGGTGGCCCAGCGTGCCCCCGTCTCCCCATCTCCCACCTCCTCCCCTGCAGAGCCACCAGTTCCTGTACCCCTGGCCGGGCGGGCCCCACTGCCGGCTGAGCCGTTCTGCTTGGAGTTCTCATGAAGGAGCTGGAACCAGTCCCGCAGCCGATCCCCCAAGTCAGCCAGGTCCTGGCCCGTGCAGGTCTCTGCAGTCGGCAGAACAGGGAGAAGGGGGTGGAGGGTGAAGGTGGGGTGAAGCAGCAAGCATGGTCTCAGCTAGGGGTGCTGCCCTACAGGCCTGGCGGCTGGGCAGTGGGATGCCAGAGGGAAGGGGAGTTGGAAATCAGAGGCTCTCTCTCCTCCTCTCCCACCTTCCTCCTCCGCCTCACTCCGTAGCACTAAAAACACACAGCGCAGTCTCCCTGTGATGAGGCCGGAGCCCTCCTGCTCCGTGTAAAGCAGACCTCCAGACCCACAGGTCCCTCAGGCCTGTCCCTGTCTTTGCTACTTCTCCCTGCCCACTGCAAACCTCTCTTGCCATCCCAGAGCCCTGAAGGAGGCGCCCCGGGGCCCTGGCAGTGAGCCGCCCCCAGCCCTAGCCTGGCTGTGGCCCAGCACTCATTACCTGGTTTGCCATCTGTGGAGGAGGTGGCGGCCTGCTCTGTGGGGCAGGGGCAGGGGCCGTCGCATCTCACCGTCAGCTGCTTGCTGCTCAGGCATGCCTGCTGCTCCAGCTTACACTGCACGAAAAGAAAGGTCGGGCTGGGTGACGGGGGCACTGCTAGGGGCACCCTCCAGCCAACCACGGCAGCCACATCTACCTTCCCCCTTGGAGATGGGAGGGACAGACCCACGGACAGCCTGGAGCGGCCCTCCTAATCCCCCTGGAGGCCACAGGTGTACAGTGGTCAGGGGCAGCAGGCCCAGGAAGGGGGGGAATCAAACGCTCCCAGGAGCCCCACTCCGCACCAGCCTGCCTCTCTGCACATTTGTCCTTCCCAGGAAACCCCCACCCCCTCACCCCCACTCACCCACCCCTCCTTGCCCTCTTGGCCTCTCCTCTTCCTCCCCACAGTCCCTTGGCCCCTAGGTAACCGGCTGTGGGCCCCTCCCTCATGGCCTTCCCACAGTCACCTCCATGGGCTCTCTTGATAACAAACAGCTACTGGCTATTGAACACCTGCTAATTCCCTGGCCTTTACAGTTTCGAGAGGGGTTCATCCATTCCTCGCCCTTCAAGTGTTTTCCCCTGGTCGTGTCTGGTTTCTCCCCATGGGATGACCGCTCATGAGAAGCGGGTCCTCGTAGCATTTTACAACGTGATCTCACCTGGCCCCCGACAGCTCTGTGAGGGAGGAATTGTGTTTCTCGTGCTCAGCAGAGAACACGGAAGCTCAGAGAAGCCCAGTGACTCAGCCAAGGCCACGGGGCTGGGCTGGAAGCCAGACCTCCCGATGACCTCCACCTCCCCACAGGGCAGCACTGGGACCCTCAGACCACAGCCTCCTGCCCAAACCCCGCTTTGCCCTCAGGTGGTGTGACTCAGCGCTCTCCTCTCTCTACCAGCTCCGCCTACGTCCTCTGTACCCCTCCTCCATGCAGCTTCTGCCCCTTTGCTTATTCTCTCTCTCTGCCTTATTCTCCCCGGGTGACCTCATCCCCTCCCCAACTTCAATCATCACCCACAACGGGTGACTCTTAAATCTGCATCTCACCCCAAAAGGGTTCCTAAGCCCCAGAACCCAACTCCAGCTAACAGTTCATGCCCTCCAAACACCAAGCAACTCCTCACAGCCAGCAGAAGCATTCACAATTAGCACCCGCATTTCTATGGTACTTTAAAGTTTATAAAATGCTGTCACAAATCCTGTCTCATTTAACCCTCACAAAAATCCCATCAAGCTGGAATTCATTCACCCAACCACCATTCCCTCCCACACTGTCATCTCACGGAGGTTACTTCCTCCTGCCCCAGAATGCCTGGTGCTTGCTGGTGAACCATCCTGTCCACGTGGATATCCACCCATGGGAAGATTTCAACCCCCAGCACCTGGACGACGGAGCTCCTTCCTTCCATTGCCCTCCATACTTTCATGAGGCCCTTCCCTCACTTACTCTGACTTGCAGTTACCGGCTTCCTCCAGGCCCCAGCCCCCACCTGCACCTGCCCAGGTCAGGGGCAGGGCCTGGCTCAGACTCCCGGGCTTGGTGCCCCTGCTGTGGTCGGCCACACTGAATGCGCCGACAAGTGCATCCGGCCCCACAGCAGCACTGGGAGCCCCACAGAAGGCCCAGCTGAGCTGTCCTCTCTGCTCCCTGCGGACTCCAGTGCACCCCACCCCCACCCCACCTGGGGCCAGGGCTCCTCACCACTGAGCTGTAAGTGTGGCCATCAGAGCCGCAGACGGAGGCGAGGTGGGCCATGTGACAGGGCTTACACATGGTGTCTTTGTTTCCATGGAGTTTCAGGGCAGGCTGCTTGATCCTACAGGAGCAGCGGAATGGGAGGGCACAGGGATGGAAGCAAAAATGAGAGACGGACAGGGCAAGGGAGGGTTCAGGAGACTGTTTCCAAAAAGAAGTTGCTCTTGGTGATCTACAGTAGATGCAGCTGCCTCCCTGCCCCTGCCCACCCTCCCATCACCCCCAGCCAGACCCTCTTCTAGCTCATAAAGGTGGAACCAACAGGGCAGGGTACAGACCCCCAGCTTCCCCTTTCCAGCAGGTCCCTCAGGTTGCAACTCCAGGTCCAAGTGTAAGATGTAAAAGGGACTCACACTTGCGTAAGGGGTAAGACCAAATCAAAGGTTGCAAACTGATGGCCCATGGGTCACATCTGGAATGTAGGATCATTTTGTTTGACTACCAAGGGTTTTTGTCTTTAATTGGGTTATTCATGAACATTTGCAAAATGGAAGAGTTCACATAAAAAAACCTGGATTTCTGGCCTAGTTAAAATGGAAGATATGGGAGTCCTGGTCTTGCATTTCCACAAGGCCTGGGCTCACCAGAGTGGTCTGTCACCAAGCTCTCTTCATGCATTTACATTACCTGCCAGGCCCCTACAGGCATCTAAGATTGCAACTCCAAGTCTCTGGTCTCTGATTCTATGATTAAGGAGAAAGGGGAGGGAAATGGAGCCTTCTCCAGGGGGTCTTGGAGTCAGGCAGGGTCTTCTCCTTGGGCTGGAGCTAAGGCCTCAAATGCCCCTCACTCCTTCCCTCCTCTGCAAGCCTCAGAAGCTACAACCTTAAATATTTCATGAAGTTGTTCCATGTCAGAGCTGGAAGGAACCTCAAACTATCTGGGCCAACCCATTTGTCTTACGGATATGGACACCGAGGCCCAGAGAGGAAATGTGCTTTTCCCTGGGTCCCACAGTTTGGTGTCTGATCTCATACAGTGTGGTGGTTTTGAAATATGTCCAGAGATTCTTTGACACTCCTCCCTTCAAAACATGGAACCTAATTCCCCTCCCCTAGAGTGTGGCAGTACTTAAGACTCGCTCCTAACAAATAGAGGTGGCAGAAGTAACAATGTGTGACTTCTAAGACTAGGTCATAAATGTGGCTTCCTCCTTGCTCTCTCTCCCTTGAATGACTTGCCTTACAGGAAGCCAGCTGCCATGCTGTGAGGACACTCAAGCATCCCTATGGAGAGGTCCCCTTGACTAGGGCCAACAGCCAAGTGAGTGAGCTTGGAAGTGGATCCTCCAGCCTGAGTGCTGCCTTCAGATGATGCAGCCTCAGCCAGCATCTTGACTGTAACCTCCTGACAGTCCCTAAGCCAGAACCATCCAATAGAACCACATCTGATTCCTGACCCTCAGAAACTGTGTGAGATAACACACATTTGTTGTTTTAAGCCACTAAGCTTTGGAGTAGTTTGTTCCGAAGCAAAAGATAACTGATCCTCTCCTATGTATTAGTTAACCCCTTGTTCTTTAAGCAAACCCCCTCCAGGCCTCCCACCTCCCCAAGGCCCTCACCTGTGCTCCAGCTTCTTGCGGCTGATGCACATTGCCCGCTGGTAGCCCTGGGCAATGCACACTTTGTGACGGCTGCACTTCACCTTCTGGCAGGGGTCCTTGGTGGTATCCAGGGCTGCAGGTACACAGAGTTAGGACACAGGTCACCTGGGACTCACTGTTAGAGAGCCCAGGAGCCCCCAGCCCCACTTCTGAGCTGGGAAGCCCCTCTCTCTATCAGCCCTTGATAACCAGAGCTCCTCGGCTTGGAAGTTCCATCCCCATTTGGTCTGGCTCCCCAGGGAGTGTCCAAAGCCATGATCAGGACTTGCCCTCTGGTCTCAAGTCCTCACGGGTGTCAGTCACCTTCCCCAACGTGGGAGGGGCATGTTACCTTCATCTCCTTGCTGATTGTCCTCCCAGCTCTTGATGTAGTCGTCCTAGGGAAGGACAGAGGGGGTGAGGGAGAAGGGAAGGGCTAAGATTTACATCCTAGAGCCGAAGTTCAACTCCAAGGCCAACAGAGGAGAAGGCTGGGCCACTGCTTCCGCATGCCAACTGCCACCATCCTCGTGGTTTCCCAGATGACCCCTGTCCACCCAGGCCCTGACAGCTGCCTCCCCCAGACCTCTATCCCCCTAAACCCATGTCCAGAATCTCTTCCAGCCTCTCCCCTAAGTTCCTTATTCCACACCCCCCATCCCACACTGGATGACGCAGGGGAGGAGAAATTGGGGTAAGTGTGCAAGGGAGAAGAGAAGAGAGTGGGGTGTGTAGCTGCAGATACATATGCAGTGGAGCCCCAGGCAGTACTCACCTCCACCTCCTGGGGATCGGGACGCAGCAGCAGGCCACGGGAACCGGAGCAGGAGGAGAGAGGGAGAGATGAGGATTTTAGGGTGAGGCCTACCCTCAGACCATGTGGTCAGGGCTCCCCAGGCCTCATCACGTGACTGTGGATGCTGGGCAATGGTCTTTGATTGCTACCGTCCTCTGACCTCTATGGCCTCCAACTGGAGAATAGTACTTCTATGTCTTTACAAAAGAGAGCTTAAGGCCTGGGCCCGCTGAGGGCTGGCCTTAGGAGCAGTAGAGGTGAGGCCCATGGCTTTAAGCGTGAGGCCCCATCCCTCTACTTCAGGCCCTGAAGCTGGTCCCAAAGGAACCAGCCCTGACCCCACCATCAGGACAGATGTCTGAGGGGCCCATACTGCCTGGGAAGTGATTCTCATGCCTATGCCCTGGCTGTTCCAGAAACACCCTCTCTCCTTCTACCAGGGTCCCTCCCTCCCTAGGCAGTTCCCTCCCCTGACACCTGTTTTTCAGTCAAGGTCTGACTTGCGTGCAGAACTCAGATGGTGCACTGAGAGAAAGGGGGACCATGGCCCCTCCCAACAGCTTCCTCAGTTACCATCGTCCAGCTGCAAATCCTCAGACTCAGAAGATCCTGAAAAGGCCCTCTGAGGTCATCTGTCCCAGCCCCTTCTATGTGCAGGAGAGGCCGGTAAGTCCAGAGAAATGACCTGACCCAGGTCCCACCGTCTCAGAACCCAGGTCACCCAACGCCCAGCACAGACCTCTCCTCTGGATACTGCACACTGTCGGGCACCCGGGGCACACGGGAGCTCTCTCCTCACCCTCCTCTGGCCACAAGTCCCTCCCCTGGGCCTGTGGACCCCACAGTGGCCAGAGGCAGAGCAGCTCCCACCCAGCCTAGCTCACTGGCATAAAACCCCAGCTCCTTCTGGTTTCCCCACTTTCCCCTGTGGAGTGGAGGCAGCAGCTGAAAACCAGTGAACAGCTCCCAAGGTGCTCCCGGTAGCAGCTCTGCCAGGCAGGCAGGAGAGGGCTTCTCAGGACTGGAGGCTGGCAGTGCCAAGGAGCCAGCTGCCGGCCTCCTCTGCATGGGGCTCCGGGTGCTGGAGGACAGGGGGCAGGGGAAGCCACGTGCAGCTGCCTCCTCGTCCTGAGTCCCACCCAAGGATCAAAACTATGCAAGGATGAGGGCAGAGGCCACACTGTGGGGTAGGGGTGGGAAGGGACCAGACTCCTGTCAGGCCTGGGGAAGAGGGCATGGGGGTCCTGCACCAGAGGGCACCCACAGGGCCTTGAAAGCCCAAGGGCTCTGAGGCCTCTGATGTGTCCCCTGGAAGTTGACAAGCATCAGGAACAGGCAGGGGCAAGAGCCCTTATCAACACAGCCTCCTGGGCAAAGGCCAGAGAGGGGCCATGCCGATCAAGCGGTTGGCATCAGACCCAGGTAGAGCACGCTGGGGTCAGGTGCAAACCTGAGTGTGTGCTTCTGCACACGCACATGTGTGTGCATTCATTTGGGTCTTCACACGTGCACACTCATGGGCATGTGTCCCAAAGCACCTGTGTGTGTAGGCATGCATGTCCTCGTCTGTGAGCATCTGTACCCATGCACACACCTGAAGCAACAGTGTGTGCTGGGTGTTTGTAGGAAAGGACACTTCAAGACAGTTCACCCAGTGCCAGTTGATTTTTATCTAGAAACTAAGTAACAACCCACATATGTGTCCAAGCAGCCAAGTGTCCTGCAGTCCTTGGACCCAGGAGCAGCAGGAGGAAAGCCACAGGAGGGGCTTCTGGAGAACCTGGCCTGGGCGGCCCCCTGGACGCTGACAGACCAGCCCAGGCTCCTGGCTCAGGCACCCACCCAATTCCACAGGACGTGGCTGGAACCCTCTTGAGCCCCTGGGCAAGCTTCTAAGAAGACCGCCAGGCAGCCGACTGGGAACTGCGGCATAATTTCCCTTTATGCCAGGGCCAAAGGAGGCTAGCCCAGACCCAGCCCTTCTTCTCCAGGAACTCATCAGGGTGGAGGGGTCCCTCCCCTGGTGTCCACTCACCACAGATGGGAAATGAGGCTGAGCATGGCCAAGTAGTTGAGGCCAGGGTTACAAGTTGGGGCAAAAGTAGGGACTGGCCTTCATGGAGTTGGGGTCTTCCCATCTGCTCCATCATCCTCTGGAAGGGGAGTGGGCATGAGGTTGTGTGCACACCAACAAGGTCTGTGTGCCCCAGAACCGACCCACACCTAAACTGGAGCAGGGAGGGGTGTTAGCCGAGGGCCTCGATGCCTGCTCATTCCCTCCCTCACTCTGGACCTAACCTGATGCCTTAACCTCCAACCAGGCTGTGAGCAGAAGCCTTTGGGACTCAGAACAAAGAAGGTTCTCAAAGGTCAATACCAAGAATTTCTGATTAGAAATCCAGGGGGGAGTGGGCTGGGGGAAGAGAGAGTTCTAAGAAAGGGCTATTTCACCATCCAGCTGCTTTGTGAGAGCCCTGGTGGGGAGCCATCTCCACCTACCCCAACCCAAGTGAGGCTAAGACTCCCCCTGATTCAGGATACAGGGATTGAGCCCCTTTTGTATACAAGGGTTGCCCTGGGTTCTAGCTAAGCTCCTTGTCTCCGCTGTGGTGGATGAGGTTGGGGGAGGCCTAAGTGGTTCTGGATCCCAGGACCCTCACTTCCAGGAGAATGGGAGCAGCCAGCCAAAGAGGGGGATGAGGAGGAGAGAGGGCCCTGGAGTCACACAGAAGCCCACGCTCCCTTACCAGCGTACCTTGGGTAAGCACCTTGGCCTGTAGGAGCTCAGCACCTATCGCCTGGACCACTCAGAGATTAAAGGAGATGGTATCTGAAGGGTGCCTGGTGTCCACAAAATACTCAACAAATAAAAGCTGTTATAGCAGAAGAGACCAGAGACTTCAGGTGGAAAAAATGGTGGAGGGACAGGAAATGGTCAGGGAGAGGCCACATGAGGGGCCCCTGCTAATAGAGAAGAGAGCAGCCACCACTGGGAGAGCAAGAGAGCAGTGGGGTGTGAGGAGAGTTGCCCCCAAGGGGTCTCAGTGAGAGGAGCAAGTCCTGTCCACTCCACCTCCTGCTCTCTCTCCAGCCTGCCTTCCCCTCACCATGCCCACTGGTCCCACCCTAGCAACCCCGGCCTCACTTACTGCAGCATCTCCTCTGGGCTCTCCCTGACCCCGCCCACCTTCCACACCGCTGCAGCCACAGGAATCTGTCTAGAAGATAATTCTGATCATGTTTCTCCCGCCTTAAAACCCTTCGCTAAATATACAGCTTGCTCTCATTTTGAAAAAAAATGTTTAAAGATGATTAGGTAAAAAGGATTCATATCAAAATGTTAACAGTGGTTTCCTCTGGGGGAGAGGAATAGAGAATTTGGGCATCTTTCTGCCTTTTTCCAAGTTTCTAAAATTTCTACAATGAACATGTATTAGTTTTGTAATGAAGGGGGAAAAAAACCACAATAAATATTATATTTAAAAACCCTCCCAGGGTTCCCTGTCACCTACAGAAGAAAGTCCATCTTCTCTGAGTCTCTTCCTGTCCCCATGTCCTTCCAGTGGATGTTTCACTCTGGCCAGGCCTCGGCACAGCCTTCTTTCCCCTCTGGAATGTATGTTTGCATCCAGCCCCTGAACTTCTATTTATCTTTCAAAACCTGGCTTTCACACTTCATCTTCCCTAACCTCGCCCCGTATTTAGTTTTCCTTCAGGTGGACTGCACCTAGTAGAAGTTTATTACTGCTCTGGTTACACCAAGCAACGCCACTGCTTCTGCCCTATTTAGGTGGCCAGTTCCTTGAAGGCAGAGACCATGTAAAGTTCACCTTTCTATGCCCAGCACCTAGCAATAGTAAAAATACCCTAATAATAGCTAACGTCTTCTGAGCAATTACTGTGTGACAGGCATTGCGCTACGTGCTTTGCACTCATTGGCTCATTTTACTCTTCATGAGAATTTAAGAGAAAATCACTATTATCATCCTATTTCTCAGGCGATAAAATTGAGGTTTGGAGAGGTTAAGTGACTTATACAGGATCACACATCAAGAGCACAGCAGGAGAGTATTGGTACCCCCAGAACTGGGATTCCAGAATCTGTGCCCCTATAACCAGGACTCTGTATTGCTCCATAAATTTTCACAGATAAAGAAAGTCCCAGGCCAGGACTGGACCCAGGAGGCCCAATCCCAGCCCATGGGTGGTTTCTCCCACCACACCAGCTCTGCTCCAACCCCTAGGCAGGGAGTCTTGTAGCAGAGTAGAGAGACTGGCAGTGGTGGGGGAAGACACCTGGGGGCCCCCCTTCTCCAGGCATTTCCAGAACCCTCTTCACACGCCCCTGGTTTGGCTGGTTTGGAGCTAACCCATCTCCTGCTTTGATCTCAGCAGCTCAGCCCGGTTGCCATGGAGACAGGGCCCACTGTGCCAAGCTGGGGGAGAAACGGCAGTGAGTGCGCAAGCCTAGTGGGGCTTAGGGGGCACATGCTGGGTGTTTCCAAGTGCTGTTTACTTCCTGTCATTTTAATTAGCACCCAAATCACCCGCTCACTTCACAGCTTGAATTAACCCAATCTCCCCCAGCCTCTCCATCTGGTGGGGAGGATGGGACACAGCAGAGAATCAAGCAAAAGAAGAGCAGCGCCCCAGGGCTAAAAACCACCTGGGCAAATCTCCACGTGCCTCTTTGCAGCACAGTGTGATGGAGAGACAGACACCCCCCACCCTTGCCCTGGCGTGGCGTGGAATCAGGGCACTGGGTACTGGCCTGGCCTGGCCTCTGACTGCCAACAAGACTGTGGCCTAGAGAGCCTTGCCCTCGCTGGAGCCCCTTCCCTCGCCTATAAAGTAAGGGTGACTCCCTTGCCTTCCTCCCTGAGCTGCGGAGGGACCCAGTGCGATAACGGCTGTGAGAGCACTCTGTAAACTGTGAAGCTCTATACTTGCAAAACTCACGAAACAGGAGCACTGGAGCTGGGTTCTTCGGCACATACGGTGGGAGTCTGGGGGACAAGGTGGACGAGAGGCATTTCTGGGTCTCACAGTCACAAGGAGCCTCAAACGCAGACTTCTGACATCTCCAATTGAGGCGCTACAGCCAGAGGCACACCGACAGGACCGAAAGATGCGCATCATGAGACTTCAAAGAAACCACAACTTCTGTAACCCTATTATGGCATTTCTTCACTTTTTAATAGATCGAGAACCTCTGAAAACGGAAGTGAGCCAGGCCTCTCTCAGCCTCTGAAAGGCCCCGTAGCTGGCCTTATTTTGGCCTCATTCCTCAGGCGAGGGAACCTCTGATGGAACCCAGTCCACTGAGAAGGCCCAGGAGTGGGGAAGTTGTAGTTGGGGGCCCCTCCTACCTCTCCCTGCAAAGAGCCGGGGAGCACAGAGGGAGGGACCCAGAAAGGAACAAGCAGGGGTGAAGTGGGGCCCGCCTGGCTCCTTCTCAGCTGAGGCCTGACACCCCTGTCACAGGCCCAGGCGGAAGGCATCTTGAGGAGGCGGCACCCTCCACATGGAGGAGGCTGGGAGGGGGGCAGTCATTAAATATTTGCCCCTCTCTCGGAGGGAGCGGCAGAGGCTGTTGGGCCTGGACAAACAGACGGAGTCAGGCATCTGGCAGACTCCCCGCCTCCCACCTCCTCTCTGCTCGGAGGAATTTCCTTGGAGGACAAAAATGTGCTTATCATTGCCCGCGTGCCAGGAGCTCCACCTGGCCTCAGGTATGCCCGCGCTGACCCCCCATCCCCACATTCCGCGGGGCCTGAGCTCTCCACTGCTCTAGGGGCATCTCGGCCCCAGTCCTTGGGTTTCTGGTTCAGGCAGTGGCCCCAGGGGTCCATAGAGGGCAGATAACAAGAGAGAGGTATAGGGGAGTGTGGGCCTGGAGTTCTGTTCTGAGCTGCCTCAGGACCTCTGTTTCCTTTCTGGAACATGAGTTGGGGGCAGGATTTAAATCCCAGGGATCTCTGAGGAGGGCCAGACACTGGAGCTGAGAAAACACAGACATGGGGTTGTGAAAGAGCACATGGGCTTGGGTGTGCTCGGTTCCTTTATCTGTAAAACGTGGAGGCTCAGCGCTCAGTGCTTAATGCTGCTGAGGCGCCGCAGTTCTGCTCCCCCACTCTCCTAAACTGAGAACTTTGAGAAGAGGGGAAAAGGAGCCTGAACAAGTTCAGACTCTTCCACGTCCTCTAACCTGTGCAAGGGAGCAAGGGATCAGGGAAGGAGCCAGCAGCTTGCGTCCAAGCAGGAGTAAGACACTGGCCCGGCCTGGCTTGTCCTTCCTGCTGTGTGCAGCCTTGACCTCTTCTCAGATGTCAGGGAAGAGAGCCACAGGGGCAGGATGCCCTGCCTCAGGGAACCTGGTCTCCACGTGAGGAAGCCCTGTGCTCACTCACCCACAGGTCTGATGGGTGGGTCACCTGCTCGGTGGGCCCATTGAGGTGGGGGGAAATTTTGAGCCCCCTCCTTCCCAGGAGAAAGGGGAAGGCTGGCTGCAGCCAGGTCCAGGCCCACAGACACAGGGGAGAACAGGGAGGCCTGCGGGATAATGTTCCTTCACGGCAGCATTTACTCCCTTATCCTACAAATGAGTCATTGGAGTCAGGGTGCCGGGGTTCTAGCTGTGACTATCCCAACCCTTCAGGGTCCAGAAAGAGGAAGAGATCACCCCCAATAGTCAGCATGGCTCAGCCCAGAGCCCCAGCTCTCCCTTTGCCCTCTACCACCTGAATCCACAGTGCTGCTACCTGGGGAAAAGAGGGAGGGGCCGAGGACAGGTTAGTTGAGACCCTTCCTGGCTCTCCTATTCCACGGTGCATATACTCATACTGAGCACCTACTGTGTGCACAAAAACCCCATGCAATGCTCTGAGGACGGGGTGGTAAGGTCACAAAGCAGTCTATCCCCAGACCCCCCCCTCAGGGACCTGCCTTGGGAGGAATGTGATAAACACCAGCAGAAGGACTCTTGAGATACAAGCCCACAGCGTAAGTGATGATGCAAAGCAGCACCAACATGTGCCAAATGTGTTTATGACCAATGAATGCTGCAGCAACCCCAAGGAGGGGCTACACATACAACTGAACACTGGCTGAGCCCTCAGGGGGTCAGAGGCTGCGACATTTCAGGAATCACATCACCCTACAGCTTGCAGCTGGGCCTGGGTCTGCCCGCCAAGGTTAGACACATTTTCCCTGTCTATAGCCCTAAGAAGACCCACATTACACTTACAAGGGAACCTACACAGTGGCGGTATGGCCATCCTCAGCCTGGTGTTTGCCCCAGGATGCCATTAGGCCTCATTTCTCAGGTTTCTTGGTCTCTGGTTAATACATACTCAACCCTGACCTGGCCACAGATACCTCCTCAGGAGCAAAAAGAAAATCCTTTTCCTAAACCCAAAGTCCTGATGCTCAGCTTGTGGCAAGGGGGTGGTGGGGCGTTAGGGGGGGTGGGGGATGTGTGCAGGTGGAGGGCCGTGGACGGGCTCTAGCGCCATCTTCCGGAGTCACAGAATGACAAGGGCTGCCCATTAAACCAAGGGAAAAATCAAGGGCCAGAAACTGGAAGTGGTTCCCCCAGGGAGGAAGACAAGCTGAGTACCCTCCCAGGGCCTTTGGGGCTCAGGGTAGGATAGAGCTCTTCCACTCCTCCAGACAGCCCTCTGACCTTCTGGAGAATGGAGGGGGTGGTGTTGGCTGGCCATCCTCTGCAGACTGCCTGGAAGTTGAGAGGAGACTGAGATGGCCTCTCTAGGCAAAGAGTGCTCTTCTCTCCCTCTCTTCCCAAGGCCTGGAGCCCCGCTGGGTGTTCAAGAGTCTCTCACTGCACTACACTGCTCTGGGCGATGCCAGCCCCTCCAGTGTGGGACAGGATTTGAAACCAAAGTGGAGGTGGAGGAGGAGGAGGCCAGGGCAGGACCCAGCCTCCCATCCCCAAATCCCAATGATGGAATCCATCCTGACCCAGTTTGGGGTTCTTCTCACACACCCACACTTATCCATGAACACCTGTGCAGCTCATTCCCACACTTGCACTGGTTCAGTAGTATGGGATGGGGAGAGGGGAGGGGTGGTAACAAGGGAGCCCCTTTGTGGCTGAAACTTGCTACTGGCCTACTTGGTGTTCATAAAAACATGAGAATCCTAAGTAGCCAGCAGGCGATGTTTCCCTGGGCCAGACCCCAGGTTCATGGTGAACACAGGCCTAGAGGAGGTGCTCAGATCTGCAGTGAATGAGTGAATTAGTAAACATACATCGGTGTCATTCTCATGAGGCATGGTGTGGGCTAGCCCCAGAAACACTGATCCATCTGGTGGTTTTTCTATGGGGTTGGAGTTTCTTTCTATATTGCCTGAAATGGATGCCCCCCCAGCCCTCTGACAAGATGTCTTCATGTTTACGTGTCCGTTTCGGTCTCCTAGACTGAAACTGAAGTTCAGAGAGGTTATGTGACGTACCTGGCATAATGTCGCCAGGCAGTGGCAGAGTCAGAACCGGAACCCAGGCCTCATGCCTCTCCTGGGTAGAGAGCTGCTCTGGAGGGTCGCTAGGCCAGGCTGGTGGCAGGCTGCCAAAGACACTGAGAGCCTTGGCCCCCCCCTTCCCAGGAGGTGCTGCTCCTGCCCAGGCATCCTTGAGCCCATAGGGCACAAGCCAGGGTAGACTCTTCTTTTCCATCTCCACTAAGGGTTAGGCTTAGAGTTCTCTAGAAAGCAAAGTTGAGTTAGAGGACCTGGGTTCAAATCCCAGCTCTGCTGCTTACTAGCTATTTGACCGTGGATAAGTCACTCAGCTTCTCTGTGCCTCTGTGTCCTATGTAGGGTGGACTATAAGGTAACGGTAACTATCTCACAGGTTGTTGGAGGGCACAAGAGGCCACAGGGATGAAGCGCTGACTGCAGGGACTGGCAGATGTAAGCACTCCCTGCAACCAGTGATTCAACACGTGCTAACTGCGTGCCTCCCGGGTGCCCAGCACTGTGCTGGACACTCATAAATATCATTAAAATGTAATGGAAGTGGAGTACAAAGCAGAGAAGAGCCAAGAAGAAAAAGAACGGTCAGTGCTGTCCAGCCAGCTCTTGGAAGCTGCCAGGAAGAATGCAGGAAGAATGCTGCGTAATGGGCCTGTCTCCTCTCAAGTGTCCATCTCTATCTACCAGGCTCTGGATGCTCTGTTCCAAAGACTGCGGTAAAATCCACCCACTTCTGCAGGGAGTGAATTCGGAGATAGTAGCACTAGGGAGTAGGGCTCCGAAAAGCCCAGGCCTGCACAGAGCAGGGCACAGCTAGATCCCCATCTCCTCTGACTTAAAATTCCCTCCTCCCGGCAGCAGGGCAGAGATCTATCCTGACACATGTGAGAGCCCCGCGCCCACTGGAGGGGAGGATTACTCTGCCAGTAAATCCTTCACAACACCCGACCCCCCTAATAATCCTAGCGCTCAGAGGAAGAATGCTAAGCTGAACTCCCCACTAACCAGCTCAGACCAATTCCACACTGGAGCAAAGGCCCACGCTTTCCTTCTCTTCTTCGTTCTCCTGACCACTTAGACATGATTCCCTCAATCTCCCCCCTCAATTCAGTCCAACCATTAAATGGAGACATTTCCCTCACCCACACTATCGACTCCTTGATCCTATTCCCCAAGAATATTCCACTCCCCCTGCTTGCTTGCCTCCCTTCCACTGAGGCAGAGTGGGGGCCCTGCACCATTTTGTGACTGATTATCAACAAGGTTCTGACTCCATCTGGCAATGCCTCAGAGGTTCAAAAGAAACTCCTACCTCTCTTTTGAGAAGCGAAGGAGCATATTTTCAAGAAAGCTTGCCTGATGAAATGTACATAAAGCTGATGTTACTGTGTCCAACTAGAGGGCCTTCAGTCCTTAGGGTGGGAAGTGGGGCCTCTGCTGACAGGGGAGGAATGAGAACTGTATGCAGTCCTGGCAGAGCCCCTGTGCACGGTCTGTGCACTGCACAACTCCAGGGGGCACCATTCACACTATGGCACCCCTAGAGTTATGCAATGCAGTGGCTCTGAGCTAGCAGCCTCCTGCATTTCTGCAGGAGCTGCCAAAGGATCCCTATAGCCAGGTCCTCCTGCCCAGCCTTCCTTGTCTTCCTTCTCTCCCTGACCCCGTTCTCCTATAGCCAGGGCTACCTTAAATGGGGTTTTAGAGGAAATCTACCCTATAAATGCCTGAGGCCACGCAAACCAACACATGCTTTGAAGTTTTCCATGAATCCTATGGGGGCAGGTCCTGCAGAATTTCATTCTGGTGGCTTTCTTCTGATGAGCATGGGAGGAAGGGGGAAGTGATTGGCATCAGTACAGGGAGACAGGTGGGCAGCCCTGTGCCAGGGGGTCATGCAGTCAGTCATCTATCCTCACCCACAGAGTTGGCTATTGGAAGTCAGTGGAGGAAGGGAGGTGGGTAGGAACCTTTTATTTTTAAACCTGTACTGTTCTGATTAAGCATTTCTTTTCCCTCTGACCTTCACTAGGCCCATTTTGGAAGATCAAACTGCCAACGAGTCAGAAGGAGGCCTGGACAAGTGACACATGGATTCAGGATGGGCCAGCCTGCTGCCACCCTCTCGCTGCTGTGGCCGGGCTGCTTCCCAGGCAGCGGCAGGAGACTGCAGCTAATCTGTGCTGGGCCTGCAGGGGACGTGGAAAAGGTCTTGCTGGAGCTCCAGGCTCCTGTCACCGGACCAGGCGTGGGGTGGGGCAAACCGCCCACTCGGGCCCAGGCCACTCAGCCCGGAGGACCAGGCAGCATGCGAGTCCTAATGAATTACAACCTACCCGTTTGACTTTGGAGATAAACAGTCACTTGTTTCAGGGTAACAAAAAGATGCATATTTCTGCCAGTTTCCATCATTTGGCTGGATATCATATGAAGCATGTGTGTTTTAAACACATTGCTAAGGAACTTCTGGATGCACACAATTTAAGATGAGAAAGGTCACGGTGTGGCCTGTGTTATACTAGGTGGGTCTGATGAGAGAATCTGGGGAATGAGGAGCAAGAATTGGGGTCGTAGGAGAGATTTTCTGGGGACAGGGTGTTGGAAAGCACCAGATCGCGGGGTACCATCGTTCCTCTCCTCCGGAGCATCCGGGCCCATCCTGCACCTCACACCCCCGCCCCGACCCTTCTCTGGGTCCCAGCCACGCCCTCTGCCCTCCCCTCCTCACTCCTACTTCCCCTTCTGCGAACACGGCAGGCTTCAGTTTCCCCTCTGATCTACAGGTGCCCGTAAACAAAGTGCTGCAGCGACGCCCGCTCCTCCGCAGCCGCCTCCCCACCCCCTACCCCGCAAAGTCCGGCACAAGGTTAAGCCTGGGTTCCATCGGGCGTCCCCGAAGGGCTCCCATACCCAGCTACTGGGCTCTCCCCTCTGCTTTTCAAGTCCACTGGGCTAGGGAGTCTTCCCTCCAGGTTGGAGCTCCCCAACTTCTGGGCCGCGCTCCCCCATGAAAGGTTGGTCCTGGAAAACCAGCCTCCATAAGTGCTCGCGTCCCTCAGCATGGGGACCCCAGACCTGGCTCTGGGGGCCACCCAGAGGTGGCCTCCGGTATTTTCACTGCCTTCACCAGCCCCCCCATCACGGACACGCCTTTCACCATCTCGCCTTAGGAGGATTGCTAAGAGCGCCCCCCGACCCCAACTCAAAGCGCCAACCAAGGGCCCTGTCCCCTTCTGTCTCTCCCTTCCCCAAAGCCCAAGATGAGAATAGAAGGCAAGCGCAAGACGATGCTACCGTCCCCGCCGGCCCCACCCAGACCAGCCCCTTCTGCAGTGGCCCGTATGTGGAACCTGCAGCATCCACCCAGCTGGGGGACACCTGGGGATGGCTCACCAAAAAAAAGAGAGGAGCAGGTCGGAGGCCCAGGCAAAGCCAGGGTCCCCGCCCCTCCCTCCCTACTCCCCTCCGCCCCCTTCCCCCCGCCCCACTGCAACCCGCACCCCTCTCCGCTCCCAGCCTGAAGGGGAGACCTCGTCGCTTACGCACGCCCCCAGAGCAACTCCTCGCGCTGGGCGGGTGTGGGACTGGGGGTCCCAAGCCCGCCAGCTCCCGGACTGGGGAGTACATGAGGAGGGGTCTCAGGAGCCCGGTGGGTGCTCGTTGTTTACTCTTGGTGCAATTAACCGGCTGGGCTGCGGGAGCCTGTGGCTGCGACGTGCAGCCGCCACTCCCGGCCCCAGGGTCTCTGCTCCAAAGCTCCCTCCCCAAACCCCCATCCCCAGCCCTCGGCCCTCTCGGCCCCGCAGACTCACGTCTCGGAAGCGGTTCCAGTGCTTGATCTTGCCGCTGTACTGCGAGATGGACGACAGCCATTGCTCGTCCTCCATGAAATTGCCGGGGGTCTCGCCCTCCTGGAGCCTTCTGGCGTCGCCTTCGGCCAGGGCAGCTACTGTGACGAGCAGCAGCGGCAGCGCCAGCCGCCCGCAGCCCGGAGCGTGCATCGTGGTCTGAATTCGACCTGGGGTGGGGGAGTGGGGGTCTTGACTTCTGCAGTATTTTAATGTCCTTCTTCCCACCCCGCAGTTGGGGGAGCAAACGCCGTCGTCTTCCTCAGCCCTCCTCCTGCGGTCTGACTCCGGTGACAGACGGATAGTGGGTCGCAGCTGAAATGTGACCTGGTTAGGAGATGCACTTGTCTGAAAAAAGCCCAGCGCCGGACGTGGAGAGGAAGAGAGAATCAGAGAGGCTGCGCCAGCAGGGGCCGTGTCTGTAACTGTAGCATCAGCATCACGTTTGACATCATCATACCTGGTTTAAAAAAAAAAAAAAAAAAAAAAAAGGAGGGGGTAGATTTCAAAGGGAAGCGCTAGATCAGAGCGCCAAACGCCAGCCAGCCGCCGCCGCCGCAGAGCCCAGCCCAGCCCAGCCCAGCACTTAGGAAGTTGCAGACCTTGGAATCCAGATCTGGAAATGTCCCTGCTGTCTCTCCAAGGCTGGAGAGCAAGAAGGGTGCCGGGTCTCCTCAGGGAAGATGGGAGTGAGGAAAAGACGAAACTCTCTGGTTACATAGCCAGGCTCAGGTGTCTAAAAGGGAATTTGGCCACAGACACTCTTTCTCTCCCCTTGCCTCCCACCCAGAGGGGCCTGCGCCGTAGCCCTGACAGCTGGCTTCCTGCGAGTTATGGCTCTACAGTAATGGGTGGCTTCGTTAAGACAAAAGCCATATAACAACTGGCTGCCTGAGAACTATTGCTGCCCAGCCCCACATGCTCTTTTCAAGGCAAGGCCTGAGCACTGAATAGCTGGTAAAACAGAGGCAGATGTCCTCCTCCCTAAGCAACTGTTTAAGGGCTGTCACCCTTTTTGTTAGCTCTTCTTAGGGCAACCCTAAAAGGCAAATGTCTGGCCAT
Organism: Eschrichtius robustus; assembly: GCF_028021215.1. Taxonomy (NCBI): domain Eukaryota; kingdom Metazoa; phylum Chordata; class Mammalia; order Artiodactyla; family Eschrichtiidae; genus Eschrichtius; species Eschrichtius robustus. The sequence continues at coordinate 77,113,012 of NC_090830.1, forward strand.
TTCATCTGCCTTGAGGTAAATTTGAAAAAGGCACATTTGCTATGGTTTTGACTTCAGTTGATTTTAATAAGCCACTGGGGAAAGGGGTGTGGGGAGGCTGGGTTTGTTTGAGGTGTTTAAGTTTTTGTTAAAATTGTGATCCTTATCATTGCCTTTAGAAATGTGTTGACATACACATTTCTGGGCACAGTCCCAGGATCAGAGCAGAAATGGGGTGAGGTTTACATCACAAATAAATTGAAGAGGAAACAGATAATCTGACAGGACAAAACATATTAAACTTTTGGGACCCAAGCCCTAGATTGTGTTTTTATTTAAAAAAACAAACAAACAAAAAACTTGGCTGCTGTGATGTTAAAAAAAATAAAAAATCAAAGGCAATGAATAACATGATCTTAATCAGTAGGAATGAAACACAGGTTGAAAGGTTCATAGTCACCCTGAGTCTGGCTTGCCTGGGAATTCTGAATGCATCAATGGCTTGGGTTGGGGTCCCTTGGGAAAACAGAAAACAACAGCTCCCTTTCCATGTTTTCTTTTTCTTTGCAGTCAGATTTAGAGGCGGTGCTGCAATGAGGCCCTGGCCATTGATGTCTTCATCTCACAGTAAATAAAGCTGGCTTGCCTTGCCCAGTTGTACACAGCCACAGTGTATAATGGAAGAGCAATCTATTGTCATATAGACTGGGGATGGAATCCCTCTTACTAGCTGGGTTCTTGGGCAAAATACCTAATCTATCTTCTATCCATAAATTAATGATGATACCACCCATCTCAGAAGATTGCTGTGAAACCCATGCAAAATTACATACTAAGTGCCTGGGCATAGTGAACATTTTTGAAATGTTAGGTCTTCTTCCCTCAGGTTGGGAAGAGGTGGCTATGATGTCCCATAGTTCTGAATACGTACTAACATTTGCCAACTTTTTCCATTTCAATCCTCGTCTTTTTAGCAAACCTAATTACATGTCTTCAAGACACTGAGGAGGTAGATCCTAGATGTCATAGCTCTCCCATTCTAATACTATCTTATGAAGTCCCTGGTCTTCTGAAATTACTACAGTTGCCCATTAAAGAGTTTGGAAAGGCACTAACAAGATGCCCATCTCTAAGACAATAGCTCTTTCCAGACCCCTGAAGGTCAAAATGTTTCCCACACTCCTCCAATGGGACCCGCCTTCTGTAGCACCTTCAAGCTGGGTCAATATTAGCCCTGGGCTTAAAGCAAATCAATAACAGTCCAGGACTGTTAGTTAATCCAATAGTAAAGCTATTTAGGAGGGAAAATCCAAATTTCCAGATGAGGGAGAAAAGAGCTGTAGAAAATGGACAATAACTACTGTTTATAAAGAAGAAAAGGTTTTCCTAAATTTTGAGGGACTTACTGGCAGGTCAGCCTTTTCAAATGAAAGGGGCCCCAAAGCTCCTGGGTGTATCTGATAAATGGTACATATGTTTCATGTTTTTCTTCTGTTTGTATTTAATATTTAGCAATACAAAATGGAGGAAGGAACCTCAGTTTCCAAATAAGAAACTTAAATTTAACCACATCTTAAAACCATTTAATCTCATTTCTAGATGACCTCACAGACATAAAAAGACAAACACACAAAGATGTTCAATCCAGAATTATTTATAATAGCCAAACCTGGAAACCAAATCAAGGTCCATTAGTTAGGGATCAACTAGTTAAATTATAATACATACAACAGGCTATGGTACAGACATTAAAAATAATGTAGATCTGTATCTACTGACAACTAATGTGATCCACTACATATTACTGGGTAAGAAAAGCTCATTATAGAAAACCATGTATCACTTGATCCCATTTGGTAGGAAGTGACAGTATAGTGCAGCAGTTCTCAAACTTTCTGGTCTCAGGAGTCCTGTACACTGAAAGATTACTGAGGATCCCAAAGAACTTTTGTATTTGTTTATGTGAGATATACAGTATAGACATTGATATACTGTACTTGAAAATAAAACTAAGCCTGCCTCTCAATTTTTCTGTGAACCTAAAACTGCTCTAAAAAATCTTTTTAAAAAAACTTAATTAAAGGAAGATACATGCTTAAATGGAAATTTCTCTCCCAAATAATGAAGGGAGGCTTGTTGCAGAAGATGATCCTGAGGTCAGGATTTGATAGATCATTGATAACACGCAAATATCCCTTTAACCAATAAATTTTAGAATTTGTCTTGGGAGAAAAAGGTTTTACAAGAACTGTCAACAGTTTGTAAAAAGTACAGTGATTTCAATCTTTGCCTCAAAAGAGTTTGCAAACAAGCAGTGAAATGGTCAAAAGAGTGAAATGATGAACCACCTACAAACTTGAAAACAACTTTGTTGGAACCAGTAAATCTGAATTGAAACCCAGGGTTTCTTTAATATCTTGGTAGACTCTAATATCTATTGTAATTCTGATTCTCAAGGGTTTGCAAGTTTGCCTACTTTTTTTTTTTTGCTTTGTTAGCATCAAGTGATTACGTCTTTGGAAGAGGAGGCCTTCCTGCTTGATCAGAAGCCCAGGGCTCAGTTGGCCAGCAGACCCCAGCCAGCTAGCTAGCTATGGTAAAATGTTTTGCCTACACAAGAAAATCCATCTTTCTGAGCCTGCATTACTGACAAGCAAGAATAGTCTATTTTTAAACTAAAGCTGCATTTTAAGCAGACAACTTACTAACTTGGGCACAATTAATTAAATATACAGTTAATTTTTATAACTATTCTGGCTCTAGCATTTGTTTCAGCAATGTCCTGTTAAATTGATGAGAGCTTCAAGGAATTTTGTTTTTATTTGGACATGGGGAAGAACTGACAGTGGTGTGGAATTTATTGGGAGTATAAATGTGGTTATCTAAATAAGGGATTATTGTTGTAAAGTCTATCAATAAAAATTTAGTGATTAAAAAAAACTTAATTAAAAAAAAGTGTATTTAAAAATAACAATACCTAACCCATATTAACAAAATAACATATTTTATGAAAAAAATTATATTCCCCACCCCCCCACACACCAAATTAATAAGAGTAGTAGTATTGTTACTGTTTTACACTTTGGCAAATCTCTTTAATGTCTGGCTCAGAAGAAAGGTAGATTACCTTCTGCATTATAGCAAGTGTATTAGTTTGTTAGGGCTGCCATAACAAAATACCACAGACTGGGTGGCTTAAACAACAGCATTTATTTTCTCAATAAATTCTGGAGGTTAGAAGTCCAAGATTAAAGTGTTGGCAGACTTGGGAATTCCCTGGTGGTTCAGTGGTTAAGACTCCCTGCTTTCACTGCCGAGGGCCTGGGTTCAATCCCTGGTTGGGGAACTAAGATCCCACAAGCAGCAAAACAAGGCCAAAAAAAAAAAGAAAAAAAAGGTGTTGGTAGACTTGGTTTCTCCTGTCTCCTCCTGGCTTGCAGATGGCTGCCTTCTTGCTGTCATACATGGTCCTTCCTCTGTGCATGCACATATCTGATGTTTTTCTTTCTTTCTTTTTTGGTTGTCAAGTGATCCTTTATTGAAATATTTTCCTTTGCTGTCCTTAACTAGCTGGGCATTCCACTGCACCACTGTTGATGTCATCCATGATGTCATGAGGGTGGCAGCCATCAACACTGCAGTCCACAGACTGGGCAGTCCCTGGGATCTCTTTAATGGTTCAAGATAGTTCTTGAGCTAAAAATAAGTGCCACATCTGTTGGGCAATGTTGACAATCTCATCAAAAATTGTATGTCCACTGTGCTTAATGTTCTGCTTCTTTCTGTCTCTTGGCCATTCCTTGAGGGCTTTGATGATCAGGGCAGAGGCAGAAGGAACTTCCTCAGTCTGGCCCTGTCTGTTCTGAATTGGTCAGTTTCACTGTCATTCTCGGACCCTTCCAATCACCAGTTACTAGGCAATATCATCAACCAAACTTTTTTGGAGACAGACCCAGGGAGCTGATCTCAGTAGTCAGGGGTCCAATGTTTCTTTGTGTGTCCAAATTTCCTCTACTTATAAGGACATCAGTCAGACTGGCTTAGGGCCCACCCTAACAGCCTCAGCCTTATTTTAACTTAATCACCTCTTTAAAGGCCTTATCTCCAAACAGTCACGTTCTGAGGTACTAGGGGGTGAGGGCTTCAACACATGAATTCTCAGGGGACACAATTCAGCCCATAATAGTAGCTATAATGGGAAGTAGCTAGTAAAAGCACAGCAGAAGTACTGAGAGCAAACTGAGTTTACCTCTAAAAACATGATTCTATAACCTAAACCTACCAACTTACAAAATTCTAGAAAACACAAAAATATACAAACATATATTCTATTAACCATCAATGTGATGATGTTACCATATCACATAGCCTCTGGAAAACTCCACTGTACACTCAGGAGAGAATCAGAGTGAAAAAGGCTAATTATGCCTTAATATTCTTATGAAAATAGTAGGACCTTCCCACCTCTCCAAAGGATCTCAGGGACTCTGAGGGGTACAAAGACCACATTTTAAGAACCACAGATACAAGCTTTATGACCTCAGGCAAATTTCTTAACCTTGTTAAACTTCAGTTTCTAAAATGAGGTTAATGATAAAACCAACTTAAGTGGGCTTGTAAAGATTTAATGAATAAATACACATTATTCACAAATAAATGACAAATGTGAGCATTCTGCTAATATTAGCTGTTATCATTTGTGAAAAATTAGTTAGCAACATGATACATGTGCTTAAATGCATAGGAAGTAGTAACCTCTGGATGAGGAAATTTATTTTTTAAACAAATATTTAAATTGAAGCATAACACTGGAAAAAGCATAAGACAAAGTAAATAGCTTGATGATTTTTCACACAGTAATCTTAATTTACCTTTGTTTGAGAGATCATTTTATTAATAACAACAAAAAAGTTATTGATAAACAACCACAACAGCAGTCCCTTTTCTCACCTATAGCATCCTTGGGTTTTGCTATCCGTCTCCCTGTAAGCATCAACACAGAATCTGAGAGGTGTTCCTTAACTCAATACCCCTCTGGTACCATCAGGTTCTCTTTGGCACCAGGAAAAGCACACAGTGCAAGAGCAAACCTGAACCAAGCTTTGTGTCATTATGAAGCTGGATTCTCATCAGTGTCCAATTTAGTAAACTCTGAAGTTCACTTAAAAAATAACCATTATAGGACTTCCCTGGTGGTCCAGTGGTTAAGAATCCGCCAATGCAGGGGACACGGGTTCAAACCCTGGTCCGGGAAGATCCCACATGACATGGGGCAACTAAGCACGTGCACCACAACTACTGAGCCTGCGCTCTAGAGCCCACGAGCCGCAACTACTGAGCCCATGCCCCACAACTACTGAAGCCTGCACACCGCAACTACTGAGCCAACGCACTGCAACTACTGAAGCCCACACGCTCTGGGGCCCATGTGCCACAACCACTGAGTCGCGTGCTGCAACTACTGAAGCCCGCGTGCCTAGAGCCCATACTCCGCAACAAGAGAAGCCACCGCAATGAGAAGCCCGTGCACCGCAACGAAGAGTAGCTCCCGCTCGCCGCAACTAGAGAAAAGCCTACGTGCAGCAATGAAGACCCACACAGCCAAAAATAAGTAAATAACCATTATAAGAAACATTTATCATGTTTCTACCAAGGGTATGGAGTTCATTTGGGGGTAACTCATTGTGCCCCTTCAAAAAAACACCAATATTATTCTCCATAACAAAGTTCCTTATATAATAACACAGATCTTGTGTAATAATCATGGTGAGAGATTTTTTTCCCCTTCTCCTCTTAGAGGAGTTGAAGGTGAATTCAGTGCCTCAAAAGCCAACTGGAGGGATGTTAGGTGCAATTTAACTCTATTTCAGGGCAGAATGAACTGCAAAGTGGTAATACTAAGGGAGACTGGATTATAAGCACAGAAGTAAATCCTCCATCCTTGACCCCATTACAGTTTGGTGAAAGGGGACCTGGAATCTTGAAAAATTCTTTTAGCTCCATCAAAAATTATTTGCTAACACTGTTGCTCTTTTCGAAAAGTTCTACATCAAAACTACCTGCTACTCCCCCTTCTACAACAGTAGTTTAAAGCGTACTTTCTTTAGAGCTACATTGTCTCAAAACTTTGTCTATTGGCTTCTAGAAAGAAAACTTAAAACACAAAATTTTTTTTTCTAATTCTACCAATACCTACAAACTTACAAAACAAACAAAAATACATAAGCACACACTCTATTAACCATCAGAGTGATGATGTCACCATATCACATAGCTGCTGGAAAACTCCACTTTACAAGCATGAGAGAATGAGAGTGAAAAAGACAAATAACTTGTGAAAAATTACTTAACAGTATGATAAGTCCTTAAACGCATAGTTACCTCTAAATACTAAATAACAGAATTTCTAATTCTGTTAAGAATTTAGCATTTGATACATAAAGTTACATTCTCCAAAGATAAAAATTTTTTTCCTAAAAACATAAGTCATACCTCTGATACTCAAAAGAAGACATCTTTACTTCCTGGTCAAGGTTGCCCAACGGCAGCTGTCAGAAAGAAATCAGTAAGACAGAAACGGGACTAAGAAGAGACGTGGGCACTGAATTTCAGTCGACTCTGCTATTCAGTACTACCTCTGGGAGCACTCATTCCCATATGCCATTTAACAATCAGAGGTGAGTGAGGTAAAAGCTCAACTTAAATAAAAAAGTGAATATTACCAGTAGAAAGCTTTCTGGGGAAAAAGCAACCTTGCAGGCACCAATATGTAATTCCTGGATGAAAAATATGCTATGCTAGTGAATAAGTGATGGCAGCAATGTATCCCAACACACACTGACTAAGGGGGCCAAACTGAAAGTATATAATAATACTAAAAGAAAAACACAGTTACTTTAGAAATTCATTTATTCACAAACGATCTGTGCAGTCACATTGATAACAAATCTCTGAGTGTTATATACAGCCCTTACCATGTCGTGGCCTTTATTAACACACGGGATTCAGAATCATACTTCTCAAATAGAAAGTAAGAATCAAGATTAAGACTAAGGAATGAAGGAAAGAGAGAGGCCATGGAGGGAGAAAGGCTGTGAGGGGGTAGAGATGAGAGGAAACAGTGAGGCTGGAGCTCCCCAGCAGAGAGTGTGGCAGGACTGATGCGTGGGGCAAACCTGTGCTGGGAGCTCCCTCCCTTTGCTGGTCTGCAGCAAGGAAGGAGTGAGTGCCTCCTGTGGCTGACACTCTCCCAGGGAACTCTGCATAGTCCTGCTGATATCACCATTGTTTTGATTGCTGCTGCCCTGAGAAGTAAACAGAAAAGAGGTACAATACTGCAGCTCCATCAGTGGCATGGGAAGGCGAGGGTTAGGGTAGGGTGAAGGAACAGGAATCTAAGAAATATAAAAGGTACCAACTTCAGAAGAAAAAGGACAGATCAAAGTAAAAGGTAAAAACTTTACCAGTTATTTTGCTAAAGTTTAAATTCTAAGTAGTAAAGGAATTGAAAGCAGGGTCTCAGATATTTGTACACCCATGTTCATAGGGCATTATTCACAATAGCCAAGAGGTGGAAGGAACCCAAGTGTCCATCGACGGAAGACTGGATGAACAAAATGTGGTTCAGTCGGCCCTCCACATCCATGGGTTCCACATCCGTGGAGTCAACCAACTGCAGACCAAAAATATTCAGAAAAAAAATTACAGAAAGTTACAGAAAGGAAAACTTGAATTTATTGTGTGCCGGCAAATATTTACATGGCATTTACATTGTATTTGGTATTATAAATAACTTAGAGATGATTTAAAGTATACAGGAGGGTATGCATAGGTTATATGCAAATATTATGCCATTTTATATAAGGGACTTGAGAATCCACAGATACCAAGGGAGGCACTGAAACCAAGGGAAACCAAGGGATGAGTGTATATACATCGATGGAATATTACTCAGCCTTAAAAAGGAAGGAAGTCCTGACACATGCTACAAAATGGATGAACCTTGAGGACATTATGCTAAGTAGAATAAGCCAGTCACAAAAAGACAAATACTGTATGATTCCACTTATATGAGGTATCTCAAGTATTCAAATCCATAGAAAGAGAAAGTGGAATGGTGGTTGCCAGGGGCCTGGGGGGGTGGGGGGGAAGAAGAGTTGCTTAAATGGGTACAGAGTTTCAGATTTGCAAGACGAAGAAGTTCTAGAGATATTTCACAACAGTATGAATATACCTAACACTACCAAACTGTATATTTGAAAATGGCTTAAGATGGTAAATTTTAGGTTATGTGTTTTTTACCACAATAAAAAACAAATTCCAGGTATTGATTAAAAGAGTACAAGGGGAAGGAAAAAATACAAACCTTCTAGAATCTGTAGATATTATCTAGGTGGAGAGATTAATAAGATCACACATCTGTAATTCTCTTTTAAAGTATTAATATAAGAGTTTAATGGTTGAGGCAAAATCAGTAGGTATATAAGAAATAATGCAAATCTGAGCTCCACTGGGCTTCAGAGGTACATTTTCAGAGAAGAGCTTTGGAAAGACAGGTAGACCCTGTGAAAGATGAACAAGCTAAGGGTTACAGGCGTATGTTCTCCCTGTGCTCACAATCATCTCGCTGACAGTGCGATGACTGTGGACCACCATTAGACACCATGGTATCCTTGGGGAACCACCCAGGAAAGTTATCACCCAAATTTCCACATCCCTCCTTGGCAATTAAAATGATGATACTTTCCCTCAGCACCTTTGTGAGGATGTTTAATTTCCAGTGTTTCCCAAGATCCACCTCAGGAGAAGTCAATTTGTCCACAGGAGGCATAGTTTCCAAAGCTGTCCACTGTGAACCTCTGAGAGATGTGAATTGAATTGAGCTTTAGGGTACCAAAGCAGAAGTTCTCAAATAGCTGAAAAGGAAGAATAAAAACTCAGAGTGAATATCCAAAGAAAATCATAGATGAAAACATTGAACATCAGATTCTCTTGTAAAAACACCACAACAATCCCGACAAACCTCCTGTGCTTTCTTTTCAGTATTTATTCTGAAAAATGATCCTGGAGAGGAGGGATAGGAGCAGGAGTGAGAAAAGAACAGCAGCTCTTCGTTGATTAATTGAAAAGCCTCCTCGGACAAAATGCACTAGAGAAAGAGCTCTGAGAAGTCAACTCCAAAATGTATCTATTGAGCAGATATGACCAGGAACTCGTAACAAACATCCTAGGGCCATACCCTGATCCATAGGGCCTAACAAAGCTGCTTCTATGACTTTCAGTTACTGACCATGCAGGATGTTAGTTTTGCTACAGCCAGGATAAAATTTGATATAATATATTCCCCCACCTCGTCAACAACATTTATTAGAAACACTGACTAAAATAAACAGAAGATAAGGTTCCTGCCCTACAAATAATTCTGATAACCCAGCAAGGAGTACAGAACACTTTCGCACACAAAACAGCCAGAGGAACACTTCTATTGAATGATATAACAAGTACAAATGATAATATTTATCAAAAACCTTTCATTAGACTTTGGATTCAAGCCAGCATCCTAAAGTAAATGCTCTTTACTACAATTCTTTATTTAAAAAGCTTTCAACTTTGTCAGAGGGAGGGATGAGCCACACTCTGAGAAAGACCTGCTCTTGTAATTAGTACAGTTACAAGGCAGAATGCAAAATGACATCAGAATTCATTCGAGGAAAATTAAGCCACACTGCTTAGATAAGGAGTGTCAAAGAGTAAAGGTCTGACCTTCTTCTGTTAGGATGAAAGAGTTGCTCTTTCTTAAAATGTCAGCACGATCCTCAGAAAGCCTTTCAGTACGTTAACCAACAATGCTTGAGTAGAACCTAAAGCTGAGACCTTTGCACATTAGCAAGTGACTGTCTTGTCTCTTCACTTATTTTTATAGTATCTCTATAGCCATGGACTTCAGTCACTGTCACCTTTCCTCTTCCTGCAATTAATGGCCTAGCAAAATGCCCGGGGTTCATTTAAAGTCTAACTTTATAAAGCCCAGTAAATACTGATTCTTCAACATGACATCAACTTGACCCCAAAGATCTATTTAGAGGTTGTGTGCTTCATTGTCTTGTCTTTCAGAAAGGTGATCAGCTCTTGCCTGCATTGATTTACACAATTAACTTCTCTTCCTGGCTTCAGCAGCCTGTTCAAACCATATCCACCCTTTTGTGCAAAGAAATACAGCCCGAAATGTTTATCGGCTAATCCCTTTGCTGAACGTTAATCTGAAGTGAAAGCCACGCCAACAAGACTGACAGATTTACAGCTTTACAAACTGAAGCCTTCTAGGTACAAAGAAGACATAACCAAAGGGGCAATAAAAGACAAGGCAAAACAAAACTAAAAGGGAACTCATAATACTTTCAACAAGTTAGTTTTTAGGGATTAGCAGTCCATGGTTCTTCTCTTTGTACCTATGCTTCCAAGTGATGGAGACACCACAGCTAGGAGCTGGAAAGTACTTACCTCTGACTTCACTTTGCCTTTTAAATACTCATAACCTCCAGACGGCATGATTTGCCAGGGAGATTTCTCATGCTTTAAGTTTGAAGCAAAGAGTAAATACGGTGATAATGAAGTTAGCTGGGATGTGATCGCAATGCAGTAATCACACAAATTAAGAGAAGACTGAACACAAATTCTCATGCTCCTCTAAGGCAAGAGCAGCAGGTGGAAAGACTGAAGTCAGTCTAAACTTACGACAGGCACGTGTGAGCTCGGTGGCTGTGGACAAACGACACCACCCATGGTACAAGATCATAATGGGTAAAGACTCAATAAGATGAACAAGTCGAAGTACCTTCCTTGTAAACTGTAAAGCACTACTGAAAAGTAAATATTTCCTATGATGTTTACAACATCTCTCCGCTCTTCCTAACCTGGCCTTATTCTACCTTCACAGGCTGCCATCTTCTTCCACACCTTTTGATAACATCATAATCAAATGGATTTCTTATCCAAAGTCCCTAGTGCAAGGCCAAGCTTCATTTTAGCCTTTCTTGTCCCCATGTTCTTGTTCTCTCTCTCTGTTTATGACGATTTAGTAACAATTTTTCATAGTTATTTTATTGTTTAGTCATTGTTTTATCTTTAGTCTTAAGCTTCTCTTTTAGTTCTGCCAATTATTTCTGGTGACTCGTTAAAATATAAGCTCTACAGAAGAAAGATCTTTTATGTTCTTCAAAGCTGAATCCCACTATATGCTGTGACTGTATCTATGCATATGATCAATAAGCATCTGTTGGATAAAATGACAACAAAATCGAATGTTGGAGATGTCTGTGTACTTCACGTAGGAAAAGAGAAAACTATAACATGGCCTTGTTTAGATGGATATAAAAATCTCATTTATAGATCACCACCTAGGAATCCTTGAACAAGACTTACCCAATGGTATTACCTCTAATGCAACCTCAACTGTAACTACTTGTGAAGAAAGAATTTATAGTTATTAGTAATGGAAATTTCACATATTCCTTTAAATTTCCATGTGTTTCTTATTTGTCAAAGCCTAGTCTTAGCTCAAATTTCTGATCTAGAATGTCAGAGAGCACCTGATATTGTGCATTTTCATGTAAAGAGGCATATGATGTGGTGTTGTCCCCCAGGCAACTGCCATCTGGTTAGGGAGATGGGGTATGTGTCAGAAGAGAGGCATGTTGATGACATGGGTGTGTTCACCTTGTGAAAAGTTACTGTATTATGTATTCAATTAAAGTTTACCTAAAACAGTATAGGTGGCAACGGTTAAGTGTGGGAGAAGAGGTATAGGCAATTAATAAATGCAGCGGGAGGTAAGAAAACAATGGATGTAGAGGGCTGGGGCATCTAGAAAAGCCATCTGGAAGAGTCAGAAACTGAGCTGGGCCTTGTAGCAAGTCTAAGACTTAGTGAAGAGGAGGAGGGAGGGCAGAATGAAGGCAGAAATGGGTATGGACGGTCAAGTAGACCAGGTTAGATGCAATGGAGGGTTCCTAAAAAGAAGCAGTGAGAAGACTAAGGCTAGAGACATAAGGAAGGAAAATCAGATTAAGGGGGGCCCTGAGGGTCAGGTTCAGAAGTTAGACTTCATTCTAGACGGTGGGGAACCTGAAGGCTTCTGAGTAAGCTGGTGGCCCAAGATGAAAACCAAGGGAAATTAATCTGGGTGTGGCATATTGATTGTGCTGACTGGAGAAAGGAACAAGAGAAGAAAGAAAAGGAGACCAGGGTAGCAGTTAAACTGTGAGATACTGAGTGCCTACTGACTAAAAATAGTAGTAGTGGGCCTGGAAAGATTGGAGCAGATGTGAATCACTATGAATGAAACACAGAACAGACTCTGTGATTTTCTGGATGAGAGGAAGGAGATACAAAAAGAAGATGAGAAAAGTCATGGATGACAGGGTAAAGGGATATGTGAGGGTACCACTGATAGCGACAGAACATTTGAGCGGGAGCTATTTTATGGGGAAAAACAAAAAAAATTCAGATCTGTTTACACACTCATTCTGTGTCTTTAGCTGTGTGTCTCAAGCCCTTCTCCAACCAAGGGTTTGCCTGATATGCTCTGAGAATATATATATATATATATATATATATATTTTTTTTTTAATATAAATTTATTTATTTATTTATTTATTTTTGGCTGTGTTGGGTCTTCGTTTCTGTGCGAGGGCTTTCTCCAGTTGTGGCAAGCGGGGGCCACTCTTCATCGCGGTGCGAGGGCCTTTCACTATCATGGCCTCTCTTGTTGCGGAGCACAGGCTCCAGATGCGCAGGCTCAGTAGTTGTGGCTCACGGGCTTAGTTGCTCCGCGGCATGTGAGATCTTCCCAGATCAGGGATCAAACCTGTGTCCCCTGCATTAGGAGGCAGATTCTCAACCACTGCGCCACCAGGGAAGCCCCGAGAATATATATTAAAGACATGAAATTGTAGCACAGTTAAGTGGAAGCACATCACCATAAAAACTTTACAACTGTCTATTTTTTTAATTGAGTAGTAGTTCTCTATGTATTAGGGAAATGAACTCTTTGTGTGATGAGCTGCAAATATATTTTCCCTCAATTTGTCATTTGTCTTTTCACTTTACTTATGGTGATTTTTACCATGTCAATTTAAATTTTTATAAACTCAAATATATCATAACAGATTTTTAAAACAAAGTCACCTAATGCCAATATTGTTATATATTAAAAAATCAAGGTGAACAACAAATATATATGTTGACAACAACACTAATGAAGTAAAATCATAAGAGCTAAAGTTTACTGAGCAAGCATGCATGCCAGGCATTATACTTCGGGCTCTATGTGATGATCTGACTGCCTCCTCACAACCCCAAGAAGCAGATACTATTATTAACCCCCATTTTAGGGTTGAACCTGAAATTTAAAAGGCTAAAGTAACTTGCCCAAGAATACACAGCAAGTAAACAGTGGAAAATTGACATTCATAAAGCTGGAAAAGAAAAAAAAAAAAGGAAATTAAGATTCAAACCCAGAACTTATATACAAAACAGAAACAGACCCACAGACATAGAAAACAAATTTATGGTTACCAAAGGGGAAAGGGAGGGGGAGGGGTAAATTAGGAGTTTGGGATTAACATATATACACTATTATACACAAAATAGATAGCCAACAAGGACCTACTGTATAGCACAGGGAACTACACTCGATATTGTGTGATAACCTACATGAGAAAAGAATCTGAAAAAAAAAAGATATATATGTATGTGTAACTGAATCACTTTGTTGTACACCGGAAACTAACACAAGACTGTACATCAACTATACTTCAATTAAAAAAAGAAAAAAAGATTCAAACCCAGGTAGCCTAACTCTAAGTCTGAACTCTTTAACCTCTGTACTCTACAGCCTCTCCTTGTGGGTGACGCCCCTTAAAACCTGGCCCTGTTAAACCACAGAGATCAAGCTTGACTCACAAAACTCCCAAAGACTGAAATGAACATATTTTTTCCTTGTTATTCCTACTTTCGTTGCCACCTCTTATCCTGGACCTCATTTAAGAATCAGATGGCTCTAGTTCAGCTAGAAGAATTTTAATTGAATTCTGGATGAAAATAAGCACAAATCAACTAAATGGCTCCATTTAATTAGGTACCTGCATGGAGAAGAGGAAAAAGCTTAAACTACAAGTTTAAAAAAAGAAAAAAGAAACGTGGTTGCTTTTTATAGGCTAAAGTAGTTCAAGAAGAGCAAAGTGGTCTATTGTTTAGAAAATAAAAGACCTAACAGGAAATATTTAAATTAAAAAAGAATCATGGCAAAGTATTTAAATCATATTGAGTTTTTTCCCCTCACTGTTGTTTTATAACAATTCCTTGGGGATTTTGAAACCTAAACCTTTTTCTTTCTGAAAACATTTCTCTCTGACGCACACACAGAGCCCTGTTGTGTTGGAAGCCAGCATTTTTTAAAGCCTGTCGTAAAGGAACAAAACAATGAACAGCTGCACAAAACTACAAATATTTGATAAGAAAATAAACATAGAATTTAAGACTGCCAATATTTGTGATATCACTTGTAAGTAATAAGTACTGATTTGGACAATTTAAGAAAATTTAAAACCCAAGTAAGTGTAAGTATGACATTTGAAAACTGTTAAGCATACAGCTGCTATCCTTTATTGACTACTCACAGTTATCTTCAGAAAATTAAACAAAGTTTTCCTATTACCAAGTAAAGAGACAAATGTGGACCACCAAGATGAAAGGTTTTTGGTCAGAACCAAAGCTTCCCTGACAGAATCTCAAGACAAAGATCTAACCATCCTGCTGTCCCTTGCTCACATGATCTGTGAAGCCTACCATTTTTAGTCTGTACATGTTTGTTTCCTAGGGAGAACACAGAAGAAATTATTGATTTCTGGTAGTGTAGTGGTATACACTGAAAGAAAACAAATAGCAAGATTTAAGGGCTAACTGTGGTCATCTTCCCTTGCATTCATTTCAGACCTTCTACTCCTTCCTCTCAGGCTCTATGACACAACCAACAAAGACCAGAAATAATTCCACACGTGACTAGGCTGCAAAGATGAGCCTCAAAATCTCAGCGACAGGTGGGGAGGAGAGTAAAGAGGAACCTCCTAATATCTGTGACCTCAAGTTACAAAACTGAATGAATGGCCAATCCTCAACAGCATAATGACAGACATGTTGGGGATCCCTGTCCATTGGGCTTCCCAAATGAGGCTCGCTCTCTTTCTTCAATCTTAGACAAAGTAGTGGTCACTCTCTTCAAAGATCTCTCCTTTAAGAAAATCTATTTCTTGTGCTGGGTGGCCTCAGTGAACTATTTGCTATCTGATTTGACTTCAAAAAGAGGAAATTCAGTTTTGAAGTCTAAAATGGAGATTCAAAATATGTAAGTCCTGGCAAAAGAAATAAAAGCAAAAATGAACGAATGGGATCTAATTAAATTTAAGAGCTTCTGCACAGCAAAGGAAGCCAGTGACAAAATGAAAAGACAACCTAATGAATGGGAGAAAATATTTGCAAATGATATGGCTGACAAGGGGTTAATAGCCAAAATATACAAACAGCTCATACAATTCAATAACAAAAAAACAACCCAATTAAAAAATGGGCAGAAGACCTGAATAGATATTTTTCCAAAGACATACAGATGGCTAAAAGGCACATGAAAAGATGTTCAACAACGTTAATTATCAGGCAAATGCAAATCAAAACAACAATGAGATAACACCTCACACTTGTCAGAATGGCTATCATCAAAAAGTCTACAAATAACAAATGTTGGTGAGGATGTGGAGAAAAGGGAACCCCCCTACAAGGGACCCCCCCTACAAGGGAACCCCCCTGGTAAACTGGTACAGCCACTATGGAAAACAGTATGGAGGTTCCCTATAAAACTAAAATAGAGTTACCATATGATCCAGCCATTCCACTCCTGGGTATATATCCCCCCAAAATTTAAAAACACTAATTCAGAAAGATACACGTACCTTAATGTTCATAGCAGCACTATTACATCATAGCCAAGATATGGAAGCAAACTCGGTACCCATCAGCAGATGAATGAATAAAGAAGATGTGGTATATACATATATTTGTGTGTGTGTGTGTGTGTGTGTGTGTGTGTGTGTGTGTGTGTGTGTGTGTGTGTGTGTGGTATATACAGGAATATTACTGTGCCATAAAAAAAGAATGAAATTCTGTCATTTGCAACAATGTGGATGGACCTAGAGAGTATTATGCTTAGTTAAATAAGTCAGACAGAAAGACAAATACTATATGTTATTACTTATATGTAAAATCTAAAAAATAAGAAATGAATGTATATAGCAAAACAGAAACAGACTCACAGATATAGAAAACAAACTAGTGGACACCAGTGAGGAGAGGGAAGGGGGGAGGGGCAAGACAGGGGTATGAGATTAAGAGACACAAAATACTATGTATGAAATAGATAAGCAACAAGGATATACTGTACAGCATAGGGAATTACAGCCATTACTTTGAAATAACTTTTTTTTTTTTTTTTGGCCGTACCATGTGGCATGCGGGATCTTAGTTCCCCCACCAGGGATCAAACCCACACCTCCTGCAGTGTAAGCACGGAGTCTCAACCACTGGACCACCAGGGAAGTCCTAAAATAACTTTAAATGGAGCATAATCTATAAAAATACTGAATCACTGCTGTACACCTGAAACTAATATATTATAAATCAACTATAGTTTTTTTTTTTAATTTATTTATTTTTGGCTGCGCTGGGTCTTCATTGCCGTGCGCAGGCTTTCTCTAGTTGCAGTGAGCAGGGGCTACTCTTCGTTGCGGTGCACGGGCTTCTCATCGCGGTGGCTTCTCTTCTTGTGGAGCACGGGCTCTAGGCGCGTGGGCTTCAGTAGTTGTGGCTCACGGGCTATAGAGCGCAGGCTCAGTAGCTGTGGCGCACGCGCTTAGTTGCTCCGTAGCATGTTGGATCTTCCCGGACCATACAGCGCAGGCTCAGTAGCTGTGGCGCACGCGCTTAGTTGCTCCGTAGCATGTTGGATCTTCCCGGACCAGGGATCGAACCCATATACCCTGCATCGGTAGGCAGATTCTTAACCACTGCACCACCAGGGAAGTCCTTACACAATTTTTAAAAAATGTTAAGTCCTATGAAATTTATAGTCATTCCTGGTATGTGCAAGTTAAACTAACCCTTAGTACATAATCTGGTACAAATGAAAGTAAGTACTGGTGTTCAATTAATGCAAGGATTTAGAAGGATGCAACGGGTCCTGTTTCTCCCCCAAGAAGGGATGATTTCTATTGTTTTCATGTATGGCAATTAGATTTCTGAAACCTAAAGTAAACAGGAATGGCAAACGCACACTACTCTGAAGTTTTCCCAGTGTTTTTCTTCTATAATCTGTTTTACCAACTTCTATTTCTCACAATTACCTCCTGTTTACAGATAAAAGTATCAGTAATAACACTATTTTGTACTTAATAATAATGCTCCCCCACCTACCTCCCTACCAGGGATGGTATGCGGATGAATAGAAGACAGTCTGACAAGCACTTTGAGCTCTTTGGAAGGCACTCCCACAGGAAGCCTTGCTGAGGCTAAATAACACCTTTCATCTAAGGATCTAAAAAGTATCTCACAAAGCCCAGCTCATTAACCCTTCAAAAAATCACTGTGACATAAACCAGAGCTCAGCATTATTATCCCCATTTAAAAGATAAGAAACAGAGACAGGCTAGAACCACTAACATTGTGATATAAATTTAAGAGTTCCTGGGACCAGGCCTAGAACACAGGCCAGTAGAAGGCCATGTCCACATGGCAGTGTGCATTTGTCTCACAATCTGAATAACAAATCTGTACCAAAGAATGCCAAGTGGGGAAGACGTCCCATCCTTGGGCTATGCATATGCAATCAGACAGCAAAGGAAGCGTCCACTTGGTTTTGTGGCCAAGAAAGACAAACAAGTAATGTGAAAAAACTATAATCACAGTCCTTGGAAGATTCTAATTGAAAAACAACAGAACAAATAATGGTATATTTCAGAAGCATTCTTCACGAAATTGTACCTCCAGGTACAAGAATGATAAGACTTTAGGTAGTAAACAGAAAGATATGGACAACAGACTAAAAATGTAATAGATTTGAAAACTATCACAGCTCTTCATATGTCATATTGCCAACGTCACTTAGAATTAGGATCACAAGTAAGTTTTTTCTTTTCCCACAGGTAAGTTTTGTTTGTTAAAATTCCCCAAACCTAAAAAAATGATTCTGAGTTTCTGCCAAGGTACCAGGCAATTCAAATTCTCAAGCCTTCCCGTACCTTGCATTTTTCTTCTGGCTACGTGCAAGATTACTCTTGAAGAGAGCAAATACGAGAGATGTGAAGAGACAAGAAGGAAAATGGTGATCCAACACATCAGGTCAAAAACACCTTCCATCTACTTGAAAAATATTCATACAGGCTGCACTCACACTGATTCTTTCTAAATCATCACAAAAGAACACAATGGAGCCTATTCACACTAAGGTAAGCCATGTCCCTCTACACATACACAAACATACCCAACTTCACCTGGAAACCAAAGGTAGAAACTTCTTTTCTATTGAAGAGAGAGATCAAAACAGTTCTTAGGGCAAACTAGACTTCAATGCTTTCTTATCAATAACCACATAGCTACTCTCTCCCTCAATTTCTCCATCTTTAAACAGGGACAATACCTTACAAGGATATTCTGCAGTTACAGGAAGATAAATTATCAGATGGAATTTTGAGCTCTATTATTGTCACTCACCAACTATAACGTCCAATGCATCATTACAGGACAAAAAGCAGCTTCCTTAAAAGAAAAAAAGAAAAGGTCTAGAAGGAACTCTGATAGCTTACAGTCTCTGCAGTCATCAACTGGTTTCACGGGGCTATAATATTTTTAAAGAATGGAATAGAAACATCTACTTCAGAATAAAAGACAATGTGATTGTTAGGTGGTTACTATCCTACAGTCATCTCCAAATACAGCCCTAACTCCGCCTGAGACACCACATCTAATCTGAAACCTCAAACTGCAGTGATCAGTGGTGAGAGCCAATAATGATAGCTAATAATAGCCAATAAAAATAGGACATAATGTGCTTCCAAAAGGCCAGAGGCACCTCAGATCGAGGGAGCAAGTCAAGGCCAGTCTGTGGGAGGAGTAATTCTTATCATCAATTACCTCTAAAAGGAAAGCAGCAAGAAGAATGTAACCAGTGGATCAGCTACGATTTTTCAACCTATCAGCACATCACTCCTGCTTTGGGCATCTCCGTTAAAACAGTACCAAAAAGCTTGCATGTCACCAGAGCCCAAGTCTCATCTCCACTGACAGCAGTGGCATAGGAACGTTATCAAGCTGCTCACACAGAATGGGAACGTGAACTTCCCTCTTTGATTCTGCTCTCCCAAACCACCTGCCTCTCTCAGCTGCAGAGAGCACGAGGAATGTTATAGGCCTGACCTGAAGAGGCGCCAGGCAGAAGCCAAACAGCCAGGGAACGAAGGCTTTAAAACCTCCTTCAAATAATTACGCAGGGTTGCACTTTTGGATGTTTGGCCTGAGCCTCACTGCTGACGTGAGGATTATCAAGTTTAAGACTCTGCTGGTAAGGCCAAATGACCTATTAGAGAGTGAATTAAAACTGCTATATACAAACAGGATGCCAGGCAGTTCTGCTGAGCACCTCAATACTCAAAATGCCAAAGGACTTCCCCTCCCTGCAGAGTCTTTTCAGTTTTAAAAAGAAGCAATAAAAAAATGTGGGTGGAGGTAGGAGGCAGGAGAGAAGAGGCTGTGCTGACATGGCTGAAGAACCCAGACCTCATCTCAGCACACAGCAGCACGCTCTGCTGGTTTCCACAGCAGCAGGTAGAATTAGCATCAGAGATGGGCCGCTGGGAGTTGAGTTTGCTGCAAAATTTCTTCCAGAGAAAGCCCTGCCTTCAGGCATGGATATTACTGCTTCACCAGGGAAAAACTGCCCCAGGTGGCTGCTGGCTAGCAGGGTCTCTTCAATGCCCTAAGCCTGTGACCACCAGCCCTAAGGGCAGATGCCCTTTCAGAACTAATCTAGGTAACGTTTCTGCAGATAAATTCTTTCCCTTAGAAGGAGGCTGCATAATGCTCATTCAAATCTGTTACCACTCTTACTTTCAGTTTGGTCATCTTCCCTCAGGGATTACTCATAATTGTCCCTCAAACAACAGCAACAGGAGGTAAGTGTTTGATCTTTGTATTATATATGAGAAAGGAAGTGCACGTCAGCAGAAAGCAGCAGAGATGATTTCTGCTCAGCCTGGGGGTCTCTAGGCAAATGGCTTTAGGGAGGCGGGGCACCAAGAGGCTGACTAGTGTGGCAAGTGACAAATTCAGAAAAAGAACAGTGAGAAAAGAGGAAAGGTCATCAGGTACAGCCACCTCCACTCCAACTTTTCCAACAGGAGAACAGCAACAAGAAAAGTTAAAGAGCAAATCAGATGTCCCTCGGCAACATCAGGCACCAGCAAGAGCACATATACGTATAAATAAGAGCTGTCCAAAAAATAGCTGTTTGAAATGCTTCCTTGGAAGGTGAGAGAGAGGTTGCCACATGTTATCTTAGATTTTCAACTAAGTCATCTTACCTTATTAGACAACAAGACGTGAAATATTTATTTTGTCCTCTGTCAGGACCATAGGAAACCTGCCTTCAGTAGCACCACTGGAACATTATCTATTATGACACACACTTACTTGTCTGTAATCCAGTCCAGATGGCCTCCTCCCCCTCTGCAAAGGTGTGGGCTAAAGGTCAGACAAAAGGCCTTGGAAGAGGGGTAGGGTTATCATCCCCACACACACCTCAGGAGTTGCAAGACCTCTCCAATTTAACAAACTGGTATCAATGTTTTAACCTACAACTGAGAGCGCAAACTTTGAACTGGAATTCTGGTTGACTTACATCTTGTTTTTCTACTTTTATTTTGTAATAATAACGTTCATCTACGAGCATTAGTTCTAAAACTGTTTCACCATTGAGATATGGGAAAGAAGACGTGATTTCTTAAGAAATCGTCACAGCTTCATCGTGAACTTCACTCTCACTTCCCTTCTCTTTCCACAATGTCCTCTAACATTTGGAATAACACTTCGACATTGCTGGCACCAAGCCACCTAATCTAATATGGTTTCATTTGGTCTGGTCTCTAAACAATAGGCTGTCTCAAGGAAGACAGTGCCCTGTCACCATCTCTAGGTGCAGATTTATATTTGGTTACTGGTGTGCTTACACTGTAGCTAAAAAACCACAATGGAATGTATACATACAATGGAATATTATTCAGTCTCAAAAAGAAACTAAATCCTGATACATGCTACAATGTGTATGAAACTTGGAAACATTATGTAACTGAAATAAGCCAGAATCAAGGTAAATACTGTATAATTCCACTTACATGTGGTACCTATAGAGCCAAATTCATAGAGACAGAAAGTAGAATTATGGTTGCCAAGGGCGGAGGGGAGGGGAGAATGAAGAGTTATTGTTTAATGGGTACACAGTTTCAGTTTGGGATGGTGAAAAAGTTCTGGAGATGGATGGTGGTGATGGTTATACAACAATGTGAACCTGCTTATTAATGACACTGAATTATACACTTGAAGTGGTTAAAATGGTAAATCTTATGTTACGTATATTTTACCACAACTTAAAAAAAATAAAATAGACCCAAGTGAACCATAACCCAACACCCTTCACTTGTGAACTACACCCAAAATGATATACTAGACCCCTACAAATGAATATATAAAAGAAATAAATATTCCCCACAATAACAACAGGCACCTTGTCAAAAGAGTTCATAGGAATGGGATCAGAGGGACCAAACAATCGAATATTTATCCCCATCCCCCCCAAATGCACCAAGCACGTAGCTTAGTGTTTTATCTTTAGCAGGTATTCAATAAAATATTTTTCATCCTGATAAAAACCAGAAAAGATTTTAAGAAAAGTTAATTTTAATCTCATAATTCTTTTTCATTCTTATTGTCTTTGCCTATTTCTTGTCTTTGTGCAGGTTAGACTTTCCAAACCCATCATTCCCTGCCTGAGCCAAGACAAGGCATGAAGTATCCCAGTACCACTGCAAAGATGAATAACCAATAAACATAAATTCAAAAGAGAGTGAAGGGAGAAAAAAAAAAAACATCTTGTATGAACAGACAGCAGCAGACCAGGGAGGGTGCATCTTTCTAGAACAGATGTTGGCTCTGTCAAAAATCAGCCAACTGCTCATTTTCCAGTTTCATTTTAACAATGGTTGTGCCTCACTGACAGTCATATCTTTAGCTGCTCTCATCAGTGTTTTAAGATTTCACTTTCCAGGCAAAGTGACATATAAAACAAATTCAGAGGATAAGTTTTGGTGAAATACTGCTTGGATGTGAATCTTCCCCCTGCCCCCAACCCAATAATCTAAAACAAGATAGTACCAAACCAAACTGAAGCATTTCAAACTGTACTTTTCCTTATATATCTGATGCTCTAAGAAATTGCTCAATCACCTGTCAGAAGTCTTTCAGACTTTTAACATATAATACATTATTTCTATTACTAGCAAAATATGAAAAGCCCCTAATGACTTCCTGCATCTCCCATTTGCTCAAGTTTTGTTTTGTAATCATCAAGAATGGAGGCAGACTGTGAAAGTGGAAAAGGGGGAAAAGGTAGTGGACTGCCTTCTGTTTTCATAGAAAACCTTATAATACTTGTTATTTCTTTAAACCATGCATATGTATAACTTTTGTTTTTAAAAGAATATAAGTTTCCTGATGGCAGGGACCATGAGAGTCTTGTTCTATTAAAATCCCCAGTGCTCCACCTGGAGTAGCTGTTCAAAAAGTATTTGTTATTCAAGTAACTGAAGTCACGGTTCTTGAAGCTCTAAATGGCTCCTCGTAAGGCACAGCATTAAGATCACAATGCTTGTGATGCCTCCAGGGACTGCAGGCAGGGTCTGGCCCCTGCAAAACTCCTCTCCTGACTCTTCCTCTAGTGCCTCTTTCAGGTGCTCACATGCACATTGTTCCTTCCTGCCTCAGGAAATTTGCACACGCTGTTCCTTCTACCTAAAAAAGCTCTTCACCACCATCACCTAGTTCTCTCCCATAAATTGGTTAGACTTCAGCTCAAATGTCACTTCCTCCAGGAGATCCTCCCTGTTTCCTGTCCCCCTCTCTTCACCAGCCTGATGGGGCAATGGTAGGCCTATCCCAGAATCCCAAGGACCTTGTAGGTTATGTTAAGGTATTTACTCTTCTATCTAGAAGAGAATAGGGAGCCACCAAAGTGTTGCCAGCCAGGAAAGATAAGATCCAATATGCTGGTAGGTCTGGGGTTCAGAGAATTATGAACAGCAGCAAGCAGCTTACTTGGGACACAGACGACCCTTGCTCAACAAACAGTGGTCTCATCCTACCTCCCCAGGGTACCTCCAGTAATTCCCTATGGTAGTGTTTTCCAGAATGGGGCATGACTATCACTGGGGGCTCTAGGGATAATTTTAGTGGCATATAACTAAATATTTTTCAAAGAGTAACATATTTATTTCAATGGGGATTCAAACATAAAACTTGCATTCTAAACCCATGGAAAAAAAAAAAAAAAAGAATGGAGGCAGAGCCATATTTTATCACTAACAGAGCAAAGCAAGAGTGGCCGTATTTTGGCAAGATATCTTGTCACAGGTTCCTTTCTAAATGCCACATTTTTCTGCTACTCATGCTAATTTTATTTATTTATTTATTTATTTTAAAATTTATTTATTTTCATTTATCTTTGGTTGCATTGGGTCTTCGCTGCTGCGCGCGGGCTTTCTCTAGTTGCGGCAAGCGGGGGCTACTCTTCGTTGCGGTGCACGGGCTTCTCATTGCTGCAGCTTCTCTTGTAGCAGAGCACGGGCTCCAGGCACGTGGGCTTCAGTAGTTGTGGCACGTGGGCTCAGTAGTTGTGGCTCGCAGGCTCTAGAGCACAGGCTCAGTAGTTGTGGCGCACGGGCTTAGCTGCTCCACGGCATGTGGGATCTTCCAGGACCAGGGCTTGAACCTGTGTCCCCTGCATTGGCAGGCGTATTCTTAACCACTGTGCCACCAGGGAAGCCCTATTCATGCTAATTTTAAAATTAACACAGGTTTACTTACAAGTTCACTGGTCTTTAGTTTTCATTCAATACTTTTTATTAATACCTTCTGTAATAAGGCATAAATGAAAATGCAAAAGAAATCACTGTTCATGTTTAAAGTTAATTAGTGCACACCACAGAGAAACACAAAATTATTTTTGGATGTATTTTGAAATAAAAGGAATTTAAATGTAAATTCAAGCTCATTATTATTCCTATCAGCTGAACCTTGCTGATGTGAAGTAATAAAGTTGCAATCAAATTTAACTGAAAAATGAACTTCACTTATTAATGGAGGATTGTGAGTATGAGTTACAGGTATATTTGACTTGGCGCTCTCTTTTCTTGAATTTAGTAAACTAAGTTTTAAAAAGAAACATTTGCTAGAAAAGAGTTAAGTAAATGAAAATTCAATAGGACTGACTGCCGTTAACTAAATATTTATGACATAAATAATATATCTTGAAGGTCTATTAAATACAAGCATCATATCTAATCATAAAGCAGAAAGGGCACTGGGTGAAATAAAAAAAAATTGAACTAAACAGTAACCTTTAAGACAGTGGTCAGCAAACTTTTTCCATAAAGGGTCAGGTGGTCATACACTGTTCATCACAACTACTTAACTTTGGCACTGTGGCGCAAAAGCAATCAGTGCATAAACAAATGAGGACAGCTGTGTTCCAATAAAATTTTATTTAGAGACCCTGATATTTGAATTTCATATAATTTTTACATGTTATAAATTATTCTTCTTTTACTTTTTTTCAACCATTAAAAAAATATAAACACCATTCATAGTTTGAGGTCCATACAACAAAACAGGGGATAGGCCAAATTTGGTCCTTAGACCACAGCTTGCAGGACCCTGCTCTGAGAGTTACAATTTCAAGTAAGGGGCAAAAAATATCCCCTTTGTCAAACAAAATCTTTTTCTTTTCTTCTGCCAAAGGAAGATTCTATAGAAATTTATAGATTT
Source organism: Eschrichtius robustus (assembly GCF_028021215.1). Classification (NCBI taxonomy): domain Eukaryota; kingdom Metazoa; phylum Chordata; class Mammalia; order Artiodactyla; family Eschrichtiidae; genus Eschrichtius; species Eschrichtius robustus. The sequence continues at coordinate 77,138,185 of NC_090830.1, forward strand.
CTGATTTCTACGGAAAACAGTTTTAGCCAATCCAGAAAAAGCTTCCCAAATGCTTGCCAGGCACAAGAGACATTGCTAAGCGCTGAGAGGCACGTGAATGGTGTCTGCACAAAGTAAGGAGAGGAGGGAAGGCATTAAGAGGTGGAAGCATGCCATAGACTGGGATGGTCCTTACCATTATGGAGGAGGTAACACCTGTATTGGACTTTGAAGAATGAGTAGGATTTGGATAGAACAAGATTGCAGTAAAAGAAAAACAGAAAGATAAGGACAAAACTTTAGGAAGTAGCCATACAAGGCAGTGAATTAAAAAAAAAAAAAAAAGTAGAACCAGAAAAAGGAAAAAAACCAGGAGAGCCAGCTGCCACTGAAGCCAAGAGAAGACAACATTTGAAAGAGAAAAGGGCTTACAACTCTCAATGTGGTTACTGGGAAAAAATTAAAGTAGGTTAAGGCTCTGGACAAAAGGGGGCTACTGGTGCCTTTTTACAGTGCGGTTTCAGTGTAATGACAGAGCTGACAGATAGGTTTCATGGAATTAAGTGGAATAGTTTGAAAAGGATGTTGGTGGGAAGAATGGCTTTAAAGAGAAATGAACTCTATTTTCTTAAATAAAACAAAACAAAAAACATTCTAGCGAAAGATGCAGCTACCTTATTAGTAGCTTACTCAATATGAAACATCCTAATCAGGAAGTTGTTCCTTACATTAAATTCTTATACCCCTTGAAATCAAATGGGCCAAATTTTGTAGTAAGATCAGGAATTAACAGAAGTTACATCTATCCTAAATGCTGGAACAGAACATAGGCAAGACTTCAACAAACTTTTCTGGAAGATGGTTATTAAAAAAAAAAAAACCCACAACCATAACAAATGGTTAGTGTCCTATTCCCCTCCCAAGAGCATGTCTGTCTCTCCATCTTCTTTTTTTTTTTTTTTTTTTATAATTTTTTACATTGATGTAGTTTCAGTCTTTCAGAAAAGTTACAAAAATAGTAAAGAGAATTCCTGGATACCTTTTACCCTTCTTTCTTTTTTCTTCATAACCTACTTTAAGAAAAGCATTCTTTCACTGATTTCCTGGTTTTTGTTCTTTGTAATGTGGATACTGCCAACAAACTCTGGACATTCATTTTAAAAAGTGCTGAGGCCTAAGTAGTTTAGTTAATGTTGTCCATGATTCAGTCACAAGTTGTAGGAAAGAAAAGTGCAATATAGGCTCACTCAACAAAACTGTTTGGAATTCATTTGGCTTCTTTAATCTGTAGGTTGATGTCTTTCATCAGCTCTGGCCCATTCTCTCTCGCCTCTCCTTCTGGGACTCCAATTAAATGTATATTAGATCTTCTCACTCTATCCTATATGTCTCTTTTTCTCTCATCTGTAATTTTTACCTTTCCCCTCCGCCCATGCAATATGTTGGATAATTTCTTCTGACAATTTCCACTTCACTACTTCCCTCTGCAGCTCTATCTAATTTGCTAATTTGCTGCTAAATCCATCCACTGAGCTTTTAAGTTCAGTTATTGCCTTTTTACAGTTCTAGCATTTCTACTTGGTTCTTTTCAAAACTGCTACATCACTTTTTCTTTGCAATAGTTCCCAATTACCTGATAAAAAAGTTGTTTTTAGCCTAAGTCTGATAATTCTAGTATTTCATGTCTTTATGAGTTCTGGATGTCTGTTTGCTTATGGTGAGTGGTTTCCTCATATGCCTAGTTATTTTTGTGTATTGGCTGTTTTGGGGGCAAAAGTTCCTTAGAAGAATATTTTTAGGCAGAGGGTGATAGAACTTTTTCCAGGAAGGATTTTTCTTTACTATTGCCAAGTACCTGGGAACACTACCAGTCCAGAGGCTCTTTCATCCAAGTTCAAGACTCCAAGGTCTGTTTTCTGCTTTCAGAACCCTAACAGTTAATTTTTGCACTGCCTGAGGATCCTCTTTGTCAGACTTTTCCCTATTTTCTATCTCTCCACTTTGCCAGAGATTTCCTTAGCTTTATCTTCCAATCCTTAATTAATATATACATATGTGAGTATATATGTTATTTCTATGAACTCTCTTCTTACAGAAGCCTTTTCCACAACATCTTGCTTTTATTTTCCAAGTAAATTCTCCAGAAAGTTGTACACTTGCTCCTCTAACAAGCTGCCTATTTTACATGATTGTCAAGAATGATGTGATTGCTTCCAATGCTGTGGATAAAAGCTCTTACAAAATATTAGTATGCCCAAGTGAAGTTAATAAATGTCAACAGTGTATAAGCATAAATAGCTTAAAGAGAAAGTGACACCTGCTTAGTGATTTTACTTAAATTAAAATTTCGGGAATTCCCTGGCAGTCCAGTGGTTGGGACTCGGCACTTTCACTGCTGGGGCCCAGGTTCGATCCCCTGATCAGGGAACTAAGATCCCGCAAGCCGTGCAGTGCGGCCAAAAAAAAAAAAAAAAATTTCAAGTCATAGAAATATCAGGTAGTAAAAATGACACCATAGCTACGGTGGTAATGAGACATAGCAACTTTTTTCTACATTCAATTTGCTGTTATTCATACTGATATAATAATGCAATGGAACATTTAGTGATAGATTTTCAAGGAAAGGCTTTCTGCGAAAGGTGAGTTTTGAAAAAAAAAAATTCTAAAGAAGAGCCATGTGACTAAGAAGTAATTTTCAAGAACAGTATGTAATGTGGCTTAATACTGAATTGGATCATAAAAAACACAATATTTTCTTCCTTAGAAATAACATACTTTCTAAATGCTAGTCTTCCTCTGTAGTCATTAATATCTTTTTAAACAAAATTACTACCAAGTTCTCAATCTAATCTCTCTTCCCTTGAAAAAATAAAAATGAATTCATCTTTTCAATATTCTTCTAATACTCTGAAACAAGTAATCATTGAAAACAAGCCTCTTCACTAAGAGTATTTAAGAACTTAATTGTGCCTTTGTTACCTTAGGACAAATAGACCACAGAGTTGGCCAGGGAAGGACATGTGAGGCACATTCTGCTTTTTGACCTTGGTAGTAGTTACAGTGTTCACTTTATGATTATTTGCTTAAAAGTACATATACGTTTTATGAACTTTTACCAAAGAGAATAAATAGTATGTATTTTTAAACAGCTTCCTTTATAGAAACTTCTCTAAGTAAAGAAAACTAAATAAAGCTCTCATTTAAATGCATTCATTCTAACTGTCCTTTTAAAGAACTTTAAGAGGCAGCGATGGAGCAAAAGCAAAAATGAATGAAATACTTGAGTTACTCTCATTTACATCTTTCAAGAAAAGTCTCAATGTACCTAGCTAGATTTAAAACATATTTTCAGACAAAGTACTATTAAATATTAATATAGTTAAATACTGCCAATTCCCTCTTTCTCTAAATTTAAGTATTCTTATATACAAAAAGAAAAAAAAAATTCATCTCATTTTTTACTTGGTTTATATGTTCCAGGATTTTTTTTTTTAAGCATCTTTATTGGAGTATAATTGCTTTACAATGTTGTGTTAATTTCTACTGTATAACAAAGTGAATCAGCTATACATATACATATATCCCCATATTCCCTCCCTCTTGCTTCTCCCTCCCACCCTCCTTATCCCACCCCTCTAGGTGGTCACAAAGCACAGAGCTGATCTCCTGGTGCTACGCAACTGCTTTCCACTAGCTATCTATTTTACATTTGGTAGTGTATATATGTCCATGCCACTCTCTCACTTCGTCCCAGCTTACCCTTCCCCCTCCCTGTGTCCTCAAGTCCATTCTCTATGTCTGCGTCTTTATTCCTGTCCTGCCCCTAGGTTCTTCAGAACCTTTTTTTTTTTTAGATTCCATATATATGTGTTAGCATATGGTATTTGTTTTTCTCTTTCTGACTTATTTCAATCTGTATGACAGACTCTAGGTCCATCCACCTCACTACAAATACCTCAATTTCATTTCTTTTTTATGGCTGAGTAATATTCCATTGTATATATGTGCCACATCTTCTTTATCCATTAATCTGTTGATGGACACTTAGGTTGCTTCCATGTCCTGGCTATTGTAAATAGAGCCACAATGAACACTGTAGTACATGACTCTTTTTGAATTATGGTTTTCTCAGGGTATATGCCCAGTAATGGGATTGCTGGGTCGTATGGTAGTTCTATTTTTAGTTTTTTAAAGAACCTCCCTACTGTTCTCCATAGTGGCTGTATCAATTTACATTCCCACCAACAGTGCAAGAGGGTTCCCTTTTCTCCACACCCTCTCCAGCATTTATTGTTTGTAGATTTTTTGATGATGGCCATTCTGACTGGTGTGAGGTGATACCTCATCGTAGTTTTGATTTGCATTTCTCTAATGATTAGTGACGTTGAGCATCCTTTCATGTGTTTGTTGGCAATCTGTATATCTTCTTTGGAGAAATGTCTATTTAGGTCTTCTGCCCATCTTTGGATTGGATTGTTTGTTTTTTTGATATTGAGCTGCATGAGCTGCTTATAAATTTTGGAGATTAATCCTTTGTCAGTTGCTTCATTTGCAAATATTTTCTCCCATTCTGAGGGTTGTCTTTTTGTCTTATTTATGGTTTCCTTTGCTGTACAAAAGCTTTTAAGTTTCATTATGTCCCATTTGTTTATTTTTGTTTTTATTTCCATTTCTCTAGGAGTTGGGTCAAAAAGGATCTTGCTGTGATTTATGTCAGAGGGTTCTTCCTATGTTTTCCTCTAAGAGTTTTATAGTGTCTGCCTTTACATTTAGGTCTTTAATCCATTTTGAGTTTATTTTTGTGTATGGTGTTAGGAAGTGTTCTAATTTCATTCTTTTACATGAAGCTGTCCAGTCTTCCCAGCATCACTTTGTTCCAGGATTTTTAAGTATCTAAAGAAATGGTACTTTCACAATGCCCTTTGATTTTGGACCTATAGTACTGTCTATTCCTTCCCAAATATATTATTGTGCCTTTATTTGTAACAAATCATCTCTGGTGAGTACAACCTAGGGCTCTAATGTCTCCTCTTCACTTTGCAGTTAGAAGCTATGCTTTTAAACAGTTACTACTGTACCCCTATTCAATCTGCTGAGAGCACAGTCTTGGAATACTGATTCGATTGCATAAGGCCATTTCATAAGTCCCCCAAACAGACTGCCATTAAGACCACTTCTCTCTCCAGAAACTGGCAGTTAATGACCATTCTACTTTTAGCTAGCGAGGGAGCAGTTATTTCCTGCATTACGTCTTTAGATCAGCATGATTTCTCCATTTACAAGTTTATCACTGCATTATAGACAAACTACATCTTTGCTCCTATCTCTTAGATGAGAAATGGAAACCCTCTGACAGGACACTATCCTATTAATTTGGCCTAGGTCTTCTTCACTTGTATATCCTCCTTTCAGAGCTATCTGTCAGTCTTCCATAAAAAAATGCTATTACTAAATATATTCCTTTTCTGGTTTGAAAAACACATGGAATGATTCTTTAGTTGTCAGTTCTTCTTTCAAAGTCTTTCTTAGGGTAAGAAAATTCTTATTTTAACTAGGAATAACCAGATACTAGTCTGTAGTATCAGCTGCAACAACTCTCAAAAGCGCTATACAAAAGAAAAATGTGGCTTCTACCTCCAAGAGTTGGAGTTTTTTTTTTTCTTATTAAGGCATCCAAAACACATAATACTACACCAAGCCAAAAGGACCAATTCTCTTCATGGAGTAGAATAGCAATTGGCTGTTACTCATTAAATTCTTACAGCAATGAGCAATGACTTGCATTCTCGTTTTGTTTCTCTTTGAATAGCAGATGAAGTTGATTTTTTTCCAAGGCTGCTTCCCATCACCAGCATTCCTGATCCTTGACCTATGTAGCTGTTAATATGCTGTACACATATGCTTGGGATCCTTAACAACCAATGCAGTTAACCTTTCTGTTTATTCCAAGTCAGTTCCTATCTTGTTAATGAAAGTGATTTTTTTCCCTTTCTAAACATAATAATTATATCTGGTACAAAAACTATGTATAATCCATCAGTTTTTTAAATCTTTTTTTTTTTTTTGCAAGAGATTCAGGGTCCATGGGTTCTAATGTTCTAGTTGAGAAAGACTTGTCTTGTAATTCCAAAAAGTGGGCTGCTATAGCTACTTCATAAATACAGTTATTACCGCTTGTGTGTTTGGGGGCTAGTTGTTGGATGCCACATTTTATCTTTATTCTCAAAGAAAAGTTAATTCCTTTGATTAAATGTAAGTGAAAGATTATATTTTCTGGAACTAATGATTAAAAAGTAATATACTGGGGGGACTTCCCTGGTGGCACAGTGATTAAGAATCCGCCTGCCAATGCAGGGGACACGGGTTTGAGCCCTGGTCCGGGAAGATCCCACATGCTGCGGAGCAACTAAGCCTGTGCACCACGACTACTGAGGCTGTGCTCTAGAGCCCACGTGTCACAACTACTGAAGCCCGCACACCTAGAGCCTGTGCTCTACAACAAGAGAAGCCACTGCAATGAGAAGCCCGTGCACCACAATGAAACCCAATGCAGCCAAAAATAAATAAATAAGTTTATATAAAAAAAGTAATATATTGGAAATTCTATTAAAAGATACTTTGTTACAACTACCTGTGTTCAAAGGTACTTCCCCTCCACCTCATAATTTGCCCCCATCATTTTATACTGTAATTACCTATTAACCGGCTGTATCTCTCAAAGGCAGGAAGCTCCTGGAAGGTAAGGACTGTATCATAATGACTTTTATCTACAGGGCACATAGTCTGACAGATGGTATACAGTCAATAAGTATTTCTGTTGGTGTTCGTATTATATTCAACTCAAAAGTCTAATTCTTAATTAGCCAGTTTTAGACTAACTGGCACACCCATTGCCCCAACATTTATGTCTAGTCAGATATTTTCACAATTCAGATAGGCCCAGTTTCAAATATCTACTGATCTCTACCTAAACACTGAGCATCTTTATGGAAGACAGGAGGAACACTGCTAACTTGTGAGCTTTGAATCTTTTTGTTCTAATTCAGACTCTGCTACTATCTAGCGTTAGCCTTTGGCAAAACACTTTAACCATATTGGATCTCACACCCTTAGAGAGTAAAATGAGGAACTGGATTAAATAGTTTCCAAGTACCTAGCTGGGCCCAGCTCTAAAACTCCGATTAGGCATTAACAGTAAAGGTACAACTACTATAGCAAGTTTTCGTCAACACTAGAGGGAGCTACAGCTGTGTCATCACTGGGGTGGGTTAGGAAGATTTCCAGGCCGAGCATCTTTAAATGGAAAACTGACTTTCCAGAATGAGAGAAATTAAATATTAAATGAGAGAGCCATACTGTTCATACAGCAACTTCTCAGGCTCCCTGCTGTTACCTCCCTCTTATGGATGTCAAAGCACCTCACACTCCACTTGCATCAACATACCTTTTGGGCTTTAATTCTAATTTCAAAGGAACCAAGTTGGCTTGAGTCATTCCAACAGATTTCTTTCCCCATTCGTCTAGTTTTTTTCTTAATCAAATTAACAATAACAAAAAAGCAAAGTAATTAATGCTATTATTTAAAAAGCCCCAGGAAATGAGCTAGAGGAGGAGAAAGATTCATACAATGAAGCTGTAGCCTGGGAAAATAAGTAAACTGCAACTGAATTCATTAGCAGCTTGCCACTCAAACAGAAGCTACAATAGCTACTTTGAAGACAAGAAACTTACTCAAAGAGAGAAAAGGTATCAAGTAAAAGAAGGAATCAACAATGCGCTGCAAAGCCCCTTCCCCACAAGGCAGGAATGCCTGCCTAAGTGAATGCTGTCATTGCCCTGTTGGGCTCTGCAGTGAGAAGCTTGCAGCTGCTGAAGAGTGAAGTCATTAATTATACGCAATGAGGTCATATTAGGCATTTGGCAAGAAAACTGTCAAGTGATAAGATAAGGGAATGGAGGAAGGAAGGAAAAAGAAAAAACATTTTTAAAGCTAGAGCTTATTCTGAAGTTATTATATACATACTCTCCCTCCCAGCTCCAAAAAACACCCATGGCCTTGAAAATGTATGACCTACATCATTATAGAACAAGTAAAATGAAGAATCAAAAACCTCTCTTGGGCTTCCCTGGTGGCGCAGTGGTTGAGAATCTGCCTGCCAATGCAGGGGACATGGGTTCGAGCCCTGGTCTGGGAAGATCCCACATGCCGCGGAGCAACTGGGCCCGTGAGCCACAGCTACTGAGCCTGCGCGTCTGCAGCCTGTGCTCCGCAACGAAGAGAGGCCGCGATAGTGAGAGGCCCGCACACCGCAATGAAGAGTGGCCCCCGCTTGCCACAACTAGAGAAAGCCCTCGCACAGAAACGAAGACCCAACACAGCCAAAAAATAAATAAATAAATGTAGTCATTTAAAAAAAAAAAAAATCTAGAAAAAAATTAAAAAACCTCTCCTTTGGTATCAACTTATGTTTCTCTTTGCGCAGAGGCACAATGGTATGTTAACCTGATAGGGTATAAACTGTGGATGCTACAGAATGTGGTCTGTGGGAGAAAGATAAATGCAATCCTAAAGAACCCTTTTTATTTAAATTTCATAGGTTAATTTAACGCTCAGAAGCAAATCCTCAACAGTCAGAAATGGACCACCAAGTCTTTAGCACATGGGCTGTTCCTGAGTAAAAATAGATTATACAGGAACTTTGGAGAGCGACTTTGTGGGTGAAGAGAAAAATCTACTAGAACAAGACAAACTATTTTTTCACTTAAAAAATGCACACTCAGTCCTCCAGAGGTAAAATACAGAGCAAGACTCACAAGGTTAAAATCAACTTATTCCTATGGATCCAAATAGTCACTATACTTGTTTCTTAAATCATCAGTTTCAAGTACTCTAAGAGATACCAACAGCCTTTTAACAAGTCAAAAAAGATTTCTCTTTTAGGACAATGAAAAAAAATTTTAACAGTCCTTTCAATCAATAATCCTCATGGGAAATATGAGAAAAATATACTTTACTGTTAAAAGGAGAACCACTTATTGTCCTCCCTTATTTTAGGACACATGCCAAAGGTTTCCAATTCACTCTGCTTCATACTGACCTTCAAAATGTTTCGGCCATCAAATGATTCTCTTTCCTTGAAGATATATTTGCCATCCGTTGTGTAGAGGTTGTACCTGCCTTCAGCTGTAAATATTCCAAAGACAATGTTAGAAGAGGAGCTTGGGTTATGCATCTGTTTTCTCTTGGACTTCTACAGGGACAACTAGCAAGATCTTCATGTACTACCTGGAAAGTGACATAATATGGAGGGAAATACATCAGGCTATGAGTCAAGAGACCCAGCATCTAGTCTCAGCTCTGTCATCAACTGATATATATTTATTCATTGAACACTGTCCAAGCACTCACTGTACATAAACTACATAACTAACCATATTCTTAGGCAGTTTATGTCTCCTCTATGGACCTCAGTTCCTCATTTACAAAGTTAGAGGTTAAGACTAGGTGATTTCCAAAGGTTCCTTGTAGTCTAAAACCCCAAGATTTTGTATAAGCTACATGCATTTTTAAATACATAAAAATATACAGTTCACACATTAACTAGTCAAAAATGCCGGCAACTATGCTTTGGATTGATTTAAGGACTCACCCCGAATGAGAAAAACCTCTTCAGTTACAATCAAAGGTATCCTGATATTCTACACAGAAATCTGCAAATCTATGACCTTAGCCTCATCAAAGCTGTGTTCTAACTCCTTGCATTAATTTAGCTTGCTTATCCGAAAAGATGTCCTTCAAAAGCAGCAGAAAAAGGATATCAAAGGAAAGGGATAACTGGCAAGAAAAAGCAAAACAATGTATTCTATAGCCTTTTCAAGAGAAAAACACAAGACAGAGAAGAATCCAGGGTATATAAAATTCAAAGCATCTTCAAGAATTATTTAACTATCAGAATATTTTCTGAAATATCAACCCTTTCCTGCCCATCAACAGACACTCAAAAATATCTGTATTTCTACTTTTGAGTATATTCTTTTATTGTATATAAGTATGGAGATTACCACGTCAGAATTGATAAAACACATCCAAAGTGCTAACTCCATGAACATAATATATTTTAGCTAGCCCACTGGAATTACACCTGGGTAACTACAGGACTATTTTTCTAATGAGAACTATTCTCTTAATCCAAGATCCCAATCCCATGCAAATTTCACAACTTAAAAATAGGTTCCTTGTTAAAAGGAGATGTGAAACTTTAAAGTAAATTCATACTAAGTAAATGTCAATAAAAAAGCAGTAATGAAATCTGAAGATTAAAATGTTTAATGACAGGTGCAAAATCTATAAGTAGCACTAGCCATAAGGGGAATGTAAATCAAAGTCACAATGAGATACCACTTCACACCCAAAATGATGGCAATAATAAAAAAGACAGATAATAACAAGTGCAGATAAAGATGTAGAGAAATTGAGACCCTCATATACTGTTGTCCCTCCTTATTCATGGTTTCGCTTTCCATGGTTTCAGTTACCCATGGTCAACCGAGGTCCGAAAATATTAAATGGAAAATTCCAGAAATAAACAATTCCTAAGTTTTGAATTGTGCACCATTCTGAGTAGCGTGATCTGTCCCACCCAGAAAGTGTCATCCCTTTGTCCAGCGTATCCCACCCTCTGTTATCAGATTGACTGTCAACGTATTGCAGTGCTTGTATTCAAGTCACCCTTATTTTACTTAATAATGGCCCCAAAGGGCAAGAATAGTGATGCGAGCAATTCGGATATGCCAAAGAAAAGCCATAAAGCGCTTCCTTTAAGTGAAATGGTGAAAGTTCTTGACTTAATAAGGAAAGAAAAAAATCATATGCTGAGGTTTGCTAATATCTACATTAAGAATCTTCTATCCGTGAAATTAGGAAGAAGGAAAAAGAGATTCGTACTAGTTTTGCTGTCACACCTCAGAAACTGCAAAAGTTACGGTCACAGTGCATGGTAAGTGATTAGTGAAAATGGAAAAGGCACTAAATTTGTACAATAAAAAATTCTGAGAGAGACAGACAGCACTCACATACTTTTTATTACAGTATATCGTTTAATTCTTCTATTTTATTATTAGTTGTTAATCTCTTACTGCACCTAATTTATAAATTAAACTTTATCATAGCTATGTATGCATAGGAAAAATACAGAACGTGGTATGTAGTTTCAGGCATCCACTGGGGATCTTGGAACGTATCTCCCGTGGATAAGGGGGAACTACTGTACTGCTTGTGGGAATGTAAAATGGTGCAGCCACTTTGGAAAACAGTCTGGCAGTTCCTCAAAAAATTAAACATAGTGATATCATAATGCAGCAATTTCACACTTAAGTATATACCTAATAGAAATGAAAACATATGCCCACACAAAAACACATACATAAATGTTCACAGCAGCATTATTCATAATAGCCAAAAAGTGGAAACAACAGAAATGTCCATCAACTGATGAATGGATAAATAAAATGTGTATGTCCATACAATGGATTATTATTTGGTAATAAAAAGGAATGACATTTGATACATGCTATAACATGGATGAACCTTATAAACATTATGCTAAGTGAAAGAAGTCAGTCACAGAAGATCACACATTGCATGATTCTATTTATATGAAATATGCAAAAAAGGCAAATTCATTGGACAGAAAGTAGACTGGTGGTGCCTAGGACTGAAGAGTAAGGGGAAAATGGGGAGTCACTGCCAATAACTATGGAGTTACTTTTTGGGGTGATGAAAATGTTCTAAAATTTATTGTGGTAATGGTTACATTACTCACTATACTAAACATTATTGAATTATATACTTTAAATAGGTGAATTATACAGTATATGAATTATATCTCACTAAAGCCGTTATATTTAAAATATATGTCAATAGGAAAGGATAACTAGACTGTGAACACAGAACATTTTCTTACATGAAGCTCTGGTGCCAACTGAATATACATCTGGATCCACACAATTTAAAAGATACAGATTCCTATATAATTCAACTCTTTAATGTTAAGATGTTAGTTAATAATGGGGTATGGTATAGTTGTAAGAGCTCTGAACTAAGTTTTAAGGACTAGGACAGATGCAGAATGTATTATTGACAGTATTAGATGTCTAATAAAATACTGCACTGTCCAAAAACAGTAGCCACTAGCCACATGTGATTATTTAAATTTCTTTTTTTTTTTTTTTGGCCATGCCACGCGGCATACAGTATCTTAGTTCCCTGACAGGGATCGAACCTGTGCCCCCTGCATTGGGAGCTCGAAGTCTTAACCACTGGACCTCCAGGGAAGTCCCTATTTAAATTTAAATTAATTAAAATTAAAAGTTCACTTTCTCAGTCTCACTAGCCAGCCATCTTCAAGTACTCAATAACCACATGTGGATAGTGGCTACCATACTGGATTTCACAGATATGGAATATTTCTATCATCACAGAAAGTCCTATTGGATGGTGCTAGATACAATGTAACTTCTGAACCAATGAATTAGAGCAGCGATCCCCAACCTCTTTGGCACCAGGGACTGGTTTCATGGAAGACAATTTTTCCACAGACCAGGGTGGGGGGAATGGTTCAGGCAGTAATGAGACCAATAGGGAGCGGTAGATGAAGCTTCCCCTGCTTGCCCACCACTCACCTCCTGCTGTGTGCCCTGGGGGTTGGGGACCCCTGAATTAGAGTGTACCTTTTTTTTTTTTTCATTCATTAATTAATTAATTTACTTGGCTGTGCCGGGTCTTAGTTGCAGCACACGGGATCTTAGTTGCGGCATGCATGAAGGATCTAGTTCCCTGACCAGGGATCGAACCCAGGCCCCTTGCATTGGGAGCACAGAGTCTTAACCGCTGGACCACCAGGGAAGTTCCTAGAGTGTACTTTAGAGTTCTGAACCTCTGTCTTTACGTGATGATGTTAAAATGTACACCACCTCAGGGGATCTAACTGTTTTCCAAGATTAAAACTAACTGTCCAGGGCTCCCCTGGTGGCAGTGGTTAAGAATCCGCCTGCCAACGCAGGGGACACGGGTTCGAGTCCTGGTCCGGGAAGACCCCACATGCCGCGGAGCAACTAAGCCCGTGTGCCACAACTACTGAGCCCGCGTGGCACGACTACTGAAGCCCGTGTGCCTAGAGCCTGAGCTCCGCAACAAGAGAAGCCACGGCAACAAGGAGCCCGTGCACCGCAACGAAGAGTAGTCCCCGCTTGGCACAACTAGAGAAAGCCTGCATGCAGCAAAGAAGACCCAATGCAGCCAAAAATAAATAAAGTAGAAAAACTGTCCAGAACAAAATAAATACCACAAACTCCTTTAAATGTTCCCATTAGATAACTTACATTATAATTTATATCAAATATTCCAGAAAAAAATTTTTTTCTGGAATTCCAAATGTTCTTCTGCAATACCACTATCCAAATGAAAGAAATATATTCCATCAGAACAAGAATAAGTATAGCGCTTCGGATTCTATTAACTACCCAGAGTCCATAGGCTTTGACTGAAGTCATTTGAACGTTTTTTGATCTCAGTGCTCTGAAAGGTAAAACACTGATTTATTTAGAAAAGCCTTAAAGAAAATACAATGTAGCATCATAGAACAGTTAACACTAGAACCAAAAATTGGATTAGCTACATATCTCTTAGTCCAACAATGGCGCTAACCAAACCAAACAACTTACAGTTGAGATCTCTGGTATGTATCTGAAGAAATTAAAAGATGTACTTTGGGGCTTCCCTGGTGGTGCAGTGGTTGAGAGTCTGCCTGCTGGTGCAGGGGACACAGGTTCGGGCCCTGGTCTGGGAGGATCCCACATGCCGCAAAGCAACTGGGCCCGTGAGCCACAACTGCTGAGCCTGCGCGTCTGGAGCCTGTGCTCCGCAACAAGAGAGGCCGCGACAGTGAGAGGCCCACGCACCGCGGTGTAGAGTGGCCCCCGCTCATCGCAACTAGAGAAAGCCCTCGCACAGAAATGAAGACCCAACACAGCCAAAAATAAATAAAATAAATCAATAAATTTATAAAAAATAAATAAATAAATAAAATAAAATAAAAGATGCACTTTGGTAAAAAGGGACACAAAAACTGTCCTAAACTATAAATCTATACATAGTTCATGGGTTCTGATGGAGTCCTGATGGAGTCCTCTTCCAACGTAGACTTTCTAAAACCAAGGTCAGGGTCCTAACAAATGTAATAAAACCTGAATATGGAGTTTTGGTGCTGGTATATTTTAAACAACAGGGCTTTGAAGAAGAAGCTGCACATAACTTGAATTTGTAGCTCCTGATCAGATAGATGCTGATATGTGTGCTAGACAGCTTTCACTTGGTGGGTGAGGATGGGAAGAAAAATAATCCTTATTAAAATGTAGATTATTATGCCAAATAAAGGGTTAAAACAGGCATTTTTATATGAAGGTTTAGATTCATGAGGGAAAAAAACATTACTATAACACAAGGTTTTTCTACCTTCGTGCTACTGACATTTGGGGCTGAATAATTCTTTGTTATGAGGGGTTGTCCTGTGAATTGTAGAGGGTTAAGCAGCACCCCTGACCTCTACCCATTAGATGCCAGTAGCAACTCACTCCCAGCCCCCTAACTGTGACAACCAAAAGTGTCTCCAGACAATCCAAATGTCCTCTGGGGGCAAAACTGCCTCTAGTTGAGAATCACTGCTCTAACATTTACCTTTACTAGTTAATCTTCTTTCTTGTTTTATAAAAAAAAAAAAAAAAAAAAAAAGCTGCCATGTATTTCATGGGACATACCTACACTAAAACAATTATTCATTTTTCACCTGAAATTTACTTGGGCATCCTGTATTTTTATTTGCTATATCCGGCAACCCTATGTGCGACAGAAATAAAAGATTTGGAATGTTACAGTCCCATGCTAGATATGTCCCTGCCCCCTTCCACTGCGCTCATCAAAACAAGCTAATGGATCTAAAACAGAAGATGCAGCAGAGATTCTTTGATAGCCCATTCTCTTCAAACCCCAGGGACATCATTAGGCCTTGTTGATCACAAACTGTGCTGTGGTTCTATGAAGCACTTACCATTGGGGTCTTTCCTGAATAGAGTATTCATGACTGTAGCATGGAGTTTCACACTATTCCACTCTTTCACTATTAGTCCAGATGCCTGAAAACGTTCCAGTACTCGATCAACCAATTCCTGCAGCCTGGAGAAATTGAAGAAAGAAGTACAGAAATCTTAGTAAACTCCTGAACCCTGATTACTAATTCACATTTATGAAGCATCTATTCTCAGCAATCACCGTACAAGGCCCTCAAAACAAGAGGAAGTAAATAAGGCTGCAGTCCCCACCATCATGAAGCACACAGCTTTGTGTGGACAAGACACCTGGAAACAACTGCACATCATGATGAGTGTAAGGCAGTGACTATACTTGGAGGGGCCAGGTTTTCACAGGAGGTTTAAGCATGGCCTTGAAGGAAGATGGAAGTTTATGATCTTGGAAATCTTGCACAAGAAGCCAGACTCAGCAGAGAGCTGTCTAAAAGAAAGTGCTTTATTGGTTCATCCAGTCACAGAACCAAAAGCTACTGTGGTTGATGTGTTTCTGCCAGGATCAAATGAGGTCTGGCATGACTCTAAGACATTTGCTCATTGGGAAGGAGCATGCACTGTGAAAATCCCAGCAGCTCTGGCCACTACATCAGTGTTCAATGAGGTAGAAGTGTAGTACCAATGAAGACAACTATAGGAAAATCCACGGGCCACATAACTGATGCCTCCAAATGGACTCCAGCTGGCTCTAAGCACTAAGGGTTCTACAGTGGGTGAGTACTATCTTGATGATGGCTGTTCATTCCAATACCTCCACCAGAAACAATTCTTGCACAGGAAGTTTTCACTCTGTTCAGGTGTTTTGATCAACAGCTTAAAGAACGCCCTTTAACATTTCTTGTAAGGCTGGTCTAGTGGCAATGAACTCCTTCAGTTTTTGTTTGTCTGAAAAACTCTTTATCTCCCCTTCAGTTCTGAAGAACTTTGCCAGTTGCGCCACTGAGAGGGGGTCATTATCCCATCGAGGATGTGGTGGAGCAGATCTTGGCCCTAGGCCTCAGGAAGCAGCCATCTTCCGTGACCACTCACTCATCTGATGGTGAAGTTCAGCCTGTGGCTTTTACATAGTGTGACCAAATGTCCAACCTGAGCCTGAAGTTCTCACTGAACATGGGTGCTGATGTGGAGGTCTGCAGCAAATGACAGAGCAGTGCACCTGGTGAGTGCAGGGAGCAGCCTGTTCCTTTCAACCTTGCCCTTGGCTTTTTCTGAGATTTGTGCTGCATGCTAATTGACTTCCCCAGCTCAAAATCTTTCATTCCTCGCCAGTGTACTAATGAACAATAGATTTCACATTTTTTAGATTTTACATTTTAGATGTACATACTAGTAATACTCTTTGTGCCACATACCACTTCTTTTCCCAGATGCAAGTGGCCCTGAGATATCTGTAGAGTTGGTGAATCTTCCACTGCTTCTTGGGCCATGGCTTGTGGTAAAACACTGTAGCCCAGTGAGCAGCTTCTCCTTGAGCAGGGCTGGATGGGTCTGTTTTATGTGAGATGTGCGCCAAGCCCACCTTGCATGGCCCATTTGTGGGAGTTTTCCTGAGGCCACAGGGCAGTCTCTCTGGTTGCAGCAGCTGAGTTGCTCAATGCCTGTCTCCACACAGATAGAGCAGCCTCTGGTACCCCTATCCCCCAGTTATCTTTCACCCATTTAGACATGGGCAAAACAACCCTTTTCCGCTTGCACTCATACGCTGCAGCAAGAGGGAGTTATCTTCCCCTAGAGATTGAGTGAGAAGCACAAAGGATTCTTTTCCCTTTCATGTTTTTCAGGCTCCAAAGTTCCAAATTAATCTTGTTATAATTCTAACTTCTCTATCTTAATTGTTTTTATTTTGTCTACTAACCAAAGAATATTTAAACATGAGTAAGCTATAATTCTTTTATTTTTTGGCCACATGGCATGCGGGATCTTCGTTCCCTGACCAGGAATCGATCCCGTGCCCCCTGTAGTGGAAGCATGGAGTCTTAACCACTGGACCGCCAGGGAAGTACCAAGTAAGCTGTAATTAATAATAATAAAATAAATACCCATACCCTCACCATTGACCTCCAGAAATAGAACACAGGGCTGGGACTATAATGGTCAGACCATGGGAAGCCACGGAAATCTTTTAAAAGGGAATGATGTGGTCAGCTACCCATTTGTGAAGCTGACTCTGTGGCACAGTGGGAGATGCTTTAGAAGGGGAAGAGACAAGCGGTACCGAGGTCACCTAGGTGGTACTGACAGTACTAATAGTAGAAATAATAACAAACACGATGTGTCACGCACTATTCTAAGCACCTTATATCTGTTAAATCATTTAATCCTCACAATAAATTATTATCCTTACCTTACCAATGAGGAAACTGAGGCACAGAGAAGTTATAAAACTTGACTAAAGTCACACAACTAATAAGTGATAGATCCAAAATGAGAACCCATGCAGTCTGGTTTCAGAGGACAAATTTTAAGGACCATGCTATAAAGTAGAAAGGGATGAAGATCTAAACTATGACAGGGGCAGTGAGAACCGAGACAAGGGAATGGATTCAAAAGAGCTTGTGAGAGAGAAGTTGGGGCCCTCAGATACGACAGTGTTATAGCAGAGGAAGCAGCTGAGAGCTACTCCCACGAGTTCACCTTAAATGAGCAGATGGGTCACTGACCAAGGTGGGGAGTGGTGGAGAGGGTTAATAGTGTGTATACTTTTTCATGTGTGGCACTGGATTTCAAATGGGACATGTCCAGGAGAGAGATGGAAATAACAAGCCTGAAGCTCAAGAGAAAAATCTGGGCAAAAGACACAGATCTGGGAGTTATCAGTGCAAAAAAAGTAGTTAAAAGCATGGGATAGATGCAGTCACAGGGTGAGGGGGAATCAGAGCAAGCACGAAGAGAGCTAAGGACAGAGCCTTTATGGGACACTCCTATGTACGGGGCAGAGAAGGAACCAGTAGGGACAATCGATAAGGATGAGGAACAAGAAAAGGAAAACTTCAGGAAGGCTGAAAAGAGAATTACAAGGGGTGCAAAAAGAGGAATAATCAGTATAGTACAATGCTATAAAAAGTAAAGTACGAAAAGGAGCAAAAAATGCTTACTTATTTCTTACAATGAGAACATTATTAGAGACCTTTGCCAGAGCAGTTTCGCTGGCACACTGGCGATGGAAGCCTCATTGCAGAGGACCAAGGGAGAGGCCAGACAGACGGGGAGGGGATACATGCACATAAACTCAAGAAACTTGCAAGGAAGGGAAGAAACTAATTGCCTCGGTAATTAGATACAGAATTGAGGGCAGGTTGTTTGTGTTTATTTTCAATGAGGAGAAAGAGTTGAAAACGCTTACTGACAACAAGAAACTATCCAACAGAGAAGGAAGATGAAACCTTAGGAAACAGAGGGGATCAACAGAACAAGATCTCAAAGGAGACAGGAAGGGCTGGTGTGGGAATGGGAATCATACAAAGGATGAGCAGAACACGTCCCTGCTCTTGAGCAGCTTACATTCTGGTGGAAGGAGACAGATAGTAAACAAATATACATATACGACATCAGGTGGTGCTAAGCACCATGAAGAAAACAAAACGGAAGAGAGGGAGGAGAAAGGGATTGAGGGTAAGTGTACTATTTTAGACATGGTGATCAGGTAAGGCTTCCCTGATAAAGTGACACTTGAGCAGAGACCTAAGGGAACAGCATTCCAGAGAAAGGGAACAGCAAATACAGTCATCTGAAGCAGCATACTTGTGGCATGGCGGAGGAACAGTAAGAAGCCAGTGTATGGAATGAAACTGTGGGGAGAGGTGATGAGGTGGGAGAGGAGGGAGGACCAGGTCACAGGGGCTTACATAAGGCTCTTAGGCCCCTGTAATAACTCTGTCTTCTACTGAGTGAGGTGGCGAGCTTCTGGAGGGTTTTCAGCAGAACAATGACATGATCCAACTGACATTTTAAAAGGAAACCTCTGGCTGCCCTGTGGATGACACACAGTGGTGGAGGCAAGAATGGAAGCAGGAAGGCAGCTGAGAGGCTGTGGCAACACCCCAGCTGGTGGGCGTAGCAGCAGTGGGGGTGGTGAGCAGGGCGGTGGCTTTTATAATACACTGCAGTCAGGAGTTGAAGGTGATTCTAAAAGAAATTTTGTCCTGAACAACTGAAAGAGTGACTATCAAAGAATAACCGCACTCCAGGTTCATGAGAAATTCTGTGGAGCGGGAAGGGCAGCGATGAAGTGGAGGCAGGCTGAAGCCAGACTGTGAAGGCTCCTGTGTGCCAGGCAGGGCTGTAGTCTTATTTGGTAGACCTAGGAAAGCAAGACGGGGTTGTAAGAAGCAAGATATGCAGGGGAAAACTAAAGGCCTGAAAGCCAGTTAAGAGAGATGCTGTGCTTCCCTACATAGTTATCTTAATTTTTTTCTGATTACAAAAATAATACATGTTTGTTATAGAAAAAATGGAAAATGCAGAAAACAACAAAAAGGAAAACAACCTTACCATCCACAGATAAGCACTTAATTTTCGGTTAAATAATTTTTAAGTCTTTTGCTACAGATAGATAAACATCAATTTTAAAAAGACAGAACATTTTTCTATAACCTGCTTATTTCACTTAATATACCCTGAATATTTTCCCATGATATAAAATATTTTTCTCAAGTATTTAAACCAGCAATGAGAAGGGCTAACCAAGAAGACATTAGTAAGGATGGAGAAAGAGGACTGATTCAAGAAAACGATTTTGTTCCTACATTCCTAAGGGGAAAATAAAATACATTCACAATGCACGTTAACTCTGATTTTGCAGTTTAACTTACTTAATTGTGCATGTGGATCTCCAAGCCAAGACCTACATTATTGGGTCTAAAGTTTCTGATTAACTAACACCATCTCATAAAGTTTAAAATATTTTAAAATATTACAACATAACTTAGGTCTAAACATAACCAAGCACTGCAAAATGCACCTCAATTTCAAATCACAACAGAATGATGCCTCACTGTTCCCTCTCTCCTGTTAAAGAAAAAGAAGTGCGGACTTCCCTGGTGGCGCAGTGGTTAAGAATCCACCTGCCAATGCAGGGGACACGGGTTCGAGCCCTGGTCCGGGAAGATCCCACATGCTGTGGAGCAACTAAGCCCGTGAGCCACAACTACTGAGCCTGCGCTCTAGAGCCCATGAGCCACAACTACTGAAGCCCATGAACCTAGAGCCCATGCTCCGCAACAAGAGAAGCCATGGCAATGAGAAGCCCGCACACCACAACAAAGAGTGGCCCCTGCTCGCCGCAACTAGAGAAAGTCCGCGCACAGCAATGAAGACCCAACGCAGCAATAAATAAATAAATAAATAAATAAATTAATTAAAAATAAAAGTAAGAAAAAGAAGTGGACAGGGAGCTCAGCTGTAGAGAAACAGGGAGCATGTAATACTAGAAGAAGGAAATTAAATTGACTAAATGAAAGAGTCCAGTTTCCAGCTTTGTCTTTCTGGCAAATTAAGATTTCTGCCTCAGAACTTTGAAGAGATTAAAGTCCTTTAAAATGTTCTAGTCTAACCTGCTCACTTTACACAAGAGGAAACGAAGCACAGACAGGTTGAGTTGCTCAGTCAGGGCAGAGGGACGGGAATCTAAGTCTCCTGGCAGCCAGCTCTGCTCTGCTATCAATTTATTGTGCACTTCCACGAAGCCAGCTCTTTATGTTATTCACTGCCTTACCCTGGCACCCAAGTTAATACCTAACTGACGTATCATCAGTGCTCAATGAATAGCTGTTGCAGGTATGTATGCATGAATTCATAAATGACAAATCTTTGGAGTTCTATTAAGACAACTTAAGGGTGCTTATAAACAATCACTAAATTTCAGGCTGCTGTCATGGATACTACATTTGACAATATGTCAGTATATTTCTAACATTATAGTCTTTCAATTCTTACTTCACTGATCCTTTCCTGGTTGACTAAGAATGAGTCACAAAGCTTCTCTATACCTTTGCATCCTCATAAGTGAATTAAAAATAATATAGGGTTACTATGAGAAAAATAATAAATTACTCTTACGCAGCTTTATCATTTAGATAGTGCTTTGTGTTTGAAAACAGAAGCCAATTATCAGTGCCTTGAATCTGAGCTCTTAGTTTAAAGGCCTATAAGTGCTACAAAGCTCAAGCATTCCAGAGCCATCTTTATGGGTGTGGAGTTGTACTGCAGAATGATCACTGACTCCCTAGAAAGCGCAAATTCCAGGCTTTCGTTTGGGCTTTTTTTCCCCCAATTTAATTCAGCTCTATCCAATTAACATTTCTTGAGTTCTTACTGTATACAGGCACCACGGTAGTCACTAAAAGAATTAAAAACTAAGCAAACATAGCTCTTATCATTAAGGAGCTTACAATCTATTAAAATAACTATAAAGAGGACTTTGGTAATGACACAAGCAATACAAGGTGCTTTGGTAATTTAAATGTGGAAGACGTCACAGCTGGGTTGAGACTAGAATAGGTTACCAGGAGGATGGGCACAGGACAGGAAGCTAACTGTACTCAATTCATCTTTGTAAATCAGCTGAAAAAATAAATGACTTAAGTAAACAAACATTCACTGAACATCGACTATGAGTCATGAATTATAAAAGCTACTGGATATATAATGCTGAATGAGACACTCCCTGCCCCCAAGAATCTTAAAGTCTGCTTGAGAAAAAAGAAGGAAAGATAGCAAGAAGGGAATGACAGCATTTGGACAAAAAGAGATGAGGAGTAACATGAAAGAAATTTTAGTCACAAGAAACAACATTAACAAAGACACAAAGGATCATCAACAAGCAGTGAAGCTGGCTAGGGCTTGGGGCAAGTCCAAGATAAGTGGAAGATCAAGTTAAAATATTAAGTTGGTTTCATCCTGGAAGATACTGACTGCTAGACTGAGGAATATGAACTAATTCAAAGGATGATGTGAAATGATGGGAGATTTTTAAGCAAGGGGAAGTCCTACTGTATATAAGCTATGGCTTAGAAAGGCTGATGTAGTAGTAGATCATAGGATCTATAGACACTGACATAAAAGTAATGTCTAGGTTATGTTTTATGAAAAGAACAAGCTATAGAACAACATGAATAATGTGATCCAGTTTGTGTAAAACAGTACGCATGGACAGCGACTCTCCGCAGTGTCTGCTCTGCTTACAACCTATTGGGGAGGAACACAGCGGGAGTCAGAGCAGGGGAAAGGGAGCCATTTAAGTTTCACTTTACCCATCTGGAAGGCTTTAATTTTATGAGAGAAAACAATATAAAAAGAAGAAGCTCAGCTATGAAAGGAAGATGGCAAACTGGAAGATCCTACAGGGATGCTGAGCTGCACGTTGTAGAATCTAACTACATCTCTCTCATCTTCCTTTCACCCAACTTCTCAAAAGAGTGGTCTGTCTCCAATTATTCTTAATCTCCTTTTTTTGCCCCACTATGAGCATAGGCTTTACAGTCAAACACAGCTAGGTCAAACCATAATTCTACCACTTACATGCACATACTGATTACTACTGACCTTGGTATGACAAAGTATACCAAGTGTCCCTGAACAACTGTAACACTTGCCTGCTTTATGAACATTGTTTATATTTTTAAAAAATCTTACAGATAAGCTAAAAGAAAAAAATTACTTATTATCCAAAAATAACCACTGATAAGATGCTTATATATTCAGACTAACTGGTTTATTTCTCTCTTACTCTCTCTTCCCACTTTTGAGGGGAAAAAAGTAAATGTATATTTACAAATTGTTCTGTAATCTGTTTTTATCACATAATACTCTATAGTGAATAAGACAAACCCCCTGCCTCCAAGAATCTTAGAGTCTATTTGAGAAAAAGAAGGATAACAAGAAGGAAAGACAGCATCTGGACACAAAAAGTTTTTATTTCACTTTTGTTCTTTAAAGATTTTTTTTTTTTCTGGGTAAACAATTCCAGCTTGACAGTTATTTTCTCTAGAAAACAGTCCGCTGTCTTTTGGCTTCTGTTGTTGATATTGACAAGTCCACTGTCCAGATAACTGTCAATCCTTTGTAGGTGACTTCTTTTATATTCTTTGTCTTTAGTGTTCTGCACTTCCATCCTGATTTATCCTGATATGGATTTCTCTTTATTTATTCTGCTTGTATTTATTCTTTTTTCTCTTGTCTTTGCTACTGCCTCAATCCAAGCCCCTCTAATCTCTTTACATGGACATCTCATGTGACCCTACCTCTCCTTCATTATGTCTCATCCATACGTGGAATTTGCTAGGCTTTTTCCTGCCACATGGCTTTTGCTCTGCATTTTCTTTTGCCTAGAATTTCCCACCACCCCTTTGCCTGAAAAATCCCACTCCTCCAGACCTCAATTCAGTTATCAATTCCTCAAAGAGGCTTTCCTTACCCTGCCCTCCCACAGTCTAAACTGCCATATTTTCTGTCTTTAAAAGAGCACCATTTTCCCCCTGCTTCACCTTTATCACACTTTGCAATGATATATATACGTGTTGTTAACATCTGTTTTCTCCATTAGTCTGTAAATTACATGGGGGTAATAACTGTGTCTGGCTTTACTGACCATTCTTGCTTTTTTTTCCTTTGGCCATGCAGAGAGGTATGTGGGATCTTAGTTCCCCAACCAGGGATCGAACCTGAGCCCCTGCAGTAGAAGCGCAGAGTCTTAACCACTGGACCACCAGGGAAGTCCCTTTACTGACCATTCTATATTCACAGCTAGCACAGTGTCTGGCACACAGTGGGCATTTAATAAAGTTTTGTTGAATAAACAAATGACCAATGAAAATCAACATTCCTTTTACATGGCATATAACACTGCCTCTAGATCTGTACTTAGTATTTATTCCCTCTTCCTAACATGCTACTCCCTCAGCCTGCAAACTCCTTATTCAGTAAAGAAACCTCCTTTCTGAAGCCCTCCTTTACAAAATTTGCCCACACATGGGCAGAGTTTTGCTGCTCATTTATGTACCACTAGAATCTCAATCACAGCCCTCAACCTAGTGTATTCTAGTTACCAACATCTGCCTCCTCCATAAGAAAGAAGCCCTAGGGTCTACTGCATCTCACATCCTGGGCATTTGAAAAGTGCCTGAGGGAAAAGGGCACTGGAAATGCCCTGCAGGGTGGAATAATTGATGGTGTCAGGTCTTTGAGGAGATAAGAAGGAATGGGGTCCCAGAATAAGTAAAGGGATTAGCCTCATCAGAGAAAACTTATGCAATTCTTCAGAAAGAGAGTGAAACTGAGTGGGGTGGGTGTGATGAAAACAGGTGGACTGTGAGGGAAAAAGGAAGGAAGCTGACTTGGCTTCATGTTCTCAGTATAATGTGAGGAAGCTATTCTTCTAAAGGGGCAAGGGTGGAGGCCTGTGACAGTAAGAAACAGAACAGAATAGCCACTGTGTTCAATGCTTAAGTCTTAGCAACAGCTGACTACTAAGTAATTTGAATGCAAATTCCCTACACAGTCAGGTTTTACAAAATCCAAGGATCTATCAATAAGTGTAGCTACACTGTCCCAGCTCTGTTTCCAGAGGAAAAATTTGATCTAAGTGGTTCCATTCTTTTAAAGGTCAGGCACTTCACGGTCAAGCATTTTAAGGGAATCTTTCATCTAAAATATATGAAATCATACAAAGAAAGTTGACTGTGTTTTTATTATAACATGGCCTCTCCTCCATGCCTCTGCATTGAGCAGTATCTCTTCACATAAAGAAACACAAATGACTGAATGTGCCTTAAAAATAGGGCCATGTCTTACTCATTTCTGTATCAATTTACATGGTCTTTCAAAATACCTTGCACAAAGGAGGCGTTCAAATAGTTTTAATATTGAATTAAATAAGAGGTGTACAAGTCCCTTAGACACTGCGATTTGGGGAGGGGACTTTACAAAACTTGTTTTTTTGTTTGTCTGTTTTTTAGGCTGCACCAAATGGCTTGCAGGATCTTAGTTCCTCGACCAGGGATTGAACATGGGCCCATGGCAGTGAAAGCGTGGAGTCCTAACCACTGGACCACCAGGGAATTCCCAGTAATGATATTAAGACACTTTTTTTCTCCAGTTTTATTGAGATATAATTGACATACATCACACACACAAAAACTGATTCTATACCATTTTTTTCCTCCCTTACACTCAAAATTCACTTCCATTGGAATTGAGATAGAAGATAACTGAGATCATCAATTCAAATTGAGATAAGAGAAACCTTCCAAGAGATCCTCTAGGAAAGCAAATCAATTTGGGGGCCTGCCTAGAGACACAGATTTTTCCCTAGAGGGTTTTTTGTTCAGTGTGAGTTCTTTTCTACCCTGCCCTAAAGAAAAGACCACACAAAAACAAACTTCCAGTTCAAGTTGGGCTCCTCTGCTCACCAAAGGCCTTGCACAGACTAATAAATGGTACTAATATTGCAAAGGGCTCTGGATGCCTAGGCTAGCCTCAGAAATAGCCTGCGTTGCAGACTGAGAATTCCCAGTAGGGATCGAGGTGTGGTAATAAAAAAAATTAAAAATAGCAAACATTTTTAATGTATGTTCTGATGATGTTAGTATGTGCCAAGCACTGATCTAAGCATTTTATGTATATTAATTTAACCCTAATAATCCTATGACGTTTGTATAGTTATCATCCCTATTTTGCCTTGGTATTCACTAGATCTGCATTATGTCACTTTTGAAACTACCATCCTAATATGCCATCCTTCCTGCCTCCTATTATCCTGGAAAACATGAAGGAAGCACTGAGTTCCATAAAAACTAGATCGCTACTATCAATATCTACCATCCAAGTAATTCAATAATTATCAAACTAAAAGTCTGATACTTTTTCCTACAACAAATTCCTCTTGCAAGATATTAACTTACTATTTCAGAAAAAGAAAGAATTTACACACTCCTTACAATAATAAGACCTCAAAGAAAAGGAATCAAAACTACCTGAACTCCCAGGGATTCTTCTAGGCACCTCTCAATTAAAACAAAGAAGTATTCCAGAAGCATACCTGTTGGAGCCATCTTTCATACGGACTTTGGCGTAAAGAACATCCACCATGCCAGGATCATCATTCATGTATTCTATCCCTGCCACCTCTACTTCCAGCGGTTTGCCCCCGGAAATGTCACTGCAAAGGAAAAAACATTAGATTTTTTATAACTGTTTAAGTTAAGAGGGCTATTATATTTTGAAATATGGTTAATATACATAGTCAAATATTACAAAAATGAAGTTGTTGCAGTTTTTTTAACTAACATGATTTAACCGTCCTTCTAATTTCAAAACTGATACATGTTTAATGAACACAAACTAGAACCACACGTACTTCCAAAGTCACACTATATCTATCCCAATACCAGTTTATTAGCATGTCTAAGAAATGTCTCAGAAAAGGCCTAGTGATGACAGTTCTGATTGACGAAGACATTTACTACGTTGCCCATCTCTCCGGTTTTACCTTATTATTTCTACAAATTGCAGACAGTATTTCACTCATATAACAACAGTGAAGGTGTAAACTGGTATCACATCTTTAAGAGCAATATGGCAATATTTATAAAAAGCCTTCAAGAATAGAAAAACTTTGCCCAAGCAATTCTATTTCTAGGAGCCAAACCCAAGGAAATAATTATAAATTCAGGTACATATCCAACCACAGCAAATAAAGGAAAGTTCTTTCAGAAGAATTCCAACTGATAAATGTAGAGGTAATGACGGAATTAGAATATCACCATTTTGCAACTCCTGATGAAATATTTAATCAATTCCATTATTCGTGCAAAAGATGGGGATAAAAAATTTAATATATATACATATTTATATGCTTGTACATACATAAAATCTCTGAAAGGATATAGTACAAAGAAACTGCTAAAATCTGTTGCCTTTAGAGAGGAGATCAGGGTGCTTGGTGGGATAACAGTAGGAAGGAAACTCTTCACTGCATATCCTTTGTACTTTAAAATTTTTGAACCATGTAAAGTATTATTCGTTAAAAAGTTAAAATAAAAAATATATGCAAAAGAAGCCAAACACAGAAAGTGTATATACTGCACATATATGCAAAAGAAGCCAAACGCAAAAGTATATATACTGAATGATTCTATTTATATGACATTAGAGAACAAGCACATTTAATCTGTGGTAACAGAAATCAGAACAGCAGTTACTTTTAGGAGAAGTGAATTTACTGGAAAAGAGCATGAAGGAACTTCCTAGGGTGATGGCAATGTTCTACATTTTGATTTGGGTGAAGTTACATGGGTGTACACATTTATCAAAATTCATCAACTACACTTAACATCTGTGCATTTTACTGTAACTAAATTACACCTCAAAGAAAAAAAATACATATATGCAAACAAAAAAGCGTGGGAGTACATGCCCCAAAGTGTTAATAGTAATTATCTTCAGGTAATATTACAAGTTACATCTTGTTTATCTGCAATTTTTTTTTTTTTTGGACGCACTGCTCGCCTTGCGGGATCTTAGTTCCCCAACAAGGGACCGAAACCGTGCCCTTGGCAGTGAAAGCATGGAGTCCTAATGATTGGACAGCCAGGGAATTCCTGTTTATCTGCAAATTTTGGCTTTTCTAAAGCTAACATGTATTTCTTTTATGTTAAGTAAGACCCACCATCCTGCTTTCTTCCCAGGCCCCTTAAACAGACTTATGCTTCAACTAGTAAAGGCCTTGCTGTGCCAACCTGAAACCCAGCTAAAAATCAGCTCACCAAACAGCCTTCTCCAAGCCCCATGAGGCCAGGGACCCTATCCATCTTTTCTACTCCTATATCCCCGGCACCTGGGACAGTGCCTTATATAAAATGGGTACTCCATAAATCTCTGATAAACATTGATTGACTGTACCACTATAAAGGGAGAAGATGTCCTGAACAATTTTGAGAACGTGGACACACGCCTATATTGTCATTGAATAAAATGTGGTACTGGCTCAAAGACAACAGACTGTTAGGATTAATCAAAAAATAATTCCAAATAAGGCAAAACAAAAAAGTTTTCTTGATATTTAATTGAGGCCCAGGGAGATCCTTTTATAGCCTAGGAATCCTAATGGTAAAGATTCCCTTAAAACACCAAGGCCATTATTATTGCACAAGACCAGAATTTTTTAAGAAACTAAATAACTCAACTATTTTAGACAGGTACTTGAATGAGAAAAATTACGACCTCGATCATAAGTATCCCTATAACCACCTCCAATAAGTGGGATATTCCAAAACACAAATCAAGCTCTGAATTATTATCTGATTGAAGTCTTTAGCTTCAATCAACAATACAAACTTCCCTGGTGGTGCAGTGGTTAAGAATCCGCCTGCCAATGCAGGCGACACGGGTTCGAGCCCTGGTCCGGGAAGATCCCACATGCCGCGGAGCAACTAAGCCCATGTGCCACAACTACTCAGCCCATGTGCCACAACTACTGAAGCCCGTGCGCCTAGAGCCTGTGCTCTGTAACAAGAGAGGCCACCGCAATGAGAAGCCCGTGCACTGCAACCAAAAACAGCCCCCGCTTGCCGTAACTAAAGAAACCCCGCGCACAGCAACGAAGACCCAATGCAGAAATAAATAAATAGATAGATAGATAGCCAGCCAATACAGTGTATCTCCATTTCTAGTTATAGCCAAAGAATTCAATATGAAAGACTGCCATTAAATCCTATTCAAAGGGCAGTCAACAAAACTTTTGGGAAAAAAAAAATTAATACTAAATGTACATTCCTCTATGATTTTTCAGCTCTAACCTTGCATAGTTAGATCACCAGAAAACACCATACCACTGGTTTAGTTTCCCACTAAAATGTTTTTACTGGGTTATATTTAATGTTACACCCTCAATTTCCAGGGGTCAATACAAGAAAGAGCAACGTGAACAATGTTTTTATATCTTCTGCCAAACTCCTGTTGAAGACATGGCTCATCATCGTCTGGTTCTTTATGTTAAGATTTATACAACTTTTTCTTGGGTTGAGAACCAGAAAAGGATTCTCTCCTGAAAAATTATGTTCCTTTTTATCAGATAAGAACTATAATAATTGGTGTTTTCCTTTCTGGAATGTTGTGTGTGTGTGTGTGTGTGTGTGTGTGTGTGTGTGTGTGTGTGTGTGTGTGTGTGTGTGTGTGTGTGTGTGTGTGTGGCCACACAGCCCAGCTTGAAGGATCTTAGTTCCCCCACCAGGGATCAAACCTAGGGCCCCGGCAGTGAAAGCGCCGAGTCCTAACCACTGGACTGTCAGGAATTCCCATAGTTCAAGTATACTGATGCTTGAAAACACCACTAAATGTTAAACTTCTAGTACAATTATTATCTCACCTCGGTTTTTAGACAGAATTTTCTTCCCATTCCATCTTTATGGTTTCTAATCTGTCTGACTTTAACATTTCTTTTGTATATATGTCCTCACTCTAAACTACCTCAAACCACTGGAATTAGATGCAGCACCAAAAACAAAACAATGAAACAGATTCAAAGTCTGCCTTACAAGTAGAAACAAACTCTTCCAACCTATCCCTAGGATTCATCAAGAGGGAGAATTAAAGAGCAGGAGAGAATCCAATGGTTTGCCTGATAAATGCTCTTTGTCTTGGTGACCAAACTATGCCACTTGGGATACCACTGAGCACACTCTTCAATGGAGAGACATCTGAGGCAATAATTAGGGACAATTTGTCCATGGGTATTTTTCCTCTTCTTCTCTCCTCATTCTTGTTCCTTTTTAACTTCTTATTTGGTTTTACTTCAGGCCTACTGGGAACACTTAGGTATGAGTAGAGTGTTATGGGAGCTAAAGAAGAGCTGCACCTTTGTCAGACTATATACTCAGAGACATGGCACTGTTTGTGTTCGACATATCACAAAGAAAAGTCACAAGGGACACATTTAGTGCTTCAGCACGTACTGAACATCATGAATAATTCATTTGAAATCTACATAGCTACATGAGCCTTTAGCCTAAGAAACGAAATCAAAGTTCTATTTCTGGTCAGGTGACATCCCTTAAACTCAAATACCACCCCCAAATTTAAAACGAATATTCAACCACCCATTTCTTTAAAATATCTGTGTATCACCACAATTTTAATTAAACACCAATATAGCCACATTTAATACCTCAATTTAAAAAGCCATTAAATTAAGCTACAGCATGTTATATAGTAGACTATTCATTTCCAATGTTTTCCACCTTTATATTTTAATTTGCAATCTTTACATCATAAAAGGTTCAGGTTAGAAATGCAATTATTTATTGACATTTTTTTCTAAGCATACCAAGTACAAAGACTGAGATGGAAGATGAAGAATAAGGAAGACAAAGAGGTTAGGTAATACATTTTACACCAGGGCTTTATTGTAAGTATCCTTTTTTTTTTTTTTTAAGGAGGCTTTTCTTCCTTTTAGGAAAACAAGGCACTTCTGGACAATACAAACAACCAATTCTGATTCTCACCCCCCTAGCCAATCAGGTAGATTAATTTTGCACTATATACTTTTAAAACAAGTGTGTATAACAGAGGGAAGGTGAGAGAAGAAGGCTGGAGAGGCCTGCTTTACTTGCTGGTTTCAAACCTTTCCAGCTTTTTGAAAAGAGCAACTTTAAAAAATTTTTGCCTGCATTGCAGATTTTTGGCAGGGTAGCGTGTCCTATTTCAAAAGCTTTGCTGAATTTGAAAAACTACAATTACTGTTTTCATCCTGTCATGTCAAAAATTCTTAGGAACTATTAAGGCTGCTCTTCATTCCCTATGCACACCAACTCTGACACGCTTAAAGGGTTCAGATTTGGCATTTAGTCACAAAAGACACCAAGAGACATAAAAGGGAGGAACTCAACTAAATCCTCACATAGCTCAGGATAAGTCTTCAGTGATTAAAATCCTGTGACCTGATTTTCATAAGGTAAAAAACCAAATACTTCTCTAAACAAATATTTTATCCGCCTTTAATTTTTTTGTTAGCAGGATTATCCTAATGGCAGCCAAAAAATGCAGCTGCTTTCAGTTTTGTTTAGCAAAAAGTAATCTGGGAAGTTAAAGTACCAGAAGTGATTTTTAAACAAGGTAAAATTGCTCTGCTTTGTAAGGTAAAGCATAAAATTTTACTTTATGCAAGGAAAACTGTAAATATCTAATTACAAATACCAAATTATTTTGAATTTTAGGTAAGATAGAAAACAGTTGCCCATCACTATGCAAAGAACAAGACAAAGAAGTATTCTTTGCTGTTTGAAATTCAGAAAGAATAGGCAGCTGCAAACATGATCAGCTTACGATTTTGCTCAAGAAAAATATTTTGTCTTCAAAACAATTAATGGAAAAAAGAGAACTGGCCCACAAATAAGTCTTTGTATTACAGTTTCATATACAACATAGCTCGAGAAAAAATTTAAATCCTTTTACCTTGTTTTACCCAATGAACCAGGTAACGCACTTCTACAAGGCCATGTCAGAATAGCATAGGACCTGTATTTTACAATTGAATAAAAATAAAACTATTCAAGTGAGTTAATTTTCAAGTTCCTCTTGTTTTGCTTCAATCTGAAGTAAAAGGAGCAAAGGAAGGGGGGCTCAGAAGAGATGATCCTTTGAAACAGAGCTGTTAGGTCAGATGTATATGCAAATTAAAATCTTACAGTAAAAAGAATAACAACTCTGCCGTCAGAACAGCAATGTTTTCCCTGAGCCAAAACTGACTGCTTGGACAGTTTTTGGTATCCTTACTGACTCAAGCAAAATTACCTTTATTAAAAAAAAGAAAATTAAAGACTGCATTTCTGAAATACAATGAAGACTCTCCTAGGGAATCATGTTATAATGTCTGAGTTACTATGGTAAGCACAATAACGGCCCTCCAAAGATGCCCATGTTCTACTCTTCGGAATTTTTAAATATACTACCTTACATGGCAAAGAGGGTTTTGCAGATGTGATTAAGGCTAAAGAGTTTAAGGTGGGGAGATTACTCTGGATTATCTGGGTGGGCTCAATTAAATCACACACATCCTTAAAAGCAGAGAACCTGTCCCTGCTGTGGCCAGAGAGAGAGATGTAACAGATTGAGGGTCAAACAGATGCAACATTGTTAGTTTTGAAGATGGAGGAAGGAGGCTACTAGCCAAGTACTGTGGGTGGCCTCTAAATCAGGACTTTAAAGACAAGGAAATAGATTCTTCCCTAGAGCCTCCAGAAAGGAACACAACCCTGCCAGTAACTTGATTTTAGCCCAGTGAAACCCCTATCAGATTTCTGCCCCACAGAACTGTAAGATTATAAATTTGTGTTGTTTTAAGCCACCAAGGTTGTAGTAATGTGTTACAGCAGCACAGAAAACTAATATGGTAGCCTACACTCTTCTATAGATAATGAAGAGAATTTCCTTTTTGAGAAAAGAATGGGATGTCCTTGTTAAAGAACAAAATTTGCCAACTGAACTGGTAAAATTTAAGTAGAGCCTTTCCACACAAATCTGTAAATATATGCTTTAAATCCATTTTAAACCTTTTAGACAATAATCCAATGTTAAGTGTTACAAATGGGTGAGTCAACAAATTTTGTTCCCATGTCACCCAGCTCCCTAGTCCAAAAACAAGTCTGTGATACCAGAAAGAAGCCAGTACAGGGTGACCACCCTTCCCCACTCCTGTGGATTACTCACTCAATGAATTCCTCTTTACACTGCTGTAGCATCTCACATGTCTGCTGGATCTCTTGCTCACTCAAAAGCACCAACATCCCAATAGTTAGGTGAAGCTTTTTAGGATTCTGGAAAATGCTGCTATCAACCCCGTGATCCTATTATCAAAGGGAGAAAAACAAGAAACTCAGCCCATACAAAAGTACATGGTAGGAACAGAACTGAGTGCAGAGAAATAAACCCACACATCCATGACCAACTGATTTTCAACCAGGCTGCCAGGACAATTTAATGGGGAAAGAAGAGTCTCTTCAACAAATGATTTTGGGACAACTGAATATCTACATGCAAGAGAATGATTTGAACCCATACCATATACTATATACAAAACCTATGTCAAAATGGATCAATGATATAAGAGCTAAAACCATAAAATCATAAAACTCTTAGAAGAAAAAGAGAGGAAAATCTCCATGACCTTGGATTTGGCA
Organism: Eschrichtius robustus; assembly: GCF_028021215.1. Taxonomy (NCBI): domain Eukaryota; kingdom Metazoa; phylum Chordata; class Mammalia; order Artiodactyla; family Eschrichtiidae; genus Eschrichtius; species Eschrichtius robustus. The sequence continues at coordinate 77,171,472 of NC_090830.1, forward strand.
ATAGATTCTTAGATATGACACCAATAGTATGGCAACAAAAGAAAAATCAGATAAATTAGACTTCAAACTTTAAAACTTTTGTGTATCAAAGGACTACCAAGAAAGTGAAAAAGACACTATCACAACACTGTTAATCAACTATACTCCAATATAAAGTAAAAAGTTAAAAAAAAAAAATCAAGTGAAAAAGACAACCTACAGAATGGGAAAAATATTTGCAAACCATATATCTGACAAGGGTCATATAGTATCTATAATATATAAAGAACACTTACAAAGCTCAACAACTAAAAGACAACTCAATTTAAAAAAAGAAAAAGGGATTTCTCTGGTGGCACAGTGGTTAAGAATCTGTCTGCCAATGCAGGGGACATGGGTTCGAGCCCTGGTCCGGGAAGAGCCCACATGCTGCGGAGCAACTAAGCCCATGTGCCACAACTACTGAGCCTGTGCTCTAGAGCCTGCGAGCCACAACTACTGAGCCCACATGCCGCAACTACTGAAGCCTGCACGCCTAGAGCCCGAGCTCCGAAACAAGAGAAGCTACCACAATGAGAAGCCCACGCACCACAACAAAGAGAAGCCCCCGCTCGCCACAACTAGAGAAAGCTTGCACACAGCAACGTAGACCCATCAACGAAGACCCAACGCAGCCAAAAATAAATTAATTAATTTTTTTAAAAAAAAGAAAAAGAAAAAGGACTTGAGTAGATATTTCTCCAAAGAAGAAATACAAATGGCCAACAAGCACATGAAGATGTTCAACTTCTTCAGTCATTAAGAGAAATGCAAATCAAAGCCACAATGAGGTACCATTGCACACCGATCAGGCTGCCTATAATCAAAAAAGTGGAAAACAAGTGCTGGCAAGTATGTGCTTCATGGGTATGGGATTCCCCTTTGGGGTGATGAAAACATCTGGAATGATACAGAGTTGGTAGTTACACAACACTGCTAATGCACAAAAGGCCACTGAATCATTCATTTTAAAATGGTTAATTTTATGTTAGGCGAATTTCACTTCAATAAAGAAATATTTTTTTAAAAAATGAACTGGTAGCCTGACAAAATGTTATTCCCAGGAAAAACAGAATGCTACCTAATTATAGGTTCTAAGAATAGCTTTAGTTCCTCATCAGCTTTATTAGTTCCAGAGCAACTGGGCCTCCTATGGGCTTCCCCAAAGATAATATACTCTTTATAAAAAACAGTTTCTATCTTAGCAGACACTGCAGTATTTTCAGGTAAAATATTTTGTGTTCAGAACTGTCCCAGGCTTCCCTGGTGGTGCAGTGGTTGAGAATCCGCCTGCCAATGCAGGGGACACGGGTTCGAGCCCTGGTCCGGGAAGATCCCACATGCCGCGGAGCAACTAAGCCCATGCGCCACAACTACTTAGCCTGCCCTCTAGAGCCCGCGCGCCTAGAACCTGTGCTCCGCAATGAGAAGCCACCACAATGAGAAGCCAGAGCACCTCAACGAAGAGTAGCCCCCTCTCGCCACAACTAGAGAAAGCCCGTGTGCAGCAATGCAGAAAGAGAGAGAGAGAGAAAGAGAGAAAGAAAGAAAGAAAAAGAAAGACAGAAAAAAAGAAAAAGAAAGAAAGAAAGAAACTAACTTATTAAAAAAAAGAATAAACTGTCCCAAGCAAAGATGAGTAAAAAATGAATTTGGAGAGATATCCAGACACTGGAGTTGCCACATCAAATATGGTCATCCTTTTCTAGCATAATCATTCCTTGCACTTTAAAACTTCTGTCTCCCCCACTTTTAAACTGACAAGAAATTCACTTAGTACACAATTAACCATTTTAGAGTGTACAAAATTTAATGGTATTTAGTGTATTCACAACGTTGTACAACCACCATCTCTCTTTAGTTTGAAAACTTTTTCAGCACCCCATAAAAACACTTCATCCTTATTAAATAATCACTCTCTATTTCCCATTGCTCATCCCCTGGTAACCTCTAGTTTGCTTTCTGTCTCTTCAGATTTGCCTATAATGGATATGGCAAATAAAACGAATCATACCATATATGACCTTTGTGTCTGGCTTCTTTCACTTAGCATGTTTTCAAACTTCATTCAAGTTGCAGCATATATCAGTACTTCATCCTTTTTCATGGCTCAATAATATTCCACTGTATGCATATAACACAGTTTGTTTATCCATTTATCCCTTGATGGTCATTTGGACTGATTCCATCTTTTGGCTATTATTAATAATGCAGCTTTAAAAAACATTTGTGTAGGGCTTCTCTGGTGGCGCAGTGGTTGAGAATCTGCCTGCCAATGCAGGGGACACGGGTTTGAGCCCTGGTCTGGGAAGATCCCACATGCTGCGGAGCAACTGGGCCCGTGAGCCACAACTACTGAGCCTGCGTGTCTGGAGCCTGTGCTCCGCAACAAGAGAGGCCGCGATAGTGAGAGGCCTGCGCACCGCGATGAAGAGTGTCCCCCGCTCGCTGCAACTAAAGAAAGCCCTCGCACAGAAACGAAGACCCAACACAGCCATAAATAAATAAATAAATAAATAGATTAAAAAACAAAAAACAAAAAACATTTGTGTACAAGTTTCCATGTTGACATATGTTTTCAACTCTTTTGGATATATACTAAGGAGTGGAATTGCTGGGTCCTATGATGACTCTATGTTTAACTTACTGAGGAACCACCAAACTGTTTTTCCACAGGAACTGAACCATTTTACATTCCAAGCAGCAATGTACGAGGGTTCCTATTTCTCTGCTCTTTCACCAACACTTAATATTTTCCTTTTTAAATTTTACTACAGTCATCCTAGTAGGTGTAAAGTGTTATCACATTGTGGTTTTGTTTGCTTCTCACTATTGACCAATGATGCTGAACATCTTTTCATGTCCCTGTTGGACATTTGTACCTCCCCTTTGGAGAAATGTCTATAAATCCTTTGCCCATTTTCTGTCTTTTTATTGTTGAGTTATAAGGATTCTTTATATATTCTGATAGTAGTCCCATATCAGATCATGAATCCCTTTTGAAGATAATTAGGTCTCAAATTTCATTAAACTCATTTTGCAAATGAAGACAAGAAAAAAAAAAGTTGTGAATCTTATCCTCTAACAGGAGCAAAGCAGGAATTCTTCTATCTCTGAACTGCAAGTTCTTACCCCATAATCTGATCCCTGGACTAATAAACCACCCCAAAGGCAGAAAAATGTATTTATCAAATGCAGATAGCTTATATCCTGCTCATGGTTTGCCTAAGACTGCCTGATTTTTGCCTTGGCAAGAGGAATTAATAGATTATTCATTTTCTGAGTGTTAATGGAGCTTGAGCTATTTTTACAGCTGATGAAGAGTTTTATAATTCTACACATCAACCCAAACTTCCTCATTTAATGAAAGTGATTTTAAGGAACAATCAACTTTAAGTGTGTCAAGGAAGGCTAAGTGCAATGCTTATCACCCCAGCTGCTGTAACCCATGGCAGAATCTGTCACTTTAGAAAGGCATGCAAAGCCCCCCAAATGATTCCAATATGCACAACACCATCCCAAACTACAGTTGAGAATTGCTCCCCTAATAATACAAGCTAATATTTCTTGAGCCTTACTCTGCCCCAGGCATTTCTTATGAACTTTTTATACACAAACACCCTATGAGCAAAGTATTGGGTTGGCCAAAAAGTTTTTCCATAAGATCTTACAGAAAAAACCAAATGAACTTTTTGGCCAACCCAATAGTATTATCCCCATTTTACAGATGAGGAAACTGAGGCACAGAGAAATAAAGCCACTTTCCCAAAGTAACACTGTTAGGAAGGGATGAAGTTAAAATTCAAACCCAGGTAGTCAGGTCCCAAAGCCTACACTTTTGATCAATATTACTCTGCCTCTCTAGTAATAGTTGTCCAAAGGACTCTGGAACAATGAGGCCATCACCCAGAGGCAAGGCATTATACATTTCAACAAAACTCACACAATAGTCTGATCACCAGACTAGTCCTGAAAATAAGGCAAATCTCATAATTCCATGAAAAGTAGTTTTAATCCTTGTCTTTTCTGAGATACGAGCATCAAAAGCATAAGCATAACCCATGAAGAAGAAAAAAAGGATTAACTGAACTTGATCAAAGTTAAAAACTTGTGCTTCAAAAGATACATTAGGGGGCTTCCCTGGTGGAGCAGTGGTTGGGAATTCACCTGCCGGTGCAGGGGACACGGGTTCAAGTCCTGGTCCGGGAAGATCCCACATGCCGCGAGCAACTGGGCCGGTGCTCCACAACTACTGAGCCTGCGCTCTAGAGCCCGGGTGCCAAAATTACTGAGCCGGCAGGCCACAATTACTGAGCCCACTCGCCCAGAGGCTGTGCTCTGCAACAAGAGAAGCCACCACAATGAGACGCCCGTGCACCACAAGGAAGACGCAACAAAGCCAAAAATAAATAAACAAAAGAAATAAATTTATAAAAAAAAAAAAGATACATTAGGAAAGTGAGAAGACAAGCCACAGAGAAAAAATTATTTGGGAGAAAAATATTTGCAAATCATATATCTGATAAATTTAAATATTTTTAAATTTTTAAAAATTCAATAATAAAATGATACACAATCCAATTTAAAAATAAGCAGAGTATCTGAATAGACATTTCACCAAAGAAGATATACTAATGGCTAATAAACATATGAAAAGATGCTGAACATCATTAGTCTTTTAGGAAATGCAAATCAACACCAAAATGAGGCATCACTTCACACTCACTAGAATGACTATAATCAAAAAGACAGACAATAACAAGCACTGGTGAGGATATGGAGAAACTGAACTGCTGAATACATTGCTGGGAGGAATGTAAAATGGTGCAGCCCCTTTGGAAAACAGTTTGGCAGTTCCTCAAAAAGTTAAACATGAATTTTCAGTACAACCCAGACGTTTCATTCCTAGGACTCTACTCAAGAGAAATGAAGATGTAGGTCCACATAAAAACTTGTAAGTGAATGTCACAGCAGTATTATTTATAAGAACCGAAAAGTGGAAGTAATCCAAATGTCTATCAACTGGTGAAGGGATAAACAAAATTTAGTACAGTCATACAACGAAATACTACTGGGCAACATACACATGTAATAATATGAATAAACTACAAAAACAATAACTAAGTAAAAGAAGCCAGATGCAAAAACTACATATTATATGATTCCATTTATGTGAAATATTCAGAAGAGGCAGATCTGTACAGACTGAGACAGATGGTTGCCTGGGGTTAGGGCTGGGTCTGCAAATAGGCATAAGGGACATTTCTGGAGTGACAGAAATGTTCTAGAAATACATTTAGATTATGGTTATGATTGCACAACTCCATAAATTTACTAAAAATGATTGAATTGTACACTTGAAATGGGTGGGTTTTTTGGTATGTAAACTGTACCTCAATAAAGCTGTTAAATATAAAAATGTGTATGCCTTTTCTTTTTAAGAGCATCTTAGCAATCCTGAAACAAGTTTTCACCTATAACTCAACCTGTTGAGAGCTATCCTCATGGAATAGTTTACTTGACCTCTGATCAACTCTTATTTGACCTTTCATATTTGATGACTTCCCAAAGGTTTTTCAACATATAATGTTAAAAACACCATGTAGATACAGAAATCTTTGTGGATGGCAAAGCTGTTATCTCAAACCACTGAGGCAAATATGATTTTTGTTAATAAATGATACTGGGGCAACTGGACAGCCATTTGGAAAAAGAATAAAATTATAATCATTCATTACACCACACACAAGAATAAACTCCAAATTAAAGACTGAAACGTAAAAAAACAAACTATACAAGAAAACAACATGGGTAAATTCCTCTTTAACCTGAATGTAGAAAAAGGCTGTCAAACTAAGACTAGAAATCCAGATGCAATAAGACCAATAAATTTGATTACTTAAAAAGAGAAAACTTTTACATGGCAAAAAATATAAGCAAAGTTAAAAGACAAACAATACACTAGAAGAAAATATTTGCAACATATATCACAGATAAAGGGTTAATATCTCTAATATATAAAGAACTTTTAAAAATCAAAGGAAAATGACTAAAAATGCTACTGAGCAATAGACAAAAGACATAAAGAGACACTTCACAAAAATAAAAATGACTCAAACATGGGAAAATGCACACGGTTATTATGTAAAAAAATTCCAACTCTCAGGAAATATATATTGAGGTGTTAGGGGTAAAGGGTCATGACATATGCAATGCACTTTAAAGTAGTTCAGAAAGAATGAAAAAAGAGAAAGAGAGAATGATAAAACAAAGTAAAATATTAACAACAAGTGAATCTGAGTAGAGTACTATCCTTAGTCCTATAACTTTTCTGTGAGTTTAAAATTATTAGTATCCTACTGTTACTATTAACAAATTACCACAAACTTAGTGGTTTAAACCAACATAAATTTATTATCTTACTATCTAGAAAAAAGAAGCTCTAGAACTTTTCTTCCCTTACCTTTTTCTTTGGGAGCTTACCACTTCAGTCAACTTGAGTTCCCTGGCCACAAAAATAGTAAATACTGGGAAACAAAACAGAGAGAACACAAAAGAGCAAGGAAAGGAACCCACGGGATACCTAAAGTCAACATAAACTGAAGTCTTTGGGGGAATTCTGAGTCATAAGAGTTCAAACAGGCTTTAACTGTATTGTAGATTATACAATGCATATGAAACCCTATTGGACAGTCTTTTAATAAATGGAGAAACACCCTAAATTTTACCCTGCCTAGGAATGCCATCTACCAAGAAAAGCTTTTCTCTTACTGAACTATCTAAATTTAATGTGGAACCAAACAATCTTCAAGGCAATGGCATAGATCTCTAGAGCCACTATTTTTCTTTGCTTGGAATATATCATATTTCTACCCACAAGCTTCTTCACTGAAATGAATACAGGCCAACAACAAATTCTTTTCTCCAGGGGTTTAATTACACTGGGCCCTGCTCCAAGTTCACCATTACTCGGAGCCTGAACTATTTTACTTCGTTAGGTTGGCCACCCAGGCTGGCGCCTGAAAATTCTAACGGTGGTGACCTTCCACCCAGCAAGCAGAAGCAAAGGGTGAAGTAACAGGAATTCCCTAGGGTGGTTCTATCTAGACTGGGGGGTTCGGTTCTTTATGGCTAAGTCACATCTATGAGTCTCAGTTTCTTTATTTGTTAAATAAGACCTCATCTAAGGAAAAAAATGCATGCAAAAGCTACCTCCACAGAAAGCTTATGTGCAGGCCTAAGCCCCAGTTCAGAGTTCAAAGTCGCGTTCTAACTCAGCAGTCCCAGGTGCAAGACCTTAACCCTCTCATTCAAACTGCAGCTCCATGATTTATCAGCAGTCACCACATGATCACAGCGCCTTCACTGATATCACTTTTAATCCAGCTCTCGGGGTCCACGGGGGCAGAACTGCTGGCAGTGCTATCAGAATGAACAATTAACAAGGAATAGTAAAATCTAAAAATGTCATGCTTGGGGAAAAGGCCAGTAGAGAGAAGTATGGATTAGCCCACTTTTTTTTCCTTAAAGCCCCAGTAAGAACTCAAACCATTCTGTCCACACAGTTGGGATATAATATAGGTACATCTGCCAGAGCTATCAGCTGGCAGAAGTGAAGTCTCTCTTCAGACTCAGATCCCAAAGGTCATGCTCCATTACATGAGAGTTAAGAAAAAAATGCCTATGAATCTGATCCAAATGTGTAGCACCCAGAACATATATAATTTACAGCACTCAGCCTTGACAGTACGTGCTGAGAGCCAGAAACGAAAAAAATAATCCTCAAATGATATTCACATATATCATCTTCCAGGAATTCCAGGCATAACAAAGGTTTGGGATTTAGCTCCAAAAGGCTTCTAACCTGGAATACAGAGTTTAGGGTTCTAAATCCAACTCTGCTATAAACCAGCTATGATCAGGCAAACCATCTCACTTCTTTAGACCTCGGTTTCCTTCTCTGTAAGATGAGGGAGATGGCCCAGTTTACCTCTAACTCAAAGGTCCTATAGATTTTTTACATGCTTTCACAAAACCTGTAAATAAGTACAAAACAGGTATTTGTGAGGGGTCTACCAATTCACTTCCTGATATTCTATGCAAAGAAAAAGAGGAAATAAGTACGGAAGCCTTCCCCTGTGCTCATTATATTTTCTTTCTTTTTTATGGCCAAACCCCAGACAATCACTCCTGGGTGGGTGATATATACCTCATTCACATAGGAAAGTTATTCATATAAGACCGGTGAAAAGAGCATTTGGCTTTGCAACCAGATAGGCCTGGTTTCAAATTCTATTTCTGCTACCTATCCATAGTATTACTTGAGGTGAGTTACTCACTGCTCTGAAACTCAATTTCATCATCTCTAAAACAGACATTTCCTTCTCAGGGTTGTTCTGAAGCCTCTGGCACATAGTAGTATGGAATAAATACAGGCTTTCCCCCTTCTTGCTTTTTATATGACTAGGCCACACTCTAAACAAATGCCATCTTTACTCTTCCTTTTAGAGCACCCTCAAGAGCTAATTAGGCTCTGCTGAGTCATTTCTATTCTTTAAGACTGTTCACAAATGCTGACTTGATTTGAGAGTCTCTGTATGTTATTAATCAAATAACTGTTATGCTGAATAAGCTTCAGAAAACAGGGTTTTGACTCTTCTATCTTATAAATTCTATCCAGACATAATTACAGGAAAGTGGAGAGGTTCTTAAAAACAAAGGACAAATATTCAAGGATCAGCTTTTACAGTGACCAGAAAAAATGAATGTTCTCACGCATGGTCTAAATATCCTTACCCACCTGAAGAGGAGCAAAAAGCATCTCCCCTTAACTAAAGGATGCATCTCCCCTTAACTAAAGGATGCATCTCCCCTTAACTAAACGATGCATCTCCCCTTAACTAAAGGATACATCTCTCTTATGTTGATAAGCACAATGAATAGTTAAATATACTTTTCTAAAAACTTAACTATTCCTCCATAAGTTACTTGTAAGCACTAGCTGGCAATCCATCTACCAACCTACATTTATTCCCAAAGACAGACAATGATGACTTAAACATTAGTGATGAGTTAATGGTACACCTCCTATTCAAGTCAGACCCTCAGCTCCTTCTTGATGCTACACTTACCCTCATGTCCTATACGGTAATCCGTGCTATTATTACAACAAGAGCAAACACAGCACTAACTATGCACCATGCTCTGCTCTAAACACCTTAAATTTATTAACTCATTTACTCTTCATATCAACACTAAAGGTAGGTACCATTATTATCCCCACTTTAGAGAGACCTCTAAAATACCTCTGGAACATATCCCCTCCCCTCCTGAATATGCCACAGGCCTTCGTCTTTTTTTTTTTTTTAATTTATTTTATTTTTATTTATTTTTGGCTGCATTGGGTCTTTGTTGCCGTGCGCGGGCTTTCTCTAGTTGTGGCGAGCGGGGGCTACTCTTTGTCGCAGTGCACGGGCTTCTCACTGAGGTGGCTTCTCTTGTTGCGGAGCATGGGCTCTAGGAGCGCAGGCTTCAGTAGTTGCAGCATGTGGTCTCAGTAGTTGTGGCTCACGGGCTCTAGAAGCGCAGGCTCAGTAGTTGTGGTGCACGGGCTTAGTTGCTCCGCGGCATGTGGGATCTTCCCAGACCAGAGATCGAACCCACGTCCCCTGCACTGGCAGGCGGATTCTTAACCACTGCACCACCAGGGAAGCCCTTAGTCTTTTTTTTTAATAGACGGTATCAATAGTCTCTAACTGGTAGCTGCCTCTCGTACCCCACTCCTTAACTCTCAATCCATCCTCCACACTGCCTTCAGAGGCATTTTTCTACAATGCTAAGTTAATCACATTAGTCCCTACTTAAAATCTTTGCCGGTTCCTGACTATAAGATACATTCAAAATCCTTAATCCACACATGACCTTTCACAACCTGGATACAATTCACCTTTCCACTCTTGACTCCTACCTCTTCCCTACCCTACTCACTTTCCAGGTTGCAGACTTAACAAACTCCTAACTCTTCCCTGAACACAGCAGACTAGAACACCTCCATACCTTGCAAGTGCCAGTTCCTCTGCCCAGAATGCTCATCCCCCTTTGCCAGAACTCTTGTTCTTCTTTCAAGACTCAATTCAAGTGTCACCTCCCTTAATAAGCCTTTTCCAACCACTGGAGAATCTCTCCTCTGTGCACCCACTGCACTCCTTCTAATAGCACTTAACTCACAGTACTGTAACTATTTCTATAAGAACACTATTTCCCCCCAGTAGAGTATGGGATCCATAGGGTAAGAGTCCATTGTTAGCACAAAATATATAGCCTGGACAATGGTAGACATTTAAAAAACAGTGAATGAATGAATAAAAGATAAACACTTATTCACAACAATCATCTCCATCCAAATGGTACACTATATGAATCTTGTAACATCTCCTTTTCTTACTTTCTCACCTAACATTAGAACTCAGGAGTTCACAACTTTTATTACAACCAAAAACAACTACAGGCACACCTTGTTTAATTGTGCTTCACTTTACTGTGCTTCGCAGATATTATGTTTTTTACAAATTGAAGTTTTGTGGCAACTCTGAGTGGAGCAAGTCTATTGCCGCCATTTTTCCAACAGCATTATTTTTAATTAAGGTATATACATTTTTTAGACACAATACTACTGCACACTTAATAGACTATAGTAAGGTGTAAACATAACTTTCATATGTACTGGGAAACCAAAAAATTCATATGTCTCACTTTATTGCAGTATTCACTTTATTGCAGTGGTCTGGAACCAAATGCGCAATATCTCCAAGGTATGCCTGTATCCGTCTTCATTCTAAATTAGTTCACAAGATAATTACAAATCCTACAACTCCCCTTACACATGAAAAATCCTAAATTATCCACTAAAGCTTTCATATATAAATTTTCTTCTTCAGTGAATACTACTAAATGGAAGAAAATAACCCTAACTTGGGGAGAGGGGATGGACCCCAAATCCATTAGCCATTTCTGACCAGTGTCAGCCTTCACACCACAGTATGAGCAGAATGATGTAGTTTTTGTTCTATAACCTGTTCAGGTTCTCCAGGCAGCCTGAGAAATCCCCTGTTGCTTCAGACAGATCTACAAGCCTTCAGAATGCTCCACCAAACACAGCTTTGAATTACTATTTTTCATTACTGATGTGCTTTTCTACTGGACCCTGCTGTGAGATAAAATGGAATTATATTAGCATTACTAGCTATAGATAGATTGAGACATATACAGGGTTTTAACATACTTCTTGAACTTGCAGACAGTGAGACATCTTTGAATCTTAATGCAAGAGAGGAAAGAGTGAAAAAATAAGGTGCAGTTCCTCTGCAGATCACATAGATGAAAAACACCTTGCTGGTGTCTGTGAGCAGCTAAATCCTACATTGAATACTCAGTCTTAGAGAGGTGAAGCACAAGGATGATGATGATGATGTCTGTAGTCAAACATTTCTTATATAATTGATCAGCATAAAGAAAAGTGATTTCAGGAAATGTTATTCTAAAAGGTAAATCCAGGGTTTCCTTAGAGAGTCAAGGATGAGGTCAAGGACAAGCATGCTACCAAATAAAGGGAGAAAAGGGGCCCACTATTTTAAAGGAAGAAAACAGTTCAAGGGTGAGGGAAGGATAGGATGAGAGCCGGGAGTAGAAAAGTCAGCTGTATCAAAAATGTGACCCTCACAACAATGTTTTAAAATGAACATTAATAGCTACGGTAGGCAGAATTCTAAGAATGACCCTCAAACACCCTTAACCTCATATAATCCCCTCTCCTTTGACTGTGGGTGGAACCTGTGAATGTGATATCATGGCTGCGATTATACTAAGTTATATGGCACAGCTGACCTTAATACAGGCAGATTATCCCAGTAGCCTGACCTATACACATGAGCTCTTTAAAAAGCAGAGTTTTGGGGCTTCCCTGGTGGCGCAGTGGTTGAGAATCTGCCTGCCAATGCAGGGGACAAGGGTTCGAGCCCTGGTCTGGGAAGATCCCACATGCCGCGGAGCAACTAGGCCTGTGAGCCACAACTACTGAGCCTGCGCGTCTGGAGCTTGTGCTCCGCAACAAGAGAGGCCGCGACAGTGAGAGGCCCGCGCACCGCAATGAAGACTGGCCCCCACTTGCCGCAACTAGAGAAAGCCCTCGCACAGAAACGAAGGCTCAACACAGCCAAAAATAAATAAATAAATAAATAAATAAAAATTAAAAAAAAAAAAAAAAGCAGAGTTTTCTCTGGCTGGTGGCGAGGTCAGAGACTCAAAGCACAAGCAGGATTTGACAGAAGTGAGAAGGGCCACATGTCAAGGAAACAGGGACTTCAGACCTACAGCCACAAGGAACTGAATTCTGCCAACAATGTGAATGAACTTGGAAGTGGATTCTCCTCCAGGGCTTCCAGATAAGAGACCGGTCTGGCCAATACCTTGATTTTGGCCTTGTGAGACCCTAAGCAGAGAACCCCCTCGAGTCCACCAGGTCTTCTAATCTACAGAACTACTACAATACTGTGAGATGATAAATGCGTGTTGTTTTAAGCTGCTAAGATTGTGGTAATTTATTACACAGCAATAGAAAACTAATAGAGTAGGGTACAAATGTAATCTAATAAATTCCTTTCCCAATATAACTTTTCACCTCAGAGATCCCAAAAGGACTTCTTTTATTTGACATAAGCTGCAAAGGAGGATAAATTTACCTTCTCAAAGAAAGAAAAATGAATATTAATGAATTTTTAAAAGATAAAGAATCTCACCTTCTTCAGTCCTAATACAGGAGTGAAGATGGATATCCCTAATGAACGAAAGTCCTTCTTAAATAATATCAGATCCACGTGATATCTTTTTTTAACTATTAGGGAACAGAATATGATTTGGAGTTGAAAAACCCAAGCACAACTGGAAAGGCTCTGCTGCTCTTTTTTGAATACTCAAATACTGTACAAATTACTATCCAATTCTACTCAAGGCTAGTCCCAAGGAAAATACCTGCTGAAAGATTGGTACAAGTGGTTAACAGACAAGCAACCATCAAAAGATCTTCAATTCAAACAGTTTTTTTTGGTAGGGTTGTTTTTTGGGGGTTTTTTTTGGCCATGCCATGCAGCATGTGGGATCCTAGTTCCTCGACCAGGCATTGAACCTGTGCCCCCTGCACTGGCAGCGCCTAGTCTTAACCACTGGACCACCAGGGAAGTCCCTAAACAGTCTGTTTTTTTTTTTTTTTCTCTTCAAATAATTTCCCACAGTGACTCCCAGGACTAATTTCAGTATTTGTTCTATTGGACTGTATAAATTACAGCCATTACTAGGTCCTACACAACTTTGTATCATCTATCTGACTTAGCATGGTGGCACCCACTAGCTGTGGTACCCTGTGGTACCTTGGGAAAATTATCCTCTCTAAACTTCACTTTCTTAATCAGTAAAATGGAAAATCAGTATCTACCTCATAGGGATGGACTGAAGATTAAACAAAATAAGCATAGGAGGCGCTCAGAACACTGTCTAGCACAACGCAAGAGCTATTTTTTATCAGATCAAGGTCAATTAAGTAAATAAAAATAATGGTAAACTCAGCCTTGTTTATAATATTACAAATTGTTATAAGAAAACATGTATGAATAGCAGCATTATTCATAAAAGCCCAAAAGTAGAAACAACCCAAACATTCATCAAGTGATGAATGCATAAACAAAATGTGGTAGAGCCATATGATGGAATATTACTTGGCCATAAAAAGAAAATGAAGTAGCATTACATGATAAAACATGGATAAACCTTAAAAACATTGTAAGTGAAAGACGCCCAGAGACAAAAGGCCACATATTGTGTGATTCCACTTATATGGAATATTCAGAATAGGCAAATCCAGAGAGACAGAAAGTAGATTAGTGGTTGTTAGGGGCTGGGAAAAGGGGGCAATCGGAAGTGATAGCTTAATGAGTATGAGCTATCTTTTACGGGGTGATGGAAATATTCTAGAATTAGATGGTGGCAATGGTTGCATAATGTAGTGAATATACTAAAAACCACCGAACTGTGCACCTATGTTATATGAATTATATCCTAATTTTAAAATGTATGAGAATGTCTCCTTTTGCCCATGAAGAATTAACTCCTACAGGACTTGCCTCCTGCCATCAATAACTAGAAAACTAGATAAAATACATAAAACAAATGTTTTCAGACACTGGATAACAGATGGTGCTAGACAGACTGAGCCCCATCTTGGCTTTCTGAATGGAGACAATTTCCACACAGGGGTACAGAGTGGGGAACCCAAACAGAGCCCAATGATCCCAATGAACTGAGGGGACAATTCAATTCAATTCTGGAATTTGGGAATGCAAAGGCAAATAAAATCTGTAGGACCAAGCACTGAAGAGGAGGAAGCCAAAAAAAAAAAAACAAAACATAAAAAGACTCCAGAAATCTGCATAAAACTCTCTTTGAGACTTCAGCTGAAGGACAATCTGCACATGCACAGGGTGAAATTCACAAGACCAGATGAAAAACAACTACTGGGGAGCTGTATGCCTAACAATACCCAAAGCTCAAACAGCATGGTAACATCCAAGTTTCCACCAGCCAGAGTGGAGACACCACTCTTGAATACACAGAACACTGAATAGAGATTCCAGGAGGGACACACCTTAGGAGTGAAGCTAAATTAGCCCTAGAGAAAGGAATACTCCAGATCTGCCCTTAAAAGGCTTAAACACAAGCTTTGGGATGATTACGCTGATCCACAAGTAGCTATCTTCCAAAACCAAGTTTCAGAATCTCTAAAGAGAAAAAATAAAATTTGCTCTCAACAGAGTAAATTCACAATGTTCAACACCCAATAAAAAATTAACAGATACACAAGAAGCAGAAAAATGTGACCCATAAGCAGGTAAAAAATCCATCAATAGAGGGCAGACAGCAGAAGCAAGAAGAACTACAATCCTGCAGCCTGTGAAACAAAAACCACATACACAGAAAGACAGACAAGATGAAAAGGCAGAGGGCTATGTACCAGATGAAGGAACAAGATAAAACCCCAGAAAAACAACTAAATGAAGTGGAGATAGGCAAGCTTCCAGAAAAAGAATTCAGAATAATGATAGTGAAGATGATCCAGGACCTCGGAAAAAGAATGGAGGCAAAGATCGAGAAGATGCAAGAAATGTTTAACAAAGACCTAGAAGAATTAAAGAACAAACAAACAGAGATGAACAATACAATAACTGAAATGAAAACTACACTAGAAGGAATCAATAGCAGAATAACTGAGGCAGAAGAATGGATAAGTGACCTGGAAGACAGAATGGTGGAATTCAGTGCTGCAGAACAGAATAAAGAAAAAAGGATGAAAAGAAATGAAGACAGCCTAAGAGACCTCTGGGACAACATTAAACCCAACAACATTCGCATTATAAGGGTCCCAGAAGGAGAAGAGAAAGGGAAAGGACCAGAGAAAATCTTTGAAAAGATTATAGTCGAAAACTTCCCTAACATGGGAAAAGAAATAGCCACCCAACTCCAGGAAGTGCAGCGAGTCCCATGCAGGATAAACCCAAGAAGAAACATGCCGAGACACATGGTAATCAAATTGGCAAAAATTAAAGACAAAGAAAAATTATTGAAAGCAGCAAGGGAAAAACGACAAATAACATACAAGGGAACTCCCATAAGGTTAACAGCTGATTTCTCAGCAGAAACTCCACAAGCCAGAAGGGAGTGGCATGATATACTTAAAGTGATGAAAGGGAAAAACCTACAGCCAAGATTACTCTACCTGGCAAGGATCTCATTCATATTCAATGGAGAAATCAAAAGCTTTACAGACAAGCAAAAGCTAAGAGAATTCAGCACCACCAAACTAGCTCTACAACAAAAGCTAAAGGAACTTCTCTAAGTGGGAAACACAAGAGAAGAAAAGGACCTACAAAAACAAACCCAAAACAATTAAGAAAATGGTCATAGGAACATACATATCGATAATTACCTTAAACGTAAATGGATTAAATGCCCCAACCAAAAGACACAGGCTTGCTGAATGGATATAAAAACAAGACCCATATATATGTTGTCTACAAGAGACCCACTTCAGACCTAGGGACACATACAGACTGAAAGTGCGGGGATGGAAAAAGATATTCCATGCAAATGGAAATCAAAAGAAATCTGGAGTAGCAATACTCATATCAGATAAAATAGACTTTAAAATAAAGAATGTTACAAGAGACAAGGAAGGACACTACATAATGATCAAGGGATCAATCCAAGAAGAAGATATAACAATTATAAATATATATGCACCCAACATAGGAGCAACTCAATACATAAGGCAACTGCTAACAGCTCCAAAAGAGGAAATCGACAGTAACACAATAATAGTGGGGGAATTTAACACCTCACTTACACCAATGGACAGATCATCCAAAATGAAAATAAATAAGGAAACAGAAGCTTTAAATGACACAATAGACCAGATAGATTTAATTGATATTCATAGGACATTCCATCCAAAAACAGCAGATTACACTTTCTTCTCAAGTGCGCACAGAACATTCTCAGGATAGATCACATCTTGGGTCACAAATCAAGCCTCAGTAAATTTAAGAAAATTGAAATCATATCAATCATCTTTTCTGACAATAGCGCTATGAGATTAGAAATGAATTACAGAGAAAAAAACGTAAAAAACACAAACACATGGAGGCTAAACAATATGTTACTAAATAACCAAGAGATCACTGAAGAAATCAAAGAGGAAATCAAAAAATACCTAGAGACAAATGACAATGAAAACACAATGATCAGGGGCTTCCCTGGTGGCGCAGTGGTTGAGAATCTGCCTGCCAATGCAGGGGACAAGGGTTCGAGCCCTGGTCTGGGAAGATCCCACATGCCGCGGAGCAACTAGGCCTGTGAGCCACAACTACTGAGCCTGCGCGTCTGGAGCTTGTGCTCCGCAACAAGAGAGGCCGCGATAGTGAGAGGCCTGCGCACCGCGATGAAGAGTGGCCCCCGCTTGCCACAACTACAGAAAGCCCTTGCACAGAAACGAAGACCCAACACAGCCAAAAATAAATGAATAAATAAATAATAAAAATAAAGGAATTCCTTAAAAAAAAAACAAAAACAAAAACACAATGATCCAAAACCTATGGGATGCAGCAAAAGCAGTTCTAAGAGGGAAGTTTATAGCTATACAAGCCTACCTCAACAAACAAGAAAAATCTCAAATAAACAATCTAACCTTACACCTAAAGGAACTAGAGAAAGAAGAACAAACAAAACCCAAAGTTAGCAGAAGGAAAGAAATCATCAAGATCAGAGCAGAAATAAATGAAATAGAAACAAAGAAAACAATAGCAAAGATCAATAAAACTAAAAGCTGGTTCTTTGAGAAGATAAACAAAATTGATAAACCATTAGCCAGACTCATCAAGAAAAAGAGGGAGAGGACTCAAATCAATAAAATTAGAAATGAAAAAGGAGAAGTTACAACAGACACCGCAGAAATACAAAGCATCCTAAGAGACTACTACAAGCAACTCTATGCCAATAAAATGGACAACCTGGAAGAAATGGACAAATTCTTAGAAAGGTATAACCTTACAAGACTGAACCAGGAAGAAATAGAAAATATAAACAGACCAATCACAAGTAATGAAATTGAAACTGTGATTAAAAATCTTCCAACAAACAAAAGTCCAGGACCAGATGGCTTCACAGGTGAATTCTATCAAACATTTAGAGAAGAGCTAACACCCATCCTTCTCAAACTCTTCCAAAAAATTGCAGAGGAAGGAACACTCCGAAACTCATTCTATGAGGCCACCATTACCCTGATACCAAAACCAGACAAAGATACTACAAAAAAAGAAAATTACAGACCAATATCACTGATGAATATCGATGCAAAAATCCTCAACAAAATACTAGCAAACAGAATCCAACAACACATTAAAAGGATCATACACCATGATTAAGTGGGATTTATCCCAGAGATGCAGGGATTCTTCAATATACGCAAATCAATCAATGTGATACACCATATTAACAAATTGAAGAGAAAAACCATATGATCATCTCAATAGATGCAGAAAAAGCTTTTGACAAAATTCAACACCGATTTATGATAAAAACTCTCCAGAAAGTGGGCATAGAGGGAAACTACCTCAACATAATAAAGGCCATATACGACAAACCCACAACAAACATCATTCTCAATGGTGAAAAACTGAAAGCATTTCCTCTAAGATCAGGAACGAAACAAGGATGTCCACTCTCACCACTATTACTCAACATAATTTTGGAAGTCCTAGCCACAGCAATCAGAGAAGAAAAAGAAATAAAAGGAATACAAATTGGAAAAGAAGAAGTAAAACTGTCACTGTTTGCAGATGACATGAGATACATAGAGAATCCTAAAAATGCCACCATACATATCTCTATGCAGATACACAGAGAATCCTAAAAATGCCACCAGAAAACTACTAGAGCTAATCAATGAATCTGGTAAAGTTGCAAGATACAAAATTAATGCACAGAAATCTCTTGCATTCTTATACACTAACGATGAAAACTCTGAAAGAGAAATTAAGGAAACACTCCCATTTACCACTGCAACAAAAAGAATAAAATACCTAGGAATAAACCTACCTAGGGAGACAAAAGACCTGTATGCAGAAAACTATAAGACACTGATGAAAGAAATTAAAGATGATACCAACAGATGGAGAGATATACCATGTTCTTGGATTGGAAGAATAAGTATTGTGAAAATGACTATACTACCCAAGGCAGTCTACAGATTCAATGCAATCCCTAACAAATTACCAATGGCATTTTTTACGGAACTAGAACAAAAAGTCTTAAAATTTGTATGGAGACACAAAAGACCCCAAATAGCCAAAGCAGTCTTGAGGGAGCTGCAGGAATCAGACTCCCCGACTTCAGACTATACTACAAAGCTACAGTAATCAAGACAATATGGTTCTGGCACAAAAACAGAAACACAGGTCAATGTAACAAGATAGAAAGCCCAGAGATAAACCCACGCACCTCTGGTCAACTAATCTATGACAAAGGAGGCAAGGATATACAATGGAGAAAAGACAGTCTCTTCAATAAGTGGTGCTGGGAAAACTGGACAGCTACATGTAAAAGAATGAAATTAGAACACTCCCTAACACCATACACAAAAATAGACTCAAAATGGATTAGAGACCTAAATGTAAGACCAGACACTATAAAACTCTTAGAGGAAAACATAGGAAGAACACTCTTTGACATAAATCCCAGCAAGATCTTTTTTGATCCACCTCCTAGAGTAATGGAAAATAAAAACAAAATAAACAAATGGGACCTAATGAAACTGAAAAACTTCTGCACAGCAAAGGAAACCATAAACAAGATGAAAAGACAACCCTCAGAATGGGAGAAAATATTTGCAAACGAATCAACAGAAAAAGGATTAATCTCCAAAATATATAAACAGCTCATGCAGCTCAATATTAAAGAAACAAACAACCCAATCCAAAAATGGGCAGAAGACCTAAATAGATATTTCTCCAATGAAGACATACAGATGGCCAAGAAGCACATGAAAAGCTGCTCAACATCACTAATTATTAGAGAAATGCAAATCAAAACTACAATAAGGTATCACCTCACACCAGTCAGAATGGCCATCATCAAAATATCTACAAACAATAAATGCTGGAGAGGGCATGGAGAAAAGGGAACCCTCTTGCACTGTTGGTGGGAATGTAAATTGATACAGCCACTATGGAGAACAGTATGGAAGTTCCTTAAAAAACTAAAAATAGAATTACCATATGATCCAGCAATCCCACTACTGGGCATATACCCAGAGAAAACCATAATTCAAAAAGACACATGTACCCCAATGTTCACTGCAGCACTATCTACAATAGCCAGGTCATGGAAGCAACCTAAATGTCCATCGACAGACGAATGGATAAAGAAGTTGTGGTACATATATACAATGGAATATTACTTAGCCATAAAAAGGAACAAAATTGAGTCATTTGTTGAGACATGGATGGATCTAGAGACTGTCATACAGAGTAAAGTAAGTCAGAAAGAGAAAAACAAATATCATACATAAACGCATGTATGTGGAACCTAGAAAAATGGTACAGATGAACCGGTCTGCAGGGCAAGAGTTGAGACACAGATGTAGAGAACAAATGTATGGACACCAAGGGGGGAAAGCTGCGGGGGGGTGGGGATGGTGGTGTGCTGAATTGGGCGATTGGGATTGACATGTGTACATTAATGTGTATAAAATTGATGACTAATAAGAACCTGCTGTATAAAAAAATTAAATTAAATTAAAAAAAAAACTAATACTAAACTTTCTTTGGGTTATTTGTATGGAAATATGTTAACATAAATGTTTCAGACATTACATGGAAAAAAAATCTATCAATAGATATACATCTAGAATGCTATAATATTATGTTAATGTATTAGCAGATAATGACTTTAAATAGCTATTATTTATAAGCTTAACTATTTTAAGGAAAATGTGAAGATACTGAAGAGGGAAAAGGACAATATCAAAAAGAAACAAATGGAGCTTCAAGAGATTAAAAAAATAAGTGCAAAAATGAAAATTCCATTTGATGGGATTAACAACAGATTAGACACTTCAGAAAAAAACAGTGAATTGGAATATGCAGCTACAAAAACTATCCAAACTGAAGCAGAGAGAGGAAAAAAAAAGTCTGGAAAGCAAATGAACAGAGCTTCAGTAATCTGTACACCAACATCAGTTGGTCTAATACAGGTGAAATTAGAGTTACAGAGATGAGGAAAAGGGAAGAGAAAAGATATTTGAGAAAATAATGCCTTAAAATTATCCACCCTTGGAGCAACATTAGCAAGATGGCACACTAAGAAGATCCAGGCCCTCATTCCCTGACAGAAACACCAAATAAACAATAACATACAGACCAAAGCAGCTTTGGGAAAACTCCAGAAACCAGTTAAAAACCAGCAACAACCAAGCAAATGCCTAACCAAAGGAAAGCTGCACTCAAAATGGTAGGAAATTTCATGTTTTCTATCTATCCTTGGCCCTACACCCCTTCCCTAGGACATTACAACAGGTCAGAAGGAAGCCACACAACTTCTGCTCCTCCATCAGGGCAGAAGGAAGAGTGAAAGTGGTTTGCAATGTTCTGGCTTGTTAGGAGGCTGCCTGAGGAACTGGTTTCTGTCTTGCCTAACTTGGAGTGCAGTTTGGAACAGTGGCATAATCTAGTTATCAGGTTGGAGGCCACTATAAGAAATGTTAATTGCCTGCAGAGGGAGAGAAGGAAATACAGGAGACAGAAGATCTTCAGGCGCCTGGGGACAAGAGATTACAGGCAGAGGAATACAACAGAACAACTAAAGCTCTAAGATGAAGCACCGGGGTGAGACCTTAGAGAAATCAAGACATTTAAAAGCAGCCGTGTGTGTGTGTGTGTGTGTGTGTGTGTGTGTATGTGTGTGTGTGTGTGTACACACACACGCATAGGAGAACTGGAACAAAAGCACAAATACAGGCCAAGGAAGATGCATCCCCAGAAAAGGTTTGAGAGGACCCTGAGATAAATCTGAGACAATTTAAGCATCAAAATAATTAAGCACAACAGTAAATTATAAGCCCTTGAGAAAAAAATATAATTTATGAAATCACACCAATAACAAATAAATTTAAAAGTAAGGGGAGGGGCTTCCCTGGTGGCACAGTGGTTAAGAATCCACCTGCCAATGCAGAGGACATAGGTTAGAGCCCTAGTCCGGGAAGATCCCACATGCCGCGGAGCAACTAAGCCCGTGTGCCGTGACTACTGAGCCTGCGCTCTAGAGCCCGTGCTCTGCAACAAGAGAAGCCACTTCAGTGAGAAGAAGCCTGTGAACCGCAAGGAAGACTAGCCCCTGCTCGCTGCAACTAGAGAAAGACCGTGCGCAGCAACAAAGACCCAACGCAGCCAAAAATAAAATAAATAAAATAAATTTATAAAAAATAAAAATAGATTTTTTTAATTAAAAAATAAATGTAAGGGGAGAAGGAAGGTCCCCTGCTTACAACAGAATGTAGAAAGCTGAATACTAAATGTAGAGCAAGGGCTAGAAACATTTTGCAACCATCATGGTAAAGATCAGGTAAGGAGCTTCCCTGGTGGCACAGTGGTTGAGAATCCGCCTGCCAATGCAGGAGACACAGGTTCGAGCCCTGGTCCAGGAGGATTCCACATGCCACAGAGCAGCTAAGCCTGTGTGCCACAACTACTGAGCCTGTGCTCTAGAGCCCGCGAGGCACCACTACTGAGCCTGCGTGCCACAACTACTGAAGCCCATGAGCCTAGAGCCCATGTTCCACAACAAGAGAAGTCACCACAATGAGAAGCCCGTGCACCACAACGAAGAGTAGCCCCTGTTCACCGCAACTAGAGAAAAGCCCATGTGCAGCAACGAAGACCCAATGCAGCCAAAAATAAATTAATTAATTAATTAATTAATTTTTTAAAAATCAGGTAAGAATCACCAGTGGATGCTAAGCCTGGGGAAAATACTGATGAGAAGCAGGATACAGTCGGCCCTCTGTATCCACAGGTTCTGCATCTGCAGATTTAACCGATCCCGATCGAATTTTTTTTTTTAATTCCAGAGGTTCCAAAAAGCAAAACTTGAATCTGCCACACGCTGGCAACTATTTTCATAGCATTTACACTGTACTAGATACTATAAGTAAGCTAGAGATGATTTAAAGTATACAAGAGGATGTGCATAGGTTATATGCAAATACTATGCCATTGTATATGTGACTTGACCATCTGAGGATTTTGGTGTCCACAGGGGATCCTGGAACCATCACCTACAGATACCAAGACACAACTATATTTGCATGATCTTAGAGTATCTCCCTGCAGACTGCTTACTAGTTGCAAGGAAGATATAAAATACAGTTATTACACTTAGAAGCAATTTGGGCAATATCTTGACTAGATGTAACATCACTTACGAAAAACAGATGAATGCTGTTATGTCCCCAGGTGTGATATCCTCAGAAGGACACAACATCACCTATGCAGTACTCTAACTGAGAAAACATAATATCAACTTAGACATGAGGAAACATAAGACAAATGCAAAAAAGAATGCTCTGTTGTTTAAAAAAGGTTGGAAGGGATGCATTCTTCAAATATGTCAATAACATAAAAGTCAGAATGGCTATGAAATATTCCACATAAAAGCGGTTAAAGGAACATAAAAATTAAATGCAATTCCTGACCTTACCCTGGAACTTGTATTGGAAATATTATAAAGGACATTATTAGATCATACAGCACTACTGCATATGAGTATTCCTCATATTATTTTTCAACACTTTTTATAAATTTGAAAACATTTCCAATAAAAAAGGTAGCCAAACATATTACACACAGAAGAACAAAGAATTACAATAGATTTCTTATCAGAAACTGTACAAGCCAGAAGACAACAGAATAATGTCTTTATGGTGTTGAAAGAAAAAACTATCAACTTAGAATCCTATAACCAGTAAAAATTATCTTTCAAAAAAGAAGATGAATTAAAGATTTTTTTCAGACAAAAGCTGAGAGAAAGTGTATCCAGCATCAGCAAACTTGAACTGTAAGAAATCTTACAGAAAGCTGTTTATATATAGAAGCAAGATTAATGACAATTAAACAAAGGACAGGAGGGAGGAAATAGATGATACATTGTGAGGTTCTTAAATTATATGTAAAGTGGTGTAATATTATTTGAAGGTGATGGATTAAATACATATTGTAAACCTAAGAGCATTTACTTAAAAAATAAAACAAACAGGTGTAGCTAAGAAGCCAATAGTGTCAAGAAAATGAAATTTCAAAAAACCTTAAATCTAAAAAATGGTAGGAAAAAACAAAGGAAAGATAGGACAGAAAAAATCACAAAATGGTAGATTTAACCCCACCTATATCTATAGTTACATTAAAAGTAAACAATCTAGTCATTCCAGTTAAAAGGAAGAGATGACAGACCAGATTTTTAAAAATTCAACTATATGCTGTCTTTAAGAAACGTATTTAGAATACAAAGATACAAATATGCTAAAAGAATAAAAATATATATACAATGAAAAATACTAATCGAAAGAAAGCTGGAATGGCTACATTAATATCTAAAAAAGTAGACCTCAGAACAAGAAATATTGTCAGGGATAAAGAGGGATATTTCATAATTATAAAGGAACTGATTTGCCAAGAAGATATGAAAAAAAATGACCGAATTGAAAGGAGGAATAGATGAACTGAAAGCAGGAATAGATGAATCCACAATTACAGTGTGAGATTTCAACAGTCCTCTCTCAGTAATTAACAGAACAAGTAGACAGAAAATCAATATGGATATAGATGACAATGATCAGTAACACTCAGACAGCACATATAACATTTATAGATCAACCAAAAAACATCAGAATGTACATCCTTTTAAATGTACACAGAACATTTACCAAGATAGATAATATTCTGTAACAGAAAACAGGTACAAATTCATTTAAAAGAATTGGAATCATACAGAATATGTTATCTGACCAAGAGAATTAAGTTAGAAATCAGTAATAGAAAGATATCTGTAACAGTGACAAAAAAAATCCCCAAAAGTAGAACGCTAAACAACAAACTTCTAAATAACATGGGTGAAATAAGAAATCACAAGACTTAAAACCACATGTGAATCGACAATTATCTCAAAAAATGTTTACTTAAAATACTTAAAACACTAAAATACTAAGAAAGGTCTCAAATCAATGATTTAAGTTTCTACATTAAGAAGCCAAAAAACGAAGAGCAAATTAAACCCAAAGTTAAGCATAAGAAATGCAACAATAAAGACAAAAGCAGAAATCAATGAAACAGAAAATGGACAAACAATAGAGAAAAATCAATGGAACCAAAAGCTTTTTTTTTTTTTTTTTTTTTAAAGACCAATACAATTGATAAACCTCTAGCCAGACAGATCAGGAATAAAAGAGAGTAGACACAAATTACCAGTATCATCAATGAAAGAGGGAATATCACTTCAGGGCTTACAGACATGAAAAGGATAATAAAATATTATGAACACCTTTATTCTAATAAAATTCAAAAACTTTAGATGAAATGGACAAATTCAAAGATACAAACTACAAACACACACTCAAGAAGTAAATAACCTGGATAGTTCTAACAACTAAATAAATTTAATTTAAAAACTTCTCAGAAAACTAAAGATCTAGATGGCTTCACTGGTGAATTCCATTAAACATTTAAGGAAAAATGATACCTACACAAACTTACACAAACTCAGAAAATAAGAAGGGAACCCTTCCCAACTCACTTTACTCGTTTGGTTTTGAATCATATGGTCAGTATTACCCTGATACCAAAACCAGATGAAGACTAAGAAAATGATATAAATGAACTTATTTACAAAACAGAAATAGACTCAGACATAGAAAACATACATGTTTACCAGAGGGGATAGCAAGGGGTGGGGTGGGGAGTGTGTGTGATAAATTAGCAGTTTGGGATTCACATATACACACTACTCTGTGTGAAATAAACAACAAGGACCTACTGTATAGTACAGGGAACTATATTCAATGTCTTGTAATAACCAATAATGGAAAAGAATCTGAAAAAGCATACACACATAACTGTACACCTTGAATCACTCTGCTGTACACCTAAAGCTAACACACACACACAAGAAAAAAAAAGATGAAGACATCACAAGAAAACTAAAACCAATACTTCTCATGAACATAGATATAAAACTCCTTAATAATTAAGTTCTAGTAAATCAAATCCAGCAATATATAAAAATGATAATACATTAAGACCAAGTGAGGGACTTCCCTGGTGGTCCAGTGGTTGAGAATCCGCCTTCCAATGCAGGGGACATGGGTTTGATCCCTCATCAGGGAACTAAGCCCCTCATGTTGCAACTACTGAGCCCTCGCACCAACTAGAAAGAAGTCTGAGTGCCACAACTAGAGAAGCCTGCGCACCACAACTAGAGAGAAGCCTGCGCACCGCAACAAAAGATCCCACGTGCCGCAACTAAGACCTGAAGCAGCCGAAAATAAATAAATAAATAAATATTTTTTAAAAAAAAGACCAAGTGAGGTTATCTAAGGAGCAAGGTTAGTTTTAACATTACAAAATCAATTATGTAATAAAGCATATTTACACTATGAAGGAAAACTATATAAATCTCATAAATATTAAAAAAAGATTAACAAAGTTTAATATCCAGTTGCAATGTTTTTTAATTCTCAGCAAACTAGGAACAGAATGGAATTTCCTCAACCAGATAAAGGGCATCTGTAAAAAACCTACAGCTTACATTAAACTTAATGATAAAAGATTGAATACTTTCTGCCTATGATGATCAAGAACAAGGAAAGAATGTCCCCTCTCACCACTTCTACTCAACACTATATTGGAGGTCCTAGCCATACTAAGTGAAGTAAGTCAGAAAGAGAAAGACAAATATCATATGATGTCACTTACATATGGAATCTAAAATGTGATACAAATGAACTTATTTATAAAACAAACTCACAGACACAGAAAACAAATTTATGATTACCAAAGGGAAAAGGTGATTGGGGAGAAATAAATTAGGAGTTTGGGATTAGCATATACAAACTACTATATACAAAATAAATAAACAAAAAGGTCCTACTGTATAGCACAGGGAACTATATTCAATATCCTGTAATAAACCATAATGGAAAAGAATATGAAAAAGAATATGTATATGTATGTATAAATGAATCACTTTGCTGTACACCAGAAACTAACAAAACATTGTAAATCAACTATACTTCAATTAAAAAAAATAAAAAAGACACCACCAAATGTTGGCAAGAATGTGGAACAACCTAAACTCTCATATATCATTTGTGGTAGGAAGAGGCACCACCACTCTGGGAATAGTTCTAAGTTTTCTATAAAATTAAACATGTATCTGCACTTGATCCAACAATTATACTCCTAAGTACTTGCCCAAGAGGAACAAAAACATGTACTTAACACAAAGATTTTTGTACAAATGATTAAAACAGCTTCATTTATAAGAGCCAAAGACTAGAAACCACCCAAATAGTTGAATGGATAAACAAATTTTGGTACATTCATGCAAAGGAATATACTTAGCAATAAAAAGAAATGAACTACTGTAACACACACCAACATGAATGACGCTCAAAAATGTTATGCTGAACAAAAAAAAAAGCCACACAAAACACTGTATACTGGGGACTTCCCTGGTGGTCCAGTGGTTAAGACTCTGTGCTTCCAATGCAGGGCACATGAGTTCGATCCCTGGTCGGGGAACTAAGATCCTACATGCTGCACAGTGTGACCAAAGAATTAAAAAAAAAAAAAAAGACTATATACTGCATAATTCCATACATATGAAATTCTAACAAAGGGAAATCCAATAGTAACAGACAGCAGATAAGTGGTTGCCTGGAATCACTAGTAGGAGATGAGATGGCAGGAAGCGGAAGTGGCTGCAAAGAAGTAGTGTAAGGGAACTTTTTGGGGTGATGGAAATGTTCTACATCTTGTTTTTGATGGTTGTTGCACTGCTGTATATGTCTGTCAAAATTCATCAAAGCATACTCTTAAAATGGGTGCATTATATTGTTTGTAAGTTGTAACTCAAAAAGGCAGATTTTTAAAATGAAATGGAAAAAACTATCAAAACTTTTTAAGTTTACATTCCCTTAACCCATGTATTCCAGTTCTAAGAACTTATCCCAAAATGTACCCCAAAGAAACCATCAGCCAAGATCACAAAGATGCATTTACAAAAATGTTCTTTATAGCATTATTTAATAGAAATAATTTCTTTCAGTGGTCCATCAATAGGGTATTAATTAGTTAGGGTACATTCATAGACTAGGATACTTCATAGCAACTGGAAGCAGCAATTAGATTTACTTACATTGACCTGAAACATGTTGTTAAATCGAAAAACTAGGGAGGTTCCTAGTGGCTTAGTGGTTAGGATTCCAGGCTCTCACTGCTGGGGCCCGGGCTCAATCCCGGTCAGGGAACTGAGATCCCACAAGCTGCGTGGCGTGGCCAAAAAAAATCAAAAAGGTAGTTACAAAACAGTGTGTGTAACTTAATTTTAATAAATGTATATAATACATACATATGTAAATTCAAAAATGTATGAGCCAACTTTATACCAAGAGGTGTCATCTTTTTCTTATAGGTAAGAGAATGTTGAGACCACTCCTATTTTAGAGATGAAGAAACTCTCATCAGAGATGTCAAATGAGTGTCAGAGAAATCAAAACAAGACTGAGGGCCACACAGTCTTTCAGGAAACAACTGCTATCTCAATGAGCAGGCACACATTCTTCAAAGTTACTACAAAGGAACTCTCCTAAGTTGGAAAAATAAAAGCAGAGTACCAGGGACTTCCCTGGTGGCGCAGTGGTTGAGAATCCGCCTGCCAATGCAGGGGATATGGGTTCGAGCCCTCGCCCAGGGAAGACCCCACATGCCCTGGAGCAACTAAGCCCATGCACCACAGCTACTAAGCCTGCGCGCTACAGCCTGCTAACCACAACTACTGAGCCTGCGTGCCACAAATACTGAAGCCCATGTGCCTAGACCCCATGCTCTGCAACAAGGGAAGCACCGCAATGAGAAACCCATGCACTGCAACGAAGAGTAGCCCCCGCTCGCCGCAACTAGAGAAAGCCCGCGTACAGCAACAAAGACCCAATGCAGCCAAAAATAAATAATAAATAAATAAATAAATTCATATTTAAAAAAAAAAAAGCAGAGTACCAGTGGAAAATGCCTACGTGGTTTTACAGTCATCTGTCGTTCTAACATCAGAATGAAATTCAGTAAAAACTTTCTTCCATATAATAAGTAGATAATGGTCCCTTGTTAACTCTTTTATGCTGTGCTTACTTCCCTGCTGTTGGCAGGACTTGATTTAAAAGCAGGAAGAAGACAATGTCAGTATGGAGTCTCCCTGAAAGCAGGAAGGAAGTACTTTGGACTGATTAAGGCCAGCATGACATTCATAGTGGCCAACCTCATTCCAGCTGAGTTAAAGTAATCATTCCAATATTTGTTCCCTGTCAGCCCCTGTCAGGATCCAAAAGAAAAGTGAGAAACTGTTCACACATATACACACACACAGAGAAAGAAAAAGGTTAATTTATTACAATCTGCTTGTTGAATATCAGGTATTTGTAATACTCCAAAAAATAAATAATCACTGAGCTTCAATAAGTGGTATTTACAAGGCAAAACAACTCCAGAACTTACCAACACCACCCCCACAAAATTTACCAGACCATACTGAAACTTCTGCTTTTTTTTTAACATCTTTATTGGAGTATAATTGCTTTACATTGTTGTGTTAGTTGCTACTGTATAACAAAGCGAATCAGCTGTATGTATACATATATCATCATGTCCCCTCCCTCTGGCGTCTCCCTCCCACCCTCCCTAGCGCACCCCTCTAGGTGGTCACAGAGCACCCCCTGTCCTATGCGGCTGCTTCCCACTAGCTATCTATTTTACATTTGGTAGTGTATATAAGTCCATGTCACTCTCTCACTTCGTCCCAGCTTAGCTTTCCCCCTCCCCATGTCCTCAAGTCCATTCTCTACATCTGCATCTTTATAACTTCAGCGTTATTGATCTTCTCCTACCCCACCCTCCACTCCCACTGAGAATGAAATCATCTTGCTATGAAATGTTAAGAGGAAAAAAGATACTGATGGTTTACTAATGACAATTAGTAATATTCTGATGGTTTACTAATCATATATATGTATGCATACACATATATATAGTATTTGAGTACTGAACTTATAAATGTACCTTTGTTCAAGCACATAAATGCCACAGAAGTCACCTAAAAATAGATTATACAATTCCATACTGTCTACTCACATTTGCCCAGTCTGAATCTTCTCACCATCATAGCCTACTTCTTAAATAATTAAGTTGATCAACTGTCACCCCCTGTCCCATAAAAGTACTTGGATTCTAATACTTCTATATCTGCATACCTGTATCTCACTATATTCTAACACCTAAGACCCAGCTTGAGCAATGTGGACAGGACAGACAAGAGAAGGGAAAAAGAGAAGGAAGAAAGGATCTTGTAAAAATTTTCACCAAAAACATTTTCACTGACCTTGCCCACAGCTATCAAATATAGTGCTCACCTACTCTGAATACTCCAAGTAATACTAACAATTTTAACCTAACCAGTCATAAAAATATCAGGAGTAGCAGTCACCATTTATTAAATGCTTATTCTGTATCAAGCACCATGCTGAGTACTATATGTTATCTCATTTAATCCTTCCTGCAACTCTCCAAAGCAAGCTGTAAAAATTTGGAGAGGTTCACTTGCTCAAGTCTACACAGATTGAGGAACCCAGAATCAGATGTAGGTCCATCTGTCTCAAGAACCAAAAAAAAAAAAAAATTACTAACCACAATTCTATTTTATTCCACATGCTTTTATTCCTCTCTTTATTACAAGATTAAGAAAACACAGCATGGGGCTTCCCTGGTGGCGCAGTGGTTTAAAATCCGCCTGCCAATACAGGGAACATAGGTTTGAGCCCTGGCCCGGGAATATCCCACATGGATTTTTTTTTTTTTTAAATAACTTTTTGGGACTCCTCTGGTGGCGCAGTAGTTAAGACTCTGCCTGCCAATGCACGGGACATGGGTTCGATCCCTGGTCTGGGAGGATCCCACATGCCGCGAAGCAACTAAGCCCGTGTGCCACAACTACTGAGCCTGTGCTCTAGAGCCCGCGAGCCACAACTACTGAGCCTGCGTGCCACAACTACTGAAGCCCGGGAGCCTAGAGCCCGTGCTCCACAAGAAGCCTGCGCACCGCAATGAAGAGCAGCTCCCGCTCGCAGCAACTAGAGAAGGCCTGCGCGCAGCAACAAAGACCCAATGCAGCCAAAAATAAAAATAAATAAAGTAAGTAAATTTTAAATAAATAAATAAATAAAAAGAAAACACAGCATGGACATCCATATGCAAAAAAATGAACCCCAACCTAAACTTTACAACTTATACAAACTTAACTAGGTCACAGATCTAAACATAAAAAAGCAAAACCATAAAAATTCTAAGGGAAAACCTTTGTGACTTGGGGTTAGGCAAAAAGTTCTTAGACATGACATCAAAAGTTCAATCCATAAAAGAAAAATTAATAAATTGGACTTCATCAAAATTTAAAACTTTCGCTCTGTAAAAGTCACTGATAAGAGAATGAGGGGTAAGCTACAGCCTGGGAAAAATATCTGGAAATCACATACCCTTGAAAGGACTTGTATCCAGAATATATATAAAAGGACTCTCAAAACTCAACAGTAAGGAAACAATTTTAAGTTGTGTGAAAGATAAGAATACCTCACCAAAGCAGATATAAGAATGGCAAAAAAGCACATTAAAAAGATGTTCAACATCATTAGCCATTAGAGAAATGCAAATTAAAACCACAATAAGAGGGACTTCCCTGGTGGCACAGTGGTTAAGAATCTGCCTGCCAATGCAAGGGACACGGGATTGATCCCTGGTCTGGGAAGATCCCACATGCCACGGAGCAACTAAGCCTGTGCACCACAACTACCGAGCCTGCGCTCTAGAGCCTGCGAGCCTCAACTACTGAGCCCAAGTGCTGCAACTACTGAAGCCCGCACGCCTAGAGCCTGTGCTCTGCAACAAGAGAAGCCACCACAATGAGAAGCCTGCACACTGCAACGAAGAGTAGCCCCCGCTCGCCGCAACTAGAGAAAGCCCGCACACAGCAACAAAGACCCAACGCAGCCAAAAAAAAAAAAAAAAAAACCACAATAACATATCACTACACACTTATTAGAATGGCTAAAATGAAAATGCCAACACCACCAAATGCTGGCAAGGATACAGAACAATTGGAATTCTCTTATGCTGTTGATGGGAATGCATAGTACAGGCACTCAGAAATAGTTTGGTAGTTTCTTATGAAGTTAAACATATACCTACCATATATACCAGCAATCCCACTCCTGGATATTTACTTTAAAGAAATGAAAACTACGTTCACATAAAAACCTGTACACAGATGTTTATAATAGTTCTATTCATAACTGCCAAAAACTGGAAACAAATTAATGAAAGGGGACAAACTAGTGAAACATACCACAACTCGGATGAATCTGAAAGCCAAAACCAATCTCAAAAGGTTACATACTGTATGATTCCACTTATATGACATTCTCAGGAAGACAACACTATAGCAACCAAGAAGAGATCAGTGATTGCCAAAGTATGGGGTGAGGAAGAGGTGACTGTAAGAGACAACATGAGGAAGTTTTTTGGGGGAGTAGAGCTGTTCTGTATCCTGATTGTGGTAGGTGGCTACAGAAATCTATACACCCACAAAGTGCAGAACAGTGTGGATATTAGGATGATCCTTTTGTGTCTTTAGCATCCTTTAAAGGATATTTCTGTAACATAAAAACTTACGTGCTGATATGTCTATATATTTTTTGCAGTTCAGAATTAAAAGAAACCATTAAAAATGGTTCCCTTTTTCAGTGGGAGAAGAGACTTGTATCTTTCTACTGTTTGAATTATGAGTCATTTTTGTACTCTTCTTTATATTTTTTCTTTAACTTTTTGTTTTGTTCTGTTTGCTGCTTACCATGGAGCACTTCTCCAGTACTTCCTCCTGGAACTTCAGAAATCGCTCCTGAACCTCAGCTTCATTGAGGAAAAAGGCTAGAAAGTGAGTGAAGGGCTGCTTTCTTCTAAAAGTGAGCAAAAGAACATCAATCCGAGTTCGGGCTGAAATTACACCACTTCGATGCTGGCCA
Organism: Eschrichtius robustus; assembly: GCF_028021215.1. Lineage (NCBI taxonomy): Eukaryota > Metazoa > Chordata > Mammalia > Artiodactyla > Eschrichtiidae > Eschrichtius > Eschrichtius robustus. Next base: position 77,204,476 of record NC_090830.1, read on the forward strand.
GTGATTACTGTAAGCAAAAACAAAAAAGAAAAGATTAAAATCTCAAGGTCCATCAAATGGTTGTAAAATAGGTGACCTCTTGAAACTGTCATCTCTGGGGAATAAAATTGTCATGAATGTGTATATAATTCTGAACAGGGGACAGTACCAAGGGTAAGAAAGCTGTTAATGAATTCAGTCTAAGCAGAATGAGGTTTAAAAACAGAATAACCTTAAGACCATCTGATGAAGTAGAAAAATGAGTTCAAAAGCTACAAGCAATCCCTCATACCTTGCTGGTATGAATGTAAAATGGTACAGCTGCTATGGAAAAGTTTGGCAGTTCTTTGAAAAGGTACACAGAAAAATACCATGTGACCCAGGAATTCACTCCTAGATAGAAACTCAAAGGAAGTAAAAACAGGTGTTCAAAGAAAATACCTGTACAGGGACTTCCCTGGTGGCACAGCAGTTAAGAATCCGTCTGCCAGTGCAGGGGACACGGGTTCGAGCCCTGGTTTGGGAAGATCCCACATGCCACAGAGCAACTAAGCCTGTGTGCCACAACTACTACGTCTGTGCTCTAGAGCCCTTGAACCACAACTACTGAGCCTGCGTGCCGCAACTACCGAAGCCCGTGCACTTAGAGACCGTGCTCTGCAACAAGAGAAGCCACTGCAATGAGAAGCCGGCACACCTCAATGAAGAGTAGCCTCCGCTCGCTGTAACTAGAGAAAGCCCATGCACAGCAACGAAGACCCAATGCAGCCAAAAATAAATAAATAAATAAATAAATTTTTAAAACCTGTACAAATGTTCATAGTAGCTCTATTCACAAGAGCCAAAAGGTGGAAAAACACAAACGTCCATTAGCCAATAAATGAATAAATAAAATGTGGTATTTCCATACACTGAAATACTACTCAGCCAAAAGAAAGGAGTGAAGTATTGATACATGCAAAAACATGGGTCAATCCTGAAAATATTATGCTAAGTTCAAGATGCCAGACACAAAGGCCACGTATTGTATGTTTCCACATATAGGAAATACCTAACAGGCAAATTCAGAGAGTCAGAAAGCAGATTAGTGGTAGCCAAGAGTTGGGGAGTAGTGAAGAATGGTGAGTGATTGCTTAATGGGTATGGGGTTTCCTTTTTGGGTGATAAAATGTTCTGGAACTAGACAGTGGTGAAGGTTGCACAACACTGTAAATATACTAAACGCCACTGAATTCAACACTTTAAAGTGGTCTGAATGGTAAATTTTATGTTGTGTATATTCTACCATTTAAAAAAAGAACAATATATCACACAGAAATTCAAATAACAATAAAAAATTAAGAACAAAAAGAGTGGAGCTGTCATGTAAATTTTACCTCAATTTTTAAAAATACTGTGGCAGAATTTTCAGTGATTCACTATAGTAGAAGAGCAGAAGAGAGTCTACTACAGTATATACAATCCTACCCTAACTGTATGAAAATATAAGGTTAAAGTAAAAGTTTTATCTATATCTGTATTGAGGTATGAATATCAAATTTCCACGCCTTGGTGTAATTTGGTCTTCTTTGGTCTGGGCTGTCTTTATATATATGTAAACGAAAATAGGGGGAAAAGCCACGAAGCCTTAACACCACTGTCTGCAAAGAAAAACAATCATTTAGGGATTACACAACCTCTGTTTAAGCAGAGATTAATCTTCTAGGTTCCAGAACTGGCAGTGCTTGGTCCAAAACAGAAACTAAGGAAAGGTGCAGAAGATAGGAACAATGAACAAAACTGGCATTTTAACAGACTATTTATTAAAGAGGAAAGGACAGACTTCTGAATATAAAATATTGAAGTATTAACTCTAATAGTAGCAAAATGTGCTATGTACTTTCAAGACCACAGAGCTTGTTCCTTCCAAGCAACTGTAGAAGTTAGGACAAACAAATGGAATTATTTCTTTAATACTTCCCATTAAAGCACTTGAAATTTTCTAAAGAACAACCTATCTATTTCTTAATAAGAATGAAATTATCATACCCATTTTGTTGTAGAGAAACAAGATGGAAATTTCTAAGAAAAGAAGTAAATTATGAATGAATTAATTAACAGAAAGCCTAAAAACTGTTTGCCTAAGTAAAAAATTGACATAAGTAATAACCAAAAAATGTAAGAAGCTGAGATAGGATATTTTCTAATGACATTATTTATATTTTCAAATAGGATACTTTGAGAATCCAAAAGACTCAGATGCCCAGTGAAGGGAAGTATCCTAGCAGGCATTCAAATAATGTGCTATAGAAATACTGACAAAGGAGGATTTAATGGTAAACTGGGACAAAATTAAAGGAAAGTAGAAATTATAATTATTTCTGCAAGAGACAGAAAATATGGTGAGAAAATAAAAGGAAAAGGGATGGAGGGGATGGAAGCTTAAAATTCATGTTTATGTTTTATTTCTGTAAAAATTTAGTACAATATGCTAAATCTATTATTTTCCATTAAGAAGGTAGTTCAGTAGAGAATAAGACCAATAAGACATTTTCAGTTTTTTAACATAGAAAACTGAAAAGGGCACTTCAAAGGTGCTCAGGCTGATTTCCAGAAAAAGATTCAAAGTTGAGCAAACAATTACTAAAGAGCAAATATGATGTGGTTAGAAATATTCTAAAACATTAGAATATTATATCTGAGAAGACCAGAATTCACATGGCATGGGTCTAAAGACTACAATAAGGGATACAGAGGAAGAAAACAATTAAAGGCATTGATGTGAAACTTTAAAAAAACCAATTGCCTAACTACAATGACAATAACATTTTAAAAGCATCTTCTTACATCTCATTGCCTGAGACTTCAAAACAGACTAGACCAGATCCTTATCTAGAGGAAAAATTAAAACCTACTAGATCATTTGCTTCTCTAGTTTCTCTAATTTAGGAGAGGAAAAAGAAAATAACTAATTACAGCATATACCACACCAATGCACCTGCAGTCTTGATTTCACATAACAACCCTATTTACTGTAAGCAATAAATTTGATTTTTCTATATACTTTACTTCCCTACAAGACCAATAAGCCAGTTTATTGTCTTGTTTTTCAGTTAAATTAGTTCCACTAAACTCTTACTTTTAATGATTAGACACACTTATTTTTCACACTTAAATATTTGTGGTTTCTAAGTCAAAATGGAATCTTAACAATCTGTCTAACCTTTTCTGGATAAGTTTTGGAATGCCTCCAGTATCTTAAAATGGCTAACATCTCTACATTTACAGCATGTAATAATTTTACAAAAATAAAAATTATTATCCATCTGTTGCTATATGCATAGAAAAAATGGGGAACAGATTCAACTATTAACAGCAATTATGGCTGAGGTTCGTAACACAAGAGACTTCACTTTATACTTTATATATAATTTCTACAAGTTTTTGTTTTTGAAACCATATATTAATTTTTAAATCAGGAAATAAGCTTGAATGCAATTAATAAAATTACTTCAATATTTGTAACCCGAACTTTAACACTTAAGGAAAGACCCAAGTTTTTTTAACTGTAATTCTAAATATTTATTTCAGTGAGAGTCCTTCAAAAATGTCATTAAAGTCCTAAAGCTAAAGTTTGCCGAAGTTACCAAGGGGTTGGTAACTTCAGGGGGTTGGAAAATTCTAGCACTTCACTGTCCAAAACAGGAGCCCACACGCAGCTAGTTAAATTAAAAGTTAAATGAATTAGAATGAAGTAGTATTTAAAATTCAGTGCCTCAGTCACACTAGCCACATTTCAAGTAATCACGGTCCCATGTGGCTAGTGGCTCCTGCACTGGACAGTGCAGATACACAACATTTTCACAACCACAGAAAGCTCTCCTGGACAGCGCTGCCCTAAAGTCAACTGCTACTTATCTGCCACAGTGATTATTCTTACACAGCACAAAATGAAAAGAGTACTTATTATTTTTTTCTCCTAAAACTTAATACAACCTATGAGTGTTTATGGAAAATGGATTATTGGAGGCTGCTGCACTTATTCGACATTGAAGAAGTCCTACTGCTTTAGGATGAGTTTTTTAAAATTCTGTCCCTCCAGTGCCTCTCACTCAAAGCCACTTTACAACACAAGCCTATGCCCTTGGTTCACACTGTTGCTTTAGTACAGACACTTTCTGACGTGATTTCTATTGCTAAACTATTTTTCCTCACCTGACCAGTTATTTGAATCAGGTTGTTGTTTTAATTATTACCCTTACAATTTCCTTCCTAGTCTACAAAGCAAGATAAAAACAAGAGAACAATATGGAAAGGGCTGAACTTTATTTCAAATTTGCTGATCTCACTGGTTTTCTCTAATTCTAACTTGAAATAATTCACAACTTCATTTCAAGCTACTGAAGCATGAAAGAAATCTCCTCGTCCACAACAAAATCTGGAAGCTTTATTCCATCAGTGCGTGGTGAAGTATAAAATTAAGGCCCAGGTACTCAATCAAGATAAGGTTGTATGACTACATCTTTCTTCATTTGGGAGACTGACACTGATATAAAAAGGCCAACAGCTACAGAACCACATAAAGAATATAGTCACCAAACACCTCAGTTGGGTCACATTATTCCATACACACACACAAATGATTCCAAATATAACATATATATTGGGTCTCACCAATTTCTCCTTCTTGTCCAGGCTTAGGAATGCTTATGGAAGTTTTGGTCTCCACTTCTAGTTTCTTCCTAGTGTCGCCTCTCTTTCCAACTATATGCCTATAATATAAAGGAACTTAATAAACATAGATCAAAATGTACAAGAATAAAGAACTCCATCATGTTTAAATCATATGTGGCCAGAGACACTCCCTCATAGAAAAGTGCTTCAGTAAAAACTCAGTATCTGTAGGGGAAATTACAAGTCATACAGCTTTATAGAACATACTGCATTACACTCATTGGCAAAATGATATCCTACAGCCAATTCAACCACATAGAAAGAACAACTATGCTCAATGCCTGCTTGCTTCTCAAAACTATATTCAGGGACTTCCCTGGTGGCGCAGTGGTTAAGAACCCGTCTGCCAACGCAGGGGACACGGGTTCGAGCCCTGGTCTGGGAAGATCCCACATGCCGCGGAGCAATTAAGCCCGTGTGCCACAACTACTGAGCCTGAGCTCTATAGCCCGCGAGCCACAACTACTGAAGCCCACGTGCCTAGAGCCCATGCTCCGCAACAAGAGAAGCCACCGCAATGAAAAGTAGCCCCCGCTCGCCACAACTAGAAAGCCCGCGCGCATCAACAAAGACCTAACGCAGCCAAAAATAAATAAATAAATAAATAAAACAAAAAAAAACTATATTCAAAATCTGGGTCTGCACTTCAGTGAAAGGAAAGCTGGCACAGTCTCACAGGGCACTTGAATGGGTCTACAGTTTGAAGGGGGAAAATCTTGTTCTCTTAGAGAGCAAATTAACTACATTATGAGTTCATCCTAAGGGAATTATCCTTGATTAATTAAATAAAGGTAAAGAGCTTAACAAAGAGCAGGGTTCACCAGTCAGGACAGATTCAAGCACACAGAGTAAAGAGGTAACCCTCAGGTTGAATTCAAACACATAGGCACGTTTTGCTTGGGAGATTTCACCTAAAAATTGGGAAATTTTACCTAAAAATATAGATTTCTAACTTCTTTTGAAAAATTGGGAGATCTGACTACTCATGGCAAAAATAGGCTGGAACATGAGCTCGTTCCTAAAAATGGAACATGAGCTCATCACAAATCCTGTCCCTCCCTACTGTCTTTCACTGACTGCACCTCAATCATCTGCTGGCTCATATGCATTACTTGCCTAGGCCTCCTAGCATAAATAATTCTGACAATCCAAGGTTATCTTCTGAAACCCATAGTAATTAGATGTGTTAAAGCAAATGAGACTACCGGATCCCAGGAGAAAAGTTTCAGAGTCTATAAAGCACTAAGAGACCATCACAGGACCATAAAGTTAAGAGATAAAACTTCCTCATCAACAGTATTTCAGCTTCTATGATTTCAATTACAGTATCCAACAGCACGGGTGACTATGTCTAAAACTCTGCATTTGTTTTTTACAAGGGATAACCAAGCCCGGTTATTTCCATTGAGATCTACTGTAGTAAGCCAGTTTTTTATAAAACAAGATGTTTAAAAGAGGACGAGAACTCCACAATTTCCATGTGGTTTTTCTCTGTGTTGGGCTAGGGATTGTGCAGCACCAACTCCGTCAGGCCTTTGTCTTTCCAGGCCTTATCAACAAGGGGAGCTTTCAACCAGGCTCCTGTTTGTTAGCACATGGCTAGTGGACAAACTTACCATAAAGTAGTTGGCTCAAAGTGTTATTAATAGTCCAGGCACCTTAGGGAAGTGGTTGAGGTTAAAGACGCTTTAGAATCAAACCTTGGGCAAGTCATTTAACCACTCTAAGCCTATTTCCTCACTTATAAAAATGGAGTGAATAATACCTAAGTAACATAAGGTTGTTTTAAGGATTAAATGTGATCATATATAAAAGGGCTTCCTAGTGACTGACACATAGCTCAGTACAGCCCATGCCATCCTCATTAAGCCCATGATGGCATCCTTCCAGTTAAGAGTACCAGACCCAAAAGAGGTTTACATGGAAAGTCTAAAACACTCACTACAATAAAACAGATATGCAATGAAAGGGTGACTCCTTTATTGAATATGTAAGTGGAAATTCTTGCCAGATCAAGTGGTTCTCAATCTTGGCTACACACTGGAATCACCTGGGAGGCTACAAAAACTAATGATGCCTGGGTTCAGCTCCCAGAGATTCGGACTCAACTGGTCTGGGGTGCACCTAGGCATCAGGAATTTTTAAAGCTCCCCAGGAGCTTCAAATGTGCACCTGAAGTTGAGAACCACAGTATTAGATCCAGTCCGTGGACACGTGTATCACCATTAGGCTTTGATTATAAATTAGTTTGGTCAAGTAATCTCTTCCTTGATCCAAATAACCTTACATAAATGATTCATAAGAAAGAAATCTTCCCTGTATGACACTTATTTCTCAATAAGACAGGAAGGGAGGGAGGGAGGAAGGAGTCTTCCTAGTAAATATTGTCTATTAATTAGGATTTAGCAGAACCAATACCTAATCTAAATTGCAAGTCATCTGGAACAAAATGAGTACTTAGAACATATAGAATTCAAAAGGTCATCAAGTTAGAATCAGATATTTAAGGAATCTTTACACAGCTTAGCAGTAGCAAATATATACATTAAGGAAGACATGTTGCATTGATTTTATCAGGAACCTGAGCCACAACTTTCTAAAATCATGTTTCTTAGAAGAAAATGTCATTGGAACCTGAGAGGAAAGTGAGCTATCAGGATTAACATTTGGTTTCACATTCAGCCACATTCCATAAGAATTTCATCCTTAATAGGTGTTTCAGGAGATTCTCAAGGTTGACAAAAATGAAACTACTTGCCTCTTGGAGCTTAAAGGTATATGATTCCATATTTGTAGGTCTCCTCTCACAGAGGATCAAGGACAGACTTTATTCATCTGGTACAACACAGAAAAAAAATCTATGACTTCCCAGACCAGCCTATCTCCAGAGGCACAAGCCCAAAAGAAGCCAGTCAGCCACATAAGCTAACCGCATTAGTGGTTAATAAGAGACAGAATGTGGTCCATCACGCAAGCAAGCAAGCACAGACTGAAGTGATGGCAAAGCTTCCCAAGCAATTTACATATAACGATAACTCTGGAAAAAGCACATCAGTATTTGACAAGCATTGGAGAATAACAGGACACATTCCTACCTTCAAGAAGCTTCCCATCTAGTGGGAAAAATATCAAATAGCACACAAATAAATACAAACATAAGACTGAGAAATGCTACAAAGGAAAAGTAGATGGTGTTATGAAAACATATAGTAGGGTAATCAACGTGGCGGTGGGGATGTCGGTGTCAAAGCAAGCTTCCCTAAGGAAGGAGAATAAAACTAGCTAAGGAACAGGAGAGATTAAAAGGCAAAGGGAACAGCATATGCCAAGGCTCAAAGGCAGGAAGGAACACAGCACATGTGAAGAACTGAAGAAAACCAGTTAAGCTTAAGTGCAAAGCCAGGGAAACAGTGGTGTGAAATGAGACTGAAAGATCAAGGCTAGCTAACTCATGTTCAAGATTTTGGCCACTGCTCTAATGGAAGAGAATTCCGTCTTCAGAGGAAGGATGTTAATGGATTTCAAGCAAAGGTAGTAAAATAATCAGGTTTGCCTTTTAAAAAGATCATTCCACCCTCAATGTGAAGAACTGATTGGAAGAGAGAGCAAGAATCAATGTGGAGAGACCAGTAAGTAGGCTACTTGAAGTAATTCACAGATGAGGCAGCAGGGTGGCTGTAAAGAAAGAGATAAGTGGATTCAAAAGATATTTAAGAAGCAAAATCAACAGGACTTGGTGACACATGTGAAATGATGAAACTGATCTACAATCAGTCGTTAGAAATTCTAGGACATTAAACACTAAACCATTTTATCACTAGTAATCAAGCATTGCAGTAAGTGTGGAAAAGAGAAGAATCCACTTCCTGCTATGTTTCCTAGAAATGCCTTCCCATGAAGCTGCCGGGGGCTCACTCACTTGTAGAGCAGGCTGGGGGCCTTCACAGTACACCGGAAACCTTGCGGGGTCTGCACCACCTCATAGGCTTCACAGGACTCTTCTGCACACTCCACGAGACCTGTACAGAAATGGTAACATCTCGCTCAGAGCTGCTGCTCTATGGACAACAGTCTGCTTTCTCCCCAGCTGTCCAACCACTCTCGAGGTTTAAAAAAAGCAATACACACACACAAAAAACAGCCATACACTTTACACTACAGAACACTGCTTTGACATTCCTTCTGACCTGCTCTTAGAAGAAAAATAAAGAATAAAAAACACATGACTATTTTAAATCTTCCAATCTTGGAACTGTAGAAAAGGAGTATTTACATACCACTATTTAACTGTTTTCTCCCAGAAAGCTAAGACACAATAAAATTTTTTGTACTGTTTTTTTCTTTTGGAGATGTGTTTCATGTAACATAAAATTCATTCTCTTAAAATGTACAACTCAGTGGGTTTTAGTATTAAAACACAAAATCACTTCAGTGAATGAGGTAGGAGTGATACTGGAGAACTTATTCCACACAGCCAAGACAAAGAGAAAGGAGGAGGGTGAAATAAAGGAGCTCAAGGCCCCAAGGCAAAAGGGAAACAGTGGGGAGGACCAAGGGGAAGACTATTCCCCAAGGCTCAGGGCCTAATGGAAAAACTTACAAACCAAAAGGAAAAGGAAGCAGAGAACCTGAAAGGCCCTATTTGTGCGTTAAACCCAAGTCCAAGTTAATCAGCCTGAAAATACTGCCCGTCTCAACGGTTTAGTTTACTTCTTAAAAATCATCCCTATTTTAAATAGTAATAATGTTGGTTGTGTATTTGAAACTGCCTGTATATGACTGCAAAGAAGAAAAGAAAAGTTACAACACAACAATAATAATAACAACAGCTAACACTGGGCACATGTTCATTTATTTCAATAATTTATAGAAATTACTTCATAGCTTTACAGATAAAAGAACTTCATTTTGCCACAGGTTATTAATGGTTAATATTAATAGTTAACTAAAATTACCCCATATTACACTTAAGCCTTTGCACAAAGATGAGACACAACCTGATGTATGAACTGAGCGCACCTCATCAAACTCACTCATCTGTCCCCTCGGACATCAACACAAAGGGAGCTATGAGAGGCCAAACATCTCAAATTTCAGGGCTCACACAGAAATACACTGAAACAAAGAATTGCTTCTACAATACGGAGAACATTTTACTTCTAATCTGACCAAAGATCAACCAGGATTACCTTGATAACAGTCATCATCTTCGTCTTCATGTTGATAAGTCTGCTCTTGGATGGGATTCTTCCTGTAAACCCGTCCACCAATTCTTATAAGCTGTGGACGCAGAACTTCCATGATACTTTCTCCAAACAACAGTCCTGTGAAATACCGAAAAATAAACGATCACCTTACCTTTTGTTTTAATCATAAATAAAACCCCACCTCTGTTATGTGGATCTTCATGTAGGCCTAAAAGGGCATAATTGGGCATCAGTTCACAGTACATCCTAAGCAAAAGCAGCATTGTTTCCACTAGATTTCCCCTATCTAGAAGCTGTCTTAAATCAATTGCTGCATTTTCCACTACACTACTCCACTCCTGGCACACTCTAGACAGTAATTTGTAAGCTATTCAGCATTCCCCCAAAAAATGATTAAAAGATACTGAGCCCATCCATGACTTTGAAAGAGAGAATAGAGATCTCTTCATTACTTTAACCTAAAGGGAGTAAAATGCAACCTTCTGTGCTTATCTAAACATTTGCAAAGTGTCTTATCCTCACTATCCAGCACGACCTTTAAGAGAATTAGGGATATTTAATACACTTATCCTCAAGGGGAGGACAAAAAAAACCCTAAATTCTTTTAGAGGTGCTAGAAATATATACCCAACAATTAGATCCAGTTGCCTATCAAAACAAAGTTAAAATATGACTTAACCAACATGGTTCTCCAAACCAACACATTGCCGAGGGGAGGAATCCGATTTCCGTAGGTCACTGCTCAAAAACTGTACATCACTCACAGAGAAGCCAAGTTTCCAGTCACCATTTAATGAATCAGTAATTTACGAAGCAAAGGTTCCTTACGGGTTAGCTGTGGTTATGTTTAACCGGTGTTCCTACCACGTATGTTAGATGGTCTTGAAGCCCGAAATAACTTAAAAGAGTGCCCCCCCCAAAAAAAACAATCCTTACTAAATACACTAATGCTCAATCCAACCTCAGCAAGTAAGTCACTTTAATTGGTAATTTAATTGGTAATTTGCTTACAGAACCAAGAGGAGATTTCGTGTTGTGAGAAATAACAATATAAAAGGTAAACAGACTTGAATGTCGGAAGAGGGGGCATAATTAGCAATAGTTTAATGACAATATACCCTAGTGCCCAATTTCCCAGGACCTCTCACACACACACAAAAACTCTCCACAAACACAGACTTTAATGTTAAGGTCGGGCCTCAGACTGAGCTCTAGGGGGGAGATAGGGTTGTCTCAGAGACAGGAAACCCTTCATCTGCCTTTCCTATACGGCCCTGGGCTACGAGACTCCTCATTAGGAATGATGGGAAAATAACCAATTTCACCCTGCTTCGCGGTGGTTTGGAGAAAGAGAGACAGAGAGGAAAGCAGAAGGCCTGCAATGTCGTGGGGGAAGATGAAACCCTGAATCATAAAAACGAGCAAAAATAAAACGAGTACGTCAAAGCAAGCGAAGAGAAAGTGGCTCCACTGCGGTAGGAAAACCTCCGTAGACACAGCAGGCGAAGGACCCGGAAGGCCTCTTCGAGAACGCGTTCCCAGCGCCACTCCGCCCCGACCACGCCCACCATTGCACGGGCACGCGCACGCCGCGGCCTCGAGCACGCCGTCGCCCTCGTCGCAGTAAACGCGGCCGCTCCGGCTGGCCTTGGGGGCGGGGCTGTAGAGGAACGTGCCAAAGCCGCGGAGGTAAGTGGTCGAGGGCTCAGGGACCCTCGGGAGCTTGGTGGAAAGGGAGTTGATCCCTAGGATCCTACCTGCAGGGACTAGTAAAATGGAGAAAGTAGGTGGAGAAACAGGAGCCTGCCGCAGAGGGCGTGTAAGAGGAAATTTCCTCAGGCCGCACCAGACTAGTGCGCATGCGGACCGAGGGGTAGCGCCTGCGCAGTGGGGCGGCGCCGATGTCGACCGCTGGGGACCGGGGTGGGGGGGGTGAGGCTTGGAGTTAGCTTGGGAACCGTTGGCATTCTGCCCCCTCCGCTCTTCTACCCCTTTCTTTCCACCCGACCTGTTTTTAGCTGCAGCATCTTTTTGAATGGTAATCCAGCTCTTTGGAATGATTTCTTAATGATGGAGTTTAATGATTTGCTTGTAATAATTTGCCATTGTACCAGGGTACTTCCTTCAACGTCTTTTTGATACGGAGACTTTTTCAAAAGGAAGGATTCTTTTTAAGAACATAAGCTTGTATCTGCTAGGAAGGAAAGTAGTTTATGAATACGAGGTCATCCCTATCATACATGAAGTAAATGTGTTGATCATCGTATCACTGTGAACACAACCATGCTGTGTCTCCCCAAATAGCATTGCTCTACTATAAGGATCTCTACTGCCAATAGTTCCGACTTCCTTGATAGGGTCAAATACTTCATCATCAGTATTTAAACATTCAACAAAATTTTACTCAGCACCTACCTTAGGCTTGGCAGCCTAATGAGAGAAACAGTTGTGTGAATAGATCTGCAGAATAAGGAAGAAAAAGAAAACGGTAATGGACCAACCCTCATGACACCAAGCTTCTCTATCCCCTGCATAACCTTTGCTGAGCTGCTAGCTCTGTGTTCTGTTATTTGTTCATCATTCATTCAGGAAACATTGTGATCCAGGTTCTGTGCTAGGCTTTGAGGGTAGAAAGACAACTCTTTCCCCTTTTCCTAAGAAAGGGGTTCTTCCTAAGATCTTGAACCTTAAAATGAAAGTGTCGAGTGCATTTTCCCTCCTCCTGAGCAGGCCCTTTCTCCTCTAGGAGTCATTTGACATTGACACTCTATGTCAAATGGGAAGAATTAGGACATTTCCCATGAGTAAGTGTGTTGAAACATAAGTATGAAAAACTGGGATCTGCAGAGGAAAAAAAAAGATTCAGGACTAAATATCCATCAGTGATTTTGGGTAGCTAATATTAAGTATTTACTCTGCCTATAACTGTTCCAAATGCTTTAGTTATATTAACCTTCCTGACACCTCTGGTGTAGGTACTATCATTATCCCCATTTTAGAGATGAGGCAACTGAGAAGCAGAGAGGTTAGGTGATTTGTCCGAAGTCATACAGCAAGTTAAGTAAAAAAACCAGGACATGAACCTAGGCCAAGAGGCTTCAGAGTCTGAGCTCTTAACCACTATGCTGTTTTACCTCTCACATAGCACATGACATGCCAATGAAGCGATTGCTTAAAAAATGGCACGGCAAATAAGCTAAAGTCCCTACACCTCCGTTTTGTTTTGTCATCTGTAAAATGGGGAATCGGATTAGATGACCTTTAAGGAATCTTGTGATTCCTGTGAAATGTTTAACTCATTTAGCAAACATTTATTTAAATCAGCAGCTACTTAGTATAGGCCAAGCATAATGTTTGGTTCTGGTGATCAGAATGCCTGCCTTCATAGAGAAGTTACAAACTAGTGTTTATTGTTGGTTTCACTTTAACTCCTGTTACCACCTGCTGGTAGCATACAAAATTTAACCTAAATCTTTAAAGCTAGAAATTACTTAGGTGTATCTTTCCACCTCAGCAGAAAACTGCTTATTTATGTTAAAATTAGTGCTAATTCTGCACTCCACTTTTCAACCCTGGCTGTTTTGTTTATTTTTTTTTTATATCTTCTAATTCCTGTACCTTTTTTTAAATAAATTTATTTATTTTATTTTTGGCAGCACTGGGTCTTGGTTGCTGCACGCGGGCTTTCTCTAGTTGCGTCGAGCGGGCTTCTCATCACGGTGGCTTCTCTTGTTGCGGAGCATGGACTCTAGGCACGCGGGCTTCAGTAGTTGTGGCACACGGGCTCAGTAGTTGTGGCTCAAGGGCTCTAGAGCGCAGGCTCAGTAGTTGTGGTGCATGGGCTTACTTACTCCGTGGCATGTGGTATCTTCCTGGACCAGGGCTCAAACCCATGTCCCCTGCATTGGCAGGTGGATTCTGAACCACTGTGCCACCAGGGAAGCCCTGTTTTTTGTATTGAATGATAGTAGTTCTGAGTTTGCAGGAAGACTACAGTATTCTTTTTAGAAAACATAAACTTTTTAGAATCTTTTGTAAATGTGTAGTATAAGCTTCTGTTTTGAACTTTTTTAAGGAGTCGTGTATTCGGTACAGATTTTTCTCATTTACATTTGGACTTTTTGATTTTTTGATGTGACATAATATTAAACACTCACCATTCCTCTAATTCCTAATAGGCCTTGAATTCTAAGATCATTCCTGTACTATTAATATTTTGTTCCAGTTTTGGGACGCCACCAAGTGATCAATTTGGGTATTACATTTGAATGAAAAAGTTGTGGGGTTTTTTTGTTTTTTGGTTTTTTTTAATGAAAGGGCCAATATGTATTTCTTAACCAATTCCCCTTCCTTGGGAACAGAACACACTGTTATTCTGGAATTTTATTTGGAAAATTTTATAAGTGAATGTCTTGGTGTGGCTGGGTCAGGATGTGTCCAAGACAAACTACCCTATGAGGCATGGCTGTTTTATCCTCATATAATTCATTTCCTCAGTTAAATTGCTACCTTGGCACTGCCGTATCACCACTTCATAAGCTATAAATCACCCACAGTCAATCCCAAGTGACATAAACAGTTTGCTAATGGTAGGAAGTAGTGTTTCGAGTAGAAAAACTAAGAATAAATATATTTTCACTTAAAATCCTGAGTGACATTTTGGCCTGAGGCATCAATAAAAGATCGTGGAGGACAGAGGGCAGAAAAAATTGGAGCTAATTCTTGACTAAACTGTATGCTGGCTTTCATGGCAGCTAGAATGAAATGTTGTCAATCTCACTTCCATAAACTTGCCAATTGCTGTTTTTCTTTCTCTGTAGTGCAGTGAGAATTCTACTAGAGAGGAAATGGCTGCCTCTTCGTCATCCTCCTCAGCCGGTGGGGTCAGTGGAAGTTCTGTCACTGGATCTGGTTTCAGTGTCTCAGACCTTGCCCCACCACGGAAAGCCCTTTTCACCTACCCCAAAGGAGCTGGAGAGATGTTAGAAGGTGATCTCATGCTGCTTTTTGCTGAATAATTGGATTCAGACCTGCTATGAATATTAATTGTAAAGAAGCTATTAAGTGGATTAGAGACAAGTTTGCCCTGATTTCAGCTCCATATTTCATTTCTTGTCCCCATTTCAAAATAATATCTTTAAAACATAAATCTTTCTCTAGAGTCAGAATTTTGGAGCTGAAAGAGACTTTGGAAATCAAGGAGGTCATCTAGAGTTATTTAGACCCAGCAAAGATAAAGTAATTTGACCATGTGAAAGGACAAAGTCAGCACTGGAACCAGGAATTCTGTTGAGCTCCTGCTCCAGTTTGCTTTATCTTGGCACCAGTCTGCTTCCCTATGGTTGGTAGGTTTGATATATTTTTTTCTAATATAATTCATCGACAGATAGATTAAGAGATTCTGAGAGGAAATAAAAACCAATTTACTACTCTTGTATGTGAAGATGACTCTCCTGGCCCACTGCAGGACAGTGCTGGGTGGTTTTTCTAGCACTGGAGCTGGATTTGCATCAAATCATCCCCCATCTTATTCAGCACACATTTGCAAACTGGCTGGCCAAGATCGGGGCACAGGCTGTAAGCATGAAACAGCATTGGTACCTAGAATTTATCAGATTCATGTCATTTTAGGATCTGGACCAATAAATTCTTAATAGGGAGCATAAAAATCACCGGAAGAGCTTATTTAAAGTGTACCTTTCTGGCTCACCTTAGAGATTCCAAGTTAGCGTAGGTTACAGCACAGGAATCTCCATTTTGACCAACATCCAGGGGATTCTCATGAAAATGGTCCTTAACTGTTAAACTATTCATCATACCTTGAAAAAAATTAGCAAAGAACCTATCAAGGATTCAAAATCTACTTGATTCTAGCACATCTGTGCTTAATTATATATTGATCTTTTTTGCTTTAAATATTGCAAATCTCACTAAGTATATTTAAAAATCTGGAAATGTCTGAGAAAGGTACAAACTGTAGTTAAGAGTTGGCTTTTGGGGGTAATCTTTATTCATTTATATCAGGTATAATAAAAAGCAGAGGTTTGGATTAAGCCAGGACAAACAGAAGAATCATTTGTGACAGGAAAACATGGGAAGGCTGGAACCATAAGGCTTTTTAGAATTGGTTCAAGTCATGATTAGTAGACAGTCAGTCAGTGATACATCTGAGGTGTGTGTACTTCTGTCTTTGCCCTTTTGTTTCCTTCAGTTGTGTTAGCTGAATACTCAAGCAAGCATCACTGAGTCCGGAGGTAGCGAATATTTGGTGCCTTGTTTACCATATTTGGCGCTAAAAATAAATTATGACTTCAGTTATATGCAGCAGAGACCTGGTATTAAGGAAGCTTCCCACAAAACAAACCAGAAGTTGGAGGAACTTAAATTGCTTAATGAGCTTTGTAGCAGGAGAAGAGGAATCATCATTTAACAATGGACCCTAAGATTGAAGTCATTTAAATTCTAGCTACAGGAGGAATTTAATACAGGAGGTACCTCCTTGGTCTCAAAGCTATCAGCATTCTTTGTCAGTGTACACCAGATTACTTGGAAACACTAAAGAAGAAAGGCTTCTAAAATTACTCTAAATGTTGATATTCTAACGAGTTATAGTTCTATCCACTTCTATTCCATCCCATTATGCTTCATGGGGGACTGTGTTGCCTTTCTATTGTAGAATGAATTTAAATTAAGTTTAAATTCACAGTGCACAGTTTTGATTCTCTTCCTCGGGTTTAAAGTTTCACCTACATTTTAAAGCTGCTTACATTTAAGGACAGACTATGAAAACTTAGAGATGGTAGTCCTTGAACTATCCTGGTCAAATGAAGAATGTTAAATTGAAAAGAGTACCCTTAAATGTGAGTTAATAAGGATGCTAGTTTGGAAGCATCATCTACCATGTTTATAGGTGATACTATTATGCAAGTAATCTAACACACATGAACCTGACCATTTTTCTTAACGGTAGTTTAATCGAATACAGGCAAAGCTTGTTTTGTTGGGCTTCGCAGAAAGTGTTTTTTTTTTTTTTAACAAATTGAAGGTCTGTGGCAACCTTGCCTTGAACAAGTCTGTTGGCGCCATTTTTTCAACAGCACTTACTTCGTGTCTCTGTGTCACATTTTGGTAATTCTCACAATATTTCGAACCCCCCATCAGCAGAAAGATTACAATTCACTGAGGGCTCAATGATGGTTAGCATTTTTTAGCAATAAAGTATTTTTTAATTAAGGTACGTACATTGTTTTTTTAGACATAATGCTGTTGCACACTTAATAGACTACAGTATGGTATAAACATAACTTTTCTATGCAATGGGAAACCAAAAAATTAGTGTGACTTGCTTTATTGCAGTTGTCTGGAACTGAGCCCACAATATCTCTGAGATATGCCTGTATGAAAATAGAGAAGGAATAGTTGCCTCTTCAGAGTAAGGAACAAAAGCAATTAGGAATCAAGGTTGAATGCTGTCTATAATCTTAACAGGTTAATCTGATCTTGCGTCCTCCTAAATCTAGGATAATAAACCCAAATAACCTGTACTTAACCTTGTGAATTAACTTTTTTGTGTACCTGCTCTCTGATAACAGACATCTCACATAAGCAGTATACTGTACAGGACTTTTCAGCATTCCCCTGCCCTTGGCTAGGATTGTCCTCACCCAGTTATTAGTAAGCAAATTAGAGACTGCCTTCCAGCCCAAAAGGGGCTGAATTTTAGTGACATTGTAGGCCACTGAAGCATAAATTATCTGCCATTGCCTGTTTTCCTGCTGTGAGGTAATATTCTTTTAAATGAATTTGTTAGCATCCTATTTATTGGAGTTGGCAATGGTGTTAGATTTGGACAATTTACTGAACTTTTCACCATTTATAACCTTTACTTGTCCCTTAAGAGGAAAGCTGATGTATTGCTACTTGGTGTGTTACAAAGGGTTTGATTACAATTTCTAAATGGAAGACAGATTGCCCCAGGCTGACTCCTCTGGAGAAATTCCAGGCTTTAGATTGGTACAGATATCACATCTAATAGGATGTGGCTAAGAAGCAGTAGACTTTGTGGTTAATACAGAGCTGCAAATCAGCAAAAGTGTGTTCCATAGACATATAGAGTGGAAAAGTGATATGCAGGTGCCTTTTTGAAAGATTAGCTTACATCCTTTTGCTTTGAAGTTCATTACCAAGGGAAATATGCAAATGTTATAATTTAAGCATTTATCCTAATAACACCTGTGATTAAATGTAAGTGGGAGGTAGCACTTGCAAGAGCTTCCAAACAAATCTTGGCCTGGTCCTAACAGCCAGAATCCCCGCTGCCTTGTGTGAGATCCTAAAGTTCAGGATCAAACCACCTGAGAAGTGAGCTCTAATTCTCTATGCTTTGCTCTTCCTAAAATAAAACAAATTATAATTTGATCCTTTAAGCAAGGGTATGAATGCTGGCATATTTACACAAAAGAGGCATAATAAATTGCATCATTAGTGTCAAATGTTCACACAGTCCCTCTTCCTATAGTGGGATTCATAGTTATTTTCTGGCCATTGCCCTTATCTAAAAAACTCAGTAATATCATTAGCTTACCTAGATCTTTAAACTGGACAGCCAGTATAATATTTAGTTAATTGAAAATAAAAAGTTTTTTGCTCAATTTAGATGATATGCTCACAAATGACTTACATACAGCCAGAGGAATAGGGGTGGGATGAGGGAATAGGATCATATCCCGTGTAGCACAGTATTTAGAAAAGAGATTGGATTTAAATAATAACACTCTCCCTGAAGTCTACATCACTATATGAAAGAAATTATATTTTGAAATATTATACAATATGTATGTATCAATGCATAATATATTTTCATACATATGTATGGAAATAATTATATATATTATTTTTGCATCAGTTTTGAAGATAATATTAGAAGCCCTCTTGGTTGTATATTCAAGCTATTTGGATACAGTATCTATAGTTTTTCTTATTTTTTTTACCATGAGCTTCTGAAATAAGGTCTGCCGTGCGTGAAACTCAGCATGAAGCCAGGATGTGTTAGTCCTATCTCCTTGTCACTTAATACCTGGCTGACGCACCAACCCATGATTGATGAGTGAGTGCGTGACACCCAGTAGTGCTGGCATGAACTACCGCCTAAAAAAAGACAGCTGTGTCTCCTCCCTCCATTTGTTTTAGGATTTTTGCAATAAGATCCCTTCACCGAATGGTTTCGGCTACCACTTTAAAAGTCACATTTTCCTACATGAGTTCTTTGTCTTTGGGGGTATGTTTTGCTGTATCAGCCCTTGCCTGACAAGGAAAAACATGAACTAGCTTATGTTTCACAATCATCTTTCAAGTACTGGGGTGACTGAGTTAGCTACCTTCTTGTAGCCAGTTCTTGGCACCAGTACAATGCTAGGTTCTGAAGTTGCACCATACCCTTATGGCCATGCAAATTGCAGTGTTTTGATTCAGTTGGAAAATCAAGGTTACAGTTGGCGTTTACAGAATGAAGCTTCCCAGCAGTGTTTTGTGATGGCCATGGTGATGTAATTTGAAATATAAAATATCAACAATAGCTATTTTTCCTCAGCTTTACTTTTCAGAATGAAACTGCTTAAGAGTTTTGGTGTACCTTTGTATTTTGAAAGCACGGGAGCCACATGGCCAAATACGTAAGCTGTCAGTGTTTGCTTGACATACACAATAGGAAAACATTACGAATTTGTCAGGTTAGGATGGGGGAAATGTTGACCAGGACATCAAACTGGGGTTTCTTGTTTTTGTTTTTTTAGCACTATTTTTAAACTCTTTAACAAGCGGAGGGACTATTTTAATATTCTAGGTATAGAAGAAGTAGCTTTTATAACACAACAGTGTTAATTCTAAGTGAAACAGAAGTCCTCTTTGTAAACACTAAAAACTAGACCCCGAATGTAAAAGCAGGGAAAAGAATGGGCATGTTTACTAGGTTTATCAGGCACCATTAGATTAAAATGGATTAGAGCAGATTAAAACTTTTCCTCTTCTCTTTGTAGATGGCTCTGAGAGATTCCTCTGTGAATCCGTTTTCAGCTATCAAGTGGCGTCTACGCTTAAACAGGTGAAACATGGTAAGCACATGAGTGTTGTGTACTTAACTGTGAGAATAAATTTATTGGGGGGTGGGAGAGGGGGACTTAGAAAGGTCAAAGTGCTCTGTAACAAAAACTCAGCAAGGCTATTTAAGTGGACTTTCCAAATTACCTGCAGACAAGAACATTGTATGGTCTTAATCCAGACATAATGTCCACATTGAGGCTTAAAGTTGAAGTCAAAGGGGTTAGTTTTCTAGGGGAGTTAATGCTTCCTACTCCGCTTGTATTGCTTTTTCCTCTCCTTTCTGAAACCTTCTTTTACTGTTGTCCTCCATTGGTTACCATCATTATCTGCACCTTTGGGTATTTATGTAATACCTCTTGGTCTAACTGGACTCTTAAGATCCTGGTAGCACCTTTTCTGTTCCATCATCCCTCACCAGGTCTTCATTTATGCATCAGGGAACTCTGTTCTCCCCACCAAACCAGACCATTTCTCCATAGAGAGCATAATGTCGGGGGGGAAAGCTGCAATTGCCTGTAACCCTAGGTTTTTAGTATACAAATCACAAATTTAGTACACAAATGGAATGGAGGATAAGTACTACTTTTTCTTTTTTTTTTAAGATAAGTCTTCTAACCAACACAGGGTAAGACCCCATTACTAGAATCTTGAGGGGGAAATCCTTCTAGAAATTATTTTTAAATCAGTAATCATGTTGGTGGTTGGTATATTATATATTATCTCCTTGATTCTTTACAGATCAGCAAGTTGCTCGGATGGAAAAACTAGCTGGTCTGGTAGAAGAGCTGGAGGCAGATGAGTGGCGATATAAACCCATCGAGCAGCTGCTGGGGTTCACACCCTCTTCAGGTTGACCTTGCCTGGACAGTCACCTCTGGGGCACAGCAAGTGCAGGTCCAGTGAGGAACTTTTCTTACAGCTTACATAGCCATCCAGAGATTCACAGCTCCATCACTGAATTGTTCATTCACATCCATACTTGGTTTCTCTGTATCTATCCACAAGCAACAAATACTTAAATGTGTGATCTTACAAGGACATTTTTTTGTTTATTTGTTTAAAAAACTACTGAGAATCAGATTTAGGCAATTGGCATCACAGAACCAGGAGGTTTGGGTTTAAGAGAGATTTATAAAACTTCACAAGCCAGGACACATGCCACAATTGGCCAACAGAATGGCATCCCTCCTGTCAATTCATGCAGTTCCTAGAATCCTCACCAGTCAAGTCCGAGGTCGGGATCTGGAGTTATAAAATACAGCATTTCTGACCTAAAATTGTTCTTTTTGCAGATGAATGTGATTTCAACTCAGGACCTGTCCAAATTAGGAGTTTTTTAATGTTTGGGATTTTTTTTTCTATTTTTAGACATCTAATTCTATAGATTCTATCTTTTTCTAACCTCCTCTAGGCATGCCAAATGCTGGCAAAAAGAATTGCTTTTTGAATGTTGAAGTTCTGGTAAAAATAAAGCAGTGAGCAAAATCCTTTTAAACACAGAAATCCTGAGTTCATCTTGTTGGTGGGCTCAGGCAATTCTGTAGCAAATAAATCCTTTGACAGAGCTCCAAATTGGTTTCTTTATCCTTTCAAAGCCTCAGGGATTTGGGATAGGGGAAAGAGGTCAAATTACTTTTTATAAGAAGGGAATCTAAAAACCATTTCTCCTAAGCAAATGGTAGATTTGCTTTCTCTCAGGGATATTTGTCTTTTTAGAAGTATATGAATTTATCATCAATATCTGAGTAGGTTTTTTACCATGAAAAGGAAAAACCTGGAAAGCTAAGAGGTGTCTTTTGTTTTCCCTCATGGGACCCCAGGGTCCACACTGCACAGTTAGGAGAATCATTTATTAAATTGTATGTAAATTTTGCCTCAGACAGCATTTGCCTTTCTCCTCATTAATAACTTGTACCTGACCTGCTTAGAGTTGGTTAATTATGAATAAATAAGATCCCAGTAGCAAATGGCCTTAATCTCAGGAGTTCAGAATGTTTTAACACATAGTATATAACAGGCAGGTGGTGACCTCATTGAGTCGAAAAGGAATCTGAGCACAGGGAAGTTAAAGACCTGCTCATGGCCACGTAGCCCAGACAGAAGAAAATCTTGGAACTTGGAATAGATTGCAGTTGATTGACAATTCAGCCCACTAACCTTGTCTCTGAAGCACATCAGAACACAAAAATTACCAGTCCTCAAACTCACCTACTTCCATATTAATACTTCTTAACCTAAACTAGTTCCATATTTGAAAGCCATTGAGTTTCCTAACATTGTCCTTTTTGGCATCAACCATCTTTATGATTACCAAAGGAAAAATTTAAAATACCTAGTCTGCAATAAACCTTTAAATCATATTTTCAGTGACAGTTCACAAGCAATCACAAACTTTCTCTCATTTGATTTATGTAACTGTACAGCACAGACGCTGTATTACCTCATCGTTACCCTTTGGTATTTGAACTTACAGAATTTTTTTCTCGGGCTTCCCTGGTGGCGTAGTGGTCAAGTATCCGCCTGCCAATGCAGGGGACACGGGTTCAAGCCCTGGTCCGGGAAGATCCCACATGCTGCGGAGCAACTAAGCCCGTACGCCACAACTACTGAGCCTGCGCTCTAGAGCCCGCGAGCCACGACTACTGAGCCCACGCGCCACATCTACTGAAGCCCGTGCACTCTAGAGCCCGTGCTCTGCAACAAGAGAAGCCACCGCAGTGAGAAGCCCACGCACCACAACAAAGAGTAGCCCCTGCTCGCGGCAACTAGAGAAAGCCCGTGCACAGCAACGAAGACCCAACACAGCCAAAACTAATAAATAAATAAACAAAAATAATAAATAAAATAAATTTATATTGTTTAGGGATTTTATAGCTTCATAGCTTTCCTTAATTTCTCCCAGATATACGATTACATTAGCATAGTTCATTTAAAAAAAAAATTTTTTTCTCTTTAAGTTGGACATTTCCTTTTATGACCTTAGAAATTGAAGAGATCCTACAGTTGAGCAGAAATACATTCTGAAGCACCTTTCCCAGTGATGATTCAGCTTCTACTTGAGTGCTGCCAGGAACGAGACCCTCACTATTTGAGGATGGCCCCTCCCTCTCTGCACCTTTCTGTTGGTCATTATGTCTCATCCACAACTCCTATTACCATGTTTTGGGCTTGAAAATGGACCTGTTGTTGCTCATCTTTCATCCCCTCTGCACTCATTATGTGCCAGCCACTCACAGGCATTAATCATAATCCTTTCAGTAATGCTGTAAGATGTGTAACACCCCCTAATACAGAAGAGGAACTTGAAGCACAAAGCAGGCATTACTACATGCCAAGGCTGCATAGCTAAGTAAATGGCCGAGTCCGGATTTGAACTCAAAGTCTGCCAGACTCCAAAGCTAAGATTATTTTAGTTGTATCATGGGCATCCCATTGAGCCCAACCCAGGGCCTTGTACAAAGGAAAATCCTAAAACCTTCTTTTTTCTTTTTAATGATAAAATGAATTAACTACCCGGAGGAAATAAGCCTTGTCACTACCCTCCCTTCTTCCTCCCAGTGCTTGGTGATAAAGAGTCTTAAGTACAATGAAGGCCTCTTCCTTTAAGAACTGATAGGAATTAGGGGCTTCCCTGGTGGCGCAGAATCCACCTGCCAATGCAGGGGACACGGGTTCAAGCCCTGGTCCGGGAAGATCCCACATGCTGCAGAGCAACTAAGCCCATGTGCCACAGCTACTGAGCCTGCGCTCTACAGCCCACGAGCCACAACTACTGAAGCCAATGCACCTAGAGCCCGTGCCCTGCAACAAGAGAAGCCACCGCAATGAGAAGCCTGCACACCACAACAAAGAGTAGCTCCCGCTCGCCACAACTAGAGAAAGCCCGCACGGAGCAACGAAGACAAAACACAGCCAAAAATAAAAATAAATTTATAAAACAAAAAAACTGATAGGAATTAGCTATATGTTAGTATCTACATAACCTTTTAAGATTCAGTATGATGAAATGTAGTTAGATGCTTAAGGGGTACCTACCTAAGTGAGCAAGGAGGAAGGCAAGAGGGCAGATGGCAGCTAACAACCAGGACTGCACAGACAGCCATCCTAAGAAAGCGGACGGTAACGGTGCCTCAGTGCACAAAACACTTTGCAGCTTACAAAGCATTTTCACATATGTCGTGTCTTCAGTCGCTCATCAACGCTGTGAGATAAATGAGGCAGGTAGTTTACAGTTGAAGAAACCAGTACAGAGAAGGTAAGGTACCAAGATAATTATCCAAATTATAGTTAATAATATAGGCCTTTCAAATCTTTGTCTCTGTGCATTCTAGTTCATCATATACTAGAAAATCTGAAGGCAGAACTTGCTGTTAATAAAGAATTGTTCATGTTGGTTTGATACATAATTCCATATAAGTGTTTTGTCTCATGGTAATGAGACATAAATAGTAAACTTAAATAAAGTTGGTTTGGGGACTTCCCTGGTGGTCCAGTGGTTAAGACTCCACGCTCCCAATGCGGGGGGCCCGGGTTCGATCCCTGGTCAGGGAACTAGATCCTGCATGCTGCAACTAAAGATCCCGCGTGCCGCGACTAAGACCCAGCACAGCCAAATAAATAAATTAATATTTTTTTTTAAATAAATAAAGCTGGTTTTACTTTTATGTAGTCAAAAATCTTACTTTCTGATATTATCCAGGATCAGCATTAAAGTCCTGAGTTTTCACTGATAAGCTTTAATGTGTTAGTTATTAGTGCCATCGCATGGCTGATACTGACCTGGAATGACAGTGGTCTGGAACTCTAAATCACGTTCCTGACCCTAGGACCCCTCTGCTCTGTCCATTTGCTTGCAGCCTGTGGCTTCCCTTCCCCCAAATGGTTGGGAGGCCTTGAATCTCTTGTTCCCGATCAGAACACCAGACACTGAAGTGATAGAAACTTTGGACCTTAAGGCCAAACCAAAGGTAGAAGAAAGGAGATAGGACCAGGAGATGCCTATCATCCACAACAAAGAGGAGGAACCTGCCCAAGGATGTGGTTCCCTTTCAGGCAAACCCAAGAGATACTACACTTGGAGGAGAAGGCCATTCTGCCTCTCCCTCTCCTTTTGCCAAAGCACCTAACTTTGCCTAAAATATCTTGCCTGGCCTCCTTGTAATTGCCCAAAGTTCCAACCAAGACAGATCCTTTCCACAAAAGAGATAAAAGGCTTAACTAACAGATACATGGGGAAGTTTTGGGTTGCAGGCAGAGTACAGATGATACCAGATCTTCTCCTGTTTCCCAGAGCTGTTTGGGATGGAGATGGCACCAAGGGTGAAGAAGAATGGGAGAAGGAGGCGGGAGCAGGATGCTTTGCCACTAGCCTGCCTTGTTAATTTGCATCTGGTCAAAGAGGGAGTCTGAGAATTTTAGAGCTGAATAGAAGAGACCTTAGAGATCATCTAGTTCATCCCCCCTGGTTGACAAATAGGACGTTGGGACCTTGTCTGTGTCATTCATTGCTGTATATTCAGTACCTAGAACACTACCTGGCACATAGTAGGTGTGCTACAGGTATTTACTGAGTGAATGAATGTATGAATCTGTTGCATGTTTACCCTGTTTTAGAAGCTGTGCTAGCTATTTACAGTGCAGCATCCATAGTGGAGAAAAGCCTAACGTAATTGAGATAGGTGGTGGGAAGAGCCAAGACAATAAGCCAGAGCTCAGCCCAGGGTTCTGTGTAATGCTGTACTGACAGGTGGAAGCTATGGAACAAATGGAAACTGTGTCCAAAACAGCCATGGGAGGAGCCTGGGCAAATAATGCTGGTGGCCCGCTGCCCTTCTCATAGGCTCCTGCACATGGGCCCGATGGTAGTTCCACATGTCAGCATCCATGAGCTGGTCTCCACCTCTCCAGGTACTTTAATTTCTGCAGCCTGTCAAGTCTCCCTAGAGGAACTGTTTATCCAGAATCCGCTTACTTCATTTTTATAATATTAGCTCTTTAGGGAAGGTAATGAAACAATATAGTTTATTACCAGCAACAACAGAGAGGATGTTTATTTCCAAATGTCTTTTACTCATTTAACAGACATTTATTGAGCACTTACTATGTGTTTAGCGTCTGCTAAATGCTGAGAATATGCTGTCAAACAAAACACAGTCATCAGCCTCAAGTTTATAAATATATTAAGAAAGACAAAAGAGTAATTTGCAGTGTAAAAAACTGTCTGATAACAGAAAGCATGAAATGCTATAAAATCAGAGACAGCTAATCCAGCTGAGCAGGGGTCAGAGAAGACTTCCTAGGAGGATGGTGTTTAGGCTGAGACCTGAAGAACAAGTGGGTGGGGTGGGAAGGAAGGACTTTCTAGATGGAAGGAACAAAATATGCAAAGGCTCAAGAGTGAGGAAGGACATCGTGCTTCTTTGGGGCTGCAGGTGCTTTGTTATGGCTGATTCATAGAGTATAAGGACAAGATGATAGATTTTATCTGCGAGTCACTCAAGAAGTAGCATATATAGGACTTGGTGACTGGTCAAACTTGGAGAACTCAGGGAGGACACCCGGGTTTCTTGTGTCAGTAGCCAACGGACTGGATTCTATTCACGAAGACAGGAGTACAGGGAGAGGAGCAGGGTCAAGGAGATGTCAGTAGGCAGGTGACTCAATGGTCTACATATAGTTCAGGAGAGTGAGCTGGACTAGAGTTAGATCTGGGACTCACCCACCTAGAGACATGCAACCAAAGGTGGGCATGGATGGTATTGCCCAGGGAGACAGCCCACGGAGTGAGAAGAGAATTGGAACCCTGGCATCTAAGGCAGCGGTCCCCAACCTTTTTGGCACCAAGGACCGGTTTCGTGGAAGACAGTTTTTCCACGGATGGCGGGGGTGGATGGTTCAGGCGGTAATGCGAGTGATGGGGAGCAGCAGATGAAGCTTCGCTCGCCCGCCACTCATCTCCTGCTGTTGTCCTAACAGGCCACGGACCGGTACAGTGGCCCAGGGGTTGGGGACCCCTGATCTAAGGGACAGGAAGAGGAGGGGGAGGAGCCCAGGAAAGCAACTGGCAGGAAGTCACCAGAGACAGCCAGAAAATGAGGAATGTGGTATCAGGGAAACCAGGAGAAAGGATGTTTTAAGAAGGAGGCTGCTGGACTTCCCTGGTGGCGCAGTGGTTAAGAATCTGCCTGCCAGTGCAGGGGACACGGGTTCGGGCCCTGGTCCAGGAGGATCCCACATGCTATGGAGCAGCTGGGCCCATGAGCCACAACTACTGAGCCTGCGCTCTGGCGCCCGCGAGCCACAACTACTGAAGTCCACGCACCTAAAGCCCGTGCTCCACAACAGGAGAGGCCACTGCAATGAGCGGCCTATGCACCGCAGCGAGGAGTGGCCCCCACTCGCTGCAACTGGAGAAGGCCCGCGTGCAGCAAAGAGGACCTGATGCAGCCATAAATAAATAAATTTATTAAAAGAAAAAAAAAAGGAGCCTGCTGCAAACACCGGTATCTGGTATAGCCAAGCAATTAACTGACGGGTGGAGAAGGCCTTCGGATTTTACCAAGGAACTTGTTGGTGACCTTGTCTCAAGAGCAGCCACCTTAGTGGTACAGTGGGGGCAGAGCCAGACTGCTGTGGCTGGGAGAGTGAGTGGAAGGCGAAAATATGAGGCCAAATCTAGGCAACATCTTTAAGAAGTTCAGTGGGAAGCAGAGGCAAAAATGGGGGACAAAGAGGGTGATGGTTAAAGGAGGACACATAGTCAAGACGTTTGTTCTGGGGAGGGGTCAAAGAGAAAGAGGGTATAATTGAGGGTGTAAGGTCCCTGAGGAAGTGGAAGGGATGGGATCCAGAGCCCAGGTGGAGTGATTACCCTTAGAGGGAAGGAGGGCAAAAGGATAGTGCTGATGCGGGTAAATGTGTAGGTGAGGTGGCAGGAAGTTAAGGGAGTTCCCGTCAGATGGCTTCTATGTTCTCTGTGATGGAGGCGGCAAATTGGTGTATGGCCTGTGGCAGGGGGAGGGGGAAGCAGGAACAGTGGACTTGGGAATGGTCCCTGTGAAGAATGGGAGGGAGCTGACCAGGGTCAGAGGATTGCCAAGCACATTCAGGGGCCATTTCCAGTCTGAGTCCCTGAATTTGCAATGGCACCAATCGTTGGGGAAGTATACCAGCAGCTCCTAGCAGCCTGGCAGTAGGAATGGAAAAAATGAATAGTTGGTGGTTACAGTTTTACCCAGTAAGGGCAAGGGGGTAAGCAAATTGTTGGTCTAGGGCTAGCAAAGGAAGGAAGTGAAAACAAGAAGAGGTTACCAGAGAGAAATTAGAAGGCTCAGACATTTCTTGAGGGCCTACTATGTCTCTGGTAATATGTAGGCAATAGAAATACAAAGATGGAGCAATAGTTCCCAAACCTAGCTGTGCCTCAGAACCAAGCTTAATAAAAATACTCCCTGGCCTCATTCCTGGGGTCCAATAGGTCTATGACTGGGGGTCTCGTGTGACTCTCCTGCAGCCAGGTTTGGAAACCACTTGGACCAATGAAAAAGCAGACAAGTAAACAGACATATGGAATCTATACAGCGCCATAACTCCATGACTCTGGTCTATATGGGGTGCTGTGGAAGCCAAGAAGTCTTGGAGGTGGGAAAGAAAGGGAAATAACAAGGAAACTTTCCTAGAGAAGGTGAGCCTGGGCCTGAGCATGACTGCTCAATTGGGGTTAGAGGGGAATAAGCCAGAGAACCATTCCAAGTACAGGGGATAGCACGTGCATAGGCAGGGCTGCATTCATGGAACTCCAAGTCATTTGGTGTGGCTGGAGCTGAGCATGTAAACAGGGGAAGGGTGCAACCTCTCAGGAGAAGGAAGCAAGAACCAGATTGTTTTGAGCCTCATTCACCGTGCTCTACTTTCCATCAAAAGAGCATTTCTCTGACACGGACAGGGTACACCTAAGAAAAAGGCCAACACTCCTGACTTTTACAATAAGTAACTTAGGAAGCAGGCTCCTCAAGACCTGGAAGGGTTAGACCCTTAGGCTGGTATAACGCATCAGGGGTGATCTTTAGAGCCACTAGGCAGTACTGTTCACAGTATTTTTGCTCTGGCTGGAAAGTAAGTATTTACAGATTTGTATTTATTTACTTATTTTTAGGGAAAGGCAGATGTTCTAAGCTCAGAATTATTGAAGGAGCCTCCCTTCTGGGCTCTGAGCCAAACCAGGATAAGAGGCAGCTTGAAGGGATCAAATATAAAGTATATGGACATTGCAGAGAGATGTTTTTCCCCCCAAATGGTTTCTCCTCCTTCCTTCCCTGGCCCTGAAGGCCTGAAGTAAAATCCCACACCCTCTCTCCCCCTCCTTGTTCTCAGAAATCTCCAGGCATATATTTGAAGATAAACCACACAAGCATGGGCATTTCATCTGTTTAGCAAACCCAAAGGTCATGTTTGAGGGCTGTTGAAGTCAGACTCTACCCACGTAACTTTCTGCAGAGTCTCCAAAATATAGTAAATCTGGAATCATCTGTGAAGTCAGGGCAACTTAGCTCTCCAACATAGTGCCTAGAGGACAACCTAGGACTTTCTATCCTGGACGAGTGTCACTGCCCAGAGAAGACTCAAGGCTCATTCTGTGATCCCGCTTCAGTGCTCAAGGCTAGAGTGCTTTTTGAAACCACTCCTGATCATGACAAGGAAAATCAGACTCTCCCAGCCAGCCTGAGATTGCAGCTGGAGGACCAGGTGCTATGGCCTCCAGAGACCTATGGACTTAGGAGCCAGGAAGAAAGCAGGACATCGAGCCAGGAAGAAAGCAGGACATCATCCCCATGCCATCTCTCAGTACAGTGGAGTATTCATTCCGAGAGCTAGAAAAGAAGCAGAAGGGGGGATGGAGGACCAAGGAGGAGGGCAGCGCCTTGCTGTCTGGGAGCATAAGCTCTGGCTGCGCCTGTAGTTAAGCCTTATCCACTATGCTGCAGCCAAGGGGCATCCTTATTAGGCAAATAGGAAAGCAGGGCCTTAGCTTCAGAGTTCTGCAGCTCTTCATGACCCCGGGGATCACTGAGTCCAAGGACAGAGAAACCATCTCCCATTCTGAGCCTCTGCAGTCTCTTTTGAGTCCTGCTGGCTCTGTGGCCAAAATGAACTTTCCATGAAAAAGAGTTAGGCTCCTGGAAGGTGCCAATTTAATACTCTTCAATTTAAAAGCTGCCAAGGGGGATGGGAAAGGCTTCAGTAATGAAGGCATGAGTGACCATGAGGGCCTGGGCTCAGCACCCACACCTCTCATTTTGGCACAGAGGCTCTCAGGGTAGGTACAAGTCATACCCAGGCACTGGGGGCTCATCATGGTTAATATATAGTGAGGAGTAACTATATGTGGGGCATTGTGCCAAGCACTTCACACACATGATGTCATTTACTCACTGGGAGAGGGCGACAGAAAGGCCATGTGGGGCAGAAGAAGCCACCAAGGAATGGCAGGAAAGAATCCCATAGACTAAGAGCTGAAGGGCCTTAGCAACTGTATTCATTTGAGCTAGGGCTGCCATAAGAGCCTACTAGGGCGGCCATAACAAAGTACACAGACTGAGCAGCTTAAACAGAAACTTAATAGTCTCACAGTTCTGAGGTCTAGAAGTCCAAGATCAAGATGTCACCGTGGTTGGTTCCTGCTGGAGGCTGTGCAGGAAGGGATCTGTTCCAGGCCTCTCTCCTTGGCTTGTAGATGACGATCTTCTCCCAGTGTCTCTTTACATCATCATCACTCTATGCATGTGTCCGTGTCCAAATTTCCCCTTTTTATAAAGATACCAGTCATATTAGATTAGGGTTCACCCTACTGAACCTCACTTTAACTCAACTACCTCTATTGAGTTCTATCCCCAAATAAGATCACATTCTAAGGTACTGAAGTTAAGATTTCAACATGTAAATTTTGAGGAGGGACACAATTCCACCTGTAACAGCAATGATGTCTAACCAAATCCTCTACTTTTATAAATGAGGGTATTGAAGCCTTGAGTAGGAAAGTGACTTGCACAGGGTCACACAGCAAATTGGAAAAACTGAGGCTAGAACCCAGGTCTTTGGGGGCTGCAAGTTCTGTGCAGATTTCCCAGTGTGCAGTAGCAGCACTGCCAGCTTTGGGAAGCTCCTTCTCCAAGAAAGGAACCCCTGAGCTTGGATAAGTATGGGAAGCACCCAGTCGAATCTCTTTATAGGCATGGGGTGAGGACACACTAAAACTCTCTTACAAACCAATATTTGGGAAAAGACTCTGAAATGCCAGAGTGGAAGGAGCCCTATTAATGGAGCTTAATGTAAGCACTGGGGTTTATTTTTTTTTATTTTTTTAAAGAAATTCACGTTCTTTTATTTATTTATTTATGACTGTGTTGAGTCTTCGTTTCTGTGCGAGGGCTTTCTCTAGTTGCGGCAAGTGGGGACCACTCTTCATCGCGGTGCGCGGGCCTCTCACCATCGCGGCCTCTCTTGTTGCGGAGCACAGGCTCCAGACGCGCAGGCTCAGTAATTGTGGCTCACGGGCCCAGTTGCTCCGTGGCATGTGGGATCTTCCCAGACCAGGGCTCGAACCCGTGTCCCCTGCATTGGCAGGCAGATTCTCAACCACTGCGCCACCAGGGAAGCCCAACACTGGGGTTTATTTTCAATGGCCAGGCCCCTCATTAAGGAGGCAGATATGTGGTGTGTTATAAAAGAAGAGCTTTGCTCCTTACTTGTAGCCCCCAGTAGCGCAGGGAGCCAGAGTACGGCTGGGTGCTGCTGGCTGCTCACAGACTCTCCCCGACTGTTCACTCTCTCTGGGCTTGTGTCTGCCTCCGGGCTGGCATCTGGCCTCCATACCTGGCCATTCTGCAATCAGCTGTGAGAACTCACTAAGAAAACTCTTTTGCAGGTCTCATGCAACGTGCAGGAGCAACATGGGTTTAAGAGCCTTGCTCTCGCAGCTTCAAAAACAAGGAGGCAAAAATTGAGATTGAATATAGTATGGAAGTGTGGGTGACACCAAACCGCAGATGAGTTGATAGGCTGCGGGGAAGGAAGTGAAAAGTTCACCTTGTCCTTCCCTGTAACAGAGGGCTGTTGGTTTTGCAGAGGTTTGCTTTTTAAAAATTTTTTCATTCAATAAAAATAGCTTGGTGGGACAACATATTATAGCATTCGTGGAAATAAAAACTAGGAACCACATCATAGGATGTTCTGCTCCAAACTTGGCCCTGGTTCCCCAGGCAGCTCCCAGTTCCTTTGATTTATGCAGCAGCCGTGGAGGCCCTCACCCCGTCCCAGGTGGGGCCTGGACTTCAGGGAGGAAGGGTGGAGGTGGTTCAGAGGCATCAGCTGTTTCCCTGCATGTGAGCCAAGACCCTCGCCTCGGTTAGAAACTCAGCTTTGTCCCCTGTGTCTGCCTTCCGCACTGTGAAAAGTTTCCATCACAAAGGGCTGATTCAGGAAACCAAGGTTAGAGGCAAATGGTCTTATTTGAAAATGGTGAAGGCCAGCCAGGCTTTGGGCTTCCTGCATTGATTGCTCTCCTGGGGCCTGGGACCAGCCCACCAGGGCGGGGCGGGCAGCTCTGCAGGTTACAGGATGTGAAAGTGGGGACTGAGGTTAGGAAAAAGAATAAAAGGCTAG
This sequence comes from Eschrichtius robustus, assembly GCF_028021215.1. Classification (NCBI taxonomy): domain Eukaryota; kingdom Metazoa; phylum Chordata; class Mammalia; order Artiodactyla; family Eschrichtiidae; genus Eschrichtius; species Eschrichtius robustus. The sequence continues at coordinate 77,237,133 of NC_090830.1, forward strand.
GACCAGAACACACCCAGCAGAAGGCCATGTGCAGTTCTCCTCTTCAGGGTTTCCTGTGGGTACACTGAGAACATTGTGTTCTGGCTGTGAACTTACCCGGCTGAGCCGGCTCCAGACTCGGCCCCTGGGTCCTAGTGCTGCCTTTCACTAGCCTCAGCCTTAGGTCACCTGCACCGCGTAAAGCCCACTGAAGGACCCCAGGAGGCCACTTCCATTGTGCCCTCCCTACAGTGTGAGCCTCCAGTGACCAGACTGTGGGCACTTACCTTCCCATTCATCCTGAGGCATCTTCGACTTGCTTGGCACTGTCACGTAATAGCATCTCATGTTCCTCATGACAAAACCTCCTTCAGATGACAAAACTGAGGCTCTGGGAAATTGGGAGGAACAACCAAGGTCAGTAATTCAAGGTGTTTGGACCCAGATCTCCTGACACTTTAGCGATAACTATTTAAAGACCAGCACTTCAAACCCTTGAAATGAATGTAAGCCTTTACCTTCGAAGTTTCTCTCCAGATGAATTTGACAGTAAGGTGATTTCTTAACGAATTCTCCAAAACAGCTAAAAGCTCTGGCATGTGGTGTAGGGCTGACCAGAGGAAACTGGAGAGCCCAGCACTCTGTCTGCCCTGTGCCTCAGCTCCCTGGACCTGCCACCAGAAGCCTATGTGCAGCCCCACACTACGCCCAGATTGTTCTGGGCCTGGGTAGGGTCCTGAAACTCAGAGGCAGACGCTGGGCCCCAGCCCAAGTAGCCAAGAATCAATGGGCCAGGAGAGAGGGAAAGGGACTCAGGAAGGGGGTTGAACTCTCTGGTTAGAAGAGATTTTCGCAGTTTTTAAACTGGCTTCTGGATCATCAATTCCTCTACTAGATGGTGAGCCTCTTTTTCCAAGTCATCTTTGCATCCTGTGGGTATGCTGGTCCTTGATAAACGGTTGTTGAACGACCTGAGTGGAAGTCACTCACCGGAAGGCCTTGCCTGTAGCCATGGATCACAGTCTTTCCCAACTGCACATTGAGCACCTACTGTGTACTAAGTAAGCAATGATTGATAAAGGGCACACAATTGCCAAAAACAAATGTACAAACAAAGGAAAGGCAGCCATGGTGTCTACCCCTCCTAGAGATCACAGTCTAGTGCAAAGAAAGGCATTCAATAAGCAAGAACAATCCCAAGGATCCAGGGTTATCCTAGGTGGAGTCCAGAGTGCTGTGGGTGAGCACCGAGCAGGGAGACCTAAGAACATTGGGGGCCCAGGAAGGTCCTCGAGGGAGAGCTCTTCAAACTGAGACCCAAAGGGAAGTTAGGAATTAGCCAGACAGAGGAGCCTGGGAAAGGGAACTTCAAGCAAAGGTAACAGTGCTTGTGAAGACCTGGAATTTAGAGATCAGGTGGCTCACTGATAGAACTGAGAAAAGCCTTCTATGTCTTCCGAACCCCACCAGTGGGAAATCTAGTTCTCACTCCAGGGGAGAACCCAGGCATTATTATTGTCCATAAAAAAGGAATCCTACTACTTCTCTGTGGGCTTCCCCTAGGCCCTAGACTCCAAACCAGAGGAATCCTAAAAGCTGACTGGGATATATCTTGAGGCAGGAAGGCCATGGGTGTGGCCAGAAGGGGCAGGTACTAGTCCAGGCATTGGGACCCTGGACTGAGATACTGGGCAAGTCACTTCCGACCTCCCTCTGGACCTCAATTTCAGTCTTTATGTATTCTCAGTAGTTAGCCTGACATTTAGACCTTCCTGAACTAATGAATGACTGCAGTTTCCATCTGGGAAAAGACTTCTTCCAATGCTAAGATTCTGGGTTTGAGACCCACAATCAGTCATTCCCAGGATTCTTTTGGCAACAGAAGTGCCATGAAAGAGAGGAGGACAGTGCCCAGCACACCCACAGCAAATGTTTGTTGAATGAATGACTGCTCTCCCTGAAGTCACTCTAAAAGCTCTGATGGATCCTTGCTTCTCTCAACAGCTGCTTTGATCTCCATTCACTCCTAACCCTGTGCAGTCATTATCACCCACCTACTTCATAGGCAGACATCAGATTTAGTTGTGAAAATAAACCCTAGGTCTTGCCTTTAGGGCTCCATCCTAGGGGAAGAAGATGGAAGATGACTGCAGGAAGCTGAGAGGCAGTGTAAGGAAGAAAGAGAAAAGCCTAAGATGGTCAGAGTCTGAAAATCAGTGCACATTCTCACGTAACACTCCCTGGCTTAGAAACCCCAAACCTGCCAAGGGCTCTGCCCCCTCCGGTGAACAGCTAGAACTCACCAGGACTTGCTGGAAGAGCTCTGGAAATGGACAAGCGCTCCCTGAGCCACCACATTCCCTACTTGCCCTGAATCAGGCGATCAGGCGCTATGGTAAGGGCAAGAGTTCCCAGCCGGGCACACCCTGAAATGCATTTTCCCTCTTCTGTGGGTTTCCAGGCTAGCCCGCAGAAGCCTGATTCATCCACAACCGCAGTGAAACATAGAATTAATTCCGGCTATACCCTGGGTGAGCTAGGCCATTATGGCAACCAAACCACTACTTACAGCATTATTTTGTTGGGAAAATGTGTTCTGAGCTCCAAGCAACCAAATTATAAGTGGGACATAGGCACACCCAGGTTCAAATCCCAGTTTTAACACTTCCTAACCACGTGGTCATGGGCAAGGCACCATCCTCCCCTGCCTCAGTTTCCTGCTTTGTAAAAGAATACCTCCTTGAGGAGGTTGGAGTGCTGACTGAATAGACTCCCATGAAAGTGCCCCATGGCCCAGGGCAGACGTCTCCCTCCCGCCTTTCACAGGCACTTTAGGAGGGAGACCTGGAGATAAGACTCCAAACACAGCCCCTCTGAGGAGGGTTTACCCAGCTTGCATGGTGGCAGCATTACCACTGGACTCAGGCTCAGAGCAAGTGTTTCTGAGATAAATGAGCTGCTGTCTTAGAAATCACAGAACATTCCTCATCTTTGACCTTCTCCAGGCTTGTATTGGCTTCTCTGAGCCAAGAAACTTCTCCTGCCCCAACTCAGCTCCCTCTCTCCCAATCTCTCCATGAACAGCATTGTTCTGGTTTCCTTTGCTCCTGATCCTAGTCAGGGGCTTCGCCTCCAGAAGGGGCCAGAAGCCCGGGCCTTTCACCCAAGCCTGGACGTGAGACCACAAGAACAAGCAGCAGGTGGGCAGAGACCCAGGCGGCACCACCGTGCCCTGTGAAAGGCAGACTGCTCCTGCCGCCTTTGGCTTTGGCCCCTCCTTGCTCTGTTTGTTTCCAAGCTGCAGCAAGAACGGTCTGTACCCGAAGGATGGTGAAACAGCCAAGGAATCCGTAGGGTCCTAAAGGTCGACCTCCGTCCTTTCCTTGCCCTTGTTCCCAAAAGTTAAGGTTTCCTGGTCTTGGGCTCCTTGTCCCCTACCCAGGGTCACAGGCACTGTGGAGGTCAGTCATCTTGAATGAGCCTCCCCTACACTGCCCTGTGCTCCCCACGTTCCATTTCCACCGCCATCCTCACTTCTCCCCATTTGGAACCACAGAGGCTTCCCAGACCCTTCCCCCATCTGTCCAGGAGCTGCAGTACTTCTCACTGGGTCTCCACTGCTGCAGCCCCACCCCACCTCTTTAGCCAACCCCCAACCCCATCCGCAATCCTGCAGTAGCCAAAAAACAAAATCCTCTTGTGAAAGTAATATGAGCTCATGGTAAAAATCCAATTTCCAGGGCTTCCCTGGTGGCGCAGTGGTTGAGAATCCGCCTGCCAATGCAGGGGACATGGGTTCGAGCCCTGGTCCGGGAAGATCCCACCTGCCGCGGAGCAACTAAGCCCGTGCGCCACAACTACTGAGCCTGTGCTCTGAAGCCCGCGAGCCACAACTACTGAAGCCCGCATGCCTAGAGCCCGTGCTCCACAAGAAGAGAAGCCACCACAATGAGAAGCCCGTACACCACAACGAAGAGTAGCCCCCGCTCGCCACACAGTTAGAGAAAGACCGTGCACAGCAACAAAGACCCAACACAGCCAAATAAATAAATAAATAAATAAATAAATAAAATTACTTTTTTTTAAAAATCCAATTTCCAGTGTTTCTACAAAGCAAAATAAAGGTAACCTTACTTTTTAACCTGAAAAAAAAAAAGGTATAAAGTGAAAAACTAAAAGCCTCTCCCACCCCTCCATCCCTCAGAGATAACCTCTGGGGGCAGTTTTTCCAGTACCCTTCTAGATGTTTTCTCTGCACATGTAAGTGTGTGTCTGCAGGGGAGTGTCCTCTCTTTTTCTTTCAAAATGAGATTAGAGGTTACAAATTGTTCTGCAACTTGTTCTTTTTGCCTAACAACGTATCGGGCATTTTTCCAAAACTGACCTCACTCTTTTTAACACCCACATAATACTCCATGATTTGGATGTACTATAGTTTATTTAACTGTTATCCTGCCACAGACACTCAAGGTGGTTTTTTTTTTTCAGTTTTTTTCCATCACTATCTAACTGGTTCCTGGCCTCAGGTCTCAAACCTCTGATCTGCCTTCCACACCACTGCTTGATTGCAACACCAAGTCTGACTATCATTCCCAGCTCAGCTGTCTTCCTTGCGTTAGGGTTATTCACACGGTGTCTTATCTCCCCTCCTAGGTCTTAAGCTCAGGACAGGGTGTTTGCCTTGGAGGTCCTGACAAGGAGCACTAGGCCTGTCAACTCTGCAATTTTTGAGCCAATCTCAGTGCTGCCCTGGGGAAGTAGAAGGAGCTTCTCAGGCCACATGGACGCTCATTTTCTTTTTCATATATATGTGTTGGGAACTCTGGGGACCTGGCTTTGTGCAGGGCACTGGAGCTCTGGGATGAAACAGATACAGACCTTGGCAAGCTTACAGTTTAGCGGGAAAGACAGGCATTATACATCCACACAGATAAACACATGGATAATTACATATGGGATGAGTGCTTTGAAAGGAAACAACAGAGGAGAAGGGATGGGGCCACCAAGAGAGAGGGCCAGTGAAGCCAGCAGACGATGGGATCTGGTTCCCATTCCAGGCCACTTCCCCTTTAACCTTCTCGTCTGACAAGAAGGGAAATACCCCTTTCAGTTTTAACTTTCTGTGACAATAATACACGCTATCAGAGTTCAGGGGAAGTAGAGTTCCCCACTGCCTGATAGGGGTCAAGGGAGACTTCTCACTGACATCACATTGACCTTGAGTCACAGGCGAGCTCTACTTCCATTCGATTCTGGGCCAAATACTTGTTGAGCGTATACCATATGTATCTAACATATAGAGGTTAGGGGGGTGTGTGTGTTGGGGGTAGTTGTGGTGGTGGGTGTTTAAAGATTTAAAATAGGTGACCTCTGAAGGAGTTTACAAACTGATGGAGCATCAGACCCAGGATAGGATAATTTCAATATACATCAAGTGAGAAGAGAGCGACTCATCCACAGCTCTGGGAACTGAGCGCTGGCTTCAAAGGCAAGCAGTTCTGGACTGGACTCCCTGGCCCTGCACTCCCCGGCCAGGGAACATGGAGCTTCCCAAGTGTGCTCAAAAGGGGCTCCTGGAGGGCCCTGAGCTGAGACAAGCTTGGAGTGTGAGTCAGAAGGAGCTAGAAGGGCATCCGGGAAAAGTGATCTGTGTGAAGATGGGAGCAAGCTGGAAGGGAAGACACTTGAGACCACAGAGGAAAAGCATCCCATGGGGCACAGGGCACCTGGACAAAGGCAATTATACCAGCCTGGAAAGAAAAATCCAAGCCAAAAAGAGCATTTTAAGGAGGGCAAGCAGCCCCCATTCTCCTTCCCAGGGGCCAAGGATTTCATGCCCTAGAGAGGGCACCAGATGGGAGGAGACAGAAATCTGCTGTCACCTCTGCCAGCCTCACTTCCACGTCTATGTGTCTGTTTCTCTTTAGAGTGATTAAAAATACTGTAAATTATATGCTTACACTTTGTTGATGTTCTCTTTATGATCCACTGTACATGGCTGTATATATTTTGCACATCTACACACATATTACTGTGCAAAGTTGTATACACAAAGCCAGGCATACTGTACTTTATGGAAAATTTAAGAGCGTTTCAGAGGTAATTAGAACCATCTGTGATTTTCCCCTCCTGGCTTTGGGAGGGAGGTGCAGCTAGAGATAGTCAAGGGCCAGCCCTGGGGGTTTGTGAGGCCAAGGTAAGGAGCCAGACTTGCTCTAAAGGCAGTGGGGAGCTATTCAAAGGTTTGAGAGGGAGGCCTTAGTGAAGCTGAACAAAAGTAAAATAGAAAGTTCCAGGCTCTCCCTGTTTCTACTTAAGATAACAGAGTTACTTCCACAATCAAAGCAGGAAATCCCAAACCAGTTCTGTCCACAATTCATCTCTGCCTCAGTTTCCCCATCTGTGAAGGGAAGCCTCACCTGCCATGGTATGGGGCTGCAGGACCACAGGTCAACTTTGGCAAGCAATGAGGCCCATTTAGGCCGGCCTGGGCAAAACCCAGGGACATTGTTGCCAAATCCGAATATCATTCCTGGCCTCCAAGGCTAACAAGCTCTGGTCGTGGGGCATCCAGGTTCAGATCCCGTTCCTTGGGAAAAGAACTTGGTGAAGCTTCTGAAGGCCTATTGATGTCCTTCCCTGGGCCAGAGACTCTTAAAACTTCCTGGGAGAATGAGGCAACACGTCTCATTGTGCAGCCCTCAGCAAATGCAGCAGCTGCACCGAGTGCTAAAGAAAAGCTCCCATAATAACCATGTGTGATAATAAAAAGATAAAGAGGCAAATAGGTATGTAGGTCAGCTCAAAAATAGCCACCCATCCATTTGGCCTGGGTAACCATTTGTGCCAAGTAGGTCCAAAGGGTTTTCTTCCTTCCCCTCCCAAGCTAATCTTCCCTGCTTTTTCATAAGGCTGCCTTAAATAAAAGTCCCCGGAGGCTGCCCAGGCAGTTCGGACCTGCAGCCCTATAGGAGCAGGCACTGCTCCCGGCACTCCCTCCAGCAAACAAATCCTGGGGTCAGAGGGCACAAGGGCTCTGCCTCTCTGACGTGGGTTCTTGCGCCTAAGTCAGGGTGTAGGGTGGTGACTCACAGACACTCCCCCGCCCACCCCCATAAGGTTCTGCGTGCACCCAGGACGCCTCCCCCACCCCAACAGAGACGGCTTTGTTAGCGGACCCGGCCCGAGGAGAGTTACTGCCTCAGGGTTGTGAGGGCCTCCTCAGCCTCTCCTCCCTCCCCTTCTCCCCGCTCTTCTGCCCTCCCCAGAAAGGCGCCGGCCGCTCGCCCTGCCCCCCCCAACCCAGCAGCCCAACGACCATAGTGCTGAGCTCAGCATCTCCGCAGCCTGGCGGCCTTCCTCTAGCACGGTGGGAGGAGTCTCCTTCCTCCCAGGAGTGGGCGGGGTCAACGCTAGCCCCGCCCTTCTCCCCTGTCTCACTTTCTCTCCTTCCCCCCACCTCGTCCCCAAGACGCACGTTCTCCAAGTCACGTCCCCGCTCGTCCCAACACACACCAGGGGGTCCGTGGAGACAGACCCCCGCCCTCCCCAGTCAGCTGCTCAGCATCTGTCACCTCCCCTGCCCGGCTCCCCTGAAGGCGCACCTCGGCCGAGGGTGGGGGGCGGGAGGGGAGAGGAGAGGGAGCAGGGGGTCTTCCCTTCCCCCATCCTGGCTGGCCCCACTGCAGACCAGCCACAGCGGGGAAGTCAATTCAGCTCTTGTGTGCTCCTCTTCCCAGAGCAGAATCCAGAAATCTAGATTTTTTTGTGTGTTTCTCTGCGTGTCTTTTTTAAATACAAAAAGATTCAGCCGTAGCTTCTGGATTCCTACGCCAAAGTCTGTCCTTTGTGGGTTACAAACGGAACAGCTGGGGGCGGGGAGAGGCTCCTCTTTTGGCTCACCACTTCCCAGATGAGCCCTCCTGAGCTCTCAGGGAGGATACCTGGAGGGAGGATGTGACAGAATCAGTGCCACTTCTGGGCTTGCGGTTGTCTAGCTGAAGGGGACCCCATGGCGACAGTGAGCTTTGCCATTGAGTCAGCACTGCTGGGCCCTGCTGAATTCTGCAGGGGAAGGAAGAGCCTCATCAGATAAAAACAAAGAGCCAAACCAGCAGAGAAAGTTTTTTGTCAATAGCTCCATATCGACTCCAGGTGTTCACTCCACCTGTTCTACACCACCGCTCCCCAACGTGTACTGCCCCCCTTCCCAGCCATACAGTTCCTCTGGCTCACAACTAAGTGACAGGGGCTTGGAATCAAGGAAATCAGCCTAGATCTAGAGTCACGGCTCCAGCCTGCTGACTGGCTATGTGACCTTAGGCAAGTCCCTGCACCTATCCGAACCTGTTTTCTTACCTGTAAAATGGCACTCATGAGGCCTGTCTCATCTACGCTATGCAAATGTAAGCCTGGATTCAGGTTGTCCCCACTGTAGCAGCTTCTGATTATCCTTGTCATCCCCCCAACCCCGCCTTGATGAACAAAGCTCATCCTGACCCTGCCTCCCCTCCTTTGATATATGGCAATTGGAAACCCTCAAAAAGCAAGAACGCTGAAAGGGCTGGAACTGGGACGTCTGTTTCTACCTTCTCTGGCAGGTCTCCTCCAGATGGTCCACCACCCTATGGGCTGCCCTCCACCCTGGGAGTTTTAGAAAAGGGGCTCCATAGAACTTAAATCTTTTTTTCTTTGTTATGATCTTTGTGGAGGTTGAATAGGCCTTTGAGATTCTCTAGTTCTGGGTTTTCAAAACTGGGGTATGAAAATCCCAACAGTGTCTGAAGCCACAGGATAAACACAGTGTATCTTTTTGTTAAAAAGGGTTTTTTCGGGGCAGGGAAGATTAAGTAATTGAAGTATTAAGTCATTTTAAAGTTTGCTACTGAAATTAACACAAATTCCCACACACGGATAAAATATAAAATAGAATGCAAGATTGCATTATTTGCAATAAAAATAATAAAATAAAATAATAATTTGTAATGAAAATACTGGATTTCAAAGACACATTACGCTTCCTAGGTGCTGCTTCAGGCCACAGCTCGGAACCCTATTCATCTTTAGCAGCCAAATAGCCTGAACTCAGGTCAGCTGACTCCTGTCCCCTCACGGGGCCTGGGCTTGCCTCGGAAAGCCAGTTAGCCTAGGCTTTGGGTACTAACTGGAGAGGGGTGTTACCTCAGCCTCCCTCCACTTCACTGTTTTCTTCCCTCATAGGAGTTCAGAAGCTAGGATGGAAGAGGGATTCTGAGAAGCTGGCCAAAAGCTGACCCCACAGATGGGATTCCTTCCTGAGAGGCAGTCCAGTGTGTTAGTGAGAAAAGAGAGACAGTGCCCTGGAATCTGGATCCCTAGGACAACTCTGGCTGCGGGGGAGATGAGGTGGGGGAGCAGTGGAGGTCTGGCAGGCCGTCGTGCCTTTCACCACTGCAGGGGTAACCTGAGCTCTGGCAGGATACTCAGGCTACCCTCCTAGCTCCACCTTTGTCATGGTGGTTTAACAAGCCAGCCCTTGGTGGCGTTCCTTTTGCCCTTTGCCCTGTCCCCAGAGGAAATGACTTCTTGTGAAACCTAGGAGCCCATTAGAACTGGCTGGCTGTGAGCTCACCATTACCACATGTGGGCCTAGTCTCCACAGCTGTGTGCCATCTCACCCGCCCCGAACCCACCCCCAACCCACAGAGAGGCTGGGAAGCCAATCCAGCGTTCCTTCCAAGGCCTACCTTTCTTCCTGACAGGTCAGTCTGCAGACATCCCAACTAAAGATGAGCATCAGTACCGCCCAGAGAGCTTTGTACAAAAGGGACCCATCCAGACCTACCAAATCAGAATAGGGACTGGGGAGGTGGGTTTCAAGCTCCACGGAAGATTCTAATTATCAATCAGGCTAGAAAGCCACTAGTTGATGGTAGGATTACAGGGCACTCACTCTGGACCTCAATTTGCTTTTCTGTAGAATGTCATTATATTCATTCCTTCGGGTGTAAGTAGATAATATAATTCAAAAGCTTCTTTGAAAGGCTGCACAATACAATGTATTGTTAGTATATCCATTTCAAAAAGTAGCTTCACTTGCAAAAAGATTCCCCACTGAATTTTTAATTCTCCCTCCAATAACACAGTCAAAATCCTGCTAAAGCCCTCAGCTGTCAACAGCTTTTCACAGCCTTCCTAGTAAACCAGGTGCACTTATAATCTTGCTATTTTGACCAAGTTGTTTGTTGTTTTTCAAGTAAAAAAGCCACAGGAGTTCTGGGAACACTTTTGCTGGCTTCATTGTCCCCACGTGCCACCACCACTCCACCCTCTCCCCACCACCCGGGCTCCTCCTGCCGCCTCCACTCCCCTCAATGACACGTTTCCAAAAGGCTGTGGAGGCACCCCAAGCAGAGCCGCGCAGGCATGCTGGCTGGCCTTCAGGGGTTCCCATCCTGAATTCTGGGGTTCCCAGAAACACACCCCCACCCCAAGATCTGGTTTAACTCCCCAAACCCGACTGGGGCAACTTGCCAGACTGAGGTCCTGGGAACCGGTGCACAGGACAGAAACCGCCAGAACAGGGAGGGGCAAGTGGCCTGGAGTGTGTGCTCACTGACTTGAAATTGCAGGCTGCTGTGGGTCCTACGGGAAGACAGCAGAGCCTGGGAAGAGGCAGAGCTTCTGCACAGGCATGGCTCTGGCCACAGAGACTGGGACATGGGGCCTGGTTACCAACTCCAGAGGCCTGAGTCACTGGGGACATGACACTAGCCCACTCCTGCTGGGAGTTCAGCCATCTCCCCATCAGGGTCATCTTGATGCAGATTCCATGTTGCACATTGTGTCTATGTTAGGAGTGCTTTCCCCAGAAGACACATGTAAATGCACAGACTCGAATGGTAATAGTGCCCTCTGGAGTTGTGCAAAGGGGCATCCCAACTCCCACCAACAAGGGAATATAAACTTCAAAAGTATTTTGAGGAGAGTGACTGCTTGGTGAGTTCAGGGTCTCCTTTGGGATGATAAAGATGTTTTGGAATAGATAGAGGTGGTGGTTGCACAACATTGTGGATGTACTAAATGCCACTGACTTGTTCACTTTAAAAAGTTTAATTTTACATGTGAATTTCATCTCAATAAAAAAAATTTTGAGTATTTTAAGGCACTTGAAGGGAAAGTACTAATTGCTTTAAAAGATTTCCCACAAGTCAGCTCTCTGCACAATGCACCTCTATCCCCAACTTCCTGGGGTTGCCGACTATACTCCAACTGGAAGAATTAGGTTGCCTTAGAAGCCCACTTCCTGACCTGAGCTGAGGAAGAAGGGAGATATTCAGATACATCCAACACTCTTGGCAGCACTTGTCAGAAAGGGGATAGAAAGGTAGCATGGAGTTCTTCTGAAGGCTCACCCCAAAGGCCACCCAGATCCTGAGAATCCAGATGTAGGTCTGCAGTTCTGGGAAAATCCACCTTCTTGCTTTATCCATTCATTCATTTATTCATCCAAGGAATATTCACTGAGACTCTACCATGTGCTAGCCACTGGAAGTTAAGAAGAATAGAACTCCACCCTCAGGAAGCTCATAGTCCGGTGAGAAGACTAAAGTGGAAACAGTTATTAACAGAGATGTGCATGGGGTGTGAGGATGACCTGAGGAGGGGCACCTAAGGGATGGTGTATTGGGTTGGGCACTGGGGAAGGCTTCCTGGAGGAAGGGATGCCACAGCTGGGTCTCCAAGGCTGCTGGCGGGAACATGTCCAGGCAAGCCTGACCTGCAGCCAGCCTAAGCCTGACGGGGAGAGAAGCAAATGCAGGGTTCCTAGGATCTTTGAAGGATTTGAAGAGGCCTGGCTCAGAGGCTAGGAGATGGAGCTGCCTCCTCCTTGCAAGTACCACTTTTGGGACCCCCCATCCCATCTTCAATGCAGAGACAGGTGTGTGAGGTGGTAACCATGTCTTTCCAGCCCCAGCCATGAGGAAGGGATCCTGCCCTTCACCTCACAGGATGAACCATGACCCTCCACCCTAGCTCCTCGGAGGGGCTAACAGTTAGGAAACTCCCCTTCTATATCCAAAGGTTCTCCTGACAGACAATGGTATGGGGCTTTGCCCCCCTCCTTCATAGGGGTGAAGAGTTTCAGTGGGGAAGCCATTTAGCCCTCCACCCTCATCCCTCTGCAGCCAGGCCACCTAGCAGGTGGTTGTTTACCCTGTAGCCCACTCTCTCCTCTGGGAAAAACCTCCAGGGTTAAGATTGCCTGTCCTTTTTTGAAAATGATGAGACAACAACATGAATGGATTTCTTTTGAAAAGAAAATTACCCAGTGCCCATTAACATAGCCCATCCCCATTATAAAAAGCTGTTTTATTAACAAAATGAGACAGTGAATGAAAAAAGCTGCTTAGCACACTGCTTCCGTGATGGCTACTTATTGAATGAATGAATGATTCCTAGTGAACTGACCTTTCCAAAATGGCACTGGATTCTTTTGCTTCTGAAACCTCTATTTTTCTTAGATTAGTGTTCCACATTTTTCTGAATTTTTTTTTCATGCGGGGTCAGCGGAGAGAGAAAGAAGAAAAACACCCTAAGTCTATATCCTGCTGTCTCAGATGTCCCCAGCCCAGTCAGCCTGGGAGGAGTGAATGGTCTTGATGGATTAATTCCCTGATCTTCAGTCCTGACAGAAAGACACACCCATACAGGTCACCCCAACTCTTTCCTTCCCACCTCAGTAAAGGGTGATTTCAAGAGGATGTCATCTACCCTCAGTCCTCCAAGCACTTCACCTAATTGCCAAGACCTGGTGTCTTTAAGGTTCCCAGCAAGTGACTAGAGCTTGGAGGATAGGAAGAAAGGGCCAGTGTTCAGGCCTTGAAAACCCCAGCAGCTAACAGACTATTCTATTCTGCAGTAGTCTTTAAGATATCTCCTAATCTGAGTCGTCTAATTTATTTTTTATCCATAAATTTGTCTCCAGAGATGGTTCTCCCATCTGGAAAAAGGGGATGGGGTGCAGGGCTTGATTCTGGTCGTTTACAGTTCTAAGTCTTGGTTTGCCCGGAAGGCCCACGGGTCAGCCTTTTTTTTTTTTTTTTAATGGGAGGGGGTGTGGATGGCAGCGGCCCGGACTCTTCCGGCGGCAAGTGTCTTCGGTCACGCGCAAGTCTGCCCCGAGGCGACGCCCGCCAGTCTGATCTGGTTAGGCTCTGGCCCGCCCAGGGACGGGAGCGTCTGATGTAAGTTTGGTTCTCTCTTCCATCAGGATCCTGTGACCCAGATTGATATATCTTTAAATAAATAAAGGTCGAATCCGTCCGAACCCCTTCCCACCGTCAGCAATCTGTCAGTCTTCGAGCACCGCCGTCGGGTCACATTTTCTGTGGCCCCCTCCTGAATGACGAAACAGGGGATAGCGATTTCACTCCGGGGCTTTTCCGGAGATCTAGGTCTTCGGTCCTGATGCAACTCTCCGGTTCTTTTACACAAAGCGTTTTGGCGGAGAGGGGCGCTAGGACCCGGCGGACGCCCGGGGCCTCTCGGCCGCAGCGGGCGGGGGAGGCACAGCCGCACCTCTGTCCATCCTTACGGCCGGCGGGTGGGTCAGTGTGTCCCTCTGATATGGGTCCCAGCTCCCGGCTCCAGAACCAAGTGCTAGGAACCGGGGCCCATCAATACTCTTTTAACCACGTTTCCCGAACCCCCTCCTTGGAGGCAGCTGGAGGCTGGGAGCGGAGCTCCCCCCACCAATTAATCCATCCCCTGCGGCTGTAGAGTAACAAGCGGGCGGGCAGGTGGGGCCGCCGGGAAGAGGGAGCACGGTGCCCGGAGCTGCCCAGTCTTTGGACCCCCCCACCCCCATAACCCGACCCTTCGTAAGGCAGGGTTAGCGTGGGGTACGTGCACGAGGGCCGGTGGATTAACGTCTGCTCCCCGCGCCGCAGTCCCACTGGCATCCACTTGTGCGCCCAGTTGTGCCCAGAGCTCACAGGCTCTCAGACGCTGGGGGCAACCGTTTTCCCTGCTTGTTGCCCCCCTCAAGTTCCCCTGCCTCTTCCCCCGCGCGGCCGCGGCCTACCCCCTCCCCCAGCAATACGACCCTATAATAAACAAGTCTTTCCTAGATCCTCCCCTGCCGCGAGCGCCCTCGGGGACCTTGGCAGCTGCAGCCGCCGCGGATCCCTTTCCAGAAAGGGGGCGTGGCCGCGGCTCGCGGGTTTGGCCGGGTGCTTTCTGGGGCCCAAGGGGGGCGGGGCCAGGCGGCTGTCACCGGGCAGGAGAGAACGTTGCGAACGTGCGCCCAGAGTCCATTGGTCGAGGTGGGCCACACTCCCGGGTCTGGATTGGGCCGCGGCGCGGAAGGGGTGTGGCCTCTCCGCGCTAGTCCTTATAGGTCTCTCTGCTCTGGTGCTAGGGACCGCGGCAGGCCGAGGGGGAGGTGCGGGTTGGGAGAAGGGACAGGTCCGGGCAGAGCTCGGGGGTTGGCACCAGTTCGCGCACTCATTCAAGCGGCAGTACGCACTTGTCCCAGCAGTTCTAGCTGACCGCAGTAGCTGGTGAGTGTCCCTTCTGTGTGTGCTGATCGCAGCGCGGAGAAGCCTCAGCCGTGGGGGTCCTAGCGCTCTCAGTCTGGAGCAGCCCCCAGACTGACGCCGGGCCCGCGCCGCTCTTGTCTTACAGCGTTTTCTGCGCTCCAGCACCCTGAGCTCATCTGCAAACGTCCTGGCGTCCGTCCTCACCATGCCTAGCCTTTGGGATCGCTTCTCGTCGTCCTCTTCGTCCTCGTCCTTGTCCCGAACTCCCAACCCAGATCAGCCGCCACGCTCAGCCTGGGGGTCGGCAGCCCGAGAAGAGACACTCGGCCGCTGCGCGAGCCTGGAGAGCTCGGACTGCGAGTCCCTGGACAGCAGCAACAGTGGCTTCGGGCCGGAGGAAGGTAAGCCGTGTGCGGGAGCCGGACGCGAATAGAGGGGCGGGGGAGGTGAGAAAGCACCGCGCTGGAAGGAGTCAAAAGCCACCTTGGCTTCCTATCCCATCAGAATCCGGATTGTGGAAGGAGGCGGGCAGAGGAGGGGGACTGAAGTATAGGGTACGAGAGTGGGGCGGAAACTGAGGCACAGAGTGGGAAGGAGTGCTGGTTTCTTAGCGAAACAGCACCTCCCCGTTCGGAGCTGCTCTAACTCCCTCTCCTACGTGCTTTCCCTTGCAGATTCTTCATACCTGGATGGGGTGTCCCTGCCCGACTTCGAGCTGCTCAGCGATCCCGAGGATGAGCACCTGTGTGCCAGCCTGATGCAGCTGCTGCAGGAGAGCCTGGCCCAGGCACGGCTGGGCTCGCGGCGCCCCGCGCGCCTGCTGATGCCCGGCCAGCTGGTGAGCCAGGTGGGCAAAGAACTACTGCGCCTGGCCTACAGCGAGCCGTGCGGCCTGCGGGGGGCGCTGCTAGACGTCTGCGTAGAGCAGGGCAAGAGCTGCCACAGCGTGGGTCAACTGGCTCTCGACCCTAGCCTTGTGCCCACCTTCCAGCTGACCCTCGTGCTGCGCCTGGACTCACGCCTCTGGCCCAAGATCCAGGGGTTGTTTAGCTCTGCCAACTCTCCCTTCGTCCCTGGCTTCAGCCAGTCCCTGACGCTGAGCACGGGCTTCCGAGTAATCAAGAAGAAGCTGTACAGCTCAGAGCAGCTGCTCATTGAGGAGTGTTGAACTTGGGCCTGGGGGGGCGATACTGACCCCATGACAGAGACAGTTGAACTTTTGGGGTGGACATTGGCAGTCAGAAGCTGAGGGACTGATGTCTGTCATTAGAAAACTGACAACAGCCACCTGCGGGGAGGAAGGTCAAGGTGAGGGGAACACGGTGTTTCCCTAGGAAGCTCACTGAGGTGTGGACAGGTGGCTCCCACTTGGGCTCACACGCCGCCCCTCAGTCCTGTAGCATGAAACAAAGGCTTAGGGGCCAACCAGGCTTCTGGCTGGATGTGTATGTAGCATGTACCTTATTATTTTTATTGTTACTGACAGTTAAGACAACAGTGGTGTGACAGAGCCCTGAGAGCAGCTGGGCTGCACTGGCATCTGCAAGGGATGTGTGCTCACGGCAGCCGGCTCTGGTGGGAGGGGGGAGGTCATCGAGGTGGTTTGTGTATCTCATGGTCTGAAGGGACCAAATGTTTGTTCTTTGTTGTTTTTGTATCTTTTTTTTTTTTTGATTGGAGCTTCACTACTGACCTGTTCTAGGCAGCTATCTTACAGACGCATGAATGTAAGAGGAGGAGAAGGGGTGGGTGTTGGGATCACTTGGGGATCTTTGACACTTGAAGAAAAAATACACCTGGGAGCTGCGTGTGGCCCATCCCCGGATGTGTAGTGAAGGGTTGAACTGTGAGGGGATGGGGCTGATTGGGGTGGGGGCTGGAACCCCTCCCCCAGAGGAGTACCATCTGGGTCTTCCATCTAGAACTGTTTACATGAAGATACTCGCTGTTCATGAATACACTTGATGTTCAAGTATTAAGACCTATGCAATATTTTTTACTTTTCTAATAAAAAAAAAAACATGTTTGTTAAAACGGTTGTCTCTCATCAGTGCCATGAAATAAAAGGGAGGGGGATGGGTTCTGGAAAAGGTGGGTTTCATCACACTCTGGTGCAGCTGTGTGTTTCTCTGTCCCTTTCTGGGGCTGCCTGCCAGCTTGGTAATGGAGGTATGTAGACTGAGTGCCATCTGTGTCAAGAACGCAGGCTCCCTTGGCTCTGCTGGCTGAGGCTACCAAGGGAAAGCACTGGAAAGCCTTGGAAGATAGGGAGTGAGTCAGACCTCTCAGAGCCACAGTCTCAGTAGAAAGAGCTCACCTGGCTGCCCTGGGTTAGAAGGGCCTGGTACAAAGGACTCCTGAGCCCAAGGTCCTTACAGGCACTTAAAGGACTGCAAGAGGCTTTTTTCCTTGTGAAAAAAGGCACAGTTCTATTTGTTCTGCAGTGAAAATTACACATTTTATCTCTGGATATGAAAAGGCTAGGGAGCAGGAGCACTAAGAAATGGAGTTTGAAAAAGACTTAACTGGGTTCAAGCCTCTGACTAGACAAGGAACCTAGGGCTCAGAGAGGGGCATGACCTGCCAGGCAGGAGCAAAATACACAACATATGTAGGAGGTGTGGTGAGGGCTTCAAGAGCCAGGGGACTACAGGCCTGTCTTCATGAATGTTCTCGGTGACCTGGACTCATTGCACTCTCTGGGCCCCAATTTCATTATCGGTGAAATTGGGATTGGGCCAGATGAAGGCCAAGGCCCTTCCCACTCCTCCCTCCCAGTGACTCTCGGCCAATCCTCCCACACCAGCCTCTGGAGAGTTGTTATCTCCCTTGTTTCTCTTCCTGGTCTCAGACAGGCCTTGTTTGCCCAACTGTAAAACAGTAGTTCTTCCACTTGATTGTATACTCAAATCTCTTGGGGCCTGAATTAAACACAGATCTCCCTGCCTTGGAGGAGATTCTGACCACATGTGTCTGGGGCAGGGCCCCAGGAATCTGCATTTTCATCCAGGATCCTGACACAGGGTCTTGAACTTTGGGATGGTTTAGAAGACTCGCATCTCTTTGGTAGAATGGAATGACTTATTCCCCAAAATGAATGAACCGTTTAGAACTAGATTTGAAAATGGTAATAACAAGGAAGAGGGTGCCCAGAGTAGTTTTAAGAGCCCTTACTTCTTAGCACATCCTCCTAATAGCTACCCTGGGAGGGGTGGGTGGGGCAGGGGTTAGTGAAGTTTTACAGGTTAGTAAACAGAGGCCCAAGCCCTTGAATGACGGTCTTCTTCTGACCATGGCTGACCTTGCCTGCTCTCAGCCCCTCAGGGTGGAGCTGAGAGTGAAGCAGGCTCAGCACTTGGGTGGTATCTGGGGGCACTTTCCTGGGAATTGAGATCAGGGCCAATGCTCATGGCTGTGCTTCCCTGACCCTCAAAGAGGAAAACAATAAGCCGTGTCTGGCTCCAGAACAGAGAGTCTCATTGGTGTTTGGAGGCAAGAGCTAGATGCGGAGGTAAGCATTAACCCTCTCCTAGACCGGGAAGCAGCAAGCACCCTCAGCTCATTCTCTTAATAATTTGTCTTTAATTTTTGTCAATTTGATTACTATGTGTCTTGGTGTGTTTCCCCTTGGGTTTATCCTGCCTGGGACTCTCTGTGCTTCCTGGACTTGGGTGGCTATTTCCTTTCCCATGTTAGGGAAGTTTTTGACTATAATCTCTTCAAATATTTTCTCAGGTCCTTTCTCTCTCTCTTCTCCTTCTGGGACCCCTATAATGTGAATGTTGGTGCATTTAATGTTGTCCCAGAGGTCTCTTAGGCTGTCTTCATTTCTTTTCATTCTTTTTTCTTTATTCTGTCCCATGGCAGTGATTTCCACCATTCTGTCTTCCAGGTCACTTATCTGTTCTTCTGCCTCAGTTATTCTGGTATTGATTCCTTCTAGTGTATTTTTCATTTCATTTATTGTACTGTTCATCTCTGTTTGTTCTTTAATTCTTCTAGGTCTTTGTTAAACATTTCTTGCATCTTCTCGATCCTCCATTCTTTTTCTGAGGTCCTGGATCATCTTCACTATCATTATTCTGAATTCTTTTTCTGGAAGGTTGCCTATCTCCACTTCATTTAGTTGTTTTTCTGGTGTTTTATCTTGTTCCTTCAACTGGGACATAGTCCTCTGCCTTTTCATTTTGTCTATCTTTCTGTGATTGTGGTTTTCGTTCCATGGGCTGCAGAACTGTAGTTCTTCTTGCTTCTGCTCCTAAGCTCCTTCTCTTAGATGGTCAGATTGAGGCTGGAGGAAAACTTGGGTTCCCAAGAAGTCTCAGCTAAGATGCCCTTTTCTGAGGGCAGACTGCCTTTCCTCATCCTCACAGGGCTTGAAAATCCCCCCAAATAGGACAGAAAGACCCCAGGTTAGGGCTCTTAGGTCTCCTAAGATGTGGCAGGGAGCTTTGTCCTAGGTATTGGGCTCTTGAAGAGAAGATGGAACAGGCTCCCTTGTTGCTAAGACTGAAAGCTAATAAAGCGTATGAGACTTCCACATAAAATCCAATTTTGGAAAATGCTTTCAGAAATTGTTCTATTTAGCCTATAAAATTTGTATTGATTCCCTCACTTTGTATAGGATTCCCTCCCTTAGTTCTATTTCCCACCCCAGCAGAATACTACTGGAGAACCTACCATAGCTCCCTATTGTCAGATTCCACTGTATGCCTTTGAAGACCTTTGGTATCAGGCCCTATTCACCCTACCCAGGCTGACAGCCTCTACCACTCTCTACCACTCCCCTGGCCTGTCCCCTCCTCTACCCCCAGACTCTGCTCATTCCAGTGCCCTCCACCAGGGATGTGATCCCTCTCTCTTGCCTGAAAACCCTGCCCTTCCTTTAAGGCCCAGAGCAAGTCCCAGCCCTTTTATGACTCCCCTCTGCCTCACCCAGCCTCATCCTTCACAATTGCAGTGTAGAAAATTCAGCAGTTGGGCTTCCCTGGTGGCGCAGTGGTTGAGAATCCGCCTGCCAATGCAGGGGACACGGGTTCGAGCCCTGGTCTGGGAAGATCCCACATGCCACGGAGCGACTAGTTCCGTGAGCCACAATTGCTGAGCCTGCACATCTGGAGCCTGTGCTCCGCAACAAAAGAGGCCGTGATAGTGAGAGGCCCGCGCACCGCGATGAAGAGTGGCCCCCGCTTGCCGCAACTAGAGAAAGCCCTCGCACAGAAACGAAGACCCAACACAGCCAAAAATAAATAAATAAATAAATAAATAAATAAATTTATTAAAAAAAGGAAAGAAAATTCAGCAGTTCTCCAATCTCATTGTATGCACTCGTTTTGTATCCCACTCCTGGGTTCCCTTCAAGCCTGGTTGTCAGACTGCTTGATCATCTCCCTCTCCCTGGGCTCAGACAACACAAGAATCCCCCACCAGCCTCAGACTCTAGGCTAAGGAGAGAGGAGGGCAGGGTAGAAACACTTCATTGTTTTACTCTGCCTGCCACCTAGTTTAGAGGAATACAGAGGTCCTAGAAGGGAAGTGGTGTCTTAATGCGTAAGACCACCAAGCAGTAGAGTTAGTGAAATCTGGATTCAAATCCTGGCTCAGACATTTCTTAGCCAATGACCTTGAGCAAGTCACCTTCAGTTTCTCTTCTGTAAAATGGGGATAATAGTGAGGAAATGATGTATTCAATATATAAAGTTATAACTGGAGTGTCACCACTGGCAGAGGAAGCCAGTGGCTGTGCAAGAGATGGGGGGCCTGGGCTGCGGTGGAGCAGGCACCCTGTGATAGGGACCACCTTTGACTGCCTCACCTCTGGTCCGCCTTTCCTCTAACGTTCAAAAGTCATCATCTTAACAACAGTCACGTCAATATGTAACCTTAATAAATTCTGGTAAAAAACATCACTGTGAGCTAATGTGCTCAGACTGCTTCACTTCTAAGCGGTATTTTCCTAAGCCCAGTGTATATTAAGCACCCTAGATAAGGTTCCTTTAATTCTACCTCATGTTTCAGAAGGAAATTTGAAGGCTCAGAGTGGCTCAGTGAGCAGGGCTGCAGGGCTAAGATGGGAAGTGTGGTCTCCTACCTCCTGGGCCTTTCACTCAATCCACTGAGCTCTCCTGGTTCCTCAGTTAAGGTGTCCTGGTCAGCCTCATCCTGCTTTCACTGCTGGAGGTGGCCAGTGTTGCGGGGGCAGCCCAGTGGAAGGCTGAGGAAACATGAGGAACAGAAACCAGTCCTAAGTAATAGATTATTACAGGACTCGGTAATTATCCTGAAAAGGGGGCTCTTTATGAAGGAATCACAAATTAGAAAACAGCCCATTAAACCCAGACACGTCCACGCAGGGGCCCAGCTGGGGAGTCTCCATCTCAGTCCCAACAATGGGCAGCTGCATGGAAACATCTGTGGCCATGTGGTACTGATGGCTCTGAGGGCAGACACTGATAGACCGTCACTTGATTACTGCATTCATTCATTCAACCTATATATAATTAAATGGGTCCATGGATCTGCTACAGAAAGCCAAAGTAAGTGGGAACCCATAAGAAGCTGATGCCAAAATCAAAATTCTCTCTCTTTCTCTTTCACACACACTCCCACATAATCACACACATACATTTACAAGCAAAACTGTGGGGCATAAGAAAAAAGAGAAAATGGGCACACACTCAATTTTCCCTATCCCTAACTTCCCAGGAAAAAAAAATCTAAAAATATAGAAGGATTTTTAAATTTTTATTTTATTTATTTTTGGCTGCATCGGGTCTTAGTCGCAGCACGCAGGATATTCATTGAGGCATGTGGGATCTTTCGTTGTGGTGTGCGGGCTTCCCTCTAGCTGTGACGTGCAGGTTTTCTCTTCTCTAGTTGTGGCGCACAGGCTCCAGGGCGCCTGGGCTCTGTAGTTGTGGTGCGTGGGTTCCAGAGCGCGTGGGCTCTGTAGTTTGCGGCTGGCGGGCTCTAGTTGAGGTGCACAAGCTCAGTAGTTGTGGCACGTGGGCTTAGTTGCCTGGCGGCATGTGGGATCTTAGTTCCTCGAACCTATGTCCTCTGCATTGGAAGGCGGATTCTTTACCACAGGACCACCAGGGAAGTCCCAATACAGAAGGATTAAAAGTATATAAGATAAAACTAATTAAACTGTATACTTAAAATGGTGAATTTTATTGAATGTAAATTATACCTTAATACCAGAATTTTTTTAAAGTATATATACACAAAAATTAAAGTGGATCACAGTCCTAAATGGAAGAACTAAACTATAAAAACCCTTAGAAGAAAATATAGGAGTAAATATTCATGATCTTGGATTAGACAATGATTTCTTAGATATGACACCAAAAATACAAGTTTAAAAGAAGATCAACAAGTTGGACTTCATAAAATTTTAAAACATTTGTGCTCCAAAGGACATAATCAAGAAAGTAAGAAGACAGCCCACAGACAGGGAGAAAGTATTTTGCAAATCATATATAAGATAAGTGATTTTCACCTAGCATATATAAAGAACTCCTGCAACTTAATTTAAAAATGAGCAAAAGATTTGAATAGACATTTCTTCGAAGAAGATACACAGGGACTTCCCTGGTGGCACAGTGGTTAAGAATCTGCCTGCCAATGCAGGGGACAGGGGTTCAATCCCTGGTCTGGGAAGATCCCACATGCCTCTGAGCAACTAAGCCTGTGAGCCACAACTACTGAGCCCACACACCACAACTACTGAAGCCCACGCACCCTAGAGCCCATGCTCCGCAACAAGAGAAGCCACCGCAATGAGAAGCCCATGCACCGCAACGAAGAGTAGCCCCGGCTCACCACAACTAGAGAAAGCCCACTCGCAGTGACGAAGACCCAATGCAGCAAAAAAAAAAAAAAAAAAACTTATGGGAAAAAAAATTTTTAAAGATATACGGATGCCCTATAAGCATTTATGAAAAGATGTTTAACATTACTGGTCCGTAGGGAAATGTAAATCAGCGCTACAGTGGGATACCATTTCATACTACCAGAGTGGCTATAATCAAAGAGGTGGATAAGAACAAGTATTGGCAAGGATGTGGAAAAACTGGCACACTCATACATTGCTGGAGGGATTGTAAAATGGTAGAGCCATTTTGGAAAGTGGTTTGGTAGTTCCTCATAATGTTAAACATGCAGTTACCATATGACCCAGCAATTCCACTTCTCAGTATATACCCAAGAGAAATGAAAACATATGTCCACACAAAAACTTATATATGAATTTTCATAGCAGCATTATTCATAATATCGAAGTGGAAACAACCCAAATGTCCATCAACAGATGAATGGATAAACAAAACATGATATATCTATCTAACAGAATATTATTTGTCAATAAAAAGAAATGAATAATCCATGCTACCACATTTGATGGGCCTCAAAAACGTTATGCTAAGTGAAAGAAGCAAATCACAAAAGACCACATATTGTATGATTCCATGTATATGAAATGTCCAGAATAAGCAAATCATAGAAATAGAAAGATTAGTTGCTTAGGCCTGGGGGACTGGGGGGAGTTGGGGGTGAATGCTAATAGGTATAGAGTTTCTTTTTGGGGTGATGATAATATTCTAAATTAGTATATTCACAGAGTTGCAGAACTCTGTGAATATACTAAAAACTGTTAATATAATAACTGTTATATAATTAGTAATATAATAATTAATATAATTAAATTAATATAATTTAATAGGTGAAATTTATGGTATGTAAATTATATCAATAAAAATGTTTTTTAAGTACATGTTTTTCAAACCCATAGAATTGAACACCTAATAAAAGGGCACATTTTACTGTATGCAAATTATACCTCAATTAAAAAAACTTTAACACACATGAAAAAGTACAAAAAATGAGCTCTAGAAGTTTTAAAACATAAATTATAGCTCCATAATTAGGGTCCCATTTAGTGTAAATATGGTAAATTTTTCACTAAGTAAAGGAAAGCAAAGAGAAGCCATGAGCATTTTGGTTCAAATTTTTTTATTGTCTGTCTCTGCCAACAGAATGTCAGCCTACATTTTCTGTGTGCCTAGAACAGTGCCTGGCTCATAGAGAATTCTCAATGCACATGTATGGAAGAAAAGAAGGATGGAAAGGACCATGACATCTCAAATCCACCATCTCCTGGAGAGGCCCATTGGAGCCACTTCCAAACACTTTTTTTTTTTTTTTTAATAATTTTTTTTAAATTTATTATTTATGGCTGTGTTGGGTCTTCGTTTCTGTGCGAGGGCCCTCTCCAGTTGCGGCAAGTGGGGGCCACTCTTCATCGCGGTGCGCGGGCCTCTCACTATCGCGGCCTCTCGTTGCGGAGCACAAGCTCCAGACGCGCAGGCTCAGCAATTGTGGCTCATGGGCCCAGCCGCTCCGCGGCATGTGGGATCCTCCCAGACCAGGGCTCGAACCCCTGTCCCCCGCATTGGCAGGCAGACTCTCAACCACTGCGCCACCAGGGAAGCCCCAAACACTTTTTTTTTTAATTGTGGTAAAATACACATAACATAAAATTTACCATCTTAACCATTTTTAAGTGTACAGTTCAGTAGTGTTAAATATATTCACATTGCTGTGCAACCAAGCTCCAGAACTTTTTCATCTTGCAAAATGGAAATTTTATATCCATTAAATAACAATACCCCATCCCCCCCACCCCACCCCACCCCCACCCCACCCCCGCCATCCAGCCCCTGGCAATCACCATTCTACTTTGTGTCTCTATGAATTTGATGTCTCTAGATACAACACATAAGTGGAATCATACAGTATTTGTTTTACTGTGCCTGGCTTACTTCACTCAACACAAGGTCTTCAAGGTTCAATTATATTGTAGCAAATGTCAGAATTTCCTTCCCTTTTAAAGCTGAATAACATTCCACTGTATGGATATACCACATTTTGCTTATCCTTTCATCCATCAATGGACATTTGGGTTGCTTCCATCTTTTGGCTATTGTGAATGATGCTGCTATGAACACGGGTGTACAAATCTCTTTCAGACCCTGCTTTCACTTCTTTGGGGTATATACTCAGAAGTGGAATTGCTGGATCATATGATAATTCTAGTTCTAACTTTTTGAGGAACCACTATACTGTTTTCTATACCATCTGCACCATTTTAAATTCCCACCAACAGTGCACAACACTTCTAAGCACTTTTATGCCTCTCCACATCTCAGCCCAGGTCCAAATTACCCCAACAGTCAAGTCCACCGCACCCACGCCTACAGGTAGTAAGCTGTAAAGAGCCGAATGAGGGCGATGAATCTGCAGTATCCTATACGTTCTAGGAATTCGGAGACAGAGTGAGGACAGGTTCCCAGAGGAGGAAGGATGAGAGTTCAGCCCTGAGCATGTGAAGGCAGCTTTTCTCATTCTCTCACCTAGGCCTCCCCCCAACCCACATTCCCATTCCCTCGGAGGGGAGGGGAGGGGGTAATCTGAGGGCTGGCGACAGAATAGTAGAGCTGATTTGGGCTGGCACATCTCAGAGGACAGGAGAGCGGCTTGGGTTCCCAGGAGAGAAGGGCTGAGGACTGGAGAACCTGCCCCAGTGGCCCCTAACCAATTCTCAGCCTCCAAAAATTTTGACTTTTGCTATCACTGATTGAGCAAATATATTACAAACCTGTGACTTCAGTAACAATGTTAAGTGAATACATATTTTACTCACCAAAATTGCATCTACGGACATTTAAAAAGCAGCAGGACAAATATGAGCCAGATGTGCTGTGGACACAGTGTACAGACAACACCGGGCAATCCTCCTTGGAACCTGCCGGCCCCTGGTGATAACTTCAAACCCTCTTTTAAGTCCCCCCAGAAGTTGGCAGCTGGAAGAATGGGAACTGCACACTCCACCAAGGGGCTAGAGGAAGGGCAGACCTAGGGCTTATATTTATCTTTACATCTTTAACTCACTTCACATATCACCAGTCTTATGAAGGAGGTACTGTTATTATTATTCCCATTTTACAGATGAGGAAACCGAGGAACATGGGGCAATGGAATGAGCTTGAACTAGAGAGGAGAGACCCGCAGTCTAGGGTGATTTTGCCATTGACCTTGTTCCTTTATCTTTGAACTGAGGGGGTGGGACTGGATGACATCAAGAGCGATTCTTTACAGCAGAGCTCAGCTGCCAGCTGCTGCCTCTCCCCAGCCCCACCCTGTCACTGCTCCCTGGGTTCAAGCCTGGGGTGGGTTGGGGGCGGGGGCAGGAGGAAGAACAGAGGCCGCCCTGCAGGGCACTGGGCAAATGCTTGACTGCTTTCTGGGGTAAGTCCAAGTCTGGAAGGAGAACGTTAAGAAGAAATTTCCACGGCCCTTTCCCCAGCCAGGGATTTTCCACTCTGCCCAGGCAGACATGCCTCTCCCAGGATCTGGCAATCCATAGGTGTTAATGAACGGCTCGGCTGAGTGCTAGGAAGAGTGTAAGACCTAATTCTGGTTCCAGCCCTGGGAAAAGGGGCAAGTTTGTGGGGAAGGCATGACTGCCCCAGAAAGATGAAGAGGCAGGGTGGGAACTGGGATGGTGTAAAACAAAGTGTTCAGTCTTAGGAGAATCCCAGAGAGAGACCAGTGGGGACAGGAACCACCAGGGGAAACTTCCTAGAAGAGGGGACCTGAGCTGGAGGGCCAGAGGAGGGAGGAGGTTTTCCGGGGCAGACAGGAGAGAGCAGAGCAGATGAGATGGGGAATAACGTGGACCAGCTTTACAAAGGTTGCCATGAACACAGGGACAGTGCAGTGGCCAGGAGAGAGTTGGATGAGAGAAGCGGAAAGTTTGGTGAAGCAGATGGTGCAATACAGGAGACAGATTGCAGTCACAGGGGCTTCGCTGTGGCCTTTGCACTAGCTGTTCCCTCTGCCGGAAACACCCTTCCCTCACAGCGTCACGTGGTTGGCTCCATGTTGGTCACGCTCCACAGGGAAACCTTCCCTCGCCACTCCTGCTACAGCAGCCTCTAGCAACATCTCCCTGCTTCATTTTC
Organism: Eschrichtius robustus; assembly: GCF_028021215.1. NCBI lineage: Eukaryota > Metazoa > Chordata > Mammalia > Artiodactyla > Eschrichtiidae > Eschrichtius > Eschrichtius robustus. The sequence goes on from NC_090830.1 coordinate 77,263,657, forward strand.
TCCCCAGCACTCACTACCTGCACTTTCCCTGTTTCCTTCAGTGGCCACCTCCCTCCTGGAGGATGGGAGTTCCATGAGAGCAGAGGCTGCGATCTGGCTTGTTCTTCATCGACTCCTCAGAGCCAGGCACATAGCAGGCCCTCCATAAATACTGTTGAGTTTAATTGAACTGCAACTGGGTGCTATGATAAAAGGAAGCCTATAATAATATTGTCGTTTTTTTCCTGAGCACTACTATATGCCAGGCACTGTGCTAAGCGCTTTACAAACATTATCTCATTTATTCCTCTGAACAGTTCTATGAGGGAGGTACTACTATTAGCTCTGTCTTAAAGGTGAGGAAATTGAGGTTCAGAGAGACTGGTTACGTTGCTCAAGGACACGCAGAGCCAAAATTTGAACCCACACGTTTATCCTCTCGACTAGCACTATCTGATAGAAATATGAGTCACATTTAAGTAACTGAAAATTTTTCTAATAGCTACATTACAAAAATAATTAGGCAAAAGTAATTGTAATAATAGTTTAAATATTTAATAATATTTAAAATTTTAATCTGATATATTAAAATACTATCATTTCAACACATAATCAATATAAAAATATTAATGAGATATTTTTACATTTTATTTTACTAAGTCTTCAAGATCTGGTTGCTAGTTTACATGTAAAACACTTGCTAAATTTTTATCAGAAAACGATCTGGGGCTTCCCTGGTGGCGCAGTGGTTGAGAATCTGCCTGCCAAGGCAGGGAACACGGGTTCGAGCCCTGGTCTAGGAAGATCCCACATGCCGCGGAGCAACTAGGCCCGTGAGCCACAACTACTGAGCCTGCACGTCTGGAGCCTGTGCTCCGCAACAAGAGAGGCCGTGACAGTGAGAGGCCCGCGCACCGCGATGAAGAGTGGCCCCGCTTGCCGCAACTAGAGAAAGCCCTCACACAGAAACGAAGACCCAACACAGCCAAAAATAAATAAATAAATAAATAAATAAAATTTAAAAAGAAAACAATCTGTACTTAGAGTTCATAAAATTTGCAGTTCACCACAACTACTGAGCCCGTGAGTCACAACTACTGAAACCCGTGCGCCTGGGGCCCGTGCTCTGCAACGAGAGAGGCCTCCGCAATGAGAAGCCCGCGCACCGCAACGGAGAGTAGCCCCCCCTCACCGCAACTAGAGAAAGCCCGTGCACAACAACGAAGACCCAACACAGCCAAAAATAAATAAATAAATAAAAATTTTAAAAAAAAAAAATTTGCAGCTGAAAAAGTAGATCCTCATGTTCAAGTTGTTCCAAACATACTTAAATGTTTTCTAAGCGCTGCATGGAGTATCACTTTTTAAGCTTAAATGTAAACTGATTAAAATTAAATAACATGATAACTCAGTTCCTTGGCTGCACTAGTCACATTTCAAGTGCTCAACAGCCACCTGTGACTAGTGGCCACTGCGGGCTGTGCAGCCTCACCTGGTGTGAAGGCAGGTTGGGTGCGAGAGGCCCGGGGGAGGGATTTGGAGCAGCGTGGGGAGCAGCTGTGGAAGGGAACGTGTGGGGAGCTGAGGTGGCAGACCTGGGCCCACCTAAAAATGAGGCGGGATGACCAGTCACGAATCCCACCAAGTAGCACAGGTCTGGCCCACTCACAAGGGGATCCCCTCCTATGGGCGCTACGTAGGTCTGGGCTTCTGCCCACCAAGAAAGTGATGGCCCTAAGACCCCTGGGTGGAGCAAATGGTGGCTCCTCTCAGAGCTTCTATCCCTTCCAGCACCACTACGAAGGGGTCCTGGGGGGGTGTGAGCCTGGATCTGGGCAGGCTCAAGCTGGGGATGGAATGATCTCCCTCTGCCCTCCCAGACCTCCCAGCTGGAGGGCGTGGTCAGGAGCGGGGCCCTGGCTAAACAACTCTGGAGTCAAGTACACCTGAGTTCCAATCCCAGCTCAGCCAATTCTTTGCAGTGTGACCTCAGACAAGTCAAGTCCCCTCTCTGAGCTCTGGCTTCCACATCTAGAAAATGAAGACCAATAATGAAATGCTTGAGACTCTGATGATACCTACAGAGTGCCCAGCTCATAGTAAGTGGTCAATTAACAACAGCTAGTCTTCCTAGATAATGTCCTTTTCCTGATAAAAGCAGGAAAGTAGACTGGAGAATGTTCGCGATCACTGGAAAGGAGATGTCCAAAGTGAGCTGTAGACGGAGTGAGTTAATCTGGGTGTATGAGGGTTCCCTCCTCAGGGCTCCCGCACTTCCCCTCTGTGACACAGACCCGGTTAACCGTTGGGAGTGGGGAGGGGGATATGCCACTCCCACAGGCCCTGGGTGCTGAAGCATGACCTAAGAATGGCCAAGAGCCACCTTCCAGAAATGGGGCGGGTGAGTCAAACTGAATCAGGGTGAGGTCACCCTGGGTCCCTGGAGTTACTCAGAGTGACCCTGGTACATGCCTGGCAGGAGTGATGGGTGAACTGGCCTCCAGGAAAGCAGGTGGGGCTGGAAACCACCCAAGACAAGGAAACTGATGGATGGAAACTCCTGGCAGGCAGAGCATGGCCTGAGAGGCAGCAGGCAGAGCCCGAAAGTGGCCTTGGTCTGGGTATTTTTGAGGGTGAGGCAGCTCCAACTCCCTCTCCCAGTCAGCACCCCACTTGAGCCAGGAATACTGGTCCCGGACCCCAGCCTTCCCCAGTTCAACTCCCCAGCCCCCAAACCTTTGCTCTGCTGGGTCCTCCCAAGTGCGGGAGCTGAGACAGCCCTGAGCCGACCTCTGTCCTCTGCCCACCAAAGGTCTCTCTTGGCTCTTGTCACTTTGTCCTGCCAACATTTTCAACATTTCCTCCCTTGTCTGTCACCCCCTACTGGGACTGGTGCCCCTGGAGGTAGGACAAGTGTGTCTTGCTCACTGCTATATGTCCTGGGCACAGCTCAGACTCTGATACCCCACTGAGTGCTTAGGAGATACTTGCTGGGGCAATAGACTCAAGACCTTGGTGGGTTCTCATCGCATTTCTAACGCTCGTTATGTGGCTGTGGGTCAGCCTCTCCGAGCCTTGTCTCCACATCTGTAAAGTAGGAAACATAATCCCCACGAAGAGCCTGGGAGAACCAGGTCAGAAAGCGGGGAGGATGAAGCGTCCAGCCAGCTCTAGGAAGTTTCTGATGGGTCACACTTCAGACACAGCTGTGAGCAAGTCACCCTACAGAAGAGGAAACTGAGGCACAAGGAAGCCATGCTAAAAGCCTGCCCAGGGAGGACTGGTGAGCCCTCCCTGCCCCACCCATACCCCCACCCCTGGCCCCATCCTGTCCCTGCTTTGGGAGATGGCCTTTCCCCATCACCTTCCTGTATGGGATGGGGCCTGGCTCCTGGTGGTAGGGAGGGTGCTGGAGACAGCACACAGGGCTGCCTCTGGTGCTGGGTGCTGGGGTCACAAAGCCCGGGCTGTGTGTGTGTGTGTTCATCACTCCAAAAATATTCACTGGATCCTCACTACACCCCAAGACGGAGGCAATGCAGCCTAATGGTGAGATGCTGGGACCCTTCCTAAGTTTCAGTCTCCTACCTGAAAAAGAGGGCTCTGAGAGTGACGCACGTCCAGTACTCAGCACAGGGCCCAGCTCATCATTAACACTTAAGATATAGCAAGGGTTTTTGTTTGTTTGTTTTTTAGACTGTCAGCCCTGTGACAGCACGAGGGACACTTGTTTTGGCCATCCTTAGCCACAGCCTTTACCTTTAGTAGGTGCCCAGGTAGATGAATGAATGAGTGGAAGGAAGGAGAGAACGAAGAGATGGAGGGAGGAGGAGGGGGAGAAGAGAGGAAGGAGCAGCTCCGTTCTGGGCTCTCCCAGTTTCCGTGCCCACTGCATCCTCCCTCGCCCACCCAGGAGCTGCCTCAAGGCTCCTATCACTGTGTGCAGCTGCGTGTGGTCCAGGGAGGAGAGCTGAGCTGAGATGGGAGTGCTGGGTCTAAATCCTGTTGCCAGTTGACTGAGCTTAGCCTCCTCAGTGTTCTCCTCTGTAAAATGAGGATGATCGTACCAACTACCTCACTGAATTGTAGGAAGGTCCAAAAGATGTCTATGAATACACTGAATACATTTGTAAACTGAAGAGTGTTAGGGATTATTAACTTGGTGGAGTGATAGGCAGTGTGGGCTCTGGAACCAGACTTCCTACATTCAAATTCCTGCTCCACTGATTGCAAACCTTGGGCAAGATGCTTAACCTCTCTGGGCCTCAGTTTCCTTATCTGTAAAACAAGGAAAATTACAGTACTCACTTCAGAGTTGTGAGATTTAAATGAGATAATGTAAGAGAAGCTCTTAGATCAGTGGAGAGCGCGTGGCAGGCGCTCAATAAATGGTGGCCATGATAACAAAGCCTGCTCTCAGGAAGGCTTCTGTGAATTATTTCTCATTAAAGTGTGAATGAGTAACAACACTCTGCCCCCTCTCTCAGAGGAATCTGAATCTTAACAGGAATTAAAGGAGTGAAATCCCATCTAATGATAGAATTTTTAAAAGTAAAGGAGGGGGCTTCCCTGGTGGCGCAGTGGTTAAGAATCCGCATGCCAATGCAGGGGACATGGGTTCGAGCCCTGGTCCAGGAAGATCCCACATGCTGCGGAGCAGCTAAGCCCGTGCACCACAACTACTGAGCCTGGGCTCCAGAGCCCGTGAGCCCCAACTCCTGAAGCTCGGGTGCCTAGAGCCCGTGCTCTGCAACAAGAGAAGCCACTGCAGTGAGAAGCCCACACACCGCAACGAAGAGTAACCCCCGCTTACCGCAACTAGAGAAAGCCTGCACGCAGCAACAAAGTCCCAACGCAGCCAAAAATAAATAAATACATTAAAAAAAAAAAAAAGTAAAGGAGGAATATAGGGGGTAGACAAGGGCCTTCCTAGGGTCCCTCACAATCACAGTTGCTGCCTGCCGCACAAATCCTGCCAGGTCCCAGAGGAGGACCACACACAGGGGAAGGGAGAACACAGCCTCAGTCCCCAAGGAACCTCCCCTCTGCTTGGAGAAACAGGAAGCAACTAGACCCCAGGACAGTGCATAACTCCAGCTAAATATGGAGTGGCTTTGGCAGCATGGTGGGCAACAGCCCAGGCCCAGCTATCAGAAAGGCTCCAGGAACCCTCTAGGGAACAACAGGAGCCAGGGCCAGAGGTGGGGATGGGCACCAGATGTGATGAGGACTGACCTGGGACCAGTGAGGAAGGGGTGGGGCGCCTCATCTTCCACATCTATGTTTTCTCTACTAGGACCTCAGTACCAGGCTGGCACCTGTAGTAGAAGGGCCATGCGTTCTGGAGTCAGACTGCCAGGGCTCAATCCAGGCTCTACCTCTTTTCAACTGTGTGACATTTTGACCTCAGCGTGGAGGACACAGGTAGAGCTGGAAGCTGGCATCCATCTCCCATCTCTTCCAGTCCTTCTTTGGAGAAATATTCCTCCCGCCTTCCTTTTCAGCTCATTGGAACAGGTGAGGCTGCAGCCATGGGGCCTGTGACCAGATCCACCAATCATCACTAAATCTTTCTGGGCAGGGCCTTTTATCTGTGTGGTCATGTGACCACCAACTGTCTAATTAGAGTAATTCCTGGGACCTGTGTCGCAATTACTAAGAAGAGACCCTTTTCTACTGACCTGGAATTTGGGATGTTATGAACCTGGAGCTGCAGAAGACCACTCACAGCAGAGTGCAAGGATTCAGTCATTATGATGTTTTAGAGCCTCCTTCAGTTTCCCTGAGCCAGTAAATTCTCTTCTTTGGCATAAACCAGTTTGAGTCAGGCTTTCTGTCATTTGCATCAGAAAGAGTCTGAAATTTCCATGGTGAACTTTCTTAACCTCTTTATAAATTTCAGTTTCCTCATCTACAAAAAGGGGATGATGATAATAGCATTTTTCAGGAGAAAGGAAGGGTTGTTCTAGGATGATTAAAAGGATTGGTCAGGGTCCAACACTTCACATAGAGCCTGACATATGTTAGACATTCAAAAAACGTCAACTTTTAGGTGCTCTGTGTTTGTTAATGAATCTGGCCCCAGGAGGTGAACTGCAAGGGCGTCTGGGAAAAAGCCTCTTCCTGTAACTCTGAGGGGTCCCAGGAAACTCTGGGGGTGGTGGTGGTGTGGGGGGCACTCTGCAGGGAGGACTGCCTTGTCCATGCAGATCACAGGTGCCACCAAGAAAGACTCTAGTGGGTGTCATGATTAATTTTCCTAGTCCTCACGATCTAATCAAGCCCATTTTACAGGTGAAGGATGTGAGGCTCAGAGATTACGTCCAATCCAATGCTAAATCCAGAGCCCACTCTACCGGCTCAGTCCCTCCCTTGGAGCACATCAGTGTGGTCCCATGGTGGGGCGAGGTCTCAATCCCAACTAGGCTAAATTAAGTGGGTCCGCTGTTGGTAAATGAGGGCTTCCATTAGCAATTCTAGGTGGTTTTGAAAGGGCAAAAAGGAGTTATAAACACTCTCTCCCTTCCTCCCTGAGGGCGGCTCTATCTTTAACCCGCCGGCTCCTGCACAGGGAACTTTCTGGAGAAGGCTCGGTTTCCCCTTTCTGATCTCAAGCAGTGAAGGCACTGTCACCAGTTACAGGCGGTTTACCCCCCAGAGAGAGCCTGACGCAGTTTTGCTAGAGGAAACCACGCAAGCCTCAAGGCTTGGCACTACCCTTCCTTCCGGACAGGCCAGGATGCCTGGGGGTGGGGGTGGGAACGGCACCTCCTACTTCCCTCCAGATAACCGCCAACCCGGCCAGATCATTCTCACGTCTGGGAATTGAGCTCACCTTGGGCTTTTCTCACGTAGCCTCCTTGAGCCTCAGTTTCCTCACCTGTAAAATGGCACCCACCTATTTCAGGGTGGTTTTGAGGGCATAACGGAGGGAAAAGTCCTAGGGTGTTCAGCACAAGGATCGGCACAAAGTCATGAGTGTTCGAACCCTCCCCCCAAACAGAGAGAGGGAGGCACCTGTGTGCTGGCGAGGACAGAGAGGATTCGAACCCGGGTCTTTTGTGACTCCAAGCCCAGACCTTTACCTCCAGTAACTTCTGCCTCTTTTACTAGTGAGATCCTCCCCACCCCCTTCCTTAATACTTTTCCTCCTCAGCCTCCCCGCCCCTCCCCGCCTCCTCCTGGCAGCCCTTGGGGACCTCCCAGCCGCAGCCCCAAGGAGCCAGACCTCCCAGGCCTGAACTGCTGTTAAGAAAAACTTGTTTCCTCCCCGGTCCATTTACCCAGCTCCACGTCTAGCCAGCCCCGCCAGAGGAAAAGGCCAGCGAGATGCTCCCCACCCCCAGCCCTGACCGACTCCTGGACACAGCTCCACTGTAGCTAGGATGTCCATGAGAAGTGGGATCATGTGCCCGTGGGTCTTCCTGCCGGATGGGAAGCGAAACCTGTCACCCCCTCTAATGCCCCAGTGGGGTCTCACCCAGTCTGCCCCGGGTTGGTGCCTTCTGATGGCGGAGGAGGGATCTCAACCTCAGTGGCCAATGAAAAGGCTCATGGGGGTGCTTTTAGTTGTCACGGCAACAGGGAACTGTATCTTTCTACCCCCATCCTGCGGAGCCCACTCTTCCAGGGACCAGCCAGGTCACAGTCTGCGGCCTCAGTTCTACCTTAGGATGGGGGGATGTCAAAGTAGAGGGACAGTTAGGGCCCAAACCCTTCACAAATGCTAACAGTGTAGATGAGCCCCACGTGAACAACACTGATAAGAGAAGGCTGCCTGGAGAAGAGGCACTATGCGTAGGCTTCTGTTAGAAGGGAAAAGGAAACCCAACGTACTGTACTGGAGTGGCCACAGCACTGCAGGGGCAGGGCACAGGGCTGGGCAAATTTAGGTAGAAATGAGTGGAGTAGGTGCTTAGCATGCAGTTTAAGGCTTCCAAGCCGAGATTCACCCAGGACAGGGTGGGGGACCAAGGTGAGCAGCCACAGCCGAACTGTGGGTCTCACAGACCTTCAGGCAGGAAGAGAGAACCAAGGGTCACCGAGGCCATTACCTTGCCTCCGGGCAGCTTGCACTCCGTCTTCAGTACAGTCACGTCCAGCCTTGGGCATTCAATAACCTCATACTCTACCCAGGAAAGAGGAAGGTGACCAGGTTCATTGTCCCCATTTTACGGATGAGAAAACTGATGCCTGCCTGGTAAAGTATCTCACCCTTGGGTCCTAGGGCCTGGCGTTGGGTACAAGCAGGGCTCTCCAGGCCTTTAATTGCCTGGCGTGGTAGCTTGTCCAAGGAAGCCCCATGCCACAGTTCTGATGCTGTCCACCCTTGCTCATGATACAGGGATGCTGGGGCCACCTGAACCGCATATTTAACAAAGCAGGTGAAACAGCACAGAGAACCCTGCCCCTGCCTCTGATAGCTCTGGGGGTGGGGGGTGCAGTAAGTGCCTCCTTGGTCACTCTGAGAGTGAATCCAGCATCACTCCACACTCCCTTTCTCAAGAAGCCCACAGTCTAGGATGTAAATTAGTGAAGCCACCATGGAAAATAGTATGGAGGTTCCTTAAAAAACTAAAAATAGGGGTTCCATGGTGGTGCAGTGGTTAAGAATCCTCCTGCCAATTCAGGGGACAGGGGTTCGAGCCCTGGTCCGGGAGGATCCCACATGCCGCAGAGCAGCAACTAAGCCCGTGCGCCACAACTACTGAGCCTGCGCTCTAGAGCCCGTGAACCACAACCACTGAAGCCCGCAAGCCACAGCTACTGAAGCCCACGCGGCTAGAGCCCGTGCTCCACAACGAGAAGCCACCACAATGAGAAGACCGCACACCGCAACGAAGAGTAGCCCCACTAGTCAAAACTAGAGAAAGCCCGCACGCAGCAACGAACCCAACGCAGCCAAAAATAAATAAATAAATAAAATTTTTAAAAACCCTAAAAATAGAGTTACCATATGATCTAGCAGTCCCACTCCTGGACATATATCTGGAGAAAACTCTAATTTGAAAAGACATGCACCCTAATGTTCACTGCAGCACTATTTACAATAGCCAAGACAAGGAAGCAACCTAAACGTCCATTGACAGATGAATGGTTAAAGATGTGGTATATAGACACAATGGAATACTGCTCAGCCATTAAAAAGAATGAAATAATGCCATTTGCAGCAACATGGATGGACCTAGAGATTATCATACTAAGTGAAGTAAATCAGAAAGAGAAAGACAAATATCATATGATATCACTTATATGTGGAATCTAAAAAAATTATACAAGTGAACTTATTTACAAAACAAAAACAGACTCACAGACGTAGAACTAACAAACTTACAGTTACCAAAGGGGAAAGGGTGGGGAGGGATAAATTAGGAGTTTGGGATTAGCAGATACAAACTACTATATATAAAATAGATAAACAACAAGATCCTACTGTATAGCACAGGGAACTGTATTTAATATCCTATAATAAACCATAGTGGAAAAGAATATGTATATGTATGAATAACTGAATCACTTTGTTGTATATCAGAAACTAACACAACATTGTAAATCAACTATACTTCAATTAAAAAGAAAAAGAAGAAGAAGAAGCCCACAGTCTAACAGGGAGACAGATCTGCAAGGACCGCACAGTGTGAATAAATGCTGCAGGGACAACCTGGACAGAACACAGAGGCTCACAAGAGAAGGGGTGCCCGAGCCTGCTCAGCAAAGCCAGGGGAGACCTCACAGAGGAGGCAGCCTTTCAGAGGCCACAAGACATGTAGGCCTCTGCCAGGCAGATGAGCAAGGGAAGGGAGTCCCAGGCAGAAGGAACAACATCTTCAAAGACCTAGAGGCCTGGGCGAGCCTGGTGCATGGGGAAACCGCAAGTCAGGAGGACTGCGGCAGGACCTAGGCTGTGGAGTGAATGCCCAGGACAGGACTGTGTGCCCTGCAGTTGGCTGTTTCAATACCCTTCTGAACCAGCAGGTACCCACATTTGCTTTTCTCCAAATGGTAGAGTCATAGACCCTCCAGAACCACTTCTGAAAATCCCACTTTGAGAAACGCTGGATTAGAAGCTAACCACAGTCAACTACGGCTATACGCCAACAACGTGGATGAAATTCATGGGTATCAGGTTGAGAGAAAGAGGCCAGGGACCAAAGAGTCATTCTATATGACCCACTTATATCAAGTTCAAAGAAGTCAGGATAGTGGTTACCTCTGGGGAGCGTGGAAGGTCTTAAGGAGGGTGTCCAGGGGACAGTAATAATATTGTGTTTCTTGATCTGAGTGTTGGTTTCACAGATGTGTTCTCTTTGTGAAAATTCATCCAGCTCTATACTTCAGCTTTGTATATTTTTCTGTATGTAGCTTCTACTTTAAAAAGAAAAAAGACTGCTTTCCATAAACATCAGTGCAAAGGTAGATACCAAAATTTTGTGCTCACATAATCGGCTGTAAGCCAGGCATCCAGATGATATAGAATATGTTTATATTGATTTTTTTTAGATTATTCCAAAATGAAAACACAAACATTTTATTGTCTCATAGAGAGCTCTCAAGCTCCAGAGAACCCATCCATATACAGACCCCCGGGGCTTGAAAAACCCCAGGTCAAGAGGAAGCACTACAATGCTCAGTCCTGGGCCTGGGAGATGGAAGATAAATGAGGGGCCTGGAGCCTCTTCCCTGGGGCAAAGGGAGGTGGTGTCCTCTTCCAATAGAATGTCTGGTGCTGGGAGGCTGAGGACCCCCAGGCAGAGGGGACTGTTTCCTCCAAAACCTCTGAGTCTTAGACCCAGCTCCATCACAGCTGAAATGGCCGTGAGAGGCGGGTCTTCCTGGCTTGGCTATGAGTTCCTGGAAGGCAGGGGCTTCTTTCACTCTGTGTCCCTGGTGCCCAGAGAGGGACCTGGCACACAGTGGGTCTCAGAGGAACCTTTTTGCCAGGGCCTCTTTGCCGAACCCCACATTGAGCGTGGAAGAGGGGGGTCCGTTTGGGAAGTTGTGGTTTCCCAGTCACTGGCTGAGTTCCACACCGCAGGCTCGCAAACCATGGATGGGCGATGTTGCAGGAGGGATTCAAGGGTGGGGTTTGAGTTGTCCAATTCCCCCTGGAGGGGAGAGCTGGAGGCAGAGGGGGCACTGAGCCTTGGGGACCATGAATATGGGCAGGAAATCCTAACCCTGCCTGCCCACCAGCCTTGCTGGAGTTGGTAACAGCCCAGCTCTGGGGGAGACAGACTGTTCCAGAACCCAGAAAGGGCTGCATCTGTGGGCAGGATGCTCAACATCCGCTCAACAGGTGTCTCCTCCTGTCCTCTGGGACATCCCTTCTCAGCCCTCCCCAGACTCTGCCACTCTTGCCCACTCTCAAGAACCAGCCTCCTTTCCCCACTTTGCTGTCTCCACTCAGCCAGCATTTCTCAAACCACCTTTATGATTTCTGCCCTAACCTTGTGCTACACAGAGTATTATTTACTTAATAGTTTTTCTTTCAAACAATGTTCAGTTGTTGTTGTTGTTATTGTTGTTGTTTTAACTTGCCCTTGTTCTAAGCAATAATATTTGTGAAATCCTGGATTTGATGTGCCAGTTTCATTTTTTTCTAACACACATTAAATTTTAATTTAAAATACTTGTTCTTGTATCACCTAAAATTACCCTGTGTACCACCACAGTGGAAATGATTTTGTACAATGGTTCAGCCAGGATGGGTGGTTATTATTATAAATAATAATTATAGCCTCACGTTAACAGCAAGTTGTATGCCTCTTCCATGCATTTGCATCTGCAGTCTCATTCAATCTCTCAGTTCCTGCACTATGGACGTCATTGGCCCCATTTTACAGGTGATGAAACTGAAGCTCAAAGAGTAGTAGTGACTTGCTTAGGGTCACACAGCCAGTTAGGATTTTGGTCCTGATTCAAGGGTCTAGTGACCTGGAGAAGGCAGGGAAGCAAGAGGCATTTTTCTGTCTCCAACCAGAACTACAAGAGCCACAGGATGGCAACTCATGGAGTAGAGAGTTTGGATTAGACATGATGAAGGACTTCCTGGCTAGAAATGTTTAGACATGAGAATGACTGACCAAGGAAGGGTCTGGAATGCCCAGCTTCCCAAGTCCTCAAAACAAGACAAAGGCTTGCCCAGCTGGGATCATGCCAGTGCTGCCTAGAGGCAGGAGGATGGACTGAATGACCTCTCCAGGCCTCATCCAGGCCCAGAGATTGGGTGCATGTTTCCCCAAAGCATCTATTAAACAAGGAAAGGCATGTGGAGGCTCCCACTTAAAGGAACTGGGAACACCTTGTCTTGGCCCTGCCTTGTGAGGGAGTGTCAGCAACAGCAGGTCAGGGTGGCAGGGCATTAGCTCGCCCCCTTCCCTTCCCACTGCTCTGGCAGCTCCCAGGACACATCTCCAAGGCTGGGAGTTGAAGGCCTGGCTGTTCTCAGAACCACTGGGGCTGCTTGGCCACCTGAGCCAGGGAACCTGCATTTCTTCAATCCTCTCTAGTGGATCCTTTTCAAAACTCCCTGATCTGAAAAGTTAGACACATACTAACTTAAGGTGTTGCCTCTCCAGGGGATGAATTGTATTTTTTTTTTGAAAGTCATAGTATTTATTTCTCAAAACAAAGAGGGTATTATCTTCCTTTCTTTAAAAAAAAATTATTTATTTTATTTTTGGCTGCACTGGGTCTGTTGCTGCACACAGGCTCTTCTCTAGTTGTGGTGCACGGGCTTCTCATTGCGGTGGCTTCTCTTGTTGTGGAGCACGGCGCGTGTGCTTCAGTAGTTGTGGCACATGGGCTCAGCAGTTGTGGCTCACAGGCTCTAGAGCGCAGGCTCAGTAGTTGTGGCGCATAGGCTTAGTTGCTCCGTGGCATGTGGGCTCTTCCCGGACTAGGGCTCGAACCCGTGTCCCCTGCATTGGCAGGCGGATTCTTAACCACTGCGCCACCAGGGAAGCCCTATCTTCCTTTCTAATTAGACAAATAGGATATGCCCAGTTGTTTAAAAATATCAAATAATATAGAAAAGTATTAAAATGAATGTAAAATTACCCAATTTTTTTTTTAAATGCCATAGGTTCATTTTAAAAAAATATTTATTTATTTAGGCTGTGCCAGGTCTTAGTTGTGGCATGCGGGCTTCTTAGTTGCGGCATGCACATGGGATCTAGTTCCCCGATCAGGGACCGAACCCAGGCCCCCTGCATCAGGAGTGCGGAGTCTTACCCACTGGACCACCAGAGAAGTCCCAAAATTACCCAAATTTCTATCATCTAGAAAATAGTGCTGTTGACAGTTTAGAGCACATCCTTCCAAAAATTTTTTTCACGGTACAATACACATAACATAAAATTTATCATTTTAACCATTTTTAAGTACACACGAATCATAGTTTTATAAGGTCTCCTGAATATCGGACTAATAATGCAACTTCAGAAACCTCCATGGGCCAGTGGGGAAGATGTCTGGGGGTAAGGGCCCTTCTGACATTGCTCAAGTGGAAACACAGATGCAGCCAGCCACTGTGTTTGCTAAGGTTGGTCCTGTTAAAAAATTAAAGCCAAGAATAACTCCATTTGGGTGTATGGAGGAAAGCAGGTCTGTCTCTTGACAGGGCTGCATGAGGAGAACTGAGGGGCATGGTTTTGCTGAACTTCTACAAGAGAACAGTCTGAGACAAGGAGGGCGAATGTGTCTGTGATTATCCATCAGGAGCCTCAGTGTAAGTTGTTTCTCTCTGCCCTGGCCTCTGGGGTGATCAGGAGCTGGGAACTTTGGAGGACAAGAAGGGCCAGGACGTGGCAGCAAGTCGGGTACAGATAACCAACCCTGGGGAATAACAGGCCCTCGGCAGGAAGGCGGCAGCCAGCAGACCAGGGAAGAGCGGCGTCAGCCTCCTCCACTCACATGGCCAGGCCAGAGCTTCCTTCCTCCAACCCTGAGGGAGGGCAGGGGGCTGTGGGGGAGCCTCCAGTTCCCAAACAACGATTTCAGAGGGTGGTTGGGATGCTTTCAATCATGGAACCCAAGGCATTGGTTCAGCAGATACCATGTGTTGGCTTCAGAAGATCCCTGAACTTGAGGAGCTGAAACAACCTGGGCAGGGCTACCCCCTCACCCCTGTGTGTTAACTGCACCCCCTTCCAGATCAGGAGTGCTGGCTCTCTTTGTTGATCTCCCACCACATTTACTGTGAGCTCTCACTCAGCCTTTCACACCCTCATTCCTGTTTTTTCCCTCTGTGCACTCCACCTGAGCTGTAAGATTCCTGAGGGCAGCTACTGGGGCTTCAGGGGTCTTCATAGCCCCCTGTTTTTGCCCAGTTCAGTGCCCCGTACAGAGCAGATGTTTAGGCAACATCCACATGGTGAGGCCTGTGTGAGAGGCCCTGGCAACAAGAGCAGTTGGGGTTCTGAAAGAGGCAGTTCTAAGGCCCTCCGGATGGTTTGCAAGGCATCCAGGAGGAGGTGAGGAATACCTAGGCTCTTGGAGGTAGCACACAGTTCAGCTAATGGAGACGGAGCAAGCAGAGGGGGCATTCTGACGGGAGGACCTGCCGGGGCAGTGATGGGGTCGGGGCCGAGCCCCGGGAAGTCTCTCATGCAGTGACTCCCAGGTTGAGATGCCCTTGCTTGCAGGCCTACATCTGTGTCTGCCAGGAGGCGAGGGTGAGATGCAGGGGCTCCGATTACAGTCATGACCCGGGATGGTCTCGGGGGTGCCCCCTTTTCCAAGAAGCTGACTTTTGAGGAATTTGCCTAGCCACAGAAATCGTGATATGTTTGCACTGGCCTCAGCTGTTGATTAAACCTCCATCGGTGCAACTACCAACCCAGGAAGCACACTCTTTTCCTCACAGTGTGTCCCCCGCTCCTGTTTTTCATGTTTATGGGCATCAGGTGGTTTGCAGAGGGATCCACACCCAGCGCACCCAATGAGGTCAACCGACGAAACGACAGCCGCCACCCTGCGGACCCTCGTTCTGGGAGCTGCAGGCTTGGGTCACCATCACCCCTGGCACGCCCCCTCCCTCCCGCCTTTACCCGCCCCCAGTGCTTCTCTTCTGTCCCTGCTCCAGCCTCGCGCCTGCCCAAACTGTTGTTTATCAACACAGACCAGAACATTCCGCTGCCAGCAGAAACACACATGGCGATGGCGCTGCCATCCCACACCCTGCTGTCAACACACTCCCACGCGCTGTTGGCTGCTGTCAAAGCTGTGCTCACACACACATTCTCACCCCCTCCTGCCAACACAGCTGTTCCCCGCTGCTTGGAATCAGGCCCTCTGTCTCGCATACGTGTTCTCTGTGGGTTTTTCTCATGTGTACTCATAGCAGAGGCTCACACTTGTGGACCAGGCCAGCACACACTCTGCCCTCTGACCTGGGCTGTCAATCTCATCACTTGCAGCTGTGTGACCTTGGACAATGGACTTAACCTCGCTGGACATCAAACACCTCATCTGTAGAATGGGGATTATAATTACCTTATAGGCCTTTTCCCATAGGCTCAGGGGGTTGGGCGAGAGCACAGGCAACCAGGAAGTGCTCAGTGAGTGGGAGCTCTGAGGGTGGTGATGATGAGTGCTGTGTATCCTCTCTGGAATCTGGCCATTGGTTTTCCTTTCCCACGTCCGGCTGCTGGCCTCACCTTATGTTCACACCTTCCTGGCCATGTGACCTTGAGTGAGGCACATCACCTGTCCACTTCTCATATCCTCGCTGGCGAAATGGGTTTAACAACTGCCTGGCCTGCCGTGAGGGGCACGGGGAACAGGTTACCATCGTGCTTTGGAAGCCCATCAATGTGGTCACAGCTGCAGGGTGTTGTGGAAGAAAGGGCTTTGAACAGGGCGACAGCCAAACTTGGGCTTTTTAGCCACTCTCCACCTCCTCTCATCTCCTCAGTCAACCCTCAAGCTGGAGTCAGTGTTTCCATTTGGGCTCTGCGGTGGGGCTGCAGTCCACCCAAGAGGCCGCCGTGGGGGCCTCGCTAAGCTGCCCACCTCCCCCCACCCGCTCCTTCCATCAGGCACAGCTGCTCTTCCCAGCAGGCCCAGTCTGCCGTGCCGAGCCCTCCAGCTTACTCATCTTCTCCTGCTCTCTCGCTTGCCCCCGGAGGCTGAGGGCCCCCGGCCCTCTCCCTGTGTTCCCCTCCACCCTGTTGTCTTCTCCAGGACCCTTTCTGTCTTGTCTCTTCAACCTTGTCTTTCCTTCTCCTTGGCCAGCGAACCTGCTCTAGCCTTTTCTATTCTGGGAAACAGAGAGGTGTTTTTTTAGAGGGATATAGAAAACAAATGTGATTAGAGAACCGAGGCAGACCTGGGCTGAGAAGGTGGGTGTGTGTCACGCAGAAGCAGGCTCTGCAGCGGTGGAGCATCGAGTCAGGCCCTGTGGGTGAGCTGGGCTTCGCCCCACGCTGTAGCAACGTACCTTCCTGCCCCTTGATGGAAACAGGTGAAACTGCTGGAGGGCAGATCCTGGCCTGGTCCATGCTCAGAGGTTATGGCTTCTCCCTTTGACTCTGAGAGAGTCGCAAGCTCCGGCTGCCACTGGGAGGCCACTGGAGATCTGTTGGCTCAGGGGAACCATGGTAACGGGGCTGTCTCTATCCTTCGGGGCTCTGGAAAGAGCACAAATGGAAACCCATATACCACATGTCTAGCTATCCAAAATGTACAAGTCAAGCTAAGAAGCTGTCAAATAAAATGTTTTATTTTCCTACCTCCATATATAAACCTTCAGAATGACCTCGAAAGTCAAGTTTGAATTTAGAATTCTTGGACTCTTCAGAGTCCCTCCCCAAGAACACGGGGACATGAGAGAGCTGGGTTGGTGTGTGACAGTGTGTGCAAAGTTGGCTGATTTGGCATAAACATAAACTATGTTTCAATCTGATCAGTACCTTATGCTTTTAATTTCCTCCTAGGCTAGTGCAGCCAAAAGAGCTAGAAGGCAGTATGCACAGTGGTTATGAGCTCCATTCAAATCCCAGGGCTGCCAAAATCGAGCACTTAATCTTTTTGAGGCTCAATTTCCCCATCTGTAAAATGGGACTAATGATACCTCCCTGATTAAGTTATTGTGATTACTAAGAGAGATAATCCTTGTAAAGCCCTTAGCATGGTCCTGGAACACAATAATTGCTCAATAAGCTGTGAGCTATTATTTCTATTATAATTTCTCCACATGGGCAATGATAGCATCAGAGCAGGAAGTCATCCGCCTGTCTCTTCACTGCACACATGATGAAACAGGTCACTCAGCTAAGCAGAAGCAGATATGGAACTTGGGCTTCCAACTTTCCCACAGTCTTGGGTTTTTCCCTAGCTAAAAATAAAAAATAAAAAAATGGCGGCCCAATAATGTGAATACCCTTAATTCACTGAACTGCACACTTTTAAAATGGTTAATACAGCAAATTTTATGGCATGTTCATTTTACCACTGCGTTGGTTGGTTAGGGCTGCCATAACAGCCTACCACAAATTACCACAAACTGGGTGGCCAATTACAGAAATGTATTGTCTCACAGTTCTGGAGGCTAGAAGTCTAAAGGTATCAATAGCGTTGATTCCCTCTGAAGGCTGTGAAGAAGAATCTATTCCGTGCCTTACTCGTAGCTTCTGATGGTTTGCTGGCAATCTTGGGCTTTCCTTGGCTTGTAGAAGCAGCGCTCCAATCTCTGCCTTTATCTTCACATGGTGTTCTTCCTGTGTATATGTGGCTCTCTCCGTGCGCCCAAATTTCCCCTTTTTATAAGGACACCAGTCAGACTGGATAGAGTCCACCCTATTGACCTCATCTCAACTAAAGACATCTGCAATTACCCTCTTCTTGAATAAGGTCACATTCTGAGGTACTAAGGGTTAAGACTTCAACACAGGAGTTTTGTGGGGGACACCGTTCAGCCCACGACAACCACAGTGAGAAAGTGCGGCTACCTTGTACTCAATACCAGATTATAGGCAGGGGAAAAACACCTTTGGTGACATATCAGGGCTATGCTCATAGTAAGTCTTCGAGATGTGTTTCTTGAGGGACTTCCCTGGTGGCGTACTGAATAAGACTCCGCACTCCCAATGCAGGGAGCCCGGGGGTCCATCCCTGGTCAGGGAACTAGATCCCGCATGCATGCCGCAGCTAGGAGCCCGTGTGCCACAACTAACACCCAGCGCAACCAGATAGATAAATATATATTAAAAAAAAAAAAGATGTTTCTTGACTTGTGTTAAATCTGGTGCCAATAAGCTAAAAGGGCTGGACTCTCCCATTTTCCAAAATAAGTCCTTCTCTGGCCATGAACTAAAAGGATTTTTAACGACCAGTACTGTTTCCAGACAGGTAGTTAATAAACTCTTCAAAAATAATTGGTTCTCTTTGGTTGGCTCAACTCTGCAATCCTGGACACCATCTTGTTTTTACTACTTCTATCCTCAGAGAAGAGGTGAAATTCAGCTAGAGCAGGCTGAATTCTGTATTGTCTTGTTTTGCATGTGAATAGCTTATTTTATTTAAATGTTTCCCTTTTTTTTAAGATTGACTGATTGATTGATTGATTGCTATGTTGGGTCTTCGTTTCTGTGCTAAGGCTTTTTCTAGTTGTGGCAAGCGGGAGCCACTCTTCATCGCGGTGCATGGGCCTCTCACTATTGTGGCCTCTCTTGTTGCGGAGCACAGGCTCCAGATGCGCAGGCTCAGTAGTTGTGGCTCACGGGCCTAGTTGCTCTGCGGCATGTGGGATCTTCCCAGACCAGGGCTCGAACCCGTGTCCAGTGCATTAGCAGGCAGATTCTCAACCACTGCGCCACCAGGGAAGCCCCCTGTTTCCCTTTTTTTATGGAGAAATTCTTCAAACAAATAGAAAAGTTGCAAGAATGGCACAATAAACACCTACATACCCTCCACCTAGATGCAATGATTGTTAACCCTTTTGCCACATTTGCTTTATCTGCATCAAGTTTTTTTGGTGAACCACTTGAAACGAAGTTGTTGGCATAATGATGTTTCAGCTCCAAATATTTCAGCATGAATTTCCTAGGAATAAGCTGTTCTATATAATCACACGGTGATTCTCACATCTGAGAAAACCAGTTGTTCCATAATATCATCTCATATCCAGTCGGTACTCTAATTTGACCAGGCTGATTTTTCAAAAATTCTGAATCTAATGAACTCCAAATCTGTGAGGCTTAGGGTCTTGACAGTATGACTTGTGTAATGGGAAATTTTGGAGCTGAAAATTAACTTAACATCTAGAATCCTTCAGGCCCCACACATTAATGTTTCTTTTTCTCGTTTCCTTTGGCTAGCAAGCTAGCTCTATGAAAGCTCAAATGCATGCTTGGGGTGGGGCACTCCTGGAATTCCTTCTATTCTAAGACAGTGGCCTTTTGAGGAGTACCTGCAGGAAGACCTGTTTGGTCTGGGGACCTGCTACACTTGCCTGGGACCTCCCTGGGGGGAGTCGCCAAAGGGAGCTGGGTGGGGAGGGTAGCACGACCGACCTTGACCGGGGTGGAGACTCCCAGACTGAGCACTGCCTCCTCCACTGCTGGCCGGGTGCCAGTCTGGCGTGGTTGCCAGTGCTGCCATTGTCACAGGCTCTTTCTGGGGAGTTCCAGATGGCGGCCCAGAGGGTCATCCTGGCCTCCCAAAAGGCTGCTGCAAAGCAACACTGAAAGAAGGAAAAGAGGAAAATTCTGCAGTGAACTTCCCTGAGTTTGGGGGGCACGGTCTTCTTTCTTTCCCTTCTCTGCAAATCCAGGGCTCAGGATTAAGCCTTCAGTTTTAAAAACTGCTTCATAACTAGGAACAGCATTAATCCATAGAACCGTGCAAATAAAAAGGGGGGCCAACAAGGATGGAGGGTGTGGGGGGAATATCTGGTTTGTGATTCAGAACTGCCTTCTCCTCCAGCCCCCAGGCTTGCTCCAGCTTGCCTGCGAGTTCCAGCCAATGTATTTCTGGATGGGATGGGAGCCAGGGGTCAGATAAAGTTCCAACATATTTTGCAGCAGGCCTGACACTTTGCCCAGTGCTCTGGGCCCGTGAAAGCTGCCAGGATGGTGTGTTGGGAAAGCTAGGCCAGATGGAGCTGGTTTAAATGAGTTTGAGGGAGCGGGCAGTTGACTAACCGGACAACTCAGCAACACCCAGCCCGGTAACACCACGAACCAACGTGGCTGCCTGGGCCACTGAAGGGCCTGCACGCAGTTCCCAGGAAGTCACTAGCAGCCACCACGCTAATCCCCACCCCCCGCCCGCTGCATCTCCAGGACCAAGATCTGTACTCCCATCTTGTTATCTTTGGTAAAACAAGTAAACGCTTAACATACCAAGCACCTGACACGCATTATCTAATTTAATCCTCACAACAGCTCAGTGAAGTAGGTACTGTTATTACCCCAGCCAGACAGATAATAGCAAACACATGTAGATAACAGCTACACCTACATGTATGAGGCCCACTTCTAAACACTTGCCATGTGTTACCTAGTTTACTAGGGAAACCGAGGCACAGAGGGGCAAAGCCAGTCGTCCAGGGTCACACGGCTGGCTGGTAGGTGCGGACCTGAAACCGCTGGAAACTAGGTGACTCCAGATGGAGGGTCCACCCCTCACCACCCCGTGATTTTCCAGGTGGGGAACCTTTTCTGAGACAGGCAGGGGAAGAGAGACTGGGTTGAGATGCGAAACAAAGTGAAGGCGAAGGTCTGCACTCTTTTCCGCTTCCTGACAAGCATAATGAGAGGCACCCGTGGGAACAGAAACTCAGACATCTGACCCTGAGCCCTTTGCCACTCTTCCTTCCTCTCCCCTGGCCCAGTTGGTCTGAACTGTGTTGTTCCAGGCCTCGTGGGAGCCACTGTGGGACAGACAGGGACAAGTGGGCAGGCCGCAGAAGGGCTTTTGCTCTCATCAAGCTGCATCTGACACTTCTCGACTCCGAGGCACCCGGCGGGCAGTGAGAAGCTGCCCTGTGCACCTCCCACAGCCGAGGCTGACTGTTCCAAATCTGGAACTGAGCCGGCTGGGCCCCCCCTGCATGAAGGCCAGGCTTCCTGTCACATTTTGGCTCTTCTGATAGCCCAAGGCCACCTGCAGTGATGTCACCTGGCAGGTCGAGATGCGCTGCCTGGTGTCAGTCCTGCTATGGTCATTGTCCTCACCAGCTCTGCTTTCACCTGCACGCGTGGACAAACGCACGCACGCAGAGGAGCTGCTGTCCCCCGTCCCAGCTGCCCGCACACACTCATGGCCTCTGGACTGAACGCCGAGGAGGAAGCGTCAGGCCTTGCCTCGGAGCACCTGGCTGCGTGCTCCGAGGCAGCCCCTCCAACACAAAGGAAGGATAAGAGAGGACTCTCAGAGGAGATGATGTCTAAGCAAGGCTCTAGATACATAATAAACTGTGACAATGTCTATATCCTGCTCCTCAGTGGTACTTAGGTTGATGTGTGCCGTCTTGACATTTTCTTATGTTTACAGACATATCTATGCCTTTATCTATATACATGCTCTGACTCCTGATATTTTTAATTAGAAAGGGACTGACTTCCTTTCTTCACTTCTCAAGGCATCAGGAACACTCTTCCATGTGGGTATATATTGATCTAATGGCTGCGTAGTATCCACCGTATGGCTGTACCATCATTTGCAACAGCAGTCCCCTACTGATGGACATTTAGGCTGTTCTCAATGTTTTTGCTAATCAATCATCCATCCTTTCTTCCTTTCCATAAATATTTATTAACCTCTTACTATGTGCCAGGCACCTTGATCAGTGCTGGGTATACGGAGATGAAGAAAATGTCCATGGTGGACTTCCCCGGTGGTGCAGTGGTTAAGAATCTGCCTGCCAATGCAGGGGACACGGGTTCGAGCCCTGGCCCGGGAAGATCCCACATGCCGCGGGGCAACTAAGCCCATGTGCCACAACTACTGAGCCTGTGCTCTAGAGCCCACAAGCCACAACTACTGAGCCCACGCGCCACATCTACTGAAGCCCCCGCGCTCTAGAGCCCGTGCTCTGCAACAAGAGAAGCCACCGCAGTGAGAAGCCCGCGCACCGCAACAAAGAGTAGCCCCCCTCGCCGCAACTAGAGAAAGCCCGCACGCAGCAACAAAGACCCAAGGCAGCCAAAAGTAAATAAATTAATAAATTTAAAAAAAAAAGAAAGAAAGAAAATGGACATGGTCTCTCCCTCACAGACCTTTCAGTCCAGTGGAGAGATAAACTTCTAATCCCAAGACGCGGTAAGAGTTAAGGAGGGAAGAAACAGGTAGCTCTAGAGGGAATAACAGGGCCCCTGCTTCACTGGGCACTTGAGAAAGACCTCTCTGGGGTGGGGACATTTCAACGGAGATCTATATGAGAAGGAGCCAATCATTCGAGGAGTGTAGGGAAGAGCAGTCTGGGCGGAGGGAACAACGTGAGCAAGGGCACAGCTGTATGTGTGTGTGGTATGTTTGGGGAAGTCTGAGATTCCTCCTAAGGCTACAGTGTAGGGGTGTAGTTGCAGTGAGGCTAGATAGGCTGGGTGAAATTCACGAGAGAAAGCCTTGAATACCAAGCCAACGAATTTGGACTTGATTCTCTAAGCAACAGAGCCACTCATGTCACTGAGTCTAGACACAGAATACTGAGGGCTCCTGCCTAGAAAGACCCAGGAGAATATTAATGTTCGAGAGGAAATCTCTGCTTCAAATGGAAGGTTCCTTTTCCTGCTTGCTAGGAGTTCAAAGCCTGTCCTGAGCTTTAGGGCCAGGCATGTTACCTTATTACTGAGTCCCCCTGAGAAATGTGGCCCAGAGAGATCAAGGCATTTGCCCAAGTGAAACAGCAAACCCATGCCAAAGGCAGAACCTAAGGCCCCAATTGCCGGCCTTCGGCTCCAGCCCTAAACCCCACCGTCTCTCACCTGGGCGTTCTTTCTGGCAGCCACTCAAAAGCAGGAGGAGGGTGAGAAAATGCACTTTAAAGAGAATTTGTGGAGCACCCACGAGTGTCAAGCACTGTGCCTGGCCTGGGAGGTACAGGCCAGTAAGGCCAGCCTGGATGATACTCACAGCCCCCGAGACCTGCATGAGTTCCCCATCATCTTCACTCTAGAAATTCTCCCTGCGCCACCCCCTGCCGCCCCGAAAAGTTGTTATAAAATCATGCGTAACAAAGTGGCCAGGAGTTTCCGGCCTTGCTAAACTGGCTTACTCAATTTCCCTCATTTGTCCGCTCGGACCAGACGGAGCAAAGGGCAGCCATCAAAGGTGTCTCGGACGAGGCTCCGGCACCTGCCAGGTGAATGGGCCGCTGGGGACTCAGTCTGGCGGTGGTCTGGGCCGGGGGAGGCGGGGGACAAGGCCGGGGGCAGCCCGGTGCGCTGGGTGTGCAGTGTGCGCCACGTGCGGGAGGCCGCGAGCTGCAGCGGCCTGATGAGGCAATCGCCGGCAACGTGCGGCTGGGCCCGTGCGGGGCGGGGACTGGGGCGGAGGGGAGGGCGCTGGCGGGAGGGCTCCCTGCTCTCTCGGCCACCTGTGCTGGGCTCCAGGTGGGGTGCCGCGCTGGAAGCCCTCTACGCCGCCGCCGGCACTGGCGCAGCCCAGCGCCCTGAGCACACGCGTGGGCACGCGCGGGCGCACGGCCCGGGCAGGCTTGCTCGAATCCCCCCTGCCTCCCGGAAGCCCTGGCTCATTATCCCCGGGCTGTTGGTGTTCTCCTCCGCGCTGGTCCCTCCACCGCCGCACTGTGCTGACAGACACGCGAGTTCCTGGTGCGAACCCGCCCACACGCCTGGGCAGCTCCCCGTGGGCGCCGCACGCGCGGGGGCCCATCTGCCCCACTGGATTTGGAGAGCTATTCTAAGTCAGCCCCTAGATTTGTTGTCCTATGCTTGCTGGAACAAGCGCTGTGGCTTTGGGGAAGTTGCTTAACCTCTCTGAGCTTCAGGTAAGTCATCTGTCGAATGGGGCTGATGATAGTACAACCTCACTGGATTGTAGTAGGAATTAAATAAGACAGTGTCTATAAAGTGTTAAGCCGCAGCGATCATTAGGACTCACCCAATAAATGATAACCATGATGATTTTTAAAGAGGAGAAAATTGAGCTACACGCCCAGCTGAGCTCAGAGTGTCTGTAACGGGCAAGACTGGGCTTCTGGGTTTTGTTTTTGTTTTCTTTCCTATATCATGTTCATCTTTTCTGCCATATCACCCCTCCTCTCCTCGCCCAGGGCCTACAACACAAATCTCTTGATATTTGTGCCTACTACACGGCATCAAAAACTCTTTTTCGAGTATGTGGCACCTCAGTCCCTGCCAGCTACACCTGTGGCCTCCCAGCCTGGACTGTTGCCAGCTCTGGCCCCTGACTCATTGCAGTAAGTCACTTCCTGCCTCAGTCTCTCCATCTGTACTGTCCGGATAAGAGGCCTCCTCTCTCCAGTCTCCTGGAACTAGCAGAGGATGACTCAGACAAGGGTGGGGAAAGCCCACAGACACAGAAAAAGGCTCTTACTGGAGCCAGGGGCCACTGACTGATGCAAGGTTTGGGTTTTACGTGCAGTCCAGCAAGCGGGAACAGGGATGGTTTGGGGAAGGTGTAAGGAGCCTGGGAGAGCAGAGGAATTCCTGCCCCTCCCCAACATCAGACAGCTGGGGTTCGGGGACAGAGCCTCAGCCTAGGAGTTCAAGGGGAGAGCACTAGGTCTAGACTCTGCCACCCCCAGCTCTGTGACCACCAAAGGTTCATGATCCCTTTGATCTGTCTGCCCTTTCTGTCAAGTGGGAGTCGTGGCATTTCCCTTGCTGGGCTACTGTAAGGAGTGAAAGTGGTAACCCCGAGAGAGGGCAGAGTACACTCTGTGTTTCTAGGTGAGGGCTCAGGGTGAGGGAGGTAAGACAGAAGAAGGCAGCCCCCAAAGGCTTGGCATAGTCTAGTCACCCCAGGCTAGTGTCCAAGGGCCCCCTCCCCCAAAAGTCAGAGATCAGTGTACCTTCAGCCAACTCTAGACGTAACAGACCCCCACTTACACCCCATGAGGCACAAGAAATTTGGACTCAGAGTGGGTCCAGGGAATTCCCTGGCGGTCCAGCGGTTAGGACTCTGCACTCTCACTGCCAAGGGCTTGGGTTCACTTCCTGGTCGGGAACTAAGATCGCACAAGCCACATGGCACAGCCAAAAAAAAAAAGAGTGGGTCCAAACCTGGTCTCTACCATTTGCTACCTGTATGATGTGGATGGAACAAGTTACTTACTGTCTTTGGGCCTCCACTTTTCCACACATAAAATGGGGACAGTAATGCCTGCTGTATGAGGCTGTTGTGAGGATAAGAGATAATGAGGTAAATATGAAGCGTTCATAACAGTGGCCATTGCTATTGTTGTAAAATGCAGTTTTTTTTACTTCACTGCTCCTCACCTTAACCTATCACAGGTGGAATATTATCATCTTGGGTCTTTGGGTTAGAAATGTGTACTGAAATCTGTAGTGTCTTTTTTTTAAGTTGATAGCCTCATGCCATGAGCTTTAATGGAAAGAGGTCTGTTTGCTGGGGGACTTTATAGACAATACTGTATTTGACATGTGACAGAGGCCTTATATGACACCCATTTTACAGATGAGAAAACCAAGGCAGGGAGAGGTCGAATAACTTGTCTGCTAGAAAATGGCAGCGCCAGGATTTAAACCTGACTCCAGATTGTCCCACCACACAGGGCCCTCCCTGCCTGTTGTGTTTCTGCTCTGTGTGTTGTCCTGCCCCTTCCTGAGTGGGCCTCTTAAGGTGTCCCCAAGGCCAGGGACAGTCATGATTATTGCTACCTTGTCTCCCAGGGTGTGGCTCAAGCACACAGTGGGTCCTCAGTCTATGCTGCTGACCAGCAGAAGTTGAGTCCCGCTTAGCCGGGGGACGAGTCCTCTTAGGAGGGAAGTGACTCACACGGGCCAGCTGTGTCTGTGTGTCTCTGAGTGCGTCTCTGTTGTGGGTAGGGGTGGGGTGTGAACGTGGTCCTGTGGTGATGATGTGGAGGGAAACCCAGGCTGGTGATCCAGTTGCTGCTGTCTCTGCCAGCCCCAGCCAGGGCCAAGCCTGCCGAGTCACAGACCCCCCGGCCCTTCCCAGGCCCTGTCTGCTTGAGGCCTCTCTTCTCAAGCTCCTACCCCACCCCGACACTCCTTGTGTCTCAGCCTTTCAGATGCTTCCTCCCCACCTCAGCGCCCTAGCTGAGCCTGGGAAGGGGTGGGGGCGGGGGTCTCAGGGCCATCCTCCTCCTCGGCCCAGTGCAGGCATCTGGCTGGGGCCATAGCTGGTGTCAGCTCCTCCTCCCCTGCCCCAGGAGAAGCTCTTTGGGTATGTCTAAGGCTGAGCCCTGCTATTTTTAGATGGCATCCCCTCCCTCCCCCTCCCAGCCTCATACCAGCTGGGGGAGGAAATGACTCACCTCAAGCCTAGACAGGTAGAGGCCGCCTCAGTGGGCCCCAGGCAGGCCCTGCCTGGCTCCAGCTCTAGGGCTGCCCCGCCCGGGGTCACCCCAGAGTGGCCTGCCCCCCAGCCTGAGGATAAAGCTGGGTTGGGATCAAGGCCCAGGATCCCACCAGGCTTTTCGTGGGCTCCCTCTGCTATTTCTCTCACAGGGCCTGGGGCAGGACACCTCCAATAGGTTGTGGACCCTCTGCTCACCTTAGCAGACTCTGGGCCTGTGCTAGGCCCCAGCCCAGTCTGAGTGGACTGACCATGGTCCCACTCATTAGCCTCAGTGGAGACCAGGGGTATAGAATGAAGAAAGACCCCGCTCAGTGGGGGACGGGGAAGGCACGAAGACCCTGGGTATGTGTGTGCTGAGTAGGGTGACCAGTTGTCCCAGCTTGCTCAGGTATGAGGAATTTCCTGGGACTTTCAGTGCCAAGCAGGAGAGTCCTGGGTAAGCTGAGACTGTTGGTTGCCCTGGCACTGAGTTATGGTCTGTATCTTGGGGAAAGGGCAGGTGTTGGGAGCTTGTTTGGATGTCCTGGCCTAGTCCCACCCAGTCATGGCTGGAGGACCAAGTTCCTGGCCCGAGCCCTCTCTGCAGTCAGGGGATGGTGAACAGAAGTCCACCTCCGAGGGGAGGGACTGTGCCTGGGCTGTGCGAAAGGCCGGGAGCTCTGCACGGGCTGAGAGACCCGGGCAGCACCTTGGTCGGGGTGCCTCTCCTTGCTAAAGCCAACAAGGGGAAGGTTGGGCCAGTCAGCACAGGGCTGAGTGCAAGGGTGAGCAGAGCCGGTGTTGGGGGAGGAGGGGTGCTGGGGAAAGACACTGGGAAGAGCAGGAAGTAATGACGAGAGCACAGGGTTGGCACTGGGGAGGCTCGGTTCCGGGCCCACTTGCCGCCGGGTGCCTCAGTCTACTGTAAAATGGGGGAGAGGGGCACCTGTCTGCCTGCCCCAGCTACTTGCAGTAAGGACTCTGAGAGAATGCCTGGGGCAGTGGGTGGCAGGCTGGAAAGCTGGGGCTGGGGTAGTTGGTTAGTTGGAGAGGACTTGCTGGGGCTGACAGCCCACAGAGCTCTCAGCTGGTCGGGGAAGTGGGCCTTTGCCCTCCTCTCCAGCCCAGATCAGCATCTGGTCAACACGGCTCCTGGCCCTGAGGCCTTGCCTCAGGGGTCATATTAAAGGAGCTGTGGCTGAGGCCCAGACCTTGATGGGGGGACCCCGCTTTGCCATTGTCCTCCTCATCCTTGGGGTGTTGGCTCTTTTCCACAGACCAGGAGTGAGTGGCCTAGGCAGCAGCTCTGACACAACTGAGCTGGGCAGCCTGAGGCAAACCACTTATCTTTTCTGGGCCTCAGTTTCCTCATTGGTGAAACTGTGGGGTTAGATGAGGTCTCTGGTTTTTCAATATGTATTTTTGTAGTAGAAACTCTTCTCCAATCAAAGTTCCAACTGCACTAAACGTTTGTTGTTTAGTGGGTGATTGAAACACTAAACAGCAGGGCAGGGCTGCTGGCCCCCTCTCACCTTCACCCTCGCACCCCCGGGGGCCCAAGGGCTCAGGGGAACACAGTATGAGACCCTTCTTTGGGGTGCCTGCCGTTTCTAACACTCTTATTATTTGTGCCTCGATGGCAAAGTTGTCCTTGTTTCCCTCTCTAGGTAGCCCAGAATTAGACCCCAAGCCCAGCACTTGGCACTGCCTACTAAATTCTCAAACTCCTGGTTCCTGCTGACACTGAGGTCTGTCTCAGCCTTTGTTACAGAGTTCAGTGGGCCCACAGGCCCCTGGTCCTGTCTCAGGGAAGTTACAGGACCAAAACCTACGCCACAGCTAACCTTGTGGGGCACTTCTGGGCTTGTGAAGGACTTCCATGACCTCATCTCATGTGCCCCCCGACAGCCTGCAGGACAGGCCTGAGAATCCCATGGGACACGGATCTTGGGAGATCGTCTCAAGATCCCCCTACCTGGGGTGCAGAGCTGGGCACCTAGCCAGGAAGCCAGGTCCTTTCCTGGAGCCACAGTCTGGGGCACCTGGCCAAGGCCCAGGCTTTCCTTAGCTTATCCCCGGGATGCTGGCACCTGCAGGCACCAATGACAGAAAGAGGAGGTAGGAATGTATGAGGAAGGCAGGAAAGAGGGAAAACTTTCTTCCTCATCCTGGGGGTCTGGGGCAGTCATTCTTCCCAGCCTACCGAACAGGGAGGGTTACCCCCACCCCACCCCATCACCTTCCCTGCTGAAGTCAGAGAGGGGTGGGGAGGGGAGGGAGGGCAGGAGGAGGAGGGGACGCCAGGACCGCAGAAGCTGGGACTGCACGAACGGGTACAGGAGGATGCCAGAGGCCAGGCAGCTGACCCGGGGTCACCCAAGGCCCCTGGGGAGGCCCCCGCCAACGCTGACATCAGCAGTGCCCTGGAGGGACGTGCAGTCCTCACGCTGTCTTCTCTGGCTCTCACGACAGCAGGCATGGGGAGGGGCCGGAGCGGAGTCAACAGTTCCTCGAATTGTGTTACCGCCCCGGCCTGCCAGCTCCTGAGCTAATAATACAAACAGATGTGGGTCACACAACTGCATCCCACGGCCTGAATCCCGCCCCGCTGCGTGAACCCCAGGCTCAAGTCCTGGGGCCCCGGGGTGAGGCCCTGTTTGTACAAAGCCCACCCCAGTCAGGCTAGCAGCCCATAGGTTCCACAGGTGACAGAGGCTGACATTAAGGACTCAATAGGTGAGGTCTGTGGAATGATGCTAATTGTAACAAAAATTTTTAAATGATACAAATGAAATATGATACAAATGTCCTTTACAGCCGAGGCTTGAAATCTGATCTCTGGACTCTGAGCCCAGTGCTTCAGTGCTGAGAAGGGACCAGAAGGAGACTGAGGCCCCTTGCAGTCCCAAGAGAAATGGCCCCAAGAACCACCACCCCCATGCTGTGTGAGCCTGGGGCTCACAGCCTGAACGCCATGGAAACAGCTGCTACCCGTGTGGCACTGTGGGAGGCTGTCTGACACACGGGGCCCAGGATGCCATCCTCAGCACCCGGGGCCCTGGGTTGGTGACCAGCAGGTAGCAAAGCCTGCCAGCGGTGACCCTGAGGCCTATGGCCAGGGCAGCACTGGGGCAGCCCAGGGACAGAACTGGGTCTGTGTCCAGGCGTGGGTGGTGCCAACTGGCACCGGCCTGAGCACTGGAGAACACATCCTCTTCCACCCATTAGGGGTGGGGAACACTTTGGACAGCGGTCAGAGGTCCCCTCGAGGATGAGCACTGTTTATGATTCTCATACTAGCCCCTGGTACAGCCATCCCCCCCTCAGGGAGAGGAGAAGTGGTGGGCATTTTCAGCAGGACTCTGCTTCCCCCATGAGGTGGGGAAAAGGGAGAGGCCTCACTCAGTGCTTATCTCACAGGAGCCTGGTTCACATATGCTATCCACCCAGCTGGATGCTGGTCCTCACTGGAGCCCTGTGAAGTTTGGCAGAAGTGTCCCTGGTCCTGCATGTGGGTTTATGGCTACAAAGCTACCTACAGGGTGACGCTGGGCAGGGTATGCGAGGTGGAGAAAGCTGCAGAGGGACAGCCATGAGTGGCCATCAGAAAGGTGTCTCAGTGCTGGGGGGTGCCCCTTTCTTCCTCAGCAGTGTTCATGGAGGCCCCACTGTGTGCAGGCCCCAGGGCTGCAGCACTGAACAAGTGGACAGGCCCCAGACAGGCCCTTGCCTCTTCAGGCTGTGAAGCCTTCTTCCAAGAACTGCACGAGCACCTTCAGTGAGAGGGCAGGGCAGGCCCAGGCTGCGGGAACACAGGCAGGCCTCCCGGAGGACAGTGGCGGAGCCACAGGAAGGCTCCGGGCAGAAGGAGCTGGGCGGCGTGTCAGGGGAGGGTGGGTGGAGCAGGCTGCACCGGGCAGCGAAGTCAGAGTGTGAGGGCCTGCAGGTCACCTGGAGACAGGAAAAGGACCTCACTCCATCCTCCCGGCCTCCACTTCCCTCATCTGTAAAGAGATCGTCAGCATCCTCCTGCACTGTTTGGGTGCCAGTCTCTTGGGCCCCTTCACTGTGTCCATCAGAAAAATGGCAACAATCCATCCAGTTAAGGTAGTGGGAGTGCTGACCAGAGTCCCTGAAGGCCCTAAGCCTGACCTCTTGGCTGTACGAGTACCAGCTCCACCGGAGAACTGTACCCCGTCCTCCCCAAGGAAAACTCCAGCCTGAGTCAGAGCTACAGAAGGCAGCCAGGCCCTCCCTGGGACTTCGTTTAGACTAAATTAATGAAGGGAAAGGGGAGAATGGGGTAAACAAGGTGTGGCAGTCAGACTCCCCACTCTTCTCCCAAGCAAAGCCCCAACTCCTGGGCTCTGGGAGGGCTGTTTGGCCCTGGGGGTCCTAGAGATGCCCCTCGCACCCCTTGTCCTGTCTGGGCCCTGGACCTTTATTTCCTGCCCAAACAGCTGTGGGGCTATTGGAAGTAACAGGAAGCCTGGGCTCTGTTCCTGGTGAAACATCCCTCCATGAGGGTCACGGGGGACAGGGGTGACAGTGTGAATGCCACGGCCTAGGCCTCCAGCTTTGCCAACCTCTGTGCCTACTCCCCTGCTCGCCTCCCGCATGGCTGGCCTTACAGGGCTGTCTCCCTGAGGGCAGGGCCCAGCACCAAGAAAGGCTCAGACACGCTTGCTGAATGCTGAACAGAGCGGACAGGGGACAGCCAGGATTCGGGAGGCTCAGGGTCTCTTGTTCATTCATTCCCAGTGAAGTTCTTTCTCTGCCCAAGGCCACTGGGTGTGACTGGCGAGATGACAATCATAGATTGGGGACCTGGCATATGCATTGTTCCCTGAATGCAGTCCCTCCTGTACTTACCCAGCTTCAGGACTTTGCCCACACTGTCCCCTCTAGCCAGAGTACTCACCCCACCTGAGGCTCTGCCCAAACTCTCACCTCCTTCATAGATGCCAGTTTCTTTACCGAGAGTCCCCAGCCAGAGCCGCTCGCACCTCCACGCTCCCAGGTTTGTTGCCATCACAGTCCTCTGCCCACTGGGGTCTGCTGAACGCCGGTTCACCTACCCGGCCGGTAGTTCCTCCAGGGCAGCCCGAATCTCAGCTGCCTTTGTGGTTTCGGTGTCTGGAGTGGGATTTGACACCCAGTTAGTGCTCAGTTAATCTTTGACTGAGAATGAATAACAACACTTAAATGGAGCTTCCTATGTACCGGACTGATTTTTTTAAAGTGTGTATATGTGATAACTTTTACTCCTCAAAATAACCCAATGAGGTAGGTGGTTTTATTACCTGCATTTTGAACATAAGGCCACTGAGACAGAGGGAGCTTAAGTGACACACCCAAGGCCACCCAGCCAGTACGTGGATCAGCCCAGGAGGCAGCTGGGCTGTGGGGTCCACACTGACACCCAACTGATCCACCACGCTGCCTCTGGGGTGCGACTCCAGCTCAGGGAAGCCGCCCTGCATAGCAGGGTGGACACCTTTGTCATTGCCGGGAGAGAGAGTGCATGGCTCATAAGGGCAGCCCGGCCCCGGCTCCAGCCCCTCAGATTAAGTCCATTTCCTTAGTGTGGTCTTTCCCCCCTTTCCCACCCTTCTGAACTCAGGACTCCTGCCACTCTACTTGGCACGAGTGGGTTTGATCCCCTCGAGGACAGCAAATGTTTTCAGAATGATTGCTCTGCCACATAGACCCCAAAGATATGCACAGCTTCATGGAGACCCTTGGGCATCACCTTCCCTACCTCAGGCCTCAGTTTCCTGCTCTGGGAAATGGGCAGACTTGCTCAAATCACATGGTGTGACCTTTGGTAAGGATTCTGAGCTGCTCCAGAGCTGACACTGTTGTCAACAGTCTATTTACCCGAATCTGTCTGTGCGCCTGCCCTCAACAGCCAGGTGACCCTGCCCGGGGAACTCGGGGCAGGGATGAGGTTACAGTCGGGCTGGGGTGTGTGTTCCTTGCCCCTTGGAGCAGTTCCCTTCTCGAGACCTGGGGGCAGCCTGGGACAAGGAGATAAGCTGGCTGATCGCAGGAGCCTGGACGGACTAGGCGCTTGTTTTGCCACCTGACAGTGGGTGGGGACGCTTGCCAAAGGCTCTTTTTTGCAGCAAACAGTCGACGGCGTCTGTCCCACCCCTTTTGGCTCATGGAGCCACACAGCCGAGGGCAGGGGGTTCGGGTGGGTTAATGGGGGCGGCTGGCAACGCCCCTGCCAACTGCAGCCAACAAGTGGCAGCTCGCAGACCGGGCTGGGCAGGCCGCGGTGACCCGGGTGGGGGCAGCCAATGAGCTCCCGGGCTGCAGTGGCACCACCGGGCAGCCTGCCTGTCTTTGGCTGGAACAGCAGCAGGAGGGGCCTGGGGCCACCAGTCAGGGCTGCTGGGCCCTGTCTCTGGGAGGCCCGGGCAGATCTGCTGCTCCATTCACGTAAAGCCCTACTCGGGCTGCCACATTTCGAACTTCTCCAGCCCTCTGGGGGAGGAGGGTGGCTGGGAAGGCTGTGCAGCCAGAGACAGAAAGAAACTTGGAGAACTTTTCCCTTGCTCTGGGCCAGGGTGGGCTGGAGCTCCTCCGGGCTGGGGAGAGGGAAATCTGCTGGGCTCACAGCAGGCCTGATGGAATCAGAGGGATGGAAGGGAGGGAGCAGGACCAAGGGGAGGTGGGGGCTGTGATCGTGGCCCGGGCTGCCCACCCTGGACTGGTGTCAGGGACCCCAGGGTCCTGGCCTAATTGAGCCTCTTACCCTTTGCGGGGATGGAGTCAGCCCTGGAACAACACTTGTGACTGAAGTGGCTGTCAGCTGGGGCGAGGGGACATTCAGGCTTGCCACCAAAACTCCTTGTGGTATCGGCTGGACAGTGTCAGCAGCAACAGGTGCTTGTGCCCTGCTCCCCACGCAGCTCAACCCCCTTGCTCAACACACACCCACCAAGGCCAACCAATCACATAATAAACATATATTTATAGATATACAATTTCAGAATTCTATTTCAAGAAATACAGCTTCTCAGTGGATCCATTAGGATCTATGTTCTTATTGCACATGGCTCAGCCCGTCTAGGGACATCTACTGAGACCAGAGGGTTGGGGTGGTGGGAGCCGAGCACCAGGGCCACCACGGGCAGGGTGCTCTCACCCACATCCAGTTCTGAGCATCTCTTTGGGCGGGGGCGGGGGGGGGGAGGGTGCTTCATCACAGGGCAGGACCTTGTTGAAAAACCGTATTTGACATTTCTCCTTAACCAAGCTCCCTTTCCCAGCAAGAATCCTATTTGTTGGGGGACTTTTATAAAAAGAGCCAAGAGAAGCTCTGGGAGGGTGGTGATCCCCTCCTGGCTGGCAGCTTGGGGTAGTAAGGCTTTGGAGGATGGCAGGCTCAATGACACACCCACCACCAGAGGAAAATTTGGGAAAAACGGTAATTCCAAAAGGCCCAGTATAAACTGTGGGAATAAATAAAACCTCCCTCTCTTCCCTGGCAGCAACTGCTGTTTTGAGAAAAATCCTCATTTGAGGGTGACCATAAGAAAACCCTTCTGGTTCAGGTGCATCCTTTATCCAACATGCAAGAGAAGGCCGGGTGGCATCATGTCCATGGAGGGTAGAGACAGAGGCGCCCACGGTCACGGACTTTCTTCGGGAGTCGGCTTCTGCCCCAGCGTCCTGGGCCCCACGTGGTTGACTCTGGGAGGAAAAGCCTTCTGGAGTCCTTGGTACATGACTTAGGAAAAACCAGTAGCAACAATGGGGCTGTGCCCTGGGGCACCTATAAGGCAAAACTCACATAGGGACTAAGGGGGGGGAGGTGGTCAGGCAGAACCTGGTTCCCCTCTCCAACACTGCTGCTCTCAGTGGCATGGGGGGCAGGGGGCTCCTGGGCACCAGGAAAAAGCGCCCACCTGAGCTGGCCAAACTTGCGGTGGGTGGTCTCATCCCCACAGGCCATCTGGGGCCTCTACCATGACTCAATACTGACCTGGCACCTGGCCCCAGGAGTCCTTTCTTCCCCCGCAGCCTGCTCCTCTCCAGTTTAACCATACCGCTGGCAACCTTCCAAGTTCTCTGCAGATTTATGCTATCATGATTACTGCTGCCATCAAAAACAGGCTGGGGTTGAGGGGAACGTTAAAAGCTGTGGCCCAACTTTCCTCATGCTGTCAGCTATGGCTAATGTCTAGCCTTCGAAGGACCAGGCTGCCTTCCCCAAACAGGCCTTGTTTTCTAAAACAGGGAAGAAATCAACTCAACAACTTAACCAAATCCCTGCATAGTTTAAAAAGTAGACTATATCTCTATATATCTATATATCTTTATATATGTTATTTACATATAAATAGATATATACATATACACGCATCTATAAATTACATTCTACAGAGAGTTCTCTTTCCTCCTCCTCTCTATCCTTGGCCAACACCTCTGATTACCTCCACTGAGGTGACTGGTGGTAGCTCCTGGGAGGGGGGAAGAAAGGCAGTTGGGTGCCCCCCCCACCCCAGCCCTTCCTACAGACATTTGCTGCAAGTTTTACATTCTACTTTCGTTGTCATGGTTTCTGTATCCTAGGAGAGAGCCGATGTGGAGCCTGAGCCTCTGCCAGCCCTGGGAGGAAGGGAAGCAGCCCCATGGCAGGTTTTCCTGTCTGTCCTAGCAGCTTTCTGCATTTACTGGGTGAGAGAGAGGGCAGTTGTGCAGTGTCCGGCCTCCAATTCCATTTTAATTTTTTTTCTTTTTTTGTCTTTCCTTAAATATACAGTTCGTCACCTTGGCTCAGTGCATGTCACCACAAATTCTCCAGGGATTTCATAGTCTGGGGAGGAGAGTGGTAACAGTTAGCTTGGCAGTTACGTGCCCCAGAGCCTCCAGCTCAGCCCACACTAACAAGCCAACTCCTCGGCCCTGTCCGGCGCTGCCCACCTCAGCCCCTGCCCCGTCGCCCTCCTGCAGTCTGTTTCTCTCTCCCAGAGGCACCAGCAAACGGCCTCAAAGCAGAGTCTGTAGCTGGATCCCTGCTGAGGGGACACAGGCAGAGGAGGGGGTGGGCAGCGGACCAACACAAAAAAGAACCATTAGCAGCTCTGCCCACACTCCTCTGGGCTTGGTCCAAGCTGTCCCCTCTGGCAAATGCTGGGAACAGAGCCTGCTATCCACACACAGGGGTAAAGGAGGCAGGGAGCCTGCTACCAGCACCTTTTTTCCCCCACTCCTTCTGTGCTAAGGGTTCTCTGTTCGTTCGACCCTGAACTCATGACCTTCTGTTCCCTTCCTCAGACCACAGGTGAGATGCCTGGGTGGGCCGGATGCCTGCGGCTTCCAGGTGCAGTGGTGTTGAGAAGGCCTCTGACCCCACCAGACAAGGACCAGTCTGGGGGCACAGGCCCCTCCTGCTCCCAGCCTGTCGGCTCCCTCCCCTGGGCGCTGTCTGGCTGCCCAACCATCTTGTTCCATTTCCTCCTGCCTGGAAGGACAGGGGAAGAGGAAGGGCTCTCGGCCCACCCGTTCCCACGTGGTTCATCCTGGTGTCAGCTGGGGAGTGTGTGGGGGCTTTCAGGGGCTCAGTAATACTCGGCAGCCTAAATCCCAGGGCACAGATAATAGTCTGCTGCACTTGGGAAAGGGCCATGGGGGACTGGATGGCTGAAGTAGACCAAGGAGGCATGAGTGGCCCTCAGCAGCAGCCTTGGGCACCCCACAGCTCCAGAGCCAGCGAGCAGGGTAGGGTGCTGTGGAGGGGCACTAAAGGGCACTAAAGACTTCAGTTTCCCAGCACACCCCAGAGCTGTCCCAACTCTGCAGGCTGGAGGCCAGGCTGGGGACAGGGAAACTGTGCCACGATCACAGGCTCCCTCCCTCCCTCCTACCACCCTCCTCTGCCTCATGACCAAGACCAGAGCTGCCAGGAGTTGCAGGGCAGAGGAGGCCCTGGCTCATACTTGGACCTCGGTGGCAGGCTGGCCCAGGACTATCCATGCAGGGAGGCCTGCACCTCTGACAGTCGGTTACAGCTCGGGGTGCCCATCTTCTGTGCTTTGTGGTACATATCTGCGTCGCCAAAGTAGCGGGCCCGGTACAGCAAGCCTTCCTCTGCAAAGCAATGGGGCAGGGTTAGGGCAACCTCTAAGGCTGCTACAATGCCTGCTTGGCCTGTGCGGGAGGGGAAAGGTAGTTACAGGCCCAGGAGCTGGGGCAGGGCTGGCTTCCCTTAGGGTAGACCCTGGAGGAGGAAATATGGTCCCACCTTGGGAGCAGAATAGAGGCCCCTTTCTATAGAGTATAGGCGAGGCCAGCCAAAGAGAGAACCTGTTATTCTGGTGAGACGGCCCCAGGGTCCCATGGATAGATCCAGATGCCCAGTCAGTGGGTGGGGAGGAGAAATGTTGTGATCTCTCTCTACATACTTACCTGCGGCAGCCAAACAACAGGCTGATTGCAGTGATTTACGGGAAGCTGGAGGACATCTCCAGGTGGCTCCAGGCTCCCAGCCCCAGGGAAACACAGGGGTGGAGGCCGGTTCTTGGCTAGGACGTGGCTGGCGCAGGGCGGTGCCAGGTGCTGGGCCCACAGATCACTGGGGGAGCAGGGCTTTTTCCTTCCCTGCTCTCAAGCTTTGTGCCCCCATACACACACACACACACACACACACACACTCACTTTGCTGCTTCTCCTTCCAACAGTTGTTTCGGAGATTGGCACACACACACACACACACACACACTCACTTTGCTGCTTCTCCTTCCAACAGTTGTTTCGGAGATTGGCAATATAATCGTCTTCCACGTTCCGTTCAACCATTTTGAGGCTGGAGCCTGTGTACTCCTCAGAGAACGTGTCTGCCACGTAGTAAACGACGTTCAGGTGGTCGGTGACTCGCCTGTGGACGTGGCCCACCGACCTGGCCAGAAACAGACCAGGCACAAAGTGGGCTTGGGTCCCCAGGCCCAGGGCAGCTCTAGGGATGACCGGGGCTCCCAGCAGGAGGTGTCACACAGGCCACAGGAGCAGCTGCTTCCTTCCCAAACTAGAGCAGGAACTCCACGCTACCCAAATGAGGGTGCGGAGAAAAGGCAGGGGGTCCCTCCCGTATGAGTGGCACAGACTACGGCAAGGCCTTCCTCAGGCTCTCTGCTTACCACACTGCTGCCGGGGCTTCTGCGGAGAAGCCCCTCTCTGGGAGGGCCTGGTCAGGGAAGGAGGGAACCCGGAGTGAGCAGAGGCTCCACCTCTACCGAGCTGTGTGACCTGAGCTCCCTGTGCCTCCATTCCCTCATTCATCCCCTAAGCCAATCGTTGCTAAGGGCCTGCCTGTGTATCCAGGAGCTCCCAGTATAGAGTGAAGAGTCTTAGGAACAAAATGACAGGAAGGATTCCAAGGAGTTGTATCCTTCCAGCTCTTGGATTCTATCTTCCAGCTCCAACTGCAGGCTCTGCAGGCTCAGGGAAGAGCCTCAACATGCAGACAGGAGTTAGTGCTCTGGTGAGGACAGCCCCTGTCTGCCCATTCTTGCCTCTCAGCTCTCGGGCTGCAGAGAAAAAGGCTGGCATCAGGCCACAGAGCGCCCGTGCCGGCTGGTGTGGGTCCAGTGGACCGACTCTGCTCCCTGCTGGCTGAGAGGGATCCTGTCAGGCTCCCAGGCAGAGCCGGGCCACTAGATGGGAGCAGACGGCTTCCAGCAAAAGAAGCTGAGCACCCGATCCTGGGCCAGGTGCTGGAAATAAATGAGGGGCGCTGACGCTTTAAAAGGGCAAATAACTTGCCCAAGTTCACTATCGGTGGTTGAGACCATATAGTCATTCAACAAATGTTGTCAAGCATTTCTAATGAGCCTGGCATTCTACGTGTATTACTCATTTTTCATAAGCAGGTAGATGTTATTATTATTCCCATTTTATAAATGAGGAAACCAGGGCTCAGAGAAGTTATGTAACTACTCCAGGGTCACATAGCTGCTTAGTTAGTAGAGGAGCTGGGATTCAAAGCCACCCTTGCTCTGACTCTAGAGCCCCTGTTCTTCCCATGGCCCCAGGGCCCTCAACCAGAATGGAAGAGAAGAGGTTCTTATTTCAAGGCCAGCAGGTAAGATGGGGAGAGTGTCATGCAGCCTGTGAAATCATATGCAAACCAGGTGTATGTGCAGTGTTCTAGGGGAAAGATCTGCAGGTTTCATTGCATTTTCTTAGGGGACTATGATCCTTAAAAGATCAAGAACCTCAGCTTCACAGGGAAAGTCTGGATTCTAAGCAGCTTTCTGCATTTTGATCAAGAACCCACTGGATGAGGACGGGAAGGAAGGCCCCTGATGGGGGCTGAGACTCAAAGGCCCCCGTCTACCCAGCATCCCGGCCTCACCCCAGCTGCAGGTACTCACGGTCTCAGGCTGAGACTGTAGGGTGGACTGGAAACCATGAGCTGGCTGAGAGCTGACACGAGGATCAGGATGAGGATGGGCATCAGCTGGACAAACACCCCCAGCCCACCCTGCAGGGAAGAGCCAACGGTCACCCAAGCCGGACCCGGGCGGGGGGCGACGCTGGCGGCAAACGCCACCAGCTCCCCCAGCACAATGGAGTCCGGATGGCAGCCAGCTGCCATGCAGATAGGCCATGACGCCGCTCCCTCCCCTTCCCTCCCACGGGTCCCCAAAATACAGAAACTCCTCTACCTGCCAGTTTCCCCAGATAAAAACAAAGCAGCAACTGGGGTTACACGCTGGGGTAGGAGGTGGGTATACATATTTACTTGTGAGAGAATACCAAAAATAAAGTGAGCAAAAGCGTCTGCCTCCAGACACTTGGGAGGCAGGGCTGGAGAGAGACCTTCCCTATATACACCCTTCTGAATTCTGAACCATATGACTATATTAACAATTTAAAAGCTGCCAGTTAAGAAATTATAAATAAAAAAATTTGTTCACTGTGTGATAATCTGTGATTTAAAAAACTCTTCTGTATGTTAAATACACACAAAATAAAAGTTTAAAACATGGATAAAAACAGAAGGCCACATTATCAGAGCAAAAGAGAACCCCTCTGCCTGGCGTAATTTTAAATATTCTGCAACTGTCCGCAGTATTTTAATCTTAGCTAACTGCTTTAATTTTAGTCAGCCAGCTGGTCTTATAATCTGTGGCATTCAAAATGTTTGATGCACTGTCTTGTTAGAGCTTTTCTATACTTTTTTTCTAATAAATTTTATTTATTTATTTATTTATTTATTTACTGGCTGCGTTGGGTCTTCGTTGCTGGGCACGGGCTTTTTCTAGTTGTGGCGAGCAGGGGCTACTCTTTGCTGTTATTTATTTATTTATTTATTCATTCATTTATTTATTGGCTGCGTTTGGTCTTCGTTGCTGGGCACGGGCTTTTTCTAGTTGTGGCGAGCAGGGGTTACTCTTTGTTGCGCTGCGTAGGCTTCTCATTGCGGTGGCTTCTCTTGTTGCAGAGCACGGGCTCTAGGCACGTGGGCTTCAGTAGGTGTGGCTCACGGCTCTAGAGCACAGGCTCAGTAATTGC
The DNA here is from genome assembly GCF_028021215.1 of Eschrichtius robustus. NCBI lineage: Eukaryota > Metazoa > Chordata > Mammalia > Artiodactyla > Eschrichtiidae > Eschrichtius > Eschrichtius robustus. Next base: position 77,303,641 of record NC_090830.1, read on the forward strand.
GGTGCACGGGCTTAGTTGCTCCACAGCATGTGGGATCTTCCTGGCCCAGAGATCGAACCCGTGTCCCCTGCACTGGCAGGCGGATTCTTAACCACTGCGCCACCAGGGAAGTCCCTGTATACATTTTTAAAGAGTGCTGAAAAGAAGAAGAGCCAGCCCTATGTTGTCATCCTTTACAATTCTATCGTTAAGTTTAACTTTCCGTTGCTTGGAAAATGTCACTTTGGATTTACCAAATTGACCGGGACTTCCCCGGTGGTGCAGTGCTTAACAATCCGCCTGCCAATGCAGGGAACACGGGTTCACACCCTGGTCCGGGAAGATCCCACATGCCGCGGAGCAACTAAGCCCGTGCGCCACAACTACTGAGCCTGCGCTCTAGAGCCCGCGAGCCACAACTACTGAAGCCCGCGCACCTAGAGCCCGTGCTCCGCAACAAGAGAAGCCACCGCAATGAGAAGCCCGTGCACCGCAACTAAGCGTAGCCCCCGCTCGCCGCAACTAGAGAAAGCCCGCGCACAGCAACAAAGACCCAATGCAGCCAAAAATAAATAAAATTAAATCTTAAAAAAAGGAAAAAACCCCAAAAGAACAAATGGACCTCACAAAGGCCATTCACACTGGAACCTGCCTGCAGGTAGAGAAATTTCTGCATTACATTCCCCAGCAGAGGCCATGAAACCCCTACTCTGGCTGTGGGTGCTGGGCAGTATGGCTCCCTCTGGTGTCCCTCAGCGGGATGGCACGGGGGGACCAAGATGGCTTCCCGGCTGAAGTTCTGGGGGCACTGCTGCCGCAGAATGTCAGCGAGGGGTATCACTCCCCAGCCCAGGCCCCATCCCCTTGGGTGGCACCGGGCACCCTCCCCGTCCCTTCCCCAGCGCTCTCCTCACTCACATCACCCTGGTTCTCCCTGCGGTCCTGTCTTTGATGGTACGTGTAGCGCATGCGGCCGTTGCTATAGACATGGACGTTACCTGGGGGGTCAGAGGGACTGAGTCAGGAGTGGGGCTGCTGGGAACGGGAGAGGCTGGCATCCAGTCTCCCACCACCACCACCAGGGAGGCCTGGCTGTGGGGACAGCGGGGGCACTTACTAGACGGGAAGCCACCTCCAAAGAACATGTTGAAGAGGTCTTCAGGGGAGATGTCGGCTTCAAAGCCGCGGTGGAAGTCCCCGTGCCCATGGCCGTGCCGGGCTGCCTGGTTCTTGTCATCGCCGAACTGGTCATACTGCTTCCTTTTCTCTGGGTTGCTAAGTACTGCGTATGCTGTGCCAATGGCTAGAAGGAAGGTAGAACGGTCAGGCCCGAGGACGCTGGGGGTGCAGCTGGAGGCGCCCATGGCGGCCAAGCACTCACTTCCTTCAGGTACCCAAGTGGTGCTCTAGGAAGCAGGAGTCCTAGGGGCCAGCGGGAAGTCTGGCTGTTGAGCAAGAGGGGGCGGGTGGGGGACATGCAGGAGTACCTCTAAGTGAATGCAGGCAGCCTGGGCTGGGTGGAGGGTTAATGCTCAGGCTCCTTACTCTCCACCTCGCGACGACGGTCCAATTTTTTCTACGCGCCAGGCCCTTTATGGGCATTATCTTTCTTACTCCTAACAACCCATCGCCATTTTACCAATGAGAAAACTGAGGCTCAGAGAGCTGAAGTGTCAGCTCACACACGTCTGATGCTGTAGAGCCAGGAATCAAACCCAGGTGTGTCTTGCTTCAAGTCTGCTCTCCGACTTTATGAAAACCACCAAAACGCCCCTACTTCATCACTCTCTCCTGAGGTGTCCAGTGGGATGGGGCATCCCTTTCTGGAGGGTATGTAATCTTGAAGTCATAGCACGACATGAGGGCTGAACAAACACGTGATGTGCTGTTGTAAACTGGAGAGCAGCAGGAACTCCCAGGAGAGGCCACGTCCCCCAGCTCACCACTGCTGGCGCTGTGGCATGGCGAGCCCTGTCTTCCCTGGGGTCCAGGTCCCAGCCGCTCTTCCTTGGCGCAGCCCTGGGGCCTCCCCATTAGAGCTCCCCAGGTGGGAGGCCTGTGCCCCGAGGGCCCCAGCTCCGAGCCCTCCTTCGTCTCTTGCTCCTTCTCCAGCGGCCCACTCTCTCAAAGGAGTAGGTCAAAGCTGCATCTCTTCACAACCTGCAACCCCTGAGAATAAGGAGAATGCTCCTCCTCCTCCCATTGTGACAGGGCCCCGAGGCCAGGTGTGGTCTCTCAGCGCCTGTCGGGGCAGGGCTGCAGGCAGAGGTCAGGGCTGGAGAAACATTAACCACAGCTACCCTGCCTCCCCAGTCCCATTCTCCTTCTTCCCCTGGGGCTGGCGGACCAGCAGAGGGAAGACGCCTGCAGACTGCCTCACTGGGGACCAACCCCAAGCAGCCTGGAATGGAGCACCTGGGGCAGCGCTGTGAGACAGCACACTGGGTCTTGGGGTCTGCTCTGCCGCAGACTCCCCACTGGTTGTGGTCCCAGCCCCCGTACTGCACAGCACCCTGCTTGGGCCAGACAGGGCTAGTCACCATGCCATCCCCCAGAGGGAGTGAGCTTAAGATCCTGAAGGTTCCACTGAGGACAAGGTGGGTGTGAGAGAAGAGATGTCTGTGGAACTGCAGCGCCCAGCAACTCAGTGCTGGCACAGAACCGGCACGTGTGCCTGATTTGTTCAGTGAAAATATAAATGATTAAAGGGCAGCTTATCATTTCAGCCAGAACTGAAGCACCCACGCCAGAACCAACAGGCCCTGAGGCCAGAGAGACTTTCACATCCCCCCAGGGCAGGCCCTAGGCTGCGTGTGGTGTGAGAGGGACAGGGGGTGTGTATAAAGAGGCCGGGGTGGGTTGCCCACGGCTGCTGGTGCTGAGGAGGCCACCAAACTCTGACTCAGGGCCACCCAGTTTCTCAGCACAGGGAAACTATTACCAAGATCCCAGGATGAGGAAGTGAACACGGGTGAGTCAGGAGGCCTGCTTCTGCCCCTCAACCACCATGTGACCTTGGAGAAGCCACCGGTCCTCTCTTGCCTCAGCTCCCCTCCTGTAACCCCCGGGGAGTGAGGGGCAAGGAGAGAGAGGAGTGGCGCCATCTGTGCTCTGACAGACCATGTGGCCGGAGGTGGCTACTGGGACCTTCTTCCCAGGAAGCAGCTCCTGAGCTGGGAGGACTTGAGCCACTTCCCAAGGCCATTTCCTGGAAAAGCCCCTTTTCCCTCCCTCCCTCCCAAGGACAGGCGATCAAAACAGCCAAACACTAGGGAACCAGGGCCGGCTCACCTTTGAAAGCTTCAGTGGCGCCAGGCGCGCGGTTCTTGTCAGGGTGGAACTTGAGGGCCAGTCTGCGGTAGGCCTTCTTCAGGTCCTCATCTGAGGCCCCTCTGCTCACCCCCAGGATCTCATAGTAATCTTTACATTGCTTGACCCTAGAGAAGGGAGAGGAGCTTGGTGGGGGACCTCTACGTGGGCCCAGGCGGGGAGGTGTGGCGGGCGAGGAAAGAGCAGTGTGGGTGCACAGCTCTGAGCACGCTTGGGGACCAGCAGGACAGGCCCAGTAGAGACAGCAAGAATACACTCAGGATTCAAGAGGGGGCAGTCGCTGTTTCTGCCAGGCCAGGAACCATTTCCCGGAGCTAACAGCACCCTCACTGCAGGCAACCACAGAAGGACAGTCAGTGTCCGTCAATCAGGGGCCTCTGCCCAAGGGCAGGTGTGTTCCAGGCTCTGCCAAGCTCTACTCTCCTGGCTATCCGAGTCTGAGGGGGTAACAGAGAGGCCAGACACGGCAGGTGTCTGTTCACCCCATCACAGGGCCCTGAAGAGATGCTGTTTCTCTTCCACTGATTCTTATTCCTGGGGTCCCTGGAGAACCCCTGACTCTTGGCCCACAATCAGTTTCTATTGCTTATAACCCATGGGCTTGTCTGGTCAAAATCCTGTCTGGTCAGAAAGACGTAAATTTGGCAAATGCTTTTATGGCAAACTATAGTCACGCTGGGTCACACAGAGGCTGAACCCCAGGCCTGAAGCTTGCCAATGTCTTCACTAGCACCCAGGCCCATGTGGGAATGACTGCAGAGGGATTCCCGAGGCCGGCTGGTAGGGAGGCCTCAGGAGAAACGGGAGCAGGAGTAGCTACTGCTGAGAAGCCTTGGCTGGACCGTCTCAGCCTGGTAGCGAGCTGCTCTGTGCAGGGTCGGCCCAAGCCTTGGAGGGATAACCGTCTCCCGTCTCCACTCTACCCCACACAGGCTCTGATCCGAAAGGGCCTTTGCTGGGGGCAGGAGTGTGGGTTGGGGGAGTATCTGGAGGGGAGACCAGGCCTCATCTCTGACAAACAGGGCTGTGTAAAGAGGCCCAGGACCTGCTGGCCAGTGGCAGAGGAAGCCAGCAGCGTCAGCTTTTCCAGCCTCTGCTGTGGGCTGTCTTGGTGGGAGGAACAGTGGAGCCCTGAGGCCAGCACTCCAGAGCCTCGTGGGAAACAAGGAGAGGGCCTGGTGAGCTCGGCTTCTTGAACCTCCTCCAGCCTTAAGACCCTCCCAGGTGAGGTGGATGACAGGCTGCAGGAAGCCTTCTCTAGAGTTGAAAATGTCCCAACACACCAGGCTCTGGCCCCTGCCCACCCGCCCAGCCCTCTACCTTTTCACGGCCGCTACTTGTTCGGCAGTGTAGCCTTTGGTGCTCTCTCCTCCTCCGGCTTCACCGTTGGCCGAGGGGGCGCCGGTCCCACCTGCTTTCCTATGGGTTGCCTGGGTTGCCTCGGCGGGTTGCGGTTGGTCGCCGGCCGACTGTGGTTTCTGGTTGAGGGACTTGATCAGGGCTGTGCAAAAGCAAGGAAACTATTCAGGGATCCTCCTCCAGCAAGGCCATGTGCAATGGCTGAGGGACTGCCTGGCCCTGGGAGATCCCGGGACCCCCGCATCCCACCCAGTCTTTTTCCCAACGAAGCTCGCTCCTTCCCTGACTTGGGCCTGTGGAGGGCTAACGGGATAGTTGCCTGCTCTCTTAGGATCCACAGTTCTTAGGGTATAGATCATTTTTAAACTCAGCACAAAAATAAACCATTAACGCTTTAGGTTTTTAAAATCCCAAAGTGGACTTCCCTGGTGGTGCAGTGGTTAAGAATCCACCTGCCAATGCAGGGGACACGGGTTCGATCCCTGGTCCGGGAAGATCCCACATGCTGCGGAGCAACTAAGCCCGTGAGCCACAACTACTGAGCCTGCACGCCACAACTACTGAGGCCCGCGCCTAGAGCCTGTGCTCTGCAACAAGAGAAGCCACCGCAAGGAGAAGCCTGCACATGGCAACGAAGAGTAGCCCCCACTCGCTGAAACTAGAGAAAGCCCGCGTGCAGCAATGAAGACTCAACACAGCCAAAAATAAATAAATAAATAAATAAATAAATAAATAAATAAATAAAATCCCAAAGTAATGTGTTTAATAGCCACCCTCCGTTGAGTGAGAAGATGGGCAAAGTACTCTGTAATGGGGATTCCACTTAGCAGGACCATCTGAGTCAGCTGGGATTGGTCAGAAGGCTTCCTGGAGAAGGCTTCCTCTCCCTTAGCCATGGAGAGGAATGGGGGGGCACTGATTCTGCCCCAGAGGGCCAGGGGTGGTGTGAGACTCAGGACTAACATCGGCTGTGCTCACTGCTTGCTATTGTTTACCTTTTCCAAATGGCTGGCCACATCAAATGTCCTACTTCAATGTTCATAGTCTATACAGGGCCTTAGCTGTCACCCTCAGAGAGGGTCACAGTTATTCAAACCCAAGTCCTTGGTGCCTGCCGACTCAATGAGGAAAGGCCCATATCTCTGGCAGGAGTCCCCTGTGCCCATTTATTACAGGCACATAACCAGCCGTGAGCCCCCTAGTCACGCCTGGGGTACAGCGCCCTGGGAAACCAGGCATCTGGACCACTGCAGGGACCCAGGACACCTCTGTGCAGAGCAAGGATGGCAGCACAGCCTGGATGGTCATCAGCTTCCTTCAAATGTGCCAGGTGCTTGCGGGGCTCCAGGCACCGTGCTGGGTGTCAGACACTCCCTACTGCGACGCGTGTGGGTCTCACCCAAAGCCTGGAGCAGGGCTCGCTGAGAGCAGAGCACTGGGGCTCAAGTGGACCACTGTGTCCTGAGCCACCGCTGCCCGTGAATTGCAGTAAATTCACGTGTTCTCACTGAGTCAGCAGCTGGGAAATCCAAACACAGAGGCTGACAGGTGAGCCTGCCCTGCATGATGGGGTGGAGAGGCTCCTGTAGCAAAGCCTGAGAAGGCGCTCAGAGAGGAGAGAGTGATGAGTGCTCACTATGAGTCAGCAGGCCTCGACACGGTGCTCTACATGTATTCGCCCATTTAACCTTGATAGTGACTTTAGAGCTGGGTCTTATTACTGCCATCCCTGTTGTAAGGAAGGAGCTGCGTTTGATCACCTTGCCTGTGGCTATACGAGATGAGTAGCAGCACTTAAATTCCAGGATGTCCAGCTCCTGAAACCACGCTCTTGACTACGTTGCTATCCCAGACCACAGGAGCCTGGCAGGGGGAGCCCCTTCCAGCACAGCTGTTCCAAGAGAGAAGTTCATTCACAAAGACCCAGGTTTCAAATCTCAGGTCAGCCACTTCCTAACACTCTGACCCTGGCTGATCTGTGAAATTGCTCGGAATCTCGCTTTCCTCACAGTAGATAAGGATGAAATGAGATGTGTATAAGCACCTGGCACAAAGACTGACATAGAGTAAAAGTTCGAAATGAGGGGCTGCTAATACTGTGACCTGGGCTGATGAACTGGCTCGCCAGGGAGGTGAGGGGACCCAAGGTGTGGGCGCTGGGGAGCTGCAAGTCTTAGGAAGGCAAAGTCTCAGCACCCAGCAGGCTTTGGACCCAGTTGTAACCGTGAGATATCAGGCCGTACCAGGCTCCAGGTCTATGCCAGGCACCAAGGAAATGGCAAAGGAAGAAACCAACAGGTAAAGCGACGCTGATCAAGATGGCACTGAGGCAGGAGCTGGTTTGCTGGTTTCCTAGGGCTTTTAAAGAAGCTGTTTATTTCGATTTCTCTGGAAGCCCCAGTGGTCCAGGCTGATGCCCTAAGGACAACACGACCAGCCATTCAGTTGCTGTAGATGCACAGGAGCATCAGCCAGGAGATGGGATGGACTCTCTCCAGTACCTTTCAGGGAACATTCTGGAAGCTTTTTAGGCAGTTACATGGAATCAGCCCCTCTAATTTCCCTACACTGCAAAAAGAGAGCCCAAAGGGGAATGGATGTGCTCTGGGTCACACAGAACGTTCCTGTTTGAGGTGGCAATTCAAGATTTCTGGTGTTGACAATTAAGTCTCTCTTGTGGCCTGGACATCCCCTCTGCTAGGCCCCGAATGTGGCCGCCTCATCCTGTCTCACTGTTACATCCCTCATGGCACAGTGGCTGATAGGCAAAGTAACAAAAGAGTAGGAGATAGAATAGTTTAATGTGGCAATGGAGTTAGACAGACATGATTGGGTTCAAATCCTGACTCTGCCCCTTCCCAGTAAAGCTGGCAGACATTTAAAAAGAAGGGAAATTGGTGGAAGAGACCAAAGCTGGGGTGGGGGCAGTAGCAGCTCAGGTAGATGTGAGAGCATTTCTACGGCCAAAGCTACTAGGGGAGGCCCCTCCTCAAACCCAGACTGGAGAGTCAGACTGCCCAGCTTCACACCTGGCCTGCCACTTGCTAGCAGAGTCACCTTGGACAAGTTAACTTAGCTTCTCCATGTAAAATTGTATCTCCCTCAAGAAACTTGAAAGAGTAAATCAGTAAATGAGTGAACACTTACAAAGGACTGAGCACAATGCCCAGCAAACACTGTGTCATCTGTTACTGTAACTTCATCTCCAGGTGTCTCTATGTACCTGCAGTGCCCAAGCTAAGTGAGGAGAGGTACGCTGGATTAGGGAAGGAGCCTGGGAGTGGGGCTGGACGGTCTGGGGCCTTTGCTAATTAGCCATGTGGCCTTGTCAAGTTACCTAATTCCTCAGTGAAGACACAGTCCCTGCCCTCACAGAGTTGTTCAGGGGGTAAGTAAGATTCCATGAAATAAGGTAAATGGAAGGACTGATCACACAATGGGGGGTGCGCTCAGTCCTTCAATAGACAGCCCCACCCTGGACCTTGCCAGCCCTGGTACATCCCTCATTCCTGGACCCTGAATGCCAAACTCTCTCAGCTACCAATCCTCCCTTCTCCCGTGCGCTGGCCTTCCTGACTTAGCCTGGACCCCAGAGCCAGCCACTGCATAGAATCTTGAGCAGCCTTTGGCATGGACCTGGAGTCTGGGACGGCCTGACATCTCACGGTTACAACTAGGTCCAAAGCCTGCTGAGTGCTGAGACTTTATCTTCCGAAGCCCTGAGTTCCCCAGCGCCCCACCTTGGGTTCCCTCACCTCCCTGGCCAGCCTGTTCCCGTGGCTGGCCAGTTCATCAGCCCAGATCACAATATTACCAGCTACTCATTCTGAACTGTGTCAGTCTCTGTGCCAGGTGCTTCCACAGAATCTGAGGCAGCCGAGCTGTCCTCCATGGCTAACCCTCACTTTGTATGCTGGGGAAACTGAGGCCTGCAGATGTTCTCATCAGCTCCCTGGAAAACACAGTGCCTTCCATCATTGTCGCTAAGCCTGCAGTGAAGCCAAGGGCTACCAGGCTGCAGAAGCTGGACAGAAACTCTCAGAAAGGGACAGACTGGCCCCCTGCCCTGTGACTTCCCAGCTCAGGGCCCCCTACATCTGTCCAGCCCTCGGTGCCTCCCCATCCCACCTCCTGCGGCAGAGTTTCAAGTCCCCTCACATCCTTTCACTGTGAGGTCCCTTGGCCCTTCGAGGTTCCTCTGAGCCTCCTCTCACCCCAGCCCTCCGTCTGTCCTTCCACTTCTCCAAGGCCAAGCTTCCACCCATGCTCTCGCGCCTTTCCCTTTCATTTCTCGACCTGCCCTTTTCCCACGCGGCCTCTGCAGCAACCGACAGTGCTGCTCACAGCCTCCCTGACACATGGCTCCATGGCTACCTGGCCACTGCCCTCTCCTGGGACTGCCTCTTCCTGCTGTTGCTCTAGCTCACTCTCCTGCTTCCTCTGTCTCTGCCTATTGCCTAAGGGCAGATGTGGCGATGGTTGTGCCTGCAGCAGCCTCTGCTACACGTTTCACACTTTCCCACAGTGACCTCAGCCAGGCACAACTCCAATGGGTTCCAACGAACTGATGACAGCAGACTTTCAGCAGGAATCGGGAGCTCTCTCCTGAGCTCCAAGCTGACAGCTTCTTTGGAACATCCCACAGGCACCTTGCACTCTGCCCATCTCTTCCCACCCATGCTCTTCAGCCTTGGTTTCTTCCTGGTCACACAGGCTTGAATTCTGAGTCCCCATTTCTCCTCAGCATCCTTCTCTCACAGAAGGCTCAGTACCTTTCCTCCAGTGACTTTATCCTGATCCGTGCTGCCTTATCTCAGGCCCTCATAACTCCTAACCCACTCAAGGCAAGTGTCTCCCAACAGGTTTCTGCCTTGAGTCTCTCTTCCCACTCATTAACCCTTTATGCTGTTCTCTATTTTTTTAAAAAATAAATTTATTTATTTGTTTGTTTTTTATTTTTGGCTGTGTTGGGTCTTTGTTGCTGTGCGTGGGCTTTTCTAGTTGCGGTGAGCGGGGGCTACTCTTTGTTGCAGTACGCGGGCGTCTCATTGTCGTGGCTTCTCTTGTTGCGGAGGACGGGCTCTAGGCACACGGGCTTCAGTAGTTGTGGCACGCAGGCTCAGGAGTTGTGGCTCGCAGGCTCTAGAGCACAGGCTCAGTGGTCGTGGTGCACGGCTTAGTTGCTCTGCAGCATGTGGGATCTTCATGCTGTTCTCTTTCTAAGAACAGTACCCTTATCTTCCTCCTGCTATCAAAAACTTCAGTAGTTTTTTCCATTAACTACAGAATAAAGTGAAAATATCCTGGCATGGCAGGAAAGAATTCCCACCATCTGGCTCCATCCTATTTTCCAACCATAGTCCTCTGTACACTCAAATTACTACCTCCACAGCCTCCACATCTTGTTAAACTCAATTCCTTCCCCCACACCTCTTACAGTTTCCAGCCTCCATGTCTTTTTCCCCCGTACGCCCTTCTCAAGTCTCCTACCTTCCTCCAAAGTGCAGTTCAAATGCGGCCTCCCATTCTACTCCCTGAAGCCTTCCCTCGCTGTGATCTACAATTATTTTTATGTCCCTGTCATGATACTGCTTATAGTTTATCCTCCACGCCGCCCCCGCCCCCCATCTCCACCTCAGCAGACTGAACTCATGGAGGAAAGGGACTGGATTTTTCACATCCATCTTTAAGTTCTCAGCATCTAACACTGTGCTTAATTTTTGTTTAATCACAGCTCTTGTTTTATGGTTTGCAATATTATGTTTTCTGTAACTCTGTCTCCTTCACTAGATCGGAAGCTCCTTAAGGTGAACAATCATGTCTTACCAATCTTATTACCACTTAGCAACAAGCAGAGACTTTACAAATGAAACAAAAGAAAGAAGTCTTTGCATTAAATACGTATCCGGAATGAGTTCAAACTTTAAACATCAAGTGTAGACAACTACCTAATATTTTTTAACCAAGGTTTCCCCATCTCAAGCCCAAATTACCCCCACATCCTTGTCAGCTCAGTGCAGGGCTGCAGACGGCACAAGGTGAAGTTCACAGAGAATCACGAGCCATATACTCTTTTCAGAATAACATGAATATGACAAATATGCAGCAGGTCACTCTTCTGCCTGAGCAAATTCCAGTACTTGTGCCCCAGGAAGGACACCCATCCAAGCACCTGAACTGGACCAGGGGGCTTGCTGACAGAAGAGCTCCACAGGCCATGTTGTTACCATCCTTTCTTGGCTGCCTGTTTCTGAACGCTTGAAGTATCAGAGTCAGACAGAACGCTGAGAGCTGGAAGCCCCCCCCCCCCATATAGAGGGCTCCCCTTTTACAGAGTGTGATTTCACAGAAAAGTTCCTTGAGCAGGTTACCTCAGGAGTCCTGGAAAATACAGACTGAAACTCTCTCTAAGGCAAACAGGCCACAGATCAACCCGCAGAATCAGGAGGGAGAAAAATTCAGGCATTCCAGGCTGCCTCTTCCACCACTATTACCCTTTCTCAATTTCATAACGCAGGCAAGAAGGGTTAGAAGGCTGACTGCTGCTGTTCAGTTTCATTTCATTCCTTTACTAAACATGTAGAGAGTCACAGAACTTTGCAATTTCTAGCTATGTAATCCTGGGTAATTCCCTGGCCTCTGAGGTTATTTCCTCATCTATAGAACAAAGATAATGATCTTTGCTCTGCCTCCCTGATAAGGCAGGCTCAAGAGAGAAAATGCACTGAAAGAGCTCTCTAAACTGAAAAGCCCTATGGGTATGATTGTTATTCACATTATCTGTGCCAACCCTCTAATTTTCCAGTTGAGGAAATCCAAGCTCAGAAAGATCACATGGTAGCAGTTAGGATGAGAACCCAGGTCTTCTGAGTACCTGCTATAGGCCACTTTACTAAGTGGTAACTGCAGGCGCAAAATCTGTATCTTTAATGGACAACCTCTTTCTCCCCTCCAGCGTGTATGAAGAAAAACTCCAAAGAAGACTTAGGTTAAAGAAAAAAAGGGTTCCTGGGTAGAGAGAGGTGATCAGTAGTATAGACAACCTCACTATTCCCTCTTTGGTTTGGAAACAGACCAGGGCCGCTTAGCAGCCTGTGGCTGTCCAGCCGTCCATATGGCCGGCCATTGATGGACTCCTGGGGGCGAGGGTGGGTGGGGGAGGATAAGGCCATCGCTCTGAATCTCGCAAGCGGGAGAAGAGTCTCCAGGAGGGAGTGAAGAGCCCGGTCTCAGGACAGACGCTCCAAGGTGGTGTGTGGAATGTGAAAAAGGCCGGCTCTAGTTTGGGGAGGGTGGTCCCCGGCCCTCGCCGGGAGACGTGCGAGGGAGTGAAGATATGGAGATGCCTTTTCAGGCCGTCCGAAGGTCGGAAGTCCTCTTTCCCTCTATAGAACTCATTCTCTCCTTCAGAGGAGTTACCTTTATTTTCCTGAACTATAATATTTTCAGGCCGGCAACTGCCCTTGGGCCGCCGAAAGGCCCCTTGGGAAAAGTAGTTTCGATTTCTCTTTCACGTAAGTTCCTTTCGCCCCGTCTGCCAGCGCCTCTCATTCTTGGGAACTCCAAATCTCAGAGCGTTCTGCAAGCACCTGGAAATCTGAAGTCGCTGTCGCCCCTGTCATCAGGTGTCCAGCATCCCGGAGAGGCGTGGGAGCCAAAGACTACACCTCCCTGCGGCCACCGCGCGTCTCAGTGCGCAGGCGTAGCCGCGCCTCGCCACCCCTCCCCCTCCTCCAACTGCTCCCGTCGGTCCGTTCCCGTATTCCCCCCATCAGTTCTAATGTCCCCTCCGTGTCTCCGGCACCTCACACTCACCGCGAACTCGCGGCGTCGGGTACAGCCGCTGCGCCTTCTCCAGGAAGCGGAGCGCCCGGTCGGGCTGGTTGCTCTGGATGGCCTTGAGGGCGATGCTAATACAGCGCTCGGCTTCATCCTTGTTGGATTCCATGGCGGAACCAGAGCGCGGAACCAGGGAGGGGGAGGCCGGGAGAGCGAAGGGCTGCGCCAGCACCCGGCGCGTCGCGGGGCAGGCGGTCGCAGGGTGATGACATAAACCCTCCGCCCCTCCTTTTCCGAGATTTGAGCGAAGGCGGAGGCGCTACCGTATGTCTTCTAAGAGGGGGACGTCAAAGAGAGGCGTTAAGGGTGCAAGCCCACATTCCTGGAGTCCAAGGGGGCATATTCAGAGGTCTTAAAGTTTTGTATGCTTGCACGTTCTTGGTATAACTCTATGCGTTTGAGACGAATGTCTCTTATTTATTCATTCAACAGATATGTATTGAGTACCCACTATTTGCCCGGCTAGGTATGCAGTAGATGAACAAAACAAAGCCCCTGCCCTTACGGAGCTTACATTCTAGTGTGTGTAGTGGGGTGGGGAGACGTCCAATAAAGAAATATATTCAAATAGTGATAAATGCTATGAAGAGAAAAAGAAAAGATAAAGAAATAAAGGGACTGAGAGTGGATGGTGATATTTTAAACAGCCTGATAGGAGAAATCTTCTCTCAGGAGCTGTCATTTTAATAGAAATCTGAATTCAGGAGAGAGAGAGAGAAAGCAGGTATTCCAGATGTGACTACCTGGAAGAAAGGTGGTCCAGGCAGAAGGAAGAGCGAATACAAGGGCTCTGAAAGGGAAATTTTCTTGGTGAGTTATTACAGATCAACAAGGAGCATGTAGGATTCCACCGTAGAGTGGAATCCAGTTCTGTCAGGCTTTTATGCCTACCGATCAAACCAGTGAAAGCAGTCTTACCAACGTTACCAGTGACCCACATTGGCAAATCCATCAGTCATTTCTCTCTTTTTTTTTAAAAAAAAACCTTATTTTTGGCTGCGCTGGATCTTTAGTTGCAGCATGCGGGATCTAGTTCCCTGACCAGGGATCAAACCCTCTGCATCGGGAGTGAGGAGTCTTAACCACTGGACCACCAGGGAAGTCCCCATCAGTCATTTTTCAGTCCTTATATTATGTGGCCTTCCCAGCGAAATTTGGTGAGAGTCTTACTACAGGTGAGAGTTTGGGGGCTACTACTATAATCCGGGTGAGAATTAATAGTAATTTGGATAAAGGTGGAGGTGGTGAGAAGTAGTCAAATTCTGGATATATTTTGAAGACAAAATGATTTTGCTGATGGATTGGATGTGGGATGTGAGAGAAAGAAAGGAGTCAAGGATGATTCCAAGATTTTGCCCTGAGTAAGTGGAAGAACAGTTTCCACTTACCGAAACTGGGGGAAGATTGTGAGAGGAGCAGTTTGGTAGGAGGAATATTAAATGTCTGATTTAGGGTGTGTTAAGTTCGTGATGCCTTTTGGAGTCAAGTGGAGACGTAGAGTAGGCATTTGTATATAAGTAGGGTGTAAGGAAGAGGATGGGCCTGGAAATATAATTTTGGAAATTATCACTATATATAAATGACATTTAAAGCTTCGAGGCTAGGTGGACAAAGAAATATAAATAGTATTTAAAGCCGTGGGACTAAATGCCCCAAGGAAGCGAGTGTAGGTAGGGAAGAGGAGAGGTCTGGTTACCGAGCCCTTTGCCAGTTTCATATTTAGAGGTGTGGAACAGGAGCATCCAGGAAGGCGGAATGAAGAAGCAGCTCGGCAAGGTAAGAAAATTACTTTCACTTAACAAATGTTTCCAGTGGGAGGGAGGGGCCAAACTCCGGTAAACCCTGTGGGAGGACAAGCACTTGTGAGGACTGAGAAATGACCAATGGATTTTACAAGGTGGAGGTCGGTGGTGACCTTGACAGGACTGCTCTCAGCGGATAAGCAGTGAAAGCCTGACAGGAAGGAATTTCAGAGAGTGAGGGTAAGGAAGAAATGGATGAAGAATGTGGGGAATGTGAGGAAGACTGTGGGGAAGTTTTGTTTTTGTTTTTTAAGATGGGATATATTATAGCATTCTGTGATAGGAATTATTTAATTGGGTAAGAAATTTTGGTAAAAGGAAAGAGAGGAGACAATTATAGGAATAGACAGAGGAGGTGGCATACCGGGCATGGTGATGGCATGGCTTTAGATAGTGGCATGGACAACTCATTGATTCTCAGGAGTGTGGCTGGGTATACTGTGGGCCAGCTGGCAGATCTGGAAGTGGGAACACGAGGAAGTTCTTTTCAGATAGCTTTTATTTTCTCAGTGTAATAAGAAGCAAGGTCATGGCCTCCTTGGCTACAGGTTCACCCTTGGAAATTTCTTCACATCCAACCTTTCTTTCCATTCCCACTGTTGTCTTCCCAATGAAAACTCCAAGCTGGACTGTGAAGAAATCAGCGTCTCCTTAATATGACAGCCCTACGCTTAGAGAAAGTTAAGGTCTCCACAAATTGATCGGTCCTTCATATGTGTTAAAGAATAAACACTGGGGCACCTTTCAAATAGCCTCTCTGAGGTTTGTTGACCGGGACTGCTAGGTAGTCCCCTCTCTTGCCAAGTATCTCTTCCATCTCCTGAGTGTCACGAGGCACCCCCCTTGTCAGGCTGACAACAGGCACGTCGCTTTGTGAGAAGGCTGCTCCTGTGTAAAAGGCCTGTAATTTGTTGTGTTAAGGAACTGGACTGTGATTGCTCAGCTACTGGCTGGTCAGCCCTCCTCTCCTTTCCCACAAGGCATATCAATTTTGAGTCCATAGTCAATAATTTGGCTTGGTCGGCAGGGTCTGGAGAGGCGGCAGAGTGTGTGCGTGCGTGGTAGGACCTCTTCCTGCCTCGTTTCACGGAACTGTTTCAATTCAGAAAGTCTGTGTTGTTTCAGAAGGGATTATAAATTCAGCCTGAATGCTGGTCTAACCAGCTTCCATGTTATCACTCCCTACCTTTCTTAAAGATCTCAAACCGGGTGTCTTGTTTTTTGTCCGGAGGCAATTTGACTTTCTGTGGTTCCTTCTCAGTCCAAAGGCCGGGAAGAGAGTCACATTCCTGCTCAGTTCATGTTAAACATTATGGCCCTTGGTCTATAGATGTTGTTTAAAAATGGAACTGGTATGCCAGGGGTGACCTGAAATTACAGTTTCTCCTTGATATTTCTTGAAATCAAGATGTCATGATGTTGATCTAAGGAAAACATTAGAAACTTCTATCCTGACTAGCTGGAATCATGGCATGGGTGGGAGGATGAGGCCTAAAAAGAGAGATAACATCCTTAATTGCCTTCATAGAAATCCAGGTGAAGTCACTGGGAAAATGATTCTCCCAATGAATCTCAGCTTCTCATTTTGCTCCTAGAGCTGAAATAACCCTTGTGCTGTATTAGGTGACCACCAGCCTCCGGATTCCTCTCCTCCGGGGACACCAAGAATTCAGTCTGACCTTAACATGCTTTAATCTCCTATGGTCCCCTTCCCATCACTCTTAAGATACATTTCACCCCTCCCCCCGCCCCCCATCCATCTGCCTGTCCTCCTTAATTATCTTTTACACCTGTCCAAATCTAACTAGTTCTTCAGGGCTCAGCTTAAACTCTATCTCCTCTGTGGAGAGATGGAATAAATTTAATAGATGTCTACACTGAAAGCCAGGCACTGTGCAGAGTTTTAGGGATTCAGAGATGCACCGAGAATAAAGGACAGGACCAGACATCAGGGAGCTTTCAGTCTAGTAAGGGAGATATTAAAAGAATTAGAGGACAGTGTGGTAAGTACAACAGTGGGATTGAGTGGAAGCTTGAAGAGGCTCAGAAGAGGGAGCTGTTATTTGTGTGTGTACAATTGGAAAGGTTTCCTGGGGGAGATGACATCTGAGCCTGGGTCTGAGGCTGAGAAAGGACCAACTCCTCCAAGAGCTCTCCCTGCATTGAATTCCCATAGCACTTAGCTTGGCTCCTCCATGGACACCCACCTTCACTGCCCTGCACAGTTGGTGCCCTTTGCTTGTGAGTCTGTTTACATCCTGTCTCCAGCTAAACCAGGATGGAGATCTTGCCCTTATGCTCCCCATAGTCTGAGCACAAGGCCTGACACCGAATAGGGGCTCAATACATATTTGTTAAATGAATAGAATAAATGAATCCCAGAGACAGGTTTTTCTCTCCCCAAACACTTTATCCGGAGTTTTCCTAAGCTAGCCAGGGGGATAAATTCCTTCCTAAGGCTCCAGGAAGAATTACCAAGTCAGTGGAATGTCCCCCACTTCCTGTCCTTTGCTCTTTTGCTCGCTGACTCCCCAGTGTCCCCTGCTGCCTCCAAATGCCTACCCACCAAGGCCTCCCTTTCAGAGAGCTCCAGGCTCCAAAATCTCTCTCCAAAAAAACTACCCTTACTGATTAAACTATGGAACACAATGGAATACAGCTGTGGGAATGGTTGGGAATGAGGCTTTCCAATGTATACTTTTTTAATGTAAGTCTGATTTTGGAAACATGTGAATGTTCACCTATTAAAAAAAAAAAGAGAGAGAGAAACCTAAACCTCACATTGAAGATGATGAAAATTCACCCAAGAGTGTGAATGACTGGTAGGTAACTGAATTTTCAATTTTAGCTTCAGTAAATTATTTGTTGAATGAACACATGAAGATGTCTCCATAGCATCTCTGATCTCCACTTCAGTCCCTTGCTCCCTATTTCTCCCTAAAGAAGGAGGAGACCTCACATCTAGGGAGGGCCAGAGGCTGCAGGATAAGGGCACAGGGCACTTGAAGTCCTTTCTCCCAAACATGTCTGTTTCAGGGACGTCCCACCAAGTATGGGTTCTTTGATTCAAATTCCTTTCACTTTGATGGTCTCTATTCCCAGCTTCTCTTGGGGAAGAGATGGAGATGGTATTAGGACACTGATTCAGACCTCATGTGTTCATGGTTAGTTGGCCTTGAAATTGGGAGAACCCAGGTTTTTAGGAGATCCCCTAGACCCCTTTCCTGGGTCCAGACTCATATCTACCTACCTACTAGGTATTTCTACTGGGATATCTCTCAGGCACCATATCAAAAAATTGCCTCATCATTCTCCACCCAAACCTGGTTCTCTCAGCCTCCCTACCCCCCTGAAGAGCACTATCACACACCCAGTTACCCAAACAAATTTGGGTTTCATGCTGAATTATTTCCTCTCCCTTACCATCCTCCAGTTTATATGCCCCACGTTTACCCCTCAGGCGTGATCTGAACATCTTCCAAATCTCCAAATCTGTTAGCAACTCTCCAACTCTGCAGCCATTCCCCTAATCCAGGCTTCCAGCATCTGTTAACTGGATTATTATAGCAGTCTCCAACCTGGATCCCACTCCAATCCATCTGTAGCCTTGCAGTCATCATTCCAAAATGCAAAGCTCATTATGTCATTTTCCTGCTTAAAACCCTTCAGTGGCTCCTAAGTGGCATTAAGATAGAAGTCCAAACTCCTTATTGGAGCTTACAGGGTCCTATAGAACCTGGTCCTATTTTCTTTTTTTCTCCCTTAT
This sequence comes from Eschrichtius robustus, assembly GCF_028021215.1. Classification (NCBI taxonomy): domain Eukaryota; kingdom Metazoa; phylum Chordata; class Mammalia; order Artiodactyla; family Eschrichtiidae; genus Eschrichtius; species Eschrichtius robustus. The sequence continues at coordinate 77,321,716 of NC_090830.1, forward strand.
ATAAAGCCATCTGGGTTTGGTACATTTTGTTGTAAGCAGATTTTTAACTATTGATCCAATTTACTATAGCTATTGAATATTTTGTTCATAAATTTAAAAAATTATTTATTTTCATTTTTTGGCTGCGTTGGGTCTTTGTTGCTGCGTGCGGGCTTTCTCTAGTTGTGGCGAGCGGGGGCTACTGTTCGTTGCGGTGCGCGGGCTTCTCATTGTGGTGGCTTCTCTTTGTTGTGCAGCACAGGCTCTAGGAGCACAGGTTTCAGTACTTGTGGGACTCGGGCTCTGTAGTTGTGGCTTATGGGCTCTAGAACGCAGGCTCAGTAGTTGTGGCGCATGGGCTTAGTTGCTCCATAGCATGTGGGATCCTCCTGGGCCAGGGCTCGAACCCATGCCCCCGGAATTGGCAGGCGGATTCTTAACCACTGTGCCACCAGGGAAGTCCCTTTTTCCAACTTTTTGAGGCAGATGCTTAGCTTATTAACTGTCAGCCCATCTTCTGTAAATAAGTATGGAAGTTGTTAAGATGTTTCTAAGTTTCCCTTTAGCTGTGTCCCACAAGTTTTCATATCTAGTATTTTCATTATCATATTCAGTTCCAAGCATTTAAACATTTCCATCATGATTTTTTCTATAACCTATTAGTTATCTATAAGTGTGTTTCAAAATGCCCAACAGTATTTTTTGTCATCTTTTTTTGTGAATGACCGCCATCTTAATTCATCCTTGGGTAACAAAATCATTCCCCAATCTGTACTTACTGGATACACCCTAGAACTTCCGTTCCCAGAAACATGCTTTTTGGCCTTTGGACCTTTGCACATTCCGTACCTGCTGCCCGGACATTCCTCCTTCCCCCTTTGTTAACTCCTACTCAACCCTCAGGTCTCAGTATTTTTTTAATTAAAAAAAAATTCTCTGCAAGCCTGCCTTGAACTTCCAAATCTGGATTAGATAGCCTTCTGCTTTTCTAAGTGCTCTCACACAGCTTGTACTTAACCTTTTTGCTTCTTTTCTGTTTTTCTCATTTTTAGATTCCTCCTGCAAACTCCCTGAAGGCCTTGCTCAGTGCCTGGCCCACAGTAGGTGATCAGTAAAGAGCTGTAGAATGAATGGTGACTCTTACCCTCTCACTTGCTGGTAAATCCCATTCTGGAGCCACAGAGAACAGTACACGGCTGCTTCCCTCCCCTCAGGTATCGTCATATCCATCACGTCTCTCTTCGTGGTGATGGTTCATCTCTGGTTGTTCATCCCCCTCCGTCCCATGCCACCCAGGTCCCTGGGAGGCCTATTCTCTGGGGCAGGACTGGGGCTAGGCTGGACTCCAGCAGCTGCCCCTCCCCTGCCAGTGACTCCTGGCGCTGAGCCTTCTTGCCAGCAGGTGGCACCTAAAGCCTGAAAGCTGAACTACTCTGTTCCACGTTCCTTTTCTGAGCTGCTTGTTGGGACACATAATCTGGCTTGGGCTGTGCTTGGGCTTGGAGAGGATGCTCTGGCCTGGGAACCTGACTCCTGGCTCCCATGCTGCCGTCCTTTCCTCCTTGTCTAGCAGCAGTCACTGTCTGGCCTTTTCCTTTGTCTTAAGAGTCCTATTCAGTGCCTATGCTCCAACCAGACATAAAACTAGGTGGGGCACTAAAAACTATTAAAATGATGGTTTTTGTATATCATGTATGTTCTTACGCTCTTTCCTTAGTAACTCTCTCTCCACATTCTCCCTGCTTGTCCTCTTAGACCATCTAGGAAGCCCAGCTGAGCCCATCAAGGAAGCCGGGCAGCCTGGCTCCCCTCTTAGTTTCTTTTCCTCTCCAAAGCTTAAAGGCTGGAACTGGAGAGTTATTTATTTTTTTAAGAAGTAGAGAACAATAACAAAAGTAGACAACAGCTGTGGGTGTGTAGGAATGTTACTGACGTGGGTCCTTGGACTCTTTAACCAACAGAAATTGATAAGAGGCCAGATGAGGAATTCAGGCAAGGCTTTACTGGGACTTGTGCTGCAGCACGAGGGAGCGAGAACAAGTTAACAGGTGCCCTTGCTCGCTCTCCGTGGAGGGCAGGCTGCTTCCTTCAGTGGGGTGAGGACGGAGGCAGATCTGCAGATGGGGCCGGAGGAGTGGCTTAGGTGCTCTGCCCACCCCCTTGGTGGTGCCGTGTGCAGGGATCATGTACAGTACCCTGCTTTTGCTCCCAGCACCTAAGTGGCAGTCGGTTTGTGGCCTTTTATCTTATTGCTCATAATTGCCCGGATTGCGGCATGCATGCAGTTATTTTTAATTCCATTAGTTTCTTTGTATTCTGTTGCTCGAGGAGATGTGTGTCCAGGTGCAAGCACTGCAGTAAAGGGCCCAGGTCCCAGCCTGTCTCAGGAGGAATTTATTGAGGCACTGCTAGTATCACTTTTACCTCGTCCGAGAAATATGTTTAAATTTGCTTTTGGTGGTGGACTCTTTCTTTGATTATGTCACTGCTTTGGGTCTGAACTTTGTGGGTGACAATCTCACAAAAATTACATCAAATTACAGCAGCGTTGTTATGGGTGGGCAAGCGATCCTTGGGGGGCAAAGGAGGGGCCGCTAATCTTGTCTGGAAGAGGATTAAGGAAGGGACAGTTTGATCTGAATCTTCAAGGCAGAGGGGAAGGTTATTCTGTCTAGGTAGAAGAAACAATGGGAAGAAAAAGAGAAGCACGTATCAGCCTTCTGTATTCCCAAATGCTCCCAGTCTTACCCCCAAACTCTGCCTACTAAAGTCCCCTCAGCCTACTCACATGCTTCCTTGGTGAAAGCGCCGAATCCTAGCCACTACACCACCAGGGAGCTTACATGCTTCCTTGGTCAGGGACTTCCTTGGGGCATCCTGGCCTCTTCTGGGTGACTTAGCTTGTACCTTTCGCCTGCACATTTGCCCTGTTGTGCCAAAGTGTGGCCGTCCTGTCTTCTTGAGCACCCGGACCGCCTCTGCTTCCTCAGGCTCTCCTAGGAGCTAATGGAGTTAAGCTGGAATTCCATGTACTTGTCATAGGTGCTCTTGACCCTGGCTTTCAAGATGTTGCAGGTGAGATCCTTATCCTTTCCTGCTATGCTTTGGCTTTCAGCTTCGGTGAACCCAGGCCAGTTGGCAGGTCTCTTCTGGTGAGGGAGTGAATGCCCCACAGAGGCTGTGAAAGGGACTTCTCTTTCAGGCTGGAGAAATGAGGATTGGGGAAAAGAGTGATTTGGGGATTATGGGACAAATTTAAGAAAAAGCTCACATTTTGCTGATGCCTCAGCCCTGGGGCAATGAGCAAGGCAAAGGCTACACTAGGGTGCCAGGAATACATACCACAAAAAAGGAAACAGTGGAAGATAGATGAGGTGCATGAGTAGCAAACTCCTTTGAGAGATAATCTAATCTGCTCCCAGAAAGGATGTTAGAAGTGAGGTTATTAAATTGCTCTGGAGAAAATGCTGGGGTTGGTACTGTCCTTGTAGAGCCACAGGTGCAGACCTATGTCTCTGCTCTTCTCTGCCTGATAAACACTCCCTACCAACTTCTAGGCCTCGCAGGAAGCACTGGGTTTTTGGTGTGGTGGTGCTATTACACTGGATGCGAGACTCTATCGTGCCAAGGAGCACTACCTGGAGGTTCTGGAGGTTGTAGGAATTCTGGAGAAGAGCTGAAGGAGAGGTTTCTGGACCTGGAAGAAACCTCTAAGCCCATTAAGCTCAACCCTATCTGTCATTTTATAGTTGAGAAAACAGATGGGAAATTGCTTGCTTGCTCAAGGTCACACTGAGGTGGTGGCAGAGTTGAATCCACATAAAACACTGGTTGCTATGGTTCTTTTCTTTTTTCTTTTTTTTGGCCGTGCTGCGCGGCTTGTGGGATTTTAGTTCCCCGACCAGGGACTGAACCCGGGCCCTCAGCAGTGAGAAGGTAGAGTCCTAACCACTGGACCGCCAGGGAATTCCCGGTTGCTATGGTTCTTAACACTTAGGTCCACCGTACCAGATGATGTCTCATATCCCCCACCACCCTGTCTTAGTTCCTTCTCGTGGGGCATGAGTAATCAAGGACTACATTGGACCTGGTAGCCTTGGTCCAGGATGAAATGCTATCCAAACCTTGCTGAAGTGCCTTCTCAACAGGAAGGACCAGGCTCTGGTGGAAAGAAAACAGGTCTGCTGCTAGGATCTCAAAGCCAGTGGAGAAGTGAAATGAAAAGGGCCCCAGAGGACCCTAAAATAAAGGAGACAAGAGCCTTTGGTGGTGGTGGTGGGGCTTTACTGCAAACCGTTATAATTAAAGTGCTATTTTACAAGTGTTTAAGACAGGGCAGACAGGCTCTGAGCCAGGACTCAGCTTCAGAGGCACACGCCTGGAGGGGAAATGGCACTCGCAGGGGCCATGAGCTTAATCACTGCTGCTCATTTAATAAGCACAGTCGTGCTGGAGTCTTCTTAGGGAGCCTGAGAGGAAAAGAAGGGAGTGGAGAGAGCCATGCAGCAGCTACTTTAAATTCCTAATCTCGCTCCATTCCCACTGGGCACATCGCCTCAGAGCCACCCTGGGGACTGACACAGATCCTTCCTCTGGCCCAGGCTTCCCACCAGCTCAGGGTGCCTGGGTCATCCTCGTTATCATTCATCACTGATTTCCTTTTTCTGCCAGAGGTTTTCCCAATTTGTAGCTTAAAAAACACCAGCAGGAGGAGAAGCAAGGAATGTTCTTGTTAATATAAATCCACACCAAGATGACTCAAGAAATGGGTGTTTCCCAGGGTTGGCAGGTACATGGATGGTTCCTGCATTCTTTGTCTGTAGGGTGCTTGAATAGGTAGTACTGTCGAACGTGCCAAAGGTCTGCGCTTTTAGGACCTGCTCATGTTTTTGAGGACCTCTAGGGAGAATCACTGGTTTAGAACCAGGGCCTAGCGGAACACTGGGAGAGGGGAAACTTGATGAGTCCTGAGATCATTCCCAGGAGGAGGGGAGCACTTCTTCCGGAAGCAGCAGCAGGGAGGACTGTGCCAAGGCTCTGCCCAAGGGGCCAGGGTGCCTGGCCTGGAGGCGCGGCTCCTCGTGCAGGTCTGGGTTACTGTTTGGGCAAAGCGAAGTCCCAGGCAGTTTCCTGTGCACATTTCCACATGGCCTGCATGAGGCGGGTGAAGCCCATGTCTTTGGGCTTCTCCAGGCCTCTCATCAGCCGTTGCTTCATGATAGAAACAAATTCCTTATTGCTCAGCTCTCCGTTGCCTAGAAGAAGAGGCAAACACAACAGGGATAAGTGACGCCCTTGGAACAAAGACAATGAGACAATTCCATTACTCACATCAGGTAGGTCCCAAAGCCTAGCGCTCTCTCACAGCCAAACTCAATTCTCTTGGTTAAAAATGAACTGGTTTGTACTGTCCTTGATGTTTCCAATTGCAACTCAGTGATAGTTCAGTGTAGTGTGACAGAAGTTGAATGAGAATATATATGTCAGGTCCTGTGCTAGGTGTTGAGAATAAAGAGATAAAAATGACTTTGTCCCTTGAAATGCCATCAGGTTATGGGAGAGACAAGTACATTATTTCAATAGTATGGTGAATGCCACAGTGGGGTAAACAGAGGATGCTATGGGGGCACAGAGGAAGACTATCTAACCCAGGCTGGGGAGGGTGCAAGTACAGATCAGTAAAGGCTTCCTGGAGGTGACTCCTAAGTTGAATCCCAAAGGATGAGCAGAAAGTGGCCAAGCAGAGGGGAGTGAGATGGGGGAGGCATTGCAGTAGTGGTAGTAGCATAAGCAAAGGCACCTGTAGGAAGCAGCACAGCTGTTAGAGAACTACAAGGAGTTAGGTATTGCTGGACACACAAAGATAGGGGTATGGCCAGTAAACCAAAGAGGAAGGCAGGAGACAGGTCCTCAAGGATCTTGTATCCTCATGAAAGGGTTTGCACTTTATCTTCAGGGCAGGAAAGGACTGGGAGAGGGGAGTAAGATGTAGTTGGATTTCCATTTTGGGTAGATTTCTCTAGCTGGATGATGGTGATAGACTGGAGAGTGGCACAGATGGAGTGAGTATGGGAGCCGTGGGAGTGGGAGTGAGTTAGGAGGCTGCTGCAATAGTCCAGGTAGACATGATGAGGCTTTTCATGGTGAAAACTAAAATCAAAACCTGGCTTTGGGTTAAGCCCATTTTCTCATGGCTTCTCATTTGACCCTCTTCAGTGGCAGACTCTCAGGTCTGGAGGAGAACCTGGAGAGCATCTGGTCTGACCCAAGGTCACTTCTCAAGCCACATGGAATAGTAACCACTCCAAAAGTAGAGGACAGTTACCATTTGACTAGGTGCCCAGGAGTAAATGTCTGCTGATTAAAAGAATGGCAGCCATTACTGGTGGTGACAGGAAACTAGCAAACAGACCTCTACTAATGATCAGTCTGGGAAGAAAGTGGTAAGAGGGAATAATTGGTTTACTTCTGTATAGAGTACCTGAAAACCTAAACGGGCCCATGTTTGCTGTCTGAAAAGAGCATGGGCAGCCTCAGGGATACCTCAGAGCAAGATTAAAACAAACAAAAAACAGGTAAAGCTAACCTATGGCACTAGAAGTTAGGGAAGTGGCCGCCCTCGGGGGTATAAGTGACCGGAGGGCAGCAGCACCAGGCAGCTCTGTGGTCCTGGTGATGTGCTGCTTCGGGATGATGCATGGGTGTGTTCAGTTTTTAAAAATGTATCAAGCTCCACACTTAACGGTATTTGCATTTTTTTGTATGTATATTATACTTTAACTTAAAAAGTTAAAAAGTAGCCTGGCTGGGCTGAAAGTTAATCAGTAATATGGCTTATTAAGAATGCAATTAAAAGAACAAAAAGGTCTAAAAAGGATTCTTAATATTTTGTATAAAAAGAAGCTTAAGATGAAAAACCTGAAGTTATTTTTATTTATTTATTTTTTGGCAGTGCGGCTTGCAGGATCTTAGCTCCCCGATGGAGGATCAAACCTGTACCCTCGGGCAGTGAAAGCGTGGAGTCCTAACCACTGGACCACCAGGGAATTCCCAAAACCTGAGGTTATTTCATTCAAACTGCTCTGGGATTTGCTTCTTGCTTCCCTAAGGCCAGGGCTGACCAGTCTGAATGGCCTTTGTTACCCGTGAATTGGATATATGACTGAATGTCATTTGTGTGCATGTGTGATCTGTGACTGCAGCTCTAAATTCTGTGACAAACACGTCTGTTTGAAAATCGGAATTCTCTGTCCCCTGGCATTTTGACCTAAGATCTTGCACTGGTAGAAATGACAATGGCTTTCGAATTTAATATCTACTTCCCTTTTCTATAGATTAAGAAAATGAACCCCGGGCTTCCCTGGTGGGTTCGAGCCCTGGGCCGGGAAGATCCCACATGCCAAGGAGCAACTAAGCCAGTGAGCCACAACTACTGAAGCCCGTGTGCCACAACTACTGAAGCCCGCGCGCCTAGAGCCCATGCTCTGCAACAAGAGAAGCCACCACAATGAGAAGCCTGCACACTGCAACGAAGAGTAGCCCTCGCTTGCCGCAACTAGAGAAAGCCCGTGAGCAGCGATGAAAACCCAACGCAGCCAAAAAAAAAAATTAAAAAAACCCCCAAAAAACCAAAAAACAAAACAAACAAACAAACAAAAAGAAAATAAACCCCATTTACCACCAAAAGCAAGGGTAACAAAAGCAAAAATAAACAAGTGGGATTATATCAAACTAAAAAGCTTCTGCACAGCAAAGGAAACCATCAACAAAATGAAAAGGCAATCTACTAGACAGGAGAAGATATCTGCAAATCATATACTGATAAGGGGTTAAAATGCAAAATATATAGAGAACTCATGCAACTCAACAGCAAAAAACCGAACAACCTGATTAAAAAATGTGCAGAGGACCTGAACAGATGCTTTCCAAAGAAGACATACAGATGGCCAACAGACACATGAAAAGATGCTCAGCATCACTAATCATCAGGGAAATGCAAATCAAAGCCACAATGAGATACCACCTCACACCTGTCAGAATGGCTGTTAACAACAACAACAACAAATAACAAGTGTTGGCCAGGATGTGGAGAAAAGGGAACGCTGTGCACTGTTGGAGAGAATGTGAATTGCTGCAGCCACTATGGGCAACAGTATGGAAGTTCCTCAAAAATTTAAAAATAAAACTACCATATGATCCAGATTCCACTTCTGGGTATTTATCTGAAAGAAACAAAAACACTAACTTGAAAAGATATATGCACCCCTATGTTCACTGCAGCATTATTTATAAGAGCTAAGACACAGAAACAACCTAAGTGTCCATGGACAGATGAATGGATGAAGAAAATGTGATATGTGTGTGTGTGTATATATTGTGTGTGTGATGGAATATTATTCAGCCATAAAAAAGAAGGAAACTTTGCCATTTGTGACAACATGGATGGACCTTGAGGCCATTATGCTGACATAAATCAGAGAAAGACAAATACTGTATGATCTCACTTATATGTGGAATCTAAAACGAACAAACGAAAACAATTGAGTTCATAGATATATAGAACAGATTGGAGGTTGCTATAGGTGGGGGGTGGAGGTGGATGAATTCTGGTGCAGGGATTCAAAAGGTACAAACTTCCAGTTATAAGTAAGTCATGGGGATATAATGTACAGCATGAAGACTCTATTTAAGGGACTTCCCTGGTGGTGCAGTGGTTAAGAATCCACCTGCCAGTGCAGGGGACACGGGTTCGAGCCCTGGTCCGGGAAGATCCCACATGCCACGGAGCAACTAAGCCCGTGCGCCACACCTACGGAGCCTGTGCTCTAGAGCCCGCGAGCCACAACTACTGAGCCCGAGTGCCACAACTACTGAAGCCCACACGCCTAAAGCCCGTGCTCTGCAACAAGAGAAGCCACCCAATGAGAAGCCCGTGAACCGCAACGAAGAGTAGCCCCCGCTCGCCACAACTAGAGAAAACCCGCGCGCAGCAACAAAGACCTAAGGCAGCCAAAAATAAAAATAAATAAATTAAAAAAAGACTATATTTAAAAACACTGTATTGCATATTTGCAAGTTGCTAAGAGAGTAGATCTTAAAAATTCTCATCATAAGAAAAAAAATTTGTAACATGTATGGTGACTAGACTTATGGTGATCATTTCGCAATATACACAAATATTGAATCATTATGTTGTACGCCTGAAACGAATATAATGTTATATGTCAATTACATCTCAATTAAAAAATTAGGTCCCAGAGATAAAATGATTTTTTAAAGGTAATAGAAGTAGATATTGATAGAGCCTCCTTCTAAAAGGCTGGAAAATCAAACATTTCCCAGGACTTCCCAGGAGAAGAGGGGAACTGTGATGCTGGTTGCCATTACTCCCATATTCACTTCACAAACCAGCTCTTGGACACTGGCTTCAAAAATTATAAAAATGTTCTTTGGAAAAAAACTCAAAGTACCTAAAAGTGATTAGAGTAAAAACAAAATCTGGGGAGAGTTACTCTCTCTGCAGCAGTGCTGTCCATTAGAACTCTCTGCGATGAGGGAAACGTTTTTATCTGTGCTATTTTCAATACAGGAGCCACCAGCCACGTGTGATACTGGAAGAAGTGAGTTTTAAATTGTATTCAATTTAATTTAAATTTAAATAACCACAGGTAACTGTGGTATCATATTGGACAGGGCAGCTCTAGAGAATAACCACCCTTCCCTGTGGATGAGGACTCTCCTTGTCCTCGCTCTTGGGCTTCCTTTCACTCAGACCTCGGTTGTGGGTTCAGGGGGGAGATTTAAATAACTCAAGTTCAACTTAAAAAGTTAGTGAGGACTTCCCTGGTGGTGCAGTGGTTGGGAATCCACCTCCCAATGCAGGGGACGTGGGTTCGATTTCTGTGTGGTCAGGGCTCACATGCATGCCGCAGCTAAGAGTTTGCATGCCACAACTAAGGAACCCACCTGCCACAACTAAGACCTGGCACAACTAAAAATAAATTAAAAAACAAACAAACAAAAAGTTAATGAACACCTGTTATGTGCAAAGTACTGTCTGAGGTCCTATTTGCAGGGGAGGCGGGATCCAGAGGTGAATAGGACTTGTAACTACCCATAAAAGGCTCACAATTAGGTAGGGACATTAAGTCACATACACAGAGATGGAGTGTAACATGCAGCAATGCAGACAAATTGAACCAAGTTAAGGAATAAAAAAACCAGAGTGATTCATTATGCTGGGATCAAAAGGGAAGGTTTCACACATGCAGGAGCTTTTGATCTGTTCTTGAATTCTGTGAGCCTAGCTTCCTGGAGGAAGATGAACAGTGAATCTTGGCTGTGAGACAGGGAATTGAGGTCATATAGTACAGAGGGAGGCAGTGCACTTTTGCTTCAAATCCTGGATTCGCTATCTAATACTACCTTTGTGATCCTGGGGAAACTACTTAACCTCTCTGAGTTGCAGCTTCCTTATCTGTAAAATGTGGTTAATAACTACTCCTGTGTCAGAGGATTAAACAAGCAGCTTGCACAGTGTATCTGGCTCATAGTAAGCAATGAAAAAACTGTGAGATAACGAATAAGGACCTACTGTATAGCACAGGGGACTCTACTCAGTACTCTATAATGGTCTATATGAGAGAAGAATCTAAAAAAGATGGACAGATGTGTATGTATAACTGATTCACTTTGCTGCACGCCTGAAACTAATACAACATTGTAAATCAACTATCCTCCAATAAAAATTTTAAAAAATAAAAATAAAAAAATTTAAGGCAAAAAAAAAAAAAAAAGAGACAAAAAACTGTGAGCCTCCATTGTTAATATTATCATCATTGTATCAGCCAACATAGCTGAGAAATAAGGCCAGAGCAGAACCAGGATCTCTTAAATGGGCTAAATAAACTGCAGAGTGCTCACAGACACAACAGACCTTGGTGTGCAGCTGGAATGCTATGATGGGTTGTAAATGACTAAAATGTGCCCTGGGTGGTGGAATGATCAGTACCATCTTCTTCCTAGAGACATTCAAATACTCAAGTGCTCCTATCTACTAAGCAGTAAGCTGGGTCTAATTTTTTTTTATTTTTGGCCGTGCCGCACGGCATGCGGGATCTTAGTTCCCCAACCAGGAATCGAACCCGTGCCCCCTGCAGTGGAAGCGGGGAGTCCTAAACACCGGACCACCAGGGAATTCCCTTATTTTTATTTTTAAGATCCTTAGGGTCATAAATGAATTTAGGCCTACAGGCAAATTAGAATTATAAGAAGAAATGGAGAACACAAACCAGGACCAGGGGTGGTATTTCTCAATGTCATGAGTCTGAGGGCTGAGCTACTGATGTGGGAAATGGGGAAGTTGAAGCAGTCTAGGCTGGTACCCTGGAGCTGGCTGCAAGGCTCCATCATAAAAGTGTCTACTTCAAGGGCAGTAAGGCTTGGTTTTTCCGCGGACTCCAGAGGGCCCCACTCACCATCACAGTCAAAGAGCGCAAACACGACATCACACACGTGATCTGAGAGCTCCACTTTAGCCACTGTCCTGGCCACCTGCTGCATGGTCACTGAAAGAAGAAAGATGTTGAGTTAGCACAGGAGAGGGACTTCCGTTTTGCTTTCTCTGAATGGAAGGATAAAACTATTCAGTCACAAAAAATTTTCAAGTGTATTTACGTCACATTTAAGAAAATGATAATTCAGTTTTTAATCCATAACCCCCTTTCCTTTTCACTTCAGATTCCATTTTCTTTCTACTGCTGCCACAGTTTAGGAGGTATACATAATTAAGTAAGAATGCCTGATACTAAATTTATAGAGAAAGTAGATTAGAGGTTACCAGGGGCTGGGGAGTTAGTGGTTAATCGGTACAGATTTTCTGTTTGGGGTGATGGAAAAGTTTTGGAAATAGTGGTGATGGTTGTACAACACTGTGAATGTAATTAATGCCACTGACTTATTTACATACTTAAAAATGGTTTAAATGGCAACTTTTGTTATATATATTTTACCACAATAAAAATTTAAAAAGTGAAAATCTACATAATATTTAAGGATGGAATTCTAAGTCTTCAGCATGCAGTGGTGGCTTTTCTAATAAATTATTACCAGAAGAGTGCCTTGAAAAAAAAAAAGAATGCCTGATAGTCTCCATCTTGGCATTTCCCTCCCACTGGAAAGAACACAATAACAAAAAGTCAAGGAAACAATGAGGCAGAGAAAGGATGGGGAAGTGGGGAACAAGGAGACTTGTCTGAGTGCACTGAGGCTTCACCCCCCAGTTGCTGACTGACAGTGGAGAATCTGCATGGCTGAGCTCCTGCCCTTCCTCCCAACAGGTTTTCCATCAGCCACTTTGTCTTTTCCAACCGTGCCCCTTGGGAGAAGCGGTGGCCCCCATCTCACTAGATCAATACAGCCTCTCTTTTTTTTTCTTTTTCCAGATCTCATCAGAAAATCTCTTCTCTCTTGCCATTTTCTCTTTCTGTGACATTTACTGTTTAACACTAGCAATCACATGAGAACTGGGTTCTCACAAAAAACAAGCCAGGAAGGACGAGGCAATTTCCCCTGCCCTCTCTGCCATTTATCCTCAAGCCTGATCCAGCTACATCTATAAATTATGTTATTGCTTATAGACACACTCTTCAGTGAGGTAAAACTCAGAGGAAAGAAAAAGATGAATTTCTATTTATGAACCAACTAGCAACGAAGTGTTCATATCTATAAACCTCAGATTAGATTCTTCTAGAAGCAATGTGAACTTAAAGGCAGTGTGCCTTCTCTGCTTATTTCATTCCTATAATTTCAGTTCTTTCTTGTCATTTTTTTTCTGCATTTGCTCTTTCACTTCACCTCTATAGCCTCCATTATATTCACCACAGGGCCCTTGAGGTCAGCTGATACAAATGCCAGAACAATGCAGAGGAGCAAGGCGACGCAGTAGAAAAACTGTGCTTGCAAGTCACAAGACCTGAGCTCTAGTCCTGGCTCCATCAACTTGCTGTGGTGGAGTCACCTGATCTCTTTAGGTATAATATTCTCATATTCAAATGAGGGGATGCCACAGGATAGCTGCTGAGGTGGCTTAGTAGTGCAAAGAATGGTTTATTGGTGTTTCCTAGAATCTGAGGGTGAGGGATAGGGGTGGAGGTACACAGAAATAGCTGAAGATCTTGTGTGGCGAAGGGTAGAAGAAAGGTATAAGGGCCACAAGCTGGGCTGTACCTTAGTGTCCACAGCCTCTGGCTGGAGGGGGACTAGGCTGCTCACGAGGGCGGGAAGAGTCAGATTCCTCCTCCTGCAGCTTTAGGTTACTGCTCATACCGCCCCTCTTCCCGGGACGTGAGTTAGAGTGAAAGAGGAATCAACATCCCTTGGAACTAAAAGACTTAAGCAGAATATATTATTGTGTGGATGTTCACAAGATGTGGTTAAGTGCTGACGGGGGAGATGGGGCCTCTACAAGACTGTAGAAATTCTAGGGTTTAGAAACTTAGCCTCGTAGGTCTAGACACTTGATTCTCTCAGTCAGCTCAGGAAGAACTGATTCCTGCTAACTAAATGGCCTGGGGAAGGAAGAGAAACCAGAAGGCCAATTTACAATGAAAACAGTAACTGTTAAGAGAACTAAACTGATGACAGCTGGTCATTATACTTCTCAGTAGGAAAATCTACTAAGGAAACTCAGTTCACCTCAGAAGATTGCTCAGTGAAAAGAGAATCAGATCAGAAGACACTGGATGCTCTCAAACTGTGATCATTTACTGAATTACCCTTTGTGGCCACAGAAATGTGTCCTGAGAAGTGGCTCAAAACCTGTTCGATGTAGATAAACATGAACGCTTTATGTTAACCATTCCTTTCTCTGCCAATGTTTGTTAACCATGCCTTTTTCACACCAATACCACACCTGTTATAACTGATAACTACCCTCTTTTTCTCTTTCCCAGTTCCATTTTCTCAGGGCAGAGTGCCTATTGCCAATTCTTTTTTTTAAATTGGAGTATAGTTGCTTTACAATATTGTGTTAGTTTCTACTGTACAGCAAAGTGAATCAGCTACACATATACATATATCCCCTCTTTTTTGGATTTCCTTCCCATTTAGGTCACCACAGAGCACTGAGTAGGGTACCCTGTGCTATATAGTAGTGCTAATTCTTCTTGATGCTCCAAGTGCCTATCCTTTTCCCCATGAAGATAGAGCCTTTCCTCTAAATAAACCATTAACTAAATAATATCCAAGAAGGTCAGTGAGAGCTCTTGGCTTTTTTTTTTTTTTTTTTTTTTTTAGTGAAAAGCTCATTAAAGTGGTATTAAGTGGTTGTAGAATAGGGACTTCTGGAAGCCACTGTCAGGAATCCCTCATTACAAATACCATCTCTTGACAGAACAGTTACAGAATATGTTCCATCTCACATGGAGAGGGCTCTGACGCCATCTGTACTACAGGAGCTAAGTTATTCAAACCACTGGGATGTTACCAGCCAGCAAAGAGCCTGGCTGGGGTGCCCTTTCACAGTCCAAGATCCTCAGATAAGCCCCCAGGGTGTGAATCAGAGCAGTGGAGGAAACAAACATTAAACTAGCTGGTGAGCTGTACAGCCAAGAGCACTTGGAACAAGTAGGATGACAGCAGATTACAAGCCAAGTGCTTGACAGCTGGTCCTGAGAGTTGGCTCAGTCAGATTTGCTTCCACATCTCTGAACCACAAAGCCATAATTAAATCACAGCAAGGAGAACAATCCCTCATCCCCTCCGCCCCAGATCTCAACTTCCCCATGCAGACCAGTTGTTGGTACTGGAATTTGGGCCTCCCTTACTTGATGATGCTAATTGATTGATGTTTGGGATTCTAATCTGAAAGATGTCTCTATGGAGCATGAAGTCACCCTGGAGAAGGCCTACGTTTCCAAGGCCTATCTATTCCTTTGGTACAAATCTGGTCCAGCTGCCTGAACAATAGATGGACATGAGATTGGGTGATTTCTACTAGATTGGGATGGGGAGGAATTTGCAGAAGCGTGCTGAATTGGCACTCAAAAACGTGTTAACCATCTGGCTTTTTGAAAAGTCCAGGCAGAATCTGAATTGTGCCAGGACCCCCAATTTACTCTCTGGCATAGTCCATGACTGGACAATTCAGCATCAGACAGAAACACATACTGAGTTTGTGTGACTATAATGTCAGAAGCTATATTACATAAAACTATTCACAACAGTAGTTGAACAGAGGAAAGGAGAGTTCTGGAGGGATAAGAGCCCAAACATCCACTTGGAATCAGAATCGTAGAACTGGAAGAGACCTCAGACGAAAGGTAAAATGCAGAGAATTTGAATAACTTGCTCAGGGTCACAAAGCTAGCTAGTAGCACAGCTGGGTCTAGAATCTGGATCTTCTGACTTCCAGCCAATGCTCTTTTCCCTATACACACTGGATCCACTCGATCCCTTATATGGACAACGGATCCCCCCATGAATCTGTCACTCTGTTTTTTTTTTTTTTGGCCGAACCTCATGGTTTGCATGATCTTAGTTCCCCGACACCCTCGGCAGCGAAAGCGCGGAGTCTTAATCACTGGACCGCCAGGGAATTCCCATGAATCTGTCACTCTAAACAAGAGAAAGAGCTCAGATGAAAGAAAAGCCAAGTTGGGGATTACTCCTTGCTAGTGGGCAGGGACGAATAACTGAGTAACAACTAGGGGTTGTGAAGAGCCAGCATTATAGTTTGACCACAGATCTGATTGCCCTATACATTAGCATTCCCTTGGAACGCATACTGACAATTTTAAGAACTTAAAGAAGTTTATTAAAATGCAACCCAATGAAAAGCGTATGAAACAAAGGTGGGATTCGGCGCCCTGAGAGTGAAGCTACAAGAGTGGACCTTTCTTGGGATAACCAAACCTACACCAAGAGAACAGGCTGGAGAGAGGGCAGTGCTGGACAAACACAGACAACCCTCAGATCTTTAGGCTTTACTCTTCGATGTACCTGTCGTCATCTTCCTTCAGTTCTCATAGTCTTCCTCCACACAGCAGTTCTGTGGTGTTCTTGGTCACACATTTATGGAGTTTCTGAAGGGCAGTGGAGATTACTGCCAGGCACAGCACGACCTCTATGCAGACAAGTGAACTGTAGAAATTCATTACTACTCCGCCAAGAAGCCCCCATAAGAGTGGTGAACCTGGACACAGAGGTGTTGAATTGAAATCCACAGAGCATTTTTCACAAGAGTTCTGACCTGGATGGGGTAAACCTCAGTGCACTTCCTTTCTCTTGCCTCAGTATTACTGGATTGAAGAATTGCTGCTTCTTGTCAGGAGGTTCATTTCATTTCCCATTACTCCCAACTTCATACTCAGAAGCACTGAGAATTTCAAGTGGAGTGTATTGAAGTAGACTCAGTTTCTTTGCATCATTTCTGTATTCAGTCTTTTAAATTCTTTCATAACCCTATTGAGTGTTTTTTAACTAAATTAACATGGCTCGAATGAACCACCCAGCTCCTGTGGAAATCACTTACAAGAACATGAGATTTCTTATTACACACAATCCAACTAATGCGACCTTAAACAAATTTATAGAGGAACTTAAGAAGTATGGAGTTACCACAATAGTAAGAGTATGTGAAGCAACTTACGACACTAGTCTCGTGGAGAAAGAAGGCATCCATGTTCTCGATTGGCCTTTTGATGATGGCGCACCACCATCTAACCAGATTGTTGATGATTGGTTAAGTCTTGTGAAAATTAAGTTTCGTGAAGACCCTGGTTGTTGTATTGCCGTTCATTGTGTTGCGGGCCTTGGGAGAGCTCCAGTGCTTGTCGCCCTAGCGTTAATTGAAGGTGGAATGAAATACGAAGATGCAGTACAGTTCATAAGACAAAAGCGACGTGGAGCTTTTAACAGCAAGCAACTTTTGTATTTGGAGAAGTATCGTCCTAAAATGCGGCTGCGCTTCAAAGACTCTAATGGTCATAGAAACAACTGTTGCATTCAGTAAAACTGGGGTGCTTGATGCCATTGCTTGGAAGTGGAACCTAGACAGGACGGGATTTGTCATACATGTTAGCCAGCACGTTGGCTTGGTGAAGTCTGATGAAGCTTCCATAGGAGTGTTGAAACGCAGTTCTACCAGGCCACAAGCCTGGCAGAATTGCAGCCTCTATGTTTGGGTTATGATCAACCTACTTGGACACTTAGCAAAGGATTCTTGCTGTTCAGCATTTAAAATGTGCTTATCGTTTGTACCAATTGACTTTTCCTGAAATCATGTAGTATGGAGTCATTCATGTCTTTAAATCTGCTTCCATGCCAGATTCTTATCAGTATATAAGAAATTTAGAAAGACTAGGTGCCAAAATACCCAGCACAATTCTTGTTATTTTTAGTATCGAACTAAAATCCCAGGAACTATGAAAACTCTGGACCTTATGTGTTTTATTCTTTCCATCATTTCAAACATAGAAAGTAGGGCCTATAAGGTTATTTGCTCACAGTATGTTTACATCTTCCACATTCATACCAGTATACATCAGATTTGCTCGTTTGGTTTTTTTTCATTAACCGAGTCTTACCAGTGATTATTTAATGTCTTTCTATAAATCTCATTTTGTGCTGTCATGCAAGACCTCCGTTTTGAAAATCTACATTGTACAGAAGCACATGTCTTTAATGTCTCCAGACAAAAAAAGCCTTACAGTTAATTTTAATGTTTGCACTTTGGTGTGCAACTTACAGGGAGGGCCTGAAAAAGGAATGGGAGGGGGCTATTAAGTATTTTTAGTAAAATGTTGCCTTTGTCTTGTGCAGAACATGTAGAATATGCGCTTTAATTTAGTAAATATTTTTTTAAAATGTAGAAATACTTTGTTATTGTAGCTAAAACAATTCTTAATCATAAAATTTCTGAAATTCTTGTAATTTTTTTTCAAACTTATCTGAAGGTGTTTACCAACTTATTTTTGTTTGAAGTGTGATTCCCAACCTCTTGCAAAAAAAAAAGTGGGTTTCTGCTAATGAATTGAGCAGACATTTAATATTTTATATGCCTTTTGAGCTGTGTAACTTAATATTTGGATACTTGACAATTTGTTTTATTATGTGATTGATAAAATGGTGATGTGTATTAACGTCAGCTCAACCATATACTTATACTGTCCAGGAACATTTGGTTATAGTTCTGTGGGAGAAATACTTTGTCAGTGTTCACCAGCTTGTAAAAATCTAGTGCGAGAGCTTAAACATTAAAGAAATGATGAAATGCAAAAAAAAAAAAACAAAAAAAAAAAAACAAAGGTGGCCCTGGGAGCTTCTATACCTCTGATGCATAGATAGACCTACGGACAATGTGACCCAGTTAGGAACTGCCTGTCTCTTCCTAATGCAAAGATGTTTGGAAAGGTGATACGCCACGTTGGGTTGACAGTCTCTAGCTGTGCGGCCATGTGATTATTCCTGTTTTCCTGGACTGCAGTGGAGAAAATCAAAAGCTGGCTGGTGACTGCCAAGGTTAAGTGAGGGAAGACATTTCTGCTTCAGCTTTGGAAGGGCTTATGATGCAGAGGTCCTAGTTTCTTAAATCCATGCCTAGATGGCTTCGGGGAAGGCGGGGACGGGGGAAGGATTTTCCTTTAAAAAGCACCTGTCCTTTCTTTTGCATCTTCTTCCAAGATACTTTGGCTAATACAACATACACATTTCAGCCTGATTGAGGGGGTGTGGGTGGGGAGGAAAGGACAATATTTAGGATGACAAGCAATTTAAGGAGCCAAGAGCAACGCAGTATACTAATAATGAAAAATATAACAGTTCTGTGTTCCGCACGGTGCTTCTGAGCTGCAGGCAGGTTGATCCCCTCTGTGTGCTCAGGCAGTCCACTGTCAGAGGTGACGCTGGTGATCCTGGCTCTTAAATACTGGTATATGCCACAGAGAAAACCTGTGGTCAGGTTTTCTGAATCTCAGAGCATCATCCCAGATGACTGCTTCAATGGGCTTACATGATTAATCTAGTAAAACTGATTTACAGTAAGGTTTATTGCCATTGTCCAGTATTGTATCTGGCGTCATTAAAAACACTCAACACATTTTGTCCACAAAGGGCAAGCATTTCTATCAGCACCATTAGGCAGTGATTTCAGGTGCCACGCTCAGAGGGCAATCACAGTTCAGTGGGGGAAACCATACAAACCATTAAGATGGAGAAATACATAGGAGAACTATCAGACATTAACAGACACATATGGGTCACAGTGGAATAGTCTGTATTTCGCTGGAGGTACATTTTGGATCCTAATTCTAAAGGATTAAAGAGACATACTGCTCCAGATTTGGCAGGTACAATAGTAGGTGATGGGGGGTGGGGGTCTGAGTAAAGTACTGAAAGCAGGAAAGGATGCTAATGCCTGACTAGAGAGCTAGAACAGAGGTGCAGGTGGGGATGAGATTTTGCAGGGGGCCAGTCAAGTCTCCTTGCAGGGAAACCTTTATAACACAGCCAGGTCTTAATTGGAGACCAATTTACCATATTAACTTGCTTTTCCCTCTTTGAGTCTTTAAATTTTCATTATTTTTTATTTTAAAAAGTTATTTTTCATTAGATAATACATTCAGCTATTTCAAAAGGGCTGAAATCTCCCTCCCAAACTTATACCCCTGCCCCCTAGTTGTCCAGAGGCAACCAATATCTCCAGTTTCCCCAGAAATATTTTATAGATATAAAATCAAATATTTATTCTTCACTTCTTCCCACGAAATGGTGGTTGGTATATTAAATGGTTTTGCTTGACTCATTTAACAATATATCTAAGAAATAACTCCATTCCAATACATAAACAGATCTTTTTTAACAGCTGCATAGTATTCCACCAAGAGGATGTATCATTATTTAGATAACCACTTCCTCATATTATTCTAACCTCAATCTTGAGGAGGAAGTGCCTTTTATCCCCTCTTTACAAAATTACTTCTTTGGTGGGCTATGGTTGTCAGCTTCAACAGAGTCTGAATCTCTGATGGCTAAAGTTGAAAGCAACTGAGATATTTAAGTTCAGTTTGCTGAAATTATGCCAAAAGGCTAAATACTCTTCACCTTAACAAGTGTCTTAATAAAACTTCAGAGGTTTCTAAGGGTAGTAACCCCTTAAGCCCCACAAAAGCAGCACATGCGTTAAATAGTAATCTCTATACTTCCCCAGTTGGTATAATTCCTTTCTGATTCTTTTCATAGCAGGATGTAATGTTGGCTGATGTTGTTCTCACTTATCTATTTAAGTGGATGTTTTGGCAGTTTATCCTACCCTCACTCTCCTCTCTCCCCCAATGGTAATCATGAATCCCTAAAGCAGCTCTCTTCCTCCTTGGGGCACTTATATATAATTTTACTAAATCACAACATATTCAAAGCAACATAGTTAAGCCAGAATCAATCTTTAGAATTGCTAAGTAACTTTAAATTAGGGGAAAAAAATCAGGTCTCTGCAGAGAAAGTGCCTCATGAAGCAAACGTTTCTTTCAGAATTTGAGCTTCCCTGCCTACATCATGAATAATTGTGTTTAAAAAATTGATGACTTTGTCTTAAATGAATGAAATTCTGGCCAACACTCCTCTTCACACATAAATGTTTTTACAAAATGCAATAACGAACTGAAGCATAGGGGCTTGCCTCCACAAACTTTAAAAGAATTTATAAAATAGGAGCTTTTTTCCCATAACCTCTTCCCCACACATCTTTATGACATTCCCATTTCCTGCCTTCATTCTATGGCTGTCTGGGGATGCTCTCCCATACATTTCTGCTGTGAACTTTTCCCTATTTCTGCCTTCCCATAAAAGCACTGAGTCCCCAATAGAATTCTCTAGGTCCTTCTCGTGGCAGTGGATGCCGCGTACTAAAGAGAACAATGGTATGGAAGTGAGTGAACCTGAATCTCTGGTCTCAGTTTTGCATCGCACTAGCTGTGATTTGAGTAAGTCATTTTCCTTCAAGTGTAAACAAAGAGGTTAAAACAATAAAGCAAGGGTTTAAGTAAAATGATTTCTAAGCTCTTTTCTAGCCCTAAAATTTTATGACTGCCATTCTTAACATCTTTTTAGATAACATGGCTTAGATCAGTTGAAATGTCCATATCTTCAGAAGTCCTCAAAGAATAGAATAGTGGTAATTTCTGGTATGGTGGGTAGAATTCTGAGATGGTTCTCAACATCCCCACACCCTGTAAAATCTCCTCTCTTTGAATGTGGGCAGGACCTGTGAATAGGATGTGATACCACTCTTGTGATTAGGTTACTTTATATGGAAAAGGTAATGGGATAGTCACTCCCATGATTACAGTTATATAAGAACCCATCTCAGCACACTGGGGAAAGAGATTCTCCTGCTGGCTTTGAAGAAGTGAGCTGCCATATTGTAAGAGGGCCTGTGAGAGGGCCGCATGGCAAGGAACTGCAGCAGCCTGCTGCGAGTGACAGCCAGCGAGAAAAAGGGACATCAGTCCTACAACCAAAAGGAAGTGAATTCTGCCAAGAACCCAGGTGAGCTTGGAAGAGGACTATGAACTCCAGATGAGAAAGCAGTCCTACTGATGTCTTGATTTCTGCCTTGTTAAGACCCTGAGCAGAGAACCCAGTTATGCTATGCTCAGACCCTGACTTATAGAAACTAGGGGATAAACAGGTGGTATTTTAAGCTGCAAATTTGTAGTAATTTGTTATAAGCAAGAAAGTTAAGTAGGGAAGGTATTTATGGTTGGGAATGTCCTTTTGAGGTTCCTCAAATCATACTTTATATACAGCTACACTCATTCTAGGTACATTTTATGGAACTGTCACTTTTCTGCAACTACTATACCAAGCTCCATAAACTAGCTCTTATAGAGGCACTAGCCAAGATCTAATTAAGTTTTAAATTTCTTAACAAGAAAATAAAACTGCCACGCTTCTTTTGGGAATTCAACAGCCTTGCTCTGACTTCAAATGTATCTGATAATTATAAGTTAGTTCACTTTAACACAGATTTGGATACTTAGGCTATAACATGTCCCTTAAAACATTACAACATTCAGTAAAAAGCTGATTATTTATAGAATTTCAAATCTGGAAGCACGCTTGGAGATAATTAGTAAAACTCTAACTTGAGGTCAGAGAAATTGTGACTTGCCCATGTGTCAAGGAAATTAATGATATGGGAAGGTGTCATACTCCTATCATTCTCCTCCTCACTCTAGGTTTTTATTAGAGCTTTAGCATCCTTTTCAGGATCTGACCATGTTTAGAATTAATTCACTCATTTATTCAACATTAATTAAATATCTACTGTATAAATATACATAATTCTTCTAGGCTCAGAGTAGGACACAAAGAGGTGGAAAACATGGTTCTTGTCCTCAGGAGTTTACAGTCCAGTAGAAAATTCCCCCTTGAATGCTGTGGATACTAGAGATATTAATACTGCTTAGATATTCCTAGGAACAGAGAAGTTAAATAATGATAATGCCTTCTGAAAGCAATGATCCCAAGAATTTTTGGATGAATGATGAAACTTAGGAGAAACTAAAAGCTCCAATCTTCCTATTTAAAAAATACAAAAAGGGCTTCCCTGGTGGCGCAGTGGTTGAGAATCTGCCTGCCAATGCAGGGGACATGGGTTCGAGCCCTGGTCTGGGAAGATCCCACATGCCACGTAGCAACTAGGCCCGTGAGCCACAACTACTGAGCCTGCGCGTCTGGAGCCTGTGCTCCGCAACAAGAGAGGCCACGATAGTGAGAGGCCCGCGCACCGCGATGAAGAGTGGCCCCCGCTTGCCACAACTAGAGAAAGCCCTCGCACAGAAACGAAGACCCAACACAGCCAAAAAAATAATAAATAATAAATAAATTAATTTTAAAAAAAATTAAAAAAATAAAAAAATACAAAAAAACCCAACTTATAACTTCTAAACTAATACGAATCTCAAAAAGTATCCACTGAAGAAAGCAGTACTACTTTCTAAGAGAACAAAATTAAGCCTCATCAGGTTCTAGGATTATTTTTTTTTTTTAAATAACTTTTTGGGACTCCTCTGTTTCGTGGTAGTTAGACTCTGCCTGCCAATGCATGGGACATGGGTTCGATCCCTGGTCTGGGAGGATCCCACATGCCGCGAAGCAACTAAGCCCGTGTGCCACAACTACTGAAGCCCGTGCTCTGCAACAAGAGAAGCCACTGCAATGAGAAGCCCACGCACCGCAAAGAAGAGTAGCCCCCGCTTGCCACAACTAAAGCCCGCGCGCAGCAATGAAGACCCAAAGCAGCCAAAATAATAATAATAATAATTAATTAATTAATTAACTAAAAAGATAAGATAAACAGGCAGAGGAAAGTCAGTACCTTGGGGCTGAAAACAGAGCAGGCAGCTGTGTATAGTCATAATTTCAATCTAGTACAGTAATTTAGGGTTATCTCATTTAATTTTCACAATAGCCCTGAGGCAAGTAGCCTTTATCACTGTTCTACAGATCAGGAAACTGAGGTTTTGAGAGTTTCAGTGATTTGTTCAAAGTCACAAAGCTAATGAGAAATAGGGACTCAAAATCAGGTTTGAGTT
This sequence comes from Eschrichtius robustus, assembly GCF_028021215.1. Lineage (NCBI taxonomy): Eukaryota > Metazoa > Chordata > Mammalia > Artiodactyla > Eschrichtiidae > Eschrichtius > Eschrichtius robustus. The sequence goes on from NC_090830.1 coordinate 77,345,289, forward strand.
TAAACCCAAAATTTATGCTTACAAATGTCTTGCATATATTTAGCTCTCAATAAATGCTAGATGTTGGAACCGTCTCTAAAAGTATAACAAAGTATTGCTACACCAACGAGTAGAGGTGATGAGGAACAGCTGGATCATTAAAAGCTGAGAAGTCCATCCATATCTGTATATCCTATAATTTGATGTCCAGAAACTGACAGCTTAGTATATACATATGTCTTTTCTGTTCTGTGGTATCCTTTAAAGGGATACTAACTTTCCTTGCTACATGACCTTATTTAAGTAACTTTAGGCTTTTGTGTATTGGTTTCTTCACCAAAAAGTTATATGGTCAGAAAAGTGAAGAACACAGATGTGTCTACTAAGATGTCCCTGTGTGGGATAAGAAGCTAGATTAGACAACTCCAAGAGTCTGTGTCACTGTAGGGTATGCATTACAGATGTCAGAGCATGTCTGAGTGGGAGAACCTGATCCTAAACAGAAGAGACAATTGTAGGGGGAAAATGTCATATTTCATCTTCAAGAGAAGGACACTAACTCCAAAACATCATAGTTTACCAAAAGGACTTTATTCTCACCCAAGAATGGTCAACTCTTAGCCAAAGGGAACTGGGAGGAAATAGCCTAGAGCCTGTCTTCCCTAAGCTATTGAGAACCATAGTTCAAAATGGTGAACCTGCATTATCTCCTCCTGGATTGCGTTTCAGCAAAGATTTTCAAATTCCAGCAGCATTTTGGGATATACTGAGAGACAACATGACAGTCTGGATAGAACACAGACTGGGATCAGAGAGACCTGAGCTTGAATTCTAGCTCTACTTAGCAGGGTAACCAAGAGTAAGCTGCTTCATTTTGTATTTCCTTATTCATAAAATGGGGGATAATACTACCTAACTTTCAGTAAAAATACTTGGGATTGCAGAGAGTATCCTGTAGGGGATATGCCACAGGTTTTACTATTTATTTTCTTAGCTTGTCAGGTAATAAGGTAAACTGTACGTATAGGACGACTATAAAGAATTAGGACAACCATGTCATAAATTATGATTTTCAGTTTAAATGGGCTTGTGCTGGGGCATGAGTACTAAAGGCCATGGCCTATATTTGTGCGATTATTTCCTGCATTATAGTTCAAAGTACATGGGGGACACAACTGGACCTACAAGTTTCCCAAATCTCTAATATCCTAAGGTGCTTATAATGGGGCTTTACCATACCTAGAAGAAACCTTTTATTCTCTTGGCAGAAATAAGAATACTCTAAGTCATACAGGCCATAGCTCATTCTAGAGCTCCAACTCAAATAATTTCTAACTTTTCCATCATAGGATGCCATGGGGAAGGAGTCATGTTCAATTTTCCATTACCTTCTTCAGCAGACTAGGTAAATCATTCAGACAGCCCTTGAGAGGTAATATATCTAATTTTATGCCCAGTATGTATATGAATAAGCAATAGAACCAATTCCTCTTAAGTGCTAAACAAAAGAGATGACCTATAGTAGAAAGGTACTATAGTTCATGCAGAAAGGTTCTTTCTCCAAATGGTCAAAATTTAACAAAGGCATGTCATTCTTGCCTGAGAGTTGTCATTCTCACATGAACCATGTAGAACTAAAGAAATAGCCACAATGAAATTTGGCATTTTCAATCTGAGGGATTACATCACGCTGGAATGTAAATCTGCAGTTGCCACCTGCCTGGGTTCTCCAACTGTTCTGAGGAACATTAGCTCTATAAGTTGTTAAAAGACATTCTGAGGCAAGTCAAGTTTGGGAACTATATCACTCTCTTGGAGATTAATAATGCACATTAGCATATTAAAAAGTTGGCAGGAGTAGTGTTGCAGGAAGAAATTCTGTATAACCTGGCATTTTCCAAACTTATTTGAACCATGGAACACTTTTTTTGGGTTTTGTTTTAAACCCACAAAACCATTAACATATTGCAGTATATAATGTTCTTCACAATGCTGTTTTGGAAATTCTGTACTAAATTATGTCTAAAGACAGGTTTGCAAGCTCTAAAATAGCCAAGGAAGAGAGAGTTCCAGGGCCTCTAAAAGGTGCCAATTTCTGAAGGTCCTAACCTTTTGAGAAAAAATGAAGACAGCTGAGACTGAGAGCAGCAGGCAGACGAAAGTACTCCTGTGTCCACCTCTGCCTCACTCTTTCCCCACCCCTCATAGGGGTCAGAGGCCCTAATTAGCACCTATCACAACAACTTGAACAGCTTGTATCCTTTTCTTTCTCCCCTAATAGACTGTGAGCTTCTTGAGAGTAGAACCCTGTGCCCAGCACAGTGCCTATGCTGCTAGCTGAATGAATGGATGAACCACACTAAATCTGGTTACATCATCAACCTCATAATGGAAGCAGCAGGCATTTATTAAACATTCACTGCATGATAGGCACCAGGTTAAGTGCTTTATGTAGATTTATCCTCAGGACAATCCTATGAGGTGGATATTATTATCCTGATTCTAAAAACACAGAAACTAAATTCAGAAATTGCCCAAAGCTACAAAGCTAGTCAATGATGGAGCCAAGATTCAAATCCAGACTTTTATTCTTAACTATTACACTTTTCTTCCTCTCTTCTAAGATTCATCTCAGCAGTGAAATTCCATGATTCAGTGGAAGGAGAATTGGCATAGAACTCAAACGAATGGAAAAATCACTAGTATGACTATTAGGATCAGGAATGTTTAAAAGCAAAGGGGAGAGTGCAAGGAGAGCCTGCAAAAGATAGGCACATCTGGCAGAGCAAAGGAAGTGAAGACAGGCACATCTGGCAGAGGGAAGGAACTTGGAACGGTAGCCAAGCACAAGCTAGTCTTTCCATGCACACTGCAGTACATCACTTAACATTGCTGATATCATGACCCCCTTAAGCTCGGATGAAGGTGAAATGTATGTTAAGTCTAAAAGATAGGGGTTATAGTACACAATGAATTCATGACATGAATTTGTTCTCTGGATCTACTGTCAAAGGTGAGGGGTTACTGGCTTGAGATCCTATGTCTTTTTCACATCTATCAAGATGTTCATTCACTCATTCATTTATTGAGCAAATATTTATAGGGTGTCTACTATATCCCAGATATTGTCCTAGGCACAGGGAATATATCCAGGAACAAGACAGATAAGCATTCTAGTAAACAGAGACAGATAATAAATGCACACATAAATACACAAGAAAATATCAGGTAGTGATAAAGGCTATGATACAGGCTGATGGAGTTACCAGGAAAGTGATTTATATGACACCTGAGTTACAAGGAGCCAAATACACAGAGATCCTGGGAAAGAGCACTTGAGGTGAAGGAACAGCCCGAACAAAGGCTTTTGGGTGGGAATGAACTTGATATATCTAGAATATAAAAGAACATGTGGAATGCAGTGAACTGGTAAGAAAGTGATATTTGATGTACTCAAAGAGTATATAAGAGCCATGCCATATGGAGCCCTGTAAGCCTAGGTAAAGAGATCAGGGCTAGAGAAGGCTAGGTGGAGAAACAGAGTCAGATTCAGGATGTTTTAGAAGCAGGGACACGGATTTATTGAAGAAATAAATATGGGGATGAACGAGTACAGAATCAAGGATAATGCTTACTTTTGTTTGTTCGAGCTCCTGGACAGATGAGGCATAATTCAGTTAATAAGTATTTATTGAGGGCCTACTATCTATGTACAAAATATCACAGTTAGTAGTCTCTGCTCTACCTGATAAGCCATATTTGTGAAAATTCAAGCCCATGTCTATAATTTATGGATAGAAATTGATGACAATAGTGAAGGCAGAAGATTTTAGGTTAATGCCTCTTTTTAAAAAAACTATAAAAGCTATAGACAATATAGTTAGTTTTTTATAATGTATATTGAGTAGTTAGGGAAGGCCTCTTTGAAGAAATAGAAGTTAGCCATGTAAAGAGTATAATTAGGTTTAAAAAAATGAGTTTTTAAACAGACAATACAAATATTCTCACAGTAAATTAAACTCATATTTTTTTTGTTTCTATTTTTGCCTTACTTTGTGGACTATGTATGAGTGATATTTAGGTCTTGGTTGCTACAGTGCATTGAATGGTGGCTGCCCCAAGAGATATGTCTACATCTTAGCCTCGAGAACTTGTGAATGTGACTTTGTTTGGAAGAAGGGGATTTGCAGATGTAATTAAGGATCTTGAGATGATACCAGGTGGGCCCTAAATCCAATGACAAGTGTCCTTACAAGAGATATACAGAGGATAGACAAACAGATATACAGAAGAGAGAAGGAGGGGGAAGACCACGTGAAGATAGAAGCAGTGATTGGTATTATGCAGCCACAAGCCAAGGCGTGACTAAGCCACCACAGGCTGGAAGAGGCAAGGGAAGATTCTTCCCTAGAGCCTTCAGAGGGAGTGTGGCCCTGCAAGCATCTTGATTTCAGATTTGTGGGCTTCAGAACTGTGAAATAACTTTCTGTTGTTTTAGATCACCATGTTTGTGGTAATTTGTTACGGCAGCCCTGGGAAATGAATACACTTGGCTTCTCCCTCTTATTTAGTATGAATCTAGGCCAGTTTTCCCTAGATATCTATCTTTTACACTCAGGGACTCCAAAGTTAGACAGATAAAACAATCTAAGAAGTCAAAAAAAAAAGGCCAAATATCATCTATCTCAAAACCAAACATATTTTTGGATATCAGATATGACTGTATAATTTGTACCACTGCCTCTATTAACAAGGATAATGAGGCATGAACTCTATGGAGAGACTAAACATCCCAGGAAATGGTTTGAAGTCATTTGAAAGAAACACTTTATCTTTTTTTTTTTTTTAACCACTAGGTTGCACTTTCCTTTGCTACCATTACCCTGAATCATTCTATTTTGTACATCCTGTAATTTTAACACAGACAGTGATTCATCCTATATAATTGTTCTTTAAAGTGAATCTATTGTCTTTAGTTGGACTTTTCAAAAAAAGGTATGCAAATATAAATAGGAGCTTATTAATTTTATTTTAATAATAAGTGATGACTTCAAGTCTTACATCTTTGGATTTGCAGATGCTGTCAAATCTGTTTTGTGAAACAAAGCAATACAACCAAAGCTATTCTGGAGAAATGACCCTGTGGTGTTACACATACACATACATAACCTCCATGATTTCATTAATTTTTTCCAAAAGCTTCTACAAAGGTCAGAGGGGGTATTATTTTAAACAAACAAAAATAAATATGTAAACAAGCAAGGAGACAAATGCTGTTTTAAAAAGTTATGTGGATCAAGAAAATGAAATAAAAGGCATCCAGCTTGGAAAGGAAGAAGTAAAATGATCTCTGTTTGCAGATAGCATGATCTTATATTAGAAAATCTCAAGAAATCCACCAAAAAGTGTTGAATAAGCAAGACTGTGCTTATAAAACCTGAGTCAGTGCTTTGGAGAGATTTAAAAATCACAAATCACAGTACCCAATGGTGAAATAAAAACATTGTCAGATAAACCAAAAACTAAGAGAATTTACTGCCAGCAGATTTGTACCATAAATGATAAAGGAAGTTCTTCAAACTGATGGGAAGTGATACCAGATAAAATTTTAGATATTCAGGAATAAATGAAAAACACTCAAAATGGTAAGTATGAATAAATGGTAAATGTGGCTAAGTATAAAAATTATTTTTTCTGTTAATTTACTGAAAAATATAATTGTTGAAAACAAACATCCTAACATTATATGATAGGGATTATAACATATACAGAGGAAATATAAAATGACAACTATAGCATAAAGGATGGGATGATGGTAAATCGAACTGTATGAATGCAAGGTTCTTACATTTCACTTGAAGTGGTACAATATTAACTTTAAGTAAACCATGAAAAGTTATAATTTCTAGAGAAATCACTAAAATATAAAATGCAAAAAAGTACAGCTAAAAGGCCACTAGACCCAACTCTATGTCTAGAAGAGATATACCTTAAAGACACAGATAGGTTTAACATAAAAGAATAGAGGAAGACATACCATGCAAACAATAACTACCCAAAGAGCTGGAGTAATTAAATCAATACCAGATAAAATAGACTTCAAGAAAAGGCATATTACTAAACATAAAGGGGGAATATTTCATAATGATAAAATGGCCAGTTCATCAGGAAAAGACAATAATCATAATCATTAAGTATGTATGCACTTAATACCAGAGCTCAAAATTAATGAAGCAAAGACTGACATCATTTAAAGGGAAAAACAGATGAGATTGGTTCAAGATGGCAGAGTAGAAGGACATGTACTCAGTCGCTCTAGTGAGAGCACCAGAATCACAATTAACTGCTGAACAATCATCAACAGGAAGACACTGGAACTCACCAAAAAAGATACCCCACATCCAAAGACAAAGGAGAAGCCTCAATGAGACAGTAGGAGGGGTACACTCACAAGAAAATCAAATCCAATAACCGCTGGGTGGGTGACTCACAAACTGGAGAACACTTATACCACAGAAGTCCACCCACTGGAGTGAAGGTTCTGAGCCCCACGTCAGGCTTCCCAACCAGGGGGTCCAGCAACGTGAGGAGGAATTCCTAAAGAATCAGACTATGAAGGCTAGTGGGATTTGATTGCAGGACTTCGAAAGGACAAGGGGAAACAGAGACTCCACTCTTGGAGGGCACACATAAGTAGTGTGCACATCAGGACCCAGGGGAAGGAGCAGTGACCCCATAGGAGACTGAACTAGACCTACCTGCTAGTGTTGGAGGGTCTCCTGCAGAGGTGGCGGGTGGCTGTGGCTCACTGCAGGGACAAGGACACTGGCAGCAGAAGTTCTGGGAAGTACTCCTTGGCATGAGCCCTCCCAGAGTCTGCCATTAGCCCCACCAAAGAGCCAGGTAGGCTCCAGTGCTGGGTCACCTCAGGTCAAACAACCAAAAGGGCGGGAACCCAGCCCCATCCATCAACAGACAAGCAGATTAAAGTTTTACTGAGCTCTGCCCACCAGAGCAACACCCAGCTCTACCCACCACCAGTCTCTCCCATCAGGAAGGTTGCACAAGCGTCTTAGATAGCCTCATCCACCAGAGGGCAGACAGCAGAAGCAAGAAGAACACAATTCTGCAGCCTGTGGAATGAAAACCACATTCACAGAAAGATAGACAAAATGAAAAGGCAGAGGACTATGTACTAGATGAAGGAACAAGATAAAACCCCAGAAAAACAACTAAATGAAGTGGAGATAGGCAATCTTTCAGAAAGAGAATTCAGAATAATGATAGTGAAGATGATCCAGGACCTCGGAAAAAGAATGGAGGCAAAGATCGAGAAGATGCAAGAAATGTTTAAAGACCTAGAAGAATTAAAGAACAAACACCTAGAAGAGTTAAAGAACAAACAAACAGAAATGAATGATACAATAACTAAAATGAATATACTAGAAAGACTCTATAGCAGAATAACTTAGGCAGAAGAATGGATAAGTGACCTGGAAGACAGAATGGTGGAATTCACTGCCATGGAACAGAATAAAAAGAATGAAAATAAACGAAGACAGCCTAAGAGACCTCTGGGACAACATTAAATGCACCAACATTTGCATTATAGGGGTCCCAGAAGGAGAAGAGAGAAAGGACTTGAGAAATTATTTGAAGAGATTATAGTCAAAAACTTCTCTAACATTGGAAAGGAAATAGCCACCCAAGTCCAGGAAGCGCAGAGAGTCCCAGGCAGGATAAACCCAAGGAGAAACACACCAAGACAGAAAGTAATTAAATTGACAAAAATTAAAGACAAAGAAAAATTATTAAAAGCAACAAGGGAAAAACGACCAGTAACATACAAGGGAACTCCCATAAGGTTAACAGCCGATTTCTCAGCAGAAACTCTACAAGCCAGAAGGGAGTGGCACGATATATTTAAAGTGATGAATGGGAAGAACCTACAACCAAGATTACTCTACCTGGCAAGGATCTCACTCAGATTCGACAGAGAAATCAAAAGCTTTACAGATAAGCAAAAGCTAAGAGAATTCAGCACCACCAAACCAGTTCTACAACAAATGCAAAAGGAACTTCTCGAAGTGGGAAACACAAGAGAAGAAAAGGACCTACAAAAACAAACCCAAAACAATTAAGAAAATGGTAACAGGAACATACATATTGATAATTACCTTAAATGTAAGTGGATTAAATGCTCCAACCAAAAGACACAGGCTTGCTGAATGGATACAAAAACAAGACCCATATATATGCTGTGTACAAGAGACCCACTTCAGACCTAGGGACACACACCGACTGAAATTGAGGGGATGGAAAAAGATATTCCATGAAAATGGAAATCAAAAGAAAGCTGGAGTAGCAATACTCATATCAGATAAAATAGACTTTAAAATAAAGAATGTTACAAGAGACAAGGAAGGACACTACATAATGATCAAGGGATCAATCCAAGAAGAAGATATAACAATTATAAATATATATGCAACCAACATAGGAACACCTCAATACATAAGGCAAATGCTAACAGCTATAAAAGAGGAAATCGACAGTGACACAGTAATAGTGGGGGACTTTAACACCTCACTTACACCAATGGATAGATCATCCAGAAAGAAAATTAATAAGGAAACACAAGCTTTAAATGACACAACAGACCAGATAGATTTAATTGATATTCATAGGATATTCCATCCCAAACCAGCAGATTACACTTTCTTCTCAAGTGCACATGGAACATTCTCCAGGATACATCACATCTGGGTCACAAATCAAGCCTTGGTAAATGTAAGAAAACTGAAATCATATCAAGCACCTTTTACAACCACAACGCTATGAGATTAGAAATCAGTTACAGGGAAAAAAACGTAAAAAACACAAACACATGGAGGCTAAACAATATGTTACTAAATAACCAAGAGATCACTGAAGAAATCAAAGAGGAAATCAAAAAATACCTACAGACAAATGACAATGAAAACACGACAATCCAAAACCTATGGGATGCAGCAAAAGCAGTTCTAAGAGGGAAGTTTATATCAATACAATCCTACCTGAAGAAATAAGAAAAATCTCAAATAAACAATCTAACCTTACACCTAAAGGAACTAGAGAAAGAAGAACAAACAAAACCCAAAGTTAGAAGAAGGAAAGAAATCATAAACATCAGAGAAGAAATAAATGAAATAGAAACAAAGAAAACAATAGCAAAGATCAATAAAACTAAATCCTGGTTCTTTGAGAAGATAAACAAAATTGATAAACCTTTAGCAAGACTCATCAAGAAAAAGAAGGAGAGGACTCAATAAAATTAGAAATGAAAAAGGAGACGTTACAATGGACACCACAGAAATACAAAGCATACTAAGAGACCACTATAAGCAACTCTATGCCAGTAAAATGGACAAAGTGAAAGAAATGGACAAATTCTTAGAAAGGTATAACCTTCCAAGACTGAACCAGGAAGAAATAGAAAATACGAACAGACCAATCTCAAGCAATGAAATTGAAACTGTGATTAAAAATCTTCCAACAAACAAAAGTCCAGGACCCGATGGCTTCACAGGTGAATTCTATCAAACATTTAGAGAAGACCTAACACCCATCCTTCTCAAACTCTTCCAAAAAATTGCAGAGGGAGAAACACTCCCAAACGCATTCTACGAGGCCACCATCACGCTGATACCAAAACCAGACAGAGATACTACAAAAAAAGAAAATTACAGACCAATATCACTGGTGAATATAGATGCAAAGATCCTCAACAAAATACTAGCAAACAGAATCCAACAACACATTAAAAGGATCATACACCATGATCAAGTGGGATTTATCCCAGGGATGCAAGGATTCTTCAATATATGCAAATCAATCAATGTGATACACCATATTAGCAAATTGAAGAATAAAAACCATATGATCATCTCAATAGATGCAGAAAAAGCTTTTGACAAAATTCAATACCCATTTATGATAAAAACTCTCCAGAAAGTGGGCATAGAGGGAATCTACCTCAACATAATAAAGGCCATATATGACAAAATCACAGCAAACATCATTCTCAATGGTGAAAAACTGAAAGCACTTCCCCTAAGATCAGGAACAAGACAAGGATGTCCACTCTCACCACTATTATTCAACATAGTTTTGGAAGTCCTAGCCACAGCAATCAGAGAAGAAAAAGAAATAAAAGGAATGCAGGTTGGAAAAGAAGAAGTAAAGCTGTCACTGTTTGCAGATGACATGATACTATACATAGAGAATTCTAAAGATGCAACCAGAAAACTACTAGAGCTAATCAATGAATTTGTAAAGTTGCAGGATACAAAATTAATGCACAGAAATCTCTTGCATTCCTATACACTAACAATGAAAGATCAGAAAGAGAAATTAAGGAAACAATCCCATTCACCACTGCAACAAAAAGAATAAAATACCTAGGAATAAACCTACCTAAGGAGGTAAAAGACCTGTACTCAGAAAACTGTAAGACACTGATGAAAGAAATCAAAGATGACATAAACAGATGGAGAGATATACCATGTTCTTGGATTGGAAGAATTAATATTGTGAAAATTACTATACTACCCAAAGCAATCTACAGATTCAATGCAATCCCTATCAAATTACCAATGGCATTTTTTACAGAACTAGAACAAAGAATCTTAAAATTTGTATGGAGACACAAAAGACCTCGAATAGCCAAAGCAATCTTGAGGGGAAAAAAACAGAGCTGAAGGAATCAGACTCCCTCACTTCAGACTATACTACAAGGCTATAGTAATCAAGACAATATGGTACTGTTAGAAAAACAGAAATATAGATCAATGGAACAGGATAGAAAGCCCAGAGATAAACCCAGCACCTATGGTCAACTAATCTATGACAAAGGAGGCAAGGATATACAATGGAGAAAAGACAGTCTCTTCAATAAGTGGTGCTGGGAAAACTGGACAGCTACATGTAAAAGAATGGAATTAGAACACTCCCTAACACCATACACAAAAATAAACTCAAAATGGATTAGAGACCTAAATGTATGCCCAGACACTATAAAACTCTTAGAGGAAAACATAGGCAGAACACTCTATGACATTAATCACAGCAAGATCCTTTTTGACCCAACTCCTAGAGAAATGGAAGTAAAAACAAAAATAAACAAATGGGACCTAATGAAACTTAAAGCTTTTGCACAGCAAAGGAAACCATAAACAAGACAAAAAGACAACCCTCAGAATGGGAGAAAATATTTGCAAATGAAGCAACTGACAAAGGATTAATCTCCAAAATTTATAAGCAGCTCATGCAGCTCAATATCAAAAAAACAAACAATCCAATCCAAAGATGGGCAGAAGATCTAAATAGACATTTCTCCAAAGAAGATATACAGATTGCCAACAAACACATGAAAGGATGCTCAACATCACTAATCATTAGAGAAATGCAAATCAAAACTACAATGAGGTATCACCTCACACAAGTCAGAATGGCCATCATCAAAAAATCTACAAACAATAAATGCTGGGGAGGGTGTGGAGAAAAGGGAACCCTCTTGCACTGTTGGTGGGAATGTAAATTGATACAGCCACTATGGAGAACAGTATGGAGGTTCCTTAAAAAACTAAAAATAGAACTACCATACGACCCAGCAATCCCACTACTGGGCGTATACCCTGAGAAAACCATAATTCAAAAAGAGTCATGTACTACAATGTTCATTGCGGCTCTATTTACAATAGCCAGGACATGGAAGCAACCTAAGTGTCCATCGACAGATGAATGGATAAAGAAGATGTGGCACATATAAACAATGGAATATTACTCAGCCATAAAAAGAAACGAAATTGAGTTATTTGTAGTGAGGTGGATGGACCTAGAGTCTGTCATACAGAGTGAAGTAAGTCAGAAAGAGAAAAACAAATACTGTATGCTAACACATATATATGGAATCTAAAAAAAAAAAAATGGTTCTGAAGAACCTAGGGGCAGGACAGGAATAAAGACGCAGACATAGAGAATGGATTTGAGGACACGGGGAGGGGGAAGGGTAAGCTGGGACGAAGTAAGAAAGTGGCATGGACATATATACACTACCAAATGTAAAATAAATAGCTAGTGGAAAGCAGTCGCATAGCACCGGGAGATCAGCTTGGTGCTTTGTGACCACTTAGAGGGGTGGGATAGGGAGGGTGGGAGTGAGACGCAAGAGGGAGGAGATATGGGGATATATGTATATGTATATCTAATTCACTTTGTTATAAAGCAGAAACTTACACACCATTGTAAAGCAATTATACTCCAATAAAGATGTTAAAAAAAAAAAAGACCCTGTTAAGAAAATGAATAGGCAAGCCACAGACTAGGAAGCTATTCACAAAATATATATCTGATATAGGACTTATATTAGAATATATCAAGAACTTCCACAATTCAATAAGACAAGCAAACTTATAAAAATGGGTAAAAGATTTGAACAGACACTTCACCAAAGAAGATATCTGAATGATGAGAACACAAAAAGTTGCTCAATAGCAGAGGTCATCAGGGAAGTACAAATTAATAACACAATGAGGGGACTTCCCTGGTAGTCCAGTGGTTAAGAATCTGCCTTCCAATACAGGGTACGTGGGTTTGATCCCTGGTTAGGGAACTAAGATCCCATAAGCCACAGTGCAACTAAGCCCACGCGCTGCAACTACTGAGCATGCAAGCCACAACTAGAGAGCCTGAGTGCCGCAACTCCAGAGCTCACGTGCTCTGGAGCCCGTGTACCACAACTACAGAGCTCACACACTCTGGAGCCTGTGTGCCACCAGAGAGTCTTCGCGCTGTAAATACTGAGCCTGCGTGCTGCAACTACTGAGCCTGGGTGCCACAACTAGAGAGAGAAGCCTGCACACCTCAATGAAGACCCCGCGTGCCACAACGAAAGATCCTGCATGCCACAACGAAGATCCCATGTGCTGCAACAAAGACCCGACGCAGCCAAAAATAAAATAAAAAAATAAATATTAAAAAAACCAAACAAACACGAGATACCTTTATATACATTCCAGAATCACAAAAATTAAAAAAGACTGATACCACCAACTGTTGACAAGAATGTGGAACCACTTGAACTGCTGTACATTGTTAGTGGGAGTATAAAAAAGATACACTGTGAAAAAGGGTCTGAAAGTTTTTTTTATAAACGAAATACCTTTCTCTGGACACAGCAATTTACTCCTAGGTATTTATCCAAGAAAACTGAAAATACATGTCCTCAAAAAGACTAACACAAGAATGTTCATAGTGGCTTGATTCAAGATAGCCAATAACTAGAAACAGCCAAGGTGTCCAACAGAAGAGTGGATAAACAAATTGTGGTGTATTCATACAACGGATTACTATTCATAAAAAAGGAACAAACTACTGTACGTGCAACAACATGGGTGGATCTCAAGCACACGCTGAGAGAAACTTTAGAGAGAGTGTACATTGTATAATTCCATTTGTATGAAGTTCTAGAACAAACAAAATTAATCCATGGTGGAAAAATACACAGAATTAAGATTGCCTCGTGATAACCAGGGGCAGAAATTGACTGTGAAAGGGCACAAGGGAACTGTAAACAACTACTGAACTTCAGTAAATATTCATGCTGAAGTATTTGGGAGTGAAGTACTTATGTCTCTAACTTAACTTTGAATGTGTCAAAAAATAAGAGAGATTGATAATCAGAAGGATGAATATATGCATAGATATTCTATCAGGGAAATATAGCAAAATATTCATTGAAGTGGATATATGGATGTTCTCTGAATAATTATTTCAACTGTTATGTATGTTTGAAATTTTGCATAATAAAATATTGGGGAAAAAACTGTTTTCAGTTCCTCTGCTCTCTCACATTGACTGTACAAACTGGAACTGAATTTGTATGAAGGAAGCCAATAGGGGGTGCTATTTTCAGAATCATGATTTTATCTTTTAAAGAAAAACACAAAAACTTTAACATGAAAAACAAACCAAACTATTCCTTCTCAACAAAGAATGAATTAAAATGAACAGCAACTTTACCTTCACATTATATATGTCATGACTCTGGCTCTAAAGAGAGAATTTCTGAATTTCATTCACTGTGCCTCAGCTTAGATGCCTGTTTCCAAGACTAATCATTTAAAGATGGGAATCTGCCTTGACTATATAGCCTTTAGCACAAGACGATATATTTGCTCAATTTGGCCTCTCAGGGTGAAATGCAAGGCTCATACAGTGTCAACAAAACAAATCAAAAAACAATGTCAAGAAAAATTCACGTATTACTGTTAAGGATGGGTAGTCACCTAATAGATTACAGATTCAGTGTTTATAGCTTCAAGAAAAAAATTTTGGGTTTCATTACCTTTATCAAGAGATGCCCCAGCCATATGGTAAAAGCTCAATGCAGTGTCTACATCATTAATATTCTTTAGGAAAGTAAAAAAGTTCTCCACTTCCGGAAATGTCAGACCCTGAAAGAAGAAAGAAGAAGGCAGTTATTCATGCCTATAAATCAGAAATTTATGCTATGTCTAGAACAGAGACTCAACAAATTAGTCAAGGAATGTCAAATTTGTACACAACAGGGGAACAAAACTCTGGTATTTTACCCTGAGAAACGCACATTGGCTAACTGCTTTCCCCTCATATGTAAAATTTGACATGAAGCTGTTTAAAGTTATGGCTGGATATCTTTAAAGAAAATATTTCTAACTATACCCTCCAATTAGTCACAATATCTGTTGTAACACTTCCTAAATGAGCTGTAGCCACTTGATCTGTTATACATCATAACAAGTAAGACCCATCAGGACTTTCATTTTAATAATCTACTCATAGGCCAGTCAAGCTTTTTGAGGCTTAAGCTAATTGAAGAACCACCAAAGTCAGTAATATACATGGGAACGGTTTCAGCATTTAGCAGAACCCAAGCAACTGGGAAAATTGTTCATTATCTCAATTTAAAAGCTACTAATGAAGCAATTTGCCATGTAACTTTAATCTGATGAAAGTCTGTGAATGAGGAAATTCTTTCCAAAAGCTGGTCAAACATTTGCTGATCTTTGATGCTACTTTCTATGATGGCTCAAGAGAGTAGCTGGATAAACAGGGATTAGAGGGAGGAAGATTTGTCCTGTTGCCTGTTTCCCATTTCTCACACATCATGCAGTGATGGAAATGAATACAATCTCTAAGAAGTGAGTAACACTGGGGAGACACTCAGGTTAACGCCTTCTAATGAAGCATCAGGTCCTTTTATGGACTGCAGATGTTGATGGGCTTCTACTCAGTACTGATCCTCTTCCGATCGCCATTTCCCCAAACTACAGAGCCCAGGAATCCACATCGGTAACTCAGTAAAAAGGAAACCTTAATATAGACAATCTATAGAACTTTCCTGGTACTCTCCAAACTGGCCAATGGTATCTTTCTCATTTTATCAAACTAAAAGCTAAAATACTATGTGTATGATTATGTCACTTGATCTTTTTAGTTTTTCTCCTTAGAATCATAGAACTTAAAATTTTTTAAATTATGGAATATGATGACCATATAGAAAGGTGCATAAAACAAACTGTTGTAAAATGAACACCCATAAAATCTCGATTCAGGTCAAGAAACAGACAATTATCAGCATCCCAGAAATCTCCCTCTCTTCCCCAACATGACCCTTCCCAGTCATGAGCCTCTTCTCCTCCCAGTGATAACTATTGCGACTTTTAGGATATTCATTTCCTTGCTTTTCATAAAAAATAGCTTTACTATTTATTTATGCATCCTTAGACATATGTTTAAGGAGTTTAAGTATGTCTGTTTAATTTTATAAATGGAACCATGCAATATGTATTCTATTATATATGGATTCTCTCTTTAAGATTTTTCGATGTTTTTGTGTATATCTGTAGTTCATTCATTTTTATTGCTGTAAGTATTCCATCGTGTGACTATCTATCCTATTTGGGCTATTTCCAGTTTTTGGCAATTACAAACGGTTGTCCATCTGTATTTAAGCATTCATTCCAACATTTATGGAGCACCTACTATATACCAAGCTCCATAACTTTTGGCAGTGAAAAAGGCCTATATTAAATAATTCTGCCCCAACTTGAGGTCATTCTCTTAAGGTCATTCTCAGAGGTAGGGTTCATTCCTTGTACAAATGCCATAGTATGCTATCTAATGTAAGCACTAGGCTAGAAACAACATTATAAGAGGGAAGAATTCCACTGGATCAGAAGCACAGGTTTTACAATATCACCTGCTTGTGGATGGATACACTAATACCATCTTCTCTTCCTCTCCATCAAAAGATGTGCAACTTCATAATTCCATCTGCCCAAAACTTTTTTTTTTTTTTTTTGGCTGCATTCAGTCTTCATTGCTGCGTGCGGGCTTTCTCTAGTTGCGGCGAGTGGGGGCTACTCTTCGTTGTGGTGTGTGGGCTTCTCATTGTGGTGGCTTCTCTTGTTGCGGAGCATGGGCTCTAGGTGCGTGGGCTTCAGTAGTTGCAGCACACTGGCTCAAGAGCGCATGGGCTTCAGTAGTTGTGGTGTGTGGGCTCAGTAGTTGTGGCTTGCGGGCTCTAGAGCGCAGGCTCAGTAGTTGTGGAGCACAGGCTTAGTTGCTCTGCGTCATGTGGGATCTTCCCAGACCAGGGATCAAACCCGTGTCCCCTGCATTGGCAGGAGGATTCTTAACCACTGCACCACCAGGGAAGTCCCTTCCCAAAACTTTTTATCTTTTTGAGCAAAGAACTGTTCCAGGTGCCTTTTATAGTCTTCCAGGGAATTGAAATTTTTTCTATTAAGATCTAAATAAGTGGAAATCCGAAGGTGCAATGTCTGGTGAACAGGGCAGATGAATTGGAACTTCCCAGCCAAACTGTAACAGTTTTTGCCTGGTCATCAAAGGAACATGCGGTCTTGCGTTATCCTGATGGAAGATTATGTGTTTTCTGTTGACTAATTCTGGATGCTTTTCGTCAAGTGCTGCTTTCAGTTGTTCTAATTGGGAGCAGCACTTGTTGTAATTAATCGTTTGCTTTTCCGGAAGGAGCTCATAATAGAGGGCTCCCTTCCAATCCCACAATATATACACATCACCTTCTTTGGATGAAGACTGGCCTTTGATGTAGTTGGTGGTGGTTCATTTCGCTTACCCCATGATCTCTTCCATTCCACATTATTGTACAGTATCCACTTTTCATCGCCCATCACAATTTGTTTTAAAACAGAACGTTTTTGTTATGTTTAAGTAGAGAATCACATGTGGAAATACGGTCAAGAAGGTTTTTTTTCCGCTGAGCTTTATGGAACCCAAACATCAAAGTGATTAACATAACAAGCTAGTGCAAATAACTACATTATTATGTGAATGCATTTATATGAAATTTCCAGAAAAGGCAAATCTATAGAGACAGAGGAAGATTTATGGTCGTGTAAGGCTACGGTGAAAATGGGGACTGACTGCAAACTAGCATGAGGGATCTTTTTGGGGTGATGGAAATCTTCTAAAACTAGATTGCAGTGATGATTGCCTAACTCTGTAAATTTACTAAAAATCATTGATGGGTAAATTGGTGAATTGTACACTTAAAATAATTTATATATACTTTATGATATACAGATTATACCTCAATAAAACTGTTAAAAAATAAAAAGCAGTTATAGTAGAATGAGAAGAGGGGGAAGGAAAATTTGGCTTCCTCTGGAGTCAGCGCTAAAGCCAGATATCTAGTGCTGGCAGGCCATAGGTAGTACAAACACATTGTAACGTTGTTTCCTTGCCTTGTCTTTTAATTGGTCATAGCAAATCCATCTGCCAAGAATCAATCTAATTGCCTGAACTCCCTCTGTGGTCCATTAAAAAAATGTCTCCTTCCTTCTTCCTTATATGCTATGTTTCTCACCAATCTAATCTCTCATCTGCTCCATTTTCTGCTTAGTTTTTAAAAACATTTAAATTATTTTTACACCAGGTAATATATGTATATGGTACAAAATGTTACACAGTACCAAGTAATTCTTCCTTTCCCTCTGTCATCCAGTCTCCCTCCCTACATGTGGTCACTGTCACCAATTTCTTGGGTACCTTTTCAGAGATGTTTCTGTGCTTGTCTTGCTCCAATAAAGCATTTCCCCATTGCAAAGCCCAGACTTTTCTTCAACTGGTTGGTGTCTGGCAGCAGGGGGAAATTACACCATTTCAATTACTTGCATTTCTATAAGACTCTAATAGCCCTGAAACATCACTTTCTTCATATGTTCTTTCCTCCTGCTGACAAAATATCAGTGACACCCACTATCAACTGGAAAGACCGCAAACTTCATAGCCTAGTATACAAAGTCCTCTACAATCTGATTCCATAATTTACCTTTCTAGCTATCTCACTAAGAACCTATAGGCTAGAGTATAGCAACACTGTTTTTCTTGTTTCCTCTAAACCTTTCTGCTTATTCAAATCATGGAGAATAAACAGTGACAATAAACAGGTTCATTAGTAGGAAGATTATGGACTCTGGAATGAGACAGTCCTGGCTTTGAATCCTAGTGCCACCTCTTAAGACACTGTGTGATCTCAGACAAATAACTAAGGCTCAGAAAAAGTATTTTTCATCTCAAAAATGGGGATTCTATCCACCAAGCAGGATGTGATAATTAGGGAGAAGATAAGTAAAATGCCTAGTACATAAAAAGTACTCAGTAAATAGTAGGGCAAAGTCCTTAGTAATAGCTGGCAGGCTCATTACTACAGAGCCAGCGGCAGTGAATTTACTCTGTTATGCTCTGAAATACACTCTCTTCTCTGGTATGTGTAGGGCCTTGAGGGATAGGAAATAGGGAAAAGGTTGAGGTATATGAAACTAATTGTGTGTGTGGAAAACCAAAAATAAAATAGGGGAAAAATCCATAAAATTAAATCTCTTAATAGTAATTCACAGTTTAGTACTCCTTTGGGGGAAGTAAAGGTTTCAAAGCTCATCAGTAAAACAAAGTAAATCAGTAGAGTTCTAATCTTTTTTTAGTTTAACGGTCACACCTTGGGTGCTATACATAGTGGCTTTGGTGGGCACCCAATAATTGGAGTTAGAGTTTTTCAAGGGCTCTGCTAGCAATGTTTCTAGAATCTGATATCCTCTGAAGGCCACAATGTGGTTCAACTCTCAAATATCTGTGAGAATATGTGAACAGGGGAGCCCACATGAATATTATCCACAGAAAACATGAAAAGTTAATAATCTAATAGTTTTATTAAAATTGTTTGATAAGTACTAACCCTACTTAACGGCTAGTAGCAAGATTAATAAGCAATGCTATACACAAAGACTGCTGAGGATAGAGCTGTAAGAGGAAACACATAGCAAAAGCAAATACCTTTATAACCTCTGTTTGTCAAAATCCTACTCTGCCTTTCAGGCAAAGCTCAAATTGTACCTCCTCCAAGGTACAAGAATTCTTACTCAGTCTCTTCAGCTGGTTCTAATCTTTCTCATTGGTGCTCCCAAAAGATCTCATTATCTTTATTAGGGTACTTAATATACATTCATCAATGCATTTGACGAACATTTGCCTATGAAACATCGTATAGAGGATGGCAAAGATGAGTAAGACAGTGCTCTCAAGAGGCTCAAAGTTGAGTGAATTGTCTTGTACCATAATTATTTATTATCTGTCTCCCTCCACTTGATGGCAGAGACTTGGTTTTGCTCATTCCTGTATTCCCAATATTTAGAAGAGTGCCTGGCACATGGTGGGTGCTCAATAAATACTGAATATGAAATTATATAGTTCTTTGCACACATCTATTTTTTACTAAACTATTACAGATAGGTGATGGTTTTATCTTTTATCTTTCTCACAGCACCTGGCTTTGTGTCTTGAACATAGCAATGTCTGCCACTGAACTGTAATTTTCAATTCATCCTTGAGTGGATTTGCTAAATTATTAAAGTTTGCAGTTTCTGCACTCTTAATCATAGAGAACCGCCACTGTGAATTACACTTACGAAGTCTCAGAAAATTCTGTCTTTCTTTTAATGAGGAGAAGAAGGTAATTTGGAGGATGGAAAGTAAAAAAAAAGTTAAAGTTGAGTCAGATTTGACCTAGAAGAAAAAGTCACAGAAAAAAGAGATATTGAGGGGAATGGGGACAATCTGATAGAGGATAGGGACTAAACTTTAAAACAAGGCAAAAACAAAACATGTTTCCCATAAAGCAAAAAAAGAAAGAAAGAGAAGAAAAATCTGTCTTTGTTAAATAAGAAACATGGCAGTTACTCAGAGCATGAATAGAGTAATTTTTCCAGGCGTGGCAGGTTCCCCAATTCTTCCAGCTATTACTCAGGAACAAAACTAGAGACGCTGATGGAGCAGGCCTTTCCAGAGCAGTGGCTCGCAAGCCTAACTGCACATTAGAATCACCTGGGGAGACTTTTAAGAACTGTTGATGCCTGGACCCACCCACTGAGCTTCTGATTCAGTTACTTTGAAGAGGGTTCCAACACCACATTTGTGAAAAATTCCCCAAGCGAGCCTACTGGGAGACCAGGTCTAAAGCACTGCTTTAGAGGAAGAGTATGGTTAGGAGAAATAGAATTTTGTTAGAGAAGGGACAAGATCTGTAATAGGAAGCCTTGGATTTTATTAGTCCAGACTCTGGGCGGATCATTAATTTCTCTTTCTCTCTGTCTCTGTATTTTCAAAGGCAAAATGAGATCTAACAAAGCTGTTAGAAACACAAAAAAGAAAAATGGCTGTGAAGCACTGCATGGTCATAAAGTAATACACAAATATTTATTTAATACCACCACTAGGACCTTCAATCTTTTAGGTCTGGTTTCATATTTTGTACAGAACCCCACAGAGAAAATGATTAACATGTGCCAAATGAAAACACATTTTCATGTTAACAAATCCAAAGTGGAACAAAAGAAGCAATTAGGAAGCAGACAGTGATCCCCCTATAATGGGAAATGGTCCCAGAGACATGGGCTGGTAACCTTAGGAGCAAAGGCCCTTCATTAACTCTCATTTTAGTTAATTGCTGTGTTCACAAACTATTTAATCAACATGAGAGTAAAATCAATCTCAATCTCCCTGCTAAGGCAGGTTAGAAATTCTGGGCCAGAAATAATTTAGCACCCCAGATTTTCATCATCTCACAAAATCTGTCCTTTCATTTCAGGGCTCTTTTGCAAGGTCTTCAGGTCCTAAATTGACTCCTGCCAAAGCTAAAATACTTTATTCCTTTAAGGGAGATGTCTCCAACAACCAATTTATTGCTTTTAAATATAAATTCACAACAAAACATGAATTAGCCTATCATGATATATAATTATTTTAAGGTCAAATCAATGCCTGGACTAAACTTTAAAAATAAGTCTGGTCAAAAGAAAGGAGTGTTCCCTATAAAATCCACCTGTATTTGCAATTAATTTTCTGAATTACAATTTCCAACAGATATGAGCTGGGTTCTAGGTAGTGTAGGAGTTCTCTCTGGGAGAAAAGCATTGTCCTCTGTCACTTTCTGTTAATGAGTCTTCCTCCACAGCCAAGGGAACACCTTGGGCTGGACTGAACTGAGAAGCTGACACTTTTTCTCAGAATCCAGCCTGTTCTCAGTTGCAGTCCACAGCCTGTTCAGAGGTCCGTTCAGCTTTTCAACATCCAAGACAAGGAGGAAAAAGTCTAGCTGATAAGAATTGTTTTCCACCAAATTGGGGCGATGCTATTCATGCAAGATTTCCTGCACGAAGACTAATAACTAAGAAAACTGAGACAAGCACTAGCAATCTTATTTCTTATTTTCAGTTACTGAGTCTTTAAAGCTTAGAGTCTGCATCTAGGACAAGGCTCTTCAATTCATGAGGCCAGGAATGTTAAGTGATTTGTCTAACGTCCACAGAAATCTCTGAGGTAGGACTTGAACTCATCTTCTAGCTCCATGTCTACCACACCACACTACCTTGGCAATCCCTCATGGAACATGTTTAGTGCCAGGTCAGTTTCCCAGTCACGGCCAAATGGTTAACTGTTGTCAGGTGGAAAGGGTACTGAATTGAGAATGAGATCTGGGTTCTAGCCCTTGCATTGCTCTCTGTGTATGTGTGTGTGTGTGTGTGTGTGTGTGCGCGCGCGTGTGATCTTTAAGAGATCTGGCCTCTTTACTAGTTTCTGGTTCAGTTTGTTCATCCCACCCCCTGGAAAACCCCAGATGCGGACTCAGTTCTACCATCTGCCTCTTCCTGTACGAGGTACAGCTCTGGAGGGTGTCACAGAGCAGTGTTGACAAGTGTCATCACAAATCCATGGTCTCTAATCTCAGTGCTGCTCAAAAAAGGCCCAATCATCTCCTGAAATCTCTAATAATCTTATTCTCAATCTTTTTGCTTCTACGTTTGCTCCTTTCCAAACTACTCTTCATAAAGCAACCAGAGTCATCTCTTTAAACATACACACAACCATGCCATTTCACTGATCACAACCCTTTAACAGCTTCTCTTTGCACTATGAATAGAACCCCAACTTGTTCCACACCTACAAGGTCCTGCATGTTCTTGCCCCCATCTCCCTCTCAGACCTCACCTCAGACCATTATCCCCTTTGTTAGTATGCTCCAACCATAATAGTCCCCTTTTAGTTCCTCACACATGCCAGATTCATCTTTCCTCCTTGTTATGGACTGAATGTTTGTGTCTCCCCCACCCCCCAAACTCACACACTGAAGCCTTAACCCCCACTGTGGCTATATTAGGAGATGGGGTCTCTAAGAAAATAATTAAGGATAAATGAGGTCACAAGGCTGGGGCCCTGATCCTATAGGATTAGTGTCCTTATAAGAAGACACATTAGAGAGCATGCTCTCTCTGCACAAACACTAAGATCATGTGAGGACATAGCAAGAAGATGGCTGTCTACAGGACAGGAAGAGAGCCCTCATTAGAAACCCAGTTTGCTGGCACATTGATCATGGACTTCTAGTCTCCAGAACTGTGAGAAAAGAAATTCCTGTTGTTTAAGCCACCCAGTCTGTAGTATTTTGTTATAGCAGCCTAAGCAGAGTAATACACTGCCTCAGAGTTTTAAACATATGCTATTCCTTCTTTCTGGAGCTTCCTCTCCGTTCTTCCTTCCTCTTTCCTTCTTTTCTACTTCCTTACTTCTTGTTCTAATATACCTTCCAATTGGACCACTGTAATAAAACAGCTCTCCCAAAGGTCATCATTTTACCAAAAACAATGGGTATTTATCATCTCATTTTACTGGACCCTTTCAGTCCCATATGACACTGTAGATCCCTTAGTTCATGAACACTCTTCTTCCTTGGCTTTGATTTCACTACTTCCTCTAGGTATTTCTCTAACCATTTCCTCAAGATTTCATTCTGGAGCTCTTTAAATGTTTGTGTTCTACTTGATCTTGCCCTTGGCTCATAGCTCTTTTCTGTTTAATATCCTCCTTGGGCAACTTCATCCATTCTTGTGGTTTTAATTCCAATAGTGTGTTGATGATTCCCAAATCTATCTCAGTCCTCTCAAGTAGATTTGAATATCCAATTGGCTGCTAAACATCTCTGCTTGGATAGTCCACAGGCATCTTAAACTCAAGATATCTACAAGTGAACTCTTTATCTCCCCCTGTAAACCAGCCTGTCTCTTTAAATTTGTAATCTCAGTTCACGGTGCCACCCGTGGTCTGAACAAAAAACCTGGGGTCATTTAGGGCTCTCCCCTCTTCCTCACTCACTGCTCTTTTTTTTTTTTCAGGTACCAGAGATAAATCAGTCATTATTAGTCATTATTTCACTCTCATTATGTTAGTGCCTTTGCAATAACAATATGCTCCCATGGTTCCTTTTCTTCCTCTAGGCAAAGATACCTACCTTTCCCTCTTTGAAGTGCTTCTTGAGCTGCTTCTGCATGGCAGTCAACTTCTTGGACTGCACCCCACTGTAGGCCAGCAGCATGCCACCAAACTGCCTCTCGGTGATTCTCCCATCCACAGGGTCATGGCGTTCAAACTGGGAAGGGAACAGAAGGAGTGTTCATGGGGTCAAATGGAAAGTACTCTGACATGGAATGCGGAATAATCAACTGTGTTGGATGGCAGAGAATAGCTGATGGCTGGGACCATATTTTGAACTATAATTCTCACCAAGATTTAAAAAAATCAGTCAGAAACAAAAGATTTGTGTGTTTTTTTTTTTTAATGTATCTATTTTATTTATTTATTTTTGGCTGTGTTGGGTCTTCATTGATGTGTGTGGGCTTTCTCTAGTTGCAGCGAGCAGGGACTACTCTTCCGTTGAGGTACACAGGCTTCTCATTGTGGTGGCTTCTCTTGTTGCAGAGCACGGGCTCTAGCCGCACGGGCTTCAGTAGTTGTGGCACGTGGGCTCAGTAGTTGTGGCCTGCAGGCTCTAGAGCACAGGCTCAGTAGCTGTGGCGCATGGGCTTAGTTGCTCTGCGGCATGTGGGATCTTCCCGGACCAAGGCTTGAACCCTTGTCCCCTGCATTGGCAGGCGGATTCTTAACCACTGTGCCACCAGGGAAGCCCAAAAGATTTGTGTTCTTATTCCAGTTCTGCCACTAAGTTACCCAACCACTCTAAGCCTCAATTTCCTCACGGATAAAAAGAGCTGCTATAACATCTTATATACCTTCTAGATCAGGAGCTTCCTTGTGGGAATAAAAACAATGTTAAAACTCCATTCAAATTCATGAGTAATAGTATTAGTAATAAGTGCTCTCTGGATCATCCATGTCCCTGCTACTCAGAGAAAACTTAAAAGCTAATTATTACAAATTTGATCAATTATACATATGTAAAAGTCTTATCAGTTCCTTGATCTGTACTTAATATTGTTATACATTCAGACCACTAAGCATTTCAAAGGAGAGTAGTGTTTTCAGGTTTCCCCCAAAATGGTAATCAAATGCTAGAACAACAACAGAGCTTGAAAAAAATGTATAGAGCGTAGGATGCCTCAATTAGACATGCATACGTATCATAAAGCTACTAAAAAATCATGAAGTGTATTTAAACATGCAGATGGAAAGGTTAAGTATAAAGGACCTCTAGCTAATCTAAGTGATATCAGAAAACTAAGATTTTCATTTAAAAATGGAGAGAAGGGGCTTCCCTGGTGGCACAGTGGTTAAGAATCCGCCTGCCAATGCAGGGGACACAGGTTCGAGCCCTGGTCGGGGAAGATCCCACATGCCGCGGAGCAACTAAGTCCGTGCGCCACAACTACTGAGCCTGCACTCCAGAGCCCGCGAGCCACAACTCCTGAAGCCCAGGTGCCTAGAGCCTGTGCTCTGCAACAAGAGAAGCCACCGCAATGAGAAGCCCACGCACCGCAATGAAGGTAGCCCCAGCTCACCGCAACTAGAGAAAGCCCGTGCGCAGCAACAAAGACCCAACACAGCCAAAAATAAATAAATAAAATAAATTAAAAAAAAATAAAAATAAAATAAAAATGGAGAGAAGAAAGTTATCTCAATGCCAGCTGCAGTGTTAATGATACTTATAAATGCATAAATAATAAAATGGCTAAAGATGGGCCCAGAAACCAATTAGAAAGCAAAACGATTTCAAGATGGTAAAATTTCCCCACGGTTTTATTGGAAAATATCAGTTACCAGGAAACTTTCAGATTCCTATGTGGCAGGGTATAATCCTCTTCTCCTAAGAGGGTTATATATAGACATAAGACATGGCCAAGTAAGGTCATGTCAACAAACATTTCCTGAATGTCTACTAGTTGTTTAGCAGTGTGTTAGTCATTGCGGAGTACCGGAAAGTAGAAGATTCAGTTTCTGTCCTTAGGAACTTCACCATCTAGTAACAGGATAAGATTTACACATAAGACACAAAATAAGGAAGTATGTAGTTAAGAATGAAATTCTCTCTCAATTTTTTTTTTTTTTTTTTTTTTTGGCTGCACCACACGGCATGCAGAATCTTAATTCCCCAACCAGGGATTGAACCAATGCCTCCTTTAGTGGAAGCGCAGAGTCCTAACCACTGGACCGGCAGGGAATTCCCCTCTCTGTTTTTATTTCCTCGGTTAGTTTGGTAAGTTGATATACACCTTAATTTGTCTCCTCACCGGTCAGACTATGTCAGTGAGCAAGACAAAAAATTACATTTTAACAACAGCAATCATTTACTGAAAATGTACTATGAGCCAGGTACTTCACCCATATATTCTTTCATTTAATCTCTGTAACAACCCTGTGGAGTAGATATTATGAGCTCCATTTTACAGATGAGAAAACTGAGTGAACATGAAGTTAGAGCTCGGAGTCAAACGAGGCTCTATCTGGATCCAAAGACTGTATCTCAATATCATACTATTTCCTCCTTTTAAGCAGTAGTACATATTCATCCTATAGGATAGCATTATGTTGTTCTGGATGAACTTATAAAGCAATGGGATTTAATCATATTTGAGTGAGAAGCAAAACTACTTCCAAAGAAATCAACTTCATCAATATTAAGTGAAAGCCTCACTTTTAACTCAACCACTCAGTATTTCATGTTTGTCATACCATCACTTCTACAGAGCTGATTAATTTGTGACAGTACCAGAAGTTTTCAGGATTTAAGTTTGATTTATGATTCAATTTACCATACTGAAACAAAATGGAGGACTGATAAAATTTTTGCAAATGGGAGTACTATCTGCAGTGTTCAAATCAGATTTTCAGTGAAATGTGATTCCCCGGCCAAAGTTGGGCTTCTTTAAAGCAAGCGAAGCAAAGCTATGGTCCTAGGCTTCAACAATTAGGGTGCTCATTTTACCCTTAACTGGAAGATTTCACAGCTGTGGAGAAATCCCATACATTTGAACTAGATGAGTTAAGCTGTATCCTACAAGATGGATTCAAGGTTGCAATGTCTCTATTCATAGCGTTGGCAGCAGCAGCAGTGTGCTCGAGGCTTATGAAAGACTGCATTCATCTGCCCTCCACAGGTGCATAAAACCTCACCTCTGCTATGTTTCAAAGGCAGTAAAGACAATTTCCAGTGGACATCCCCAAGTAACAATTCCAGTGCTCAAATTAGCATTTTTACTAATGTTCTTTGAAAACACAGACTTATCTTTTTCTATCATTATTATTATTGTTAATATTTTGATGTGGTTGGAACCTGAAATGGCTTAAAAACTATAAAACTCAGCTCCATGCAGTATAGCCCACTTCAAAGTTTACTACCTCCTCTGTAATTTGATTTGGGGCAGCACTGAAGACCTACTAGGCTAGGGAGCTTTAAGAGTCGTTTCTCAAGGACCTGCATTATGGCTAAATTTTCAAGGGCAGTAGCTAGATATCATGTGGCACCATATGAATGTAATTCCCAAGGTCATGAGAGGGTCTTTGGGGAAAGACGTAGGTTATTGCAAAATTATCACAGTGTAGAAAGCTCCTAATTGTATATCTGGAGGCAATTCATATGATTGGCTTGTATTTTATTTACCAAATATTGATTGAGCCTCTTAAGTTCCACTTCAATGACAATTAAGAAATTCCATTCTGTTTGATCCTGTGGCACAGAATGTGTGTGTTCCAGGACACCACCCACAATTTTCATTGCTCTTTCAGACTATACTACAAAGCTACAGTAATCCAAACAGCATACTGGCATGAAAACAGACGTAAAGATGAACGGAACAAAATAGAGAGCCCAGAAATAAACCCACACACCTGTGGTTAACTAATCTATGACAAAGGGGGCGAGAACATACAACAGAGAAAAGACCATCTCTTCAATAAGTGGTGCTGGGAGAACTAGGCACATGGAGAACAAAGAGATTAGAACATTCCCTCATACCATACATAAAAATAAACTCAAGATGGTTTGAAGACTTCAACGTAAGACCTGAAACCATAAAACTCCCAGAAAAAAACACAGTTTGACATAAATTGTAACAATATTTTCTTGGATCAGTCTCCTAAGGCCAAAGGGGAAAAAAAAAAAACAACCAACGGACCTAATCAAACTTAAAATATTTGTAAATGATGAGACCAACAAGGGATTAATATCCAAAATATACAAACCGTCCATACAAGTCAATATCAAAAAAAACCCAAACAACCCAATCAGAAAATGGGCAGAAGACCTGAATAGACATGTTTCCAAAGAAGACATACAGATGGTTAACTGGCACATGAAAAGATGCTCAACACCGCTAATTATCAGAGAAATGCACAAATTGAAACCACAATGAGGTATCACTTCCCACTTGTCGGACTGGCTATCATCAAAACATTTACAAATAAATGGTGGAGAAGGTGTGGAGAAAAGGGAACCCTCCTCCTATACTGTTGGTGCAAATGTAAATTGGTGCAGCCACTATGGAAACAGTATGGATGTTCCTTAAAAAACTAAAAATAGAAGTATCATATGACCCATCAATTCCACTCCTGGATATATATCTGGAAAAAATGAAAATACTAATTCAAAATATACATGCAACCCAATGTTCATACCAGCACTATTTACAATAACCAAGACATGGAAGCAACTCATGTGCCCATCAATAGATGACTGGATTAAGAAGATGTAGTACATATATGCAATGGAATACTACTCAGCCATAAAAATAAGAATGAAATATAGTCATTTGCAGCAATGTGGGTAGACCTAGAGAACATTATATTTAGTGAAATAAGTCAGAGAAAGACAAATACTGTATGATATCACTTATATGTGGAATCTAAAAATGATACAAATGAATATATATACAGAACAGACACAGACCCAAAGATATGGAAAACAAACTTATGGTTACCAAAGGGGAGAGGAAAGGAGGGAGGGACAAATTAGGGGAATGGGCTTAACAGATACAAACTACTATGTATAAAATAGATAAACAATAAGGATATACTGTATAGGACAGGGAATTATACCCATTATCTTGTAGTAACCTATAATGGAGTATAACCTGCAAAAATACTGAATCACTGTGCTGTACACCTGAAAAGAACACAATATTGTAAATTGACTATACTTCAATAAAATAAAAAAAAATAAAAAGAAATTCCATTCTGTTGGATCTTGTGGCACAGAACGTGTGCATTCCAGCACACCACTCACCATCTGCATTGCTTCTTTGAGTCTAGGAAGAGAAATGAACAACTTAGCATTTTCTCTTCTGTGCCACTGCCACTTTCTCAAATAGATATAAGCTGCTGGCTCCCTGTTGTTTCCCCAGGGGGCTGCAGGGCAGGCAAAGAGGGGTCAGAGGAGAGGAGCCAAAAGACTGTCTGCAAGATTTTTCCTGGCTTCTTGTTCCCACCCTTGCCCCTTGTTGAGAGAAAGAACAGCTTTTTGGAAGGACAGATGGTCTATATATCCATTAGCATCTAGAGATGAAATGATTTAAGGAAGAAGGGAAGTCAGGAAGAGAAGAAAACATGTATTATAAACAAAGGCCAAAATAAGACTAGAAAAATAGTAAAAGGAAAAAGAAATCAGTATCTGCAAGTGGGTCTTGATTTATTAAAGTCTTTTGAAGTTAATATATTTCAACAAATGTAAACGTCAACCTTATTCTCTTTCACAAAATTATGTTTCAGGAGACTCTATCCCTCAGAGTAAATCCTGCCCTTTTACAAGTATTTCAGAATGATAATTTTCTTCATAGGCTTTTTCTAGCTTCTGAACTGTATGATTCAAGTAATGCATAGTAATCTCAAGCCACTGAGCTGAATATATCTATGTTTTTCAATCTGACAGTATTTGGCTTTTGAGATCTGAACCATGTCACTGCTGCTACTACCAGGAGTCTCAGAAAAACTGTTTTGCCCATCAGGAGGAAAAATCATTACAGGCAAAGTTCTCTACTGCAAACCACCCAGTGAGCATAACATACATTCCACAGTTTGAATATGAAATCTATGTTTCTACAAAATTGGCAACGGACATTAGAGAGCCCCAGGTCAAACTGCTTGGAGCCTGAATTTTCTTGATCTTTAATTATAAGATGCATCTTCACTGTCAACCCTAATATGATTGTCTTTTGGCTAAGGAAGAAGGCCTACAATTTGGAATGAAGGCAACATAGTTCAGTGCCCTGAGCAAGGACCAAAACACTCCATTAGCATCTGGGACCATGAGGTTATAGATTACCAAACTAAGCTGCTTGACTCTTCTACTTCAAATCCAAGGATTCTTTCCATTTAAAATGGTTTTTAAGGGACTTCCCTGGTGGCGCAGTGGTTAAGAATCCGCCTGCCAATGCAGGGGACACGGGTTCGATCCCTGGTCTGGGAAGATCCCACACGCTGCGGAGCAACTAAGCCCATGTGCCACAACTACTGAGCCTGCACTCTACAGCCCGTGAGCTACAACTACTGAGCCCGCATGCCCCAACTACTAAGCCCACGCGCTGCAACTACTGAAGACCGCGTGGCTAGAGCCCGTGCTCCACAAACGAGAAGCCACCGCAATGAGAAGCCCGCACACCACAACAAAGAGTAGCCCCTGCTTGCCGCGACTAGAGAAAGCCTGCGCGCAGCAACGAAGACCCAGTGCAGCCAAAATAATGCAATAAATTAATTAATTAATAAAAAAATTAAGATAAACAGGCAGAGGGGAGTCAGTGCCTTGGGGTTGAAAACAGAGCAGGCAGCTGTGTATAGTCATAATTTCAATCCTGTACAGTAATATAGGATTATCTCACTTAATTAAGAAAGTTCATGCTGGAGAGCAAATCAAGTGACTAAAAGACATGTGTACCAATCACACAGACCAGAAAAAGATTAATTTTCCAGTCTGATAGTAAAAATTAGGAAGATAACAAGACTGATGTATGAAGTTAATACAGGATAATAAACATCATCATATTTGACTAAGGGTGTTGGAGAAAAATATTTTAAATCTGGAACAAAGGGATTCAAGGTTTGATAAGTTTGGGTTTCATTCCATACAAGGTAATATATTTAAATGACTAAGAATACAGGCTTTAGAATCAGCAAGGCCTCGGTCTGAATTTCAGCTTGAACACATACTTGCTGCTGTGACTTACTCCCTCTAAGGCTTCAAAATCTTCCCACTAAAAAATAGAGATAATATTCACAACCTCAAAGTGCTGTAAGGATTAAATGGGATAATGTATGTAAAGAAATTAGTCCAGAGTTTGGCGCATAGTTAGAATTCCAATAAATGTAGCAATTAATATTCTTTTTTTTTTTTTTATAAATTTATTTATTTATTTATATTTATTTATGGCTGTGTTGGGTCTTCGTTTCCATGCGAGGGCTTTCTCCAGTTGCAGCGAGCGGGGGCCACTCTTCATCGCGGTGCGCGGGCCTCTCACCGTCGCGGCCTCTCCCATTGCGGAGCGCAGGCTCCAGATGCGCAGGCTCAGTAGTTGTGGCTCACGGGCTTAGCGGCTCCGCGGCATGTGGGATCTTCCCAGACCAGGGCTCGAACCCGTGTCCCCCGCATTGGCAGGCAGACTCTCAACCACTGCGCCACCAGGGAAGCCCCAGCAATTAATATTCTTATCACCATGATATCACTTCTCAGGAAAGTGCCTCAATTGATTATTCTGTTCTTAGTAGGTATTAATTAAATTCAGCGTACTAGGTCTCACTTTGTTTTTCATAATTGCTTTTGGCCAGTCTCTGTTTACAGAATACTACTTTCATATTTGAAGAGCAGAAAAAGTGAATGCAACAAATTTTATTTATTATTCAACACAACAGAATAATTTCAAGATTAAACTACTTAGAGGTGGCTGAAGCAGAACAACTTAATAAGTCCTGTAATCTGGCCATATATTACTAGACAGAAAACTTCCATAAAGGAGGTGCTCAATAAATATGTAGCAAGTGAACAGAGACAGAACACCAGAAAATTAATTCACAGCACTCTGTCCTACTGTTGAGAGGATTTCCTATCTGAGGCAAGGATTACCTCTCCATTTCTCCCTTAATACCTACTTCCATGATATTGATTTCTGTAAGAATATGCTCGAGAATGTCATTTTTTTTTTTTTTTTTTTTGGCCTCACCTGAGGCTTGTGGGATCTCAGTTCCCCAACCAAGGATTGAACCCGGGCCACAGCAGTGAAAGCCCAGAATCCTAACCACTAGGCCACCAGGGAACTCCCGAGAATGTCATTAAATATGGCTAATCAGTAACATATTTGAGTTCTTATTAACTTGCCAGGTGCTGTCCTAGGAACCTACCTTATGCAATCCTCACAATGTTATATAACAGGTATTACTATTATTATTGTTGTTGTTTTATTTTATAGACATGGACACAAAAGCAGAGAGAAGTTAAATAACTTGCTCACACAGTTAATCTGGGGAGAAACTTCTCTCTGGTCTCAATCAAAACAGTTGATTTGTTTTCTTATCTTAAAGGTACCAACAATCATGTTTCCTTTTTTATCCTGGTTACTAAAAGCTTAGAGTCAAGTTTGTGGCCCCCCTCTAATAAAAACAGGAATTTATGACATATTTTTGATAATCTTACTCCTGGCTTTCTCTCAACCTTCTTCCATCTTTTTTTTTAAAAAGATTTATTTATTTATTTATTTATTTATTTATTTATTTATTTTATTTATCTTTGGCTGCATCGGGTCTTAGTTCTGGCATGCAGGATCTTAGTTGAGGCATGTGGGAGCTTTTGTTGTGGCGCCCGGGCTCTTTGTTGCTGCGCACCAGATTCTCTCTAGTTGTGACGTACAGGCTCCAGGGTGCGTGGGCTCTGTAGTTTGCGGCACGCAGGCTCTCTAGCTGAGTTGCGCTAGCTCAGTAGTTGTGGCACATGGGCTTAGTTGCCCTGTGGCATGTGGGATCTTAGTTACCTGACCAGGGATTGAACCCGCGTCCCTTGCATTGTAAGGTGGATTCTTTATCACTGGACCACCAGGGAAGTCCCAACCTTCTTCCATCTTTTAACTTTCATTTTTCAGCAAGTTTTATCTTTTGTCTCACTGAATGTATTCTTTAAGCCTTTCTTAAATCATTGTTGAACAAAGCAGGATATAAAAAATAGTGTTGGACATCTAGGTTTTTTCAATTTTTGGTTATAATAAATATCACCACTGGGATAAACTTTTTCTGTATTTACTTTTTCATCATTATTTTGGGGTTGATCTCTAGAAATGAATTATGAAATAAAAATCTATAGGCTCTTACAATTTTTTATTATGAAGTATTTGATATATACAAAATAATATATATAATAGACAAGTCATGAAGCATAATAAAAAAAACCACCCATGAACCTACCACTAATCTGAGGGAGGAAGCATTAGAACGAACAGTTGAAGCTCATCCCTCTGCCTCCCCTAAGAGGTAACCACCACTGGACTTCTTTCTCTATTGTCTTGTTATTTTTGTTTAGTTTAAAACACGTTTGCATCCCTAAACAATATTATTTATTTCTTCTTGCTTTTGAACTTTATAAAATGGTATCATGCTGGATGTACTCTTCTGCGATTTGCTTTTTTTCAATCAACATTATATTTCTAGAATTCATCCATGTTGCTACATTTAAGCATGCTTCTTTCATTTTTACTCTACTATAGATTTCTATTATTTGAAAATACCAGTATTTATCAGCTTTCCTATAGATGGACATCTGAGTTATTGTCAGCCTTTTGCTATTATGAACAATGCTATTATGAATATTCTTATACCAGTGTCCTGGTGAAATAGTAACAAGAGTTCCAAGTCTAGGGTATATATCTAGAAGTGGAACTGCTGGCTTATCAAGATAATATCTAATTATTTTCCAAAAGAATCACACCAATACTTTTATCAGCCATGTATAAGAGCTCCCATTGCTTCACACCTTCACCAGTACTTGGTACTGTCAGACTTTTAGTTTTTTGCCAATCTAGTGTGTGTAAAAATGGTAGGTATAGTGCTTCCCTGGTGGCGCAGTGGTTAAGAATCCGCCTGCCCGTGCAGGGGACACGGGTTCGAGCCTGCGAGCCACAACTACTGAAGCCCACACGCCTAGAGCCCGTGCTCTGCAACAAGAGAAGCCCGCGCACTGCAATGAAGAGTAGCCTCCGCTCACCACAACTAGAGAAAGCCGGAGCAGCAACAAAGACCCAACTCAGCCAAAAATAAATAAATAAATAAATGTATTAAAAAAAAAAAAAAAGAATCACTTGGAGATATCTTCAAGCTATGTTTCAAAAAAAAATGGTAGGTATAAACTCTTGAATGCTTTTGATATATATTGCCTAATTGATCTCCAGAAAGATGTATCAATTTATAATCTTAATAGTATAGTAGAACACCCTTGACAACATCAAGTATAATTTTTAAAAATCTTTGCTAGAATAAAAATGGTAACCCATTTTAATTAGTATTTCTTTGATTACTAGTGAGGCTGACCATTTTTCAAACATGTGTACTGCTCATTTCTATTTCTTCCGCTGAATTTTTTATGTTCCTTGCCTGTTTACTTAGAGAAGTGCGGATATTTGTCTCATTAATTTATAAGATTAAAAATATTTGCCCTTAATTAATACAGTATAAATTTTTTTACCCAGTTTGCCCATCTTTTAATTTTGCTTAAGTCCGTTTTATGTACAGAAGTTTTAAATCTTTATTGTGGTGAAACGCATGGATCTTTCTCTCCGCAACTTGTTTCACTGGTTTATATCTAGCAACTCTTTCCTTGTTAGATAAGAGGCTAATTAAGTATTGACTTATCATTTCTTCATTTAAAAAAAGGAAACGTAACCTAAAATATTAAAACATATTCCTCAGTGTCAATCAATGAAAGTGATTAAATCCTCAGAACAAAAGCTAAGTTTGTTTTAAAAAGTCCTCCAGACACTGAGTGAAGTAAGTCAGACAGAGAAAGACAAATATCATATGATATTGCTTATATGTGGAATCTAAAGAAATGGTACAAATGAACTTATTTACAAAACAGAAATAGAGTCACAGATGTAGAAAACAAACCAATGGTTAACAAGGGGGAAGGGGGGGAAAAGATAAATTGGGAGATTGGGATTGACATATACATACTACTATATATAAAATAGATAACTAATAAGAACCTACTGTATAGCACAGGGAACTCTACTCAATACTCTCTAATGACCTACATGGGAAAAGAATTTTAAAAAGATTGGATATGTGTACATGTATAACTGATTCACTTTGTTGTACAGCAGAAACTAACACAACATTGTAAATCAACTATACTCCAATAAAAATTAATTAAAAAAATAAAATCAACTGGGAATCTTTAAAAAAACCCCAATAAATAAATAAATTAAATTAAATTAAAGTAAAGTAAAATCCTCCAGTCTGCTGACTTTTTTTAAAACTAGTCTTAATGTTTGGGAATTTAGACTAAAATGTGGTCATTTAAGCCTAACTTAACCCAATTCTCCTTATTGAGGGAATAAGCTCAAGGAAATTCACTCCAGTTAACTTCCTTTTTTTGTTTAAAGGTATATAATCAGCTATGGAGTGATGGAGAAAGCAAGAAAAAAATAGTTCAGTTCCAAAGAAAAGAAGGCCTAAAAGGACTTAGTTAGAAAAATTCCTCAGGTTGTTAAAGAATAATCCATTCTCTATCATTCATAATAGCAAATACTTATATAGCACTTATTATGTGCCAGATCCTGTTCTAAGTGCTTTCCATACACTAACTCACACAGCATTTTGAATTATACAAAATTTGTGCGGTTATTTTTTCCTAAGATATGACCTTGATCAATATGAACAAGCCCCAAATTCTGGCAGTTAACAGCTATTTAATATTCCAATCAATCTATGAAGTTAGTGTTTCCACATGGAATCGCTATATCACGTTAGTCTCAAACTATTTTTTTCTCTAAGGTAACTCTTTCAGCAAGCAGTAGGTCTTACCATATCCAATTTCTGCTTTCAACAACCATTTTATTCTAAATCACAGCAACATGAAAAAAACCTTAGTCTTGGCACTATATATTCCTTTGAGATTTGAGGCCCAACATTATTCAGAGTTCAAGGACATTCTTCTTTTCATGAGATCACAAGAGTTTTGGAAAACAGAAAGACTATCTATTGGAAAAAAATATAAAAGCTCCAATTTTAGGAGATAAGAACCAAGGATTAATCGTGGTAGGAAAGCAAAGTGCTATTTTTTCTCATTTGAGTGTCAGTTTGTTTTCCTCTGACTTCATTATTTCTGCAGATAGCTCTCTGGGATCTACTGTCTAGCTGAAAACACAACATATTTCCATACTGCTTTTGTCCGAGCATTGCTGACAGTATGTCAGCACTCGGAAAAAGTTGGAAGTTTAGCGTGTTCATTACTTGACACCTAATGACCACTATAAAAGGCCTGATGTGCTGATTTTACCTATAGGTGTAGTGAACTGGAAGGCAGGAGCCAGTGTGAAAAGCTGTTAAAAAATAATGATGACAGTTAAGACATACAGTTTACTCTGGGCTTGGTGTATTCATAGTTGATCACTTCCTCATCACAGTGAATGACTGAATAAAGAAAAATAGAAGCCTCAGCAAAATATTAGCAAACCCAATCCAGCAATATATAAGAGGGATTAAATACTGTGACCAAGTGAAATATATCCCATAAATGAAAGGATAGTTTAACAACTGAAAGTCAATGAAGGTAAGACACATTAAGAAAATAAAGGTCAAAAACTACATGATCAAAAAAAAAGAAATGGGGAGAGAGGCAAACATTTCTTCTTGCTACCATTTTCATATGAGAATACGGGTAATTTCTCCCACTTCCATAATGGGAGAAAAACTCTCTAAGTCAGCAGACTTACTGCTTGCCAGCAGCAATTACTGGCAAATGATCAGAATATCAAAACTTGCCTAATAGAGGCAAGGAGGATATACATTTTTAGTGGGTCCCAGTGAAACAGCAGGGAAGGGGGCAGAGCACAACTTTTAAAAGAATGACAGAGCTGTTGAGGATATGACAAAGACTGGTTAGAACCGGTTAGGTCCAAGATGGCATAAGATTTGACTTCCAGTGGACCTTAAGCCTCATTATACGCTCATTGTAATATGTTAGCATGTTAAGTGACACACCCACCAGCACCATGACAGTTCCAAGGCTGACCATAAAAGGCCAAAAAGTGGGCAGTGGCCCAATTCCTGGAAATCTCTGCCCCTTCCCCAAAATCGTTGGAATAATCCTCTTACTTGTTAGCCTATGAAATTACCCAGCCCATAAATACCAACCACCCCATGTTTCGGGGCCTCTCATCTTCTGAGATGGCCCACACTCTGTCTGTGAAGTGTGTTTCTCCCAAGGCCGTTCTAGCCTTTTGAGATGGACTGCATTCTGTCTATGGAATGTGTATCTCTCTAAATAAATCCCACTTCTTACCTATCACTTTGTCTCTCACTGAATTCTTTCTGCGATGAGACATAAAGAACCTGAGCTTCATTAAGTCCTGAGACCAGGTGTGTGATCTCAATTAAAAGACAGTGGGTTCAAATCCCAATCTGAGGGCTTCCCTGGTGGCGCAGTGGTTAAGAATCTGCCTGCCAATGCAGGTGACATGGGTTCGAGCCCTGGTCCGGGAAGATCCCACATGCTGCGGAGCAACTAAGCCCGTGCACCACAACTACTGAGCCTGTGCTCTAGAGCCTGTGAGCCACAACTACTGAGCCTACGCGCCTAGAGCCTCCACTCGACGCAACTAAAGAAAGCCCACGTGCAGCAACAAAGACCCAACGCAGCCAAAAAAAAAAAAGTCCCAATCTGAGTTGTGTGGTTTTCACCAGAATGATGCAAATTAGCCATCAACTCACTAAAATATGCAATATAAACTCCCCCAAGCTGTGTTGATTATGTACCTAATGTTTTTTGATAACAATAAAATATAAACATAAAGCCTTTCTATGGCAAGAAGAATTCAATCAATTTTACACATTCTGTATTCTAAAGGAGTCTTTCATCATCTGTGAAAGGATTTGGAATACCTCACGGCTCTAGAGAAAGGACTTTGTTTTATGCTAAGCATTTGGGTTTTTCTTTATCTTCTCTGTCTGGGATGTTGTTCCCCCTTCTTATCTATATGTACAAACCCTGTCCTTTCTCGAACTTAACCTCTCTTTTTGGCCCTACTGATTATTCCAAAACACACTTGATTTTCCTGAGTTTTCTGAAATCTTACAATAGGTAAGGTCTAGGCTTCATAGAATAAAATAATTTGCATTATATTTTCCTTTCTTTTTTGAAAGTACATATATCTCTCATAACATTATACACTTCTTTTTATTTTATTTATTTATTTATTTTGGCTGTGTTGGGTTTTTGTTGCTGCGCGTGGGCTTTCTCTCTAGTTGCGGCGAGCGGGGGCTACTCTTTGTTGCGGTGCACGGGCTTCTCATTGCAGTGGCTTCTCTTGTTGCAGAACACAGGCTGTAGGTGCGTGGGCTTCAGTAATTGCAGCACGCAGGCTCAGTAGTTGTGGCTTGCGGGCTCTAGAGTGCAGGCTCAGTAGTTGCTGCGAACGGGCTTAGGTGCTCCGCAGCATGTGGGATCTTCCTGGACCAGGGATCGAACCTGTGTTCCCTGCATTGGCAAGTGGATTCTTAACCATTGCGCCACCAGGGAAGTCCCTAACATTATACACTTCTTGAAGGAAGAGTCCATGCCTTGTATTTTTTACTATGTCATAGCCAGAGCTGGGCCACACAGCATGTACTCAATAAATAATTTTGGTTGGCTGATTAAATCTCTGCCTCATTTATAAGACTCACCTACAATTCTTTACTTATCATCTAGTAGGAACCTAAGACACCCTTTTCAGCCTACACTCTTGAATACCGAAGGAAAGACTGTGCCACTACTCTAGAACTGTAATTATTCCCAGGGGGAGAAAAAAAATCCTAACATTGCCCCTAGAGTTTCAAGGATATGATTAGCCGTGGCCTCTGCTATGAAGCTCCATTTGCTCCTTTACCTGAGTCCAGTTACACATAAAATTTCTCAATAATATTCAGTTTGCCTCTAACAAACTAAAAGAAACAATAAAAATAGGTAGGTAAATCAATAAGCACACAGGAGGATGCAGACAAGATAGGCAATGCCAGACTCTGTAGGCCAAAATAATTTGTACTCAGAGTCTGAGAACTATGCTGGAATGATAAATTAGTTGAGAACGGCAGGTACATTTATTCATTCAAATAAAAACCACAAAAACCCATCAGTAAAGTTTCCCTTCTTCTGTCACTTGGTATTAAAAAACTACTATATCATGAATATTCATAAAATTCAAGCCAGGGTAGATGTCATAAAATCATTATAGTCACACTTCAGTCCATTAGGAAAATGAGAATATTTTGATCAAAACACAGAGACCCACTCATCTAAATTAAAAGTCTGAAATGTAGGATCTATACTCAGCTGAAGGTATCTGCAGGAGTCTTATCATGTAGTCTTTACTCACTGAAATTCTAGCTTGGTAGCCTCTGGGAAATAACTTTATGCAGTTCTATGTATTCTCTGTTCTGGCTCTCTGGAAGAATTAGGGTATTCTTCTTGTGTCCATATCAGAGATCTTTATTATTTGGGGTGTATAAATGAATCCAATATATTACAGTGGCAAGAATACAGGATCTGCAGTCAGACTGACTTGAGTTTGTTTTTTTTACAGTTGGTCACTTACCAACTGTAAACTCCTGAGCAATCTATTTCACCTTTCTAACCCCTTGGTCCCTCATTTGTAAAATGGGTATTATAACAGTACTTTCCTCGTGGGATTATTCTGAGGGTTAAGTTAGATAATACATGTGAAATAATCACCTTATTTAATATTTTGATATATTTACTTATTTATATTTTTTACATTTTAATACCTCTGAAAGCAATACGCTTCTTACAATTGTTGTTGGCCAGGCAGCAGTTGTGACATTGTTGTCACTGCCTATACAAGATGTCAAAGCTTGCAGAATGAGTGTCAGTGGCTTGGAAGAAAATCCCAGGTAACAGTGGAGTATTCCTTTAAGAAATGCTGCAATACCAATGCTCTTGATGGTTCAAAGGACAGTTTGGTGTGGAAAAACACAGACATTCATGATTCTGAGTCAAAAAGAAATTCAGAAGAACTGGGCCCTGAATGTGAGGAAGTTTTAGACCAATTTATTTTGCTTATAATGTCCTTTGATGAATGCACATGGATGACATATAATAAAAATCTAAGCCTAAAGGAGTACTTTAATAGGCATTAACTAAATATTTTTAGTGCAGAGAAAGCGTTTTTGTTATGATTTACTTGACAGCATTTTTTTCTTTTTTAGTGGTACATAAAATAATGGTACATCTCACCAATGCTTGTGTTTTAGATTCAATGAAATACGGTAGTACACTGCCTAGCACACACTAAGAGCTCAGTAAATGTTAGCTGCTATTAATAAAAAATGTTATTTAGCTACACATAATAATAATAATACAACACAACAATAATAATTTTGCTTCTGTTAACTTCAGCTCTGTTTAAAGAGAAACAAACTTTCTGTCCTCTACAAAGACAATACAGAAAAAAAATTGAGAAAGGAAAGGAAAACTACAACTAAGTAATTCTCTTAACTCTCTCCTTTCTACTCTTCACATGAATGTTTTTCATGTTTATGAGAAGAAAAGGAAAAGAGGTGGGCAAGAGTGGAACTATGCTCAGGGCATGGAAAGTTGAATTATAAACTCTCTTTCCCTATAAAAACTGGACTTCTGCAAAAAATTTATGGAAATAGGAGATGTAAGAATAAACTATAAACCCTGCAGTTACTACATATGGGACACAAATAAACAAGTGGGCTGAGAAACAATAATGTACAAAACGCTTCCTATTCTCTTGACTCTCATAATTACCTTTAAAATAGGCATAATAGGGCTTCCCTGGTGGCACAGTGGTTAAGAATCTGCCTGCCAATGCAGGGGACACGGGTTCGAGCGCTGGCCCGGGAAGATCCCACATGCCGCAGAGCAACTAAGCCCATGTGCCACAACTACTGAGCCTGCGTTCTAGAGCCTGCGAGCCACAACTACTGAAGCCCACGTGCCTAGAGCCCGTGCTCTGCAATAAGAGAAGCCACGACAATGAGAAGTCCGTGTACCACAACGAAGAGTAGCCCCACTCGCCAACTAGAAAAAGCCCGTGCACAGCAAAAAAGACCCAACACAGCCAAAAATAAAAACAAATAAATAAATTTATTAAAAATATTAAAAAAAATAGGTATAATAGTGACTATCTCTATTTACATAAGAGGAACCTGAGATATGAAGAGTAAATGGGACAAAGCCAAGACCACAACACAGTCTGGTGGGTTTTAAAATTACCCTACATGAATGTGTATTACTGACATGATTATAGGCATGATAAAATTATGTAACATTACTTTTTAATGAGTAAATGATTTAAAAAGCCCATGACCAGAGGCTGATTTACGATCATGTAACTACACATATGCCTAAAAAAATATGAAAAAAAGAAAACCTACTTAGGCAATTATAAGTTAAACTGCTAGTTTATACCCAGGAGGAGACAGCATCATTAAAAATAGTTATTGCTTGATGTTTTCTATAGGAACAATGTCACAGACGCAAGATATGAAAAAATCAATTGTGGCTCAATTTGAAAAACATCTGTGTTCAAGGAATTCATCATGACAACTCTCTATGCTTCACAAAAGCTAGACAGTTTAACTGTAAGAAACATAGGTTTATTACACTAAAACAATGAAACGGTTCTATCTGTTTTTACCCACATGAACTAAGCTGAATATTAAGTTGTATATTCTCAAATTTCTACCTTCTTGGAAAATACTAAAAAACTATAGTTTGACGACACTATCTGTAAAATTAGGAATACATTCATTCCATTCTTTGGTCTCCAGAGCTCAAATCTCAATTTATCTCACTTCTTAAAATGACTGATCCCGTTTTGATTGGCTTAATCTTATCACCCATATCTGACCATTCAGAAAGCTACTACATAGGCAGTGAGCTCATGCTTATTAGGTACTATGGAACTGGTTATTATTTTTTAATATACTAAAAATTACCTTGGAAGCTGCCAATATTTTTTTGGAACATAAAATGGAGAGCTAGAGAGTGAAATAATATACAGAAATTAGAATTCAGGTTACGTTGACTGACAAGCATAAAGACAAATGCAAGAAAGACTGAGACTGAAGCTTAGAAATACGCAGCTCACTGCAGCTTTAATGTAGAAAGTGGGAAGAAATGATGAGTCCGAACATAGGCAGGTGAAAGGCAAAGTATCTAATGGACAAGATCACTTCAGTGATCATTCTCTTTCATTAAAAAAAAAAAGATAATATGTTTTTCCCCTGACATAGGAAAATGGAGGAAAGTCATTAAATTCTTTTAGATGACAATGGTTAAAAATAGAAAGAGAACTTGCTTTCTATTTCTATTGTATTCTAGGTTAACAATAAGTTTAGCTGTCTCTGCCAGGCCAATTACATGTTTTAGAGACCAACGAGTAACCACTGAGTGAGGTTATATGCTAAATCCCTCAGCACTAAAGGTTTTCTGTTTGTTTGTTTTTTTAAGTCACCGAGCTAATTAAGAAGGTTTTTCTTAAATGTTAGTTTTTCATTTTTTTAAAGCAAATTAAGAGACATAGGAGATACTTTTCAATTACGTGGTAGACTCTCAGTTTTTAAAAAGAGCTAATTAGGAATTCTTCATGCTTAAGCATACGGGTCTTCAACACGGCAGTTAGTTAAAATAATCTAAACTCACTATGATACCCTATAAGGTACCTGAAAGTCATTTGAAGTTTGTTCATTTACTTTATGGGTTCAGAGACTACTGAGTCTTATTCTGGGCATGTTTTGAGGTCATTATTTTTAGTTTTTCTAGTTGTAGTAAGGCTTCTTTTTGGTTGTACATAATGGAAACCAACTCAAGTTAGCTTCAGCAAAAAAGAAATTTAGGAGCCCCAAGAAACAAAGGCAAGCTCATGAAAGGGAAAAGACTGAAAGCCAGGACTAGAACATTGTCAGGGCTCTCATTTCTATGTAGCTGCCTCACTCCTCATTTTCTGTTAGCCTTTCTTCCTCTGCACTTCATGGGTCTACACAGTGGGCAGCAGATGGTTACCCTGGAGTTCTGGAGTTTGTATGTTATAGTGCAACTATCAGAAAAGACCAACTATCCCTAGTACCAATTTCAAATTTCCTGTGGAGAAACTGATTGGTTCAACCTGGGTTGGGTATCCACTGCCGATCCAATTAGCTGAGGTGGGGGAAGGGGAGGGTGATGGGAGGAGAAGCAGTGGGAGGCGCAAGGTACAAATATGGCTTCCAGGAGCCCACACCTGTGTTTGGGAGGTAGGGTGGGACAAATCCTGGAGAAGAGGGAATTGTTGGAAGTTGAGTAGATAACCCAAAAGGTGCTTAATTTACTAAAACATAATGATGCCATTATGAGAGAGATTGAGAGGGTGTGTGCATGTGTGTGCACCTTCATCAAGCTTTTGTCCATATCTGAGGGACTATTCATCACTATTTCCTGAGCATCTAATTTGTGTCAGATACTGTGACAGTCGCTAAGGAAATAATAATGAGCCCAATACTCTATCAAAAGTTCTCGAGGAGTGTACTACAATGAGGTATCACCTCACACTAATTAGAATGGGCATCATCAGAAAATCTACAAACAACAAATGCTGGAGAGGGTGTGGAGAAAAGGTAACCCTCTTGCACTGTTGGTGGGAATGTAAATTTATACAGCCACTATGGAGAACAGTATGGAGGTTCCTTAAAAAACTAAAAATAGAATTACCATATGACACAGCAATCCCACTACTGGGCATATACCCAGAGAAAACCGTAATTCAAAAAGACACATGCACCCCAATGTTCATTGCAGCACTATTTACAATAGCCAGGACATGGAAGCAACCTAAATGCCCACTGACAGATGAATGGATAAAGATGTGGTACGTATATACAATGGAATATTACTCAGCCATAAAAAGGAATGAAATTGAGTCATTTGTAGAGACGTGGATGGATCTAGAGATTGTCATACAGAGTGAAGTAAGTCAGAAAGAGAAAAACAAATATTGTATATTAACGCATATATGTGGAACCTAGAAAAATGGTACAGGTGAATCGGTTTGCAGGGCAGAAATTGAGACACAGATGTACAGAACAAACGTATGGACACCAAGGGGGGAAAGTGGCGGGGGGTGGTGGTGGTGGGATGAATTGGGAGATTGGGATTGACATATATACGCTAATATGTATAAAATGGATAACTAATAAGAACCTGCTGTTTAAAAATATAAATAAAATGAAACTCAAAAAAAGAAAGTAGGACAGATTCTTATTGAATGTATGCAAATTATTATGTTGGCAAGAAAAATAAAGAGACTCAGCAGGAAAAAGAAAAAAAGTTCTTGAGGAGTGTTCGGAGACAGGTATTTAAGAAATAATCAGATGACTATATAATTAACTTATCTGAAGAAAAAGTACAGGGTGCTTTGGAAATACGTAACATAAAATGAAGTCTAGGGGCTTCCCTGGGGGCACAGTGGTTAAGAATCCACCTGCCAGTGCAGGGGACATGGGTTTGAGCCCCGGTCTGGGAAGATCCCACATGCCGCGGAGCAACTAAGCCCATGCGCCACACTACTGAGCCTGTGCTCTAGAGCCCACGAGCCACAACAACTGAGCCTGCGTGCCGCAACTACTGAAGCCCACACTCCTAGAGCCTGTGTTCCGCAACAAGCTACCGCAATGAGAAGCCCGCGCACCGCAACAAAAAGTAGCCCCTGCTCACCACAACTAGAGAAAGCCTGTGCACAGCAACGAAGACCCAACACAGCCAAAAA
The DNA here is from genome assembly GCF_028021215.1 of Eschrichtius robustus. NCBI lineage: Eukaryota > Metazoa > Chordata > Mammalia > Artiodactyla > Eschrichtiidae > Eschrichtius > Eschrichtius robustus. Next base: position 77,390,129 of record NC_090830.1, read on the forward strand.
TAAAAATAAATAAACTAAATAAATTTTTTTAAAAAATGAGGTCTAACTGAGCTCTGAGGGATAAGAAGGAGGTAACTAGGGGAAGGGAAAGGAGGAAGTGAGTATTCCAGGCAAATCAACATTAGTGCAATGGCCCTTGGGTGGAAGAGTGATTGGTATGAGATGAACTTGGAGGAAGAGGTGGCAGAGGTCAAATTATACAGAGCCCAGGGGTACTGGTTTAAGTCTTTATTCTAAGAAGAATGAGGAAAGCAAAAGTGGCTATAGTAAGACTAGTTGGGAAGCAACTAAAGTAGCTCAGCCAAAAGATAACTGTAGTTTAGACTCGAATGGTGTTGGATACGGACAGAAGTGGTAACATGAGATGGTGTTATTGACAGTGATTGTGCGAATGGGTGTGATGAAGCTATCTATGCCTAATAGGTTCTTTTCTGCTTCACACATATTTCTTTGAATGTGTCTCTAGCTACTTGCAAAGCCTATGGTTGCTTGGCTTTCTCACTGTTAACCCGAAGCCTTTACTAAAAGAAGGTCAGATAACTCATTTCTGCCTGGCAGGTCTTTCCTTGCTGGTGCCAGCAGAATGTTCTCATATGTGAAATTATCTTCCTCAAATCTTTAAATTGCTTTTAATATCTTCACTTCTTGGGGTCCTATTAGACTTGCAACACCTGATACATTCATGTGAACGGACAATACAAGGTAATAGGGGCAGTGGTAACTATTAAGGAAGCTGCTCTCGTAATCTCCTGCAGCTCTCCAAAGTAGAAGAGGTCCCCTACTTTCAAGGGTATTTGACCTTAAGAGCTAGATGTAACATCGAAGACTAAGATACTAATATTGGTTGGTCATTCACAACCAATTGGTTGGTCTATCTCTTTACTATAATAGTATAAGTCAAATATAATTCAAATACCCACTTCTTCCCTTCTGGCTGTCATGCAGCTAGGAGGCAAAAATAAGCCTCAAATTATCTATGGAGGAACAGGCTGTCCATGGCTTTGTAATACAGAGAAGACTGCCACATAAACACGAGGTCAAAATTACTGCACCGTTTTCAGTATAGAGGCAAAGAGGAAGTTAATCAGTATTTCAGATCAGAACCAACCAATTAAATACACTAAATTATGTGTATTATGCCACCATGGTAATATAATGAGGAAAATTGTACATTCTTCTGTCACATATTTACCAGCACATGTTGGCAGAGAGAGGCAGGTATTTCAAATATTTGAAACTATCTAATAACTATGGTTTGACATATACTAATTATAGCCTAGCAGTATTCATTTACTAAAACTGTGTAACTTTTACTCTGCTCTGAGGATCTGCCCTGTTGAGCCCTCTGGCAAATGGACATTATGATCACTGAAAAGCCCGAGTGGGAAGGTGAATCTTTTTGGATGACCTCTATAAAGCTGGTTTAGAAGGGCATCTAAGGCTACATCCCATTACGCCAGTTTGAAATTATGTTTCACTAGGCAGAGCAGGCTCCTGGACACAGTTGACAAAGTATGTATAAAACCTGATCAGCTTTGGTGAGCTAATGACTGCATGTTCAAATAAATGGACTTCTTAGTACACTCAGCGGATCAAACAACTCTACAATTTATTATTCTTCCTTGGCATAAATTGAATGCAAAGCCACATTAACATCACATTTGAGGTTATACATACTCACAAGTGAGGAAAACCAAAGAGATTGTTCCCCTAGCCATCATAACCCCTGTAGGAGCATAAAGATATATATATATATTAAAAGTGAACTAAAAAACTTAATTCAAATCTACAGTCAGGAAAAGAATACACCACAATATTCTTTAAGACAAGCTGTGGAGATATACTAAGAGAGTTTTGATTAACCTTTCCTGATGGAGAAAAGACAAAGCCTTCATGGGCTCTTTAAAGTCAAAATAAGATGGGACTTCCCTGGTGGTCCAGTGGTAAAGAATTCGCCTTCCAATGCAGGGGACATGGGTTCAATCCCTGGTCGGGGAACTAAGATCCTACATGCCGCGGGGCAACTAAGCCCACGCTCCACAACTTCTGAGCCCGAGCGCCTCAACTAGAGAGAAGCCTGCGTGCCGCAAACTACAGAGCCCACGTGCCCTGGAGCCTGCAGACCACAACTAGAGAGAAGCCCATGCGCCACAATGAAGAGGCTGCGTGCTGCAACGAAAGATCCTGCATGCCACAATGAAGATCCTACGTGCCTCAACTAAGACCCAATGAGCCATAAATAAATAAATAAATAACAATATTTTCTTTAAAAAGTCAAATTAAGACAAAATCAGTAAACCAACCAGCACAATTTCCCAAGCATTGGAAAAATCCCAGCATTACTTTAGATCCAAACTTAAAAACTAGTCTCAATCAAATTCAACCTGATACTCACTTACTTAAGAAATGCTAAAAATTAGGTCAATTTAGCTGATAGGGGAATTCCTGACAGAGAGCAGAGTCTGTTCCCATTTCTTTAGTTAACATCACTGAATAAGATGAGTTTATACCTAAGTGAATAATTGGAAATTGTGTAAGGGGATAACCAAACAGTAGCTACTTTCTGCCTAAAAGTTCAAAGTCCATTAGACCAAAGAAATAAAAATTTTCAGACATCCAGAAGGTTATCACTAAGCGATGCATTATCCAGGTATTTTAATATGTATCATATTCTATGTATCACGAGTGCAAAACTCCTTAAATCCTGAGTAAAAAAAGCAATCTGTTAGTTTTTAACACATTATTATTTTGTGTTACAGTGGGAATTTTCCAAGTTGATTACAAAATATTTCAGAAAAAATCTACAAAGTACTCTCATAATGGACAGTGATTTCAAAGCGATCTTAACAGACATTTTCCTTAAATTACAAGCATGGAAACTAAAATACGTCACATCATTTTCGCTGTACATTTGTTTAAAATGTCCAATACTTCTGCCACTAAGGGGAGCAATATACCATGGTGCATAGCATAAAAGAGATTGAACTCCATCCCTTGGGGGGAAAAATCGAATGCTAGAGATTTAGAAGAGCCTTCTTCATCAATTCAAAAACTGCATAGTAGGGCATATTTCTCTGGAGACAGAAGGGACTGGGACAAGAATATAGCAAGCATGTGCAGAGTCTGGATCACATGAACATGCAGCTGGGTGTCTGGTGAAGTGGAGAGAACTATGGACATATGGTGCTTGAATACTACTAGGAAGCAAGCGTCTTCTGGGAAGGAAGAAAATGAGGCTGCAATCCTCTGTTCACTAGAGACACAGTTAATGAAACATGTGGGGGAGGACTGCGATGACCCTGAGTAGTGCCAGGTGGTCCAGAAAGGCAATGAGGCATCTGCAATAAATCAGCCCAGGGCAGAAAGATAAACTGGTGGTTTGGCCTCTACAATGAGTCAATTGCTGGGAAAGGGACAGATGGTGGTAGGTCCATGAGACAGCACTACTGAAGATGGCATGTCACTGGAACTGTTTTTGACACAGCCCTCTGAAGGCTACTCTTTTACCCTGGGGAAGGTGGTGAGTGTACACAGGTGGTACCCTGTACAGATGGTCCCCAGTGTTCCTCATCTCCTAATATTCACTCTTGTGCAGTCTCCTCCCACAATGGACCATGTCATGAGAGCCCTGTGAAGAGGTCCACAGAGGAAGGAACTGAAAGCCTCCTGCCCGTGGGCATGTGAGTGAACTTGGAAGAGGATCCTCCAGCTTAGTCAGGCTTTTAGAGGACTGCAGTTCTGGCTGACACTGTGACTATCACCTAATGAGAGATAACCAGAAAACCCAGCTAAGCTGCTCTTGGATTCCTGTCCCTTAGAAACTGTGTGATATAATAAATCTTTGTTGTTTTAAATGGCTAAGTTTTAGGATAATTTCTTATGTGATAACAGCTGGCTAATACAGAGTTGTACTGCTCCAATTTTGGAGGGAATGGTTTAGAAACCATCTTCCTACTTTGAAGAACCACTAGAGCTTGAGCAGGAATCTATACCAGCAGTGGTAGTGACACCAATATCAGAGCTGGAGCTGCAGCATCAGACACATTACCTTGGACAAGACCAACTGTGAATCAACCCTATTAACATTAATTCGCCCTACATGTCAGAGAGAGAGAAACAATTACCACCACAACAAAAATAACCCACCAGATAGGTAAGGTACTTGCACTACAGCAAATGAGATGCTTCCAGAGTTTCTGAGTTTGCACTTTGCCAGACTTAATAGCACAGAAAATCCATGAAAACTACTATATAGGAAGGCGAATACTAGTATATTAATATCCTTGGCATTGATGACAGCAATAACTTTGTATTAATGGTTCTGTATATGGTGTCCATTAAGGAGACATCGCATGTGTTCAAGGAAACTACTTCTGTTCCTTAATTTCTGGCATCACGCTCCATAATGTATCCACCTGGAAATTTGAAAAATATTACCAAACATCGCACTGAATGATATCTTCCAGCACAATGAATTCAGTACACTTCACTTATTTTTCTAGTTGGAGATACTGGAAATCACTGATTTGGGGTAAAAAACGGAATCAACATAATGACTGTGAAACTGGCAATTTTCTGGAATCTTTTCAAACATTAAAGGTGACAAAACTGCAAAGGATATCAAGATGGGCCACTGGACAGAGATGTCAGGAAGTCACTGATTCTTCCCTCACTTCCTTTTCTGATAAAGCAAGAAGCGCAGGAGACACCAGCAGTCTCTGGGAAGGGTCTCTGTGGAGCAGCCCAACACTAGGCACCAAAACTACAAACAGGCAGCCACAGATGAATGAATAAATGAAGAAACCCTCCTAGAGGGCATGATGGATGCCAGGCATGGTGCTGGGGGCTTTCTTATCTCAGGCAGTCCTCCTTGCAACTCTGTGAGGTGGATATTATCCCAATCATACAATTGACAAAATAGAGGCTCCCAAGGCCAAAGAGGTAAAACTCAAATTCAGATCGACTTTCTAAAAATCCAAATGACATAGCTGTATACTATTATTCTTTCCACAAATATTTACTGTGCACCTCTTCTGTGCATACCTCCATCATTGTACTTTTCTTCCTGTACTGTAATAACTGTCTAATTTCCCAGGCTGATTATATTGATAATTCCTTAAATTCAGGAAGCAGGGTCTACTTGCTTTCGTACAACCAGTATCTAACACAATGCCTGGTGTATACCTAAACACTCAATAATTTAAATTTGTTATTGGTTAAAAAAAAGACTAAGTTTTACATTTTTGGTTTTTATTTTTTCTGCTAGGTAGATAGGCTACCACATCTCAAGGAAAGACTGGTAAAGAAAAGGGGCATCCCCAAAAAGATTTTTTTGGCATTACTTTATTTGAGGTACTTTTTTTTTTAATGCTAAAAATGATTGAAGTAGTTTATATTTCATTCATGCTAATGTTGTGGTAGATTGATACAAAATAAATAAGGAGAATGTGGGTGGGGAAGGAGAAAAGGCATTGACAAAAAATTGTTTTGTGCTGTTAACTGAATTCAGAGGATAATAACCTGATGTAATACCTATGACCCTCTAAAGTGGCATTTTTGCTCAGAGTCTGAATTCAACAGGCTGTAATGTATTATTCACAAATTACTGCGAAGCTGGCTCCGGTTCCTAAGACATTGTCCAGACTCCCCAGTCTCCTCTAAGGTTATGGCAGGCTAGAGGATAAAGCTATTTTTAAAAAAATCTCTTTTCCCTCTAAGAAAGAAAAAAGGCCAAATTAGTTAAAAGAAGGGGAATAATAAAAGGACAAACAAGCTTCTTTCCACTCATTAGTACAGTTGTTATTCTTTAAAGCCCAAATTCTTTCTTTTAAAATATCCATAAATTCTGAAGACCGTAATTTTGAAAGGCATCTGCAGAAACATGGCTAGAAGAGGAATAAAAATGGAAAGACCTGCTCAGATCCCTCAGACATCATTTAATCCCAACTTCTTCATTCTAAGTCTGAGTTAGAGGCCAAATTTGATCTTCCTACAGGTCCAGCTAGCTCCAGAAATCTGGAGAAAGTTCTCTCTTCTCTTATCCAGCCCCCTGCTTTTCATGTTTCTTAAGGATCTCTGTAGACCCAGACTTGAAGGCACAGGGACCCTTTACCAACCTGAGAACACCTAAGAGACACATGAATTTAAGTCTGGTTTGGGACAAACTTGATAAGAAAGGTCATTTTCTCTGTCACCCTCTCCTGGCTGTAGTCCCAGTGTTACTCAGCGCTCCCTTGCCTCTTCTCATCTGTTCTACAACCAGAATTAAGAGCGAACAAAAATTCTTTCTTTAGAATTTAGATAGAAGAAATTTCAGACTTAAAGCTGACTCAAGTATTGCCATCTCTGGGAAAACTTCCTGAGCAGTCCCTTGCCCTCTTACTTCACAGACTGATTTACATGTCCCCTTTTATACCCTAATTGCACTGTATAAATCTCTCTAGTACTGTACTTATAACACTGTGCAAGAATTTCTGGTTTATTCAGCTCACTTTTATAAGCTTCTTGGGAGTAGGGACAATATTTTGTTCATCCCTGAATCTTGAGCATTCAGCACAGCTCCTGGAAAGCTAGTATAAGTTAGTGGTTAAGTGCAGACTCTAAAAATGGGCAGAAGGCCTAAAGAGACATTTCTCCAAAGAAAACAAACAGATGACCAACAGGCACATGAAAAGATGCTTAGTCTCACTAATTATTAGAGAAATGCAAATCAAAACCACAATGAGGAATCACCTTACACCAGTCAGAATGGTCATCGTTAAAAAGTCTACAAATAATAAATGCTGGAGAGGGTGTGGAGAAAAAGGTACCCTCCTACACTGCTGGTGGGAATGTAAAATTGGTGCAGCCTCTATGGAAAATAGTATGGAGGTTCCTTAAAAAATTAAACATCGAGCTACCATATGATCCTGTAATCCCACTCCTGGGCATATAGCTGGAGAAAACTCTAATTCAAAAAGATTTATGCACCCCTATGTTCACAGCAGCACTATTTACAATAGCCAAGACATGGAAGCAACCTAAATGTCCACTGACAGAGGAATGGATAAAGAAGATGTGGTACATATATACAATGGAGTATTACTCAGCCATAAAAAAGAATGAAATAATAATGCCATTTGCAGCAACATGGATGGACCTAGAGATTATCATATTAAGTGAAGTAAGCCAGAGAAAGACAAATACCATATGATACCGCTTATATGTAGAATCTAAAAAAAAATGATACAAATGAACTTATTTATAAAACAGAAACAGACTCACAGACATAGAAAACAAACTTATGGTTACCAAAGGGGCGGAGGGGGAGAGATAAATTAGGAGTTTGGGATTAACATATACACACTACTATATATAAAATAGGTAACAACAAGGACCTACTGTATAGCACAGAGAACTTTACTCAATATCCTATAATAACATATATTGGAAAAGAGTCTCAAAAATAATATATATTTGTATGTATATATGTATAACTGAATCACTCTTCTGTACACTTGAAACTAACAGCATTGTAAATTAACTACACTTCAATTAAAAAAAAAAAGAGCAGACTCTAGAGGCAGACTGCCTAGAATCAAATCTCAGCTCCTCCTTTATTATGTGAGAGACCCTGGGCAAGTTACTTATCTTCTTTGTGCCTTAGTTTTCTTGTTTGTTAAATGTGGATAATTATAATACCAACCTCATAGTGTTGTGAAGATTACAGGAAATAATGAACATAAAGCACTTAGAATAGTGCTTGGCTTATGGTGAACTCTCAAGAGATGTTGGCTAGTATTTTTATTAGGTAATATGTACTCAAATTATTGTTAAAATGCTTGGTACTGCTAGAGGTCTACACCCACAGACTGTTGTGGCTAGAAGAGTAGGCACAGGTTAAACACAGATTATACATTCACAATCATCTTCTTTCATACTACTTTTCATTTTACTGTATCGTATTCAACTATATTGTAAATTAAATATTCTGCTGTAAGACTAAAAAAATTATCACTGTATTCTGAATTCCAAAGAGTTGACCTATGAACTTTTGATATGCTGGTACACAGCTCATTCATAAATTGAGAAGCATTTGTGGTCTACTAAAAAATGGTTGATAAGACTATCTGAATGATAGACTGAGGAAAAATTTCCCTTAGAGAAAGATCCGATTTTCATGATTTATTTATGAGCCCCTTTTTTCTTGTGGCCAGTTTAAAATTAACTTAGAATGTAAATTAGAGATATTTGACAACAGGAAAATCCTGGTGATTGCCAAGTATGATAAAAGGTATGACTAACATATTGACTTTGGAATTGCAACACTATCTGCAAATCAAAAAAAAGTATTAATCTCTAACAGTTTTCTGCACTTTAATGATCAATCTGAAAAGTCAGATTCAGAAGTACTAATTAATGCCTTTTAAAAATCACGCCTAGATCATGTATTTTAAACAACAAAGTATCACTCAACTTTTCCCTTCATTCTCCAAAAAATATGAAACAAAAAAGCACTGTTTTGTATAGTTTTTACAGAATAATTGTCAAGGTTACATTTACAACATCAAAGGAGCTTTATATCACCATGGACATTCTACCATGTATAGTATTTCCAGTCTGATTCTACCTATAAGTCACGAATGATAGCAAACTTGAGCTACAGGGTATAAAGGGAACTGCAAGAAGTTAAATGAGTTTGGTTTTGGGTGTTACACATCTTCTTTTAATGAGAAGATATATGTAACTCACCCTGAGAGCTAACTTGGTTTCATCAGGGCAAGACTTTGAACCTACCTGACAATGTGGTACAGAGAGAAGACAGAATGAGCTTTAAAAAGTGTTGACATCAAGTCATGGGTGACTGATTTATAAGGAATTATTGAGGGCAATGAAATTTTTATTCTATTATTTTTATGTATTTCTATTTTTAAAAAAATATTTAATTAATTAATTTATTTAGGCTGTGCCGGGTCTTAGTTGAGGCATGTGGGAGCTTCATTGCAGCATGCGGGATCTTTAGTTGTGGCATGTGGAATTCTTAGTTGTGGCATGCAGATTCCTTAGTTGTGGCACATATGTGGGATCTAGTTCCCCGACCAGGGATTGAACCTGGGCCCCCTGCATTGGGAGCATGGAGTCTTACCCACTGGACCACCAGGGAAGTCTCTATATTTCTATTTTTTAAAGTGATGATTATTTCCTAAAAAGTCCCTTGGTGTCCCAGGCAAATAAAGACTAGGTTTAAAACAAGGTTATTAAGATAATAATAAAGTTTTTTTTTTTTTAAACCTTTAAACATGTACTTGGCTCCTTAAAGTTATAAATCCCTAAAAGAGACAAGTACTCTTTAATAACCCTTTTAATGACTTTTGGAAAATTCAAGCTGAAAACATCTAAGGATGGAATAAGGAACTAAAGATTTATTACTATCCACATTCTGCTTTGTAGAGGCAAAAGTGGAAGAATAAAACTAAAAGAAACCCAATGAACATATCACATTTTGTTTCTTAGATTTAATTAAATCAAAGTCAACTCTCATCTTTAAGTTTACATAATAAGAGTCAGTTTCCCAGGGAAAGAAAAACCCAAACCAGGATATTAAGATAAAAAGAAATCTGCTCTGCCAAGACTGTTCTAGTTCCAGAAAGTGTTTGGTTGAAAGCATCCTGGTCTCCTTTCCCACAATCTTTCAGCCAAGAAAAGAGCTGAAGTTTGTCTTTCAATATGGCCCTCTGTATTGGGACAAGAAAGATTTAATTCTACTTTAGTACTTTAAAGAGATGAGTACAAAGATGTCAGCCCGATGATCTAAAGGGTAGGTAATTCTGGAATTCCTTAATATTGAGTTCCTTAATATTTAAATTAAATTAACCCTCATTTTTTTGCTCTACTCTTATTGGTAGATGGGAATAATTAGCATAGTTCTTTATGTTTCCCTGTTAACTTTCTTTCTGACTGAACAAATCTAGTTAACTTCAATATTTTTTTTCTTGAAGACTGGGAATGTAAGACAGTTACTGTTACCCTTTGAACTATATCTAATTTACCTTCAGATTGTTGATACTCATTCTATCTTAAAATGTGATAATCTTGTTGGTTATGCAATAAGCATGCAAACCCCCAAAACTAATAAAAAAGATCATGCTACAGATTGGAATTCCATTAGATGATACTCTTTCAGTTTCCTTGTTGTGTATTCTGGAGTTGGTTTCTTCCTTCTTGTATAAATTAGTTTTTGCTTTTCTTTGACATAATGACAGCTCCTTTTTCTCCTCCCCCCAAATTAAAATTAATCATAATCTTTCAAAGAGCTCTGTATTACCTTTCATTTTTGACTGACATCCTACTTGCTGTAGTCCTCAAGAAATCAATGAATATATTAACTGAAATTAGACTTGGCACCTGTCTCCAAGGAACTCAGCTAAATAGTTCTTGGGAGACTTAGATGGAATTTTTAATAACTTCAAAAGGGATTTTTAAAAAAACTGTGCATTCTTTTTTTGACATTAAGCCATTAGGATTTATTAAAATGCATGTATATGTGGTTCTTATATGCATAAGAAAATTTAAGTATTTAATTAAATAAATAGTTCATAATTTTATTCCAAGTCATTATAACTCCTTTTCCCAACAGCCTTAAACACAAAGGTATTTCACCATTATTGACTTATCTTTTCTTATAAAACTGTGCATTCTTAAGTCATTCTTTCAAACCCATGCTTTTTGAGTACCCAAATAAAGACATAAGGGTAGAATAAAACAAATATGACCAGAGATAAGAGCATTAGAACACTCTAAAAAAATCTAACAAGTTAATGATTGTTATGAAAAGAAACTAAACGGCTAGTTTATGTAGTATCTTATCAACACAAAAGAACAGTGTATTTCTTCTGTCATAACATTCAACTTGAAGGGCAAAGGAACTGGAAAAACATGGTGCTGAAGAAGGGAGACTATAAATATTCAAGACAATTTCTTTTTTGTTTCTAAATTTCAGAACGTTTTGTTTTTCTTTAGAGCTCTAAATAAGTCAGGCACAGAAACCTCATCTCAGACTAAAAGTAATAACAATCAGATGATGAATAGAAGAGTTCAGTCTGAAAGAGTGAGTTGGAACCCTGGTTGTACCATTTAATAGCTCTGCAACATTTATCTTTTCGAATTTCAGTTTCTACCTCTGTAACACCGGTATAATACTGCCAAACCCAATAGGGTTGGGCGAGAACTAAAATAAAGAAGGCATGTAATATCTGTACAATGCCTGGCTCATAGTAGGCATTTGATAAATGTTCATGGACTTTTTCCCCTTCCCTAAACACTGTGGAAATTAAAATTGACAGATAAATAGTGTTCTCTTCACTCTCAAAGCTACTGTGGTGAGAAAAAGATAGAAATAACCAAATGGAGCTATAAGTCTTCTCGATCTAAAATTTTAAAGTAGATAAGTAAGCAGTGAAATAAAACTGGTAAGAGATAAATAGAAAGAATGATGGAACTATAAAACCCATATGAAAGTTAAGATACTGTTAATCATTCTTATTTTCCTCTTGGCTGTGACGATATTATGTTTCATATTCAGTGAGGGGATAAATTACCCAAACTTTGAAAAGTAAAATTAAAAGTGTTTCACAAAAACAAAAACTGCTTCCATTTTCTAGATGTTTTATCAGAAAAATATTTCAAAATGAAAGTAAGGACTTTCAGTCATTCATCTGAGATGACCTGTTTACGTGTCTACTACACGCCAACTGTCATACTAAAGGGCAGAGGGTATACAAAAGAAGGTGAAAGCATCTGTTAAAGGCATAGTACATGCCAAGTGTTTTAGGCATGCACCACTGTGTTAGTTCACTAGGGCTGCCATAATAAAACACTACCAACTGGGTGACAAATAGCAGAAATTTATTTTTTCACAGTCCTGGAGGCTGGAAGTCCAAGAACAAGGTGTAGGCAGTGTTGGTTTCCTTTGAGGCCTCTCTCCTTGGCTTGCAGTTGGCTGCCCTCTTGCTGTCTCTTCACATGGTTGTCCCTCTGTGTATGTACACCCCTGGTGTCTGTGTCTCTTTGTGTGTCCAAATTTCCTCTCCTTATAAGGCCACCAGTAAGACTGGATTAGGGCTCACCCTAATAGGCTCATTTTAACTTAATCACATCTTTAAAGGCCTTATCTCCAGACTGGGGGTTGGGATTCAACATAGCAATTCTGGGGGAAGACACAATTCAGCCTATAAGAAACATCATCTCACTTAATCATCACCGTGTTGTATAAATGAGGATATAGGCTTTGAGAGAATAAATAACTCATCGAATGTCAGATAGCCAGTAAGTGGTAGAAAGAAAATTTTAACCAAGGTCTCGTTATGAGTACACCAAAGCCTTTGCTCTTTCTGCTATTCACACCTCCTCAAAGAATTACACATCTAGTTGGGAAGACACAGTACTGATTGATGAAACTTTGAATATGGGGCTTATTGATAAGGAGGCACTTATTCATTGAACTTGTGTATTATATGGAAAGAAGGGACTCAGGATTACTAAACATTTATGTAATAAATAGAATATTTATTACGTTTTAGGCTGGGTTCTTTCACAAAAGAGTCTATTGCTTCCCTTACAGGAGGAATTGCTGATTGTCAAACAGAACAGTCTTGGTATGTCTTGGCCCAAAGCCTACAGATGATCCAAGTCAATGTCAAATACAAGAGGGCTTTCTAGAATAAATATCTTAGATATATTCTTTTAGATCTCTTTTCTTCTGCATTTGGGTGTAGGTTATGTGCAGGTATACATGTATGAAATCCCTAATCTGCTTCATAACATTCTACATTTATCTGCTTTATAACATTCTACATTTATCTGCTTTGTAACATTCGTTGGCAATCTACACAATATGTTAGTGGGCTTTAAGCTCTATAGCATCTCAGGATAAAAGACAAAAGTCCCATGCTCTGTCTCGGGAGACTCCATCCAGGAATGACTGTCAGGCTAGATTGTGGTGAAGCAGGCATCTGCTCCATGCTCTGATAACCTTGTATTGTTGTTTAAAGTTTGTTAAAAGTACCATTCTAGCTTGTGCTTTATTCTCTAACTACGTTTGATGGATGTATACTATATGTTAAATTGTAATTACATAATTAATAAGTTAAATAATTTACACTCCTAGATTATGTTATAATGCTTCCAAAGAAGACCATTACAGGTATGCATACTAAGGCATAGGTCTAGAATCCTGGTACATACCAACTCTTACACAAAAACTGTTGGACTCCTCAAAGCCGGAAGTGAAACTCCCATGTGAAAGATGTCCTCCTTATACTACCAGGAAAGAAACAAAGACAGGCAACTGTGGACAAGTAACTAAAATATATGGGGGACTAAAGGAAGATAAGAATTATTTTAACAAGATCTGTTTGTACAAATTACTCTCGACTTTGACTCCCCTTTTCTGGTGATAAGAATGCAAACTTCACAAAGCTAAGTTGCCTCTCTTTGTTCAACTTAGTATATAAACAATTAGGCCTAGCCACTCCATTGGGTCTTCATTTTCCTATGGGGATTCTCATGTATGTGTAAAAATCTGTATACTTTTCTCTTGTTAATCTGTCTTATGTCAATTTAAGACTCAGGCCCAGGTGGAGACCCTAGGAGGGTAGAGGTAAAGTTTTGTGTCCCCTGCACTATATATACAATAAATATATAGTACTTACCATGTATTATAAGGGCTACAAGAGCCTCCTGAATTGTGGAAAACCATTATTTTGAGGTAAGTTCCTTGAATATTAATTATACCATTTCCAAAATAAACAGTACAAAAGCACATTCCAAAGTTAGATATGATTTTTAGTATGATCTATTCTTCTGCTTTTCTCCTAGAGAATGAATATTAAACAGTGTTCTTATCAGTAATGGGAATTCAGTTGTGATTTTTCAAACTGTCTCAACTGAGGGAAGTGGGTGGAAGAGGTGGGAGTAGTATATTAGAATCTCCGGGGAAAAACAGGAGAGCAGATAGAGAAGTAATATTCAGAGTTTAAAAACAAAGCAGTGCTTTTCTCCAATACTTTTATGTGTTTTTAGTCATAGTATTTAATGTTTTGAAATTTCAAGTAACATTAAGGTAGGGCATATGTTAACCAAAAACAGAGGTTGAGGAACACCAGCATAAGGGAATTTTTAATAATCAGAAGAAATCAGAGACTTCATTTTTTTGTCTCCAGACTAAAGTGCATATAGAAGGCATTTAATGAACGTTTTGAACTGAACAGACTCAGTAGCCAATTAACCCCAAACATACTTAATTCAACAAGTACACGCATAGAAAAAGGTAATGCTCTTACAGAGTTGTGTCCAGGAACTGAACACCATGATGGTCTAAACTTTAAGTGGAAAAGTAAATCCCCAAACCCAGTATGATACCTTTGTAACTCTGAGCACATATATTTTTATTTCTGACATTTTGTGTTTCCAGCTGTTACTACCTTTGTAAACTTGCATAGAAAGAGCTCCTTATTATCCCCCTCTCCTTACCCCTTTGGTGCCTTCTACACAATAAACATACATGCTCAGGTTGAGAACTGCTCTGACCCCTGAACTTCTTTTTCCTCAAGCTGAGTATCCAAAGACAACTAAGATTTTCAATTTAGACTTTTTTGGCTTTCAGTCCCAGAACAAACTTATTGTAAGACATATTATTTCCTACTGCTGTCAGGCTGTAGATCACTGATAAGGCTCAAACCAATCAGTTCTCATGGTTGGAGGTAGATTGAAAGAATACTTATAGTGCAGGCCCCTCCCAACCCAGCAGCTCTACGTGCATAAATGACGGACAGTGCCCTGAAGTCCAAGGAATACCTACTTCAAGCTTCAGAACATCGTGCTGAAGTTTACGCTGAAATTCAAGGAAGTTTTTGATTGTCAGCTTCCCCTTGAGATCAGCTCCAAAAAAGTAGGTTGTGAGGGCTGAACACAAGCCAGACTTGAGGGTGTTACCAGTTGTAGAACGATCTCTGTGACGCATTCCCATGCTGGTTTGGGAGCGAATGATGCTCTGAACCTAATGGAGAAGGAAACCCCCGTCCAGAAAAACATTACAAGGTGGAAAATATGGAAAAGTAAGAATAGTAACTGACTATCGACTGCTTACTGTTTGCCTACACTGTGCTACAATGCTCTCTTTTAATGCTCACAACAGTCCTATGAGATAAGCCCCATGATTATTCTCATTTTACAGATGAGGAATTTGACGTACACTATTAAATAACTTGCTTGAGGTCAAGTAGCTAGCAAATAATTGAACTGGTATTCTAACACACATGCTTGACACCTTTATAATTGGGATACCTTTTAAAATCTCTCTTTAGAAAAAAGTATGCATTTGTTTTAGGCTCAAAACCTCACATACAACATTAAAATAATCATCAACCTCACAGTAATACCTTCCATATCTCAGGAGACGTTTAAAAATTTCACACTTCTCACTACTGACTCTCCAGTTGTGATGAGAGGCAGTATAGCTATAGGCAAATACTTGATATCACACAGATATTGAGATAACACATTTATTAGAATGATAATGTGAAACATAAAGTTGGTATGAAGTAATTCTCCAAGAGAAGATGGGGAATTAGTTTAATCTTTGAGAAGTTTTAAATGAGCTTTTGAAAACAAACAACCCAATCCAAAAACGGGCAGAAGACCTAAATAGACATTTCTCCAAAGAAGATATACAGATTGCCAACAAACACATGAAAGGATGCTCAACATCACTAATCATTAGAGAAATGCAAATCAAAACTGCAATGAGGTATCACCTCACACCAGTCAGAATGGCCATCATCAAAAAATCTACAAACAATAAACGCTGGAGAGGGTGTGGAGAAAAGGGAACCCTCTTGCACTGTTGGTGGGAATGTAAATTGATACAGCCACTATGGAGAACAGTATGGAGGTTCCTTAAAAAACTAAAAATAGAACTACCATAGGACCCAGCAATCCCACTACTGGGCATATATCCTGAGAAAACCATAATTCAAAAAGAGTCATGTACCACAATGTTCATTGCAGCTCTACTTACAACAGCCCGGACATGGAAGCAACCTAAGTGTCCATCGACAGATGAATGGATAAAGAAGATGTGGCACATATATACAATGGAATATTACTGAGCCATAAAAAGAAACGAAATTGAGGTATTTGTAGTGAGGTGGATGGACCTAGAGACTGTCACACAGAGTGAAGTGTAAGTCAGAAAGAGAAAAACAAATACTGTATGGTAACACATATATATGGAATCTAAAAAAAAAAAATGGTTCTGAAGAACCTAGGGGCAGGACAGGAATAAAGACGCAGACATAGAGAATGGATTTGAGGACACGGGGAGGGGGAAGGGTAAGCTGGGACGAAGTGAGAGAGTGGCATGGACATATATACACTACCAAATGTAAAATAGATAGCTAGTGGGAAGCAGCTGCATAGCACAGGGAGATCAGCTCGGTGCTTTGTGACCACCTAGAGGGGTGGGATAGGGAGGATGGGAGGGAGACTCAAGAGGGAGGAGATATGGTGATATATGTATATGTATAGCTGATTCACTTTGTTATAAAGCAGAAACTAACACACCATTGTAAAGCAATTATACTCCAATAAAGATGTTTAAAAAAATAAAAAATACCAAAAAAAATACAAAAAAAAAAACAACGAGCTTTTGAGAAAGAATAATTTGGGGGACTAGCAACCATGGCCTAACTATATAAAATGAGCTTTTTGAGGCAAGTCTATGATTGATAAAGCATTTTTTTCACAAGTTCCTGCAATCTTTTCTACCTCTTAACAAGCTAAAAAAACAACTATTCAGAATAATTAAAATTGTGATATGTAAGGATAGATAATAAAGGTATATTATATAAATAAATAATATATATAGCCTTGTGGATAATGATTTTTAAATTGCCAAATTAGAAAAGCATAATACTTAAAAACTTAAGATTTGTAACAATGGATTTCCATGGTTAAGTGTCTTTTATTTGTTTTATTTATTACCTATGACCATAAGAAGACTTATTTAACACAATTTAAGAGTCTCTGGCTCTAAAAGGTAAAAGTAGGATAATGGAAAGACACAAGATGGGGAATCAGGACACACGGGGTCTAATTCTGTTGCTCTGCAGTGAAAGCACAATTTATGCAGTTCATTTAACTTCTTTGGGCCTTAGTTTTCTCATTGGAAAAGTTCACGGTTAGAGATCATTGTCTCTAAGTCTCCTTATAACTCTAGGTTAATATCATAAACGCTTCTGATTATGATTTTTTTCTGGGTTCATGTTTTATCATGTAAATAAGATTTCTTGACATTTGTTTTTCATGCACATGGAGACTTGAAAGATAGGTATACAATGGAGTTTAAAATTATTTAAGTTGAAGTTTTTTAGACATTAAATTGAAATACAGGATAATCAGTACAGTGCTGCTTCTATTTGAAGGCAATACACAATTCATTTTCTCTGCCTGGGTGTGAGAACTGAAGAATTTTCCAATAGCAGTGAACCAGTATTGAGCATCAACGTCAAGACCTGTCATGATTTAAATTTTGTCTGTCCTATAATATTGCAGCTTATACCCTTCCTATGGTGGAAATGTGTATGTTAGCTTCAAAAGTGTGGTGCTGAAGAGTGTATGTGGAAATTTCATTCCTTTCTTCTGTCTCACAACTCATACTTTCATACTAAAGAAACATTTCTGTCACAGCCTCAGGTGAATGTAGCCCAAACAGTTATGAGATTTTTAAAAAAATATCTTTTGCTAGGTTAGTTCTGTTTTATGATCTGCTATGAAATGAGTTAAAGAAAAGGATCTGGGGGCTTCCCTGGTGGCACAGTGGTTAAGAATCTGCCTGCCAATGCTGGGGACTTGGGTTCAAGCCCTGGTCCGGGAAGATCCCATCTGCTGTGGAGCAACTAAGCCCGTGCGCCACAACTACTGAGCCTGCGCTCTAGAGCCCGTGAGCCACAACTACTGAGCCCACATGCCACAACTACTGAAGTCCGCACGCCTAGAGCCTGTGCTCTGCAACAAGAGAAGCCACCGCAATGAGAAGCCCGTGCACTGCAAATGAAGAGTAGCCCCCGCTCACCGCAACTAGAGAAAGCCCACGTGCAGCAATGAAGACCCAGTGCAGCCCAAAATAAATAAATAAAATAAATAAATTTATAAAAAAAGAAAAGAAAGGTCAGAGAAAACTTACACTATTTACAGTTGAGTAATGCTTTTTAGTAATTTATGTTTATGCATGATCAAAGTGATTTTTGAAAAAGATGAATAAAAGTAATATTAGGTATTAGTTTGCTTCACACCACATTGACTTTGAAGATACACAATGATGAAATATGTGTGTCCTCATACTGGTTCTGTTTAACTTTTTTTGTAAGCTTGACAAATTTACCGTTAAGAAAATACCTATTTAGCTGGAAATCAAAGTTTGAATGTTTTAAAGCTTAGTGCACTTTCAACTTAAAAGAATTATTATATTGCCCAAAAATGTAAAATGTAGAACGATGAAGCAGAGAAACTTCTAATGAGAGCTATTCACTCCTGAACCACCTTATAATTATTTTTGTTTCTCTAAAGAGTTTTTACATCAAAATTTCTTGTGATCAATATTACAAGTTCCATCAGTTTAACAAGGCCAGTTATCAAGGGATCATATTAGATGAAATTAATACTCCTTTCTCCGTCAAGTGAGCAATGGTGGAGTGACTGCTCCAAGTCATTCAGCATTTTAACAGCAATGCCAAAAATGTTGGTGAGGATGTGGAGAAAAGGGAATCCTCAGGCACTAGTGGGAATGTAAACTGGCGTAGCCAGTATGGAAAACAGCATGAAGATTCCTCAAAACATTAAGACTAGAGCTACCATATGATCCAGCAATTCCACTTCTGAGTATTTATCCAAAGGAAACCAATCACTATGTTGAAGAGATATCTTCAGCCCCCCCACCATATTCACTGCAGCATTATTTACAATAGCCAGGACATGGAAACAACCTAAGTGTCCACTGGCAGATGAATGGATAAAGAAAATATGATACACTCACACACACACACACACTGGAATGTTATTCAGACATAAAAAAAGAAGTAAATCCTGCCATTTGTGATAACACGGATGAACGCTGAGGGCATTATGCTAGATGAAATAAGCCAGACAGAGAAAGGCAAATACTATATGATCTCACTTATATGTGGAATCCAAAAAAAAGCTGAACTCACAGACACAGAGAACAGATTGTTGGTTGCCAGAAGCAGGGGATGGAGGGTGGGCAAAATGAGTGAAGGTGGTCTAAACTTCCACTTATAAGATAAATAAGCCTTGGGGATATAAGCATGGAGACTATAGTTAACAAAACTAAATTGTATATTTGAAAGTTGCTAAGAGAGGAGA
Source organism: Eschrichtius robustus (assembly GCF_028021215.1). Taxonomy (NCBI): domain Eukaryota; kingdom Metazoa; phylum Chordata; class Mammalia; order Artiodactyla; family Eschrichtiidae; genus Eschrichtius; species Eschrichtius robustus. The sequence goes on from NC_090830.1 coordinate 77,409,545, forward strand.
TCTTAAAAATTCTTATCACAAGAAAAAAAACTAACTATGTGTGGTGATGAATATTAACTAAATTTATTGTGGTAATCATTTCAAAGTATATACATAGGTCAAATCATTATGTCATACACCTAAAACAATGTTATATGTTAACTATATCTCAATAAAAATAAAATAGTTCTGTGTAAAATAAAATTAAAAATACCAAAATAAGTTCTATTTATAATCATTTGAGGCCACCTGGTAACACCAGTGACGTGCAGAATTATGAAAAGTGAAGGTATTAGATGGACATAGCTTGCAAATTTGAATAAATATCTGTAGGTATTTTGAAACATTTGTCTCTATGCATTTCTTATTTAAAGATACACTATTCCTGATACTTTCTCCCACTTCCTTTTTGCCCCTTTACTCATTGTGAATACAAAAATGTTATCTGAATACAAAAATGTTATCTCCCACATATATATTTTTTTCTGTTTTGAAACCACATCTACCAATCATAATAATTATACCTGGAGAGATACTATGGCCCTCCAAGAACAGAAGTTTGATGGAAATGTAATCTCTTCCTAGGATTCAGAAGAAACTATATACTTTTATGGCTGGAACCTGCTACAGTAAAAGGCATCGTACCATTTTTCCTTCTCTTACAGAAATCCTTTCAGAACATATGTCATTCATCCTTGTATTCTGGAACTGCCTGGCACAAAGGAGCTATTTAATAAATGTTGATTGAATATATGATTGAATAACCACAACTTAGCCTCTCAGCATTAGAGTCTAATTCATGTTGGGGAATCAGAGCACCATTGACCTTAATAATATGCTCAAATAATTCCTTACATTTAGAGTAAACACAAACAAAAAACCTCACCTATTAAAAGTGGAGATAATTCTGAAAAATGATACCTTAGGTACTTCAAAAATTGGATAGCATCAGAATATACTGACCAAGGCCACAGTAACTCCAAGGCACATGAAAATGTGTTAAATATTAATGTATTCAAAGGAAATTTCCAGGAAAACTTACCTGTTCAAACTCCTCCATGTCTACTTCTCCATCTCCATTCAAGTCAAACATCTTGAAGGCAATTTCAAAATTTCTCTGAGGAGCTGCAAGTTAGGAAGGAAGGAAGGACAGGAGGGAAGGAGGAAGAAAAAAGAAAAATATTTAGAAGGTATCGACCAAAAATAATCATTCCTTTAAGAAAAAAAGATAAACATTAAAATGTAATATCAAGGCACAGAATGCCACCATATGTATCTTAATCAACCTTTTAGCAATAGTCCTTAAAACCAAAAGAGAATTTTACCATGGCCAGTAAAGATAGCACTTGTCTATCTTTGTGTTTCAACATTCTCTTAAATACTTCAGCTTTGCTTTCTTAGAAACCATCCTCTCTTAACTGAATAATATTAATGTTGTTCTGTTACTTAAATATAGTGTTATTTATCTGGGCATGAAAGTCTATTTGGGGTGAGATATACTGCTGCAAAGTAAGAAGCTGAAACTCTAAGTCTTTGTCTTGCCTCTTTAAAACAAGCTAGCTTTCTACTTTGTTTTTTCTAGTCTCTCCACTGTAAGTACAATCAGGAGTTCAGTGGATATCATTCTGCCAACAGGTTATTATCTACACCGCTCTACTCAATGTCACTATAGCTCTGTGGTAAGGCAGAAAAGCACACTGTCAGCTACCCAGCCCCCTATTTTAACCATGTCAGCTGGGTACACAAATTACTAAGCAAAGTACACTTAAATGTTTAAAAAACAAAATGAAAAGTGCAAAGCTTGAGAAGACAATATATATTTTTTCCCTTAAGTGAATGATGAAAGTGTTTCAAGACTTCTTTAATGTTCCTAGGTTAATCAAAATAAAATTAATATATTTGTGCATTAGGATAAAATATAAATAGAACAGCCCTCCTTCCTTACCAATGCTAAACGTTCTAGTAAAGAAAACTAGGGACTTCCCTGGCAGTCCAGTGGTTAGGACTTGGCACTGTCACTGCAGGGGCCTGGGTTCGATCACTGGTCGGGGAACTAAGATGCCACAGGCCACGTCGCATGGCCAAAAAAAAGAAAAGAAAACTAAGTCGTTTACCTCCTTCCTTTGGTGCTTCAAATTTATATAGCTATAGAGAATAAATCGAAATAAAATTTCCTATATATCCTAATACTACTGAATTAAATTTTCAGTTAATATCACTTTTAGTAAAAAAAATAATAATAATAATTAAAGATTATATGTAGACAAAAGAGTAAAAAAGGGCTTAGTGTATTATGCATTGTTGTAGAGAGTCCATATTCCCATCATGTTCATGAATTTGTCAGTATCAACACTTTCTAGGCTTAAATTCCATTTTCAGCTAGCCAGACAACTAGGTGGGTAAGTTCCTGGTTTTTAGTTGCCTGGTGAATCATGTGCTTGTCAGTTTCCAATTGCCTGTTTCACTTGATAATGTCTTCCAACAGGTTTGCTCTTCTTAGGTCACCAGTATGATTGCTGAGAAGGATTCAGTCGGGGGGATTAGATTTTCGTATATTTATTGTCACTTCTTAAATTATTCCTACCTGTCTGGATGCTATCTTTTACTGAAGAGTTACTATGTACCAAGCATTGGGCTGGATAATTTTAAGCTGTTATCTGATTTTGTATTCTCAATCTTGAAAATTTTATTTCTTTCTTAATTTTTTTAACAGAGTAGGAAATTGGGGCTCAAAGTCACTAAATGACTAGCTCAAAATCACACAGCTAATAGGCAGCGGAACTGGTAAGTGAACCTAGGTCAACACTGACTCCAAAGCCCATAAATTTTTCATTATGTTCCACAGCCTCCAATACGAAGACAGTGGTACTTAAAATAATAAACCAATACTCTTTATTCTGGTATGTTTTGACTTAGAAACAAAACAACCAAACATGACTCACTGGTTATGTCAGTCTCTGCAATAGCTCAGAGTTTCAACTGGTCCATCTAAAGGATTTACCTGATATCAAAGAAACATTGCATGTGCAGAGCTCAGTAGTTTAAGCTTGGTTGCACTCATAGGCATAGACAACATCAGATTCTCTGATAGACTTGTCACATATTTTTAAAAATTCTAAATATGAATTTCTTTAAACAGGAGTGCCTCCCTGTTCTCCCCTATTGTCTCAAACTTGGCCCACTGCACTCACATACATTATTTGCCTAATCCTTAAAGATACTTGAAATTGTAACAACTGCAGACAATATGAGGTCACTGAAAGTTTTAAGTGGAGGAGTGCCACAATCACACAGGCATTCAGAAAGAATTTCTCTGGCTACAGTGTGAAGGATGAGTTGGAAAACAAGAACCAGCCTCAGAGAAGATCATAAAAGCTCTTGTAAATGTTGCAAATGTGAACTGAGGTGATGGCAGTGGTCATGGAAAGAAGGAAAGGTATCTGAAATAACTTGAGGCAGAAAGTATATAACTTAATGATTAATTAGCTATGATGAGTTAAGAGTGAAAAAGGCGGACAGCATGACTGGCTTAGGCTACCAGGTAGCCTGCATATCACTAATCAAGAGATAAAAAGAATAGAAAAGGTTTGAGGAAAAAAATGAATTCAGATAGGACCTGCTGAATTCAAGGAGTCCACAGCATATTCAGATGAAAATGTTCAGGAGATAGGTGGAAATATGGGTCTAAAGCTTAGAAGAGAGAGGTTAAAGCTGGGAATCATTAGCATAAATATGTTAGCCGCAAAGACCTGAAATGAAGTTGTCCATGGAGAACTGAAGGTTGAAGAGAAGGGTAAAGAAAGGGTAGAATGAGTTGGAAACCAATATTTAAGGTGAAAGGAAAGAGCGAGGAAGCAGTGACAGAGGAGGCGGTATCACAACATCAAGAGAAATGTGGTCCAAATGAATAGAAATAGGGAAAGATCTGGCCAGAAGCAGTCAAAGTGTTGCTACTCCTGAATTAAAGCAGCATTCTCATTCCCTATCTCCACTGATTACAGAGGGGACACAGAGTTCTTAAAATTTTAGCTTTATCATGATCTGTTATTCCTACTGTCCTGTGAGTTCTGTGACGGCATATGCCCAGTCATTTAAATGACTGAATGAGTTATTATGGCAAATCATACTTATATATTCTCCTACAACTAAGGTTAAATTCACTTTACCAAACAAAGCACATCCTGTACTGCTTGAGGTTTCTATATCTTTTTATCCTGGCTTACTCCCAAACAGAGTATCTGCTTTATGTGAAGCGACTCAGAGTGTTTATTAAAGAATATGTGCTGACACTTTCAGGCTGAGCTCCTGTGCCCTGGTCACTGATAATGGCAAGTCAGGGCAGCAGCCGTGCACACTCTCATTTAGGCCTTAGCAGTGTATCAGGCAAGGTCCTTCAAGGAGTAGTTCTCTCAGTCTATTCAATCTTCATCTGCTGACCACGTCAAAGCACTTAAGTAAAAAACCAGCTTGCGGGCTTCCCTGGTGGCGCAGTGGTTAAGAATCCGCCTGCCAATGCAGGGGACATGGGTTCGAGCCCTGGTCTGGGAAGATCCCACATGCCGCGGAGCAACTGCGCCTGTGAGCCACAATTACTGAGCCTGCGCGTCTGGAGCCTGTGCTCCGCAACAAGAGAGGCCGCGATAGTGAGAGGCCCGCGCACCGCGATGAAGAGTGGTCCCCGCTTGCCACAACTAGTGAAAGCCCTCGCACAGAAGCGAAGACCCAACACAGCCATAAATAAATAAATGTAAACACCCTCCTCTCACCCCTGCTGATCCATCTCCTATCCCTATAATTAAAAAAAAACAAAAAAACAAAAAACCAGCTTGCTTTAAGTGAAACATGCTATACAGGAATATGCTGCTAGGCAATTTTCTCATACTCCCCTGTCTCCCTTTAAATGTAGGCTTTGGAGTAATTTTTAAATCTAGCTGCTCTGGAAAGCTAAAGGTGTCTTGAGTTTACATTAATTCACAACCTATTTCCATAGAAAGGTAGAGAGGAATTCTTTTGAATTCCAGGCTGCTTGTAGAGTGACAGTGAAGCTCTGCTCTGCCCGCTCCTTGTGTTAATGGCTTAATCTACTTCCTGCACATCAATTTCTAAAACAATTATACATTGGAACTGATCAAAACAATGGAATTCTATACAAAGTTCATCACTATACATCTTTTACTCATAATTCCATGATAGTCTTTGCTATAAGTAAATGGAGATACATTAGATCTGTTCTAGTTAAGAATAAAACATTTTTACATTATTCTATCATTGACAATAATGACAACAGCAATAACAACTCTAGACTTGTTCAAAGCACAGTAGATTTTTCTACATTGTTTTAGTAATAAGAAAAAAAAACGTTTTTCTATGTGTGGTAAGTCAAATAATCAGATAGCAACAACACTACCTGTCTCAAGATTTTCATGACTTTCACTTATTTTTCTTTAATAGAAATGCAAAAGACTTGGGCTCTAATTCTGGCTTTTCCACAACATAATGAGTCATTATGCCTTAAATTCTCTTTTGGTAGTACTGACGGAATGAACAACAACAAAAAAATGGACAGGTTATAACATCAACAAGTTTCTTATTTTCTTTTTTTTTAATAAATTTATTTATTTATTTATTTATTTTTGGCTGTGTTGGGTCTTCGTTTCTGCGTGAGGGCTTTCTCCAGTTGCGGCGAGCGGGCACCACTCTTCATCGCGGTGCGCGGGCCTCTCACTATCGCGGCCTCTCTTGTTGCGGAGCACAGGCTCCAGACGCGCAGGCTCCGTAGTTGTGGCTCACGGGCCCAGTTGCTCCGCGGCATGTGGGATCTTCCCAGACCAGGGCTCGAACCCGTGTCCCCTGCATTGGCAGGCAGATTCTCAACCACTGCGCCACCAGGGAAGCCCAGTTTCTTATTTTCTGTTGGTTTGATTCTCCTACCACAAAATTCCCACCTCTACCATTCCTGTTTTAAAATGATGCATAGGACAAATGAGGTAATTAATATGCAATATCAGAGAACTCTGAGTTAGAAAAAAACTTCATATAATATGACGCACCTCTCTTCAATGATGAACCTGCCTACTGAATTTATAAGGATGATCACACAGCCTCTGATTATTTCTGAGAGGGAGGTCACCACTTCTGCGGTGTAACCATTGTTGGCCATATTAATTGAACTTTTTTCCTCATGCAGAGCCCAAATCTAATTCTTTGTAGCTCTTACAAATTGTCCTAATTTAATTTTCTAGAGAAATAAAAAAATATAACTGCTTCCTCATATATGCTGGCCCTCTGAATACATAAAAGCATAGTGTCATGTCTCTACTAAAGGTTTCTCAGAACTTGTTTCCAGAACTTCAACATCCTAATAGCCCTCTCTGGGGTACTTTAGATGGCCAATGCCTCCCATAAATGCAGTATTCTAAACATAGTTAATTCTGGAATGACTTATCCTTTCTAGTAACAATAGGACTTCTTCTTTGCAGACTAATATATTAACACTTTTCTTATATGAGGGCTTAGTGTCTTGTTTTCTCACATTAGGCTTGGGGAAAGGAGAAGAAAAACCTGCAAGATGAGGTTTCAAAAAAGTGCCCCTCTCTCAATTCTTCTGAATTCCTCAAGGTATGATGCCTAGGTGCAGCCTGGAAGAATCTTTCTGCCCTTTTTACACAGAGTGGAGAAAAAAAGTTCCTATGGTATGATGCATTGTAGTTGTACTATAGCATTTCCTTGGGATGATTTAGCTTCCAAAGAAGGGTGCTACATTAAATGAAAATGTCCTAAGAATTTTTTAAAAACATACTTAAGCAACAGCAGATCAATTTTCTTTTCAATGACCTAATTGCCTTCTAAGTCTGATTTGACTTCTGTTAGTAACTATTTTACAGGTACTCTTTGATAATCTATTAGTCTCTTCAGCATTTTCTAATGTTAGGTTTCATGATAAGAGCCAGTCTAACATTATACCTAGTAAAAGGACTGCAGATATTTGAAAAACAGAAGACTTACAGCATGATAAAAGATAAGGACAAAGTCAAGGAATATTTCCTTTCATAAAGCTATGTATCTTATTTAATTTTTATACACAGTTAACTTTGTATACAGGTGTATTTATGTGAAGCAAGGCATAGCATGAACAATATCAGTGGCTCAAAAATTTAACAATTACACTTTCTGCATCAACTCAGAAGTCCCATAGTCAGGCTTGCCCTCATCATTGTCTTGTAGAATTATCTATTGACCAAAACATCCACTATTAATCATGCCATCTGAAGTCAATGGTGATGATGAGAATAACTATGGCATTTTGCTCTGAAATCAGGCAAATGATTATTCTTGAAATGCAAGATCTGAAATGGCAAATAAAAAAAAATCCACATCTACTATAATTGGTTATAGAAGACACTGTGTTATGATATAAAGTTAAAATCAAGGTTTTCGCTGTTGGTTTTGCTAGAATTACAATTTAAAACACTGTAGGGACTTCCCTGGTGGTCCAGTGGCTAAGACTCCGTGCTCCCAATGCAGGGGGCCGGGGTTCGATCCCTGGTCGGGGATCTAGATCCCACTTGCCACAACCAAGAGTTTGCATGCCACAACTAAAGATTCTGCATGCTGCAACTAGAAGATCCCGCATGCCACAACGAAGATCCCGCGTATTGCAACTAAGACCTGGCACAGCCAAATAAATACATAAATATTTTTTAAAAAACACTGTAGGGGCTTCCCTGGTGGCGCAGTGGTTGAGAGTCTGCCTGCCAATGCAGGGGACACGGGTTCGAGCCCTGGTCTGGGAAGATCCCACATGCCGCGGAGCGACTAAGCCCGTGAGCCACAATTGCTGAGCCTGCGCGTCTGGGGCCTGTGCTCCGCAACGGGAGAGGCCACGATAGTGAGAGGCCTGCGCACCGCGATGAAGAGTGGCCCCCACTTGCCGCAACTAGAGAAAGCCCTCACACAGAAACGAAGATCCAACACAGCCATAAATAAATAAATAAATAAAATTTAAAAAAAAATAAAAATAAAACAAGATATTTAAAAAAAACAAAAACAAAAACACTGTAATAACTTTTTGACTATACTAACAAATTTTAGTTAATAACCATTTAGTGAGTGAATATGCTCAAACATGGGTAAGTTATTTAGACTGTTTCCTGAATATGTTTTCTGGGGCTGTGCAGCTGTATGCTCCCATTAAATTGAAATACAGGGGGCCCAAACTATATAAAACAGTAAACATTCTACCACTTAAAATATCTAGTTTCTCCCATGATGTGCAATTTGAAATGATAAAATGATATGACATTTTTATTGCTAACTTTTGGAATACAATATCCAGAAAATTTCCTTAGTGGGGAAAAAAGAAAGACAATAAAGTGATCTGAAATAGCTGAAGTTCATGGTGCGTAAATGTAACAATCTAGTTTTTCTTCTTGGGCTTGCTCTTTTAACACAGGAAAGAAAAAAACCCTCCCCTGGTGAAATGACAAACACCACGGATAAAGAAAAACAGACTCCAACTATCCAGGAAGAAAAAAAAAAGTTATCGTAAAGAAGAAAGTATTGGGTTGTATCATAATTCTCAACAACACTTGAACACTGCAGAGCAAGTTCTATAGAATCTTGAGGGAAAACAAATTTTATTTATTTATTTATTTATTTATAAAATTTATTTATTTGGCTGCACCGGATCTTAGTTGCAGCACATGGGATCTTTAGTTGTGGCACCAGGGAAGTCCCGGAAAAACAATTTTAATTTAAGAATTACATACAAGTCAACTCATCATTTACCTATATTAGCAACAGAAGACAGTCTCAGACAGGCAAGGACTTTGAAACTATATAATCCACAGATTCTTCCTAACAAAATTCCACAAAAAACAGTAACAAAAGTCTTAAGCAAGGATTGGTAAACTATGATCTGCTGGCTAGCCATTTGTTTATGTATTGCCATGGCTGCTTTTGAGGTACAAGGGCAGAAATGAGTAGCTGTGACAGAGACTTTATGGCCAGCAAGCCTAAAATAATTATCTTGCCCTTTAAGAAAAAGTTTGCCAACCCCTGGTTGAGGAAATTCTTCAGCCAACAATGACAAAAAAATCAATCAAAATAAATAAATAAAGACGGGGAAGATGAGATCAATTAAGAAATGAGCAGTAAATTAAGTGAGCAATAAAATCAGTAGAACAGAGTTAAGCTTAAATAATGATTATTGATAAAATAATCATGGCATGTGGCACTTATTAAATGTTTATTATATATCAGGCACTTTATATGAATTATTTAATCCTCCCAACCACTCTGTGACATTGTACTATTATACCCATCCCCTGCTAAAAAAGAGGAAACTAGGACTCCCCTGGAGGTCCAGTGGGTAAGACTCCACGCTCCCAATGCAGGGGGCCTGGGTTCGAACCCTGGTCAGGGAACTAGATCCTGCATGCATGCTGCAACTAAAAAGTCTGCATGCCACAACTAAAGATCCCACCTACCACAACTAAGACCCAGCACAGCCAAAATAAATAAATAAATATTTTTTTAAAAAAATAGAGACTATTCTTAAAAAAAAAAAAAAAAAGAGGAAACTAAGGTATTAGGTGTCCAGAGTCAAAGAGCCAGGATTCAAATGCAGACAGTCTACTAGAGTATGCACCACTCTTAGCCATTATATGAGAATGGCTATAAAATAATAAAGTATAAGATTATTAAAAATGTAAAAACTGTGTGGAGAGAAGAAAGTGAAAGGAAGATAAATTTCTTGACTTCCAATAGAAGACATCAAAAGAAACAGATGATTCTGTCCTAGATAAAAAAGCTACATACTGGGACTTCCCTGGTGGTCCAGTGGGTAAGACTCCATGCTCCCAACGCAGGGGGCCCGGAACTATCAGAGAACTGGTGGGGGAACTAGATCCCACATGCCACAACTAAAAGATCCTGCATGCCGCAACGAAGATCTTGCATGTGGCAAATAAGACCTAGTGCAGCTTAAAAAAAAAAAAAAAAAAAAAAAAAAAAAGCCACGTCTCCCCCCAACCCCCACAGATACATATACACATACACATTTAAATTAACTCAAAGATTACCACGAATAGGAGAGCATTAAAATTACTTGGGAGAGAAACCCAATGAATAAAGCAAAAGCTTAAAAGAAAAAAAAATGGAAAGAAAGCATAGAGAACAAGACGTAAGGTGATAGATGTAAGAACAAATAAATCACAACAAAGTTAAATGAACTAAACTCCTCTATAAGAACACGTGCTCTCAAACTGGGTCTGTTATTTATAAGAAATATATTGAAAACAAAATAATATAGAAAGATAAAAAATAAGAGGAAATACAAGAAAACAAAACAGTAAGAAAGCAGAGGTGGTAATATTAATGAGACAGAAATGAATTAAGAGCAGAAGGATTAAGAACGAACACCATTTTTATAGTACTCATAAGTACCATCCATAATGAAAATCTATTATATATTTTTACGTACAGGACAACATCACATCAAAATATATAACAAAATATTAGTTAGATGTAAAGAATAAATTACAAAAATTACTGTAATATCTAAGCCTTTGACATATTTTGCAGAAAATTTAATGAGGTTATGGACACTATATAATACAAACCACAAGTTCAATTTAACAGATATATATTGAACATTGCTTTCTGGTAAACAGAGACTGCATATATTTTTTAAATCTTCAAGGGAAATTTAGAAGGACATTAGATATTAGTCAACATACACACACACACACAACACACACACACAACAAACACAAGTAAAAGAAGAAATTGTAAATGCAGAATTTTTACAACTATAATGCAATAAAACTAGGTCACAGGAATAAAGCCACTTTGATCATCAGGCTAGATGCTGAAAAAGCATTTGACAAAATTTTAAGTCTTCCTAATCTTTTTTTTTCCTGAGAAATAGAGGTAGGAGGAACTTATTCAATATAGTAAAGAATATTTATCTGACACCAAGATTCACAATATACTTAACTGAAAAATGCCAAGGACATTTATTTTAATATAATAAACGAAGTGGGGATGCTCACTATTACGGATATTATTTTGAAAGTTCTAGCCAAAGCAAATATATAATGAGATAAAATAAAGCACACATGTTAGAAAAAACAATTATCATTATTTGAAGATTATATAAATATAAATGTCTTCCTAAAAACTCCAAGAAAATGAACGAAAAACTTTCAGAACTACTAATAACAGTAATGTGCAGTTATAAGATAAATATATAATATATATATTTATATCTGGGATAGGTGGAGTATATAAATATGACTGGAAAGTCCTGTTTCTAAGCCTCTTGGGGGTTGTGGGGGGAGAACTCATGAAACCAATGATTGGTTGGAACAATTCTGGAAGTTGAAGAATGCTGACTTCTTTTGATTTTACCTGCTTTTAGTTATTGACTAAATGGTGTGTGTATAGGGAGAGGCAAATAATGGGAAGAGAAGAGAACGACTTTTAGGGGGATAATACTCATTTACACATAGAACCTAACATGTATTTTTTTCCTTGCGGTTTTACTGAGATATAATTGGCATTCAGCACTGTACAAGTTGAAGGCATTATAGCATAATGATCTGACTTACATACATCATGAAATGATAACCACAAAATTTTAGTGAATATCCATCATCTCATATAGATAGAAAATAAAGAAAAAGAAAGAATATTTTTTCCTTGTGATGAGAACTCTTAGGATTTACTCTCTTAGCAATTTTCATAAAAAACATATAGCCGGGCTTCCCTGGTGGCACAGTGGTTGGGAGTCTGCCTGCCAATGCAGGGGACACGGGTTCGAGCCCTGGTCTGGGAAGATCCCACATGCCGCGGAACAACTAAGCCCGTGAGCCACAACTACCGAGCCTGCGCGTCTGGAGCCTGTGCTCCGCAACGGGAGAGGCTGCGACAGTGAGAGGCCCGCGCACCGCGATGAAGAGTGGCCCCCGCTCACCGCAACTAGAGAACACCCTCGCACAGAAACGAAGACCCAACACAGCCAAAAATAAATAAATAAATAAATAAATTTATTAAAAAAAACCCAAAACATAGCTGTGTTAATTATATTAATCATGTTGAATATCACATCCCTAGTACTTATAACTGGAAGTTTGTACCTTTTGACTACCTTCATCCAATTCCCCCTCCTGCCACATCCAGCCTCTTGTAACCACAAAGCTGACCTATTTCATGAGGTCTTTCTGAGTTCATTTGTTTGTTTGGGATTTTTGTTTCTTTGTTTGTTTGTTTTTGAAGTATAACTGACTTACAACACTGTTAGCTCCTGTTACACAGCACAGTAATTCAGTATTTCTGTACATTACAAAATGATCATCATAATAAGTCTAGTTACCATCCATCACCATACAAAGATATTACAATATTATTGACTATATTCCCCATGGTGTACATTTTATTCCCATGACTCATTTATTTTATAACTGGAAGTGTGTACCTTTTAATCTCCCTCACCTACTTCACTCAACCCACAACCCCTCCCCTCTGGCAACCACCTGATGTTCTCTGTATCTATGACTCTTGTTTCTGTTTTGCTATGTTTATTTATTTTGTTTTTTAGATTCCACTGTAAATGAATATATTGCATTTGTGTTTTTCCGTCTGATTTATTTCACTTAGCATAATACTTCTAGGTCCATCCACACTGTCACAAATGGCAAGATTTCATTCCTTTTTATGGTTAATATTCCACTGTATATATATACACCACATCCTCTCTATCCATTCATCAACCAGTGGGCACTTAGGTTGCTTCCATATCTTGGCTATTGTGAATAATGCTGCAATGAACATAGGGTTGCATATATCTTTTCAAATTAGTGTTTTTGTTTTCTTTGGAAAAATACCTAGAAGTGGAATTTCTAGATCATATAGCAGTTCTATTTTTAATTTTTGGGGGAACCTCCATACTGTTTCCCATAGTGGCTGCACCCATTTACATTCCCACCAACAGTGAGTGTACAAGGGTTCCCTTTTCTCCACATCCTCGCCAACACTTGTTATTTCTTGTCTTTTTGGTAACAGCCATTCTGACAGGTGTGAGGTGGTATCTCACTGTGGTTTTGATTTGCATTTCCCTGATGATTAGTGATGTCGAGGATTTCTTTCATGTACCTGTTGGCCATCTGTATGTCTTTTTTAGAAGAATGTCTATTCAGGTTCTCTGCCCATTTTAAAATTCGATTGTTTTCCTTATGCTGAGTTGTATGAGTTCTTTGTATATTTTGGATATTAACCCTTATCAGATATATCATTTGCAAATAACTTCTCGCACTTAGTAGGTGACCTTTGCATTTTGTTGGTAGTTTCCTTTGCTGTGCAAAAGCCTTTTAGTTTGATGTAGTCCCATTTGTTCTTTTTTGCTTTTGTTTCCCTTGCCTGAGGCGATATATTCAAAAAATATTCCTAAGACTAATGTCAAAAAGCATACTGCCTATATTCTCTTCTAGGAGTTTTATGGTTTCAGGTCTTAAAACTGAATCTTTAACTCATGTTGAGTTTATTTTTACATATGGTGTGAGGAAGTAATCCAGTTTGATTTTTTTGCATGTAGCTGTGCAGTTTTCTCAATACCATTTATTGAAGAGACTGTCTTTTCCCCATTGTATAATCTTGCCTCCTTTGTCATAGATTAAATGACTATACAAGTGCGGGTTCATTTCTGGGCTCTCTATTCTGTTCATTGATCTGTGTGTCTGTTTTTGTTTCAGTAAGTTTCAGACAAGTTCAGTAAATAATTTATAAAGGTATGACATATCAAGTCCTGTCTCCATTTTTTCCAGCTCTATTGAGATACAATTGTAATGTTTACCACCATAAGGTTAGCTAACACATCTTTCACCTCACATAATTACCATTTTGTTGTTATGGTGAGAACGTTAAAGCTCTACTCTCATAGCAACATTTATGTACACAGTACTGTATTGATAACTACAGTCACCATGCTGAACATTAGATCCCGGCACTTATTCATCTTCTAACTGAATGTCTGTAGCACTTAGCCAACATCTCCCTGTATCCCCTGCTCCTCAGTCCCTGACAATCACCATACTACCCCCTGTGTCTGAGTTTGATGTTTTTAGATTCCACATATAAGTGAGATTATACAGCATTTGACTCTCACTTATTTCACTTAGCATAATGCCCTCAAGGTCCATTCATGTTGTTGCAAACGTCAGAATTCCCTTTTTTATGGCTGGATAGTATTCCATTATATATTATTTTTATGTCATATTTTTATATGATATATACTTCCTTTAAATACATATGTCATATATATGTTTATATGAATATATATGCCATATTTTCATTACCCATGTGCCTCTTTTTTATGCTAGTACCGTACTGCTTTGATTACTATAGCTTTATATATTATAGTTTTTAATCAGGAAGCACAATGCCTCCAGCTTAGTTCTCTCTCAAGATTGCTTTTGCTATTCTGGGTTTTTTGTAGTTCCATACAAGTATTAATTTTAATGTTTCTATTTCTGTGAAAAGTAAAATGGAAATTTTGATAGGAATTGCATTAAATCTGTACATGGCTTTGGGGGGCAGGGTGGACATTTTAAGAATATTAATGCTTTTTTTTTTTAAAGCATCTTTATTGGAGTATAATTGCTTTACAATGGTGTGTTAGTTTCTGCTTTATAACAAAGTGAATCAGTTATACATATACATATGTCCCCATATCTCTTCCCTCTTGCATCTCCCTCCCACCCTCCCTATCCCACCCCAATATTAATGCTTCTGATCCACGAACATGGAATATCTTTCCATCTACCTGTGCCTTCTTCAATTTCTTTCCTCAGTGTCTCACAGTTTTTAGTGTATGGCTCTTTCATTTCCTTGGTTAAGTTTATTCCTAAGTGTTTTACTGTTTTTGATGCTATTGTAAATGGGATTGTTTTCTTTATTTCTTTTCAGCCATTTAACTGTTGGTGTACAGCAATGCAATTGATTTTTGTACATTGGTTTTGTGTCCTAAAAGTTTACAGAATTTGTTGATTAGTTCGAACAGTTTGATTGGTGGAGTCTTAAGGATTTTCTATATACAAGATCATGTTGTTAGCAAACAGAAACAATTTTACTTCTTCCTTTCCAATTTAGATGTCTTTTTCTTGCCTATCTGCTCTGGTTAGGACTTTAGTAATATGTTGCATAGAAGTGGTGAGAGTGAGCAACCTTGTCTTATCTCTGATCTTAGAGGGAAAGCTTTCAACCTTTTACCCTTAAGATATTAGTTGTGGGTTTGTCATATATGGCTTTTATTATGTTGAGGTATATTCCTTCAATCCCCAATTCGTTGAGCTTTTATCATGCAAGGATGTTGAATTTTGTCAAATACTTCTTCTGCCTTTATTGAGATGATCATGATTTTTTTTGTTTTTCATTTTATTAACTGGTGTAACACATTGATTGACTTGCGTTATGTTGAACCATTCTCACATTCCAGGGATAAGTCCCACTTGATCATGGTGTATGACTTTTAATATGCTGTTGAATTTGATTTGCTAATATTTTTGTTGAGAATTTTTGCAAATATATTCAGCAGGGATATTGGTCTGTGGTTTTCTTTTCTTGTATTATCCTTGTTAGCATAGGTTTTAGGGTAACACTGGCTTCATATAATTAGTTTGGGAGTGTTCCCTTCTCTTCAATTTTTTGAAGATTATGAGAAAAATTGGTATTAATTTTTCTTTAAATATTTGGTAGAATTCACCCATGAAGACATCTGGTCCTGGGCTTTTCTTTGTTGGGAAGTTTTGGATTACTGATTCTATCTCCTTGTTATTGGCCTGTTCAAATTTTCTACCTCTTTGTGATTCAAACTTGATAGGTTGTATGTTTCTAGGATTTCATCCATTTCTTCTAGGTTGTCCAATTTGTTGGTGTATAATTGTTCACTGTGGTCTCTTGAGATCCTTTGTATTTCTTTGGTTCATTTGTGATGCCTCCTCTTTCATTTATAATTTTATTTGAGTCATCTCTCTCTCTTTTTTTCTGGTCTAGTAAAGTTTTGTCTATTTTGTTATCTTTTCAAAAAATCAACTCTCAGTTTCATTGAAATTTTCTATTCTCTATTTCAATTATATCTTCTCTGATCTTTGTTATTTCCTTCCTTCTATTAGATTGGGCTTAGTTTGTTCTTGTTCTTCTAAGTTCCTTGAGGTGTAAAGTTAGGCGATTTCTTTGAGATCTTTCTTTTTTCTTAATGTGTGCATTTATCACTATAAGCTTCTCTTTCGGCACTGCTTTTGTAGCATCCCATAAGTTTCAGTACATTGTTTCCATTTTTGTTTGTTTCAAGATATTTTTCATTTCCCTTTTGATTTCATCTTTGACTCATTGGTTGTTCAGGAGTGTGTTGTTTAATTTCCATATATTTGTAAATTCCCCAAATTTCCTCTTGCTATTGATTTCTGGTTTCTTACCACTGTGGCCAGAAAAGTTACTTGATATGATTTCAATCTTTTAAAATTTGCTGACACTTGTTTTGTGACCTAATGTATCATCTATTCTGGAGAATGTCCATGAGCACTTGAGAAGAATGTATATTGTACTTTTGGATGGAATGTTTTGTAAATGTCTGTTAGGTCCATTTGATCTCAAGTATAGTTCAATGTTTCCCTACTGATTTTCTGTGTGGATGATTTATCCACTGTTGAAAGTGAGATATGGGAGTTCCCTACTATTATTGTATTGTTGTCAATTACCCCCTTCAGATCTGTTTGTACTTGCTTAATATACTTAGGTACTCTGATGTTGAGTTTGTGCATATTTAAATTGTTATATTATCTGAATGAATTAACCCCTTTATCATTATATAATGACCTTCTTTATCTCTTGCTATAGTTTTTGATTTGAAGTCTATTTTGTCTGATCTAAGTATAGCTACCCCTGCTCTCTTTTGGTTTTCATTTGTGTGGAATCTCTTTTTGCATCCCTGCACTTTGAGCCTCTGTAATCCCTTTAGCTGAAATGAGTACCTTGTAGGCAGCACAGAGTTGGGTCTTTTTTTTTTTTTGTAACCCATTCAGCAACTCTGCACCTTCTGATTAGAGAATTTAATCCACTTATTGGTAAGGATTTAGTATTGCTAGATTGTTAAATTTTTTTCTTTGTGGTTCCTTTGTTCTTTCTTCCCTTCTTGTTGTCTTCTTTTGTGAATTTATGACTTTCTGTAGTGGTATACTTTGATTACCTTCTCTTTATCTTGTGTGTATTTACTATAGGTTTTTATTTTGTGGTTACCATGAGGCTTACTCAAAACATCTTGTAGCTATAACAGTCTATTTGAAGCTGATAACTTAATTTTGATTGCATACAAAAATTCTACCCTCCCTCCCTCAACATTTTATGTTCTTGATTTCACAACACACATATTTTATATTGTGTATTAACAAATTATTGTAGCTATAGCTAATTTTAACACTTTTGTCCTTTAACCTCTATATTAGAATTAAGTGGTTAACATGCCACCATATTGCAATATTAGAGTATTCTGAATCTGGCTATCTACTTAACTTTATCAGTGTTTTGTATATTTTCATGTTACTAGCTAGTTTCCTTCCATTTCAGCTTGAAGAACTCCTTTCAGCATTTCTTTTAAGGCAATGAAGAGCCTCAGCTTTTATTAGGGAAAGTATTTATCTTGCCTTCATTTTTGAAGAACAAATTTGTTGGGTAAAGTATTCTTGGTTGGCAGATTTCCTCTTTTAGCACTTTGAATATATCATTCTGTTCTCTCCTGGCCTGCAAGGTTTCTGTTGAGAATTCAGCTGATAGGCTTACTGGGGTTCACTTGTATGAGACATTTTTTTTTTCTCTTGTTGCTTTAAAAATTCTGTCTTTGTCTTTGATTTTGGTCAGTTTCATTGTAATCTGTCTTTGAGAAGATTGTTTTGGATTGAAATTTTGGGGTGGCTTATTAGCTTTGTGAACTTGGATGTCCTACTTTCTCCCAAGGTTCAGGAAGGTCTCAGCCATTATTTCTTTAAATAAGCTTTTTACACCTTTCTCTCTTCCCCTTCTAGGACTCCAATGATGTGTAGGTTTTTAAAATTAATTAATTAATTAAATTTATTTTGGCTGTATTGGGTCTTCATTGCTGCATGCAGGCTTTCTCTAGTTGCACCAAGCGGGGGCTACTCTTCGTTGCAGTGCGCGGGCTTCTCATTGCAGTGGCTTCTCTTGTTGTGGAGCATGGGCTCTAGGCACGCGGGCTTCAGTAGTTGTGGCACGCAGGCTCAGTAGTTGTGGCGCACGGGCTTAGTTGCTCCATGGCATGTGGGATCTTCCCGGAACAGGGCTTGAACCCGTGTCCCCTGCACTGGCAGGTGGATTATTAACCACTGCACCACCAGGGAAGTCCTAGATTGTTTCTTTAAATGGTGTCTCATAAGTCTAGTAGGTTTTCTTCCTTCCTTTTCATTTTTTTTTCTTTTTGTTCCTCTCCTGGATGTTTTCAAATGATCTGTGTTTGAGCTCACTGATACTTTTTTTCTGCTTGGTTCAGTCTGCTGTTGAAACTCTCTATTGAATTCTTCATTTCAATTATTATATTCTTCACCTCCAATATTTGTTTGCTTCTTTTTTGTTTTCTATTTTTTGTTGAACTTCTCATTTTGTTTTTTTCCCCTGATTCTGTTAAATTATTTATCTGTGTTCTCTTATAGCTCTCTAAGCAAGTTTAGAACAATTATTTTGAATTCTTTGCCAGGCAATTCCTGTATCTCCATTTCTTTGTGGTCAGTTACTGGAAGTTTACTGTGTTCATTTGGTGGAGCCATATTTCTTTCCCTGATTCTTCATGATCCCCATTGCCTGGTGTAGGTGTCTGCACATTTGAAGAAGCAGTCATCTTTTCCAGACTTTATGAGCTGACTTCGGTAAAGGAAAACCTCCATCTGAGGATGGGGGCACACTGGAGTGTGCTGTGATCTTGGGCCTAGTGGTGCAGGGTGCGAAGTGTAGGGGTGTGTGGCATCTCTGGGTCCAGGGGAGAAATGGTGACTCACTGGCTCAGAATGATGGAGTCCATAGCATCAACAACTGTGTAGTTCTTGGCGAGCATTGCAGGGGGTCCACAGAGGCTGCAAGGGCTGTTGGGGCCCTTGGGTGACACCTCTGGGTCCAGCAGGTAGGGACCAGGGTAGACAGTGGTGGTAGTTGGAGCCAGTGGTGTACACACACTTGGCTGTAGGGGCCAGCTACAGGTGCCTGTGTAGTGACAGAGGTCACTTGCAAACACACGTGCAGTGGTGGAGGCCAAAGCAAGCAGTAAGGGCCAGGGCCAACTGCAGACACACTGCAGGCTGTGGTGGCTCTGGCAGTCAGCATGCACTACCGTGGCTTTAGGATCTTTCCTTGGTGCATACATGGCAACGGAGGTTGGCGGCATGCAAGGGCACAGCTGCAGGGGTTAGCCCTGAGCATGTGCACAGTGGTAGGGATCTAGGCTGGAGTCTTGCATTTGTGTAGCCTCAGAAGCCTGGACTTGCTGCTGGTGTGGGTCCCAGGTTCCAGTGGAGCAGGGGCTGGGGAGAGACTCTGGAGCTGGTGTCAGCAAGTGCAAATACCTGTGGGATAAAAACCAGTGAAATCTGCAGAAGTCTGTGGCAGCTGTGCTGGACATTGGTTTGTTTAGTGGGAAAAGGTGCTGGAGTCTTCTACAGAGCATGTCTCTGGCAATCCTGATGCTCCCACTGCATGGCTTACATTGGTATTCTTGCTATTCTTCCTTATTCTTAGCCATCTCTATATGTCTCAGTTTTGCTGGTCTCTGGGTGAAACTGAAGTGAGTCCTTTGTGTGGCTGGGAAGATGCACGTAAATGGAGCTGTTTTTCCTTCCTTTTTGTGTGGATATTCTCAAATTATTCATTCTGCTGCGTTCATGAAGTTTCTTAAGTCGACTCCAGAGCTCTCCCAGAGTTGTCTTTGTTTGTAGACAGCTAACTGTTGATCTCTGTGGGAGGATGGAGGCTGGGGTCTCCGATTCTGTCATCTTTGTGATATCACCAAGTGGAACCCTCACTCCGGTGAATCCACTTCTGGGTCTCCATTTACGTTTAAAGAAGTTTCTGAGATTTCAACATCAGGTCATATCCCTATTTTCAAAAATTTTATTACACTACTATCATGTCCACTGCATGGACCTCACCATTTAGGGAATCTTATGGCTTTGCAAGCGTCGTCTTGAAAATATTTCTAGAACTATTACAGGAATTTATAGGTCATTTATAATTTAGTGTGAATTCATTTAATATGAGGATTCAAAATTTTTTGACCTCAATTTGTTGTATTATGAGAAAGGAAACTGTCTTTTTGAAAGGAAGGGTGAAAAGAGACAAATAGAGATATTCCTTTGGTAGCTTAGCAAAAAGCTGTCTTTGTAGATCTGAATTAGCTCAACGAAAGAAAGGCTAATGCCACCTGTACAGCAGGAAGCTCCCTCTTTCTAACAAGACCACTTTGTCAACCAGGATGCTCCTGTTGTTACACAACTCCTGGATGCTCCTGGATGGTCCCTGCCCTCATCCTAATAATTACAGAGAGAGTCAGGGGGGCACCGTCTTTTTCTTAGAGCCCTCTCCCTGATGTGCTCCGGCTGTGTCTAAGCACTTTCTTCTGCTAAATAGCATGTGGATGGGGACTGGGTAATTTTGCTGCTTTTCTGCCTGTGAGTTTCCCCACTAGAACTTACTTTAGATTACATTTAGACTACATAGTACCAGTAGTATGTGTGTTGGTGTTCCCTTTGCATAATGAAAGGGAAAATAATTTTTTTTGGATGAAGAAATTCCTAGAAGGCAGAGAACTTAGTCTACCTCGACATTTCACCAAAGACCAGTATTTTCCTCTCAATTTGTCTTGGTAGAGATCTAAGGGCTTCCATCTGTGGAGAGAGCCCAGGGAAGAAAGAAGCCCCATATGTCCAACTAACGTTCCACTGCTGGAAAGCCTGTGCAGCCAAGCACAAAACAGAATTATGAGCTGGGTTAGTCCTATAAAAGGCCAGGGAAGGATTTCCTGATGAATTCAGCATAAAGAAAAAGACAGGTGAGTCTGACACTGGACCCAGTCCAACTCTGGCGGGTTTCCAGACCCAGTCCAGAAAAAGAAATATGCAAAGTCTGGACACTCATAAAGCAAAACTGCAGAGTCAGGATCTGAGAGGGCTTCACCCACCATCTCCAGAGGCAGCGAGCCCAAGGGGTTCAACAGCTGAGAGAGTCATTACTGTGATCTGTGGAAATGTGCTACACATTCTTTCTTCGCCTCAGTCTCTAAGCAAGAATGTTGTTTTCCTGAGATCAAGAATTAGAACGGGAACTTCAGGGACCTGGATTCTCAGCCTCAGGAATGCAGCCGCTCAGGCACTGTCCTGGAAAGAGACTGTATATGATACAGCATCACATCTGGAAACAGATGCTTCTTTATGATACACAGTACCACTCTTAGTCTCCTGTCCTCCCCTCTCTTTTTTTTTTGAATCTCTCTTCCTCATAAATACCTATAAGTATTAGAGCAAAAGTACCCCATTTTTGCCCCTAATGCTAGATATGAACTTGGTCAAGTCATGACTGTCTTTTTATCTCTGCTTCCTGTCCTAACATGAAATAGTTTTATGAAAATGGATAGATTAGTGTTGCTATAGTAACATAAACAGGAATCACTGTATTATTTTATATACTGAAATGAGTCCATTTTTAAAGGGTGTTACTATTGGTGCATAGGTCAATCGGATGAGCCCAAAGAGAAAGCAATATTTACAGTCTGCCCAAACTACCAGAATAATTTGCTCTGATTTCAGAT
Source organism: Eschrichtius robustus (assembly GCF_028021215.1). Lineage (NCBI taxonomy): Eukaryota > Metazoa > Chordata > Mammalia > Artiodactyla > Eschrichtiidae > Eschrichtius > Eschrichtius robustus. Next base: position 77,431,380 of record NC_090830.1, read on the forward strand.
AAAATCTTCACTACTTCTGTTGTTTTCCTAAGAATTCAAAATAAATTTCTTAAAGTCTTAGGAATAAATAGATGACAATGTATGGTTTATGCTGCTAATTTGCAGTAGGTGAACCCAAATAGATTTCTTTTTAAAACTGTAGGCAACTTGTTTTGTTTTGAGGGTTCTATTAGAACCCTCTATTTTGGCTAGAAATAAAGGAAAATAGATTTTCTTTTATTCAAACAGCCATATTTCTATACATAGAATATGACATCTTATAATTTTTATTCCTATTTAGGTACATCCTATACCATACACACAGAGGATCTATATCAAAATCTATAGATGTATATCCTAAAATGCACGTGACATACAATATCGCATATCATATGTGTATCTATATATACACATATTTACTGATTGATTCTAATATAGTTGCTTTATAAAATATGTTTCATCCTGGTTACAATTAAACATAAACATATAAAAGATATACCTTCTGGTTACAATTTTTTTTTTCCTTTTCAAATCAGCAGAGGTAATTGCTTTAAAATTGTAAATTGTAGGTTTCATTTGATTCTCAGCAAATTTATGCATCCACTTCTGTTGAAACTCTTATTTTTTCATATCAAAACTCTTGCCACACAGTGAAGTCAAGAAGTCTTCTAGCATTAAAAATTTTTTTCTTAAACTCCTTTTTTTTGACTCAGAACTTTCATCAAAGAAAATTTTATGTAAAAGCTTATAACCTTTCTGACTGAACAGGAAAAGGGATGAGGAAACCCTGAGCCTTGCCTACCTTCCCTCTTCCTCCCACCAAGGAATTCCATAAATGGACTCTGCAGACCTAACGTTTTGTGGACTGTGGTTTGTAAATAGAACGTAGAATATATTCAAACTTTAAAAATTATCCACTGTTTATCTGAAATTAAAATTCAATTTGTGTTCTGTATTTTTACTTGCTAAATTTGGCAACCCTATTTACAAACAATTATTTTAATGAAAAGAGCTCTCAGTTCCATAACAGAGGAGAGGATTTTCCCTTAGTATTCGTAAATATCTTGAACACATGATAACTTCTCTAATTTCAGTTCTCCAACTCACCAAGTGGGTTTAATAATTAAGGTTCTAACTACCTCACTAGTTATTCTAAGAAAGAATTAGGCTTTAGGGAATTCCCTGGTGGGCCAGGGGTTAGGACTCAGCGCTCTCACTGCCAAGGGCCTAGGTTTGATGCCTGGTTGGGAAACTAAGATTTTATAAGCCGCATGGTGCAGCCAAAAAAAAACAAAAAACAAAAAAGAATTAGGCTTTAGCCTAAAGTTTCAAGATGCATGAAGTTATCACTGATATTGGTTTTTAAAAAATTCCATTAAAAAGCACTAACTACTAATAGCATATCAAGAGTCATTTATAAAATGCTTAATAATTAAACATTCCAAACTCACTCTGTTTTCTTCAAGCTGTATTATAGTCTGAATGTGAATAATTTAATAAATATTTTAAATAGAAAAAAAAAAAAAAAAGAAGACAGGTAACTCCATCTGTGAGAATAGTGGTGTTAGGATAAAACTATGCTCTGCTTTGAATATTTTCACCTCTGGGTGCTGAAACAAGTTGAATTATGCACTATTTTGCAACAATCCCCAACATGTGATTTGTTATTCTCTTAGGTCTATGAGACAATTTCTCCTCATTAGAATCAAACAGTTAAATATTACTTTATATTTAGACTACACTTGAAATGAAACTATTGAAGGAAACATTGCAGTGAGTCCTTCTGTGGAGAAAATAATTATGGTTTAATTCATCTGCTTTATAAGTCTAGATTTTGCATCATTGCTTTTCTTAACGTGAGGCATCCAATACCCTCTCTCTCAAAGATTCATATTCACTCAGCTTAAAAGCAACTCTGTGACAGATGAATGACACAGAAAGACTGCAGTTAATTATATAATTGTCTAGGGGCTTCACAGGGTTAATGTATCTAATTTGCTCCTAAATAACAGATTAGATATGCAACGTGTTTGGCCCATGGAGGAATTCTAGATACATAAATACATTTAACTATACTCTAAGCCTCTATGTTTTTTCACTATAAGAATCTAACATCTTTTCTTTTTTTATTTCTGTACACCAAGGTACCAGTAAAATAAACTTTTGGAATTCTATAGTACCAGTCAACCTAGACATGACTGAAAGACAGGCTTTCAAACACAAAAAATAATTAATTTTAAGAGGTGTTTAAAAAAAAGGAAAAATTTTTAGAACCATTAGAGAAGCTTAATAAACTATGGCTATCATCCCAAACATCCTTAACTATTGTTGTTAATTAGCAATAGAGTAGCTATCCTTTTTCCACTGTGTCTAAAATAAAAAGGAAAAAGGCTAAAAGAACAAGAAAAAGGAAGAAGGAAAAAAAGTGTAGAGAATTCTAGTGCCCACTGATATCTGTGTTTTCCTTGAGAGGGATGGTGGTGGCAAGAGCACACAGGACCTTGAAGGCCACTGTAATGACTCTGGCTTTTACTTCGAGATTAAAATCCAAGAGAGAATGGAAGCCTTGGGGGATTTTTTTTTTTTTAATTTATTTATGGCTGTGTTGGGTCTTCGTTTCTGTGCTAGGGCTTTCTCTAGTTGTGGCAAGTGGGGGCCACTCTTCATCATGGTGCGCGGGCCTCTCACTATCGCGGCCTCTCTTGTTGCGGAGCACAGGCTCCAGACACGCAGGCTCAGTAATTGTGGCTCACGGGCCTAGTTGCTCCGCGGCATGTGGGATCTTCCCAGACCAGGGCTCGAACCTGTGTCCCCTGCATTGGCAGGCGGATTCTCAACCACTGCGCCACCAGGGAAGCCCCGCCTTGGGGGATTTTGAGCAGAGGGATGATGTGATTTTATGGCGGGATTCTGGATTATTTCAAAGTAGAGCTGACAGAATTTGCTGACAGATGAGAAATACAAATATTCAGGCTATTTTAAAAAATACACACACGTACTCGACACACACACACACTTTTTCTTTTCCCAAAATGGAATCGTGCAATAAGTATGTACTGACTCATCAGTATATTGTGAACAGTTTTTTATGCTAATAAATCTCTGCATTACATATATGAAGTGCTGTATTAAATTTCATTGCATAGATTTATTGTAATTTGTTCAGCCATCTGTTTGATATTTGAGTTCTTCCCAATTTATTTTTTGACCATCAACATCATTATACATGTGATCATTTTATTAGTCTAAACTTGTAGAATTGCAATTGCTGGGCCAAAGTGTAACCACTTAATGAAAGTGTTTGGGAAACACTGACAAGATTCTAAAAAAGCATGTTAATATTTTATACTCTTACCAACACTATACAGTCAATTAAATTTAAGTGTCATTCCAATAGTTAATTCTGATGCACAAAGAGCTTTGGGTACACTATGGATTTGGTAGTCAAATGAGAGGAGGAGCAACTAATTGCCCCTTCAAAAGAGGTAAACAATACTAATCTTTATCCTAGTTTCTTGGAGTCCTTTAGACCTTTGAGAGTGATCTCAGTTTAGGAAAGACTTCATTCACCCCATGTAGTTTTGAGGACTAAGCCCAAGTCTAAGCTAGTTTAGCTGTAGGGTAGACCAGGTGGTAAAGCTGCCTGAGATGCAAGGTACAGCCACGATGCCTACACTTTGTATAGTTCCTAGACAAACCCATAACCTTTGATTTACAGGTCTATAGTCAGCCACAGGGTAGCCAGGACCCCATGAATATGGGGTAGGAGGAAGGGAATTAAGTTGCTATTCCTAGCAGCAATAATTGGAAGGATCTGGTTGGAAGACCCATGTTTCTACTTTAACAGATTTTGACCATAAGGAAAAAACACTGAGAAATTTAACGTATATTCTTAGAACAGACTTAAAATTCATATTGACTTAGTCTTGCTTTCATTTGAAAATCCTAAGACAATGAAAGAAACCACAAAAGATGTTACTATGAGGTTACCACCAGCAATAGCTACAGAGAGAGCTCTTTATTCTTTATTGTGTCTCAGTGTGATTTATTTATTTAATGTCAACTGGCAAGGTTTTCTAAATAATATGAAACACTACCTGTCAAAAACCTGAGTTTAAAAACTTCATAAGATTGTGAAATGTTTCCGAATTCCTTCAGCAAGGTTTTAGCTGTATAGACACTTATTCCTTCGAACTACTGCTCTTCTTCCATTTACCTCTTTTCTAGAAAATACATTTCAGCCCTGATTCTAAAATATTTTATATCTATATATAAAATTTATATGCTTATATATCTATCTATATATCTCTAAATAAAATTTTACACCTGAAGAAAAGAAATAGCTAATGTTCGTAGTTCACAGTACATAACCTGTCTTTGAGTTATAGCTCAGCCTTACTTACTGCATGACCTTCAGAGAGCTGCCAGAAACAGTCCCTCATTTAAATTGCTCTTCCTTAACACTGTTATTTGACAGTTGTGCTACAGGAAGAGTATTCAATGCCAGAGATGTCAAAAAGCTTTGATTCCCCAAGAGTTCCTGGGAGATAAATTCTAAAAGGCATGCCAGTGTTTTAGCCTTGTATTAAGGTCACGTTCTTCTTTCGAAATATATTTTCTTCAAATGCATGTTACTACTTTTATGCCCAAGTTACATATGCCTGTTTGATAGATTCCCCACCCCTATCTTCAGAGATCTAAAAAAAAAAAAATCATCTGCTTGACATTCATTTCATTCTATGTGGTTTCCATTCCACGTGCTCAATAACAGCCACACTTATGCCAAGATACAACTTAATGAATACATGCTTACAATTAGCTGCTTTAAAAAAGAGATTGGATATTTGATACTTAATTTATGCTCATTTTGAAGGACGCTCTTTACACGTGACTTAGTTTGGTGTTCACCCAAAACACTATTTTACTTTTCAGTTTAGTGTCCAAATAGAAAAAAATTTTCTATTCTAATTAATTTTCTAGCTTTCATCGTGTATATATAGATAGAGAATAGCTATTATTTTAAAAGTTTTAAATACTAGGCAGGACGCTAAGGGTACTTGGAGCAATATAACATTTTAGTATGTATACTAAAGTAACTACTCAGAAAAATTCTTAGATACTTAGCCAACAAATATACATGGAGTACTTATTATGTGCCAGATACTGGGCTGGATACCTTCTCCAGAAGGGATAGTGATTAGGTAAACCATTCCATGACAACCACTATTCCTTTCCCTGGTTTCCTTTTTGCACCTTCAAATTCTTCAGCATAACAAATAAGCATTTTCTAAAGCTATTCCAGGAATAGGTAAGCAACACATCATGAAGCCTAAGCATAACCAAATACTATTAAGTTGTGGGTTTTTGGGAAAAGTCAGACATATAGAATGGACAGATACATTTGATTCCAGTCCAGCTTCTAAGAGGCAAACAATGCAAAAAAGTGGGACTCACAGACCACAGCAAAGATTTTTACACATCATCAATTACTGAGGGCTGAACTCCTACAGAGCCACCCCAATCGTAAACAAAACAAGACATGGTAGAGGCTGAGGAGGATAGGACAGATGTTAGGTGAGTTATAAGAGGGGAAGTTTCTATAATCTGTTCTTGGGAAATGAAGGGAAGACTCTGGCAGGAAGGTAAACTGAGGTCCATTTGACACTGTAATGTATGGAGACGGATAGGTGGCTGGGTCTCCTTTCTACCTAGAAGAGACCCAAAGAAGCCACATCCCAAATATCCTTTCATTCAAATATTTTTGGAATGACTAGTATTAGTAAGATACAGTGTTAGGTACTTTGGGGATACAAAGCCATATGGCATAGTTCCTACTTAAAGGTATTATTTAGTGATAACACACTGTCTAAACTTGCATCAGTTAGAGATTCTTTCAAATTAACAAATACCTCTGGAGCTGTTACGAGGTGCCATAATTCATTCACAGTTCAATGTAAAAAAGTTTTAAAAATTCTGATGTTTAAAACAAGTAAAATCTTAGCTGAGATATGCTATAATAATAATAATATTATAATAAATAATAAATAAAGTTATAGGTTACGGTACTTTCTAGAAGGCAGAGAATTTAGCCTATTTTGGAGTTTTACTTTTCTTGCTTCAGGAATTTTCTCCCATTGATAAATGAGACCTAAGAAAGAGGGAAGCCTTCCCCTGTTAGGCCTTCCTTTCCGAGAACCTAAGGAGCAGAGAAGGAAAACCAAGGGCAGACCTCCTCCTCTTCTCTCTTCTAGAGCTCCTATATGAATTTCATATATCACAGAGAAGGGGCTCCCTGGAAAAGTGGCAGAAAGCTTTACAGGCCAATATAAGCCATTCAAGAGAGTACAAAATGTATGCAGACATAATAATAATTTTAGTGGCAGCATCAGCTCATAGAGCATACAGAAAACACTCCTAATTACCTCACTCAATACTCTTTTGTTGGGACTCCCCTGGTGACACAGTGGTTAAGAATCCGCCTGCCAGCGCAGGGGACACGGGTCTGAGCCCTGGTCTGGGAAGATCCCACATGCCACGGAGCAACTAAGCCTGTGCACCACAACTACTGAGCTTGTGCTCTAGAGCCTGTGAGCCACAACTACTGAGCCCGTGTGCCACAACTAATGAAGCCCACGCGCCAAGAGCACATGCTCTGCAACAAGAGAAGCCACCCCAATGAGAAGCCCACGCACCGTAACAAAGAGTAGCCCCTGCTCACCACAACTAGAGAAAGCCCGTGTGCAGCAACAAAGACCCAACACAGCCAAAAATAAATTAAGATAAATAAATTTTTAAAAAATACTCTTTTGTTTTTAGAAAATAGGTCCATCTTGACTACTTGTATTGAAAGGGTAGAGCTAAAGAAATCATGTGATCTCAACCAGATTTCCATAAGATTTTAGGTCAATATTAGAATTTTATTAGAATTATTACAATATTACAATTTTCAAAAAATGAAAAGGGATAATAAATTCAAATAAAACTATTCATAAAAAGCATGAAAAGGCTAATAAGAACTGATTTTCTAATGGGTGTAAAATTATAAAATCTTCCTCAAGATACAGTCAAAATACATTTAGACCTTATTTTTGTGTAAGCCACAATTTGCTTCTTTAGTCTCTGTTCTCCCCTTGGCCTTGTGAACCCTCAGAACAAATCTCAAGCAATTGTTCCCAAAGGATAAACTTCCTTTTGCAGATGAAATAGTTTGATTTCTAGTATAGTCACAAGGAGATTTGAGAGAGTTAAACACAAACACCACTTATTTCTTGTTAATGTGAACAAAATTCTTGTGTGGTTGTTGATACAAAGATGTAAATGCTTCAACTTTCTGTAACAACGGGCTCTACTGAAATGACACATTCAAATAAATCTCTGGCTCAAAATGAACTTCATAAACATTTAATATATTTAAATGCATTATTTTATTGTTTTGATAGAAGTTACATTATTATAAAATCAATGAGTTAACCATAAGAACAGGTTATGCTAGCGAAAGAAGTTAATGGTAAACAACACAGTGAAATATAATACTTTTGGCCTTACGGCATGCAAATGAGTCTTTCTGAAGTTCTAAGCACTTTTTATAGGGTAAAATACCACTGAACAAGATTAACCCTTTTCTGCTTTGTCTTACCCTTCATGATATCAATTAGGCAATGGCAGATAATTCTAGACACAAAAATTACACAGAAAATAGCTAAACCAAATTTTCTCTATAACTTCCCCAATTCCAATGTGTCAATAAAACAGATCTGTAACTGCCTTAGATCTGTTTACAGATCTCAGTATGTTGCCTTGCCCATATTTTATTTTTTATTTTTTTTATTTTTTAACATCTTTATTAGAGTATAATTGCTTCACAATGGTGTGCCAGTTTCTGCTTTATAACAAAGTGAATCAGTTATACATATACGTATGTCCCCATATCTCTTTCCTCTTGTGTCTCCCTCCTCCCACCCTCTCTATCCCACCCCTCTAGGTGGTCACAAAGCACCGAGCTGATCTCCCTGTGCTATGCGGCTGCTTCCCACTAGCTATCTATTTTACGTTTGGTAGTGTATATATGTCCATGCCACTCTCTCACTTTGTCCCAGCTTACCCTTCCCCCTCCCCATATCCTCAAGTCCATTCTCTAGTAGGTCTGCATCTTTATTCCTGTCTTGCCCCTAGGTTCTTCTGACCATTTTCTTTCTTTTTTTTTTTTAGATTCCATAAATATGTGTTAGCAGACGGTATTTGTTTTCCTCTTTCTGACTTACTTCACTTTGTATGACAGTTTCTAGGTCCATCCACCTCACTACAAATACCTCAATTTCGTTCCTTTTTATGGCTGAGTAATATTCCATTGTATATATGTGCCACATCTTCTTTACCCATTCATCTGTTGATGGACACTTAGGTTGCTTCCATGTCCTGGTTATTGTAAATAGAGCCGAAATGAACATTGTAGTACATGACTCTTTTTGAATTATGGTTTTCTCAGGGTATATGTCCAGTAGTGGGATTGCTGGGTCATATGGTAGTTCTATTTTTAGTTTTTTAAGGAACCTCCAGACTGTTCTCCATAGTGGCTGTATCAATTTACATTCCCACCAACAGCCCTTGGCCATATTTTTCAACAGACTCACTCAACCTGAAAAACTTATTTTCATCTATAACTTCTATAACATTTTCATTAGCCAGAATGGCACAGAATGGTACTGCGATCTCCAAGCCACATACACTTTGTGATCAGCTCTGGACTTCAATATGGCAAGAGGAATAAAATATTATAAACTTTCACTTGAATGCTGTTGTAATTTCCCAAAAGGTTTGTATATTTGTGAGAAAGATGCATCACAATGAGGATGTAGTTTGTCAGTAAATCAAATTCTCCTACAGTGAAAACCCACTTAATTAAATTTCTCTACTAATTCCTTCAAATATAAAGAGGGAATCAAAATCAGAACACATTGACCTATGCCTGATTTTCATTAGGTCTGTTCCTAGGTACTGAACATGCCGTAGCATTTTTTGCTTTTGATTTTTCTGGTGGCTTTTCAAAGATTAATAGTAAATAGTAAAAATGCTTAATAATCAACTTTTTGATCATTTTATTATTGTCTCAAGCTATCTAGAACTGTTTTTATGTTATTAGCCAACAGGGTCAATAACTTTAGTTAGCAAATGTGTGAAGACAAAGAACAAAAAATAAATATTTCATAACTGTCAGTGGCAAAGATCCTGATTCTAAGTTATATTATCATAACCTAGTGAATCTTAGCATTAGCTACTGAATGATCCAAATCAATAAATAATATAGAGCATTCAAGATAAACCTTGACAACCTTTCTCTGTACCTAGTTATGGAGAAAAATCTCTGACTTCAACTATAAGATTTAAGACCATCGCTAATATTGTAGTTGGTTAGTGCAGAGAACTAAGCCATGCTTCTGTGTTCTCATTCCATTCCTATTAACCTACTTTAAGGATCAAATGCTCTTCGGAAATTATTTAATAATTATTATTAACAGTCTCTTTATCTCGCCTAGAATGAATCTGAATTTATTTTATTAATGAGTAGTTATTTAGTAAATGCCTAATATTCTACTTAATACAGATGCTATGGCTCATGTTGACAACTCTTCAAGTTAATCCTTCAAACCTGATCAGAGAGATAAGGTATGAAGCAATAGAATTTATGGATTAGGGTAAGAGGGGGATACAAATATGTGAATTCTGAATTATAAGAAACCTTGTAGTTATTAGAAAGTTTATATACTTCTTAGAAGAAAGCTTATTTAGAAGTAGATTAATTTAAAAACATGTTTCCCTCACTCCACTGGTACTGGATGCAGACTGAGGACATCAACGGCTAAAAGAACGGCTCTCAATTCAGGATATAAACAGCAAAGTCAAGTCTCATGTTTGATAAAACTTCCTTTTGGAGAAAATTGAAAAAAAAATTCTTGCTTTGTTACTTTGCCACAATGCTTTTTATACAGTAGATATGTTTGTGATGAATATCATTACAAATTTGTAGCGAATATCATTACAAACCTATGATCACTGTCAGTCAGTTACATTCTAGGTAGGAAGATGGACAATAAAGAAGATAAATCAATTATCCACTTCTGGGTAGTTATCCGAAGAACACAAAAATACTAATTTGCAAAGATATAGGCATCCCTATGTTCAATGTAGCATTATTTACAAAGCCATGCCATGGAAACAACCTAAGTGTCCATCGATGGATGACTGGATGAAGAAGATGTGGTATACATATAAATATAATGGAACATTATTCAGCCATAAAAAAGGATGAAATCTTGCCACTTGTGGCAACCTGGATGGGCCTTGAGGGTATTATGCTAAGTGAAGTTAAGTCAGATGCAGAAAGACAAATACCATATGATTTCCTTCACACACGGAATCTAAAAAAAACAAATGAAGAAACAAAATAAAGCAGAAACAAACTCATAGGGAACAGATTAGTGGTTACCAGAGGGGAAGGAGGTTGAAGGGTAGGCAAAATGGGTGAAGGGGGTTAACTGTATGGTGATGGATGGTAACTAGACTTGTGATGGTGATCACTTTGTAGTGTATGCAAGATGTTGAATGATAATCTTGTACACCTGAAACTTACATAATATTTTTAAAAAAGAAATCAATTATATAGACTGTTAAATAGTGACAAGTGCCAAGGAGAAAAAAGAAAGCAAAAAAGGGATTTAGGAGATGTGTATGCGTAAGTGTGTGTGTATGACACGATAAAAGGTATTTAAAATTTTAGGCTGGCCGAAGAAGGCCCCCATTATCCAAAGCACATACAAAGAAGAGTGAGGAATTTATGCCACTGCTTATTATAAGCACAAGATATTGCTGCCAAACTGGTTGTTATTCTGGGTGTGTGTCCAAAAAATTCTTTGTTTAGTTAAACAAATGAAACTTCAAAAAAGTTTAAATAAGAAGAATTAACTCTATTTAATGCAGGAAATTACACTGCATAACATGCATTTTTAGTAAAGCAGCTTTCCTTTTTTTTTCCTTTTTAAAAATATTTATTTATTTATTTGTTTGGCTGCACCGGGTCTTAGTTGCAGCACATGGGATCTTCGTTCCCGTGTGCAGGATCTTTAGTTGTGGCATGTGAACTCTTAGTTGCGGCATGTAGGACCTAGTTCCCTGACCAGGGATCAAACCCGGGCCCCCTGCATTGGGAGCATGGAGTCTTAGCCACTGGACTACCAGGGAAGTCTCAGTAAAGCAGCTTTCTTAATTTTATTTTTAGGAAACGAATCATGAATCGAAAGAGAGAAAACAAATAATTTACTATATAAGGTTGTTGAATTTTATTTTAGACAACATGGTAGAGTTTCTAAAGTACTGAGAGGTTCCAAGTGTCAATCCATTTGGGTAGAGTGTTTATATTCTTCAAAATGATGGCAAATTCTTGAACATCATTGAGTCTATTAATTTTGAAAAAACCCCCAGCTAATTAGAAATACAACAGTCTTGCATTATCTGGGTTATGCTGTTCACATTGCTGTGGCTGGTTTTCTACTGGAAATCTCAAGAATGGTCCATGTTGTCCACCACAGTAACAGATGAATAAATATGCTAATGCAATTCCCCTAGTCCCAGGCCACTTCCCAGCAAAGCTTTTCGTGTTTAAAGAATTGCATTCCTTCTTGCAGGACAACCTGGGAACAATTTAGTGTATTTAGATGTAATGATTCCTGGTTATCCACAAAGAAGTTGATCCACTGAGTGCCTCATTTCTTATCGTCCTAGCAGCAATTAGAATGTGGGAAATAACTTGTCTCAATGTAATTTCTGTGGCATATTTTCCTCCATGTCTTGTTAAATAAAGTAAACAATGCAGTGTACAACATTCAGATTGCAAGGATGCTTGAACTGCCCATTATCTACAGGAGAGTTTTAGGACCAGTCTTTCCACAGCCCAGCCTTAGAGAAAGAAGAGGCACTATGGTAAGCTATGGCTTATCACTGCTGAAAATGTGACCACAGCAGTAAAGCCAAGTGACAGGAGCCCATATGATGGGATGGCCTGGGTTCAAACCCTGAATCATCTATTTACTGTGGGACTTGAGATACGTTCTTTAATTTTTTGTATGCCTCAATTTCAAAATGAAGATAATAAACTACAAACATTATAGGGTTGATATGAGGAAAATATATGTGTAATTGAAGTCCTCAAAGGAGAGGATGAGGAAGCAAAGTATTTGATGAAATAACAGTTGAAATTTTTCCAAATTTGATGAAAATTATAAACCCACAGACCCCAAAACTCAAAGAATCCCAAGACAAGAAACATAAAGAACACTATTTTGAGGTACATAATAATACCAAAACCAAACAACCCTGCTAAAAACTACATCTGTGGTTCTCCACCAGGGATTATTCCTCCCCATTTCTACTCCCCCCGGGGACATCTGACAATTTCTGAAGACATTTTTGTTTGTCACAACTGGGAGGGGAAGAGCGTGTGTGACTGGCATCTAACGGGTAGAGGCCAGGAATTCTGCTAAACATCCTATAATGCACAGGACAGCCCTCACAACAATGAATTATCCTGCCTAAAGCATCAATAGTGCTAAGGTTGAGAAATACTAAAAGCATATAATAATCAAAAGGCTTAAAACTAGTGATAAAGAGAAAATCATATCATCATAATTATCTCATTCCTGACAAATATAGAAAGTATATGACATGTAATATTAAGCATTTTTTGGTAAATTACTCACCATGGTTATGCCAGGAGCTGAGCACCAGTAAGTAAAGGTGCCCAGACCTGTAGAGCTACTTGGAGGGGTTTCCAGAAGTCACAGGTCAATGTGACCTTTTTTTTTTTTTTTAACCTAAATTTAGGGAGCTACACAATGTGCAAAGTATTCTGAAGATTCTGCCGTGGTTCTCCTGACACTTAATCACAGGTAAGAAGTGGTGGGACCAGAATTTGAACTGAAGTCTGTTTTGAAAACACACCAAAATAATAACTAATAATACACAATTTAAGATAAAAAAAGTGCTCTTAGTTTACTATCTTGGATCTTCGTAACAAGTCAATGCACATCTACGTTGCTAGAGCAGTGGTCCACTACAAATTTATTCAGATACTTTGGTAGCCCAAGACAGCTGTGGTAAGGCATATTAGTCTATATTTCTTCATTTTTCTGTCAATTGGAGGGAAGAAGAGTGAAGGGTAGTCACAGCTATGGCAGGAACTGTGTATGTTATTTATTGAAAATTGTTTATAGTTTTAAAAAAAATTTGTATTGGAGTATAGTTGATTTACAATGTTGTGTTAATTTCGCTGCACAGCAAAGTGAATCAGTTACACATATGCATATATCCACTCTTTTCTAAATTCTTTTCTCATATAGGTCGTTACAGAGTATTGAGAAGAGTTCCCTATGCTATACAGTAGGTCCTTATTAGTTATCTATTTTATACATAGTAGTGTGTATATGTCAATCCCAATCTCCCAATTTATCCCTCCCCACCCCTTCCCCCCTGGTAACCATAAGTTTGGAAAACTGTTTATAGTTTTATCTTTATAGATGCCTAGCCTGGAGAAGGGAAGGAAGATATGGTTATTTTTGTTTGATATGTTCCCCCATGGAAAAAAAATTGAGAATCACTTCTTTGAAATATATAAATCAGATCTCTTTGGATCAATTTAGGTAGATTTTAATAGAATGTACATGGAGAGCTAGAGACATACTTTTTTATTTCTGAATGGTTAAAAAAAGTCACACTAAAGGAAAATAATACTAAGAACACTGATAGTAGCATACTAATCAACAAAATTGTTTAGCTTAGAAAAATTAGAAATTCATCAGTGCTCTAAATGAGTCAAGGTACCGTCCAAGGTTGAAAAATCAATATTCAACACAATTACAACAACCAAGCCAGTCTTCTTCTTTAGTAGAGGAAATACTAGATCAATATGTGTTTTACTGAGGAAGTATAAACATTAATGAGGGCTAGAGGAGCAGGCAATATATAATTTATCTTGAGCTTCAAACAGTTAAAAGTAGATGTGACTTCACAGTTTTGCTTTGTTTTTTTCTTTTAACTTTACATTTTAACTTTATTTTCCTTCCTCTTTCTCAGGTGGTTCTATATACAAGTTACAGAGAACTCAAAAGAAATGAAATTTGATGTAACTTATCATTCATTAACTTTTCAAACATGCCTTGTTTCCCCCTCCAATCGACTTAACTCTTTTTATAGTCCTATATATTTTCTATAAATGAATAAAAAGAAAAGTTTATACTTACTAGAAAGAACAGTCGTAAGGAAAATGTAGTCTGAAAAGGATATGAGTCCACATTCTCCAAGGGTGTAAAATATACTGCCTTCATCAGCAAATTTTTCTCGTTCCTGGGCAATTTTCTATTGAATGTATGGGTTCCACCAAAAGATAAAAAGAAGATATAACAGAATGAGAATATAAATAGTTAGAGATGAATCACCATTTATCTGACAGTTTTATGCTATTTATCATAAGCATTTCTCTGATGGCCATTCCAAATTAATGGATCCTTTACAGTTTTTAAGATGATTAAAATTATAAGAAAAAAGATGATTTTGTTTGTTTGTTTGTTTCAACACTGGCTTAATGTGAACAATGGAATAAAATTTTCAATTTTATGAACTCCTGCCATTTAACATATAACAGGCCCACTTCAGGGCTGGTTTTATCTCTTAGTTTGAAAAACAATCCACCTCTTTCTATAGAGGTATATAAGGTAGAGAAAAAAAAAATGAAAAACTAAAATAAAATCAGTTCTAAATGCCCAAGAGAAACTATACAACTAGTAATGAGAAATGAAGAGGTAAGCAACTATTGTCAACACCCACACAAATGCTCAGAAAACTAATTTCTGAAATACTAATTTTAACTTTTACCTTATGAACCCCAAGAATCTTAGTTTTGGAATGTAGAACAGTTTACAAAGTAAACAGCATCTGTGAAATATAATGTCAAATCAGACACACACCAAACTTTAGGCATGAGTTAATTTAATTATATTTACTGTGACCTTGGTGGAGGCTCCTAAATTTCAGCTATTTGAAGAAACTCTCCCAAAACTTAGCTTTTACTCTAAGTATGTATTTATTTTCTTTAATCTATAAAGCTCACAAAGAGAGTTAATTCTCAGGTTCAGTAATGGTCTATGTGGGAAGCAGTTTCTTCCTGGGTGTTTAAGGAAACTTACCCTGTTTTCTGATTTGCTACCAAACCATAAACTTAGTGGTGACATTGAAGATACTTTCAAAAACTGAAAAGGATCCACCAAAGAGTTAGACTTGAAACACATTTCCGTAAGTTCTGGACCAACCAAAGAAATTTCAGGAATTATTCTGGGTACCAAAAAAAGAAATAGGAGGTTTTAAAAACCCAAACCAACAAAGCACAAAGTAATAATATCATGCAAGCACAAAATAAGAAGCAGCACTGCAAGCATAACCTTGGGAGGAGTATCATGAAAATTAAACCAACAAGCATCACCACACCACCATCCAGGTACACAACTATCCAATAGGTTACCTCTGTCTAGTGAAGATCCCATCATACACCACAAAGGAAAGAAAACTGGTTAACCAATTGAAGGTACAAGTACCAAATGAATCATCATGATTTTCTTAGTAAACCCACTCAAAATAGCCTCTACTGGATATTTGCTTGTAATAGGAAACAGTAACCATGGACAGGCAAAACTCCATAGTTGAACGCCTGCAAAGTGGTAAGAGGTTTTGATGGCAGTTTCTACTTAGGAAAGTGCTTCTGACTCATTTGTGATGGGCAGAAAGCCTGGTCCGGCCTGACAGCATTTAGAGATTACTTCTTTGAGCCAAAACCAAAAATGAGCCCACAGTCCAATATGTTCAATTAAGGTTAGATCTCGTATCACACTTGATCGTCTACCAATAGATTAAACACAAATTTCAGACAAAAGAAGGCTACTGGATGAAAAGAGCAGCAAAGCTGTTCACTGGGAAGTTAATATTTTAATTTCTCAAAAAAAAAAAAATGTACATTTTTAACATTATCCAAGATACTGCAAAAGTAAAGCATGTGAATAAGAAAAAATACACAAAATGAGAACAGGCTGTCAAAAGCACACCATTACTAGCCAGAATAAATTTGTATAGAAGCTGAGTAACCCATATTAATTATGTAATAATCTTATGGAGAGATTGCTATAAGCAAATAAAATAAATAATATATTGGAATCCAGAAGTCGAGAAACAGACAAAAGTCTAAGGACAAACTGAAATGAGGCAGATAAGCCAAAAAAGCGTATCTAACATTATTTTTCTAAGAACCATCTGGACTATGCTGCTGCTCAGAAGATAAAAAGAAAAATCCAAGTTTGTCCACAACTTTTTATTTTGATATACTTTCAAACTCATAAAAGTGGAAAGATCCGTATAGGGAACTCTCATATGCTTTTTACTCAGAATCACCAACAGTTTATGTTATCACCCTATTTGCTTTTCATTTTATATAGATACATATTTTCTTTTACACCATATTGAAAGTTGGAGACATATGCCCCTTTACACTTAAATACTTCAGTATATATTTCCTATGAACAAAGACATTCTCTTACATATTACAGTATACATTTCATAAAACCAGGATATTTAATACTGATAGTACTATTATCTAATCCACAGTCTGTTATCAAATTTAGTGAACTGTCCCAATAATTTCCTTTACAGCTATCTTCCCCCCAGTCCAGGATGTAGTCCACAATCATAAATGGCATTTAGTTGTCATGTCTTTTTAATCTCCATTAATCTAAAACAGCTTTCTTTGCCCATCTTTATTTTTTCCTTTGGAGGTTTTTGCCCAAATTTATTTTTTCCTTTGGAGGTTTATTATTATTTTTGATTGTGGTAAAATTCACATGACATAAAATTCACCATTTTAACCATTTAACCATAAAATGTGTGGGCCTTTTGGGTTTGGCTTCTTTCACGTATCATATTTTGTAGGTTCATCCATGTTGTAGCATCAATCAGTACTTCATTCCTTTTTATCGCCAAATAATATTCCATTGTATATATACCACAAATTGTTTATCCATTCATCCACTGAAGGATATTCGGGTTGCTTCCACCTTTTGGCTATTGTGAATAGTGCTACCATGTACATTCATGTGCAAGTATTTGTTTGAATATCTGCTTTCAGTTTTTTTGGGTATATACCTGAGAGTGGAATTGCTGAGTCATATCATAACTCTATGTTTAAGTTTTTGAGGAATGGCCAAACTGTTTTCCACAGCGGCTACACTATTTTGCATTAATACCACCAATGTAAAAGGGTTCCAATTTCTCCACATCCTCAATTTCCTTTTTCTTTCTTTTTTAAAAAAATTATATCCATCCTAGTGAGTGTGAAATGGTATGTTATTGAGGTTTGATTTACATTTCCCTAGTGCCTAATGATGTTGAGCATCTTTTCATGTGTCTGTTGGCCATCTGTATTATCTTCTTTGGAGAAATCTCTATTCAAATCGTTTGCCCATTTTTGAGTTGGGTTATTTGTCTTTCTGTTGTTGAGTTGTAAGTTTCTTTATATCAATATATTCTATACACTAAACATACCAGATATAGGGTTTGCAAATATGTTCTCTCATTCTGTTCATTGCCTTTTCACTCTCCTGATAATGTCCTTTGGTGTACAGAAATTTTAAATATTGATGAAGTTCTATTTGTCTGTTTTTTTCTCTTATTGCTTGTGCTTTTGATGTCGTGTCTAAGACTCCATCACCAAATCCAAGATCATGAAGATTCACCCTGTTTCTCTAAAAGTTTTGTAGTTTCAGCTTTTATATATAGGTCATTGATCTATTTTGAGTTAATTTTTGTATTAATGTGAGGTAGGGGTCCAACTTCACTATTTTGCGTGTGATATCCAGTTGACCCCATACCATTTGTTGAAAAGATTATTCTTTCACCACAGAATGGTCTTGGCACCCTTGATGAAAATAAATTGACCATATATATGTGGGTTTATTTCTGGACTCTCAGTTTCATTCCATTGATCCTTGTGTCTATTCTTATGCCAGTACCACACTGCTTACGTTTTTATGATTTTTAAAAACTGTGGTAAAATGTACATAATATAAAATTTACCACAGAACCATTTTAAAGCATAAAATTTGGTGGTATTAAGTACAATCACAATGTTATGTAACCATCACCACTACCTAGTTCCAGAACGTTTTCATAACCCCATTTGGAAGGAAACCCCTTATCCATTAAGCAGTCACATCCCACTGCCCCCTCCCTCTAGCCCCTGGAAATCACTAATTTGTTTTCCGTCTTTATGGATTCATATTTTTTGGATATTTCATATAAATGGAACCATACCTAGTTATTTTCTTAGTGGCCACTCTGCAGATTACAATTAACATCTTAAATTTACAGCAACCTAGTTTGAATAAATACCAACTTAGCTTCAATAGTATTAAAAAACTCTGTTCTTGTACACTTCCATTTCCCTTTATGTTATTTTTGCAAATTACATTTTTATACAGTGTGCCCATTAACATAGATTGATAATTACTGTTTCATGCATTTGTCTTTCAGATTACAGAGGGATAGATAAGAGTTATAAACCACAAATAAAATAATACTGGCTTTTATATTTACCTATGTTGTTACTGGTACTGGTGTTATTTCTTAATATAGCTTCAAGTTACTATCTAGTGTTCTTTCTTTTCAGCCTTAAGTACTCCTTTTAGCATTTTTTGTAGGGTAGATCTACTAGCAACAAACTCCTCCACTTTTGTTTATCTGGGAATGGCTTAATATCTATCTCCTTCACTTCTGAAGGATAATTTTGCAGGTATTGAATTCTTGGTTGACAATTTTATTTTTCTTTCAGCACTTTAAATATGTCATCCCACTGCCTTCTGGCCTTCATGGTATCTGATGAGAAACTGGTTGTTAATCCTATTGTGTACAGTTTGTGTGTGGTAAGTTGCTTCTCTCTTCCTGTTTTCAAGATTCACCGTCTTTAGCTTTTGACAGTTTGATTATAATGTATCTCAGTGTGGGTCTCTTTGAGTTTATCCTATTGGAGTTATTTAGCTTCCTGGATGGGTAGATTCATATATTTCATTAAATTTGGAAAGTTTTGAGCCATTAGCTCTTCAAATATTCTTTCTGTCCCCTTTTCTCTCTCCTTGCCTTCTGAGATTCCTATTGTACATATGTGGTATACTTGGTAGTGTCACATAGGTCTCATAAGCTCTGTTCATCTCCTTTTTTTTTTTGTTTCTCAGACTGGAAAATATTAATTGACCTATCTTCAAGTTCACTAATCATTTTTCCTGTGTATTCAAATCTGCTGTTGAACCCCTTCACTAAAATTTTCCTTTCAGCTATAGGAAATTTTCAGTTCCAGAATTTCTATTTGATACCTTTTTAAAATTTCTATCTAGTTTTTGCTATTAGTTCATACATCATTCTCCTTGTTTCCTTTAAGTTCATTGCCTGTAGTTTCTTTTAGCTCTTTGAGTATATTTAGGACAGTTGATTTAAAGTCTGTCTGTAATACGTTGCAATATCTGAGCTTTCTCAAGGATAGTTCCTATTCCTTTTTTTTCCTGGGCCATACTTTGTTTCTTTACAAGCATAATGTTTTTGAAAACCGGACATTTTGTATATTACAATGTGGTAATTCTGGAAACAGGATTCTCCCACCTCCTCAGGGTTTGTTGTTGCTGCTTGCATGGGCTGTAGTCATTTCTTTAATGATTTTTGTAAATTCTTTTGTAAATACTTGGTCCAGCATGGTCACTCAAGTCTCTGTTTCATACCTTAGTAGTCAGCTAGTGATCTGACAGAGATTTCCTTAAGTTCCTGGATCCAAAGGGTGGGGAAAAAATAAAACCTCTCAAGATCCTTGCAGACTGGCTCTGTGTTGGGCATTCTTTCAATGCTTAGTCACTATTTATAATTCTGCCCTTGCCTTCATTTCTTGCTTGCTTGGAAGCTAAACATCAGCCAGAAGTGAAAGGTTAGGGTCTGTTGGGGTTTCCTCTAAGTATTCATTTGGCCCTGGGTGTGCACATGGCCTTTCAGATTCACCAGTATATGGTAGAGCATTTCAAAGTCCTTGTTCTCTCACCCATCTCCTGCGGCAGCCTCTTCTTTCCCAGCTGTTTTGGTTTGTCTGCTGCTTGTCTTCAGCTGCTGTGGCTAGTATATTTACCTTTATGCTTTTAACAAATGCCACCTGGGAGGTCACCCCAGCCCTAAGAAAGCTCCAAGGTAGGCGAAACAAACACAAACCCCCAAGCTGATTCCTCACTGGCCAGACAGGTCAAGGCCCACATTCACATTCTCTGAAAACAAGGTCTGCCCTGCCCCTTCTGGCACCAGGGAGCTATACCATGAACGCACAATCTTTATGGCTGCCACTGTGCTGGGGGGTGGGGGGTGGTCATCAGGTAAGTTAAAACACCACAACATTCTCTTACCAAATTTCAGCAGCTTCTTTCTTCTTTAAGCATTCCCCTAGTTGCTTAAAGTCTGATTAGTTAGATTCCACAGATCTGAAAAAGCTGATCGACAGTTTTCACTAGCTTAATTATTGTCTTAGTGGAGGTGCGTAGTTTTGGCGTTACCTACTCTGCCAATTTTGGTCTCTTTATACTTTTTGACCTTGAACAATTTGAAAAGTACAGGTGAATTATGTTGTAAAATATCCCTCAATTCGAATTAGGCTGCTGTTTCCTCATGATTACATTCATATCTATTTGTCTATTATAAACTATGAATTCATAATGATATCTCTAATTCCATTCTAATACCACAGAGCACAATTTAGTCTTGCCCTTTACACACGTGTTACTACTCCCTTCTCCAACAGAGAGAAATCTGGTTCCCATTATCCGCAATATATTTACTCATTTGCTCAAGCTTAGAATACAAGGAAGATAGTTTCACAATTGCTAATTATCTCTGCAAAAAATGAATGTATCATCTAGAGTTCAATATTTGTTACAGTTTTAAGTAAAATCCACTTATGGTGAAATGCACAAATCCAATATACGATTCAATGAGTTTTAGAAATACATATCTGAGTAACCCAGATATATATTTGGGTTATAGAACATTTCCACCATCCCTGATGTTTCCTTTATGCCCCTCCACAGTTAATTCCCACCATATTTTTGTGCCACAGATTAGTTTTGCTTATTCTAGAACTTCCTATAAATGGTATCACCAGTATATACTCTTTGGTGTCCAGCTTCTATGGTTCAGCATAATGTTGGGGAGATTCATCCACACTCTATTTATCAGTAACTCATTCATTTTTATTGCAGAGTAGTATAATACTCACCAATAAAATTTAAAATATTAAAAATAAATAATTTATGCAATTTATTTTGCATATAATTATATTGTGCATATAATAATGCACACAAGTAATATCACAATTTATTCATTCCTTTAATGATTAAACAGGCACTTTTCAGTTTTTGACTATTCTGACTTTCCTCAAAGTTGTACTTCTTTTACTTGCACCATCAATGTATGACAGTTCTAGTTGCTCCACATCATTGTCAACATTTATGTGGCCAGTTTCTTTAATTTAGCCATTTTAGTGGTATCTCATTGTGGTTTTTTTGAGCATTTCCCTGATGACCAAGTGTTTTAAGCACTTAGCTTATTGACAATTAATATATCTTTCTCTGGGAGGTATCTGTTCAAGTTTTTTGCCCATTTTCAATTGGGTTGTTTGTCTTTTTATTACTGATCATTATATGTTCTGGATATGAGACTCTTTTCAATGTGGTAGCCAGACTCCAAAATAACCACAGTGTTTCTTGCCTCCTGGTATTCATGTCCTTGTGTAGATCTAGTCTCTTCCCACATTGAATCAGGGTTGGTCTGTATAACTAACAGAATACAGCATAAGTGATAATGTGTGACTTCTGGGGCTAAGGCATAAAACGCCCCTTGCTCTGCTGGAGGCAAGCCAGGTCTCATTTGAACAGAACACTCGAGCAGACTTGTGGAGAGCCTACAGAGAGAGGATCTGAGGCCTCCCAACCACAGTCAGTACTATCTTATCAGCCATTTGAGTGAGCCACATTAGAAATAAATCTTCTATCCTTGGTCAAGCTAGACGGCGAAGGCCCTAGCCAACAGCTGACAGAAGCCATTTCTAAGCCATTTGTTGAAAACACCTTCCCTTCCCCATTTAATTATTTTGGCACCTTTGTTAAAAATCAATTTACCATGTAAGTGTGCATCCACTCTTCTATAATAGCTTCTGACTTGAGTAGCCTATTTTCTTTTGAAGGTCTTTTGATTACTAGCAAAGTATATGACTGTTTTCCAAAATATAAATAATGCAGCTTGAAAGACTGTGCATGAGATGCATTTGGGGTCATGGTTTAGGCCTAGCCACCTCTACCATTAGAGCAATTATAAAGTCTGCAGAGATAACAAAGACGTCACTGAACAGACCTTAAATTGTATATTGATTGAGAATTACTACCAGAACATACCTCCATAGGGGCTATTTTATACTGACACTTTCCAATGCTAATTCAGTTAGTGTGATTGTCTCCAGGAGGACAACCCCTACTTTACTGCATTAAATAGGATATGTCCATGTTTGCAATCCTAGTCCTCTAAAGGAGAAAATATTTCTGTTTGCAGGGCTATCTATGAGACCTCTGCTGTACTGAATACAGTTACAGGGACCAGGAGAGGCCAAAAGAAGGTCAAATTGCTCTACATAAGAAAAAGTTGAAGAAGACATCTGGGAGAAAAAATATAGAAGGAAAAGGGACCCTCGAAAGGTGAGCCAAAAAGAGGAAGGAGACGTGACCAGAGAGTAATAGAAAGTATCAAAGTTGGGAAAACAGAGAAAAGAAAGCATGTGAGCACATATGTGCACACATGTGTTTGAGAGAAAGGACAGAGAGTACGTGTTTTGCAGTAGCTCTTTAAAAACAAGAAAGGGACTTCCCTGGTGGTGCAGTGGTTGAGAGTCCACCTGCCAATGCAGGGGACACAGGTTCGATCCCTGGTCCAGGAGGATCCCACATGCTGTGGAGCAGCTAGGCCTGTGCGCCACAGCTACTGAAGCCCCCGTGCCTGGGGCCCATTGCTCCACAACAAGAGAAGCCACTGCAATAAGAAGGCCCCACTCACCACAACTAGAGAGGGCCCGTGCGCAGCGGCGAAGTTCAGTTGGGTCTTCGCAGTTGGCGAAGACCCAACACAGCCAAAAATAAATTAATTAATAAATAAATTAATTTTAAAAATAAATAAATAAAATAAAAACCAGAAAGAAAGATGTTTAAAGAGGACTTTTAAATTAGCCATGCTTTGTGATGTGCCCTGTGCAATACAGTCTTCTAATTCTTTAGTAAAGGTCTACATTGTTCTTCCATGCTTCAGGAGTTGGGATGGGGGTAGAAGGAGACAGGGAGAGAAGTTACGTTATGTTTTCTGAGGCATCCACTTGTCAAAGAGTAGTTCAGGTACATTTAGGATTACACAACTATCTATCAATATTAACTCTAAGAATTTATAAGTGTGTTTTCAAGTATCCAAAACTCCGAAGATAACTGTTATAAAATTCATGACATATATTAATCACAAACACCTAAACTGTCATAAAACCATCATATTTGATCCCTCAAATTATTTAAAGTTAGGAGGAGAATCAAATAAATATGTCAAGATTTGGAAAGAAGTGGGAGTTACCAGAAACCAATTTTTAGACTATTTTGTGTTGCATGACAGTTTGGTAGCTGATATTCTTAAACCAAAGGCCTGATTCTACCATAAATGATATCCTCAAGTCAAACAGCCAAGGCACAAGGAGAAACTGTGAAAATAGATATACTGAAGTTTAATAATGAATAAATTTTTAAAAGCACCGAGGTATGGTGAAAATGGAAAATCAAGATTCAAAGAAGGAGAGTGGAAGGAAGGTTTTTGGTTATTTTTTCTTATTCCTAAAGTCTTATCAGTGTTTAATTTTGCAAATTGAGAATGTCAAGTAAATTGTTCCTTCACTTAATCTTTTAGATAAAGTTTAATCTTTGACTAAATTTTAAGTCATTTTTTTCTTAAGCAAATACAATTTATATACTTCAGGGGTAATATGGAGGCACAGTGCAAGGAAAACATAACCTTCCTTAGCAGATTGGTAGTAATGTTCATTTTCTCTCACTGTCTCAGAGGTGGTTATTTATATTTTTTGTTCCTAATGAACATTTATATTAATATGTATTTTTACTAGTGAAATCTATCACAAGGATTTGTATTTAATTCAATATAAGTAATAAATTCAATATAAATAATAAACATAAGACAAACTAAAAGGAAGAAATCTACATAAAAGTCAAAAGAAATAGAATATATTTCAATTCTATTGTAAGACCATATAATGTGAGATTAAGTAATATATTAACATATCATTCAGTAAAAAAATTTATAGAAACTTATAGTAAAGCTCCTGAGGTAAGATTCTAGCAACTACTTCAGTGTATATGCTGAAAATTAAACAGAACTGGGTATTTTAAAAAGAAGCTATAATTGCAGATACCTTACAGAGCATTATACTATTTTATGCATCTTAGAAGCTACATATCAGACACTACTCTAATCACTTGAATCTCTGAAGTTAAGGCTGTGAAAGTGGAATGCAGGTAAACTGATCACAATAGAATTTCTATTCAATTTACTGACAAATGTTACTCCCGTTTTGGAGAACAAGACTATGCAAATTATTTCAAAGCAGTGTGCTCACTGACTTAAAATGAAATTTAACTGTTTTACTGTTCATTTACATGACCTAGTCTTAGATCTTATATGTTTTAAAATTTGAAACACGGCTACAGACTCAACATCACTAAAACATTCAAATTACTGACCTTAAGTACAGGCAAATAAATTAATAACCTCATAAGAATCCTGGTAGTGATCTCAACTGTACCACATCCTGAATCTTTTAATTTTTTAGATAAGCAGAAAGACTTAAGAGTAAACTTACAGCAAATCAGCAATTACATGTGTAACTACTACACTTCTCAGTTAGTCTAAAACCTCAATTGTTTTACCAGGATGGCTTTGTGCTGAAGCATTCACACTCTTGTTTCTGACCAATCACAAAAACTTATAAAACATCTGGCTAAAGTTGCAGGTACCATTAGGAGCCCTGGGACTGGGAATTACAGACATGATTCCAACTTGTTAATACTCACAGTGCTCAAACAGTGAATCCTGTTATAAAAGGATTGAACAAAATAGGGCCAATAACTTTGCCTTCTAGGACTTGACTGGATAAAGCCAAAGAGAAAAATCATATCTAGGAGTTTAACCTCATTATTTATTCTAGTTAAGATCCACTTTTCAAGTTCTATAGTTTGAAGTAAACTTTTTTCTATCGAGTAGAAGTTGATGGACTATGCCAGCAAAATAAATGCTAACACATCATCTAGAACCTTAAAACATCTCTGGTATATAGGAAATCTGATAAAGAACGCAGCTTTACTATTTAAATTAAGATGTCATCCTTTATGAAACTGAAATAATTGGACTGTTTTAATATTAACATTTCTCTATATTGCTGAAATACATTTCGAAGCCTATCTAAATCCCTCAAGAAGTACTTGTGTTGTATTTCAAAAACAAATTAATGATAATAGTATGCTTCTCCCAAAAGATGCAATTTCAGCATATAATTTCCAAATGATAAATAGTATTTCTACCTAAGGTTGGGGTGAGGGCAGGGAGAACAGGTGTTAGAAAGAAAGAGAAAATTCAGCAATTTCCCCATGCAATTAATGCTCACTCTTCATTATTTAGTTGGTGCACAGACAGATGCCAAAGCCTTGTGTAAGATATCAATCTTAAACAATCACACTATTCTCAATCAAACAGAAAATGTTGCACAGTTAAAATATGTGTTATTCTTCTTCCCCCATCCCATACCTGAACTTGCAGAAGATAGAATTTGGGGATATGTCAGATAAAAATTAAACCGAGATGTTTCTAATTTACAGTACTTTATGATTTCTACTTCTAACTCAGAGGTTCCAAACTTTGTAAAGGTATTATTGCATTTGAGGCAACAAACACAAATTACTGTGCAACAAACTGTGGAAGGTGAATGCTTAAGATCCTGGAAACTTCACTCTGCCAGAAAGCCATTCTCTTTTCAGTCCCAATTCTAACCACTTCAGCTCTGAGAACAACTCCAAACACCTAGAATGCAAATGTTTTCCTATTTCATTAACTAGATGGCTAAAGAGAATATGGATACAAATGAAGATGCTTAAGAAAAACAGTGGCAGAAGATTTGATTAAAGCAATGATAAAAATTCAAAAGTCTACTGGAACAGCATTAACTTCAAAGAAATGATATAACTTTATTGAAATGATTTATTTCAGTCTTCAGTATCTGATGAGGTGTTCTCAAAACCCTAGATGGGGAAAATCATCAACTCTATTAGTTTCTACCACATTATGCCTGCAAACTTGCTTCAAGGAAGCTCTGGGTGGGAGAATCTATATTTTGTCATTACTGATTATCTGCTACCCAAATCTAAGAATTTAATTTTGAATGTTGGCCACTCAAGTCAATCAGTGCTGAGAAGAACTGTCCTGAGCTCAGCAGCAGTCTTGGTTTCAGTCACATGGGTTAGAAAAGGCTTCCCTATCACTTCATGGAAAAACAACCTCACATACAAATTTTGAAGAATAAGTCAATATAGTATTTCACCTTCTCCCATTTGGAAAAAATTATTCCAAGAAAAAATGCACCATAAGAACGAAAAAGAAGAGTTTCACTCTGAGGATCACTGTTCACACCCTTGATTTACAGTGTTCTAGTAACTATCATCTCCCAGGAAATCCTTTAGATGAAGAATTTTTCAATCATTTTGAAATCAAACATTTTTAGGTATTCCTTGAATACCACCAACCATTAAAGACATATCAAGAATTTAAAAATTATAGTTTGCATGTTCTATGCCAGGCACTGTGCTAAACACTTGCATTATCTCTTTAAGTTCTCACTGCAATTCTATGAGATAGATGATACTACTGTCTGCACTTAACAGATGAGAAAACTGAGGGTTAGAGAAGTTAAATAAGAAGCCCAAGGTGACAGTGCTATAAAGTGGCAGGACAGGTCATGGTCTGACTCCAGAACCCATGCATGAACTATTATATGTTGTACTGTATCAAATGCACAGAAATACATCAGGTGTCTATACTGTTTGCAATTTCTAAAATTTAATGCAGATTGAATATTTTTGGAGCAAAACATAGTTTATTATTGTAAAATATTAATCTTGAGGCTTAGCTTGTATTAGCTCATTTATCTTGAAGTTGAAGATGAAAATCTAGTTAATGATGTAGGTGCACATCGTATTTTTATGCCCTGATTTGTTCAAATGTATATTTTAATCATTTTCAAAATGAGTATCTATAAAAGAATGTTATGATTCTCTATAATCTTCTTAATTAATAGATGTTACATTGATCTATAATTGGAGAAGCTTTTTATTTATATATAGAACTTTTAAAAAATGCACCATGGCGAAGCCAAATATGCAAACCAAGAACTATCCTCACACTTTCTCTGCAACCAAAGGTCATCAATACATATCAGTTGAGAACCCATTTTTACCAGAACAGAAGAAATAAAATGTTTTGAGTGGTTTTCATAGAAATCTATTTGTGTAACTTTGAAACATGATAGGGTGTTTGTGCTAAAATAATTTTAAAACGGAAGTTAGTTTGGAACGAAGTCCTCTCATATCAAAGTGAATTTCAAATCTTGTTTCATGATGGAAAAGCTAAACATAAAGGTGTTGGAAATGTAATGGTTAGTCATGTTTACGCTTTCAAATCAACAATGATAAATCAAATGGGTTCACAGATGACCCCAAATTCAAACACAACAGAATCTAAAATAAAAACATATTTAAAGACATCTTAATAGAAGTCTTAATATTTGGGACAACCAAGTAAACTATACCCTCCTTGGGAGCACTTAATGATTATATTATTGTTTCTTTGTTCAAGATGAAAAATCAAGCACATGGGTTAAATCAACAGACTTTAGTAGTGGTGGAACTCAGAGACTGGAAAGAGACATTA
Source organism: Eschrichtius robustus (assembly GCF_028021215.1). Lineage (NCBI taxonomy): Eukaryota > Metazoa > Chordata > Mammalia > Artiodactyla > Eschrichtiidae > Eschrichtius > Eschrichtius robustus. The sequence continues at coordinate 77,459,532 of NC_090830.1, forward strand.
TGGATACTCCTCACAGCAATATAGTAAGTACTGACACCATTCATAAGCTGCATCTGAAGAACAGCACTCATACTATGCTACCAGAAAAACAAAATGATCCCAGCCTTTCCACAGGCAATAGGAACTTAGCATGCAAAGGACAAATCCCTGTAAGGAAGCAAGCAAGAAAGTCCTCTTGTATAAAGTAACTGCTCATTGACCTTTGGAAGCTTAAACAATTTATACTAGTGTCACCAAAATGAGTGATATTTATAGAACCCAATATAAACAATTCCTCCACTACCTATTCTAAAAAAGAGTTTATTATTTTTAATATAAAATATAAATATACTTTATATATAATATACAAAGCTTATTAATAAGATATCCTTAAGAATACAGTAAAACTTGATTCTGAATCCTTGATCAACAAAGGATACTACCTTCAATAGTCAAAGTTTAAAGAAGACTGATGCTCTTTGTCAACTACAGAGGTTGACTACTCAATGCTGCAGGTTCTGGAGACTTCCAAGTCCTTACCAATTCCTACCTCTTTTCTCTTCTCCTCATTGTCTAGTAAGGGCACCTAAGTGAGGCAAGTCATTTTAAACCTCTAAGCCTTAAACCACACAATTATCAAAGGAGAGGAAGAATTTTTAGCTGCCTCCTACAAACTGTCCTGCCATAAACAGAGAACTGGAAGTGGCTGTCCTCAATCACAGGTGTTAACACCTCATTTGATTTACACTCCTTAGCACTCTGCATGATGGTTGTGCCACAGCTATTCTAAAACAAAATCTCCAGGATTAGAAACACTGATAATGGGATTATCAATAAATTATTTTGATACAGTAATTTAAATATTTGTTGGTTTGTTTCAGAATGCAATTAAAGGCAAAGGTGGTAAAATAGTCTACTGCACCAATAACAGGATGATTGGTTTGGGGGTTTGGTAAGGAGACTACTAAAAATATATATCATTTTAAGAACAAGGAAGCACAGGAAAAATGTTGTATAAAAAATAAACAGCACCTTGTGATCTTCATTAATTAAATAATTATTTTAAACCAAAGGAGGTTCTAATTAAGCTTAGTTTATATTTTTATTAAGAAATGCAAGAGTAATGTTTTTTAATGAATATATTTTGAATACATTTTAATAGTTTATAAACTATAATTAAGAAGTCTAAGCCTTCAAAGATCAATTTGAAAAGTACTTCTTAGGCGTGTCCTTGAAATTCTCTTTTGTCAGCCTACAATCTATTCTTTTTTATGATTTTCTCCATGTATTTGCTGCTTTTCCATTTAAAGTTGTTGATTAGCTCAAAAAAGCAAAATAATGAAGTCTTTCTAAATGTTCCATCTGTTTCCCCTTAAGTCATTTTATTGAGCAAAGTACAACTAAGCAACTGCTTATCTGTATTTATCATTTAAGAAATTTCAAAAGAAAAAAAAAAAAAACTACTGATTTTTCACTTGAAGTTACTGTTGTCTCATCATCCCTGCTACAGTTCAACTAGGAACACGGCATCCCTACTAAGACTATTTAAATGACCCAAGTAACTGAGTATCCATTATACAATGATTAAAACAGTTTCTTGACCTTTGGTGTGACACATAATATTAAAACTTCCTTTTAAATTATGCTAGGTACTATATTCTCAAGGACTTGTGCAGTGTTTGAATTGTCATATTAAAGATTTGTTAATTTAAAGTGACAGGAACTGAATCACTCTGAAGGGAGCAGGGAAAGGACATGAACATGCACTGAACCTTTGTCCCTGAAGCCTTACTATGGGTTTTGAAACATTAATTAATTTAAGGCACATGCTGCTGAGTCAGTACCTGCCAGGAATCCTGATCAGAAGACGAGAAAAAGAAAAATAAATAACATTGTTTGATTATATGAACAAAAACTCCCAAATCAAATATATTTATATCACAAACTATTATAACATATAAAGGACCAAATGTGATTTGGAATAAAATCACTGAACACCCGAAACAGGAAATGAGGAATACATAAAAATATTTTATATATTATCTGCTAGGTACAGTAAGACAAAACAAAACAAAAACCCAAATAACTCAATAACCTCGCCGAAATAAAACATACAATTACAGAAAAACTTCACATTACTATAAAAAGAAAATGCATGAATAATTACCTATTTCTTAAAGAAAAGGGAAAGCAAACACTTAACTTTTTTCCATGGGTAGTGAAACCATTTCTTTAATTAAGGTTTCCTTTAAGGGTATCTCACTATCATTTCATGATATACTATTTTTTAACTTCATGGCAAATTCATTGCTTTAGCACCTATATTTAACATATAGGCAACCAAACTCAGATGAGTTCAGAGGATTAATAACTACCCTAAGGAAGAGTTCAGAATGACTACTTAGAAACAGGTCTCTTGCAAAATTATGTTGCACTAAATAAAGTACTATTCATGTTAGTAACAAAAAGCCAGCCATCATGAAGGCTGGCACTGATGAAGCAGTTTAAGTTAGCTAATTCAGCTGGGTACCACTCCAAAGTACCTTCATATATCAAATGGTTTAAAAAATTTTTTTTCAACAAATAAACTTCACTGGCTGTGAAATAAAATTTGACCTGAACTTATCATACTTCTCAAACCAACCTTAGCAGCATGATAAAAGTTCTTGACTGAAAAATATATGCTATCAACAATTTACAAGCCTAAGGCTAGGACTGATGTGACAGAGGCCCAAAGGATTTTACAGTATTGTGGTGAGATGAATCACTGTGAACACAGAACAGCTCAGATATGAGAAATCAAACCAGAGGTCTCTCTCCAGTTCATAGACTAGCCATTTAATCCCGGCCAATTGCTTGTTACAGAGATAACACAAGGAGATTTTTATAGCTGATTTAACTGGGAAGGAAAGAACAACGGAGAGAGCAATTATGAAGAGCACACGCTTTTCTATAGCATTTCATACAAACCGAGAAAGAAGATAACATACATGATAGCAGCTAACTCCTTTCATAAATTGAGTAAAGGGCTGAAAGTCATGCAAAATAGCTATAATTTGTAGAGCCAGATACTTTACCTATTGTCCTGAATTTACAGTTACAGAAGATAATTGACACTCAGAGGTTAAGTGGTCTCTTGCCCAAGGTTATCCATCAAGTATGTGGCACAGAGTCCATATCTGAATACAGGATTGTCTATATCCAAAACCACATTCTCTCATCCTGCGCTATTACACACTGACGAGTACAGCAATCCATAATTTTGTATTTTTCATATTCGATTCAGAATACTTACATCTACTAATCGTTTACATGTAGCTTGTCAAATACTTAGATGCTCAAATTGGAAATCCCTTGTAAAATATTTCAGACACCAAAACCAGATTTTCTGAGGACTGCAGTGTATAAAAGAGAACTAAAATTGCTAATTTGTAAGAAGAGAGAAAAATGAGAAAATGGTTTTAAAATAATTTAAAGAACTTTGGATGGGAAAGAAGGAAGACAAAAAAATCTGAGACTAAAAATAAAACAGAAAATTACAACAGGTGTCAAAGGATTTTCTGAAATGTTGAATCTGTACTTGATTTCATTTTGGTAATGTAATTACATTTTAAACTTCTGCTTGTCTAAAGACTAACTATAATGAGTAGCTCTATTCAAATTATTCTACATTTAACACACAACCAATCAATATTTGAAAGAGTAAATAGTTTAGTTTATAACAGAAATACTATTTTCTCTGCTATCTTGACTACAATGAGCCAGGATCCAGTTTTTGAAATATAGATGACAGTTTTCACCTTAAGAGTGATGCCTTCGATTAAAAAAAAAAAAAAAAAAAAGACAGCATTTTCAAAATGCAAGTGGTGTTCATGGCATATGAGAAAACAATGGAGCAAATAACAGTGAAGTTGAAATTCTAACTTCTAAATTCAGGCATTAAAATTTGTATATCTCTTGTTTTCTTCCTTTAAAGTGAAACACTATGTGGTTTCTCAGGTTAATATTGGCTTCTAGCTGTACTTCATCAAAGCAGAAACAGTTAACTTCAATACTCTTACCAAAAACAACGTGAAATAGCAAGTTCTTTCTCACACAAATAGCATTAAGTTAGTAAAATAAAAGAAATATTTGATGAGAAATTTCTATTTACAAATAGATCATGCAGACAAGTAGCTTAGATATACGAAAGGTGGTATAGCATAGTCCTTAAGATGGTGAACTCTAGAGCCAGACTACCAATTTGGAATCTTGGCTCCACCACTTACTAACTATATGATCTTAGGTCAAAAAAAAAAAAAAAAAGTTACTTAACTTTTATGTACTTTAGTATCTTATTTGCAAAATAATGAAAACAGTAAGCTATCTAAAAGAGTGGCTGTGTGGATTAGAGTAATTATGTATAAACACTTAGAACAGTGTTTGGCATATAATAAACACTCAAAAAACTTCAACTATTCTTCTTTTTCGTATTATTATGATTAGTAGCAGTAATAGTTCCCTCAAGAGACAAATAGAGTCAAGCATTTTTCATTTAGATTTTACTTTCAACTGGAAAAATAAACCACTGACAACCAATGAGTGGATATGTTAATGGGTTTTTTTAAAAGGGCGCAATCATCACCCCTAAAATAATATATAATTATGAAAATATTTGTGGAGAACTTCAGCATTCGAAGAATTGAAATACTTTATCCTCTTAGAATGTTACACTTTTTAGGGCAAATGGAAACATGGATCAAAAAGACATGGAACAAAAATAATAAAATTCTGCCTATATATTCACATTTATCAATAGAAAGACCTGAATAAATACATCAATTCACCAAGAATTTAGAATTGACTGGTTTCAAGTCTCTGGAAACCAAAAGAAAGAGAGAGCGAGAGAGATGTGCCCAATTAACAATGCAGAATTCATAAGAACATCAATCCTGCTATAAAAATTTGAGCAAAATTAAAGCAATTCAAATAAATGTGAAGATTCACCAAACTCTATCCTATAGGAATTTCAGCAACACCCCCCCCAATTTACATTTCTTTGATCTGCAATACAATTCACTCTTAGAAGACAGGAAATCCCTCACATAACTTACTATACACGTCAAGGAGTAATAGTAATACTAGACCTTATTCCAGACTCATATTTTATCTGTGATATGAAGTAAATAATCACAACTCAAATAAAGCATTAAGAGTATTACATTACAGGAAAAAAAAATGTGCCCACACTCCCCTTGGGGAACCACGACTTTCCCTTAAAGGGAATGGATTTTTAAACTTCATTTACCAATATTTTTAAAAGAACTTTTACCTAGTAAGCAATTAAAAGCATTTCGTTATATTAAAGCTTTGCTTTTTAACTACAGCTCCATCTTTTTTTCTGCATATCTTTTCTATTATAAACACTGTAATTGGTATTTCCTTTTCTAGACTTTGAACATACTTTTATCTCTTTCACCTCAATGTGGACAACATTTCATCTTAATTTGATTTAAATTGTTTTCCTGTTCCATGTAAACAAACATTCTTGTAAGTATCATAAAGGAGATGGGAATAAAACACAAGTTAATTTTTTCTTCCAAATTAGGAGAGATTCTAAGAGGACTGTAATTACAAATAATGAAAAAATTCATTCCAGAGGCAGGACTTCTGAAATGTTCAGGGAGAGGTTAGGGAAAAAGGCAACTTGATAGAAAGGAAAGAATAAAAAACCTATTTTCCGAAAAAAGAAATACATGGTGGAATGATATGATGAACAATTAGTTTCAATGGGCGATTCACTGTTACTTAAAAGAAGAGTATGAACTTTAAAGTTTTTAGAAGAGAGAAGAGGACTACATCAAAGCTCCGGAATACTGGTATTCTTTGCTTAGAAAAAATTTTACCTAGCCCATGCAGTTTTCTACTGTAACTTAAAAAAAAAAGGTAGGGTTTGAGATGGAGGAAGTTGTCTATTATAGGCGATAGGAACAGAAAATACAAAACATAATTTCTATACTTGGTATGCTGAGGAAAAAAAGGAGAAGTAAGAGAAACAGGATAATGAAGGGTATAAACCACTTGAGATAAACCACACCAATACAGGACAGCAATTAACTGATTAAATGAACAAATATTTGATGATTATGTAAAATACAGGCTCCACTTAGAAATGGTGCTTTGTTTTATAGACCAATTATTGGATGATAAAAAATTAAACTCAGGAAAAAATATAGTTTTCATTAAAGAAATAATCCAAAATTCATGAAATAACTGCATTAACAAATCATAAGGAGAATGCATGGACAATGTAGGGAGAGAGTGCATTTTTTAAAAATCTGTGATATATTACACTAAAACAAAAGCCAGACCATATTTTGTATTACCATCTATACACTAGTGCTAACACTCTATTTATAATAATTTTCAAATATCCTCTAATAGAAAATCTGAACTCTTTCAAGCTTTGAGGTTTTTAAACTTTTAAACCTAGTCTGAATATTTTTACAAATATCACTTAACTAAAAAATATATTCTTAAAACCAAAGGTCACTGACTATAGCTTCTTTATATTGAAATACAAGGCCTGTGTTAGTAGATGGTAGATAGTGAAATGCATAAATGATGCAAGTGCCAATAACAAGGTACTGCAAGACTTTTCTACAAAGGAAATTGCTAAGCATCCTTAGAGTAAGGGATTAGCATACATTAACATAAGGCAGTGATAAGCTCTAGAAAAAGATCTTCCCCAAAATTCAAAAGCTGCTTAATCAAATTCAGTTTCACAGACTATCAGTTGAAACAGGAATGTTTCATTTACTTCTTGAGAATTTTCTAGTCAAAAAGAATAGGAGAAAAGATGACAAGTATCAAAGTAAGAAATAACTGTTCAATTATTTGTCAATATCAGTTGGGCCATTCTTTTCTACTTTGTATCTGGAGTTTGTATGAAATTCAAGTACAAATGAGAAAACACCCCAGGAAGATGATACTACTTCTACATTTGTTCTTGCTTTCAATGACAAAAGCACTAAAGTGCAATTCAACTAGAGGGCAATAAAATAAGCTAGTGTTTCTTACTGGTCAAATGATGGACTTAATTAAATGGTGTGCTGAATGTTAAAACAATGGGGGAATAAGAGGATGAGAATAAATATTTCTCTAAGCAATTTATAATTAGTTCATCTTCCAAGTTTAAAAAAAAGAGAGCGAGAGAGAAAGAAAATTATCCATTAAAAAATTCAAAGTAAGTTTGAAAGGAAATTCCTCACGGGTGTTAACTTTCTACTAACTTCTAATCATCATGCATGAAATTTACTGTAATTACCATGTACATCTGTTTTTTCAACAGGATATTATCTTAGGAGTTATACACTCTGGAAACTGCTACTCAAGAATTGAGATTTTCTGATTGGGAAAACAAAAGAGCCATGAAGATCCAAAGGAAAATAATTAAGATCGACAGTTGAATAAGCATTGATTCTTATAATTATCGAGTGAAGAACTTGATGCATGGCAAAAATCCCTGGAAAAACTACTAAACTGATTAAACACTGAATGAAATTTGCACTCTTCATTATATAAGATTTAAAAACAGTATAGAAACTACTTTCTTAGACTTCATATGAAATAAAAGACAATTCATAAAGATATAAACTAGAGGTGAACTAAGTTTAAGAATCCTATTTAGGAAACATAACCTTCACTCCAAAACAAAACCTTAATAATATATTTGATAGAAATTACTACAGGACTTAAATGAAGAACCTGGAAAAGGAATTAAACATGCATATTACAACATGGATGAAAGGGAAATCTGTGCACTCTGCTAGGGGAACAAGCTATCTGGCTCAGGGTCACTGTCTCAGTTTTATACCTCCTTATATAAGTATCCCACTCCTCTATTTGCTTTCAGAACCCGTTCCCCTGGATGAAGTCAACTTTCATATGCCTGACTTTCATGTAGGTCATACTTTCAAAGATTATACATTAATATCCTTTAATCTTGTCTTTCCTACTCTGATTTCAGAATTTTATGCTTCAGTGCATAAACACTTGCAACTATAATCTGCTAAGATTGCCTTCCAAACATAGAAGCACTGCCATTTTTGTTTCCATAGCAAGATGGGTACACAAATACTTTAATGTTTTACTGCATTTTACTCTTGCTATTTTATAAAAATGAGTGGAAATAAAAAAAAATGCAAATGGCACAAATGATAAGAAATGTAGAGCTCATAAATTTAATACAATTGAAACCAACACTGAGCTCATCAGTCATGCCAAAAGTTGCAAATTTTTAGCATCAAGTGGACAGGTACTGGCCAAAACAGGAAAAAATTAAACAGCACATATGAAACATGAGTTACCATTAGGACTTCTATATTCGGGAGCTCTCTAGGAATGGAAATTCCCCTTTTAACATGTAAAGTTGCTGTTCAACTTGCACATATTCAACTTCTTTACATGTTTTCAGGTTTACAAGAGAGGACTGAATTCTCATGCTACTCTGGATTCCCTCAGTAGCCAAAAAAAAAAAAAAAAGTGATCTGTAAAATTGATTTTGCAATAAGATATTAGTGGCATAATGAGTCATACCTCCAAGAAATATGTGATTGACTAATTGATTTTTTTCCAAGTCATCAAACATTTATTGATTACCTCTTATGTGCCAGGCATGCTCTGGACTCTGAGTGACATAAAGACAGATAAGATAGGGACCTAACCTGCCAAAGACTCTGAAATCAGACCCTGACATCAATGTCTGCAGCAACCCCTCACATGGATAAGGTATTTTATCATACATAAAGCAGAGACACCAAGGATCAGCGAGAAGACTGGTCTGCCCCAAAGCAGAGCCAGGACTCTGAACCTGGGTCTCCTAACATCTAAATGCCCTTTCTTTTTGTTCATGCTTTCTTTTAGAATATGTGCCACCTGAATAGAAAAGGTAATTTTTAGGCTGGAAGCCTTGGCTGAGATCTCTCAACTCTTAAGGCAGCCACTCATTCCTTCTACTTGTGCAAAAGACCTTAGCACTTATATCTTCACCTTACCAGTACATGTAGTTTTACATAAGGATGCAGGATTGACACATCCCTGCAAGATCAGTTTCTACTAATCCTGACTTCTACCCACCTAGACCTTTGTTTGTAATCCTGCCTTTTCCAGCCACTTCATGATTTTCCTTCTGATTTCCTTCTCTTTAAGCTTTGTACAGCCATCCCTGACTCGCTCTTCCTTCTGCACTTTCTTCCTCCTCTTTAAAATTGACCTTTTACTTTTCTTTCTGACCCTGTGTAATATTTTCTTTTTCTTTTTGGAGAATTCAGCCTGAAAGGGGAAAACATGTTTAACTGACTGTTTTGAGACACTAAAATTGAAAGTTTTATTTTCTATACTAAATGATTTACTATATGATTTATTCAGGCATAAAATAAAGAAGTGAAAGTAAGCCTAATGCAAATTTACATACAATTTGGGGTGCTCTTCATAATTGTTATAAAGCTGTAAGGACTTCTGTAATTTTCTAGTTAGGATTATTGCTATATACTATCAAAGCCTAAGGAAGGTCAAATCAGATAGGTGTTTTTATAAGAAATGTAAATGTAATATTGGGGGGCTTGTTAACCTTTATAATGGCTATTGAATTAAAATTCAAATGTCAACATACACTGAATTAGCCCTTAATATATACAGCGGGTAACCCATCAGTAATACCCTATACGGAAAAACACAGAAGAGCATTCTGCTTGATTTTTTTCTGTAGAAGCATTTGAAGGCACTTACAGGCCTCCCAACCTAAGCAACAAGCTTTTTTGATAAGAAAAACAGGTATGCAGAAATTTCTCACTAATAATTCTAGAGGAGCTTTAAAATCTTCTTAGTAAACAACAGGATATATACGTTGTATCATAGTTCACTCACCTTTCCATCAAAGCGTTTTATTGTATATTGATCCAGACCCAAGTCTGTAAAAGAGAAAAAAGCAATACTTAGTCACTGATTATAACTCAGGTGAAACATATGAATTGACAGCTCTCAGTTTTGTTTCCAATCATTCAATTAAATGTACTAGACGGTTTAGCCACAACATTATTCAAAGTCCATAGAAATGAAAATTTTGTCCCACCTTCAGACTCAAAGTGTCAGTGCTAAAAGATACCAACCTTTTACTTTATATATGAGAATATGAAGCTCTGAGATAAAGAGGGTAAAAGTTCATGTGCAAACCTATTCAACAGTAGAGTCAAACTGGAACTCTGGACTCTTCCCAAGGTGATGCTCTTTTCCATTACATCAAAATGATATATATTACCTCTAAATAAGGTGAGGGATATTAGTTTAATCTGAATGCATAATAATTTTTTGTATAAAGTTAAAGAGAGAAGACTTTAATATCAGAAGACATTTTGCAACGCACCTAAACAGATAAATAGACCATCTTAATATTACTTTTTAAAGGTGGGTTAAGGGACTTCCCTGGTGGTCCAGTGGCTAAGACTCCATGCCCCCAGTGCAGGGGCAAGGGTTTGATCCCTGGTCAGGGAACTAGATCCCACATTCCACAACTAAAGATCCTGCATGCTGCAAGTAAAGATCCCACATGCCGCACGAAGATCCTGCATGCTACAACTAAGCTCTGGCACAGCCAGATAAATAATAAATTAAATAAATAAATAAATAAATAAATAAATAAATAAATAAAAATAAAGATGGGTTAAATAATAAATTTAACCTTGGGAATCCCTAGCATTGTGAAATCCTAAGCACTGTGAAAGATAAAAGCAAGTATATTAAGTGCTCCTGAGGGCTGGGATTTTCTGTCTTTGCTGACTGCTTTATCCCAGTACTTGAACAGTGGTTGATCAATAAATACCTAAAAAAAAATTGAATGAGTAACATACAATCCCTTCCTTGAAGAGTCACAATTTAGTAAGAAAGACATATGCATATAATAATATTACAAGGAAGGATACAATGAGTTCAATAAGAGGGTGGTGTGGGAGTTTTTAGAGTGGAGAAATCAGTTCCCAATTACACTTATTTTTCTTGCATAATTACTCAGTTCTTTTCTTTCAGTTCTCACTTTATTCATGCCAGTTCAGACCCTTACCTCATTATGCCCACAGTATTACAATGATAGGATTATCACTGCTCCCAAAGAAAGCTTTTTGCATTTCTGCTTCTACACATTTGGTTACACAGGCTCCTTATCTAAAATATGCTTCACCTTCTAGAAGCCTGCCCTGAACAAAATGAACCACTGACTGAAAAAGAAAGAGATAAGTCAGGAAAAAGGAAAATTTAAAAACAAATCTAATTTGAAACCTCACAGATTCTCAAGAAGATACCAGTCATAAAGGTAGAACATGTTTCTATGATAAGAGAACAGAAAACAAGAAAGAGTTATAGACAATTAAAACTATGATTGCCTATCTCCCCCCTATTTCTTTTTTCTTTAAAGTTGGGCTTATCCTTATTTATTTATTTATTTATTTATTTATTTATTTATTTATTTATTTATTTATTTATGGCTGTGTTGGGTCTTCGTTTCTGTGCTAGGGCTTTCTCTAGTTGTGGCAAGCGGGGGCCACTCTTCATCGCGGTGCGCGGGCCTCTCACTATCGCGGCCTCTCTTGTTGCGGAGCACAGGCTCCAGACGCGCAGGCTCAGTAATTGTGGCTCACGGGCCCAGTTGCTCCGCGGCATGTGGGATCTTCCCAGACCAGGGCTCGAACCCGTGTCCCCTGCATTGGCAGGCAGATTCTCAACCACGACACCACCAGGGAAGCTCCTATTTCTTAACATACTGTCAAAAGATTAGGAAAAGGTTATCTCTCAGGACCACTGCCAAAAAGACAACAGGATGGAAAACAGGAAATAGAAGAGAGAATTATAGAGAAACAGAGACTCAATACAAGATCCTATGTCATACAAGACCTTTTCTCATTCAGAAATAGATAAGAAATAATCCAAAAAGTATTACCAGAAAATTTCTCAGAGCTGAAGAGTGACACAAATTAAAAGAACTTATTTAATCAAAATGAACAAAACCTACTTGTAATCCAGTTGTATGCTTGTAAAATTTCAGAATACCAAGAACAAGAAAATCCTCAGAGTTCCCAGAAAAAAACCTTCCTAGTCCTTTAAAAAGAAATGAGAATTAGTCTAGGATCAGATATCTCATGAGTAAAACTTGGTACATCAACTAAGGGAAATATATGCTTACTAATTAGAGCAACACTGTCCAACAGAAATATAATGTGAGCAATAAATGTAAGCCACATGTATAATTAAAAATTTTCTAGGGGCTTCCCCGGTGGCGCAGTGGTTTAGAACCCGCCTGCCGATGCAGGGGACATGGGTTCGATCCCTGGTCCGGGAAGATCCCACATACTGCAGAGCAACTAAGTCCGTGTGCCACAACGACTGAGCCTGCGCTCTAGAGCCCGTGAGCCACAACTACTGAGCCCACGTGCCGCAACTACTGAAGCCCACACGCCTAGAGCCTGTGCTCCACAACGAGAGAAGCCACCACAATGAGAAGCCCACTCACTGCAACGAAAAGTAGCCCCCGCTCACCGCAACTAGAGAAAGCCCACGCTCAGCAACGAAGACCTAACACAGCCAAAAATAAATAAATAAAATAAATAAATTTACTAAAAAAAAAAATTTCAAACAGCTACTTTTAAGAAAGCAAATAGAATGTATAACTGATTCACTTTGTTATAAAGCAGAAACTGACACACCATTGTAAAGCAATTATACTCTAATAAAGATGTTAAAAAAAAAGATCGGGGGCAAGATGGCGGAAGAGTAAGACGCGGAGATCACCTTCCTTCCCACAGATACATTAGAAATACATCTACACGTGGAACTGCTCCTACAGAACACCCACTGAACGCTGGCAGAAGATGTCAGACCTCCCAAAAGGCAAGAAACTCCCCAGGTACTTGGTGTGGATGAAAGGCTCTTGGTGCTCCAGCCAGGCATCAGGGCTGTGCCTCTAAGGTGGAAGAGCCAACTTCAGGACGCTGGTCCACAAGAGACCTCTCAGCTCCACGTAATACCAAACGGTGAAAATCTCTCAGAGATCTCCATCTCAACATCAAGATCCAGCTTCACTCAATGACCAGCAAGCTACAGTGCTGGACACCCTATGCCAAACAACTAGCAAGACAGGAACACAGCCCCATCCATTAGCAGAGAGGCTGCCTAAAATCATAATAAGGCCACAGACACCCCAAAACACACCACCAGACATGGACGTGCCCACCAGAAAGACAAGATCCAGCCTCATCCACCAGAACACAGGCACTAGTCCCCTCCACCAGGAAGCCTACACAACCCACTGAACCAACCTTAGCCACTGGGGACAGATACCAAAAACAACGGGAACTACGAACCTGCAGCCTGTGAAAAGGAGACCCCAAACACAGTAAGATAAGCAAAATGAGAAGACAGAAAAACACACAGCAGATGAAGGAGCAGGGTCAAAACACACCAGACCTAACAAATGAAGAGGAAATAGGCAGTCTACCTGAAAAAGAATTCAGAATAATGATAGTAAAGATGATCCAAAATCTTGGAAATAGAATAGACAAAATGCAAGAAACATTTAACAAGGATGTAGAAGAACTAAAGAGGAACCAAGCAACGATGAAAAACACAATAAATGAAATTAAAAATACTCTAGATGGGATCAATAGCAGAATAACTGAGGCAGAAGAACAGATAAGTGACCTGGAAGATAAAATAGTGGAAATAACTACTGCAGAGCAGAATAAAGAAAAAAGAATGAAAAGAACTGAGGACAGTCTCAGAGACCTCTGGGACAACATTAAACACACCAACATTCGAATTATAGGGGTCCCAGAAGAAGAAGAGAAAAAGAAAGGGACTGAGAAAATATTTGAAGAGATTATAGTTGAAAACTTCCCTAATATGGGAAAGGAAATAGTTAATCAAGTCCTGGAAGCACAGAGAGTCCCATACAGGATAAATCCAAGGAGAAACACGCCAAGACACATATTAATCAAACTATCAAAAATTAAATATAAAGAAAACATATTAAAAGCATCAAGGGAAAAACAACAAATAACACACAAGGGAATCCCCATAAGGTTAACAGCTGATCTTTCAGCAGAAACTCTGCAAGCCAGAAGGGAGTGGCAGGATATACTTAAAGTGATGAAGGAGAAAAACGTACAACCAAGATTACTCTATCCAGCAAGGATCTCATTCAGATTTGATGGAGAAATTAAAACCTTTACAGACAAACAAAAGCTGAGAGAGTTCAGCACCACCAAACCAGCTTTACAACAAATGCTAAAGGAACTTCTTTAGGCAAGAAACACAAGAGAAGGAAAACACCTACAATAACAAACCCAAAACATTTAAGAAAATGGGAATAGGAACATACATATCGATAATTACCTTAAATGTAAATGGATTAAATGCTCCCACCAAAAGACACAAACTGGCTGAATGGATACAAAAACAAGACCCATATATATGCTGTCTACAAGAGATCCACTTCAGACCTAGAGATACATACAGACTGAAAGTGAGGGGATGGAAAAAGATATTCCATGCAAATGGAAATCAAAAGAAAGCTGGAGTAGCAATTCTCACATCAGACAAAATAGACTTTAAAATAAAGACTATTACAAGAGACAAAGAAGGACACTATATAATGATCAAGGGATATATCCAAGAGGAAGGTATAACAATTGTAAATATTTATGCACCCAACATGATACATTAAACAAGATGGACTTAATTGGTATTTATAGGACATTCCACCCAAAAACAACAGAATACACATTTTTCTTAAGTGCTCATGGATCATTCTCCAGGATAGATCATATCTTGGGTCACAAATCAAGCCTTGGTAAATTTAAGAAAATTGAAATCGTATCAAGTATCTTTTCCGACCACAACGCTATGAGACTAGATATCAATTACAGGAAAAGATCTGTAAAAAATACAAACACATGCAGGCTACACAATACACTACTTAATAACGAAGTGATCACTGTAGAAATCAAAGGGGAAATAAAAAAATACCTAGAAACAAATGACAATGGAGACACGATGACCCAAAACCTATGGGATGCAGCAAAAGCAGTTCTAAGAGGGAAGTTTATAGCAATACAAGCCTACATCAAGAAACAGGAAACATCTCGAATAAACAACCTAACCTTGCACCTAAAGCAATTAGAGAAAGAAGAACAAAAAAACCCCAAAGCTAGCAGAAGGAAAGAAATCATAAAGATCAGATCAGAAATAAATGAAAAAGAAATGAAGGAGACAATAGCAAAGATCAATAAAACTAAAAGCTGGGTCTTTGAGAAGATAAACAAAATTGATAAACCATTAGCCAGACTCATCAAGAGAAAAAAGGAGAAGACTCAAATCAATAGAATTAGAAATGAAAAAAGAGAAGTAACCACTGACACTGCAGAAATACAAACGATCATGAGAGATTACTAGAAGCAACTCTATGCCAATAAAATGGACAACCTGGAACAAATGGACAGATTCTTAGAAATGCACAACCTGCCGAGACTGAACCAGGAAGAAATAGAAAATATGAACAGACCAATCACAAGCACTGAAATTGAAACTGTGATTAAAAATCTTCCAACAAACAAAAGCCCAGGACCAGATGGCTTCACAGGCGAATTCTATCAAACATTTAGAGAAGAGCTAACACCTATCATTCTCAAACTCTTCCAAAATATTGCAGAGTGAGGAACACTCCCCAACTCATTCTATGAGGCCACCATCACCCTGATACCAAAACCAGACAAAGATGTCACAAAGAAAGAAAACTACAGGCCAATATCACTGATGAACATAGATGCAAAAATCCTCAACAAAATACTAGCAAACAGAATCCAACAGCACATTAAAAGGATCATATACCATGATCAAGTGGGGTTTATTCCAGGAATGCAAGGATTCTTCAATATATGCAAATCAATCAACGTGATACACCATATTAGCAAACTGAAAGATAAAAACCATATGATCATCTCAATAGATGCAGAGAAAGCTTTCGACAAAATTCAACACCCATTTATGATAAAAGCCCTGCAGAAAGTAGGCATAGAGGGAACTTTCCTCAACATAATAAAGGCCATATATGACAAACCCACAGCCAACATTGTCCTCAATGGTGAAAAACTGAAACCATTTCCACTAAGATCAGGAACAAGACAAGGTTGCCCACTCTCACCACTATGATTCAACATAGTTTTGGAAGTGTTAGCCACGGCAATCAGAGAAGAAAAAGAAATAAAAGGAATCCAAATCGGAAAAGAAGAAGTAAAGCTGTCACTGTTTGCAGATGACATGATACTATACATAGAGAATCCTAAAACTGCCACCAGAAAACTACTAGAGCTAATCAATGAATTTGGTAAAGTAGCAGGATACAAAATTAATGCACAGAAATCTCTTGCACTCCTATACACTAATGATTAAAAATCTGAAAGTGAAATTAAGAAAACACTCCTGTTTACCATTGCAACAAAAAGAATAAAATATCTAGGAATAAACCTACCTAAGGAGACAAAAGACCTGTATGCAGAAAATTATAAGACACTGATGAAAGAAATTAAAGATGATACAAATAGATGGAGAGATATACAATGTTCTTGGATTGGAAGAATCAACATTGTGAAAATGACTCTACTACCCAAAGCAATCTACAGATTCAATGCAATCTCTATCAAACTACTACTGGCATTTTTCACAGAACTAGAACAAAAAATTTCACAATTTGTATGGAAACACAAAAGACCCCAAATAGCCAAAGCAATCTTGAGAACGAAAAACGGAGCTGGAGGAATCAGGCTCCCTGACTTCACACTATATTACAAAGCTACAGTAATCAAGACAGTTTGGTACTGGCACAAAAACAGAAACATAGATCAATGGAACAGGATAGAAAGCCCAGAGATAAACCCACGCACATATGGTCACCTTATCTTTGATAAAGGAGGCAAGCATATACAGTGGAGAAAAGACAGCCTCTTCAATAAGTGGTGCTGGGAAAACTGGACAGGTACATGTAAAAGTATGAAATTAGAACACTCCCTGACACCATACACAAAAATAAACTCAAAATGGATTAAAGACCTAAGTGTAAGGCCAGACACTATCAAACTCTTAGAGGAAAACATAGGGAGAACACTCTATGACATAAATCACAGCAAGATCCTTTTTGGCCCAGCTCCTAGAGAAATGGAAATAAAAACAGAAATAAACAAATGGGACCTAATGAAACTTAAAAGCTTTTGCACAGCAAAGGAAACCATAAACAAGACCAAAAGACAACCCTCAGAATGGGAGAAAATATTTGCAAATGAAGCAACTGACAAAGGATTAATCTCCAAGATTTACAAGCAGCTCATGCAGCTCAATAACAAAAAAACAAACAACCCAATCCAAAAATGGGCAGAAGACCTAAATAGACATTTCTCCAAAGAAGATATACAGATTGCCAACAGACACATGAAAGAATGCTCAACATCATTAATCATTAGAGAAATGCATATCAAAACTACAATGAGATATCATCTCACACCGGTCAGAATGGCCATCATCAAAAAATCTAGAAACAATAAATGCTGGAGAGGGTGTGGAGAAAAGGGAACACTCTTGCACTGTTGGTGGGAATGTAAGTTGATACAGCCACTATGGAGAACAGTATGGAGGTTCCTTAAAACACTAAAAATAGAACTACCATATGACCCAGCAATCCCACTACTGGGCATATACCCTGAGAAAACCATAATTCAAAAAGAGTCATGTACCAAAATGTTCATTGCAGCTCTATTTACAATAGCCACGACATGGAAGCAACCTAAGTGTCCATCATCGGATGAATGGATAAAGAAGATGCGGCACATATATACAATGGAATATTACTCAGCCATAAAAAGAAATGAAATGGAGGTATTTGTAGTGAGGTGGATGGAGTTAGAGTCTGTCATACAGAGTGAAGTAAGTCAGAAAGAGAAAAACAAATACAGTATGCTAACACATATATATGGAATCTAAGGAAAAAAAAAAAAGGTCATGAAGAACCTAGTGGCAAGACGGGAATAAAGACACAGACCTACTAGAGAATGGACTTGAGGATATGGGGAGGGGGAGGGGTAAGATGTGACAGGGTGAGAGAGTGGCATGGACACGTATACACTACCAAATGTAAAACAGATAGCTAGTGGGAAGCAGCCGCATAGCACAGGGAGATCAGCTCGGTGCTTTGTGACCACCTAGAGGGGTGGGATAGGGAGGGTGGGAGGGAGGGAGACGCAAGAGGGAAGCGATATGGGAACATATGTATATGTACAACTGATTCACTTTGTTATAAAGCAGAAACTAACACACCATTGTAAAGCAATTATACTCCAATAAAGATGTTTAAAAAAAAAAGATGTTAAAAAAAAAGCAAATAGAAACAGGTAAAATTAATTTTAATAATATATTTTATTTAAATGAATATATCCAAAATAGCATCATTTCAATATGTAATCAATATAAAACTTGAGATATTTCACATTATTTTTTACACTAAGTTTTCAAAATCTGGTGTGTATTTTACAATTATAGCACATCTCAGTTCAGACTAGCTACATTACAAGTTATTATCGTAATATCCAGAAGAACTCAAAAGTTAAAAAATATTAAAGTGATTGCTTCTGTGACATAACTGGGAGGGTGGAGAAATTGGAACAGATCTGTGTTTTTCATTAAGAGCTCTTCACTATAGTTTGGAAAATATTTTACCATGTGCATCTGCCAAATGAAGGAGGGGCATGTAAGGACAGCCTGGCATGTAGTGAGAATTCCTTCATTTAAAAGCAAATACAGGGACTCCCCTGGTGGTCCAGTGGTTAAGACTCAATGCTCCCAATGCAGGAGGCCAAGGTTCGATTCCTGGTCGGGGAACTAAGATACCACATACCGCAACTAAGCCTGTGCGCTGCAGCTACTGAGCTCGTGTACTCTAGAGCCCGCGTGCCACAAGGAAGACCCAGAGCAGCCTAAATAAATAAATAGAAGCAAATACAGACATAAAGTAGGCCAAGAGATTCATAATTTCAAGTTGGAAGAAATGATTATTTCATCTTGTTATATTTAGATTTCTTTACCTGTCAAATGAAGCAGATGGTTGGATTAGATCAATTCTTAACATGGTTGGGGATGGAGTATGGAAAGTGTGGATGGATGAAAGAATTCATGCTATCCTTACTCACTACTCCTCTTGAGATTCTAATAAGCCAAATTATTGGGGGGGAGGGAGAGTATGGAGAAAGAAAGGAAAAAACACAGCATGTGTAGTTTGAAAATATAATCAAATGACTATCCTTCCATTTCTCCACCCTCATTCTTTGGGTCCCAGCTTAGAAACACTGGATGTTATGCTGTTTTCCCTAGGGTGCTTTCTATGAATCTCAGACTTCTCTTCAAAGAACTCTCACAGTCATTTAATGCTAACACTATCTCCCCCTTTTCATTAATGAGAAAGCTGACGCTCAAAAGGATTAAACGATTGTTTCTGATTTTAAGTCTAACGATCTTTTTAAATGGTGGCAGTTGCCTTTTTGAATCCATGGCAAAAATAATGTAAACATGCAGAAATACTATAAGAATAGTCTCAGTTTAAGCTTCAGAGTGAATATCTAAAAGGAGGCTTATTTTAAAGATGATAGCTACTCATTTTGCCAAAAGACAAAAGTGAAACAATCAAATATGTCATTCTGATATCTATAAATTAGAGCTTAGGTAAATGGAAACTCTATACAATTTTACTTAAGAAGTCCCAGATGTCTCTCAAAAATTTAGAGATTCATTTTTTCAGTTTAATACTAGAATTTATCCTAAAAAATGTACCCAAAGAATATCCTAAAATTTTATTAAAATAATTATATTTTCAGCTTACGTAAGTCAGCAAAAGTACAGTTCAAGTTCATCAGGTATGAGAGATAAATTTTTTTTAATTGAACTGCTGAAAACCAAAAACAAAGAAAAAAATCTTTGAAGCAGCCAGTTTAAAGTGCTGAAAGAAAAGAACTTCAACCCAGAATTCTTTATTTAGTGAAAATATTCTTCAAGAATGAAGACAAAATAAAAATGTTCTCAGATGACGGAAAACCTAGAGAATTCATCACCATCAGAACTGCTCTAACAGATGTTCTGTCCTTCAAGGGGGAAGAAAATGGTACCAGAGGAAAGTATGGAACTTAAGGAATAAATAAAGAGCAACAGAAGTAGCTAATATCTAGATATATATATAACAGACTATTTTGATGGTTGAAGTAAAAACTTAAAACAATGTCTGGCAGAGTTTTCAACATATGTAGATGTAATACGTATGACACTACACCATAAACTGGGGAGAAATCTTTATAGTGGTTAGATATCTATATTCCCCTTGAAGTGGTAAAATTATAAATTCTCAGCCAACTGTGAAAAGTTAACTATGTATATTATAATCCCAATAGCAACCATTAAATTAAAGATACGCAAAGAAATATCGTCAAACCCCCCTGCCAAAATCAATTAAAATGAAATATTAAAAAATCTTCAAATAATCTGAAAAGAAGGCAGGGAAGGGGTAAAAGAAGAACATAAAAAAGGGAAAACAAATAATAAAATGGTAGACCTAAATTTAAACATGTCAACAGTTACATTAAATATAAATCACCTAAACACATTAATTAAAAGGTAGAAACTGTCACATTGGATAAAAAACAAGATCCAACTATATGTTGTCCATAAGAAACCCATTTTAAATACAATGATATAGGTAGGTTAAAAGTAACACGATGGAAAAAGATACATCATGAAAAATGAATCAAAAGAAAGACTGAGTGGCTACATAAATATCAGACTATGTGGACGTTAGAGCAAAAAAAATATTAGCAAGGATAAAGAGGGTCAATTATATAATGATAAGAGGGTCAATTCACCATGAAGCTAGAATAACCCTAAGCGTGTATTCACCTAATAAGAGTTTCAAAATATTTGAAGCAAAAACTGATAGAATGGAAAAGATAAATAGACAAATCCACAAATAAAGTCAGAGATCGACACCCTTCTCTCAATAATTGACAGAGAAGGGAAACAGATAATCAGTAAGGATATGGAAGACAGAAAGATGGGCTGCCTGGGACTTGCCTGGGAAAAAGTGGGAAGGCAGGATTACAAATGGGTATGAAACCATTCTAGAGGGTGATGAATACGTTCATTATATTGATTGTGCTTATGGTTTCACTAGCATATACATGCGATTAGTATATCAAAACTCATCAAACACTTTAAATATATGCTGATATTCTATGTTAATTACACCTTAATAAATCAGTAAAAAGAAACAGACAGTACAAACAACCAAGGAGAAGAATGGTATGTTTGAGAATACTGACAGCTTCTGTATATTAAAAATTATCAGAAACAAAATAAAAAGATGGGCCACAGACTAGGAATAAATATCTGCAATATATATGGCAGACTCCAATAGAGAATACACATAATACTTTTACTAATCAAAAAGAAATCAAATAGAAAAGTGAGTAGAGAAGATAAATAGGCAATTCATACACATGGCAATGTGAACAGCCAATAAACATTTGGAGATAAGCCTTACTAGTTACTAATGAAATGCAAAACAAAACCAGATACAATAATTTCCATCAGATTGCTAAAAATTTAAGTCTGATAATACCATGTCTTGGCAGGAATGCAAGGAGGAAACTCATACATTCTTGGAGAAAAAATAAATTATTTTATCCACTCTGGGAATCAATTTGGCAATGTTTAGCAAATTTGAAGAGGGTATCCTACGGGCCAGCAAGTCCAACTTCCAGGTATATATTTTGAAAATAACTTTTTGTAAATACGCACCAGGAGACATACAGAAGAATGTTCACTTCAGTATGGTTTACAACAGAAAAAACACTGGCATATTAGATTTTTGTTCTCAAATCTTCACTTCCTCCTCCTTGACCTCTGTGGAAAATCCCTTAACTTTGGGCTTAGCCATGTGATTTGCTTTGGCCAATGGGATACTGGCAATTATGACATGACTAGATCCTTAAAATGGACTTCTGACGTTGGCTTGCTTTCTTGCACCTCTGCCAACAGTATGAGAGGATAATATCCCAGATAGCCCTTTCGTCTAAAAAGGATGAGAAACATATAGAACAAACTAACAAATCTGACAAAACCATCAAGCAGAGATGACCTAGCCTAGATTAGCCAGCCCCTAGCCTATCTAAGCAAGGCCAGCTGAGATCAACAGAGCACACCCTTTGTGACCTGAAGATGCATGAGGTAAATAAATGCTTGTGTTTTATGCCACTGACATTTTATATGGCTGTTTGTTATACAGCAATAGCTGACTGACAAAATTGGAAATGTTCATCTACGTGAACATGGGTAAATTAAATACTGGCATATTTATACAAGTTTAAACAACTGATATACACAACCATATAGCAGTGAAAATAAGAGAACAACAGCTACTTGTGTCAACAAACACACACATATAAACATAATATTTAACAAATAAAAAAAGCATGGGAAATGTAGCAGCTCGAAAAGGCTAAATTCTGCTACAGTAACAGCTTTAAAATCTCAGTGGCTTACAGCAAGGAAGGTTTATATAGTGCTCATGCTACCTATCTATCATACTGGCTACAGCTCTGCTTCACATGGTATTGAATCTGGGATCCAGGCTGACAGGGCAGCAACCTCTATTTGGAACATGGCAGAGGTAAAAGAGAACACAGCAAACCACAAACTGACTATTAAAGCTTTTGCTTGAACATAATGTATATAATTTCTGCTCACATTTCATTGGTCAGAGGAAATCACATGGTTAGGTCCAAACTCAATGCTAGGAGATGAATAAAATCATTCCCTAGGGAAGGACAATGGATATACATGAATGTTATAGTCTTCATCAAGAATGATAAACACCAGGGACTTCCCTGGTGGCACAGTGGTTAAGAATCCACCTGCCAATGCAGAGGACATGGGTTCGAGCCCTGGTCCAGGAAGATCCCACATGCCAGGGAGCAACTAAGCCCGTGCACCACAACTACTGAGCCTGCGCTCTAGAGCCCATGAGCCACAACTACTGAAGCCCCTGTGCCACAACTACTGAAGCCCATGTGGCTAGAGCCCGTGCTCCGCAACAAGAGAAGCCTGAGCACCACAATGAAAAGTAGCCCCCGCTCACTGCAACTAGAGAAAGCCCGCACGGAGCAACGAAGACCCAATGTAGCCAAAAATAAAAATAAATAAATAAATAAAAAAGAATGATAAACACCAAATTAAGGACAGTGGTGTCAGGAACCAGGGGCAGAGACCCTTATTTCTTACTATAAGAAACCCTTGTTTCTTATTATTCCACAAGAAGTCAGCAAATATTTTTCTGTAAAAGGCCAGATAGTAAATATTTTAGGCTTTGTGGGCCACTTATAGTCTCTATTGGAACTCCTCAACTCTGCTATCATAGTACAAAAGCTGCCATGGACAATACATAATGAATGAGTGTGCTTGTGTTCCAATAAAACTCTTTTTATGGACACTGAAATTTGAGTTTCATATAATTTTCAGGCAGCACAAAATATTCCTCATGTGATTTATTTTTTTTAATGTAAAAAATATTCTCTGCTCATGGGCCATGCAGAAACAGGGAAGTTCATTGTAGCTGACCAACACCTGCTCTATACTCAGCATCACTGCAGGAAATTAAAATAAAAGGATACATGCACCCCAATGTTCACTGCAGCACTATTTACAATAGCCAAGACACGGAAACAACCTAACGATAGATGAGTGGATAAAAAAGATGTGGTATATATATACAATGGAATACTACTCAGCCATAAAAAGGAACAAAATTGGGTCATCTGTAGAGATGTGGATGGACCTAGAGTCTGTCATACAGACTGAAGTAAGCCAGAAAGAGAAAAACAAATATCGTGTATTAACATATATATGTGGAATAAAATGGTATAGATGAACCTATTTGTAGGGCAGGAATAGAGACGCTAAAATGGTATAGATGAACCTATTTGTAGGGCAGGAATAGAGACGCAGACGTAGAGAACAGACATGTAGACACAGGGGGGGAAGGGGAGGGTGGGACGAATTGGGAGATTAGGTTTGACATAAATACACTACCATGTGCAAAATAGACAGCTAGTGGGAACCTGCCGTAGAGCACAGGGAGCGCAGCTCGGCGCTCTGTGACGACCTAGATGGGTGGGATGGGGGGGGTTGGAGGGAGGTCCAAGAGGGAGGGGATATAGGTATACATATAGGTGATTCACTTCATTGTACAGCAGAAAGTAACACAATATTGTAAAGTAATTTTACTCCAATAAAAAAATTTTTTTTAATAAAATAAAAGTAGAAGACAAGGTTCTTGTATGGAAGGAACTTACCTTGTTGGGGCGAAAACATTAGAACAAAAATGTTTCAAAAATACATTCATAGTATATACTTTCATATGTTTCTTGTTACTTAATAGTGCCCTTTCATTTCAGCTTAAAGAAGTCCCTTTCACATTTCTTGTAAGGCTAGTCTAGTGATGAAAAATTCCTTTAGCTTTTGCTTGTATGGAAAACTCTCTCTCCTTCAATTCTGAAGGGCAACTTTGCTGGGTAAAGTATTCTTGGCTGGCATTTTTTTCTTTCAGTACTTTGAACATACCATGCCACTCCCTCTGGCTTTCAAAGTTCCTGCTGAAAAATCTGGTGATAGTCTTATAGGGGTTCCCTTGTATGTAACAAGTTGTTTGCCTCTTCTTGCTTGCAAGGAGTCTCTCCTTGTCTTTAACTTTTAACACGTTAATTATGTGTCTTGGTGTGGGTCTCTTTGGGTTCATCTTTCTTGGAATTTCCTGGGCTCCTGGATCTGGACATCTGTTTCCTTCCCCAGGTTAGGGAAGTTTTCAGACATTATTTCTTCAAGTAAGTTTTCTGCCCCTTTCTCTTTTCTCCTTCTGGAACCCCCATAATGTGACTGTTGTTGGTCTGTTGATGTTTTCCCATAAGTCCCTTAAGCTATCTTCACTCTTTTTCATTCTTTTTTTCTTTTTGCTGCTCTGACTGGGTAAGTTCCACTGTCCTCAAGTTCACTGATCCTTTCTTTCACTTCATCTAGTCTGCTACTGAACCTCTCTACTGTATTTTTCAGTTCAGTTATTGTTTTTCCATTCTGTGGCTTCTATTTGGTACTTTCATGTATTTTCTATCTCTCTGTTGAAATTCTCACTTTATTCATGCATTGTTCCTGTGAGCTTGCTAAGCATTTTTATAACCGTTATTTTGAACTCTTTATCAAGTAAGTCACTCATCTCAATTTTATTAAGGTCTTTTTTTGAGGTTTTATCTTGTTCTTTTGTTTGAAACATATTCCTCTATTTCTTCACTTTTTGTAACTGAGTTGGTTTCTATGCATTAGATAAAACAGCCACCTCTCCCAGTCTTGAAGGAGTGGCCTCTTGGGGAAGCTGAACCTTATCATTCAACCCTGCCCTAGCTCTTGGTTGTCCCTCAAGCCTTTGTGATTGTCCAAGTAACCTACTTTATTCTTGGAGGCTCCCAGTAGTTGAGGCTCCTACTTTACTCTTAGAGGCTCCCAGTAGTGCCAAGAACCATCAGTGTCCCAAAGGGGAGGATTTCAGTCAGCACCTAGATTCAGGCTGACTGGAAGCCAGACCCTCAGGCAGCAGTTTTTAAAGTATGCAAATAAACTTCTTTCAGGAGAAGGCTGGGAGATGAGTGTTGATTCCTCTACACTGAGCCCTGAGGTGATAGCCAGTTAAGAACTGTTACTTTGTTTGCTACCACCTATCGAATCCATGAACACAAGCCCCACTGGTCACCAGAGCCAAGCTATTAAGGGATGTGTCCTCTGGGTGGCAGCCACAAAAGCTGGGGAGCCAGACATATACACAAGCTCCTTTTTCATAGATACCAGCAACCTGGGTCAGGGCAGAGGGAGGGCACAAAAATGATGCTCACTGGCCTTCCCAGTCTCTGGAGAGGATTGTAGCCAGACCATAGTTATGTGTTTAATTAGAAGCCTGCCCCTCAGGCCACAGCTATAAAGATAAGTTAATAAGCCTCTCTTATAGAACAACTGGGGTATATTTCATGCTGGTTATCTGTGCTGTGCCCTGGGAATGGGATAACCAGTTAAGACTTGCTTCTCCATTTGTTACAGTCCTATGAGACCTGAGAACGTAAGCCCCAGAGGCCACCAGACTCAAGTGATCAAGGGATGTGTCCTGGGCGCCAGCTGCAAAAGTCAGGACGCCAGACATGTACACAAATTCCCTTCTGGGAGATACCAGTGACCTCAAGCAAGGCAGAAAGATACGCAAAGATGGCTCCCACTGGCCTCTGCAGGCTTTGGAGAGTATTTCAGTAGGCATTCAGATGTGTTTTACACCAGAAGCCTGCCCCTTAGGCCAAAGGCTCAAGGCAAGCAAATGGGCCTCTTTCACAGAAACACTGGAGATGTCTTTCAGTCTGCTGTCTCTGTGCTGTGCCCTGGTGGTGGTAGCCAGTTAAGAATGGTTTCTCTGTTTGTTACAGAGCCCACCAGCCTGTCTTTGGAGAATATTTCAGTAGGCCCCTAGATATGTGTTAAATTAGATGTCTGCCCCTCAGGCCAATGCTTTAAGATAAGCAAATAGGTCTCTTTCACAGAAAGACTGGGCACTTTTCATTCAGCTGCCTTTGCACTGGGCCCTGTGGGGCAGCCGGGCATGAGCACTCTAAGAAATGCTCCCCAGTTCACTATAGCCTTGTGGGTCTTGTAGATGGAAGCCTCTTTAGCTTTCAAACCTAGATGCTCTGGGGGCTCATCTCTCAGGTGTAGGTCTCAAAAGCTGGCATGCCAGATTGAGGTTCAAAGCACGCGCTTCTCAGGTAGAAGTTCAGGTCTGTGAGTTCCCTCCTAACCACTGGTTACTGTGCCAGGGGTAGAGTTTATGGTGAAATTGTGTCTCAGCCTCTTCCATCTGTTTCGGTGTGGGTTTTTCCTCATTTGCCTGATGTGTAGGAGTTGCTCATCTAGTTCTGGGGTTTCTTATTGTTCCATATATAGTTGTAGATTTGGTGTGTCTGTTGGAGGAGGTGAGTTCAGGATCCTCCTACAACACCACCTTGAACCAAAATCATTGTATACAATCGAGTGTAAAATTATGTGTCTCAAACTAAAAGTGCTCTAGGTAAGGGTATCATTAACGGCATGACTCTTATCCTAGAGAGAATATGGAGTCCAGGACAAGTAAATCACAGTATGATCTGTGTTTCCCCTTTTCACATCCTTTTTGTCTTCCATGTAGACAAAATCAGATCAAGATGAATAGGTCAGCCAGTGGGATATGGTGGAAAGGAAAGAGAGATCCTCTTTGCTCTGACGAAAGCTCAAGTATGCTTTGCTCTGACAAAAGCTCAAGTTTTTCTATATGGTACTTTAAAAACTCTCCCCACGCTGCTGCTTCTCCAAGTCATTGGCTAGCTATGCAAAACTGGTTACTACAAGCAGCACGACCCAGAGCTTGAAGCAACTGCCTTATCCACTATACCCAGAGGTTTTGATGATACTAAGATTGCACAGAAAGGGAGATGAGATGTATTCCAGTCATACACTCTACATATTTTTTCCTTTTAATGTTCTTCTTACTTACCTATATGGCTACTCTAAATTCTTTTGGTATTCAGTACAAAATTATTCTTAATCAGCTTGTTACTGAAATTCATCAGCACTCCACTCATTTAAAAACTGCTTAATTTTAGGGCTTTGTGATTATTTTTGAACTGTTCTAAAACTAAAACTTACAAGTTTAGATCTGTTAGGTATCCTGGGATATGGTATGTGTGAAAGACATGACAAAACAAAGTTGAAATATGAGCTACTGGCTAGAGTCCAGACATCTGATGATAGAAATTCAAATTACAATTTGAATTACAGCCTCACTCTTTTCTTTATTTCAACCCACATTGGAATAATACATATTTTTACTTCTGCTACATCAACATTTGTGGAAATTTGTGTTCATGAGCAAACAAAAATGAAGCCAAATTTTCCATTAAATCTCATTTTAATATACTACAATTTTCCCTCATGATTATTATCTTAAAAGAAAAGCAATCATTCATTATTCTGGCTTTTTATGAAAACCAGAAATGTGCTTGGCATATTAGACATTTAGTAACTATTCTGTCCATGTGGCAGGTCTTTCAATAATTAAAAAAACAAAATTACAAAGTTAAATGCAAAAATGTGTGTAAGCAATTAGCGTATATAATGATTTCCAAAGGAAAAAAAAGAAAGAACTTCCTTAAATGACCAGATAATCTTTAGTAAACTACCTAAAGTGTTGCTTCATTTTCACTGTCACACTGGAAGCAAAGTACAGTTTTATTTAAAGTTACTGTTACATATTAGATTTCATCTGGTTTTAGAAATAATTTGACAAGTACAAAATATTTTGCCATCATAAAACCCAGGAATATATCTTGCAATCCTTTTTTCTGTCTTACACATGTCTTCTTTAATCTTTCCTTCCACATGTCACAAAACAAGGTGCTAAAACTAATTCAAAAGGCTAAAAATCTAAAATTCAATACAATTAACGGAAACTTTATATACCTTCTTTCTGATTATAAAAGATGTTATACTCTATAAAGGAAGAAATTTGTGTCTGTTTTATTCATTCCTGCATGCCCTGCACATAAAATAGTGTCTAACCCATAGCAGAGCTAATTGATCAATACTTGTTGAATGAATGCATGTGCAGTTTATTAGAAAATAAAGGAACAGGAACATTCAAAGAAGAATAAAATAATTCCTCATAATTTCAACATTCAGAGAGTTAACATTTTGGTATATTCTCTTTCAGCTGCTTTGTACATATTTTCTACATGGCGGAAATACAAAGGATAGAGGAACGTATTAAATAACACCATGGAGATACAATCAGTAAAATCCAAAATGTGGTAAACTCTAGAATATAAATGACTTACATTCTTTTACGAATAAATGATGTACAGTTTGAGTTTCTTAAAAAGTAGAGTCAGTGCAGGAGGACCAGGAAAAGTGAAACAGGAAAGGAAGGAAAGCCAGTTCAAGGGTGTGTCACTGAGCTGATTACTGCTGTAGAAAACTAGGGCTCAATATCCCTTAGCCCACCCAAGAAACCATGTAGTTTGTATCCTCAGAATTGACCATCCAAGACAGTGGAGAGGAGAGTATTTATGCACCAAATCTCAACAAAGAGTAAAGTCCTTTATACCTCTATATGTGCGCATGTGCCAACACGGTTGAGGAGGCTCCCGAAGGGGACCCATGCTATAGCAGCAGAGATGCTCTATAGCAGAAACAAGAGATACATAGTGTAGCTGAGGGTCTTTCCTGTCAGGCTGTATCTCTATCCTGCTAAATGCTGCAGCAATAATCTGAGCAAAAGGTAAAAGGTGGGCTGAGAGATGTGAAACAAGGCATAAAACTTGTCTTGCTTAATGGCAAGGAAAAACTGGCAAGAAGAAAAAGAGAGAAGAAAAACCCATAAAGAAAAACTGAAGAGATATCAAACATAGCGTGTGACCATTTCTGGAGGTTGATTTGAACAAATCAACTGTAAACAATATATTTTAGATAGGGAAATTTGAACGATGCCTAGATATTTGCTATTAAGAAATTACTGTAGGGCTTCCCTGGTGGTGCAGTGGTTGAGAATCTGCCTGCCAATGCAGGGGACACGGGTTCGAGCCCTGGTCTGGGAAGATCCCACATGCCGTGGAGCAACTGGGCCCGTGAGCCACAACTACTGAGCCTGCACGACTGGAGCCTGTGCTCCGCAACAAGAAAGGCCATGATAGTGAGAGGCCCGTGCACCGCGATGAAGAGTGGCCCCCACTTGCCGCAACTAGAGAAAGCCCTCACAGAAACGAAGACCTAACACAGCCAAAAATTAATTAATTAAAAAAAAAAACTAGTAAATTGGCCACATAAGATCTTTAAAAAAAAAAAAAAAAGAAATTACTGTAATATTTTTAAATTATTGTTATTACTGGTACTACTATTGTTTTTTTTTTAAAGTACTTATCTTTTGGAGACACATACAGACGTGTCTTTAAAATTGCTTTAAATTGGCTTTAAAACAATCTGGGGTGAGGAGAAGAAGTAAGAAGGTTATAGATGAAATAAGATTGGCCACGTGTTGATAGTTGTTGAATCTAAGTGACAGGTACCTATGGGTTGATTATACTACCCTCTGTACTTTCTATGTTTGAAAATTTCCCTAAGAAAAAAATTTAAATATACGGTAAATTTCCTGCACCTTTGAATATTTCATTTTTCCTAGAGATATATGAATGTTAATAAACATGGGCAAAACATTATAAATTCCTTGGTTAGAAAACACCGTAACTGTTTCTGGTTCCCCAAGCTCACATTGTTATTTCACATGTCTGTATTTCTGACCACACAATTTACTCACTCTGAGTGATGCCTCTGCCTGCTCATGTATACAATGAACTATTATTATTCACTTTTCAAAACCCATCTCAAATGCCACCCCCTTTAGGATGCCTTCCTTACAACACATAGTTTCTTTTTCATAGCCTACTACTGTAACATATATGACTGATTCTCACTAATTGTGAGAGTTATGTTCTATAAAGTTGCCATGAACAAAGAATCAGTGAATAGTGACCTATTACTCCTACGGGAAATACAGGGTTAGGTTCCTATGATCCTCTGGTCACAAGTTTTTTTTTAAACCAATCAATACATAACCTTATTTTATGTGTGTTTTTTTTTAGAGACACCTTTTTCTCTCTCCCCTCCTTCCATACATATTTGATATATCTATATATATATTTGATTCATTCTTTCTCTATATATATCCTTGATTAATTAACAATGAACTCATGGCCAACTCAAGCCTGAAGAAAGCTTATCTCACACACATATTTTCTCCTTAAGGCACATTACAGCCTTTTTATGTTTAAGAACACTAGACAGCACGTCAATACTACATGGGGTGGGGGGAAGAGGGACAGCAATCACCAAGATAAAGCACAAAAATTCTAAAAACATGGCACTAAATAAACAAAGCAAAGGACACATATGAAAGCTGAAACAAAAAGGCAGAGCATTACTTTGTTTGACCTCAGCTGGGAACATGTACACGGGGTGACTCAAGTTTTTTGCTGCACTGCGCATAACCACAGATGACTGCAAAAGCACCATTAAGTACTGATTATGGGGTTACAAGTAAGTTTTAGTGAGCATGCAAATTTGCAAATACAAAATTTGCAAATAATGAGAACTGACCATATATTCTTTATTCCCTTTTTAAATTGAGGTGAAACTCAAATAACATAAAATAACCATTTTAAAGTGTCCAGTTCAGTGGCATTTACTACGCTCATAGTGTTGCATAACTACCACCTCTACCTAGTACCAAAATATTTTCATCACTCTAAAACAAAAACAAAAACAAGAAAACCCACCTTGTACCCATTAAGCAGTCAGTCATTCCCCCAACCCAGCTGCTGGCAACCAACAACGTGCTTTCTGTCTCTATGGATCTATCTAGATATTTCATACAAATGAAATCATATACCAATATAAAATAAAAATGAAAAAAAAAAAGAAATCATATGATATGTGGCCTTTTGTGTCTGGTTCAGGGTTCATCCACATTTGAATAATATTCCACTGTGTGTATGTATCACAATTTGTTTATCCATTCATCTGTTAAAGGACATTTAGGATGTTTCTACTTTTTGGGTATTGTGAATAGTGCTACTATGAACATTCATATACAAGGACTTGTTTGAGTACCTGTTTTCAATTCTTTTGGGTTTATACTAGTAGTGCAATTGTTGGGTCATATGGTAATTTTTTACTTACATTTCTGAGAAATTGTTTTTCATAGTGGCTGCACCATTTTACATTCTCACCAGCAACATATGAGGGCTTCAATTTCTCCACATCTTCACCAACACTTGTTTGCTTTTAAATTAGAGCCAACCTGTGTGATGGTATATCGTGGTTTTGATTTGGATTTCTCTCGTGACTAATGACATAAGTATCTTTTCATCTGCTTATTGGCCATTTGTATATCTTCTTTGGAGAAATGTTTATTCAAGTCCTTTGTCCATTTGTTAATGGGTTTGTTTAATTTTTTGTTGAGTTGTTAGAGTTCTTTTTCACTTCTGGCAGTTTGTGTATTACTAGGAATTTGTTTCATCTAGGTAATCCAATTTGTTGGAATATAACTGTTCACAGTATTATCTTATAATCCTTTTTATTTCTGTAAAGTAGGTAGTAATGTCCCCACTTTCATTTCTGACTTTAGTTATTGGCTTCTCTTCTCTTTTTTTCTTAGTCAGTCTACCTAAATGTTTCTCAATTTTGTTGATCTTCTTAGAGAGCCAACTTTTTGTTTCATTGATTCTATTGTTTTCTATTCTCCATTTCATTTATCTCTGCATTAACTTTCATTATTTCCTTATTTCAGCTATCTTCGGGTTTTGTTTGTTCTTTTTTTTTAAGTTCCATAAGGTGTAAAGTTAGGAAAGTGATTTGAGAACTTTCTTCTTTTTATTTTATTTTTTTTTAATTTATTTATTATTTATTTATTTTTGGCTGTGTTGGGTCTTCGTTGTGGTGCGCGGGCTTCTCATTGTGGTGCCTTCTCTCACTGCAGAGTACAGGCTCTAGGCGCATGGGCTTCAGTAGTTGTGGCGTGGGGGCTCAGCAGTTGTGGCTCGCAGGCTCTAGAGCGCGGGCTCAGTAGTTGTGGCACACGGGCTTAGTTGCTCCGTGGCATGTGGGATCTTCCCAGACCAGGGTTCGAACCCATGTCCCCTGCATTGGCAGGCGGATTCTTAACCACTGAGCCACCAGGGAAGCCCTATTCTTTTTAAATGTAGGTGTTTACAACTATAAGTTTCCCTCTGACCACTGCTTTTGTAGCATCACATCAGTTTTGCTAAGTTCTGTTTTCTTTTCCATTCATCTCAAAGTATTTTTTAAGTTCTCTTGTGATTTCTTCTTTGAGCCATTGGTTGTTTAAGAATGTATTGTTTAATTTTCACATATTCATAAATTTTCTATTTTTCCTTATGTTATTGATGGATAGTTTCATTCTGTTGTGATCAGAAAAGATATTTTGTATGATTTTAATCTTTTAAAATTTATTAAGATTTGTTTTGTAGCCTAACATATGGTCTATCTGTCTATTCTGGAGAATATTTGATGTGTGCTTGAGAAGAAATATATTCTAATGCTCGAGTAGAGTGTTCTATGCATGTCTAGTAGGTTTAGTTGGTTTACAGTGTTAAGTCTTCTATTTCTTTAAACACCTTCTGACTAAATGATCTATTCATTACTGAAAAAGGGTTATGAAGTCTCCAACCATTATTGTAGAACTATTTCCCCCTTCAATTCTGTCAGTCTTTCACATATTTTGGGGTCTTTCATTTGGTGGGTATATATATTTAGCACTGTTATAACTACTTAATGAACTGACCCTTTTATCAATACACAATGTCCTTCTTTGTCTCTTGCAACAATTTCTTACTTAAAGTCTATTTTGTCTGATATAAGTATAGTCACCTCAACTCTCTTTTGGTTACTATTTGTACCCTTCATTTCCAACCTATTTGTACTCTTTCATTTTCAACCTATTTGTACTCTTTCATTTTCAACCTATTTGTATCTTGGATCTAAAGTGAGTTTCCTGTAGACAATATACAATTAGATCATATTTTTTTCTCCTGTCAGTCTCTGTTTTTTAACTTGTGAGTATACTTTTATATTTAAAGTGATTAAGGATAAGAAAGCACTTGCTTCTTCCATCTTGTTATTTGTTTTCTATATGTCACATCTTTTTTGTCCCTGGATTCCTCCAATCTTGCCTTCTTTTGTGTTTGATTGATTTTTTTCTACTGTACTATTTCTATTTCCTCCTCATTTCCTTTTCTGTATATTTTTTAGTTATTTTCTTAGTGGCTACCCTGAAGAGTACAATTAACATCTTAAATTGAAAATAATCTAGTTTGAATCAACATTAACATATTTAAATTGTTGTTTTACAAATTT
Organism: Eschrichtius robustus; assembly: GCF_028021215.1. Classification (NCBI taxonomy): domain Eukaryota; kingdom Metazoa; phylum Chordata; class Mammalia; order Artiodactyla; family Eschrichtiidae; genus Eschrichtius; species Eschrichtius robustus. The sequence goes on from NC_090830.1 coordinate 77,493,660, forward strand.
GTCTTTTAAACCATACAGGAAAAAAAGGTTGTTAAAAACCAAAAATAAAACAATACTGATATCTCCCTATATAGTTACCTTTACTGGTCTTTATCATTTAAAATTTTTCTTTGTATGACTTTGGTTACTATCCAGTATACTTTCATTTCAGCCTAAAGGATTTCATTTAGCATTTCTTATAGGGAATGTCTACTAGCAACAAACTTCCTCCACTTCTGATTATCTAGAAATGTCTTCATTTCTCCTTCTGGGACTCCTAATATGCATATGTTGGTACACTTGATATTGTCCCACAAGTATCTTAGGCTCTATTCATTTTTATTCATTCTTCTTGCTCTGCTCCTCAGACTGGACATCAATTGACCTATCTGCAAGTTTCTGGTCCTTTTATCTGCCTGCTCAAATCTGTGTTGAACTCTTTCAGTAAATTTTTCATTTTATTTACTTTACTTTTCAGCTCAATAATTTCTACTTGATTCCTTTTGACAGTTTCTATTTCTTTATAGGTATTCTCTATTTATTAATACATAATACTCCCTACTTCCTACAGTTATTTGTCTATGGTTTCCTTTAGCTCTTTGAACATATTTAAGATAGTTGATGTAAAGTCTTTGTCTAGTGAGTGCAACGCCTGGGTTTCCTCAGGAATGGTTTCTGTCAATTTCTTTCTTTTTTTTTCCTATTAATGGGTCATACATTCCTGATTATTGTTGATATGCCATGCAATTTTTTAAATTGAAAATTAGATATTTTGAATATTGCAATGTGGTAATTCTGGAAATCATATTCTCCCTTCTTCCCAGGGTTTGACATGGTAACTTGCTGAGGACCACAGTCATCACTTTGTTTAGTGATTTTTCCAAACTATTTTTGCAAAGATTATATTCCTCATTATGTGTCATCACTGAAGTTTCTGCTCTATTATCTAAGCAGCCATCAAGTGACCTCAGAGATTTCCTTAAATGTTGGAGGCAAAAAGGATGAAAAAACGAAACAAAACAGAACCCAGCTCTCCTAGTGTTTGTAGATTGGCTCTGAGCTAGGGCCTTCTTTTGATGTTTAGCTAGATTCTCCTACAACTCCACCTTAACTTTCACCTCCTTCTTGCATGGAGCACAACTATACAAGCCCACTCAAGTCTTTTCCACGTATGTGTCTGGCCTGAGCATCACTCTGGATTCCCCAGGCAGTAGCCCTTGAAAGCTCTTATTCCCTGAAATGTCTTTATCCTCAGCCTCCTCCTTCAGAGGCTTTTCAGTCTGTCTGCTGCTGGTCCCATCTGCCCTCTCTTGGCCCAATGGCTACAGGTGGTATATGCCTTTAAATTTTTTCAGTAGATGACACCTGGAAAGGTACTTTAGCTTGAGGTGGGTGAAACAAAAGGCAAGCCTTTGTGCTGGTAGCTCAGGAAACTACCAGATGAGTCAAAATGCACAACCACTTTTTTTGGAGAAATAGTCTATATTGCCTCCCAGCGATCTCCCCATCACTAGTAAGCCAAACGAGGAATGGAGGCTGCCATCCTCATGGCTGCTGCTAAGCTGGGAAACAGGGCATGGTAGGCAGGTAAACAAAAGGCCAGGACACTTTCTTTCCAAAATTTAACAGCTTCTTTCTTCATTAAGCAGTTCACTGGTTGCTATAACTTTTTTATTAGATTCCAGTGATCCAAAAAAAGTTGATTCCATCCATTTTGGGCAGCATAATGATTGCTTCAGTGAAAGAATTGATTCTTGAAGCTCCCTACTCTGTCATTTTTTCCACCACGTCTCCCATATACATTTGTAAATAATTACCTTTAACTTACAATATTAAGCCCTTTATTTTCTTTCCTCACAACTTGTTTGTTCGGCCATTTCCTGTAAATGAGACATCCTTTCCTCTATTCTTTGTTTGTCTAACTTATATTCAAATTTAGATGTATTCTCTAGAACCATTCTCTAAACTTCCAGACTGAGTTAAGTGTCCCTTCTTTATACTGCCATAGCACCTGTTCTTTAACAAATCGTCACATTCCTGAAATTACCTGTTACTGTCTCTGTCTATCCCACCAAAGAGTAACTTGACAGCAGTCACATCTGTAATCCATTGCCTTCAGGAACAGTCTAATTACAAGCAGTGACTCTCAGCCAGAGGTGTATAATCTCCTTAGCGCTTTAGATTACAGGCTCCTCTTTTCTACTCCTAAACCCTAGCATAATGCCTAACATTCAGTAGCTACATAGTGAATATAATTATTACATGGACTTATACAGTTTAGGCAACACATAGAGAAACAAAGAAGCATATAAAGAAATAAATATCACAATCTTATTTTTCACTTCAGCAACTTACGTTCTGGTTGTTTTTCATTGGGTGTTATGGATCGCACGAAATCTTGTGGTGTCATAAACACTTCAGATTCACCATGCTCACTGATTACTTTCAAGGTGGCAAAATACCGGAAGATTTTGTCTGGTGTGGAATATGCGCGAATCCTATTCTCATATTCCATCACCTAAAATTGGAAATTCAGAGAGTGTTACTGTATTAAGCATCTCATTTTCATGTATATTCTCTTATTTGGGGGGCAATTTTATATCATTTTTTTCTCTGACTGGATTTTTTATATTAGAAATTACTTGTGTCTCAAACACTTGTGATATACGATTCATACTCCAATTGAGGCAATGCTTGTATAAGTTTTCTTCAGAATTTTGAATATTTTCTAATTTCTTAAATCATTGAAAGCTAGCAAAATTGAAAAATGTCATAGAAGAATTCAAAAGGTCTCAGTAAAAGAGTATAATACCATATATATGGGAGCCTATCATTTTTTAAATACCTAACGAGTTTTTAAAAAGGGACTGATTTTACAGTTTTTACTTCCATGCAATTTCTTGAATTCAAAAACAAAACAGACATGAGACTTCACAGGTCTGAATAGCTAACAGTCCTTCAAACAGAAAGTACATTACACAATAGCACAAAAAAATAAAATTACATATCATGGAAACTCAATTATTAACAGGTCTGAAGCAATAAGACTTTTACTTTTGATTAAAAAATTAGACTTCCAGGGACTTCTCTGGTGGCGCAGTGGATAAGACTGCGATCCCAACGCAGGGGGCGCAGGTTTGATCCCTGGTCAGGGAACTAGATCCCACATGCATGCCGCAACTAAGAGTTCGCATGCCACAACTAAGCAGTCCGTGTGCCACAATTAAGGAGTGGGAAAGCTGTAACTAAGGAGCCCACCTGCCACAACTAAGGAGCCTGCCTGCTGCAACTAGGAGCCAGTGAGCTGCAACTAAGGAGGCTGCCTGCCGCAATTAAGATGCAGCGTGACCAAATTAATTAATTATTAATTAATTTTAAAATGTAGACTTCCAGATAACATTTAAATATAGCATATTTAGAAAAGAGTAGACTTGGGAAGAACACAAGCAAATATTTGAATAGGAACAAAATTATATATGGCATACGTTTAATTAAAAGATTATAATGTTAATATAAAAGCCTGTTTCCTTATCCTGCACCCAAGCCCCCATTCTGTACACGAAACATACAAAATACTGTATCTTCTGCATAATATTCTTCTACAGCCTACACAGTACTTTGGTGAAAAGATGTCTCTCATGCCTGAATTTTATATGTTGAGTTAACCAACATTAAATAGTATCTTATAAATAACTGGTTAGAAAATGTGTCAAGGCAATACGATCTAAAAATCCAGTGAATTCAATGTCTATAAAGCAATTCACTATATTTAAAAAAACATTATTAATGTTTTAGTTTACCTTATTAACACAGCTATTAGTGTAACTGTCATTTCTGGCTAGATGGTCACTTTGAGGTCATTGATGGCAGCTGCTTAAAAATGGTCTCAATTCCACTACGAGATGTGCTTTCAACCAATAAGAAAGGAATGCTAATTTGTAGCTATACATGACAGGAACCTTTCTAATGCTAATTTGCATTAAAGTCTGAATACTGATTTCAGAAAAATTTTCAATAGATTTGGCATGTGGCAAACACACTAGGCAGTCCCTTGGCACAGCAGTCCCCAACCTTTTTGGCATCAGGGACCGCTTTTGTGGAAGACACAAAAAGCTGGGGGGGCAGAGATGGTTCAGGCAGTAATGAGAGCAATGTGGGGGGATGGTTCAGGCGGTAATGCGAGTGATGGTTCAGGCAGTAATGCAAACGACAAGGAGTGGCAGATGAAGCTTCACTCACTCGCCTGCCGCTCACCTCCTGCTGTGAGGCCCGGCTGCTAACAGGCCACAGACTAGTACCAGTCAGTGGCCCGTGGGTTGGGGATCCCTCGCTTAGCAGCCTTAAGACTTAGCTATGAGTCTTAAATCAAAGGCATTTTATATTTAACTACAACTATCTGCTGGGTCATACCAGCTATAGAACAAAAAATAATCGGTTTACAGTATTTAGGGTATGGGCTACAGCTACTGCCAAAGATGGCTTTGTAAACTAAAAAGTCAATCATATATAAGATAAAGATAGAAAAATAACAACTTAAAAGTCAATGATTTACAGACTGAAAATCAGATCCTTGATTGTTACCAAAAAAATATGCTGCTGAATATCATTAATTAGTTTTAGTTTGAAATAATAGGTTGAGGAGATAGACCTTCTCCATTCCCGCACTGGTAAGAGTTTAGTATAGACATACTGTATAGTATATTTTTGCTTTTTTTCACTTAGCAATGTATCTTAAAGACCATATCACACAATTTGATATGGAGCTGCCTCCTTTTAAGTAGTCATGTTAAAGGAACACTAACAACTATTATATAAAGGGTTTAAAATACAGCATCTAAGATAACAAAGGCTTGGAAGCTAAGATATATAGAAAACTGTTGAAGAATTTTAGAACATTTAGCCTGGTGAAAAGATTTACTAAGGAAATTATAATAGTTACATTCAATCATCTACTTAAAACATTCTTGAGTTTCATGTTAAGACAGCTGTCTTCACTAAAACAGCCAGACTTACTTGTATCAAAATTCAGCATTATATTTCCTATATGAAATGCACAAGAGTAGCCAAATAGTAGCTGCAACCAACTACTATGAGAAATGGCAGGGCAGATAGGCTGGGTGGATAGGCCAGGTTGCTGGCACTTCCCAGATCCATGCCTTCAGCCAGCCAGCCAAAACCCCCTCCCCACACCCCCACCCTGTGCCTAGTTACCCTACCCTAATGCCACGCAACACAGTTGGGCTCACACTATCTGCCCTGGGCATTTTACTGCATCCAAGACCCTTGCTCCTACCTGCAGCTGGAGCTCCAGAGACAAGGGTCCTGATCTACCCCCACTGTGAGTCTGCTTGGATGGAGCCTCTCCCAACCCCCATTTTTCATCAGTTTCCCCTGATGGCTTAGGGGGCTCATGTGAAGGGAAGTCAGCACTGAGATGCAGCCTCTGTTTCTGGAGCCTCTTGGAAAGCTCAGAAGATCCCAGAAAGGGCCCAGACCAACTTGGATGAAAGAACCCCCAATCCATCCCCAATATTTGTGCCTGGGAGAAATAGGTCCCTCTCAGCTCTACAGTTCACAGCCCTGACAACTACAACCCCTGGAAAAAAAGTAAAGAACCAACGTCAAGATGAAAGCAGCCAACATGTGGCTTCCAAGGTCAATTCTACTCATGGCCATTCCAGCCTGCAAGAAAGGGAGAAAGGGCATTGAAAAACCTTGTGGGAGATATTACGTGCCAGGTCTAGAAATGGCTAACATCACTTCCATTCAGTGGAAAACTAGCAAACTAGTAATATCCATTAAAAAAGATAAAGTAAAAAATCAGGACTCAGGATCACCTTTAGAAATCTGAAATGGCATGATGTTAACTGACCTAGGGTACACCATGAGCAAAATTTTGTAACCAAAACATGTTATGTTAGAAGAATGCAATGGAAAGAGCAAGGGTTTTAGAGTTACACAGACTTTTATTTGATTCCTTCTATTGTAAGTAACCAGCTATACTACTTTAGACAAGTTACTCAGTTGTTTCAAGCATTAAGTATATATGTATGTAAGTATGTGTGCATACATGTATGTACATATACTATGCCTGGAAGACAGAAAATGCTCAATAAATGTTACTTTCCTTTCATTTTTCATTTGTTCTGTTATGTGTATAGTAAGTAAACTTACTTGGGTTTTCTAGTCACCTAAGTTCCTAAGGATTTTGTTTGGCATATAGAGCATATTTTATGTCTTTTATTATTCATGTTCACCTATCAATCAATTTAAAAGGATTTACAATTGTACTGAACTAAATAATTTGGCTTCTTAATATGAAGATGCCATTCCAAAACCAAAATAGCGACATCAGAAGCTCCTGAACTCCCCATCTCCCATGGATGCACCAAATGTACAGCTATACATGGAGTATTTCCCTCTGAAAGAAATTCAGAAACTAGCTGAACAATGCCTATACATTGGGTCAATGAGAAAGTACCGACATCAAAACTGGTAGGAAAGACTGAGACGCACTCTTGCCATAAATCCCACCTCTAGCACAGTGCCATACAAATGGGAGGGAACTCTCAACCTCCAGCTTCTCCCTGAGCAGTAAAGGGTTTGGATGCTACATCTAGCACCCCAACTTGTAAGACTCCCACTTGAAGGATGGGCCCCCAAAACAACTACTATGAAAGCCAATGGGACTTCCATCCATGAGATCCACAAGACTACAGAAAACAAAGAAACAGTTTTTAACAGGCTCTGGAGAACTCAGAGTCTCTGTTGCCCCAGGGATCAGTGCAGAGGAAGAAGGCAAAAAACACCTACCTCCCAGTCTTCCCTTGAAAAAGGTCTATTTGCACGTATTAAAAGCTGCTGCCGGAAGGTCAGGCTTCTAATTTAGCACACATCTAAGGGCTGGCTGACACCCTCCATGGGGCCTGGGGAAGAGAGTGGATGCCTCATCCAATTTCTCCATCTAGCCTACTCCAAATTGCTAGGATCTCCCTGGAAGGAGCTTGTACACACGTCTGCACCTCAGCTTTATTAGCTGTCATCTGAGGTATAAGTCCCTGAATCACCTGGCTCTGCAAGTCAACAGGGCTTGTGTTCCTGAGTCCCACAGGACTGTAGCAAAAAAAGAAGCAGATTGTAATGGGTGCAGGAGGACAACCCTATGGCTATACACCTGGGCCAAGCTCAGGAGAAGCAGACAAAAACCTCCATCTCCCAGTTTCTCCCTGGAAGGGGCTTAACTAGTTAGTTTCCCAGATGTTGCCTGAAAAGCCAGCTTCCAATCAACATGCATCTAAGTGCTGACTGTGATCCTCTGCTTTGGGACACTGACAAGTCTTGGCACACTCTCAACTACAGGGAGGCACCAAAAACAAAGAAGGCAACTTGGACAATCAAAAAGGTTTTAGAGACAATCAAGAGCTTGGGCCAGGCTGACTGGCAAGGTTCATCTCCTACATGAGACCATTCTGCCAAGACAGGGAGAGATGGCTGTTTCATCTAAGGACTAGAAACCAACACAGAAAGTCTAGGAAAATAAGGAAACAGACAAATATGTTCTCAAAAAAGAACAAGTTAAAACTCCAGAAACAGACCTTAATGAAACAAAGGTAAGTGATTTCCATGATCTAGAGTTCAAAATAACAATTATAAAAAGATACTCACCAAGGTCAGAAGAACAATGCACGAACAAAAAAAGAATTAAAACACAGAGATAGGGACTTCCCTGGCAGTGCAGTGGCTAAGAATCTGCCTGCCAATGCAGGGGACACAGTTTTGATCCCCAGTCCGTGCAGATCCCACATGCCGCAGAGCAACTAAGCCCATGTGCCACAACTACTCAGCCTGCGCTCTAGAGACTGCGAGACACAACTACTGAGCCCGCGTGCCACAACTACTGAAGCCTGCGTGCCTAGAGCCCATGTTCCGCAACAAGAGAAGCCATCGCAGTGAGAAGCCTGCGCACCACAACGAAGAGTAGCTCCCGCTCACCACAACTAGAGAAAGCCCACATGCAGCAACAAAGACCCAATGCAACCAAAAGTAATAAATTAATAAATAAATAAATTTATTAAAAAAACAAACAAAAAAACTCCACAGAGATAGAAATGTACCAAACAGAAATCACAGAACTAAAGAATACAATAATTGAACTGAATAATTCAATAGAAGGGTTCAACAGCAGACTAGATCACATAGAAGAAAGAATAAGTGAACTCAAAGACAAACAGTGGAACTCATACAGAGGAGCCAAAAGAATAGAGAATGAAAGAGAATAAAAATATCTTAAGGGACATATGGAATACCATCAAGTGAACCAAAATACACATTAAAGGGGTCCTAGAAGTAGAAAGAACAAGAAAAAGGGGGCAGAGTGGGAGAGGGTTGGATTGGGAATTGGAGATTAGCAGATGCAAACTGGTATATACAGAATGGATAAACCACAAGGTCCTACTATATAGCACAGGGAACTATATTCAATATCCTGTGATAAACCATAATAGAAAAGAATTTGAAAAAGAATATATATATATATATGTATATGTATATGTATAAATGAGTCACTTTGCTATACAGCAGTAATTAACACATTGTGATTCAACTATACTTCAATAAAAAAATGAATTAAAAATAAAAACTACAAAAAAAGAAAAAGGGGACAGAAGACCTATTCAATGAAATAATGATGAAAATGTCCCTAATCTGGGGAAAGAAACAGATATCCAGATCCAGGAAGCCTATAGAGTTCTAAACAAGATGAATCCAAAAAAACACACACTGTCAAAAGTTAAAGGCAAGGAGAGAATCATAAAAGCAAGAGAAAAGCAACTTGTTATATTCAAAGGAACCTCCCATAATACTATCAGCAAATTTTTTCAGCAGAAACTTTGCAGCCAGAAGGGAAGGGGATGATATATTCAAAGTGCTGAAAGAAGAAAACTGACAACCATGAAAACTCTACCTGGCAAAGTTATGATTCAGCATTGAAAAAGAAATAAAGACTTTTCCAGATAAGCAAAAGCTGAGGGAGCTGCATCAACACTAGACCAATCTTACAAGAAATGTTAAAGAGCTAATTAATTCCTCAAACTGAAACAAAAATGTAATAATTATTAACAGGAAAACATATCAAGATATAAAACTCACTGGTAAAGGTAAATATATTCAGAATGCTCTAATTTTTAATAGTAGTGGGTAAATCACTTCTAACTCTAATATGAAAGGTAAAAGGAAAAAGTATTAAAATAATTACAATAATTTTACAATGGACATACAATATAAAAAATATAAATTGTGATATGAAAAACAAAATATGGGGGGGAGTATATAAATATAGAGTTTTTGTATATGTTGGAAGTTATCAGCTTAAAATACACTGTTATAAATATAAGATGCTTTATGTAAACCCCATGGTACAAACAAAGCAAAAGCCTATACTGGAAACAGAAAAGACTAAAAGAAATCTAAGCATATCATTGCAAAAAATCAAGTCACAAAGGAAGAGAATAAGAGAGGAATAAAAGGACAGAGGAATTACAAAACACCAAGAAAACAAATAACAAAATAGCAATCATAAGTCCATATTCATCAACAATTACCTTAAATGTAAATGGACTAAACTCTAAAATCAAAGACACAGAGTGACTAAATGAATAAAAAAAAAAATCCAACTATATGCTGCCTACAAGAGACTCACTTCAGCTTTAAGGACACACCCAGACTGGAGCGAAATACTGGAAAAAGATATTCCATGAAAACAGAAGCTGAAAGAAATCAGGGGTAGGTAAATTTATATCAGAAAAAATAAACTTTAAGCCAAAGACTATAACAAGAGACAAGAAAGAGAATAATATAATTATACAAGATCAATTCATAAGGAGGATAAAACATTTGTAAACAGTTTTATACCCAACATGAGAGAACCTAAATTTATAAAGCAAATATTAATAGAACTGAAGGGGGAAAAAGACAGCAATATAATAATAGTAGGGAACTTTGATATCCCATTTTGAACTGATCATCTGAATAGAAAATAAATGAGGAAACATTGGACTTGAACTACATTTTAGACCAGATGAACTCGAAGACATGTACAAAAAATTCCATTCAAAAGCAGCAGAATATACATTATTCTCAAGTGCACATGGGACCCTCTCCAGGAGAGATCACATGTTAGGTCACAAAGCAAGGCTTTATAAATTTAAGAAGATTGAAATCATATCAAGTATCTTTTTTTGACCATAATGGTATCCAACTAAAGTTCAACTACAGAAAGAAGAAAACTAGAAAATTCAAAAATATGTGCAGATTAAACAACACATTCCTGAAAAACCAACGGGTCGAGGAAGAAATGAAAACAGAAATTAAGAAGTATCTTGAGAGGAATGAAAGTGGAAACACAAAATATCAAAACATAGTATGCAGCAAAAGCAGTTTTAAAAGGAAATTCACAGCAATAAATGCCTACATTAAGAAAGAAGATTCTTAGATTGGAAGAATCAATATTGTCAAAATGCCTATACTACCCAAGGCAATGTACAGATCCAATGCAATCCCTATCAAATTACCAATGGCATTTTTCACAGAACTAGTACAAAAAATTTTTACATTTATATGGAGACACAAAAGACCTGTGTGGAGACACAAAAGACAGAGCTGGAGGAATCAGGCTCCCTAACTTCAGGCTATACTACAAAGCCACAGTACTCAAAACAGTGTGGTACTGGCACAAAAACAGAAATATAGATCAATGGAACAGGACAGACAACCCAGAAGTAAACCCACACACCTATGGTCAATTAATCTATGACAAAGGAGGCAAGAATATACAATGGAGAAAAAACAGTCTCTTCAGTAAGTGGTACTGGGAAAACTGGACAGCTACATGTAAAAGAATTAAATCAGAACATTCTCTTAACACCATACACGAAAATAAACTCAAAATGGATTAAAGAGCTAAATGTAACACTGGACACTATAAAACTCTTAGAGAAAAACATAGGCAGAACACTCTTTGACATAAATTGCAGCAATATCTTTTTTGATCCACCTCCTAGAGTAATAAAAATAAAAACAAAAATAAACAAATGGGACCTAGTTAAACTTAAAAGCTTCTGCACAACAAAGGAAACCATAAACAAAACAAAAAGAAAACCCACAGAATGGAAGAAAATATTTGCAAACAAAGCGACCAACCGGAGATTAAGCTCCAAAATATACAAAGAGCTCATTCAGCTCTGTCAAAAAAACAAACAGGGAATTCCCTGGTGGTCCAGGGGTCAGGACTCCACACTTTCACTGCCAAGGGCACAGGTTCAATCCCTGATTGGGGAACTAAGATCCTGCAAGCCGCATGGCATGAGGAAAAATAAAAAATAAAAAATAAAAAAATGGGTGGAAGATCTAAATAGACGTTTCTCCAAAGAAGACATACAGATGGCCAAAAAGCAAATGAAAAATGCTCAACATCACTAATTATCAGAGAACCGCAAATCAAAACTACAATGAGGACCTCATACCAGTCAGAATGGCCATCATCAAAAAGTCCACAAACAATAAATGCTGGAGAGGGTGTGGAGAAAAGAGAACCCTACTACGCTGTTGGTGGGAATATAAATTAGTACAGCCACTACGGAGAACAGTATGGAAGTTCCTTAAAAAACTAAAAATAGAGCTACCATATGATCCAGTAATCCCACTCCTGGGCATATATCTGGAGAAAACCATGGTTTGAAAGAATACTCGCACCCCAATGTTCACTGCAGCGCTGTTTACAATAGCCAAGACATGGAAGCAACCTAAATGTCCATCGACAGATGAATGGATAAAGAAGATGTGGAACATATACACAAGGGAATATTACTAAGCCATGAAAAAGAATGAAATAATGCCACTGGCAGCAACATGGATGGACGTGGAGATTATCATACTAAGTGAAGTAAGTCAGACAGAGAAAGACAAATATCATTGATATCACTTATATGTGGACTCTAAAAAAAAATGACACAAATGAACTTATTTACAAAACAGATTCATAGACTTAGAGAACAAACTTATGGTTACCAGCGGGGAAGGGCTGGGGGGAGGGAGAGACTGGGAGTTTGGAATTGACATGTACACACTGCTATATTTAAAATAGATAACCAACAGGGACCTACTGTATAGCATAGGGAACTCTTCTCAATATTCTGTACTAACCTAAATGGGAAAAGAATTTGAAAAAGAGTAGATACTTGTATATGTATAACTGAATCACTTGCTGTACACCTGAAAGTAACACAACATTGTTAATCAACTATACTCCAATATAAAATAAAATTTTTTTTAAAAAGATAAGAGATAACAAGTGTTGGTGAGGGTATGGAGAAAAGGGAACACTTTTGCACTGTTGGTGGGAACATAAATTGATTCAGTCACTAGGGAAAACAGTATGGAGGTTCCTCAAGAAATTAAAAATAGAACTACCAGGCTTCCCTGGGGGCGCAGTGGTTGAGAATCCGCCTGCCAATGCAGGAGACACGGGTTCGAGCCATGATCCGGGAATATTCCACATACTGCGGAGCAACTAAGCCCGTGTGCCACAACTACTGAGCCTGTGCTCTAGAGCCTGCGAGCCACAAATACTGAAGCCCGCATGCCTAGAGCCCGTGCTCTGCAACAAGAGAAGCGACCACAATGAGAAGCCCACGCACCGCAATGAAGACCCAACACAGCCAAAAATAAATAAAATAAATAAATTTATAAATTAAAAAAAATAGAACCATATGACCCAATAATCCAGCTTCTGGGTGTATATCCAAAGGAAATGAAATCAGCATCTCAAAGAGATATCTGTACTCCATGTTCATTGCAGCACTGTTCACAATTGCCAAGGTACGGTAACAACTTATGTGTCCATCATGCAATCTCAAGGGACTCCAAAGACCCAAAATAATTTTGAAAAAGAAGAACAAAGTTGGAGGACTCCAACCTCCTGATTTCAAAACTTATTACAGTCATAAGAAGAATGTGGTACTGGCATAAAGACAATCATATAGAGCAGACAAATAGAAAAGAAAGCCCAGAAATAAACCCTCAGACACACCATCAAATGATTTTGACAAGGGTGCCACAACCGTTCAATGGAGAAAGGACAGCCTTTTCAACAAATGATGTTGGGAAAATTGGATACCCACATGCAAAAAAATGAAGCTGGGGGCTTCCATAGTAGTCCAGTGCTTAAGACACAGCGCTTCCACTGCAGGCATGTGGGTTCAATCCCTGGTCAGGGAAATTCTGCGTGCCACAAGGTGTGGCCAAAAAAAAATTTTTTTTCTTAATTAAACAAAATTCTTAAAAACGGGATATGGCTTCCCTGGTGGCGCAGTGGTTCACAATCTGCCTGCCAATGCAGGGGACATAGGTTCGAGCCCTGGTCCGCTAAGATCCCACATACCGTGGAGCAACTAAGCCCATATGCCACAACCAGTGAGCCTGCGCTCTAGAGCCCGCGAGCCACGACTACTCAGCCCACGTGCCACAACTATTGAAGCCCGCACGCCTAGAGCCCATGCTCCGCAACAAGAGAAGCCAACGCAGTGAGAAGCCCACGCACCGCAACAAAGAGTAGCCCCCGCTTGCCACAACTAGAGAAAGCCTGCACACAGCAACGAAGACCCAACACAGCCAAAAATAAATAAATTAAAAAAAAAAAAAAAAGAAAACGGGATAGAAAAAGAGTACGTTTTTAAATAGGTTCTTGGGGAGACAAAATGACACATGGAATGGTTACCCATTCACTGAGACTTTAGTGAAAGAAATAAGAACTATTTCAGATACAGATTAGAAAGGTTTTATAACTCTGGGAGCTACTAATTAAGTAAATTACACTGATAGCTTTCATTTTTTCTGTGAAGCGTAAGATATAGTCATCTGCTAAGCAGAAAGCGGGAGCAGAAAATGGAAGATTCAAAAATAAACATTTATTTGGGTCATTTTTGCCCAACACTGTAAAATGTAAAGTTTGACTATAAGTGAAGCTGATTGTGCAAGATAAATTTGAACCTTCCTCAAATTCACTCAGGGCAAAAGATTAAATAAATGTATCATTTTGGAAAAAATGGCATGATAGATAATTAACTTGTGATACATAACTTTTGTTCAAATTCAGTTTAATCAGAAGTGGATTTGGAAATGAGAAGACATATTTAATAGCTTCATCCAAATAAACAGAAGATCCAAGTTTCTCAAATTTCTCTTGCTTGCAATTATACACCCCCCCAACACACACAAAGTAACTCAAATTATCTTGTTGCATTGATTAGCTATATTTTAGCAAGTAAAGGTAATTCCCTGAATTTCAATGTTAACATGCAAAATGTCTAAGAAATTAAGCCTTTTGCCTTTTCATCACTGGTCTGCTGAATTCAAATGCCCAATATCATAGGCATTATTACAGAGGAGCTAAACGTTTCTCAGGTAAAACTGTATAACAGCATATTGTGTTAAAGATATAAAATGCCTGAATTATGTTGAGTTTATGCTGTCCTCAAAATTAGTTGATTTTTTGGAAATATTTATATATTTCCAAAGAGATTTTATTCTGCCTTTACAATTTGGCATCATGACAAATCAGTATATCACAGACTCAACTTCACATATATGAAAACATTCAGCATCAGAAAGATCTAAAAAGCAATAATCACCTCAGGTGGTTGAATTGAAAGAACAAAGAAAATACATGCTAATCCTGATTACCAGTCCTAGGTCCTTTTCACCATCCCAATTAACTTCACATTCAAAGAGTACATTTGCCTTAGAACATGACGGAAAACAGCAAAGAGGTGAATAACTTCAAAGTGAATATAAACCATCTGAAATATATGATAAAAGACTCAACAGCATTATTCTAAAATAGAATTAACTATAGTTTTAATTAATTTATAAGACTGTGTTCCATACTTTTCTGTCTCTGAATCCGGAACGTTTCTTCTTTTTCTCTTCTGGATAAGGCTCAAGACAAACACCTGAAGCCTTTTTTTCGTGGTTACAATCTTCCCCTTCTTCTTTACTCTTCCTTTTATCACCAAGTTCACTCTTTAGGTTGTTTACAGATGGTGGAGATTGTGCAAGGGCCCTGGATATGCAAAAAAAAAAAAAAAATCTATCAATGAAGGAGGTCCATCATATTAAACAAATAAAGATTTTCAGATAAAGCTTAGCAGGAGCAACAGCAATGAAATTCGTGAAAAGTTCTACATGAAAAGGTTCCTCAAAAAATTAAAAATAGGGGCTTCCCTGGTGGCGCAGTGGTTGAGAATCTGCCTGCCAATGCAGGGCACACGGGTTCGAGCCCTGGTCTGGGAAGATCCCACATGCCGCGGAGCAACTGGGCCCATGAGCCACAACTACTGAGCCTGCCCATCTGGAGCCTGTGCTCTGCAACAAGACTGGCCACGACAGTAAGAGGCCCACGCACCGCGATGAAGAGTGGCCCCCGCTCGCTGCAACTAGAGAAAACCCTCGCACAGAAACGAAGACCCAACACAGCCAAAAAGATAATAATAATAATAAATAATAAATAAATAAATTTTTTTTAAAAATATTAAAAATAGAACTAACATATGATCCAGCAATCCCACTTCTGGTTATATATCCAAAAGAATTGAAAGCAGGGTCATTCAGAGATTTTTGCACACTCATGTTAATAGCAGCATTATTCACAACAGCTAAAACATGGAAGCAACCCAAATGTATATCGATAGATAAATGGATAAAGGGAATATGGTATATCTGTATAATAGAATAATATTCAGCCTTAAATAAAAAGGATATGACACCAAAAGCACAGGCAACAAACAAAAACAGGCAGGATTACGTGACACTAAAAACCTTCAGCAGAGCAAAGGAAATAATCAACAAAATGAAAAGACCATCTACACAATGGAAGAAAATATTTGCAAACCATATATTTAATAAAGGGTTAATATTTAAAATGTATAAAAGGAACTCTTACAACACAATAGCAACAAAATAAATAACTTGATTAAAGGTGCTCAACATCAATAATCATCAGGGAAATGCAAATCAAAACCACCATGAGATATCACCTCACACCTGGTAGGATGGCTTTGCTCAAAAACAAACAAACAAACAAACAAACAAATAACAAAACAAAAACCCAAAAGATAACAAGTGTAGGCAAGCATGTGGAGAAAAGGGATGCCTGGTACACTGTAGGTGGGAAAGTAAATTGATACAGCCACTATGGAAAACAGTATGGAGGATACTCAAAAAACTAACAATAGAATATGTTAGTTTTCTAACTAGAATATGATTAAGCAATCCCACTTCTGGTTACACATCACAAGGAACTGAAATCAGGATCTCAAAGAGATATATACACTCTCACGTTCAGTACAGTATTATTCACAGTAGCCAAGATGTGGGAGAAACCTAAATTTCTATCAATCAACACAGAATTTGCAAACGAAGTGACTGACATGGGATTAATCTCCAAACCATACAAACAGCTCATGCAGCTCACTATCAAAAACACAAACAACCCGGGACTTCCTGGAGGTCCAGTGGTTAAGACTCTCTGCTTCCATCACAGGGGGCAGGCACGGGTTCAATCCCTGGTCAGGAAACTGAGATCCCACAGGCCACGTGGTGGGGAGAAAAAAAAAAAGTATCTCTTTAAAAAAAACAAACAGCTCAAGCAAAAAATGGGCAGAAGATCTAAAGAGACATTTCTCCAAAGAAAACATCCAGATGGGCAGCAGACACACGAAAAGATCCTCAACATCACTAATTATTAGAGAAATGAATATCAAAACTACAATGAGGTATCACCTCACACTGGTCAGAATGGCCATCATCAAAAAACCTACAAACAATAAATGCTGGAGAAGGTGTGGAGGAAAGGAAACCCTCCTACACTGTTGGTGGGAATGTAAATTGGTACAGCCACTATGGAGAACAGTATGGAGATTCCTTAAAAAACTAAAACTAGAGCTACCATATGATCCAGCAATCCCACTCCTGGGCATATATCTGGAGAAAACCATAATTCGAAAGGATACATGCACCCCAATGTTCACTGCAGCACTATTTACAATAGCCAAGACATGGAAGCAACCTAAATGTCCATTGACAGAGGAATGGATAAAGAAGATGTGGTACACATATACAATGAAATATTACTCAGCCATGAAAAAGAACAAAATAATGCCATTTGCAGCGACATGGATGGACCTACAGATTGTCATACTGAGTGAAGTAAGTCAGACAGAGAAAGACAAATATCATATGATACCGCTTGTATGTGGAATCTAAAAAAAAGGGTACAAATGAACCTATTTACAAAACAGAAATTGAGTCACAGATGTAGAAAACAAACTTATGGTTACCAAGGGGGAAAGTAGGGAAAGGCATAAATTGGGAGACTGGGACTGACATATACACACTACTATATATAAAATAGATAATTAATAAGAACCTACTGTATAAAACTGAAGTATAGTTGATGTACAGTAAGTTACAGGTATACAATACAGTGATTCACAATTTTTAAAGATTATACTGCAGGATGATGAATTTTATGTTATACATATTTTTTACCACAACAACAACAAAAATGCACTGAAAGAAGAAATGTGAGACCAAAAGAATCACAAACAGGTATTTAGATAAAAACTTGCACTTCTACATGAAGACAAATCATCTGATGGGCTTCCCATGTTCATCCTATTATGAACAGCAAGAAAAAAACTGAATGTTCAGTAAAGGCCCCTTGGGCTAACTAGAAATTGAAACTGATAATCTATTCTATAAAGATTTTTCCTACTTACTCAGCCAAGGTAATGACTCTATTCCTTCAACCTCCTACACTATTTAGTGACTGAACCTTAACATGTAATTTAGGCTGGTTTTACAAGACCTTCACTGTGCTTACCACCCTCTGGTTTAGCGAAAAGGACTAAAGGCATTACTAAGACTCTACTGGCAAAATTTGTAGAGGCCCTCCAAATACCTTGGCCAAAGCATTGTCATTGGTCCTTCTAAATCTCAGATCCACCCCTTTTGGAACTCATAAACTCTCACCCTTTGAAACAGTCACAGGATGCCCAATGCACTTGTCTCCTGCTTCTTCTGACCTACAAATGATAAAAGAAGAGATACTCTAATATTCCAAAGACCTAATTGCTTCTATTAAAAATAATCATGCTTTGGTAAAGCAATCTTTTCACAGTGCACTCTTTGGAGATGAAGACCTTAAGCATCACACCTTGCACCTGGAGATTCTGTCTACTGGAAAAGACATCTCCAGAAGAACTCTCTTCAAGCTTGCTGGAGAGGCCTCTATCGGGTACTGCTAACCAACCCTTGTGCTGCCAAACTCCAAGGAAGAGACTATTAGATTCACATCACAAACCTAAAGAAAGCGCCAAACCCTGACTGGACCTGCACGTCATCTGGTGACCTGAAACCAAAGATTTCCTGAAATTGAAGGAGACAACATCTGATGAGACAGCTATCCCAAGATATCTGGACAAGCCTGTTGGAAATGTGTTGCCAAAACCTTTAATGATGACAATGTTTCAGATGATTTCCAACGTCTATGATCTTGGTAACAGTGAACTTCAGATAAAACGTGCATGAGAGTTCTCCCTCTTACACCTCCTTGTTACTCAAATGTGACCTCAACAGGTTTCCAATCTGTGCACTTCCTCTCCAACGTCAGACATTAGATCCAGGAAAGTTCCTCCCTGGCACTGAAATATGAAAACTCACTGACAGTAGAAAACCTGGTTCTTTTTTTTTTTTTTTTTTTTAAAGAAATTCGCATTCTTATTTATTGATTGATTGATTGATTGATTGCTGTGTTGGGTCTTCGTTTCTGTGCGAGGGCTTTCTCTAGTTGTGGCAAGCGGGGACCACTCTTCATCGCGTTGCGCGGGCCTCTCACTATCGCGGCCTCTCCTGTTGCGGAGCACAGGCTCCAGACGCGCAGGCTCAGTAATTGTGGCTCACGGGGCCCAGTTGCTCCGCGGCATGTGGGATCTTCCCAGACCAGGGCTCGAACCCGTGTCCCCTGCATTAGCAGGCAGACTCTCAACCACTGCGCCACCAGGGAAGCCCCAAAAACCTGGTTCTTGATCAGCAATGCTTTCAGAGAAAGATCTTGGTCAAAAGGGGAAAATGTAAAAAATTAATAAACAGAAACCTCAATTAGAGCCAGGGGGAGCTCTCACACTCTGTAATGATAGCAGAGCCCAACAGGAAGAAGAAAGACACCTCTTCTTTCCTGACAAGGACTCAGCCAATAAAAAGCCATGGACTCTGTTTATTATACCCCTCCCAACTTCTTTTTCACCCTATAAAAGACAGGCAGACCTTGAAGCAGAATATTTCCTATTTGTTGCTTTGACATGATAGCTTAATTCCCTGAAACATCTCATTTCATAGACAAATATTATCAGTGCCAAATGATTTAGCAAAGAAATTCTGATACAAAGTCAAGCCAGAAATCAATCCCTTTTAGATAACAGAGACAACTGGAAGAATAAAAGTACATGCAGGAACAGGATGCTCAGATAACACTCACCTCTTCCACAAGAGACCAGTACTTGCAGTTACTGCAGATGCTCCAAGAAAAGCCACCATCATCAGCCGTCGCCTGATCTGGGTGGGCTGTGATGCTCTATGGTACCATCGAGAGCCCACTGCCAGCTCTGCTAATGCAGAAATAGAGTTAAGACGAAACATCCTGTGGACAAAAAGTAGAAATGTTATTCCTAGTTGGTGGCAGTGACAGTGATGATGATGATAATAACAGTATTAACATCACCAACAAATACTAAGTACTTAATGGCAGACAGTATTCTAAACACTTGGCAATACTATGTATTATCCCATTTAATCCTCAGAACAATCAGATGAGAAAAGTACTACTACTTATAAACCTTATATATCAGTCAAGGTACAATTAGAAGAAACCACATGGTAATTTGAACAGGGAAAATTTAATATAAAGCATTATTAATTACAACAGGCAATTAAGTACCAAGGGGTAAAGAGACATTAGATACAGGGAGCAGTCACTACTTAAAGGGCTGCTGCAGAGCAACAAAAAAGGAATAAATCTGTAAACGGGCCACTCCCAACAGGGTTGAGATCCGGACACTCTGGTGAGGACGCAGCCATGGATGTCTGAGAAATTTACTAAAGTGCTACACCAAAAGAACTCACTGTAAGGCCATCTGCAGGTGACTGAAGGAGAAACAGACATTTCTTCTTGATTAGATGACTTTTTGTAGTGGCAGTTCATTCAAATCACACAAAGTATCCATACTTCTCCCGTTTGATTTTCTCAAAGCATAGTTTATTTCTTCCTGATTTAAATTACCTTGCACTTTGTATGTATATCCACATATTCATGTATTTGTTCATACATAACTTTGCCTCCCCGCAACCCTCAATATACACAATTGCTTCTGAGCTTCCTTTAAGGCCAAAATTATTCTTTTCCTCTTTGAAAACACACAGTCTAACATAGAGCCTGTTACATTACAGCTGCTTAAAATATTTAACTATTTTACTTTAATATGAAAAATGTCAAGTTGCAAATTATACAGGTACTGGCTCGGAACATTTACGTACATTTCTCAACCCCAAGACACTAAGAAAACTATATCTTTTATTGTTTGGGTTCAGGTCAAGTTAGACTATTTAGCTGTCTCCTAACATCACCGAGGTGGTTACTGATTCTTCTCTGGGACCTATACCTATAATCTCTTAAGTAAACCTTTCTCCTAGCCTCCTTCATTCAACCTAGGTCCACTGCCAAAGTTGGAGCTAAATCTTGCCCTTAAAGATAAAGTGGGAAATAATTAATTTTTTCTCCTATATGCTATGACCTAAGCTTCAGCACCACAATTCTTACATCCCTTCCAATCCTAGAAATCACCTCATTTTATTGCACATACTCTAGCAAATTCCAGCACCAAGGAGACTGTCTTTTATGTTTTCTTCCAACCGTCAACTTCTGATTCATTTTAAAATTAACATTTTCCAAACCCACAAATGCATTCATACGTAGCACTGCTTTCGTCTGTAACAAAGACAAGCACAACTAAAACATTCATATCTGGAGAAAACATTATTCATCACTGACAACAGAAAGAAAAGAGCATTTGAAAGTTCTCAATGTGAAAGACAAATAACATAACCAATTCAAAAGCTGGACTAGGCAAGGGGTATAAGGCTGGAAGAAAAGTTTACAACATCTGATCAGATATGGAGAATATATAAATGATCAAATAGGAAAGCTGTGATCACTTGAGAAGATCCTTTGAATGCTGCACTGAGAATTTTGATCACATATACAACAAACAGGGAGCCACTGAAGTCCTTAAAAGGAAAACAACATGATGCAAACATTTTTAAAAGAATTCCAATCTATCTAATAGCAGTGAATAGAATAAACTACAAAGAACCATAGGCAGAGAGAGCTAACAGGGAAGTAATGAGTACAGTCAGAGGCAGCTAATAACCAAAACTATTGTGATGAGCACCTAGATCAGGATGGTTAAGTATAGAAACCAAAAATAAAATAAAATAAAATTTTCCAAAGAGAAACAAAACTATCAGATATCAGTGTTTGACACACATCAATATCTAACTGCATTGGAATTCCCTGGTGGTCCAGTGGTTAGGACTCTGCACTCTCACTGCTGAGCACCCGGGTTCAATCCCTGGTTGGGGAACTGAGATCCTGCAAGTCGTGTGGTGTGGCAAAAAAAAAAAAAAAAAAAAAAAATCTAACTGCATAGAAGATGTGGAAGACAAAAAGGGGAAAGAAATTAAAATAATGACAACACTAAGGAATATGGTAGAAAGTGAAATGGAATAGGAATCCAATGACCCAAGATCTAGTCTCAACTCTACTACTAAACAGTTGTGCACAAAGGAAGTACATCTCTCCTCCTCAGAGAAGAGTATACCCATTGATGAGAGAACTACCTACAGGAGCTTTAGGGCTTCTTTCATCTCTTTAATGGTCCCATACCTCTGGTGAAAAAAGGTATGGCAAAATTTAATCTACTTCAACTGGGGGGGAGGGACTAAGACCATATCATATATTCAAGATTTATTAGCTTTGAGAATCCATACCTGTATGCTATGGCTCCAGAGGATTTTAAAGTTTGGAGGTTCTGAGTTATACTAACATTCCACTTACATTTGATGTTGTAATTCAAATGTTACTGTCTACATCTCATTTCACCACTGGTTTTAATCTCATTCCCCAAAGTACACATCAATATATATATCTAGTCATCTACTCTAGTGTAATTTCCAATAGATGCCAAGTAAACAGAGGAAAAAAATTATCCCACTGAGAACAGGCTCTATTATAATTTAATTCTCAGCTTTGTACTGAAGAAATAGTGTAACTAGGTGAATGTGTTAATTTTTGATGAGAGACCGTTTAAACAGATTTAAGGAGATCAGCTTTCCAACTGAGTCTGGAAAACTGAATAGGCCAACTGGCAGCAGTTATGCAGTAATGAAGATTAACATGCAGATTTATGACATGGATTAAATTAAATCAAAACCAGTGCATTTTTCTCCTTCCTATCAGTCCCCATCCTTCTCCCAAAAAAAGGCATGCCTCTAAAAAATAGCTTTGATTGCAACTGAAAAAAGATGAAGAGGTATTTCTAATCAAGAAATGTCAAGAGAAGCAAGTAAAAGATAATCTTGTTACCAAAGAAAAGCATTATCTATCCAACAAGAAACAGAACAAGTTGTTTTTTTAAAAAAAACAAAAAACAAAAAAACCTGTAACAGTATATCACTGCTGTGTTTCTATATCTATTATTTTTAAACTATCATGCTTAATGTATTGCTTTTGGTAACTTTCAAAGGGTCACAGAACCAGAAAATCACTTAATTCAACATCCTTATTTTAAAGGTGAAGCAACTAAGATCTAGATAAGTTATGTAGTTTACTCATAGCTAATTAGTACAAAAACCTACAATAGATCCCAAAATTCTTGATTCCCAAATAAATAACATAAGGGGGGGAAACCTTTTCAAAACTGTTCCCAGAAAAATAAATATAATAGCCACACTTCAAAAGGAGATCAAGTGTCCAATTACAGAAAGATAAACAATGTTATAATGACAGAATACAATGTAGTATAAATATTAAAAATGATAACCATTAAAAAGTATTAAAATATTATTTCACAAAATAACAGAAAGTTGGGCTAAAGATATAAAAAGACAGTTGAAAAACAGAAGTAAACATGGCTCTATAATCTATGAAGATACTTAATATCACATAATAAGACATGCATATTAAAACTATACTGACAAACTGTTTTTCACTCATTAAGCTGGCAAAATCCAAAAGTTTTAAAACATACTAGTTGGCAATGCTGTAGAAATGGCACTGCTGAGGAATGTGTAAATTGGTACAATCTACAGAGGGCAATTTGGTAATATCCATCAAAATCACCTATATAAATTGCATATATTGACCCAGCAATTCCACTTCTGATATAATACGCTATTGATATACTTGCACACCTTTGAAACTACACACGCACACATTCATTGCAACATGGTTTGTAACAAACAGCAAAAGACTAAAAACCACCCCAGTGATCACCAAGAGAGAACTGGTTAAACTATGATAAATATCAACATATACAAGGCAATACCACATAGCAATAAAAAGAAAATGAAAAAACTATGTATAGATTTAGAAAGATTCTCAAAACATACTGTTATCTTAATAAAGCAAGGTGTGGGACAACATATATAGTATGCTACCTTTCATGTAAAAAGAGGGGAAACAAGAATGCATATTTGTATGTTCTTATTAATTAATTCTGGAAGGACACACAAAATAGTAATAGCAATAGTGCCAGCGGGGGTGGGAGATGGGTGAGATATGAGACAGGGAGATTTTTTTTTTAACATCTTTATTGGACTATAATTGCTTTACACTGGTGTGTTAGTTTCTGCTTTAGAACAAAGTGAATCAGCTATACATATACATATATACCTATATCTCCTCCCTCTTGAGTCTCCCTCCCACCCTCCCTATCCTGCCCCTCTAGGTAGTCACAAAGCACCGAGCTGATCTCCCTGTGCTATGCGGCTGCTTCCCACTAGCTATCTATTTTACATTTGGTAGTATATACAAGTCCATGCCACTCTCCCACTTCGTCCCAGCTTACCCTTCCCTCTCCCCATGTCCTCAAGTCCATTCTCTACATCTGCGTCTTTATTCCTGGGCTGCCCCTAGGTTCTTCAGAACCTTTTTTTTTTTTTAAAGATTCCACATATATGTGTTAGCATACAGTATTTGTTTTTCTCTTTCTGACTTACTTCACTCTGTATGACAGACTCTAGGTCCACCCACCTCATTACAAATAACTCAATTTCGTTTCTTTTTATGGCTGAGTAATATTGCATTGTATATATGTGCCACATCTTCTTTATCCATTCATCTGTCAATGACTCTTTTTGAATTATGGTTTTCTCAGGGTATATGCCCAGTAGTGGGATTGCTGGGTCATATGGTAATTCTATTTTTAGTTTTTTAAGGAACCTCCATACTGTTCTCCATAGTGGCTGTATCAATTTACATTCCCACCAACAGTGCAAGAGGGTTCCCTTTTCTCCACACCCTCTCCAGCATTTGTTGTTTGTAGATTTTCTGATGATGCCCATTCTAACTGGTGTGACATGATACCTCGTAGTTTTGATTTGCATTTCTCTAATAATTAGTGATGTTGAGCAGCTTTTCATGTGCTTCTTGGCCATCTGTATGTCTTCTTTGGAGAAATGTCTATTTAAGTCTTCTCCCCATTTTTGGATTGGGTTGTCTGTTTTTTTAATATTGAGCTGCATGAGCTGTTTATATATTTTGAAGATTAATCCTTCGTCCGTTGATTCGTTTGCAAATATTTTCTCCCATTCTGAGGGTTGCCTTTTTGTCTTGTTTGTAGTTTCCTTTGCTTTGCAAAGGCTTTTAAGTTTCATTAGGTCCCATTTGTTTATTTTTGTTTTTATTTCCATTACTCTAGGAGGTGGATCAAAAAAGATCTTGCTGTGATTTATGTCAAAGAGTGTTCTTCCTATGTTCTCCTCTAAGAGTTTTATAGTGTCCGGCCTTACATTTAGGTCTCTAATCCATTTTGAGTTTATTTTTGTGTATGGTGTTAGGGAGTGTTCTAATTTCATTCTTTTACATGTAGCTGTCCAGTTTTCCCAGCACCACTTATTGAAAAGGCTGTCTTTTCTCCATTGTATATTCTTGCCTCCTTTATCAAAGGTAAGGTGACCATATGTGTGTGGGTTTACCTCTGGGCTCCCTATCCTGTTCCACTGATCTATATTTCTGTTTCTGTGCCAATACCATACTGTCTTGATTACTGTAGCTTTGTAGTATAGTCTGAAGTCAGGGAGCCTGATTCCTCCAGCTCCATTGTTCTTTCTCAAGATTGCCCTGGCTATTCGGGGTCTTTTGTGTTTCCATACAAATTGTGAAATTTTTTGTTCTAGTTCTGTGAAAAATGCCATTGGTAGCTGGATAGGGATTGCATTGAATCTGTAGATTGCTTTGGGTAGTAGAGTCATTTTCACAATGTTGATTCTTCCAATCCAAGAATATGGTATATCTCTCCATCTGTTTGTATCATCTTTAATTTCTTTCATCAGTGTCTTATAGTTTTCTGCATATAGGTGTTTTGTCTCCTTAGGTAGGTTGATTCCTAGGTATTTTATTCTTTTTGCTGCAATGGTAATGGGAGTATTTCCTTAATTTCTCTTTCAGATTTTTCATCATTAGTGTATAGGAATGCAAGAGATTTCTGTGCACTAATTTTATATCCTGCTACTTTACCAAATTCATTGATTAGCTCTAGTAGTTTTCTGGTAGCATCTTTAGGATTCTCTATGTATAGTATCATGTCATGTGTAAACAGTGACAGTTTTACTTCTTCTTTTTTGATTTGTATTCCTTTTATTTCTTTTTCTTCTCTGATTGCTGTGGCTAAAACTTCCAAAACTATGTTGAATAATAGTGGTGAGAGTGGGCAACCTTGTCTTCTTCTTGATCTTAGTGGAAATGGTTTCAGTTTTTCACCATTGAAGATGATGTTGGCTGTGGGTTTGTCATATATGGCGTTCATTGTATTGAGGTAAGTTCCCTCTATGCCTACTTTCTGGAGGGTTTTTATCATAAATGGGTGTTGAATATTGTCAAAAGCTTTTTCAAGATAGGGAGATTTTTATCACATACTATTTCAGTTTTAAAACTATGCTTATGTATTTATCCAGACAAACAGTATTTCATGCAAGCATCTTCAGTGAAGTTTAAAGACAGAATACAAAGTAATATGTGCATGCCAATTAAAATAATGTAAAATATGTGTACCTTTTTAATTTATAAAAAAATTTAGATGATGCAAATAAAATTTAAAGATTACTCTGGGGGAAGAGTTTTACTCAAACTTTTTCATTTAAAGAAAAATAAAGGCAGGCCCAGGTTGATGTTTCATCCTCCTCAGCCAAGAACTGTAATTTGCCAGACCTATTAGTGGGTTCAGGCCCAATAATGTCTCAGAAATCAACCCATATCATGGTGAATTTCCCTAGTAAGATAAGCCTTACTCAAATCAAATTCATATCCTGATACTCTGATTACTGGCACATCCTGATTCAACTTACCAAACTATTAGAACTCCAGACCTTATCCTGAGCCTGACTTAATATATCTGCTTGCACTTTCTATATTATTATGCCTCTGGTATTTATGACCTCTGGCAACTGCACATTTATAGAACAACTGCTTGGCTCTTCCACTCCTGACACTGGCCTACATAAACCTCTTTTGTACTATTTCTGACTGTTACCCGGCACTATTGTTAAAAGCAACATCTGCTAATACTGAGGCCAAAATAAATTTCTGAGATCTACCTAAATTTGGCTATCAACAAAACTCAGACCTCAGTTAACTAAAACTTCAAGGTTTCAAAGTGTCTAGTCTACATGAACTAAGATTCTGAGAAAACAAGGACTCAGTCTCCTTTATATCTGTATTTCTAGACTCTGTCTAGAGCTAGTATACATAGCTGATGGGTCAGTGCACTCCATGAACCTGGAAATATGTTTGCTCTCTGAGAACCACATTATAAAATCAGCACTATCCGGAGTGCCCACAAGAATTCACTCTAGTCATCCCAGTGGCAGCTGGATACTAACCATAGAATTGGATTCAGTAGGCCATCAGAGCCTCAGCCATTAAGTATCTTAATTATACACTTAACTCTCTTTTATTCTATTTCCATGCTCACTAAGTAATTTGTACTTCCTATTTAGATTGCCTTCAAAGAGAGAACATGTTGATCAGAAGATGGGAGTTTCTAGTTCTTATGGTAAATTAATAAATTGGCAATCTGCAATCTGGTTTATAATTTTAATCTCCCATGATATTACTCAGTCTAAAGAAGCTTCTCTGAATCCAACCAATTCCAAGGCAGTGATAAGATCCAGTTTAAGGACTTCCAAGGTTCAAAGCCAAGGTCTTGGACTATGGTGACATCTTGCCCCTCTGCCTTGCCATTTCATTCAAACTTACACCCCAGTGAGAATTTCTCAAAAGCTTTGTATGGCCAGAGTCATTGAACCTAGGGATCCACACTCACTTTCCCTTCTGCCCAGGGTGTAATCAAGTTACGGGAAGAGAATAAAGGAAGAGTCTAAAGAAAGGAAAATCATGGGAATATTGTTTTGCTGGACATGATACAGATTTTTGTGTGGAATAAGCAAGACTACTTGCATTTTTGTTACAATAATAATACAGGAATACACTTTTATTGTTGAAAATGTTGTTGTAGAGAAATACATAAGAAACTATGTATTCTTTTTCATACATCTGAAATTCCACCACTCTCCCTAGAAGAAAGAACAGAAGAGGGAAAATAAGAATGCATATTTGTATATCCCATCAAAGGATATACAGACATACCTCTTTAACTACTACAGAGTATTTCATTCTATGACTGTTCCACTATGACTGTTTAACTATTTGCCAATTAATACAGTAACGTTGTTTCCATACTCTGCCATTACAAATATAGCTCAGAGACTTTTTTCCCTATGCATTTATTTTTATTCATTTTTATTCAAGTATATCTGTGGGACAGATATCTAAAAATGAAACTGTTTTAGGTTAAAAGAGTGTGATCGTTTTTAAGGTTTTTAAAAATTCTATTGAAGTATAGTTGATTTACAGTGTGTTAATTACTTCTGTACAGGAAAGTGACTCAGAGATATATATATATATATATTCTTTTTCATATTCTTTCCCACTATGATTTGTCACAGGATACTGAATATAGTTCCCTGTGCTATACAGTAGGACCTTGCTGTTTATCCATCCTATATATAATAGTTTGCCTCTGCTAATCCCAAACTCCCATTCCTTCCCTCCCCTACCCCCATTTTTGACTTTGATAGATACTGCTAAATTACCCTTCAATACTGACATTCCAATTTACACACCACCAGCAGTGTATGAGGGTATTCCTTTCCCTGCACTTGCTATTCTCAATCTTTTCCATTTATGAGATAAAAAATCTAAGTAAATGAGTTTGATAATATCTGTTTAGTAAATGAGTTTGTTAATATTTGTTTACTTTTCAAGAGTCCATCTTTCTTTGGTGTTCTGAGGACCATTCGAATATTAAGCTGTATTTATTTTCTTTTGTTCCAGTCATATTCCCAGTCCTCAGCCTTCATCTTTCCTTATTTGCAAAAAAAAATAAAAGGCGGGGGGGGGGGCGGCATTTGTTTCACGTAGATTTTTTCAGTTATAAAATAGTATGTTTCCGTTAGATGTAATATTAACACTATTTCATTCAATGTTATTTTTGAGTAGAATGTTATTTTTATTAAACAACAAAAAGACTATAACTTCCTTAATCTGAACCATTTCAATACTCTTCTTATTCAATCTGACTGAGCTCCACCAGATCTGACTGGGAAGATTTTTTCCATCTAATGTTTTGTTTTCTAATGGCTAGTTATACTTTCAAAATACTTGAATTGATTATCCATTCATCACATTACTGAAAAGAATGATTTAATCTAAACAGTAACAAAGTTCTCAAAAATACCCCTCAAGTGTTTCCTCTTCACACAAGCTAAAATTTACACTTCACACATACTAAAATTACAGTGTGCCCAATTCAACTGCAGTAGAGGGACATAGCTACTTCAGTGTTTCACAACAAAGACGGATGCACTTTTTCGTATGTACTTTTTCGCAATTTATTTTACGAAAGCTACAACCTAGAACAACTTATTAAATACACACTAGGCAGTAGTGCAAACATCAACAAGTGTATTTATTTCACTGATATGTGTAATACTTCTTCTCTGCAAAGGGTGTGTGTTATCCCCAAAGTCCATGCAATCTATGAAAGCAATAGTTGCAATGAACACAGGAGAATAAATAACAGAGAAAAAATGAGCATCTCCTATTGCTATATTTAAGATTTATGGACTTCTGAGAGCAGAATTAAGTAGCTTCAGATTAGTCAGTCAAGTTGTTCCTTGGGCAAACTATAAGGATTATTGTAATTAATATTTTCGTAATTGATTTCATATTCATAGTTTATATACCCACAGAACTCAACAAACTGGGCTTATACGTCTTCATGAAAGCACAAACATGAGGACTGTAACTAATACAATACACGAAGCCTAATACAATACTTTGGGCATCAGACAGATTTAAATAGAAATATAAGATTTTGAATAATGCCTAATAATTATAAAAATATTGACTATATAATAGGCTATTGGACTGGAAGTGAGGATAGTCAAGTTTCTGGCTTGGTTTTATTATTGTTTCTAAATGTCTTAACATGACAAACTATTTCTGTATTACTCCTCTGACCAGCCCCTCTTTATTTTTAAAATTAA
Organism: Eschrichtius robustus; assembly: GCF_028021215.1. Classification (NCBI taxonomy): domain Eukaryota; kingdom Metazoa; phylum Chordata; class Mammalia; order Artiodactyla; family Eschrichtiidae; genus Eschrichtius; species Eschrichtius robustus. The sequence goes on from NC_090830.1 coordinate 77,523,630, forward strand.
TTTATTAATTTATTTATTTTTGGCTGCATTGGGTCTTCATTGCTGCGCATGGGCTTTCTCTAGTTGCAGTGAGCAGGGGTCACTCTTTCGCTGTGGTGCGCAAGCTTCTCACTGCAGTGGCTTCTTTGTCGTGGAGCACAGGCTCTAGGCGCGCGAGGTCCAGTAGTTGTGGCAGGTGGGCTCAGTAGTTGCGGCACGCGGGCTCAGTAGTTGCAGCGCATGGGCTTAGTTGCTCCACGGCAGGTGGGATCTTCCCGGACCAGGGCTCGAATCCGTGTCCCCTGCATTGGCAGGCAGATTCCCAACCACAGCGCCACCAGGGAAGCCCGAGGCCCTCTTTAGATGCAAATGAAATCCCACATCGTCCATAAAAGCTATGTAAAATAATTACCACTCTTGATTTCTTCCTCTGAATTCCTGTAGAATTAACATTCTGTACCATTATTATGGTACCTTGTTTATTAAATCATTTTCATGTATACCTGCCAACTTGCCAAAGAGACTGCAAATCTAAAGATATGAAGTATATTTTAGGCTTCTTAGTATCCTAAGTGCCAGTTAATAAATCTGAAGTTATTACTAACAGTAATAACAGATATTAATGTTCAATTACACTAGAGTTCATACAGAAAACTTAGGGCCTCTTTCTACCTCTACTACCATCCTGCTATGTGATCAGTAAAAGCCTTATTCTTCTCTAATAATGCAGGGAGATGCACGGCACAGGTTGTTATTCCTAAATCCTTTCTGGCTTTAAGAGTTCATTTCAGAAAAACAAAATGTAAAGGTGTTCTGTACTTTTTGGAAGAAAGTCATCCTGAATGGTTATTAATGACATAACATCCTACATTAGCCTCACTGGCTTAAGAAAATTTCATATAATCCAAAATGTCCAATTGTCATTATTTCATTTAAGTCATTAGCTATTTATTGAGCAAGGTACTGTGAGGGTACTGCAAGAGGCACAAAGATGAGCAAGACATAATGTGCCCAAGAACACCTTATAATTTGGTAGTGGACATAAAACAACTATTCAAATAACCATAATGCAACGCAGGAAAAAAGGTAAGAGCTATAAGAACACAGTAACATAGAGTCAAAGAAAGGAAAAATTACATTAGGTGGGTAAGTGGAAAAGGCGTAAGAAAGGATCCAAGGAAGATTTACTTAGGGTAGGAAAAAGTTAAGCATTCTTTACAAGACTTTGAATGTATTATCTTAGAAGCCTTTGTTATTTTACCTGAGGAATGGGATAAGGTACCAGAAATATAATCTTTACTGCACAACAATGACACTTCTAAAAATGCAATAATATATTAGATTTCAATTATGCCAAATAATTTTTAAAACATCTCTATACATTTCTTTTAGATGAAATGAATCAGACTGAAAGTTCTGCAATGAAGACACCAGGATGACTGCCAAAATACAGTAAAGATTAATGTTCACGTCTAGAAAAGATGCATTTTCATACCTCAAAGTGACATTACTGACAGTATAAATAAGGAAAGCTCACACTTCAGCTCACTCTGTTCTGAGAAGTGAGTATTTTTCAACAGCAGAGAAAGAGCTATTTTAATGATCTGGGGAATGTAAAGTTAATTTAAGTCACAGAAGTCTCTAACAGTTAAAAAAAAAAACAACAACACAGTAACTGTAGGCACAAAAATCATCTCACAGAAATGTTAGGTTTGACACAGAACTTTTGTACATATTCTTGCTAAATGAAGATGCTATAGAAAAGCAGGTCAACATCCCACAGTACTCAACTTTGTGAAACATTCCTTCATCCAGCTAAGAACCTCCGAAGTTCACTTTTTCAAAATACATACACACCTGGATGCACACACATATCATAGAGCCTTTTTTTTTTTAAACATCTTCATTGGAGTATAATTACTTTACAATGTTGTGCTTCTGCTGTATAACAAAGTTATATGTATACATATATCCCCATATCCCCTCCCTCCCACCCTCCCTATCCCACCTCTCTATGTGGTCACAAAGCACCGAGCTGATCTCCCTGTGCTCTGCAGCTGCTTCCCACTAGCTATTTTACATTTGGTAGTGTACATATGTCAATGCTACTCTTTTACTTTATCCCAGCTAACCCTTCCACTTCCCCGTGTCCTCAAGTCCATTCTCTACGTCTGCGTCTTTATTCCTGTCCTGCCCCTAGGTTCATCAGAACCACTTTTTTTTCTAGGTTCCATTTGTATGTGTTAGCATACAGTATTTGTTTTTCTATTTCTGCTTTACTTCACTCTGTATGCTAGACTCTAGGTCCATCCATTTCACTACAAATAACTCCATTTCTTTTTATGGCCAAGTAATATTCCACTGTATATATATGCCACATCTTCTTTATCCATTCATCTGTTGATAGACATTTAGGTTGCTTCCATCTCCTGGCTATTGTAAATAGTGCTGCAATGAACATTGTGGTACATGTCTCTTTTTGAATTGTGGTTTTCTCAGGGTATATGCCCAGTAGTGGGATTGCTGGGTCATATGGTAGTTCTATTTTTAGTTTTTTAAGGAACCTCCATACTGTTCTCCATAGTGGCTGTATCAGTTTACATTCCCACCAACAGTGCAAGAGGGTACCCTTTTCTCCACACCCTCTCCAGCATTTATTGTTTGCAGATTTTCTGATGATGGCCATTCTGACTGGTGTGAGGTGATACCTCATTGTGGCTTTGATTTGCATTTCTCTAATGATTAGTGATGTTAGCATCCTTTCATGTATTTGTTGGCAATCTGTATATCTTCTTTGGAGAAATGTCTATTTAGGTCTTCTGCCCATTTTTGGATTGGGTTGTTTGTTTTTTTGATATTCAGCAACATGAGCTGCTTGTATGTTTTGGAGATTAATCCTTTGTCAGTTGCTTCGTTTGCAAATATTTTCTCCCATTTTGAGGATTGTCTTTTCGTCTTCTTTATGGTTTCCTTTGCTCTGCAAAAGCTTTTAAGTTTCCTTAGGTCCCATTTGTTTATTTTTTATTTTATTTCCATTACTCTAGGAGGTTGGTCAAAAAAGATCTTGCTGTGATGTATGTCATAGTGTTCTGCCTATGTTTTCCTCTAAGAGGTTTATAGTGTCTGGCCTTACATTTAGGTCTTTAATCCATTTTGAGTTTATTTTCGTGTACGGTGTTAGGAAGTGTCCTAATTTCATTCTTTTACATGTAGTGTCCAGTTTTCCCAGCACCACTTATTGAAGCGGCTGTCTTTTCTCCACTATATATTCTTGCCTCCTTTGCCAAAGATAAGGTGACCATATGTGCATGGGTTTATCTCTGGGCTTTCTATCCTGTTCCGTTGATCTATATTTCTGTTTCTGTGCCAGTACCATACTGTCTTGATTACTGTAGCTTTGTAGTATAGTCTGAAGTCAGGGAGCCCGAATCCTCCAGCTCCGTTTTTCTTTCTCAAGATTGCTTTGGCTATTTGGGGTCTTTTGTGTTTCCATACAATTGTAAAATTATTTGTTCTAGTTCTATGAAGAATGTCATTGGTAGCTTGATAGGGACTGCACTGAATCTGTAGATTGCTTTGGGTAGTATAGTCATTTTCACAATGTTGATTCTTCCAATTCAAGAACATGGTATATCTCTCCATCTGTTTGTATCATCTTTAATTTCTTTCATCAGTGTCTTATAGTTTTCTGCATACAGTTCTTTTGTCTCCTTAGGTAGGTTTATTCCTAGGTATTTTTTTCTTTTTGTTGCAGTGGTATATGGGAGTGTTTCCTTAATTTGTCTTTCAGATTTTTCATCATTAGTGTATAGGAATGCAAGAAACTTCTATGCATTAATTTTGTATCCTGCTATTTTACCAAATTCATTGATTAGCTCTAGTAGTTTTCTGGTAGCATCTGTAGGATCCTCTATGTATAGTATCATGTCATCTGCAAACAGTGACAGATTTACTTCTTTTCCAATTTGGATTCCTTTTCTTTCTCTTCTCTGATTGCTGTGGCTAAAACTCCCAAAACTATGTTGAATAATAGTGGTGGGAGTGGGCAATCTTGTCTTTTTCCTGATCTTAGTAGAAATGGTTTCAGTTTTTCACCACTGAGAACGATACTGGCTATGGGTTTGTCATATACAGCCTTTATTATGTTGAGGTAAGTTTTCTCTATGCCTACTTCCTGGAGGGTTTTTATCATAAATGGGTGTTGAATTCTGTCGAAAGCTTTTTCTGCATCTATTGAGATGATCATATGGTTTTTCTCCTTCAGTTTGTTAATACGGTGTATCACATTGATCGATTTGCGTATATTGAAGAATCCTTGCATTCCTGGGATAAACCCCACTTGATCATGGTGTATGATACCTTTAATATGCTGTTGGATTCTGTTTGCTAGTATTTTGTTGAGGATTTTTGCATCTACATTTATCAGTAATATTGCCCTGTAGTTTTCTTTTTTTCTGACATCTTTGGTTTTGGTATCAGGGTGATGGTGGCCTCATAAAATGAGTTTGGGGTGTTCCACCCTCTGCTATATTTTGGAAGAGTTCGAGAAGGATAGGTGTTAGCTCTTCTCTAAATGTTTGATAGAATTCACCTGTGAAGCCATCTCCATAGAGCCTTTTTATTGCAATAATAAAATCTGAAACTCATGTCTGACGAGGGAAGAATGGAAGAGTAGCAATTTCCCTTCCTTGAACAACTGCACAGAAGAACAAATCAACCAAAGAAAGTCTATTTAAAACAAAAGCAAACAAACCATCCAGGAAACTACACAAATAATAACCAATATAAATTTTCTAAAACCACTAGGATGTGCTAATGTGTTGAGATGAGTAAGCTTCTTTCAATATTTAAAACTTCCATAAAACTACATCTCCAACTTTCGATTCAACTTTTGGAAATTAGGTAGCCATGGAGTTTTAATGGTTAATAAACACTTTTAATGTACTTAAGAACCATTAGAAAACTACAGGGTGAAAAAAAAAAATCAGCTATCAGTAAGGACAGTTTAAGCACTGCTCCAAAAGAAAATAGTGCCAAGAAAGTACTAACTGTACAAGGCAAAGGTCAGGGTGTGTAGAAGTGAAGAGGAAGAAGAGTAGTCTAGAGGAAGCATGTGGAAAACCATTTTTTACTCTCCACCTCGCCTAAACATCTTTGGTTTATCCAAAATTAAGATACATTTCAATTTCAAGCCCTATCTAAGCCTTAAAATTTTTATGGTTACTTTGCCATATTTTTGGCAACACCAGCAGTCACAACATCTTAGTATATAACATAAAATTTCATTTAAAATGTTTCTGTTTAAACAATTCTTATTATAGGATAATCCAGCAATATGCTGTTAACCAATATTTGATTATTCAATTGGAATTTTCTAAATGTCAACTCTCACAGAATACAAAACTTAATCTTTATCATCAAATGAAAGTATAAAGTGTTAGGTTAAGGTTTGCTATGATGTATATGATTTCAAGACAACAAACAGGGGTACCTGAAGACATTAGCAGACACCTCATTCCTATCTCCCAATATTTCTCCAAAAGAAATGCAGAACAAGAAGGGGAAAATAACTATATGAAAACCATGCATAAGGGCAGAAGGTATATGGGAAATCTCTACCTTCTCCTCAATTTTGCTGTAAACATAAAATAGCTCTTAAAAAAAGTAAACTCTTTTAAAAAATTCATGTGGAATCTCAAGGGACCACAAAAAGCCTAAACAATCTGGAAAAAAAGATGAACAAAAGTGGAGGACTCTCACTTCCTGATTTCAAAACTTACTACAAAGCTACAGCAATCAAAGCAGTGTGGTATGACATAAAGACAGACATATACCAATGACATAAAATATAGAGAGCTCAGAAGTAAATCTTAACATATATGGTCAACTGATTTTCAGCAAGGGTGTCAAGACCGTTCAACAAAGAGAAGACCTCTTTTCAACAAATGGTGTGGAGAAAACTGCATGTCCACATGCGAAAGAATGAAGCTGGACCCTTAGCTTACACCCTATGCAAAAAATTAACTCAAAATTGACCATAGACGTAAGCATAAGAGCTAAAACTATAAAACTCTTAGAAGAAAACATAGGGGAAAATCTTTATAACACTGAATTTGGCAATGGTTTCTTGGTCTGAACACCAAAAGCACAGGTAACAAAAGAAAGAATAAACTGACTTCATCAAAATAAAAACTTTTGTGCGTGAAATTATAGTATCAAGAGAATGAAAACACAACCCATAGAAGGGGAGAAAATATTTGCAAAGCATATGTCTAGCAAGGATTAATATCCAGACTATATAAAGAACTCCTACATCTGAACAACAAAAAACAAATAATCCAATTTAAAAATGGGCAAAGGACTTGAATAGACATTTCTCCAAAGAAGACACACAAATGGCCAATAAGTACATGAAAAGATGCTCAACATCATTAGCCATCAGGGAAATGCAAATCAAAACCACAGTGATATACCACTTCACACCCATTAGAATGGCTATTGTCAAAACTAAAAATGCACTTCTCAAACCTTTAAGATTTTCAAGCTGGAACTCAAATATGTAATGTACTGGCATGATAACAATACATCATGGGAATAATATCTTTATCATATGTAGTCCTAAAGTTCTTAATTGTTAATTTCCAGAAGAGCTTAAAATAATTACTTTAAACAAAAAATTCAAGGCCACAAAAAAAAAAAAAATTTCAACGCCCTGGAACACAATATATTAGACTTGAATAACACAACTACACATTATTACCTTACAGAACTTCAAAAAGGATTGTGCAGGATAAGAAAAAATGCATCAGAAAGAATGTTTTAAAAACCAGAAAGGATATATTTTTATCACCATGATCAACAACTTAATGTAATGGACACATATATAATAGAACACTGAAGAGCTGTATATTACACATTCCTTTCAAATACACACAAAAATTATAGAAATTAACCACATGAAATGAAATGACATCAGAGTTTCACATTTAAAAGTCAAGTGACAGGGGCTTCCCTGGTGGCGCAGTGGTTGCGAGTCCGCCTGCCAATGCAGGGCACACGGGTTCGAGCCCTGGTCTGGGAAGATCCCACATGCCACAGAGCAACTAGGCCCGTGAGCCACAATTACTGAGCCTGCGCATCTGGAGCCTGTGCTCCGCAACAAGAGAGACCACGACAGTGAGAGGCCTGCGCACCGCGATGAAGAGTGGCCCCCGCTTGCCACAACTGGAGAAAGCCCTCGCACAGAAACGAAGACCCAACACAGCCAAAAATAAAATAAATAAATAAATAATTTAAAAAAAAAAAAAAAAAAGTCAAGTGACAGTGGGAGTGGGAAGTTACAGATGAACGACTGGCCAAATGTTGATAAATAATGAAGCTGGATAATGGGTACATGGGAGTTTTGTATTGTATATTAAAACATTTTTCATAATTTCATATGTTTCAAATTTTCATAACAAAAATTATTTAAAAAGAGATTGTAGAGGTTCTGGCTCCAGTTAAGATGAAATGAGCACACTCCTTCCTGTCTGTCCCACTGAATGCAACTGAAAGCCCTGGATGGAATATCTGTCTGAGGACTCTGAAAAGTAAATGTCAATGGGCAGAATGGAAAAGGAAATAGATCTCAAGGTAGCGCTGAAATGGAAGTGAGCTTCCAAATTTTTTCCTCTGGTCTCTCCATGCCAGAATTCAAACTTAGCCTGACAACAAACATGTGCACTGGATGCAGACAGAAAGATCTCCAAGAAGAGCCATTTATTTCTGGTTTGATGAGTGGGAAAAGGGACTTACATGAGTAAGAGAGAGTGGGAGAAATCCCCTGGATTTGCGTGTGTGTGTGTGTGTATTTGTTGTGTGTCTTTTTTTGTTTTCTCCCATCCCAGCAACAAAGCACTCCTACAGAGGAACCAGCAGCTGGGAAGTCATCTAAAATCAGAAGAAGGGAAGAATTCTTTTCTAACCAGAGGAACTGTGCTCCAAGAGCACTGGGGCAGCTCTTCTATTTTTCTATCCTCTGTTCACTAGACCCAGGAGGCTGATGTAGTTGAATTATATGACAGGGTAGGGAAAGGAAAATTTCAGGTTTGAATCATGAGAAGCGGGGTCCTTGGGAGCAAGTAAGTGTTGGGGATATCACAAAGAAGGGGAGCTCAATAAAGTGAAACCATAAGGTTCAGTATGATCTCCTGAGCTCACCTCCAAGGTACACATGTAGATCTTACCCTAAGCAGTATAGCAAAGGATCTATGAACTAAAATATGGGGTAGACCACCACCAAGGTTCAAGACTGGCCACTGTGTGGGGCACAAAAGGGACAAATATGGATAGTACTGCAAAGGCTATGAAAACTGAACTGACATTGGAACTACAACCCATAAAAGGTGGGTTGGAATTTGCAGCCTGAACCTAACTAGACCAACTGCCTGCTAAAGAAAAAAAACCAACATTCTTTACAGGATTTAAGTAAGATCTGTAGTGTCAAAACATGATATTCTAGGAGAATTATTTGCTCACAGACCCACTCCAAAAAACTATATAAAGTTCTTCAGATGGAAAAAAAAAATACTGGAGGGAAACTTGGAAATTCGGGAATGAAGGAAGAGCAACAGAAATTGGGTTTCATCGTTTCTGAAAAGTTTGCTGTAACTCTTACCTTTGTTCCTTTGTGTGTAATATGTCATTTTTCCTCTGAGTACTTGTTATTTGGTGCATGCTAGACTGGTAGCAATGGGTTCTCTGTTGTCCTGGGATAGCCACAATTTTCAACAGTGACCTTGTGTCACTGGGTCTTGTGCATGGAGCTTTCTCAGTGGCCCTGTCTCTCCTCAGATGTAGACTTCTGAAGATCTCAGCTTCTGACAGTTTCCTGCCCCTCCCCCAGCGGTTGAGGATTTCTTTTTCTTTTCTTCTTCTCTAGAGTTAATGGATTTTCACCTGTGCTCTGAGGTGACAGGGTTGCCTTACACACTGGTAAAATTAAAAGTCCAACAACACCACATATTGGCAAAGATCTGGAGCAAGGGGAACTCTCACACTTGATGTTGGAAGTGTAAATTGATTCGATCACTTTAGAAAAGTTTTACATTATCTTGATAAATTGAAGACATGAATACCTTTAACCCTGCAATTTTACTGTAGAAAAATTCAAACATATTCTGAGATATGAACAGGAATGTTCATTGCAACACTGCTTGTAATAACCAAAACTAGCAACAACCCAAATGTCTATCAACAGTTAAATGGATAAACATGTCCTAATTCCTAATGTGGATAATGAATAAACAGGGATCCACGCTATAGTCATTAATGAGTACCTTTATTTTTTTACACATTTCACTTCAAAATAAAATATTTTTTTTAAAAAAAGAATTACTAAATTAATTTTGGAAAATTTACATCCCCCCCCCAAATGCTTTACAAATAACGCACCGTAAGTCTCATAAATATAATGTTCAGTGGAAAAGCATATCATAAAAGAATATAGGGCTTCCCTGGTGGCGCAGTGGTTGAGAGTCTGCCTGCCAGTGCAGGGGACACGGGTTCGAGCCCTGGTCTGGGAGGATCCCACATGCCGCGGAGCAGCTGGGCCCGTGAGCCACAATTACTGAGCCTGTGCGTCTGGAGCCTGTGCTCCGCAACGGGAGAGGCTGCGACAGTGAGAGGCCCGCGCACCGCGATGAAGAGTGGCCCCCGCTTGCCACAACCAGAGAAAGCCCTCGCACAAAAACGAAGACCCAACACAGCCAAAAATAAATAAATAAATAAATAAATAAATAAATAAATAAATAAATAAAAAACCAATGGTCTGACTGAAATTTGCTTTAAAAAAAAAAAAAAGAATATACATGGTTAGGTTTCATCTATATAAAGTTCAAAAACAGACAAAACTAAGTGTTTAGTGATACACATAACCATGATTATCACCAAAATTCTGGAAGATAATTTATCTCCTGAAGAGATAAATTGTTTTATCAAATTATGCTCAGAGACTGAGATTGTCTTTGCCAATAACTTATTTAACACAGGTTCATTGCGGGAATTATATAATAATATGTCACAAGCCAACAGCATACAGGATAATGTCTCTTAATAAGCCAATACAGAAATATACTCTAAAGCAACGGTAGATTGCTTTGGGTGGCTGATTCAAATGATTACACTATTGTTCCAGGCAAAGAGGAGATGAAAGAAATAAAGCCCAAATTTAGTTGAGGTGTACCTTTCTATAAGTTGGTTTTCTGAACAGTCAGCTTAGCCAACCAAGAGCTTCCAGTGCAAACTGAAGTCCCTTGTTGCTAGAGCTGGATGCTAGTGGAATGAAGGCACCAGTGCTGGCTGACAAGATGATCTCCTTCACAAGACCGCTGCACTGTTTTCATCACTGCTGGCAAAGAGTAACCTTGCCACAGCAGGTCTTTGGAGAGTTATTTTAGATCAGCAAAGAGTAGCCTTGCCCAGATTGAACACTCTCAGTAAGTCCTCACAAGTTCTTGGTATTTAAAGTTTAAATGTTCATTACAACATAGTCACTCCTCCATATGTTCACATCAACAAGCACTTAGTAGCACAACAACTTTGATGATATCATCTTGACACAGCCTCCCCAATGTAAACAAATTCACCCTTAGATCAAAACAACTTCACTTAAGCCATAAACAAGTAGGTATGAAATCATAACAAACCAACACACAGCAAGCTGTGTGATCAAAGAAGGGCACATCTGGGACTTCTGGGGTGATGTAAATGTTCTTTTTGGCCTGATATGGCTCACTTTTTAAAATTATTCTTTAAAGTATACATATCTGTTTCATGTAGTCTTCTTTATGTGCTATATGCCATATCTATATGTGATATATACAATATAAAATTCTTTTTTAACGATACCCAACCATTCAAAAGCTGATATTAGGCTGAGTTAATCTAACCATACAAGAGAACAAACCTAAATGGCCTATGTAAACCTACAACCATATCCTCATTTGTAATTTGCTAACCGTCTAATTCATTCGTTGCTAAGTCTGTTTGCTTTGCTCATAAAGCTGTAACATGGGAATGTATAGCAAAAGCAGTGGTTGACTAAACCTAACTTTACAAAAAGCTGAGACTAACCCCAGGAAGAGCACATTTTTTAAAAATAAGGGAAACACAAAATTTTGATCAACAATAATGTATTATATGTACCATAGAACAAAGAATACTTTATGCGCTTCCCTATTAAATTAAAAGCTCTAAATCCTACTGTGATATAGAAATATGTGAACATAAAATGAAGGAATCAATATTTAATAAGAATGTCACCTTACGTTTGTAGAGAACTTTATATTTTAAAATGCTCCAACGAATACTCTCATTTGCACTATACTCAGTTTCCAGAAATGGAAAACGAGGTACCTGTATTAAAATGTAATAACAATTCCATGTCAGAACTCAACTGTGAGGCCATGACATGTTTCTCAGAGTCTCATTCAACAGCAAAGAATCTGTAAGAATAATATACATTTCTGCCAAAGGAAGTCTCTTTCTACATAAATAACAATTTCAGCGGAATTTTTTAGTGTTCACAACAACAGACATCTTTATTGATACTCTTTTACAACAATCTGTCTATATTTACGTTCTCTCTAGAAACAAACCTGCTAGGCTGACAGCAATATTAGATATTTCACAGGATGTTTTCCTGCCTTTTTTACCTTTACTCCAATTTCTATTTACCCAGGTACTTTTTTTTTTGTTTAAGACTTTCGCTTATTTACTTGAAGATGTTTTAAACCTTAGGATTTAATTAAAGCAAAATTAGAACATCACAAATTAAAGTTCTACTGAACATGTAGATAAGTTTGTATTGTTGTATATTTTGTTTTGTTCTGCTTTGTTTAATAAACTGAGGCCCAGAAAGTTAACTGTCTTACTCAAGGTAATCTAGTTAACTTGACCTCTTACTGGCCATTAATTTTGAAGTCAGCCAGACCTGTGTTTCTGACTTTGGCAACTTTGTGCTTCCATAGAACAGGGATACTTACTGCAAAGAACTATGAGGAGGATTAAATGAGAAAATGCTTGTAAAAAGCTGAGCACGGTAGCAAATTATGAATAAATGTTTGTTTGGAAGGCAATATAAGAGAATGCTGCTAACGGTGATAAATCAAATAAAAACTGTATAGTGTAACATAAATTTCACTAAAATGTTACATAAACATATAACGCCTAAATATTTTCCTTTTAATGCAAACATTAAAACACAGAATAAGACTCCAATCATAAACTTATCTATAATCTATCCTTGCTATCTAATCAAGGAAATGGACATTTTTGTTTCTTTTTCTAATCTAAATACCATTTCAAATCCATGGAATCACTTTGCCATTTCTAAGAAACCTTGCATTTTGACTCAAAACTATCTACTCCAACAAGAAAAAAACAAACAACCCAATTCAAAAATGGGCAAAGGATTTGAACAGCCATGTCTCCAAGGAAGATATACAAATGGTCAATAAGTACATGAAATGATGCTCAACATTATTAGTCATTAGGGAAATGCAAATCAAAACCACAATTAGATACCACTTTACACCCATGAGGATGGCTATTATCAAAAAAACAAAAGCAAACAAAAAAGAAACAGAAAACAACAAGTGCTGGAGAAAATGTGAAGAAATTGGACCCTTGTACACGGCTGGTAGGAATGTAAAACAGTGCAGCCGCTATGGAAAACAGTTAAACATAGAATTACCATGTGATCCAGCAATTCCAACCTTAAGTATATATCCACAAGAATTAAAAGCAGAGATTCAGGGACTTCCTGGGTCCAGTGCTTAAGAATCTGCCTTCCAATGCAGATGACCAGGTTCGATCCCTGGTCAGGGAACTAAGATCCCACATGCTGCAGGGCAACTAAACCCATGCACTGCAACTACTGAGCCAGCGCACTCTAGAGCCTGCACACCACAACTAGAGAGCCTGCATGCAGCAAGTACTGAGCCCGTGAGCTCTGAGGCCCATACACCACAACTAGAGAGAAGCCTGTGCGCGCCACAATGAAGAGCTCGCATGCTGCAATGAAAAGATCCTGCATGCCGCAACGAAGACCCAACACAGCCAAATAAATAAATAAATGCAGAGATTCAAACAGATACTTGTATACCAGTGTTCATAGCAACATTATTCACAATAGCCAAAAGGTGGAAATAGCCCAGAAGTCCAACAACAGAAAAACAGATAAAAAAAATATTCTGTGTACATACAATTGATTATTTGGCCTTAAAAAGAAATGAAATTCTGATACACACTACAACATAGTAGTCAGATTCTATTTTTAGCTTTGGGTCCTTTAAATTCCCCTGTACCCCTTATGGCAGCGTGTAGTGCAGCTGCAAACGCCTCCAGATCATCATCCACCCTATCCTGCCTGCATGTAAGTTACCCACAACAAACTTCATAAATGCACTTTATGGAGTTGCCTGCTTTGTTTTTTGGTCTCAAAGTTCCTTCTCAGTTCAGAAAATATTATTCAATATCTCTGCTTTCCAACATGGGTCAACAGTAGGCTATTAGTAGTTAAGTTTGGGGGGAGTCAAAAGCTATATGTGGATTTTTGACTGCTCAGCGGGGGCGGGGGGGGGGTGTCAGTGCCCCTAACCTCCACCTTGCTCAAGGGTCAACCATAATTACCAACCTACAAAGAGGGAACCAAGAAACTATATACCCAGACCTCACTCGTCTCCCATCCTCTGCCACTGGCCAAACCCTACTGGATACCAGAGCGAATGGAGCTTGTAGCATGTAGTCCATAAAGGTCAGCTTCTTGGAGCACAAGCAGGATGGAGAAGGGTAAAGAGTGAATATAGGGACTTCCCTGGCGGTCCAGTGATTAAGACTACACGCTTCCACTGCAGGGGGAATGGGTTCGATCCCTGGTCAGGGAACTAAGATCCCCACGTGCCGCAGCACAGCCAAAAACAAAAAAAGAGTGAATATAGAGGGAGCAAATGAAGACTATCGAGCACAATAAGACATACTACTTTACTTCACATTTCTATTTTATCATACAAAAGGAAGAATTATAATAAACATATTTTTCAGTACAAAGAAGTTGTTCCTGTTGCCACAAAAAGTAGGGAAGTGAATAGGTTAAAAAGAGAAAGGTTTTTTGTTGTTATTTAAAAAGAAAAGAAACCCACACATTTTTTAAAAATTTTTTTTCTTTTAATTAATTAATTAATTATTTATTTTATTTTTGGCTGCATTGGGTCTTCGTTTCTGTGCGAGGGCTTTTTCGACTTGTGGCGTGCGGGGGCCACTCTTCATCGCAGTGCACGGGCCTCTCAGTGTCGCGGCCTCTCTTGTTGCGGAGCACAAGCTCCAGACGCGCAGGCTCAGTAGTTGTGGCTCACGGGCCTAGTTGCTCCACGGCATGTGGGATCTTCCCAGACCAGGGCTCGAACCCATGTCCCCTGCATTGGCAGGCAGACTCTCAACCACTGCGCCCCCAGGGAAGCCCAACCCACACATTTTTGATAAGAGGATTCAGTACACATTCTGCCACAATACCTTTGCAAACACAGAGATAAAATATGAAGAAAGAAAAAGGAACAATATACCAGAATATTAGAGCTAAAAGAGACCTTAGAAATTTTCAAATTTTCAGTACAAAAGGAAACAGGCCAGAGAGGATGATTCTTCAAGAAACGTCATTAAAATCATAAAGCTACTTAGCAGCAAAGTTGGAAACAGAAACTAGGTCTAGTAACTCCCATAACTACTTGTCTAATTCTCTTCCCATCATACTTACACTATAGAAATTAAGCTGGAAATGCTTCATATTGGGAAAATTAACTATCAAACAAGTTAAAAAACAATAACCACCACTGAGACTCATAGGTTAGAATGCTTCTTATAGTAGTAGAACCCTAGGTTTCCCACAATAACAATATTCTGCCCTCTACCCTCTTAACCAAAAAATGACACTGTGTGAATCTTAATACAGTACACATAGTACCTAGAAGTTGAACAGAGACTTAACCTGAGCTTAAGAAAATATGCAGTCAGGAAAGAAATTATCAATGAGTTGAGAGCCATTTTCCTATAGAGCATGAAATTAAAACCTCTGGGTTAAATAAGTAATGGGAGTAATCTAAAGCTTTGACAATTGAATTGCTCCTTCAAAAGCTAGGATATATATGAAGAATGCATACTCCATTGGTCAGGATGAACACAAAAATCACTTCCTAAAAAGGACACTAATTATATACTTAGTTAAAAAAAAAAAAAAAGAGTAAAAATGGAGTATCTGGAAGACAAAACCCATAAAATCAATTATAAAGAGAAACTAATAAAAAAAAAAAGGATTGAGAAACTAAGTGTTAAAGATTAAATTATTTATAAAAGTAAAAGCAAATTAAAAATGGCTTCTTGGGCTTCCCTGGTGGCGCAGTGGTTGAGAGTCCGCCTGCCAATGCAGGGGACACAGGTTCGAGCCCTGGTCTGGGAAGATCCCACATGCTGCAGAGCAGCTAGGCCCATGCGCCACAACTACTGAGTCCACGTGCCACAACTACTGAGCCTGCCCGCCACAACTACCGGAGCCCGTGCTCCGCAACAACAAGAGCCAATGCAATGGGAAGCCCGTGCACAGCAATGAGGAGTAGCCCCTGCTCGCTGCAACTAAAGAAAGCCCGCGTGCAGCAACAAAGACCCAATGCAGCCAAAAATAAATAAATAATTTTTTTTTTTTTAAATGGCTTCTTTTGGGACATCCCCGGTGGCGCAGTGGTTAAGAATCTGCCTGCCAATGAAGGGGACACAAAATCGATCCCAGGCCCAGGAAGATCCATATGCTGCAGAGCAACTAAGCCCATGTGCCACAACTACTGAGCCTGCACTCTAGAGCCCACGTGCCACAACTACTGAAGCCCGTGCACCCTAGTGCCCGCCTGTCACAACTACTGAGCCTGCATGCTGCAACTACTGAAGCCTGTGCGCCTAGAACCTGTGCTCCGCAACAAGAGAAGCCACCGAAATGAGAAGCCCGTGCACTGCAATGAAGAGTAGCCCCCACTCGTTGCAACTAGAGAAAGCCCACGCACAGCAACGAAGACCCAAAGCCAAAAAAAAAAAGACTTCTTTTCCATTAAAGAGAGATATTAACGGGGCTTCCCTGGTGGTGCAGTGGTTAAGAATCCACCTGCCAATGCACGGGACATGGGTTCGAGCCCTGGTCCAGGAGGATCCCACATGCCGTGGAGCAACTAAGCCCGTGTGCCACAACTACTAAGCCTGCACTCTAGAGCCTGTGAGTCACAACTACTGAGCACGCGAGCCACAACTACTGACGCCCGCACACCTAGAGCCTATGTTCTGCGACAAGAGAAGCCACTGCAATGAGAAGCCCACGCACCGAAACGAAGAGTAGCCCCCATCGCCGCAACTAGAGAAAGCCTGCGCGCAGCAACAAAGACCCAACTCAGCCCAAAATAAATAAATAAATAAATATTTTAAAAAAGAAAGATATTAACATCAAACCTTTATAGTTCATTTAAAAACTTTCAAACACTCAGAAAATTTCAAAGAATACTATTATGAACACCACATGTACATTACCTAGATTGAACAATTAACATTTCACCTATTTGCTTCATCTATCTATGTCTATCAGGCTATTTTTAAGGCTGACAACTTCAAAGTTACAGACATTAAAACACTTTAAATATTTCAATAATATTTTCCTACATAACTACAATACCATTATCACACTTATTCAAATTAATTGCAATTTCCTAATATCTTCTAATAGTAGTACGTATTCAAACTTCCACAAAATATATAGCTGATTTTTCAAACTAGGATCCACACAAAAATCATGTATTATCTTTGGTTTTGTTTCTCTAATCTCTCTAATCTAGAATAGTTCCTTCATATACAACCTTTTTCTCCCCTGACCACCCTAATCTTATTTTATTAGCTATACATAAAATTTATCCACACCCAGTAGAATGGCTATTCTATGTTTGTTTGTTTATTCATTATACGAAAGTGGAATCCTTAGGGAAAAAAACAAAAAAAGAAAGTGGAATCCTTGTGCACTGCTAATGGGAATGTAAGATGGTGCAGCCACTACAAAAAACAGTATGGCAATTCCTCAAAAAATTAAACATAGAATTACCATATGATCCAGCAACTCCACTCTGGGGTATATACCCAAAAGAACTGAAAGCAGAGACTTAAACAGGTATTTGTACACCCATGCTCATAGCAGCACTATTCACAGTAGCCAAATGGTGAAAGCAACACAAGTGTCCATCAACATGAATGGATAAACAAAATGTGGTTTATAAACACAATGGAATATTACTCAGCCATAAAAAGGAAATCCTGACACATGCTCCAACATGTATGAATCTTGATGACATTATGCTAAGTGAAATAAATCAGTCACAAAAAGATAAACACTGTATGATTCTGCTTATATGAGGCACCTAGAGTAGTCAAAATCACAGAGACAGAAAGTAGAATTGTGGTTGCCAGGGACTGGAAGGAGGGGTATTGGAGAGTTATTTAATGGATGCAGCATTTCACTTCTACATGATGAAAATAGTTCTTGAGATGGATGATAGTGATGGTTTCACAAGAATCTGAATGTACTTAATACCATTGAAGTGTACACTTAAAAAATGGTTAAGATGGTAAATTTTATATTATGTGTATTGTACCACAATTTTTAAAATTGAAGAAAAAGGAAGGAAATTCTGATACATCCTACAACATGCATGAACCTTAAAGACTTAAACTAAGTGAAACAAGCCAATCACAAAAAGACAAATACTATATGATTCCACATATATGACAAACCTACAGCAGTGAAATTCAAAGAAACAGAAAGTAGTATGGTGATGCCAGAGACTGAGGGGAGAAGGAAGTAGAGAGTTATTGTTTAATGGGTATAGTTTTCTGTTTGAGAAGAAGAAAAAATTCCAGAAATGAATGGTGGTGATAATTGTACAACAATGCAGATACACTTTATGCCTGCCAATTGTGTACTTTTAAATGTTTTTTTTAAAATGGTAATTTTTTTAAAACAGTGGTAAAATATACATGAAATTTACCATTTTAACCATTTTAAAGCTTATAGTAAGTATATTCACCACACTGTGCAATCACAGCACAACCCTAATTTTTTAACAGAACAGGACATCTATATTGCATTTCTCAAATTCTGTATTTATCTAATTGCTTCCTTGTAGAATGGTTTAAATATTTCTCTAGCCCCTTTATTTCCTGTAAACTGGAAGTTACATCTTGACTTGTGTTCTTCTCCCATGTCTAATCTGCCATTAATAACATCAAGTGTATCTTTCATCTCAGACATTGTAGTTTCCATCTCTGGAGGTTCAGTTGGGTCTTTTTTATATCTTCCATGTTTCTATTTAAACATTCGCTCTTTCTTCTAGTTTCCTGACCATACGGAATACAGTTTTAAAAAACTGTTTTACCATCCCTCTCCACTAATTCTATCACCTGTGTCCTTCTGTTTCAGTTTTCATTGTTTTTCTTGTCATTATGAGTCATATTTTCCTGCTCCTTTGCATGCCTAGTAATTTCTGATTGGATGCCAGACACTGTGAATTTTACCTTTTTGGGTGCTGGATATTTTTGTATTCCTGAATTTGTTCTTGAGCTTAGTTCTAGGACATGAATACGTTACTTAGAAACAGTTTGACTGTTTCAGGTCTTGCTTTTAAGTTTTTTTGGCTGGGTCAGAGCAGTGTTTAGTTTAAGGCTAATTTACCCCACTACTCAGGCAAAACCCTTCTGAGTACAGTAGTCCCCCCTTAACTGTGGTTTGGCTTTCTGTAGCTTGTTACCAACAGTTAACCTTGATCCAAGAATATTAAATGCAAAATTCCAGAAATAAACAATTCATAAGTTTTAAACTATGTGCTATTCTGAGTAGCCTGATGAAATCTCACACTGTCCTGCTCCGTGCCCCGTCCCCTGTCCCGCCTGCCCCGCATATGAATCGTCCCTTTGTCCATCATATTCATGCTTTATATGCTACTCACCAGTTAGTATACACAGGCTTTGGTACTCCCCAGTTTCAGGCATCCACTGGGGGTCTTCGAATGTATCACCCACATATAAGGGGGGACTACTGTACTCCACCTGGTGACCTGTTAAAATATATTCCACTCTGGCTGGTAGGAAAAAACACTATCCCTGCCTTTGTTCGCTCTTTTCAGGTAGTTCTCCTAGCCTCGGGTAGTTTCCTCACATGTAGTCACTGATCAATTCTCAGCTGAATACATGAGGGTTCTCCCTCCTTCTGGCTCTCTCATCTCTAGCATTCTGCCCAGCAAACTCCAGTTGTCTTGGCCTCCCCAGACTCTCTCAATTCAGGAAGACCACTGTGCTCTGCCTGGGTTCGCCCCCCCTACTCTGCAGCTGGGAAATGCTCTCCAGGCAGCAAGTCAGAACAATCACAGAGCTCACCTCATTTGTTTCCCATCTCTCAGGGATCACTCTCCTTTGCTGCACAATGTCCAAAATCCAGGAAACAACTGTTTTGTATATTTTGTCTCCCCTTGTAGCAGCTCCAGGTGGGAGGGTAAATATGGTCCCTGTTATTCCTTCTTCACAGGAAATGGAAGTTAAGATCAATTTTTCTGTCCCTTTTATTCCTCATTGTCTTTGTATATTATTTTAAGGCAACTCTCAGACATGGTATCATTTCACTGCTATATAGTTTAGTATGCCTCTCCAAAAACATGGACTTTCTTTCTACATAAACATGTCACTGTTATACTTAACAAATTTAACAATAATTCCCTGGTATCATCTAATGTCCAGTCCACATTCCAATTTCCCCAACTTTTCAAAAAATTCTTTTCCTTGTAAACAACTGGTTGTTCAAATTCTCTTTAATGCTAGCATCTAATGAACACTACTCTGTGAGGGATACTATGCTAAATGTTTGATATCCATTGCCTTATTTAATCCTCAATAACCCTGAGCTAAGTATTATTATCATTTCTATTTTACTGAGAAGGACACCAAAGCTCAACACTTTTAAGAAATTTGCCAGTGGATGGCAGGGGAGGGTTTCTCTGATCCCAAGGCCATTGCTCTTAACCATTATGCTTCATTACCATCTCAGGAATTATGAGGATAGAAAGTCAGATGATATCAATGCTTAAGTTGAAAATCAAATTCTGAAACAACTTAATTTAAATGTTATCATAGATCAAAGACCCAAGAAAATTAGCAATGCTTCTTTATTTGAAATACATTACAATAGAATCTACTTGATCATTTTTAAAAATACAATTTCCAAATCTAAAAGTAAGTTTGATTTGAACAAGGAAGGAACATGATTGAAATACAAATTAACTATCATCTGAAACTAGCAAATGTAGATATAAGTGTATTTATAATAATCCACAATTCTGTCAAATAGAATGTGCTGGGATGATAGAAATGTTTCATATCTGCACTGTTCAACACAGTAACCACTAAAACAACCCAATCAAAAAATGGGAGGAAGACCGAAATAGACATTTCTCCAAAGAAGACATACAGATGGCCAAGAGGCACATGAAAAGATGCTCAACATCGCTAATTAGTAAAGAAATGCAAATCAAAACTATAATGAGGTATCACCTCACACCTGTCAGAATGGCCATCATCAAAAAATCTACAGGGCTTCCCTGGTGGCGCAGTGGTTGAGAAATCTGCCTGCCAATGCAGGGGACACGGGTTCGAGCCCTGGTCTGGGAAGATCCCACATGCCGCGGAGCAGCTGGGCCCGTGAGCCACAATTACTGAGCCTGCGCGTCTGGAGCCCGTGCTCCGCAACAAGAGAGGCCGCGATAGTGAGAGGCCCGCGCACCGCGATGAAGAGTGGTCCCTGCCTGCCACAACTGGAGAAAGCCCTCGCACAGAAACGAAGACCCAACACAGCCATAATTAATTAATTAATTAATTAATTAATTAATGAAAATTTTAAAAAAGTAACCTTACTAAAAAAAAATCTACAAACAATAAATGCTGGAGAGGGTGTGGAGAAAAGGGAACCCTCTTGCACTGTTGGTGGGAATGTAAATTGATACAGCCACTATGGAGAACAGTATGGAGGTTCCTTGAAAAACTAAAAATAGAATTACCATATGACCCAGCAATCCCACTACTGGGCATATATCCAGAGAAAACCATAACTCAAAAAGACACATGCACCCCAATGTTCACTGCAGCACTATTTACAATAGCCAGGTCATTGAAGCAACCCAAATGCCCATCAACAGACGAATGGATAAAGAAGATGTGGTACATATATACAATGGAATATTACTCAGCCATAAAATGGAACGAAATTGGGTCATTTGTAGAGATGTGGTTGGACCTACAGACTATCATACAGAGTGAAGTAAGTCAGAAAGAGAAAAACAAATATCGTATATTAATGCATATATGTGGAATCTACAAGAATGGTAGAGATGAACCTGTTTGCAAGGCAGAAATAGAGACACAGACGTAGAGAACAAACGTATGGACACCAAGGGGGGGATGGGGTGGTGGGATGAATTGGGAGATTGGGATTGACATATATACACTAACTAATATATATAAAATAGATAACTAATAAGAACCTGTTATATAGCACAGGGAACTCTACTTCACTTCACTATACAGTAGAAACTAACACAACATTGTAAAACAACTATACCCCAATTACCTAAAGTCACCATAAATTCTGACCTGAACTTTCAATGTGCTCAATGCTTAGCTCCCTTTGTATAGTGAAGGAACATGCTATCTTCCACTTACTGAGCTTTACTGAGCTCAGAGTTTGTGTAAAATTCACTCAATACATTCCCCCAGCCTGACAGTTATACTTGGAGGAGGCAATCTTTACTTTTTATGTTTTTTTAATTGAAATATAGTTAATTTACAGTGTTGTGTTAGTTTCAAGTATACAGCAAAGTGATTCAGTTATACACACATATATGTGTGTGTGTCTATATATATATATATTCTTTTTCAGATTCTTTTCCACTTTAGGTTATTACAAGATATTGAGTATAGTTTCCTGTGCTACATAGTATGTCCTTGTTGTTTACCTATTTTATATATTGTAGTGTATATATGTTAATTCCAAACGCCTAATTTATCTCTCCCCTGCCCCAGCCCCACTATCCCCTTTGATAACCGTAAGTTTGTTTTCTATGTCTCTGAGTCTGTTTCTGTTTTGTAAATAAGTTCATTTGTATCATTTTTTCAGATTCTACATATAAGTGATATCATATGTTTGTCTTTCTCTGTCTGACTTACTTCACTTAATGTAATAGTCTCTAGGTCCATCCATGTTGCTACAAATGGCATTATTTCATTCTTTTTTATGGCTAATATTCTATTGTATATATGTACCACATCTTCTTTACCCATTCATCTGTCAATGAACATTTAGGTTGTTTCCATGTCTTGGCTATTGTAAATGGTGCTGCTGTGAACACTGGGGTGCACGTATCTTTTCAAATTAGAGTTTTCATCTTTTCCAGATACATGGCCAGGAGTGGGTTGCAAGATCATATGGTAACTCTATTTTTAGTTTTTTAAGGAACCTCCACACTGTTCTCCATAGTGGCTGCACCAGTTTACACTCCCACCAACGGTGTAGGAGGGTTCATTTTTCTACACACCCTCTCCAGCATTTATTATTTGTAGATTTTTTGATGATGGACATTCTGACTGGTGTGAGGTGATACCTCATTGTAGTTTTGATTTGCATTTCTCTAATACTTAATGATATTGAGCATCTTTTCATGTGCCTGTTGGCCATCTGGATGTTTTCTTTGGAGAAATGTCTATTTAGATCTTCTGCCCATTTTTTTGACTGGGTTGTATTTTTTATATATATCAAGCTGTGTGAGCTTAAGCAATCTTTAAAAACTTAGGCAGTCTGCTAATAATTATGTAGTTTAAACAAAGTTTTCTCATTTATTGCTATATATGCAATATAGAATTTTAAAACCTGCTAAAATCAAGACAAGCTGAATAAAGAACAATCTTGCTAATTCTGCAGACACCTATATATTTTAAACTCTCTGGGGCTAAGCATTCTGAAATTGGGAAAATAAACTCTTCTAGACATTATTTTTTGTCATTGTTAATATTAACAATTACATTTAATGAGAATCTACTACATCCTAGGCACTTGGCATATATTAATTAATCCTTACAAGACCCTTTGAGATAGGTATTATCATCTCCATTTGTAAATGAAATAATCTCAAGTTCAGAGAGATTAAGTAACTTGCTCAATATCAAGTGATGGAGTTGGGTTTTAGAATATAGACCTGCCTGTCTAAACTAAAGCCTGGTAGCCAATTGTTAGCCACCAATGTTAGCAATCAAAGTTCAAATGTCCATTGAATCGAGCTACTAACATCTTTTAAATGAAAACAAGAGTAAACAATATGTTGATTCTATCACATTTTCTCTTAAAATATAATGAACCGACAGAATAATCCATAAAGATATAAAACCAGACATTAATGTTAACTGTAGTTTTAAAGTTAACACCCAGTGACAACAATTAGTGACTATTATCTTTTATATTTTACACAATGTCAAAATAAAGTAGTTTCTATGCAGATTTTTGAACATGGAATAATTAAAAGAATCAGCATGTAATCATATTTACTATATACACTTAAATATTTAAAACACTTTTATTTACTGTTTATAAACTACAGTTTATATAATCAAGTTCACCCACAGTACAAAAAATACTTACCAATAATCAATTTTAACAAGCTGGCCAAATATACAATATATTTAAAGTTAGAAAATCTGAATACTCCAGAGCATGAGTACTTACACATGTAATAACAATACAAATAGGTGCAAAGAGTTTAAATTTCAAGTTTTATAAATTAATAAAATAATACACATTAAAAAAGGAAACATCAACATGTAAATTTTAAAATACAATTAATTTATACTGGGAAAGGAAAGCAATTAATTTTTAAAAAATATATGTAATATTATTTTAGTGAACATCTGCTGTTTTTGTCTGCCCAGCAATCCTTCTGCCTTCTCCAGGAAATGACACCTCAATTTTCCTTTAGGAACTGTATGTCACCTACCCTTAATTCATGTGGTTTGAAAATGTATCCCCCTCCACCCCACTCCAGGGTGGGAATAAGATCCAATCCTAGCCACACAAAGCATTCCAACTGTCTGGCCACAGAGATTGCCTCTAAGATGGGCAATGACCCAAGTCAGGCCAAGGAGACTCCCACACAGTCGTTTGGTGTTATCATAGAGAAAGGGAAATCTTCTCTCTTCTGGAGTTTCTGAGGTTGTAGGATGTAAGCCTAATACTATTAGTACCATTTTCCCCAGGGAGTCTGACTCCAGACTCTACTTTTCCACACTGACTCCCAAAAATGCAAGGGGAACTAGTGGTTACCTGGTGGCAGGGAAAAGATAAATTAGGATTTCAACTTTGTGTCATACTTTCTACAATGTTTTTATTTTTCAAAAATAAGCACATATTACTTTTATAATAGGAAATATAAAACATTTAAAAATACTAGCCTTGTGTTTTGTTCTCATATATGCTGAGATATCAATATCTCATGTCTTAAAAGCATTAATAATTTTCTCATAATTTACAAAAGTGAGTAAACATCTACTTAAAAAGAATCAGCTTTTTCCCTTGGCACGAAATCAAGCTATTTTCATTTTGAGTGGGGGGAAAAAAGCTGTGAGTAAACTTTTTAAAAAAATTGGCTCTCTTTTAAAGGAAATAGTAAAAAAAAAACTCTACTCCTTATGGAAAAAAAAATGGTAAACATTCAGCAATTGCTGCAGCCATTGTAAAAATTGCTCAAGAGGGAAAACTAAAGATTGAAAGTGGCCAAATTAGGTATAATAACTTTATCAATTACTTTAATCCTATAATTCTGAATAATATAAAATCTGAAGTGTCAGTTAAATCTTTCAGTTATAATTATTTTACATAATATTGCATTATGGGAGAAATTAGATACCATTGGTAAATACAGGAAAGTCACTCTCAAAATGCACCCCTTGGAAATGTTAAAAAGTTTACTGAATATAGTAAATGTTCTATAGATTATAAATGAAGATAGCAATACACTCTTTTGTTCTCTTGCTCTTATTAGTTTCTATCACTCTTTCCTTTTCCCCCCAGGCACACAACCAACTCCTGAATCTTTCCTTTTTGTTAGCATTACTTTGTGTCTTATAATCCTCAGTAAGGACACTTAGAGCAGCTAGAGGCCAGAGCCACCTTCTCACAAACAAGTGGCAGTGGGTTCTAAAAATTTTTTAGAGTAAGGCAATATTTAACAAGCTCAATACCTTACCCAACGCTAGGAAGATAACGGGTGGTCGAACTGGCCAACACCTGTCTCAAGATGCTGGCATTTTATTAATTTGTCATACAGTTTAATGAAACCTAAACTCTCCTACAGCTATCAACCCCAAACTGTTTCACTCCTTTCTACTGCTAGATCACTTGCACATGTAACTCAAAGGAATACTTTAACATAAACAAAGGTATACCCAAGAAACTGCCCCCAAACCGATAGACACACCTATTGATACTTATAAAACAGAAATAAAATAGGACTTTCCAGGTACCACAAGAAAAATAAAGTATTTTACTCTAGTCCCTTAACTATAATATGGTTATTCTACTTATATTTATAAATATCTACAATACTTTTTAGGCATCTGAAAGAGAAGATAAAGAAACCATGACATAACAAGAGATCGCAACCTAAAAAACAGTTTGTTTTAAACTCTTTTCCGAACAGTCACACTGAGTCAATAACGCCCGGCTCATTCTCAAAGCATCGTATTGTGGGCCAGGATAGTATGGTGAGAAGGAAACTTGACAGAGAATGAAAACTGGTTACGGCACTGGGAAAGATAAAAACTGAACAGTCCAAGAAGCCTGCACTTTGTTATGTTCCTTCAGGTCCCAGTGATTTTTCCACTTCTTTCTTCGTTTCAAAGATTAATACTTCCCCCATCAGAGATCTAACTGTAAACTCCGCACCCACTTCCAACCACATCCACAAATCCCAAGGATGTGTCCCTGGTCACCCGTGAGAAGAGGGACGTCGGCGCTCAAGTGAACCCTGCGGTTGGGAACTCGGTAGTAGAAGTTCTCCTGGGACAGGGAGAAGGGATTGGGTGAGGTGAAGGTAAAGCCGAGGAAGGGAAGAAGGCAGGACTAAGGACTGCTCTCAAACCCCTAAACTGAGCACATCAGGGAGAGACAGCTATCCCGCTCGACCAGAGAAGTCGCCTGACCCCAGAGCAGACAAACAGCCGGAAACAGCCGGCCCCGCAGGTCAAGTCCTTTCGTCTTTCCTAAAAGGCTGTCTCCTTATACCCTTCAGAGTCCAGGACTTACCCGTCCACGCTGGAACTCCAGCTGCTTCTCCGTCAAAGCCGCCCACCTCTGAAAACCATAGAGACGAAGAAACAGGCGAGGCCAAGCTCCACCTCCACCGCCCACCCTCACGTGACTCTCCTAGCCGCTGAGCCTGTCGGGATCGTGGTGAAACGCGTGTGGGAGGGGCACGGAGGAAAAGGAGTGGGGAGAGCCCAGGGAAGCAACCGGCCCCTCCCCGGCCTCGGGCCCCGCCCCGGCCTCGGGCCCCGCCCACTCAGTGTTTAGGCGGGAAGGTGAGCGAGTACCCGGAAGATGTCTGGCTTTTTCTCTGGCGTTCCTCCCTCCCCGCCCCCCCACACAAGGGGTACAGGAGTCTTTTAAAGAGATTTATTGTGCGTGCTGCCACCTTGTTGGTACCCTTTTACGTGTTGGCTAAGCAAAAAGGAGTCAGTGAAAAGGAAATTGGACCACAGTGAGTTGGGAATTGTTCTTTTCGAACTGCATCTATGAGATTTAGGCGTCTGACAAAATTTGTCTATTTCTCGACCTTGAAGCTTTTTTCAATTTAGAAACCGCCTCACCGCTTCCTCTACTGTGAGGTTTCTCAAATGTTCTCTTTGCAAACTAATGTTATTGGAGAGTTTAGTCAGTAAGCTGTTAGTAGCGTGTTTTTCTCTGATGTTGCTATCCGAACTAAGGCTCCAGAGGGGTCCTCTTTTCTGCTGTGGAAATAGAATGACAGTATTTTGATTATGATATGACAGAACTTTCAAATAAAAATTTCTTCAAGAATTTACTTAGAGCTGTAGAAAAGCTGCAACCATGGAAACAAAAGGAGGCAGACAGAACTATCACTGGGTTAAGTTGTGAAGTAAGCAGAACAACTATTCTCCATTTCTTCTCAGAGGACCATCCCTCCCCACTACCCTAAGAACGACAAATTATTGTGTTCATGGCACTGCTGCTAGCACTTTACAGGCAACCCAATGTTTCTTTACAACCACCCTGTCGATGGAAACTTTTATTCCATTGCAGGTAGGGAAGCAGGCGAAGACCCCTAAGTGACTCAGAAAATGCTGGAGCTGGCACAGACCTAATCGAAAGGTCACCAAGGACATCTTAAGCAGTTTTCTTCAATCTGCTGTCCTCTGGATCTACTTGCCACAGGAGTTAGGAATCTGCTGATTTGCTTCTCAGCTATCAAAATGTGCCTTTTCTGTGTTACTTTCCATTTAGAGCCTGTTCTCTGTTAAATGATAAATCTGATAAAGACATCCTTCCAGGTTTACTAGTAGGCACTTAGCGTGGTATCCTTCTCGGGCAGCATGTCCATTCACGCTGATCATGGGAATTTCAAGTTGGTTCATAGATTACTCTCCAGAACTCTCGGGGCTCCTGGAATCTTAACTCGTAGCTGAGTCAAGTGTGTCTCAGAATAAGAAAAAGAAAGTTATCAATACATAAATGTTGAACAAAGATCAATTTTTAATACTTGGTGAAATTCAATACTGATTTCGGTCAAAATTTGTATAAAACTAAATAACCAGTTCAGCTAATTGTTAAGTAACCTGTAAAAACATAAATCACTGGTCTCAAACTCTTTGGTCTCAGGAGCCCTTTACACTCTTAAAAATTATTAAGGACCCCAAACAATTTTTGTTTATGTATGTATAACTATCAATACTTATCATGTTTTAGAAATTAAAACTGGGAATTTTTAATTTTTTTAGTCATTAAAAATAAGCGCATTATATGTTAACATAAACAACATATTTTTAATAATAACTATATATTTTCAAAAATATAAGTGCAGCATGGTTTTACATTCTTATTAATTTCTTAATGTCTAGCTTATAGAAGACAGATGATTCTCATATTTTTCTTCATTAATCTGCTTCAATATCACTCATCAAGTAGCCTCTGGAAAACTCCACTGTACACTCAGAGAATGATAGTGATAAAGGCAAATAACAGCTTATTATTAGGAAAAAAGTCTTGACCTTATAGATCACTAGAAAGGATTTCAGGGAACCCCTGGAATCCATGGACCATACTTTGAGAACCTCTGTTTTAAACCATACAAATGTTAGCTACTTTTTTTTTTAAACCATTTGTCATCAAGTGGAACATTTAGTGGAAAGAGGAACAAGACAGAGATAATTTACAGAATAAACCAATCTTGTAAATGGGAGTATTCTTTCTTCATTTATCAGGAGCATAGAGTAAGTTAGCAGAATTTAGGATCATAACTGAACACAACTACATTCTGCATTAGAAACCAGTCCACCAATACTGTCTTTCAGCTTGCTATGCAAGGAGGTTCCTGTCACATGAATATATAATATCACTAAAGTGGGTTTATATCCCCTGCACAAACTAATATTGACTCAAATAAAATTTGAAGTTAAAATTATTTTCTTAAGCATATATTGAATGTCTACTATATTCAAGGCTCATAATAGGTGCTGGGCTTATAAAAATTTATAAGCACAGTTCCTGCCCTCAGGCAACTTATGTATATATAATGAGACTTACACCCTGGTATAAATGTATTTTCTGCCACGTTCAATAGTTCCCAAATCAGCTTTATGATCAACTGTCTCAGAACTATCTGGGGAGATTTTAAAGATACATATTCCTAGAGTAAGAAATATGATGTTTAAGGGCACCAGGGTGATGCTCAGGAATTTGGATTTTTAAAAAGTGACCCGAGTATTCCCATATAGTGATGGGTTTGGGAATGAATACAAAGTACATGCAACAGAGAAAGGGACTTGGTCTTTGTCCCTAGTACTGTCACACATAAAATGTGATCTCTTTATTTCATCTTCAGTATTTCAAAAGTATATCATTGTTCAAAGACCTGTGTTATCAAGAGACAGAGTACATATTTAATTGCATTCAGTTAAAATAGAAATTGATGTACTTATTTCAAACATTTTATAGTTCATATGCCTTTATCACATAAAAATAATGTGAGATGTTACCACAGCAGTTTGCAGCACAAGAAGCAAAACATCTTTTGCAACAAGAATCTGATGACAAAAAATGTTATTTTATAGAGCTTTGATTCAATTTCTTTAATTTCTTTAAAATGAATTCAGTGAGATGTCCCATGTTTCATTACACTTATCTTCAGGATTCCACAGATTAGCTTATAGTATTTCAAAACCTACGCAATCTTCCATCACAAATTTCTTTTGAGGATATATTATATTCAAGCAACTATTGAGAGACTTATGATCCATAGTTGCTATTGCAATCTGTGTTCTTTGCTAATATTGTAGCCAGAATTATATTCAAGTAAATATGAAAAAATTTAAAAATAAGCTTAATGTTTCCTTCCTTCCTACCACAAAGAAAAAAAAAGGAAATAGCTAAATCAGCTGTAAATATGATGATTTATAAAAATTGATATATATTCCTCTTGACCTTATGATTGAAAATAACTTCAAAATTAAAGACTCCCTACACAGACCTTGATTTCTAAATGCCTTTCCCCATGAAAAGGAATCAAAGCTTCTTGAAGAAATGGCTGATTCCTCTTTCATCCCTTCCACGATGTACCACTGTAGTGTGTGCTACCAACATCTCTTGCCTGAAATATTGGGATAATTGCTTCTTTATTAGGCAATTACTAGGCAATCCAATTGCCTCCTTATTATAGTAAGTCCCCTACATACGAGCCTTCAAGCTGTGAACTTTCAAAGGTGTGAACATGCGAACATTTATTCAAGAGGTTAGATAGAATTGAATCCAGCAAGGAACCAGAACCTGTGCCGTCAACGTCAGGCATGAGTGAAATTGCAGCTTGCCCTCTGTCTCCTGTTGCTGACGATCCCTCAGCTCTGCCATCTCCCACCTCCTCTCCCTCCTCCAGTCAGTAACTCTTCTTGCCTGTTCACTTGATGCCAGCCCCTGTATGCCAGCTGTTGTACTGTACTGCTGTACTTTTCAATGCACTGTACTGTAAGATTAAAAATGTTTTCTTTATTTTTTGTGCTTGTTTTTTTATGTATTATTTGTGTGAAAAGTATTATAAACCTATTACTGTACAGTACTACATAGCTGATTGTGTTTGTTGGGTACCTAGGCTAACTTTGTTGGACTTATGAACAAATTGGACTTGTGAACTTGCTCTTGGAACGGAACTCATTCGTATGTAGGGGACTTACTGTATCTCCCTGTTTCCACCCTTATCTGCCTATAGTCTATTCTCCCAAAGCAGCCAGAGTGATCCTTTTAAAATGTAAGCCAATCATTTCACTTCTACAATGGCTCTCCATTTCCCTCAGAGAAAAGCCAGTTTCTTCAGTGATCTGCAAGGCCATGCATGACACATCCCCCACCACGTACCTCTCTGACCTCATTTTCTACTACTGCTCTGGCATCTCTCCCCCTCATGTTTCTTCACCTCCGCTGGCAGTTCCCTCTGCCTAGAAGGTTCTTCTGCCAGATAGCCACATGACTAATTCCCTAATTCCAATCCTTTCCAGTCCAATTCTTGGGTCTTACCTGAAGCGTCACTTTACAGTGAGGTTTATCCTCACCATCGTATTTTAAATTGTCATATACACCCTACCCGCCTCCCCACCTAGAGCAATTTTAATCTTCCTTACCCTGCTTTACTTTTTCTTTTTTAATAACATTTACTGCCTTCTAATATAGAATTTATTTCTTTATTATATTTATTATCTTACTCTCTGTGCTAGAATGAAAGCTCCATGAGGATAGTGTTTGTGCGTCAAGGTGAATATTCAATAAATATTTATTGTGAATTAATATCTTTTTTCTTTATATGTTCCAACTCATCAGAAAAGCTATTTTTGTGCCTCTTGGAACCCCCTGTCTTTACCTTTTGTTTTGTTGGCCTCCTGTACATCTGTTATTCATGAACTTGCCTTCATTATCAATTTGAGAATCCCCTTCACCTCTCTCCTATGGTAGATCTCCTAGTACCTAGACCCTTGTCTTCTTTATTGCTTTTCTCCCTCTTTTTCATGAGCATTTCCTTTTTCTTAGTTTATTCTTTCTTTTTGGTGGTAGCTTTCTAAGAAAGAATGCAAAGATTCTGAGATTTTATATGTCAGGAATTGTCTTTCATCTGGCTGTAAGCTTAATTGATAGCATGACTAGGTATAGAACTCTAAATTAGAAACAATTTTCCTTGAAGATTTTTGAGACATTATACCACTCTCTTCTAGCTTCCAGTGTTGGTCTCAAGAAGTGAGATGAAATTTTAGTTCTTGATCTTTCACATGTTTTTTCTCTCTGAAAGTTCTTAGGTCTTCTCCTTTTTTCCCCAGTGCATGATATGCCATGTTGTGGGCCTTTTTCTTATTTAATCTGCTGGCCACTCAGTAGGTCCTTTATCAGGAGACTTGAGTCCTTTAGTTCTAATAAACTTTGATTTGTTTCTTTGATAATTTCCTCTTGTCTGTTTTCTCTGTTCTCTCTAGAATTTCTTCAGATGTGGCATCTCTTTTCAAAAAACACTCAGCAGATTTGTGTCTAGATTCTATTTATTAGACATAATTTGCACAATAGTACAGAAAGAGAACTGAAAGAAACAACATAATCCAGGATTTAATAACACATGAAATCCTCATCAAGAGACAAAATCAGTAGGCTATCACTTTCTAAGAATAGCTGAGCTAAAGGTGTCTCTTGGGCCAAACAGGAAGTCATCTCCCCTTTCAAGTCTCTCCAGATATCCTAAAACCTAAAATAGTACCTAGCACATTGTGGGAAATTGGTAAATATTAATTGAATGAATAGATGTCCTTCACAAGTATTTGCACTTAAGTACATTCATTAGATAATATAAAATAAACACTGCACACACACCCCAAGCAGCATTATCTCTGGAGAGTCCCTAATTTTTATCCCTTAAAACATTTAAAATAATGAAGATCTAATATTTACATTTTTTGTCACATTTACTTCTCTATCAACCTGGAGTCACAATTCACATTCACTCTGGAGTAAAGGGAGCTATTTTGCTACAATACAAAAGTATCATTTTTGATATTTCAAAACTTCAATATCATTTTGATGTTTGACATTGATTGTCAAAAATTTAGTATACAGGTTTTTTGTTGTTGTTGTTGTTGGCTGCACTGGGTCTTTGTTGCTGTGCGCGGGCTTTCTCTAGTTGCGGTGAGCCAGGGCTACACTTCGTCACGGTGCGTGGGCTTCTCATTGTGGTGGCTTCTCTTGTTTGTGGAACATGGGCTCTAGGCATGCGGGCTTTAGTAGTTGCAGCATGTGGGCTCAGTAGTTGCGGCACCCGGGCCCCAGAGTGCGCAGGCTTCACTAATTGTGGCGCGCGGGCTCAGTAGCTGTGGCTTGCAGGCTCTAGAGCATGGGCTGAGTAGTTGTGGCGATGGGCTTAGTTGCTCCGTGGCATGTGGGATCTTCCCGGACCAGGGATCGAACCCGTGTCCCCTGCATTGGCAGGCATATTCTTAACCACTGGACCACCAGGGAAGTCCTAAAGTTTTTTTATTAAGTGCTGGGTATTTTCCAAGGTGAGGGGTTTAGAAATAAGCCAAGGAAGTATGATACTGTTCCTTTTTCCCCAAATCAAACTTCCCTTCATTTTTCTTCATGGATATGGATATTATATGATTTTGTCACATGATGAGGAAAAAAAAGCCAAGTGACCATGACTTTATTTTTTCTTTTAGGAAATCAAGACAAATACCCTCAAGGAATCCACAGCTTTCCCAGCATGGTATAGAATGGTATTTGAGACACAAGGTAGGTGAATTAGGTCCAGTATCAGTTGGCTTTGAGGATGCCCAGGGTTTGCTGTTTCCATTTTTGTTTGCTTTGCACTATAAAATATGAATAAACCGTGAACTATGATTGACCTCTCCTTCTTTTACTTTCTGTTTTTACTTCTGCTGATATGCCTTACTTAACGGCACGTAGAAATACAGGTCCTTAATATCTCATAGCCACCCTTAAGAGCTAAGAACAAGTGAGAGAGTAGAATTTGATTCTGAATGGAGAAGAATTCTGCTATACATAATCACACCACCCCAAAACTAGAAAATAGTGCTTAAATGATGGCTAGATACACGTAAGATCAAACCCAGGAGATATTCCGATTGCTAATTAAGACCTTAAAACCATTCAATAATTTACATGTATATTTGCATTAACATTATTTTTAAGTTAAAGTATGTATTCTAATATTAAGCCATCTATTTGTCTATATAGTTTTCCAAGAAATTGTTTATACTTGCTATAAACAGTTGTGAGTTTCACCCAGGGGGCTAAATTCTTATGTAACATGTGTCAATTTGAATCCTTGGAGAAGCAGACAGCAAGATGAAATCTGATGTATAAGGGATTCATTGGAGAGAATGCTTATGAAAGACAAAGGGGAAAGGAGAAGGGGCATATAGGGAGAGTGAGGCAGGTCTAACACCTGTGACAGGAGAGAGGGAAGGAAGGATTGTGTGGGAAGAGCCTCAAACCATAGAGCAATTCTGAGAAAATCTCACCCAGGCCAATGGGAAGCCCCTGAGCTGAAGTTGCCAGTTAAAGGAATCCTGCTTTGTGTAGGAATGGACTGGTTCTTACACCCTGCTGTGCTCATTGGCTGGGAGTAGCCTAGGGGAAGTATGGCCTGACCCAAAAGCATGAGAGCCAAAAGTGTATCAATTGTCAATCAGCTAGGCTCCTGCAGCAGAATCTCTTAAAGGGAGATCTGAGTGTGGTACCTCAGTGGCTACCACAGTAAACTTCTTGTTCTGCACAAATCCATTTCTTCATGTATGTTTGGGAATTAGATTTGCCATGGTTCCTGTGGACTTCTTTTCCTAAGGGGAAACCTAGGAAAGGAAGATTAGTGGGACAAGCTACAGTCTCCCACAACAGCAGTTAATCTCAGGTCACAACTAGTGTTCCTCATTTCCCTCCTTCACTATGCATTCTAAGTTTCTCTTGCTCTCAGCTATTACCTCCACAGGTCATTAGCATGAATCAGGTAAGTGTAGTATATTCAATAGAGTATATGCCCCAATTTTAGGAACATATTTTCCAGTAATATGTTCATGAGGTAGACAATGTGGAAAGTTCCTTCAAGAACTAGCCGAGGACCCCATCTTACATGTGTGTTTAAAAATTTGGATCATGCCCTCTGAATTTCTTTTTTAAAAAATATTTATTTATTTATTTATTTATGGCTGCGTTGGGTCTTCGTTGCTGCACGCGGGCTTTCTCTAGTTGTGGTGAGTAGGGGCTACTCTTCATTGTGGTGCGTGGGCTTCTCATTGCGGTGACTTCTCTTGTCGCAGAGCACGGGCTCTAGGCGTGTGGGCTTCAATAGTTGTGGCATGTGGGCTCAGTAGTTGTGGCTCACAGGCTTAGTTGCTCTGCAGCATGCGGGATCTTCCTGAACCAGGGATCGAACCTGTGTCCCTTGTATTGGCTGGCAGATCTTTAACCACTGCGCCACCAGGGAAGTCCTGGATCATGCACTCTTAATTTCTAAACAATTGTGGTGTCTATATTTGTGAGGAAAATAAAGTAGATAGTGAAACATGGGGAATATGAAGAGGCCACTGTTTTATTGGAAACCCTTTTTGATTGATTACTAGATATGTATTCTTTTTCAATGGTTCTACTATTATGTAATATATTTTACTATTAGAAAATTAAGTTTGCTCTACACAGGTAGATTGTACAGTATTTGGTTGAAGGGAAACAAGTGACATGCCATACCTTTGTAGAAGGGTTATATTCTTTTATATTTTTATTACTAATTCTCTTTAATAATTCTGTGTATTTATAGTACTGAAGTCCCTTAGGCCACTTTCTTTAATTCTCTGGGTCTCAATTCCTCAGCCATAATCTATTATGGTATTTGTCACTACATCATGCAAATTAAATAACAATAGTATTTATTATAACTAAGTTTTAAAACATCTGTGAGGACTAATTGTTAATACCAGTTAAGTGCCTGGAATTTTTTGGCTCAAAACAAATATACTATAGTCGTTTTCTTTTTTAGGCAACTTAACAATTATCCTTGCAACATGTTTTTGGTCAGTCTTCATAAATGGCAGAAATTACTTAGAGGAAGATGAAAGCCACAGCTTTTGACTAGCAGTATAAGACATTTTCTTTGTACTTTTGTGCAAATAATTTAAAAGTTAAAAGTAATTGGAATTTCTCACACATATCACATGGGTATATTAGAATCATTAACATTTAGAACCATTAAAATCTATGCAAGATAAATTGTTCAGTATTTCAAAAGTAACCAAGTACCTGAGAATGGAAAGTTCTTTTTTATAGGAGAATTCTAGCTAATACTTACAGGAGAAATCATAGAATTTTAAATTATGCAGCTCCTAATTAAATAATGGACCTAGGCCATGATAACCAATAGATGCTAAAACCATTAAGAGGAAGGTTGAGTGGAGAACTTTATGATGGATCCATCTACCTGAAAACACTTGAATCTACTGGTCAAAATGAACATCATTAAAAGTAAGACAGCCTTGGTATCCTGGTCGGGATCCTGGAACAGGAAAAGGGCATTCAGTAAAAAACTGAAGAAATCTCAATATTACTGAACTGAACTTGGATCTGTTGGCCCACCACACAGCAAAACCAACCTACTGACATCAGGTTGTGGTGAAAGAAATTACAGCATTGTTTGCAGGGTGCCAAGCAAGGAGAAAGGGCAGCTAATGCTCAAAAGACCGGAACCCCCAAATGGCTTTCAAGGAAGTGTTTTTAAAGGCAACATACGAGGTGAGGATTGCAGCTCATGGACTTTCTTCTGATTGGTTGGTGGTGAAGTAACAGGGTGATGTTTTGGGAATCTTAATAATCATTCTTGGGACTTCCCTCGTGGTGCAGTGGTTAAGAGTCCACCTGCCAACGCAAGGGATACAGGTTCGACCCCTGGCCCAGGAAGATCCCACATGCCGCGGAGCAACTAAGCTCGTGCACCACAACTACTGAGCCCACGTGCCGCAACTACTGAAGCCCCCGCGCCTAGAGCCCCCGCGCTCCACAACAAGAGAAGCCACTGCAATGAGAAGCCTGTGCACCGCAACAAAGAGTAGCCCCCACTCACCACAACTAGAGAAAGCCCGCGTGCAGCAATGAAGATCCAACACAGCCAAAAATAAATAAAATAAAATAAAAATAAAATTTTTAAAAAAACTTAATTTCTTTCTAAGCTAAAGCATTTAGTCAGCAATACTAACCATATATTGTTGTGAATCCAACCCTTGCTTGTCCTATTTCTCCACAAACACGTTAAATATTTCTCTTCCAAGGGACTACTTCTTGACCAGGGGCTAGAAAACCACCCCTTTTTTTCCCCTTGCTTACCATCATTATGCCCTAGGTAGGAAGAGTTTCCCAATGAGGAGTAATGAACACAACTCCACAGCCTAGATAAGCCTTTATTCTGAGTAGCAGTTAAAGTACAGCCACATCCCTTGGGAAGCTGCCTCCCTGTCTCCTGAATTAGTTTAGCGATGGGAAATCAGAGCTCAGAATACTTGCTCTAGCTAAGTCACATTAAAAAAATAGTACTTTGCTGTGTTTTAATTTTTTAATAAAAAAAGTGACATATGCACATGACTAAAATTTTTTAAACAGTACTACAAGGTACAAAATAAAAATAAAGATATTTCCATTTCTTGATTTATCAACTTTCAACAATATATATTGGTTGCTAATTATGAAAGATACAAAATTTAGCACTCTTAAATTACTTCTCGCTTTTCCTTATTTTCTCTCCCTTCAGTTTTAGTTGTTTTTTTCTAGTAGTTGGCTTTATAACTTTGTTTATTTATTTATTTATCAATATCTTTATTGGAGTATAATTGCTTTACAATGTTGTGTTAGTTTCTGCTGTACAGCAAAGTGAATCAGCTATATGCATACATATATCCTCATATCCCCTCCCTCTGGGGCCTCCCTCCCACCCTCCCTATCCCACCCGTCCAGGTTGTCACAAAGCATTGAGCTGATCTCCCTGTGCTATGCAGCAGCTTCCCCTTGCCATCCATTTTACATTTGGTAGTGTATATATGTCAGTGCTACTCTCTCACTATGTCCCATCTTCCCCTTCCCACACCCCCATGTCCTCAAGTCCATTCTCTACGTCTGTGTCTTTATTCCTGCCCTGCCACTAGGTTCATCAGTACTGTTTTTTTAGATTCCATATATGTGCATTAGCATACAGTATTTGTTTTTCTCTTTCTGACTTACTTCACTCTGTATGACAGACTCTAGGTCCATTCACCTCATTACAAATAACTCAATTTCATTCCTTTTTATGACTGAGTAATATTCCATTGTATATATGTGCCACATCTTCTTTATCCATTCATCTGTCGATGGACATTTAGGTTGCTTCCATATCCTGGCTATTGTAAATAGTGCTGCAATGAACATTGGGGTGCATGTATCTTTTTGAATTATGGTTTTCTCAGGGTATATGCCCAGTAGTGGGACTGCTGGGTCATATGGTAGTTCTATTTTTAGTTTTTTAAGGAACCTCCATACTTTTCTCCCTAGGGGCTGTATCAATTTACATTCCCACTGACAGTGCAGAAGGGCTCCCTTTTCTCCACACCCTCTCCAGCTTTATTGTTTGTAGATTTTTTGATGATGGACATTCTTACTGGTGTGAGGTGATACCTCATTGTGATTTTGATTTGCATTTCTCTAATGATTAGTGATGTTGAGCATCTTTTCATGTATTTGTTGGCAATCTTATGTCTACTTTGGAGAAATGTCTATTTAGGTCTTCTGCCCATTTTTGGATTGGGTTGTTTGTTTTTTTGATATTTAGCAACATGAACTGCTTGTATATTTTGGAGATTAATCCTTTGTCAGTTGCTTCGTTTGCAAATATTTTCTCTCATTTTGAGGGTTGTCTTTTCGTCTTCTTTATGGTTTCCTTTGCTCTGCAAAAGCTTTTAAGTTTCCTTAGGTCCCATGTGCTTATTTTTTATTTTATTTCCATTACTCTAGGAGGTTGGTCAAAAAAGATCTTGCTGTGATGTATGTCATAGAGTGTTCTGCCTATGTTTTCCTCTAAGAGTTTTATAGTGTCTGGCCTTACATTTAGGTCTCTAATCTATTTTGAGTTTATTTTTGTGTACAGTGTTAAGGAGTGTTCTAATTTCATTCTTTTACATGTAGCTGTCCAGTTTTCCCAGCACCACTTACTGAAGAGGCTGTCTTTTCTCCATTGTATATTCTTGCCTCCTTTTTCAAAGATAAGGTGACCATATGTGTGTGGGTTTATCTCTGGGATTTCTATCTATAACTTTATTAGTTCTTTCTTTCTTAATCTCTCAATTTTGGTTTGAAAAATATTTCATTTCACCAGGCTAATGTATTGTGGGACTGCCATCAATGTCTAGAACAAGACAGGTGCATTATCTAGTGCATTTAAAATACAGCCAATAATTCTATGGAGTTGAAAACTATCAGCATTCTTTAACTAATGGAGCATTTAGTATCAAACTAATAAAAATTAACAATAGGTTTATAGAATTTCTAGATTTTGAGAAAAAAATATTTTATAACCCTTGTTATAAACTCAGACTCTATGAAATATGAAATCTCATTTATATGAAAATGAATTAAAACAATTTACCCCAGAATTTATCACCATTTTTACATCTCCTCAACAATTCACTTTTATTAGAGGAGGTAGAATTATTGTAATTCAGCTAGATTAAGTCCCTTTTTATAAATAAATACTTCTAATTAAATTTTCAAAATAAGAACTTACAGTAATAGTATCAACAACTTTAATTTTGAATAATACATAGTACTGCTTATCCGATATCAGGGTGCATTTGCTAAGCTCTTTGTCATGTGATAACCATAAAAAGTACCAATGGGATAACATCTAAATTAAGATGAAGCAATAGAAATACAAGTGATTATCTAAGAAGGATCCCCAACCACTTCTTGTTCTTTTATCTACAGGAAAAAATTCTCCCGCAAGAGAGAGTTAGGGGAAGATTAGCCCAAAATAAAATGAAAACCCTGAACTTTCTACACAGATAACAATGCAAAATAGATATACTGTGTACTATCAATCATTACACCTTTGCAATAGGTAAAAAAACTGTTCTAAGTAAAATAAGATAAAAAGAGAAAAGCAAAAGTGGGAAATGATCCTCAGTCAATGTTTATATACTGGTTAAATCAGAAACAATATTCCAGAAAGAAATTACTTTTACCTGATGTGGAGTACTTTATAGTATAAATTCTTATTTTGCTGAGAATTGTATTTGGGATGAAGGAGAATAATAGTTATATCTATCTCAAATTTTGCAAATAGTTACAGTCCTAATACTATATCCTGAACATTTCAGATCTCCTTTGTTTCCCTGTAAAAGCATATTTTGCAGTGCAAGCGTCAAAATACCACCAACTGTTAGTTTTCTAAAAATAAAGTTCAGTCTTTTATCCTGCAAAGATTTTATACATTGGTACTAACTGGAGACTGAAGTATCCACCTGAATTCTGTCAAGAATGTTGGTAGGCTGTGTGCCAAGGGGAAAGGCACTCTGAGTTGGCATTTGAAGCAGAGCTAGGTTGTTATCTCTGCTAGTTTTTAACCTCTCTGAGCCTTAGTTTCCTCCTCTGATAGTGAGGATATAATATTATATGCCATCCTACTTCCCTGGGGAATTTTGAGGGTCAGAATGAGATAATGTATCTGAAAATGCATTATCATCTATAAAACAGTATATGAGTACTTATTATTACCTCAATAGATATTCATGGAGAACCTAATATAAGAATAACATATTAAGTAATATGAAAGCAGAGGAAAAGAAATGGATCTTGTCCTCAAGAAGAAAGAGACATCCTGCAACAATAACAGCTAGGAGGAGGGAGAAGGGAAGAAGAAGAGAAAGGGAGGGGGAGGAGGTGGAGGACAAAGGAGAAAGAGACATGACCAACATATTTTATTGTTTTGCTCAAAGCCGTATTTGATAGTGTCTTTTGGTCTTCAATACAGGGGTCCTAGAAAAGTAAAAAGGTTTTGCCATAACTTCTCAATGTTCTTCCCTCTACTTTCATGGTGATCAAAGTTAATATTTTATTTTATTGTAATTATTATTTTTTAATTAATTTTTATTGGAGTATGGTTGCCTTACAATGTTGTGTTAGCCTCCACTGCACAACAAAATGAATCAGCCGTACACATACAGATATCCCCTCCCTTTTGGACTTCCCTCCCATTTAGGTTACCACAGTGCAAAGTTAATATTTTAAAGAAAGTTTAAATGTATGAATTATTTTATTTAATCCTCACAAAACTCCTCAAGGCAGGTATTATTAATCTTCTTTTACAAATTAGGGAATCAAAGCTCAACACATTTAAAGTTGTTGGTCCAAAGACCCACACCCGGATCTTCTGACTCCAAGTCCAGTGCTTTGAATTTCCATTTACTGAAGCAATTTCTTCTAACATCTCTGGGTCTTCCAGAAAAATATTATTCCTAATCCTACCTGAAAACTGACAGTTGTATAACAGCCAAAATTGGAAACAAGCCAAATATTCACCACTGCATGAATGGACAACCACAAAAGACCCTGAATAGCAAAGCCATCTTGAGAAAGAAAAACAAAGTTGGAGGCATCATGCTTCCTGATTTCAAACTATATTACAAAGCTATAGTAATCAAAAAGTATGATATTGGCATAAAAACAGACGCAAAGATCTTTGGAACAGAATAGAGAGCCCAGAAATAAACCAGAAATAAACACATATATGGTCAATTAATTTATGAAAGAGGAGCCAAGAATACACAATGGGGAAAGGACTGTCTCTTCAATAAATAGTGCTGGGAAAATTGGACAGCCACACACTGGATCACTAGCTTATACCACAAAAATTAACTCAAAATGGATTAGAGACTTGAATGTAAGACATGAAACCATAAAAATCCTAGAAGAAAACAGGCAATAAGCCCCTTGACAGTAGTTTAGGTGATCGTTTGTACGGATTTGACATGAAAAGCAAAGGTAACAAAAGTAGAAATAAACAAGTGATACTACATCAAAGAAAAAACTTCTGCACAGCAAAGGAAACCATCAGCAAAATGAAAAGACAACCTACTGAATGGGAGAAAATATTTGCAAATTGTTTATCTAAGGGGTCAATATCCAAAATATATAAAGAACTCATACAACTCAATAGCAAAAAAAAAAGAACAATCTAATTTTTAAATGGTTAGAAGATCTGAACAGACTTTTTTCCAAAGAAGACATACAAATGACCAACAGACACATGAAAGGATGCCCAACATCACTAATTATTATGGAAATTCAAATCAAAACCACAGTGAGGTATCACCTCATACCTATTAGAATGGCTGTTATTAAAAAGATGAATAACAAGTGTTGGTGGAGATATGGAGAAGTGAGAAGCCTTGTGCACTGTTACCAATAATGTGAATTGGTGAAACCACTGTGAAAAACAGTATGGAGTTTCCTCAAAAAATTAAAAATAGAACTACCATACAATCCAGCAATTCCATTCTGGGTATTCATTAAGAAAGTAAAAGCACTAATTTGAAAAGATATTTGCAACCCCATGTTCATTGCCACATTATATACAACAGCTAAGATGTGGAAACAACCTAAGTGTTCATCAATGGATAAATGGATAAACAAAATATGGCAATTATGTTTTTCAGACATAGAAAAGTGAAATCTTGCCATTTGCAACAACATGAATAGACCTTGAGGGCATTATGCTAAGTGAAATAAGTCAGACAGAGAAAGACAAATACCACATGATCTCATAGATACAGAGAACAGTTGGAGGACACCAGAGGCAGCAGGTGGGGGGGATGAAATGGGTGAAAGGAGTCAAAAGGTACAAACTTCCAGTTATAAAATAAGTGAGTCATGGGGGTATAATGTACAGCATTGTGACTATAGTTAATAATACGGTATTATATATTTGAAAGTTGCTAAGAGTAAATCTTAAAAGTCCTCATCACAGAAGAAAACTCTGTAAGTATGTATGGTAATGGATGTTAACTAAACTTATTGTGGTGCCAGTTTCACATGTTCAAATATCAAATCATTATGTTGTACACCTGAAACTAATATAATGTTGCATGTCAATTATACCTCAATTTTAAAAAATACATGAATGGACAAATTGAGGTATAGCCATACAAGGAAAATAATTTAGCAATAATAAAGAACCATTGGGCTTCCCTGGTGGCGCAGTGGTTGAGAATCTGCCTGCTAATGCAGGGGACACGGGTTCAAGCCCTGGTCTGGGAAGATCCCACATGCCGCGGAGCAACTGGGCCCGTGAGCCACAACTGCTGAGCCTGCGCGTCTGGAGCCTGTGCCCCGCAACGGGAGGGGCCGCGATAGTGAGAGGCCCGCGCACCGCAATGAAGAGTGGCCCGCGCACCACGATGAAGAGTGGCCCCCGCTTGCCGCAACTAGAGAAAGCCCTCGCACGAAACGAAGACACAACACAGCTAAAAATAAATAAATAAATAAATAAATAGAGTAGCTATTAATTAAAAAAAAAAAAGAACCATTGATTTGCACAACAACATAGTTGAATCTCAGAATAATTATGCAGAGTGAAAAAAAAGCAGGCAAAAAGAATATATACGGTTTGATCCACTTACATAAAATTCTAGAAAATGCAAACTAATGTATAGTGACAGAAAGTAGATTCGTGATTGCTTGGGGATGTGCGTAGAGAGGGAGGGCAGGACTACAAAGAGGTATGAAGAAATTTTTGGAGTGGATGGAAATGTTGTTATTTTAACTGTGGTGATGAATACATGTATCTAAACCGATCAAATTGTACACTTTAAACATGAGCAGTTTAGTATATCAATAAATAAATCAAGCTGGAGGAGGGAGACAATTAAAGAAAAATTTATTGTTGTTTTAATTTCCTGTAGAATGATCTGTGATTCTTTCAAAGAGCAGCCTATGTTGTCCATAATTCAAGAGAGTTCATTTAATTAGGTCAGTTTAATAATTTCTCAATTTGACTTGTAAGTGGTTTTTACAACACTGACACCTTTATTTTAAAATCTGGACACTTTACAAAAGGCTGAGGAGAGTGTTATGATTCTTTCTCAGTAGGTAGCCTACCTGTCTCCAATATCTTTGCAGAATTTCTAAAAGGAATAAACTTTTCTCATTGTACCCAGCATTTTATTAAGCTTTGGAGTTGCAAGAAATGGAGAATTACTCGTAGGCTATTTTAAAGAAAGAGAGTCTATTGTAAAGCTACACTTAGACTAAAACTGGAACTGGATTTCAAACTGGAAAGTCAGCAGGATCTGAGGCAACTCTAAGAATTAGCTGTCCTTTCAGTCTTTCTTGTGTGCAGCATGCTCTCTCTCTTTCTCTTTTTCTTTCTACATGTCTACTCTATTGTCTTTCCTCTACCCATTGTTTTATTCTCTCTTTTTATCTTGCTGTACCTAAAATATCTTCCGTTTGCCCTTCCGGATCCACTCTTCAGCCTTCTGCACAATGCTCTCTTTCCCGGAAGCCTGGCCCTTACAGATTATATCAACAGAATGAGCTCAGTGTATTTATTCTCCTGGCTTCCTCTCTGCAACGTTACTTTAGGCAGACTGTATCCCTCAACCATAGACCACCGCTCCTCTCAAGATGACTCACTCTACACAGCTCTCCCCTTCCAACCACTTCTTTCCTTTGCCCCTTCAGGTGTAGGGGTGGTAATAGCTCCCTTGCTACTTAGATTGGGTTCCTCCACTATCTCTGTGGTTCCCCTACACCCTGCCCACACATTTGTCATTAGTTCCTTTGTAGATAAACTCTCCTCACCTTATCCTCATTTGCACATGTCAAGTTTTTTGTTAGGATCCTGAGTTACATACTTGTTTCTCTTTTGTTTTTGTTTTTGTTTTTTATCTTACACCTTCTCCTTCAGTTCACCATGTTCCACCATGGCTCTAGTTCTACCATTTCCTGACATTCTCTGTATTTGCTAATTCCAATATTTGAGTGAGAAAATCTGAGGCAACTGACTCAATTTGTTTTGTTTTGTTTTTCATGCCAGGCTGTGTG
This sequence comes from Eschrichtius robustus, assembly GCF_028021215.1. Lineage (NCBI taxonomy): Eukaryota > Metazoa > Chordata > Mammalia > Artiodactyla > Eschrichtiidae > Eschrichtius > Eschrichtius robustus. The sequence goes on from NC_090830.1 coordinate 77,568,139, forward strand.
GGAAGACACAGGCTAGCGTAAAGACTGGCGGCTCTTAGGACAGATGCTTGTCCCTGGGCCACACACCTGGGGAAGGGAAGTATGAAAGAGAAAAGTAACAAAGTACAGATTGCTCTGTCATCAGGAACCATGAGTGAGATGATTTCTCTTAGAAAGTACTTTGAGTACGGCAAGTACAATAATTGAAATGAAAAAAGTTAAGGATGAATAAAATATTCTTGTTATTCTTAACCATGCTAACATTTGGTAATACACTAATATCCATTCTCCTATGGCCTTATCACATTAAGCTTGCTTGTTCTCATCATTTATGATGATGACCTTGAGGAATCCAAGACTTGAGGTTGATTGAAATCACAGTCTCAATAAGATAGCATAGGCAGCTGAAGTATCAGAAGTAATACAAGCTTTAAAGCCAAATAAGCTTGGATCAAACCCCTAAAGCTGCTACTTATTTGCTTTATTACTCTAAACTCCCATTTCCTCATCTGTAAATTAAGTATACTTATATCTACCTTATAGAGTTGTTATGCAGATTAATGAGAGCATATCTAAAGCATAAAACATAGTACTAGATACTCAGTAAATGGTAGTTATTATGATCTCATATGCTTGTTTTAATTATTCACAGCAAAAGTTTTTGGCTTAACTTAGAAAAAAATTTTAAAGGCAGGGGAGAAGAAAAAGGAAAGCAGTTTATTAATCCTTTCCCTATCTTGCCCTACTTAGCTGCAGGTGCCTAAGATCTTCTCACTCAGTGAGTTCAGTCACAACGAATTTCAGAGTCAATCCGCATCATGCCTAATAATATATTGGAAATACCATTTCCACCAGCAGATGAGTCTGAAATCAATCTTGCTTTGAAAACATATCCTATATACCTACTGTATGCCTTTTCCTCAACTCTCATTGTTTTGACAGTCTGCAGAATTTTTAATTTGATTGCTGATTTGCATTATTTCTTCCCTTAGGATCAGTATCCTAACTTGAACCTGGCCTGGCTGTCTGGGGCTCAGAAAAAAAGTCTGCTTAGCGTAGTGCTTGGCAGTCCCTTCTCCCTGGAGCTGACCCAAACTCTGTATCCCTAGGGACCTTCCACAAACTGGAAAGATCCTACTAACCCTACTTCTATCCTTATATGACCAGAACCAGTTTGGCAAATAGGTTTCATATAAGGTAACAGCACGTTACTGGTAGTCACTGCCTGGAGCACTGTGTTGGGTAGTAGAGGGCTCTTTCTGGTGGGGGAGAGAACCATAACTGACAAAGAAAGTCTGCCTTGGGGGCCAGGTTGGGGGATGTAAAAGAGAAAGGTTGGTGGTGCCACATATCAGCCAGCCTTGGCTCAGAGATTCCTACTGCTTGATCCCCATACTAGGTTAGAGTCCTTATGCTTTAATGCCAGCCATTAAACCTGAATTTTTCCACATGCTTTTGAACACTGTGATTTGGACTGTGGTTACCCTCATGGTCATGGCCATTCTAACCATTAGGTGTCTGTGACTGACAGTCATTGTTCTTCTCAAGGCAGAAGAGCCCACTCTACATAACCTCTCCCTTTAGACCTAGGGTGGTTGTAAGGTTTCTCACTGTTAGAAACCCTGGGTTACTTCACTATCATTTGCGGCTCCCCTGCATTCCAACTATCCCTTTACAAATGGTCTCTCTTCAAGTTATCCTATTCTGAGTGTGCCATTTGTCTCCTGTTGGTACCCTAATTAGCATGAGTACTTACTATGTACCAGGGACTGATGATATAACAGTAAACATAGTGATTAAAATTCCCACTTTCTGGAAATTACATTCTAGCCAGTTTCAAAATGCCTTATAGTCAGGCCTGCATAAGTTATAGCCTTCCCAGTCTGAAATTCATATGCCTGTCTTGTTATGAGTCACGATTAAGGAAGTGCACACATGTGCCTGCAAGTATATTTTCGTGTAAACCCCTATAATTAGGACCTTAGGAAACCCTAAGGGTAGGAACTCTCAGACTTCCTCAGATCTCTCACGTGTTGCCTTCATTTATTAAACAAATATTTATTAAGAGCCCAAGTTCTCAATACATGTAAGTTGCCTGTTACTATGTTCTAGGTATGCTGCAAGCTGAGAGATGGATGGTGGGTAGGGAAAAGGAGGGTACAAAGATGCATAGGATAGGTTGTGTGAGAAATAGACTCATAAACAATCACTGCACAATGTAAAAAGACTATAATAGAGGTTTGTGAGAGGTGCTGTAAGAGTGTAGAGGAGAGAATGACTTAATTCATTTGGGAAATTGGGAAAGTCTTCTCGGAGGTGATGTTGATGTTTGGTCTGAGCTTGGATGGATGAGTAATACTCTGCCAGAAAGAGGAAAAGGGAAGGATGTTTAGGGAGAGGAAAGGAGTTTTGAAAGGTATTGAAGGTGTGTCAGGAAATGACAAATAGTTTGCTTTGCAATGTAGACTACCACATTGGGGATGGTGGCAAGGAATGAGACTGGGAAAGGAATGCAGGGTCCAGATTTTGAAGGGGAATTGTGTATGAAGAATTTGGAATTTATTCTAGTAAGTAGTGGGAAACTCTTTAATTTTAAACAAAGGAGTGAAACAATCAGATTTATGTTTTAGAAAGAAAATTGGGGGAGTTGGGGATATGGAAAAAGATTAAAAACACATAGACAAGGCTTCCCTGGTGGCACAGTGGTTAAGAATCCACCTGCCAATGCAAGGGACACGGGTCGAGCCCTGGTCTGGGAAGATCCCACGTGCCGTGGAGCAACTAAGCCCGTGTGCCACAACTGCTGAGCCTGCGCTCTAGACCCCTTGAGCCACAACTACTGAAGCCCGCGTGCCTAGAGCCCGTGCTCTGCAACAAGAGAAGCCACCACAATGAGACGCCCACGCACTGCAACGAAGAGTAGCCCCCGCTCTCCACAACTAGAGAAAGCCCGTGCAGCAACGAAGACCCAACACAACCAAAAAATAAATGAAACAAATTTTTTTAAAAAACCACATAGACATAGACTTTTATTGCAACAGTGTAAGAGAGAAATGTTGAAGACCTAAACTAAAACAGTGACAATGGGAATGGAGAGATGAGGGGTGGTGAATTTCACTGATACTTAGAAGGTAGAATCAAAAGGTTCCAATGACTTATTAGATGTGGATAAAGATGGAAAGGGAGGAGACCAAGATGATGCAAATGGATGGAAGACCAGTCACTAATCTGATAAAACTAATTTGTTAAAAAGAGAAATTGAAATCTGTCTTGCCAAACGAGAAGCCAACAAGAAGCAAGCAGATTATGTTGCAGAAGCTGAAAAAGTTCAGGAATTGGAGGTATCGGATATATCAGAAGCTGAGAGGTGAGCTGAAAACAGGTGAGTAGGTTGATAATTCTAATGTACAATGAGTGTTAGACCCACAGATCCTCTCTGTCCCCTTGGCAGAGTCAACAAGCATCCCTTGTCCACTCTAGCAATATCCTCTTGAACTAGAAAGGTCTTGAGGTCAGAGATATGAGGCAACATAGAGGGCCCAGATGAGACATAAAAAGAGGATTAAGTGAGTCTCCCAAATCCTGAGATTGCCCCCTTCCCACTCAACTCCTGGAACGTTAGTACCCAGTCAGAGAGTCCCCAGGCAGATGCCTCTGACCAGCCTCTCCCCCTATGGAAATGCCCGCTAGGCAACAAGCCTCACTCATACACAGTAAACTTACAATCAGGTCTTTGAGTCCCTCACTCTTAAATATGAATGGACACTCAAGAATCACCAGAAAAGTGAAGAAACTCTGTTAACAAGAAAGCCAGAAATAGACGCAGAGAAAAGTGTCTTGGAGTAAACAGAGAGAGCACAGGGAGCTGAAGAAAATATTTTTTAAAATTAGTTTCCTCAGATAAAAGAAGATACTTCATTCATGAAAACATTTAAAGAACAATAAATAACTGGTAAATTAGACATATGATATAATTAAAGATTAAAGGAATTTCCTAGAAAGTAACACAAGAAGTCAGAGGTGAAGCATAGGAGAGGAGAGAGAAGAAAATGAAAAAAATCAATCCAGGGACTGTGAGAGAACAGAGAAGGTGGAATGGAAGAAAGGATCAAATAAATAATATAACAAAATCATCAAAACTATCCATCAAGTGTAACAATAATGACATTTCAGAGTTCAAGGACTCAAAAAAATTTATCTCCTTTATACTTTTCTCAGGAGGCTACTGGAGGATACCCAAATGCAAAACTATCCGCCCCCCCCTCCAAAAAAAAAGGGAAGAAAAGAGATCCAGGAAACAGAAATTCAATACAGAAGGAAGGTGTAGCGAATCCAAAGGAAAGCTGTGAAACTGAATCTCAGGATGACAGTTAGTAGGCCTAGAGACAACACCACATCCGAATTAGAGCAGGGCAGAGGTTTCTAGAAGAAATTACTCTAGGAGGGAAAAACAACAACAGCAAAAACAACAACAACCAGATATAGTGAGCATATTGAAAGGATGAAAATGTCCGTTTACCATTTTGGTCTTTCTCCCAGAAACATATAACCCCAGTCTAACCATGAGAAGAATATCAGACAAATCCCAATTCAGAGACATTCTATACAAAATACTTGAGCAGTACTCCTCAAAACTGTCAAGGTCATCAAAAACAGGGAAGTCTGAAAAACTGTCAGATGTAAGTCCAAGAGGAACCTAAAGAAACATGACTGCAAAGCAGAATGATACCCTGAAACAGAAAAAGGACAGTAGGTAAAAACTGAGGCAATCTGAATAAATTATGAACTTTATTTAACCTATCAACATTCGTTCATAAATTGTAACAATAATTAATTGTAACAGTAGTATGCCATACTAATGTAAGATGTTAATAGTAAGAGAAACTGGATATAGTTTAGGAGACCCCCTGTACTATCTTTACAATTTTTCTGTAAATCTAAAACCATTCTGTTTGTTTTTTTAAAGAGCTAATTGGGAGAAGTGGGAGGCAATCATTAACTTCCGGAAAGCCAAGAAATTATATAAGGAAATGCTCTCATAGTCTCATATCTCATGGCTTAGCAATTAATAATATTTATTTAATCCTAATAATGTAAACACTAATTATTGACTTCATGAAACATCATAATTAAATTGAGTTAAGAAAGAGGAGAAGTAAATGTGTGGGTGTAGGTATAAGATTTCCAAATCCTCATCTTCCATAGAAAGAAGTTAGTAAATAATGTCTAAATTAGAAAACTCAAGAAATAATAGCATAAATATATTATTTAGAAATATGGATGGAAGTAAGTGCCAGTAGAAATAGTTTTTAAAAGTTGAAAATGGCTGCCTCTGGGTAGCTAGTTGCAGGGAAAGTGTTGGGAGAGGAGGGGCAGTGCTCTATCATTTTTTGCTATAATCATTTTAGTGTTACTGACCTTTAAACCTATGTTATGTATTATAATAATTTGATAAAAATAAAAGTTTTTAAAAGAATGGAAAATATTTAGACTAAAATAGGGAGAGAATGATATTTCCTTGATGCTAGTAGTCTAATAGTTAAACCTATGGTAGTTAATAAAAGGGAGCAAATGAGATGTCTTTCAAAAAAAAATGGATATTAAATTGCTCTCGGAGAGACCACAGAAATAATATGTAGATAGATACATATCTGAAAGATACAGAACATTTGATGTACTGACTAACTGTACTAATATGGTTAAAGAACGATTCAATTAGAATGTGGATCATTCAGCCACAGGAGTCTAGAAAATAAAGGCTCTCAGGGACTGACAATGGCAGTGCCTGTCTAAAGCCTGGCCAAGTGAAACGGTGCCCTGTAGCAAGTGCTCTATTCTGGAGATGATGCATAAACATTTGAAATATTTAGCAAACTTCTTTTTCTCTGATTCCATGCTCACCCAGCAACCTTGTAATTATAATTTGCCTTCCCATGTAAACTTCCTAAATGGTGAGAAAGGATTACAAGGGTTAGTTTTCTTGACAATTAACACTTTTCATTGTGAGATAAATAATCCAAGTGTTCTTATTTTACGTTAGTTTCTATGAACTAGGTTAATATCAGACAGCCCTCTGAGTGTCTTGACACCATTGTGTGGCTGACATATGAGGCCTCTGAGCCTTTGAAACTGAGGGCTAGATCCTAGCCTGTGAATTCACTCAGGTGGTGACCTTGGCAATACCCTGACTTCTCTATGTACCACCATCTCCTTTGAACTTCCTCACTTATGCATGAAGGGGTATTTTAATAATGTGACACAAGATACACATATCATTGTTCTAGAACTAAGTGATCCTAGTCTTTTATTTTTCCAATTCTGGTACTAAGTCAGATAGATGATAAATGACGAAAATCTCCTGTTGGGTTCTCATGAATGCACTAATTTGACATGATCTTTTGAGAATCAGTGCCTACATACACCCACACAGACTGAGATTTTGAACCCCGTTGCTACTGGCAGTGATGTTAAAGGACAACTCACTGTCCACTACATCTGGACAGGATAATACCACTAGTCTAGTCTAGATGCAATTTCTTCTAAAGCTCACTATCATAGAGGTAGGTTCATGACAGGGAAAGGAATCAAGTTTGCTGTTACCTTCTTGCATTGTAGTTCAGGCCTTGCCCTTAAAAGGGTAATATATGAACCAGCAGCATTAGCAACACTTGGAAGCTTGTTAGAAATGCAGACTCTCAAGCCCATCCCAGTCTTACTGAATTAGAATTTGCATTATAACAAGATCTCTAGGTGATTCAAATGTACTGAATCCACCCCCATCCCAGTTGTAAAGTTTGAGAAGCACTGATCTGGGGCGTGTTTTTCAAGCTGCAGTTGCAGCCCATTAATGGGTCATGAAATCAATTTAGTGGTTCTGCCACCAGCATTTTTTAAATGAAATAGAAAATATCAGAGTGCATTGCATGTACAAGAGTAAGTATTATTTTGTGAAACTTTTTTTTTCAGTTTTTAAAAAAAATTTATTGAAACATAGTTGATTTACAGTGTTGTGTTAGTTTATTTTGTGAAACTCTTGTTTTAGTTAATAAATTTTTTTAAATATATTTATTTATTTTTGGCTGCATTGGGTCTTCCTTGCTGTGCATGGGCCTTCTCTAGTTGTGGGAAGTCCCTAGTTATAAATATTTTTCTATTCACTAAATCCTGATGTAATGTGTGGGTCCTGGTCAAAAACGTTTGAAAGCCTCTGGTTTAGGGCACTGTTTCTCAAAATGTTGTCTACATGGAAATTCCCAAAAGTATTTTAAAATTTTAGGCCCACACTGAGGAAGGAACAGGAATTTGTATTTTAAACAAACACTCCAGATGATTCTGATTGTGATGAACACTAAATCGGAGAACCCCTAGTCTGGCAGTGATTCTCAGTCTTTAGCGTGTATTAAAATCACCGGGAGGGCTTGTTAAAACACAGATGGCTGGGCCTTACTTTCTGCATTTCTAATTAAGTAACTCTGGGGTGTGGCCCAAGGATTTCAATTCTAACAAATTCCCAGGTGATGCTGCTGCTGCTGGTCTAGCCACAGGTCGAGAAACGTCAAAATACAACCGAGAAGGGCTTAGAATCAGGATATTTGCTTTAAGCTGAATTATTTCTCTAATTTATGGCTAAACCCATCAACTCAACAAACACTCCCATTAATTTCTTTATACATCATCCCAGCATCATCATATAGCAAATGGCCCTTTCTTTATAAATGTTTCAAGAAGGTTCTCTATTGAATACATAGAGCTTTTTACAGTTCTAAGAATCATGACTCTATCCAGCCAAGAAATATATACCTTTTGCCAGTTTCTCCTTTCTCTGAAGTGTACCTTCTATAAGCATCAGATTTGCACTCAGACAGGAATGTGATTAAAGTTCAGAATTTGTGAACTTTTTCATTTACAGATTCTTTTATATCAGTACTAACCAATGCATGGTCCTTGGATAGGCAGCTCCCCTCTCACCTAAAAATGATCATCAGAAATGCAAATTTTTCTATACCACCCCAGACCTACTGAATCAGATTCTCTGAGGTGGGGACTAATAATCTGCTTTAACAAGCTCTCTAGGTTGTTCTTGAGCACCATAAAGTGGGAGAAGCACTGCGCTAGGTTTCTAACAGTTGCTAAACTGTAATATCCCTGTATCACCAGACTTCGATTCAACTATGCTACTGGGGCACCTAGCAGCAATATCAACTTTGAGGGTGTGACCCTCGATTTTCAGACACCACAGCCAACACAGGGTATACAGCCTGTAGCCATTAGTCAAAAGTTTCCTATATTTATTGGAAATGTTCGTGTGTATACACTTCAAGAGGTTGCCAAAGCAAGTTACACATTTATATCTCCTGAAGCTCATTATCAGAAATTCTTTTCCTCCTTTCCTGATACAGTGATTTTTTTTTTTTTAAACCTGCCAATATACACATGGAAGTTAAGTATCATGGAAATATGTTAAACTGAAGGTTATGGGTGGTGGATTTTATAACAAAAGAAAAGTTTTAAAATTCAGAGGTTGAATAGAAACCTAAATTGGATGTATGTAGGCTGTTCAAGCATATGGAAATGTAAATCATGGGCCAAAACCTGTCCTAGCAACTCATGATCAACTCCTAATGAAGTCAGCTCATTCCATTTAGTGCAATACAATAGAGTTGCCATTGCCAGAGAATCTTCATTTTTTAAAAATTCCCTGAAAATTGATTACTTCCCTATCACATTACTAGTATAAATACCCCCAATAGAGACTGAAGTTGCTACATTAGCACAACATACCTAATAACCCCATGAAGCTAACAATGTCCAAGATTGTCTGGAGATTGTGTGTGTGAGTGTGTGTGTGTGTGTGTGTGTGTGTTTACTACTTTTCAATACAAAGTGAGAACAAATAGTTTTTTTAAACATAACTTTTAGCTCCCTTTTTTTTATTTTAAAGAGGAGCAATTAGTCTTAGCAATATTCTTTCTAGTAATTAGTCACTGAAATATATATTGATGTGCTTTGCTTTCTGCTTCACATATGTACCCAATTTGCTGCAATCCCTAACTTTGTACAGTGTACACTCAGCAGCTGCAAATTACTTCCATTTGCAACTACCTGCCAGGGTATTGTATCAGCATTAGAGATTTGTTTATTACTGGTGACAGATACAATGCAAAAGACCCAGAGTAGTTACAAAAAGTACAAAAGTCTTAAAAGTACTGTAAGCCCCTCTGAGCCAGATGGTTTAGCTATGTAATCTCTAGCTGTAAATTAGGAGAGTGAGTTGTGTAATAGTTAAGAGCATGGGTTTTGGAGTCAGACAGGTCTGGGTTTCAAATCAAAGCTTGAGTATTTACAAGCTGTGTTACTTAAGCAAGTCACATAAATTCACAGAGCTTCATTGTTCTCATCTGGAAAATAGGAATAATAGTAAATAAGGTTGTTGTGAGGATTAAATAAGATAATGCATGTCAAGCACTACCAGTGCCTGGCATAAAATAAGTGCTCAGTGATTGTTAGTTATTATTAGTAGTAGTAGTAACTGTTATTATTATTTCTCAGACCACAGTGATTTATTCATGGTGAGTACCAAATGATTATATATCTCAAAAATGTAAATCCATCTGCCCCTAGATATAGAATTACTTTATTCTCTTCATGTTGACTCTCCTTTTTTTCCTTTGATTGTACTTTTCTTCTTGTGAGCAAACTCATGCTTCATAATAACTATATAATTTTATGATAGTACCTATATCAAATATCAGGTTACAGGGAACTTCATGCTGTGGATGAGGCTTGCTCTCTTGGAACCCGTTAGCTTTGAATCTGTTCTTGGCAGGAAGAGTGTTCTCTCTTTATACCCTGCGCTGTTTTCCTACTGATGTTGATTTTAATTCAAAGTATTTCTCTTTTGCCTTTGGGTGTTGGGTGGGTGCACTATTGCATCAGACATGATTGTGGTGCTTCTGTGGGTGAGGTGAGCCTGCATTTGTTCTTAGTTTTTGTGTTTTTTTTAAATTAATTATTCTATGGCTTTTTTCTTTCTTTCTTTCTTTCTTTTTGGCTGTGTTGGGTCTTCGTTTCTGTGCGAGGGCTTTCTCTATTTGCGGCAAGTGGGGGCCCCTCTTCATCGCGGTGCACGGGCCTCTCACTATCGCGGCCTCTCTTGTTGCGGGGCACAGGCTCCAGATGCGCAGGCTCAGCAATTGTGGCTCACGGGCCTAGTCGCTCCGCGGCATGTGGGATCTTCCCAGACCAGGGCTCGAACCCGTGTGCCCTGCATTGGCAGGCAGATTCTCAACCACTGCACCACCAGGGAAGCCCTGTTCTTAGTTTTAAATATGTGTCAGCAACTACTTCAGTAGTATGATTACGTCCAACTTCCTAGGAGGGATCGGGCAGTCCTAGTCTCGGACCACAGAAGTGGTTTTTGACCAGCTGCTATGCTGCAACTTGGAGCTTAAAAATGGAGGAAATGGCATGAACAGTCCAGAGGAAAGTATCTGCTTACCTTTAAGTATTCAGGGATCCACCTTCATCTACATAGTAACCTGATTTTGGAATTGGTTAGGAGCCGAAGATGAAGCTACATGGCTGGACTCCGGGTGGGATTTGGTATATCGGCAGTAACAGAACTTCACAAAATATCCCCAAAACATCTGAGGAGTCTTAAATTAGAATAATTCCTAATTAAAGTTGATAGTATCTCTAAATCTTTTCTTATGGTAATTCCCTGGCAGTCCAGTGGTTAGGACTCGGAGCTTTCACTGCGCGGGGCGGGGTGGGGGTGGGGTGGGGTGGGGTGGGGTGGGGGGGTGGGGGTGGGGCTCAGGTTCAATCCCTGGTCAGGGAACTAAGATCCCTCAATCCGCTGGGCACGGCCAGATAAAAGAAAATAAATCTTTTCTTATGTAGAACCTAATGAATTATAGGCATTTACCTCCTTTCATTCAATATACGAAAGATTGAAAATTACACTGTGCAGGTGTAGAGCTTACTATGACTCATTGAAAGTACGATAGGTCAGGAATGTTTATATTTGCCTAATACAACAACTCAAGCTTCAACACAAGATTTTGCAAAGTAAATCAAGCAGGGGAAAGATTGGTGTATATTTTTTGCAACTGTTTTTTAAAAATTGAACTTCATTTGAGAATCTCAGGATGACTAATTTATATGTGCTACCTCATTAATGAAACTACTACTTGAATGAAAGTATGAATTCGATTTCTGTATCCTCAGTACCTAGCACAGTACTTACCCTATTAAATGCTGGTTTGATGAATTGTTGATTGAATGAGTGAATGAGAAAGAGAAAGAGAAAAGGAGAAAAAGAAAGAAAAAGAATGAAAGGAAGACAGATGGATGAATGGATGAATGGACGTGGGATCATTTATCCCTCTTTTGAAGGTGGATAAATGATGAATTAAAGTGATTCATTGATGAAAGTCAGACTGGCAATAAAACAAACATACCCAAGTGTTCTAGACTAAAAATATTCACTCCCCGTCCCCACCACAGTGGGTATGTCTTACCCTTTAGATAGTCCTCAAGCCTAGCTATTATATTACATATTATATTAAAATCACATGCAGTACTTTTTAAAAGACATCAATGCCTAATCCCCACCCTCCACCCCCATCCCAGTATTTTTAAAAGGTGATTCTAATGTGTAGTCAAAGCTGAGAATCACTGCATTAGGAAATTATAATTGTTCTTCAAGATTTAAAAAAAAAAAAGTGAAATGATACATTTGCCAAAACTTTTTTTTTTTTTTTAAGATTTTTGTGATGTGGACAATTTTTAAAGTCTTCACTGAATTTGTTACAATATTGCTTCTGTTTTGGTTTTTTGGCCCCAAGGCATGTGGGATCTTAGCTCCCTGACCAGGAATCGAACACGCACCCCCTGCATTGGAAGGGGAACTCTTAACCACTGGACTGTCAGGGAAGTCCCCAAAACTTGTTTTTGTTTTCCTTCCAAAGCTTTTAAAATTCGGAGTTAGGTGTTTGCTATACCAAAAATAGTCTTAGTCTGTTTGGTCTGCTATAACAGAGTACCACAGACTGGGTGGCTTAAACAACAAAACTTTATTTTTCACAGTTTTGGAGACTGAGAAGACCAAGATCAAGGCACCAGCAGATTAGGTGTCTGGTGAGAACCACTTCCTGATTCACCAATGGCCATGTTTTTGCTGTGTCCTCACAAGGCAGAAGGGGCAAGGGAGCGCTCTGGGGTTTCTTTTATAAAGACACTAATCCCATTCATGAGAGCTCCACCCTCACAACCTAATCACCTCCCAAAGGCCTCACTTTGAAATACCATCATATTGGGGATTAGGGCTTGGAGAGGCGGTGGTGGGAACAGAAACATTCAGTCTATAGCAGGTAAACACTAACAAGACACAAAACAGAACAAGATATTTTTGTTCTGACCATGTACATTAACCTGTTGACCTGAAAAAGGAAGTTTGCTCACTGCTACCGTAGTCAACTGTAAAAAGATTTTTTGCTTGAAATTAAATATAGACCACAAGATTGGTTTGCCCAGTGTCATTGTAAGGGCAGGTTAGGTAACCCAGAAGTTAAAGCTCAAGGGTGCTACAGAACACCCTGGGGTGTGTCTAGATAATGCAATATTCTATTAATTCCAAGGCACAAAAGCCTGTACTCTTCTACCTTGCTTGTAAATCTCATGACTCAGCTTGGTTTCTTTTAAGGATAGGATCTTATTATGGTGTTCACAGACAAGTAAAAGAAAATAATTATATGAAAGCCAAATTGCATTTTCTTTTATCTCAACTACTGCAATAAAATTTCCAGCCAGAGGCCAATTTCAGACTCATATTTTAGAGTTGTTAATGATGTTGAAAATATAAGATCCCTGAGGGCAGGAATATTTTGTTTGTTTTTTGTTTACTACTCATCCCAGTAAGATAGACTACTATGCACATAGTAGATACTTGATGAATATTTTGTTGAATGAATAGGTATTGTAATTTAGGTGTTGAATGGTGATTCCCAATTCCCAAACACTGAAAAACTCTGGGAACTCTTTAAGAACTTCATTTTTGTCACTATTATTACGAGAGTCTACAATGAATGTTACAATGGATATCTGTTATTTTAGTCCTTCCAGCATCACTTCCTCCTCCTTCTTCAGATGATGAAACTCCTCTTTCCCATTGGGAACCAACTCAATGTAGACTCCTTCTCGTCACAGGCTGTAGGGGGTGTACAGTGACCAAGACCTGTCTCATCAGAAAATGATTACATCCCTTATTCGCTCCTACTCACTCCCCTCCACATTTTAGTTCCTTATCCAAGTCAAGACACTCAGCCTGCCCTATGACTTTCTGCTGGAGCTAATAGGAAAGATTGTCTCTATCTGTTAGAGTCGATTGTAGATACAGCTTTGGAGTCTGGAGCCAGCGACAGTCGTCTTTCCCACTTTGGGACTAGAACCTGTATGTAGTAGTGAACCCGTAAGTAGTAGTAAGCCAATTAGAGGCAAGCAGAATTGAAAGATGGAGAGAGTGAGAGCACTTGTTTTCTCATCAAGAAAACCTCATACATACTATTTTTAAAGTAGAAATATCCTTCTTGTTTTTTCTGATTATGAAAGTCATAAATGCTCATTGCAAAAAAATCAGAAAATATGAAGAAAATTAAACTTATATTGAGTTCAACATCCACAAACTATCTTTTTGATATTCTTCCCATGCATATATACAAGTGCTATTTTTTCCTTATTTTAAACAAAAGTGAGATCCTGTTTTTTATAAGCTCCTTTCATCAATTTATGTATCATAAATATCTTTCCATGTCAATAAAGACATATTTAATCATTATTTTTAAAACCATGTAATATTCCATTGTGTAAGTTAATTATAATTTACTTAACCACCCCTGTTGCTGCAGACAGCTCTTAAAAGCTTTTGGTTGTTTTCTGAAAAAGCACTAAATCTTACATTGATTGATTCCTCATCACTATCCCCTTTTTCTAAATTTTCCTGGCATAATTCAAACCGTTGCAGATTATTGTAGGTGAGGTAGAAGCAGATTTTTTGAGCTGTAGAAAGCATAGAAAGTAGTACTTTTGTAACCATGAGATCTTTCTTACCAAATTTTAAGCTTATTAATTTCATAGAAATGAAGAGAAAGCACAATTGAGCAGAACCCTGTGGGGCCTTCCCAGGACAGACCCCTCCCCCAGAACACTTTCAGCTTTAGCTCCTCTGCTTTAACTCCGCTCTGAAGTACCTGGATAATAGCAGCTGATGCACATTTCCTGAGTTGTTTTACAGATGCTAAAACCCCCACCAAACGGAAGAAATTAACTACTTGATGAGCACATGGCCTAGGGATTGATAATGTTAACCCCTGTGACACCACCCTGTTATCTCACCATCAACCAATCAGAGAACTGTGCATGAGCTAATCACATACCCTGGGACCCCCACCCCCCCCACCCCACACCCTACATCCCCTTTAAAAAGGTTTTCCTGAAACCCATCTGGGAGTTGGGGTATTTTGAGCACTAGCTGACCTGGATTCCTTGCTTGGCGCCCTGCTATAAACATAGCTCTTTTCTTCACCACAGCCCAGGGTCAATAGATTGGCTTTACTGCATTCGGCAAGAGGAGCCAAATTTGGTTCCGTAACATAAGCATTATGTCCCCAGTGTTTAGTCAAGAGATGCTTCTTGACTAGTTTCCAAATTCATTAAAAAATAGTGTTTACGGGACTTCCCTGGTGGCGCAGTGGTTAAGAATCCACCTGCCAATGCAGGGGACACGGGTTCGATCCCTGGTCCGGGAAGATCCCACATGCCGCGGAGCAACTAAGCCCGTGTGCCACAACTACTGAGCCTGCACTCTAGAACCCGCGGGACACAGCTACTGAGCTCGTGTGCAGCAACAACTGAAACCTGCGCGGCTAGAGCCCGTGCTCCACAACAAGAGAAGCCACCGCAAGAGAAGCTCACCCACCGCAACGAAGAGTAGCCCTCGCTCGCCGCAACTAGAGAAAGCCAGCGCGCAGCACTGACGACCCAAGGCAGCCAAAGATAAATAAAATTGAAAAAAAAAAGTTCTCTTAAAAAAAAAAAAATAGTACCTGTGGCGTACTATTTTGGTGCTGACTGTACCACTCTCTGATGACTACCAAATCTCTAATTATAAGGGTGTGGTTATTCAGTTGGATGCGTAAACCCAGTTCCACAGCAGACACCATTTATGCTTTAAGATAACAAAGCAAGGTTTAGTAACCGGAAATCAAGTAATTACAGAGATCTAGAAAAATGTATAAATATTCAGTGTAAAGAAACTTGATAAATCAAAAGCAGAAGCAAGGGCTTTTGAAAGCAAGATGAGAAAATGAAACCATATCTCAAAGACTTTTAAAATGACAAAAGGGAACATATAAATTAATAAGTCTTGGACACTCTTGACATTCTTTTCCAATGTAGCCAGCTTATTTTGAAATGGGAGCCAATTATAACAGAAGCCAATAATATAATGAAATATCTTTGATAGAATCATTTTGAAAAAGAGATGTAGGGCACATGAAGCTGCTTTATGTGAATGCCCGCTCATGCCTTATGCTTTCCTTTTACAAAAAAACAGCTCCGTTGCTATGGGGCAAGTCCAGTTTCCTGGTTATTTTTGGAGAACTAATGCATTTGTCACATAATTAAGAAACTTAAACATTGTTAGGAACAACTGTGGATAAGACTCTAAAGCATTACCATAGACTCCTAGGAAAATACTTCAAAGTGAATGTTTCTATTACCTTTCACCTGAGTTATATATTAAAGAAAAGATGACATCGTGGAGCTCTGTAGAGACCTATCCAAAAGCATGAAAGCTAAGTAAGTAGTTCATGTTAGGACAATGGAATTTAATTTTCTCTTTTTTCGCCCAGCTTTATGGACATATAATTGACAATTTAAAAATTGTATATATTTAAGTATACAACTTGATGTTTTGATATACATACACATCATGAAATAATCATCATAATCAAGATACTTAACATATCCATCACCTCACCTAATTACCTTTTGTGTGTGTGTGTGTATGTGTGTGTTGACAGCACTTAAGATCTACACTCAACAAATTTCAAGTATACAATATACAATATAGTATTGTTAACTATAGTTATATTGTACATTAGATCTTGCATAACTGGAACTTTGTATCCCTTGACCAACATGTCCCCATTTCTTCCCCCTACTCTCAGCCCCTAGCAGCCATCACTCTTTGTTTCTTTGAGTTTGAATATTTTAGATTTCACATATAAGTGAGATCATGCAGTATTTGTATTTCTGCATCTTGCTTATTTCACATAGGATGATGTCCTTGAGGTTCATCCATGTTGTTACAAGTGGCAAGGTTTCCTTCTTTTTAAAGGCTGAATAATATTTCATTGTATATATATACACCACATTTTCTTTATCCATTCATCATCAATGGATGCTTAGGTTGTTTCCATATCTTGGCTATTGTGAGTAATACTGAAATGAACATGGGAGTACAATTTTCACTTTTTTAAGTACCAAGAAATATGTACCATAATTAAGAGTCTTATAGAGATTCTTAACATCTCTCAATTTCTACATGGTATCTAAGAATTTTATTATTTTAGAAAAAAAATAAAATTGAGAAAGAAAATCTTTCCTTTGTTAACTTCTAGGAGGCTCTAAGTGATTCATAGGCAAATTAACGTATGTGGAAATAACTTGAATTAGGACAATGAGTACAAGTAGCTCTATTGTTAAATTGTTCACAATGCTTAGGCTTAAGTTTCAGGAGCATTGTGAAAGGTTTATTGCAAGATATATAGTATACTCAAAGACATGTAAATTTATACTTTCAATCACTTTGAGTTTCTTATTTTTTTTATTTATTTGCTTCAAAGAGAAATATTTCTTCTTGCAAATCATAAGAGAGCTTCCCAGGGAGAACTTTGCATAGATGTTTTTGTCACTTCTAAGTCCTAAAAAATCTTCTTCCATCAAACTTCCGAGACATAGAGGTATTGTTTCAGACAATACTGTAGAATTCAATAGCATGAGTTAACTTTATAGACTTCTTTCCTTGTGGTTAACCTAATAAGTAATTGTTAATATAATTAGTAATATTGGGGAAATAACGTTGTTCTAACAAAGAAAAAAAGACTGTTGTTACTATCAAAGTCTTTGTAATAGGTACAATGATTCTGAAACTTGATGTGGGAGAATAAGAATGCAAATAATAGAAGAGAAAAAAATTTTTTAGGACTAAGCCAACTGAATATAATAATATACCCAAACTACTATATTAAAACAGGGAAGTACACATTAAAAAATAGCCTAGTGCAGAAATAGTCCCATTACGTACAGGAACTTACTGTGTGATACAGGAGATTTCATAAATCAGTAGAGAAAAAGGACCATTTTGGAATGGTTATCAATTTAGAAAAAATAGCTTAGATCAGCTTCTCATACTATACATCCAAATAAATTCCAGATGAATTAAAGAGTAGGTATAAAATTATGGTTAAGCAATAAAAAACCAGAAAAAAATAGAATGGAATGTGTAATAAGCCTCTGGACGGTGATTATTTTTTATACTTAGCAGCAATTTTTTTAAAAATCAAAGGAAAATATGAACAGATTTTCAGATTTTCTTTAAGTAACCAAAATGAATAAGCAATAACAGAATGGGAAAATATCTGCAAAAACTACTAAATCTAAAGGGCTATTATCTTTCTTATATAAAGGGCTCATATAAATTGATAAAAGTACACTAGGCCTCAAAGAAATGGAGAGCAAAAAGACATAATATTAGTGATCAAAAATGTAGAAAAAAATATTGTTTAGTAATCAAAGAAGTGCAAACTAAAACTATATTAAAGTATCCATTTTCACTTAGGAACTTATAAATATTTTAAGCAATCATATCAAATAAGCAAGGGTACAATGAACAGTACTTTCATACATAACTAAAGTCTTTTTTTTTTTCTTGTCTGCACCACATGGCTTGCGGGATCTTATTCCCCAACCAGGCATCGAACCCGTGCCCCCTGCAGTAGAAGCCTGGAGTCTTAACAACTGGACTGCCAGGGAATTCCTGACTAAAGTTTTGATAAACCCATAAGTCATCAAAATGTTCCTATCCTTTGACCCAGTAATTCCACATCCCCATACACATAAATATGTCTGGCAAAACAAGACTAATGCTCAAACCAAGTGATTCTGCTAAATAGGAAGTTTTACCGAGCTATGGAAAACAACTTATGAAAACATTTTAAGTAAAAAAAGATTAAAGCTTTGAACAAAAAGCCAGTAGGGGAGAATGGGAAATGGAGAATGAATATATTTAAGGAAGGGAAAAAAGAACATTTTTGGGAACATTTAGAAACAGTGAAGTGGAAAGATTTGGGGAAAACTGGGGATCAAAGACGTATTTTTTTCATAGTCTCCTTTGTCATTTTCAAGTTTTTGTTTTTTTAATTACCATGTTTACAATTAATATAGATATTTTTATTCCTGCTTCTCTTGAGAAATGAATCACCACATGCTGCGCTTTTTCATTGTTGTCCATATGTATTCTGTGTGTATATATATCTATATATATACTGTGTATGTGTGTATGTATATATATATATATATATATATATATATATATATATATATATAGTAAGACTAAACTGACAATTTCTTAAGTATCCTTACTGTTTCTTTCTTACAAGGCCTAACAACATAATATAAAATTCTGGATATAGGAAATTCTCACAAATATGCAGTCACTACTCACGGCATTGACTCATCCCCATTTTCTCTTCATCCCTTGCAATATCAGGTATACAAATAAGCAGTCCAAAGCTGTTAATCTCCCTTGTTAACAGTTTGTAATTTGTTCTAGGATTAATTCTATTAAGGCATTGATTGAATATAGATGCTAATCTCTTTTAGCAATTCCTAGTTTGGTCAGTAATTAAGGCCTTTCTTTCCTTATGTGGAATTCCTTGTGTGTCTGTCTCCTACCACAATTTCCTCAGTCCTCCACCCTCCCTCGCCCCAACAGGGAAGACCTCCTGTAAAACCATACTGTAATACTCCATGTTCAGTGCCTATACATGTGTATATTTACAAAATATAAATGTTGTAAATATGTTGGTTCATCCCCTATCATTGCCTTCAAAGCTGGTACCACTAAATTCTCACTTACAGATTTAACCAGCTCTGGGGACAGGGAAGGACGGGGGAGCCCTCATTTGTAGCATTTGCCAATTTTTGTATTGTAAATACTCACACCATGGCCAATTTAAAGCTACTGACATAACATCACTGAACACAGAATTGGGAAGAGATGCACAGTAGCACACCATTATACAGTATTTCTATCATATAGACACAACAAACATAAATAACCTCAAGAGCATAGATAATAGTAAAATGTAGTAAAATAATTAGGAAGTAATGAATTTCAATATTTTTACCTTTGTATTTAATATAATTTTCTAGCTGTAAGTGTATATACTAAAGTTTAAAACATGGCTATGCTTAACACCTGGCTTGCAATAATATCCTGAAAATAGCAATTGGCTCTTGCTAGCTAGAACAACTTAGCTCTAACATACCAATGGTTTTAACCTTGCCCCAGATTCTAGAACCAAGCCCTAGTTTAGTAACTCAAATGAGTCAGTCTTCTATCAGAACAACTCATCTCAAATACATGGAAACTAGATTCAGATTAGATTACTGGTGTGCACTGAACATTCCCATTTGTTTCCCATTGTTCTAGACCATAAGGATGAAAAGTAGTTAAGACCCCTCCCACAATTTTCCCTGTGTCAATAAACAGCCACTCTGTTTTCAAGTTTTTCAGGCCTAAAGTCTGTGTCATCTTTGACTCCTCTCTTTCTCTTCCCTCTTACTTCAAGTCCATTAGCACATCCTGATGGCTCTACCTTCAGAATATAACCATATTCCCATCACTTCTTACCCCTCTACCACACCTGGATTATTGGAATAGTATCCTAAATGGTCTTGCTTCCATCTTGCCTCCTTGTGATCTAGTCTCAAAACAATAGTCAGACTGATCCTTTTTAACTGGTAAGTCACGTTGTGCCCTTCCTCTGCTCAGTAATCCCCTATAGTTTCTCATTTCACACAAAGTAAAAGCCAGAGTCCTCACAATGATCTTCAGGGCCCAAAATAATTGGTGTGTCTCTCTCTTTACTTCTCTGACATCATTTCCTATTCTTCCCCCTTCCTCGCTCTGCTCCAAATATGATGGCCTCCTTACTTTTCCTCAGATGTGCTGGGCAGGATCCTGCTTCAAGCAAGGCCTTTGCATTTGCTGTATTCTCTGCTTAGAACACTCTTCCTTAGCTGCATGACTCTCTCCTTCCCTCTTGTCTTGTCCAAGTCTTTGCTTTTATGCCCTCGTCGCAGTGAGGCCTTCTCTACCACCCTATTTAAAATTGCAACCCCACTTCCCACTCCCAGAATTGGCCACTTAAATTTTCTCCATAGACTCATTTCTATTGACATACCATATATTTTACTTATTTGTTTGTTTATTTTCTGCTTCCCCCTTAACTAAAATATAAGCTGCACAAGGCCAGTGAACTTTGTTCTGTTCACTGCTGATTCCCCAGTGTCTAAAATAGTGGCTGGCATACACTGGTGCTTAATATATATTTATTGAATGAATAAATGAAGATCTGTCCTCAAGGAGTTTTACAGGTTTTCTTTCTGTATTTTTTGTAACCAAAGTAACTGGATTTCCTACCCTAGTAACTGGATTTCCTGCCTTCACCAGTTTCCTAGTGATTAATCCTCAACACTTGTTACCAGGCACCTACAGCTCTGACCAGCCTGCAAGGATCTCTGTCAGTTACCAGGCTAGCTCTACATCTTGGGTCTTCCTTGGCTGAGGTTTTTTTTTGTTTGTTTGTTTTTTTGGTACTTATGTTCCTCTATTCCTTTAAATTTACCTTTCGGTTTCAGACCTGTCTTTGAATTAATATGATTTTCTGACTCAGTCTGAGAAGTTTTTCCTTCACTGTCTGAGTTTTGGATTTGCTAGTTCTCTAATGTGACAAAGAGATTGTATAACAAGATACATTATCATCACAATCTTTAAAAATTAAAATGGGCATTGTAAGGATAATACTTCTTTTAGCAATTAGATAGGTTATTACTTGTTATCTATCAACCCTCCTATTATCTACATGAGATAGGTGAATATCCCTATAAAATTCTTTTGTTTGACACACACAAACCTAAATAGAGTAGCTGTCAACAATGGTTAGATTTTAAGATCCCTCACTACCTACACACTTTTTTCAGGCACTTACAAAAATCCTGGAATAACTAGGATCAACTGAGTAGTATCCTCATTTGTTAGCTGGTATTTGCTAGCTAGACAAGATGGCTATGGACAACTCTGAATTAATAAGCGGTCTCCCTCAAGTTATTATGATTAGGGGTGATAATGTGAATCAGAATTTTTAACTGCCAACAATCACAAATTTTGTGGAATAATTTTGTTTTCTTAAAGCATATTCTCCATAGCCTATTTTATTTTTGCAAAGATTCTGCAAAGAATGGCAGTATAAATAGTACTCTTTTCTAAGTAGAATTGATATGTCTCAAACTCAGGGAGCATTGGTACCCAAAAATACCAGTGGATATAATAAAAAGGACATTTCTCTTTATGTGGCAACAGTCTAAAGAGATCAAAAATCTTTTTCTTTTAATATTTATTTGTTTATTTATTTATTTATTTGGCTCCACTGGGTCTTAGTTGTGGCATGCGGGATCTTTTAGTTGCGGCATGCGAACTCTTATTTGCAGCATTTGGGATCTAGTTCCCTGACCAGGGATCAAACCCGGGCCCCCTGTACTGGGAGCATGGAGTCTTAGCCACTGGACCACCAGGGAAGTCCCTCAAAAATCTTTAATAGCACTGATACAATTTCCATCACTGTATTTCTGTGAGGAAGCTGGGGGAAAGAGGAGCAAATAATTTATCATGTTTTTACAGATAAAGAAACTGAGGCACCAAGTTAGACAATTTCTTGCCTGAGACCATAATGGTACATCAATTGTAGGAATAAGACCGCTGCATCCTCTTAGTTGTTAGCTTACAGGGTGGTTTTTCCAGATCACTCTGCACTGCTAATATAACTGAGATTCTGAGTAGTAACAGAAGATGGTCAGGGCAAAGTAATGGTAATGAGCCAGAGCTAGAAATGAAAATAGAGTCCAAGTCTTCTAACTCTCTGCCCACTGATCCTGCTGTTAAGCTGCAGGACTAAGTTACTGGACTTCATCAAAAAGTGGCAGCGTAATGCTGTTAGAGGTTAACCAGTGTCAGTTCAGTTAACTTTTCATTATAGGTGGACAGAATAATTCATATTTCAACAATCTCTAAAGGAAAACAATCTCAAATTGAAATTCTTTTTGGACGTTGTCATATTTCTTCTGTTATTTAAGCGTTTATTTGTGTAATGTGAAAAAGGACCTTGGTTGACTGAAGCTCATTAGGAACCAGAAAAAAAGACATTACACATTAAAAATAATTATCTCTTTGCTTAAAGACGGTGTGAATCAGCAAGCTAGAGAGCTCAGGTTTTCAATGGGTTGGCTAGTCCATTGTGTCAGTCTGAGAATAGGCCAGAGGAGGAGAAGAAAATATAGAAGAGAAAGGGGGGAGGGTCATCTTTTGTCTTACATTTAGGAAATCTATTGCTTAACTTGGTAGATTCAGATGAATGAGACCAGTCATAATTCAGAAATCAAGAAACTTTTCACTAGACCCCAGATAACAAAAGCAATCTTGGGAAAGAAGAACAGAGCTGGAGGTATCATGCCCCCTGATTGCAGACTGTACTACAAAGCTACAGTAATCAAAACAGTATGGTGCAGGCATAAAAGCAGATACATAAATCAAAGGAACAGAATAGACAGCCCAGAAATAAACCCAGGCACATAGGGTCTATTAATCTGTGGCAAAGAAGGCAAAAATATACAATGGGGAAAAACACAGTCTCTTCAATAAGTGGTGCCAGGAAAACTGAACAGCTACATGAAAGAATGAAATTAGAACATTTTCTTGTACCATATACAAAAATAAACTCAAAATGGGCTTCCCTGGTGGCACAGTGGTTAAGAATCTGCCTGCCAATGCAGGGGACATGGGTTCAAGCCCTGGTCCAGGAAGATCCCACATGCCACGGAGCAACTAAGCCCGTGCACCACAACTACTGAGCCCACGTGCCACAACCATTCAAGCCCGTGTGCCTAGAGCCTGTGCTCAGCAACAAGGGAAGCCACTGCAATGAGAAGCCCATGCACTGCAACGAAGACCCAACACAGACAAAAATAAGTAAATAAATAAATAAATTTATAAAAAAAATAAAAAATAAAATAAACTCAAAATGGATTAAAGATCTAAATGTAAAATGGGAAACCATAAAACTCCTAGAAGAAAACCTAGGCAGAATAGTCTTTGACATAAATCATAGCAACATTTTTCGGATCTGTCTCCTAAGGCAAAAGCAAAAGTAAACAAATGGGACCTAATTAAACTTAAAAGCTTTTGCACAACAAAGGAAACCATTGATAAAACCTACAGAATGTGAGAAAATATTTGCAAATAATGTGGCTGAAAAGGGGTTAATATCCAAAATACGTAAACAGCTCATATAACTCTATATCAAAAAAACAAACAACCTATTTAAAAAATGGACAGAAGACCTGAATAGACATTTTTCCAAAGAAGACATACAGATAGCCAACAGGCACATGAAAAGATGCTCAACATTGCTAATTATTAGAGAAATGCAAATCAAAACCACAATGAGGTATCACCTCATTCCTGTCAGAATGGCTGTCATCCAAAAGACCACAAATGGGACTTCCTGGTGGCACAGTGGTTGCGAATTCACCTGCTGATGCAGGGGACACAGGTTCGATCCCTGGTCCGGGAAGATCCCACATGCTGAGGAACAATTAAGCCCGTGTGCAACAACTACTGAGTCTGCGCTCTAGGGCCCGCATGCCACAACGACTGAGCCTGTGCACCTAGAGCCCGTGCTCCACAGCAAGAGAAGCCACTGCAATGAGAAGCCTGTGCACCACAACCAAGACTAGCCCCCACTCGCCGCAACTAGAGACAGCCCGCGCGCAGCAATAAAGACCCAATCCAGCCAAAAATAAATAAATTTTAAAAAAAGAAAAAGACCGCAAGTAACAAATGTTAGTGAGGATGTGGAGAAAATGGAACCCTTGTGGAGAAAATGGGAATGTAAATTGGTGGAAAATAGTATGGAGGTTCCTCAAAAAACTAAAATAGAACTACCATATGATCCAGCAATTCCACTCCTGGGAATATATCCAAAGAAAACAAAAACACTAATTCGAAAAGATACATGCACCCCAATGTTCATAGCAGCATTATTTACAATAGCCCAGATACGGTGGTGACCTAAGTTGCATCAACAGAAGAATGGATAAAGAAGATGTGGAATATACATACAATGGAATACTTCTCAGCCATAAAAAGAATGAAATTTTGCCCTTTGCAACAACATGGTTGGACCTAGAGGGTATTATGTTTAGTGAAATAAGTCAGAGAAAGACAAATACTGTATGTTATTACTTATATGTGTAATCTAAAAAATAAAACAAATGAATGAATATAACAAAACAGAAACAGACTCACAGATATAGAGAACAAGCTAGTGGCTGCCAGTGGGGAGAGAGAAGGGGAAGGGGCAAGATAGGGGTAGGGGATTATAAGGTACAAACTACTATGGATAAAATAAATAAGCTGCAAGGATATATTGTATAGAACAGGGAACATAGCCAATATTTTATAATAACTTTAAACTTTAACTTTTATAATAACTCTAGAATGTCATATACCTAATATTGAAACTAATATTGTAAATCAACTACACCTCAATAACAAAACAGAACACTTCACCGAATGAAAAATGTTCTAAGAGATACACTATAGTGAGCTGAGTTCTTATTATATAAGCTGACACGTGGTACTCTTCTCATGTATTTTCAAGGGCATGGGCATTTTGCCCTGCTGGAAGAGATATAAATCTCATGTAGACTTCCTCAGTGGTGAAACTCCTCATATAAATCAGAACTCCAGAAAGGTGGGGGACAAATGAACAAAGACTTTATTATCTTCCATAATTCTTTTCCTAGTTTTTGACAACAATTTAGTGGATGAAGAAACATTAGTTTCCCTGGGTATCTCTCATATATACAGGGCATATATATGTTATTAAACTTGTGTTGGTTTTTCTGCTGTATAAAAAAGAAGGAAAAAAAAGAGAAACATCTTTAACATAAAATTTCTGGTTTTGATTAAACTGATATTTTTAAAGGTGCCACATAGCTTTATGTACATTATTATTATTTTTAACCTTTACAACAACCCAGAGAGGAGAATGTTGTTTTACAGATAAGGAAGCAGATGTTAAGTATTTTGCCCAAGGTCACACAGATTGCATAGTAGTTAGACGTGGGTTTAGAATCTAGATCTCCAAAATCACTTCTAATACCCTTTCTACTATGTCACAGAAGGCCATGGCAATACTTTAATTTTTACCTTTAAGGCAATGTCTAGGTAACCTTTAGGCTACTCAATGGCTTTTTGAGAAATAGATTCAAGAATATTTGTTTTGCATCCCTATTTTTCTTGTTGTATATTTCTTCAGCAAAGTGTAGACATTAGATATCAGATTGTGGGTATTTTTGTTGCAATATGGTAGAAATGCATTTCCTCAAAAGTGCTGGGCACCATATGCCTGTTTGTTTTGGGTTCGCCAAGGGTACTACTGTAAGTCGAACTTGACGGTTGCAGGCAGAGTCCTGAAGTGAGAACTGTGAGTTGACTTGCTATAAATAAAGGATTTCCTATACTTTCTAAAACAAGGTAGAGGACCCTAGTGGATAAACTGAGCTACAAACTTTTGATATTACTGCAGGCTAACATATCAGAGAGCCTTTAAATTTTAGAGGAAAAGGCAAGCAAGTATTATTTTCAATTTACTTACTCCCTAGAAAGGTTATAATTATTGAGCATTTTCTGACTACCACCAATTCACAAGTTGTCACATGAAACATAGATTCTAACTCAACCCCTACCCAGTGAAATGTTGTCTCAGTGATTTGGTGATAAAATTATCAAAATCATTAATTATTAATTCCTATGGGACTATACCTAGAGAACTTGAGGTAAAGCCTCTGCCTTCTCTAACCAATCAATAAACCAAATAAATATTTGAATGTTCTCCATTATACACCAACCTCAGTATTAGGCACTGTAGTGCCTTCTCCATAGCAAAAGCTCAATATCATTCAGTAATGATTAAGTGAGTGAAGGAAACAGAAAAAAATCAAGGACATGGCATTTTCCCCGAAGGTGCTGACTATCTAGTACACTAAAACATAACAAAGAAATTAATGTAGCAAAGAAATTATTTTAAAAACATCAAATCTCTTTTTTATTTGTATTTTTATCATGATGCTACTCTCGGTGGGCTCAGAGTGATTACTTTGGAGCTAATAGTCTAAGTTTCTATAGGATTTACTCTGAGACCACGTCCTGAACTATTCCATACCAGGAGAGGTAGTATAGTGGAATAAGTTAAGTGTGTGGACTCTGGTGTCAGATATCCTAGATCTTGGCCTCACTACTTACCAGCCAGGGGATCTTTAGCAAGTTACTTCTCAATGTCACAATTTTCTCATCTGAAAAATGGGGGCTAGTATAGTATTTTCCTCATAGGGATATTGTGAAGATTAAACAAGAAGTTATAATGTAGTTTTTATGTAGAACACAGCCCAAAACCTTGCAAATAACTAGTACTCAATATTATCGCTAACAATATTTCTTTCCTTCAGGTTAAAAAATACTCTAAAATCTAGACTTAATTAACCTTCTTATCACCTTGCCAAAGGGTCTGCTTCCACATGCTGCCTGCCAGATGGTCCACTTACCAATGAGAAACCTATGTGCTTACCTGTGATAAATTAGACCACTGAAGCTCAATGCTTTGTAGTAAAGAATAGGGTTGGCATAACTGAAAATGTACAACTACACAAATTCTAGGAAAGCAATTTTCTGTATAGGTGAGTGGTATAGTGAGACAAAGATAAGCATGAGTCAGATCTCAATTTGATTCAGCTCTGCACAGAATGCTTAGCCTCTTCGAATGATTTCTTAGTTATGTGCCTTTGGGAAAGTACTTAAACTCTTTGGGCTATTATTTTTATCATCTGTTAAGGTTGGGGAAATAATATCTAATTCACTGAGCTTTTTGTGAAGACAGTGACTACAAAGAGTAGGGGCTCAGTAAATTGAGGACGGTGGCCAGCACTGTGAACGTTATTTCTCTTCTGTTCTTCTGTAGCTATCTTGGGAAAAGAGTAGCAACAGCAGGGGTGGCAGGCAGGGCAGCCGCTCAGCAACATTATGATGGATGTGATTTATACAAGTCTGTCATAACTGGTCGGTCAGTGTACGAGGGGGCCAGTGAGGGTAGAAATCCAGTCTGGGCTCCATTCTCCAAGATGTGCAAGGGGCCTCTTTTGCTAATTTGTACAAAGATGCTCTATTCTCCACCCCTTTTCTAAACCACTTCCTGACTTTCAGTTCTTTCCCACCTTCCCCAGGTGCTCAGTGGCCTCAGAGGGTCACGACCCGTCACTGCTGTTCCCACTGTAACCTACCTCACACCTCTCAGGTCATCCTATGCTATTGGATCCTGCCATGAAAATCCTAGTCTTTCCAGAGTCCCACTCCTCCAGTACTCTTCTGAGAGACGAGTACTAATTACGTAAACGATTTCCAGCTAAGGAAGACCTTCCTTTAGTTATACTGTCCATTGGTATTTTAATAAAGTATTTTTCCAGTGTTCCAACCCAAAGGAGCAAACAATGTGAGGGTTTGAGGTATCAAGGTAAAACGAACGTAGAGAAGCAGTTTGAAAACAGAGGCGACTTTTTAGCACAGCACACAGTAGCTGTCTATCTGGAGATGGCATTGAATATGGACCAGGAAGTAGAAACTCTGTACATTTAATGAACAACCTTGCCTGTCCCATATCAGCCAGTCCAATTAAAGAGTAAACAAGAACTTTGGACCCTATACCAATACCAACTTCTGAAAGAAGAGAATGTGGGAGGGGAAGATTTTGTGGTATAGTGAAAAGAGGACTGCCTTGAGAGTTAGGAAACTTGGCTCACAGTTCCGCCTTCACCACCAAACAGCTTTTGGCATTGGGGAAGTCAGTTGCGTGCTTAGACTTCAATGACTTCACTGTGGACTAAGAGACTGAATTAGAAAACCCTTTTTCACGTCTAACCTTCTATGTTGCTTTTTTTCCCACTGCAAACTGATTAGCCTGGCGGTGGGCAGGTGGCGGAAGCAATGCTAAATTGTAGCTTAAAGAGTATTATATTGAACTTAAATCAATGTAGTATAATGCTGGCTTCCAGAGAGGCAGATTATGTTAATGGTTAAGAGTGTAGGAGCTGGAGTCCTTCATTCCTGGGTTTTGGTACTGAACTTGGACAAATCACTTAACCTCAATTTCCTCATCTGTTGTTCCTCATCCTAATTAGTATTAGGAATACTAATACCTATGTCATAATGTTAGTGAGAGGATTAAATAAGCTAATACATATGAAAGCACTCAGCACAGTGCCTGATACCTAGTAAGTCCTCAGTAGTTGGTGATGGCATATTTCATCCTAACTCTGCTACTAGATTAATTCTTGATTGGCTAAGTCACTCACTTCTCTGAGTCTCCTTAAAAGAAATTTTTTTTTTTTGGTCCAGTCAGAGTATAGGACTAGATTATTTCTAAGGTGTTTTCTATTTCCATCTTTCAATCTCTATTTTTTATGTTTGTAATAGAAAATTTTGTTTTAGAAATTTGGCCAGTCTTGAATTAAGTAGCTCAATTATCCCTCCCATGTGCACAGAATAGTTTCCCAGAAAGATCACTAAGTCTGAACTGCTCCCGTTGTGTGTGGGAGGATCATTGCTCGCTACCAGGATATGAGTTGTACAATTTTAATCCTCAAACCAGTGCCGCTGTACCTCTACTCCCAGTAACATGAGAACCTACACCTTTAGATTTCTGGGTCACCGGCCACACGAGAGTCCTAGGAGTCATCATTATTGCCACATTGCTAAAATGCAGCAGCCACTTGGAGCCCCCAAGACATTTGTCTCAGCAGGCAGATAATCACATTCACTCATAGGTCATAATTTGATTGTGTGAATATACTGCATGTCACTGATTACTAGCATCATGTTTCTTTTTGGCAAGGAGCTCAGCACTGTAGTCAAGCCCAATGACTTGATCATAACAATCCTTAAATCCCATATTTGTGGGTCTGTTTCCTGGATCATTCCTGGTACCAATTCTGTATCAATCAGGAGAAAAAAACTATACCAGTTACATGAACAGAGACAATTTAGTATAAATAATTGTTAACTAGATATAAAGATGTTAACAAGGGTAAAAAGAAAACTTGAATAAATCATTAGGTAGCAACTGCAGGAAGCAGCTACAATCCCTAGGGCTGAGAAAACAAAGGAAAATGGTTAGAATTATTAAAACTTAGAGAAGAGGCTCTTACTAACAATTCTTTATATTAAATTGTCTCTTTTCAAGTAACTGGTGTGGTTTCTGTTTCCTGAATGTACGTACTGTGACTGGTACAGTGGTTGTACCAATTTACAACTCTCATGAGCAACAATGGAGGTTGAGATTGCACCACAGCCTTACCAGAACTTGATATTTTTCATCTTTTTCATTTTAACTATTCTGGTGGGCTTGAAGTACTATTGCATTGTGGTTTTTAATTTGCATTTCCCGCATGGGGAATGAAGTCAAACACCTTTTCATTCGTTTACTGGTTATTTTGATCTCCTCTTTTGTGAATTATCTGTTCAAGTCTTTTGCCCATTTTTCTGTTGAGTTGCTGCCTTTTTCTTATTGATTTGTGAGAGCTCTATATATATTTTGAACATGAGTTCTTTGTTGGATATATCACCCCAGCTCTCTCTCAATATGCCCAGTTAGCCTTAATAGTTCAGATGTGCTTCTTTTGATTAAATGTTCCTAGGGACTGAATTACTATGTTGTTCCTATTGTAGTACCTCAACAAATATAAGAGTAGTGGAGTGGAAGTACTATAACTTTCTTTGGGACTTCCCTGGTGGCACAGTGGTTAAGAATCTTCCTGCCAATGCAGGGAACACAATTTCAAGCCTTGGTCCAGGAAGATCCCACATGCCGCGGAGAAACTAAGCCTGTGCGCCACAACTACTGAGCCTGCGTGTCACAACTACTGAAGCCTGCGCACCTAGAACCTGTGCTCCACAACAGAGAAGCCCCCTCAATGAGAAGCCTGCACACTGCAATGAAGAGTAGCCCCTGCTCACTGCAACTAGAGAAAGCCTGCACGCAGCAACGAAGACCCAACGCAGCCATAAATAAATAAATAAATAAATAAATTTATATTAAAAAAACTTTCTTTATTGTGAGAAGATAGGAATATGTATTTCATTCATGTTTATTCATTCATTCCACAAATCTCTTTAAATACATGTTTATTTTTTTTATTTTTTATTTTTTTAAAGTTTAATTTTTTTTTTTTTTTAATTTATTTATGGCTGTGTTGGGTCTTCGTTTCTGTGTGAGGGCTTTCTCTAGTTGTGGCAAGTGGGGTCCACTCTTCATCGCGGTGCGCGGGCCTCTCATTATCGCGGCCTCTCTTGTTGCGGAGCACAGGCTTCAGACGCGCAGGCTCAGTAATTGTGGCTCACGGGCCTAGTTGCTCCGCGGCATGTGGGATCTTCCCAGACCAGGGCTCGAACCCGTGTCCCCTACATTGGCAGGCAGACTCTCAACCACTGCGCCACCAGGGAAGCCCTAAATACATGTTTATTGAGCATGAATTATGTGCAGGGAATTATGCTGAGTATGTAAGTTTGCTTCTTTCTGAAGTATTAGAACTCAGCTTGGGAACTTTACACATACTGTCATTGTAATAAAATAAGAATCTTACATTAGATTTAAAAAACTTTTTCAGGAGCCCAGAACATTTTTGAAAACCAAACAATCATTGCCACTATCTGAGGCCAGTGAATGTCAGTCACCTGAAAAATTCCTGTGCAAATATTAAAAAGGCCTTCTAGATTTTATTGACATGTTTTTATTCATTTACTCAAATCAAATATTTGTTAAGCACATATTATGGAAGCACATTAAATGGAAACTAATTTCTTAGATCTTCTTTTCTTCTGCATACTCATCCTTGGTGGGGTCATCCGGCTTCAATTACCAACTATCTATATGCTGATGACCCCCACATCTATTTCTATAGCATAGATGTCCTTCATGAGTCTTAGACTCAAAAAACCAAATGTCTGATGAATATTTATGCTGGGATGTTTCAAGGCACCTGACATACATTTTCAAAACTGAACTCATCATCTTGCCCTAGCAAATCTTTTCTTTCTGTGTTTCCTCTTTCAGTGTATGGCATGAGCATCTACCCAGTTGCCCAAGTGAGGCACCTAGAAGTCTCCCTTGACACTTGACTCTCCTTCCTTCCCACCCACTAATATCCTACTAATTACCAATACTTTTCAATTCAACTTCTTATACAGTCTCTCTCAAATTAATCTGTTTTTCCCTATGGCCAATACTATAAAACATGCCACTGGTATTTCTTGCCTAGATCTCCTAATTTGTCTCCCTGCCTTTAGTCTTTCTAGTCTCCAACTATTCTCTAATGTCTCCCATTTCTATAATCCTTTGAGACTTATCTGTGCTCTTTGGGTAAAATCAAAATTCCTTAATAGGGTTTATAAAGTCCTATGTAACCTGCTCCTGTTGCCTCTCCCATCTCGTGACTCTTTAGCATTTACTCCTACTACTCTTTCAGATCTCACCAAATATTACTTCCCCTGAGATGCCTTCCCAGATCCTCAAAAATGGGTTAGATGCCCTCCTACAATACTCTCCTGCTTTCCTTATCTCTTATCATTAAACACTAAGTTCTGTGAGACCAGAGCCTTTATTTTGTTAGCTGTGTCAACTCAACCAACAAATCACATTATTTATTGAAATAATGAATGAATTTCTTGAAACTCAGGGAAAGCCACTGCTGAAGTTACAGAAGAAACTCTTTTATTATATTTAAGAAATATTTCAGATACTTTAATACACAGAGACATCTGGGCACAATGTAGTTACAACTAACAGACTTGGAATCTGTATAAGCCAAAGTTTGTCTTATTTATTCAGATGCTTTTAGTGAGCTATTATTTGTGATGAGCATGTGTGAAAAATTTATCTGCCAAGATGGAACAAAGATCAAGAATCACCATCCTAAAAGATGCATTCCAGAAATGACTAACTAGGGTTTTACTTTTAAAAATTGGCCTATATGTAAAATTTAATTTAAAAGTTCATTCATTTCCCAGGATTATTTCTGGGAGAAGGACCCATGTTGGCAAACAGGAAGTTTTTTGTGTATGTTTATATTTTTTCACCTTCTAAAATACAAAATTGATAAGAAAGCAGAAAAGTCCATTTTAAAAGAACCATCAAATCTTTACAATCTTTCTCAAATCCTCTTAAGTGGGTTCTACATCATGGGAATAAATAAAAATGGCATTTCCCAATTAACTTGGGATTCTGAGTTTGGATCCTTTCACGTGCTCTCCTGGGTTTATAATCTAGAGGTATTTGTGAAATTTTCTTCTTGACAATAATTGTGTTTTTGATTGAATAGGTAATAGGTCTAATTGCTTCAGGGCCTTAAAGTAGTAGCATCTATAAATGCTATAAACCTTGCTTAAATTTTAACAAGTTTATTGAACAAGTTATTCCCTCTGATGCTGGATAAGCCAAAGGGCCCTGTTTCAAACTAATATATACATATTAGCAAAGCAAGGCATGAAGATAGGAATGAAATGTCTTCTTAAAATGCTCTGAGACTAAATATTGTTTATACTCTAAGCAGTAAAACAGAAATTATTTAAGTAGAACTGAACCCTACTACACATTGATAGCAAAAACTACAATTTCTTCATATGTCTTCCTAGTAATGTTGTTGGGTGTGGTGGTTATTACATTAGTAATATGTTTCAAATTCATGTTATATTGATGCTCTGAGATAACTCAAGGGATCTTTCAGGAATTTTGAGTGATATATAAATGTTATGGGAAGAATTGATCCCATTTCAAGGTTAGGATGGATAAATGAGCATTTTAGAAAAAGAAATACATGATGCAGAAAATGTGAATTTTGGAAAATTTCTCCTAGCATATTGCCTGGCATATAATAGGCATTCAATTTATTTTTCTTGATTGACTGATTGAATAAATGAATAAATAAATTATACTCATTCAGTTCTTGTCCCCTACTCTTATCCCAACTCTCAATTAATAGTAATTATTTTCTTAGTCTCCACCCAAATTTGAGATAATTTGGCTCCCAAGTTTTGGGAGCTGGAATGATTTTAAAGTGCCTAATTAAGAACAATTTGTTAATGATTATTATCTCTTCCCCTTTTCACTCTAAGCTGTCTTTACACTTTCCAAGTCTCATGCTGCTTTTTATTCCTTAGGCTAGTTTTTATTAAAGAAAAGAGAACAAAACTGTTTCTCTCTGCCTTTTAATAAACGTGACTCTTTCTGTCATCCTTTCCTTGATCCTTTCCAAATCAGCCGTGGTTGCCGTAAGTGATGGCTGAGAGACAAGATGCCAAGTGCAGTGGCTAAATTTAAAGAGCAGCATTCGCACCTGTTGTTAACTGGCAATGACCAGTCTCACACCCACAGTTTCCTCCACCCTCTGCCTCCCACCAAGTGCAACCCATAGCCCAGAATTTGTGTTCACGTATAAAAGTACTGATGAAGATTATATACATTACATAGAAATGGATAATGAATACAGCATTTGACACTAAATTAGTTCAGTTTCAGAGGAGCTGAACTTTGGGCAACACCCAGCATAATATAAAGATGTATCTGACATTGAAATAGGCAGGTGGAAGTGACTAGGTATTTGATGAATTTTTGAAGACTATTAATGGACTATCTCACCTGAGAATAATTTTCTTAGACCTGCCATACTTTGTGAAATTATTTTGCCTATTAGCATTGGAGAGTCCTCTAAATGTAAATGTTGTGTAAAAGAGGCAATCCAAGAAGTACTTATCATCTAAAAAGTCAGCTTAAATTAATTTGCCAGATTGGCAACTCTAACCTGGAAGAGCTGTGTAGGAGAAAGATAGTAACATAAATAATTCTGATAGAAAATACACATAAAAAGTGAGAGAAGAAGGGGACTGTGGCCCAGCGAGGCAGATTAGTCTAATCAAATAGGTTGGATACTCAAGGGAGTGGCAGCCTCATTGTCAGACCAGGTCACATCAAGTACCAAAGTACTGTGATAGAAAGTCAAACAACAAATTCTGAGAATTTAATTTTACCTGGGCATTTCCTCTCAGAGGAAGCCAAGCTGGTCTTCAGAAGAATAGAACAGGTGACTTATGGGTACAGTAGGAGCAAAGAGTTGGAGGTTGGAAGGTCAGGGCATGTTCAGGGTATGGGTAGTAAATACGTGGAGAGTCCTGAGAGAGGGGAACCCTTTACCAATTTGGAATTTTGTTGTAATTCAGCCTTGTCAGAGAATGTTCTTAGGATTTTGGGGGGCACTTTTGAATACTCTGGAATGGATAGTGTTGGGTTCCATAAAAATGTGTGCTGAATTCCTATGCACTTAGGAGGTGTGGTTTATTCAAGTGCAGAATCAGTGTCTTGCCCCTTTGGATCCCTTCAGATAGAGACAAAAGACTTCCTGACTCCAAAGGTCTACTAAATAGCAAAGGCTATAGGAGGCCACAGGCCAATACAACACAAAAAGGACAGTGGGAGGGACTTCCCTAGTGGTGCAGTGGTTAAGAATCCGCCTGCCAATGCAGTGGACATGGGTTTGAGACCTGGTCTGGGAAGATCCCACATGCCGTGGAGCAACTAAGCCCGTGTGCCACAACTACTGAGCGTGCATTTTAGAGCCCGTGAGCCACAACTACTGAGCCCGCGTGCCACAACTACTGAAGTCCGCGCACCTAGAGCCCGTGCTCCGCAACAAGAGAAGCCACTGCAATGAGAAGCCCGAGCTCCACAACGAAGAGTAGCCCCCGCTTTCCGCAACTAGAGAAAGCCCGCGTGCAGCAATGAAGACCCAAACGCAGCCAAAAATAAATAAATAAATTTATTTTAAAAAGAATCGATTAAAAAGGACAGTGTGAAACTTAGCTGCCAACCTCTCAGATCCTGAGAAATATGAACAAAGACAGTCATATTTGAACAAGCCCTGCCCTCCTCAACTCAATGTTTTCCCGGTGTTGTTTGCTTGACAGACATAAATAAATAAATAAATAAACTTGCAGGATGTTTCTGACCTAAAAGAATGTTAGATTAGGGTCACTAAGTTATAAATGAATATGGAGTCAGTCATCCTTTGGAGGCCGGGGCATGAAATTCTTGCCACACAAAAGTTTTAAGAGGAGGTATGTAAACATATTTATGTAAATTATGTATATAAAGCATGTAAATGATCCAGTGTGAGGTTGCAGTCTCTATTAAAGGGGGAAGAAAAGGAGAAAAACAAAAATAAGGAAGGAAAAAAAATGTGTGTATGTGTTTGATGAAGTCAGACCAGATATTGCTATAGCCAGGAAAAGCTATGTTGTGGGGTTTGAGTATTTGAGTCCTTCTACAGATGGGTAGGTATAAAAAATAGGAATAATGACATCTGGAAAAATAGTGAAGCCAAATCACCAGAAAACAGATCTAAGCTGCGGTTTATGATACTTATTTAAAGGCTAAAACCCCTTTCTTCTCCCTCTCCTTCACATACTTTTTTTGATCTTTAAGAATTGCTGATTTCACTTGAATAACTCATATTATCAGTAAACCATGAAACATAGCCCCCAGATCTCTAAGCAGATCCCTTTCATGTTTTCTTGTTCATGTCAATAAACTGTGTGTGTCACCTACCCTGGCTATTCTGGAATGCTTAGGCAAATACTCCATTGAGTTGAGTCATACTTTGGAGCTGACTTTAGTGTACATTTTAGTAGGGAATCTAGTTAGAGTTTCACGCTCCAGAAAATCTGTTCTGATTAGTTTTAGCTAAAAGAAAAGATCAACCTGTTTTAAGGATTGGCACAGAAAACAATTCTGCAGTCATGTAGGTTTCACTGAACATATTTTTGTAATAATAAAAATAACATGCAGATGGGAAAAAGTTAAACCATTCAAAAGGATAGCTACCCCTTAAAATTTCCCAGAGGTAACTTTTTTTTTGTTTTTTGTTTTGTTTATTCTTCCAGAAACCACTATCTGTCTAGAGGATGACTTTCTATTGAGCTATCTACATTTTCTCCTTATTTGGCCTAGCCAACCAGCTGGTATGAGATATGTCCTTTGCAGCTGTGGAAAGGTTTTCTCTGTGAAGAGATAATTGACATTTGTTTAGATTAATTTCTATCCCTGGATTATTAGAACTCAGTTTAGTCAGTGGATCCTCAAAATACGCAGCCTACCTGTGGTTAATCAATGGTATCATCTTGGTAGATAAAAGATGACACATTTTGGTAAATAAAGAGAAAGCTTTTGGTAATCCCTCCAGTTTCAGATATATGCACTTGAAAAAAAAAAAAACTATCGTGGTTCTTTTGCAAATCCACAGAACTAAATCTCAGTAATGCAGGATGCATGTCTCATTTTCATATTTTGATAAATAGGGGAAAGGCAATTCCAGTAGAACTTTTCAAAGTGTAAGATGGAGTGGAGGGCACAATACTGATTCATAGCCAGATTTGCGAAGACAGAAAGTAAAAACAAAACTAAAACCCGTGGTAATACTAGTAAGAAGGTGTAAAGGGACAAGAGAGAAGGGGAAATGGCAGAGCATGGGTAAATACATAAAATGCAGATGGGATAAATATAGATGAGTGGAAAATGATTGTAAGTGAAGTTACCCCAGGAATGTCACAGATTTCCAACTAGGGGGAGTAGTGTGTGCAGCTGTTGAATGGGGGGCTTATCTCATTCCTGAGCTCTCATGTTCCACCGTTGAGCAATAAATGCCTTTTGGGTGAGTGGTTTGAGTGTCTCACCTGGAGAAGCCAATCATCTTACAGTTCTGGGGTGGGTGGAAGGATTAAACAAACTAAAAGCTCCACTTCATTATTTACCTATTCTTGGCCAAAAAAGTAACATTTCAGTCAAACTTGAAAGAATATTATTAGAATAAGTAATACAATAAAATTGTGTGCCTGTTGTTTTGTTTTAAATTTATCACCTTAGGCTACACTAGAAAGATGTTTCCCAAAATTTAGGATAATACTTTTATTTGCTTACCAAACTGTTTTCCTGCTCCAGATTTTAAAAGGAGGTGTGAGAATTAACTAGCTCATAACAATAAGCAGACAGCAAGGAAATCCTCTTCTGAGGAAATTCAGGAACCTCAAATCTCCTTTCTTTCAGTCTTCAGTGAGCTGTCATTATGAGCTTGTCTCTGTGGAAGGATTTTTCAAGAGAAAGGGTTATTCCAAAGTGTATTCTAATGGCTAATTTAGCTAAATTATGAAAATTCATTAAGGTAACCTGTACGTGATTTTTATTACATTATCAGCATGCTCTGTTTCTATAGTTTAATAAGTGCACATAAGGTCAAAAGTGGTAAGAAAATAGAGTGTTGCTTCTGGAGAGTGTAAGAATATAAGTATAAAGGTGCTGTAAAAGTGAACTGAGTATCTGAAATGTATACAGGTCTGTTAATTCACTTTGATAACATGTACTCATTCTGGGACTTTGGTATCATAATCATTCTACCCCTCCTGTACTCATTAGATCACTCCATGATGGGATAATTGCAGCATATCCAAATACCATTAGTTATGAATGATAACTCTGGGCGTGTCGTTGGGAGTTCCAACATACCTAGCTAATGATTACTAATTTGGTGTCTATTTTGCCAACTTAAAACACGAAGCACAGAGCTTTGTACAAATATCCATTTCCCCAGTTACCCTTATCTTAGCTGTATCTTTGGTGAGGATTAGCCGAATCGAATATGCCATCTCTATTGCTGCTATTCTGAGGGGCTCGGGTGCCAATTACCGGTTCCCTAGAATTTGCCCGTAATTGACTATGTCCCACAATAGGTAACTCTGGAAGTGACAGGCAGTCTCTATCTAGTGTGGTTCTCCCGCCTGTCGATTGGGCCTTGCAAGAAGCCCCGCCTCATCAACTCAGTCAAGGGCGACAGTTGGACCGGAGCCGGTGAGTGGCGGGTCTTAGCTCCGCCCCGGCCGTCCGCTGCGCTGCCTGGGTCGGCGCCGTTTCCAGTTGAGAGATGGCGGCCGCCGCAGGTAGATCGCTCCTGCTGCTCCTCTCCTCCCGAGGCGGCGGAGGCGCCGGCGGCTGCGGAGCGCTGACTGTGGGCTGCTTCCCCGCGTTGGGCGTCAGCCGCCACCGGCAGCAGCAGCACCACCGGACGGTGAGCGAGCGCGCCCGAGGGCTCCGGGGAGGGCGGGGCGGCGCTGGCGTGTGGGATCCGCCGGCGGGCAGGCCTCCGGGGCAGCGGGCGAGTTACCTCAACTCGCGGCCACTCCCGAGGTTGCCGGGCACCGAGGAGCCTCCGTGCCCTTCAGGCGCCTGCGGCTGCAACCAGGAAAAAAGGCAGGGCGGAGGAAGCCGAGAGGAGGGGGAGGAGGGGCGACGGCAGGGATGTTCCCGGAGGACCGGGGACACCAGGGCGGGGAAGGGACGGGACTTGAACCTCTCTCTGACCCGCCCCCGATCTCGGTCCCTCCCTCCTTTTTACTTAACAGCTCTGCCCCATTGCTCTCGAACTGAGCCCCGTTCAAGTTGTCCCCTTTCCCTCCTCCTCCAGGCGGGTTGGGGTGTCCTGAGTTGCCGCGGCTGCCTTGTGTATGTGTCAGGAGAGTGGCAGTGCCATACTGCTGGGAACTGTCCCCCGGAGGGCAACCCAGGACCCCAGCGGGGCCGCTCCCTAGTTCTCTTCTCGACCCTCTGGGAAAGGGCAAGACGGAAAATCAAACTTTATCCCCCTATGTGACTTCCTGCGTGTGGGCATGGGGAACAGCACCCTTGCGATGGATGCTGCATTGCTTCAGAAGGCAAGCTCCAACCTCTTAGTTCCTTAAAGGTCCTCGGTGGTCCTTTTGGAGGGCTGGTTTATAAGCTTGTTCACGTGTGCCTGAAGAAGGAAGGTGGGCAGCAGGCAGAGGGGAAGAGAATATGACAAGTTGTTCACAGCGGCAGGGATTTGGTGGTTGTATTAACCAGTTATTGCTGGCTTTCATTGGCTGGCAACGCACAGGAGTTTCTATTTGAACAGCCTTGGGTGTGTGTGTGTGTGTGTGTGTGTGTGGGGGTGTGTGTGTGTGTGTGTGTGTGTGTGTGTGTGTGTGTGTGTGTGTGTGTGTGTGTGTGTTTCTTTTTCAGTTGCAAGAGATCAACTTGGCATGCATGGGGTTCTTGACCTAACAAGTCAGCAGGTTCTCTTCCCTTGGACTTTCTAGACCCATACTGTTGGTCTCTGGCCAACTCCAAGAGAAAGAGTGTAGGTTTCATTTCCTAGGGCTAAGTTGTATGGTGTGGTAATAAGAGAATCACTGCAGACAGCCTGATAGCAGAAACTAGGATCTTCAGCTCTCAACAAATACACCCACCTGTCTTGTTCTGATCACATAGCTCTTGAGGGGAAACTGAACTGGAGCTTTTCAGAGGATACCCCAAGACTGATGACAGCATAAAATTAAGTGTCTGAAAGAGCAGTGAAAAGAACTAATGCTCTTTAAATGCAAGATGGTATTGTTATTATTAGTCATAGGTATGGACCCTATCCTCGTTCTTATGAGAAAACTGTACTTCTTCATTTTGGCATACTGACATATTGCTTTGCTGAAGCTTTTGGGTGAGAGCCGAGCTTTCCACAGTTCAGTTTAGATTTGCATGTTTCATAGTCTCCAGTTATGTGTTTTGTTCTCTTAAAAACATAAGGCAGAGGGCTTTCCTTGTGGCACAGTGGTTGAGAATCTGCCTGCCAATGCAGGGGACACGGGTTCGAGCCTTGATCTGGGAGGATCCCACATGCCGCAGAGCAACTGGGCCCGTGAGCCACAATTGCTGAGCCTGCGCGTCTGGAGCCTGTGCTCCGCAACAAGAGAGGCCGCGATAGTGAGAGGCCCGCGCACCGCGATGAAGAGTGGCCCCCGCTTGCCACAACTAGAGAAAGCCCTTGCACAGAAACGAAGACACAACACAGCCATAAATAAATAAATAGAAACATCTGACTGTCTTTAAAAAACAAAACAAAACAAAACATAAGGCAATCCAAAAATCTGATTGCATTCCCCTCCCCCTCAAACTATTTAAAGATTTCCCAAGTTGTCTTTATCTCTGTATTTTGATAATACATCTTCTGACTTCACAGTTTGTTTTTAAGACTATTTGGGTGTGGTATTCATTTAGCATTTTGAAATTAGTGCCTTTTATATTTTCCACTGTGTGAATCTGTCAGTCTGTGAGTGCCTTCCTTGTGCGGGTACTTCATGAAAGTGTTTTTCTGTGCTATTCTGGGGTGGATAAAAGTGATGTGCTGAATTTGAGGTGAAAGCACAGCTAAAATGAAGTGTTATTTCTGAAGGGCAGAAGTGTTATAAGCATGGTGACTTGCAAATGAACTTACAATTGTAAGATTTTGAAAAAAGTTGTGCCTGATTATTTAAAATATGTAAACAGTTTTTTTCTTTTTCTACGATTGCTCCGAAGCTATCATGTATTTAGCTGTCTCCATCTGTTATTCTATGATTCCTCGCAAGACTCAATTTGAAAGGTATCTCTTAGAGATTTGTTTAACTGTTGACATTTTATGCTTGAAATTAAGACCCAGAAAGGGAGAGACTTGGCCAGGATTACACGATGAATATACAACAGTTTTAGGACTCCCACCCACTCCAGATATTCTGACCCCCTTATTGTGTTCTTTTTATTGTAAAGTGCAATTGCTCCTTCACATCTTTCTCCTCCCTTATAAAACTTACTATTGTTTGTTATGAAAGTACTGGTATTTCAAAACCCCATGAATGAGAATTCTCCTATGTTGGTTTGAGGCACATGTATTAGGCAATATAGGAACAAACCACTGGCTCTTATAAAGGTCCCTGAGAGACACTAAGGTTGAATCTTGCATAGGTGACATCCTGTGTATGTGCAGCAGATGGCACTCTGTGTCGGACTAGATCACAGGTCCTGCTTGTGCCACTTTTGTTCTGCTGTAGTAGGTATGGTAAATTAGAGCCAGGGGGACATAACCAATTATAGTACTGGTTAATTTTTTGCTTGAGAGGTATGTTTTTTGAAATTCATTTTTTCCAAGTTTGAAGAACAAGTCCAGAGCAATACAGTTCAACTAATATAGGTAAATGTGATTGCAAAGTAATAAAACATAGCTTGTACCCCCCCCTCCACCCCCCAATTAAAACATCATTCAACTGAGTAAATAGGAGAAAAGGTGCAGGGGCTTATTCAGTATTTGTAGCACCATCTAGTGTAATTTTTCCTTTCCTATGTGAAGAGCCTGTTATTGCTTCCCAGCTTGTGACTGTAACTGAGTCTGATGTAAAATGTTTGTTACATGCTTTTCTGTGTGGTTAGTGAAGGTGACTATTTTCAAGGATGATTCTTTGAGGGGTACTGCCTTTATTGTGAGCTGTGTAATTCCTTTGCTAAATCAAACTGTCTCATCTCTGATTATGACAGCCTGACTGTTGGCATTTCCTAGTGGTCAACGGCTATGCTGAATTGCTAAATCTCTTACTTAAGTCTGTCATTATACTGTTATAGATTGTGGCTGTCCCTTTTTACTTTACACATTGTAGTTCTTTGGCAGTGTTGTCATTTCAGTTTAACCTGAAAGTTTTAACAGAGGTTACATTGCCTGACACAGAGGTAAGTCCCAGTTCTTTAATTGGGCTCCTCATGATCTGGCTAAGTCTTACTTTGCCAGATCCACCCAGTACAAATACTCCACTGTACTTAAGCCAGTGTCTCATATACCCATATTAAATGTCTGTGCAGTTTTTGTAGCGGAATTTCAGTCTTAACCACCCCTCTAACCTCTAAGGTTCATTTTAGGTGAGAGACTGTGACTTTTGACTCCTGTTTGAATCTAACTTCCTCACTTTACAGATGAGAAAACGGACCTAATGGGAACTGAGGGAAGTGCCTTTTCTGTTATGTTTGTGATTAATGACATCTGGGATAAAAATTCTTTTAAATGGAGGTGGATTCAAGGAGAAATCCTAGTCTGAATCTTCATGTGTGTGTTTCCTAGCTCTTAATCCCTTTCCATTGTTCTATTCTGTCTTCTCTGAATGCTGATAGGACTTATTATTTTCAGGACACAGATTGACACTGGCTTGTTCTCTAAATGTTTCATTTGTGAGTACCTTATCTTACTGGGCAGCGATTGTGTATCTTGTTACCTTTTTGTCTCTCACAGACTTCAGAGCAGTACTAGGTACATAGATAACACTCAGACAAGCATTAATTGAATACGCACCCTTTTGTCTGCTTGCCAGTGAAAAGGTGTGCTCTATTTCCCCCCCTGGTTTGACTTGTTTAAT
Source organism: Eschrichtius robustus (assembly GCF_028021215.1). Taxonomy (NCBI): domain Eukaryota; kingdom Metazoa; phylum Chordata; class Mammalia; order Artiodactyla; family Eschrichtiidae; genus Eschrichtius; species Eschrichtius robustus. The sequence continues at coordinate 77,610,890 of NC_090830.1, forward strand.
GACCTGTTGCTTAGGTACATTTGGGTTATTGCTTTAAGTTTGGTATTGCCAGTGCTGTCTTTGGTTGTATATTACACTTCTTTATGGTGGACTGATGCAGAGAGTTGGTAACATTGGATTAGCTCTACAGTGGTACACACTTTCTACCCAAAGAAGCAAAAGTATGATGAATACCCAGATTATTAGGAATATATGTTTGAATCAGAGTCTAGATTTATTGTTGTTTTAGTTGACGATAATATTAAGATTTTGAAGGTTGTGGATAAATATGCTTAGAGCAGACTTATTATGGAAACTTTATCTTAAAATCTTGCTTATTTTGAACCCCATAAAATAGTCGAAGGAGTAAATTTGGATTTAGTCAACAAATCCTGATGATTTGAACTTTTCTGAGTCTCAAGGGGCTCTATTTTATGCTTTATGGAACTCTAAGAGGGAATCTAAATAGAAATGCAGCATCAAGAATGGTGTATGTTGGGGCTTCCCTGGTGGCGCAGTGGTTGAGAATCCGCCTGCCAATGCAGGGGACACGGGTTCGAGCCCTGGTCTGGGAAGATCCCACATGCCGCGGAGCAACTAGGCCCGTGAGCCACAACTACTGAGCCTGCGCGTCTGGAGCCTGTGCTCCGCAGCAAGAGAGACCTCGATAGTGAGAGGCCGGCGGAGCGCGATGAAGAGTGGCCCCCGCTTGCCGCAACTAGAGAAAACCCTTGCACAGAAACGAAGACCCAACACAGCCAAAAATAAATAATAAATAAATAATAAATAAATTTAAAAAAAAAAAAAAGAATGGTGTATGTTGGATTTCCCTGGTGGTGCAGTGGTTAAGAATCCACCTGCCAATGCAGGGGACACGGGTTCGAGCCCTGGTCCAGGAATATCCCACATGCCGTGCAGCAACTAAGCCCATGTGCCACAACTACTGAGCCTGTGCTCTAGACCCCGCATGCCACAACTACTAAGCCTGTGTGCCACAACTACTGAAGCCAGTGCGCCTAGAGCCCGTGCTCCGCAACAAGGGAAGCCACCGCACTGAGAAGCCTGCGCACCACAACAAAGAGTAGCCCCCACTCGCCGCCACAACTAGAGAAAGCCGGCGCGCAGCAATGAAGACCCAATGCAGCCAAAAAATTAATTAATTAATTTTTTAAAAAAAGAATGGTGTATATTGAAGACAATAAATTGAATGTGAATTTTGGTTTTGGGGCTGCCTACTGTTTGAAAGGGAAATCAAGGAGTGGTCATGGGCTTCTATAGTAGCACTTCGTTGATACCATAGTCTGAGTAACTACTAAGATGTTGCTTTTATTTCTTTTTATATTCTAGCTTTGTGCACCTTGGGTTTTCTTTAAAAAATTACTGTTTGTTTTCCTGTGATTAAGGACAAGATTACCTTTTAAGATCTCAAGATAACCACTCAATATAGGGGAATCCTCTATTCTTTATTTGACTGATTAATACAATACTGGAACAACATGTTATTAGGAAAACTAAGATGTTACCATGGAAGACATGTACTTAAAAGAGTCCTAAAATTTAGAGCTCGACAAGACAAGGTTAAGGAAATAAAAGTTCAGGAACAGTAAAGTGGCTTTTTCTTTGGTAGCCCAGCAAGTTACTGCAGAGCTGAAAATGGCTCACACATCTGCTGGTTTTCCCATTAAGTTCTTTTCCTATGAAGTTCTTTTCCTATGAAATTTTTCATTCTAAAAATGATTAAGCTGAGACTGGTTTTTAAAAGTGAATTGGGGGAAGGTGATGCACGACCCTGTCTGGGAGGCCGCCCTGCCCCCGCTTCCTTTCACCCTGTTGCTGCCCGCAGGTGGTTGTGGCCGCCTTGCCCAGAGGGAGGCAGCAGCGGTGGGTGTCGGCGAATGATGCCTGGGAAACTCCTCTGCGGGGACGTTATGGAGCTGGAAGCACCTTTGGAGGAGACCGAGAGCCAGAGGAAGGAGAGGCAAAAGAGCTCTGTGGATGTCGGAATTTCGGATAAGGGATTATGGACTTGTACTTCCCTTATAGGGTTGTTATGAAGATTTAAACAAGATAAGCTGAAAACATATTACACAATGCTGGAGTGATAGAAGGAAGTCAAGGCACCATTATGACTCAGATGAGAAATCAGAAACAAGAGAAAATGGTGTTGCAGATGACCTGGATGCTCCCAAACCCCAAAAAAGCTAAAATGAAAGCGAAGCTAAATGTGACACCAAGGAAGGATGTCACAGACTTTCAGATGAATTTTCTAAATCTCATAAGTCAAGAAGAAAAGATCTGTCAAATGGAGATATTGATGAATATGAAAAAAAAAGCGAGTGTCATCCTTAGATAGTTCTACTCATAAATCAAGTGATAATAAACTAGAAGAGACCCTAATACGTGAACAGAAGGAAGGAGCCTTCTCCAATTTCCCTATTTTTGAAGAGACTATAAAGCTTCTGAAAGGTCTAGGGGTAACATATCTCTTTCCTATTCAAGTTAAGACTTTTGGTCCTGTATATGAAGGAAAAGATTTAATTGCTCAAGCACGGACAGGAACAGGAAAGACATTCTCTTTTGCCATCCCCTTGATTGAAAGACTCCAAAGAAATCAAGAGACAATTAAAAAAAGCCGCTCACCAAAGGTACTTGTTTTGGCTCCTACAAGGGAACTGGCAAACCAAGTAGCGAAAGACTTCAAAGATATAACTAGGAAGCTCAGTGTGGCGTGTTTTTATGGTGGAACATCGTATCAAAGCCAAATTAATCACTTTTGAAATGGTATTGACATCTTGGTTGGGACCCCTGCTCGTATCAAAGATCATCTGCAGAGCGGCCGATTAGATCTTTCTAAACTGCGCCACGTTGTGCTGGATGAAGTGGATCAAATGTTAGATTTAGGTTTTGCTGAACAAGTTGAAGATATTATCCACGAATCCTACAAAACTGATTCTGAAGACAATCCTAAGACTTTACATTTTTCTGCAACTTGCCCACAGTGGGTATACAAAGTTGCAAAAAAATACATGAAATCCAGATACGAACAGGTTGACCTTGTTGGGAAAATGACTCAAAAGGCTGCAACTACTGTGGAACATCTGACCATCCAGTGCCATTAATCTCAGAGGCCAGCAGTTATTGGAGATGTCCTTCAAGTCTACAGTGGGTCTGAAGGGAGGGCTATTATCTTCTGTGAGACCAAAAAGAATGTAACTGATATGGCCATGAATCCACACATAAAACAGAATGCCCAGTGTTTACATGGCGACATCGCACAGTCACAAAGAGAAATTACACTGAAAGGCTTCAGAGAGGGTAGTTTTGGTGGCAGCCAATGTCGCTGCCCGTGGTTTGGACATTCCTGAGGTTGATCTGGTTATTCAGAGTTGACCTCCACAGGATGTTGAGTCCTATATTCATCGCTCTGGATGCACAGATAGAGCTGACTGGACAGGGATTTGCATGTGTTTTTATCAACCAAGAGAAAGAGGTCAACTAAGATATGTGGAACAAAAAGCAGGAATTACTTTTAAACGTGTAGGTGTTCCTTCTACAATGGATTTAGTTAAATCTAAAAGCATGGATGCCATCAGGTCTCTGGCTTCCGTTTCTTATGCTGCTGTTGATTTTTTCTGACCATCAGCTCAGAGACTGATAGAAGAGAAAGGGGCAGTGGATGCATTGGCTGCAGCATTAGGCCACATCTCTGGCGCATCAAGTTTTGAACCACGTTCTTTGATCACCTCTGATAAGGGGGTTGTGACCATGACTCTGGAAGCCCAGAAGAAATACAGGATGTTAGCTGTGCTTGGAAAGAACTTAACAGAAAGTTGAGTAGTAATGCTATGTCCCAAATTACCAGAATGTGCCTCCTAAAAGGAAATATGGGCATTTGCTTTGATGTTTCCACAACTGAGTCAGAATGGTTACAGGCAGAGTGGCATGATTCAGACTGGGTACTCTCAGTGCCAGCCAAGTTGCCTGAAATTGAAGAATATTATGATGGAAACACATCTTCTAATTCCAGACAGAGGAGTGGCTGGTCAAGTGGCCGGTCAGGTGGTCGATCTGGTGGCCGGTCAGGTAGACAGAGTCGACAGGGGAGTCGGTCAGGAAGTCGACAAGATGGTAGAAGACGAAGGGAGAACAGAAATCGATCGAGAAGCAGGGGCCACAAGCAGAGTTTTGACTGAGATAGTTAATCTACCAGTGTGAGCTTGCCTATTTCTGCCTAATCGTGTACATTATCCACCAAAAATTAGGTCATCATAGTTGAGGTCTGTGTCTGCTATTTGCAAAGAAGTTGGTTGTATTTTTTTTTTTTTAAGTATTTCGTAAGAATGGTTGTAAACAAATCTACTTATCCAGTTATACCTTTGAATAAAAAAACCTCCTTTAAAAAAAAAAAAAGTGAATTGGAGTCAGATTCTTCCAGTAAGACCCTAAAGTCAAACTGAATCTTGAATAGTTAACTCCCTGATTTAGATCAAGCTTGAGGACATCTGATAAAAAACTTGACCTCTGCAGCTGAACACAAAAGGGAAACAATCTGTTTATTTATTTCACTGCACTTTGTTAAACGCTTACATTGAGACAGCCTGTGTAAAAATGAAAGTTGACTTCAAGCAAAGTAATTTTAATAAGTTTAGTGAATTCTTGACTCCTAAACCGTGTACAGGCTTGATTTTTTTTTATTGATAAGAGCATAACTTGGTAAATTATATCACCGACTGGGTCTAATAGCATACTAAAACTGAACTTTTTCTAATACAGTCTGGAATAATTGGATAGTATGACATTGCATTTTGACATCTCTCTTAAAAATAAGAGGCTTTTCCAAAAGTTCTTTAATGACATTAATAATATTTATTAATCCAAAAGAGTGAGGTGTTTACCTTTTATGCTTCATTACTAAAGTTTTCAGTTTTTACATTTTTAAAATTTATTGTCCACTTTATTTTGGGGAGAGCACTTGTAATAATCACCAGCAAATTGCTGAGCAGAGCCCATTGGGTGTATGATGCTATCCAGAGGACAGTCTCAAATGTACAGTCCTGAGCCGTACTACCTTACAGGTTTCAAGATTTTTTAAATTCTTTTTTTGCCTTCTCAGACAGGCCCACTTTGTATAATACTTCTTACTTACCTATAGTAAATGGTGTTACAGGATGTTTAAGAGTATTAATGTCTGCTTTAAACTTTAGAGAAAGTTAATGCAACTGATAGTTTATAAAATAACAGGAGAGCAAATAGGTTAGCTGAACTACCTGACCTGTAAAGATAGAGGAGTAGATATAGAAGAAAGCATCTAAGAGCTAAAGGCACTGTGTTTCCATGTTTAATTCTCACCATAACCCTATAAGAGGTATTATTGTGCTAGTTTGATATATTGTGCTAGTTTGAGGAAATTGAGGACGGGATAGGTTCATTTCTTCTTATGTGTCATAAACTGTTTTAATGATAGGGATGCAAAGATGGACAAATGTTTTGGAGCTGGGATTTAAGCCTACGTCTGGCTAGAATTAAAGCTGTACCATGCTGGTTGTCAGTGTGAGTCTTCCTTCCTTTTCAGCACCTGCTCCTTCAGTTTTGTTCCTTTCTCAAGCATCTACTGCAGTTTTTTCCAAGAGACCTCACCATCCCTCCCACTGACTACATTTCTTAAATCTCTTTCTCCACCCTCCCCCACCAGGTATTAACTGATAAGAGTCTAAGGTATTACGCCTACCCCCCACCCCCCTCCAAATCTTTGAAATTTAGTTTAAGATTCTAAAAAGTCCCACCCAGTAAACCTGGTAATTACTGAGCATTGCATCTATATCAAACACTTTTATAGCATTGTATAGTATACTCCACAACAACCCTTCAGGCAAAATACCATCCCCATTGTACAGATGAGAAAATAAAGACCTAGAAAGGTTAATACCTAGAGTCATTCAGAATATATCTGTGGAACTCCTACTCTGTGAGACACTGTGCTGGTAAGGAGAGATGTTTCTGTTGTGGTTCTAAGAGTTCACAGTCTGGCCAGGAGACAAGACTATAAACAAGACTGTAACTGGCTGTGCTTTTTTTTTCCCTATGGAGGTCAGTGGGAGCACTTAGACTTAACCCGAGGATGTTAGGGAAGGCTTCACTGGTGAGGCCTTGCTTGAGCTGAAATATGAGGAAATATAATGTGTGGGGGACTGAAAAGGTTGGTTCATATTCCAGGCAGCACTAGTATCTAACATGACAATATGAGGGAGTATGATGTATTTGAGAAACAGCCAGTAATTTGTTACAACTGGATATGGGCAAGAATAGCTGAAGATTAGGCTGGACAGTAGCAGTGATACCAATAATAATTAATATTTATGAAGTGCACCATGTGCCAAGCAGTGTACACAGTCTCACTTAATTCTTGTGACACCCTATGAGTAGGTATTCTTATGAGTAGGTATTGTTATTATCCTCATTTTACAGATAGTGAAACTGAGTTGCATCAGATTGGTTAAGTGATTTGCCCAGACAGTCAGTTAGTGACACATAGCTAGTAAATGACTTGCCTAGGATAACACAGCTAGCGAGTGGCATACCCAGCATATAAACCCAAGTAGTCTGGCTACAGAGCCTGTCTCTTCACCACTTGCTGTGGTGAGGGATCAGATTGTGAAAGGACTTGTGAAGGAGCTGACATTTTATGATGTAGTTCAGTGGTTTTTTAAAAAACTCAACCCACAGTAGAAATACCTTTTATGTTATGATTGAGCACATGCATGTATGCATAAAATTAGGAAAAGTCTCATGAAACAATATTTTTACTATGTATGCATAGTTTCTGTTCTCTTTTCTTAAGGAAGTTCTGGTTGGGACTCATTTAAATTGATTCTACACTTTAAGCCACAGTTGGGAAAAATACTACTTGTCAGTAGGTGAGCACAGGAAGAATTTCAAGTAAGGGAATCACATGGTTATGTTTGTGCTTTTAGGTAGGTCACACTGGCAGCAGTGTGAAGGCTTAATTGGAGAGGATGGGACTGGAAAGACAGACACCAGTAAGGAACATCTTAATGGACCAGGCAAAAGATGTCTGAACTAGGACAGCAGCCTTGAGGATGGAGAAAAGAGAATAGAGAGAAGGGAGATTTAGGAAGTAGAGTTGATAGTCCACAACCAATTGTCAAGTTCTATCACTCAGCTACTAAGTACTAGGTAGAAAGACAGTTCAATTCAAGACCTGTGTTACTCAGGTACTGAAATTTTATTTCTTGACCTTTTTTGCGTGTTCCTTTTTATCATCGTGTGAAATATGCTTCTTTGTTGTCTTTTCTACACCTCTGCTTTTGTATTTAAAAAAAATCTGGTTTAATTATTTTTAAATGATTAAAAATTTATATATAAAATCAGACACCCACCTTATCCCCTTACTTCTGCCTCCCCACCCCTACCTCATACTATCAGAATCTGGAAGATTTGCATAGCAGTATGAAAAAGTTCACATAGCATGATGAGCACTCAGCAAATCTTTGCTGAAAGAATGTGTCCTGTGTATTATACTCTCCCAAAGCAGAAACTCTTAACAGTATGTTCATTAACTAGAGGAATACTTTTGAGTAATTTTCTTGAACTTTGTCTTCTCTAACTTTCCATTTTTGTAATATTTGACTCCCTTTAGGGAATAGTAACCATTATATGTATGATGGTCTTACTTTTTAAAAAACAAACAAAATAACTAGCCATTCCTAAGCATGAAATCTTAGTAAAATTTTAGCAGTTTTTCTTCCCATATTATAAATGTAGATACACAAGATTCCTACTGCTTCTGCCACTCCAGTTTCTCAAGAGCATTACTATATATATATAAAATTGAGAACAAGTTATTTGGAGTGATTCTCTAACATTTTAATTGACTGGACCTTACTGGATTGCTTTATTTAGAAAGCACATAATTCTTTGGTCTTCTAGGTGTTATAATACAAAGGTAAGTATTTACTTGATAATTATAACAATTTTTTAGAGACATTACAGTATCTGCTCTACCAGAGGAGATTGTATTTGAGATGTAGTTGATGAACCTTTTGAAATCTTATGGGAGCAAAGAATAGCTGTACCATCACAGAATCTTTTAATAGTTTTCTGAGATAGTTAAATAAATGAAAAGATGGAAGTGGTAAGAGAGTGTGTGTGTGTGTGTGTGTGTGTGTGTGTGTGTGTTTCGCAGTCACCAAAATAAAGAGTAAGTAATTGAAGAGAATTAGGTGCCATGTGGTATAATAGTTAGGGGTCTGGGTTCTGCTCCTTTCTCTTCCATTAACTTGCTGTTTGACCTTGAGCAAGTGATGTAATCTCTTTGATCCTATTATTTTTGTTGATTAAATAAGGATGCTTGATTAGGTGAGCCTAAAGGGCTTCTTTAATTCTAAGTTATGTGTCATTTTTATATAACACTTGACAAGTAACTTTTATGTTGTTTCATTGGGTAGCTTGTATAAAATCATAAACAGACGGACATATATTTGCTTATTCTCACAAGGGCCAAGGGCTTGAAGTGAAGAAAAAGAGCCTTCCAATTCCTTTTCAGGACAGTTTGCATAATTACTTTCTGACATCTTGATGAACAATTTACCCTGCATTCCTCATAATTCATCAAGCCTTTATTCCCATCTTTCTCTTTTTTCTTCTTTTTCCAGTTCAAACTGCTGAGGGAGTTGGGGAAGAGGTGAAGATGTGGTGGGGAATTCAGAGAGTTGGAGAGAGGGGAGGAGGAAAAAAGCAGTTAATGCTGGAGTGTTTGAGGGGAGACAGGACTGTGCTAGTAATTTGTTAATTCTGAGTTCTGGACTGCCAGCCTGAAACAGAAAATGTTTCTTTGTATTTACACTACAGGAATCCCCAGTGGGAAAATCTTAACAAGTGATTAATTGCCGGTAGTAGTCTGTTCTCCCAAACTCTGTGAACTGAGTCTAATACAGTGTCATGAATGTAGACATTCAGTCAGTGTTGGACAAATGAGAGTCCAACACTGAGTTAAAAAGTCCTAGGGACCATTGTCTAAATTCTTCAACCTGGTGAATAATGCAGCTGTGTATCATCTTGTTCTCTGCCTAGATTCTGCAGTAATAGGAATCATGGAACTATGAAGAAGGAATTACTTTTCTTTGATTCAGGCAGCAGCTAATAATCTTAAAAGAGTGCACAGATTGTGCTGAAACAAGCATGGCTGTATAAAACGCTAAGTAAAAATAGTAATGGAAAAAGATTGTAGTGCTGTTATGCTATAGGTAATTTAAGAAATTGACACAATGACAACTACCTAGCAGGTATTTGGAGCAAGTGAGGGAGAAGAGAGAAGAGTGAAGGGCTGGGCACTGCCGAAGGGAGAAAGGAACTATTTGAACAAGGTGCTGCCAACTCTAGATTCCCTACAGATATATATTTCCAAAGATGACAGATTTTTGGAAGTGTTTATTTTGTAGCTAATCTTCTGTTTTTCCATTCTACCCCTGCTGTATCCTGTATCTTGTACTGCCAGAATTCTGCTAGCTGCTGTGAAGCAGGGCTGTGGCAAGTGGCCAAGTGTGATAAAAACCTCTTTTTTCATTTTAAAACAGTATAGATATCAAAATACTTTAAAGAAGTATTTAAAGATAGATTGAATGGAGTGGAAAAAATAGTAAAAACCTAATAAGAAAATTGAAAGTTTTTGATTTGGTTTTGATGGAATAACATTTCTTTTGTAAACAGAAGAATACCAGCTTATGTCTATCTCTGTCAGTTTCTCTTTCTTACCTCTCTTTCCCTGATCTTTGAGTGCTGGGAATAGAAGCTGCTGAGCAGACAGGAAAAATGAGTTTTCTGAGCAGAAAGAGGTAGTAGTGATTTTTTTTTTTGTTTTTTGTTTTTGTTTCTGAGGGGATCCCAAGGGTATACGCTGTGTGAATGTCTCATCTATATGCATGTTAATAATTGGGTTTTGTTTCCTTATTTTGTTCTCATTTTAACCCCAAAGAAAATGAAATTTATTTTTTCCATTTCTAGCTCTGACTTAAGCTTCAAAACAAAATGTTGTTCATGCACAGTTGAGATGGTAGAACAGAATTGTAGTATACCATATTACAGAATTTTGGAATATTCATTTATTAAAAGGAGAATTGAACTCCAGTCAGTACTTTCTTTAATTTTAATATCTCAGACTGCATTGGTAGACTGATTCAGAATCAACTACTTATAGAGTTCATAGCTTGGCCAAGTGCCACAAAATCTGGTGAGCTTTAGATACATAATGGCTCTCTTTTTAATGATTGCTAGAGCTTTTAGCAGTAAAAGGGGGAACATGAAAGGGAACTACGTGTAATAGCTTTCTTGCCTAATACAAGTATTCTTGGTAAGATTAAAAGTAGAGACAAGCTGAGGCTCTGAGTTATGGATCCGAGGTCACATCACAGCCAGCATCAGAAAGTAGCAGCACTAATAGAAGAATAGACAGAAAGTAACTACTGGGGAGCAGGCTCTCAGAGAAGCTCACTTGGAAAGGCCATAGCAACACAGAGGGTTGTTGTTTTTTGGGGGTGGGGGTGGGGAAGGTGGATGTCCTTCATAAGGAAATTATGTTGTGTTCAGTCAAACATATAAGGGGAAAGTCTTTTCTTTTTAAATTATGAAGTATGTAATATCTATAAAAACAAGTAGAATAATGTATTTCCTTTAGCTTGAGAAATTAAACAATACAACTGTAATTGCTACCCCAAGTTTCCTTCCTCAATCCTATTTCCTCTCCCCTTTTCCCACAAGTAACATTCTCTCCAGTTCGGTGTTTCCCGTGCATGTGTTTATGCCATATATATCTCATACAATATTGTAAACATGTTTTAAACCTTATTTAGCAAGATATTATACTGTATAACATCCTTATGCAATTTGTTCTTTTTTGCTTAATACTTTAATTATGTAGTTGATACCTGTGGTTCTGATTCATTCATTTTTAACTATGTGGTGTTTCTTTCTCTATTGCACATATTTAACTATTCTCCTGTTGACTGAAAGCCTTTTTAGCTGAATGTTTTAGGGGGACAGGAAAGAGAAATATGTTATGTCATTTTAAAAGTTAGATTAGGAATGTTGTTTTGACTTTCAAAAAAGCCAGTTTCCTCTTTTGGTGTGGAATGTCCTCATTTATCGTTTTCCTGGAAAAACCCTTTATACTACCCCAGAGAAGGCGGAGAAGAGTAATGTTTCATTACACAGATGAACGTATCTTGTACGAAATGCAGAACAGCATCTGCTATATTACAGTGAGCTCATGAGGGACTGAGCTGCAGCAAAAGCTTGGTTAGTTCTATTAAAATTCTCAGATTTTTCAAGCGCAGACAAGCTGTGGATGAAAACTTATTGGTATTTATTCATTGTTTCTTTTCTGTGTTTGGAATAATTTGCAATTTGGAACTACCTGCTTTATTTTGTAAAAGGATATGTCACTTATATGGTTAAAAACAAAACTGTTCTTGGATTGTGTCATGGTTTTGATGACGTAAGGGAAAAACAAGGTGTGGGTCTGAGGGGAAGTACTTCTTTTTGAGGAAGGTAGTTGGTGTGAAATAAGTATTTGTTTTAGTAATAAATCATATATATATATGTCAGTGTATATTCTTTCTTTGTAGTCATTGATTTAAAAAATCTCTGATAAATATTTTTTCTTCCCAGTTTCATGCTGTCTTTTATTTGCAATATATTTGATATGGTTTGAACAATTTTGCAGAATACACAATACAGAACTTCATTCAGGTTTCCCTCCAAATGATTTGCTATAATGCATTAACCAGAAATGCTGATGCAGCGAGGGAAACACTAATAAATGGGATGCTTTCCAGGGACTGTAGCTAAGGCAAAGCAAACACAAGCCAAAATTAAGAAGAAAACATTAGTTAGGCACCCAAGATGTAGTGTGGTCAGATATGCTATTAACAGTGAATATCTCATTCTAATTAAATTAATTGAGGCCTAGGCAATTTGAATCACCAGACTATCTATTAAAAAAGTGACCCAACTTTAAGCATATTAGAATTAAGGGCTAGTGCAAGAATAGTCTTTCGGCTATAATTTATTTAGAATGAAAACTTAAATTATTTGCTTTTTCTTATTGGATGGATTCTGATGCCTCAAGAATGATTAAACTCAACTGTCTGTTTTTTCCATTGTGGTTCTGATGGAAAGGGTGCTGAATGGACCTGCAAGTAAAAGAAGAGTGTTTTTTGTTTGTTTTGTTTTGGTAGGAATAATTAGATGGAAAGAGGAGAGAGGATATTGCTAATTAAGAATGATTTTTGTTGTTTCACTGTTGCTATTTTTCTTGCAAATCACACTAATTTTTTTCCACAAATTATTTCACCCATAAATAGTGTAGGTATGGAGAGAGGAGATAGGTATGTAAACAGGCTTTTAAAAATTGCTGTTCTTGTTTTTGAATGATCTCTGACTAATTGGCCAAGAGTCAAGCATTTTAAAACAGGACTCCTAAACCAGAGAGTTGTATAGCTAGGCAATTGAATTGGATTTTTTTTTTTTTTTAACTGTACCAAGATTTCTAAGTTTTGTAAACTTGTTTCTGAAATTAATGAAAGTTGCTGAACGAACCTGGGTAGCCTGAGACTTCTATTGCCAGGGACCCTTTAAGTTTTTAAAAATATTTCTTATTTCTTCATAGTTTATCAGGGTTCTATCTGTTTTTCAAATGCTGGAAGGGTAGAGGTGGGGTGAAAAAAAATTTCCCCTTAATATTATTTCTAGAAGTATTGATTTATGAGTTGTTGCTTCAGATTCTCTGTTTTTATTTCTCTATGAGCCTACTATGTGGTTATCTAAGATTTAATACTTTCTTTCTCTGAAGAAAAAAAGTATTATTTCAGAGTTTCTCATAACCAGTCTGGATTTATTCTAGGTTATAACTCATATTCTTTTAAAAGTACCCTCTTGTCCTAAGGGTAACTTGTAATAACCAGCAGCTAAGAATGACTTAAACAAGAGCTTTTCAGACTTTCTTTTCTTTTTCGGCATTATATGCTGAGGTACCCATGTCAGCAGGCTCAGGAAGGCCTTTACCTTTGACATTGACTTTACTTTTTTCTATTCTTTTAGGTCTTTCACTACCATTCCTACAGTGGTTGGCAAGATATCGTTTCCACCTCACTCTCCATGTACCATGCCAGTGACATCTTAGCTGCTAGAGTGTGGAGCTGGACTGTGGGAGTCAAGTAAGTGCCTTTTTTACTATTTGGCATGGTTTTTGCTTACTTTGCAAAGCCATGGAGAGGAACTCGAACTCCTTAAGATTAGTTTTTAAAAAGGCACTTGCTTGATCCTTGTGGGCCGGCTCTTTGCTCCAGCCTGCTATTGAATACCTGGTAGCTAACATGATGCTGCATTTAGCAAGGTGACTATCACAGAATGGAACATTTTTACTAAGGTAGACCCTAAGGGAGGATAGATCTGATCTTGGCTTGATTAGACCATTTATAGCGATGAGCAACCCCTGTCCCATCCCAGAATGAATCAGAGCTTCTACGTTAGCACAAACAGTTAGTTACTCTGGCCTCCTGGAAATTTAACAGGTTATGGATGACCAAGCGTCTGCTGGTCTAAACCACTTGAGTTGCATGGAAACTGAACAGCTCTCCCAGGGAAGCCAATGACCTTGGCAATTTTCTGAATTTATTTAGCTTACTGTAAGGAAGAAGTGACTGTTGGTGTTAATGAGGTTTGGGTTTCTGTATTTATTGCTAAAGTTGCTAAAACCTGGTATTTTACTTTTGCAGGTCACCTTGTAAATTTTGCCTATGTAAATTAACACACCCCCTGTTATGTCATTAACAACCATGTAAGGGAGAGTGTTTTCCTGCTCTGTCTTAGGTATTGGTGATGTGACCTGTTCACGCAGGGGAAACTTGAACATTCTCAGGTATGTGAAGATCCTGATTCATAAGCATTTTCTCCCTGCCAACAAAGCACAGTTTATTTCAGTGTGCACTCATGATGTAGTTTTACAAAATCAATCTTGCCAATTGATTTTCTTGCCCCTGATATTACAGAATAGGGATTGGCAAACTACAGCCGAGACCACTGCTTGTTTTTGTAAATAAAGTTTTATTGGAACAGATACATTTGTCATTTACATGTTGTCTATGACTGCTTTTGCACTACAGCAACAGAGTTGAGTTGCAACAGAGCCCATGTGACCCACAAAGCCTAAAATACCTGGCTCTTAAAGAAAAAGTTTGATTTCTGCTATAAAAGAACCAAACTTCAAGTTGTATTTAGATATAAACTTGGTAGAACCGCAGTTGAATTCATTAGGTAGCAGATTAGAGATAGAACTGAAGCTAGAAGCTAGGTCTCCTGCCTCGTTGCCCAGGGTTCCTTCTACTAGGCCTTATACCATGTTAGGGCTACTTGTTTTCCTTACTAACTGTAAGGCACAGTCTTTTTCCTTTATTTTCCATGAAGTAAAAGCAAAGACTCAATGATTTAAACCACAAAGAAATGATATATTGGAGAATTGACCTTACTTGGAGTTTAGATACTTGTATCATTTGACGATAACTGGGGAATTGCTTCTTAATGAATCACTAAGTGCTTATAGTGTATACTCAAAAAAGGTTAGGTTAGTTGGAATAAAAAGAAGTCTGAGCCTTGATAATAATTTTATAGCTAGGAGCAAAACTAAAATTGGCACAGATAGAATGCTTCCTTCATGTATCTATGTGTCTAAGCTCACAGATAGCAGGATTGTATGTATGCGTGTGTGTATGTATGTCTGTATGGGTGTCTTTCAGCTCTCAAAGTGCATTTGGATTGCATTCTGAGAAGAGTTTAGCAGGTGTATTACAATCTGCAGATTACGTTACAGAGTTTTAAATGGAGTTTTAAAAATAAATTTTATTTTAAAACAGTTTTGAATTTACAGGAAAATGGCTAAGATTGTACACAGAATTCCCATATATACCCCATCCCCATTTCCCCTATTATTAACATTTTACATTAGTATGGTACATTTGTTATAATTAATGAACCTATATATACATATTTTTTGTAATGAACCAATATTGATACATTATTATTAACTAAAGTCCATGCTTTATTCAGATTCTCTTGGTCTTTGCATAATATTCTTTTTCTGTTCCGGGATTAAATGAATTTTTATTAGTGTGTTCACTGATGTAGAAGGCATTTATATGACCATCTGAAGGTTAAACTAGTTTTGAAGTCTCTTTTAATTTCCAGGAGTGTGATTAAATGAGTACAGGCTTAACTGCTGCAGAGTTCTGACTTGTAATATTTATATTCTGTAACTTGTCGAGAAGGTGGTTACTTTACCTTATTGGTAATAATGGCTTTTCAGTTGTTGATCCTAAATCTTTAGCATCATCAATTCCAGAAAGGATAAGACAGACTTGGTTATTTCTGTTATTGTCACATGCAGAATTGCTGGTGAAAATATTCAAAAGTAAATTGCTTTCTTTGGAAGCAGTGTGGGTCAACTGTCCTATTTCAGTATGTTTATCCTTCTGAAAGTAGTTTTTGAAGTCAGCACCTTCTGATGAATCATTAATCATTCAAATTTCTCTGTAAAGACCTTAAACTATTTTCTTCCTTAAGTTTATTAGTTATTTATCAAAGTTAAACACATGGATGTTCTGTGACTTAGCAGTTCCACTTCTAGATTTATATACAACAAAATTGTGTGCATATAGTCACCAGAAGAGATGGACAAAATGTTCATAGTGGTCCTAATTGTAGTAGTCCAAACTGGAATTTTCCTAATGCCTATCAACAGTAGAATGGGTAGGTAAGTTTCTGGCATAATCACACAATGAATGTTAAACACTGATCACAGTGAACAAAGGACAGCTATATATAATAATGTGTCAATCTCACAAATATAATATTGAGCAGAAGAACCCAGACACTAAAGAGTGTCCATTTACATAAATTTCAAAAACAGGTAAAACTATTTGGTGTCAGGAGATTGAATACCCTTGTGGGAGATGGTGAAAGTGTTTGGATTGGGATATGAAGGGGCTTCCTGAGGTGCTAATAATGTTCTGTTTCTTGTTTTGAGTACTGGTTACGTGGGTGTGTTCACTTTGTGAAAATTCACCAAGCTTATATATTTTTCTGTATTTATGTTATTCTTCAAAGAAAAAAGTGTACAAAAGTAATAGCAACTCTGAAAAACACACACAGAAAATTCACTGCTAACATTTGCGGGTTATATGGAGAAAAAAACTGAACAAATTAACCTTATATCCTAGAATATATGGTGTCTGAATTATAGGGTTATCAAAGTGCCATTGTGTTACTGGAGCTGTTATAGTCCTCTTTGTATAATGAGATGAATAAAGTAGGTGTTAATGGCTGCTCTTTATTGTAACAAGGTTTGGGGAATGCCTCAGAAAAGACATCTTTTCTTTTTAGTCTGTATCAGATAGAGAAACCAAGTCACAATGTCTATCAATTCTTTTTTTTGTTTTTTGAATTTTTGAATTTTATTTTATTTATTTTTTATACAGCAGGTTCTTATTAGTTATCTGTTTTATACATATTAGTGTATACATGTCAATCCCAATCTCCCAGTTCACCCCACCACCACCACCACCCCTGCCACTTTCCCCCCTTGGTGTCCATACGTTTGTTCTCTACATCTGTGTCTCTATTTCTGCCTTGCAAAGCAGTTCATCTGTACCATTTTTCTAGGTTCCACATATAAGCGTTAATATATGATATTTGTTTTTTTCTTTCTGACTTATTTCACTCTGTATAAGAGTCTCTAGACCCATCCATGTCTCTGCAAATGACCCAATTTCGTTCCGTTTTATGGCTGAGTAATATTCCATTGTATGTATGTACCACTTCTTCTTTATCCATTCATCTGTCGATGGTCATTTAGGTTGCTTCCATGACCTAGCTACTGTAAATAGTGCTGCAGTGCACATTGGGGTGCATGTGTCTTTTTGAATTATGGTTTTCTCTGGGTATATGCCCAGTAGTGGGATTGCTGGGTCATATGGTAATTCTATTTTTAGTTTTTCAAGGAACCTCCATACTGTTCTCCATAGTGGCTGTATCAATTTACATTCCCACCAACAGTGCAAGAGGGTTCCTTTTCTCCACACCCTCTCCAGCATTTGTTGTTTGTAGATTTTCTGACGATGCCCATTCTAACCGGTGTGAGGTGATACCTCATTGTAGTTTTGATTTGCATTTCTCTAATAATTAGTGACGTTGAGCAGCTTTTCATGTCCTTCTTGGCCATCTGTATGTCTTTGGAGAAATGTCTATTTATGTCTTCTGCCTATTTTTGATTGGGTTTTTTGTTTTTTTAATGTTGAGCTGCATGAGCTGTTTATATATTTTGGAGATTCATCCTTTGTCCATTGATTTGTTTGCAAATATTTTTTCCCATTCTGAGGGTTGTCTTTTCATCTTGTTTATGGTTTCCTTTGCTGTGCAAAAGCTTTGAAGTTTCATTAGGTCCCATTTGTTTATTTTTGATTTTATTTCCATTACTCTAGGAGGTGGATCAAAAAAGATCTTGCTGTGATTTATGTCATAAAGTGTTCTGCCTATGTTTTCCTCTAAGAGTTTTATAGTGTCTGGTCTTACATTTAGGTCTCTAATCTATTTTGAGTTTAATTTTGTGTATGGTGTTAGGGAGTGTTCTAATTTCATTCTTTGACATGTAGCTGTCCAGTTTTCCCAGCACCACTTATTGAAGAGACTGTCTTTTCTCCATTGTATATCCTTGCCTCCTTTGTCATAGATTAGTTGACCATAGGTGTATGGGTTTATCTCTGGGCTTTCTGTCCTGTTCCACTGATCTGTATTTCTGTTTTTGTGCCAGTACCATATTGTCTTGATTACTGTAGCTTTGCAGTATAGTCTGAAGTCAGGGAGTCTGATTCCTCCAGCTCCGTTTTTTTCCCTCAAGACTGCTTTGGCTATTCGCGGTCTTTTTTGTCTCCATACAAATTTTAAGATTTTTTGTTTTAGTTCTGTAAAAAAATGCCACTGGTAATTTGCTGGGGATTGCATTGAATCTGTAGATTGCTTTGGATAGTATAGTCATTTTCACATTATCGATTCTTCCAATCCAAGAACATGGTATATCTCTCCGTCTGTGTCATCTTTGATTTCTTTCATCAGTGTCTTATAGTTTTCTGAGTACAGGTCTTTTACCTCCTTAGGTAGGTTTATTCCTAGTTATTTTATTCTTTTTGTTGCAATGGTAAATGGGACTGTGTCCTTAATTTCTCTTTCTGATATTTCGTTGTTAGTGTATAGGAATACAGGAGATTTCTGTGCATTAATTTTGTATCCTACAGCTTACCAAATTCATTGATTAGCTCTAGTAGTTTTCTGGTGCCATCTTTAGGATTCTCTGTGTATGGTATCATGTCATCTGCAAACAGTGACAGTTTTACTTCTTCTTTTCCAGTTTGTATTCCTTTTATTTCTTTTTCTTCTCTGATTGCCGTGGCTAGGACTTCCAAAACTATGTTGAATAATAGTGGCAAGAGTGGACATCCTTGTGTTGTTCCTGATCTTAGAGGAAATGCTTTCAGTTTTTCACCATTGAGAATGATGTTTGCTGTGGGTTTGTCTTATTCGGCCTATATTATGTTGCGGTAGGTTCCCTCTATGCCCACTTTCTGGAGAGTTTTTATCATAAATGGATGTTGAATTTTGTCAAAAACTTTTCTGCATCTGTTGAGATGATCATATGGTTTTTATTCTTCAATTTGTTAATATGGTGTATCAGATTGATTGATTTGCATATACTGAAGAATCCTTGCATCCCTGGGATAAATCCCACTTGATCATGGTGTATGATCCTTTTAATGTGTTGTTGGATTTTGTTTGCTAATATTTTGTTGAGGAGTTTTGCATCTACGTTCATCAGTGATATTGGCCTATAGTTTTCTCTTTTTGTGACATCTTTGTCTGGTTTTGGCATCAGGGTGATGGTGGCCTCATAGAATGAGTTTGGGGGTGTTCCTTCCTCTGCAATATTTTGGAAGAGTTTGAGAAGGATAGGTGTTAGCTCTTCTCTAAATGTTTGATAGAATTCACCTGTGAAGCCTGGAAGGTCCTGGACTTTTGTTTGTTGGAAGATTTTTAATCACAGTTTCAATTTCATTACTTGTGATTGGTCTGTTCATATTTTCTATTTCTTCCTGGTTCAGTCTTGGAAGGTTATACCTTTCTAAGAATTTGTCCATTTCTTCCGGTTGTCCTTTTTATTGGCATAGAGTTGCTTGTAGTAGTCTCTTAGGATGCTTTGTATTTCTCTGGTGTCTGTTGTAACTTCTCCTTTTTCATTTCTAATTTTATTGATTTGAGTCCTCTCCCTCTTTTTCTTGATGAGTCTGGGTAAAGCTTTATCCATTTTTTTTATCTTCTGAAAGAACCAGCTTTTAGTTTTATTGATCTTTGCTATTGTTTTCTTTGTTTCTATTTCATTTATTTCTGGTCTGATCTCTGTGATTTCTTTCCTTCTACTAACTTTGGGTTTTGTTTGTTCTTCTTTCTCTAGTTCCTTTAGGTGTAAGGTTAGATTGTTTATTTGAGATTTTTCTTGTTTCTTGAGGTAGGATTGTATTGCTATAAACTTCCCTCTCAGAACTGCTTTTGCTGCATCCTGTAGGTTTTGGATCATCAGGGTTTTGTAGTAATTTGTCTCTAGGTATTTTTTGATTTCCTCTTTGATTTCTTCACTGATCTCTTGGTTATTTAATAATATATTGTTTATCCTCCATGTGTTTGTGTTTTTTACGTTTTTTTCCCTGTAGTTGATTTCTAATCTCATAGTGTTGTGGTTGGAAAAGATGCTTGATATGATTTCAGTTTTCTTAAATTTACCGAGGCTTGATTTGTGACCCAAGACGTGATCTATCCTGGAGAATGTTCCGTGCGCACTTGAGAAGAAAGTGTAATCTGCTGTTTTTGGATGGAATGTCCTATAAATATCAATTAAATCTATCTGCTCTATTGTGTCATTTAAAGCTTGTGTGTCCTTATTAATTTTCTGTCTGGATGATCTGTCCATTGGTGTAAGTAAGGTGTTAAAGTCCCCCCTATTATTGTGTTACTGTTGGTTCCCTCTTTTATATCTGTTAGCAGTTGCCTTATGTATTGAGATGCTCCTATGTTGGGTGCATATATATTTATAATTGCTATATCTTCTTCTTGGATTGATCCCTTGATCATTATGTAGTGTCCTTCCTGGTCTCTCATAAGATTCTTTATTTTAAAGTCTATTTTATCTGATATGAGTATTGCTGCTCCAGCTTTCTTTTGATTTCCATTGGCATGGAATATCTTTTTCCATCCCCTCACTTTCAGTTGGTATGTGTCCCTAGGTCTGAAGTGGGTCTCTTGTAGAAAGCATATATATGGGTCTTGTTTTTGTATCCATTCAGCAAGCCTGTGTCTTTTGGTTGGAGCATTTAATCCACTTACATTTAAGGTAATTATCCATATGTATGTTCCTGTTACCATTTTCTTAATTGTTTTGGGTTAGTTTTTGTAGGTCCTTTTCTTCTCTTGTGTTTCCCACTTCGAGAAGTTCCTTTTGCATTTGTTGTAGAACTGGTTTGGTGGTGCTGAATTCTCTTAGCTTTTGCTTATCTGTAAAGCTTTTGATTTCTCTGTCGAATCTGAGTGAGATCCTTGCCAGGTAGAGTAATCTTGGTTGTAGGTTCTTCCCATTCATCACTTTAAATATATCGTGCCACTCCCTTCTGGCTTGTAGAGTTTCTGCTGAGAAAGCGGCTGTTAATCTTATGGGAGTTCCCTTGTATGTTACTGGTCGTTTTTCCCTTGTTGCTTTTAATAATTTTTCTTTGTCTTTAATTTTTGTCAGTTTGATTACTTTCTGTCTTGGTGTGTTTCTCCTTGGGTTTATCCTGCCTGGGACTCTGCACTTCCTGGACTTGGGTGGCTATTTCCTTTCCCATGTTAGGGAAGTTTTTGACTATAATCTCTTCAGATATTTTCTCAGGTCCTTCCTCTCTCTCTTCTCCTTCTGGGACCCGTGTAACGCAAATGTTGCTGCGTTTAATGTTGTCCCAGAGGTCTCTTAGGCTGTCTTCATTTCTTTTCATTCTTTTTTCTTTATTCTGTTCCATGGCAGTGAATTCCACCATTCTGTCTTCCAGTTCACTTATCCATTCTTCTGCCTCAGTTATAATGCTATTGATTCCTTCTAGTGTATTTTTCATTTCAGTTATTGTATTGTTCATCTCTGTTTGTTCTTTAATTCTTCTAGGTGTTTGTTCTTTAATTCTTCTAGGTCTTTGTTAAACATTTCTTGCATCTTCTCGATCTTTGCCTCCATTCTTTTTCCGAGGTCCTGGATCATCTTCACTATCATTATTCTGAATTCTTTTTTTGGAAGGTTGCCTATCTCCACTTCATTCACTTGTTTTTCTGGGGTGAATGTGGTTTTCGTTCCACAGGCTGCAGAATTGTAGTTCTTCTTGCTTCTGCTGTCTGCCCTCTGGTGGATGAGGCTTGTCCATCCATTCTTTATTATGGAAAAGACTTATAAGCCAAGTAGTTGTGACTTGGGTGTATTGGTGTGTTTATACATGCTGGAATTTCTCCTTCTCTCTGATTGTCGTTAGATCAGTGAGTGAGCTTTCAAACCTAAACAGAATGTAGAGTCCTTTTCCCAAATGGCACCCCTTTTCTTGACTTTACTGTTTTTTTCTTATTGGTACCTTTTGTTCTTCCAGTTAGTTGAATTACAATTATTTTTTGGCTCTTCCTTTTTCCTTTGCACCCCTTTCTTACTCTTAAGAAAATTGTGGTTGAAATACACATAACACACAATTTACCTTCTTAACTGTTTCTTAAGTGTGCAGTTCAGTACTGCATACCTCATTTTACCTTGCTTTATTGTGCTTCATAGATATTGCGTGTTTTACAAATTGAAGGTCTGTGGCAACCCTGCATTGAGCAAGTCTATCAGCACCATATTTCTGAGAGCGTTTGCTCACTTCATGTCTCTGTGTCACTTTTTGGTAATTCTTGCAATATTTCAAACTTTTTCATTATTATATTTGTTATGGTGATCTGTGATCAGTGATCTTTGATGTTACTACTATGACTGGCTGAAGGCTCAGATGATGGTTAGCATTTTTTAGCAATAAAGTATATTTAAAGTAAGGTATGTCCATTTTTTTAGACATAAAGCTATTGCACACTTAACAGTACAGTAAAGAGAACTTTCAGATGCACTGGGAAACCAGAAAATTCATGTGACTCACTTTATTGCAATGTTTGCTTTATTGTGGTGGTCTGGAACTAAACCTGTAATATCTATATCTGTATCCCACCCTTTTATTTGGTAACTAAATCTTAGTTGGAGTCTACCTTTCTCATCTCACTTATCTTGTACTTTGTGTTCCCATTATCACTATCCTTACTTGCATTTAAACTCTTATCGTGTGTCTGGACTTTTGTCTAAATAGCATCTAAACTTTCAGTGTTTCCTCTGCAGTCAATCAGCATTTCTTCCCACAAAACTTTTGGTTGACACCACCTTTAGGATTTAGTACAAATTCCTTAGTCTGATATTCAGGACCTTCTAAAATTGAGTTCCAGTCTATCTTTCCACCTTTAATAATAATGTTGTTTTGATAACCAGTGATTGCTTATTAACTTCCAGGTTGTGTGAAGCACCATACATGCATAGTTTTATTTAATTTATTCCTATAAAGTAGGTACTGTAATTACCACTATTGAGGAAATAGAGGTGGAGGGTTCCAAATAACATGCCCAAGCTAGTACAAGTTATAGTTGTAACTTCTGTCTCCTGAATGCCTTGAGGAGACCCATCCCTAACCACCAAGTACATTTCCACCTTCATCCTAGCTCTTTCACTTTGCAAATCCACAGCTTGGAAGGCCCTTGCTTGTTCCTTTCTTCCCTTTCTCACAGTCTCATTCTATTCATCCTTCAGTGCCTAGCTCAAGTTCCATCTGTTCAGTGATTTTTTTTTTCCCTCCCTGCCTCCTGGCAGTTTATAGAATACTCACTAGCCTGACTACATATTATTTTACTTTTATTGCCTTGAATCTGTATTTTTTAATATATGAATGATTTAGTTTAGTCTTTAGATTTTTAACCTCCTTGAGGTTGAGGGCTTGGATTATAGGGTTTTTTATATCCCCTGCGGTATATAACAATAAGTGTATGTGTTGATCATTTGAAATGATAATAGAATTGTTAATAGCTGAAGATATATAATGTACATCTAATCTAAGACTCTGTCTTAGTTCTTTGTGCTTCTTAATTCAGAACCAGGAATGACGTGTTTAACTTAGAGCTACATATCACTGATTTGTAAGCAGGAAGCTTGATAACTATTGTCACATGCTGATTCACATCACAACTGCTCTTCATATCAAGAGTTTGACTTTTTTTTATTTTATTTTATTTATTTATTTATTTATGGCTGTGTTGGGTCTTCATTTCTGTGCGAGGGCTTTCTCCAGTTGTGGCAAGTGGGGGCCACTCTTCATCGCAGTGCGCGGGCCTCACTATCGTGGCCTCTCTTGTTGCGGAGCACAGGCTCCAGACGCGCAGGCTCAGTAATTGTGGCTCACGGGCCCAGCTGCTCCGTGGCATGTGGGGCCTTCCGGGACCAGGGCTCAAACCCGTGTCCCCCGCATCGGCAGGCGGATTCTTAACCACTGCGCCACCAGGGAAGCCCTGACTTTTTTTTTTTTTAATTGAAGTGTAGTTGCCTTACAATATTATATTAGTTTCAGGTGTACAACATAGTGATTCATAGTGATTCATTGTTTGGAATTCATTCATTGTGATTGGAGTTATTATAAAATATGGGCTATATTCCCTGTTCTGTACATTACATCATTATATCTTATTTATTTTATACTTAATAATTGTACCTCTTACCTCCCTACCCCTATTTTGCCCCTCACCCCAACCCTCTCCCCACTAGTAACCACAAGTTTGTTCTCTGTATCTGTTAGTCTATTTCTGTTTTGTTATAATTGTTCATTTGTTTTATTTTTTAGATTCCACTTATAAGTGAAAACATACAGTGTTTGTCTTTCTCTGTCTGACTTACTTCACTAAGCATACTAGCCTCTAGGTCTATCCATGTTGTTGCAAATGGGAAAATTTCATTCTTTTATGGCTAAATGATATTCCATTGTATGTATATGCCATATCTTCTTTATTCATTTGTTGATGAACACTAAGGTTGACTTCTTCTCATTGTCTCACCACTGGCATTTTGTTTTAGACCACCAAAATATCTCACCTAGATTATAACAACAGCCTCCAAATTAGCCTTCCTGCTTTTGCCTTTTGTTTTCCGTGGTCAGAACTCAGGCAGTGGAAGTGATGACATCAGGCAGAAGACAACCATTCCAACAGCTTCAGATCTCACTCAGAGTGAAAGACAAAGTATGTTAAGTGGCCTCCAGGCAGGAGTGTGCTGATAAAATGGATCTCTGGAGAAGGCAAAGCTTCTGATTTGTAGCATACGCCTATTTCTGTGCTATAATTGTTCCCACTATGGGATTCAAAGTTCTAGAATGTATAACAGTCTGCTCTTCAGCTGGTTCCAGCAAGCTCCATCTTACCACTGCTGAACATTTGGTTCCCCGTCTCATCCCCAGCTGCTGTTTCTTTCCCCCTTACCCACTCCATTCTTGTGATACTGCCCTCCTTACTGTTCCTCAAACATGCCAGACATGCACCCACCTCACAGGATCTTTGAATTTGTAGTTTTCTTAGTTAGAATGCTCTTCTCCTGAATACATGCAGGTTTGCTTATTTTTTTTTCTCTCTCAAGTGTACTCAGATATTTTCTGTGATCTTCCTATGTAAATGTGTAGTCTTTCCCCTACATCTACTCACCACTCTCTTTCTCCACTACTGTGCTTTATTTTTCTTAGCACTTCCAACATATAATATGTTTATGTATTACTTGCTTTCCCTTCCTATACCTTTCATTAGAGCAAGAGCATTTTCGTCACTATATAATCGTTAGCACCCAAAAGAATGCCTAACACATAGGCACTCAAAAAGTTGTTGAATGAGTTAATATGTACTTCTTTTAAAGATGTAAATTGAGTGTGTGTATTTTCCCATCTGGGAACATCCTTTGTATGGAACAAATTTTTAATTTTTATTTTATTGGTTGTCCTGAGATGATTTCCAAAATACACTGCAGTGTTTCTGTACCTGTCTGATGCCATCCTGTAGTGATGCATTATTGCTTTTTCTAGGCAGTGTTTTCTGTAGGTGGGGATAATGGTTATATTTGCTGTTGAGACTGAAAATGAAGCATTTCATTTTGGTTGAAATGAAAATATCTGAAATACATATAAACAAATCAGTTTGGGGCTGTCACTGGTAATTGCAACTCGAAATTACTGTTTACTTAAGCTCCTTATGAGGAATGCAACAATATTTATGGAAAACTGTATATTTGGTAGTGTGTTAATCTCATAACAACATCATTGTGAGTTTGAGTATCTGCGATAAGTAATGAGAAAATGGAATTTGTACACTTTATTCAAAGATTAAAATGGGTTTATGGGGACTTTTTTTTTTTTAATGGGGACATTTTTATGTATAAATATTGATTTATAGACCAGTTTAGCATACTGAGTTTATTATAATTTAGCAGGTGTATGACTTCTCATGAACTAGATGCTGCCTTTTCCTCTTGATGTCAGTTGCTGCCTGTTTTTTATGCTGAAGTGGAATTCAACCTTCCACTTGACTTAGTCTAGGCATAGACAAACATTACATTGAGGTGGCAAGATTGAACTGTAGTTACTAACCAGAGTTTTCTTTCTTTCTTTCTTTTACACTTAAGTATTTTTACAAGTAAAATTCCAGTAAGAATTGAAAACATGATAGCCAGAGTTATTTTTTTCAAATTAATCTTTTGGGTGTAACCATATTAACCCATTTTTGTTTTGGGGTTTGATTCACAGAGGTCAGAGAAAAGGATGACTTGAACTAAAAGCTGTCGCTTCTTGGCAGACAATTAAGAAATGAAGAAAAAGTCTGGTTTTCTTTATGAGTGTATGTGTTACTTTCTTGAGTGACACCAAATAAAATTTGCAGTATTTCTTTCCTACAGACTTTTGAACATTGGAGAAAAAGCCCCCTTTCTTTTATGAATGCTTAACTTCCTTTGTTCTGTCACTTTTGTCTTCAGAAAATGTTTATCTTCTGGAGTTTTTAAAAAAAATTAAGACTGTTTTTAGAGCAGTTTAAGATTCATAGCAAAATTGAGGGAAAGGTACAGAGATACAGATTTTTTTAATAACAACATTTTTAATAATTACCAAATTTGTCAGAGAGAACAGAGATAAACTTAGTTTCCTGTTCCTGTGTCTGATGCTGTGATTCTTATTTTTTCTAACACAGTCAGAATTATTATCCATTTTAAAAGCTTGTATCTATTATATAACAATTGAGATATACAGAAAAATGGGAGGAAGAAGAAAATACTACTGAGAGACAATCACTGTTAACATTTTTATGTATTTCCTTCCAGACTTTTTTTTTTTTTTTAATTTTTGGCTGCATTGGGTATTCATTGCTGCGTGCAGGTTTTTCTCTAGTTGTGGCAAGTGGGGGCTACTCTTCGTTGCGGTGCGCAGGCTTCTCATGGTGGTGGCTTCTCTTATTGCGGAGCATGGGCTCTAGTTGCACGGGCTTCAGTAGTTGTGGCACGCGGACTCAGTAGTTGTGGCTTGCGGGCTCTAGAGCGCAAGCTCAGTAGTTGTGGTGCACAGGCTTAGTTGCTCTGCAGCAGGTGGGATCTTCCTGGACCAGGGATCTAACCTGTGTCTCCTGCATTGGCAGGCGGATTCTTAACCACTACGCCACCAGGGAAGCTCCCACACATTTTTTTATGGAGTTCATCTTGACTCTGATAAAAGAATCATTGATCTTTATATACAACATAAAAGTATGTAACTATATTCTGCTTCCTTTGCTTAGCCTTTTACCAAATATTTAACAAACTTGTCATGAACATTTAATGACAGCATAATACTCCAAAGAGTGGCTGTACATTGCTTGTGTTTATAATACAATTTTCAAAATAGATTTTGTTGATGGCACATTTGAGAATTTTATTATTATTATTTTTTAACATCTTTATTGGAGTATAATTGCTTTACAATGGAGTTAGTTAGTTTCTGCTTTATAACAAAGTGTATCAGCTATACATATACATATATCCCCATATTTCCTCCCTCTTGAGTCTCCCTCCCACCCTCCCTATCCCACCTCTCTAGGTGGTCGCAAAGCACCGAGCTGATCTCCCTGTGCTATGCAGCTGCTTCCCACTAGCTATCTACTTTACATTTGGTACTATATAGACTGGCTGAATGGATACAAAAACAAGACCTATATATATGCTGTCTACAAGAGACCCACTTCAGACCTAGGGACGTATACAGACTGAAAGTGAGGGGATGGAAAAAGATATTCCATGCAAATGGAAATCAAAAGAAAGCTGGAGTCGCAATTCTCATATCAGACAAAATATACTTTAAAATAAAGACTATTACAAGAGACAAAGAAGGACACAACATAATGATCAAGGGATCAATCCAAGAAGATGATATAACAATTGTAAATATTTATGCACCCAACATAGGAGCACCTCAATACATAAGGCAAGTGCTAACAACCATAAAAAAGGAAATCGACAGTAACACAATCATAGTAGGGGACTCTAACACCCCAGTTTCACCAATGGACAGATCATCTAAAATGAAAATAAATAAGGAAACACAAGCTTTAAATGGTACCTTAAACAAGACGGACTTAACTGATATTTCTAGGGCATTCCATCCAAAAACAGCAGAATACACTTTCTTCTCAAGTGCTCATGGAACGTTCTCCAGGATAGATCATATCTTGGGTCACAAATCAAGCCTTGGTAAATTTAAGAAAATTGAAATCGTATCAAGTATCTTTTCCGACCACAACGCTATGAGACTAGATATCAATTACAGGAAAAAATCTGTAAAAAATACAAACACAGGCTAAACAATATGCTACTAAATAACCAAGAGGTCACTGAAGAAATCAGAGGAAATTAAAAAATACCTAGAAACAAATGACAGTTTAAACACGATGACCCAAAACCTATGGGATGCAGCAAAAGCAGTTCCAAGAAGGAAGTTTATAGCAATACAATCCTACCTCAAGAAACAAGAAACATCTCAAACAACCTAACCTTACACCTAAGGCAATTAGAGAAAGAAGAACAAAAAAACCCCAAAGTTAGGAGAAGGAAAGAAATCATAAAGATCAGATCAGAAATAAATGAAAAATAAATGAAGGAAACGATAGCAAAGGTCAGTAAAACTAAAAGCTGGTTCTTTGAGAAGGTAAACAAAATTGTTAAACCATTAGCCAGACTTATCAAGAAAAAGAGGGAGAAGACTCAAATCAGCAGAATTAGAAATGAAAAAGAAGTAACAACTGACACTGCAGAAACACAAGGATCATGAGAGATTACTACAAGCAACTATATGCCAATAAAATGGACAACCTGGAAGAAATGGACAAATTCTTAGAAAAGCACAACCTTCTGAGACTGAACCAGGAAAAAATAGAAAATATAAACAGACCAATCACAAGCACTGAAATTGAGACTGGGATTAAAAATCTTCCAACAAACAAAAGCCCAGGACCAGATGGCTTCACAGGTGAATTCTATCAAACATTTAGAGAAGAGCTAACACCTATCCTTCTCAAACTCTTCCAAAATATAGCAGAGGGAGGAACTCTCCCAAACTCATTCTATGAGGCCACCATCACCCTGTTACCAAAACCAGACAGAGATGTCACAAAACAAGAAAACTACAGGCCAATATCACTGATGAACGTAGATGCAAAAATCCTCAACAAAATACTAGCAAACAGAATCCAACAGCACATTGAAAGGATCATACACCATGATCAAGTGGGGATTATTCCAGAAATGCAAGGATTCTTCAATATACGCAAATCAATCAATGTGATACACCATATTAACAAATTGAAGGAGAAAAACCATATGATCATCTCTATAGATGCAGAAAAAGCTTTTGACAAAATTCAACACCCATTTATGATAGAAACTCTCCAGAAAGTAGGCATAGAGGGAACTTACCTCAACATAATAAAGGCCGTATATGACAAACCCACAGCCAGCATCATTCTCAGTGGTGAAAAACTGAAACCATTTCCTCTAAGATCAGGAATAAGACAAGGTTGTCCACTCTCGCCACTATTATTCAACATAGTTTTGAAAGTTTTAGCCACAGCAATCAGAGAAGAAAAAGAAATAAAAGGAATCCAAATCGGAGAAGAAGAAGTAAAACTGTCACTGTTTGCAGATGACATGATACTATACACAGAGAATCCTAAAGATGCTACCAGAAAACTACTAGAGCTAATCAATGAATTTGGTAAAGTAGCAGGATACAAAATTAATGCACAGAAATCTCCTGCATTCCTATACACTAATGATGAAAAATCTGAAAGAGAAATTAAGGAAACACTCCCATTACCATTGCAACAAGAAGAATAAGATACCTAGGAATAAACCTGCCTAAGGAGACAAAAGACCTGTATGCAGAAAACTGTAAGACACTGAGAATTTTAAAGAATAAACATTCTTTCCCCTTGAAAAAAGTTTCAGGCAAATTGAAAACAATAACAACAAAAACACCCCTGTGATGATCCTTCTGTTGTGTTACTGTGTGAACAGAATTGGTTACTGTCCTGACCACATTCTTATACACTCAAAAGTAACAGCCACAAATTACAATAAAGTTATTTAAAGCATCTTTAAAAGTCCATCTGTTTGAGATGCTGTCTTCTGAAACCTTTCGCTATTTTAGTAAAGACTGTCAAGTTAAAAAAAAAAAAAAAAAAGACTGTCAGGTTCCTCTGTGGCTGTTGGAAAGCTTATCCTTCTGTCTATAGATTTGGTAATCAAGAACATTAAGAAATAAACTCAAAGTGGGTATGGAGAGAATGTATCTCAACATAATAATAAAGGCCATTTATGACAAACCCACAGCCAACGTCACACTCAATGGTGAAAAACTGAAAGCCTCCCCACTAAATTCAGGAATAAGACAAGGATGCCCACTCTCACTGCTTCTATTTAACATAGTGTTGGAAGTCTGGGCACAACAGTCAGACAAGAGAAAGAAATAAAAGGTATCCAAACTGAGAGCAAGAGGTAAAACTGTCACTATTTGCAGATGACATGATACTCAATATAGATAACCCTAAAATTTCCGTACAGAAACTATTAGAACTAATAAATGATTTCAGCAAGGTAGCAGAAAAGAAAAAGTGAAAAAACCATCCCATTTAAAATTGCATCAAAACAAGACAAAACAAAACAAAACAAAAAACTTAGGAATAAACTTAACCAAGGAGGTGAAAGGCCTATATGCTGAAAACTATAAAACACTGATAAAGGGAATTGAAGATGATTCAAAGAAATGGAAAGCTATCCAGTGCTCTTGGATTGGAAGAATTAACATTGTTAAAATGGCCATACTATCCAAAGCAATCTACAGATTTAATGCAATCTCTATCAAATTTCCCATGACATTTTTCACAGAACTAGAACAAATAATTCTGAAATTTATATGGAACCACAAAAGACCCAGAATTGCTAAAGCAATCCTGAGAAAAAAGAGCAAACCTGGAGGTATAACCCTTCCAGACTTCAGACTATACTACAGAGCTACAGTAATCAGAACAATGTGGTATTGATACAAAAACGGGCACAAAGATCAATGGACTAGAATAGAGATCCCAGAAATAAACCCACACATCTATGGTCAATTAATCTATGACAAAGGGGGCAAGAATATACGATGGAGAAAAGACAATCTCTTCAGCAAGTGGTGTTGGGAAAGCTGTACAGCTGCATGTAAAACAATGAAATTAGAACATCCCCTCACACAGTATACTTTGTAAATAAACTCAGAATGGTTTAAAGACCTAAATGTAAGACATGACACCATAAAACTGCTAGAAGAGAACATAGGCAAAACATTCTTTACCATAAATCATAGCAATATTTTCTTAGATCAGCCTCCAAGGCAAAAGAAATAAAAGCAAAAATAAACAAATGGGGCCTAATTAAACTTAACAGCTTTTGCACTGCAAAGGAAACTATCAATAAAAGGAAAAGACAGCCTATGGAATGGGAGAAAATGTTTGCAAATGATGCGACCAACAAGGGGTTAATATCCAAAATATACAAACAGCTCATACAACTCAAAAGAGACAAACAACCCAATCAAAAAATGGACAGAAGACCTGAATAGACATTTTCCAAAGAAGTCGTACAGATGGCCAACAGGCACATGAAAAGATCCTCAACGTTGCTAATTAGAGAAATGCAACGCAAAGCCACACATACCAGTCAGGATGGCTGTCATCAAAAAATCTGCAAATAGGGCTTCCCTGGTGGCGCAGTGGTTGAGAATCTGCCTGCCAATGCAGGGGACACGGGTTCGGGCCCTGGTCTGGGAGGATCCCACATGCCGCGGAGCAACTGGGCCCGTGAGCCACAACTACTGAGCCTGAGCGTCTGGAGCCTCTGCTCCGCAACAAGAGAGGCCGCGATAGTGAGAGGCCCACGCACCGCGATGAAGAGTGGCCCCCCACTCGCCGCAACTGGAGAAAGCCCTCACACAGAAACGAAGACCCAACACAGCCAAAAATAAAAATAATAAATAAATAATAAATAAAAAATTTTTTAAAAATCTGCAAATAATAAATGCTGGAGAAGATGTGGAGAAAAGGGAACGCTCAAACACTGTTAGTGGGAATGTAACTTGGTGCAGCCACTGTGGAAAACAGTATGGAGGCTCCTTACAAAACTGAAAATAGAACTACCATATGATCCAGCAATCCCACTCCTGGGCATATAAACAGAAAAAATGAAAACCATTTGAAAAGATATATGCACCCCAGTGTTCATAGCAGCACTGTTTACAATAGCCAAGACATGGAAGCAACCTAAGCATCCACTGACAGATGAACCGATAAAGATGCGATACACACACATACACACACACACGCACACACACATCAATGGAATATTACTCTGCCATAGAAAAGAATGAAATAATGCCATTTGCAGCAACACGGATGGATCTAGGGATTATCAGACTAAGGAAGTAAGTCAGACAGAGAAAGACAAATATATGATATCACTTAGATGAGGAATCTAAAAATATGATACACAGGAACTTATTTACAAAACAGAAATAGACTCACAGACATAGAAAACAAATTTATAGTTACCAAACGGGAGGGGCAGGAAGGGACAAATTAGGAGTATGGGATTAACAGATACAAACTACTGTACATAAAATAGATAAGCAACAAGGATTTACTGTATAGCACAGGGAATTATGCTCAATATCATGTCATAACCTATAATGGAATATAATCTACAAAAAAATCACTCTGCTGTACACCTGAAACTGACACAATATTGTAAATTGACTATATTAAAAAAAAAGAATATTAAGAAATAATCATTGTATAGGGACTTCCCTGGTGGTGCAGTGGATAGGACTCTGCGCTCCCAATGCAGGGAGCCGGAGTTCGATCCCTGGTCAGGGAACTGGATCCCACATGCATGCCACAACTGGGAGTTTGCATGCCACAACTAAGGAGCCCATGTGCCACAATTAAGGAGCCCACGTGCTGCAACTAAGGCACCCGCCTGCTGCAACTAAGACCCGGTGCAACCAAATAAATTTTTAAAAAAAAGAAAAAAAAGAAATAATCATCATATAAACTCTTCTTTTAGAATTGCTATCTGGTGTTTTTATAGCTTGGGATTCTTTCATGTAGGTGTGTACTTGTACTAAAAAAAAATTAGTTCCCTCTGTTATACATTTGTTTCCAGTTTTTTTGCTATTATTTGCATTGCTATAGTAAATAACTTTGTGCATTCATCATTGCTCCTGTGTGAGATTATAGAATGTGTTCCTAAAAGCAGAAGGTATGAGAATTACTGTCTGCTTACATCTTTGCCCCTGTAAAGTGTTACCAACTTTCGATAACATCACCAAACTGTGTCTAAATATACATCGGTACCTCAGTGTATATTTAATTTGCATCAAGTGACTGAAGTTGAACATCTATTTTTTTTTTAAAGATTGGTTTGACATAGACCACTTTTTTTTTTTTTTTTTGACATAGACCACTTTTAAAGTCTTTATTGAATTTGTTACAATATTGCTTCTGTTTTATGTTTTGGTGTTTTGGCTGTGAGGCATGTGGGATCTTAGCTCCCTGACCAGAGATTGAACCTGCATCCCCTGCATTGGAAGGCAAAGTCTTAACCACTGGACTGCCAGGGAAGTTCCTGAACATCTATTTAAAGAACTGTTTATGTTTTTGTTTTTGTCTGTGCACCACGTATCCTATTTCTTAAGTCTTATAGTGATGTTGGTCTTTTTCTTTGTGATTTAACAGGAGCTCTTTGGTGAAAAAATGGTACCTCAATGTATATTTAATTTGCATTAAGTAAGTGAAGTGGAGCATTATTTAAAGAACTGTTTTTTGTTTGTTTGTTTCTCTGTGCACCAGATCTCCAATTTATTAAGTATTATAGTGATATTGGTCTTTTTCTTTGTGATTTAATAGGCGCTCCTTTTTTTTTTTTTTTTTTAGTTCGTCATTTTTTTTTTTTTTATCATTTAAATCCCTTAAGTCTGAATCTACACATTCAACTTCTAGGCACATTTTAAGGGCTGTATTATGTATGAAAGTAGGGAGCTACCTGTAGTTGCTGAGTGAATAAAATATTAGTCCTTAAAATATCTGAAGACAATTATGTGCATGGAGGTTAGATTAGATTCATTCCTTCTCCTTATGGAGAAGCAAATTTCAGCTAAACACATGCAAGAATTTTCTTTGATTATGTCAGCTTTAACACTGAATGGGTATCCTTGGGACTAGATGGATTCTTTGTTATTAGATCTGTTACTGGAAAGGAGATACCAACCCTTGTTCCTGTTCATTGCACAAAATAGGCACTTAGTGTTGAATAAATGAATGTTTGGATGATCAGGAAGGTTAGATTAGCTGCTTTCTAAAAACGCTTCTTTTAAATTTCCATATTGTTTTTATTTTAACGATATTAATTTCAATGTCTACATATATTTTTATATAACTGTGAATTTATTTCTTTTCTCCTTTCTTGCCTAATTTCCTTTCTCTCTTTTTGTTCCATTTTGCTCCAAGGTAACCATGAGTATTTATCCTTCCTTATTTTTCTCCGTACTTGAATCTTTATCGTATCTCTTTCTTGTCTACCTACCTATCCATACACACACACTCTCCTACATGCATGTATTTAGTGTTTTTCATTTAACTTTGTTTCATAAAATTGGATCATATTATGCCTTCTTTTCTGTATCTTGTTTTTCTCGCTCAGTAATAATTAGTAGAACTTCCTCTAAGTCAATTAGTGTGGCTCTAAGTCATTCATTTAATGGGTATATAAAATATGGCATTATATATGAGATTACTCTCTGGTGCAGCTGGTACCATTGTTTATTTAGTTAATTCCTTGCCCGTGAACGTTTACTTTGTTTCTCATTTTTGTTGCTGTGAACATTGTAGTATTCATCTTTTGTGGCACAGTTATTCTTTTTTTTTTTTTTTTTTTAAGAAATCTACATGCAGTAACTCACATCCACTTCACAATAACTCTATGAAATGCATACAATGACTCCTCCCATTTTGAAAATTTATTTATTTATTTATTTATTTTTGGCTGTGTTGGGTCTTCGTTTCTGTGCGAGGGCTTTCTCTAGTTGTGGCAAGCAGGAGCCACTCTTCATCGCGGTGCGCGGGCCTCTCACTATCGCCGCCTCTCTTGTTGCGGAGCACAGGCTCCAGACGCGCAGGCTCAGTAATTGTGGCTCACGGGCCCAGTTGCTCCGTGGCATGTGGGATCTTCCCAGACCAGGGCTCGAACCTGTGTCCGCTGCATTGGCAGGCAGATTCTCAACCACTGCGCCACCAGGGAAGCCCTTTTTTTTTTTTTTTTAAACTTTGGGTTTATTTATTTATTTATGGCTGTGTTGGGTCTTCGTTTACTGTGCGAGGGCTTTCTCTAGTTGCGGCAAGTGGGGGCCAATCTTCATCGCGGTGCGCAGGCCTCTCATTATCATGGCCTTGTTGCGGAGCACAGGCTCCAGACGCGCAGGCTCAGTAATTGTGGCTCACGGGCCTAGTTGCTCCGCGGCATGTGGGATCTTCCCAGACCAGGGCTCGAACCCGTGTCCCCTGCATTGGCAGGCAGATTCTCAACCACTGTGCCACCAGGGAAGCCCTCTTTTTTTTTTTTTTAAATAAATTTATTTATTTTTGGCTGCATTGGGTCTTCGTTGCTGCACTTGGGCTTTCTCTAGTTGTGGCGAACAGGGGTTACTCTTCATTGTGGTGCGCGGGCTTCTCATTGCGGTGGCTTCTCTTGTTGCGGAGCACAGGCTCTAGGTGCGTGAGCTTCAGTAGTTGTGGAACACGGGCTCAGTAGTTGTGGCTTGCGGGCTCTAGAGTGGCAGGCGGATTCTTAACCACTGCGCCACCAGGGAAGTCCCACATTCAGGACTTCCCACTCCTCAGCAATCAGGAGTGGGATTGCTGGTTTAAAGGATGTATACGTATGATATATGTATACTTAGTAATATTTAATTATTACTGTCAGATTGTTTTCTAAAACCAACTACGTAAGAGAGTCTTTCTAAGGTCCCTGCTGATTCATGGAAGACTGTAAAATATAATTATGTAGCCTTTTTGTAGTTGTTAGTTACAGGATTTGCTGGATTCTTAGAAGACTTTATCTGAAGAGTTATCCTTATAAAACTGATTGTCTTTCTGTGTTCTGGGTGGCTGTGTTGCTTTAATACAAAATAAAATTCCCTACTCAAAGCTCTAGTTCATGTACTTTGTACCAGTGTAATAGTCTAATAGACTAGAGAGTAAATGGAATTGAGACAGTTTTTAAAATCTGACTTTGGGGATGAGGTTGGGAAATAAAGGCCATTTTGGTAATAGATTTTTATCTTTAAATTGGGTATTCGCTTGGTTACAGGAGGATTAATTAAAGAATCTCTTTCTCTGGTAGTCTCTCAGCTTGAACAGATAAATATAGAGCACCAATGTTCATAGAGGGAATGCTGTAGAAAATGTGTGGGTAGCTGTTGTAGTTTTACACAGCTGATAACATCTAGAATAAAGAATAGATGAAAATGCTCATTGAGGATTAATGTTCTTGAAACATCATCAAATATACCATTCCCCAAGCCTGGCATTCAGAGCCATTCATAATATTGCCTATCTTGCATATCTAAGATATTTTCCACCCAGCTCAACACACTTTTCCTTAATTCCATATTTCATGTTTGCCACACTCATTCCCAGTGCTATTCATTTGTTCTCATCCTTTAGAAGTCATATATCTCCCCTTCTACACCCCTGTAGAAAGATGGATACAGTCCATCTTTTCAGTACTCAGGTGCCAGCTCCTTCATGAAGCCTCTGACATCTCCAATCCACACTGATCCTTTTTAGCTCTTAACTCCTATAGCACTGATATTTTGAATTTCTTCAAACTGGTTCCCAAGTACTGTGCATTTATGTAGCAGTAAAGAGGTTTTTTTGTTTTTTGTTTTGTTTTGTTTTTTAGTTTTTATTGAATGCCTCTTGTACGTGCAGCACTATTCTAAATACTAGATATATGGGGATGAACAAGCTAGACGATGTCCGTGTCCTCATGGAGTTTATATTCTTGTGGGGAGAGGCAGCCAATAAATAAAATAATTAATAAGAAAATAGCAGACAGTAAGAATCTGATGAAAACATTTACGAAGAATGAATCTGATACCTTAGTTGCAAATGGCAGAACCCCCTCTAGTTATTTAAAACAGAAAAAAAATTTTTTTCCCATTTTTAAAAATTGAAGTATAGTTGATTTACAGTGCTTCAGGTGTATAGCAAAGTGATTCAGCTATGTATATATTCTTTTTCAGATTCTTTTTCATTATAGGTTATTACAAGATATTGAATATAGTTCCCTATGGTATATAGTAAGTCCTTGCTGTTTATTTTATATATAGTAGCTTGTATCTGTTAATCCCAAATCCCTAAATTTATTCCCCCCTTTCCCCTTGGGTAACCGTAAGTTTCTATGTCTGTGAGTCTATTTCTATTTTGTAAATAAGTTCCTTTGTATCATATTTTTAGATTCCACATCTAAGTGATAACATACAATATTTGTCTTTCTTTGTCTGACTTACTTCACTTAGTATGATAATCTCTAGGTCCACCCATGTTGCTGCAAATGGCATTATTTCATTCTTTTCTATGGCAGAGTAATATTCCATTGATTTTGTGTGTGTGTGTGTGTGTGTGTGTGTGTACACTACATCTTCTTTATCCATTCATTTGTTGAGGAACGCTACTTAGCTAGGAACATTGCCCAAATTATACCACTGGTGACTCTACCGCTTTTGCCACTGAGAACAGGTATTTGAATTTGCATTGTCTATGCTGAGTATGAGATGCAACTGCCAGGACCTTTGCCAATTCTGTGTCTGAAAGAAAGCTGATATTTCTCTGAAGTGTTCTTCAGAATGGATTCCAAAACATGGTGTCTCCATTGTATCATATTTGTGATTGGAATGTCATGTGGATGTGTTTGATGGACAGAACATAGGTCACATACCTGCTTCCTGTTTGCAAGAGAGGCTGGGAAAGTGAATTTCTGACTTCTGACGTGGAGAGGCAGGACTTATGAGATGAGAAATTCTCCAAACATGGAAGCTGTTTAAAGGTGCTAGGTAGTTAAAAACCACGGGGAATCTGATACGGTAGAGAGGGTTGCAGGTTTAATTTATATTTGAGTACAGTGAAGGTCTTTCTGGGGTCAAGGTACTTAAGCTGAGACCTAAATGACAAGAAGAAATCCATGTAATGATAAGGGTGAAGAATATTTCAGTAGAGGGAACAATGAAAAGGCCCTGGTTTGGGATCAGGTTGAGGGGCTGGGGCACAAGATAGTGAATGAGGTTGGCCTATTAGAGGAACAGAAGGATGGCTGATATTGCTGGAGTGTGTTCAGTGCAAGGGATTATAGTGTGAGATTATGGAGAGATGGTTTTGTTTTAATGGAAGTTTGAAGATGCTCATCTTACTTCCGTTTTCTTCCCCTGAGATGTCCTGTTGAGAGTAGGGCTGTAATTATAGATGTGGAGAAAAGAAAGAGATTTCTGTGTTATTAAACCCCATAAGCTGTTGGATATCATGGAGTGACTGAAATTATTTATATACTGTTTAGGAGGAGAACAGCATGAGGTTTCAAGCAAAGATAACAAATACTAGAAAGACTATGTGCCAGTAAGTATTGGGATTAAGCCTTCTGTTTTCATTCCAGTGCCCCAAGCCGGTGGGCCTTGAAATAAATTGCTTCTTTATCCCTCTTCCCTTGATGTACAGGAACAGTGTTTTGTGGTTACAGTTACTTGTAATGCACTAGCTCTAGTGACTGCTTCAGATTAGCAAAAGTCTCCAACCCCAAATAGTACTGACAGATCTTTCCTATTAAAGAATTGCATTATATAATGAAGTGATAGAAAACGGCTTTTTAGACTCCTTTTTAAAAAGAAATCAACTACAAGCCACAAGAAATATATTTTACATCAAAATTCAGTACACACACATATACACATACACAGACAAGTTAACAATCATTCTATGAAATAATACGTATCCTTACTTTGCACAATGGACTCTGATATGTTTTGTATTACACTTATTTTTTTTTTAAATTGGTTCTCCCTCTACTAAACTGATTTTTTGACAGTTGAATAGGTCATGTCTGGCAGTTTCAAAACTACTAGCTTAGGCTAATCACAGCTCACATGTGAGACAAGGGTCAAATTCAAAAACGGTACTGCTACTGCACAATGGGGAAAAGGTGAAATAGTTATTGAGGCATCAGCCATTACAGCAATTAACATTGCCCACCGTGAACTTTCACATGCATTATCTTGTATGATCTTACAAAAGTAGTATTGGAAAAATCCAAGGGATATGCACACAAGGAAAAGAGATTTTATCTTCTCATTTTGAAACTATGTTAAAACTTTCTGCATATTTAGGATAAGGAGGTCATATTCAGAAACTGTACAAGGATGCATTCTCTGGAAAGTACCTGCAGGATATGGCCAGCAGACATTATTAGAAATGACAATTAGAAGAATACAGTCTAAAAGAAGGCAGAAAAGATATAGTTAGAGCAGAATGTCTAAAGACATTTTTCTGAGCTCAAAAAACAGCTGTGATTTTTTTTTTTTCTGGTATGTTTGGTTGTATTTATTTCTCTTCAGAGTATTTAAAAGGAAAAAAAAAATCATTTGTCTCATCCTTTTTAAATGGCCAAAAATGTTAATAATTAAAGATGTACAGAGAACAAGCCTGTGAGAAAACAAAAGTTACTACCTCGTTTAGACTTAGAGTCTTTTACTCCAGTCTGGTATTCTTGTCAGTGAGCACCCATGGAATGGATATTGGGAGGCTATGGCTGTCCTTAACTTCAGTGTCAAATGATAGGAATCTCTCTCTTTTTTTTTTAAGTGACAGCTTTTTTGAGATATAATTTACGTACCATAGTTTTCACCTTTTGTATACAGTTCAGTGGTTTTAAGTATATTCACAGAGTTCGGCACTATCCAATTCCAGAACATTTTCATCACCACAGAAAGAAATCTTGTACTCATTCGCAGTCACTGACCGTTCCCTCCTATGTCCATCCCCTGGTAATCACTAATTTACTTTCTTATATCTACGGATTTTCCTAATCTGAACATTTCACTTAAATGAAATCACACAATGCATGGGCTTTTGTAACTGATTTCTTTCACTTAACATAATGTTTTTAAAGTTCATCCACGTTATAGCATACTTCAATACTTCATTCTTTTTATTGCATAATATAATCCATAATAGTTCATTGTGTGGATATACATATTTTATTTATCCATCAGTTAAATGATGTTTGGGTTGTTTCCATTTTTTTTTTTTAATTAATTTGGTTGTATTTCTTTTTTTTTTTTTTTTAATTTATTTATTTATGGCTGTGTTGGGTCTTTGTTTCTGTGCGAGGGCTTTCTCTAGTTGTGGCAAGTGGGGGCCCCTCTTCATCACGGTGCGCGGGCCTGTCACTACCGTGGCCTCTCTTGTTGCGGAGCGCAGGCTCCAGACGCACAGGCTCAGTAATTGTGGCTCACGGGCCTAGCTGCTCCGCGGCATGTGGGATCTTCCCAGACCAGGGCTCGAACCCGTGTCCCTTGCGTTGGCAGGCAGATTCTCAACCACTGCGCCACCAGGGAAGCCCTCCATTTTTGACTAGTACGAATAATGCTGCTATGACCATTCCTGTACAGGTTTTTTTGTGGATGTATGTTTTCATTTTGGTATATACCTGGGAGTAGAATTGCAGGGTCATAGGATAATTTTATGTTTAATTTTTTGAGGAACTGCCAAACTATTTGCTAAAGAGGCTGCACCATTTTACAATCCCAACAGCAATTTATGAAGGTTCTAATTTCTCTGCATCTTTACCAACACTCGTTATTGACTTTTTTATTTTAGCCATGCTAGTGGGTGTGAAGTGGTATCTCTTTGTGGTTTTGATCTGCATTTCCCTAATACCTAATTATGTTGAACATACTTTCATTTGCTTATTAACCATTTGTATGTCTTCTTTGGAGAAATGCCTATTCAATCCTTAGCACAATTTTACTTTGGGTTGTTTGTTTTTCTCTTGTTGAGTCATAATAGTAGGAATGCCTTTTTAAAGCTTTTCTTCATTATGAATCTATCATCCATTCATTTTTCAAACTGATAACTCAGAGAATCTTTTCTCAAAGAAGGCAGTCATGTGTCCTTTTCAGTGTCTTTCAGTTTTTTAAAGTGTTGGTCATAAAGGGAGTAAGTCATGTTTTTTAAAAAGTAAAATGGAGATTGTTGATGTACAGACAGATAAATGGAAGAAATTATAAAGCACTATAAATTTTGATCAAGTGTTATAGGATCCGGTGAATTGAATTAAATCCCATTAATTCCTGTGGGAATCTGACTGAGCAAGGAAGGCATGACTGCTAAATGTGTCAAACAAATGCTGTTGGTTTCTGGCACACTCCTTCAGCACATTCCCTCACCAGGAATATAAGAAACATTTGTACCTAGTATTGCAAGGTTTTGTGTGTAACATTTAGATTATGTTTGTTTTGCTCTCCCTCAAAATGAATTTGGGTATTCAAAGAATTCATAACTGGTTTAACTGGACCGTGAGAATGATTTACATAGCTATCATATGTACCATCTTTTGTAGTAGCAAATGGAGGCTGTTAAGTGTATTCTCAGCTTGATTAAATTACAGGAGAGAGCATCCATGAGACCAAAAACGTCCTTTTGATTTTTTTTTCTCTACATTTAGTGGGTTTAATGAGTGTAATCTTTCAGTAAGAGCTCTTATGCCTGATTAGTATTAAATGGGAAAAAATAAATAGAATATCTGTAAAGAGTACTGAAGGAAAGGTAGAGAGAGCTCACACAGGCTTTGGTGCCAGACTGGGTTTCAAAATCTACCATTTTCTCCTTGGTTGACCTTGGACAAGCCACCTTAATCTCACTAAACATTGGTCTTCTCATCTATCAAAAGGGATGGATAAAATCTACCTGGTAAGGTTGTCGAGGCAACGTATGAAAAGCACGTAAGCTAGTGCTCAGTTGATGGTACCTGCTATATAATATGTTTCGACGTAGATGGTCTTAGTCTTATTTAGCTCAATCTTGACAAGACTTTCTGATAATATAATTTCACAGAAGGTAGACAAAGCAAATCTGAACGTACTTTTTTTTTTTAATTAACTTTTTATTATAATGGTAAAATGTGCTTGTTGAAGAAAACTTGGGAAATTATTTTGAAAGTTACATTTAAATAACTCAAAAATAGGAATCTGTGAACAGAGGCTTAAAATGAGAATGTGGTACAAGAAGGAAAGAAGAATCCCTCAAAAGTAAATAATAGCAATGTTAATTGGAAATTATGAGTAAGAACTGGAAGAGGACTCTTTAAAGACTGATGCATACTACAAAAGAAATTTCTTGCTTTACCCAGATCTAAAACAGACATTTACAAAAGACCAGTGGGGAGGATATTCAATCAAGAGTGACTTTAGATTGTTATCAGAATGAGCTCAAAATGAGATGACGCATCTAAACAGACAAAAACAACAAAAACATTTTTTAAACTGTGGAATAATAGGAAAAAGTAAGTATAGGATTGCTATTTATATTTAATGATGTTAAAACAGATGACAATGAAAGCATGATTTCTTACCTCTTATTCACATTTCAGATAAAGAACCTCCTTTGACTTGAAGGATGAAAATGACACTAATAAAAGATAGTCTGAGGAGAGTGAAGAGCCTGTAGGAGCGCATAGAGTTATCCCAGAAAAAAATAAACTACATGGTAGTCAGAACTTACATATGAAGTTATCTGTGGTACAGATAACTTACGTGTGAAATTATCTGAGAAATCTTAGAAAATGAGAGAAATACTGGAAAATTGAAGATGGTTCTTCTGAGAAAGAGAAGAAAGTAGATTTGCAGACCAAAGAGAGATTAGTGACACAGGCAGGATTCTAGAATAGATGATTAAAAATGGATTTAAAAAATTGTAAATATATTAGGGACTTCCCTGGTGGTCCAGTGATTAGGAGTCCGTGCTTCCACTGCAGGGGGCATGGGTTCGATCCCTGGTCGGGGAACTAAGATCCCACGTGTCGCACGGTGTGGCAAAAAAAAAAAAAAAAAAATTGTAAATATTTTTTAAAGAAGGAAGTAATAGTTGCAGAGTACCCTAATGTTCTTTCTAAATAGAGTTGTGAAACTAGTAGTTGAGTGAAATGCTTTGTCTGTGCTGTCCATTGTGGTAGTAACTAGCCACAGGTTACTTGAAATTTGCCTAGTTCAAATTGAGATGTGCTGTAAGTGTAAAATACACATCAGATTATTTAGATGTTGAAATGATAACATTTTGGATATATTGTGTTAAAATATTTTATTAAAATTAATTTTACCTGTTTTCTTTCTTTTGTTAATGTAGCTTCTAGACTATTTAAAATTGTATACGTGGCTCACATATTTCTCTTGGAAATATATTGGATAGCACTGTGCTTTAGACATAGTATAGTTACTAAGTTATTTTTGAAAAATTTAAAGTTAAGGTATTGGATATTGAACCAAAGTTATAATAATTTCTTTGTAAACAAGATGGGAAAAAATGAGGACTTTACATTCTTATAATTAAGTGGACTTATAACTAGTTAAACCCAAAGAATTCTGATAAAAAGAATGCATATGTCTAATGGTGGGATGTTCTAGTTGTACTGACCATGATAAGAACAGACAGTGGGAACATGGTAGCAATAGGCAGACACTATACTTTTCATCTTCTGTTCAGCATTTTAAAATTTACTTATTTTTTCAAATTAAACTTTTAATTTTGAGATAATTATAGGTTCACATGCAGTTGTAAGAAATACTGCAGAGAGATCCAGCGTGCCCTTTACCCATTTCCCCCCAGTGGTAACATTTTGCAAAAGTGTAGTACTATATCCCAACCAGGATATTAACATCAGTACAATCCCGAGATTTTATTAGATTTTCTGTTTTACTTCTACTCATTTGTGTGTCTGTGCGTTAGTTCTATGGAATTTTATTACGTGTGTAGGCTTCTGTATCTGCCACCACAGTCAAGATACAGAACAGTTCCATCACCACAAGGATCCTTCCTCTTGTCCTTTTAAAATCCTACCCATCTTTTTGCTCCCCACTCCCTAACCCCTGGCAATGACTAATCTGTTATCCATTTCTATAGGTTTGTCATTTCAGGAATGTTGTATAAATGGGCTTATGAGGTATGTAACCTTTCAAATGGGCTTTTTTTCACTCAGCATGTATCAATACTTCATTCCTTTTTTTCTTTATTGTGGTAAAATATACATAACATAGTATTTATTTTAACCATTTGTAAGTGTACAATTCAGAAACATTAAATACATCATCACTATACCTAAAACTTTTTCATCATCCCTCCAAATACTCCAACAATTAAACAATAGCTTTCCCTTCCCCCAGCCCCTTGTAATCTCTACTCTTCTTTCTGTTCCTATGAATTTGCCTATTCTAGGTACCTCATATAAGTGTAATCATACAATATTTTTCCTTCTGTGTCTGGCTTATTTCATTAAGCATAATGTTCTCAGGGTCCATCCATGTTGTAG
This sequence comes from Eschrichtius robustus, assembly GCF_028021215.1. Lineage (NCBI taxonomy): Eukaryota > Metazoa > Chordata > Mammalia > Artiodactyla > Eschrichtiidae > Eschrichtius > Eschrichtius robustus. Next base: position 77,655,321 of record NC_090830.1, read on the forward strand.
CATTTATCAGGATTTCAGTCCTTTTTTAATAGCTGAAAAGTATTTTCGCATTCAACATTTTTATTAACATGGATGAACTGTTGATGACTTGCTTTGCAAATCCGTATAGCTGGCAATAAGTTGTATAGCTAATGTGTTTTTTCAAAATAGAGATTGAAAATAGTTATTAGACTAAAAGGATGGACTAAATGATCAAGATGTGTTGAACATCAATAAGTGTAAAAATCCACGTATGATTCAAAAAATAAGTGTAATTGTAGCTAGATGTGATGTGGTTTAACAGCAAATAACGTGAAAAATACCAGGGGGGGTTTCATCTGACAGAATGTTCAATGTGAGTCCACAGTGTGATTTGAGCTCTGTTAATAGAAGTAAAGTGTCCAGAATAAGGACTATGATTGTTGCAGAGTATTGTGTTCATTTCTGGGTACCTTAGTTTATGGTTGCACATTAACAGCACACGTACTCAAGAGAGAAACCAGAATGATCCGACAGGAAGGTAATAGCCACTCAGTATTAGAATAAAGGCTGTTGTGAAATGCCTTGGGAGGTAATCAGGTCCTTGTCAAAAGATTTGTTCAAGCAGAGGCTGGCTGAACACTGTCCAGGGATATTGTAGTGTATTTTAGTATCTCTGTTGGGAGTGGAGGAGGTGCTCCATTATACATACAACCTATATGTATCCTCAACCTTGAGATTTTGTAATTATAGAACATTATAAGATCCTGGGGTTTAAACTTTTAATAATTGTTGTCTCTGGGGGATGAGTTGCAGGGGACTGTCACTTTCATGTTATGTATTTCTGTATTTAATTTCAGTTTTTACAATTATTATGTATTACACCATTTTTAAAAAAAGCAAGGAAAGCCATAAATGTTCTTGTTTTGCAAATCAGCACAATTTAATACCTTAATTTTTAAAGTTTCAAATATAACAGTAAATTAGTATAAGCATTTTTAGTGTTTAAAACCCTTTATGTATATTGAGAGGTGTGTGTACACATGGAGGCTGGGTACATGATTTTTTTTATGCCTTTGGGAGAGTACTTTGCTTAATGCTTGCCTTTGTTCCTTTTAGTAGTTCTCTGGATGGTGACAGTGAAAGTTGGTTGGGCTTTGGCAGATCATTCTGCATGCTCAGATTTACCTCCAACCTCAGGTCTGGATTATTAGATAACTAAATAGTAAGATTCTGACTAATTTCTGTGATTCATTTTCTCCCCCATTGACTGCTGCCTAGTACCCCTGTACTTGCAAAGGCTGATAGTTCTAAAAGGAAGTGAGAGGGGAAAAAATTGTTGCATTCTCTTAGGAAAATGTTTCCTTCCAACAGAGACATCTTTTGTTTTCTCTCAGATGGTTCTATTTTATCCCCTGGAGACCGAGTGTTGGCCCTTTATTCTTGTTGGGAAAGATGGGTTATGACCACCATTTGCCTCCTGGAGGTATTAGGAGAAATGTTGCTAAGCTGCCTTAGTAAATAGCTTGTAAACAAAAACTCTGAGCCACACCTCCTCCCCCTCATTATTATCTTAGTAAATTTTAGCTTTGGTTTTTGTTTTTTTTTTTTTGGCTGTGTTGGGTCTTTGTTGCTGTACGTGGGCTTTCTCTAGTTGCAACGAGCAGAGGCTACTCTTTGTTGCAGTGTGCGGGCTTCTCATTGCGGTGGCTTCTCTTGTTGCGGAGCACAGGTTCTAGTCGTGCGGGCTTCAGTAGTTGTGGCTCGAGGATTCTAGAGCGCAGGCTTAGTAGTTGTGGCGCACGGGCCTAGTTGTTCCACGGCATGTGGGATCTTCTTGGACCAGGGCTCGAACCCATGAGCCCTGCATTGGCAAGTGGATTCTTAACCACTGCGCCACCAGGGAAGCCCCTTAGCTTTGGATTTTAATGATTTAAATGCTGCAGTTCTCTCATGTATTTTAAGATCCGTAATATTTGTCAGGGAAGAGATTTATTACCATACTCCTTTGCCTTAGCTTAACAGTACCCTTTTGATGATTTTTAGGCCAAGAATTTAGCAGTTAAGTGGTGGATGATCTTGGACATTGTTGCTTGATGTCAGCATGAAGTTGTTTGGTGTTAGAAACTGTAGTACAAGAAGAAATGGTTCTGTTAGCATTTGATCAAAGTGCTTTCACAGGTTGGTTGCTTTCAATGTTTATGAAAAGTTTCTATAAGAACTTATTTATAATTCACTACAGTATTATGTAAAGCTTCTTAGTCTTGTTAGTGAAGCATACAGGGCATGTGACTTGTGGCTTAAACTCTAAATGGCCACAAACATTTTTCTTGAAAATAACTTGCTTTTTCCAAACTTTAGGAATTCTTCAGTTAGTACCATAATAGTGAAAAGTCCAAATGAAAAGTCCAACTTTCCACTCATGATTTGGGTCTCAGAGATGTTAAGGAGTAACTGTGTCTTGGAAGTAAGAAAACAAATAAAGAAGGGTGATCACGAATGTAATAGTAGGAGCTTTCTGTTAGAGCAGGATAGGAACAAAAGTGGTAAAACAGATGAGCAGAAACCTCAATTCAAGAAATACTTATTCAAGAAAAATACTTAAGAAAAAACTGACTTATTCTGTACCTTCCATGTAAAAGACCCACATTGCTAGGCCATGGCCCCAGACCTCAAACAGCACATAACCTAATTTTAAGAGGTTTTATAATTTAAAGCTTAAAAGGAGGGGCTAAGGGAAGCAACCCTGTATGAACTCCACAAGAGGAAAGTTGTCAGTGTTTCCCCCTTTTCTGCTTCTTAACTTTTTATCTGATTTTCAAGAGTGGGCAATTCCTTTATATAGGCTTCAGGTGCAACAAGCTGTTGATTACATGCTAACAATTCTTTGTCTAATACTTGTAAGTTGCCACAGGAGTAGGGATAAGCGGTGGTATAGATGGGGTAGGTACAATTGTAGGTACAGTTGCTGCTTTAGTAGTCATGAGGACTTGCAGGCTTCTGAGAGTTAGTGCAGCTGGAGACATCCTGTAATAATTTAAAAGAATGAGAAAAGTTAGACTAGAACTGGGGACAGAGTTATAGTCTGTTATATAAAACCACTGGAAAGCTTTCTAGCTCTCTTAATGGAATAAAGCTTATAATTATAGTCATCAAAAAGTTTTTCTGAGGAAGATAAAGGGGGGGGGGATAGGAGTAAAGTTTTATGGGTAAGTTCCCTGGAGGCACTGAGAAATTCCTCCCACTCATCCCTCCCTTAGTTATATGTTCAACAAATCAAAAATAGCCTCATGGAGTGGGGAATAGCACCAGTCATATATAGTAATAAAGTAGTGTGTACCCTATGTGCCAGATTTAGCTTTCAGACTGAGCAAATGTTAGAAAAGCCTCTACTTTTTCCTCTGGTTTGTGCTGTTTGTTTTAGGTTAAATGGGACAAAAAGACAAAGCCTTTCTAGAAAGTTTATCCTAAGCAAGGGAATGTGGATTTTTGTCTTGAAAAAAGAAATGTTGCATACTGATAGCTATAGTGTTGACATTCTAGCTTCATATTTCAGTAGTTCAGGGTTATAAATAATAGAACGTGAGGAAATGTTATATGAAACTTGTAATTTCTTATCTGTGGAAATTCTGTATTTGGTACACAGTTTTTAATGGTCACCTTTCTGCTTAAACTCTTTTGCCTGTTGCCTGGAGAATAAAGCTTAAAATTCGTGAGCTTTGGTATTGAAAGTCCTTCATGGTTTGAACCCAGTCTAACCTTCCAGGTTCTTCTTTTTTCTTCTCTCCCTTTAGCAACGCAGGCTTTTGCTGTGCTAGATTCCTGAGACATGCCTTGTGGTTCTGTCTTTGTTCATGGCCTCTTTTTATGTTGGCTGTCCTCCTGAACCTTTCTATCGGTCAAAATGCTGTTCGTCCTTCAAGACCCCAGCTCTTTATTCAAGGCCCCAGTAATTTGTACTATTATTTGAATACCCCCTTATTATTGTATTCAGCTAGAGACAAAAGTATATTTGGATATGTATTAGAAGGCAAGTAATATGTGCACTTAGTATAAATACCTAGGCTTAAATGTTGTGCCACAGGGATATGCTGCTCATAGTAGAGGCACAGGAAATTGTTTGAATTACTGAAGTCCGAACTGTAAATTGGAGTGTCTAGGAGTAACTTTCCTTAAAATTTTTTTGACTACTAGTGACTAGTTGCCGAAAAAGAAAAGGCTGGAATGATGAGTATACATTGTAGTCCATATTAAGATTTGAGATAGACCATTCCCTTTCATACACTTTAAAAGTAACATTTGAGATTATGTTTAGCATAATTTGAATCTCGTAAAATTACATTGTGTCAAATAGGGTTTTCACAAATCAGAAGTGCTGGGAATTGGAAAGATGATAAAGTCAGACTAGATATATATATATGCCTGTTTTCTTTGAATTCTAGCTAAAAAGTGTTAATTTCAGTTCTAGACAAATTTAGCATTTTAATAGCCTTCCTTGCAGCAGTCCTTCAGGCTGCTCTGTTTATGAGATAGAGGGGAAAATTTCATTTTAAAGAAAGCCAACTTCTTATGCTCCTGTAGTCTGACTTTTTGCTGGAGTAGGGCTGGGGGCAGGGGGCGGCTGTGGTTATTCAGCCTCTTTCTCCTTAAAGTAGGCTTAGTATATGAAGTTAACCAGTGAAGAAAATTAAGACTTTTAATGGTACTCTGCTTTGAACCTGTCAGTCAGTGTTTTTTTTCACCTTGCTGTATTTTAATTAATAATAGCTGGAAAAGTGTATTCTCTCTCATCATGATTTTTTCCCTTCTAGTGTGAAGCTTTTTATTCTCTTACCTCAAAATAGGAAGCTCCATAGTTCATGGCTGATTATGACAGTGAAATGTCAAACTATCCTATTAGGAGTGATTTTCCCAAAACAAAACTTCTTATTTATCGGTCTTCTTGGAATTTCTTGAACAACCAAGCTTCAGAAGTGTGACTTTTAGTTCTGCATTTCTTTCTGCCTTCTGACACCTTTCTGTATGCATATCCTAGGTGTTATTTGTTTTCTTGATTTCTGACTGACTCCAGTGAGGTCATAAAAGCTGGTATAATTCAAACCAAAAGGTACTGTGAGTCATTTGCTCCTTTGCCCGGATAGCCAGTGTGTTGCTCTCAGGTGTGGTCGTATCTCTTAATGAACTATCTGTCAGGACAGATACTTTAATCCAGTTGTGGCGGTGGGGAGATGAGAGCGTGGTTCTGAGAGAGAAGGGTTTCTAAGTCTGATAGGCAAAGACTTACTGGATGTGTAAAAAGGTTCTAGCTGTGTTTGGCATAATGTGGACTGATCCAGCATATTTCAGTAATTGTTAATAAAATATTAATGCATGTATTCATATATTTAATTATAAACACAATTAACTATCTTTTTTTCCCCCTCAGATACAACAGTTCATGAGTTTAATAATCGAACTCTTGAGAGAGCAGCATTTAACTGGCCATGACTGAAATATAGGTTTCAATACACATAGGCAAATTATGTCAAAAATATGCCCCTGTAATTTATAGACATTCACTGCAAAAGATAAACATATAGAATGAGTCTTCTTTTGAAAGTGGAAGGTATTTTCATACCAGGTGGAATGAAAGACATCTGTACTGTGAGAAGAGTGTCCATGTTCCCTGCGGTCAGTGGTCACCACTGTTGACGTTTCCTGTGCCATGCTTCCAAGTTGACTGTGGCTTGTGGATTATTTATATCTAAAACTTCTGTTTGATTAGTGTTCTTGATTCCACTTGTTTCTGTTTTTTCTGTGTACTCTGTCCGTCTTTGTCAACATGGGGGTTTCTTCAGGCTTGCAGTTCTATTTAATTTATACTCTGTTGCATTACCATTTTTCTTTAGAGCTTTTCAGCATTTTTAGATACATTTCAGCCACTTTTTAGACTTCTAGGCCTTTGATTAAGTAAATAGTGCTCAGAAATGAATACAACTCTTATAGTCACAACCTACTGGTCACCACTGGTCAGTGTTTTTATTTATAAATTAAGAGCCATCATGGGCTTCCCTGGTGGTGCAGTGGTTGAGAATCTGCCTGCCAATGCAGGGAACACGGGTTCGAGCCCTGGTCTGGGAAGATCCCACATGCCGCGGAGCAACTGGGCCCGTGAGCCACAATTACTGAGCCTGCGCGTCTGGAGCCTGTGCTCTGCAACAAGAGAGGCCGCGATAGTGAGAGGCCCACGCACCGCGATGAAGAGTGGCCCCCGCTTGCCACAACTACAGAAAGCCCTCGCACAGAAACGAAGACCCAACACAGCCATAAATAAATAAATAAATAAATAATAAAAAAGTTACTTATAAATTAAGAGCCATCATTTTCATGTGTACATTGAGTGCTTGCCTATTCATTGACTAAAGTCACTGTGTGAAAACTGTAGCTAGTAGGATTCATGTAGGACACAGTGGAAGATAGGCAGACATATGTCTTGCCCAACAACTTTCACACATATGGGTATGACGGATAAGGAAGAGTCATTAATTATAAAAGGAATCTGTTGACCATGGGCAGGACTATGGCTAATTTTCAGGGAATGATTTTACCCATTGGAGGAGATAGAAAGCACCAGAGAACCTGAGTTAGGAAAGGTCTTTCTCCCGAAGACAGAGTTAGAATGGCTGCTTGCTCTTTGGACAACCCTGAGCTGATTTTTAGGGGGTGCAAAGCTGTAAATACTACTAGGAATTTTATGCAAGGCAGGAAGTCAGGGAAAGGGGGGAAACAAGTACTTGATATTTGGCTTTGGTATCAAATGCATATGTGTGTGTGAGTGGTGGGGGTGGGGGTGAGGGGGCAAGAGAGAGTGTGAGCGTGAGAACGAGCCACTTGGTCACCACATTATGTTTCACGGCCTTGCCTGCAGATCAGCTGTCTAGAGAAGGGTTTCTCGATCCCCTTTGACATAAACATCATTATGAGGGGGAGATGGTCAACTTATCCATAATTCATTCCTTTAGTCATTCAGCAAATATTTATACTTAGTACCTTCTGTATGTCAGGCACTGTTCTATCATTGGAAGCTTTTCTTCTTTTGTACTTGTTCATTTAAGGTGCTATATAAGTCATATTTCTACTTCCAGAAGCTTGCAGTATAAGCTTTATGATGTAAATTAGTTTATTATGAACTTAGAGGCAAATGAAAGAAACTTTAACAAAAAAGATTGATCTTGCATTATCAGCTGGAAGGGCTCTTATTGGAAGAGTAGCTGTGAAGAAACTGTGAAAGATTAGTATATGCATGGTAGAGTTTGAGACAACTAATTGTACTTGAAAATAACCCTTGTTCTATATAGTAGCTTTACCCCTACTTGAAGTTCTCTTGGTCCATGATGGCAGCTGATTCTGAGATGCTGAGCAGGATACCGTTCTATAGTATAATTACGCTCTGGGGATCTTTCCAGTAATCCAGCCATTTGTTTTTCGTAAATTATGCTGTAACTCATCTTCTTCACATATTTTTTGTTTTGTTTTGTTCTATTATTTGAAAATTATTTTAACCCAATTCCTTTTAAACCCACCCTTAATATAGGAAGTATTTTCTATATATTTTATAAATTTTGTCTTTGTATTATGTAATAACTGTCTTTTGGCTTCATTTTTCCTATCCTAGATCTAAAGCAGGGTTTTTTTGTTTGTTTTTGTTTTTGGATGGTTAATGTTAGCCATAATATGATGTTCCTACTTAGTGACAGACTGAGTGCAGACTTGATCAATGGACTGATTTCATTTTGCCAACTAGCTCCTTAAAACCAGAAGAGTTTGGTGAGGAGGAGAAAATACTAGAATTTTTGTCTGACAGGTCACAGCTTTGAGACAGAACATAAAACTGCAAGGCTGGTGGTTGTTCAAAGTCACAGGCCCCCTCTCCTTTCTTAAAAACATCTGGTTCATACCAGATTTCTTTGAGCTACAGGGCAGATTTCCTTCTGCCAGACCTGTTCCTGAGTTTTATTGGAGAGTATTGCAAGAATGTTCACATAGACCTCTGAGTCAGCAGATAGTCCCCATATCACCAGTTGAGATTTCATAGTTTCTTTCAGCCACTGGGTGTTTGGTTTAAGAGTTTTCTCTCCTTAAAGTGACCTGCCCCTCTTCTTTTGGATTTGTGTAATAAGATCTGCAAATAAGTACTTCATATTAATATTATAAATTGTTTATGTGGTTAGTTTACGTGAGTTAAAGATATATATAAAATTGAAAAGCTTATGGACAACTTAGAATAGTTTAATTCAGTTTTTTAAGCAAGCAGGTTTATATCTAAAGGCTCAAATTCTGTCTACCTAAAGGTATACTTAGTTTTTCTTCCAATGGAACAAATAGTATTTAATATTTTATACATAAACAGCTACCATAGTATGTTACTTTTTGTCACAAGGACTTAGCAAACACAGATATTTTGTAAAACAGAGTATCCTCACAGTACAACTTTTTCAGTGAGAGCCTTTTTGCTTATCTTGAAGGTTTTTTTTACTGTACCATGTACCATAATATTTTACATGGCCAGAATTTCTCACCGTAGGCTCAGTATCTTCCTGTGAAAGCCTGTAGTCACACTTGGCTGAGTAGCTATTTTTTTTTAATTGTGTTATAATATACATATTAAAAAATTTACCATTTTAACCATATTTAAGTGTACAGTTCAGTGACATTAAATACACTGACATTGTTGTGAACTGTCACCACTATCCATCTACAGTACTCTTTCATCATTCCATACTGAGAAGCTATTTTTAATGTTTCTAGTGGAGGGGCATCCCACCTGGTTCTGCTTGTATTTTGTTTCCTTGCATCAGGTTTTTCTTTGCATACTTCTGTCTTCTCGTTTATTCACTCAACAAATATTTATTGAGCACCTTCTGTGTACAGAGTAAGGCATGGAACCTAGTGGTGTAACCGTTAGCTATAATAGTCAAATAGAGGACTGTTACCAACCACACTAGCACTGCTGTAATTTTTCAAAAATCAAAAAGAAGAAGCCTCCATAAAATATTTGAATATGGCCAGATTTTAAAGGAAAAATACTTAAAAGGAAAAAATACTTGATCAGAAGCTCCAAGTCATAGCACATACCTGAGAATCCAAAAGATTTTTTATGGTTGTAAAAAAAAAAAAAAACAAAAAACCTTTGTACAGTAGACTTTTAGTTAACTTTAAGTGTCAAAGAGGCATAAATGTCACCTGCTATCTATATAAATATTACCTCCTTTTTAAATTGGATAAATCTGGCTCTAGAGAGATATATCATTTGAATTGTATTTATTGAAGCTCTGTCTGTCCTAAGCAGTAAGTCTAAGGTCCATTATTTTTAGGTCTCCTATTCCTTCTAGGATATGTAATAAGATTCAGTGCTTGAAATATCTGAAATTGCCTCCAAACAGAGATTATACTAGCTGCTTTGTGTTTGGAGATTTTATGCTATTTTTAAAATTGTAATGTCAGGAGCCATCTGAAATTAATGCGGATTTGTCACAATTGCTACCATGTAAGGTAAGCCAGGATATAGGAGAAAGAATTTATTTGGTTCTTCTAATGCCAACTCTGAGATATCAAGACTTGTCAGTATATAGGGGGATCGGGCAGGGCCTGATTTATTATCTCTTACTTAGGAGTTTGGTAAACACTTCATGGTAGGTTGTGAAGCATGAAGTTACTTTATTTGAAATTTGGAAATAAAAAGGGAATTCTGAACCCAACAACGAAACTGTTTAGGCCTTTTCAGCCTAAATCTGGAGATGTGACCAAAAGTGGCTAAAAATATAAACTAAAAAAAAAAGGAAAAGTTTAGGAGGAGATGCAGGACAAAGTGTTATGGAGTAATAGTTTGAGCTTATTTTTGTTTGAACTTAGGTTGTCTCCTATTTGCTACATTTAGTCCAGCGGTCCCCAACCTTTTTGGCACCAGGGACTGGTTTCGTGGAAGACAGTATTTCCACAGACGGGGGCGGGATGGGGGCGGTATTGTTCAGGCAGTAATGCAATTGATGGTTCAGGCGGTAATACAAGCCATGGTGAGCCATGGGGAGCGGCAGATGAAGGTTCATTCGCTCGCCTGCCACTCACCTCCTGCTGTGCAGCCCAGTTCCTAACAGGCCACGGACCGGTACTGGTCCACAGCCCAGGGGTTGGGGACCCCTGATTTAGTCTGTGTACAGGGCCGAGGTTCTGCTTCCTCATCTTGCGTAGCACTCCTCTGTAGATGTGGGTTTCCTAAGCTGCCATTGTGGTCTTAAATCTATGGTTGGTTGCTTTGAGATATTTCAGAGATTGCACAGTGCCTAGACAAATAGTTAAGAATACTCCTTGAACCAGAAATTTTTAAAAAGAAAAAAAAAAAAAAAAAGAACCAAAAAAGTGAGGAGCATTACATTTAAAAAATATTCCAAGTTTTGCTTTGGTTTTCATTTTCTTCTTTTTAAAATCTGTTAAAGACAGTATAGTGCTTGTTACTATAGAGTTAACAAGGACTGTTCTTGTTACAGATAATTTTGTTGCTTTGGAACTTTTGGTGCAATTGCAAAGACTTTATAACTAACTCAGTATTATGACTGCTATTGTTATTATGAAAATTATGGAAACACATCAAAACATAGTCTATTACAGGACTGTTCAATAGAAATATAATGCAGCCATATATGTAATTTAAAACTTTTTAGTAGCCGCATTAGAAAAGGTAAAAAGAAACAGGTGAAAAAAATTGAGTTATTTTACATTTTTTTGGTACTAAGTCCTCAAAATCTTACCACACATCTCAATTATCATGTGACTAATGGCACATTACAGTGTAGGTCTATTGTTTTATTCTCTTTATCCCATCACATCTATTACCAAGGAATGATAGCAAGTATTAACTTTTTCCTGTCCAGTGACCTGTCCAAAGGGTGGATGATAAGGAGATATAAGGAGTCTGGGTAGTTCATTCCCTGAGGAAGTTAAGTTCATTGTTTTAGATAGACTTTAAAAGAAATTCATCCTGGTCCATGTTTGTTATAGTCTCAAGAAATAATTGTAATTTGAAACCTGTTCTTTCTTTGATAATGATAGCACATCAAAGAAACAGAGGTAAACTTTCCATCTGGAGGTATAACATATTAGGGTCATTTAGCTTCCTTAGAATTTGGCAAATAGCACCCTAAAAGCACTGGCCTTGGATAAAGAAGGTGTGGTATATATACACAATGGAATATTACTCAACCATAAAAAAGAATGAAATTTTGCCATTTGGAGCAACGTGGATGGACCTGGAGGGTATTCTGCTTAGAAAAATAAGTCAGACAGAGGAAAACAAATACTGTATGTTTTCACTTGTATATAGTATCTAAAAATTAAAACAAACGAACAGATATAACAAAACAAAAACAGACAGATACAGAGAGCAAACCAGTGGTTACCAGAGGGAAGAAGGATGGGGGAGGGGTAAAATAGGTGAAGGGGAGTAAGAAGTAAAAACTATCAGGTATTAAAATACATAAATTACAAAGATGTAATGGACAGAACAGGGAATATAGTCAATATTTTATAATAACTTTGTATGGAGTATGATCTATAAAAATATCAAATTACTATGTTGTACACCTGAAACTAATATAAACGTGTGAGTCAACTATACTCCAATTTTTTAAAAAAAGCACCGGCTTCTCTACACATTCAATGGCTTTAAAACAAGAATGGAGACATGGGTAGAGATTTTAAATGGGTGATTTGTTTTTCTTCAACATGACTCATAGGAGAGTTTCTCCTAAAGTATTAACCCTATGGGTATGGATTAACTAGAGTTTCAGGTTATTTATAGAATCCCAAGAAGAGAATTTTATTAGCTATAATTCACCAAATAAGTAAGTACAACACATGAGATTAAATTCATTTTTCCTGCCATTTTTTAAAAAAACTAGTACAAGGGCTTCACTTTGTAGGACTACTTTGTATGTCTCAGTGATAGGGTTTGTGAGTTAGGTTTCTAAAGGGAAATAGGTTAAGGGTAGAATGGCCATATAATTCATTGTCTAAACCTCAGCACCTTTAGGGTGAAAGAAGGTGCTGTTAAAACTTATGTCAGCACAGAAGGTGTTAAACCAGGGCTGTCCCAGACAGGCAACCTTTGATCTGTTTTCTGTTCCTATACTTTTGCCTTTTTCAGATTTTCATATAAATGGAATAAAATGGTTTGTAACATTTGGAGATTGGCTTCTTTTACTCAGCATAATGCTTTTGAGATTCATCCATGTTGTTCCAGTGGTTCCAACAACATATTCCATGTTGTTCCAATGGTTTGTTCTTTTTTATTGCTGAATAGTATTCGATGGTATGGATGTACCACAGTGTGTCTTCCATTTTTGTGTACCATATCGTTTTCTCCTCTCTGATGACATGGATGTTGTGCTTTTTGGTATTGTCCTACAGATTCCTGAGGCTCTGACCTCCTTTGAGAACATTGCCATTCATCCCTCAGTGTCATTCATTCAGCAAGCAGTTTTTGAACATTATTCACCTATTGATAGTCATGCAGCTATTTCCAGTTTTTTTTCTAATAAAAATGTGGCTGTGAACATTATTGTACAAGTGTCCTTGGGTACATGTGCCAGGCTATTTCTGTGGTTTGCCTGTGATTAGGATTGCTGGGATATAGGTTTACATATTTTTCTTTACAGATGCTGCCCAAAGTGGTCATAGCAATTTACTTTTTCACCAGCAGTGTTTAAGAGTTCACATTGTTCCATATCCTTTCAACACTTGTTATTGTCAGGCTTTTTATTTTTTGCCTGTATGATGGATATGAAATGGAATCTTAAAAGTCTTTTAAATCATTTTCCTGATTACAAGTGAGGTAGAGTATTTTAAAAATATTTGTTAGCTATTCATGTTTTTCCCACTGTGAGTTGCCCATTTATACCTTTAATCCATTTCCTATTTAAAATCAGCTCTCAGGATCAATTTTAAATGCTTTCTGTGTAATTACACTGTTTTAAATGTCATTACATCAGAAAAGCCCTTTTAATGGCCTCTGATATGAAATCAGTGGTCCTTAGTTTGTCTTTTCAGATCTTCTGCTTCAGAGATCATTGCTTGGAGCTTCCAGGTTGGTGAACATGTGGAGATGCAGGGGAAATGGTCTGCCTGGAGAGGCCCTCCTGCCCACACACCTTGCCCTGTGCATCTGTTCCATCTGGCTATTCCTAAGTTTCTGACTCTCTCTCCAGGTAGATAGTGTCAGAATTCAGTTGAATTCTCGGACACCCTGCTAGTGTTCAAGATTGCTTGTTGGTGGTGTGGGAAAACCCTCCGCGCACATATGTTGGAATTGAGTCCTGGAACCCAAAATAGTTGTTACGTGTCAGGAAAGGGAAGATGGCACAGGAGAACAATCCCAGATGAGGTTTGGAGCATCTGTGAACCTTCAGAGTCAGCCAGCCAGCTCCTCAGAAACCATAACACAGTTTTCATGAAAGAGAGAAAAATTAAAGTGAACAGACTATACCTTGAAGAGTTTCAAAATTTAAATTTGACTTTAAATGGTTTTTAAATACATTTCATATAAATTATGGCCACAGGAGCATAGATCGTCTATCAGATGCAAATCTTCAATAACAACCTCTGTGTCAAAACCTCTGTGTTTCAACTTTAAACACACATCTAGTTTAAAAAAAAAAAATCATTGCTCATTTCTGCCTTGTGAAAATTTGCACACTGTTTTGTTATGTTTTATGGACTATGTTCTCTGTATAAGTTCAAATTGGTGATGCATTTCAGCAGCTGAAACATATTTAGTGTTTTAAAACCAAATCAGCATTTACTTCATCTGTGGACCTCAGGTCTAGATGAGCAGCCATTTTAAACTTGTGATATGTGATACCAGTGTTGCCGTACATTGTTAGCAAAATATTGTACCAATGACAACATATTTGTACACTATTTAGCACACAAGTATTTCATTTTGGAATATAATTTTGGAACTATTGTGTTTCTGGCTTCTAGCTAAGTCGTCTTTTAAAGCCATTTGAGGTGGTTGTTTTATTTCTTCGTGGTATGTTTATATGTGAGATTAGAGATGTTGTGCTTTAGTAATAATTAATGCACATTAAGTAAAGAAAATAATTCCTCTCTAAATGTGGAAAGTGCACATTAGCAATAGCAGTTCAGTATTATACTTGACGTTTGGCAGCCGTGTTCATCTGCCTGTTCATGACACAGGGAGACTTGTCCTTTGACAGATTATTTTGCTGGATGTCTAGTGTTTCCTTCCCAAATGGAGAAGCTTGAGTCACATGAGTCTGGCCTTGATCTTATTGGAGGTCAGTTTATATATAGTTTGTAGAGCTGCCAAGTAGAAACCAAAGATTACATGAAGTTAATCCCTTGAAATGCCTCATAGGACAAACTTTTTTGCTTCTGTGCTCTGTTGTGCATGATTCTCAGGTAGTAAAGAAGCTTGGGAGAAAGAACAGGGAGGTTTTTTGTTGTTTTCAGTTTGGAGGTTTGTCCTGCCCCAAGGAAGGCAGTGCATTCTAGGAAAAATAACAGTGAATTAAGCCTATTTATTGCTCCACTTCTGGCTTTATCTTTTATTTCATATGTTTAGGTGATTGCTCAGACTTTCCTCATTTATTAACTGGAGGTGTCCCATGCCCTGAGTAACCCTGAGAGATGTGAGGATAGGCATATTTGAAGCTCTACTTTTACTGCCCTTGTGGGATAGCATGCGCCACATGAAATGCTACTAAACAAGCCAAAAGAATGCAGCAGGTTTTGGCAAACAGATTGTATTGCTGATGAAGCTGATTATCCCAACTGTCAATACTTATGCTTCCAGAAGTTTCCAAATTATGATTACCTTTTGATTGAGCCATTTGTGTGTAGTACCTGTAGCAGGTGCTCTAATAAGATTCCAAAGAATTAAAAGATGATGGAATTCATAAGGCTTGCATTTGTAGAATGTTTCTATTCTTGAGAAGCACTTTCACTTTTCTTTTATCGTGCATTGAAATAACTAAAACAGGGATTCTTTTTTTTTCCTCACTGGATATTCTACTTTCTTTTCTTTTTAACTTTTTATTTTATATTGGAGTATAACCAATTAACAATGTTGTGATAGCTTCAGGTGCACAGCAAAGCGACTCAGCCATACATATGCATAAAACAGGAATTTTTATACCTATTTGTATGACATAGTATTGGCAGAAATAATTATTTCCATATGTATATCATTTTATAATAGAAAAAATCTTTTTCATACATTATGTCAGAGGAAACTCACAGAGGTTAAATGATTTACTGAGGACATAACACTATTTAGTGACAGATTCAGATTTGAATACAGAGCTTCTTGGTCTCTGTCCTATCAAAATGTGTCTTGATGGGGAGAATAATCCACAGTAAATATAGAATGTGCTTTTTGTTAGAGTGCCAAGAAGATACAGGCATAAAGTTGGGAAAACATTCTTTTCGTTCTTTAATACTGTATCAGCAAATGTGTAGCAAGCATTCTGGTGGTGTTAATAACCTTGAATAGCAACAAAATGACAACAAAACTTGTGAGCACATTTGGAAGATAGAGAGACATGGAGGAAGGATAAGATCTGATAGCAATCTTAGATCTGATAGCAATCTAAATCTTCGTTTTATTTTGCGTTTTTCCTGCTGTATGGTCACAGTAAGCATCATTCAGTTGCAGAATTGGAGGCCTGTTAAATCCACTGGTTTGTAGGCCTGTGGTGTATGTTCCTTGTAGCTGAATTATGGCTGCTGTGAGACTATAAGCTTGGAATTTACGGTTATAGAAGCTTTAAATATCCCAAACATTGCCATAGGGGTGGAAAGAGCTCTTTTCTTAAGGGAACAGGATCAAATATTTATTTTGAAGTTGAAAGGGATCAACAGGCAGTTTCTAAGGAACAGTGTTTCCAAGTTCAGAGAAACTGCAACTTTGCCACTATGTGTAAATCTGGTGATTTATGTGTGTCATGTGGATATAAAACACAGTCTTTCCTATTGAGAGGTTCTAATATTAAGCAAGAAGGTTTAGTGTTCTTTGAGATGATTTTTCCTTTTTTTTTTTAGAAGTTATTTCAAACCTGATAGATTGTAGTATTTGTGGCTTTTTTTTTTTTTTTTTTTTGGACCGGATACCACTTAGTCTTAGACCCCTTAAATTTGTATTGTTTACAGAGCTCTCTAATGAGTTAATTTTCCTCTCACAATTTAAAATGATCCATGAGCATGATTATTCTCCCTAAAATAAGTAATACCCAAAACATGAATATATGGTGTAAAACTGTTAAATAAATGGTCAATTCTAACAGCAACAATATTGTTTAACGTTCATCGTGCATTTACTAAGCACTAGGTACCAAGAACTTTCTATATTTGCTAATGCTTTAGATAAAAATTATAAGTAAATATGAAGTAGTTTATAAAATGCTTTCTTATTGTCACAATTCAACATTCATGGAAATGGCTTATGAAGTAGATGGTATTCATTTGAACAGACGAGGAATCTGAGGCTCAGAGAGGTGTGATACTACACATGGTTGTTATAATTTATTGGTTACAATTTATTGACCACTTATTCAGTGCCTGGCACTGTACTACACACTTTACTTGCATCATTTTATGTAATCCTCAAAACCTCACTAGGAGGGAAGTACTATTTTCAAACACTTTTTCCACACAAGGAAACTGAGGTTTAGAGTGGTTAAGTTAAGTAACTTGCCCCACATTACCTAACTAGTAGTAAGTACTGGAGTAGGAAGTCACCACTAGCTTATGAGACACTTTTGAAATAGAAAAAGGCACCCCCTGTGGTGAACCAGTAAAATAACTGAAAGTTCTTCTGGGCTGCCACACTAGTCAGCAGCTTAGGGCCTGGGTTAGGTGCCACCTCTTCTAGAAAATGGAGCTCCCCTTCCAGGGTGGATGGCTTGGTGAGCTGAACATGGGCAGAATTTCATCCCCATTTTGCTTTCTTGACCAGGTGCCTTTGTTCTATGCATAAACTTTATCACCCTACACAATGGTCTCAAAGCCAGGATTTCAATCTATTGGGTTGGCCAAATAGTTCGTTCGGGTTTTTCCATAAGATGTTATGGAGCGAGCTTTTTGGCCAACCTAACGTGTCTATCTGACTCCAGAGCCCATAGTGTGTTTAATAGCATACTGCCAATTAATTGCAAATTTACCTTCAACCCAGTTTTTCTGACCATAAACACTTTACTCTTTCTGTTGTATACCATGCAGGTTGGCTGAGTTACAAATGACACTGGAGTTCCCATACTATGCTATGCCCATTGCCCAGTTTCACAGGCATTGTTTGTTGGTGTGATGGTAAAGACTTCTGAGGGTTTAGCAGGGAAGAACTAAAGAGTTATAACCCACATGTCTCATAACAAAGTGTGACTTATACTGAATTCCTGGCTTCACCACCTACTTAGCTGTATGACCTTGACCATGTTAGGGAAAAAATATAGTATAATGGTTAAGAGCACAGATACTGGACTCTGACTACCTGGGATCAGATTCTAGCTGTTACTTACTGTGTGAACTTGGGAAATTTACTTTATGTCTTTAAGCCTTGTCTATAATTTGAGGTGGAGTGGGGAACAATAGTTCCCATCCCAATGAGTTGTGAGAATTACTGTATGAGTTAAATATATAAAGTACTTAGAACAATGCCTGGCACATAAATATAGTAAGTACTATTTAAGTGCTAGTTTATATTTTGTTGTTATTATTGTTATTAGTATTACATCATTATGAGTTTGTGTCTATAAGTCAAAGCAGTTTGATTTGCTGAAACATCAATGGTCATCTAAATATGGTCTCTTGGGGGAATTCTCTGGTGGTCCAGTGGTTAGGACTCTGTGCTTCCACTGCAGGGGGCATGGGTTCGATCCCTGGTCTGGGAACTAAGATCCTGCATGCTGCGTGGTGTGGCCAAAAAAAACCCAAAAACAAAACAAAAATCAATATGGTCTCTTGGGACTTTTCCCTGCCAGACAGGAGTTTTCAAAGATTGTGTCAAAGTACTTGCTTTAGGGATACTAGCCCAATTCCTAAAAGAGGTTTGCATAGCCATATAGTATTCTCCATTCATTTTTTCTGAAAAAAATAATGTTTGTACTGTGTTGTGCTTAAAGAATTGCATTTTTAGTAGATTGCTCTAGGTTATAGCCACTAACAATTACTCATACATAAAAAATTTCTTTTGGATCATTAGCCAGTTTGGGGAGCCTTTCTGAAGAAACTTCATAATTCAGTGGAGGTTCTTAGAGGTTATAATAGCATTATCATCGCTTGCTGCATTCATTGTTGGTATACTTAGCTTTTTGTTTTTTGTTTGGTTGTTTTTTTTTTGTTGTTTTGTTTTGTTTTTTGGCAGCGCCGTGTGACATGTGAGACCCTAGTTCCCTTATCAGGGATTGAACCTGCACCCCCTGTATTGTAAGTGCAGAGTCTTAACCACTGGATCTCCAGGGAAGTCCCCCTTACCTGTTTTTTAGTTTTTTTTTTTTTAAAGGAATTTTACAATATACCCATATATTCTGATATTCTTTTTTTTTTTTAATTTATTTAATTTATTTATTTGGCTGTGTTGGGTCTTCGTTTCTGTGCGAGGGCTTTCTCTAGTTGCGGTGAGTGGGGGCCACTCTTCATCGCGGTGCGCGGGCCTCTCACTGTCGCGGCCTCTCTTGTTGCGGAGCACAGGGTCCAGACGTGCAGGCTCAGTAGTTGTGGCTCACGGGCCTAGTTGCTCCACGGCATGTGGGATCTTCCCAGACCAGGGCTCGAACCCGTGTGCCCTGCATTGGCAGGCAGATTCTCAACCACTGTGCCACCAGGGAAGCCCCCCTTACCTGTTTTTAATGGTACTTTTGCTGGATTCAAAGAATAGCTCAACCATAGGGACTCCCTGGTTGACATTACTTTGGCACACCCAGCATATTACCTGAGAAGCTTTTGCCATCCATTTTGTTCACTGACCTTCGCCGTCTGCCTTTTCTCCCCTCTCCACTCTCCATCCTTATTTCAGCATGGGCCCTGAGAAATTTTGATCTCAGAATCCATAAATTCAAGCTTAAGATTTTTTTTTTTAATTAATTAATTAATTTATTTATTTTTGGCTGTGTTGGGTCCTCGTTTCTGTGCGAGGGCTTCCTCTAGTTGTGGCAAGTGGGGGCCACTCTTCATCGCGGTGCGCGGACCTCTCACTATCGTGGCCTCTCTTGTTGCGGAGCACAGGCTCCAGACGTGCAGGCTCAGTAGTTGTGGCTCATGGGCCTAGTTGCTCCGTGGCATGTGGGATCTTCCCAGACCAGGGCTCGAACCTGTGTCCCCTGCATTAGCAGGCAGATTCTCAACCACCACGCCACCAGGGAAGCCCCAAGCTTAAGATTTTTACTTGAGGAGTTACATTCAGTATTAAAGCACAGACTATATGAAAAAGCTAATTAACATTTCAAAAAGCAATAAATGATACAAATTGCCAGTAAGTGGTTTTATCAGTCAAAATCTCACTAGGGAGACAGAAACCATCTCAGCTATTCTCAGGTATTTACAACACAAGGAATTTTATGCAGGAAAATTGTAACACTGGTAATGGAGGAGCTGAGAACCAAATAAGAGATGGTGAAATAATCTAGAGATTAGCAACAAGAAGTCACTACTAGGAGGGACCTTCAAGATGGTGGAGGAGTAAGACGTGGAGATCACTTTCCTCCCCACAAATACATCAAAAATTCATCTACATGTGGAACAACTCCTACAGAACACCTACTGAATGCTGGCAGAAGACCTCAGACTTCCCAAAAGGCAAGAAACTCCCCACGTACCTGGGTAGGGCAAAAGAAAAGAGAAAAAACAGACAAAAGAATAGGGGTGGGACCTGCACCTCTGGGAGGGAGCTGTGAAGGAGGAAAAGTTTCCACACAGTAGGAAGCCCCTTCACTGGCAGAGACGGGGTGGGCGGGGAGGGGCAGCTTCGGAGCCATGGAGGAGAGCGCAGCAACAGGGGTGCAGAGGGCAAAGTGGAGAGATTCCCACACAGAGGATCAGTGCCGACAGGCACTCACCAGCCCAAGAGGCTTGTCTGCTTACCCGCCAGGGTGGGTGGGAGCTGGGAGCTGAGGCTCGGGCTTCGGAGGTCAGATGCCAGGGATAGGACTGGGGTTGGCCGCGTGAACACAGCCTGAAGGGGGCTAGTGCGCCACAGCTAGCCGGGAGGGAGTCCGGGAAAAAGTCTGGAACTGCCTAAGAGGCAAGGGACCATTGTTTCAGGGTGCGTGAGGAGAGGGGATTCAGAGCACCGCCTAAACAAGCTCCAGAGATGGGTGCGAGCCGCGACTATCAGTGCAGACACGAGAGACGGGCATGAGACACTAAGGCTGCTGCTGCAGCCACCAGGAAGCCTGTGTGCAAGCACAGGTCACTCTCCACACCTCCCCTCCTGGGAGCCTGTGCAGCCCACCACTGCCAGGGTCCCGTGATCCAGGGACAACTTCCCCCGAGAGAACACACAGCGCGCCTCAGGCTGTTGCAACGTCATGCTGGCCTCTGCCGCCACAGGCTCGCCCCGCGTTCAGTACCCCTCCCTCCCCCGGCCTGAGTGAGCCAGAGCCCCCTGATCAGCTGCTACTTTAACCCCGTCCTGTCTGGGCGAAGAACAGACGCCCTCAGGTGACCTACACGCAGAGACAGGGCTAAATCCAAAGCTGAACCCCAGGAGGTGTGCGAACAAAAAAGAGAAAGGGAAATTTCTCCCAGCAGCCTCAGCAGCAGTGGATTAAATCTCCACAATCAACTTGATGTACCCTGTATCTGTGAAACCTGAATAGACAACGAATCATCCCAAAATTGAGGCAGTGGACTTTGGGAGCAACTGTGGACTTGGGGTTTGCTTTCTGCATCTAATTTGTTTCTGGTTTTATGTTTATTTTAGTTTAGTATTTAGAGCTTATTATCATTGGTAGATTGTTTATTGATTTGGTTGCTCTCTTCCTTTTTATATATATATATATATATATATATATATATATTATTTTTCCTTTTCCTCTTTTTTTGAGTGTGTATGTGTATGCTTCTTTGTGTGATTCTTTCTGTATAGCTTTGCTTTTACCATTTGTCCTAGGGTTCTGTCTGTCCATTTTTTTTTTTTTTTTTTTTGGTTTGGTTGCTCTCTTTCTTTTTTTTTCAATTACTTAAAATTTTTCTTTATTTTTAATAATATTTTCTTTCATTTTTTAAAATAACTTCATTTTATTTTATATTTTTCTTTCTTTCTTTCTTTTTTTTCCCCGTTTTCTTCTGAGCCGAGTGGCTGACAGGGTCTTGGTGCTCTGGCCGGGTGTCAGGCCTGTGCCTCTGAGGTGGGAGAGCTGAGTTCAGGATATTGGTCCACCAGAGACCTCCCGGCTCCATGTAATATCAAAAGGCGAAAGCTCTCCCAGAGATCTCCATCTCAACGCTAAGACCTAGCTCCACTCAACGACCAGCAAGCTACAGTGCTGGACACATCCAATGCCAAACAACTAGCAAGACAGGAACACAACCCCACCGATTAGCAGAGAGGCTGGCTAAAATCATAGTAAGTTCACAGACACCCCAAAACACACCACTGGATGTGGTCCTGCCCACCAGAAAGACAAGATCCAGCCTCATCCACCAGAACACAGGCACCAGTCCCCTCCACCAGGAAGCCTACACAACCCACTGATCAAACCTTACCCACTGGGGGCAGACACCAAAAACAACGGGAACTACAAACCTGCAGCCTGCGAAAAGGAGACGCCAAACACAGTAAATTAAGCAAAATGAGAACACAGAGAAATACACAGCAGATGAAGGAGCAAGGTAAAAACCCACCAGACCAAGCAAATGAAGAGGAAATAGGCAACCTACATGAAAAAGAATTCAGAGTAATGATAGTAAAGATGATCCAAAATCTTGGAAATAGAATGGAGAAAATACAAGAAACATTTAACAAGGACCTAGAAGAACTAAAGAGCAAACGAACAATGATGAACAACACAATAAATGAAATTAAAAATTCTCTAGAAGGAATCAATAGCAGAATAACTGAGGCAGAAGAACGGTTAAGTGACCTGGAAGATAAAATAGTGGAAATAACTACCACAGAGCACATTAAAGAAAAAAGAATGAAAAGAATTGAGGACAGTCTCAGAGACCTCTGGGACAACATTAAATGCACCAACATTCAAATTATAGGGGTCCCAGAAGAAGAAGAGAAAAAAAAAGGACTGAGAAAATATTTGAAGAGATTATAGTTGAAAACTTCCCTAATATAGGAAAGGAAATAGGCAATCAAGTCCAGGAAGCGCAGAGAGTCCCATACAGGATAAATCCAAGGAGAAACACGCCAAGACACATATTAATCAAACTATAAAAAATTAAATACAAAGAAAAAATATTAAAAGCAGCAAGGGAAAAGGAACAAATAACATACAAGGGGATCTCCATAAGGTTAACAGCTGATCTTACAGCAGAAACTGCAAGCCAGAAGGGAGTGGCAGACATATTTAAAGTGAGGAAAGGGAAAAACCTACAACCAAGATTACTCTACCCAGCAAGGATGTCATTCAGATTCGACAGAGAAATTAAAACCTTTACACACAAGCAAAAGCTAAGAGAATTCAGCACCACCAAACCAGCTTTACAACAAACGCTAAAGGAACTTCTCTAGGCAAGAAACACAAGAGAAGGAAAACACCTACAATAACAAACCCAAAACAATTAAGAAATTGGTAATAGGAACACACTTATCAATAATTACTTTAACTGTAAATGGATTAAATGCTCCAACCAAAAGACACAGACTGGCTGAATGGATACAAAAACAAGACCCATATATATGTTGTCTACAAGAGACCCACTTCAGACCTAGGGACACATACAGACTGAAAGTGAGGGGATGGAAAAAGATATTCCAGGCAAATGGAAATCAAAAGAAAGCTGAAGTAACAATTCTCATATCAGACAAAATAGACTTTAAAATAAAGACTATTACAAGAGACAAAGAAGGACACTACATAATGATCAAGGGATCAATCTAAGAACAAGATATAACAATTGTAAATATTTATGCACCCAACATAGGAGCACCTCAATGTATAAGGCAAATGCTAACAACCGTAAAAGGGGAAATTGACAGTAACACAATAATAGTAGGGGACTTTAACACCCGACTTTCACCAATGGACGTATCATCCAAAATGAAAATAAATAAGGAAACACAAGCTTTAAATGATACATTAAACAAGATGGACTTAATTGATATTTATAGGACATTCCATCCATGAACAACAGAATACACTTTCTTCTCAAGTGCTCATGGAACATTCTCCAGGATAGATCATATCTTGGTTCACAAATCAAGCCTTGGTATTTTAAGAAAATTGAAATCGTATCAAGTATCTTTTTCGACCACAACGCTATGAGGCTAGATATCAATTACAGGAAAAAATCTGTAAAAAATACAAACACATGCAAGCTAAACAATACACTACTTAATAACCATGAGATCACTGAAGAAATCAAAGAGGAAATCAAAAAATACCTAGAAACAAATGACAATGAAAACACGATGACCCAAAACTTATGGGACACAGCAAAGGCAGTTCTAAGAGGGAAGTTTATAGCAATACAATCCTTCCTCAAGAAACAAGAAACATCTCAAATAAACAACCTAACCTTACACCTAAAGCAATTAGAGAAAGAAGAACAAAAGAACCCCAAAGTTAGCAGAAGGAAAGAAATCATAAAGATCAGATCAGAAATAAATGAAAAAGAAATGAAGGAAACAATAGCAAAGATCAATAAAACTAAAAACTTGTTCTTGGGAAGCCTAAACAAAACAAAATTGATAAACCATTAGCCAGACTTGTCAAGAACAAAAGGGAGAAGACTCAAATCAATAGAATAAGAAATGAAAAAGGAGAAGTAAGAACTGACACTGCAGAAATACAAAGGTTCATGAGAGATTACTACAAGCAACTATATGTCAATAAAATGGACAACCTGGAAGAAATAGACAAATTCTTAGAAAAGCACAGCCTTCTGAGACTGAACCAGGAAGAAATAGAAAATATAAACAGACCAATCACAAGTCCTAAAATTGAAACTGTGATTAAAAATTTTCCAAAAAAAAAAAAATCTCCCAACAGACAAAGGCCCAGGACCAGATGGCTTCACAGGCGAATTCTATCAAACATTTAGAGAAGAGCTAACACCTATCCTTCTCAAACTCTTCCAAAATATAGCAGAAGGAGGAACACTCCCAAACTCATTCTATGAGACCACCATCACCCTGATACCAAAACCAGACAAAGATGTCACAAACCAAGAAAACTACAGGCCAATATCACTGATGAACGTAGATGCAAAAATCCTCAACAAAATACTAGGAAACAGAATTCAACAGCACATTAAAGGGATCATACACCATGATCAAGTGGGGTTTATCCCAGGAATGCAAGCATTCTTCAATATATGCAAATCAATCAATGTGATACACCATATTAACAAACTGAAAGAGAAAAACCATATGATCATCTCAATAGATGCAGAAAAAGCTTTCAACAAAATTCAACACCCATTTATGATAAAAACCCTCCAGAAAGTAGGCATAGAGGGAACTTACCTCAACACAGTAAAGGCTGTATATGACAAACTACAGCCAGGATCGTTCTCAATGGTGAAAAACTGAAACCATTTCCACTAAGATCAGGAACAAGACAAGGTTGCCCACTCTCACCATGATTATTCAACATAGTTTTGGAAGTTTTAGCCACAGCAATCAGAGAAGAAAAAGAAATAAAAGGAATCCAAATCAGACAAGCAGAAATAAATCTGTCACTGTTTGCAGATGACATGATACTATACGTAGAGAATCCTACAGATGCTACCAGAAAACTACTGGAACTAATCAATGAATTTGGTAACGTAGCAGGATACAAAATTAATGCACAGAAATCTCTTGCATTCCTATACACTAATGATGAAAAATCTGAAAGACAAATTAAGGAAACACTCCCATTTACCATTGCAACATAAAGAATAAAATACCTAGGAATAAACCTACCTAAGGAGACAAAAGACCTGTATGCAGAAAACTATAAGACACTGATGAAAGAAATTAAAGATGATACAAACAGATGGAGAGATATACCATGTTCTTGGATTGGAAAACTCAACATTGTGAAAATGACTATACTACCCAAAGCAATCTACAGATCCAATGCAATTTCTATCAAACTACCAATAGGATTTTTCACAGAAGTAGAACAAAAAAATTTCACAATTTGTATGGAAACACAAAAGATCCCGAATGGCCAAAGCAATCTTGAGAAAGAACAATGGAGCTGGAGGAATCAGGCTCCCTGACTTCAGACTATATTACAAAGCTACAGTAATCAAGACAGTACGGTACTGGCACAAAAACAGAAATATAGCTCAATGGAACAAGATAGAAAGCCCAGAGATTAACCCACGCACATATGGTCACCTTATCTTTGATAAAGGAGGCACGAATATACAATGGAGAAAAGACAGCTTCTTCAATAAGTGGTGCTGGGAAAACTGGACAGCTCCATATAAAAGAATGAAATTAGAACACTCTCTATCACCATACACAAAAATAAACTCAAAATGGATTAAAAACGCTGGAGATGGTGTGGAGCAAAGGGAACCCTCTTGCACTGTTGGTTAGAATGTAAATTGATACAGCCACTATGGAGAACAGTATGGAGGTTCCTTAAAAAACTAAAAATAGAACTACCATACGACCCAGCAATCCCACTACTGGGCATATACCCTGAGAAAACCATAATACAAAAGGAGTCATGTACCAAAATGTTCATTGCAGCTCTATTTACAATAGCCAGGACATGGAAGCAACCTACGTGTCCATCGACAGGTGAATGGATAAAGAAGATGTGGCACATATATACAGTGGACTATTACTCAGCCATAACAAGAAACAAAATGGAGGTATTCGTAGTGAGGTAGATGGAGTTAGAGTCTGTCATACAGAGTGAAGTAAGTCAGAAAGAGAAAAATATAGTATGCTAACACATATATATGGAATCTAAGGAGAAAAACAAAAAAAAAGGTCATGAAGAACCTAGTGGCAAGACAGGAATAAAGACACAGACCTACTAGAGAATGGACTTGAGGATATGGGGAGGGGGAGGGGTAAGATGTGACAGGGTGAGAGAGTGACATGGACATATATACACTACCAAATGTAAAATAGATAGCTAGTGGGAAGCAGCCGCATAGCACAGGGAGATCAGCTCGGTGCTCTGTGACCACCTAGAGGGGTGGGATAGGGAGGGTGGAAGGGAGGGAGATGCAAGAGGGAAGAGATATGGGAGCATATGTATATGTATAACTGATTCACTTTGTTATAAAGCAGAAACTAACACACCATTGTAAAGCAATTATACTCCAATAAGGATGTTAAAAAGAAAAACAAACAAACAAAAAAAACATAAATGTTAGGCCAGACACTATAAAACTCTTAGAGGAAAACATAAGCAGAACACTCTATGACATAAAGCACAGCTAAATCCTTTTTGACCCACCGCCTAGAGAAATGGAAATACAAACAAAAATGAACAAATGGGACCTAATGAAACTTAAAAGCTTTTGCACAGCAAAGGAAACCATAAACAAGACGAAAAGACAACATTCAGAATGGGGGGAAATATTTGCCAATGAAGCAACTGAGAAAGGATTAATCTCCAAAATATGCAAGCAGCTCATGCAGCTCAATATCAAAAAAACAAACAACCCAATCCAAAAATGGGCAGAAGACCTAAATAGAAATTTCTTCAAAGAAGATATACAGATTGCCAGCAAACACATGAAAGGATGCTCAACATCACTAATCATCAGAGAAATGCAAATCAAAACTACAGTGAGGTATCACCTCACACCAGTCAGAATGGTCATCATCAAAAAATCTACAAACAATAAATGCTGGAGACTGTGTGGAGATAAGGGAATCCTCTTTCACTGTTGGTGGTAATGTAAATTGATACAGCCACTATGGAGAATAGTATGGAAGTTCCTTAAAAAACTAAAAATAGAACTACCATGCGACCCAGCAATCCCACACTGGGCATATACCCTGTGAAAACCACAATTCAAAAAGAGTCATGTACCAAAATGTTCATTGCAGCTCTATTTACAATAGCCAGGACATGGAAGCAGCCTAAGTGTCCATTGACAGATGAATGCATAAAGAAGATGTGGCACACATATACAATGGAATATTACTCAGCCATAAAAAGAAATGAAATTGAGTTATTTGTAGTGAGGTGGATGGACCTGGAGTCTGTCATACAGAGTGAAGTGAGTCAGAAAGAGAAAAACAAATACCGTATGCTAACACATATATATGGAATCTAAAAAAAAAAAGGGGGTTCTGAAGAATGTAGGGGCAGGACAGGAATAAAGATGCAGACGTAGGGAATGGACTTGAGGACACGGGAAGGGGGAAGGGTATGCTGGGATGAAGTGAGAGTATAGCATTGACATATATACATTACCAAATGTAAAATAGATAGCTAGTGGGGAGCAGCTGCATGGCACAGGGAGATCAGCTCTGTGCTTTGTGACTACCTAGAGGGGTTGGATAGGGAGGGTGGGAGGGAGACGCAAGAGGAAGGAGATATGGGGATATATGTGTATGTATAGCTTATTCACTTTTTTATACAGCAGAAACTATCACACCATTGTAAAGCAATTATACTCCAATCAAGATGTTAGAAAGAAAAAAGTCACTACTACCACCACCACCCCTTACAGCTGAAGAAACTCAGGGAGGTACAACATTATTGCACAGAGTACAAACATCGATTCTGAAAAAAAAAAAAAAAAAGAAATATTATTTAATTTGGTTAGGTAGAGACAAGTACAATGTGATTCAACTCTCTATTTCTTTTTCCCCTGCCCCCCATAAGCACAGAAAGCCCTGTAAAAATTGCTATTTTTGAAGAGGAAGCTTCTCACTTCTTCTAGGATGTGCCAGCCTGCATGTCAATGCTAAAGGGTAAAAGTATTTTTAAAAAGCCATAAAAACTGTAATAACATCACCTAGTTTTATGGGTTTTTAAAAAATCTCTAAAAAGAGGGAAGGAACTTAATGCATAGCCAAAGTGGTCTGAGGAGTGATACCGATCACATATAAGCCAGTGTTTTTCCCCACTAAAGAAGTGTGTACCCCCACCCCATGAGAATGTTCTTTGAAGTAACCTTTATGCTGTATCATGACCAAAGGTGTCTTCTAGTATTTGATTCTCAAAGAGATGGTTTATAAAATCTCTGCCACTCAGAGGAAGTGAAATATAGTTATTAAAGTAATACATTCCTCTTTTCTGCAAGCATGAATAGGCAGCTTTCAGCTTCTGGAAATAATTATCTAACTCCAACTTGCCCGTGGGTAGATTAGCATCCTTGATGAGTGTTGGTCAAGAAACAAGACAATGACTTTGCTGAATGTGCCAGTTTTTTGGCTTTCTCTAAAAGAAGAAATCACAAAACCATAAGGTTAATTAAACTCTGATTTTCGTGGCTCTGTTTAATCTATTTCCTTGGCTTTGAGAACTTCAGTCATTTTTTTCAACTCTTCTGTTTCTTTAATATTACTTAAAATTTCTGTTGAAAGAATTTTAAGACAGATTTTAGAAGTAATGTGAGAGAGGACAATGATAAAACATTTAGAAATAGAAGTTTGAAAAATGCAATGTTATTTAATAGGATGAGCTTCAAAGTTAAAAGGCTCAAATTCTATTTGTAACTCTTCCTCTATGCAGTTGTATCGTTAAGGTTATATTCCTTAACCTTTCCATGTCTGTTCCTCGAGTCTCCATGTAGGATAATAGTATTTCTATTCATTGCAGAAACTTTACATGAGGTTTGAATGAGGTCTATAAAATTTGCTTTAAAATAAAAGCCCCTCAGTACAAAAATACAGTAATACTCTTTGTTATGGACTGAATGTTTGTGTCCTCCCAAAATTCATACGTTGGAGCTCTAACCTCTAATGTGACCGTATTTGGAGTCAGGCCCCGTGGGGAGGCGATAAAAATTAAATGAAGTCATAAGGGTCGGGCCTCAATCCAGCAGGGTTGGCGCCCTTATAAGAAGTGGAAGGAACACTATAACTCACAGCACGAGGATGGCTGTCTACAGGAAGAAAGTTACCACCAGAAACCAACCCCATCAGACCTTTATCTGGGACTTCTAGCCTCCAGAACTGTGAAAAATAAGTCTTTTGTTTAAGCCACCCAGTCTATGGTATTTTTGTTATGGCAGCCCATGTAGATTAAGATACCCTTGACATTACATTATCTTTAAATCCTACAAAACTTTTAAATCTTCATTCAAGAAATGACTGGCTGAAAATCCTGGTTTTAACACTTAAAAGTCACACTTTAAGAGAAAGGAATACTACTAACACAACATTGTAAATCAACTATACTTCAATAAAATATATTTTAAAAGAGAAAGAAAGGAATATTTAAGGAGTACTTACTTAGCACCAGGCATTGTTTTAGGTGCATTTTAAAAAATGTATTTAATAATTTAATCCTCAGAAGAACTGTAGGTGGTAGATATTTTTGTCCCTATTTTACAGATAAGGCAACTAAGACTTACCCAAGGTTGTATAGTTAGTTAAGTGATAGGAATGAGATTCAGAGTCACTCTGAAGCTTTTAAATTACACTCTAATTCCTTCTGTGTTTCTACTACTGTACTGCACTCAGTAGAATGCCAGGCAGAGTGCAAAGACCAGAAACTTAGTGAAGTGACTTAAGATTGCAGAGCTAATTAGAGAAGTGAAGATCAATATTGCTAACGTTTTGCAGTCCATTTTTAAGCCTTTTTAAGTGCTAACCATTAGTCATGAGAAATATCAGAAGATGTTGAACAAAATGAGTTGCATGTGGAACCAATCTTAAACCATAAAATGAGCCTGAAATTTAGAATCTTTCTACTTTTTATCTCTCAAAGAATGGAAGTAACAGTTGATAAGAAAGATGGATAGTACTGACATGTGATTTACTGACCTGTCTTCATCCTAGAAAACAGATTCTAAGGTACAAAGATAATGAAGTTATGGCCAGATACCTTTTCTCACTTTCAAATGATGGTACTTTTTGGTATTTTATGATAACCACTGCCATACCTTCATGGGTACCTGTCACTCTGAAAACTCTTTGTCAAGTGTGAAGGTTGACTTTTCCTAAATTCCATTTTTGAGTAGTAGAATAAGCTATATAGGTATTGATCTAAAAAGTTCACTTCTTTTTACTCTTTAATTGACTTTGGATTTGAATTCCCAACTCCACGACTTTTGAGCTGTATAATTAATCTTGGGCAAGATACTTAATACCTCTGAGCTCCCACCCCCAACCCATTGAGGGTAATAGAATCACATTCAAAGGATCATTGTGAAGATTAAGAATTCTTGGGACTTCCCTGGGGGTCCAGTGGTTAAGAATCCATCTTGCAATGCAGTGGACGTTGGTTCAATCCCTGGTCAGGAAGCTAAGATCCCACATGCCACCCGGCAACTAAGCCCACATGGCACAGCTAATGAGCCTGCGTGCCACAGCTAGAGAGAAGCCTGCGCACTGCAACGAAGAGCCCTCATGCCACAACGAAAGATCCCGCGTGTCACAACTAAGACCCGATGCAGCCAAAAAATAAATAAATATTTTTTAAAAAAGAATGCTTGTGAAACAATTACCACAGAGACGGGCACATATTATGTCCTCAAAAATGTTAGCTGATATCATTGTGAACTATGGTATTGACCATGCCTCTGAAGAGGGGACAATAACATCAATTTTAGAGGGTTATAAAATGGTACTTTGTACCTTCTGAATATTTCTAAAACCTTGATTCAGGAGATGAACTTCCAGTACTAATTTATTTTGTCGGATACTCAGGAGACCTAAATTAAAAACACTGTGGATAAATAAAATACAGTTGATCCTTGAACAAGTTGGGGTTAGGGGCGCTGATCCTCTATGCAGTGGAAAATCCCTGTATAACTTAGTAGTTAGTTAGCCTTCCATGTACGCAGTTCCTCCCTATCTGTGGTTCTGCATCCTTGGATTCAACTAACCTTGGATAGTGTAGAACTGTAGTATTTACTATTGAAAAAAGTCCATGTGTAAGTGGACCTGTGCAGTTCAAACTCATGTTGTTTAAGGGTTAACTGTAGTTCTTAATGGATATTGGGATAGATAGAACTAAAAATATGTTCCTAATGACAATATATACGATTTTTAAAATAGTGATATAGGTGGTAGGACACAGGAACATGGATAAAAAAAGCTGCATACCTGAAGTTCCATGAGAAGACTGTGTCATAGTGAGTGAGTACTTATCCTGTTAATAAAAGGAGACAAGTCAAAAGAAGTAAACAAGTATTAATAGATCTCTGTGCCTGAAATGACTGGTGAGGAATGAAAGCAGTTCATGTTGCCAATTCTGAATTGAAGAAAAATGTTTTAATTATAGTAGTAGGATCTCTGGAATTAAATAATGAACATGTATCAGTTCTAAAATACTACTGAGCATCTCTACAGACAAGAACAGTGCTAGGTTACTGAGAATACAATTTAAAGTAAGATAAAGTTCCCACCCTCAAGCAGACACAGACAGTAATAGAAAAAGTCCCTAAGTATATTAGATTGTATTGCTGCAGTAAGAAATTACTGTAAACTTAGTGGCTTAAAAGAACAGAAATTTATTAGCTTCAGTTCTGTAGGTCAGAAATCTTATGTGGATCTCACTGGGTTAAAATCAGGGTGTCAGGAGGGCTGTGTTCCTTTCCGGACACTTTACAGGAGAATTCGTTTCCTTGCCTTTTCTAGTTTCTAGAAGCCACCCATGTTCTTTGGCTCATAATCCTTTCCTCCATCTTCAAAACCAGCAGCAATGGGGGTCCAGTTCTTTTCACACTGCCATCTCTTTGGGTCTCTGTAGCTGGGAATGGTGTTCTGATTTTAAGGACTCATGTGATTAGATTGGACCCACCTGGATAATCCTGGATGATTATTTTATTTTATTTATTTATTTTTAACATCTTTATTGGAGTGTAATTGCTTTACAATGGTGTGTTAGTTTCTGCTCTATAACAAAGTGAATCAGCTATACATATACATATATCCCCATATCTCCTCCCTCTTGCATCTCCCTCCCATCCTCCCTATCCCACTCCTCTAGGTGGTCACAAAGCACAGAGCTGATCTCCCTGTGCTATGCGGCTGCTTCCCACTAGCTATCTATTTTACATTTGGTAGTGTATATATGTCCATGCCACTGTCTCACTTCATCCCAGTTTACCCTTACCCCTCCCCGTGTCCTCAAGTCCATTCTCTAGGTCTGCGTCTTTATTCCTGTCCTGCCCCTAGATTCTTCAGAACCTTTTTTTTTTTTTTTAGATTCCATATATATGTGTTAGCATATGGTATTTTTTATTCTCTTTCTGACTTAACTTCACTCTGTAGGACAGACTCTAGGTCCATCCACCTCACTACAAATAACTCAATTTCGTTTCTTCTTATGGCTGAGTAATATTCCATCGTATATATGTGCTGGATGATTATTTTAAATCCTCATCTCAGAAGTCCTTAACCATATCTATACAGTCCCTTTTACCATGTAACATATTCATGGATTTTTCAGGATTAAAGTGTGGACATATTTTGGGAGCATTATTTTGCCTACCACACAAGGAAGAATAAAAGTTGGGCACCTAACCCATTTTAGGGATCCAGGAAAAACTTCTGGGAGGAGATCAGCTGAGTCTTGAATTGGGTGAAGGAGGCATATAGAGAGGTGGCTGCTTGTTCAGTCTCAACGGGGGAGAAGCATTTGAGTTAAGGGAAGCTATATGAGTATACTGTATATGGAATTGTGAAATAGCATGGCCTGTTTATTTATGTGTTTATTTTCAAGGAACCACAAATTCAAGATGTATGTGATGGTGGAATAGGGAGAGATAGGGATGGGGAGAGAGATTTGATTACGATGGGACTTTGCACATTATGCTTCAGAGCTTTGGTTTATCTTATAGGCAATGGCATGACAGTGAAGAATTTGAAACGGGGAGGAGGGGGTTGACATGATCAGATTTCACTTTCCATGGATCATTCTCAGCTGTCTTGAGGGAGAATAAGACTGGAGGTAAAGAGGCAGTGAAAAGGCTGTTACTTTTGTTCAGGTATCTTTATATATAATTCAGTTGATTGAGTTTTTGGCTTAGGTGACTAGGTCATACCATATGACATAGAAGAGTACAGAAAGAAAAACTTGAGAGATGTTAAGGTAATAATAATACTCTCCCCCTCATACACATATGCAAAGTAAAAGAAGAGCCTTTTAGAGAGTTAACCTAAATTCTTAATTTCCTTCTCTAAAATTAGCCATTTACCATCAGTCAGTAAGCAAAACAGTTGAGGTTGAACTGTTAGATTTTTCTGTCCTTAAGAGCAATCTTGTTTCCCTTTGACATCTACCTCACATATACATAATGTTGACTGGCCACATATTTTGCCTTTCCCTGCCCTGTGGCTTTCACTTCCACTAAATGATTTAAGGAGTCAGGGCATTGTAGAAGTCTATTCTAGTTTACTTTCTCTTTCCTTTGTTATGTTGTAGTGATTGAACCAGTTTCTGGCTTGCCAAGTAGTCCATTATTCAATTTAATGGACAGTATAATCGTGACCACAGATGGAACTTGTTACTTCAGGATATCAAAAAACTTCAGGGGAGGTGGTTGCTGATTAAGAGTGGAATTTACATGTAGACATAGTATTTTTTCCTTGTTGTAATACAGCAATTTAATGTATTACATAGCTAGGAATTCTAGTTATTTTGAAAGTTGAGTCTGCACTTGGCCTGGTAGCTGAAAGGTAGCATAACATGCTATAGCACATGTGTCCAAATATTTTCTGCTCACCAACTGGGCTAATAGTTCTTACATACACTGCTTAAACTATAAAATGTTTAAGCAGTAAATTGTACCTTTTCATGAGGAAGAGTATGCAGTAGGGAATAATTATAATTTGAATTTAAATGGTTTGCATTCCCTTAAATAGATTTGGGGTTATATTTTTAATATTTCTAATTGAAAAATGGGGCACAGTCTACATAGAGTAACTAAGAAATGTAATTGCCATGAAGTTCAAAGTTGATTAATGTTACTTTTTGGCTACATGAAGAGAATGGGGTTTATCAGGGTGGTTCTGAATTTCTATATAGCACAAGTTCACTGTAAATTCTTTGACTAGTAGCCACAATATAGATTCATTAATGACCACAAAGTTATAGAATGAGATAAAACTGAGACTTACATTGATGTGATTTTTGCCTTTAGGAACAATTAGATATTAGGGCACAGAGAACAAAGGTCTTAGTGAAAATACTGTGCTTTGCCCAAATGAAATGAGTCTATAAAAATTTCAGTGGTTGATAGCATAGGATAGTTAATTTGACTATCTCATAGTTTAGAAATGTATTATTTAAAAGTTTTGTCTATACAATGTTGCAAATCTACAAATGGTTTCATTAGAGCTACTCATAAAAAATGAGAGATAATGGGAGAGGGTAATGAGTAAGAGGGAGGGAACTGTTTGTTAGCCTTTTGTTCTGCTTTATGTCAGTTCCTCCTGGAAAGTTATTATTTCCTGGGACATGTCTTATGTTTCAAAGATTATTATCTTAATAACCTGTAGGGCTTTGTATTGCAGGTATCAGAGGCAAATATCTTCATCAAGGATAAGTAAACTTTTTTCTCACCAGTGAGTTACAGAAGCTCTAAAACTTTCCAGAATAAAAACAATCCAGACTAATATTTTTCATTTCTTGAAGTTTATATCAATTGGAATAAAATTAAGAGAAGGTTTGAAATTAAAAGTACCATTTTCGTAGCTCTTTTCCCTTTAAAAAATTTTTGTACTTATAGGAAAGGTCCAACAAGACTAGATTTTCTTGGATGTCAGATAGCTTAAATGCAGTCTCACCTGTTAATTAGCATTACTAATTTACGGCAAAATCAAGGCTTGCCACAGTCTCTGAAGTTCAAATATGAGCTTTTATTTTTTGATGACCTCTCTGTATTGCTAGGTCCAAAATATGCAAGAAGCAGAAGATCTGCATTAATCATTACATTTAGATAACTGAAGTCATAAACTAGCAATCTGTAGCTTAGGGCTGCTTGGACTCCTAAAACCCTTAAGTACTTTTCAATCTTACCCTTAAATAATTTAAAAACTAATTGTCTTTTTTCAAATGTGCTTTTAGAAGATTGCAGAATCTTATAGCTAGAGTATTAAAACTGAACATTCAGGATTATAGTCCATTTCCCAGTACTTCTGATTCTCTGTAAAATTGGTAAGACACTACTTCATGGCCTTCTCATCCTGTATTTCTGATACTTATTAATCAATTATGATTGAAAACCAAGTTGTTTAACATTCTGTGGTTCTTCAAATGAACTTCTATGAATTAACGATTCTTTATTTCTTACGATTTAAATATGCTCATCAAATACTTTTCCAAAAACCAGTAGATGTGAAAGTGTTACTCAAGAGATTGTTCCTTGTTGGGGGGGAACTCTTCTAAAGCACCTGGCCTTGATTCTGTGGCTTCTTTTCCTTTTTAAATCAATTGTTTTGAGGTATAATTTACCATGCAATGAACTAAGCCTAAGTGTACAATTACTGAGTTTTGACAAGCATATAAATCTATGTAACCACCACCACAGTCACATAGAATATTTCCATTGCTCCAAAAGTTCCCTTGTGCCTCTTTTCAGTTAATCTCTTTCTGCTTCTGGCCACAGAATGGCAGTTAACCTGCTTCTGACATTACAGATTAGTTATAGATTCTGTATTAAAAAGTATTATTTTTTTGAAATTTGGATTATTTTATGTTTTTTAAAACTATTTTAATGGATTATGTTGGTTTAGGACTTCAGGGGTTTCCAAATTAAAACAGTTTTCCTTCGGCTGTTTATGGTGGTCCTCTTAGCACTGAGGTTTCCTAGGAAAGATATTACCTGCAATTTACAGATAAGAAAACTGAGACACAGATATAGAGACCCAGAGATAGTATAGGACAGTGTGAATTCTTGCTTGTTGAAAAAGGAGCTCAGTTGGAAGTTCTATGAAGGGAATGAAAATATCTATTTTGATTTGACTGTGTCTGTGCATTTTTGTTTCAAATCAGCTCTTTTTACCTCTTTTGTCTCTAGCACATTAAGTTCTGATTTTTTTTAAAAATTAATTTATTTTATTTTATTTATTTTTGGCTGCATTGGGTCTTCGTTGCTGCATGTGGGCTTTCTCTAGTTGAGGCAAGCAGGGGCTACTCTTCGTTGCGGTGCTCAGGCTTCTCATTTGTGGTGGCTTCTCGTTGTGGAGCACAGGCTCTAGGCGTGCGGGCTTCAGTAGTTGCAGCACTCAGGCTCAGTAGTTGTGGCTTGCAGGCTCTAGAGCGCAGGCACAGCAGCTGTGGCACATGGGCTCAGTTGCTTGGCAGCATGTGGGATTGTCCCGGACCAGGGCTCGAACCTGTGTCCCCTGCATTGGCAGGTGGATTCTTAACCACTGCACCACCAGGAAAGTCCCGGTTCTGATGAATCTATAAAGAATGAAAATAAGGGTTTAGGATTTGTGCTGAGTCTCTCCCCCGCCCCACTTTTTAAGTGACTTTGATCAAATCACCAGGTTTCTGAAGTTTAGTTTTCTTATCTGCAAAATGAAAATTAAAATTCAGAGTTGTCATAGGAATTAAAACAGAGTGTATGAATGGACAGAAGTCTGTTTAATTTTGGGAGAGATTGTACTGGTTGTTTTGTCTTCTTGTTAGGTTCTTTTAATTTAGGCACATGCTAGATGATCAGATCAACTTAAAACAACAATCTCTAAGGGAACATAGAGAATGCTAAGACTCTTAAAATGACGTGTACTATCTGTTAGAGTGAAAATTTTCTAAGGGGAAAGAAGAAGATTGGAAATAAAGAGTAGTCAATTTTTGATCCTGAGAAGAAAATAAGAAAAAAATGACTTATAATTTTCTTTTTTAAAATTGCATTTATTTCTGCTCAAAATAAAATTACCATAGAATCTTTCATACATTCTATCTCTGGAATCCTAGAATCCTCTTAAATGAAACTACTCAACTCTGACGTCATTTTGGTATTATAAAAATTCACCCCTCTTGTCCAGGTTGCAAGATAGACATGTTCTCTTTAAAAATCTGCTTTATAGGGACTTCCGCGGTGGTGCAGTGGTTAAGAATCCGCCTGCCAGTGCAGGGGACACGGGTTCCATCCCTGGTCTAGGAAGATCCCACATGCTGTGGAGCAACTAAGCCTGTGCGCCACAACTACTGAGCCTGCGCTCTAGAGCCCGCGAGCCGCAACTACTGAAGCCCGCATGCCTAGAGCCTGGGCTCTGCAACAAGAGAAGCCACCGCAATGAGCAGCCTGCACACTGCAACGAAGAGTAGCCCCCGCTTGCCACAACTAGAGAAAGCCTGCACGCAGCAACGAAGACCCAACGCAGCCAAAAATAAATAAATAAATAAAATTTTAAAAACAAACAAAAAAAATAGGTTTTAAAAAAATCTGCTTTATAGTCAGTAATAATAGGTTCTGAAGAATTTCTCTACTAGGGATTCTGGTAATTCATTTCTTGATTTAAAAACCTTTCAATAAATCTAGGCTTTAATATTCATTTTAGAATTCCAGTAAATTAGAATTAGGCAAATCAACCTTGAACTCTGTGCATTATAGGAACTCAGTTAGCAAGGTGATAATTTTAGCCTCTTAAATGATGAATTTTAGTCCACTCACATTGATTGTTGTTACTAATATACCGTATTTAATTGCCTCTAAGATGCCATTAGTTGTAAAATACACCATTATTTTATGTAGCATTTTAAAAAATGATTGAACTATGACATAATGCTTCATCATGCAAAATTTCATGCTCATTGAAAATTTTCTTTAGATATATAAAAATTACATATCACACATAAAAAGGAATACATAAGTGAAATAAATTGCTTAAGGTAACCTTAAAACTTCTTAATATTCAGAGCCCAGGTCTTGGGAATCATTTTTTTTTTACCCAGAGTTGTGGATATCCATATTTTTCTATACAGTGTCATCTTGTGTTTTTAAAAAATGTTCCACTATTGTCTCTGGAGTTTTCTTCCAAGCTCCTGACATATGTTCTATACCTTTTGATGCTGGCACTTTCTTTTCTTTTTTTTAATTGAAGTATAGTTGATTTACAATATTGTATTAGTTTCAAGTGTGCAGCAAAGTGATTCAGTTATGTACATAATCTTTTTTTTCGATTCTTTTCCATTATAGGTTATTACAGGATACGGAATATCGGTCCCTGTGCTATATAGTAAATCCTTGTTGTTTACCTATTTAACATATGGTACTGTGTATCTGTTAATCCCATACTCCTAATTTATCCTTCCCTCCTTCCCCTTTGGTAAAGTTTGTTTTCTATGTCTTTGAGTCTGTTTCTGTTTTGTAAGTAAGTTCATTTGTACCATTTTTTAGATTCCACATATACGTGATATCATATAGTATTTGTCTTTCTCTGTCTGACTTAACTTCACTTAGTATGATAATCTCTAGGTTGGCACTTTCTTGATTTTAGTGTCAGTGGAATGTCCACTCAACAGAAGGACTCATATTTCTTTCTAAAATGAACATTAAGTGATTTGTTGAAGGAAGTAAAGAGGTTGAAGTTGCAGATACTCCATGAAAACTAAGTTCTTGCTTGCACAGGCAATGACAACTGTGTCCAGTTGTTGCTTTGCTGTGAGAGATTCCATTGAAGGTAGATGCATTTTGATTTCACAGATGTTAACATGTGAAAAAAAAAGTTTGTATTGATGTAATGTAGTATCTGTATTTATTTGTTTATTTATTTGAGTGTGTTTAACAGCCTATTGAGTTATAATTTAAAACCATACAATTCACTCATTTAAAGTATATAATTATTTTTTAGTATATTCATAGAGTTGTACAGCCATCACCACAATCAGTTTTCAGATATTTACATCACCTCAAACAGAAACCGCATACCCATTTCCCCCTCAATCCTCCCACTTCTAGGTAACCAGTAGTATACTTCCTGTATGGATTTACTTACTTTGGACATTTCTCGAATAGAATCATACACTGTGTGGTCTTAAGGTGGAAGATTAGGTTATTGATTTGAGAGTTTCCATCTGAGCACCACTTTAGCTACTACATTCCATAAGTCTGTTATGTTGTGTCTTCATTTTCATTCATGTCAAAGTATCTTCTCATTTTCCTTGTGATTTCTTCTTTGTTCCATTGGTTATTTAGAAGTTTTTTTAATTTCCACGAATTTGTGAATTTCCCAAATTTCCTTCTGTTACTGATTTCTGATTGTATTTTTTATGGTCAGAGAATGTACTTTCTATGGTTTCAGTCCTTTTAAATTTATTGATGCTAGTTTTATGGCCCAGCATGTGATGTCTTATGTTCCTATTCTTCTGTTTATTCTTTACAGCTTTCTTTTGCATTACGTGAATATTTTCTAGGGTAACATTTTAATTCCTTTGATGATCATTCTCACTAATTTTTTTTTTGAATTATTTTCTTACTGAGTGCTCAGGGCTCACCACAGATAACTTGCCAACATCTACTTAAGATTTATACTAAATTCCAGTGAAACGTCAAAATATACTCCAATTTAGCTCTATTTCCTCCTCCCCTTCTGTGCTATTGTTATTATATATATTATAGCTATTATGTTAAAAACCTAATAGTGTAATAATAATTACTTTATATAATTTTATGCTTTTTAAAGAAGCAGAGAGAATAATGGAAGCAAGTTTTTTTAATAGAGTTTCTTATACTAAATCTTCTTATTTATCATTTGTTATCTTCCTTTATGTGAATTCAAGTAACTTTTTGGTGTCATTTCCTTACTCCAATACAACTTTGCTTCTTCTTACTTATCTTATGCTGTTATTATTACATTCCTAAATGTTGCAGGCTCAATAATACAACTATATACATATTGTTTTATATATTTAATAATTGCTTTTTAAATAGTTGAGAGGTGAAGAAATGTGCATTTATATTATATCTTTGATTTTTTAAAGTGGATTTGAATTACTTTTGGGGTCATATGCTTTCAACCTGAATAGTTTCCTTTACTATTTCTTGTAAGGCAGGTCTGCTAGCAATGAATTCTCAGCAATGAATTCTTTCAATGTTTCTTTATCTGGGAATGTCTTTATCTGTCTTCATTTTGAAAGATGGTTTATGGTTTTACCGAATATAAGATTCTTTTTTTTTTTTTTTGGGCTGCAGCGCACGGCATGTTGGATCTTAGTTCCCCAACCAGGGATTGAACCCATGCCCCCCTCAGTGGAAGCGCAGAGTCTCAACCACTGGACCGCCAAGGAAGTCCCCTGAATATAAGATTCTTGGTTGACGTATTTTTTGGGTTTCAGCACTTTGAATATGTCATCACACTGCCTTTTAGCCTTCATTATTTCTGATGAAAAATCTGGTGTAATCTTTTTGGGATTTCCTTGTGAGTGAGAAGTTGTTTTTCGCTTGCTGCTTTCAAGATATTTACTATGATATGTCTTGTATATGTATGATGTCTCTTTGTGCTTTCCTACTTGGAATTTGTTGAGCTTCTTGGAAATGTAGATTGTTTTAATCAAATTTGGTAAGGTTTTAGCCATTATTTCTTTGAATATTTTTTCTCTTCCTTTCTCTACTTCTGTGAAAAAAGTTTTCTTCTCTCTTCTCACCATGCATATGTTGCAGTGCTTTATGGTTTTCCACTTTTCTCTGAGACTGTTCATATGTGTTCATTCTTTTTTCTCTGTGTTCTTCAGATTGTACAATGTCTATCCATCTTTATTCAAGTTTGCTGATTTTTCTGCAAATTGATATTTACTGTTCAGTCCCTGGAATGCATTTTTCTTCTTGGTTATTATACTTTTCAACTCCTGAATTTCCATTATTTAAAATAATTTCTATATCTTAATGATATTGTCTATTTGACAAGAAATTATCATGGCTTCCTTTACTTTTTTAAAGCATTTTTTCCTTTAATTCTTTAGACATATTTATAATAGTTGTTTTAAAGTCTTTGCCTGCTAAGTCCAACACCTGAACTCTTTCAAAGGCAATTTCTGTTGCTTGCTCTTTTTTCTTATGTAGGGGCCATACTTTTCTGTTTCTTTGCATGTTTCATAATTTTTTACCAAAAACTGGACATTTTATTTTATTTATTTTTTTAAATTAATTTTTGTTGTAGTATAGTTGATTTACAGTGTTGTGTTACTTTCTGCTGAACAGCAAAATGAATCATTTATACATATTCATATATCCACTCTTTTTTAGATTCTTTTCCCATATAGGTCATTACAGAGTATTGAGTAGAGTTCCCTGTGCTATACAGTAGGTCCTTATTAGTTATCTATTTTTTTAATATAGATTTTTCCAGTTTTTTTTTTAAATTTCCATCTAAGCATGGCGTTAGCTGCAACCCATAAATTCTTTTTTTTTTTAATTTAATTTAATTAATTAATTTATTTATTTATTTTTGGCTGTGTTGGGTCTTCGTTTCTGTGCGAGGGCTTTCTCTAGTTGTGGCCAGCGGGGGCCATTCTTCATCGCGGTGTGCGGGCCTCTCACTGTTGTGGGCTCTCTTGTTGTGGAGCACAGGCTCCAGACGCGCAGGCTCAGTAGGTGTGGCTCACGGGCCCAGTTGCTCCGTGGCATGTGGGATCTTCCCAGACCAGGGCTCGAACCCGTGTCCCCTGCATTGGCAGGCAGATTCTCAACCACTGCGCCACCAGGGAAGCCCCAGTTATCTATTTTATATATAGTAAAAACTGGATATTTTAGATAACATATTGTAGGAACTGAGGATATGATTCCACCCCCAATTCCCACACATTCACCAAATTGGATGTTGTTGTTTACTTGTTTATTTGTTTACTGGCTTGTCTGGACCATTTTAGTGAAGTCTATTTTCCCTGTAGTGTGTAGCTACTGATATTGTTCCTCAGAAGTCACAGTCTTTGGCATGCACAGAATCATCCTAGGATGATGGTGGTTTTAGCAGGGCTCTCTTTGGCTGTCTCTTTCTCTGTTCTCTTTGTTTAGCTGTCTGTCTTTATAGGTATCACACCCATCTGTTAGCTTCCGCTAATTGCTCATTATCATTATAATTAGCTCATTATCAGTAATGCCTGTAACATAAATTCTTCCACAGGCTGATACAATTAAAATAGGGCCTCATTGCAGGTGTAATTTTGCAGCCACCCTTTGAGTTTTTTTTCTCAGGAGGACTCTTCTTAGCTGCTTCTTTCCCTGGTTCTCCCTAGTAAAATTCTAGCTGTTCTAGCTTGTTACTCTCAAAGATTTACCAGTCTCTTAACTGCTTACCACCAAAATCTCTATTATCTTCTGCAGTGCCCTCACTATTAACTTTCCCACACTGTGTTCCAAATAAAGTCATTTCCCTTGGGGAACACTTTGGAGCTTTCTCTCTTTTTCTGTCCTGCCTTTCCCCTGGGCTAAACCTCTGCCACTGCCTGGAGTAGGGAGTGAGCTAGTGGCCCCTTCTCTTGGAAATGACACTGCTGCTTGGTCTTCTGGGCGTCTTCTGTTGCAGAAACTTTAACTGTATGAGCAAGCTGGGGCAAGGGCAGTTGGGATCCCAGTGTTCCTGGCTCGCCTGCTGTGGTATAACTTCTGTCCCACAAGTGGGGGCTGGCTGGAAGAAGTGAGGACCAGACCTCTCAGCTGCTCTTGTCTCTTACAGAGCTTCTGCAACAAAGAGGTGGAAGTAGGAGAAATGCAGGTGGACTGCCCCTCCTAGCAGATATCATAATCCTCAATTGGGATTTGGGTGTAGAGG
Source organism: Eschrichtius robustus (assembly GCF_028021215.1). Taxonomy (NCBI): domain Eukaryota; kingdom Metazoa; phylum Chordata; class Mammalia; order Artiodactyla; family Eschrichtiidae; genus Eschrichtius; species Eschrichtius robustus. Next base: position 77,698,303 of record NC_090830.1, read on the forward strand.
AAGGCCTACCTTCTTGGTTGCTCTCATCTGAAATAGCAACTGTGGCTTGATAGTATCTAAATTTCCTTACAACTTATTTACAAATTTAGAAAACAATATCTATTTGTAAGCTGCATAATGTTGCTCTAATAATGTCTTTAACACTCATACAAAAGTGTAGTAATATCAAGATGGCTTAAAATAGCAAAAGTTGCAGTAATTTTTTTACATGGGGTTTTTATATGTTATATATGTTACAAGCTAGTGAAGAACATGCAGCACACACATGAGAGGATATATTATTTACTGTTTTCTATTATGCCTAAACAGGTGAAAATACTGAAAAATGTATAACCATTTGTCCTTGGGCCTTATTGGATGTTGAATGCAGTGAAGTATTTTTTGGATCTAGGGTATCTGTGATTAGCTCATAACAGCATTAAGCCATGAGGTTGCCTTTCATTGCTGTTACTTGTTATCAAATAGAAAAATGCCTTTAGGCATTAGCTAGCAGAAGGTGAAATACTTAGTTTCATTAGTTCCAGAGACTTGATGCAATATAGTTACACACCTCACTGCTGAGTGACAAATCTTTGCTACTCTTAAACTCTTTGGGAAGATTATTTTGGATTATATAGATGGGTCTGATATAATCACAAGGGTCCTTATAATAGGGAAACAGGAGATGAAAGTTAGTGGTAGATGTGATGTGAGGAAGGAAGGGGTCATGAGCCAAGGAATGGAGGAGGCCTCTAGAAGTGGAAAAGGGTAAGGAAACAGATTCTTGTCTCAGAGCCTCTAGAAGAAACTAGCCTTACTGAAACCTTGACTTTATTTAGCCCAGTGAGACTCATTTCGAATTTCTGACCTCCAGAACTATAAGAGAATAAATATGTGTTATTTTAAAACACTAATTTTGTGGTAATTTATTACAGAAAGAATAGGAAACTAATAAAACAAGGAAGACCTGACTTACTGTAACTCTGTGGTGAAGGTAGTCTAGTGCTAATAAAATATTTGTATTTTCTGAGTACTTTGATTTTTGTTTCAGGAAAAACTTGTCTGACTTTTAAAGGTTTAGGCATCTTCATAGTTTTATACCCTAGCAGTTAGACTGCACTAAGATTATCTGATGTCACCTTTCTTCTGTTTCTAACAGTGAAATGAGAAGTAGATCAGAGCAGAAAGGTTTAATTAAATTCACACAAATAATCCCATAGGTTATTATTATACATTACCAAATTAATGCTTTCCTTTTTGTTCTGTATTACTAATATGATTGCTTACATTGTTGCCTCAAAACCAAGACTTAAAATTAACTATTAAAGGCTAATAAGTTCTATCATCACAGGCTTATCTAAGACTTCTGTTTTGAGCAAATACAGGCTTTTTTCAGAAGTAAATGGATTTTAAAAGCACAGTGAAAGGAATGTTCCATTTAAATGGTTAGCTAGTAAGTTTCACAAATACAGTATTATTTTTGAAACTGATTAACATTTAATGCAGTTATAAAATTTCCTGCATAATTCTCAAATTGTGTCATTGGGAAGCTGTATGAAAACTGCCATGTATTAAGTAATTATCACATGAAAGATGTTCAACACTGATGTGAGAAAAAAAATTATAAAATGACATGCTTTCTTTTTTCCTTTTTTTTCTTTTCTCTTCTTTTTTTTTTTTTTTTTTTTTTTTCTTATTTATAGGTAAATCCTCACTGAGACTACCTAGTATAAGAAACAGGGAAAGGAAGATTTTTTATTTTTAAGCTGTTTGGAGCCTAAGTCATAATTTGTAACTAGAGCATGGGGGTCTTGTTGCCAAGACTGCCCTGAATGACTAGGTTGCCCAGCCTAAGTCTGTTGGCTGGTTTGATTTTTATTATTTAAAACTCTGTTGTTGTTTAGCAAGTGATATTTATTCACTACAAATAAATTAGAAAATGCAATTGTGTGAAAATAAGACCTAGTGATACATTCACTGTTAACAGTTTGGTATAGAACCTTCCTGACTTTTCCTGTATATGTTATTTCTAAGCTGTTTTTATCACATAGCATTACATTGAATATATTTTCATGTGACACTGACATGAGAATTTTAATACGTGGCAGTTTTTCATAAAGCTTAAGTTCAGAATCTGGAATCAGACTTTGATTCTGGACTTTTCAGCTTAACACATGACTTGGAAAATAAACCTCATTTGTAAAATGGAGATAAATTATAGGATTGTTGTAAAGATTAAATGAGGTCATGTGAAGCATTTAACACAAAATCTGATACACAGTATCATTTAATAAATGGTCACTATCTTTATTCAAGTGTTGTGTTACATGAACATACTATTGGTAATGTAACAATTCCTTATTGTTAGAAAACTTTTTCTAATGTTTCACAGTTGTTAAAAAAAAAAAATGCAACATTTAAGCAACCTCTAAAATGCCAAGAAGCCTTATGAGGTGTGGGATTGGAGGATTGAATTTTGGGATGGCTCATGATCAAGAGTAACATCCATATACTCTTTTTTATTTTTTAATAGAATGATAGCTCAGTCTTATTTTGTAGGCAAATGTATGTAAAATAATGTACTGCTATAGTCTGTTTATACCGTATCTCTAATACTGAGTTATTTCACTGTTTATAAGTTCAATTTAGAATGTGGTATGCGAAAAGAAAAGACTTCCAGTTATGTTTACTTAAGTATGTTGTTTAAACAGGACACTGAGGTATGCAATAACAATTGGTGCATGAGATGACCTATAGTTGTAATGCTCTCTTTGCCAGTGGTTAGGTGTGTGATTTTTGGACAAGTTACTAATACCACTGGACTATAGTTTCTTCTGAGTAAAATGAAGACAGTGGACTAGATCAGCAATTTTCAAACTTGAGTATTGTGCAGATCCTTTCAAAGGAATATCCAAACTCTTGACTTAAACTATATTGTTGTTGTTCTTAATTATGTACTCAGCTTTAGTGTAGACAAACATGAAGCTAAATAGAAGTTCCCTCTGCTACATCCATGTAGAGCTACAAAACCAAAACAAGTGTAGTACAAACAAAACTACAAAACCAATGTATTAACAACATCAGCATGATGAATGATAATGGTTTGCTGAAACTAAAATGCTGCTTCCCATGTGAATATGTTATTCCTTGCTACACTGTAGGTTCTTTTGCATTGGGCTACCTAGACTACAGTGCATGAGATGATAATTTAATTCTCCTGACATGTTGTTTTTGTTAAAACTATTATAAATCTTTGATTTAGTGTATCGTGATATCATTTGGCCTTTACTGGCTCAACTGTATTGCCTGCCTCTCTACTTTTCTCATTAGCCTAGGATAGTGAGGGAAACTGATGATTTCCTGTGTTGGTAAATACAAATATGGGCACAAATATCCTGGCAACACTTAATTATAAAGTATTCATTCAGATGACCCAAATTTTCAAAGATCATCAGTGGTAAACGCAGAAAATTTTAAATGTTTTATAGAAAACTCCTAAATTCTTGAATATACAGCCACAGATTTGGGCTGTGGTCCATATTGAGAACATCAAACTAGATCATTAAGACACTTCTATGATTCTGCGACTAGGAAGCTGTTCCTGTAAGTAATGATGGCAACATATACACACATTCCAGGGTGTCTTACTGTCTTAGATTAGGAAAATGTATTTTTGAAGTAAGGTTATTTTTTTTTTAAAGATTTAATTTTATTTATTTTTGGCTGCATTGGGTCTTCATTGCTGCATGGCGCTTTCTCTAGTTGTGGCGAGCAGGGGCTACTCTTCATTGCTGTGCACGGACTTCTTCTTGCAGTGGCTTCTCTTGTTGCGGAGCACAGGCTGTAGGTGCACGGGTTTCAGTAGTTGCGGCACACGGGCTCAGTAGTTGTGGCGCACAGGCTTAGTTGCTCCATGGCATGTGAGATCTTCCCGGACCAGGAATCGAACGCATGTCCCCTGCATTGGCAGGCGGATTCGTATCCACTGCACCACTGGGGAAGTCCTGGGTATTTTTTAAGTAAGCAAAAATTATATTGTGTAATTGCTGGAGGGCAGTGGTTCTCAAGAGGAGGTAATTTTGCCACCCTCCCACCCCCCACGGAGATATTTGGAGACATTTTTGGTTGTCAAAAACTGATTGGGGGCAGCATTGATTCTGGCATCAGTGGCTAGAGGCCAAGGATGATTCTAAACATACTACAATGCACAGGACAGCCCCCTACAACAAAGAATTATCCAGCCCAAAATGTCAGTAGTACTGAAGTTAAGAAACCCTGCTGTAGGCCAAGGGTCCCCAACCCCTGGGCCCCAGATTGGTACTGGTCCTGTTGGGAACCGGGCTGCACAGCAAGAGGTGAGTGGTGGGCAAGTGAGCGAAGCTTCATCTGCCACTCCCTATTGCTCCCCATCGCTCACATTACCACCTGAACCATGCTCCCCCACCCCCACTGCTGCTGTAGGGCATTATAACCAACACCAAGGGTAGTTTTAGAGATAAAGAGAACAGCATGATCATATTCATAGAAACTTCATTATTGGAAGTACAAAACGCCCTGTAGCCTATCCTATAATATCAACCAGGACTACTTAAAATCAAGTATTTGTGAAATAGATACTAACTTTAAGAAAAAATTTTTTTTCTATAATGGATCAAGGAACAAAAGAATGGAAGTATGGTGCTACTCGGGTTTTTTTTTTTTTGGTGGTTTTTTTTGCCCGTGTTGGGTCTTTCTTGCTGCACGCAGGCTTTCTCTAGTTGCGGTGAGTGGGGGCTACTCTTAGTTGCGGTGCACAGGCTTCTTATTGCGGTGGCTTCTCTTGTTGCAGAGCACGGGCTCTAGGTGTGCGGGCTTCAGTAGTTGTGGCACGCAGGTTCAATAGTTCTGGCTCGCGGGCTCTAGAGTGCAGGCTCAGTAGTTTTGACACACGGGCTTAGTTGCTCTGCGGCACATGGGATCTTCCTGGACCAGGGCTCAAACCTGTGTCCCCTGCATTGACAGGCGGATTCCTAACCACTGCGCCACAGGGAAAGCCCACTACTCAGGTTTTCTTAAAGCAAATGTGGTTTCTATATGTCAGTTGCAGAAGCTGTTACCTAAGAAAATAAACTTTGATTTCTCATACACTTTCTCTTTAATTTTTGGTATAAGTCTTTATGTTACACAATTGAATTTGAAAGAATAGCCTTTCTAATTGTGGTTCAAAATCATATCAAAGCGATGCCTGAAATACGAAAATCTACCTACCTATCCTGTATGAAACCTTGCTGAATGAAAAAAGCATTGTGTTTTAGCACTAGGGTCACTTTTTCTTTTAATATTTTTTGGTTTAGTTTTACTTCTTATCACAGAAAAATTTCAAAATACACAAGGTGAGGAGAATAATATAATTAATCCATGAACCCCAACATACCCATTATTCAACTTCAGCATATGAACATTTTGCTAATCTTGTTATATCTTTCCCCTCCCCCCACTAGCTCCCTTCCCAGAATTATTTTAAATCACATTACAGACAACATATTATTCCATCCATAAATACTTTGTAACTCTGTTTTTAAGTGAAGTCAGAGAAGGTGTTATCTTGTGGGTAGGCTATGGGGGAAGTGGAATTGTGGCAAGTGTTTGGAATGGTGGCTTACTGCAAATAAGTGGATAACCCAAAGCCTTCCATGTAGTAGAAGCTCTATTAAATATTTATTGAATTGAAAAATCTAAGTTATTGTGTGAAGTAATATTACAATTTTAATGTGCCACAAAGGCAATTTACTCATTTTTTAAAATAGTTTTTATGCCGCCTTTAATTTTAGCATTGGCTTTAATCACAGCCTGGCCCCTACTGCTGCTCCTCTCTTTCCTCCTGGCATTTTACTAATCCATATCTTTTCTTTTGGCCCTTTCCCAAGTATATACTCATGACAGTGAACTCTTGGAAATCTGTTACTGCTTTTGTTCTTCCCCTTAAATATTTGCACTTTTAAAAATTCTTAAAGCTAGTGAAATGGGTTTTAAGCAAGAGAGTGACATGAAAAGATAAGCATTTTAGAAAGATAATTTTGGTTATGTTGTGGAGGATAGATGGGAGGCAGGGACTTGGAGATATAGAAACAGATGGATTTAACAGCTATATAAAAGCTAGAACTCACAGTTTTTGGTGACTGAAGGAAGGAAGGTGGGAGGAAGAAGTTAAGAATGATAGCCAAGTTTATAATTTCAACAACTAAATGATAGTACCATTTTCTGAAAGAAGGAGTACAAGGGAGAGAGCAGATTTGTGGGGAAAATATTCTTCTATGTGATTTCCTAATTTGGTGAGTGGCACGGGGGAAGAATCTTCTCTTGACTCTCAGTATGGTGTTCTAGTGAAACGAGAATTGTTTTACTTGAGCAGTACTGTGATTTCATTCATGCTTTTAAACTAGTTTATGAGAAGAAAATCTGCTGGGCTGCTTGTATTCCCATTTCTTCACGGCATGCAAGTTTTGTGTAGTCATTATCTGGACCAACACTTGTTACCTGACCGTCACATGCCAGAGGTGGTAGACAAGAGAAATAACAATGAAAGTTGGGCACATGTTATAAGGGAATCCTCCAATCCCCCATCCATTCTTTACTTAGTTGTCTTTTATAACTTAGAGGCCACTAGATGTTTGATTTACACTGGTGATAGAAGCCCAAGTCCTGAGGGAAAGTGACCCCAGATTTTCCTTGTTCCATGCACCCCTAAGCTTACTTTCTTAGAATACTGTTCCATCGTAGAATTTTCTTTGCCTGGTGAAGGGTCAGTGTAATATATGTATTAAGAAACTTTCAAAAGTTTTATTTATTCATTAGTTAAGATAGATTTCTTCCTTCCTTCCTCCCTCCCTCCCTCCCTTTCTTTCCTTCCTTCCTTCCTTCTTTGGAGCAGTTTATTTTTTAACTTCTTTATAAATACTTAAATTCTCATAATTAACAACTCTTGTTTTTAGTAGACACCTAAGAAATTTAGTGTGTAAATCTTCACTAATTTCTGTATTATCTTCACAAAAGAACATTTTACTCCTCTTTCTTTTCTGCTTCAGATTATATATATGATCTTTATCCAAAATAGTTGGTACTAAGTCATCAGTAGTTTCATCATTCTCATCATTTGAATCAGGTGGGTACCAAGATAGGGCTAATACTAGTACACTAATTGCAGCTGAGTGCATTTGTTTCATGTGAGTTTCTATGACCAAAGGACACTGAGAACCTCTCAGGGTAAAAGCTGGAGCCAGTGTCATCTCGGGGGCTGGGTCTCCCTTGTGGATAATTCCTGGCTATTCTGGGGTCCCAAAGCTCCAAGACAAGATGATTCCACCAAATTGTAGATTTCTGTAACAACTGTAATAAAATACATGTAACTAATAATTCAGAAGTGACAGTTCTCCCAGGTAAGGTTCAGAGGTTTTGGAGGGTTTCATAGTGATCTCAACAGCTTTAAATTCTTGATATTTGTTTCACTGCTGATTGTGTCACTCTTTGGGGAATCAAAATTTTCCCCCAAGTGAGTAGTTCATCAATGAAGTTCTGGAAGAAGATCAAGTCCAAAAGGATCTCCAGAAGTAGCTTTATTTGGTCTTCCCATTTTTAAACCTATCATCAGAGAGAAAATAAATAGAATAGAAAGTGACAAAATGATACAAGTCCTTTTTTGAAACTTCGATGATGACATGCTTTAAACTCCAAACTAGTAAATGTTTAGCTGCTTATTTCTGGGAAGGACCAATTCATACAGTCCTTCAAACTCTGTACTGCATAACTCCAGGGAGTAAAATTCCTATATATGGAATGTAGCAGCCCAGGGTCTAGGAATCTGGCTGTCAGCAGGGACTCTGCCAGCAGAGCCAGAGAGGCTGGGAGTAAAGCAAAAGCCAGCAGCCTCAGCACAGCAGAAACCCAACCAGCCCCACCACCCAAAAGGAGCCTGAGGGGCGGGACAGAATAGATTTTCTTTATGAAACTTAAAGACAGTAAGGAAAATGGTACCCAGTGGAAAACATTTAGAAAAATAAATTTTGAAAAGAAGTGATTTGCTTCTCAAGTCCATCCCTATGTCTCCCCACCTCCATTACTCTTTTTTTTTTTTTTTTTTTTGATAGGTAAGACGTGGATTTATTTAGAGAGATTCACATTCCATAGACAGAATGCGGTCCATCTCAAAAGTCAAGAGTGGCCCCAAAATATGGGGTGGTTAGTTTTTATGGGCTGGGTAATTTCATAGACCAACAAGTGGGAGGATTATTCCAACTATTTTGGAGAAGGGGTGGGGATTTCCAGGATATGGGCCACCGCCCACTTTTTGGCCTTTTATGGTTAGCCTTGGAACTGTCCTGGTGCCTGTGGGTGTGTCATTTAGCATATGCTAATGCATTTCAATGAGTGCCACCTCCATTACTCTTATCATTCTTTAAAACCATAACAAACATCGCAAAACCTTGAAGTTAACCTTCGAGCTACCTTTGGCCATCAACACCTAATGGTTATTAGAATATTATACTTTTTTCTTTTTCGGCTTTGTGGCAAATTTTAAAGGCTGGGGGAAAGTATAGTAGACAGTGTACCTTAACTTTACTGTTACTATTATCACCAAGATAGCTTTTTGGAATTCTGTGGCTTGATCTGCCCCTGGATTTTAGTATTGGATTTCAGATATGATCTAAAGAAATGTGGGTGCTTCCAGTTAAAGATGGTAGATTTTTTTCCAGCTTTATTGAGAAATAATTGACATACATCACTGTATAAATGTAAGGTGTAGAGCATGATGTACAGTTTGATTTACATATGTTGTGAAATGATTATCACAGTAGGTTTGGTTAACATCCATCATTTCATATAGATAGAGTAAAAAGAAAAGAAGAAAAAAAATTCTCTTTTTGGTGAGAACTCTTAGGATGTATTCTGTTAACAACTTTCTTATAAGTATACCCTTATTCATGGTTTTGCTTTCTGCAGTTTCAGTTACCCATGGTCAATCACGGTCAGAAAATATTAAATGAAAAATTCCAGAAATAAACAATTCATAATTTTTAAATTGTGAGCTGTTCTGAGTAGTGTGCTTGCCATCCTGCTCTGTCCTGTCCAGGATGTGAGTCATCCCTTTGTCCAGCATATCTCTCCCATTAGTCATTTAATAGCCATCCAGGTTATCAGATGGACTGTCTTGGTAACATAGTGCTTGTGTTCAAGTAACCCTTATTTTACTTAATAATGTCCCAAAGCACAAGAGTAGTGATGCTGGAAATTTGGATATTCTCTTACTGTGCCTAATTTATAAATTAAACCTCATCATAGGTATGTATGTATGGGAAAGAGCATAGTATATCTAGGATTCGGTCCTATCCACAGTTTCAGGCATCCATTGGGGGTCTTGGAACATATACCCTGCAGATAAGGGGGGACTACTGTTAGATCGTTAACTATAGTCAGATGGTTCATTGAACACAGATTTACCTTCACTCTTTCTCAAAACTCCACTAAAATAACAAAGGTTTTTGGTTTTTTAGGCATAAATCCACAGTGGGAACAAAAGACAAAGGAAAGGGGAGGGAAATGGAAGGGACTGGAAATTTTAGATTCAGAAATCTGAAGAGAAGAAGAATGAGTACTTCTTTACTGAATCCTGAAATTAGTAATGGTGTAAATTGAAAAGGAACCTGGCTTACCCTGAAACATCTTCCAATACCTTTGTGAAATGGGAATGAGACAACAGGAGAAATTAGTTGAAGGATTCATTGAAAATCTCTTTACATGGTACTTAGTCCCCCAGATTCTCTTCCCCCATCCTGGAAGAAAACTGAAAATTTAATCCCCCCCAAAAAATGAAACAGAGATTTTCTGGAATGAGGAACCCTGGACACCATGAGGGCAGGGGTAATGTACTGAAAGAGGAGGAATAAATGGAAATTGATGTATTCAATATTGGTATTTCTAGCCTGCTTCCCTCATTTGGCTCTGAGAACATTGGCAGACAAGCTTTTACCTTCAAAGTAAGAGATTGGTAATTTTCTCTGGAGAACCTGACATAATCTGAAAGAAAAGACTTAAAGATACTAATCATGTGGGTATCCCCAGGGAAATAGCACAACCAGATCACTTTTGCAGTGAAGACCACTATTTGCATAAAGTTTCCAATCAGCTTTTTAGCCATCACTCCCCACTCCTAAATATGAGGAATCAGTGAAAGATCACTAGATATTTGAGAAACAGTTTTAATATGAGCAAAGCCAAAGCAAATAGGAAACAGCAATTTAAAGGGAACAGAGCTTATGCAGGAAGAAGGAAAAAAAAAATTTTAATATATCACTAATAATCCTCAGAAAAAAAGTAATGCATCTAGTATATGGTGCTCTAAAAAAGGAACTTTCAGAAAACCAGATTTTAGAAATTAAAAACATAACAGAGTATTCCATAAAAGTTTTGAAGTGACCAAGAAACTAGAACTAAAAGAAAGAAATATAATTTAGGAGAGAAGAGTAAGAAAATTAGAGGACCCGTCCAAGAGATTCAATAACCAAAAGAGGTTCAAGTAATAGGAGTTCCAGAAATAGAGAATAGTAGAAATGGAGGAGAAGAAATCATCAAAGAAGCCATTCCAAGAAACTTTCCATAACTGAAATACAAGTTTCTATATTGAAATAATCCAGCAGTTGCCAAGCATAGTGAGATCCACATCAAAGGACCTCTTAAATTTCATAGTAATGATTTTAAAAAAGAAAATCATACAGAATCAAGAGAAAAACAAGTTTTACTACAAAAGATCAGAAATCAAAGCTCAAGCTTCTCAACAGTGAAATCTACTAAATATTGGAGAAATGACCTCTAAATTTTGAAGGAAAATAGGGGTTTTTAAAAAATTTATTTATTTATTTATTTACTTTTGGCTGCATTGGGTCTTCGTTGCTGCGCACAGGCTTTCTCTAGTTGGTGGCGAGCAGGGGCTACGCTTCGTTGCAGTTCGCGGGCTTCTCATTGCGGTAGCTTCTCTTTGTTGTGGAGCACGAGCTCTAGGTGCACAGGCTTCAGTAGTTGTGGCACGCGGGCTCAGTAGTTGTGGCTTGTGAGCTGCAGAGTGCAGGCTCAGTAGTTGTGGCACACGGGCTTAGTTGCTCTGCGGCATGTGGGATCTTCCCGGCCCAGGGCTCGAACCCAGGCCCCCTGCATTGGCAGGCGGATTCTTAACCACTGTGCCACCAGGGAAGTCCCCAGAATGTTCTTTTAATTGGGTGATATTGTGATGCCCATTTAATTGGTCTGATAGGCACGTAGAGATAGTAATTCAATGAATAGTTTATTCATTTATTTCTGGATATTTTTGCCATCTTAATTTAATTTTAAGAATTGGAACACTGGAATGGGGTGAAGGGGGATGATACTATGGAGGGAATGTTAGAGAGCTTTTTGCTGTAGAATTTGGTGTCTTGTTATTGGTAATCAGGAAAGATTTGATGGTTTGAATTTGTCAGGCAAGGAGTTTGGGGATAAGAAGTTGTTGAGGCTGAGGCTACTCAGAGCCAGTAGGGACCTCTTTGTTTAGATGTATAAACTGATCATATCCTCAGCCTGGGCTGCCAGCTTTTAAAATTTCTCCCCATGTGTTACTTTTTGCTGCTGACACTTTGCTTTTTGATACAGCCTCTTCAGTTTCTTAGATTTAATAATTTTAAATGAATTGTGGGGTTAAATTCATCTTAAGACCAGCCAGGTTTTAGGTTGTGAGTATTCTCAAAGGCAAAATATACACAAAGTGTACTGTGTGTGAAACATCATCCATTCATTCCATTTTTGATTAAAACAAAGGCTTTGGGAGTTGGGGTGTTTATGTCTGTTTTCAGAAACAGATGGTTGTGTGGTTGTACTAGAAGCAGATGTTTTGTTTTTCTGGGAATTGATTGAGACTTAAGTGTGAAAGCTTAACCTGAGCTAATTCTTAGGGAAGGATGAGAAAGACAAGTTGCTTAGTTCCCAAACATACTTTAGAAAAATAGCTATCTACCTTTCATGTCAGTTCCTTTCTTTTTTTTTTTTTCCTTCCTGTGGTTGCTCTGATATAGTTAAAGTCTTTGTGGCTTGGCCGAAGGGCCAGTGATCCTGGAACCCATTTTAGTGAGAGGATCTGTAGATGATCCAAATGGTCAGTTCTAATGAAATGAGGACACTGTGATCTGTGGTCATGCATAGGCCACAAAAAGGGGAGACTCCTTTTCACTCTCATCAGAGTGGGGGGTCACTTCCATGAGGGAAACCAGTGGTTGTTGCCGAGACTACAGACTCCCCTCTGTAGTCCTTGGATCGTGATTCTCCATACTCTGTCCTGGATCCGTTCTTCACCATTGCTGATTCCACAAAATATACCCTAACCACACATTCAGTGGGAGGAACTCAAGAATTGGCAATACAGAGGAATGCATATCCCTTCTCAGTTTACCCAAAAATCTCCGTTGTGAAGTGGTTATAGAGGTGTAGCAGTACTTGAACTGGTCCATTTCCACTTATAGTGTGCCTGGTACATTCTCACCTTCATACCATATGTATTCCTTAGCCCATGCACTCCCAAATGTTCTTTATTCTTTCTCTAAATCCTACTTATTTTTAAAAGTCTAACTGAATTTCTACCTCTTCTGAGGAACCCAGTTTTAACTTTTGTTTTCTTATTTAACGTTGCAAGGATGTGTGTCTAGTTTCCCGTACTAGTTTTTTAAGTCCCTTATATGTAGGACTCATGCTTTATTTGTATCTTGGCTGGTAGTTAGCAAAGCCAGGAACAACAGAGGTTATTGTGATTCTAGTGTAGCTGTCTAACCATGAGCCAACACCCTACAGTAGTATATCAGGGACTAGCCCATTTATCAAAAGATAAATGATCAAGAATGCAGAGAATTTAGAAATGTTTTTGACTGGTGGTGTCCCTCACTGGACCCTTCTTCTGCTAAGGCAAACCTGAGTAATTTGTAGCCTATAGTTCTACAGGAAAGTGTGAAGGGAATTCCCAGACAAAAAAAAAAAAAAGAAACAGTAACTCAAGTGGTTTGAATTTTTTTGCTGAATGCACTTCAAGCATAATCAATATCCACCCTAAGTACTTCACTGAACAGTTCAAATGAAACCACTGCATTGCTCGTGCTCCACCTTGGCTAGAGAATGTCATTGTGTAGATTGTTTTCAAGTTGGATTTTATTACCTGACAAAGGTATGCCATCTGGGTGCATCTAGTGAAACTTCTAGATATTTCGAAGGATTAGATTATGGTTTTTAATTCCCTGCCGTTCCTTCACCCCTACCCTCATGTCCAAAACAAGTGTGATGCTATTCATTTTAGAATATTATTTAGGACAAAAGGTGTGATAAAAGCAAACTAGTGGCTCCTTGAAGGAGTGTGTTTTGGACTCAGATATGGAATTGCCACGTGCTACTACTTTGGGCCTGTCTTTGGCATCTGAGAGACTTTTGCATGTACTGTGTGAACACTCTCTTCTTCCCTAGGAGAGCTTGGTTAGTGGAACAGTGTTGGGATTTCTAGCCCATTTTCTGCTGAGGGAAAAACATGTCAAGTTAAACATTGCAGGATGAATAGAGGCTTTTGGGGCAGGGGCATGGGGAGAGCTGTAGTATCCAAAGTGTTATCAGAGGAAGGGAGAGAGCAGAGATCATACCAAGAAAAACACAAGAGTGGAGTGAGGTGGAGAACAAAATGTAAGTCCCTAAAATCAGATGCATGTGGGAAGGATCTTCTTCATAATTAACTACAAATGTTTAAAAAAAAAAAAGCAATATTGTTTTTTATTTTCTTCTTTTCTTTTTTAAAAAATTCTTTTACTTTGTCTTTGAGTTTTTGGTTTCAAAAGCAGGTTAAATAGAAGCTTATTATGAAGTCTAGAACCATAGGCATTATTGAAATTTACCAGCCCCCAAAAGTCAGTATCTAATTACTGTACCTTTCCACATAATTAACCCTGCTGCTTGATCCAAGGGAAGCCAGGGGAAGACCAGACACTGTTGGATGATGTAGCTCCTTGCTTAACCCTTCATGTTGTGCTGCAAGGTTGAATAGCCCATTTACTTGGATCTGTGAGGGGTTGCATTAAGATATTTCCTTCTACTCCCTCTTGAGAACCAGTGAAAAGAGAATGCCTAATTCAGAGAGAGAGAGAGAGAGATTGCTTGCTTTGAATTTGACTAAAAGGAAGTACATAGGCTTTTGTTTTCTTTACTTTTGTTTTTTCAGATCTTATCAAATTAATACTGTCAAATTTGGGGAAATGTGGCTCTGTTTTCTTAATAGATCTCTTAGAAGCATGTGTCTTATGCAGATAGTAATTGTGGTTTTTAAAAGCTAATGTGCGTAAGTTACTTAAAATCAAGCTGTCTTGTAGCCATGCATAATTTTCTTGAGCATTTTGTTGAAGGTAGTTACACTTTTTAACTGGGTACATATAGTTTAAGGAGACGTTAAAGAATAGATTTAAGTAAGCTGGCTGCCTGCTGGCATGTCTAAGAAGGGCAGAAAGTCCTGCAAAGCAGTTGTCGGCAGCGATTAGATCTCTGGATGCCCTTGTTTGTCAGGAAAAGCCCTCTGTGCACCCAGCAGCTCCCATAAATGTTAATGTGGCACTATGCAGGGAGCCAGTGCTGGGGAAAAGCCTGTCCCTGGGTAGGCGTGGGTGAGTGTGAGAGGGCTGCTGGGCGATCTGCCTCCCTGGCTGAAGTAGATTGCAGAGCGACCTTGCCTTTTCAGGGCACTGGTGTGAGGAATTCCTGCTACCCAGTGAATTTGGGGAGATTCCTAAATGCTGATATATTTTCAGCTCTAAAGTGATAATGCCCTTGTCGGAGTGAGGAGCAAAAAGCACATAGGGGATGATTTTAAAACATGAATCAACCAATTCCTAGTGTACGTCTTTTACTTGCTTGATAGAGCTGTTCAAGCAGAGTCTTAACTGTTGTCAGGGGAGTTGGGATTCCACATAGTTCAGGGATTGCCCTTCTTTTCCATTCCCCAGGGCTCCTCCTTCCTTTAGATATTTAGCATGCAGATATAGTTTCATGATCCAGCAGGAGAATCTCCCCAATTTCCACATATATCACATGGTCAGCGAAGCAAATGATTATAATGGCAGCTCCACACAAACCTGGCAGTCCTACTGCTAGCAGGTTTCCAGTAACCTTGGTGTCTCTGCAGCAAGGTTAGTGGCTGTGTATTTACTGAAGCTACAACTTTCTTTTTCTCTTCTCTCTCTGCTTCCACACATTTCCCCACCTCCCCTCCTGCTACCACCCCCTACCACTTAGGTTTATAAACTTGCAAATGGTATGCAGGGACTAGATGTGCATTTAAAAAATACATTTTAGAGTTTTTTAAACAGTGTATTACAGAAATGTATTTCAATGTCCAAAAACATTCTCTAATTGTCACAGTTAGTGGCAGATTAAGGAAACAGAATATAAAATAGACTATATTCTAGGAAGTCACGCTTGTTGAGTAGGCATTTATCCGACAAATTGAAATGAGCTTCTTTTGTGTGTTGGCATATATTCCAGAATTGCAATTGTATTCACTTTTTAGTGTTTATGTAATTTTTGTTGGCTCCTTTCATGGAAGTAAGGGCTCACTTTATCTCTGACCCTTGTCTTATTACAAGTAAGATCCTACAAGAGCAGCAATATTCACCTTAGTATAATTTGTAAAAAAGAAAAAAAAACCATTATATGTGTAGCCACTTATTTTAATTTAGTGTTAGTTATCTAATAGTAGAAGTGGTTGAAGGAATCCTTTTGGAAAGGAGATTTTTTTTTTAATAGAAATTAAAGGGGTGTTGCTCAGAAACTCTTAATTAATAGATGTTTATCGAATATATACTATGGGAACATACTGAGCACTTTACAGTTTCTAAAGAAGAAGAATATGTCCTTGTCTACAAGGTGTTTCTTACCAATTTGAGGAGATGAAAGTTGCCTGTGGAACAGTAAGTGAACAAGACTGTTTTAAATAAGGTATTAAGCAATGCAGTAGAAGTTCAAGAATAGAATGATACATAATGGACTGATTTGCCATAGAAATATTTTCATTAGACATGAGATTAGTTTTCAGAGATGTCACCCAGTTTAGTTAATGTAGTTCAGGGTAGCTGTTGGTGGAATTCTGGCTAGGTTTATACACACAGACATACACACACACACATACCTGTTTTATGCTGTATTTGAACACATCAGCCTGGAGTGAGCAGCCGTTCTTTTTGCTACCTAAAAACAAGTCACATATGGCAGAAAGAGATGAGTTTTTAGAATCAGATACATCTGATTTCAAATCCTAGCTGTGCTGATTCTTAGCCGTATAACTTCCCTGCACCTCAGTTTTCTCATTTGAAGGATTAGGATAATAGTTACTAATTCACAGATTTGTTGGGATTAAATTATTTTGAAACACAAACATTGTTTCTCCAGTTTTCTCACTGAATTCTGTCCTCCTGGAAACATGCCAACACTGGTAGAAAATGTGGGCTTGAAGCTTTAGGTATTTCCTACAGTACTTGTTCTTATGCAAACCATCAAATTAGTGCTCTCCTACCCTCTCTTACAAATCTATACCTTCTGAACTTCAAACAGCAAAATAGCCAAGAAAATGTCTACAGAGAGAGGGAAAGATTTTTCAGGGACCATATTTTAATCTCAAACTTAAAAGGGTAAACTTTCTATCAGCTTAATAATGTAATATAAAAAGATTTTAGTATTAAGCCAAACAAAACATAATTTGAAAGACAAACCTGCTGCCCCCTGCACCTTATAAAATATCTTGCTGGACCCAGCTGAGGTCCCACCTCCAAGAAGACTTCTCTGGTCACCCCTGCCCACAATAATCTTGACTCACTGAAAATTCAGTTTCTCTTGGTTATTTAAATTTCATTGAGTTTCCTCTGATTTGGCACTTAAACATTGTTATAAACCAGTGTATGTGCATTTTATGATTGTATCACGTGTTGCTAATTAGATTGTAACCTCTTAGCCATCACAGACCTTGGCTTAATCCTCTCTATTTTCTTCACAGCACCCCAGTGTTGCTCTGTACATAATACATACTGAATTGATACCATTTTCTTGAGGAAAGTGATAACAATTGTCAGGAAACAAGGACAGAGTCTATTCTGTACTCTAGTCTGTGGAGGGAATTCTGGCCTGTTCATTTAATAGTTATCTAGGCCATTACCAAAACAAGTAGTTGTTGACTTTGAGTATATGACTCCAGCTAGTTAAACAACTCAGTTACTGCTTTCCAATGTAGCACTGAAATGATGGGATTGTAGTGAAACCACATAGGTAGTAGGCTGTATAAATAGTTGCACATACAAACTAGTGATGAGTAAATTTCATCTAATACGTTCTATTTAGAAATGTTACACCACACCATATTGCTAAGGGATAGGTAAAGAAGATGTGTTTAAAAAATCATTTTGTATTTTTGCATTGTCACCTAGTAGCACATCTTGAGTAGCTGACTCAACAGAGTGCTTGCTTGGTAGTCTATAACATCCCCTGTTTTAAAAGCTGCCGTAATGGACCAGGTGGTTTGTTGGAATAAACCTCACATTTGCTAAGTAGGGACTCGAGAGAATAAGCATTGGGTATGTCTGAATTTCTTCCTCTGGCAACAGTCTAGAATGGGGCATGATGTCTTGGAGCCAGTTTTGCTGTTTTCCTGAATCTTTTATGTCTTGTTATCTCTTTCCTTAAGTGGAAGAATAAGACGGTGCTTAGAGTCCTTGAGTCCTGTAACTGGTTCATTTGCACCTGTCTCGAATGATTACTGTGTCTACTCCTTGAGGCTTATTATAAGGGGTGAGTTTGGGGTATTAGATGAGTAAAAAGTAGAGGGCAGGCTTGTAATTTCTCACTTCTTTTCTTTGGGTCCTCCCATTGACTATCTCTAAGTTCACCAGTGTTCAGGTACACTCTAGGGACCTTAAAACCTATCACAGTCAAGTGAGCAGAACTGACATGCTGGATAACTTGACCAGTTCCAAAAATGGGATTGAATGGCTAGAAATTTTGGAAACAGGGTACTTAAGAGTGTAATCTTAGCACAATAGGCAGTAAGATGTTTTAGATTTAAATAATATTATGTGATTCACATTCTGTCGTTGGTAGTATGAGTACCAGTTAATACATAACAGAGTCAAATGGCTGGAATTTGAGTGATTGCTAATGCATATTCATTATATTACGGCATTCCTCAAATGTCTATAGCTTCTGTGATGTATTTAGAACTACATTAGCTTTAGCTTGATGTCAAGCAAGTGTTGAAGCTATAAGAATTTATAATGCTAGCTTTATATTATTTTATAGTCTAATCATCTTATTTGAGCTTTCTCTCTCTGATTTTGTTTTATGGGGAAATTGCTCCATTTTCATACTACGTCCAGATAAAATAAGGTTAAACCATATTTGACACACAGGATTAGCTCTTCCTCTCATCCCTTCATTCAAATGTAAGATCGGTGAAGTTCATCACCAAGGCTTCTAGCTTTCCCTTTCTGTTCCTATTAACCCCTATTGAGTCCTGTTCTCTCAGAATTCTCCATCAAATTTGCATCCAAGAAAAAGATAGACTATCACTACATTAATCTTTGTGACCCTTCTGGGCTTCTGAAATTAGATTCATATTTCTAATCATGGTACTAAAGCAGTTATCCTCTTTCAAAGGCATTTCAGACTTCATCAAGCCATCTAAGTCACACAATAAAATATGGAGTACTAGAAAAGAAATTTGAAGACCAGCTAGCATGATCAGAGATCCTCAAAAGGATGTCAGTTCCTCTTCTCACTACACGGCCCACCAGCCACTTCTGATACATTTACTGGCTTTGGTTCTGGTTTGAACAGTGGCTCAATTCAGGAGACTTTGTGGGAACCTGTCCTGTGCCATGCATTGTCATAGACCACTTAAACTGTAGACATATACATCAGAATTCTGAATTCTGTAGATCTTTCTTACCCCTACAGCATTACAGTCCAGCATTTTGGTCTGGTTCTAGTGTGTGTCTTTCATGTTGCAAAATTTAGCAAAGGAGAGGGAGGAAAAGCTGTTCCCTGAATCTGTATCAAGTGAATGTTGGCTTTTTTCAATAGAATGAGAAGGGCAGTAACCTTTAGGCTAGTTCCAGACTTGTCTATTTTCAGTACTTTCTGTCCCCCTTCTTCCACCCCCCTTTGGGGTTGGGTGTGGCGGGTAAGATACACAGGAAGTTGTATGTGTCATATACTTCCCAGCAGCCTAAACAAACATACGAAGATTGTTACCTGAATGAGGTCTAAGGTGAATCATATATACTCCTCTTAGAAACTGTGGAATTAAAAAGAAAACTCTGCAAGATAATTCTGATGTGTTTTATTTTCGACTTCTATTATTTTGTAAGTAAATGCAGATGAAAGTATAGTAAGTGTGGAGTTGAAATACACATCTCCTGTTGGGTTTGGTTTGGTTTGATTTATTTTCGGCTGCGCCGTGCAGCATATGGGATCTTAGTTCCCCGACCAGGGATTGAACCTGCACCCCTGTAGTGCAAGCGCGGAGTCTTAACCACTGGACCGCCAGGGAAGTCCCCATCTCCTGTTAAATTGAATCTCTTTTTGCTTGATAAAATAATAACCCTGGGTATTCCTGGGATTCCCTGGTCCTTATTATTTATAAGTTTGTGTCTAGGGAAGGCTCTGGCTACACAGTAAGAGCTGCTAGGCATGCTATATTCCACTATGCTCAGAAAGCTTTGATTGCAGAAGTAGTTTTGTGAATAATAGCACTTCATTTGAAATGTAATCTCCTAGGATCTCATATCCAGTATATAATTTAAATCATAATAGTGCTTTTCATTTTGATTATAGAGAAATAAGAAACAAAGAAATATATTGTGGCCTGACAAAGATAGATCAGATATTTTAGAGGCATTTCAAAATCGTGAAAGCCTTGCTCTATTGGTATATGTTTAGTGGATATTCTTCAGAGTGATTGATTCTCCCTGGAAGGAATAGCGTTCATATTGATATACTCTTTTTTTTTAAATAAATTTATTTATTTTATTTATTTATTTTTGGGTGCATTGGGTCTTCGTTGCTGTGCGCGGGCTTTCTCTAGTTATGGTGAGAGGGGGCTACTCTTCGTGTGGTGCGTGGGCTTCTCATTGCGGTGGCTTCTCTTTGTTGTGGAGCATGAGCTCTAGGCACGCAGGCTTCAGTAGTTGTGGCATGCAGGCTTCAGTAGTTGTGGCACGTGGGCTCAGTAGTTGTGGCATGCGGGCTCAGTAGTTGTGGCTTGCGGGCTGTAGAGCGCAGGCTTAGTAGTTGTGGCACATGGGCTTAGTTGCCCTGCGGCATGTGGGATCTTCCTGGACCAGGGCTCAAACCCGTGTCCCCTGCATTGGCAGGCAGATTCTTAGCCACTGCGCCACCAGGGAAGCCCTCATATGATATACTCTTGATAGTCTTTGTAGATGGGGGAGGGGTTGAAAGTATTTTAAGAGAAATGATCTTCTCATTGTTGAGGGCTAAGAAGTGGTGGGTGGCACTTTTTGTCTTTGTTGCCCTACTTGTTCCCAACAATTTAAAATTAGTGATGGGTCTTGTGTCTTAAGTTTCTTTATATTATTAAATGACTATAATGTTTTCAAGTCAAATTTAAGTCTATAAAACTCAGCTGCTGGCCAGCTGTCTCTTAAAGTTGTGCAAAATGGACAAAAGAGAATTTTCATTTAATGCCATGTATGGACTGCAAACTGTAATCATTAGTATTTATTATTTTCACTCCTTTCTGTATTATTACTCTCTTTACCATACCATCTATACACCTAGTCTAGGGGAAAGGGTATCAAAGTTTTTTATGCTAGTCCTTAGATGGATTCTCTTTAGAGAATGTTTTTCTCTTTAAAACAGTGCTGAAAAAGTTATACTCTTTCTCTTTCTCTTTCTTTGAAGTTTCTGCTTAATTATATAGCCTATTTAGATATAGGATAAATTACTTTTGTTTGTATCAGGAAGGCTTTCAGCCAATTTGCTTTCCCTTAGTTATTGAAATTCCATGAATCACCAAGTATGACTAATCTGAATAATTACTGTTTGAGTGCAGGTATATTACTTGTAAGTTGATCTCTGCGTATTTATGTAAGAATATGAAATTCTATTAATTTATTAAAAAATTTTCCCCTTCTGAACATGTTTTCTTATGTGTGGGAAATTCTTTCTAAATGCTGAAAAGCAACAGACATTTTTAAATGACTTTATCCAGAGGAGATTGCTATCTCAGTTCCCTTTATCAGTAGGAACCATATGAATAATAAAGTGTGGAGCCTTTGAAGTCAAGTTTGAATCCTGGCTATTCCGCTTCCTAGCTGTGTGACCTTGGATAAAGTCATTCAGTATCTCCATGTAAATATGGGAATAATGGTAGTACCACCTCAGGAGTTTCTTTTGAAGATTAAATGACATCAATGCATGTAAGGTATAGTGTGTTACATGGTTAGTGCCCAATAGATGCTGGTGGCAATGATGATTATGCTGCTTTTCAAGGTTTACTGCAGTAATCTGAGTAGGAGCAACAGCTATTGAAACCACTCAAAAAGAGAATAACCAGAAAAAGGAAGAACTATCAGAAAATTTTTATAGAAGCTCAGTAGTCTTGGGCCACTTAATATATAGGTAAACAGTCCTGTATCCTTTTGTGGCCATGAGGGTTTAATTTATTCAGGAGGGGTAGACTGGGTTCATGTTATATATTACTTTGTAACAAATCACCTTGAAATTTAGTGACCTAAAACAACAACAGTTATTATATTATTATCTCTCATGGTTTTGTGGGTTGATTGGGTGCAGCGAGATAGTTCATGCTTGGGGTGTCTCATGTGGTTACAGTCAGATGATGATGGGGTCTTCCTCACACATGTCTGGCTGGGCTGGCTGTTAGCTTGTACCTCAGCTGGGGCTGTATTATGGAATATCTATATGTGGCCTCTCTATGTGACCTAGAATTTCTAAGCACATGGTGACTGGCTTTCAAGAGTGAATCTCTCAAAGGAGCCAGGTGGAAGCTTTGTTGCCTTTTATGACTTAGTTTCAGAAGTCGTATCATTACTTCTTCCATATTCACTGGTCTACCCAGATTTGAAGAATCATAGATCCTCCTCTTGATGGAAAGAATTATTGGCTTCATCATATTGTGAGAAAAACCTGTGGGATAGGATATGTTGTGGTGGCCATCTTTAGTAAACACAATTTTCCAGTCTGCCCTCTATCCACAAGCATTCATTTCCACATGCAAAATACATTCAACCCCTCTACCAAGATCCTCAATTCACATTCCATTACAGCAGCAACTCCAAGTCTAGGATCTTATCTATATCAAGTCCAGGTGTGAATGAGGCACCACAGGTACAGTTCCCTGCATACAGCTCCTTGAGAACCATCCCTTCTTGATTTGAAGGCCTGTGACTAAAGAGATAAGTTATCTGCTCCACATACATTGCAACATATAATGGCAGGACAGGTACTATAGGATAACCATGATAGATGCTCCCATTGAAAAAGAGGGAAAAACAAGCCATACATAGCAGGCACGTATTGATAGCAGTTCTGGAATCTAGCCAAACACATATTGCCAGTTGCTTGATTAGGCTCAATCTTTGTGTCTTTGGGGTTGTTTGCTAAAATTCTTGGCTCTGCCCTCTGGGCTCTTGATTCTGCTGAGTCATCCTTGCTTTTGCATTAAAAATTAGTCTCTTTCCTTCTTTTTTTTTTCTTTTTTTTTTTTTGCTCTTGAGTAACCTTATAGAAGTTTGGAAGGTCCAAAGCCTCCCTTCATTTTGTTTTGTTTCTGACCTTTTCTGTCCATGTCGGTACAGTTTCTGTATCCCAACTTCTGCGGGCTTCTTATTAAATCAGTTTATAAATTCACTCCATTAGACAAACCCGCACCAAAAATTTCTTCAAGGTAAGCCCTTCTCAACCTCGAGCTCCCAGTGAGACTGCAGCGGGACAAGACCCTTCAGATTCTTAGAAACCCTGTTGTTTAACGGAGAGTATCTGTGAGGCATGCCCTTATTGATAGCCTTTTTTTTTCTGTTTGAACGGATCTATAAGGCATCACCTTAAGTCTTGTCAAGGTCTTAATGAAGGATCTTAAAGGTTCATTTTCAATTTGATGTTTGCCTAGAACCTATTTCTTTTTTTTTTTTTTAACATCTTTATTGGAGTATAATTGCTTTACAATGGTGTGTTCGTTTCTGCTTTATAACAAAGTGAATCATCTATACATATACATCTATCCCCATATCTCCTTCCTCTTGCGTCTCCCTCCCACCCTCCCTATTCCACCCCTCTAGGTGGTCACAAAGCACCGAGTTGATCTCCCTGTGCTATGCGGCTGCTTCCCACTAGCTATTTTACATTTGGTAGTATATATAAGTCCATGCCACTCTCTCACTTTGTCGCAGCTTACCCTTCCCCCTCCGCATGTCCTCAAGTCTATTCTCTATGTCTGCGTCTCTATTCCTGTCCTGCCCCTAGGTTCTTCATAATCTTTTTTTTTTTTTAGATTACATATATATGTGTTAGCATACGGTATTTGTTTTTCTCTTTCTGACTTACTTCACTCTGTATGACAGACCCTAGGTCCATCCACCTCACTCAATTTCGTTTCTTTCTATGGCTGAGTAATATTCCATTGTATATATGTGCCACATCTTCTTTATCCATTCATCTGTCGATGGACACTTAGGTTGCTTCCATGTCCTGGCTATTGTAAATAGAGCCGCAATGAACATTGTGGTACATGACTCTTTTTGAATTATGGTTTTCTCAGGGTATATGCCCAGTAGTGGGATTGCTGGGTCATATGGTAGTTCTATTTTTAGTTTTTTAAGGAGCCTCCATACTGTTCTCCATAGTGGCTGTATCAATTTACTTTCCAACCAACAGTGCAAGAGGGTTCCCTTTTCTCCACACCCTCTCCAGCGTTTATTGTTTGTAGATTTTTTGATGATGGCCATTTTGACTGGTGTGAGGTGATACTTCATTGTAGTTTTGATTTGCATTTCTCTAATGATTAGTGATGTTGAGCATTCTTTCACGTGTTTGTTGGCAATCTGTATATCTTCTTTGGAGAAATGTCTATTTAGGTCTTCTGCCCATTTTTGGATTGGGTTGTTTGTTTTTTTGATATTGAGCTGCATGAGCTGCTTGTATATTTTGGAGATTAATCCTTTGTCAGTTGCTTCATTTGCAAATATTTTCTGAGGGTTGTCTTTTCATCTTGTTTATGGTTTCCTTTGCTGTGCAAAAGCTTTTAAGTTTCATCAGGTCCCATTTGTTTATTTTTGTTTTTATTTCCATTAGAACCTATTTCTTAATTTGAGAATAGTTTGACTTCTGTAGAGATAAGTTTTGAAATGAGAAAAAGTTATTTTCAAACCCAGAAAATCCCAGGTTATTTATATATCCTCTAAAATTTTTTTGAAAAGAAAAAAGGTAGATTTTTTTTTTAATAGCTTCTCTCTTCCACTTGTATTTTACTATAGATAGCTACAAGAAGGTAGGTAGCACCTTTAAAACTCTGCCTCAAAATCTCCTTAGCTAGAACATTGAGTTCATTAGGTACATTTCCTTTTTTCCACATTACCGCAGGTGACGATATTGCCAAAATTTCCACCACTACATATACTTCCTCTAGCTTCTGATGAAATTTTCCTCATTTTCCTTTAAGCTCTCAACAGCAGTCTCCTTGAGGCCTATCGTGCCTCCACCTGCCACCCCATTTCAGAGTCAGCACCACATGTTTTAGGTTTTTGATATAGCAGCACCCCACTTCCAGGAATATTGACTTTGGATTGTCAAATAAAAGTTGTTTCATACTCCATAACTAAAATGAGTAAATTTAAGAAAAATTTCCATTAAAACTGCTTAAAAATTGAAAATGTGTGTGTATGATAATTGTGATTATATTTTAAAATAATTTTATCTGTTAGAGATATTGAAATATTAGTGTATAAAATGATATAGCTTCTGGGAACTTGCTTCAAAATAATATATAAGTGGGAGAAATGGAGTGTGGGGCAGATGAAATAAGATCAACCATAAGTTAGCAATTGTTGAATCTGGGTGACGGGTACATGGGGATTCATTGTACAATATATTTGCGTAAAATAAAATAAAAAGTTAAAGTAAAAATACTTTGGGAGTTCTTTAGAGGAAAATTAAAACTTAAAAAGATTTTATACTTAAAAGGGTAAGCTTTAGTTTCATGGAAAAGTCACTTATGTGGGATACTCAATTTTCTGATTGTGCCAGCAAATGAGGCATTATTATATGGTGCTTTTGGTCACCTACAGTTGTGCACTGAAACTTTTGTTCTCAATTTTTTCCTTTTTTTTTTTTTTTAATTTTATGATTACTTTGTTTATCCACAAAAGCTACCTCATTGTTTACTTTACTGGATCTTGCCTGGCATTGTAACCAAAAAAGTTACTATACCAGGTGATTTTCAAGCTATTCTCCTGCAGTACCCCTAACTACAGAGAGTGAGAAATAGACCCCCTCAGGACCCTAGGGTATCTTTGGCAGGTATGAAGTTTCTTTGAAATCCCATTTTCAAATTCCCATTTGAAGCTTGCATACATTTTTAAATTCTACTATGTACTAAGTATGTATATCTTTTTTTAAAATAAATAAATTATTTATTAGGCATGCAGGCTTCAGTAGTTGTGGCACGTGGGCTCAGTAGTTGTGGCTCGCAGGCCCTAGAGTGCAGGCTCAGTAGTTGCGGCGCACAGGCTTAGTTGCTCCACGGCACATAGGAACTTCCCAGACCAGGGCTCGAACCTGTGTGCCCCGCGCTGGCAGGCAGATTCTTAATCACTGCGCTACCAGGGAAGCCCTATCTTTTTACGTATAAGATTTCACTGGTATCCAAAAGTAGAGCATTCCTATGAAACTTTGTAAGCAGAAATGGCATAAAACAAAAAAGCAATTACTTTAGGACAGCTCTTGCTAATGGATGCACAAAGTAAATCTAAGTAAAGCACAGATTCTCACAGACACAGTTGAAAGCTCTGGTGGCTTGATGCCAAGATGCTGAGTGTGGTTCCCAGGGAAGGAGGTTGGCAGTGCCACTCTCATCGCTCGGGTTGTGCACTGCCTCTACCACGGCTCATTGCAAAACAAATACTGAATGCTATTTTTGCTTTTTGCCTTTTTTCATAAAAATGAAAATCATCTTCAGATTTCTTTTGGTTAGTGAAACCAGGTACTAATGTAAGTCTTCCATAAAAGTGAAGTAGGTAAAGCAAACTTTCAAAAAGTGGGGGAATATCAAAATACTTTCTATCAGACTCCAAGATAAATAAACTCTAGGGAGTTGTGCCAAGTTTTCCTCTAACACTAAATAACACCTGGGCACACTGTTAACTTATTCATCCCTCAGTTGGATCACAGATCCTGGTGACTGGAGATGCTGGCTTCTGATAAGGTGCCTATGATGTGGTATCTGTTTCTTGGCCCAAGTGAACAGATTGGTTTAAAATAATGCTACTTTGTAACTGTTAGAGCTCATTGATCCACCAGGGGTTTCCACAAAACACCAGGAAAGCCAGGTCCATGCTCTGATTACCTTTACCCTAAACTACACGCAAGTGCCTTAACATTTCTCGAAAAGAAATGTTTAAAACAATTATAGAGATATTGCATCCTATATAAGGCAAGGCCAAAGCCTTAAGAGGGAAATTTAAACAATCCTTATTTCCTCTTTGACCAAGAATTGTTTAACAAAAAGTTTTTGAATTTCCAGGCAGAAGGACTTTTTTATTTTCTGGTTTTGCTACAAATTTCTAGTTTTATTGCACTATGATTACAGAATGTTTCCTTTATTTTTGCTACGTTTTGGAATTTATTGATATTTTCATTGTGACTTAATGTGGTCAGTTTTTATAAATGTTCCATGGACATTTGATAGGTACAGAATATACCCACATACCTATATACATACATATTCTAGCTTATTAACTAGATTAACTAGCCTTTTCCCTATTATTTTTGTCTACCTGATCATGTTGGTCTAAGAAGTGAAAGTCTCCTGTTACTAATATATTTCTGTGTGTTTCATCTTGTATCTCTTCTCTCTACTTTATGATAAATAGCTTCTGTGCTACTTGGTGCACAGATGTTCATAATTGTTATATTTTTGTTGTGAATCATAACTCTTAGGGAACTGCCTTAGATATCTCTTTCTAGCTATGTGACCTTGTAAATGTTATCTAACCTCTATGAGCTTCAGTTTGATGGCAAAACAGTATTAACATAATTAAATAACTTGAGGTTTTGACATTTTTAATGTTATTTTTCCCTAATTACAAAAATAATTCATATTCTTGATACATACAATTTGATTTTTTTTTTTTTTTTTTTTTTTTTGGCCACGCAGTGTAGCTTGCAGGATCTCAGTTCCCCAACCAGGGATTGAACCTGGGCCATGGCAGTGAAAGCCTGATATACTAACCGTTAGGCCACTGGGGAACTCTCCCAATTTGATTTTTTTTTTTTTAATTGGAGTGTAATTGCTTTACAATGTTTTGTTAGTTTCTGCTGTACAATGAAGTGAATCAGCTATAGGTATACATATATCCCCTCCCTCTTGGACCTCCCTCCCCACTTCCATCCCACCCATCTAGGTCATCACAGAGCACTGAGCTGAGCTCCCTGTGCTATACAGCAGGTTTCAATTTGATTTTTATAGAAACGAATAAAGGAGTAAGAAAACTACCCAGTGTGGCATTATTTCTTATTAAACTAAATGCATTAAAGGGAAAAAAATAGCTACCCATTATCCCAGCATCCACAGGTAACCAATGTATTTTTATTGCATCCTCCCAGAACTTTTTTCTATGTGCATTAAAAAAAATTTTTTTTTAATTTTAGAAATCTTTTCTTATTAGAGTAATATGTGATATTTGTAAGTAAGTCAGAAAATATAAAAGTGTTATAGAGTAAAAAGCGAGTCATCTCTCCTAAGAGATAAAACCATTAACAGTTTGATGTAGATTCCAGACTTCTCTATGCATATACAAACATGTGGATATATTTTAAGCGCAAATACAGAATCATATTATATATTTTAACACAAATATAAAATCATACTGTATTTAATTTTATAACTTAATTTTTGTACATAAGAGGTCCATGATACATTCTTTTCAAAGATTTGTATGTGGATCAACCTCATTCTTTTTTAACAGCTATATAGTATTTCATTGTATTGCTATATCATAATTTATTTAGATTGTTTCCAAATATTCACTATAATAAACAGTGCTATAGTGAACATTCATTCATTCAGTAAATATTTAATGAGCACCCTCTGTGTGCTAAGCACTGTTTTTGGTTTTGAAAACATGGTGGTAAACAAAACTAAATTTGGAGCCTTCATGAAGTTATTCTCCAGTGAACACTCATATCTATATACTTGTGACAAGTTCAGTATTAAAAATGAAAGCAGAATTGTTGGGGCAAAGAGCACCTGTTAGATACTACTAAATCTCTTTATTCTAAAGAAAAGCCCAACTCATTTCATTGTTTTTCATAACTGTCATTATTAAGATTGAACATTTTTTCTGGTTATTTGGCCATTTGTATTCTTTTATGAATTGCTTATTTGTATCTTAAGGATTGTAAATAATATATGATAAGTGTGTCATAAATTACTTTTGAAATATATTAGACATCTAACGGTTGGATCATTATAGTTTCTATTATTTTTTTTTATAGTGAATCTGACAAATAATGCAAAAAGATGGAAAAGCCTCTTTTTCATCTATCAGCAAGTAAAAATTTTCTTACTGAATGACTTAATGAATCCATATATCTACCCTGTCTAGAAATTATGTCCTCTGAGTTAGTCTCTTCATTTGAAAGCCTGAAAATCACTGAAAATAAAGGCAAACATCCTCTAACAGAATACTGAAAAAAGAGAAAGTTGTACCTTCCTAAAGAAAATCTTTGAATTGAATTGTGTTTGGATGATTTTTTAATCTTGCCAGCAAGCACTAAAACATTTTTTTAATTTACATCCAATTAAGCACACAAATTTTAGGTGTTGGATTTTTAAAAAACTGTTTCAGTGAAGGGAGAAACCAAAAAGTTTAGCATATTATCATTAACTTGGGGAGGTGGGGGTAGGCAGAGACCATATCCATAGTGCTTTGAAGACTGCCCTCTAAAAAATTTGTAGTACTTCTACTGTTATAATACAATATTGTCTATTAAGCTAGGTAACTATTACTGTGTGATAGAAATTTAAAATGCTTTAAAAATAGAGGTGGTGAGGGGTTCAAATTGATTAAATAATTTTCTAGATAATTAGTATTAACTGGACACTTCTAGTCCTTTTTGCTGCAAGTATTTTCAAAAGATCTATTCTGTTGATTTTATAGGTATACAGTGTGTTAATATGACTCTTTCTTGAATGATTATAATGCCAGGTATAATAACTTCAGGGACATTATTTTGAATATAAATTTATTTTTCATCTTCTAGGATTGTATTATAGAAGCTGTAGGATCAAAATGATTTGATAGAATTTTATAGTCAGGACCTTAAAAATCATCTAATCCAGTCCTCACGTCACAGATGGAAAAACCGAAGTTCAGAGAAAGGTGAGGGACTTGAGAGAGGTCATGGTCTTAGCCAGTAATGGAGCTAACATTAGAACTCTGGCCTTCTGACTCGAGTCACGTGTTCTTCCCACAAGCCCAATTTCTTTTTGAGAGGCTTGGACTGACTCTGACCCCACAGATTTCTTAGAAGATTATTTTTGGTAATTCTTTGCCAGCTTGTTTTCTTGAAAATTGCTACAATATTCTAAAAGAAAATAGGAAACATATCTTGTTTCTTGAGGGTTCTAGGTAATTAATTCAAGGTAACCCTCAATTAAGCGTGTTTTCCACATTCGTGTAAGATTTCCTTTAAGAATACATATGTGGCCTTTGAGGAATTGTGATACCAAGTGCTCAACTGAAAAATGGAAACTTCCACAGTTGAGAGGTCAGCCCGTACTATCCTGAAGGCCAAAAGGCATTTCCTGATTCAAATGGTTCTAGAGGCAGACTCTTAGTGTATTCTGAGGATTTTCCTTGCCTCCTTTGAGACAATCATCTATCCTTTGCTTCAGTAACTTCAGCATTTTCAGTGAGTCTAGCAAGCATAAAAGATAAACAAGACAAAGAAATTTTGTTAACCCCATTTCCATTTAAAAATAATTTTGTATTTAATTGAAATACAAATCAAGCCTATTTGAGTTTTCTTTAAAAAAGAAAATAAAGGTTAATGAGTGACTCAAAGCTAATAGCTCTGGTCAGGGCTTCTGAATGTCTTAAAAGTCCTTTAGTGAAACTGGCAGGGACCTATAAATGAGGCCTACAAATTTGTAATTTCATCAGAAACTGAGTGAAAAAGGAAAATTATGGTGAAGGCAAATACTTAGCTGCTTTAGGCTGTTGGATAGCCGCTGCTCTCAGAGACAGCCTTGTGCCACTGTATTCAGTATGTATATATCTTCAAAATATTCAGCCTTTGTTTTTATTTATTTGTTTGTTTGTTTGTTTAGGCTGCGTTGGGTCTTCAGGGCTGCACGCAGGCTTTCTCCAGTTGCGGTGAGCTGGGTCAACTCTCTGTTGCGGTGCACGGGCTTCCCATTGCGGTGGCTTCTCCTGTTGCGGAGCACAGGCTCTAGGCATGCAGGCTTCAATAGTTGTGGCTCACCGGCTCCAGAGCGCAGGCCCAGTAGCTGTGGCGCACGGGACTAGTTGTTCCGTGGCATGTGAGATCTTCCCGGACCAGGGTTCGAATCCGCGTCCCCTGCATTGGCAGGCGGAGCAGACTCTTAACCACTGCACCACCAGGGAAGCCCTCAGCCTTTGTTTTTAAAAGCAAACAGAACGTTAATTTCTTTGCATAATCTTTAAAGATTCACCTTCTGTTTTCTGTTTTATGCCTTTATTTCAACATTAAAATAATATTTGTTTATATATTTCTTCTTATTCTATAAATGCCTATAAAAAGTGAGCTGGTAAATCTGTACAATCCTTTACAAAAACATCACCACTCAAACTTATTTTGAAATATTTGTAACTCCCATGTAATTGCGTTGAGTAGCTTTTCACTACAGCTTAATCTACGTGGTTTCATTCCCTGTACAACCTTCAGGTCATGTACCAAAAGAATTGTATCGTATTTCATTTGTATTATTCATGACTCATTGTTTCTCTATTTCTCTTATAATAGAATAATACCCTACCCCATTCTTCTTTGTGAGATTTATTGTCAGAGAAGATAGACTTAGAATACTTTCCAGGAGCAAAATTAGGTGGGTTTTTCCATCTGGATAATCTGTTTTATGTTATTGTGGAGGAGAATGTAGCTCACAGAGTAGATGGTTATTTTTTTCCTGCTTGTGTGTTTGCTTTAGAAACCATTTCTTCACAAAATCAGCAGCAGTTCTCTCTAATTTTTCCTGTATTTTTTCATCCAATTGGCTTTCATTTTCCCCTGCCTTCTGCTTGCTTATTGTAATAAAGACTCAGTGAGCCTAAGGACACTGCAGAACTTTCATTTAATAATGCGATAGTGGAAAGAATGAAAAAATACTTGCCACAAAGAAACAAAAATCCAAACCTGTGAATCTGGATTGTTTTGTTTGTTCCTGAGTAGCATCCTCTACTATTAATTTATCTATGCACACTGAAAACTCAGGAAAGGGGGCTTGTCTTTGAAGGCTTTTCTTGGAGAATCCCAGTAGGTACTGAATTCCTGTCCTCCTAGTTTTTTTGTAATCAATAACTTTAAGCTTCCATTTTGTATTCTTAGTATTTTATTATGAAAATTTTAAACTTTTGTGAAAGTTGGAAGAATAGCTTAATGACTCCCTTGTATCCATTACCTAACGTCATCAGTTATCAACCATATGGCCGATATTTCATCTTTACCCTCACCTATTTCCTTGCACACACACAGACAGATACTGGATTGTTTTATGCAAATCATTTATCATATCATTTTCAAAAAAAATACTTCAGTATATTTCTCTGACATATAAGGATAGCCACAGTACCATCATCACATCTAGAAATATCAACATATTTCCTTCATATCATCAAATAACTAGTAATTGTTCAAATTTTCCTAATTGTCCCATACATGTTTTATTACAGTTGGTTCATTTAAAGCAGAATCCAAACAAGGACCATACATTATATTCTCTTTTAATCTATAGGTTCCTATTCCCTCACCTTTTTTTTTAGCAATATAAGTGAATATTTATTTAGAATGAGAAAAGAGCTCTAACAATTTGTACATTTCAAAAGCCAAAAAATACATATTCCAGAATAATAACAAATTTTTTAATTAATTAACTTCCTGAAACACTTCTATAGTACTTTTTGATGCCTACATATTTTTGTCTTCATACTCTTTAATCACTTCTTCATATGACAACCGTTTTTTAAGGTATTTTTCTATAGAGGGCAAAAACTAATTCAGCCTTTTCTCTAGCATGGTTGATTGAAATTTGTTTTTTATTGTCGAAAGTTTGGGTGCAAAAAAAGAGCAAATTGACACACAGATGCACTCATTGTTTATAGTATTACTACAAATAGGAGTACCAAGTAATTCTGTTTTGTGCTATTTCCAACAAAAATGAAAAAAAGGTATGGTACATTATAATTGTATGCATGTGTTATCAAATATATGTCTGACAAAAGAGAACATCATTTTGGCTAGGTATGATTGAGAACTGAATCTTCCACTTAAATTTTCTCCCCTTGTCATTTATTTCTTGAGACAAATCAGATCACTTGTGCTGTAGAAATTCCCTATAAATTATAAACTTTGCTAATCCTTGTGATATCTTTTAACATATTTTCCTCTCACCTGTATTCCTACATATTGTTAATTAAATGTAGAGGTGCAATCACATTCTAGTTCAATTTTTTGGCAAGAATACATCTCAGGTGATTCTGTATACTTCCTGTTGCGTCACATCAGAGGCCACAATGTTTATGTATCTCTCCTTTTGTTAAGATATATTAACACTACCCCCAATTTTCAGTTTAACTTTTTTAAGCAGTCTAAAAACCTGATGTTGAAACTTTGCTTTAATATATCAGTTTGGAACTTTTAACATCCCAAAACAAATTTATGTTTTTCTTTTCTAATGTT
Organism: Eschrichtius robustus; assembly: GCF_028021215.1. Taxonomy (NCBI): domain Eukaryota; kingdom Metazoa; phylum Chordata; class Mammalia; order Artiodactyla; family Eschrichtiidae; genus Eschrichtius; species Eschrichtius robustus. Next base: position 77,731,537 of record NC_090830.1, read on the forward strand.
AGACATGTAATGTGTTCTTAAAAAAAAAAAAAAGACTCAGGTCAATTTGAATTCCCAGAATAGACCTTCTTTTTTTTTTTTTTAACTTCTTAATTGGAGTATAATTGCTTTACAATGGTGTGTTAGTTTCTGCTTTATAACATAGTGAATCAGCTATACATTTACATATAACCCCATATCTCCTCCCTCTTGTGTCTCCTTCCCACCCTCGCTATCCCACCCCTCTAGGTGGTCACAAAGCACCGAGTTGATCTCCCTGTGCTATGCGGCTGCTTCCCACTAGCTATCTATTTTACATTTGGTAGTATATGTAAGTCCATGCCACTCTCTCACTTTGTCCCAGCTTACCTTTCCCCCTCCCCATGTCCTCAAGTCCATTCTCTACGTCTGCGTCTTTATTCTTGTCCTGCCTGTAGGTTCTTCAGAAACATTTTTTTTTTTTGGATTCCATATATATGTGTTAGCATACAGTATTTGTTTTTCTCTTTCTGACTTACTTCACTCTGTATGACAGAATCTAGGTCCATCCACCTCACTACAAATAACTCAATTTCGTTTCCTTTTATGGCTGAGTAATATTCCATCGTATATATGTGCCACATCTTTATCCATTCATCTGTCGATGGACACTTAGGTTGCTTCCATGTCCTGGCTATTGTAAATAGAGCTGCAATGAACATTCTGGTACATGACTGTTTTTGAATTGTGGTTTTCTCAGGGTATATGCCCAGTAGTGGGATTGCTGGGTCATATGGTAGTTCTATTTTTAGTTTTTTAAGGAGCCTCCATACTGTTCTCCATAGTGCCTTTATCAATTTACATTCGCATCAACAGTGGAAGAGGATTCCCTTATCTCCACACCCTCTCCAGCATTTATTGTTTGTAGATTTTTTGATGATGGCCGTTCTGACTGGTGTGAGATGATACCTCATTGTAGTTTTGATTTGCATTTCGCTAATGATTAGTGATGTTGAGCATTCTTTCATGTGTTTGTTGGCAATCTGTATATCTTCTTTGGACAAATGTCTATTTAGGTCTTCTGCCCATTTTTGGATTGGGTTGTTTGTTTTTTTGATATTGAGCTGCATGAGCTGCTTGTATATTTTGGAGATTAATCCTTTGTCAGTTGCTTCATTTGCAAATATTTTCTCCCATTCTGAGGGTTGTCTTTTCGTTTTGTTTATGGTTTCCTTTGCTGTGCAAAAGCTCTTAAGTTCCATCAGGTCCCATTTGTTTATTTTTGTTTTTATTTCCATTTCTCTAGGAGGTGGGTCCAAAAGTATCTTGCTGTGATGTATGTCATAGAGTGTTGTGCCTATGTTTTCCTCTAAGAGTTTTATAGTGTCTGGCCTTACATTTAGGTCTTTAATCCATTTTGAGTTTATTTTTGTGTGTGGTGTTAGGGAGTGTTCTAATTTCATTCTTTTACATGTAGCTGTCCAGTTTTCCCAGCACCACTTATTGAAGCGGCTGTCTTTTCTCCATTGTATATTCTTGCCTCCTTTATCAAAAATAAGGTGACCAGGGGCTTCCCTGGTGGCACAGTGCTTAAGAATCCGCCTGCCAATGCAGGGAAATGCTTCAAGCCCTGGTCCGGGAAGATCCCACATGCTGCGGAGCAACAAAGCCCATGAGCCACAAGTACTGAGCCTGGGCTCTAGAGCCCATGGGCCGCAACTACTGAGCCTGCGTGCCACAACTACTGAAGCCCGCACTCCTAGAGCCCGTGCTTCACAACAAGAGAAGCTACCGCAATGAGAAGCCCGTGCACCGCAATGAAGAGCAGCCCCCACTCACCGCAACTAGAGGAAGCCCGCATGCAGCAACAAAGACCCAATGCAGCCAAAAAATAAATAAATAAATAAATAAATAAATATATTAAAAAATAAGGTGTCCACTTGTGCGTGGGTTTATCTCTGGGCTTTCTATCCTGTTCCATTGATCTGTATTTCTGTTTTTGTGCCAGTACCATACTGTCTTGATTACTGTAGCTTTGTAATATAGTCTGAAGTCAGGGAGCCTGATTCCTCGTGCTCTGTTTTTCTTTCTCAAGATTGCTTTTGTTATTTGGGGTCTTTTGTGTTTCCATACAAATTGTGAAATTTTTTGTTCTAGTTCTGTGAAAAATGCCAGTGGTAGTTTGATAGGGATTGCATTGAATCTGTAGATTGCTTTGGGTAGTAGAGTCATTTTCACAATGTTGATTCTTCCAATCCAAGAACATGGTATAGCTCTCCATCTGTTTGTATCATCTTTAATTTCTTTCATCAGTGTCTTATAGTTTTCTGCATACAGGTCTTTTGCCTCCTTAGGTAGGTTTATTCCTAGGTATTTTATTCTTTTTGTTGCAATGGTAAATGGGAGTGTTTCCTTAATTTCTCTTTCAGATTTTTCATCATTAGTGTATAGGAATGCAAGAGATTTCTGTGCATTAATTTTGTATCCTGCTACTTTACCAAATTCGTTGATTAGCTCTAGTAGTTTTCTGGTAGCATCTGTAGGATTCTCTATGTATAGTATCATGTCATCTGCAAACAGTGACAGATTTACTTCTTCTTTTCCAATTTGGATTCCTTTTATTTCTTTTTCTCCTCTGATTGCTGTGGCTAAAACTTCCAAAACTATATTGAATAATAGTGGTGAGAGTGGGCAACCTTGTCTTGTTCCTGATCTCAGTGGAAATGGTTTCAGTTTTTCACCAGTGAGAACGATGTTGGCTCTGGGTTTGTCATATATGGCCTTTATTAGGTTGAGGAATGTTCCCTCTATGCCTACTTTCTGGAAGGTTTTTATCATAAATGGGTGTTGAATTTTGTTAAAAGCTTTTTCTGCATCTATTGAGATGATCATCTGGTTTTTCTCCTTCAGTTTGTTAATATGGTGTATCACATTGATTTGCATATATTAAAGAATCCTTGCATTCCTGGGATAAACCCCACTTGATCATGGTGTATGATCCTTTTAATGTGCTGTTGGATTCTGCTTGCCAGTATTTTGTTGAGGATTTTTGCATCTATATTCATCAGTGATATTGGCCTGTAGTTTTCTTTCTTTGTGACATCTTTGTCTGGTTTTGGTATCAGGGTGATGGTGGTCTCATAGAATGAGTTTGGGAGTGTTCCTCCCTCTGCTATATTTTGGAAGAGTTTGAGAAGGATAGGTGTTAGCTCTTCTCTAAATGTTTGATAGAATTCACCTGTGAAGCCATCTGGTCTTGGGCTTTTGTTTGTTGGAAGATTTTTAATCATAGTCTCAATTTCAGTGCTTGTGATTGGTCTGTTTATATTTTCTATTTCTTCCTGGTCCAGTCTTGGAAGGTTGTGCTTTTCTAAAAATTTGTCCCTTTCTTCCAGGTTGTCCATTTTATTGACCTTTAGTTGCTTGTAGTAATCTCTCATGATTCTTTGTATTTCTGCAGTGTCAGTTGTTACTTCTCCTTTTTCATTTCTAATTCTACTGATTTGAGTCTTCTCCCTTTTTTTCTTGATGAGTCTGGCTAATGGTTTATCAATTTTGTTTATTTTCTCAAAGAACCAGCTTTTAGTTTTATTGATCTTTGCTATCATTTCCTTCATTTCTTCATTTACTTCTGATCTAATCTTTATGATTTCTTTCCTTCTGCTAACTTTGGGGTTCTTTTGTTCTTCTTTCTCTAATTGCTTTAGGTGTAAGGTTAGGTTGTTTATTTGAGATGTTTCTTGTTTCTTGAGGTAGGATTGTATTGCTATAAACTTCCCTCTTAGAACTGCCTTTGCTGTATCCCATAGGTTTTGGGTCGTCGTGTTTTCATTGTCATTTGTTTCTAGGTATTTTTTGATTTCCTCTTTGATTTCTTCAGTGATCTCTTGGTTATTAAGTAGTGTATTGTTTAGCTTCCATGTGTTTGTATGTTTTACAGATTTTTTCCTGTAATTGATATCTAGTCTCATTGCGTTGTGGTCAGAAAAGATACTTGATACAATTTCAGTTTTCTTAAATTTACCAGGACTTGATTTGTGACCCAAGATATGATCTATCCTGGAGAATGTTCCATGAGCACTTGAGACGAAAGTGTATTCTGTTGTTTTTGGATGGACTGTCCTATAAATATCAGTTAAGTCCATCTTGTTTAATGTATCATGTAAAGCTTGTGTTTCCTTATTTATTTTCTTTTTGGATGATCTGTCCATTGGTGAAAGTGGGGTGTTAAAAACCCCTACTATGATTGTGTTACTGTTGATTTCCCCTTTTACGGTTGTTAGCATTTGCCTTATATATTGAGGTGCTCCTATGTTGGGTGCATAAATATTTGCAATTGTTATATCCTCTTCTTGGATTGATCCCTTGATCATTATGTAGTTTCCTTCTTTGTCTCTGGTAATAGTCTCTCTTTTAAAGTCTATTTTGTCTGATATGAGAATTGCTCTGCCAGCTTTCTTTTGATTTCCATTTCCATGGAATCTTTTTCCATTCCCTCGCTTTAAGTCTGTATGTGTCCGTAGGTCTGAAGTGGGTCTCTTGTAGACAACGTATATATGGGTCTTGTTTTTTTTTTAATTAATTTATTTATTTATTTATTTTTGGCTGTGTTGGGTCTTCATTTCTGCACGAGGGGTTTCTCTAGTTGTGGCAAGCGGGGGCCACTCTTCATCGCGGTGTGTGAACCTCTCACTATCGCAGCCTCTCTTGTTGTGGAGCACAGGCTCTAGATGCGCAGGCTCAGTAGTTGTGGCTCACAGGCCCAGTTGCTCCACGGCATGTGGGATCTTCCCAGACCAGGGCTCGAACCCGTGTCCCCTGCATTGGCAGGCAGATTCTCAACCACTGTGCCACCAGGGAAGCCCTGGGTCTTGTTTTTGTATCCATTCAGTCAGTCTGTGTCTTTTGGTTGGAGCATTTAATCCATTTACATTTAAGGTAATTATTGATATGTATGTTCCTATGACCATTTTCTTAATTGTTTTGGGTTTGTTATTGTAGGTCTTTTCCTTCTCTTGTGTTTCCTGCCTAGAGAAGTTCCTTTAGGATTTGTTGTAAAGCTGGTTTGGTGGTGCTGAATTCTCTTAGCTTTTGCTTGTCTGTAAAGGTTTTAATTTCTCTGTCGAATCTGAATGACATCCTTGCTGGGATGTCAACCAAGAGTAATCTTGGTTGTAGGTTTTTCCCTTTCATCACTTTAAATATGTCCTGCCACTCCCTTCTGGCTTGCAGAGTTTCCGCTGAAAGATCAGCTGTTAACCTTATGGGGATTACCTTGTATGTTAGTTGTTGTTTTTCCCTTGCTGCTTTTAATATTTTTTCTTTGTATTTAATTTTTGATAGTTTGATTAATATGTGTCTTGGCATGTTTCTCCTTGGATTTATCCTATATGGGACTCTCTGCACTTCCTGGACTTGATTAACTAATTCCGTTCCCATATTAGGGAAGTTTTCAACTATAATCTCTTCAAATGTTTTCTCAGTCCCTTTCTTTTTCTCTTCTTCTTCTGGGACCCCTATAATTTGAATGTTGGTCCATTTAATGTTGTTCCAGAGGTCTCTGAGACTGTCCTCGATTCTTTTCATTCTTTTTTCTTCAGAATAGACTTTCTTAAATGAAAACTATACAGTGTAAAAGCTACTTAGTTACATTAAGGAAGATTCTCTTAAGTTTTGTTTTCCTTCTTTTTTTTTAATTTTTATTTATTTATTTTTGGCTGTGTTGGGTCTTCGTTTCTATGAGGGCTTTCTCCAGTTGCGGTGAGCGGGGGCCACTCTTCATCGCGCTGTGCAGGCCTCTCACTGTCGCGGCCTCTCCCGTTGCAGAGCACAGGCTCCAGACGCGCAGGCTCAGTAGTTGTGGCTCACGGGCTTAGTTGCTCCGCGGCATGTGGGATCTTCCCAGACCAGGGCTCGAACCAGTGTTCACTGCCTGCATTGGCAGGCAGATTCTTAACCACTGCGCCATCAGGGAAGCCCTGTTTTCCTTCTTCATTCCACAAGTATTTATACATATGATAAATACTTATTGAGAGCCTGCTATGTGCCAGGCGCTGTAAAAGTAACATGGTTCCTGCTTTCATGGAGCTTACAGTCTAGTAAAGGAACAGATATTAATCAAATTATCTAGCAATTAAATATAAAGTTATAATTTTTAAGTGCTTAGAACAGAGCTTTGAAGAACTCTGAGAGCATATTTTAAGGGGATTGTCCTAGTTTGGTTATCAAGGAAGTAGTGATTGAATGAGATCTGCAAAAATGAATAGTCATTAATCAGCTGAAGGAATAAACTGGGGTCTTTCTTTAAATGGACTGAATGAGGAAAGACCCCCATGCCCAAGGAGGAGAATGTAGAATGTAAGTAAGTGCAAAAGCAGTGTATACTGACTTACAGAGAGTGAGGAGAAGTCTGGTATGAGACATAGGTCAGCAATAGGTCATGAAGGGCTTTACAGGGAGCTATATGGAGGTCTTTATTTCAATAATTCATTCAAATTTGCAGATAGTATTTGAATGAACGTGTCCATTATGTGTTAGGTACATTCCTCTTGTTGCCAGGAACAGATAGTTGAACCAGTCATTAACTTTGTGCTCTAGTAGTGGTGTAGGCAGAAGGGAAGGGAACAAAAACAAATAAATCAATAAGAAAGAATCACGTAGTGAGAAGCACCAAGAATAAAATAAAGCAGACTCTTGTGTTCACAGTGACTGTTGAGCTACTTCTAAGTGACCAGAAAGAGAGGACCCGTCTGAGTAGGGGATGTTTAATGAAACCTGAATGACAAAAAGGAACCAATCCATGAGGAACATTCTAGGCAGAGAAATTATGTAAGGCCATGAGACCAGAACAAGATTGGTGAGCTCAAGGAGCTGTAAGAAAGCACTGGGCTGGGATCTATGGAATAAGGGTAACAGAGGTACAAAATAAGGTTAAAGAGGGATATAGCTCCTATACAGCTGTAAAACCATATTACAAAACTAGTAAAATTCAAGTGGCCTTGGTTTTACGTGATAATGTTTTGCTAACATTAAATGGCCAACATGAAATATGATTATGGTACTGATTACCACTGCTCAGATTCTTTTGAGTCAATCATACATACATCACTGAGTGTGGTGTGATGTCTCAATTCTACCATTTTTTCTTTCTGAAATTATACAGGAGCTTTATATAATCTATCATGATCTCACTTGGCTGCATAGAACTTCTTTTCACTAACACAGTGTAAAACACAAATGTGGAAGTGAATTTCATAGCATTACTCCAGTTTATCTAGGTTTTACTTTTTTACAGTCTGTGTGGCACAGCTATACAGAGTGACAATTGCTTTAGTAATTAATGTGGTTTCTTAAGTCCTTGAGAAACAAGAATTATTGTGCTGCTTTCCACACACAGGAGCAGCATTTTCATTTATTATTTGATACCTAGGTAAGTTTAAAAACCTGACTTTAGCCATACATAAATACCCTTACAAAGTGATTCATCCTTAGAGACGGGGGGAAAGACTCTTTGACAGTAATTTATTTATTTTTTTTAATAATATATATATTTTTTTAATTAATTAATTTTTAAAATTTTTGACTGCTTTGGGTCTTCGTTGCTGTGCATGGGCTTTCTCTAGTTGCGGCGAGTGGTGGCTACTCTTCGTTGCAGTGTGTAGGCTTCTCATTTCAGTGGCTTCTCTTGTTGCGGAGCACGGGCTCTAGGCACGTGGGCTTCAGTAGTTGTGGCACGCAGGCTCTAGAGTGCAGGCTCCGTAGTTGTGGCGCACGGGCTTAGTTGCTCTGTGGCATGTGGGATCTTCCCGGACCAGGGATTGAAACTGTGTCCCCTGCATTGGCAGACAGATTCTTTTTTTTTTTTTAAATTTATTTATTTATTAATTTTGGCTGCGTTGTGTCTTCGTTGCTGTGTGCGGGCTTTCTCTACTTGTGGCGAGCGGGGGCTACTCTTCATTGTGGTACGTGGGCTTCTCATTGCAGTGGCTTCTCTTGTTGCAGAGCATGGGCTTTAGGAGCGCAGGCTTCAGTAGTTGTGACATGCGGGCTCAGTAGTTGTGGCTCGCGGGCTCAGTAGTGTGGCTTGTGGGCTCTAGAGCACAGGCTCAGTAGTTGTGATGCACGGGCTTAGTTGCTCCACAGCATGTGGGATCTTCCTACACCAGGGATCGAACCCCTGTCCCCTGCATTGGCAGGCGGATTCTTAACCACTGCACCACCAGGGAAGTGCGGCAGGCAGATTCTTAACTACTGCGCCAGCAGGGAAGTCCCTGATATTGGACTTTTAAGTGTTTACTGGCTATACTAAGGGGTGGCCAACAGAAGGCAGGGCGCTGAGAATCTCTTCCCTTTTCTCACCCAGGAACATGTATTATTTGTAAAATAACATATTCTGTTAATGTGTATTTATAAATTATTAGCAAGATAAACTAATGAAAGAAAAAACTTGAAAAGCAAACATCTAATTACTTTTCCAAATAGAAACAGTCACTTAGATACAATCTAGTCAGTAAGCAAGATGAAATAGGAAACTTTATGATAATTTTTAGACACACTTATTTTATTTTACTTGATTATAAATGATTTCTGTAAGAAATACTTAGGAAAAGAATAACATGAATTTAAAAAATAGATATATTTTACAACAACATATCATCCCTAATGGATATTAGGTTTCTTTTGTCATTATATTTAGCAGTTGGCTTACCTTTTCTCCCACCTGCTATCTCTGAAACTCAGCCAGATCCTCTTGTCTTTGGCCCTGATGCAGAGCTCATGACCAGCCAAATAAAAAAAGGATTCAAGTTAATGTTTGCCCTGAAATTAGATGAATCTACTGTAGAAATTTTTTGTGAGATAGGAACAGTCATGGGCATCTGAAATACTAACTTCAGAAGGCTTATATAACCCCAAGAAAATATTTTACAATTTGACACAAGAACAAAGTTTCCCAAAGAAAAAAAAATTGTTAAATTTTCAGGTGAATTCTTCATATTCATGGGATAGAGAGCTGTTAGATAAAGGAAACAATAAGCCTCTAATAACACACATTTTTAAGGTCATGATTTAGAAGGAAGTATCCTTCTAGTACTTTGAGGAAGAGTTGGGTTCGTTTATTTTGTGGAAAACATTGAAAATTATAAGAAGTTTTGGTGTTATCCTTTAAGCAAAGAGAAGTGAATGAAAGTGTTTTGAAGAGGGGATGGTATCATCCTGTCTTTATTTAGGGGTGTGACTGGTACCACTCTGATGAATATATTAGAAGGATGGGGGCTATTGCAGGAGTAGTTAACAATAGCAAAAATTTTTTTTTTTTAGTGTTTTTGAGTGTCAGTGTCAGTGCTTTTATACATTAGCCCTTTGATACCTCACCTCTGGACTTACAGATGCAGAAACTAAGGTTTGAGGTAGTTAAAAACAAAAGCAAAACTTGCTCGAAATCACAAAGCTAGTAAATGGGGGAGCTGAGAATCAAATCCATTTGCAACTTCAGGGCCTGTGCTCTTAACCTCTGAATTATACCAATGTTGGTTTAAAAAAAAAAAAGATTTAAAAGGAGTAAAAAAGGAGCTACAAGGGTGGTGGTGGACTTAATAAGCTATGGAATTGGCTAGGAGTAGGAAGTGAAGATTCTAAGATGGCTGTGAGGCTTAAAGCCTGAGGGAATAACCAGAAGATTGGCGTTAATTAATCAAAATGGGAAACACAGGAGTGGAACAGGTTTGGGAACATATAGTTCAAGAAAATGTAGGTATATTTGATAGAGATATCTAGCAATTGGAAATTTGGATCCGAAAATCAGTACAGAAAGGACTCAAGTTATTATTTTCATTGTGATAATAACTTGAAGTTCTAAAAAAGATTGTGCTCTCTAGGCATAATGAAGTGTGACAAGAGAAAGGCAAAGAAGAGACCTAAATAAGGAGTATTTTGGGGATAGCTGAAAGAGCAATAGTCAATGAAAGAGACAACTAATCAAAGACACAGTAGGACAAGAAGTAAATTCAGGAATTCTTATAGCGTCATAAAATTCAAAGAAAAGAATTTCAAGAGGGAGGAGGTAGTCAGTAGTGTCAAATGTTGCCAAAAGGTATTAATATATGAGAAATGAGGAAAAGGTGATGGAAAATTTGACAGTGAAAAAACTAGTTTGGGTCGACAGTAGTATCAGTGAAGGTAGAGTTTGTTGGGTGGATGAATGTGTATAATACATAAATAAACATGTTTAAGGTTGGGAAAAAGAGCCAAAACTGAAGGAGTAAAGAGATTAACTTTGAAATGGAATACAGATGCTTCATCTCCTGATATAGATTAAGAGAGAAACTAATACAACATTGTAATTCAACTATACGACAGATAGGTAGATAGATAGATAGATAGATAGATAGATAGATAGATAGATAGATAGATAGATAGATAGATGGATAGATAGGTAAGGAGGTAGATAGAGAGGAAGAAAGAAAATTTAGAAGCTTTTCTATGGAAAAGAAAGAAGTCTTGGGAGTGAATTTCAGAAGATCTTGACCTTGGTATAGTAAGAGGTGAGGTCATTTACTGAGAGGTATAGGAAGCACTTCTGTAAGGCTCTTTAGGGAAAAAGTCTGAGTGTCTACTAGAAACGTGTGAAAGCATTTACTGAGCAAACTTCATCATCTAGCTAAGGTTGGATAATGTGAATTTGTAACAATATCTGTTAAGACAATTATATTGCCTTTTTTAATAGTCCTTGCCTCATCCTATGATAGGAGTTTAAACTCAGATCTTGTACTGCCAGTTTCTTTAAATGAAAATGCATAATTTATAATGTAAGAAAAACAGACTATAAAATAGATGATCAGACTTAAGTACACACTACCTTTCAGTTTTTTTTGTAATAGTTGTTGTTTTGAGAAAAAGGTTATTGATATTAAAGGAAACTCACGTTGTAGTGTCGATAAGCCAAAATAACATTTGTTGATATCTTGTTGATGTGTTCATATATGTTTTTTGTTGAACTGAATTGGCATTTTTATGAGATAAGCATTTTCTTGTGCCTTTTGTAGTTATTCGGGTAACAACCAATAGACTTGATCTTCTATAAATCCGTTTAATAAGATTTGTACTGTAAGATCAGTGGGACTCATTCAGATTATTTTTACAATTGAATTTCCTTTTCCTCATTAGAAAGCCACCCAATCCTTGTTTGCTTTTCTTTCAACCAGTGCATTTGAATTTCAGAGCAGGAGGAAAGGAATCTTTCAAACTCGGTTTAGTTTGATAGAAAAGGCACACTGTTATAAAAATGCGTAAGTTGTCTTTGAGCTTATCGTTTAATGATTTCCTTTTATCTCTGTATTCAGAGACTGAGTAATGAGACTGTTTAAATATTTGAAAAATAAATTTCATATTAACCAACTTATCCTTGAAGATAAATGATAATTTCTCAAGATAGCATGAATATTTTTTTAAAAGAATTTTACCGAAAGACCTTACTTGCTTTTTCAGTCTAATTTTGGTACCTATAGAATTCTAAATGATGTCTTTTCTTTCATTACAGGTATAACCTAAAACATTTCCCTGTGTCTTCCTTACATTTCAGGAGAAAAACAAATTTCACTCAGCCAAGCCTGTGTTCCTTGTCATTTATATGCTAGATACACTTGAAGGCAATTTCCTATATTTTATATATTTAATATTTTATATATATTAGATACATTTTTATATATTTTAGGAAACGATATTATCTCTATTCATTTTGGATGTGTATAGTGATTTTTTTAAATATGGAAAGTATAATGCTTTTAATTGTAATTTCAGGGTTTCTTATACTTCATTATTGATGTGAGGTGGAGACAGTGGGCAGAGCAAGAGACAAAAGGAAGAAAAGGGACCTCTGATCAGTGACCAGAGAGAACAGAATTCTATAAAGAGATTTAAAGGTTGAATACAGGATGTGAAGGGGCAAAGGAGCTTCAGGGGTGGTCTCTAGTGAATAATCTTTAGTATTCATTATTGAAGATATGCTCTAAAATAGCATTTGAAGTGAGGGGCTGTTTTCTGACAATACCTAACAAAACGTATTATTGTTGCAATATGAAGTAAATTTTTGCAAAGCAATATAAAGAGGAAGTGAGCTTTCTTCCCATTACTGCTTTAAATAATTTTTTATCAAATACTTAGGTTTTATGTTGTCTGTTTATTAGTGTCCTGCGGGAGATTGGTGGAGCGGGACATCCAGCCCTTGAGTAAACATAAGATCTACAGCTTGACAGTTTAGTCATCTCTGTGGCTTGGAGATTGAAAATGTGCTTTAACTGTCACATCTTATTCCTGGATCACTTTCATCAGTGTCATTTCTAAGCTGTAATAAACATTAAATAGCATGAGGACGCACTGCTGCCAGCACTTGGAACACAGTCTATTTGTTAGTCCAGTAGCCCAACCCAATGTTCTGGAATTTCATATATTGAGGATGACTCATGTCATCCAAACAGATTCCCGGAAGGAAGCTGAAATGAGGCAAGCTTTTAGCAAGATGAATAGAACCCACTGGAACACAAATTCAAATGATATAGTCAGCCATACACTGCTGGTGAGAGCTGCTGACCAGCCAACTTGGAAATTAACACTTAGGGACAGAGGATCCTTTTATGAGCAAAGGCATCAACCAGCAATGTGATGTAAGACTCAAGAGCTACATGTAAACAACTCTGAAGACTGCAGAAACCCAAACCTTCAATTATAGATGGTGATTTTAAAAAATCAGGCAAAATTTGGGAAAGAATGTAAGAGGGTTTGTTAAGGTGAATACCATATCTTTTGATATCTGCACTATGGACAGCATATTTTTGTGATTTTTTTTTTTCTGATTGTGAAATAATACATGATTACTGTAAATAATTCGGGAACTATACAGATATAATCACCTAAAATCTGTTTGGCACATGTCCTTCAAGTCAATACATAGATGTTTTTAAAACATAATTCAGCTTCATACTGCACAATGTGTATTATAACTAATAGCATGACCTAGACCCAAAGAATTTTAAGCATTAAAAATCACTTAATCTAACCTTCTAAAATTGGAGATATTTGAACCAGAGTGGCAGAAGATGGAAAAGTAAAAGCAATTATGTACATATGTGTCAACAAATGAGGGCCAAATCAAATAAAAGAGTACAACAAGGGATTTCAGGGATGCTCAGGTGAAACTGCTAATAGTAACCCTAAACCTAATTGTAAGCATGCTATGGAAGTCTTTTAGAGTACAGCATTCTGCAACTACTTTTAATCCAAGTGATACAACTGATTTGGCACAGCTGCTCGAACAGATCTCCAAACAAATGTTGTTCCTGGCACAGGCTTCTTCTAAGCAGTTCTTTCACACTGCTGATGTTGGATTTTTATCTTCCATTCCCCTATGCATTAAAACCTATCAAGCCTATAGTTTATTGCTTTAAAAGATTAACTCATTTTAAAGTATAGTGTGTGAGGAGAAGACTTCAGTTAAAGGTAGCAGAGTGAAGAAAGTTTTACTCTTCCCTTCTCCTTTGAAACTCACTAAAAATAAGAAGACAGGAAAATAGAAAAGAAGTCCATCATTAGAGAAACGAGGCATAAGGCTAAGCCCCAAAATACAAACAATGAAACATAATTTGCTGGGACTTCCCTGGTGGTCCATTAGTTAAGACTGCACTCCTAATGCAGGGGACCCGGGTTTGATCCCTGGTCGGGGAACCAGAGCCCGCATGCCACAACTAAAAGGGCCCGCATGCCACGAGGAAGATCCCGCATGCGGCAACAGAGATCCCGTGTGCCACAACTAAGACCCGGCGCGGACAGACAGACAGATAGATAGATAGATAGATAGATAGATAGATAGATAGACAGATAAATAAATAAATAATTTTAAAAGGAAAGAAACATACTGTAAATACTATAAAATCTAGACCACATGCAGAAGGATGTCTGAACCCCTCCTTGGAATCCCAAGCAATACACTGATTTCGCTAAAAGTAAGTGTTGTAATACTTTAAAGGTCTAACCAGTGAGCCTTTATTGGAGTTGTGACATGTCTTTGTTCATAGACTCAAAGAAATTATAGGTATGATCTGTAACAGAAAATATAGTAACAATTTTTTAAAACCTCACCAACACAAATGTTAAGAGATATCAGGACAATAGAAGGAGATGAAATATCAGTGGGTAAACCTCAGGAAAGAAGTATAAGAGAAAAGGAAAATCATTAGAATAATGAAAATCATATTAGAGATTTTAAGAGAGAGTAAATGTAGTCAGAGACATGGCTGAAAGGCTTGAAGAAATTTAATAACGTTAAATAAGAAAATATAAGATATAAAAATTATAGACAAGATGATAAGGGAAAATAAAGGAGATCTAACATCTATATGGGGTCAGCAAACTTATTCTGTAAAGAGACAGTAAATATTTTAGGCCTCTGTGGTCAGTACAGCTTCTGTTGCAGCCATTCAGCTCTGTCTCTTATAGTGCAAAAGAAACCATAGATGCTATGTATGGCTTTGTTCCAATAAAAAATTATGTACAGAAACAAGTGGTAGGCTGGATCTTGCCTGCTCTGTTTGCCAACCTCTGTTCTTAATGAAAACAACAAATGGAACTGAAAAAATATTTAGAACTACAATAGAAGAAAAATTTTCCTGAAATAATCAAAACCTTGAATCAAAACGACTACCCTTTGGCCTGGGAATAATTAATATAGATGAGCTGATATCAACGCATGTTTTGGCCAAATTACTGAACTTGAAGAATAAAGAAAGAGTTCTGTGCACATCTAGATAGTGGGGTGGGGGACAGAACTTTAGCTTTTTCCTCAACAAGAAACAATGTTAGAAAACAGCAGGGGAATGTCTACCATGTCCTGAGGTTTATCTAGTATTTTTCAACCAGCCAAATACTTTAAACATGACTACAACACATAAATGTACTCGAGCATGGAAAAGCTCAACAAGCATAATACCCATAAGACCTTTTTAAAACAAATTATAGGATTTCCCTGGTAGCGCAGTGGTTAAGAATCCGCCTGCCAATGCAGGGGACATGGGTTCGAGCCCTGGTCCAGGAAGATCCCACATGCTGCAGAGCAACTAAGCCCGTGTGCCACAACTACTGAGCCTGCGCTCTAGAGCCCACAAGCCACAACTACTGAGCCTGTGTGCCACAACTACTGAAGCCCACGTGCCTAGAGTCAGTGCTCTGCAACAAGAGAAGCCACCTCAATGAGAAGCCTGCGCACTGCAATGAATAGTAGCCCCCACTCGTCGCAACTAGAGAAAGCCCACTCACAACAACGAAGACCCAACGCAGCCAAAAATAAATAAATAAATTTATTTTAAAAATTTTAAAAATAAAAAAATTATATCGTAATAAAATACAATATAATCAAAAGATGAATCAAAATATTCAGAAGTAAACCATGACAAAATAGTGTAACAGTGAGAAATTAAATTCATTTCATTACAGAACTTATATCCCTCAGTGGAAATTATACTTTTAGAATAGATTATAAATTTATAAACTATGATATTATAAAAATAATAAAATTAACAAATCAGGTGGGGAAGGGGGATAAAAGGAAGTATAAATGTGCTCCTTTCTTCATCTTTCATAGCATGTAATCAATAAATACTCAAAGTTGAACATAGGTAAAAAATTGCTCTGGGCTCTTAATATTTTTCATAATTTTTTTCTTTAATCTAGAGGGATCTTTTAAGAATGTCATGTGATGCATCACTCATTAGCAAATCTTCAGTTTTACACCAGATCCTTTTTCTTCAGATAATTCAATGAAAACTTTTAAGTACTCTAAGAATAACATGTAAGAATGTGTTGGAAGGGGCCAAAAATAAGAATTCATTTGGTTGTATAGTAGAGTTTTTAGTAGTCATTTAAATAAAATGAAATTTCCTCTTGCTTCCTGTACTTTAGTCACTGAAAAGTATTCCAGTTGGTGTGTGCTTTCGAGTAGCTAATACAGGATATAATTATAAGGCATAACCTAAGACATAACCTGGTGAAGTTACTGAGCTTAAGTATAAAAAGTCTTCTGAGAAACCAGGCAAACAAGCAAGTCCATATAAGCAGGATGAGGAGTTGGTAGCATAATGTCATAATTTAAATAGTTGAATTTAACAGTTTGATTGATTAACAAAAAGTGTTATGCAGCAAACTTTTTGTCAATCTTTTTTTTTTTTTCTATTTCTTTTCACTGCTGTGAATTTATAGTTACTTATTGGAGTTGGTTTCCTTCATACTCCTCCCCGGGCATACACTCTAAAATCCGTTTAATCCAAAAGGATTTAGAGAATAGTGTTTGGTTGGTTCTCTCCTTATAACCTCTGTTACTCTGTTGCCTTGTATATATACATTTCAAATAACATGATTATGTAAGTAAGCTTTTACTTTGGAGGGTAGACTCTCCTCAGGTATGTTTGTTTCTTACTCTTCTACCTGGCAGCATTTACACAATACAGTAATAGAACCGTTTAGTCTTAGCTAGTTTCATCTCATCACATATCCTTTCCCTGCGGAGTGCCAATATTATTTGGTTTTATTGACCTTACCACCTTCTTTTTTTTAATATATAAATTTATCTTTATTTATTTATTTATTTTTGGCTGCGTTGGGTCTTCGTTGCTGCATGCGGGCTTTCTCTAGTTGCGGCGAGCGGGGGCTACTCTTTGTTGCGGTGCACAGGCTTCTCATTGCAGTGGCTTCTCTTGTTGCGGAGCATGGGCTCTAGGTGCATGGGCTTCAGTAGTAGTGGCTCACGGGCTCAGTAGTTGTGGCTCGCGGGCTCTAGAGTGCAGGCTCAGTAGTTGTGGTGCAGGGGCTTAGTTGTTCCGCAGCATGTGGGATCTTCCCAGACCACGGCTCAAACCCGTGTCCCCTGCATTGGCAGGAGGATTCTTAACCACTTCCACCAGGGAAGTCCCAGCCTTACCACCTTCTTGATAGTAGCCTGAGGTATGCTGGCTTGCTAATACTTTATAACGAAACGTAATGTTATTTTATTTTGGATAAGCATTTGGATCTGTTCTTTAGGTGTTGCTTGCAGCAGCCAATGGCCTTGGTATTAGAATTATTATTGTCTTTAACATGACAGTTACTAAGTGGCTACTATAAATTAGTATTAAGAGAAGTACATGACACTGTTTCTGTTTTCAAAGGGCTTGCAATCTATTTGGGAAAAATATTACAAATGTCAGTAAAAGCTGGAAGTATCTTATTTTGTATTAGTAAAGTGATAGAGGGAGAGTAGTGGAGACTTAGTGAACTTGAGTGACCCGGAGGACTCTGAAATGTTATCCCAAAGGAAATTAACGTTTATTGAGTGCCTTGCATGTACTAAGTACTTCAAAAATTCAATCAAGTAGTAATTCTAATCTCTAAATGCGGATAATATTTTGACTTGTTTTATTCTTTTAGAATTATTTAAAATGGAAAACAGCTGTTTGAAAATAGGCAAAATCAACAGTGTTCAGCTTCCTTCTTGGAAAAGAATTAGATGATAGGGCAATAATAGAGTAGAAAACCTAAAAGACTTAAACAGCTTATAATTGAACAACTCTTCTAGCTGTATTATAGGATTGAAAAAATGTGATTTTGAATGTAAAGTTTCACTTGGTAATATAGGTCTTTGTCCTCTTCTGTGACTTCTCAGATTTTCATGTGCTTCAAATGTAGAATGATTAATGGGAGGGGTGGACTAAGTGTGAGCAAGTCATGATTGGTCTGTTGTGGTAATAATGATGTTCACAGTGTTTTTGCTAACTTACTGTATGAAATTAAAACAGAAGGTACTGTTCAGGGAAGCCACTTAAGTTTCCTTTGGCCTTCCTGACTTCTGTGATTATTTCTATTTTAGAACCTTGAACTCCTTTAACACACCCTGATTAAAGAATCAACTAGCTTCTATTTATTGCAATTGTTACTGAAGATCAACTATTGAATTATTTAGTAGTGTTGAATTAAAAGAGAGAGAATTTAATATTGTGGCCATCCTCAAAGAGCTTGTGATGTCAAGGTATGTAAAGATAGCATTGACTCAGAGCATTGTTTAAATGATGCTATTCAGAGACATTAAACATATTGGTACTGGATGTTCTTATACACTGGAAATAAAAATAACTTTCAACTTTTTTTTTTAAAAAGTCAGGTCAGGTATGTATGTATATATGTATGTATTTATTGGCTGCGTCAGGTCTTAGTTGCAGCACACGGGATCTTTTGTTTGCGGCGCACGGGCTTCTCTCTAGTTGCAGCACACAGGCTCTCTTGTTGTGGCGCATGGGCTCAGTAGTTGCAGCGCACGGGCTTAGTTGCCCCGTTGCATGCGGGATCTTAATTCCCTGACCAGGGATCGAACCCGCGTCCCCTGCATTGCAAAACAGGTTCTTAACCACTAAACCACCAGGAAGTCCCAAAAGTAACTTTTAGCTCTTAATGCTCTTACTCCTCCTTTTATAAGAACATTAATTCAGTATATAAACAGATGTCAGTTTTGATTGTTGTATATCTAAAATACTTTCTTCTGCTCCGTATGATAGGAAAAGATTTGAGATATTGAGTGCCATTTGAAAATTTGGTGGGTGAACCTCATAGAGAATAGTTTCTGGATCCTAACCAGCATCTCTAAAAATCAATAGGCAAGAGAGATTTAGGTCAATTTTTATTATTTTGACAAATTGGGGTGAACCAGGATAGGCCTTATAACTTGCATAGTTCAACTGAAAAGCTGCTTTGAGGAAATAGCTTTCAGTGCAAGTCCGACATTTTGGTGAGAAGGGAGAGTGGTAATAGAGAAAGAAAAGAGAGGAGAAAACATGTTTGCATGTTTATTTAATGAAAGATGGGCTTTAGGGATTGACACTGCATTTCATATAGAAACACTAAAGGAGGCATTACTGAGACCCTCCCATTGGAGAGTAGTGAGGGCAGGAGTAAATCTCCTGAACCACTGCCAGTCTGTCACCATTAGGCCTCCATTTAGATATTGCAAAGTGTTTTTGACTAACAAAATAGCCCATCATGACTGTAGCAGCTCCTATTTGACTTATTAATAGAGGAATTTATTACCTTCCTTCTCTTCTGCTTAGATTAGCTTTGGGATATTGAAGATCTTAATGTATCCTAAAATTAAGAGTATTTTTTTAGGCAAGGGTTTCAAGGACGAACTAAGACACACATGCATGCACGTGCACAATGTTAAGGCAAGTTGTTAGTCCTTTCATCACTTGTTGCTACTCCTGCTTCCCACTGTTTGCTTTACCCCAACATGTTAAAGACTCATCAGGAAGTTTAGATATCAGCACACTAAGTTTAAAATATCAAGATATATATAAGAAGCAGTCAGAGAAGAAAGTTTTTTCATTCAAGGAGCTTAGAATAGTATAAGTATTTAGTACTTGCAGTTCTCTAGTCTATAATAGCCTATCAGCCTTTGCACTTGTGGATTTTTAGTAAATGCTTTCCTTTTTAACTTTTTATGTAGAAAAATTTTAAATCTACAGAAAAGTTGAAAGAATAGTATAGTGGACATCCAAATTCCTTTTATATAGATTCACTAATTTTTAACATTTTGCCAAATTATGATTTTTTTCCCCTACTGAGGCTTTTGAGACATCATTAACACTTCATCCATAAAAAAGTGCAGCCTGTGTTTTCCAAGAGGAAGAACATTTTTCTGTGTAACCATAATGTAATTATTACTCAAGAAATTTAACATTGAAACAATGCTATTAACTAATAGTGTATTGAAACATATCATAATTAGATGGTATTGTTGACTCAAGGAAACATGTTTTTTTCTGCCCACCTCAAAGATAAATACATTTTCCCCCTTGAAAATCAGTTTGGGGACTTCCCTGGTGGCACAGTGGTTAAGAATCTGCCTGCCCATGCAGGCAACATGGGTTCCAGGAAGATCCCACAGGCTGCAGAGCAACTAAGCCCTGTGCGCCACAGCTACTGAGCCTGCACTCTAGAGCCCACGAGCCACAACTGCTGAGCCCACCTGCCACAACTACTGAAGCCTGTGCGCCTAGAGCCTGTGCTCCGCAACAAGAGAAGCCACTGCAATAAGAAGCCCGCGCACCGCAACAGAGTAGTCCCTTGTCGCTGCAACTAGAGAAAGCCCGCACGCATCAACTAAGACCCAACACAGCCAAAAATAAATAAATAAATAAATAAATAAATTTTTAAAAAATTTTATTTTATTTATTTTTTTATGCAGCAGGTTCTTATTAGTCATCCATTATATACACATCAGTGTTTACATGTCAATCCCAATCTCCCAATTCATCACACCACCACCCCCACCTCCCACCGCTTTCCCCCCTTGGTGTCCATACGTTTGTTCTCTACATCTGTGTCTCAATTTCTGCCCTGCAAACAGGTTCATCTGTACCATTTTTCTAGGTTCCACATATATGTGTTAATATACAATATTTGTTTTTCTCTTTCTGACTTACTTCACTCTGTATGACAGTCTCTAGATCCATCCATGTCTCTACAAATCACACAATTTCGTTCCTTTTTATGGCTGAGTAATATTCCATTGTATATATGTACCACAACTTCCTTATCCATTCGTCTGTCGATGGGCATTTAGGTTGTTTCCATGTCCTGGCTATTGTAAATAATGCTGCAGTGAACATTGGGGTGCATGTGTCTTTTTGAATTATGGTTTTCTCTGGGTATATGCCCAGTAGTGGGATTGCTGGGTCATATGGTAATTCTATTTTTAGTTTTTTAAGAAACCTCCATAGTGTTCTCCATAGTGGCTGTATCAATTTACATTCCCACCAACAGTGCAAGAGGGTTCCCTTTTCTCGACACCCACTCCAGCATTTGTTGTTTGTAGATTTTCTGATGATGCCCATTCTAACTGGTGTGAGGTGATACCTCATTGTAGTTTTGATTTGCATTTCTCTAATAGTGATGTTGAGCAGCTTTTCATGTGCTTCTTGGCCATTTGTATGTCTTCTTTGGAGAAATGTCTATTTACGTCTTCTGCCCATTTTTGGATTGGGTTGTTTGTTTTTTTAATATTGAGCTGCATGAGCTGTTTATATATTTTGGAGATTAATCCTTTGTCCATTAATTCGTTTGCAAATATTTTCTCCCATTCTGAGGGTTGTCTTTTCGTCTTGTTTATGGTTTCCTTTGCTGTGCAAAAGCTTTTAAGTTTCATTAGGTCCCATTTGTTTATTTTTGTTTTTATTTCCATTACTCTAGGAAGTGGATCAAAAAAGATATTGCTGTGATTTATGTCAAAGAGTGTTCTGCCTATGTTTTCCTCTAAGAGTTCCATAGTGTCTGGTCTTACATTTAGGTCTCTAATCTATTTTGAGTTTATTTTTGTGTATGGTGTTTAGGAGTGTTCTAATTTCATTCTTTTACATGTAGCTGTCCAGTTTTCCCGGCACCACTTATTGAAGAGACTGTCTTTTCTCCATTATATATCCTTGCCTCCTTTGTCATAGATTAGTTGACCGTAGGTACATGGGTTTATCTCTGGGCTTTCTATCCTGTTCCATTGACCTATATTTTTGTTCTTGTGCCGGTACCATACTGTCTTGATTACTGTAGCTTTGTAATGTAGTCTGAAGTCAGGGAGCCTGATTCCTCGTGCTCCATTTTTTTCCCCCAAGACTGCTTTGGCTATTCGGGGTCTTTTGTGTCTCCATACAAATTTTAAGATTTTTTGTTCTAGTTCTGTAAAAACTGCCATTGGTAATTTGATAGGGATTGCATTGAATCTGAGATTGCTTTGGGTAGTATAGTCATTTTCACAGCATTGATTCTTCCAATCCAAGAACATGGTATATCTCCCCATCTGTTGGTATCATCTTTAATTTCTTTCATCAGTGTCTTATAGTATTCTGCATACAGGTCTTTTGTCTCCCTAGGTAGGTTTATTCCTAGGTATTTTATTCTTTTTGTTGCAGTGGTAAATGGGAGTGTATCCTTAATTTCTCTTTCAGATTTTTCATCATTAGTGTATAGGAAAGCAAGAGATTTCTGTGCATTAATTTTGTATCCTGCAACTTTACCAAATTCATTGATTAGCTCTAGTAGTTTTCTGGTGGCATCTTTAGGATTCTCTATGTACAGTGTCATGTCATCTGCAAACAGTGGCAATTTTATTTCTTCTTTTCCAATTTGGATTCCTTTTATTTCTTTTTCTTCTCTGATTGCCATGGCTAGGACTTCCAAAACTATGTTGAATAATAGTGGTGAGTGTGGACATCCTTGTCTCGTTCCTGATCTTAGAGGAAATGCTTTCAGTTTTTCACCATTGAGAATGATGTTTTGCTGTGGGTTTGTCATATATGGCCTTTATTATGTTGAGGTAGGTTCCCTCTATGCCCACTTTCTGGAGAGTCTTTATCATAAATGAGTGTTGAATTTTGTCAGAAGCTTTTTCTGCATCTGTTGAGATGATCATATGGTTTTTATTCTTCAATTTGTTAATATGGTGTATCACATTGATTGATTTGCATATATTGAAGAATCCTTGCATCCCTGGGATAAATCCCACTTGATCATGGTGTATGATCCTTTCAATGTGTTGTTGGATTCTGTTTGCTAGTATTTTGTTGAGGATTTTTGCATCTCTATTCACCAGTGATATTGGTCTGTAATTTTCTTTTTTTGTAGTATCTCTGTCTGGTTTTGGTATCAGCATGATGGTGGCCTCGTAGAATGCGTTTGGGAGTGTTTCTCCCTCTGCAATTTTTTGGAAGAGTTTGAGAAGGATGGGTGTTAGCTCTTCTCTAAATGTTTGCTAGAATTCACCTGTGAAGCCATCTGGTCCTGGACTTTTGTTTGTTGGAAGATTTTTAATCACAGTTTCAATTTCATTACTTGTGATTGGTCTGTTCATATTTTCTATTTCTTCCTGGTTCAGTCTTGGAAGGTTATACCTTTCTAAGAATTTGTCCATTTCTTCCAGGTTGTCCATTTTATTGGCATAGGGTTGCTTGTAATAGTCTCTTAAGATGCTTTGTATTCCTGTGGTGTCTGTTGTAACTTCTCCTTTTTCATTTCTAATTTTATTGATTTGAGTCCTCTCCCTCTTTTTCTTGATGAGTCTGGCTAATGGTTTATCAATTTTGTTTATCTTCTCAAAGAACCAGCTTTTAGTTTTATTGATCTTTGCTATTGTTTTCTTTGTTTCTATTTCATTTATTTCTGCTCTGATCTTGATGATTTCTTTCCTTCTGCTAACTTTGGGTTTTGTTTGTTCTTCTTTCTCTAGTTCCTTTAGGTGTAAGGTTAGATTGTTTATTTGAGATTTTTCTTGTTTCTTGAGGTAGGCTTGTATAGCTATAAACTTCCCTCTTAGAACTGCTTTTGCTGCATCCCATAGGTTTCGGATTGTCGTGTTTTCATTATCATTTGTCTCTAGGTATTTTTTGATTTCCTCTTTGATTTCTTCAGTGATCTCTTGGTTATTTAGTAACGTATTGTTTAGCTCCATGTGTTTGTCTTTTTTACGTTTTTTTCCCTGTAATTGATTTCTAATCTCATAGCATTGTGGTCAGGAAAGATGCTTAATATGATTTCAATTTTCTTAAATTTACTGAGGCTTGATTTATGACCCAAGATGTGATCTATCCTGGAGAATGTGCCGTGCGCACTTGAGAAGAAAGTGTAATCTGCTGTTTTTGGATGGAATGTCCTATAAATATCAATTAAATCTATCTGGTCTCTTGTGTCATTTAAGGCTTGTGTTTCCGTATTAATTTTTTGTCCTGATAATCTGTCCATTGTTGTAAGTGAGGTGTTAAAGTCCCCCACTATTATTGTGTTACTGTCGGTTTCCTCTTTTATAGCTGTTAGCAGTTGTGTTATGTATAGAGGTGCTCCTATGTTGGGTGCATATATATTTATAATTGTTATATCTTCTTCTTGGATTGATCCCTTGATCATTATATAGTGTCCTTTCTTGTCTCTCGTAACATTCTTTATTTTGAAGTCTATTTTATCTGATATGAGTATTGCTATTCCAGCTTTCTTTTGATTTCCATTTGCATGGAATATCTTTTTCCATCCCCTCACTTTCAGTCGGTATGTGTCCCTAGGTCTGAAGTGGGTCTCTTGTACACAGCATATATATGGGTCTTGTTTTTGTATCCATTCAGTGAGCCTGTGTCTTTTGGTTGGAACATTTAATCTATTCATGTTTAAGGTAATTATCGATATGTATGTTCCTATTACCATTTTCTTAATTGTTTTGGGTTTGTTTTTGTAGGTCCTTTTCTTCTCTTGTGTTTCCCACTTAGAGAAGTTCCTTTAGCATTTGTTGTAGAGCTGGTTTGGTGGTGCTGAATTCTCTTAGCTTTTGCTTGTCTGTAAAGCTTTTGATTTCTCCATCAAATCTGAATGAGATCCTTGCCGGGTAGAGTAATCTTGGTTGTAGGTTCTTCCCTTTCATCACTTTAAGTATATAATGCCACTCCCTTCTGGTTTGTAGAGTTTCTGCTGAGAAATCAGCTGTTAACCTTATGGGAGTTCCCTTGTATGTTATTTGTCGTTTTTCCCTTGCTGCTTTCAATAATTTTTCTTTGTCTTTAATTTTTGCCAATTTGATTACTATATGTCTCGGTATGTTTCTCCTTGGGTTTATCCTGTATGGGAGTCTCTGAGCTTCCTGGACTTGGGTGGCTCTTTCCTTTCCCATGTTAGGGAAGTTTTCAACTATAATCTCTTCAAATATTTTCTCAGGTCCTTTCTCCTCTCTTCTCCTTCTGGGACCCCTATAATGCGAATGTTGTTGCGTTTAATGTTGTCCCAGTGGTCTCTTAGGCTGTCTTCATTTCTTTTCATTCTTTTTTCCTTAATCTGTTCCACAGCAGTGAATTCCACCATTCTGTCTTCCAGGTCACTTATCCGTTCTTCTGCCTCAGTTATTCTGCTATTGATTCCTTCTAGTGTAGTCTTCATTTCAGTTACTGTATTGTTCATCTCTGTTTTTTATTCTTTAATTCTTCTAGATCGTTGTTAAACATTTCTTGCATCTTCTCGATCTTTGCCTCCATTCTTTTTCTGAGGTCCTGGATCATCTTCACTATCATTATTCTGAATTCTTTTTCTGGAAGGTTGCCTATCTCCACTTCATTTAGTTGTTTTTCTTGGGTTTTATCTTGTTCCTTCATCTGGTACATAGCCCTCTGCCTTTTCATCTTGTCTGTCTTTCTGTGAATGTGGTTCTTGTTCCACAGGCTGCAGGATTGTAGTTCTTCTTGCTTCTGCTGTCTGCCCTCTGGTGGATGAGGCTATCTAAGAGGCTTGAGCAAGTTTCCTGATGGGAGGGACTGGTGGTGGATAGAGCTGGCTGTTGCTCTGGTGCGCAGAGCTCGGTAAAACTTTAATCCACTTGTGTGCTGATAGGTGGGGCTGTGTTCCCTCCCTGTTGGTTGTTTGGTCTGAGGGGACCCAACACTGGAGCCTATGTGGGCTCTTTGTTGGGGGTAATGGCGGACTCTGGGAGGGCTCCCGCCAAGGAGTACTTCCCAGAACTTCTGCTGCCAGTGTCCTTGTCCTCATGGTGAGCCACAGCCACCGCCCGCCTCTGCAGGAGTCCCTCCAACACCAGCAGGTCAGTCTGGTTCAGTCTCCTGTGGGGTCACTGCTCCTTCCCCTGGGTCCCGATGTGCACACTTCTTTGTGTGTGCCCTCCAAGAGTGGAGTTTCTCTTTCCCCCAGTCCTGTCGAAGTCCTGCAATCAAATCCCGCTAGCCTTCAAAGTCTGATTCTCTAGGAATTCCTCCTCCCGTTGCCGGAACCCCCAGGTTCGGAAGCCTGACATGGAGCTCAGAACCTTCACTCCAGTGGGTGGACTTCTGTGGTATAAGTGTTCTCCGGTTTGAGTCACCCACCCAGCAGTTATGGGTTTTGATTTTATTGTGATTGCACCCCTCCTACCATCTCATTGTGGCTTCTCCTTTGTCTTTGGATGTGGGGTATCTTTTTTGGTGAGTTCCAGTGTCTTCCTGTCGGTGATTTTTCAGCAGTTAGTTGTGCTTCCGGTGTTCTCGCAAGAGAGAGTGAGAGCATGTCCTTCTACTCTGCCATCTTGAACCAATCCCCCTAAATCAATAAATTTTTAAAAAATTATATTGAAAAAAAAGAAAATCAGTTTGAAGGGAAAGTGTTTGCCATTTATTCTATGAATTTGAGTAGTATATATCCGTTACAGTGCAGGAAGTAATAATTGTGCTTGAAGTGGGCATCTTTCATCCATGAATATCTGTTGAAAGGCACGATCCATTTGCCTTACATTTGTGCTTCAAAGAATATTTCATCTGTGCTGTGCATGTGTGTAATATATATTTACAAACTTTGTGTTTTTATTGCTGTTGCTTGCTAACATTTGTAGAGAATTTTGTCAGTAAGAAATAAGATATTATGTGCCATGTATCATAAGGACTGTTAGATTTGATTCTTAATAATTTTTCTCATTCTCCTCTTAGACAAGCTATACTCATGAACTGCCCAGCTTCATTGTTGGAAGGAAATAAATATTTTTGGTATCTCGGTGCTGCTTTGCCTTCATGCTTATATTAGCTGGAGGGCAAATGTTTAGCTGATTGTCACAATTACTCATTCTTTGCTTTGAAAGAGAGGCATACCAAGGAATTATTTGATATTTTACTGGCAAATGGTCAAGTAGATGTCTCCTTTTGGACTTCTTATTCATCCATTTGACAAGGATTTTTTTAATGGAATAATAACATGAAGTTTCACAGTGTTTTGGTCAGTAGTTATTCCCTACCACATCCTGTATATGTTCTGTCTGTTTTTCCGCAAATGTTGACATGATACTAGATTCCACACAGTCATCTGCTTTCAACTCAGTTTTGACACCAGGATTTGAACTTTGTACATCAAATTCTATTCCTCAATTCAGTGCCCATTCTGCCAACTGAAATTAATTTTTACTTTATCTCTAAAGCGTTGTCCCATTTTTAACTTTCTAACTCCCTTGTGATCATTACTCTTGTCTAGGAGAAGCAATAGGCTTCTGTATTGCAGGAAACAGACTAGAAAGGGAACAATGATCTGTTATGAAACTCAAAGAGCAAAAGTTTATAAGGGCTTAAAAAATTCTTTTTCATCAAAACATTTGGTCCCCAAAGCCTGCATGAAATACAAGATAGATATTTTCCTAATTAAGTGCTCCCTTCATGTAAAATATAGTGAAGTAATCAGCTAATTTTAAACTTCATCTGGTATTTAAGTATTATCCGTTATATGTGATAAGCTTTTTGAAGAATGTATATTCTTTCTAGAAAACTGGTTTAAAAACCAATTAGTCATGTAGCTCTAAAGAGTAAAACAACCAGTCCAACCTTTGCTTCCGTCCTTAATAAGATTAATGTGCATGCCTGAGTTCTTAACATGAAATCTATCTAATCATCAGAAGGAAACGAACATGCTTTTCTGCTTGACTTTAACCCCACCATGTTTAGGGAAGCAGTTTATTCTGTTTGGAAAGTTCCTCACAACAGTTTCTTGAAACAGCATGTTTCTTTGCAGGAGTAGAATTGCTTTCTAGTCAAGCAACAAACAAAGTTAAGCCCTTTAATTGTCACCAAAAATTGTCAGCTTTAACTCAGTGGTATTAAAAGCCTCTGGCAACACCACATCCAACAACTGTAGGTACTTGGCTATTTTCAAATGTACATTGAACGTTTTCCAAAATTGACCATAAGCTAGGCCATAAAACAAATCTTGGAAGACTAAACATTGTTTAATTGTCACTTCTCCCTAAATTGATCTATGTATCCAGTATACAACCCAGGAAAAATTTTTGTGGGAATTAATAAACTGATTTTAAAATGTACAAGGAAATGCAGAGGGCTAAGAATAGTCAAGACTATCATTAAGAAAAACAAAATTGAAGTATTTACAATATCAAATATTAAGACTTAGTAAAGCTATAGTAAATAAGATAATGTAGAACTGGTGCAAGAGTAGATGAATAGACAAATGGAACAAAGTAGAAAACACAGAGATAGACCCACACACCTGATTATGGCAAATCCTCCATCTCAATTCAGTGGAGAGAGGATGGTCCTTTCAATACATGGTGCTGGGTCAATTTGATGCCATATAGAAAAAATAAATTTAATCTTGGCTTCACCTCACAGCAGTTAAAAAAAAACTTCCTGGTAAAATATAGATATAAATGTGAAAAGTAAAATAATAAAACTTGTTAAAACACAGAATATCCTTATGACCTTGGAGTAGGAAAACATATCTTAAATAAGATACAAAAAGTACTAATGATAAAGGAAAAGATTGCTAATTGGATTAACATTAAAAATTTTTGTTCATCAAGGTACCATTAAGAGAGAAGCAGCAAGCTACAGACTGAGAAAAGATACTAACGATATGTGTATCTGACAAAGGGCTCATATCCCAACTATATTAAGAAATTTAATAATCAATAAGAAAAAAAGGTTATCTGACAAAAAACTGAGTGAGAGTCTTGAATGGATACTCACAAGAGGGTATCTAAATGTTCACTAAATATAGGAAAAGGATCTCAACCTCATTAATCATCAAGGAGTAAAACTACTCGGAGATAACATACACACCTACCAGAATGGCCACAATTTAACAAAACTGACAATACCAGGTATTCACAAGAATGTGGAGTTGGGCTTCCCTAGTGGCGCAGTGGTTAAGAACCTGCCTGCCAATGCAGGGGACATCGGTTCGAACCCTGGTCCGGGAAGGTCCCACATGCCACGGAGCAACTAAGCCCGTTCGCCACAACTACTGAGCCTGCGCTCTAGAGCCCGTGAGCCACAACTAGTGAGCCCACATGCTGCAACTACTGAAGCCTGTGTGCCTAGAGCCCGTGTTCTGCAACAAGAGAAGCCACCGCAATGAGAAGCCTGCGCATCGCAACGAAGAGTAGCCCCCGCTCACCACAACTAAAGAAAACCTGCGCACAGCAACAAAGACCCAACACAGCCAAAAATAAATAAATAAATAAATAAATAAAATTTAAAAAAAAAGAATATGGAATATCTGGAACTCTTTAACGCTAGTAGGTGTCTAAGTTGTTACCTGCTATTTTGCAAAACTGGCTATATCTGTTAAAACTGAACATATGAATATCCTATGACTGAGCAATTCTACTCCTAGCTATATACCCAGACAGAGGATGTGCATACATAAGTGCACCAAAAGACGTAAAGAATGTTCATCAGAGCATTATTAGCCAAATCTGGAAATAGCCCAAATGTCCCTTTTGGGATATTCATACAATGGATTCATATAATGGATACATAGATATGCAACGATGAAAAAGAACTAACTACTGCTGTACTCAACAACATGGATGAATCTAATACATATAATGTTGATAACAAAAGCCAAATTCAAATTAATAAATTCTGTATGGTTCCATTAATATAAAGTCCAGGCCTTTATCAGAAAACAAAATCTACCTTTTTTCCAGGCTGAAAAGCCTAACTGGAGAAATGGTGTTTGTCAAAGACTGTTTAAAGGATAAACTGTTCTTTTTTTTTTCTTTCTTTTTAATAATTTGGAAATTTGTAACACAGAAGATTATGGAGCATTATACAAAAACAGTTACCCTTAATCTAAATATTTGTATTTTGATATATTTGTATCAGATCTTTTTTACTAAGAAAATAAACAATAAATATACAGTACAATACAATAAAGTCAATGCTACCTTTGTTCCCATCCCCAATTCCAAAACCCTTTTTCCCCAGAGCGTATTACCATAAAAATGATATCTTTCCCATTTGTTTTAATAGTTAATATTTAAATATATTATTGTATATACTATATATAAATACATGTGAAAAGGAAAACAATAATATGTATGTATATATTTGTTTCTTTTAAACTTAACATACAGAGTACTCTAACTTGCTTATCTTTCTATAATTTTTAAATCTTGAGATTTATCAACTTACAGATCTATTAATAGCTCTTAATTCTAAATGAACTTTACTATATGAATTATTGCACTTAATTGTCCATAATATTTTATGCTGTTCTAAATTATAATCTTTTGAAATCAAGCTGACTCTGCCAAAAAAAAAAAAACAACTTGATTTGTATTATTGTACTCCCTCAAAGATTGCCTTTACTCAATTGTATTTTGAGATGATACAGTCTCATCTTTTATCAAAAAGTGATATAAGAAACAACCTTGTGAAATTTCTTATTTAATATCCAGAATTTGGGGGAAATCCCTATATCCACTATTATTACTCAGAGCTTACTATATCAAGCGCTGCATCAAAAATTTCTTTTAGAACTTTGTGCTAGAAAATATTTGCCTTTCCTGACAAATTGCTGTGCTTTGTCCCTTCTATTAACGAGAATTATCACTGATTATGTCGCCTTTTTGTCTTGGAGGCTAGGAGGCCGTAATAGTTTTTTATTATTTCTCTAACAAATTACAACAAACTTTGTGGCTTAAAACAGCATAAATGTATTATCTTATATAGTTCAGTAGGTTAGAAGTCCAATACAAGTCTCACTGGGCTAAAACCAAGGTGTCAGCAAGTCTGTGTTCCTTTATGGAGGCTCTAAGGGAGACTCTGTTTACTTGCCTTTTCCAGCTTCCAGAGGCTACACCCTTGCCATGGCCTCTTCCTCTAGCAACATTGGGGAGAGTCCTTCTTGGTCTTTGTCACACTTACATCTTTCTGGTTCTCTATAGCGACACCTTCCTCTATTTGAAGGTCCCTGTGATAACATTTGTCCTATCCAGATAATCTCCCTATTTTAAACTCAGTTTATTGGCAACCTTAATCCCATCTGCAGCCTTAATTTTCCCTTGCCTAAGTAAACATGCCCACAAAATCCAGAGATCGGGACATGGACATCTTGTGGGGCGGGGGGGCGGCAGGGGAAGGGTGTTATTCTGGCTACTGCAGAGACTTAGAGCCAAGTATGGAACTTAATTTAGCCTTGTTGAAGGTTTTTGTTTTTGTTTTTAATATTTATTTATTTAGGCACACTGAGTCTTAGTTGCAGCACACAGGATCTTTGTTGCGGCATGCAGACTCTTAGTTGCAGCATGCAGACTTTCTGGATGTGACATGCAAACTCTCAGTTGCAGCATACACGTGGGATCTAGTTTCCCGACCAGGGATCGAACCCGGGCCCCCTGCATTGGGAGCATAGTCTTAACCACTGTGCCACCAGGGAAGTCTTGACCTCATTGAAGATTTTGATGGGCCACATCAAAACTTCTTTTCTCCCAATTTTTATTTTCTAATATTTTTATTTTTCTTTGTCCTGGTTTTTTAATTTCAATTTCAGAATTCTAAAAAAATTTACCACCATTTTGTGGTGTGATTATATTATAGTTGCCTCAAATTCTTTGTACAACAGACGAAGGATAAATAAAGTAATTTGAAAACTTAGACCTTGTGCATGCTTAGAAGATGAAGATGATGGTAATGACAGTGGTAATGACCTCTCTCTGTATATAGATAAGGATCTGCTAGTCTCTCAATCTCAGTCTCAATTGTGTAAAGTTGTGACCAGAATTGTTAGCTAAGACAGCACACTATTCACATGTTAGCCAAGACACAGAAACAACCTAAATGTCCATCAACAGATGAATGGATAAAGAAAATGTGGTATTTGGGCTTCCCTGGTGGCTCAATGGTTGAGAATCCGCCTGCCAATGTAAGGGACGCAGGTTCGAGCCCTGGTCCGGGAAGATCCCACATGCCGCAGAGCAACTAAGCCTGTGCGCCACAACTACTGAGCCTGCGCTCTAGAGCCCGTGAGCCACAACTACTGAGCCCGTGTGCTATAACTACTGAAGCCCGCATGCCTAGAGCCAGTGCTCTGCAACAAGAGAAGCCGCTGCAATGAGAGGCCCACACACTACAATGAAGAGTAGCCCCTGCACACAGCAACAAAGACCCCACGCAGCCACAGAAAAAAAAAAAAGTGGTATTTATATACAATGGAATATTACTTAGCCATTAAAAAGAATGGGGGCTTCCCTGGTGGCACAGTGGTTAAGAATCCACCTGCCAATGCAGGGGACATGGGTTCGAGCCCTGGTCTGGGAAGATCCCACATGCCGCGGAGCAACTAAGCCCGTGCGCCACAACTACTGAGCCTGCGCTCTAGAGCCCACAAGCCACAACTACTGAAGCCCATGCACCTAGAGCCCGTGCTCTGCAACAAGACACTGCGATGAGAAGCCCTCGCACCGCAATGAATATAAGCCCCCGCTCGCCACCACTAGAGAAAGCCCGCGCGCAGCAACGAAGACCGAACGCAGCCAAAAATTTAAAATATTTTTAAAATTAAAAATGAAATAATGCCATTTGCAGCAACATGGATGGACCTAGAGATTATCATACTAAGAGAAGTAAGTCAGAAAGAGAAAGACAAATACCATATGATATCGCTTATATGTGGAATCTAAAATACAACACAGTTGAACATATCTGAGAAACAAAAACAGACTCACAGACATAGGGAACAGACTTGTGGTAGCCAAGGGGGAGGGGGGTGGGGGAGGGAAGGATTGGGAGTTTGGGATTAGGATATACAAACTATTATACATAGGATGGATAAACAACACGGTCCTACTGTATAGCATAGGGAGCTATTCAATATCCTGTGATAAACCATAATGGAAAAGAATATGAAAAAGAATATATATATGTATAACTGAGTCACTTTGCTGTACAACAGAACTTAAACACAACATTGTAAATCAACTATACTTCAAAAAAAATTTTTTTAAAGAAAGAAAAAAAATTGTTAGCTAAGAGATTGGCCCCCATGTGATTCCTAAACAGATGGAGAGGTCAGCTGGAGTCAGAGTGGGCTGAGGAACATTCTGGGTTGAGTGTTTTCAGCTTTGAATTATATATGAAAATCATCTTAACTATCATATTTGGTCTTACCCTTTGTACTTACTAAAACCTTTAATGACTGTTATTCCTTTGTTTTAATTTTAAGTAATGTATTTATTATCTGAAGTTACACCCTGGAACAGCTTTGTTAAGAATATATTTAAAGATCAAGCAAATTAAATTAAATCCCCTTCACTAAAGATAGTAAAAGGAGGAAAGTTAACCAAAATCTGTGTATATATATGAGGCCAGAGTGTTAAAGACAAATAAGACTTATGAATGTTTTAAAATTTCCTATTAATTGAAGCTGGATTTGTTGTTCTTATGGTGTTCCTGTTGGATAAATTCTGGAAGGAATGAAGGAAGAACACCAGTCAGCTAGTACATGATTCTTTTGCTCGTATTTCAAATTGAGATTTACAATTACACAGGACAGTTACATTAGAAATGTAGGCAGCATGTTTATTTTGTTTTTAATTAGGGACAATAACTTACAATAAATGAAAAAGGAATTCTGAAACAAAATAGCTACTTTCCCATTTTATGTTTTGCTCTTCTCATGGTATAAGTCTGTTACACTTACACAATACACGGGAAGGTAGAGAGTGATTTTTATAGCAGCTGTTGTGTCCCTCTCATTGCAGAGGAATAAAAAGAGCCTGTAGTTACTTATATTCGTGAGTGGTAACTACATTCTTTTTCATTATTAGCTGAAGCTAGAGTGAAAATAAAAATCACAGAAGGCCTACTTTTGGCTTGAAATCGTTTACTTCATTAATGTAAGGAAGATGTGACACAACTTCTCACTACCACTTCTTTCTCCCCTTTTATTTTATCCTAAGCTAATAAAAAATTAAGTCTGTAACTAAAAGACAAAATATAGGAGCAATATGGGGGTATAAGTTACTGAAATTTTATATATAATGATTTTTTTCCCCTTCCATCCTAGCTTTTCTCATGCATTTTAAAGGTTTCAGAAAAATAAATAAATCCACTATACTTTAAAAAAGAGAGAATAATACAACAAGATATTTGGGGGTCAGTAAATATTATATTTATGTTAATTATTTTTCTTTCTCAACTTTTATTTGGAAAAAATTTCAAACCTACAGAAAAGTTGCAGAGAGATTACAATATACAGTCTTACATCCTTTACCTAGATTCATCAATTATTAATACTTTGCCACATTTGCTTTATTTCTCTCTCTTTACACACACGTGTATATATGTATACAGGCATACTATTATTTATTATTTTCTGCTTTATTTGACAGTGTCACACATCCTAATCCTTCAGCTCTAAATGCTTCAGCCATGTTTTTCCTAAGAACAAAAATATTCTCCTGCTCTTGTTCAAAATACAGAATCTGATTTTACTTTTTCATGAATCCTGTCTATTACCTGTGTTTTATCAGCATTCAAGAACAAAGGAAGCAGTGAGGGGAATTATTAATAGCAGCCACCCACTTCCTAAGTTATTCACCACTATGCATCTTTCAGAAACCAAGTGTGAAAATGAAAGATAGAGATTGATTTTCAAACCTAAATAAATATAAAGTAATTGATGGACAAGGCCCCTGTAGCATTAAAAGTAAGCCCAATTTCGTAAGATATCACATACAGTTGAATCATTTCCGCAAATACCTATTAGTATTTATTTTCATATATTCATAGACTTTCAGAGTTGGAAGGGCCTTACAGTGTATGTTGTATAACTCATTCATTTTACAGATGAGAAGAACTGAAGTTCAAGGTCACACACCAGAGATGAGATTAGAATCTGGCTTTTCAAACTCTTAATGCAGTATTCTTTCTTTTACGTCATGTTGCCTCCCCATGAGCCCTTGTTGCTTGTGTTGGGGTCTTGATAAATGCGAAAGGTAAAATGTCTGAGACTACGACACCTAACTAACTAATGTATCCCTAATGTAATAACTAATGTAATCTCATCTGGATGAACTACAGCCATGCTTCTCAGACTTTAATGTGCATGTGAATTTCCTAGTCATGTTGTTGAAATGCAAATTATGAATCAGTAAGTCTGAGATAGGGCCTGAGAACCTGCATTTCTAACATGTTCATCCGATGCTGATGCTGCAGATCCGTGAACTACATGTTGAGTAGCAGTTATCTAGAACCAGCACAGAAATCTCATAGCCTCCGGACACCAGCAAAGTAGAAAAAACTACAAAATACTTAGGTTATGTAAAGTATAGAGAATAATATAACTAATACCTATTTACTCATCATCAAGCCAAAATAAAATACTTTTAAAAGTTCTTGTTTTCCTCAAATATCGTGTATTAACGCATATATATGGAATCTAGAAAAAAGGTACAGATGAACTGGTTTGAAAGGCAGAAATAGAGACACAGATGTAGAGAACAAACATATGGACACCAAGGGGGGAAAGCGGGGCAGGGGGCGGGTGGGATGATTTGGGAGATTGAGATTGACATATATACACTAATATGTATAAAACAGATAACTAATAAGAACCTGCAAAAGAAAATTTTTTTTTAGAGTTATTGTTTTCCTAACTTTTTTATGTCACTTTAGAGAAGGGAGTCTTATCCCAATATATTAATTTATAGATGCAACTACCTATTTCCCCAATATTGTTATATACTGAGATTCCACAGACTTTAATGGTACTAAGGAAGGAAATATTAATTCAGGTGATGAAAAGAACCATAGTCAAACTGAACTGTCAGTCAAAAAGCACAACCAATGAAGTTCCATTTTTACTCTCAATAAAAAGATCTTTTAAACCAGCTACCTTTATTCATTTAACAAATACTGAGAGTTCACACTCCCATGTAGTTTACATTCTGATTTCATTCCTTTATTTCTAAGTCTGTGTGCTGTTTTGAATTGTCTAAATGATTATTGAAAGGTACAAATGCTAGGTTTTAAGGATTTTGCATTTGGGTTTTTTGTTGTTGTTTAAAAAGAATAACTAGCAGTATACTTAGTGGCCATCTCAATACAACATGGAATACATTTGTAACTGGAGCAACTAAAAATAAAGGACATTTCATATATATGAAGAAATTTGTTCTCTGAATATGTCCCCAAATGCTTATAGAAGTAATAATTACTTCATTGTTACTCAGAGTAGTTTTAGCAGTAAAATAACAAGGCAAAGTCATAAAACATGTCAAGGATAGTGAGGTATAAGGAGGAAGACAACTCAGATAAATATTAATTAAGCTTCTACTTTCTCCTAGTGTAGTGGGGTGGGGTACCAATATAAAAAGAAACGAAGGCAGTCTTCAAGGTGATCATTGCTCTGAAGGGGAGGCAGGCATCCAAACAGATAATTAGAATACAGTGTGACAAATGAAAACAGGTATGGACAAAATCTAGGAGCAGTGCAGGAAAGTTGCAGAGGAAATGGAGTTAGAGAATGTAATATATTTTAAAAATGATTTAAGAAACTACGAGAATTCAGAATTTCTATAAAAGAGGATGGATAGATAACATGATAATATAGAGTCTAGGTGAAAGGTATAAAAAGTTTTGACTGTAAAATTCAACTTTGCTGTTTGTTTGAAGTTTCATAATAAAATGTTGGATAAAATAATAGTTATAAAAAAACAGATAGTATGATATAGAGGGGCCACAATTTTTACTTTTCTTGTGAGTGAGTGTAGGTTCTTAATAAATAGAAGGAAAGGAACAAAATAGAAGAGAACTTACCAGTTCACAGTGAGGAAGGCAGGTTGTCACTTAAGTAAAGCAGAAATGCCTTGCACTGGTATCATGAACGTGTCTGTCCTGAGACCCAAGAGAGTAAAAGTGCATCCATTAAGGAAAATGTAGCAACCATCAGGGTGTGAGGACATTCCAAACGTAGGTGTAGAATTGCCTCAGATACTAGGGGTTTCGACTACACAATGAAATTTTGATAGATATTGGACTCTAGTTCTTATGCAGTATAAACGATAGGTTGTAATTTTGGGGTAATATCAAAATCTTAAATAGAAACATTGTTTATCAATGAATTTAATTTATACCAAATTAACTTAATAAGTAGTGATATACTAGAAATATTGGTAATATTTTCAATCTTAGAGCCTAGATATTGATTTCAAAACCTAATTTAAGAGAATTTGCTTTAATGAGCATTTCTTGATACTATTAAATGGATAGATATTTGTATTTACTTGGATTTTAAAATGACCTGTATGTCAATTCATATTATGTTAAATGATATGATATACAGCTAGTTATGGTTAAGGTTTGAATGCTCTGATTATTTTAGTCTGTTGTTAGATCAGCAGTGAAGATTGTGTGGCTAAGGTCTTGCTTTGTATGCTTTTATATACATGTATGCTATTATATACATATGTCTTTATATACGTTCGATCCTCAAAGCACTGTGAGTTGTTGAACAAGTATTACTTTTTAAATACCTTATTGATAATTTGGGAGCTAGATTTGATTTCCTAATTAGAAAACTGATATTGAAAGATACAACGAAAAGTCCTTCATATTGCCTTGTTTTGTAGATGTGAAATTCTCTTGAAAATCATAGGTATATAAACTCAATCATGACTTCCATTATGAAGTAACAATATATTCTAATGGGGAAATGTTGCCAATGTTATAATAAAATGTAGGAACCATTTAAAATAATATATTCAAGGAGAAAATAATTTTCCAATATTAAACTGTATTATATAATTTAACTCACAAAATATACCACTTTCACTTAAACTGTATCAGAAACTTTGTTTCCTTGGTGAGTTATTGAAAGAAGAATAAAATATGCCCTGTAGTTAGTCTAACCCTTTAAGTGTTTTTTACAGTGCTTTCTGAAGAGATTCTCGTTTAAACCTTCAGGTTTCTAGCTTTAACATCACAAGGTGTTTATATTGTATAATATCTCTTTGTTTAGAGATGGTTGTGGCTTTTGAAATGTGTTAAACTTACTAAATTCTTTTTAATAAGAGGCCCTTAAAGAGATTGATTTGTTTTGAGTTCTGGGGGTTCTTTTTTGGCTGTGCCACGCAGCATGCAGGATCTTAGTTCCCAGACCAGGGATCGAACTTGTGCCCCCTGCAGTGGAAACCACTGGACCTCCAGGGAAGTCCCTGTTTTGAGTTTATATTTCTGAATATCTTAAATTTTGGTAGGATGTTGGTCATTCACATGTTGTCATATTTATACTGTCACTTATCCTTAAATGAAATCAGCCTTGTGAAATAGTTTTGTTGTTATTGCTGTCTTTAATTTAACAGCTGGGGAAACTGAGACTTTGGGGTTGAAATTCAAGATTTCAGCTGGCCCCAACTCTTCTAACTGCAGATCTCCTATATCTTGCGGGTTTGAAGTCATGGTGCTTATTTTTGTATATTGGTAGAGTTGAAGTAGTGAAAAATTATTGCTGATGTAATGCTTCAACAGTTTTATTACGTCAAGGGTACGGATAAAACTGATGCCATATTGTAGAAGCTGTTATAGGTGTGTCCTGCTTTAGAACACCTGAAATAGTTTTACACTGTTAATCCTAGTATGCTTGTAAGCACTGGATTCTGAAGGTAAGTTTGGCGAAGTTGTTGAAACCTGGGTACCCTGGTCTTAAAGAAGAGAAACTTTTGGAACATGTATTGAAAGGATCCATTCTCATAAGCATTCCTTGTTATACTACGGGAAATGTAACGGGAATATCATTTGACATCTAAACTCATGATATAGTAACGCTATTTATAACAAGGTTTTAACCATGGACAAGTATATATAATTATTCCATCTAAAGCTTTTTGACATAATTAATATATTTTTTATACAGTTTAACATAGGTAACAGATATTTGTTTCCTAATGAAATTAGGTCCCAAAATTTTCGTAAATAAAGGGAACTGGGTTAATAAGGAAATACCTTTTTCCTCTTTCTTTTTTTCTCTATTTTTTTCTATTTCCCCGCCTCTGGTTTAATGTCCAACTGGCTGTGAATATTTGCAGGGTATTAACAGGTTATTTTGACTTGACAGTCTTCCCAAGTTGCTGGCAGGAATACATTGCTGAGTTTGCTCTTCTGAACAGTGAATGGTGCGTGTAGGGGAAATTGCATAATTTATGATAGAACTAAAGTATTTTAAAGTTAGTTTTGACTTGAATTTAATAATTTTCTCTGGGGTCATGGAATGTCTTTTTATAATAATAAAGTTTGATTTTTAAAATTATCTTGAATCTTATGACTTGGGAAAATAAAGTTACGGTGCTTTGTACTCAGACTCTTAACTTGATAATGCTAGCATTTTTCTTCTCCTGGGGTTAAGATTTAAGGGTAATGGTTGTAATACCAGGGCAGTTGTTAATACTTTCCTTTACATTCACTCGAAGCCCTGTTTTTCCTAGAGGTTCTCAAGTTGCTTATCAAAGATGTGGACTATCTCATACCAAAAGTATAAACTTGTATTTTCTTTTCAAGGGACCGAGTAGGCACCAAATCACCTTGTTCAGTTGGCATTGATTGCCTAGAGGTTTACTCTTTCTCTGATGATTTCTGCTCATTATGAATATTTACTTTCTTAACCTTAATCTTGTTCTCTGCCTATGAAATTTAAATATGTGAATAATACATGCCATTTGCCTGAATGTTTTTCTTTTTTTATTTTCTTGACATATTTTTAAAACGTTCAGCATCAGTCAAGTATTTATTAAACTCTTCCTATTTTCTTGTGATTTATTAAGAACATACAATTTAAACAACAAAATACATTTCAGTCTAGGATAGTCATGGAATACAATTTAGAATGCCAGTCAGTGCCTCTTTGGTCTTGAACACTTATATTCCTTTCCTTATATTTTTTTGTCTTTGTTTTGCTTTTGTTTGTTGTTGTTATTGTTGCCATACTTCAAAGAAAAAAGGCAAGAGCAAAATCATTTTTGTTCCCATTGACCTTATTAGACTATAGGCTATTAGAAGGGTTAAAGAAAGAAAAGGACCTATATGTGTGTTTGTGGGCACTTACTAAGTAATATTTTGTAATTGCCAATGTCATTGTAGAAGTGACTGGGAAGACTTTGGGAAAGTGGGAAAGTGAATTATCTCAAAACAACAGAGGGGTTCTACAGCAAAGATCAGCAAACATTTTCTTAAAGGGCCATATGGTAAATATTTCGGGATTTGTGGGCCATATGGTCTCTGTTTCAGCTACTCAACTCTCCTGCAACTACACAACTACTCAATTCTGCTGTTGTAGTGTCAAAGTAGATGAATGAGCTCTAGATAGTAAGTAAATAAATGAATTTGTTTGTGTTCTAATAAAACTTCATTTACAAAAACTGGTGGCTGGCCTGCCAACCCATGTTCTATAGCATTCTAACAAATAATATTCATAAACAGCCATGTGTTTATTTAGTTCTCTGCCCCAGAAACACATCTTTTATTTATGTTGAGGATAATCTGTAAAATCATAGAAGACAGAGGATTTCCTGTTTTAAAATGGCCTAGTAAATGTATACTGAAATATTTTCAGGTAAAGCAATATGATGTTTGGAATTTCCTTTAAGATACTCTGTGGAAAAGACCTGGTTCATATAGATGAACCGGGTTTGACCAAATGTTGGTAAATATAGAAGCAGATGATGGGTGAATGGAAGAAATTCATTACACTGTGTTCTCTACTTCTATGTAAGTTTGAAAAAGTCCATATTAAAAAGTTACCACTTAAATAAATAATGGCCCAGTAAAGGCAGCAGTTTCCCTTCTCCTGGAATCACTTTGAAATAGAAAGGAGAATAAGAAACAGAAATACAAGCTCCATCTTCAGTACAACCAGAGAGCTCTCTGCAATCCCAAAGCACAATACTGAAGAACGGCTGCCAGATCTAGTAAAGGGAGTGTGTGAGAAGACCCCAAGAGAGGATGCCTATGATATGGTTGCAGATCCCCAGCAAAGCTGAGAGAGCTTGGTTCTCCAAAATAAGTGGCTGGCCTCAGACTTCTCCAAAGCAGCAGTCAACACTAACACTTTACCCACGAAGTCCTCAAGGAAAGATTAATTTAGGAATCTTGTGCCAATCCAAATAATCATTCAATATAAAGGCAAAGACAAACATTTTTTAACATGCCAAGCTTTAGGGAATTTAGCTCCATGAGTCCTACCTCTATAAGCTGAAGTTCAGCCAATAAAGAAATGAAAGGAAAAATGACAGTTAAAGTATTGTTAGTAAGCCTAGAGTCCATCAATCTATAAAATTAAGATTAAAACAAATGTGAAGATTAGGTTTTGCAGAGTATGAATGTTTAAAATTTTGACAATGTTGACAGTTTTCTAACGAAAGTTGGAAGGGTGCAGGACAAATGATATAAAGTGGTAGAAACCCCAGTTTTTTAACAAGCTGTCAAAATATGTCATCTAAAATCAATAAATTCAATAAAAGAAGTGTGTGGGGTTGGGGGGAGGTATATAGGTAGATAGATGATAGATAGATAAACACTAAGAAAAGTTACATAATAAATAAAATAAACTGGATAGTAGAAGAGAGGGAAAAAGACACATAACTATAAGTTCATCATTGCTCATAATAAGAGAAAATATATATATATACATATATATATCAGGAGTACCAACTGATGGAATTGCCATTTTTAACTGGGTTGGCTAGAGTAGACCTCACTCAGAAAGTGAAATGTGAACAAAGATTTGAAGGAAGTGAGGGAGCTTGATAGTTTTCTGGAGAAATGGTATTCTAAGTAGAGGTAATAGCTATTGCAAAGGTTCTGGAACAAGAGTATAGCTGGTACGTACAAAAACCAGAAAAGAGCCTAGGGGCTAAAGCAGAATGATTGAGAGAGTGGTATGAGGTGAAGTCAGAGAGATAATTGGGTATCAGATAATATTGGGCCTTAAAGGCAGTTCAAAGAACTTAGATCTTACTCTAAAATGACTACTAATCCAAAAAAAAAAAAAACTTTCCATATTAATATTAGAAGTACGTGTTTATCTAAAACAAAGCAAACATAGACCATTTAGTAAACTATTTTTAAGAAGAAAGAGCAGCAATAAAAACAAAAAACATAAAAATTTTATAGCATAAAATTTGACGACTGAAAGGACATTAAATATACGTTATATTAATAAATATAAATAGGCTAAACTTTTCTATTAAAAGAATCCCAGATTAGATCACAAAGAAAGCTATAGAGTCATTCCTAAAACAAAGAAACTCAGGAAAAGTAACAAAATTAAAGGACTGGCAGAGCATTAACAGGCATTTGCAAACTAAAAGGAAAAAATTCAGAGGTCATGATCCTAGTATTGGACAAGACCTAGTACAAAAAGAATTACATTAGATTAAAGGGGACATATAAGATCTGAATAAAGAAAACCTTTAAATGCTTCTCAGGAACACAAAGACTAAAATAGAAAGGCTTACAAGGTTCTTGATTAAGAATGACTCAAAAATCACATAGATGTCAGTTTCCTTATGTTAATCCATTGAGTTAATAAGATCTCAACTTCAAAACAAACAAACAAACAAAAAAACTAACATTTATTGAATACTTATTCTATGCCAGGCACTGTTCTAAGTGCTTTATGTGTATTCATCATTTAGTCCTTACAGCAACTTTATGTGGCAGGTGCTAGTATTACGTTTTGTCCATTTTTCAGTGAAGAAACTTGAGGCACAAAGAGGCTAATGAACTTGCAAAGGTTGCAGTTAGAGTAAGTTACAGAATCAGAATCTGAACTCAGGAGTGATTATAGATTCTATGCTCTTAATCACAATGCTGTGTTATTTTTGAAGCTGATTGTGTGTGTGTGTGTGTGTCTGTGTGTAACTAGAAATACTGACTCTGAAGTTCATATGGAGGTACAAATAAGCAAAAATAGCCAGGAAAATTCTTAAAGGAAAGTAATAAGGGAAACTATCCCACCCTACCAGATGTAAAAATATAAAGCTAGGATATTTAAAACAGTGTGGCTACTATGACATGAGCATATAGATCATTGGACAGAAAAAGATCCAAATTCATATAGGTGTTTGGAAAATTATAAAGGTAGCATTTCAAATAAGAGGGAAAAATGAATTATTAAATATAAGGGATAGCTGTGTTATCATTAGAGGTTAGTTGGATTGCTGCTTCTTAACTGACTAAAATTAATTCCTAATAAATCAAAGATTTAAACTTGAAAAATCAAACTAGAAGCCATGGAAGAGTTTTATAGTATTCTCGAAGTAGGGAAAGCTGCTGATATATGACACAGGACCGTTAAACCACACAGAAAAGCTTGAAAAGTTTGACTCTTAAAACTTGAAAATTGTGTGCATACAAAAACACCATTAGCAAAGTAAAAATAAAAACAGGGAAATTTTTCTAACATATTTTGTTGACCAAGGGATAATTTTCTTAATATTTAAAGAACTTCTACAAAATAATATTCAAAGACCAAGATCCAAACTTAAAAAATGGCAAAAGATGTAAATACTCAGTGCATAGAAAAGCAAATACAACTAACTCTTAGATTAAAACATGTATAGATTATCACTCTTAGTACAAAAAATGCAAATTACAATTATGGTGAAATACTGGTTTATCTTGAAATAAACCAAAATGTTCATCACTATCATCTTAGGATGATAGGAGTTTGAGAGTCTTTTCTTTTATCTGTATTTTTAAATTTTTCTCAAAGGATACATACTATTTAAATAATTAAAAAGCTATTATTTATTATATACATACACATATGCATATAACATTTGTTGTTTTGTCCTGACAATGGATGTGTCTTTTTGTATTTTCTAGGTGCACCAGAGGCTCTCTTCTTGGCCTAGTGGAGTTGTTTATAGCAGTACTGTTGTGCCCTCTGATGGTGAGTTTCGGCAAATCCATTTTTATGTCCAATGCTTTTTTTTCTTTAACTCTGTTTCCCATTCTCAAACTGACATATAGATTTATAAACCCTACTCTTTCACTTGAGGTGGGCTTGGAGTCAGAGGGAGAAGGTGTTGGGAGGGACTAAAGAAGAGAAATAAAATTTGAATGAGGATATAGTAAATTTAGAAGAGAGATCAGGAAGAAAAACTAATAGACTTAAGTTTTCATAGATCATGGAATAATACTGTCAACTCTTTCCATTTATGTTTTAAAACTGGGAACATAGTTAATGTGAAGATTGCAGAAGGACCACCTTTGGAATTTCCTAACCATTGAGTCTTCATACTATGGATAATGATCAAACACTCCAGCTCCTTCAGGGTATCAGAGCCTAGACAGAAGCAATTCAAAGTCTGAAACCTCCT
Organism: Eschrichtius robustus; assembly: GCF_028021215.1. Lineage (NCBI taxonomy): Eukaryota > Metazoa > Chordata > Mammalia > Artiodactyla > Eschrichtiidae > Eschrichtius > Eschrichtius robustus. Next base: position 77,775,668 of record NC_090830.1, read on the forward strand.
GTCCTTTCTTGTCTTTTTCTTCCCTTACGCTCAGGGCTGTAATACTCTTCTCTGTTGTGAGAAAAAATTGAAAAAAGATGCTTGGGGACCACAGTCCTTTGGAAAAGTCCATGATGATACAAATTGGCAAGAGGATCTAAGCTTTGATTTTATTTACAGTAGTGGAGGAGATAAGTTTACAACTCTTCTTCTCATTTCTTTTACCCAGCATTACACATTTACAGTTTAGACTATTTGCTTAGAGTTGACTGTTAAATATATTTTCTCTTTGTAAAGTTTAGTGTGATAGAACTCTAACTTCAACCTTATAAACATTAATTCATAGGCATAGCAACCATTGAAAGAGCATCCTGCAAATGTACAAGGACACCTGAAGTTGAAGAAACCTCAGATGAACCATTTGAAACTCCTAGGATCCCCTGTATTTAATCAGTATAGATATTTGCAGTGTTATCAGAACCCGTCCCAAAGCTGTTTAGTTGTCGGAATACACAGACAGTGTGCTCATAGTCCCTAAACTTGGAGGAAATATCCATTTTTGATTACTCATTTGTAGTATGGAAAGGTTAAAAGGAAAAATAGGCCAGAATCAAAATAATGAAAAATGGTAGCTGGCTTTCTTTTTCCTATCTCTTAGAGACATACAGAGTTGATAAAGTGATATTAGTATATAAATTAAAAAGCAGTAGGTGGGTATCACTCTTGCCCTTAGAACTGTCTTGGCCCATTAAACAGCCAAATGGGGGCTGTCCACATCTATACCAGCACCACTCCAAGGTCTTATTACTGTCCTCCATTGCCACTGCAGGATTACATCATTGGATAGTTTCAATAAAGAGAGAATTTCTCCAATATAAAAATACTGTTCATGGTGCTGAATCCTCTCAGCTTTTGCTGAACTAGCAGCAATTCATTTAAAAATTTCTTGTTTTTATAATGTTGTCGAAAACTTAAATATTCAGGGTCAGTATTTATATATATCCATTAAGTTATATATATTCAGTGGCAACTAAGTCACACTACAACAGGACACTTGTGCCAGTAGTTGTTATGATATTCAGTGGCAAATAATTTGAACTAATGAATTCATACTGAAATTTTTATTATGAATTTTACCATGTAATACAGTTACTATTATCCTAACAACAATCTGTATGGAAGTCTTTCAGTAATGTAACAATGTACAGTTGTACTGGAGTATCTGGCTGAATGTTATCCCAGGACAAAAATGCTAGTATGTTGCCTCTATGTTGTGTGAGGGGTTGAAGACAATATTTTTACAGAGGTAAAAGGATACATACTTAAAAAAGACAAAAAAAGAAAGAGATGCTCCCAAAATTCCTACCAATACTATTGCCCTTCTTAAGAAAATCAACTCGTATTAATTATCAAGAAACAGAAGCAGAAAATGATTTGATTTAATGCAACTCAGTGTCCTTACTACTCCCAAATCATATACCTTTCTTATGTTGTACTTCTAAATTAATCTTACCTTAGGCTGATATAGCATATATGAAAACTCTGCTTAATACACAGCTACTTCAACAGAATTTAGCCACCATTAGTAAACATCTCTACCATCATTCATTTCTTCTTGTTATGACTACTGGGTCATATTCTATAGCAAGTGAGGGCTTGACCCTTTTTTTTTTTAAATATAAAATCTAAAATACCACATTATATAATCGTGATATTTATATACCTAGCATATAATATATATACCTAATATATACTGCCTCTCGATAATTGCTTGTTAGTTTTGTTGTTTGACAAAATCTTCTAATTATGACTATGATAGCCGATGTAAAATATATAGGTTATCTTAAAAGTTTAACCTCCCTACCAAAGCAATCTAAAAGGTTCTTAATTTTTCTTGTGTCATAAATACTTTTGAGGATCTGGTGAAAGCTCTAGATTCTCTCTCTAGAAAAAAAAATGTTATATACACATAGGAAATGTTATATATAATTTTTTAATGATACAGGCTCTCAAACCAGCTCATGGAATCCCTAGTCTCATGAACCTCAACTGAACTGCTCAAAAGAACTGAACCTCAGAAGAACTGCTTTGGCTACACTACACACAGGTGCACATGCACATCCCTGTACGCATGCCCGTGTTCCCCTTCATGAGAGGCATTATGCTTAGAGGTTAAGTGTCAAGCTTTGGAATCAAGGTTTGCATCCCAGTTCCACCACTCGACCACCTTTTAACATTAGGCAAAGTAATGAACTTCTTAAAACCTCCTTCCTCATGTGTGAAACGGAGATGGTAATAATTACCACCTCCAAGAGAAAAATGTACTTACCCTACAGAAATAGTACTTACCCGTCAGAAACTCTTATTCTTTTCTTTTTTAATATATATTTATTTATTTATTTATTTGGTTTTAGTTGCACCGGGTCTTAGTTGCGGTAGGTGGGCTCCTTAGTTGCAGCTTGCCAGCTCCTTTAGTTGCAGCACGTGTGCTTCTTAGTTGCGGCCGGCGGGCTCCTCAGTTGTGGCTCATGGGCACCTTAGTTGTGGCTCACCGGCTCCTTAGTTGCAGTACGTGGGCTCCTTAGTTGAGACCGGTGGGCTGCTTAGTTGCAGCTCACTGGCTCTTTTAGTTGCAGCACGTGTGTTCCTTAGTTGCGGCTTGCGGGCTCCTTAGTTGTGGCATGCAAACTCTTAGTTGCGATATGCATGTGGGATCTAGTTCCCTGACCAGGGATCAAACCCAGGTCCCCTGCATTGGGAGCTCAGAGTCTTAACCGCTGCTCTACCAGGGAAGTTCCCAGAAACTCTTATTCTATAAAAAGTGCTGTGGTAGTGTTATAAAGACCCCTAATCAAAAAAATGTGGTTTGGGGCTTCTTGTTTTAATTTTTCTGTGCCCCATATCCTCAATTGTAAAATGACTAACTGAAATTTTTATGATTGTATGGCTTATAGCCTATTTAAAGTCTTTCAGATCTTTCAGGGGCTCCCCTCCATGGTAATGAAAATTAAGGATTAATGATGAAAGTAATTTTGTTAGAGACAGGTTGACTGTATAATTTATCATTCAACCCAGGACACTTTTGAGAGTAAAAGGAGGACACCCAGAGTTGTCCTGACAATTTTAAATATGGTAAACCAGGACACATCTTCACTGTAGGTAAGCTAGAGTAAGAGCAAGAAAAATAGTCTCTCTGGCTGCCTTCATTTCTCTATCCAGAAATGTAATGTTACTCAATTAGCCTTGTATTGGGAATTGCGGTAGAAAGCTGTGTCTTTTTTGTAGTTAACAAAAAATGTAAGATTTCCTTACAAAAATTGTTTGAGGACAAATAATGTTAGCATGGAACAGTTATTGAAATTCCTGTTTAATAATAAACAATCATCTGTTTAACTAACCCAAATATAGATAATATATATAAATTCTTAACCTAAGTAAAGTCTGTGGATGGTTTGGGGAACTGGATATATGCCCCAGTTTTTTCTTTGGTTTTTGTCCCATTCCTTTTTTAAAAAACTTTATTGATGTATATTTTATATATCATAAAATTCACCTATCATCATGCAAGCATAGTAACAATCCAGCTTTAGACTATTTCCTTCGCCCCTAAAAGTTCTCTTGTTCCTGTTTTGCAACCAATCCCTGCTCCTACCCTAAACCTGAGGCAAACACTAGTCTGCTCTTTCTCTCTGTAGTTAAACCTTTTCTAAAAACGTCATATAAATGGACTCATTCAATATGTAGTCTTTTGCATCTAGCTACTTTTACATATCCTGTATGGATGTATGTTTTCATATCTCTTGGGTAGATACTTAGGAGTAGAATGACTGGGTCATACGGTAAGTATGTGCGTAATATTTTTTAATTGAAGTACAGTTGATTTATAATGTTTCAGGTGTACAACAAAGTGATTCAGTTTACATACATATATATATTCTTTTTCAGATTTTTTTCCCATTATATGTTATTACAAGATACTTAATATAGTTCCCTGTGCTATACAATAGGTCCTTGTTTTTTAACTATTTTATATACAGTAGTGTGTATCTCTTAATACCAAATTCCCAATTTAACCTTACCCCCCTTTTCCTTTGGGTAACCATAAGTTTGTTCTCTATGTCTGTGAGTCTATTTCTGTTTTGTAAATAAGTTCATTTGTATTTTTTTTTAGATTCCACATATGAGTGATATCATATAATATTTGTCTCTCTGTCTGACTTCACTTAGTATGATAATCTCTAGGTCCATCCATATTGCTGCAAATGGCATTATTTCCGTTGTATACATATACCACTTCTTTATCCATTCATCTGTCGATGAACATTTAGATTGGTTCCATGTCTTGGCTATTGTAAATAGTGCTGCTATGAACATTGGGATGCATGTATCTTTTCAAATTAGAGTTTTCGTCTTTTCCATATATATGCCCAGGAGTGGGATTGCTGGATCATATGGTAACTCTATCTTTAGTTTTTTAAGGAACCTCCATACTTTTCTCCATAGTGACTACATCAGTTTACATTCCCACCAACAGTGTAGGAGGGTTCCCTTTTCTCCACACCCTTTCCAGCATTTATTATTTGTAGACTTTTTGATGATGGCCATTCTGACTGGTGTTAGGTGGTACCTCATTGTAGTTTTGATTTGCATTTCTCTAATAATTAGTGATGTTGAACATCTTTCCATGTGCCTCTTGACCATTTGTGTGTCTCCTTTGGAGAAATGTCTATTTAGGTCTTCTGCCCATTTTTTTTATTGGGTTGGGTTTTTTTTTAGTATTGAGCTGTACAAACTGTTTGTATATTTTGGAAAGTAAGCCCTTGTCGGTCAATTCATTTGCAAATATTTTCTCCCATTCTGTATGTTATCTTTTCATTTTGTTTTGTTTATGGTTTCCTTTGCTGTGCAAAACCTTTTAAGTTTAATTAGGTCCCATTTGTTTATTTTTGCTTTTGTTTCTATTACTCTAGGAGACAGAGCCAAAAATTATTGCTATGATTTATGTCAAAGAGTGTTCTGCTTATGTTTTCCTCTAGGAGTTTTATAGTATCCAGTCTTACATTTAGGTCTTTAATCCATTTTTAGTTTATTTTTGTATATGGTGTTAGAGAGTCTTCTGATTTCATTCTTTTACATGTAGCTGCCCAGTTTTCCCAGCACCACTTATTGAAGAGACTTTCTTTTCTCCATTGTATTCTTGCCTCCTTTGTCATAGATTAATTGACCGTAAGTGCATGGGTTTATTTCTGGGCCTTCTGTCCTGTTCCATTGATCTATGTGTCTGTTTTTGTGCCAGTACCATACTGTTTTGATGACTGTAGCTTCGTAGTATGGTCTGAAGTCAGGGAGCATGATTCCTCCAGCTCCGTTCTTCTTTCTCAAGATTGTTTTGGCTATTCAGGGTCTTTTGTGTTTCCATACAAATTGTGACATTTTTTGTTCCAGTTCTGTGAAAAATGCCATTGGTAATTTGACAGGGATTGCATTAAATCTGTACACTGCCTTGAGTAGTGTGGTCATTTTAACAATATTGATTCTTCCAATCCAAGAACATGGTATATCTTTCCAACTGTTTGTGTGGTCTTCAGTTTCTTTCATCATGTGCTTAACTTTTTAAGAAACTGCAAAATTGTTTTCCAAAGTGGCTGTCCCACTTTGCATTCCTACCAACAGTGTTTAAGTGTTCCAGTTTCCCCATATCCTCCCCAACACTTGGTATGGTCAGTCTTCTTGATTATAGACATTGTAGTGGATTTGTAGTATTATTTCACTGTGGTTTTAATTTGCATTTCACTGATGACCAAGATGTTGGGCATCTGTTAATATACTCATTAACCATTCAAATATTTTCTTTGATGAAGTGCCCACACTTTTTGCCCATTTAAAAAAATGGACTGTCTTCTTAGTATTAATTTGTAAGGGTTCTTTTTATATTCTAGAATTTTTCCTGTTACTTTTAAAATACTTTTGTGGGAAAGGGTGGACTTTTTAAATCATGTTTTAGTATTAATACCTGCTCATATACAGGTGGAGATTCTATATTTATTGTCATCATTATATTGAGGACATAAACATACCCCACCACTGTCTTTCATTCCAACTTTTAAAAACTTGACAACAAAAAAGAAATGAAAGTAATGAAATCATGAAAAATGATAGAAGAGAAAGCCACAGTGTTTTAATGTGGGCAGAGTTCTCATCAACCTAAATGTGAAGTTGGGAAAGCTGAAACACCATTTTATTTTTCCATTTTAAAAATATATCCTACAGTTTGAATTTTTTTTTGTAAGTAGAAGTTTCATATTTTGAAAATACCAAAATATGGTTGAATGTGTTCCATCACAAAAGTCTTTTTTTGAAGGCTTGTATAAAATTGACTTTCACATTGCTAAGAAAAACAGCCACATGAACATGGAAAGACGTTTAAGCTTTATGTGCTGACAGTATTTAAACTGGCTTAGTGTGGAGCAGAAGTAAATTTATGTCAAATTTCAGATGATGTTATCCATTCTAGGATTGCTGTCATTTGTTTCAATATTTTGAAGTAAGTTTTGAGGGAATTGGAAACTATCCAATTTTCGTCCAGAATGCATGCGACTTCATGAAACTACTGATATTGCTCTAAGGAGTTAGTTTCTAGTTTTTGTCTATTAATATGCATGTTGATACAAAGAAAAATCCCAAATATGTGATTTGTTGTGGAAATTAGAAAAGCTGTTAACATTAATGGCTATCACCATCTTTGAAATAGTGTTAAATTTCTTTTCCAAAATAACTACCAGGAAAAAAATTTTTTTTTTACTCTAAGGAAGATCTTGGTACTCTACGAACAGATGGCACATCTTCCAAACTTAGAGACATGCATACGTATACGGCCTCAGAGAAGAAAGGAGCTCTACCCATTGCAATAATACATTGGTTTTTTTCATTGGCACATACTGGCAGTGAAGACTTCGAACAGCCCTAAAAGAAGGCCTGCCTGCTACCACAGAAGTAATCACTATTATGAGAACACGATTTTATGAGAAAAAGAATCAAAATAGAAATTTTTCCTTTGCTAGATTAAACTTTGGAGAGGAGTTTGCTTTTTAAGAGAAGAGAAAGTTTATCACAAGGAAGTGTTTAGTTGTGGCTTGATTTACTTGGGGATATTTGGGCCTTTATGAATGAGCATAATCTTCCAATTCAAGACCTTACAGTCATTATTATGGATTTGGTAGAAAAATCATGAACCCTTTCAACCAAGCTGTAGCTCTGAAGTAGGTAGAAATAGACAACCTTGTGAATTTTCCAGCTGCTGGAAGAAGTTTCTCTCTAGGCTAGTCATGAATGGAGAGGTTTGTCAGTTTCTCTACAAGAATTAGAAAAACCTTAGAGCTCTTGAAGATTACCTCCACTCAGAAACCTTAAAACTGGAACTCGGATTTCCAATCGTTTCACTATTGATATTGCATCAAAACAGTGAGTGATATGAATTCAATTCTAAGAGTCTTAGAGAAATCTTAAGTTCCTTGCATATGCCTAGCCAAGCATCATCTGGTGAAGTGAACTATGAGAGCTGTGATTATGTTTGTTACCACATACCTTTCCCAGAGTCTCAGAGTTTTAACAACTTCTTTTCGTCAAAACAGAAAGGTACAACCTTTTTAGATATCAAAGATAATGTCCAAGTTATCATGTTCCCAAACCAGGCCACTATGTGACTTATTTATTCAAGCCAAACAATAGCAGCCTTGTAATTGAAATGTTCTTTTATATAGAATTAAAGTTTATTTTCTGTTTTAATTTGTAAATTTTTGTTTTATTTCTTAAAAAAAAAGAAACAACAGAAAATGGCTGTTAATTTTGATTTAAAATGAGGTAAAATGCTTCAGTTTTTGTAAACATTTATTTTTAAAATACTGCAATGCAGTAGTCTGCTCATAACAAAATACTGTAGACTGGGTGGCTTAAACAACAAAATTTTATTTTCTCACAGTTTTGGAGACTAGAAGTCCAAGATCAGGGTGCCAGCATGGTTAGGCTCTGGTAAGAATTATTCCTAGCTTCCAGATGACCACCTTCTCACTGTGTCCCCACATGGTGGGGGGGTGGGGAAAGCTCTTACTCTTCATATAAAGCCATTGTCCTATCAGATTAGAGCCCCACCCTTATCTTCTCCTTTAACCTTAATTACCTCTTAAAGACACTATCTCCAGATAGTCACATGGGGAATTTGAGCTTCAAAATACAAATTTTGGGAGATCACAATTCAGTCCATAGCAGGTAATATGAAAGAAGTCATTTTCCAATGCAAAAAAATGATGGTATCTAAAATTTTTATGTATAAATCGCTTTGAATTTTTTCAGGAAGTAGGTCTAAGAAGGGAATCCATACCTTCTTCAGGTTCTCAAGGAGGTCTATTATCCAAAAATACCTAGGCACATGGAATTTGTTTGTATAACTTAAGCTTTATTTCCCCTTGTTGCCCTCAGTGGAACAAGTCATTTTTGTTCTCTTGGCGTTTAAAGGCATGATTGGAAGTTTTCTCATGGAAACTTATATGATTTTAGGCTTTGGGTTTTAAGACTGTACATTTTAGAAAAAGCAAGAAAAACTATTAAGACAAGCGTTTTTCCATATTCTCACTGAATCTCCTAAGCAGCCTTCTGAGGTATTAGACTCTGCATTATAGGTAAGGAAACGGAGGTAAAGTTATATTCAGTAATGGGCTCATGCATTCAAGGTATCTCCTGTGGTAGAACTTCAGTACTACCAAATCTGAGATTCCAAAATCCATCATTCTTCTACTGCACTTGACTCTCTGTACTTCAGGATTATATTCCACTTTTTACCACCCAGAAATTAAAGTGGACCAAGGGTCAAGGTTTAATGAAGTTACTTTCAAAGCAGCACCATAAAAAGCATTATTCTTTTTTGTTTGTTTGTTTAAATATTATTTATTTATTTATTTTGGCTGCATTGGGTCTTCATTGCTGCGTGCAGGCTTTCTGTAGTTGTAGTGAGCAGGGGCTATTCTTCGTTGCGGTGTGGTGGCTTGTCTTGCTGCGGAGCACAGGTTCTAGGCATGCGGGCTTCAGTAGTTGTGGCACTCAGGCTCAGTAGTTGTGGCTCATGGTCTCTAGAGCGCAGGCTCAGTAGTTGTGGCGCATGGGCTTAGTTGCTCCGCGGCATGTGGGATCTTCCCAGACCAGGGCTCGAACCCATGCCCCCTGTGTTGGCAGGCAGATTCTTAACCACTGCACCACCAGGGAAGTCCCAAAAGCATTATTCGTAAAAAGAAAAATATGTTAGAGCACTATATTAGGACAGGATTTTATTTTTACAAAAGCAAAATAAAATAGTTAATTCTCAGTAGAATGAGTAGATGAATGGAAGGAAGAGGATGACCTTTTACTTAGCACAAATGCTTTTGACATTTATGAGAGATTAATTATCTTCATAAGCAGATTTTAAAAGAACCAGATTTAATGAAAGGTACATAGGTTGTACTACTATTTAACATAAAACCAATAATACCATGTATTTTTAAAAGATTTATAACTTTAAGTGTTTTCACAACTTTTATCATTTAAGCCTCGTAATAACTTCACACAAATGTTTTTACATAGTTCTAAAGAAAGAGGTTCAGTTGTACAAATACTAATTCACCTCAGGTTCACAATGAAATATATAGCTGATTTCACTAAGTTAATTTATACTACCAGTTGGAAGGACCCAAATGACTGGATTTATCAAACTACTAAAGTTATGATTCTATAATTGGGCTTTCTTATACTGATATGAAAAGATATGTTTTACATAAATATTTACCTGCTTTTCAAAATGAGTATTCTTCAAATGATAGTATGTGACAGATTTAGCATTTTTATTTTATGAATAATTTAAAGAACTTTTAAATTATTTTACATATCTAAGTAAATCTGAGGATGTTTTTGCCCTAATGTATAAGGAAGGGCCTTACTATCACCTAAATAATATTTAATTTATTCTATTAAAATGATAATCTTATGTTTTGTCTAATATATCATAATTTAATGAAAAAGAATATGGACTTTTGGAATTATATTTATGAACGGAGAAGTGAATATTAAAAATAAATTATTTGAAAGTATCTATGAATGAAAACTAATTAAAAAATCTGTAAAGCATTTATTGAGAAGAATAAACTTTATTGAAGGACCTAAAAAAAGATAGAAATAAGTGCAGAGTTATAATATGTTAATGAATATGAGGACAACATTGTAACAATTGTCACTTTCCCTCACACAAATTTATAAACTCACTACAGTGTTAATATGAACCTCAATAGGAACTGATGAACTTATTCAAAAATTCATATGAAAGAATAAAACTATACAAATACTTAAGATAAATTTGGAGTAGAAAGGGGAGGGAAAGGTTTACCTAAACCACATATTAAGATGCATTTTTAAAACCATAATACTCAAAACAGTGAAGTATTGGTGCAGGAAAGATTGTAGGATCAGATTAGAGAAACCTTGCATATATGGAAATTTGACATGTGATAGAATTAGCTTTGTAAATCAGGAGAAGGGGCAGAGTCAGTGGTTCTGTTGCAGTTGATTTCTTATTTCACAAAAGTATATTTCAGATGGCATAAGGAGTAAAATGTGAAACAGCTCTAAAAGAAAAAAAAAAAGTTAGCCTAATTTATATCAGAAACTAAAACATGCCTCCAGAAAGCTATTAGAACTAATAAATGAATTCAGTTAAATTTCAGTGTACAAAATTAATATATAGAAATCTGTTGCAGGAATTCTCTGGTGCTCCAGTGGTTAGGACTCTGCACTTCCACTGCAGGGGGCACGGGTTCGATCCCTGGTTGGGGAACTAAGATCCTGTACAGCGCATGGTACAGCCAAAAAAAAAAAAAAAAACTGTTATGTTTCTATAAACTAACAATGAACTATCAGGAAGAGAAATTAAGAAAACAATCTCATTTACAATTGCATCAAAAACAATAAAATACCTAGGAATAAATCTAACCAAGGAGGTAAATACTTGTACTTAAAAACTGTAAGACATTGATGAAAGAAATCCAAGATGACACGAACAAATGGAAAGATATACCATGCTCATGTATTGAAAGAATTAATCTTGTTAAAATGATCATACTCCCCAAGGCAATCTACAAATTCAGCGCAATCCCTATCAAAATACCAATGGCATTTTTCACAGAACTAGAATAAATAACCCCAAACTTTGTATGGAAACACAAAAGACCTCGAATAGCCAAAAGAATCTTGAGAAAGAAGAACAAAGCTGGAGGTATCGTATTCCCTGGTTTCAGACTATACTACAAAGCTACCACATCAAAATAATGTGGTACTGGCACAAAAACAGACACATAGATCAATGGACCAGAATCGAGATTGCAGAAATAAACCCACACTTACATGGTCAATTAATCTAAAACAAAGGAGGCAAGAATATACAATGGGGAAAAGACAGCCTCTTCAATAAATGATGTTGGAAAAACTGGACAGCTACATGCCAAAGAATCAAAATGGACTACTTTCTCACACCATATACAAAAATAAACTCATAATGGGTTAAAGACTTAAATGTAAGACCTGAAACCATAAAACTCCTAGGAGAAAACATAGGCAGTACACTCTTTGACATAGGTCTTAGCAATATTTTTTGGATACATCTCAGGCAAGGTAAACAAAAGCAAAACTAAACAAATGGGGCCACATCAAACTGAAAAGCTTTTGCACAGCAAAGGAAACTATCAACAAAATGAAAAGGCACCCTATTGAATAGGAGAAGATATTTGCAAATGATATATCTGATAAGAGGTTAACGTCCAAATTATATAAAGAACTCATACAACTCAACATCAAAGAAACAAACAACCTGATTAAAAAATGGGCAAAGGACCTGAAGAGACATTTTTCCAAAGAAGACAAACAGATGACCAACAGACACATGAAAATATGCTCAATATCACTAATCATCAGGAAAATGCAAATCAAAACTACAATGAGATATCACTCACACCTGTCAGAATGGCTATTATCAAAAAGACTAGAAATAACAAGTTTTGTGGAGGATGTGAAGAAAAGGGAACCCTCATGCACTGTTGGTGGGAATGTGTTGATAAACTGGTGTAGCCACTATGGAAAACAGTATGGAGGTTCCTCAAAAAATTAAAAATAGAACTACTATATGATTAAGCAATTCTACTTCCAGATATTTTTCCCTGTGTTCATTGTAGCATTATTTACAATATCCAAGATATTGACGCAACCTAAGTGTCCATAGATAGATGAATGGATAAACAAGAGGTGGTATATATGTACAAGAGCATATTACTCAGCCATAAAAAGGGAGGACGTCTTGCCATTTGGGACAACATGGATGGACCTTAGGAACTTCATTTAACCTTGCTGGACTTTATTGTTCTTAGCTGTAGAAGAAGGGCATTAGTCTGTATGATTTCTCTGACCCTTCCAACACTAAAATTCTATGATTGTATTTCACATTCTTGATGCAGAATAGTACAGAAAGGGGAAAGAAAAGAAACAGATGATGGCAAGATCATAAACCACTGGAATCATCCATCATATAATATAAAGTTCAGTTCAAAGTATCTCTGCAGAAAACACCCTAAATGTGCTTCCTTATTGTACCAGTTCCCTTTCATAATAAGTCCTTAAGAGATACACAGTCATGTTGAAACCAAGCAGGACCCTGTGGGGCTCCTGGGTACCAGTCCTTTCTGTGTCCCCGTTTCTTGTTTGTAGAAAATGGGCTTCATTCAGCCTCAGCCTTCCCTGAGTTCCAAAGGGCTGATTCAAACAGTTGCTAATCAGGGAGGGGAGGGAATGCAGAAACAAGGGAGGAACAGTTAAGAAGCAATAGTGCAGCCTTGGGGCAGGGTCCTGGTTCCTCCTCAAGGAATATACATGACAGTATCTTTGAGTTCTTCTGCAGGAACTAAGGCCCCCACCCAGGTGGAAGATAGTAACTTCAGGCTGGGCGCATGATTCCTGGGGCACTGCTCTGTTACCTCACCACCAACCAATCAGAAGAAAGGCACAAACCCTGCAGCCCTCACCCCAAACTTTGCCTATAAAAACTTCTCCCCCCAAAACATTGGGGAGTTTGGGATTTTTGAGCACAAGCCACCCATTCTCCTTGATTGGCCCTGCAATAAACCTTTCTCTGCTTCATACTCTGACATTTCGGTTTGTTTGGCTTCACTGTGCATCAGGCACACGAACTTGTGTTCAGTAACAGTGTTCATAAAATGATATATTTTAGAGGAGGTTTTACTAATTATTTTGAACACCAACTAATTTTCCTACTATAAATTTTTAACAGTTGGCTAAATAACAAGCATTTGTATTATATGATTTTTTTCTACACCTAATGCTCCAAAGCCTTTTTTTTTTTTTAAATACTTCTTCAACCCCATGTGTCTGTTGTCCTTGCACTTCTCTTCTTACTCTGGAAAATTCCTTGCCTTTTAATTTTTATTCCTAAATCAGTTGTCATATTCTGTCTCTCAGTATTTGTATGGGATGCCCCATAATTTCTAGGTTTCTTTGAACCACACTGCTATAGAACATACTTAGATTATTTCTTATTTATTGAAATGGAAATCAAAGCAAAAGATTTTTTTTAACCAACCAAAAAGTTACTTGATGCAATTTACACTTAAAAAGAGTATTTATCTCTAGAGAATAGTAGCTGACAGCTATCATTAGCTTGTAAATTCCCATTGTGACTTCACTACAACCAACAGCAATTTTGTATATTGTTAAACTTGAGGAACTATGGTAATTGTTATTCTTTGGTTGCAAAACAAGAAATCTAACATTTGCATTACAATCTAGTGTGTGGGAAAGAAGGAGACCTGGGGATTTATTTCAAAAGCAGTATTGTAATAAAGGTTTGTCAGTTCTGAAATGTGCTATCCATGCAGAGTTTCTCAAAGCTTTCATATTTAATTCCTTTTAAAGGCTTTATAATCTTTAAAGGAAAAAGTTAAACTGAGTGATAAAGACCTTAATTTTATCTGTTGACTTTGTCTCAGTTATTTAAAAACAGTAACCCCTAAGCACTTTCCTGTGAAACTGATGTATTAGTGAAATCTTCCATACTTTATGTGTTTAAGATTCACAGATTCCTATCTTTTATTTAAATCCAACTCTGTCTACTTCTTGAAATCTGTGTGTGAATATTTTTGCATATATTAATAGAAAGAAGACTGGATTGGGGGGAAGAAAACACCAGGTAGACAAGTTAATCACCTAATTTTATGACCGCATCATCATTACTGCTTATAGAACAAATAGGGATATTTATGTTGCTGGCTCTGACTTTATGGAAACAATGGATTGCTAAGGATTCTTTTAAAAATGAGAAAGAAAATGACAAAAATTTCAAGTTACTTTAGATATTGAAAACTTTAGGTGGTACATGCTATGTATTAAGTTTATGTTACTATTTTTGGCCTCTTTTTCCTTAGGAAACTCAGACTCTCCTTTTGGAAGGAATAAACAGAGATTTCTGACTTTGCTTCTTTTTAGTTTTTATGTAAAAATTCAAATCATTTATCCACAAAGGATTAACTGCTGTGGGAATTGCTGTCCTGCTGTCAACAGCTAGAACACCAGACAGAATACATGAAAATGCTGTTTCTAAACATTGGACAGTAGGCAAGACAGGACTTTGATCTCTGAGAAAAGAGAAGCAAATGAAATTAACCTTATGTTGCTTCAGCTTGCAGCCTGAGGCTTTGGTTAAATTCTAAACCACAAGGCCAGGCTATAACAACTTCCAAGGAAATAGCAATTACCAGAAGCTGTAAAATGAATAACTCTTAGTGCTCACTCAGGGCCAGAAATCATTTGACTTCCCACCAGCTAGAGAGGAGAGACATCACTGAATACATGAACATTCAGCAGAGACTCCCAGAAGTACCATAACTTGGAAGTGGAGCCAAATTGGCCCTAGAATAAAGGATTCTCTAGATCTGTCTTAAAAGACCAGAGAGGATCAAGCTAATACGCAAGTAACTTAACTATACAACAAGATCCGGTATTCAGCAGTGTAAAAGTCACAATGTCTAATCTCCCATCAAAAATTACTAGGCATGTGAAGAAGCTGCAGGGTGGGGGGTGGGGGGGGCCAGAATCAGTCAATAGAACCAGACCTACAAATGACAGAAATGATGGAATTAACAGACAAGGATTTTAAAATAGTTATTATAAATGTGACCCTTATATTCAGAGAGAGAGAAGAAAACATAAGCATAATATGAAGAAAAATAGAAAATAGAACAATAAACAAAGGGAACTTCTAGAGGTGAAAAATATATCTGAAATGAAAACCGTATAAATGGAATTAATAGCAGATTAAACACTACAGAGGAAAAGATCAGTGACATTGACATACATAGCAATTAAAACTATCCAAAATGAATCTGAGAGGGGAAAACTCCTAAAATAATATGAAAAGAGTTTTAGTGCCCTGTGTGATAGTACCACATGGTCTAATATAAGTATAATTGGAATCCCATAAGGAGAGGGGTGGGAGACATAAAAAATATTTGAATAATGGCCAAAATTTTTCCAAATTTGATGAGAACGATGAGCCCACAGAGCTAAGAAATTTAACAATTCCCAAACAGAATAATCATAAAGAAAACCATAGAAAGGAACATTATAATCAGATTGCTGAAAAAACCAATGATAAAGAGAAAATATTAAAAGCAGCCAGAGGAAAAAAGACATATTACATACAAAGGAACAAAGATAAGAATGTACACAAATTTATCATATACTGTGCAAACCAGAAGGCAAGTTCTTTAGAGCACTAAAAGGAAAAAAAAAAAAGCCAACCTAGAATTTTTTACATAGCAAAAATGTCTTTCAAAATTGAAGATGAAATAAAGACTTTTTCTCACTTTACCAAAACTGAGAGAATTTATTGTCAACAAGAGATGTTTAAGGAAGCTCTTGAGACAAAAGGAAAATGATACCAAATGGAAATGTGGATCTATACCAGAAACAATGAGGAACACCAGAGGGTAAATATGTGTATAAATATAAAAGACATTTTTCTCATTTTAAAATTTCTTTAAAGTATAATCAGTTATCAAAGTAAAAATAATGTATTGTGTGGTTTATAACATGTAGAAATAAAATATAGAACAATACAGGGGGAATGGAAGTATATTGTTGTAAGGTTCTCTACACTATACCTAAAGTGGTATGATATTACTTGAAGGTTAACTGTGATAAGTTAAAGATGTATATTGTAAACCCTTGAGTAGGGTTCAGCAAACCCAATAGGCCAAGTCCAGTGCACTCCTTATTTTTGTAAATAAAGTTTGTTGAAACACAGCCATGCGTATTCGTTTACATATTGCCTAGGGCTGCTTTTGCACCACAGTGCAGAGTCTAAAGTTGCAGCAGAGATCCTATGGCCTACAAAGCCTAAAGTATTTAATGTCTGTCTACCCCTTTACAGAAAAAGTTTGGCAATACCTGCTATAGAGTAACCCCAAAACATGCAAAGGTACAGTTAATAAGCCAATAGTAGAGATTAAATGTAATAAAAAAATACTCAGTTAATCTAAAAGAGGGAATGAATCGAAGAAAAGTGGAAGAAAGAAGAGTAGAGTCAAGAAAAGTAGCAAGATGGCAGACATACCCAACAATATTTATAATTTATTAAATGCTAATGATATACACACTTTAATTAAAAGACAGAGATTGTCAGATTGGATAAAATAGGAAGACTCAACCATATGCTGCCTGCAGGAAACCCACTTGAAATATAAAGACGTGGGTAGGTTAAACGTAAAAGGATGAGAAAAGGTATACCATATGTCCACACAAAGACTTGTGAGTAAATAATCATGAAAGGTTTATTCATAGCAGTCCAAAACTGGAAACAATCCACATGTCAATCAACAGGTGAATGATTGAACAGATTGTGGTGTATCCACAATTTTAAATGCTACTCAGCAATAAAAACAAATTAACTACTAATGCATGCAGCAACACTGGTGAATCTCAGAATCATTATGCTGAAAGAAAGAAGCCAGATACAAAAGAGTACATGCTGTATGATTCCAGTAGTATAAAACTCTAGAAAAACTAAATATAATCTGTGGTGAAAAAATCCAATCAGTAGTTGCCCAGGGGTTAACTTGAATCGGGATCAAGAGAATTTGGGGGGGGCTAATGGAAATGTTCTTTATCTTGATTATTATGTCAAAATTCATCAAATGTTCATTTAAAATAAGAGTGTATATTGTTGTTTATAAACTATGCTTCAATAAGGGTTACTTCTAAAATTTAAGTCACGAAACAATGTAGTGTGAGGCTTTTGTATTCGTTGTAGGCATTATAATTTACTAGACCAGGCGAGGAAATAAGATGTAAATGACTACAACTATGAAAAGTTTGATGCATTTAGAATCTCCAGAACATTATTCTATGTATATTTCCTCTCGGCTCTTCAATTTTGAGGGATACGAATCCTTAAAAACTTTATAGAGTGTATCTTTTGATTCTTAAAAAAAGCTAATAAACATTATCAGGGACTTCCCTGGTGGCACAGTGGTTAAGAATCCGCCTGCCAACGCAGGGGACAAGGGTTTGAGCCCTGGTCCGGGAAGATCCCACATGCTGCAGAGCAACCAAGCCCGTGTGCCACAACTACTGAGCCTGCGCTCTAGAGCCCACGAGCCACAACTACTGAAGCCCGGGTGCCTAGAGCCCATGCTCCGCAACAAGGGAAGCCACCGCAATGAGCAGCCTGCACACCGCAACGAAGAGTAGCCCCCGCTCGCCGCAACTAGAGAAAGCCCGCGTGCTGCAAGGAAGACCCAACACAGCCAAAAATTAATTAATTAATTTAAAAAATATTTTAAAAAAAGAAACATCACTCATCTTAAAGCAGTATGCTAAGTGGGTTTTTTTAAATTAATTAATTAATTAATTATTTTTGGCTGGATTCCATACCAGATTTGATTCCAAACCCTGTTTTCCTTTCACAGACTAGTGATAAATTATCATCTTTATTTATTTATTTTTTAATATTTATTTATTTATTTGGTTGCACCAGGTCTTAGTTGTGGCAGGTGGGCTCCTTAATTGCAGCACGTGGGCTCCTTAGTTGTGGCATGTGAACTCTTAGTTGCAGCATGCATGTGGGATCTAGCTCCCTGACCAGGGATTGAACCCAGGCCCCCTGCATTGGGAGCGTGAAGTCTTATCCACTGTGCCATCAGGGAAATCCCTAAATTATCATCTTTAAATGCTTGGTTGCTTGTGTAAAAAATTCTGGTTCAAAATTTATTTATTAAAAGATTCATTTGAAAATTATTTTGGAAGAGTTATTCTGACATTTGTTTTAGGGACTAAGGTTCTATAAATCAAGACTGTTAAGGAACAAGATAAGGAAATAAGGAATTCTGTGCCGTTCTGTTGTAGAAAATCCTTTCAGTTGTGTAGCTTATGATAATGGTTCCCTTAATAACGTTTTGTTAGTAAATCCCAAAAGTTGAGCTTTGGCCTCTTGCTAACCTCAGGAAAATGTTCAAGAGAACTTAAAAGGAATTGTTTTTTATTATATCATAATATGTCCAAATTGTATAAGAGAATGCTTACTTATCAAGCACCTTGGATATAATATTATATGTACTACAGAAATATGAGTTGATTGTCCTTGAGTAAGTCTCACTTATTAGTGTATTTTCACATGTCATTCCCCACAGATTCTTAAAAAAGCTCTGGCTCCCAAGAGCCACCTCCTACAAGGTATAGAATTTGGCCCAGCAATTTCTGGCTACTTAATAAAATTTTCCTAAATGGATTCAGGGTTTGTATTCACCAATACCAAGAACTTTACCTTAAATTCCTGGGAAAGCCTCTCGTTGACCCACTTAAAAGATAATCCTTTGCATATATTCTTTTTTCTGCAAAGTGAATTGTGTGATAGATATGATCTTCCATAAGCCATTTCCTGGAATAACCTTCAACTAAAGCTAAAGGGCATATTCTTGAACCTTAGAAAACATTTTAAGCCACACTAATAATAATAAACCCCCATTTAAGAAGATTAATAATGTCACTTTAACTTATAATGAAATCTAATTATCATATGGTTATGGGTCTTTTTCATTCAGATGTGACAGTGGTGTATCAAAATGGGTTGCCTGTGATATCTGTGAGGCTACCATCCCGGCGTGAACGCTGCCAGTTTACACTCAAACCTATCTCAGACTCTGTTGGTGTGTTTTTACGACAACTACAAGAAGAGGATCGGGGAATTGACAGAGTTGCAATCTATTCACCAGGTATAGTCACCTTCATTATTTTTTTTTTTAATTTTTATTGGAGCCTAGTTGCTTTACAATGTTGTGTTAGTTTCTGCTGTACGGCAAAGTGAATCAGTTATACATTTACACATATCCACTCTTTTTTAGGTCCTTTTCCCACATAGGCCATTAAATAGACATTTCACCAAGGAAGACATACAGAAGGACAAGAGGCACATGAAAGGATGCTCGACATCACTAATCATTAGAGAAATGCAAGTCAAAACTACAATGAGGTATCACCTCATGCCAGTCAGAATGGCCATTATCAAAAAATCAAGAAACAGTAAATGCTGGAGAGGGTGTGGAGAAAAGGGAACCCTCCCACGCTGTTGGTGGGAATATAAATTGATACAGCCACTATGGAGAACAGTATGGGGGTTCCTTAAAAAACTAAAAATAGAACTACCATACCACCCAGCAATCCCACTACTGGGCATACACCTTCATTATTAATTCCCACCCACCCATCATTTCACTCCAAATTGTTTTTACACACACACACACACAAACACACCACTGCAAAAGAATCCCATGCTCTTAACTTTAGGACACAGTCTTTTGCTTAGCAAATGTCAAGAGAGACGGTGATTTCTCTCCCAATTTTCAGAATATGATTGCTCAGTTTTAGCAAGGGTATATACACAGGGATCTCATTCAAAAGCACCTCACATATAATGCCATGGGCAAAGATGAACCATCAATCACATTTATACTTTTGAGACCTTTTGTCATTACCTTAGGTGTAGAATAAACTTTTCTAGTAGTTGAGCCATCATCTCTGAAGATATGAAATATTAGGCCTTCTTTTTAAATCTTCTTAGGTCTTTCACATAAATGTTTACAAAATAGACATATGGTTTGAAAATAATATAAGGCACTAAAAATTCCCATTTGACATGATATCCATTTCATTTATTTATTTTTTTTAAGTGCCTTACATTTTTCCCACTTTCACTTTGAAAAATTTTAAACCTACAGAAAACGTAAAAGCCTAGTACAGTAAGTACCTATTTACCCTTGGATTTACTCAGTTGTTGCTAATTTGCCACATTTCTGTAGTTTAAGTATTTTAAATATTCTTAATTCTCAACTCATCTTGTAATATAATTAATAGATCAGCTTGGTGTACTTTGCTAACCCTAGCATCTGCCCCTACTGGATTATTGGCAACTAATCAGTAACTATACTGCAAAGTACCATATATTAGAAAACATGGGGTGTTTTACTCAACCAACTTCCATCATAGACATCCATGCACCTCTCCCAGTGACCCTAGATTTCCAGCTGACACCTATACATCTATGTAATTATTTCACTTGTTCATAAAGTTCTTCCAGAAAAACACGTTGTTAAATCTTCACCAAGAAGATTGCCATGAAAACAGAAAGCCTCAGATAGTATAAGCTTTGTTTAGCATAGAACTTAGGGATAAGGCAAAAAGTTAACTGAAATTTAAAAGAGAAGACATAATTTTAAAATCTATTTTGAGGATTGCTTTTTTCCTGACCATTCTTGAATAATTTTGGACATATGACCTTCAAATTTTCACATTTAAATTTTCACAGATGGCGTTCGAGTTGCTGCCTCAACAGGGATAGACCTCCTCCTCCTTGACGACTTTAAACTGGTCATTAATGACTTAACGTATCATGTACGACCACCAAAGAGAGGTAACAAGTAACCTTGATAAGGCCAGAGAAATGTGAGAACAGCTTTTGGAAAGAACTTTTTTTCCCCTGGGTAAACTTAAGAAACAGACAGTATTCAAAGAGCAGTCAAAGTTTTACATATAGGTAGCACTTCGCTAGTACACTGACTAAAACATAGACACCAGAATGCTTTATTATCGGCTCTTGTCACTGTTTCACATAAATGAGTGTTCTACATAACTTAAACTCCTTCCTTCCATACAAGCTAAAAGTCATATTATTTTAATAACGTTATTGGGGGAATCTTTCTTAAAAATTATGGAATTCCCTGTCCTCTTAAACATTTGTAACAGGAATTAACCCCTTTTTTTTGATGGCTCAAGGTTAGCAGTTTGAAAGTCAATTATTGTACAATAGTAGTCCTTGGGAACTTCGGACAAGAATATGCTTTTAGGCGAAAAAATGGGATATTTGCCTCCGGTGCCAAAAAACTCAGTAATCAAGTATTTTCATGAACTACTTTTAAAAACCAAAGTTAATGCAAAAAATCCATGATAAACAAAATATCAAAAATTTAAATAAAGACAAAGTTAGTTTTACTGATTTTTCTTTTCACCCCACACTCCGATATGGCTTTGCTCAGTACTGATGCTACTAAATAGCCCTCTAAAATAACATTTTGAAGTGTGTCTCTTTTGGTCATCTTTCTCTCTTTGCCCTTGATATTCATTGTCACTCACTGCTGTCATTAATTCCCCTTCCACCACCACCACCCCCTCCATCAGCTTCCTAGGACATTTGTTATTTTCCATTCTGCTTTTGAGAATTGTGTCTAATGTAGAAAAAGTTCTAAGTAAAAGCCTAAGTATTGAATGCCTCCAAAATCTGGTCCACATCTACCTTTAAAGTTTTTCTCTTTTCCTCTTAAAAGATGCCTACTTTTCCTCCACCCTCTAGTGCCTTTGCTCTTTCCTTTGCCATCTCAGTGTTTTCTCACCTTTCCTCTAAGATGCCTTTTTCTTTTCTTCCTAACCTCCTATTTCCTCAGGTCAAAATCATCAATGTCAGCTCTTCCATGAAGCCTTTCATGATCCCATTCTTTCTTTTTCTTACTCCCAGCCAACCAGAAGTGATTATTCTCTTCTCTGAATTCTTCATTCCTTTGCTTTTCAAGTGATCAGAGGGAAGGCACTGTGATTTTTGTATACCCCATTGACTTAGGTAGTCATCCTATATTGAGCAAGTTAAATGAGTTAAAGAATCCTTTAAATAGTAAGGTATTACTGAATCAGATTTTATTAAGTTGGAATAATTGAACATGTAGACCAAGGATTGTTAGCTATATATTAGCTATACTAATATGTTTTTCTTCTTTATTCCCTGATTCTTGGACTAGACGTTCTCTTTAAAATAACAGAAGTACAGGCCTTATTTTACTCAGTTTTTTTTGTTGTTGTTGTTCTTTAAATTTGCTCTTTATTTTTTTCTGGCTTTATTGACATATAATTGACATATAACACTGTGTAGTTTAAAGTATACAGTGTGATGATTTGATACACTTATATGTTGAGAAATGATTACCACAACAGGATTAGTTAATACCTCCATCATCTCACATAATTACCATTTCTTTTTTTTTTTTAAAGCATTTTTTAAAATATTTTATTTATTTATTTATTTATTTATTTATGGCTGTGTTGGGTCTTCGTTTCTGTGTGAGGGCTTTCTCCAGTTGCGGCAAGTGGGGGCCATTCTTCATCGCGGTGCGCGGGCCTCTCACCATCGCGGCCTCTCTTGTTGCGGAGCACAGGCTCCAGACGCGCAGGCTCAGTAATTGTGGCTCACGGGCCCAGTCGCTCCGCGGCATGTGGGATCTTCCCAGACCAGGGCTCGAACCCGTGTCCCCTGCATTGGCAGGCAGATTCTCAACCACTGCGCCACCAGGGAAGCCCACCATTTCTTTTTGATGAGAACACTTGAGATCTACTTTCTTAGCCACTTTCAAGTATACATTACAGTTTTGTTAACTATAGTCACCATGCTGTACATTAGATCCCCAGAACTTATTCATCTTATAATTGGAAAATTGGTACCCTTTGACCAACATAGAACTACTGTATGATCCAGCAATTCCGCTTTGGTGTATATATCCAAAGGAAATGAAATCAGAATCTCAAAGAGATATCTACACTCCCGTGTTCATTGCAGCATTATTCACAATAGCCAAGCTATGGAAACAACCTAAGTGTCCATCTACAGATGA
The DNA here is from genome assembly GCF_028021215.1 of Eschrichtius robustus. Classification (NCBI taxonomy): domain Eukaryota; kingdom Metazoa; phylum Chordata; class Mammalia; order Artiodactyla; family Eschrichtiidae; genus Eschrichtius; species Eschrichtius robustus. Next base: position 77,798,932 of record NC_090830.1, read on the forward strand.
ATGGATAAAGAAGATGTGGTGTGTGTGTGTGTGTGTGTGTGTGTGTATCTAAAATATTATTCGGCCATGAGAGAGAAGGAAACCCTGCCATGTGCAACAACATGGATAGACCTTAAGGGCATTATATTCAATTTTTGTGTGTGTATGTGAATTTCCTAGAGAGTTCATTCTATTTTGATTTTCTACTGCATTAGTAAAATATTAAAAGTTGACTAATATATTCTTATATAAAGTATAACAATCCGGAAAGTAAAGATTTATGTTGTCAAAAACTAGAGGTATTTTAATCAATGAATAATTCCAACCATCTTGTCTAATACTGTGTTTTTAAAAGAGAAATGAAAGTTTTAATTTTTTAAATAGGGCTATTCTCAAGTTGAATAAGGAAAGTAAAGGTAGAAACTGAAAAGGGGAGAAATTATATTTGATTCTCTGGTAATCAGTTTGGCTGCCTTACAACTCTTTGTTTTATCTGTATCTCAGAACTGTGGGATAGCTATCTACCTTCCCTAGAAGTCAATTAGAATGTGAAGTTTGCAAGGGTCAGAAGTCTATAATTCATGGGATAATTGTAATTTGAAGTATGAAATTTCATAAGCTCAATAGTAGCATTAGTATAAAACTTTAAAAGACCATTTTAATATTTAAATTTAGACATCAAATCTCTCTCAGCTCTGTTATTAGTCAATGAGTGATTATGTCATTATATACTTTTTTCACAGAAGCTTAAATAATACTGTTTTAAGTTCGTAAACACTTTTCCCTCTATTTATTTATTTATTTATTTATTTATTTATATTTTTTTGGCTGTGTTGGGTCTTCGTTTCTGTGCAAGGGCTTCCTCTAGTTGCGGCGAGCGGGGGCCACTCTTCATCGCGGTGCGCGGGCCTCTCACTGTCGCGGCCTCTCTTGTCGCGGAGCACAGGCTCCAGACGCGCAGGCTCAGTAGTTGTGGCTTACGGGCCCAGTTGCTCCGCGGCATGTGGGATCTTCCCAGACCAGGGCTCGAACCCATGTCCCCTGCATTGGCAGGAGGATTCTCAACCACTGCGCCACCAGGGAAGCCCTCCCTCAATTTTTAAAACATAGTAAAAAAAAATCTTTTTTTCTTTTGAAATAAACGTAAGATAGGTTTTCATTCTGTTTCCATCATATTATCTTCCTCCCAGTCACCACTGTTTGTCAGCTGCAGTGAGTAAGAGAACAGTTGAATTTCTGTATTTGAGGAGGGATTCCGATCATGCAGATGAGTAAACATACTCCTCTTCCCCACACTGTCACTGTTTTTAGTGAAAAAGCTAAATGGAGAAAAGAAGTTGAAGGCACTAGGTTTTGGGTGTTAGATAATGAGAAGAACACTAGGATTTTATATATACATGGAGCAGATGGAACAAATATACTTTAAAATAGTTAATGATGGAAAACTTTTCCAGAATAGTTTTTTAAGTTTTGACACAGTTTTTTTCTACTCATTCCTTACGCCCCTTTAATTTTCGCTTTTCTCTCCTATTTTTCTTTTCCCTGTACATGGATAACACTTTAGAGCTAAAAATGCTCTATGAATGTTGTGCACCAGTAAACCTTAACTTCACATACTTCAGCAGGCACTGAGGATAGAGGGCTTATTCATATAGGATCTAATATAGCCATGTTTGTTGTTTATGTGGGATTGGCAGTCATAGGTATTACGAATACCTAAGTACTGACAACCCTTGTACCTAATGCCAACATTGGCGGGAAGAGGCAGGAAAAAACTGAAATGGAACAAGGGGGCAGGTCATAGCAGCAAGGCTAGCTGCAAGTTCCATTGCATTCTTTTGGTTACCAAAGCTGTATATGGCTGGATTCCCCTGTGAGCACTGGTCGTTGAAAGTTTTTGTGCTAAGGAGACTCATCTTGATTGGCAACACTAAGCCCTTTCCCCCATTTATCCATCCAGAGGATATTGGAAACCTTGCTTCTCTCCTAATAATGTAAGTAATTGAGAGAAAATGTTGAACAGGCAAACCAAATACCAACTATAATGAATACCTTATCAGAGACTCAGATAGCCAGAATCCTTCCCAAACCATTATAGTAGCTGAAAAGACTTTTTAATCCCCATTATTTTTGCACATCTCCCTGTCTTTGTGTACCTTAATTATCCTGGCACTGATGGCATGTGCAGAAACATTAATAAACATCTTAATTGCATTTTTAGTGAAGCATACACGGATCATTCCAAAAGTGTTTTTGTTAAGCCATTAGCAGATTTACCTTCTCTCTTCCTATAATTTCATCTCCAAATAGGTGGGCACATTTTTCAGGGTCAAGGGTTTGAGGTTGTTTTCCTCCACCATGACAATACCTTGGAAGCATGTTCTTCCTGTCAAGAAAATCTAACAAAATAAAGCTAAGTCTCTTGAGTTTGCCAGGGCTTTACTGATCAGAAAGATAACAACTCTGTGTTCAGCCAGGTCTAGAATTGGACATCTGTGAGATTGATCTCCTATGAATTATCATTTTATAGTCTTTTCATTGCTGTTTGAAGGTATGTTGTAGCACATTAAATTTTATTTGCTTTGAATGATAATGCATTCACAATGTTCAACTCCCGAAGTCAAAGAGTAGATGGGAAAAGATTTTCTCATCCCTGTTTCACAGCCACCCTTTTCTCCTCTTACCAGCAAGCATTGTTCTTAGTTTCTTGTTTCCTATCAGAGAGTCAGTGCATTCATAAGCAAATGTGAATGCAAAATCTTTTTTCCCTTTTTATGCAAATAATAGCATATCATACATATACTGTTCATGTCGGTCAGGGTTCAATTGGGGAAGCAGAAGCATGTGAATAAAGTGGGATAAAAGATTTTTTATAGGAATGAGACTTTGTACAGTTGTAGATGAAGGTAAAGAAGTAAGAGTCTGTAAAGGGGAGCTTGGAAGATCAGAGAAAAGTTACTAATTTTGAAGTGATGGCACATGTGGACAAATCAAAGCTTGCCAGGGAACCTGGAAATTCAAGTGCGTCCAACTACTAGGATAAGAAGAATTAGCAAAGGAGGGCTGGTAGAGAGATCCCTAGGACAGTGTTATCAAATAGAACTTTCTGTGATGATGAAAATGTTCCATTTCTGCACTGTCCAATATGGTAGCCATCAGTCACATGTGCCTATTGAGCACTTGAAATGTGGCTAGTATGGCTGAGAAACAGAATTTTAAATTTTATTTCATTTTAATTAATTTAAATTTAAATAGCCACACACAGCAAGCAGTTACTGTTTTGGACAGCACAGCTCTAGAAAGCTGCATCTGGCTGTGGGCGTGGATTTGCTGTTAATCATCAGAGGTGGCAGTTGAAAAAAAGAGGTGGATGCAGAGCCAAGGAGAGCAGGCACACACCGGCATCTCCAGGCAACTCTGCATCTGTCTCGCACTACTAACGACAACCTTCAGAGCCTGATGGCTTCTGCTTCACTTCTGCCTTCTAAAACCTCACTTGAATCTCTCTTTTGGCTAACTCTAATTCAGAACCATACAGGGAATTTGGGATATATGGGGAAACATAATTCTAGTTTAACTAGATGTCAAGGTATAAAACCACCAAACTGCTTTTCTTACCTAACAGTGTATTCTGAAGATCTTAAAATACCAGAACATAAAGAATTCCTTATTCTTTTTCACAGCTGCTATGTGTTACATTGTATGAATGTATATTATCATTCACTTAGCTGCTGATTTTATAATTTATCATAGTGAAAAAAATCAAAAGAGAAATATTTTTGCAAACTTGGAGTGAAAAATATGTTTCTACCTATAACATAAAACACAGAAGAAGCCATGAAAGAAAAGACTGATATAAAAAATAAATTTTCTACACAGCAGAACCCGTAATATGAATATTAATTTTAAAATAATAAGTCTTCAATGAATGACATTCTAATAGAAACTCTTTTATAAAACAAATACCAAGCCTGATTTCAGATTTTATAGATTTTCAGGTTATGATTGTCTATACATATTTGATCATTAACATGTGTGTGGTTCATTAAGAAAAGGAAGAGGAGAGGGTCTGTTTCGTTTGTTTGCTTGCTTCCTTCTTTCCTCCCTTCCTTCTTTCCTCCCTTCCTCCCTCCTTTTCTCCCTCCTTGGATTTCTAAGCAAATACAGTGTAACTATGGTATTGAAAGTGGAAATGGAAAAAGAAAGGACATGGAATAGAAAAGTTATTGGACTACCAGTCAGAAGACCTTTTCCCACTCCCTGCTAGCCGTGCAGCTTTGTGAATATCATTATTAGACATCATTAAGGAGAGAAACCACCTCATATTTGATTTTTTTTCCCCTCTATAGTGAATAGATCAGTACCTAATACAAAAATGTTTGTTAATCTTATCTCTCTAGGACTCAAAATTCCTCATTTATAAATTGTGGATTATATGCTGCCATGAGGATAAATATGGGATAATATATGTGAGAGGATTTTGTTTACCATAGGTAATTTATACCTACCTAAAAAATTATCTTTTTGAAAGAGGACTGAGGACTTCCCTGGTGGCACAGTGGTCAAGAATCTGCCTGCCAGTGCAGGGGACACGGGTTTGAGCCCTGGTCCGGGAAGATCCCACATGCTGCGGAGCAACTAAGCCCATGCATCACAACTACTGAGCCTGCGCTCTAGAGCCCATGAGCCACAGCTACTGAGCCTCCGTGCTGCAACTACTGAAGCCCGCGAGCCTAGAGCCTCTGCTCCACAACAGGAGAAGCCACCGCAGTGAGAAGCCCGCGCACCGCAACGAAGAGTAGCCCCCGCTTGCTGCAACCAGAGAAAGCCTGCGTGCAGCAGCGAAGACCCAACGCAGCAAAAAATAAAATAAATAATAAAAAAAAAGAAAGAGGACTGAGCTTGCAGGAGAAATATTAATATTGATATAGTAAAAGCCTCATAACTCAGTTCCAGGCCTGGGGGTCAGGAGGCATGGACTCTACCACTTCACTATGACCTTCTAGAGTGCAGTTTTCTCTTTTTGTAACTTTGGAAAGTGTAGAACCATATGTGAATGTGAGATGCAACTTTAGTGCAAAGCAGACTCTGTTGACATAGATGACTTCTAGAACTCAAAGTGTTCTTTTATCTGTTCCCATTAATGCAGCACACATTCACTGAAGCATGCAAGATACTATGCTAGGTGCTATATCCCATTTTACTATATCAGCTCTTCTCTAATCCAATTTGCTACCCTTATTTGAATTTTTTTATTGATTGAATTTCTGTGATAACTACTAAAAGACATCCTTGAAGAATATTTGAAATACACACATGACTAATTCTGACTGTGGCTTATTTTGATTTAGAAAAAGTCTGACCTTCTGCTGTAGCTAACAAAATGTCACATTTAAGGCTAATAAGATTCTAAAACAAAAGCTTTACTTCTGGTGCTTTTTAAAAAGTTTATTTGACAGCTGAGATCAGCTGACTTTTTATTAAATTTTCAAAACAATTTTTAGATTTCTGGAAGCACATGCTACTCACAGAAGAGGATATTGAATCAAAGAATTATTTAATCTTTTACCTTTTCAGTTATTCTCATAACTTCATGCCCTTTCAAGCTTGATATTGAGACCCATACAGCTATTCTGTCTTTGCCCAACGGGAATAAATAAAAATTGATATGCTAGGGGGAAGGTATATAGGGGCTAAGATTATTAGGATAATGATAGTTTTATTTATACCCTAGTATTTGCAAATTTGAACTACTGTATATTTTTTCCTTAAGTGTTAGTTACTAAAGGGAAAAAATGACCAATTAAAATGGCAAGACCACAGATAAATTATAGATCAGAATTTTAATAAGCATGATAATCAGATTAATTCTAAACCTCTCTACTAGTTTTTGCCATATTACTTTAAATTTTTTGTCTTTATCTAATGAAGATTATTATTACTTGTAGCCTCATTTGTAGCACTTATACTTCCAAGAATATAATGGTGGATGTTGGCTTCAAAATTTTCAAGTTGCCCAAATATGAGCTTACTTTCTAGGATTTATAGACTCTTGCTTTTTAAAAAGGAACTATCCCTTTCCTTCAGTTTAACATTGAAGGTGGGACCCCTATAGTGGATGAATCTGCCTTGTTCTTATCATTAATAGCCCTAGGAATAGCAACTCTTCATTTAAGGCATACATTTTTTTAAAAATGTAATATTTTTCTTTCAGACCTCTTAAGCTATGAAAACGCAGCAACACTGAATGATGTAAAGACACTGGTCCAGCAGTTATACACTACTTTGTGCATCGAGCAGCACCAGTTAAACAAGGAAAGGGAGCTTATCGAAAGATTAGAAGATCTCAAAGAACAACTGGCGCCCCTGGAAAAGGTGCAGATTCAAATTTCACACTTTTCTTTTCACCAGTATTTTTTCCAGAGCGTATATGTTTGCTTTTTTTCCCTCCGAGTTTTGTGTGATTGCATTGTGTCAATCAAACTAGTCCACTAGTTTTGGGAACTGAATCATACAAAGCTTCTGATTCAAGCTAAGAAAGGACTTAAAAAGGAATAGTTTGGAGCCTTGATAATGGACATAGAGCTTTGAGATCTAAATATACTGCCCTTAACCAGACTTACTACTTTTACAACAAAGATTGGAATAATTGCTGATCAAGAAGGGTTCTAAGTGAGGTGGATAATCATTTTAGCCAACTTAAGAATTAATATTATATGGAATATTATGCAACTGTTAAAAACAATCGTGTAGATCTAATATTCTATAGAAAACACTTCATGGCATTTTATGAAAAGTAAATTACAAAACAATGTGTATATTAGTGCATACTATGATCCAGTTTTTAAGTGTATTATGCATATAGCCATACACACAACACACACACACACACACACACACACACATATATACAAAGAAAAAAATTAGAAGGAACACATTCCCAAATGCTAATAGAATAGTAGGATTATGAATGATTTTTCTTCTTTACACTTTCCTAAGTGTTTTACAATGAACATGTGTCATCCTTTTTTTTTAAATAGAAATACAAGTATTTCCATTTTAAGAAACCAGACTATATTAGAGATTAAGGAAGGGAACAAATACTCTTAATACTGTGCTTTTTCTGATTTCTTTAAAAGTAAGGAACACATATCTCAAGGTTGTTTTCATTAAATTTAAGACCATTAGAAATGTTGGATAAATTAAATTTGAGGAACTGTTGTGAAGGGGGATGTAATTTAAATATGGTATTTTCAAAATGTAAAGCATTTTTTAATGTACCAACTATAGCAAAATAATTATCATCCCTTATTGAATATTTACGATGTGCTAGGAATTGTCCTAAGTATTTTACTTGTATTCTCTTATTTAATCGTCAGAACAACTCATTAATGAAGTTATGGTAATGAGCAGATCAGGGCCTGAACTCAGCCGTTCTGAATCCAGAGTCCATGCTCTGACCCACTCTGCTGTTTTGCCCCTAGTAGACCTTTTGAGTAAAAAACTAATGATAGATTAAATCTTGTACGCTGCAGTGAGAGAACATTGGCATGTTTTTATTTCTCTCTTTCAAAGAAAGCAATCTTGTGGTTGGATAAAGACCTGCTGAAACTTGCTTATTCACTCCCATAATTTCACCGTATTTTCAGCTACTTCTAGGATGAAACATGAAACACAAGTGTATCAAAAATGTTATTCCTATAAAATAGTACTCAGTAAAAACTACAGATATTATTTAGGAAGACAAACTATATTTCCTAGAATTGAGACTAACTTATATCTTGATTACGAGCCGTTTCTTTAGTGAACATTGAACAGTTTAAATAAGAGTTTAAGATTGGTTCTATGTCAAAATGCTTTACAGTTGACCAGTCATGTGTGCCCTGTAGGTACGAATTGAGATTAGCAGAAAAGCTGAGAAGAGGACCACTTTGGTGCTATGGGGTGGACTTGCCTACATGGCCACACAGTTTGGCATTTTGGCCCGGCTTACCTGGTGGGAATATTCCTGGGACATCATGGAGCCAGTTACCTACTTCATCACTTATGGAAGTGCCATGGCAATGTATGCATATTTTGTAATGACACGCCAGGTAAGAATTCCTCTTCAAGTAACTTTCCATGAGATAGTACAATGTTGGTTGTCAAAGTAGTTCTCTTTTCTCTCATATTCTTTCTAAGGCCAGTTCCCTTGAAGTAATCATTTATCCTTTATACATAATCACTCACACAGACACACATATGTGCACATGCACGTGCATGACAATTATGTATCAGGCACTAGTCTAAGTGCTAGAGATAGAGAGATAGATATGACATGGCTTTGGCCCTCATGGAGCAAACAGACTATTAAGAGAGCCATATAAACCATTAAATTCATAAAATTATTATAGTAAGCTATAGAATAAGAAGGCAAAGGAGAAGGGTGGTCAGCTGTAGGATAACTTGCTCAGTTGGCTTGGCTTTTTATGTACTGTGTGATTAATTTAGCAGTCAGATGGTGTAGTCCCAAGCTTTTGGTCTTTATTGAATGTTTGGAATGGAGAATTGGTAATAACTAATCAAATAGTTAAACTAAACTCTGGGCTACTTCTAAATATATTAGGAGTATAGGTGTTTGTTGTTGTTTTTACTTCATGGAAGACAGGTGAAAATTAGATATCTAATCACTATTCTATTCTTTATCAACCAAGGCTCATATTTTAAATATCAGTGTCTAGAACTAATTTTTATTGTTAGTGCTGTATTTTTAGTAGCTTGGAAATCCATAATGGTCACTTTAGGAAGTATGAAGGATTTATTATTACTTATTTATTATTGCTATATGTGATACAACCACAGATCCAGCCTCCCTTGAATAAAAAGTATTTGAAATAGCTGAGAGATATGAGAAACCTTTTCTATTTTCTTAGGTATCAGAAGAAAGCTGAGAGTTGCTTCTCTTATATTTTTATATGGCCACTGTTGAACATAGGCATTTTGTTTCTGTTGTCATTAGACCAATGGTCATAGGCCTATTTTTGTGTGGGAAAATGAAAGCCCAAGGGTGTTATTTAACCTTTCTGGGCCTCCCAAATATGTCTAGTGGAGAAGAGACAGTAAACTGTTCATGTCCTGCTATTGTTTGCCCAGTGTCTCTAGCACCTAATCCCATGTCTGGCTCATGTTCGTCACTCTACCTGAACAGAGCTGACAGCCAAATCAATCTTTATCTAACCACACCTCTGGACATGGCTTACATATGTGTATGTGTCTGTCTATGTTTCTTTCCCTCTTCCTCTGCCCTGTCACTGTCCTTCATATACCCCTTTAATGGATTCTTTTTATCGACTGAAATCCAGACCCCTTAGCCCAATATTCATAACTGGTTGCTGTCCTTTCCAAATGTCTCTCAGCTCCTCTGTGTATGTACTAGGTATTTTAAACACATCAAATTACAGTTGACCCTTGAACAACAGGGGTTAGGGGCGTCAACCCTCTGTGAAGTAAAAAAATCCATGTATAACTTAAAGTCAGCCCTCCATATCATGGTTCCTCTGTATCCATAGTTTTTCCATATCCATGATTCCACATCTGGGGATTCACCCAACTGCAGATCGTGTAGTGCTGTAGTATTTACTATTGAAAAAAATCCGCATATAAGTGGACCTGTGCAGTTCAAACCCATGTTGTTCAAGGGTCAACTGTGTAGTCTGTATTTCCCCCAAAATGCCCTGAGTTTTTCACCACTTCCTTCCTTACTTCATACCATTCTATTAACTGGGAAGGTTTTCCCTGTAGATCGCTACCTGTCATATTTCAAGGTTTACTTAAATGCTTATTTTTCATGAACCTTTGACTACTTCCCTGCAGCCGACTTTGATCTGTCCCTCTTCTGAATTCCTGTAGCACATTGTGCCTCTCATTTCACTTATCCTATGCCATCTTGTATTATAATTATTCATGTTCAATGTCTTTTCCCCTCTACTAGACTATGATATCTTTTGAGGCAAGGCGTTCAGGTGTTTTTTTCAATTTTTATTTCCTTACCATGCCTAATACAGTGCCTATCTGTCCTACTATTTAAATGCTGTCCTACTTCTGTGATTCCTAAATGTTTTTGCTGCCCCCAAGTGACAAGTTGTAAAATAGCAGTAGTAAACAATTAAGTCTTTTGTGAATAGGAAAACATTGACCAAATAAAATGTAAATAGAGTTTCTCATGTTAAATATTCTTCCCCATATCAGTATCCATAATTAACACCCATGAAACAACATGCCTGTTCAACAGCATTTAAACTGTTCAATGAGCATTTATTAGCAACCTAAATATATTCCAAAAGTATATTAAGTTCCAAAGAATTTTCAAAAGATAAGTTCCTTGACATCATAAAATCAAGTGAAATATTGACTTTTACTGACTAATATTTCAGTGAGACCTGAGTACCATTTTCTATCATGTGAAAAAGGAGCCTGACAATAAGAATTGCCATTCAGCAAAGTTACTTCAGCAGGCATGTGAACCACCATTCAGCCCCCTAACCCAGGCGTTTTCTACAAAGGGGAGGTCACTCTCAAGGGGGTGAAAATTGGTTCTGGGGGAGTAAAACATCTTAGATATTACAACAGATAAACAGATACACAGTATATTTGTGGTGTTAAAACTTCTTTGAGGGACTTCCCTGGTGGTCCAGTGGGTAAGACTACACGCTCCCAATGCAGGGGGCCCGTGTTCGATCCCTTGTGGGGGAACTAGATCCTACATGCACGCTGCAACTAAAAAGCCCGCATGCCGCAACAAAGATCCCATGTGCTGCAGCTAAGACCTGGCACAGGCACAGCCAAAATAAATAAATAAATATTTAAATATTTTTTTTAAAAAAACTTCTTTGGGGAGGAGGGGCAATTAAGGAAAATATATCTAAAAAGGCAACTTAAGGGAACAATGATGAATAAAGGTTAAGAAACACTGACCTAGCCTTTATTACCCTTTGTCATCTCAATTCCAACATCCAGCATTTATATTCTACTCCAGCAAACTACTTCAGTGGCCATTCAGGACCTACTTAGAATAAAAATTAGCATGCCTAATAATTTAGTATGCCTAAACCTTTAGGCTCCTGACATCTCTCTTAACTTTTTTCTGTCACCTTCCTCGTGTGTTGCTTCCTTTTCTGTCCAAATTAGACCATATTGTCATTCTGTTCAATCTCTGCTCCATTGTCTTTCCACCATATATACTCTATAAACTCCTAATCTTGGATAAATTTAGCTATTTATCCTATATCCAGGCTACTGAACATTGCTAGAGAAAAATCATGTAATAGTGTGGATTGGACCACTGCTTGTGTTTCTAATTAGATTTTCTTCCGCCATAACCCTCTCATTAGTTATTCTAAGACTTCACATCAAGCTCCTCATCCCACCTTTAATTTTGCCTCCTACCTCTCCTGGAAAATTGAGCTTAACAGATACAAGCTTGCAAATTCCTAAACCCTGTGAGTTTAATAGTATCCATACCTACTTTCACACTATTTCCTTAAATTCAAATAAGAGGTGGCATTTTCCTGCTCAGGGCTAGCTCTTCCACCTGTTCTTAATCCCATTACCCCCTTCCAGAATCTTATGCCAGTATATTTTTTGTGTTCCGTATGTTATCAAACTCTCCCTCTCTGACTCCCTTTCCTTCATAACCAAGCTCTATGTGTATCTCTTCTCACTTATTATCAAATTACCAAATTTCTAGAAGAGAGTCTAGCATGTAGTTGCTTAGTAAATGCTTGTTGCCCAAAAGAGGAAGCATAGAATAGATCTGAATAAATTGAGTTAGTGTGTACATTTACATCCTCAGCAAAGATAGGTAAGTGGCCTAGTAATAGCAACTTAGATGAAACCTAGAGGGCATTCCCTCAAGTTTTTAATCCAACAGTTATCCCTTAGGTCAATATTACTTGATTCAGACCATGATTCTATCCATTTTTAAAAAGCTTCCACAGTCCCTTCAACCGCTATTCGTTCATTATCTGTCATCATCAGTAATTAAATATTTACTTCTGTTTCTAGTTATGGCATCCTAGGTAATCAGAACAATGCTCCCTTGGAAGCATTGAGATAGAGATAGAGATTCAAGATTCAAGATTCAATATCTCTATTCAAGCCACAGAGATTCATGTCCAGGGATTGCTAAAGTAGGTTGAAACATTTTTGCTTTGGTGTGGAATTTTAAATGCCACTACTGTAGAACAGAAGAACCTGTTGTAGGCTCTCTCAGAGACTGTAGCTCATCTTTCGATCATCCCAATCTTGTAAATTGGATTGAGGTAGTCCTAGAATGCTGGTGATCCCAGAGTGCTGATATCACTGGTTCCAGGCCAAAGAAAACATTAATCATCCCTGGGAGGAGATAACATTATCCTAATAATAATAATAATATTATTATCCTAAGCCTTACATTATTACTACAAATAATTTTGCAAATACAAAGTTAGGCATACAATAAAAAATAAGCAGATACACAGGAAAACACCTACAGAAACAATAGACATTTGAAACAGACACAGATAGGAGATCTAGTTACTGGATTTATCAGACATAGCCTTTAAAATAATTATACTTACTAGATTCAGGGAGATAAAAGGTAAGGTTGAGAATATTGGCAGATAACTTGATTTTTTAAAAAACAAATGAAAATTCTAGAAATAAAATTTAATGGATGGATTTAACTGCAGATTAGACATAAGAGAGATAGAGTGACCTGGAAATAAATCAGAAGAAACCATTCAAAATAAAGTATGGAAAGACAAAAAGAAGTAAAATATAGGAGAGGGTGAGAGATACAGAGGATAGAGTGAAAAGGCCTAATATATTTTTAATTTTATTAGCATCTCAGAAGGAGAGGAGGGAGCGAATGGGAAGAAACAATATTTGCAGAGATGGTGGCTGAGAATTTTCCAAAATGATGAAAGACATTAATTTATAGATTTAAGAATTCCATCAAATACAACCAATATAAAGGAAAAGAAATCCACATCTAGACACATCAGTAGTAAAACTGCAAAAGACAAAGACAAAGAAGAAATCTTAAAAGTAGCCAAAGAAGAAAAAGAAAGGCTTGCCTTCAAAGGAGTCACTGTTAGATAGCTGACTTCTCAACAGCAGAAATGAAAGCCAGAGGTAATGGAATGGTACCTCCAATGTGTTGAAAGAAAATAACTGTCAACTTAGAATTCTATACTCTGCAAAAATATCCTTCCAAAATAAAGGTGAAATGAAGATGCTTCCAGACAAACGAATAGAGAACTTGTCACCAGTAGATCTGTACAAAAGGAAATACTAGAGAGTGTTCTTTGTGCAGAAAGAAGATTATCACAAGTGGAAAGTAAAAAAAAAAAGCAGGAAGGAATGAAGAGCAATGAAAATGGTAAATCTGTGAGCGAATCTAAATGAATATTAAATGTATAAAATAATTATAATAAACTCTTATAGAATTTAAAATACAGAAAAAACTAAAACATACGACAGTAGCATATACGTCTGGAGGGGGCAAGTGAACTTGAAATGTTCTAATGTTCCTTCATTGTCTGGGAAGAGGGTAAAAGTACCACTTGCATTCAACTTTGAATGAGAAGTCCTAGCCAGTACAGAAGGCAAGAAAAAGATACAGAGGTTGAAAATATTGGAAAGAAAAACAATTGGCATGATTCATAGATTTTGTACATAGAAAAATTTAAAGAACGTATATAGATAATTGGTTAGAATTCATAAGTGAGTTTTATAAGGTTACTAGATACAAGGTCAATATATATAAATGAATTGCATATCTATATGCCAGCCACAAATAGTTAGAAAGTGAAACTTTAAGAGATGAAACTCAAAATGACTTTTAAAAATAAATCATGCAAGAGATAGCTTCAAGAAGGCGGAGGAGTAAGATGTAGAGATCACCTTCCTCCCCACAAATACATCAAAAATACATCTACATGAGAAACAGCTCCTACAGAACACCTTCTGAATGCTGGCAGAAGACCTCAGACCTCCCAAAAAGCAAAAAACTCCCCACGTACATGGGTAGGGCAAAAGAGAAAAGAAAAAACAGAGACAAAAGAGTAGGGATGGGGCCTGCACCTCTGGGAGGGAGCTGTGAAGGAGGAAAAGTTTCCACACACGGGGAAGCCCCTTCACTGGCGGAGACGGCGGGTGAGCAGGGGGGAAGCTTCGGAGCCACGGAGGAGAGCGCAGCAACAGGGGTGCACAGGGCAAAGCGGAGAGATTCCCACACAGAGGATCACTGATGACCAGCACTCACCAGCCTGAGAGGCTTTGCTCACCCACCTGAGTGGATGGGGTCTAGGAGCTGAGGCTCAGGCTTCGGAGGTCAGATCCCAGGGAGAGGACTGGGGTTGGCTGCGTGAACACAGCCTGAAGGGGGCTAGTGCACCACAGCTAGCTGGAGGGAGTCTGGGAAAAAGTCTGGAACTTCCTAAGAGGCAAGAGACCATTGTTTTGGGGTGCGCGAGGAGAGGGGATTCAGAGCACCACCTAAACAAGCTCCAGAAAACTACTAGAGCTAATCAATGAATTTGGTAAAATAGCAGGATATAAAATTAATGCACAGAATTCTCTTGCATTCCTATACACGAATGATGAAAAATCTGAAAGAGAAATTAAGGAAACACTCCCATTACCATTGCAACAAAAAGAATAAAATACCTAGGAATAACCTACCTAAGGAGGCAAAAGACCTATATGCAGAAAACCATAAGACACTGATGAAAGAAATTAAAGATGATACAAACAGATGGAGAGATATACCATGTTCTTGGATTGGAAGAATCAACATTGTGAAAATGACTATACTACCCAAAGCAATCTACACATCCAATGCAATCCCTATCCAACTACCAATGGCATTTTTCACAGAACTAGAACAAAAAATTTCACAATTTGTATGGAAACACAAAAGACCCCGAATAGCCAAAGCAATCTTGAGAAAGAAAAACAGAGCTGGAGGAATCAGGCTCCCTCACTTCAGACTATACTACAAAGCTACAGTAATCAAGACAGTATGGTACTGGCACAAAAACAGAAATATAGATCAATGGAACAGGATAGAGAGCCCAGAGATAAACCCACACACATATGGTCACCTTATCTTTGATAAAGGAGGGAAGAATATACAATGGAGAGAAGACAGCCTCTTCAATAAGTGGTGCTGGGAAAACTGGACAGCTACATGTAAAAGAATGAAATTAGAACACTCCCTAACACCATACACAAAAATAAACTCAAAATGGATTAAAGAGCTAAATGTAAGGCCAGACACTATAAAACTCTTAGAGGAAAAGATAGGCAGAACACTCTATGACATACATCACAGCTAGATCCTTTTTGACCCCCCTCTTAGAGAAATGGAAATAAAAACAAAAATAAACAAATGGGGCCTAATGAAACTTAAAAGCTTTTGCACAGCAAAGGAAACCATTAACAAGATGAAAAGACAACCCTCAGAATGGGAGAAAATATTTGCAAATGAAGCAACTGACAAAGGATTAATCTCCAAAATTTACAAGCAGCTCATGCAGCTCAGTATCAAAGAAACAAACAACCCAATCCAAAAATGGGCAGAAGACCTAAATAGACATTTCTCCAAAGAAATACAGATTGCCAACAAACACATGAAAGGATGCTCAACATCGCTAATCATTAGAGAAATGCAAATGAAAAGTACAATGAGGTGTCACCTCACACCAGTCAGAATGGCCATCATCAAAAAATCTACAAACAATAAATGCTGATGGGAATGTAAATTGATACAGCCACTATGGAGAACAGTATGGAGGTTCCTTAAAGAACTGAAAATAGAACTACCATATGACCCAGCAATCACACTACTGGGCATATACCCTGAGAAAACCACAATTCAAAAAGAGTCATGTACCACAATGTTCATTGCAGCTCTATTTACAATAGCCAGGACATGGAAGCAACCTAAGTGTCCATCAACAGATGAATGGATAAAGAAGATGTGGCACATATATACAATGGACTATTACTCAGCCATAAAAAGAAACAAAACTGAGTTATTTGTAGTGATGTGGATGGACCTAGAGACTGTCATACAGAGTGAAGTAAGTCAGAAAGAGAAAAATGCTATATGATAACATATATATGGAATCTAAAAAAAAAAAATGGTTCTGAAGAACTTAGTGGCAGGACAGGAATAAAGACGCAGACGTAGAGAATGGACTTGAGGACACGGGGAAGGGGAAGCTGGGACGAAGTGAGAGAGTGTCATAGACATATGTACACTACCAAATGTAAAATAGCTAGTGGGAAGCAGCCGCATAGCACAGGGAGATCAGCTCAGTGCTTTGTGTCCACCTAGAGGGGAGGAATAGGGAGGGTGGGAGGGAGACGTAAGAGGGAGGAGATATGGGGATATATGTTTATGTATAGCTGATTCACTTTGTTATAAAGCAGAAACTAACACACTGTTGTAAAGCAACTACACTCCAATAAAGATGTTTAAAAAATAAATAAATAACCAAATAAATAAATAAATCATGCAAAAGATGTACAAGACCTCTATGTAGAGAAACATAAAATTATAGGAGAGTTAATAAATGTAATGATATAGCATGTTCATGGACTAGAAAAGTAAATAGTGCAAAAATGTCGGTTTTATCCACATTGATCTATTAGATTCAGTGCAGTCCCAGTCAGAATCCCAACAGATTTGGAGTTGGGGGAAGAGATTTTAATAAACTGATTCTAAAATGTATATGGAAATACAGAGGACTAAGTAAAGCAATAAACACTTGAAGAAAAACTAGGTAAGAGGATTTACTCTATCAGATATGAAGACTGCAGCTTTAGTTACAGTACTGCAGTGTAAGACAGTGACACAGGGATGGACAAATAGTTCAGTGGAATAAAAGAGAGAAGTAGAAATAGACCTAGTATAAATGAACTTTTGATTTTAAAAAACTGGCACTGCAGGGAAAGAGTTTTTTGATAAATGGTGCTAGGACAATTGAATATCCCTATAGAAAAAAGAAATGACCCCATCCTTACACTATAAACAAAAATTAATTCCAGACAGATTGTTGATCTAAATATAAAAGGGAACACGATGAAGCTCCTGGCAGATAATAATATAGAAGAATATCTTAATTACTGTGGAAGAGGGAATGACTTTTTACGCAGAATGAAAAGTGCTAACCATAAAGAATAGGAATGATAAATTAGGCTATATTAACATTAAGGACATCTATTTATTAAAGAGCACCATGAAGAGGGAGAGTGGGCTGGGAGGAGATGTTTCCAGTATGTATATCCAACAAAGGATCCATATCCATAATATATTAACAAATCCTACAAATCAGTAAGGAAAAGACACACAATCCAGTAGGAAAAAAATGGCAAGAGGTTTGTACAGGCACTTCTAAAAGAGGATATGCAAATGGCCAGTAATATAAAAGAGGATGTGAAAAGGCCTCAGCTTCATGAGTGATCAGGAAAATGCTATATCTCTTCAAGAGAAATAAAAACGTGTCCACACAAAAATTTGTACACAAGTGTTCATAGCAAGATTATTCATAATAGCCAAAAAGTGGAAAAAAACCAAATGTCTATCAATTGACAAATAGATACATAAAATGTAGCACAGTGGTCCCCAACCTTTTTGGCACCAGGGACCGGTTTCGTGGAAGACGATTTTTCCCCGGGGGAGGGGATGGCGGGGGATGGTTCAGGCGGTAATGCGAGTGATGGGGAGCGGCAGATGAAGCTTCGCTGGCTCGCCCACTGCTCACATCCTGCTGTGCGGTCCAGTTCCTAACAGGCCGCGGACCGCTACCGGTCCGCAGCCGGGAGGTTGGGGACCCCTGATGTAGCATATCCATTTAATGGAGTATTATTTGTCAATAAAAAGAAATAATGTACTGATACATGCTACAAATAGATGAGCCTTGAAAGAAGCCAGACACAAAAAGCTTTTTTATGATTCCACTTATAAAATATCCAGAAGAGGCAAATCTATAGAGACAGAAAATAGGCTAGTAGTTAACTTAGAACTGGAAGTATGGAGGGAAATAGGAAGTGATGTTAAAGGGTATGGGGTTTCTTTGGGGGATGATGAAAATATTCTAAAAATTATTGTAGTAATGGTTGTACAATTCTGTGACTATGCTAAAAAGCATTGACTATTATACTTTAAATGGGTAAATTTTATGGTATTTCAAGTAAAGTTGTTTTTAAAATATGAGGTAGTAAAATAAATAATATAAATTAGGCGTTTGGGATTAACATATACAAACTATATAAAATAGATAACCAACAAGGACCTATAGTATAGCACAGGGAACTATAGACTCAATATTTTGAAATAACCTATAAGGGAACAGAATCTGAGGTAGTATTTCTGCCTAACTCGTTTTTTAACTGACAATACCAAGTATTGGCAAGGAGGTGAAGTGATGGCAACTCGTCCTGCTTATGGGAGTATAACTGGTACAACCGTTTTGATGTCACTCCTTAAATTTGAACACAAGCATACCCTGTGGTCCAGAATTTCCATTCATAGGTTTATACCCAACAGAAGATAAGTCCAGAGATGATCTTGACAGCATTATTTACAACAGCTAAAACCTAGAAACAACCCAAAAATCTATCAGTAGTACAACAGATAAATAAATTGTGATGTAGCCACACAATAGAATATAACATATCAATGGAAATGAACAGACTACAGCTACATGCAAAAGATGAATATCACAAACACGATATTGAGTGAAAGTAGCCATACACAATGCATACTATCTGACTCCATTTTTATAAAATTCAAAAAACAGGTAAAACTCAGCTGTAGAGCTCAGGGGAATGCATGCTTAAGTAAGAAAGCTGTAAAGAGAGCAGGAAAACAGTTACCATAAAAGTCAAGATAGTGATTACTTTGGTGGGGAAGGAGGGGTTAGTAATTGGAAAGGGGCAGGAAGGGGGCTTGTGAGTTACTGGTGGTATTCTATTTTCTCTGGTGATGATTAACATTTATTACATGATGATGATTCTTTATGACGTACATTTTTTGTGTGTGTACTCTTCTGTGTGTGTTTTGCAATAAAAAATGTTTAAGAAATAAATATGTAATACAGCACATGTCAGTAGTATATCTTTATATGTGCTCATGTGTACTGAATCTAATCAATAGTAAATGCTTATTTTGTGAAGATAGTGTGCTAAGGAGTATAATTTAATTTCTTCTTTATTTTTGTAGGAATATGTTTATCCAGAAGCCAGAGACAGACAATACTTATTATTTTTCCATAAAGGAGCCAAAAAGTCACGTTTTGACCTAGAGAAATACAATCAACTCAAAGATGCAATTGCTCAGGTAAGTTTTACAAAAATTAAAATAAATCCCAGCCCCATCTTGTATGGCATTATCATCATCATCATCATCTACAATCAAGTACTTAGATGGGTAAACTCTGAAAGAATGATCCAATCCTCTTCTTCCTATGTAAATTATTCCTCAATTGATAAAAATGACTATTTTAGCATGGTCACCGCTCCAGAAAGTTTCATAACACAAGCAGGTGAAAAGATAATGGGTCCTATCTATCCTTTTATCACTAGCATATTGAAATTTTTAAACCTATGTTTATCTTTTTCATTTTGTTTCTTTAGAGAGGTCTGTTTTTACTTTTCTCTCTTTTTTTAATCTTTCTGCAATTGACCCAAAGATCTCTCACCTAAGATGTGTGGTAGCAATGGAGCCAAAATAAAATCCAGGTCAGAGAGACTACTAGAAATGTTTGCTAGGTGCAGGTCAGAGATTATTGAGCCAGAAATGCTTTTTTAAAAGACTGATATCTTATTTTTCATAACAGCTACCTCTTTGACATTTCTGATCGTGCCTCCCTCTCACTCTGATATCTTTGATTTTGGTGAAGAAATCCTCATTCCTTTTCTCTGCAGTCTTTCATGACTTTAGAGATTTTTTTAAAACCTCTGGAAGCCCTTCCATTCTCTGTAATGTTTAATTACTCTTCTCTGGACCTTCTCCGCCTTCTCTGTCCCTTTTTGGTGACGGGGTTGTGCTTTGAATAGGCTTACTTCATCTCCCTGCCTTGGCCTAAGTGAATTCTTACCTTCTGTTGCTCTGTGTGGTGGTTCTCAACTGGAGGGAATGCATCAGAATCATCTCTGGAGCTATTAAAAATACAGGTGCTTCAGCCCCACCCTAAACCTATTAATCCAACTCCTCAGGGGTGAGACCCAAGCACGTGTGAGTTTTGAAAGTGCTGCAGTTGACTGCACATCCCTGTTTTAAAAATTACTGATTAGTGAAAAACTTAAACAACTACTAGACAAATAACTAAAGTCTTGAGGAGCATAAATTTGAATTCTGGCTCCAGGCAAAAAGTTTGTAAAACGGCTTCTCTCTGGAGAAATGCCATCAAGGTGCATCAGATGCTCCCACGTTCTTGAGCCCCTGAGTCCTGCCCTGTTGATTGCACAGTCTTTTCTGGAGGCTCTGTTGATAGCTGAAACTGCCAGGACAGACTTCTGTTTCTGTCCGCTTTGTTGTCCTGTGCCTTTAACATTCTTTGCCTCTGAGGCACTCTTACTTTGAGAGTGATTGAGATGATTTCTCTGACTCATAGTGATGGAGGGAAGACAATTTCCTCTTCTCAGGAGACAGTAATATCATTGAAAGCTTGACTAGCCAGTTTTCTCACCTTTTGTTTCTATTTTAGGCAGAAATGGACCTTAAGAGACTGAGAGACCCACTACAAGTACATCTGCCCCTCCGACAGATTGGTGAGGAAGATTGATCTGCAGAGAGCCTCTGAATCCCAGCAGAAAGAACACCTGTTTATAACTATGGCCTTTTTAATTAAAGCATTGCAGGTGGAAGCTGGGAGCCCTGTTGGGGTAGAGGGTTTTTACCTTTAATTAAAAAACAAAAACAAAAGGATCTTAGGGAAGAAAGGAATGTTAAAATCTGACCATCAGGCTTTGTGGAATATAAGCTCAAAGGGCTTAGTGAATATTGTCTTAATCAAGAATCTCAGTTTCTGGATGAAAATAATGCATTATTATTATAGTTGAGAGAAAATGATCCTAGGGGTGTTGTTTCTTGCATCTTCTTTTCAGGGTCAGCAAAATAGTAACACACCAGCACCCCACTCAGCTCTAAATTTTTTTTTAATTTACCTTTTCTTATTTTTGACATAGCAGTAAATAAATATACCAGAAAAGCAAACCCTCGAGATATGTGGGTGGCAAACAGAGTCTGAGCCCATGTCATTAGCATTTATTTTAGATTGGACCCAGTCTCTGCAAAGTTACCAGGAATCTCTCCCGTTTGTGTCCCATTTCTGACCACCCACACCTGTTGGTACACTAATTTTATCCATATGATAATTGGAAGCAACTTATGACTTTGATAATTGACACTTTGGATTATCCCTTCATACCTTCTTAAATGTCTCAATATTCCAGTTCTCTGGATCACTGTCTAGAAATAATTGGCAACACTGAATGAGGTTTTTTTGTTTTGTTTTGTTTTTTACTAATTAATCTTTAAGAGGAGGACAGATTTCCCTCCTTTATTTAACTATCCCATTGATACTCCCCTCTCCCTCCACAGCTCAAGCCAGAGGCGGAGTGTTCAGCTGTATTACCAAATCAGGAAGATGTAAGGTTTACAAATTGGCTAAAAATCATGGCTCTGTAGCCATTTCAGAACCAGAATAGTTTCACTGCTGTTAATCTGTGTGACAGCATTCCAGGCCACCCAGATGGCACTACCTTGTCTGGAGGCCTTGTTAATCTCGAAGGACACACACTCCCACACTGTTTGTGAGCCCTCCCACCTCCACCACTTCAGTAGTTGTAAATCAAGTGTGTGGATCTCAAAGGGTGCAATTTATCTTTGTACAGGAATACATTTCTATGGCTTCTTTCAGCCTACCCTCTTCACCCTATTTTTTCTTATCTTAAATTGAGAGAAAAAGGAGTTAATCTTATACTCTATCAAAATATTTTCTACCATATTTCCAGATGACATCACACTTGAAGAGTCAAAGGAATCTGTGTCTACTATCCTGTTTTTAACTACTGCAGGGGCAGGATGGAAAGGATGATGGGGCTTGCCACACAGCTGATTGATTGGCTTTTTTCTTTCACATGATTCATCCCTCTTCATTGTGGCAAGGGGTTTCTTTCTCTTTTTCTTCCTCCTTTGGGATCATTGTGTATGAAGAGAAACACTTTAAATGACAAACCCAGACTCCAGGTGCCTTGCAGAGGTTGAAGGCCAGCCAGGATTGCTGCTGCTGCTTCTGCCACCACCCCTTCCACTGGCATGATGGAATGAAAGGATGCATGTCTCCATTTCTCATCTCTCCTCCCACTTCCTTCCCCACCCGCCACCCCCAGTCGTTCAACCCCCCTTCCCTCATTTATTTCTGTTAAGTTGTATGAATTATTTTTAAACCATTTATCCTGTTTGTACACAGGGTTTTTAAGAAGAAACAGCACAGTGCAATGAGCAAATCCTTTCAGGGTGTGTGGGAGGCAAGGGGAGGGAGGACATGGAGAAAAGTCCTTTAAACAAATAGCAAAATATTGAACATGTGTAAAATCCTGTATCATTTATGAAATATGTATAAAAAGCAATGTACCTTCTGGAACAATAAATACTTATTCAATTTTTGAACTATAGCATCTCATTCTTTAAAGCAAAACAACCAAGATCAGAAACAAAAACAAGCTTATTCTGATTCAAGGTGGAAAGATTTTTACCTCTAAAATTAATTTTTATAAAAATACCATTTTGGGGGCTTCCCTGGTGGCACAGTGGTTAAGAATCCACCTGCCAATTCAGGGGACACGGGTTCGTGCCCCGGTCTGGGAAGATCTCACATGCCGCGGAGCAGCTAGGCCCATGAGCCACAACTACTGAGCCTGTGCGTCTGGAGCCTGTGCTCCACAACGGGAGAGGCCACGACAGTGAGAGGCCCATGCACCACGATGAAGAGTGGCCCCCACTCACCGCAACTGGAGAAAGCCCTCGCACAGAAACGAAGACCCAACACAGCCAAAATTAATTAATTAATTAATTAAAATTTTTTTAAAAATACCATTTTGAAATTAAGTTTTGTTCCTGGAGCCTATATTTTTAAAAGGCATTTCATGAATTCTTCCTGAACTTAAGATGGCCAGTATTTTCCTAGTTTTCCAGAGCCACTAGAGGTTCAGTGACCTCTGCAACCGTGATAGAGCCAAGGACAGCACTGACACTAATATCCTTATCTCCTGATTAACAGGAAATATCTCCATTATATCAGATCACCAGATTGCCCAATGTGGTCTCCTGGACTCTAGAAACTTGTTCAAGGATGAACTAAGATCAAATACTCATTATTTTAAGAGTTTGTATCAAATTTATAATGATCACCAAATGGGAAAATATCACATGCCACCTAGACTATCGAAGTCATATCAAAAAGCATGTATTATATGTCTGCATTAAGTGCAGTGTGAGATGTACTAAGAGCCTCCACAGCTACGGTCCTGCCTCCTGGCAGCTCACAGCAACCGAACACAAACATCCCTAAGATATGTAAGGTTTAAGAAGATAAGATTGAAAATATTAAGCCATTGTTTGCATTCAACAAATAATAACTACACCCATGCACCTATGGTCAACTAGTTTATGACAAAGGAGGCAAGAATATACAATGGAGAAAAGAGTCTCTTCAATAAGTGGTGCTGGGAAGACTGGACAGCTACATGTAAAAGAATGCAATTAGAACACTTCTTAACACCATACACAAAAATAAACTCAAAATGGATTAAAGACCTAAATGTAAGGCCGGATACTATAAAGCTCTTAAAGGAAAACATAGGCAGAACACTCTCTGACATAAATCACAGCAATATCTTTTTTGATCCACCTCCTAGAGTAACGAAAATAAATGAGACCTAATTAAGCTTAAAATCTTTTGCACAGCAAAGGAAACTATAAACAAAATGAAAAGACAACCCACAGAGTGGGAGAAAATATTTGCAAAGCAACTGACAAGGGATTAATCTCCAAAATATACGAACAGCTCATGCAGCTCAATGTCAAAAAAACAAACAATCCTATCAAAAAATGGGCAGATTTAAATAGGCATTTCTCCAAAGAAGACATACAGATGGCCAAAAAGCACATGAAAAGATGCTCAACATCACTAATTATTAGAGAAATGCATATCAAAACTGCAATGAGGTATCACCTCACACCAGTCAGAATGGCCATCATCCAAAAACCTACAAGCAATAAATGCTGGAGAAGGTGTGGAGAAAAGGGAACCCTCCTACACTGTTGGGAATGTAAATTGATACAACCATTATGGAGAACAAAACAGTATGGAGGTTCCTTAAAAACTAAATAGAGAACTACCATATGATCCAGCAATCCTACTCCTAGGCATATATCTGGAGAAAACCATAATTCAAAAAGATACATGCACCCCAATGTTCATTGCAGCACTATTTACAATAGCCAAGATGTGGAAGCAACGTAAATGTCCATTGACAGAGGAATGGGTAAAGAAGATGTGGTACATACGTACAGTGGAATATTACTCAGCTATAAAAAAGAATGAAATAATGCCATTTGCAGCAACATGAATGGACCTAGAGATTATCATACTAAGTGAAGTAAGTCAGACAGAGAAAGACAAATATCATATGATATCACTTATATGTGGAATCTAATAAAAAAGTGATACATATGAACTTATTTACAAAACAGAAACAGACTCACAGATCTCGAAATCAAACTTATGGTTGCCAGAGGGGAAACGGGGGGCGGGGGGGAAGTGATAAATTAGGAGCTTGGGATTAACATATACACACTACTATATATAAAATAGATAACTAATAAGGACCTACTGTATAGCACAGGGGACTCTACTCAATATTCTGTAATAACATACATGGGAAAAGAATCTGAAAAAGAATGGATCTATGTATATGTATAACTTATTCACTTTGCTGTACACCTGAAACTAACACAACATTCTAAGTCAACTATATTCCAGTAAAAAAAAAAATTTTTTTAAGGCAAATAATAACTACATATTCCACAACATCCTCTTAGGCTCTGGTGAATAACGGAGAGTGTTAAATCCATTAGTGAGCATAGGTAATGCAGTTTTGCTAAGGGATCATAGACTTTTAGAGCTGGAGAAAGTAAAAGGGTTCTCAGAGTATGGTTCCCGGAATAGCAACTTACCTCTCCAGAAATGCAAGTTCTCCACTCCCTACTGAATCAAACTAGGAGTGGAACCAGCAATCTGTGTTCAACAAGCGCTCCTGGTGATTCTGATGCAAACCATTGACCTCATCAAACCATGGCTTTAAAGAGAAGGAAACTGAGGCATAGAGAGGGCATCTGTGTCATAACTCATCAGTGAATTCTATGATCAAACAACCAGACTGAGTGAGGAATGGTGAGTATGGTGACAATGGTAAATGGAAAGGATAGAGATCATGTCACATGTACATACTATTGTATCTTGCTTGTGAGGGTGTAGTGGTAAGCACACAGTAGATGCTTACAAAAACAAATACAAATAGGTTGAATTTTTAAATTCTGTCTGGAAAGATTTCACAGAAATGTGGAACTTCTTAGATTTTGGAACTCAGTTTCACCAAAACTGTTAAGGGTTGTCATTAATTTTTGTCACTGCCAACAACCTTTAGTTCGTTGCTCCCCAAATAAGTCCAAACTCCTTGTCTTCCAAAATGCACTATCTGGTTATTTCCTTAGGGTAAATGTATAGGTTAATTTTAACAAGCCCTACTGAATATAAAATGACCCGCTTTATAAATATTCATTTATGTATGTTTTATAAATGCATCATCCACTGAGCAATCCTTCCACCTTGAAACTGCCCTCAGCTCTTGTGATGACTACTTCTCTGTAAATCTCTGACTACTTCTCAGCCTATTTCGCAGCATCCTCTTCCTCTGCCCACATCTTTATATTAGGCTTCTCCAAGGTTCCATCTTGGACCCCATTTTCCATGAATGATCTCATCCATTCCCCTCCCCCAATTTCAGTTACCATTTATACGCTGGTAGCTCTCTCAAATTGTTATCCTAGCTCAGATTTCTCCTGAAGAGTGGTTAATCTATCTCCTAACTGATCTGTCTCCCCCACTCCTGCCTGTGCATTAAATTCGTTCACTGTCACCGGAGTATTTTTGTTTTAATTTCTAATAGCACATACTTTAGAAAAGTAGGAAAATACGAACAAGAGTTAACATTAAATGTGACAGGCCTCTGCTCCCCGTGGGCCCCGCGCGCCACCGGTGGCTGGCTCGCTCTCCCGTTGTGGCCCGCGGGAATTTTCGCAGGCGAGCGCACTTCCCCGCGCAGAGGAGCCCCAGGCGGGCAGGGAGGCTCCGAGTGAGCGTCGGTTGGTGGACGTGGTGCCTGCGCGTGGGGCCTGAGAAGCTCTGGGCGAGTGCGCAGTCGGCTCCTGGGGCGGTGCGGGGCGCATCTCAGGTCTCACACTTGTAAGTTTCGGCAAAGAATGCGGTGCTTCTTGAGGCACACTGAGCCATGCTGTACAAAGCTTCAAATCTTGGCGCAAAACCCAGAGACCTTGCCAGAGCAAAGAAGAACAGAAGTACAAATGGACGACTGGTCAAAAGGGCCTAGATAAGTGGTGGTTGTTATTGTTCTTCCATCCAGCTGTGAAAGAAACCTTCATTGCCTGTATTTTATAATCAACCAGTATATTTTAACACCAGGACAGTGCTGCATTAGTCCAGACATAACCCATAGTTATCTTGAACAAGAGACCACTGGGAGAAATAAAAGTACACAGCCAGATGAGCAACTGCCTGTGAATTCTAAGGGAAGCATGCAACAGAAATCCAATGAATTAGTTAATGAAGCTACATATGAGGGCATAGAACTGCCAGAGCAGAAATCAAGGAATTTTCAAGTCATCAGTCCTCATCTAGGTGATAAGACAGCTCACTGCACCACAGAAAAATCCAATATTATGGAACATAGAAATAATGATTTGCATTACAAATGTATGATTCCTTGTCAAGTTACTTCAGACTTAAAGAGGAGACAATAGCATTGCTTCTAAAAGAATTGGACATTCTCAAAGCAAGCAATAAAAAACTTTAAGAAAAACTGACTAAAGAAGATAAAGAACAGAGAAAACTAAAGCTTAAACTGGAACTCCAAGAAAAAGCAACAGAAGCTCAAATTGCTGAAAAAACAGCAGCTCTGGTTGAAGAGGTGTATTTTGCAGAGGGAACATGATGAAGCTATTATGTCTCGACAGCAGTTAGCCAATGGGGAGAGAAATGAAGCAATTGCACGAGCCAAGCATATGGAAATGTCTCTAAAACTGCTAGAAAATATTAACCCTGAAGAAAATGACATGACATTACAGGAATTACTGAACAGAATAAACAGTGCAGACACAGGGATAGCTATTCAGAAGAATGGAGCTATAATTGTGGATAGAATCTACAAGTCCAAGGAATGTAAAAAGAGAATAACTGCAGAAGAAATGAATGCAATGATTGAAGAACGGGATGCTGCTCTGTCTCAGGTGGAAGTTTTTCTCCCTTTGGAACTAATAAGACCTCTGGATTAGCAGAATCTCAGTTTGCAGAGATGGGAAGCAAAAATCTTAGTATTGGATCACTCTGGATAATAATGAATGAAGCCACTCCCATTTCAACCCCTTGATTCCTGGACCCGTGAATATTGGCTGTAGATGAAAAAGTACCATATACTGGATTCTGGTTTAGAGCATATACACTGTCATGGAGAACCTTGTCCTAGCCCCACCAGGTATTGCCACATATCTGGCACTATAATCAAGTCTTCAAAAATCCATTCCACTGTTTTATCAAGCTAGCTGTGTCAGGATGATGCGGAACTTGGTAAGATCAGTGTTCATAAGCATGAGCCCATTGCCACACTTCATGTGCTATGAAGTGAGTTCCTTGATCAGAACAATGCTGTGTGGAATCTCATGGTGATATGTAAGGCATTCTATAAGTCCATGGATGGCTGTTTTTGCACAAGCATTGCATTCAGGGAAGCAAGTCCATATCCAGGCAAAGTGTTTATTCCAGTCGGAACAGTAAAGAGCAGTTTTAGTAAGAAGGTAGGAGAATGAAAGTTTGTGATCCAAGAGCAGAGTTTCACAGTTAAGGATTAAAGAGGACTAAGGACAAGATATGGCTAGGGTTATTGTTTGAAGGTGTATTTTATTGGAATAAATGAGTCAAGAAATTGTGAGGCTAGAGTGCTGTATGGGTGATTCTTGCTTTTGTCTAGAATATTGGCAAGAAAAAAATTTTTTTAATGTGGGAAAGTAACCTTTGTTGTCAAATCACAGTGGTACAGATGAGAAGCAAGTCATCCAAATCAGTGCTTCTCAAACTGTCTGTGGTGAAAACCAGTTTAAAAAAACGTTGTTCCAATGTGTTATGGAACACTACTTTTATAATGTATAATAAAAATGACTTATCAAAAAAATTATAAAATAAAAAATAAATGTGAGAGAAGGGAAGCTAAAAGACACCACACGAAGTGGTCAGTGAAACCCAGGATGTGAGACGTTCTGTAGGACAAAAGACTGGGTTTCTTCAACAAGTATCATGGGAGGTGGAGGGACTGTTATAGATTAAAAGAATTTAAGAGACCCAACCACAAGCAATGTATAGCTCTTGTTTGTTTTGTGTTTTTATAAATTTATTTATTTTATTTATTTATTTTTGGCTGCGTTGGGTCTTCGTTGCTGCATGCAGGCTTTCTCTAGTTGCGGTGAGCGGGGGCTACTCTTCGTTGCGGTGCATGGGCTTCTCATTGCGGTGGCTTTTCATTGCGGTGGCTTCTCTCGGTGCGCGGGCTCCAGTAGTTGTGGCGCACGGGATTAGTTGCTCTGCGGCATGTGGGATCTTCCTGGACCAGGGATTGAACCCGTGTCCCCTGCATTGACAGGTGGATTCTTAACCACTGTGCCACCAGGGAAGCCCCTATAGCTCTTGTTTGAATCCTGACTCAAACTAGCAATACAAAGAAATTTTTGAAACAACTGGGGAAATTTAAATATGGAATGAGTATTAGATGATATTAAGGAATTACTGCTACTTTCCATAGTTGTAATAATGACAATATGATTATATAAAAAAGAAAGGCCATTTGTTGGAAATGCATACTGCTGTATAAATGATTGACAAAATGTTAACTATTATTGCAGCTGGGTACTCATTATTGTTTTTTCTACTTTGTATATATTTGAAATTTTTCAGCGTAAAAAATTAAAATGAAAGGGCCGGTCAACTAAAAAGGAAAAAATAGGAATAAGAAAAATATCCTACCATCCTGGGAAGGCTTGTTTACAGAACCAAAGGACTATCTGGTAAAAGTCCTTGACTCTGGCAATCAATCCTGGCAGCAAATCTGGGTTTATCTCATGCACACGTCCTCTGTTTCTCTGCAACACATATGAAGCAGTCAGATGGCTTCTCAGGGACAGGAAATTGCAGGGTTTTGTTATTTCTGTTAAGACCATTGCCACTTAGCAGCACTACCCTGCAATGAAACAGTTCCTTAGTCCCAGAGTCATCCATTGCTGCCATCAGATTGCAACTTAATAAGCTAATAATGATCAAGTTGCCTGTGTCCCACTAGCATTAGTGATAAAGTAGCTGAGTACAAGTTAAATCAATGGAAACCCCTTGCTAGACTGTAAAGTCTGCTTGTGGGAACCTCTTTTACCTTAATCACTGTCAAATACCCGTGACCAGCATGTTACCTGGCCCCTAGTAAGCACTACTGTTTAACTGAACCGAAACCCTAGAGGAAAGGGGCCACAGTAATTTGAATGCTACTTAGTGTAGTAAGAAAATGTGCTAAAAGATTATGAAGACAAATTTAGGGACTACTTCCTAAAAGACAATAATATTTCTTTCCCAGGCACTAGAAATTCAGTTATTAGGAAAAGAAGCATAGATGAGGAAAGTTTAGGAATAACAGAAGCCCAAAGCATCAGGTCAAGGTAAGATTAGGAGAGAAAAATTTTGGTTTCACGTGGATCCTTGTTTAATATCATATTTAAAAACAAACAACAAACAAAAACCTATTCTCTACCCTTCTTTCTATCCTTCCCCTTCACATTATCTTCAGTAATAGTGCTTGCCAATTCTCATTCTACGCACTGTAGGATGTCAGGAAGCTGGCAGAATCCAAACCTGTAATTACTAAGGTTATGTCTAGTGACGTGTAATATACAGGACCCTACATTGTCCCTCTCTTGTCTAAAAATGAAACCCTAGTAAACTTTGTCACTTACTTTTCAGTGTCGTCAATTTAATGAATAGTTCCTAATCTGAAGCCCCTACCCCTATCTTAGTGTGAGAATTAGTGAAATAAATAACACTTAACCATTTTAAATTTGCAGAAGAAAGGCACTATGAAAATATGAGATACTGCTGCTCAAACACAACTTAAACCTTGTTTCTTTAGGAAGTTTTGATACCAAAGACCATAATAAAACAGACTTGGATGCTTGCTTCAAGAGAATATTGTCCTCATTCCACACCTGTCCTTACTACTCTTTTGTGTGCTATTGTAAACTCCTTGACCACCTGACCAAGACATTTTCTAAAGATCATTTCCAAAAATTAGGCTTTATCTCATTCTCATGTAATGTGCAATGCTATGGCTGCAATATTATGAAATCAGTTCCTTGAAGTCACAAAACAAGATTTTGATGTGAGGGGATGTCCCTCTTTTAGAGTTCCCTTCTGGATAAGATACTGGAGGCCTCACTGCAGGGAAGTCTTGAGAAAAAAACAATAGGAGGATGAGGGATTGTGAGGGTTTTTCTTTTTTTTCCCCTAAAGAAAAATATCAATAAAATAACTCTGTTGACAGTGTAAAGCAGTGCTTCTATCTGGGGTCAAGGCCAGAGCAATGGACACCTTATCCCACTCATCCTCTTCCTCTGATAAAGCCCCAACCAGTACTGAAAAGTCTTCTTCACAACAGCCTAGAGGCCTTTTTTAAAAGTGTTCGAAAAAGAAGCGGACAAAGGAAAACTGAAATGAAGAGGATTTTCCAGTCTGTCTCTGGTGGCTGGTCCAAAAGGATGCTTCAGTTCCTGCTCTTCACCTGCCTCTTCATCACAGTAACACTTGGGTCACCAGTGGGTAAGTCTTGTGTCAAGTACTTGGCACGATGTACTTTTTGTTGGAGGAATTTGCTGTTATGTACAGGTTATTAAGAGCAAGATTCCAGTATCTTAAATACTGGTTCTAGAATAGGAGAAGAAAAGTCATTGAAAACCTATGGAGATATATTTTCAGAGAATTTCATTTTATGTTCCATTTAGCCTTTTGCCTGGGCATCCAAAATTTCCATGGATCTGCCAAATCCAAACAACTTTCCATGAGCTAAATATTTCTTGGAGTATCTGTAAAAGGAATCCTAACCTCTTTATATTCTAGGCACTTGTATAGTCCCAACTTTAAGAGGGAAAAAAAAATTTTTTTAGAGCAGAGGAGAGAGTTTTTTCTTTCATTAATAAGAGGGACTGAGTGTGACCCTAAAGGCACAGATCTGGATAAATCAGACTTCTTAGTCTTGACATCTGAAAATATGACTTTTTGCAGAGACTGAGTGAATCTTAAACTGTCTCCCCCCCTTGGTACCTCCAGACTTGATACAAAACTGGCCAACAAAGCAAAGTTATAATTCCAGTTTGTAACAAATTTCTCTCTGCTTTTCCCATTAGAATTTAAGTTCTAACTAGAAGAGAGAGTGAGATGGCGAGAACCATCCTTCTTGGCACCTCTGAGAATCTCAGTGTTTAATTGTCCCTATTTCTTCGGGGTAACTAAGGCCTTGCTCTAGTACCTTTAAGAATAAACATTAAAAATAGGCTTGAGACCCTAAGGAGACATGTAAGACTAAATGTCATGTGGTATCCTGGATGGGATGCCAGAATAGACAAAAACAGGCAAAAACTAAAGAAATCTAAACTATGGACTTGAGTTAATAATAATGTATCAAAAAAATAATAATAATAATGTATCAACACTGGTTCATTAATTGTGGCAAAGATACCATACTAGTGTACGATTGTTTCATAATAGAGGAAACTGGGTGCCAGAAAATGGGAACTTTTTGTACAATCTCCTCAATTATTCTCTAAATCTAAAACTGGTCTAAAAAGGTCTTAAAGATAGGTTTGAGCTAAGTTTAATCACCCTGTATTTGCTGCCAGTAAGTAACCAAGAGTCGCTTGAGTCAAAGTGGTCCTGCCCTCAACTTCCTCTCCGCTTTCTCCCCACTCTCTTCCCTGGCTTACTCCTCCCTCTAGTACCTCCTGTACCCTCCCACCAGACACCTTCTCCCTTCCCAGATCTTTTTTATTTTATTAATTTCTTTTCCAGACCTTCTAGGACGTTTGACTCAATGCCATAAGCAAGATAAAGGGAGAGCTTTGGGGGTTAGGGATTGGGTGGGGGTGCGGTTGCCTGAGAGGAGAGGGTAAGTGAGAGAAAAGGAGAAGAGCGGAGGGGGGAAGCGGGGAAGCGAAGTGGGGAGAGGGGAAGGAGGGAAGCGAAGGGGGAGAGGGAAGGAAGTAGAGGAGGGGCTTCCGGCCCGAGCGTGCGGGGGCAGAATCTGGCGACCGGTACTATCCGAGGGGCGGTGCCCGGGACGCGGACCTGGAGGGTGAGGGACGCCTGGTCCCCGGGACGAAAGGGCGGGGATGCTGACATTTGCTCTCTGCTTTCGGCCACGGCGAGGTGCCGGCCCTGGGGGCGCAAGGACGTCCGGGCTGACGAGCGAACATCCTGGTAAATAAAGGCCGACCGGCTGTCTGCCAGCTGGGGCCCCCTGACTCGAACTTTGCCCACCGGGCTGTTCTCTGAAGCTCTCTCATTTGAGGGGTGTATTATGTGTGCGTGTGTATATAAACGTCAGCAATTCAGGACGCACCATGCATAATAGCGAATTCCAGGCTCCACATTGAGAGACTGAAAAAAGGAATTAACGCCAGCGGCCAGATTATTAAAGTATTAAATTACTGCCTTTAAAGGGGGTGAGTGGAATGGGTTTATTTAATGTTAGGAAATATTGCATAGGTAACTTTTAAAATACGTATTTAGTTCACAGAAGATAGTAAATTTCTCCTATTTGTGCCATGTATCACCTACAACGAGAGGAAGTAAACTTTCAACAAATGATAGTTTGTATCATTTCAAGAAATGATAGTTAAATTTAAGGAAAAACTTTATAAATCATGAAATAGTTATTGAGGGAGGTTTAGGAATTTCTGTAAAAGCTATTAAAAGTTGAGTACTTAACCGTGTCTTACAAAATTAGAGCCAAGGAGATGAACCAAATATTTCTATGAATTTATAATCACCTGTGAAATTGCCCTGGAAATCTGTCTTCATAAGAGAACCACAGCTGGGAGAGCAGAGAAGGGAATTTTTCCCTTTTCAGAGGGTAGAGAGTCTGTATGAGGACATTTCTTCCTCTCAAGGGACATCAAACCATGGTCTAGGGCACAGTCGGGAAACCGCAGGGACATTATAAGGAGAGGGTTGCTCCTGGCATGTGTAACTCTGCAAAAGTGTTACTTCCAGAATATGCAATATCCTACTTATTTCTCGTCCCAAACGGTTATTATACTCTCAATGGGACCATAAGCACTAGGCTACACCCTCCTCTACATGTGACTGAAGTTTTGAGAGTAAACTTGAATTTGAAATGTAGACTGGGAAAACCCAAAATATTTTCTAGACAATTTAGATTTTATGATCATGGCCTATCCACACTTAATTATTGTGCAGTATTTGCTGAAGCTGAATTTCCTGCCCACAAAGTATATCAGCCTTAATATGAATTCCCTGCCTACAATGTCTATTAAGTCAGCCTCACATGCATTAAGAAGGATGGTACTCTGGCTAGGACTCCTTTCTAGAATTTCTTGATTTTATAGATTCTTTGTAAGAACAATTTGCCTGTGTTAATTCAATCTTTTCCTGAAATTGAGAGAAGCAGTGAACTGGGGATATTGGTGTATTCAGTCATTAAAATGTTTTTGATGAGATATTTGTCCATGTTAGTTATGCACTAAAAATGCATGATTGAAATGTTGCTGTATTCTAGACAGTGATGCCCTGGCTAATTGTGAAGACACAAAGTTCATGGTGTTTTCAATAAGGTGATGGAACATGTACCAACATTCACATGGAGAATATCTTTGGTAATTACTTGACACTATACTGTGTATTTCAAAGCAGCTGACATATGCCAGAGGCCTATTCCTTCTAAGGTGGAATGAGCTTTACACATTCATTATCAAGCCAAACTGCCCGCTAATGCAAAATTCCATCCAAAATCTTGCTTACAAATGACCATCCAACTACTTTTTGAAAATTTCCAAAGATGAAGAGCTTACCACACTGTGATACAGCCTCTCCATTACTAGATAGCTGAACTGAAATGCACTTCCCCGTAACAATTTGTTCTTGTCATTGTAACAGAAAGCTAATTCCTCTTTCACAAGCCGTTCCAGATTTTTGAAGACTGATGCATATTCTTCAGAGTTGGTTTGTTTGGGTTTTTTTCCTCCGAACAGTAGTTCTCAGCTTCTTCCCCAGTAAATAATTGTTAGGCTCCCTTCTAAATCTGGTCACCTTCCTCTGGACATCAAGTTTGTCCATTACTTTCCTAAAATATAGCCTCTAGGTGTGAACACAGTACTCAAAATATAGTCTGACCAGTGCAGATTTCAGTGAGACTATAACCTCCCTTGGTCTGAACAACTATCCTATCAGATGATTACTCTGGATAAAAGGTTTAGTTCAATGCAAACACAAAACCTTAAATAGATTTGAAATAATTTTTCAAATGTAAAAGGCATTTATGAAATATGTTTACATCAACTTGAGGAATCTTAAACAGCTACTTTTGGTGACTTTAGATTATCTCTTTCTTGAACTAAAAAGCCAAAATGTAAGACCAAGATGGTGGACTCAGGCTATTGCCACTGTGATCTGAAACATCACAAGGTGCCTCTGAGGTGTCCTTTTCATTCCCAGCCCTAGATCCTTGTTCTGCTTACATCAGCCTGAATGAGCCGTGGAGGAACACTGACCACCAATTTGATGAGTCTCAAGGTTCCCCTCTGTGTGACAACAATGTGGATGGGGAGTGGTACCGCTTCACAGGCATGGCAGGGGATGCCATGCCCACCTTCTGCATACCAGAAAACCACTGCGGAACCCATGCACCTGTCTGGCTCAATGGCAGCCACCCTCTGGAAGGTGATGGCATCGTGCAACGCCAGGCCTGTGCGAGCTTCAGTGGGAACTGCTGCCTCTGGAACACCACAGTGGAGGTCAAGGCTTGCCCTGGAGGCTACTATGTGTATCGTCTGGCCAAGCCCAGCGTCTGCTTTCATGTCTACTGTGGTTGTGAGTACCTTCCCTGGGCTCTTTTCCCTCCCCCACAAGGCCACATATGGCATCAAAGAGAAAAACGCTGTAAGAAATTTGGTTATGGTAGTATCTCAGAGCCTGAAGAACATTGATTTAGGGCCATGGATACCTCCAGATCATGATTTCTGAGGTCTGTTCTTAGATTTCTGAAAAATTCCTGAAGACTAGAAAGGGAAAGGAGCTATGACTTTGATCAGTTTTACTTTGTCTCCCACTCCATTCAAACAGAACAGTAGAAAGTGAAATGTTGACTTACGTTATTTAGTGTGGATTTCCAGCCTTTTTGAGCATGGAGGACCCCTTCTTAATATGTATTTCAGACATCCATATGGTAGCATTGTGCTTAGTGCCCATTGATTTTTTAAATGATGTATAATGGGAAGAAGCCACTTGAGATCAGTAATACTTTTAAATGAATTTTCATGTTATTAATCCCATAAAAATCTGTATACATTTAAAAAATAGACTGCATAGAAGAGTAGGACATAATGCTTATTTAATCTACAGCTCATGTTTGGTGAGGTTTTAGATTTGCAGAAGCTCCATGGTCACCCAAGGGCCTGTGGATCTGAAGTTGGGACTCATTGATCTCAATGACAGAACATGTCCCTAGGCAGCATCTCTTGCCATTGGGTTATATAAACCCTGATCAATGAGAATTCTCTTGATGTTGGCTAGGAATTCATACCCCATTCTTGAACTCATGAGGCTTTCTCATGGATGAGAGTGTCCTCTGGTCCTCGCCCTTCATGAAAGGTCCTCTTTATCTTCCATAGATTTTTATGACATCTGTGATGAGGACTGCCACGGCAGCTGCCTGGATACCAGTGGGTGCACGTGCTCTCCAGGAACCGTGCTAGGCCCCGACAGACAGACATGCTTTGGTAAGAAACCCATCTTGTGGTAGAAACAGGCTATTAGGAGTAAAGGACAAATCAAAAACTCTTCCTGACTCAGAGCGCCATCATTTTTCCAGTTTGTGTCTCTGAAAACTCAGAATGGAGTTTGACTTTTTAGTTCATAACTAAAGCCTCAAGCCAAATTTATATCATGTGTCGGGACAGTCAGGGATTGCATTGTCCAATACACTAGCCACGAGCCATGTGTGGCTATGAAGCTCTTGAAATGTGGCTTGTGTGACTGAAAAACTGAATTGTAATTTTACTTAATTTAAAAGCTAATATTTGATTCAGTCATTGGAAAACTAAAAATGTGTGGGACAACTTGAGTGAACTGTAAATTTTATGACTCTAAAATACAGCTCAAGCATTTCTGATGAAAATTTATCATCCAAATTGAGACATGCTATAAGTATAAAATACACACCAGATTTTGAAGATTAGTTCAAAAAAAGAATAAAAGATATCAATAATTTTAATATTGATTATATATTGAAATGAAATATTTTAGACATACTGGATTAAATGAAATCTATTTTTTTTAGTTTATTTTATTTATTTATGTATTATCTTTTGGCTGTGTTGGGTCTTAGTTGCGGCACGTGGGATCCCTTTTTTTTTTTTTAATTAATAACTACTTTATTTATTTATTTATTTATTTATTTTTGGCTGTGTTGGGTCTTCGTTTCGTGCGAGGGCTTTCTCTAGTTACGGCAAGCGGGGGCCACTCTTCATCGCGGTGTGCGGGCCTTTCACTATCGCGACCCCTCCCGTTGCGGGGCACAGGCTCCAGACGCACAGGCTCAGCAGCTGTGGCTCACGGGCTTAGTTGCTCCGCGGCATGTGTGATCTTCCCAGACCAGGGCTCGAACCCGTGTCCCCTGCATTGGCAGGTGGACTCTCAACCACTGTGCCACCAGGGAAGCCCGGCACGTGGGATCTTCGTTGAGGCATGTGGGATCTTCAGTTGTGGCATGCGGGATCTTTCGTTGAGGTGCGTGGGTTTCTCTCTGGTTGTGGCACACAGGCTCCAGAGTGTGTGGGCTCTGTAGTTTGTGGCACGAGGGCTCTCTAGTTGAGGGACGTGGGCTCAGTAGTTGTGACGCACCAGCTTAGTTGCCCCACAGTGTGTGGGATCTTAGTTCCCCAACCAGGGATTGAACCTGCGTCCCCTGCATTGGAAGGCAGATTCTCTACCACTGGACAACCAGGGAAGTCCCTGAAATATATTATTAAGATTAATTTTACCAATGTCTTTTAACAAAATTTTTAATGTGACTACTAAGAAATTTTACATTACATGTGTGTCTTGCTTTGTATTTCTGTTGGATAGCGTTGGTCTAGAATTATCTAAGGACATACTCCTATAGCTTCACTAATATAATTTTGGTTTGTCTGAGTAGCAAGAAAGGGGAGTCAGATTATTTGTAGGAAATCCAGAGTTGTCCAATTGTATACATGTTTTGTTGTCTACAGCAGAGAGAAAATAGAGTTGAAAAACCCAGGACTGAAGATCATCTATTTTCTGTTCAGTGTTATGAAGCTTTTTGTATTCAGACTCAAATAGAGTTAAAACAAGTCTAGAGAGAAAGGGGAGGACTACCCCACACCTGCCTCCTCCAGAAGAAGAGTAACAAGATCAGGATGGGATAGGGCATCAGGATGAAAGGGATATCAAAGGGTTCTTATTTTAGAAAAGCTTTTGTTCCTCAGTCTCTTTAATGAACCCCACTGGCCATCCCATGGAGCATGGTTAGGCACTCCCATAACAGTTGTTAGGGCTCTTGCCTGGTTGATTTTGACTATGTGATTTAATGTAAACAGGTTCGGGGTGTGGGGGACGATGGTTCCTACAATTCCCCTCAACCCCCCTCACACTACACACACACACACACGCGCGCGCACGCGCGCGCGCATCTGTTGGAAAATATTTGGCTTCCTCTTAAGGCACGAGTTGTTCATTCATCTCTTCTTTTGTTTTAATATAACTTTTGAATAGGTAATGTATTTAAATGGCTCCCAAGTTAAACAGCATGAAGGTATACAGTGAAATATCTAGCTCTCTGTCCCCCATTTGCTCCATTTCCCTCTCCTCCAACTCCATCCCAAGTAAACTCTTTTTTTTTTTAATATTTATTTTATTTCTTTATTTTTCTTTATTTTTTTGGCTGTGTCGGGTCTTAGCTGCAGCACACGGGATCTTTCGTTGTGGAGCACGGGCTTCTCTCTAGTTGTGGCACATGCGCTCCTGGGCACGTGGGCTCTATAGTTGTGGTGGCTCACGGGCTCTCTTGTTGAGGCACGTGAGCTCAGTAGTTTTGGTGCGCAGGCTTAGTTGCCCCATGGCATGTGGGATCTTAGTTCCCTGACCAGGGATCAAACCCACGTCCCCTGCATTGGAAGGTAGATTCTTAACCACTGGACCACCAGGGAAGTCCCCCAAGTAAACTCTTACATTATTTACTTACGTATGCTTCCAGGGTTTCTTCAGGCAGATATAAAAATAAAAATATACATATTTATTTATTTTTTGCCGTTTTTTAAACCAAAGGTTGCATATTATACACACCATACACATCTCTTGCTTAACAATTTATCTTGGACATCTCTGCCTATCGGGAGATAGGTAAAAGCCCCCAGTTTCTGCCTGGGGCCTGTCTGTTGGTTTCAGGGAGATCATGAATTCCCTGAAATTAGAGGCAAAGTTTTGTGTTTATGTGCATGTGTCAATGTTACTTTAGTTTTTTAAAAAACATATAACAATTTTAATTATTTATTATAAATTATTTTTTTCAGGCAGAGAGAAGAGTATAGGAAAATAATATAACAGACACTCATGTACCCAGATTTATAGCTAAATTTTTCTTCCTTTTTTAATTTTTGAAATTTTTTTAAAAAATTTATTTGTTTATTTTTGGCTGCGTTGGGTCTTCATTGCTGCATGTGGGCTTTCTCTAGTTGTGGCGAGCGGGGGCTACTCTTTGTTGCGGTGCATGGGCTTCTCATTGTGGTGGCTTCTCTTGTTGCGACGCGCAGGCTCTAGGTGCACGGGCTTCAGTAGCTGCAGCATGCAGGCTCAGTAGTTGTGGCTCGTGGGCTCTAGAGCGCAGGCTCAGTAGTTGTGGCTCACGACTTAGTTGCTCCGCGGCATGTGGGACCTTCCCGGACTAGGGCTCAAACCCATGTCCCCTACGTTGGCAGGCAGATTCTTAACCACTGCACCACCAGGAAAGTCCCTCTTCCTTTTTTTAAAATAAAATTTTACAGATACAAATAAAGCCATCTCACTCCATCTCTTTTACCTCTCTCACCCTCCAGGGGTAGGCACTGTTCTGAAGTTAGTGTGTGTCCTCCTGGTCCCTGTTTTTATGCTTTTATTATTTATGTAATAAATAACAATAAAAACATAACATAACAATAACAATATATAGCATTGTTTTGTGTGTTCTTAAAATTAACATAAAAATGATACCTTACCTCACGTGTGAGATTTTCTCTAGAGTATACCCATAAAAGTGGAATTGCTGGGGCATAGAGTATCTAAGGCTGTAAGTGACAATAAACTCCCAGATAACAATGGCTTCAATAAGTAGAAGCGTGTTTCTCTCTCAGGTAAGAAAATCAGTCTCGAGGTAAGCAATCCAGGCTTTCGACAGAGGGTGAACCCAAGCACCAGTGTGGCCACTCCCAGGAGGGCTGCGAGCACCTCTAACCATCCACTGTCCAGGCAGTAGGGGCCCTGATGAAGGGTCTAATCTTATCAACTATATTTTTCATTTCTAAGAGTTCTGTATGTTTGTTTTGTTTCAATTCTGCCTTGTCTTCCTACACAATTTTATTTTGGTTACTGGCCTTTCTTTTATCTGTTTAGTAATTTTTTAAACCCTTGTATTATGGATTTTTCTGGATTATTCTGTTCTCTCCAGTTCAAAGCCTCCCATTTGTTATCTCGTCAGCTTTCTCATAGTGGATCATCTCCTCCTGCATAGTGTTTTATGATAAACCACCTTCTGTTGTAATTGTTTTTCTCTGGTACTCCATTCTTATTACCTGGTTTGAGGAGCTTTTTTTTTTTTTACTACAGAGAGTTTTTCGATTGCTTTTGTCACAGAAGCTTCACCAGTCCAGGCCAAATTTTACATCAGTTTCTCAGTTTCAAGATCCCCACGCCAGGTGGGAATTATGAGTTCATACTTCAACCGTGGCAGGGCCCAACTTGGGGTTTATGAAGGCTCTTCTCCTTCCTAGAGCCTCAGGCAGAGAGCTCCTTACTTCTCTCCTGAGCCTTGGAGCAGAGTCCTTCTCCTCCCCCTTTCATTGTGGGGAATACCTTTTCCAGGGTCCTAGACTTGAGCAGGGTTTCAGTTCCAGCTCATCTCCTCTCGTGGGCCCAAGGCCATGTCTTCTGTCACCTTGTGGGTATTTAAACCCCAGTCCCTGGTTTATAACCTATATCCAAGCCATGACAAATTTAGCTCCTCAAGCTCCCCTTTTTTTGTTTGTAGAAGGAAGGGGGTTGACATTTGTTGCCAACTGTGCATTTTTTTTTTTTATAGCAAGAGTCCATGTCCTTCATCAGATTCTCAAAAATGTTAGCAATCATTGCTTAAGTACAATGTGGGAATATTCCAATATTTAAAATAGATTTTGAGGGCAGTTGTTCATGTTATAAAGAAGACTGCTTCACAAAAAATTCTGTCCAACATATCCTTCTGCAATGCAAATTCCTCTAATGCATTTAAAACACAGTTTGATTTATGTTTTATTTATTTAGCAAATCTTCAGGAATTGGAGAAAGTGAGACTCTCCAATACAAACAAGCAGGTGAACCCAAATAACAAAGGGGACTTCATTTCCCCAACAGTTTTGCCCTGAGGAGGGAACTGGCAAGCAACCAACTAACTGCCTCCCGCTCCAGCAGAGGGCAGAGGGACAAATAACTTGGTGGGGAGATGAGGTTAATAAAACTGATTATATTGGAGTTGGTTTGTAGAAAGTCTATGGACAGGATCTGAAAAGATGTGGAGTTTCTGCTAAGGGGCTTGGGAAAAGACTGCATGGCTCAGCAGTATGTAAATGGTGTGGTCTCTCTTCTACAGATGAAAATGAATGTGAACAAAACAATGGTGGCTGCAGTGAGATCTGTGTAAACCTCAAAAATTCATATCGCTGTGAGTGTGGGGTTGGCCGTGTGCTAAGAAGTGATGGCAAGACATGTGAAGGTGAGATGGGCAAGAAGGGATTCACATCAGGAGCCCCCAGTAAGCCATTGGCTTATTCTTTGATGTTCATAAAACTGGCCAACGTCAGAAGAGAGTGACAATCTGGCTGTGTAAAGAAACCACAAATCATCATCACTGAGCATCATTGCAGGATGCTCGTGTTGCAGACAGAATGCAGTGTTGATTTTGTCTCCAAGCTTTAGCAGGAGGGAGCTGTTGCGTTTTGCAAGAGGCAGAGAGCTGCATTTTAATTTGGAGTATAAAAATAGGGTATTCCGTGTTTCTCAAACTTTAATGTGCCCACGAATCACCTGGGATCTTGTTAAAGTACAGGTTCTGATTCAGTAGGTCTGGGGTCAGGTGAAGATATTGCGTTTCTGAATAACTTCTAGGTGACACCTATGCTGCACATCCAGGGAGCACATCTGGAGTAGCAAGATAAAGGAGGTAGGTAGCATAACAAATGGTTTACAGCAGTGTTTCTCAAACTTCCCTGCTGAGAATCACCTGGGTGCTTTTAAAGCTGGCCTTTCCCAGGCCTCTCTCCTGGAAACTCTGGTTCAGTGGGGCGGGAGGGGCCTTACAGTTTGTGTTTTTACCAAGTTCCTAGGTGAGTCTTACCATCTTGGAAGTTTGGGAAAACATGAAGCCATTTTTTTTTACTCATATGCTTTGAATTTATTAGAGATTAATACATTTTTAGAGATAAGTAAACTTATCTATTTTTTTAAAGCCTATTGCACATTTTATTCACATAATTTCTGAACATATTTGTGTATAAACTTATCTATTTTTGATAGTAGAAATGCTGTATACATTTTATATAATTAAGTACTAAAAAGAATTTGTAATGTATGTCAAATAATTGAAATGGAAATTGTCTACTATTACGACCTGAAACTTAGATAATGTCCCTTCTCTAAGGCCCTTGCAAATTATCCCAACTAAAATTTCATCACTCCCACTTTAATAAGTCTGAATCTCATGATACTGGGAGTTGAGAGACGAAAAAAGAAAGAAATTCTGCAGATTATATGAAGAGATAAATGACTTAATTATCATTATTTACAGAGGACATATGATTTGTCCCAGAGGGTAATTGAATTTGTGGCATAACAGATTATAATACTGCTTACGATTTCACTTTATTCTAGTTATATTCAAAATAATAAAATACTACCCCAAAAGGAAAAATTATAGCTAGTACTCACAATTCATTTCATGCAACAAAGTTTGCATTATTAACTCAGGGACCATTAACCAGGATATCAAACTACTGTCCCTTGTAAAAAGACTAAATGTACTTTAAATTTTACTGAATAAGAGTGATGTCCTGAATCCTCCTTA
This sequence comes from Eschrichtius robustus, assembly GCF_028021215.1. NCBI lineage: Eukaryota > Metazoa > Chordata > Mammalia > Artiodactyla > Eschrichtiidae > Eschrichtius > Eschrichtius robustus. The sequence continues at coordinate 77,841,925 of NC_090830.1, forward strand.
AATCTTATTTTATGCAATGATCTTTACATATTTAAATATTAATGAAATGTTCCATGAGGAACATTTATAATTACTCATGAGTATTTTATTGGAAATATTAAGTTAATCCTCATATAATTTTAAAACCTAATAATCATAACTGAAAAGTATTTTAGCAGAAGATAAAATTTGAATATGAATTACACTTTAGGATTAAGATTCATATTTGAAACCCTACTTTTTTTTTTTGGTTTTGTTTTTTTGTTTATTTGTTTTTATGGAAACCCTTACATTTTATTGATAGTCCAAACATATTCGTTTCTTTAGCTAGTCTGTTAGATTAGCATATCTTCTTTTTTAAAATAAAAAGCTCTTTTTAATTTTTAAGTAACTTTTACTGTTTTGTTTTATTATGAAAGAGTTATGTTCATAGAAGAAAATACAAAGGAGTAAAAGAACGATAACTAAAATGACCACAATCCCACTTGCAGATACAGCCATTCTAAACATTTTGGTATGTCCTTGGAAGAGACTTAAAATCCTTCAAACCAAATAAGAATTTCAATTTATTTTGTGCTTTGCAATTTTAGACCTGGAAATATCCTGAGTGAACATTTAATCCAACCCTTTCATCTTACATATATTGAAATTGAGGCCCAGGGAAATTAACTGACTTAAGGAAGACCATTTTTAAGAAAAAAATTTCCTATTAATGTTGACTTTAACATTTTATAGCATATTTTATGCTTTCTTCTATACCATTATATATCATTTTCAGCTATTTCAAAAACCCATAGGAATACTCTTATCCTTTTTAACTGTACAGATTTATAAACAGGTGATAGCCTAATCTCTCCTAAATTTTGCAAAGGTTAATTCATTGCAAATTTATTCTCTCTCCCTGTTTCACAAAAATTGATTCATCTCAAGTTAATTTACTGAGGACTAATATTTTTATTAGTAATGAAGTGAGACTTTTAACTATAACTGGAAATTGGCTCATATCTTTCCGTGAACATCTTACATGATTTGAAAGCATTCCCTTTTTTTTTTTTTTGGCCACGCCATGTGGCATGTAGGATCTTATTTCCCCAACTAGGGATCGAACCCAGGCCCTTGACAGTGAGAGTGTGGAGTCCTAACAACTGGACCACCAGGGGATTCCTGAACGTATTCCCTTTTATTATCTTACCTCTAAAACAGGGACCAGCAAACTTTTTCCACATAAACACAATAGTAGATATTTAAGGCTTTGCGGACCATATGGAATCTGTTGAAACTACTCAACTCTGCCCTTGTAATGAGAAAGCACCCATAGACAATAGGGAAATAAATGGGTATGACTGTGTGCCAATAAAACTTTACTTACAACAACATGTAGCAGGCCATAGTCTTTTTTTTTTTTTTTTTTTTTTTAAGGAGGCCATAGTTTGATGACCCATGATCTAGAAGATCATATCCAGAGCCCACAAAGGTCATTATTTTTCCTCGCTAACTATGACATTATGTGGTAGTTTCTTCATTTTTCAACTGAATATTTTTCCTTTTTGCACATTTGATGAGTATGCTTTTTGAAAATGGAAAACTTTTAAAAAGAAAACTTAAAAAAAACTACCTCATAAGAGGAATGTCACAAAGAGCTCAGTTGAGTGGAATCTTTCAGCGTGTTGTCCAGGTTTCATTTTTATAATGTGCTGTCAGCCCAAGAAACATATCTCCAGTGCTATTATTCCTAGAGATTTGAGGAGAGGGGCTGGTGATCCAACCATTGGTAATAGCTCTTACTAACTCTGATCCATTTAGCTGCTCTAGGTGAATTTATATTCTGTCAGTCCCTTTTACATCAATAATGCTCTATAGGGGCTTCCCTGGTGGCGCAGTGGTTGGGAGTCTGCCTGCCAATGCAGGGGACGCGGGTTCGAGCCCTGGTCCAGGAGGATCCCACATGCCACGGAGCGGCTGGGCCCGTGAGCCACAATTACTGAGCCTGCGCGTCTGGAGCCTGTGCTCCGCAACAAGAGAGGCCGTGATAGTGAGAGGCCCGCGCACCGCGATGAAGAGTGGCCCCTGCTTGCCGCAACTAGAGAAAGCCCTAGCACAGAAACGAAGACCCAACACAGCCATAAATAAATAAATTAAAAAAAAAAAAAAAGTAACATTCTATAAAATTTCAAAGTGGGTGGACTAAATGTTACAGAAATTAAGAAATGACTTTCGGGTCTTCCTCCCCAAAATTGTAGTCTAACCATGAGAAAAACAGACAAAGCCGGATTGAAGGGCATTCTACAAAATGACCAGCTTAAATGGTTAGAGCTATGTGTGTTGTAAGATTGCTCTTTGTAGCTTTAACATTTAATAAACTTCTTTGTGGATGTCATGTCTCAGTGACTGAGTTGGGCCCCAGTGATACTGTGATAAGTCAAGTACAATGCCTGATGCAAAGTACCAGTCCAAGAACCAGAATTCTTGGGGAAGAGGGCTACAATATCATTCCCTTTTCTTTTGGTTTTTATTGCAGACATTGAGGGATGCCACAATAACAATGGCGGCTGCAGCCATTCTTGCCTTATGTCTGAGAAGGGCTATCAGTGTGAATGTCCCCGGGGCTTGGTGCTGTCTGAGGATAACCACACTTGCCAAGGTAGTACACGCTCAACCTCTGCTCTTAATTCCTCCCTCTTAATCTCCCTGCCTTCCTCAACCAAGTGTGTCAAGATTCTCATCTTTTAGAACACCACCTCTTTTAGCAGCGTGTGTTCACTCTGGAACCATTCAAAAATTGTGGTAAAAAAATATAACATAAAATTTACCATCTAAACCAATCTTAAGTGTATAGTTCAGTAGTGTTATATATATATCCACATTTTTGTGCAACGAATCTTCAGAACTTTTTCATCTTGCGAAACTGAAACTCTATACCCATTAAAACAAGGACTCCTCATTCCTTCCTCCCTCCAGCCCCTGGCAACCACCATTCTACTTTCAATTTCCATGAAGTCAGCTACTTTAGGTACCTCATATAAGTGGACTCCTACAGTATTTGTCTTTTTGTGGTTGACTTAATTTCACTTAGCAAATTGTCCACAAGGTTCATCCATGTTGCAGCATATGACAGGATTCCTTCCCTTTATAAAGCTGTTCCACTGCATGGGTATACCACACTTTGTTTATCCATTCATCCGTTGATGGACATTTGGATTGCTTGTCAATAATGCTGCTATGAACACGGGTGTGCAAATATCTCTTTGAGGTCCTGCTTTCAATTCTTTTGGACCTATACCCAGAAACAGGATTGCTAGATCATACAGTTTCCTTTGCTTTTTACTTTTGATTTCTTTCTCTAATTTCTATTATTAGTTGTATAACTAATACTTAATTTAGATGGAGTTCCTCTCTTTTCTAACAGATAATTGGCTTATGAAAAGTTGAAAGCCCTGGGAACTGATCCTTCCCCCTACATGTACAATCTGATCATCAACAATCCTCTGAGAATGATTTTCTGGAAATCTAGTTATTTATGTGCAGAAAATTAATTCACTCATCCAGCAAGTATTTAATGAGCACCTATATGTGACTTCTTTACTTATACTAAGCCATTGCTGTGATATGCCCTCACATACTGATACTGCCCTCACATATTGTCTGACAGTACCCTTTGTACTCCTTTTAGAATATTTGTACAGTCTAGAGAAGTGAACGCTAAAGAAGAGCAATCTTTTTATATTAAATTAAAGTGAATTTTATAGTTTATGGTTTATTGAGCAATGCAAGGACAATTTAGAACTCTTCCCCAAGTGCGCTAATGCTGTTTTTCTTACCTCTGTTTTATGGGGCAGTAATTAATGGTAAAGTCAAAGCGGTAGCGTTATGTAATTTAAGCCTATATCAAAGCAGTGCTTTTTCTGTATTGCCAATAAATTGTGTTTGTGCTAAAAGTTCATCCTTTAGGTGTTTCAGTGCATGGAGTTATGCTAGACACACTTTGAAATAAATGTTTGTTGGATTGAAATTTTGATACAGTATTTTCTCATTTGGGAAACAATATAGTATTTGAGGAGCATTATTTGACCACAACCTTGGGAGTTAGGAGTCCAGGTTTTATTCACCAATTTGTTTTGAGCCTCAGAGAGTTCCTTGAGGATAGAACAAAAAGCTCAAGGTGTGGGAGGGAGAAGTTATTTCTCCTAGAATCCTCCTTTCCTTCTCCCAGTTCCACTTTTCCGGTTCTCACAGCAGTTTCTGCCCCCGCAGTCCCCGTGTTCTGCAAGTCGAACACCATTGAAGTGAGCATCCCCAGGGACCTGGTCGGCGGTCTGGAGCTCTTCCTAACCAACACCTCCTGCCGAGGCGTGTCCAATGGCACCCACGTCAACATCCTCTTCTCCCTCAAGACATGTGGCACAGTGGTCGAGGTAGGTTCTTCCTGAAGGACCCTTGGGGAATGACCAAATCCAGTTATTTGGGAAGTTGTTGACAGAGGTGTGCAGTGTGGCTTGTGTCATAGATGAAATATTTCCACATAAAAGAATGGAGTTCAAAAAATCATATACCATTCATTTAACAAATGTGTTATTCAGCATCTGCTGTGCTGTGGTCCCAACACTGGGAGGACAGCGGCTTAAAAAGAATTCTGCTCTTTCCGTTCTCAAGTAGTACCATCTCTCCAGTATGTGCAGACATTTTTCTAAGTGCATCAGCACCAGTACCAGGAGGCTGGCTATGTCTCCTCTGACCAATTATTGTACTTGAAGATAGTGACTGATATAGATGATGGTTCATTTATGAGGTAGCAAATGAGTTCAGGGATTGAACCAGTTAGAGGTAAAAGGTTTGTACTTTCCTACAAGAATCTGTGCACAGCCCTGTGCTGGGAGCCTGAGGGATATGTGAAATAAGATTCCTGACTTTTAGGAACATACACAGTAGTATTGAGATAAAAACACACACAAATTATAAATAAGAGACAGTGATACAGTTGACGGGTGGTATAGGAGTCCAGAAAGGGACAAACACTGGAACAGTCAAGACAAGTGGGACTTGAATTGGGGTGGAAGCATGTGTGTGGTTTATACAGGCAGAGACGAAAGGAAAGGGCATTTCAGATGGGAAACAAGTGAGCCAGTCTCAGAGACGGGAATTCTTGAGGCTTATGCTGAGTGAATGGGCAACACAGCCTGATTGGAAAAGGAGACTGGCAAAGTACATGGGGGGAGACTATGCTTCCAGACATCTGCTTTGTGTGCTGTGGTGAGACATTTGGGCTTTTTCCCATAGGAACGGGATTAAGCAGGCACTGTCATGATGAAATCAGAAGTGGGCAAGATGGATAGAAAAATGAGGACCTGGACCCAGGAGATCAGTGTAGAGGCCCTTGCAACCAAATAAACAAATACTTATTTATTGAATCCAACTTAGAGAAAATCAGAGAGCTAATGAGATTTGGGGTGAGACATGGGGGAGATATATGAGGAGAAGGTCCCACTTTAGGCAAATTGTGTTTGTTGTATCTGTGGATAATCAAATGGAAATGCCCTACGATGAGCCAGGGGTTCTGGCGCACAGGAGAGCAAACAAGGCTGGAGATGAAGAACTAAAAAATCATCTGGGTAAATGCGACAGCTGAAGTCTGCGTGGGGTTGAGCTCAGCACAAGGTCATGCTGCAGCACCATCACCAGGTCTAGGATTCCAGAAAAAGAATAATGGACAGAAGCTGTTCTTTTCTAAAATATCAGAGCTTTGAATTGGCTGATTCTGCATAGCTCAGGTTTTTATGACTAATACTCCAAAGGGATGTGTGGGTTGACCATGAAGTGGTATGTAAAACTCTTTAACAGTCAAAATATCTTGCTAAAAGGAGGAGAAGCAATTAAAAAAAAAAAACAAAAGCTTCAGGCTTCAGCAACCAAATCTCTCACGTGCTTTGATGTCAAAAGAAATTTGGAGAACGTTACGGTGGGCGGGGGCTGAGGCGCTCTGTGGAAATAAACATAGACTCTCCTCTCCTGGCCCTGGCCTGGCTCAGGTGGTGAACGACAAAATCGTGGCTAGCAACCTTGTGACAGGTCTACCCAAGCAGACCCCAGGGAGCAGCGGCGACATCATCATCCGGACCAGCAAACTGCTGATCCCTGTGACGTGTGAGTTCCCGCGCCTGTACACCATTTCCGAAGGCTACGTTCCCAACCTTCGCAACACCCCGCTGGAAATCATGAGCCGCAGTCACGGGATCTTCCCTTTCACTCTGGAGATCTTCAAGGACCATGAGTTCGAAGAGCCTTACCGGGAAGCTCTGCCCACCCTCAAGCTGCGAGACTCCCTCTACTTTGGCATTGAGCCCCTGGTGCACGTGAATGGCTTAGAAAGCCTGGTGGAGAGCTGCTTTGCCACCCCTACGTCCAAGATCGACGAGATCCTGAAGTACTACCTCATCCGGGATGGGTAAGTAGGCTGCTTGGACGATGGATTAGCTCCAGTTCACATCTGACCTCTGGGCGCGAGAGCAAACTCAGTCATTTCCTAAAACCACCGCAGCACTCTCGCCAGCTCTTAATTAGTTCAGAAACCGTTTGTGCGCATTTTGGTGGTAAAAACTGGTGAAGGAGAGGGGAGTCCAAAATGACTCCAAGGGGTCTAGCTCATATGACTGACTAGATGACCTTAACCAAGATGAAAGGGCACAGGTCGAAAAGCAGATTTGCTGTGAAAATATCGAATATGATAATTCCAAATAATAATATTGTATTGTAAATACCTGCAGGATACTAAGGCAGAGAAGTTCAGTGGGCAGTTGGAAATGCGTGTCAGACCCAGGAACAAGGTCAAGACTAGAGACAAAGGACAGAGAATCGCCCCTGTTTATAGTCAAAACTATAGGATTAACCTGCCCAGAGAGATTGTAGAGCATGGGTGGCAAGTGGGGGCTGAGAAATGCAAGATTGTTAGGAAGTGGGAGCAGCAAATGCAGGCCCCTCTTTTAAGAAGTTTGGTAGTGAAAGAGAGAGAAGAAATACTTGGTCAGTTTTAGGAGAAGAAGGATCAGGTGAAGTTTGTTTCTGTTTGCTTGTTTTATACAAAGGCGATTTCCGTATTCCCTGAGGATGCTTGGATTGAGAACTTTGCTTGTCTCCGTGTATCACTGGAAGCCTGCAGTTACCACGCCCACTGCTTACATTCCCAGGAAAATTACACTCACATCCCAAACTCATAGTAGTATCTCATCAGTTTCTTCCTCATTCTCAATGTCAGATGGGACATATCTCAGGCAGATCAGGACCTGCAGCTTAAGAAAAGGCAAGTAGTCTAGTCAGAGCACCATAGGTGTGCCCCAGTTCATGCCCTTTGCTAATTGGCCTGATAGACTCTGAAATTTCTCCTTTGCTTTTAACTCCCCAGATCTCTCACCACAGGCAAGCTTCACCTGCTGCTATCGATCTCCTGCACAATGATTTTCAACCCTTGATGCACATTAGGATCAACTGAGAAGCCTTTCTAAAAGTAGCAATACTCCAACCTGGCTCTCCACTCTTATTGCCTTAATTCCAGCTCTCATTATCTTTCACCCGGACAGGTAAAACGCTTTCTAACAGCCTCCTAAATCCCAGCTCTCAGGTCTCAGCTCCACAGAGCCCTGCGTATCCAGCCAAAAGAAAAAATATTATATATATAGTCAGATCCCTGCTGAAAACATTTTGATGCCTCTTGATTTCCTTTGGTTGGTAAATTTAACTGTTTATCAGCAGGAGTACTTCTAGTTTCAGATTCCTGTAGCCTCCTTAGCTTGTTTTCAGAATCTGGAAAATGCATCGTTCTGAGCTGCTTTGGATGGCTAAGAGTAGGTCTCATAGGGGGCTGAAGCCCTTTAGATTTCTTGCCATCTTAAAGGGTTCTCCACAAAGTTTTAAAATGAAACGTAGAAGCATCAATTTTTATGTCTTTTTTTTAGTGACATAATTAGTGCTAAGTAGATTAGGGAATGGATTTACTTTTGGGGGAGAATGGATTTGGGTTCCTTTCAAATTCTTCTACAGCTTTATTGCAGTGCTATTTGCATACAATAAATATACATATTTAAAGTGTACAGTTTGATAAGTTCTGATGCATACACCCTGGTGAAGCTATCACTACAATCAAGACAGTGAATATTTCACTTACCCCAAGTTTTCTCCTGCCCCTCGTATTTACTTTTTGCAAACATAAACATATAGTCTTAACTCATTTACTGGGAAAACATGTAACCTGCAATCAACTCATTTACTGGGAAAACATGTAACCTGCAATCTCAATAAAGCTTGTTATTCAGACCCTCAGTTCTAAGAAGCTGTGCTGTTTAATTTTCCAGCCATTAGCACACACAAAACAACAACAAAATGCTATGGAAGATATTAAAATTGTTAAAAAGCATAGACGGAACTCAAAAACACTGCTGTGTGGGCCTGTTTCCACTATTCACAGGAAAACAGTCCCATTTCCAGTGCAATATTAGATAGGACAATATTCGCTAGAACAGTAGTGGTGCATTTGAGATAATCCCTCAAGATAGATCCAACTCTCAGCTTGGCTTTCTCTTCCTCGCCCTCTGACCTCTACCTTCTCCAGTTTCTGCTCCTGCCAAAGGGAACCATGGGCAATTCCCAAATTCTGTTGTTCCTTACACCCTCCTGACTCTGCACCTGCTATTTCCACTGCCTGAAATCTTCTTCCCTTTTTCTTCCTGTCTGATTCTTACTGGTCCTTCGAGACACATTGGGATTTCTTTCCTCCATGAAGCCTTCCCTGATTCCTTCTGACCTGAACTAGATATCTTCCTTCCTTCTTCCTCCTCAATGCCTTGCCTACAGTAAGTCATTAAATATTTGTCTAATGAACTATTGAATGAGTATTTATCATAATACTAATCTGGGGCTAGTTCAGAGCCCCAAAATAAACATAATGCAGTTTACTTATATTTCTAAATTGTTTGATTATTCACTGTCCTCAGCTTAAATTTAATTCAGGCTGATATTTAACACATCTGATTCACGTCCCTCTAGTTTAGTTGGCATATGCTCTGAGAATGCAAAATAATTTAATGCAAACCTAAGCAAAGTAGAATTAGAAAGTTTATCTCCAGAAAAAAGAAACATTGAATTCCAAAATCAAATATTGGACAACTTTTGGGTAATCAGTTATCTTGGATTTTCCTATACCATTGTTACTTTCTTTTAGCACATGAACTTGGAGTTGATGAACTAGCATTGTCTAATCACAGCAAACACCAAACCAAGAGCCAGAATTTGTCTTGGGTTCTATTCTGTAACATGTTGCCCTGCAACAACTCTTTCTGCCACATCTTCCCTTTAAAAAAAAAAAATAGTATTTTTACTACTCAGCCATAGAAAAGAATGAAATAATGCCAGTTACAGTAATATGGATGGACCTAGAGATTATCATAATAAGTGAAGTAAGTCAGACAGAGAAAGACACATCTCATATGATATCATTTATATGTGGAATCTGAAATATGATAGAAATGAACTTATTTACAAAACAAAAACAGACTCACAGACATAGAAAACAACCTTATGGTTACCGAAGGGGAAATGGGGGGAAAACTTAGGAGTTTGGGATTAACAGATACAAACTACTATATATAAAATAGATAAACTGCAAGGTCCTACTGTATAGCACAGGGGACTATATTCACTATCCTGTAATAACCTATAATGGAAAAGAATACAAAAAAGAATATATATGTATAACCAGAAACTAACACAACACTGTAAATCAACTATACTTCAATTTTTTAAAAATAGTATTTTTAGGTAAAGATAAATTGAAAATGCTGAGGGATTCACATGAAAAGTGCCATTTTAATGTCACGTTACTATTGTTATCATAGGTACTGGGCTTTAAGCTCCCTGACGTCACAGACCATATTGGTCATCTCTATCTCCTGTGCAGCCCCCAGCAGAGTGTGTCACACAGATTAGATATGCATTAGGTATTTATTAGAGAACATAATCAGAAGATGGTATAAATTCATTTAACCTCAGGAAAATGAAAATGCGTACATAAATACAGGAAATAACAGAAACCACATTATACGTTTAGATCCTCTTCAGTTTAGGGGAATAAGGTAGTAGTGGTAATACGAGTCAAGATGTCTTATTTTTAAATAATTTTATTGGATTTTTCAACTGCCCTGAAACAGCAATTAACAATGAACTAGAAAGTGGTCTGTAAGCATGTGGAGCAAGTATCAACTTTTATAGGCTTTTATATCTGATCCCACTTTTTTACTGGCCTGGTAGACGGGAACTATTAAGTATCCATAAAAGGAAAACAGTCAGGAAAAAAGTTCCTTTTGAATTCAGAATGGAAAAGACAATACATGTGTGAGCCCTGGCCTTTAGGAGAAACGGTTCATCAGTACTAAACCTTCGCCTCAAAGTGGAGCATTACTAACCCTTCTTTACCCTCAACTAATCCTGAGGCGAGCCTAGGAGTTTCACTTTAAGTGGTAGACCTGAGATTAAAACCCCAAAGCCCTATCAAACTAAAATTTAGCATTAAATCTGGGAAAAGAGGAATTAAAACATTTTGGAGGTGAATGATTTTCCCCAATAGATCCAGTTATTCTCTAAGAAACTGACATCTTTATGCAGCTCTTTGTTGTACAAATTGGGGTTTGCTCACCTTTGGATCCCCTTCAGGGGCGAGTGTCTATAAATACAGTGAAATCTAGTTAAAGAAAAGCCTTCTCAAATCAATAATAAAGTACGTAAATGCAGAATTCCTGCAATATATTACAAATGAAAATACAGCCTTAAAAAGATACCTTGATTTCAAAAGATATCTCTGAAACAAATGTTGCTGCTGTTGCTAATACTTCAATACATGGACTTAACAGGAGGTCCTTGTGCCCAGTTTGTGGGTACAGAGAATGAGAGACGGGACCGACAGCGTTAATGAGCAGGCCTGTGTCTGAAGATGCTTTCACAGGGAGGGGATTTCATTTTTCTTTCATTCTCAAAAATCTTGAGTGCAGCCCAGCCTCCTCCACCCAGTTTGCCTCTCCTTGGAACAAACACGTTGGACTGGATTGTTTTTCCACCTCTGTTTAAACAATCAAGTCTTACGTGCTATCCTGCCCTACTTCCAGCTGTGTTTCAGATGACTCGGTAAAGCAGTACACATCACGGGATCACCTTGCAAAGCACTTCCAGGTCCCTGTCTTCAAGTTTGTGGGCAAAGACCACAAGGTGAGCTGAACACCTTTACCTTGTAAACGTACCTCTCCTCTCCAGCCTTCCTTCATGGTGTCCCAGTTTGTTCACATTCCACAAGCCCACAGTTAGGATCTGCATCACCTCTATGAAAAATACTATAAAACTGGCCATCTAGAAGCTTAACACCTCCATGAATGTCACAGTTATCTGCCCCCCCAGTAAAATAACTGGGCTTGTTCAAAGAAAGTACTATGTGATTATAATATAAAATCCTTGTGAGCAGATGTGGTTGAAAAAGCCTGTGTAGTGGTCACGTGGCAAAGTATATGGACAGAATATTTGCAGAAAAGACAAATAGTGAAATGTTCAATGAAAATAGTACTTACATGCCAATTAAAATAATTATTATAAGACTATTTTATACATATTACATTTATAAAGATTATAAATCCCAACTTGCAAGGCTAGAGGGTGATGTATACAGTGGCAGTATAAATTGGTATACTTTCTGGAAAGTGGTCTGACAATGTGTAATAACCATAAAATTATCATCGTCTAAAAATTTCAATTCTGACAGCTTCTCAAAATCAAAAAGTAAAACATGACTTGTTGAATGTGTTTATAGAGCACTGTTATGAGAGAGGTGTTGTTTAAACCAGTGTATCAGTTAATGCAATATTAAGCAGTTAATGCAGAATGAAATATAGAAAAAGGAGATATGAAAAAGCTATTGTCATAAAAATTTACATGCAAATTGAATGTGATAGTTTTTTTTTTAATGTATATACATGAATAGAGGTTATAAGAGGCTATGTATACTCTGTAAGGTAGAAGGTTTTTGTTTTTTGTTTTAGTAGAGTTGTCGAAACACATAAACAAAAGGAAGTTTAAGAGACCAGCAGTCTTTTCCATACTGCATTTAAGTGTATTTATGTCCTGTCCCGCTACGTCACTATTCTAGAACAATTGTTAACCATGATGACTAACCCTGATCTTCCTCCTCAGCTAGGCAGCATGCATGGGGAAGTTACTTATAGGAAGAAGCTTGGAGAAAGAACTTGTTATTTTACACAGAAGTGCGTGGGAGCCCATGTTATGCCCAGACCTTGATGTGAAGAACCAAGATGTTAACGTTATTAGATGTTGTCTTCACAGAGGTCTCTTGTGTCCCCGCACAAAGGCAGAAGTTATGGATGTAGGGTTTTAAATCACCCACATGACTCATTGTGTTTGCCACGTTACTAAATGTGTGAATATGGGCAAGTTCGTTAACCTCCTAAGTCTCAGTTTCCTCATCTGTAAAATGGGGATGACGATATCTATCTCAAAGGGTGGTTGTTTAGATGAAATGAGATAATACATATGAAACGTTTGGTATTGTGTCTGGCTCCTAGTAAGCAGCCCCCAAGTGGCAGCTCTTTTCACTGTTTTTGTTCATTATCATTATGATCTTTCTAGGAAGTGTTCCTGCACTGCCGGGTCCTTGTCTGTGGGATGCTGGACGAGCGTTCCCGCTGTGCCCAGGGCTGCCACCAGCGAATGCGTCGTGAGGCAGCAGGAGGAGAGAATGACAGTGGTCCACAGAGCCAGATGCTGACAGGCGGCCCCATCAGCATCGACTGGGAGGACTAGGGTGACCCAGCACCCGAGTCCTACTTCTGGCTGCCTATCTCTATGGAATTCTCCCCTCGCCCTCTGAGGACATCAGCCGACACCCTAGAATACAGCGCTGCTTTAAACCTTATACTGTGGGTTTAGACAAACTCCCAGAACTGACTCACTCTGACTCTAGCCCACTGTGTCGGGAAAGATCACCTCACTGCTGACCAACCTGTCTCAGGTGGGGCTTCATCTTCCTAATGTGGAAAGCTGCGCTGTGCACCAAGAAAGCAGCTCACCCCATGCCCCCCATTTCTTTCCTGCAATAAAACACCTAGTGTTGGATGCAGTAGCATGACTAAAATCAGAAGTTGGGTATAGTATTTCAAATTAGGAACTTAAAAAAATTAAATAGTTGCTTGAAATTATGACTTAAATACCCACTGACTTCTTAAATATGTAAACAATAATTATACCCTGAAATTTCCATTCAAAGACAGAGTAGTTATAGAGGATTTGGAAGTTTATCACTGTAAGTATGTACTAAAAAAATACTATTTGGATTTTCTCCTGCACAATATTTTCCTCTGAGGTTTTTATGCTGTCTTAAGTAAACTATTTTCAATTAATAAATGTTAATAAATTCACTAACTTGCATTTAAGTGGTTCAATGACTGAACTGCAGACAGAATTAAAATGTGGTACCATATGCCCTGTTATTTGGCATTCCATGCCCTCAGACTGATAAGACAGTAGAAAAAGGTATAAAACTATACCATACTCTATTTTGTAGGTGCTTAATAAATTTTATTGAGATAAATATCCTAAACCACAGAGATTAATGTTATCTGCAGTTAAATCTGCTTTCTTAATATGCCAATTCATTTTATGGCTTTACATAAGATCAGAAAACAGTTTTTCTTCTTTTTTTTTTTTTAGAAACAACTGCAACAAACACTTCGTATTGGAACCAGTGAAATTCATTAACAAAAGGAAGGGAAAGGAGAAAATGATGTAGATCAAAGGTTGGCAAGCTTTTTCTGTAAAGGGCCAAAGGGTAACTAGTTTAGCCTTCCTGGGCCATACAGGCCCTGTCACAACTACTCAACTCTGTTGTCCTAGCACAGGAACAGCCGTAAACAAATGTGAGCCTGGCTGCGTTCCAGTAAAACTTTACCAAAGCAGGTGTTGGGCCTGATCTGGCCCATGGGCCTTCATTTGTCAATCCCTGACCTTAGTGGCCCTCAGGCCTCATGGTGCATCAGAATCACTGGGGAGTGTTTTTAAAATACAAATACGTAGGTACCACACCCCACAGAGGTTCTTTGGTTTTTTTAATGCTCCTCAGGTGACTCTAATCTGCAATCAGGGCTGAGAACCATGGTTTAGGGAATGGCCCTCAGTCTCTCACTCCCCTCAGTTTTCAGGGATTTTCCTAGCTGTCTTCAGTGGCAGTTTTTACCAAGGGCTTCTCAGATGTTAACAGGACACTAATACCGCTTAGTAATTGGGAATTTCAACAGGAATAGTTCAATGAAGGAAAAAAAAATGGAACCTTAGAGGCCTAACGCCACCTGACCTCTACCTCCGTTGGCTTTAATCAGGTAAGCCTCTGACCTTGCCTTGTTCTTATCTCTTCAGCACCAGTGGGAATAACTGTTATCATTGATGGAACTTACCAGGTTGGGTTCTGTTCTCTTCTCTAAGTGAAATGGAAGCATATTGGTGATAATGGAATTCATTCATCTCTTCTCAAATTTTCTAAAAAGTACACTTTATTAAATGTGAGATGCCTACTGGCAACTGAAACATGGACCAGAGGAAAGTCATTGCCTCCCAAGTGGTTGGACTCTCCAAAATTTCACTTATGAATATAATTATTAATTCCAGGAATCCTGGTGTTTTAGTCTTTAAACTAAGAACTGAATTTCCGGGCAAATATGTCTTGGTTGGGGAGACCAGTGTTAAAGTGAAGCGTAAGTCTTCAAATCACTCCATGTCTTTTTTCCAATTCTCCTCAAACGGTGACTCACTTTTCAGCTGTAGTATAGTGTTTCCTTTCTCCTGCTTTGCGGTATCCAAACTTTTGGAAAAAAGAATGAGACACATCTGCCGTACTACCATCTCCCAGACTGACGGCTGTGGTGTCACTCAAAACGGGAAAGGAATCACCTCTTCCTCATAAGTCTTCTTTCTCCTCTTCTGCACAGATGCAGGCTGCCCGCTGACTGTTCATAAAGGGCCGGCAGCCCAAGGTCCAGACAGTGTTGAACACAGTATCAGCCAGAGAATCACAGGCTACTTGAAAAAGATCAAGAGAAATAGAAAGGTTAATATACAAGACTACCCCAAGTAGTCTGAGTAATTTCGAAGAGGCAGCGTATTTCCAAGGATAACATGATACCCAGAGGAAAGTAGAGGCAGTGATCCAAATACAGAATTTAAATGAAAAAATAGATTTAAGAGAAGCTTTTTCAGAGGCGCTTCTATCTAATCTAGTAAAGCAGAACACACTTTGGGATGCCCTCCTTTTACGGGCCTCCAGGTAGATACCATGATTAGCAATCAGAATGCCCCACATCACTGTGCTCACTCCATGGAAAATTTACCTTTTTTTTTTTTTTCCAGAATACTCCCTCAAATAACACTACTATGTTTCCTATAGCTTTCCCTATTCAAGTGTGGGATGAATAACCAGGTTGCTAATATTTCGTGGAGGATTTTTGCATCTGTATTCATCAGGGATATTGGCCTGTAATTTTATTTTCTTGTGGTGTCCTTAATCTGGTTTTGGAATAAGGTAGTGCTGGCCTCTTAAAATGTCTTTGGAAGTGTTCCCTCCTCTTCTACTTTTTTTTTTTTTTTTTTTTTAATGTGGGATCTTCCCGGACCAGGGCTCGAACCCATGTCCCCTGCATTAGCAGGTGGATTCTTAACCACTGCGCCACCAGGGAAGCCCCTCTTCTACTTTTTGAAAGAAGGATTGGTATTAATTCTTCTTTAAATGTTGAAGCCATTTAAATGGCTGATTAATTCTTTTTTGAATGTTGAAGCCACTTTAAAAGTGAAGCCACCTGGTCCTAACTTTTTGTTTGTTGGGAGATTTTTGATTACTGATTCAATCTCCTTACTAGTAACAGTTCTGATAAGATTTTCTATTTCCTCATGATTCATTCTTGGTAGGTTGTATGTTTCTAGGAATTTATCCATTTCTTCTAGGCTGTCTAACTTGGTGTATAATTTTTCATGGTAGTCTTTTATGGTTCTTTGTATTTCTGTGATATTAGTTTTAATGTTTCCTCTTTCATCTCTGATTTTATTTATTTGCATCCTCTTTTTTTTTTTTAACTATTTTAAAAAACAGCTCTCAGTTTAATTGATCTTTTCTATTGTCCTTTTAGTCTCTATTTCATTTATTTCCACTCTGATCTTTCTTATTTCCTTCCTTCTACAAACTTTGGGCTTCATTTGCTTTTCTTTTTCTAGTTCTTTGAGGTATAAAGTTAGGTTGTTGATGTGAGATCCTTCTTTTTTTTGATGTTGACATTTATTGTTATAAACTTCCCTCTTAGGACTGCTTTTATTGCATCTCATAAGCCTTGGTGTGTTATATTCTCTTCTGATTTCTTCTTCGGCATATTGGTTGTTCAGTAGCATGTTGTTTAATCTCCACATTGTTCTCACCACTTCTATTCAATACTGTACTAGAAGTTCTAGCCAGGGCAATTGGCAAGAGAAAGAAATAAAGGCATCTAAATTGAAAAGGAAGACAATATGCAGATGACATTATCTTGTGTACAGAAAAGCCTAAGGAATCTACTAAAAATTTATTGGAACTAATAAATGAGTTCAGTAAGGTTGCAAGATAAAAGATCAGTATACAAAAGTCAATTGTAGTTGTATACATTATCAGCAAATTATCTGAAAATACAATTAAGAAAACAATTCCCTTTTTAATAGCATCAAGGGATTTCCCTGGTGGCACAGTGGTTAAGAATCCGCCTGCCAATGCAGGGGACACAGGCTCAATCCCTGGTCCAGGAAGATCCCACATGCTGTGGAGCAACTAAGCCCTTGTGCCACAACTACTGAGCCTGCATGCTGCAACTATTGGAGCTCGCATGCCTAGAGCCCATGCTCTGCAACAAGAGAAGCCACTGCAATGAGAAGCATGCGCACTGCAATGAAGAGTAGCCCCCACTTGCTGCAACTAGAGAAAGCCTGCATGCAGCAACAAAGACACAACACAGTCTAAAGGCCTAATGTTGCTTTTATAATGCATAATTTTATACATTATTTGTAGATTTCTACATATATATGATTTCCCTCTGAGATTGATGTTAGTTTTAGTTAATGTATAACACACTAAAGTGTAAAGATTTGTAGCTTACTCAATTTCACACAGTACATCATTAGTAAAGTCAGAAAGCTATCCATAAGTCTTCTTATCAAGTGCTATTTCAAATGGAAGAATAAAGTCACAAATATCAGGAAAAAAAAGAAAAAAAAGCATCAAAAAGGATAAAATACTTAGGAACAAACTAAACAAAGGAGTATAAGACCTGTGCTCTGAAAACTATAAAACATTGTTGAAAGAAATTAAAGAAGACCCAAATAAGTGGAAAGACATTCATGTTCATCGATCAGAAAACATAATTTTGTTAAGATGGCAATACTCCTCGGGATTTCCCTGGTGGTCCAGTGCAAAAGAATCCACCTTACAATGCAGGGGACGCGGGTTCGAGCCCTGGTCAGGGAACTAAGATCCCACATGCTGCAGGGCACCTAAGCCCACGCACCACAACTACTGAGCTCGCACACCTCAACTAGAGAGCCTGCATGCTGCAAACTACAGAGCCCACATGCTCTGGAACCCGTGCACCACAACTACAGAGCCCATGTGCCCTGGAGCCTGCGCGCCATAACTAGAGATGAGAAAACCCGCACGCCACAACTAGAGAGAAGCCTGCACACCATGACAAAGAGCCCATGCGCTGCAATGAAAGATCCCGCATGCCTCAACAAAGATCCCGTGTGCTGCAACTAAGACCCAAAGCAGCCAAAAATAAATAAAATAAATAATAAATAAATCTTAAAAAAAAAAAAAAAGATGGCAATACTCCTCAAATGGATTTACAGAGTCAACAAAAGTCCTATCAAAATTCCACCTGCCATTTCTTGAAGAAATTGACAAGCTGAACCTAAAATTCATATGGAAATGCAAGAGATCCAGAATATCTGAAGAAATCTTGAAAAAGAACAAAGTTGAAGGACACTTCCTGATTTCAAAATTTACTACGAAATTATAATAATAGGAACAGTGTGGTACTGGCATAGATCAATGGAATAGAATTGAAAGTCTAGAAATAAACACTGCAATTATGGCAAATTGATTTTTGGCAAGGGTGCAAAGACAATTTATTGTGGGAAAGAATAGTCTCTTTCAACAAATGGTGCAGGAACAAATGGTGGGAAAGAATAGTCTTTTTCAACAAATGGTGTATGTCCACATACAAAAGAATGAAGTTGGACCCCTTTCTTACACAAAAATTAACTAAAATGTATCATAGGTCTAAATATATGAGCTAAAACAAAACTCTTAGAAGAAAACTTAGGAGTAAATCTTTGATCTTGAGTTAGGCTAAGCCTTTTTACATATGACACCAAAAGTACAAGAAAAATTTTTTAAAAGGATAAAATGTACTCAATCAAAATGTAAAACTTTTGGGCTGCAAATTATATCATCAAGAAAGTGAAAAATCAACTCATAAAATGAGAGAAAACATTTGCAAGTCATATATCTGATAAAAGATTTGCATCCAGAATATATACAAGAAGTCTTATGACTCAATAATAAAAAGATAAATAACCCAATTTAAAAGGGGGCAAATGAATAGACATCTCTCCAAAGCAGTTATTTAATGGCCAATAAGCACATAAAAAGATGCTCAACATCATTAGCCATCAGGGAAATGCAAATCAAAACCACAATGAGATATAACTTCACACCCACTATGGTCTGTAATAAGATAGATAATAACAAGTGTTGGCAAGGATGTGGAGAAATTGGAACCATAATACATTGCTGGTGGGAATGTGAAATGGTATAGCTGTTTTGGAAATCAGTTTGTCATAAAATTACCATATAACCCAGAAATTCCCCTCCTAGATATATATCCAAGAGAAATGAAAACATGTCACCACAAAAACTTGTACATAAATGTTCATACCAGAATTATTCATAATAGCCCAAAAGTGGAAACAACCCAAATGTCCATCAATTGATGAATGGATAAAGAAAACATATTATATCCATACAATGGAATGTTATTCAGCAATAAAAAGGAATGAAATACTGATACATGCTACAATATGGATAAACCTTGCCAAGTGAAAGAATCCAGTCACAGAAGACCACATATTTTATGATACCATTTATATGAATTGTCCAGAATAGGCAAATTTATAGAGGTAGAAAGCAGACTAATGGTTGCCTAGAGCTAGCCAGGGGAACGATGTAGTGGGACTGCTAATGGCTCTAGAGTTTCTTTTTGGAGTGATGAAAATGTTCTAAAGTTAATTGTGGGGCTGATTGCATAACTCTGTGAACATATTTTAAAAAGCATTTAAATGGTTGAATTGTATGGTATGTGAGTTATATGTCAATAAAACTGAACAACAACAAAAAAATGAATGATCAGAGTATTTCAAGCAGAGGGAACTGAAGAGGCAGAAAAATTTGCGCCATCAACCCACATAGTTTGGAATAGCAGAAGTCAGGAAAGAAATCAGAAATAAGCAAGATGATGCTGGAGAGGTAGGCTAAGACTGAATCAGAAAGGACTATGAATGTCATGCTAAGGACTTGGATTTAATCCTTAGGAAGAGGAACCTATTGAAGGACTTACACAGAGGGTGGAGGTGATCAGATTCGTCTGGTATGAAAATATACCTGGTTTCTATGGGGTCAATAGATTGGATGGGACCCAGAGATTGCGTTAATCTGTAGTAACCAGGCAAGTGATATATCAAAGAGATATTTAGGAGAAAGAATCAATAGGATGTTGCTTGGAGGGAGTAACTTGACCTGACCCTAGATTAGCAGCAGGCACTTTTTCACCTTTTGTAGGTACAGGTGGATTGATACACCCTTTTACAGGGCCTAATTAATTATTCATATTTTCAAGCCCTCCCACATTCACTTCAGGATGACACTCTAGACATTGATCTATAACAAGATCCAAGATTCTTCCTGCCGCTGACTTTCTCGGTGGCGTGGGGCCAGCTCTTCATAAGCCTGAATTTCAAACTTCACTATCTAAAAATATACAATGCTAATACCTGGATGTAATGTTCGGGCTTCAGAAACTAAAGGATTACAACTTTTCCTAAGGTAAATTAGGAAAAAGAAATTACAGAATCAGTGCTAGAAATTAGGTAGGTAAGCAGTTGTTTGAAAATAATTATCCTCAAAGATATAGAGACCTTTATACAAAAAAGATAGATTTTTAAATTAAAATTATTTCCCTGACGAGAACAAAATAAGAAAAAAAAAAAAAAAGGCTTAAACCCAACCACGTAGTCCTATACAGAATAATTCCTGATATGGAAAATTATTTAACAGTGGAATGGATAACGAAAGCCAGTTGGGCAACTCTTGCTCTGTCCTTAGAGGATGGATTTTTATTTCTCTGGGAAGGCTTTAGTATGGCCCTGTCCATCAGGAGTGGTGCCAGCAGCTCCTGGGCAGGACAGCAAGAACTTAAGTGAAGGATTGCCCAGATTCTTCCTTCCCCCTTGCTTGCATTGGTCACAGAGTTCTATAAAGAAAGATCAGTGAGCTCTGATGGTCTCTTTGAGTAAAAAGGCTCTGGCTACATTTCTGTGTGAAAACAGGAACAAAAGTCCCTGCTCACGGGTAGATGCACTTAAGATTCCTACCTTCTACGTTGGAGACAAAGCCCAGACTCCGCTTAAGGTCAGAGCAGATAGAGTGGAGACACCATCGGAATTTTGCATCACAGCGATACTTGTTGGCACCGCAAGTGTCATAACAGACGTCCAGCTGGTTGCAGCACTTGGTCATTGCTGGAATGCCCAAGTCCATCTGAGGAAAAGTGAAGGAAGAAAAGTGAAGGAAGAAAATGCCACGTTTAGACCAAGGACCTTAGGCAACCTTGCCTACCTTGTTCTCAAATTCCTGTTACAGATTCAGATCAATTCAGAAGCACCGATGACTGGAAAGAATACATCAGGTTGACAGTCACAGGATGCTAAGTTTTGATCATGATCTAGTTATTAGTTTAATAACTTTGAATGGCCCACTTCTTTTTCTTTTAGGGTTTAGTAATTTTCAAATTCACAGGCCACTATAGTGCTAAACATAGAAATCAGAAAGTTAGGCAAGAGGGCATAGCTTCAAGACTTGCAAATTCAACTAAAACCTATGCTATATGAGATTTTGTTTAAACAAAAGATTCCAAGGCTCAGAAGTACGAAAAATTAAGCCTCAGTTCATGAAGAGTTCACCAGTATTTATCAGGGATCCATCCCATGCAGCACTGTTTTAAGTATGTGTATATGTGTTTGTATGTGTTGAGGAGTAGAGTGGGGATAGAACATAGTTCCTGACCACAAGGGGACTATGATCAAACAACAATGTAACACACACACACACACACATTTATAAAGCATCCTATAAACAATTACAAATGTGTCATAAGCTAAGTTCATAGACTGCCACATGTAGAGTTATCAAACAGGAGTTTTTTTGAGAGGATTATTAGAGATGATGGTAGACTTAAGATACAGCAGATAAAGAAAGGAAATAATGAGCAAATCATATGTGAGCAAGTCAATTCGTTTGTTTAGTCTTTCAAGGGTCTTAGCAGGGTGATTTATTAAGGAGAAAGACAAGTTGATAGATGGCCTTGACATCCAAATTAGCAAGTTAGATTTGATAAAGACTCTTGAGGAAGGAAGGGATATGATACAATAAGTGATTAAAGAAGAGTAATCATTCTGTTGTTTGTAAAACAGATGAGAACAGGGTGAGTTTAGACATGGATCTTTTTTTTTTTAACATCTTTATTGGAGTATAATTGCTTTACAAAGTTGTGTTAGTTTCTGCTGTATAACAAAGTGAATCAGCTATACATATACATATATCCCCATATCTCTTCTGTCTTGCGTCTCCCTCCCTCCCTCCCTATCCCATCCCTCTAGGTGGTCACAAAGCACCGAGCTGATCTCCCTGTGCTCTGCGGCTGCTTCCCACTAGCTACTGGTTTTACATTTGGTAATGTATATATGTCCATGCCACTCTCTCACTTTGTCCCAGCTTACCCTTCCCTCTCCCCGTGTCCTCAAGTCCATTCTCTAGTAGGTCTGCATCTTTACTCCTGTCCTGCCCCTAGGTTCTTTTTTTTTTTTTTTAATTCCATATATATGTGTTAGCATACAGTATTTGTTTTTCTCTTTCTAACTTACTTCACTCTGTATGACAGACTCTAGGTCCATCCACCTCACTACAGATAACTCAATTTCGTTTCTTTTTATGGCTGAGTAATATTCCATTGTATATATGTGCCACATCTTCTTTATCCATTCATCTGTCAATGGACACTTAGGTTGCTTCCATAGACATGGATCTTTTGCAGTTCTTCTCATAATATAGACTTGGACTTGGGTGGAAGCTGTGAAAATCTGGTTTCGAGGTATGGGTGGGGATTGATTAACCAGCTATCATAGATCCTTTCCTCTTGGGTCTCCTTAAGTGTTCTCTTGTTTGAACTTTTACTACAAGACCACCTAAAGCAGAATATGGACTTTGGTAGTTTAAAATGCCCTTTTAAGCAAAAACCAAAACAAAGCCTTATTACATTAAGAGATAATCTAACTCATTAGACTAGGCAAAGGCCTGGACTCAGCAATTCTGGGTAAGTTCCCATCATCTGATACCTGAAGCAAACTACTTTGCTTGCACCTCACCCCTAAACCTAGGAATACATCACAACAGAGGTAACAGAATTAGATGAGTATAGTGGCTATCATTCAATTCAACTCAATTGGAAATTCTTGAACTAGTTCTAAATAATATTTGTACCAGTAAACAAAATGACATTACTCCCAAAATAGAGTGCATACCACTTCCTTAGCTACTAAATTGATATCAAGTAAAAGATATTAGCCAAAAATACATTGTTTCTCTAATGTATATTTGGAAGGATTGTCTTTCTTCTGTGTCCATTCACGTATTGATGATTGTGGACCAGGTTAGGCATACAGCTGCGCAGGTTGTGCAGTGAACAAGAGTGTCATATCTAAGGGCTCACCTTCCCACAAGACATCATAGATTTATATATTTATTAAGAAAAATATCCAGCCAGTGGCAGGCATTTCCTTTTCTTACAAAATCAGTATATTAAGCTTAGTTTCTGACAAATGGAAGAAAACCATCTTGAGGAAAGGGAACTTTTTTTCAATTTGCACAAAAATGCCACATGGGTGAGCAGCATTTTAGAAGAATAAACATTATGCTGCTTAGAAAATTACTACAAAAATCTTTTGAACCAGCAGAAAAGTGACGTTTAGCCTGATTAAGACACCAACTAAAGACATAGCTAAACTATGATTTTAGATATGAAATCCTTCTACCTACATTTTACATGAAACCTCTTTTCTAAAGTGAAAAAGGTAAAAGGGCTTCCAAGGGGTCTTAAAAGAAATTAACTATTCCTTGTTTTTAGAGGAAGTCGACAGTTTGAGAAACGGTCAGAGGCAAAATGATAAATGTTTAGCCAGTGGCTGGTTGTGTGTGTGGGCATGTGGATGGGTGGAGGTGTGTTTGCCAGTTTCTATGATGTTAATACTCCAAACATAGTTGGTTGGACGGTACCGTCACCAAGTCAGCCGCTTGCAAAAGTGCTGAGGATACAGCAATCAGCCCTCACTGGTACTGGTCAGTACCAGTTTGCTCCAGTACATCACTGGAAAGTCTCACCAATTTAAATAAGTCAAACTTGTCAGATGTATTTCAAATTAAGTTATGTTTGGTTCACTAAGGCTCAGCTGATATTTGCATTGGTGCTTTCAGAGTTCACTACACAACGGCTTATCTGGGGGATAGCTGCCTCTGAGAAAAGGAAATCAGAAACTTTCCTTGAAAATTATCTCCCTTTCTCTGTATCCAATTTAAAATACTAATCATATTTCTCAATCATATTCCATAAGTGTTGAGTTCCATCAGTGGTAACTCTTGGATTAGTTTTAGTTAAAACCAATCACCTAAGAAAACAATGGTGGTGTACATACACTTTCTGGTACCTTGAGACCCAGGAAATAGGAACTGCAGCCGTTGGGCTCCTGAGGTTTGTATCCAGGTCTGGGCATTGGTGCCTTTCCTAGCAGGGGAAAGAGAGGAAAGAAGCGGGAAGAAATGTTTAGAAGTTAAGCATTTGGGAACATTCATCAAATAAAAATGATCTAAAAAGTATGTTCAGTTTTTCCTTTAAAAGTCACTGCTCCTGGGACTTCCCTGGTGGCGCAGTGAAGAATCTGCCAGCCAATGCAGGGGACACAGGTTCAATCCCTGGTCCGGGAAGATCCCACGTGCTGCGGAGCAACTAAGCCCGTGCGCCACAACTACTGAGCCTGCGCTCTAGAGCCCGCAAATCACAACTACTGAGCCTGCATGCCACAACTACTGAAGCCCACACACCTAGAGCCCGTGCTCTGCAACAAGAGAAGCCACTGCAATGAGAAGCCCGCGCACCGCTACAAAGAGTAGCCCCCACTCACCGCAACTAGAGAAAGCCCGCGCACAGCAGCAAAGACCCAACGCAGCCGAAAATAAAATAAATAAATAAAAAATTTTTTTTAATTAAAAGAAAAAGTCACTGCTCCTCACCAGACTTAAATTAGGTGGTGATGATGATTATGATGATATCATAAAAGAGTAATAACCTTCAGACCAGGTTGGCGTTTTTCTCCTAATATTGAAGAATTTTATGAGCACTTATTTACTAACAATTCTAATGTTTCTTACATGCACAACCTTGAAGATAAGGTCTGTGGCAAAACCAAACTAAAACTCAAGGTTTCTCATTCTTTTATCCACTGTAAGACCACATACTATGCACAAAGACCTGATCATACACTTAAGGGATCAGAATTAAAACAGTACCACAAACTTTTTTAGAATAACGTGAAGGAAATTTTGCAAGATTCCATAAATGCAGACAAAGCATTGTTTACCAAAGGGCAAAGAAAACACCCCAATGAAACATTTTAGGTATCTGTGTCACAGAACTAAGGCGAAACTATCTGAAAAGCTTTGGATTTCTTGGTTTCTCCTACATGGCTTTTGGGTAATTTTATAATCTTGCAAATACATACAGAGAAGCTTTGTCAGTGTGTCAAGGGTAGTCATTATAGATAAAGATAACCTTGACCTGAGATGACCTCAGGACAGTCATCTGCAGTGAGTATTTTTATCCCATTATCCAGACAAGGAATATGGGGCTAAGAGGTTTTGTGACTTGCCTGAGTCATATAGAAAGTGGGGGGAATTGGGATATAAATCCAGATATCCTGTTTGTCTCCAAAGCCCATGTTCTTTCCCCAGTTCCTTTGCCTCATGTAGGAGATGCAAGACATAACAAAAGACGGAGGAAATAAGCTAAGAATTAATCCTCCAAGTGAGACATATGGCATTTCCTCTTTCTTTTCTTTAGTCTTCTCCTGCCAGGTATTTTATTTTCAATTATTTTGTATTATGAAATATGTCAAAACTGAAGTCAGAGAAACAAATACCCATGTACCGACTACACAAACACAATGACTGTTAACTTGCCAAATGTGCTGTAAATATTTCTTCTGTTTAATTAAATAGTGTAAGTACAGTTGAAGCCCCTTTGCACCCCATCTTTCTGTTTTAATTTTTAGGTATGAAGTCTATGCTTTAGAGCCCTCCCTCCTTATTATTCTTAAAAACTGCCTTCATTACTCTTGGACTTTTACTCTTGCATATGAATTTGAGAGTCAAATTAGTCTATATGAAACATGTAGATTATGTCTACAAGAGATGAAATGAGGATTTTTATTTAAAATACATTGAATTTATAGATTAATTTGGAGACAACTGACTTTCTTATAATATTCTGAATTCCCAAACATGGGCCTAATATAGCTTTCCATTTACTTAGGTCTTCCTTTATGTCTTTCAGCAGAGTGTTATAATTTTCTCCATATATATATTTTTTAATTTTTATTTATTTATTTATCTTTGGCTGTGTTGGGCCTTCGTTTCTGTGAGAGGGCTTTCTCTAGTTGCGGTGAGTGGGGGCCACTCTTCATCGCGGTGCGCGGGCCTCTCACTATCGCGGCCTCTCTTGTTGCAGAGCACAGGCTCCAGACGCGCAGGCTCAGCAGTTGTGGCTCACAGGCCCAGTTGCTCCGCGGCATGTGGGATCCTCCCAGACCAGGGCTCGAACCCGTGTCCCCCGCATTGGCAGGCGGACTCTCAACCACTGCACCACCAGGGAAGCCCTCTCCATATATTTATTATACCTCCAAATACTGTATTATTCAGATGCTTAAACAAGACAGGATATCTCATCAAGATCCAGAATTAAGGCTCAGAAGGCTGGAATGATAAATCTGACCTTTTCTGGAACCCAGGCTGCTTCTAGCCTTCAGCTCTACCAGCCCTGGAATTTAGCCCTGACTCTCATGGTCCAAGGTGGAGCTTCAGCCAACACATCCGTATTACAAGCAGCAGGATGGAAGAAGGAGGTGGAAAGGTCAGAGCTCCTCTCTTTAATAAACACACTCCAGAATGTTACACACATCACTTCATCTTACTTCCCTTTGGCCAGACCTTAATCAAATGGCAACACCTAGTTGCAAAGGTGGGCTAGGAAATGAAGTTTTTCTTCAATGGAGGCAGCCATGAGCCCTGCTGGAAGTTGGGAGGAGGGCTTATGAATGTAGACAAGGGGGACAATAAGCAGTCTCTGCCACAGTCTGTTTGGGTATTTGTTGCTGTGGTACAACATGTGTATATGATGGTGTTTCAAGATGGCCCTCAGTGATCCCCATCTCCTGGTATTCATAACCTTGTGTATTGTCCTAGGGTTGGTCTGTGTGATCAACAGAATATGGGAGAAGTGGAGCTGTGTTTCTTCCAAGATTACATTATAAAAGACTACAACTTCTGGGAAGGGTAAGCTGGGATGAAGCGAGAGAGCAGCATTGACATATGTACACTACCAAATGTAAAATAGATAGCTAGTGGGAAGCAGCTGCATAGCACAGGGAGATCAGCTTGGTGCTTTGTGACCACCTAGAGGGGTGGGATAGGGAGGGTGGGAGGGAGACGGAAGAGGGAGGGGATATGGGGATACATGTATATGTATAGCTGATTCACTTTGTTATACAGCAGAAACTAACACACCATTGTAACACAATTATACTCCAATAAAGATGTCAAAAAAAAAAAAAGGCTACAACTTCTGTCATGGAAAGGTCCATTGGTAAAGAACTAAAGCTTCCTGCTAACAGCCACATGAGTTTGGAAGGAGAGCTCCAGCTTCAGTCATATCTTCAGAGACTGTAATATCAACAGGCAGTGTGACTACAACTTCATGAGAAACTCAGAGCCAGAAACACCCAGCAGAACCCCTAGATTCCTGACACTCAGAAACTGTGTGATACAATAAATGTTTGTTATTTTCTGCTTCTAAGTTTGGGGGTCACCTGCTACTCAACAATACTTAACTATTGCAGTTGCCATTATGATTTGCATCTCTTTTTCATTACATTTTTTTCTACAACAGCTTTATTGAGATGTAATTAATATATTATACATTCACCCATTTAATGTGTGTAATTCAGTGGGTTTTAGCTTTTCACAGAGTTGTGAGACCATCACCACAATCTAATTTCTTTATTCCTCCTCCAAGCTCCAGCCCCAGGTGGACAGAAAGCATTCTTGCTACTTCTTGGAATATTGGATAATCCAATAATCTAATCCCTTTTAAACAGACTAGACAGTTTCTCAGGCTCTAAGCTTTATGCAGACTGTTCAGTTCCAACTTCCCAATTCTTACAGGTGAAATTTACTTTTCCTCTCTCTGTGTGAGCAATAAAGCCCATTCCTCAGCCCCTGGAGTCTATATATGTTCCAGACTGACACCCCCAAGGGCCATGGCAGCATCAGCTCCTGCTACCACTTTGGCTTTTTGTTTCCCCTTCATTTCTGGAACTTGAAGTTTTCCCTTTATTTCATTCTAGGTTGAGTGTGTGTTTTTTGTTTTAATATTTTGTTTCCACCCCGTCTTTCTTGTTATTTGTAGTGGAGAGGTCCTGTACTTGTTGACAGAGTCCACCAGCCCACCAGTAATCCCTGCATTACTTTTCAAAGGTCTTGAGAAATATAACTTAGCATTGATACTCTACTAACCTGCCATGTGTGTGTGTGTGTGTGTGTGTGTGTGTGTGTGTGTGTAGCACTGGGAATAGGGGAATGGGTAAAGTGTATTAAATAATATTAGTAATCAAGTTACACATATGAAAATAATCACACTATGTCATACAATTAAAGCGTATTGTCTCTTGGAGGTGAGACTATGGTGATTTTATTTTTTCTTCAGGTTGTTCTTTTACAAATGTTCTACCTATACTAGCTTTATAGAAATCAGGGAAAAAATTTCAATGAAGAAACAAATGTCTAAATTTGATGGTGAAATTTAACTCTTTAATAATTTCGCTGATAAAGGGCTTTTGCAGCAGACTCAGTCCAGTTTCCTGAGTTACCCTCTGCCCTTTTTGCAGTTGGTAACTCACAGAAGATAAAACTCTGATATCCCAGTTTGAAAGCTAATGGGACACCAACTATAGACACGTCCCACCTGGCCTGATATTGATGACAGTTGTTTGTTTTTTTTTTAATATATTTTTTTAATATTTTACGAAAGCTGTAGAAATTCTGTTTGAAGCTTGAATTAAAAGTTCTAAGAAAAAAGGTGATGGTTTGAGTCCAGACAGAAATAAGGTACTATATCCTCATATTACAGTTGGAGCAGATTTGAGTTGTGTTGAGTCTTTTCAGTTTGATGGTTTGAATCCAGACAGAAATAAGGTACTATATCCTCATATTACAGTTGGAGCAGATTTGAGTTGTGTTGAGTCTTTTCAGTTTGATGTTTTGAGTCTAGGCATCAATAATGTACAATGTCCACAAACTAATTTTATTTTTTGGTTTTGGCTATTTATAGGAGTGGGAGGCTGACCATCTGATCTTCTGGATCAGGGCTTGGCAAACACTGGCCCAAGTCCAGCCCATTGCCTGTTCTTGTATAACCTGCCAGATAAAAATGATTTTTATATTTTTAAATGATTGGGGGAAAAGTCAAAAAAAGGATAGTATTGTGTGACATATGAAAGTTATTTGAAATTAAAATTTTAGTGCTCACAAAAAAGTTTTTTTCAGAACACAGCAACACTCATTCCTTACGTATTAGCTACAGCTGCTTTCACAGAAAAAAGAGCCGAATGTTGTTATGATCTTGATGTGAGGATGGTCTTTTAAGCAAGACAAAAGATGCAGAAGCTATAAAGAAAAGGACTGATAGACTGGTTCTTAGGAAAATTTAAAACTTCTGCATAAAGTGAAACGCCACAAAACACTTAAAAGACAAATGAGGGAATTAGGCATGAAACCCGAAAGTTCTACCCGCAGGAAGGTCCGCTGCCTCCGGGGCCCCACCGTTTTTCTCTGTGTTTTGTCACTGAAAACAACAGTAAAAATGTCTGGGGCTTTATCACCCAGGTCAAGGGTTGAGCCTCCTAGGAGGGTGTGGCCCTTCTCCCCACCCAGCTGGTTCCCGCAGAAGTGGCTCTGTGTGCTCCACTAGAGGTCTACCTAGGAGTCCAAGGGCCGTATTTGAAGGGCACATCCTGCTTCCTGCCAGAAACCCTCAAATACAGCATGAGGAACACAACAAGGGAACAAAACAGAACTGTGACAATTTAACTGAAGCAATAAACTCTATTTCAGTCACTAAAACACATTAAGTTACTGCATGAGGTAAGGCGAGCGACTTGTCCTGGTTTGCCTGGGACCATCCTTGTTTTAGTACTTAAAGTCCCACGTTTCAGGAACCCGCACCCCTTCCCTCCATCACCGGCAAACCTGGACATTTCCTCACCCTTCTCGAGAACAACCTTTGCTCTCTAAGTCAGTAGCTGTTTTCTTTTTTGGGGCCACAGGTCCTCTAAGAATCTGATGAAGGCTGTGAATTCTTTGTCTAGAAAAATGTATAAACTCACAGGTTCATAAAATTTTGCTCTAAGATTTCAAACAGATAAAAAGTTCTCCTGAAAATAAGAACGCTGATATTTAAGGATACCTTTCTTCCTAGAACTAAACCCAAGAAGAAAATCATCATGAGGTCCTTTTATCGAAGTGTGACAGTGTGGATAATAGCTTAAATCATGATTTACAAGACACAGAAACTCTGCCTCAGAGACCTTCATAAAGGCACAGAACACCTAAATCATCATTTGATGATCTCTTCCAGAAGCTGAGAGGGTGTTGTCCAGCCACTGGGATTTCATGTTTTTTAATTTTATTTTGAAAGGGAATCTGAAGAATCAGAATGCATAGTTAACCTGTTCACCAGATTTTCTCATAACATTTATAAAATTTGTTTGGTACCTGCCATGTTCCATACGGCACTAATTCTTTATATATATTATCTTTAATTCTTACAACAACCTTGTAAGGTAGGTATTATTAACATTAGTTATAAACATGAGGAAACAAAGGTTGAGAGATGTAAGTTGCCCAAGGTCATCAGCAATGAGACTCCCCCACCCCCACCCCCCCAGTACAAACCCCTGATTTTTCCATTACTAGTATTTCTCAAAGTCTGGTTTGAGGACCACGTGTGCAGTTCCTAGCACAGACCTACTGAATCAGAATTCCTGAGGTGGGAGAGGGAATTGTGTTCACATTAGTGCAGACACCTTAAACCAGTTGTACCATGTATGCTATTGATCCGTGCTGAATCTCGTTGTATTTACAGCCCCATCATTTGGCAAGTTCAGATGTTGTGTGTTGACCTGAAAACGAATTGTAGATACAAGAAGTGTGGAAAGCAATATTGATACGCTAGTGTAGGCTAGCAGGATACAAATA
Source organism: Eschrichtius robustus (assembly GCF_028021215.1). Classification (NCBI taxonomy): domain Eukaryota; kingdom Metazoa; phylum Chordata; class Mammalia; order Artiodactyla; family Eschrichtiidae; genus Eschrichtius; species Eschrichtius robustus. The sequence goes on from NC_090830.1 coordinate 77,872,913, forward strand.
CACCTTTGCCTGTCTGAACAACCTATGGGCTGAATGACCCCTTAAATAGTGCTCTCTACCTTGGTCGCACCTTGCAATCACCTGGGAAACGTTAAAAATAACGATGTCTAGGTCCAACCCATGGAGATTCCCATTTAATTGATTCGGGCAGCAGGCATTTTTTAAAGCCCCCCCCCCCCCAGGTGATTCTAAGTGCAGAGCAAGGTAGGAACCACTGTTTTAAGCAGTGGTAAGTACCTACCAAATGGCAATTTTTTTTCTTGTAGACTAACTGTTGCTAAATTGTTCCTTCTGACAAAAAGAAAAAAAATTGCAGTTTTTAAAGCAGGTTTTTCCTCAAAGCGTGGTCCCAGGACCACTAGCAGCAGGATCACCTGCGAACACTTAAGAATGCAAATTTTCTGGTCCCACCCCAGACCTACCCAATCAGTATAAGAGGGGTGAGGGCCAACAGTCTGTTTAAACAAGTCCTTCAGGGGATTTGCAGCACGGCAAGTTTCTTTTAAAGAAAGAGAAGCATTGTGCACAAGAAGTGTATCACAAGGCAAACAGAGAGACTCAGTTAGTTAGTAGGCGTTATCTGTTCAAAAGCCTGCTTGATCCACAATCAACTTAAGAAGAAGTTCTGTACTGCTTGGGCACAGCCTCCAGGTTCTTGGCTCTGCTGCGTTCCAGAGGTAACAAGGCTTAACCCCCTATTTCCTGCGTGTTTTTCAGACCCCTGGTCAGACAGGTCCTGTTTTGTAGAGTGAGTGGAGTTATTTGTGTTCTTGCAATCTCTCTGTTGACTATTCCCATCCCCCACCCATGGCTGATGCATCGACCGACCCAGGTGCAGGCTTGCAACCAAAATTTGCTAAAATCTTTTAATGCCGTTTTGCTAGAGAAAAAAAAGGGTTTGGTTCTCGTTTCCCTTAAAAAAAAAAAAAAAAAATCCTTCTGTTATCTATTTGCTCAGCCACAGACCTAAGTCTTGTGTTGCCTCCAGGAAGGAAAATAGCACCAGTGTTGATCAAATATCTGAAGTGAGTTAACCCTTTCCTGCCCTATCCATGCAAACTAGGTGAGAACAGTCCCTGTGACAAGGCATCTCTGCATTAGTCTAACACACCTTGGACGAAGACATTGCTAGCGGTCCAGGTGGGTCCTAGCACAGATTTACCCTTTGGAATCTTCACAAAGACGCTGCAGCTTCCTTTTTTCAACATTCCCCTCTGAGATGAAAGCTTCTGTGCTGTAAAACTTTTTTTTTTTTTTACTATTTGAAATGCATCCTCTTTATTTATTTATTTATTTATGGCTGTGTTGGGTCTTCGTTTCTGTGCGAGGGCTTTCTCTAGTTGCGGCAAGCGGGGGCCACTCTTCATCGCGGTGCGCGGGCCTCTCACTGTCGCGGCCTCTCTTGTTGCGGAGCACAGGCTCCAGACGCGCAGGCTCAGTAATTGTGGCTCATGGGCCCAGTTGCTCCGCGGCATGTGGGATCTTCCCAGACCAGGGCTCGAACCTGTGTCCCCTGCATTGGCAGGCAGATTCTCAATCACTGCGCCACCAGGGAAGCCCCTGTGCTGTAAAACTTTTGGTTCTGGAGGCTTAACCATGGTCTCTTAATCACTCCCCGTTTATAAGGAAGGGATTTCCCCCGCTCAAAGGTTAAAAAGGGACTGCGAGACTGGGTGAGTCCAGCAAGTGTGTAGCTCTTTTGAGTCTCTCTCCAAGCTGAGTTTTATCTGTTGAGCGTCTGGAGAAAATATTTCTCAAGTGTTTTCCTGCTAGGCTAAACTCACCATTTTCATCTCTTAATCCCATGATGAAACATCTGGTAAACTAAACAGTGAAGCAAATGCTGTATGAGGCTGTGTATGCTTTCAGAAACATTCTCGTTTGCATTTGAAGTTACCCCTTGCCTCCCAGCTGCAAGGTCCAGGGCTCCACATTCTGCTCCCGTTACACTGAATTCCAGTGCGAGGTGAAGGAAGGACAGGCCACAGGGTCTGCTCTTCTGCAGCCAGGACTGCACGCAGGCTCCCGTGTACCCTCTTTACAACTCAGGTGAGGTCCTACCCATTCAGTTCCACATCCCACACCAGGCCTGAGGGACAGTCCCAGGCCTGCTTGGTGCCTGATGCCTGGTGGACAGAGGCAGCTGGCAGACACCCATCCTACCCACCAAAGGACTGCCATTGCTGACTGAGGCAGGGACAGCTCTCTTGGGGGAGGGGCGGGGTCAGGCAAATTGATCAGAGACTGACAGATCTGGAAGGAAGGTGTGAACTGCATTCAGGGGGAGAGGCGAATCCATTTCCAAGCTAGGAGCAGAGTAACTGAGGAAGCTCAGAGTTTTCTGGCAGAATTTTCCCTGAATGTTCAGCTTAGTTTCCATCCCTAGGAACACCTCCCAAAGACATCTCTTATTCTTTCTCCCCACCCTTGCCACCTTTTCCTAAGTACCTACCTGCCTCACAATAAACCCATTAAACTGTCCGCAGGGAAACAATTCTCGCAAAACTCCTTGGAATAGGTTTGCCAGGTAAAACACAGGAAGCTCAGTGAAATTTACATTTCAGATAAACAACCAGTAATTTGTCACTATAAGTGTGTCCCAAATATCTCACATATTTTAACAAAGTCTTGGTTGTTTATTTGAAATTCAGATTTCACTGGGTGTCCTATATTTTTAGTTGCTGAATCTGGCACCCCTGTAAGAGGTGGATAACAGGAAAAAGCACATGACAGATTGTGGCCCTGCTCAGGCTGTTCACAGGTCCACCAGTGAGAGTCTCACCGGAAGAGAAGCCGTGCACTCACCATATCGGCATCTGTACTGACAGACTCCATTTTTCCCTCCCAGCAGTTCCAGAAAGGAATCGAAGTAGCTGTTGACAGATTCAAAGCTGCCCCGGATGTGCCGAAGGCCCCAGTCTGAATAGGACTCCTCTGCGTCAGGGCTGGTGTCACTCTGAGCCAGGCCACCCCCCAGGCTGAGCCACAAAATCAAGAAGCTGGTGGCCAGCGTCATCCTGTAGCCAGGTAGGTACTGAGGTCCCTCCTCAAACCCCAGCCAGTGTCCCAGGAAGTCTGGGTACACGGCCCACCAGCCAGATGCCAGGCAGGACTGGGAAAGGGATTATCTGGAGCACTCAATCGGTGTGTTCCCCAGAGGTGGACTTTAAACACAGCTCTGGAGGTTGGGATGAGATCAGGGCAATTAGAAAGGGCAAAGGTTAAGCAGTAGGAGGGCCTATCTGAGGGATGGCCAGTGAGGGAGAGAACACTTCAGAGCGGATTCCCCGGCCCTGGAGCAGGGGGATGTTAGCCAACTTTTCAGAGGCATGAGTTGTGGAGCAATTGGAATTCTATCCCCAACCAGCTGGTTAACCTATGGATTAGTTACAAGTTTGGTCCCCTAGGACAGGCCTCTTGACACAAAGGACCTAGCCGCACCCCTAAGCCAGTCACCTACGTATGGTGACTAGGGAGATATAGGGAGATGCAGGAAGATGTATAAAGGACTCAGGAAACCCTCAGTGATGGCGGGTCAACAGTGTCACCTGTACCAACGGTCCGGATATTGTCAGAGTTTGCTGTAACTGTGCATGATGGAAGGGTTCAGATCTAGGACCCCAGCTTCTGCGTCGGTCAATGCTTGGCTCTCAGACTCAGTCCTCTAATCTGGCAGAGCTCCTCATCAAAGCCATCCTGGTGCTGGGGCATTTTTGCCTCTGTATTTACAGCAGTATTTTTATTTACACTCAGCCGCGTCTGGTATCTACAGATTGCCCTGAGATAGAGCTGGGGTAACTCAGCGCTCCTAGTGTTGTTCTTCCATTGAGTTGCTTAAAAGTCAGAGAGTTTATCAGAATCGCTATTTGAAATTTTAGGCTTTAAAAGTGTTGACCGAAGTCTAGTGTTTTGGCATCATCTTCAGTGTATACTTTGCTTTTAGTCATGTGAAGAAATAAATTCCATCCATGAAATCACTAAGCTAAAAAACGATGGCTTTATGGACCAAATGAGTCACTTAGCTTCTCTCTCAAAAGTCTGGAAAGCCCCAGAGAAAATAATGAATTAAATTTCTTCATTTTAGATAAGAAATGTATTTGTCTAAAGACTCAGACTCCAGGAAGGGTAGTAGTTATAAAATATATCATATGAACAGCAACAATGCCACCAATATTTTAAAGTACATATAATTTTTCAAACCACTGTGTGTGTGTGTATATATATATTTTAAAATTTCACATCAATTCTACGAAGGAGGGTAAATACCATTCCTGTTTGAGAGGTGAGAAAACTGAGATACAAAGGTTAAATTACTCAGTCAAATATAAACAGGCTATCAAGGATAAGAGCTGAGGGTCAGAACCAGCTGTCACATAATCTGGGGTGCCCAGTCAAAATGAGAATGCGGAGCTCCTTTTCAAAAAGCAGGGAAAAAGAGCCATTAAAGGACCTAAAATATAAAGTTTTCCTTTAAAAATGTTTTATTGTGTTATCACTGTTGTAAAATATAATTGGGTAATAGTGATAACTGAGTAACAATATAAGCTTATAAACTGCAAAAATATTTTTGGTGTCATAATTTTATATAATGCGATATATAATACTTCATTAATATATGATGTCGTGATTGATCATTTTTCTGACTTGCTTTTCTGTAAATTCATCTATTAGGTCATTAAAATTTATACTTTTAATAACTTCATTTTCAGTTCATACAACTGAAAGCAATGTCAGTTGCTCTTGGCAAATGCAAGGTCACAAATAATATTTGATAATCTTTAATTTTGAGAAGGCTCTGCTGATCCAGCTCTTACTGGAGCTAGTAATAGTATTTTTCCCCCATTTCTTGATACCTTAAATTTTTTTGTAATTGCAGTAAACTATTCATACTTACTATTTTAACTTTTTAAATGGACAGTGCAGTGTCTTTACATTAGGTACATTCACAATGTTGTTCAGCTGTCGTCACTTTACATCTCCAGAAATTCTTCATCATTCCAGATTGAAACTCTATGCATATTAAACATAATTCCGCATTCTTTTCCTTCAGCCTCTGGCAACCACTATTCTCCTTTCTGTCCATATGAATTTGTCTATACAAGGTACCTCATAGAAATGGCTCATACAATATTTGTCCTTTTGTGTCTGGCTTGTTTCACTGAGCGTAATGTTGTCAAGGTTCATCCATGCTGAAGTATGTGTCAGTACTCATTATTGTGAATAATGCTGCTGTGAAATTAGTATGCAAATACCTGTTTGAGTCCCTACTTTCAATTCTTTTGGGTGCATACCTAGAATTGGATTTGCTAGATCATATGGTAATTCTACATTTAACTTTTTGAGGAATCATCATATTGTTTTCCACTGTGGCTGCACCAGTTACATTGCCGCCAGCAATGCACAAGGGTTCCAGTTTCTCCACATCCTTACCAATGCTTGTTATTTTCCTTTTTTTTTGACAACAGCCATCCTAATGGGTATGAGGTAGTATCTCATTGCAGTTTTGATTTGCATTCTCTAATGATTAGTCATAGATAATGAACACCTTTTCAGGAGCTTTTTGGTCATTTGTATGTCATCTTCGGAGAAGTGTCTATTCAAGTCCCTCTTTGCCTAGTTTTTTTCCTCAGTGCTTTTGAGATATAACTGGACTATAACATTATGTAAATTTAAGGTGTACATCATGATGATTTGATACTTATATATTGTGCAAGGATTACCACAGTAAGGTTAGTTAACACCTCCATCACTTCACATAATTATCATTCCTTTTTGTGGTGGGAACATTTAAGATCAATTTTCTTAGCAACTTTCAAATATATAATAAAATGTTGTGAACTGTAGTCAATGTGCTATAGACTACATCCTCAGAACGTTTTAAAAATTTTTTTTATTGGAGTATAGTTGATTTACAATGTGTTAGTTTCAGGTGTACAGCAAAGTGAATGAGACATATATATACACATATATATACACATTCTTTTTCAGATTTTTAAAAAATTTTTATTGGAGTATAGTTGATTTACAATGTTGTGTTAGTTCAGCTGTACAGCAAAGTGATTCAGTTATACAGATACATATATTCATTCTTTTTCAGATTCTGTTCCCATATAGGTTATTACAGAATATTGAGTAGAGTTCCTTGTGCTGTACAGTAGGTCCTTGTTGGTTATTTTATATATAGTAGTGTATGTATGTTAATCACAAGCTCCTAATTTATCCCTCCCCCTCCACGTTTCCTCTTTGGTAACCAGAAGTTTGTTTTCAAAATGTGTGAATCTGTTTCTGTTTTGCAAATAAGTTCATTTATATCATTTTTTAAAATTAGATTCCACATATGAATGAAATCACATGATATTTGTCTTTCTGTGTCTGACTTACTTCACTCAGTATGACAATCTCTAGGTCCATCCGTGTTGCTGCAAATGGCATTATTTTCTTCTTTTTTATGGCTGAATAATATTCCATTGTATATATGTACCACATCTTCTTTATCCATTCCTCTGTTGATGAATATTTAGGTTGCTTCCATGTCTTGGCTACTGTTCTCCATAGTGGCTCCACCAACTTATATTCCCACCAACAGTGTAGGAGGGTTCCATTTTCTCCACACCATCTCCAGCATTTATTGTTTGTAGATTTTTTGATGATGGCCATTCTGACCAGTGTGAGGTGATACCTCATTGTAGTTTTGATTTGCATTTCTCTAATAATTAGTGATGTTGAGCATCTTTTCATGTGCTTTTTGGCCATCTGTATGTCTTCTTTGGAGAAATGTCTATTTAGATCTTCCCATTTTTTGATAGGGTTGTTTGTTTTTTTGATATTGAGCTGCATGAACTGTTTGTATATTTTGGAGATTAATCCCATGTCACTTGCATCATTTGCAAATATTTTCTCCCATTCTGTGGGATGTCTTTTCATTTTGTTTTTGGTTTCCTTTTCTGTGCAAAAGCTTTTACATTTAATTAGGTCCCATTTGTTTTTTTTGTTTGTTTTTATTTTCATTGTAATCTAGGAGGTGGATCAAAAAAGATATTGCTGCGACTTATGTCAGAGAGTGTTCTGCCTATGTTTTCCTCTAAGAGTTTTATAGTATCCATCCTTACATTTAGTTCTTTAATCTATTTTGAGTTTATTTTTGTGTGTAGTGTTAGGGAGTGTTCTAATTTCATTCTTTTACATGTAGCTGTCAGTTTTCCCGCACCACTTATTGAAGAGACTGTCTTTTCTCCATTGTATTAGGTTGGCCTAAAAGTTCCTTTGGTTTTTAAGTAAAAATAAAAGACACATTTTTCATTTTCACCAAGAACTTTATTGAACAACATATTCACCGTTTTTTCCCACTACCTTCTGCCACTTTTCAGGCAACTTCATAATTCCATCTTCCCAAAACCTTTTATCTTTTTGATCAAAGAACTGTTCCAGGTGCCATTTACAGTCTTCCAGGGAATTGAAATTTTTCCATTAAGAGAATTTTGTAAAGACCAAAATAAATGGAAATCCGAAGGTGCAATGTCTGGTGAATAAGGCAGATGAATCAGAATTTCCCAGCCAAGCTGTGACAGTTTTTGCCTGGTCATCAAAAAAACATACGGTCTTGTATCATCCTGATGGAAGATTATGTGTTTTCTGTTTACTAACTTCGGATGCTTTCATGAGTGCTGCTTTCAGTTGGTCTAATTGGGAGCAGTGCTTGTTGGAATTAATCATTTGGTTTTCCAGAAGGAGCTCATAATAGAGGACTCCCTTCCAATCCCACCATATACACAATATCACCTTCTTTGGATGAAGACTGGCCTTTGGTGTGGTTGGTGGTGGTTCATTTTGCTTGCCCCATGATCTCTTCTGTTCCACATTATTGAACAGTATCCACTTTTCATCACCTGTCACAATTTGCTTTAAAAACGGAAGATTTTCGTTACATTTAAGTAGAAATACGGGCAAGAAGGTTTTTTTCGCTTAACTTACGTGAACCCAACCATCAAAGCCATTAACATAACGAAGCTTGTGCAAATTATTTGGATATTTTGAGTATGTCGGCTATCTCCTGCATGGTATAACATTGATTGTTCTCAATTAATGTCTCGGTTTGATCACTGTCAACTTCAACTGGTCTACCTGACCGTAGAGCATCGTCCAGCCAGAAATCTCCAATGCAAAACTTCACAAACCACTTTTGACACGTTCGATCCATCCCAGCACCTTCTCCATACACTGCACAAATCTTTTCTTGCATTTCAGTTGCATTTTTACCTTCCTTGAAATAGTAAAAGCATAATATGCAGAAAATGTTGCGTTTTTTCTTCCATCTTCAATATTAAAATTCACCAATTTTAAGGTTTTTTTTTTAAATGCATGCTGATATGACACCTGTCACAATACAAAATTGTTTCGAATGAAGTTAAAGACAACTAAGCACTACTAGAGTAATCGTATGGAAAAAAACCAAACGAGCTTTTTGGCCAATCTAGTATATTCTTGCCTCCTTTGTCATAGATTAGGTAATCATAGGTGCATGGGTTTATCTCTGGACTTTCTATCCTGTTCCATTGACCTATATTTCTCTTTTTGTTCCAGTACCATACTGTTTTGATTACTATATCTTTGTAGTATAGTCTGAAGTCAGGGAGCCTGATTCCTCCAGCTCTGTTTTTCTTTCTCAAAATTTCTTTGGCTATTCAGGATCTTTTGTGTTTCCACACAAATTGTAAAATTTTTTGTTCTAATTCTGTTAAAAATGCCATTGGTAATTCAATAGGGATTGCATTGAATCTGTAGATTGCTTTGGTTCATTTTCACAGTATTGATTCTTCCAATCTAAGAACATGGTATATCTCTCCATCTGTTTGTGTCATCTTTTATTTCTTTCATCAGTATCTTATAGTTTTCTGAGTCGAGGTCTTTTGCCTCCTTAGGTAGGTTTATTCCTAGGTATTTTATTCTTTTTGATGCAATGGCAAATGGGATTGTTTCCTTAATTTCCTTTTCTGATCTTTTGTTATTAGTGTAGAGGAATGCAAGAGATTTTTGTGTATTAATTTTGTATCCTGCAACTTTACCAAATTCACTGATGGTCTGTAGTAGTTTTCTGGTACCATCTTTAGGATTTTCTATGTATAGTATCATGTCATCTGCAAACAGTGACCATTTTACTTCTTGTTTTCCAATTTGGATTCCTTTTATTTCTTTTTCTTCTGTGATTGCCGTGGCTTGGACTTCAAAAACTATGTTGAATAAGAGTGGCAAGAGTAGACAACTTCATCTCCTTCCTGTTCTTAGAGGAAATGCTTTCAGTTTTTCACCATTGAGAATGATGTTTGCTGTGGGTTTGTCATATATGACCTTTATTATGTTGAGGTAGGTTCTCTCTATGCCCACTTACTGGAGAGTTTTTATCAGAAATGGGTGTTGAATTTTGTCAAAGGCCTTTTCTGCATCTATTGGGATGATCACATGGTTTTTATTCTTCAATTTGTTAGTATGGTGTATCACATTGATTGATTTGCATATATTGAAGAATCCTTGCATCCCTGGGATAAATCCCACTTAGATCATGGTGTATGATCCTTTTAATGTGTTGTTGGATTAGATTTGCTAGTATTTTGTTGAGGATTTTTTGCGTCTGTGTTCATTCATTAGTGATATTGGCCTATAATTTTCTTTTTTTGTGATATCTTTGTCTGGTTCTGGTATCAGAATGAGCTTGGGAGTGTTCCTTCCTCTGCAATTTTTTGCAATAATTTCAGAAGTGTAGTTGTTAACTCTTCTCTAAATGTATGGTAGAATTTGCCTGTGAAGCCATCTGGTCCTAGACTTCTGTTTGTTGAAGATTTTTAATCACAGTTTCAATTTCAGTGCTTGTGATTGGTCTGTTCATATTTTCTATTTCCTCCCAATCAGTCTTGGAAGGTTGCAGCTTTCTAAGAATTTGTGCATTTCTTCTAGGTTGTCCATTTTATTGTCATATAGTTGCTTGTAGTAGTCCCTTAGGATGCTTTATATTTCTGTGGTGTCCGTTATAACTTCTTTTTCGTTTCTAATTTTATTGATTTGAGCTGTCTCCTTTTTTTCTTGATAAGTCTGGCTAAAGGTTTATCAATTTTGTTTATCTTTTCATAGAACCAGGTTTTAGTTTCACTGATCTATTGTTTTCTTCATCTCTATTTCATTTATTTCTGCTCTGATCTTTATAATTTCTTTCCTTCTAACTTTGGGTTTTGTTTGTTCTTCTTTCTCTGGTTGATTTTGGTGTAAGGTTAGGTTGTTTATTTGAGATTTTTCTTGTTTCCTGAGGTAAGATTGTTTTGCTATAAACTTCCCTCTTTGCTGCATCCCATAGGTTTTGGATCGTTGTATTTTTGTTGTCATTAGTCTGTAGGTATGTTTTGATGTCCTCTTTGATTTCTTCAGTGACCCATTGGTTGTTTAGTCTCCACGTGTTTGTGTTTTCTACAGTTTTTTTCCTGTAATTTATTTCTAATCTCATAGTGTTTTGGTTGGAAAAGATGCTTGATAATGATTTCAGTTTTCGTATATTTACTGAGGCTTCCTTTATGGTCCAGCCTGTGATCTATCTGGAGAATGTTGTGTGTGCACTTGAAAAGAATGTGTATTCTGCTGCTTTCGGATGGAATGCTCTATAACTATGAATTAAGTCCATCTGGTTTAATGTGTCATTTAAGTCCTCTGATTCCTTATGGATTTTCTGTCTGGATGATGTGTCCATTGGTGTAAGTGGGGTGTTAGGGTCCTCCACTATTACTGTGTTACTGTCATTTTCCCCTTTTACGGCTGTTAACATTTGCCTTATATATGGAGGTGCTCCTATGTTGGGTGCATATATATTTACAATTGTTATATCTTCTTCTTGGATTGATCCCTTGATCATTATGTAGTGTCCTTCTTTGTCTCTTGTAAGAGTCTATTTTAAAGTCTATTTTGTCTGATATGAGAATTGCTACTCCAGCTTTCTTTTGATTTCCATTTGCATGGGCTATCTTTTTCCATCCCCTCACTTTCAGTCTGTATGTGTCCCTAGGTCTGAAGTGGGTCTCTTGTAGACAGCATATATATGGATCTTGTTTTTGTATCCATTCAGCCAGTCTATGTCTTTTGGTTGGAGCATTTAATCCACTTACATTTAAGGTAATTATCAATATGTATGTTCCTATTGCCATTTTCTTAATTGTTTTGGATTTGTTTTTGTAGGTTTTTTTTCTTCCCTTCCTCTTTTGTTCTCTTCTTTTGTGATTTGATGACTATCTTTAGTGTTGTGTTTAGGTTGCTTTTTCTTTTTTGTGTGTGTATCTATTGTAGTTTTTTGCTTTGCAGTTCCCATGAGGTTTTATATATATATATATATATATATATATATATATATATATATATATGGTTGTTTTAAGTTGCTGGTCTCTTTCCCTCTTAGAGAAGTTCCTTTAGCATGTGTTGTAAAGCTGATTTGGTGGTGCTGAATTCTCTTAGCTTTTGCTTGTCTGTAAAGTTTTTGATATTTCTGTCGAATCTGAATGAGAGCCTTGCTGGGGTAGAGTATTCTTGGTTGTAGTTTTTCCCCTTTCATCACTTTAAATATATCACACTGCTCCTTTCTGGCCTGTAGAGTTTCTGCTGAAAAATCAGCTGATAACTTTATGGGGATTCCCTTGTATGTTGTTGCTTTTCCCGTGTTGCTTTTAATATTTTTTCTTTGTATTTAATTTTTGTCAGTTTGATTATATGTTTCTCAGCATGTTCCTCCTTCGGTTTATTCTGTATGGGAATCTCTGCACTTCCTGGACTTGAGTGAATGTGTCCTTTCTCATGTTAGGAAAGTTTTTGGCTATAATCTCTGCAAATATTTTCTTAGGCCCTTTCTCTTTCTCTTCTCCTTCTGGGACCCCTATAATGCAAATGTTGGTGCATTCAATATTGTCACAGAGGTCTCTGAGACTGTCCCTATTACTTTTCATTCTTTTTTCTTTATTCTGTTCTGTGACAGTGATTTCCACCACTATGTCTTCCAGCTCACTTATTCGTTCTTCTTCCTCAGTTATTCTGCTATTGATTCCTTCTAGTGTATTTTTCATTTCAGTTATTGTATTGTTCATCTCTGTTTATTTGTTCTTTAAATCTTCAAGCTCCTCGTTAAACATTTCTTGTACCTTTTCAGTCTACGCCTCCATTCTTTTCTGAGATTTTGGATCATCTTTACTATCATTACTCTGAATTCTTTTTCAGATAGATTGTCTATCTCATCTTCATTTAGTTGTTCTCATGGGTTTTTATCTTGTTCCTCCATCTACAACATATTTCTCTAACTTTCTGTGTTTGTGGTCTCCTTTCTGCAGGCTGCAGAGTCGTAGTTCCTCTTACTTCTGGTGTCTGCCCCCTGGTGGGTGAGGTTGGTTCAGGGGCTTGTGCAGTCTTCCTGGTGGGAAGGACTGGTGCCTGCCCTCTGGTGGGTGGAGCTGGGTCTTGTCCCTCTGGTGGTCAGGGCTGTGTTAAGGGGTGTGTTTTGAGGTGGCTGTGAGCTCAGTATGACTTTAGGCAGCCTGTCTGCTGATGGGTCAGGCTGTGTTCCTATCTTGCTGGTTGTTTGGCCTGAGGAGTTCCAGTGCTGGAGCCTGCAGGTTGTTGGGTGGGGCCCAGTCACTATATTGTTTCTCTTCCTTTTATCTCTTACCTCTGAGACACAATAGTCCATGGAATCCAGAATTATATTATCACAACCCAACTTCCTTTCATTCAGGTGGAACACATTGCAGTTCTTTTTCTTTTCCTTTGTGCTCAGTGTAGTTTCACTTGCTTAAGGGTACTACATCCAGAGACCTGTCACCCGGCCCTTCAGAACAGAGCTCCTAGTGTGAAATGGCTCTGTCAACACCTCAGTTCCAGAACTTACTCACTTTGTAACTGAAAGTTTGTATTCTTTGACTGACATCTCCCCAATTTTCCCAGCCCTCAACCCCTGGCAACCACTTTTCTATTCTCCGTTTCTATGAGTTCTGCTTTTTTAGATTCCACATACAAGTGATATCATAAACTGTATGTCTTTCTCTTTTTGACTTATTTCACTTAACATAATGCCCTCAAGGTCTATCCATGTTGTGGCAAATGACAGGATTTCTTTCTTTCTCATGGTTGCATACATATAATTTTTTATTAGGGTGTTTCCATATACTGGCTATTGTGAATAATGCTACAGTGAACATGGGGATGCAGATATCTCTTTGATCATGATTATGTTTCCTTGAATATATGCCCAGAAGTGGGATTGGTAATCATATGGTAGTTCTACTTTTAACTTTTTGTGGAACCTCTATACTGTTCTCCATAGTGGCTGAACCAATTCATTTACCCACCAACAGTGCATAAGGGTCTCCCTTTCTCTATATCCTTGCCCACACTTAACTCTTGTCTTTTTGATGGTAGCCATTCTGACAGGTGTGAGTTTATCTCATTGTAATTTTGATTTGCATTTCCCTGATGATTAGTTATGTTGAAAATCTTTTCATATGCCTGTCGGCCATCTGTATATTGTTTTTGGAAAAATGTCTATTCAAGTTGTCTATCCATTCTTCAATCTGTTTAGGTGTTCTTGTTACTGAGTTATATGAGTTCCTTGTATATTTTGGATAGTAAACCCTTATCAGATACATGATTTGCAAATATTTTCTCCCATTCTGTAGGTTGCCTTTTTATTGTGTTGATCATTTTCTTTGCTGTTCAGAGCTTTTTAGTTTGATGTAGTCCCACTTGTTTATTTTTGCATTTGTTGCCTTTGCTTTTGGTGTCAAATCCAAAAAAATCATCACCAAGACCAGTGTCAAGGAGCTTACTGCCTATATTTTCTTCTAGGAGGTTTATGGTTTCAGGTTTTAGGCTCAAGCCTTTAATGCATTTTGAGTTGATTTTTGTGTATGGTGTAAGATAGTGGTACAGTTTCATTATTTCGAATGTGGCTATACAGTTTTCCTAGCACCATTTACTGAAGAGACTGCCCTTTCCCCATTGTATATTCTTGATTCCTTTGTTGTAAATTAATTGATGATATATATGTGGGTTCACGTGTAGGCTCTCTATTCTGTTCCATTGATCTATGTATGTGTCTGTTTTTAATGCCAATACTATACTGTTTTGATAACTGTAGCTTTGTAATATAGCTTGGAATCAGAAAATGTAATGCCTCCAGCATTGGTCCTCTTTCTCAGGATTGCTTTGGCTTTTCAGGTCTGTTTTGGTTCTATACAAAATTTAGGACTGTTTGTACTCTTTCTGTGTAAAATGCCATTGGAATTTTGATAGAGACTGTATTGAATCTAGAGGTCTCTTTGCATAGTATGGGCATTTTAACATCCTTTCAATCCATGACCATGGAATATCTTTCCATTTATTTATGTCATCTTCAATTTCTTTCGTCAGCGTCTTCCAGGTTTCAGTGTATAGGTCTTTTACTGCCTTGGTTAAATTTATTCCTAGGTATTTTATTCTTTTTGATGCAATTGTAAATGAGTTTGTTTTCTTAATTACTCTGATAGTTTATTATTAGCATATAGAAAGGCAACATTTTTGTACATTGCTTTTTGTATCCTACAAATTTACTGTATTTGTCTTTAGTTCTAATAGTTTTTTTTGTGGAGTCTCTAGGAGTTTCTACATATAATATCACATCATCTGCAAATAGTGACAGTTTTACTTCCTCCTTTCCAATTTGGATGCCATTATTTCACTTTCTTGCCTAATTGCTCTGGCTAGGACTTCCAATGCTATGTTAATAAAAGTGGTAATAGTCAGCATCCTTGTCTTACTCTTTTTTTTTTTTTTTTTTAAAGGAGTACATTTGTTTTTATTCAGAGACAGGATCTTACATGTAGAAAATCTTAAAGAACTCACACACATACACACATACACAAATCTACTAGAACTAATAAATTAGTTCAACAAGATTGTAGGATACAAGATCACCATACAAAAACCAATTCTATTTCCATGTACTAGCAATGAACAACCAAAAATGAAATTAAAGAAACAATTTCATCCATAATAGCATCAAAAACATTAAAATAATTGTGAATAAATTTAAGAAGACACATAAGACTGAAAACTACAAAGCAATGCTGAGAGAAATTAGGGATGACGTAAACAACTGTAGAGACATTTCATTCATGGACTGGAAGACTTAATGTTGTTAAAATGACAGTTGTCTCCAAATCTATACATTCAACAAAATCCCTACCAAAATCTGAGTAGGTTTTTTGGGGGGGGGCAGAAGTTGAAAAACTGATGCTAAAATTCATATGGAAATGCAAAGGATCCAGAAGAGCCAAAAACAATTTTGAAAAAAAAAAAAAGAAAGAAAAGAATAAAGTGAGAAGATTTTTATTTCCTGATTTCAAAACTTACTATAAAGCTACAGTAATCAAGACAGTGTGGGACCAGCATAAGGACAGACATATACATCAACAGAACAAAACTAAGAGTCCAGAAATAAGTCCTTAAATTTATGGTCAATTAATTTTCAACAAAGGTGCCAAGAGAATCCAATGGGGGAAGAAAACGTTTTTTTCTTCAAACCAAAAAACAAACTTTTTTCAGACAACTAGATAGCCACATGCAAAAAAAGATGAATTTAGACCCTTACCTCACATTATACATGACAACTCAAAAATCAAACAAAGACCTAAGAGCTAAAATGCTAAAACACTTCTAGAAGAAAAAGAGAAAAAAATCTTTGGGGAATTCAGTTAGGCAAAAAGTTCTTAGATAAGACACCAAAATTCATTCTAAAAATTTGTAAACTGGACTTCAAAATTAAAACCTTCTGTACTTCAAAAGTCACTATGAAGAAAATGAAAAAGAAGCCACTGACTGGGAGGAAGTATTTGTGAATTATACACATGATAAATAACATAAATAAAGACAATCAATTTTTTAAATGGGCATAAGATTTAAATAGACATTTCACCAAAGAAGATATAAGAATGGCTAATCACCACAAACATGTCCAATATCACTAACTGTTAGGGAAATGCAAATCAAGACCCCAGTGAAGCACCACTTCATACCCACTAGGAAGGCTAGAATCAAAGACAACAGCAAGTGTTGATGAGGCTATGGCAAACCTGGAACTCTCATAAAATGATGGTGAGAATGTAAATATAGTATAATTTAGAAAGCAATTAGTGATTCCTTAGAAAGTTAAACATGAATTCACCATACAGCCCAGCAATTCCACTCCTAGTTACATACCCAGGAGAAATGAAAACATACATCCACACTTGTACGTGAATGTGAACACAGCAGCATCGTTTGTAATAGACCAAAAGTGGGAATAATTCAAATGTCCATCAACTGGCAAAGAGATAAACAAAATGTGGTCTATCCATGTAATGGAATATTATTCAGCAACAAAAGGGAACGAGAGACTGGAACACACAACGTGGATCAACCTCCAAAACCTGGTGTTAAATGAAAGAAGCCATGTGCAAAAGACTAACAGTCTACAGCCTGTAAGATTCCACTCATATGAAATGTTCAGAAAAGGAAAATTACTATAGAGACAGAAAGCAGATTATTGGTTGCCTGGGGATGGGAGCAGGAAGTGACTACAAGTGGGCACAGGGTGTCTCTTTGAGACATGGAAATGTTTTAAAATTAGACTGTGGTGCTGGCTGCACAACTCAGAGTTTACTAAAACTCATCAAATTATACACTCATAATGAGTGAATTTTATAACATGTAATATCATGCCTCGATAAAGCTGTTTTTAAAAGAGTAAAAGTTGCAAAATTTTGTTTTGACCAAAACCATGTTTCAAAGACACCAATTCTCACACGAATTCAAAAAGATTAATATTCAGACTCTGGATTAAGCTCTGAAGTCAGTGTGAGAAAATGAAATGTCTTCCGTGGCAATAATGATGTGACGTCATAGTACTTTAACCATGATGTTCTTTATATATGAGAGTAACATTTGCATACTTTAGCATCCTTGTCTTACTCTTAATCTTAGAGGAAAGCGTTCAGATTTTCTCCATTGAGTATGATGTTAGCTGTGGGTTTGTTGTATGTGGCCTTTATTATGTTGAGGTACATTCCCTCTGTACCCATTTTGTTGAGAGTTTTTAATCATAAATGGATGTTGGGTTTTGTCAACTGTTTTGCTATATTTATTGAGATGGTTATATGATATTCATCCTTCATTTTGTCGATATGCTGTATCACAATTGCTTGATTTGCAGATATTTAACCATCCTTGCATCTCTGGAATAAATCCCACTTGATCATGGTGTATGATCCTTTTTTTTTTTTTTTGAGGTTTAAAAGGACGCTAGATTCCACATTTATTTCTGCTGAAATGAAGAAATAATGAAGGCAACTCCTTCTAGGTTAATGCAAGAGACAGCATTGCAAATCAATATATGTCACCAACAGATAAAAGACACATGTCTCTTGATAATCAAAATTCAATTTTTGTAAGCAAAAAACCCCCGGCAAATTCAAAGCAAACTTTTTTTTCTACAATTCTTCATTTATACCTGATTAGCCACCTGTTTTTCCTTACATATGAAAGTTTTAAAATGGCATGACTGATGTTCTCATTAAGTGGTATCAGAGAATCAGTTTTTGTCAACAGATTAAACATTTGATTCCAGCTTCTGAGTAATTATGTATTTTTTCTTTCTTCTTTTTCTTTTTTTATTGAAGTATAATTGACTTACAATATTATGTTAGTCTCACATGTACAACATAGAGATTTGATATTTTTATACATTACAAAATGATCACTATGATAAGTCTGGTTACCATCTGTCACCATACAAAGTTATTACAATATTATTGACTTTATTCCCCATGTTGTACATTTCATCTCCATGACTCATTTATTTTTGCAACTGGATGCTTGTGTCTCTTAATCTCCCTTACCTTTTTCACTCATAGCTCTACCCCCTCCCCTCTGGCAACCACCTCTTTGTTCTCTGTATCCATGACTCTGTTTCCATTTTGTTATGTCTGTTCATTTGTTTTTTAGATTCTACATATAAGTGAAAGCATATGATATTTGTCTTTTTCTGTCTGATTTAAATTTCGCTTAGCGTAAATACCCTCTAGGTCCATCTTTCTTGTCTCAAATGGCAAGATTTCATTCTTTTTAGTGACTGACTAATAGTCCATTGTGTATGTGTATATATACACACACATACTACCTCTTCTTTATCCATTCATCTATACATTGACACTTAGGTTGCTTCCACATCTTAGCTATTGTAAATAATGTTCACACAGTGAACATAGGGGTGCATATATATTTTCAAATTAGTGATTTTGTTTTCTTTAGAAAAATTCCCAGAAGTAGAATTGGTGGATTGTAAGGTAGTTTTATTTTTAATTTTTTGAGGAACTGCTGTACTCTTTTTCATAGTGGCTGTACCAATTTACATTCCCACCAACAGTGCACAAGAGTTCCCTTTTCTCCACATCCTTGCCAACACTTGTTATTTGTTGTCTTTTTGATAATAGCCATTCTGATAGGTGTGAGATGATATCTTATTATGGTTTTGATTTGCATTTCCCTGATGATGAGTGATGTTGAACATCTTTTCATGTGTCTGTTGACCATCTGTATGTCTTTGGAAAAGTGTCTATTCAGGTTCTCTGCTCATTTTTGTTTTTGTTTGTTTGTTTGTTTTTCTGTGCCCATTTTTTAAATCATGTTGTCTGGGTTTTTTGTTTGTTTTTTATTTTGATGTTGAGTTGTATGACTTCTTTGTATATTTTGGATATTAACCCTTATAAGATAAATCATTTGCAAATATCTTCTCCCATTCAGTAGGGTGCCTTTTTGTTTTGTTGATAGTTCCCTTTGCTGTGCAAAAGATTTTTAGTTTAATATAGTCCCATTTGTTTATTTTGCTTTTGTTTCCTTTGTCTGAGGAGACATATCCAAAAAAGTATTGCTAAGACTGATGTCAGAGAGCATACTGCTTATATTTTCCTTTAGGAATTTTATGTTTTCAGGTTTTACCTTTGAATCTAGTTCATTCTGAGTTTATTTTTGTGTGATATAGTGTGAGAAAGTAGTTCAGTTTGATTCTTTGCATGTAGCTGTCCAATTTTCCCAGCACCATTTATTAAAGAAGCTGTCTTTTCCCAGCTTCCTTTGTTGTAGATTAATTGACCATATAATGTGGGTTTATTTCTAGGCTCTCTATTTTGTTCCACTGATCTGTGTCTGTTTTTGTGCCAGTACCACACTGTTTTGGTTACTGTAGCTATGTAGCATAGGTTGAAATCAGGGACAGTGATGTCTCCACCTTTGTTCTTTCTCAAGATTATTTTGCCTATTTGAGATCTTTTCTGTTTTCATACAAATTTCAGAATTACTTGCTCTAGTTCCATGAAAAATGCTATTGGTATTTTGATAGGAATTGCACTGAATCTGTAGATTGCCTTGAGTAGTATGGTTATTTTAACAATATTAATTCTTCCAATCCATGGGAATTTGCTTGTGTCATTTTCAATTTCTTTCATCATTGTACGATAGTTTTCTGAATACAAGCCTTATACCTTCTTGGTTAGATTTATTCCTAGGTATTTTATTCTTTTTTGCACAATTGTAAATGGGATTGTTTTCTTAACTCCTCTGATATTTGTTGTTAGTGTATAGAAATGCAACAGATTTCTGTATTTTAATTTAATATCCTGCAACATTACTGAATTCATTTATTCTAATTTTTTTTTGGTGGTGTCTTTAAGATTTTTTTATATATATAGTATCATCTCATCTGCAAACAATGACAGTTTTACTTCTTTCTTTCCAATTTGGATCCCTTTTGTTTCTTTTTCTTTTCTGATTGCTATGGCTAGAATTTCCAATACTATGTTGAATAAAAGTGGTCAGAGTGGGCATCCTTGTCTTGTTCCTAATCTTAGAGGAAATGCTTTCAGCTTTTCACCCTTGAGTATGATGTTGGCTGTATGCTTGTCACACATAGACTTTATTATGTTGAGGTATGTTCCCTCTATACTCACTTTGTTAAGGTTTTTTTTTTTTTATCATAAATGGGTGTTCAATTTTGTCAGAAGCTTTTTTTTGCATCTATTGAGATGATCATGTGATTTCTATTCTTCAATTTGTTGATGTGATGTATCACATTGATTTTTTTTGCATGGATATGGGGCCATCCTTGCATTTCTGGAATAAATGCTACTTGATCATGGTGTATGATCCTTTTAGTGTATTGTTGAATTTGGTTTGCTAATATTTTGTTGAGGATTTTTGCGTCTATGTTCGTCAGTGTTACTGGACTGTAGTTTTCTTTTTTGGGGGTGTCTTTGTCTGGTTTTGGTATCAGGGTGATGCTGGCCTCATAGGATGAGTTTGGAAGTATTCCTTCCTCTTCAGTTTTTTTGGAATAGTTTAAGAAGGATATGTGTGAACTCTTCTTAAATATTTGACAGAATTTACCTGTGAATCTGTCTGGTCTAGGACTTTTGTTAGGAGATTTTTTGTTTTGTTTTTGTTTTTTTATTACTGGTTTATTTTCATTATTGGTAATCAGTCTCTTCATATTTTGTTTCATCCTGATTCAGTCTTGGGAGATTGTGTGTTTCTAGGAGTTGATCTATTTCTTCTAGATTGTCCATTTTATTGATATATAATTGTTTGTGGTAGTCTTTTATGATCGTCTGTATTTCTATGGTTTGGTTATAACTTCTTCTCTTCCATTTCTGATTTTATTTATTTGGGACCTCTCTTTTTCTTGATGAGTTTGACTAAAGGTTTATCACTTTTGCTTATATTTTCAAATAACTAGTTCTTAGTTTCATTAATCATTATTATTATTATTTTTTAGTCTCAGATTCATTTATTTCTGCTCTGATATTTATTATTTTTTTCCTTCTACTAACTTTGGGTTTTGTTTTTTCTTCTTTTTCTAGTTCATTTAGGTGTAAAGTTAGATTGTTAATGGGAGATTTTTCTTGTTTCCTGAGGTAGGCTTGTACTGCTATAAACTGCCCTTTTAGAACTGCTTTTGCTGCATCCCATAGATTTTTGGATCATTGTTTCTATTTTCATTTGTTTCTGAGTATTTTTTTAATTTCCTCTTTGATTTCTTCAATGACACATTGGTTGTTTAGTAGCATATATTTTAGCCTCCACATGCTTGTTTTTTGCAAATTTTTTCTTGTAGTTTATTTCCAGTCTCATAGTGTCGTGGCCAGAAAAGATGCTTGATATGATTTCAATTTTCTTAAATTTACTGAGACTTTTTTTGTGGCTGAGTATGTGATCTATCGTGGAGAATGTTCCATGCCCATTTGAAAAGAATGTGTTTTCTGCTGCTTTTTGAAGGAATGTTCTGTATATAAAGCTTGAGTTCATCTGATCTAAGCTGTTGTTTAAGGCCTGTGTTTCCTTATTGATTTTCTGTCCGGATGATCTGTCCATTCATGTAAGTGGGATGTTAAAGTCCTCTATTATTATTGTGTTACTATCAATTTGTCCCTTTTGGTTTGTTAATATTTGCTTTATGTATGTAGCTGCTCCTATGTTGAGTGCATATAAAGTTACAATTGTTATATCTCCTTGTAGGATTTATCCCTTTATCATTATGTAATATCCTTTGTCTCCTGTTACATTCTTTGTTTTAACGTTTATTTTGTCTCATTGATACCCCAGATTTCTTTTCATTTCCATTTACATGGAATACCTTTTTCCATCCCCCTCACTTTCTGTGTGTGTCTTCAGATCTGAAGTGAGTCTCTAGGCAGCATATATATGGGTCTTGTTTTTGTATCCATTCGGCCACTCTATGTTTTTGATTGGAGCATTTAGTTCATTTACCTTTAAAGCAATTATTGCTAGGTATATACTTATTGCCATTTTGTTAATTGTTTTCTGGTTGTTTTTGTATTTTTCTTTTGTTTCTTTCTTCATCTGTTGCTCTCTGTGATTTGACTATCTTTAGTGTTATGTTTGGATTCCTTTGTCTTTTGTGTGTATGTATCTATTATATATTTTTGGTTTGTGGTTACCATGAGCTTCAAATATAAAAGTATAACTATATATAAAAATATATATGGTTATCTTAAGTTCAAACACATTCTAACAACCCTGCAATTTTACTCCTTCCCCCCAACACACACACATTTGGCATAATATTTAACATCTAGTTGTTTTGTTAGTACCCTTGATGTTGTCTTAGAGGTCTCTTAAACTATCCTCATAAAAATTTTTTTTTTCTTTTGTCTGTTCAGCTTGGCTGATTTCTACTACTCTGTTTTCCAATTTGCTGATCTCTTCCTTTAATCTATTGTTGATGTCTTCTAGTACATTTTTTATGTCCGTTATTGTATCTTTCAGCTCTGTTTGTTTCTTCTTCATATTTCTAGCTCTTTGTTAAACTTCTCATTGTGTTCATCCATTTTTCACCCGAGTTCATTGAGTATCTTCATGATCATCACCTTGAACTCTTTTTTTTTTTTTTAATTTACTTATTTATTTATTTATATTTGGCTGCGTTGGGTCTTTGTTGCTGCGCGTGGGCTTTCTCTAGTTGCGGCAAGTGGGGGCTACGCATTGCGGTGCGTGGGCTTCTCATTGTGGTGGCTCCTCTTGTTGCGGAACATGGGCTCTAGGCACACGGGCTTCAGTAGTTGTGGCTCGCAGGCTCTAGAGCACAGGCTCAGTAGTTGTGGTGCACAGGCTTAGTTGCTCTACGGCATGTGGGATCCTCTCGGACCAGGGCTCGAACCCGTGTCCCCTGCATTGGCAGGTGGATTCTTAACCACTGTGCCACCAGGGAAGTCCCACCTTGAACTCTTTATTGGATAGATTCCTTATTTCCACTTAGTTCTTCTTCTGGGGTTTTGTCTTGTTCCTTCATGTGGAAAATATTCCTCTGTCGCTTCATTTTGCCTAATTATCTGTATACTTCTATATATTATGTAGGTCAGTTACTTTTCCTGATCTTGGAAAAGTAGCCTTATGTAGATGTCCTGTGGGGCCCAGCAGCACACTCGCCTCTTGTTTCCAGGGCTGTACACTCTAGGGTGCCCCCTATATGGGCTGCATGGGCCCTTCTGTTGTGGTGAGGCCAACTAATGTGGGAGTCCTGGTAGGCATGGCTGGCCCCAGGTCTGGTTGGCTGCCAGGCCCTGACTCATGCAGTGGCTGCCAGCTCACTGGTGGATGGGGTCAAGGTGTAGTTCAGGTGCCTATGTGGCCTGGAGGGTCCTGGGGTTGGTGATGGCCTGCTGGTGGGCAGGTGCCACCACAGCTGGCTTCCCAGTATGTGTAGTCATAGGGCTGGTTTCAGCCTGCTGGTGGGTGGGGCCATGTCCCAGCATGGCTGGTTGCGTAGTCAAGGGAGTCACAGGGCTGGTGCCAGCCTGTTGGTGGATGTGTAAGCCCCTGGCGCTAATAGGCTACAGAGAGGACTCCAAAATGATGCTTGCCAGCACAAGCATCCTTGTAGTAGAATAAGCTCCCCCCAAAATGGTGCTATCAGCATCTATGTCCCCAGAGGGAGTTCCAGTTGGCTCCTGAATCTCAAGGATGCTCTCCAAGATCAGTAAGTGGGTCTGACCCAGGCTCCTTTCAAATTACTACCTCTGCACTGGAACTCAGAGTGTGTGTGATTATATGCATGCCCTTTAAGAGCAGAGTCTCTGCTTTGTACAGCCCTCTGGCTTTCCCATACACAAGCTCTACTGGCCTTCAAAGCAAGACATTCTTGGGGCTTGTTTTCTTGGTGCAGGACCCCCAGGCTACAGAGCAGAACATGGGGCTCAGTCTCCCGCTCATCAAGGAGAACTTCTGCAGTTGTGATTATCCTCTCATTTGTGGTCGCCTGCCCTGGGGATGTGGTGATTATCCTCCCATTTGTGGTCGCCTACTCTGGGGATGTGGTTCTTGACTATACAGCATCATCTTGTAGTGCCTTCCTTATATCTTTAGTTGTGGAAAATCTTTTCTGCTAGGCCTCAGGTCGTTCTTATAGACAGTTGCTCTGTAGATGGTTGTAATTTTCCTGTGCCTGTGGGAGTAAGTGTGCTCAGGGTCTTCCTACTCTGCCATCTTGGCCACACCTCCCTGGTGTATGATCCTTTTAATGTATTGTTGAATTCTGTCTGCTGATACTTTGTTGAGGATTTTTGCATCTATATTCATCAGGGTTATTGGCCAGTACTGTTATTTTCTTGTAGTGTTCTTGTCTGTTTTTGGTATCACGGTAATGCTGGCCTCGTAAAATGAGTTTGGAAGTGTTTCCTCCTCTTTGACTTTTTGGAAGAGTTTGAGAAGGATTGACATTCTTCATTAAATGTTTGGTAGAATTCACCAATGAAGCTATCTGGTCTTGGATTTTTGTTGGGGGGTTTTTGAGTAATTATTCAATCTCCAACTAGTAACTGTTTGGTTTGTTGTTTTTTTTTTTCATATTTTCTATTTCTTCCTGATTCAGTTTTGGTAGATTGTATGTTTTAAGAATTTATCAGGGCTTCCCTGGTGGCGCAGTGGTTGAGAATCTGCCTGCCAATGCAGTGGACACGGGTTCGAGCCCTGGTCTGGGAAGATCCCACATGCCGCGGAGTGACTAAGCCCGTGAGCCACAATTACTGAGCCTGCGCGTCTGGAGCCTGTGCTCCACAACAAGAGAGGCCGCGATAGTGAGAGGCCCGCGCACCGCGATGAGGAGTGCCCCCACTTGCCGCAACTAGAGAAAGTCCTCGCACAGAAACAAAGACCCAACACAGCCATAAATAAATAAATAAATAAATAATTTTTTTAAAAAAAGAATTTATCAATTTCTTCTAGGTTGTCCCACTTGTTGGTGAATAATTGTTGATGGTAGTCTCTTATGATCCTTTGTATTTCTATGGTATCAGTTGTAACATCTCTTTCCTTTCTAATTTTATTTGAGTCCTTTCTTTTTTTCTAGGTGAATCCAGCTAAAGATTTGCCAATTTTGTTATCTTTAAAAAAACAACAGCCCTTAATTTTAGTGATCTTTTCTGTAGTCTTTCTAGTCTCTATTTCATTCATTTTCATTTTGATCTTTATTTCCTTCCTTCTACTAATTTTGGGCTTTCTTTGTTCTTTTTCTAGTTCCTTGAAGTGTAAAGTTAGGTTGTTTATTTGAGATCTATCTTATTTCTCAGTGTAGGCGTTTATCACTATGAACTTCCCTCATAGAACTTCTTTTGCTGCATTACATAATTTTGGTATGTTGTATTGCCATTTTCATTTGTCTCAAGGTATTTTTAAAATTTCTCTTTTGACTTATTCCTTGACCCATTGGTTCTTCAGTAGCATGTTTAATCCCCACATATTTATGAATTTTTCAGTTTTGTTCTTGTAATTGATTTCCAGTTATACCATTGATGTCAGAAAAAATGCTTGATCTGATTTCAATATTCTTAAAATTATTAAGATGTATTTTTTTGCCTAATATATGTTTTATCCTAGATATGTGCACTTTGAGGAAAATATGCATTGTTACCTTGGGGTGGAATGTTCTGTATATATCTATTAAGTTCCTTTAATTTAATGTATCATTTCAGGGTGAAGATCTGTTCACGTTGAAAGAGTTTGGTGTCCTATGAGCTTCATGAACTTGGATATCCAAATCTCTCTTCAGATTTGGGAAGTTCTCAGCCATTGTTTCGGGTTTTTAAATTAATTAATTAATTATTTTGGCTGCGTTGGATCTTTGTTGCTGTGCACAGGCTTTCTCTAGTTGCAGCGAGCGAGGGTTACTCTTCGTTGCGGTGTGCGGGCTTCTCATTTGCAGTGGCTTCTCTTGATGCAGAGCATGGGCTTTAGCTGCGTGGGCTTCAGTAGTTGCAGCACGCAGGCTCAGTAGTTGCGACACGTATGCCCTAGAGTGCGCGGGTTTCAGTAGTTGCAGCGCATCGGCTCAGCAGTTGCAGTGCGTGGGCTCTAGGGTGCACGGGCTTGAGTAATTGTGGCACACAGGCTCAGTAGTTGTGGCACGTGGGCTCAGTAGTTGTGGCACACAGGCTCAGTTGCTCCGCGGCATGTGGCAACATCCTGGACCAGGGATCAAACCCATGTCCCCTTCCCTGGCAGACAGATTCTTAACCACTGTGCCACCAGGGAAGTCCATCAGCCATTATTTCTTTAAATAAGCTTTCTTTCTCCTTCTCTTGTCTTTTCTGGGACTCCAATAATTCACAGACTTTCTTTTGATGTTGTCCCATAGATCAAGTTAGCTTTTTCTATTCTTTTTTCTCCTCTTACTGGATAATTTCAAAGGTCCTATCTTCTAATTCATATCTATTTTTCTTCTGCTTGATCCATCCTGCTGTTGGTGCTCTCTACTGCATTTTTCTTTTACTTACTGTATTCTTCAGATTTTCTGTTTGGTTCTTTTTTATGATTTCTACCTCTTCGTTAAGCTTCTCATTTTGTTCATGTATTGTTTCCTGATTTCATTGAATTGATTTTCTGTGTTTTCTTGTGGGTCATTGGGGTACCTTAAAACAATTCTTTTGAATTCTTTATTTGGTAAATTGCCGATCTCCATGTCTTTGGGTTCAGTTACTAAAAAATTATTGTGATCCTTTAGTGTTGTCATGTTTCCTTGATTTTTTTAATGTTCCTTAAATCTTACATTGTTCTCTTTACATTTAAAGCAGGAGTTACCTCCTCTTGTCTTTAATAACCGGCTTCAGGAGAGAAATACCTTCCATCAGCTCTGCTAGAAATTCTCAGCATTTATCAGATTATTTGAATGCATCTGCTCCATGCTACCTGCTCCCTCTTTTGGCTGAATTCTTAAGCTCATATGCCTTCTCTCAATCCTGCAGTACACTAGGCCTGGTGCTCACAGCCTCCCTTTTGCTTAACCAAGGGCAGACTTAAAACTTAAGTTTCTGGTCTCTCCCTGGCCTGCAGAGTCAGGCTGGCTTTCTGTGAGTCCCCACTAGCCATCTGCCGAAGCTCATTCCAGGCACCATCAGGAACATGCACCAAGAGCCAGCCACAAGTTGTGGGGATATAATGGGTGAGGCATGCAGAGTGCTGGAGTTGGGGGGATCAGTGGGTCAGGAGGCATCCCCAGTGACTCGTGGGTGGGCTTCTTGATGCAGTCCCTGATGTGGCTAGGATTTGCATCCCTTTTATGCTATCCAAGAGTCCTATTTGCCACTCTCCCAGCCTCTTCCTGCCCCCCAGTGATGCAGCTGATAACTCAGTACTCTGGATGAAGTAAGAGATAAATGGGCTTCATTGGCTGTCCTGTACAGCTGGGAAAGCTTCTTTGCCCAGTTTTTAATTGCAGTGGTGGTGGTTGTTGAGTTTTAGGAGTTTTTGTATACTCTTTTTTTTTTTTTTTTTTTTGTATACTCTTGATATTAGTCTCTTATAGGATTTGCAAATACTTCATCCCATTCTGTGGATTGCCTTTTCACTCTCTTGATAGTTTTAAATTTTGCAGAAAAGTTTAAATTTTGGTATTGTCCAATTGATCTGTGTTTTTCTTTTGTTGACTGTGCTTTTAGTGTCATATCCAATGTCATGAAGATATTCCTCTATGTTTTTGTCAACAGTTTTATAGTTTTAGCTGTTACATTTAGGTCTTTGATACATTCTGCATTAATTTCTTTTAAATTTATTTATTTATTTTTGGCTGCATTGGGTCTTCATTGCTGCACATAGGCTTTCTCTAGTTGCGGTGAGCAGGGGCCACTCTTCATTATGGTGCATGGGCTTCTCGTTGCGGTGGCTTCTCTTGTTGCGGAGCACGGGCTCTGGGTGCATGGGCTTCAGTAGTTGCGGCACATGGGCTCAGTAGTTGTGGCTCGTGGGCTCAGTAGTTGTGGCTCACGGGCTCTAGAGCGCAGGCTTAGTAGTTGTGGCACGCAGGCTTAGTTGCTCCACAGCATATGGAATCTTTTTTTTTTTTTTAAAAAACAGATTTTTTTAAAATTAATTAATTAGTTAATTTTTATTTATTTATTTTATTTTTGGCTGCATTGGGTCTTCGTTGCTGCATGCAGGCTTTTCTCTAGTTGCAGCAAGTGGGGACTACTCTTCATTGTGGTGCAGGGGCTTCCCATGCAGTGGCTTCTCTTGTTGCAGAGCATGGGCTCTAGGCACATGGGGTTCAGATGTTGTGGCAAGTGGGATCAGTAGTTGTGGCTTGCGGGCTCTAGAGCGCAGGCTCAGTAGTTGTGGCGCACAGGCTTAGTTGCTCTGTGGCATGTGGGATCTTCCCAGACCAGGGCTCGAACCTGTGTCCCCTGCATTGGCAGATGGATTCTTAACCATTGTGCCACCAGGGAAGCCCTGCATGTGGGATCTTCCCGGACCAGGGCTCGAACCCGTGTCCCCTGCATTGGCAGGCAGATTCTTAACCCCTGCGCCACCAGGGAAATCCCATTCTGCATTAATTTTTACATGTGGTATAAGATAAAGGACCAAATTCATTCTTTTGCATGTAGATAGCCAGTTTTTCCAGGACTGTTTTTTGAAAAGAGAGTCCTTTCTACCTCTCAATGGCTTTAGCACCTTTGTCAAAATCATTTGACTGTGTAAGAGGGTGTTTATTGTGGGCTCTTTATTCTAGTCTCTCTATTCTGGTCTATATTTCTTTCCTTAAGCCAATAACACAATATTTTGATTACTTCAGCTTTGTAGTAAACCTTGAAATCAGGAAGTATGAATCCTCTAGCTTTGCTCTTTTTAAAAATTATTTTGGCTATTTGGGGCCCCTTAAAATTCCACATGAATTTTAAAATGGGTTTTTTATTTCTGCAAAAAATTTTTTTGGGTTTTTAGTAGAAATTGTATTGAATATATATATATATCCCTTTATGTAATATTATCGTCTCAATAATATTGTCTTCTAGGCCATGATTAAAGGATGTTTTCCATTTATTTATGTCTTTAATTTCTTTTAGCAATGTTTTGTAATTTTCAGGTGAAAGTCTTTTACCTCCTTGGGTAAATTTATTCCTAGGTATTTTATTCTCTTTGATGATTTTGGAAATGGATTTTTTCTTATTTTCCTCTCTCAACTGTCAATTATTATTGTATATAATTGCAACTATTTTTTAAAATTGATTTTATATCCTGCAACTTTGCTTAATCCATTTATTGGTTCTAGTGGGGTTTTTTGTGTAATACTTAGGATTTTCTACATATAAGGTCATGTCACATGTGACTAGAGATAATTTAACTTCTTCTCTTCCCATTTGAATGCCTTTTGTTGCTTGTCCTTGCTGAATTGCTCAGGCCAGGACTTCCAATACTGTGGGGAATAGAAGTGGTAGAAGTATCTTGGTCTTAGGAAAAACCTTTCAGTCTTTCATCTTTGAGTATGCTGTTAACTGTGGGGTCTTCTAAAATCATGTTGAGAAAGTTCCCTTTTAATTCCTAGTTTGTTAAGTTTTTACCATGAAAGGGTGTTAAAATTTGTCAAATGGATTTTCTATAACATTTGAAATTATCATGTGGGTTTTTCCTCCATTCTATTAATGTGGTTTATTACACTTCATACATTGTACCACCCTTGCATTTCAAGAATAAATCCCACTTGAGAAGAACAAAATTGATAAATCTTTAGCCATAAATGACCAAGAAAAAAAGACAGGATTCAACTACTAAATCAGAAATGAAAGAGGGAGCATTACTACCAATTTTACAAAAATAAAAAGGGTTGTAAGAGTACTATGAACAATTGTACACCAATAATTGGATAACCTAGATGAAAGGGACAAATTCCTAAAAATGCACAATCTAGAAGACTGGATAATAAAGAAATGGAAAATCTGAATAGACTTATGACTAGTTTGGGATTGAATCTATAATCAAAACCCTCCCAACAAAGAAAAGCCCTGGACCAGATGCTTCACTGTTGAATTCTATAAAATATGTAAAAAGGAACTAGCACCAATCCTTCTCAAATTCTTCCCAAAAATGAAAAGGAAAGAACACTTTTAACTCATTTTAAGAGTCCAGGGCTTCCCTGGTGGCGCAGTGGTTAAGAATCCGCCTGCCAATGCAGGAGACACGGGTTCGAGCCCTGGTCCGGGAAGATCCCACATGCCGCGGAGCAACTAAGCCCATATGCCACAACTACTGAGCCTGCACTCTAGAGCCTGTGAGTCACAACTGCTGAGCCCATGTGTGACAACTACTGAAGCCCACGCACCTAGAACCCGTGCTCCGCAACAAGAGAAGCCACTGCAGTGAGAAGCCTGTGCACCACAATAAAGAGTAGCCCCTGCTCGCCATAACTAGAGAAAACCCGTGTGCAGCAACAACGACCCAACACAGCCAAAAAAAAAAAAAAAAAAGAGTCCAGTATCACCCTGATACCAATGCGAGACAATAATACTACAAGATCAGAAAACTACAGGCAAATATCTCTTATAAATATTGATGCAAATGTCTTCATCAAAATACTATCTAATTGAATTCATCATCATTTTAAAAGATTATACATCATAACCATGTGCATGCCACCTCATAGCATCATTCCACCACCACTGGGCTCTCAAAGCTAGAAATTAAATTTCACTTTTGAACATAAGTAGCACTTTATCTCTACTTTCATAATACCATTTCAACTTGATATTACAGTTATTTGTATATAGTATGTTTCTCAGATTTTCCTCTATATTCAATCATATAATCTGCAAATAATGAGAAATTTTTTTTTCCTTTTTATCGTAATTTCTTTCCTTGGCCAAGACTTGTAACTGCTATGTTATAAGTAGTTGTGTCTAATTTAAGCAAAAAGATTATCTAAAATGATATGAATTAGGTCACTAAAACTACAGAGGTAGGAGATGCTGAGCTTGGATGCTACATAGCAAGGAAAAATGCTGCCACTCAATATTTATGAAACTCTGCCATAGAAGGGCCAGAAAAACTAGTTGCCACCACCATGAAGCTTGCAAAAAGATCCAGTTTTAGCACGTGCAAATACTGCCATACATTGCTGTCAAGTGTGTTTGCGTGGTAAAATATACCCGGATTCCTACAGACAGGAAGTCTTAAAAATATTGTAGCTTTCAGTCTATTTAGTATAGCAAAATAAGAATTTAAACAGGTAGAGTGAGTCTTTCTAAACTATCTGCCGCGTACCTCTTTTCTTTTTCTTGTTATATTTACCAGAACCTTGACACCGTTTTGAATGGAAGAAGTACTAGCAAGCATTTGACCTTACTTGTGGTGTTAACTGAAATTCTTAAAAACAAGTTTCAGGGCTTCCCTGGTGGCGCAGTGGTTGAGAATCTGCCTGCCAATGCAGGGGACACGGGTTTGAGCCCTGGTCTGGGAAGATCCCACATGCCGCGGAGCAACTAGGCCCGTGAGCCACAATTACTGAGCCTGCGCGTCTGGAGCCTGTGCTCCGCAACAAGAGAGGCCGCCATAGTGAGAGGCCCGCGCACCGCGATGAAGAGTGGCCCCCGCTTGCCACAACTAGAGAATGCCCTTGCACAGAAACGAAGACCCAACACAGCCATAAATAAATAAATAAAATTTAAAAAAAATAAAAGAAAAGAAACCAAGCCTCCTTAGTGCCCACCAGTGCTTCTTATACTGCTCCAGCTAACTATAAAATGTCAAATATAGGGAAGAAAATAGCATGTGCAGTTGAAATGTTGGTATTTGTTACCACACATCTGGATATTGGTAAATATACTGATTTAAGATTAAATTCTCTTTAAAAAAAAAACAAAACACAAGTTTCATAATCAAGTGTGATATTTATTAGAAGTTTATAGTAGATACCCATAATCAGATTAAGGAGGTTCCCTTCTACTTCCAGTTTCCAAGTTTTTTTTTTTTAAAATCATGTATGGATGACAAACACCTTCCCCAACAATTAATATTACCTTTATTAAGGCTGTGGATTCAATTAACAGATTTTATTTTATTTTTATTTTTTAATTTTATTGGAGTATAGTTGATTTACAATGTTATGATAGTTTCAGGTGTACAGCAAAGTGATTCAGTTATACATATGCATATATTCATTCTTTTTCAGATTCTTTTCCCATATTGGTTATTACAGAATATTGAGTATCGTTCTTTGTGCTATACATTAGGTCCTTGTTGGTTATCTATTTTAGGTCCTTGTTGGTTATCTATTTTATATATAGTAGTGTGTGTATGTTAATCACAAGCTCCTAATTTATCCCCCCTCTCCACGTTTCCTCTTTGGTAACCATAAGTTTGTTTTTGAAATCTGTGAGTCTGTTTCTGTTTTGTAAATGAGTTCATTTATATCATTTTTAAAATTAGATTCCACATATGAATGAAATCATATGATATTTGTCTTTGTCTGACTTACTTCACTTAGTATGATAATCTCTTAGGTCCATCCATTTTGCTGCAAATGGCATTATTTTGTTCTTTTTATGGCTGAGTAATATTGCGTTGTATATATGTACCACATCTTCTTTATCCATTCCTCTGATGATGGACATTTAGGTTGCTTCCATGTCTTGGCTATTGTAAATAATGATGCAGTGAACATTGGGGTGCATGTATGTTTTCGAATCATGCTTTTCTCTAGATATATGCCTAGTAGTGGAATTGCTGGATCATATGGTATTTCTACTTTCAGGTTTTTTTTTCAAGTCTCTTTTTAAAAAATTTATTTATTTTATTTTTGGCTGTGTTGGGTCTTCATTGCTGCACGCAGGCTTTCTCTAGTTGCGGTGAGCAGGGGCTACTCTTCATTGCAGTGTGTGGGCTTCTCATTGTGGTGGCTTCTCTCATTGCAGAGCACAGGCTCTAGGCACGTGGGCTTCAGTAGTTGTGGCATGCGGGCTTCAGTAGTTGTGGCTCACGGGCTTAGTTGTTCTGTGGCATGTGGGATCTTCCTGCACCACAGCTTCAACCTGTGTCCCCTGCATTGGCAGGCAGATTCTTAACCACTGCACCACCAGGGAAGCCCTATTTTTCGTTTTTTAAGGAGCTTCCATACTGTTCTCCATAGTGGCTGTACCAATTTACATCCCACCAACAGTGTAGGAGGGTCCTCTTTTCTCCACACCCTCTCCATCATTTATTGTTTGTAGACTTTTTGATGATGACCATTCTGACTGGTGTGAGGTGATACCTCATTGTAGTTCTGATTTGCATTTCTCTGATAATTAGTGATGTTGAACATCTCTTCATGTGCTTTTTGGCCATCAGATTTTAAAAATATTGAACCATCTTTACATTCTTGGGATAATGTGATAATGTTTTTAATTATTAATTCAATTTCTTTACTTGAAATGGGGCTATCCAGACTGTTTCTACTTGAGTAAATTTTGGTAATTTTTCTCTTTCAAAAAATTTGTCAATTTCAATAAAATAAAATAAATTTGTCAATTTGTCAATAAATTGTCTAATTTTTGATATAAAGATGTTCATAATATTCCATTATCATTTTTTTTTGATGTGGACCATTTTTAAAGTCTTTATTGAATTTGTTACAATATTGCTTCTGCTTTATGTTTTGTTTTTTTGGCCCCGAGGCATGTGGGATCTTAGCTCCCTGACCAGGGATTGAACACTCACCCCCTGCATTGGAAGGTGAAGTCTTAGCAACTGGACCACCAGGGATGTCCCTCCATTATCCTTTTAATGCTTGTAAAAACTGTAATAATGTCCCTTTTTTGATCCCTGATATTGGTAATTTGTTTCTTTTCTCTTGGCTCTTTATCAGTCTAAAGATTTATCAATTTTTATTGATGGGTTTAAGAAAATAACTTTCGGTTTCACTGAATTTCTCTACAGTTTGTCTATTTTCCTTTCATTTATTTTTGCTCTTAGTTTTCTTCTGCTTACTTTTGGTTTAATTTGTTCTTCCTTTCTAGTCTTTAAAAAAAACCCAACTTTTATTGAAACAGAATTCACATACCATACAAGTGAACAACTTAAAATGTACTATTTAATGACTTTAGGTATATTCAAAGAATTGTGTTTTCATCATCACAGTCAACTTGAGAACACTTTCATTAACCCAAAAAGAAACCTAATGCCATCAATCCCTAATTTCCCCACCCCAGGCAACCACTAATCTGCTTTCTTTTTTAGATTTGTCTATTCTGGACATTCATATATATGGAATCATACAATATACAGTCCTCGGTGATGAATTTCTTTCGCTTAGTATATTTTTAGGGTTCATCCATCTTGTAGCATGTATCACTACTTCATTTCTTTTCTTAAAAAAACCTATTTCCTATTTATTTATTTATTTATTTTTGGCTGTGTTGGGTCTTTGCTGCTGTGCGTGGGCTTGCTCTAGTTGCATCGAGCGTGGGCTACTCTTCATTGTGGTGCGCGGGCTTCTCATTGCAGTGGCTTCTCTTGTTGCAGAGCACAGGCTCTAGGCACGCGGGCTTCAGTAGTTGCAGCACCTGAGCTCAGTAGTTGTGGCTCGCAGGCTCAAAAGCGCAGGCGCACGGGCTTAGTTGCTCCGCGGCACGTGGGATCTTCCCGGACCAGGGATCAAACCCGTGTCCCCTGCATTGGCAGGCGTATTCTTAACCACTGCACCACCAGAGAAACTACTTCATTTCTTTTTATTGCTGAGTAATATTCCCCATTGTATAGCTTTTCCAGCTTCTTAAAGTGGAAACCAGGTTATTAAATTTGGACCTTTCTTCTTTCTAATGTAGACATTTGGTGCTGTAAACTTGCATCTAAGCACGAATTATTTCCATCATACTTACTAAAGGTTTTCTCTATTTTTCTAGTTGAATACATTTATTTTATTATTACTTTTTTTGGTTTTTATAATACCTTTAATGTTCCAAGAAAAAAAGGAATAGGATGAAGAACATGATATCTGATGAATACATCTAGCAGGCTCAACTGTTATACCACCTGAAGATTTTAAAGACAAGTTCTTCAAACCAGCACTTCATCACAATGAGTACATTTCTTTCAGCTGTTCTTGATCAAGTGACTTAGATCAGGGTTTCTCAACCTTGGCACTACTGACACTTGGGACTAATTTTTTTTTGAGATGTAACTCACATAACATTATATTAGTTTTAGGTGTACAACATAATCATTCAATACTTATATATATATATTGCAAAATGATCACCACAGTAAGTCATTAACATCCATCACCACACAGAGTTACACTTTTTCCATGTGACTTCTTTACCTTATAACTGGAAGTTTGTACTTCCTGACCTCCTTCACCTATTTTGACCCCCACCCCCATCCCTCACCTTTGGAAACCACTAACTCTGTCCTCTGTATCTATGAGTTTAGGTATTTTGTTGTTGTTTTATCTTTCTAGGTTCCACATATAAGTAGGATCATATAGTAGTTATCTTTCTCTGTCTGACTTATTTCACTTGACATAACATCCTGAAGGTCCATCTCTGGTGTCACAAATGGCAAAATTTACGTTTTTATGGATGATTAATATTCCATTGTGTGTATATATCACATTTTCTTTGTCCATTCATCCACTGATGGACACTTACATTGCTTTCGTGTTCAATGCTGCAAAGAACAGCATATAGGGTGCCTATATCTTTCCGAGTTAGTGCTTTCATTTCCTGCAGATAAATAGCCAGAAGTGGAATTGCTGGATCATACGGTAGTTCTATTTTTAATATTTTGAAGAACCTCCATTCTGTTTTTCATAGTAGCTGCACCATAAATACACTAATTTTAAATCTTTTTTTTTTGTTTTATACTGTAAATGTTAAAAGTTAAATATTTTTCTGTAGTTGCTGCTATATCCTATGGGTTTGATAATTAGTATTTTCATCATCTTTCATATCTAACTAATTTCCATTCTGGTGTCAGATGTTCATTCTCTAGATTTCTTGGGAAAGTGTCACAGGAACAATATTTTCTGAGTTCTTGCATATTGATAGATTTGTCTGTGCTGTTTATACTTAAAGGGTAGTTATGCTGGATATAAAACCTTTCGTTCACATTTTCTTTCCTTGACTACCTTAAATATATTTTATATCCATTTTCTTCTGGGATAAAGTGTTGCTGTCGACATCTACTAATGATCTAATTCTCTCTCCCTTATAAGTAATGTGGTCTTTTTGCCAAAATGCTCAAAAGAAATTTTTTTGCTCTTTAAAATCTGGTCATTTTACGAGTATGTATTGATGTTGGTCATTCTGAGTTGTTATTCTCTGGTACACAATGTGCTCTTTCAATATATAGTTTTAAACGTTTTTATTTTAAGAAAGTATTGTGTCCATCCCAGCCTACTGATAGTGACGCTATTGGGTAGGAATGCCTGAGACACTCGCCTGGGTCCCTATTACTTGTGGGAGCCCCTGCAGATGTTTTCTGGACTGGAGCCAATGTTGTGGCTGGACCAGCCCTTGTGGTTCTTACTATGATTGCAGGGAGCACCTCAGCAAAAACCATCAGGGAACTTTGAAGAACAAGATTACTCAAATATCCTAGAGGGTACACAGCACTACCAAGGGCCACACAGTAGGTCACGGGTAGAGTGGGAGGGAGGGAGCACAAACCTGGTGGTCTGCCTTTATTAAGTTCTGAGGGTGGGGTGCCTGAGATTTTGTGGGTTCACTCTTTATTGGCAAGCTTCAAGTATAAGAGTGGGAATAGGGCATGGGAAGTGAAAAGCAGGTATGCTCCAGTGGTCATTTATCTAGGACACAGGGCTTTCTAAAAGGGAAACTTCATGTGTGGGGCAGCCTGATTCCTTATCTAGTTGTTTTGCTTGTAGCTGTGTCATATAGCTGGCAATATGGTTATTCAAGATGGATGCCTTTGAAATGGATGTCTCAGCACTCAAAAGCTTAATGTCAGGCATACTACAGACAATTTTCTTGAAATATAACTTTTAAGCATGATTCTCTTTACTTGGTTTTGTTGTTTATTTAGGGATTCCCATCATCTCTGTTAGATCTTCTTTGCTTATTTTCAGTTTCATTTTCTTTTGGATTGTTAATTTCTTTTTTATTTTAAAAACTGTCCTCCTTTTTATCTTTTATTTATCCATTTATCTGTTGATGGACACTTGGGCTGCTTCCACCTTTTGGCTCTTGTAAATACTGCTGCTATTAAAGTGAGTGTACAAATAAATATCTCTTTGAGTCTCTGCTTTCCTTACTTTAGGATATATACCCAGAAGAGGACTATATAGTGGCTAAACTATTTTACATTCCCACCAGCGATGTGTGAAGATTCCAATTTCTCCACAGCCTCACCAACACTTGTTATTTTTTATTTTTTGTGATAATAGTCATCTTAAAGAGTGTGAGAGTTTATCTCATTGTGGTTTTGAGTTGCATTTCCCTAGTCATTAGTGATGTTGAGCATCTTTTCATGTGTTGATTAGACATTTGTATTTCTTCTTTGGAGAAACGTCTATTCAAGTCCTTGATCTTTTTTTTTAAATTGGGTTATATTTTGTTGAGTTATGTGGATTTATTTCTAGGCTCTCTATTCTATACTAATTGTCTATGTCTTTATGCCAGTATCACACTATTTTGATTACTGTAGCTTTGTAGTAAGTTTTGAAATCAGGAAGTGTGAGACTTCTATTGTTACTCCTTTTCAAGATTATTTTGGCTATTTAGGGTCCCTTTTGATTCCATATTAATTTTATTTATTTATTTTTTTGAAGTATAGTTGATTTACAATGTTGTGTTAATTACTGTTGTACAGCAAAGTGATTCAGTTATACAATATATACATTCTTTTTTTCATATTGTTTTCCATTATGGTTTATCATAGGATTTTGTACATAGTTCTCTGTGCCATACAGTAGTAGGACCTTGCTGCTTATCCCATATATAAAAGCCTACATGTGCTAACCCCAATCTTCCAATCCATCCCTCCCACAACCCTCTCCCCCTTGACAACCACCAGTCTGTTCTCAATGTCCGTGATTCTGTTTCATAGATAGGTTCATTTGTGCCGTATTTTAGATTCCACATATAAGTGATATCACATGGTATTTGTCTTTCTCTGTCTGACTTACTTCACTTAGTATGATAATCTCTAGTTGTATCCATGTTGCTGCAAATGGCATTATTTTGTTCTTTTTATGGCTGAGTAGTATTCCACTGTATATATGTACCACATCTTCTTGATCCATTCATCTGTTGGTGGACATTTAGCTTGTTTCCATGTCTTGGCTATTGTGAATAGTGCTGCTATGAACATAGGCGTGCATGTATCCTTTAGATTTATAGTTTTGTCTGGCTATATGCCCAGGAGTGGGATTGCTGGATCATATGGTAATTCTATTTTTAGTTTTCTGAGGAACCTCCATACTATTTTCCACAGTGGCTGCACCAACTTACATTCCCACCAACAGTGTAGGAGGGTTCCCTTTTTTCCTCACCCTCTTCAGCATTTGTTATTTGTAGACTCTTTAATGATGGCCATTCTGACTGGTGTGAGGTGGTACCTCATTGTAGTTTGTTTTTTTTTTTTTGAAAATCCAAATTAATTTAAATTCTAAATTTCCCCCCTTTCTGAGCTTGGGCCTACTTCAGGCTGGAAAACTAGCAGCAGTTTCTGACCCCTCTGGGTTGGGTCGAGGAGAGGTAGAATGGGGGAGAGAGCAGTGGCTGGTGCTGCTGTAATTGGGCCATCATGTGGTGACGGTTGTCTGTGGAGGTGGTGTGCACAAGGGGGGCCCTTCTGCTCATTGTAGTTTTGACTTGCATTTGTCTAATAATTAGCAACGTTGAGCATCTTTTCATGTGCCTATTGGCCATCTTTATGTTTTCTTTGGAGAAATGTCTATTTAAATCTTCTGCCCATTTTTGGATAGGGTTGTTTATTTTGTTATTGAGTTGTATGAACTGTTTGTGTATTTTGGAAATTAAGCCCTTGTCGATTGCATCATCGGCAAATTATTTTCTCCCATTCTGTGAGTTGTCTTTTCATTTTGCTTATGGTTTCCTTTGCTGTGCAAAAGCTTGTAAGTTTAAGTCCCATTTGTTTATTTTCATTTTCATTTCTATTGCCTTGGGAGACTGACCTAAGAAAACATTGGTATGATTTACGTCAGAGAATGTTTTGCCTGTTTTCTCTTCTAGGAGTTTTATGGTGTCGTGCCTTATGTTTAAGTCTTTAAGCCATTTTGAGTTTATTTTTGTGTATGGTGAGAGGGTGTATTCTAACTTCATTGATTTACATGTGGCTGTCCAACTTTCCCAGCACCACTTGCTGAAGAGACTGTTTTTTTCCCATTGTATATTCTTGCCTCCTTTGTCAAAGATTAATTGACTGTAGGTGTGTGGGTTTATTTCAGGGCTCTCTCTCTATTCTGTTCCATTGATCTGTATGTCTGTTTTTGTGCCAGTACCACGCTGTTTGGATTACTGTAGATTTGTAGTATCTTCTGAAGTCTGGGAGGGTTATGCCTCTGGCTTTGTTATTTTTCTTCAGGATTGCTTTGGTGATTCTGTGTCTTTTTTGGTTTATATGAATTTTAGGATTATTTTTTCTAGTTCCATGAAAAAGGTCATGAGTAATTTGATAGGGATTGCATTAAATCTGTAGATTGCTTTGGGTAGTATGGCCATTTTAATAATATTCTTCCAATCCAAAAGCATGAGATATCTTTCCATTTCCTTGAATCATCTTCAAATTCTTCTATTAATGTTTTATAGTTCTCAGCATATAAGTCTTTCACCTCCTTGGTCAGCTTTATTCCTAAGTATTTTATTTTTGGGGGTGTGATTTTAAAAGGTATTTTTTTTTACATTCCCTTTCTGATATTTCATTGTTGGCATAAAGAAATGCAGCCAATTTCTGTATGTTAATCTTGTGTCCTGCTACCTTGCTGAATTCGTTTATCAGTTCTAGTAGTTTTTGTGTGGAGTCTTTAGGGTTTTCTACATACAATATCATACCAGCTGCATATAATGATAATTTTACCTCTTCCCTTCCAATTTGGATATCTTTTATTTCTTTTTCTTGTCTGACTGCTGTGGTTAGGACTTCCAATACTATGTTGAATAGAAGAGGTAAGAGTGGGGATACTTGTCTTGTTCCAGGTTTTATCAGGAAGGATTTCAGCTTTTCACCAGTGAGTATTATATTGGATGTGGATTTGTCATAAATAGCTTTTATTGTCTTGAGATCTGCTCCCTCTATACCCACATATTAATTTTATGATGGGTAAAAAAAAATCATTGGGATTTTGATAGGGAATATATTTTCCCATCCTTTTGCTTCCAACTTATGCATGTCTTTAGATAAAGTGAGTCTCTTTAAGACAGCATATACTTAGGTCGTGTTTTTTATCCATTATGTCAATTTACGTCTTTTGATCGGGGAGTTTAATCCATTTACATTTAAAGTAATTACTGCTAGGGATGGCAAAATTACTTTTGCCATTTTTTCTTTATATCTTACAGCTTTTTTTGTCCCTCATTTCCTCTATTACTGCCTTCTGTTTACTTTCTTGGTAATGACACGTTTTGATTACTTTTCATTTCCTTTTGTGTATATTCTATAGATACTTTCTTTATGGTTAGCACGTGGACTACACATAACATCCTAAAGTTATAACAATCTAATCTGAATTAATACCAGTTTCTGCAACCCCACACAAAAACTCTACCCCCTTACAGATCCACTCCCCTTTATGTTAATGAAGTCACAAATTCAGCTTTATATATTGTACTCATTAACATATTTATAATTTTTTATGCATTTGTCTTCTAAATCCTCTAGGAAAAAAGAGTGGAGTTGTAAACCAAAATCACAATGTTGATTTTTCTGTTGTTCCATATATTTACCTTTATTATAGATATTTATATTTTCATATGATTTCCAGTCAATGTCCAGAGTCCTTTTAACTTGAAGCATTTCTTGTAGGGCAGGTCAAGAGGTAATGAACTCCCTGAGCTTTTATTTATCTGGAAATGTCTTAATTTCTCCCTCATTTTTGTAGAATAGATTTACTATGTACTATGATTATAATATGTCTCAGGGTTTTCTCTGAGTTTATCCTACTTGGAATTCTTTATAAACTTCTGGAATTTGTCAATCCATGACTACAAATTTGGGAAATAATTGACAATTATTTTTTCAAATGATCTCTCAGAAATTTTCTTTCTTCCTCAGGGATTCACATAATGTATATACTGGGCTGTTTGATGGTGTCATGTAAGTCCCATTGGCTCTGTTCACTTTTCTTCATTCTTTCTGCTCCTTGGACTTGACTTGATAATTTGAAATGACCTGTCCCCAAGTTTGCTGATTTATTCCTCTGCCTATTTGAACCTGCTGTTGAACCCCTCTAGTGAATTTTTCAATTCACTTATTTATTTTTCAGCTCTAGAATTATTGTTGGTTCTTTTAAACTAATTTCATAATTTTTATCCTTTTGTTGATATTCTTATTTTGTTCATATATCATTTTCTGGCTTCTTTTAGCTCTTTGTCTATGTTCTCCTTCAGCTCTTTGAGCATATTTAAAACAGCTGTTTTAAACTCTTAGTTTAGTACATCCAGTGTCTGTGTTTCTTCAGGGATGGTTTCTTCCAATTAATTTTTTCCCTCTGAATGGGAGAAATGAGAAATGTTTTCCTGTTTCTATGTATGCTTTGTGATTTGTGTGTGTGTGGTGGGGAGGGGGGGTGCTGAAAATTAGGTACTTGAAAGAGTAGCCTCTCCCAGTCTTTGCAGAAGAGCATATTTGAATCCTCGGGATCAGCATGGGGTTCAAGGTCTTTTCTTGGCATGCATCTTGCCTGGACCTTTGTTGATGCTTTTCTCCATCTCCCCATATACATGGCTGCTTTTTAAAGTCTTGTTTTCCCTGGAAGTCTCATCCAGCCACTTTTCAGGGCCTTCTATTGTATTCCACTACCTGTAATCTCTTGCATCAGGCTACTCCAGGTCTGTAGTTCCTCTGCAGCTTTAACAAGCAGTGTCTGATGCTTCCCAGGGCTTTTCCCAGCTATACCCTTTTCCTTCTGAGCTCTGAATTAAGTGAAAAAGACCAGTCCTTCATGCAGCTTCCAGACAGATTAAAAGGTTACAAACAAGATCTGCTCTGCTCCTTCTGGTTAAAGATAAAAACTGGGAATGGGGCAGCTACTTCCTCCCACCTGTGCTGTACCAGGTTTGGGGTGAGGCAAGGTTAAGTAAAAACACTGTGAAATTTCCTACCACTTTGAACATGGCTTTTTCTTAACTTGGCTTTCACTTGGTTAATTTAAACCTTTGGCTGTTTTCCAGACCTCTATAAAGTTACTTCATCCAGGCTCTAGTTGCTGGTTTCATGTTTCCATGGGGGAACAAAGGTCTGGAGCTTCCTAGTCCACTAGCTTCCTCTAGAACCGATGTTCTTAAATATGTCTTATACCAACAAGAATAAGTCACATTAAGTTTAAGTGGTCTTAGAACTAGAGGAAATGTTGATCCAAATCTATCACCCTAAGGATAGTATGTTGATTCCTTGATACATTATATGCTAAGCTAATTAATATTCTGAATTGTTTTTGCCATTATGCCATGACATAAAAAGTCTGCTCCCACTACCCCACCAAGATCCAAACCACAGATATGAAACTCTTTAGTGCTGTTAAAAATGTAGAATCAAACAAAATTTGTGCTGTTCTAGAGCAATGCTATTTAAAGCCAGTTCTCACTGAGATATAAGGAGCTTGTACCACAATGTAAATAACACACTGCTTTCTTCATCTTGATAATCTTGCTATGAAAAAAGTCAACTGAACAAAACCATGTAGTTATGGATGTACTGTATTTACATTTTGATGTAATCTCCTTATCTCATTGTGGAACAGTAACAAACCCCATGGCAACTCTTTTGCAAGCCACACTCTAAGTAGGACTGTTTCAGAGCACTTTTAATGATTGCCTTACTTCAGCTTTTCCATAGATTATTTTCCTATAGTTGCAGAATTAAAAAGGGAATGTGGGAAAGATAACACTGATTATTTTTAATAAGAACTTTTTTCCAATCTCATGATAAAAATCTGAAAGGTGTTTCATGTTACAGAGCCTTAACTTTTGTGCCTTTTAAATGTAAAGTAAAAATAGAACAGAACTTACTTTATAGGTGAATTTAATTATTTCATCTTCTAAGAGTTAACAACTATAAGGTTATTTACATAATATGATTTAACCCATGATATATCCAAACCCATGTAAAACCTATATTGCAATGGAGCTTAATTACGTTTATGACTTTAAGGTAGATATTAAAATAATAATTTTGGCTCTTTGTAGACTTAAATAAGTGAATGCCTTTTCTAGAAGAAATTGACTAAAGATAAAATTCATCTCCCTAAAAAGCCATGAAATGTCAAGGTGTACATCACTCTACATATTCTCTTTAAAATGTTCTATTCTGAATCTTTTAAAGTGCTTAGCCTAAAACAGATTTGTATTATAAACAAGCCTGTTAGGAATTGGAACAACCAAATGACAAAATTTAAGGATTTTCTTTTTTCAGATTTTAGAGCTCATTTTATCTGTGATCATCTTGTTTTGTACAACTGCCTTCAATAGAACAGTGCTGCAATGGGAATTCAACAAGGCCTCAAAAAGAAGGATATAAAGACTACCACTCCTTTTCAGTGGTTCCTTTTATTTAAACTTTCACATTTGATAAAACTACCTATTAATTTTTTTTTTTACAACTTAGTCTTCCTGCATCAAAATGTATATTTAATTGAAGGCTACATTCACACAGAAAGTAAACTTCCAAGTCCTCAAATAAAAGTCAATAAAGCAGGCAGCCAAGAAATTTATGGTTCTACTACAGTTACTTTTGCAAAACTCATTAGTGTGGTAGAAAAATATCCAAGGACATTAGGAAATTGGAATACGAAATCTATTTCATTCTGATAAATCTGATAATTTAATAAACAGTACTCTAGTGCTGACAATTCATTCTTATTTCTCTAAGTTACCCAATACTGCTCCTGCTAAATAACAAACTTTTACCCCAGTGAAGTAAGTGCTGCCAAGAGAAGGGATTGGTTCTCGTGCTGCTGGGCATCCAGACTAAGATGTCATTTTTCTTTCCGCTTTCTCCTAGCAATCTCCATCTCATAATTCTGTTTATTCCTTCTCAAGTGATTTAGTTATTTAATCATGATTGGGTATTTGTTGTTGTTGTTATTTTGGTATTACACTGTAAGTTTCTTAATGGCAGCCATCTAGTCATTCAGTTGTTTAGCTCATTAGGCCCTACACATGGGTTGTTCATTTTTCAGCTATATGGACTTAAGTGGAAACCTGGCATGGAATTTACATATAACCAGCAACACATGACTCTGTAAGGATATTTAGATTCTTCTCAGCAGCAATAATATATATCTTATATACACACACATATATAAGGTATTATATTTTTACATGTGTGTGTGTTTACTGCTCACAACAACTCTTCTCAATCCTTTTATATTGCAGTAACCATTTTATTATAAATTCACCAAAGTATATGGTTGGTTGTGTCTTTCATTACTGCATTTACCATCTAGCTTTCTGAAGAATCTTAAAGTCACTTCATTATTTTTTAAAATAATCCTAGTAGGTTATTACATAGTTATGACATTTACTTACCCTGCTGATTGAGTGTTCTGGTGGATACTTCAGTTAACTCCAGTTAACTTCAGTTAACTTGGTGATACTGGTGATAACTCATGGTTAAAGTTAATGAATGATGAAACTTCCAATCTTAAAGGATGGACACTTAGGGTTGGTGAGGAAACCACAGTTTCCACATTTTCCAATGATAGCTCTAGCCCTCATTTATTTTAAAGTTCAGCATAAAAAAAAAGGATTGCAAAGTTTGATACTGGAATATTTTTCTCCTTTTCATTTGGAAAGAAAAATAGTTGGTAATTA
Organism: Eschrichtius robustus; assembly: GCF_028021215.1. Lineage (NCBI taxonomy): Eukaryota > Metazoa > Chordata > Mammalia > Artiodactyla > Eschrichtiidae > Eschrichtius > Eschrichtius robustus. The sequence continues at coordinate 77,917,759 of NC_090830.1, forward strand.
TGAAACTTAGGAGGGTTCTGTAAGACCTAACACTGACAAGAGTTTACCAATCCCTGTGTGGGGTTTGGGGTTGAATATAATGAAATTTGTAAGATTATGGAATATGTTGTTTCCGTGTGAAATAGATATTTTTTATTCTACTTTCTAAAACACGTGGCAATTAAGGATTAGTATCCTTTCTTTGAACACCCATTTTATTTCTTCAGTTTTGAATTTACATTGCTTCCATCTAAAAAAGATTTTTAAAAAATCTGTGGTCACAAAATCTGATTAGATTAATGAACTTAATTCTCAATATTTCTTACTAAAATACTTGTAGTGGAACAAAGGATAGTTCGGAGAAATAAAGTTCACAGTTCACTTTATAAAAAAAATGGTGAAGTAATACCCTCTTTCCCAGAGAATTAACCAAATTCTTCCTTATTTAAATACTGCATAAAGGATAAAGAGCCCTTATGTGAACTATGATTCACCATAAGAAATATAAAGGTTAAAGGGTCAATTAACATACTTCATTAGGTTCAGAGCTTTCTACTACCATACCATGTATTTGAACAACAGAAAATCTTAAGTAGCATTACTGTAAAAGCTCCATAACCATAGTAATAAAGTTGTAGAGCTCCCTTTGAAGGTAACATATTTTGATTGATTAAATATCTGAAAGTTAAAAGAGCCTTAATTTTCTACCATAACAATGTGCCTTTAGAGTGAATGAAAATCAGGAGGATAAATCTAAGTCCTAATTCTAAAGAAATAACCTGTTATTGCTATAGCACACATTCACATTTAAATACGAAAAATACCACACAGAAAACGGAAACATTTAAAAAAAAAAGATTTAAGATCATAAATAGGTCACTGTTGTCACAACACATTTCAGAATTGAAAAAACAAACATTTTGGCTTTTTAGGAAAAACTCTTTTATCAACTCCCTCATCATTGAAAGGACTTGTACATTTTAAAATTTCCAGTCTCCTAAGGCACGATATTTTTTTAATCCGAATGCCAACATCATCATCCCCCGCTGTAGGTAGCTGAAATAAGAGGCAAGGAATTAGCACTAAGAAAAACAGTAAAATTTTTTGGACAAAATCATCAGTCATTTAAGAAAAACAAGAAACAGACTAAGTCATGATCATTTTAGTTAAGAAGGCCCAGTCTTTTAATGTAGGACCTTCTGTTAAAATTTTTTTTTTAAATCAAAGTATTGTAACTCAGATTTAATTTACCACAGAGGAGCTAGGAAAGAAGGGGATTGGTAAAGTAAAGCATACTTTAAAAATGACTTGGGAGAAAAAAAATCAAATTAGAATAGCATATGGAGGGGCAAACATTGTATGGAACCCAGTTTACAGGGCTAATTTATTCCTAGTCTTCAGGCAGATCCAGAAGGGAGTTAAGACTAGGTAAACATAATACCTAGGTACATACTATACGGCATCTGTTCCTTAATCACACGGACCATTCTAGCCTACCACCCACCAACTGAGATGTACTGAAATACTATAATCAGATGCTTAAATAGTATTTTTTATCCAACCAAAAAAAGTTCTTTAAAATATACCATAAATGTAAAAATTCCTCATTTTTTTTTTTACCCTGCCTTGCTTTGTCCTCTGTGATACCAAATGAACTCTAAGGTTTCATATGTAAGATGTGGTGTTTTAAGTGTTACTTTTAAAAGAAAAAAAAAAAAAACCCACAAAGTTAGTGATTGTCCACAGATGAAACATGGGATGAGGTTCATGACTGAATCAATCATGGAGTGTTAGTCAATTGTAAACTCTTCAAAGTTAAGACTGGGAAATGTGTGTATCAGACACATTAGAGTACAACAGGAGAAAAAGAGAAGTCTGTTTGTCATTCCAATTCCGACAAGGTGCATGGTCTTCGAAATTCCTGTCCACGTTCATGGAGCCATTTATTGGATACTGTGAAAGAAAATAATATATTAATGTCCCCCACTATCTAACTAGTATTTAATTAACTCCTAGGAGCTAGGACTATAATGAAGTTTCTACAGGGGCTAAAAAAGTTCAAGACCAAAACCAGACAAAGACAGATGCTACTTAGGCTGTCTTTTTAAGAACTTCACTAAATGCTGGAAATAAAAAAGATTTTATATATATGTATGTACATTTGAGAATCTGTGCATGTGTATTTCCTAAAGTTTCTAATGTTCAATGTAAGACTTGAGATGTAGGTACAGACAGAACAAAACACTGTTTTACTTGTTTGCAAAATACCACTTCCAATACAAAGACATTTTAAAAGTGAACACAACTCTATGATTAATCTCTCATATTATGTGCTCATCAAGTTTCCTTTGTTCCAAGATACTGTTTTTTAATATACCCCAAAAGGAATTAATTTCTTTCTCCTCCTCCTTCTATATCATAGAACCCAATCAATGGCATCAACATGTATAAGATATTTAAACTAGCACTCATTAATTCTTAACTACTTTGTTACCTTTCTTAACCCGTGTATCCAATCTTTTATTCATCAAACCCTGCTGATTTTACTTCTATGATCTCTTCAATCTATTCTTTGCTCTCCAAACCTTTTGCTGCTGCCTTAGTCCAGGCTTTTATCATCACCCATTTAGACAACAGAAAACAGCCTTCTAAACTCATCTCTCCTCCACTAGCCTCTCTTCATTCTAGTCCAGTGGTTCTCAAACATTAGTAATCATCAGGGGAGTTCTTTTAAATCCTGATGGTCAGGTATCACTCCTTAATCTTGCTATGTCCAATACGGTAGCCTCTAGACACATGTAGCTACTAAGCACTTGAAGTGTGGAATGTGGCCAAGTGACACATACGGAAATAGATACATGGGGTTAAATGAATCTATATAAAAACAAGTTCACCCATTTCTTTCTTTTTTTTTTTTTTTAATGTGGCCAGTCCTATACTTGCATGAACCGGAGAGTGCCTCTCTAGCCTCATATGATTCCTGGCCCTGGTCCCTAACATGCCTGGAAAACTACTGCTCTATCTTCAAGACTAAATATAAAAATTAAACTTCGAAAAAGCCTCCCTAAATGTAAGTAGTTACTGTCTTCTGTTTATATCTTTGTATTAGTATCTACTACAAGAGACAACTGTGAACCCCATGAGAGGAAGATTCAACTTTGAGTAAATTAACATTTCTTAAATAATAAGTGGAAATAGTGTTAAAAATGTCATAAAAAATCTGATCTGCTGAAAGCAAATTTATATTAAGATCAGAAACTTGCTTGGTTGAATCCCTTTCAGTGTTAAAGTCATAGTAGGCAAATCTGTCAGGATTTTTTTTTTCACTTTCTTTTAAGATGTAAATTATAATTATTTTTAAGAGACAAAAATCACAAATTCTATTAAGAGAATATAGGAAATATTTACCCCATTTGTTTCCAACCAGCACTGGACAGGCTGCATGCCGTGTACTATAATCTCCTTCTCCACTGGCAAACAGATTATACCAGAAAACAGCAGTTCCCTGTGGAAAACAATACAAAATTATCCCCAAACAAAGTATCAGGTTATTGCTTTTTATAGTAACTAAATTTTCCTCTGTTCTATGGAAATAATTCTCTATGGCAGCACTATATCTTCCTCTAATATAGTTCTGAAGGTATCATATAATCTACAAAACTTTGGTGATCACATGAAAGCATTAATATCAGCGTTACTTAATAAAAAAGTGTATTTGCCAAAGCTAACACATCTTACAATAGCAAGTATCATATGGAACCCATTTTAGAAATGAAAACTTCTAAATACTAATCCCTGGTTGTTCATACCTTTAGGTACTCATGGTAAATTGTACAATATCTAAAATTTTCCCTAGACATAATGTAGTCTTTAAGTACACTACCTTTAAAAATGTTATTTACTACTTAGACTATGAAATATAGGTGCATATATTCCTCAGGGAAAAAAATACAGAGGACCCCCCCCCCCTCCCAAATTAAAATAACAAACTAAGCTTACCTTTTTGGGCCAAACACTAGCTCCTACTTCAGGAAAAACAGTGGCTCCTCCTGCTGACACATCACTCATCTAATAAGAGATGAGAGTATTATCGAAAGTGCTGGTAGAATAAAGTTAAACATGCCACTGTGAGGTAGATTTGATACTAAATATTAGAAAGAGAATATCTGGACTTCTACTTACATAAATGGGTTTGTGCATGCTAGTCAGTTTCTAAAAAATACGATGCTATTTAGGTTTACATAGATATATAAAAGCAAAGGAAAGACGAAGTTAGCAAGGGAGATTGGGGTATAATTTGGGATAGCTATTTCTTTTATAGCCAGAGGTAAAAAGAGATGATTTAAAACTGACAAATCAAGTAACATGGGGTATAAATATGTATTCTATAGCACTAGAATATCATCTCCATGGGGGCAGGAATTTTCATCTGTTTTGTTTATTGCTGAGAATAGCCTCAAAACAGTAGGTATTCAATAAATATTTAAATAAGTGAATTCAAACAAAATAGAAGTAAACACCAAGAGAAAAGTAATAAACTAAAACCAGTTTTGTCATTTCTCATGGTAGGGTAGCAACACATATTAACTAAAAAATACAAGATTAAAAGATTTATAAAGTTATATTCTTTTTTTTTTTAAAGTTATATTCTTAATGGTGAATTAGAATAAAAACACAAACCTTCCAAATTAACTGAAGAAGCACATGCATAAAATGAGGCAAAGGGAAACACAGATCATATAGTGAAGATTTTTTTCAAAAACAACGTAAGTAGAATGTAGAGTCAGACTAATGTATCACAAAGCAAAATCCAACTATATGCTATATTCAAGAGTCACATCTAAAACAAGTGATTTATAGGCAAATGCTGTACCAAAGAAGAGTTTGATCTTAGTATCAACCACAGTTTAAAGCTAAAGGCATTCAGTGATATAAAGAAGTGTATTTTACCATGATAAATATATAATCGATATCAAAGAGCTAATAGCTCTTAAGCAATGAAAAAATTAACTTTAGAGAAATTTAAAAGTTGTGCTATGTGGCCCATCTGAGAAAAGCATTCAAATAATGAAAAAAATGAATACTAATCTAATAAAAATGCTACATATAACTAAAAGGGGATATAATTATCTAATATATAGTCTAATAGTCACAAATAATCTAACATTTATGGATATTGGACCAAATATTATAGCATCAATTTTCTTGTATTTCTTTGCTTTTTTTTTTTAATAAATAAATTAATTAATTAATTAATTTATGGCTGTGTTGGGTCTTCGTTTCTGTGCAAGGGCTTTCTCTAGTTGTGGCAAGCAGGGGCCACTCTTCATTGCAGTGCGCAGGCCTCTCACTATCGCGGCCTCTCTTGTTGCAGAGCACAGGCTCCAGACGCGCAGGCTCAGTGATTGTGGCTCAGGGGCCTAGCTGCTCTGCGGCATGTGGGATCTTCCCAGACCAGGGCTCGAACCCGTGTCCCCTGCATTAGCAGGCAGATTCTCAACCACTGCGCCACCAGGGAAGCCCTGCTTTTTTTTTTTTTTAGTTTATTTACTTTATGTATTTATTTTTGGCTGCCATGGGTCTTCGTTGCTGCATGTAGGCCTTCCCTAGTTGCAGCGACCGGTGTGCCACAACTACTGAGCCTGTGCTCTAGAGCCCATAAGCCACAACTACTGAAGCCTGTGCACCTAGAGCCCGTGCTCCGCAACAAGAGAAGCCACTGCAATGAGAAGCCTGCACACCGCAATGAAGAGTAGCCCCCGCTCGCTGCAACTAGAGAAAGCCTGTGTGCAGCAACGAAGACCCAACACAGCCAAAAGAAAAAAAAAAAGTTATGTACTGCCTTTTGGGGGATACTTGCTCTTAGAATCCAGTCTCATGCTATGAGGAAGCCCAGTCCACATGCTGGTGTTCTGGCCAAAAACCAGCCTCAACCTCAGCCTTTAAGGTGACCCCAGTGCCAGCCATCATCTGATTGTAAATGCATGAGAGATCCAGAGCAAGAACCATAAATGAAGCCCAATCAACCTCACAACCATGAAAGATAAGAATCAAACTGTTACTTTAAACCATTCAGTTTTGGGGTGATTTGTTATGCAGCAATAGATAACTGGGGCAAATATTATGATCAAAGCTTAATTTTTTCTATATGTATGAATATATAAACAATTAAAAAAATAAAGATCATACTGTTTTGAAACTAATGAACAATGTGAGAATGGTTACCCTTGAGGAAAGGGCTTCTAGCATGCTCTAATGTACTGTTTCTTGATCTGGGTGCTGATTATGCTAGTGTTCACTTTGTGAAAATTTGTACACTTTTCTGATATGATATTTATCAATAAATTCAAAATAAAAGTTTATTAAGATAATGTGTATATATACACATAAATTCCTACAAATACATGGAGTTGCTTATATACACATTATAGATGACTAAAGATGACAGTGCATACTCCAAAATATCACACTGCCTCCAAATAGTGGGACTAGGTATAATTTTAACTTTCTTCTTCAGGTTGTAATAAGTAGAATCTGAAAAAGTTATAAATGCAAAGAAAAAATTCTTAACTCCCTTTACTCAGTTGTAAAAAAACATTAAACTAGGATGTTAATCAAGAGCTAAACAGAACAAACATCTGAACACATCAAAATAAATGAGTCATGTGATCAAATCCCAACTTAAAAATTTTAGCTATAACTTACATAAAACAGCCATGTAGCAATTCTATTTCCTGTCCCCAGCTCTTTGAAAGCATCTGGTTCATCTTTCTGTGAATAAAACACAACTCAGTGGTATAAAATTCAGTAATGCAAATTCTCCAATGGCAACTAACATCATTAATATGCTGAAAAGTATGCTAAAAACAGCCCCAAAAGGTTCCTTTATGATGTTCAGTGCACTATATACAACAGGCACTCAGATATTTGTTGGTTGTTGATTCAACTAGTACACTGAATACTTTTGATAAGACCATTTGGGGGGAAAAAACAGATTTGTTAGCCTATATAATGAGAACCAATATCTACTATCCACAGATTATTTTAAAAATTAACACCTATAGTTTTAGCTTCCAAAAAAGCAAGACATGAGTCTCTCAGCTACATTCATAAAGTCAATTCTCTGTGGGTAAAAAAAAATTTACCTTGAGATTTACTTTGAACTCATGATCCATTCAAATGTCACTGCTACTATTCTTGACTGTCTTTTGGGCTGTCAGCACTTTAATCTGGCTGGAGAATTCACGTCTGGCTATTTAAAGCTAAATTAAAATACAGTATAGTCTCTTGGCATTTTCCCAGGAAAATGAAAATCATGTATTTTTCACACAGAAATTTATACACATCGATTTGTCATATCCTCAAATTGTCCGTTAATGTCCTTCAAAGGATGAATGACTAAAACTGTCGTATACCTATACCACAGAATACTACGCAGCAAAAAAAAGGAACACCCTGTTGATATGTTCTGCAAAAACATGGATGAACCTCAAGGGAATTATGCTGAGTGAAAAGAGACAATCTTAAAAGGATACATGCCGTATGTAACATTTACATAACATTTCTGAAATAATTTTAGTGACGAACAGATTAGTGGTTACCAGCAGTTATGGATGGGAGGCAGAAGGGTATATGTAGCTACAGAGCAGTACTGCAAGGGAGTCTTACAGTGATGGTGCAGTTATGTATCTTTACTGTGGTGGTAGTTACATAAAGCTACACATGTAATAAAACTGTATAGACAGACAGACATGAGTGCGAGCATAACTGGTGAAATATGAATAAGCTCTGTTGCTTGTGCCAACACCAATTTCCTGGTTTTGATAGTGTACTATAGTTATGCAAGATGTTAACACTAAAGGTGCTGAGTGAAGGGTGCATGGGATCTCCCTGTATATTTGGGGGGAAACTTCCTAGGAATCTACAATTATTTCAAAATAAAAAGCTAAGAAAAAAAATTTAGTTACATTAATGTGAGGACTTAAACTGTAGTCTTTCACATCATCCAAGATCCTCAGACATTTTTCTATAATTGAAAACAGATGGAAAAGAGACTAAAAATATATTCTTTGCTAGCCTGCCCAGAGAAAGAGTCTAGGATTCTGGGATTAAACCAGTCAAGGAATTTAATACAATACAGACTGTTTTCTTTCCAAAGAATATACTCTTATTAAACAATGGTAATAGATCAAGAAGTTTATTAGAATACTTGGCACATTCCTTAGAATTCATGTAATTATGATAAAGCTTAAATTAAGATTTGGTAATGACAATTTATAGCTTGATATGTTAAAATTACTTAACTTTTTTATTAAAAAGGCTAAATGTTTATTGATCTTAAGCAAGAGTACTTGGGCAAGGACAACTTTTTAACAAACTGCTTTAATATTATTTATTCTCTAGCCTCTGCATCTATTTTATGTTTTTTATCTTCCTGTCTTTCAAAATGTAGTCCTGTAATTGCTTCAGATTTATTGCCCAATTCACTAATTCACTGCAGCTGTCTCTAATCTGTTTAACTTATACACTAAATTTTAAATTCAACAATTTTTTCGACCTAAAGCTTCTGTTTATTTTTCAAATATGTTAAATCATTTTGAGAATTCATTAATTTTTATCCTCTTTTATTTTTAAAGTATTATATAGTTTTTTTTTCTATTACTCTTAAATTTTATTAATGCCTTCAGTTTGTGCATCATTTAAAACAAGGTATGTGCTTTAAAAAGCATTCTTATACATAAATAGATCAAGAGATGGTTAAGCAATTTATCCCTAAAACATGCACATCATTTTTATTCACGTGTGTATAAGAAAGGGAAATAAGCTTTAAGTCTTTTTCTTGGGATTAAAGACATTTGGAAATTATTATTAAGGAATGCTAAATGTTTTCATGGAACAAATGTGTTTTCCAACAGGAAGTGCTGATGTAATTAAAAGGCATTAGTGTTGATAAAAAGGACTGAAAAAACATTTGCACTATACATGATCACCAGGAAAAGAGTTCCGGGGGTTGAAAATATATGTCAAATAAATGAATCAGCATGAATTGAAAGGTATAGATGGAAGAATAGGTTGCAGGTGCCAGATTATGTGACACATATAAATATTCAAGGCACATGACTAGGCTAAACAGGTGACTAGGTTTTACAGACCAATTTGTTCTTTCATTGGGAAAATAGTCAAATGTAATATAATGTCCATTTACTGGCATTTATTGATAAATAAATGCAGTTAGATCTAGGGCAGCAAATGTTGTCCTTTCAGATACACACTAGAAGTTCACAGTAGCTAACAGATGCCAGAGTAGCCAAAGCAGTATGATTACACTCCAGTTTTTTCACACTGCAGTTACATGGATGTTAGCTAAAATGTCTTGTATTCTTTCTATGTATCATACTGTCCACTCTCAAGTTTCACAAAAGAATTCTTCAAAACTAGGCAGATTAAAGAACTTAACTAAACCCCAAAGGATGCTCAAACTATTATTCAACACCAGTCAAACCCAAATCCTGGAGTTGACTGCTGACTATATTCAGTTTGGGCTTTTCCACTGTGGTTCTCTTCTTTTTCTTTGGTGAGCCAGAGGAATGTGCCTCCCCACTCCGTCCACTACCCATTCTATTATCTATACAATTGCCCTAAATATCCACCAAAGAAAAAGGAATATGTAAAAAACCACAACCTTCAACAATATTTAAACCACTGTCTTCTCAAATCAACTGCAATGGGGAAACAGAGGATATCAAGCTCTGCGAGGTTCGTGAAAGATCAAAACTTTCTTCCTAAAAGTTAATAATAGGCAGACAAGGATAATTCTGTTTGCTTCTAAGAGGCTAGCAAAACGTTCCCCATCTCCCTGAGATAAAACGTTTAATACTTTACCTGCTTGGGCTCCTAGAAACACCATCAATTAATTACAATTCCCCAAATAACAACAATTCTCCATGTATATTGTTTCCAAGCACTTAAAACCCTTCAAAATCAAAGGACATTAAGATGACATGTTAGCAATACTATCTGTCTCTTGAACTTTTGTGTGCACAAAGGTCATCCATAATTTCAGCAGACAGCTCAAAAGACAGGTGGTTTCTACCTTGGTGATAGCTTTGTGCAATTATAAACAAAAATGTATCTATAAGTAGATGACACTAGTTAAAAAACCAAAGAAACAAAACGCCTTTTTAAGGCTACTGCTGCAATAAATGGTTCGGTCTGAAGTGCACTGGAATAAACTGGTTGATAGGACAAAGATAAATCTGGAGGCACAGAACAATATTAAAAACAAAAAAGAGAAAGAAGAGGGTTGAAGAGACTGGCAGACACCGTCTGTCAGTATTAAAAGGCTTGAATCAAACGGATTGCTTTTAACTCCTTGTTCTCTCGTATCCTTGGTTAATGATAACTTTTTTATTTCTTCACACAGCTTGGCCATGTAAATCTACCACAGAGAGGTGACACAATAATATAGATGAATACGACTGATATGATGAAGATGATGATGATGGTGAGCTTGAGGTTCTTCATACACATGGCTCGGCAAGATTTCTGTCGGTTGTTTTGAAGGTGACGAATCCACGAGATTTTCTGTTTTATCTATCAATAATTCCAATCTTTCGCCTTGCTGAGCTACCAGATCTATGTTTCTGACCATGATTCCTTTAAGTTCATCCACTTGGGCTTGAGTCTCCATCACTGTATCTAGGCCCTTATTCTCGGAGTGATGCTTCAGCTGTGCAGCCAAGACACTTGAGAATTCACTATTCATGGCATATGGGAGCCCTGTTTGTGCTCTCGAACCATACGTAGTCTGGAACCTCTTTTTTATCTCATTCAGGAAATTAAAGGCTCGGGAATGCTCAAAATCATCATCAGTGATACAAAGATATATAATCCTGTCTTGGCAGATGTAATGAAACAAATAATTGCCATGTGAGTACCTTAGCTTGTTATTTTCAAAAGGTATCTTAGCCAGAATCTGCTCTGTCACCTCCAGGAAGTTGCCTCCACACCAAGCATGTTTGGCAAGGGTAGTGGTTCCCCTGGCAACAACAGCAAAAAGAATGGCCATGGCTTCAATCCGATCTGTCTGGGCACCACGTGAGAACTCGGGGATCGGGACAGAGTTGCGCAGGTTAGCGTGGGCTCGCCAACTGCCCGCTCCCAGAGGAGGCTAGGCTGGACCTATATAGTTATTTTACATTCTGTATCTGATAACTGAAGTATCTAACATCCTGGGGGCATCTGTATCTGTTGGCAGGCCTCTGCTTTCCAACTGCCAGAAAAAGCTCCCCATAACACATCATACTCCAGCTAGGATGCAAGAGGAAACTCTTCTGAAGGGTCTTGACTCAAAGCAGTTGATTTTCTAGGCCATTCTTTCTTTCTCTGAAGGTGTAATCCTTTTGGAGATTTAGGTTTCATGCAGGGATCTCAGTTCAGTAGCCTACACTATAGCAGGTCCTCTCACAGAGCTGTTAATCCCCAAAGCTCTAGATTCCTGGAGGTACATGCCTCCAGTCTCAGCTTTTTTGCTCCCTTTAAACACTCTAATTTTAGTCTCTAGGTTTATCTCTGTTCAGTTTGCCTTTGAGAATTTCCTTTACTTTCTTCAAAGCTCAGCGATGCATTTAAAAGTATCCTAAGTTCTTTTACCGTGTCTCTAGGTATTTTTTACTGCTTTAAAAGGCTTTACAGAATATCTATTCCACCATGCTTCCACAAATTCCAAATAAGCTATGAATTTTTAATACTAAAAGAAGAGAATTAACATGTCATGCCTAAGCTTCAGTGGAACTCCTTCATTCGCCATTTTTTTTTACTTACCCGTGCAAAATCAAAATGGGGTTCATACTGTCCTCCAACTCCATAATTAGCTACCTGAAGGAGAGAAACAAAACATCAATGAAAGAACTATCAAGATTACTATTCAAAAACATCTATGAGTCCCATTTTGGCCTCTTATATATCATGGTTAGGTACTTCTAAATAAATGAGAAGCAAAGCATTTTTTAAATCAATAAAGAGATCCTAAAAAACCAAGGATGAAAAACTAAGGATAGCTACTATATGCTATCATAGAACCTTAGTTAATACGCTTTTCTTTAGCAAATGTTTGGGGGACATGGTTTTCCGTAATACATAAGAAACTAAAATCTGAATTAGAATTTTAGAATTAAAAATTTCTAGAATTAGAATTTCAATATTTTTATTATTTATTTTCACTAAATACTTTCCTTGGGAATTTAAATCAAGACTCATGTTTTCCAAAGCCCAAAATGCTGGCAAACTCCCAATCTACTTTAATGAAATCCAGTTTCCTACATATTTTTTTTTTCTCTACTTAGGTAAAAAAGGGAAGAAGTTAACACCAATTTAATTATTCCTGTTGGAAGGCCCTGACAACTTCATTTGGATGTGACAATGCCCCAGCATGAAGCAGCAAAAGAAAGTAAGAGAAATATTTGGTCTGAGTTCAAGTTCCAGATTTCTTAGTTACAATACAGTATATGTAACTTTGGATACAACCTCAGTTTTCTTATTTGTAAAATAAGGATAATGATACCTTCCTTAACTCCCTCCTTCCACCTCAATATGACAAAATGCTCAGAAAATGAAAGGAGAATGTAATTTAAAGAGCATTGTTGATGAAATGAAATGAGTACATAATTAAAAGTGTTGCCCACAGCAAAGTCCAAGTCCTATGTAAATTATTATTACTGTGGATATTTTACTTATGTTGTAGATGCCTTCGTTGGGTTGGATCAGACTATTAAGTTAGAAATATATCAAGTAGCCTGAAAGAGCCTGTGAAGGTTTGGCAGGTGAGAATAAATACAAATTAGGAAAGAAAAAGACACATCATAGTTTTTTTAATAACAAACGAGTACCAGGGAAGTTGTAGATGACCATGGAGTAAATAACTTAATATAAGCAAATTTAAATTCAGGAAGTCCTGTTTTGCACAGTTCCAAAATGCACAAATCTCAGATACCATGGTTTAGCTAACCCTTAACACCAGACCCCCAACGACACAGTGGACATTCAGTTACCATGTTACATTAACTGTGAGTAATTGCATAAAGTGCAAATATTGCTACTAGCTCTCCAGTCCACAAATTACTATACAAATAACAGCTACATATCATGATCAATGACCAGTCATGTCACTTCTTTCAAAGTCTATCAATCAGTGATTGGTCACTGCATATCTGTTACTCAGTTCATGCACAGACAGCAAAGCATGTAGTTATGCTGCCTCCTTATTTCCCAGTAAAAACCTATGTGATATTTTACAAAAACAGACAATTAGAAGAAGAAATTGGCCAACAAGATACAGTACAGCAGAGAAATGGAAAGCAATAATGCTGTAAGTGAAATTCAAATCAAATTTAAATGGGCTTGGTTCCAGGACAAGATGGGGGGGTAGTAGAAGGACCTGAGCTCACCTTTCCTCTCGTGAAAACACCAAAATCACAACTAATGGCTGAACAACCATCAACAAAAAAGACTGGAACCTACCAAAAAAGATATTCTACTTCCAAAGAAGAAGCCACAACAAGACAGTAGGAGGGATGCATTCATGATCCAAACAAATCCCATAAGTGTTGGGTGGGTGACCCACAAACTGCAAAATATATCACAGAGGTTCTCCCACAGGAGTGAAAGTTCTGAGCCCCACGTCAGGCTCCCCAGTCTGGGGGTCTGGCATTGGGAGGAGGAGCCCCCAGAGCATTTGGCTTTGAAGGCCAGTGGGGCTTGATCACAGGAATTCCCCAGTACTGGGGGAAACAGAAACTCCACTCTTGGAGGGCACACACAAGGTCTTGTGTGCACGGGGACCCAGGGGAAAAAGCAGTGACTTCATATGAGCCAGGGTCAGACCTATCTGCTGGACTTGGAGGGTCTCCTGGCGAGGTGGGGGTGGCTGTGGCTCACTATGGGGACAAGGACACCAGTGGCGGAGACACTGGGGAGTACTCACTGGCGTGAGCTGCCCTATAGGCTGCCACTTTGACGCCAAGACCTGGCCCCACCCAACAGCCCTTAGGCTCCAGTGCTGGGACGCCTCAGGCCAAAAAACCAACAGGGCAGGAACACAGGCAGACAGGCTGCTTAAGTCTTCCTGAGCCCACAGCCGCCTCTAAACACATCCCTTGACACGGCCCTGCCCACCAGAGGGACAAGACCCAGCTCCACCCACCAGTGGGCAGGCACCAGTCCTTCTCACCAAGAAGCCTGCACAACCCTCTTAGACCAGTCTTATCCACTAGGGGGCAGACACCAGAAGCAAGAGAAACTACAATCCTGCAGCCTGTGGGACCTCAAACACAGAGAGTTAGACAAAATGAGATGGCAGAGGACAATGTTCCAGATGAAGGAACAAGATAAAACCCCAGAAGAACAACTAAGTGAAGTGGAGACAGGCAATCTACCTGAAAAAGAATTCAGAGTAATTAATAGTAAAGATGATCCGAGATCTCAGGAAAAGAATGGAGGCACAGACCAAGAAGATACAAGAGCTAGAAGATATAAAGAACAAACAAACAGAGATGAACAATACAATAACTGAAATGAAAACTACACTAGAAGGAATCAATAGCCAAATAAATGAGGCAGAAGAATGGATAAGTGAGCTGGAAGACAGAATGGTGGAAATCACTGCTGTGGAAAGGAATAAAGAATGAAAAGAAATGAAGACAGTATAAAAGACCTCTGGGACAACATTAAATGCACCAACATTCACATTATAGGGGTCCCAGAAAGAGAAGAGAGAAAGGGCCTTAGGAAATATTTGAGGAGATAGTAGCTGAAGACTTCCCTAATATGGGAAAGGAAACAGTCACCCAAGTCCAGGAAGCAGAAGGTCCCATACAGGATGAACCCAAGGAGGGACATGCTGAGACACGTATTAATTATATTGACAAAAATTAAAGAGAAAATATTAAAAGCAACAAGGGGAAAGCAACAAATAACATACAAAGGAATCCCCATAAGGTTATCAGCTGATTTTTCAGCAGAAAATCTTCAGGCCAGAAGGGAGTGGCACAATATATCTAAAGTGATGAAAAGGAAAGAACTACAGTCAAAAACACTCTACCCAGCAAGGCTCTTGTTCAGATTCAATGGAGAAATCACCAGATTTACAGATAAGCAAAAGCTAAAGAGAATTCAGCAACACCAAAACAGCTTTACAACAAATGCTAAAGGAACTTCTCTAGGAAGAAAACAAAGGGCCACAACTAGAAACAAGAAAATTACGAAGGTATCACCTCACACTGGTCAGAATGGCCATCATCAAAAAGTCTACAAACAATAAATGCTAAAGAGGGTGTGCAGAAAAGGGAACCCTCCTATGCTGTTGGTGGGAATGTAAATTGGTGGTGCCACTATGGAGAACAGTATGGAGGTTCCTTAAAAAACTAAAAATAGAGCTACCGTATGAGCCAGCAATCCCACTCCTGGGCATTTAGGAAGCAACCTAAATGTCCATCAACAGAGGAGTAGATAAAGAAGATGTGGTACATATATCAGTGGAATTTTACTCAGCCATAAAAAAAAGCATGAAATAATGCCACTTGCAGCAACATGGACGGACCTAGAGATTGTCATACTAAATAAAGTCAGACAGAGAAAGACAAACATCATATGATCACTGTACATGGAATCTAAAAATGATACAAATGAACTTATTTACAAAATAGACTGGCAGACTTCAAAAACAAACTTATGGTTACCAAAGGGGAAAGGTGGGGGGGGGGGATAAATTAGGAACTTGGGATTAACATATACACACTACTATATATAAAATAGATAACTAATAAGGACATACTGTATAGCACAGGGAAATCTACTTGGTACTCTGTGATAACCTATATGGGAAAAGAATCTAAAAAAGAATAGATATACATATATGTATAACTAAATCACTTTGCTGTACACCTGAAACTAACACAACATTGTAAATCAACTATACTCCAATACTAAAAAAAAACCTCATGCTGAGCCCCCCTCCCCCTGCCAAAAAAGAAATCAAACTTAAATGGAGACACAGAAGAAAAGACTGACAAGGAAAATGCTTCTAACTTTTGCTGTTTGAGAAACTCTAGATATGCAGTCAGAGGAATTTGGTGAAGGTAAACTTACTAACATAAGGAAAGTGATCATGATGAAAAGGATGAAGACGATGTCTTAGAGGAAGTGACTGGAAAAAAATCAACAATAAAAGATCCCTCAGAGATATTTAACAACATTGAAAGCACAAAGGAATAAAATGTTGAAAGCTGATCCAAACTTAGAAGTATGACAATTTGCAAAGGAAGAGAAAAGATGCTCACTCTGTATCGTAAGTTTCACAATGAGATGAAGGAACATAAACTATTCTTGGTAAGTGTTTACAAAGAAATAAAACACTGTAATCCTCAATATTTCTAATCTTTTATATTACTGAGAATTCAATAGGGAAGATTAGTTTTCAACAAATTATGCTGGATGATTGGCTAACCACATGAAAAGAATGAAGTTGGACCTCTATCTTATACCATATAAAAAAATTGACTCAAAATGGATCAAAGACCTGAATGTAAGAAATAAAACCATAAGAATTGTAGGAAAAACCATAGGTGTAAATCTTTATGTCCTTGGATTAGGCAATGGTTTCTTAGACACCTTAAGCAAAAGCAACCAAAAAAAAGACCTATCAATCAGACTTCATAGAAATTAAAAACTTTTTGCCAAAGGACACCATCAAGAAAGTGAAAGACACACCACAGAATGGGAGAAAATATTTGCAACCCATACACCTAATATGGGTCAAGCATTCAGAACATATAAATAACACAACTCAGCAATAAAAAGAAAAACAACCCAATAAAAAATTGAAAAATTTCTATTCAAATCCTTTGCCTAAGATATAAAAATGGCTGGGGCTTCCCTGGTGGCACTGTGGTTGAGAGTCCGCCTGCCAGTGCAGGGGACATGGGTTCAATCACTGGTCTGGGAGGATCCCACATGCTGCGTAGCAACTAAGCCCGTGCACCACAACTACTAAGCCTGGCTCTAGAGCCCGTGCACCACAATTGCTGAGCCCGTGCTCTAGAACCCGCGAGCCACAACTACTGAGCCCCACGCGCCTAGAGCCCATGCTCCGCAACAAGAGAAGCCACCGCAATGAGAAGCCCATGCACCACGACAAAGAGTAGCCCCTGCTCGCTGCAACTAGAGAAAGCCTACACGCAGCAACGAAGACTGAACAGAGCCAAAAATAAATAAAATAAATAAATTTTTAAAAACATGGCCAATAACTCATGAAAAGATACTCAACATCATTAGCCATCAGGGAAATGCAAATAAGAACCATGATGAGATAGCACTTCAAACGTATTAGAATGACCTTAATAAAAAAACTGGACAAGAACAAGTGTTGCCAAGGATGTGAAGAAAATGGAACCCTCATACACTGCCAATGGGATTGTAAAATGGTGCAGCCATTCTGGAAAACAGTTTGGCAGTTCCTCAAATATTAAAGTTACCACATGACCCAGCAATTACATATGTAGGTTTATACCCAAGAGAAATTTAAATGACATTGGTACGAAAATTTGTAGACAAATAGCATTAGTCTTAATAGCCAAAGAGTGGAAACAATCCAAAAGCCCTCCAACTGATAAATAAATAAAACGTGGTATATCCAAACAAGAGAATGTTAATGTTATTCAGCCATGAAAAAGAATAAAGTGCTGATACATGCTACAACATGGATATACCTTAAAAACATTGTCAAGTGAAATAAGCCAGATACACTAGGCCACATATTGTATTACTCCATTTACATGAAATATTTAGAATAGGCAAACTTACATACAGAAGGTAGAGAAGCAGTTGCCAGGGGCACTAGGGAGGGGGAATGGAGTGTGACTAGTTAACTGGGGTTTCTTTGGAGGTGATGAAAATAGTGGTGATGATTATACAACCATGTGAATATTAAAACCAGGGTAAATTTTATGGTATGTGAATTATTTCTTACTAGAAAACAGAAAAAAATAATTTATTAAAAAAAAAAAAACTGGGCTTCCCTGGTGGCGCAGTGGTTGGGAGTCCGTCTGCCAATGCAGGGGACACGGGTTCGGGCCCCGGCCTGGGAAGGTCCCACATGCCATGGAGCGGCTGGGCCCGTGCGCCACAGCTACTGAGCCTGCGCTCCAGAGCCCACGTGCCACAACTACTGAGGCCCCCGCACCTGGAGACCGTGCTCCGCAACAAGAGAAGCCACCACGAGAGGCCCGCACACCGCAATGAAGAGCGGCCCCCGCTCGCCCCAACTAGAGAAAGCCTGTGCGTAGCAACGAAGACCCAACACAGCCAAAAATAAATAAATAAAATAAAAATAATTTTTAAAAAAACTGCCATGGCCACCTGACAGGCCTAGGAATGAAAAAAAAAATCACAGTGTACTTAATAAATACTAGTTTTACATATTTTTCATTTCCCTATAAGTTTATACTCAACAGTAAGAGTTTTTAATGTCTTGACAAAAAATTTTAAAGGTCACAGAACAATTTTTCCTACTGATTATTAAGATCACTGTATATGGTTTCAGCTTATATATTCACTTTGACAGTCTCAAAGTATCATGCAAATTGAGTACTGCCTGTATAGTGACAGAAAAAATCTCATCTGAAGCATCTTTTGAAGAAGTGTAGGATGTGATTACCTACCTGTAATTCCTCTGCTGTGGAGACATCTAGTCCTGTTAGATCTTGTATTCTCATATTAATTCGAGATACCACAGGGTTTTCATAGCCAGAGAGCCAGGCACTAAAAACATGAAGAAGATTATTAGTTTTACTGATAAAGTTTCAATACATGAGGACCAATAGCTGTCATTTAAAAAGCCATAATATACAGGACATTAAGGCTTTATCTATAGGCATTTACTTCATTTACTTCTTTGATATGATTTTTACTAATGATGTTATAATTTTTAAAAGACGTTACATTCTACAGTTAGAGGTTGGAAAGGGAAAAAAACTAATATCATTTATTACTGAGTTTTTATGAAAACAGATGGATTAATGTAAGAAGACTATATAGGACTATCTACACTGAGAATTTTTTTAATTCTGGAAAATACATACATCAAAATGAAAACAACTGTTCCTTTTAGATAAGGTATAGGAACTGGCCAGGGTGAAGGTCATAGGGGTTTTAGCCTGATTTATATAATGCTAATGTTTTATAAGAAAAATTCATGTATTACTTGCCTAAATAAAAAAGTTTTAAAAGGTACCCAACACACCCAGTAGGATGGCTATAACCAAAAAGGTGTACAATAATAAGTGTTGGTGATGATGTGAAGAAATTAGAACCCTCATATATTGCTGGTAGGAATGTAAAATGGTGCAGCCACTTTGGAAAACACTTTGGCAGTTCCTCAAATTGTTAAACACAGAGTTACCATATGACCTAGCAATTCCACTCCTAGGTGTATACCCAAGAGAAATTAAAACGTGTGGTCATACCAAAACTTGTACATAAGTATTCACAGTAGCATTATTAATAATGGCCAAAAAGTGGAGATAATACAAATGTCCATCAACTGATGGACAGATACATAAAATGTTATATATCCATAAGACAGATTATTGTGTCATGAAAAGGAAGTAATGATACATGCCACCACATGGATGAACCTTGAAACCATTATGTTAAGAAAGATAAGTCAGACACAAAAGGTCACACATTATGATTCCATTAATATGAAATGTCCAGAACAGGCAAATCAATACAGAAAGTAGATTAGTGGTTGCCACGAGAAGGCGGTATTAAGGAATGACTCCTAATGGGTACAGGATTTTCTTTTGGGGTGGTGAAAATGTTCTGGAATTAGATAATGGTGATGACTGCACAGCTAAAAAAGACTAAAAACCACTGAACTGTATATTTTAAAGGGTGAATTTTACGGTATGGGAACTATAGCTCAATAACATGGCACAGCAAAATTCAACTCTCTCCTTTACATATGCTTTTTCCCAGTCTATCAGACTTTTTCTTTCTTCACTTCTCTCATCAAGCTTTGGTCCATCATTTCAACAGTATTCTTTTTTTTTTTTTTTGGGCCGCGCCACGCAGCTTGCAGGATGTTCGTTCCCCAACCAGGGATCAAACGTGTGCCCCCTGCAGTGGAAGCGTGGAGTCCTAACCACTGGACCGCCGGAGAATTCCTCAACAGCATTCTTGATTAAAAGCCTAAACTCACCTGTCTGGCAAAAAACACAAGCCTGATGAATTTCTTTTCTCCAAGCTTATACCTATATCACCAAATCGTATTGGAAAAAGTCATGAGATAGGGCAGATATGTTCCACTAAAAATTCATGAACACTGGGACCTCCTTGGTGGCGCAGTGGTTAAGAATCCGCCTGCCAATGCAGGGGACATGGGTTCAAGCCCTGGTCCAGGAAGATCCCACATGCCGCGGAGCAACTAAGCCCTGTGTGCCACAGCTACTGAGCCTGCACTCTAGAGCCCGCAAACCACAAGTACTGAACCCGCAGCCTGCAACTACTGAAGCCCGTGCACCTAGAGCCCGTGCTCCACAACAAGAGAAGCCACTGCAATGAGAAGCCCGCGCACCACAACGAAGAGCAGCCCCCGCTTGAAGCAACTAGAGAAAGCCCACGTGCAGCAACGAGACCCAACGCAGCCAAAAAAAACAAAAAACAAAACAATCATGAACACTAACTCCAAATGGGCCTTACTCTTTCTCTCGCCTCTATTCTGAACCCCAACCCACCTCAGACTCCTTTACTCAGTGGATTACACATCTCCTATGTCACAGATAAAATAGAAACCATACAATCTTTTCCTTATACATAGTTCATTCTAGTTCATTCCAGTTCCAAGAGGAGATTTCTCTCCATTATCTAAGGCCAATCCTCTGCCTTAGATTCTATTATCTCCTGCCATTTTAGGAACCATAAATCATTGATGAGCCCTTCTCTCTCTCATATAATCAATATCTCTTCTCAATAATTCCTCCCACAGCTTTTAACGGGGCTTTAGACTCTCCCATTAAATAAATAAGCAAAAATTTAAATTTAATTAATTTAAATTAATTAAATTTAAATTCTTTCCCTCAATTCTTTCTCTCTCCAGCCACCAACTTCTTTCTCCTCCATCTTCAGGTCAACCTTTTCACTGACTCCTCACTTCTCAATCCATTCCAATTTAGCTTTAGTCCCCATCACTCCCATCAAAACTGCTCTTGCTAATATCTCACCCATAACCCTACTATGCTACTAAATCTAACAAGATTTTCCCATTCTCATAGTATTTGCTCTTTTAGTAACATTTCAGAATGTTCATCCTTCTTGAAACTCTCCCCCTGACTCATTCATTCTCCAGGTATTCCTTTAGTCTCTCTGGATGTTCCCTCCTGGTCTCCCTCAGCCTCTCACACTGTATTTTGCCTTTCTCCCAGTGCCCCAGTAGCACTTATTCAACCATGTTTCTTCTTGCCCAAAGGCTAGTGCACATGCTCATCTCTACCCAGAGTATTCTTCTGCTTAACTTTGCAAATTTAAGCCTTTGGATTATCATTTTAGTCGTCTCTTCTTCAGAGGAGCCTTCCTTGACTCCTCCTGTGCCAGACCAGGTTTTTGTTTTGTTTTGTTTTTGGAACAGTAAGAGGAAAAAGTTTTTAAGTAATCACATGAAATTGACATGACATGCTATTAGAAGTGAACGAAGATAAATAATACTGTTACAAAATTTACATTTCTCATTACAAAATTTACATTTCTCACATCCATTTCAGAGGAAAATGCATTAGGATTCCTCTTGATCTGATGGGCTGATTTCAGTAAAATCATTTTTTTTAATAGTAAATAACAGTATATTTTCTCAGACTGCTAAGAAGTGGTCAGAAAGGCAACTATAAAATCTATAATGAAAACAACTGACAGGATTAGGGCTGTTTCATGAAATATTAAGAACTATATCTCTTTTTTGGCTGTTAAATCAATGCACCTTTTCACTGGTAAAGCAATTGTTTACTGTACCAGAGAAAAGGTGCACTGATTTAAAGAGCTTCTTCTTAAGTAATATACATTCCAATTGTTCAAAACTGAAGTGAGTTTTCTTTCTAATGTTGCCCTCTTTTGGAGAACAAGCAAATATCTTTGTCTTTTGTATACAGTTAAGCAAATATTGCGAAATGCAGCTATTGTGATCTAAATTTTATTCCTTCACAATTAAACGGGGGCAATTATTATTATTAGGAATAAGCCTTTGAAACACTGCCAGCTTTTAAAACAGCAAGGCTTCTGAATAACTTCTCAAAACTAGCTTTCCATTTTGGTGCATGACCTGATACCTGACATATTTGATCTGTATTTTAGTCATTTCTTCTAATATCTACACTTTGCCTTCAATAAGGGTTAGTGTTGTGGTTTCAAACAATTTTTACATATAATAGAGTAAGTTTTCATTTCACCGAACTGAGTTTTTCCACTCATATACCTGTGGAAGGTAATTTGAGCACACACATATTTGCATACATATTTGTGTGTATACATATACATTTTTTAAAGTAAGTCGCTTTTACCATTAAAGCTAGACAACAGGGGTAACTTCGAGGAACAGTTTGTCTTCCTTAGAAATCCTTTTCTAGGTTGAGAAGGGCAAGTACAATTTGCTGAAGGATTTGATGAAGCTCTAGTCTTTTCATCATGTGTCAATCCCACACTGTCATGTCTTATCACCACAGCTACATACATGTCCACTTCCTCAGTAGCACTAGCCTCGAGGGTAATGTCTATCGTAAACAGGACATTGTTGACCGAGCACTCAATACTGTTCACAATCATTCAGCAACTCATTCTCCACTTTGCCCAATCTTGGTATCAAAGTAACATTGACAACTCACCAATATCTCCCTCTGTACACTGCCCAAGTACTAGTTTCTGTGCTCCCACACTCCCTGAAGAATAGATATACACGTTCATTCCAGCTTCTCCATTTCTTAACTGCTGGAACTACATCTTCAAAGAATGCTACTTTCATGCACCCAGCTGTGAATGCTGCTCGCCACGTAGCCCTGAAGTTATTTCAGTACCAAGGTCTTTCTGTCCAGAGACATTTGCCAGCACACATTATCTACCACAGCACAGACCATCTATTTTGCGTCATCCACTCCATTTCCCTGATGCTGCAGGGATCAGAATACCCCAACCCCATGGGAATCCTCTTCAGCCTGTTTCCTCAAAAGACTGAGGTCCTGGGACTTCCCTCATGGTCCAGTGGGTAAGACTCCACACTCCCAATGCAGGAGGCCCAGGTTAGATCCCTGGTTGGGGAACTAGATCCCGCATGCATGCTGCAACTAAGAGTTTGCATGCCACAACTAAGAAGTCCACATGAAGCAACTAAGAGTCTGCATGCTGCAACTAAGAAGCGCGCATGGCGCAACTAAAGATCCCACATGCCACAACTAAAGATCCCACATGCTGCAACTAAGACCCAGCACAGCCAAAATAAATAAATATTAAAAAAAAAAAAAAGATTGAGGTCCTGCTGACACTCTTCTTTCCAAGAGGAAAGAAGTATCTTTGTCTCTTTGTTAAGATACTCAATGTTTTCTTTGATGTAAAGAAATTAAGTGTTCGTCACAAAACTAATCAAGCTTGTGGTACCTTTAATATCTAATGGATCACGGTGACTTTGGTGGGCACCTACGGGATGCTACTATGAGAATCACCCTAGATTGGGAGGTGGGAGGGTAGTGGCACCTGTGCCTGCAGAACCATCATGGGCATCTCACAGCCCTCCATTAATCTCAGGGTTGGCAACTACCTGCAACCCGAAGCACATCAGGGAGACGCTACCTCCATGCATCTGGAAGTGGAGAAGGCAGCCACCCCAGTATGTTTTTATAGTACTACATATCCTTCCTTTGTGGCATTTATAACAATTGTACATTAATTTGTTATTTGATTAAGGTAAGACATCTTCATTCAAC
This sequence comes from Eschrichtius robustus, assembly GCF_028021215.1. Lineage (NCBI taxonomy): Eukaryota > Metazoa > Chordata > Mammalia > Artiodactyla > Eschrichtiidae > Eschrichtius > Eschrichtius robustus. Next base: position 77,941,752 of record NC_090830.1, read on the forward strand.
TACTAGTTCCAAATACATATAAATTCTGCCTGGTTTTGCTCACCACTATATCCATAGTGCCTGGCACATAGTAGATGCTCAATAAATATTTGCTGAATGAATGAATCCTGAAGACGTCTTAGAACTAATCCAAGATTTATTTTACTTTACCATAAGTATTTGTCTGATGATCTCATGCAAATTTATAGGGATTGGCCAAGTAGAATTCCTCTGTGTCACAGAAATAGGAAGAATCCAAGAATTTTATTTTTATAAAGGATGTAGCTGATAAATATACTAAGAACTTATTTCTTCCAATTCTGACCACGTTCCTGGTAGAACTAATCTCGTATGTCAATGTACCTTTTTTGCCTAGCAACAATTTCATAGATTTTTGAATTTTATAAGCAACCAACTACTGACTTGATTTTTATAGATAACTGCAACACAAGATTGGCAAGTGTTCTAATAAAGTTTCAAACTAAATACATCTTGATAAAATAACTGTTCCTATTTCATCCTGGAACCTATCACCCAAGAGAACCTGTCTTCTGACATCTTCAACTCTCTTTTCTGCTACCACCAATTCTTAAGCATCTATTCTTACATTTTTCTCTTGTTCTTTGGTAGAAGCATTGTACTTCAGCCTTTCAGAGGCTGGAGCATCTATCCATACTTTTGAATCTACCTTTTCCGTAGGCCTTACTCCAGCAGTTATTGGCTCCCTTTCTATCTTTAATCTTTTCCTTGCTTACTAACTCTTCAGACTGAAGTCCCCTGTTATCAAGAACACATTTACTTTTGCCATTTAAGCAAATTATCATTCCAATCTTTTACTTTTATAGTTTTAAAATTATGGAAGCAAGAAATGCTTGTTATATTCAACAAATGGTTCTGGGACACTGGATAACCATATGCAAAACAAAGAAGATGGACCCCTACCTCACACCATAATAAAAAAATTAACTCAGAAGGGATTAAAGACCTAAATATATAAGCTAACATTACAAAACTTTTAGAAAAAAAATTGTCTTATGGTTTACCTATGACCTCAAAAGTACGAGCAGCAACAACAAAAATAAACAGGACATCATCAAAATAAACGTTTGTGCCTCAAAAGACATGAATTTCAGAACAGCATTATTCATAATAGCCAAAAAAGTAGAAATAACCCAAATATCTATCAACAGATAAGATAGATAAAAGGTGGCATATCCATACAAAAGAATGTTGTTCAGCCATACCTTGAAAACATGCCAAGTGAGAAGCCAGACACTAAAAGTCCATGTAGTATATAAAAAATATCCAGAAGAGGCAAATCCATAAAGACAGAAAGCAGATTAGTGGTTGCCCAGGGCTGGGGCAGGGAGAGGACTAAGGATTGAGGGGTTATGGCTAAGGAGTATAATGAAAATGTTCTAAAATTAATTGTGGTGATGGATGCACAAGTCTCTGAATATACTAAAAACCACTGACTTGTACACTTCAAATGGGTGAATCAATAAAGCTATTTTTTAAAGAAATACTTATTATAAAAATTTCAAACACGGTGGCGCAGTGGTTAAGAATCCACCTTCCAATGCTGGGGACACGGGTTCAACCCCTGGTCAGAGAACTAAGATCCCACATGCCACGGGGCAACTAAGCCCGCGCACTGCAGCTACTGAGCCTGTGCGCCACAACTACAGAGAAGCCCGCGTGCCGCAAATACAGAACCCACGCTCTCTGGAGCCCACACACCACAACTGGAGAGCCTGCGTGCAACAACTATTGAGCCTGCATGCTCTGGTGCCCATGCACCACAACTAGAGAGAAGCCCACACACCACAACGTAGAGCCCCCGCGCTGCAACGAAAGAGTCCACGTGCCGCAACTAAGACCCAACGCAGCCAAAAATAAAATTAAATAAATAAATAAACAAAATTTAAAAATTTTCAAACAGTATAAAAGTGTATGAAGTTCCTTTCCTAGTCCCACTCCCCACAGGTAAGCACTATGAACAAATAGATATGTATCCTCTCAACAGTTCTCCCCCGTGTATAAACAAACAGAGAGAGAATTAAAAAAAAAAGAATCCACCCTTCAATCTTCCACCATAATACACACATACACTTTTTCCCCCTGAAAATACTTCTGACATCTTTCCTAGTCAATACACATAGCACTGCCTCATTTTTTAAAAATTATTGTGGTTAAAAAATACACAACATAAAATTAACCACTTTAACCATTTTTTTAAAAATATGGTAAAATACACATAAAATTAACCACTTTAACCATTTTTAAGTGTACAATTCAGTGGTGTTAAGTACACTCACAAAGTCATGCAACCATCACCACTATCTATTTCCAAAACTTTTTCTTCATCCCAAACTGAAACTCTGTACCCATTAAACAGTAATTTGCCATTTCCTTCTCCTCCCAGCCCCTGGTAACCTCTTATACACTTTTTGTCTGTATGAATTTGCCTATTCTAGGTAACCCCTGTAAGTAGAATCATACCATATTTGTCCTTTTGTACCTGGCTTATTTCACTTAGTATAATGTCCTCAAAGTTCATCCATGTTATATAGCATGTATCAGAATTTCATTCCTTTTTAAGGCTGAATATAGTCCATAATTTGTTTATACCACATTTTGTTTAACCATTCATCCATTAATGGATACGTGGGTTGCCTCCACCTGTTGACTACTGTGAATAACGCTGTTATGAACATGGGTGTACAAGTAATCTGTTTGAGTCCCTTCTTTCAATTTTTGGGGGTATATACCTAGAAGTGGAATTTCTGCATCATATCATAATCCTATGTTTGACTTTGTGAGGAACTGCCAGCCTGTTTTCCACAGCAACTGTAACACTTTACATTTCCATTCCTCATTGTTTTTTAAATTACTGCTTTTCTTTTTAAAATAAAATACCTTTAATTTCAAAATGACCATGAAGGTCAGTCAATAAAGCACTGGTTAAATAAGGTTGTTTCTAATTTTTCTCTAGTACAAACAATATTGTAACAGAAATTTCTGTATATCTTTGCATACTTATGGGAATATCTCTGTAGGACAAATTCCTAGATGTGGAACTGCTAGATGACGTTTACATTTTGATAAATGATGTCAAATTGCCCTCCAAAAAAGTTTCAGTGATTTATACTTCTATCAACTGTTTATGAGAGTGCCCATTTCATAAAATCCTTGCCAGTATCAATCTTTTCAATCTTTGCCAATCTTAGAGGCAAAAATATTTTAATTTTTTTACTTTTTAAAAAAAGTTTTAATCTGCACTTCTTGTTATATCACAAATGATCTCAATAGAAGGTTTGAGGCTTAGCAGTTAAGCCTCAGATGAGAGAAAGTCATTGATAACTGCAGCTTAAAAATAAACTTATCTTAATTGTGGTTCTGCCATAGTCATTAGAGAGGAAAATGAGTTCTACATAGGAAGTTATTTCACTTAATTTGACTTTTACATGAAAACCTCTCCAAAATATACTAAGATTTTCCTAAGCTGGAGAACTCCATATGTTTAAAACATTTTATTCATCTAGATCCCACCCTTAAAGCATTACTGCTAATCCGTCTTCAGCAACATTATTGTAGACCTATCGGGTAGTTGAAGAAATTAGCTCTGAGTTGTTTTAAAAATTTAAAAATTCAGTGGAGACAATGATACTATAATATGTTAACTGTCAATTCTTTAGGATCTGGAAGTCTTACTCCCACATTAAATTAAGTAATCAGAAATCAACATTCTTTCTTCTAGTACCCAGTGCTTTAACTGAGTTAGAATGTAAAGTTATAGTATTTACTGTAACAGGAAAAAAATCATTTGAATAACATTATCTTTTGTACAATTATAATTGAAAATGTCAACTAAGTTTTACAGTGTTTTTTCCACAAAACATAATTTAGTGCCAGGAGAAAAACAGAATTCTTTCTCCAGATAATTTTATATGTGTCCCTTTTTTCCATTAATAACTAGATAACCCAAAATATATTTATTTTGTTCTTAATGACAGGAAAGTGAGAGCTAAGTTGTACATGCAGAGTAACACTGCAATATTTTTTTTTTCATTTCTAATGAATTTCTACTGTTGAAAAATCTTTATTATTCTTTTAATATATGCTTTTTAAAAATATCACTGGAATGCTTTATTTAAGTAAGGAGAAACATTCTCACACTGCATGACTGTATTTCTAATACTAAGGAAGGCATGCTCAAGTAAATAGACAACACCATTTTGGAGGTTTTGAAGACTGTTATAAAACCTCCAAAGGAAATATGATTAATATAACTTGAATGCCACTATGTGATTTTTTGCAAAGGCAAAAGATAATGCAGGGCCCAAAGTGCCAATTACAGAGGGCAAAACTTTCAATAATTCTTCTCTAAGTGCTTAATAGTTAACAAAGAAAGGCTAATCATCCAGACTGGGAATTTATCCAGTCCCTTTGGTTCTTAGTGGGACCATTATACAACACTATAGATCTATCCATTTCAGTTATCTCAATCTGAGAACCACTGTTCTACCCAATAGAAGGCAATGCTGTTGTTAAGAGTTATGCCAGGGCTTCCCTGGTGGTGCAGTGGTTGAGAGTCTGCCTGCCAATGCAGGGGACGCGGGTTCGAGCCCTGGTCTGGGAGGATCCCACATGCCGCGGAGCAGCTTGGCCCGTGAGCCACGGTTGCTGAGCCTGCGCGTCTGGAGCCTGTGCTCGGCAACGAGAGGCCGCGATGGTGAGAGGCCCGCGCACCGCGATGAAGAGTGGCCCCCGCTTGCCACAACTAGAGAAAGCCCTCGCACAGAAACGAAGACCCAACACAGCCATACATACATACATTAAAAAAAGAATGTAAGCAGACAAGAATAGCATTAAAAAAATAAAAAATAAATAAAAAATAAAAATTTAAAAAAAAAGAGTTATACCAATTTGGACTTCCCTGGTGGCGCAGTGGTTAAGAATCCACCTGCCAATGCAGGGGACACGGGTTTCAGCCCTGGTCTGGGAAGATCCCACATGCCGCTGAGCAACTAAGCCCGTGCACCACAACTAGTGAGCCTGCGCTCTAGAGCCCACAAGCCACAACTACTGAGCCCGCGTGTCACAATTACTGAAGCCCGCACGCCTAGAGCCCGTGCTCCACAACAAGAGAAGCCACTGCAATGAGAAGCCTGTGCACCGCAACAAAAAGTAGACCCTGCTCGCCACAACTAGAGAAAAGCCTGTGTGCAGCAACAAAGACCCTACACAGCCAAAAATAAATAAATAAATTTATTTAAAAAAATTATTCATTAAAAAAAATTATGCCACTTAAAAAAAAAATCTGATATCATTCAAAGCTATTTGCGGGGGGTGGGGGGTGGCAGTGGGATGAATTGGGAGATTGGGATTGACATCTATACACTAATATGTATAAAATAGATAACTAATAAGAACCTGCTGTATAAAAAATAAAATAAAATTTAAAAAAACAAAGCTATTTGCATTGCCCTCTATATTGTAAAAATATTAATATATTTTTACACTGTATTTGCTCCTTATTAACATGGGGAAAATTAAATCTTAAGCATAATAAAATATCATAGTGTAGGAATCTGTACTTGAAAGTAAAAAAAATGAAATCACTTCCAAGAAGTGATTCTGATTCCACCAGAATCAAAGAAGCTTTTTCTATCATACTAAATAGACTGTTTATTTGCATATCTCATTATTTATATTGCTTTAACTGGACTTATGAGCTCAAATAACTAAACTGTCTTCTCAGAGCATACAACTGAACGTTTACCTCTCAAAAACTAAAATTCCATTTCTCTGATTTAGCCAAAATTATTAGCTTCTCCATTAACAAGTTGTAGTAAATTTCTTTTTTTTAATATTGGAAAAGACAGAAAATGATTTGCCAAAAGTTCACAGATAGTCAATAAAGTAAATTAAAACTTTATGTTTTTAAACAGTAATGCATTTCCACACATACTTTGCCCAAAGAAAATTCTATTTGCTAGAACACTGGAACATATTTTTACTTCCACAGATGATGATGCAATCACTTAAGAAATTTCTCAAAATACAGATATTTGAAATTCCCTTCTGAGCCTTTCAAAATACAGATGTTCCCAGAGTAAAAGGGATCACATTAACTGACATCAGTACACATAAACTCTTTCTGCTATTTTGCATTTGAGATGCCTTCTTCAGAGGCATAAAATACGAAGGAAACAGAAAACACTCATTTATTACACTTGTAAAATCTTCAAATTCAGATTTACAGTGATGGGTAGAAAATGTCTTGACATAGCTATTAAATTTCCAAAATAGTAGAAACTTTTAATTTGTTAAAATATGAAATGTATTAGATATTTTATGGAGCAAATTCCTTCCTTAACAGTTAAGAGCTCTCTCTCAACATAAATATTTTATTTTTAAAAGGGCTGATGAACAATTTTCCTTAAGAGTAAAGATGAAAATCACTGTGCTGTGGAACTCTTTTTTTTCACTACTTTACTATGTTGTTTTGAACACAAACACACACCCACACTGCATACTTTGCCAAGCCTGGGTGAATTTATTGTAGTGTTACTCAGTCTTCTAATGCTTCTAATGCTACTGGCTAAATATCTTCTGCTATTATAAATAATATGAAGTATCGTTGGGCCTTTCTCAAAAATCCAATAAAATTGCTTCTCAGAGCTATAAAATTATAATATTTAAAAAATAAGTTCAAAATATTTAGAGGTATTTAGTTCCTAACAGAGAAAAAATGTCTGTAGACCACCTTTCTGAGAGTAATTTATTTTGAATTGTTGGTAAAAGCCCAATGACTCTGTGGGCTGAATATTTTGTCAAAAGGTCTACTGTATATAGAGAAAATTTCCAAAAATGACTTCTAGGACACTAAGTTCATAAAATTTTGTTTTAAAACGATTCCTAAAAACAGCAAAATCTGGAGAATTTAGATACTTACTAGCTTTATGACAGTAAAAATGCCTAACACCATGTAATCTGATAAAATATATAATGGATTTAGTTATTTTTTTAAAAATAGATAACGGCTTCATTTTTTTAGACATGAATAAGGTTCTGTAAATGGAAAATTAGCTTACTCAAAACGAGGGTTACTTACTATGCACAGAAGCATTATAAACCATGGCTCAATATGTCTATCCAAATTAGTTACTGCAAATCCTTACCTTGTATTAGTGTTACTAAAATCAAAATCACATTATAGGAATGTGATTAGGGGCAAGGGGACAGGTAGTGGTATAGGGCAAACAGTTCGGAGATCAGAGTATGTGTGTGGGGATGCTGAAGGTTAATATGTGAAGGACATAAAGCTTTGCCTAAAAAGAGTAATTAAGGAAATGAAATCAATGCATTCTGTCTAGCCTTTATAGTACTTTTGCTATGACTTATAGCAACAATGTTAACTTTTTTTGTTTGAGTGCCTAAGATAGTTGTTAAAATCTATGTACTCCTTTGCACAATTTTTAGTTGACAAATGAAATTTTTCATCGTAAGAGTTTCAGAGGATTTAATTCTGTCATTCTGAAAACAGTGGTAATTTCTGAAAAATGATTACCTGTTTTATGTATCCAGTGGACTCTAAATACCATAATGATTTTATGCCCACCATCATCCACTTTATAAAGAATACATTAATGAAGCATTTTTTAAAAACTTGGAAATTTTACATTATTCTTTTCTTTTTTCCTTGAACTTGCATTTTCATTCCATTCTTATCTTAAAACAGTGGTTCTCAACAGGGGTAGAGAGGTGGAGTTCCCAGGCATGGTGGTGGGAATTTTGCCTACCAGGGGACATTTGGCAATGTCTGAAGACATTTTTGATTGTCACAACTGGGATGATGGGTGCTTCTGGCATCCAGTGGGCACTAGAGATGCTGCTAAACATCCTATGAGGCTCAGGTCAGTCAACAAACAACAATCATCTGATCCAAAATGTCAATAGTGTTGAGGTTGAGAAGGCCTGTCCTAGAGTGATATATTTCTATGACCAGAAGTCTTTTATTCATCACATTATACTTCTCTACAAGAAAAATATTTATGTAAACTGATAAAAATATAAATTTCCTATAACATAAAGGCCCAAGTGTTAAAAAAAAAAAAGTGTCTCCTAGAATGGTTTATTACAATTATAATTAGTATACATTAATCTAAAGAACATGATTAAACAATCATCATTAAATATAAGAAGTGAAAATATATTAAAATATTCCTAATGAGATGGATAAAGCTCATTTTGTTATTTTCAATTAGGTATTATATCTGTGAATAAATATTGCTACAATGAGACGGAATTCAGCTCAATGATACTTCTATTTTCATTTTTATGAGAGCTGAGAAACCTTTATGTAAATAAGTAGATGGAAAAGGAGTTCTGTTGAAATAATGTCACTTATTTTGTGAGCTCCTATGTTATATACACTTATAAGTTATATAGTGACCTTTTACTAAAAATTATTTCAGTGATCTATCAGCCAATAACTTAAGGAGATTCTCTTAAATACTGTTAAAAGCAAAGAATTTGAAACCAACTGACTTGCAGAGGATTTGTTAGGTAATCCTTCAAGGCATTCATTTTCTCACTACCTACAGCTACTGAGTAACCCAGAGATTTTTCAACCCCTGCTTTACTACAAAGACCAAATTAGGCCTTGTTCAATGAAGACTCTTTGGGAACTTCCCTTACTTTAATATGAGAACACAACTTCACTTATCAGGTAGGGTTTGGGATATCTCAGCAGGCATTTTAAAATCTAGTAATTCCTATTAACTGCCCCATAACCACATCCATCATGAAAAGTCAGGCACGGGTGTCATCCAATCCCTATGCCTAATAGCCTAGGTCTTAGAAATCATATGATGGGTTTTATGAAAACTAGATTCTCAAGAAAGAAAACAGTCCAAATATGACTAAAATTCTTCCCATTACTCCCTTACCTCTTAGATACTCTGTACTGTGCTGTGGTCAATTTTCCAGTCTCAGGGTCATGTACTGTAGCTCGGCTCAGCTACAAAAAAAGAGAAAGGACAAGGACTTACTCACGTAGCAGGCAATTTGGGGCTTTTGTTTTGTTTTGTTTTGCCAAGCCACAGGTGATTGGAAGGGTTCAGATTGGTCTGGATGGTAGGTAATGGTTTCGAATCAGCAAAAACATTTAGAAAGGTGGCAATAAGAAAAGCCACTTCCAAATCAAGAGAAAATGGGTTGACAGATTTTTGTTGTAGATTGTCCTTTCACTTTTTTTTTAAAAAATCATCTGAAGCTCTATGTAAATTTTTTATAGCACTGGGTTTCACAGGTGCTTTCTCAGATCTAGAAGTTTAATGTTCTTTAAATTATTTGACAAAAGAATAACTAGTGGTCTCTTTAGTCTCTTTAAATTCATTTTTTAAAACTCACACCAAGCTATAACTGTTGTTAAATCTCTCTGGTGAAGTAAAAGGCAACTAAACTCAGAAGCAATAGCATTTGGAAGACTGAGATCTGAAGCATAACTCTGTTCTTTCCATTGCCAGCTTTTAAGTCAGCAAGTTTTTTAAAATAAAAACTCCAACAGGAGAAATAGATTACTCCAAAATGACAATGTTATTTTATAAGATGCATGAACAAATGCCAATACAATCATCATGAAGAATGATGTGAATTCACCACAGCATTTATGAATATGAGAGAACTACATAAACAAAGACTACTCCCAGATTAATCCAGGCTGCTGCTTTCTTTCCCCCCATCTTTGGCAAGAAAAAGAAAACAAGTATAAAAGCCATTTCCTGGATATTTGATTCCTAACCTGAAGAGCGATGCAAAGCATATTAACTCCCTAAAAATAACAGACCAATTAAACATTAAAAACAGAACTTCTAGTTAAAGGGAAAGACCTGTGAAACACAAAGCAGTTTATCCATGCATAAAAATAGGTGGTGACTTGACTGGAGACTGAAAATGACCTACTTCCCTTAAATGAATAATTCCTGTAGGATGTACAAAACACTCATTAGAGGGCAGAATATGCAGCATACACATCTCTTACCTTTTGCTAATTCTGTAATGTACCGTCTCCAAGTCTCCTGTTATTGGGTTTGAAATGGTGGCTCGCCTCAGCTGTGAAGCCAACCATCAAAATAGTTGCATTATAAAACAAACAACAAAAAAAAAATGAATCACATTTATCCAATCAGTCAGAATTCTGGGATTTTTTTTTTTACAAAGGAGGCTAAAAAGAGAAAATAATTCCATAGACTTCCAGTCACCTGTGTTTAGCCTTGAAAGCCTGTTGATTTTTAAATTTTTTATATTTTTAAAAGTTCTTTAAAATTTTTTGTTTTTGTTTCACATGAATGGAGGGTACACAAACAAAAGAGACTGGAAATTAAATTTCTTTCAACGGTTAGAGGACGTGAAGTGAGGAAAAGAAATTTCTAAAATTTGAAGTCTAATTTATAGTTATAAGAATGGCTATTTGCAGTTAATAATCCATTCCAAACTTTTTGTTTTAATTTTCTCGGTGATGGAAATGTTTGCAAAGATAATGTTCAAAATTTGTTTCAAGGTCATCTTTTCTTCCTTCAAGATGTAAATAAACAGTGAAATAATCTTGGATGAGCACAAAGACAGATGAAAAGATCTCATAAATGTTAAAAAACAGAAAGAGAAGACAGCCAAGATAATGATTTTAAACTTTTTTCTAAAAATGAAGGATGATTCAGATGTTAACAAAAGAGTATAAAATTTTTATTGCCATTGAATTTCTTGATCAAATAATCCAACTGAGGCATCCACTTTGAAGATTGAGGCCTCCAAACCCAGAAATATAAGACTTGATCTCCAAGCTGAAATGAATTCCTAATAAATATTCTACCAAGGTAATTTTGGTTTACTGACCACAAATAGTGAAGTACAATCCAAAAGAGAATGACAGAATATGACGTGATTATAAGCGGCATTCTGCTTAAGAGATTTATAAGAACTCCCTTTGACAACATCCATACATATTAGACTGGCCTTTTCCATTTAAAATGTAATCTTTAGTAAAAAACAAAAAGTACCCATTTGGAAAAGTAGTAAAACTTAACAACAACAACAACAAAAATTCTGACTTCAAGTTTATTCTACAGTACAGATATCCAGACAACTCAACTTTTATGATATAACACGGAACAGCAAACTGTGGTCCATGGGCCAAATTCATCCAGCCACCTGCTTTTAAAAATAAACTTTCATTGGAATATAGCCACATTCATTTATGTATTTTCAATGGCTGCTTTTGCACTGCAACAGCAGAGGTGAGTAGTTATATAACAGGCTATACAGCCTGCAAAACCTAAAAAAATATTCACTACCTGGACCTTTACAGAAAAATTTGCCAATTCCTGTGTAATAATCAAGCAAAAATATTCTTAGTGTTTATTTAACAATCTCTTTATGAAAATGATGGCGGTTTGTATTTTACTATCAATAAGACCAAACAGATTTTAAGAACAAGCTGATGGGAAAAAAGGCAAGAGCATAAAGGGCAATCTTTCTCACACTCTCGCAAAAGAAGAATTTCTATGCTAAACACTAAGTTTATAGGATTGTGTTTACAATAAATTGTTTTTCTTATTAAGATAAATGACGTGGGTTGAAGTCAGAAAACTATGATGTCATTATTTCAGATTAGCAAGATGTTTGTACCTAGTTATATCCTTCTAGTAATAATGTACCTAAACAGGAATAAAAATACTTCAAGTATTATTTCAGATAAAACTATAGAAGATATAAAAAGTTGGTCTTTGATTAGTCTCTGAGATTAAAGGACCCCAAAGTACATAGAAAACTTTTTCAGGAAGATGCTGAAACACAAATTTGTCAAGTGTGAATAAAAATCTCATCTATGATTTTCATAAATAAGGGCTTAAAACCCAGTTGCAAGGTATGTTATTTGTGTTGATAACAGAGAACAACTGGTACAGAGCTTAGTTAATTCCATTAGTTTGCAACAACAATATCTAAAACTATCTATGGGCTTATTGCCACATCAATTATCATTTTTATAACCTTGCAAAGGAAAAAACTGAAACACCGGTAGAGTAAATTGAGGAGAGAAAAAAAGAAAAAAATTATTTACCCTTGGTTTTGCTAGATCTTTAACAATTTCAATTTCTGCATCAGAAATAATATCATGGAAGCGAATAATACGAGGCTTGTCCCACTCATCCTCCTGTTTGGCTGGAGCCAGAATAAATTTAGGATTCCGGTTTCCATCATGGTAGCGGCAAAAGAGTTTTTTCTGTCTCCGAGGAGTCTAAACATAAAGTTAAAAAAATTATAAATATATTAGAGTAATAGTATTTTTAATGCTTGTTCCTATGAAGATAAGAAACAATAATCATGCTACTGTATACACAGAGTATCTGAGGAAGAACACACAAAAGAAACAGTACCCTGCAAATATTCTGCATCAAATGGGACCTTCAGGATTTTAAAAGTTTTATTAATGATTATTTTCTGGAAGAGATGATAGGCCTTAAATTTTTAAAAGGTGAGGTTTCTCTTTAACCCCTTCTCTCATCAAAATAAAGTTCAGGCATTGTAAATATGAAAGAAATAATAAAATATTTATAGAAATATGAAATGAATGACCAGCACTGCTCCAAACTTCACAAAGTAACTGGGAAGCACTCAGAAAGTTTCTAAAAGAAAAAAAAAAGAAAACAAAACAAAACCTAACCAGGTTTTCCCAAATACCTCCCAATTTTAAAAAAATTTAAGGGATTTTTTTTTTTAAAGTAAAGAAGAAAATGGGTAGCTCTGAAAAAGAGAAAATAAGTTATTAAACAAAGAAGCCAGGTGCTTTTACTAGCAGGTATTAAAGACAGAGTGGTCAACAAAACAAATAAATGTTCCTTTCAATCATCTATGTATTATATTAACTAAGTAAGTTATTCCATTGCTGATTCTTCTCTTGATTAAACAAGTATTTCATATTATGAGGTAGGAATAATATTAGTTTTGGTTTTAATTATTAACTATACAAAAACAAATAATGATTCATGTTTATTCTTGTACTTTATTTACCTAGAATCAAATCCAAGGTTTTATATCAAATAAGTTTTTTATATGATGATGAGATGAATTTAACTATTCTGAGAAAAAGGATGCTCTTTTGATCTGGGGCAGAGTTGACATGTGTGTGTTACATCAACAAACTGGCAAATTAACAGACTTCTGTTTTTATATCTGTAGTTCTATTTTGCTCTCTTCTTTAAGAGATTCTAAGGGCAATAAAAAATATCTGCTTACTATTGGAAATCTGAACACTGACTAGATATTTGATGATACTATGGAACTACTATGAATACTGTGATACTGGAAATACCATGATAATGGTATTGTGGTTATTTTTTAAGAGTCCTTATCTTTAAAAGATACACACTAAAATATTTAGATGTGAAATTTTTAAAAAATGTTTCATGAGTCTAATTTGTATTTACTTATTAGCTCCCAAAGCGAAAGTAAACATGTTCTTCTGGGAATCCACAAACTTATCAAAAATGTCAACATAAATATGATCTACTTATTTGCTGTTAGAGGTTAGGCTGTCAACAGTGAGTCATCAAATACCAGGAAGTCATCAACATAAAAACATAAAACCCAGCTTCAGTTTAACAGTAGTAGAGAAAAAGATACACACTATTCAAATGTTTTCACTTAAAAGTACTCACTTCAAAAATTCACTAACTCCTTCTACGTATGCCTGCTTTCAGCTGAACACTAGTACCACATGATATTCCTTAAATAAGGATTCCATGATCAATTAATGTTGAGAAACAAAGTATATCCTATTCATAATGCACATTATCATAAAAAGGATCTGAAAAGTCCTAAGGCTGAACAAAAACTATGTTCCCCATGCTTGAACTTTATTATTTTTGGCCTATTACCTATTAAGTATCCTGAAGCACTGGTAATCTGAGTACAAATGCATAAATATAGATATACAATAAACAAAGCGATATTTATAGACACATTTTAGTATTTTAAAGAATAAATGTTAAAGCCAAAATCTGTTTAAAGTCTTTGTGCATTTTTAATATTTCTTAAATAGATGAAAACATTTCACTAGGCAATCTTGTCTAGGTTGATTAGGAGCAGAACCAAAAGAGATCACTGTATAGATAAATCCATTGTTTCACAGGGTGGGTTAGAATGGTATATTATTTCTATTTAAGATTGCTGAAATCTTTTTTGCATTAAGATATAAGAAAAAACTTTATCACTTCCCTTAAATTATCTGATTCTTCACCTTAAAAAGCCTGTTTTAATCTATGAAAAGGGTAATAATTACCAAAAATGCATTGTAATGGTATATGATTCACAAGTTTTGTTTTAAAGCTATTTTACTAAGAGTTGGAGCATATTAAGTGTGACACCTCAATAAAGTGATGTGGCATACTGTAATACTTTATCAATAATTCTGATTTTTATCACAAAAGTTTAAAAGAATTCTGAAATCTCTCTAGAACTATGTACAAACACGCACACACATGCACTTCCACACACACACAATTGGCTTTTCCACTTTACCATTTTGATACCCTCCCCACGGCACAGCATTTCGTACTTCTGTCTCTCTGGCAGGTAATCCGCAGCAACCCCTTTTTTCTTCGGTGTGGTTTTCTGATCAGACTGATCATCTGAAGCAGACTTATTGGCATCTTTTTCTTTAGCCATTATATACTCAAAATATTTTAAGTTACCATTAGCTCTCTGATGTTCAGGATCTATTAGAAAAGAAAGAAAGCATGTCCATGAGTAAGCTTACAGTTGTTCAAGCATCAGAATACAACAATATACAAGTGGAGGAATATATAAATTTACCTTCCAAACCAGGATGCTTTTGAGAGTGAAAGGAGGCACTAATGAAAATTATTATACCAAAACAATAGGTGTAAACCTGTACTGCCCCAAGCACATCAAGACATATAGTCACCCTATACAAAAAGAGTTCTGGAGATGGAAATCAGCCGTTTATTTCAAAGTAGCAATTAGCGCTTCTACTTTGAGAATGTTCCATGTGAGAAGTTACTAATAAGCACATCAAGACATATAGTCACCCTATACAAAAAGAGTTCTGGAGATGGAAATCAGCCGTTTATTTCAAAGTAGCAATTACCGCTTCTACTTTGAGAATGTTCCATGTGAGAAGTTACTAATCAGCTTTGATGTCAAATGAATTTTCAAGTATTACTTATTACACTTATTTGACGCAATGGAAAAGATTTTTCTGAGATTGAAATGTAATGACCATGGGGAAGACAAGGTATACATTTCAAAAGCAACCTTTACCACAGACACACTATAAACACAGAACACAGTCTACTTCTGAGGGCTGAGTGGACTTCCATCCCAAAATTCTAAGTGAGACGGAAAAGAGAAACTAAAAATATAATTTTCAAATAAGCCAGAATCCACTAACTGCCTTGGAATTGCTAGTCATAATTGTTAGCTATCTTTTAGTAGGGGAAAGGAGGACTACTCCACCCATCCAGGAGAAAAAAAATCCAAACAACCACGCACACACAAATGAAAAAGACAGAACAGAACACAGAAACTTCACTTGTGACATTAATTGAAGTGTTTAAAAAATCTAGCCTTAGATTAGTAAAATACTTCTTGTCTTTGAGAAACTGCTCATAATATATGTTGTGATACACACAATATGAGTCTACTTTTGTAAAAGAAAGGGAAAAGGGGGGAGGGGGTATACTATGAGGAAACAAAAAAAATTGGTGGGTATCTCCGAGTGATTGGCTCGGAGTGATGACTCTTCTGTATCTGTTTCTACTTTAAAATTTTTTCTACAATGAATGAAGTATTTTTTAAGTCAGGAGGAAAAATATCACTAAAAAATACTGGGAAAAAAAGGGTAATTGAATAAATATCTCAATTTATTAATTCACTCAACTAAGAAATAACCTAATTATCAAAAGCTTATTTTCAGATGACCAATGTTTTTGAACTGTTCGACTCTCCTAACATACACATATTTACCTATTCATAAAAAGAACTTTTTTTAAGTTTTAGAGCTTCATTATACACCAAAGACCACATGAATTTTTTTAGCATACAACTCCACCACAGATTCTGAGTTAGTAGGTCTGGCATGGAGATCAAGGAATTTTCATTTCTAATAAGTATTCAAGTAATTCTGATGCATGTGGCCCCTGGCTCATACTTACAGAAACACTACATCTCTGTTGAAAATACTAGTGGTAAAATCTTCATAAGATATCATATTTTCCTAACATTTGAATATGACAATCAAATATATTTCCAGTCTATTTACTTCTATGAAAGAATTTCAACCAGAGGATATAAAATGGAAAATCTCATGCATGTGCCCTCAGGACCACAAAACTTAAGGACTGAGAGACTGATTTCCCATAAATGCCTGATTTTCAGAAAACTGATAATATTGGAATTTTCTTAAATTATAGGGAATTGGTCAGGGGTTGCCTCATATCAATCTTAGGAAATGTTGCTTATGGTTTCCAGGGGCATGAACAAGAAATCACCCAGGTTGAGTTAGTCTTAAAAGTAAGCTGAATTGAGCTTTGTTTGTATGACTGGACTGCTTTTGTCTGCTTAGGGAATGTTCAACGCTGGTCCCCATTTGTTTTTGATTTGAACAGACTCTAACTGAACTCTCCCCTCTTTACATTCCCTGCCCATAAACATAGCCTACCCCAATCCCTCAATGGTCTCACCTGTAGCTTCCTACATTTTGCAGGTCCTGAATGCAATTCCTCTGCTATTACTGACTGAACTCATCTTTTTGACAATTTTGAGTGTGCCTCATTTTACCTTTTTATTTAAGGTTGACATTTCAAATCACTATTTCTGAATATGAAATGCAATAAACCAAAAACTTCCTTCAAAGGACACCAGTCTATATTTAATATGGCAACAGGGTAAACAAATATTTTTGACTGAGTTAGCTAGGTTAGATCCAATTTTGAAATTCCTGAAGAGTACAGAGCAGACAAACACAGCTACTGTTGTAGTACTGTTAGGTGAGAAAGACCAGTTGCCATTTATTTAGAGGATAAACAGAAAGATAAAGTACATCTGACAGATGAGCTCCTGACTTATGACAAATAAAAAGTAACAAAGCTATATGACAAATATATACAGTCACACATAATTATAATTAGTATATCTATATATCCACCAATACATCTTTAACCTTGAATTAGGCCAAATTAACATACCTAGTTCAAGAAGCTTCTTTGTGAGCAAAAGTGCCTTATCCATGTCTCCCTGCTGGTACACCGCATAGCTCAAATAATCTAGAACAGAGACTTCATCAATGGTAGAAACCTCGCCTTCATCCAGCTGCCTTAGTGCTTGTTCCATCCACAGTTCTGTATGGTAATAATCTGCTTCTGTGTAGGCCACTTTGCCCAACTCAAAACAGTCCTCAACTGTTAGAAACGATTTGTGTTTTACTCCTATGGAAACAAAATACAGAGAACTTTAGGAATCTTAATACTATTATATATTTATTTAGGACTACACAGCTTTCAAAGTACTCTCTCGCTCTCATTTGAACCTCACAACAACCTTCTGAGGTAGGAAAAGCAGGAATTATCCTAAGTTTATAAACAAAGGAACAATCTACAAGGTAATGAAACATGGCAAGGATCACACAGCTAATAGGTAACGTGGGACCTATAGAACCCGAGACTTCAATTATCAGCCATCATACCAAAATGAAGCATCAATTAAGTTGAAGCATGCAATTTTCCAACACAGCGGGAATCACCATATGAGATATATCTAACTCTTAACCAACAATCTGGGCAAGGGATAAATGGACAGGAAGAGAGACAAACCTTTCAATTGATTCTTTCCCCTCTTCCCTTCCCCTACAGTAATCCTTTTCAAAAGCACTAATGGTATGTAATTTACATACCATAAAGTTCACCCAGTTAAAGAATCCAATAGTTTTTAGTATATTCACAGAGTTGTACAACCATCACCATAATCTAATTTTAGATCATTTTCATCACCCCAAAAAGAAACTCTGTAACCATAAGCAGTCACTACCCATCATCTCCCCTTTCCTGCCCTATCCCTAGACACCACTAATCTACTTTCTGTATCTGTAGATTTGCCTATTCTGGCTATCTCACATAAATGGAATCACACAACATATGGTCTTCCATGATTGGACTCCTTCACTCAGCATAATGTTTTCAAGGTTCTTTTTATTGCCAAATACTAGTCCATTGGGATAGACTACATTTTGCTTATCAGTTGATGGACATTTGAGTTGTTTCTACTTTTTTGGCTTTTATTAATAATGCTACTGTGAACATTCATGTACAAGTTTTTCTGTGGACACATTTTTTCATTACTCTTGAGTATATGTAGCACTGGAATTGCTGAGTCTTATGGCAACTCTATGCTTAACATTTTCAGAAACCGCCAAACTTTTTTCTAAAGTGGCTGCACCTTTTTACAATCCTACCAGCAATGTATGAGGGTTCTAATTTCTCTACATCCTCACCAATA
Source organism: Eschrichtius robustus (assembly GCF_028021215.1). Taxonomy (NCBI): domain Eukaryota; kingdom Metazoa; phylum Chordata; class Mammalia; order Artiodactyla; family Eschrichtiidae; genus Eschrichtius; species Eschrichtius robustus. The sequence goes on from NC_090830.1 coordinate 77,960,310, forward strand.
CTTGTTATTCTCCACCTTTATTATAGCCATTGTGGGTATGATGTAGTATTTCATTGTGGTTTTTAAATTTTATTTCCCTAAATGATGTTGAGCATCTTTTCACATGCTTATTGGCCATTTGTATATCATCTTTGGAAAAATGTCTATTCAAATCCTTTTGCCCATTTAAAAATTTGGTTACTTGTCTTTTTATTATCGACTAATTATTTGTTTCAAATATTGTACAATTACCATTACTTTCATAAGAATAAGGAAAAATAGAGAAAGAACTATAGAAAGAAATAAATGTAAAAAATATACTCTGAATGATAGCAACCATATAACACTGCATTTTTATAAACAGTAAATCAGGTGAGTTAAGAGGAGACTTTAAAAGCCTGAGTATTTTATGTTGTTTTTTGTGTATACCATGTTAAGTAAGCAACAGAGAGAAAATTACATCTGGACCACATATTCTGGGGTGGCCCAGAGGGAATTGCTTCTGATATAAAACACAGTTGATCCCTGAACAAGGGTTTGAACTGCACAAGTCCACTTATATGTGGATTTTTTTCAATAAATACACATATGTACTGTAAATGTATTTTCTCTTCCTTATGATTTTATTAATAACATTTTCTTTTCTCTAGCTTACTTAATTGTAAAAATACAGTATATAATACATGTAACATACAAAATATGTGTTAATCAACTGTTTAAATTATCAGTAAGGCTTCCGGTCAGCAGTAGTCTACTGGTAGTTAAGTTCTGGGAGAGTCAAAATAAGACACGCAGATTTTCAACTGCTCAGGGGGTCAGCACCCCTAACCCCAGCATTGTTCAAGGGTCGACTCTACCTAGAAATGCTGAATTAAATGTAACAATTATCCATTTGTACTATGGCCAAGTTCGCAGGAATTAAGCAAATTTCTTGGGGCCAAAACCAAAAAGGAACTTGAAACCTAGAGAGGTAAGCAGAGGATGAAGCTGCGTCTCCTCTGGAGGCAGTCACCAGATCAGAATACTAGAAGCTTGATTTTTAACCACCAAGAAAGGGACAGGAGATAAAGCCTCAGGCCCACGCAAAGTGACAAAGCAGACCCTTGAAGAACTACATCTTGAATGGAAGAATGAACTAGAAAAAAAACTCTGTCAGCTGGCAAAGAGAAACAACAAAAGAACTTATTTTTCCTCAGTCTTCACTGCAGGTAGGGGAAAAACAATCCCTTAGAACTCCACAGGCACACTTTCAGGGAGGTTTTCATTTCAAACATATGCTGTCTCCATGGTCTGGGAAACTAAAGCCAAGAATTTAACTTAAAGTAGTCGTAGGTTGGTAATGTAACAGGACAACTGGCAGAAGCAACATTTAAACTCTGCAAAATGCACCCTCACCTCAGGTTTTGCAACATTCCAACACACAATCTGAAGAAATGCATACAATCCAAAATCACAAAGCACATGATGAAACAAGCCACTATGAGCAAAATTAGCAGAAACTATTAAAAACCAGTATTAGACATCCCCCAAGGTCTTCAGATGTTGGTGTTATCAGATTAAGAATACAAAAAAACTATGATTAAAATGTTTAAAGAATTTTTTAAAAATAGAAAATATGAACATGTAAGATACCCTAAAAAAGACCAGGCAGATTTGAGTGGGGGGAAGAAATAGAACTTCCAGAAATTAAAAATATTATCAACGAAATAAAGACATCTTGGTCAGGTTAAACAGCAAGTTAGACACAACAAAAAAGAGAATAATAAACCTAGAAGCAAGAACTGAATAAATTACCATGGGATAAACTACCCAGGATGCAGCAGAGAGGAGGAATACACATGAAGTTCTAGTTAAAAGACAAGAAAGAAAAAATAAGAAGACAGGGCTTCCCTGGTGGCGCAGTGGTTCGGAGTCCGCCTGCCAGTGCGGGGGACACGGGTTCGAGCCCTGGTCCAGCAGGATCCCACATGCCGTGGAGCAACTGGGCCCATGTGCCACAACTATTGACCCTGCACTCTAGAGCCTGCGAACCACAACTACTGAAGCCTGCGTGCGTAGAGAAAGCCTGCGCGCAGCAATGAAGACCCAATGCAGCCAAAAATAAATTAATTAATTAAAAAAAAAAAAAGAAGAAGACAGAAGACAACAGCATGTGTCAGAAGAAGACAACAGAATGTGGAAAAGGCACTATTTAAAGAAATATTGGTGGACAATTTTCTAGAATTAGAATACATGAAACTTCAGATTCAGGAAGCATAGAGAATAATAAGCCAAACAAAGTACATGCAAGGGCTTCTTAAAGATTTGTTTCAAGGAGGGAGAAAACAATTCCAAAAGAAAAGTCTGAGGTACCAAAAAAAAAAAAAAAAAAAAAAAAAGATAACCAAAGAAATTGGTATACATTTAAAGAAAAGTGAGCCATCAGATTGGCAAAAATCTCAAAGTTTGAAATTTTTTTTGTGATGCTGTGGGGAAATAGGCACTCTCATATATTGCTGCTAGAAATACAAAATGACAGAACCATTATGGGGGGAAACTGGGACAATATTAGCAAAATTTCCTATGCATTTCCTCTTTGATTCAGTGGCATCACTTCTAGAAAAAATATCCCAAAGATCACTTAGCAAAAAAACAAAATAATATATGCACAAGATTAATGGAAGTATTATTTTTATAGAAGCAAAAGACTGCAAACAAACCAGATGTCCATCAATAGGTGCCCAGTTAAATAAACTATGGTAACTCCACAAAATGGAGTAACATGCAGCTGTAAAAAGAAATGAGGAGGATTTCTATATAGGATATGAAGTACTATCTAGAACATATCAATAAATTAAAATGCCAAAGTACAGGAAGTATTTATACCATGCTGCCTTCTCTGCTGATGTTGAGAGGAAATAGGAATATATATACATTTGCTTATATTTTCAAAAAGAAACAGTGGAAATGAAAAAGCTAATAAAGTGGTAGTTACATATAGGAATAAGAAAGGAACAGGTTGAGGAGTACAGAAATGAAAGTAAGACTTCTGTCAGTGGACCTTATTAGTATAGTTTGGACTTTGAAAGAATATAAAAAGTTCTGCATAACTAAAACTAATATGAGAGAAATGGTGAAGGTGGTCAAAAGGTACAAACTCCCAGTTATGTGATAAATAAGTCCTGGGGATGTAATGTATAGCATGGTGACTATGGTTAATAATACTGTATTGTATATTTAAAAGTTGCTGGAAGAGTAGATCTTAAAAGTCCTCATCACAAGAAAAAATTTTTTTGTAACTACGTGTGATGGTGGATGTTAACATCTTGTGGTGATCATCTCACAATACGTACATATCCGCGTCATGTTGAACACCCAAAACTAATACAATGTTATATGTCAATTATGTCTCAATTTTTAAAAAGTTTATTTGGGCACCGCTTTTAAATAAAACATTAATAACAGCATTTTTCAGTTTTAGTTCTCACATGCTTTAGCTCATTTGATTCTCATGGCAATCCAATGAAAAAGGTATTATGTCAGACCCCAAAATGGATACTGCCCACTATGCTAGTTACAGTTTCATGTTCCTCTATTGGACAATGTGTTATCATGTTTCATTTGTCAACACATTTCTAAATATAACAGAAACCAAAACAATATAAAGTTTTTGAACAACAGAAGAGGACAAAGATAGGATATGAATTAAAAACTGAGCCTGTGACAAATTTGCTTTCAGTGAAAAAGATGTAGAAGAAGAAGGAGGAGGAGGAAAAGGAGGAGGGGAGAAAGAAAAAGAAAATTTTTTCCAACTTTTGATACCAACGTTCAAACAATAAATGTGAGACTCACAGTGGTTTAATGTTAATGTCAAAATATCTTATCTCCTATACCAAGTTTTCTGACCTAAATAAACAGAGATAGCATGTTCATGGATTAGAAAATTATCTTTTTAAAATGACAGTGCTGCCCAAATTCTCCCCAAGACTCAAAACAACCCTAATAAAAATTCCTACAGGCATTTTTGTAGAAACTGACAAGCTGATCCTAAGATTTATATGGAAATCCAAAGAATTTAGAATAGCCAAAGCAATTTTAACAAAGAACATAGTTGGAGGACTTATTCACAGTGTTTGCAAGTATGTGAAGGAACTGAAACTCTCATACAGTGATGACAGGAGAATAAAATGGTACAACAATTTGGTGGTTTCTTAAAAATTAAATATATACCTACCATGCAACCCAGAGAATTCACTTCTAGTTATTTAACCAAAAGAAACATATGTCTGATAACATCACGAAGGAAACTGGTAGAAAAAGGAATACAGTGGTGTTTTCCTTAACTTTTGATTGACTATACTTCAACAAGGCAGTAAATTGGCTAAAACCAGACTTAGCTATAACCTATCCAATGGTGTCAACATGTTTTGTTTTGTTTTGTTTTTAATGCTAGCAGAAAAGGAGTTCATGAGAAATAAATTAAGAGGAAATAAAATCATGGGCACATTTTGCTAGTGATCAGACATTCACTGTCTAGGGCATAGCATGCCCTGGTCTGAGGATATGACCTGTTACATTCTAGTACCAAGCACAGTCCTAGCATGGAGATGTATGCATTGGAGGATCACATGGACCAATACAATTAAATATTCAAATCATACAACTACCTCCATTCACTTTTTTTTTTTTGCCTCCTGTTAGTCACTTATGGATAGTAACTGATTATCAGTGTACTACTAAAATGAAGATGAAGAGCCATATTCTGACAGTTACTAACTCTCTACTCCACACTCTAATCTAGAAAAGGATACCAAGAAACTAACTTATTAATAGTTTAACATGACACAATTTCAGAAACAAAAGAAACATACTGAATTTTGACTCTCCTATTATTTTTCAGTTATGAGAACTGGAATACAGTTCTAAGATGAGCTTACAAAGCAGTAATTAAGAATGTTTTTTCTCAGGGACATGCAAAAGACACAAGAGGAGAGTATGCCATTAATACCCGTAGAGAGCACCAGAAATATTTTTTACATGACCTGATATCCTGGCAACATTATCTGAAAGCACAATGGGGATAGTAGAGTATCTTTAGCTATTCTGCCTTGGTAGTTAAAGTATCTCTGGTTATCTTACCTATTGATCTATTCACAATTATCAAAGGCAAAATGCCTAGGAATTGTATTAAAGAAGAAAATGAAAATGAAAATGAAGTGATGTAGCATTTGAAAGGGAAGGCTGCCTCCAAAATAGAGAACATGAGAAGAAAAAGTAAATGGACAAGAAGACAAAGAAAATGAGATAAGGAAAGTGATGTTGGCAGAAAAAGACTATAAAAAACTTTCATGCAAAGCACAAATAGTTAGAATTTGACGAGAAAAAAGAATAAGCTGCAAATTCCTTTGGTTCAACGGAAGTGGCATGGATGACTGATGTTAGCACGTCAAACCGAATGTAGTAACCCAAATTTACAGTTAAAACTAACATCAAAAAGAGTCCTTTTAATTTATTATCACAATATAAACTATAATATTATATGACAGTATAGGAAAATTTACTTAGAAATACATTTTTTGTGGCTCATCCATAAACTGGGAGATTTAAAAATTCTTACACTTTATAGGAACACTTAGTGGACAAAAACTTGATTTGTAAGGGACAAATATGTTTAAAATGCATACACTTGGGAAGTTGATGTCTTGCATCAGAGGCACTATGGTACACTCATAGCTGAGTGTGCTCCAGAGATGTGCAGAGAATCTACTGCTTGGTGTAGTTAACCTTATCAGCTAACCAAGACAGTGATGCAAATGACCAAGCCCAGAACATTCAACTTCCACCTGAAGTAAATCATATTTTAGATATAAGACATTTTCTATCCAAAAAAAAAAGTGTAGGGGGCACACAGTTTTGAGGGCATTAGCCCGCTGTGGTCCCCCCTTTTGCCTGGCAAAGCAATAAAGCTATTCTTTTCTACTTCACTCCCCCACCAAAAGTGTAATATCTTCAGAAGCTAAAAATCTACTCAACAAATCAGGGTTAGGAACAACCTGAAACTAAAGGAACAGTCTATATGAACTGTAAAGGCATCATTAATGCCAAAATCCATATAACTTATCAGATTTTATATTAAACTATCAAGAAAGCATTTCAAAAGGTAGGCCCAAAAAGGAGAAAGAAACAGACAAAATTAATCAAGGAGTTACATGGCATCAATATAAATCCACTGAAATAAGCATTTCTCTGATTTTGGGGGGAGGGCAATTAAAAAAAACAAATCATCCTTCCCCCAACCCTCATCCCTATCGCGTCACACCTCAACTGCTATAATTTTAAATCTGACAAAGCCAAGTGTTGGCAAGGATATGAAGAAATGGGAACTCCCACACATTGCTGGTGAGAGTATTAACTGGTACATCTGCTCTGGAGAACAATCTGGCCACATCTAGTAAAGTTTGAGAAGCTTATATCCAAGAGAAACTCTTTTATGTGTGGAATAGACACAAGAAGACATAAAGATGTCTGTTGAAACCTTGGTCCTGCAAAAAACTGGAAATAACCTAAGCTACCACTATCACCTCTTACTTAATTTTTACAACAGCCTCCTCCCTCATTTCTTTGTCCCTACCCCCAGATCTGAATCCATTCTGCAGCCAGAATGATATTTCTAAAATGAAAATCATATAACCTCCCTGTTTAAAACTTTTCAATAGCTTCTCATTGCACTCAGAACACTTCAAACTCCTCCACATGACTTACAAAGTTCATCAGGAGATGGCTTCTGCTTACCTATCTAGCCTCATCTCTCACTACTCTCACAAAACCAACTCCCTCCCACTGTTCATGCAATCACCCCTTGAACAAACTACTTGTAAGATATCTGATTTAAATGTTCTCTCCTCTCTGGCCTATATACATGTTCTGTTTGGAATATTTTTCTCATGCCCACTATTTCCCCCCTCCCCCAATTTCCTAGCTAATTCCTTGTCCATTACATCTCGATTTTTAAAAATATCCTGTCTTCCAGGAAGTCTTACTTTATGCCTCTCTCTTATCAAGTCCAGAATTGGGTTTTCTCCTATGTGCTCCCACAGTATCCTAAGTTATCTGCATCTAGGCATTCATCATACCATATCATAATATAAGTACCCTAAGGGAAAAAGCAGTGTTATTCATTATCGCATCCCTAGTACTTAACATAATGGTTACTATGTTAAGTAGATATTAAATAAACATTAAATAGTTAATATCTATTAAACAAATTGATGTTTTAAACCAGAAGTGAACTAAAAAACATAAGGCAGGATTTCCCTCGTGGCGCAGTGGATAAGACTCCACGCTCCCAATGCAGGGGGCCCAGGTTCAATCCCTGGTCAGGGAACTAGATCCCACATGCATGCTTCAACTAAGAGTTCACATACCACAACTAAGGAGCTGGCAAGCCACAACTAAGGAGCCTGCGAGCTGCAACTAAGGAGCCCACATGCCACAACTAAGGAGCCGCTTACCGCAACTAAGACCCGGTGCAACCAAATTAATTAATTAATTAATTTAAAAAACAAAACAAAACAAAGCTGTGATCTTCAGAAGTGTTATAATGTACCATATTAGTAGAAACAGAAAATAAAATTTGCAAATTTGTACTTTTCTGGAAGTCCAACTTGATGAAATTACATTCCAGCTTAAAGGAAATTTTATTTAATATTATACCATGGTCAGTTTTTCCACTTGATACTTCACTCCAAATTTAGGAAGATGAGCAAGAAAAACATCTTAACAAGTAACTCATCCCACTATATTTTCTTAAGGAGAAAATCAATTTCAGTATGACGATAGAGGTAATATGTTTTATTTCTCCAGTTGATAATGACAAGAAGATAGTAATGGGGTAAGCCACACACTCACAGAAAAAGTGAGAGATGGCAAAAGTAAATTATCATGTGAAGTTAGATATTAGTAACACAAGTAAAACTGGAAAATTTCAAATTTTGCAGAAATTAAACAACACACTCTTTAACAACTAATGGATCAAAGAAGAAATCACAGGGAAAATTAGAAAATACTTAAAGACAAATGAAAATGAAAACACAACATACCAAAACTTATGGGACACAATGAAAGCAGAGCTAAGGGAGAAATTTATAGTTATAACACTCACATTAAAAAACAAGAAAGATCTCAAATCAACAACCTAAAAGCTAGAAAAACAAGAACAAACTTAACCTAAAGCTAGCAGAAGAAAGGAAATATTAAAGGAGAAGTAAATTACAGAATAGAAAAACAATAGAGAAAATTAATGAAAACAAAAGTTGGTTCTTTGAAAAGAATTTGGCAACAAAATTGACAATCCTTTAGCTACATGGACTAAGAAAAAAAAGAGATTCAAATTACTAAAATCAGAAATAAAAGTGGGGATACTACTATTGATTCTACAGAAATACAAAGGATTATAAGAGAGTTCTATGAAAAATTGTACACCAACAAATTGAATAACCTAGATGAAATGGACAAATTTCTAAAAACACAAAACCTACCAAGACTAAGAAAAAAATAGAAAATCTGAATAGACCTATAGCTAGTAAGGAGACAATCAGTAATCAAAAGTCTCCTGACAAAAGAAAAGCCCTGGACCTAATGGCTTCACTAGAGAATTCTACCAAACATTTAAAGAAGAACTAATATTAATCCTTCTCAAACTTTTCAAAAAAAGAGGAAAGAACACTTCCTATCTCATTCTATGAGGCCAGCATTATCCTTTATACCAAAGCCAGAAAAAGACACTACAAGAAAACTACAGACCAATATCACTTATGAACACTGATGTAAAAATCCTCAACAAAGTACTAGCAAACAGAATTCAGCAGCATATAATATTAAAATGATTATACACCATGACCAAGTAGAACTTATTCCTGGAATGCAAGGATGTTTCAACATATGAATATCGATCAATGTAATACACCACATTAACGGAATAAAGGAAAATAATACGATCATCTCAATTGATGCAGAAAAAGCAATTGACAAAATTCAGTATTCTTTCATGATAAAAAACACTCAACAAACTAGGAATAGAAGGAAACTACCTTAACATAATAAAAGATATGTTTGAAAAACCCACTCAATGGTCAAAGACTGAAAGCTTTTCCTTTGAGATCAAGAACAAGAACAAGGATGCCCACTTTTGCCACTTCTATTCAACTTAGTACTTGAAGTTCTAGCCAGGGCAACTAGGCAAGAACATGCTCAAAGGTGCCCAAACTGGAAAGGAAGAAGTAAAATGATCTCTGTTCACAGATAACATTATCTTTTTTTTTGCCACACTGAGCGGCTTGCGGGATCTTAGTTCCCCAACCAGGGATTGAACCTGCACCCTCGGCAGTGAAAGCATGGAGTCCTAAGCACTGGACTGCCAGGGAATACCCAGCAGATAACATTATCTTATGTTAGAAAATCCTAAGGATTCCACAAAAAAACTGTTAGAACTAATAAATGAATTCAGCCAAGTAGCAGGATGCAAAGACAACACAGAAAAATCAGTTGCATTTCTATGTACCAATGAACACTCTAAAAGAAAATTTTAATCTAAAATTAATCTTGTTTAATCTAAAACAAGTATAAGCATAACATACTTAGGAATTAACTTAACCAAGGAAGTGAAAGACATACAGTGAAAACTACAAAAAAACTGCTGAAAGACAACATAAATAAATGGAAAACACATCCCATGTTCATGGATTGGAAGACTTAACATTATTAAAATGTTAATACTACCCAAAGCAATCTACAGATTCAACACAATCTCTATCAAAATACTAAAAACAGAAACAGAAAAACCCATCCTAAAATTCATACGGAATCTCAAGGGACCCAGAATAACCAAAACAATCTTAAAAAAGAAGAACAAAACCGGAAGACTCACACCTCCTAATTTCAAAACTTACTACAAAGCTACAATAATCAAATAGTGTGTATCAGCATAAAAACAGACTTACAGACTAATGGAATACAGAGCCAGAAAAAACCTTTGTATATATGGTCAAATGATTTTTGACAAGCATGGCAAGACCATTCAATGGGGAAAGGATGGTCTTTTCAACAAATGGTGCTGGGAGAACCGAATATCCACATGCAAAAGAATGAAGTTGAACCCTTACCTAATACCACATGTAAAAATTAACTCAAAATAAATCAAGGACCTAAATATAAGACCTAAAACAATAAAACTATTAGAAGAAAACATAGGACAAAAGCTTTATAACATTGGATTGGGCAGTGATTTCTTGTATATGACCCTAAAGGCACAGGCAACAAAAGAAAAAATAAACAAATTGGACTTGGTAAAAATTTTAAAATTTGGATACAAAGCACAATATCAACGGAGTAAAAAGGCAACCCACAGAATAGGAGAAAATATTTGCAAATCATACATCTCATAAGGAATTAATATCCAGAATACATAGAGAACCTCTAAAACTCAACAATAAAGAATGAATAGCCCAATTAAAAAATAGACAAAGGACTCGAATAGATATTTCTTCAAAGAAGATATACAGGCGGCTGCTAATAAGTACATGAAAAGATGCTCAATATCACTGATAATTGGGGAAATGCAAAACTGCAATGAGATACCACCCACTAGAGTGGCTACTATCAGAAAAAAAAAAAAAAGAAAATAACAAGTGTTGGCAAGGATGTGGAGAAACTGGAACCCTTATGCACTGTTGGTGGGAATGTAAAATGGTATACCTACTATGGAAAAGAGTATGTTGGCTCCTCAAAAATTAAAAACAGAATTATCATATGACCTAGCAATTCCACTTCTGGGTATATACTCAAAGAATGAAAGACAGTGTCTTGAAGAGCTATTTGCACACCCATGTTCACAGCAGCATTATTCACAATAGCTGATGTGTGGAAGGAACCCAAGTGTCCATCAACAGATGAATGGATAAGCAAAATATGGTATATACATACAATGGATTATTATTCAGCCTTAAAAATGAAGGAAGTTCCGACGTATACTACAACCCTTGAGGACATTATACTAAGTGAAATAAGCCAGTCACAAAAAGACAAACGCTGTATGATTCTACTTATATGAGGTACTTAAGAGTAGTCAAAGTCATAGAGACAGAAATTAGAATGATGGTTGCCAGGGACTGTGTAAGTGGGAACTGGGGAGTTATCGTTTAACAAGTATAGCGCTTCAGTTTCACAAGATGAAAAGAGCCATGCAGATGGATGGTAATGATGGTTGCATAATAATGTAAATGTACTTAATACCATAAACTGCACATTTAAAATTGGTTAAGATGGTAAATTTTGTTTTATGTTTTTTTCACAATAAAAATAAATTTAAGCAAATTACCATGAAATCAGCTGTAACTTAAAAAAAGAGGGTTTTGCCAAAAATAGGTCAGAAAGCAGGATGCTTCACACTGTAGAACACTAAAAATCAGTACATACTCAACATGTCTTGGTTTTAAATTATTGAATATATAAACTTTGATTATCAATTTCCTTATAACTTAACATACAAACACTGGGTATTCTAAAGAAAGACATTTGGAAAACTGGTTGTTTCTTTTTCTTACATGCTAAAATTGCCTACTTAAGTTAGTCCCTATAATTATAAGATTTCACAGTAACAAGCTAGCAGCTTATCCACAACTATTCAGTCCTAGACAAAGGGTTGTTTTATCCTCAAAGGCTGTGAAACAAATTAAAGTTAAAAATCTTAAAATACGGAAGTCTTTTTATATTAACATTGTCCTAATGGACTGAACGGAAAAGCCAGGTGATAGGATTTTTATAGACCAGAATAATTCTTACCTGGAAGATCACCCTTTGAGATGGTATCTGTATCCAAATTGTAGGTATCCTGGAGACGCAACAGAGCTTTGGCTGCCCCAACCTGATCTTCATCATTAGGGAAGTACTGTCTCTGAATGGTTAGGTTAGAGATAAAACCTTAAAATAGGGGGGAAAAAAAAAAGAGTCTAGACACGGGTATGAAATGTACAGTGTGGGAAATATAGTCAATAACTATGTAATATCTTTGTATGATGATGACATATCAGAACTAGACTTATCACGGTGATCATTTTGAAATGTATAGAAATATAGGATCAATATGTTGTATAACAGGAACTAACATAGTGTTGTAGGTCAATTATATTTCAAAAACAAACTCATACAAAAAGAGATCAGATTTATGGTTATCAGAGGCAGGAGGTGGATGTGCGGGGTAACTGGAGGAAGGCTGTCAAAAGGTACAAAGTTCCAGCTATAAGATAAGTAAGTACTAGGGATGTAATGTACAACACAATAAAAATAATTAACACTGCTGCATGTTATATATGAAAGTTGTTAAGAGAGTACATCCTAAGAGTTCTCATCACAAGGAAAAGCATTTTTTTCTATTTTTTTAATTTTGTATCTATGTGAGGTGATGGATGTTCACTAAATTTACTGTGATAATCATTACATGATGTGTGTAAGTCAAATCATTGTGCTGTACACTTTAGACAGTACTGTATATCACTAATATCTCAATAAAATTGGAAGAAAAAAGACTCTAGAAACTCACAGACTTCCAATTTCCAATATAGAGTCTTAAAAGGATTTTTCAAAATCTATTTTATTATAATTTTCCACCATACCACGTGTAACAAGAAAAAATTAAATACACTGAATGAGACTTGGCATACCTCTAAGTTGTTCATCTTCCCAAACCATTTTTAATGTTGCTTAAGTAATCTGAGGTCATTGCATAAATTATATCTGTATTAGTAGGTAAAGATCAACTAACATAATAGAGTTTGAAATTACACAACACAGCCTCCACTAAGCTTGAAAAGTGAACATTTAAAGATTTGAAAACAACGTTCACTGGCAACCAATTATACTTTCAGATAACAGTAAGTAAAATGTATGCTCTTAAAGTTATGTTTTCTTCTTCCATGTGCCACGTATCACATAAATGTGTAAATATATAAAGTTTGGTGGAATTCTTTAAGGAGAAGGAAGAGACATTTATTATATATTTAAGAGTATCAGGTAAGCTAGTTTATTAAAATATATTTAGATCTGTTTAATTATTAAATATAGTGTTCATCAATCAAGGTTTGCACTCTATAAATCCTAACATTAATTTTAAAAGGTTTTACATAAAATACAGCAAAAATAAAACTAAGAAACTAATTACTGATAACTATGTAACTCCTAAGGAGAACGTATGCTAAATACTCCTTAAGAAATCAATACAACAAAAACAAAAAGTGATTTAAAATTTTAATAACATGTGTCATCATTTGCAAATCAAAGTTAGGTACAAGACTTCCCTCCATTCTCATTTACTTATAATCAACTATGCATACTTTGATCATCAAAAGGCCAGGCATTTTTATGTTAATTGAATGTACAAATGAACAACTAGCTGGAAGAGGCCTAAGTCCATATTAAGCATTAGTTTTAAGACCAACTCCTAGTCACAATATCCACGTGGAATTTTACAAGCAAGTTTTACAGAAGACTGGAACATTTTTATGCCCCAAAACAAAATCTAAATCTAAATTTAAATCCTCTCTAATAAAAAGAAAAAACGTATATCTACTATAGCATTATGGGATGACTGCCACAGATTAAAACGCCTAAGTCTTAAGGTTTACTTTATAAAAAAACTTAGTTCATACTTGAGATTTTTTAAAAATATAATAAATAAATGTGTGTGCATATGTACACATGTATACAAATGCATACATATATGACCTTAAAAATGTTCTCATGGTGTTATATGACAACAAATAATCACAGGTACTATTTCCTTCTCATCTCAAAGAAGTATTCACAAGTGCTTGCCTTAATTTTTCTTTTCAAGGTTTCCTGTCCTATGCGTAATAGTTTAGTTTACTGCTCACAAATACCTGAAAGCACCCTTGGAGTGCTTCATCTACACAGTCGGCTCAGTTCTCTGTCTCTTTTTTTTTTTGCCACCTTCAATCATTCAACAAATAAACACTATGTACTAAAGCATAATACCTCTACTTCATTAAACTCTGGCCTTAGTTTTCCGTGTCTGTTACTGAAATATCTAAAATATCTCAATACTCCAACTACAATTTTATTGTTTCAATTAGAAAGACATTCATTATTACTGTTTGCAGCCTCAATTTTTAAATTTATTGTCTATGTTAAACAAAAGAATCCTAAGCTTCAAAGTACTATGTAAAACACAGCTAGCATTTTTCCTTATTAGTATCACTGCCAGTACATTAAAAATTGATTAGAAGATAAAGACTTACCCATAAAATTTTTTAAATCTGAAGGTAATCCTAAAATGAAAACAATTACCCTCAGAAATGAAGCTGTATGCCAAATAATTGATTCACTTTTTTAGATTTCAAAGCAAAAAGGACCATGTTAAATGAAGAGCAGAAATTACATTTTAACAATACAGTTTTATTTTTCTTTACTTCCAGTTTTTATTCATCTTTTTTTTTAAATCAAGAATTCAGGATGTAGACTAAATTAACTCTAGTCAAATCAAATACATCTCAGCAATAATTCAGTTACAAGGCTGAACACCTGACGTTCTGGGAACTGAATTTATCACTTCTTCTGGCATGTCTACAGGTGGTAGCAAAAAAGCCCTACTTTTTTTTGGCTCATTAGTCTTACCATCTGACTTACCATCCGACATATCCTTAAGGACCAGATTCTCCAACTCACTCCACTCAGTGTTCAGACGTTTCATTAACTTAAATGCATTTACAGGGTGTCCAACAAATCCTTCTGGATCTTTTGTTGCTGTGCTGGTTAACTGATCTAACTTCTCTGCCCATCTAAAAATGTAAGACATAAGTGGAATCTACATAAAGCATATACACACTCAATGAGGAAGAACACTAGTAAAGCACTCAAAAAAGATTAGAGGGTCTTGAGTTAAAACTATACTTAAAATCCTTTTAAAAGTAAAATTATAAAGGATTTTTAAAAAGCAAGATTCTCTTACAGATAAGATCTAGCTTGGCAAAATCAAAATATAACTACAAGACTTTTTGTTTTAGTTTTGTTTCTCCCAAATGGTTACAGTAAACGCAACCTATCTTAGTAAAAGTTGTGATTGGATCCCTCTAGTAAGAATCTAAAAATTCATTTCCCTACAGGTCCTTAAAGCCAAATAATTGATTATTACAAAGTAATCAGCCCAATCCAATTTCAGTTACATGTTCATTTAAATCAAACTTACAGCAAAATTTTATATTCAGTATCTAGAAACTGTATTTTAAAACAAAAAAACTGAATACTTAGCTACTCATTAAACAAAGGCTTGGAACTCTCAGGTCAATTAAATATGAACCTGAGTCAATTAAAAATAAATTAGGGGACTTCCCTGGTGGCGCAGTGGTTAAGAATCTGCCTGCCAATGCAGCGGACATGGGTTCGAGCCCTGGTCTGGGAAGATTCCCACATGCCATGGAGCAACTAAGCCCGTGCACCACAACTACTGAGCCTGCGCTCTAGAGCCTGCAAGCCACAACTACTGAGCCCACGTGCCACAGCTACTGAAGCCCGCACGCCTAGAGCCTGTGCTCTGCAACAAGAGAAGCCACTGCAATGAGAAGCCCACGCACACAACTAACAGTAGCTCCCACTCACCACAACAAGAGAAAGCCCGCACACAGCAACAAAGACCCAACGCAGCCATAAATAAATAAATAAATAAATAAATAAATAAATTTAAATAAATAAATAAGCATTTAAGGAAAAACTATATCAATTAAATAATACTATACTTATCACTGTAATCTCTAGAATGGAACCATAGGACTGAAGGATAAATAGCAGTGGAAAATTGCTCCAGAAGGTGGCTTGATTAGGGAGGTTAGAAGAGGATAGAAGATATTAGCAACCATTGAAAAAAATTGTCAGTCAATGACCCATACCCATTTATATTCTTATCTCAATCCATATTCTTCAAGTGAAGTCTTAGCCTGGGCCTAACTTCTGTTTTCTGTGCTCCTACTTTAGCCATTTCAACTGGCTTTTTAAGACAGAGGGCTTTCATTTTCACTCAAAGAATGTTTTAGCTCTATGAAGAAAACATGAAGGTGGAATCAGAGTCATAATAAGTAAAACACTTTGCTTACTTTTTTATTTGTTCTAATTTGTCCTCTTCTGCCTTAATATAGTCTTTCAGGGAAGTCACCAGATCTTTTTCAGTACGGATCAAATCAGTCATCTGACCTAGAAGGAGAAAAAGGGAAGAAAGTAATCAAATACCCATACTGGTCAAAACAAGTATTTTAGAATAATTTAAGAATGATTGAGAACGCTTCATTCTGAGAGGACTTACCTGGCATGAATCAGATATGTTGGAGAGAGCATCATTTTTTTTTTCTTTTTTTCCTTTTTTTCAAACCAGATAAATAAAAATAAAGCCAAAAACTCTTCTAATCATGTGTTCCAATTCAAATTTTCAAGCTACTTAATTCTGCAAGCTTGGACCATATCGACAAATTGTCTTTTCAATTAAAAATTTATTTTTTAATTTCAAAACCTTACTTTCCAAGGATCAATGTTTCTTCTTCCCTACCTCCCCCCTCACCTTTTTGTGGTTTTGAGACTACTTAGAACTAAATTTTTATTCAATAAACAAAGACCACACGAACAAAAAGTATACTTCTGAACTGCAATTCAAATATCCATATTTAGTTATTCATAATGGGAAAAGAGAACTCATCATTTTACATCCCAAAATTAGGTTCATAACTATAATACTTGTTTGTGTTTTATTTAGCTCCACAATCATGTGAGGGTAGAACTGGTTAACAGGATGACAGAAAACTTCTCTTTTAAGACATATGAAGTATGCATATAGGAAAACATAAAAGACTAAGTATATACATTAAATGATTTGCTGGGTGGATTCATTACCAGAGAATTTTCTTTGGTATGCTCTTCTAAATTTTCATAAGTTTCTAATCTGAAAATGTATTCCTTTTGTAATCAGAGAAAATAATTTAAAGAAAAAACTTGAATTTAAAAACGAGAGAGACTTTTAGAGGGGCAGGGACTGAAGTAATGTTTCAGCCTCTGGGAACACAATGTATTTTTTTTACTGATCTAAAAACACTAAAAAATGGAAATTTTTAAATGCAAAAACAACAAAAAATAATTAAGACTTACCAATTGAAGTAAAAAAGCCTGGATCAGCCAAAGACTGGGGAAGTAGAAACCCTACAACTAAAATACACCAGATCATCTTCAGAGGCTTACTTTTACAGGATCGCACACCTACAAGAGAAATATGGCCATTATTTTAAAAAAGGAGGACTTCCCTGGTGGCGCAGTGGTTAAGAATCCGCCTGCCAATGCAGGGGACATGGGTTCGAGCCCTGGTCCGGGAAGATCCCGCATGCCGCAGAGCAACTAAGCCCATGCACCACAACTACTGAGCCTGTGCTCTAGAGCCCAAGAGCCACAGCTACTGAAGCTCACGCGCCTAGAGCCCGTGATCCACAACAAGAGAAGCCACCTTAGTGAGAAGCCCACGCACTGCAACGAAGAGTAGCCTCCGCTCGCCACAACTACAGAAAGCCAGCACACAGCAACAAAGACCCAACTCAACCAAAAATAAATAAATAAATAAATAAATGTAAAATAAACTAAAATGTTAGAATATGCTTAAAGGGAAAAATGGTTTCAGAGCTTTCTGATTAATCCTCTAAATTCCTAACTTGTTCCATCTTTTCCCTACAATGGCTTTAAATTTTAAAATAAGTTCAATTAAAAGTTGCAGATTTTGGGGTGATGAAAACGTTCTAAAATATACTGTGGTGATCAACTGGTGAAGAACACTGTGAAAGTACTAAAAACTATGCAAGCATGAACATGGGTTAACAGTGTGGTATATGAATTATATCTCAATAAAGCTGTTTTATTTTTTAAAAGTTGTACAGAATTAAAAAAAAAAAAAATACCAACCAACCCTGTCGATTTAAGCTAGCAATTTCTCTCAAAGGGCCCAATGCTGAGCTTTTTCTCTTATCTACTGTGTTCTATGTAAAAAATCCTTAGCCCAGCACAAAGCTGTGGCATTTTTTTCTAAAACCTGGCAGCAAAGTCCTTCTGTCTTTTTTGCTTTGTCCCCCGTAGTGCTGTCTTTTCTGGAATGGATTCTTCATGGCAGATGCAGATTATCAACTAACCAGCAGAAAGATTTTTACCCTGCTTTCCCAAAGGCCCTGTTAGCACTCTTCTCTTGCTCCTTCTCCACAACATACATGGACTTTAAGTCCTTCTCCCTTATTACCTTACAGGAAAATAAATTACAACTGCAGTACCATTTGCCCCAATAACAGACACCCATTGGTTATTCTGACTTGTCACCCTATTCCTCTTTTGTACAGGCACCTCTGACTCTTCCCAAGTGACTTCTCCTAAAGCAACAGGTTCAAGTCCACATTGGAAAACTCCCTATTACACACATACACACACAAAACACTTTCCCTTAACTTGAATCAATAAAAATAGATCACCACAGAAACTGACACTGACATCCTGCAAGTACTCCTAAGTCTCCTCCCTCAAGTCTGCAAACTTCCAGTTACTTCCAGAACCACACAGTAGTGAAATACACTGTTCTCTTGGCTATTTTACAGTAACTCTTTGGGAAGGCTTCTAGCGTGCAGCAGATGCAGACACTTCCTCTCCTGGGTTCCTGCCAAAGCACAAGACTTTTTCAAAATCCTGGGCTGTCTGAACAGTCTAGAATTTTCTCACTGTTTAAACAGATTTCTGCCATAATTTCTTCATAAATCAATGTTATTTCCAGCAAATACAAATGCTTTTGCTGTACTAACAGAAGGCTAATCAGAAATGTTGTCTAAACGTTTAACTCTGATGAGAAACTTTACATTTGTCAGATAAGAGCTTATCATTTTTTTCATTGCTAAAATATATTTTGTCCCTAAAGTTTCTGTCATCTTTCATCATCCTTAAACCTCACAATGAATCAAGAACCATTAGCCTACAGAAATTACAAAAAAGCAGCTTGAAAACTGCTTTATTCTAGATGGAATAAAGAGTTATAATCAACAAAAAAAAACAACAAAAGGAAAAGTTATTGGATCTCTGAAAGGAGAGTAGAATTTTTACACTTAAAAATGATAAGACAACCTATCAAAAGCCAGATGGAATTATATACACAAAATAATTTAGGTTTATGTATGTTTTTAAAAAACTAAACTACAAACTAGGAAACTAAAGAAAACAGAGCTCATTTAAGGAACTCCTACAAATCAGTAAGAAAACTACTAAGATGTTAGTAGATAAGTGGATTAAGAACCCAGAAAGCCACAAAAGAGGAACTATAGTTAACTAAACCGCCAAAAAACAAAAACAAAAACTCACTCATTGGTATTCAATGACACAAAAAATTGAAATAAGATGGCCAGTTTTTGCCTATCAAATGAACAACTAAACAAATTTAACAACTTAATTTAAAATATCTAATGATACTGTTATATGTCAAGAAACTTAAAGTGAACATATTCCTTACTTGTAAATTTAAATGAAAAACAAGATTTAAAAATTAACATCAACTCTCATTCATTGCTGGTGGGATTGCAAAATGGTACAGCCACTTTGGAAGACAGTTTGACAGTTTCTTAAAAAATTAAACATACTCTTACGATATGATCCAGCAATCATGCTCCTTAGTATTTACCCAATGGAGCTGAAAATTTATGTCCCCACAAAAACCTGCACATGTATATTTATAGCAGCTTTATTTATAATAGCCAAAACTTGGAAGCAACCAAGATTTCCTTTAGTAGGTGAATGGATACACTGTGATACATCTAGACAACAGAATATGATTCAATGCTAAAAAGAAATGAGCTATCAAACCATTAAAAAAAAAACATGGAGGAAACAAATGCGTATTACTAAGTGAAAGAAGTCAATCTGAAAAGGCTACTATATACTGCATGATTCCAACTATATGACACTCTGGAAGAAATAAAACTATGAAGAGAGTAAAAAGATCAGTGGTTGATGGAAGGAGGGCGGATAAACAGAAGGAGCATACAGGAATTTTAGGGCAGTGAATATGTGTCATTATACATTAGTTCAAATTCATAGAATTTACAACACCAAGAGTAAAGGGGTAATGTTAAACTATTGACTTTGGGCAATTATGACATGTCAATGTAGATTCATCAATTTTAACAAATATGCCATTCTGGTGAGGGACTATGCATGTGTTGGGGCAGGGAGTACATGGGACATCTCTGTACCATCCTCACAATTTTGCTGTAAAAAAATGAACTCCTGAAAAAAATAAACATCATACAACCCTGCTGGAATCTGTATTGAATGAGATTGTTTCTACTACACTCTGACAGAAAGTTATAAATAAATACTAATCAAAACAAAGAGGGACTTCCCTGGTGATCCACTGGTTGAGAATCCACCTGCCAATACAGGGGACACGGGGTTGGATCCCTGGGCTGGGAAGATCCCACATGCCACAGAACAACTAAGCCCGTGTGCCACAACTACTGAGCCTGCACTCTAGAGCCTGCAAGCCACAACTACGGAAGCCCATGCGCTCTAGGGCCCGCTTGTGGCAACTACTGAAGCCCGCGTGCCCAGAGTCCGTGCTCTACAACAAGAGAAGCCACCGCAATGAGAAGCTCACGCACCACAATGAAGAGTAGGCCCCACTCGCCACAACTAGAGAAAGCCCGCATGCAGCAATGAAGACCCAACGCAGCCAAAAAAGAAAAAGAAAAAAATTAACATTAGAGGGCAGACAGCAGAAGCAAGAAGAACTACAATCCTGCAGCCTGTGGAACAAAAACCATATTCACAGAAAGACAGACAAGATGAAAAGGCAGAGGGCTATGTACCAGATGAAGGAACAAGATAACACCCCAGAAAAACAACTAAATGAAGTGGAGATAGGCAACCTTCCAGAAAAAGAATTCAGAATAATGCCAGTGAAGATGATCCAGGACCTCAGAAAAAGAATGGAGGCAAAGATCAAGAAGATGCAAGAAATGTTTAACAAAGACCTAGAAGAATTAAAGAACAAACAAACAGAGATGAAGAATACAATAACTGAAATGAAACATACACTAGAAGATATCAATAGCAGAATAACTGAGGCAGAAGAAAGGATAAGTGACCTGGAAGATAGAATGATGGAATTCACTGCTGTGGAACAGAATTTAAAAAAAGAATGAAAAGAAATGAAGACAGCCTAGGAGACCTCTGGGACAACATTAAATGCAACAACATTTGCATTATAGGGGTCCCAGAAGGAGGAGAGAGAGAAAGGACCCGAGAAAATATTTGAAGAGATTATAGTCAAAAACTTCCCTAACATGGGAAAGGAAATAGCCACCCAAGTCCAGGAAGTACAGAGAGTCCCATATAGGATAAACCCAAGGAGAAACATGCCGAGACACATAGTAATCAGACTGGCAAAAATTAAAGACAAAGAAATATTACTAAAAGCAGCAAGGGAAAAATGACAAATAACATACAAGGGAACTCCCATAAGGTTAACAGCTGATTTCTCAGCAGAAACTCTACAAGCCAGAAGGGAGTGGCATGATATACTTAAAGTGATGAAAGGGAAGAACCTACAACCAAGATTACTCTACCCGGCAAGGATCTCATTAAGATTCGATGGAGAAATCAAAAGCTTTACAGACAAGCAAAAGCTAAGAGAATTCAGCACCACCAAACCAGCTCTACAACAATGCTAAAGGAACTTCTCTAAATGGGAATCACAAGAGAAGAAAAGGACCTACAAAAACAAACCCAAAACAATTAGGAAAATGGTAATAGGAACATACATATCGATAATTATCTTAAACGTGAATGGATTAAATGCTCCAACCAAAAGACACAGGCTTGCTGAATAGATACAAAAACAAGACCCATATATATGCTGTCTACAAGAGACCCACTTCAGACCTAGGGACACATTCAGTCTGAAAGTGAGGGGATGGAAAAAGATATTCCATGCAAATGGAAATCAAAAGAAAGCTGGAGTAGCAATATTCATATCAGATAAAATAGACTTTAAAATAAAGAATGTTACAAGAGACAAGGAAGGACACTACATAATGATCAAGGGATCAATCCAAGAAGAAGATATAACAATTATAAATATATATGCACCCAACATAGGAGCACCTCAATACATAAGGCAACTGCTATCAGCTATAAAAGAGGAAAGCGACAGTAACACAATAATAGTGGGGGACTTTAACACCTCACTTACACTAATGGACAGATCATCCAAACAGAAAATTAATAAGGAAATACAAGCTTTAAATGACACAATAGACCAGATAGATTTAATTGATATTTATAGGACATTCCATCCAAAAACAGCAGATTACACTTTCTTCTCAAGTGTGCACGGAACATTCTCCAGGATAGATCACATCTTGAGTCACAAATCAAGCCTCAGTAAATTTAAGAAAATTGAAGTCATATCAAGCATCTTTTCTGACCACAACACTATGAGATTAGAAATCAATTACAGGGAAAAAAACGTAAAAAACACAAACACATGGAGGCTAAACAATGTTACTAAATAACCAAGAGATCACTGAAGAAATCAAAGAGGAAATCAAAAAATACCTAGAGACAAATGATAATGAAAACACGACGATCCAAAACCTATGGAATGCAGCAAAAGCAGTTCTAAGAGGGAAGTTTATAGCAATACAAGCCTACCTCAAGAAACAAGAAAAATCTCATATAAACAATCTAACCTTACACCTAAAGGAACTAGAGAAAGAAGAAAAAACAAAACCCAAACTTAGCAGAAGGAAAGAAATCACAAAGATCAGAGCAGAAATAAATGAAATAGAAACAAAGAAAACAATAGCACAGATCAATACAACTAAAAGCTGGTTCTTTCAGAAGATAAACAAAATTGATAAACCATTAGCCACACTCATCAAGAAAAAGAGGGATAGGTCTCAAATCAATAAAATCAGAAATGAAAAAGGAGAAGTTACAACAGACACCGCAGAAATACAAAGCATCCTAAGAGACTACTACAAGCAACCCTATGCCAATAAAATGGACAACCTGGAAGAAATGGACAAATTCTTAGAAAGGTATAACCTTCCAAGACTGAACTAGGAAGAAATAGAAAATATGAACAGACCAATCACAAGTAATGAAATTGAAACTGTGATTAAAAATCTTCCAACAAACAAAAGTCCAGGACCAGATGGCTTCACAGGTGAATTCTATCAAACATTTAGAGAAGAGCTAACACCCATCCTTTTCAAACTCTTCCAAAAAATTGCAGAGGGAGGAACACTCCCAAACTCATTCTATGAGGCCACCATCACCCTGATACCAAAACCAGACAAAGACACTACAAAAAAAGAAAATTACAGACCAATATCACTGATGAATATAGATGCAAAAATCCTCAACAAAATACTAGCAAACGGAATCCAACAACACGTTAAAAGGATCCTACACCATGATCAAGTGGGATTTATCCCAGGGATGCAAGGATTCTTCAATATACACAAATCAATCAATGCGATACACCATATTAACAAATTGAAGAAGAAAAACCATATGATCATCTCAACAGATGCAGAAAAAGCTTCTGACAAAATTCAACACCCATTTATGATAAAAACTCTCCAGAAAGTGGGCATAGAGGGAACCTACCTCAACATAATAAAGGCCATATACGACAAACCCACAGCAAATATCATTCTCAATGGTGAAAAACCAAAAGCATTTCTTCTAGGATCAAGAACAAGACAGGGATGTCCACTCTCGCCACTATTATTCAACATAGTTTTGGAAGTCCTAGCCACAACAATCAGAGAAAAAAAAGAAATAAAAGGAATACAAATAGGAAAAGAAGTAAAACTGTCACTGTTTGCAGATGACATGATACTATACATAGAGAATCCTAAAGATGCCACCAGAAAACTACTAGAGCTAATCAATGAATTTGGTAAAGTTGCAGGATACAAAATTAATGCACAGAAATCTCTTGCATTCCTATACACTAATGATGAAAAATCTGAAAGAGAAATTATGGAAACACTCCCATTTACTGTTGCAACAAAAAGAATAAAATACCTAGGAATAAACCTACCTAGGGAGACAAAAGACCTGTATGCAGAAAACTATAAGACACTGTTGAAAGAAATTAAAGATGATACCAACAGATGGAGAGATATACCATGTTCTTGGATTGGAAGAATCAATACTGTGAAAATAACTATACTACCCAAAACAATCTACAGATTCAATGCAATCCCTATCAAATTACCAATGGCATTTTTTACAGAACTAGAACAAAAAATCCTAAAATTTGTATGGAGACACAAAAGACCCCAAATAGCCAAAGCAGTCTTGAGGGAAAAAAACAGAGCTGGAGGAATCAGACTCCCTGACTTCAAACTATACTACAAACCTACAGTAATCAAGACAATATGGTACCGGCACAAAAACAGAAACATAGATCAATGGAACAGGATAGAAAGCCCAGAGATAAACCCACAAACCTATGGTCAACTAATCTATGACAAAGGAGGCAAGGATATACAATGGAGAAAAGACAGTCTCTTCAATAAGTGGTGCTGGGAAAAATAGACAGCTACATGTAAAAGAATGAAATTAGAATACTCCCTAACACCATACACAAAAATAAACTCAAAATGGATTAGAGACCTAAATGTAAGACCGTACACCATAAAACTCTTAGAGGAAAACATAGGAAGAACACTCTTTGACATAAACCACAGCAAGATCTTTTTTGATCCACCTCCTAGAGTAATGGAAATAAAAACAAAAATAAACAAATGGGACCTAATGAAACTTAAAAGCTTTTGCAAAGCAAAGGAAACTACAAACAAGACGAAAAGATGACCCTCAGAATGGGAAAAAATATTTGCAATCAAATCAACGGACAAAGGATTAATCTCCAAAATGTATAAACAGCTCATGCAGCTCAATATTAAAAAAACAAACAACCCAATCAAAAAATGGGCAGAAGACCTAAATAGACATTTCTCCAAAGAAGACATACAGATGGCTGAGAAGCACATGAAAAGCTGCTCAACATCACTAATTATCAGAGAAATGCAAATCAAAACTACAATGAGGTATCACCTCACACCAGTTAAAATGGCCATCATCAGGAAATCTACAAACCACAAATGCTGGAGAGGGTGTGGAGAAAAGGGAACCCTCTTGCACTGTTGGTGGGAATGTAAATTGATACAGCCACTATGGAGAACAGTATGGAGGTTCCTTAAAAAACTAAAAATAGGGCTTCCCTGGTGGCGCAGTGGTTGAGAATCTGCCTGCCAATGCAGGGGACACGGGTTCGAGCCCTGGTCTGGGAAGATCCCACATGCCACGGAGCAACTGGGCCCGTGAGCCACAACTACTGAGCCTGCGCATCTGGAGCCTGTGCGCCGCAACAAGAGAGGCTGCGATGGTGAGAGGCCCGCGCACCGCGATGAAGAGTGGTCCCCACTTGCCACAATTAGAGAAAGCCCTCGCAGAGAAACGAAGACCCAACACAGTCATAAATAAATAAATAAATAAATAAAAGAACGTGAATTTCCTTAAAAAAAAAAGAAAAGAAACCCTGTGAGAGGGTTTCTAAAAGCCCTTTATAAAAAAAAAAAAAAAAAAAAACTAAAAATAGAATTACCATATGACCCAGCAATCCCACTACTGGGCATATACCCTGAGAAAACCATAATTCAAAGAGACACATGCACCTCAGTGTTCACTGCAGCACTATTTACAATAGCCAGGTCATGGAAGCAACCTAAATGCCCATAGACAGACAAATGGATAAAGAAGATGTGGTACATATATACAATGGAATATTACTCAGCCATAAAAAGGAACGAAATTGGGTCATTTGTAGAGACGTGGATGAATCTAGAGACTGTCATACAGAGTGAAGTGAGTCAGAAAGAGAAAAACAAATATCGCGTATTAATGCATATATGTGGAACCTAGAAAAATGGTACAGATGAACCGGTTTGCAGGGCAGAAACTGAGACACAGATGTAGAGAAGAAATGTATGGACACCAAGGGAGGAAAGTGGCAGGGGTGGTGGTGGTGGTGGGATGAATTGGGAGATTGGGATTGACATGTATACACTGATGTGTATAAAATGGATGACTAATAAGAACCTGCTGTATAAAAAAATAAAATAAAATTCAAAAAAAATTAACATTATAATGTGATCATAACTATGCAAGAAAATATGCAGAGGAAATTCACCAAAATGTAGTTGTCTCTGGAGAGGAGAACATTAGGTGATTTTTTCCTATTTCTCTGCATTTTCCAGATATCATAGGGTATATTTACTTTTATACTCAATGTTTATTTTTTTTCTCATCATGTGATAGGTTTTTATTTTTTTTAATTGAAGTATAGTTGATTTACAATGTTGTGCCAATCTCTGCTGTACAGCAAAGTGACTCACTTGTATGTAGACTCTCTTTTTTTAATATTCTTTTCCATTATGGTTTATTACAGAATATTGAATATAGTTCCCTATGCTATACAGTAGGACTTCGTTGTTTATCCATCCTATATTTAATAGTTTACGTCTGCTAATCTGAAACTCCCAGTCCTTCCCTCCCCCAGCCCCCTACCCCTTGGCAACCACAAGTCTGCTCTCTATGTCTGTGTTCTGTTTTGTAGATAGGCTCATTTGTGTCATATTTTAGATTCCACATATAAGTGACATCATATGGTATTTGTCTTTCTCTTTTTGACTTCACTTCACTTAGTATGATAACCCCTAGTTGCATCCATGTTGCTGCAATGGCATTATTTCATTGTTTTTTTTTCTTTCTTTAAGCAGAAATTCCTTCCTTCCTCTCTCCCTCCCTTCCTTTCTTTTTGGCTGCACTGGGTCTTTGTTGCTGTGTGCGGGCTTTCTCTAGTTGCGGCGAGCGGGGGCTATTCTTTGTCACGGTGCATGGGCTTCTCATTGCAGTGGCTTCTCTTGTTGCAGAGCACAGGCTCTAGGCATGTGGGCTCAGTAGTTGTGGCTCGTGGGCTCTGGAGCGCAGGCCCAGTAGTTGTGGCGCACGGGCTTAGTTGCTCCACAGCATGTGGGATCTTCCCAGACCAGGGCTCTAACCCGTGTCCCCTGAATTGGCAGGCAGATTCTTAACCACTGAGCCACCAGGGAAATCCTATTTCTTTCTTTTTTTATGGCTGAGTAGTATTCCATTGTATATATGTACCAATCTTCTTTATCCATTCATCTGTTGATGGACATTTAGGTTGTTTCCGTGTCTTAGCTATTGTGAACAGTGCTGCTATGAACACAGGGGTGCATTATCTTTTTTAATTATAGTTTTGTCCAGGTATATGCCCAAGAGTGGGACTGCTGGATCATATGCTAATTCTACAATATTTTTAGTTTTCTGAGGAACCTCCACACTGTTCTCCATAGTGGCTGCACCAACTTACATTCCCACCAACAGTGTAGGAGGGTTCCCTTTTCTCCACATCCTCTCCAGCATCTGTTATTTGTAGACTTTTTTTTTTTAATTTGTTTTTTATTTATTTTTGGCTGCGTTGGGTCTTCGTTGCTGCATGCAGGCTTTTTCTAGTTGTGGCGAGTGGAGGCTACTCTTTGTTGTGGTGCGCGGGCTTCTCACTGCGGTGGCTTCCCTTGTTGCAGAGCACAGGCTCTAGGTACGTGGACTTCAGTAGTTGTGGCACGTGGGCTCAGTAGTTGTGGCTCACGGGCTTTAGAGCGCAGGCTCAGTAGTTGTGGTGCATGGGCTTAGTTGCTCCGCGACATGTGGGATCTTCCCAGATCAGGGCTCGAACCCGTGTCCCCTGCATTGGCAGGCAGATTCTTAACCACTGCGCCACCAGGGAAGCCCTGTAGACTTTTTAATGATGGCCATTCTGACCGGTGTGAGGTGGTACCTCATTGTAGTTTTGATTTGCATTTCTCTAATTATATTTACTTTTATAATGACAAAAATTAACTCTATTCAAAATAATAAACCTAAAACATCAACTTCCATATTATGGCACTGTAAGCCTTTAATGAAATGCTTAACTACACTCTAACACAATAAAGTGGCTAACACGTTTGAGCATGTCCCATTTTCTAACTCTATAAACCTCTAGATTTCTCTGCTTCAAAGACTGTTAAGCTTATTTGAAAGCAACCCAGGTATCAAGTAGTGAACTATTGTACATTGTCAGAGTAGCATACTTTTCTATTCTCCTTCCTCCCAGAAACAGACAAATGACCCAGGCTAAGGCAGTCATTGACTCTCATTCCCACGAACATTAACAGTTGAGGGGTGGGCTTGTGAAATGGTAAAAAGCAGCTCTTTCTGAATTGCTAAGTTCAGAGGATGTGAATCTGGAGCTGCCTGTGACCATCTTTCCCACTTGACAAGGATAGATAGGAACCTAATCTATAAACAGGACAAAGTTATGCAGAGACGAACAGCTTTACAAGCTCCACAGTCCTGATTCTTACAATTACTGCTTGGAATCTGTGAGCTATCCCAATAATCTTCCAACTCAGCTAAGGGAGCCTGTAAATCCCCTTTTTCTTAAACTAGTTCATGTTGGATTTCTGTCACTTGCAATAGAAAGTTCAGACCCTCACAGCATTACTCCAAATTACCATGCCAACGTAAGCTAGTTAATAAAAATGAAGGTAGCCTATACAGCAGTGGTTCTAAACTTTAGCTGTATCAGATCACCTAAAGGTTGAGGTACCTAGATCACTTATGCAAGTTCTCAGGTGATGCTGCTGCTGCTACTGCTCTGGGGATCACACTTTGAGAACCACAGGATACAACCACCCCTTGAAATCACACAACAGGTGCTCTCGGCCTTTAAAATACATTTTACTTTAACTTATTTTTTGGAACATGTCATTGAATTTCTAATTAATCTAGGGAATGCTTCCTCTAATCTGTTTTAATACTATGTCTAATCCACATTCTTTCAGAAACCTTAAGTGACATGTTAATAGGCAAGCATATCTTTATCAATCACAGGTTTTTAAAACATAATGGTTTCTTTACTTATGATGTCTCACTTCCACTTATTACCACCTTCATTCAGTTACCAGCTTGCAAAGCAAATCATTATATGCAACTAAGAGTAAAGCATCCCAAAAGACATTAGGGTTTTATTAAAAATAGTAAGATAGGGCTTCCCTGGTGGCGCAGTGGTTGAGAATCTGCCTGCCAATGCAGGGGACACGGGTTTGAGCCCTGGTCTGGGAGGATCCCACATGCCACGGAGCAACTAGGCCCGTGAGCCACAACTACTGAGCCTGCGCGTCTGGAGCCTGTGCTCCGCAACAAGAGGGGCCGCGACAGTGAGAGGCCCGCGCACCGCGATGAAGAGTGGCCCCCGCTTGCCGCAACTAGAGAAAGCCCTCACACAGAAACGAAGACCCAACACGGCCAAAAATAAATAAATAAATAAATAAATAAATAAATAAATAAATAAAATAAAATAAAATAAAAATAGTAAGATATACTGTGCAGTAGAAGCTAACACAACACTGTAAAGCAACTATACTCCAATAAAAATTAATTTAAAAAAAGTAAGACACCTTCTTTCTAAACCCTCAAACAAGCTTGAAATAGAATTTAAATGGGTTAAAGAGGATGCAATCTCCTTTAAAAGAAAGGTAAATCTCAGATCCCTGAGAGGACCTGATGAAAGAAAGGGAGGGAGGGGAGGAAAGGGGAAAGAAAACAAAGCCAAAGAAGAGTCAAAGATACAAAGACAAATTTATACTGATATAAAATTTAGTGCTAAAACAGTACAGATAAATTACTGATAATATTTTGGTTCTTGGCTAGATGGTAGGTTCGTGAGTGTTTTTTATCTAATTTTTATAACACACATGTATATTACATGTAATGTTTGACACACATCAATATAATATTTTTAAAACTATAAAGAAACAACAACAACAACAACCTGGGAAACATATTCTCAGGTAGACCTGGACAAAAATAAATTGCAAAGTGTACTATTTATCTGAAACTTTCCTACAGTCCTTCTCTTCCAGGAAAGTCCAGTCCCACATACTCACAGATCAATCAAACCTGGGAACAGATTTTAAAACAGTTCTGCTACATTCTAAATGTTTACGACTTTGAGTTATCAGGATTCACTGAATTGTATGTTCAAGTTATTCAATGTATTACTAGAACAGGGCATCTGGCAAATAATTCTATTAGCCTTTTGGTCTAACATTTTCCTTCCAAGAAAAAAGTTGCAACATTTAAAAGTTTGTCTTTCCCAGACAAATCACTCAAAAATTAATAAGGCGGACTAAAAAATGCTTGTTATTCTAATCTAAACTTTCTCTGACACAAAAAATTTTCCACAGGGCTCTTTCTAACAGTCAGTCTCTCCACACCTTCCACAACTGTTCCAAGCCTTCTTTTAGAGGGCTCCAGCTTTAAGTTTATTTTTCCTCATACAAATTCCATATTCAACTGTTGGTTTTCCTGACATCTGTGTTAGACTTTAATCTTTCTGACAGTTTTTGGTCAACACAAAAGACCAACACACATTCAGGCTTCTAATTCAGGCCACTGCAATGTAGTATATACATCAAGACAGCATGTCTCTACCATATAAGCAGGATGGATTTTCCAAGACAACTAAGAGTGATTACTAATAGAACTAGTTATGTTTCTGTTCTTCCCTATTATCCCTCTGTAAATTGCCATTTGTTTTAACTCTATGAATTCTAGTCATACATCTGCTCCTAAAGAGAGTGAGATGCATCTCTAGTACACACTTAAAATACGATGGATGAGTGCTTTAATGGTATGAGCAACCTTTTGATCAAAAACTCAGAAATCAGGGCTTCCCTGGTGGCGCAGTGGTTGAGAATCCGCCTGCCAATGCAGGGGACACGGGTTCGATCCCTGGTCCGGGAAGATCCCGCAGGTCACGGAGCAACTAAGCCCGTGCTCCGCAACTACTGAGACTGTGCTCTAGAGCCCGCGAGCTACAACTACTGAGCCTGTGTGCTGCAACTACTGAAGCCCATGCGCCTAGAGCCCATGCTCCACAACAAGAGAAGCCACCACAGTAAGAAGCTGTGCACCGCAACGAAGAGTAGCCCCCACTCGCTGCAACTAGAGAAAGCCAGCGTGCAGCAATGAAGACCCAACACAGCCAAAAATAAATAAATTTTTTTAAAAAAGAGTTGTTATTAAAAAAAACAAAAAAACAAACAAACAATAAACTCAGAAATCATACTAGCCTCTTTGCCACAACTTTCTGTAACTGAGCAGTGAACCCAGTCTTTGGCATCATTCCAATGGAAAAACAGTTCAGGATTTAGTTGAAAAGAACCTCTAAATCAAGATATTGCCCTTAACTGAAAGTGCTACATAGGCTTTCTTTTGGAGGTTCTTCCAAAGTTCAAAGTCTTCCCTGTCAGAAGTAATCTGAAGATAAGATCATTTCAAAAACACATACCCGTTTCTCCCTATATGGCACCTCAACCACCCCTACTCTTCTGGAAACTGCCCCCTTCTACCTTTTTTTACTCCCCCAGTCTATCTTTAATTCACCCCCATAGTTTTACCAGTCATGGTATATAGCATGATACTTCTCCCTGACTAAGTAGCCATTCAAAGTTCTTTGCTGGAAATTTTGAAAATGAAACTGAGAAAGAAGTGGCAGGCACACTTTGAATGCCTCAACTATTTTATAAATAAAGCTCAGGAGAAGTTAGGGACCAAGTGAATGAAGCTTATCTGGAAAGGTTTTAAAATGAAGCAAATAACACAGAGAAGACAGACAAGAGACAGAAAAAAACAGTCTCATGTTCCAATTATTCTTGAAGTTTAATCACACTCCTGACCTCTGTTGTTAAGACAACTCCCTATCCCCACAACACTTAAATAAATTCCATTATAGACTAGTATGAGTTGGATTTCTGTTTAAGCCAGAGTCCTAATTAATACAGTTTCTCTCATCAACCCTGTAGTTAATATTTTTAGAGGCAAACTAAATAATAAGGTAAATAATTCTCATATATTTACCCCTCTCTATTCCCTAGCACTAGAAAGCGATATTTTTCAATGATCTTTTAAATGTTTTTCTTAATTTTGGAGATCCAATACATGCTACTTCTATATCTGAGATACAAAGTTTAAGAATAAATATGATTTTAATCCATTTAAAAAAAAAGATTTAAATTGGATTCACAATTGAAGTTAAACTCAATGTTTAAAGTTTCTGTTTCAACTAGGAAAGTCAAGTTCCCCTAAACCAGAAACATTTTAAAAATAAATGTAGGCTGAGAGGAAGATTTGAGAAAGAAATGAATCTTATTTATAATTAAAGCGGTGCCATTCTTCACTGACTTTTAAACTGTGTATTTTAAACTGTATAGTATACCTCTCAACTATTTCAAACACTTTAGTTAGTAATGCATACATTTCCCAATACAGGATAAAAGTTCAGGATTCTTGTTCCCAGGGTAGAAAAACAATTTACCATAAGTGATACTAAGAGTCCTGCAATTTAGTAAAATTCATCAATAATGTCCACTTTTATTTGGTGGTCCCTTTAACTAGAAGCAGAATAAGCAAAAAGGTAAGGTATCAAATATGAGGCCAAACTTGACCGCCAGCCAGTAATAAAAGATCAGCAGGGACTTCCCTGGTGGTCCAGTGGTTAAGACTCTGTGCTTCCACTGCATGGGGCACGGGTTTGATCCCTGGTCAGGGAACTAGGATCCCGCATGCTGCGCGGCGCGGCCAAAAAAAACAGCAGTTCTTCAGATGAAAGTGCCTTGGAGGATGCCTGACACATCGAAGACAATTAAGACATGTTACTTTTGAATGTGGGGCAAGAGCTCAAGAATAGCTGGATATGTTGCCAAGGGTGTCTCAAGGGACATGGAAAAAGAAAAGACTTGGAGAGTTGTGGGAAGCCCAGGCAACCTCAACCCTGGGCTAAGGCAGTGAGAAGGACCAAGCAGCCCAATCTACTAGCAAACAAATGCACAGTCTTTGTAATTTAGGAATTTGAGTGGGAGAAGAAAGTGGACAGAGGCAGTGGAAGGGAAGAAGGAAAAGAAGTAAACATTAAATTATACATGCTTTCCTTGTTGCTTATAAATGCTGGTATTTCCAAATATTAACAAAGTCTATACATTTCTCATTTGAATAATTTACAGTATTTTCTCTTGGTTGTATAAACTGGTTATATTAATGAAACAATGTATTTCATAACATGAATATCAATAAATATTGGTTAGAATATTTAAAAAACAGCAGTAATATAAAAAGCAGCTATTCTTTAGAGACTTAAACTGTTTTTTTTTTTTAATTTATTTATTATTTTTGGCTGCACTGGGTCTTCGTTGTTGCACGCAGGTTTTCTCTAGTCGCGGCACGTGGGGGCTACTCTTCGTTGTGGTGTGCAGGCTTCTCATTGTGGTGGCTCTGTGGTTGCAGAGCACGGGCTCTAGGCGCACGGGCTTCTGTAGTTGTGGCTCGCGGGCTCACTAGTTGTGGCTTGCGGGCTCTAGAGCACAGGCTCAGTAGTTGTGGCGCATGGGCTTAGTTGCTCCGCAGCACGTGGGATCTTCCCGGACCAGGGCTCGAACTGGTGTCCCCTGCATTGGCAGCGGATTCTTAACCACTGTGCCACCACGGATAGAGACCTAAACTCTTAAAACTAGGTTTGTTTTCTAATTTGGAGAGTGCTAAACATAAATATGGGAAAGTTTAAAGCCTAATTTAGAATATACTTGGATATATATGTAAAAAGCTTAAAACTTTATATAGTAATTAAAAGAACTCAAAAAATGTTAACAACTATCTGAGAGTTGGGATCACAGTCAAT
This sequence comes from Eschrichtius robustus, assembly GCF_028021215.1. Classification (NCBI taxonomy): domain Eukaryota; kingdom Metazoa; phylum Chordata; class Mammalia; order Artiodactyla; family Eschrichtiidae; genus Eschrichtius; species Eschrichtius robustus. Next base: position 77,994,208 of record NC_090830.1, read on the forward strand.
TCTATTCACTCAACTTCTGCATTTTAATAAACATTTTTAATAGAAAATTTGTATTTCTATATATAAATAAGCGAGCTAAAAAACGAAGTCAAAGTAGCACTGAAGTGAAGAGACAAATTCAAATCATAGACAGAGATAGCAAAATCCAAATGATCAACCACACCTCTACTAGTTGGCATAATACCACCATCAATCCCTTTTGCTCCAAAACAAATTGCATCTATTTTTGATTTTCAGAGGAAGTCCTGAAAAGGCAACTGTAGTGTCTTCGCCACCACCCTTAGGATACAGGTGGAAAATAAAATCTCGTACAATATACATTTTAGATTTTTTAAGCTTAAGTAAGGAATATGTGGTGAAGCAAACTATTCCAAAAGCATAGCTTTCAATGAAACTTCATTAAAGACTGAATTTTTAAAGCAAGCTATACTACTTGAAAAATTATCATTTAGAAAGAAAGAGCATTCCGTTTAGAAAAGGACCTTTTCATACAAACAAGAACCAATCACAGGAAGCAACAGAAAAATTATCTCATTTGCAACAGCAACAAATATGTTAATTACCTGGGAATAAACTAAGAAAACTTTAAATTGACCCTAAAATTAACTCAAAATGTAGCAAAGATTATTATGAAATTTAAAACTATAAACCTCTTAGGAAAAAAAGAGGTGTAAATCTTCATAACCTTGATTAGGCAATTATACATACACCTAGACAACAATTTCTTAGATATAACACCTAAAGCACAAGAAGCCAAGGAAAAAATTAAATTGGACTTCATCAAAATTTAAAACTTTCATTCTTCAGGAAAGTGAAAAGACAACCTACAGAATGGGAAAATAATTATAAATCATATCTCTAACAAAAGTTTAATACCCAGAATATATACAGAACTCTTAGAACCCAACAGTAAAAATAATTAAAAATACTCCATTTTTTAAATGGGAAAAGGATTTGAAGAGACATTTCTCCAAAGAAGATACAAATGGCCAATAAGTACATGAAAAAACACTCAACATCATTAATCATTATGGAAATGCAAATCAAATACCACAATGAGATATCACTTCACAGCCCCTAGGACAGCTGTAGTAAAAAGAAAATAAGTGTTGACAAGGATGTGAAGAAACTGGAACTCTCATACACTGCTGATGGGAATGTAAAATGGTGTAGCTACTTTGGAAAACAGTTTTTCAGTTCCTAAAAACATAGAGTTACCATATGACCCAACAATTCCACTCCTAAGTCTATACCCAAAACAAATGAAAGCACATATCCACAGAAATATTTGTATATGAATGTTCATAGCAGCATTATTAATAATAGCCAAAAAGGTGGAAGCAACCGAAATGTCCATCAAATGATGAATAAATAAAATATGATATATTCATACAATGGAATGTTATTTGGTCATAAAAAGAAATGAAGTACTGATACATGGTATAACGCAAATGAACCTCGAAAACATTATGTTAAGTGAAAAAAATCTACAGACATAAAAAGTACATTAGTGGTTGCCTAGGGCTGGGGGAGGGGGAGGAGAGTGATTGCTAATGGATCTGATGTTTCTTTTTGGAGTGATAAAAAAAGAAGTACTAAAATTGATTGTTATGATGGTTACACCAACTCTGTGCATGTATTAAAGGCACTTTAAGAGGTAAATTGTATGGTATGTGAACTGTATCTCAATAAAGCTATTTAAAAAACAGCTTAAAAAACTCCTGGTAAATCCAGGAGTAGGGATGCTGGGTTGTATGGTAAGCATATGTTTACCTTTATAAAGAACTGCCAAATGTTAAAGTCACTATACCATTTGCACTGACATCAGCAACGGATGAAAGCTCCAACTGCTCCACATTCTTTTTTTTTTTTTTTTTTTTTTAATTTTTAAATTTATTTATTTATTTTTGGCTGTGTTGGGTCTTCATTTCTGTGCGAGGGCTTTCTCCAGTTTCGGCGAGTGGGGGCCACTCTTCATCGTGGTGCGCGGGCCTCTCACTGTCTCGGCCTCTCCCGTTGCGGAGCACAGGCTCCAGATGCGCAGGCTCAGTAGTTGTGGCTCACGGGCTTAGTTGCTCCGTGGCATGTGGGAACTTCCCAGACCAGGGCTCGAACCCGTGTCCCCTGCACTGGCAGGCAGATTCTTAACCACTGCGCCACCAGGGAAGCCCGCTCCACATTCTTATCAGCATTTGGTATTGTTATTTTTCCTTTTTTCTTTCATTCTTCTTAATGTCTCAATTAATTTTCTCACTTAAGTGTATACTGGTATCTCAGTGTGGTTTTAATTTGCAATTCTGCAATTACTAATGATGTTTAATATCTTCTGGTATATTTATTTGCTGTCCATAGGTCTTTTCAGTAAAGTTTCTACTTAAATCTTCTGTCAAATTTTTATTAGGTTGTTCACTTACTACTGAATTTTGTGAGTTCTTTATATATTCTGGATACAAGTCTTTTGTCAGATATGTGTTACGGGGAATATTAACTCCCAGTCTGTGACTTGTCTTTTCATTCTCATAACACTGTTTCAAACAGCAGAAGTTCTTAATTTTGATGAAGTTGAATTTATCAATTTATTCATTTATGGATCACGCTTTTGGTGTCTAATTTTTTGGTGATTTAAAAAAAAAATCTTTGCCTGATCCAAGGTCTCAAAAAGATTTTGTCTTATATTTTCTTCAAGTTATTTTCTAGCTTTAGGTCATATCTCGAGGTCTATGAATGACTTTGAACTAGTTTTTGCACAGACGGTGAGGAATTTTTGCACTGAGCCTATAATAAAGAAAAGTATTCTATTTTGACGTTTGAGTGCTCATTGCCTTAAAGCCCCACTTCCCTCTCCCTTTTGCCCCACATCTGGATAAGTCAGTAAGAAAGCCCAGCCATTGCCTCCTTGGGCGTCAGTGGGAAGCTAAAACCATGTAAATCCCACACATGGGAACTATCACACTCCTTCTGGCCACAATAAAAATTAAACCCAACCGCCCTTCTTCACTTTTGCTTCATTCTGGACTAAACCTAAGACCTCTCCGTGAGGAATCCTTTTCCAGTTGACTGTGTGAGTAAACTTTATTTCATATTTCATATCCATTGGTGCCTTTATGTCATCTGTCCCAAGATTTATATAAATTTCTGGGCAAGGGGCTGCCCAGTGTCCAACAGAGGATATCAGACGCCCAAATAAGACAGTTTTTGCATATGAACGTCTAACTATTCCAGATTATCCTTTCTCTATTGAATTGCCTTAATACCCTTGTCAAAAACGAACTGACCATTTTGTGTGTCTGAATTCTCTGTTTTGTTCCACTGATCTATCTTTTCTCTATCTTTACCCTTGAGTACCGCAGCAACGTAAGTTGAAATCAGGAGTTTCCCAACTTTTTTGTTCTTTTTCAACATTATTTTACCTTTTTCTAGTTCCTTTGTTTTTCCATATCAATTTTAGAATCAGCTTATTACTTTCTGTAAGAAACCCTGCTGGGATTTGGACTGGAATTGCATTGAATCTATAGATCAGCTTGGACGAATGGTTGTCTTAACAATATTGTCTTCCAATCCATGAATATGGCATATCTCTCCATTTATTTAGGTCTTCTTTGGTTTCTTCCACCAGTGTCTTATAATTTTCATTATACAAATCTTGCACATGTCTTGTAAAGCTAATACTAAATATTTCATAGGTTTTGGTGCTATTGAGATGGTACTTTTAAATTTTAATTTCCAATTGTTCATTGTTATTATATAGAAATACAACTGATTGTTATGTATTGACATTCTGTCCTTCAACCTTGCAGAATTCACTTATTAGGGCTGGAGCTTTCTGAACAATCTTTCCAATTTTCTGCATAGACATTCTGTCCATGATTAGAGACAGTTCCTGCTCTTTGAAACACACTGTTAAAACAATGAATACAAGCCACAATCTGGGAAGAAATATTTCCCTATAACATATGTTACTATTCCACTACTAGATATTTATGCAAGAGAAAAGAAAGTATATATTCCTCCAAAGACTTATCTGCGAATTGCGAATGCTCATTGCAACTCTGTTTATAATAATTAAAAGCTGGAAACAACCCAAATGTCCATCAATTCGTACACGGAAAAAAAAAAGTTTTGTGGTATATCCATACAATATAATACTACTCAACAATAAAAAGGAACGAACACATAACAACGTGGATGAATTTCAAAATAATTATGCTGAGTTTAAGAAGCTGGACACCCTCCTCCCCACTGCACAAAGTACATACTATATGAGTCCATTTACAGAAAACTCTCAAAAATACAAACAAATCTTAAGTGTCAGAAAAAGATCAATGGTTACCTGGGGATGAGGAAAGGGCAGGAAGGAGCAGGAGGGAGGGATTACAAAGAGTCATGAGGAAACTCTTGAAGGTGTTGAAAATGTTCCTTATCTTGACAGTGTTGACAATCTCATGGGTATATACTTTTGTCAAAACATACCAATTGCACACTGTGAATGTGTGCAGTTTACTGTATATCCATTATACCTCGATAAAGTTGTTACAGTATACCAATTACTTTATTAGTAATCACCCTTATTATGTCATACGTTAGTGTTTTTATTTACCTATAAAACATTATCACTTGGTAGCTATGATTACTGTTCACAAATATCATTATTTAAGATTTTTTTATTCAAACAGTAAATTGAGATCTATTCTCAAAATACCTTTGAGGTTTAAAGACTGGTAAATTTGAGAGTATGCAAATTTGAGAATGTCTTCAAGCAACTTTTGAATATGAATAAACTCTTGTCTGGGTTTAAAAAAAGGGGGGAGGTTGTTGGAACAAGAGGGCAAGAACAAAGGCCATATGTATACAGCAAGTAATGCTTTGAGGACCTAAATTCAACAACTAGGTTTAAGAAGCATTAAAATGATCATTTATTGATCATTGTTTGAAAGAATCAGACCTGAAAATCCAGTTAATATAAGATTAGAGTGTAAGAGAAGTCTTGAGCCTACTTAAAACCAGTTAATCAATATTTACTAAACACTCTCAAATAAAACAAGCATATAAATCTATGGAGCTGTCCTCTATTCTGTATGTTAATTCAAACATGTTGTTACCATGATTCTTCCAGCACAATGTTCAGAACATAGTAACAGATGCTAATACTTAATGATCACAATATTGAATCAAGGAAAACACCTTTTTCTCTCATTCTCTAAAACTAAACATTCTTTGTACACAAATTTCCCTTTGTAACAGAAATTCTTAAAATTTTTCAGAAAACAGTTCATGGTTGAAAAGCTTGAGAAATTATAAGGGCAATAGTGCGAGGTACTGAGGTGAAAAACCTTAAAAAATATAGATTCAGAAAAACAGAAAATAGATTAAAATAGACATCTGAAAATTAGTGATTAATACTTTACAAGTTTCTATTTCTATTACTTACTCCCCAGAAACTTTACAAAAGCATCTTCTCCCAAAATTTTTACAACATGCTTATAGAATCCATTTCTTCACTGCTATAGACATAACAGAAGATTCTTCCATTTGATGCTTCATCTCAATGTTCACTGTTGACTACTAATTTTGACTACTAATTCTTGGGCAAATTACTTGACTTGGAATCTCAGTTTCTTTATTTGTAAAATGGGGATGATATAAAACCACCTCACAGAATTATTTTAAAGATTAAATTATATAATATTATGAAACAACACTTTATAAATTGTAAAGTGCTTTAGTTGTTATCAGGTTGATTAAAAAATCTTCTCAGAGCCCAATCCAATCCCCTAGAAAATTCACTTAGTGGGAAGAAAAAAGTACTGATATAAGAATTTTATTGTCATGTTCTTTCTTTTCCTAAAAAAAAAAAAAAAGTACAGCTAGAAAGAAAACTGGTTAAAGTTTACTGTAGCTAAACAGGTAGATAAAATAAAGCACTAAATTACAGCCTTCTCTTCACACTACTTATAATGAAGAAATAGCTCAAATGCTCAACAAGAAAGGCTGAGTATATTACTTTGATATAATACCACTATTTAAGTGAAAAATATGTAAACCAAAACATGAACACATTTATATAAAACACTAAGCAGGAAGGGGAAGAAGTCCAAGATAGTACTCATTCACTGATGACAACTATGTAAGAAGCATGAATCTCTATATTGTATTTTTTGCCAATACACAACCAAATATACTAATAGTCATACTGATCATCCAAAGCAACATCAGGAAAAGGAATGTTTTTCATTATATCAAGTTCAAAACCGCTGGAGTAACCTTAATGAAGTCCTTTGAGAGTCATTAGTTTTTATTGAGGCACAATATTTGGCTAGACGAAAACTAATGAGGATACCTTTAATTTATACAAATAAATTTCACTGAGTAGAAACACAAATGAAACTTTAACTAATGAAGCTTTCACAAATACACTTACTTACACATTTTATTTGGCTTGTCTCTTACACATTAATTTTTTATGCACACACACACACACACACACACACCCATTATGTAATTATAAGATTCAAGATCTCACTGTCAGAAGAGCAATAAAGTGTAATGCCAAGGGCCTGTGCAATTTACTTTTCTTTACCTTAAAGTATTTTCCACTTTCAGAGTAGAACCAAAGATATGTTACAACATATAAGGGGTTGGGGTAGGCCAGTATGATGTACGACTGCCTAGGCAATTTAGCAATTCAACAATTCTCCAACTTACTCACTTTTGTTAAAACTCTTTTAGCAAAAGTTTATTAGGGTCATCTATACAGTCAAGTCCAGTCAGACTTACAAGCCCAGCTCAATTTTCAAAAATATTCAAGAAACCCTGCCTCAAGACACCTAGATGCCCTTACTCCATACCTTTTACTTTTTGGTTCTTGTAGGGTTAGGGTTTTGCAGTTTATAGATGCACTTGTGGAGGAAGAGAGTATCTGTAAATGCTAATTAAAATTCTACACAGATGTGTGTACTTGCATTCTCCGACCCAGGGTCCACACCTTCTGTCAGATTCTCAATGGACTTCATGACCTCAAAATAGGTTGAGAACTACTACTATGTATCTCATAGGGACACTTTCCAAATCTAAGAGATGTAATTACATCCCTCCCAGTTAATAACTGCTAAGTAAAATAAGGCATTCCTTCCACAGAAGTGAAGGCTTACAAGCTTTATGGCTGCATCCCTGGAATAAAAGCAGGAGCTTGAACACATTTGCCCTATGAAAGATACTGCTTGTCAGTATACAACCCACTCTGCACTATTAGAAAAGGTTAACACCTCCTTACCAAAAAGCCAAGATTCCCCTGCAACAACCTGGACTACCCTGGTAATACAAAGCTTTCTTTTTTCAATAGTCTTTTACACTGTCTAAACTTTTCTGCAATAAATTAAAGTCGTACACATTTTTTCATCTTTTTTTTTTTTGTTACTACTTTAGTTACCAAAATACAAAATGGCCAATACAATTATCCGCTTACCAAAATCCTTGATTTTCAGTACTTCAAAATAAAACTCATTTTAAGATATCAAAGCATTATTCACCTAAAGACACAGAGTAGTCCTTTTCCTAGTAACTGTGTTAAATCTATAAGAATCATTTCTGGGCTTCCCTGGTGGCGCAATGGTTAAGAATCTGCCTGCCACTGCAGGGGACACGGGTTTGAGCCCTGGTCTGGGAAGATCCCACATGCCGCGGAGCAACAAAGCCCGTGAGCCACAACTACTGAAGCCCGCGCGCCTAGAGCCCGTGCTCCACAGCAAGAGAAGCCACCGCAATGAGAAGCCCACGCACCGCAACGAAGAGTAGCCCCAGCTCGCCGCAACTAGAGAAAAGCCCGCGCACAGCAACGAAGACCCAAGGCAGCCAAAAATAAATAAACAAAATAAAATAGACTTTTTAAAAAAAGAGTCATTTGCCATCAGCCACCTAAAATACTGGCAGGACTTAAAGCATAATGTACCAAAACCAAAACTGACATGACTTTCAAAGGTAAGTGATAAAACTTTCTATGCTTCCCACAGAAAGAAAAGATAAAATTTGAAATTCATCGTTAAGATTTAGAAATCATATTCACAGGCTAAGTGTCAAAGTTAAAGAAAAATCGCTGAATGTCTAAATTTTAAATCAAGGCAAAAAACCTTATTCACGGTTGTTCACTTTCAGCTTCTTAAATATTTCCTCCTTAACGTATCCATTTTTTCCATAGATACTTGATCAGAAAAATCCCTTCTAAATGTTTTATAAATTAAATTCCAGTGTTCCTGCTATGAGGAATGAATATTTCATCAGATTATTTTAGGAAAAGACTAGCCTCGTTCATAAGCTACATCTAAATCTAAAAAGGGAAATACGTTTCTTCCCCGAACCTATTAAAAAAAAAAAAAAAGGCAAAAGTTGATGAAAGAACACTGCTGCCACGTCTTTTCCCTTCCCCCACTCAGTAGTGGCTATTTCATCCCTTCAGAGTGCATTCCAAGGGAAAGTCCATAGCTCTCAGAGAAACCAGAAACAGTTAAGTCGAAATTGGCAAGCCGCTTTGGCCTTTTCGATCAATTCCTAAAAGGAGATCTAGTTTCTTCTTCATCCCTTTCTTAAAGCAAACAGTGCAAAATTCCAAGTCTTCACCACTCTACCCGGAACGCCTAAATTGTTAGTGTCTAAAAACTGATTGTATTTAATACAATAGATTATTTAGGAGAAATGGTCCCATACTTACGGAACCATTCTTCCTCCCCCTTAAAACATACAGCTGGGGGCCATCCACGTAACTCAAAGTTCTCACACAGCCAAAGAATTCCATTTACTGATGTGGACTTTTAAAAGCAGCAAACTTGGCGGAGAGAAAGAGAGGGGGAGGGGAGACGCTCATGTGCCTTTAAAAAATTTATGTGGCAGAAGAAGGAAGGAAGAAGATTAGCTTCCCAGTTGACTGGAGGATCTGACAGCCGACTTCCTCAACCAAGCCGCCCGAAACTCGCCGCCCGGGGCTACCTCCAGCTGCTCCGGCAGCACCGCTGCGCGCAATCAGATGAGTAAAGCCTGAACTTCCCCGCGTAGGTCCTCTTCCCAGACCCCACGACTCTTCGGCAGGATAAAAATGCCCGAGCACTTCCCCATCAGCTATAAGCTTTAAAAACCGCTCTCCATTGCCACACGCTAACCATCTGCTGCTGTGGAGGCCGAAAACCCTCGCGTACTCCTCAGCTTTTTAGGCAGGACCAGGTAGGAGAGGAGCTCGGAAAACTCAACAGGGTGATTCCTCCCCAGGAAGGAATATTCAAGAAAGTGCTGGTCCCCGGGGCGGAGACTGATGTTGCCGCAGCCCCAACAGTCGGGGCGCCAACCTGGGAGGCGGTGGGAAGAGGAGCACGGAGGAGGGCAGAAGGACCTCTGGGGCACCCAGGAGACGCGGGGCGCAGGACGAGGGGCCGAGTCTCCAGGGGAGAAGGTACTGAGCCAGTAGTAGTAAACTGGGGGAGCCCGAGCCCTAACACGAAAGGGAGCAGGGACCAGACCACCAGAGCCATCCGAGAAGGGCCACGGCTGCCCAAGGACTTAAGCCTCAGTCCCCAAGGTCGGAGGAGCGTCTCACCTGGGAAGTGGCACGGGAGGGCTGCGCGTTCTTCAGTCTCCGGTCGCCTGCGCTCGGCCGGCTAACTAATCCCTTCCCTCAGCCCGCTGGCGGCGCGACTGGGCAGCAGAGGGAGCCAGTTAGCCCTTTTATAACCTCCAGGCTGCGACGGCTGCGCTGAGGAGGAGGCGACTGCAGCCCTCGCTACGTGAGCTCGATCACACCAGCGTCCCGGCGTCTGCGCAGGCGCCCAGCCCGGGCCCTCTCCACCCCTACCCGCGGCCCACGCCCCACGCCCAGGACTCCGCACCAGCTGGTGGAGTCTGAGGCCCAGAGGAGGGGCCGGCGGGCGCGCCTGGGATGTAACGCGCCTGCGCGGGGTTCTCACCACGCCACCGTCACCGTGGTTACCTCGGATTTGCCCAGCTTCTTTCAACAGGTTGTTTAGCGCCTGAATTTTGGGATCAGCCCCAGTCAGGCCTGAACGACGAAACCACCAGCGAGGAAATATCTTAAATTTGAGAAGAGGAACATGGAAGCGTAGGAAATAAAGCCGAAAAGACGTATCGGGTGGAAAATAACACTACATCCTGTATTGATATCTCAGCTGTCTTGGCCCTGAGGCTTTTTGCTTTACTAACCTCCCTCTCTTACCTACACTCTTTTTATGTGAATCTCGCCCTATCGCCCATTTTTATACTTTAATCAGTAGATAATAGACTGCGTGCTCCAGAGATTTTCTGGGTTCAATTTACGGCTCAGTCCCGTAAAACTTTGGGCATTAACCTCTCCGTATGTCATCTGCAAAATGAAAATGACAGTAGGCACCTCACAGTACCTACCTCATTGTTGTGAGAATTAAATGAGATAATGTATGTTAAAGCACTTAGCCCATGCCTAGCACACAGAAAGGGCTTGGTAAGCATTAGATGGTGTTGTAGCATATAAGGAACTCAGTGTTGTGTTTAATCTAATATTTGCCTTAGTCATTATAATTCTGAAAGAAGAAAGCCTTACTATCAGGGAGCAGACAATGTAGGAGATATTTTTTCCCTTGTCAGCGAAGGGGAAGAAAGACTTCTCTAAGACTTGTTAATCATTAAAATGTTATAAGTCATAATTCTAGTTATTACTTTAAAATGTATATCTCAGAAGTAACTAAATTTCCTTGTCAATTGCATTATTATGAACTTTCATCAAATCTTTAACCGTGGTCATTTTTAAGTCTTTTGTCATTTACAGACAGTTCTGGGTGTACTCTGATGCTTTTGCAAAAATGTTCCTATAAAAGGGTTTCATCTTCAAGGAATTCATGGAAAAGACTCTGACAAGTACAGGTTTCTGGTAACTGACTATACTGCTGAACTGAATGAATAAGCATTTTCAGAACTCTAATGGAAAACTGATGAATTCATAAAAGTGCTAACAAAAGATCAAGATGAAAAAAAAAATTAATTACATGGGACTGAGTGAACTGATGAGGATGAGTATAATTTTTGTGACTTTCTGTTTGAATAAAAAAAAAAAAAATCCCACAAGGACTCAGAGGCAAAAAATATACAAATCAATTTTCACTGCAAAGTAAAGGAGCTGTTACAGTGGAGGATTACTGGACTGAATGTCAAAATTATGACATAGTATGAGTGTGTTTTGTGTTTGGTAATTGCAATCATTGTTGCTTTTGTTGCGGTCATCCATTTACAATGCTTGGTGTCAGTTTATTTATCTCTTGTAAAAATAAAATACAGTGTGTGTGTGTGAAAAAAAAAATTGTTTCTAAAGTTTTCCATGAATGCTCTAAAGCACAGCAATAATTAAAATTTAACTCTTATCTAGGAGGTGGAGTTAATTATACAGATACAGAAATAGTCATAGAGAGGGTACTTGGGGAAGAGTAGGCAACCAGAAATTAAATACAGTGATATATATAGTGAACCGCTAATCAGCAGTTCTCAGAGTGTGGTCAGGGGGTTCACAGGGCAAAATTATTTCATACTAAAAATTTATTTGCCTTTTTCACTCTAAAGATATTGCACGCATAAGAATGAGAATCTTCTATTAGGCCAGATATTAAAGAGATTTGCAGAAATGTAAAATAACGCCACTCTTCTCACTAAATTATTTTTGCTCTGGAAAATAGTTATTTTTCATTAAAAAGTATGTTATTTAACATGTAACAGATTTATTATTGTTTTTAAATGAATAAATATTTTACATGTTTGTTTTAACTCCTAATACAGTAAATTTTGATAGGTATGATCCACATAAAAGCTTTTTGGAGTCCTCAATACTTTTTAGGAGTGTGAAATGGTTATGAGACCAAAGAGTTTGAGAACCACTAGTCTAAACAAATAGCAGGGAGCCCTTGACACAAAAGAGGCAAAGATCTCTTCTTTAAATCTTGGTCTCAAGTGGAGCTATAATCAACGTATCCACTGGCCCTATATAGAGCAGACTCTGAAAATTGCACTTTACCCTGTAAATAAAATGGCTCCAGACCTTGAGGCAGATTTACTGTGAAGCTAAGAAAGCTTCATTTTCAGGGGGCTTCATTTGCACTAGCCCTTTCCAAGACCCTGGAAGAGGCCCTAACAATACGCTCACACGGTCATATGCTTTTGTAAAATTTGTGAAAGTAAAAATTTTAATGGCAATCTTTAGACTTCTAATTCTCTCCTCACTGATTTTCCCTACGTCACACTTCCCCTTGTCTAGTGGTGTTGGAGTGGCTAGACGGCATTTTTATAATTTAACTGTAGGGAACTTGAGTAAGAATACATTTAGCTTGAGTTTAGTGGGATATATTTTTGTAATTCACAGTCATTCCCAGGTATAGTTAAGATATATTCAGCTGTCCCAGTGTAGGAGTGGCATCCAAGAATACTCCTACCACCCACTGTACTGACCCACCCAGCACTATAAAACAAAGGTACAGGGCAAGACACCATATAGCTATTTGAATGTGTCCTGTGTTCTAGCATCAAAAATATATGGATAGTGGTGGAGAAGCTAAGTTGAAACTTTGGGAACCTAAAGCTAATCTGTGAGAAATTCTTCCAATTATTGGATGTATACATTTTAAAATTAAAGGTTTAGTGCTTATCAATGCTTAGCCAGTAAAAGTAAGTCCTTTTTTGTCAGAATTTAATGAGGCTATCCACAACAAACTGGTTAGAATGTCATCAGTTTAAAGAAAACTGATGTGCCCTGAACTCTATTAAGTCATACAAATAAAATTATTTGAAATTTTCCCAAATGTGACAACAATCCTAAAAATTTACGTGACATTATCAATCATGAGTTGTGAAGCTGAAAGAAACTTCTAACCTATCCCTATCAATATCATTTGGTTGCCCAAAAAGGACACTTCATATCAAATCTACATATGACTACTCAACCCAATCATCCCTGCTTAGTTAGAATGAAGATGACAAATACCTTGGGGAGTAGAAAAAGAATGACATGACTCCCCTCTGAATGGTCAAACATTAGAGTGGAGGTAAACCACCATTAAATCTCTTCTTTCACATCTGAAAAATTAATCAATCAATAAATATTTCTTTAAGAAATATTGAAAGTCCTATATTCTTAGGAAAAGCCTATTATGTAGCCACAGTAACAACTAATGAGCAGAAGTGATTTTAAACTCAATTAATAGATAAATGGCCACTCAACCCTATGAACAATCTTCTGAAAAACCAGCCAGTCAGTGACAGCCTCCCACTTTTTAAAGTTAGCCAAAACAGCAACAGCTTTACTCTAGTAGCACATCTCTGAAATTCAGCCAATTGTCAACAGTCTCGCCAGCAGAGTAATCATGCTTCCACAGCGGACATCAACCCACTTTCGCCTTTGAAAGTCAGCCAATCCCTGAACTCTGTCTTTCACAAAAACAAGATAAGATCAGGACAGTCAAACAAGCATAGTGCTTTTCTACACATAGAAAGTAATAAATCAACGTTTTATTTCACATTTTGAATGATGGTTTCTTCCCTTGACATTGAGCACTTTTGTTGTGTGCCCAACTAAAAAGGCAGCAAAAACAGAAGACATAGACCCTTTTATTGAAGGCACTCATACATACGAAACAATTAGAAATTATTTGAGAGAGTGTATAATTGTTGAATGTGTTGTGAGGATTATAAAATACTACATACTTGGAGACACTGCTTTGGGAAAGCAAGTGTTCTCCTTACTTGCTGCAAGTAATATTAATAAATCCTTCCTTCTCTGGAAATTAATTAATTAATTAAAATAAAATAAACTTGATAGTGAGGAGAGTGACTAAAGCTAAATTTGATGAAATAGGTAATGGTGGATAGGTTTTTTACCAGGGGATTAAGATGATGGAGCCAGTATTTTAGAAATATTATGCTATGTGAATTAGAAGAAAGTGGCATCTAGATTAGTAATTCACGATTCATTGAATAAATATTTATGGAAGGCTTACCACTGTGTCCAAGACACTGCCTACTGGGCTGTGGAAGATCAAACTTTAATTAGACAGTCTCTGATTTTAAAGCATTTATAAACTTATTGGATAGAGTTAAAACCTACATTTGTGGCAGTGGGAATTCACTCACCCAATAAATACTTCCCTATATGACCCAAATAATGCTAAATGCTGGGCATGTTTCCTGCTGTCACAGAACTTGGAGTCCTTTTACGGAAACCGGCAATACACTTAAATAAATAAATAAGTAAATAAACAAATGTGACAAAGGAAAATGACAAGATGCTATGAAAAAGAATAACAGGAAGGACATAATTTAGATTCGTAACAGAGGGAAAGTGTCTCTGAAGAACTGACATAAACTGAGACCTGTGTTAGCCAGCCGAAGCGTGTGAATAAGAACAATCTAAAGAGAGAGAAGACAATGTGTGAGAATCGTGTGACAGGAAAATGCTTGGTGCATTTGAGAAGCTAAAAGAAATTCAGTGTGATTGTAGTGCAATAAGCAAGGGAGAAACTGGTATGATCGGTATGTGAAGGCTCAGTCAGCCGGGCCTGCTTAGTACTGTAACAAGTACAATGGGAAGGCACTGAGGTATTTTAAACAGTGAAGTAAAATTACGTTATTTATTGTTAACAAAGTAAAAACACAATGTAAAAAAATATGAGTTTTCCATGTCAGTTGACACGGGATGGGTCTTAGAACTAGGAGTGATAGGGACTTACTTTTAATCATGAGTAAGGACACGAAAGTCAAGAGATGAGGTATTCTAGAATGTAGCTGAGACTAGAAACCATTCCAGTCACTAATATCCTGTCGCTGTGGCACTGAGGAAAGCGGCTGCAATGGGGTAGCCAGACCACCTCCATCATGTGGCCTCAATAGGGACACTCACTGTAGCAGGCAGAATAATGGCCCCTCAATGGCCACATCCTAATCCCTAGAACCTGTGACTATGTCACCTTACATGGCAAAAGAACTTTTCAGGTATAATTAAATTGAGGACCTTTATATGGGGAGATTAGCCTGGATTATCCAGGTGGGCCAAATCTGATTAAATGGATTTTTTAAAGCTAAGAACCTTTCCTGGCTCTGATCAGAGAAAGATACGAGGATGGAAGCAAAGTGAGATATTTGATATGTTGCTGACGTGAAGATGGAGAGAGGGGCGCCATAAGCCAAGGAACATGGGAAGCCTCTAGAAAGTGGAAAAGGCAAAGAATTGGATTCTCCTCTAGAGCCTCCAGAAAGGAATGCAGCCCTGACAATACTTTTGATTTTAGCCCAATGAGACCACTGTCAGAGTTCTGACCTACTGTCAGAACTGTAAGATAATAAATTTGTATTGTTTAAGCCAGCAGGTTTGTGGTAATTTGTCACAGCAGCAATAAGAAACTGATACACTTACGTATATGATCACGACTGAAACAGTGGCTGAAGACTATGACATTTCTCAAGGGTCTGAGTAAATTTCCCACTGTTCTCTCCTAGAGGTGAATGTAGTTATTAGGACAGACCCTTTACACCAGATAAGCATTCTTGAAATCATGGGAATTGTCTGAGGAAGAGGACTCTAGAGAGGAAGAAAGATCTTCTCTCAATAAGCACAATAGAAGCATTAAGACCTCTAATTTTAATATTAAAAGGCATGCGAACTCCTTATCTTGTACCCTCATGAGGCAGGACATATGAGCTACATAAAAATTGTGCCAGGGTCTTTAGTTTGGAAAACTGGCCAAATAGTGGTAACAACAACCCAAATAAGGAAGTTGGGATAGTGAGCTGAATTTGTAGAGAAACTAAAGAATTTGATTCTGAATCTTAATGGATTTGAAGTGGCTGGGACCATCATAGGCTACAGACTTACTCTGCCAATTAATAACCAGTTTGTCAATATTAAGCAGATTTCCACATCACTACAGGAACTGATATAAGGGCTAAAATTCTGACTTTCTATCCACTTGCAGTTCTAATTTAAAATTAATCTGTGATTTCTTTAGATTTAATTCTGCTCAACTTGAGTCAACCACACATTAACTGCACATATCTTTCTGCTGTTGGTTGGGAAGGTAAAGTTACCTCCCCATGGCATTCATTAGTGTTGTTCACCAAATAATTCTAGGGCTTTTCTCTTCCCAGACAGAAAGGTCTGCTCTTCACTGTCTTTGAAGTTAGTTGTGGCTAACTTGCTTTGGCCAATGAAAGCAACATGTTTGAAAGTCAGAATGTGTTGCACCATGTTCCCTTCCCACTGTTGCAGTTACCCTGGAAGACTGTATCAAGATGAAATCTTCATCAGTTCAGGTCTCTGAGTTCCTACAATGAACAGAAGCCTAAACTCTCCACTGCTTTGACAGTCTCCACTGGATATGCAGCTTGAGTGAAAAATAAACTTCTATAATGTAAACTTACTAAAAGTTAGAGTTGTTTATAACCGTAGCATTACCTAGCCTCTCTTAACCTATCAATACATACTGCTTAAACAAGCAAGCCAACCTTTTCCTTTACAAAACCTATTACTAAAATTGTATTTATTAATTATATTTTTACCTGGAATGGACACTGTGGGATGCCTACCTAGTATTCATTCCTCCCTTTACCAACCTTATTAAGACTTCCCAAATTGCCCAGCCTTTCAGTTTCAGCGTGACTTGTACTTCTGCTTAGAATGTAAAAAACTGAAAGGAATTTTGCTTCCACGTTTACAACGGAAAAAAGGCAGATAATCTACAAAATCATAAATGTTCTTGAGCATATGAGACAGCTGCGGTTGCAAGGCAACCGAGTAACCTGAGTTCCAAGGAGAAATGGAACACAAAGTTTAGACCTTTGCAGAGTAAGAAAAAACTCAGGAAAAATTTTAACAAACTGTTGAAATCCAAGTATTGTCAGTTGGGAGCCTCAGGCACAAGGGGAGATTGTACTCGCTAGTTCTTCCCACAAGCTTAGTGGTGCTCAGATGAAAGGCTGGGAGCAGGGCAGGAGATCATAGAGCTCCACTGGATGGTACAGGAGTAAAGGAGGAAATTGGCAGCAGCTAGGAGTTGGACATAAAACCTCCCCCCAAACCTTTTTCCTCAGGCTCTTCTATCTTACAAAGCAAAAGCCTTAAGCCACTGCGTAAGTGGCAGCAAACCCTTTGGCTCCCAGGGCACAGGTTGAAGATTCCTTGTAGGTGGAGAAACTATAGGACAACCCTCTATTCTTGCGGGAGAGACAGGAAACCCTCTTGGACCCTGAATCCTACACTGATAACAAGCTGAGTTCTACTACTGCTGAGGAAAAAGCAGGAAACTCTTGCCCAAGACCGACCATAGATAAAAGGCTGAGGTGGCTCAAGAGAGACTGAAAAAGTCCCACCTCCCAAGGCCCAGGCACACAGGGCCTGCCTAAGACTGAGACTGGACCAGGACCACAGAATCTCCACACACACGCAGTCTAATGCTGAGAGTGGAGAGAAAGAGGGCTGTGGCATAAGAATGCAGGGACAATTGAAAGCAGGAACACAGAAAAACTCTCTGGCACACGAGCCGCACACTAAGTAAGCACAAGGGCACAGCACCTTCCTCCTAAAGGAATGTGAAGTCTGTGCTGTAATGAAAGTAACTATAGCAACAACAAAGCCTCAGCCCAGCTCAACTCCTAAATTAGATTGAGCCGCCCCCCTCACCCCGCCGCATTAAGAACCTGACAGAAGAAGAGGTGCGTTCATTGCAACGTGTGGGCACGACTTAACCGGAAAACAGTACTGCGCTACACACAATGTCCAGCATTCATTGGAACCCCATTAGACACAGGAAACAAAGAAACAAATTAAAAAACCCACTTTCAGGAGATAAAGCAGTCAACAGAAATGGACTCAGATATAAGCCAGATGTTGGAACTATCAGATAAGGACTTCAAGCTAACTAGCAAAAAAAAAAAAAAAAAAAAGTGAACAGCATGCCTGAACAAATGGGAAATTTCAGTAGAGAGATGAAAACTACAACAAATAGCCCAATGAATTGAGGCCTAACTTGAATTTTGCTCACTCATTCATTTATTTCTTCAATAACTAGTAATATTTTAATCCTCCCCAAAATTTTTAAATTAAAAAAAAAAAAGAAATCATCAAATGAAATGCTAGGGGAAAAAATACCCCATGATATTCAGAGACGAATAATTCTTT
Source organism: Eschrichtius robustus (assembly GCF_028021215.1). Classification (NCBI taxonomy): domain Eukaryota; kingdom Metazoa; phylum Chordata; class Mammalia; order Artiodactyla; family Eschrichtiidae; genus Eschrichtius; species Eschrichtius robustus. The sequence goes on from NC_090830.1 coordinate 78,012,386, forward strand.
TGATGAACTCATTGGTTACTCGACACAGCTGCGAAAAGAAGATCAAGTCATCCAAACCAACATATCAACAGAAAAAAAAAAAGTGAAAAGCAAACAGAACAGAATATCCAAAAGCTGTGGAACAATATCAAACAATCCAACGTTTAGGTAGCTGGAGTCCCAGAAGAAGAGAGACAAAATGGGGCTTTAGAAATGTTTGCAGAGATGATGGCAGAAAACATTCCAAAAATGATAAAATATATCAAACCGCGGATACAAGAAACTTTTCTCCAAAATCTGGGGTGGCCCCACCCTGATAAACCTGATTCACATCAGTAATATTTCAATCTGTCTTGCCACAGTGACTGGTTTAGGGATGGGCACTTAACCCAGGTCCCAATCAATTCATGACATTCCTTTGACCTCAGGAATCATTTGGTTAGGGGCTCAGACAATGGGGATTATAAGCTAAACTGACCCAAATAGAGTGAAGACCAATACTTTTGCTTCAAGGCTGAGGGTGGACATACTCTCTGGATAGGAACAAGAAAGTAAATAGCCCTAAGATCTGGCAGCCATTCTTCGACCATGATGGAAGCCAACTTGAGGACAAAGACAGCACATGAAGTAGGTCAGAGGTGAGAGAAGCTGAGTAAAACCTTAATCGAGTGGTATCTGAGCCCTGAACTACAGTTGGGTGCTTTAGCTATGCAAGCTAGTAAGTTTCCTTAGTGTTTAAGCAAATTAAATTTGTATTTTCTCAAATCTCAGTTGCAAGTAACCAAACACATCTTAACTGATGTAGTACCCTACATGAGTATGAGTCACTGTGGAGAAGGCTCCAACTCAGCTCTTAACTGTTCTCTGGTTTTGAACCAAATTTCTAATTCCCAAAGGAAATGTAGTTGTTTTCCAAGAGGAAAACAATGATGTCAGGAGAGTACTGCCTTCTATCAAGCAACTGCTGTAACTGGAGGCCTATTTTAGTTAATCACTTATCCATTCATTCAACAATTATTTACTGAGCACCTACAATAGGCCAGGCATTGTATCAGGTATTGGAAATATATTGGTGATTAAGGAAGAGTGATTTATTTTGTTTGTGAACAATTTACGAATAGTATGAGAGCTGTATCAGACTCCATTTGCTCCTCCTTTTCCATTTCCTGGTATCTTTCCTTAGCAATGTATAACTCATTGAATATAAATAGCTTGAGTCCTAAATATTAAATATTTTCAAGTGCTATAGTTTGCAGAGGAATATCCAACAGCTATTCTGTCAAGGATAGGAAATGCATACAAATTTTAAAAATATTTTACTGAAAACAAAAAGTTATATTTCAGAATAATGCTTCTGTGTATAAACAAACAGCATCTGACTTGGCTGTCAGAAAGATTTGTAGAGCCTGGCCAGTCCATGCATTTCTTTGACCCAGAGAACTTGTCAAGAGCTCAAACAAACCAGACAAGAATGCCAGAAATCTTTATTTGGTGAAGCAAGACTCAAGAGTTCAGGGCTCGGAATTCATTCAGTCACAGAATTATAGTATTTGTAAGGAAGAAAAACTTTTATTTTGGAAGGAGCACTGGTAGAAACAGTGAGCCCAGGTTCTTGTGCACCATTAACAGTTCAGCAAGGTGTCCCTCAGTGAATCCCTTTAACTTTTATGCTGAAATTTCTTCATCCACCAAATGGCCATAATAACATTTGCCTTATCAACCACACAAAGACATTATGAGAATCAATTGTGATGGCTGTTTTGAAAGTTTCTTGGGAAAGTATGAAGTACTGTATTAATATGAGTAACCATCATTGCATGCTGTATAGCATAAAATTGTGTGAGGTTTTGTTTTGTTATTGTTTTTTAATCATAGAACCAATTTGGTGTGTTTTATACCTGTTTCAATGACTTTGAAAAAAATTATGAAATGGAACAATTAGTCCTAATCTTAATACTTATTCTTATCCTGTAATAAGCCATAAGAATACTTATTAAGAATGAGAATAAGAATACTTATTCTTATCCTATTCTGTATTCTTATCCTGTAATAAGCCATAAGGGGTAAAGACAAGGATGCTTACTTACAGCATCTATAAGCAGTCTATGGTTAATGTTAGTTCTTAAGCCAATCCTGAAGTTAAAGAACACTGCTTCCTATCCTATACCAATTTAAGGAATGCTTTTAATAGAGCTACTGTGGCAGATTGATTGCACTGAGAGTCCCGATTCTTCCCTACTTCCCTACTTCCTATATAGTAAAAAATTTTACCTCGCCCAAAATGAGGTCTGGCTTTTGCCATTTTTCTGGGAGGTAATCTCATGTCTGATAGGAGCGTCTGCCTCCCTGAGGGCCTTAGGTCACAGGGGATAGTCTAACAGTGTGATTTAGAGTAGGGGGTGGCCACACCACAAAGACCAACAATGTGATTTAGGGTGGGGGCCTTGGGTGACGGATCCCCAGTAAAACTCTGGACACCAACACTCGGGTGAGTCTCCCTGGTTAGCAACATCCTATATGTATTGTCACATACTGTTGCTGGAAAAATAATGCATCCTGAATCTATGAGGAGAGGACAATAGAAGCTCCACATTTAGTACTTCCCCAGACTTCACCTTAAATGCTTCTCCCCTTGGCTGATTTTAATCTGTATTCTTATCCTGTAATAAGCCATAACCACGAGTATAATGAGTGAGTTTTGTGAGTCCTTCTATCAAAATTGAGAATGGTTTTGGAAACCCCTTGAAATTGCAGTTGGTATTGGAAGTGAGAGTGATCTCTTGGGAACTGTTCCCTATAACTCTGTAGTTGACCTAAACCCCTAACAACACCTTGTGCCATGAAATCTTGTAATACCGTCCTATTGTAACTCTGGGCCTGACCATATAATATGCTTTGACTGTCACGCAGGCAGAGACTTGCATATTTCCACTTGTGCTTTTACCCTCTGCCATCATTCTCAAAAGAATATCCCCATGCTAGCTTGCTAGACAATGAGAGACACATGGAGCACAGCCAACTCACCCCCAATGTCCCAGCCAAGAACATTCTAGATTATCCAACAGTGCACCACCCCTAGACACGTAAATGAGCCTGATCAGGATCTGCAGAAGCACCTAGCCAATCACTCCAGGTATGTGAGTAATAAACCTTTGTTTTATGCCTCTATGATTTTGTGGCTGTTTGCTATGAAGCATTATTGTGACAATAGATAACTGCTAACAACTACCTCCTAAGCTTCCATTGTGATATAGGAATACAGAATATATGGATACTGTCAATCAGGGGAAATCTCCAAATTCTTTTCATCCAACATTGAAAACTTAATGACCATCGATTTGGATAATCCTTATGTTATAAAATATTAGAGCTTTAGGGATATCTCTAACTGAGGCCTGGAAAAGTGAAATAATCACCAGATTAGGTAACAAAAAAAATTACTTTGGGAATGTAACCACACACAGTGTACACTTTGTCTTATACCTAGAACCCCTCTGGATATTGGGGTAAAGATGACACTATACAAGACACTAGAGAAATGAAAGTTAGCTATAGTTATAACCCACTATTGAAAGCCTTTTGCTGGACCTTTTAACTGATAATGAAAGTGACAATTTTCTATCTTTTTCTTTTTTAACTTTGCCAGCTTTCTGATGGAATTGCTAGTGACTACAATAAAATGTCCCAGAAGTAGTTGTAAAAATTAAAAAAAAAATTTTTTTTTTAATGAAAGAATTAAAGCAAAGAGAGTAAGAGCTCAATTAACAGGAAATAGAAACACATAGTCTAGTGACTGCATTATACTAACAAAATCATGTATTCAAATTAATGTTTACCTTGGTATACACTAATTGTCCTGTTTCATCTTGTCTTCCAGCTGAATATGGCCTTTAGTCTTGGTTCTACTCCCCGCTGTGTGTTAAACATTACTCCATATTTGGGGAGGTGGAAGAGAAGGAAACCTATTGTACTTTGCTCTTGAAGAGAAGCATAAGGACCTCCCCAGTGTACATGACACCACTGGCTATGCAGACACACAGGGCTCTTTGCCAGTGGCTTATTTATTTCAGGGGCCCTCATGAAACCACTTCCCACCCTGTTTGCTAAGATCTATTTCTTGTCTCACATGAAATGAGACAATATCCAACGGTAAGCCTGCTTACAGAATGAACCTGCAATTTCTCTCCAAGTTTGCTCAGGTACCCCTACATCCTAATATCCACTCCTATAACTGGTCAAACACTGAGTAAATGGGCTGTTGTCTCACATGCTTACATGCTTACACACACACACACACAGAGACACTCACACATACCCCATATACACATGTACAAGCATAATTAATTTTTTCTGGCAGAGACAGCATGTTATTCACCATTGTGTCCCCAATTCTAGCATGATGCTTGCCACATGATAGGTTTTCAATAAGAATATGTTCAATGAATTAATAAATACATATCTCTAAAATACATTGTTACTACTGAGCTCATGTGCCTCAACGAGAGAGCTTGCGTGCCGCACACTACAGAGGCCACGCGCCCTCGAGCCCGCACACCACAACTAGAGAGAGAAAACCCACACGCCACAACTAGAGAGAGAAAACCTGCACGCCACAACTAGAGGGAAGCCCACACGCCACAGCGAAGAGCCTGCATGCTGCAACAAAAAATCCCGCATGCCTCAAGTAAGACCTGACGCAGCCAAAAAAAAAATGAAAGTAAATAAATAAAAATTAAAAATAAACAGAGAATTTTCATAAAACAATAAATAAAATACATTGTTACTTTCACCACCAAAAACTAGACTGGGATTCAATGACTTGAGGCTCAATTTGTGCCCTTAAAAGAGTATATGGCATATGCTAACACATACATACAGAATATTAAAAAAAATGGTTCTGATGAACCTAGGGGCAGGACAGGAATAAAGACGCAGACATAGAGAATGGACTTGAGGACACGGGGAGGGGGAAGGGAAAGCTGGGACGAAGTGAGAGAGTAGCATTGACATATATACACTACCAAATGTAAAATAGATAGCTAGTGGGAAGCAGCCGCATAGCACAGGGAGATCAGCTTGGTGCTTTGTGACCACCTAGAGGGGTGCGCTAGGGATGGTGGGAGGGAGACGCTAGAGGGAGGTGATATGGGGATATATGGGGATATAGTATACGTATAGCTGATTCTCTTTGTTATACAGCAGAAAGTAACACAACATTGTAAAGCAATTATACTCCAATAAAGATGTTAAAAAAAAAAAAAGAGTATATGGGGACTTCCCTGGTGGTCCAGAGGTTAAGACTCCATGGTCCCAATGCAGGGGGCCCAGGTTCCATCCCTGGTCAGGGAACTAGATCCCACATGCTGCATCTGAGAGCCCGCATGCCTCAACTAAAGATCCCACATGCCACAACTGAAGATCCCACATGTCGCAACTAAGGATCCTGCACGCAGCAACGAGGATCCCGCATGCGGCAGTGAAGATCCCGTGTGCCTCAACTAAGACCTGGTGCAGCCAAATAAATAAATAAATAAATAAAATTTTAAAGAGTATATGGTATTAAATTATTATGTGATTAAATAAAGCCACTTTATTGAACTTAAGCATGCCCTAGGAAAGACAATTTTTACTTTATGACCTAAAAAAACTATGAGGATTACAGGTACCTACACCATATTTGCTGTATTTACTAAACATGTACTATAATTGTTTAACATAATTAATGATTTGGTTGAATATTTTTAACAGCTTTATTGAGCTATAATTCAAATAACATATAACTTACCATTTAAAGTGTGCAATTCAGTGATCTTTAGTGGGTTCACAGAATTGTGCAACCATCACCACAATCAAATTTACAACATTTTATCATTCCAAAACAACAACAAAAACGACAAACCTCTGTTTCCACTAGCAGTCACTCCCCATTCTCCTCCAACATTTCCCCCATCCCCACCCCTAGGCAACCTCTAAGCTATTTTCTACCTCTATAGATTTGCCCATTCTAAACATTTTATATAAATGCAGTATGTGATCTTTTGTGAATGGATTCTTTCACTTAGCATAATATTTCGTGCTTCATCCATGTTGTAGCATGTATCAGTACTTCATTCCTTTATATTGCCAAATAAAATACTGTTTATGGATATACTATATTTTATTTATCCCTTCATCAGTTGATGGACATTTGGATTGTTTCTACTTTGGGGCTATTTTGAATGATACTGCTATGAGAATTCGTGTTCAAGTTTTTGTGTGGACATATGTTTTCAGTTGTCTTGAATATATACCCAGGAGTGGAATTGGTGGGTCATTTGGTAATTCTATGTTTAACTGTTTGAGGAACAGCCAACCTGTTTGCCAAAGCAGCTACACCACTTACAATCCTGTAAGCAGTATATGATGATTCCATTTTCTCCATGTGGCCACCTTAGTGGGTATGAAGTGGTATCTCATTGTAATTTTGATTTGCATTTCCATGATGGCTAATGATGTTGAGCAGCTTTTCATGTACTTATTGGTCTTTTTTTTTTTTTTAAAGATTTGGTGAGGGAGTAAGCAGATATTTCAGTGGAGCAAAGTTAAGATTCTTTTTTTTTTTTTTTTTAAATTTATTTCTTTATTTCTTTTTGGGTGTGTTGGGTCTTCGTTTCTGTGCGAGGGCTTTCTCCAGTTGCGGCAAGTGGGGGCCACTCTTCATCGCGGTGCGCGGGCCTCTCACTATCGCGGCCTCTCTTGTTGCGGAGCACAGGCTCCAGACGCGCAGGCTCAGTAATTGTGGCTCACCGGCCCAGTTGCTCCGTGGCATGTGGGATCTTCCCAGACCAGGGCTCGAACCAGTGTCGCCTGCATTGGCAGGCGGACTCTCAACCACTGCGCCACCAGGGAAGCCCCTTATTGGTCATTTTTGTATCTTCTTCGGAGAAATGTCTATTCATATCCTTTGCTCATTTTAAAATTCAGTTATTCATCTTTTTTTTTTAAACTTTGGGTTTATTTGTTTATTTATTTATTTATTTATGGCTGTGTTGGGTCTTCGTTTCTGTGCGAGGGCTTTCTCCAGTTTCGGCGAGTGGGGACCACTCTTCATCGCGGTGCGCGGGCCTCTCACTGTCTCGGCCTCTCCCGTTGCGGAGCACAGGCTCCAGATGCGCAGGCTCAGTAGTTGTGGCTCACGGGCCTAGTTGCTCCGCGGCATGTGGGATCTTCCCAGACCAGGGCTCGAACCCGTGTCCCCTGCATTAGCAGGCAGATTCTCAACCACTGCGCCACCAGGGAAGCCCCAGTTATTCATCTTTTTATTACTGAGTCGTAAGTATTCTTTACAAATTCTGGTTACAAGTCCCTTATCAAATGTATGACTGTCAATACATTTTTTTCCTATTCTGTAGGTTGTCTTTTCAAGTTCTTGGTGGTATTGTTTGCAGCACAAAAGTATTAAAATTTTGGTGAAGTCCTATTTTTTCTTTTGTTGCTTGTGCAAACAAGCTACCTGTGATTTGACAGGGATGCATTGAATCTGTAGATCAATTAGGGGAATATTGTCATCTCAACAAAATTAAGTCTTCCAATCTATGAACATGAGATTATTTCCATCATTCCAATATTTTCCAATATTTTTATTGAGCTTCCCTGCCCCACACCCAGTCAGATATAACCCAAGCCTATAGTACATTATGGTAGTCAAAGACACAAGGTCTGTCTGGAGTCAGATAGGCTTGGGTTAAAATCCAGCCCTTCTACTTACTAGCTGTGTAAATATGGACAAGTTACGTAACTTTTCTAAGCCTCTGTGTTCTCATCTGTAAAGTGCAAATAATAATATGTATCTTTTAGGATGTGAGGATTAATGATAAATATGTGAAACACTTTGCATAGTGCCTGAATACAGTAAATGCTTAATTAATCTTAGCTATTTGTCTCAGTCTGTTTGGGCTGCTATAACAGAATACCACAGACTGGGTGGCTTACAAAAAAACCAGAAACTTATTTCTCACAGTTCTGGAGCTGGAATTCCAAGATCAGGGTGCTAGCATGCTCAGGTCCTTGGAAGGCCCTCTTCCAAGTTGCAGATTACTCGCTGTGTCCTCATGTGGTGAAAGGGGCAAGGGAGCTCTCTCAGGCCTATTATGTGAGGGCATTCATCTCATTCATAATGGCTCCATCCACATGACATAATCACCTCCCAAAGTCCTCACCTCCTAAAAGTATCACACTGGGCATTAGGGTTTTGACATATGAATTTTGGGGGGGGCATGGAAACATTCAGACCATAGTACTATTTTTTATTATTATAGCACTTAACACTTAATTGCTCAAAAATACAGTTATTTTGATTTAAAAAAATTATTAGAGCCCTAACTTTCTCTAAGCATTCTTCCCCATTTGTTTGGAATTCACTGACTTTATATCTTATTTCCCTCAAATTATCTGTGCCTTCCTTAAGGCTAATGAATCAATCTAATAAAAAGCTTGGGTTCATGTGCTAATAGTAAGATCCAAAAGAAATAACTGGTCAACTACCCAGAACTGCTACTCTTCCTTCCCACATAACCTAGGTACATATTAACAATGACTTCAGGATTTAATAACTCTTATCCCCTACAGTCTAATTGCACACAGAGTGATTCTTTTAAGATGTAGGTCAAGGGACTTCCCTGGTGGCACAGCGGTTAAGAATCCACCTGCCAATGAAGGGGACATGGGTTCGATCCCTGGTCTGGAAAGATCCCACATACTGTGGAGCAACTAAGCCTGTGCGCCACAACTACTGAGCCTGCGCTCTAGAGCCCGCCAGCTACAACTACTGAGCCCACGCACTGCAACTATTGAAGCCCGCACGCCTAGAGCTCGTGCTCTGCAACAAGAGAAGCCACTGCAGTGAGAAGCCCGTGCACTGCAACAAAGACCCAATTCAGCCAAAATAAATAAATTTTTTTTAAAAACTAAAAAAAAAACTAAAAAATAAAATGTAGGTCAAATCATCTCACTCTCCTGCTCAAACTTTTCTGTAACATCACATCTTCTCAGAGTAAAAGCCGAAAGCATTACAATGGCTCTATAAGAATTGTAAGACTTACAAGGCCCTACGTGATCTGGTGCTTGGCTACTCTTTAACCTCATCTCTGACCACCATGCTTTGTCCTAGCCTTTCCTCAGAACTGCCAGGCACACTTCCACCCTAGGGCTTTGGCATCTGCTGATTTTTTTCTGTCTACAAATCTCTTCCCATAGATATCCACTTGGCCTCCTTCCTCGCCTCCTTTAGGGTCTTTACTCAAATATCACCTTAACAATGAGGCTGACCACCCTGTATAAAATAGCACTTATAACCACCTGACACATTGTATATTTACTTATTTGTTTCTTCCTCTAGAATGTAAGTTACATGGGGATAGAAATTTTCATGTGTTTCGTTCCCTGCTGTATCCTGTGCGGATAACAGTTCCAAGCACATTTGGTACTTATTAAATATATATTGAAAGAATGGCCTTCAAAACTGTCTTCCATGTAAACAAATAACTTTAGTAGTAAGAAGAAAAAGGAACAGCACCAGAGTAGTTTTGTTGAGAGACTGCTTTCAGTCAGATGGAATCTTCTTGCCCTGGTTCATCAAGGGACGCATTCTGCCAAAAGCTCAAACACATCTAGACACAGTCCTGTCCTTTCAAACTGGCAGAATTTCATGAAATCTTAGAGCTAGCTCTAAACTTAGCAGACATAGATAGAGTTAGAGATCCAGAAAGGTTGAAAGGTATCTGAATTCCCATCCCAATACTCCTCTCCACGTGACCCACCCTAAATATGCCTTTGTGTAGGAGGATGGATTTAAAGACTATCTTTTTGTTATTGAAAATGGATCTAGTGCTAAAACTACCGCAGTAGTTCTCCTGGTAATGAATTTAGATCTTAGAAGATCCGTGCTTTTGACAACCACGGTTAACTTTGCAGTTGGAGGGCATAGCAGCGTGCCTGGGGCTTGAACTACATTTCCCAGAGTGCATCTCTAGGAGGGTTCTGGGAAGTGTGGCAGAGGGAGCAATCGTCCATTGAGGAAAGAGAGTCCAACATTTGGAGTTTGCTGGTTCTGCTGATTGTTGAGGCCTAGGCAGGCATCCCCAAGAGAATTCAGAGTAAGTACAGGGGAAGAGAAACCTATTCAGGTTCTAAGTGGAAGAAGAATTTTATGGGGAGACATAATCAGAACTTGAAAAAAGTTCTCTGTCAGACTCTCTTCCTTCTTGCAGAAACCAGGCAATGACCACAGTTTTGCATCATAACTTGTGGAGCTATCAGATTAACTACAGCTAATAATTTTCTGATACTTTTTAGGAGAGTTGTTTAAAAATGGAATTTGTTAACTTCTCTGCATTGTGCCTGAATTATTTTGAATTAAGGGAGGAAAAATTATGTTTTATAAAGCAAACCATAAAGCTGGTCAGTGAGGCCTTGAAATCTGTTTCCCAGTAGCTCCTCAGTTTTGCATATTTCCCATCCCACTGAGGTCCACAATCATGAAAAATCAGACTCCCTGAAAAGAACTCTCTCAAACACTACTGAACCTGGCCTCTTCTTAGAAGAAGTAACCAGAGAGATTCGAGATGGGCTTTTTTGTCATGCTGTAGTGCTTTATAAATTAATCTTTCTTCTGTTAAGATGAACAGGATGCAAAGCATATGTGAATCATTTATTACAGGAGGTTCAGAGAAATTCTTCCTCTTAAGGGCTTTGCCTCATCATTATTTAATAGTTTTTTGGTCAAAATAATATTACCTTTTATCTCTATCAGTCGTTTTTAAAAACTTACTTTTAAAAGTACTTTTTAAAAATTGTACTTTCTAAAAACTTAAATAGTACATGAATGCTGGAAGGTGATTTCCCATGTATTTCTCATCAAAACATGAGCTTTGGAACCAGATAGCCCTGAGTTTCTACCTATTGCTCCCTAGATCGTCACCTCAGATGGTTACCTCTCAAAGCTTTATCTTCCTCTCTTTTAAAATAGAATAAATTCATTCATTCATTCATTCATTCATATATATTGTGTTTTATACTGTGATAGGGACTATGCAAGATGCTGTAGATAGGGAAGATGCAATCCCAACTCTTAAGGATTTTACAGTCTAACACATCTGAGAATTAGGTATGTCAAAACCTGACATAGTTATAACACACTTTAGATCCCTTTTCTCTCCTTTCTTCCCCTGTGAGAAGTGAGACAGAAACCAAGCTCCCCAACAAGTTAGGTGACAGCACCAGGTCACAAATTCAGTCAGTGGGAAAGCCAGGAACAAAAGTCTGAGTCTCTCCAGTGCTTACTTCCCTGTCCCTTTCTTGCTTTGGAGGAGACATGAATTTGCACTGAAAACAAAATAGAAGGCAGGCCTGAGCTTGTCATATAAAGTAAAATAATGGTGCTAATATTTTCTTCCAAGACTAATTTTGTGAATAGTGCATTTTTATCCCCAGTGTGCCATCAGGCGTAAAGTACAATAATAGTTGCCAATTCAAACAAAAACAACTATCCTGTTCCTAATGGGGAATTTGAACAGGTGGATGTGAGTTTCATATGTAGCATGTTTACCAGTTGTTGATCAGCATGTTTACCAAGTCTGAGCCCTTGGGTCAATACATTTTGAATAATATATCACACCGAAGACCCCTAAAGGTGAAAATCACAAACCATTTCAGAAAAGCAGTAGCAAATTTTTCCTGCATGAGGTTTCTAAATAATATATGGCCATAAGAAATTATATTTTTATCCTAAAAGTAATCTCACATAGCTTCTTGACTGTTTTAACAAGCCTCTTTTTTTGTGCTGAGGTTCAGTCTGAATGGCAGCTTCCCAGAGAAAAGCAATACATATAGCAGTGGTTCCTACAATGCATTTCAGCGATCATATTGTGGAAAATGCTGTAAATGTACTATACCATTTTAAAAATTAGAATGGTCAAAAGTAGAGTAAAAACCACAATAAATAAATGAGCACAGAACATCAAACAGACAATTTACAAAAGGGGTGCTAGAACTATTAAATCTGAAAATACTTTGAATCTCAATAGTGATCAAAGAAATATAAAAGTTCTTTTTTTTTTAACCAAATGCTATCAAACTTTGTAAGTGTGGCAATGTGTAGAAAGAGCCATATAATTTTAAAACAAATTTTGTCCCAGTAGTTCTATGTAGGGGAACTTATCTTAAAGAGGTAACCTGAAAATATCAGCACAGAAGTATTTAGCAGTATTTTATTTCTGGTAATTTAAAATCAGAGCCACCTAAATGTCTAAAATTAGGGGAATATTTAGAAAAATAAGGATGGGAGTCTACTTGGTATAATATTATACAGTCAAAAAAAATCAATAAGTAAACCTTATACAAAAACATGGAAAACTGCTTATGACATGTTTCATGAAAGCAAATTGAAAAAATGTTTACTGACTATAAATGTGTAAAGGTTGTATGTGCAAAAGACTAGTATATAAATTATAAGTTATATTAATGGGGTGATGTTATGGGCACTCTTACAATTCTGTTTTCTAGATGTCCTGTAATATAGTTATATTAACTTGATAATTTAAATGATCTATTTGAAAGAGAAAAGTATGGTTAAAGCTGAATTTTAAGGAAATCATTTTCTCTTCTTTGACTTTTTAGTCTACACTGCTTTTATATAAGATGTGTAGAAAAAATAAACAAGGGACCATTTAGAAAAGGTATTAGACTTAATCTTTATTGGGTTTTTGACTGTACCAATGAAGGTACAATTCTCAGTTAAAATATATTTGGTTTTCCTTTTGATTATCAATTTTTTTTAAGCTACATTAGGAACTTTACTATGTCTTGTACAAGCTCGGTGACCACCAACATATGAGTCAGCAGGACATGATAATCCACAATTGGCTAAGGCTAATTTAGTAGGCATTGATTGCATTTAGGCAAAACGTCAGGCAGCGAAGCACAGTGGGCCACACAGATTAGTTGGTAGTCATAACTACAAACAACTCTTACAGTCTCACCAAAGGAATTCAAGGAACTCACCAAAGAAATTCCCTATGGTTCTCAGGGAATGAGATGAAGTGCTACTGCGAACAGTGGCCTGGAAAAAGCCTCACAGTGAAGTTAGTCCTGGGAACTACTGTTTTATTACATGCTATCTTATTGTACAAAAAATATGAACACATGGTTAAAAATTTTTTTTAAGTACAGAAATGTCAAAATTACAAGTACCCTTTTCAATCCCTGTGTCCATCCCACTCTTTCAAATTAGTCACCGTTAACACTTTGGTATGTGGACTTCTAGTCATTTTAAAAATATAAATAAATACATATCCAATTAATTATATTGGTATGTATATGTATGTATCCTTTTCTTTATAAATTAATTAGATCATGCTAAACTAACCAAATACTACTTGCTTTTCTTACTTAACAATATATTCTGAATATCTTTCCCTGTTACTACATATATTTTTTCTACTGTTATCTGTTTATTTCTAATAGCTGTATATTATTCCATTTTATCATAATTTTCAGTTAACATTCCTGTACATATCCTTTTCTTCCTAGGATAAATTCCTAGAAGTGGAATTGCTAGGGGAAAGGGATGCTTATTTTCACGTTTTGATAGATATTTCCAAATTGCCGTCCAAAAATATCGTATCAATTTACACTCTCAGAGTTGTATATGAGACAGAAATGTTGACTTTAAATTCATTTCCTCCAGTATATCACAGAAGTCTTTGGGTTATTAAAATAGGGATTGTACTTTTAATACTCTCCTAGAGTGCTTTATAACCCACATATCACATACTGCCTTCTGTGAAAGCTATATATTTATTTTCTCTCTCCTGCTAGAATCCCTTGAGGGATGTTTATCCTATACATTATTGTGTCCCTTAAGAGAGCTTGCATAAAGTCAGTACTCAATAAATATTTTGTTGAATGTCACTTACTAAATATATTTTACCCTTGGTTAGGACATAGATTATAGCCAAAACTGTCCAAGTATTAGTCATCAGTGATTCATAATTATGCAACCAAGAAGTAGGCCTAAACTTTAGACATTCCTTGGTGGTTTAGTGTCAAAGCTTGCTTCCCTTGGGAACAGTTAAAAGGGTGGTTGGTTATTTAACTGTACTGATTTTCTTGTTTCAGTGGAACTTCTTTGACTTTTTTATTGCTAATGTGAACTGTACTTTTCAGGGAGAATAAAACACTTACTGTTACACAATTTAAAAGAAATCACCTTCTGCAGAATGGATTCTTAAGGTATAGAATTATTTTTCCTCTCAAAGTGAGACCTAAAAAGTATCTTAGATCCATGTGGGTTTGCATAGCTGCCTTTTGAAATATTTTCCTAAATGCCTGTAATTTTATATTTTTCTTATCTACAGGATTCTTCTTACTTCATTTTCAAAAGGACTTTGCTTTTCATGTATTCTGAGAAACTTGGCTCCATTACTCTGGAGACACTCCTAGGCTTACTTGGTCTATTAGGGTAATGCTAGCTGCTGTAAAGAAACTTCAAAATTTCAGTGGCTTAATATGGTAGAAGCTTATTTCTCTCTCACAAGTAAGTCCAAGGTGGGGACTCTTTGGTTGGTGGGTGGCTTTTCTCCATGTAGTGATTCAGGGATCCAGGCTCTTCCATCTAATGGCTCTGCCATTCCAGAGTCTTCCAAGCAGATGGGGATAGAGGATGAAGAAGGCATACCACTGCTTAACTGTGTCAGCCTAGAAGAGATACACATCACTTCTAGTCACATTCCATTGTTAAGACCTAGTTTTGGTCCCACCAAAGGACCAAAGGAGGAGAGAAATGTAGGCCTTGGCTTGGCGACTACCACCCAGCAAGAATTCCACAATATAGAAGGAGGAGCACATATTTTTTTCATGGATAGTTAGCTGATTCTCACAACAACCTATTAGGTAGGCAGAACAGGTTTCAATTTTGTAGATTAGGAAAGGTACTGAAAAGTTGAAATCCCACAGCTAGTTAGCAGTATAAATGTAATTTAGAAGCCAGATCATCTGACTCCCATTCAGTTTATCTTTCCTTAATATTAAATAGTGATCCTATTCTGGCTTAAAGTATAACCCTTTTGGTGATTCATTACTTTAAATTGCATGCTATGATCTCTCTTTTTTCTAAACTCCTCTTTCCCCTAAGGACCTGACAATGTCCCTGTATTGTGGAATTACTCGCAGGAGAAAATCTTTTTGGTGCTGTAGGCTGCTGTCAACCTATGTCACTAAGACACGGTGAGTTTTGACCAAACTGAGCTCTGATTATTATATCTTTGGTCCATTAAATTATAAAATATAAATATCTCAAAATCCTATATTGGTGATTACGGATATATGATTAAGATTTACATAAAAAGATGTTCAATGCAAATTATTTATAATTAGAGAATTTCTAAACAACTAAATTTCCAATATCTAAAATGTCTGACATACTTAAATATAGATTCTTTTTTTATGATAAGAACTCTGGGGACTTCCCTGGCGGATGGTTAAGACTTCGCCTTCCAATGCAGGGGGTGTGAGTTCAATCCCTGGCTGGGGAGCTAAGATCCCACATGCCAAAAAAACAAAACATAAAAAAACCAGAAGCAATATTGTAACAAATTCAATAAAGACTTAAAAAAAAAAAAAAAGATAAGAACTTTGTCTTTTCCACTATGGTACCCCTAGTGCGTAAAACCCTAGTATCTGGCACATAGTAGGCACTGAAATATTGTTGAATGGATGAATGAACAGTAAGGGAAAAATTAATTAAATCACGTTATAACCATATGATAGAATTAAAAACTATATTGAATAATAGTTCATTAAGGTTCCTGAAAATAAGGTAGATAACTCCAGTCCCTGCATACCACCTGCATACCTCCCCCATCCCCCCGCAACTCCCTCCCCCAAGAACTGAACCACAGTGAAAGGCAGACTAGAAAAAAAAAATCTACACCAGTACAGGAAGGTGATAAAGGACTGCTTTGTCCCCAGCCCGGGCAAATTTAAAATCTGTGAATTTGATATCAGTAGCCTGCTCTCATTCAGTTTTGGGGTTTAAATTTGCATCATCTACGTGGTGTGGTCCAAAACCCCCAACCTAAGAAAAGACTTTAAGTAGTATTTGTAGACTTGCAGATGTAAAACCTCTCTGGAGGGATACACTCACAACCAGGGCTTCCCACACTGAAAGCGCTGCCATACATGAGTGCCCAGTTCAATATTTAAAGGCACGTAAACATACACAATCTTACATGAGCAAGACTGAGAAGACAACAAAATTGCACTACTTGTTTTAGATATTGTGGGACATTTGGGTTATTTACAGTTCTCAGGCTGAGACTCTTAAGAACAATAACAGAATTAACTGAAGTCTAAAAAATGAGTGTTAAAGTGATTAAATGTATTGAAAATGAATAAAAAATCATAAGAAAAATAAAATTCTATTAGTAAAGAATATGGTGTGAAAAATGTTAATGTGCTTACAAAAAAAGGCTACAAATTAGTAGATCAGTTCTAAAAGTACTTATTGTATATGTATAGATGCATAATATTAATAAATAGTTTGGAGAATTCCAAGGTATAAACAATGATCATCTCTGAGTGGTGGGATCCTTTTTTTAAAAAATGTAATTAATTAATTAATTAATTAGGCTGCGTTGGGTCTTTGTTGCTGTGCGCGGGCTTCTCATTGCGGTGGCTTCTCTTGTTGCGGAGCACAGGCTCTAGGCACACGGGCTTCAGTAGGTGTGGAACGCGGGCTCAGAAGTTGTGGCTCATGGGCTCTAGAGCGCAGGCTCAGTAGTTGTGGCGCACGGGCTTAGTTGCTCCGTGGCATGTGGGATCTTCCCGGACCAGGGCTCGAACCCGTGTCCCCTGCATTGGCAGGCAGATTCTTAACCACTGCGCCATAGGGAAGTCCCTTTTTTCTTATTAAAAAAGTTACAAAATAGTCATTCTATAGAAATCAGAAAATACAGTTACCAATTTTTTTAAAAAAAGGGAAATCATCCAGAATCCCACCACTCGGGGACTTCCTTGGTGACGCAGTGGTTAAGAACTCGCCTGCGAATGCAGGGAACACGGGTTCGAGCCCTGGTCCGGGAAGATACCACATGCCACGGGGCAACTAAGCCCGTGAGCCACAACTACTGAAGCCTGTGCACCGAGAGCCCATGCTGCATAAGAGAAGCCACCGCAATGAGAAGCCCGCACACCACAACCAAGAGTAGCCCCCGCTCGCTACAACTAGAGAAAGCCTGCACGCAGCAACAAAGACCCAACGCAGCCAAAAATAAATAAATAAATAAATAAATTTATTTTTTAAAAAATCTGCTCCTATGTTATGGGGGTATAAATTAATAAGAAAAAAAGTTTAAGTTTGATAATCTTAGTGTGTTATGGTTTCCAAACTATTACACTTATAGGGGAAAAATGCATTTTTAAGTGATTTATTTATTTATTATTGAGGTATAGTTGATTTACAATATTATATTAGTTTCAGGTGATTAACACAATGATTCAAAATTTTTATAGATTATATTCCATTAAAAGTTATTATAAAATATTGGCTATATTCC
This sequence comes from Eschrichtius robustus, assembly GCF_028021215.1. NCBI lineage: Eukaryota > Metazoa > Chordata > Mammalia > Artiodactyla > Eschrichtiidae > Eschrichtius > Eschrichtius robustus. Next base: position 78,029,956 of record NC_090830.1, read on the forward strand.
CTGTGCTGTACAATATATCCTTCTAGCTTATTTATTTTTTTATTGGAGTATAGTTGATTTACAATGTTTCAGGTGCACAGCAAGAAAATGCATTTCTAAAAAAAGTGTTCCAATCAAGAAGAATGCAAGGAACTTTTTGGATCTCAGTACCAGTTCCAGTGAGGCCCCAGGTTTAAGACCTTAACCTGGATGTTTTTGTAGATGTTTTGCTTTTTAGGGTCTTTAGGGCAAAGCACAGGTTGTATCACTCCTACTGTTCTTTTACGAAGTTAGCAGTTTGTTCTATTGTTTATATTCGGTAACTTCTGAGTGGCACATAGCTCTCCTTTGACATACATTTAGACTTTGTCCCAGGAGGTTGCAGTCACTCACAATAAGTATAAAAATATCATGAGTATTCAAATCTCAGGTTTCTTTTGTCTTCTGGTTACAAAGAGCTCACTGCAATCGCTTTTATCATACAGTCAAAAATAGGTTCCTATAGATGCCACTGGGGCATGTTTATCATTTTACTTTGTAGTTTCATGTGGAGCTAACTCTACTGGTGTTACAACAGCTCCCAGATCCTACAGAAAATATCTGTAAACTGTGTTTCCTACTTAAGTGACAAAATATGCCATATACGTGAGAGTCTGTTGTAGGGCTTTCAGCGGTCAAAATCATTATACCTGGGAGTTCCCTGGTTGCCTCGTGGTTAGGACCATAGGCTTTCACTGCTGGGGCCTGGGTTCAGTCCCTGGTCGGGTAACTGAGATCCTGCAGGCTGCGCGGCATGGCCAAAAAAAACAAAAAAAAAAAATCATTATCCCTAAGGCCACAGAAGGAGAATCCACATTCAGTCCTCCCTGAATCACACGGTTCCTGCCCTGATTCCCAAGGCTCTTGAAAGGATAGACTTAGGCCGTCCTTAATGAAGGTACAGAACTTGCTCCATTACTTTTTTTTTTAGAGAAACTAATTACAGGATGTACTCTTTTTCTACATTTTAATTTTGGCTATTGAAAATATTACACTTATTAAATAAGTGTAGGTCAAATATGGCTTCACTTTCATCAATGGTCCCTTCAGTAGAGATAAGAAGCTAACGGCATCCACTTGGGGGAATAGATGTTTGAAACAAGAGTGCATGGAAGATAAAAGTTGCTCTTTACCATCCCTAGATTGAATAAGGGTTTCTGAAGGTATAGTGTTTGTTCCTTGTCTGCAATAATAAAGTCTGCTCCCATCTCTAGGTGCTCTGTGGTTGATGTTTTATCACCGAACTTGTTTTCCTTTCACTCCACTGCATGTAAATTCTTGCCTCACAGCATAATATTGGCAAAGTACCTTGAAGTTCAATTCAGTAAATATTTATTACCCTTGAAGTTCAATTCAATAAATACTTATTGAATTGAGCCATTCAATATGCTAATTACTCATGATACAGAACTAAGGCAGACCCTGCCCTTAAGAAGATCATAGTCATTTTTGTTAAAGGAGGCAAGAATATACAATGGAGAAAAGACAGCCTCTTCAATAAGTGGTGCTGGGAAAACTGGACAGCTACATGTAAAAGAATGAAATGAGAACACTCCCTAACACCATACACAAAAATAAACTCAAAATGGATTAAAGACCTAAATGTAAGGCCAGATACTATAAAACTCTTAGAGGAAAACATAGGCAGAACACTCTTATGACATTAATCACAGCAAGATCCTTTTGGACCCACCTCCTAGAGAAATGGAAATAAAAACAAAAATAAACAAATGGGGCCTAATGAAACTTAAAAGCTTTTGCACAGCAAAGGAAACCATAAACAAGACGAAAAGACAACCCTCAGAATGGGAGAAAATATTTGAAAATGAAGCAACAGACAAAGGACTAATCTCCAAAATTTACAAGCAGCTCATGCAGCTCAATATCAAAAGAACAAACAACCCAATCCAAAAATGGGCAGAAGACCTAAATAGACATTTCTCCAAAGAAGATATACAGATTGCCAAAAAACACATGAAAGGATGCTCAACATCACTAATCATTAGAGAAATGCAAATCAAAACCACAATGAGGTATCACCTCACACAAGTCAGAATGGCCATCATCAAAAAATCTACAAACAATAAATGCTGGAGAGGGTGTGGAGAAAAGGAAACCCTCTTGCACTGTTGGTAGGAATGTAAATTGATACAGCCACTATGGAGAACAGTATGGAGGTTCCTTAAAAAACTAAAAATAGAACTACCATATGACCCAGCAATCCCACTACTGGGCATATACCCTGAGAAAACCATAATTCAAAAAGAGTCATGTACCACAATGTTCATTGCAGCTCTATTTACAATAGCCAGGACATGGAAGCAACCTAAGTGTCCATCGACAGATGAATGGATAAAGATGTGGCACATATATACAGTGGACTATTACTCAGCCATAAAAAGAAATGAAATTGAGTTATTTGTAGAGAGGTAGATGGAGCTAGAGTCTGTCATACAGAGTGAAGTAAGTCAGAAAGAGAAAAACAAATACCGTATGCGAACACATATATATGGAATCTAAAAAAAAAAAAAAATGGTTATGAAGAACGTAGGGGCAGGAAGGGAATAAAGACACAGACTTACTAGAGAATGGACTTGAGGACACAGGGAGGGGGAAGGGTAAGCTAGGACAAAGTGAGAGAGTGGCATGGACATATATACACTATCAAATGTAAAATTGATAGCTAGTGGGAAGCAGCTGCATAGCACAGGGAGATCAGCTCAGTGCTTTGTGACCACCTAGAAGGGTGGGATAGGGAGGGTGGGAGGGAGGGAGCCGCAAGAGGGAAGAGATATGGGGACATATGTATATGTATAGCTGATTCACTTTGTTATAAAGCAGAAACTAACACACCATTGTAAAGCAATTATACTCCAATAAAGATGTTAAAAAAAACAAAAGATCATAGTCTTTCAGGGGAGACACAGATTAACAAATGGCACCACGTAAGTGCAACCACAGAAGTATGGGCAAGGTATACAGTAGGACAAAGGAGGGAATGACCCCCTGTAGCCACCTCAAATCCTTTTTTAAAGAAATTTAGGATGTAAATAAATAAAAGGAAATAACCGTGGTAGGAGACCAGTGCAGGAACAGAATTCTCAAAGATGAATGCTGTAAAAGACTTCAAGTGTGGTTTTGTAATGCTTTGATTATTTCCAAAACACAGGTATTTATCTGAGCTGAAGGAAGATGATGATGCATGTAAAAAAGCCCAGCAGACAGGAGCATTTTACCTCTTTCATAACCTGGCTCCTTTGCTTCAGAAATCAGAACATCAATACCTGGCCCCCCAGCATAGCCTATTAGGTAAGCCCAAAGTAGACTAGTAAAGTAGACCAGGCTGTGGCCGCTAAGCAGAACTCGGTCCATATCAAATCCCTGAGAAGAATCCTCCGAGTTTAGAGTCCAGATTTTTCAAACTTCTTTTGCCAATTAATAATTTAATGTATAAACCTGAATTGCCCAATCGAATATTTTTTGGTGATGGTATGAACCACTATAGCCTTAAACCAAGGGTCAGGAAAACTGCTGTCCAAATTGGAACCCATGTCTGTTTTGTAAACAGATTTTTATTGGAACACAGCCTCACTCATTCATTTACATATTGTCTATGACTGCTTTTGCACTACAATGGTAAAACAGAGTATTGTGACAGAGACCGTATGGCTCACAGAACTTGAAATATTTTGCCAACCCCTGCCTTGGACCAGCAATTTCCAGCCTCCAAGGAGCTGTTCACTGTTACACTGTTTAAGATTTGCATCATGACTTAATTTCTCCTTAGAAGGATCAAAACTAAATGTGAACTAAAATTGTTTTGAGCACTCTTTTAAGGTATATAACTAGACATATCTAAGCCATTGGGATTTGGCATTCAAGATGCTACCTTGAGTTTTACGTGATGTCACTATGCACAAACTTCTAAATACATTGCCAGGGTCAGATGTTGGAATACTTACATAGGTAGTTTCTAGCAGTGCATAAGTATATGAGGATGTTTATCAGAAGGCACTAAACATTATTTATAGATTAGCAATGTAATCTTGTATTATGAACAAATAAATATGAGTCCTTCATGCACAGGAGAGTAGATTTTCTCCCTATACAGCACTTGTCTTTACAGACCAGGGTCTCAGATGAGTAGTCTACCCTGGCCCACAAAAGCAGCATGATCTGAAGAGTAAATTATAGAACTGCTTTGGTCTCTCTACCATTTTAAGTTTGACACTTATTTTTTTTTCAGTGCTTTAATAAATTAACTATCATGTATCTTTAAAAGTAGGGGATATGCTCCTTTCATGATACAATCATAGAGTAATACAGTGTTACACAGAAAGAATTCCTTTAGTTTAAACTCTTCAGATTGCTGATGAGAAAATGGAGGGAGGCCTTGAGAGGTTAAGTGATTAGGCCAAGATTACATAGCTAATTAGCTGCAGGGCGGTGACTAGAAGCCAGCTGTACCTACTTCAAGTTGAAGTAGATGGTTTCCAATAAGTCTAGTATGGCTCTGATGGTTTAATTAAAACCCTTGTTTTCTTCCCTTCTCCTTCTGTGTTTCTTAGAGTTGGAAAGGCTCCTGGGTAAGTTTGGGCAGGACATGCAAACAATAGAAGATTCCGTGCTAATTGGGTGCTCCGAACAGCAAGAAGCATGGTTTGCTCTGGATCTAGGTCTAAATAGCTCCTCTTCCATAAATGGTACATAACATTATTCCTGATGGGTACTTCCCAGTGGTTCTTAGACTTCGGGATTCCACATAATAGTAAAATTTCAAAGAACATTTTAAGAATACAAAACAATTTCAATTTTTCTTAAGTTAGGACCTTAAAAGATAGTACCATCTACCATCATCATCACTTAAAGGACATTTTAATGCTTTCTTTCTCAGCTAGGTGGTGGTACAAAGATGTTTACTGTATTATTCTCTGTACCTTTATACATTTTATATGTCTTAAATATTTCATAAGAAATGTTTTAAAATTCATGACATTATTCTTATTTCTCTTATCAATGCAGGTGAATAAACATGTTACCTTGGAGTAGTTCTGGGTCTTCAGACCTGCATTTGGGAACTGGTTTGCTAGAGGCTCATGGCTCCTGTCAGGCTTTCCTTCTCTCTTTCAGGGTGTAGCTGTAAATGTAATGATGCTGGAATGAGGTTCAGATAGGAGCTTAGAGGTCCCCTTTCATCTTTTTTTCCAGGGATAGTGTGTGGCTAGTGCAAATGTTCTTACTGCCCCGAAGAGGATCTTGGGAAACACTATGCTCTAATGTTTCCCAAATTGGCCTGAATATAAGAATCTCCTGGTGCTTGTTAAAAAATAAAGATTTCTGGGCCTCACACACCTGCTATTCAGAATCTCCAGGCAGGGGTTTGAGAACCTGTATATTTTTTTATTCTCCCTAGTTGAGTCATATTAGGTGAGTTTGGGAAACACTGTTCTAACAGAATATACTTGAGAGGGTCCCTGAGGTAAAGTTTGACATTCATTTCATTTTGTTCTCTTTTCTCATTTTTTAGCTTCCTTACAGAAACCTGAAATGGAGACAGAGCTCAAGGGGTCTTTCATTGGGCTGAGGAAGGCTCTCTTTCAGCTGAATGTGAAGGATGCCTCCTTGCTATCCACGGTAGATTGATTTCTTGGTTCTGTAGGAAATTAAGCAAAGTAGTGTATATGGGAAACATTTGATTTTTTTTTTTTCAGATCATAGTCCTTCCTACAAACCTTGGCAGAAGGACAATGTGCTGTAGGGAGATTGCTTATTCTCCTTTCTTTTACCCCGTTTTTGGCAGGACCGTTGTTAGTACCATTGTCTCCTGAGGGTGTGCAGATATCTGGCAATATGATCTATCAGCCTTATAAACATTTTTAATGACCCACAGCATGACATATACATCATGAGAAGTTATTTTATATTGCTTTAACGACTTGTCCTCCAGCTTTAGATTTCACTTGCTAAAGTGCTTTTGATTGCCCATTTAAAGAGGTATCTCTAAACATTTTTTAAATTAATTAATTAATTTATTTATTTATTTTTGGCTGTGCCGGGTCTTAGTTGCGGCACACAGGATCTTCGTTGCGGCATGCAGACTTCTTTAGTTGCGGAATGCAGATTCTTAGTTGCGGCATGCTTGCGGGATCTAGTTCCCCGACCAGGGATGGAACCCAGGCTCCCTGCATTGGGAGCGTGGAGTCTTACCCACTGGGCCACCAGGGAAGTCCCTAAACATTTTTTATTTGCAAAAAAATTCCAACTTTATTGGGGAGGAGTACATGTTGGGGTGTTTAATTATACTGAAAATGTTTTCTTTTTAAGCTGGCTCGTAAGTTCACGGGTGTTCATTATGATATTTTATAAATTATATTTTAAAAATAATTCATAATACATTTAAAATATGCTTTTTAAAAATTCATACTTCAGAGAATTCCCTGGCAGTCCAGTGGTTTGGTTAGGAGTTGGGCTTTCACTGTTGTGGGCCTGGTCAATTCCTGGTCAGGGAACTAAGATCCCACAAGCCACACGGCACAGCCCTCCAAAATAAAATAAAATAAAATTCATACTTCAGATGCTAGAGGACTATGTTCGAATAGTTTCCTTATTTTAAAGTTTAAATAGTTAATAAGCATTTAAAGTAGGTGAGCTGAAAAGGGATGGGTGTGTCCCTTTGAGTTGCTCTTAATAGTAGCCCCAGCACCATTATAGATGAGCCTCACATTCTCTCCAGATGAAACCAAGCCCATCTTTGTATTCCTAGGCTCAGGCTCTTCTCCGTTGGCATGATGCTCATCAGTTCTGCAGCAGAAGTGGGCAGCCCACCAAGAAGAATGTGGCTGGCAGCAAGCGTGTGTGCCCTTCCAATAAGATCATCTATTATCCACAGGTAAGCATCGCTTTAAAAGGTCAGTAATCCAAGAAGGCTGTGCACTACTCTGTCTTGGGGATGGGAGCCTGTACAGCTAAAAGGCTTTCCTTAGTTACCCATTACTTTGTTTCATTAACAGGCCCCAAAGCCCTAGTGCCCAAGTTTCCATCCCCTTTTCCTAGATGACTCCTGTGGTGATCACTCTGGTGTCAGATGGGACTCGATGCCTGCTTGCCCGCCAGAGTTCCTTTCCCAAGGGAATGTATTCTGCCTTGGCAGGTTTTTGTGATATAGGTAAGGAATTTCGGGCATATACAGATAACACTGAAAGACATGAAATCTTATAGTATGAAATAGTATGTATTTCTTATTCTTGTTGCCATAGTGCTTGGTGTCTCAAGCACATTCTTCCCTATTATATCAAGAAAACTACTTTGTGGCATCAATTTTCCAATATTTTATAGGCAAATTTTCAAACATAAGCATAGCTGGAAGATTTATACAGTAAACACCCATATACTCACCACCTAAATTCTATGATTACTATGCTTACTTTATCACGTATCTGTCTATCCATTCCTCTATCCACCCATTAATCCATCTTATTTTTTGATGCATAGATGGCAGACATTAGTACACTTCCTCCTAAATATTTCAACATGCATATTAATATTATATTAACTAGAATTTAATATTTATTTACAGGTTTTTTTTGTTTTGTCAGTCTATTGGGGTAAAATTTGCAAATGGTGAAATGCGGCATTTGAATTTTATTAAAAACCTGAGGGCAGCAGTAGCCTCTCCGACTCTTATTTTGTGTAACTAACCTAGTAGGTTCAAGTATTGCGGTTCAATACCCAACTTCAGACTTGATTCCTAGTGTAGAGACTCGGAGATTTAGGGCTCTCCCAAGAGTATTGCATTGACTTTGGAGCCAGTTTTGCGCTCCTTTCGCCAACGGGCTTCTGTATCACCCTTCCTGCTGCAGGGCTGTCCTGAATTAATCTGTGTGCTTATAGGTGAAAGTCTGGAAGAGGCTGTCCGGCGAGAAGTTGCAGAAGAGGTGGGATTGGAGGTGGAAAGACTGCAATACTCTGCATCTCAGCACTGGCCCTTTCCTAATGGCGCACTTATGATTGCTTGTCATGCAACTGTGAAACCAGGGCAGACAGAGGTGAGTTCTGATGCTTCCCTTATGATATATCCTTTGCCTCATCCAAGCTGGTCCGTAGGTACTTACTAAGCACCTGTCTAGTCCAGCATTGTTTAGATTATACAAAGACATGTAATATATGATTTATACCTTTAAGGAATTTGCAATCTTATAAACAACTAATCACCATAAAAATTGGGAGTGCCAACACAATCACCATTCTTCCTTGTATATATCTCAATCATGAAACAATTTATCTTTCATCATCAGGAAATTAACAAAGTCTTGCATAGACTAGGCACACAATAAATATATAAAATTCAATGATTGATTTCAGAATTGGTATTATTGCTCGAGTCAGGATGTTGGGGACTAATAATATAAAATCATAGGAACTTCTGATTGAAAGGGACTTAGATGTTGTCTTATCCCACCTCATCTTGCTCTAACATCCCTGACAGATGGTGTTTGTGGTCCCTATGTGCCAAAGTCTGTCTATTTTGTGCTTTGGTTTCTATACAATGAATAATATCTAATCTGTCTCAGCTCCCTGTGGATGCAGTTTGCATTTTTGCTTCTTGCAAGGCAGATACTATGCTTTTGACTATCATTAATTAACACATCCTTTAAAGAAGATAACATTTATATGTTCTTTTTTTAGTTATGTAAGTTAGGCACAAAGAGAAAAGTATTATTCATAACTTACCTCTCAATGTTAACCACTCTCTCTCTCTTTTTTTTTTTTTTTTGGCCACGTTGCATGGCTTGCAGGATCTTAGATCCCCAACCAGGGGTTGAACCTGGGCCACAGCAGTGAAAGTGCCGAGTCCTAACCACTGGACCGCCCGGGAATTCCCAAACCACTCAATATTTTACTATTTGAGCTTCCAGGATTTTTTAAATTTTTTTTTAATATTTAAAATATATACTTAACTCTCATCTCTTAATTATGGTACTTTTGCTTCTGGACCCTATCTAGAACTGATTATCTCCCAGACTATAGATCCCAGATATTACCTTCTAAGATTGCTCAGTTCTGGAACCATTTTCTCATCTTTGGCCATCGTATTCTAAGTTTTGTATCTCCTAACCATATATCCTGTTTTTCCTTATGTCTTTCAGATCCAGGTGAACTTGAGAGAACTAGAAGCAGCTGCCTGGTTCAGTCATGATGAGGTGGCCACAGCCCTGAGGAAAGACAACCCATCTTATCAGCAACAGAATGGGGCTTTCCCATTCTGGTTGCCCCCCAAGTTAGCCATTGCCCACCAACTGATAAAGGAGTGGGTGGAAAAACCGACCTGTTCTATCCTGCCTGCTTAGCTCAGATCAGGCCACCTAATCAGATAAATCCCTCCTATCTCAGAGGGGCACATCAGAGATCAACTGATAAAGAGGTGGTGACAAAAGGTCATCTCCAGGCCAACATCATAAGAAGGCAGAGCAGATGGTGAGCCTACAGCAAGGCACATCTGCCAGCAGTGTTAATAAAAGAAGTTCCTAATCATAGGCAATCAAAAATGCCAGAACTGATGAGATGACAATTGTTAAAATCAGAGGGAAAGTTGAAGTATTAGTTTGGATATGGGCCCTTGCTCATTTTCTCCTGTGCTTTGGAAGCGAACATCTTTTGGCATGTGGCTTGTCAATGCTGGGTTTATACTAACTGCCAAAATGTGCCTGGTATAATTTTGGTTACAACTTTTATCTTAATATTGAAAATATATACTAAATGTAAAGATCATTGTTCATAACAGATTCTACATTCTTTTTATATACTCTTATCTCTTAGGATCACAAAGCAATTATAGTCATTAAAATGAAAAAAAATATATATAGCAGATCTCAACCCCCTACTGAGTTCCTTTTTATCCTCGTACAATTTTAAAAAATAGCACATTTTTTTTTTAACAAATTTATTTATTTTTGGCTGTGTTGGGTCTTCGTTGCTGTGCACGGGCTTTCTCTAGTTGCAGCGAGCAGGGGCTACTCTTCGTTGCGGTGCACGGGCTTCTCATTGCAGTGGCTTCTTGTTGCGGAGCATGGGCTCTAGGCGTGTGGGCTCAGTAGTTGTGGCTCCTGGGCTCTACAGCACAGGCTCAGTAGTTGTGGTGCATGGGCTTAATTGCTCCACAGCATGTGAGATCTTCCTGGACCAGGGCTCGAACCCATGTCCCCTGCACTGGCAGGTGGATTCTTAACCACTGTGCCACCAGGGAAGCCCAGCACAACATTTTTGAATTTATGTAGAGGTAATTATTTTGTACATGGTAGTTAAGTAAAAGTCATATTCCTTTAAATTCTTCATCCCAGGAAAGTGGGAGTTAAGGTCTTCCTCAAGGTACTCTCTAGTAAATCAGAGGCAGTGATGTTCTGTTGAGGTAACTGCATGCCAGTGGGGCTCAAGAGCGTAAGTCTTTTTTGCTGTTACTTGCTCAGTTTGTGACCCAGGGAAAAGATTATCACTTGCCATGCCTGTTTTCCTAAACGTAAAATGGTTGCTGCCTTTTGCACACCCAGTAAGTGTTGTAACTTCAACGAAGCGATCAGTGAAAATGAACCATTTCTTGAGTTTTATGGGATAAACTAAATTTAGGATTTCTCATCATTCATATATGCCATTCTAAACCTTGTCATAGGGAAGAAGCACTTATCTGGAGGAAATGAAATAAATTTCTGTACCTTTGTTCAGATGTATATTTCTGTCTTATGAAGTGAGAAAATTGTAGAAAGTGAGAATTGGGGGTGGGAGAGAGTAATCTCTTTATTAGTGTGACAAACATTTAAGTCCAGATTCCAAGTCTGTGGAATGACTAAAGCAATATTCAGAAGAAATCCTGTTAGAGGGCCGTTTGAAAAGAGGAATGGCTGGGGAAAGAGTCTTATCTTCAGGTACTTTTAGGCAACTAACTAGTGATTAAAGACACAAGTGCCAGAGACCCTAAGATTAGTCACACATCCAAGTCCCACAGGACTAAGTAAAAGAGATTCTAGAACTAGAAAGATTGAAGCAACTGAATTTCCTTTTGATCCCCAAAGGTTGTTACTCTCACCATTGCCAGCAAAAACATCATTGCTTTGGGGAAATCAAACTGCCTTCATCAGGAAATGTTGAGGGATAATACGTGATGGGACTTGATAGTCCTGTTAGATTGGCAGCTTGCCCTGACCTGGGCTGAACCTAGCATGTAGAAGGGAAAAGCACTCTCGAAAGAGAGGTCCTGAGATTTCTTCATATCTTGCAGTTAGAAGAAAACAGTTCAGGGTCCATGTGTATTACCGTCTCCCAATGTTTTCTATCTCTTTGTGGGTGTGTTTGTGAGCACATGTGTACACAGTATTTTCAGACTGGGGAATCTGAAAATACTGATAAAAAGGGGAGTGTGCAGGATTCCTGGTTATGAGTTTCTCAAACTTACCATGGAGTAAGTGTTTACTTTTGGATTAATGTGTTGTGTTGGAAAAGAAAAAATGAGAATGGCTAATAGGAGGAGCTGCAACATTGAACTCTGTTTCCCAGCAGTGAGTGGGAAGAGGGCTTTGCTTCTTAGAACTCCAAGGACAACTGAAAGCACAGGCAAAAGAGGGCAGGGTTGGGGTACTGAAAAATGGCAGATAAATAAAAGAAGCTTTGGTGCAGGGCTCACCTGGCTGGAGAATATTTATGTGGCAATGAATCACGAAGGTGCTAAGGATAAAAAGAACCCAGTGGGTCCATGAAGAAGAATAGTAAAAACAGGTAAAACGCTAAAATTATTGGACACCAGAGGGAGACTGACCCAAAGTCATTAGTAACTGGAATAAAAAAGCAACTCATTCATTCCTTATGTTTGCCTATCTACCTTCCTTCCTCTACCCAATATTTAATTCTCGATAAACTTAATGTTCTAAACATGGAGTGTACATCTTATCTCAAGGGCTTGATTCTCTCTCTTCTGCTGATTTCAAAACCTTGTGTGCATCCCAGAGTTGAGATCACAAAGACTTGTGCAGAGAGGGCAACATTTGGGGCTCATAGAGGAGAAGTTAATCTGTGAACTTGAAAATGAAGAAAACATTTTTACTAAATGTGGAATCAAAACTAGAAATGAGCATAGTCAGACTCAATATTTATTTAAGAAGAAACAACAGAGGCTAGGTTTGCTGGCTCATCTTTTGTTGGCTTACTTACGGGTCTGTGATCAGTGCTGTCAGGCAGCTGCACACCCATGCTTTGTAAAAGGTTGGAAGCAGGTCCTGCCAGTCCAGCTTGGGAACTATAGGATTCCAGTACGTTTGAAACCAGGTTCAGGTCTACATCCACCGGTGTCATAACAGATCCTCCTGCACCAGAATCTTCCTCCTCTGAATTGTCACTGGCAGTCTGGGATAGAGGCTCCTTGTTCATGGAGGGAAAAGAAAATCATGGCACAATATGCTATTAGGTTGGATGGTAGTTACATTAAAAAGCTAAATAAGCAACCATGTAAAATTGATTTCCATATTAGAAAGGAAATTCCCTTCTTAATAGAAAATAAAAATGAAGTCTAATAATAAACTATGTAATGTAACACACATATTAAAATTTGGTTCCGAAGATTAAAACACACTTCTTCCTAGGATAAGTTTCTGCAAATTAAATGGATTTCTTCCCGATTTTGAAATAGCCCAAGGGAGATAACCAGAGTTAAGGAGGTAACTTTATAGCTTGCCTAAGAGTTTTAAAAGAAATAAACAGAAAAATGAACATTAAAAAAAAAGAATCTAAATTTTCTCTACATGAAAGAAGTGAGATTTCTTCCCTACCCACAACCCCCACCCCAATGAGAAAACAAAATAAAAACCTGGGGCCTTGTGGGATCCAACCACAGAGACTGTGAATTGGTACTTGAGCCTCTGATTTCATAGGCTGAGGAAAGAATTTGAGAGATTGCAGCTTGATCTGTAGATTTTTATATCTTTGCTACCCAAAGTGTGGTCCCTGGACCAGCAGCACATCAATCACTTGGGAACTTATTAGAAATGTAAAATCTCAGGCCCACCCTAGACATACTTAACCAAAATCTATAGTTTAACAAGATCTTCAGGTGGTTCGTATTCACATTAAAACCTAATGTATGGGGCTTCCCTGGTGGCGCAGTGGTTGAGAATCTGCCTGCCAATGCAGGGGACACGGGTTCGAGCCCTGGTCTGGGAGGATCCCACATGCCGCGGAGCAACTGGGCCCGTGAGCCACAGCTACTGAGCCTGCGAGTCTGGAGCTTGTGCTCCGCAGCAACAAGAGAGGCTGCGATGGTGAGAGGCCATGACGGTGAGAGGCCTGTGCACCACGATGAAGAGTGGCCCCCGCTTGCCACAACTAGAGAAGGCCCTTGCACAGAAACGAGGACCCAACACAGCCAAAAATAAATATAAATAAATAAATAAATAATAAAAATAAAGGAATTCCTTAAAAAAAAAAAAAAACCTAATGTATGGTTTCTAGTAGGTTTTGGCAATACTGAAAGTGATTAGTTTTAAATGTGGTTAAGATGATCAAAGTAAGAGGAATGACATTAATTAAGGGCTCATTATGGGTTTTACTGTTGTCTCATTTGGTTCTCACGTTCATTCTATGACATGAAGAATATTGGTTAATGGATACATTCACAGTGGATAGCTGAGCTCGATTTCAAACCCAGCTCATGAGACTCCAGGGTCCATTCTCTTTCTATCTGTGGTTAGACAGTGCTGGTATAAAAACTAGGATAAAAACATGAGTGGAAGATGAATTCTAAATTTGGCTCTAAATAAGGGAAACATATGAAACAAACACTATTAAGACTTGAAAATTACTTGGATATTTAATATCCTTTCTCTTTTTTTAAAATGAATTTAAGCTATTAGTAGGAGAATGCAACCACATACTAATTTGAACATATCACATGACTTTTAAAAAAAATCCTGATAGATAACATAGAATAAGTAATATAGTCAAGCTTATGTTTAAGAAAATTAATAATCCGTCAGCCTACCAGTGTGAGGCAAAAATTAGCATTCTTATTTATTCAAATTAAAAAATTCATCACAGAAAATCACCATGAATCAAATAGAAAAAAAGAAAAGAAAAACTAAGATAAAATATGGTTTTAGCTATCCTTTGTCCTAGACTCAAAAGGGAAAGAGGTTAAACACACACATACCATTTGCTTCCGGGTGGTGAAACTTTTGCCAATGCTGGTATGTGCGAGTTCCTGGTCCATCTGGGCCATGTATGACTTGAGATCATCAAGAGTTCCTTTTACAGATGCTTCTTCCCCAGGCTCCTGTGTCTCAAGATCCAAGTCATCATCACTATCTAAACATTCAGAGTCTTCCTCATCCAGATCATCAGAGTCTGAGTCATGGGGCCTTGAACCTACATAGACCCCAACACAGAAAGAGCCACTCATTAAATTTTTTTGGAGTGATTACACATCTCAAAAGAATAAGAATGTTATCTGCAAAAAAGAGCGAATATTAGGCAAACTACTTCAGAAAAATCCCCTCCAGAAAATGGTACTGCTGGCAAACATTTTCAGAAAAGTACACAGGCTGAGCTGAAAGATTCAGCTTTTTCTTTTTAATGTGAATTCAATTAATTAAAATTTTTTACTTAAAAAATTTAAAAACTACATAATCCATGAATACATTTTGATGTAAACATTCAAGTTATGTAGAATTGTCTCACATTTCACTCTCTTCCCAGAGTTAAACATCTTTTCACAGTTCAGTGGGTACCCAGACCTTTATTTATGCAATTCTGTGTGTGTGTGTGTATATGTACATATATATAAAACACATTTGTTATATATATACATATTGAACTATGGTTTGCTTTTCTACGTTGTTTTTTTTGTAAAACTGAACTATAATCCAATTTTTGCTACTACAATGTTGCAATCACCATCTTAGCATATATAACTTTTTCATAAATTAAATTCCTGGAAGTGAAATAGCTAAGTCAAAGTTTATGAACATTCTGGAGCATCAAACTGCCTTGAGAAAAGACAACTTACACTTCTACTCCCACAGTTTGACAGTGCTCATTTCTCCAACCCTTCAGAAAGCTCGTTATTATCAATCTTTTAAATTTTTGCCAATATGATGGGCAAAAAAAAAAGTTCTTATTTTTATTGTGTATTTACTTGCTTACTAGAAACAGTTAACTATTTTCAAATATCTATCGATTATATTTATTCTTCAAGGCACTGCCTGTTTATATCCTTTGTTGATTTTTTTTAAATTGGGCTATTTGTGTTATTATTAGTGTATAAGTGCAGTATGTCTAAAAGAGAAAAAAAACAGTGTAATACGGGACCCCATGTAAAACCCTATCTAAACACACAGCATTCATTCATTCAACAAAGATTTAATGAACAGCTACTATGTCAGGCACTAAGCAAGGCATCCTCCGCAAAATCATTCAATAGGGCAATAATTAATGGTTGAAAGCAACTCAAAATTATTAAAAAAAAAAAAACCAAATGAGATCCAATGCTCCAATGCTCTAGCAATTGCTATACTACTTACACTTGCAAAATGAAAATATACATCACACTGTAACTCACCTAAGATCTTATCCAAATAATTCAGAAAAGAATCTGCATCAAAAGTGACTGGAGTCTCAGAATGTTCTCTGTAAGATTAAAGGAAAAAGACAATTTATCCCAAACAAAACTCTTTGAAACTTTTTCTAAACTGGTGCCTTTCTTAGGAAGACTCCAGAGATATACTCTCAAAAGAGGCACAGCAAGGAAAATTGTAGTTTAAATTTTAAAAATCATTATGCTTACTGATAGGGCAACAGAAATGGGAAAGATTGATGAAATAAAAGTAAAAATTGCACTTTGATTATGAACATTTAATTTACGCTGATTTAGGGATCTACCCACCCTCCATCTCCCGTAAGATATATCTAACATTAGCAGAAGTTGTTATTTATCCAAGTTCACTTAAATAAAGTTTATATTTTTAAGAACCAAGTCTTTAAAAATAAGTAAGAACAAACCTTCCCTTATCTCTGCTTTCTTAAAGAGAGAATACTAAACATAAACTTTAATCTTCTCATGAGGCTAACGAGCATCAACATTAATGAAGATATATTTGCTGTGCAAGTAACAATTCTACCTTTTTTCCCTATTACTTGCCAAATGTAACATCTCATTTCTTCTGTTTTTATTTCTTCCTCTGATAAACACTTTTATCCTCCTCTTTTGAGTTTGAAGCTTCCAATCTGCTTGAGGGTAGGAGATCAGAAGTCTGAGCTTGATGAGAGCTAGAAGTTAGGAGTCCATAAAATTCTGAGTAAAAGTCTAAAGAATAAAGTACATGGTTGCCCTGCACAGCTCTGGGGTGGTGGCCTTTACATCTGCTGAGTGGTCTCTTTGGCTTACTTCAAGGATCATAATGGATCAGGTTACTAGAAATCTGACTCCAGATAAGTAAGTTATCATAGTACTAGGCACCAAAAGAGGAAAACAAAGCAGTAAAAATCATTTATTAAAAAAAAAAAAATTAAACAAAGAAAAAGGAAAAAAAAGAGAGAGAGAACTGGCAAAGACTGGAGATGTCAACATATAGGCTATAACCATTTAGATATTTATACTTTAACACAAATTACCGAGGCAGCTCTGCTCCTTTGTGGGTTGAGACTTTGGATATGAAAGCTTTCATGCTCTCTGAGACTTGAGTTAAGTCATAGTTCTCCTCCTGCCCCTTGGAAACAGGCTCTGGTTCTTTTTTACCAGCAGCTTCCTGCAGCAGCTGGTCCAGCTGATCTGGTGAGAGATCTAACCACTGGTCATCTGAAAAAGAAGCATGATACTGCCATACTATACTCACATGACAGGTACTCTCAGGAAAGGACCCTCTGAGACTTAGTGGAATGTTTCAATTCTTTCTAACCCCTCTGCTCTATCCTGGTCCATCACTTACCATCTTCTGGGGGAAGATTAGCTTCTTCTTTCTTAAGCTCTTCTATATCAAATGGTATTGTCTGTAATAACGTTAAGATTTCTTCACCTGGGCTCATAGCATGAGAGCTATAAAAAATCAAAGACATGGGTATTTAATGAGAGCTTAGAATAATAATCACGAAAACAGAGTATTTTAAAGTTGGAAGGGATTATCTAGTTTAATTTGTTTTTAAACATTTGTTTAGGACACAGAATCCTTTTTCTCAAAATTTCACCAGAAACTCTAAAATATAAAAGTGCTCAAAGAAAAACTGCTCTGGGGAGTTCCCTGGTGGTCCAGTGGTTGGACTTGGCACTTTCGCTGCCCCGGGTTCAATCCCTGATCAGGGAACTAAGATCCCACAAGCTGGGTGATGCAGCCAAAAAAAAAGAAAAACTGCTTTGTACAGGAAAAGAAATCATCAACAAAATGAAAAGGCAACCTACAGAATGGGAGAAAATATTCGCTAACCGTACATATGATACAGGGTTAATATCCAAAATATATAAAGAACTCGTAACTGCAAAAAAAACCCCAAGCAATCTGATTTAAAAATAGGCAGAGGAACTGAATAGACATTTTTCCAAAGAAGACATACAAGACAAGAAAAGGTGATCAACATCAACTAATTATCAGGGAAATGCAAATAAAAACCACAATGAGACACCACTTCACACCTGTCAGAATGGCTATCATCAAAAAGACAAGAGAGATCACGTGTTGGCAAGAATGTGGAGAAAAGGGGACTCCCTGGTGGTCCAGTGGTTAAGATTCCACGTTCCCAATGCAGGGGGCATGGGTTAGATCCCTGGTCGGGGAAGATCCCACATGCCACGTGGTGTGGCCAAAAAAAAGAAAGAATGTGGAGAAAAGGGAACCCCTGTGCACTGTTGGTGGGAATGCAAACTGATACAGCCACTATGGAATACAGTATGGAGGTTCCTCAAAAACTTAAAAATACAGCTACCATATGACCCAGCAATCCCACTTCTGGGTATTTATCCAAAGAAAATGAAAACAGGATCTCAAAGAGATGTCTGCACACCCGTGTTCCCTGCAGCATTATTCACAATAACTAAGACTGGAAACAACTTAAGTGTCCATCAACAGATAAATGGTTAAAGATGTGGAATAAATAGACAGATAGATAGTGATATACATACACACAATGGAATATTATTCAGCCATGAGAAAGAAAGAAATCCTGCCATTTGCAACAACATGGATATACCCTAAAGGCATTATGCTAAATGCAATAAGCTAGACAGAGAAAGTAAAATACTGCATGGTATCACTTACATGTGGAATCTAAAAAAAAAGTCAGACTCATGGAAACAGAATAAAAAAGTGGTTGTCAGGGACTAGGGGGTGAGGGAAATAAGCAGAGGCTGGTAAAAGGACACAAACTTTCAGCTATAAGATAAATACAGTCACAGGATCTAATGTAAAACATGGTTACTAGAGTTGATAACACTATTACATAATTGAAATCTGCTAAGAGAGTAAAAATTATTCTCACACACATACACAAAAAATAAATATGTGGGGCTTCCCTGGTGGCACAGTGGTTAAGAATCCACCTGCCAGCTCAGGGGACATGGGTTTGAGCCCTGGTCTGGGAAGATCCCACATGCCACGGAGCAACTAAGCCTGTGTGCCACAACTAATGAGCCTGTGCCTTAGAGCCCGCGAGCCACAACCACTGAGCCTGTGAGCCACAACTACTGAAGCCCGTGCACCTAGAGCCTGTACTCCACAACAAGAGAAGCCACCGTAATGAGAAGCTCGCACACCGCAACAAAGAGTAGTCCCCACTCGCCGCAACTAGAGAAAGCCCGCGCACAGCAACGAAGATCCAATGCAGCCAAAAAAATAATAATAATAAATAAATAAATAAATAAATAAATAAATAAATAAATAAATATGTGAGGTGATGAATCTATTAATTAACTCGGTGGTGGGGATCTTTCCATAATGAATAGGTATATCAAATCACTATGATGATACTTTAAATATCTTATAATTTTGTAATTTTGTCAATTACACCTCAGTAAAGCTAAAAAAAAACCCTGAAAGACTGCTTTGATTGAAATGGAGGCTGGAGGCTCGGAGACCTGCCCATTCTGCCTTCCCCTTTGGATCTGCAGCAGGCTCCATGGAACACTATCATGAAGCTGTTGATTTAGTATCACTCTTTCGATTTATATATATCATATATACGAGGAAAAGAAAACCCAGAAGAAAATACGAACAAAAATTAATCTAGTATGCATAAAGTATGAACAAAAATTAATCTGTCAGGGCTTCCCTGGTGGCGCAGTGGTTAAGAATCCGCCTGCCAATGCAGGGGACATGGGTTCGATCCCTGGTCCGGGAAGATCCCACATGCCGCAGAGCAACTAAGCCTGTGCACCACAACTACTGAGGCTGCGCTCTAGAGTCCGCAAGCCACAACTACTGAGCCCGCGTGCCATGACTACTGAAGCCTGTGCGCCTAGAACCTGTGCTCCACAACAAGAGAAGCCACCGCAATGAGAAGCCCGCGCACCGCAAGGAAGAGTAGCCCCCGCTCGCCACAACTGGAGAAAGCCCGCGCGCAGCAGCAAAGACCCAACGCAGCCAAAAAATAAACAAAACAAAACAAAATTAATCTATCATATATTAAATGCTAGGCTAGTACTTCAAATACATTTTCTTTTCTATTATTAAATTGACTGATTGATTGATTGGCTGTGTTGGGTCTTTGCTGCTGTGCACGGGCTTTCTCTAGTTGCGGCAAGCGGGGGCTACTCTTCGCTGCGGTGCACGGGCTTCTAATTGTGGTGGCTTCTCTTGTCGCGGAGCACGGGCTGTAGATGCGCAGGCTTCAGTAATTGTGGCCCGTGGGCTCAGTAGTTGTGGCTCACGGGCTCTAGAGTGCAGGCTCAGTAGTTGTGGCACACGGACTTAGTTGCTCCGTGGCATGTGGGATCTTCCCAGACCAGGGCTCGAACCCACGTCCCCTATATTGGCAGGCGGATTCTTAACCACTGCACCACCAGGGAAGTCCTCAAATACACTTTCTCATTTAGCCTTCTAATTACTATTATGAGGAGGTAATAATCCTGTTTTACAAATGAGAAAACCGGAGCCCAGTGAATTTCTATAAGTTTTGCATGGTCATTTAGTTGGACAGAGCAAAGGCTTGAAATCAAGTCTTCCGATACTATTTTGTGCTCCTCCTCCTATAAACTGGTAATGAAATACACACAGAGTTTATTTATATGATGAGTGAGTTATTTTATGATGGTGATGTGATTTGTTATATAAGTTCATGGAACCCTGTCTGAACTATTTATAATGGAGTAAATCAAGTTATATAATGGACTTGCATTCATTTAATAAACATTTGCACACCTTGCTAACTCATGTGGGTAACAGGAAACTACCCCTACTCCATAATATGTAAATATTACTAGGAGAGAGAAAAGAAATATACAAATAATCATAATAAATTACAAACATATAA
Organism: Eschrichtius robustus; assembly: GCF_028021215.1. Taxonomy (NCBI): domain Eukaryota; kingdom Metazoa; phylum Chordata; class Mammalia; order Artiodactyla; family Eschrichtiidae; genus Eschrichtius; species Eschrichtius robustus. The sequence continues at coordinate 78,050,461 of NC_090830.1, forward strand.
AGTCATAGAGGAATACCAAATGCTATCAGTACAAAGAATCACAGGAGGGCTTCCCTGGTGGCGCAGTGGTTAAGAGTCTGCCAGCCAATGAAGGGGACACGGGTTCGATCCCTGGCCCAGGAAGATCCCACATGCTGCGGAGCAACTAAGCCCGTGGGCCACAACTACTAAGCCTGCGCTCTAGAGCCCGCAAGCCACAACTACTGAGCCTACGTGCCAATAACTACTGAGTCTGAGTGCTACAACTACTGAAGCCCACGCGTCTAGAGCCTGTGCTCCACAACAAGAGAAGCCACGACAATAAGAAGCCCATGCACCGCAACGAAGAGTAGCCCCCGCTTGCCGCAACTAGAGAAAGCCCGCGCACAGCAACAAAGACCCACCACAGACAAAAATAAAAACAAATAAAAACAAACAAACAAAAAAAGAGTCATAGGAGAAGGTAATTACATTCACTGGGGTGGAGGCAGAGAAGTTTAAAAAAAAAGAGAGATAATGGAAGAAGTTGAGTTAGGCCTTAAAGAATCAAGAGGATTTTGACAGGTAAGATAGGGTAGAGAAACTATGCAAGGGGAAAAATGAGCATTTGTATAGAGGCATGGAAGTGAGGAACATGTTCAGAGAGCAAATGGGGTTCAGTTTGGCTTAAGGGTGGAATCCGAGGCTGAACAGATGGGCTGGGATGACAGCACAGTGAGTGTGAAATGGCTAAGTTTAGACTCAATGAAATAAGGAGTGGGTGATCACTGATGGCTTCTTTGTTATTTTTAATTTTTGTTTTATGAGATTTAAATAATATAGACAAGTTGAAAAGGTAATACAATAAATGCCCATATCTCTACCACCCAGAATTATAATATTGTTATACTTTTCTCTAGTCTAATTATATGATTACATTTATACATTTAACATAAAAACCAAACTAGTAATATGTGCGCGTACTTACAAAAAAATATGATAGGTAAAGTTAGTTTCCTTTGATGATCAACACTCCCAGTTCCAATCCATTTCTCTGCTGCCCAAAGGTGATTGCTCTCACAAGAATCCTCCTGGGCCACTGAGTGTGTGTGTGAGAGAGAGAGAGACAGAGAGATAGAGACAGAGACGGAGACAGAGAGAGTGTGTGTGTACTATTTGTTGTATTTACTGTTTTGTTCTCTTTACCTGAAATGTTATTCCCTCAAATACCTGTCTGCCTCATTCCCTCAAATACCTGTCTGCCTCATTCCCTCACTTCCCTAGATCTCTTCTGAAAGAAAAACTCCTTGGCCAACCTATCTAGAAGAGCAGCCCTTATATCTCTCTCCCCAGACACTGCTTTTTCTTCAAAGTACTCATTACCATCTAACATCATATAATGGTTTACTGTCTTTCTCCTACACTCGTATATAAGCTCCATAAGGGCAGGGAGACTTTGGGTTCACTTGCTGCATTCCCAGTGCCTGGAATAGGGCCTGGCACATAGGAGATAATAAATATTTATTGAGTGAATATAGATACATGTATCTATACATAATACATGATATTTTGTGTATTTTTACAATTTATATGCATAGCACCCGTATTTTACAAATTTACAACTTGCTTTTTTCCCTCAACATTATGTTTCTGAAATCTATTCATTTAGACCAGTGGTTCTCAACTGGGGACAATCTGGCAATGTCTGGTGACATTTTTGGTTGTCACAATTGGTGGGGAGAGGGGAGCCAGTCCTACTGGAATTTACTGGGTAGAGGCCAGGGATGTTGCTTCATCTTATACTAATGCACAAGACAGTCCCCCACAGCAAAGAATTATCTGGTCCAAAGTGTCAACAGTGTCAAGGTTGAGAAATCCTGAATTAGATTTATGGATATTTAGCTAATCTCTGGTTAACTAATGGATAGTAGGCCATCATGTAAATATACTGCAATTCATTTATCTACTATTGATGGACACTTAGACTGTTTGTAATTTTTCACTATTACAATGTCTAATAATTTTTAGGAGAGGGGAGTAACATGATTAAAGACATACTTCAAGCAGATTCTCCTGGCTCTAATGGTTGAATTGGAAGAGAAGAGTCTCTAGAGGTTGAGCAACAAGTTTAGGTGTAGCCATAGTTCAAGAATTAAGTAAGTAGAGTAGCTAGCTGGGCAGTAAGGAAAAAGAATGCAAGACACAAGATAATAGTAAACAGGATCTAAGGACAGGATCCAAGGAGAGCCAGGAGGTCTGGGTGATAAGGAGGATGGTGGTACTATTAAAAGGCAGTAGGAAACAGTCTATGATATTAATTCAGCTAATAAAAAAGAACATTGGGAAGTAAAGAAGAGGTCTGGAGGGAGATGTGAGTTTGGTTTCAAACTGTTTAGAAGTTATCCTGGTTTGGTGAATGGGAGCCTCTCCTGCAACACTCATTAAAATGTTGGATATTTAACCTATTTGCAATAAGTAAATTATGGTCCATTTGCTAAAATGCTGTGCGGTTATTTAAAAATATGCTTATCAAAACTTTTTAAGGTCATGGAAAATGTAAGATCATAACGAGTAAAAATTATGAACAGGATACAAGATTTCTATATAGTATAAAAAATGTTTAAAAAAATCAACTGGTTATGGGGAAAAAAATCCTGGAAGGCAGTAGATTGGAATAATAATAGTGGTTTACTCATGATATAAATTTTTTCCTTCTTACGTCTTTCTGTATTTGCTCTAATGAATGAATATGTTACTTTTATAACAACAAAAAACTTTATTATATTTAAAAAGAACTACCCAACCATCAATCTATCTTATTTTGTGGGAGAAGCCCTAACTCTCCTACATATGAGTCTCCCTCATTTCTTAACTTCTCTTCAACCTAAGACTATAAGGTAACACTTTTCAATAAGGGGAGTGGTCTCCTAGAGGAGACAGGGATCATCTGGGGGAGATTCTCCTAACTATGAGGGCCACCTCCTTTGCTTTCTTTCCCAAGTTTTCTTTTATCTTTTTTTTTTTTAATTTATTTTTTATTTTATTTTATTTTTGGCTGTCTTGGGTCTTCATTGCTGCGCACGGGCTTTCTCTAGTTGCGGTGAGCGGGGCTACTCTTTGTTGCGGTGCGCAGGCTTCTCATTGCGGTGGCTTCTCTTATTGTGGAGCACGGGCTCTAGGGTGCGCAGGCTTCAGTAGTTGTGGCACGCGGGCTCAGTAGTTGTGGCTCGCGGGCTCTAGAGCGCAGTCTCAGTAGTTGTGGCGTACGGGCTTAGTTGCTCCGCGGCATGTGGGATCTTCCTGGACCAGGGCTCGAACCCGTGTCCCCTCCGTTGGCAGGCGGATTCGTAACCACTGCGCTACCAGGGAAGGCCCCAAGTTTTCTTAAAGGATTCCCTAAGAAGGCATCCTCTTTTCCAATTACTGACATAAAACAGATGGGAATGGGACAAAGGCACCCCTAGACACTTACAAAAGAGTAAAGACTGCTGTAAAGTCATTACCACTTCACAGACACTGAGGTTAGAGTTCTCTCAGCATCAACTTCGCTTCATGCAGTCTTCAAAGAACATTTTATTACACAAATATGTGATGTTTGAGATGCTGGCAAAATGACTGGGGTTCAAAACCAGATTGGTTTGACAAAAAAAAAAAAAAAAAAGCCCAATGACAAAACAAAAAACACACCCACACACAACTCAGGACCTTTTTAACCATAACATATACAAAGTTATCTCTTTCATGTTATTTAATAGCTTTAAGTATCTCAAATTCAATTTTGCAAACATAAAGCTGAATTTTTTCCAATATTCAAATTCTGACTTTTGATTCCTCAGCCCAATAAGACCTTCTGCAGGAGCTCCAATTTCCTTGAGCCACATTGACTAGAAGTACCCTCAAGGGACAAGTCAGACAAATGTGATTTTCTTCTTTCAATGGTCCTATTCCCTCTGATTTTTGCCTGCTTTTGTTGTTCTCCACTGTCTTCAAATAACTGTGTTTTATATTCTGCCCAGAGTTTATCATTGTAATTAGCATGGGGTTATTCTGATATGTTACTCCACCATTACCAGAACTGAAACTCAACTTTATCAAATTTTAAAGGGGAGCCATTTCCTTCCAACCCTGTGTTCATTTCTTCCCTCCCCCAGAAAATGTACGGCAGGTTAGAATGAGATTTGATTTGGAAGGTGAATGCCTGCTTCATCCTGCGTTTCAGATCTACCTAAAAAATCTAAACACAGCCCAGAACTCCCATAGGAATTAAGCACATGGCTCAATACCAGACTGCCTGAGTTCAAATCCTAGGTCTGTCACTTATTAGCTGTGTAACCTTTGGCAAATTATTTAATCTCTTTTGGCCTCGGCTTCTGAGCTGTAAATAGGGAAAATAATAATTGTACCTATTTCATAGGGCTTTAAGGCGGATTAAACAAGTTAGTGGCCTATGCTTTGTAAGTACTCAATAAACGTTAACCATTATATGATGATGATGATGATGATGATGATGATGATGATGACGACGACGACGACGACGGTGATGGTGGTGATGGTGGTGACGGCTGCCAGTGCCAGCAAACTTCTGTAACAACACTTCCTCTCCCCAACCCCCGCTCCTTCAGTAGTCATGAGCCTGGCCATTAACTGTTTAAATATGGAAACTCCAACATCTGCAACTATCTCAAAAGTAACTCCTTAACTTCTGGCAAGTTATCGATCTGTTCAGGTAGCGATAAACTCACCTCTCTGGCCGGTTTATGGAGAGTTGGAAGTAGTTCTTTGCCATTTCTAGCCTTTCCTGGTACTGAGCAGAACCTTCTATCAGTCCCTAAAAAAATAATAATGCCCATCAGAACATTATATATATGTTATCATTAAAATAACCTGCTCACCATCAACTTTCAGGGAGGCAGTGTACGATATAATATATTGTTCAAAAATCATGAGGCCTGGGTCCTAGTCCCTGTTTTGTCATTGATGCACCTGTTTGGGCTCCAGTTTCTTCAAAAAAGGGACTAGGTTAAATGTAGCGGTCCCTCATCCTTTTCACCATTTAAGGGCCTCTTTCCAATTTGGAAGGTTTTCTATCATTTTCTATTATTTAACTCATTATTAAGATAACAAATAATTTATTATTATATATAATATATATATTATAACAAATAACAAATAATTATTTGTTAATAATTTAACAAGTTATTCTATTATTTAACTCATTATTAAGAAATAATTAACTAGTAATTAATGTATAAAACAAAGTACAAATCAAGCCAAAAAGTAGCATAATCCCACCTTAACTACCATTTCTATCTTTCACATGCATGTTTATGGTGGCATTCATACTTAATATTTTATATTCTTAAAAAAATATACTATAATATAAGCAGTTTTCCATACCACTACACAGTCTTTAAAATCATCATATTCTTAAGGACTTTTCTACTTCTTGGATGTTTCCTTAAAGTAGATGATTTATTTTTATTTTTATTTTTTAAAAAATTAATTAATTTATTATTTATTTTTGGTTGCATCGGTTGCACGGGCTTCTCATTGCGGTGGCTTCTCTTGTGGAGCATGGGCTCCAGGTGTGCGGGCTTGGTAGTTGTGGCTCGTGGGATCTAGAGCGCAAACTCAGTAGTTGTGGCACACCGGCTTAGTTGCTCCGCGGCATGTGGGATCCTCCCGGACCAGGGCTCAAACCCGTGTCCTCTGCATTGGCAGGCGATTCTTAACCACTGTACCACCAGGGAAGCCCAAAGTAGATGATTTAAATTGAAGGTTCCAAGTTTGAACCTTTCTATAGTTCTTGGAATACACTATCAAATTACTTCCCAGTTAAGGTTCTAACTGTTACGATGTTATCAGCAATGTATAGGTGTATCATTTTCACTATATTCTCAACAGCACTGAATATCATTCATATCCTTTTTACATATGTGAAAAACAGTACTTATTATTATGTTAATATGGTTATCTTTACTACTTGTGAGAGTGAATATTTTAAGAGAAATTTACTAGTTGTCTTTTTGCAATTTTTTTTTTTTTTGGAGTATAGTTGCTTTACACTGCTGTGTCAGTTTCTGCTGTACAGCAAAGTGAATCAGCCATACGTATACACATATCCCCTCTTTTTTGGATTTCCTTCCCATTTAGGTCATGTAAATTTTTTAATCCATGTCTTTGCTAACTTTTCTATTTGGTGTCTTCATGTTTGCTTTATAGATTTGTGCAAGTTGTTCATCTGATACAAATCATAACTTTTATCACTTTATATAGATGTTATTATTTTTTCTAAAATACTAGAAACAGTTTATAGACACTCCCTCCTTACCACCAAGCTAGAATGGTCCCTTTTAACTCTAGTTCCTACAATTATGTCACACATTAAATAGGGACATAGGACTTTAAATCACTGGCTTGACTTTCCCTGGATTCTCCAATTTAAAAAATGCATTGCAAGTCCTACCTTAAAGTAATCATTCTTTTTCAGACTTTCAAGGAAGCCAGCCCAGAGCGGTGAGGTAGTCACAAGAGATTTCTTGGCGTCAGAAAAATGTGGGCTACATTTGGAGCATAAGATCTCAAATCCATGAGCCTAGATGGAAAAGACAGAATTTTTATTATTAGGTTAATTTCTTTCCATTTAACCACACTCAAGAACTAGGTGATTGGACACATGGCTGTGTGGACATTTATAACACTTTTTGAATTTTAGGAAAAATAAATCTGACTTTATTTCCAAGTTTCTTAATCTCTACAGATTATTAAAAATTATAAAAGGGAAGCAAATAATACAAAACAAAGATTCTTATCCTCCTCAAAGAGATTTCTTTTCTCACTAATAAAAAAACTAGAAATTTAAACTTATTTCTTGTTTGCTTAAAAAAGGCTTGCAAGGCAGAAACAGAGACACAGATGTAGAGAACAAACGTATGGACACCAAGCAGGGAAAGCGGGGGGCGGGGGGTAAGTGGGGGGTGGTGGTGGGATGAAGTGGGAGATTGGGATTGACATATATACACTAATATGTATAAAATAGATAACTAATAAGAACCTGCTGTATAAAAATAAAATAAAATTCACAAAAAAAAAGAAAAAAGGCTTGCAAAAGGTTTCTTGTCTAACAGAGTTATAAATGAATTAAACATAGTCTCAGGCATAGTAAAGGGAGGGAATCACTTCATTTTAAGAGTACTTTGGCTAAAAAATATAATAAATGCACATGGCAAAATAATTCTAATAGGGGGCTTCCCTGATCACTCTAGAGAAAACTACTGTCACCAATTCCTTACATATCCTTTCAGAAGTAATCTATGCACTCAAGCAGATATGTGTATGTCTGCATATGTACATTCTCCTACTCCATCCTTTTTATCACTAAATGGCAACATACACACTGCTCTGAACCTTGCTTTTCACTTAGTGATATACCTTGGAGATCATTTCATATGAGCATATATAAATTTATCCATCCCACTTCATGGACAGACCATAATTTATCCAACTACTCCTCTACTAACAGACGTTTCGGTAGTTTCCAATCTTCTGCTACTATAAACAATGCTTTCATGAGTATACTCCTACGTCTTTGTGCACAAGTAAAATATATGGAGGATAGATTTCTGGAAGTGAAAATGCTGAGCAGAAGGGTTTGTGCATTTTAAATGTTATGGAAAGTGACAAACTGTTCTAGGAGACTGATTCAACTTATATTCCTATCGATAATGTTTGAGGGTACCTCTTTATGTATTTTTACAAACCCAGTATATATTATCAAACTTATGGATACTTGGCAATCAAATGGTGAAAAATACTATTTTGTGGCTTTAAACTGCATTTCTTTTATTATGAGCAAGTGTCAACATTTTTCATAAAAATCGTTTGTATTTCTTTTTCTGTGGACTGTTAATGGTTTCTGATCATTTTTTGATTGATTAGTACTATTTTTTTTCATATTGAATTGTGGGAATGTTATATATTAGATAAATCAACTTTTGTCATTTACTAGTTTTTTTACTCTTTGTCACTTAAACTGCAAATATAGGGCTTCCCTGGTGGTGCAGTGGTTAAGAATCTGCCTGCCAACGCAGGGGACATGGGTTTGAGCCCTGGTCCGGGAAGATCCCACATGCCGCAGAGCAACTAAGCCCGTGCGCCACGACTACTAAGCCTGGCTCTAGAGCCCGCGAGCCACAACTACTGAAGCCCATGCGCCACAACTACTGAAGATCGTATGCCACAACTACTGAAGCCCGTGTTCCACAACTACTGAAGCCTGCGCACCTAGAGCCCACGCTCCACAACAAGAGAAGCCACCGCGATGAGAAGCCCATGCACCACAACGAACAGTAGCCCCTGCTCGCCACAACTAGAGAAAGCCCGCGTGCAGCAACGAAGAACCAACACAGCCAAAAATAAAATAAATTTAAATAAATAAATAAATGGCAAATATATTTTACACTTTCACCAGGTTTACTGTCTTTTGACTATATTTATGTTTTTTTCATACAGAAATGCTTAGTTTTTATATTATCGAATTTATCAATCTTTTCTTTCACAGTTTCTAGTTTCAAGTCATGCTTAGAAAGGCCTTTCCTACTCAGATTTTCAAAAGTTTTCCTGTTTTCTTTCAAATTTTATGGTTTCGTTTTTTTCATTTAAATATTTGGTCCAACTGGAATTTATTTTGGCATAGGTGTGAGGTAATCAACTTAAATTTTCCAGATGGCTTCACAGTTTTATCATCACTTACTGAATAATCCAGTTTTCCTTCTTATTTGAAATGCCACATTATACTACATTCTCACATTAATAGGGTATATATCTAGATATCTATGCTCTGTCATTATTCTCTTAAGAGCCCTTTGACATAAAGGAAGAAAATAAAAATTTCTGGTTTAACATTACCAACTTCATGCCCAATTCGTGGGCTCGGTATTGGGGATGAGATGGAGGAGGCAGCTTGTATCCACTCCGCAGGTCTGGCATAAACCTTTGTTGCACCAACTGTGCATACAGACATTTAGTGAAAGTGACCTGGACATTGGGGCACAAAATATGTGAGTCTTTTCCTGAAATTAAAAATTTGAATATCATTTCATAGTTAATAATAACTTCATAGTAACTTCATTTATGAGCTTCATATTCATATAAATGCAAAGAAGATCCAACCTATTTACTGCCTACATTTTTTAGTAACAGCTTTATGGAGATGTAATTCACATACCCATAAAATTTACCTTCACTTGTCTATATTTAGTTATCACTAAGGTAATTCAAATCATTAGTTACATTACACAGCAATTTTGGTGGGTGGATGATATAGAATAATTCTTAATTCTCTGGAAGAAATGAAATGTTTTATTGTTAAGAGGATATAACTACTCAAATAGGGAAAATATGGTCAGAAATAGCTAGGAAACATTGAGATATAAAATAAGGAGTCAGGTCTCTTACAATCTTCCTCCCCTGGATGGGAGAAAAGAAAAAATTTAAATATGTATATTAACATGCTATGAGGAAACAGAATATTTCCGATTTTTTTCTAGTGAACAATTAAATAATGTACAATTTTATTTCCAGTGAGAGAAACTAAATGACCAAGAGAACTAGCTTACCGAAGTCATTATTCGTGTTTCAGGCAAGAATGTCTTGAATATACGACAGGCTCGCAGGTCAATGGGGTCCCGCAGGTAAAATGCCTGGACTCCTGCAGCCACCAATCTGGGGCGCTGCTTTAGCACTGCTACAATGCCGGCTGGAAGGAAGCAGCGTGCTTGATGAAGGGAGGCTTTAATTTTTTCTGGGTATCTGTGACAGGTAACATAATTATTTTTATTTTATGATATGTAAACATCTAGGATTCTTATACCATTTACTTCCTCCTTAACATTTTATCTTGTCTTGGTTCATCAAGAGTGAGATGGAAAAAGTGACAAGAGAGGTGAAGATAAAGATACTGTAGGGAATTCCCTGGCAGTCCAGCGGTTAGGATTTGGCACTTTTACTGCCAGCGGCCCAGGATCAATCCCCAGTCGGGGAACTAAGATCCTGCAAGCCGCGCGGCCAAAAAAATTAATTAATTAAAAAAAAAAAAAGATACTGTATATACTAAAGATTACAGGAAGGAAGAGAGACAGAAAAAGTGGGAAGAAATGGAAAATAAAGAAAAGGGATTAAGGTGGTCCAATAAAAAATAAAATCAGAACTTATTCTCCTAAAAAATGGTACAAAGTGTACTGAGGCGAAGCTAAAAGAGATGTTTAATACTGTTAAGACCTGAATGGTGCTAAACATTTAATAGGTACTCAAATTTGAATGGCTGAATTAGTATGTTATTAGACTAAGGTATTCTCTTCTGAATAGAGCCTAAGGTGCTCCACCAAGGTCAAAGAATCCCATATATACACCCAGAACCACAGAAAAAGCCTGAACACAATTGTGCTCACTTAGGTTTTCATTTCTAAAGGTCTGAAAATGTCTATCTATGGATCTACATAATACTTAGCCATAATATCTAAGGTAAATAAATGCAAAAATATTGGGCCTATGACACTTTTAAATGGAAATTAAAAGATACATCTGTTTCTTGATTTTAAAACACGTAAGTTTAATTTGTTGGTCAATCTCACAAAGGATGAAGACAGCATGAAAATTGGCATTAATCTAGGTGAAAGAAATTCCACATTCAACAGAAGACTTGAGTGACATGAAATCAAAAGGCTCCCTGACTAGCAATGAAAGTGTTATTTTTCTTACCCTCTGATGCGTCTATTCACAGCAGCTCGTATAGATTCTGAAGCCAAAATTTTTTCTGGGTGTGTTGAGATTATATTCAGTGCTTGTGAGATTGTTTGGACTGTGGTGGGTAACCAGGATACTGCTTCAGGTTTCTTTGGTGCAGGAATAATGCATAACTCCCCATGATGGAAAAACACCTGCAAAATGATGTTTTAATTTTCATACCTGGCAGTGACAAACTCTCGGTGCATATGAAAATGTTGCAACATGATTTCACCTCTGTAGATTTTCCAAACTTGGATATACTTACCCTATTGGCACTATTATCAGGATCCAACCATTTAGGGAGAAAGTCAGCAGCTTCTATTAACAAGAATTCACCGTCATTGTCTTCAATCCTAATGCAAAAGAAGTTCTAACTTTATATTCAAAGAAGCACATATTTGCTAATAATCAAACAGATTTGTTCTAATACATTTTCTCCTTCATCTTAGTAAATATATGAGTATGCACCATGTGTAGATTTCTATAATTAAGCAAAATGTTTAAGATACCATTAAGCACTGAAGGAGACTCTAAGATTGTAAGGAGGAATTCCTTAGGTGAGGGTGATAAGAAGAGAAAAATAAGTACATAAATAAATAACAATAGAAAAAAATATGGAAAATATATAAAGTACTATGGGGTTTCAAAAGAAAAAAAAAATCACATATAGCCAAGATTAGGAAAACCTTTATGGAGGAGGTATTATTGGACCTTGAAAGATAATTTTGTTTTGCCTCATTTGCATCATTTTTTAAAAATTTAAATTTCTGAATAGGTAACACAGTCACATGGTTAAAACTTTTAAAAAATACATAAAAAGTTATACAATGAAAAAGTCTCCTTCTTGCTTTTGTATCTATATGCCCAACCCCTCCACCATTGTTATTTCTTGTTTATCCCTCTAGAGTTTGCTTATGTGTAATCCAGCCAATAGGAATATAAATTCTTTCTTGTCGCACAAAAGGTAGCATATTATATATACTGTTCTAGATTTTTTTTACTTTTAATGGGTGGAGATACAATATATGGAGAAAAGGAGAGATGTTCTTGGGAGAGGGAAGAGCATAAGCAAAACCATGGAGGTAGCAATTTAAGGTAGATATTTGAAGAATGACGAGTAAACAAGACGACTAGAAAAGCACAGTTATATCATTTTGTGAAGAGCTTTAAATGTTGGCAGAATCAATGAGAATGAGTTTAATTTTATAGACAAAATGAATGAAAGGTTTTAGAGTAGTGTACTAAAATGGTTCGAGCTCTACTTTAGGAATATTAATCTGGCAGAGACATAGAGGAAAAACTTCTTCCTTTTTCTAATTTTTAAAAAAACCCCGACAAGATAGAAGATGCCTATTAAAGAGCTTTAGAGGCCTAGTGTGTAGGTATGAACCATCATTACATGTATAAAACTCAGAATCAGCACATGAAAGGTATTGCCCCCTTCTTATTATCCTAGTAAAGATAGAAACTACTATTTTTGTGTCTGTTCATTTAAAATTCTATCATTCATTAAGAAATTATTGCCATGTATTTGTAGGTATGGTAACAGTAGTGTTTGTTATCTCTTAGATTTACATCCTGAAGTATTTAAAAATCAAATGGCATAATACTGGAGATTTGTTTTAAAATAATCTTGCTATGTGATGGGGGAGTGGGGAAGGAAGTAAATGAAATACGAATCACCAGGAGTTGATAATTACTGAAGCTGGGTGATGGGTACGTGAAGGTACCCATCTCTCTACTTTTATGTATGCCTGAAATTTTGATATAATAACAAGTTTCCAAAATTGTTGTTGTTTTTTTCTTTTTGTTCTGCTGGGGAAAAGACTGGGTGGATAGAAGACCAGAATCTGGGGGCTGATGAGGAAAACTAGGACATATGTTAAGTGGTGAAGCGCCCTCTGCTGGCAAAACTTTGGAATTACAGAGAATTATCCATTTCTATTTTAAACACTGAATTAGAATGCACTATCATCTACTTTGCTTCCTATCCATAAAATTGCATGATTTCTCTTTAAATTTCTTCTGTATATGATTTCTCATAAAATATACCTATAGTCTAATAGAGGAAGACATATTAAGAAATCTGTGAAATATGTATATCTATAGATGAATTTCTTTTTTTAAAGACACAAGAAATTTGATGGTGATTACTTTTGGGAAGTCAGAGCAGTACACCCTTTTGTATTGTTTGAATTTTATTTACCATGTGTATTTGTTCTTTCATAACAAGAAGAAAAAGAGAAAATCTAAAATAAGCAGGTTTTGTTTGAAATTTTTTTGAAGTTGAACTCTCAAATGATTCTTTAATTCTTCTTCAAGAAAAGGAAGTCACAAGAGAAAAGGAAGAAAAAAGTCACATTTAAAATCTACATCCCAAGTTTGTACAATTTCCACCAGACTACAGAAAAAAATACTACTAAATGGATAAAAATGTAGTCATTTTCAATAATAGAATTCCTTTAGAATTATTAATAAAGCTATAATACCTTGCTACTAACTCTGGAAATTCCTTTGTAATTTGCTTTACTATATAAACAATAAACCATTCATCCTCAATGTTATCTCCAAACTTTGTCATGCCAAATATATGAGCAGGAACACCTCCTAAAAACAAGAGAAAAGCAATCATATTACCAAATAAATATACCAGTGCAAATAAAGGTACAAGTAATCATTCAATTAAACAAACATTTATTGATTGGCTATGCGCCAGGTACTATACTGGGAGCTGGGGTTGCAATCCTGAACAAGATACAAGAAACTTAGGGCTTCCCTGGTGGTGCAGTGGTTGAGAATCTGCCTGCTAATGCAGGGGACATGGGTTCGAGCCCTGGTCTGGGAAGATCCCACATGCCGCGGAGCAACTAGGCCCGTGAGCCACAACTACTGAGCCTGCGCGTCTGGAGCCTGTGCTCCGCAACAAGAGAGGCCACGATAGTGAGAGGCCCACGCACCGCGATGAAGAGTGGCCCCCGCTTGCCACAACTAGAGAAAGCCCTCGCATAGAAACGAAGACCCAACACAGCCAAAAATAAATAAATAAAAATAAATTAAAAAAAAAAAAAAAAGAAGCTTATTCTTGAGGAGCTTAGGGTCTAGACAACAGGAGATAGACAACCAAGCATCACAAAACAAGATGATGAACAGAGTGTACACTGAGGGCTATGTGAGCATAAAGTATGTGATATCTGAGCTACGTTCATCTGGAGGAATGACCAGAAGTAGGCTTTCCAGAAAGAGAGAACATATGCATGTGCAAAAACACAGAGGCATGACAGACAATAGAGTGTTCTGGGAATATCAGCAGAAATTTTCAAACAAGTGCATTATCCAAAAATATGTAGAACTTAAACAAGACACTCAGACAGCCAATGGGTCAAAGAAGAAATCACAAGGGAAATTAGACAATATCTTGAGACAAATGAAAACAAAAACACAACATGCCACACGGATGGGATGCAGTGAAAGCAGTGCTAAGAGGAAGTTTATAGTTATAAAAGATCTCAAATCAACAACCTAACTTTATACCTTAAGAAACTAGAAAAAGAAGAACAAACTAAACCCAAAGCTAAAGGAAGGAAATAATGAAGATTAGAGCAGAGATAAATGAAATAGAGAATAGAAAAACAATATTTAAAAAATCAATTAAACAGAGTTGGTTTGTTTAAAAGATCAACAAAATTGACAAAACATTAGTTAGATTAACTAAGAAAAAAGAGAAAAGACTCAAATAACTAAAATCAGAAATGAAAGAGGGGATATTACAACCTATGCCACAGAAATAAAGAGGACTATAAGAGAACACTATGAACAACTGTACATCAGCAAATTGGATAACTTAGAAGAAATGCATAAATTCCTGGAAACACACAAATTATCAAGACTGGATTGTGCAGAAATAGAAAATCTGAAGAGATCTATAACTAGCAAGGAAATTGAATTAGTAATAGAAACTTCTGCACAAAGAAAAGCCCAGGACTAGATAGATGACTTCACTGGAGAACTCTACCAAACATTTAAAGAAGAATTAACATCAATCCTCCTCAAACTCTTACAAAAAAACTGAAGAGGAGGAAACATTCCCAAACTCATTTTATGAGGCCAGCATTACCCTAATACTAAAGTCAGACAAAGACAATACAAGAAAACTACAGACCAATACCCCTGATGAATAATGATGCAGAAATCCTCAACAAAACACTAGCAAACTGAATTCAACAACACATTAAAAGGAGTGTATACCATGACCCAGTGGGATTTATTCCTGGAATGCAAGGATGATTTTACACAAGAAAACCAACCAATGTAATATACCATATTAACAGAATGAAGGTCAAACAAGTGTACTGCGGAGTGTCTCAAGAGCTACCATGGCAAAAAAAAACCCCAAACAGGTGGGAAGAACTGCCCAACCAACTCTTCTCCCTACTCCAGATCTCCCAAGTTTCATCAAGTATAGAAGCTCCAGTTAGGGTGTCTATTTTTATCTACCTTACATATTAAACTTCAATTTGAATTTCATCCAGAAGCAATGAGGAACTGCTGAAGGATGTTAGGCAGGAGAGTGACATGATCAAATTTGTGTTTTACAAAGGTAACTGGCAACAGTGTCAGGAACTGCAGACACTGGAACCAGAGAGGTTAGTTAGGTGGCTACTGTAGTCTTCCAGATGAAGAGATCAAGGGGGCCTAGACTGTAGCCAAACAGATGTAGAGAGGGGTCATATTTTAGGAGTAATCACACTAGGATTTAGTGCCTGACTGAACATGGTGAAGTGAGGAGTTGAAGATGATTCTGAATTACTAACAAGCTTGATAACTAGGTGGCTAGCAATCCCATTAAGCAAGACAAGAAAACACTGTGTAAAAATGATTTTCTAGAAAAAAGGTAGGGAATTGGTTTTGGCTGTGCTAATGGGACAGTGTTCTTGCCAATAAATATCACGTGTTTCAGTGAATAGGCGTTTAATAAAATTAACGTTTTGCATTTGGCAACTGCTAGCCAAACGGAAACAGATAAGCACTAAACTGAGAGACAGAATGACGGTATCACAAGATGCCAGGCTTCTGATCTGAAATCAGACTCCACAGAGGTCACTGCATGAGTAGAGCCTTGGTCACCTATCCATGATTCATTTTAGTAAAGTTATAAGAAATGACAGGACAAAGTACCATATTTGGCCAGAGGTCAGATCTCAAGCACTGACAATACAGAGAAGCAGTAAAGGAACCTCAAAATGCTTCCGAGTGGCAAATAATGGTCATTTAGCTCAATTATTTCTCTTTATAAGCCAAGCAGAGCCGCTCTTAGATCCTTACCAAAACAACTATGTGAAAGGCAGCCTAGTAAACATACTATCAAGACTGAGGAATACAGAGTAACAGCTAAAAGAACTATGGTTAAGGAAGCCAGATGCCTGAACCTGTTTAGTGTAGGTACCTAGATACATTATGGCATAGTAATTAAAGTTCAAAAGAAGAGCCATGGCTTAATAATGTTGAATATATATTAGTTCCTAAGATAATGACTATTAGAAAGCATTCATCAACATGAATTAAAAAAAATTTTTTTTTAAGTTCAAGGGCTTAACTGAATAGAGGCAAACACCATAAAAAGTTCAGGATATAAATCTCCTGACAGGGTTTCCCTGGTGGCTCAGTGGTTCAGAATCTGCCTGCCAACGCAGGGGACACGGGTTCAATTCCTGGTCTGGGAAGATCCCACATGCCACGGAGCAACTAAGCCCATGCGCCACAACCACTGAGCTTGCGCTCTAGAGCCCACGAGCCACAACTACTGAGCCCGCATGCCACAACTACCGAAGCCCACGCACCTAGAGCCCGTGCTCCGCAACAAGAGAAGCCACCGCAATGAGAAGCCTGCGCACCGCAAGCAACAGTAGCCTCTGCTCGCCGCAACTAGAGAAAGCCCACGCGCAGCAACAAAGACCCAACACAGCCAAAAATAAATTAATTAATTTTTAAAAAAATCTCCTAACACTGAATGAACTGTGGACTATCATACATCACTGTTGTCAGAATGACATTAAAAGTCACCCATATCAAAGCAAAATAAGCAAAAGAGCCTTACCTTTCCCAGGTTTATATTTGAGATTGAAAGGCTGATTCTGCCAAATATAGGGGACCAGCATAGGTGCAAACTGGGTCATTATATTCTCAATGTACTTTTGAAGAATCTCTCTGTGTTCTTCTGGGTCCCTTGGTTCGTCTGGTATCAGGAACAGGCAGTATTCTACAGTGTCTTCCACTGTAGCAAACTTCATATTTTCCTCCATTCTTCTTTGAAAGCTACATTTAAAGTTTCAATAATATAAACCATATAGAATAATGTAGAAGTAATATCCCATTCCCTGAACTATGCTAGGCAATTCCATTAACATTGTTTCCCAAAATTCAGTTATCCACATACCATCATCATGGTTTTTGCCTTGACCACATACCAACTATAATAACATTTATTTAACATTCTTTTTTTCTTTTTTAACATTCTTTTAATGACATTGTTATACTTACGATTACATTAAAGGAACTTTTGATATAATACAATAAATGGAAATCCAGTACCACATTCCCAAATTAACTAATAAGTATGTAAGAATAAAATAAAAACTGTTTGCCCTTCCACTAGCAGTGGTGTGTATAACACACTTTTAGAAACACTGCAATAACATCTTTTGAAACACTATCACAAGTCCCAGTTCCGCCAGTAGTCCCAGTTGTGTTATTCTGGGTATTTCACTTTCTTCCTGGGGCTTTTTCCTTAATTGTAGAATGAGACTGTTACTGTATCATATCTGTAATCCGTCCCTAGTTTAAATTTTTATTATTTAAATTTACTGAAAAGCAATCTCCCTTACTCTGCAGAATTAAATCTCTCCCATTGTATGGCATAGAGGAATTCAAAACTACAAAACATTCATGCCTTATCATTTCACCCCCAAATAATCTGCCCACGGCTCTTGATCCTACAACTATCTATCCTAAATCTTCCCCCTTCTCAGGTCTCAAAGGGTATAGCTCTGGTGTATTAGGACGTGGTAAATAACTATTTTCTAAGGGTTCCCCTTACAAACAAAAGTACTAGCTCACTATTGCTTCCAGGTGAGGCTTGGTAAAGGAAGACACTGTTTTGGATTATCTACGTCTGCAATTCGATTTTTAGACTTGTTTTTCTAACGGACTAGTAAAACGAGGTCGAGAGGAACTTGCATCTTCTATCCAGACACTCATTCGCTACTTTCTGTCCAAATCATCATTTGGCCTTTTAACCCAGGTAGACAAATGCTAACTACCCACCCACCCATAATGCCAAACACACCTTATTATGAAGAACTTAGTGTCAGGACTAGAAGGGGCTTTGAGATCACTCAGGCTAACTCCACACTATACATATGAGAAAACCGGGAGCACAGCAAGAGAAGCAACCAAGCAGCAGAGGCCTGACTTGGAGTCTAGGGCTTTTTACTCAGACTAGACGCTCTCCTTCATCCAACAAAATGAAGCCAATTCCGCTTACGGTTCTAGGGCCTGGGCCTCTCCGGCAAGTCTCTGCTGTGGCACCTTTCCTCAGTCGCCTCTCCTACCACGTGAGCTGGTCGGGAGCTGCCAGTAGCAGCCAAAGCCTGGCTCAGACTGGGTCCACACGCTCGTCTGGGACCAGAAGCCAGAAGAAACTCTGAAAGTCAGAAACCGGCTCAGCCTCGGAACCCCGTGCGTCGTCCCTGTTGCGCGTCGGCGGGAGCATTAGGAGGGTGCCCGTGTGCCTTCATCACTTCCGGCTCCACGGGGAAGCAAGGAGGGCGGAAGACTAGGGAGGTGGGGATCCTGCGGGGGTGACGGCCCGGAGTCTAAGAGACGGGGCCGGAAGGTGGCGGGAGGGGGCTGAGCCGGAGCCGGCGGGAGGGCCAGGCCCAGAAGCCCCCAACCTGGCTTACCCGCCCCGGCCGCGGCTGAGGAGGAAGAGGAGGATGATCTCCAGATACACTCGGAAGGCGGTGCCACAGAACTTAGAGCTGTGAGTGGACTGCTCAGCCACCCCAGCCCGGCCCAGGCCGAGGCGGGCCGCAGGCGCTCTGGGGACCCTCCCTGACCAGTCCCTTGCTCCTTTTTCCTTTCCCAGGGCGAGGGAAAGAAAATTTTCTTCGGAATTCTCTCCTCCCAGCCTTGCCGGACGTTGCCCCTTCTACCTCCATCTCCAGCTAAGGGCGTGTAACCTGTGCTGTCCCAGGACTTGGCCCTCTTGGGTTGCACTTCTTGAGCTCGGGGACTGGGTTTCCTAAGGCATTTTGTAGTTTCCGCAGTGCTTCGTGCCCCAGTGTCAATGACCATTGACAACTCGTGAAGCTATTAATAGCTGAGTGCTACAATGAAGTTGAATACGTCTAGTGCCAAGCACAGTGCAAAGCTGCTTACATGCAGTAGCTCACTTAATCCTGTCAATAAGGAGACCAGATAGGAACTATTATTTTGCACTTTCTACAGATAAAGATCCCAGACTTAAAGATTGTAGCATGCCAAAGATCACACAGCCAGAAGGTGGTGGAGCTGAAGTACAAACCTGTTGTCAATCTGGTTTTGAAGCTTGTGGTCATAACCATTACACATACTGCCTCCCCACCTCTGCAATTTCGTGTCAGAATCCTTGAGGATCAGTTTTGCTTTTGAGACTTCAGACAGCAAATATTTCCTGCTTAAAGACCCACCTCCCACCCCTACTGAAGTGTTATAATGTAGGAAGTAATGATAATGTCATTCATTTATTAATGCTTTACACTTTCAAAAAGACTTTCATATCTTGATTCTCTTAACAACTCTGTAAGATGGGTATGATTATCTTTAGTTTTTCAGCAGATGAAATATCAGAAAGGTACACATCTTTAAGATTATATAACCAATAGGTTTTGAGCTTGGGTTTTTCAACCCCAAATACCAATTTTTTTCCTCCACTAAACTATGTAATTTTAGCAACCATACATTTATTAATTAAATATTAACTATACAGGGTAATTAACAGGCATGGTATCTTCAGTCACATCTGGGTTTCTGTTTAGACTCTTTTCTAGCCTTGTTAATTTTAGGCAAATTACTAAATCTTTGAGCCTTCATTTCTGTAATATAGGAATAAGACCTTATCTAAAAGCATACCTAAAGTGATGGCATAGGGCTTGACACATAGTAGGTCCTCGGTAAATGGTAATTTCCTTGTCCCTTCCCACCTTTACTTGGTACAATAGCCATACAAACAAAATCAGTCTATGATCTTTCCTTGCCTTTCAGAAGCTTATTATCTACTAAATAATAGGATAGGACACAGAAGCAATTCAGTTAATAGGCTTTTTAGGAACTAGGAAGAAGAAAGTCATTTACCAATAAAGGGAACAGGGCTTAGCCAAAAATCTGCTTTCATAATTAATTCTGACTATTCTGAGAGTGAAAAAAAAATACCATTTATGGAAAAAATTGTTGATAGCACTTATTGGGCCAGAATTATTGACCCAGTATGGTTATGTTACTTGTTCTCTATTGTTGACTTGATACTCCCTAAAGATAACTCTCCCAAAAGATGATTCTCTAGAAGTGTCAGAATAATGTGAATAATGATGATAATGAAGATTATATGCATCTAAATAACAGTATATTAAAAGTAATTTTTACTTTAGGTGTTATAATGATAATTTGCTTTGAAGAAGTAATTTTAGTTTTCTCCCTAATAGTTCCAAGTTATAGATATTGAAAAGAGGTTGGGATAAAATATACAGCTTAACATTTTAAAAATGGTAAATCTCAAGCACAAATGTATAGTGAATAATATAATGACCTACCCATCACCTACATTAAACAGTTATCAAAATTTTAATGTATTTGCTTCATCTTTCATCTATATATTTTTTTCAGCCTGTCTTCTGTGAAATAAGGAAGGAAAACCCCAGACACTATCATTTCACTCCATATACTTCATTATGCATTTCTAAAAATTATAGGGCTTCCCTGGTGGCGCAGTGGTTGAGAATCTGCCTGCCAATGCAGGGGACACGGGTTCGAGCCCTGGTCCGGGAAGATCCCACATGCCGCGGAGCAACTGAGCCCGTGAGCCACAACTACTGAGCCTGAGCGTCTGGAGGCTCTGCTCCGCAACAAGAGAGGCCGTGATAGTGAGAGGCCCGCGCACCGCGATGAAGAGTGGCCCCCACTCGCCGCAACTGAAGAAAGCCCTCACACAGAAACGAAGCCCCAACGCAGCCAAAAATAAAAATAATAAATAAATAATAAATAAAAAATTAAAAAAAATATATAGACATTTTCTTATGTAACCACAAAGCTATGACCAAATTTAATATTTCTTTGGTATTATGTAATTGTCACTTCATAACCAAATTTCTCTGACAGACTAAAATATGTTTTAAGTTTCTATTTCATAGCTGGAATCCACATTTCTGATCCCTGCCACTGTCTCAAAGACAAGCTTTTGGTTGTAAAATCATTGAATGAGAGAAGTACAAATAGCTCTGCACAAATCCAGCCCCACCATTTGAGAAATAATTTAAAGTACAAGCTCTGCTGACTAGGTCTTTATCTTTATATACAAAAATGGTAGAGTTTACTAAAATCTCAAACTATTCATTTGCTCTGAGAAGCCTCAAACAAACTACTTGGATTTGAATCCTGGCTCCATTACTTACTAGCCATATGACCTTAAGCAGGTTACTTAATCCCTCTGTGCCTCACTTTCCTTTCCTGTGAAACAAGAGTATTAGATTTATAATATACATTTGCATATTCAAAGCCCTGGGAAGACCTCTTGTAAAGAAACCTGAGTAACTTTGTTTAACCTATCATGTTATTTGACTACAGAATTTTGTGGGGAAGGAAAGTCTATTGTAGATGATTAGGACTGGAACATATAATAATTGACCCCATAGTTTATTCTAATGCACATGTTGAACTCTCTAGAACAGTACTGTCCTATAGAAATATAATACAAAACACATACATAATTTAAAATTTTCAGGTAGTCACATTAAAAAAATAGTAGAAACAGGTGAAATTAACTTTTTTACCTCTTTATTTTGAAATAATTATGGACTCACAGGAAGTTACAAAAATAGTACATAGTCCCAAGAACCCTTCACCCAGATTCCCCCAATGATGACAACTTACGTAACTATAATATAATTTCAAAGCCAGGAAACAGACATTGGTACAGTACTGTTAACTAGGCTATAAACCTTATTCAGTTTTCATCAATTTTTATATCCACTCCTTTGTATATATGTATATATAGTTCTATGCAATTTGGTCTCATTTATAGATGTATGTAACCACTGGTACAATAGAGATACAGAGCTGTTCCATCACCACCAAGAAACATCCTTATATATCCCTTTACAGTCACATCCATTCCTTTCTCCATACCCTGGAACCACTAATCTTTTCTCTACCTCTATAGTTTTATCATTTGTGAATGTAATATAAATGGAATCATATAGTATATGTAACCTTTTGAGATTGGCTTTTTTCACTAAGTATGATGCCCTTGAAATCCAACCAAGTTGTTGCATGTATCAGTTCACTCCTTTTTTATGCTAAATCATATTCCATTGTGTAGATATACCAAAGTTTAACTATTCAGCTGTCAAAGAACATTTCAGTTGTTCCAAACTTTTTCAATTATAAATAAAGCTGCTGTGAACGTTTGTGTACAGGTTTTTGTTGTGAACATAAATTTTCATTTCTCTGGGATCAATGCCCAAGAGTGCAATGGCTAGGTCTCATGATAAACACATGTGTTTAGTTTTATAAGAAACTGAAATTATTCCAGAGTGGCTGCACCATTTTACATTCCTACCAGCAATGTATGAGAAATCCAGTTTCTCCATATCCTTATCTGCATTTAGTGTTATCACCATATTTTATCTTAGCTGTTCTAATAGGTGTGTGGTTATACCTTATTATATTTTCAATTTGCAGTGAAATTAATTTTAAGAATATATTTTGTTTAACCCAAATATATCCAGAATATTATCATTTTAACATGTAATCAAGATAAAATAATTAATGATACATTGTACATTCTTGTTGTACTAAGACTTCGAAATCCTGTGTGTTTTACACTTAAAGTGCATCTCATTTCCAACTGACCACATTTTAACTGCTAGTGATTAAAGGCTACTGTATTGGACAGTGCAGTTCCAGAACAGCAAGAAGTAGGCGACTAACTTGTAGATCAAGTTACTGAAAAGTATATATTTTTTCTTTACAGGAAATATAACTTTGTTTTTCTCTTTCACAGGAAAGGAATAACAAAACATGCTCTTAATCATCATCCCCTTCCAGAGCAGCTGGATGCAATTTCCTCTACCAATGACACCCATGAAAAAGACATAAGTTCCCAAAGGTAATAACAAAAAGTGTACTTGTTTGCTTATTGCACTTGATAATGGCAAAAGTTTTGGTTTTTTGCCTTAGGATTGGTATCAAGCCTTGTACTAATGAAACAAAACAAGAATTTTTATCACATTTTTTCAATACCATTCAACTTTCATTCTGGAACAGCTAATGGAAACACTTATTTTTATAACCTTTGAAAAGCAGTATTATGAAGTAGTTAAAAGCAGAGACTCAGGAGGAATCCACACAGATCTGATTTTTAATCCTGGTTTTGTCATCTGTTAGCTGAATAATATTGGGCAAGTTACTTACCTAGTAATAGTATCTCTTAAAGGGTGTTGTGAATATAAATGAGATAAAATACAGTAAATGCTGAGTAAATATTAGCTGCAGTTATTATTTTAAGAAATAGAGGATACGTTAACTTCACAGAGGGTTCTGAGAAGCAATGTGGTATCATAGAAAAATTACAGTCATAAAACCTAGTTTCAACACCTAGTACTAAATCTCAGATTCTTTGTCTTAAAAAAGGGGTTGAGTTCTGCATCACCAGGTTGTTGTGAGGATAAAATGGGGTTAATATCTGTGAAAGTGCTTGGTAAACTAAAAGTGCCATACAAGTTCACATACTATTCTAGGTGAATTCCTAGACATTTCTGAAATGTCTTTAGTTCTCAAGGGTAGATATTATAAGTGGAATGTTAAAGTATTCATTGTAAACTAAGACTAGAATTATTTAGAATGGCTGCCATCAATTCTGTAGGAATTAGGTCCGACTTTACTATGATGCTTACATTTCAAGTCCTTCATTTATTTTTGCCTCTGTGGATATATTTCTACACATGCTTATCACCTAATAGATTGCTGAGTAGTTAATGCTGCAGAAACTTGAGGAAATATAAGAATTTTTCTGTTTTCTCTTCTCCTTCCAAATTGTGCATTTAGTGAGTCTGACATCACACAAGAATCACCTTTTACATCAGCTGACACTGGGAATTCAAGGTCTGCTTTTCCAAGTTATACAGGCACAGGGATCTCTACTGAAGGCAGCTCGGACTTCTCCTGGGGATATGGTGTGAGTTTTATGTTAATGGTCTGATGGAGTGCTTGGGAGACTGTTCTGGGAGTTAGCATTTGTCAGTTTGGTCAGTATATTTCATGCCTTCCCTCTCCTACATTGTTTATTTTTAATTTAATTTTATTTTTTTTGGCCGTGCTGCGCGGCATGTGGGACCTTAGTTCCCCATCCAGGGATCGAACCTGCGCCCCCTGCAGTGGAAGCACGAAGTCTTAACCACTGGACCACCAGGGAAGTCCCTCCTACATTGTTTATTTACCCTTTAAAATAGCTGTAAAGAAGCATCAGCTTCACCCTCTTTCAGTATTGCTCTGTTTTATGGATGTAGTAGTTGATCCTTAGAGATGCTTAGTGTATGGCTTAAACACTTGCAGGTTGGTATGGATCTGGGCCCTGGATCCACTCCTTATGCTGTGCTCAGTCCACTAGTGTGTCTCTCCACTAATATTACCTTGTTGTTTAAAATGTTTTTGAAAGTTTATTACTAAGCCATATAGACTGGGAAGATGTTTATTATATATTATTAAATGAAAAAAAGCACGTTAAAAATAATATGTATAGTGTAGTTCTAATTTTATTTTACAGCTATTTTTGCTTATATATACTAGAAAAAAAGACTAAAGATATTTACCTAAAATGTTATTCATTTATTAATTGGGTGTTGAGATAATGAGATTTATTTATTTATTCATTCATGACTATCTGCCATTATAAGTATCATTTTTAAAAGACCAACAACCTTAAAAGAAAATTTAAAAAACAAATTTTATGCATGTTTCTCACCTTGATGCAATAGGTATTTTTATTTCTGTATCCTCTTTCAATCTATATTTAATTTGGCCTAGCTATAGTCATGGTGTACATACAATACTGTGCTCTGTTTTTTCACTTACTGTTATTTTGTAAGCACTCTTCCACAATACTGACTTTATACAATATTATTGTTAGCAACCTGCTTTCTTTACAAAAAGCCTGCTAATTGTTACAACCTTTTTGTCACCATGAGTTATTTTCTAGTCATTTTAATTTGGATGTACATATAGTTGCCTTACATAGTTGTACGATATATGTGCATCCTAGTCTGCTTCTTCATTCACCATTATTTCATATAGACATTTTCTTTTACTACTTCCATACTTGTCAATTTGAATAGTTATATATAGTTATATAGCATTTCCTTGTTTTAATATATTATATCATAATTTAGTAATTTCATTATTATCTGATACTTGGGTTTTCAGTTTTTATTTATTCAACAAATATTTATTGAGCGCATTTGTTGTCAGACACTGTATTTGGGAATATGGGGTGAATGAGACTTACATGATTCAATAGTCTAATGAGGGAGATTGACAAAAGCAAACGAACAAAATAACTACAAAAGGTGATAAGTACTCTAAGGAAGACAACAGGGAGCTGAAATGGAACTCTATAAGGGGGATTCACTTTAGGTAGGGTTATCATGTAGGGTAGATCTGAGACTTGAAGACTGAAGAGTTAACCACGTGAAGAATGAGGAAAAGAGCTTCCAGCAGGTAACCAGCAGCATCTGCAAAGGCCCTAAGGAGGAAGAGATCTTCATGTTTCCAAGGGAAAGTGTTTGGTATGTTCTTGGAACTGGAAAAAGGTCAGGGTGGTTGAAGGATGGTGTACCAGGGGAGAAAGCGCTAATGAGACTGGAGAGGTAGGCAGCACTAGATCTTGTAAGGCGTTGTAGGCCATGGTAAAGAATTTAAATTTTATCCCTACGTAATGATTTAATTAATTTGATGACTTATTGTGAGGTTTTAGTGTACTGACTATATATTTCCATCAGTTGTCTCTATATTGTAATTAGTATCTCTTTATAAGTTATGAATGTCATACAAATGTTTCCCATTTCCCTGCTTTCCTTTTGGTATTTATTGTGTAACAGATTTTTTTTAAAAAAATTCAAATATAACCATTTTACTTTTGACCTTAATTTCTTTACTAGTCAGGATTTTATCTTTAGAAAGATGGAATATTATAATATTCTTCTTCATAGCTTTTTAATAGAATTTTGCATGTTTAACTTTTTAACTCACCAGACTTTTAGAATAGTATATGGTGTGAGGATAATTAAGTTCTTTTACTGTTGAACCTACTTTGTTTGAACCATTTTTCTACATTTGACTTAATATCATAGGGTTTTCATGATATTTTAAAAATCTTGGAAAATCTATTAGTGTTCATTAAAAAACATGTATTGTATTTGTGTCCTTTTTGCTCTTTCAGATAAATTTTATTTTCCCTTGTATGAAATTTCATAAAATATTCATGAGGGATTTAATTGATATTGCATTATAACATTATATTAAATTAGGTGCAGGGAGAACTAAAATTTATTGAATATTTAATAGATGCTAGGCGCTGTACTAATCACTTTATAAACCCATTTCAGTCATTTTGTACCTTAACTGAACTTAGTATTCTACCTAGAAATATAGTTTACTTAGATCTTCCTTTAATTTAATCCGCTTTATCATTTCATTATTTATTTTGAGTAAATCTCTTGTTGTAAGATACAACTGATATTAAAATCGAACTTAGTATTTAATTATACATTTTCCTTGCTTTTGAACTTAGGTGTTTTTGAGTTATCACTGGTATATAGGAATACAGTTTTCCCCCCAATTTAACTAATGGCCTACTACTTTGCCAAATATATTTATAATCATGCTGGCGTTTATATTCTTAGGTTTATTTCTTTTAAAATATCGTTTTAAAATTAACAAAGTTATTATAATGATGTGAAGGAAGACTTTCCTTTTTTATTCTAATTATATCTATTATTTAAAGTTTTATAGTCAACAGTCATAAAAATATCTAACCCAGTTCTATTCTATTTTAGTTTTATGTACTTTGGATTGATATTTTTTTAAATAATCAAATAAGGTTTATTCTAGGAATACAAAGATGGGTCAATATCTGTAAATGTATTAATATGTTTAACATCAGTGAATTAAAGGAAAAAATATGATCAAGCCAATAGATGTTAAAAAGATACTTGATAAAATTCAAAAACCATTCCTTATAAAAATTCTCAATTAGATAGGGAAGGAAACCCTTGAAACTTGATAATGACTATTTGCCAGTTGAATATCAGTTTAAATGGCAAAACACTAAAGCTATTTCAGTTACAGCAAGGAACCAGACAGGGATTCTCTATTTACAAATTTAATTGATTCCTTTGCTAACTTTGTACATTTTAATTTTTACATAAAGCTTGTCATTATACACTCTATCCAGGGCTATTTGTTTTTCCACTTAACACTATCAATATATTTTGAAGAATATATTACATTATAGTATAGTATATTATGTATATTATATTATAGTATATTCAAATATATATATTATTAAAAAACTAACTGCTTTGTTCTTTGATGGCTGCATAGCCATTGCTATTACAAAAAAGTGCTGCATTTATGACCCTGTACATATATTATTTTACATATACATGAACATATCTGAGGATAAATTTCTAGAGGTGGAATGCTGCTCAAAAGATACATACTTTTGTAATTTTGAAAGTTGTTACCAAATTGACCTCTGTAAAAGTTATTACAATCTGCAATCTCACCAGGAACATATGAAAGGGCCTATTTTCTTACACTCTTGACCAAAACAGTGAATTATCAAACTTTTTCATCTTTGCCAGACTTACAGTTTTTTAATTTAAAGGTATCTGAAGCAATGGGGTTGATTAGAAAAGTTGCACAACTTACAGAAAACTGCATAACTTACATATTGGGTGTGCATGCGTGTGTGTGTGTGTGTATGTGTGTATGTATGAAAACAGTACACAGATCAAGATATAGACAATCAGCATCCCACAAGACTCCTAGATGCCCTCTCCCAACCCCAAAGATAACCACTATTCTGACCTCTATCACCAGGTTTACTTGTTCTTGCCCTTCATATAAATGGAATCCTACAGTATGTATTTTTTATATCTGGCTTCTTTTGCCTAGAACTGTTTGGAAAGTTCATACATGATGTTGCACATATTTATAGTCTGTGAATTGCCTATTAATATTTCATACTCATTTATTTTTTTATTTGTTTATCATTTTCATATTAATTAGTAGGAGTTCTTTGTCTTTATTTTTAAATTTATTTATTTTAACTTATTTTTTATTTATTTATATTTTGGCTGTGTTGGGTCTTCGTTGCTGTGCGCAGGCTTCCTCTAGTTGCAGTGAGTGGGGGCTACTCTTCATTGCGGTCCGCAGGCTTCTCATTGCAGTGGCTTCTCTTGTTGTGGAGCACGGCCTCTAGGCGTGCAGGCTTCAGTAGTTGTGGCCTGAGGGCTCAGTAGTTGTGGCTTGTGGGCTCTAGAGCGCAGGCTCAGTAGTTGTGGCGCACAGGCTTAGTTGCTCCATGGCATGTGGGATCTTCCCGGACCAGGGCTCGAACCTGTGTCGCCTACATTGGCAGGCGGATTCTTAACCCCTGCTCACCAGGGAAGTACCTCTTTGTCTTTTAAATTAGGGGTGGTGGGTGTACTTTTTCTGTAAAAGACTAGATAGTAAATATTTCAGGCTCTGCAGACTCTGTCAGGACCCTCAACTCTCACTGAGAAGGCAGCCTTAAGCAGTGCATAAATAGATGGGCATGACAGTGTTCCAATAAATTTTATTTACAAAATAGGCTGTGGGCTGGATTTGTCCCACTGGTCATAGTTTGCTGACCCCTGTTCTAAATAGTTATATAATGTCCACTCTCCCTGTACAACTATAGAACTTTTGGTATTGTACCCAGTTGAAAATTTATTTACCAACCTCTGTTACAGGTAGAGGTAGCTAATGAATTGTACAATAAGTCAGGAGATGGGGCTTTCTGGAATGCCATTTTTTCCAGAAAAAATTCTGGAAAATTCCTAATTCCTGCCTGGAACATGGAATTATGGCTAAAGGTAAAGCAGCCATCTTGGACCATAAAGCATCACTGAGGATGGAAATGATAGAAGAAATTGAGTCCTTGATATCCATGGAGGCACCATATCAGCTTTTAATGCCTACCCCTAGATTTAATTTTTTTTCAGAGAAAAAATTAAACTTTTATCTTGTTTAAGTCACTGTTGTTTTTGTTAGTAGTAAGTAAATGCAATTAATCACTGATACACTCATTCTTTGTTAAATGTATTGCAAATATCTTTTCCTGGTATGTGGCTTTTGTAACTTTCACAATTCCCACACTTAGGTCTTTAATCCCCCGGAATAGTTTTTTGTATATGGTATATAGCAGGAACATAATTTTAATTTTTCCATATGGATAATGAATTGTTTCAGCACCATTTACTGACTAGTTCAGGAATTCTAAGCAAGGGCATTTTTGGCATTTTGGATATGGCTGTTTTACAGCAATGTCCCATGTATAGCAGGATGTTTAGTATTAATGATCCCTGCCTATTAAATACCTGTAGCAACCTCTAGTCATTGTGATCACTAAAAATGCACATATATATTTCCAACTTCTTCCATAAAAGGTAGCATTATTTCCGGAAAGTACTGTTGCATCCTTTCTCCATTGATTTGCTATGTTACCTCTGTTATAGATTAAGTTTTAAAATATGAAATCGTCTGTTCCTGGGCTCTCTAAACTGTTCTATTCTAAACTCATGCTAATACAACTGGTTTTAGTTAAACTATAGCTTTATAATAATCTATAATATGTGATAGGGAAGTCTTACTACATTATTGATAATTGTCTTGGCCAATCTTTTTTATGTATGTTAGAATCTGATTATTAAATTGCATAGGTCAATTTGGGGAGGACTGCTATCTTTATAATAGTGAGTTTTCCTAATCATGAATTTGATATATAAATCTTTCCATTTAATATCCATTTCTTTAATGTCTTTTAATACATTTTTATAATTTTATCCATAAAAGTAATATACATTTGTTGAAGATTTATTCCTAGGTACCTTGCCTGGTATATTAAAAATCATATTTTAAATCTATTTGTTGCTGGTATATAGGTGTAGAGTTCATGTTTTGTTTTGTTTTTTTTTAATTAATTCATTTATTTTTGGCTGTGTTGGGTCTTCGTTGCTGTGTGTGGGCTTTCTCTAGTTGCGACGAGCGGGGGCTACTCTTCGTTGTGGTGTGTGAGCTCCTCATTGCAGTGGTTTCTCTTGTTGTGGAGCATGGGCTCTAGGTGTGCGGGCTTCAGTAGTTGTGGCATATGGGCTCAGTAGTTGTGGCCCACGGGCTCTAGAGCACAGGCTCAGTAGTTGTGGCGCACGGGCTTAGTTGCTTCGCAGCATGTGGGATCCTCCCGGACCAGGGTTCGAACCCGTGTCCCCTGCATTGGCAGGCGGATTCTTAACCACTGCACCACCAGGGAAGTCCCAGAGTTCATGTTTTTTAAGGGAACTGAGTTCTAGGCTAATGTTGGCTTCTAGCAGAAATTTATATTCTTTGTCATGTGTTTAACTTTTGATATTTCATTTAAATGTTTTAATAGATTTCTCATCTGTTTAATACTAGATTAGACTTTCGCTGGATTTATTATTTTTACTTTTTTTTACTGTGATAGTCACATACATGAAATTCACTCTTTTAAAGTGAACAATTAAGTGATTTGCAGTATATTCACAGAGTTGTGCAACTATCCTATCATTTTCATCACCCCAAAAAGAAACCCTGTCTCCATTAGCAATTACTCTCCATTTCTCTCTCCACCCAGCCCCTGGCAACCACTAATCTGCTTTCTGTCTGTATGGATTTGCCTATTCTGATATTTCATATAAATGAATCATACAGTATATCACCTATTGTGTCTGGCTTATTTCACCTAGCATATGTTCAGATTTTATCCATGTTATAGCATGTGTCAGTACTTCTTTTTTATTAATGAATATAATTTCATTGCATGGATATACCAATTTTGTTTATTCATCAGATGATGGACATTTGGATTGTTTCACTTTTTTGCTATTATGAATAATGCTACTATGAACACTTGTGTACAAGTTTTTCTGCAGACATGTTTTGAATATTCTTAGGTATACACCTAGGAGTGGAATTTCTAGGCCATATAAAAACTCTATGTTTAATATTTTGAAGAATACATTTCTCTTTGAAACTTATAGCTATAATTGTGATTGTTTTCAAGGTTCCTGGTTAGTATATAAATAATGTTGATATTTTCCTTGTATTACACAAACATTTCATTGCAGATTTCACATGTATGTCAGAGTAGGTAATTCCTTTGAAATCCATTATTAGTAATGGATTGTGTCTTAATTAATCAAATTCAAGTTTTGTGATCAAAGTTGCAATTACTGCACATTGTGTTTTCTTAATAACTTGGAAACAACCTCAAACTTACAGAAAAGTTATAAGTATAGTAAAAAGAACAGTCATCCCTTGGTATCCGTGAGGGATTGGTTCCAGTACCTCCCGTGGATACCAAACTCCACAGATGCTCAAGTCTCATATAAAATGGTGCAGTATTTGCATATTACGTACGCATATCCTTCTGTACACTTTAAATCCTTTCTAGATTGCTTATAATACCTAATACAATATAAATGTGTTTTACATTTACAAACCCATGAATATGGAGGCCAACTGTTTTTTTCCTGAATGGTGTGAGAGTAAGTTACTGGCATGATACTCCCTTGCACCAAATATTTTAGTGTATATTTCCTTCAAGCAAGGACACACTACATTACTAGAGGGCAAGCATCAAATTCAGGAAATTAACACTGATATATTGCTACCATCTAATCCATAGATCCCACTAAAGTTTCACTAGTTGTCCCAATGATATCCTTTATAGCAAAAGTTTATATCACATTGTCAAGTCTCTTTAGTCTCCCTCAATCTGGAACAGTTCTTGAGTCTATGATATGACAGAAATGAACTTGTTTTTCTCATTGCATTCTATTAGGTGGCACATAATTCCATTTGTCACATTATTGATGTTGTTCACTTTGATCACTTAATTAAGGTGACTTTCCTTTGCATTTGAAAGTATTTTATTGGGGATATATGTATACGTGTAGCTGATTCACTTTGTTATAAAGCAGAAACTAACACACCATTGTAAAGCTATTATACTCCAATAAAGATATTTAAAAAAAAAGTATTTTACGGGGCGGTACATTGAAGTTATGTAGCTACTATCCTGTTGCTCCTCAGACTTTCAATTTATGATTTACATCAGTGTAGACTCAAGGATTCCTATTTTGTTCAGTTAGTTGTAATATATAATACATCATTATCATTATTTATCTTGAAGTTCCAATTGTCCCAGATTTGGCCCGCAGAATTCCCTTCAAGCTGCTTCTGTGCCATTTTGACATGTTCCCGTCCTTCTTTGAGTATTTCCTTACTTTCTGGCACAAGATATCCAGGCTTATTTTGTACTTTCTTTGCCCCAACCCTGGAATCAGCCAATTCTCTAAGAAGCCCTTGTTCCTTTTATGCCATGTTTAGAAACAAAGATTTGGGTGCTAAGCGTGCTCATTGCTTTTTAGGTGTCACTGATTCCCAAACCCTCCCAGTGGACAGAACTAGGGAATATAAATACTCCTCCTATCCCACTGTGAAATGACAAGGTTCATTCTAGTTTTTTCCTTTTCTAAATTTGTAACTTCTTTCTCTGACAGTGATAAACGTGGCTTCCGTTATTCTTAATATATTTACTTATTTGATTAGTCCCCCTGAACATAACCAGTTTCCTACTAATCCACTGTCTCCTAACCTCTGCAAATGCTCTTCTCACTCCACATATGTTTCAACACCCTGTGCTGAGTCACTGCCCCTTGCACTCTCCCACCCAATGAATGATCTCCTCATCCCACTCAGTCAGACACCCAATGTTGTCCTCGCCTCCGAATAGGCACCTTCCTCAGGCTGCTTGGGCTATCACCCTGTGTGGGGCTGCCGACTCCCCACATGGTAACTTTCTTCTCTCCATTGTGGTTCCAACATTATAAGCTGGCTGCTCTCCCGCAAGGACATCCTCCTCATCTCACTTGTGCTCCATCACCCTGCAACAACCTGCTCCCCAGGCAAACACCCACTGTGGCAGATTATATTTTCAAAAGTCATGCCAATATATATCCCATCTGACATGCCCTTATTACAAGATACTGGTATTCCTCCACTGAAGAGATAGGCTCTATGTTCTTTCCCCTTGAACCTGAATGGACTACTTAACTGCCTTAATCAGTAGAATGCAGTGAAAGTGATGCTGCATGATTTTTTAGGTTAGAAAGCAACACAGCTTCTGCCTGGCTCTTTCTGTTTCTCTCTCTCTGGATGCTTGACCTTGGAATTCAGCCACTATGTTGTGAGGAAGTTCAAACCACATGGAAAAGCCCATGTGGAGAGAAACTGAAGCCCCCAGCTGAAAGCCAGCATCGATTGCCAGATATCTGAGTGAATGAGCACTCAGATGCTTTCAGCTCTAAGCCTTTGAGCTTTTCAACTGATATCCCAGATGTTGTGGAGAAGAGACAAACCATTCCTGCTGTGAGCTATGTAAATTCCAGACACATATAAACCTGGAAAGATAATACATGATTATTGCTATTTTGAGCCATTCAGGTTTGGAGTAATCTGGTACACTGCCAAAGTAATTAGAACACCCCTCTCACACTGCTCAGGGTCAGAAAAACTGCTTAGATGTTCTCTTTGCCTCTCTTAGGCTCCTACCATACAACAGGCTGTCTTCCTACACAGACGCCCTCTTTACTGTGCTTAGGTTCCAATATCTTATAACAGGCTGCCTTCCCAGGTTGATGCCTTCCTTATTCTATTTTGGCTTTGAAACTCCATGCTGACTGTCTCTTGAGGCATTGGTTAACAGGCAGCACATTATCTATAATCCCTGAGAGAAAAGAAACTCATAAGGTAGGCAGGCCCCTGTTTACCCTGGCTCCCTGCCTGGGAATAATTTTCTGACTATGGAATTGTAAGATAGAGTCCAAACAAAGCACAGTGGTCCCATTTTGCTGAGTAACAGAGATCAGAGTTCAGGGCACATGAAGCAGTTGGAATCTTTAGGACACAGGGAGATAAAGAACACCAGAAGGGGGACTTCCCTGGTGGCACAGTGGTTAATAATCCGCCTGCCAATGCAGAGGACACGGGTTCGAGCCCTGGTCTGGGAAGATCCCACATGCCACGGAGCAGCTAAGCCCGTGCGCCACAACTACTGAGCCTGCGCTCTAGAGCCCATGAGCCACAACTACTGAGCCTTCGTGCCACAACTACTGAGACCTCGTGCCACAACTACTGAAGCCCTCGCACCTAGAGCTCGTGCTCCTTAACAAGAGAAGCCACCGCAATGAGAAGTCTGCACACCACAATGAAGAGTAAACTAAAACTAAAACTGCCACCAGAAAACTGCTAGAGCTAATTAATGAATATGGTAAAGTTGCAGGATACAAAATTAATGCACAGAAATCTCTTGCATTCCTATACACTAATGATGAAAAATCTGAAAGAGAAATTATGGAAACACTCCCATTTACCATTGCAACAAAAAGAATAAAATACCTAGGAATAAACCTACCTAGGGAGACAAAAGACCTGTATGCAGAAAACTATAAGACACTGATGAAAGAAATTAAAGATGATACCAACAGATGGAGAGATATACCATGTTCTTGGATTGGAAGAATCAACATTGTGAAAATGAGTATACTACCCAAAGCAATCTACAGATTCAATGCAATCCCTATCAAATTACCAATGGCATTTTTTACAGAGCTAGAACAAATCATCTTAAAATTTGTATGGAGACACAAAAGACCCCGAATAGCCAAAGCAGTCTTGAGGGAAAAAAACGGAGCTGGAGGAATCAGACTCCCTGACTTCAGACTATACTACAAAGCTACAGTAATCAAGACAATATGGTACTGGCACAAAAACAGAAACATAGATCAATGGAACAAGATAGAAAGCCCAGAGATTAACCCACGCACCTATGGTCAACTAATCTATGACAAAGGAGGCAAAGATATACAATGGAGAAAAGACAGTCTCTTCAATAAGTGGTGCTGGGAAAACTGGACAGCTACATGTAAAAGAATGAAATTAGAATACTCCCTAACACCATACACAAAAATAAACTCAAAATGGATTAGAGACCTAAATATAAGACTGGACACTATAAAACTCTTAGAGGAAAACATAGGAAGAACACTCTCTGACATAAATCACAGCAAGATCTTTTTTGATCCACCGCCTAGAGTAATGGAAATAAAAACAAAAATAAACAAATGGGACCTAATGAAACTTCAAAGCTTTTGCACAGCAAAGGAAACCATAAACAAGACGAAAAGACAACCCTCAGAATGGGAGAAAATATTTGCAAACGAATCAACGGACAAAGGATTAATCTCCAAAATATATGAACAGCTCATTCAGCTCAATATTAAAGAAAGAAACACCCCAATCCAAAAATGGGCAGAAGACCTAAATAGACATTTCTCCAAAGAAGACATACAGACGGCCACGAAGCACATGAAAAGATGCTCATCATCACTAATTATTAGAGAAACGCAAATCAAAACTACAATGAGGTATCACCTCACTCCTGTTAGAATGGGCATCATCAGAAAATCTACAAACAACAAATGCTGGAGAGGGTGTGGAGAAAAGGGAACCCTCTTGCACTGTTGGTGGGAATGTAAATTGATACAGCCACTATGGAGAACAATATGGAGGTTCCTTAAAAAACTACAAATAGAATTACCATATGACCCAGCAATCCCACTACTGGGCATATACCCAGAGAAAACCGTAATTCAAAAAGACACATGCACCCGAATGTTCATTGCAGCACTATTTACAATAGCCAGGTCATGGAAGCAACCTAAATGCCCATCAACAGACGAATGGGTAAAGAAGAGGTGGTACATATATACAATGGAATATTACTCAGCCATAAAAAGGAACGAAATTGAGTCATTTGTTGAGAAGTGGATGGATCTAGAGACTGTCATACAGAGTGAAGTAAGTCAGAAAGAGAAAAACAAATATCGTATATTAATGCATGTATGTGGAACCTAGAAAAATGGTACAGATGAGCCGGTTTGCAGGGCAGAAGTTGAGACACAGATGTAGAGAATGGACATATGGACACCAAGGGGGGAAAACTGCGGTGGGGTGGGGATGGTGGTGTGCTGAATTGGGCGATTGGGATTGACATGTATACACTGATGTGTATAAAATTGATGCCTAATAAGAACCTGCAGTATAAAAAAAGAAACAAACAAAACAACTAATACTAAACTTTCATTGGGTTATTTGTATGGAAATATGTTAATATAAATGTTTCAGACATTAAAAAAAAAAAAAAAGAGTAGCCCCCACTCACCGCAACTAGAAAAAAGCCTGTGCACAGCAGCAAAGACCCAATGCAGCTGAAAATAAATAAATAAATTAATAAATTAATTTAAAAAAAAAAAAAAGAACACCAGAAGGTAAATAGGTGGGTAAATACAAAAGTCTATATTTTTTAGTGATTTCTTTAAAGGATAACTGACTGAATAAAGCAAAACATGTGCAAGACGGAGTTTATATTTGTAGAAGTAAAAGATGAGACAAATATAGCTCAAAGAATGGGTGACTATAAATGGAATTATACTGTTATAAGAATATTACATTTGTGAAGTGTCAGGTATCAAGGCAAGTGGAAAGTATGAAGAGGGAGGTATGAAGTGGTAAAATATTGACTAACTAGACTTTGATAGGTTAAGAATGCACATTATTAGCCCTAGAGCAAGCATTAAAAAATTATAAGAAGAATAAGCTAAGATGCCAATAGGGGAAATAAAATGGAATACTAACAAATATTTGATTAACCTAGAATAAGACAGGAAAGGAAAAGAACAAGAAAGGATCCCCCCCCCCAAAGAAAGGGACAAATGGAAAAGAAACAGCAAGATGGTAGATTACAACCCAACTATGTCAATAATTAAAACAAAAAAATGGAATGGATAAAACACAGAATGGATTAATAAAAAAAAGACTCAACTATATACTGTACGGAAGAGATGAACTCTAAATATAAAGACACAAATAGATTGAAATTAAAAGGACAGAGAAAGTTATACTGTGCACACAATAGGCTTATATTAATATGAGACAAAATAAACGTCAAGACAGAGTTGATTACTAGGAAAGAGGAATATTTTTTAGGGATAAAAAGGCAGTTTGGGGGCTTCCCAGGTGGCACAGTGGTTAAGAATCCTCCTGCCAATGCAGGGGACATAGGTTCGAGCCCTGGTCTGGGAAGATCCCATATGCTGCGGAGCAACTAAGCCCATGCGCCACAACTACTGAGCCTGTGCTCTAGAGCTGCTACCCACAACTACTGAGCCTGCGTGCTGAAACTACTGAAGCCTGTGCGCCTAGAGCCCGTGCTCCACAACAAAAGAAGCCACCGCAACAAGAAGACCACGCACCACAAGGAAGAGTAGCCCCCGCTCGCCACAACTAGAGAAAAGCCCACACGCAGCAATGAAGACCCAGCGCAGCCCAAAAAAAAAAAGGTAGTTTGGGGACATCCCTGGCAGTCCAGTGGTTAATGCTCCACACTTCCACTGCAGGGGGCACGGGTTCGATCCTTGGTCAGGGAACTAAGATCCTATATGCCATGCAGCCAAAAAAAAAAAACTGTTTAAAAAAAAATGCTTGCATTCCTATACACTAATGACGAAAAATCAGAAAGAGAAACTAAGGAAACAATCCCATTTACCACTGCAACAAAAAGAATAAAATACCTAGGAATAAACGTACCTAAGGAAGCAAAAGACTTGTACTCAGAAAACTATAAAACACTGATGAAAGAAATCAAAGATGACATAAACAGATGGAGAGATATACCATGTTCTTGGATTGGAAGAATCAACATTGTGAAAATGACTATACTACCCAAAGCAATCTACAGATTCAATGCAATCCCTATCAAACTACCAATGGCATTTTTCACAGAACTGGAACAAAATATTTCACAATTTGTATGGAAACACAAAAGACCCCGAATAGCCAAAGCAATCTTGAGAAAGAAAAACGGAGCTGGAGGAATCAGGCTTCTTGACTTCAGACTATACTACAAAGCTACAGTAATCAAGACAGTATGGTACTGGCACAAAAACAGACATATAGATCAATGGAACAGGATAGAAAGCCCAGAGATAAACCCACGCACATATGGTCACCTTATTTTTGATAAAGGAGGCAAGAATATACAATGAAGAAAAGACAGCCTCTTCAATAAGTGGTGCTGGGAAAACTGGACAGCTACATGTAAAAGAATGAAATTAGAACAGTCCCTAACACCATACACAAAAATAAACTCACAATGGATTAAAGACCTAAATGTAAGGCCAGACACTATAAAACTCTTAGAGGGAAACATAGGCAGAACACTCTATGACATACATCACAGCAAGATCCTTTATGACCCACCTCCTAGAGAAATGGAAATAAAAACAAAAATAAACAAGTGGGACCTAATGAAACTTAAAAGCTTTTGCATAGCAAGGAAACCATAAACAAGATGAAAAGACAACTCTCAGAATGGGAGAAAATATTTGCAAACGAAGCAACTGACAAAGGATTAATCTCCAAAATATACAAGCAGCTCATGCAGCTCAATATCAAAAAAACAAACAACCCAATTAAAAAATGGGCAGAAGACCTAAACAGACATTTCTCCAAAGAAGATATACAGATTGCCAACAAACACATGAAAGGATGCTCAACATCACTAATCATTAGAGAAATGCAAATCAAAACCACAATGAGGTATCACCTCACAATGGTCAGAATGGCCGTCATCAAAAAATCTATAAACAATAAATGCTGGAGAGGGTGTGGAGAAAAGGGAACCCTCTTGCAGTGTTGGTGGGAATGTAAACTGATACAGCCACTATGGAGAACAGTATGGAGGTTCCTTAAAAAAACTAAAAATAGAATTACCATATGACCCAGCAATCCCACTACCGGGCATATACCCTGAGCAAACCATAATTCAAAAAGAGTCATGTACCACAATGTTCATTGCAGCAGTATTTACAATAGCCAGGACATGGAAGCAACCTAAGTGTCCATCGACAGATTGAGGCCACTCTTCCTGGCTTACTGTGTCCTCACATGACCTTTCTCCTGGGCACAGGCACAGGTAGAGAGATCTCTAGTGTCTCTTCCTCTTCTTATAAGAACACTAATCCTATCAGATTAGTGCTCCACCCTTATGGCCTCATTTTACCTTGATTTCCGACTTAAAGGCTTTATCTCCAAATAGAATCATGTTGCAGATTAGGGCTTCAACATATGAATTTGAGGAGGACACAATTCAGTCCATAACACCGTATACCAGGAAGATGTAACAATGCTAAATAAGTAAGCACCTAATTGAGTTTCAAAATGTATGAAGAAAAACTGATGAAACTAAAGAGAGGACTAGGTGAATCCACAATTATTGTTAGAGATTTTAGTTATTAATAAAACAATTAGAAAATCAGTAAAAACATAAAAGATCTGATGCTACACCCAACAAATGCAGAGTACATATCCTTCTCAAGAACATATGGAATGCTGACAAGGACAGACTGTATGGTGGGCCATAAAATATATCAATATTGTTCAAAAGATTAAATCTGAAAGATTATGCTCTCTGGTAACAATAGAATTAAGTTAGAAATCAATAACAACAAAATACCTGGAAAAATCCCCAAATATTTGGAAATTAAACAACACTGTTCTAAATATTAAGTTACGAGGAAAATTAGAGGGTATTTTGAACTACATGATAGTAAAACCACAAAATATCCAGATTCACGGATGCAGCTGAAGTAGTTCTTATAAAGACATTTATACCTTTAAATGCCTATTTTAGAAAAAGAAGAAAGCTTTAAAATGAGTAACCTAAGTTTCTACCTTAAGATGCTAGGAAAGAAGAGTAAATTAAACCCAAAGTAGAATGAAAGAAATAATTAAAAGCAAAATCAATGATATAGAAAATAGGTAAATAAAAGAGAAAATGAACAAGTCCAAGAGTTGATTCTTTGGAAAGATTAATAATTAATAAGCCCTCTAGTGATACTAGTCAAGAAAAAGCAATAAAACGCAAATTACAAATATCAGGAATGAAAGAGATGTCACTACAAATCCTACAGACATTAAAAGAATATTAACAGAATAATATACACAATTTTATGCCAATAAATTCCATAACTTAGATGAAATGGACAAATTCCTCAAAAATCTGAATAGTTGTAAAACTCTTAAACTAAATCAAGCAACTCTCACAGAGAAAGCTCTAGGCTCAGGTGGAAGAACACACATTTGTGGAAGAAATAACAGTCACACAAACTTTTCCCAAAACCCAGGAGCATTTTCATTCATTTTACGGGTCAGCATAATATTGATGCCAAAACCTGACAAAGACAATATAATAAAAGAAAATTATGAGGTGGGACTTCTAAATAGTGTGGCAGAGTGAGTAGCTTGACAAATCTTCCCCAAAAGCAACAATAAACTGGATATAATTGTCTAAAGCAATCATTTCAGGATTCTGAAAATTGACTAAAGGTACACAGCAAATGGAGTAGCAGTTATTCATGAAAATCAATAGAACTTTGAGTTAGGAACAATAAGAGTCTGTTCAACTTTAAAGGGACAAACTGGGAAAACTAGCAGCTTCACCACCAGAGAGGGCTCAATAGATTTGGAATGGAACTTGGATGAACTCTAAGTTCAATAGCATTTTCAACAACAGTAGCACATTCGGTAGCACATGAACAAGGAAAAACAGTGGCTCAGATAGTCTGAGGTTTCAATACTAGCTGGGGCAAAAAATGGATTGGTAGACTATCCAGAAATTTATTAAGGAGGTCTGGGAAATAAGTCATAGGAGGCCCTAATAAACTCTCCACATATCCATGCAGGAGAGACCAGAGAGGGCCCAAACTATGCACACACAAATGGCTGACTATGAGTCAGCACACAAATGCAAAGGAGATGAGAGGGCACAGAAATTAAGAGCCAAGGCAGCCATAAAACCTGCTTGAATTTGAACACAAAGTAAACTTTAAGACATAAAATACTACTAGAAACAAAAGGACATCTCCATAATGATAAAAAGGCCAATTCTTTAGGAAAATAAAGTAGTTATAAATGTATACACATCTAACAAGGAAGCCTTAAAGCATATGAAGCAAAACAACAGAATTTAAAAGAGAAATGGGAAACAACAGTTGCAGCTGGAGACTTCAATACTCCACTCTCAATACTTGATAGAACAACTAAACAGAAGATCAGCAAGGATATTGAAGACTTGAACAGTGCTATCAACCAACTTGACCTAATTGATTCTATCCAATGACAGCAGAATATATAATCTTCAAGCATACAAAAAACAAGTCTCATAAATCTAAAAGGATTGAAATTGTACTAGGTATGTTCTCCAACCATGTTGGAATTAAGTTAGAAATCAACAATGGATATAAATTTGGGATATTCCCAAGTATTTGAAAATTAAACACTGTTCTTTTAAATAACTGATGGGTTAAAGAACAATCTACAAGGGAAGTTAGAAAATATTTTCAATTGAATGAAAAGGGAAAAGCAGAATATCAAAATGTATAAGACATAACTAAAGTGGTGCTTAGAGGGAAACTTACAGCTTTAAATACCTATAGAAAAAGAAATCAAGCTTATAGACATGGAACAGATTGGTGATGACAGAGGTGGGGTTGGGGGTTGGGTGAAATGAGTGAAGCATGTCAAAAGGTACAAACTTCCAGTTATAAAATAAATAAGTCATGGGGATGTAATGTACAGCATGGTGACTATAGTTAATAATACTGTATTACATATTTGAGAGTTGCTAAGAGAAAAGATCTTAAAAATTCTCACCACAAGGAAAAACCTTTTGTAACTACGTATGGTGATGTGCTATGGAGATCAATTCACTATATATACAAATATTGAATCATTATGTTATATACCTGAAACTAACATAATGTTGTATGTCAATTATACCTCAACAGAACAAAAGTGCCTACAGAAAAATGGAGCATACTGAATCAATAACATAAGCTTCCACCTTAAGAAACTAAAAGAGACCAAATTAAATCCAAAGCAAGCAGAAGGAAGGAAATAAAATAATACAGATTAGAGTAGAAATTAATGAAATAGGAAACAGAAAAACAATAAACTCAATAAAGTCAAAGTTCTTTGAAGAGTCAACAAAATTGATAA
This sequence comes from Eschrichtius robustus, assembly GCF_028021215.1. Lineage (NCBI taxonomy): Eukaryota > Metazoa > Chordata > Mammalia > Artiodactyla > Eschrichtiidae > Eschrichtius > Eschrichtius robustus. Next base: position 78,092,956 of record NC_090830.1, read on the forward strand.
GTCTTTAGCTACTTTGACCAAGAAAAAAGAAGATATAAACTAACAAGATTAGAAATAAAAGTGAGGACATAACTGTTGACCTTACAGAAAGTAAAAGGACTAGGGAAATAAATATAATAAGCAGCTTCATGTCAAGAAATTAGATAACTTAGATATAACAGATAAATTTCTAGGAAGACACAATTACCAAACTGACTCAAAAAGAAATTAAAAATCCATACAGATATATATTAATTAAAGAAATTAAATAAGTAATTTTAAATCTTCCTACAAAGAAAAGCCCAGGCACAGATAGCTTTACTGGTAAATTCTACCAAATACTCAAAGAATAAATAATAACCATCTTTCATAAACCCTTTCAGAAAATAGAGGAAGGGACACTTCCCAACTCATTCAATGAGGCTAATATTACCCTGATACCAAAGCCAGACAAAGACATCAGAAGAAAAGAATTCTGTATGTAAAAAATTCTCAGGAATTCACAAAATGAACAAACAAAACTGATTAGCACTAATACATGAGTTTAACAAGGCCACAAGATACAAGGTCAGTATAAAAACGTCAACCGTATTTCTATATATGCTTAAATATTTAAAGAAGAAATAATACCAATCTTTCAGAAAAGAGGGAATGGTTCCTAATTCATCCTATGAGGCCATCCTATAACACCAAAGTCAGACAAAGACATCACATGAAGAGAAAACTACAAATTAATATTCCTCTTGAAATTATACAAAAAACTTTAAATTATTAGCAAAGCTAATCTAGCAACATAAAGGGATTATTTACCCTGACTGAGTGGAATTTATCCAAGGAATGCACAGCTGGTTCAACATTAGAAAATTAAATTAATACATCACAGTAATGTGAAAAAATGACATGATTATCTCAATAGACACAGAAAAAGCATATGATAAAATCCAACACCCACTCATGATAAAAACTCTCAAAAAACTAGAAAATAAAAGGGAACTTCATCAACCTGACAAAAGGCACCTAAAGCTAATAGTGTATGTAATGGGAAAAGACTGAATATTTTCCTCTTCAGACCAAAACAAGATAAAGATGTCCATTCTTGCCACCTTTATTCAGCATCGTATTGGAGGTTCTAGTCAGGGCAATAGACCAAAATAAGGAAATAAGTTAAACTTATTAAAGGAATAAGTTAAACTATCTTCATTCACAGATGACATGATGTAGAAAATCCTAAAACTTCCCCTCCGTCCCCACCCCCACTCCATCTACTAGAACTAAGAAATGAGTTCAGGACGGTCACAGTATATCAGATCAATTTACAAAAATCAATTGTAAATGTGGTATATTTATGTAATGTAATATTTTTCAGCCATAAAAAGGAAAGAAATACTAATACATGCTGCACTATGGATGAACCTTGAAAACATGCTAAGTAAAAGAAGCCAGATACAAAAGGCCACATGTTACATGGTTTCATACATATGAAATATCCAGAGGAGCAAATCTATAGAGACAGAAAGTAGATCAGTAGTGGGCAGGGGTTGGGCACAGAGAGTAATGGAGAGTGATGGCTAATGGAGCCAGGGTTTCTTTGGGGGTGAAAATGTTCTAGAATTAGATAGGTGTGGTGGTTGCACAACTGTGCGTATATATGCTACAAACCACTGGGAATACACTAAAACCACTAAATTTTACACTTTAAAAGGATGAATTTCATGGTATGGGAATTGTATCTAAATTTTTAAAACCTATTGTATTTCTACACAGTAGTAATGAATAATCTGAAAGTGAAAATTAAAAATAAATTCAATTCACAAAGAACAAAAAATTGTTAGGGATGAACTTAATGAAAGGAGAACAAGATTTATACACTGAAAAATTTAAAACATTACTGAGAAAAATGAAATATAAACAAATAAGAGACATTCCACGTTCATGGATTGGACGACTAAATACTGAGATGGCATTTCTCCCCAAATTGATCTATATATCCAATGCATTCCCTATTAAAGTCCCAGCAGGCTTTTTGTAGAAATTGATAAGCTGATCCTTATTGACATGGAATTGCAAAAGACCCAGATTAGTCAAAACAATTTTGAAAAAGAAGACATGGACTTCCCTGGTGGCGCAGTGGTTAAGAATCCGCCTGCCAATGCATGGGACACGGGTTCGAGCCCTGGTCTGGGAAGATCCCACATGCCGTGGAGCAACTAAGCCCATGTGCCACAACTACTGAGCCCGCGAGCCACAACTACTGAAGCCCGCGTGCCTAGAGCCCATGCTCTGAAACAAGAGAAGCCACCACAATGAGAAGCCCGCACACCACAACGAAGAGTAGCCCCTGCTCGCCACAACTAGAGAAAGCCTGCACGCAGCAACAAAGACCCAACTCAGCCAAAAATAAATAATAAAGTAAATTAATTAATTTTAAAAAGAAGACAAAGGACTTACTCTATCACATTTCAAACTTAATATAATGGTACAGTAATCAAAACAGTATGGTAAGGGCATAAGGATAGGCCTATAATTTAATGGCACAGAATAGAGAATCTAGACATAAACTCATATTTATGGTCAATTGATTTTTGGTGATGACAATTCAACAGGGAAAGGATATTTTTTCCAATAAATGTTGCTGGGACAATTGGATATCCATATGCAAATTGGATGAATTCAGACCCTTACCTTACATCATACAGAAAACTTACTCAAGTTAATTATAAACTTAAACGTAAGTGCAAAAACTGTCATTCTTTTAGAAGAAAACGTATGAGAAAACCTGCAAGACTCTGGGTTAGGCAACGAATTCATAGATAAGACACAACAAAAGCACAAGCCTAAAAAAATGGATAAATTTGACTCCATCAAAATTCAAATCTTGGGCTTCCCTGGTGGCGCAGTTGTTGAGAATCTGCCTGCCAATGCAGGAGACACGGGTTTGAGCCCTGGTCTGGGAAGATCCCACATGCCGCGGAGCAACTGGGCCCGTGAGCCACAATTACTGAGCCTGCGCGTCTGGAGCCTGTGCTCCGCAACAAGAGAGACTGCGATAATGAGAGGCCCGCGCACCGCGATGAAGAGTGGCCCCCACTTGCCGAAACTAGAGAAAGCCCTCGCACAGAAACGAAGACCCAACACAGCCATAAATAAATAAATTAAATTAATTAAAAAAAAAATTTTTTTTTTAAATTCAAATCTTTTGTGCTCCCAAATACACTATCAAGAAAATGAAAGAACAAGCCACAGACTGGGAGAGAATATTTGCAATACTTATATCTGACAAAGGACTTCTATCCAAAACTTAAAACTCCATACTAAGGAGATAAATAGACCAGTTGAAAAAAAATGAGCAAAAGGCTTGGACACTCTGTAAAAGAAAACATATGAATGGCCAAGTAGCATATAGAAAGATGCTCAATATCATTATCATCAAGGAAATGCAAATTTAAAACGGTCATGATACACACTCACTAAAACAGCTAAAACTAAAAAGACTGACAGTACCTACTATTAGCCAGGATGTGGAGCAGATTTAATGCTCACACATTTCTTGTGGGAGTGCTAACCTGTGTATTTATTCTGTGATATAGTTTTAGTAGTTTATTTTAACATTAAACATCCACTCATTATAAGACCAGTAATTCTACTGCTAGGTATTTATCTGAGAGAAATAAAAATATATGTCCAGAAAAAGATTTGTGCATGAATGTTCATATATTTACTCATAATAACAAATATTGTAAATAATACAAATGTCCCTCAACAGGAGAATGGATAAACAAATTGTGGCATATTCTTACAATGCAATACTATGTAGTGAATGTAATGTAATGAATACTAACACATGCAACAACATGGGTGAACCTCAAAAACATTCTGCTGAAAAACATTCCACCTCTCTCACTGAATCCGTCATCAAGTTTTGTGTATTTTATCCTCACAATGTATCTCATGTCTTTTTTTCCCCTTTTCTTTTTTCTTTTTAAAAATTGAGATATAATTTACATATAACATTGTATTACTTTTAGGTATACAGAGTAATAATTTGATATATGTATATAATGCAAAACACAAAAAAGTACATCCTGCATGATCCTGGTTATATGAAGTTCTGTAACAGACAAAACTAATTTATAGTGCTATAAATCAGATCAATCGTTTCATGACATGGGGAATGGGAAACTTCAGTTGCACAGGGGTATTGAGGGAACATTCTGGGGTATCAGAAATGTTCTTCTACATCTGGAAAAGAATGGTGGTTACTTGGGTTAATACCTTTGTCAAATGTCATTGTGCTGTAGATACTTGAAATGTTATTGTATGTAGACTATTCCTCAATAAGGTTTATTAAACTTTTTAAATACTCAAAGAGTTAAGGGATAAGATAGCATCCATTAAAATTATTGGAGGTTTTAAAACAAAGCAGGTAGAGATTTTAATTTAAGAAAAGACAGATATGAAAATTCAGTTTAAAATCTTAGACATGAATAGCATTTGAAATATTTGAGTAGATAACTGGACATAACTACTATATGTAAACTGGACCCAGTGAAACAGAATAGTAGTGAATTGAATGAGAGAACTAAGAAAATCACCTAGAACTACAGAGCTAAAGACACTGAGAATTTGAAGAGTAGTTTGGAGACATGGAAGATGGATCAAGATGCTGTAATATATGTGTAACAAATTTTGGAAAGAGAAAATGGAAAAAGGCAATATTCAAAGAAATAATCACTGATTTTTTTTTTTAAGAATTGAAGAAAGACAACAGTCTTCATGTTGAAAAAGCATATCAAGTGAGGGACAAATTAAAAAAAACCACTCTCAGATATATTCCAGAGAAACCGCTTAAAATCAAAGATTTTAAAAAATGCTAAAAGCTATTAGAAAAGAGAGACCACATATAACGGAGTAAAAATCAGACTTACGACAGGCTGCTCACAATTAACAATAAATGCCAGATGATAATGATGTATCGTTAAAGTGCTAAGGAAAAAATGAATGATATATCTCTATTTATCATATATATGATAAATAATAAAATTATATATACATATTATATACTATCATTCAGTAATGAAGGCAAAATAAAGACATTTTAAACATCTATAGAACAAGAGTTTCCCATTCATATATACTCACTGAAAGAACAATTAAAGGACAGATCGCAGCAAGAAGGAAAATAAAGCCAGAAGGAATGGTATACAAGCAACAGAGAGCAAAGTAATTGGCAAAGCATATTGGTAAACCTAAGTAGTTACTAAAACAACAGTAACATTTTGTGTTAAAAAAAACACTAATACTAGAATTCAAAATAAAAATCACATGGAAGATGCTGAGAGGGAAGTTAAAGAATATCAAAAAGAAAAATCACACAGATGCTTAGAGGGAAGTTGAAGCATATCAAAGTCCTTTTTAAAAAAATTTTGTTTTACATAACTGGAAAGTCATTTTTTGTCAAAGTGGTGAAAGATGTCTCAAGCCCCTACATCCCTTTTTGTTCCTGTCAACAATCCTGTAAACTGAAGGAGGGAAGGGACATGTAGTTGATATTGCAACCCAGTGTGTGTACATAAGACAGAACACAAAGTTACACAAGGTAATAATCATTATGTGAGTGATCACTATGATATTTTACATTCTGTTCTGCCTTATTATATTTCACTTTTTTGGTATTATTTAATAACATTTTAAAATTGATTTCATTGTCGACATGGTCCTGAAGCTTGAAAAACACTTGGAAAAGTGTTTCCTGAGAAGTCCTAAGTACTTACCCCTCCTGCTTTAAAAATATATGATACCAAGACAGAAATTAGGTAAAAATTAAAAGTTAAATGAAAAAAGATATGATAGAGATTGGTTAATTAGTATAAAGTGCTCTGATATCCTCTCAGTTTAGGATATTTTACTTGATGAATGTTCACATTATAACTAGCAGCATCCTATCACCAGAATGGAAGGCTTGAATTCATCTTTATAACCACCTCTCTCATTGAATCAGTCATCAAGTTTTGTGTATTTTATCCTCACAATGTATCTCATGTCTTTTTCCTCCTTTTTTCTTTTTAAAAATTGAGATATAATTGACATATAACATTGCATTACTTTTAGGTATACAAAGTAATAATTTGATATGTGTATATAATGCAAAATGATCAAAGTTCTTTCTTTGTTTCAGTAGAGGACAGAAATCCTGAAAAACTTTAAACTTTGTTAGCAAAATAAGGGTGTATGGATGCGAAAATTTTAACTGTAACGAACAGAATATAAAAATAATGAATAACTTCCAAATTTAAAAGGGGAATAAGGAAAACTCATTGTAACAGAAGGAAAAGAGAATAAAAAACACAAGAAAAAGATTAAACAGAAAACACAAAATTAATGGTAGAAATAAGTCCAAATATTGTACATTACAATAATTATAACTGGATAGAAGTTACCTACAAGTAAAAGACAGAGACTCTGAAATTGGTTTTTAAAAATCCAGCTACAGGGACTTCCCTGGTGGTCCAATGGGTAAGACTCCACGCTCCCAGTGCAGGGGGCCCAGGTTCGATCCCTGGTTGGGGAACTAGATATCCCACATGCGTGCCACAACTAAGGGTCTGCGTGCCACAACTAAGAAGCCCACATGCTGCAACTAAGACCTGGCGCAGCCAAAATAAATAAATAATAATTTTAAAAAAATCCAGCTCCATGCTATTTAAAGAAACATATCAAAAATGAAATGACATTCAAACGTTGAAAATCAAGGGATGAAAAAGTTATAACAGTCAAATACCAGCAAAAGAAAGTTGACATGAGTAGAATTTAAGTAGATAAATATTTAATAGGAAAAATAACAAGTTTCACTGAGACTAGGAAAATTTGACCCCACCCCCGCCAGGCTTGAAAACAATAAGTAGGAAATTTTGTAAGATATATTTGTGTTGAGTCTTTTTTTTAGTTGCGGCATGCAGACTTCTTAGTTGTGGCATGCGGGCTTCTTAGTTGCAGTGTGCATGTGGGATCTAGTTCCCCGACCAGGGATGGAACGTGGGTCGCCTGCATTGGGAGTGCGGAGTCTTACCCACTGGACCACCAGGGAAGTCCCTGTGTTGAATCTTTAAAATTTAACCTTAAATCTACCTAGCAAGCCCTTTTTTTTTTATTGGATAGAAGCTGACTTTCATTGTTAGAGTGAAAATACATAATTCTCATCTTATACTTTTAAGAGAAGGTGTAACTTTTCTTCCACCTGAATGTAAAAGGGCACATAAAAACAGATGAAGTAGAGAGTAAGCAGAGAATCAGATAACATGATCAGATTCACATTTTTTTTTAAATAAATAGGTATTTTTTACAGTGGGTAATGTGAAGACTTCAGATGAAATAGATTGAGAAACTGATTGGAAATTGAATGCAAACTAAGACCACTTGACTGTTACTGAAATGAATAGACCAGTTTGCTTTTTTTTTTTTTTAAAGAAATTCACGTTCTTTTACTTATTTATTTTATTTATTTATGACTGTGTTGAGTCTTCGTTTCTGTGCGAGGGCTTTCTCTAGTTGCGGCAAGTGGGGACCACTCTTCATCGCGGTGCGCGGGTCTCTCACCATCGCGGCCTCTCTTGTTGCGGAGCACAGGCTCCAGACGCGCAGGCTCAGTAATTGTGGCTCACGGGCCCAATTGCTCCGTGGCATGTGGGATCTTCCCAGACCAGGGCTCGAACCCGTGTCCCCTGCATTGGCAGGCAGATTCTCAACCACTGCGCCACCAGGGAAGCCCCAGATTCACATTTTACAGCCATCCTTTTGGCTGCTGCAAAAGGATAGATTATAGGGCAAAGATTTAACGTAAACTGTCAGGTGAAAAATGCAGACTACAAAGTAATACATATATGGGATTGACTGTCTACCTTACGCTCTAAAAAAAATACTGGAACCAAGCAACTATAATAAAATTAACAATCGTTATCTTTGAGTGGTAGAATTACTGGTAATTTTTATTTTTCTTTATACTTTTCTGGATTTTTTTGATGAAGAAAAAATGTTACTTTAAAAACGTAGATATTTCCACAAATTTTCTTTAAATAGGAATAGGGAGGCCATCTGAATATTGTAAGATCCAAAAACTCACTAACTTTTCTTTCACACAAATGGACTAAATATTGAAAACAAAACAGAATCTGATTGCTTTCAACCTTTATGATTATTAACAGAGATTGAAGCTCATCTAAATATTCTGGGGTGATAATTTCTTTTAGGAACTTGATCAAAATGCCACTGAAAAAGTCCACGCAATGTTCACAGCCATTGACGAGCTCTTGTATGAGCAGAAGTTGAGTGTACATGTTAAAAGTCTACAAGAAGAGTGCCAACAGTGGACATGTAGCTTTCCTCACCTCAGGTATTGGAGCCCTTGTATATTCATGGCTAATACTAAAATTTGAAGAGCAGATTTCCAAGAAAGCTTGTATTCTGAAATCTCTATGGGCATGGATTTATATAAATAAGGCAATGTGGTATAAAGCCTCAGATGACAGAAAACTCATGTTGATGGAAGTTTCTCAGAGTTTTCATAACTACCAATATATTGTCCTAATCAAGTAAAACAACTTCTATACCAGTAACTGTGATCTGTGTACTGTGGCTGTCCAAAGAGCCTGTCTTTTGAACAAGAGGGTCAGAAAATATATTTGATTACACTGTTGTCTATAAGTAAATTCTTATGCATGTATACTTGAAAGCAAACATAGGCTATTAGGAAGCTTTCCTTAGAAACCGCATTAGTGCACTTACGACACATACTTAAAATTTATAAAGCTTCATGTTCTTAAGAATATAATTCAGTTTTCACTAATTTGGCCTGGCTTTCACCCATTTTGGCAAATTTAACGAAGATTGTTATAGAGGATGGAGGGCAAATTACAAATGTTTGCCCAATTCCCTTGGATTTTTTTCAGTGGGGTGGAAAACCTTTATCCTTTCTATCTCCATTGTATAGGAGAGAGATATACCTTTAAAAAGGCTCTGGATTCACATTTTTCTCAAGAATCATTCTAAATCAGTAATGGACTAAGTATGTACTAGACTTCTATGTAGAGCCATCAAATTTGTTCCAAAAATATCCTACATTTTGTATGTATGCCAGGTGAAGGTGCTTAATTATCTCTTTATGTTCTTCACTTTGAAGGATTCTGGGTAGGCAGATAATCACTCCAAGTGAAGGTTATGGACTGTATCCTAGGTCCCCTTCTGCTGTTTCAGCTTCACATGAGGCAACACTGTCTCAAGAAAGAGATTCTACTATGTAAGTATTCTAATATGTAAGTACTTATGTATTCTAATGTGCAAGTATTATATTCTACCAGTTATACTAAGGGATTAAAATACTTCTTCCTATTTATTGGTATTTAGTAAAGCACAGCAAATTCTGTAAGATTGACCATAGTCTTTATGCATATTAGAATTTTGTTACTTAGTTTTTTGTTCAAAAACTAAGACATTCTCTAGGATTTAAGGGTTATTCAGATTCATATATATCTACATCTGTCTATAAATATAGGCACTTCCCTCTTGGAATAAATGTGTAGATAGACTGGTTTAAAGAAATTCAGGGATCTAAGAAACAGACTTTAAAAGTTTTTTGAAAAAAATTTTGAAAAGTCATTTTCTTAAACGTATAATACTAATTAAAACTTAATTTCTTTATGGAAGTTAAACTGGTATTAGTTTATCAGCTTAAAATGGGTAATTAGTACACTAGCTAAAATGGCTAATTCTTTAACACCTCAAACTCTTTATTTTTATTTTTACTTTTTAAAAATATTGGGAATTCCCTGGTGGTCCAGTGGATGAGACTCCGTGCTCCCAATACAGAGGGCCTGGGCTCAATCCCTGGTCGGGGAACTAGATCCTGCACGCATGCCGCAACTAAGAGTCCGCATGCCGCAACTAAGAAGCCCGCATGCCGCAACTAAAGATCCCGTGTGCCACAACTAAGACCTGGCACAGCCAAATAAATAAGTAAAAAAATAAATTCCTTTACTTTTTCCTAAGACTGTAATTTTACTTATACTGATACCTTCTAAGAGTTGTAGTAATACTTGCTTTTGATACCTTTTTGGGCTTGTAGTAATTTCATCAGACCACAAAGTAAAACATTATTGTCTTAGGCCAGTTAAGGTTATGGGATCTGGGTTATCAACTAACTGATTTTTGGTCAGAGAATGGGATTTGTTTACTTCTTTCAAAGTGATTTAAGCTCAAGCTTCTGGTCACTAGGCTGAGCTTTCTTTCTAAATTTAAACCTCATGTATTACATCAATAAGCCTTTTTAAGTTTACTCCTTTTTTTTTTTTTAAATTTTATTTATTTATTAAATTTATTTATTTATTTATTTTTTAAATTTATTTTTATGGCTGTGTTGGGTCTTCGTTTCTGTGCGAGGGCTTTCTCTAGTTGCGGCGAGCGGGGGCCACTCTTCATCGCGGTGCGCGGGCCTCTCACTCTCGCGGCCTCTCTTGTTGTGGAGCACAGGCTCCAGACGCGCAGGCTCAGTAGTTGTGGCTCACGGGCCTAGTCGCTCCACGGCATGTGGGATCCTCCCAGACCAGGGCTCGAACCCGTGTCCCCTGCATTGGCAGGCGGGTTCTCAACCACTGTGCCACCAGGGAAGCCCAAGTTTACTCCTTTTATATAAAGGTCAGACTTTTACAAACTAATGTCTCCCACAGAAATGATGTATCCTTTAATTTTCACTGACCAAAATTACATAACTTACGTCCTGCTATTAAGATATATTTACCCGATCTATTAGTATAAACTTTATATACGCCTTATTGTTTTATAACTATAAATAGCAGTTCCATTTAGAGATTGCAAAGAAATAAGGAACAAATCTGAGCAGTTAGCTCCTCCTTTTTTAGGACATCTGGCTAAATCATCATTCTGCAACTTAGTACAGGCAACCTTTCTTTCCTTTTTACTTGCTACCATCACTGCTGCTTGGTGCTTCTTATTTTTCGTTCTGCTTTTCTGGATTATTTGACTTACAGTTTTCAATAATTACCTTTCTTTACTATACAGATGAAACAATTACCTATCTATACTTTATATACAGACATATATTTAAATGAAACAAGTTATTCAGCTATATTAGCATGTCACTACTTATTGAAAATAATAACAAATTAAATATAATCCATATTTATTTTCCTATCACTACCACTTTGTCCATACTTGATATTTTCTCTCAAGTACCATTAATGAACTCATTGCATTTCAAAATATTTATATATTTTAATTAACCATAATTATTATTGATGCTCAAATTGTTACAACTTGGCCATGTCAAGCTAGTTCCTTTGTTTTTGTCTTGACTGTATCCTTGTTTTCTGGTTACAATAGGATGCTCCAGGCCCATCCTGGAAAAAAATTGTTTCTTCCTTTAAGGCACGGTATCAGCTGAAATTCAAGGAGACCTAATTCCTTTGAGAGGCTACTAGTATTTGAGAACAAAATTTGGGTAGTGAGGGTATGTAAGTTGGTGATGATGCTGCAATTCTGCCACTTTTTGTAATAAGTGGTGTGAATAAATGTGTCAAGAATTCATTTTGGTATTTTTCAGTTTAACAAATCAGTTTTCCATAAAATATGAGGTTGATCATCTACTTTCTACAAAAATAACATTTCAAATTATATCCATTCTTGCCCCTCCACATTACATCAGATTCTCCTTTTAAAGTTCAGGGTTAATCCTTTCTGTCCCCACTTAAAAATCTTCAATAGCTTCCCAGTGAATTTAAGATACAAATCTAAAATTATATCATAAGCTGGCCCTGGCCTACATCTCTACCTTTATCTTCTGTCACTCTCTCTCTCATTCATTAATCCTCCCACACTGGATTTCTTTCAAATCTCAGATGTACTAAACAAGGTGTTTGGTCCAGCTTCCATTCTTGAGGAGTTCTTGGGCCAGAGAAAAGTAATATAATAAACAACACAAAAATACAGTCTCTTCCTTTTTGTATCTCTAACACCTCACACAATGCGTAGAACATGGTTAGCATCAACTTTTTTTTTTTTTACTAAATTAAAACATCATATTTGTATGAAAACAAACTCCATGAAAATGAATTAATTGATATTATGGTTGCAAAACAATGTTATCAATCAAAACAAATTATTAGTGTCTAGGTCAAAATGGAATTCCAGGAACTTTATAACAATAGAAGATGGTGGCAGCATAAGGAGGAAACACAGGCCAGAAAAGGACCATGAACAGATGAGTCTGAGGACATTTCCATTTGAAAAAAAACTATGCAGTCATCTGCTTCAAGTTAGCTTAAGGGGCTTACCTACCCTTACTTTAAATACATACCTCAACAAAAATTATCTATAATATCTAATAAGTTGCTAAAGTATATGACTATATGCAGAATTATAACCCTTAAAAAATCATTAAAGAATGGAGAGCTCAGAAATAAACCTCTGCGTATATGACTAAATAATTTTCAGCAAGGGCACCAAGACTACACAATGCGGAAAGGACAGTCTCTTCAACAAATGGTGCTGGGGAAAGAATGCAAAAGAATGAAGTGGGACCCTTATACCATATACAGAAATTAACTCAAAATGGATTTTATAGACCTAAATGGAAGACCTAAAACAATTAAAACTCCTAGAATAAAACACAGGGGAAAAGCTTCAGGATACTGGATTTGGCAATGATTTATTGGATAGAACACCAAAAGCCTAGGCAACAAAAAGCAAAAATAGACAAATGGGACTACATCAAACTCAAAAATTTCTGTGCGTCAAAAGAAACAATCATCAGAGTGAAAAGGCAGCTTATGGCATGGGGGAGAATATTTGCAAATTGCATGTCTGATAAGGGGCTAATATCTAGAATATATGAGGAACTTCTACAATTCAACAACAACAACAACAAAAATAACCCAATTTAAAAATGGACAAAGGGGGGCTTCCCTGGTGGCACAGTGGTTAAGAATTTGCCTGCCAATGCAGGGGACATGGGTTCGAGCCCTGGTCTGGGAAGATCCCACATGCTGCGGAGCAACTAGGCCCGTGAGCCACAACTACTGAGCCTGTGCGTCTGGAGCCTGTGCTACGCAACAAGAGAGGCCGAGACAGTGAGAGGCCCGCGCACCGCGATGAAGAGTGGCCCCCACTTGCCACAACTAGAGAAAGCCCTTGCACAGAAACGAAGACCCAACACAGCCAAAAATAAAATAAATAAATAAGTAAAATTAAAAAAAAAAAAAGAGAAGTGAGGAGCTGGGATCTGAACCCGCATTAAAAAAAAAAAGAGAGAGAATAACACGAAGCATACATTGGTTATATTTAATATTTGGTTAAACTGAGAGCCATTTAAAAAATTGTACTGCTCAGATTTGACTGACTTTCTCCAAAGTAAACCTGCTGAAGTGAAGGTGTCATCATATATTCATTGAATACCTGGGTAGGATGAGAAATTCAAATATAAGTAAGGGAAGATACTTGCCCTTTAGGAGTATGCATTTTGAACAATGACGGAGTTATTGAAATAAACATATAACCTCCTGAGGTACTTTAAAGAGCTAATTATGAATGTAAATATTGTTAGATTTTTTAAAAAAACGTATATTATAGCCATAGCTGTTGCATCTGAAAAGATAGCAAGCAGTATTCAATAGTGCATAATATACCTAAGTAGAGTGGGTCTATGGCTAGTATTTATTTATTCCTGTTCTGAGAAATAACAGGTATTAAGGTTTAGAGTAGCCCAGGAAGGTGTCACTAGGGCAAGGGACCTTGAGCTGAAACTTGTGCGAATGAGTTGCTTTGAGAACTGTTTATGTTGAACATAATATTTTTCCTCTTCCAGATTTGGTATTAGGGGAAAGAAGTTACATTTTTCATCTTCATATGCTCCTAAAGCATCTTCCATTGCCAAATCCCCTAGCTTGTGTTCTATGGAAAGAGAAGAGGAAGACTGTATAATCTTCTCAGAAGGAATAATAGAGGAATACCTAGCATTCGACCACACAGATATGTGAGTATTATGTCTTTTAAACTTTTTACTCCCCTCCTATTTTGTTGTTAATATCTATTTTTTCTAAAGTATACTACCAATATTACCTATAATTAAGTTGATGTCTGTTTGTTATTTATTTTCTATTAGTTCTCAGTTATCCAGTGTCATGTACTTAGTTGATATATATTCCTATTGCTTTCACATACCAGTCTTCCTTGTATGTCTTCTTCCTGCACACGTCATTTGCCTCTTCCTGAGATTAAACATTTTTAAATGAATTAATTTTTTTCTCCACATAATTTGATTTTCCTCTTTGTAAAGTATCACCAGTAACTCATGAAAACTTTATTCATCTGATTCTAAATCCAGTGCTCTCTTCACTATTCCATGCTACTTTTCTGATATATTAAACTCTTAAATTATTCCTCTAAGCCTTTAAAAGCTCAGAATTGATAGTCACAGTAGTACATCTAGAAGTGAGAATTTCATTTTAGGCTGTGAGGCTGTGGTTAAGTCTAGTTAGTGTCACATGATTCTGGACTTCTTCCCATATTTCCTACTGAGCCATGCTTACTACATGCTCAAGGTACACAGTCCTAGGGTCAGGTAAACACAACCCAGATTTCCAAACATAACACGGTTGAGCTAGCTCATTGTTCCAAGGGAATCATAAGTATGCTCTTTTGGTTTTCCAGAGATTGCCCCCTTCCCTTTCACTTCATGTGGCCTGAGTCAAATTATCCATATTTTCTCTTCCTTTTTCCTCAAAGGTCTTTCCCCTTCATTTTAACTTATAAAAAATACAGCAGATTTAACTAATTTAAAATGTGATGTTCATGGCTCATAGGTGTCCCTGGGGCATCTCTTCCCCTTTCTTGATAGTAAACCCAAATGAATTTTCAGGTAAAACGGAAGATTTTTAGAAAGGCAGTCTTCTCTTTAGAGATATCACTGAGATATTGAGATGTGACGAATGAAATCATGTAAGTTTGGAAGAAAATGAGATATGAAAGATTTTTTTTTTAAATAACTTGGGAATAGGGAAGGTCTTTCTAACCATAGCACAAAATCTACAAGTCATTTAAGAAATTCTTAAAAAAACTACATAAAATAATATTTCTGCATAGAAAAAACTCATAGAGTCAAAAGACAAATGACAAACTGGCAAAAATATTTGCAGTTCATGCATGCACAGAGGCTTAATTTCCTTAATATGTATATAAGTAAGGAAAAGATTAAGGATGAAACAAAGAACATGAATAGTTCACATTATAAGAAAATGGATTTTAAATATATGAAATGGAATTCAATCTCACTCACAATTACAGATGCAAATTAAAACTATAATGAGTATTCTTTTACATGTCAGACTATCAAAGGACAAAAGATAAAGAAGGTTAACAATTCCTTGAATGAGAAAAGAGGCATATTCTTTCACTACTGGAGAATTATACCACCTATTTATTTATTTACTTAGGTTTATCAATAATTTATCCTTCTTCATTGTCAGCACGTTCCATGGTATGGATGTACCACAGTTTGTGCACCTGTGGAAGGACACCTGGGCTATTTCTAGCTTTTGGCTATTATTAATAAAGCTGCTATGAACATTCATGCACAGATTTTTGTATGAACAAAAATTTTCATGTCTCTGGGATAAATGCCCGAGAGTATACTTTCTGGATCCCATGTATACCACCTCTTTAAATTGAAATGCACATACCCTTTGACTCAATAATTCTATTTATAGGAATTTATCCTACAGATATAATACTCATGTAGCCAAAGAAGTACATACATATTGTTCCCAACTTAAGATGAGTTGACTTATGATTTCTTGATTTTGTGATGGTGCAAAAGTGATACATATTCAGTAGCAACTGTACTTTGAATTTTGATGTTTTTTTCCTTGGCTGGCGATATGCAGTATGATACTCTCTCAGGATGCTGGGCAGCAGCAGCAAGCTGTGGCTCCCAGTCAGCCACACAATCATGAGGGTAAACAACCAATATACTTAAAAACATACAGCCATTGCTTTTCACTTTCAATAGAGTATACAATAAATTACATGAGATATTCAATACTTTATTATAAAATAGTTTTTGTGTTAGATAATTTTGCTTAGCTGTAGGCTAACGTAAGTGTTCTGAGCACATTTAAGGTGGGCTACGCTAAGCTATAATGTTCAATAGGTTAGGTGTATTAAATGCATTCTTGACGTGATATTTTCATAAGTTCATTGGGCTGTAACCCAATACGTAAGTCGAGGAATATCTGTAGAAGGATATTAATTGCAGTATTGATTATAAAAGCAAAGGTTAGTTGATCAATAACTGTCTAGTTAGATATATTATGGTATACCCAATGGAATACTCTGCAGTTATTTTTTAGAAGAGGCAGATTTATATGTATTGATAGGGATCATGGACAAGATACAGTGACAGAAGAGTGAGATGCTGTACAGTGTATAATGTAACTATCTCTCTGGACCTATGTATGTTTGCTTCTGAGAATGGAGACTGGGGGACAGAGATGTAGGAGACTTATTTTTCACTACATACATATATTTCCTTCTATACAATTTGAACTTTTATATGACTATGTTATCTCCTCTAAAAAGAAATATAAATTGAAATACATTTAATGCTAATCAGCCTCCTCTGCCACTTAATGCCAGGCTAGCTCTTCCTTGGGAAAGGAGAAGCAAAGGGAGTCTGGCTGCCCTGCTTAAATCTCTTAGCATCCTTCTTACCTGCCTACAGTTTCCTATTTCATTCTTGAGCACTTTGTTGCCCTAGGAGTAACTTTCACTGTAAAGGTACTTCTCTCCACCCAAGCCAGTTCCAGAATTTGCTTTGTCTTAGTTTATAATACATCTGTCATAGATAAGCACATCCATCAGCCAAATTTTCTTCCCCCAGAAATCTGGGGCTACTGGCACTCATTGCCAGAGGAGAGACAGACTTGCCTAACTGGAAGTTTCTGGGTTATAGATACACAGTCTCCAGAAGAGCCTCAGAGTAGTTTCCTGTGCTGTTGGGCTTCCCTCTTTTTCCTTTACAGCCAATTACCAAATGTTTATTTGGATTAGTAAAAGTATACTAATTTTAATAATCTATGTGGACTATTTCCCTAATGAATCATTGCCTCAAATAATTATGCAGCATAATCACAGTAATATGCGCATCGTTAACTGTGTCAAGTTAATATTAATCTAAATGTTATCCAGTTACAACAAAAAGATTATTTTTGTGCGCTTAATTGTCATAGGTTGCTTGTTGCTCAATTTAAAATGCCCATCTATTTAAAGCTTAAAAAAGTACAATGATTCTCAGTCTTCTTTTTCTTGTTCTATTTTTTTGGCAGAGTGGGGGGGTGGGGTGGGATGGGTGTAAAAAGGGAAATGCAGAGTCTCCTCTGTTGAAAACTCCCTTAGTTCACAAGCCTATTTAATACCTGTGCTATATATGCGGGGAGGAAGGGGGTGGTGGCGGGGAGGAGCATAAATCACACTCCTAAGCAGCCAAAAGACAGTGGTGAACACCCAGTGAAGAATAACCATGAAGTCTTTCCTTCTTGCTTCTGTTACAGGGAAGAGGGGTTTCATGGAAAGAAATCAGAAGCAGCTACAGACAAACAGAAATTAGGGTACCCACCCATTGCTCCATTTTACTGCATGAAAGAGGATGTCCTTGCTTATGTGTTTGACGATGTGTGGAGCAAGGTCCTAAGCTGTATGGAGCAGCTGACACGTAGTCACTGGGAGGGATTTGCTTCTGGTAAGGCTCTTTGTGAAAACAATATAAAAAAATAATTGCTTATGCTTTCCAAACCGTAACCAGTCTATTAAATTATATGTTCATTAGTACAAAAGAATCATATTTGTATTTCTCATAGAAACTAACAGATATTTGGAAAGTATCTGGGAATGAGTGGATGAGTAACAAGGCCTACTCTACGATGACTAGATAGAGATTGTGCTTTCTATTTGAATATAATTATTTGTGACAAAAAACATGTGCAAATACATTTAAAACACTGCTTTATTGAAGAATTGATATACAATAAACCAATCATATTTCAAGTGTATTATCTGATAAGATGACCTATGTATACAGCCATGAAACCATGAGACAATCAATATAGTGAACATATCCATTACTCTCAAAATTAATAACCTTGTAATCCCTCCCTCCTGCCCCTGCCTGACCCACTATCCCCAAATGAAAACTTATCTGCTTAAATGGTATCATGTAGTATTTACTCTTCTTTTGTCGGCTTCTTTCCCTCAGTGTGATCATTTTGACAGTCATCCATGTCACTGTGTGTGTCAATAATTTATTCTTTTTATTGTTGAGTTGTATTCCATTGTTCCACAACTTGTTTATCCATTTATCTGTTGATGGACATTTGGATTGTTTTCATTTTTGGACTATTAATGCTGTTACGAACACTAGTGTACAAGAATTTTGACATATATTTCCTTTTCTCTTGGGTAGATTTCTACAAGTGAAATCGTTGGATTATATGGTTAAATGTATATTTAGTATTGATTTTCTATGTTGCACAAAAATTATCACAAACTTAGCAGCTTCAAAGAACACACATTTATTATCTCACAGATTTGTAGGTCAGAAGTCCAGGAACAGCCAGCTAGTCCTTTACTTAAGATCTCACAAGGCTGCAATCAAGGTGTTGGCTAAAGCTGGGTTCTCATGTAGAGGCTCAACTAGGAAAGGATCCACTTCCCCTTTTGTGTGTTTTTGGAAGCATCCAGTTTCTTGTAGCTGTAGCAGTCGTGGCAGCTTATTTCTCCAAAGCCAGCAAGAAAGACTGAGAGCTAATCTGCTAGCAAGACAGAAACTTATATAACATAATCATGGCGGTGACATCCCATCACTTTTACCATCATCTTTTGATCTGAAGCAAGTCACACGTCCTGCCCATGCTCAAAGGGAGGGGTTTACACGAAGGTGTGAACATCAAGAGCTGAGAATCATGGCGGGGGGTGGGGGGTGCACCTTGGAATTTGTCCACTAGTCTTCCCATTGGCCCTTAGTGATTCATGTGCTCCCACAGGCAAAGTACATTCAACTCCCTTCGAAGGTTTCCAAGAGAATCATCTATTACAGCATCAGCTCCAAAGACTTTGAATCAGGTCCTGGTATGAATGAAGTTCCTGGATGTAATACAGGAAGTGAAATTACTGGGGCACAATTCCTTTCCATCTATAAACCTATGAAACTAAAGCTTATATACACAGGTATATAAACATCTAACTATATAATCCAGCCATTCTACTCCTAGAGACAAGTTATTTGACCCCAACACACCCAACATACAATAGTGGGCCAGGAAAAAGATAACCATTATAGACACTCCAGTTAAAAGGCTGGGGTCGGGGAGGGGAGAGTGAAAAAGGGTCCACAGCAATTCTGAAATCCAGCTGTGAAAATACTGGGAGTTCCTTCATTAAGTTTTAAGGCCTGGAAATAATCCTCTCAGCTTTCTGCTCTACCCTCTGAGCTCTTGGTTTTGCCCTCTGAGTCATCCTTCCTTTTTCATGAAACATAGCATATGTTTGTAGCTAAGTAATTTTATTAGGCTGTTTCCTGCCAGTAGAATTTTGGGGGTCTGATAGCCTTCCTTTATTTAGAATCTTTTGCCATCTAGAGAGATTGAGAATTTTCAAAATCATCAAGTCCTGGTTTCTTTATGTTTAATAGTTTTTCCCGCAATTTATCTCTCTCATCTCGTGTTTGATCATAAGCAGCAAGAAAAAAATCAGGCCTCACCTTTAACACTTTGACTGGAAATCTCCTTAGCTATATAACCAAGATCATCACTTAAAAGTTCTGCTTTCCACGTGACCACAGGAGACCATTTCACTAAGCTCTCTGCCACAAAATAACAAGCATCTCCATACTTCCAGTTTCTAATAACATGTTTCTCATTTCCTTCTGAGCCCTCCCCTACAGCTTCCTCCAAATCCAGATTCCTCCTAAGTCTGTTCAAGGTAATTTATGTCTTCTCTATCATGCTTCTCAAAGTTCTTCTAGCTTCTACCCATGAACAATCAAAAATGAAATTAAGGAAACAACTCATTTATAATAGCATCAAAAGGAATAAAATACTTAGGAATAAACTGAACCAAGGAAGTGTAAGACTTGCACACTGAATACTACAAAATATTATTGAAAGAAAATAGAGAAGACCTAAAGAAATAGAAAGACACCCTCTGTTTATGGATTGGAAGAATAAATATTGTTAAGATGGCAATACTCCCTAAATACATCTACAGGTTGAGTACAACCTTATCATAATTCTAACTGCCTTTTTTGCAGAAATGATCCTGAAATTCATACAGAAATGCAAGGTATCCTGAATATCCAAAACAATATTGAAAAAGAACAAATTTGGAGGATTCATACTTCTTGGTTTAAAAACATAATACAAAGCTACAGTAATCAAAACAGTGTGGTACTGGCATAAGAACACATACTGATCAATGGAATAGAATCAAAAGTCCAGAAATAAATCCACACATCTATGGCCAACTGATTTTCAACAAGGGTGCCAAGACCATTCAATGGGGGAAGAATAGTCTCTTTAAGAAATGGTACTGGCAGGGAATATAGCCAATATTTTATAATAACTATAAATGGGGTATAACCTTTTAAAATTGTGAATCACTATGTTGTACACCTGAAACTTACAGAATATTGTAAATCAACTATATGTCAATCAAAAAACTTCAGATAGGAAAAAAAAAAAGAAATTGTGCTGGCACAACTGGATAGCCACATGGTAAAGAATGAAGTTAGACCCTTACTTCACACCATATACAAAATAGCAACTTGAAGTGGATTGAAGGTACACATTTAAGAGCTAAAACTATAAAACTTAGAAGAAAACATTGGAGTAAATCTTCATGAGCTTGGATTTGGCAGTGGATTCTGAGACATGACACCAAGACCACAAACAACGAAAGAAAAAATAAATAAATTGGACTTCATCAAAATAAAAAACTTTAGGGTGTATCAAAGGACATTATCAAGAAACTGAAAAGACAGCCTACAGAATGGGAGGAAATGTACGTAAATCATACACCTGATAAGAATCTAGTACTCACAGTATATAAAGATCTACAACCCAAAAACAAAAGAAAAAAACAACCCAATTTAAAAATGGGCAGATAGGGCTTCCCTGGTGGCGCAGTTAAGAATCCGCCTGCCAAAGCAGGGGACACGGGTTCGAGCCCCAGTCCGGGAAGATCCCAGATGCCGCGGAGCAACTAAGCCCATGCGCCACAACAGCCTGAGCTCTAGAGCCCGCGAGCCACAGCTACTGAAGCCCGCATGCCTAGAGCCCGTGCTCTGCAACAAGAGAAGCCACCACAATGAGAAGCCCACACACCGCAACAAAGAGTAGCCCCCGCTTGTCGCAACTAGAGAAAGCCTGTGCACAGCAACGAAGACCCAACGCAGCCAAAAATAAATTAATTAATTTATTCTTTTTAAATGGGCAAATAACTCAAACAGACATTTCTCCAAAGAAGATATACAAATAGCCAATAAGCACAAGAAAAGATGTTCAACATCATTATTCATTAGGGAAATCAAATCAAAAATAAAACCACAATGAGACACCACTTCAAACCCACTAGGATGGCTGTATTTTATAAAAAAAAAAAGGACAATAACAAGTGTTCATGAGGTTGTGAAACTGGAACCCTCATAAATTGCTGGTGGGAATGTAAAGCGGTGCAGCCACTGTGGAAACAGTTTGGCAGTTCCTCAAAAAGTTAAACATAAAATTACCATATGATCTAGCAATTCCACTCAAAGTTATATAATCAAGAGAAATGAAATATATCCACACAAAACCCTGGCATGAATGTTCACAGCAGCATTAGTCATAATAGTCAAAAAGTGGAACCAGGACTTCCCTGGTGGCACAGTGGTTAAGAATCCTCCTGCCAATGCAGGGGACACGGGTTTGAGCCCTGGTCTGGGAAGATCCCATGTGCTGCAGAGCAACTAAGCCCATGCACCACAACTACTGAGCCTGAGCTTTAGAGCCTGCAAGCCACAACTACTGAGCCCGCATGCCACAACTACTGAAGCCCGTGTACCTAGAGCCTGTGCTCCACGACGAGAAGCCACCGCAATGAGAAGCCTGCACACTGCAATGAAGAGTAGCCCTGCTCGCCACAACTAGAGAAAGCCCATGCACAGCAATGAAGAGCCAACGCAGCCAAAAATAAATAAGTAAATAAATTTATTTAAAAAAAAAAGTGGAACCAACCTAAACATCCATCAACTGATGAATGGATAAACAAAATTTGGTATATCCACGTGTTATGGACTGAATTGTGTCCCCCTCAAAATCCATATGTGGAAGCCCTAACCCCCAATGTGACTAGGTTTGGAGATAGGGCCTTTAGGGAGGTAATTAAGGTTAAATGAGTCAGAAGGGGGAGGTAATTAAGGTTAAATGAGTCAGAAGGGTGGGACCCTAATCCTATAGGGTTGGTATCCTTGTAAGAAGAGGAAGAGACATCACAGCTCTCTATTTCTGTGTGTGTAAAGAGAAGAAGTCAGGCAAGGACAGAGGGAAAAGGCAGCTGCCTAGGAGCCAGGAAGAGAGGTCACACTATAAAACACCCCTGACAGCACCTTGATCATGGACTTCTAGCCTCCAGAACTGTGAGAAAATAAATTTCTGCTGTTTAAGCCATCCAGTCTGTCATATTTTATGGCAGCTTGAGTAACTAATACATCATGCAATGGAGTATTATTCATACATTAAAAGGAATTAGGGACTTCCCTGGTGGCACAGTGGTTAAGAATTTGCCTGCCAATGCAGGGGACATGGGTTCGATCCCTGGTCTGGGAAGATCCCACATGCCACGGAGCAACTAAGCCTGTGAGCCACAACTACTGAGCCTGTGCTCTAGAGCCCTTGAGCCACAACTACTGAAGCCCACATGCCACAACTACTGAAGCCCGTGTGCCTAGAGCCCGTGCTCTGCAACAAGAGAAGCCACCGCAATGAGAAGCCCGCGCACCACAATGAAGAGTAGCCCCCGCTCACCACAACTAGCGAAAGCCTGCACACAGCAACGAAGACGCAATGCAACCAAAAATAAATTATTTTTTTAAAAAAAGGAATTAAGTAATGATGCATCTTAAAACATGGGTGAACCTTGAAAATATTATGTTAAACGAAAGAAGACAGACATAAAGGGCCACATATTGTATGATTCCATTAAGGTGAAATTTCCAGAACAGGCAGGTCCATAGAGAAAGTAGTTTAATGATTGCCAGGGGATGGAGGAAGAGGTGCATTGGGAGGTATGGGGTTTCTTTTTGGAGTGATGGAAATTTTCTGAAATTAGATAGTGGTGGTGGTTGCAGAAAATCATGAATATACTAAAAACCACTTAATTGTATACTGTAAAATGGTTAAAAATAGTGACTCATGTTATGAAAATTTTATCTCATTAAAAATTTTTTTTAAAATTCTTGCAACCTGAGAGATGTCCTCTAAAATTTCTTGTATGTGAGTCTGTTGGTGAGAAATGCTTTCTTTTGATATATGAAAATTTCCTTATTTTTCTTTAATTTCTGCAAGATAGTTGTGTGGTGTATTGAATTTTAGGTGGACACTTTTTCTCTTGGTACTTTTTTTGTTTTAACATTCAGTGTATCTCGTTTATTTATTTTAAAAAAATTTATCTTATATTGGAGTATAGCTGGTTAACAATGTTGTGTTAGTTTCAGGTGCACAGCAAAGTAATTCAGTTATACATATACATGTATCTACTTTTTTTCAAATTCTTTTCCCATTTAGGTTATTACAGAGTATTGAGCAGAGTTCCCTGTGCTATACAGTAGGTCCTTGTTGGTTACCTATTTTATTGGAGTATAGTTGCTTTACAATATTGTGTTAGTTTCTACTGTACATACAGCAAAGTGAATCAGCTATACATATACATATATCCCCTCTTTTGGATTTCCTTCTTCATACTTTAAAGATGTTGTCCACCGTCTTCTCACTTGCACAAGAAATCTGATGTCATCCTTTTCTTTGTTCCTATGTTCACGTATTTTTTCTTTGGCTGCTTTTAAGATTTTTCTCATTTTCACTGGTTTTGAGCAATTTGATTATGATGTGCCTTGATGTAATTTTCTTCATGTTACTTCTGCATGGAGTTTGTTGAGCTTCTTGGATCTGTGGGTTTATTGTCTTCATTGTTTGGAAAGTTTTCAGCCATTATTTCTTCAGATATTTTTTCTGCCGCCCACCATCCCTTAGGACCCCAGTTACTCATATATATTAGTCCATTTGCTTACTGATCCCTCAAATGTGATGCTTTAATTAAAGAATTTTCTTCTCTGTGTATTTCAATTTGGATGTTTCGTATTGTGCCTTCAAGTTCATTAATATTTTCCTTTACAATGGTGAATCTGCTGTTAAGCTCATCCAGTGTAGTTTTCTACTCATTGTTTTCTATGAAGTATGATTTGGGTGAATTTTATATCTTCCATGTCTCTTTTTGAAAAAGTAGGATAACTCAAACATGTGTGTGAATTCTGGGTTGGCTTCAATGATTGATATTCTTCTCATTGTGAGTTGTATTTTCCTGCATGGTATTCTTTGGGTGCCAGACATGGTGAATTTTATCTTATTGGGAGTCGATTTTTTTTTTTTTTCATTTGTACGTATCTTCTTCGGTTTTTCCTGGGATGCACTTAAGTTACCTGTAAAAAGTTTGATCTCTTCTGGTCTTGCTTTTATGATTTGTTATAGACAGGTCATTCAGTCCAACTAATTATCCCCCAGATACTGAGGCAAGGTTGTCCTAAGTACTCTGCCCAATGCCCCATTAATTATGAGTTTTTCTAGTATGGCTGGAAGAACCAGGCACTGTTCCTGGTCCCATGTGGGCAGCAGGCACTATTCCCTCTAATTCTTTCAGTTGGTTCTCTTTCCTAGCCTCAGGTGGTTTTTTCTCATACATGCAGTGATCAATACTCCTTTGAGTACTCAAAGGACACCCCACACTCTACAGATATCCTGGGTTCCCTTTCTGTGCATTTTTCTTCTCTGATACTCTCTCCTATGAACCCTAGCAGTCTTGGTCTCTCTGGACTTTCAAATCAGGGAGTCCACCAGGATCTGCCTTTGTTCTCCCTCTTTGTGTCATGTCTTGGAAACTCTTTCAAGGCAGTTGCAGAGCTAGCATCATTTGTTTACTATCTCATGGTTCACTGTCTTTCATTACCTGATGCCCAGTGTCTTAAAAGCCATTGTTTCACGGATTTATTGGTTGTTTTAAGCAGGAGGGTAAAGCCAGTCCCTGTTGCTCCATCTTGGCTGGAAGCACAAGTCCAGGAAATACATTTAAAAAAACACTTTTATTAAACTGTATCTAGGGGAGAGACTTCCCTGGTGGTCCAGAGGGTAAGATTCCGTGCTCCCGATGCAGGGGGCCCAGGTTCGATCCCTGGTCAGGGAACTAGATCCCGCATACATGCCGCAACTAAGAGTCCACATGCCACAACCAAGAAGTCCGCATGTTGCAACTAAGATCCCATGTGCCACAACTAAGACCTGGTGCAGCCAAAATAAATTTTAAAAAATATATTTAAAAAAATATAAAGCATATCTATATAGAAAGTTGCAAAATAAATTTACATCAAGCTTGATTAATTTTTAAAAACTGAATCCACTTGTATGACCAATGCTCATATCAAGAACAGAACATTACCAACACTTCAGAAGCCCCTTTCATGTTACTAAACTCCTACCCCCCAAAAGTAAACCTATCCTGAGTTACAGCACCACAGATTAGTTTTGCCTGTTTTAAAACTTTTAAGAATGGATTCATATAGTATGTGCCCTTCTGCATTTGGCTTCTTAAACTCAACATTATGTTTGTTAGATTCAACTGTTTTGAGTGTAACAGTTCATTTTCATTGTTATATAGTATTTTATTGTATGAATATATCACATTCTACTGTTGATGGACATTTAGGTAGTTTCCAGTTTATGTCTGCCGGCATATAGTGCTGTTATAAACATTCTTATATATGTCTTTTGGTGAACATATGTACTGGGTACATAACAGTGGCACTGCTAGGTCATAGGATATGCTATTCCCACTTCAGTGGATACTACCAAATATTTTTCCAAAGTGGATGCATCTATTTACACTCTCTCCAGTATCGTATGAGCATTCCAGTTGCTCCACATGTTTGCCACAGTTGATAGTGTCCATGTGAGTTTTTTTTGTTTGTTTTTTTTTTAAAGCCACTCTGTTGTATGCACGTTAAGTTCCCTTTTAAAGCTGGTATTGGAGAAGAGTAGGTCTAAGACCCTTTTCAAAACAAACTGCTTTATATTATGTGAGGTTAAGTTTTGGGAGATACAGGACAGATGATCAAGTCCAGAGACATATCCAAACCCCAATAATAATAAATCCTGGTAATAAAGGAATTACTTCAGTTTTCATTATCAACCACTGAAAGTTTTCAGAGAAAACTTTCATTTCACCTTTCACAATTTACCAATGTTAGGCTATGAATTAATATCCTTTTAGTTTATTTTTCCATGCATCCATAAATTTAGGTTATTTCATTGTATAACTATGCTGATTTTGAAACTTAAAGTTTGAAAAAAAGACAATGATCTTATAATGGAGCTGGAGGGTCTCTGACTGGTTTAGTGGGTTGATTGACCTAAAATAGGGATCAGCAAACTTTGTGTATAAAGAGCCAGATGGTAAATGTTTTAGTTTTTGCCAGCCATCCAGTCTGTTGCAACTACTCAACTCTGCCCTTGAAAGCAGCCATAAACAATATGTATATGAGTGGATGTGGCTGCATATACTACTATATACTCAGTATACATCTTCCCCAAGG
This sequence comes from Eschrichtius robustus, assembly GCF_028021215.1. Taxonomy (NCBI): domain Eukaryota; kingdom Metazoa; phylum Chordata; class Mammalia; order Artiodactyla; family Eschrichtiidae; genus Eschrichtius; species Eschrichtius robustus. Next base: position 78,119,882 of record NC_090830.1, read on the forward strand.
ACATATATAAGAATGTCCATGACAGCACTATATACTGGAAAACATAAACTGGAAACTACCCAAACATCCCTCAACAGCAGAACCTGATATATTCATATGATGCAGTACTATACAGTAATGAGAATAAACAAACTACTCTTACAGCTTTATTTACAAAAACTGGCAGTGGTAATGGGCATGAGGTTTCACTAGGTGTGTGTGGCTATTTAAATTTTAATTAATTACAATTAGGTAAAATTTAAATTGTTCTCAATCACACCAGCCAAATTTTATTTTTTTTACTTAAGTATAGTTGATTTACAATGTTAATTTCTGCTGTACAGCAAAGTGATTCAGTTATACATATATGTACATTCTTTTTTAAAATATTCTTTTCCATTGTGATTTATCATAGGATATTGAATATAGTTCTCTGTGCTATACAGTAGGACCTTGTTGTTTATCCATTCTATATATAAAAGCTTACATCTGCTCACCCCAACCTCCCACTCCATCCCTCCCCCAACCCCCTCCCCCCTGGCGACCACCAGTCTGTTCTCTATGTCCATGATTCTGTTTCAGATAGGTTCATTTGTGTCACATTTTTGGATTCCACGAATAAGTGATATCATATGGTATTTGTCTTTCTCTTTCTGACTTACTTCACTTAGTATAATAATCTCCAGTTGCACCCATGTTGCTGCAAATGGCATTATTTCGTTCTTTTTTACAGAGTAGTAGTATTCCGTTGTATACATTATACCACGTTTTCTTTATCCATTCATCTGTTAATGGACATTTCGGTTGTTTCCGTGTCTTGGCTACTGTGAATAGTGCCGCTATGAACACAGGGGCATCTTTTTGAATTATAGTTTTGTCCAGATATATGCCCAGGAGTGGGACTGCTGGATCATATGGTAATTCTGTTTTTAGTTTTCTGAGGAACCTTCATACTGTTTTCCAGTGGCTGCACCAACTTACATTCCCACCAACAGTGTAGGAGGGTTCTCTTTTCTCCACATCCTCTCCAGCATTTGTTATTTGTAGTCTTTTTTTAAAAAATTATTTTATTTATTTTTGGCTGCGTTGGGTCTTTGTTGCTGCACGCGGTCTTTCTCTACTTGCGGCAAGTGGGGGCTACTCTTCATTGTGGTGCGCAGGCTTCTCATTGCAGTGGCTTCTCTTGTTGCAGAGCACAGGCTCTAGGTGCGCGGGCTTCAGTAGTTGTGGCATGTGGGCTCAGTAGTCGTGGTGCACGGGCTCTAGAGCACAGGCTCAGTAGTTGTGGTGCATGGGCTTAGTTGCTCCGCATGTGGGATCTTCTCAGAACAGCGCTCAAACCCATGTCCCCTGCATTGGCAGGCAGATTCTTAACCACTGCACCACCAGGGAAGCCCCCTGTAGACTTTTTAACAATGGCCATTCTGACTGGTGTGAGGTGGTACCTCATTGTAGTTTTGATTTGCATTTCTCTAATAATTAGCAGTGTTGAGCATCTTTTCACGTGCCTATTGGCCATCTGTATGTCTTCTTTGGTAAATGTTTAGGTCTTCTGCCCATTTTTGGATAGGGTTTTTTTGTTGTTGTTGAGTTGTATGAGCTGTTTGTATATTTGGAAATTAAGCCCTTGTTGGTTGCATCATTTGCAAATATTTTCTCCCATTCTGTAGGTTGTCTTTTCGTTTTGTTTATGGTTTCCTTTGCTGTGCAAAAGCTTGCAAGTTTGATTAGATCCCACACTAGCCAGATTTTAAATGCTCTATAGCCACATGTGGCTAGAGGCCACTATACTGGACAGTGCATATGTAGAACATTTCCTTCAATCTCCAAATGTTCTATTAGACAGCTTTGCTCTAGTAATCTTTGCTTTTCCTTCTGCCAGGTACAAATAGGAATCACCAGCCTGGGAAACACTTTAAAATAAATTCATGGTTTAAAGGGTTTTTTTGAACTGTGCAGGTGGTATGAAATTGGGCTGCAAAGATGAGTGAAGCCTAGCTTGAGATTATGAATTCTCAGGGGAGATTTTTTTTTCACAGTACTGTTGTTGTGGGTAATAATGGATAATAGATTCTATTCCTTTGCTCAGATGATGACAGTAATGTTGCAATCACCAGACCAGCTTCAGAAAGCCCCTGTGTGCTGAATGAACAACAACCTTTGGTCTTACCTCGAGTGCCACAGTCTAAGGTGCTGTCCATCACCTCAAATCCGGTAAGTCGCACAGGGGAATGTATTGGAGAACCTAGGACTGTTCTTGTAGACGAAGTTTGCTCAGTTATTTGCCTTAATTGTATCATTATGACTCTTCTTCAATAAAGTTATGTGTTTATCACAGTAATCCAGTGACTCTTTGCAAAGATGTTTAATTTCAGTTTAAAAAATTAATAGCAGCAAATGCACTCATGTCAATGAATTGTACGTGTGAAAATGGTTAACACAGTAAATATGTTATGTATATTCTACCACAATAAAAAAAATTTTAACCTGTTAAAAAAAATAGCAAATTAGAGTTGATAAGTAATTCTCAATCAGCTCTTTTGAAAAGGCATCTATAAGCTGTGCAATCTAGACTCAACTATATGGTCAGCTTAAGTCTGCTTTGGGAAAAATGAAAAATATGATGAAAAGAGGGACCAATATCAGATCTTCTATGGCCTTAACATTCTGTCCTTTGAATTTTTTTGACTTCTTCTCTCTTTTTTCTCTTATCTCAGACAACCTGGTTTTTGTTTTATTTTTAATATTTGAATCTGTTGACTTTTTTGCTTTTTGGATGTTTACTAATCATAACCAGATGTAAAAGGCAAACCAAAGGGAGGAGAAAATGGTTTCAAATAAGTCTGTAGACAAGCATATAAAAATGGCCATTTCTTGCAGAAGGTTGATAAGCCTGGTCTCATCCATGTGTAATGATTTATGTAATCCCAGTTCCTACATGATAGCTTCCCAGTGTTACTTGTAGCAAAAAAAGTGTGGGAGCAGGGGAGGGATAAAAAGAAAGAGAAAAAGGATTCTCATCCTTGGCCCATGCTCATCCAGCCTGGGTTTAGTACCACATCTAGTATTTGCTTTGTTGGTGTACTGGCCAGATATTGTGCAGCCATATTTTAAAAAGGGTTATTTAAAAGTAAACTCAGCTTGTGAATCACTATACTGTACACACCTGTAACTTATATAATATATACATCAACTCTACTTCAATAAAAAAAAGTAAATAAAAATAAACTCAGTAAGGCCCATACCTTATCACATTGGAGGATGACCCAGGTAATAATCTAATATTCCTATGATGGTAATAAAATACTTCTACATGTTGAACTGGCCTGGTTATGACCTGGGTAGCCTAAGCCCTGAAAAGTTAACGTACACGGTTCTGGTTGTTAATGACCAAAGGGAGGAGAAGCAATAATCCAAACATTCTTAAGAGAAAGTAGGAGGAAAATGCATACTGTGGCAGAGAAGGAGCTGGCCAGAAAGGGCACTTAACTGACTACCTGAGAGAGAAAATAAACAGGACACTAAGGTGGCAGTGGCAGTCCAGGTAAGATTAAATCCTGCTAACATTAGAACAAATACAATTAACTCCTTCTAATAAAGTCGTCAGAATTTACGTTATTATTGAGAGCTGACTGCTCCAGGTGTAGTGAAGGAGAAAGCATTAGTTTGTGCAGAACATAGGATTATGTGATGGTAAAAGAGATAGAGTTTACCCTTATTCTCCCCATTTCTGTTCCATATTTTGTTTTCTAGTATAATGTAAATAATAATGATAATAAAGGTCCTCTCTCCCCTGAGAGTGGCTATTAATTGCTTTCATCTAAGTTGACCAGGCTTCCCCATTTAGAAATGGAGAGGAAAGCACTCTGATCCTGTCATCTTGACAGTGGACTTGGGGCTGCAGCTGGGGTACTGGCCAAGATATACAAAAGTTAAGGCAAAGGAGAAAAATGTATAAATGACCTAATTTGGAAATACTAACTTCTGGCAAAATTGGGAAACCAAGCTGATATCTTCACCAACCAATAATGAGTAACACCTTCTTTTGATATGTAGATGAGTCTCTGTCAAGCAGCAAGTGGTCATCAGCCAAATGTGAATGGTCTCTTGGTTCATGGGATGCCTCTACAGCCAAGAAATCTCTCCCTAATGGACAAGCTCCTGTAAGAAGTATAAAATTTTAAGACTATAGAGTTTAAGTAGATTACTGAGAAATAAAAGGAGAGCAAAGTCAGTCAGTCAACATGCATGTATTGAGTACGTACCAAGCAACCAGAAACATCTGAGGAGTAAAAACATATAAGGAAAATGGTCTCCACCTTCAAGGAGCTGATAAAATAACTGGTGAGAAGGCACAAAGGTAAAAAGAGACCTAACCATACAGGGCATTCCTGTGACTGAGTGTGAAGTTTGTGTACTCAGTGTGAGCACTATGGCAGTCCCAAAGAAGGGAAGCATTTTGGTGGGTAAGTGTAGGTTTTGAACATATCCTTGAAAGATGGAAGTTTGGATAAGCAGAGAAGAGCAGCAAGGCTATTCTAGGTAGGAGGAATGGTGTGGAAAAAGGTTTGGAGACAGGAAAATACAAATATTTAGAAGAGAAAGCTGACCATTTTTGCTGTAGTAGGATAGGAAGCAATAGGTTAGAACTTTAATGTTCTGATCAAAGACCACTGACAATCTTCTACAACTAAAATAGACCATGGTGTGATTAGTGGGAAAGAAGACACTATGAAATTAAAGAACATTGGGACCAGACTATGGAGGGTTTTGAATGTCATGTTTTTGAGATCCATCCATGTTGTTGCATGTGATTCTTTTTTATTGCCAAGTAGTATTCTATTGTAATAGTACACCACAATTTGTTTACCCATTCTTCCGTTAATGAACACTTGGGCTATTTTCCAGGTTGGGGCTGTTATGTATAAAAGGCACTATAAATATTCTTACACAGGTCTTTTTTGTGGACCTATGGTCTCGTTTTTCAGTATCTAGAAGTGAAAGTGTTACAGAATAGGTTAAGTGTATGCTTAATTTTATAATAAACTGCCATACAATTTTCCAAAGAAATTGTACCATTTTACATTCCCACGCGAGCAATGTGTGAGTCCAGCTGGGGAGCACATGTATTTAAAACAGGAGTTTGAAAGATAGATTTCACAGCAGTAGGACACAGATTGGATTGACGCAGGAGGAACTGAAAGTAAGGAGTCTAATGCAGGAGTTCAGGCTGCTATGGGTCTGTTCTCAAGTTGTAGCAAGACTAAAAAAAGGAATGAAATATTTTAGGAGATACTGTAAAAGAAATCAAATTCTATAAAAATAGAGGAATCAAAGTCAACTCAGATTTCAAGCTCAAGGGAAGCTTGTTTGGCAGGGGGAAAATGAGCTTGGGGTGTGTTGAGTTTACAATGATGGGCCATATAGAAGGTCAGATTTGAAGGTTGATCTAGGAGCGTGGAGGTGATAAATCCAGTTATGAATGAGTAGTCCAGAGGAAGAATAAAGATGAACAAAGAGCAGCTAAGGCCTAAACCCCTGTAATTAGAAAGCAGTAGGCTGTATAAAGAAAAGGCTTAAGTGAATGGTTAGGAAGACCAGAAAGATCTCATATGAGCAATGCTCAAGGTTTAGCCCTATTCTGTGATGGGCATTTTTCCTTTAAAGTTCTCCAAACCCTGAGGCATATTTTGCACTAGAGGACACCAAAGTGGCCTGAAAGACTGAGGAACTTGCTGAAAGCCAAGAGCACGTGGCAGAGCTTTATTCTTTCACTTCCCCTTCACATCACAGTGTAAATACTATCTCTTAGGTGCCTTACGATAGAATCGAACGTTCTCTCATCTGCTTAAAACACAAAAACAAAGCCGCTGAATCTACAAGGCAGAGTTTAAGCTACTGAACTGTTGAGCATGGTATTTTATCAGAGTACTTACAGAAGAGTGTTATATTTCACAGTTGTTTATGCAAATGCGGATCTACTGCCCTGGGCTGTACAAAGCTCTGGACCCTTTGCCTGTTCCCAGCTTTCCAAGGAACCCCTATCCCTGTAGGCTCCAACTAGCTCAGCATTTTAATCTCTGCAGTGGGAGCCACACTAGTGCCACCCCACTACTAAGCAGCAATATTGGCCTTTCAACTAAGTCTTTCTGGTGACATTCCTTCAGCACAAAAGAATGCTTCAAACATGGTAGGAAGCACAGTCCCTGAGGTAAACTTTTGGGAAGCACTTTGGAGTCAGTACCCTACAGGTTACCAGTAACTGAAGAAGTGACTGTGATGGCAGGTGAAAAGTGGACTTGCTTTCCCAAGTCTCCATTCTAGTAAATTATGTGTAAGATTGAAATGATGTCCTTCTTTTAGGTACACATTCTCATGCCTGAGCTAGATTATGTAACTTCTAAAACTAGGTTATTTATTGTTTTCTCTTTTCGTTTTTTTCTCCCTTGAATGTATTTTATAGTCTAAGGCTTTTTACCCTTTGAGTTCTGTCTCCCTGTACAGAGCAATCTTGATCTCACTGTGGGTTTCTGATATTTGGCCACTAGAGATCTTGATGACAAGCTACTTATGAGGCCTGGGTCCAGTACCATCCTTTCAACTCGAAATTGGCCAAATCGAGCCCTGGAGCTTAGTACATCATTTCTGTCACATACAGTGCAGTCCGCCAGGAGACGCAATCCCCCACCACGTACCCTTCATCCCATCAGCACAAGCCATTCACGCACTGGAACACCAAGACCTATGGAAGAAATACGCAGAGGATCCCGAGTGTAGGTTTCAAAAGCAGAATTTCTGGAATCTATGGTAAAACTAATGAAGAATTTTACATAGAGAATGAATTTAAATCTAAGATTGAAATATATGCCTAGACAGTAATCATTACATAGTCTTATGATGAACTGCACACTGGTGTAAATCTAATACAGAAAAAATGGAGTTAAATTTGAATGAAATATAGATATACTGGATCTTCCTATTGATTTAGCTAAAGATTTATATTTCTACAAATAAAATGTTGGCTAGAATACTTCAGTAGAACTCACCAAAAGAATAAAAGACATATGTATTTTATTAAAACATTTTCCTTAGTGGGAACATCCTCAGTGAAATTCTTCCCCAAATAATAGTTAATTCTCCTTTAATATTTTTCTGTACCATTAGGATCTACCTATTCCATTGATAATGAAAACTTTATAAACCTCAGATAAGTAGATGCTTATACACCAGGAAATATGTCCCTTGGCACGTCTTAGGAAGTAACACTAAACATGTTCTCTTCCCTTTTCCCACCTTTCATTCACTAGACACTCTGAGCCTCACTGTGCAAAAAATACCAAGCCAAGTCTTTAACATAAAATTCTTTCATTAGTTGTTGACTTACAAAACATCTTAGGGTAGTTAATTTCTAACACTATGAACAAGAGTGTGAGATGACAATGCCATAACTGTGTTTTGAATTCAGCCTCTAAATCAAGCACATCACTATGCTTCTCTCCCAACATTTCTTGATTTTGACTTTTCAATTTCTTGTTACAATTTCTCCCAATAGACTTACTAAAAGAGGTGTCCCAAACCACCAAAAATCTTTGTTAGGACACCAGGGTTCTCAGCTGCTCTCTATTTTATTATGTTGATGTAGCTATATTTATAGTGATATAGCTATACATTCATTTGAGTATGAGTGGTCTTGATGTATAATTAATCTCTCATACCTCTGACAGTGCTTTTTTCAAAGTGGAAAAGTAAGTTGCTTTGTTTCTTTCTGGGACATGAAAAGTATCATTCAGCTTTTAGTTACTATCTTGGGCATGAGTAATACTGCAAACTGCTCCAAATCCCATGGAAGGAAATAAGTTTAGGAACTTTACCTGGAAATTACAGTTTTTAGTGAAAAGGACAACCAGAAAGCCCAGAACTGTGAGTTCCATCAGATGTGAAATTACAAATCCATAACTGTCAGAGAAATACAACACAATATAGGGAAAATTGTTTTATTCCAGTTCTCTGTGGGAGAAAGAGTCAACTTCTGCTGTGTGCTCAGGATGAAGTTTCAACAATAAGTAAGAAAATACTATGAAGAAAACCCAAAACTTTAATTCTCCAAAATCCTTTCATTGAGATCTCTTCACTTAAAAATGCAGGCAGCTTAAAGCTTTCTGTGCATGAAATTAACCTCATCTGCTCAGTTTATTTGATTCTAATCAGTTTGCTTATATTGTTATAACTTTATGCTTTCATGTCTTGGTTTTGCTGATGGGATCTGCAGCCCAGTGGCAGCCGACTCACTCTCCTCTCCCTCACCACTGCCCCTGAGTCGAAACAATCTGCTGCCACCTATTGGCACAGCTGAAGTGGAACACTTGAGCACTGTGGGGCCACAAAGGCAAACGGTATGTCTCTTTCCTATTGCCTTTCCATGTGCTTATAAAACCTCAGGGTCAGTAATTCTGCAGGGTCTGTGCTCTGGTCTTGACTTAACACTATATTTTGTCAAAAGTACACACTGAATTCTGACTTATGACAATGGCATTGGAGCTGCTTGGCCTGCAGTTACCATACCTGTTAGGGCTGATATAGGACATGCACAGCTCCCACTACAAATTAACTGTTTCTGTAATTTTTGTCTCTTCTGCAGAAAACCCATGGCGATTCCAATCGAGCTCAAAGTGCAGCGGTGGATGAGCCTAACCATCAGCAGCCCCACGAGAGGCTCCTTTTACCAGACTTTTTCTCCAGGCCCAACACAACTCAGTCATTTTTGGTAGAGTGAAATACTTCCTCTATGGTCTTGATAGTTGAGGAAAGGGAAAAAAAATAGTTTGACAGACTTAAGGCTTTACATGGTGGCTTAATCAACTCTAAGAATAAAAGATGAGGTTCTAATGAAAATAATGTTTTAAGTATATTTTGTTGAAACTCTAACCGGTCTCTGCCACTCATTCTCTTAACTTATACATAAATTGCAAATTCTAAGCAATTTAAAGTTTAGCTATTTCTGAGAATAAGCAAAATGTTAAACCCCAGTGTGTATCAGATTAGCATTAACTTCATTCTCTAACACTGCTCTTAGGGAATTACACCAAAAAATAGTATCAGATTATGTATGTGGACTGGTGGATGTGCGAGTTAAGACTTTTGGGGGTTCTTAGTTAATTGGTGTTTGAAATGCTGACAATGCCTTACCACTTAATGTACATTTACTAGCCCTTTTACTTTTAAACAAGTAATAGAAAAAAACCTGATTGGGAGATTGGAGATCATGCACTGACCTTGCCCAAAATTGTAAGCCAGGAGCTCAGCCCCACCTCATTTGCTTTGTGCAAGAGGGCTTGCAGAGCCTAGGAAGTGACTAGGGCCACACTTACGGCCCAGGAAACAGGCACCAGGAACCCACATCCTATACCAGTTTTCAAGACAGTGGTATTTGCAACACACTTATCTCAACTCATAACCCTTAAATTGTATCAGCCTAAAGCACTGTACGATTCTTCCTCCATTAGAAGAGTGGTGAGAGTAATAAATGAATGGGACATTGTACTAGTTTCCTAGGGCTGCTATAACAAATTACCACAAACTGGGTGGCTTAAAACAACAGAAATTTATTCTCTCAGTTCCAGAGCCTATTAAGTCCAAAATCAAAGTGTCAGCAGAGCCATGTTCCCTCTGCAGGTCCTAGGGAAGAATCTTTTCTTTCCTCTGTCCCAGTTCATGGGCTGTTCGGCTTACTGCCTGTTTTTGTAAATAAAGTTTTCTTAGAGCAGAGCCACCACGCTCATTCACTGTCTGTGGCTGCTTTCCTACTGTAACAGCAGAACTGAGGCGTTCCAATGACAGTATGTACCACAAAACATAAAACGTTTACCCTTATCTTGCCCTCTACAAAAAAAAAAGTTTGCTGATCCCTGATAGAAAACATGGGGCTTCATCAGGAAAGAAAAAAAAAAAAATCTCAAATCTCTTAATTCCAGTGCTGACAGGAAACTGAGAGGGACGTTTTTTATTCTAGAAGTACCAGTGGGATGGTATTGATAGCTTTTTTTAATATCTGCATTTAGGTATTTTAGTTGTATCTTAAAATCTTTAAATCCCTTGAGATAATTGTGAAATGTCTGAGTTCCATATTGAGAGTCACATTTCAAGCATGGAAGTAAAGTCATGGGTGTTTCAGTGTTGCTGAAAAGGTTCTGTTCTGTTGTTTTAAACAGTCAGCAGGCAATGGAAATCAGATAAAAATTCCCTTGACAGCCAATTATAAGTATTTAGAAATATTAAACCATATGGATTATTTATAAATGCTAAGATTTTCTTAAACACATATTAATAAAGTTGTAGAACTTGCAATTTTTACAAGTTAACAATGGCTCTGTGGGCTTCTGGCTTGAGATTTTTCTTACTTGGAATGTAAGAGTACACTTAGCCAACTTGTCCCTCAGAATGTCAGATGATGTCGATTACACTGCTGTCCAACTTCAAGGTTTTCCCTCGTAAACCAAGTTAACACATTATCCTCTGGGAGAAGTCACATCGTAAGAAGTGTCTCATCTTCTCTCTTTTTCAGCCGGACACACAGTATCGTCGTTCATGTGCTACTGAGTATCCTCATCAGGCCCAACCTGGTAGGGGATCTGCACGAACAGGTCGGGCCATGGCTTATTTTACTATTATGTGGTTAAGACCCTGCTATTTTCCATGCTTATTTTTCCTTCCTCCAGATTTTATTATATTTTGTTTTCCTACATCTTTGTAAATTACCTCAAATTCATTTTGGAATATGGGATATAATAAAAAATTACAGAACTCCACTGCTCAAAGCCAGAAAGTTCCAGATTTGTTTTCTCATATAAAAATTAACCTCTTGCCATTCTGGAAAACTACTTTTTTTAATCTAAAAAATTTAAGCCAAATAAGTCATTTTCGTAACATTCGAACACTGCATGGATTTTATTACTTGGCAAACCCCATATTGCTATGGATTAAACTGCTCTGGTCAGTTAAGCTGCTAGGCCAAGGTAAGAAAAGAAATTCACAATGTCAAGACACGAGGAGTCTGATTCTATCCCATTAACTTTTTTGTCTTCTAAGTTATATTCTGTAGTTTCTATTTTCATATGAGTGATGAGAGAAAATTTAAGGATGTCTTAATTCTTCCTATAATGGTCTCACCATCAGGGTCATTTTCTCCTTATGTTATAGGTGAAATTTAGAACTATTGGGCAGTTGAAATGTTTCCTGTTAATAATCAGATTAATCAGCAAGTACATTAAAAAGTAATCTGCCTCAAACCTTCTCTGTAATCCAAGCGAATTCTTTTAGTTCAGTTCCTAGTAGCATCGTTTGGTAGTCTTTGAATGCTTTCAGTGGATTCGGTTCTTGGATCAGTCCTCAGAGAAGCACTGCTGCCTCTGAGCTAGTTATTACATTTGGCCATGCTGCCGGTCAAGTATAACTAGTATAATATTTAGGTAAGTGAAACAGACATTTTAGTCCTTTTAAATTAGTGGCTATTTTCTAAAATTAGGTTACTGCTTTCATATCTTAATATAGATTTTGTTTCTTTGTTTTTACATTATAAAATACGCAAACATGATTTTTATTGCCTTGGTAAGTATATACTTTACTATTTAGTCACAGGCTCCAAATTTAAAGTCTAACTGATAACTGGAGCAAAAAAGCCCGTACATATGAACTTGAGACGATCAAATCTAGAATGTCTACTAATGTTACTCTATGATGTCATCTTTGTCTGACAGGCCCTCAGTTACATGGATCTACAAAATCTCAAAACAGAGGTGGACCAATCACTAGAACCAGGCAGGGACCATAGGGCAAGTGAGAAGAACCTGCCTCAGGCTGCAGGGAACATGTGGGAAGATTTCACAAATCAGTGTTCAGTCATCTCATGATGCACAGCTTGTAAACAGGAGACAACTTGAAACTATCTTCATGAAGAGTTATTTTGGTACAACAGACTGAGAACAGTATCAGCCAAAGATTACATGGGTACTGTTTCTATCTCCAGTTACTGTCTTCTTTCAGCATAAGTTAACCATTTCACTGGACAGTAAAATTTGTACCCAAAGATGTAACAAGAGTAATATCCTCCAAATCACTGTTCATGTTGTCTGTTAACAATGATCAGTTCAATTATTACAGGATTCTACCAGACTATACATACACAAAAAGTAGGAAATTATTTGATAACATTATCACTGGCTTCAGAATGCTTCTGCTTGTGTTAATTTCTGGACAGGTGTACTCACTTTTACGTCATTTTTAGGAGACAGTGCTGTCAAAAATCTGAGCTACTCATCAAACAGATGAGTCGTTCCTAAAGTTTTCTCTTTAGATGTCCAATCCCATAGGCAGACAGATGTGGCAGGGGTGAGTAACTAAAGACATAAATGTTGAGCACTGGTGTAAAGTAACCTATGTAATAAACCATAATGGATTTCTTTTTTCAGATAGGACAACTCAACCTCACAACACCTGCTTGACATCAGGTTATGCTTCTTTTCTTCTTAAAGTACTTTAGTGGTCGTATTTATTTCCAAATATTAAACTCAACTTGCCGATTTTCTCCTGCAGATCTAAGAAAGGCAATTTAAAAATTTATAGAATATTTCTATTAGCGAGCCAGCAAGACACAACTTCTTAAAATTTCAGAAACTCTGCAAATTAGTCCAGTATAAACATATCCTAAGAGCAAAGGAAGAGAACTTTGACATTCTTCCAATTTTCACATGGACCTTTCCTGAGTGCACTCATGAATGCAGCAATGATTTTAACTATGGCTTAAATTTATTTAAATTTCACTGAATTTTAATTTTGATGATCATACTGGTTTTAGATCTTACTGTTAATCTTCAGAGTTGATCAATTCAACTGGGGTAATTTTATTATTTCGCAGTTATCTAATGCTATCATATGAAGACAGACGCTTTAAACAACCTGCATTAAATTGTATTTTTAATGCAATTAAAGAGTATTTTTTTGGGTGGGGGTTATTTATTTATTTATTTATGGTTGTGTTGGGTCTTCGTTTCTGTGTGAGGGCTTTCTCTAGTTGCAGCAAGTGGGAGCCACTCTTCATCGCGGTGCGCGGGCCTCTCACTATCGCGGCCTCTCTTGTTGCAGAGCACAGGCTCCAGACGCGCAGGCTCAGTAATTGTGGCTCATGGCCCTAGCTGCTCCGCGGCATGTGGGATCTTCCCAGACCAGGGCTCGAACCCGTGTCCCCTGCATTGGCAGGCAGATTCTCAACCACTGCGCCACCAGGGAAGCCCTGAAGAGTATTTTTTAACCTGTTTATAATCACAAACTGAAAATGTGTCATGGGCTTACCTCAGATAAATTATGATACATAAATCTCAGTAACAGAAGGCTTGTTTTATGTATATGGTATTGAATATATTAGCTTACAAATCAGAGATTTTAAGTTGAACAGTCCCTAAAAAATTTCCATATATTCTAATGAACTCATACCAATTCAACTAAATGTAAGTGAAAATCTCTATACTATTCTCACAAATCAATACCAGGAGTACATAATAACCACTGGATCAAGATGGCTTGCCTTTCAAGGTTAAAGTTAAGAGTTAGGAGCCTCTAACAGGTCATTTAGCCCAGCTCCCTTACTCTTTTATAGAGGAAAGAAGTTCAGACAAGTTCAGTGACCTAAGGACATTCAGCAGTTACAGGCAGGACTACAACATCTCTTGAGGCAACTTAAACCAGGCTATCTGCTACAATGCTGACTACGACTACTTTTCTTCTCTCTTCTTTATCCTAAGCACCATTCATATTTTTTCTAGATCATCTTTTAAATGATCACACTGGGATCATTTAAAAAGCCCCTGGGACTTAACAGTCATTTTTTTACTTGTTTATTTAATCATGTATAATTCTTACAAAGATGCTTGAAGTTATCTGAACACCTGTTTCTCCTATAAACCTCAAGCAAAGAGTGCAAAACTTAGTTGAGTAAAACAAAAAGGAGAGGGTCTATGCAAGAACATTAAGACTGAAAGCAAACTGGCAAGTATTTGGAAGACAGACGTCCAGCAAGTGTGTTGGAGGCTAGGTCGAGTACCTGTTCTAATAAACACACACCACTGAATACCCTGCAGCTCACTCCTGTGTGGCAAAATGACAACTGCTAAATGTGGTAGGGATAGATCTGCATTCTAGATACAGTTCCTTGTACAGAAGACCCATAGAAGAGTGCTGTCAGGAAGCATATACCCTTCCGCTCCCTCAATGATCACCACCAAATTCCTTCATAGGAGGACCTCACATAATGTCAGGGTGTTTCCAAGATATACTAAGATCGGGTTGAGAGATTCTGTTTGGTTTACATAGTTGATCTGAATAATTTAGGCTTGAAAGACAACTTTTCTCAAGGGTTAACTTTTGTCTTCAAATCTTGAAGGCACCTTGCCTACAATGGCATCAATTAACACCTAAGGACCTTTGAAGAGAAAATTCCATTACTTCTTTTCTTTCTTGAGAGTTGTTTTTTTCCCTCCTCGTTTGGAAGGTTTGCAGTACTTTGCTTCCATCTGAGCCAGAAAATTGTCCATTTCCTTTTGCCGATCCTTTTGTCTGCTCTGTTTGAGAAGTTAAAACACAAGCTTTCAAAACACAAGACTGTCCACAGAGATAAAAGTACTTAGCAGTTGCCAGGGGCTGGTGGAAAGGGAGAATGGGGAGTGACTTCTAATGGATAAGGGGTTTCTGTTTAGGGTGATGAAAATGTTCTGGAATTAGACAGTGCTGATGATTGTTAAAACCTGATAAATATACTAAAAACCATTGAATTATACAATTTAAAAGGATGACTATATGGTACCTGAATGTCTTAAAAGAAGAAAACAAAATGCCCACAATACTGTACATACACTCCAAAGAAAATATTAGCAGTAGGAATCAGAACATGAAAGAAGTGGTGGCAACCTTCACAGACAACCTGCCAGGTTTACCTGAATGAGTGCTTTCAAGTTATCCACTCCTTCATCAAGCCCCAACTCCTTCCTGCTCATTTCTGCTTCTTTAGCCTCTTCCTGAGCCTAAAACAGAAACTCATGTGAGACGCTATGGCAATCTAGCAAATACTAAAAATACACCCTCTTTCCCCAAAGCAAATTTAAGACTCCTTCAATTTGAAGATTATATAAATTAAAAGGATAAAATTGCACAAATATGACACTCACTAAAAGGCAGCATTGCTGACATCAAGCAGTAGATCCTCTGATTCCAATAAGCATTTCGGACTGTTCCCCATTTGTATTTGCTAGGGGTAAGCAGGTAATTTGGTTTCATAAACCACATGGTGACAGGAAGGAAACCAAAATGCTAGAAGAGCTAAGAAAGGTCACTTAGCCAAGGATGCCCTCAAAATGTTGCCAGGATACAGGTGCCTCAGATTCCTCCTCTGGAAACCCAATTTACTACATGTGACTCGTGGCAGCCTTGAGAGCAACCCCGGTTTAAAATTTCCCCTGAGTAGTTAGAATAAACTCTAACAAATTCAGTTTTAACCTTTCTTTACCGGATTTCAAAGCCACCTCCTCTTGCCAAATTTTACGAGGGCACTGATTCCAAAATACCACAAGAATACCTTGGGAAAGGTTAATAAGTTCATTCTTTCCTTCAGGGCAACAACTAAGACTATAAGAGGCCCCAGCCCCCAGTGAATTTTCTAAGTAGCAATGAATACTATTAATACTGGGAGTTATGATACATTAGGACCCTGTTATTCCAATAAAGAGACACAGTTTCCATTGTCTACTTTCAGTCCCTGTATTCAATTTATTTCTTTTAATACTGTATTCCCCTCTCCAAGTTTGTGGGAGTCTCACTCAAAAGTATTCCAGCCTCCCGCCCCGCTCCCCCAAACTCTAGGGAAGTTTCTCAAGCTAATAGCCTATTCCTGAATACAGCTGTGCTCAGTTTCACCTAAAAAATGATTACCAACTTAAGATAAACTGTCAGACTGAATCTAGACAGATGTAGCCTATGAGCCAAAATGATGATCTTGATACACATTCCACTTCTCTCAACTCAGCACAGGTGTCAGGTTTCTCCTGTGTCTCTTTACCTAAAAGCTGCAGACCTTCCTCCACCCCCATTTCAGCCATACAAAATAAAGTACGCACCAAAGAGCTACAGTCTTACACTGTTTGCTCTCCGTGGAGCTCCCATTATGAAAGTCAGGTTGAGGCAATGGTGCCTTTAATACCAAAAGACCAGAGGCACAGATGTTTGTTACCTTGAATCCACTCCCTCCCTGAACCCCAGATATCCTTAAGCTCCTTTCCCCTGCCATCATCCTTACCCTCACCAACTCCACAGTTTAATATGGGTATAAAGAACACACAAGCCACAGTCCTTGATACTCCACAAAAGTGTACCTCAAAGTGTGTTTGGAAAGACACTGTTATCAAAATAAACTAAATAGTTTGTTTAAAAAAATGTATATTCTGGGTCCAACTCAAGAATCAATCTGGCAAGAACAAAGGAATCTGAATTAACAAGACACAGTTTTAAAGAGACAGCCTCTGTCACCCTCTCCCCCACGCCTTAACCAAGTAAGAATCACTGTTTAGCCTGTGTATCTGGACTCCATTACTTTATCTCCTCAGGAATGCCTCAGTAACAATTGGCCCATATGAAGAACAACAATTGGCCCATATGAAGAATATTTCAGTGGTACTTTAAAATGATATTGATTATCTAAATAATCCATGCAGTAAAATCCTCTTGAGCACAACACAGTAGAAAAAAAAGGTTCTCTTAATGAGCTGATCTGCTCATTTTATTAGATGAAAACTACAAAACAAGTTAAACCTAATCTTTATTTCAGCTGTCTTGTATATATTTTCATTATTGTAAATATCCTCAAATTCTTTTTGGAAGCAGTCAAGATATAAATAGCATTCAAAATCTTACCCTCCTTTTCCTTGCATTCATCTTTTGCTTTGCTTCTTTGACAAAGGCATTATAGGACGGGACCTCTCTGGCATCAATGGCTTGTTGAATAATGTTTCTTATCCTGGGTTCCTCTGTGTACTGCACACACAGCACAGACTCCATGATCTGATCCATGTCACCCTTGAAGTCCAGATAGGCCTGTTTAATATCAGCCAGCTCTTCTTCAGAACCTTTGTATGTCTTCTCAAAAGCTTGAATGTCTTCTAGAGATATCTGAACAAATGAGAGACATATGCTTTAACTTTGAGAATTTTATTTTAAATAAAAGAAATACTAGTAAAAAGTATATTTAGGTGTTGAAATGTTTCTCCCCAAACGTTTCTCCTCAACTCAGTTGCCTGAGTTGAAATTGTTGCAAGGAACCAAAGTTTCTATGCCAAAGATTTTCCAGAGTTCTCCCTAGTCCAACCTTTACAACTACTAAGCTACAGACCAGGAAAATTTAAGTGAAGTTTCCAAGCTAGGAAAAGTTTCAGGACTTACATCGGGATATGTAAAATAAAGCACATCTTGTAAAAAATCAAATGCCCCCGTTTCACTACAATCACTCTACATCAACGGAAAATTAAAAACCCGTTTCTGTAAGAGTGTGTGTGTGTAGGTGCATGTGTTATGGATAAACACACACACGGTTCAACCCAACGGTGAGATAAGTCTTCCCTTCCTCAAAGATCAGTAAGTAGATAGGTATCTCCTGAGGAACGCCGGTGTGTATGTGTGTGTTTATTTATTAATATTTCGAGGCCAAATAAAAATTCCTCATTCTTACACAACACAAAATGCAAGGCCTTAGAAGCATTCAATAAACGTTTGTTGAATGAATGATGGAAACAGTCACAAGGAAATCTCCAGAGTTCTTTACCTTTTTAAACAGTAACCTCCAATAGGCCTCCCAGTCCCGATCTTGGCTGAGCACGTCAGAATCCTCGTCCACTGTTCCCTGCTCATCGTACACTGCTCTCTGATCTTTGTCACTCAGAACGGAATAGACCTTCCCAAGGATCTGCGGGAAAGAGCATCCAAAAATCAACCCTGCGCCTCTCACTGAAACCGCGCCGCGAGAAATAAAGATTAGAAAACGCCAGGCCGGGTTCGGCTCACTCCACCTGGGCGGGGTCGGGCGGCCAGAAGACGGAGAGAAGCCCAGGCAGCCGGCGGACCGGGGTCTAGCGCACCTGGAAGCGGCGGGTGGCGTCCTCCTTGTCGCCCTCGCCCACCCGGTCCGGGTGCACCTGGAGGGACACCTTGCGATAGCCGCGTCGGACCTCGCCGTCTGAGGCCTCGCGCCGCACGCCCAACACTTGGTAAAGGTCGGCGGTGCCGAACACTTCCTCGCACAGCTCCAGAAGCCCCATGGCCCGCAGCGGTGCGGAGCGGGCGGTGACCTCAGCGAAATCAGCCTGACTCCAGCGACGCCGAGCAGAGACCTGGGCGGCTCCCTTTTCCCGCGCAAAAAGCCCAGGGCGCCGGCGTCACAAGAGGCGCCGGAAGGGGCGGGGCCACGACACCACACTTTACGGCGGTCGCAAAATGGGGTCTGGCCAAGCTTGCGTCGGCCAGAATTGAGGCGGAGAGTGGAGGCGGCGTCCCTGGTCTCCTCTAGCGCCGGGACCTCCTTCCACCACGCCCTCTCCTCCGCGGCCCTCCTCCCGATGCTCTGGAAATCTCGCACCTACTTTTTCCCCGACGTCCTAGCTCAGTTTGTGCAACAATATAAGGAACGTTCATATTAGGCTGAAACTATGCACTGTTTTCTTTTTGTTTTCAGTGAAAAACAGCGTAACATCGGCATTTGGCAATTTCACATGGTTTAAATTTAACCTGAAGATTAAACAGATTTGTTCTTTTCCAAAGATGATCTGACAAGAGTACATAGAGCTCTGAGGCCCAAATAATTTTGCAACCTACAGGTTGGGACCACTGGGTAGGGACTTTCCCTTGAGCCCTGCAATTTAAAAAACCTACATTAAACAAAAAGACAAAATACCGGTCTTTTAAAAATTCTTTGTCTGATAGAACTTCTAGATTTTACATTTATTACAGAATCATTTCCATTCACCTTCCAGCTCCTAAATCACCTTCCACTTTGCTGGAGATAACGTGATCCAAACGCTCATCTTAATAAAAACGTAAGCTTCGGAAGCAAAAGCTTTCTCAAGTGCAGTTCTGGGTTTGAGCATGTTGGACTTGAGCGGGTAGCAAGACAGGCTGATGCAATCATTCAAGACTTGGTGAAAAAATCTGGGCCTGGAAATCCAGAGCAAGGCTAGGGCTAGAGAAAACTTTGGAAATCAGGGAGAGGATGAGCTCACATAGGAAGTTTGTGTATATAGATCTTAGACAAAAGATAGACCAGGGCACAAAGTGAATACGTGAGTTGGAAGAAACTCAGTAGCTCAAAATACCCATTTCACATCAGTTCCCCTCACTGGACAATACTTTCCAGAATTACATTCTCCTCTGCTCTACCAATTAAAGCTTCTCCAAAAACCTCAAACTCTCAAGGGTAGATTATTATCTTTTAAACTTTGAAATGGTTTTCAAAATATTTCTTTCCTAGATCCAAAATCAAACCCAGGTAAAGTCAGTTGCTCTCTGCCTGCTGTGCCTTTAAAGTCGACCCAAAGTGGAAGTCAACCAGTGACAACCCTGGGAGAGCCTTGATGACCTCAGATTTTGAGATGGCTGGCAACTGTTCTCAGAATATAAAACCCAGAGAATAAAATAGTTTGGTACATTGATAGGGCTACAGAATCTCCTCTGTAAATCTCCTATATTTTAGTTTTATGTCAGATTATGAAATCTGTATTATCCTATGTGCACTAAAACCATCTAATCCTGCTGCGCTTCTGGTGGAACAGATTATGTCCTATTTTGGGTTTTGGGGGACACAACCAGTCATCTGTATTACCAAATCATGATACCTAAACCTGATTCTGTCACTGACTTTTTAAATGGATTTTTGTAAAGCCCCTCATCTTAGCTCATTCCCCCCACTACAGACAATACGACATGTTGGAAAGGGCTCTCCAGGTAGGAACATTGGGGTCTGACTCTTAGCTCTGCCCAATATTAAAACTATGTGGCCTTGGGCAAGTTTCTACTGCTGAACCTCAGCTTCTGCTCCTATAAACGAGATAATCCTACCTAATTTCATGATATCTTATAATTCTCACAAATAACCTTGCACGGAAAAGGCCTAAAAATGTATGTGAGTACTTTACAATATTATCTTTCTTCCAGTTATTCCTAAAAAGTAGGTTGTTAGAGCCTAAAAGCTCATAACAAACCTACCTTTGTAAATCTGAAATTTTGTGTTGACAAGACAATGTAAATCTGCAATTACAAAAACAGTAACTGAAGTAACTGTGTTCCTGAGCTGGTGGGATGACCATAAATGATTAAAGTAGGAATCAGTTGGATAGGACACAGACATGCTGGTTGGGGACTTTGAAACACAGGGAAGTCCTGGAAGGTAGCAGGCGGTAAAGTTGTCCAAGAGACCCAGAGTCCAACCCACCCCACAGCCACTGTCTTTCCCCAGATGAAGGCTGAAAAAGCTAATTAGTACCTATACCAGCTTTATGTCAGTCAGGAACAAGCCTCTCCCTGGGCCCTGTTCAGGTCAGGCCAGAGTCTCATGGATGACTTAAAAAATTCCATTTATTGACCTCTACATATAATAAAACTAAGAGCTCTGCACAAATATTTTAAGAGGACTTTGACCTTGTTCCCACTGCTATGATCACTGAAGTCAGTTTGCTTTTGTTTCTGTAGCCTCTGTATCTGTTTTCTGAGCCGCTAAGAGGACTTCTCGTGCCCGTTTCCGTCGCAGCCTCTCAGCATTTGTGATCATCATCGGATGCAGAGGGAAAAAGCCAGAAAGACCTAAAAGTAACAGGATTTTCATTCATTATAACAATATAAGCTAATGTTTCCCTGGGAACTCAGCATCACTGAACTGAGGTCTAACAGAGACCTGATCTAGAACATAGATTCAAATCAAGTTCCTCACTCAACAAAATGTTTTACCTCTTCCCCCAACTCACTTCCTTCCGTTTACTGCAAGGTCACAATGGATGTTGTCTACTTCCTAACACTATTCTCCTTACTTGGAAAAAAAAAAAAACTGACAGATAGCCATTCAAGACACACCATTCCCATTTTTTAGCATAAAATCTCAGTCATCCAAAAAGTCTCATAAAGGAGTCTACAAAAGGAATCTCCAGATTCAAAATGGCAATCAGATCAATTTCAGTTCTCACTCCAGTCCTGATTAGCCTGGAGATAATGAAAATCGTCTTTAATTCCCATCATCTTCGAGCTGATTTCAATTTAAAATCCCCTCAAAGAGTTAAGGCTAGAGCTGAGTTACCCAGAAGCTTTTCCACAGGCTTAGAGAGGTGGGCTCCACAGCCAATCCAATGCCGGATCCGGTCCAGGTTGAGAGCAACGAGTTTCTCTCCATGACTGTTGGGCAGTGGATCATAGGAGCCCAGCTGCTCCACGAAACGGCCATCCCTGGGATACTTGTTGTGAGCAGCCACGATGCGGTAGAAAGGCCGGTTGGTACAGCCACCCAGGGAAAGGCGGATGGTTAAGTGGCCCCCATGGTAGGCCTTGCAGAGCAGAGTACCTGTAGACAAATAAGTGCTTAAGACACAAGAATCGAGGGCACAAAACCGACAAAATGAGATAGATAAAATGAGCCCCCTTCCTCCACTGAAAGGTCCTTACTTCCAACCAATTCTTGTCAATCTGACTTAGATACCGTTTCTTTGTGAAACTCCTCTTATGCACTCCAGCCATCCCCCAACGCACTCAACACTGGCTCTGGACCATGTCGGAGTCCAACTGCCTCGTCTATAAAATGAATGCCGTTTATCTCATAAGGTTTCCGCGAAAACTTAAAAACAAAACAAGAAAACCACTGAGGAGAGGGTCAAACGTGTGCAGTTTCAGGTACGGGTTTCCTCTAGCGCGTCTACGAGAGCGCAGCTCCACCCAGTCCCGCACGCCCCCTACCCCCGCGACCGCCCTTAAGGTCTCCCAGGGCACCCATCACTCACTGAGCTGGACCATAGCACAGCCGGCAGGCGCCGGGGCCTGTGCACCAGTTGCGAAGCCTCGGAGCTTCTGGCCTCCCGCGTGGATCCGCTCTACCGCCTCGGTGGCGCGGAGGACGGCCGGGAAAAGTCAGCGTCCCGGAATGGCCGCCCTCCACCCTCCGCAACCCCAGGCCGGGCGCCTCGGTGCCGGAAGCGAACGGCCCACTCGCCCCGCCTCTTCCGCTTTTCGCCCCTACACTTCCCGCAACGCAACACAGTGGAACCTAACGTATCTCAACTGCCGCAAAGAAGGGGCGCTACAGTTTGGGGCCGAAGTAAGTGCGAGCAGAGCGCCGTGGGATCTCCCGGCCCTCACTGGCCTTTGGGTTCCTGCCAGAGGGAGGAGTATTGGACAGTCGTGGGAGCGGCTAAGAAGTGCTAAAGTGCTCCACAAATCCATCCTTCTAGCAAACTTTTTCCGAGCACCAGTTAGGGCCAAGGCGAGGTGCCGAGAACGCAAAGATGCGCTGTCCCTGCCCCCAGGAAGCTTGACAGTCTGGTAGGGGAGACGGTGAGGTTACACCAGAGTAACTAGGGGTGGTCAGTACACAGTCCTGGAGTGAGCGGAAGAGGTGAACCTGATAATTCCTTTGTGCCTTAGAAAGACTTCATAAAGGAGGTAGCGTTAGGACTGAGAGTAGAAGGACTATAAGTGAATGTAGAGTTGATTTTATCCTTCTGTGTTTACTAATAAGCCTCTCACCTTCCCTCCTGTTCTCCCACCTTCCTCCTATTCTTTCAACTGCCTCCTTTAAAAAATAAAGGAGGGGAGCCTTTATTTCTGGTTTTGCTGTGCACTGATCCGGAGGACAGGGGTGAGGTATGGTTCCTTTGTCATCTCTAGCCCTAGAATAAATGGCCTCCGTTGTGAGGAGTTTTGCATCTGTTATAGGGTAATGGACTCTTCATGGAGGCCTTGTGGTTTAGATCCATGAAGATACCTTCAGCAAAGACCAGTCTGTTAAGCTTCTCTGTTCACTGTTGGATCCAAAGGCTCTGGCCACAACTCATATGCTCTTTGCCCTAATGCAGTGACCCAGCACAGCATTCTTCCTTTCCGCCCACCTTAGAAATGATGCTTTAATTCCCAAGTTCCAGTAAGTGAACCTGGCCAACGACCTTAGCAGTTGACCTCCTTTAGGAGTGATCCTGATAAGCTTTCACCGGAAACCCTAATAATGAAGCTACTATACTTTACTTACACACACACACACACACACACACACACACACACAGAGTTATATTCTTATATATACCTCAGTATACCTTAACTGATGAATTCTGAATCTCTTATTTAGATTTTTTTATTGCCATCCAGTTTACTGTCAACCACTAAAACATCCAGTAACATAGCCATCCAGTAAGATAGCCAATGGAAATAAGTGAATGGGTTTCAGTTTGTGCTGAAGATCATTTTTTCTTTATCCCAAGCCCTCATATGGTGAAACATCCAGGGTTTAATTTCTCTGGGAAGGAAAGGAGCTCAGTATCCCATACAGAAAATTCTTCAGGTGGAAGGATGTCAGAAAGATGGATTTCCAAAGCCAACTGTCTCCTGTACCATGTGGATCTCTGCAAGCAGACTCTCATCTTTCAATTTCAGCTGCATGAGAGGAGGAAGGGAAGGACACATGTCATACCTGATATACCTATGTGGAGACCCCTCATTTGCGGGACCACAGCTAAAGAACATAGTTCCTCAGGATGGAATTGACTCTTCCTGTATTCTCTATTTCACAATAACTCCATTAAAAAGACCTCAAAACATTGTGCTGGTTACATGGATGTGTTCACTTTATGAAAATTCATCACGTGGTATGAACACTCACAATTTGTGTATTTTTTTGTAAAATAACTTAAAGTTTATTTTTAAAAGAGTTTACCTTATCACCCAATATATCTTAACTAATGAATAATGTTCCCATTTGGCAAGTGAGAGAAAGGAATCAAAGACACAGGAATCAAAGACATTAGACTTTAATTTTAAAATCTAGATGTGTAGCAGACACATCTAGTTGCCTACTGAAAACCCACTCTCTCCCTTCTTTTACTAACAAAATCTTCATTTCTTTCCAGGGCAGCAATGTAACCAACTAAAAAGCCACATTTCTTGCTTCCCTTGCAGCTAGGGGTAATTTCAATTGTTGCCAATGAAATGTGAGGTAAAGTCATATCTCTTTAAAGGGAGGTGAAATAGCTAGCATGGCCCCTTTGTCCTTTCCCTGCTTTGTTCTTTATTGTACCTGAAACATGGATATGATAGCTGGAGCTACAATGGCTGTCTTGCAGCTATGAGGGACGGAAACTGCATGCTATGATTGGTGAAGCAGAAAGATAGAGGTTGGGTCTCTGATGACACTGTGGTACCAATTCTGTACTTTTCATTAGATGAGAAAAATAAAACTCCTAATTTGTTTAAGCCACTGTCTTCCAAGTCAAATTACTTGCAATCATAACTGATAGACTAGACCAGGGGTTGGCAAGCAATTGCTCATAAGCCAAATCCAGCCCGCTGCCTGTTTTTGTAAGTAAAATTTTATTTGAAATGCAGCCATGCTCATTTGTTGGTGTATTGTCTATAGCTGTTTTTGCACTACAAGGGCAGAGTAGTAGTTACAATAGAAACCATGTAGCCCACAAAGCCTAAAATATTTCCTATTTTGCCCTTTACAGAAAAAGTTTGCTGACCCCTGGACTAGAGCAACACCTTCATTTTATATGTGAGGAAAATGAGGCCCAGGGAGGTTAACAAAGGATCCCGCATGGTAATATGCGGGTTTTTATTCCAAACCCAGCAGCCCCATGATAATGGCCAAAGATGGTAAGAAAATCCTCTAGAAAAATATTCATATCATGAAATGCTGTAAAGTCAAGTCCTGAATTAAGCCAGCACCTTCCCCCCAGTTCACCAACCTCAGTACAGTATGAACAGCAGAGGTATCTGCATCATACCTTCATCGTGTACTTGTAGGCCTGCTCAGCTTCCAGTTGCCGTCCAGCCTGAAAAAAAGAGCACCGCCTGGTGATGAGGACATGTCATAAATATTATGAAGGGAAAGTACATAAGCAGAGGATTTACACCTTCTTAGTTAAGAACCTCTGAATTCAAAGGGGGAAGCAGGAAAATGAAAGGTGGTAGGGAAAAGCAGATGTTCATATATATATAATATATATATCCCTCCTTCATTTCAAAAAGCTTAAAGACAACTTGGCCTCTCTTTTTTTTTTTTCCTGAAAGCACCATGAGTCATTTGTTACTCTCAGGACTGAAGCTATTCTGTTAATAACAGCTAATACTTACATAGTGCTTGCTTTGTAGTTTACATTGTTTTAATTGTTTACATTTTTAAAGTGCTTTACTTTCATATATACCACTATTATTTATATTTATATTGTATCAATATATTATTGATATTTACATGCCACTATTATCTATAGTTCCCAGTTTACAGATAGAGAAACCTGGGCACAGAGAGGATAAATAACTTGCCAGGGTTATGAAGCTAATAAGTGGAAGAGCCAGGTTTTAAAACAATGCAGCTTGGCTCCAGAGTCCAGGTTTTTAACTACTACAATCTATCCTGTCTGTATGCATTAGAAAAAGCAGATACTGGAATTACTTCCATGCAGATCTGGATATGAGGTGAGAACACTACTTCTCCTAGTTTTTTCTTGTATGAAGTAATCATGTAGGACTTAAATGAGAATAATATGAATTCACTAGTATATTTCATAAGTTTGTGCGTAACAAATTAGCTGCAGTATTAAGAGTCACTTTGGAAAATTTAAATACATAAATATGAGAACCACAGACTGTTCAGGTTAGAAGGGAATTTAGAGGATATCAAGTCCAATTCTCTGATTAGTGCTAGTCCATGGTAAATTTTCACTAGTTCACAGAAGACTTCATTACCCTAAAGACTTTCCTAAAATATTTAAACTTTGAAGTGTTCCTACCTGAAGTTCACTGAATTCCAGGGGCATTTTCCAGTACATCTTCCTTTCCTATCATTATTACTTCTGTTTCACTTCTGCCATAGGGAGGCAGAGACCCAAAGGATGGAAGGATCCAGAACAGGCAAAATTTTGAAAAAGAATATTTTTTTGTTTTGTTATTATGTAAAATGCTGCAGTAAACATCCTTGTACATGTTTTCTGGTATTTTCCTTAGGAATGTATCTATATATAAAATTGCTAAGTTGTAGATATGAATGTGACTAAATAATGCCATATTGCACTTCAAAGTAGTTGTACCACTTTACATCCACTAGCAATTAGGACAATCCTTATCAATGTTGGTAATATCAAGCTAATTTTTCCCAATCTTATGGGTGTGAATTTGTCGCATAATTATAAATTGCATTTTCATGGTTACTAGTGAAGCAGAACTTCTCTTCATATATTTATTGACTTTTACAATTTCCACTTCAGCAAATTATATATTCCTATCCTGTGACCATTTTTCAATCAGATTGTGTGTAGGGTTTTTTTCTTATTGCAGGAAATATTTATATATTCTGGATATTAATCCTTTATTAGTTATAAATGCTGCAAGTATTTATAATAAAGTCCTTAAGCTTTATTTTAGTGCCTTTTGTTGTACATGAATTTCCAATTTAAAAGTTGTTAATTTATTGATATTTTTATCTTTGCCTTGTGCTTTTATAGTCATAAG
Source organism: Eschrichtius robustus (assembly GCF_028021215.1). Lineage (NCBI taxonomy): Eukaryota > Metazoa > Chordata > Mammalia > Artiodactyla > Eschrichtiidae > Eschrichtius > Eschrichtius robustus. The sequence continues at coordinate 78,146,636 of NC_090830.1, forward strand.
GAAACCATGCACACCCCAAGGGCAAAGAGATATCCTCCATATTTTCTTCTAAAGAGTCTAAAGTTTTAAGATTTAGACCTTTAAACCAGCTGGAATAGTGTGTGTGTGTGGGCGGGGTGGGGGGTGAAGTAACGACTACTTTTTTTTTCATATGGATAGCCAATGACTCCACCACTATTTATTGAACAGTCAGTCCATTTATTCTTCATTTTGGTGGGCTGTTTAATCTTTTAAAAATAGATTTATTGAGGTATAATATATGTACCATAAAATTCACTAATTTTAAGGTTCAACTGTGCAACCATCACCGCAATCCAGTTTTAGAAGGTTTCTATTACTCCCCAAAAGTTTCTTCGTGCCTGTTTGCAGTCAATCCCCATTCCGACCCTTGGCCCTAGAATCACTGATGTATTTTCATCTCTATAATTTTCCTAATTTCATATAAATGGTATCATATAATATATAGTCTTTTGTGCCTTGCTTCTCAATTAGCATAATGTTTTTGAGGTTCATCCATACTGTTGCATAAATCAGAATTTCATTTTTATTGCTGAATAGTATTCCACTGTATAAATATACCATATTTTGCTTATCCATTCATTGATGGGTCATTTGGAATGTGTCCATCTTTACCTATTATTAAATGCTGTAATGAAATAGAGAAATCTTTGTGTAGACATATGTTTTCACTTTTCTTGACTAGATACCAAGAAGTGGAATTGCTGGGATATATGGTAAGTATGTATTTAACTTTTTAAGAATCTGCCAAACTGTTTTCCAAAGTGGTGTACTAATTTGCAATCCCACCAGCAATGTATGAGGATTCCAGTTTCTCCACATCCCTGTCAATAATTGCCAGTCTTTTCGATTTAAGCCATTCTAATGGGTGTGTAGTGTGGTATTAATTTATGTTATCTTAATGAATTATCTCTTAAATTTTGACATAATTTCAGATTAAAGGTACAAGAATAGTTCTCTCCTCTCTGTATATACACACATACACATGCACACATATATACATATGTACATGATACGTAAGTATATATTTTAACTTTTCCTGAACCATTTGAGAGTAAATTGCAAACATGATGCAATTTTAGACTTTAGTATGTGTTTTCTAAAACCGAGGACATTCTCTTACATAAGCACAGTGCAATTATCAAAATCATGAGATTAGTACAAATATAATACTATTATCTAATCTGTAGACTTCATTCAGATTTTTCCAAATGCCCCAGTAATACCTTTTATGGCTAAAGAAAATCCAGGATCATGCCTTTTACTCAGTATTCATGTCTTCAGTTTCTTTTAATTGGGAGTAGTTCTTGATTCTTTTTGTTTCATGGTATTGGAATTTCTCAACAGTACAGGGCAGTTATTTTGTAAAATATTCCTCAATTAGTGTTTGATGTATCTTTATGATTATATCAGCTTATGAACTTTTAGCAGGAATACCTCAAAAACACTGTTGTGTTGCCCTCAGTGCGTTCTATTAGGAGGCACATGCTGTTTATCCCAATAATGGTGATGGTAACCTTGATTATTTGTTTAGATTGTTATCTGCCAGGTTTTTCTACTATGGCATTACTGTGTTCCCCCTTGTAATTAATAAGTATCTTGTTGCGAAATACTTGAGACTATGTAAATATCTTCTTCCTCCTTAAACATTCATCAGTAGTTTCAGCATACCTTGTTACCATATGACCCAGCAATCCCACTTCTGGGCATATATTTGGAGAAAACTCTAATTTGAAAAGATACGTGCACCCCAATGTTCATAGCAGTACTATTTATAGTAGCCAAGACACAGAAGCAACCTAAATGTCCATCAACAGATGAATGGATAAAGAAGATGTGATATCTATCTATCTATCTATCTCCAATGGAATATTACTCAGCCATAAAAAAGAATGAAATGATGCCATTTGCAGCAACATGGATGAACCCCGAGGTTATCATACTAAGTGAAGTAAATCAGACAGAGAAAGACAAATATCATATGATATCACTTATATGTGGAATCTAAAAAATGGTAGAAATGAACTTATTTGCAAAACAGAAAACAGACTCACCGACATAGAAAACAAACTTATGGTTAGCAAGAGGAAAGGTGTGGGTGAGGGATTAGCAGATACAAACTACTGTATATAAAATAGATAAACAACAAGGTCCTCCTGTATAACACAGGGAACTAGATTCAATATCTTGTAATAAACTACAATGGAAAAGATTATGAAAAAGAATCACTTTGCTGTACACCAGAAAATAACACAACACTGTATATCAACTATACTTCAATTAAAAAAAAAAAAAAAAAAAGAAGTGGCAAGAGTGGGAATCCTTGCCTTATTCCTGAATTTAGCAGGAAGGCTTTTAGCTTTTCACCAATGAGTATGATGTTGGCTGTGGGTTTGTCAAAAATGGCCTTTATTATGTTGAGGTATAGTCCCTCTATACCCACTTTGATGAGAGTTTTTATCATGAATGGATGTTTACTTTTGTCAAATGCTTTTTCTGCAACTATTGAGATTATCATGGGATTTTTAACCTTCCTTTTGTTAATTTGGTATATTACGTTGACTGATTTGCAAAAGTTGAACCATCCTTGGGACCTTGGAATAAATCCACCTTGATGGTGGTGTATGATCCTTTGTATACATTGGTGGATTTGGTTTGCTAATATTTTGTTGATGACATTTGCATCTATATTCATCAAAGATACTGGCCTGTAATTTCTTTTTTTGTAATGTCTTTGTCTGGTTTTGGTCTCAGGGTGAATGGTGGACTCATAGAATGAATTTGGGAGTGTTCTGGTCTCTTCAATTTTTTGGAATAGTTTGAGAAGGACAGGTATTAGTTCTTCTTTATTTATTAGGTAGAATTCCCTTGTGAAGCTGTCTGGTCCTGGACTTTCATTTGCTGGGAGTTTTTTTTTTTTTTTTTGAATTTTTGAATTTTATTTTATTTTTTATACAGCAGGTTCTTATTAGTTATCTATTTTATACATATTAGTGTATATATGTCAATCCCAATCTCCCAGTTCATTGCTGGGAGTTTTTTAAATTACAAATTCAATTTCAATTCTAGTGATCAGTCTGTTCAAATTGTCTATTCCATCTGGACTCAGTCTTGGCAGGTTGTACGTTTCTAGAAATTTGTCCATTTCTTCTAGTTTGTCCAATTTGTTGGCATATAACTGTCCATAGTATTCTCTTATGATTTTTTGTATCTCTGTGGTATCAGTTGTTATTTCTCCTTTTTCATTCTGATTTTGTTTATTTGGGTCCTCTCTCTTTTCTTCTTGGTGAGCCTGGCTAAAGGTTTATCAATTTTTTTATCTTTTCAAAAAACCAACTCTAGGTTTCATTGATCGTTTCTATTATTTTTTATCTCTATTTTATTTCATCTCTGATTTTTTTTTTTTTTTGCATTCGGTGTTGCTTTTATTTTATGAAAAAGCTAATTTCAAATCTACATTAAAACTAAGCTGAATACAAAGTCTTAGTGAAGGAGGTCTGGTGGTTCTTTTTACAGAAACATGGCCACTGTCCTTTGGCCTTAAAACTTCAGGAAGGGCACTTCAAATGGCTTCATCTTTGCACGTTTCAGTGCCAGAGCATAGGAATAGACCCTAGCGTCCACTGTCAGATGTTCATCAGCTACCAGAGCATCAAGTCTCTTCAGCAGGTCATTCTTTGGGAAGGAAATTACTTCCACAAATTCTCCATCTCTTGGCTTTGGCTCAGGCCTTAGGTTTTCAGCATCATCTCCAGTGATAGTTACGTCATGATGTGTGTGGTACAATTTGACAAACCTGGATCCATACATACAGCTGGAGAACATTCAGCAACATCTCCTTTATAGCCAGTTTCTTCCTCTAGCTCCCGAAGAGCAGCTGCTTCTAGGCTTTCGTTGTCATCAATGAGACCCACAGGGAATTCTAAGCAGTAGCCTCCCAGTGGTGGTCAGAACTGCTTTACCAGAATGATACATTCATAATGAAGGGTTCTTTGAAGCACTGGGATAACCGGCCACACCATCAGCAGACTGTCCTTTCCTAGTTGTCCACTTCACAGTTTCCCAAGTTCTTGTTTTACCAGTAAGATCCCTGTAAGTTGTTTTATCAAGCTTGACCCATTTTCCTTCTGAAATTAACTCTTCTGAAATAATAGACTGGTGTTTTGAGAAGAATCTGCTGGTTCTTGTTTTCCCATTTTCAAACGAGTTAGTCTTTATAGTCCCCAGGCAAGAAGTTCACGCTACTCCCAGGCATGGGACGAAGGGATGGGTACTCCTTTGGGCGGGGGGGCTTGAGGGGGGGCGGGAGGTGAAAGCATGGGTCTGAGACCATAGTTGGAGGAGATGTGGTGCTACTGCTCTCTCTAATCTTTATTAATTCCTTCCTTCCACTGACTTTGGGCTTTGTTTGTTCTTCTCTTTCTAATTCTTTTAGGTGGTAGGTTTGGTTGTTTATTTGAGACTTTTCTTGTTTCTTGAGGAAGGCCTATATTGCTATGAAATTCCCTCTTAGAACTGCTTTTGCTTCGTCCCATAGATTTTGGAAAGTTGTGTTTCCATTTTCATTTATCTCGAGGTATTTTCTGAATTCCTCTTTGATTTTATCACTGACCCATTGCTTTTTAGTAGCATGTTGTTTAGTCTACACGTGTTTGTTCTTTTTCCCATTTTTCTTTCTATAGTTGATTTCTAGTTTCATACCATTGTGGCTGGAAAAAATGTTTGATATAATTTCTATCCTCTTAAATTTGTTGGGGCTTGTTTTGTGGTATATTAGTGTTTGAGGAAATAATCTTGGGGGGGTTCATCTTTAGAACTCTGCCTACCAAAAGAAATTGTATATGATTTTCTCTTTGATCTATGAATTAATTAGAAACATCTTTTTAAGTTTACAAATGTATGTGAGTCTTTTGGCCTATCTTTTAGTTGTTGATTTATAATTTTACTGAAGTGTGATCTATAGGTATTCACTGAAGCTCTCTTTGTGGTCTAGCGTATGGTCAACCTTTATGAGTAATTCACTTGTGCTTCAAAAGAATATGTATTCTATGATTAAGTACAGGGCTATATAATTAGTGTTTGAGCTCAACCTTGTTGTTTTATTCAAATCTTACACATTCTTAATTTTCTCCCTATTTGATCTAGCAGTTTCTGAGAGAAGTGTATTAAAATCTTCCATTTTGACCCTTTTAGTTTAAAGATGAAGAAACTGAGGCCCAGCAAGTTTAAGTAACTTCCCCAGTATCCCACAGCTGGTTGTGGCACAGCTGGGGTAAGAACTCAGGTATTTCTCATATTGATATTTACTCCAAAGAGAAAGTCCAGTAATTTTTATTCTGTTAGTTTCTCTTATAATCACAATATTCCCTGTCAGTTCTGTGTTGTATTGGCCAATGGAAAACTGAGGGCCACTCTCTTTATTCCCAATTTGAATCTTAGGCTAATGTGCAAGTTATTGAAGCAAGTTATTTTAATTATGGGAGGGTTATATTCTATAGGTAAAGCAGCTATCACAATTCCCACAGTTACCCCCCCACACACAATTTCCCATTTATTTCAAGGATAAGCACCCTCAGCCAGCAGTTCAACAGGATGGAATGATTCAGAAACACTAGCAGAGTATCTCCTTTGCTGGTCTTTGACCTTGTTACATTCTGATACAATATCACTCCCATTTTTAATTTTTTTAAAATGAAAACAACTTTAATGAAAAAGGAGCTCAGGTCATTAAATATAACTAAATACATTTTAAATATAAATACCATGTCTTTCCTGATTAGTATCAGGTAAATATCTAAACTATGTGTCTGAATAGCTAAACCATCTGTCTGAATTCTGGTCTCAAAGAAAAATGTTAGAGACAATTACAAAGAAGATGCTTCATAGCATCCAGTGCATTTTTTAAATGATGGGCTCTTTTGGGAAAATAACTTCAGTCTATCAGAGATTTCTTTTGTTCCTATTGTTGGTAATTCATTTATGGCTACACCCTTATAGTCTACTTTGCCTTTCTTTTTATCATTAGATTCTTATATAGCTTTTCTAGACCATATATGACATTTTTGTAGATCCAGAGCATAAATAGAATGACTATACAATCCCAGACTTGAGGTCCTAAACATGAGAGTGAAGGCAGGCAGAGTGGTGCTGAGGAGGGCAGAAGGAGAATCTCTCACCTTCCCCAAGTCTAATCTGCCATCCCACTGCACAGCCCTTGCACATCTCCTAACTGCAACCCCAGACCAAGATCTGATCCATACATGCTCCTTTATCTTCAGTCAGGGCACACACTGGGCTGGGCTTAGTTTGTGTGGCCTGGGCTGGGGCCTGCTGAGCAGCTCAGGGAGCCCACCCCATCTGAAAACCCCAATGACAGTCAACTCCAATCCACCCCATTACCACTCACCTGAGACCACCAAACCCAAGTGCCTCATTCCCATTTTTAGAATCTCCTTTCCAGACAAACACACCTAAGTATATGATTTTCAAGCACATCCTAAGCAGAGGCTTCCCAGACATGAACTCTCCTTCATCACCAGTATAATGACCACATCTGAAGCTCATCAAACCTCAACTATCATGCATTGATGGCCTTCCCGCTATCTCTTTCTTTACTTGGTCCCTCACCTCTCTGCTCTACAAGGGCATTGTGTAAGGATAATAATCACTCACTTTCAGGCAGACCAGAGCCAGATATGCCCATACTTCAGCATTGTAGTTGTTCAGTGCATTGGCTTCAGAGAGAGCATCCTCAGCCTCTGTGAGCTCATCCAGCTTGATAGGAAAAGAAGATAACGTGATTTGTTAAGTCAAAGTAGTTTTCACTTAAGCCAGCTGGAATCTGTTTAGCTGAAAATGCTATGTCCAAATAACATTGGTATATGTGACCCATACTAATAATTTTCAACTTAAAAATTTTTTAGCAACAGAACTCTTTCTTCAAACAAAATCATATGTGGTGGTGTTCCAATATATGAATGAGAAAAAGTAGAACTGCTCTGATTAAAAAGTCAGGTACAGGAATCTGGAGCCCTGCCTGCTGGGCTCTCGAGTTACACCCCTCTCTTCTCCCTTCTCTCTATAGCAGGCCCATCAGGGCATCCATGAACCATGGAGCTTCAGGTGCCAGGGTTGGAAAACCAGAAGTATTCACTATCATGTGTGCCTCATTCAGTGATTTCCCCATACACAGTGGGCTGTCAGATACATTTGTAGTTTTACATTGTACATCCCTTTCTTAAGTTAAAGTCCTATTAGCCCATCAAAATACTATTGTTCAGAAAGCTTCTCTTTCCCCTAATATGAGTTATTGACAGCACAATCTTGAGCAATCAATACAACATTCAGAGATTCTAGGGTGTTCCCTGAGCTCTGGGCACATGGATATCATTGCTGCTCCCTAATACTGTGAGTTTGTTTTATAAAATCTTCCAAAAGGCCACCTAAGGAAAGGATAAGATACCTCTCTCTCCCCAGTAAAATCGTTCTTCATTTTTCCTGTTTTAGAAAATAAAATAACTGGTTTCTAGGCCCAAGACTATATGAAGAATGGCCTTTCAGCAATGCCCATACCTTGGTCCACACTTTAAATGCCTCAGAGATATTGATTCACTATTTAATCAACCTATATCTGCTAAGGATTTATTTTACTCTGTGTCAGGCAGTATGCTAGATACTTGGAATAAAAAGAAAAAATACAACTTTTGCCCAAAGAATTCACTGACAGATACGTAAAAAATGAAGACAAAATGAAAACTCAAACACATAAAGAGTTCTGACAGAAAATAAGCATTTCTATAATAAAAGCATATATATATATATATATATATATATATATATATATATATATATATATATATATATATATATATATATATATAAATAATCTAGTGGAGGGACAAAGGAAAAGAGGAATAATTCTACCCTGAGATTAAGAGATGGCTTCAGAGAAGAAACACTGCTGAAGTCAATCCTGAAGGATAAATAGGAGTCTGTTAGCTATACTTCAAGGCATTCCAGGTAAGAGGAACTTCATATACAGAGGCACAGAGGCTTCAGAGAGCATGGCATGCTCAGGAAACTCTTAATATGCTTGTGTGGCTGGAGAAGGGAGGGAAGGGAGAGACAGAGAGAAAGCGAGAGAGATAAGAGAGAAAAGAGAAAACAAAGGAAGTGATAAGACCAAGGAGTTAGGAAGAGACCAGATCATTCAAAAAAAATCTGAATATTATTCTGAAATAAGGGGTAGTCATTGAGGAGTTTAAATAGGGAAGTAACCTGGTATTTGCATATTTTAAAGACCACTCTGATAACAACGCAGGAGATGAATTGAGGGAGGACAGGAGAACACCCTAGCAGGTAAAGAAGGGATGAGGCTTGAATTAGAGCAGTAAAAATAGGGATGGAGGGGAGACAGTAGACTCAACAGACATTTAGGAGACAAAATCAATAGGATATTTGATGCCTAATTAAAAGTAATAGAAGTAGACTAGGATAGGTTTTTTTGTTTTTTTTTTTAATTAAAGAAGATACTGGCTAAGACTTTTTTTTTTTTAAATAATTTATTTATTTATTTATTTTTGGCTGTGTTGGGTCTTCGTTTCTGTGCGAGGGCTTTCTCCAGCTGTGGAGAGTGGGGGCCACTCTTCATCGCGGTGCGCGGGCCTCTCACTGTCGCGGCCTCTCCCATTGCGGAGCACAGGCTCCAGACGCGCAGGCTCAGTAGTTGTGGCTCACGGGCTTAGTTGCTCCGCGGCATGTGGGATATTCCCAGACCAGGGCTCGAACCCGTGTCTCCTGCATTGGCAGGCAGATTCTTAACCACTGCGCCACCAGGGAAGCCCTAGGATAGTTTTTAAGTTTCTGGCTTGGTTGACTGGATTCATTATAGTCCCATTTACTAAGACAGGGAGAAGGTACAGGCTTAAGGAATGTGAGAATCCTTCTGAGATAAGTTAGGTTATATTTTGGATATGTACATTTTGAGGTCTCTGGGGAACCATCAAATGGAGCTGTCTATTACATTGTTTGATATAACGGTCAGAACATGAAAAGTGTTATGAACTGAAGCTTTAGGATTCATTGGGGCAAAATTGGTAGTTAAGACCACTGGGGTAGATGATATTTCTTAGGGAGAAGAAGTAAGGTGACAGGAGAAGAGCTGGCTATAGAACCCAGGAGGACCCAACAATTATGATGGGTAAAAGACTAGGAGCCAGCAAAAAAGGCTGAGAAGGACACCAGAGAGGAAGGCGCGGAACTGGAAAGATGTGAATGCAATATTGTGGAAGTCAAGGGAAGAGAGGGTTTCAAGAAGGAGGCAGTCAGCAGGGTTAAGTGCCACAGAGACTTCATCAGAGGGTCTACTGCATTTGGCAATTAGGATGTTATAGGGGGCCGCCATCAGAGAAGTTTCAGCAAAGTGTTAAGGGGTATACACCTAATTGCAAGGAATTGAAGGGTAAATGGTACCTGAGAAATGAACAGATAATTCACATGATTTCAACTTCATTAGTGATGAAAATGTAAATTAAGATATATATCAAATTGGAAAATGATAATGCCCATTGTTCATGACTTAACAGTAAAATGGACTCTCACACCTGGCAGAATATAAATCAGTTTACAGCCTTTCTAGAAAGTGAGTTGACACTATACTTAAAAATTTTTCTACATTCTTTATGAATGTATCCTAAGGAAATAACAAAATTAAGCACAGAGATTTATGTCTTAAGAATGTTTATTTCTGCTTTATTTATAATATATAGATGTAGAAACTAATGACATGTCCAATAATAAGTGGTTGGTCAAATAGATATGGTATATCCACACATAGGTATAGCATGACTAAAACATTGACTGAGGGGCAGAGATTACTTGGATACCTTAGCAGTAGGACTTAACCCAAGTTTTTTTGAGTTTCTATATCAATGAAAGTATTTTTTATGCTACTTAAAACAAATAGAAGCATGATTTATGCTGACTAGTTTGTACAGTTGGTTTCTTGTTCTTTTGAAGTGCTGTTAGGTTTCTAACAGCTACAGATGTTTTACATCCTTTCTGGGAAGGTGTAGTGGGGGCATATGGCTTCTATGTAAGTGATCACATGTCCTGGTTGGCCTGGGACACTCCCTGTGTCCCAGTGTAATTATTAATATCACCCTTTTCATTCTCAGAAGTGTCCTGGTTTGTATGATAAATTACATGATAACCTTACTTATGCATCCAAACCAGGGAATACCATGCAGTTATCAAAATTTATGTTTTAGGGGCTTCCCTGGTGGCGCAGTGGTTGAGAATCTGCCTGCCAATGCAGGGGACACGGGTTTGAGCTCTGGTCTGGGAAGATCCCACATGCCGCGGAGCAACTAGGCCCGTGAGCCACAACTACTGAGCCTGCGCGTCTGTGCTCTGCAACAAGAGAGGCCGCGATAGTGAGAGGCCCGCGCACCGCGATGAAGAGTGGCCCCCGCTCGCCGCAACTAGAGAAAGCCCTCGCACAGAAACGAAAGACCCAACACAGCCAAAAATAAACAAATAAATAAATAAATAATAAAAATAAAGGAATTCCTTTTTAAAAGAAAAGTAAAATAAATATCCTTCTTTTAAAAAAAAATTTATGTTTTAGACTATTTGATTATGTGAGAAGGTACCAATGCTATGCTGTTAAGTAGAAAAAAAGATTACAAAGCAGTAAATATATTATTTACAATTTTATACATTAAAATTACTTTCAGGGCTTCCCTGGTGACGCGGTAGTTGAGAATCTGCCTGCCAATGCAGGGGACGTGGGTTCAAGCCCTGGTCTGGGAAGATCCCACATGCCGCGGAGCAACTAAGCCCATGCACCACACCTACTGAGCCTGTGCTCTAGAGCCCACGAGCCACAACTACTGAGTCCACGTGCACAACTACTGAAGCCCACGCGCCTAGAGCCCGTGCTCCGCAATAAGAGAAGCCACTGCAATGAGAAGCCTGCAGACTGCAACGAAGAGTAGCCCCCGCTAGCCATAACTAGAGAAAGCCCACATGCAGCAATGAAGACCCAATGCAGCCAAAAATAATAAATAAATAAATAAAAGAACTTTAAAAAAAATTACTTGCATATACGTACGAAAAAAGACTGGAGGGAAATGCATTCAAATGTTAATAGTGGTTATCACTGAGTGGTGGGGATTATGGATACTTTTATGTTTTCTTCATATTTTGTATCATCCAAATTTCTATAACTATATTTTACCTTTATGGTTAAAAAAACAGCAATGAGGAATAGGAGACAAGGAATGTAAACAATTCTTTTGGTTAAGGGTAACAACCAGGGATGTTGTTACTGTTATTGTTTAATAAGAAGGGGGAAAGTACAGGGAAAGAGCTGATGGGGAAGGAAAGCTTAAAAATGTAAATCAAAGAGAAAGAAAATATTAAGAAAGTGAGGGATTAGGAGAAAAGGAGAGGGACAGAATCAAGAATACACATGAAGAAGTTAGACAAGAACAGAAGAATGCATGCCTCTTTCAAAGATTAGAGGAAAGGAGGGAAGGGTGACAAGAGTTTTTAGGGGCAGTGGAACAAAAGATCTACCAGAAGCTGTAGCAACTCCTCCTGAATACAGAAGGGACACAGAGCTTAATAAGTATCAATTAGTTTCTTTAATTTAATTGAGTAGATTCTTTATATCCCATATCACTTTTCTCTTCCAGATAACATCATAAAATTACAAGCTCATGTACCAAATAACATGAAATTTTTTATTATATAGCTTCATGCTTCAGTTTTTTTGGGATTTTTAAAGAACGTTTTATTTTTGTAGTTCAGATTGACCTTCAGTTTACTGAACAGCTTTGAAGAGCAACTTTTCATTAGAGAAGACTGCCCTGATAGCCTTCCTACCATCATCCAAACTCCCAGGATGCCTGGAAGGCCAAGGAGTCAAGGTCAGCTGTATGCACAGGCTAGTCTCAAGACCTGATCCTCTTACCTGATAACAGGCGATTCCCAGTCCTAGCCAGGTAAGGCATGAAGGCGATCTCTTACAGACTTGCAGGTAGGTTTTCTTTGCCTTTTCGTACTGTAGAAAGAAAGCACCACTAAGCTATTGATCTGGAAGCTTCAAACACTGCATTGCTAGGATAACCATGGAGCTTCTGTAATTGTACTCCACACCGATCTAAGTTAGATGAGTCCTTGGATTATGTATATATATGTTTATATATATATATATTTTATATATATATTTTTAAAATATATATATTTTTTAAGAGAAGTTTTATGTTCACAGCAAAATTGAGAGGAAAGAACAGAGATTTTCCATTTACCCACTGTCCCCACACATGCATAGCCTCTCCCATTATCAACATCCCCGACCAGAGTGGTACCTTTCTGTTAGTTAGGTCAAGCTAAGAATGCTTCTACTACTTTTAATAAAAGAAAGCTAAAATAATAGCTAAAATAACACTTACTGAGTTCTTAACAACTTTTTTAGTATCATAATGGTTAAAACCACAGACTCTAGTACTAGACTGCCTGGGTTTGAATCCTGCTTCTATTAATTACTGGTTATCTGATGTTGGGCAAGTCACTTTACCTTTGGATGTAAAAGTGTCATTATCATATTACTATTCTTATCCCACAAAGATGGATGTTAATGCTTGAACTGTAATCAGGTCCCAGACAATGACCTGATTTACATAGTTACTCCCCATCTCTATTCCTCACCTCTTTCTCTTCCAGATATATCTGCCCCAGTCGCAGGAAGATGAAGTGCATCTCAGAAGCATCCACTACAAAACTAATGGTTCGCTCATAGCACGCCTTGGCCTCAGCATGATTTCCACTCAGAAAATAGAGATGGCCCTTCACGCCCCAGACATTAGGGTTCTAAGAAAGTGAAGAACAAGTAGTACATGGAATGAGGTGGTATTTAAAAGTACATTAATGATCTTTGTTTAACATTTAAATTTACATGAAGTCCATGTTCTTTTGCAAATTAGAAAGAGGGCCATTCAGTTGCACTGGGAGATACTGTTCTAGGACTGCCCTCTCATTTTTTTCTTGCATTCTTCAAAGCCATTTTGTCTTTGGGGAAAATATTAAGAAAAATATTCATGCATAACCATGATGATGTTCACAATGAGAAAGTAGAAGTTCAGGAAACTTGAAATAGATAAGGTGTCTGCTAAAGAGCTGTCCTTATCCTTTCTCTGTCCTTTGTAAAAGTCATGATTGATTAAGAAAAACAAATGGAAGGAAATTAGATAAATGAGTTTACCGACAGCTGATAACCCCCAGCTTTGATAACCAGAAATCTACCTGTGATATGGCATCACCACCTTTAAGAAGGCCTACTTGTCCCTTCTCCAAACTAAACTTAAGACGCTCTAGCAAAAGTTATTACCAGGTAGTCCATCTGGGCTGCTTGTTGAAGGTATTCCTCTGCTTTAGCAAAATCCTTCTTGAGTAGGTGTGTCTGGGCCAGCACCAAGTAATACTCACAGCTGGGGCCTCCATGAGGGCATAGTAGCTCATGTGCAAGCACTCTGTGTACATACTGCAAGGAAAAATCAGATTATAAGAAACATGTAAATGACTGCATGGTGTCAATTCCATAGCTCTCACGGTTGAAGATTATGTCTCTGATAATAAATAATAAGGACAATATTATATAATGAAATGATTATCAATTTCAAAAGGTTAGAGGTGAATTATAAACATTCAGCATATCATGGTTCCATTACCAGCTATTCATGTAGTAACATTTCCAAGTGAATTATCTACAGTACTGTATAATTCTGGTCTTGCTGGTCATACTACATGAGTTTTAGCCTATTGTGTAGCAGACAAAGGCATTTCATCAACCACCCCATTTTCATACGAGGTAACATTTTCAGGCATTTGTATTTATAAGGAAACTTAGAGTGAGGCAAAACCTCCCTTTCTAAAATTCTAGACTCAGGATCTTAGAAACATAAATGTTTGTTTCTGACACACTCTCAAGCATTTGTTATGTTCACCAGTTTTATACTTTGGGCTATACTTTGTTTTTAATATGATATAAGGCCTGCAAATTTGACAAAGTCATAGGTACTTGCTAAGAAGAGGGGAAACCCTTCTTCTCCCTCTGTTCTCATCTCAGCCTATAATATAGAAACTTCCACTAATAATGATACCTTCTTAGGAAAATACTGGGGGGGAGGCTCTGCAGCTGTTCCCTCAACCTGCGTTCTGACTCTTGGACATGGGGGAAAAGTGATTTATTTAATTAGGGAGACAGAGAGCCTGTTTCTCTATTGTGAAAGGTTAGTATATTAAAGCCTCCTGTTTAATGTGGCCCACTCCCACCTAGTTCATAATTCTTGCCCTATCTTGAGTTGCCCACCCTCAAGTGGGGCATGCACTCTATAGGTTGAGGGCCAAATCTCTTGCCTCCTGGATCTTGCTCTCTCTCTTACTGCTCGCTTCACGGATATGTTTCTCATTTCCTATGTGGTAGGTAGACCTTACAGGATGCTCTTCTTCTCTGGCAGGAGACTTCAATTCTCCATCTGTTCTACCTGTGACTGCATGGGTAAATCAAATCTGGGACCAGTCACGTATCCAGCCCAGTTATACCAATAAAAAATTAGTATTTTTATCCCCCCATATAGCACTGTGTATCTGTTTCCAATTGGTTCAGAACCTGGAAGGGAAGAAGGGTGTGCTTAGGCTCCTGTGAACCCACAACACTCACATAACATGAGTTCCCATAATAAAGTAACATCAGGCTACATATGACTCAGAGTCTGATTTTGCTTTGCTGGTATTCTATAGGGAGCAGACTTGCAGTGAGGTCTCCTGATGCTCTCTGCAGAGAGTAGTTCATGTTTGAATGTTTATTCCATTGTGTCTATAGTGTGCTCTCAAAGCATGTTTGATTTCTGCATCATACACATTTAAGCTTGCGAAGACATCACTATGATAGAATAAGTAGTTCATTAAAATCTTTCCCTCTACTTGCCCTTTTTCAAATATTCTGACCTGCACAGCATTGACCTTCATCAAGAAGCGTATGGTCTCCATGAAGATGGTGGTAGGAGTTTGTGAAACACTATAAAGGGTGGGATGCAGAGAAGTTGATGACTCTTGACATTTTGATGCTCCTGAAAATATGATATTAAAATAATAGACAATTAGATATAAAGGGAAAATTCAGAAGCTCAGACACATAGCAGGGAGAGTATTCTACTCTAATATATGAGAGAAATTATAATCTTGAAAGCAATAGATTATTCTATAGCAATGGCCCCCAAAGAGGAGATCTCAAAGGTTCTCGAGGTTATTCTACTGGTGGTTCCAAATGCAAGTTGAATGAAATAAAAGCTTTTTTTAAAAAAAAGTATTCAGATCTTCCTGAATGTGAAAGAGATTTGTAGATACTCTGAATCTTTAGATACTGTAAAAATGAAAATTCATTGCCAGAAAATCACAGGTCTATAGTTGGCTACTTCTCTGAGCTAAATGTAAATCCTCACTATAGAAAGAGTTGCATTACTGAGATTGGATTTCAGAGTCTAGCCTCACATGAAGGAATTTAGACAATATTACAGATAAACTAATCAACTTCAAACAAGTTAAGATTGCCATTTTGGTCATCAAAAGAGTTTTCAACATTGTCTAGTTTGTTTATGCCCTTCTTCCAAGTGGAAATCTTTATTCTAATTACCTTTTTTTGATGGTGTCTTCTTGACAAATGTGTTGGATGGTTTTTGGCTGGTAGTTGGATCCTGAGACTGTACAGACAAAATGGGTTCATGTGACTCAGACTGCAGGTTAGAGGATTCATCAAGAAATTCATCTAGAATGGATAATGGAGCTCCTAGTCCTAAAAAGATTAAATTTTAATGAGAAAAAAAACTACCTTCCTACATCGTATATTAAAAGGTTATTACAGGAGATAAATACAATTAATTTCCAAAGCATAGGAAACATAACCCCTAAATATTGCATGGAAAGATTTGTTTTGCAGATTTTTTATATTTCTGAATAAATTAAAGAGTGCAAGCTAAACAGACAGCACAGCTCCTGCCACTATGACCCCCTACTCGAACCCTTCTGCCAGCCCAAGTCATGATAGTGTCAAACAAATTACAAAAGCTATATGCTAAGCCTAGAATCTCAAGAATCCAGAGGAGAAGATTAACATATTTTTAGATAATATTAAAACCCTTTAAGGACAGGAATTCTATTTTATTTCACTCTTCAAAAATCACCATCATTGGGCTTCCCTGGTGGCGCAGTGGTTAAGAATCTGCCTGCCAATGCAGGGGACACGGGTTCGAGCCCTGGTCTGGGAATATCCCACATGCCGCGGAGCGGCTGGGCCCGTGAGCCACAACTGCTGAGCCTGCGCGTCTGGAGCCTGTGCTCCGCAATGGGAGAGGCCGCGACAGTGAGAGGCCCGCGCACCGCAATGAAGGGTGGCCCCCGCTAGCCGGAACTGGAGAAAGCCCTCGCACAGAAACGAAGACCCAACACAGCCAAAAATTAAAAAAAATAAAAAAATAAAAAATCACCATCATCATCATCATAAGTAGTTATATATGAACATGACTACATGCCAGGTATTAAGGATTGTCATGTACAATCTTATTTATTTTTCACAACACTATGAGATATACTTATTATGCTCCAATAAACAAAGTGAACCACAGAAAAGTTAAATAATTTGCTGAAGCTCTTAAACATTCCAAGCTGCCTCTCACATAAACAAGTGTTTTAGGAATAAAAATAAAAAGCAAGGCCGGTTAGGAAATGATCAGTGCCAGCTGGTTCTGAATCAGAAGAGGTCACTCTCAGCTAGAGAAAAAGATATGGCTTTGAAAAATAGGTAGAAGTTGGATAGGTAGAGAGGTAGGGGCTAAAGCATGGAAGTAGCAAGCTAATTATTTTTATGGGTACTGAGGATTGCATAGTAAAAATTAAGGAAGGTAGGTTGGGGGCTAGACTGTATTGATATTTGAACGCTAGGAGTTTTCTTCTGTAAGAAAAAGAAGAGGTTTACAATGAAGAGTTTTGAGCAGAAAAATGAGAGGATGAAAGTGGGATTTTATTAAGATTACTCTAGCAGTACTATGCAGCAAGGAGAAAAAAATGTTGATGGAGACAAGTCTGTAATAAGGCTGTTATAACATTCTGGATATTGGTAATGGAGAGTAGTGGAAATATAAAAGGAAGATGTAGGGAGCATTTTGAAAGAAAACCAACTGGTCTGGGAAATCAACTTGATATTGGGATCAGGGGAAGCTCAAGCAAGCAAGCAAGAAGAAGCAGGGATGACTCTGAGATCATGAGCTTGGGTACCTAATATAATGATGTAGAGTCAGTTTGAGATATGAGGAGATGGGTTAACTAGTGGAAAAATCCAACTGCTGGATTCTGGAGGGATGTCAAGGTTAAAGATAGAAATCTGACAGTTATCAGAAGTGAAAATAGAAACTGTGAGGGTAGGTGAGCTCTTAGAAAGTAAGACAGTATTACTGGGAAATGATTACATCTAATGGGTGTGACAAGAAAGTGAAGCAACCAAAGGAAACCCAAACTATTGGAGATGGAGGCAATCCAACATGTATTTCAAGAAAAGAGAATGGTTAAATATGCAGACTGATCATTGAGAAGTGATGATCTTAATGAAAAAAAAAGAAACTGGAGAGGTGGCCAAAATGGCAGAGTAAGGAAGACCCTGAACTCACTGCCTCCCATGGACACACCAAAATTACAACCACTTACAGAACAACTATCTATGAAAATGACACGGAGACTAGAAGAAAATATTTTCCACACCAAAGGCTTAAAAAAGGAACCACAGTGAGATGGTAGGAGGGACGGGGACATGGTATAGTCAGGACCCACACCCTCAGGTTGGTGACTGACATACGAGAGGAATATCACAATCATAGAGGTCCTCCCCAAGGAGTGAGGGGCCATAGTCCTATATCAGGCTCCTCAAACTAGGGACCTGAACCAGGAAAACAAGCCCCCAGAATATCTGGCTCTGAAAACCACTGGGGCTTAGGATCAGGAGAGCTGAAGGACTATAGGAAATAGAGACTCCAATTTTAAAGGGAGTGCACAAAATCTCTCATGCTCCCAGTCCCAGTGCAGAGGCAGTAGTTTGAAAGAAGCCTGGGTCAGACCCACTTGCTGATCTTGGAGAGCCTACTGGATGGCAGGAGGCAACTGGTACTCTGGGGATGGAGACACTGTTGACAGCCATTTGGGGATCATTCTACCATGATAACACTGGTACTGGCAAGTGCCATTTTAGAATCCTCCCTCTAGCTTATTACCACTGGGGACCAACCCCACCCACCAGTGGGTTGGCACAAGCCATGAGCCCTCCTGGAGCTCACAAACAGCTGCACAGGGATACAGCCTAGCCCACCAGTGGGCCAGCACCAGCCCCGAGTCCCCCCAGGGCTGCACAGCCAACCACACAGGAAGCCTACTGTGCCCTCCAGTGGGCCCTCAGCCACCACATGAGGCACTGCCTCACAGACAACTGGGCCAGGGCCCAGCCCCGCCTACCAGCATGCCCACATTAGTTCACCTTGCCACAAAAGAAGAGTGCATGCAGCCTACATACAGGATACCTCTAGAGCATATACCTCTGGTGACCAGAAATGAGTGCCCTGCTGGGCCCCACTGGACATCTACATAAGGCGACTTCTTCAAAATTGGAAAATGTAACCAACTTACCTGCCTATCACACAGAAATAAACAGAGAACTGGGCAAAATGAAGAGACAGATGAATATGTTACCAATGAAAGAACAAGACATAACCTCAGTAAAAGAACTAAAAAAAGTGGAGATAAGCAATCTTTCCACTTCTTTGAATCATCTTCAGTTGCCTTTATCAGTTTTTTATAGTTCTCAGCGGATAAGTCTCTCACCTCCTTGGTCAGGTTTATTCCTATGTATTTTTTTGTTTGTTTGTTGGATACGATTTTAAAAGGATTGTTTTTTGTTTTGTTTTGTTTTGACTTTCCCTTTCTGATATTTCATTGTTAGTGTAAAGAAATGCAACAGATTTCTGTATGTCAATCTTGTATCCTGCTACCTTGCTGAATTTATTTATCAGTTCTAGAAGTTTTTGTGTGAAATCTTTAGGGTTTTCTCCATATAGTATCATGTCATGTGCATATAATGACAATTATACCTCTTCCCTTCCAATCTGGATACCTTTTATTTCTTTTTCTTGTCTGATTGCTGTGGCTAGGACTTCCAATACCATGTTGAATAGAAGGGGTAAGAGTGGGCATCCTTGTCTTGTTCCAGATTTTAGTGGGAAGGCTTTTAGCTTTTCACTGTTGAGTATTATATTAGCTGTGGGTTTGTCATAAATAGCTTTTATTATGTTGAGATATGTTCCCTGTATACCCACTTTGGTAAGCGTTTTTATCATGAATGGATGTTGAATTTTGTCAAATGTTTTTCCTGCATCTATTGAGATGATCATGCAGTTTTTGTCTTTTCTTTTGTTGATGTGGTGTACCACATTGATTGATTTGCATATGTTGAACCGTCCTTGTGAACTTGGGATAAATCCCACTTGGTCACAGTGTATGATCTTTTTTTACGTGTTGTTGGATTCGGTTTGCTAATATTTTGTTGAGAATTTTTCATTAAATACAAAGTTAAAAGATATAATAAATATATAAGCAGAAATCAATAAAATTAAAATTGAAAATTAATAGAGAAGATTAATGAAACCAAAAGTTGGCTCTTTGAAAAGATCAATAAAATCAGTAAGCCGTTAGCCAGGCTAACTAAAAAAAAAGAAAAAAAAAAAAAGAGGACATATTACTAATATCAGAAATGAAAGAAGAGACATCACTACAGATCCCATGGACATTAAAAAGATAGTAAAGGGCTTCCCTGGTGGCGCAGTGGTTAAGAATCCGCCTGCCAATGCAGGGGACATGGGTTCGAGCCCTGGTCCAGGAAGATCCCACATGCCGCAGAACAACTAAACCTGTGTGCCACAACTACTCAGCCTGCACTCTAGAGCCCACGAGCCACAACTACTGAACCCTCGTGCCACACTACTGAAGCCCACGCACCTAGCGCCCATGCTCTGCAACAAGAGAAGCCACTGCAATGAGAAGCCCGCGCACTGCAACGAAGAGTAGCCCCCGCTCGCCGCAACTAGAGAAAGCCCGCGTGCAGCAATGAAGACCCAATGCAGCCAAATAAATAAATTAATTAATTAATTAATTAATTTTTTTAAAAGATAGTAAAGGAATATTATGAACACTTATGTGCCCACAAATTTAATAACCTAGATGAAATGGACCAACTTCCTAAAAAACATAATCTTCCAAAACTTACGCAAGGAGAAACAGACAATCTGAATAGGACTATATGTATTAAATATACTGAATCAGTAATTAATAACCTTCCAATACAGAAAATACGAGGGTCAGATGGGTTCACTGGTGAATTCTCCCAAACATTTAAAGAAGAAATTATACCATTTCTATACAATATCTTTAAGAGGACAGAAGCAGAAGGAATACTTCCTAAGTCATTCTATGAGGCCAGCATTTTCCTAATACCAAAACCAGACAAAGACTTTACAAGACAAGAAAACTACAGACTATTATCTCTCATGAACATAGACTCAAAAATTGTCAACAAAATATTAGCAAATCAAATTCAACAGTATATAAAAGAATTATACACCATGGCCAAATAGGATTTAATGTAGGTATGCAAGGCTGGTTGAACATTCAAAAATTGACTAATGTAATCCAGAATATCAACAGGCTAAAGAAGAAAATCATATGATCATATCAATAGATGCAGAAAAAGCATTTGACAAAATCTAACGCCTCTTCAAGATAAAAACTCTCAGTAAACTAGGAATTGAGGGAAACTTCCTGGACTTGATCAAGAATATCTACAAAAAACTATAGCTATCATCATACTTACTGGTAAGAAACTTGAAGTTTTCCCACAAGATCAGAAACAAGGGAAGGATATCCCTTCTCACCACTGCTTTTCAACATCATACATCATACTGTAAGTCCTAGCTGATGCAACAAGACAAGAAAAAGAAATAAAAGAAATACAAATTGGGAAGGAAGGAATACAAATGGAGAAGGAAGAAATACAACTGTCTTTGTTTGCAAAAGATATGACTGTCTATGTAGAAAGTCCAAAAGAAATGACCAAAAATACTCCTGGAACTAATAAGCAATTATAGCAAAATTGCAGGATACAAGGTTAATATATAAAAGTTAATCTATATACCAGCAACAAATAAGTGCAATTTGAAATTTAAGCACAACACTATCTATATTGGCATCCAAAAAATGAAAAACTTAGGTATAAATCTGACAAAATATGTACAAGTTCTGTATAAGGAAAACTACAATCTATGATGAACTAAATCAAAAAAGAACTAAATAAATGGAGAGATAGTTCATCTTAATGGATAAGAAGATTCACTATCATCAGGATGTCAGTTCTTCCCAATTTGATCTATGGATTCAATGCAATCCCAATCAAAGTCCCAGAAAGTTATTCTGTGGATATCAACAAACTGATTCTAAAGTTTATATGGAGAGGCAAAAGACAAAGAACAGCTAACATAATATTTAAGGAGAACAAAGTTGGAGAACTGACCCTACCTGACTTCAAGACTCACTATAAAGCTGCAGTAATCAAGACAGTGTGGTTAAAAAAACAAAGGTAATACAATTGAGCAAAGATAGACTTTTCAGCAAATAGCAGTGGAACAATTGGACATCTACATGCAAAAAAATGATAACATCATAACATAACAAAAATTAACTCAAAATGGATCACAGAACTAAGTGTAAAATGCAAAAACTATAAAACTCCTAGAAGATAACGTAAGAGAAAACCTAGATGACATTGAGTATGGCTTTTTAGATAGAACACCAAAGGCACGACCCATGAAAGAAGGAATTGACAAGCTGGACTTCATTGAAATTAAAAACTCATGCTCTGCAAAGGACAATGTGAAGAGAATGAGAAGACAAGCCATAGGACTGGGAGAAAATGTTTGTAAAAGACACATCTGATAAAAGACTTAATCAAAATATACAAAGAACTCTTAAAACTAACAATAAGAATATAAACGACTTGATTAAAAAGTGGCCAAAGACCTTAACATACATCTCACCAAAGAAGATATACAGATGGCACATAAGCTTTTAGGATACTGCGTATCATATGTCACCAGGCATGGTGATAATGGGGAAGAAAGACTATGCATGTGTGGAGGCAAGAAGTATACGTGAAATATCTATACTTTCCTTTTAATCTTGCTGTGAACCTAAAACTGCTCTAAAAAATAAAGTGTATTTAAAAATAAAAGATTAATATGAAAAATCATATTCTAATATAATTTTTAAACCTAGATGAAATTGATGAACTCTAAAAAGTATAAAATACCATGAATAACACAATAAGAAATATAGAATGCAAATTCTTTTTTTTTTTAACATCTTTATTGGAGTATAATTGCTTTACAATGGTGTGTTAGTTTCTGCTTTATACCAAAGTGAATTAGTTATACATATACATATGTTCCCATATCTCTTCCCTCTTGCATCTCCCTCCCTCCCACCCTCCCTATCCCACCCCTCTAGGTGGTCACAAAGCACCGAGCTGATCTCCCTGTGCTATGCGGTTGCTTCCCACTAGCTATCTATTTTACATTTGGTAGTGTATATATGTCCATGCCACTCTCTCACTTTGTCACAGCTTACCCTTCCCCCTCCCCATAGCCTCAAGTCCATTCTCTAGTAGGTCTGTGTCTTTAGAATGCAAATTCATAAAGATTAATAAAATGAAATGATAGTCAATACCTCCTTTGCCAAAAACCCCAGGTCCCAGTTGTTTTATGGTTGAGTTCTGCCAAATGTTTAAGTCAAAATCAATTGTATCATATATAAGTTGATATAGAAGAGCAAAGGAAAGGTGCCTAATAATCTTGATTATAAAAATAGATGACAAAAGAAAATTACAGGCTATTTCATTTATGAACATAGATGCAAAGATCCAAAATAAAGCATTAGCTATTCAAATCCAAAGGTATATTAAAAACTAATACATTATGATCAAGTAGGATTTCCAGTTATTGCAAGGATTGTTCAATATAAAAGAAATCTATCAATGTTGTTCACTATATTAATGGATAAAAGGAGAAAATAATTTTATTTTTTTCAACTGATGCAGAAAAAGAATTTGATAAAGATCAACACCTATTAATGAAAAAAACTCTTTGGAAATTAAGAATAGAAGAGATCCTCCTTAATTCTGTAAAGGTTTTTCAGAAGAAGCTTACAGCATATTTTATATTTAAAAGACAAACTTTAAACTCATTCCCCTTAAGACAGGAAAGAAGAAAATGCTGAACACCACAACTAATATACAACATATAATATACAACATATGATATGATAATCATATTCTGGAAAAAAATAATAGAATTAATAATCTACCTGAATCAATAAGAGTCAAACAAGATTGTCATATACAAGTTCAATCTAAAAAACAATAGTATACACTAAAATCTAAAATGTAGAAAATCAACAGCATACACTAAAAAATACTAGCAATAACCAACTAGAAAACATAATTAAAATAAGATACTATTATGACAACAATGGAATCTATAAAATATCTATGAATTACTTAAACCGGGCCTCACTGGAAAAAAATGTTATAACTTTAATAAAGAACCCAGAAGATGACCTGAGTAAATGGAGAGATCCTCCACACACCTGGATGGAATGGTGTAATAATATGTAGATGTTAATTATCCCTAAATTTATCTATAAATTCAATACAGTCCAAATAAAATTTCCAACTGGATTTTTAATGTACTTGATAAACTCACTATAAAATTCATACAGATGAATAAACATTCATGAATAGGTAAGTCAGGTATAAGAAAGGCAAGTAAATGGAGAACCTCATATGCCAGATACGAAGGCATACTGTAACACCACAGCAATAAAAAGAGTGTGATATTGTTTTAAGATCAGACAAATGAGACAGAACAGAGAGCTCAGAGACATATATACCTTAAATCGAAGGATAAAAGATGATGGTTTAATAGATGGTTTTGAGAAAACTAGATCTATATGTGGAGAAAAATAAAATTGGATGCCTACCTTGCATCACAGTCAAAGATGGAATCCTGATAGATTAAAGATCTAAGTAGGGACTTCCCTGGTGGCACAGTGGTTAAGAACCCGCCTGCCAATGCAGGGAACATGGGTTTGAGCCCTGGTCTGGGAAGATCCCACATGCCACGGAGCACCTAAGCCTGTGTGCCACAACTACTGAGCCTGCGCTCTAGAGCCCATGAGCCACAACTACTGAGGCCGCGTGCCACAACTACTGAAGCCCACACACCTAGAGCCCGTGCTCTGCAACAGGAGAAGCCACCACAATGAGAAGCCCGCACGCTGCAATGAAGAGTAGCCCCCGCTCACCGCTACTAGAGGAAGCCCGCACACAGCAACGAGGACCCAAGGTGGCCAAAAATAAATAAATAAAATAATAAAAATAAATTTAAAAGAGATCTAAATGTAAAACTAATATTATAAAGTTAATTGAAGAAAATGTGACTTGAGGCAAGAACTATTTAAACAAAACTTCAAAGGCACAAAACTACAAAGCATTTGGAGAGTTGAACAACACAGTCAACTAATTAAACCTACTTATAGAGCACTCCACTCAATGACAGCAGAATACACACTCTTTTCAAGTGCATATGGAATCAAGACAGATCAAACACTAGACCATAAAACAAGTCCAAATAAATTTAAAAGGATTCAATTCATGCAAAGCACATTTTCTAATCACAATGAAATTAAATTAGAAATAAAAAACAAAGACTTCTGGAAAAATCCCCAAATATTTAGAAAATAAAAAACATACTGTTAGATAACCCAGGGTCCCAGCTATTCAACTTCTAAGTATTTACCCAAGATAATGAAAGTATATGTCTATACAAAGACTTGTACACAAATATCCATAGCAGCTTTATTTTAATAGTCCCAAACTAGAAACAACCCAAATATATATCAACAGGTGACAAAATAAACATAGCGTGGTATCTCTGTACATCAGGATACTGTTTAGAAATAAAAAATGACGAACTACTGATATGGGCAACAACATGTTTGAAACTCAAAATAATTAGGCTTAGTGGAAGAAGTCAGACAAAAAAGAATACATGTACTGTGTGATTCTGCTTAATTCTAAAATTCTAGAATATGCAAACTCATCTATAGTGATAGAAAGTTGACTGGTGGTTATCTGGAAATAGGAGCAAGAGAAAGAGATTACAAATGGGCACAAGGGAAGTTTTGGGGATTTTGGATATGTTCATTATCTTGATTGTGGTGATGTTTCCATGGGTGTGTTCATATGTCAAAACCTCAAATTGTACATTAAATATGTGCAGTTTATGAAATGTCCATTATACCTCAAACTGTTGAAAATACATGCTCACAAAATAACAATGTACAATAACTTATAAACAAAATAACATACACAAGAAACACGTAAACAAAAATACACACATTTAAACACATTAGAATGACTGATTTCCTAAAGTGGAGGAAAGGAGAATGTCAATGAAGAACAGGAAAAAAATACAGTGTATAAATAAACAAATTTAACAATCACAAGAATGGGACCTTACATACTGGGGAAGAGAGTGAGGGAAAAAGAATGAAATTTACTCAGCTAAAATGATACCCCTTTTAGGGATACACAGAGACAGTAAATTCTCTAAGTCTCAAAAAACTGAATAGCAACAAGTAGAAGCTTCCAACTTTCCATCACATGAATGAGGAAACACTTAGAAGGACTCTTTCCTGGTATCCCTGGAACAACTCAAAACTCCACCTTCTCATTCATTTAACAGCTATTTACTGAGTACCTACTATGTGCCAGGTCCTACTCATAAGGCCAGTAATTTTTTCCAATAGCCACTCATCATCTCCCTGGTCCTACCTGCTGGGGCTTCCACCTTGACTGCTGCTGTAGAAGAACCACTGGTTATTCCCCAAGGGCCTAAACAGGAGTCTGCTTTCCCTCCTTCTTCAACATACTCCACAGTACTGGTGCGCCTCTGCTTTGTAACTTGTGCCTGAAGCACTCGTGCCTGAAGCTGTTTGAAGGCTTCATGAAATGCCATTTCCATTCGAATATCATTGTTTTGAATTTCATAGTACAAGCCTGAAGAAAAAAAGATGTTGAAATAAATGTGACTAATTTCCCACCATCGTATACTGAAGAATGACAACATTTCACTTAAATTTCCCACACTTTTACTAAAGTTTAAGAACTACGTGATGAGCCATTTAAGAGTGGAAAGAGAAAGGGAAAAATCTTCTAATGAAAGAAAACACATTCATATCACAGGAAAATATCAAACCAAGTAAAGTCCAGGCTACAACATTAGTTGGCTCCAAGCAAGTAGCATCTTCAAAGAAAATTTCTGCCTGTTCATAGTTCTCCATCAGGACAGCCAGGACACCACACAGCAACAAGCTGAGAAGAGACCACCAACATGATTAACAACATGGTCCCATGTCACAGTCATGGAACCAAGACAATTTCATATAGAAGCTTATCTGCTCCTACTCATTCCTTATCTCCCTTCCAACCATACCTGTGGATATGATTCTGGTTCAGGGAAAGGGCTTTCCGAAAACACTCTTGTGCTTTGATATTGTCTTCAGTTAGGAGGCAGAAGGCACCGTAGTCCAGCCAGTGCTCCAGGTTCTGGGGCTCACGAACCAACCTCTATCACATGAAACATCAGGAGGACCAAGGCTATTGTGACGCTATGTCATATTCTTTATGCACACAACATCACATAGTAAGCACTCCATAAATACTATAAGCTCTATGAAAGTAGAAACTATGACTTCTTTTTTTGCTTACCACTGAATTCCGAATGCCTAGAACAGTCACTTCTCTGGCTTATAGTATGTGGTCAATAAATATTTGTTGAAATAATGTAAAAAATGAATCCTCAACTCATTGCTTCCTAGTGTCAGTGTTCTGGTCATCATACGCTCATCCAATTACTTGGGAACCAAAAGGTTCATTTTATATTTCATTTTAAAGATTTATATATAATCATTTCTGTCACAGTCTTGAGAATGCAAATATAAGCTTATCCACAAATATGTAATAATAAAAGCAACTCATAATGAGTTAAAACTATAAAACATTGCTGAAAGAAATTAAAGAAGACATAAACAAATGAAAATACATTCCATGTTCACAGATTGCAAGACTTAATATTGTTAAGATATCATACTATCCAAAGCAATTTACAGATTCAATGCAATATCTATCAAAATTCCAATGCTGTTTTTTGCAGAAATATAAAAGCCCATTCTAAAATTCATATGGAATCTTAAGGGACCCTGAATATCCAAAACAATCTTAAAAAAGAACAAAACTGGAGGACCCACACTTCCTGATTTCAAAACTTATAAAGCTACAGTAATCAGTCTGATACTGGTATAAAGACAGACATAGAGACCAAGGGAATAGAACAGAGAGCCCAGAAATAATTCGTAGCATGTATGGTCAAATGACTTTTGGCAAAGGTGCCAAGACCATTCAATAGGGAAAGGACAGTCTTTTAAGCAAACTGTGCTAAGAAAACTGGACATCCACATGCAAAAGATTGAAGTTGGACCCTTACCTAATACCATATACCAAAAATAACTCAAATGAATCAAAGACCTAAATGTAAGACCTAAAACTATAAAACTCTGAGAAGAAAACATAGGGCAATAGCTTCACAACACTGGATTTGATTTTTCCTCCAGCTGGCTATGTTCCCATTAAGTATGCATTTTTCCCTCTCCCCACACCAAAACCTTTGCACCAGAGGAGGGGTGTGCTGAAGCAACTGGGGCCCATGTGCATACAGAGGTCTGATGCACTGCCCGTGTAGGCATCAGCGGCTCTTCTCAGATGCAACCCAGGGTTGAGTCTTTTCCCTGGTTGTGGCCCCCCAGATCCAGTGCTGTGCTGTGGCATGGTCTAAGTGGGGCTGGAACATTGGCTTGGCTTGGGCCCAGGTGCATGGTGAGGCAGCCATGGGAAACCTGGCAGCCAGTAGGGCAGACCTCTCTCTGCCTTGCCTCAAGGGCAAGCCAGGACACTTGCACCCCTCAGGAGCAGAGTCCAGGCTTCTCCAGCCTTTTTTTTTTTTTTTTTTTTTTCCAGCCTTTTTATCTGTCCCAGCAGTCCTCCAACCAGCCAAGGTGGCTTGTCTCCAGGGCAAGCCAGGACACTTGCATCCCTCAGGAGCAGAGTCCAGGCTTCTCCAGCCTTTTTTTTTTTTTTTTTTTTTTCCAGCCTTTTTATCTGTCCCAGCAGTCCTCCAACCAGCCAAGGTGGCTTGTCTCCTCTGCATAGGAACCCAGGACTGGGATACCCAGTCTGTGGCTTGACCCACTCACTCCCCAGTGTGGGTATACACCAGTACAATCTCCCCTTTCCTCTGAGTCCCCTCCGAGGGGCACAGATCCTAACCAGATCACTTTTCTTCCCCTTCTACTCAATTGTGTGTGTATCTTTCTTAGAGCCTTGGTTGTACAGGAATCCTTCTGCCAGTTTCCAGTTAGTTTTCAGTGAGAATTGTTCCACATGTAGATGTATTTTTAATGTGTTCGTGCTGGGGCGGTGAGCTCCATGCCCTCTTACTCTGCCATCTTGATCTCTGCCTCTCGAGGTTCATTTTCTGCATACGGATAACCAACTGTTCTAACACAATTTTTTGAAAAGACTATCCTTTCTGCATTGAATTTGTAAATTTGTAAACAACTTTGTCAAAAATATAATGGCCTTATTTGTGTGCACCTATATTTGGACTCTGTTTTATTGATCTATGTGTCTATCTTTTCACCAATAAGGTTGGATTTTAAACAATCAGAAACTACTATTTATTATACCCATATTGTACAAATAGCAGTAATGACAACCACCAGAAAGATGTTTAATTACCTCTTCATAGTACACTGTTGCCATTTCATAGTTCTCATTGACTTCTGCTTCGAATGCAAAGAGTCGAAGCTGTTCACTGCTGGTATAAATGGTTGAAGGAGTGCCTTGGACATCATCTGGCATGGCCTTGTCATCATCAAGATGTTATGCAGACAAAATGAAGCAATTACAAGTAGAGAAGTTTTATAAGAATAAACCAAATGTGAGACTCTAGTCATGATGTCAAAAAAGATATCGAGGTTTCTTACAGTCTTGCCAATACACTAAGAGAGTGAGAGTGAACCAAAGGATGAATATCAAGGGTGAAATAGAATCTCAGGTATCTGAATACCAACAGTCTAAGCTCATGGAAGTGAGTAAAAAATTATTCAGGGCACAACTGCTCTCTTCAACCCTTAGGGCAGCCAGAATCCCTAACTAAGTCACTTCTAACCTCAAACAGCTTCTTTCAGTTTCTCTAGTGTACA
The DNA here is from genome assembly GCF_028021215.1 of Eschrichtius robustus. Taxonomy (NCBI): domain Eukaryota; kingdom Metazoa; phylum Chordata; class Mammalia; order Artiodactyla; family Eschrichtiidae; genus Eschrichtius; species Eschrichtius robustus. The sequence goes on from NC_090830.1 coordinate 78,176,180, forward strand.
GACAAATATTATCATTTTTTAGGTGTCATGACATGAAAAGCGTTGGCAAGAACTAGCTAGAGTATTTAAACATCAAGAAAACACGAGCCCAGGGTAAATCTTTGGCAGCTACATCTACGTTTTCAGTGGGATATATAGACAGATAGATTCTACAAAGGAGACATTTTAGAAATAGCCAGAAAGGTAGAAGGAAAAATAATATATCCTATATACCCAGATAGGAAAGCAAGTCTGGTAATAACAAGTAATCTCTTGGGCCAGACGCTATGGCCAGGGAAGACCCCCCCACCCCACCAAATTCTTTAACTACAAATAAAAATAATATCACTGACTTTAACAAGTAGAGTTACTAAGGAATGTGAAGAGTAAAGCTAAATTTGAGATGGGCCAAAGTGAGCTTTTGATCATTGATTAATGCCTCTGTTCTTTGTTCTTTTTAATTTTGGTGACTTTGACCTCCAAATCCCTACAGCAACACACTGCCATGCCCAAACCAGAAATATTATACCTCTAATATCCACTCCCCAAACCCACATTACAAGCCTTCTCCCTTCTTGTCATTTAGTCCCCTTAAAACTTCTCTCTGACATCCAATATGCCCATCATTTCCCAAATGGATAAGCCTGGACCTCATGATTTCTACTCATACTACTCTCTCACCAGCACACTCAAGTTCTGGGCATCCTTGTCCTTTTCCTGCACTTGCCCGGAAAACTCCCAAATTAAAACAATCCTACAATCGGATTTCTTCATTCTTAGACAGGAGCTGCTAACCGATCCTGAAGAAAACCGCATACAGTCTTAGCTGAAGGCCTTTAATACTCTCAGCAATCTATGTATTTGTCCTTGTTCAGCAACATTTTTCATAATGCTGTGCACTATCTAAATTTTCTTCAAGCTTTTCATTCAACTCTCACCCCTTCACTTTCAGTAAAGCGTTACTTCACAGAAGAAATAGAAATCATTAGGCAAAAAACCCCTCAACTTTTGAATCCTACACCTGAATTGTTTCCTTCTGCATCCACTGTATCTCTTTCCTTTCCGTCTCAGAGGACGAGGCATCACATCCTTCTCTGTTTCAAGGCTAATCATTCCATCTAAATTCTTGATCCTTTTCCACTTGTATATCCTGAGTTTGCCACTGGTTATTCCCTCCTTTTCCTCAATTTTCAACTTCTCCCAGTCTGCTGACTCTTCCTAAACCTGTGGACGTTCTAAAGGCTTTTCCATCTTAAAAAGAAAATCTCTAATTTCTAGCTACTACTTTCCTACTTCTTCCCTTCATCTTCCAACTTCCTGAATTTATATTCCACCTGCTTCCTAATCACTCATTTACTCTTCAATTCATTATCATTTGAATCCACTTCATTAGCCCAATGAAACTGCTCTGTAAAGGTAACAACAACCTCCTTATTGCCAAATCCAATAAAAACCTTTCAGATTTTTTTCTTTTTTCCCCAGGTTTATCAAGATATAACTGATATACATCACTGTATAAGCATATATTGACTTAACATATATTGTGAAATTACTACTGCAGAAAGTTTAGTTAGCATTCATCATCTCATATAGATACAATAAAAAGAGAAAGCAAAAAAAGAAAAAAAATTTGTCCTTGTAATGAGAACTCAGGATTTACTCTCAACAGTTTTCATGTATACCACACAGCAGTGTTAACTATAGTCCTCATACTGTACATTACATCCCTAGTACTTATTTATCTTGTAATTGGAAATTTGTACCTTCTGACCTCCTTTCTCCAATCTCCCCTCCCCCTACCCCACATCTTGTTTTTCTTGAACTCCTCAGAGTATTTGACAACGCTGACCATTTTTTCTTCTTAAAATTTTCTTCCCTTAGATTCTGAAATACCACTGTCTTCTGGGTCTTTTACCTTTTCAACAATTTACTTGTCTCCTTTATTAATTCTTTTACTTATCCATCCCTTAAATGTTGGTGTTTCCTCCGGTTTTGCCACCAGCTTGCTTCTCTCTCTACTCGTGCTTTTCTTGGCAGCTTCATCTATGACCACAGTTTGACTAGCATCTATATACTCAAGGCTCCCAAATCTAATCTCTAGCCCAGATCTCTCTCTTGAGCAAAACCCCACAGGAGTCAATGTTTAAAACTGAATTCAACATCACTTGCCTTCCACCAAATTTGCTTATGTTGTATTTCTTGTCCTAGTCAATGGTATTGCCAGCTACCCAGTCACTGAGACTTAAACTTAAGAATCTTTGCTCTCTTTCCCTTCTTAGTATGTAATAACCAGTTAACATCACCAGTTCACCACCTCTAACCCATCCTACATACTGCTATCAGAGTGCTTTTTGTAAAATGTAAATCTAATCATATTATTTCCCAGTATAAAATAATTAAATTTATTGCATCTAACTGCTAATAAGGGAAAAAGTCAAAACTTCTTTGTGTGGCATATAAGGCCTCCATCCACGCTCCCAGCTCCCCTACCAGGAACTGATCCCTGGCTTCATCGCCTGTTTCTCTGTCACTCAACCACTTCAACCTCTGCTCCTGAACTATATGCAGTTTCTGTATATGCCATATTCTTCCAAGCTTCTAAGCCTTTATGATGTTCTCTATGACTCAAATGCTCTGAAACATCTACCTGGAGAGCTTCTTTTTAGCCTTCAAGGCCCAGGTGGAGTCACAGCTCCTCTGTGAATCCTTCCCTGAAAGATCTCAGCGTGAAGTTGATATTTTCTTTAGGCATCCCCTAACCTGCTCTACCATGGACACACCTCTGTCACAGGACTTACCTCACTCTACTGCAGTTATTTGTATTTTGTGCCTCTCTCCTCTACTAGACAGGGGCTCCTTGGGGACACAGGCAACAGTAATTACCATCTCATGCTCAGTTCTCAATTGCTTTCCAAATCAAATCATCCAGATCATCTGTGCAGGATCGTTCTCTTAACCCTAGGATACTGGACACTCCTACCTCTTTCAGGAAGGCTGAACAGGTGAAAGAAAAAGTGATTGTGGCCGAGAAGAAAAAAACAGTGAAGGAAAGAACAAATAGAATAGAGACTTTGAGGGACTTCCCTGGTGGCACAGTGCGGTTAAGAATCCGCCTGCCAATGCAGGGGACACAGATTCGATCCCTGGTCCAGGAAGATCCTACATGCCGCAGATCAACTAAGCCTGTGCACCACAACTACTGAGCCTGTGCTCTAGAGCCAGCGAGCCACAACTACTGAGCCCATGTGCCCTAGAGCCCGCACGTCACAACTACTGAGCCCATGCGCCGCAACTACTGAAGCGTGTGCACTCTAAGGCCCGCATGCCACAACTACTGAGCCCGTGTGCTGCAACTACTGAAGCCCACATGCCTAGAGGCCGTGCTGCACAGCAAGAGAAGCCACCGCAATGAGAAGCCCGCGCACTGCAATGAAGAGTAGCCCCCGGGGGCTTCCCTGGTGGCGCAGTGGTTGAGAATCTGCCTGCCAATGCAGGGGACACGGGTTCGAGCCCTGGTCTGGGAAGATCCCACATGCCGTGGAGCAACTAGGCCCGTGAGCCACAATTACTGAGCCTGCGCGTCTGGAGCCTGTGCTCCGCAACAAGAGAGGCCGCGATAGTGAGAGGCCCGCGCACCGCGATGAAGAGTGGCCCCCACTTGCCGCAACTAGAGAAAGCCCTCACACAGAAACGAAGACCCAACACAGCCATAGATAGATAAATAAATAAATAAATAAACCCAAAAAGTTAAAAAAAAAAGAAAAGGAAACAATGTTTAAAAAAAAAAAAAAAAGAGTAGCCCCCACTCACTGCAACTAGAGAAAGCCTGTGCGCATCAACGAAGCCCCAACGAGGCCAAAAAAAAAAAAATCCACCTTTCCTTTAAAAAAAAAAAAAAAGAATAGAGGCTTTGAGGATGCATAGCTGGTTAGAGACTACCAGGGGGACAAAAACACTTTGATTTTGTCTTTGTTTTCAAACAAACCACAACTGCATACATAAAAAATGAGCAGGGCTTCCCTGGTGGCGCAGTGGTTGGGAATCTGCCTGCTAATGCAGGGGACACGGGTTCGAGCCCTGGTCTGGGAGGATCCCACATGCCGCGGAGCGACTAGGCCCGTGAGCCACAATTGCTGAGCCTGCGCGTCTGGAGCCTGTGTTCCGCAACAAGAGAGGCCGCGATAGTGAGAGGCCCGCACACCGCGATGAAGGGTGGCCCCCACTTGCCACAACTAGAGAAAGCCCTCGCACAGAAACGAAGACCCAACACAGCCATAAATAAATAAAAATAAATAAATAAAATTTTTTAAAAAAATGAGCAAATGAAGGCAAGATGTAAGATGTACAAAAATAAACAGACAAGTGGGAGGAGACCAGTCAGATAGAAAAGGCATATATGAAGTGTCATTGTCATTCAAGTATAATATCTGAAAACTCATAGTTTTTCTGTTTTGATTGTCAGTCTTGAAGAAAAAGTTGAGAACTGCACACAGTCACAGAATAAATAGAATAATTTTTTTCCACAATTTACATAGCTGATTTTATTTATTTTTTATCCATCAAATTTATGACAGTTATGAAATTAATTTTTCTATGAAGTTGAAAGAGGATACCCCCTTATTTTCCCTAAAATTAGTCTTATAACTTAGGCAGTTCCTTATTCATCTTTGTGTTTTCAATGCCTAGCACAGAGCAGACACCCGCAAAAATGTCTGTGGAATTAAGGAAGAAAAGAAGCAAGAAAGGAAGGAATCATTCAGAGGAGACCCTGATGACCTACAGAGAAAAGGAAGGGTTCTTAGCTCTGAAGCACTTACTTGATTTAAGGCCACATGCATCTGATCCACCAAGAAAACATAGAGCTCACTAATAAATTTCTGCAGTTCCTCTTGGCTTTCAAATGCTATTGTCTTCAAGTACTTCTCTCTCACAATCTTTACCACAGCATGCTGCAAGAGACACATATCACCATCTGATAACACAGTCTAGCACCATGCTAACAGCACAGGCCTCCCTTGAGTTTCTGACCTAAGGCTCATCAGAACTCCAGGAGGTGACTGATTTTCCTTGGTGACTGCTAGACTATTGGTTCTCTGATTTTCCCCCAATCAACATACCCCACATGGCTTCTTTTCTTAACATCACCATCATCACCAATATGGTCAATACAGGATTCATACTTTGTGAAGAGAGTCATAAAGCCAAAAATACCTTAGCATTATGTTTATGCATTACCTTTCTCATGGTGGCCACATGATTCAAGGGAGAAAAGGAGAAAGGCCTGATTTGAGAGTTTGGAGAATGGAATCCTGGTTCTAATCCTGCCACTGTACAACCTCATAAATTATTTTACACTTGGTACTTCAGTTTCCTCATTTGTTAAATGGATATGTACTCCTGGTATTCCTATCTTGCTTCAGAAGATGATTGAGAAGCCAAAGAGAAATAACAGGTGGTGAAATTTTAAATGCTGTACAAATAACATACTGCTATAGCCAGGACAGCGTCTTCTTTTTTCTCCCCTAAGTTAACATTATTGCCAGGTTTTGTACTAAGCACTTTCCATGCATTATCTTATTTAATTCTAATAATGACCCCATGTGATCATATTAATATCATCCCTCATTGTTAGGCAAAAAATTGAGGCTCAGAGTGGTAAGGTCACTTGAGACACAACTGAGATGTGACTATGTCACCTGAGAATAGCCTCTTGCCTCCATGGATATCAGCTGTTTTTCCCTTTGTTACTTCCATGTGCTTTCTTCATATCTGTTTGGTATAGTATAGGGCACATAGTAAATGTACATAGAGAGGCAGTGCAGTGTAGCAGATAAGAATGTGAGTCTGGAGCCAGACTGCCTGAATTTACACCCCATCTTTGACCTTTACTAGCTCTGTGATCTTGGGCAAATTATCTAACCAACTAATGATGCAATTCTCCATCTGTAAAATGGGGAGTACCTATGTCATAGGGTTGTTGTGAGGATTAAATTAGTAAAGTATGAAGCATTTAAAAATGTATCTGGTATACAACAAATATTCAATAAACGTTAGCCATTATTATTTGGGAAATTATTATTAAGTAAATATTTCTCAAATCTTAGTGATTCTATGGACTAGGAAAAGGTTTGTAATGGGAGACAGAGATAATTAGTCATGGAATCAATACCAGGTACAGAGTTTCTGCCTGCTAGTGCAACATGAAATCTGGCCCCAAATCTGGCCTAGCTTCAAGTGAAGAATTAGTTTCTTAAAAGCTTACACTCAGGACAGATACTGAACCATTCCAAGGCTCTACAGGAGTGGAAGGATGTCTCCACACATTCTATCATAGAGAACACAGCTCTTTGCACCAACAGCAAGAAAGGTAGAGCAGAGCTGAACATAACCAGAGAAAAAATGATAACTAGGTATGTAGAGAAGATGCTTCATAAAAATCCATGGAATCATTAAATAAATTAATATTTACCTTGAGTTGTTCTTTAAAAGCAAAGTATTTTCCAGAGCAATTAAGTTCATAGTTGAGCTGGCACTTCTGCTCCTCCAGGGTTTCACTATCCAGATCACTCCCCACTTTGACTGCCTCTTTTCCAAACATCCTGTGATACTCATTCAGAATGGCTCTAGAAATGTTCTTGATCTGCATGTGGTAGTCACTCACCGCCTAGAAAAATACAAAGTGTCTGGTAAAGAGGCCTCAAAGAGGTCAAGACATGGAATGGAAGTCTGAAACTGGATTGGGTTTTACATTCAATAATACTTTAGGCATAAATTGCCCTTTTCTTCCCAGCTCAGAAACCATCAGCCAAAGATTAAACACTGTATACTCTTCGCTGAATGCCACTGGTCACAAATAGAAGCAGGAAGGAAAATATGTGAAGCTACAATTTCTCCCCCTTTCTGGAAAACATACTGAAGAGCCCATGCATTATTTTCACATGGGTGCACGCAACATCTTCAAGTTTCACCTTGGCTTTGGTACTTGCCTTCTGAGCTCCTCCTGTCCGACGGGTAAGAGGTGGCCTTGGAGGTATCATTTCCTTGACTCTGTATCAGAAAAAAACAAAACAAAACAAAACTTTATTATACGCAGATTTATGTTCTTTTATTTCCCACCTCTTAAGGTCTAGGTGAGGGAGATCTAAGGTCAGTTGCCCATCACACTTGAGCACTGAGCTATTCTCTCATGTAAGAACCTTGACGTGAACCTCAGAACAGTGTATGGCTGTGGACCAGACAAGAAGAAAGCCACTAAGCAGCTAGCTGGAAAGTAGCTAAGTTGCACTTCTGGCTAATTTGAGCCCTGGCTTTACCCTTACACATTATTTTAAACTGTTGCACACAAGCTGCTTGACTCAGAGGTTAGAAAGAGATGGGTGTTATGACTTTATGTGTACTCAGTAGAGTCTCTGAAAGCACAAAGTTTTGTAAATATAAATGGTACAGGCAAGCGAAAGCTTTTCTTTCCTTTCCAATAGGATAAAAAGTGTACTCTTGGTCATAATTTATAATACTGCATTAAACTACAATACTGATATCAAACTTTATGGTGAATACAAAAATATATTTTATCACAGTCAAACTACTTATGCCAAAACCTCTACCTTCCATTTTCATGAGCTCTTACAGGAACCTAAAGGAAATTAAGTTATAGCTCTTCCTTCTTACAGTTTCACATTCCTACTGAGATATACTACACTGCCTTGAAGTTTACAAAAAAATTCACAACTTCAATTTTTCTTTAATAGGTCCTGTGTATGAGGGAATCCCCTGGTGGTCCAGTGCTTAAGACTTGGAGCTTTCACTGCAGTGGCATGGGTTCAATCCCTGGTTGGGGAACTAAGATACCGCAAGCTGCGTGGAACGGCCAGAAAAAAAAAAAGTGAGAATAGGTCCTATGTAATTTTATACCTTGCTCATAATCCCTAATTTTAATTTTATTTATTTTAATAGATAATATATCCACATGATTCAAAACTTAAGATGTATGAAACAATATATATAAATTGTCTCCTTCCAACCTTGTTGTCCAGCCACCCAGTTTCCTCTCCAGAGGCAACGTTATTCATTTATTCAAAATATATACTGAGTGCCTATTATCCATCAGGCACTTTTCTAGGTGCTGGGGATAGAGCATTAAACAAAACAGACAAAAATTCTTGCCCTCATGGTGCTTACATTTTAGTCGGGATAAAAAGACAATAAATAACATAAATTGGTTAGTGATATGTGTCATAGAGAAAAATAGTGCAAGAAGGCAGATAGACTATGTTGGGGGCTGGGGGTGGTGGAGTTGGGGAGCATATTTCACCAGGGAAAGACGCAGTGAGATGACAGTACTTGAGTATGACCTGATGGAAGTGAGGAAACAAGTCATGTAGGTATCTGGGGTAAGGAAATTATAGGCAAAGCAAGCAACAAGTGTAAAGGCCTTGGTGCAAGAGTGTGCCTGGCATGTGTGAGGAATAGAGAGAGGTCAGTTTGGCTGGACCGAAAAAAATGAGGACAAAATATATGCAGAATACGTAGGCCCTTGTAGGCCACTGTAAAGCCTTTGACTTTCACTCAGAGTGTGATGGGGAGTTGCTGGTAGTTTCTGAACAGAGGAGTCACATGAATTGACTTCCATTTTAATACAATCATTATAGAACCCTATAATAAGAATAAATTGCCCAAATGTCCATCAACTGAAGACTAGAAAAACAAAATGTGGTATATTCATAGAATAAAATACCACTCAACAATAAGGAAATGAAGTACTGATACATGCTACAGTTTGGATGAATCTTGACAGCATTATGTTAGATAAAAGAAGTCAGTCAACAAAGACCACATATGGTATGATTCCATTTTTATGAAATGTCTCAGAGTTGGCAAATCTATACAGACAAAAAAGTAGGTAAGTGATTGCTTAGGACTGGGGTGCAGGGTGTTGGTGGGGAAATGGCATGAGGGTTGGAGGAAATGTAGAGGGATTGAGAATGTATATGGAGACATTACTCCCCATTTTATAGAGATAAAAAGGATATAAAGGAATACTATGAATAATTACACATCAACAAACTGGATAATCTTGATGAAGTGGATAACTTCCTAGAAACACAATCAAAGCACTGTGGTACAATATAAAAATAGTTCTAAAAAATTACATATATTTACATGTGACAAGGGTGCGTGTGTGTGTGTGTATAACATAGGGACTTTACAATAACTCCAGAAGGATAAGTACCAAGGTGTTAAAAGTGGTTATCACTGGGTGAGTAGAAAGAAATCTGGGTATTTTTAGATACTTTCTTGTTGATTTTTTTTTCCTTGCCTATCTTGAAATTCTCAGGTTTTTTTGTAATTGGCAACATACTGCTTTTATAACAAGAAAACAAAAGTAACAAAAGAAACTTACCTGAAAAAAAAAAAAGAAAACTGTCTGCTGCTTAGCCCAAGAAAAATTACATTTATGTGGACAAAATGACTTCCTTTTATTTACACCTAAACCATCTTGCAAAGCAAGTATGAGAACCATTGCTACACACCTTCTGGCTAGTTCCTCTGGCATTCGCTTTGGAACCAAGGCTTTGTCCAGCTCAATCTCCAACACAATGTATGTCCCTGCTTCTACATATTGCTGTAAAGACATTTTTCTCTAATTTATTCTTTCCAGAAAAACAGATATTTATGAAAAAATTTTAGTAACATAAGATAATGCTCACAATATAATAAGTGAGAAAATTGTGTATATATAGTGTGATTCTGACTTAAAACATTTTTTACATAGAAAAATAACTGGAAAGAGAAATAGTAACACTGGTTATCTCTTGCAGAAAAAGGTTTTCAATTTTATTCTTGGAAACGTCTACCCCAGCTGAAGTCTTGTTTAATTTGTTCGATACTGTTCTTGGAATTGTTTCAAGTGAATGCCATTCTTTCTTCTACCAAACCTCTTTCAGGAGTCATGAAGAAATAACCTCATAACCGTCTGACATTCCCACCCACACCCTCCTATGCGCCATCTATCAACTTCAACCTCATGGACATTTCTACCCAGATTCTTGCCAGCATCCTAACTATCAATACAACATGTCCAGAACTGAACTTATCATTTCCCCTATATCCATCTCTATTTTTACTTTTCTCTTAATGATTCTGTCATCTTTCCAGAAAGTGAGGCTTGAAACCTGAGTTATCTTTAACTTTTCTTCCTCAACACCCCAAAGCTTTCAAATTCCACACCCTGCCTCCACAGGTTTTTTACTTTCTTTACTACAGTCCCTTCCCTAGATTAAACTGTCATCAACACTCATCTGTACTGTAAATAAAACCTATAAACTGATATCTGAAGCCCCTACCACAACTTCAATCTCTTTTTTCCATATCCTGGCAAGAGTACTGCCCTGAAACACTCATGAGGTATTATTTCTACGTGACTTAAAAAACTTCAGTGTGAGTCTCTATGATAAGGCTTAACAGTCCCTCATCATCTATACAATGAAGCCCAAACTTTCTAGCAAGGCTTTCAAAGTCTTTCTAAAACTCAGCTCAGTCTGTCTTCTTTATCACCTCCTTCTAGAACCATTACTTTCATTTCTCTATACCATACACTGAATTAATTGATGTATCCTGAATTCTGCTACCTTCTTTGTGCCTTGACTCAAGCTGTTCTCTGGCCCTGAAATTCTTCTCCTGAAATTCATTTGGCAAAGGGCTCTCTTTATCTTTCACTACTTATCTTCGATACCACCTCTTCCTGAAGTCTTCTGAGACTGCCCCACCTGACTCCTCTGAGGCCACATAGCACTTTCATTTGCACCTCTACTACAGCATTCATCAAGATTCTGTCTTACAGTTAGCTATGTACCAGTCTGTTTTGCCCACCAGAGTGTTGAGTGTCCTGAGGGCAAACGAATAAACGCTGCAGATGATGCATCTTTGCATCTCTCATAGTGCTTAATATAGCATAATTAATAAAAGACATAAATTTTTAATGCTAGAAAGGACCTTGAAATTAATCTGGTATCCACTCCTTTTAGAGAGTCTCAACAAGACAAAGAAATTTACCCAAGGTCATAAACTAGTCGTGGCAAATATGGGATGGTTACTCAGATAATGAGCATTTTCCACTATATCATACTATCTTGCTCAGTAAAGGACTGATGAATTTAAACTTAATTTTCAAACTCTTCATGCACAGTTACCTGTCCTTCTGGATTGTTGCAAAGAGAGGGTTCAATTTCCAAAGGAGTATCTGAGCTCTGAGATTTTATACTAGGTGCTTGCTGAAAGAAAATAAGCACACCTCAAAAATTCAATTCTTGGGACTTCCCTGGTGGCTCAGTGGTTAAGAATCTGCCTGCCAATGCAGGGGACACGGGTTCAAGCCCTGGTCCGGGAAGATCCCACATGCCGTGGAGCAACTTAGCCCGTGTGCCGCAACTACTGACCCTACCTTTTAGAGCCCACGAGCCACAACTACTGAAGCCTGCGTGCCTAGAGCCTATGCTCCGCAACAAGAGAAGCCACCACAGTGAGAAGCCCACCCACCACAACGAAGAGTAGCCCCCGCTCGCCGCAATTAGAGAAAGCCCACATGCAGCAACGAAGACCCAACGCAGCCAAAATAAATAAATAAATAAATTAATTAATTTTAAAAAATTAAATTCAATTCTTGGAACTTCCCTGGTGATCCAGTGGCTAAGACTCTGTGCTCCCTATGCAGGGGTCCTGGGTTCGATCCCTGGTCAGGGAACTAGATCCCACATGCCGCAACTATGAGTTCACGTGCTGCAACTAAAGATCCTGCATGCTGCAACTAAAAGATCCCACATGCCGCAACTAAAAATTCAACATGCTGCAACTAAAGAAAAAAAAACAAAAGATCCCACATGCTGCAACAAAGACCTTATGCAGCCAAATAAATAAATAAATATTTTTTAAAATAATAAAAAATTTTTTTTAATTATTAAAAAAATTCATCTAGCCCTCTCCCTCTACTTTGGGGAGCTTGTCCAGAAATTAATAAAGCTGGTTCTTTGACTTCTAAAAAAAAAAAAAAATTCAATTCTTACATGGTCTCCACAATAGCAGAAGCAAGGACCATTATGTTGCATCAAAACGCAAGCTAAACTGAGGCAATTCACCAAATGAGAAATCAGTGCAAGCCTCTGGAATGTAACAAAACCAGCAAAATCATCACCTTCTCAACAACCTACCACATCCCCAGGCCTAGGCCTTGCTTCTATATCCTTTTCTTTGACTGTTTTATCTTCTTTCAGGTTCTTAGAAATAACTGGTTTGGACACTGGAGAATTAACTCCTCCTATTTTATTATTCTGAATCAAATTATGGCCAGTATCCCGGAACAAGCTAAATAAACACTTGGTCTGAAAAGAAAGAAAGAAACAAAAAAATGTAATGACTCACAGGCAAATGAAACAAACTCAATAGAAACCCACATTATTCATTAATATCATTTAGTTTTCTAGACAATTTCAATATGGTACAATCAGAGATGGATAGGAGAAGCAAAAAACAATTGTCTTGCCGTACTTGTTGAACAGATGAAACCATCACAGAAACATAGCTGCCTACCCTATTTTTTAAATTAATAAGAGAACTTTCAACCTGGCTTGATTTGGTGTCTCATAACTTATTACCAGAAAGCTTTTAAACTTTGACACATAATTTCAGATTAACTTTAAGTGATAGAATTTATTTCTGTACAAGAAATATTATCTGCCTAAATACTACTGGCCTATCAATTATAATTGAAAGAATAGTGCAAGTTTAAAGTAAACATTTGTATGGGAAAATTCAAACTATAGATAAATAACTGGAAAAGAATCTTAAAATAATTTTTAAATTAAACAACATGGATGAATCTAAATGTAATTTATGCTAAGTGAAAGAAACAAGACCAAAAAAAAACAAAACAAAAGAGGGGAGGAGTGGACAGAGGTGGGAGAGAAGGTTAACAGATGAGGATAATGGGTATTTTCATTATCTTGATTGTGGTGATAGTTTCACAGATGCAAACCTACGTCAAAAGTTTTAAATTGTACACTTTACATATATGCAATTTATTATATGTCAATTATACCTCAATAAACCTGCTAAAAGACAGTCCAACAATATTAAAGAAAAATTATAAATCCTAAATATCACTCACAATCCTACCACGTCTACTGTAATTGCTGTATTTCATATATTCTAAGATGCAAACTTTTTCAAATTTTAACATCTCTGGAAGAGAGAACATTACATGTAAGTGGTATTATACAATATGTAGTCATTTGTGTCTCCCTTTCATTTAGCATAATGTTTTTGAGGTTCATCCATATTATAGCATGTATCAGTAATCATCCATATTATAGCATCTATCAGTAGTTCACTTTTTTTTTCTTAATAAATTTATTCACAAAAAATAGTGAGACTGTAGCGGGTCTGGGGCTGTACATGGGCAGGGGCCTGGGGAGCTCTGTATATGGGGCTGGGAGACAAGGGAGCCTCCAGGTGGAAGGGTATTTTTTAATAAAAAAAATAATGGGAGGTACAACCACCCCCTCCCCCCTCCCCTCTCCCCGATTAAAAAGACACAAAAATAGACGTCTCTGAGGTAAATGGGGAGCCTGGGGGCTTAAGGGTGTTGAAAGGGTACTTCGTGTTTTCTACCGACACCGGTCACATACTGGAGCATTCTCCGATCCTAGCTCTTCTTCCCTGGTGAAAAGGCTGAAACTACCCCGCAGAGACACCTTGCCCCCAGCAAATCCTTTCTTGGGGATGGGCAGGAACAGGTCACAAAAAACCTAGGAGGTCGTGGAGCGATACCCACAGGCCTGGTACTTGAGACAACTTTTCAACTGGCCCACAAACAAGTCCACAATCTTGCTGTCCTCTCGCTCCAGGTAAGCTTCCCATTAGGTTGGCTCGGTCGTCACCGCTTAACTCAGGTTCTAGCAGAGCCCCTCCACGACAGGGTGGGGAGGGAGCTGGACTACTGGCCAGGACTGGTGGAGCCCGGAGGCCTCGTCAGTTGATTTCGAGGTATAGCAGCTCCATGAGGAGCTTCAGAAACTCTTGGGCATCCTGCTGGCTGTATCCAGAGAAGGAGGGAACATATTTCTGGAAGACAGCTCGGAATCCAGTAGGATTCACAGCTTCGCAGGAGTCAGGGTGCCACAGGGCACCAATCACATCTGCAAAGGCTTCAGAGTTCACTCTTTTTTAAAAACAGCTTTACTGAGATAAAATTAACATTCCATACAATTCACCCATTTAAAGTGTAGTCAAAATTCAATGATTTTGGGAAAAAAAATCTGATTTACAGGCCTAAGCAGCACCTTCCTGAGAATGTTTTTCTGCTTGGTTGAAACACAATGAAATATTTACAGTTTTGGATATTCTCTGTTTAGGCTAGGGGTACTATAGACTGCTAGCCCATGAAGATTAAAATGGAATTCACGGGCAATATCTAACCAAGTATCAGAACGGAACAGGCCACCAACAAGGGTGAAATCAGGTTCTGTTTCAGCAGCAAGTCCAACAGAGACAAGGAAGTAAATTATTCCAGTTTTGCTCCAGGAAAAAAAAAATTCAATGATTTTGGCATATTACATTAATTGTAGTTCATTCCTTTTTTATTGCTAAGTAGTATTCCCTAATATAGATATGCCACAATTTGTTTATTGATTCACCAGTTGTGGGCATTTGGACTGTTGTGAGTTTTTAGCTGTTATGAATAATGCTGCTATCAACATTCACGTACATGTCTTCATGTAAATGCAGGTTTTCAGTTCTCTTGGGTAGGTTCCTAGGAATGATTTGCTGGGTTGTATGGTAAGTTTATGTTTAACACAGATTTTCTATATAGTTGTTCTGCCAAGTATTGAGAGTGGAATATTGAAATTTCTAAATGTTACTGTCAAATTGTCTATTACCCCTTTCAGTTCTGTTGGGTTTGGCTTCATGTATTATGAGGTTCTGTTGTAAGGTGTGTATTCACTTATAATTTATACATGTATTATATATAATAATTTATAATTTATAAATCCTATCTTCCTGATAAATTGACCCTTTAATTATTATGACATGCCACTCTATGTCTTTAGTAATATTACTCATCTTGAAGTCTATTTTGTCTGATATAAATATAGCCACTCAGCTCCATTATGTCTTCTGTTTGCATAGTATATCTTTTCCATCCTTTTACTTCAACTTACGTGTATCTGAACCAAAATGTATTTGTTATAGACAGCATATCATTGAATCTTGATTTTTTTATTGAAGTATTAGTTGATTTACCATATTGTGTCAGTTTAAGGTGTACAGAAAAGTGACTCAGTTATATATGTTTTTCAGATTATTTTCTATTAGAGGTTATTACAAGATATTGAAAACAATTCCCTGTGTTCTGAAGTAAATCCTTGTTGCTTATCTATTTTATGTATAGTAGTTCATGTCTGTTAATCCCATACTCCTAATTTATCCCTCCCCCCACTTCCTTTCCCCTTTGGTAACCATAAGTTATTTTCTATGTCTGTGAGTCTGTTTCTGTTTTGTATATAGATTCATTTGTATTATTTTTTAGATTCCACATAAGTGATATATTTGTCTTTCTCAAATCTTGATTTTTTAAAAATCCAGTCTCATAATCTCTTTCATTGGGGTGTTTAGACTACTCACATATAATGCTATTGTTGAAATATTTACATTTATATTTGACATTTTGCTATTTCTTTTCTATTTACCTTGTCTTTTTTGTTCCTCTCTTCCTTCTTTAAGTGCCTTCTTTTAATGTTAAATATATATATATACTTGAGTGTATGCATATGGTATATGTACACAAACACACACACACACACTTTTCTTAGTGGTTGTTTTAGAGATTACAATATGCATCTGAACTAATCACCATCTATTTCACACTGAGACTAACTTAATTCTGATAAAATATATAAACTTTACTGTGCTATAGCTCCATTCTATCCTCTCTCCTTTATGCTACTATTATCATATAAATTACATCTATGCATATTACAAACCCAATAATAAAACTAATGCTTTATACAATCACATCTTTCAAAGAAGTTAAGAGCAAAACTGAGAAAAAATATATTTCTAAAATCTTTTATACTTAACTTACATTTAACCATTTCTAGTGCTCATTTCTTCTTGTGGATTCAATTTATCATTTGGTTCATATTCTTTCAAGCTGAAGGACATCCTTTAGTAATCCTGGCAAGACAGGTTTGTTAGCAACAGATTCTTTCAATACTTGTTTATCCATGGATGTGTTTATTTCGCCATTTTTGGTTGATAGCGTTTTCATTCAGCAGTTTGAATCTGTGTTTCCATTGCTTTCAGGATTCCATTGTTTCAAATGAAAAATCAACTGTTAACCATGTTGGTGCTCCCCTGTGAGTGATGAATCATTTTTCTCCTGTTGAATTCACAACTTTCTTTTTCTTTCAGTAGTTCACTATAATGTGTATACTATAGACCTCCATATGCTTATCCTACCTGGAATTCTCTGAACTTCTTAGGTATGTAGATTAATGTTTTTATCAAACAGGGGACATTTTCAGACATTATTTTTTTATACATAATTTCTGCCTCTTTCTCTCTCTTTTCTCCTAGGACTCTCATTACAATATGTTGGTTGCTCTCCACCGAGATCTCCATTTCAACCAACGACATTGTCAGGCGTGGGTCCTTCACCCACTGCTCCAAATTTTGTGAGCCCTCTCTGTGGCAGCAAAATTGCTGGCCCTCACAGCCCATCCTGCCCTAGAAGAATCACCTCACTGATTAAGCTAAATTAGAGAAGAGGTAGGGGGAGGTGGTTTAGGAGCAGACCTAGG
This sequence comes from Eschrichtius robustus, assembly GCF_028021215.1. Lineage (NCBI taxonomy): Eukaryota > Metazoa > Chordata > Mammalia > Artiodactyla > Eschrichtiidae > Eschrichtius > Eschrichtius robustus. The sequence goes on from NC_090830.1 coordinate 78,193,012, forward strand.
CAAGGATGCCTCAAACTCCATTGTTTTTCATGCATGAATACTTCTCAGTTTGTTGATGCCTTTGGTCAATTTCCAGAGCACTGAAATGGCATTTTGTCCATTTGTCCAGCTTTACAGTTGCTTTTAGGGGGAGAAAATTTGACAACCTCCTCACTCAGACATACCCAGAAATGCTTCCTCCCTAGTATTTTTCATATATTTTAAAAATTATGATTATATACTTTTAAAAAGTTGTGATCATAGTGGATGTAGTTTTATATCCTTTTTCATTTAACAGACTATCACATGCATCCTCTGTTTTTAAAGTTCTCATGAGAATAATTTTTAATATATGCACAATATTCTCCTTCATATAGGTATAATAAAAGTAACAGGCAAAAATGTTTGTGTGTCAACTACATCCCTAGTGCTTTACATATTTTATCTCATTTAATATGTAAAACAATTTTAGGAAACAAGCAGTGTCTCCATTTTACTGATGAATAAAGTTGAGAGAAATTTAGTCACTTGCCCAAAGTCAGTAAATGGCAGCCTGTCTGGCAGCTCCAGAATGCAGTCCAGGAACTGCCTGACATCAACGTCTATAACCTTTCAATTATGATATACTGTTTCCCTCAGATTCACCAAAAATATCTTGTTATGATTGATACAATAAAGTGCTTTATATTTTAGGAATAGTAGCCATCTTCTGATATGTTTTCAAATATTTTCCCCAATTTTTTAGTTACATTATAATCTGTTAATGATGGTTTCTTCTATGTATAGAAGATTTTTATTTTTTGGCAATCTAAATCTTTTATATCTTTCATTTGTTTTCAAGCACAGGAAGTCTTCCCTTATTTCATATCTTTAATTAAGAGACACTTCTATTTTTATAGACTTCACATTTAACTTATTTTAATAAACTCACTTGGAATTTATCATGATCTATGCTATATGTAAAATTTTTGCTTTCTTTTTTTCATTTAACTATCTACAAAACATTAATGATTCTCTTTTTTTTTTTTTTAATTAATTTATTTATTTTTGGCTGTGTTGGGTCTTCGTTTCTGTGCGAGGGCTTTCTCCAGTTGTGGCAAGCAGGGGCCACTCTTCATCGCGGTGCGCGGGCCTCTCAGTCGCAGCCTCTCCCGTTGTGGAGCACAGGCTCCAGACGCGCAGGCTCAGCAATTGTGGCTCACGGGCCTAGTTGCTCCGCGGCATGTGGGATCTTCCCGGACCGGGGCACGAACCCGTGTCCCCTGCATTGGCAGGCGGATTCCTAACCACTGTGCCACCAGGGAAACCCAATGATTCTCTTTTTAATGGATGCATATTCCACCATTTTTATTTACAATAATTTACTAATCCTTTCTCTATTATTAGACATTTAATCTTAATTTTAGTTTTGCTATTATTGATCCCCAAAAGTTTTCATGAATAGGAGGGTTTTGATTGTATTAAATTATTTATTTCAGACAAATCCCTGTAAGTTTGATTTCTGATTCAAAGGATACTTATATAGAGTTTATTACTCAGTTGGTTTTCAAATAGCTCATGACTATTATTGAGAAATACTTTTCCTAATAATGATAAAATAGCAATGCGTTTTTGTTGTTATTACTGTTGTGTTTTATAAAGCCTCACTTTCTCCTAAGAAGAAAAATGATACAATTGATTTTTCACTTAAATAAATAATGTGTATTTTAACATTTTAACATCTGAAAATTGCGAGAACCATATTATAGCTCATTAATCAGTACATGTATTTAAGTTTTTGCATACTTAACACAAAAGACTTCTTTCATTATTCGGAAGATTTTCTTTCCAACTTTACTGAGGTAAAATTGAAATACAGGCTTACTCTGGAGTTATTACAGGTTTGGTTCCAGACCACCTCAATAAAGCAAATAACTGCAATAAAGCAAATAATGGTTATCTTGGTCTCCCAGTACACATAAAAGTTATGTTTACACTATACTGTAATCTATTAAGTGTATAATAGCAGTGTCTTAAAAAACAATGTACAGGGACTTCCCTGGTGGCACGGTGGTTAAGAACCCACCTGCCAATGCCAGGGACATTGGTTTGAGCCCTGGCCCGGGAAGATCCCACATGCCATGGAACAACTAAGCCCATGTAACACAACTACTGAGGCCGTGCTCTAGAGCTTGCGAGCCACAACTACTGAGCCCACGTTCCACAACTACTGAAGCCCGCGCGCCTAGAGCCCGTGCTCCACAACAAGAGAAGTCACCGCCGCGACGAACAGTAGTTCCCGCTTGCCACAACTAGAGAAAGCCGGCACGCAGCAACGAAGACTCAATGCAGCCAAAAATTAAAAAAAAAAAGTACAGATCTTAATTTAAAAATACTTTATTGCTAAAAAAGGCCAAAACGATTACACTAGTGACAACACAGATCCCAGATCACAATAACAAATCTAACAATAATGAAAATGTTTGAAATATTGTGAGAATTAACAAAATGCGACACAGAGACACAAAGTGAGCAGATGCTGTTGGAAAAATATCACCCATAGACTTGCTCATCTCAGGGTTACCACAAACCTTCAATTTGTAAAAAAAATGCAATATCTGTGAAAAGTAATAAAGCAAAGGGCAAAAAAATGAGGTATGCCTATATAATAAATTACATATTTAAAGTATACAATTTGATCAATTTTGACATGTGTATACACATGTGAAACCATTACTGCAATTAGAATAACCAGTATTTCCATCATCCTTAAAACTTACCTCATATTTCTTTTGTAATCCATTCTTCCCTCTATCCCTGTTCCCAAGCAACCACAGATCTGCTTTCTGCCACTACTTTCTGATAATTGTATTTCATTGGCATCATACAGTATGTACTCTCTTTTGTCTGGTTTCTTTCATTTATCATAATGCATTTGAGATTCATCCATGTTGCACATATTAATAGCTCATTCCTTTTTATTGCTGAGTAGTATTCCATTGTATGGCTATACTATATAATTTGTTTTTTTGTTCACCTATTGATGGAGATTTGGGTTGTTTCCAGTTTTTGGATTTCATTATCCTAAAGTTTTTAAGGTTCAAGGGCAGAAGACTTCAAGGCTCTATATTTAACATCCCAGTATACCAGCTGGTTCCAAATATCAATTGCAAAGCTATGTGTGCTAAAGATGTAGGTAAACACATACATAAGAATAAATTAGGATGATACCTTCTATTCAAATTTTTCTTACCTTTTCATAGACTGTGCTATCTAGGTAAGGGTAAACATGAAAAGCTCCCCGAATCCTCTTCACACCTGGATACAGCAATGGCACCATATTAACATAAGCCACACCATGAAATGAAAGCTGACCTTCATCATCAGTCTAAAGGAGTAAAAACAGACAGCTGTTAGTGCTACAGAGTAATGTAGCATAAAGTATGGAGCTCTGACTTAGCAGTTCAAAGACCTGACTTTAGGAACTAGCTGTGCTACTTGATTTGGGCCACTTACATATGACATTTTGGGTCTCTGCTCATTTATCTATTTATTTATAATTGGGTTTAAAAATACCATGATCTCTGAGATAACGTATACTAACACTGTTAATGAACAGTAAAGATAATAGTTGGATCAACACATATGCAAACTAATTAATACTATATATTCAACCAAAATGTCAATTTCACCATGTTGCTTCTTAGGAAAAAGTGAAGCTTTGCAAAAAACAGTAATAACAACAAAAGCTTAAAAGAAATCAGATTGTGGCCTTAGCTTTAGTTCACAGATTCATATGAATGAGAGGGGCCTTACAAATCATCTGGATCAGTGATGACAAATAGGATTTAACTTATGCTTAAATTCTAAACAATTAGTGGAGGTGTTTTAGAATACTGTGTTGAGAAAGATTCTGTGTCCTTATTTGGGTTCAAAAGAAAAGAATGCTTTCATTGATCAGTAATATCTGCCATGGATGAAGAAGGTTGACTGACAGTCTGCTGTCATGTATTTGCCAACCCTAATCTCACTTAAATTCTCATTACAAAGATGAAGAACATGTCAGTAAATATATTTTAACATAATTTTTAATGGTTGTATGGTTTGCCATAGAAAACTTTTATAAGGAAAAAAATCAATTTAGTGAAAGAAAACACATTTAATTTCCACAAGGTTAAAAGTAATCTCTTTGATTTTGCTGATTATAACAATAATTAGAAATTAGACTAAAAGTCCTATCTTCATGTGATAACATTATGTTGCTTTAGAAATCTAAGGAATGTTAGCCAATGCATATTATATATTACAAAGATACCAAAACCAGACAAAGATATCACAAGAAAAGAGAATTACAGGCCAATAACCCTGATGAGCATAAATGCCAAAATCCTCAACAAAATATTAGCAAACCGAATTCAGCAGTACATTAAAAGAATTGTACACCATGATCAAGTGGGATTTATCTCAGGGATGCAAGGATGGGTTAATATCCACAAATCAATCAATGTGATATACCACATTAACAAACTGAAGAATAACAATCATATGATCCTCATATGATCCTCCTTTTATGCATCTATCCTCAATAGATGCATAAAAAGCATTTGACAAAATTCAACATCCATTTATGACAAAAACTCTCAACAAAGTGGGTATAGAGGGAATGTACCTCAACATAATATAGGCCCCATATATGACAAATCTAAAGCCAGCATCATACTCAAAGGTGAAAAGCTGAAAGCATTTCCTCTGAGATTGGGAACAAGACAAGGATGCCCACTCTTTTTTTTTTTTAATACATTTATTTTTATTTATTTGTTGATTTATTTATTTATTTTTGGCTGCATTGTGTCTTCGTTGCTCTGCGCTGGCTTTTCTCTAGTTGCAGCGAGTGGGGGCTACTCTTTGTTGCGGTGCGCCAGCTTCTCATTGCAGTGGCTTCTCTTGTTGCAGAGCACGGGCTCTAGGCATGTGGGCTTCAGTAGTTGTGGTACGCAGGCTCAGTAGTTGTGGTTAGTGGGCTCTAGAGCACAGGTTCAGGAGTTGTGGCACACGGGCTTAGCTGCTCCATGGCATGTGGGATTTTCCCAGACCAGGGCTCGAACCCGTGTCCCCTGCATTGGCAGGCAGATTCTTAACCACTGTGCCACCAGGGAAGTCCCAAGGATGCCCACTCTTACCACTTTTATTCAACATAGTATTAGAAGTCCTAGCCACAGCAATCAGACACCAAAAAGAAATAAAAGGAAAACTGTAAAGGAGGAAGTAAAACTGTCACTGCAGACAACATGATATTATATATAGAAAATCCTAAAGACACCATCCAAAAACTACTAGAACTAATAAATGAATTCAATAAATTTGCAGGATACAAAATTAATATACAGAAATACATTGCATTTCTATATACTAACAACAAATTAGCAGAAAGAGAAATTAAGAAAACATTCCCATTTTAAAACACATCATTGGGATTTCCCTGGTGGCGCAGTGGTTAAGAATCCACCTGCCAATGCAGGGGACACAGGTTCAATCCCTGGTCCGGGAAGATCCCACATGCCGCGGAGCAACTAAGCCCATGTGCCACAAATAAAGATCCTGCATAAAGAAACTAAAACATGCCGCAATGAAGATCCCGTGTGCTGCAACTAAGACCCTGTGCAGCCTAAATAAATAAATAAATATTTCTAAAAATAATAAAAAGTTTTTGCACAGTGAAAGAAACTATGAACAAAATGCAAAGGCCACTTACTGAATGGAAAATATTTGCAAACTATATATCCAAAAAGGGGTTAATATCCAAAGAACTCATACAACATCAAAAAAACCCAAACAACTTGATTTAAAAATGGGCAGAAGACCTTAATAGACATTTTTCCAAAGAAGGCGTACAGATGACCAACAGACACATGAAAAGATGCCCAACATCACTAACAATCAGGGAAATGCAAATCAAAACCACAATGAAATACCACCTCACACCTGTCAGAATGGCTACCATCAAAAGACAACAGATAAGCACTGGTGAGGATGTGGAGAAAAGGGAAGCCTCATGTACTGTTGGTAGGACTGTAAATTGGTGAGATCCTATGGAAAACACTACGGAGGTTCCACAGAAAATTAAAAATAGACCTGCCATATGATCTAGCAATTTCACGTTGGGGTATTTACCCAAAGAAAACAAAAAATGAACTTGAAAAGATATATGCACTCCAATGTTCACTGCAGCATTATTTAAAATAGATATGGAAGCCACTTAATTGTCCATCAAAAGATAAATGAAGAAGATGTGGTACGTATATATATTACTTAGCCATAAAAATTGAAATCTTGCCATTTGTCACAACATGGATAGATCTAGACAGTATTATGTTAAGTGAAATAAGTCAGAGAAAGATAAATACCACATCTTATCACTTATACGTGGAATCAAAAAAAAAAAGAAAAAAACAAAACAAAAACAGGCTCATAGATAGAGAAAAATGGGTGGTTGCCGGAAGGGGTGGGAGAAACAGGTGAAGCAGATTAAGAGGTACAAACCACCAGTTATATAACAAATAAGTTACAGAGATATAATATACAGCATAAGGAATGTGGTCAATAATACTGTAATAACTTTGTATGGGGACAGATGGTTACTAGACTTATCATGGTGAACACTTCATAATGTATGTAAGTGTCAAATCATTATGTAGTACACCTGAAACTAATAATACTGTAATAACTTTGTATGGGGACAGATGGTTACTAGACTTATCATGGTGAACACTTCATAATGTATGTAAGTGTCAAATCATTATGTAGTACACCTGAAACTAATAATACTGTGCAACAACTATATCTCAATTTTTAAAAAAGACTTTTTGTAGGGGACATTTCTTAGGCTATTTCCCGTGGTTTTCTTCTTCAGCACGATAGGAAGCAACTGTTGGCATAGTCAGTGGGATGAACTGGAAACACAGTCATTTGGACAAATGCATTTATTTTTATCATAAACAAACAAACAAAATACCATAGAGAACTTTTCTAGGCTCATCAAAGCTGCATCTTCTCAGAATAGTAGTACATCTATGAATCCTATTACTCTAATTAGCGGGCTAAAACAATTTAAGTAGGTAAGTCTAAAATAAATTTAGAACGATGTAGTAGGTTGAACCATATTGCCAATATTTAACTACTTTTGATGTATTAAAAGGCTATTTTGGGGCTTCCCTGGTGGTGCAGTGATTAAGAATCTGCCTGCCAATGAAGGGGACACAGGTTCGAGCCCTGGTCTGGGAAGATCCCACATGCCACGGAGCAACTAAGCCCGAGCTCCACAACTACTGAGCCTGCGCTCTAGAGCCTGTGAGGCACAACTACTGAGCCTGCGCTCTAGAGCCTGTGAGCCACAACTACTGAGCCCGCATGCCACAACTACTGAGCCTGCACTCCAGAGCCCATGCTCCCCAACAAAAGAAGCCACTGCAATGAGAAGTCCGTGCACTGCAACAAAGAGTAGCCCCCACTCGCCGCAACTAGAGAAAGCCCGCACACAGCAACGAAGACCCAATGCAGCCAAAAATAAATAAATTAAATAAATAAATTTTAAAAAAAGAAAAGAAAAGCATTAAAAAAAAGAGGCTATTTTTCATGGTTTTACCCATGGTAAAACTATAATAAAGGGCTAAAGGGAAATAGGATATCTGAGAATAAAGCCTAAATAAATTTTAGTGGACAATGGGGAACTAGTGTTATCAGTCATCCTGATTTGCCAGGAACAAGGGAGTTTCCTGGGATATGAGACTTTCAGCACTAAAACCGGGAAACTATTAAGCAAATCAGGATAAGCTGGTCACCCTAGGGAGCAGCCACACAGTTCATATTTTCCTTTGGTATCAGAATTAGAAGCAGAAAAACAGGTTGGGTCTGACCCAGCATTTCTTATATAAATATTTTTAAGTAATCTAATTTACCTTTTCAAATTTAGCAGATTTTCCTTTGGGTACAGTAACCAGAGGAACCCTTGTGATCTCTACAGGCCAAAATCGGCAATCAGCAATTCGCTTCTGGAAACTGCAGGTCAAAAATCAGCCCATTAGCATTACATGCAAAAATAGGGTTAGTATAATTTAGGTCAAAAGGAAGTATTCCTCTCTTAAAAAGTAATGGAATACACATATGTAAAAATTCTTATTAGGCATGTGGGCTTTTAAAACCTTCTCATAGCAATAAAATTCCAAAAATAATTATACTATACTGCTAGCAGAAGCAAATTGTATATTTTTGAGAGCAGTTTGACAACATGAATCAAAAGTCTTTAAAATGTTCATAGCCTTTGACCCACAAATTCCACTTCTAGTGATTTATTCTAAAGAAATAATCAGACAAGTATGCAAATAGTATAAAGTATTTTCTACCATGAAAATAATCATAGTAGGACTTCCATTGCCAGCTCAAACACATAAAGAGCTTGGAAGCTATCATTCCTGTCCTCACAACAAGAAAAGAGCTGGTCAGGGACTTCCCTGGTAGTCCAGTGGTTAAGAATCCACCTTCCAATGCAGGTGATGAGGGTTCGACCCCTGGTCGAGGAGCTAAGATCCCACATGCCACAGGGCAACTAAGCCCGCGTGCCACAACTACTGAGCCTGTGCATTCTGGAGCCCTAGCGCCACAACTAGAGAGACTGTGTGCAGCAACTACTGAGCCCACGCACCACAACTAGAGAGAAGCCCACACGCCGCAACAAAGAGCCTGCATGCCTCAACTAAGACCCAATGGAGCCAAATAAATTAATTAATTAAAAAAATAAAGGCATATGTAAGAAAAAAGCTAGTCAAACTGAAAATCAATGACTTTTCTTAGATCCATCTAAGAATTAAGTTCACAGGGCAAATTGCCACCTGGAAGTTTAGAGAAACAGGCAAGTACTGAGAATCACAGCTGAGATCAGCTGACAGGCATCAGAAGCCATTAGAGCCAGTAACTGGTAGAAACACTTTAATGATAATTTTGAAAGATTGTTGGAGGCTGAGCGTGAACTAACCAGAGAGTTAAAAAACTCCTGGGTGCCCAGTCTTAGGGGGTCCCCACATGTTCTTGGGTTTTAAATCAAGGAGCTCCATCAGACTCTCATGGTGAAAACAAGAGAATAGTCTTAGGCAGGGAGAAAGGAAAGGTAACCATATTAAAATATGTCCAGAGTATTCTCCATAACAAAGGCCTGCTCTGTAAGGGAAACTACTTCACCAGAGTTTTACCTGACCCAGGGAAAGGGCAATTAGACAACTCCAGTCCTATTTAGCCTTCCTGTCTCACATGAAGAGAGGAAGAAAAAAAGACTATTACACACTTATGAAGTCACAACCTATGGGCTCAAACCCATTAAAATACTGAGATTTAATCACAGGAGTATAGAACACTTCCCTTCCCCAACACCTTACCGCCACACATCAACAGGATCCAGTATAACAGTGAATTAGAACTGAGAATCTGCAAAACACAAACCCTATTTAGGAAAGAGCTCTTAGCAAACCCAAAGACAATAGGGAAGGAGCAAAAGGACACTGAAGCCTCTAGCATCTACAGCTACAGCAAGTGTTAAACACAGCCTACCTCCTAGCCAGGTTAACATAAAAACTCACAGTAAAAAACCTAATTACCACATTTCTTACTGCCCAAAATATAATGTCCAGTTTTCAATAAAAAACTACAAGGAATGGTAAAAGGCAAGAAAAAATACAGTCTGAAGAGACAAGGCTAGCATATGAACTAGACTCAGATATGACACAGATTTTGAAATTACCAGATAGAAAATTTTAAATAACTATGATTAGTAATGTTAAGAACTCTAATGGAATAAGCAGACAAAATGCAAGAACAGATGGGTAATGTAAGCAGAGAGATGGAAATTCTAAGAAAGAATCAAAAGGAAATGTTAGAAATCAAAAACACTAAAAAAAAAGAACAATTCATTTGATGGGCTTATCAACAGACCTGACATAGCTGAGGAAAGACTCAGTGATCTTGAAGCCAGTGAGCCAATAAAAACTTCCCAAACTGAAACGGAAAGGGGAAAAAAATTTAAAAATCACAACAGCATATCTAAGAACTGTGGGACAATTACAAAAGGTATAACAGGAATACCAGAAGGTGAAGAAAGGGAGAAAGGAGCCAAAGAACCACCTTAAGTCATAATGGCTACAAATCTTACCAAATTAATGGCAGATACCACAGATCTAGGAAGCTCAGAGAACACCAAGCACAATAAATACAAAAAAAAAAAGTCTACACCTAAGGTATATCATATTCAAACTGCAGAAAACCAAAGAGAAAGAAAATCTTGGAAGAAGAGAAAAAAACACCTCACCTATGGAGGAATAAGGATAAGAATTACATTGGACTTCCTTTCAGAAATCATGCAAGCAAGAAGAGAGTGGTGTGGAAACAAACCACCAACCTAGAATTCTGTATCTAGTGGAATTATCCTTCAAAGGTGAAGGAAAAATACTTTCTTAGTCAAACAAAAATGGAAGGAATTTGTGGCCAGTAGACCTGCCGTGCAAGAAATGCTAAAAGTTGGGCTTCCCTGGTGGCGCAGTTGTTAAGAATCCACCTGCCAATGCAGGGGACATGGGTTTGAGCCCTGGTCTGGGAAGATCCCACATGCCGCAGAGCAACTAAGTCCGTGTGCCACAACTACTGAAGCCCGCATGCCTAGAGCCCGTGCTCCCCAGCATGAGAAGCCCACACACTGCAACGAAGAGTAGCCCCCGCTCTCCGCAACTAGAGAAAGCCTGCACACAGCAACAAAGACCCAACAGCCAAAAACAAAAACAAATAAATAAATAAATTTATTTTTTTTAAATGCCTGTAAAAAAAAAAAAAGTGCTAAAAGTCTTCAGAGAAAAGGAAATGATATGGGTCAGAAACGTGGATCTACATAAAGAAAGGAAGAAAATCAGAGAATGAAACAGATTAAAGTAAAATAAATTAAAAATTTTTTCTTAGGGTTTCCCTGCACCAGGGAATGACTGCACCAGGGACAATTGTCCCCGCCAATGCAGGGGACACGGGTTCGAGCCCTGGTCTGGGAAGATCCCACATGCCGCGGAGCAACTAGGCCCGTGAGCCACAACTACTGAGCCTGCGCGTCTGGAGCCTGTGCTCCACAACAAGAGAGGCCGCGATAGTGAGAGGCCCGCGCATCACGATGAAGAGTGGCCCACGCTTGCCGCAACTAGAGAAAAGCCCTCGCACAGAAACGAAGACCCAACACAGCCAAAAATAAATAATAAATAAATAATAAATAAATTAAAAAAAATTTTTTTTCTTATTTTTAATCAGTCAAATAGATAACTGTTCAAATAATAGTAACAATGTATCCTTAACAACATATCAGCAAATCAAATCCAACAATGTACATTAATATTATACACTACTGTCAAATTGGGTGTATAGGAACTCTGAAATATCTGATCAATTTTTCCATAATCCTAAAACTGTTCTAAAAAATAGTCTACTAATTGAAAAAAACAGAGATTTTCATTCAGATTATACATATATTGATAATCCTCTATTTCTCACCTCTCCCTAATCTCCAGGTCACTGTGACAGAGACTGATAGTTACCCACACAAAACTGTGTCATGTTCTGCCTTAGTATATAAATCCTGATCTAGTCTGGGTGACAATGTGTCCAACAACACCACTATTTCCTAAGCAAGCCTCTTTTGCATCGAGAGATGGCCAATGAGATGTAAACAGGGGTTGTCAGATTCCAGGAAGGTTCTATAAGAGGGGCTAATACAGCCAACGTGTGTCCTTTTTTAATCCATAAGCACTCCCCTCTTCCAACATTCTGACAGGAATGTGAATGTGCAGGCTGGAGCTCCAATAGTCATCTTGAACCATGAGACAATCTTGTGGATGGAACGTACATGTTAAAGAAGGTAGAGCAAAAAGAAAGATTGAGCCTGGATATCTAATAATACTGTAGAGCCACAACACATACCAGCTCTGAACTTCTTTTATATGAAAGAGAAACAAGAATCCCCCATGGTTAAGCTACCATCACTAGAAGCCTGCTATTAGCAGATGTGGTGGAAGAGAACCTCAGATCACCTTAACTCAAATATAAATAAACAAAAGTAACATTTCTTCCCACCTACAGTCTGTGTTGGTTAGACATATTCCCTCCCTCTTCCTACCTGATCACTGCAGGAGGATCAAGGTAGCAGCGACTTTCCAAGTCCCAAGTAATCCTTTTCTTTATGCACTCTGCTTGGTTCCTAAATTCCCTGTCCTATAAAATCATAAGACAGAGAGTTTTATTCTCTCAGTATGCCATGGTTGTCTCCTGCTCCATCTGTGGGGCATTCTTTTAATGGATTTGGTCACAATACTTTTATTACTACTACTACTACTACTACTATAAGTATGGCTACTACTGAAAATACTACCACCATCTTAAATTTGAGGGTACTTTACTATTAATACAGTATATAGAATAAAATACTTATATTATCCTTATATCAATCTAATACTAACTGCCAAATATTCACTCACATAACCTTAATCAGTGATTCTCAACCGTGGATGCATATTAGAATTATCTGGGAGTTGCTAAAAAAAAATCAAAACCTGGGCGTTGGTATTATTTTGAAAGTAAATTCTTATGTAATTGATCTGGGTTACAGCTTGGCCATTGTTACTATTTTAAAAGCTTTCCAGGTGACTCTGATGAGCAACCAGGGTTGAGAATTAGTTATCTAAACTAAAATGGAATATAAAATCTAAATATCTAAAATATCTGATCTAAATGAAAACATTAATGTAAGAAGAGCATGAATTTTTAGTAATCACAATGATGAGAAAAGACATTGCACAGTGTTTTTAAAGTATTGCTAGCCTTATCTCTATTTAAAATATTTAGAATCAGATACTGAAAGTAATTCAACCACTCATTGTAAAATTACTTTATTGAATGTTTCCACTAATGATTATCAGCTCATTCAAAATACATTTGCAAATGTGTTTACAGCATTTTCTATGCTCTTGACAAACATAGGTTGTAGAAAAATATGAAGTAAGAGTGAAAGAGAAAGAAAGAAAGAAAGGAAGGAAGGAAGGAAGAAAGAGGGAGTGAAGGAACAAAAAGAAAAGAATAATTTCAACAACTGAAATGTCCACCAACAGGAGACTAGTTAAGCAAATTAAAGTATGTCTATACCTTAAAAAACGTATATCATAAAGCAAGTGTTAGCGCAAGTTCGTGTGCCGAACGCACAGCGAGGCCAAACAAACCAAAACGTTGGAGTTTGGAGCAGAGAAAGAAAGGTTTATTGCAGGGCCATGCAAGGATACAGGTGGCTCATGCCCTAAAAACCCTGAGCTCCCTGAAGGGTTTCAGCAAAAATTCTTAAAAGCCTGGTGTGTCGGGGGCAGAGGGGTCACAAGGTATGTGATCAGCTCATGCACAATTCTCTGATTGGCTGATTGTGAGGGAACAGGGTGGTGTCACAGGGGTTAACATTTTCAGTACTTAGGCTCTAGGAGGCCTGGGCCTGTGTGCTCATGGTCATCTTCCATTTGGTGGGGGGTTTTCACATCTGTAAAACAACTCAGGAAATGTGCATCAAATATTATTATCTAGGTACTTCAGAGAGGAGCTAAAGCAGAGGATGTGGGGGAAAGGCCTGTCCCCAGAAGGCCCCATAGGGTCCTGCTCTGTTACACAAGTACAAATAAAGAAAGAAAAAGAAAGTGGAAAATATCTCCAAGATACACTATAAAGCGAAAAAAGCAAGTTGCAGAAGTGTGTGAGTATGCCACCATTTGTGGAAAAAAAAATGATAGGGAAAGAATACGTGTAGGTATACGTGTGTATGAGTATATGAAGAAAAAACACATTTTCCCTACTTCCAATATGATTAAGCACTTTACATACACTCAATTAAAAATAAATACATAAACATTTCACACTTGAGATAAAGCAAAAATAGCAGAGTCTTCTTGACAGGTTCTAGATCTGAAAACAGCAAGACTTTGAATACTTCCTGTAAATCTGGACTCCCTAAAGAAAAACAGTTTGATCCCTGACTTTTACTACGCTGATGTCTTTTAGCCAGTCTTTCTGAAATCTGACTCCCTTGCATCCTTTACGAGGAAACTTTACTTTTCTAAATGTTTTTGCTTCTGAGTCTTCTTTTGACTATTTACTTTTGCTTTTATATGCGTAAATATGTATCCAGAAGGAAACACAAAGGTTAACTACCAGGGTGATGATCTGGGAAGGAATTAGGAAGAAGAGACGTGGAGGAGGGGGGAAACTTTAACTGCATATCTCTTAATGTTTTACCTTGACCTGTAACAGTATTATAACCTACTCATAAATAAATAAATTTCAAATAAAATAAAAAGTAAATATGAATTAAATCAATTATTTTGTTTGTTGGACTTAAGAAGTCAGGAAATATTTTAATCAGAACTTTATGGATAATTGTTTTGTTTTGACATATACTTGTCTTACTTTAAGAGGTGACGGATGTATATGAATTACAGTGATTTAAAAACTGTAAACATATGTTTTATCATATGTCAGTGCACTGAGATTATCACCAAACCCGCCTAATTCTCTCACCTCAGGATGGTTGAGTTCCCCTTCTTCTTCCTCATAGGGCCCACCAACGATGAAAGCATCAGGAATGTTATTAGCTCCTGGAGCCAGAATGTTGGCAATAGGCCATTTTTTGGGCCGAGGAACAGGTTCTCTTTCCCCTCCAAGCTTCAGAGTTCCATTCTTGAAGTAAATGGGATAGTCTTTCTATAGAAATAAATACCATATATCAGGAAATTTTGTGAAAGACTTTGAAGTAGACAAAAAAAGATTACTGAAGTGTCTTTTCAATGGAATGCCAGGTGTTGTCTAACAGATCCTTCTGTGATTATCTGATTCTAAAGAGGGGTCTGTGTCTTTCATTGTTTTGCTGCTATTTTATAATTCCATAATTTATAGAAAATTGATAATAATGCAAATTATTCTTGTCCATAGATATGGACATGTATTTTGTCCAGTGGAGATATAATTGATTATTGTGCTATGGCTGATAAGTTTTGAATTATTAGCAAATATATTTCAAGATTCCTGGTTGCTTGTATATATGGGTCATTTGTTCAGATTCTCCTTTTTTTAAAAATATTTCTTTATTTGGCTGGGCTGGGTCTTAGTTGCAGCATGTGGGATCTTCATTGCGGCATGTGGGATCTTTAGTTGTGGCACGAAAACTCTTAGTTGCCGCATGTGGGATCTACTTTCCTGACCAGGGATAGAACCCGGGTCCCCTTCACTGGGAGCACAGTCTTAGCCACTGGACCACCAGGGAAGTCCCCAGATTCTCCTCTGAACTGGTTTAAACCCTTTATGTCATTTTATATTTATATGAGAGTCATGATGTACCTTTTTAAAAATTATCTTTTAAAAAACAAACAAATCTGACAAAGGGCTAAAAATATAGGCATTTTCATATCTGTAATTTATCTAAAATATACTTGCAATAGAAAATTGATAAAGTTATAAATAGACAATTTATAGAAAGGGAAATTCAAAAATCCAACATTTAAATAAAAACATGCTAAAAATCATTAATAATAAGTGAAATGCACATTAAAACAATGAGATACCATGTAGATTGGCAAAGTCAAAGTCTGAAAATATTAAGTGTTGACAGCATTGTGAAGAGAATGGTATTCTTATACATAGTTGATGGAAGTGTAAATTTGTACAACTATGGAAAGCAATTTTGTAGTCTCTTATAAAAAGTAAAATTGGCATAACCTGTAACTCAACTATTCTAGTTCTTTGGGTTAAGTTTTAAAACTTCTGTGAAGGAGGGGCATTTCTAGAACAGCAGAGTAAGAACCTTTGAAAATCTGCTCCTCAAAAAAAACAAAACAAAAAAAACCAATGCCAGCAAAAATTGTCAAAATTAAGGATGCCAAGACCATTCAGGGCTTCCATGGTGGCGCAGTGGTTAAGAATCTGCCTGCCAACGCAGGGGACACAAGTTAGAGCCCTGGTCTGGGAAGATCCCACATGCCACAGAGCAACTAAGCCCGTGCGCCACAACTACTGAGCCTACGCTCTAGAGACCGTGAGCCACAACTACTGAGCCCACGTGCCACAACTACTGAGCCCGCGTGCCACAATACTGAAGCCTGCACACCTAGAGCCCATGCTCGCAACAAGAGAAGCCACTGCAATGAGAAGCTCGCTCACCGCAGTGAAGAGTAGCCCCCGCTCGCCACAACCAGAGAAAGCCCACGTGCAGCAACAAAGACCCAATGCAGCCAAAAATAAATAAATAAAATAAATAAATTTATTTTTTTAAAAAAAAGACCATTCAATAGGGACAGGACAGTCTTTTCAACAAATGGTGCTAAGAAAACAGGTTATTCACGTGCAAAAGAATGAAGTTGGTTCTTACCTAACAGCATATACAAAAATTAACTCAAAATGGATCAAAGGCCTAAATATAAGAGCTAAAACTATAAAACTCTTACACGCAAACACAGGGGGAAAAGCCTCGTGACATCAGATTTGGCAATGATTTCTTGGTTACGACAACAAAAGAAAAAAATGGACAAATTGAACTTCATCAGAATTTAAAATTTGGGGGTATCAAAAGACACTAACCAGGGACTTCCCTGGTGGTCCAGTGGCTAAGACTCCATGCTCCCAATGCAGGGGCCTGGGTTCGATCCCTAGTCAGGGAACTAGATCCCATATGCCACAACTAAAGATCCCACATACCGCAACTAAAGGTCCCACATGCCACAACTAAAAGATCTCACATGCGGCAACCTAACGAAGATCTCATGTGCCGCAACTAAGATGCAGCACGGCCAAATAAATAAATTAATTAATTATTTTTAAAAAGACACTAACCAGAGTGAAAAAGGCAACCAATAGAATGGGAGAAAATATTTGCAAATCACATATCTAATAAGGGAGTAATAGCTAAAATATATAGAGAACTCCTAAAACTCCAACAACAAAAAGACAAACAACCCAATCCAGAAATGGGCGAAGGACTTGAATAGACATTTCCCCAAAGAAGATATACAAATGGCCAATAAGCACATGAAAAGATGCTCAACATCATTAGTCACTAGGGGAATGCAAATCAAAAACACAAGGAGATGCTACTTCACATCTATTAGGAGAGCTATTATCAAAAAACAGAAAATAACAAGTGTTGGTAAATGTGGAGAAATTGGAACCCTTGTGCACTGCAGGTGGGAATGTTAAATGGTGAAGGAGAATTGGAGATTTCTATACGAAAAATGTAAAATGGCAATAAAGCAAGTAAGAGTATTAACTAATCACATTTTTTTAATAAATTTATTTATTGATTGATTGATTTTTGGGTGTGTTGGGTCTTCGTTTCTGTGCGAGGGCTTTCTCTAGTTGCAGCGAGCGGGGGCCACTCTTCATTGCGGTGCGCGGGCCTCTCACTATCGTGGCCTCTCTTGTTGCAGAGCACAGGCTCCAGAAGCACAGGCTCAGTAGTTGTGGCTCACGGGCCTAGTTGCTCCGCGGCATGTGGGATCTTCCCAGACCAGGGCTCGAACCCGTGTCCCCTGCATTGGCAGGCAGATTCTCAACCACTGCGCCACCAGGGAAGCCCTAATTACATTTTTTTAGCAAGTAATTTGGAAATCTCAAGAGCCTCAAAAGACCCATACACAAGCATTCTATAGAAATCTGGACTAAGAAAATAACCTGGAATTAAAAGAAAGTTTTGTATAATAAAGTACATTATATAAAATCCACAAAATATATGCATAAAATCTGTGTAGAAATACTACATCCAAAAATTGTCAGATTTTAAATGTTTTATATATTTTCTACCATAAATATGTATTTATTGATATAAATTATATATAGTCTATATTATGTATAACATGTAAACTATAAATATTAACATGCATGTATAAAACAGAAGTAAACTTTATTTTTTTGAGCCTAAAATAAATCTCAGCCATTAACAGAGCCTGCTTTGAATGAAATCTTAGAAGGTGAGGAAGAGATGACCATATGAGTGTTTAAATCTCTATAAATATCTTGCTGTAAGTCTTTACCTCTCCAGCTGATGGAACTTGCAGACCAACCATGCAGTTCTGCAGCGGCCCTATTGGAATGAAGGATTCAGGCAAAGAGTAGGCAGCCTCCAATGTGACCTTCAGGAGATTGCCTCCTGAGATCTGGGCTGCGGTCAATAAGGGCTCCGCCACAAATACTTTAACTTCAAGACTGCACTGCTGTAAAAGAATAAAATTACACAGACATTTGAAAATGCCAGAGGCCTCCCTTTTTTTACATTATCTCATTTGAACCTCACATCATTGCTCAAGGTAAGAAGGTCAGGTTTAATTATTTCCATACAGAGGATTCAAATAGCTTTTTTTAGGTCCCATGAGTTAGAGATAAAGCCAAGAAGAGAACCTTATCCCTAAGCTAGAGCCCTTCCCTTCTTTTCTTCTATAAGATCTAAGGGAAATCAACAGTACATAGACTGGGACACTGGACCAAGGAAGGCAGATTGAGCCCAGATATCTACTTCTTTCCAGCACAAATCACATGGAATGACAGAAGGATATTAATTGATTATCTTTATATCCAATAAAACAATAATGCTACAATAGCCCTGGAAAACAAGAAATGCCATCACTGGACTACACATTTTTAGGAATCATTGAAAGACAGAAAGCAAATTAAATCAGATCTACCAAAAAAACCTAGGAGAAACCAATCACATCCTAAAATAAGAGAAGGAGAGAATCACAGCAGATGTAGGAGTGGACTGTGGCAGCTCGAAGGTCAGAATCAACAAGAATCAGGAAGGGGCCTACATCAACGGTTAAGTAGGGAACTGCATTCAGAATAGTTGGGGCAGTTGGGCCTTACTTGTGCAAAACTGAAGACAGCTGTGGTATCTGCTGAGAGTGAGTGTACTTGTACAAGAGTGGCAAAAGCAGTGCCCCAAGAAGCTACTGATCCCAGGAGGAACTGGGAAACAAAGTCCAGAACACAAACCAGTAACACAGCCTACCAATTCATGCTTCCCCTCCTCCAGTGACCAGAAGCAGGCTACCATGCCAGAAAGTGTGTTAGATGCATTCATATACTATTTAATTTAATTCATCAGGTCATAGTTAAAGAGGCATTTCCATGGTTAAGCCTTCCCTGCATCTACCCCGGGGCAAAGTAACAGATACCTACTCTGTGTCCATATGCCCCACCCCACCATTTAATCACACTGGTCATAACCTCTGATGTGTAGATTATGAACTCCTAAAGTAGGAGTCTGGCTTATTCATCTTTGTTTCCCAGAACCTAGCACTATGTGTGCCTGTGAAAAGAAGGTGCCTGATGAATTGGACTCAACTAAATTTAACCTTAAGAGCAGACAGGCTTGACTGAATATCAGGCTGAAATGTTAAGAGTTAAAACTCTGATTACCTTAACACCTGATCGAAGAGGTTCCAAGGGCGAGCCTGGCACAGGGTGCAACGGGACCATCGTTTCAAACGAACTCTCTCCTGCGAAAAGAAGGCCAAGTCAAGCCAAAGAAGGAAGGGTTAGGCAGAAATAACTGTGCTCATCTTTCAGTGAATCCCTCAAACTCACTGAGGCTGATTTTTACACTTCTCTGGAACTAAGTTTTATGAGCTTTGTTATTTCTGCTTTTGAGCAAATCACACATCTGACCTTCCAGTAAAGGAAGAAGGTCCACCACAGCTTGACCAAGAATCATGGTCTTCTCCTCTTTCTGTTTCTTTTCCTTTGGTAAAGCTTCAGTCATCGTTACTAGAAAAATCAAAACAAAGAAAATGAGAACATGTCTAGCTCACACATCAGATAACCAAGGTGCAACAAACAAAGCATTGTCAGAGAAATTCAAGTTAAGAGAAATGAACTTGAAACTCGAGAAGGCACCATTATTAGTGACTTCCAGTGGAAGATACTGGACCTCCTCAGTGACTTATTAATCTTTTTGCATGCAAATTATTTTTAAAAAGGATTTTTACATCATAATCATGTACACACATATGTATAAACTTACTGATACATATGATTATAACAAAGTTTCATGTAATATTCATCCTTAGCTCAAAATCCTTAGGTATTTTCTATTCTATTTCATGTATAAGAAATTACTGGTCATGACTCCCTCAATCAATTTTAGGAAAGACTAAAAATCACCATCTGGGACTTCTGTGGTGGCGCAGTGGTTAAGAATCCACCTGCCAATGCAGGGGACACGGGTTCGAGCTCTGGTCCGGGAAGATCCCACATGCCGCGGAGCAACTAAGCCCGTGTGCCGCAACTAATGAGCCTGCGCTCTACAGCCTGTGAGCCACAACTACTGAGCCTGCATGACACAACTACTGAAGCCTGAGCACCTAGAGCCTGTGCTCTGCAACAAGAGAAGCCACCACAACACAAAGCCCGTGCACCACAACTAAGAGTAGACCCCGCTCGTCACAACTAGAGAAAGCCCACGTGCAGCAATGAAGACTTAATGCAGCCAAAAATAAATAAATAAATAAATTTTAAAAGTAAAATAAAATAAAGAGGGAACCTGAAAGTCCCTTTTTCCTTTTTTAAAAAAATATTTATTTATTTATTTATTTATTTATTTGGATGCATTGGGTCTTCGTTGCGGCACGCAAGATCTTCGTTGTGGCGTGGGGTCTTCTCTCTAGCTGTGGCACGTGGTCTCCAGAGTGTGTGGACTCAGTTGTTGCAGCACATGGGCTTAGCTGCCCCGTGGCATGTGGGATCTTAGTTCCCGACCAGAGATTGAACCCATGTCCCCTGCACTGGAAGGATTCTTAACCACTGGACCACCAGGGAAGTCCCCAGTCCCTATGTTTATTTGTTTTAATTCCATGATTTCTTATGGTACATACTTACATGGTTTAACTTTTTACACATTTTTATCCACCTAGAATTTATTTTGGTGTAATTCTGAGATATTAGTTACATCTTTTTCCAGAGAGCTACCCAGGTGTCCTTACACCACTGATTACATAGACCATCTTTTTCCCTACTGATGTGAAATGTCATCTTAATCAGATGCTAACTTACCAGAAGTATTGGTGACGATCTCTGGACCTGCTAGTCTGTCCTAATAATCTGTAAGTCTCTGCATGCACAAATACCGCATTGTTTTATTATGGTCTTACACTATGTTTTACTGTCATGTAGGATTAATAATCCCGCATTAACTTTCTTTTCAGAAATTCCTGATTATTCTTACTTTAAAAACTTTTTTCTGGGGACTTCCCTGGTGGTGCAGTGGTTAAGAATCCTCCTGCCAATGCAGGGGACATGGGTTCGATCCCTGGTCCGGGAAGATACCACATGCCACGGAGCAACTAAGCCCATGTGCCACAACTACTGAGCCTGCGCTCTACAGCCCGTGTGCCACAACTACTGAAACCCGTGTGCCTAGAGCCCGTGCCCTGCAACAAGAGAAGCCACTGCAATGAGAAGGATGCGCACCGCAGCAAAGAGTAGCCCCCGCTCGCAGCAACTAGAGAAAGCCCACACGCAGCAATGAAGACCCAACGCAGCCAAAAATAAATTAAAAAAATATAAATTAAAAAAAAAAAACTTTTTTCTGTAAGCATTCTATAATTAAAAAAATAATGTTGGCAGATTTATAGAGATCATGTTAAACTTACAGATAAACTGAGGGAGAATGACATCTTTGTTATGTTGAGCATTCCTGTTCAACATGGTATGCCTTTCCTTTTGTTCCACCTCATACCTCTCAACAGCATTTTCTTTGAATGCTTGAATCAGGATCCAAATAAGTTCCACACATTGTGATTAGCTGGTGTCTCTTTTTTTTAAATTTATTTATTTTATTTATTTTTATTTTTGGCTGCATTGGGTCTTCGTTGCTGCGGTCGGGCTTTCTCTAGTTGCGGCGAGTGGGGGCTACTCTTTGTTGCGGTGCGCGGGCTTCTCATTGCAGTGGCTTCTCTTGTTGCAGAGCACGGGTTCTAGGCGCGCGGGCTTCAGTAGTTGTGGCATGTGGCTCTAGAGTGCAGGCTCAGTAGCTGTGGCGCACGGGCTTTGTTGCTCCGTGGCATGTGGGATCTTCCCAGACCAGGGCTCGAACCCGTGTCCCCTGCATTGGCAGGTGGATTCTTAACCACTGCGCCACCAAGGAAGTCCCTAGCTGGTGTCTCTTAAGTCTCCTTCACTCTATTGATGCGTCTTCCATTTCTTTAGGTTTTCTAAATTGTCCATTTTATCAAAGTTTTCAAGAGTAATGGCAGAATATTTTTTTATGTCTTTTAAAAATTGTTTTAAAATACACATTACATAAAGTTGATCATCCTAACCATTTTTAAGTATTAGTCCAGTGGTATTAAGTATATTCACATTTTTGTGCCACCTTCACAGCTATCCATCTCCATAACTCTTTTCACCTTCTAAAATAGAAACTTTATACCTGTTCAACAATAACTCCCCATTTTCCCCTCCCCCTGGAAATCACCAGGATACTTTCTATCCCTATGCATTTGACTACTCTAGGTAACTCATATAAGTGAAATCATACAGTACTTGTCTTTTCATGACTGGCTTATTTCACTTAACATAATGTTCTCAAAGTTCATCCATGTTATAGCATATGTCAGACTTTCCTTCCTTTTATGGCTGAACAATATTCTACTGTACGTACATACCACATTCTGCTTATCCATTCATCTGTCAATGGACACGTGGATTGCTTCCACATTTTACCTTTTGTGAATAATGCTCCTATGAACATAAGTGTACATATATCTCTTTGAGACCCTGCTTTCAATTCTTTTGTATATATTCCCAGAAGTGAAATCGCTGGATCATACGGTCATTCTATTTTTAATTTTTTGAGGAACCACCAGTTCCTACAGTAACCGTACCATTTTACAGTCCCACCAAAAGTACACAATGGTTCCGATGTGTCTACATCCTTGCCAACACTTGTTTTCTGTTTCTTTGACAGAGCCATCTTAATGGGTATGAGATTGTATCTCGTATTTTTGGTTAGCATTTCCCTAATTAGTGATGTTGACTATTTTTTCATGTGTTTACTGGCCATTTGTAGATCATCTTTGGAGAAAAGTCTATTCAAATCCTTTGCCCATTTTTGAATTAGGTTGTTTGGGGTATTTTTGGTATTGAATTTTAGGAGTTCTCTATGTTAACCCCCTATCAGAAATATGATTTGTAAATATTTTCTCCCATTCTGTGGGTTGCCTTTTTACTCTGTGGATAGTGTCTTTTGATGCCCCAAAGTTTTAAATTTTGATGAAGTTCAATTTGTCCATTTTTTTCTTTTGTTACCTGTGCCTTTGCTATCCAATCCAAGAGTCACTGCGAAATCTAATGTGATGAAGTTTTGACCTATGTTTTTTTCTAAGTGCTTTATTGTCTTAGAACTTACATTTAGGTCCTTGATCCATTTTTGAGTTAAGTTTTGAATGTGGTGTTAGGTAAGAGTCCAACTTCATTCTTTTGCATGTGGATATCCAGTTTTCCTAGCACCACTAGTTGAAAAGACTTACCCTCCCTATTGAATGGTCTTCGCATCCTTGTCAAAAATCATTTGACCATATATGTTAGGGTTTATTCCTCAGCTCTCTATTCTATTCCACTGTTCTGTATGTCTCTGTTTCTGTCAATATCACACTGTTTTGATTACTGTAGCTTTGTAGTAGGTTTTGAAAACAAAGTATGAGACCCCCAACTTTGTTCTTTTTTAAGACTGTTTTGGATATTTGGGGTCTCTTAAGATTTCATACGAATTATAGAAAGGTTTTTTTTAAAATTTCTGCAAAAAAATGTCTTTAGAATTTTTATAGGGATTGCATCGAATCTGCAGATCACTTGGGGAAGTACTGACATTTTAACAATATTAAATCTTCCGATCCATGGACATGTGATATGTTTCAATTTATTTGTGTCATCTTTAATTTCCTTCAGCAATGTTTTGTAGTTTTATATTTATGTAGATATATCTTTCTCTATTCTTTTACTTTTTACTTTACCATATGGTTATATTTTGAGTTTCTAGTATATACTGTATTTCTTTATCAAATTTGCAATCTGTCTTGATATATTTAATGTAATTATTAATATATTAGGGCTTAAGTCTGCTGGTTTTGTTTGTCCTCTCTTTTTCATTTCTCTGTTTTCTTTTCTCAGCCTTCCTCTGGATTACCTAAACATTCTTTAGAATTCCATTTTTATTTACCTATAATACTTTTGAATATATCTCTTTGTATAGATGTTTTAGTAATTGCTATAGGTATTGCATTATATATATACTATTTATTACAATCTACTGATGTCATCATTTCACTAGTTTGAATTAAGTATAGAAACCTTACCTCCCTTTATGTCCCCTTGCCCTCCCTGTTTATAATTGCCCAAAATACTTTCTCAATATACAGAACCACATCAGATAGTGTTATACTTTGTTTCAAGTGTCAAACACAATTTAGAAAACTCAAGGAGAAGGAAAGCTTATTTTATTTGTCCAAATTTTTGCTTACCATATTCTTTCTTCTTTCCTGATGTTTCTAGGTTCTTTCTTTTTTTTTTAAAGCTTGACGGTATTCACATTGCTTAATTTGTGTCATGCTTTATTTATTTATTTATTTATTTATGGCCGTGTTGGGTCTTCGTTTCTGTGCAAGGGCTTTCTCTCTAGTTGTGGCAAGCGGGGACCACTCTTCATTGCGGTGCACGGGCCTCTCACTATCGCGGAGCACAGGCTCCAGACGCGCAGGCTCAGTAATTGTGGCTCACGGGCCCAGCTGCTCCGCGGCATGTGGGATCTTCTCAGACCAGGGCTCGAACCCATGTCCCCTGCATTAGCAGGCAGATTCTCAACCACTGCGCCACCAGGGAAGCCTCAAGGTTCTTTCTTTTATCATTCCCTTTCTGTTCAGAGAACTTCCTTCAACCATTCTTTTAGGGTAGGTCTTCTGGTGACAAATTCTTAGTTTTCTTTCATTTGAGAATATCTTGATTTCCACTTCATGTCTTTTATTTAGGTATTCGATTCTAGGTGAACAGTTCTTCTATCACTTTGTAAATAGTGTTCCATTTCCTTTGGGCCTCCATGTTTTCTGATGAGAAACTGATACCATTGTAGTTGTTTTCCCCTGCTCTCAGATTTTTTTTTCTGTGTCTTTAGTTTTCAGAAGTTTTATTATGATGTTTCTTAGTACAGATTTCTTTTGGGTTTATCCTGTTGGGACTTTGCTCAGCTTCCTGAATCTGTAGGTTTATGTCTCTAGCCAAATTTGGGGAGTTTTCAGGCTTAGCTTCTTTGAATATTTTTTCAGCCTCACTCTCTTTCTTCTCTCCTTCTGATACTCCAATAACACTGTTAAATCTTTTGTCATAGTCCCACAGGACTCTGAAGTTCTGCTCATATTCTTTTAGTCTATTTCTTCTACATTACTCAGATTGAGTAATTTCTATTGCTCTATCTTCCAGTTCACTGATTCTTTCCTCTTTCTCCTCCATTCTGCTGTTGAGCCCATTCACTGAGCTTTTCATAACAGTTAATGTATTTTTCAGTTCTAAAAT
Source organism: Eschrichtius robustus (assembly GCF_028021215.1). NCBI lineage: Eukaryota > Metazoa > Chordata > Mammalia > Artiodactyla > Eschrichtiidae > Eschrichtius > Eschrichtius robustus. Next base: position 78,218,617 of record NC_090830.1, read on the forward strand.
TTCTACTAGATTCTTCTTTATATCTTCTATTTCTGACTGAGACTTTCTATTTCCCCTATGAGTCTATCTATTGTTTTTTCATTTGTTTCCAACATGTTTACAATTGCTCATTGAAGCATTTTTATCATGGCTTCTTTAAAATCTTTGTCTAATAATTCTAACATATCTGTCATCTTGGTGTTAGCATCTACTGATTATTTGTTTAATTCAGTTTGAGATCTTCCAGTTCTTAGTATAATGAGTGATTTTCAAATGAAAGCTGGAATTTTTATATTATGTTATGAAACTCTGAATCATACTTAAACCTTCTTTTTTGCTGGCACTTTTTGACACTGCTCCTACACAGGAAGGGGAGAGGCAATGCCTCATTATCTTCAGGTGGAGATAGAAGTCTAGGCTCCCCACTCAATCTCCATTAATACCTGAGTGGGGTGGCTCCTCCGTACTGCTGAGGGGAAATGGGGGTTCTGATTCCTTACTTGTTCTCTACTGATACTACAGTGGGTGTAGATGCATTACCACTAGGTGATGGTGAGTTTTGATTTTACACTAGACCCCGTTTGACACACCCCAGTGGGGAGTGGAGGAGCACCTTGTTACTGCCAGATTGGGGCAGAAGCCCTGGCTCCCCGTGCAGTCTCCATTAAAACCACATGTTGAGGGAATTCCTTGGTGGTCCAGTGGTTAGGACTCGGTGCTTTCACTGCCTGGGCACAGGCTCTATCCCTGGTCAGGGAACTAAGATCCAGCAAGCTGCATGGCACGGCCAAAGGGAAAAAATCAAAAAACAAAAAACACATGTTGAGAGAGGGGGGTCATTACCATAGGGCATAAAAGTCCTGGCTTCCTACTTGGTCTTCTCTGACACCACTCAAGTAGGCTGTTGAGGCATGTTATTTCAGCTTTGTGTGTGTGTAAGCCTAGGTTCCCCACTTGGCTTGGGTGTGGGTGGGGCTACAGTTTTTTTTTCTGGGCATTTGACTGCAGTAGAGCAGTTTCTGTCTAAATGTTTTCTGTCATGCTAGGCCGCCCCGCCCCCTTTCCTGGTCTTTTGATTAGAGAGAGAAGACTTTTGTTGGTTGGTTGGTTTGATCTGTACCCATTTTTGTTTCCAGGTTGCTGGCTTCTTCAGCATAGAGTTTGGGATATATGAGGCAAAAAGAAAACCCAAGGAACTCACACTGTCTTTCCTCAAGTCTCATTTCTTTCTTCTCTCTACCTTTCAGAGTCTGTTATGTTTGTTATATAAATAATGTCCAGGGTTTATAGTTATGAGAGGAATAGAGGAAAGTATATCTAGTCCATCTTCTTGGAGGCAGAAGTTCTGTTTAAAATTCTTCTTGATTTCTAATGACTGTACTTAAGATTATAAATGTATCTCTAAGCACTACGTTAGCTAGATCCCCCAGTTTTGGTGTTTGGTGTTTTACTGTTGACTTGATTCTAACTGCTTTGCAGTTTTTATTATGATTTCTTCTTTGTCCCATGAATTATTCATAATAATTTTTGTTATATTTTTGTTATTTCTTATTTTTTTGACTGTTGTATTTTGGTCAGAAAACCTGGTCTATATGCTATTGATTCTTTGGTATATGGCAGGACTTGCTTTGTGGCCTGGTAAGTGGCCAGCTTTTATTATACAAATGTTCCTTGCATGTTTTAAGAAAATACGTATTATTTAATGATCAACATAACTCTATGATTACTAATTCTTAGGGAAGCTTTTTTGTCTACCCAGCACCTAGACAGATATAATGGTGAGTGAACTTTTTTTCTAGCCCAATCTTTTTGAGAGTCTTGGCTTATGACAAGGTAGGTGGTCTCACTCTCAACTTCCTATCTACAGCAGCCCAAGTCTCTGTCTCTGTAAGAGCATTAAAATCCAAGCCCCTGGGTTTTGGAATACTGCCCTCTGTCCCCACACCACCACACAGCAATGGCAGCTGTTCAAGAGTTCCAGGTTTCAGTTTCTGTTTCATTTCTGGAACAAAGGAAATACCATTTCTTTCTCATGAGTTCAGTGACATGCTTAAAATAATGGCCCAGTGTTGTCTTTCCCATCCAGCATGCTAGAGAAGAAGGCAATTGAGATACAACTCTTACTTGGGGTGACAGAGAAGCACAGAGGAAAGAAGAAAGAAGTAGAAGAGAGTGGGTGGGATAAAAGAGTGCAGGTCAGATGGATGCCTCCGTGGTTGACTGATTCCCACCTATGCCAGAGCTAGGATCACTGTTCTTGAACAGTATTTCCCAGTAATCACCTGAGACATTTTTTTTCCCAAGGTACAGCTACCTAGGCTCTTCCCATGGCAACTGTGAATTTAGTGGTATGGGGTGGGACCCTGAAGATTACTTTCTCCCAGATTACTTTCTCTCAGGTGACTGTTACGGAAAGAAAGGTCTGGAAAGCGCTGCTCTAGAATACTGTATAGATTCTCAGGTCTACCTCTCTGGGTTTGGGATCTTGGAATCTGTGGGTTTTGGCAGGCACCTTAGGAGATGTGCCACTAAAAAATAACAAAAACAAAAAATAACAAGTATGGGTCATCAGTCGGATCAAGATTGCAGAGGAATAGGATGGGGAGCTCACCTTCTGCCACAACTACATCAAGAATACATCTACATGTGGAACGATTCTCACAGAACATCTACTGAATGCTGGCAGAAGACCTCAGACTTCCAAAAGGGCAAGAAAATCTCCACATAACTTGGTAGGACAAAAGAAAAGAGAAAAAAAAGAGAGAAAGGAATCAGGATGGGACCTGCACACCCAGGAGGGAGCTGTGAAAGAGGAAAAGTTTCCACACACTGGGAAGTCACCTCACTGGTGGGGAGATCAGCCAGAACAGAGGGGGAGCTTTAGAGCCTCAGAGGAGAGTGCAGCAGCCGATTTGCAGAGGGCAAAGCAGAGAGAAACCTGCACAGATTGTTGGTGTCACCACCCGGCACTCCCCAGCCTGAGACGCTTGTCCACTGAGGCGGGCGGGGACTAAGTGCTGAGGCTCGGGCTTTGGAGGTCAGAGCAGGGGAGAGGACTGGGGTTGGCTGCATGCAGACAGCCTGAGGGGGCTAGGGTGTGGTGTGCCTCAATCAAGGGAGTACAGGAAGAAGCCTGGGCCGACCAGAGAGGCAAGATGCCATTGTTGGGGGTGCGAGAGGAGAGAGGCGGGACCTCCATAGGAGCTTCTTTCTCCGCACACGCTCTCAGGTGGCAGAGCACTGCCTACATGAGCTCCAGGGGCAGGTACGAGCTGCCACTGCCATCTCGGACTCCAGAGGTGGGTGCAGACCGCTGCCACCACTGAGGGTCCCACAACTGGGCACCAACCGCTGCCCCAACCATTGCCTTCCTGGGAGTGTGCTCGGGCTGCACACCCGCACACCCACTATCAAGGGGATAACGGCCAGCACAAACTGTGGAAAGAGACAGCAAGCATCCAAACCAAAAACAGCCCTCACGCCAAAAATATATTTAACCTACACAAGCTACGCAGGGACATTCCCACATATAAATAGCCCTCCAAGATGAGAGTAGAAAACCGTTTCTCCTAAACTCACAGAGTAAGAGAAATATAAGCAAAATGAAGAAGCAGTTAAACTGCTTCTTTAACTCCCAGTTAAAAGACCAAGAGAGTTCCCCAGAAGGAACAAACAAGGAAACAGACCTCTTCAGTCTAATAGACACTGAGTTCAAAAAGGTAATGAAAATACTGAAGGTATTAAGAAAGGCTATTGACAGAAATGCAGATTACTGTAAAAAGGAACTAGAAACTACAAGGAGGAACCAAGAAAAATTAGAAAATTCATTTGCCAAGACAAAAGCTGAGCTAAAGGCAATGAATAGCAGAATGAATAATGCAGAGGAAAGAATAAGGGATCTGGAAGATAGAATAATGGAAATTACCCAATCAAAACAGCAGAGAGAAAACCAAATGCAAAAAAAAAGAAAGCAATATAAGAGACCTATGGGATAATATAAAGAATGCCAATCTATGCATAACAGGGATTCCAGAAGGAGAAGAAAGAGAAAAGGGTATTGAAAATGTATTTGAAGAAATTATGGCTGAAAAATTCCCAGACCTAAAGAAGGAAACAGATATCTAGGTACAAGAAGCACAGAGGGTCCCAAACAAGGTGAACCCAAACCGACCTACACCAAGACATATTCTAATAAAAATGGCAAAAGTTAAAGATAAAGAAAGGATTCTAAAGGCAGCAAGAGAAAAAAAAATAGTTAATTACAAGGGAACTCCCATAAGGCTATCAGCTGATTTCTCTACAGAAACACTGCAGGTCAGAAGAGAGTGGCAAAATATATTCAAAGTTTTGAAAGGGAAAAATCTGCAACCTAGAATACTCTACCCAGCAAGATTATCATTCAGAATAGGAGGGGAAATAAAGAATTTCTCAGACAAGCAAAAACTAAAAGAATACAGCAATATTAAACCTATCCTAAAAGAAATATTGAAAGGTCTTCTCTAAATAGAAAAGAAACAAGAAGATATAGGAAGGAGGAAATCACAATTGGAAAGTAAATCACTTAAATTAGCCAGTATACAGATCAAAAAGAAAAAAAAACAAACCTATTTGTGAAAGCAATGATAAACACAAGGAACAGAAAAAGGATAAACATGAAGATGTAAAAAAGGACATCAAAATCCTAAAACGTGGGAAAGGAGAGTAAGAAAATGTAGATTCTTTTTTTTTAGAATGTGTTTGAACCTATATGACTATCAGTCTAAAGCAAGCAGATATAGGAAGAGGTTACCATACTTGAAAAACAGGTCAACCACAAATCAAAAATATACAATAGATTCACTAAACCCAAAAAGAAGAGAACACAAGCATAAAATAAATGGAAATCATCAAACCACAAAAAGAAAAGCAAAAAGAAAAAGAAAGGAACAAAAAAGAAACATAGAATCAACTGGAAAACAAGGTTTAAAATGGCAATAAAGGACTTCCCTGGTGGCGCAGTGGTTAAGAATCCACCTGCCAATGCAGGGGACATGGGTTTGAGCCCTGGTCCAGGAAGATCCCACATGCCACGGAGCAACTACGTCCGTATGCCACAACTGCTGAGCCTGCATTCTAGAGCCTGCAAGCCACAACTACTGAGCCCACGTGCCACACCTACTGAAGCCTGCGCGCCTAGAGCCTGTGCTCCGCAACAAGAGAAGCCACCGTGATGAGAAGCCCACACACTGCAACAAACAGTAGCCCCTACTCGCCGCAACTAGAGAAAGCCTGTGCCCAGCAATGAAGACCCAACACAGCCAAAAATAAATAACTAAATTTATTTTTAAAAAATGGCAATAAATACATTATGTATCAATAATTACCTTAAATGTCAATGGACTGAATGCTCCAATCAAAAGACAAAGAGTGGCAGACTGGATTAAAAAAACAAGAGCCTACAATATGCTGCCTACAAGAGACCCACCTTAGGGCAAATGACACACATAGATTGAAAGTGAGGGAATGGAAAAAGATATTTCATGCAAACAGAAATGAAAAGAAAGCGGGAGCTGCAATATTCATATCAGACAAAATAGACTTTAAAATAAAGGCCATAAAGAAAGATAAAGAAGGACATTATATAATGGTAAAAGGATGAATACAAGAAGAGGATTTTACACTCATCAACATATATGCACCTAATCCATTCACGATAAAAACTCTTACCAAAGTGGGTATACAGGGAATATATCTCAACATAATAAAAGCCATTATGACAAACCCACAGCCAATATAATACTCAATGGTGAAAAGCTGAAAGACTTCCCATTAAAATCTGGAACAAGACAAGGATGCCCACTCTTACCACTTCTAGTCAACATAGTATTGGAAGTCCTAGCCACAGCAATCAGACAAGAAAAAGGAATAAAAGGTATCCAAATTGGAAAGGAAGAGGTAAAACTGTCCCTATATGCAGATGACATGATACTATATATAGAAAACCCTAAGGACTCCACACAAAAACTACTAGATCTAATAGATTAATTCAGCAAAGTAGCAAGATACAAGATAAACATTCAGAAATCGGCTGCATGTCTTTACACTAACAATGAAATATTAGAAAGGGAATGTAAAAAAACAATACCTTTGGGAATTCCCTGGTGGTCCAGTGGTTAGGACCGCATGCTCTCACTACAGAGGGCCTGGTTTCAATCCATGGTTGGGGAACTAAAATCCCACAAGCCGCTTGGTGCGGCCAAATAAGAAAAAAAAAAAAAGCCTTTTAAAATTGCACCAAAAAAAAAAAAATACCTAGGAATAAACCTGACCAAGGAGGTGAAAGACTTATATGCTGAGAACTATAAAACATTAATAGAGGAAATTAAAGATGATTCAAAGAAATAGCTGTCTCATGCTCTTGGACTGGAAGAATTAATAGTTAAAATGGCAATACTACCCAAAGCAATCTACAGATTTAATGCAATACCTATCAAATTACCCATGACATTTTTCACAGAACTAGAACAAATGATCCAAAAATTTATATGGAATCATCAATGGAACAGAATAGAGAGCCCAGAAATAAACCCACACACCTATGGTCAATTAATCTTCAACAAAGGAGGCAAGAATATACAACGGGAAAAAGACAGTGTCTTCAGCAAGTCGTGCTGGGAAAGTTAGACAGCTGCATGTAAATCAATGAAGTTAGAACACACACTCACAGCAGCACAAAAATAAATTCAAAATGCCTTAAAGACTTAAACATAAGACATGACACCATAAAACTCCTAGAAGAAAGCATAGGCAAAACATTCTCTGACATAAATTGTACCAATGTTTTCTTTGGTCAGTCTCCCAAGGGAATAGAAATAAGAACAAAAATAAAGAAATGGAACCTAATCACCCTTACAAGCTTTTGCATAGCAAAGGAAACCATAAAAAAAAAAAAAAGGGACTTCTCTGGTGGTCCAGTGGTTAAGAATCCACCTTCCAATGCAGGGGATGTGGGTTCAATCCCTGGCTGGCGAAGTAAGATCCCACATGCCGTGGGGTAACTAAGCCCGTGTGTCGCAACTACTGAGCACACAAGCCACAACTAGAGAGAAGCCCATGCACCACAATGAAAGAGCCCACATGCTGCAACGGAGATCCTGTATACCACAGCTAAGACCCAATGCAGCCAAAAATTAATTAATTAAATAAATAAATAAATATTGGGACGTCCCTGGTGGCCAGTGGTTAAGAATCCACCTGCCAGTGCAGGCGATAAGGGTTCAAGCCCTGATCCAGGAAGATCCCACATGCCGTAGAGCAACCAAGCCTGTGTGCCACAACTACTGAGCCTGCGCTCTAGAGCCCATGAGCCACAACTACTGAGCCCACGCACCTAGAGCCCATATTCTGCAACAAGAGAAGCCACAGCAATGAGAAGCCCACGCACCACAACAAAGAGTAGCCCCCGCTCGCCACAACTAGAGAAAGCCCATGCGCAGCAACAAAGACCCAACACAGCCAAAAATAAATAAATAAATAAATTTATTTTTAAAAATTAAAATAAATAAATAAATATTAACAAAAGAAAAAGAAAAAAAAAGACAACCTACAGAATGGGAAAAAAGATTTGCAAATGATGCAACCAACAAGGGCTTAATCTCCAAAATATACAAACAGCTCATAAACCTGAACAACAAAAGAACAAACAACCCAATAGAAAAATGGGCAGAAGACCTTAATAAACATTTCTCCAAAGACATACAGATGGTCAGTAGGCACATGAAAAGATGCTCAACATCACTAATTATTAGAGAAGTACAAATCAAAACTACAATGAGGTACCACCTCACACCAGTCAAAATGGCCATCGTCAAAAGTCTACAAATAACAAATACTGGAGAGGGTGTGGAGAAAAGGGAACCCTCCCAAACTGTTGGTGGGAATGTAAGTTGGTGCAACCACTATGGAAAACAGTATGGAGATTCCTCATAAAACTAAAAATAGAACCACCATATGATCCAGCAATCCCACTCCTGGGCATATACTCAGACAAAACTATAATTCAAAAAGATACATGTACCCCTATATTCACAGCAGCACTATTTACAATAGCCAAGACATGGAAACAACCTAAATGTCCACTGACAGATGAATGGATAAAGAAGATATGGTACATATATACAATGGAATGTTACTCAGCCATAAAAAAGAATGAAATGATGCCATTTGCAGCAACATGGATGCAACCAGAGATTATCATACTAAGTGAAGTAAGTCAGAAAGAGAAAGACAAATACCATATGATATCACTTACATGTGGAATCTAAAATATGGCAGAAGAAAAAGTGGATATATGTGTATGTATAACTGACTCACTTTGTCGTACAGCAGAAACTAACACGAAATTGTAAACCAACCATACCCCGATAAAAAAAATTTTTTAATTAAAAAAAAGTCCTCATAAGTCAAATTACAGTATATCTTAATGTGAACATTCAAAATGACAATTCTAATTTAAACATATCTCGGGGTTACTAATGTTAATAATAAAAAGACAAAACAAAACAAAAATAAATAAATAAAATATGGCACAAATGAACCTATCTACAAAACAGAAACAGATTCACAGATATAGAGAACAGACTTGTGCTTGCCAAGGAGGCGGGGTGAGGGAGAGGGATGGACTGGGAGTTTAGGGTTAGTAGGTGCAAACTATCAGATTTAAAATGGATAAACACCAAGGTTCTACTGTATAGCACAGGGAACTATATCCAATCCCCTGGGATAAACCGAAATGGAAAACAATATTAAAAAAGAATGTATGTATGTGTATAACTGAGTCACTTTGCTGTACAGCAGAAATTAGCACAACATTGTAAATCAACTGTACTTCAATAAAAAATAAGTTAAGGGCTTCCCTGGTGGCACAGTGGTTGAGACTCTGCCTGCCAATGCAGGGGACACGGGTTCGAGCCCTGGTCTGGGAAGATCCCACATGCCGCGGAGCAGCTGGGCCTGTGAGCCACAACTACTGAGCCTGCGCGTCTGGAGCCTGTGCTCCGCAACAAGAGAGGCCGCGATAGTGAGAGGCCCGCGCACCGCAATGAAGAGTGGCCCCCGCTCGCCGCAACTAGAGAAAGCCCTCGCACAGAAATGAACACCCAACACAGCCAAAAATAAATAAATAAATAAATATTTTTAAAAAGTAAAAATAAGTTAAATAAATAAATAAAATTTTAAAAACCACACTACCAAAAAATAAAAAAGAGTATGGGTTAAAACAAACAAACAAAAAAGACTTAGCCTAGAATATAGGTTTAGGAACAAAGTATTTCAGAGATAATATTATGTAGTTAGAAACTGTAAAAGTGTGAATACAAAAACTATCCATCTATTTATCCATTCATTCATTCAACAAACATTTTTTGAGCCCCTTTCTATACCAGTTATTTCTAAGCACTAGAAATTCTGAAATAAATAAGATACAACCCTGATTTCAAAAAGTGTCTCCTCTAACAAGGGAGGCAAATTAATAATTGCTATACAGTTTGGTGAATATACAGAAGTACAGGTAGGGCTGCCAGGTAAAATACAAGATGCCAAATTAAATTTGAATTTCAGATAAACAACAAATACTTTTTTTAGTGTAAGTATGTCCCAAATTTTTTTTGGTTTTTTTGTTTGTTTGTTTTGTTTTTTTCCCCTAAATCTGGCAACCTTAAATACAGGAATACAAAGGAAAAGCTCGCAAATCAGCTTAGGAGACAAAGGCTACAAATTTCAGTTATATGTCTATTCATTTACACCCATGGATTGAATTGAGCATTATCTACATTCTTACTTGTTTGACTGTTAATAAGGATTGATTAGTTACTAAAAAGTTATTAAATAATATTTTTTAGGGAAATTAAAATGAGTTGTACATATGAATAGATCAAATTATCTATATATCATTGGTCCTGTTTCAAGTTGGGGGCTGTTTTTTTCATAAAAGAGTATGTTTGCTTTCATGTTACTGCTTATTGTTTCTTCAAAATTGTATAAATATTCTTTTTTTTTATCATATGTATGTTTTATTGTCAGCTGCTGGAAAGAATAAAGTCAATTTGGAAAATAAAAAAAAAATTTTTTTTAAAGTTCAGTTATGTGTCAAAAGGTCTTCAATACAAACTGATTAAAATTAGTAGGTCATGGTGACAGCTGCCAGAACCAGGTGGGACTCAAAGTATACTGTGTTATTCCCAGATTAAAAAGGTAAAATGTGTTCATCTGTCCCTACAACAGTTACTAAATACCTCAGAATATCCTGATCACTCATATAATTAACATATTTAGAATCCCAAGGACTTACAGAACACAGGTTTGTGGGCGAGGTCATCTAAAGTGACTCCTCCTTCAGGATTGAACTCAAAACTGCAAGTGAAGTTGTATTTTGCAGTTCCTTCTGGAGAAACAGTAATTTTTGCAGAGTCTCCCAGAACCACCTGATTGAATTCTGCACGGATAAAGGTAACTGGAGTATCTCCTTTAAAACCTTTCTGTTGACAGAAACATACTTTACAATTATATTCAAATAGAGAATTTTCCTACATATCTGGCAACCCATTTTGACTTTAAATAGCATTTTGCACGTTTTCCTAACAAGCTATGTCACAAATACAAACGGGGGAAGTAGAAAGTCATTAAACAAATCTAGTTGTAGCTAAATGCAACATTCTATTTAAAGGCCGTTAAGTTGGAAGCTTTGAAAAATGACAGTTATTGTGTTTATATGATTATAAAAGCACATTGTGGAAGATTTGAAAAAGTGAGGAAAGCACATAGGAAAACAAATTACCTGTAATAATATATTTTCTAGTGTTTTGCTGTGTGTGTATATATATATATGCACACACATTTATATATACATTTTTATATATACCCTTTAAAAGAAAGGAGATCATTTATTACATCCTGTTTTGAAATAAGCTTTTTGACTTCATAGTACTGAATGAATATTTTGACGTTTCATTATTCTTGTAAATTTTAATAGTTATATCATATTGCAGTTTTATTATTTAAATTCATCAAATGAAATAATCACAAGAGAAGGTCTGGAGGAATTCAGATCCTTTTCAGGAGAAAGGAACTGCTGTCTAGGAAAATGAAAACCAGTTGTTTCACCCCCATTAAATTTAGTATTCAAATTGCCAGGTATTTTACACACACTAATATGACTTGCTGATTATAGACTAACAATAAGGAACACTGAGAAGGAAGTGCCATTGCTAGGTAAAGCCAGGAGGTTTGGTGGTACAGAATAATGCAAAACTCCATGCCTCCTGCTAATGTTCCCAACACATCTTCCCCAAGCCACAACTGGATGACTGACAGGGAGACCTGAGCCCAAAGACAAAAGTACTTTCAAGGAGAATGAATAAACTAAGGACTTCCAGGATTCCCCAAAATAACTTTACCAAGTCATATCCATCTGTCACAGTGATCTGCACGGGTCTGCCTGTTGATGACACCTGCTCCATATCAGCACCTGGGCAAAGTCTCTCTGGTCTTCTTTGATCTCTGTGAACATAATGAATGAACCTGTCCCCTTATATACCATAGTTGCACAAGTATCCACAATACATCATAAACAATACCAGGGGAGAACCTAGAGAAATGCCCTAGTCCAGCACTGTTTTGTGCACTTTCCAACCTTTGTTGCCAGATAGGCAGTGCCTTAGGGACCTGGTCACAAGGATGATTCTGCTGGTTAGTGCTAAAAAGATCCTTATACATGTAACTAACCCATTAAGCACAAATTATCACAAGGCAAAGAGGGTAGGAATGCCATCACCCCACCTCCTTCAAAGTGTTTTTTGGTAGCTTTTTTCTTTTTTTGATGTGCAAAACTCCCCTCAAGCGTTACTTAATCTATCAGTTTTAGGAAAATATATTTTGATAACAAGAAAGAAGCAGCCACACAGAATGTTAGTCCACTGGAAAAAGACCTGACGTATGTCTTATTTAGTCAAAGATATTTTCAAATTATTTTACAACACTAAGGACACGACTTCAAAAATAAATTGGATATCTGTTAAGGAAAAAAAAAAAAGGTCATGTTTTCTGACTCAATTCAAAGTGGAACTTAATGCAATTCAAATATTTACATCGGATATACTATGCTAAGTGTGTCTAGGACTGGTGGTAGAAAAAAGAAAGAGATACGCGACTCCCTCATTTTTCCTGTTACCTACAAGTCTCAGATTACTTGTTCAACGTTATGTCTCCAGGCTCATTCAAGGCCTAAGTGGCCCTGACAACTTTCTTATCAAGTTTACATTTGACACGATCTTTTACATCTGTCTCCTTTCCTTTTCAATAGTAGCATGTGAGTTAGGCCTTCACTAGCCTGACCCTGGACAAATGCCTAACTTCTCTGAGCCTCAGTCTCACCTTCTATAAAACGGATAACATAACTTCTGACCTGTTTCACATTTGTTGCGAATATCCACTAAAATAGTAAAACTGCTTAACCTATGAAGCACCGCACAAATGGTGTTATTAATATGCACTACGTTTCTTGAATGCTTAATTACTTCTTTAAAGACAAGTAATCTATCATACATTTCTGCAGTCCCTGAGTGCCTGGCACCATGCCTTGCCCGCAAGAGGCATTAGCAGCATATCTGTTGAACAATGAGTGCAAGAAATCTGGCTAGTTAAAAATTATGGTCAAGGCAGTTAAGTGGGGGCTCCTGTTGCCACTGACAAGGCACGCATTTCTTGTCATCTGCTCAGAAGAAGTTGAAGGGGAAAAGTCAGATTAGAAAAAGGTTAGATGCACAACACTGTAAATCAACTATACTCCAATAATTTTTTTTTAATTTAAAAAATTAAAAAAACAAAAAACAATAGCTTAAACAAACAAACCCCAAAAAACAAAAAGAAAGAAATCGTTTAGGTGAAGGAGATGATGTGACTGGGAGTGGTCTGGGGACAGGAGCGCAGTCTGCGCTTACTGTAGGGGAATCTCGGCGCAAAGTGGGAAGTGGGGTCTCAGTCCGGCTTTGGGTGGGAGGCCTGGGCTTGGCGAGAGCGTCCGCGCCTAGCGGGGTCGGTGGCGTTCAAGTCTGTACGGGAGTACAGTCGTGCAGGGATGCGGCGTGTGCGTTTCAGCCTGGCCGAAGCTTAGGGAGAAGAGACTGAGGTAACACGGTGTGGCCGCAGGGCCGGGGTGGGGAGGCCGGGAAGAGACGGTTTTCTAAGGAGTAAGAGCAGACTTACCTCACTCAGCCGCAGAGGTGTTTTTTTTTTTTGCAACTATAGCAACCAATTACCTCTCGCGAGAAATTTGTCTCCACAATCACCGCAAGTTTATCCCAAGACTCGCGATAACATTGTCCGTGAGGGAAAGGGGGGCGGGGCGCGAGTTTCTGCGCCTGCGTTCCGGAAACCCTGCTCCTGAGCGACAGCCTCTGTATTTGCGGTCACTTGTGTTTTCGCCGATGCCACTTTCCCTTGGCATAAGTGTTGGCTAAGTACAAAGTTTTCCACCTTTCGAGTTTGCTTTTTCGACCCCTTTCTTTCAGTATCTCTCCATAAATAGGAGAAAAACCAAAAGCAAATTTATTTAAAGATAAAATAAAAGCCTTTATTAAACGGTTTTGAAAACAGGTCATTTAAATCTTTCTCCGTGAAAAATGCAGATAAGACAATATTTTAAAAGGGAGCCTGTCTCTCACACACTGTTGGGGAGAATGCAAAACTGCACTGCTTCTAGTGCTCAATATTTATACAATAAACAGACTCAAAGTATATGATGTTAATGCAAAAATTTAATACGTTTGAAATTCAACATTACTTTAGAGTTGGAATGGCAAAATACAATGGCAAAAACCTGGAAACAACCCAAACGGAAGAGTGGATGAATACACTGATATATATTCACAATATCACATATTACAAAGGAGTCAAAATGAATAAACTACAGCTCTTCACAACATGGATGAATCTTACCAGTATACAACTTTAAAATGTTGCACTGCTAAGAGGCAGCTTGAAGGGGCTCCTGGCCAAATCAGAGACAATTTGAGGATCAAGATAAACAATGATAATAATGGATTACAATCCATTGAATAAAATAGGAATACACCAGTTCACACTGATATAAATAAATGAAGAGAAAGGAAAGCTCTTTCTAACAGTAGAATGCGAACCCAGTAATGGAGAGGAAATGATGGAAATGGAGAATTACCATTTGGCACCAACTATAGAAGTGGATGATTTAGACATGAGTCTTCAGTGCTAAGATTGGTGTGTGGAGGTTTGATGAGGAATAGGATACTGGCATGATTTTGGAATACTAATCAATTACAAAGGGAAAAACAGTGAATTTAAGAAACCAACATGATCAAGTGATCAAGGTTAACATCACCAGTGTCAGGAGGAGTCTACATTTTGTGCCTCCTGATGAGACTCACTGGGAAAAGCAAAGCATCATTTCGTGGTACTCCTGCAAACAAGGGACCCCGGTTGTAAGCCGTGCTATAGAAAGTAAGGCCTGTACCCTTTAATAAAACTGTCAAGGCCATGAAAGACTGGCAACTCTTGCAGATTAAAGGAGTCTGAAAATACACAACTAAATGCAATACGTATTCCTGTATAGCATGTTGACCCAGAAAGGAAAAGAGACATTGTTGGGATAGTGGGCGAAATTTGAATGGGCTTAGTAGATTGGGTGGTAGTGTTGTACCAATATTGATTTCCTGGTGTGGAAGATTGTTTGCTGTTATGTAGAAGAGTGTCCCTGTTTGGAGGAAAATACCCGCTGGAGTGTTTAGGAGTGATGGGACATCATGACTGCAGTTTGCTCTCTCAACCCTCAAACGTTTCAGGAAAAGACTAATAACAAAGGATATATGCACACACACACATACTCAGAGTGAGCAATGAACCAATAACATGTTAACTATATGAGAATCTGGGTGAAGAGGACATGGGAGCATGGGAGTTCTTTGTACTGTTCTGGCAACTTTTCTATACATTTGAAACTATTTCAAAATATATTATTAAACTATACACACACCCACACACTACTCCCCATGGAAACTCTTTGCTTAGGATACAATTACCAGAGCCAAATTTTAAAAATAAATTGTATTTCTGCTAATAAACACATAAAAATTATAAAAATTGAGAAAAAGATTTTTTAAAGTTGCAGTGTTATGTCATAAAAGTTCTCAAAATAAAACTATGCAACTGTTGAGTAAGGCATTTCTCTCTGGATTTTTTCCCCAGTGAGGGTTGTGAGTGAATCTGCACTGAAATAACTATCCTACCTTGTGCACAACATACCTTTTTTTTTTGGCCATGAGGCTTGCAGGATCCTAGTTCCCCGAATATGAAAATGGGTATTTGAATAGACATTTTTCCAAAGAAGATATGCAAATGGCCAATAAGCTCAAGAAAATATGCTCGTTAGTCATTAGGGAAATACAAATCAAAACTGCAATGAGATGCCACTTCACATCCACTAGGATGGCTATATTCAAATAGACAATGATAGTGTTGATAAGAATGAGGAGAAATTGGAAGCCTCATTCATTGCCAGTAGGGTCGTAAAATGGTACATACAGCTGCTTTGGAAAATAGTTTGGCAGATCTTTAAAAGGTTAAACGTACTCTCTTTCTGTGTCTCTTTCTTCCCCCCAACACTTTCTCTTTCTTAGTCTCTTTCTCTCTCCCTTTTTTTTTTCAGTCTCTTTGAATCTTTCAGTCTCTCTCTGAATCTCATTTTTAAAACTGCTCTTTTAGAACGGGAAATGGTTCAGGTCCTGCTGTGGCATGGGGCCTATGTCTCAGTCACGTCTGCTGTGAAGCACACGATGCTCTATTTATTGTAGAAAGTGACTTTATTTGCTTTCTAGAATTGTTTGTAACAGATGGTATAAGAGAGGTAATAAAGAGAAAAATCTATGGTTGTAAAGAATACAAAAGTTAATTTTACTTACTGTAATATGACTGTCTTAAACTTATTTTCTCTCTGAGAAATAAATGTTCTAATGGGCAGCAAAAAAAAAAAAAAAAAAGTTAAACATAAAGATACTGTATGTACCAGCAATTCCACTCATAGTACTATAGCCAAGAGAAATGAAAACATGTGTCCACAGAAAAACTTGTACATGAACGTTCATAGCAGCATTATTCATAATGGTCAATAGGTGAAAACAACCCAAATGTCCATCAATTGATAAATGGACAAGCAAAATGTATATCCAATGGATTATCCAGCCGCAAATCAGAATGAAGTATTGATTCATGCTACAACACAGGTGAATCTTAAGAACAGTATGCTAATTCAAAGAAGCCAGACACAAAGGGCAATGCCTTGTATGATTCCATTCATATGAAAAGCCCCAATAGGGAAATCCATAGAGACAGAAAGTAGATTAGTGATTGCCACGGGCTGGGCAGAAGGAGGGGAAAGGGGAAATGACTGACAATGGGTATAAGTTTTCTTTTTGGGTGATGAAAATGTTCAAAAATTGATTGTGGTGATTGTTGCACAAATGCATGAATATCCTAAAAACGACTGAATTGTACACTTTAAAAGGATGAATGGTATGATATATGAATTATATCTCAATTTTTTAAAATTAATTAATTATTTTTGTCTGTGCTGGGTCTTCGCTGCTGTGCGCGGGCTTTCTTTTTATTTGCAGCGAGCAGGGGCTACTCCTCACTGCGGTGCGCAGGCCTCCCATTAAGGTGGCCTCTCCCACTGTGGAGCACGGGCTCCAGGCGCGCAGGCTTCAGCAGTTGTGGCACATGGGCTCAGCAGCTGTGGCTCGAGGGCTCTAGAGCACAGGCTCAGCAGCTGTGGCGCACAGGCCCAGCTGCTCCACAGCACGTGGGATCCTCCCGGACCAGAGCTCGAACCCGCGTCCCCTGCATTGGCAGGCGGACTCTTAACCACTGCGCCACCAGGAGAGCCCTCAATTTTTAAAAGTTTAAAAATATATAGCTCATATCTTTTCTTTCCTTAGTACCTTACACCCCTCTTTCTCACCTTTACCAAATCCCATCACTGTTACTTACTTTTCCAAAACCTATATCAAAAATCTATCTTAGCCAGTGATCCTTCTACCTATGTATCTTGCTTTTGCCCTGCGCTACAGTTGTACATAGGTCTATCTCTCTAAGAGTAAGGTTGTGTCTTATACCACCTTGTATGTATGTCCCTTGGTCCTTACACAAAACAAATGTTTATCAAAATATAATTGATAATTACTATTCTCCCCCTCAATTTTTAGTACTATCATTCACCAGATCTGTATTAAATATCTGCTTTGTGCCGGGGAGCTCAACACAAAGAACAAATAGGGTTATTATCCTCAGCAGAATTTATAATCTAACATTTACAATTTCCTTGTATCCTAATTTTTGTTTAGAACCCCCACTAGATTACAAACCTCCTTCCTTTGTATTGATACTTTCCCTAACTACCTACTGTAATGCTCAACATACTCGATAAGTAATTGCTCAGTACTGGGAATAAAGCCAGGTTTGAAATCACTGACTCCCTGAACTACTTCTCCAAAGAGCTAGTATTCAATCTCCCAGGAAGATGATTTAAGCCTCGTTTATTCATTAATTCAGCACCTCTTATGTGCAAGCTTCACTGTCTTGAATCATGATTAAACTGCAACTAAAATTAAAGTCTTTCATAAATTTTTTTTAAAAATCAAGGGCCAATAAAGATCTCTAGGCAGTCTCAGTAGACATAAAAGTAGGCTATATATTTTATGCACACAAACACATAATCCCTTTTTTAAAAGTTATTACAGGCAATACTAAACTATTTTCTATGTGGGAAGTTTAGTGTTTATGAATATAGAATACCAATTTATGTAAAGTAAGATGCAAATTGCTCTTCTACGTCAAAAGAGCTGAATTTTTTAAAAAAGTAATAGAGTTTTGACATTATTACCAACTATAACTGTCCAATGGAAGGCAAGTTTTTTTTTTAATTCAATATTTATTCAAATTTATTCAATATTGAATTTTTTATTCGATATTATTACACAGAATTACAGACTGTTGTGACTTTTATTCAATTTGGTATCCTATTTAGAATAAGAGCAGTGAGAATTATGTTTTACAAACATTGCATTATTACTTCATCATTGTGATATGGCTTTACTTGATCGTATATAGAGAAAAAAATAACATTGGAATTAAGGCAATAACCACATGTGCAAACCAAGCACAATACCCTGACACAGTCTTTAGTAAAAAGCTCTTTTGGTTAGGTGAGGATTGATGTTGCTGCATGCAGGTCAGTCATTGCTTTGAAGGATAAGCTCTGAATAGCTTCACTCATTTAAAAAAAATCTCTCCTACTGGCCCACAATGGCCAGAAGAAGCCTTCGGTAATCTCCACTCGTGTCACTTGCAATCATTGTGCCCAGGGTCTTCTGATACATCTGACTGAACATCTGTTTTATTTGTACAAGATCAATCTGCATGCAAGACATGATATTTTTGATATTAGAAAACAGCTGTTAAAGAAAACTGATATTTATTAAATTATTCTTTAATAGTGAAAAGATCCTAATTATAACCAAAGCAGAGGGGAAAAAACACCAAATGACTGGCATTTTATAGCTAGCATTCATACCAGTACTAGCGTCACCCAGTGAATGTCTGATTTACTGTTCTGCAAAGATATTGGATAAGGGTGATACTAGTTTCATCTACTATTCCAAATATATTAGTCATTTAAAAACCATTTGATAGGATGGCTATTATCAAAAACACAGAAAATAACAAGTGTTGGCAAGGATGTGGAGAAGTTGGAACCCTTGTACATTGCTGGTAGGAATGTAAAATGGTGCCACCACGGGAAAATGGTATGGTAATTCCTCAAAAAAATAAAATAAAAACAGAATTACCATATGATACAGCCATTCCACTTCTGGGTATACACAAAAGTGAAAGCAGAGACTCAAATATTTGTATACCCATGTTCATAGCACCATTAATCGTAACAGCCAAAAGGTGGAAGCAACCCAAGTGTCCATTGACGGATGAATGAATAAACAAAAAGTGGTATATGCATACAATGGAACATTATTCAGCCTTAGAAAAGAAGGAAATCCTGACACATGCTACAATGTGGATGAACCTTGAAGATGTTAAAAAGGACAAATACTGTATGATTCCACTTATATGAAGTATCTAGAGTAGTCAAATACATAGGACAGAAAGCAGAATGGTGGTTGCCAGGAGTTGGGGAGCAAGGAGAATGGTGAATTATTGTTTAATGAGTTTTCAGTTTTGTAAGGTGAAAAAGTTCTGGTTGTGATGGTTGCACAACAATGTGAATGTACTTAATGTCACTGAACTGTACACTTAAAAATGATTAAAATGGGAATTTTGTGTTACGTATATTTTATTATAATTAGAGAAAAAGGGATCCTGCTTAGAAAATTTAAGTCTAAAAACAAATACACAAGAAGGTTTTTCCAAATACTGTATTACGGCTCTCTTTTAAAAAATGATTTACCTCCTTTCACATAATTTCATAGCATATGTTTTCTTTTGATTAAAAAGAAGTCCACTAAATAAAGTCAAAGAAAGGAATACATCTGAGGCTATATTTAGGTAAAAAGATAAAGATAAAATTTTTTACAGTTATTTCATAATTAAGTGTATGCTAAATTTTAAGAATTTTTATGTGCAATGGGATTAATCTGCATAGGTCTTTCATACAGTTTTTTTTTTTTTCCACCCCGCGCCTCGTGGCTTTCAGGGTCTCAGTTCCCCGACCAGAGATTGAACCCAGGCCACGGCAGTGAAAGCGCCAAATCCTAACCACTAGACCACTAGGGAACTCCCTCATAGTTTTTTACATAAGCAAAATGAAAACCAAAAAATAAACATCTGGAGTTCCCTGGAGGTCTGTTTCACTTAAGCAAGCCTCTCTCACAGCATGAGGAAAGTGAACACTGTGCTTTATACAACCTCTACCAGCAGTGAGAAGGAGAGCCCTTTCTTAATGTCAGTCCTGAGGGATTGACAACCAACTAAGGAACTTTTAAGAAATTAACATTCTAAGTCAGACAGAGAAAGACAAATACTGTACAGTTTTACTTATATGTGGAATCTAAAAAAACAAATGAACGAACATAACAAAACAGAAACAGTTATAGACACAATGAACAAACAGGTAATTGCCAGAAGGGAGGGGGTTGGGGGAAGAAAAGAAATAGGTGAGGGAGGCTAAGAGGTACAAACTTCCAGTTGAAAAATAAGTAAGTCACAGGTATGAAATGTACAGTGTGGGGAATATAGTCAATAACTACGTAATATCTTTGTAAGGTGACATGTCACATCTAGACTTACCATGGGGATCCTTTTGAAATGTATAGAAATATCGAATCACTATGTTGTGTAACAGAAATAAGCATAGTGTTGTAGGCCAATTATACTTAAAAAGGGACAAACTCATAAAAAGAGATCGGATTTGTGGTTACTAGAGGTGAGGGGTTGGAGAGGGAAGATTGGAGAAAGACAGTCAAAAGGTACAAACTTCCAGTTATAAGATAAGTAAGTACTAGGTATGTAATGTACAACGAGATAAATATAATTAACACTGCTTTACGTTATATATGAAAGTTGTTAAGAGAGTACATCCTAAAGTTCTCTTCACAAGGGAAAACATTTTCCTTTAATCTTGTATCTATATGAGATGATGGATGCTCACTAAACTTACTGTGAAAATCTTCATGATGCATATAAGTCAAATCACTATGCTGTGTACACCTTAAACTTATACAGTGCCGATTATAAACTTATACAGTGTCAATTATATCTCAATAAAACTAGAAGAAAAAAATGTTTTTAATATTGCTAAGAAAAAAGGATCAACATTCAAAATCAAGTAAGATCAGACAAACAGAGAAAGCCTCACCTCACTTCGAGCGACGACAATCCTGACCAGGGTGGAGTCATCTGTGCCGGCACCTTTCATAGAATAGTACAGCCTCTCAGCAAAGAAGGCAGGGCGGTTCAGGGCACACTGCACTGCAAATGAGAGATGCTTCAGATGTGAAATGACTTGACAAAGGTGTGCACACACCAGGTTCATCTATCACTTCTAGCTGCTTTTGATCATTTTCTATGTAATCATCTCAGAAATCTGAGGTGAGTTGAAGATATTCTCCCCTTGATTTTTCTCAGCCTCCATCTTTCTTTCCAGCAGCATCAGACAGGCTACCTTCAATTCTACAAGATTCCCTCTGGCCAATAAATCCCATTTTCTCTCCATAGATGCAGTCACTTAGCTTCTTAACATTTTCCCCCTTAAAGTGAGAAAAACTGTAGCAACTGTGCCCTGGTAATATCTTACTTAAAAGGAATAATGACTAAAATCTGAATTCTAGATGTCAAATATATCATTTGACTGAGGGAAGGATGTAAGATACACTCCAATATAAAAAAGAAAACACAGATATGAGCAAAGATTTGAGAACGATAATAAGAAATCTGACATGTTTTCTCTTAGGAAAATTAAATTAGCAAAGTCTCTACCTGCAGATGGTAGAGATGTACTAACTATATACATCATTATGTTAGCTACAATTACTATAGTAGTATTTGTAAGATATTCAATTGCTAATATCAATGTGTTGCTAATATTCTCTTTAGTCTTATATTCTCCATGAGAATGAAATTTCCATTTCATTAAACATCTGAATGTCAGGACACCAAAAACTGGGTTTTTAATTTCAAAATGGAAAAGGGTCTCATAGGGCTAAGTACTTGAAAGGTGTTTTGGGGGGCTCAAAATGACGCTTTGTGTGGTGGCACTCTGTAGTTTCTTAGGGCTTTCCTATTCACCTTAATGGAAATGCTACAATCTATCATATATTTTTGTATAGTCCTCAAGAAGGGCATAGAGAATACAGACCAAATAATTTCAAAACAATCCTATTTGATCACACCACCAACCATTCATAGAGAATTGCATATAAAAACATAGGATTAGCTTGGCCTCTGCCTAAGTAGATTCCAAGGAGGCTATATTAATAATCACCACTTAATGGGAACAACTATTCAAAGCCTCACTCATTTACAAACAAAACAAAGCAAAACACTAAAGTATCTTACAGATGGTCTTCAAACCACTTTCAACATTTCCAGAAAACTCACGGCCGACACTGCTTAACAAATCTCGATTAGCCATCTGTAAACAAAAAGTATAGCGGTTAAAATATTTTCACACCTTAAAATAGAAGCCAAATCTTCAAAAGAAAAGCTCATACCCTGGAATAGGCCTCCATGGTAGCTTTCAGCTGAGGAAAGCTTCTTGTGGCAAGAATCATGTTAAAGCAAGATTCATCTGTCCCTAATCTCCCCTCACCAGCCTGATAGAGACGCTGAGCATCTTCCTGAGCCAGCTGGTGGTTAACATTCTGGTTCTCATCGCGATTTCCCTGCAAAAGAGGAAGGCAGGAATTAGAAGAAGGTGATACAAGTTCTATTAAAAAAAAAAAAAAAAAAAATTTTTCTGGGACTTCCTGGTGGTCCGGTGGTTAAGACTCCGTGCTTCCACTGCAGGGGACAGGTCCCCATGACAGGGACACGGGTTCGATCCCTGCTCAGGGAACAAAGATCCCACATGCCATGCAACAAAAAAGTAAAATAAAATTGTAAAAAAAAAAAAAAAAAAGTTTTTCCAATCTAGTCACTTTTGGATTTAAAGGGACAATTTACTAAAAATTAATGCATAAAGTTTGTCACGCTTATCTTTCATTTCCAAAGAAACTATACTAGTGTAACTAGTACTTTATTACACTGCCAACTTTGGATTTTATAACATATGACCATGGTTTAATGCGGTTATATTAAAATGAGAGGTTTTCAGGGCTTTGAGAGCTAAATTAAATCAGAAATGGTTTCCATAAAAAATCACACACACGTTTTATTTTTGAAAGTGTGGAAAATTTTATTAACATTCACTTTAAAAAGCTTTCTCTTGGTACACCAAGAGAAAGGCGTTCTTAAAAAAGTTACTCTTCAGGGTTTGGTCCTTGGTTTAAAAGTTTTGGGGTTTTTGGTTTTGTTTTTGTTTTTATTCAATAAACATTTATTAACAGGTATTAAGAGACTAGGCATGATAGAAACCACAAGGACTGGAAGTGACTATGGCCACTCCATTCCTCCCATTAAGGAGATAAAAGATGCCTCCACAGTGGGATTAGGGCTATAACTGAGGTCTCTGGGAATTAAGTGCGGGCTCAGAGCAGGGAATGACAAATGGCCCAGGAGAGTCCAAGAATGCTTCTCTGAGGTGGTGGTTTGAAGGGTGGTAACTGGGCCAGGGAGAAACAGAATGGTGTGTGTTGAGACCGCAAAGTATGACACCTCCAGAGGCTGTGGCCACACACACAGACTCGTGATCCAGCAAGTCCTGAACACTAACAATGCAGCCACTTCTATCCTCCGGGAGAAAGCCTTCTGCCACCAAAGGAATTTCATTTTTCACTTCTCTTGTGATAGGGTCTACTTCTATTGGTTCATGTTCCGAGCCAATAAGCACTGTCCCCTGTTCAGTTCGGAGAGATAAGCACTGAGGTTTCCTGGAGGCTGGATATCCCTGAACTCCAGGGTCTGAAGTAACTTTAGATTTCTCATGATGAAGCGACTACTGAGCCACGCTGAGGACCTCCTCTAACAGGAGATATAAACTACCACTCAAATGAAGAAATTATGAGTCTGCTTAGCTGGGATTTAAGATCAATATGCATTATACTAAGTTCCACTTTGTATTCATCCATATAACTGTAAGGTATGGAGCACTTGCTTTGTACCAGGCTGTATTAGTCAGGGTTCTCCAGAGGAACAGAACCAACAGGATGTGTTAAGTGGTGGGGACACAAGAAAGACAAGGCCCCTCCCCTCAAGGAATTTAAGTCAAAGGAGGGAGTATATAATATGGAGGTTTCATGAACGTCCTTTCGTTCATCCAAGCGTAATCTTAATATACAAGTATTTATTATGAATGTATACATGAAAATGACATGTGAGCCTTTTAGAAGAAGTTATAAATAACTCAAGTACTGCTAGCCTGTACCAATTTATAGACCAAACTCTTCACTGGGAAGAAGAGAGGGAGGGAGGGAGCTCTGGGCCTGAACAAGAGTAAAGCTTAGATGGGTAGTTGGTTTCTCTCAAAAATATCAATAGACACACAAACCCAAACAAAGGAAAGGCTGCCCTCTAGAGTCTCAGTGTCTGTCTGAGCAACAAAATGGAGAGGTGTTCCTTGAAGGTGAGAAACTGTCTTCTGAAGAGCACTGGGCACAAGGAATGTGTAGAAGCATATTCTAAATGGGCTACTGAATACAGCACAGGCAAAGGACCTCAGGAACAACTCCCCAGATGATTGCCTTTGGATTCAAGCACACAATACAGTCCCATTTTCCTAGGAAGCCACTCCCTGGAATAGGGTCCTTTACTTTGAAAGATGGCTGGGCCTTGAACCCTGCATAAAGAAATATTCAGCACCTCATTAAAGTCTTAATCATTTTTTAGCATTAACTCTCTGGTCCTGATTTTCTTTTCATGCTAACCTACTCCCCTGCTCTGTTACTCTGTTGTGGGTAAATTCAATGTCCTCCCACCCATTTGCTTTCTTTGCTCATTTCCATACCCACGCACTTCGGCACACTGTCTTTTTTGCAACTACCTCCCTTTGCTGTGAAGAGCCTCTCCTCTACTTTTAGAATCTTCAAGACTGTCCAACCTTGTGCACTAGCAGGATAGCCAACAACTCCTGATACTGAATCAGTGTGCTAGTCTTTTGCATCATCTCTTTCAAATATACCCTGATTATCTCATTCTAAGTGTATTTGTAGTATCATTCCAAATACCCTATTTGGAGAATTTTCTGCCACTTTTCCAGCACATTTGGGGAATCAGAACAAGGAGGGTACTAAGCACAATATTACTGTGAACGCTGAAACATTTTCTGCATTTCTGGCTCTCCTCACAGTCCTCACTCTTGTAGCACTTGCATGGCGGACCTACATACCTTCAGTTGATGGTCCGACTTAACTGACAGTACAATGCTAAGCTCAAAAGTACAGATTCATCGCCATTCTAAGACACAGAGCCTCAAGCTGATTTCTGATTTCATACAACCTTAAAGAGGTTAATTTCTGATTCCTTACAAAGGCCAGATTTGCAGAAATAAATTTCAGTAGTGACTACAAAGAAACCTGTACAGTGGATTCTGCGTTGTCCCCTCTTAAAGATGTCAAGATTCCAAGGGGGCTAAATATTAAAAGGAATAAAGAATGGCCACTGGCAACAGGCAGTAAAAAACGTTCCCTCCACCAACACCCAAACTTTCATGCTATACTCACCTGGCACATGGATACAAGTAAACGTTCAAAATGCCCTGATGTATCTGACCTAATATCCTTCTCAAGGTCTCGTCCAAATTCTGATTGATAACATCTGACAATTTCTCGGATTTCCTGATTTGTTCTTGTGCATAAAATTTCAATCAATACACGTTCCTGAGTTCCTGCTCCCTATGTGAAATGAAGAAAGGGAGAATTATACAACAAAACACCAAATTTCTGAAAGTAGTTAAATCTTACTGTTCCATCAAATATCTCTTTGGCCTCCAGACCTGAAAAGCTCTATATATTCAGGTGATATAAAATAATGTATTGATTTAGCTGTCACTATAAATTCAGAACTGCCATAATTTATGGGGCTTTACATTTGAAATAGGATAAAATACTCAAAGTAAATGCCATATAGTACCTTCATTGCATTCTGTAAACTCCAGGCATCATAATACGTAGGTGGCATGAACAGGGCAAGGATCAGTTCTTCCATATTTCCACTTAACTCTGACTTAAGATCTCTGATTAAATCCTGTTAAATTACAAATACAAACTAAGTATATATGTGCTCTCCAAATTTCGTTTTGCTTAAATTTTTTAAGGAAAATATGAAAAAATGGAATTGAATTGCTATATGAAAGCCTCAATTGCTGTTCTGAATATTATATACTAAGGAATAAATAAATATTTATTTTAAGTTTATTACACTCAAGCAGATATATTTTACTCATTCTATCAATAAACACTTAATAATAAATTTATTGTAGTTCCACCACTACACTAGGTACAAAATAAGAGGTATAGGAAACAAAGAATAATTCAAATTAACAAAATGATAAACAGATATTTACTTAGTAGAAGAAACTGTTCTTACTCTATGAGGAAGTAGAAATTGTCATCATCATGTTCTTATTTGAAAAGATAAGATAAACATTTAAAAAAAGTTAATATAAAGCAGCCTGTACTCCAGCACCAGATGAGTAAGTAGCACAGAAATAAGCTGAAATAGGAAAAGTTAAAGTGGGCTAGAGAGCTCAGAGAAAACTTTTAGTCCAGATCTTGAAGAGTATGTAAAAATTAGCAGGCAAAGAGAAAGAAGAAAGGTATTTCAGGCAAGGAGGAGGAACACAAACAAGGAACAGAAAAGTGGTTCCCAGCCTTGGCTATATGCATTAAAATCATCTGCAGAATTTTTCTAAAAAAAAAAACAAACAAAAAACACTTACGTCAAGAATGAATACTCAGAGATTCTGTGCGTGTTTTTAAGTTTGAAAAGAGATTATGATACTCAGCTAAGATTGAGAATCAATAGTATAGAGGCAAGAATGAGCAAAGCTTGTTCAATGGAACAAGACAACCAATTTTGTTAGAGGGTAATGTTTTCAGAGATTAGTAAAACAAAGTTGTAACTATATGCTTGGATTATTACCTTGAATACCAAGCTAAAGAGTGTGGATTTGATTCTGCATGCTGGGAGGAGTTGCTGGAAACTTTTACATAAGAAAATGGCATTGATACAGCAACAACAGGCAGTATCAACAGGCAGTACAGACTATAACGACAGAGGCTATAAATGAAATTTAGGCTACTGGAATATTTAGGTAAGAAGTAATAAAGGCTTGGACTTGAGTGGTGGAAAGAAAAAAAGGAGACAGAAGACACATTTTTAAAGAGCTCTTTTACAGATCAGATCAACAAGACACAGTCAATAACCAGTTGCTAGGACAAAGCAGTGCCTGGCATACAGTAGGCACTGAAACAATATTCACTGATTAATTGACAAAGAAGAGTGTGGAATCAAAGAAGACTCCACGGCAGGCTAGAGGAATAGTATTTTTATTAATAAGAAGTCAAGAGAAAAGGTGGCTGTGGGTAAGGAAAACAGGCTGGGAATTTAGTTTGAATTCAAAAGTGTTGTATGAGAAAATTCAGGACAACAAAGCACAGACTACATGTGAACTAAAGAAATTCATAATATGGAAAGTACTTTTGTGAGAAAAGTGAGTCTGATGTTGAACGCTAAGAGAAACTAGAGTTTGTGTCACTTAATCAGCCTTAAGACTAAGGAAGTGGATTTGGGGTTGGGCAGGGAGGGTAGAAAAGATGAGGTGAGACCAGCCAGTGGACCTCTACTTCCATTCTGAGAAAAGTAAACTGGATTCAGAGGACATCAGAAAATTTTTAGGATTCCTATCTAAATGGCAAACCAATGCTACCCAGTCTTGCCCTTTATATTTAAGAAACGATGACACCTTTCAGCCACAGAATCTTGCTGGATTTAGTCACTGATCATCCACTCAACAAATATTTAAGTGGCTATCTGCTAGTGTTCCTGTACTTGGTACTATAAATACAAAGATGAATATGACATGGTTTGCCTGATGGGAGCTCACAGTTTTGGGGAGTGGGCAGTGAGATTAGTTATAGTAGAGGTTTTACAAAGTGCTATGGGACCACAGTGGAAGAAGCAGCCAAATTATGCCCAGAGCAATGAGAGAAACTTCACAAAGTAGCTTAATCAACACAAATCCTAAAGAATTTGTTTGCCATGCAGGAAAAAAGGCAAAGGTGTTCCAGGGCAAGAGAACAACATATACCAAACAGAAGTATGTGTGCAGGGAATGGCAAGAAGTTCTATAAAGTCATAATACAAGATATGTTTAGAGGGAGGGAGAGGAGTGAAAGATGATGCCAAGGACCAAAAATAAGCAAGGGCTACATAAGAAGTCCTTGAATCCAACTGTAAGGAGAAGATTGAGAACCAAGCTACTGATCAGGATTGTGGTCATAATCTACTTTTTACTGAACATGTGTCACCTACCAGACATAGTAAATAGGTATGACTGTGAGATCAAGGACTACTCTAGAATTGGAAAGGCTTCTAAGAGAAATAAATATTGATGGGACTTCCCTGGTGGCGCAGTGGTTAAGAATCCGCCTGCCAATGCAGGGGACACAGGTTCGAGCCCTGGTCTGAGAGGATCCCACATGCCGTGGAGCAACCAAGCCCGTGCACCACAACTACCAAGCCTGCGCTCTAGAGCCCGCGAGCCACAACTACTAAAGCCCGCGCACCTAGAGCCCATGCTCTGCAACACGAGAAGCCACCACAATGAGAAGCCCACATGCCGCAACGAAGACCCAGCGCAGCCACAGATAAATAAAAAAATTTATTTAAGAAAAAAGAAAGAAAGAAATATTGAATACACCTCTCCTGGGGTCTCTGAAATCTAGCTGTCTCTACTTTGTACTCACCAGTACTAATAAAAAGACAGTATCCAACCTGACAGAATGCAGGGCGTAAGGCCACTGTTCATGCTCACTCCTGAAAAAAAAACAAAACATACCTTGCCATACATGGTCTTAAAAGCTGCTTTAATTTTTTGCCTTTGATCATTGGAACGACTGGCCACAACGTCTACAATTGCCTGCTCGTCTGTACCTGAAAGAACCATACATGTCTAAGTAAGGATGAGGTCTGTGTGGGGTGCTCCTTGAGGACATCTTTTAGATGCTTACAAGGTGCCTGGTGCCAGATTAAATTGAGGGATGTGCACACAGGCTCACATATAAACTTGGTTTATGATATAAAGCTTATTTTTACCTTACATTCAATCACTTGAATTTGATTGTAAATAAGACAAAAATATATTTTCCTCACCAAAACCCTTCATTGCTTTACGAAGAATTTCTGCATCTCTCATGGCATCAAAGTTGGCAGCCGGTTGGATTGTTCCTTGAGTTCCCTGAGTCATCGAAGCAGGCTGAGAACAAGAGGCATAAAATCCAAATCAGTTATTGTGGTAATCATTTCACAGTACATACATATACCAAATCAACATGTTGTATACCTAAAACTAATACAGTGTTATATTTCAATTGGGTCTCAATAAAACTGGAAGAAAAATAATATGAAAAAATGTTCAACGTCTTTAATAAAAGAAATACTAACTTAAAAAAAAAATCCAACTCAGGTTTCTCTGCTTACAGGAAGACAACTTAAGACTTCTCCGATTATGGGACTTCCCTGGTGGCGAAGTGGATAAGACTCCACACTCCCAATGCAGGGGGCCCGGGTTCGATCTCTCATCAGGGAACTAGATCCCATGTGCATGCCGCAACTAAGAGTTCGCATGCCACAACTAAGGAGCCCACCTGCCGCAACTAAGGAGCCCATGTGCTACAACCAAGGAGCCAGTGAGCTGAAACTAAGGAGCCCGCCTTCTGCAACTAAGACCTGGTGCGAATGAATGAATGAATGAATGAATGAATAAATAAATATATATATATATATATATGGGGGGGAGGGGTGGAAAAAGACTTCTCTGATCATCACTCTTAGGCAAGGAGGCCAGTACTTAGGTTTTAGGATAAGGGTATTTATTTTCATGGCTCATTCTGGAACAGACAGAGACTATCCTTCTCCCACCAAAAGACAGCCAGACACCAAACCTTCAGAAAACAAGATAGTCAAGCTTGTGAAGATAGTCACAATCTTTCTATGCCTTGGTTTCCTTCTTGGTAGAATAAGAGGGAAAAAAAGAGATTGATCCCTGGGTAGTGTGAGATGAGTGGCAGTGTTTTATTTAAAGAATATAATAATGGCTTTAGTGAGGTAGAGCCAGAGTTGCCCAATGAGATTTCAAACAAGCAATATACTTCTGGTAATAGCTCTTCATTTCCTGTATGGGCCCTGATTATTAGACATAAAATAAAACATTTTATAATAAGAAAAGCATGAAGATGAAATTAATGACTAGAGACTCTGTCATCTGAGGTACAATACTCTTCATCGATTTTATAAGGAAATAAACCAGAAAGCAAAACAAGGACTGTATGTTTTTAAATACAAATCTATAAAGAAATTTAAAAATCACCATATGACAAAGACCACAGTAGGAAGTGTTTCAGGCAAGAATCATCAATGGATGCTAAAATCAGTGGGTAAAAGTATAATGAGAACCAAGATATTTGCATACTTTGTAACATTACAGCAGAAAACCTAGCAGACATCATCTGTAGCAAATGATCAAAACCAATTATCACC
Source organism: Eschrichtius robustus (assembly GCF_028021215.1). NCBI lineage: Eukaryota > Metazoa > Chordata > Mammalia > Artiodactyla > Eschrichtiidae > Eschrichtius > Eschrichtius robustus. The sequence goes on from NC_090830.1 coordinate 78,249,022, forward strand.
AGGAATGGGGTAAATCAACAACTAGTGCCTCCTGATATGATTCACTAGGGACACGACATCATTTCTGTGGTATTCCTGCCAAAATGGCAGAACCTAGATTTAATCAGGGGGACTTATCAGACAAACACAAATTAAGGATTATTTTACAAAATAACTGGTAGTATTCTTCCAATGTATCAACGTGATTAACAACAAAGACTGAAGAATTATTTCATATTAAAGGAAACTTAAGACATGACAACAAATGCAATGTTTCATCCTGGATTTGATCCTGAATCAGAAGGACATTACTGGGACAACTGATGAAGTCTAAAGGTTGGGTAATAGTATTATAAAACGGTTATTTCCTGTACTGTGTTTATGTAAGAATCTGCGTAAACGGTATGTATACAGGAATTCTGTATACAATTTTTATAACTTTTTTATGTCTGAAATTATTACAAAATTAAGTTTAAAAAATTTTAAATACAAAGCTATGAAACAATTCATTAGTTTTCTTAAAATATTCGAATCAGGGTTTAAGAGAGATGGGATGCAGCAAGATGATATCCCTTCACATTTTTAAAAAAAATTAATTTATTTTTGGCTGTGTTGGGTCTTTGTTGCTACACACGGGCTTTCTCTAGTTGCGGCGAGCGGGGGCTACTCTTCGTTGCGGTGTGCGGGCTTCTCACTGCGGTGACTTCTATTGTTATGGAGCATGGGCTCTAGGTGCGTGGGCTTCAGCAGTTGTGGCACGTGGGCTCAGTAATAGTGGCTCACGGGCTCTAGAGCGCAGGCTCAGTAGGCGGCGCACAGGCTTGGTTGCTCCGTGGCATGTGGGATCCTCCCGGACCAGGGCTCAAACCCGTGTTCCCTGCATTGGCAGGTGGATTCTTAACCACTGCGCCACCAGGGAAGTCCCCCCATCACATTTTTTAAAATTTAATTTTAATAATACATTTTATTTAACCAAGTATCTCTAAAATATCATTTAAAGATGCAATCAAAATCATTTCAAAACACAGAATGATTCAGTTGCTTTCTAGGCAACTGAAACGGTATTTTGAGTTATACCCATTGAATACAGCAACAGCAATATGCCAACACCTGTAGGGGCAAAGTGATTGGGGAGAAGGAGACCAGACCCTTCGACAAACATTTTTATTCCTCCCACTCATCTCTACTCTCACACCAACATTTTCTTCTACCAATAAGCCCTAACAATCATCCTTCACTAGTTTCTAAGCCAGGAATGTAAGCAGAGAACTAACAAGAAATATTTGTATATTGGTTTTAAGGAAAAACTAAAATTATTCTACTTGTAGCAAATATTCAAGCAGAAAATTTTTTTCAACATATTGCCTTTACATGAGGCTTAATGTATCAAGCACTGATGAAAGTTTTCTTTGATGTAACCACTGTCACTAAAATCCTAAGCAGGGCAGAAGCCTCTGTTTATAATACACTGAACTGGACAGTAAGAGAAACTAACCCTCATCATGTACTGTTTGACGACTATCATTTTCTGTCATCCTCTTGTTTCTAAAAACAAACAACCACCACCAAAAGACTTATTCCATTTTTCATCTGGAGGGAAAAATGGTTTTGTTTTATGCTTTGTTGAAAGTCTAAGTTTGAAGTGAATCTTCATCAAGAATACTATCATTCTGCAGGCATTATACTGAACTCAAAGAAATCAGGGTCCATATTCTTGAGGTCAAAACCCTAACTACAGAGGATTTCTCAGCACAGCAAAGCCCATACTATCTGCCACCAAAAGTGCCACCCTTTGACATCCATTTCATTCCAACCTTCCTGCTGAAAAACTGCCACAGAATTAGAATTGGATCATTCAGGAGAGGTCACCTGGCCCAACTGCCCAACCAAGACAAAAACTTTCTTTACATCTTCCTATACACACACACACACACACACACACACACACACACACACACACACCCCAACTTCTATCAGGGGATTTTCAGTGACAGGGAGCTCACCCCTCACAAGGTAGTCTATTCCACTTCCATCTATTCCACTTTCCATCTCCCAAAATCTACTGCTCTGTAACTTCCTGGTTTCAATTTAGGGTGGTAATTGTTATGCAAGATAAGCTGCATGTGTATGTGTGTTTTACTTTTAGTGTTTTTATGTTTAAAAATCTTTTATATTCAGTCATAAAACGATGTCTTTAAAAGCAGATGCATGCTTAAACTAAACTAAAAATTCTCATAACAAATGATTAGAATAACTACAGATTTATAATATGATTAATAATCAACAATTTTTTTTAAAAAGGATTGAAGGCAATTTACTATGGGCTTTGGAGGAATATCATTTACTGTATCAGCAAAGTAGCACTGTATACCAGAGAGACCACTGGTCTGAGAGGCAGAAGAGCTAGTATCTAGTCTCAGCTTTGACTTTCACTAGCTTTGTGGCCTTGGACAAGTTTCTTGATCTCTCTGGAGCTCAAAAATTCCTCAAATCTGGAAAGGAAGCCAGAAAATGGCTAAGTTGTTTTTCTTCCAATTCTGTAACCCCTTACCAATCCCAGCCTAAAAAAAGCTTAAAAATGCTAGATCTTTATGAATAGACAGTATGAAATGAGAAAATGAAGATAAGGTAAACATAAAACTGCTTATGTTCCTAGTAACTTGCATAGGATATAAAAGAATTAACAAGTCAATTAAAGAATAAAACTTAATATTAAAATAAGGAGCTATACTGAGACAGGGCAAAGATTTGATATATGGGAGACCTTCTGAGACTCCTGAAAAATCAATTTAACAGACATTAATTGGCTACTGTATTTAAAGCCCTGCCAAGCACTACAGGGACATAAAGATAAAAACAGATACAATGAGCCCTCAAGGAAGTAGTGAGAGACAAATACAGGAGAAATTAGAAACAAATGAAGGCACATATAGGAGATCTAGTGATTAGTGAACATTAAAAAACCTTACTCACTTCACTGCTATAATCCAAAGAAACAGGAGAGAAAACAGGATAGGAAGGTAAGGATTCTGTATTGATCTGAAAGAAGAGTGGAAAGTTATAAAGGTAAAAATGGAAAACAAAACCATACTTCATAAAACACTGGCAGAAATATCAATCACCCAGTCACCTGAGTTCATAGTTATACTGCCAGCAAGGGAGGAGGAAAAAGAACTAAAACCAACACCAAGAGTCCAAGTGAATCACTATGAAAAAGAGTATGGGTGTCATCACCTGTGAGAAGGGACCTATGCTCGTCTTATCAAAGTCATCAGGACAGTACTTAAAAGCAGGTGGACCAAAGAGCATGGAGTCTAACAGAAGCAAAGATTAAAGTCTTAAGTGAACTGCTTTAGACCATCTCCTCTGCTTCATGGAAACCTCTAATGTCAGCAAAGGAGTAGTGCTCTTCTTTACCATTATCCAGTTACCCAGACTAAATTTAAAAGGTAGGAAAAAAAAAAAAAATACCTGACTAGGGTAAGGAGATTGTCCTCCAGGGTACTGAGAAGGCATCGGTCCCCCAGGAAAACCACCTACATATTAAGAAAAAATACAGCAATCAGGTCTTAACTGATTTAATTTTTCAAAACAGCACTGATTTATTATGAATAAGGAAACATATGAGAATATTCACACTATTTATTCACTAGGATAATTTTTAAGTATTATAATTTACTGAATCAAAAACCAACTTTGGTCACAAGGACCTTTTAAAATATTCCATGTCCTAATTTCTTTAAAATAATTTACCATAATTTCTTTATAAACAATACTCTAAAAAAAGAACAAAACACTTAAACCAGATTAAATTCTGATTCTATCTGGAAAGGATGACAGGACATAGTTCTGGGGGTTGTTTCCTTTGTGCTATACTAACGAGCAGAGAAGTTCTTGAAGGTTTTGCTTTTTGGCTTCAGGACAGATAATTTTTTTTAAATGAAAAAAACAAGTCCTTATTGCCATCCTGCTGATTAAACTTTTTCATCAAATTAATACATTTCATGAAACCATATACTACCTAAGAAGTATTTAGTATAAACGTTTACTAAAGACAATCCCAAACATAAACTACTAAGTTCCTTCAACAGCAACTGCAAAATTCAAAATATCAAGCTACTGTTTTTCTCCGGACAGTTAGTACCTACCAGGTAGTGGGACCTGTGCTGGGCCCCCACCATAAGACTGTGAGGGTGGCTGCGGATAGCCAGAAAAGCCTGCTCCACTTGGTGGGGCTCCAAACCCTTGGCCTGGAGGAAAAACAAGAGAAAAAAAGAAACAAACTACAGTGACAGTTCTCATGACTGAAGTGAAAACTTTAGAAACAGTAGAAGAAAATATATTATTAATGCCATAGCAGTAGTCCCTTTTGGTCTAAATTCAATTTCTCAACAAATCCTTCCCCATTAAAAAATAAATTAAAAAAAAATGTTACTTCATTCATCTGCCTTAATAACTTATAATACAAAAGTGCTAGTTTTTTGTTTGTTTGTTTGTTTGGTTGGTTTGGTTTTTTTACATACTGTGGACAAAGCTGTCCTAAGGTCACAATCATGCCAATTGAAATATGTTAATCAGTTCTTAAGATTACAAATTATCAACAAAACCATTATATATTGGTCCTTTATTACCATGAGATTTATTCTAATTCCTTTCACAACAGAATTTTGGAGACTGCTCCCAGCTTTCATGCCTCCTGAGAACCTTTATCCTTCTTGCCAGCTAGGTCCTTACTGTCTAAGGTAGAAAGTAGGCTAAGAGCAACTCTGACCTCGTACAAAACAAGAAGGAACCAAGAGGATTAAAGAGAGAAGAAAAAAAATGCTATACTAATTCCACAACCCACGACTCACCTCCAGGATAGGATGGGGCTCCCCCTGGCTGTGGGGCACTGGGATAGCCGCCAGGGGCAGGGTAGCCTCCAGCTCCTGGGTAGCCTCCAGCTCCTGGGTAGCCTCCAGCTCCTGGGTAGCCACTACTTGGTGTTGGTGGGTAGGCACCTCCTCCCATTGGAGGAAAGCCACTAGGATAAGAATACTGACCAGGAGGGGGAAAAGATGACTCCTGACCCGCAGGCTGAAAAACCAGAAAAATTTTCAAATGAATGTGATCATCAAGAAATAGAACCTAGCTAAGGAAACAAACAAAGATAACTGTTAAGGTCTAGCTTCTTCTTTTACATATTAAAAAGCCCATTAGAAGTCCTGGTATCTCATACTAGTTTATCAGTATACTAGTTTGTCAGGACACTTGTTTGTCAGAATTCAGTTATATATAAATCTACCTATGTTAGGCAAGAAGGGTCTGTTTCTCTATTTGAGAGTAAGAACCAGGCTCTTTCCAAACCTCAAGCCTTCAGGAACAACTGGCAAAGCTCATTAGTTCCTTCATTTTCCTAGCACCTGGAAATAATAGGAAGATTTGCCTCTCTAGCCTAAAGAGGAGAATTCATGGCTTTCTTGCAACACATCTGGAACTGTGCATAATAGGGAAAAAAAAAAACAAACAATGACCTGAGTCATACACTGGGTGTGACATTTTGGACCTCAGTTCAGATCACACAATGTCTAAGTGTGGAGAGAGTGTTACATGTTCACTAAACTTTTTCTCAGGCCACAAAACTAGACTGCATTTCCCAGGACCCCGTTGCAGTTAAATAGGACCATATGACTGAATACTGGTAAACGAATGTGGACAGAAGTAACGTACACAACTTCCAGCCTGGCCCCCTTAACTTTCCGCCCAATCCTCTAAGCTCTCTCTTCCTCTCTCTTTTCCTTCATCTGCCAGCTGGAAGCAGAAGATCCAGTGGAGGACTCCAAGGCACTAGAGGATGGTAGAGCCAATATAACAAGGCAACAGAGGATGGAAGGAGCCTGGGAACCCGCAAGACGACATGGAACAAAGCCTCCTAGCTCCCCACCACACCCCTTCCCCCGCCACCCCCACCACTGACTTCCAGGAGACTGAAGTAAGCAAGAAATAAGTTTTTATTGTGTTAAGTCATTGGGATGTTAGGGTTGTCTGTTTTTAACAATTAGCCTATATTGACTGAAATGGTGGTCAGAGTCCAGTTTAGTACATAGGGACCTGGGAACATATTCATAATTCTCATCTCTTCTATGCTAAATTCAGGAGAGCTATATATTCACTTTACATAAGAATATACACATTATCATTAATCTATATAGGCCCCTCTTTCTATTCTCCCAGAGTTAGAAAGAAGCCCTACATACTTATGAGCATAAAATTGAAACACAATTCTTACTTATGCCTCAGCTATGAGGTTAGTCCTCAGAACAGTATAGACATCAACAAGGCAGAACTTGGTAGCACATTTATAACATGCACTCCAAATACTAAAAGTCTCAGAAGTACTAATCCAGGGACCTCTAATCCACTGCAATTTGTTACCTCTGAGTCAAGCCCCTCAAGTTATTTTAAACCTTCTAACACAAAGGTTAAAAACCAGTAACTCAGGACTTACCTGGTGGCACAGTGGTTAAGAATCCGCAGGGGACATGCCAATGCAGGGGACACAGGTTCGATCCCTGTTCTGAGAAGATCCCACATGCTGCTGAGCAACTAAGCCCGTGTGCCACAACTACTGAAGCTGGCGCGCCTAGAGCCCATGCTCCGCAGCAAGAGAAGCCACCGCAATGAGAAGCCCACACACCGCAACGAAGAGTAGCCCCTGCTCGCTGCAACTAGAGAAAGCCCGTGCACAGCAACGAAGACCCAACGCAGCCAAAAATAAATAAATAAATAAATACTTAAAAAACAAACAAACAAACAAAAAACCCAGTGACTCAAAAGGATCGATTTAGCTTACCTACATGTTGTATTGAATCATACAGCATTTAACTTTTTTTTTTTTATTAAAGGAATTCCTTTTTTTTATTTTTTTATTTTTTTATTTTTGGCTGTGTTGGGTCTTCGTTTCTGTGCGAGGGCTTTCTCTAGTTGCGGCAAGCGGGGGCCACTCTTCATCGCGGTGCACGGGCCTCTCACCATTGCGGCCTCTCTTGTAGCGGAGCGCAAGCTCCAGACGCGCAGGCTCAGTAGTTGTGGCTCACGGGCCTAGTTGCTCTGCGGCATGTGGGATCTTCCCAGACCAGGGCTCGAACCCGTGTCCCCTGCATTGGCAGGCAGGCTGTCAACCACTGCGCCACCAGGGAAGCCCAGCATTTAACATTTAAAAAGATTCATTTCCCAATTTTAAAAATTGGGCAATTTCACATAAAATCCAGATTGTTGGCTTTACTTGAAGATATGGAATTATCCAGCAACACTGGGTCAGCCTCCCTGCATGGACACATTCGGCTTAAGCTGACTAACTACTGCCTTTCCACAGGTGAGCCAAGTCCCTGTAGTTCCCCACAACACCTGCCTTCCCTCACGTACTCTACTCAGTACTTCTGGCCATTTGAATTTATGACCCCTGCTCTAGAATATTTGTAAGATCTGTCATGGGCTGGCTAGTTCTATACAAGACCTGTGCCAAGGACATGAGCTATTTTAGTATCATAAGTGGCAATACTTACAGGATATCCAGGGAAAGCTGGGTAGCCTGTGGGGGGATAGCCCGGGTACGACATTCTATAACAACAATAAAAAATGTCTTCTGTAATTTGCTATAAGGATTAAGGCCTTTGAAGATATATTTTGTCATAGGGTTTAATCAAAACGCACCTTCTTTCAAAAGAGTCCAGCAGGCAGACTGATTCAGTAGTTCTGAGATGGGGCCCAAGATTCTGTATTCCTAACTAAGCTTCCAGGTGATGGTCTGTGAATGATATTTTGATACCAGAATATTTTGGCATTTCTGAATCTACCACCTAATTTGCCAAGTTTTTCAATATGTGTTTTGGCTCGTCTCCCCAATACAGCTATAAATGATTTGTATTTCTTTTTTATCAAGACACCAAACAATGACATATACACACTACTATATATAAAACAGATAACTAATAAGGAGCTACTTTATAACACAGGAAACTCTACTCAATACTCTGTAATGGCCTGTATGAGAAAAGAATCTAAAAAAGCGTCAATATATGTATATGTATAACTGATTCACTTTGCCGTACACCTGAAATTAACACAACATTGTAAATCAACTATACTCCAATAAAAATTTTTTTTTAAAAAGTACCCCAAACAAATCCAGTTCAACACTTACGAAAGCCCACTATTAAATAAGCACTGTCCTAGGTGCTGATACAGAGATGGTGGCGGGGGGGAAGGAAAATGAGAAAATAAATTTAAGTTATTATAGTGCTCCTTATGACATAAGCACAGCATAGAAGCTAAAAACTTGCTAAATTGAGAATGAATGGGCATATATTTAGTCGAAGTTGAAAGAAAATAAGAAAACTGATCCAGTCAGTTTTAAAACAGTCATTTGGGATCCAAAGACCTGGTTGCAAAGGATGTTAAATCATTTTTTGCTGTCTTCTTCCCCAAGCCCAGTTGATAAAAAAAGGAGTAAAGGAGAAACAATACCATCTAAGAACAGTCAGATGGACCAAGGGCAAAAGAGGTCAGGGTCAAAAGAAAGTGAAAAAGTCTGAAAATAATTTATGGGAGAAATTAATAATAATTTTAAAGGCAACAAGTTTTATAGCACCAAAGACTACAAAAACAATTTAAATTTCTAAATCTCAGGAACTGTTCCAGTGACAAAGTCCTATTTCTACAGCCTTTAGCTACTACATTAAATCTTACCTTTAAGGGCACTAGAGGAACTATGTCAACAAGAGTTTCTGAACAGAATGAAGATAAAGACTATCTGTACATGAGAAAACTTAAAACAACTTTAAGAAAATGAATCTGGGTACATTTTGAAGCATAATTATATAAAGGACTAGAATGCAATTCCATTTCCAGGATGTACCTCATAAAAATACTTACACAAATGCAAAATTATATATGTACAAAGCTATTCATTACACACTATTTGTAACAGAAAAAGGTTGGGAATTCCCTGGCAGTTCAGTGGATAGGACTCAGCGCTTTCACTGCCATGGCCTGGGTTCAATCCCTGGTCAGGGAACTAAGATTCTGCAAGCCACGTGGCATGGCCAAAAAAAAAAAAAAAAAAAAAAAAGGTTAAAAACAATCTAAAAGTCCATTAATAAGGAACAGGTAAAACAGATTATGGATAGCCATACAATGAAGTGTTAGGCAACTATTAAAAATGAGCAGCTCTCTTTTTACTCATATGTGGAACCATCTCTAAGTCATATTAAGTGGGAAAAAAGCAAGATGAAAAACTACATAGATAATTTGCAACCAAATGTGTAAAAATTACATTTATTTGCTTGTATGTAGAGAGAATATCCCTGAAAGTATACTCAAGAAAGTAGGAAACAGTACTCCACTGCTGCCTCTGGAGAGGAGAGCTGGGGCATAACAAGGAGACTTTTCAATGTACTAAAAAAAAGGGCTAAGAGTCCTTTTGGAATTATGCATGTATCGTCTATTCAAAACGCAGATTTAAAAAGCTTTTGTAAAAAGCTGAAACAAACCCGAGGGTGACTCAACAAACTACTCAACTTTGCCCAAGGAATAATCAGACTATACCAGTGAACCAGAACTTTTATTTCCTTTTCAACATCCTCCGTCAGCAACTACTTTAAAAAGACTAGAAAAGCATTCTTGGTTTTCCAAACCATCTCCACCCAGTGAGTCAACTACTAAAAGGGATGGGTCTCACTATGCAAGTCTCAGAGATGGCATGAAGCCCAGGAACACAGAAGGCAGCTGTTGCAAATTTATGAAACAAATACAAAATAGAAAGGGTGTATGAAGATGGCCAACAGCAGATACTACAATTTTCCAAAACCTGCCTCTTGATTGGGAAAGACCATTTAAATCTGTCAGCAAGGACCCTTCAATAAAGAACTGGAGGCACGACTAGGCTCTGCATGGACAGGGTAGGCAGTCACCACCAGCGAGGACTGAAAGGAGGCTTCACTTTGCAGTGGTCGAAATTCTCTCTTCTACCTCCCTAGCTAGTACTTGAAACTCCTTCCCTGCCTGATAGGTAACTCATTACACTCATTATCTAATTAGGACAGATTATCAGATGAGCTCCCCACCAACTGGCAGAAATTAGAGAGTTTAAAGGCAGTTGGACGACTTCTTTTCATTTCTGTCACTTTATGGTGGACATCAGCCATCTCCTTCTGCAGAAGTGTTCACACAGGTTGGGTTCAAATCAGCGCACGTTTGCTGCTGCTAAGGTACTAGGAATCAAATCTGGAATGCCACTTCCCTGAATAGTTCCCAAGAATTATAAACCTGAACCAGTGTACAATTGTAGGCTTCCGCATTCTGTCCTAGGTTCACTAAGCAAGTACAAACGTCCCAAGTTTCCCTAAATTTGCTGTGTCACCAGGAAGTCTAGTCACCAGCCGGACTTCGCTTTCGGTGCTGCTCACCGGTTTTCCTATTCAGCCCTCCTTGGGGTCGCTTCAGCAGGGCCATCCTCTGGCCTCAATCCCTCCACCTGTGGTCCCCCTGCCTGCGCGGGAAGCCTCACTGCTCCCTCGGACCTCCGGACAGCCGCGGGGCACAGACGACCGGCGAACAGGACTTCCCGTTGCCCGGCCGCCTCGCCGATCCCGCCCCAATGCGCCCCCGGCCGAACGCCCCCACCAGGCAGCCCGGGTCCCAAAACGCGCACACCGAGTCGCCGGCCACTCCCGGGGCCCACAGGTTCCTCCAGCGCCCCCCGGCTCGGGGCACACGCGGGGCCCCGCCCTCTCCCGGCTGGCAGGCCTCAGAGCAGGCCGGGGCGAGGCGACCGAGGGGGACGACGGGTGGCAAGGGTAGGGTACGCCGTTCCTCACCTGACTCCGTGGAGCAGCGTCTCAGCCCAACCTGGTCTCGGGCAAGATGGAGCCGGGGGCGGGCCCGGGAAGGGCGGGGCGCCGAGGGCCGCCGCCCGAGCCCGTTAGGATCGCAGGGGGCGGTGCCGACAGAGCCAGTCCCGGCGGCCGTCGGTGCCGCTGCTCGGGCTTTCCTTTCGGCCCCGCCTCGCCGCTCCACCTGCGAGGAGACGCTCTCTTCGGGTGCACCAACCAGTTTTATCACAGTTCCTTCTGGGCTCTCTGAAGCCATTTGGGAAGTTGAAGCCGTCCTGAGGAATCCGAAGCCCCTTCAGTGGTGGGTGGCAAAGCAGGGCTCGAAACTGGGAGGCCAGGGGCAGCCTCTCCGCCTGATGTGCCGTCCTCCCTATATTCTGAGGACAAAGACGGTGTCTTTTATTAGTCCCTTGTGAATTGAATTAATATTTATGAGGCTCCTAGATAGTGGGAACGGGAGATGCACTAATCAAAACCACTCCAGAAGGGAGTTGTTAGGTGATTCCAGGCTCCCCTCACACTAGAGCTCTAGCATTAAACATTTGAGGCAATTTCAAGGGCCCAGACCAGTATCTTAAACTCATTAAGAAAGTTTATATTCCAGAGCAAAGAACCAGTTGGCTACCTTTTAAAGTGGTTCTCAAACTGTGGTCCCCAGACTGGCAGCCGCCACATTACCTGGTAACTTGTTAGAAATGCAACTTATGGGCTCCACCTTAGACCTAATGAATTAAATTCTAGAGATGAAGCCCAGCAATCTGTTTTAACAAGCCCTCCAGGTGGTTCTATAAACACTAAAGTTTTAGAACTATTAACCTATTACTCCACATGCTTTTCTACCCAAAAGCTTCCTCATGGGGGTGGGATAGGGTGGATTAAATTTTTAAGTGGCAAAGCAAGATATACATGGCCCTAAAATAGGGGTGAAGTGGAAGGTACTTGAGAAAGGTCACTGCCAAATTTAAACAAAACTGCACAACACTCTGGGTACCCAGCATTAATTCCCCAGCTCCCACCAATCTGTCTGGAAAATATTGGGCCTTTCTGTCCAATCTGCCTGGAGACCTCTGGAATTTAAGCATTCCCTAAGAAGCCTGTCCTTACTCCTTTGCTCTATATTACTACCTTGGTGATCTCATCCCTGCCCTTCCCTCTGCCTTAACTATCAGCTTGAGAGGTTATTTTCCAAACCTCCTATTTCCCGCCCACTTTCCTGAGCTATAGGCCCAAATATCCGATAGTCTATATTCAGGTAGATGCCACTAGATTCCCCACTTCATCCTTTCAATTTGTCCTTCTTTCTTGACATACAAGGCCCTCCAGGGCCACAGACCCTTTCCTCATGCTGCCTCTGCCTAGAAAGCACTGCCTGCCTTTTAACAATTATGAATCTATTAAGACTCAATTCAAAGATCACCCATCTCCTTCCTGCCTCAAGCTTTTCCTGACCTTCTTTTCTTTACCTTCCCTTGGGTAGACTCCCTTTTTTGCACCCAACAAAACCTTTTATAGATGTCTGCTGTGACACATTTAACAGTAGTCATGGGCTTCCCTGGTGGCGCAGTGGTTAAAAATCCGCCTGTCAATGCAGGGGACACTGGTTCGATCCCTGGTCCGGGAAGATCCCACATGCCGCGTAACAATTAAGCCCGTGTGCCACAACTACTGAGCCTGCGCTCTAGAGCCTGCAAGTCACAACTACTGAGCCCATGAGCCTAGAGCCCGTGCTCCGCAACGAGAAGCCACCGCAATGAGAAATCTGCGCACTGCAACAGAGTAGCCCCCACTCACCGCAACCAGAGAAAGCCCGCGCGCAGCAACGAAGACCCAATGCAGCCAAAAAAAAAAAAAAAAAACCAGTAGTCATAGCACATGAGTATTTAACTTGCCTGTATTCAACCACATAAACTTAGCAAAAGCAAAATAAAACACCTTTGAAGGTCATCATATGCTCCAGAGTTCACATAAAATAGGAGACATTATGCTTCTCCTAATGTGAATATTCCATTGTGTTTAAACACACATACCGGACTTCCCTGGTGGTCCAGTGATTGAGACTGTGCTTCCAATGCAGGGGAGCGTGGGTTCAATCCCTGGTCAGGGAAGTTCCGCATGCCAAGCAGTGCGGCAGCAAAAAAAAAAAAAAAAAAAATATATATATATATATATATAATTAAAATAAACACACATACGTTTTGTACAGACAGAGCAGTAATTTTGTCCCCAAAGGGACATTCGGCAATGTCTGGAGACGTTTTTGGTTGTCACAACTAGGGAGGAGGGTTCTACTAGTATCAATGGGGAGAGCCAGGGATGTTACTAAACATTCTACAATGCACTGGACATCCCCCTACAACAAAGAATTATTCAGCCTGAACTGTCAGTAGTGCTGAGGTTAAGAAACTCTGAGTTAGACTAATCTTCCTAAATAACGGATTTGGTCATATAATTCCCTTGATTAAACTCCTCCACTAGCTTCCCACTGGAACCAGAATAAAATCCAAAGTCCTAGCCATGGTCTATTAAGCCCCATATAATCTGGCCACTGCCTACCTCTCTGATCTCATCCCTCTTCACCTTCCTTCTCAAGCACTAAACTCTGGTCAAAATGGCCTTCTGTCTAAACATACCAAGCTTGTGACCAGACACACCAGAGATTCCCAGGATCTTTACACTTGTTATTGCTCCTATTTGGAATGTTCTCTATTGCATGTTACATCTCAAATGTCATCCATCTCCTCAGAGAGGTATGTATTCCCTGAACATTGAAGCATTAGTAGCCCCACTGTCACTAACACCACTACCTGTTATACACACTAATTACCCTATTTAATTTTCTTTGTAGCACTTAAAAGCATATAAAATAACAGTATTTACTGTTTGTCATCTCCCCCTGCTACCCTCGGAATGTACACTCCTTGAGAACAGGGGTATCTCTAGAGACTAGAAATAAAATGTTCAGTAAATACTTGGTTGACTACAACAGGGCCCCCCAGACTCGAGCCAATTACTTCACCCAGTGATCAACTAAATAAACAGAAGTCTGTTTCCAATAGTGGAGGAAATAACTGGCTCTGATAGACTTGTTGAGAGAAGGATATGTTGGAATCCACAATGGAGTGTTATCCTAAAGGAATTTCAATGTAGTTTTGAAAATACAGCTTTTTCACTTCATATGCTGACCTTAGAAAATGTAACTCATTATATTGCCCCTGCTTAACATCAGTCTTTTATTAAACTGTAAACACTTTAAGGGTAAAAGCCATTTGGAATCCTCAGCATTTAGCATGAAGCTAAGGCACTTTCATCTACTGTCACCACCACTCTAAGCTGGAAATTTTTGTGTCACCTGTTACTGTGTGGTTTCTGTCTCCTGATTAGACTCTGATAGATATATCACATTTCACCCATAACAATCAGTAATTAAGCCCTATAGATTTTACTTTCACATTCTAGCTATAAAATATCATTATCTACCTGTTTACTTTCCTTGTTATAGCTAGACCTCTTCTTTTCCCTAACTACTACCATTAGTCACTTTAGCTGATACATGCATTACATCATCTGAACCACAAAAATGGCATTCTGACTGGTTTTTCCATTGTCGAACCATCTTGCTCAGTAAGTTCAACCTATTTATGTTACTGAATAATATTCAAAGTGGTATGTATTCAATAATAGCTACCATTTATTAAATACATACTATATGCTAGACACTGTGTTAAGCACTCAACAAATATTCTCATTTTTTACACTCTGATTAAAAAAACTGTTTTTGGTAACAGTTTTATTGAGATATAATTCACTGATGTAAAGTGTACAATTCAATGGTTTTTAATATATTCAGAGTTGTACCATCACCACAATTTTAGAACATTTACATCACCCCCAAAATAAAGCCCATACACTTTAGCCATCATCCCCAATATGCTCACCACCCTCATCTCTATGCTGCCGCTAATCTACTTTCTGTCTCCATAGATTTGCCTACTCTAGACATTTTATATAAATGCACTCAGACAATAACGTGGTCTTTTATGACTGGATTTTCACTTAACATGAACATGGATGAACGTGTTTTCAAAGTTCATCCATGTTGTAGCATGAATCAGTACTTCATTCTTTTCTATGGCCAAATATTTCATTATACATATATGCCACATTTTGTTTATCTATTCACAAGTTGATGGACACGGGTTATTTTTACCTTTTGGCTATTATGTATAATGCTGCTATGAACATCTGTGCACAAATGTTTTCATTTCTCATGAGTACACACCTAGGAGCAGAATAGCTGGATCAAATGGTAACTTAATGTTTAACTTCTTGAGAAACTGCCAAACTGTTTTCCAAAATAGCTGCACCATTTTACATCCCTACTAGCAGTGTATGAGGGTTGCAATTTCTCTACATCCTCGTTAACACTTGTTATTATCTGTCTTTTTTATTGTTGTCATCCTAGCAAAAGAAGTGCTTTCTTTCATTGTGGTTTTGATTTGTATTTCCAGATGACTAACGATGCTGAGCATCTTTTCATGTGCTGATCGATCATTTGTACATCTTCTTTGGAGAAACATCTGTTCAGATCATTTGCCCACTTTTAAATTGAGTTATTTGTCCTTTTCTTATCACGTTGTAAGAGTTCTATATATATATTCTGGATATAAGTGGAGAGGCTGAGGTCACAGCAAGTTGTAGAATGAATATCTAGGGAATATCCTAATCCTGAGAGTGTGATAAGAGAAGGATGACAATAGACAGGGTGTGGTAGAATGGCAGACCCAGAGAGCTGATGTTAATCACTCCTTTGGCAAGAGAGAAACCTCCAATCTTGAGATGTTCTGTGTAGACAAGTAACACTTGGCAGTGAATAGGAAATAAGATAAAACAAGTGACTTAAGAAGCCCCAAACTGAGTTTATTGTGGTATAGACCAGGTGATAACAAACTCCAGTATATTCAAGTAAAGTCTGATACACCCTGGGATACCTAAAATACAACACAAGGGCAAAAAGCTGCTCTAAAATTAGAAGTCCCCAAGAGAAAATAGGAAAATGAGACATGTATCTCGAAAAAGCCAGGAAGTAGAACAGTGTGCCAATCCTCACAACCTCCCCCATGTTCCCAACCACTTCTCTGACTTGCTCATGTTTCCACTACTTCAAGTCATTAAGACCTCTGCATTTTTTAGCCCAAATTGCTGTATAAGAAGAAAGTCTTTTTCAGAAGAATAAGGTGCCATTCTTCTCCTTGGTGCCATCTGGTTAAAGTCAAAACGTATAACTTTCTCATGAAGGAAACTCTTAGGAACTTAAGGCTCTACAAAGACTGATACAAGGGCCTTTTGCCACACACTAAATCTAGAATCCTGTCTCTAGAAGCTACATGTGGCTAACCTCTTAGACATGAGTCACATCATACAGGAGCTCCCATTCAGCTTAGAATCTACCGAGACAAGTGAATTAAGTTTACGATATAGTGGATTTGAAAATTGGCAATAATCTGGCATCAGCAGGTAATTTCATCACAATCTCTGCCTTTTCTAGACATCCAGTCAGGATCTGGCTCAGCTATTTATACCCTGCCATTTACTTTCTCTTCCAATTGCCTCTTATCCAGCTGGCAGGAGCTTCCAAGAAACATGATATAGTAGGCACTGCAGTATACTGGCTGCTTGTTGGGGTTGGAGTAGACCTGTTCAGGTTTGAGGGACGCAAAAGGATTAGCTCCATAGGCTGTGATGTGTGTATCCAGGTCCACCAGAATCTGCAAAGAGGCTGCCAACTCCTGCTGGCTATGGGAGACAGATAAGAAAAATTGCTCTGCTGATTATGAAAGAGATAGGAGAGGAACTGCTCATCAATCCCAAAAATTACCTAAGGCTGGACTAACGCAACAGCTATCCCTCCCTCCCAAATGTCTAGACTAACTACTCAATTAACTAGCATAGCACTTTGAAGGGATGAGAAAGCCAAGCATGGGAAGGAAGAAAATCCTCACCAGAAGGCAGAAGATGATCGGGGGGAGAGAAATAAGCTCATCTACATAGAGGTGTGAGTGAATTGGGGAGGTATCACAAATAGGAGGAGGTCAAAACCTGTAAACAGTAATCATCGTAGGGATCTCATAATCACGAAGTAGCAAGAGGGTGGGCAGCCAAGCCTCCATCAGGTCCGGGGAAGCATGGAAACCTATGGAACAAAAATGGAGATGGGAATAGAAAGGGGAAACGCTAAGGTAGACCCTAACCAACATACTTCTTTGATTGTGTCCACCCCTCACCTTGCTCACCTCCAATGCTCATTTACCACCATCGCCCGCCCCAGATTCTTTAATGGAAAATTATGGACCCAGGTGTAGCACATATGGCTAATGATCAACCAAGGTCTTCATTATATTATGCTTAACCTGACCAAATGAATGGGGTTCCAAAGGTGCAAGAGCCAGGATGGAAAACTCCCAGAGGACCGACCCTGTATTCCCCCAAACAAATGACTCTTACCTGGATGGAATGCCACCACCAAATCTG
Source organism: Eschrichtius robustus (assembly GCF_028021215.1). NCBI lineage: Eukaryota > Metazoa > Chordata > Mammalia > Artiodactyla > Eschrichtiidae > Eschrichtius > Eschrichtius robustus. Next base: position 78,266,400 of record NC_090830.1, read on the forward strand.
GATGGGCTATCTGCCCAGACTCTACCTGCTCCTCCCAGAAGTCATGATAGAGGCCCCTATGGCCACTAAGCTGAACTGTGCCAGGTTCCAGGAGTGAAGGTGAGGCACTCTGTGAAAAGCCAGCAGCTACATCTACACCCACCATGATTACATGGAGGCCAAGGTGCCCAGGAAACATGTAGCCAAGTTCATCATAGTCCCCAGAGTGAGTGAGGAACGTCTCTGCATGAGAAGCACCAACCACGTGCACTGTGCTTCCCCCGACCTTCCCAACATTTATCCCCAAGGCCTGAAGCCCAAAGCCCAGTGTCAAGGGCCGTGACAGGGCAATTGTCAGCAACTGCTTCAAAGAGCCCTGCAGGGCATCTGGATCTGGCCTTGGCCATCCTACACTGGCCCACAGGGTGGTTCATGGCCTGATTACCAAGCACAGCATCCAGAGTAGCCTCTAGTTGTAAATGTCGCATAGAAAACCAGGTGTCCCAGCCCTGTACGACTTTAGTCAGCCAAGACCAAGGTCCTGAGGGAAGGACAAAATCACCTGCAGTCAAGAAGGAATAAGAAATGACCTAATCCTTCCCTGGCTTCAATACTCCCTTCATGTTCATTCTCCCAACCGGTCCCCAAGACTGCCCTGTCCCACTCAGTTCCTCATTTTTTCCTCAAAACAACATGCTTTCATATCTTTCTCCAAGTACCACCAACTATGACCGTTATGGCAAAGTTCCCCAATACTGTCACTCCACCTGTGACCGGAAGCCATTCCATGAGACGGTCCACAGCTACAAGACGCAGCTCTTGACAAACCCTCCTGTGTGCTGGCCAGTCTGACCTCTGGCACTCTGGACCACAGTAATAGACATTTCTGCACCTGAGAGAATGAGGCCCAGAAACAGATGTTCCTGTACCTCAAAGGTGAATGGGGGACTCCTGGGGAAGGGAACTGATATATTCCTGCACATGGGAAGAAAGATCACTGGGTGAGGAAAGTAGGGAGAGGAATGACAGCTGCTGCAGCAAATCTGGGGACTACGTTTGGCAGAGGAGGCAGGAGGGAGTGGGAATGTAATTTTTCTCTTGGGTTACAGTGACACCTCTGCCTCTATCTAGAACTTTTTACATCCCTTACAGAAAAAAAAAAACACCAGGAGTTTGTGGCTGCCCTGTTATCACAGGTGTGGCTTGACCCCAACCTCCCCAGACAGATATGGTCTTACCACTTAAGTGCTCAAGAGAAGAGAGGTAGAAAGGATTATACTCTGGTCTCTGTCTAACCTCCCCATAATACCAAAATAATCAGGAGCCTTATAAGCAACGCTTTTCTAATTTCTCTGTGGCCTAGATCACACAAAATGAGGAGCGAGCCTGAAGTTATTCTGAAAATTCTCAGACCTTTCCTCCTGCAATGAGGTCTTAGAATAGGATCATTCCGATGTCTCCCCTATTAGCCCCCAACTAATCACCTCTTGCAGTGCCGGAGGACCTTGGAGTTTGAAAGGCCACTAGGGAGTACTTTACAGTGAACACAGAATCAGAATGTGTCCTCCATCTTCTGGAACATTTCTTGAAGGCATCGATATCCAAAGCCTGATACAGGAGTATCCCCATCTAGCACCAACCTGCAGAGACAGCATGAAGAAGGAGTGGCAATAGGAAAAACACCTCCAAAATTTCTCATGACCCCTACCTTGCCTCCTATATATTGGCATCTCTCCTACTCCCATCGTTTCTCTTTTAAGCAAATTATATTTCTTCTATAGTAATAAAACTGGCAAAAGTCAGGATGAGAAAATCCCTCGTTGCAAATACCCCGTATTCCCCAAGCTATACTCCCTCTCCACCTTATGAATCACTTCTACCAGTGACAATGTATCACTCTTCCATAGAGCTAGTCACTCACTTGTATTCTTCGTATCTTTTCATGTTCAGCTTTTGAAGGATCAGCTGGGATAGGCCAGGAACATTATTCTCCAAGGAGAAGAAGCCAAGGGTATCAATGCTAGGGCCAGGTTTTGAGAGGGTCAGAGGCACAGGAGTCACAACTCTGGGTAGGGTCACAACCACGGGAGCCACTGATGAGGGGGGTTTCTTGTGCCTTCGTCATCGGGACCGTTGAGCCATGGCCTGTCCAGTGATACCTGGGGACTATACGTAGAACAGATATGGAATGGAATTTTGTAAGTTGGACACATACGATGTTTTTTCATATGTTTGACCTTTCACTTGTCATTCCAGTCTCTCAGGCCCAGGTATCAGTAAGATTTATTTCATATCTACAGATTATTGATCACCACAGGCAGTTGTGAAAAAGAGAAATAATTATATGTGAATATAATTATACATATATGTATTATACATGAAGTTCTATATATAATATAGATGCTTAGAAAAAGTCTGGCAGGACTCATATAAAATTGATAACAGTGATTAACTCTGAGGAGGGGAAAAGGCATTAGGATGGGAATTGGATCAATAAAAGGGAACTTTAGACTTGTTTGTAATGTGTGACTTTTTATACAAAGAATATATTCGTATACTATTAGTGTATTTTAAAAAATCAACTTAAAAGAGAGGAAAAGGCAACAAAAGTTTTGGTTGTCCAAAACTACCATCTAACTGGAGAAAGAGTCAATCTAATCTAGTTGGGGAAGGAAAACATTCATTTTAAAACACCTATCATCACATTTGTAAGCAATAAACCAAAAAGTAGAAATCAAACGCAATACCAAATGAGCACTAGCACTACAATGCCAAGTTATGCACATTATTAGGAAAATTTTCTAAAAAGGTGAGTTCTGAAGTAGAACTAAACCCACACTCACACACTACCTAGAGAGAACTCTTGCGGTGTCCTCCTTCCCTGGCCTGTCTTCTCCCATTCCTTCCACGAGGGCTGAGTAAACAAAAGGGACTACATTGGAAAAAATAAAACATAAATATTTATTGATAAACAGATAAAATCATTTGCAAAATACTATAACAGAAACAAATATGAAAAAATATACTTAACATCTAAATGTCTTAGAGAGACGTTAGATATAAACTATAATATAAGGCAGTGTATAAATCCTACAAGAAAAGTGAAACTAAAGCACTAATGGGAGATCAGAAGAAGACAGTCTCTCAGTTGGCAAGCTACAGAAAGACTTTATGAAGCAGCAGTTGGAATAGACCATGAAGTATGGCAATACTGTGAATACACAAAGATAGGGAAACAGGAACTCTAAGCACAAAGAAGAGTGTGACCATAACAAATGTAGATGGGAAAATTCTGGGAATTAAGGAACTAGAATGGTTTGAGTTGGATTATTAAGTCTAAAGACCTAAGTGTAAGAGATAAAACTATAAAGTGTTAGGGGCTTCCCTGGTGGCGCAGTGGTTAAGAATCCGCCTGCCAATGCAGGGGACAAAGGCTCGATCCCTGCACCGGGAAGCTCCCACATGCCACGGAGCAACTAAGGCCGTGCGCCACAACTACTGAGCCTGCACTCTAGTGCCCGCGAGCCACAACTACTGAAGGCTGCGTGCAGCAACGAAGACCCAACACAGCCAAAAATAAATTAACTAATTAAAAAAAATATTTTTAAATGGTAACTTTCATGTTAAAAAGAAAAACAAACTATAAAGTCTTAGAAGAACACAGGGGAAAAGCTTCATGATTCTGGATTTGCCAAGTTCTTGAATATGACACCAAAAGCACAAGCAAGAAAAGAAAAAATAGATAAACTGGACTATATCAAAATTTTAAAACTTTTCCACATCAAAGGACAAAGTGAAATGGCAACCCATAGAATGGGAGAAAATACTTGTAAATCATATATCTGATAAGAGATTAATATCCTGAATATGTAAAGAACACCTAAAACTCAACAACAACAAATAGCCCAATTACAAAATGGGCAAAAGACTTGAATAGACATTTCTCCAAAGAAAATATACAAATTGCCAAGAAGCACATGATACTCAACACCACTAATCAAAGGCAAATCAAAACCACGGACACCACTTTACTCCCATTAGGATGGCTATCATCAAAAAACTAGAAAATAACAAGTGTTGGTGAGGATGCAGAAAAACCGGAACCTGCCTGCACTGATGGTAGGAATGTAAAATGGTGCAGCTGCTGTGCAAAACAGTATGGCAGCTCTGCAAAAAGTTAAATATAGAATTATCATATGACCCAGCAACTTCACTCTTAGGTATACACCCAAAATAACTGAAAACAGGTACGCAAACAAATGCTTATACACAAATGTCCATAGCAGCACTATTCACAGTAGCCAAAAGGTAGAAACAAACTAAAGGTTATCAAAAGAAAATGAATAAACAAATTGGGAGATATATATACATATACATATGTGTGTATATATATGTATGTATATGTATATGTATATAAATTCAGCCATAAAAAGAAACGTACTGATACATAGTACAATGTGGATGAACCTCAGAAACATTATGCTAAGTTAAAGAAGCCAGACACAAAACGAGACATTATATGATTCCATTTATATGAAATATCAAGAATAGGTAAATTCAGAGACAGAAAGCAGATCCATGGTTGCCAAGGGCTGGGTGGAAGGGGGAATGAGGAGTAACTGATTAATGGTTATGGGCTTTTTGCGGGGGGTGATGAAAATGTTTTAGAACTAGATAGACGTAGTGGTTGCACAACAATGTGAAAGTACTCAATGTCATTTAATTGCTCACTTTAAAAGGATTAATTTTATGTTATGTAAATTTCACCTCAATTAAAAAAAAAAAAAAGAAAGGTATCTATAGAGGTTTTGAAGCTAAAAAATTGTTTTATTCCCCAGATAAACTGCCTCCAGGGACAGGGAAATGAAGAGGATAACGCTGACAGTGGTTGTTTTTACTGTGAATGAGGTAACAAAGTTCAAATCAAGAATTGTGTTTTGTTACAAAAATGGTCTGACATTTAATCCTTCTGGACTAGATCTGTTAGGAAAAAACTCCAGAATGATCATTCAGCTGAGATGTAGGTGGCAGAACAATCAAACAAAAACCCTCCCCAAATCATCCAGCTAATATCCATTATCTTACAACATGGCTCTTGCAAACCACGGTCCTCAGGTTAACGGAGGAACTAATTTGATTTTCCTTTGTACTTCCTTTCTCCTCGTCCTTTCATTCCACCCCTATTCTCCCCCCTCATCCCACAGATGAATGGTCAGTTTCAGAGTCCACAAAACAGAGATAACTAAGTTCATCTGCATATCATATCTTCTACTTCTACGTTCCCACCAATAAAGAAGAAATTAGACCTAAAGATAGTACATTATTTTAGGATTTAAGGGTTATTTCTCTTTACTAAAGGGTAGATGGAATTGCCTTCAAACCTTAGGACACCATTTCTGAAAACTGACCTGGCTCTTCCCTCCACTTTTTTTTTTTTAATTTATTTATTTTTGGCTGCATTTGGTCTTTGTTGCTGCACGCAGGCTTTCTCTAGTGCAGGGAGTGGGGGCTACTCTTCGTTGCGGTGCGCGGGCTTCTCATTGCGGTGGCTTCTCTTGTTGCGGAGCACGGGCTCTAGGCATGCAGGCGTCAGTAGTTGTGGCTTGTGGGCACTACAGTGCAGGCTCAGTAGTTGTGACACACGGTCTTAGTTGCTCCGTGGCATGTGGGATCTTCCGGAACCAGGGCTCAAACCTGTGTCTCCTGCATTGGCAGGCGGGTTCTTAACCATTGTGCCACCAGGGAAGCCCTTTCCTCCACTTTTAATCACCATTCTCATCACATTCCCAGAGCCACTGCAATTCTAGAATAAGTACTTATATGCTCTATCTACCCAGCCCCCTCTGGCAAGACACCACCTTTTTAAACCTTGAAAGAATGGACTCTTCTTTACAGGTATGGAGGAAAAGTATCTCTGAGATAAATCAAGAGTCTTAAATTCCAGAACTAATAATAAATATCTTCCTGATATTCAACCAAAGGCCTTTATTCTGCAATGGAAGCCAATTAAGACCAGAAAGGTACTTATCCACCTTTCCAAAGAGAGGTCTTCCTCCAATGGAAGATTAAGTCCACTGGAAGACTGGCTGAACTGGCTGGAAGTCAAGGGATCACACAGCTTGGGGAGGCATGAAGTTGCTGAAATCCTTGATGCCATATTTTCCTCTGTGTCTAGAGTGGGTTCCTGATACAAATGGATAATTTTCTGGCAGGAAGGTAAGAAGGTGGGAATGAGGAGCCAGGTCTTTGCATTTGCATCTGTATATATCATCAGGCTCATGTCTGAGTTTGTGTACCCAGGCCCCCTGGTTCTAACTTTCCTGCAATGAGGCCTAGTATCCTCCAAGTTCGGGGGTGGGGAGTTGACCTGAGAGAAACAAAGGCAGGGACTTGGGGTCTAATTTATTCCCAGTATATAAGAGCGAGAACACCAACACCAAGGACTGGAGAGGACACATGAACTGGATGGCCTACAAAAACTCTTATCCTTCATCTCTAAATTTTCTAAAATATTAGCTAGCTTATTCCCACACCTGGGTCTCCCATATTCACCCCTCCTTACCACCAACAGCCTCAAATTTCACCTAAATCACAGTCATCTTCTCACCATCTCCAGACCAGTGAGGCCCATCTAATTTTCTCAAATTCACCAGCAAACAAAAAATGTCTTTAGGGAGTAGGGTAGAGAAGGGTGAGTGAAGCTCATCACTGGGGATCCTCAAAAGGGGTTAGGAAAGAGAAAGAGAAAAGGAGAAACACATTAGACACATTGCTATTAGGACAACATTCAGCTGCTTTATCAGTGATTAACACTCCCTGGAGTGATAAATGCTTTACTTAACTATAAACTAAGCAAGCAGAGGAGTTGATGGAAAAGTAACTTACCCTGCTAAGCCCTCAGCTTCCTTCCTTCTTTCTTCCAAGTGAAGTAAATGCTTGATCTCCTCAGATCTACGTTGTGGCTGATTTGCAGCTGTCCCTTCATATCACTTTCCTTTGCAAACTGCTGAAATGCTGGGTCTCTGTGATTAGGTATGTCCTGCCAACCAGACAGACAACACTGAATTCTCCCTAACGAGGCAAATAAGGACCTGGCCCCCTGCCCTTGGACTTCTCTCTTTCTGACCTTCCTTCTCTGCCAAGAAGGCTCAGAACTCTGTCAACACTCCCAAACTCACCATAGGCCAGGCAGGCTGAGGAAAGATGAAGCTTACTGCTTCCTGGACCTCTCTCACTAAGGCAGCATTTCTGCTCCCAGTCCACAACGTCAGGAAAAAGCCCTTGGGATTAGTTCAGAAGTATTTGATTGGAAAAGGTAAACAATAGCCCAGAGGAACAGGAATCCCTAGAGTTCTAGATGTCAATCTAGACACAGGATGAGTTCTCCCAAGCCCAAAGTCCTTTTTAGCATAACAAACACTGCTCAAACACAACTCAACAGTGACCAATGTAGGTTTAAGTACAAATATGATACCCAGAAAAGGAGAATACAAATGGTCATTTAATGGTACAGAAGGAAATCAATTGTAGGGGAAACGTCCAGAATTAATTTGTAAAATTCAATTTCCCTGAAAGGAGAGCAAGGCACTTTCTGAGTTGAATGTCATCAGGGGCATTCCACCTGTTTATTTTAAAAGAGGAATAAAATTTTCTGGAATATTAAAGTAAGCAAGACCAAAAACACACACTATTTCTAGGAAGAGAAAATAGAAAAGAATCAACTCAAACATCTCATTCCTTCCTGTAATGGATGCTGATCCAGGGAATTTAATTCCACATTTCTAGCTCCTTTTCACTTACAGCTATCAAGCTCCAAACCTATCAGAAGTTGTTAGTGCAGTGGTCCTATATGACTCTATGACCTGACGCTGCTTACATGTGGCCCCAGCTATGTCACTTACCTGCCTCTGTGAACATCAGCAAATTGGGGAACAGAACCACTTGCAGTAAGGTCCTGGACCGTGGCAAATAAATCTATGTATGAACAGATGCAGAGAATGGATTCCAAAGGAACCCCAAACTGTAGAAAGCACAAACTACAAGCAGGGAAGGTGGAAGAAAAGTGTTAAGGATGCAAAAAAAATTACATAACATTATGTAAAATAGCTGTGGACGAAGGAAAATCAGTTGCAATAGGCAAAAATCCTGAATAAAATAGGGGTAATTCATTTTAAGCAAAGGTTTCAGGCCAATTTCAAATTTAACTGGCAGAAAATTGAAAGGTTTTGAGGTTTGTTAATGGCTGAACTGCAAAAGGTAAAAGAAGTCAGATTGTCTTTTCTAACTCAGAAGTGTCATCTTTGAATATAAAGGGAGATGATATATAGAAAAAAATTGATATTGAATAGTAGTTTACATTTCACCATCATTACTACTATTCTGGTAGACATTTAAATTTACAATTTAGAAAGATCTGAACTTTTCACAATTTGCATTCATCATGAGTTACATTAAAAAAAACCTCTAAAAGTACTTCTATGGTTCCTTGTGAAACCAGTTAGAAGACAGACTAGAAAGAGCTTCCTGGTGGCGCAGTGGTTAAGAATCCTCCTGCCAATGCAGGGGACGCGGGTTCAAGCCCTGGTCCGGGAAGATCCCACATGCTGCGGAGCAACTAAGCCCGTGGGCCACAGTTACTGAGCCTGCGCTCTAGAGCCCACGAGCCTAGAGCCCACGCTCCGCAATGAGAAGCCACCGCAATGAGAAGCCCCCGCTCTCTGCAACTAGAGAAAGCCCACGCACAGCAACAAAGACCCAACGCAGCCAAAAAATACATAAAATAAATTAAAAAAAAAAACAAGTAGGAAGGGGTCTCTGAGGCACTGGGTGATATTCTACCACTCTTCATGTATACCACTTTTTCTGAGTTCCATTCCTTCCTCTTATTTTCTTCTTAATTTTTACCATTAACCCTAATTCTTCTGATTTGCTAATGATGCTTTATGTTTACCCATGATTCCCATAAACACTATATAACCCTAGTAATGGGCCTAAGGAACTAAAGAAGTTCCTGCTACCTGATATATTAGTTAAGCTCTTAATCTAGAGATGCATAGTTTTCATAGACCAATAACATCAAGAGAATATTTAGTATACAGTACATAATAACTGTAAAGGCAGCTCATGGACTGGGATGCAAGTTAATATTACAGCAAGCAGAAGCTGTAATGATCAACAATTTGAGTTCTGTTTGCTACCGCGAATTAGGCATGTATATATACTTCAATTTAAATTAATGCATTTTTTTAAAGTCTTTATTGAATTTGTTACAGTATTGCTTCTGTTTTATGTTTTGGTTATTTTTTGGGCCGCGAGACATGTGGGATCTTAACTCCCTGACCAGGGATCGAACCCACACCCTATGCATTGGAAGGCGAAGTCTTAACCACTGGACCACCAGTGAAGTCCCTAAGTTAATGCTTTATAATGTGTATCATTATAATTATTGTTGAAAAAATGTAATTAAAGTTGCTATACAATTATATCATTATAAAATGTTGAACAATATGCAAATTTCGCTCAATTTGCAAAATTCTATACTTATTTTGATTGTGACAAAGAAGAAAGGAGTAGGGCTTCCCTGGTGGCGCAGTGGTTGGGAGTCTGCCTGCCAATGCAGGGGACACGGGTTCGGGCCCTGGTCTGGGAAGATCCCACATGCCGCGGAGCGACTGGGCCCGTGAGCCACAATTACTGAGCCTGCGCGTCTGGAGCCTATGCTCCGCAACAAGAGGCCACGATAGTGAGAGGCCCGCGCACCGCGATGAAGAATGGCCCCCACTTGCCGCAACTGGAGAAAGCCCTCACACAGAAACGAAGACCCAACACAGCCATAAATAAATAAATAAATAAAATATTTAAAAAAAAAAAAAAAAAAGAAAGGAGTATAATGGCAGGAAAATGCAGTATTATTCTTTTCTTATTGTTAAAACACTTAATAAATTCCAAATACTACTGTAACAAAATTCTAGACAATAACATTTTCTTTCAGTTAAAAGTTAAGTGAAACACTGATTTTAAATAATAGATTTAGGCCTATAATAGGCACCCAGAGTGCTCAGTTACTAATGCTCATGTAAAACAAGTATAAGCAAAGTAAAAAAAAAAAAAAAAAAAAAAAAGAGCAAAATTTATGAAGACAAGAATTTAATTCATCAAATTACCAAATTACCATGAACTACCCATGAGATAATTTTCTCTGAATATCCCAATTCTACTAACAGGATTTTCTGATTTGCATGAGGTCAAATCAGACTACATCTTCCAAATAAAACCCAACACAGAGATAGGAGCAGCGGCCCATGCATGGAATTTATTGTGTGCTACTGTTTATAAAATACTCAAATAGTCCTGCACATGCATAATATTTCCAACTTAGAAAGGAGACCATACAGGGTGCACTTTCTGGCAAACAAACAATAGATGGTTCCGCTGCCTGGAGCTCTGAGTTGTATTCCAGGGCATGAGGGAAGCAGGCCACCAAAGTAAAGGGAAATACCAAACTACTGTGGCAATCAATACAGGTCAGTAATTGTGAAAAATTAGCACATGGTTCCATTTAGTCTAACCAAGCAGTTCTGTAACTATCAAAAGAAAATGTTCAACATGCAGTCTTGACTTTTATGCTTCCACTAACATCTGAACGACTGAACAGAACCGTTGCTTCTATGCTGCACTGCTTAATCAAAAACACTTCCAGAACATTTAAAAATTTCCTTTGCATCAAAACATAAAATGATAGAAAGCCAGCAGTAAATCACCCTGGTGGCTATTTAAGCAACTTGAGTACTCACAATAAACTAAAATTTCTCATAACATCTAGGTAACCTATACATGTCGTACCTGTACATCATAGGTCTATATATTAAATATTTGCAAAATGAAAACATGCATACACAAAATACGTCAAGTTTTACAGACATGATTTGAATTAAAATTTACTTTGACAATGTACAAACTTCTTTTAAAGTACCTTAAATGAGTAATTCTGTAATTCTTCATAATTCTGAAATTTAGAGATTTTCTTCTTAAATCTCTGGGGTGTAAATCTCAAAAGATCTGGGCAAGAAAGATTCTAAATTAGTTTTTGGATTTGTGCACAAGTAAGAGAGTCAGCCTAGAAATAGGTTATGCATTCATAATTGAAAAATACCAAGACTATATTACAGAATTAGCCACATTTAGGAACTATAGACCTGAGGTCAGCATTTTGTATAAATGCCAACTGGGTTTCTCAGCATTTTGCCCATAATTCAAAACACAGCTTAGTAACCTCGGAAATGTATTTTAAGACCATGCTAATTCATCCTTTAAAGACATTTCATGGGGGAAAAAAAAAGTCCACATTATCTCTTAGGATTGTATTTGAAGTTATGGTTGAAAAACAAAATCTAATTCTACTGAGGGGAAAAAGAAATCTCATTTGTAAACTTAAATGTGTGAACCACAAGCATAAATGGAGGTGTAGTTGCCCTCCACTGGAAATTGCCCCAAGCCCCTTGCTCACTGCTCTCCACCTTGGCAGCGATGACCCAATCTTATCAGGTAGCACAACATGTCCCAGGGCCCTCAAGCCTCCATCCAGGAAGGGGGCTGGGGTCTCAAAAGCACAATGGTTTCTCCAGAGGGACTGTGACATTTACAGTCAGCTTGACCGACCCCTCCAGCTCCTCGGGTGATCTGTCCGTTTGGGGCCCGAGATGTGAGAGTCCCTGGGAAGCCGTGGGTCACTGGGCACCATGGTTGCCAGTCCCGTGGTTCTCAGTGGCATGTGCGGTGTTCAGAGAATTGAAACCATCTTGCTGTACAGCATCTTTCCGGGGTGGCATTCTCTCATTGATCCTATCCAAACCCTTTGCCTCTTCAAAACTGCAGATTCTATGTGGTGGAGAGAATCCTCGTATTGCTTAACAAAATGCAAATTTGATAAGTCAGTAATTGAAAAACATTTCTGAGATTTCAAAAACATAATTAATGATTTTTAAGAAGAAAGAAATTAGTTGTACATAGCAACATTTAAATCTTACTTTAACTGAAGCCTATCCCCATTCTAGATTTCCCCTTAAAATGTGAAATGTTTAAACCTAAATATAAACATGACAGCTTCATAGACGACAAGTGTTACATAGTCTTAAAAAAAAAACACACACAAAAATAATCCTCCCCTGCCCCAAGACCTCCAGGCAATGGTCTCAGGGTCTCAACCTAACTTCTACTACATCAATTATCTCCTACCTCAGGCCCTAAGATCACCAGTGACTATCACAGTAAGGCAGCAACAAGAGTAGGGGCAAGTGAGGAGGCTAAACAAGGTTAATCCTCAACATACAAATCTGTACCAAGAGCGTGGGAGAAGAAAAGAAAGTTAAAATTTAGCAGATCAGAACTACCTTGGAGGTCAAGGTATTATCACCCCATTACCACCAATATGAAATGAAAAAGGTAGGAAATGCCTCCAGGAGTTAGATCTGTGTTTGGCAGATTGTAAAACGTATTTATAGTTCCATATTTTAGGAGACGTTTTCCTTAATTCACTGGCCATTCACTGCCTGTTTTTTGGAAACCCAAATCAAAATAAACGGCAATCCTCCTCCAATTGTTATGGTTTCTCATTCACTTCATCTGGAGTGATGTATCCTCTATTATTAAAAGGTACATAGAAAAAATTTCCATACTATTGGTTATAATCTGGTTGCTTTAATATGCAATCCCTGGGACTCAGAGTCTGTGCATGTGAACCAAGTAAGTGGTTGGGGCAGCAAAGCTTTCAGCAACGTGGAATACCAAGCCAATACATGATATACGCGGATGTAATATTATCAGCAAACACTAGCCCAGACTGCAGCACAAAATCATAGTGACAGCCCTGCACTCTCAGGTGAATTACTGAAAATGAGTATGTCATTTTTATATCATGAGTATACCAAACCTATATCTAGAGAGGATTTCACTTAAGAATAAAAAAATCTGAGTAGCACAGAATCATGCAAAATATGGAACAGATCTTTATTTGCAACTGTAAATGCTATAATATTATACCATAACATGCTGTACTCTAAAGAATTCTGGAACATTAAATGCTGGTCACATTACTATACTAGAAAAGGGAAAAAACCAAATTGTCACTATGGAACTCAGTCCTTGTGATTTAAAAAGAAGAAGAAGAAAAAGATATGACTGTTACACTTGATGAGTCAGTGAGTCTGATTCATCTTGGACTGTGCAAGCTAGAAGTAAGACACACCCACAGGACATTCTCTGATGCCCACCCACACACCACAGATCTCTGCCCAGTGCAAGGACTCTGATCGTACCTTTTTCAGCCTCAATAGCCTCAACTGTGGCTGTACAGAAGTGAGCAGAGGCATGCAAAATGAATGAGAGAGATGAGAAGGGTCATATCGTACAGCAGAAAAAGCAATGATCACTTAAAATATAACAGTACCCCATACTACATTATCATTTACAATTTAACATATATAGTACCCGTATTAGAGAGCCCCATCCAATCCCCCAATTCCTGACACAGCACAGTTTACACACAGCACTAAGACACCATCGCTCAGAGCACAGAACACATAGACCTATTGTAAACAGACACCTCAGCATCCATGCAAATGCACACTAGTATTAATTACCCATCTTGAATTCAGTATTTTGATGACCTTAGAATTTTCCAACATGTTTATTATGTCACATCCATCACAATCACAAGGAAATTCTCTATAGCGTGAAATTATGATGGTAGAATTGTAGCAGAGCAAACAGAAGGAGATTCTTTTCTTTCATGTCTAACTGAAATAATACTTATCACCAGTTGGTTCCCTAAGATATAAACTAGAAGGGGTCAGCAATGCTTTTCCTGTCACTTCTAATTCATAGGGCAAAGCATAAGCTGCAAAAGTTGGTATGGCTACAATGAAATTTATGGTCAGTAAACTTAGTGAATTACTCTAATTAGAACAGTTCCATAGTCCTTGTCCTCTGTGGGTAATCTAAAAGGACTCCTCTTGTCTACTAGGAACTTCCTTTCTATTATAATTGGTGTTCCAAATATCTAAAGATATCAACATATAACATATATAAAAATCCATTTATGTTCAGTGTATCACGAACTCAAATCTACCTCAGGTACTAACACCCTCAAGTGAAGATAAAAAGGCTACTGAGCATGTTTTCAAGCCCATCTACCAACTAGAGAGGAATCAAGAGATAGAACTGAGGTCTTACAGGCAATAAATCCTATTCATTTCATGATATGGACATACATATAGGTCATATAAATGAGAAATACATTCTTGGTATAGCTTGTCTCTGGCCCATTTAGAGAATTTCAACATATTTAGTCATACACTTTTTTGTAGTCAAAGATTCTTTTGGTTCATTTCTGGGTTCAAACTGTATAAAGCACTCACACTGAGGACCAGGACCAAAGATTGTAGAGAACATTATTGCCTGATAATACTGCCAAGTCTCAATTCTTCACTTTACCCAAAGTGCACAAACTCATAATATTTATAATGATAATGTTCCATCCCTCCTACTTTGCTTCTTCAACGATAAGGCCAATTAGAATAATTATTCCTAAAATGAACTTCTAGCAGTACACATGATTTAGAAATAATAAAATTTATCCAAAGCAGTTATTAATGTGAAAGGACACTGATGAATCTAAGGAATTAAGAAGGCTAAATTAGATGTTTGTAATCTTAATCAGATAGTAAAGTGGGGACCGCCAAAAAAGGAGTATAAACACTGAATAAAGGAAGAATTAATTTTTCTCAACTGTTAAATCATATTACAAATTAAAGCAGATATACTTATTGTATACCCACTGTACAAATCACCATTTAAAAAATCTAGCCCTGTACGCTTGGAAAATACTCTTGGAATTTGTCCAGACAGAAAACTGGGATAAATGACCCACCTCTACTGGATCAGCCCTGGAATTCCTATTCTTCAAAAGATGGACTATTTTCTTTATAATTTAGAAATTAAATAGGGAAAAATAAAATGCCTACCAGAATCTACGTTTTAAAGAGCATGTGGTAACAGAAGTGATTTTATATGAGATATATCATAATTTGTATAATATATAGCAATAAATTAAAAATAAAAAACTGATTATCACTGTAAGAATTAGTATCTATTTGAGTATGTCAATAGTTTAAAAGTCTATTAAAATTTTTTTCAAATTATGAAAATGACAATACACTTTTGGGGGCTTTTAATTTTATATGCATTTTCTAGGTCAATTTATATTCTCTGCTCTTTCCCAAGGCCTCTAAATGCTCCTAAATCCTTTTCAGGACACAAAATGTACATCACACTCAAAACTGCATACCATGTTAAGCTTGAATGCTTAGAATTCAAAGAAGATCATTTGAAGCTTACATATTAAGCTGGAAAGAAAGAGATCTGATAATTGCAAAATTCTATCTGAAAAGCACTATTTTTCCTCAATTTTTTTCAGTTTTATGGGGCATCTTGACATGGCCTTACTAAGGTTGAGTGTAATGCTGTTTCAAACTGTGTTCCTCAATACTACACAGGATAAGTGATCAAGAGGAATTGACCTTACTATAATATAGATGGCCACATATTTTCTCATATAGGTCCTCGTGAAGGTAGCATTATAACGGCTAGCTCCCAATCAAACTTCCAAGAAGAAAATGCACATAAAATATGATTATCAAATCCTACTCCAACAGAGTTATGCAGTTTGTAAAAACACTTGAGAAATATCATAAATTAACTGTAAAGTTATTGATGAGACAATTTCTATTTTCTGACAATAGGATGGACGTCTTAGAATTTTAAAACTTTCTTTTTGCAATATTTAGCTCTCAGGTATTCACGTCAGGGGTCATGTCTACTAAAATTTTAAATGTTACATAAATTTTTAAAAATCACATGGGTGGTCATACTTCTGTATGAGTTTTATTTGTTTCAAAATGGGTTTGTCTTATGCTAGAGAAATCACGTCAACCAAATGTAAACTACACGATCAAGATCCATTGCTGGCAGAGCTAGGGAGCTATCTAGTTTCCTAAATTGGACCCCTTAAGCTCAGCACCATCCAGTAACTCACTCTACGCCGGGAATAGACAGTCCCTTCAGTAAAGCTGTCTTTCAATCCTTCCCTGCAGTTGGGGGTGATTTCAAAGTTGGAAGACTGAGCTTCAGGCTGCATGCAAATTAAGAATAAATAGATGTGCTGAGCTCTCAACAAAGCATGTAATTAGCAGGTGCTAATTGCGAAATCTGAAAGAAAGGTTTGCTGTGGATACAACATAAAAGTAATAATATATCCAAGGATAACTGAGAGATGACCATAGTTTAGATTTATTTAAGTATGAGACCCTTTCGGTTTTCTTTTCCTTTTCTGAACAAACAGGAGGAAGGATATGGCATTTTTCAAGTTATTAAAATTCATCCTTTTCTGTTAACATTCTTGCTAGTTTTATTGAATGTTTAAGGTCTTCTTAATTTGTTTTAATGAAATTCTTTTTAGCTCATTTTCCTAATGTTTACAAGATAATAAGAAAAATGAAGGGCAAGAAATATAAAGAGAATCAAAGCAGATTTTTTTAAATCCAAAAAAGAAACCTCATTCAAAATGAAAATTTGAAGCTATAATTTCAAAACATACTTATATATCTCACATATACCAGTAGTGGTAGCAGACAACACAATAACATATAAATAGAACATGTATAGGCTACAAGTAGAAATTATTTGTCTACAGAAAAATTCTTTTTATTTATTTAAGCATTTATTATGAGACCGAGTGAAATGAAATTGTGAAAAGTCAATCTAATTTAAATTTATTCAAAATTTAAAATTAAAATTTCCTATTTTTTTGCCTTAAAAATTTGACTAATTACAACACCAAACATGACTAAGAAAACATCAGATCTGTTGCTTCCTGTTTTAATACAACAATGACCCTTGGAGGGCTGTCAGAAGTGACTACAATAAAACATAAATTAAGGCTTTACATATCACATTTTCTGCTTTCCAACCACAAGGGAAAGATATCTAGACTTTCAGTTATTGGGTATAGTCTATAACATTCACATCACTTTCTTCTATTTAATCTGTAATGGGCTTTCAAAAAGTTAACCCAGTATTTACACAAATATTTACTCCAAAAAAACTTAAGTTTTTTTTTTAAATATAAAATATTCAATGAGCCAGATTACAGGAATGCTTTACGTATAATTCTTTTTATTTTCATGCAAAATAAAGGCACACTTAATAACACCCTTTCAATTTTGACTTACAGGATTTAAATTCCACCCCTTATAACAATGACTTAATATCTAACGTTACATTCATGTTCAGAATGCACAAAGTACAGCAACAAATGCAGCAAACCTCAAAACAAGGTGCTACAAAGTTGCTTCTACATCAAGACAGACAAGTGTCTGATAGAGTAATTTAACTTAACATACTTTTACAGACATACAGCTAACCTACAGAAAGACAGACAGATTTAGGAAAGCAGCTACATCTGCAGAGGAAGGAAACAGCGTGTTACAGACAGTCAATTATACATAGAACATTTGACAAACACCACAGAAAACAAACTTTGGCATCATTTACCAGGGTACAAAACCTTGCACAAATGTTTTGGCAAGTGAAGTGCATAAGTAATGTTCTGGGGCTCAAGCAGATTGTTAATTCTAAAATTAACATCTGAAAATATAAGCACAGTCTAATACAATTACATAAATTAGAAAGATAAAAAAATAAGAAACTTGGAATTACATTTCCATTTAAGTAATATGGATATCCTTGATTCACATTCTGAAACTGAGGCTTTAAAAAGAAAAGGGTGCATTAGACAAACGAATAAATATTTCAGACATTATGATATGAGTTATTCCCATATCATTTCATGAAAAGCTGAGAGACTGATCATTATTTTCAATTGAAAGGAATACCCATTCTATCATTTTCTGCCCTGGTCAGGTTATTAATCAGACACTACCTATCATATAGTACTCTGCTTGTATCAGCTGCTGAGACAAGAACTAAAAAGCAGAAAGAATTCCCTGCATGCATTATGTGTATTGTTAGCAAAAGAGTGAGGTGTGCCCCAGTCCATCTGAGGCACAGCAAGTTGCATAACATCATTACCACTTTGCAGGGTCTGCCGTCCTCCAGCTAACACTCCACTAGGCAACATCCCTGTGGGAGTCAGGCCCTTGAGTGTCAGCACACTTTCACTCTCCTCCCTATAGCAGAGAGATATAACAAAGATCAGAGACTTCCAACAAGTACTTAGGTTAAAAGAGGAGATGGGGCCCAGATGAGGCCATGTATGTAACTTATGACATTCATTGCTATTACCATATTTTCCTCAATTCCAAGATATACATTTTTCCACGTTCTAAATGTTTCAGATATGAGGGTATGCCATACAACTGAGACATACATTGTTCTTCCTGAAAAGCTTTATTAAATATGTGGTGAGATTCA
Source organism: Eschrichtius robustus (assembly GCF_028021215.1). Classification (NCBI taxonomy): domain Eukaryota; kingdom Metazoa; phylum Chordata; class Mammalia; order Artiodactyla; family Eschrichtiidae; genus Eschrichtius; species Eschrichtius robustus. Next base: position 78,284,865 of record NC_090830.1, read on the forward strand.
TCACCAATGGGTATCATAAAATTGATAAAATATGGTATTTCATGTCTGATATAAGCAGTTTTGCAAACAAATTTTTAAGGACTAACCCATTCACGTGCACCCTTAAACCTGGTCTTCCTGAATTAACCCCAGGAAGACAATTTATGACTCCAGCAAAAAGGACTTCCTTTATAGATGAGCAAGTTCATCAGGAACACTCTAAAAAGTGCCCCCTCCTCCTTATTATGCTCTAATTTTAAAGTGTAGATCTAATACTTTCATCACAGAAGGACAAGAGATACCAAAGGTGAACAATAATAATCACAAAGGTCAAAAATACTAGTTTCAAAGGGACCTGTGTTCCCCTCTTCAACATGTAAGTATACAACTTCTTTATAGAAAGAATGCTACTATATTGCTTTTAGATATCAAACAGGACACCGCTTACAATAAAGTATAATAAAAGTGATTTCTGTAAAACAAATCATTGGGAAAATATATCATTACCTGAGAACAGAGAAGACCCTTGCCATCTTGCCAATTGCTCGAATTTTGTTTCTTATGATTTCTTTCCGGGCTGCAGCTGAACCTACTTTCAGTGGAATAAATAGAAAGAAAGACTCAAGTTTAGGGCATCCATACTTGTACCATTCTATTAGCCTGCTTCACTCTCATCTGAACCAACACCAAGCCCCTCGCCACCAGCTCACATGGAAGAAACTAGATGAACTCATGCCAAAAAGCTTCTCTTTCAATGTTTAGCTCAGCACTGGTCTAATACTGGGATCTGACACAGATACAACTGAAAAGTAATCAGCCAACTTTATCACTCTCACACTACTGACTAACCAGTAAAACAGCAATGGGAAAGAAACTAGAGTCCAACCTGTATCACAAACCAGAGGACAAAAAAATGGTAACAATTCTACAGTCTTTGTTTAATTCTCATGAGAGCCTATGGCATGCAGACTAACAGACTAGAACTGGTCATAACCTTTAGACTTCTGTTTGATTATCATAAAAGCCTTTGACATGCAGGCTGGAAATATCCCATCATACTATGACAAAAGAAGCTTCCTTGCTAAAAGTTGGTCTGAAAACAGTGATATGAAGCAACTACTGGGCAGGTGACCCAGAACAAGGGACCATAGCAGCATTTCAACAATGTACATCTCAACCTCATGGACTAGGTGTCCTCTAAGGTCATGCAAATATATACAAGCTTTTACATCCCTAGGTGAGTATGACACAAGGAGAGTGAGCAATGAGAAAAGACTCCCCAAAAAACATGGCTAAAGAATCACTAATGCTTCATCTCCAAAGGGTTAGCTGCGCTGCCTATCACTGATACAGAAGAGAATATATCAAAATAACTGAATCTTTGCCTGAATAAAGACTCAAAGGTTGTTATCTTCCTTCCTTTGGCCTCCAGAAAGAACAACAACAATCTCAGTCCTGTTATTTCATATACAGCAACTAGAATCACTCTGGACCCAAGAGTGTGGTTCCTTAGAACTGTGCTTCAACATGATGAAAACAAACATATGGAAGCACCGTGGTTGAGGAGAAGGTTAAGGAAAGGCTAAAGACACTAGACCAAAAGGGGCCTTAGGTACACAGAGGTCTGAACAACCAAAAGTCTTTTGGGCTAGAGCATCTTATTTAAAATTCAAGCAGTCCACAAATACATATAATTAAAAACTAAGATGATGACTGGACCTTACTGCAAGGAAACAGAAAAAGAAATCCAATTTCAAAGATGAAAACAAGACATATTTTAGAGAAAATAGGCTCCACAACCATGTTTATGATGCTCTAAGTGTAATATTGTGAGTGCTGAAGCATAGCTTTTACAAATCCAAAACTGTGTAGGTCCATGGTACTACACAGGTATTTTTAAGATGCCAAAAAAATTACTTAAAGTCTCAAAATCATAGAACATTGGAATTTGAAGACATTAGAGATACTGCAAAGTTCAATTTCCTCATTTTATAGACAAAGAAACTAACTTTACTAAGTGTCTTGTCCAAGGACATAGGGTAAGTCTGATTCTCTTCAAATAAATTAATATATTTTGTTTTAAAATTGACAGAATTTTTGAAATAGCCAGACTGGGGGAGAGGAGTACGGAGATGGGGGAGGATGGCTGTAATGAGATACATTCACATTTTCAGCCTTAATTTATATATCTATAAAACTGAACGATATGTAAACTATACTGATTTCAAATTAAAAATTCACTGGAATATAAAAACACTTTACAAATCAGGATTTTAAATCAGTCTACAAACACATCATGCATAATATTAAAGTAAATGTCCACAGTAAAATTACTTTGGGGAATCAGACAGACAATCAAACACCCCTAGTCATGCAGGGAAAAGTACAAAACATTACAAATAAGCAAAAGAATGAAATTTTAAAACAAGAGGAATGAAAAAGAGGGAAAAATATTTCCATGCACAGAAAGACAGATATCTTGGAATATGACTTCTAAAAACATCAAATTCTAACTTAGATAAAACTTAAACTAAATTTGCACAAGGCCCAAGAGGACTCTGCATAAATATACTTAATGAATACACAAACTTACATGGACACGAGAATAACTTATGAAGTCATATTTCAAAACAATGTTACTCTGTCTGGTCTGTACCTTTTTTATTGCCATATATGAGCCGTTCTTCAGATGGAGAGTCCAGAAAAAAGGAAGTGAATGATGGAGAAAAGGTGGTTGAGACAAATAAAAAGATAGAGATTTAACTTGGCAGTGGTACTGAAGAATGAATGTAGAAAGAAAGGGAGAAAAATGAAGGTCCTCATATTTGAAATTTGAAAAATGTAGTACTGTAAGATCTGGCAAATAAAGGAGGGATGCCACTGGGTAGAGCTCTAAAGGAAAGATTTCTTAAAAGATATGTGTTCAGAAGAAATTATGGACAGAATGACTATAATATTTGATGAAAGTAGACAAATTAGGGACAGAAAAAAACACGTGAAAACACATAAGACTGATAAAAGACTGTGCTAACAACAATCGCACATTTATATTAATACCCTTAAGGAAATGTGTCACCCATGGAAGTATGTTAAGTGAAAGGTAATGACACAAATGAGATACAAACTCATGTGGTTCTTCAAGGACACCAACATCTGCAAAATCTGTAGCATACACAGAGAAATGTAGGTAACTTTATAAACTACCTCAGTGGAAAACCTTACCCACTCCCAATAAAGGACAGGCTAAGCCTCCCACACTCCATAATAACAAGAGCACACAATTTCTTGAATCAGAATTGTGTAACTTTTGCACATACTCAGGATCAACAGTATGTGCTGTCTGTTCCCAATCCAATCTGGGAGTTTGAGGGACATCTTTTTGCACAAATAGCAACAGATTGTTTCAAAGCAAGTAATAGCTCTTAGAGTAGGCAGCAGAGATGTCTCATTTGAGCTTTCCATTCTAATGCTGAGATACATGATTCCATTATAGGAAATGCAAAGTTTTAGTTTAGTAAAACTATAACACATATGGATTATGTACTTCCTTTACCAAACTCAAGACAAAAGATAAATAACTGAAAGAAACAGTATGCATTCTAAATATCATAGAAATCAGTGTTCAAAAATTCCCTTTAATGATTACATAACACCTCTAAAAGGAACACTACGTGCATTTACACATGCAATATGTTTATGCAAATTTTTGCCTTTAAAAATAAACCCACATGTACATTAAACAATACAGAATACCAAAGGCCATCACTTAAGAAGAAAGAGAATCTTATTCCTTTAGCCAATTTCAGCCTTGAATATGCAAAATCTACTCTTTCCTTCCTCCCAGTGGGAAATGTCCAATCCTGTTCTTTCCCTTCCCCCACAGAAAGCTAAACCCTTATTGTGTCTCCACAGCAATCCCCAACCCAACAAGTTTCCTTTCTAAGTCAGATTTCTTCCCAGGCCCAGTCCATAGCATGGTCCCACTGCTGAGTAGGAAAAGGGGAAGGAGAGGAGAGAAGGTATGCTATCATGCTCAAAGGAAAGAAGAAAAGATAGGGTTAAGGGGAAGAAATAAGGGAATATGTATAAGAAAGTGAAACAAATGTAGTTCCAGTAGCTCTTTTCCCTATCCCATCCTAGTATCTATCCTAAACTCCTCCCCTTTCCTCCATTCCTCAAGGTTCTTTCTCCCCCAAACCACTCTCATTCCTTGATGCAAACTCCCAGACCCATACTCTTAAAATTTTCTTGGCATCTCTGCTCTTAATACTTGGTAGTGTAAGGGTGAAGAAATGTGGAGTAATTGCACCTGCCATGCTGGCAGTGAAGGGAGATCTATTTCTAGTATTCAGAGCTGGAGCTCAGTGTATTTTCCCATAGAAACATTGTCATAAATGGTGCTTACGAATTTTTTAAATTACTTAAGAGTGGGAAAGAATTTTCATCCTCTCTATTCCCTCAATCTATGGAAGAGAAGATTTTGAGAAGTTAGGTGACTTTCCCAAGATTACACAGCTAGTATAATGGTAGCACCAAGACACCTGAACCACTGATCCTTGTCACTAAACTACAGTGCCTCTTTAATGATCTAATTTGATTCATCTCTGGAGTGTAAGAATGATGTAACAAGTTGATAAATAAGCATAATTTATCATTAATAGGAAAAATGTTGATAAGATACATAAAATCTCATTAGAAGGAATATAATAAAATTTTATATTTACTCCTGGTTGAATTCCCAAAAATGATTCAGTGTCTATCTTCTTATAAATCATCAGTATCTAAACCAAGTACTATATTAGACTTAACATGGAAACCTTTTCCCTTTTTACTATAGAAAGAGGACTAAAGCATCACCTATCACTACTCCTATTTAACACTATTAACAATATTATACAAACTTTTTGAAGAAAAAGAAATAAAAGGTAAAAATGTAGAAAATAAACAATATCAGCCTTATGCAAATGACATATTTTTTAAAGTTAAGGAAAACAAAAATTACCGTAGGAAGTAATTCTGCTGATCCAACTTGTTGAACATAAGATAAACCCACAAATATATAATTCCTTTATACAGTCAGAAAATATAAGAGAGACACCAGTTGCAATAGTAATAAGAACATAAAATACTGAAATATTAATTTAACTTGGAAATAACAGATTTTTCCCAAAGAAAAACTATATAATTTTAAATAAAATAATTATATATTAAATATATTAAAAGGAGTAATTATAGTAAATGAACTAATTATACAGAGCAAGAGATTTTGATCTTAGTTTAGAAAATTAAATATTTTTTAAAAACTTCCTAGATTCAGATACAGATTTAATGTAACACCAATTAAAACTCCTACTAGATAGTTCACAGAATTTGACAAATTAACAGAAAACTCTATTGAAAAAATCAGTGGAACATGTACAAAAATTATTTCATTATATTATTGATCATTACATCAATACCTATAACATTATGAAGTAGGAACTATTATCTTCATTTTGAAGATAAAAAAACTGAGGCTCAGAAAGGTTAAGTAACTTGCCCAAGGTCACATAGCCATTATGAGGAACTAGAATCTGAACCCAGAACTAGTCTTACAACAGTGATTGCAGAACAGGGGAAATAAATATTTAATTAAAACTATTTAAAAATTTTATGGAAAAGACAGATATGATGAAATATGTTAGAACTAAAAGCTTCTACAAAATATCAGAGAGGATTAAAATAAGGAAAAATTAATATTATTCATTAAATCTTATTATCCAAACAAAAAAAGAACTGATATAAGTTAATTTATTTCAATGAACAAAACTATAAACCAGAGTAAAAGCACATCCCTGCCTGCCACCAACAGATGGCACTAGCAGACACTTGTATATAGTCACTTTGTGCTTTCAACAAATGGACTTAAAACTGTGGTTAAGAATCAAAGCTGTTTGTAAGTAGAGAAATTTCTAAACAGTGTTTACTCAGATTTTACTTGTTAAATGGTCACTTGATAGGGACAGTTTACATAGTTGGGAAAGCAGATAGTAATTTCTCCCTTAGCATCATCAGAATTCAAAGAAATGTAAATTAAACCGACTGTAATTTATAGCCACCAAGCAAAATAAGTAAAAACAACCAAAACCCAATTATGTGGGCCTGTGAAGAAATACAGGTCTATAGATTCATTGCTAGAAACACTTCATATTGGTCCAATTCTTATGCAAAGTAATCTGGCAGTTCATAGCTAAAATAATGAAGCTAAAACTCTTCATTCTCTTTAACTCTGTAATTCTCTTCAAGAAATTTATTCCAAAAAGGAAAATTAAAACTATTGTATGAATATGTTTATTGCATGCTATTCATAATAAAAATAATTTAAAGCAACCCAAATGCCAAACAATATAATATTAACTACAAAGATTATGGTATATTAATATACTTAGAAATATGTAGGTATCGAATTTTACCAATATGTAGATTATGTTTAATACATGGAAACATTTATATACTAATTAAAACTATGAAAAGTATGCTGCAACAAAGATGTGAGGGGCATATGGAAGGGAATAAAGAGTTTTCAGCTTACAAACTTTATGTTTTTGTTCATTCAGTTAATTAATATAAATATTTAAATTTAAGTTCTAAATAAAAACTTCAGAACATAAAAATAAAAGTAATTTTGTTTCTATTGTATTAGTTTATACTATAAATGTGCATTAGGTACATAGGCTGGTTGGCTTACATAAGAACTAACAACCATGTATAACTTTGTATGGAAAAAATGCTTGCTGAATCTTAAACTAAACTAACAAGTGGTCTCTTAGAACATAACCACTCATAAATTGAGAACAGCTTACTTTGATTTTTGAAAGGAAGAAGTGACAACGGCATTGGGTATTCAGGTATGTTTCTGATGCACTAAGAATACAGTACCAAGGAAACAAAAAACATTTTTATCCTCCCTTCTCTAAGTAGTGTCCATATTCATGAAGAACCACATTCTTTTAGCACTTCAATTTTCCTTTCCTTCTGTTCTTTCTTCCAGATTTCCCCTTTCCCTAAATTCATTTTCTTCCCCATACCAACAGAAAAAAAAAATTACTGAAATGATTTTAAAATCTTAAAATAAATAATATCTGAAAAAGTGACTTGTCACTTATCAAATAGCATAGCCATTTGAGAGCAATGACTATATTTTACAAGAGTATATTAAAACTGGGCAGTTAAAAGATACTATTTCACAATAAAAAACAGTAAAATGAATAGTCATACCATCAAACTGGTCTTCTCCTTCAGTCATAAGTTCATCATCAGAGCAAATACTCAAAACATTTACCAACATTTCTGTCACTATTAAAAAAAAAAAAGTTACACATTAGTTTATCATAGTCAACTATCTATATGTATACAGGGCAACTATTTATATAAATGATCCAAGAAGACAAACATATTCTGATAGCAGAAATGATGGAATTAAAAGCTATAAGGGCTTTCAAAATGAAAGAAATTAAGTGGCTAACAAGCTTGAGAGATTCCTTATGGAATAAGTTTTCAGGTCTCTCAGGGAAAAAAAAAAAAAAAAAAAAAAAAATGAAGCCCCCACAGGGATAAGAACAGGGATGAATAACATCTAAATACATACATTTAAATTCTTCATTTATGGATACAGCATTAAGGAGTAAGAAAGGGACTTCCCTGGTGGTCCAGCAGTTAAGACTCCATGCTCCCAATGCAGGGGGCCCGGGTTCGATCCCCAGTCAGGGAACTAGATCCCACATGCCGCAACTAAGACCCGGCACGGCCAAGTAAATAAATACATATTTTTTTAAAAAAAAGGAGTAAGAAAAAACCATGGCACAGTTCCACTGTTTCAAAAAGTTTCAGGATTCAATCTTTTAAAAACTGGCTCCAGCAATTCCCCTGAAACTTAATTCTTAAGACTACTAATGACTATCTAACAACTGGAACCCATGGTTCTTTCTTAGGCTTAATTCTCCTTCACCGTTCTATATATTTTTTGCCTTCTCTTTTCCCTTGGTTTCCAGGATTCTACTTTTCTGGTTTTTCTACCTTTCAGACTATTTTTCCCGCAAATTTGGACATTCTCAAGATTCTCTCTGCAGTCCTGTTGTTTTTATATGTTCAATCTCTTGGTGATTCCATCCATTACTATATATTTTCAACTATCACCTTTTGAAGATGATTCCAAATTCTTTATTGCCAGTCTCGACCTCTCCTTCAATCTCTGGATTTCCCTGCTGGTTTTATTGCCAACTGTCTCAGACTATTTGTATATCGTCTGTTTCCCCTACTAAAATGAAAGCTTCATGAGTGCAGGGTGCTGTTCTGTTTACTACTGCATCCCCAGAGCCTGGTACCATGCCAGGCACATGAGAGGCATACAGTAAATATCTGACAAATGAGTAAATTAAAAAATTAAAGGTATAAGCAAATTTCAATTAACAATAAAAACGCCTATTGAATATTAGCCCCTGGAGGTCCTGATGGCACCTTGAAATGAACACATTCAAACAAAATTCAATACTGCCCCTATTATTTCCCCTATAGTATATTAATAGCACACCACATGTCAGGCACTGTGCTAAAGCTCTGGGATTCAGATATAAAAGGTCCAGTCTCTACTCTGCAAAAGCTTACTAACTACTAAGGATATATAGTTATATACATACATATTGTATCACAAAAAAGTGATGAGCACTATGCTGTAAGTACGCAGAGTTATGCACAAGATCTGCTGACGAAAAGAAGGCTTTTGGGACTTCCGTGGTGGAGCAGCAGTTAAGAATCCACCTGCCAATGCAGGGGACACAAGTTTGATCCCTGGTCCGGGAAGATCCCACATGCTGCGGAGCAATTAAGCCTGTGTGCCACAACTACTGAGCCTGCACTCTAGAGCCTGCAAGCTACAACTACTGAGTCCGCATGCCATGATTACTGAAGCCCACGCACCTAGAGCCCGTGCTGTGCAACAAGAGAAGCCACCACAATGAGAAGCCCGCGCACCGCCAACGAAGAGTAGCCCTCGCTCACTGCAACTAGAGAAAGCCCATGCGCAGCAATGAAGACCCAACGCAGCCAAAAATAAATAAATAAATTTATTAAAAAAAAGACAAGAAGGCTTTTGGTAGAGGAATCATGAAGTAGAAATTTGCCAGGTGGAGAGGGCAGATAAAGCATTCTAAACAGAAGTTAGAAAAAGAAAGAAGAAGTCATATAGATCAGTGGAATAAAACTGAGTCCAGAAATAAAACCTCACATTTAAGGTCAACTGATTTTCAACAAGGGTGTCAAAACAATTCACTGGGGAAAGAATAGTCTTTTCAACAAATGGTGCTAGGACAACTGGATATCCACATACAATAGAATGAAGTTGGACCCCCACTTCACACAACACACACACACACACACACACACACACACAAGTCAAAAAGGATCAAAGACCTAAATGTAAGAGCTAAAACTATAAAGTTTTTAGAAGAAAACATAGGAGTAAATCTTCATGAGTTTGGCAATGGTTTCTTAAATATGACACCAAAGCACAAGCAACAAAAGAAAAAATAAAGAGGACTTCATCAAAATTAAAAACTCTTGTGCTTCAAAGAACATCACCAAGAAAGTGAAAAGACAATTCACAGAACAGGAGAAAACATTTGCAAATCATATATCTGATAAGGGACTTGCCTCTATAATATACAAAGAACTCTTACAACTCAATAGTAAAAAGACAAATAATCCTTTTAAAAATGAATCCATTTAGAAATAAACATTTCTTCAAATAAGATATGCAAATGTCGAATAAGCACATAAAAATATACTCAACATCATTATTCATTAGGGAAATGAGATACAATTTCATATCCAATATGATGGCTATAATAAAAAAAAGATACATAATAACAAGTGTTGGCGAGGATATGGAAAAACTGGAAACATTACACACTGCTGGTAGCATTGTAAAATGGTATAGCTGCTTTGGAAAACAGTTTGACAGATCCTCAAAAGGTTAAACATAGAGTTATCATATGACCCAGCAATGCTTACTCCCAGTTACATACCTAAGAAAAATGAAACCATATTGTACAGGAATGTTCATCGCAGCATTATTCATAGTAGTCAAAAAGTGGAAACAACCAAATGTCCATCAGCTGATGAATGGATAAATAAAATGTATATCCACACAATAGAATATTATTTGGTCATAAAAAGGAATAAAGTACTGATTCATGCTACAACATGGATAAACCTTGAAAACATTATGGAAAGAAGCCAGGCACAAAAGACTACATATTGCATGATTCCATTTATATGAAATACCCAGAATAGGCAAATCTGTGGAAATAGTGAGTAGATTAGTGGTTGCACAGGGCTGGAAAGAAGATGTGGGGGGAACTGGGGAGTGAATGCTAATGGACACAAGGTTTCTTTGGGAGGATGGTGAAAATGTTTCAAAACTGATTGTGGTGATAGATGCACATCTCTGAATATACTAAAAACCATTGAATTACACAGTGTAAATAGGTTAAGTGTATGGTATTTGAATTATACCTCAATAAAGCTGTTACGAAAAAATAAAGAAAAAGTAAGAAGGCATGAAACTTAAAGAGCATATAGTACATTAAGGAAGTTGGCTGGGCTGTTTCATACCTGGAACATAGAGAACGTGAAAGAAAAAGACAAAAAGTGAGGCTGAAGAGAAAGTAGGGAAGGTCCAAAGACCGCATGTGACAGGCTAAGGTTTATCCTGAAAGTTACCAGAGTCATTTACGGATACTAAATAGTAGCTTTTAAGTGTGTAGTGCTTTCCATCTAGAAGCTTAGCTGTGAAGGAAAGGCAAGAGAATCATAGCACAGTAGTAGCCAATGAAAGATATCAGATAAAGGAAATGTTATTTATTTTTTATTTAAAGATCAGATAGATTTGAACAATTTACAAAAGAGCTTAGCAGAGAGAGTTTGAAGATATAGAAGATGTAAATAATAAAGTAAGTTTCCTGAAAAAGCAGAAGGGTAATGAAATATAAGGACAAGTTAGAAAGGCTAGCCCTGGAGAGAAGGGTCACATCTTCAACAGGATAAGCATTCAAGATGAGTGCAGTTTATTGGGAATTCCCTGGTAGTCCATTGGTTAGGACTCCACACTTTCACTGCCAAGGGTCCGGGTTCAATCCCTGGTTGCGGAACTAAGATCCCTGCAAGCGGTGTGGCACGGACAAAAAAAAAAAAGACTGCAATTTATAAAGCAGGGGAACAGTCAGTACAGAAAGCTCCCATTAATGGTACGTGTTCTCTCTGAGAGTAACGGAAGTGGCTAGAAAAAGAAAATGTTTAAGTAAAAAAGATAAAATTTTAGAATATATCCTAACAGAAATGAGTGAGGAGGCAGACTAGTGACATAAAGGATGTTTGGGTACTACTGAGAGCCTAGCTAATGCTAGAAATCAAAGGGTGGTACCAAATCATAAGGCTGTATAAATATCTCCAACAGTGTTTTATATGTTGACTGTAAGAACGGAAAAAATGGATAGTTAGACTTTACTGGGGCTAACATTTATAGAACAAAGTAGAAAAACGAGAGAAAGGAGTTTGGGGGTGTGTTAAGAAGAAAGAGAGGCAAGGGGGGATCTGACTAAAAAGAAAACAACATGGTCAAAGGCCTAGCAATTCCAGTGAAGATGAAGAGAAGCTGTAACTGAAGTAAGGGGTTGCTAGAATAACAGAAGTTTCATCAGAGTGTGTTAATAGCACTATCATTACCAGACTCAACACATCCAAGCCATCTTCAACCATTCCCTCCTCTTAAACATGCAATCTTGTTAAGTCTCACTGATTCTTTGACAGTTCTTGCAGTTCTCCCATGCTCTCCATTCCTAATGCTAACAGGGTTTCATTATGTTTCCATTTGACTCCTGATGAAGCTTCACAACAGGTCTCCCAATCGCTAGTCTTCCTTCCAGTTCACTTCACCAGAGTAATTTTTCTAAATGACTATCATGATTATATTCTGTTGCAGTTGCTTCCCACTATTTATCAAAGTTCCAGATTCTCTGTTTAAGTGATCAAGATCCCCCTGATCTAACCCTGACTTAACTTTTCATTCTTTTTCTACTACTGTCCTTCATACATCTTACTTGCTAATCTAATTGAACCCCTCAACATTTGTCAGTGACGTTATGCTTTCTTCCTTTCAGACTCAGGCTTCGGAAGTTCTCTCACCTAGAATTCTCTTGCCCACATCTACCAGCACAATTCCACCATTCTTTAAGCCCCAGTTCAAATGCTACTTTAATCCCTCTGACAGATATAATCTCCTCTCTCCTGTTAATTCCTATAAAACTATGCTTGTCTCGGAGCGCTTACCATATTACATTTTATCATTACTTATGTATCTTTAGTCCCCTATTAATTTGCAGAGACCCAATATCTTACTTGTATTTTTGTATCCTTAGTACCTTGAATAAAACAGACTTTCCAAAAAAATCTAATAAATGAACAAATCCTACATGTATGACCTTCTACGGAAGATCACACCATGCTGAACTCTCTGAAACAGAGGTTCTTAAATTGGGGCCAATAAGCCTGAGTGGGGTTACCAATCCACTTCAGATCTGTAAGCATCCTCAAAATGTTACATACGTACAGATGGTACATATATTTCGTACATGAAATTTTCTGGAGGAAAGGTCTGTAACTTTCACCAGATTCTCAAAAGGGTTTTGTATTAAGAAATTAATAAATGTATTTGTGTACTTTAATTTTTTTTTTAAAGAGTCCTTATCTTTGAGATTCATTCTAAAATATTTATAGATACAAAAAATAACAGCTGAGATTTGATTCAAAATAATTGAGGTGTGGGATGGGGAGTAGTGGATGGGGATATAAATGACACAGTATTGGCCACGATTTGGTAATTGTCGAAGCTGAGTAATTGGTAGATAGGAATTCATCATATTATTCGCTCTACCTTTGTATTGTGCTGGAAATTTTACAACATAACATTTTTTAAAAACGAAATAAAAAGCCCCCAAAAGGCTAAAAAACACTACTTTCATCTAACTTTGGGATTAAACCAGCCTCCAAGGAAGCCTCTGGCTTAGTTAGGTTAGTTGCTTCCCAGGGACTAGATCAGAGTCAAACTGGCTTTTTCGATGTGGAATCAAATGAAGTGCCATTTGCTGCTTTTCATACCAAAAGAAAATTTTCATTAGAATGAAGAAGTAGTTAGGCTATTTAAACAGCTAACATGTATTAAAATGGAAAACTAGGCAAAGAGTTTGAGAAAATTTTCTTACTGTGCTCAACATTGGTTAGGATTCTATTTGTGTATAATGTTCAAATCTGAGATTCCCATTTTTAGAAAGATATGAATAATTTAGAGAAGATCCACAGAAAAACAACAAAAATGGTCAAAGGGTTTGAACACGTCCTCACAATAGCTAAGATGATTCAGAGTGGCAAAAAAGAACAGAAGATCACTGAGTAGCAGACTTCAAATGTAGGATCCCTGAATCCCACTGTTCTTCTTCACTTATGAGAGAGCCACAGAAACTAGATTAAATTTTCTCATTTCTCAAAAGGAGTTAGACTACATGATTGTTAAGTATACTATGAGATCTAAAATTCTATGATGTCCTGGTTTTCGATAGGTGCATTCGTTGAGAAAACCTATTATCTCCTCTCTCCTTGTTTGAATACTCATAGCATAAACATTTAGATTAGATATAATGAAATACTTCCTTTTTTGTGGAGGCATCAGAAAATCAAATTAGAAATATCCATTCTCCTCCTACCTTATCTTCCCTGCTCTCCCCACACCCCACCCCACTCATACTACATTAAAATAGTTGTGTTGCAACTATTCTCCTCCTGGAGGCAGGAGAATGAGCAAGATGAATTCTTAAATTTCCTTCAGCCTGATGATGCTATCATTGAACTATTTCTCATATACCAAAGATAGAAGGTTATAAGTGTAATGCATCCCTTGCACCTAAGCCCTTTACTGGCCCCCTTCTCAAATGCTAAAGTGGGTAATTCTATCTCCATATTAATGTTGACCTACGGAATAACTGACAAAGACCAAAGGCAATCTGCAAAAAACCTGTTTAACATACACAGTTTAAGTATTAACTCTGAATTGCAGAACGAAAAATTGCCTTGGCAGAAGTAACATATCTCAGACAGGAAGGAACATTTTGTAACACAGAAGAGGTGAGAAAAAATAGAGAGGGATATAGAACAAAATGTTTTACAATCATGTCTGTACTCTAATATTCTTATATTCCACGTATGGAAACTGAGGTATTGCCTCGTGGGAAAATTAACACTAAAATGGAAAAAGAAGAACATGATAAAGTAAGGAAATCTTAGGAACTCTATAGAACTAGAATAAAATACAAAAACAAAATCTCTTAAATAGCATTTATTTTTTTAAAAAAGCCTATTAAATACATAGTAATAGGAATCTCTAAATTATCAGAAAAGCATTACCAGTAAAATTGTATACATATTTTTTTATATAGGAGAAGAAATATTAGGTCAGAATCTGAATTTCTCTATCATTTCTGAGAGTACAGAACTGCTAAAAAAAATGACTAATATTGCCTCAAATGAGGCCTATTAAATTCTCCCATGAATTGCCATGACATCCCCAAAAGTGGTGTTAAAATATGTAAAAGTGTCCATTCCAAAGCAAAGCTATCCCTCTTTTCCTTCATAAAATATTTAAGCTAAAGAAAAAAAGAAAGAAAACCCAACAGCTGAAGACAACATCAGGCTATTTATAAGTCTTCTCCCAGTCCTCCAGACACCCTCACATGGGGGCTGTAAACAACTAACTAAAATATCTTTGAGGCTCTCATATCCACACCCACTGACACAAGTAGAGCTGTAGCCACAGTGAAATTAGACTTCAGCTTCCTTTAGCAAGTAGTATATGCCTGCAATAGTAAACTGGAGTAAATGTAACAGTAATAAAACAATTTTTTTTTTAATAAAAATCATACCTTTTTCTCCAACAAATGGTAAAGACCATGTGAAGACATCCATAAAATTGGGCAACCAGTAAGGATGTGGAGAACAGTTAAATTGTCGAATATTCATCACATTATTTTCATACTTTAATACAGCAGCTGCAAGATAAGTCTGAATGTCAATGTAACAATTTGCCTTTAGCTCTAAAAGTCTAAAACACATATAAGCAGAAAATATCTTTTTAAGGGGGTGGGGAATCAAGGGGTGAGTAGAACGAGGGCTAGTAGAGGGAGGTAGGAATTAATTTTTAGTAGTAGCACACTTTTGCTTTTAACACACTTTTATGTAGAGCATAGTCAGATCTTCACTTGTCATTATTAATGAAATTCCCAGTCTTTCTCAAATGTTTGTTTTACTTTATAATCCAATGATAAACATGCACTTTTACTAAATCCAAAATTGTGAAAACTCAGTTTTTAGAGGAAACACAGAATGACAATGAACAATTTTCTAGGTTTAAAATTTCATACAAGTTGGAAGAATTTAAGAGGGTCTTTTTAGTTGCAGGAACCTGAAAAGGACAGCTAAATGGAAATAAAGCAAGAAAAAAAAAAACAGAAAAGAAAAAAAAGTTGGAACATTTTATTTATGAATGTAGGAATGTACTTATTTCATGTATTGTAAGAAATCAAATGAAACTACTACAAAAAATATTTTACTTCATATAGAAAAAAATTCCATTAAAATACCAAAAGAGAAAATATTATAACCAAATAACCCACAGGTAACATACTCTTCTCAATTTCAGGTATCTTTCTAATGTTTCATAAGTTGATATAAACAATACCTTAAATTAACCTGACATAGATTTCAGTCACTAGTTATATTAATTTATGGGACACTGGACTAGATGGGCTAGATTCTAATCTAAGCTACAGCATATACTAGCTGTGCAATAGTTAGCAAATTATTTAACTAATCTGTTTCTCATTTATAAAATAAGACTAATATGTTCACCCTGCCTACCTCAGAAGTCTAAGGTCAGAGAATGTATTTCACATGAAAGTACATAAAAGTATAAAATGCTTTGTAGATACTATAATAATTATGTGGTTACTTTTTTTTTTTTTTCATTTTAATGTAAAGCACTGAAATGTAGATGTTAAATTCCAAGATCTGGCATTCTAGCTCATACAGAGTCAAAAGTAATATGTTTGTTTCCCTTATGAAATTCCCATGAAATAAACATATTTTAAATTTAGCCTCAGAAATTAAGGGCTGATACCAAGCGTTCAGCTTTAAAAAAGAGAATCTAGAAAATTGCCTTACAGATGGAATGAAACATTACAAACATATCCCATACCATGTAAGCACTCAAGTCATTAACACTATGTACAGAATCAGAACTACCAAGAGACATTTGATTCTGACAAGACAGATTCAATGGTTTGAGTTTCTTTTCTGAGTACTAAGAAAAGTGATCCCTTAACCTCCTGAGTTAAACTGACGAAGGACAACCAGTAAGGCAGTAATCAACCGAGCACTGAACACTAGCTCCTTTAGTACTGACAAGGGGAGGTTACAGGTAGAAAGTTAAATGTAACAAATCAATTCTGAGGATGGCATCCAAACTTAGATATGTTCCTCTTCAAAAATGAAGCCATGCTTCATTAGGTATCTTTATAGAAGCGTCAAAATGTATAAACCAAAATATAATTTAAAAGACTATTTTAGCACTGGCATAATCCTTGGAGGCTGCAATGATACTAGCTTCTAAAGATTACCAACTCAGTTAATGTCAATGGTATGGTTGTTTTGGTAATTAATATAGTATGGAGTTCTTGTAGCATACTCTGTATCCAAGTTATTATACAGCTTGCTACTGTCTGATCTCAGGCAAATGTTTTAATCTTTTAACTATCATCTATACTCTTCCAAAAACTCTTATTCCACTCCTCTTTTGAACTCACACCACAACCCATATTTAGCAACGACCTCATTATTTCTCTAAATGTACTTTTAAAAGTCTTTAACCTTCTGTTCTTTCCTCCTGGTACAACCACTCCAGTCTGACCCTGGAAACTATGGCATAGTCAACTGAATTCCAGACATGTCAAGACAGAATAGAAGCTGGCTTCTTAATTTCCTCTTCTGAAAATGTGAACTACATAAACATACTCAAGCTCATCTTCAGTGTCCCTGGCACACACTTAACTAGATTAAGATCCTTTGGTATTATCTCTCAATAAACTGTGTTCAAAGTTAAAGTAAACCCAGTTATTATAGACAGAGCAAATTTGGAGGGAAGGGGCAGGGGGAACAGGAACCACTAGAACAGAAGGTAAATTAAAAAGACGTAAGAAAAAAGGAAGAAAGATCAGTAAAAAGAAAGGAAAGGGAAGAATGTATCCCTGAAAAGGAGGTCAGATTGACTTAATCAAAGCCTCAACTACAAATCATCATGGGGCAGTAGAGATAAAAGTAGGGAATAAGAAAGGGAAAGAAAACCTAGATCAGTGAACATAAAACAAGAGACATGATAAACAACTATACGGTACAAATACATGAAATGGTCAAAGCAGCAACAGCAGCTTTATGCAAACAAGAAAACATTCTCTTGACTATAAAGGGGAAGATTTAAGAAACGGGAGTTTGAGAAAATCATGTTTATTTTTGCTTGACGTAGTTACCTCAGAACATTCTTTCACAAGGCAGCTTTTGTGAATGACAAGTTGTGGAATGGTTACATATGACTTAAGTTTCACATTTTGGATTTTTATTTCTTGCCCTCTCCCCTCCCTTATATCTTATACTTTTTTATAATGAGATTTGGATAGTTACAGTTTCAAACAATACCCCTTTTCTATTATATTTTCAAAAAAATAAGTCAATTTATATATTAAGTCGTTTAACAATTTTTTTTATCAACAACATCTTACCTTTATTATTGTAGACATCTAAGTAATTAGGTGCCGAAAAAATTGTTATTAATGAAGGGAACCCTGTAGTTTGACTTTTTCTGTACATTCTATAGCTGCAAAACAAATAGCTTAATATGCATCGTAAAGCATCAATCATGGTTACTAAGTTTGATTTGTACATAAGGTGTTAATTTGGGTCAGGGAAACAGAATTCTTACCCTGCATCTTGAGCTTCATGAGCTCTAATAATCGATAACAAATTATTGTTTTGCAAAAATTCACACACTGCTGGATAGCTGTGGGGAAAAGAATAAATTAAGTAAAATAATGACTTTCTATATGAAGCATATGCTATTTTAACAACTACAATGTGATTAAACTTGGATATTTTTCCTTACTTATAAAAATAAGAACATCCTCGAACTGTATTGTGACTAAAATGTTCCTGTGATTTTTCATTTCCAAAATCTTCAGAAGGATCAGACCATAGCAAGTCACACATTGGTCCAAATGCAGGTGGCTCTTTGAATCTATCTAACTGTGAAAGAAGAAAAGAAAGAAACAAAGAACAGAAATAACTTGTCAAAAAGTGAGAATGGAATGGACATAGGAAAGTGGTACCAACTTTGAATACTGTCCGTACTACATTGTTCTGAATGGTTAGAAGATATTTCCATAAAATATCAGTATATTAATTTTTACCATTACCTAATCTTGGCAGTGAAGAGAGGTTTGAAGCTTCTGGTCTCTACCCAACAAAATACTATAAATAGGAATCAACTCTTGGAACTAAAATATATACTCACTCTCCTAATATCATCCAGTGTGTGTATTTCTGGTGAAAGTCCACCATGAACACAAAGAAACTGTTGGTTTAAAAGTGCAGCAAGAGGCAGGCTATCAAAAGCTTCCATACAAGCTTCATAGACTCTTTCTGAATATTTAATTTTACCTAGAAAAAGAAAAAAATTCAATAATTGAAAACTGCATAACTTGTTGATCATTTTGAAAACGTGTGTGTGTATACACACGACTATTAAAACCAAGGCAAGAAAATTAAAGATAAGGGAAACAGCCAAGTGGCAGCCAGGGGTTCAGACTGGGTAAAGGGGTGAGTATAAAAAGGCAGCAGGGAGAAATTTAAGGGACAATAAAACTTTTCTGTATCATGACTGTGGTGGTAGGCAGCTCTATTCATTTGTCAAAACTCAGAACTAAACACCACAAAGAGTACGTTTTACTGCGTAAAAAAATTTTTTAAAAAAAGGCCAGCATCTTGCCCCATAAGAATCAAGAAGGATAAGCAATGTTATTGATCTTGTGAAGACAAAATATTTGCTCTCTCTAAATTTATTTTGTGTATGCAGCAGATAGTCATAAAATGTTACTAAAAATAAATAAGCCAAATCTCTAAAAATAGTTCAACTCTTTACCTTTATAGGCCAAGAAAGGCAAAATTAGAACTAAAAGTTAAAATAGTGTTAATACTTTATTTTATTCTAAGAGTCAGTGACTACTTTGTTGTTATAGGCAAGACTACTATATCACCACAACAAAACTCAAGGTCTATCCAATTAAAAAAAAGATTTTATTCATATGTTGGAGGAGCAGAGGGTTTCCTTTAGCCTACAATGAACACTTAAAATGGGCAGTGAAGCAAGAAGCCAATATAACACAAGAAAGACTCTACCAAATTAAACTCTCATCTACTTTTAAGTAGATATCATACACATTCCCTTGCTCCTTTATACTTTTAAATTCCTGGATATTTTATGTTTTGGGTGGGATTTTGGCGGACGGTTTGTTCTTTATCTAAGGAAAAAAGAGAGCTTAGTTCCTACTTCACTTTTTAATATTGTAACATTCAAATATGAGAAAATCTATATCCAGCAACCAGAGGTTATAAACTGATAGTCTGCTGACAGATCTGTTTTCCAACACTGTGGTTTAATAAAAATTTTAATTTGATTGCTTTTAGGTCAAGCATGCACTTTCCAGGTCTCATCTTATATTCTTTAGGTTACCCACCTGATCCTTGAAGTTATATGAGTTTGCCACCTCTGCCATTATCCATCACTATATTGATCTTTATTGAATCATGTTTTGAGCCTCAATAATTCTGAAGTCATTTCTAATTTTAAATCTTAATTCTAAGACTTAATACAGCCATGAATATTAACAAGTACACAGCTATGAGGTGTGAAAAAAGGTCAAACACTGCTCCATACCATATGGTTGCTTATAGCTATTAGATTACCACAGCCATAATAATTTAAGAGAGAAATGGGGTAAACATTGTAGGTTAAGACCTTCCGTTCATTAATAGCGTGTTTAAAACAATCTGCATAATTAAAAAATATATAAAACAATCTGCAATGATGACAGGATAATTAATTTGCTAAGAATTTTCATGGGAATGCCTCAATATTGATGGAGAGAAATCTCCAACGCAAAACATTTCTTTTCTTTTGGTTTATATTCATCCTGTTAGAAAAAATAATTCTAACATTAAAACTACATACAGAGCTCAAAACTGTTCCTAGGTACATATGTAAAAATCAAACTTAATAGGAAATACTGAAATGAAAACATCTGAATAAAATTAAACACTAGAGAACGCCAGACAATCTTCCTCAAAGCTTTACACATTTGGACACAAAATCTGTTCTTACATGTTGCACTGTAAAATCTTCAAACTCTTACTACCCACATCACTCCAAAAGAATACTGAGGAAGTGAAAATATTTCTCATGGCAGTACTCACATTCCTGCTTAAAGGTAAAATATTCAGTAAGGTGTCTGCATTCATGGTTGCCTCTCAGAAGAAATAATGTGCTTGGGTATAGAATCTTCAGGACCCATAAATATAAGACACACTACAAAAGAAAATGTTTCCAGTGAATTAATCTTATATTTTTGTTTAAATAAGCTGTTTGATCTTTGCTTCTTTTCCTCTAACCCTATTACCCTTACAATCTCTATCACTCTTCATTATCTTTTTATTATCTTCTTCTCTTTGTCCCTTACTAAAACATAAGCTCCATGAAATTAAGGACTTTGTCATCTTATTCACTTCTGATTCTCCACTCTTAGAAAAGCACCTAGCAAATAGTAGAAGAGCAATAAATATCTGTTGAATGAATGAGTCAAATAATTTAATTACTTTAGATTTACAAATTGTTTGCTGTAAAAACAATTAGCAGATTGGTCTCCTCCTTAGGTATACCAATAAATAAAACAATAACAATGTCAAAAATAATAGCAGCTAACATTTATTGAGTACTCATAATGTGCCAAGCACTATATAATTAATTCCCCTCCTTTATTCCTCAAACAACCCTACGAAGTATATAATATTATCTCTATTTTACAAATGAGGAAACTGAAGCAAAGAGCTTAAGTAACTTGTCCGAAATCACAAAACCTCTAAGTAATGGAGATAGGATTCTGATCCTCTGATCTTAAACATTATGCCATGCTGCCTAACGAAGAGAATAACCATGCTTTATGTTTACATTGTTGGTTATGAATGTTGCCTTATATAATGTAGGTGCTTATTATGTGAAATGACTCAAAGATAATGCAATTTTTTAATAAAAAGAATATTAGAAGAGTACAGCAGCTATTTTTCCCTAAATACACCTAACATAAGAAACAGACTCAATCCCACTACTGGGCATATACCCTGAGAAAACCATAATTCAAAAAGAGTCACGTACCACAATGTTCACTGCAGCTCTATTTACAATAGCAAGGATATGGAAGCAACCTAAGTGTCCAACAACAGATGAATGGATAAAGAAGATGTGGCACATATATACAATGGAATATTACTCAGCCATAAAAAGAAACGAAATTGAGTTATTTGTAGTGAGGTGGATGGACCTAGAGTCTGTCATACAGAGTGAAGTACGTCAGAAAGAGAAAAACAAATACCGTATGCTAACACATATATATGGAATCTAAAAAAAAAAAAAAAAAAAAAAATGGTTCTGCAGAACCTAGGGGCAGGACAGGAATAAAGACACAGACGTAGAAAATGGACTTAAGAACACGGGGAGGGGGAAGGGTAAGCTGGGATGAAGTGAAAGAGTGGCATGTACTTATATATACTACCAAATGTAGAATAGTTAGCTAGTGGGAAGCAGCTGCATAGCACAGGGAGCTCGGTGCTTTGTGACCACCTAGAGGGGTGAGATAGGGAGGGTGGGACGGAGACGCAAGAGGGACGAGATATGGGGATATATGTCTAAGTATAGCTGATTCACTTTGTTATAAAGCAGAAACTAGCACACCATTGTAAAGCAATTATACTCCAATAAAGATGTTAAAAAGGGCTTCCCTGGTGGCGCAGTGGTTGAGAATCCGCCTGCCAGTGCAGGGGACACGGGTTCGAGCCCTGGTCTGGGAAGATCCCACATGCCGCGGAGCAACTGGGCCCGTGAGCCACAACTACTGAGCCTGCGCGTCTGGAGCCTGTGCTCCGCAACAAGAGAGGCCGCGACAGTGAGAGGCCCGCGCACCGCGATGAAGAGTGGCCCCCGCTCTCTGCAACTAGAGAAAACCCTCGCACAGAAACGAAGACCCAACACAGCCAAAAATAAATAAATTAATTAATAAACTAAAAAAAAAAAAAAAAAAGTTAAAAAAATAAAATTAAAAAAAAATTAAAAAAGAAACAGACTCACATTTTACTTATTTGGTTAAAAAAAAAAAGGAAAGACTATTTCATATGTAAATAAGCTTGGTTTACATAATCATATACAAAAAGAAAAAACAAACTTCATTTATTTATTTTTTTGGCCGCGCTGCTTACGGAATCTTATTTCCCTAACCAGGGATAGAGCCCAAGCCCTTGGCAGTGAAAGTGCAGAGTCCTAACCACTGGACTACCAGGGAATTCCCACAAACTTTATTTTAAACAAGTTAAGGTATATGAAATGTGTAACTATTCACACCTTCATTTTATTCACAAGAAAAAAATAATTAAACTGGGGAAATACTTATTAAACACCTGTCCTTTTTCCTTATTCTGATTCTTTATTATTTTCCTTTTGTAACAATAAAATATATTAAAAGAGTCAGCTACTAAACCCTCTAATACAAAGACACACATACCAACATGCTCAGGTACCAACTAAGCTTCCTAAAATTTTTTATTTTATTGTTTTTGTCAAAGCCCCCAATCAGAATAGAATTAAAAAAAAAAAGCCCCCAATCTTTTTATTAAGGAGGGCAATTTTCTAGTTTTCTTGAAGGCTCCAGGGAAGTTTGAGGAGGCTGATGATGAAACTATGAATGGAAAGAGGAACTAAGGATAATAGAATTCCCAAGGGAATTTGGGTGGACAGAGCCCTGAGCTCTCTTCCCCACTAAGGATCCTAGCATACCTCAGAAAGGAGGTTGAAAACACTGGAGGAGAATTAAACAACAGTAATCGGCATGGAAATTCACCAGGTAAAGCTTCAGTATCTAGTGGGGGAGATGGTTAAGAGCACAGGCTGAGTCAAACTGCCTAGCTCCACCACTTACTAACAATATGACCTTGGGCAAGTTATTTAACCTCTCCAAGCCTCAGACTCCTCTATAAAATGGATAAAATAATAGTACTTACCTCATAACTTTGTTGTAAAGATTAATCAATGTGTATTAAGTGCTTAGAATATGCTTGAAACACATTAATGCTAACACACTTATCTATTTGTAGAGCTTCTACCCAACAATTTTACCTGTAAGAATCTGTCCTGTAGAAATAATTGGGCAAGTATATAAAGCTGTATAAATAATATGGCTCACAGAAGCATCACTTATAATGGCAAAAAACTGGGAACACCTCATATGCCTAACAACAAGAAGTTGATTAAATTGACTGTGACTTGTTTAGTCGATGGAATACAATGCAGCTATTAAAAATGATGCTGTAAATTTATAATTATTTACCTGGAATGACATCACAGCATAGGGATTTATGAAAAAAGGAAGTTACAGAACCTTATAATAGGGTTCCATTTTCATTTCAAAAAAGGAAAGAAAGAGATGCATATATTAGAAAATACAAATTGTTCTATATTTATATCTTATTTTAATTTATATAATTAGAAAAGTAAAAGGAGCAAAAAGAACCATCTACTGTTAAGTGATAATCAACAGGTCATTTTAATGTCTCAAGTTTTTTAAAACAAATACTTTCAGAACGCATAAAGATTCTATATGATATACGTGGGTTTTAATTGCTATGGAAGGAGGGAAAGAAGTACTAGAGTTTAAGCAATAAAAGCACTGTAATATATTTTATTTAATCGGAAAAAATACAATTAATCTTTTTTTGCATGGGTGAATGCCTTTAGGGGCAAGAGAGATAAATAGCATTACCTCCTTAGGGCCACTAGATAACAGGGCAATAAAGACCCCTTAGTTTGCTCACAATTTCCACTGGGAAAAATGGCAATTATAATTACATTAAGAGTAGCACAAAGAAAATTAAAAGAATAGTTTGAAAGACAGAAGAGGAATAAATAGTAGCTTTACTAAAAACTTTAGAATATGCAGAGGTATTAAAAAGAACCCAATACAGGTAATTTAAGGAACTTATTTTATTAGGAATTAATGGAAATCATCTGTGATAACACTTAAAAGCAAATCAAATGACAGTATATGATTATTACCTCTATACTAAAATAACCTCTGTCCACATAATCACCAAGAAAAAGGTATCGTGTATTAGCAGGTGATCCTCCTACTTCAAAAAGTTTCATCAGATCAAAAAATTGGCCATGGATGTCACCACACACTGAAACAAGAAGATTATTAGATATGAAAAAAAAACTCTGAAATAACAAATTTTACTTAAATTCTAATTTATTTTACATAAGAGATAGTGTAAAATTCTATCAAGAAAGGTTTAAGAAGGAAGTAATCTATGAAGAGTCATGATAGGGATGATGTGTAC
Organism: Eschrichtius robustus; assembly: GCF_028021215.1. Taxonomy (NCBI): domain Eukaryota; kingdom Metazoa; phylum Chordata; class Mammalia; order Artiodactyla; family Eschrichtiidae; genus Eschrichtius; species Eschrichtius robustus. Next base: position 78,309,687 of record NC_090830.1, read on the forward strand.
ACAACTGTTCATGTGCTCAAGATCTAGAACAAGATATAACAAAAGTAATGAAATTTGTAGTCAGGGACAAAATTTTCATCTAACTTTATAAAGCTCCTCTTTAGGAAGCCAAGCATGCATGTCTTAGGATGACAAAATTATAATGGTGGCAGTAAAATCTCCATTCTAACTCCATACTTTCTGTTGACTTCTAAATGATCACTTTTGGTATCTGATACAGCACTGAGGTATTTGCCCCTAATGACTGAAAACAAAGTAAATAAGTATTTGTTGAATCAAATTCAATGATGGCCAACACAACTAATGAAACCTTCACAAAAGCATATTAGACTAACTTCTGCACTCAGATTTTTTAGGATCATGTTTATTCATTGAAAACAGGCAAAAACTTTAAAAAGAAAATAATCTGGAAATTCAAGATAATGTCCATGTAATATTAATTTAGTATACAATATGAATGAAGAAGAAACAGCTTTATATTTAGGTAAGTAAATAATGGTGCAGTAAAAAATAATATCCAAAACATAAATAAGTGTACCTGTAATTGGAGCCTCTACTTCTATCATGGTTTTCTCTCTCCGAAGAATGGCAGCACCCTCATTGATAATTCTAAGTGCAATTTCTTCATCTACCCGACCTTCTTTTACTAAGTGGTTCTTCAAAACATCAACCCTGGGTATCCCATCCATATCAAAAACTTCTTCAGATGTCAAGCGATGCGTTGGGGGGAAAGGGACAGCTGCAATTTTTTTTAATTAATAAAAAATAAATCACTATTAATATATTAACATACAAACTAATCAATGGATCTAGGTAAATAAGAGTAAAAACTGAAAAGCTGAAGTTTTTGTTTTGCTTCTTCATTTACTGGATGGGGTATTAATTTTTTAAAAGCTTTTTAAAAAAAAAGAGTAATCAAACTATACTTCCTTTTTAATAATCTATATATAATAACAGAAGAATTATTAGAGAAATAAACTGTCTCACAAAATTAAAAGTTCTTTCAGGATAACTAAAGCTTTCTTCTTTAAGCTAAAACATTTTTTGGTAGAATTCTCAAAACATACACTCTTCATCTTAAATGAAGTACGATAAATATAACTTAATACCACATAAGCATGAATAGAAAGAAATCCCAAATATAAGGTGATCTACCAACTTCCTATTAAAAATATATAAAACAATGCCTGCTGGCCAACTTGAATAGAAACTTCTAGGGATATAGATTAAAACAGCCAAATGCTTATTGATGGAATTTAAATTAATTCGGATGCACATATAGATTTAAAATAACATTAATAAATCACGATAATTTTGAAATACTGATTTTTCTCTTACCTTCATGTTTCATAAAATACTTTCATTCAAAATCTTTACACACATTTTTGACACCAGTGTATTCCTTATCACTGGATTCATTTTTTGAGTCATCTAACATACTTTTCAAAAGCAAATCATCCTCACTCCCATTTAAGTTGTTTGAGATACAGTACTTTTAAAATACATATTCAATGCTATCACTGCAAATTTATCCTAAGCCACAATTTTCATTTGTCTAACTACTGAAAGAGTTGGCCTTTTTACTCCTGTAGCATATATTTACGATTTCCACAAGTCATTACCAACTGTATTGTTTTAAACTGATATTTGCTTTTTTCTATTCATGAGAATTTAATCATAATAAGAAACGTCAGATGAAAAAACAAAAGACAAACTGATTTCAACCTAAAGCTCTAAATCCATTGTCATTGAATAATCCAGTCACTTATTCTTACTCATAATGTTAAAATCAATACTTTTCTCTCATGCCTGTGATTCATTTCTCATGACTGTATTACCATTCTCTTTTCAAACACATTAGCAAGGTTTTAGGTCAAAGTTATAATGTCTTTAAACATTATTATCTTCTTCATATACTGGGAATTTTCAACAAAAAATAGTACAATGATTTTTGTCTTCACTATAATTGAAAATACTTTGCTCCTGTTTAAATGAAATTTAAAATGTTGATTTTAAACTGATATTTGTTAAATGGAATGGAAAATGTGAAGGTCCGTTTTCAGTGGTATCTACCACAATTTTGAGGTCATATACTTAGGAAAAGTTACTACATATCTGTTAAAATTTATTCCTTTTTTACTGAATCCAACAAATGACCTCTTTATGCATTCAAAACCAGCTTGGATTGAAGTAGTTTTAGGCCCTTTACCAAACAGTACTTTGTTTTTCAAAATAAAGAAAGCAAGAGGGCTTCCCTGATGGCGCAGTGGTTAAGAATCTCCCTGCCAATGCAGGGGACACGGGTTCGAGCCCTGGTCCGGGAAGATCCCACATGCCGCGGAGCAGCTAAGCCTGTGAGCCACAACTACTGAGCCTGCGCTCTAGAGCCTGCGAGCCACAACTACTGAAGCCCACACGCCTAGAGCCCGTGCTCCGCAACAAGAAGCCCGCGCACCGTAACAAAGAGTAGCCCCCACTCGCTGCAACTAGAGAAAGACCGCGCCCAGCAACAAAGACCCAACTCGGCCAAATAAATAAATAAACAAATTTAAAAAAAAAGAAAGAGAGAAATTTATAGTAAGAATTTAGTCTACCTATAGACTCAAATGTAAGGCAGATCTCTCTTTTCTGAAATAAAATTTTTAAAGAAAAATGTCACTTTATATTTGGGCATACAGTACATAGTATTTTCTTGATGTTTCAGGGCCATCACTGTGATCATCAATTATTATGCAGAAGACTGGAAAAGTATAGGACCAACTGTTTCTTCACAGTTCAACTTAAAAAAACTAAAAACAGGGGGCTGGGTTAGAATTACATCAATTACCTAAGAAGAGTAAATAACCACATTCTCATAGGAGGAAAAAAATTTAGGAAGAACTCAGTTCTTTTTTTTTTTTTTTAACAAATTTTTTTTTTTAATGGGAATTATTTATTTATTTATTTATGGCTGTGTTGGGTTTTCGTTTACTGTGCGAGGGCTTTCTCTAGTTGTGGCAAGTGGGGGCCACTCTTCATCGCAGTGCGCGGGCCTCTCACTATCGCGGCCTCTCCCGTTGCGGAGCACAGGCTCCAGACGCGCAGGCTCAGCAATTGTGGCTCACGGGCCTAGTCGCTCCGCGGCATGTGGGATCTTCCCAGACCAGGGCTCGAACCCGTGTCCCCTCCATTGGCAGGCAGATTCTCAACCACTGCGCCACCAGGGAAGCCCCTGCACTGGCAGGCAGATTCTCAACCACTGCGCCACCAGGGAAGCCCCTGCACTGGCAGGCAGATTCTCAACCACTGCGCCACCAGGGAAGCCCAAGAACTCAGTTCTTATAAGTGAGATAAGAACTAAGGCAGAGGGATATCAACCATTTCTAAAAGACTTTGAAATCATCAATCCCTCTTGCTTTCATCTTTTTTGATACTTAGTAAAACAAAACTTGAACTTGCTTTTTTTTCCCCCCCTTTAGAATACATCTATTCCCATTACTTTTTACTGCATCTAGAATAAGACATTAAAATACATTTTGTTCCCCCAAATATAGTATGTCAGATTCCAATAAAATAAAAACCTTTCTTAACGTATGCTCTTCTCCAACCAAAGATTAAACAAACCATTATACTATATGCTATAACCAAATTTGCCCCTAACAGTAAACCAATTGTTTATAAACTACAAAATTTAACAATTACTAAATAAAAGTTACTTTTGGGACATCATGAAAATGAAAAGTTTAAATATCTCTTAAATACAAATTTCTGAGATCAAGATGGGATCATATTTTTCTCATCAGGCCAAGAGAATTTTTCCTCTACTTAGGAAAAAAGATACTGTTTAAAATGTTGCATTCTAGATTATGCATACTTCCTAATAATCAACAACATAAGTCCACTAACAGGTGAATTCTGTGCAAAATACAGAACTTCCTAAAAACCCATCTGGGAGACAATCTCCCTCTCTGCCCCACTCAGCCAGTCGCCTGTGGTACTTCATGTTTTCATGCACATTGCGAATGCCCCACTGCAAGTCACACTGAGCTACTGCTCCTCTTTAACCAAGAGTCAGAATGTCTTTATTCATCTGGGAAAAAAAAAGTATAAACTGCCTCCAGACCTATGTTTTCCACTTCTTTTTCAATTCAAGGCATACTTTTAAATTTCAACACCAGTTGGGATACTTTTTAAGGAATGGGTACAGGTTGAAGGGTGAAGAAATGCCACCATAGGTAAAAGTAGATGAAAAACTGTTGTTCTAACAACACAACACTGATAGTGGAGAATAGAGAGTTTCAAAAGAATGTTTTAATATATCAGTAAATAAGAAAATAGAGGCAAAAAAGGCATTGTGCTCTTTGGCAGTTGGAGAAAGGAGCCATAGCAGGTGATCTAACTAAGCAAAAGAAAACTGACCAAATAGAATTTGGCCTAATAGGAAATTAATTACTGACCCTGTTGGTCAATAGAGGGTTAAATTTTTTTCATCAAAAATTAATATTCTCGGGGCTTCCCTGGTGGTGCAGTGGTTAAGAATCCGCCTGCCAATGCAAGGGACACGGGTTTGAGCCCTGGCCTGGGAAGATCCCACATGCCACGGAGCAACTAAGCCCGTGCGCCACAAGTACTGAGCCTGCGCTCTAGAGCCCGCGAGCCACAACTACTGAGCCCACGTGCCACAACTACTGAAGCCTGCGCACCTAGAGCCCGTGCTCCGCAACAAGAGAAGCCACGACAGTGAGAAGCCTGTGCACCACAACGAACAGTAGCCCCCGCTCACTGCAACTAGAGAAAGCCCGCACACAGCAACGAAGACCCAACACAGCCAAAAATAAATAAATAAATTTATTTTTTAAAAAAAATTAATATTATCAACTACTACCATCAACTCCTAAGGTACTTTAAAGCATTTCCATCTAAGTTCAGGTTTTAAATGGTTTTTTACATTTCTAATTCATCTTCAGCCAACTATTCCTGTTTTTCTAGGGTTTTCATCCTATATTTTTTTTTCTCCTTATTTTCAGACTATTTTTCCAACTCTTCTATGTTTGAGATAGGGAAAAACCAGTACATACATGTATGTAAATATAATGTGAATGGTCAATAACTGAAATGGCTAAAATGGAGGATTAGCTTGAACAACCTAAAGAGCTATAAAATCATAAAATCACCAAGTTTCCAACACTAGAAAACTTGATTTGGTAATATTCACTTTAACCAAACTGTTCTGTTGGAAAATTTCCTTTAACACAAATTTTGGCATGAAGGTCATATCTGTATAGTAATCAATAACCTTCACAAGGTATTTTAATTCAGATTTAATATATGGTGGCTGATAGACAAGGCTTCAAAAAATTTAATGTAGGAAGTTGAAAAAATAAACCAGGGACACAGACTGATCAAGGATGGGGGAAGAGCAGAGATCTTACTTTTCCTACTAATGGGTAAGGAATCCTGGGACTTAACTAATCCTGTTGCCCAACTCTAAGCAAAGGCTGCAAACTATTAGCCCCGTGAGGCCTCCAACACCAACTGGGGTGCAGCCTGTGCCACCTGAAAACTACTCCAAAGTATCATTCAGATGTCTGTGCTTCTCACCATTGCCATTACTGGCAACTGTCCAAAATAAAGTTCCTCCTGATTTTTTTCTCTGTATTTCTTTTGTTCACACCATGCCATCCTCAGGCTGTTCTCCTCCCTCCCAATCCTCTTCATTGAGGCCTGCAGAATTCCCACTAAAAAATAAAAAAATAAAAATCCACCCTTCTTTCCTGTGTGCACATGCATGGGTGCGCGCACACACACACATTTTAGCTCTTCACAAAATGCTGTCTTCATCTCTCTAGCTTAATTAAATCTTAGTCCGCCTGAAGGACAACACTTCTGAAACACTTTTTTCAAAGTTGACGATGCTCATTTTTCCACACTCCACTATTTGAGCAGAAAAGGCTACAGTCTTCTTTCAGCTCCCCACTACCACTTCCAACATCATCACTCCCGTGAAGAAGAAAATGCTTCCTGCTTTGAGGTTCATGACTTCTGGCTAGTTTATTCTTGTCCCAGCCATCTACTAAATTTCTGGTCATCTCTCACATGAAACTCAGTTTCCTGGTTCGAAAGCCTTCCCCACTCTAAGCACCACCATCATCAATGTCCATGTGGATGACCTACGTAAACCCAAGAACTGAGAGGTTTGAGCTCCATTCTACTTCAACTCCCCTAGCCTTAGCCATAATTTCTGCTCCAGCTCTGAAATCCTGAATTCCAATCTCTTACTCCATGATCAAAATCTCTAATCCTTTCAGTTTCACTCTCTTTTCTTCATCTGTTCTCCAATTATAGCAAGAACGTGGACAGCCTCTCCTAATCAACCCCCTTCTGGATACCTTTGCTTGCTGCAATTTTGAAGCTCTTCCATCACCCACCCACTTTTTAAACAACATCCTGAATTGTTTAAAGTCCTTTTGTCCTTCTACCCTACTTACAAAACTCCAAACCTTGGATGAGTTAGTTTCTAAACTTGGATGCTAAGTATAAAATCATCAAAGCAGCTCAGTGCTACTACAAATTCACGGTCTCCAACTTAGTTGGTCACTAGCACTTGCCATCAATCCTATTAAACGTTCTAGTCTGTGCTCTCTCCCATTCTCCTCAGTGGAGATTTCAAATGATCACCTCTTCCTTGAACCCTACACTTAATTTCTCTCTTACTCAGTAGTCAACTTGCATCTTTTTCAGAGAAAATTGAGACCTTCAGACCAAATGTCAACTTTTCTGTCCCTCTCCATCCACATCTATGCCAGTATCCACTTTACATTTCTTCCTATCAAGGAAGAGGTATTCCGTCCATCCAATACTAAACATTCTACTGTGCTCTGAATCCCACTCCCCCAACCTCTTCACTTCAGTTCACCCTTCCCACCCACCCATGCCCCTATTCTGTTTCTTCCGCCTCTGACTCTCCATTGGTTCTTCCCTTTGAGCAGATAAACATACAGCCAGCCCTCCACAACCACAGGCTTGCCTGTGCAGATTCAACCAACCACGGATAGAAAATATTTTAAAAATAAAGTTCCAGAAAGTTCCAAAAAGCAAAACTTGAATTTGCCTCTCTGGCAACTATTCGCATAGCATTTACATTGTATTAGGTATTATAAGTAATTTAGAGATGATTTAAAGTAAATGTGAGGATATAGGTAGGTTATATGCAAATACTAAAACATTTTACATAAGGGACTTGAGCATCCACAGATTTTGGAATGGGGAGGGGTATCCTGGAACCAAATCCCCACAGATACCGAGGGGAGACTGTACTCAAGTCTCTATGATCTTACAAACAACCCCAACAAGTAATTCTCCCTTACTCCTCATCCCTGTTTCTACCATATATATCCCTTATTTTACAACTAAGCTTCTTGAAAGAGTAATCTACAGGGTATAGCTTCATTTTATCACTTTTTTGTCTACTTTCCTCAATCTACATTTATCTGGCTTCTGCTCTATTCCTTCACCTTATACCTCTCTCCTCTCTTGGGTTCTTGAACTCACTCACCTGGTTTTTCTCTTAATTCTCTGGTCATACCTGATCAGCCTATTTCATGAACTTCTAGTCCTTTTTCTGGTCCTAGGACAGTGTGACCTAGGATTCTGTCCTTGACCCTCATATCACACTCCTCTCATTCATAACTATGGATTCACTAAAATCTTTATTTTGTGGACTCCCAAATAGATAACTCAGTCCAGACCCTGCCCCTAAACTCCAAGTCCTTATTGAACTATCAAATATCTTCATTTGAATGTTCCATAAGTATCTTAAACTTAATATGTCCAAAACTTAATGTATGAACTTTCCCTCTAAACTATCACCAATATAGCTACTCATCTGGAAATTATCCTAGAAGTCTTTTTCTTCCTCACCCTAACATGGCCAATAGGTCCTAAATAATTCTCTGATCTGGTTTTGTCCCTTTGGTCCTGAGACACTGAATAAGGACTTTTTTATTTTTTCTAAAATTACTAAAATCTTTTCAATTTGCCCATGCTTCGCAATAACTCAGAATACTTTTTAAAATTCTAATCTCAACATCCTCCTGTTTCAAGATTGGCTTCATCATATAAAATCCAAATTGTGTCTCTTAACATACCATATGAGATCCCTTGTAATCTGACCCTTCCCTACATCTCCAGCCCTCATCTTTTGCCACTAACTCACATTCCAGACACATCCTATACTTCAGATATTTAATCTTCATTTTTAAAGTTACATCACTTTAAAAATATCTCCGTACTTTGCACGCCCTATTACTTGGGGGTACACTATTCCCACCCTTTGTCTAACTTCTCCTTGTCCTTAAACCTCATTTCAGTGTTCCAATTCTTGAAAACGTTTCCTATTCCCAGGCTAGGTTAATGGTGCCCCCTCCTTGTGGTCCCATAGCAAAGCATATGATGCACACCTACATCATGGCACTTATCAATTGTACTGTAAATATCTTGTCTCCCCCTCAAGCTTATGAGCTCCTTGAAGGCAAGGGAGCTGTCTTTCATCTCTACATACCTAGTGATTAGAACATGAATACTAATGTCTACTGAATTAATGATACATTAGTTACAGTTTCTAAATTACTTATCTTACACTAATTTATGTAGCAATGACAATATATTTATAGTGCTTTATTTACAGTTTACAAACTGCTTTCACATACATAACGCTATGATTCTCAGAGACATCTTGTGAGTTCAGTAGGGCAAGTTTTATCTCAATTGCACAAATAGGATAACAGGTTCCGATAAGTTAATGGCTCTCTCAAGGTGTTTCAACTAGTAAGGGGTAGAGCCATGATTGAAGCTGAGTTCTTCAGAATGCTACTCCAGTACTATCTGTCTTATATCAACACAGTGACAATGCTCTTCTGACTAAAAGAGTCATCAAAACTCTCCTCTTCACCAAGAACGTTATAACCCATTCAGATGCCACGGGTAGAAGCATGCTCTAAAGAAAGATACAGCAGATCCTACAACACTGTCTTCAAAATTTCCAGGTATCCCTTGGATTCCTTTTAATTTGTGGTGGTTCTTTGAACACAATAACCTTCCCTCAAAAACTGGTTCCCCTTCCTGGCTTATTTTTGTTATGGTATCATCATTCTCTGTTACTCTGACTTAAAATTTTGGTGTCATTGTTCTCTTTCTGGACTCCAAGTCCTACTGATTCTTCAAATTCTCTTTTTTTTTTTTTAACACCTCCATTGCTGCAATGTTAGTTCAAGTTCTTATTACTTTGTGTACGAGAAAACTCTAACTAAAATCTCTACTTTTCCTCCCCTTTTTTGTACAAAGCATAGGTAGATAAATCTACCCAAAAATTTGGGGTGGTTTCTTAAAGGACTAAAGAATAAAGGGAACAAAAGCCTGAAACTTATTTTCAAAGTCTTTCTTAACCATTCCCAGTATCTTCCATGTCACTCCAATCTCTTCTGCCAATGCTCAATCACTAAAGCAAAATTAGTCTGATTACTGTTTTCTCAGAAAGGTTTGCTCTTCCACCTGTTTCATTCCCACACCCAGTCACTGATCCAATATATCTACTTTCTAATATTACTCAGAATCTGTGTCATATCTGGTTTTCCTCTTTCTCTTAATTCATGCTGTGGTCATTCTGCACTTGGACTACTCCATTAATCTTCTGACATCCTGATTTAAGCCTCTCCCATTTTAATATTTCATTCTACACAATATCACGTTAGCTTTCAAAAACCAAAATACTGGGTCATTCCTTTACTTTAAAACCTTCAATAATAATAACGGTGATGGCTACCATTAGTTGAGTACTTACCATGTGTCAGGCCAGGCACTGTGGTACAAATTTTACATGAATTGTCTCTATTAATCCTTCAAAAATCCCATATTATTAACTCTATTTTGCAGATGAGAAAATTGAGGGTTGGTGATATTAAGTATCTTGTCCTCAGTGAAAAGGTTAAAGTAGAACTAGGTTCAAACCCAGGCAGTCTGACTCCAGAGGCTTAATCATCCAGTGTTCTTAATCATCCAGAGGCTATACTGCTTAGCTTAAGTTTCAGATCCTCAACTTGGTGTACAAAAAATCCTTTCCAACTTCATCTCCTGCTTGCCAAGAACTTTACACAATACTGCCACACATTTCAAGCTTTTTTCAAACTCCATGCCTTTCTGCTGCTGTTTTCTCTACCAGAAAATATTTTCTCTATCCCAGCCCTACCTTATATCTGGAGAAATTCTACTCATCCTTTAAGGCTCCCCTCAAAACATAATCCTTTCAGTAAAGTTTCCCTCCAATTAAGACAGTTAATTCCTTTTTTACAGCTCCAACAGCACTTTGTACCTAATTCATTATATTATTTATTTGCAATAATGTCTCCCCCACCAGACTGCCTCCAAGAGAATCTATCTTACTTAATTCAATTCTGTATCCCTAATGCCTAGTATTATGTCTGGTACAAAGCACATACTCGATAAATGTTGCACAAATAAATGGTCCCAATCTTTTGCTTATTTGAATCTTACCCATCCTTCAAGGCCTCTTTCCTCCTATACAAACCCTTGCTACACCACTCCAGTCCAAAGTGATCACTACCTCCTTTGAACTCAGCTTGCTGGGTCTACCACTTATCTGGCAATTATTAATCACACCCAGCCTTATGACATAAATGATTAACTTTTCATGAGTACTTATTTCCCCAAGGACCAAGACTGTATTTTATCTTTCACACTTCTGTTGTTTCCCTACAGTTTTTAGCTATACAGCAGGCATTAAATAAATATTTGCTATTTGATTACTTTGAATTTCCAAAATAAATTTTACATACCATACAAGGATGCCAATTAGCTTTAGCTTATTTCACCTCTGTGTATAAATAAACATTTTTATAATGAAATGAAGTCATATGATTGGCACTAAAACACACCTCATCTAATAAATCAAAATTCTTTCACCAAACTTTTCCTTATAACTCTTGCCAATTCATTCAATAGTTCCGAACCTAAAGCTTTTGCCTCAATACTGAGCAGCTGTATTTCCTCCTTGGCATTTTCCTTCTAAGATGACTTGTTGCCAGTGTTCTCTTTCCTTCTCACGCACGCGCTCTCCCTCTCTCTCTCTCTCTCTCTCTCACACACACACACACAATATTCTCTGTTCCTCTGCTTTCTCTAGGACACATGGCACTGAAGATTTATTTTAGTATGCTAAACAGTTTAACGAAGGTGGAAAGAAAAAGAAAAATCATTTTCAAGAGTTATTTTTTTTAGATAGGTAAGTCCACAAAATAGCTTTTGTAAACAAAAATTAAAATTCAAGTTGCTTTAAAATATAATGAAATAGAACTAGTAAAAAACACTGAAGTAGTTATGTGACCCCAAGACCTATGTGGGTCATCTAAAAATCTGTAATGAAAATAAGCAATCCTAACAAAGCTAAGGTACTGGAAAACACGTTAGCCTGATTTATAAGCAGGGCAGCTGGCAAGAGAACCTAAATGAATCATAAGGCTGCCCATCAGATATATAATAGCTAAAAAACTAACAACACACACTCTTTAGTATTTTGGTTCAATCTGAAAGTCTGATAATTTAAGAGATAAGGATAATATAACCTATGAAATAAAGAAAACATGTTGAATGCAAAAGAGAGTCACATTGTGGGTGCTAAAATGAACATATACACAATATAGACAATGCATTCTAAGCGATAAAGGTGAATTTTTGTATCAGAAGTAATAGATTTAATAATCTCAAGGGATAATCTAGTTTTACAAATCTGGGACCCCATCTATACAGCAAAAAGTACATTTTAAAAGTATCTGGAAAGAAAAGGAAGTACCTGAACAATTCAGGTCAAGCAAATTTCCAGGCGAGGAGGGAGAGCAATATACATAAATTCAGGGTTTTATACTTAAATTACACACACCAATTTTGCTGATGTGGCAATAAGGCATTCACGCCAATACAATTAGCTGTTTTTCCTAGTTTGTTTCTATTTTCTTATTTTCAACTTCCTATCTTAGCTAAAGATAGAAAAATGCTTAACAGAAGATTGTCAAGAGGGCATACTATCTCACCTAAACCACTTGGGCTACACCAACTTTCAAACAGAATTTGACCAGAGCCAGCAGCTGGAGCAGGCTCAGAACTGAACTGCTTTAACTAACCAGGAAACCTAATCACCCATAATCAGGGATATGGAATTACCACTAATAATTTCAGTGAATAGATAATTTATACATGAATCACCTATAGTATTCCAAGATCTCAAACTTCACATGATGTGAATTTCAGGCATTTGATATTAAACACAGAAAGACCTATTTCCCCTTCAAAACCTATGTGACCATAAAATATAGGCCTCCTGACTAGAAGTATAAGAGTATAAAATTCAGAGACAACAAGGAAAAGTTTCAGGGAGTAAAAGACTACTTGTATTCAACGTCAATGATGGTCTCCATAACATTACTACTATGAAATGGTACTGATGCAAAACTAGCACGTACTGGACTTAAAAGAAAACTGGATTTTTAACAAGTTAAACCTAAGTTGAACTAGCACTGTGGTCATATATCTTCAGGAAACTGGTGTTCTCTGTCATCAAATGCAACGTTAGAGTACAATTATTGACGGAGAAGGACAAGAAGAGCTTGAAGATGAAATCTAAAAGGAGATTTCTGTACGAAAGGTAAGTTTCCCAGTAACTTCCAAGGAAGCCAGAGACTCCATGAGCAGCGCAAACCAGTCTGCTGCACACTGTATCTAAAGCATGTGATCCATGTCAGTCATTCCAACTACCTAACAAATTCCATGAAAAAATGAAAGTTGTCTTGAAGAATATACTACGAAGCACATGAGATCTTATATCCATGAGCTCTACTAAACTATAATTTTCTATACCAACAAACTCCTATTTACCTAAATCAAATGACTTTTATTTCATACCAATAAACTGCAAACATGACTGTGTCTTGCATTCAAAACTCACCCCTAAGGAATATGCCTTATGTCTGGAATCTTATTTTTACTGTATTAAAGCAGTACAAGGGAAATATTACCACATATATGACAAGAAACAAGAAGATTCACAAGCATAAAGAGAGCATAAACTCACTGTTCAGCAATGTGACTGGTTGTCCCATCTAACAGTAGGGTGAAAAGTACCCAGGGAAATTAACAGACAGCACAAGTATACTGTCAGCAAATTAACAGGCAGCCCATGTCTCCTATTCCCACCCCCACAGAACTTCAGGATTTCACGATAGGATGAATACCTGAACTACCAATCTTTTTTCTTTCTCTTTTTTAAAAGATTTCTCAGGACAAGGATTCCATAAACTCTTTTTTAAGTTCATTCCAATAACTGGCCTGAACAAATATACTATTAAGTTTTTTAAATTATCTACATAGCCTAGATACAAATTACTGTTATTATTAAAGGAGACTCGAATTGACAAATTAAAATTAAAAAAACACAAAGGAAAAGTTTTTCTTGTTTTTAAATATTTTAATGGAAACATGTCTAGTCAGATTTCCAAAACTGGGCTAACAGTGTTTACATTGTGCCAGCATACTTAAGAAGCTGAATGAAATAAATAAATAAAATAAATAAAAGAAGTATCTATCTTTCAAAAGTAAATGTGATACAATAAGGAAACCTTTATTCTAAAATGATTTCAATTTATTGACCAAGCTACAGGATAAAGAAAAAGCATTTCAAATTGTGCTTTTCACCTCCGCAGCAGTGCTTGAAGTTGATGGGCTCTCCCAGAGAGCGTGGAAATCTTAAGCAACTCTAAATTAGCCCTCAATTTCTCTATTTTAAATTAATCTGCTGACCTATGGTCGTTAAACAACCACAAATTCTGCACTAGCTGAGAAATATTTAATTTTTTCTTCTAGGGGGAGTGTGTGGGTGTCTGCCTGCAAAGGAGGGCTAACCCCTCTTGGCCTTTGACCAAAGAGTGGTGACGGTTTTCTACGTAAGTGCTTCCTATCCCTGAAGCTTTTTTCTCTTTTATGCTGTCTTTTTTCCATCTATTCTGCACTTAAAGCCGGGGCCCCCAAATTCTGGCTCGTCCCTTCACCCTTGTCCGATCCCATACAGTTCCCCCAATTTCCGCGCGGGGTGACACCTGAGGGCCGAGCGCGAACCCCTGCGGCTGGCGCTAACTAGGCGCGAATAGGGCAGACGGCTGTCACTGGGGAGCAGACGTGGGCCAAAGCCGAGGTGATTTCTGACTGCTCATCGCCCGGCCCCGCGTGGCTGAAGGTCTCCGAGCCCCTCGGTCCGCCCCGGCAAGCCAGGCGTGCAGCTGTCGCGGTGCAGGAAGCTAATCGCGGCCTCTGGGCCGCTTTTGACAGACCGGGCAGGAAAAGAAAGGGGCTCACTGAGACTAGTAGCCTCACCCCTTCGGATAGGAGACCCCGAGAGCGAAACCCCCGCCACGGCCTGAAGGCAAGCGAGACACCTCGGAGCCGCCGCCACCGACTCAGCCCAGCCCAGCAGGGGCCCGCCCAGGGGCCACTCCCCAAGGGAGGCAGCCAGTCATTCGCCCGCCCTTCCGGGCCCGCTCCGGAGGAGACGGTCTCCCGCCCGCCCTCACACAGCTACCTCCTCAGGCCAGGCCCTCAGGGCTTCGTCCACCTCTCACCTTTGACGACTCGGTCAGCCCCGGGAGGAGGCGGCGGGGGCGGGGGTGGGGGCGGTGCAGCCCGGGCCGGCTCCGGGGCGGCCATGCTGGGCCCGGGGCTCGGCTAGGCGCTGGCCCGGGCGGGGTTGGGGGCGGGGGCGGCGGCTACCAGAGCCAAGCGGCGGCGCCGCCGGGGAACATGGCGGACCCTCTTTCCCTACAGAGGGGCTAAGACCGGCATGCACCGCGCGTGCGGGGGCGGGGGCGGAGCAGGCTCTAGGGACTTGGGCAAAATTACTAAGGCTAGGACAGAAACGGGACGAGCCAAGGGATCAGGTGAAAATTCTGGGCAGGCAAAGACAAAAGAGAGTGAGAAGAGATGGCTGTCTGCATCTAGTTGCTGCGGTGAATGAGTGCTAGGGAACACGACACCGGCTTTTATGGAGCTCCCAGTAAGATGGGGAGACTTGATCAAACCTAAGAATCTCCTACTAATAGAGAAAAAATATATAACAATTTGACTACCAAATCCGGCTACTTTGGTTGGTAACTGACAGGAGAAATAGAGGAAGCAGTCTAGATTCTACAGCAAAGCAACAGTTCAGAATGGAGTCTGAGAGAGAATCTGACTGACCCTTGTGTTTAGAGCCTGGAACTGTCAAGAGTCTGGAGGCACAGAGTAACAATGCAGGTAGAGCAGACTAGGCTCCAAGGGTTAAGAATCAAAACAGGTAAGAGGAAAGGAAGGGATGACACCAAGAGATGTTCAAAGAGTACAGAATTCACCTGAAAAGGACACAGCCTCCCTCTTGATTCATTCAGAAAACAGAGATTCCGAAGGCAGAGGAGTAAGTAGGGAATTGGAAATTAGTTCCTCATAAGAAATACCTCACAGGGTATTTCTCTGCATATACAGAAATGTGGGCCCAGGTTTTCTATGGAAACTTTATAGAGACGGACATTCATGGGGAACGGAGTAGTGGTACAAGAACTGACTGTTCGGGACTTCCCTGGTGGCACAATGGTTAAGAATCTGCCTGCCAATGCAGGGGACATGGGTTCGAGCCTTGGTCCGGGAAGATCCCACGTGCTGTGGAGCAACTAAGCCCGCGTGCCGCAACTACTGAGCCTGCGCTCTAGAACCCGCGTGCCGCTGCTGAAGCCCGCGTGCCTAGAGCCTGTGCTCCACAACAAGAGAAGCCACTGCAATGAGAAGCCCGCGCACCACAACGAAGAGTAGCCCCCCGCTCGCCGCAACTAGAGTAAGACCGTGCGCAGCAACGAAGACGCAGTGCAGCCAAAAATAATTAATTAAAAAAAAAACTGACTGTTCAATCAATAATTATTAGAAGAAGAGTGTGTGTATGACACCAGGAGAGGTAATGGATCATGAACAGAGACCAGCATATCCACTAAGATCTATATATCTTGATGGCATAGGATTCAAGTAGCATAGGGTGAGAAATGCCTGCCCATCCTCCTGCTCAATACTACATGTGCTCAGAATCTGTTCATAATAGATGGTGATAATTAGATAAGCAGTTGTTCAAAGGTCTCAAAGAGCACCTTTCTACCTCTTCATTTCGTCAATCTCAGTGATTGTGAGAGCTGGGGTAAAAGAGAAGAGAAATGCCCAGTGAGTATTCTTTGCAAAGGGAACTCACAGAATAGTTTTTAGAGGGAGGTGAATTTGGGAGTGAGGCAGGGGTGAAAATGGATCTTTCTGGCATGGAAGTGCAATAATTCCACAGGGGAAGGGGAGGGGCAGCCATGGGAAGAGAGCAAGGAAAGGATACGAGGCACATCACAAACTTGTAGAGGGAGGGCACCAAGAGTACCTAGACCAGGAGTGAGTTTGTAAGAGGAGTTTGAATCCCCAGAAAATCTCCCTAACGAGGGAAGGAGAAAGTGTGTAATGTGTTGAGTGCCTCTTGGCAGGAAAGGGATAGAAAATATACTAGTGGCAATAATAACAAGGAAAGTCACTCCATATTAGGACCCATTGATTCCTACCTTGAATATATACCCTTCAACTATCCTTCAATTCCTCTTTGGCTCCTCACTTTCACTCAGTCAAAAGCCATACATATACAGAGCCCCAGGCCACTGGTAATTGGTATTTCTTGCTTCTCCAGGCTTCCCCACCCCAGTACAAAAGAGCAAGAGTATACAAAAGGGATTAAATAATTAAGTGACAAGGAATTAAATAGAACTATCTTATAGATTTATTAATGAAAAATACTTTACAAAAACAGTATGTTTGGCCCTAAAATAGTTCAGCTGACTCTCAGGGTTTACAATGGCGACTGAGCGAGTGGCAGTAATGGCTCTGCTGCTGAGGACAGGAGGGTATGTTAGTGTGCCTGACTGCATCCGTTCAGAAGAGCAATTGTTATGTTGGCAGCCTCGCATTCTAGGCCAAAAGTCTGAGGGCAGAGGGACAATCTGGGCAGGTGGGTTAGCCTGAATGATGTGGTCAAGACCAAGACTACAGGGCTACATGTCCCTCCAAGGATGGGGGATTGGGAAGACAGAAGGTCAGGTAATAGGGACAGGTGGATAAAACAAACAAGTTGGTAATATAATAGGGAACAGAATACGAGGGCTCAGGTGGAGGTGGGGGCATAGAGTATTCAGGAATAAAATGGTGACCCTAAGATCCTAAGGAATGGCTAGTGTCCAGAGTAATATGGATTCATCTTTAAGGTGGGTCAAATAAAGCCCTAAACAGCAGCTGCTTCCTTTTGCTAGGTGAATGGAAATTGGAATTTCAAATATTCCCTCTCAAAGAGCCAGGTCTCTTTAGCAGTTCCTGGCACCCCTAGGAGAAGGTGCCAACTCTATGTTGAGATGAGACTAGCACAGCCCCAGCACGGATTCAGGGTACCAACTCTGCTGCAGTACAGTTTAACAGAGAAAGCTGTGGCTCCAGGAGAGGAAAGGGGTGACCTTTACCACCTGCTGTGCTGCAGGGCTCTAGCCCTGATCTGCTCTCTTCCAGGGGCATCTGCTAGAACAAACAGAAACTCCTCTCTCCCTGTCTTCCTGTGCCCAGATTGCAGGGTATAACTGCTTTGCCTCCAGTCATCATCTGGGGGCATATCCACCCTTCGAGGACCAGGGGCTCGAAACCCTGGAACAGGACCTGAATTCCAAGCTGACCTCAGGGGTACACGAAGACTGCTTGACGGTAGGGACACAGGGTAAACAATGGGAGGGTGGGAGGGTGAATGGAAAAGATCCTCCCAGGGCTGTGCATGAGGAACCTGAAGGCCCTGGTGTCTCTCTGGTAGTGTGGCAGTGTGGGTTAGCTGAGGCTTGCACCCTGGAGTAGTCAGGAATCTGGCGCCAATATGCTGGTTGGTCTCTGACCATTCTCCCTGGGAGGCGTCTGTTCTGGAACGATGGGGGAGACTCCGGTAGTTCAAAGTCCTTCCTGTGTGCTGGACCGCTTCGGAAGTTTCACCCCTGTCACACATAGCCAGAAACTGCTGGACACTCCTCGAAGTTCCTGGGAAGAGAAAAGAAACCCAACGATTGAGCATCTTCAGTAAAACCATTCTCCTTTCCAGAGGACCATTTCTGGCTGTTCCTTCCAACTCCCCACCTCTCCAAGAACATACACGTAAGGGAAAGAAGGAACCTAGCTTTGCTTTTAATCTCATTTTTTAAAATTCTTAATAAACATTAAAATCAAGTCTCTTACCTCCAACCTGTGCAAATGAAACAGTCTCCTGGAGGTTGCCATACTTCTATCTCACTGCACTATAATCCTTCCTCCAAAAGACAGACAGACAGACAGACACACACACACACACACACACACACACACAGTCACACACAAATGGCTCTCTAATACTGCAAATGTATGTTCTCACTGTGACAACTTTACTCCTTAGAGCCACCACTCCAAAGCATCACTCAGTTTTTCTTAACATGGTACCTTCACTGAAATTAAGCTGTGTCTGCTTACATTCTTGCTCATTCTCCAAGATCTCTGCTTTTGTTTGCACCACTCCCACATACATAATGTGGAATGCCTTTTCTATACATTGATTCCCCTTTACTTAAAAGAAACAAAATAACTAATTTTCCAAAAATCACTTCTAAACAATATTTTTCATTCTTTATTTTAAAATTCCATCAACACCTGTACTATACTTACACATATGTATATCTGACTGTTGAAACTCTGAGCTCTTTGAGAGCAGAGAGGTGCCTTCTTTCTCCCCTGTATTCACTGTAGCATTTGGTGCAGAACAAGTTGCAACAAATGCTGCCTGACTAATCAGATGCCCCTAATAACTGTCAAAGGAGGCTGGCTAGCTGGCTGTTCCACTGAGTAACATGCAGTCCATTTATCCAGAAGGCCTGCATATCCAAAGCTCCCTAAAATTTGGACACAAATATCAACAATACTACTCTATCTTCTGTTCTAAGAATGACAACCATCCCTTGCCCTGGGGATTTACATATCCACAGACAGGTTTCTCAGCCTCGGCACTACTGATATGTTGGGCTGACAATTCTTTGTTTTGGGGGTGGGATGGAGTGTGCAAGGAAACTGCTTGTGCATTGCTGGATGTTTAGCAGCATCCCTGGCCCCTCTACCCACAAGATGCCAGTAGCACCTCCCCTTTCCCGTTGAGAATCACTGCCTTAAACTGTAGATTCGGCCCATAAGGAGGAAAAGGAACAAATCTAGCTGTGGAGGGTCAAAGAAAGCCAAAAGGATACTGTCCACCTTCCCCAGGATTGTCTGGGTCTCTATGCATGGCATGGATATTCCAAGGATCTTTCCAAGTCTCCCATTCACTCCTCGTCCTCCTAGATCAGGGGTCCCCAACCCCTGAGCCATGGTCCACTATCGGTCCATGGCCTGTTACGAACCAGGCCACACAGCAGGAGGTGAGCAGCAGGAGAGCAAGCGAAGCTTCATCAGTATTTACAGCCACTCCCCATCACTCGCATTACCGCTGGAGCTCTGCCTCCTGTCAGCATTATGGCGAGTTGTATAATTATTTCATTATATATTACAATGTAATAGTAATTCAAGTAAAATGCACAATAAATGTAATGCGCTTGAATCATCCCCAAACCATCCCCCCCACCCCTCCCATCTGTGGAAAAATTGTCTTCCACAAAACTGGTCCCTGGTGCCAAAAAGGTTGGGGACCGCTGTCCTAGACCATCGCTCAACTGAGACTCGGGATAGAAAGAGAGAAAACTAGCTGATAGAGATGACACTTCCTGTTTTGGGGGATCCTAAAGACTGGGTATTAACTGCACTTGGTCACTTAAAAGCATATCCTATCATGACTGAAGCAATTCATTTTCATGGGTAGTTAGATTCTGGGAGCTCTGGTCTAGACCATGTTGCCCAAGAAATGATTCAATCATAATTCATCTAGATCAATGCTTCATCTTTAAAGCAGTAATTCATATCCCTTTACAACCCCACCTGTGACCCCTCTTCCCCCACCCCCCAACAGGTGTACTGATTTGATTCTTCCAAGTCCCTGGAAATGTACCACATTCCAGCACATAATAGTAGATAGGGGGGAGAGTTACCTGGGGGTCTATGGGGCTCCCCTGCCACGCTGGGCATCAAGACATCTGGGGACAGGAACTGTGGTTGGGATGGGTAGAGTTGGGGACCAAGGAGAAACACAGGAGGGTCATGGATGACAGGGAGGGAAGAGGAGCTGGAACAACGGTGCCCGGTTTCCAAAGGCTTTTTCCTCGCGTTTGATGAATCCTTATAATGAGACAAGACAAAAAAACATAGAGATGAGGATTAACACACAGCAGGATATGGTTGGGTAAACAGTGAGGAAAGCAGGGGGAGATGGAAGGAACTAGAGTACAAGCATTCCTTAATCTAGAGAGGGACCCAATTTACGTGTCACTCTCCCTATCAGCCCCTCTAGGAAACATCCTGACCACTATGAACTGGAGACACCAAACTACAGATTCTCTTCCCTTAATCTATCTTCCTCATAACGCTCACCTTCCCAAACCTAACATCAAGGTCTTTAGCAAACTCCTTAATGCTAATAGTAGAATTAGAGAGATTGTGATAGAAATTTAAAAATAGAGAAGAGGGGAATTCCCTGGTGGTCCAGGACTATGCCCTTTCACTGCCAAGGGCGCGGGTTCAATCCCTGGTCAGGGAACGAAGATCCCACAAGCTGTGCAGCATGGCCAAAAAAAAAAAAGTAACAAAAGCCTCTAAAAAAATACATAATTAAAAATTTAAAAATTAAGAAATTAAAAATAGAGAAGAAATGAGAGAAATTCAGAAAGCCTGGGAGATTGAAAAAGAAAATTCTACACTCTCTCTAAATATTGGGAACTAATATATATCTCACTAAATGTACAATCAAAAACTCTCTATTCCATCTTTCCCATTACTGCTACACTCCACAGTCTCCACTTTGGTGCTGCCTGTCAAGTTTGTACCCATTGATGCTTATGACCTGCTCTATACTCCATTCAACATTCGCTTCTGTGGCAAAATCTCAGAAATATCCCCTTTAACGTATGAAACACTAATATGTCCAAAATTGAACCAATATTCTTCCAAACTCCTCCTCCTGGTACCATATTTTCTTGTCACCTAGACTCAAATGTTGACACTGCCCTTGATTTTGCACTTTTCTTCCACAATTCCATTAGTTGCCTATGCCATGTAATGTCATTTCTACCTATATAGGTTTTATATTTAAACTCAATTGGACCACTGCAGCAGCCTCCAATTTAGTCTTCCTATCTCCAGCCCACTACCTCCTTAGTGTGGCCTGCAAGTTCCTATGTGATATGGCAATGCTGATCTTTCTCACTTTATCTCCTACCATTCCTGTGCCTTTTACACTCTAACCTTCTTAACGTTCCTCAAACACACCAAGCTCATTCCACCTCAGGGCCTTTACACTCTGCGTTTCTGTTACCGGGAATGTTCTTCCCGTGGCTTACACCTTCATGTCACTGAGGTCTCTGATCAAATGTTACTTTCTTAGAGCTGATTTCCCTCACTACTCTATCAAAAATAGCCCTGAGAATAACCACTATTACCTCTTTACTCCTTATCCTCTTCCTTTGTTTTATTCTTCTTTATCACACATTGTCTGGGGTTTACTTGTTTATTGTCTTTCTCTCCTAGTAGAATACATTTCTTTTCACTCCAGTATCCTCAGCACCTTGAACAGCTCCTGGAACATTACAGGCACTTAATAAATAATATATTAAATAAAATAATCTATATGCCAGTATATCTTATTTCCTTTACTAGATTGTAAGATATTTTGTGTTGCTCCATCAGTGTGTGCTCATAGCACCTAACAACAGCACGGCACATGGTAGGCATTTACCATATAGCATAAGGACCAGGTGCTAGTCTTCTCGGCATGTGACACAGCCATAGAAGAAAGAGACACCACTCTTCACTGGTTTCCCTTCTATCTCTCTGGTCTCTTTTACCAAGTCTCCTTTTGGGGTTCTTCAGAAGAACCACCTTAAATCTGATACTCTTCAGGGATATGTCCTGGTTCCTCTCCTCTTTTTGTAATACTCTTTTCCTCTTTTTAGTGGCTATGATTCTTGAATCTCAATTTCAAGTTTATATGTCTCACAACCAAAGGCCTACCAGATACCTGTCTCCACTCAAGTTTAATATATCCAAAATTACAGATATCTCTCCCCCCAAATATATTCCTGCTTCTCCTCCCTCAAATATTATCATTATCAACCCACAATTCCTAGATATTATCCTTGATTCTCCTTTCCCCATATCCAGGCAAGTAGGTACCAAACACATTAATTTTTACTTCCTAATTGGCTCTCCAGTATGTCCACTTCTATCCTCCCAAACTCCTTACTGTGGTTCATGATATGACCCTTGTTTATAGTCTTTCCAGTCTCACTTGTCAATACTCTCCATCCTTCCCTCACCAGACTCTAATCATGCCATACCAATGAGCTTCTTTTAACTCAGTTAATGTCTGCTTCAGGTGCCTTTATCTGCTACATTCTTTTTACTTCCTGCAGGAAGATTTCCCTGATTCTTCAAGCCTGGTTTAGATGTCCCCTCTATTATGCTTCCATAGCATTAAATCCTATCATATTATATTACAATTGTTTATTTATCTGTCTCCCCCAGTAGGCTGTAAAGTCATGAGAGCAGGGACTGTATCTAGATCACTCACCACCATTTCCCCAGCATCCGGCACAATACCTAGAACATAAGCTCAAAAGGCATTTGTTTAAAAGAATGAATCGGGACTTCCCTGGCGGTCCAGTGGTTTAGACTTCGCCTTCCAGTGCAGGGATTGCGGGTTCGATCCCTGGCAGGGAGCTAAGATCCCACATGCCTCGCGACCAAAAAACCAAAACATAAAACAGAAGCAATTTTGTAACAAATTCAATAAAGACTTTAAAAAAATGGTCCACATCAAAAAAAAAAAAAAAAAGAACGAATCAATGAATAAATGAATGATACAGAAGTCAGGACAAAGGAAGCCAACTCTCCTAGGAAAATAACAATTCGCCATTAAAGGTATATGAGAACAAATATTGGGAAGAAAAGACCACCTTTTCCAAAAAGAATGTTCAGAGCTCTTTAGAAACTTATGAGCAATAAACTGGAAAAAATGACTACCTCTAGGGAAAGAAGTTGGATCTGAAGAACTGGTGGAAGAGACAGTTTTCTTTTTGTACCTTTTTATTTTTATGTCACATATTTAAGACCTGTTTTTTAGTATTTATCAAACTGACCTGGTGAGCATGCTTCAATGTACTGGTGCTTTGTATCCTGACCCCTACTGTAATAAAAATTCAACTTGCCTTGGGCAAGTGGGTGAAATTCTCAAGAGGCACGTTTTAGAAACCCAACCACCGAAACTATTTGAGTTTGCTGATCTCTGCTGACTTGGGTGTCCCTGTCCCTTTCACATACAGATTACTGCATTAATCCCATATGAAAAGCCCCAAGGATGAGGATTTTAAATCATTTTCCTTCTCTTGCTAATGTACGTGCTTCATTTCAGCTTGAAAGCACACTGGACCCCACTCAGTCAGGTACTAGGATGGAGAAGAAAAGGCAAAAAAATACTCCATCCCATCTCTTCTCTTCTTCCTTTGATTAGTACAGTGGGTGCTGACCCAGTCAGCAGCAGTGGCTTCTCCGAGACTCCTCTTGAGGCTGCTAGTACTCTTCTCATCCTGGGGAAGCCTATAATACACCTTCCAGAACTGCTACAGAGAAGGGACATTCTTCTAGGCTCCAAGTAAATGCGTGTCAAGAAAATAATGACTATGTGTCCTCATTTTTGCTGAGTGCACATGGCTTTCCCCCAGATTACAACCTTCAGTTTCTCCTGCCCCTTCACCTGCAGTATATTTTTACCTAGCAAGAGAAAGAGGATGCTCTGAATAGACAGACCCTGATTCTACTTACAAAACTGTGGGAAGAGACTGGGACCTCCTCCCTCTCTGAGACAACGGTGCCACTGAGACTGCGTGAGATGCGCCGAAAGTTCTCTGCACCATACTGATCATCCTCCCCACACTCCCTGCTGGGGCCTCGGCAAGATGCAGCCTTCGAACACACAGACACACACAGGCAGACACATAACACCAGACCTGTGGTTTTCCCACAGACCCTGTCCCGAGGGATATGGGAGAGAATAGGGTAAGACTCACTAGTAGATATCTGAATTAGATGTATTTAAAAGGTAGTGGCCATGTGGCAATCTCCTCTCTCTCAAAAGAAGCCCAATCTGGGACGAAGTGAGAGAGCAGCATTGACATATATACACTACCAAATGCAAAATAGATAGCTAGTGGGAAGCAGCCGCATAGCACAGGGAGATCAGCTCCGTGCTTTGTGATCACCTAGAGGGGTGGGATAGGGAGGGTGGGAGGGAGATGCAAGAGGGAGGGGATATGGGGATATATGTATATGTAGAGCTGATTCACTGTTATACAGCAGAAACTAACACAACATTGTAAAGCAATTATACTCCAACAAAGATGTTAAAAAAAAAGAAAAAAAAAAAAGGAGAAGAAGCCCAATCATAGACCTTCTTCTCTTCCAATAGCCCCACATTACCATGCTGCTGCTTTACCACCAACCCTACCACTCATATCTCTCCATAATTCTCTCCCAACACATCACCCCATGCCCAAAACTTTAGCACCTGAGGTGGCTACCTGAGAAGTAGACACTGTATTGGCTTCATGGAGACTGTGCTCCATTTCTGCTGTCGGGGTCTTTGAGAGATCAAGGCCAGGGGCTGAGCGCAACCTCCTCCCTACACCATCTGTAGAGCCTGAGGAGGAAAACATAATACAAGTTGAAGCCATCTCTTCTCCTGGAGTCTAAACTCAGCCTGGCAGCACAAAACTCAGGAATTCTTGTTTCATTAAATAACAAATATGCATCTCTGAATCCACTGGAGGATGGGCTCCTGGAATGTAGAAACAGGAGTTTCAGAATATGGATAGCTTCCTATAAGGCCATAAGGATCTCAGAACACAGGCCTTGAAGAACCTTGTTGAGAAAGGGCTCTGTGGACAGATAGCTGAATAGTAAATATAATCAGCTTTGCTTCTGTCAGCCTTGGGCCCAAGACTTATAATACATACAGAGGAAATTATCTGATATAGTGATTCTCTAGAGCGTCTGTGATGACAAAGGAACTATTATCTCCAGTCTGGTTAGGAATTGAAAATTATCATAGTAATCACATATTAAACCGCCTCATTCTACAAAGCAGGAAAATGAGTTCCAGGATCTGACAAGTAGTAAGAAGTTTAACCAGGATTAAAACTCAAGTCTCTGCATTTACACTTCCAGTTATATACTATGAGCAGGAGCTCTTCAGCAACATTTTGTATGTGCAGTGCTCTTTTATTGCCCCCATTAGCTTCGTTTCTTCACTTAAGTTCTAAACAAATTCTAAATGTTTATCTCCTCCTCAAAATCTTGCGAGACTATTAAGAGATGAGCTGCTCCAAGCTGGATATGTGACTCCCAAGGGGCTCACCCCAATACAACTAACTAAGCCTTCCATTCTGAAAATGCACACATCCTTGACCTACATTTGATATATATGTCTATTGTCAATTCATGTCTTGATTTGATATTTTGATTCTAATATGTGTCCCTGGCTAAAGCATGATATTGCTGATACTAGGCTAGAAGGCCAGTTTTTTCAATATTTCCTTGTGCTTAAATGCAGTGGTTCCAATACTACCTCAGATTCATCTAGAACTTTAAAAAAATACAGCTTTGTGTACCTCTCCACAGACCTACTGAATCAGAATCTTTCCGGTTGGAGCCTGGGAATATTTATTTTTAAAAGGTTTCCACAAAAAGTGTGGGAGAATATCCTCAAACATCATTGGAGGAAATGTGAAATGTTATAGTTTTCCTAAAAAGCAATCTAGAGATAACCATTAAGACTGAAAATATATTTACCCTCTTAACCAATAGTTCTACTCCTGGGAATAAGAAGCAAAAATATCTGTTTATTGCGGCCTTGTTCGTAGTGGCCAAGAACTAGAAATAAAGTAATGCCCATCTATAGCAGAATGGCTAAATACATTACAGTATCCTCAATATCAAATATTGTCCAGCCACTAAAAAGAATGAATTGAGTTAAACTAGATGACTTAGAGGAATTTTCATCAAGTATTGTTGAGTTAAAGGAAAAAAATCTGTAATATTATCCCCAAACAAAAAAACACTATATATGTAGATCTATATAGGATTATATGAACAGAGAAATACAGAAATATGCACATTAGATTACTGTCTGAGAAGGTGGTGGGGGATAAATGGTAGGGATTGATTTGAGGGAAGGAGAGAGAAACAAAAATTGTCTATAATAAAAACATCATGGGAACTTCCCTGGTTGTCTAGTTAAGAATCTGCCTTCCA
This sequence comes from Eschrichtius robustus, assembly GCF_028021215.1. Lineage (NCBI taxonomy): Eukaryota > Metazoa > Chordata > Mammalia > Artiodactyla > Eschrichtiidae > Eschrichtius > Eschrichtius robustus. Next base: position 78,336,264 of record NC_090830.1, read on the forward strand.
ATGAAGGGGACGTGGGTTCAACCCCTGGTCAGGGAACTAAGATCCCACATGCCATGGGGCAAGTAAGCCCATGCGTCATAACTACTGAGCATGCAGGCCACAACTAGAGGGCCCATGTGCCACAACTACTGAGCCCACGTGTTCTGGAGCCTGCACGCTCTGGAGCCTGTGCACCACAACTAGAGAGAAGCCCATCCAGCGCAGCAAGGGGCACGTGTGCCACAACGGAAGATCCTGCATGCCACAACTAAGGCTTGACACAGTCAAAAATAAAATAAAATAAATAAATAAATATAAAACAACAAGAACAAAATCATGTGTGCTATGATCCCATTTATATAGAATTATTCTGGGCTTCCCTGGTAGCACAGTGGTTAAGAATCTGCCTGCCAATGCAGGGGACACAGGTTCGAGCCCTGGTCCAGGAAGATCCCACATGCCACGGAACAACTAAGCCCGTGCACCACAACTACTGAGCCTGTGCTGCTCTAGAGCCCGTGAGCCACAACTACTGAGCCCGCGTGCCACAACTACTGAAGCCCATGTGCCTAGAGTCCATGCCCTGCAACAAGAGAAGTCACTGCAATGAGAAGCCCGCACACCGCAACAAAGACTAGCCCCTGCTCGCTGCAACTAGAGAAAGCCCGTGCACAGCAGTGAAGACCCAATGCAGCCAAAAATAAATAAAAATAAATAAATTTATTTTAAAAAATAATAATAATAAAATTCTTCTTTTTTAAAAAAAACCCATTCTTCAGGTGACTATGATGGGCAGCCAGATTTAAGAATTACAGCTGTAATGGTTAGAATTTGGTGCTCCTCTAATCAAGTCAAATGTGATTCCTACCTAGACAAGAAGGTAGCCATTGGAACCTCCTGAAAAGAGTAGACACTGATTCCTTTAAAGATACTTAAACAGAGGTGGAGGTGGCCTTCTGTAAGGAGTACTGTTGAGGGGACTTCTCGATTTGATAGAATTAAGGTGACATCTACTCACTGATCAATAGTAACAAGAAGAAAGACTACCAGACGTTATGTACTTCTTGATATGATATAAGAAGTCTAAGTACTACCTATGAAATATTTTTAAAAAGTAAATCTGATTTTAATCAAGAATCAAGCCTTCTAGCCCTAAGTACCAAGTTATAGGGAAAAAGAGGGCCTTAGGAGAACATGTTTTAAAAACAAACTGACAACAAAAAATTCTCTCCTAGAATATAATCTAAAACATGGAAGACAAATGACCAAAGTTCTTCAACAAATAAATGGCAAGGGGAAAAAAGAGACAGGAATCTTACAGGCTTAAAAAAAGCCTTGAGACACATCAACAAAATGCAATGTGTGGATCTTGTTTGGATTCTGATTCGAAATAAACCAACTGTGAAAAGACATCTGTGGGACAATTGAAAAAAATTGAATACTGGCTAGTCACTGTATTATATTAAGAAATTATTGTTAATTTTTTAGGTATAATAATATTATAGTTCTGCCTTTTAAAAAAGAGTCTTTATTTCTTAGAGATACATTCCAAACTATTTATGGAGGAAATGATATAATGTCTGGAATTTGCTTTAAAATAATCCAGTGGGGAGGGAAAGTGGCGGGGGCAGGGGGAGGGGGTCGCTAAATCAAAATCAGCCATCTGTTGATAATTGGCCAAGATAATCACCGTGGAAGTTAGTGATAAGAACAAGGGGGTGATTATAACATTTACTCTTTACTTTAGAATATATTTGAAGTTTTCCATAACAAAAAGTTATTTTTTATTTTTAAGATGATGTGTGAGCAACTTCAAAATACTATGAAATTTAGAATATAGGTCAAGGGCAGTGTTCACATAACTCTTTAGGAACTATAGTCATGTCAAAACTAATCTGGTTGCAAAATACCACATTCTATGTGATTCTATTTATATGAAATGTCCAAAATAGGTAATCTATAGGCAGAAAATAGATTAGAGGTTTACTGGGGAGTGAATACTAATGGGTACAGGATTTCTTTTGGGGGTGATGAAAAAACACTTTAACTGATTGTGGTAATGGATGGACAACTCTGTCAATATCCTAAAAAACCATTGAACTGTACACTTCAAATAGGTGAATTGTCCAGTATATAAATTATATATCAATAAAGCTTTCTTTTTTTTAAAGCAATAAGTCATACAGAGAAAGACAAATACTATATGATCACACTTATATGTGGAATCTTTAAAAAAGCCAAACTCATAGAAACAGAGAATGGAATGGTAGTTGCCAGGAGCCAGGGGGTGGGGGGAATATGGAGATGCTGATCAAAGGGTACACATTTCCAGTTATAAGATGAGTAAGTTCTGAGGATCTAATGTATAGCATGGTGACTATAGTTAACAATATTGTATTACTATATACCTGAAAGTTGCTAAGACAGTAAATCTTAAATGTTCTCACCACAAAAAAAAAGAAAGAAAGATATTGTAATTAGGTATGGTGATGGCTGTGTTAACTAACTTTACTGTGGTAATCATTTTGTAATATATACATGTATCAAACCATCACACTGTAGACCTTAAACTTCAATGTTATTTGTCAACTATATCAATAAAATTGGAGAAAAAAAAGTAATTTGGTGCTTAATAAATGCTTTACAATAAGATAAAGGAAGACTCCCCTAAAGATATATTCTGTCATATATGGATCCTAATTGCATTTTCCTTCGTCGTCTACTTCTTGATTTATTCCACTGATCTCTTCTTTATTCTGCCACGTCAGTTCTGAAAGACTCAATTTAAAAAAGAGACTCTAACCAAAATAAAGCCTAGTTTGGTTTGACAAGTTATTTTGAGGACTGATTCATTAACTGGATTTTTAAAATTAGTTTTTGTTCACTATTAAGTAAAAATTAATGGTTGGTAGGTACGCTTTCATACTGTTTTCAGAAGTATAATCTTCCTGAGTTTGCCAGTATGTATCAAGAGATTTTTTTAAGTTTATAACCTTCAACTAGTTATTACCCTTCTAAAAGTTTATCCTAAGGAGTTTATCAGAAATGTGGCCAAACTCTTAAGTAGAAAGATATTCATCACAGTGCTGTATTATCAAAAAATTTTAAGTAACCTAAATATTCAACCACAGTAGAATGGTTGAATATATTATGGTGTATTCATATGCAGCATATTATAGTCATTAAAAGTAGTTTTTTCCAAAGGGAAAATGCTTATGGATATAATGTAAGAAATCATGGGACTAAACTATATACATATATTATAATCCAGCTTTTTGTAAAAACAAAACAAATAAATATATAGTATATATTCATAAAAAACAAAACCAGAAGCAACATGGATGGACCTAGAGATTATTATATTAAGTGAAGTAAGTCACAGAAAGACAAATATAATATGATATCACTTATATGTGGAATCTAAAAAAATGACACAAATGAACTTATTTACAAAACAGAAATACTATAGACTCACAGACATAGAAAACAAACTTATGGTTACCAAAGGGGAAAGAGGGGGAGGGATAAAATGGGTGTTTGGGATTAACATATACACACTACTATATATAAAATAGATAAACAACAAGGACCTTCTGCATGGCACAGGGAACTATATTCAATATTTTGTAATAACCTATGATGGAAAAAATCTGAAAAAGAATATATATATATATATATATATATATATATATATATGTATATATATGTATATATATATATATATACACACACACGCATATATATATGTGTATATATATGAACTAAATCACTTTGCTGTACACCTGAAACTAACACAACTTTGTAAATCAACTATACTTCAATTTTAAAAAAAAGCATGTCACTACACTATTGATACTATGTATAAAATAGATAACTAATGAGAACGTACTGTATAGCACAGGGAATTCTACTTAGTGCACTGTGATGACCTGAATGGGAGGGAAGTCCGGAAGGGAGGGGATATATGTATATGTATGGCTGATTCATTTTGCTGTACAGTAGAAACTAATACAACATTGTAAAGCAACTATACTCCAATAAAAATTAATTAGAAAAAAAAAAGTAAACTAGGGGAAATTTAGAAAAAAAAAAAAGTATGTCAACCAGGGGTGGGGGGCGGCAACCCAAAGCCAGAAGTAAACTCATGAAACTACTGCCGGGGTTATCAATGATTTTTGTTACTTTATATATTTTCAAAACCATCTACAATAAAAAATGTTGCTATGTGGGGTAACATAAGGTTTGTTTTGTTTTGTTTGTAATATAATGATTGACATTCAATTGGTTAGTTCAGTTTTAATTGCAATATATTTTTTATATGTGTTTACGATTCTTAAAATACTTGACATTTGTATATTCTTTCTCCCTTATATTAGAGAGGAAGCTAATTGAGGCAAACTCCAACTTTTCTCATTCTTTGTAATCTTCCCATACTGCCCTGTCCTATGTATTAATACCTAAGGAGCACTTAATAAATGTTATTGCAAAGTTTACACTAGAGTGGAGATCCTAAAAAACATATCTTAATATTAAATCTTCTATTTATATGATATCCCCCACTCTGATGCTCCTGGGAATATAGCAGATTTTCAATAACCACTTGTTTGGCTATAATTAAATGTTGGTTGGCTGCATGCAAAGAACTATACCACCTAAACTGAAGATAAATTTCTCTGAGTTTAATTTTACAGAATCATACATATCATTTAAAGAGTTGGAAGGTATCTTTAAAAAAAAAAAATCATTGAACCAATTCTCTCATCTTATAGGTAAAAACTTGGATATTAAATGACTTGTCCAAATTTTTACTGACAGTTAATGATGGAGACACAACAATAGTTCAGGCTTTGGAATTCTTAAGTACATCAATCTTAAGTTATAAATATCCTTCATGTCTTCAGTTTACAGAACTAATTCTGTGCTGTGCATTTAACATTAGACTTCACTCTTCACACAATATAATCTCACAAAGAGTCGGTGAACAGGTACCCTACAAGCACACCACCTTGAAAATTCTAAACCTGGTAGTTCCTGAACGGATCAGGGAAGGTCTTGGTATTGCTGGTTCAGTACGACCTGGATATGCCACACTGGAGACTTGGCTCAATATGAACATCCTCTCACTGCAAGCTGGAGCTTGTTCCTAAGCCATAGAAGAATGACTTTTCCTCTCAGCCTCCCATACCTCATGCTGAGTCACTCTCAAAGGCCTAGGAACCACTCCTTAGCATTCATACTACAGCAGCCCTGGGCAAATACTCACTGGTCTCTTTAGAAGGAGGGAACTAGCCTGTGAGTGATGATTCTGCCCCCATTCTCCACTCTAGCCAGAAAAATGTCTAGCCCTTGTCATGAAGTCTTTATGAATAAAGTCAGAAGTTCTACTGCTGCCTCCTAAGCTGAGGATATTATTTACATAGAACACCATCCCCCTTCTGATCTTATCTTCCTGCCTTCAGCTTTTCTATGCCTCCCACACCCCCTGCCCCTGGTTGCATTCTTACCTGTTTGGCTCAGTGGGTTCCAGGCCACTTCCTGCTGCCCCCATCCAGAAAAGCCAGATTGAGAAACCTGAAGACTGGCCTGGTAGAGAGACTCCAATTCTGAGGTCTCCTGCTCTGTGTCTAGGTTCCAATGTGGATGCAAAAGGATGTGGTTTCTTTCTGGATAGGTTACACAGGTATGGGAATCAGGAGGGGAGGACTTCATTCCTGGCCCAGGGACCCCAAGCTGAGAATCACAAAGCCTTGTAACATTCACCCAGGAATCCAAAGGCAAGGAAGTCCCCAAGTCGACACTGCTGCCCAGCTCCTTAGGCCTAGCATCTCTCACTTGAGATGGTTTCGCATGGTAAATACCTGACTCTGCCAACCTGGACTGTCCTCCCCTAGAAGTTTCACCATTAGGCAGCCCAGAGTTCATGGCAAGAGAAGGATGATCAGCAGGCTCTCCCCAGGAAGGCAGTCTGTTCCTACCATCCACCGAGGGCTGTTGTTTTGCCCAAGGCCAATGACCTTTCCCTTGACCCTGTGGGAAAGGAGGCTTTGAGTCAGAAAGGGAAGAGTCCTTCCTTCGACTGTTTGGCAAACTTCTATCCTGGGAACCTGTACCATCCCTTGTGGAGGTGCCCTGCATCCTCTGGAACTGCTCTGCCAGAGAGCGGACAAGCCCCTTTGTGGTAGGAAACTCTGGCCTATAGGGCTCCTCGCTGCCTCCGTCCACTTTTGAAGTCAATGAAGTTTTGAGGCTTTGGGTTTGGAGGCATTGGTTAGTTTTCTGTAAGGTATTAGGAGAGTGAAGCACAGATGAGGAAGGAGCAGGCATTATGGGGTGGCAGGCCCTGTACAGAGAAAGGCTGGGCTGAGCTGATGAACTTGAAGGACCACAGCCTAGACTGTGTGCATCTCCTCTCTCCGAGGTGGTTGTTCCAGTTGGCTGTAGTAGCCAAGGCATCACCTGGGATGAGTCAGCAGGATCCCTCTTTTCTTGGAATAGCTGTTCTTGATCAGTGCCTCTTCCTTCTTGTTGGGGGAACCTGGTACAGCTGCTGTTGTCCCCCCTGTAGCTTTGCAGCTCACCCTCTGGTTTCCAACCATGATGAGGATTCTTCTCAGTTCTCCCTGGTGTTTTATGTAAGCCCTGCCTGTGGAACACAGAGGGGTCAATGCTGTCCACCTCAACAGAAGTAAGAAGGTTCGAGGCAGACCCACCGGAGGAATTGTGCTGTGGAGCAGACAGGGCAGATGACTCTGGGAATAATGGCGAGTGTGACTCATGGCAGGAAGCGGGTGAGTGGATGAAAGAACTGGCCCCAAACTCTGTATTCATGTAGGGTTCCAGTTGGGCCTCCTGGCTTAACAATACTTGGAGCGGGATAGGCTGTTCACTGAAATAAATAGAGAGAGCCAGTCATAAGCTGTCTTAATTGACAAGATCACTTACAAAAATAACTGTTCATTTGGTTCCCATTTCTAGCTATTCACAGAGGTAATGGTGAAAATAAATGGAAAGACAAGCATAAGTAGAGTCAACAGATCAGAGGTTCACAAGAGAAGGCACATAGTCAGCTCACACCTAAGTAACAGCTAATATTAATTCTCTTTATTAAATACCCTCATCAAAGTTGCCCACAGTAATAGTAAGTAAAGCTCTTGCTAATATTCTTCATTCCCTGTAAAGTCCCATTCCAATCATATTCTACTTACAAATTCAAAAACAAAAATTGCTCATCCCACATGCAAATGACAGTAGAAGGTAAGCAAAGCCTAGAAATCACTCATCCCTAGGGTCCTGAGAGGCAGATCAGCCAAAAGAACCAGAAGGCCACATTTACGGAGTACAGGATGATTTGGGCTCCTGGGATTAATATAAAAATCAACCATTTCAAGTGTATTTTTATAATCTGGATTTGGTTGTATTTATTTACTGAGATATTTCCCCAAAGTAATGTGCTGTGACTCTCTTGAGATTTGGGAGTGGAAGTAGGGATTAACTGCAGTTAGTTGATTTCTTACTAATTGTTTTGTATTTCTGACCTAAAGAACTCAGGGCTAGAAGCACTTAGATAAAACCTCAATCACTCACATACATCTAATGGCAGAAGTTTTCTGAAAAGAGTTTAGCTGCCTAAACTGCTTATAATCAAAACACATCTCTGATCAGATTCCCAAATTAGCATTCAGCGAGTGGGGTAAACAATAGGAGAAAAGAAGAAAGAGGAAGATCCTAGCTATGAGCATTAGATTTGAATGATAATACACTATAAACTTTTGTGGGCATAGTCGTTCAATCACCCTTACAACATTTTGAAGAATATGATATTACTTATAAGGAAAGCCGAATGGAGTCAAACAGACCTGGATTTGAATTCCATGCTTCTACCACTTACTAGCTGAGTAATCCTGGGTACCTTACTTATCTCATCCTCTCTGAGCCTGAGTTTTCTTATTTATAAACCATTGCTAAATAGTAATCCCTGTCTCCTAAGGTTATTGTGAGAATTAGATAAAATAAAACATAAAAGTGTTCAGCTTAGTGCCTGAGCAGATATTCAAAAAATGTTAGCTTCTTTTATAATGTTTATAGTCTGAAAACTACTCAGGCTTGTGAACAGCCAAAATTAATTCTTACTTAAATCTATCTATTCTCAGTAACAGCCAATTTCAAGGGCTAAAATGGGGAAGCTACACCAATGGCCATGGGGACTTTTTTCCTACTCCTGACCATAGGGAAGCAAAACAAAGGGAATCTTTGTGTCTCCTCTCAACGGATCAATCAGAGCAAGGAAGACTGCTTTCTCTGCTTCCTTGAGGGACAGGAAGCACTGAAATCCCAAAATAAATCACACGGTTTCTACTGCAAAGTGAAATGTAACTCAGATTGCCATGTCTAAGACCATAATAGATACAAATTTAATAATCATGTTATTACACAAGTCCAGAGACTAACTCACCCACAGGAAATATAGACAAGTGGTCTATTTATTATGCTATACTTTCTGCATCTTCCTAGGAACTATTAAGAAAAGGACCAGCAGTGGGATGAGCTTTTCATTGTATGTCTGACCTGAGAGAAGAAATCTTTTCAGAGGACTCTTCTCTTTCCCCTGGAGTCGCCAAGACAATGAGAGCTGGCTATGGAGCACCCATGGTCACTTCCTCCCCTGGCGTCCATAAACTACAATGGTTCCCAGGCACTACCTTGTTGGCTGAGGGAGGGCTCCCCTCTGTGAGGGGAGGCAGGCTGAGGGCTGCGACGGCGGCTGAGATGGTTGCTGCTGCTGCATGCGATCCTGCAGGCTCCGTGCTTTTCGAATACTGATTTGCAGCTTCTTATCGACTAGGGCTCTGCTGTGCGTGCTAGAGCTGGCACCATGCAGGGCAAGTCTTAGTTTAGCTAAAATGCAAAAGAAAATATAGCAGAAACAGAACACAAAAATACAAACAAAAATAAAAAGAATAAAATTCAACCAAAAATGAGCAAAGATATGCAGTAAAACTCAAAATATGCAGCAGGAATACAAGGCGTGGACCATGCATATGCTGTCCAGGGCACAGAGCTGCCTCTGGCTATAAGGAACATTCATGGAAGCCATGGAGGCCAAACAGGTTAATTCAAATTTTAAAAACAAACAAAAAACTAAACTAAAATGAGTCAGGAAGATAAACTGGTGCTTCCATCTTAGACGTTGCCACTCTCATTGTCCTTTGCAACTGACCTGTCCGACTCTGGTCTCCATTCTCTGCTCCCATCTCCCCCTTCCCGATGGCCAACAGCAGAAATAAGATCCAAACCTGCATCTGTCTTTATAGAACACAGTTTCTTGTGGGTCACATTAAAGAACCAGATACAAATTCTAAGCCTTAGTCCCTTGCTGTAACCTTATGGTGCAGCATAGCAGGAAGGCAGGGGAGAAACATAAAAAATCAAATATGCAGTTCAAAGTCACAGGCCTGGGAAGTCACAGCCAATTTATTCATTTCTTCCTGCCCTAAACTCCACCTCACTAGTCAGTAACTAGAGAAAGAGCAGACTAATCTCATATCTGAGATCTAACTTTATTTTGGGATTAGAAGGTAGGTCTGGCTGGATAGTTCATTTGTAGACTCCTGCTGAGGTTTTTCCAATAAATATCCATAGGCCACAGTGACAGCGCCTAGCACATTTAGAAACGGAAGGGCAAAAGATAGCTAAAGTGCCTCAGTTTGGGGCAGTGAGAGTGAGGAGACTTAAAAGCTGTTTTTATCCTATCTGAGTGACAACACTAATAATACCTATTGTGAAGTTAGTCAAAAGTGCCATAGCCATAGCGGTTAAAGTTACTTACAGATAGCTTCGTTACAGAGAGCCAAAGCGGCAGCACAGTCTCCCTTCTGTTCCAGATGCAGCGACTCTTCAAACACTGAATCTGCCTCTTGTAGGGACCTCTCAAAGCCGTCACTCCTCCCTGAAAGGGCCAGCACTTTTCATTTTCATAACAATCTGTTCCAGCTTTTCCTATGTGCTGTTTTTTCCCTTCAGAGCACATAGATCCTTGCTGCTGAGCCTCTGGTCCACCCTTACTCCAACTGACCATTACTATTAAGAATTCTCTGAAACACGTAGGACATCCATTTTTGCCTTAGCTGCGACCTTACCAAAGCCATGAAAGAGGGGGATGTCATTGTCCACCACATATTCCAACTCCAAGACCTCTTAGGGAGGCCCTCAAGGAAAGAACAACAAAGTACTGTCTATAATAGAAGGGTGGGTTCTTATGCCTGGAACTGACGTGCTTCTCCACAGTGCAACAAGATACATCTTGGCAACCTGTGTTCAACGCTCCAGATCTCCACCGAGACCTCCACTGCTGTGTTAAGGCAAAAGTGGCTTCAGTACTCTGTGAAAAGCCATCTGTAACACTTCTTTCCTACATTAATTCATAGTTTTCTCTGTACCACCTGCACCTGGAAAATCAATACCCCTCTTGGGCACAGGTGTTCTACGGTTCCGAACTTCAATGTATCTACCAGGCCAGTGGAAATGCCCTTGTTCTTGGTTTGCACACACATACCTTTCATCAGCACTGCTAAGTATTTACTTCTATCATGCCCTTGCTCACCAAACCTACTGTAAAAAAGTCACCTTCCCTTGCAGTGAGCATAAGATGTTGCTTCCTCCCCTGAAAGTGAATGTGTGCCAAAGCAGGTGCAGGAGAGTCTAGGGACAGTGCCACATGAAAAGCAAGAAAGTACTGTAAGGGCAACTTTTGTAAAAGAATTCTCAAGTTTATGTATCCCCTTGCCTTTTACTCACTCATAACCATAAATTAGTAGTAAGCTGTAACCCAAGTTCACCTACAATGGGATTAATGGTGAGTTTTCACAAGCTCACAGGAAAAAAAAAATCATTTCTCCCATAATGTACCCATCCTCCATTAACCTCCAGCTGGACATGGTAAGAAAAGCTCTTCCATACCCCTAACATTCACTCCCTAATTCACCAACAGCTTCAGAGAACAATGAGAAGGAAGTAGAAGTAACAAGTTGGTTCTGAAGAACTTGACATTTGGGTTCTACTCCACCGCTAGAGGTATGGTCCCTGGGGTAGTGGGTACTCAGGCCTGAAGTTTTCTCATTATATCTGAAATCAATTGAATCTATACAACCTTTATAATCAGAGGTGGTGGCTAGAGCAATTAAAACAAAAAAAGTTCTGTACAGAGATATATAGGCAAACTATAGTTGGTCAATGATTGTACTAAATTTTGGTTTTTTTGTTTTTGTTTGTTTTGTTTTTTGTTTTTGTACTAAATTTTAATTCTTATCCTCCAGAATCTTAGCACTACATTCCTTGCTCTAAACCAAAGTGTATGGAGAACTGACAATGAAATACAGCCAGAGGGATCCACTCTCAACTCTAAGGTACTACCCAACTGACAGAGCGGGGAGAAAGGCAAGGGAGGAAGATGAGAAGACCCCCTCTTTCAGAAGCAAAATAAACCTGAGACACCAATGTGATACAGCTTAAGGACAAAAAGGAAGAAAAAACTATCGAAACATAGGGACATCTAAGAAATTAGGAATGGTAAACTAATTTGAAGACAAATACAATGCCTTGGAAAGTATAAAGCAACAACTGCCTTGAATCAAAAGACAGTAGGATTAGAAGAGAAAAGTAGCCCCCAAATAAGCCCAGGAAGTTCTTCTAACTGTTTATAAGAAGAAAGAAGTGATCAAAAGAAAGCAGCCACCCAAAACAGCATCGGCTCCTATTCCTTACACTACTTTAGCACAATTTGTTGCATCTGGAGGTTCCGAATAATAAATTCATTTCATAGAAAAACAGAGATATAGGTTTCAGGGCCTATTTAAAATAGATACCTCAGCCTTTTTGAACTCTTATTTTGAAGGCTAGTCTCTGCTGGTACAAAGTGATGTCCTAAAGCAATTGAAGGAAAAAAAAAGTAACTAATGTGGGGCAGCTGGAGAAGCTGAAATAAAGTCCATGAAAATCGTGTGAGATTGGGATATGAATCATCAGAGGATCAAAAGGAAATCAGGCTCTGTGTTCTTAGAACCTGTTTGGTAGATCCACTTCCCTGAAGCTCCAGGTAGGAAATCTCAAGGGCATATTTCTGCTGAGCGAGAAGAATTCCCCTCACTGTCAGTGTGGCTCACTCACTGCCTGTTTCTGCTGTTTCTGAATTGTGAGTAGTTTAATTTACACCTTATATAGCTGTTTATCAGAAATATTTTTCATGAACAATATACTATCTCTAATCTACAAGCTTTTAATAAATGGGCCCCAAATCAGTGCCTGTCTCTAACCAATAGGCTTGTCACCTCCTACTTTAACTAGCTCTCACTGAAATAGCTGAATTAAGATAAAATATAACTTGGCTAAAGAGAAGACAGAATTTATGAGCTTGAATACTTTTTTCCTCCCAGCTTTCTCTGTTCCCATTACCCACAACCTAATGCTCACAACAATTACCCTGATTCTGCAGTTCATCTAAGTCCATGAAGCGGCTGGGATGAGGGTTAAACCCTTTAGCTGCCTCTAATTCCTTCTCTCGTTTCCTTTGAAGTTCCTGTTCCTGGGCCCTTCTGGCCACCTCTTCCTGTAATTCATCCAGTTCAGTTTTGGAAGATATCTCCCCACCTGGAATACAAGCAAGGGAGAAGAGAAGTCGCCACATTTCCATAACCAAGACTAAGCACTTGCTGTATTTATGGCCACCACACTGTTTTTCCTTTGGAACTCTTGGCTTCAGTTTGGAGTTCATATTTGCATAGTGCTTTCCATTTCAGATTCAGGATGATACCTAGGCCATGAATAATAATAATATTTATTGGGTGCTTTATAACAACAATAACAACATGACAACTAACATTTGTTCAGTATTTACTACGTGACAGGCATAGCTGTAAACACTTTTACATATATTATTTAATTCTCACAATAATATATGAGGTAGGGCTTCCCTGGTGGTGCAGTGGTTGAGAATCTGCCTGCTAATGCAGGCGACACGGGTTTGAGCCCTGGTCTGGGAGGATCCCACATGCCGCGGAGCAACTAGGCCCGTGAGCCACAACTACTGAGCCTGCGTGTCTGGAGCCTGTGCTCTGCAACAAGAGGGGCTGCAACAGTGAGAGCCCCGCGCACCGCGATGAAGAGTGGCCCCTGCTCGCTGCAACTAGAGAAAGCCCTCGCACAGAAACGAAGACCCAACACAGCCAAAAATAAATAAATAAATAAATAAATAAATAAAATTAAAAATAATAATAATATATGAGGTAGATACTATTATTGCCCACATTTTAAGAATGAAGAAACTGAGTCACAAAGATGATAAATAACTTACCCAAGGTAACAAAAATGGCAAATGGTAAAGCTGAATTAAAGTCAAATAGGTTAAATTCATAATCCGTGCTTTTAACTATTATAGAGCATTGTCTACCACGTGCTACCAGTGACTCACCAGGAAGCTTCAAACAAGTCAATTTCTCCCTCTTAATTTCCACCACCTTTTTAATGAGTTTGGAAAATACTGATAGTAGTAAAAATTTAATTTTTTCAATTTTTCACAGATGGAACCAAACACATCTAAAAGGATGTCCATGATATATTAAGTGAAAAATCAAGTGACAGAATAATATCTATAGTATGACTTCCTTTTATTTATTTTTAAATGCTAGTAATAAACTTATCTATGGACAACTAGGGCGTCTGCCAGATGATGGTGGGGGAACTCGATGCCCAAGGAGACAGGAGGAACCCCCAAGCGACCCGGTAGGACGTTGGGGGGCTAAGGGGGGAGGAGAAGTGGAGGTAGGACAGGACCTGCACCCCCAAGGGGTGGCTGGGAGCAGGGAGGGGTTCCCATGCCTGGAGGGAGCCTCGGGGTCTCGGATCAGGGGGAGCACGCCTGGTGTTTCCCCTGCCCAATTGGCCCGGGAAACCTGCCCAGCTCTCAGGCCCGGTCCTATGCCCTCAAGAGGCCCCCTCTACTACATTGGTTCTGGGGCATAGGAGGGAGGCTGGAGGAGAACAGGAGAGGCAGGCGGGATGAAGGGGCCCTCCAGGACGGAGGAACAGGAAAGTCACAGAGGGAGTGTGCCCTGCCCACTTGGGCTGGGAAGCCTGCTGGGCTCCCAGGCTGGGTCCCCTGCCCCCCAAGAAAAGAGGCACGCCTGGACCCCTTCTGTTGCGTAGAGCCTAAGCCCCACCCCGCCCATGGCCCTTTCCAGCCCTGTGTGTCCTAAGCATAGGCCCCACCCACCACCTAAACCCCACCTGTGCCTAAGCCCCGCCCCCACAGCCAAGGCCTTTTCCGCCTTTTTTTTTCTCTTTTCCCCTCCTCTTTTTTACTATTGTGGTTCTGTTTTACCTTCCGGTTGTTGTTTCATATTTATTTTTATTTTTATTTTCTTTCTAACATATCTGTTAGTTTCCTAGTCTAATTTTATTTTTTACTCTTTGTTATTGTTCTGTTTTTGTTTTTTTTTTTTGCCACCCCACACGGCTTGTGGCATCTTGGTTCACAAACCGGGGGCTGGGCCCAAGCTCCTGTGGTGGAAACTCCGAATCCGAACCACTGGACTAACAGAGAACCTCAGATCCCAGGGAATATTCATTGGAGTGAGGTCTCCTGGAGGTCCTCATCTCAGCACCAAGACCCTGATCTACCCAAGAGCCCACAAACTCCAGTGCTGGAAGCCTCAGGCCAAACAACCAGTAAGATAGGAACACAATCCTACTCATAAAAAATTAAAAAAAAAAAAAAAATGAGCCAGCAAAAAAATATGTCACAGATGAAGGAGCAAGGTAAAAACCTACAAGACCAAATAAATGAAGAGGAAATAGGCAATCTACCTGAAAAAGAATTCAGAGTAATGATAGTAAAGATGATCCAGAATCTCGGAAATAGAATGGAGGTACGGATTGAGAAAATACAAGAAATATTTAACAAAGACCTAGAAGAATTAAAGAACAAACAAACAGAGGTGAACAACACAATAAGTGAAATGAAAAATACACTAGAAGGAATCAATAACAGAATAACTGAGGCAGAAGAACGAGTAAGTGAGCTGGAAGACAGAATGGTGGAAATAACTGCCGTGGAGCAGAATAAAGAAAAAAGAACGAAAAGAATTGAAGACAATCTCAGAGACATCTGGCGCAACACTAAATGTACCAACATTCGAATTGTAGGGGTCCCAGAAGAAAAAGAGAAAAAGAAGGGTCTGAGAAAATATTTTTGAAGAGATTATAGTGGAAAACTTCCCTAACATGGGAAAGGAAATAGTCACCCAAGTCCAGGAACTGCAGAGAGTCCCATACAAGATAAACCCTAGGAGAAACACACCAAGACACATATTAATCAAACTAACAAAAATTAAATGCAAAGAAAAAATATTAAAAACAGGAAGGGAAAAGCAAAAAATAACATACAAAGGAATCCCCATAAGGGATTTCTCAGCTGATTTTTCAGCAGAAACTCTGCAGGCCAGAAGGGAGTGGCAGGATATACTTAAAGTGATAAAAGAGAATAACCTACAACCAAGATTACCCAGCAAGGATCTCATTCA
This sequence comes from Eschrichtius robustus, assembly GCF_028021215.1. Taxonomy (NCBI): domain Eukaryota; kingdom Metazoa; phylum Chordata; class Mammalia; order Artiodactyla; family Eschrichtiidae; genus Eschrichtius; species Eschrichtius robustus. The sequence continues at coordinate 78,351,815 of NC_090830.1, forward strand.
GATTCAAGGGAGAAATCAAAAGCTTTACAGACAAGCAAAAGCTAAGAGAATTCAGCACCACCAAACCAGCTTTACAACAAATGCTAAAGGGAACTTCTCTAGGCAGGAAACACAAGAGAAGAAAAAGACCCATAAAAACAAACTCAAAACAATTAAGAAAATGGTAATAGGAACATACATATCAATAATAACTTTCAATGTAAATGGATTAAATGCCCCAACCAAAAGACACAGACTGGCTGAATGGATACAAAAACAAGACCCATTATGAGCGGTCTACAAGAGACCCACTTCAGACTTAGGGACACATACAGACTGAAAGTGAAGGGATGGAAAAAGATATTCCATGCAAATGGAAATCAAAAGAAAGCTATAGTAGCAATACTCGTATCAGATAAAGTAGACTTTAAAATAAAGACTGTTACAAGAGATAAGGAAGGACACTACATAATGATCAAGGGATCAATCCAAGAAGAAGATATAACAATTAGAAATGTTTATGCACCCAACATAGGAGCACCTCAATACAAAAGGCAAATGCTAACAACCATGAAAGGAGAAATCAACAGTAACACAATAATAGTAGGGGACTTTAACACCCCACTTACACCAATGTACAGATCATCCAAACAGAAAATAAATAAGGAAACACAAGCTTTAAATGACACAACAGACCAGATAGATTTAATTGATATTTATAGAACATTCCACCTGAAAGTGGCAGAATACACTTTCTTCTCAAGTGCACACTGAACATTCTCCAGGATAGATCACATCTTGGGTCACAAATCCAGCCTTGGAAAATTTAAGAAAACTGAAATCGTACCAAGCATCTTTTTGACCACAATTCTATGAGATTGGAAATCAATTACAGAAAAAAACGTAAAAAACACAAATACATGGAGGCTAAACAGCGTGCTACTAAATAACCAAGAGATCACTGAAGAATCAAAGAAGAAATTTAAAAATACATAGAAACAAATGACAATGAAAACACAATGACCCAAAACCTACGGGACACAGCAAAAGCAGTTCTAAGAGGGAAGTTTACAGCAATTCAATCTCACCTCAAGAAACAAGAAAAATCTCAAATAAACAATCTAACCCTACACCTAAAGCAACTAGAGAAAGAAGAACAAAGAAAACCCGAAGTCAGTAGAAGGAAGGAAATCATAAAGATCAGAGAAGAAATAAATAAAATAGAAACGAAGAAAACAACAGCAAAGATCAATAAAACTAAAAGTTGGTTCTTTGAGAAGATAAACAAATTTGATAAACCCTTAGCCAGACTCATCAAGAAAAAAGGGAGAGGACGCAAATCAATAAAATTAGAAATGAAAAAGGAGAAATCACAACTTGACACTGCAGAAATACAAAGGATTATAAGAGACTACTACAAACAACTATATGCCAATAAAATGGACAACCATGAAGAAATGGACGAATTCTTGGAAAGGTACAATTTTCCAGACTGAACCAAGAAGAATTAGAAAATATAAACAGACCTATCACAAGTAATGAAATTGAAACTGTAATTAAGAATCTTCCAACAAACAGAAGTCCATCTTCACAGGCGAATTCTATCAAACATTTAGAGAAGAGCTAACACCCATTCTTCTCACACTCTTCCAAAAAATTGCAGAGGGAGGAACACTCCCAAATTCGTTCTACAAAGCCACCATCACCCTGATACCAAAACCAGAAAAAGATATCACAATAAAAGAAAATTATAGACCAATATCACTGATAAACATAGATGCAAAAATCCTGAACAAAATACTAGCAAACAGATTCCAACAACATATTAAAAGGATCATCAACCATGATCAAGTGGAATTTATCCCAGGAATGAAAGGATTCTTCAATATACGCAAATCATTCAATGTGATAGACCATATTAACAAATTAAGGAATAAAAACCGTAAGATCCTCTCAATAGATGCAGAAAAAGCTTTTGACAAAATTCAACACCGATTGATGATAAAAACTCCCCAGAAAATGGGCATAGAGGGAAACTACCTCAACATAATAAAGGCCATATATGACAAACCCACAGCAAACATCATACTCATTTCCACTAAGATCAGAAACAAGACAAGGATGTCCACTCTTGCCACTCTTATTCAACATAGTTTTGGAAGTCCTAGACACAGCAATCAGAGAAGAAAAAGAAATAAAAGGAATACAAATTGGAAAAGAAGTAAAACTGTCACTGTTTGCAGATGACATGATACTATACACAGAAAACCCTAAAGATGCCACCAGAAAACTACTAGAACTGATCAATGAATTTGGTAAGGTTGCAGGATACAAAATTAATGCACAGAAATCTCTGGCATTCCTATACACTAACAACGAAAAATCAGAAAGAGAAATTAAGGAAACAATCCCATTTACCATCGCAACAAAAACAATAAAATACCTAGGAATAAACCTACCTAAGGAGGCAAAAGACTTGTACTCAGATATAAAACACTGATGAAAGAAATCAAAGATGACATATACAGATGGAGAAATATACCATGTTCTTGGATGGGAAGAATGAACATTGTGAAAATGACTATACTACCCAAAGCAATCTACAGATTCAATGTAATCTCTATCAAACTACCAATGGCATTTTTCACAGAACTAGAACAAAAAAATTGCACAATTTGTATGGAAACACAAAAAACCCTGAATACATAAAGCAATCTTGAGAAAGAAAAATGGAGCTGGAGGAATCAGGCTCCCTGACTTCAAACTATTCTACAAAGCTACAGTAATCAAGATAGTATGGTACTGGCACAAAAGCAGAAATATAGATCAATGGAACAGGATAGAAAGCCCAGAGATAAACCCACACACACATGGTCACCTAATTTATGACAAAGGAGGCAAGAATATACAATACAATGAAGAAAAGACAGCCTCTTCAATAAGTGGTGCTGGGAAAACTGGACAGCTACATGTAAACAAATGGAATTAGAACACTACCTAACAACATATACAAAAATAAACTCCAGATGGATTAAAGACCTAAATGTAAGACCAGACACTATAAAACTCTTAGAGGAAAACACAGGAAAAACACTCTTCGACATGAACCACAGCAAGATCTTTTTTGACCGACTTCCTAGAGTAATGAAAATAAAAACAAAAATAAACAAATGGGACCTAATGAAACTTCAAAGCTTTTGCACAGCAAAGGAAACCATAAACAAGACGAAAAGACAACCCTCAGAATGGGAGAAAATATTTGCAAACAAAGCAACTGACAAAGGATTAATCTCCAAAATATACAAACAGCTCATGGAGCTCAATATCAAAAAAACAAACAACCCAATTAAAAATGGGCAGAAGACCTAAACAGACATTTCACCAAAGGAGACATACAGATGGCCGAGAGGCACAAAGATGCTCAACATCACTAATTATTAGAGAAATGCAAATCAAAACTACAATGAGGTATCACCTCATACCAGTCAGAATGGCCATTATCAAAAAATATAGAAACAATAAATGCTGGAGAGGAAGGTGTGGTGAAAAGGGAACCCTCCTGCGCTGTTGGTGGGAATGTAAATTGATACAGCCACTATGGAGAACAGTATGGAGGTTCCTTAAAAAAACTAAAAATAGAACTACCATATGACCCAGCAATCCCACTACTGGGCATATACCCTGAGAAAACCATAATTCAAAAAGAGACATGTACCACAAAGTTCACTGCAGCACTATTTACTATAGCCAGGACATGGAAGCAACCTAAATGTCCATTGACAGATGAATGGATAAAGAAGATGTGGCACATATATACAATGGAATATTACTCTGCCATAGAAAGAAACGAAATTGAATTATTTGTAGTGAGGTGGATAGACCTAGAGTCTGTCATACAGAATGAAGTAAGTCAGAAAGAGAAAAACAAATACCATATGCGGACACATGTATATGGAATCTAAAAAAATGGTACTGATGAACCTAGTAGCAGGACAGGAATAAAGACGCAGACCTACTAGAGAATGGACTTGAGGATATGGGGAGGGGGAAGGGTAAGCTGGGACAAAGTGAGAGAGTGGCATGGACATGTATACACTACCAAATGTAAAACAGATAGCTAGTGGGAAGCAGCAGCATAGCACAGGGAGATCAGCTCGGTGATTTGCGATGACCTAGAGAGGTAGGATAGGGAGGGTGGGAGGGAGGCTCAAAAGGGAGGGGATATGGGGATATATGTATGCATATGGCTGATTCACTCTGTTGTACAACAGAAACTAACACAGCATTGTGAAGCAATTATACCCCCATAAAGATGTATAAATAAAAAAACTTATCTATGTACTTGTACCTAGAATAGAAAGCACAGAAAGAGATGTAGAAAGATACATGCCATAATGATAACAGTGGTTCCTTCAGTTTGAAGAGGCAATGAGCAAGTTACTGAATTGTTGGGCTAACATTTACTTCTGTAATTTTTTAAAAGGGTGGTCAGTGTCACCAGATAAAAAAATAGGGTTTACTATACAAAGAGGATGGTGGGGTGTATGGTGTGTGAAGAATTTATTCTAACTCCTTGCCAAATATCTTTTACCAGTTGAGGAATCCAGTCGGTGAATTCTATCCAGCTAATCTAGAATTAGGGCTATCAGTGAAATCATGAGACTCAGTCTTTAGTGTGCTGAAAAGCTATTGGCTATCGAAGGAAAGAGAAGGGGGAACAGGCTCATGGAAGAGCACAAGTTTCTCAAAGCAATGTTAGTCAATATGAGATAAATTAAAATGTGGGAAATAAACCAAACCTATAATTTCATTAGGAAGAATGAATGGGTTTCTAACTATAACTATGGGTTTCTAACTATAACCTACTCTAGCCCAGGATTTCAGAGATATCTGCTTCTGCAGGCATTGTTCTGCTCTGCCAGATGTTAGCAACCTATGGCACTCATACCTAAAAGAGTTCACGCCTTTTTATTTCTGCTGCATATCACCCTTCCAGCCACCTTTAAGAACTTTCAGTGGCCATTAAGAGAACTGGTGGTCAGACTAGTAATGTTCCTGGTGTCATCTCTACAGGTTGGCACATAATATTCTGTCCTCGTCTCCCTAGTGAGCTGGCCACATATCTATTCAGAAGCTCATTAAACCAGACCATAGTTAGGTTTCTGCCCACACACCCTACTCCCAATTGATCTAACATACCAGAAAAAAAAGGGATGAAACACATCTTTCAGAGAAGGTTGATTTCTAAGTTAGACGAATGGACCCCAGAACTCCTCAGCCAACTAAACAATACTGAATACTCACCACCTTCCTTCAAGCATCACAAAAAGTCTCCATGTTCGGGAGACTACATAGTTACCACCTCAATTTTCAGCTGTGAGTAAGTAAAGGATTTATTTTACTTATTTGAATATGCACTGTAAGTATATATGTGTGTTGTGAGAAGAATGTAAAAAGGATATAAAACCTATGACTACCTCAAATGTCTATGCTTGGTGTCTCATACCTGAAATTCCAATATTCCTTTATCTTCAGGCTTTGACTTGTTAAAATGCTAGTTTCTCTTAGAGAAAGCATACTTTAAACTATTCTCAGTCACATACATCTAGTGTAAAAGAGTTAGATCATTCCTTTCAAGCTTGTTTTGAGGAGGGACACAGGCACATTCAAGAAGGAAAAACAAAGCAGGGATACTAGACAGGATATAGAGGCAGGGGTAAGGGTAGTTCTGACCTGCTTATTTCCCAGTTTTGCCCATAGCCTACATGTCCCCCTCGTTATCTCAATTCATAGTACTAAACAATAAAAAATCCATTCCCACAAGAATGCCTCTATACCAAGGAAAGCCCTAGGAGTTATTCTTCTGAGGAAAGCAGGTGCTACTGATACTGTTCACCATATTTCTGTTCCTTCTTGCTCCCTCCAGGGCTCTCTCCAAGGTGGAAAGGAGCAAGCAGGCAAGCTATGATAGAGAACAAAAAAAAAAAAAAAAAAAAAGATAATTCCAGAGATGGAGCAGATCAAATGTCTTCACATTTACATTCTGATGGAACAAAGGACAATTGTCCTCTAATTTCAAATGTGCTCAGGTTAGGCTGTTTCCCAAATAGAATTGGCAGTAAAATCCAGTTCTCCAAATCCAACGTCCTTGCGCTTACCTGAGAGGGGCTGATTCTTTGTCCAGCCACTCCTGGATACTGTGGAGTCTGCCTCCAGGATGCTACTACTGTGAGACTTGGGGATGTGACGCCAGGAAGGGGCCAACCCAGCTGATCTCTTAGCACTTGTATCCCTTCAAAACAGAAACCAGAGTCTAGTGAAAGCATCAGAAGGCTGATAACTAGCAACATTCCTAGGACTAAATTCCCTCCAAAAACAACAACAAAAACCCCAAACATCGAACTAACATAATTAAAATACCTGCAAAACTACTTCTGAAAAATTGAAATACCCACTCCTTCCCCCATCTTATCTCACCTCATTCACATTTTGTGCATCTAGCAGTGTCTGGCACAAAACTTATTTAATGAATTAATAAACAAATGCTCTCATATGGATTGCCTTCCTCTTTCTTATACTTTTGTAGCATCTTCTCATGTGTAAAACTAAACAGGGTCTGAGGTCAGGGAAGAGCAGTGGGAAAGTATGAGGATACGGTTATCACTCTTGCAGAAGATATCACTCCTTTCAAAGCTATACTGTTAGGAAGCTTGTCTCCGAGGCAACTCAGTAAAAACAATATATGGAGATCTGAAATTTATAAAGCAAATGGGCCCTATGGACAGGGTGCAATGACCACTATTAAATAGTCATCATTATCTTACGGAATTATGAATATCACTGGCTTCATAAGACACAGAATCCCCAGTGATCTTAAAAAAAAAAAAGCCTAATATAAATGGCAAGAATAAATAACAATTGGGTTTTCTCTCTGATCATAGAACTATGTAAGTTTTGGTTCACTAACTCATTCTTTCAATAAAAGTTATTTACTAAACAATTATTTTATATATAATACTTTAAAAGTTGCCTCTCCTTTCTCAAATGCCTTTGCTCCTTCTCCCAGCAGAGGGTACTGTTGCCATAGAAAGTTGATCGAGCACATTTTGCTTGCCCACAAGACAGTAATAAAGTCCATCTCTTCACTTGTCTGAGTTAAAAAGCCTCTTGGTGGCTCACATTTCTGCAAGGGACAATGCAGCTATTCAAAGGCCAAACAATACCTGCAGACATTCGCGCTCTCAGGCAGGGCTGCGTCCAGGCTGACAGGGCTGCTGCTGTTCCTCTCACTGCTCTCATAGCCAGATTCCATTCGCTGGATTAGGCGAGGGTGCTGCTCTAAAAGGTGACAGGCTGGCCGTACTGGGCCCCAGATCTTGTACTGGGGTCTTGGTCCGCCAGTCTTAATGTCGTAAGCAGGTGGCTTGCTTAATTCCTCTGGTGTAAATTCTTTAGCTATCCCAATCAAAGGACAAGTATGGAAAAGGAGGTAGATTTAGCATCTGCCTCAAATCAAGATATAACTAACCCTTCCCTCTAGCTACTCATTCACTGAACTCATATCCCCAAAAGGCGACCCATGAGGGTAAAATTTTTACCCTTCAAGGTAAAAATGCACCTTGCCAAGTCTACCAGAAAACCCAGGTTTTTTTAAAAATACAAAAATCAACTTTATTCAAAAGCTCAATTCTTCCCTAATTATCTCCTTACCTGAATCCTCAGAAAAGGGGCTAAGCTGCGTATAGCCACAGTGCTTCCTTTTGTCCTTACTAAAGATACTGTCAATATTGAGAGACTCCCGTTTGGGTCTCCATGTTGGACGATACTTGCTAGAAGAACTGGATTTTGACTCACTGCTGGTACTCTCTACTTCCCAGTCACGAGAGTGTAAAGGCAGGTTCCGAGGAGGTTTTTTGTCAGTCTGGTCTCCTCCCCTCCCCACACAGGGAGATCCTAGGTTGGTCTGAGAAACCAGGGATGGTCTGTTATGGATAATATTGCTGACTGTCTCTTTAAAATCCCTTAGCCTGTTGGTGCTGCTGGATGATTTGGAGGCATTCCTAGGAGCCTGCTTCTCTTTCAGTGTTTCTCCTAAAAACACAAAGGATGAAACAACTGTAAATGTTTAAAGTCATCACGGGCACCCAGACTCCAGAGTCGAAAAAGAAAGAAAGGCCTTTGAGCAGACAGGAGAAGCCACAGCTGGAGTGTGAGTGTGACAGAGTGAATAAAGAAAGAGAAACTATGCAGGGGGGCTTGCCTTCACTGTGGTACCCTGAGGCCTGAAGCTCATCGCCTTTCCTCCTGACCCGGCCAGAGCTCCTCTTGCGCTCTATCAGTGAACCTTTCTTGGATGGGAGTTTCTGATTACATTCACTATCAGTCAGGTGTCCTGAAAAAAACAAGGAAATGGGGGTAAGCTGGTATCTGAGACTGACCTCCATCCTTTAGAGAACCTACTCTCCCTTTGGCATTCATGGCAGTACCACAAACTTAGTGGATCGGAAGCTGGAGAGGCCAAGACTATGTGATTTAAGTGTAGCAGGAATCTCTCAATAGATAAAGGCAGAAAAGCTAAAGTATTTAGCGGGAACTTCCAAATTTACAATGTCTCCTGAGCAAGTACCAATCTCGATCCCACTCATAATCCTTCCCAGTGACCCAGAAGGACACATTACTTGGTAGTTTTTAAAAGGCAAAAGTTTTAAAGATTAAATAAGAATATCATGGTAGCAACACATACCGAGTGAAGTTTAATTTTTATTACATCTGGTATTATCCTAGGTGCCCCAGCCTTTGCCCACAAGAGCTCTGATTGTATATGGCTTTAAGACCCAGTTCTAAACATTCCTTAAATGTGAATCATTCCAAAGGACATCTGAACTTTGAATAATTCTCATTCCCAGCCATAACCCATGCTTTACCAAACTTGACTTCGCCTAGAGATTACACTTCATAGTTCCTCAATACTAATCACTGGGAAATCCAGGAGATCTGGGCTCTTTTATGTAACTTGCCATACTTCACGCCCACAGTATGTGAATGTATAAGTATGATCTGACAACAGCAAAGGTCAGATTCTAAAGGATATAATCATCTAAGCTGCTGGAAGCCAAAGGTGAATTAAGCAACAATTAAATTGGAATATAGGCTTAGAGGAAATCCCCTAGGGTTCTCAAATATCTGAGAGCTAGCAGAAATTTGCTTTCATATGTTAGTTATGAAAATCCTTGTACATATTCAGGTATGATATGCAATGATATGGCTACATATTTTCAATTACCAACGCAATCTCTTATTGCTTTTATCTAATCATTTGCTATCTCTGGGCCCATAAGAAAGACCTATCAGTTGGAACAACTAAATCCGCAAATGTAAAAACCAATGGGCATGCTCCCCCACCCCCAGCCATTCACAAACCCTTCAAATAAACCTGACTCTCCTTATTTATCCTGTGACTTGGTTTCTCCCTGGTTCACAGTTTCAGAAATACAATCTAAAAAAATCACACTTTGCAGTAGTCATCTATGCAATAGTCATCAAAAGAAATCCAACATGAATCCAACCAAACCACTAGATCCAACTACCAATTTATAAAAAATATAGAAGACAGAGAAACACGCTACAGTTTACCATACAGACACAATCAGCAAAATTTAAAATGTGGGAAAAGTACAGCACAAACTACCTAGTTCTTCAACAATAAACAGAAAGGAAGAAACAGAGGCAAAACCTACAGATTAAAGGAAATGTAAAAGACTTATTAACCCATCACAATGTGTAGACCTCATTTGGATTCTGAGTCAAAAACAAACCAACCATTAAAAAATATGACATTTATGAGATAATAGGATATTTGAACACTCATTGGTTATTTAGTGGTTTTAAGAAGTTACTAATTTAAAAAATGATTCTTTTAGAGATACATACTAACATATTTATGGAAAAGGTGGTATGATGTCTGGGATTTGCTTCAAAATAATCCATGAGTAGGGGAAGTGGGCAGAGGTACAGATAAAACTAGATTGACCATGAGTTATAATTATTGAAACTAGGTGATGGGTACATGAAGGGGCTGTATACTATTCTGTATGCTTTTGAATATGTTTGAAATTCTCTCTCTTTTTTTTTAAAGGGCATGCACAGGATGTAAACCACCAATCTGAAGCCATGGGATCACTAATTCCCAAGTCTCTAAGAGTATGGGCACTGTTCTATGCCTTAGGTGATGAACTTTTCATCTCAGCAGTCAGTCACTTACTGTTCTTCCTTTTGTGCCCTGTAATGATTTCTTCCACTGACACAGGCACAATCTTCTGTAGATTAATAGAACAATTCAAGAATGTTCTCTGCATGGAACTCACAATAACAAACAGGCTAGCTTTCCATCCTTTTATTTCTCTGTCCTTCAGGAAGCCCAGCAAGGTCATGAGCAGGTTTCCCCATCCATAAATATGCCCCTTCTCTCAAAGCCCTTCAGGGCTTTCAAACAAAGCCTGGCATGAGAAGGAAATGAGGTGCAAGACCACAAGGGTTAATGGGGCACTATGAGAATGACAGGGGTCCAGAGCACAGCAGGAAAAAAGCCTTCAGAAAAAGATTTCAGAATAAACAATCACATTACAAGGGTCCTTACTGATAGGCTGCTGTTGACGGGAACATCATCATTCATTCAGAATTGAGTTGCTTTCTTCCATCCCTCTCAATTACCCAAGTTCTGTGCATTTCCCCCTTTGCATGACAAACATTTCTGACTTGCCCCAGTTTCTTTTGCTTGGGAGACCCTCTATGCAGAACTGAATCAGGCAAGCAGGGTCCACTGTATAAGTCCCTACCTGTGTCCCGACTGCTCTGAGACGTGGAATCGTTCTCCACATTATAGATGACTGTTCCCTGAGAATCAGAAGAGAAGTGACTGACCACAGACTCATGGTGGGAGTGTTTGTAGGGATAGCTCTCCGCTGAAGAATCTGTTCGAGTATCACTTGAGATGGAGGGCTCCCTCCCTGAGGGAAGGAGGAGACATGCAAAGGTGAGGAGAGAGAGGACAGCGACAGAGAGGGGGCGAAGAGCTGGACGGCAACAAAGGTTCACGAGGTAAGAACTTCCTAAATGGAAGGGTGAGAAGGATATAGCAGAGCCGTTCTTCCCAACTCCCAACTTCAGATAACCCAGGCACACAATTCCTTCCACTCCTGCCCCTACCTTGCTGAAGCCCTCCCTTTGCCTGCCATTGTGAAAAACTGTGGGGCTTTTAGAAAACCTACAGGGGGAAAAGTAGAAGAAAGGAAAAAGTTGTGAAAAGTAAGATCTACTTAGATGGCAAGTCCTACGCCAACCTGGCACACATAACCAGTTGTTTCCCTATCCCAGAATTTTTCTCCTATACTGCCAGAAAAGTCACTTTTAAAAATTTAAAAGCATTTTTAATATCTATGAGACATTATAGGGCAGTTATTTATACTTTGGTGTGAATTAGTTCAATTAGACTACTTTCCTCTGAGCACCTAGCTGAGATAAGCACAACAGTGTAAATGGGTGTTTGACTGAAGGGAGAAGAAGCAGAGCAGGTCTGGGTGGGGCACAAGGGTGGGAAGAACATACCAAACAGGAGGGAGGTACAAAAGGGAGGGGAAAAGATTCCAAAGACAAGTATCTTCTCTTTCAAAATTATACTCAGGGCCAGCCAGCCTTAGATCCAGAAGAGGAAAAGAACATTACTTTTTCCTCCTTTTAGGAATCAAGCCAAAACCATTAGGGTTGCATTTCTATTATAGGATGAGTTTCTGAGGGATAGCCTGAGACTTTAGTAATAAAGCTGCAACTGTTTCTACAGGAAAACATGATTTAAGTTCCAAATAACTGAATTAGAAGTGAACAGCTGATTCATAAGCTAAGGAATATTGCTACTACACTTGGCATTTTAAAACAAAAATCTCTCATCCCAAACAAAATGACGAGCTTTGTAGTAACTCATATCATTTTCTTGGTCTTAACAACTCAAGTCACTGTTAAATTGCTAGTAAGAATGAGTCATCTTAGCAATATTAGAAGGTTAAATAGTGAGGTTTCCCTCACAAACTTAATACCTCAGTCTAAATGAACATAATTTCCTTCTCATTTTTGAATCGGGGCCAGGTGATCTAGACAATACATTCCTAAACACTGAAGGAAACAAAGCCTGGCACAACTTGGGCTTCAGCATGAGTTGGCACTTCTTTCTTATCTCTGATGAATCCTCTTTCTCCAAGCTAGGTTAAGTGCTAGGCTCATGACTGTGAGACCCTACTGTCCAGTCATCACATTGGAGTCGGGAGGGAGAAGTAAAGAGCTAGGCTGCTCACCTGAATCTTCACTATCGTAGCACGTCCTGCTGTACGACTGGAACGCAACTTGCGGGGGCAGGTCCTGGGTGGACACTGGGGTACCCTGGGGGTCTGCATAAAGTAGCAGCAAAGGCTGATAATGCCCCTTGATGCATTTGGTCACCACATCCTTCCATTTGGGCCCAATCTGAACCAGAAACAACCAGAAAAAGCATGATAATTATACTTCATATCCATGATTCAACACATATCTTTCTATTCTATTTTTCTAAAGAAAATAAAAGAGATGAAAAGACAAGAACTGGGTAAAGAAACAACAAAAGAGATCTTGGACCTAAACTTAATGAATTTTTTTTTTTTTTTTTTTAATTTTTGGCTGCGCCACGTGGCATATAGGATCTTAGTTCCCCGACCAGGGATCAAACCCACGCCCTCTGCAGTGGAAGTGCAGAGTCTTAACCACTGGACCTCCAGGGAAATCCCAATGAATTTTTTGTTAAGTCTTTTTTAATGAAATCCTTTTAGAAAGCACTAAAACCCTATAAGAGATAGGAATGATGAATAAAATTACTTTTATTCCTGTGAAACATCAATTCAATTATGAAATACGAATAAAAGTTCTCAAAGCTGAATATGCTATGTGAGGGGACTTCAGTTGACTTGGTGATCAATTTCTTTTCACAGACATCAAATAAAAGCCCTTGTTTGAAATTTGCATTTCTATAATTTTCTCCTAAATATTAAAATCACCTTCATGAAGCTAAAGAGCAGACAGAAACTGTCTCACAGACTGCCTGAAAATAAGTGACATTCCGTCTCAGAGTTCACACAAGGCAGGACATAAAATGTCAAACTGCTTAGAATACACAGCTGAACCTCTCAGCCTTAGCTTTGTGCTGGATTCAGCGCTGCCATGGCAGTGGAAAAAAGTGACAGAATAGCCATGGAAACAACAATCCAATCAAATCCCCAAACTCACTCTCTCTTAAGTTTGATCCAGTCACATTCTTAGATGGTGTGTTCTTGGAGTCAGACCACTGGCACAGTGTTTATTTCATAATAGACGTTCAGTAAATTTATAACTGAGTTATCATTTTAACTGAAACATTTATATGCTTTTTACATACAAATCTGATTTAATATTTTATAAGGCAGGCATTATTTTTCAAATGAAAAACCTAAAGCTCAAAGAATTTACATAAGTTGCCCAAGATTACAACAGTAAAAAAGAGATGAAGAAGAGAATCAGGGAATTTAACAAAGACTTTACTATTTGTAGAGGACACTAGGTAAGGCCCATGGGTTGGTGTAGATTATAGTCAGCAGTCTCCTAGCTGCTAACCTTATCACAAGAGGCTTCCTAACTCACACAGATCACCTAAACTACTTCAGCCACACACTCTGTGGTTTAGATAGTACCAAATTTCCAGCTTTAAATATCATTATAGCCTTATTTTCTCTACACTATCCCCAAAATACGTTAATCCGTGATACAGTACTTCAGGGAGATAACAATCAGAGAATAATTTATAGCAGCCCTGGGACAAAGTATTACCCACTGTTAATTACAAGATTTGGAATTCTGAACTCTGTGCTAAGCTTATAACCTAATTTGAGGCATTAGATTGTTCTCGCTCAAATCAACGAATTAACATATTTTTTAAAAAGCCCTTTCAACTATAAATTCAGAATGGTTCTGAATGCTGGTGAGGTGATTCAGAGAAAATAATAGAAGATAAATTGATCCTGTCCTCAAGGAACTTGGTCTGTTGGGAAAGACAAGACTGACACTCTCATAAATTCAATAGATAGGCAGACAGACATTAAAATTATGAAAATGAAACACTGAAGACAAGTAACTGTCCATAGTTTTTTGTTCCATTCACCAAACACGTCAAGAAGGACTTGAATATTCCTACCTCCTTGACGTGAGCATCATCAAAATACATCCATTTGCGGATCTTTGTTTGGAAAAAGAATGTAGAATAATGTTTGCCGTAGTAACAGATCATTCCTACTAAGTACAGTTCAGACTGCTTGGCCCGGTCATCTGTCACTCTGAAAAACAGCTGTGGGGAAAGAGGAGAAAGGAAAGAACCATCACATACTCAGTCCTCTCACATCATCTCTCAGCAGACTCCATCATTTCTTCATTAAGGTACTGACTTGCTTCTCCTTTTGCTAATCCATATTAATCATCAGAAATGAACATAAAAAGGCAAAATTTTAGCGAAATGTCAGAGAGATAGTGGCCAAACTGGTAACGTGGTGATGTTTCTTCATAACATTTATTTTATTTATTTATTTATTCATTCATTCATTCATTCTAATTGCGGCAAGCAGGGGCTACTCTTCGTTGCAGTGTGTGGGTTTCTCACTGCGGTGGCTTCTCTTGTTGTGGAGCATGAGTTCTAGGCGCATGGGCTTCAGTACTTGTGGCACGTGGGCTCAGTAGTTGTGGCTCACGGGCTCCAGAGCGCAGGCTCAGTAGTTGTGGCACACAGGCTTAGTTGCTCCGCAGCATGTGGGATTTTCCTGGACCAGGGCTCGAACCCGTGTCCCCTGCATTGGCAGGTGGATTCTTAACCACTGCGCCACCAGGGAAGTCCTCTTCGTACCGTTTAATAATATTTTCTTGCTGGGGCCTATTCTAAGATGAGCCAGGAATGTCAAAAAATAAAATAAAACAAAAACAAAACATTCTCAAGTTTCAAAGGTTATTTATCAGCTGGTGCCACAAATATAAATTTCCTGTTGAGACACTGAGTAGAAGGTAAGAAAGCACTTAGGGGGAGCAATCCCACCATACCAGTTACCAACATTTCAATTCCTAGATATCTAGCACTGTCCTAGGTGTTAAGAGACATACAAAATATTTGAAGGCAAGGACTCTTGCCTTGAGGAATCTGGTCGAAAAAGCAATCATAAAAATAAAGCTAGAACAGAACAGAATATGTAGGCTATAGAAATTTAGAAAAATGACATTTTATTGTGCATAGCCTACTATGTCAGAGACTCTTTGGCAAGGAGACCTAAAGTAAGATCCCAGATGGTTCACTTATTCTCAACCATGGCTTAATGACATTAAAAAACAACAAGGGATCTCCTTAGTCACAGGACCATCCCAGAGGGAAACCAGTAGAAAGGAAACCACAGACTTTCTGGCTCTTCTCTTGAACTGAAGGAAAACCCTGGCTGTACCTATACTAGGGCATGCCGCTGATAAGGTAAACAGCCCACGTCTGAAGTCTGTTTCCACTAGAATTCTCTTCCAAGCCACTTCATTACCTTCTCAGCAGATGTTGGTTCCTACCATGAATTTAATATTCTAGGACTCATGTCATCAGCTTCTACCTCCTTCACCTCCCATAGCAGAACTACTCAGGACTGCTCACTTCTTTGACCTTACTACCTCCCATGGTTGAATACACTTCCCTATTCTACACTGGTATTAACTAATATTAAGTAGAGCATATGATAACTCTATGAATTACTTGTTTTATCAGTAGCTAAGCTCTGCCCATCCTGTCTTTCAAGGCCAAGATCATCCCATATCTTCCAAAAAGCCTTTGCCACCTATGCAAAGGAGGTATGTGAGCATGTACATGCATGCACACGTACGTGTACAGATACACACAATATATTTTTTCAAAACTCTTTAATATTGCCATTTAGGATATACCTTTGTGTTCAGAGTTCACTGCCCTTGAGCAATAGTAGGTTACAAGAACTCCAAGTGAGAGATAAAGGTAACTAACACTCACGTCACCCAGCTTAAGGCAGGTGCCCAGGCTGTGAATGACATCCTCTGCCAAATCTGAGTGGTCCGAGTCCCATACCAGCCCAATTGTGATAATCTGTGGAGCGTTCATCAACACACGGCGAATCCGAATCCTCTCTCCACAGTTGCTCTGAAATACATATATAATGCTAGTGAGAAATGTTGCCCACTGACCCTGCCTCAATTCCACTAATCTCAGGGTTTCCCTCCCCACTCTGAACCCCACACCTCACTTAACTCACCGGGCAGTTCCGCAGATCCCCCATGGTGCTGGCATTCTGCAGCAGCTCACCAAACATGCTTGGTGAGGGTTTTTCTCGTCTTTCCAGCATACAAATAGCCTGATTGCTTCGAGATGGGGAATTGAAGGGGGATGATGTTGAGAGCTGTACAGGGTTATAGCTAAATCATTCATGCAAATTCCTAACTCACATGTTTGACTTTCTTCCTCTGCCCACTATGCCAAAGCCCCTCATCCTGACCAGCCTCAGTATCCCACAGAGTAAGTGTGCCTGCCTGTCCCCAAATCCAAAGCTCATAGAATCCCCATTCCTCCTCCCACTCTGCTGGCCAGAACTTGAGACTAAGAAAAGGGGACAGATGGGAGAGGAAAGAAGGAGAACAAAGGTTATTTTAAAATTACTGTTCTGAGTTCCTACAATATAGCAAATACTCAGCAATAAGGATACAAGCTATCTGGGTGCCTTCAGTTAAAACCCAGTCAACTGAAGGACTGCCTAAGTATACAAACAGAGAACCCTATAAGACTCACCAAAGGGAAGTAGTGGAGATATAATGCACCATCTGGATGAAAGGCAGCGGATCAGAAGTGGCGCCGCAGCTAGTACATACACACTAAGCCCGGGGAGGAAAAAGCAAAACAAGCAGCCACAGTCATTAACTGTTTTGGCACCCATTTGACATCCTACATCCTAGGATAAAGTGTTCTTGAAGAAAAGGTCTAAGAAGTGATGGGAATAGAAATAGGGTTCACCTGCTCAAACAACGTCATTGCAAATTTCTGGTGGGAGATGCAGTGTTGGGCAGTGCATATGTCCTCTTTGGTTTCGTCAGCAATATGGAAGTGAATCCTCATCAGGAGGTTTTCCTAATAGGGAAGGACAAAAAGCAGTACATCGACAATATTTAACAAACAAAAGCACAAATTTGTTGGCAGTTTACTCAGAGAAACAGCAATCCTCCTTGAAGGTACGAATACCTCTGATTTTTTTTTTTAATTTTTAATTTGAAATAATTATAAATTCACAGAAAGTTTCAAAAAAATTATACAGGAGGTCCATGTACCCTTCACCCAGTTTCCTCCACAGGTGACATGTTACATAACTATAGTACAATATCCAAACCAGCAAATGGACATCAATAAAATCCACAGAGTTTATTCAGATTTCACCAGTTTTACATACATTCATTTGGGTGTATGTGTAGCTCCATGCAATTTTATCACATGTATAGTCATGTAAACACTCCCACAATTAAGATATAAAACTCTTTCATCACCACAAAGCTCCCTTCTGCTATTCCTTTAAAACTTTACCCACTCAATTCCAACCCTAACCCTTAGCAACCACTAACATGCTGTCCCATCTCTATAATTTTATTATTTCAAGAATGTTAAATAAATGAGATCATACAGTACATAACCTATTGATACTGCGTTTTTCACTCATCGTAACTCCCTTTAGATCATTCAACGTTACATAAATCAACAGTTCATTCCTTTTTATTGCTGCACAGTATTCCCTGATATAGAAGTACCCCAGTTTGCTTCACCATCTACCCATTAAAAGCATCTGGGCTTTTTTACTTTAGGGCTATCACAAATAAAGCTTCTCTGAACATTCATGTACAGGTTTTTGTATGAACATATGTTTTCATCTCTCTGGGATTCACGTACAGGAATCTAACTGCTAAATCCTATGGTAGTTTGCAAGTTTAGTTTTTTAAGAAACTGCCAAAGTGTTTTCCAGAGTGGCTATACCATTGTTCATTCCTACCAGCAATAAAGCAGTGATCCAGTTTCTCAGGGGCACCCCTGATTTTGGCCTATATTTTACCCTATAATAGGATGTATATCACTCAGATTGTTTAATGGTTGCATAGAGTCTTTTGAAGGTTGATGAACAGAACCCAGAGTTGAGAAGAGTTAGGGTCCTCTACTAAAAGTCACTGGGAGCAAAGTAGCCATCTACATAGCACATCACACTTGTGCTAAGGACTCAGCTGTTCTCTGTTTAATTCTGTTTAGTATGCAGGAGCTCTCAAACTGTGCTCCCCAGACCAGCAGCATCAGTGTTAGCATCACCTAGGAACTTGTTAGAGATATTCTTGGGACCCACTCCAGACCTACTGAAACAGAAACTCAAGGGAGTTGGGCCCAGAAATTTGTATTTTAATGGGCCTTGTCTCCTCTGAAGGTGAGAGTTACTGTTCTGTGTGATGGCAAGCACAAAACTACCCTAAGCCTGAAGAAAAAAGAATAAACCCACTAGGCAATTCATACTTTATTAGCAGAAACAACTTAGAGAAACTGGGGAAATTCCTAGTTATAACTGTAGAGACCAGGAGCACAGTAAAGTAGCCAGTCCCTGATGGAGACCATTCACAGTCTCACCCCATATCAAAGAGGGCCAGAGGCCAGCACTTACAAAGCACTCCGCAGCATCATCCATAATTCCCAGCTGGAAACGCTGTTCATCCTGAAAAGTCTTTGCCAGAGCACTGCGGAGAGTGTCAGATGGAAGCACTTTTTCAGTACTGCACTGAAACTGGTTAAAGATTCCCTGTAGAGAAGAGGTTAGACAAGGGGAAAAGCACAATGCTGTTACTGAGCTTCTATGCATCCCAGTCTGTCATGCTAGGATCTCCATGCTTACAGCTATGGAGCCAAATGTACTTTGAATGAGTTGATATGCTTGCAGTTAGTTATAAAAAAGTAAAAAAACAAGACTCATAATAAAGGGCATGATATGTGCTAATAAGGGTCCTTGCTCTTCCATCTGAGTGTGATACCATCAAGGACTCATTAGGAGAGACCGTTGTCATGAGTTAATGCAATGCAGTTACCTCATTTCCTCTGATATAGAAAGAGGTAGATGGTCTACAATAAATAAAGATAAATTATATGTCACTGAATTGGTAAATTATTCTCTGGGGGCTCATCGTATGAAACTTGGCTCCTTCTTTTAAATTGTTTAGCTACTATAAAATTACCCAAAAGTAAAAAGAATAATATAACAAATACCTACGTGTCTAACACTAAGAAATAAACATTCTATCATGTTTACTTCCAATCTACAGATAAAGCTAAAGTCCCCGTTAAGACCAGCCACTCACTATGAGTTTGTTGCACAATCTTCTGTTTATAATACTTTTGCATATATTTGTATGTGTGTATATATGTGTGTGTGTATGTATATAACCCTCAATAATACATAGTATGCTTGTGTGTGTGTGTCTTTTATGTAAAAATTATCACACTGAATTTTACTTTTTAAAAAAAAAAAAAAATTCAGCATTCTTTTTGAGGTTACCCATATATTTCATCCTTTTCCCCTGCTGTATAGTATTATATCATGTTACTACATCACATCTATTTATCCATTTGTATAGTATTATATCATGTTACTATATCACATCTATTTATCCATTTCTTTATTGACAGATATTTTAACAGTCTCCGATTTTTTGCTATTGTAAAGAGGCTATGCCAACTTAAACTTCTACCAGTGCATGAATATAAATAAATTTCCCCATATCCTTGTCAGCAATTAATACAGTCAGACTGGTTAATTTTAGTCTTTCTAAATACATTTAGTTTTTCTGGGTCTTCTGTGAGTACTACTTGCAGCAAATACCTTCTTCTAGTCTTCTGGTATCTTTCAAGCGCAGCAGTTTTTAATTTTGGTGTAACTAAATGTATCTATCCTCTCCATCTTTACCTATATCTGAAACAATGTTGAATGTGATATCCAGAGAATGGAAACAAAGAGTGGAAACAAGTGGCACATGCTTTGAGGTGTCCTTCTCAAGCGGTATTGGACCCTCGGCACAGAGATTTTAGAATGTGCTCCTTGACATCACATGGCACAGATAAACACTAAACCACCCAGATAAACAACTCACCCAACAATGAGTTACATGTCAACATGCCAAAGAATGTCACTGGCTTGAAATTCTCATTAGTAATTTATTCATATAAAAAAATTCCAGGGTTACTTTCAGACTTACTAATGAGACCAGAAATGAGATCACTTTTATAAACCTACCTATGTGAGCTAAGAATAGGAGGTCTCACCAACCTAGAATGGCTAATTATTGGTCCTTATTTTACTTGACGTTTTACTTGCAGTAGCTCAGTCACTCATTCCCTTCAGATTTTTACCCAAATATTACCTTCTCAATATAGTATTTCTTGATCATGTTATTTAAAATTGCAAGCTCCACTCACTCTTTCTAAACCTCCCACCCTTACTTGTTTTATTTTTCCCTTTGGCACTTTTACCAGCAGTCATACCATGTATATTACTTATTTATTGTCTAACTGTACTCTCTAGAATATGAAGACAGAAATTTTTGCCCTTTAATTCCTTGCTACACTCCCAGCATCTATAATAGTAATGGCATGTAGGCCATCAACAACTAGTTTTGAATGAATGATTTTATATGGTTAGATCTTATTAAGGGAAAATATTAACTCCCTTCTCTTTTTTTTAAGCAGATAAAGAATCACCTAGAAAAGGTGAAAATTTTTCTTAAGGTAACACAACTGGTTCAAGCAAAAGGGGACTAAACCTTGTTCTGTTAATTTCAAGAGACTGCTGTTCTCTTACTAGCATCATTCCACCTCATACACACTGAACATCTATCCCTACAGCAACTTGAGAACAATTTACTGTGAACCCTGCTATTATTTCCCTACAAACAATTCCATATGATGTGGAGGAGGCAGCAACAGAAAAACATATTTAGTATTACTTAATAAGCATGGGGCTGGGGGGAAATCTATTATAATTACTTTATTTTGGAGTGACCTAGAAAGTTTTAACAAGTCTGTTATAAGATCAGGTAAAGACAGAGCAAGACCTTCCATAATTTGTTGCTGGAAGTGGAAGAATGTCTATCAGTGACTCCTTAAACTAGACCAAAAGTAAAGGTCTGGGTCCACAGTTAAACACTCCCAGAGGGCAACTGGATATCTGCCAAGTGACCAGTGGGATTTTGAAACTTGGGGAAATGTGAAGAAAAAAGGAAAAGGAAGGTAGGAAAAGAAGTAGTGGCTGCTTCTACATATGGTGATCTGAACACTTAATGATATGCTGAAGGGAAGTCACCTCAGCTTTGCAAAACTTGGTAACCACTATCATATCCCAACCTGCCACTCTTCTCAACTGTTAATGGTAAGACATTAATGCTGACAAAGGCTCTACCTCTAGAGCAAGGGATGGATGAGGTTTGGTCCTTTGTTCAGAGTCTAAAACCGGTTCCAATTCAAACCTATGGAAAATTAGTTTCAGGATAGTTCTGTACAAACACAACAAATGCAAACTGCAGCCCCTTTAGTCTCTCTCAACTGGGTTTCCTCAAGAATTAATACTCTAAAGCATCAACAGTTCCTAATGAATTAACTTCTCTCCTATGCAGAGTACTAGTTATGTTACCATCCTAGAGAGAATTAAGAAAATAGTCACTCAAAATACTTTCTGTGTTCTGTGGTTCAGATGACCCTGTTTGAGAAAGGACAGAGATCCACTGAGAGATGGCACAGAGTAATAGTTAAGAGTATGGACTCTGGAACCATAGTATTTGGGTTCAAAATCCCAGCCCTGTTACTTACCAGCTATATGACCTTGGACAAGTTACCTACTTCTCTACGCTTCAGTTTCCTCTACTAAAAGAGAATTATTAACAGTATTTACCTCCTAGGATTATTTAAGGATTAAATAAGTTATCTATCTTTCTACTTATATCTTAGACTAAAGTCTGACCGTATGAAAGTGCTATCTAAGTGTTAACTGTTATTATAATCATTCTATTTGGGATTCATTTTAGGTTACTGCCTGCCACTGACTTATGAAGAAGGGCCTTGAGAGTCAGAAAGGCTTCTACCTTGAGCTACCTCCCCAGTCTCTAAGGTCTAGGTACAAAGGAAGAAATTCTTCTCTATTCTGCTGCTTGTATTCAAGAGAGGCAGATTTCCCATGACCTAGATAACAAGGGTTTCAGCACAGAAAAAGAAAGACTTAAAGTCAGAGCTCTGACTGCGCCCATAGTGGATATGCAACAACAGATCTGGCTCTTGTGTTCAGTGGCATCATCTCCATGCTACTCTTTTTTTAACCTCTTAATTACAAACAGTTTTCTCCACACACACGGAGTATCTGAATGTATTCAGAATAGCCTCTGCCTGCATCTTCTTTATTTTCCTATTCAATATTTTAATTATTGTTACCGGTATTACTCTGCCATTGTTAGGAAGAAGCAAGTGTATCAGGGATGAAGCAGCCAGAGCCTGCCCAGCATGCATCTGTGAGCCGCAGCTCTGGAAGAAGCTGTAGCACAAAGCCCCTCTGTTAGGGCAGCACACTAACCCCTGTGTGTCCCTCTCACATGAGCACAAGGCAGGAATGGGCCTCCTCCTGTTCCCTTTTTCACCCTCCTCCCACCTTTCCCAGAGGGAGATCCTGTTCACACCAAAGAAAGCCAAGAACATTTAGTTCAGCAATAAGAACAGGTGGTAGCACCAATAAGGAACAAAAACTGGTATTCTTCCAATTGCTGAGTTCTATGGCAGAGAGGGAGAAAGGGCAGGAAGAACCAAAACCCAGGAATCATTTTCCCCCGTGGGGTCCCTGATGGTTTCATTTCAATAAATAAAAAACCCACCTTTGAGGTTTCTCTCTGCTGTTCTTCACAGAGTGAAACCAAAGAGGTCTTCCTTTTCACTCTCAGGAAAAGGCAAATTACTTTTTGTTTGTTAACTATTTTCTTGGATGCAGTGCAAAAGCAACAAGACTAATGACTAAAAGCAGGTGCTTCCCCATCCATCTCTCTTGGATCAAGTAGCCAACAATTCTACCCACAGGAGCATATAATTATTTGGATTAGTAAAAACCACGTAAATAAGATAAAAGTGCCATAAAGACAGAAAGTCTTTGTGCTTTGTCATCTACAAATGCAGCTGTTGCTTAAGTTTTTCCTTTTTTTCCCCCTAAAACACAGACTTTGTCTTTTTTTTTTTAATTATTTATTTTTTATTTTTGGCTGCGTTGGGTCTTTGCTGCTGCACGCAGGCTTTCTCTAGTTGCAGACAGCGGGGGCTACTCTTCGTTGCGGGTGCGGGCTTCTCATTGTGGTGGCTTCTCTTGTTGCGGAGCACAGGCTCTAGGCGTGCGGGCTTCAGTAGTTGCAGCACACGGGCTCAGTAGTGGTGGCTCACGGGCTCTAGAGTGCAGGCTCAGTAATTGTGGCACACAGGCTTAGTTGCTCCATGGCATGTGGGATCTTCCTGGACCAGGGCTCAAACCCGTGTCCCCTGCATTGGCAGGCAGATTCTTAACCACTGCGCCACCAGGGAAGCCCAAAACAGACTTTGTCTTTAAGCAGGGAACAGCTGTCTATTTCTCTCTCAGAATTTCCTAGCTTTGCATCAAAAAGAATTCATGAGTAGAGAAGATACGGGTCAAGAAAAAGGACTGCCACTAAATTTGATGCTTTATGGGCCCAAGGTCTTTGAAAAGTGCCCCAGTCAGTAGTTCAACTCATCCCAGAGAGGTGTCCAGCAACACCTTCTACAAAGGCGTGACGCATGTTATACACTACTACTAACTCAATTCTTAGAGTTTCTCTTCTCGATCTAAGCTTCCCAAATCTATCATTTTGGCTTTCATAACTATCCCTTTTTTTCCACACCTCCTGTAAATCATAGACCTAAATAAATCATAAACCTAGATGTGGCCAATCGAGCCTGTTTGTAAACACAACCCTTTGAAAGGAAAATAAAGGAGCTACTCCTTGAGAGTCACTGACTGCTGGAAAATAGAACTTTCACCCTAGATTTGTATGTTCAAAAGAATGTTGAACGTTTTCTTTCAAGAGGGGAAAGAATATTGAAATGTTTACCATTTTGGCATCCAAAACAGTACCACTGGATTTTTAACATTTTATTGCAAAAAAGTTCAAACATACAAGGGGAGACAAAATAGCACAATAAATTCCCATGTACCTATCATCCATCCTCAACCATTATTGACCTGTGGCCAATCTCATTTCATATATACCACCCACCCACTTACCCCTCCTCCCAGATCATTTTGAAACAAATGCTAGACATTGTTTATCTGTAAATATGTCAGGATATGCCTCTAAAAAATAAGAACCCTTTTTGTTTAAAACATAACCATATAACAAACCCTTTCTCTAGTGTTCAGTGATTTTTTTGTGATATAACAGAATCAGTGATTACATCTCCCCTGACAAGTGTGAGCTGCAACTCCCAAGGCTTGTAGTCTATGAGCTGACCAAATATGTGTTCTTCAAATTAAAGTTGTTAAATATAACAACTTTAGTGACAATTCAGTGACAGTTCTGAAGTGACATTTATGCAGTAAAAACAAAACAAAACGAAAGGTACCTATGTAAAGTGATGGCTATGTTAATTAGCTTGATTGTAGTGATCATTTCACAATACACGTATACATCAAAACATCAAGTTGTGTGCCTTAAATCCACACAATTTTTATTTGTGAATTATACCGCAATAAAACTGAAAAAAATCATTAAAAAAAAAAAAAAACTTAACCATAATACCATTACCACACTCAGAAAAAGGTATCCAGTCAGTTTAACAGAAAATCTTGCTCCAGGAAGAGAAGGCAGAGAAGAGCTGGCCAGTTTCTCTCTTGGGATTCTTTAACCTTATGTCTTAGAATAGCTACCTTCTGGACTTCCTAATTAGAAAATTACCCACATATCCTATATCAGTCCCTTTAAATTAAATTCAGTTACCAATACCATATCTCCCCATGAGTTTAGGGCTTTATTTGCATTCAATTTATAACCGAAAACCTTGGACTTACAGTGGTGAGGTAAAAGACCATCATAAACTCACCTCTCACACACATTCCTGCTACCTAGGCAAAAACGACACCCACATACACAAAGGCAGAGACACAGATAGAAACAAGACCTCAAGACACTGGACAGACAGACACAGAGACAGGCCAAATTCACCAGGGAACAGTATTGCTTTTAGTCGGAAATCATAAACTAATATTGAGATTTATAAAAATGTAACAGTCATTCTGGAATTTTTGCCAAGATCAAAAATGTAGGACCTTAAAGATTACCAACAGTATTCAAATCAAAGAATCAATTTTAAGAATCAATATCATAGCCACTTACCCCACAAGGGAAATAAAAAGGGGGACCCTTCTGGACATGCACAAAGATTTTGAGATTGTGTAAGTTTCAGGTTCTGCCATAAACTCTGGAAAGAATCATGATGATCTGCTATATTTTTCCTTGTAGTCATACCCCTCTATTTGAAATACCATGTAAAATTCTGAACTCCAGAATTTTAAAAAGGATAAGAGCCTGAGTTTTATACTATCCAAGTTATGTCAATGATTAAATTAGTCGAGAATATTTAGGTACAGGGCTTCCCTGGTGGCGCAGTGGTTAAGACTCTGCCTGCCAATGCAGGGGACAAGGGTTCAAGCCCTGGTCCAGGAAGATCCCACATGATGCAGAGCAACTAAGCCTGTGCGCCACAACTACTGAGCCTGCGCTCTAGAGCCCGCGAGCCATAACTACTGAAGCCTGCACGCCTAGAGCCCGTGCTCTGCAACAAAAGAAGCCACTGCAATGAGAAGCCCGCGCACCGCAACAAAGAGTAGCCCCCCCCCCCCGCTGCAACTAGAGAAAGCCCGCACACAGCAGCGAAGACTCATGGCAGCCAAAAATAAAATAATTTTAAATAAAGAAGAATATTTAGGTACAGCCTAATACAACTTTAAGAAAGGTTAACCAAAAGACCACACGAATATGTTCACATCACATAGATAAGCAGAACAAGGAAGTTCAATTCAAATGGATAGGTGCATTAGACATAAGGACATACCTTCCTTATGTGAGGGCTATTTATTACTAGCTAAAATTTCCAGGTAACATACTAGAAATCTAATTTCCTGGCTTAAATAAATAGCCAGTCTAGGATAATGGGTTTACTCCTCTCTGATAGTGGCCATGACTATAGGACAATGAAGAACCTTCCATTCCTACAGTCTACAAAAAAATGACCAGACTAATTCCTTATACCACTTTACTCGATATGTTTATGCTTCAGTCCCCAGTAGAGGAACAGCTACATGTTACACAATAAAAAAATATTGAGAGATTTGTTCCCTGAGCTCTCAAATTGCCCCCCAATTAACAAGTGAGCTATCAGCAGAACACAGACTTTCCTGCCCCTTCACAACAGTCTTACTGCTCTACAGGTACAGACTTACATTCCAGGACCCCTATATACAAAAAGCTATTTCCTCCCTACCTACCTCCATCACCACCACCATTCCCTGGCTTTTATTCCTTATACTAACATCCTTTAAAAAAAAAATCACTAATTGAGAAGGTTTGTTGGATTTAATCAATCAATGCAGCATTCTTCTTTGTCTATAACAAAAAACACTCTGTCCTACATCCTGGCACTGCAAAGCCTCTAGTACAATCCCTGGAAGGAGAACAAAATCTTTGTGGCATACTAAGTACAGAGGACGGATTTCCTCCTCTGGACAGAGATAAATAAATAAACCAATACCAAAGTCAAGTCATACCCTGGGGGCCAGGGTGTAAGAGCAGTCTCAATATGAATAATAAATCAGAGCTCTGGGCTATAGGCATGACAACAATTTAGGTCAGGAAAAATCTTACAGTAATACTAGATGGGAATAAATTTGGTATTTTAGAAGGGACAGGGTAATTAGCACACAAATCTCTTTTTTTTTTTATAAATTTATGTTTTCATTTATTTATTTTTGGCTGTGCTGGGTCTTCGCTGCTGCGCACGGGCTTCCTCTAGTTGCAGGGTGAGCGGGGGCCACTCTCCACTGCGGTGCACGGGCCTCTCACTGCAGTGGCCTCTCCTGCTGCAGAGCATGGGCTCTAGGCACGTGGGCTTCAGTAGTTGTGGTGCACGGGCCCAGATGCTCCACGGCATGTGGGATCCTCCCGGACCAGGGCCCGAACCAGTGTCCCCTGAATTGGCAGGCAGACTCTTAACCACTGCGCCACCAGGGAAGTCCCCCACAAATCTCTTCTATTTGCTAAGTCAGAGTTGAAAGGCATTGCGGTTCAAAGTAAGCAGAAAGACAAGCTAACACAAATTCTTCATTAATAATTTGCATGCAAGATTTTGAGGCTGTAATTACTTTAGGGACTTAGTGTCAAGTAACACAGAAAAAAAAAAACAGTATATTTTACAGGACCAAAAGAAATGGATTATCATAAATATTGTGTACAAACCACCAAAAAGTACTGGATGTAACATATACTATGGTACCAATGAAGATCACAAGGCACAGGACTATTGGCAGACGTTCATAGAGCAGAAGAAAAAAACAAAAATATTGGGACTTCCCTGGTGGCGCAGTGGTTAAGAATCCGCCTGCCGATGCAGGGCATGCGGGTTCAAGCCCTGGACCTGGAAGATCCCACATGCCACGGGGCAACTGGGCCCGTGCATCACAACTACTGAGCCCACGTGCCACACTGCTGAAGCCTGTGCACCTAGAGCCCACGCTCCACAACAAGAGAAGTCACCGCAATGAGAAGCCCGAGCACCGCAATGAAGAGTAGTCCCCACTTGCTGCAGCTAGAGAAAGCCTGCGTGCAGCTAGAGAAAGCCTGCATGCCGCAACGAAGACCCAACGCAGCATAAATAAATAAATAAATAAATAAATGAAGTTCAAAAGTCAATTAAAAAAAAAAACACAAAAATATTAAAGAAGACGTGATCCAAAAGGTATTCACATAAGGCCAGTAGTAAATGCATTTTAAGTAAACAACTGGAGAAAGAGCAGGGATACATATCTTTCAGCCAGACTTGGAAGGGCAAATCCTTCATCCAAACATCAGATTAAGGGAAAGTTGGCTAACTTCTGACTCATCGAGGAACATGTTTGTGTTTCTTTTTGTCCTTAATAGTAGGTTCTAGAGATAAGCAATTATGCTCTAACATAAAGAATTCTGACTTTATAAAGAACTGACAAGTTTTGCAGAGTACTTCAAATTCAGGAAGTTTGGAATCTCTTGTTTTTAAAAAAATCTAAGAAATAAGAATTTTACAAATCAAACAGCATTAAAGAATGCAAACAGGTCATGAAGTATCAGCAAAAAGGAATTCTTATTAGCCTCATCAAATATTCCTCTGATTTTTAAATAAGAGGCAGAGAAAAATATATATAATTACACCCATAGAGAAAAAAATATATAGAATTACACCCACACTGGGACACCACAAAGTTAACGTGTAACTTAACAGCAGGATACCAGATAACTGCTCTGTTGACAGAATCCCAGACTTTCACTTCTTCCCTCAGCAGATCTTTCCCACCATCAACTCCCCTTCCTGACTCCCTCCTCCCCTCCCCCACATCTCTCCCTTCCCTTACTAAATGAGTCACGAAGGCCTAGATTAGCAGACTTACTAAAAAAAAGTATGAGACCAAAAGTCACAATATGAAAATCTCTATTAAACAGGACAAGAGTGAGAGAGAATATAAAAGACAGAAAGAAAAAGAAAAGGAAAAGGCAATACCCTAAACTCCGTAACTAAAATATCAAGAAGTACTAAAAGACTATATGAACCCAGAAAAGTTGTGTTTATATTATGGTCCAGGCACTGTGAGGAACACCAAGAGAGAAGAAAAGCTGGGCCACCTTCCCAAAAACCCATTCAGCCATGCTAAACACTGTTAAAATCAATCATGGATGTAGATATAGTATTTTTAAAACTTCATGAAGAAGATAAATTTCTGAAAGAGTTCTGAAAGGCAGATGTAGTTTGGCTTAAAAGGGATGTGTTACTGTTCTGTTTATTGTTATTATTTTGGGTGCCAAGGGATGCAGGCGAAGTGAATGACATTTGCAATGCAATGTCTAAGAGGCAGGCATAGTAAGTGTACCATCTGCTATCATAGATGAAATGGAGTGCCTGCGGAAGGAGAGGAAGTGAAAAGGAAGTGTGAAATTAGTTTTTTAAATGTCCATAATCCTGCTTTTCTAAGTGATTTAAGAGACAACTGGGAGCCACTTCAAGATTATAAGAAGGTAGTAACTTCAAAATAGCACTCCAGGGTAGTCTTAGGTTAGAACAAATGAAATAGGAAGATACTAAAGATGGAAAGGCAATTAAGGGTCTGAAAAAAAGAAGTACTCTTTTTACTAAAACGGTGGGCAAAAAGACCTATTACTCGAAATGTCATAGACCAGACAGGAGGCATAAAGAGAAATGATAATTCCTGTGGTGGAATTCAGGCTATTTTCAGTTTTCCTCTTTACACTTTAGTATACTTTCCAGAATGATTGCAGTATTTTTCTATATTTATAATAAAAATCATCATTCAAATAAAGAACAAACATCATGTGTATACACAGCCAAAGAATAATAAATAAATGCCCATGTGCCTGCCACACAATTTAAGAATGGAAAAATTGAGTTTGAGTATCCACAAATGATTATATCCTACCCGTTCCACCTTCCAGAGGTAACCATTATCCTGAATTTTGCGAAAATCATTCCTTTTTTCTCTGCAGTTTTATCATACATATGTATCCCGGAACAATACGTTATTTATTCTGCCTGTTTTGGATTTGTATATAAATGGAATCATAGTTTAGCAGTCTTCTGTGACTTGCTTTTTTCATTCAATATACAAATCTTCCTTGATTTATGATGGGGTTACATCCCAATAAACCCATTGTAAGTTGACAACATGCCTAACTTATCTACTGAACATCATAGCCTAGCCTAGCCCACCTTAAACTTGCTCAGAACATTTACATTAGCCTACAGTTGGGCAAAATCATCTAATACAAAGCCTACTTCATTATAAAGTGTTGAATATCTGATCGAATTTATTGAATACTGTACAGAAACTGAAAAACAGAACGTTTGTATGGGTACAGAATGGTTACAAGTGTATCGGTTGTTTAACGTCGTGATTGTGTGGCTGACTGGGAGCTGAGGCGTGCTACAGCTGCCCAGCATCACAAGAAAGTATCATACCATATATATCACTAGCCCAAGAAAAGATCAAAATGCAAAGTAAGGTTTCTACTGAATGCGTATCGCTTTCACATCATCGTTAAGTCAGACCATCGTAAGTTGATGGCTGTCTGTAAGGCTTCTGTGATTAACTCAAAATGATACATGTAGCTGCAGGCTATTCATTTTCACAACTATATAGAAGTGAAATAAACTACTACTCTAGGAATAAACCATAATTTTTTAATCGATTATATTAAAGTTGGAATGGGTTGTTTCATTTTTCTGTAATCACACAAAAAAATACTACCTTAAACATCCCCAAACATATCTTCTGGTATGTATGTACAAGGAAGTTTCTTACAGCGAATATCCAGGAGTAGAATTACTGAGTAGTAGGGTACCTGCTACTTCAATTTTATTTGACAAATGTAATGACAAACTGGTTTCCTAAATAGTGGTATCAATTTATATTCCAACCAAAAATGTATGTAAATTCTCATTATTCTACCTTGTAGGTAACAATTTTATCTGACTTTTAAATTTCTACTAATCTGAAGGGTATGGTTTAATCTACATTTCTTAGATTACTAAAGAAAATAAGCTTATTTCATATGCTTAAATATCAATTGGGTTTCCCATTCCGAGAAATGCCTGTTTATGTGTTTTGTCCATTTTCCTGTTGACTCATTTTATTATTTACTTATTCTTCATGGGAGTTCTTCTCTGGAGTTCTATGTTGGATACCAGTCCTCTGTTGATTATATATATTGCAGATGCTTCCTCCCAATTTGTAGCCTTGTATATTTATTGTCTTTATGGAGTCTTCTGATGAACAGAAGTTCTTGAATTTTCTATAGTAAAACGTATCAAGCTTTTTAACTTTGTATTTTTCATGTCTTATTTATTAAATCCTCTCTATCTCTTAGGCCATGATATTCTCTCAAAGCTTCTTCTAAAACGAAGTATTTTGTCTTTCACATTTTACTCCTTAATTCATCTGAAATTCTTTTGGTATAATATGAAGTAGGGATCTAATTTCCTTTTCGTCTATACAAATAACGAGTTATCTAAGCACGTTTATTGGAAAGTCTAAGAGTATAATTTTCAAATTAAGTGCACAAAATAATTAAAAGAATGCAAACAATGCCATCTAAAACAAAGCATGTGCAAATTAGAGCCTAATTATTTAACATTTATTTAGCACTGAGAGATTGAAAAGCACTTTAGGGGAAAAAAAATCAAAATTTTAATCTTCCAATACAGCAAAAGAGGCAGTGAAGGAAAAGAAATCTAATGGATAGATCAGGCAATGATGTGATGAGGTAA
Organism: Eschrichtius robustus; assembly: GCF_028021215.1. NCBI lineage: Eukaryota > Metazoa > Chordata > Mammalia > Artiodactyla > Eschrichtiidae > Eschrichtius > Eschrichtius robustus. The sequence goes on from NC_090830.1 coordinate 78,383,511, forward strand.
GCATCAGAATTCCAACACATCCTCAGACTTATAAAAAGACCCAAAACACAGCCTTTGATCCACTAAGCCCATTTACCTATCTATCATAAGCAACTGCTTCTCTGAAAAACTCCCAAGATACAACCTCAGCCCCTTTAGCTTGAAAAACAACTTCCTTTCTGTAACTGGGTATCTCAGAAGGTGTCCCATAAGGTCTGGTGATTGGTTTCCTTTATCTTTCTGACTTATATAATTATATTGATTTATATTAAAGTAACAATTTGTCCCTGTGGAAAATGAAACATAGCAAGACTATGACAGCCAATTCTCCAGAGTCCCATCTGGGTCAGTGAAGAATATGGCACAGTCCTGACTAATCAAAGGCATGTCAGAAGGTCATGTAATTTCTGTCATCCCTTCTTGTTACAGATAGGAGTTTCCAGTTTCAGGAGATTGTTCTACCAGGGATTTCTCCAGGATTCAGATCTCTCTAGCAAGTACCTTGTTTTTTTGGTTTTAATGTCATGAACCAGACTTCCCTTGGACTTGCTGACCAAAGGACCACTATGTTTCTTGTTTATCTAAAATTAGATACTTAATGCTAATGTACCTTTCAGAAAAATCAAGCCAAATGCTCTTTTGGATGGACTTCTGTCTGAATGGGCATAATCAGAAATGTTACAACTTGTAAAAAATCTGGTTTTACTAAAATTTCATATTTAAATGCCCCAATTAACCAATAATTTTTTTAAACATCTTTATTGGAGTATAATTGCTTTACAATGTTGTGTTAGTTCCTGCTGTATAACACAGTGAATCAGCTATATATAGACATATATCCCCATATACCCTCCATCTTGCGTCTCCCTCCCACCCTCCCTATCCCACCCCTCTAGGTGGTCACAAAGCACCAAGCTGATCTCCCTGTGCTATGCAGCTGCTTCCCACTAGCTATCTACTAGCTATCTATTTTACATTTGGTAGTGTATACATGTCCATGCTACTCTCTCACTTCGTCCCAGTTTACCCTTCCCCCTCCCCATGTCCTCAAGTCCATTCTCTGCATCTGCATCTTTATTCCTGTCCTGCCCCTACGTTCTTCAGAACTTTTTTTTTTTAGATTCCATATATATATGGTAGCATACAGTATTTGTTTTTCTCTTTCTGACTTACTTCACTCTGTGTGACAGACTCTAGGTCCAACCACCTCACTACAAATAACTCAATTTCGTTTCTTTTTATGGCTGAGTAATATTCCATTGTATATATGTGCCACATCCTCTTTATCCATTCATCTGTTGATGGACACCTAGGTTGCTTCCATGTCCTGGCTACTGTAAATAGAGCTGCAATGAACATTGTGGTACATGACTCTTTTTGAATTATTAATCAATAATTTATATTCTATATTTTGTTAAAAGTTATAATGGTTCCAAACAAAGGGTAGAAAAAAAAAAGATATTTGTGACCCTAGTGGCAAAAAGTTCAGAAGACTCAGTTATCTCTTTCCAGAAATATCTGCCTACCATGGACTAAAACTTCAAATTGATGTTGGTCAAAAAACTGTTTTGAGTCAGTTGCTGCAAATTTAACTGCGAAATTCTCCTGGATTTTTTGGTCACAATTCCTGCTCTCAGTTGTAAAAGCAACTAAATTAATAATGATCACAACCAAGCATCCCTGTGACAAACCAAGAATCCAGACGTCATGAGACTGAAAAATGACTCTAGAAGCTTACTCAGAACTTAGGCATACTCATCCAACCATAAATAATCCATTGTATATCAGGACCAAAAAAACAGCAAGGATAAGTGTTGGAAAAGTAATAGAGAATGGGCCCTTCTACATCCTAGTTCTTTCTCTTTAGCAACTTACCTAAAATCCCTGAGTCAGAACTCTCTCACATTAGGGCATTTTATTTATCTCTAAATGAATCCTCAGTTTCATTTTATTCAGAAATGAAAAACTTGGAGTCAGATAATGGGGTACACAACTGATATAAAGAATCTATTGATTATTACATGTGATAATAGGAAATATTAGGGAATGGGAAAATGGGAAAATTTTAGTACTGGCTTTTCTTTTTTTAATAAATTTATTTATTTTTATTTTTGGCTGGGTTGGGTCTTCGTTGCTGCACACGGACTTTCTCTAGTTGCAGCGAGCGGAGGCTACTGTTCGTTGCGGTGCGCAGGCTTCTCATTGCGGTGGCTTCTCTTGTTGCGGAGCACAGGATCTAGGCACACGGGCTTCAGTAGTTGTGGCACATGGGCTCAGTAGTTGTGGCTCGCGGGCTCTAGAGCGCAGGCTCAGTAGTTGTGGCGCAGGGGCTTAGTCACTCCGTGGCATGTAGGATCTTCCCAGACCAGGGCTCAAACCCATGCCTCTTGCATTGGCAGGCAGATTCTCAACCACTGTGCCTCCAGGGAAGCCCCCTGGCTTTTCTTCTTTTTTTTTTTTTTAAAGCCTTATTCTTTTTTTAAATTTTATTTATTTATTTATTTATGGCTGTGTTGGGTCTTCGTTTCTGTGCGAGGGTTTTCTCCAGTTGTGGCAAGTGGGGGCCACTCTTCATTGCAGTGCGCGGGCCTCTCACTATCGCGGCCACTCTTGCCGTGGAGCACAGGATCCAGATGCGCAGGCTCAGTAATTGTGGCTCACGGGCCCAGCTGCTCTGTGGCATGTGGGATCTTCCCAGACCAGGGCTCGAACCCGTGTCCCCCGCATTGGCAGGCGGACTCCCAACCACTGTGCCACCAGGGAAGCCCCCCCTGGCTTTTCTTAATAGAAAGAGTTTGTTGCTAAGTTTAGCTTTAATAGACAGTAGTTAATTCCATGAAAAATAGTTGGTTGTTTATTCTTTCAAAACGAAAATTTAGTGTTAGCTTTTTGGATAAATACTCAAAGTCTAAGCACATTTGAATAGTATCCAATCACATTAAATAGAGTTGTGCGGGGCAAAAGGTTCAGAGAAACAGAATACCTAAACCAAGTAGTAGTTCTTTGAAACAAGCAAAACTAATCATACTTATCCTTTGTACTAAACCACATGCAAATAATGCAATAACAAATTCTTTAGCATCAACCTGAATAACCAAACCACCTTAATATTGATCATTAACCTAATGATAGTGAGAAGAAACAAATCTGAAGTATTTACCTTGAGAGCACAAAAGATGCAGGAATCTCCCATGCATTTGTGAGTTGTAAGCTGCCTAAAGCTACGTCGGAAGATGTCCAAGTGCCATAAAACCTGATGAAAAGGGAAAATACTTCATTACTCTACAAAAACCCCCCATTTAATTTCAAATTCAAGAAGTCAAGCAAACATAGGTAGACAATAGACATTGTTACTCCCAAGAGAAAAGCTCATTCTAGTGTATTAAAAAAAATGTCAAAAAAGGTGAGGTATCCAATCAGAGGGGTAGATGAACATATTCTGGAAAGGACACTAATTTGAACATAAAGTAGGTCACACAGAGAAAATATGATACAAGATACATCAAATGTGATTCTAAAGAGGGAATTTATGGGTTAAAAACTGTGGAATAAGGATTTATTTTAATGGTCCACACAAGAAAACCATGAATATTTTAAAACTTATTTAGAAGCTTGAATGGTAGTGTGGAATTTTGCCTTTGTTAGATTTCTCAATTTTTGGACCTTTCTGAGAGAGGTGTGACCTCCTTAAGTCAACAGAATAAAAAAAAATGGTGATATCAACAGTGATAAATCGGTTCACAGGGGGCAGAGTCAAGACGGCATACTAGGAGGACGCAGAATTCGTATCTCTGCACAACTAGGGTACCTACCAGGCACCGGTGGGGGACCATGGACACCTAAGGGGACGGGAGGAACCCCCAGCAACCAGGTAGGACGTGGGGCATGAGGGGAGTGAATGGGGAAGAGAAGTGGAGACGGGAGGGGACTGGCATCCCTGAGGGGCGGCTGGGGGAGGGGAAGGGATCCCATGCCTGAAGGGGGAAACTGGGTGAGCATTGGGAGGGCAGAGGATCAAAAGGGAGCGTGGCCTGGTTTCCCCTACCCACTTGGGCCCCCGGGAGCCTGCTGAGATCCCAGGCCTGATCCTCTGCCCACTGAGGCCCCCTACAGCCGCACGGGCCTGCAGGAGTGGGAGGGAGGGAAGGGGGAGCAAAAGTAAAGGCTGGACCTCTGGGACTGGCAGCCCTGAGTGGTGGCTGGGGGAGGGGAGGAGTTGCTACACCCAGCAGGACCCACCCATGGTTAGGGGTCCAGCAGCAGCAGAGGGGACCCTGGGGGAGACAATGGGGGAGGGGCACAAAGGAATGGAAGGGAACCGGGCCAGCACCTTCTCTGTCCACTTAGGCACCAGGGGGCCTGTTGGGCTCCAGGGCCTAATCCTCTGCCCTCAGAGCCTCCCTCCTGCCATGCAGAACCCAAGCCCCGCCCCTACACCCCCACCAAAGGCCCCACCTCTACACTCAGAGACCCCGTCCAACACGCTGGGCCTAAACCCCACCCACATACCCTCACTAAGGGCCCTACCTCCAAACTCCAGAACTCCACACTTCAGAGGCCCTCCTTTCCACGTGCTGCCTCTCTCCTTCCCACGAAGGTCCTAAGCAGAGGCCCTGCCCCATGTTTAAACACTGCCCCACCGAGGCCCCGCCCCCAAGGCCTTTTACGGCTTCGTGGGTTCTGGAGCCTAGGCCCTGCCCCACACCCAAATGTCACCCCCCCCACTAACCTATATCCTGCCCCACCCTAAACTCCACCCCTGCCTAAGTTCCACCACCACCTAAACTCCACCCCCATAGCCAAAGCTTTTCTTTTTTTTCTTTCTTTCTTTTTTCCTCTTTTAGATTGGGGTTCTGTTTCACCTTGTTGATTCATTGTTGTTGATTCTTTTATATTTTTTTTCCCTAATAAATCTTTTATTTTTTCTAATTTTATTTTATTCTTTATACTTCATTATTATTCTCTCCTTTTGGCTTGTTCACCTCCCCCCTTTTTTTTCTTCTTTTTTCTGTTGTGGTTTTATTTTACCTTGTTGCAGTTGTTTCAATTATAGTTTTATTTTTCCTAATATTTTTTATCTTTCTAATTTAATTTTGTTTTTTACACTTTGATACTGCTCCTTTCTTTCTTCTTTTCTTTCCTTCCTTTTCTTTTTTTTTTTACCACACCACGAAGCTTGCGGGATCTTGGTTGCCAGGCCGGTGACAGGTCAGGCCCGACTTCCTGTGATGGGAGCTCCGAGTCCAAACCGCTGGACTAACAGAGAACCTCAGACCCCAGGGAATACTAATCGGAGTGAGGCCTCCTGGAGGTCCTAATCACAGCACCAAGACCCAGCTCTAATCCAACTGCCTGCAAACTCCAGTGCTGGATGTCTCAGGCTAAACAACCAGTAAGACAGGAATACAGCACCACCCATCAAAAAAAAAAATCAAAGGACAAAAACATATGTTACAAACAATGGAGCTAGGTAAAAACTTACAAGACTAAATAAATGAAGACGAAATAGGCAACCTACCTGAAAAAGAATTCAGAGTAATGATAGTAAAGATGATCCAAAATCTTGGAAACAGAATGAAGAAAATACAAGAAACATTTAACAGGGATCTAGAAGAACTAAAGAGCAAACAAACAGTGATGAAAAACACAATTACTGAAATTAAAAATACTCTAGAAGGAATCAATAGCAGAATAATTGAGGCAGAAGAATGGCTAAGTGAGCTGGAAGATAAAGTGGTGAAAATAACTGCCAGGGAGCAGAATAAAGAAACAAGAATGAAAAGAATTGAGGACAGTCTCAGACACCTCTGGGACAACATTAAACACACCAACATTTAAATTATAGGGGTCCCAGAAGAAGAAGAGAAAAAGGAAGGGTCTGAGAAAATATTTGAAAAGATTATAGTTGAAAATTTCCCTAACACGGGAAAGGAAATAGTCAATCAAGTCCAGGAAGCACAGAGAGTACCATATAGAATAAACCCAAAGAGAAACACGCAGAGACACATATTAATCAAACTGTCAAAAATTAAATACAAAGAAAAAATATTAAAAGCAGCAAGGGAAAAACAACAAATAACATACAAGGGAATCCCCATAAGTTTAACAGCTGATCTTTCAGCAGAAACTCTGCAAGCCAGAAGGGAGTGGCAGGACATGTTTAAAGTGATTAAAGGGAAAAACCTACAACCAAGATTATTCAACCCAGCAAGGATCTCATTCAGATTCAATGGAGAAATTAAAACCTTTACAGATAAGCAAAAGTAAGAGAATTCAGCACCACCAAACCAGCGTTACAACAAATGCTAAAGGAACTTCTCTAGGCAGGAAACACAAGGAAGGAAAAGGCCTACAAAAACAAACCCAAAACAATTAAGAAAATGGTAATAGGAACATACATATCAATAATTACCTTAAATGTAAATGGATTAAATGCCCCAACCAAAAGACACAGACGGGTTGAATGGATACAAAAACAAGACCCGTATACATGCTGTCTACAAGAGACCCACTTCAGACCTAGGGAAACATACAGACTGAAAGTGAGGGGATGGAAAAAGATAGTCCATGCAAATGGAAATCAAAAGAAAGCTGGAGTAGCAATTCTCATATGAGACAAAACAGACTTCAAAATAAAGACTATTATAAGAGACAAAGAAGGACACTACATAATGATCAAAGGATCAATCCAAGAAGAAGATATAACAATTATAAATATTTAGGCACCCAACATAGCAGCACCTCAATACAAAAGGCAAATGCTAACAGCCATAAAAGGGAAAATCAACAGTAACACAATAATAGTAGGGGACTTTAACACCCCACTTTCACCAATGGACAGATCATCCAAAATGAAAATAAATAAGGAAACACAAGCTTTAAGTGACACATTAAACAAGATGAACTTAATTGATATTTATAGGACATTCCATCCAAAAACAACAGAATACACTTTCTTCTCAAGTGCTCATGGAACGTTCTCCAGGATAGACCATATCTTGGGTCACAAATCAAGCCTTGGTAAATTTAAGAAAATTGAAGTTGTATCAAGTATCTTTTCCAACCACAACGCTACGAGACTAGATATCAATTACAGGAAAAAAACTAAAAAACACAAACACATGGAGGCTAAACAATATGCTACTAAATAACCAAGAGATCACTGAATAAATCAAAGAGGAAATCAAAAAATACCTAGAAACAAATGACAATGAAAACACGACAACCCAAAAGCTATGGGATGCAGCAAAAGCAGTTCTAAGAGGGAAGTTTATAGCAATACAATCCTACCTCAAGCAAAAAGAAAAATCTCAAATAAACAACCTAAGCTTATACCGAAAGCAATTAGAGAAAGAGGAAGAAAAAAACCCCAAAGTTAGCAGAAGGAAAGAAATCATAAAGATCAGATCAGAAATAAATGAAAAAGAAATGAAGGAAGCAATAGTAAAGATCAACAAAACTAAAAGCTGGTTCTTTGAGAAGATAAACCAAATTAATAAACCATTAGCCAGACTTATGAAGAAAAAAAGGGAGAAGACTCAAACCAACAGAATTAGAAATGAAAAAGGAGAAGCAACAACTGACACTGCAGAAATACAAAGGATCATGAGAGATTACTACAAACAACTATATGCCAATAAAATGGACAACCCAGAAGAAATGGAAAAATTCTTAGAAAAGCATAACCTTCGGAGACTGACCCAGGAAGAAATAGAAAATATAAACAGACCAATCACAAGCACTGAAATTGAAACGGTAATAAAAATCGTCCAACAAACAAAAGCCCAGGTCCAGATGGCTTCACAGGCGAATTCTATCAAACATTTAGAGAAGAGCTAACACCTATCCTTCTCAAACTCTTCCAAAATATAGCAGAGGGAGGAACATTCCCAAACTCATTCTACGAGGCCACCATCACGCTGATACCAAAACCAGACAAAGATGCCACTAAAAAAGAAAACTACAGGCCAGTATCTCTGATGAACATAGATGCAGAAAGCCTCAACAAAATACTAGCAAACAGAATCCAACATCACATTAAAAGGATCATACACCATGATCAAGTGGGGTTTATCCCAGGAATGCAAGGAGTCTTCAATATACGCAAATCAATCAATGTGCTACACCATATTAACAAATTGAAGGAGAAAAACCATATGAGCACCTCTGTAGATGCAGAAAAAGCTTTCGACAAAATTCAACACCCACTTATGATAAAAACTCTCCAGAAAGTAGGCATAGAGGGAACTTACCTCAACATAATAAAGGCCGTATATGACAAACCCACAACCAACATCATTCTCAGTGGTGAAAAACTAAAACCATTTCCTCTAGGATCAGGAACAAGACAAGGTTGCCCACTCTCACCCATATTATTCAACATAGTTTTGGAGTTTTAGCCACAGCAATCAGAGAAGAAAAAGAAATAAAAGGAATCCAAATGGGAAAAGAAGAAGTAAAACTGTCACTGTTTGCAGATGACATGATACTATACATACAGAATCCTACAGATGCTACCAGAAAACTACTAGAGCTAATCAATGAATTTGGTAGAGTAGCAGGATACAAAGTTAATGCACTGAAGTCTCTTGCATTCCTATACACTACTGATGAAAAATCTGAAAGAGAAATTAAGGAAACACTCCCATTTACCACTGCAACAAAAACAATAAAATACCTAGGAATAAACCTACCTAAGGAGGCAAAAGACCTGTATGCAGAAAACTATAAAACACTGATGAAAGAAATTAAAGATGATACAAACAGGTGGAGAGATATACCATGTTCTTGGATTGGAAGAATCAACATAGTGAAAATGACTATACTACCCAAAGCAATCTACAGATTCAATGCAATCCCTATCAAACTACCAATGGCATTTTCCACAGAACTAGAACAAAAAATTGCACAATTTGTATGGAAACACAAAAGACCCTGAATAGACAAAGCAATCTTGAGAAAGAAAAATGGAGCTGGAGGAATCAGGCTCCTGAACTTCAGACTATGCTACAAAGCTACAGTAATCAAGACAGTATGGTACTGGCACAAAAACAGAAATATAGATCAATGGAATAGGACAGAAAGCCCAGAGGTAAACCCACGCACATATGGTCACTTTATCTTTTTTTTTTTTTAAATTATTTATTTATTTATTTATTTATTTATGTCTGTGTTGGGTCTTCATTTCTGTGTGAGGGCCCCCCATAGCTGCAGCAAGTGGGGGCCACTCCTCACTGCGGTGTGCGGGCTTCTCACCATCGCGGCCTCTCTTGTTGCGGAGCACAGGCTCCAGACGCGCAGGCTCAGCAGCTGTGGCTCACGGACCCAGCTGCTCCGCAGCATGTGGGATCCTCCCAGACCAGGGCTCGAACCCGTGTCCCCTGCATTGGCAGGCAGACTCTCAACCACTGCGCCACCAGGGAAGCCCGTCACTTTATCTTTGATAAAGGAGGCAACAGTATACAATGGAGAAAAGACAACCTCTTCAATAAGTGGTGCTGGGAAAACTGGACAGCTACATGTAAAAGAATTAAATTAGAACAATCCCTAACACCATACACAAAAATAAACTGAAAATGGATTAAAGACCTAAATGTAAGGCCAGACACTGTAAAACTTTTAGAGGAAAACATAGGCAGAACACTCTATGACATAAATCACAGCAAGATCCTTTTTGACCCACCTCCTAGAGAAACGGAAATAGAAACAAAAATAAACAAATGGGACTGAATGAAACTTAAAAGCTTTTGCACAGCAAAGGAAACCATAAAAAAGACGAAAAGACAACCCTCAGAATGGGAGAAAATATTTGCAAATGAAGCAACTGACAAAGGATTAATCTCCAAAATATACAAGCAGCTCATGCAGCTCAATATCAAAAAAACAAACAACCCAATCCAAAAATGTGCAGAAGACCTAAATAGACATTTCTCCAAATAAGATACACAGATTGCCAACAAACACATGAAAAGATGCTCAACATCACTAATCATTAGAGAAATGCAAATGAAAACTACAATGAGATATCACCTCACACTGGTCAGAACGGCCATCATCAAAAAATCTGCAAACAATAAATGCTGGAGGGGGTGTGGAGAAAAGGGAACCCTCTTGCACTGTTGGTGGGAACATAAATTGATACAGCCACTATGGAGAACGCTATGAAGGTTCCTTAAAAAACTAAAAATAGAACTACCATATGACTCAGCAATCCCACTACTGGGCATATACCCTGAAAACCATAATTCAAAAAGAGTCATGTACCACAATGTTCAGTGCACCACTATTTACAATAGCCAGGACATGGAAGTAACCTAAGTGCCAATCGACAGATGAATGGATAAAGAAGATGTGGCACATATATATAATGGAATATTACTCAGCCATGAAAAGAAATGAAATTGAGTTATTTGTAGAGAGGTGGATGGACCTAGAGTCTGTCATACAGAGTGAAATAAGTCAGAAAGAGAAAAACAAATACTGTATGCTAACACATATATATGGAATCTAAAAAAAAAAATTGGTTCCAATGAACCTAGGGGCAGGACAGGAATAAAGACACAGACATAGAGAATGGACTTGAGGACACATGGATGGGGAAGGGTAAGCTGGGATGAAGTGAGAGAGTAACATTGGCATATACACACTACCAAATGTAAAATAGATAGCTAGTGGGAAGCAGCTGCCTAGCACAGGGAGATTAGCTTGGTGCTTTGCGACCACCTAGAGGGGCGGGATAAGGAGGGTGGGAGGGAAACGCAAGAGGGAGGGGATATGGGGATGTACGTATGCATATAACTGATTCACTTTGTTATACAGCAGAACTAACACACATTGTAAAGCAATTATACTCCAATAAAGATGTTAAAAAAAAAAATCTGTTCATAGTATGTAACCTTGATACAATGTGATGAGAACAACACTTCACTTCTATGGTATTCCTCTCAAAAACCCATAACGCCAATCTAATCATGAGAAGCATACCAGACAAATTGCAACAGTGGGACATCCTACAAAATACTTGACTAGTACCCTTCAAAATTGTCAAGATCATCAAAAACAAGGAAATTGTGTGAAGCTGTCACAGCCAAGAGGAGCCTAAGGAGACAGGACAAGTAAATGTAAATGTAGTATCCTGGATGGGATCCTGGAATACAAAAAGACACTTCATAAAAAAACTCACGAAATCTGAATAAACTATGAGTTCAGTTGAAAAAGACATGGTGCAACATATAGCACAAATGCCTTAGGAAGCTCCTCTTATCTGGAAAACATTTAAATAGCACCATATATGAAAATGCACTACTTTTGGAGCACCAGATTATAGCACACCTCTGGGGCTTCTTCATACTTAGGTGTCTATAGATATGTATTTCCAAAAGTTCTTTGAAACACGTTACACTCCCAAATAAGCAACGCCTTTTTATAATAAATGTAATGGGTTCAATACATCTGTGGTGAACACAGCTTTCATACCAAAAGTTAGAATATTAGCTCATTGAAACAATTACTTTCAGCTTGTTACATGATTATAATAGGCACTCCAAAACTATCAATGTCTTCAAGTATAAATATAGAAATAGGTATGTGTGTGTAAGTTATATGTTCTATATGGCACTGGAAATTAGAACAGAAATTTGTAAATATTATTGCTTAGACTGACAATAAAAATAGAACATATAGAAAAAAACAGAATTATAAAAACAGGACTATGGCCTGATAGTAGGTAAACACACACACATCTATATCAACACCCTTTTTTACCTTCTTCTAAATTACAAAAGTATTATTAGTTTATGCAAAGTAACTCAAAAAGCTAATATGCGGGGGGGAAAAAAGCCTAACCAAACACCCACCCCCACCCCCGCCCCCGCTGCAACTGCATACAATTTGTGGTAGTAATTAGTGAAGGTACTTAAACTCTTTCTATAGTTTGACAGCATAGAAATTTTGAATTTTTGACTCTTGACAGCATAGAATTTTTTAATGTTTTCAAATAAAAACTTGAAAACAGAGTATGGAAATTTTATTGCATAAATAATCTTGACAATGAAATTTTGTCATTTGCAACATGGATGGACTTGGAGGTTATTATGCTAAGTGAAATAAATCAGACAGAGAAAGACAAATACTGTATGATATCACTTATGTGTGGAATCTAAACAATAAAATAAACTAGTGAATACAACAAAAAAGAAACAGACTCACAGATATAGAGAACAAACTAGTGGCTACCAGTGAGGAGAGGGAAGGTGGGGGGCAAGATAGGGGTAGGAGATTAAGAGGTACAAATTATTCTGTATAAAATACGTAAGCTACAAGGATATACCGTACAGCACAGGGTATACAGTCAATATTTTATAATAACTATAAATGGAGTATAACCTTTAAAAATTGTGAATCACTATGTTGTATACCTGTAACCTATATAATATCGTACATCAACTTTACCTCAATTTTTTTAAAAATACATTTTTATACTACTGAGAAGACTAAACATGGACTGGGTATTAGATAATACTAATAATTTTAGCTAAACTTTTTAGGTGTGATAAAGTCATTGAGATTATGGTTTTTTTCATGTCCTTATGTACTAGAGAAATACATTGACGTATTTAAAGATCACATGATGCTTGGGAGTAGCTTAAAATAATTCCGCAAAAAAGGGGGCCAGTGAATGAACTAAGACTGGTAAATATTAATCATTGTTGAGCCTGGTTGATGTGTACATGAAGATTCATAATACAAAATAAATAAGTAAATAAATAAACAAGCTTGACAAGATTCTTGTACTACAAATGAGAAAATTAAAATACTATTACCTGTACAAGGTCACAAGGCTAGTCTAAAGAAAGGCTAAAACTAGAACCCAGGTCTCCTAAGTCCAGTGTTTTTTATACCAAATATGTTGTCTTGTCTTTTTTTCTCTCATAACAACTTATTTTCTCATACATCTGAGGTGTAAAGCTAATATTTTACCCAAGCATAATTATCTTGGGTGGCAAATTTCATTTACTTTTACTGTGAAGAGGAGAAAAAAGGGGAAAGTAATCACTTGAAAGTTAGACCAAGGGGGATGAACCGAACACACTATGGCCCTGATTGGGCAGGGCAGGCAGACAGACAGGAAGCTTTGGGATTCTGAGACAGCTAAAGTGGCAAGCAAGACAAAAAGGGAGAATTTAGAGTAGATAATCACCTTAGAGGAATTTATTTTCTACCAGCTCTGTGCAAGCGTATCTGACCAGACACTGCAGGAGAGCTCAGAGGAAGGAGATGAAGAAGTGGACAAAGACTGGACCCCGATCAGTACGTGTGCTAAGAGCCTGAATATTATGAGACAAGAATAACATACCTGATTCATTTAAATTAAGTTCAACAACAGGCAAAACTAATCTATGGTTAGTGGTTACCCTTCAATAGTGTTTACCCTCGGGGAGTGGTTAGTGACTGGAAGAGAGCGCAAGAGAGTCTTCTGGAAGCTGGAAATCAGCTCTTTGTTAATCTGGGTGCTGTTTACATGGTTGTGATCAGTTTTGAAAGTTGAATTGTATAATTATGATACATGCATTTTCCTGTATGTATATTATACATCAATAAAAAGTAAAAAAGAATATTAAAAAAAAGAATAACATACCTGAGAATCTTTCACTTGTGGAAAGAATTTTGCTTTCTATACTAGAGGAAAGCAACTAGGGTGATGAGACACCTTCGTCTCAAATGGAAAAAAAGGAAACAGTAGAGACTGTTCAGGAAAAAAGTCAATAAACAAGTAGTAAGATCATCTAGTCCATGTACCTCCCTTTAGACAGCTAAGTAGTAGTAGTTACAGTTATTATTTCTACTATCATTATTACTCTCCTCTTTTACAAATGAGGTAATTGAGAAACAAAGAGATAAAGTGACTTGCCTACGATCACAGAGATTAACTTAAAAAATGATCTTATTAGGCTGCTGACCTCAAACAGAGACTATCAAGTATTAGATTTAAAAGAGTAATCAGAAATACAGCATCAGCAAGTGAAAGTCAAAGTTCACCAAAAAGAAAGAAATTACCCTTACCTGCAAGGCACTGTTGAGGAAGCAGCTGTTTTGTCCTGGCTCATTGCTGAGGCCTTTACTGGGGGCTATGGAGGTTGAACTTCGAGGAGCAAACATCCCTTGGACACTACCACGGCCCCCTGAAAAATAATTTCTCTTCCAAGACATTATTGTTCACATTTAGCCTGAAAACACAGAGGAAGTTTTGTATCTTTTGGGGAGGGAGTTTCTGTCTGCTGAAGTCCTTAATATAAAGAGAATCCAGAATTTAACAAATTTATGTTGAAAGATATTGAATTTACAACATTTCAAACATCATATATGCAGCTCAAGAAACTCAGGTATCCTTAGATCCACATGACAGAGCTGTCCTCTACTTGCTCCAAGCAATGCCCAAAATGTAACATGGCACAGGATTAATTCAAACAGAGAAATCCTTCCTTCGATTTTTCTTGAACTGCCTCCATAAAACCCTGGTGAAGTGGCTGTACTCCTCAACTCCAACAGAATCCAGGATCAGGGTAGGATGTGTTCTTTAGGCTTGTTTATAATGCTTCTTGTGGATTGAAGAATTTTCCAACTGGAAGGAGAGGCAGACAGATAAGCAAGAATCCAACGCAACCCTCCTCGGCTTCTATTGCCTCGTCCCATCATCCTCTGAAGTAAAAACCCAAGTTCTAAGCAACTGACATAGATTCCACAAAGCTAAGAAGCTTGTTTGAAATAAATGGAGTTTCTGTTGTTGTTGTTCTGCTGCTGTTTTTTAATATGCCCCAAACATTTTCTAGTATTCCATCCAGAACTTCAGAAAGTCTCTTCTCTTTTCCTCTGTGACTAGACTAGCCAGCTGTGCCAGAGAGCTTTAAAGAAAGAAAAAAAAACAATCAAAAGCTTGCGTCATTTAATGACTCTACTAGCTTTGTGCGCTTCTGCCAAGATCAGCGTTGCCTCACCTCTCACTAAAACTTGAAACCGAGGCAAACAATGCTCACCACCCCACCCCCGCAAAGAAATCCTAACAACAACAAAAAGGAGAAACACTCAAACCAAAGAGGTGGGGAGAAAAAGGTGTGCGCAGCTTTACTCTCATAGGAGACTTCTCCCAAATTTTCTAGGAGGAGAAGAAAGTTGACCTGGACAAAAATAAGAACTGAATGCAAACTTTCCAAAATCAGGCTAAGAAAAAAGTTACCAAGTAAACACATACCAAACTAGCAATTGAAACAGTTTGTTTTGGATGTTGTGAGTACAGAAATTTTTCAAGGTATTTTACATGCTCACGGCTATAAAAGCCTATTTAAAGGTGGGAGGGGCACATTATCAGTCTGGGCTCTGAGTAAAGATGTCCCATCCCAGAGAAACCCTCATGGTGAGTAAACCATATGTCCTTAACATCCAGTCCAAAAGAGCTAAATCTTCTTCTGACCTGTTTGTATGTTACATTTTTTGCCAGAGGATCAGAGAGATAATTTGGGTTACAAATCACTTAATCCTCAGATTATATCCAAGGCGTTCACAATCAGAGGCCATCCATTGATCAACATTAATTTTCAACTAATTAAAATGCCAGTGAGGCAACAAGGGAAAATTTCCTTGGAAGGAAATGCTTCTAATATTCACCTTTAAGTTTTCCTGTAAGGCTGCCAGGTCTAAAGAAGGAAAAAATTAAGAATGTTAAATATTAAATTTGGTTTCTAACATTTTCCCAAGCTTCTCCCTTCCTTCCCACCATCGTATGGATGACCTAAAAAAGCAAAAATGCTATAACATCTTAATCATTCTTGGATCACCTAGCACTATCCATAGTGTGTTCAGTGGAAAAGCTGAGGCACAGGAGCATTAAACGGTTGCACAGCCTGTTCTTTCCCTTCTCTAAATTCCCAGACTATTTATAATCAACAGGTCACAGTTAAAGTATTAGATTATACATTATAGTGTCATATTATTCTGTATTTGTTTTTATTAATCTCTATTTGTTTTATATGGTGTCAGTCATACATCCTGACTATGACTGTATGAAATGAAATACTAACTAGTGTCAGACATGTCTAAACAATACCTATATTCTTTATTTAATCTTCATAACAGCCCTATCATGTAGGTATTAATAGTTCCGTTTCACAGAAGAGTAAAGGGAGGCTTAAAGACATTAACTTGCCCAAATCAAAGCTGGTAAGTGGCAGAGCTAGCATTGTTTGACTACTTACTGTGACTTAATTATGTATTTTATTATACTATTCCAAAAGCTCCTAACACAGTGCTAGTCTAGTCATAAGCAGGCACTCAATAAACACTGCCTGATGATTAACATATAGCACCAGGAAGGATCCCATGTCTCCTACACAGACTACAAGACCCTCAACCCTCTACACACACCCCATACACACCCCACTCGAGGCCACTAAGCAACTTCCAACAAGCCATGCAGCATTCCTTCAGCTCAACTGCTGCAAAGGAATGACAAATACCAACCCTCCACTTTGCTCAAAGCCAAAAGGACTTGGCAGGCAGGTGGGGTTTCCAGTATCCACATCAGGAGCTCACTGAAACTCAGCCTGCCCTATGATACACACCCCTGAGTTCAGGGAGCAAAGGGAAAAAAGGCAGTAGCAGAAAAAAAGATTCTCAGGCTCTGAATGGCAGCATTATGTAGGGTAAGGCAAAAAGCTCTCACACTTGAGCTGGGTGTGTCAGAAACCAGAGGTGAGAGCCAAAAAGAACAAAGCCAAGAGTGGTAATAACAAGCGGTCCAAGAAATACTGATGGCAAAATATTTCACTTAAATTACAGGTCTAGCACCAAACAATATAATCCATCTACTAAAGATACATGAGAAAATAAAGAGTTCTACCGACATGGCTCTAACAACCTATTTTTAAAAAGAAAAAGAACTTCCTAGGCAATACCACAGTATTTTGGGGGGTAAAAGAGCATAATGTCTGCAACCTACTCTGAAACGGTTCAGGAAAAAAAAAATTTGTGTGTATGCGTGTATACTTATGTATATATGGAGAGAGAAGGAGAGAGAAAATAGTAAAGCAAATATAGCAAAATGTTAACAATAAATAAATCTGGCTCAAGGGTATATGAAAATTCTTTGTTCCATTTCTTGCAACTTGTTTGTAAGTTTTAAATTATTTTTTTAAGTTGAAAAGGAATTGATATCTGCAAATAATAGAAGAATTTAAAATTATGTAAGAATTAACTTGTACTGTATGCAGTATTAGTAACTCAATGCAAAATCATGACTAAAATCATTAAGCTGGTAGATAATAACCATGCCAGATGATATTGGCAATCCCAAACTAAAAATAAAAGAAAGAAAAAGAAAAATATAAAAATGTATAGATATGAGGACAAATTAAAAGGAAATAAAGCTTGAATCCTATTTCTATGACAAGGAGAGGTCGAAACACAGTGTAAGTTCAAGTTGTTGTCAGGAGTAAGTGATGTAGAGTAATTGTGATATTATTAAGAGGACTAGGACTAGACTTGGAGTTGGAAAAACATGGGTTCAAATTCTACATTTTTACTACTTTATGTAATCCCAAATAACTTAGGTGTCCTGAAATTTGTTCTCTGGGTCTATGGAACAGTGGCACAATACCTATTTCACACAGTGACTGAGATTTAATGTGATAGGTATGTGAAAGCAAGTTTTCAAAACAAAGAATTAATAATGAGTTCACTGAATGAGTGAATTGCTGAGCCTAAAAATTGAAAAGTAAATTTCTGTTTGGGGACCTCAGGATACTAGAAAGTTGTAAGCCAACAGGAATAAGTCTTCTAATTATATAAAAACAACAATACGCCTCACATAGAACAAGGTACATGTCAGTATGATTTAGCTATGTGCTTGAAGAAACATTTGAATTTTACAATTATTTAAAAAATACAAGTTTAACATAAAAAGGTAAACAACTGAGTCTATTACAAGGAATAGGGTAACATTTTAGAAGGTCTACAAACACTGACCATGTTCAACTGATCAATGATTCAAATGGAAAAGCCATGAAGAGTATCTCAGTTTCTAATGAAGGAACAGTAGCCCCATCACTAGTGATTAAAGTCAAAAGTAACCCAAACAACAGGAAGTCAAACTGTACAACACTGAGATATCCCAACAGTTTCCAGAAAATTTGCCCACATTTCTGGTTCTGTTATTCTATATAGCAGTTTACTTATAATTTACTGAAGAAGCTATACTTGCACTGATAAATCAACAGGCAATTACCTCAATTCCTTGGTACACTCCACATGTCAATAATTACAAACTATATCCATAGTATCTTCTCGCTTATTATGAGGATATCAATGTCTGGCATATAGTAACTGCTATATAAGTTATTGTTATTGTTATTATTACCATTCAAACATTCCCTTCTCATGAGCTCTTTTCCCTTTAAAGATAACCACATAGATATCCTATATTCTTTAAAAAACCAGAACAGCAAAGACCACCTTGAACTTATTAAATCCTTACGCCTACTGTCCTAAATTTTTTTCAACCTTTCACTGCTAAACGTCTCTGTGAAATAATTTACAACTGCTGCTTCTACTTGCTCATCATTAATCTCTTCACAACATGGTACTGTTCCTTTATTCCACCACCACAATTTTACTTCATGGAACATTTGCTTTCTAAAGAAATCTCCTTATTTCAAAACCCACTGGCTTTTTCCATATGCCTCATTCTTCTTAACTTTTCTGCAGCACCTAACATTGGCTGCCTGATGTAACACAATCGTGAATTCATAGGGTGAATTAATAAGAAAATAAAAGAATGACAAAAATGAGAGAATGACAAATGAACACGGGTTCTCCTACTGCTCTGACAGTCCATTTTCTCTCTCTTTTGTTGCTTTCTTAAAAGTAAGCATTCCGGGACTTTCCTGGTGGTGCAGTGGTTAAGAATCCGTCTGCCAATGCAGGGGACATGGGTTCAAGCCCTGGTCTGGGAAGATCCTACATGCCGCGGAGCAACTAAGCCCGTGAGCCACAACTACTGAGGCTGTGCTCTAGAGCCCGTGAGCCACAACTACTGAGCCCACGTGCCACAACTACTGAAGCCTGCATGCCTAGAGCCCTTGCTCTGTGACAAGAGAAGCCACTGCAATGAGAAGGCCATGCACTGCAACAAAGAGTAGCCCCTGCTCGCCACAACTAGAGAAAGCCTGCGTGCACCAATGAAACCCAACACAGCCAAAAAAAAAAAAAAAAAAAACTAAACATTCCCTAAAGTTAAAATTAGACCTTCTTGCTCTTGTCTAGAGTACTTCCCATTAGTGTTCTCATCCCCTTTTCCATCAGAACTTCAACCATAACTTCTGGTTTGATAAATCACAAATCTTATGAACTCTGAAACCAAATTACCAACTATGTGCACATTGTCCCACTTTCAAAACAAGTTTAACATGTCCAAATCTGAAGTCACCGCCTTCCCCCAAAAAATAGTCCCTCCTCTTTATCCCCCATTTTTAAAATTTATTTATTTATTTATTTATTTATTTTACTAATGGCATTGAGGCAGGAGATTGATGGGCCCCAGGCTGGGCAGCTGGAGTTGTCCCCTGTGGACCGATACTCCAAAATAACAGGCATGAGAGAAGAGCTGAGCACTGCCCAGATAAAAGATAGAGACAACATATTTCTCTTTCTTGAGGTCAAGAAGACCTTCCTGACTATACATGCACAGAAAGGCTCTTTGGAGGTCAAAAGGGAGGGGGCGTCACCTCATAGTAAGAGATGTCAACCTACCTTAGGTCGCTTCACTAGAATCCATCTTGGCTAAGAGATGTGTGCGCACACATGGGAGGACCCTGACATATACCAAATACGGACTCAAAACCAGGCAAAGCAAGATGATTGGCCAAAGGAAACCTGGAAGAAATGGCCCATATAAGTGATTCAAACTACCATGAGGGGGGCTTCCCTCATGGTACAGTAGTTTAGAATCCGCCTGCCAATGCAGGGGACACGAGTTCGAGCTCTGGTCCAGGAAGATCCCACGTGCCATGGCGCAACTAAGCCCGTGTGCCACAACTACTGAGCCTGCGCTCTAGAGCCCGCAAACCACTACTGAAGCCCATGCACCACAACTACTGAAACCCATGTGCCGTAGAGCCCGTGCTCCGCAACAAGAGAAGCCACCGCAATGAGAAGCCCACGCACCACAACGAAGAGTAGCCCCCGCTTGCCGCAAGTAGAGAAAGCCCACGCGCAGCAAGGAAGACCCAAAGCAGCCAAAAATAAATAAATAAATAAATAAATAACTACCACAAGGGCACAACTCTCTCTGAGCCTGCCTGTGTCTATCCACACGTACTCTTTTTCTTCCTAATAAACACTTTACTTGTTTCACTACTTTCCGTCTCTATGTGGAAATTCATTTCTACACAGCTGACAGGCCATGGCCTTGTGACTGGCCACTGGTCCATGGTGGTCCAGCGGTTAGGATTCGGCGCTCTCACTGCCACGGCCTGACTTCAATCTCTGGGCGGAAATCAAAATCCTGCTTCAAGCCCCTGCAGGCCGAGGCCACCCGAGATCAGCATCTCCAATTACCCAGGTTCAAAACCTCAGTAGCCTCTGACTCCTTCCTATCCTTCTCCCCCTTCCCCATCCACATCATAAAGGCTTTTCAATTCTCCCTTCAAAATCTCTTACATTGATCCTTCTTTTTCACTCCCAGTGTCATCACCTAGTTTACACCACAATTACCTCCCGTTTAGACTATTACAATACAAAAGTCTTTCTGGCCTCCTGTCTCTTGCTATTCCAATTCATTTATATAATTAGTTTTTTTAAACTAATATTTCTCTTTAACATACCTCATTACTTATTTGTGATTTCACACAAAAAAGTGGAAAGCTTGAATCATTCCTTAGCAGTAGAACAATGTCAGCTGTTCAGCCAAAAGAGGTTTTCAGTAGGATCACTCCTACCTTTTCAGGTCCCCAAAAAAGCAAAGATGTCTACTTTTACTACCCCTATTCAATATCATACTGGAGGTCCTAGCCTGTATAATAAGGCAAGAAAAAGAAGTTTAAAAAACATATAGATTACAATGGAAGAAAAAAACCGTCTTTATAGACAATGATGTTACACTTGAAAATCCCAAGAAATCTACCCAAAAAACTCTAAGAACTAATAAGTGAAGTCAGTAAGATCACAGAATACAAAGTCAATATTTTTTTAAAAAATCATTTGTGTTCCTATATACTAGCAATGAACATTGGAAACCAAAATTCTTTTAAAGTACTACTTAAAATAATACCATAAAATATAAAATACTTAGATATAAATGTAACTATATATATATATGATCTGTATCCTGAAAACTACAAAACTGAAGTAAGTGGATAGGCATGCCATGTTTGTAAACTGGACATCTCAGTTTTGTTAAGGTGTCAATTCACTCCAAACTGATCCATAGATTCAATGCAATTTTAAATCAAAATCCCAGCAAGATTTCTTTTTGTAGAAATTGACTAGCTGATTCTAAAAGTTATATGGAGGCAAAGGAATTAATTTTTCTTTAATATTTATTTATTTATTTGGCTGCACAGGGTCTTAGTTGCAGCACATGGGATGTTCGTTGCAGCATGCGGGATCTTTTAGTTGCGGCATGCAGGATCTTTAGTTGTGGCATGCGGGATCTTTTTAATTAGCATGCGAACTCTTAGTTAGTTGCGGCATGGGGGATCCAGTTCCCTGACCAGGGATCGAAACCAGGCCCCCTACATTGGAAGTGCGGAGTCTTAGCCACTGGACCACCAGGTAAATCCAGAGGCAAAGGAATTATAATAGCCAAAAGAATTGTGAAACAGAAGAAAAAAGTTGGAACACTCAGTGGTCAACACCATGTGGTACTGGTGAAAAGACAAATACATACATCACTGGAACAAAATAGAGAGCCCAGAAACAGGCCTACACAAATACTGTCAACCGATTTTCAATAAACGTGCAAAGGCAACCCAATGGAGAAAGGATAGTATTTTCAATAAATGATGTTGGAACAATTGGACACACATATTCAAAAAACTGAACCTTGACCCATACCTTACATCTTATACAAAAATAACTCCAAATGGATTATAGCCCTAAATGGAAAACCTAAAACTACAAAAATTCTAGAAGACAGATGAAACTTTTGTGACCTCTGGTTAAGCAAAGATTCCTAAGATACAACAACAAAAGCACAACCCATAAAAGAAAAAAAGAATTATAGAATTGGACTTCATCATAATTAAGAGGTGCTGTTCTTTGAAAGACACTGTTAAGAGAATGAAAAGACAACCCAAGGATGAAAAGAAAATATTTTCAAATCACATACTGGATAAATGACTTGTATCCAAAATATACATAGAATCCTCTAAACTTAATAAGAAAAAATATAGAATTTTCTTAAGTGGACAAAAGATTTGAACAGATACTTCACTAAAGAAAATACACAGGGCTTCCCTGGTGGCACAGTGGTTGAGAATCCGTCTGCCAATGCAGGGGACACAGGTTCATGCCCTGGTCCGGAAAGATACCACATGCCGCGGAGCAACTAAGCCTGTGCGCCACAACTACTGACCCCACGAGCCACAACTACTGAAGCCCACACGCCAAGAGCCCATGCTACACAAGAGAGCCACCCCAATGAGAAGGCCACACATCGCAACAAAGAGTAGCCCCCGCTCGCTGCAACTAGAGAAAGCCCGTGAGCAGCAACAAAGACCTAACACAGCCAAAAATAAATAAATAAAATAAATAAATTTTTAAAAAAATACACAGATAGCTAATAAACATATAAAAAGATATTCAATTTTATTAGTCTTTAGGGAAATGGAATTAAAACCACACTACATGCCTACTAAAATAGCTAAAAACAAAAACAAAAATATGTAAAACCTGACAATAACAAAGGTTAATGAGGAAGTATCAGAGCGACTGGAAGTCTCCTAAATTGCTGATAGAAATGCAAAATGACACTGTTGGCAATTATATATAATGTTAAATATACTTTTACCATCTGACCTAGCAATCCTATTCCTAGGTATTTTACCCAAAAGAAATGAAAGCTTATGCCACATAAAAACCTTTACACAAGTGTTTATAGTGGCTTTACACATAATCACCAAAAACTGGAAACAACCCAAATGTTCTTCAACTAGTAAATGGTACATACATAAAACTCAACAATAAAAAGGAAAGAATACTGACATACACAAAAATATGGATGAATTTCAAATGTACTATGATGAGATTCAAAAGGCTATATACTATATGATTTCACTTTTATGACATCTTGGAAAAGTCAAAATTAAAATTCAAAAGTCAAAATTGACCAGTGTTTCCAGAAGTTGTGGGTGACAGTAGGGGTTGATTGCAAAGGGGCAGTACCAGGGTGATGAAACTGTTACATATCTTGATTGTGCTGGTAGTTACACTACCTCTATGCATTTAGCAAAACTCAGAACTCTATACCAAAAAGATTGTGGTATTTTAACATAAATTTTGGTAATTTTATATAGACTACCAAAGATTCTAAAAAACACTTTTTAAAACATATTTTAAAGTGTCAATTAAAAAAACAAAAACCTTTCCCAGGTTCCTCCTGAAGAATAATGTCCAAACTTCTCAGTCTGATTCTTAATAACATAATCTGACCTTAATTTATATTTTATATTTATCTCTTTTTATCTCACTACATAAAACTTCTCCCCCCAGGGCTTCCCTGGTGGCACAGTGGTTAAGAATCCGCCTGCCAATGCAGGGGACACGGGTCCGAGCCCTGGTCCCGGAAGATCCCACATGCCACGGAACAACTAAGCCCATGCGCCACAGCTACTGCGCCTGTGCTCTAGAGCCCACGAGCCACAACTACTGAGCCCGTGTGCCACAACTACTGAAGCCTGTGCGCCTAGAGCGTGTGCTCCGTAACGAGAAGCCACCACAACGAGAAGCCCATGCACCACAACGAAGAGTAGCCCCCACTCGCTGCAACTAGAGAAAACCCGCGCACAGCAACAAAGACCCAATGCAGCCAAAAATAAATAAATAAAATAAATAAATTTATAAAAAGAAAACAAAAAACCTTCTCCCCAAACAAAGAGTTTTCCCATTTCTGTGATCTTATTAATAGTTTTACCTACTTGGGATGCTCAGTATCCTACTTCCCCTCTATAGGTAACCCAGCCTCTTTGTAAAAACCTTTGTAAAACACTCCTTGACTACCCCAAGCCTGAAGGGATCTCCCCCATTTCTGAATTCCTATATAAATTTTCTATAATTTTAAGGGAAATTAATGTTTCTATCAGACCATTGTTTCTAGGGTCCTTCCCCTCTCCCTGTTCCCCTCCATCCCATCTGAGAATAGAGAATGGAGGGAGGTCAGAAGCCAATTGTGTTATATACAAATATCTGTTATTGTGTTATATACAAATACCTGTTATTGTGGGATACATTACATAGGAGTTCACTATAGTTTATTTGTCATATAATCTATCTTTCTATTTATAAATTGTGATTCTAACTAAAAAGCATGATTCTAAATATATATGTGTGTGTATATATGTATGTATGCGTACATATATACATATACATAAACTTTCCATAATTACTTCATCTTATAAAGCAAGATATTCTAATATTAATGTGACTCAGTTAAAACTTCAGGCTTGGGACTTCCCTGGTGGCACAGTGGATAGGACTCTGCGCTCCCAATGTAGGGGGCCCGGGTTCAATCCCTGGTCAAGGAACTAGATCCCACGTGCATGCTGCAACTAAGAGTTCGCATGCCACAATAAGGAGCCCATGAACCACAACTAAGGAGCCCACCTGCAGCAACTAAGACCCAGTGCAACCAAATAAATAAATAAATATTTAAAAAAAAAAAAAAAAAAACTTCAGGCTTTCCTCACTGTCAATATAAACTTTTTTTTTTTTAAGTTTATTTATTTATTTATTTATTTATTTTTGGCTGTGTTGGGTCTTCGTTTCTGTGCGAGGGCTTTCTCTAGTTGCGGCAAGCAGGGGCCACTCTTCATCGCGGTGCACGGGCCTCTCACTATCGCGGCCTCTCTTGTTGCGGAGCGCAGGCTCCAGACGCACAGGCTCAGTAGTTGTGGCTCATGGGCCCAGTTGCTCCACAGTGTGTGGGATCTTCCCACACCAGGGCTCGAACCCGTGTCCCCTGCATTGGCAGGCAGATTCTCAACCACTGCGCCACCAGGGAAACCCAATATAAACATTTTAAGGGACATCACACAGCTTTGGGCAGATGAGATCCTAGTGAGGTAGTTCTGTATAAATGCATCTGAGTCACATCCTTAGATACTTAGTTTAAAAAAACAAACAAACAAAAAACCGAAAGCTAAACAAACTTGGTGAGCATTGCATTATTTGTTTAGTGGCAATCTGTTCCAAAGAAGTTGTCCATATACAGTTTGTTTGTTGTTGTTGTTTTTTAATTTATTTATTTTTGGCTGCTTTGGGTCTTTGTTGCTGAGCAAGGGCTTTCTCTAGTTGCAGATAGCGGGGGCTACTCTTCGTTGCAGTGTGTGGGCTTCTCATTGTGGTGGCTTCTCTTGTTGTGGAGCACAGGCTCTAGGCATGCGGGCTTCAGTAGTTGTGGCACGTGGGCTCAGTAGTTGTGGCTCGCGGGCTCTAGAGTGCATGCTCAGTAGTTGTGGCACATGGCCTTAGCTGCTCCGCAGCATGTGGGATCTTCCGGGACCAGGGATCGAACCCGTGTCCCCTGCATTGGCAGGCAGATTCTTAACCACTATGCCACCAGGGAAGCCCCATATACAGTTTTCAATACAGAATCTTGCTTAGTTTTCATGTCAGCCAATTAGATGATGATTAAAAACAACCACCACCTGATATTGGTAACTAAGTGCTAGATGCAAATTTATTCAAATTTAAATTAAAACGGCTCCATAGTCCATTATCTAATACTCCTATCTGATTGATTTTGCCTTTGTAACAGTAGCAACCAAAGGGCACGCAGCATCCTGCAGAGAATAGTCCTAGACTACAACAAACTAACAGATAGTAGGCTATTTGGCAGCTAGTTATTCCCAAACTCTTTGCAGAAAATGTATCATTATCTTTATCCACATTCATTAGTTTCCAGCCAACTCCAAACACAATGGAATATTCAATCAAAGATGGAAGGAAGAGAAAGAGCATATAAGAATCTTATTGCCGTGTTGCTCTCAACTCTGAAGAAGATACAGCAACCTATATTTTACTATTGCTGAATAGACTCTGAATAAGCTTGTTCATAAATTCCTTTTTTCCCAACTTTATTGAGGTATAATTGATAAAACTGTAATATATTTAAAGTGTACAATGTGATGATTTTATATATGAATACATTGTGTGAAGGGATTCCCATAATCAAGTTGATTAACACATACTAGAAAGGCAACAGAAAAGACCAATGAAATTAAAGCTGGGTTTTTGAAAATATAAATAAAATTGACAAATCTTTAACTAGACTAAGAAAAAAGAGAGAGAAGGTTCATATAAATAATATCAGAAATTAAAAAGGAGAAATTACAACTCATAACAGAGAAATACTAAGTATCATAAGAAACTACTGTGGACAATTATACACCAACAAACTGAATAATCTAGAAGAAATAAATTAAAATATAGAAATATACAACCTACCAAGTCTGAATCATGAAGAAATAAAAAATGTGAACATAAATACTTATATTTATTTAATCTTTAATCTACTTTATACTTATTTAATCATCATTACGACCTAGCTCCTGGGATTTACTAAGTCAAAACAGCCTGCATTACCTTGTTGTCTCTAACATCAGGTAAACTTCTAGGAAGCTTAGAAGCCAAAATTGGGAAAGAAGAATGTCATCTTATCACCTATTACCTATTTCTTTATGTAGCAGAGTTACTAAATTGTATGTCCCACATTGTTCCCAATCTGAACACAATAACTTCCTGTGAGCAGGCTAAAAAACCTTTGCCATGTGTGAAATGATGGAAAACAGTGGGTCCCAACCTTTTTGCAGACCCCCACATCCAGAGGCAAGCTTAAGAAGAAACCATGAATTATGACAGGAAATAATATCAGTAAAAGCAATTCCTTGGGAAGGGAGAGGCACCATATGTGCAGCCAACACTGAAAGGCAAGGGCGAGGTGGGGTAGAATTAAGAAAAAAAAAAAAAAAGAAGAACCCATGAAGATTAAGCTTCAGGGCCCCTCTCTTGCACAGGCCCTCAGGCCCAATATCTACTTTTCTTTTTTTAAAAAAATGTTTCCCTTAAAGTGGGCCCCCTGAATTATGTAAGCTCCAGGTCCAACAGACTCTGAATCATATTACAGAAACTGAACTTTTATAGTATATGTTACTTGAGAAAATATATGATTCAAAAATCTACTTTAAATTCGGTAATACTAATAAATTTGTATTTTACTAATCAAAGCCATCTAATACATTATGCGTTATATAAATTTTGTTAGCACTAAATAGATCTAAATTGTACTCTTTGGTTTATATTTGAATTTTTCATTCTTGGGCTGACTGTAATAATTCTACTAGGGATCCACACACAGTTGACAGAGTAGAAATGGCAGGGCTAAATTTAAAAGATCATGGCTCGGGCTTCCCTGGTGGCGCAGTGGTTGAGAGTCTGCCTGCCAATGCAGGGGACACGAGTTCGAGCCCTGGTCTGGGAAGATCCCACATGCCACGGAGCAGCTAGGCCCGTGAGCCACAACTGCTGAGCCTGCGCGTCTGGAGCCTGTGCTCCGCAACAGGAGAGGCCGCGATAGTGAGAGGCCCGCGCACCGCGATGAAGAGTGGCCCCCACTTGCCACAACTGGAGAAAGCCCTCGCACAGAAACGAAGACCCAACACAGCCATAAATAAATAAATAAATAAATAAAATTAAACTTAAAAAAAAAAAAAAAAATCATGGCTCAAGACTGCCAGTATTAGAGGTGCAGCTCTAGAAAATAAAGACCTCTAGAAAAAAACATTTCTCTATATTAATGAAATACAGAGAATGATTACTTCACAACGAGTATACACAATGCATCATAATGTGCTGCCATTTTTCTCAGGCCAAAGTATTAAACCAGGCTATAGACGTAGCTGCCCTAATTATCTACCACTATATTCCTCACCAACAAACTCAGTTTCTCTTAGCCTCTGTGTCTGAAAAAACCCTAAGTAGTCATTCAAATGTTTGCGAAATGAAACTGGCTTATCCGTAAAGAGAGATGAGGCCTGGAAGGACACTGGGCCACAGGAAGAGCCTGTCACCCTAAGAGACAGTCGGGTAAAGGAGGTTCAGAGATCTATAGCTTATTAGCATTGGAGACTTCTTTATGAATAGGATATGAGTGTAACTGAGACCAATACTGACTAGAATGGATTTATTCCTGCAGAACCTGAAGGTCCTTTGACGAAACCAGGAGTAAGGTGCAGGTATCTTAGAAAGGGATAGCTCCCTTAAGGGAATTCATTTCATAATCATTAAATGAAGTTCAATGAGGTCTCTAAGTAATACTACTAATTCTATACGTAGAGAATTCCATGACGTTCATGCAAATGATAGTATCAAAGTATCTCCACCAAGACATTTATTAACCACAAAGGGAAAGATAGTAACTTTACTGTAGAGAAACCAGGCAGAAACCCCCTTAACCAAGTGATCAAGTCAAACATCAAGAGCAATAATACATATTGACATCATGAATCCCATGGTAATAATGCACTGAGAACACATTTCTTGACATTCTTGCCTAAACCATATAATCTCAGTTCAATCATGAGGAAAAAAAAAAATCAGACAAATCCAAATTGAGGAATATTTGACAAAATAACTGACTAATACCCTCCAAAAATGTCAAAGTTATAAAAGACAAAGAAAGACTGAGAAACTTTTACAGAACCTAGGAGACTAAGGAGGAAAAAAGCCTAAAATGCAATGTGAGATCCTAGATAGGATCCTCAATAAAGAACAATGGTGAAGAAACTTGAAGTTTGACGGTCTTTACTTAACAGTATTGAACCAATGCTAATTTCCTGGTTCTGATCATTATACTATGCTTATATAAGATGATAACATTAGAGGAAGCTGGGTTAGGGCTATATAAAAACTGTACTATTTTTGCAACTTTTCTGTAAGTCCAAAATTGGTTCAAATAAAAAACTTTTTAAATGTGCAAATAATTCACTGAGGGAAATGAAAGCTTGGGCCCAATGCAGAATAGAGGCAATTGGAGGATTAATATCTATACTTATATAGGTAGGTGGACTAATAGTTTGTGATCATGGGAAATTTAGAGTCCAATGAAGGCTTGTGTGAAATGTCTGGGGTTATCATGTTTAACATCACAGTTTAGCAGTTAATGGGTTATTAGTTCAGAAACCTGTTTCTCAGAGCTTGATTTACCTAGAATGAACTATTAGAAAAGTTTTTAAATCTACAAGATCAAGGATAAGTAAATGTAAAATAACAGGGGTCTTGTTAGGGTGATGAATTTTTTTTTCCTCTTTTCTCTATTTTCTAAATTATCTATAATTCATAGATGAATTATCTTTAACTTATAGTTTCCTTACTTAAAGTAAAACTAAAATTGGAATTTAAACTCATTTTCCCTAAAAGCAGAATGAAAGGACTCTGGACCAGAGGTAACCAACCATTGAGACGCCTAATATTCTAACAATATGAAAGCTGTTTAATAATTGGTAACTACTTCCTATTTAGAAACAGGGGGTCAGACGTGGATTTCTACTTCCTTTCATTCTATTTTCACTGCTGCTGCTGCTAAGGTCCAGATCCTCTCCCCTCTGGACTACTGGGCCACATTCTGACTCATTGACAGGTCTCCATTCCTAAATATGTGACTACCAGAGGACTCCTAAAATACCATGACACTCCCCTTTTCAATGGCTTCCAGAGATGGGTATTCTTTTGGCTAGAGAAAAATGGTATTTTTATAATTCACAAGGGGAGAAATTAATGGATGGCGTTTTCACAAGTTTCTCTCCCATAATTTTTTCTTGTCCACTTATTCCACTGCTTACAGGGCAAAAACATGAACAAACAGTAAACTTAAAAAAACAACAACAACAAAGCAGGGACAAACAGTTTTTGAGGGGCAGGAACCCGCTGTGTCCCCCTTTGCCTGGCAAAGCAATAAAGCTATTCTTTTCTACAAAAAAAAAAAAAAAAAAAACCCAAAGCAGTCAACAGGACCTATTTTGACAGTTTTTTTTTTCTTATTGACTCATGTTCATGATTGCGCTTTCTTTTTTTTTAAATTAATTTATTTATTTTTGGCTGTGTTGGATCTTTGTTGCTGCGTGCGGGCTTTCTCCAGTTGCGGCGAGCAGGGGCTACTCTTCATTGCGGTGCTCAGGCTTCTCATTGCAGTGGCTTCTCTTGTTGCGGAGCATGGGCTCTAGGCGCACGGGCTTCAGTAGCTGTGGCATGTGGGCTCAGTAGTTGTAACGCACGGGCTTAGTTTCTCCACAGGATGAGGGATCTTCCCGGACCAGGGCTCAAACCCATGTCTCCTGCGTTGGCAGGTGGATTCTTAACCATTGAGCCACCAGGGAAGTCCGTGATTGTGCCTTTTTTTTCATTTATTTATTTATGGCTGTGTTGGGTCTTCGTTCCTGTGCGAGGGCTTTCTCTAGTTGTGGCAAGCGGGGGCCACTCTTCATCACGGTGCACGGGCCTCTCACTATCGCGGCCTCTCTTGTTGCGGAGCACAGGCTCCAGACGCGCAAGCTCAGTAGTTGTGGCTCACGGGCCCAGTTGCTCCGCGGCATGTGGGATCTTCCCAGACCAGGGCTCGAACCCGTGTCCCCTGCATTGGCAGGCAGATTCTCAACCACTGCGCCACCAGGGAAGCTCGATTGTGCTTTTTTTATTGCATATTTTTACATTCGCATAGTCCGCTAGTAAAATTAACTAATTTATAAGATTGAATTAAATATGTCTGGCACCTACACAAAGCTTGAGAATCATTAGACCTTACCACCATTTTCCAGCTACATCTTCTACTCACTCATTTATTCATCAGACATTTCACTAAGCACCTATTAAGTGCCCCTCACTCATCCTCCACTCCAAGATAAGCATTCCCATCTTCCCCCATATTACAGTTATTTGTGTACATGGAGTACCTCACATATTCCTTAAGGGTATCTTTTTATTTCACACAGAAGTTGAATATAATAGGCACTGAATCACTGAAAGTTTAATTTAAAGAGAAAACTTCTTGTTTGAAGGGATAAGTACCTAGAACAGCCAATTCCAACATTCTGATAAACTCTGACTCTCCTTAAATAAAAGTCCTCCAAATCTCCATACCTAGCTTGAGATATCGCAGATGGTTTTTTCTAATGAAGACTGTATCAACTCAATCAATAATTGCTCTCATTCAAGCTTAAAAATAAAAAGAGATAGCATCTACAACCATAAAAAAGGCCACGTTATTTGTTGATTTATGGGCTGGTTATCACAAACTCCCCAGTGAATAGTTACTCAACTCAAACAATTTCCTGAGGGTTGGACTTTGGCAGCTTCAAATTATTACATCATGTACAACAAGAAAAATTGTATGCTGATAGAGGACAGAAAGCCTTATATTTTTTCTTTTTGTAAGAGCTTAGAAAACTGCCATTTACAATAAATTTGTCCAAAAGCAGCTGGAAAAAAAAAAGAAAAAAAAACAAGAAGACATGTTTCACTTTGCTATTAAGTGACAAATTTAATGACTAAGAAATGACATATGGGGACTTCCCTGGTGGTCCAGTGAGTAAGACTCCGTGCTCCCAATGCAGGGGGGTCCAGTTCAATCCCTGGTGGGGGAACTAGATCCCGCATGCATGCCACAACTAAGAAGTCCGCATGCCACAACTAAGAGCCCACGTGCCGCAATCAAGAGTCCACATGCTATAACTAAGAAGTCCACATGCTGCAACTAAGACCTGGCACAGCCAAAAATAAATAAATAAATAAATTTTAAAAATAAGTAAAAAGAGATGACATTTGCAGGCTACTTAGCGCCTCCTTATAAAGATCCAGAGCTATATAGATAATTTACTGACTTCTAAGGGAGGCAGCATGATAGTAGAAAGAACACAGTGGTTAAAAGTGCAGCCTTTGCAGGGCCAACCACATTATATAACCTCAGGAAACACCATGATCATAGTGGAGATCCAGGAGGTACCATTCCCAGGGAACACAATGTGAATTATAAAACTTAGGGACCGGGCTTCCCTGGTGGCGCAGTGGTTAAGAATCCGCCTGCCAATGTAGGGGAAATGGGTTCAAGCTCTGGTCTGGGAAAATCCCACATGCCGTGCAGCAATTAAGCCCATGTGCCACAACTACTGAGACTCCGCTCTAGAGCCCACGAGCCACAACTACTGAGCCTGTGAGCCACAACTACTGAAGTCCACGGGCCTAGAGCCCGCGCTCTGCAACAAGAGAAGCGACCACAATGAGAAGCCCACACACCACAACGAAGAAGAGTAGCCCCTGCTCGCCACAACTAGAGAAAGCCCACGCCCAGCAACAAAGACACAACATAGCCAAAAATAAATAAATAAAATAAATAAATTTTTTTAATTAATAAATAAAAATAAAACTTAGGGACCTAGAGTTCGCATGGTAGAACAGGTTTGGACTCTACCACCTAACAACTGTGTTATCTTGACCAACTTATTGAATCAATTATTGAAGTCTCAGGTACCTCATCAATAAAATGGAATTTAAAAAAATATATATGTCTCTCATATGACTCTTACGAGGGTTAAATGAAATAGTGTGTGTGTATACATACATATATGTGTATATATATTTTATATATATATATAAAATTAGCCCAGTATCTAGTAAATGAGGCATAAATGTTTTGATGATAATTATGAAGAAGCAGGATAAAATGAATCTAAATTCCAATCCTGCTCCATCACTTTCAGGTCATTTACTACATGTAATAAATGTGATTTATTGAGAGTATTGCAACAAAATTATAATACTTAGGGCCAGGTACAAAATAGGAGCTCCATAAATAGTAGCTATGATTATGATAACTGCATCCCCTATACCCATCCTCTCTCTTTCCTTCTCCCTTTCTCTCTTACACACCCACACCCACACACACACACCCACACACATACACACACACACACACACTTACTGTAAAAATTCTATGAGATTAAACTATAACTGATAGCACAAACCAAAAGCCTATCAAAATGAGGGAAAATGTATTCTAAAAATAATGCATTTTCAATACAATTCACCTCGACTACTGTGGTAACTTCCAAACTATTCTCCCCCTTCTAATCCTATCTATAAAATAGTGCCAAAAGCAATCTCTGATCAATTACTATTTAGCTCAAAAAACTTCAGTGACAAAATACTTACACTTAAAACACAAAAAAATGAGTTGTTCTATGTATACACCCAGCATTTTGCTCAATAAGAAATATGTATATTTATTGAAGAAAACCTGCATATAAGTGGACCCATGCAGTTCCAGTCCCTGTTGTTCAAGGGTTATCTGTATTACCCTTCCCCCAGCCCCATCTTCCCAGTATTTCCTAGTACTAGTAATCCACTCCACTCAGCAAACCTGTTTGAAGAAGCCATCCTGCTGGCAATTTATAGTAATAACGACTAATGACAGTCACACCCTATTAGGAAGGAGTAGCCATTTATATTTAATTCATTTCCCAAAAGATTTTCTAAATACTGTCCCCCACCAATTGGGATTTAATCTCTCCCTCCCAGGAACACTTTGTTAATCAGTTCTTAACCAACACATGAGTACTTTATTAGAATAAAAAGCAGAAAGTTACATTGCCTTACACTCAGCAGATGTTCAATACTTGTTAAATAAAAGAATAAATGAAGAACTAAGTTTTTTGAAATACATTTTTCAATTTAGAGATAACTCAGTTGTAAGTATAACCAGTCATCTCTATTTCTTCCCTGAATCTACTGCCTAAATCATATCATACCTAAATCATACCTTCTGTTTCCCAAAGGTCTATGGAAGAAAGATACTCTACCTAATAGCCAGTAGGACAAACACAACATTCTTCCTCAAACATACTGCTAATAGCACCAAACTAGTAACTGTGGTAG
The DNA here is from genome assembly GCF_028021215.1 of Eschrichtius robustus. Taxonomy (NCBI): domain Eukaryota; kingdom Metazoa; phylum Chordata; class Mammalia; order Artiodactyla; family Eschrichtiidae; genus Eschrichtius; species Eschrichtius robustus. Next base: position 78,417,675 of record NC_090830.1, read on the forward strand.
ATAAAGGGAAAAAAGTCAATAGTGAATACATTAGGCCCCAGGATAGCAAAATGATAACTATGAGTTCCATAAAGTTGCCTTATATTATCCTCTAGTTCAGTAACTTAGAATTAGAGAGTTTTTTCCTAATTTTTTAAACCCTAAGATTTTTTTAACTTAAATGCTCGATTGCAACCATGCAGTATTTATTAATCATTATAAACATACCACTTAAAAAAAAAAGTTTACAATTTAAAAAACTAAAAAATTTTTAAAAAAATAAACATACCACTACCCAAATTATTTCAGCACAAACAATAATGAAAGCATGATGGCTCTTTCAAAAGCCACTGACTGCACTGGCTTGACTCATTTCTGCTGGGAGAACACTGGCACTGAATGGCACAAGCAACTCCAGTGTGAGAGACCAAGCACATGACTGGGAAGGTGACAGAGGATACCAAGGAAAGAAAGGCATATATCAAGAACCCCTCCTCTCTGCGGGCAGGAGTGGAGGGATGGGCAGGGATCCACTGAAATCTACTCTAAAAGCCTTCCAATACTCAAATAAAAACATGCTGCCAGACTCCTGGTTTTGAGCCAGTTCGAATCCCACCTCTACTTCTGACAACTGAGAGACCTTAAGCAAAGTACTTACCCTCCAGCTCTTTCAGCTGTAAAATTATAATAACAGTAGCCACCACTTAGTGAACACCAACTCTATGCTAGGCACCAGACACATGGTACGTCCTTTAGTTCTCACAATTAATCTACCAAGTAGGGATTATTTCCCTCATTTTCCTGAAAAGAAAAACCCATGTTCTACCTATGCATGACTGTTTCCCAAAGGGATAATACTACCTATCTGACAAGGTCATACTGGGAATTAGAAGTAAATGCAAAGTACTTAGCATAGAAACTAGCACTTGCCACATGGTAGTAGAGCTCAGGAATTCATTATTATACAAGTGCACCTATCAATTAGGAAGGTTGAACCGCAATGAAATACCACAAACTGCAATGAACCGCAATGAAATACCACAAACAAGTTTTCCCTCACATCATCTACCATAAAAGTAACTTTTAATTAGCAGTACTTCTGAAGAACCCAAGGCTTACAACTTTATAACTGCTTGAAATACCAGAATATCATCCATTCAATGTCAACACATACACACACACACACACACACACACACACACACACACACACTGTTTCTTAGTTGAGGATCAAAACATATAATCCAAGGAAATAGAAAGCCCATTATGAAAGTGATATTTGACTTAAGCTGAACACCAAATATTAAATATTTTACTTTCAAAAGGATTATAGATCTCACATCTCAAGAGAGAAGGTGCTAATGAACAAATCTAACTTCCCAAAAGTAATTCCCAGAACCATCTGTTATCCTCAAGTACTCAGCAAACCATTTCCCAGAATTGACAATATATTGCCAAAATCTTAGTGAATTTTGCCAACATTTGCTGAGAAGAAAAAAGAATCATTCCAATTCTGGAAATAAATGCTACTTTCCAGCTTAGCCACAAAATAAGACCTCTTCTTCATTATTTCTTTTATCAGTATGTTAATACTGAAAATAAGTATAAAGAAATCACAAATAACCTTCTATCTGAAGGAAATTTAAAATACTAAACCCACAATCCTTGCCTTTAATTCTATGAGCTCAAGAAAATCTATGAGAATGGGTTTTTAAACCAATAATAAAAATCAAATTCCCAAAGCCTTAATAATTGAATAAGAGGAGGGAAGAACAGAAACAACAGTCAGCACTACAGAAGCCTTCTGAAAGTTAAGAAGTTAACCTCACTTTCAAGGTTTACACTTTGCCTGTTAAAAGCAGCACTTCACAAAGACTGACCAGTTCCCTACATCCCTCCACCCACCCAGTTTTGCCATAAGCACGTACTTACCAGAGAGCACACTCACACCTCCAGCAAAAGGCCACCAGCAATCACAAGGGCATTTGTGGGACCAGTGATACAGGAACGGGGAGGGGCAAGGGAAGAGCTAGAGTTCTGGGGAGGGAAGGGTACAGAGGGAGGAGACAACTGAAGCTAGCAACAATGGGAAACTGTGAATTTAAACCACAAAGGCTTCCCACAGAACAGAGTAACAGGGAAAGGGCAATTCTTTTTAACACCTACCAGGAACTCAGCACTGACAATTCATGATAAAGCTAAAAACATGGAGCTTCCAATGAAACACAAAGTAAACTTAAGAAACTAACCAAAAGTAATTTGAAAGGACATATCACAAACTTCATAGAGGCTTAAGAAAAACATTTAGGAGTCTGTTTCCTCCCGGGGCATTCCTGATGACAGAGGTCAGCACTATAACAATAAGGTTAGCGCAGTGGCAGCTGCTTTCAAATGGAGGGCCAGCACTAAAAAAGTCCTTTGCACTAAGTCAAAAGGAGCACTTGAAGACGCTTTCATAGTGCTTTGAGAAAACCAAAACAATGTCGTTGTTCGAATTCTTAATTCATAATTCCAAGACTGTCTAGACTTAAATTGAATTAAATCATTTTAAGAGGCAAAACTCTTCCAACTACCTTAAACAAGACACACTCTTAAAGAAAATTACTGTGTAAACTGAGGTTGGATTCAGGAATCAATTTTTAAAAGCTTGGACTCTCAACGATTCCCAACCTGAAAGGCGAGGACAGTGAAAAATCTCCCTCCTTCTCTCAGGAAAGAGGCCAAATTATATCACCAAGAACAAACAGCAGGCAGAGTCCTACCCCCAAACATGTGATCATTCCACCCAGAACTCACATTTGCAGGCAGGGCACAAAGGCCCCAGAGGACCAACGCACACCCTTCTATGTACTACTCCCTGTTATAAAACAGCTTTATTGAAAGGAGTTGTTTTATAAGCATACTGATGAAAAAACTCATCAGCAGAATCCTTGCCGAATAGGAAGTTCTGTTGTATTTCTATAGGTTGAGAGAAAATGTATGGGTTGATTTTTTTAAAGATTTAATTAAGATTTATTGGTAAAATTAAACAAAAGCAGGCACTACCCAAAACTAATTAAGCTCTTACATTTTAACAATATACTAGTCTAAAGTAGTCCTTTCACAACAAGGGAAGTGCCCAAATTAAAAAAAAAAAAAAAGAAAGAAAGAAAGAAAAAAAAAGAAACTATTGCTTTTCTTTTGCTAACCCTTAGCATTCTAATTCAGGTCTCCTAGTGCTTGGTGGGGGTGTGGAGATGTTAGTGTCATTTCAAAATGTGAAACACAGGATTTCTATGATCAGTGCTAAATACAAAAAAAGAGTGTACAAATATCAAGGGCAAGCTCTCCAATCAAGTCCTTAAGAGATGGTTATATATTCCTTGTGGAACTAATCAAATAAAACTAAGAATACTGGGGCAGAGTTACAGAGCTTCAACCCTGGTTACAATGCAACTAGATAACGTGACTTCTCATCTCAGCCAGGTAAGGGAGGTGATCCACAGGGAAATCTCACCCTAATGAACTGTAATCTCTTTTGAAGCCCCTCAGAAAATACTTCATGCAAAACTCTCCTACATACTCACATTCTGCCTTGTGTAAGTTATTTTTGGACATTTCTTATTTCCTTTTCAAGACTGCATAGGAGATTCTGTCTCATATAAAGAGAACCCTGTGTCAACCACTAGGCATCTCAACCCAAAATAAATTGAGTAACTACAGCTTTGTGCTAGATGAGTGCCAAATTGCTTGTAGGAGTGTTTTTGTGGGCATGATTGCTAGGTCAAGATGTTGCAAGAAGGGGGACCACTTCCAGGGCTCGAGAGTGGGCTCTTGTCTAACACTCGGAAATGAATCCGAGGAGACACACATACTGACAAAAGCAAAAGATTTTACTGGGAAGAGGTGCCCGAGCAGAGAGCAACAGGATAAGGGAACCTAGGAGAACTCCTCTGCCCCGTGGTTCACAGTCTCAGGTTTTATGGTAAGGGTATCAGTTTCCAGGTGGCCAATCATCTTGCTTGGCCCATATTCGGTCTGACTCAGGGTCCTTCCTGGTGGCACAGGCATGTCTCAGCTAAGATGGATTTCATTGTGAAGGTTTATGGGAGGTTGCCAGGACACATTGTCTCCTCCCTCCTCCTCTGGCCCCTCCCAAATTTTTCCAGGTTAGTTTTACAAGACATACTATGGGCTGGCGTGTCCTCCCTCCTTTCAGCTCCTCCCAAATTCTCCCGGTTAGTTTTCCACGGCAGAACCATGTTCTTCTTCAGGACCTCCTATTGTGAGACAACGCAGGCAAGCAGTTATCATCCTGCCTAGCCAAGGTGAGGAGTTTCAGTCAAGGGTTCCCAAACAAAGAGGAAGACTAACATATATGGGTTTAGATGTCATTTTTAAATGTTCAGGGATCCTGAAGTTGGATGACACTGGTTACAACAGTGAAGCTGAGCAGGAGCCTGCAGAGCCTTCCCAGGTACAAAAGCCGCTCTGTGTCTCAGTTTCTTGGTTGTAGAAAAAAGGCTTTAGTCTCCTAGGCCTTCCCTGAGTTCCAAAGAGCAGCCTCATGCAATCAATGATTAGATTAGTCACAGGACTCCTGGTTCTCCTGATGGGATACTGATAACAATCTGATGCATATCTTCTAGCTGTTCTGCAGAAACTAAGACCCCCGCCCTCCCAGGTAGAGAATGGTGACTACATCTAACCACAAGTACTAGACACCAGACTAGCTGGAACCAGTAGATTGATGACTGAGATTCCAGGAACATCACCCTGTTACCTCACCATCAACCAATCAGAAGAATGTCCATGAGTTGATCAGGCACCCTGCAACCCTCACCCATAATGTTGCCTTTAAAAAACCCTTCCCTGGGACTTCCTTGGTGGTCCAGTGGTTAAGACTCCCCCTTCCAATGCAGGGGGTGTGGGTTCGATCCCTGGTGAGGGAGCTAAGATCCCACATGCCTCGTAGCCAAAAATCCAAAACATAAAATAGAAGCAATATTGTAAAAAGTTCAATAAAGACTTTAAAAATGGTCCACATCAAAAAAACTTTAAATAAATAAATAAAGCTTCCCTGAAAGCCACCGGGGAGTTCAGGTCTTTTGAGCACAAACTGACTGTTCTCTTTGCTTGGCATCCTGCAGTAAATGCTGTGCTTTCCTTCACCACAACCTGGTATCAGCAGATTGGCTTTCCTAGGCTCCAAGCATGTGAACTCAAGTTCAGTTCAATAACAACAGTACTTTGTAAAACTGTGCTTCAACAAAACTTGTCCTATTTTTCAAGTACTTTGCAGGGAATGTTATACCATAAGAGTCCACCTTTGACTATACAGACAAAGACCTCTGAAAAAATATAAAAATTTTTAGCAGGGAGAAACTACTTCTAAGACTTGAATAAAACAATCAAGAGAAATCCTTGTGCGGGTGGGTGGGGTATGTTGGGGGGGGGGTGATATGGAAGAACACAGGCTGAAAACTCCCACTTGGTCACATCCACTATCCAGAGGGGTAGGGTACAGCAGAATGTTCAATTTAATAAGAGAATATTTTGCTTCTCTTAGAGCCATAAAAGAGAAACAGAATTTCTCTAAGAAAAACCAGGGTGACTCCCTCCTGGAGTAACCCCAAAAACCATTTTTGTTGGTTTTTATTTCTGAGATGCTAATGAAAATGCTGATATTAGCAGCAAAGGAAGGAGTTGAGTGGCTCCAGAGTAGGAGCCAGATTGGAAAATAAAAGTGTCTTGATTCTAGCACTCTAGGGAGCAGTGAGGAAATTTGGAGACTCTTAAATAAACTATGGAGGATTGAGGTGGGGAGGGGCAGAGTAAAGACTGCTTTATATCAAGTGGAAGCCCATAGAACAGTAGCATTTGACTCCTGGCTATATGTTCACATGGGGGAAAAAAAGCTTAAACTGGAGTTTGGAAAATGAAACTAAAATATGGACTTGATCTTAGTTAACAAGGAACCCAAGAGAAAATATTCTAGCCTTTGACTCTAGATTGTAAAGAAGAATATACTGGAAAGTCCATGGAAAACAATAAAAACTACATAGCTAATTTGTATCTAGTTTATATTCTGAGATTTATTTAGTGTTAGTAAATAGCATATGTACCTTGAATAGCTGATTATTTTACACAAGTACCCATTACTAAGAAGAGGTATAATGCAAAAAAGGAAGAGAGAAGAAAAAAAAAAAAAAAACCAAACAATTACGATCCTAAGGACATACTTCGGATACACTCTGGCTGTTAACCACAGACCTAAGCAACAAACCATCCAAAAACAGTTCTGTGTATTTCTCACACAAATGGACTCTGAAAAAAGAGGAAAGGCAGTCAGGGGCCACTTATTTGAGTTTCTAATGTTATAATATCATTATCATTTAAATTCATATATTTAATTACATCTTGCATTATCCTAAAAATTATTTGAAATAGCACTATGTCATTATGAATATAGCCAACATATCTCTAGAACAACGGTTTAAAATTTCTTCAAAGAGGCTGAAAGCTTCTAGAGAGGAGTAAGGATGTCAAATATCTCTCAAGCACCACAGAATCACCTAAATGCTAGTGAAACCTAGCAGGACTCTGTGGGGCTCTTGGGCATGGAAGCCTTTTGAACAGTTGCTTATCAGGGAAGGGAGGGGATGCAGAGACAAGGGAGGAGCAGCCAAGAAACAACAGTGTAGCCTTGGGGCAGGGTCCTCAAGGGATACTCATAATGATATCTTTGAGCTCTTTTACAGAACTAAAATCCCCAACAAATGGAAGATATTAGCATTCTTTATTCCAGAGAAGGTCACAGTTTGACAACCTCCAGAAGCTCATCAGGAAACCACCTGAGGCCAGATTAAAGGAGTGCAGGCCCTTCACACACCCTGATCCTTATCAGCAACCCCGCCCTTAAACCACTGCTGTAAAACTCATCAGGAATTCCCTGGTGATCCAGTGGTTAGGACTCTTTTGCTTTCATTGCTGAGGGCCCAGGTTCAACCCCTGGTCAGGGAACTAAGATCCCACAAGCTATGTGGCATGGTCAAAAAAAAAAAAAAAAAAAAAATCCTCACCAAATCCCCCCACATTGGGACACACAGTTTTTCAGGGCACAAGGCTTCTGTGTCCCCATTTGCCTGACAAAGCAATAAAGCTATTCTTTTCTACTTCACCCAAAACTCTGTCTCCAAGATTCAATTCGGCACCAGAGCGCAGAGGCCAAGTTTTCGGCATCACTAGTCTCATAGAAAGCGGTTAAAAACACGAACCTCTCATTGTCTTTTAAATCTTAAGCCTACAAGTTTAAGGCAAAATCAAGGAAGAAGAAAGACATGCCTAAGGGAAAAAAAAGAAAGAAAGAAGAAAATGTTGGGGGGTGAGGGGAAGACGATGAAATAGAGTGCAAGTAAAAATTATGTTGCTAGCCTATTCCTGTACTATAGACTCCAGAACAGACTAAGTTCAGACAGACCCTGTCCAAGTGATCTCATGAGACCACACAGAGCTTGAACTTACTACTTCCTGTAAGTAGAGGACATTGAGGCCCAGTTATGTTGCTTCTACATTAACACTCTCCCTCCAATTTTCTGAAACCATGTCTGACCCCTAATCTTATATTTTTCTCATTTTTACCTTCTCTATCCATATAGCTCTTATCCTAAACCTCTTCAAACCCTCAGACCCCAAATCCACGTCTAGAGCTCTTTCTTCTAGTGTTCTTACTCCAAATCTGTGAAGATTTAGGTCAGGCACATAATGAGAGGACTAAAGGACAGTGGTGACTGTGCCAAAAATTCAGGATGGCCACAAACTAAAATTGGGAATAAACTGAAGAGCAATTTGCTTCCAGTTCTGATAACACCTTGCTATGTCACTGAAATAATTATGTGTGTTAACTCAGAAGATTCTAAAGGCAAAAACTCTCCTTAAGAGGTTTCACAAGAACCAAATTGAGTCTACAGTTGTGCTAAGCTGTCAGCAGAGTAATTTACATTTTTGGCAATATTTATCCTAAATCATCTCTGGTCTTCTCTAGCTGTAGTGAAAGCCTCTGAGATTTCTACCACATTTCAGCAAATTATAACTGATTTGGGGTAGAGTTACTAATAATGTATTAAGATATACATGCTAGGGGAATTCCCTGGTGGTCCAGTGGTTAGGACTCCATGCTTCCACTGCCGGGGCCTGGGTTCAATCCCTGGTCAGGGAACTAAGATACTGCAAGCCACGTGGTGCAGCCAAAAAAAAAAAAAAATATATATATATATATATACACACACATGCTAAATTTTTCCCCATGTTCAACTGAACCTTAAAAACCACACCATCATTGGCACAGTGGTTAGGAATCTGCCTGCCAATGCAGGGGACATGGGTTCAAGCCCTGGTCCAGGAAAATCCCACATGCCGCAGAGCAACTAAGCCTGTGCACCACAACTACTGAGCCTGAGCTCTAGAGCCTGCGAGCCACAACTACTGAGCCCACGTGCCACAACTACTGAAGCCCGCGCCTAGAGCCGTGCTCCACAACAAGGCAAGCCACCGCAATGAAAAGCCCGCGCACCACAACGAAGAGTAGCCCCCGCTCGCCACAACTAGAGAAAGCCCGCACGCAGCAACGAAAGCCCAATGCAGCCTAAAATCAATAAATAAATTTAAAAAAATTTTTTAAGTAATAAGATAACCAAAAAAATGGGAGAAAATATTTGCAAATTACATTTCTGATAAGAGACTTGTATCTAGAATAGATAAAGAATACTTACAACTGAATAATAAAAGCAATCCAATTTAAAAATGGGTATTTCTTAGCCCAGAGATAAACCCACGCACATGTGGTCACCTTATCTTTGATAAAGGAGGCAAGCATATACAGTGGAGAAAAGACAGCCTCTTCAATAAGTGGTGCTGGGAAAATTGGACAGGTACATGTAAAAGTATGAAATTAGAACACTCCCTGACACCATACACAAAAATAAACTCAAAATGGATTAAAGACCTAAGTGTAAGGCCAGACACTATCAAACTCTTAGAGGAAAACATAGGCAGAACACTCTATGACATATATCACAGCAAGATCCTTTTTGACCCAGCTCCTAGAGAAATGGAAATAAAAACACAAATAAACAAATGGGACCTAATGAAACTTAAAAGCTTTTGCACAGCAAATGAAACCATAAACAAGACCAAAAGACAACCCTCAGAATGGGAGAAAATATTTGCAAATGAAGCAAATGACAAAGGATTAATCTCCAAGATTTACAAGCAGCTCATGCAGCTCAATAACAAAAAAACAAACAACCCAATCCAAAAATGCGCAGAAGACCTAAATAGACATTTCTCCAAAGAAGATATACAGATTGCCAACAAACACATGAAAGAATGCTCAACATCATTAATCATTAGAGAAATGCAAATCAAAACTACAATGAGATATCATCTCACACCGGTCAGAATGGCCATCATCAAAAAATCTAGAAACAATAAATGCTGGAGAGGGTGTGGAGGAAAGGGAACACTCTTGCACTGTTGGTGGGAATGTAAATTGATACAGCCACTATGGAGAACAGTATGGAGGTTCCTTAAAAAACTAAAAATAGAACTACCATACGACCCAGCAATCCCACTACTGGGCATATACCCTGAGAAAACCATAATTCAAAAAGAGTCATGTACCAAAATGTTCACTGCAGCTCTACTTACAATAGCCAGGACATGGAAGCAACCTAAGTGTCCATCATCGGATGAATGGAAAAAGAAGATGTGGCACATATATACAATGGAATATTACTCAGCCATAAAAAGAAATGAAATGGAGGTATTTGTAGTGAGGTGGATGGAGTTAGAGTCTGTCATACAGAGTGAAGTAAGTCAGAAAGAGAAAAACAAATACAGTATGCTAACACATATATATGGAATCTAAGGGAAAAAAAAAAAAGGTCATGAAGAACCTAGTGGCAAGATGGGAATAAAGACACAGACCTACTAGAGAATGGACTTGAGGATAGGGGGAGGGGGAGGGGTAAGATGTGACAGGGTGAGAGAGTGGCATAGACATATATACACTACCAAATGTAAAATAGATAGCTAGTGGGAAGCAGCCGCATAGCACAGGGAGATCAGCTCGGTGCTTTGTGACCACCTAGAGGGGTGGGATAGGGAGGGTGGGAGGGAGGGAGATGCAAGAGGGAAGAGATATGGGAACATATGTATATGTATAACTGATTCACTTTGTTATAAAGCAGAAACTAACACACCATTGTAAAGCAATTATACTCCAATAAAGATGCTTAAAAAAAAAAAAAGGGTATTTCTTAAAACCTCAATTTTAGGGCTTCCCTGGTGGCGCAGTGGTTGAGAATCTGCCTGCTAATGCAGGGGACACGGGCTCGCGCCCTGGTCTGGGAAGATCCCACATGCCGCGGAGCAACTGGGCCCGTGAGCCACAACTACTGAGCCTGCGCGTCTGGAGCCTGTGCTCCACAACAAGAGAGGCCACGATAGTGAGAGGCCCACGCACCGCGATGAAGAGTGGCCCCCACTTGCCGCAACTAGAGAAAGCCCTAGCAGAGAAACGAAGACCCAACATAGCAATCAATCAATCAATCAATAAATCTTTAAAAAAAAACAAAAAACAAAAAAACCTCAATTTTAAAAAAGTTCTGAATAGACATTTCTCCAAAGAAGATACACAAATGAATAATAAGCACATGAAAAGCTGCTCAACAATACAGCATGGAAAGAGGCAAGAGGAGTGACTTTACAGTGAAGAAACCTGACAGCCAGTGCCTCAGTCAGGTGATCAAGGTCAATATCAACAATGATAAATCATGTTGATAACATTTACCCTTGATATGATGTGATGCGAATGATACTATATATCTGGATCTTCCACCCAAAAACCCATAACCCCAGTCTAATCATGAGAAAAGTATCAGACAAATTCCAATGGAGGGGCATCCCACAAAATACTTGACCAATAGTCCAAACTGTCCAGGTCATCAAAAATAATCAAAGTTTGTGAAACCGTTATAACCAAAAGGAGCGGTGATAAGTAATGCAATGTGGAATTTTAGATGGGGACTTAAACAGAAAAAAAACTAAGCTGGGACGAAGTGACAGAGTAGCATTGACATATATACGCTACCAAATGTAAAATAGATAGCTAGTGGGAAGCAGCTGCATGGCACAGGGAGATCAGCTCGGTGCTTTGCAACCACCTAGAGGGGTGGGATAAAGAAGGTGTGAGGGAGATGCAAGAGGGAGGGGATATGGGGATATATGTATGCATATAGCTGATTCACTTTATTATACAGCAGAATCTAACACAACACTGTAAAGCAATTATACTTCAATAAAGATATTAAAAAAAAAACTGAAGACATCTTAACAAACTATGGGCTTTGGTTAATAATGTTTCAATATTGGTTTATTAATTGCAACAAATGTGCCACACTACTGTAAGATGTTACTAGTAGGGGAAACCGTGTATGGAGAGACACAATATGGGAACTCTCTACTATTGAAACGAAGCGGGACCCTGTGGGGCCCACCTGGGTATAAATCCTTTCCATGTCCCCTGCTTCCTGTTTGTAGGAAATAGGCTTTATTCAGCCACCTTGACTTTCTCTGAGTTCCAAAGGGCAGATTCAAACAGTTGCTTATCAGGGAAGGGAGGGAATGCAGAAACAAAGGAGGAGCAGTTAAGAAACAACAGTGCAGGGGCTTCGCTGGTGGCGCAGTGGTTGAGAATCTGCCTGCCAATGCAGGGGACACGGGTTTGAGCCCTGGTCTGGGAGGATCCCACATGCCACGGAGCAGCTGGGCCTGTGAGCCACAATTGCTGAGCCTGCGCGTCTGGAGCCTGTGCTCCACAAAAAGAGAGGCCACAACAGAGAGAGGCCGCGCACCGCGATGAAGAGTGGCCCCCACTCGCCGCAACTAGAGAAAACCCTCACACAGAAACGAAGACCCAACACAGCCAAAAATAAATTAATTAATTAATAAAGAAAAGAAAAAAGAAAATGCTCCTTATTTCACTTACAAAATTAATTAAAAAAAAAAAAAAAAAGAAACAACAGTTGAGGGACTTCCCTGGTGATCCAGTGGTTAAGAATCCACCTTCCGATGCATGGGATGCAGGTTCAATCCCTGGTCAGGGCCACAGCTAGAGAGAAGCCCGTGCGCTGCAATGAAAGATCCCGCATGCCGCAACTAAGACCCGATGCAGCCAAATAAATTTAAAAAATTTTTTAAAAAGAAAGAAACAGTGCAGCAATAAAAGCAGGGTCCTGGTTCTTCCTCAAGGAATATACATAACAATACCTTTGAGGGCTTCTGTAGGAACTAAGGTCCCCACCTAGGTGGAGGAGGGTAACTTCAGGCTGTGCACAAGATTCCTGGAACACCACCCTGTTACCTCACCACCAACCAATCAGAAGAAACCCTGCACACAGAAAATAAGGAAGACTCTGACCTCCTCCCCAAATGATTCTCCCTTAAAACACTTTCCTGGGGCTTCCCTGGTGGCACAGTGGTTAAGAATCCGCCTGCCAATGCAGGAGATAGAGGTTCGAGCCCTGGTCCAGGAAGATCCCACATGACGCGGAGCAACTAAGCCTGTGCGCCACAACTACTGAAGCCCACGCGCCTAAAGCCCGTGCTCTGCAACAAGAGAAGCCACCGCAATGAGAAGCCTGCGCACCGCAACAAAGAGTAGCCCCTGCTCGCTGCAACTAGAGAAAGCCCACGTGCAGCAACGAAGACCCAAACGCAGCCATAAATAAATAAATAAATAAATAAAACACTTTCATGGTTAAGCAGAATCGTCAGAGTTGGTTTTTAGGCACAGGTCTCCCATCTCCCCAGATTGCCAGCCTCCTGAATAAAGCAACCTTTCCTTTCCAACCAACATGTCTGTCAAGTATCAGCTTTTGAGCAGTGAGCAGCAGAATCTGAATTTGGTAACACTATTTGCTCAATTTTTCTATGAATCTAAAACTGTTGTAAAAAATAAAGCTGATAGCTTGTTAATAATTAATAATTAAAAAAACAAAGATAGGTTAAACAATGAAATGAAAATCAAAACCACCTCTTCACACCAAAATGGCTATAATAATAAGGGTTAACAAGAGTGGAAAGAAATCTGAATCTTCCTGCACTGCTGTTGGAAATGTAAAATGGTGCAGCCACTTTAGAAAACAGCCTGGTAGATCCTCAAAAGATTAAACATAGAGTTACCGTATGACCCAGCAATTCTATTCCTAGAGATAGATAGGTAGGTAGGTAGGTAGGTTAGGTAGGTAGGTGGGTAGGTAGATAGATATTCTCCAAGAGAAATTAAAACATATGTTCACTTAAAAACTTGTACATGGGGCTTCCCTGGTCGCGCAGTGGTTGAGAATCTGCCTGCCAGTGCAGGAGACACGGGTTCGAGCCCTGGTCTGGGAAGATCCCACATGCCGCGGAGCAACTAGGCCCGTGAGCCACCATTACTGAGCCTGCGCGTCTGGAGCCTGTGCTCCGCAACAAGAGAGGCCGCGATAATGAGAGGTCCGCGCACCACGATGAAGAGTGGCCCCCGCTTGCCACAACTAGAGAAAGCCCTCACACAGAAACGAAGACCCAGCACAGCCATAAATAAATAAATAGATAGATAGATAGATAGATAAAAAAAAAAAAAACTTGTACATGAATGTTCATAGCAGCATTATTCATAATAGCCAAAAAGTGGAAACAACCCAAATGTATATCAACTGATAAATGGATAAATAAAATGTGATATATTCATACCATAGAATAGTATTCTGTCATTATAAGAATGAAGTACTAATACATGCTACAACATGAATAAACCTTGAAAATATTATGCTAAGTGAAAAGGCCAGTCACAAGGACCACCTATTGTACGATTCCAATTATATGAAATATCCAGAATAGGCAAATTACAGAGATAGAAAGTAGATTAGTGGTTGCCTAGGACTGAGAGGAGGTGTGAAAGAAATAGAAAGTGACTGCTAATAGATATACCATTTCTTTTGGAGGTGATAAAAATATTCTAAAATTAATTGTGATGGTTGTTCAACTCTGTAAAGATATTAAAAACTACTGAATTGTAAAACTTTAAATGGATGAATTGTGTGGTATGTGAATTATATCTCAATAAAGCTGTTATTTTAAAAAATTACAGTTTTCCTCTTTGCAAAACAAGGACACTGTTCCACGTCTGTGGTTTAAATTAGGTTCCCATAAACAACAGCAGCTGCCACCTGGTAAAACTAGATGGCTTCAAATGCTTGGCAAACAACTTATGTGTGTATGAGATTTTGAATAGCTGTTTTTAAAGAATACATAAGCAAGAAAATCAGGCTGTCAGGGCATTCTTACTGTCTGACATTGTTATTTAATTCAGGACAGAATGCAATCACCATTTCTCTAATCAAGAAGCCAACAGTATTACTACTGATTACATGTATGTCCAAAGTGAATGGACACAGATAATTCACTGTGACAAAAATAAGGCTGAAAATGCCACCGACATGTCACAGCAGCAGAAGTCAGAGTACAAGTGTTATGTTTGGGTGGAAAGACAGAACAGATGAACAAGGCAGCCTGAAACGATACTTGCTGGGCACACCCTTTGCTAAACAATTATAAACATTCCCCTACATGTCTGTAGAAATCCTTCCTGTTGCTTTTTGGGCAAATTTCCCCAGAGTACTCTCAGAAGCTGACTTAAAACCATCTGTTTGAAAAACAATCTGACTGTGCTCAAGGTGCAAAGAAAGCAGAGAACTAATGAACCTTTGGTGAGTGAAAAGGGGGACAGAAGGATAGGGGAAAAAGATGGGCAAGTATTTACCTTCATTAAAGAGACTTAAACACCACTCCCGAGTTGGTGATCTGAACTGGGAACAGGGGAAAAGGGAGACATGACAGCATAGTATTAATGGTTTGGGAAAGGAAGTGGTCCTTTGTGCCACTTTATTTTCTTTCCTTAAACAAAGAATTTAAATGTCCTGTTCACAGAGAGAAAAAATAGATGACCAATAAAGATAGGGAAAATGTCCTATCTCATTCATATTAAAGAAATGCAAAAGAAAAGTACTATCACCTTTTGTATCTCAGAATGCCAAGTAATTAAAAGTTTGGTGAAACCAGAGCAGGTGAGGGTGAGGAGAGGGGTAAATTCTCATTCACTCCTGGTAGAAATAAAATTAATTTGGTGGTATTTCTCAATTTAAAATGCTTATACCCTTTGTTTCAGCAATTCAACTTCTGGAAATTTACCCTGCAGTTTGCAAAGATAATGTAGAAAGATATTACAGTTGCACTGTTTGTAATAAGTAAAAACTAAATGACTGTCAACAGGAGATTGGTTAAATTACGGTAAGTCTCATTTGGGAATATTTACAGATGAAATAATATGTAAGGAATTTACTTCAAAATAATTATGGGTTGACTAAGGAGGAGTGGGGGAAGGATAGATGAAACACAACTGACCGTGTATTTAATAGTTTCATGAAGCTGGTGATGGGTACAGGTGAGTTCAACACACTCTTCTCCTTACTTTTGTATATGTTTGAAATTTTCCATAATAAAAACATACAAATGTATTAAACAACCTCACTGAAGGGGGTAGTGGATAAAGGTACTGACCTAAGCAACTATGGAAATGACTGGAGTTTGTAAGACTAATGGCAAAGAAACTGAACGTTACCACTGCCATTCTAGCTAGTACAGATGCTTCCCACAGGTATACAAGTTAACAATTCTGAAAAACACTATACATGTATACTGGAATTGAACAATTAAGTAAATGAATGGGAGATGGTGGAAGGTTTCTCACGTTTGGAATGGGAAGTTACAGATAAGACGGAAGAAAAGGCTAAAATTATCCATGTGGTAACAGATTAGAGTTGGAATATAAACTTGTTTAGCTTAATAAAGATACAGATGGGGGACTTCCCTGGCAGTCCAGTGGTTAAGACTCTGCGCTTCCAATGCAGGGGGCGTGGGTTCGATCCCTGGTCAGCGAACTAAGATCCCACATGCCGCACGGCGCGGCCAAAAAATAAAAGATTTTTTTAAAATAAATAAATAAAGATAAAGATGGTTACATCTAGAAATATTTACAGATGTGTATATGTATACACGCATATATTTACTTGCTCTGTCAGCTGAGAATGCTTAGAATCAATGACACACCAGTTGCAACAAGCACACCTAGACCTGACATCTTAGTTTCAAATACTATTCTCCAATAAAAGAATCCAAGGTTCCTTGGAGAAATGGCTGATTCTAGGCCTGGGACAGGAAATACATTAGATGAGCCTGGAGCATCTTATAATGTCAAAAAGTAAGGAAATGCTAAAAACAAAACACAACAAATATCCTAAATTGATAGAGGTATACCAAAGGGACACAGAAGACAACCAAAGGAGTGCCCAATGGCCAAATCTAAAACAATTTGAGAAGAAAAAGAATGTAATATTGGATTATAGGCTAAAGAATAAGATAAATATCTATGAGTCCATACCAATACAAAGAAATGTATTCCTGGGGAATTCCCTGGTGGTCCAGTGGTTAGGACTCCACGCTTTCACTGCAGGGATCATGGGTTCAATCCCTGGTCAGGGAACTAAGATCTCGCATGCTACATGGTGCAGCAAAAAAAAAAAGTTTTTTATTGATGTATAGTTGACTTATAATGTTGTGTTAGCTTCTGGTGTACAGCAAAGTGATTCCATTTTTTATATATACATATATATATACTTTTTCATATTCTTTTCCATTATGGTTTATCCCAGGATATTGAATATAGTTCCCTGTGCTACACAGTAGGACCTTGTTTATCCATTCTAAATGTAATAGTTTGCATCTACCAACCCCAAACTCCCAGTCCATCCCTCTCCCTCCCGCTTCCCTTTGGCAACCATAAGTCTGTCCTCTATGAGTCTATTTCTGTTTTATAGATAGGTTCATTTTGCCATATTTTAGATTCCACATATAAGTGATATCATATGGTATTTGTCTTTCTCTTTCTGACTTCACTTAGTATGATAACCTCTAGTTCCATCCATGTTGCTGCAAATGGCATTATTTCGTTCTTTTTATGGCTGAGTAGTATTCCATTGTGTATATGTACCACATCTTCTTTATCCATTCAACTGTCAATGGACATTTCAGTTGTTTCCATGTCCTGGCTATTGTGAATAGTGCTGCTATGAACATAGGGTAGCATGTAACTTTTTGGATTATAGCTTTCTCTGGATATATGCCCAGGAGTGGGATTGCTGGATCATATGGTAATTCTATTTTTAGTTTTCTGAGGAGCCTCCATACTGTTTTCCATAGTGGCTGCACCAACTTACATTCTTACCAACAATGTAGGAGGGTTCCTTTTTCTCCACACCCTCTCTAGCATTTGTTAGTTGTAGACTTTTTAAGGATGGCCAGTGTGAGGTGGTACCTCATTGTAGTTTTGAATTGCATTTCTCTAATAATTAGTGATGTTGAGCATCTTTTCATGTGCCTACTGGCCATCTATATGTCTTCTTTGGAGAAATGTCTATTAAGGTCTTCTGCCCATTTTTCAATTGGGTTATTTGGTTTTTTTGTTGTTGAGTTGTAGGAGCTCTTTGTATACTGTGGAAATTAAGCCCTTGTCTGTTGTGTCATTTATAAATATTTTCCCCCATTTTGTAGGTTGTTTTTTCGTAAAAAAAAATAAAATTTTTTAACAAAAAATTAAAAAAATAAAATTGGCAACTGCCTAGAAAACAAACTTAGGGGAAAGGAGTAGGGGAGGGATAAATTAGGAGCTTGGGATTAATAGCTACATGCCACGATATATAAAATAGATAAACAACAGGGTCCTACTGTATAGCACAGGGAACTATATTCAATATCTTGTAATAATCTATAATGGAAAAGAATCTGAAAAAGAAAAAATATATAGATATATATAAAGCTGAATCATTTTGCTATATAACAGAAACTAACACAACATTGTAAATCAACTATACTTCAATAAAAATTAATTAATTAAAATGGCCAGGGCTTCTCTGGTGGCTCAGCGGTTAAGAATCCGCCTGCCAATGCAGGGGACACAGGTTCGAGCCCTGGTCCGAGAAGATCCCGCATGCCGTGGAGCAACTAAGCCCGTGCGCCACAACTACTGAGCCTGCACTCTAGAACCCGCGAGCCACAACTACTGAAGCCTGCACACCTAGATGCTCTGCAACAAGAGAAGCCACAGCAATGAGAAGCCCGTGCACTGCAAGGAAGAGTAGCCCCCGCTCACCGCAACTAGAGAAAGCCCGTGCGCAGCAATGAAGACCCAGCGCAGCCAAAAATAAAATAAAATAAATAATTTTTTTAAAAAATGGCCAACTGCCAATAAAGTCAATATTTGTCTACCTAAAAAAAGTATATTAAATTAAGATAATAGGGACTTCCCTGGTGGCGCAGTGGTTAAGAATCTGCCTGCCAATGCAGGGAACAAGGGTTTGATCCCTGGTCCAGGAAGATCCCACATGCCTCGGAGCAACTAAGCCCGTGCGCCACAACTACTGAGCCCACGCGCCACAACTACTGAGCCCACACACCACAACTACTGAAGCCCACACACCTACAGCCTGTGCGCCACAACAAGAGAAGCTACCGCAGTGAGAAGCCTATGCACCGCAACTAGAGAAAGCCCACACACAGCAATGAAGACCCAACGCAGCCAAAAAATAAACTTCTAAAAAAAGAAAAAAAAAATTTTTAATTAATATAATAAAATAAAATTAACAACTGCCACCCTATCTCCTTACCCTGCTTTAGTTTTTTAAATTGTACTTATCACTACCAGACATTACTCATTATCTACCTTCCCCATTAGAATGTAAGCTCCATAAGGCAAGGGCTTTGTTTATCTTATTTGCTACTGTATCTCCAGAATCTAGTATACTATGTGGACACAGAGTGGGCATGCCATAAATAACTTGCTGAATGAATAAATTACTAGGATGTTAGGTGAAAAGAGCAGATTATAACAGTATTTTCAAAAATATTTCATTTTTATAAAATCAAGCAAAATGGAAAACAAAAGCTACTATACACACACAGAGTCAATCCTCATTACATGGATTCCTCATATGCCAATTTTCCTATTCACTAAAATTATTTGTAACCTCAAAATCAATATTTGCAACACTTCTGTGATCACTCATGGACATGTGAATGCACAGAATGGTGAAAATTTTGAGTTGCCTGAGGTGCACATTCCCAACTGAGGTCAAAGCCTGAAGGCAATACTCAGCCTTCTGTTTCAGCTCTCATACTACAAGCTAGTGTCCTTTTAGTGGTTTATTTAGTACAACATTTTTCACACTTTTGTGCTTTTGGTAGGTGATTTCACTGTTTAAAATAACTCCCAAGTGTAGTACTGAAGTCTATCGTTTCTAAGTGCAAGAAGGCTGTGATGTGCCTTCTGGAGAAAATACATGTGTTAGATAAGGTTCATTCAGGCATAAGTCACAGTGCTATTCACCATGAGTTCAATGTTAGTGAATCAATAATATATATTAAATAATGTGTCTTTAAACAAAAACACACATAAAACAAGGTTACATGTTGATTAGTTAACAAAAATGGGACCAGAGACTCATAGGAACCTAATCCTGTATTTCCCCTAGGAGCAATGATTCAGTATTCATTAATTCAGCGTTTGCTGTGATGCTATAGAACATATTAGCACAAATAATAAATCTGTGTATGTATTTGTATATATAAAATTAAATTAAAAGGTCAGAGAGATTATATACCATTATACCATGATGTTAATATAGTTATTGTTAATATAATCTTTGGGTGGGAAGATTATAAGGTATTCTTATTTTTTCCTTATTTGTATTTTCTATTTTTTCTTTTACAATGAAAATATTTTTTGTTAGAAGAAAAAAACTGAGTTGCTGCTAATATTTTAAAATAAGAATTATAGTAGTAAACATTCTATGGTAGCCAAAGGAATATAAAAACAGGATAAGAACAGTGATTTTAAATAATTAAAGTGTAAATTTATAGCTCTCTGCTTAACTTTTTAATCTGGATCTTCTAAATGAAACCTCATATGTGCAAATACACATGTAAGCCTATACACTTCTCCCTGATTAGTGATTAACAGACTACTCAAATACTAACAGTTTGAAACTCACTCATTTATAATTATAGAATTTTAGAGTAGAAATAATCTTTGAAGAACTTAAAGTTTCTAACCTAATGCAAGAAAATTTTTTGTAATCTTTTTTACAAGAGGTCACCCAGGCCCCTAACAGACTATGTTCAAGAACAGAAATCACATTATCTTATAAGGCCATACATCTTAATTTCCACCCAGTGCTCTTAGTTCAATCTCTGATCAAAAACAGAGGAGATCTACTATTTCCTCTTTACGTATGCCTTCAAATATGTAAGACAAAACTCATGTGTTCCTTTAGTCGCCTCTTTCCAGGCTAAATACTCTAGTACAACCAAGACTCAGAGCAGTACACAACTTTATTCATCCCCTCATGTAATCCCCACTCTTTTGAGTATGTGCTGGATCTGGTGACTTGCTTCTAATGAACAAAATATAGCAAACGTGATGGGATGTCATTTGCAAGATTAGATTATAGACTCTGGCTTCCATCTTCTTCACTGTCATGGAAGCCAGCTGCCATGTTGTACAGAGAGTCCCACAAGGCAAGGGATTGAAGGATGCCTCAGCCAACAAGCTAGAAAGGAACTAAGGTCCTCAGTCAATTAACCTGTGAGAAGTGGAATCATGCCACATGAGAGGCAGAACTTGGAAGCTGATCCTCCCCCAGTTGAGTCCTCAGATGAAATCAAAGCTCCTGTTAAAAACTTGATTACAGGGACTTCCCTGGTGGTGCAGTGGTTAAGAATCCACCTGCCAATGCAGGGGACACAGGTTCGATCCCTGGTCCCGGAAGATCCCACATGCCACGGAGCAACTAAGCCCATGCACCACAACTACTAAGCCTGCGCTCTAGAGACCGCAAGCCACAACTACTGAGCCTGCGCTCTAGAGACCACAAGCCACAACTACTGAGCCTGCGTGCCACAACTACTGAAGCCCGCATGCCTAGACCCCATGCTCTGCAACGAGAAGCCACCACAATGAGAAGCCAGCCCACCACAACAAAGAGTAGACGCTGCTCTCCGCAACTAGAGAAAGCCCGCACACAGCAATGAAGACCCAACGCAGCCAAATAAATAAATAAATAACTTGATTACAGCCTATGAGAGACACACTCTGATTCCTAACTCACAGAAACACAGATAACAAATATTTGTTGCTTTAAGTTGCAAAATTTTGAGGTAATTTGTTATGTAGCAATAGATAAATAATACACTAGTAATTTCACTTCTCATCATAGCCTAGAAAAATTCTCACACATGTATCTTCCTTAATTAGAGGAAAACTGAAAACAAGTTAAATGTTCATCAAAGGGGAATGAATAAATACAATGTGATACAGTCTTAAGATTTAATGCTATGTATCATTTTAAAAATGGAATATACAAGGTAGATCTCTAAGGGGGAAAAAAAGGACTGATAACTTACCTACTGGATTTGAATGAATGGAGCAGAGTTTTAGGTCCTAGCTAAGAGTCTGGGAATGATTTAATAGTGATTAGAACTTTAAAAACCGAGCAAATGAAAAAAGCAAGGCAATTATGCCGAAGGAAAATGAAAAGTTGTAAAAGAAAAGAATTATCGGGAAAGGGCGGGCCGCAGTGACCCAGGAAGCGGCGGCAAGGGGGTGGGCTCTTGAGCAGGAGTCCATGTGGGCGCCTGCCGGCAGGGAGCAGCACCGGGTCGCCATAGCGCAGCTGCAACAGCTCCTGGTGCAGGAGGCGGTGGACTCCATGGTGAAGAGTCTGGAGAGAGAGAACATCTGGGAAAGATGCAGGGCCTCATGTTCCGCTGCAGCGCCGGCTGTTGTGAGGACAGCCAGGCGTCCATGCAGCAAGTGCACTAGTGCATTGCGTGCTGCCATGCACCTCTGGCTCAAGCCCAGGCCCTGGTGACCAGCGAGTTGGAGAAGTTCCAGGACGGCCTGGCCCGGTGCACTATGCACTGCAACGACAAACCCAAAGATTCAATAGATGCAGGGAGTAAAGAGCTTCAGGTGAAGCGGCAGCTAGAGAGTTGCGTGACCAAGTGTGTGGATGACCACATGAACCTCATCCCAACCATGACCAAGAAGATGAAGGAGTCTCTCTCATCCATTGGGAAATAGATGTCTGCTATTGGCCATTGGGGCTGAAGGCAGGAATCTGTTTAAAAAGAGGAATGGGGATTTGGGTTTTCTAAGGAAAGTTTATGAATGAGGAAATTAAGGATGGCCGCAAGTTTAAGGCCTAGGTCACTTGCCTCTGGACACTGGTTCCTTCGTGTTTGAATCCTAGAAAGTGAAAAAAACTGGTGCTAAAATTTGGGTCAGAGATAGCACAGGAGAGATTCTGTGAGCCTGAATTTCATGTGGCAAGTGCTTATCCCGGCAATAAGGAGTCTCCCTTGTACCAAACCAGAGCCCTCCAAGGTACCAGATTCTCTTAGTACACAGATACCAACAGGCTGGCAGGTTCATCTGACCTGCTTATGATCTGGTGGAGTGTGAGGAGAGGTGTTTCTATTTGTTGCCAACCTCCTGTTTACCAGAAGGATCACTACAACATTTTCCACAAACTGGAAATAAAACAAAATCCATGAGGTCACTAATTTAGAAGGGGAAAGGGGGCTTCTGGGGATCTGTTTTGCTTGGTTTTGTTTTATATACAAGGGCATGAAGTTACTTTAAGATGTAGAGTTGGGGGAGGTAGTTTGGATAAAAACTTTGAAAGGGTCCTTGCAGATATTCATTTCTGGCCGTCAAAATGTGGATGGACATTTCTTAAAATTCTCACACATGACATCTTTCAGCCTGGAGACCCTGCAAAAATATAAGAAGCGCTATCACACTGGTAGGGGAAGCAAACCTTCCCTCTAACTGGCAGCCATGATGAGCCCTGAGGCTGTCTGCAGCAGAGCCAGCCGAGTCACAAGACAATCTTGCAGTGACACTCACCCTTGAAGGGAAAGGGGATTTTGATTGTGCTATATGCTAGTATTCAGGAATGAACAGCGAAAGACGAATTGTTAGCTGCTTAATTAAGAGAGTTATGAAGTACTGGCTTTGGAAAAATCTGGTTTTCATAAAACAAAATAGAATGAAAGCCTAAACCCAGTATTGCTTACTTTGCCCCCTGTAATAACAGAGCTCTGTTGAAACAATCCCTTGGCAACATGAAGGTCAAAGGAGAAAAAGTAAGCAACTCAGGGGCAAGCTGTGACTCCTTTAGAGCAAAAAATGGGACAGCCACCCCGCCCCCGTTACCAAATACCACTTTTGCGACATGGGTCGTTCTTGCCCCAGTTCTGGCACCTTATCGTTTTATTAAGGACCTTGTTGTTGTGTTTTTACCAACTTATTACTTGATAATATAGCCTGTCTGTTTGCTGTCTCAAGATGGTGATGTATTTTCCTAGTGGTTTGGTTTTAAAAATAAATAAGACGTAATTTTTCAAAACAAAACAAAAAAGAATTATCATCATTGTACATGATGTAGCTCAGGTTCAATATTTATATAATATAAATAATAAATAACGACTTTACACCCCAAATCACATAACTATGTTGAAAATATACCAGAGAACACATATATGTATTTAAAAGGGCCAACACTTCATATTCTTTATATTGAACACTTTATATACATTTAACAGTTTTTAAAAGCAATTGATATGATTATACTATTAGAAATATTTAAGACACTTGATTATGGTTGCCTCTGTGCGGGGGATAACTGCTATTTTTCCTTCTACACATATAAACTATTCACATTTTAAATTTTATTTATTTTTATTTATTTTATTTTTGGCTGTGTTGGATCTTCGCTGCCACACGCAGGCTTTCTCCAGCTGCAGCGATCGGGGGGCCACTCCTCGTTGCGGTGCGCGGGCTTCTCATTGCGGTGGCTTATCTTGCTGAGGAGCAGGGGCTCTAGGCGCGCCGGCTTCCGTAGTTGTGGCTCGCGGGCTCTAGAGCGCAGGCTCAGTAGTTGTAGTGCACGGGCTTAGTTGCTCCACGGAATGTGGGATCCTCCTGGACCAGGGCTCGAACCTGTGTGCCCTGCACTGGCAGGTGGATTCTTAACCACTGTGCCACCAGAGAAGCCCCACATTTTTAAAACTATGCACATGTATTACTTTGATAAAAATAAGATAAAGTTCCTTGTAGGGAGGGAGAGGGAAGGGGCTTTGGTTTTATCTCTATTGTTTTATTTCTAAGAGATAAAGAAAAATTATGTAACAAATACCCATGTTTCCATTTTAAATTGCATAAAATTTAAATAAATGTTTTAAATTATTTTAAAATTTCTCAATACTCCCCTCCTCAATTCCTAACAATTTCCTACATAAATGGTTTTCAGACCATTTTTGGTCCAGTCTCCCTTCCTTAGAATGCTCTCAACTTTATCAGTGTCCATTTAAACCAATATGCAAAATGTATTTCCAATCTAGCCCAAAAATATATTGGAACCAATACTTTTATGACCTGGATAAACTGGTAATATAGCTGAAGGTGTTTTTAGCAGCCACATTGCATAGGCAGTTGCTGCTACGTTTGTGATTAACCTAAATTCCCAGATATTTTTCACATGAACTCCTGCCCAACCAGCTCTTCCTCATCCTGTTATTGTGCATTTGAAGTTTTGAATTTAAATATAGGACTTATTCCTGCTAAGTTTAATTTCAGTTTGAGCCCATGATTTCACCCTATGGACGTAATTTTTAAGGCTTTATTTATCATCTGTCAAATTAACTATTCCTGCATCTTTGCAATACTTACATCTCTGATTAACTTGTTTTAAAAATGTTTCAGTGGGACTTCCCTGGTGGCACAGTGGTTAAGGATCCGCCTGCCAATGCAGGGGACATGGGTTCGAGCCCTGGTCCGGGAAGGTCCCACATGCTGCAGAGCAATTAAGCCCGTGCACCGCAACTACTGAGCCCGTGTGCCACAACTACTAAAGCCCACGCGCCTAGAGCCCCATGCCCCGCAACACAAGAAGCCACCGCAATGAGAAGCCCGCTCACTGCAATGAAAAGAAGCCCCCGCTCACCGCAACTAGAGAAAGCCCTCACACAGCAACGAAGACCCAACGCAGCCAAAAATAAATAAATAAATAAATAAAAATAAAATTGTTTTACTCTATCCAAGGTCCAAAGAAAATCCACCAGAGGCTTTTCCTGGTGAAATCAAGAGTCTAAGTGGGTACAATTATTCAATCTTCTACACATTCATTTAGTCAATCAACCAAACCATATTTTACTACATAACAGCTACAAATGTATCTTGAAAGACTGGGAGAAAGAAAAGACAACCCTCAGAATGGGAGAAAATATTTGCAAATGAAGCAACTGACAAAGGATTAATCTCCAAAATATACAAGCAGCTCATGCAGCTCAATATCAAAAAAACAAACAACCCAATCCAAAAATGGGCAGAAGACCTAAATAGACATTTCTCCAAAGAAGATATACAGATTGCCAACAAACACGTGAAAGGATGCTCAACATCACTAATCACTAGAGAAATGCAAATCAAAACTACAATGAGGTGGACTTCCCTGGTGGCGCAGTGGTTAAGAATCCGCCTACCAATGCAGGGGACTCGGGTTCGAGCCCCGGTCCAGGAAGATTCCACATGCCGTGGAGCAACTAAGACCATGCACCACAACTACTGAGCTTGTGCTCTAGAGCCCGTGAGCCACAACTACTGAGCCTGCGTGCCATAACTACTGAAGCTCACACGCCTGGAGCCCGTGCTCCACAACAAGAGAAGCCAACACAACGAAAAGCCCGCACACAGCAACAAAAGAGTAGTCCCCGCTCTCCGCAACTAGAGAAAGCCTGCACGCAGCAACGAAGACCCAACACGGCCAAAAATAAATAAATTAAATAAATTTTAAAAAAACTACAATGAGGTATCACCGCACACAAGCCAGAATGGCCATCATCAAAAAATCTACAAACAATAAATGCTGGAGAGGGTGTGGAGAAAAGAGAAACCTCTTGCATTGTTGGTGGGAACGTAAACTGATACAGTCACTATGGAGAACAGTATGGAACAGTTTTTTCATGAAAAACTAAAAATAGAACTACCATATGACCCAGCAATCCCACTACTGGGCATATACCTGAGAAAACCATAATTCAAAAAGAGTCATGTACCACAATGTTCACCGAAGCACTATTTACAATAGCCAGGACATGGAAGCAACCTAAGTGCCCATCGACAGATGAATGGATAAAGAAGATGTGGCACATATATACAATGGAATATTACTCAGCCATAAAAAGAAACGAAATTGAGTTATTTGTAGTGAGGTGGACAGACCTAGAGTCTGTCATACAGAGAGAAGTAAGCCAGAAAGAGAAAAACAAATACCGTATGCTAATACGTATATATATGAAATCTTAAAAAAAAAATGGTTCTGATGAACCTAGGGGCAGGACAGGAATAAAGACACAGACGTAGAGAATGTAATTGAGGACACGGGGGCAGGAGAGGGTAAGCTGGGACGAAGTGAGAGAGTGGCATGGACATATATACGCTACCAAATGTAAAATAGATAGCTAGTGGGAAGCAGCTGCATAGCACAGGGAGCTCGGTGCTTTGTGACCACCTAGAGGGGTTGGACAGGGAGGGTGGGAGGGAGACGCAAGAGGGAGGGGATATGGGGATATATGTATACATGTAGCTGATTCACTTTGTTATACAGCAGAAACTAATACAACACTGTAACACAATTATACTCCAATAAAGATGTTTTAAAAATTGCATTAATTTAAACATTAAAAAACATTAACAATGCAATAGACCAAAAGCCATTGAACTGTACACTTTAAATGGGTGAATTAAATGGTATGTGAATTATATCTCAATAAAGCTGTTAAAAAAAAGAAAGACTGGGAAACTGTGGGATTATGACTATAACTAGAACAATCTCTTGATCTACTAACCTCGTAATTCTAAATAGAAGTAATAGAATTTAAGAATAGAAATAGAAGAAATTTGTTATGATAAATCAGCCTATACTAAATCTTTTGGGTTAATACTCCGTATCATCTGTTTGATCACTTATAATTTAATTTTTCTGGATTTAACATTAATTTTACAGGTCTGCAGTTTTCCAACTACTTTCCTCTTTTTGGATATCAGGACATTTGTCTCTCTCTGGTTTTTATGATTTCTCAAAGATTAACAACAGTGACTCTGAGATCATCAGCCAGTTAATTCAGTACTCTGAAATTCAACTGAGCCTTAAAATTTAAATTCACTTTAAAATGATCATTCTTGCCATCTGGGCTAGTTTGTAGTTTACAATTTGCTATATACTTTCTAGTTTGAAAACTATTGTCCTTGCTGCTAGTAATAATCTATAGAGTGCTTATTTTTTAAAGAACTTTAGAATTTCTCAAAAATCCTATAAATAGGTTAAATAGAAACTAATATACCATTATCCTATTTTACACATAGGGAAACTGAAGAACAGAGAAATTTAAATTATTTACCCAAGGTCAAAGAGCTACAATGAACCAAAATCTCCTATTGCAGCCTAGGGCTCTTTTCATAAGGTCATGTAGATCTCTAACACAAAACTACTTAAGACAGCACACAAAGCTTCTTGCTTAAAAACTGATTTTTCAGTTAGTGGTTGGCAGGGGTTAAGGAGCGGGTAGGTGCAAAGGAAGTGGGTATAGCTGTAAAAGGGTAATATGATGTATCCTGTGGTGATGAAAATATTCTGTACCCTCACTGTATCAATGTCAATATGCTGGTTGTGATTTTGCACTACAGTTTTGCAAGATATTACCACTGGATGAAACTGGGTAAAGAGTATATCAGATCTCTAATTCTGTGTGAATTTTGAGAAGTATCTCAAAAGAAAAATGTTTACTAAAAAATAATTAATAATTGATATTTCTTTTTTAAGCTAACTTAATTTTAAAGAAGCTTACTTAAAGTGAATAGTTTAGGTAAATTAAAACAAAAAACAAAATACAATCATGCATAGGGCTCTGAAAGCCAGCACAGGGGACTTAAAAAGCGGGTAAGTCCCATTAACTAAAGCTTTAAAAAAGCCATAGAGATCCTTGGAAATTAAAAAGGAACCCCCAGGATTTTTGTTGCCCAAAGAAGCAAAATCAAAAAAGACAGTATAGGAATAAACTATTAAGTCACCTCAAAACGAATCACTAGAATAAAGTTAAAACCACCAAAGCTTTCCTCAACCATCGACACACTTTACTGCAAACCTCAACTTAGAGAAAAAATGAATGTGCACATGTGTCACCTTCAACTTGATATTCACAACCACACATTTCAAAAGAGTCCCAAAATTGCTTCTGTTTTTTTGCTACTCACAAAGTGCCTGAAGCTTCAACCATTTCCTGCTTCTCCCAGCTGCAGGACTTGCAATTAGGAAAACATTCACCTCAGCATCTAGAGCAGGTCTGGTTAGAAGGATGAGCTCATCCCTTCAGATGTGCACCTGATCCTCAGGAAGTTGCTCCTCCTCCAGCCAGCAGGTCTTCGTATGTTTAAAGTGACACCCACAACCTGTGTAACCACTTGGCCAGAGCCAGAACAAGTCCTTCTCTATACATGCCTACTGCCACGGAATCATTTCCTGCTCTGGCCACCTCACATAGCCACCAAATTCACGCGGCAGTATAGCAGTAGCAGCTGCTGCTGCTCCCAGTATGGCCTCACTAGAGAAGGGTTTCATTTTCAGCTTATAATGGAGGTCAGGTTCTTCACTTCTACCCTGTGAACATCACACTATTTGTTTCAACAGGTCCTTGCCCAGAGTCAGACCTGACCAGTCACCCCTTTTTTCAGAACTTACAACTCATTTTCTTAAACCAGGAATGTAATGCTTCTCC
Organism: Eschrichtius robustus; assembly: GCF_028021215.1. Lineage (NCBI taxonomy): Eukaryota > Metazoa > Chordata > Mammalia > Artiodactyla > Eschrichtiidae > Eschrichtius > Eschrichtius robustus. The sequence goes on from NC_090830.1 coordinate 78,446,684, forward strand.
ATTCTCTTATTCTGCTTGTCTTGTCTACAAGTCTCAATTAACAGAGGCAGCTAAATGCACTATATGCATTTACAGCTAAATGCTCCAAACCCAAGTTTGCCCCTCAGTTTTACTACTTCTAAGAAAACATTTACTCTGCCACAGCTGCCTATTTATTGGTAAAACACATAATAATACTAACTCAAAAGATACGTAGAATTCACTTCAAAATGATGTAATATTGGTACTTTAATTATCTTCAATCAAAAGTACCTGGGTACTGGGCTTCCCTGGTGGCGAAGTGGTTAAGAATCCGCCTGCCAATGCAGGGGACACGGGTTCAAGCCCTGGTCCAGGAAGATCCCACATGCCGTGGAGCAACTAAGCCCATGCGCCACAACTACTGAGCCCGTGCTCCGCAACAAGAGAAGCCACCACAATGAGAAGCCCGCACACTGCAACAAAGAGTAGCCCCCGCTCACCGCAACTAGAGAAAGCCCGTGCACAGCAACGAAGACCCAACGCAGCCAAAAGCAAATAATAAAATAAAATTAAAAAAAAAAAGTACCTGGGTACCAAATAGTCATTCAACAAATATTTCTGTGCACCTATTATATAAAACTGTCTGACGGTGCCGAACTGGGCTTTCAACTTAAAAAAAAAAAAATCTAAGAAATAACCCTTCCCATCTCAACCTTCCTCAGGACCTTTGCAGTATTTTTACCTCTGTCATGGTAAGCTTCTAATACACTAACAGGCTGAGGTAGGAATATAAACTAGTCGGAGTAACATCAAATTCATTAGCGGTTACCTTTGAGAGATGGCAAGGGACTTGTGATCAAGAAGGGGAAAACCAGGAGCCTTCAACTTATTTAGTAATATTTAATTTGCTGGATAGTAGACACAAGGATCCTTATTGTATTATTCTTCTTAAATGTCTTAAATAATAAATAATAAAAATTTTTAAACAGAGAACTTCGGAGCACCAAAAGACACAGTCAACAGAGTGAAAAGACAACCCACAGAATGGGAGAAAATATTTGCAAATCATTTATCTGATATGGAGTTAATATCTAGAATATATAAAGAACTCCTACAAGTTAACAACAAGTGATTGAAAAGTGCACAAAGGACAATAGACATTTCTCTAAAGAAGATGTACAGATGGCCAATAAGCAAATGAAAAGATGCTCAACATCACAAGTCTTTAGGGAAATGCAAATCAAAACCAAAATGAAAATTGAAAACACCCATTAGGATGGATACTATCAAAAAAAAAAAAACAGTAAATAACAGTTGTGAATGAGGATGTGAAGAAACTGGAACTCCTACTGGGAATGTAAAATGGTGCAGCCACTATAGAAAATGGTAAGGCAATTCCTCAAAAAAATTAAAGACAGAATTATCACACGATCCAGCAATTCCACTTATGGGTATATATCCAAAAGAACTGAGAGGACTGGCCAAGATGGTGAAGTAGGAAGATCCTGAACTCACCTCCTCCCATGGGTGCACCAAAATAACAACTATTTACAGAGGAAATACTGATGAGAAAAACTGGAAGAACAGGAGAAAAGATCTTCTACAACTAAAGAAATAAAGAAGGAACCACAAAAAGATGGGTACGAGGGGTGGTGACATGGTATAGTAAAAACCCATATCCCCAGGTAGGCAAACCACAGGTGGGAGGACAACTACAATTGAATAGGTTCTTCTCAAGGAACAAGGAGTCCAAGGCCCACAACCAGCTCTCCAGGCCTGGGTCTTGCACCGGGACAACAAGCCCCACATTTGGCTTTGAAGGTCAGTGGGGCTTACTTTCAGGAGAGGCAGAGGGCTGTGGGAAATAGAGACTCCACTTTCAAAGGGCACACACAAAATCTCACACACTCCAGGACTCAGCACAGAAGCAGTAATTTGAAAAGAGCCTGGGTCAGAACCCCCTGCTGATCTTGGAGAGCCTCCTGGAGAGGCAGGAGACAATTGGAGCTCATCCTGGGGACAAAGACACTGGCAGCAGCCATTTCGGGGAGCTCATTCTACCATGTGGACATTGGTGCTGGCAAACGCCAATTTGGAATCCACCCTTCAGCTTATTAATGCCGAGACCCAGCCCCACCTACCAGCCTATCAGCACCAGTACTGGGACACCTCAGTCCAGCAGCTAGCCAAGCAGGAACACAGACCAACCCACCAGTAGGCTGGCCAGAGACACTGGGACACAGCCTCACCCACCAGTGGGCCAGCACTAGCCTCAGGACCAGCCTCTCCCACCAGTGGGCAGGCACCAGCAGAGGAATCCAATACCAGTAGGCTGACACCACCTTCAAGATACCCAGGACCCCACAGTCAACCATATCAGGAACCTGCCCACCCCCACGCCCCTGGGCCCTGGCCCTACCCACTAGCAGGCTGACAACAGCTCTGCGACACCTTGGACCCCTCAGCTGGCTGCCCCAGGATCCAGCCCCACTCACCAGTGGGCCAATACCAGCTTAGGACACCCCAGACCCCACAGCCAGCTCTGTCAGGAACTAGCCCTACCCACAGGCAGGCCAACACTAGATCCAGGACCCCCAGCCCCACAACCACCCACCCTGGAACATGGCTCTGCCCATCAGTGTACCAGCACTAGCCCCAGGACCCCTGGGGCCCCAGAGCCAGCCTCCTCATGACCCGGCCCCACACACCAGCAGCCAGTAGCCTCTGCACAAGTCAGGGCCTGGCAACCAACCAGGGAGGGGGCCAGCCACACCTACCAGACCACCCATAGTAGTCAACCCACCACAACAGAAGGACCCACGCACATAGCTCTGGTGACCAGAGGGAAGTGCACTACTGGGATGCATAGGATGTCTCCTACAAAAGGCCACTTCTCCAAGATCAGGAAACATAACCAATCTACCAAATATATAGAAATAAAAACAGCAAATTAGGCAAAATGAGGTGACAGAAGAATATGTACCAAATGAAGGGACAAGATAAATCTCCAGAACTAAATGAGTGGAGATAAGCAATCTACCCAATAAAGAGTTCAAGGTAATGATCGTAAAAATGTTCAAAGAACTCAGGAGAAGATTGGATGAAAAGAGTCAGAAGTTAGAAGTTTTTAACAAAGAGTTAGAGAATATAAAGAAGAACCAAATGGAGTTGAAGAATACAATAAATAAAATTAAAAATACACTAGAAGGAATCAACAGTAGATTAGATGATACAGAGGGATGGATCAGCAAGCTGGAAGACAGAGTAGTGAAAATCACTGAAGCTGAACAGAAAAAAGAAAAAAGAAATGAGGACAGCTTAAAAGACCTCTCAGACAACATCAAGCATTCTAACATTCACATTGTAGGGGTCCCAGAAGGAAAGGAGAAAGAAAAGGACAGAGAACATATTTCGAGATAAAACACCTGAAAACTTCCCTAACCTGGAAAAGAAAACAGACATCCAGGTCCAGGAAGCACCGAGAGTCTCAAGAGGATCAATCCAAAGAGGACAACACGCAGACACATTGTAATCAAAATGGCAAAAATTAAAGATAAAGACAGACTATTAAAAGCAGCAGGGCTTCCCTGGTGGCGCAGTGGTTGAGAATCTGCCTGCCAATGCAGGGGACACGGGTTCGAGCCCTGGTCTGGGAAGATCCCACATGCCACGGAGCAACTAGGCCCGTGAGCCACAATTACTGAGCCTGTGCATCTGGAGCCTGTGCTCCGCAACAAGAGAGGCCGCGATAGTGAGAGGCCCGCGCACCGCGATGAAGAGTGGCCCCCACTTGCCGCAATTAGAGAAAGCCCTCGCACAGAAACGAAGACCCAACACAGCCATAAATAAATAAATAAATACACACATTAAAAAAAAAAAAAAAGCAGCAATGCAAAAGCAACAAGTTTCAGATGAACTCCCATAAGGCTATCAGCTGTCTTTTCAGCAGAAACTCTGCAGGCTCTAGCCTGAGTGGCACAATATATTTAAAGTGATGAAAAGGAAAAACCTACAACCAAGAATACTCTACCTTGCAAGGCTTTCATTCAGATTTGATGGAGAAATCTAAAGTTCACAGACAAGAAAAAGCTAGCTAAAAGAGTTCAGCACCACCAAACCAACTTTACAGAAATGTTTAGCGGACTCTTCTAAGTTAAAAAAAAAAAAAAAAGTCCACAACTAGAAATATAAAAACTACAAAAAGAAAAATCTCATTGGTAAAGGTAGTAAACCAACCACATGTAAAGCTAGTAAAAGAGTTAAAAGACAAAAGTACTAAAATCATCTGTATGCACAATAAGTAGTTAAGGGATACACCCAGATGTAGCATATGATGTCAAAACCAGCAAACATGGGTGAGGAGTGGGGGCGAGTAAAAATGCAGGGCTGTTAAAATACATCTGAATTTAAGAGATCAGTAACTTAAAATAATCACATACATATAGATATATAGCTATATATAAACGTCATGGTAGGGACTTCCCTGGTGGCACAGTGGTTAAGAATCCGCCTGCCAATGCAGGGGGCACAGGTTCGAGCCCTGCTCTGGGAGGATCCCACATGCCGCGGAGCAACCAAGCCCGTGCGCCACAACTACTGAGCCTGCGCTCTAGAACCCACAAGCCACGATGACTGAGCCCACGTGCCATAACTACTGAAGCCCACGCAACCAGAGCCTGTGCTCCACAACAAGAGAAGCCACCGCAATGAAAAGCCTGCGCACCACAACGAAGAGTAGCCTCCACTTGCTGCAACTAGAGAAAGCCCACACGCAGCAACAAAGACCCAACGCAGAAAAATAAAATAAATAAATAAATTTATTTTTTTAAAAAAGATATAAAAAAATAAATAAACCCCATGGTAACCACAAGCCAAAAATCTATAATAAAACCACACACAAAAAAGGAGAAAGGAATCCAAACAGAACAGTAGTCATCAAATTACGATGCAAAAGATCAAAAGAAGAATGATTTCACTTATATGTGGGATCTAAAAAACAAAACAAATGAGTAAACAAAACAAAACAGAATTATAGATACAGAGAACAAATAAGTGGTTTCCAGAGGGAATGGCAGCTGGGGGGAGAAAAGAAATAGGTGAAGGAAATTAAGAGGTACATACTTCCAGTTGCAAAATAAATGAGTATGGGTATGAAATGTACAGTCTGGGGAATATATTCAATATCTATGTAATATCTTTGGTGACATATCATAACTAGACTTAGCATGGTGATCATTTTGAAATATATAGAAATATCGAATCGCTATGCTGTGTAACAGGAACTAACACAGTGTTGTAGGTCAATTATACTTCAAAAACAAACAAACTCATAGAAAAAGAGATCAAATTTGTGGTTACCAAGGTGGGGAGGGGGAGGAGGGAGAATTGGATGAAGGCAATCAAAAGGTACAAACTTCCAGCTATAAGATAAATAAGTACTAGGGATGTAATGTACAACATGATAAATATAATGAACACTGCTGTATGTTATATATGAAAGTTGTTAAGAGAGTAAATCCTAAGAGTTCTCATCACAAGGAAAAAAATTTTTTTCTATTTCTTTAATTTTGTATCTACATGATAATGGATGTTCACTAAACTTACTGTGATAATAACTTCTTCATGATGTATGTAAATCAAATCACTACACTGTACAACTTAAACTTATACAGTGCTGTATGTCAATTATATCTCAATAAGACTGGGGAAAAAAAAAAGAATTGAAAGCAGGTTCATAGCAGCATTATCCACAATAGCCAAAAGATGGAAGAAATGCAAGTGAACAGGTAAGCAAAATGTGACATACACATACAATGGAATATTATTCAGCCTTAAAAAGGAAGGAAATTCTGACACATGCTACAACATATATGAACCTTATGCTAAGTGAAATAAGCCATGCACAAAAGGACAAATACTCTATGATTCCATCTATATTAAGTACTTAGAAGAGTCAAATTCAGAAACAGAAAATAGAATTGTGGTTGCCAAGCACTATGGGGAGGGAGGAATGGGGAGTTGTTTAATGGGTGCTGAGTTTCTGTTTTGCAAGATGAGAAGAGTTCTGGAGATTGGTTGCACAACAATGTGAATATGTTTAATACTACTGAACTGTAGACTTATACAAGGTTAAGGTGGTAAATTCTACATTGTGTATTTTACCACAATTTAAAAAAAAAGAGAGAGATCTAATCAAAATAGGTCTAAACCTGATAAATATAAATTACTGAGTGAGAAATATTTTAAATCCTAGTTCAAACAGTCTGCTGCTTTTCTCTTCTTTCAAAAATCAATTCAAGCTTGGGACTGCCCTGGTGGTCCAGGGTTGGGACTCCGCACTTCCACCACAGGGGGCACCGGCTTGATCCCTGGTGGGGGAACTAAGATCCCACATGCTGTGCGGCCAAAGAAAAAAACAAAAATCAATTCAAGCCTTATTGGTGATATTTGTTGAAAAAAACTGATGTGCCATTGGCAATAAATGAATTTATTGCTCTGATCAATTTCATAAAACTGAAGAAACCTAATATATTGGGGGTAGCTAACGTACACCTAGAGAAGGAAGTCGAAAGTACAAACACACCTCACTTTATTGTGCTTCACTTTTTCATTATTATTATATTTGTTATGGTGGTCTGTGATCAGTGATCTTTGATGTTACTATTGCAATTATTCTGGGGCACCACAAACCATGCCCATATAACATGGCAAATTTGATAAATGTTGCTTTGTTCTTACCACTCCACCAACCAGCTGTTCCCCCATCTCTTTCCCTCTTCAAGGGCTTCCCTATTCTCTGAGACACAACAATATTGAAATTAGGCCAATTAATAACCCTACACTGGCCTCTAAGTGTTCAAGTGAAAGGAAGAGTCACGTCTCTCACTTTAAATCAGAAGCTAGAAATGATTAAGCTTAGTGAGGAAGGCATGTCAAGAGCTGAGATAAGCCAAAAGCTATGCCTTATGCATGAAACAGTTAGCCAAGTGGTGAATGCAAAGGAAAAGTTCTTGAAAGAAATTAAAAGTGCTACTCCAGTGAACACACAAATGATAAGAAAGTGAAACAGCCTTACTGCTGATATGGAGAAAGTTTAAGTGGTCTGGGTAGAAGATCAAACCAGCCACAACATTCTCCTAAGCCAAAGCCTACTCCAGAGCAAGGCCCAAACTCTACTCAATTCTGTGAAGGCTAAGAGGAGTAGGGAAGCTGCAGAAGAAAAGTTTGAAGCTAGCAGAGGTTGGTTCATGAGGTTTAAGGAAAGAAGTCATTTCCATAACATAAAAGTGCAAGGTGAAGTAGCAAGTGCTGATGTAGAAGTTGCAGCAAGTTATCCAGAAGATGTGGCTAGGACAATTAATAAAGGTGGCTACACTAAACAACAGATTTTCAATGTAGACAAAACAGCCTTCTATTAGAAGAAAATGACTTCTAGGACTTTCATAGCTAGAGAGAAGTCAAAGTTTGGCTTCAAAGCTTCAAAGGACAGGCTGACTCTCTTGTTAGGGGCTAATGCTATTACCAAACCGAACTCAGGTCCACTTGTCCAATAGGCAGCAAAGTCAATCTACTGACACTAAGTTGTGGTGAAGGAAAGTACAGCATTTATTGCAGGGTGCCAAGCAAGGCAAACAGGTAACTCATGCTCAGAAGACCTGAACTCCCTGATGGCTTTCAGGGAAAGGTTTTTAAAGGCAACATTAGGGGTGAGGGTTGCAGGGTGCAAGATCAGCTCATGGACCTTCTTCTGGTTCGTTGAAAATGAGAAAACAGGATGACATTTTGGAAAATTTAATCATCAACTTTCTGGTTCTAACCAGTCTGGGGTCTAGCGCTTGTGGTCAGCATGCAGTCACCTCCACCTGGGTGGGGGTTTTATTTTCTGCAGAACAACTCAAAGATATGCATCAGATTGTTATGTATATCTCTTGAGGAGGAACTAGGAGTCCTGTGATTCTGTTTTTATTTATTTATTTATTTATTTATTTATTTATTTATTTATTTATTTATGGCTAAGTTGGGTCTTTGTTGCTGCATGGGCTTTCTCTAGTTGTGGCGAGCAGGGTCTACTCTTCGCTGAGGTGCGCAGGCTTCTCATTGCAGTGGCTTCTCTTGTTGTGGAGCACGGACTCTAGGCATGCAGGCTTCAGTAGTTGTGGCTCGCGGGCTCTAGAGCACTGGCTCCATAGCTGTGGCACACGGGCTTAGTTGCTCCACGGCATGTAGGATCTTCCTGGACCAGGGCTCGAACTCGTGTCCCCTGCATTGGCAGGCAGATTCTTAACCACTGCGCCACCAGCAAAGCCCGTGATTCTGTTTTATAGCTGAACTATTGTTTAAGCTATCATTACTTTTCTTGCTTGACTGCTTTTCCTTTGTTTCTGCATTCCCTCACTTCTCTAATTACTAACTGCTTGAGTCTGCTCTGTGGAACTCAGGGAAGGCCTAGGAGACTAAAACATTTCTCTACAAACAAGAAACAGGGGACACAGAGGGGCTTTTGTACCCAGGAAGGCCCCACAAGGTCCTGCTCGGTTTCAATGCAGCCGGTGACTTTGATAGGGATAGGATAGGATAGTTATACAGGTAGTTGTAGAAGTCCCAGTATGGGATTATAGATAGAGAGGGAAACCTAGGAAACTTTGGGAGACCACTGTAAGTTAATGATTGCTCAAGAAAGCTATCGGAATGTTGTGGAACACAGCAGCCTTGCTTAACTATAAAGCGATAAATAAAACCAGGAGATATGACCCAGGTCATTAGGTGAAAGAAAAATGTTACCACCCTTCTACTGATTTGAATAAGCGCTATGACAGTCCCAGTTTGACCTCATAGGGTCAGACACTGTCCTGCCCAATAGGAAGGAGGAGCTAGTGATGTAAGCCTGAGGTCTACTCGAAGAAGGCTGTCTTTTCCCCTCCCCTACTTTCCTTTTATTATAAAATTGTAGCCCACTTAATCCTTGGGGCAGAGCCTCCTTGCCTGACCACTTGCATCTCTCACAAGCGTCCTATATTAATAAATCTACTTCTTGCCTATTACTTTGCCTCTCACTGAATTCCTTCTGCACTGAGACACAAAGAACCTGAGCCTCAGTAAGTCCAGACACCAGGTGAGTGATTCTAATTAAAGGACCGTGGGTTCAAATCCCAATCAGTGTTTTGGCCAGGTTCAAGTCCCGTACGCATGGGTTCAAGTCCCAATCTGGGTTTAGGCTGGGTTCAAGTCCCAGCACGTGGGTTCAAGTCCCAATCTGAGGTGCACAGTTTCAAGTTTAGGTTAAAACCAATGCTCATTTACCATTTTGAAAATCCTAGAACCCTTAAGAATTATGCTAAGTCAGGACTTCCCTGGTGGTCCAGTGGTCAAGACTCCGTGCTCCCAATGCAGGGGGCCTGGGTTCGATCCCTGGTCGGGGAACTGGATCCCACACGCCACAACTAAAGAGCCTGCATGCTGCAACAAAGATCCCGCGTGTTGCAACTAAGACCCGGTGCAGCCAAATTAATAAATAAATATTAAAAAAAAAAAAAGAAGAATTATGCTAAGTCTACTCTGCCTGTGCTCTGTAAACGGAACAACGAAGCCTGGATGACAGCACATCTGTTTACAACATGGTTTACTGAATATTTTAAGTCCACTGTTGAGATAAGAAAAAAAGATTCCTCTCAAAATATTGCTGTTCACTGACAATGTACCTGGTCACCCAAGAGTTCTGATGGAGATGTACAACCAGATTAATGTTGTTTTCATGCTTGCTAACACAGCATCCATTCTGCAGCTCATGGATCAAGGAGTAATTCTGACTTTCAGGTCTTATTGAAATAGAAGGGAAGGGGGCAGGGAACAACCTCTAAAAGAATGACATAGGGACTGCCCTGGCAGTCCAGTGGTCAAGACTCCACGCTTCCAATGCAGGGGGCGTGGGTTCTATCCCTGGTCAGGGCACTATATCTCACATGCTGTGGGGCGCAGCCAAAAGAAAAAAAAAAAGGACCTAGCCCTTGAGGATATGACATAAACTGGTTAGAATCAACTAGGTCCAAGACAGCAGAAGATAGCAGACTTCCAGTGCACCTTGAGCCTCATTATATGCTCACTATAATACATTAGCATCTAAGTGCCACACCTACAGTGTCATTGGTGCCATGACAGTTTGGAGGCTAACCATAAAAGGTCAAAAAGTGGGCAGTGGCCCAATTCCTGGAACTCTCCACCCCTTCCCCAAAATAGTTGGAATAATCCTCCCTCTGGTTAGCCTACGAAATTATTCAGCCCATAAAAACTAACCACCCCATATTTTAGGGCCTCTTGCCTTCTGAGATGGCCCACTCTCTGTCTGTGGAGTGTGTTTCTCTCAAGACCATTCTCGCCTTTTGAGATGGACCACATTCTGTCTATGGAATGTGTATCTCTAAATAAATCCACTCCTTATCTATCACTTTGTCTCTCACGGAATTCTTTCTGTGATGAGACATAAAGAACCTGAGTTTCATTAAGTCCTGAGACCAAGTGTGTGATCACAATTAAAAGACAGTGGGTTCAAGTCCCTATCTGGGTGTGCAGCTTCATTATTATTTAAGAAATACATTTTGTAAGGCTATAGATGCAATAGGTATGGAAAGGACTCATCATTCTAGATGCCGTTAAGAATATTTGTGGGTAAATCCCTGGCGGTCCAGTGGTTAGGACTCCATGCTCTCACTGCCAAGGGCCCAGGTTCGATCCCTAGTTGGAGAATGAAAACCCCACAAGCCACGTGGTGCGGCAAAAAAAAAAAAAAGAAAGAATATTTGTGCTTCATGGGAAGAGGTCAAATTTCAACATTAGCAGGAATTTGGAAGAGGTTTGTTCCCAACCTTCATAGATGACTTTGACGGGTTCGTGATAAAACTTGAACAGATATGGAGTTACTCCTTATGGAGGAGCAAAGAAAGTGGTTTCTTGACGTGGAATCTACTCCTGGTGAACATGCTGTGAAGATTGTTGAAATGACAACAAAGGATTTAGAATATTGCATAAACTTAGTTGATAAAGCAGTGGCAGGGTTTGAGAGGATTGACGACAATTTTGAAAGAAATTCTACTGTGGGTAAAATGCTATCAAACAGCATTGCATAGTACAGAGAAGTCATTCGTAAAAGGAAGAGTCAATTGATGTGGCAAACTTCACTGTTGTCTTATTTTAAGAAACCATCACCACCACCCTAACCTTCAGCAACTGTCACCCTGATCAGTCAGCAGCCATAAACACTGAGGTAAGACTCTCTACCAGCAAAAAGATTACAACTCATTGAAGGCTCAGATGATGTTTATCACTTTCTAGCAATAAAGTATTTTTTAATTAAGATATGTACATTTTTGGGAGTTCCCTCATGGTCCAGTGGTTAGGGCTCGGCGCTTTCACTGCTGTGGCCCCGGGGATCAATCCCTGGTCAGGGAACTAAGATCCTGCAGCCCTCGCAGCGTGGCAAAAAAAAAAAAAAAAAAAAAAAAAGTACATTTTTAGACATAATGCTATTGCACACTTAGTAGACTATAGTATAAATATAAATTTTATATGCAGTGGGATATAAAAATTCAGGTGAGTCACTTTATTGCAGTATTCTCTTTATTGTGGTGGTCTGGAACCAAACCTGCAATATCTCCAATGTATGCCTATAAATATCACCACTAAGGTTTGCTGAAAAAACAAAGACTTAACCTAAAGTACACAGTCCCCAAATACTAAGATGAGAGCTTAGAAATAAAATAATTATTCTTCTTCATATTCTATACAAAGTTTGAAATCTGCATTAAAGTGTATTAGCCCCATTCCTGAGGCTTATTTAGAAAGGGTGGAGGTAAGGAAACTACAATTAAAAAACTAAGAAATAATCCTTCAGAGGAAGTATGTGCTTCATAGGGTTATTGTAAAGATTAAATGGATTACTATATGTAAAGTGTTGAGCATAGTGGCTGGCACATGGTATTGCTCAACAGAAGTTATTCAGACTTTCTCCATTTTCTCATGTCCCTATTTTTTCCCCTTAAACCAACATAATCAAAATTAGTTTGACTGTTTTTAACACAAACATGAACAATATTTGAAATAACTTTTTGCGGTTCACAAAGTGATTTTACAATCACTATCATTAAATACTTAAAACAGTTCAATGAAGAAAAAAAAGAAAGAAAACTAAAATTTGAGTGCCTACAACATGATAGCTACTGCTCTGAGAATTAACATCTATTATTTCACTTAATTTGTTCAAGAAGGTTATTATTATACTAATTTCACAGATAAGAGAGCTAAGGTTCAGAAATATTTAGTAATTTGACCAACTTTGCACAGTAGTATTAAATTGAAGGGCTGAGATTTGAATTCTGTCTGGCTCCAAAGTTCATACCCTTATCACTAAAAACTATCTTAAGCCCTGTGAGAGAGAGTTTTTTATTCTCTTGTTCAATTACTCATTCAGTCACTCCCTCACTCAATCAAACAATTCAATGGTGCTAGGCACACTGTTCTAAACTAGGTATATGAAAATTAATAAAACAGCATCTGCCCTCACAGCCTAGAGGGTGTATGTGTTTGAGGGAGGGATGGATGAACACAAACCAGGAAACAATTAAGTAAGAGTTCAATAACAGTAATATAAGCAGAATGCTGTTGAAACATGGAGGGTAAATATTAGCTTGGGGGAATCTGGAGAAGCACTGCAGAAGAAATATGATTTCACCTGAAATTTTTAAAATATGTGCTTATAACTTGATAAAAAAGCATCTACAGGGCTTCCCTGGTGGCGCAGTGGTTGAGAATCTGCCTGCCACTGCAGGGGACACGGGTTCGAGCCCTGGTCTGGGAAGATCCCACATGCTGTGGAGCAACTAGGCCCGTGAGCCACAATCACTGAGCCTGTGCTCCTCAACGGGAGAGGCCGCGATAGTGAGCGGCCCGCGCACCGCGATGAAGAGTGGCCCCCACTTGCCGCAACTAGAGAAAGTCCTCGCACAGAAACGAATACCCAACACAGCCGTAAATAAATAAATGTTAAAAAAAAGCATCTACCCAAAAACCTACAGGGGCCTTCCCTGGTGGTCCAGTGGTTAAGAATCCACCTTCCAATGCAGGGGACGCAGGTTTAATCCCTGGTTGGGGAACTAACAGCCCACATGCCGCAGGGCAACTAAGCCCACAAGCCACAACTACTGAGCCCGCACACTCTGGAGCCTGCGTGCCACAACTAGAGAAGCCCGCGCACTGCAACAAAGAAGAACCCATGCACCACAACAAAAGACCCAGCACAGCCAAAAAAACAAAAACAAAAACAAAAACCTACAGCTAACATCACACTTAAAGGTGAAATACTAAATACTTTCCCCCTAAGGTTGGGAACAAAGCAAGGATGTCTGCTCTCACTACTCTTAATCAACATAATATTAGAAGTTCTAGGCACTGTAATAGGCAAGAAAGAGAAATAAAAGGCATACAGATTGGAAAGGGAGAAATAAAACTCTATTTGCAAATGACATGATGTCTACATAGTAAATCCCAAGGAATCTACAAAAACACTCCTAGAAGTAATAACAAGGCCACAGGATATAAGATTAACACACAAAAAAATCAATTGCATTTCTTTCTTTTTTTTTTGGCTGCACTGGGTCTTCCCTGCAGGGCATGGGCTTCTCTAGTTGTGGTGCCTGGGCTTAGTTACCCCACGGCATGTAGCATCTTAGTTCCCCGACCAGGTATCAAACCCGCATCCCCTGCATTGGAAGGCAGATTCTTAACCACTGGACCACCAGGGAAGTCCCAACTGCATTTCTATATACAGTTGACCCTTGAACAACACAGGGGTCAGGGTGCAGAACCCCCTAAGCAAGAGGAAAATCCACTTATAACTTTACAGTCACCCTCCAGTATGGGCGGTTCCATATCCTTGGATTCAACCAACAGAGGATTATGTAGTACTATAGAATGTATTTATTTTTACAAATCCATTTATAAGTGTACCTGCATAGCTCGAACCTGTACTGTTCGAGGGTCAACTGTACTAACAATAGACATGCAGAAAACAAAATAAAAAACACATTACCATTTACAATCACTGTAAAAAAAACTAAATACTTAAGTATATACACTTTCCAAAAACATGTACAGGGTCTGTATGCTAAAAGTTTGATGAAAGAAATCAAAGATGACATAAATAAACAGGCTTGTTCATTGACTGGAAGACTCAATGTGATAAAAATGTCAATTCTCCCTAAATTAATCTATAAGTTTAATGCAATTCCTATCAAAATCCCAGCAAGGCCTTCTTTAGACCTAAACAAGCTTATTCTAAAATTTACACGGAGGTCTTCCCTGGTGGCACAGTGGTTAAGAATCCGCCTGCCAATGCAGGGGACACGGGTTCGAGCCCTGGTCCAGGAAGATCCCACATGCTGTGGAGCAACTAAGCCCGTGTGCCACAACTACTGAGCCTGCGCTCTAGAGCCCGCGAGCCACAACTACTGAGCCCGTGCTCCACAACAAGAGAAGCCACCACAATGAGAAGCCTGCACACTGCAACGAAGAGTAGCCCCACTCGCTGCAACTAGAGAAAGCCCGCGCACAGCAACGAAGACCCAACGCAGCCAAATATTAATTAATTAATTAAAAAAAAAAAAAACCACACAAATTTTTTATCTTACACTTCTGTAGGTTAAAAGTCCAACACACTCTCACTGGGCTAAAATCATGGTGGTAGTAAGGCTACTGTTCTCTTCCGGTTCTATTGCAGAATGTTTCCTTGACTTTTCCAGATGCTTAAGGGATGCCTGCATGCCTCTGCTTACGGTCCTCTTTCCTCCATATTCAAAACCAGCAACAGAGATTGAGTCCTTCTCACATAGCATCTCTTCTGCCTCCCTCTTCCACTTTTAACAATCCTTTTAATTACATTGAACCCATCTGGATAATACAGGATAATCTCCCTATTTTAAAATCAGCTGATTAGCAAACTTAATTCCTTTTTGCCATGAGGGAACATACAGGTTCTGAGGATAAGGACACAGATATATTCGAGAGGGCCATTATTCTGCTTACCACAGCTAATTTAACCAAAAAAAAAAAAAAAAAGTTATATTTACATTGGGAGAGAAAGTGTGTGTGTATGGGGGTGGGGGTAGGAAATAGCAGTTTAAGCATATTATTTAGAAATACATATGAAAGTAAATACAAAAAAGAAAAAAAAAGACATTTAAAAGTGCTCTGAAGAACAAGAATCAGGAGTAGGTAAGGAAGAGTAGAGCAGAAGAAAGATGTTTTTCCTTATAAGCCTTAAACTATCATTTCACTTTTAAACAATGTACATGCATTACTATGACTTGATTTTACTTTTAATGGCCTCAAATTTGCATGGCTTTATTGGCACAAACAGAGATTGGCACAAACAAATCAGTTGCATAACATTAGTAATCCCCTTGGGCACTGCTAAGCAAGAGCTAAGCAAAGCACTTTGAGGAAATTGTAGGAAATGTAGGAAAAATAACAATTTGGGGACTTCCCTGGTGGTCCAGTGGTTAAGGGGGTACAGGTTCAATCCCTTGTCGAGGAACTAAGAACCCACATGCTGCACTGCGTGGACAAAACAAAAAAAAGAGAAAAATTTAAACCATAACTATGGAATCTGTCCTGACTAGGGACACATATCTTTCTGCATTCTGAGTAAGAAATCTAGTCAGAAAGTTCCTAACTAGTTTCCTGAAAAATATCTGTGATCTAGAGAGGAAGGAGATTATGTCTAATACTTGGGAACTAGAATCTGAACAAGATTAGTGTCATAAACTCAAATAGTGGTTCACCCTCATCAGTGCCACCACAAATAGGTTCTGTTCAATGTATCAGCTCCAGGTGAAAAATGGCACTGGGCAAAGTCAGGATAATAGAAAAGCTTTTGACTTGTTAGGGAATAGAAAGTAGTTTACACTGGCTGAAATAAGACAGTGGAAATCTAACTAGAAATAAAACTAGAATCACAAATCACAGGTTAGTCTTTGATAGTCAATGGCAGATCACTGAACGCTATTGAACAGGAAAGTGACAAAGAGCAAAGCATACCTTCTTACTCAGTTTTTTTAAGTGGTTGATATTCAGTGAAGCTCAAGGAAAGCCAATCCACTGCCAAGACTATGGGGGGGACACTGGAGGTACAAAATTTAAGGAGGCACTCACTCTCAAGGTCAATCAAGTAACCCTGCACTTGCACAACCCTGAGAGTGACTGCCTCCTTAAATTTTGCACTTGCACAATCCTTAGTATCCTTATTTTGTGGGCTAAGCACCTCATTTGTCTCATTCGTAATAGCTAAAAAGTAGAAACAACCCAAATGTCTCAACTGATGAATGGATAAAAAGAATGTGCTTTATTCATGTAATGGAATATGGTATATTTTTTTTGGCCATAAAAAGAATAAAACGTTGATACATGCCACAACATGGATGAACCTTGAAAATACTATGCTGAATGAAAGAAGTCAGTCACAAAAGACCACATATTGGTATTTTATGATTCCATTTATATGAAATGTCCAGAATAGGTAAATCTATACAGACAGAAATAAATTAGTAGCTGCCAAGGGAGGGAGGGGTTGGGATGGAGAATGACTGCTTATGGATATAGTTTCTTTTTGGAGTGATAAAATGTAATAAAATTGATTGAAGTGACAGTTGCACAACTCTGCACATATAGTAACTTTTGAACTGTACACGTTAAATGGGTAAATTGTATGATATGTTAATTATTCCTTAATAAAACTTATTTTAAAAGCAGATGCTTAGGGCTTCCCTGGTGGTGCAATGGTTAAGAATCCGCCTGTCAATGCAGGGGATTCAATCCCTGGTCCAGGAAGATCCCACATGCTGCAGAGCACCTAAGCCCGTGTGCCACAACTACTGAGCCTGCACTCTAGAGCCTGCAAGCCAGAACTACTGAGCCCTCATGCTGCAACTACTGAAGCCTTCGCGCCTAGAGCCCATGCTCCGCAACAAGACAAGCGACCACAATGAGAAGCCCGCGCACCGCAACAAAGAGTAGCCCCCGCTCACCTCAACTAGAGAAAAGCCTGCATGCAGCAACAAAGACCCAACGCAGCCAAAAATAAAATAAATAAATTTTTTAAAAAACCAGGGACTTCCCTGGTGGCACAGTGGTTAAGAATCCTCCTGCCAATGCAGGGGACATGGGTTCAAGCCCTGGTCTGGGAAGATACCACATGCCGCAGAGGAACTAAGCCCGTGCACCACAACTACTGAGCCTGCACTCTAGAGCCTGCAAGCCACAGCTACTGAGCCCGCATGCCACAACTACTGAAGCTCATGCACCAAGAGCCCGTGCTCTACAAGAGAAGCCACCACAATGAGAAGCCCACACACCACAACGAAGAGTAGCCCCCGCTCGCCACAACTAGAGAAAGCCTGCGTGCAGCAATGAAGACCCAACGCAGCCAAAAATAAAATTAATTATTTTTTTTGGAAAATTCACTTTATACATAAAAAAAGCAGATGCTTAGTAACTATCTATTGAAATAAGGCATAAAAAGGATGAAAGTCATTGTGAAATAAGAACAAGTTGAATTTTTAAAGGGAGTTGTTTCTTTTCATGAATTTTTAGAGGAGGCATAGGAAAAGACACCTCTAAATCAGACTTCTATACTTTGCCCAATTAAAATCATTACCAGAATTTGGTTCATACAGAATTCCTACCCAAAATAACTTGCTATGTGGCAATTTGTGATTTAAACATTGGTGTTGACTGATAAAGCATGAATAATTTTAACGTGTATTCTCAATATCAATAAATACTCTGTAACTCTGAGGTGTCTAAAACCTACCTTTGTAATTACAAAATTTCTTATTTCAATTCTGTTAAATAACTAGAAGTTTCCTTAGACCTGGTGGACCCGAAAAAGGGGAAAAACCCAAGATTAAAATGATATTGCCTCTCTCTGGTGTTCCCCAACACTGTAGGAACACCCATGATGCAATTCTCAATTGTTCACAAACACATTTCTGGTCTTCAAAGACCACAAGTAAAGATAAATAAGAGGCTGAAATAGCAAAAGAGGATCAAGGAACTTGTTTTCTTTTGGCACCATACAGCTTTGACTGGGGTCAACACCCAGGACAGGATGCACCACCAAAGGAAGTGGATCTGCACAGGGAAACAAGAGCTGAGCCCAGGTCAGAAATGAGACAATGACATACAAAGAGAAAGCTCTGTGTCTATAGTAAGTGAATTTTTCTACAAACCTACTATGAAACTAATGTATTAACTAAAAAGTATTTATCCAAATTTTCTTCTCAGAAGAAAAGGAACATTTTTTTCTTCTGGGAAGTCACTGACTTCCCACCAGCTTTATATTAAAAGCCTACTTTTCAAGTCTTAGGAAAAAATGAATCTATACACAGGTCAGAATAACACTGACAAAAATATATTTTGCAAAAGTCCAATATAGTCTTATCCTCAGCTTCTGTTTTCATTTAAAAACTCAAATGTTATTTGAGGGAATTCCCTGGCGGTTCAGTGGTTAGGACTCAGCGCTTTCACTGCCGGGGCCTGGGTTCAGTCCCTGGTGGGGGAAGTAAGATCCTGCAAGCCTTGCGGCGCAGCCAAAAAAAAAAAGAAATGTTATTTGAAAAATGTGCTTTTTGGAACATGTTTCTTGCTTTCAATGTGGTACAGGAAGGTACTGTTAATGGAAAGTGCTAAAACACTGAAATGTCAATTTCAGAAACTTCATTAGTTGCATACCAACAATGAAAGGGCTATATTTTCTATTTGCAAAAAACAAATGTAATAGGTTTTTCTTAAAAGCCACTGGTCTGGACTTCCCTGGTGGTCCAGTGGTTAAGATTCCGTGCTTTCACTGAAGGGGGCGCAGGTTTGATCCCTGCTTGGGAAGTTCCTCATGCTGCGTGATGTGGCCAAAGCCACTTGCCTACATAGCCAAACTGAAATAAGGAAAACTCTGAAAGAGTAACAGAAAATTTAAAACATTTTTATACATTCAACAATCCTACAAATATTCATGTCTGTGTCTGATATAAACCATCAATAAAAAAAGAGAAATACAGTAATTCACAAATTTACTATATGGCACCGTCCCCAAAACAAAAATAAATAGAATTTGGATAGCCTTTTCTATAGATGTATTCTCTGGGGGGAAAGACTGAAAAGTGAACCTCAAACTGAATTCTACTTTCCCACTAATTCTCATTAAACGTAAAAAAATATGTTCATATTTTTAACATTGATAGACCAACTTAAAAACTTTAGTGAAGATGTGATCAAGTTGGTGACTGGTTTGGCATTAACGTGGACATTAGAATTTATTTTCAGTATTATTTATTCTGGGAGCAATGGTATTTTACTAGCAGCTAAATATCTCTTTAAGTACTTCATATGATTTTCCTAACTCCATACCCAGCCATTCCTACTCTTCCCAATGTTCAGCAATTTCTCCAGAACATTTTCCTTGTCAGCTTCTGCCCTCTCTTACCTTTCAGTTGATGCTTTCACTTGCAGGCACACCCAGACCTTAACAGGACAGGGAATTTACCAGCAGCTATCAGCAATGGAAAGGTTCTGGAACAGGATGGGGAGTTATGTGTGTGACCAGAAATTCATGGATTTTTCTCTGCCTTCTATACTTGGCCATTTTGACACAGCCTTTAAGGCAAATACCCACCCTACCTTGGCAGCTCTGCCTATTCCTCTCAAGTGCTGTCCAACAGAACTTTCTGCACTAATGGAAATGTTCAATATCTGCACTGCGCTGTTCAATATAGCAGACACATGTGACTACTGTGTACTTGAAATGTGGCTGGTATGACTGAGGAACTGAATTTTTATTTAATTTTAATAGCCACATGTGGCTAGTGGCTTCCATATTGAACAGCACAGCTAGCCTAGATTCCTGCAGAGACTAAAGCTATTGCTCTAATGTCAAACCCCTTGGCTAGTGACCAGACACCCAGCCACGATCCTGCTAGCCCTGTCTCCTAGAAGATGTTCCTTGTATCCCCCAGCTTGGTGAGAGGGTCCTACAGTGAATAAATGAATCATCTGGAACCACAGAGTGACTACCTGTCTAATATTCTATAGCTCCTACCATCTCAACCCCTATTGCTTTGAGTTGGAGTTACCACCTTCCTTTAGATACTGCACATTAGATCACTGCTTCTCAGACTTTAAGGTGCATATGAATCACCTGGGGATCTTGTTAAAATGCATATTCTAATTCTGCATTTCTAACATGCTTCTAGGCACTTGGTACCTAACCTATGTGGTACTAACCCTAGGTTCTTGGTTCTCCTAACCCCTAATCTGACTGGTGTTACTGATGGTTCAGCAGCAAACATATGAATTCAGACCTCCTAAGTAATAGTATGCTTTTCATTGATCAAATATTTGTACCATGTAATGAAGCTGCACAGCAGTATCAATTTTGAGCAGTAGATGATGTTATTTGATGTGATATACCATTTTTTAAGCATACGATTTTACAGAGGAGGCTATGACAATGAGCTAAAGATCACAATTCTAATAAGTGAACAACTGGAATGGGAACCAAGGTTTGTTTGGTTCCAAAGCCCACATTCTTTCTGCTATGCCAACCTCCACCTCAATGCTAAACTCAGGAATGTCCACGTCAGGATTTCCCTTCAGAAGCGAGCTGTGAAGGAACATTGCTCCTAAAGAGTTATCTTTTTTCCCCAGGTATAACAGTAATCAGAAAAACCAGCTTCTTCCATATGTATGATTAAATATCAGACATGATTATTATTTATATATTCTATTGTATATTTTCAACCTGATCAATTTTATTCAGCTATTGTTTCCCCAAATTTAAATTCAACTCCTTTAACTCAGATGACACATCACTATAAATAAGGTTAAAAGAGTTTCTGAATTTTCTAATCAAATCTCATTTGAACCCAGAAGTGAGCTATTTTCCTCTATTTTTTTTTATTAATTTATTTTATTTTATTTTATTTTTGGCTGTGTTGGGTCTTTGTTGCTGCACACGGGCTTTCTCTAGTTGTGGCGTGCGGGGGCTACTATTTGCTGCAGTGCATGGGCTTCTCATTGTGGTGGCTTCTTTTGTTGGGAGCATGGGCTCTAGGCACGCGGGCTTCAGTAGTTGTGGCACACGGGCTCAGTAGTTGTGGTTCACAGGCTCTAGAGCGCAGGCTCAGTAGTTGTGGCACATGGGCTTAGTTGCTCCACGGCATGTGGGATCTTCCTGGACCAGGGCTCGAACCCGTGTCCCCTGCATTGGCAGGCGGATTCTTAACCACTGCGCCACCAGGGAAGCCCCTTTTCCTCTATTTTTAATTCATAGTTTTATTCACCAGACTTGGTTTGAATAATTCTAACCCTCTTAGAATTTTCCTGTTGTCAAGATAACTTTGAAGCATCGCAGTAGCCCATTCTAGTGTTTTACCCATTGATGGTCAAAAGGTTTCCTATAAAAACAAAGAACAAACTAAAAAACATTGCAAGCTATATAATAAATGATTAATATTTTTACCATAAAGAGCTATAAAACATGTCAAAATAAGAAAAAAATTGCATACACCAAAATGAAAATTGGCAAAGACATGAAGAGCTGAAAAAGACAACTATCTTGAAAATCCAAAAGAATCAAATGAAAAACCATTTAAATCATTTTTAAAAAAGATTTACTATGTTATCCAATTCAAGATCAACATAGAAGTATCAATAGCTTTCCTATATGCCAGCAATAACCAATTTTTTATATGTCATGAGGTAGAAGATCTCAATTGCCATATCAACTTTAAATAACCATAAAATAACTAGAAAAGTAGACATGTTCAAAACCACTATCAAGAGAACTATAAACTTTTCTAAAGGATTTTTTTTAAACCTAAATAAAGAGAATACACTGTTTCTAAATGGAAAGTCTCAACATTGTAAATTCATGGGTGTACAAATTCACCCATAAAGTAATTTATTTGTTGCAATCAGTCCCAATTACATTCCCAACAGAATCTTTGTTTGTAACAAAACCTGAAAGACTGCTTCTAAAAGAAAAAAAAAAATCTGTTCTTATATATATTCTAAGACTGAGGGGAACCTGACCTTCAGCAATAATTAAAACTGGGTGGTATTGGGAATTCCCTGATTAGGACTCTGCATTCTCACTGCCACGGCCCAGGTTCGGTCCCTGGTCAGGAAATTAGATCCTGCAAGCCTCCTGGCACGGCCACAAAAAACAAAACAAAACCAAAAAGCCTGGGTGGGGCTTCCCTGGTGGCACAGTGGTTAAGAATCCGCCTGCCAATGCAAGGGACACGCATTCGAGCCCCGGTCCAGGAAGATCCCACATGCCGCGGACCAACTAAGCCCATGTGCCACAGCTGCTGATCCTGCACTCTAGAGCCTGCAAGCTACAACTACTGAGCCCGCATGCCACAACTACTGAAGCCCGCATGCCTAGAGCCCATGTTCCGCCACCGCAATGAGAAGCCCGCGCACCGCAACGAAAAGTAGTCCCCGCTCACCGCAACTACAGAAAGCCCGCGTGCAGCAACGAAGACCCAACGCAGACAAAAATAAATAAACAAATAAATAAATTTTTAGAAAAAAGAAAACAACCCAGTTAAAAAATATGTAAAGAACAGAATAAGCAATTTCACAGAAAGAAATGTAAACAGCCAATAAAGAAACAAAAAGATGTTCAAACTCACAAGTAATCTGGAGACTATAAATTAAAATTTTTAAATTTACCCATTATATTAGTAAAAATGTACAAGACTGATATCAAGTATCAGAGGCAACTTCATAAACTGCTGATGGAATAAAGAATGGTACATAGACTGTAGGGCAAATTGGCTGTATCTTTCAAAATTAGAAACATGTATACCTTTTAAACAACAATTCTAGGCACCTACTCTAGAGTTATTCTAGGACATTTGCACAAGAGACAAGAATAAAGGATGTTCATTTCAGTGTTGCTGATAACTGCAAAAATCTGAGAAAACTTAAATGTCCATAGAAAAAGAAACAAATAAATTACAGACATTCAAACTGAAATACAATCAGCTGTTAAAAAGTGTGTACTGGGGCTTCCCTGGTGGCACAGTGGTTGAGAACCTGCCTGCTAATGCAGGGGACACGGGTTCGAGCCCTGGTCTGGGAAGATCCCACATGCCGCGGAGCAACTGGGCCCGTGAGCCACAACTACTGAGCCTGCGCGTCTGGAGCCTGTGCTCCGCAACAAGAGAGGCCGCGATAGTGAAGAGGCCCGCGCACCGCGATGAAGAGTGGTCCCCGCTTGCTGCAACTAGAGAAAGCCCTCGCACAGAAACGAAGACCCGACACAGCCAAAAATAAATACAAAAATAAATAAATAAATAAAAGACAAAAAAAATTGTCAGGTGTGATGCTGATGGAGAGCTCTAAACCTCATCCCGAGCTTGGGATGATGTTAAAAATAAAAAAAAAAAAAGTGTGTACTGACAGGATGAGATCTCAAAAGCATATTGCTAAGTTAAAAAAAAAAAAAGAACTACAGGAAAAAAAATTATCATTCCACTGACTTAAAAAAGATATAAATAGATATAGAAATTATAAATAGAAATTGCATATATTGCAGGAAAAAGAACTGGAAGAAAATTCACCAAACAGGATAGTTCTAGAAGAAGAACCTTTGCTTCTTAGCCTCTACATAAAGAATTATTTTTTTAAAGAATGTATTCTTTTTTTCTCTTTCTTCAAATTAAGTATACAATTTAAACATTTGTAAGATTTTTAAATGTTTTTAAAGACAGGGGCTTCCCTGGTGGCGCAGTCGTTAAGAATCCGCCTGCCAATGCAGGCGACACAGGTTCGACCCCTGGCCCAGGAAGATCCCACGTGCCACGGAGCAACTAAGCCTGTGTGCCACAACTACTGAGCCCACGTGCCACAACTACTGAAGCCCGCATTCCTAGAGCCTGTGCTCTGCAACAAGAGAAGCCACGACAATGAGAAGGCTGTACACTGCAATGAAGAGTAGCCCCTGCTCACCGCAACTAGAGAAAGCCCACGCGCAGCAACGAAGACCCAATGCAGCCAAAAATAAAAACAAATAAACTAATTAATTTAAAAAATCTAAAAAAAATTTAAATAATAAAAAAGAGAAGTCAACAAAAAATAGTTTTAATTTGCAGTTTCCAGATTATGTGAGTTTGAGGATCTTTTTCTTTCTTTCTTTTTTTAATTGAAGTAGCTATTTTACAAAGTTGTGCTAGTTTCAGGTATACAGCAAAGTGATTCAGAGATAGATAGATAGATAGGTAGAGAGATAGATAGATAGATCAAATTGTTTTTCGGATTCTTTTCCATTATAGGTTATTCCAAGATATTGAATATAGTTCCCTGTGCTATACAGTAGGTCCTTGTTGGTTATCTATTTTATGTATGGGGACTTCCCTGGTGGTGCAGTGATTGAGAGTCCGCCTGCCAATGCAGGGGACACGGGTTCAAGCCCTGGCCCGGGAAGATCCCACATGCCACGGAGCGACTAAGCCCGTGCGCCACAACTACTGAGCCTGCACTCTAGAGCCCGCAAGCCACAACTACTGAAGCCCACGCGCTTAGAGCCCGTGCTCTACAACAAGAGAAGCCACCGCAACGAGAAGCCCGCGCACCACAACGAAGAGTAGCCCCCGCTCGCCGCAACTAGAGAAAAGCCCGCGCGCAGCAACAAAGACCCACCGCAGCCAAAAATAAATAAATAAAATAAATAAATTTTAAAAAATAATAATGTTCAGTGATATTTAAGAGTACTTTAAAAACACTATTAAATTATGAACTGATCTGTGAATTTTCTCCTCAAGCTTCCATTCTAATTGTATCTCTTCTGAGAAACGTAATGTGTTTTATTGATGCAGCATAGTTTAGAATTTGTTTAATATTTTGTAATTTTTAAAATAATTTCTTCCATTTTAGTCTTGTCAACTACTATGCAAACTCCTCAGGGCCAGAACCTTGTTTCATAAGCCTGTGTTCACATATATATTGTGTTTACTACAATGTAATGATTTGTTTCTCTATTTCTCTCCCTTCCTAGGCTCTGAGCAATTCCAAGGCAAAGAGCAAGGCTTACTTATATTTGTTTCCTGGAGACTTAGTAATCAGACACAAAATAGGTCTCAATAAACGTTTGTTGAAGGGATAAATGAATGAATTAATCTTTTTTCCCCCCTGCAATGCCTTACACAGTACTCTACACATAATAGGAACTCAGTAAAGCTCCTTAATGGATTCATGGAGAAATCTTTTGGACTCAACCACATAAAGCTTTATCTTGCCTCAGAAAAGCATTTCGACTTTAAAGGTTAGCTACTAACATTACAAATTAAAAGTTTTAGTCTAACATATATCAAATAAATAGATTCAATGACTAACCACATCAAGGCTGGCTCTGGAAGGATTAAAATCCACTATTCTAATTAATGAATTTGTGAACCTCAACATGGAGAAAGCCAGTTACATAATCAAAAGAGAGGTTATCAAGGATCGAACCCGCACCCCCTGCAATGGAAGCCTGGAGTCTTAACCACTGGACCACCAGGAAAGTCCCTGTTTTTCTTTCATTAACAATAACCTTTTGATGTTCCTACTACCTGGTTTCTTGCAAAAACTCCTATATATCCTGGCTCCTCCCTTACGTCTTCAGAGCAGTCCCTCAGAGTCATCTGAGAGGCTGTCTTCCAGGCTTAAGTCCTCAACAAGGCCATCAAATAAAACGTTAATTCTCAAAAAAAAAAATAAATTAATAAAAAGAGAGGTTACGCCTTTGCAAATTTATACCTACAAAAGATAGTGAGAAATAATTATCAGAAAGCTTGTATCTGTATATTGAAATGAACAAATTATTTTTTATGCCTGAATTGATGCCACTGTTTTCACTAGAAATAAGAGTTAACAGCCAAGTGATCCAAACCTGTCTCTAGAAAACAGTCCTTGAGACTCAGAGAGTAAATGTTTTGCCTCTCAGTGATTTTTAACTCCCGGAAGACTCCTTTTATTTCCAGATTGACGGATATTCAAAACTCTTTCTGTCTCCTAAAAATAAAACTTCATCCATTTCTTAAAAGGCAAACAACCTGAATAGACACACTTTCGGAACACTAGGTTTTATATTCAAGTAACTAAAACTATCCCTAGTGTTCAGCCTTGTGCTGCTGCAGTAGAAACACGTTTCTTAGTTTTTAAACTACATTCGTGGAAGGTTTAAATGTCGTACTGTACATTCTTTCACTGTATGATCTAAACTGATTTTACACCGCATATATAATTTCATAAGTACACCGTAAAGGAATTCTACACTTGAATGAATCTGGAAAGAAACATGAACTTAGCACACACCCCCTTCTTCCAACTCGATACGCACATCTTAGTTTTTTTTTCTCAAGAATTTCTCTCTCCCGCCCCCACCCCACACTTTATTTCAGAGCAGCATCATTCATTATCCCACTCACCACCACCGAAAGAACCTTTCCAACTAATACTATTTCACCAGGACCCTCCTTTCACATCTCAGAGTCCGTGGGGGATTTCTTTGGAAGCGGTGTGGGGGGGGGGGGGCGGTGAAGTTCCGGGACGCCACCATTCCCGCCATGTCCTATAGGACCCAGGTCCTAGCGCGCAGTCCCCGACCAGCCTCAGGCGGACCCCAGGAAACTGCGAAGGTCTGACACGGCACCCCCCATCTCCGCCAGGTCAAAGCAAACCGGGCCCAACCTCTAGGCTCCCACTTAACGTACCCTCCTCCTCGCTGTACCCCATTTCTTCCCACTTACTCCTCGGTGTAGCCCGGTCTCTTTACCCAATTCTGAGTCCCCATAACCATCTTGTTCCCAACACGAACACCCTTTTTACACTCCGGGCCCTGCCCCTTGAACCCTTCTACACCCCGGTCCCTCCCCCTGGACCTCCCACCAGCTTCAACCCTCACAGCGTACCCTAGTGCAGACCCGCGCCCCGTCCCTATAGCCACTGGACCCGGGTCCTACCCCACACGTCACACTCGGACCCATTGCTCCCGCGACCCGACCTTCCCCACTACCCCCCCAAGCGCTACCACACCCCCCACCCCAGCACCCTGTTACCTCCGGCCCCGCCCCCCTGAGTGTCGCACTCACCGCTTCTGCCGCCGCATCATTAACCGCCGCGGCTGCTATAGCTACAGGGAGCCAAGGCAACCAGCTCTCGCGACACTTTCCTCAGCTACGCCGAGAACGGCCGGGAAGAGTCTTTCGCAAGAAAGTAAATGAGTCAGGGTCGAGACGGCTAAGTATATCTCGCGATAGTATTGTGTAAAATGGCGGCCGCAAGGCGCTTAAGGGGTGGCCTGGAAAGGTCTGGAGGTGGGCGAGGGCGGGGAAGGATATTGAACTGGCAGGAGAGTCGGAAAACTATTGTAGGCAGGACGCAGGACGGTCTGGGATGGGGGAAGTTAGTATGACGAACCCTACACCGGAATAACTTGAGGTATGGGGCTGTCTTTTCCCAGGCCTCAAACTTAAAGCAGTGTCGCCTTGGCTGAAGTTCAGTCTTCCTGGCATTTTCCTTATGCATGCAGAGTAGAGATGGAGGGAGTAAGCCAGAAATTGACCTTTCCATGTCCTCCTTAACCTTCCTTCAGGAAACTTTGATTCGTTCTTCCCCTACTTTGGTTTGTGAATGGTATTTGACTTAACAGAAATATTTATGTTTATACACTGGTGCCCCGCCCCCTTCAATTTGCCCAGCGAAACTAGGAAATCAAAGTGTTTTGTTGTTGTTGTTGTTTTTAGTCGAACATAAGCACAGATGTTTGGCCTTGGCTGTGGAAGGGGGCCGCATTGGTTTGTGATTTGAACTTTGCAGTTGTTGCTTGCCACCCTGTGGACGGGCACATCCTTACTTGGTGACTCTCTCAACACTTAGTTGTAAGGGCTTTCTCTCTGCTCTCAGAAAGCTGTAAATGCAGACTGACTGAGTAGGATCTGGAACAGACGACGGACATGTTAGGAGAAACACTGACTGAAGCTGCCCACCCTGGCCAGGCAAGATAGTAGCCACTTGCATGAGTCATCTTACAACAGGAGGTCCTGGTAAGGAACGAGGAACTAACAAGCTACCACCAACCGGTAGAATTCGGGAAAGGTCAAAAGGAGAGAGGAGACACCAGTCCATATGTCCTACCAACATCCCAGAATCCTCACTGGAATCTATTTTGTCTGAGCAGTGTGCACACCACATTTTAATAAGGGTAGGAAGGACCTTGAGTCAGAATGATTGGCCAGAGACAACCCGGAAAGTAACCCCATTCCCATAAAACCCAAGACTGCAAGCCACGTGGCAGAGCAGTTCTCCTGGGTTCCCTTACCCTGCTGCTATCTGCCCGGGCACCTCTTCCCAATAGTCTCTTGCTTTGTCAGCATGTGTGTCTCCTCGGACAATTCATTTTTGAGTGTTAGACAGCAGCCCACCCTCAGGCCCTGGAAGGGGTCCCCCTTACTGCAACAGCTATATAAAGAACGTTGTTCAGTGAGAGTAAAACAGAGGGGTACAAATAAGGGAATAAAAGTAATAAATAGAGAATTAAGTGTCTTCTCTCCAATCCCCTGAATACCTCTCATAGTCTAGACCAGTGCTGTCCGGTAGAAACATACTGTGAGCCACATCATGCAATTTAAAATTTGTAGTAGCCACATTTTTTTTTAAAGTAAGAAAAATGAAATTTAGTTATTCACTTAACCCAACGTATTCAAAATATTTCAACATGTAATCAATATTTTGAAATTTTTTAAAATTTTTATTGGGGGTATAGTTGATTTACAGTGTGTTAGTTTCTGGTGTACAGCAATTTTTTTAATATTTTGAAATTATTAATGAGATATTTTACATTCTTTTTTCATACTGAGTCTTCAAAATCCATTGTTTATATTTACAGAGCGTCTTAATTTAGCCTAGGCAAATTTTAAGAGCTTAATAGCCACATGTGGCTAGTGACTGCAGTATTAGACAGCAAAGCTGTAGACCCTATACCAGGGAATGCATTATCTGGGTGACCTTAGGGGCACAGTATTACGGGCATGTGGTTTATGTAAAAGAAACCCTTGAAGTTGCTAGCTCAAACGGCTGCAGAGTCTAGGTGGGTAACAATAAAAGAGACCTGATGTAAAACAATAGGTGGTAGTGGGGACTTGTGCCCACTGAAGAGTGCAAGTGAAACAGGAGGAAAGGGGGCAGGGCACAACCTTTGAAAGAATGACACAGCCTAAGGATGGGACATAAACTGATTAGAACCAAATGGGTCCAAGATGGCGGAGAAGTCAACTTCCACTAGACCTTGAGGCTTAGTATACGCTCACTGTAACACATCAGCAAGCTAAATGACACACCCAAAGGCACCATGACAGTGGCGGTGCCCACTGTCAAAAAGTGGGTGGTGGCCCAATTCCTGGAAATCCCCACCCCTTCCCGAAATAGCTGGAATACTCCTCCCACTCATTAGCCTATGAAATTACCCACCCATATAAAAACTGACAACCCCATACCCTGGCGGCCTTTCTCACCTTCTGAGATGGCCCACACTCTGTCTGTGGAGTGTGTTTCTCTCTAAATAAATCCACTTCTTACCTACCACTTTGTCTCTCACTGAATTCTTTCTGCGATGAGACATCAAGAACATGAGCTTCATTAAGTCCTGAAACCAGGTGTGTGATCTCATTTGGAAGACTGGGGGTTTTGGTGGGGTTCTGGCATGGGTGTTCAAGCCCCAATCTGAAGTGCATGGTTTCACAAGCTTCTATCTAAAAGGAAGCTTTCCTGCAGCCATTATGGAAAACAGTATGGAGATTCCTCAAAAAATTAAAAATAGAATTTCCATATGATCCAGCAATTCCAATCCTGAGTATTTATCTGAAGAAAACAAAGATGTTAACTAGAAAAGATATACGATATGCACCACTATGTTCCTTACAGCATTATTTACAGTAGCCAAGATGTAGAAGCAACCAAATTGCCCATCAGTAGATAAATGGATAAAGAATGTGGTATATATTTACAAGATTTCAGATATTCTGAGGTTGGAAAAATGAAGTTTCTAAGTTTTCAGAGCTGTTGACTATTAGACCCTGAACTTTTTTTTACCCCAACTTTAAGGGTAGGCATTTAATAATTATTTTATAGTTGGGAAATCTCTTTGTCACATGAATGTTGTTATTTGCTTTTGTACATCTGATGCCTGATATATAGTAGGCACTCAATAAACATTTGTTGAAGGAATATAGTCCTTAACTTTTGAGGAGGGCTCACAGACTTTTTTTTTTTTTGGTTGTGTTGGGTTTTCGTTGCTGCACACGGGCTTTCTCTAGTTGCAGCGAGCGGAGTCTACACTCCATTGCGATGGGCGAGCTTCTCATTATGGTGGTTTCTCTTGTTGTGGAGCACGGGCTCTAGGTGCTTGGGCTTCAGTGGTTGTGGCGCATGGGCTCAGTAGTTGTGGTGCACAGGCTTAGTTGCTCCGCTGTATGTGGGACCTTCCTGGACCAGGGCTCGAACCCGTGTCCCCTGCATTGACAGGTGGAGTCTTAACCACCGCGCCACCAGGGAAGCCCGGGTTCACAGACTTTTAAACATGAGAATCTCATAAAAGCTATGAACTCTTGTCCACATCCTGTCTGTGCCCTGCCCATATTCCCTCAGCCTATCCTAGAGTTCACTACAGCTTTGGTAGACAAATTCTATACAAGCCCATAGCTTCCTACCTTAAACACCTGAGTTATCTCCTTGCCTGGAAGTGCCAGCAGAGTTAACATTCCCCTTGGCAATCCGTAACCAAGGAGAGATGGGATTTGGTAGCTAAATATTCCAGTTTCTACCCTGCCTCAGTGAGGCGATTCTGAATTATGCTTTACTATAGTGTTTCTCAAACTTTACTAACACATAAGAATCACCTGGAGAGATTAATAAGACACAAATTCTTGAATTTGCAAATTTTTTTTTTGGCCTTGCCGCGCTGTTTGCAGGATCTTAGTTCCCCCGACCAGGGATCGAACCGGGTCCCTGACAGTGAGGGCGCCAAGTCCTAACCACTGGACCGCCAGGGAATTCCCTTGAATTTGCACTTTTAACCAAGCTCCCAGGAGAAAATGATGCTGCCAGTCCATGGACCACACTTTGAATAACATTTTTCTCAGAGAGTCTCTAGTGAGATTCAGCCCCAATTGCTGGAAGCACCTTTTGGGCCTTCTTCTCATTACCTTACACTGCTTGGATTCTGGGACCACCTCCCAGATTTACTACTTGCATCCAAATCTTTGTTTCAGGGTCTGTTTGGGAGGAAAGCCAAACTATGACAACTCTTCTTAGAAAAATGCACAGGGACTTCCCTGGTGGCGCAGTGGTTAAGAATCCGCCTGCCAATGCAGGGGACACGGGTTCGAGCCCTGGTCCGGGAAGATCCTACATGCCGTGGAGCAATGAAGCCTGTGTGCCACAACTACTGAGCCTGTGCTCTGGAGCCCGTGAGCCACAACTACTGAGCCCATGTGCCACAACTACTGAAGCCCGCGTGCCTAGAGTCCGTGCTCTACAACAAGAGAGGACACCGCAGTGAGAAGCCTGTGCACCACAACAAAGAGTAGCCCCTGCTCATCGCAACTGGAGAAAACCCACGCACAGCGACAAAGACCCAATGAAGCCAAAAATAAATAAATAAAAATAAATTAATAAAAAGAAAAATGCACATAGAAATAGAGTTTTGTGTACTAGTTTAGAGGACGTATGAATTCCCTGAAATTTATTTATGTTGTAAAGGAAGGTGACCAAGGTAAATGTCATATGACCCAAGTTCCATGAAAATTGAATCAGTCCAGGCAGAGTCTAGGAACCTAATATAATCATTAATGGCTCATAGAGTTAGCTGAATTCAGCCAGCTCTCCTCAGAAGTTATTTTTCCTGATCTGCATCAAACTCTGACTTTGTGGGACATAAGAGTAAGTCTGGGACTCTAAAGAAACCCCATGCTTGAAGTCAATAAAAAGAGTATTGTCACTCATTCCTATTGGATTCTCATGGTTTCTTCCCAATCATAGTGCTTTCTGGACACAACTGCAGTGTCCCTATGACCCTTAGATCTTTTCTTGATGTGTTTACAGATGAGCCAGGCATACTATAACTGCAGCTGGTTTCTCCCACTTCCTTCTGGATTCCAATATGGCTCCCTATTCTATTTCATCCTTTTAGGAACCTGTAACCTTTGACATATATTCCTAAGCTCACGCTTGTGTCATATGGAAACTTTATGGCATGCTCTTGTTCTGTAATAATTGGGTAATCCTGATTATCCCAGTTTCTAATCAGCTTCTTAAAGAGAGCTAACGCCCGGGTCACCAACGCCTATTTCCTAAACACAGCACACAATTGCTGCTTAGCTTTGCCCACATATGGGCCAGCACGTGTGATTGTGCACGATTATTTGTCTTATGTACTATTCAATAAGTATGTCTTTGTATACACCTATGAATGTGCTTTGGCAGGTGCGGATGTGGGTGTGGGTGTGTAAGTAATCAGGTCAGTCTTGAAGTCTGAATAATGGATATATGGTATTTGACTTAATTAGTCTCTGTGCATTGTTAGCCTCAGTTTTCGTCTGCCCTCAAATATCAGAGGAAGAATGAGTTCATTTCCTTGAAGTTTATTAACTGTTACCGAAGGCAGAGAAAATTCCATAAAAGAGAAGGTTCCATACAGAGCAAGTGGAAGGGGAGCTCTGAGTTGGTAAGAAAAGATGCTTGGAGTGGGGACTTGGAGTGAAGGATGGAAGGGCAGATCTCCCCTTTCTTTTTCCCTCCATTCCCACAAGGATACTGGATTTTCAGTGGGGGTATCCTGCTCAGCATTCCCTCTCCAAAATGAAACCAGAGAGGGGAAACTTGATACAAAGTAGAGGTAGAAACACCTCACAGCTCCTCTGTTTCTCCATCCAAGGGGATGCCAATATCCACGTTGTAGTCTACAGGCTCCCCGGAGCTCAGCCAGGGAATAGGGGTTCGATTGAAAGAAGGCCTGTTGGAGAGGTTCTGGTTGTAGAGGACTAGGGGTTCACTCAGCAAGGGCCCCAGGTCAAACTTGGGCATCTGGAAGGTCATGCGTTTGGAGGCCTTCTCATATCCACCATAAGGCATTGCTGTCCTGAAAAGGGGACACATTATTTAATTAAAAACCAGAACAAAAGAAAGAGTTTTGTCAGTGAGATGTTACACTGTTTTGAGGATGGGGAAGTCTGTGAATTCTAGTTTCAGATTGCTTCTGCACTCCTTATTCTTATTCTCCCTTAGTACTCCTTTCCCCCTTCTGGTTTGCTTGTTTCCCCAAAGCTAAAAATGAGAAAAGTAGTCTAGTGTGTACTAGATAGAGAGTCTCATGGATAGTTGTGACCCAAGCCAGTCACATTTTCAGAGAAATTTACCCCAAACACTACAGACTCAAGGGTCTGAGGTTACCTTATATTATAATGTAGAGACCCCCCCCTCAAAACCCCTACCCCACCTCCAGTGGATAGTGCGTGCCCTGGATGAGAGGAATTAACATTTCCTGGAAAATCCAGGCACCTTAGGACCAAATGCAAAAGCACTTCTCTAGGGCTTCCCTGTCCTGTTTTCACACAGTCTAGAGAAGCCCAGTTCCAAAAGGATAGGTACTTGAACCTTACTAAAGTAGGGTATAAAGAAATAGAATCTTCAATAGTATAATAACTTGCTGTGGTGCGTAATCTATAAAAATTCTGAATCACTATGTTGTACACCTGAAACTAATATAATGTTGTAAGTCAACTATACTTCAATTAAAAAAAGAAAAGAAAAATAGAATTATACTATAAGGACAGTAATGGAATTGTAACCTTGAATGAAGGGAGCCTCAAGAAGCCTTTAAATGTGTAATATATTATTCCCATTTCACAGTCAAGGCAACCAAGGCTCAGAAGTAGGGTGACTTTCCCACACAGCTAATAACTATGAACTAAAATTCAGATCCTGCCTCCTAGCAAATTTTTCCTTCATCATACCATGCTGTTTCTCTGAGCTAGAGTGGAAAGACCAAAAGCCTTCAATTGCGGCCCCCAAATTCCTCCCATGCCTCCTCATCCTCCTGAAACATTTGAACCAGTCTCCATTCCAACTAAGGGCATGTTGCCATACACTGGAATGCATCAGGTTCCTTCCCCATCCCCCTTACCTGTTGAAGGACTTATACTGAGGGAGATCACCTTTGGCCCCGTGGGCCAGCAGGTTGATGCCAAGTTCCACTTTTTGCTGGGAGTCAACCCCCATGGCTCTCTCCCATGGGGAAATATAGGTCTTGAACACAGAGATATGTTTTCCTTCTCCACCTGCCTGGTCGTCTGGCAGCCATGGGAGAGAAATAATAATAAGTCAAATAATAGCAGTTAGTAGCCAATGGAAGTTAGTCTCAGAGCTCTGCGCTAGAGAAGTTGCTGGGGCCAGGGACCAAAGGTAAAACATCTTGGTAATTGTATAAGGTTTGTGAAATAATGACAGCCTGGAGTCGGATTTGTGATACAAACTGAAAGGCTAGAAAGGTGACTGAGAGACAAGGCTTCTGGGTGGAATAGACACGTCTCTGTATCCTTATGGACCCAGAAAGTCCATCAGGCTATCTCAACAGGCCTCTCCTGCTTCCTACACCCAGTCTAGGCCTCATTCCTGGGGATTTCTCTGCTCTAGAGACCAGACACATTATTCTTGGGTGAGGATACTTGCCTAGTCCTGTCTCGCCAACCCCTGCAGTGCCAGCAGCTCCTCCTCGGCCAGTCTGGCCCCCAGGACCACCTGTACCCCCATATCCAGACCCAGGGCCCTGATGATGGTGATGCTCGTCAGAGCCATACTGTCCGGCAGAGCCACTTCCCCCTGCCTGGCCTCCGCCGCTGCCCTTGCTGTAGGAGAATCCCTGGCCAGCTGTACCCAGCTGTCCCCCAACTGTGGGAAGGAACTTCTGGAAGTGATCCTGAAAAGAAAGGACAAAGTAAGGGGAAGGTTAGCAATGGATACGGGGAATACCATAGCAAGTAGGAGGTGATCAGAGACAATGGACAACCAGAAGACACTGAATCGTCTGAGACTCCCCCGTCCAATAGATGGTTAGCAGATAGCCTGACTGAGAGAAATTAAACTCTCCTTAAGGGATACAACCTCTTTGGCTCAGTTCGAATTACATCTAGGATGGGGGCAACTCATTCTCCGAAATCCCCTTTCCCTCCTTACCAAGGCAGAGGACCAAGAGTTCTGCTCAACTTAGATTTGAAAGATTGGGGCTGGCATGGAGAACCCAGCCTTAAGTTAAAGAACTAGAGAGATCTCTGCTCCTCCCCTGCATCTTGTCTAACAGATAAAAGTCTCTTCTCTCTCTTCCTCTTCCTCTCCCTTTCTCCTCTTGGTGCCTGTTGGACCAGCACTTCCTGACAGTGAAACTGTAGTGGGTAGGGGGAAGGGAAGCCCAAAGGGCAACACTGGATCCATCCCCAAAGCCTAAAAATAACCCTGCCAACTCCTTCAGGAGGCTCTCCTGGCCACCCACCGAACACACCCCCATGCTCCACCCAGTGTAACCAGACACAGGCAGGGAGGAGGGCTTTTGGCCTCCTAAAGTTAGATATGACCGGCTCAGCATTTTTATTCTGCTCCTACATACGGGCCAATGGCAGACACTCCTGCCCCTGGCCCCATGTAGGCATCTATTTTCACTCTCCCCTGGCTGCCCAGGAAAGGTGGAGGGGGAAGAAAGGAAATGGAGACGATCCCCTCCTTCTCAGCTGAAATATCTTGTGCCTGGTCCCTCTCCAATCTCTACTTCTCTTTGGAGAATGATCCTGACTAGGAGACGTAGGACCTTAAAGCATGGTTTCAGTCCCCACATCTGTGGTCCTTATACTGACCCTTTAGATAAAAGAACGGCTCAAGAAGAGATGGCTATAAAAATTCACTCACCTCTTTCTAGGGTTACCAGATTTTGCAAAAAGAAAAAATCACAGGATACCAGTTAAATTTGAATTTCAGATACACAATAATACTTTTTTAGTATAAATATGCCTAAGTATTGCATGGGATATATTTAGATATAAGAGAGTATTCGTCATGTATCTGAAATTCAAATTTAACTCGGTGTCCTGTATTTTTTAATTTAATTTTCATGTCCCAAATATTTCATGGGACACACTTATGTTAAAAAATTATTGTGTATCTGAAATTCAGATTTAACTAAGTGTCTTCAAATTTATTTTCTTTTCTTTTCTTTTTTGGCCATGCTGCGTGGCTTGCAGGATCTTAGTTCCCCAACCAGGGATCGAATCCAGGCCCCTGGCAGTGAGAGCACCAGACCACTGGACCACCAGGGAATTCCCTAAGTGTCTTCAATTTTTTAAAAAAAACTTATGTCCCAAATATTGCATACTTTACTAAAAAATTATCTGTGTATATCTCAACTTTATTTTTTTAAATTGAAGTAGCGTTGATTTACAATATTATATTAGTTTCAGGTATACAACATAGTGATGCAATATTCTTATAGACTATACTCCATTTAAAGGTATTATAAAATATGGGCTTTATTTACTGTGCCATACAATATATCCTCGTAGCTTATTTAGTGTGTATCTCAACTTTAAAATATAGGACTGGGCATCCTGTGTTTTATCTGGTAATCCTATCTTTAATACTTAACCATACTGGGAAGGAGTTTTCTCCTTGAAGGTGTGGACTCCCCACCCTGCCTCACCAGCTCTAAGACACAGATTTAGTTTCAGAGGTGGGCTGTAATTCACCCTGGAGCTATTGGGGGCTCGCTGTATCTGGGGGGTTAATGAGCTTATAAATTAGCTGGGAGGGGAGGTTGGTCATATTTTAGAGACTCGGGCGGGGCCTACCAAGAAGCTGTCAAAAGAGGCACGAGGCTTTGAGAGCAGTAAAGTTACGAACTCACCATTGAGCTGTCAGAGAAGACATCAGGGTGGTTTTCATAGATAAATTTCTCCACCCGCATCTGCCGCAGTTTGAACATCTTGGAGCCCCGGTTAGTGAGCAGCGACAGCTCCTCCAGCATCACATCCCTTGGGACGCTGATCTTCTTGCCCAGGTTCAGGCCCGAGCTCTCCCGTCCACCTTTCAGGGAGGTGGGGAGGCAGAGGCAAGGGAAAGAGGAAAGTAGGGTTTTCTAGCTCCAAATGAAGCCGCCATCCACAACTAATTAAGTGCGTGTGTCCCAGCAGAGATCACTGAGTGAAGCAGATGCTGTCTGTGATGTCTGATCAAATTCTGTCTAGTTTATGAGGGATTTTGATTTCCTGGGTTTGGAGTTGGAGAGAATGCATGGGAAATGGGGTGCAGAGTGGGAGAGTGGGGATACTAGAATGGGGTGAAGACGGTGAATGGGGTAAAAGGTATGGGGTACAGGGCAAAAGAGTAAAGAAACATCATAGATGGAGGTCATTGGGGAAACTGTAGCACGGGGGAAAGCCCAAAGACCACCTCTAAATATATACTCCTATCTTAACTCCTTTGCCTTCTCTTCCCCTCAGTAAACTGGCTGCAAACGGCTTCTAGGTATTGGGAGAGCTCCTCACTTGCTGTACTCCTACCACCCCCAGGAAAAATGCCTGAGCAATTTTCCATTTTAAGTGCCTATACGAGGCTCCTTAGCTCTGGGGAAAGAAGTAAGGAAACTAACCATTTATTGAGACCTTACTCTGTGCCAGTCTCCATCATACATATTTTCTTCTCAAACATACCTCACTGACCTGTGGGTCCTGTTGTCTTGGACCTGTGCTGGGTAACATGGCATGGGTATTACTGTCTCAGATTACAAGGTGAAAAGGGTGGAAGGGTGAGTAGTCAGTGTTGAATTCTTTCTTCCTTTCCCCCTTTCCCCCCACCCCCGCAAACCTCACCCCCACCCCAAATTCCTCTTGTCTCTCCTTATCTCTTCACCTTAAGGCACATATAACCTTATGATACTTCTGGGACTCATGGGCCAGAGATACTCTCAATAAGAAGTCCCACACTAGGTAGGTGCACACATGCCATACCTCCAGTGAGTTCCATGATCAGCTTGCTGGATTTCCGCTTCTTGTTGGGGGCAGGGGTCTCTGAGAGTGGCATTGTGGAGGTGGATGGAGCCTGGATCGGGTGGGAAGGAGGAGGTGAAGGATGGACAGGGACTGGGGTGAGTGTCTACAGTAAGGCACTGCTTAAGGACTTCAGGGAGCAAAATTTCATTCGATTTTTTTAAAGAAATACATATTTCTCTAAAAGGTGAAAAACCATTGCTTTAGGGCTTCTCTTCTTGGGAAGCAGGGCAGAAAATATAGATGCACCCCTTGCCCCTGCCTTCTACCAACCTCTTTTCAGCTGTTTTACATAGAGCTGGTGCAGGGCTTAGGAACACAATATGTGTTAGGGGGGCCTGGGGGTAAAACAAACACATTACTTACAGGTCAGGTAATGCACCCAGGTTTCATTGGTTTGGCATGATTCTAAGTTTTTATTTGTACGGGGCTCCCAGACTGGGATTATCATTGCAAACTCTGGCCTCTCAGTCTTCCCCAAGCCCCAGGGCGGCGGGGCGGGGCGGGTGGGGGGGAGCAGAAAAAATGTTCTGCCAGGGTTGAGGAGATCCAGCCAGAAACATTCTCCATAGGATGGAGAGGTTATTGCCCCTCCACCGGGCCAGCTGGATCATGGCCTGGGAGGTGACAGCAGTGCTCCCACTCTGTTTCAGTCACTCCCCACCCCCCAGACCTGGAGTGGAGAGGGAGGTCAATCTTGATGCATGTCAATTCAGCAATATCATAGCAGTGGGGAATTCAGGGAGGACAGGAACATAATCATAGGATCTGGCAGTGGAGGGGGACAAGCTGGGAAAAGATACAGATTCCAGCCCCTCCTTAACAGAAGTTGGCACTCAGCGAAATGTCTTCTGCTGAGTCCTGTCTCACAACACATCTGCGATTCTACTAGCTTAGTGGGGTCTGCTGAGGCCAGAGTCCAGGAACTGCTAAATAGATTCTCCCTGTACCTCTCTCAGCCCCAACTAGGTTCTTGTTTTCTATCCAGCCTCTCAGACCGCCTTCTCATTCCTCCAGTGCCTCCCCCAACATCTCCAATCCCCCCACCCTCTTGGGCCCTTCTCCTTCCAACTCTCTTTGGCTCCCCTGAACTGGACAACTGGGAATTGAGTACAGATGGAGGAGCTGGGCAGCTCCCCCCAGGATCAAGGGTCACTATTACAGACACAGACACAGCAGTCAGCAGAGTGGGCTCTAGCCCCTCTGACTATAAAGCTGGAGACTTACCGGCTGCTCAAGCGGTGGTCAGCTCTCCCTGGGGTCCAGCAGCTTTGGAGGACTGAGCTGCTGTGACTAGAGAACCTGAGCTGGGCAGGCGTGGGGGCAGCACTGGCAATGGGGGAGGGAGGGTGGTTATTAATAGAGACGATGAGCGCAAGCAGCTCAAATGGCACAGGGGTACTGAGACCCTGGAACCAAGGTCCCATCCTCCTTGCCCAGAGGCTCAGGAAGGG
The DNA here is from genome assembly GCF_028021215.1 of Eschrichtius robustus. NCBI lineage: Eukaryota > Metazoa > Chordata > Mammalia > Artiodactyla > Eschrichtiidae > Eschrichtius > Eschrichtius robustus. The sequence goes on from NC_090830.1 coordinate 78,486,270, forward strand.
GAGGAAAGGCCTTTAGAATTCTCTCACTAAGCTGTCTGAGCCAAGGATCAGTCTGCCCAGGGACTCCTCTTCTTTGGCACCTCGAGGCTGAGATCCAAAGAAGCACTCAGGGAGAAACTGAAAACTGAGAGGGAGAGAGGAAGCAGGCAGCAAGTGGTGAATAGGAATTTGGAGTGGGAAAGTGAGAACCAGGAGAATGTGTCTGGAGAGCCATTCAGAGACAATCCAGGCTGGAGCTGGAGGGACATGTGGGTGCATTTTGGGGGTTGGGAGGGTTTAAGATGCTATGTTTCGGGGAGGGAATTTCTGTTCACAATGGAACTGCCCTTTGAAAGTTCCTGGATAGGCTGGTCTTTCCTTTGGGAGGGCCAGATTTTGGCAGGATAAGGGACCAAATTAACCAAATCCAGTAGTTAGGCTATCAGGGATGATGTGGGGGAAGACTTGACCAGTTTCTGCCTTTTCATCCCCATTTGCTGTTTGGGAGCTCAGTTTAGCCTGCTCTGCTAGATAGATGTCACTGTTTTTAAAAAAAATTAATTAATTAATTTATTTCTTTTTGGCTGCATCGGGTCTTCGTTGCTGCACGCAGGCTTTAGTTGCGGCGAGCAGGGTCTACTTTTCGTTGTGGTGCGCGGGCTTCTCATTGCGGTGGCTGCTCTTGCTGCGGAGCACGGGCTCTAGGTGCACAGGCTTCAGTGGTTATGGCTCGCGGGCTCTAGAGCGCAGGCTCAGTAGTTGTAGTGCACGGGCTTAGCTGCTCCGTGGCGTGTGGGATCTTCCTGGACCAGGGCTCGAACCCGTGTCCCCTGCATTGACAGGCAGATTCTTAACCACTGAGGCCGCCACCAGGGAAGTCCCAGATGTCACTTCTCCCTGAAGGGGTACACATAGGCTTCTGACCTGCCAGGGCTTTACTCTCTGAGGCTCCTACTTGGGATTTTCTTCAAAGGGAGCACACACCCCATAGGATCTGGACTGTCCCATTCACACTGGTCAAGAGAAGCCTCTGGGAAAGGGCACAAGCTTGAGAGCCCCCTCCAGGGAAACCTGTCATTTGCCCGGCACCTTCCTCAGTAGCTGCGTGAACATCCTGGATCCTTCTCCATCTTCTGCTCAGGTTTTGTAACCAGCTGCTGCACCTCTGCTGTATCCACCACCCTGTTGTGGCTGCCTTAGGAAGTGGCTTTTGTAGTCCCCAGAATACCTTTCTGTCCCTCTGTGAGCTACCCACTCTTCCTGACCATGTCCTTTTCCCATCCTGAACTTTATAGGTTCAGGTTAGGGGCTGAAAGGTCGCCCTGCTCCCCTCTACTTGGCCTCTGCCCAGACCAGTTTAGCCTCCAGATTCCTCATCTTTTGTCCTTTTTCTCCATTCTCTCCTAACCCAAAGAAGCAATTAGATGAAAAAACATAAATAGCAAAAGGTGATTTCATCATCATTACCATCCTCCCCTCAAAAACCAACCAAAATTTTGGTCTCTTACGATTGAGTACCTAAAACTACCTAGTGAATGAAGACAGAATATTTAGCCTAGGCTCTCTGAGCCCTTCCTTTGAAATTCTGAGAGGCTGCATATTTGGGAGAATCAGGGTCATGGGCCTGGTTATTGGCACAAATCTGCCCCCTGCTGGTAAAACTGGGGCAACAGAACTTCCCCTTCTCAGAAGTCTAATTCTAGCCGCCTTTCAGTGCCTTATCTTTTTTATTAGTCTCAATCCATGCTGATTCACCCTCTCTCTCCTTCTTCCCTCTCTCACCCCACCTTCAGCTTCAGCCATTGCTTTCCCTTCATTTCCTCCAGGGTGTTGGGAAATGTTGATGGCGAAAGGCTTAGAGGGCCTTTCCAGATTGTCTAGGTTCTGTAAGCTGAGGCCTCATCTGAGAAGTATGGAGCAGGGGATGGAGAAGGGGAGAATCTGGAGAGAGAGAACTGGGGGAGTGATGGAGGTGGCTACATTGGAGCAGGACAGAATTGGTAGAGAAGAGCAAAAGACCAGGGGGTGAAGGGCAAAACAGTAAAAAATAGGAGGGTAGGAACTGAGAAAAGAGATCAGGAATCAGGAGATCAGGGGAATGAGTTAGAGAAGATGAAGGGGAGACCAGGATTTAGGTATAAAACTAGAAGAGATGACAGCAACAGAAGATATGGGGCATAAGTTTATTCTTGTGCACAAACCAAAGTACTGTGACTCACACTCAATATGCAAAGGAAATTATCAATTTCCAGATCAAGCAGCAAACGTGACTAGTGGTGGTCATGGTGAGAGGGGAGTCCATATCCCTCTAGGATCAGAGATCAGGACCTGAAGCTGCAAAGAAATAAGAACTAGGGTTTGAGGGATGGGGTAGAACTAAAAAGAGGTTTTGGCTCTGGGTGTTTCCCTGCCCTTTCTCAGGTAGTTATGACAAGCTGCAGAAGACAGAGGGACAGATTCAAAGGAGGTAGCACAGATACCTGTCTTTCAACACTCAGCACACACTCTCGCATCCCTCCACCATCATCCCCCTTCACTCTAACAAATACATTCTTCTCCCTCAAATTTCTCCCCAATCCCACTTTTGTACATGATTGGTTTCTTATTATCCAATTTTACTCTCTACCAACACTGTATTCTCCCTCACCATGCTTCTCTCTGAGGCTCGATCAATTTCATTCATTTCTGTTCTGCTCCTGGTTTCTACCTCACTTTCCACATCATGGTTCTTTTCTCCTTTCTGTCTTAAGTTCATGAGACAATGAAGCCAATGATTTGTTCGTTCTCAGAGGACATTTTCTTTCTTTCTTTTCACTTCTTGGATGCTTTGTTGCTCAGCATGGGCCTCTCAAGTTGCTAACTTTCTGAAATCCCAAGGAACAGAATTCTTAGTTCTACTCCTGGTCTAGCTGGTATAACTCAACCCATACAAACTGCCCTGGTCCTTCGAGTCTCCTCATACTCTATGAATTTCACCCAATGCTCTACACCTGCTACAGATGATGATCTTTAACTCTAATGAGTCTCTTTCTCCCCACCAGACAGTCTATGTGAGGATAACTGACTCTTCTTTCATTAGTGCAAGGGTAAGACCCAGATTGGGTCTTTATTTAGACCGCTCCTCTTACTCTTGCCTAAGACAGAAGAGCACATCTGTGTGCACGCACACACTTGCACACACACGCCTAGGAAAATGCCAGCCAAGCTTGGGAAAGAAGAGTGAGGAGCAGCAAGTGATTTCGTGCAAATAGGGGTCAGTTCAGTCCCTTTGCTGCCTGTCTGGTGGTGAGCTTCTTGCCTGAGGTCTCAGTGGTAACTTCTCTGTGTCTTTCTCATTGACTGTTAAAACAAGGCCCACAGAAAAAAGCACAAATGTAGAGAAATGGAGACCAGTGGAGGAGTGTAGGTGAAGAGACAGAGTTAAAGACAGAGATCCAGGCAAGGAACTACAAAGAGAAGCACAGACACCAAAGCAAAGATAGTATTATAGGTTGGAAAGCAGCAGGGAGGTTAGGAGTCAGGAGGAAGCTGGGAGATGGGACACCAACTCCAAAACTTTCTCTGGCAGGAGGGAATTTAGCCTGCAAAGGAGGGGGGGCGGGGGCGGGGGCAGGCGGGTTGGGTAGAAGCAACTTTAGGAACTAGAATATTCCACCTCCCCTTGGTCCTGGGAGCCGTGCCCTGTTCAGTGGTGGCCTGCCCCAGGCCTCCACACATGAGCCTGCAATCCCGTTCTAGTAGCTGAGAACCGGGGCCTGGCTACCTGGAAGCCACAGGAGCTGGGGGAGGCCCCAAGACCCCTGGGAGACTCTGGAGGAGGGGCTGGGCTAAGGACAGGGGCTGAGGCCTGCTCTGCCCTCCAGATGGGCTCATCCAATGTAGTGGCTGCTCGGGGGGCAAGCACAGTGGGTGCCAGGGGCTCTGCAGTGGGCTGGGGCGCTGGAGTCGAAAATCGGCGGATCTCCTGGACTCGGGCAGTTCTGGGAGGCACTGAGGAGGTGGGTCCAGGAGTCGGGGGAACCTCATCAAAACAGAACATGGCACTTTTAAGTTGGTAGGGCTGGTGCCGCATGAAATCCAAAGCCTTAATGCCCTGCTTGGGGGCTGCCCGAGGCCCTTGGGATTGGATCTTACTAGGGAGAGTTCGGGCAGCTTGGGGGAAAAAGGGTGAGAGCAGTGGGTTGTAAGCAATTGGAGGTGGGGCACGGATATTGGGTGAATATTTCCAGGAAGGGGGCAGGGAGGGGGTAGGAGAAGGGCTTCTGGGCCGCGGGCCAAGGCCAGGACCAGGTGCTTCCACCACATACCTGTCCGCTCGGCTCTGACGCTTGGCAAACAGCTCCCCACCCCTGCCCTGAAGCCTTGGTGGTTCAGGGATTCCAGCCGAAAGGGCCGCCCCATTCACTAACTCATCGAGGAACCCTCGAGAAGGGGGCTTGGGAGCCACTGGGGGTGGAGTCTTAGGAGTCGCAGGGGGTGGGGTCTTGGGAGCCATTGGAGGCGGGGTTTTAGCTGTCACGTGAGGCAACGTCTTGTAACTCCTGCCCCCTGGTGGCTGCATGAAGTTGCAGGCTTCAGCCCCGAGGCTCAGGGCATCCTCCTCTGGACAAGATTCCGCACCCCCAGCCCGGGGTTTTTCATCCAGGTTCTGCACCAACGATAGCAGCTCCGGGTTGGGCGAGTTCTTCGTCTCCTCATTTCCCGGTCGGAACATCTGCTTTCGGGTCCCCCGACGCCGGGCCTCCTGGAGGATGCCGGTGCGAGCAGCTGGCACGGAGATACGCTTCTCCCGAGCGCTGGAGGGCTCAGGGGCTGCGGGGCCAGGGGCGGGGGCCTCTGGGCGTGCAGCAGGTCGCAGAGGCGCCGATAGGAAGATAGAAGCGGTGGAGGTCATGGCAGCTCCGCTAGAGGGGGCGGGGGGCTCTGGGGCTCCGCCTGGCGTAACAGGACGATTGGGGGCGGGGATGTATAGGGAGCTGGTGGCCGTCACGGGGCCGGAGGAGCGTGGGGTGCTGGGGGAACCGGGGGTTGACACGTGGCTGGGAACCCCTGAAGAGAAGCTGGGCAGAGGAGTGGTCCCCTGCGGAGAGGACAGGAAAGGCGGTGGGACGGCGCTGAGGCCTCCCAGGCTCTCATTTGCCCTCTTGGGAGCCAGGGGCCGGAAAATAACCGAGGTGGTACCTGGCCGCTGCCCTTGTAAGCCCGGAGTAAACGGCCTGGCTGACCGGTTAAAGATGCTTGGAGCTGGGGTAGAGGCTCCACCGCTAGGGAGGAAAGGTCTGGGGCTGGCTGCAGGGGCCGGCGAAGGGCTGGATGGCAGCACAGCCGCCTCTGGCGGAGCGTTTTGTGCCCGAGGTGGTGACTGCAGGCCCTGCCCGTTGAGCGTGGCGGCTGGACCATCCCCGGCCGGCTCCTGGGTGCTGGAGTCTGCGCGCTGGCGCTGCTGTGCAAAGAGTTGGGCCCCTCGCCCAGAGGCCTCACTCAGCTGCCCTCCCAGCCCCGGGCCCTGGCCCTCTGCTGCGCCTGAGCTCGGCCTGGCCAGCTCCATGTCCAGGTAGGGGCTGTCCCAGTCTGACTGGTTGGTGAGGCTGCGGGCGTCGGAGAAGGCCTCTTCGTCCAGCTCGGACTCACTAGTCGGAGGGACGCCGTCCTCCTCCCCAGCGCCTGTCCCCGCGGCAGCCCCAAAGCTCACTAGGGTGTACTTCTTGGCTCTCTGCCGACGTTTCTTAAACATCAGTACCCCCTTCGAGTGGGGGTTGGGGGCTGCGGTTAGCAGGGATGCAATCTTCCGGCATTTGGTCTTGGCCTCCTTCACACTTCTCTCTTGGAGGCTCTCTGCCCTTTGCAGTTCTGAGGAGAGGAGGAGAGAATGGTCAGTGAGCATCTTCTGTTCCCCAAGGCTCTCACCCGTCCCCCGCCCCCCCAGCCAGCTCCCTCAGGCCTCCCACCTCTGGTCTTTTCACTGGCCTGACCCACAAGGTCTCTCCTGCCTTTGGCAAAGTCCTCTAACTTGGGGCCAGAGTGGAGGTGAAAGGTGAAACCAAGGACAGTTGAAGGGAAGGCAGAGGGTAGTTGGCTGCCCTGACACCACTCTGACCACAGCTCTCCTCCTATCCTCTCTTCCCTCCTATCTTTCAGGAGATTGCTCTTACCCACACCACACGCATGCCTCCCCTGCTTCCCTCCATTCCTGGCTGGCAATGCGAGGCTGAGGTAGAAGGGGGTTTACTTCCCATGGCAGGCAAGGACATGAAGCAGGTCCCAGGGTAAGAAAAAATAAGAAGGGGCACTTTTCTCCCACCAAAGAGACCCTGTTAGGGGACTTCTCAGAAAGTTTGGGACTTATCCCCTCTTCCTACCCCTTACCCTATAATAAGGACACAAAGGATCCTTAGCAATGAGGATCTTCATTCATAATTCCACTATCATCATGTGATCCACATCATATACATCCAGAGAAATAACTCCCACCACACATCACTTCAACAAGAATATGGCTCTAGGGAGAGGTGGCTATGGGCATATTTTCTCATCTGTACTTTTCTCTTTCATCCCCATATACTCTAGCTTATATACATCCTAGTTCATATACACATGTATAAATACACGTGTCCACACAAAAACATACATGCATACTCAAGGTGGCCCTTCTTCCCAGAATTCCCCTAGCAGAGACACTGTCACTAACAGTTGGGGCAAAATTTAAGTGCCTTCTAAATCCAAGGTGCTCCTCTGTGCCTCAAACCCCTGCTACTCACAGGCAGGGATGGCTTCAGATCTGAGATGCAGGAAAAGCCAGAGTGCTGCTCTCCAAGGAAAGCTTCCAGATCTTTAGGATATCTCAAAGTCACCAGTTGATACAGTCTCCTTTCCCCCAAGCTGAGGGTGGGAGTGGGGTGGGCTTCTTTGACAGTCAGAGCTGCCCCCTATTTTCCAAGCCTTCTGGGTAGAGAGCTCAGGTAGACACTACCAGGCAGGCACGCAAGCACTGTGTGCTAAGGGGAGCCAGGACAGGGTTTCCCATGCCATGTGGGGCCTGGGAGGTGGAGCCAGGAAATGGGAACGCTGCCCTGCTGCTAGGACCCTGACTCGGACACAGATACTCTCCGATCCATGATCCCTTGTTCCTCCTGAAAAATTCCTGAAATTCCATCTACGTTCCACTCAAGATATCAAAGCTCCCTTCTGATTAGGGCTCTCATTCCACCCATTCCAACGTTCATACCACACAATAGTACTGTGGACTAGAGATAGGCACTGGAGTCATAGTTTAGTTCAGATTTTTGGTTCTTGGGAGAGTTACTTCATCTCACTGAAGTTCAGTTTCCTCATCTGTAAAGAAGGATGATAACATAACGTCTACCTCATAGGGTTGCTATGAGGTTTAAGTGAGATAATGTAGGTAAATTTAGCATTTAACGTAAGCCCCACTGTGAGTAATTATTACTATCAAAGCTTTCTTGACACTAGCTGCACATGTATCCAGACACTTTCTTGTTCACTCATATCTTCTCCCACGGACTCCCACATACATGCTTTCATGTATTCATAGATTACTCACACTTCTCTCTCACACATACACCCTCTCTCCATGAGTTTTCCATTGCTCATGTGGTCACAAACCCCTTTGACATGTGGCCATAGCATCAGCCCATTCTGAGAAAAGGGCAGTGAAACTCCTAAGAAAAGAAGGAAGAGGAAGGAAAAAAAGGAGGAGGGGGTAAGGGAGTAAGACCTTTCCCAAAGACCTCCCTTCCCAAACTGTTGATGTAGTCCCCTCCATTCTAGATTCCAGAACTCTCTTGGCTGTGGGAGGGTAGTACCTGCATAGAACGGGTCCTGGAGCTCAGGAACTGGGCTTGGGGCTTTGTCGCAACTGGCTTGGCTGAGAGGCTCTTGGCTGACGGGCTCAAAAGTCTCCATGCCGAGAAAGGCAGTGTTGGCTGGAGCAGGACCAGTTTGAGCCACCCCCCACGCCTTTTAAAGCCCCTTTGTCTTATCCCCAGAGCTGGCAGCTGAATGAGCTCACTGTGCTATTTTTGGAGCCTGGCCCCCTCCCTTCTCTGGGCTGCCCCACAAGCCCTGGTATGATGGACATGGGCACCTGCCTACCCTTTCCCCTACCCCACCACACTGGACAATGAGGTCTTCTTGGCTAAAAATATCCCTGAGCTACTCACTAACTACAGTCTCACCCAGCATGATGGGGAAGGGAGAGGGTGCTAAAATGAGAATTGGGGATAAGCATGAGATCGTGGGTGTGCATCTGGAATTTCTTTGTGGGACATGGGACACTCTCAGGGATGTCAGATGGTAAACTGTCACGTCCTTAGCGTCTATTCCAGACTTAGAGGCACAAAATACTACGGATCAGGAATCAGAATGGTGGAGGGGAGGAACGAGAGATGAGAACTAGAGGGGTAACCCTGAGATTTCCAAGGTGACAAGAAAGGTCTCTAGAGGAGGGGTATGGGAGGCATAGACAGGGAGAAAGTTCACTCTTAGACTTTGTTCTGTAGCTCACATCAAAAATAGTAAAGAGCCTGAGATAAGTGGAAGTGGCTTTTTCTGCCGGGGCCTACATTCTCGCCTAAGATAAGAAGCCAAAGATCCCTCCCTCCACCACTTCCTAGAGATCTCGTGACTATTCCATAGCCTCCCAGTCCCCAGGAATCCTAATGGAACTAGCAATGTCAAAGGTAGCTCTGTTGCTGTGCCTGCAGTTAACACTGAAGAGTCACTGTATCCCTGTCCTGCTTCCAGATACTCCCCTGACCCATGTCTGCATTCTGCCCTCACCCCGTCTGACGCCTAGCAAAATCATGGCAACGACAAGCAAACCCTTCATCAATTCATGTCCCTTTCCAACTTCCCTACTTATCCTGTTCCTGGGTTGGCTTGAGCCCCCTGTACTTTTTTGTCACTCTAGTTCAAACAGCAAAACTAATGGGGATCGTGAGAATAATTATTTTCCCCTCCTATCCATGACTCTTCTCCACCTGTCCCCAAGACTGTATCCAAGGGAAGCATAAGGTAGGTGGAATGTATCGTTATGGAGGGTTAGATTTAGGGCTCAGACTGAAGGATCCTGACTAAGGAAAAGGAGTTCAGGCACTCACTGGCTTGTTTGGCCTTCTGAGTATAGGTGGTAGTCAGATCTTCTGCCACTGGGTGGGGAACAGGCCCCACCATAGGAATGAGATGAGGGCCAGGCCGGAGGGGGCCATGGGGCAACAGCAGGGCCTCAGCCGGGGGTGGCTGAAGGGTTGTCCCGTCCTCCCAAGATGGGGAGCTCACGCGGCTGTCATCCTGGCTGGGAGGGCCAAGGACACCAGGTGCTGGCTCTGCGGGGCTGTCAGACAGGTAGACCTCGTCAGGTGGGGCTCCTGGAGGGGTGGGCCTTGTTGGGCCTCGGCGGCGGGGTCGGCGGGGCTTTTCCTGGGTGGCTGGGCCATCAGCATCACTGTCTGTCTCTCCATAGTAAGCCTCACTGTCAGGGGGAGAGAGGAGGCTCCCAGGCTGGAGAGGCTGGGGAACTGGAGCACCAGGGGGCTCAGGACTCAGCGGAGACAAGGGTGACAGTGCCTGAAGCTCACCAGGGGATGGAGATCGCACAGGCCCCTCGTCCTCTACCCTGGATGGAAAAGAGGACAGAACTTGAGAAATGAGCTGGATGACTGAGAGCTAGAGACATCTGGAGGAGATGGGAGAAGGATGTAAGGGGAGAGAGGGGACTGGCATGTAGGTGAAATGGATAGGCTGGGAAGAGTGGAGATCTGAAGATGAACTGGTAGGCAGATCTGCTTGGCAGGCTTTGACTGGAAGTGGGTTTAAAGACAGATGTGATGATAAATAGACAGGCAAGGGGCCTAAATAGGCCCACGCACCCACATTCAAGTGCTTTGGGAGGCATACACAAACATCTGTACTCCAGCACAGATACACAAGCAGAAGTGGGTACTTGTCAGTAGCTGAAGTTAGGCCAGTGAGACACAGCGCTGAGACAGGCGATGGAAGCCCTGGACTAGGGGGATGGGTGTAGGCTGGGGTGGGAGGGGTCCATACCGTCGCACAGTGAGGACAAGCTGATTCCCTGAGTCATCGATGAGGCTCATGGCTCTGGCATGAGAGAGGCTGGTGCAGGAAACCCCATTGACGGCCAAAAGCTGATCCCTTTCCCGGAGTCCTGCTCTGCCAGCCTGGCTCCGTCTTCGGATCTGAGAAGGTGTTGGAGGAGAGACTGTAGGTGAGGGAGGGCTCCAAGGGGGGAATAGAATGAAAGGAGTTAGGACAGAAGGGACCGGTGTGTGGATGGAATTTTACTTTACAGGGTAAGAAAGGATGGGGAGGGACAAGGGGTGACAGTTAAGGGGGGGTCAATCTAGAGGGAAGAAGGTACAGATTTGAGAGAATAACACATCCTTTAAAGGGAGGTAGGGTAATCACTGAATGAAAAAGATGGGGAAAACTGCAAGGGGGGACGGGACGTACTATTGTAGAAACGGTGGTTATCCCCTCAAGATTTTCCTCCAAAGGAGATATCTATGCTAGCCAACAGTTCTCTTCTAGTCCTTGGAGTCCTAGGCACCATTATCTACACAGTCAAGATTTTAGAACAGTACTCCAGATTGGAGGGAGTCCAGCAGATTCTGAAGGATTGCGATTGTGTATGTATATGTGTGCCGGGTGTGCACACACATGTACATATGTTAAAGTAATAATAGTAATAGTGGCTATCATTTATTGAGTGCTTACTAAATGTTAGGCACAGTGCCAAGCACTCTACATGTTTTATTGAATTTAATCCTTAGAAGTTAGTACCTATGGAGTAGGTACTATCATTACCTACATTTTACAGTTGAGAAAATTAAACCTGTGCTATGAAACCAAAATGGTAACAACTTCATCTGACAGGTCCTATCTTGCCATAACCCTCCTAGCCCTAAAAAAAGTCTTGCCTAGTGAGAGAAGGGATCTGGCGTAGGGAAAGAGGGGGACTGAAGGCTGGGGCAGGGGCAGGGCAGGGCTGGGCTGGGCTGGGCTGAGTGAGAGCCTCAGATCGTCACACACCAATTTAGTTAGAGAGAAATTACAACCTTCGCTACATTCCTGGAGTTTGGAGCAGAGGCACAGACCCAGGAGAGCAAAGACTGGATGGCCAGCCCTGGGCCTCTGCTCCTATGTTGCCAGCCCTGGACCTCTGCTTCTATGAAATTGAGGCACAGTCTTCCTTTTTTCTCTGCTCCCAGAAACCAGGAACTCCCTTTTCTAATAGCCCGCCACAAGAAGGCTGTGCTCAGACACTACTCCCCCCGTCAGATCTGAGCATGCTTCCTCAGCCACCTACCCACCCCCACTCCACTTCTTCACAGCCTCCCACTTCTCCCCCCACAGGCCACCACATGACTCTTCCCAAGTTCCCTTGGGTTCCCCTTTCCCTGAAACCTCAATATAGGCTCCCTTACCTTGGATACCTGTAAAGGTTTCCTCTGCTCGGCCCCCCCCTGAAGTCGGAAGCCCCAGGGGGCTCCCCCAGACAGTGTGACCAGCACCTCCTCCTCAGCACCCATCTCTCAGCTTGGCCTATGGCCCTCGGAGTTTGGACAGTGTCCCAGGGAGAGAAGTCGAGGTGCTGGTACCCCGTCCGGCCTGTCTGGCTGTCCTGCTTCTGCTGCCCTAGGCCTTCCACCCCACACCACACACCACAGGCAGGCAACTTGGCCCTGAGATCAGTACAGTCCAGCACACATGTCCTGTCAATCGAAGCTGTGCTCAAAATAGTTACCGGCTGTACTCCCCTCCCTCCCTGAGCTGTATTACTCCCAGAGCTAATTATAGTGAAAACTTCTGCCCTCCCCTGTCTCCCATTCTCCTGCATGGGCTTTTTACTCAGGACACAGAGTACTAGCTCTGTGGGCTCTATAACTAATGTACATCCTTTCAGGGACTGTGCCTTCCCTGATAGGACCATGGACTAATCCCAACTGCTCTCCTCCAAAGCTTATTCAAAAGTGGCAGCAGCAGGGGCTTCAATTCCTGAGCAAGGAATGGCTGGGTTTGTCCCACAAGATTGCAAGATCCCCAGAAAAGAGTGCCCCTTTGCTGTATGAATTAACCTATTAATCAAAGTGGAGATTCATATCCCACTGCAGTGCTGGGTGCAATGTAGAGGAACTCTGTTCAGCCTGCTCCAGCTGAAGTGTTGCCTGTTCCATAAAGCTTTTCCTGCCCATCTCCTGACTCCCTACCTATAGAATTAATCCTTCCTTCCTCTGGGCAAAATATGTATCTTGTTCGTATTTCTATTATTGTAGTTTTCAGCCAATATTACGGTTTGTTTATATGCCTGTCTCCCTCCTAGATTGTGAGAAACTTGAAGGCAAGGACTGTGTGTAACAGCCAATCAACAGCCCACAGAGCAATGACTGATGTAACAGGTGCTCGTTGTTTGGTGAAATAAATTACCTCTTACAACACATAGTTGATCATGGAAAGGTGGGTACAAATAGGTGTGCATAAACATGCCAACCCCTGTTAATAATAAAATATTTAGTTATTTTTAGGTTTCCATTACATGAATATGCCCTATGTCAAGAGATCTCTTTCTTTTAAAAAACAAAGTATTATGGTGCTGTAATTATTAAAGGCTACAGAGGTCCCTGGAATAGCTGCTCTGATAGCATGCTAAATGCTGTTTGCCTTGGTGTTTGATGTAGTCATAGAAAGCACTTGGAATTTAGAGTCAGAACTGGACTTGGATTCTTGTTCTATCATTTATTAGCTGTGTGACCTTGGGCAGTTACTTGACCTCATCAGTAAAAAGAGTATCTAAATATCCATTCATTCACTATTCAAACATTTATTGAGTGCTAGCTACATGTAAGCCATTGTGCTATACCAGTGGCTTTCAGTTAACCCTGCACATTGGAATCAATTAAGTGCATGTTGGAATCACCTGGAAAACTTTTAAAGCTACTGGTTCCCTAAAATAGGACTGTGTATATGATTAGATGATGTGTAATGACATTTTACATATTACATAAATTTATACATTATACAAATACTTTATACACACACACACACACACACACACACACACACACACACATTCTCAGGCCCCTCAGCCTTAGGGATTCTAATTTTATTGGCCTAATAGCTGGTATGGCCATTTTATTTTTAGTTAGTTAGTTAGTTATTTTGGCATGGCCAGTTTAAAAAGCACTGCAGGTGATTCTAATGCACAGCCAAGATTGAGAACCAGAGTGGGGATACAGAAACCAATAAAATGCAACATATCAGCCTCTATTCTCAAGAAACTATGAATTTAAACTCTGCTACTTACTCGGAGTGCAACATTTAAGCAAGACAGAGGATACCTACTTTCCTATGCTGACATGTGTTAAATGGGATAAATTATGCGAAAATACTTCGCAGAGGGCCCAGCTTATGGCAATTGCTCAACAAATGTTAGCTGAATTTGGCAAATTACTAATCTAGACTAGTGGGTCTCAATCTTCAGTGTGCAATGGAATTGTCTAGAGGGCCATAGCTTGCTGGGCCCCACCTGCAGAATTTCTGATTCAATATGCCTAGGGTGGGTCTGAAATTTGTAACAGGTTTCCCAGGTGAAACTGGTACTGTTGATCCCAGGATCACAGTTTGAGAAACACTGACCTCCACTATACACTCCTGAGGACAGGAAAAATCTGCCTGTTCACTAAAACGTGCTCAATGCCTAATAACAGATTCCAGCAAAGACTAGAAGTGCAATTTTTTCAATGAATGAACCACTTTGTGCCTCGGAATAACTAAAATTTACTGTGCACAATATGAGAGCAAGAACTTTTCCCCGCATTGGTCATAAAATTCTTCATTTAATGTTATTTTCCCTTTAAATGCTTCCTTTACACCACTGCTCTTTTTCCCCATTTCTTTTCTTCCTTATTAAAAAAAAACTTTTATTTTAAAATGAAGTGTACATAATACATATGAACTATTTGAAAATAACAATAATGTAAATATCCATGTGAATATTAAGAAATAGAACACTATTAATATTATTGATGCTCCATTATGTTCCTCCCAATTATACTTTTCTCTTTCCCTCCCCCGAGGTAACCAACAGCCTGAGTTTTGTTACTTTGGTTTTTTTTTTGTTTGTTTCTTGTTTTTTTGGCCCCAGGCCGGGCTGCTTGCAGGATCTTAGTTGCCAGACCAGGGACTGAAACCAAGCCCTCCAGCAGTGAAAGCGTGGAGTCCTAACCACTAGACTGCCAGGGAATTCCCACTTTTTCTTTATAGCTTTATCATACGTGTATGTAATTACAAAACCTTATTTAAATTGGCAAAGAACTTTTGTTTGTTCACTACTGTATTCCCGGACCCAAGAACATGGCTTGGAACACAACAATGCTTAAAAAATAATTATTAAATGAAAGGATTATTGAAAGGATTAAATGAGGTTATGTATATTTTAAAAACTCCTACAAATATTAGCTACAATATTGTTATTATTAAATGGGGTAATAATAATTACTCCAGGAACTGTAGCTCTTCCAACAGGCTGGGGGCATTCTAAGAGTAGAGATATCAGGCTGTGGCAGTGCTCTGCATCTAAACCAAGGCGCTCTATAAAAACGGTTAATAACGGCTGACCTTTACTGAGCACTTACTACGGTGCCAGGCAGTCTTTGTGACCTAATCCCATACTCTCAACAAGTTTTTAGAAGGGCATTCATATTCTCTTCATTTTACAAATGAAAGAAACTGAGGCCGAGATTAAGTTGCCCAAGCTAGGGAACTGCAGAGCCAGAACTTGAACACATGACCCCAGAAAGCAGAATTAGTGCCCTTTAACGTTACAGGGTTCTAAGGGAATTCCCTGGTGGTCCAATGGTTAGGACTCTGCACTTTCACTGCCCGGTGCACGGGTTGGATCCCTGGTCAGGGAACTAAGATCCTGCAAGCCCCATGGGTCAGCCAAAATAAATAAATTTTAAAAAGATGTATTACATCAGAATAATTATATTAAAAAAAATTTGTACGTTCTGCTCCGCAAATCTCAAGACCGGCAAAGGTCATGGGTGAGAACCTCCAAGACGGAAATCAATGGGGCCAGGGGTCAGCAGGAAATCGCTACAGGACTCTAAATCAGAGGTTTCTAATATGTCATAAGAAGGAGAGTTACTAAACATAGTTCAATCGCATCTCAGCTGGTGGGACCATAAGGTTACCAGGACATCTGGGCAAAACAAAAACAAAAACAAAAACGGAAATGCATAAGAAACTGCGGAGCCCCTAGGGGGCGGCCATGACGAGAAGGGAAAGTAGCGCATGCGCGGCATCCGGGTTCCTCGGCGCGTGCTTACTGCAGACGTGGCAGAAGGAGTGGCCTTGGAGCGTGGGGGTGGAACTTCCGGGGGCGACGCGCCGGCCCCCTCGGAACCGGAAGTGGAGCCTGGGAGCCTTGACGTTAGGAACGAAGTCGAACCTGGATCTGGAGCCGGGTGAGGAGTGGCTTCGGGAGGTTGGTGGGTAGGAAAGCAGAGGAGAGGCCGGGGTATCACTGGCCAGATCGGGGTCCTGTCTGAGAAGGAAGGGAGGGGCCCGGGGGCGGGGCCCGGGGAGAGACCCTCACCTCATGCATCCACAATCCAGAATCAGTCCTAGACCCTCCCTTCTCTCCTCCCGGCCCAGATTCCGGCTCCCGCTTCCTGCCCTGAGCCTGTTGAAGGGCGCAAGACGCTCGATCTCCTACTTAGTGGAAGTCTCTCTCATCGCGGCCCGAGAAGCTGGCTTGGCTTCTCGGTCTTGATCCCCGGCGCTCCCAGCCTCCACAGCTCGACTACTTTCAGAGTTCTAGGAAGCTTGCCCCGCCTCCTGGGTTGTCACCCTCGACTGTCCACCCAGAGTGGAGTTGAAACTTGAGCCTGACTCCAAACTCTTGGGTGTGTTTGAGGGGATTATTTCCTCGAGAAGAAGCTCCTTTCCTACCATCCCCACCCCCACACTGACTTTAGGAAAATAAGAGGAGGACATCTGTCAAGTTTAATGTAGTGACCTGTGCGAGGTTTAGGATTTGGAAGAACAGCTCCTGAGATGGCTTTGAATTTAAAGAGTTCTAGTCCAAGAGCAGCTCAGCTTTTCTGTAGTCAAGATGGCCCTACCTAGCAAAGGGGAGAGACCCATTGTTCCATTGCAGTAGCTGTGAGCTCTTATGCTTCCTGGGTCCCTTCTGTCTATAGGATAGTTGGAATGATCAGGCTATGAAGAGTAGATGTGATCAGATAGTCCTGTTCTTGGAAGGACCTTGGAAAGGCTCTCCAATTTATTCCTTTGTTGCTGGGCAAGATTGTAATAATTTTGGTGGTGGCCTAGATTCATTACAAGCATATAAGAGCAGAAACAGGAGAGTTGGAGAAGTGCATTGGGATTTGGAATACTTATAGTCCCCTCTGCTTGAAGGATAAAGTGAATGATCTTTTCCCATGAAATCTAACTTTGCCACTGATCTTTGAACTGTTCCCCTAGGTTATTGTGAGAAGTTTTTGTGCCAGGCCTGCACTCAGTTCTAATCTGATACCTTGCTAGAGTTTTCAGCTGTCCTTTACATTTAGTGATTTTAATGCTTCAGTTCTAAAGTCCATGCACTCTTTTGGTGGGAAGACTGGGGATGGAGTAGCACTTGATTTACTGCAGTTTAGCCAAAGAACGTCATTTTTCTAACCGGTTACTCTAAAATTTGTCTTTTGAGGGGGAGGGAATTTAGCTAATCTGTCTTAGACGTGTAGTCTGAGTGATTAAAAATGACTAGCACACTAGAGGGTATTCCGTTTTGTGGAATGAATGGATGCTAGAGTGAATGAATGGCAAGTGGGAGCATTGTTTCATTTACCTGTAATATCACAATAGTTCATCAGTGGCAGGACTTCTTGTATGACTAGACACTAGAAATCATACCACTGGGGGATGGAGGCTGCTGCTCCATTCCAGTGGGCCTATCTGAGGTTGAAATTTATACCCTCTTGGCAGTGACAAGGCATAGGGTTCAGAGTAACAAAATCCTTACTTTGAGGAGGCAGTCTGTCTGCTGTCTGGGGAAGAAAATTACAAAGATCCTGTAGTAGTGTGAGAATGATTAGGCTGATCGCTGCCTGATAAGGTCAGTCCTTTTCTATTTCTACTTCCTACTGTGAATAGTGCTCTCTCTTTAAAACACTGATTTTGACTAATTTCTCTCTTCTCTCTCATCTAATAGGTGAGACCAAGTCGGGGATGCTCTCATAATGAACCTTAACCAGTCAGCTCCACCTGTGCCGCCGTTTGGGCAGCCCCAGCCTGCCTACCTAGGGCATCATCAATCCAGCTATGGTGGGCAACCGGGGTCCACAACCGCCCCCACTTCCTATGGAGCCTACAATGGCCCAGTACCAGGCTATCAGCAAACCCCTCCCCCAGGTATGTTTCCAAGCTTCCTTTGAGCTAAGGAGGGGAATTAGTAGTCTTCAGGTTGGGTTGTATTGCCCTACCTAAGCTGCCTAAAGGGTTGTGGTGACTGGGATTGAGGAACATGAATCTGGCTCTTGGTCACTGAGAGTCCTGTGGGCAGTCTGCCCTTCCCTTTTTTTGTTTTTTGTTTTGTTTTTTTCCCTTTTGGCTGCATCACGTAGCTTGCAGGATCTTAACTCCCTGACCAGGGATCGAACCCAGGCCCACAGCAGTGAAAGTGCCGAGTCCTAACCACTGGACTGCCAGGGAATTCCCACCTTTCCCTGTTTTTTTATAAGGTGACTGTGTCTCTGCCTTAAGACATCTAGTGGGAGCACATCTTCCAGGTTCAATGGCAGTTCACTTCCTGTGGGTGTCACCCTGTGCAGCCTCAGCTGGCTGCATTGTTCACAGCTGGATGGAAGGGTTGTGGTCACAGCTCGTCCAGAGCCTGTGACCAGGATTAATTATTTCTGTTGACCTAAAGTCCCACTGAAATCACTTGTTTCTCATGTATATTGATAATGCCTCTCATCGGACTCATAGTTCTATCTATAAATGACTCTGGGACTTGGGGAACTAGTTCTTGGATGAAAAGTGTGATGTTTGTGTGCCTGATTTTTGGTGCCTCTCATATCTTTCTGCTGATATCATTCCTTTTCCTTTGTTTGAGTTTCTTTGGCTTCTTAGATGTTGTCTAATATCAGGGAAATAAGAGGAAACCAATCTGGTGCTGCCTTAGGATCAGTGTTTGGCTTTTACGTTACTTTTTCATGAAGAGCAGCTGGTAATCTACAGATTATATTATTCATAGGGGTTTTTTAGAAAATGGTTGACATTTGATCTTTGGTTAGGCTAGCTAAGGACTTAGGTATACCAAATGCTTTATGCTTTTTAAGACAGTAAATTCCATAAAGGGATATGGGAGAAAGAAGGCACCAAGGAGGCATAGGTAAGATTTGGGAAATGATTGAAGTTATGACCATTTTAATTATGACTTTGGAGAAAAGAATTGCGAAGTGGTGAGATTAGGTCTCAGGGCTTTGGAGAGCCTTACTCTGGGTTGGGACTTTGGCTGGACAGAGTCCACCTCTGATCTGTCAAGTCCTGGCTTATCAAGGTGGAGTTTGGCATTGCCCCAAGAGGAAGCTCTGTTATTGAGAGGAAAACATATCTGGTTCTATGATGGCTAGTGAGCAGGTTCAGATTAATCATATTCCTGTAGGCAGGTTCTATAGTGTCTAATCTCTACTGAGGGCAGAGCAAAAGAAAAACAAAAAAACAATAGTTTGAACAGGGGTCAGCAATATTTCCAAAGTGATATGCCAAGTAACTAATTGCTTTCTTCCTGCATCTCATGCAGGAAGGATGGTTGGGGGTAGTAGAAGTAGCTTTGATGGCAGCTCTGATGAGCAGAAAGGATGGAGTACAGCTTTTGTGAAGACATAGTGACAGCAGTAATCGGCGGGCAGGTGACCTGTCCTGACTGAACAATTGGGCAGAAACAAATTCTCCAACCTGTGGGAATACTTTCCTGAGCCATGTGCTATTGGGAGTGCCAACACTTAGAAATGGCTGAAAAGAAGATGGGTAGGATGAGTAGAATATATGAAGAAGTGGTTGGCAGAATAGTGTCCCTAACATTTATTTATTTATTTTGGCTGTGCCGTGTCTTAGTTGCGGCATGCAGGATCTTCATTGTGGCATGTTTAGTTGTGGCATGCGGACTCTTAGTTGCGGCATGCATGTGGGATCTAGTTCCCCGAACAGGGATCAAACCCGGGCCCCCTGCATTGGGAGCGCAGAGTCTTACCCACTGGACCAACAGGGATGTCCCGAATAGTCTTCCTCAGAGGTGCCTTTCTTTACAACCTAGTTTAGAATGTTACTTGGTCACCTTCTGTGCCACCTTTCTCACGTATGCTCTAAGTTTCTGAGTTCTGGAGTGGGATCCTTTCCTTTTTTAAAAAAAATTAGTTAATTAATTTATTTTTGGCCGTGTTGGGTCTTTGTTGCTGCGCTCGGGCTTTCTCTAGTTGCGGTGAGCGGGGGCTACTCTTCATTGGAGTGCGCGGGCTTCTCATTGCGGTGGCTTCTTTTGTTGCAGAGCACGGGCTTCAGTAGTTGTGGCTCGAGGGCTCTAGAGCGCAGGCTCAGTAGTTGTGGCTCACGGGCTTAGTTGCTCCACGGCATGTGGGATAATCCTGGATCAGGGCTTGAACCCATGTCCCCTGCATTGGCAGGCGGATTCTTAACCACTGTGCCACCAGGGAAGCCCCGGATCTTTTCCTTAAGAGAGTTGACGTTTTGTCTAGGGTAAGAACGTTAGACTGTCCTGGATTGAGTGAGAGTGTATGGTGATCCTAGGAAGGCCCTACATTTTTGTGGCTCTGGCTACAGCTTCACCTGTAGTATACCTGTCTAGGAGTGTAGAGGCTCTCTGGCTGGGCATCCATGTTCAGAATCTCCTGTAGCTGGAGTTGCATGTTGATGGTGTCCTTTTCATTGCCAAGCTATGGTATTATGCTTGTGATATTGCAGTAAAGGTCTGAGCTTATTGATCCTTGCTTTGCATTCCTTGCTCAGAGTGGAGGAGACAGTTATTTCCCAATTGCCTAGTTTCTCTTCTTTACCCTCAGGTGTTTCAAGAGCCCCACCTTCTTCAGGGGCACCTCCAGCCTCGACAGCACAGGGCCCTTGTGGCCAGACTGCATATGGCCAGTTTGGACAAGGAGATGTACAGAATGGGCCAAGCTCCACTGTTCAGATGCAGAGGTACGTATTTGTTTTTTTTTTAAAACATCTTTATTGGAGTATAATTGCTTTACAGTGGTGTGTTAGTTTCTGCTTTATAACAAAGTGAACCAGCTATACATATACATATATCCCCATATCTCCTCCCTCTTGCGTCTCCCTCCCACCCTCCCTATTCCTCCCCTCTAGGTGGTCACAAAGCACCGAGCTGATCTCCCTGTGCTATGTGGCTGCTTCCCACTAGCTATCTATTTTACATTTGGTAATATATATAAGTCCATGCCACTCTCTCACTTCATCCCAGCTTACCCTTCCCCCTCGCCGTGTCCTCAAGTCCATTCAGAGGTACGTATTTGGCTCAACCTAAAATTGGTCTGATGAGACTGGAAAAATTAGGAATGTGTGAGGGCCTATTTACTTTTCTTTTCTTTTTTTTTTTCTTTGCTTTTCTCTTACATCCCTTTTCCTCTTCCCTTCATCTTTTTGTATTTTGTTCTCATTTTTGCAGGTTACAGGTACTGCTAATGTCCACCCTGTGGATTATTGACCCATCTAAGTACCTGGGTTTTTTTCATATTCTTTCTATTTTTGTGAACTTGGGTTTTTTCCTTGACTAGACATATCTTTAATAATTGTTATGGTCCTTCTGAGCTTACCCTACGGGAAAAACAGGAAAAAAGAACCTCAGGATTATTTATGTCTCTTCTGACTTCCCCTTTTCCTTTACATCAGGCACTTAGTAGGACTTACTGGTTAAGTTTGGATGTGACCAGTTATGAAAGGAAAGATACTCAAAGGAAAACTACATAAATGATGAAAACTTTGGTGGTGCATGACTCAATAAACCCTTGTCTTTGCATGGAAGTCCATTAAAGGAGGGCAGTCATCTCTGTTGGAATGCTGTTTGTTTTTTGGTAAACAAAGAATAAAGTATAACTACGCGTAGGGTACGTGGTAGTGCAAGAGTCACTTACTGACATTTTTATTAGGTGTCCAGAATATACATTTTTAATATTCAACGTAAGCCCGGAGAAAGAGCCTAGGAAACTCTCCCTAACCCTCTGTGTTGGAAAACTTTGAGAAGCAGTATAGGGAATTCATTACTTCATTCATCCACTTAAAAATATTTATTTTGTACTACTATGTGTCAGATGTTGTTCTAGAGGTTGGAGATAAAGCATTATCAAACAGATCAAGTCTCTGCCCTCGTGAGCTTATAGTCTCATGGAGTACACAGAAGATAACAAGTAGTCAAATGTAAATAAGAAATAAAACAGAATAAGGATATTGAGAATGAGTGGTGAGGAGGTAGGGAGCTGTTTTAAATACATTGGTCAAGGAAAGCCTCTCTGAAGTGATGTTTGAAACCACAGTGAAATGATGAAGGGAGGTACCCAGAGATCTGGGGGATGAGTGTCTTAGATAGACGGAACAATGGTGCAAGGGCCCTGGTAGAGAAATTAATTTGGTTGATGTGAAGAAGAGCAAGAATGCCAGTGTGTCTAGAGCAGAGTGGAGAGTGGAGGAGATAAAGTAGGCACATAGGCAGGAGCCATATCATGTAGTGCTTTCTAAGCCATAGTTAGAAGTTTAAATTTGATTTTAGTTGCAGTGGGAAGCCATTGGAGAGTTTTAAGCTGGAGAGTAACATGTTCGCCATTTATTTGTTCGTTCATTTATGTGATGGATCTTTTCATTGTAATGTAAAACACATACACAAAAACCATACAAAACAAAGGTATGGCTTACATACCTTCATAAAGTGGTTACAACCCAGATCAAGAAATAGAACTCTGCCACACACCCCTAAAACCCCTTCCATGTGTTCCAATTCAATCATCACTCTCTCCCTACCCCCATAAGTAACCATTATCCTAACTTTTTTTTTGGCCATGTGGGATCCTAGTTCCCCAGCCAGGATTCGAACCCATGCCCCCTGCAGTGGAAGCACGGAGCCCTAACCACTGGACCACCAGGGAATTCCCTATCCTAACTTTTATAGTAGCCACTTTCTTGTGTTTTTGAAAATAGTTTACATCCAAAGGTACATCCCTAGACACCACAGTTTAGTTTTACCTATTAAGAAAAAACAACTTGATGTGTCTTTTAAGTCTATAGGTTCCCTTTTTATCTCTTTCTTTTTCTTACTATTTATCTGTTGAGGACTCCAAGCTAATTGACCTGAAGAGTTTCCCACAGCCTGGATTATCTGGGTTGCATATTCATGTTGCAGTTCAGTATTTTCCTTTTTCCTTTGTATTTCCTGCAAATTGGCAGCTGAATCCAGAGACTGGATCCAGATTTGATCCGTGTGGATAGTGTGGAGCAAGACTTTGAAGGCACATAATATCTTTTTTTAAAAAATAAATTATTTATTTATTTAATTTATTTATTTTTGGCTGCATTGGGTCTTCATTGCTGTGCACGGGCCTTCTCTAGTTGCGGTGAGCGGGGGCTGCTCTTTGTTGCAGTGCGCGGGCTTCAGTAGTTGTGGCTCATGGGCTCTAGAGCGCAGGTTCAGTTGTTTTGGCGCACAGGCTTAGTTGCTCTGCGGCATGTGGGATCTTCCCGGACCAGGGCTCTAACCCATGTCCCCTGCGTTGGCATGCGGATTCTTAACCACCGTGCCACCAGGGAAGCCTGGCACATAGTATCTTGCTGTCTCTCTTTTTGTGATGTTAGCAGTTGTTGATGCATATGTATATTAATTCACTGGGTTTACAAAATGGTGATACTCTAATTCTTTTGTTTTCCTCATTTATTTGTTTGAATACCATTTTAGACAGTTCTTGTCATCTGTTATTTGTTTACTGGTTGTGCAATTCATGTAGAATAAATGCTTGATTCTTTACCTCTATTTCCTAGTTTATAGGGAAATGAATTGGTTCTCTGTTATCTACAAGGTGACCAACTCTTTTTTTTTTTTTTTTAAATCTTGTAGGGACTTTTTTTTTTTAATTTATTTATTTTTACTTTTGGCTGCGTTGGGTCTTCGTTTCTGTGCGAGGGCTTTCTCTAGTTGCGGCAAGCGGGGGCCACTCTTCATCGTGGTGCACGGGCCTCTCACTATCGCGGCCTCTCTTGTTGCGGAGCACAGGCTCCAGACGCGCAGGCTCAGTGATTGTGGCTCACGGGCGTAGTTGCTCCGCGGCATGTGGGATCTTCCCAGCCCAGGGCTCGAACCCGTGTCCCCTGCATTGGCAGGCAGATTCTCAACCACTGCGCCACCAGGGAAGCCCCTGACCAACTCTTATTTTTAATATCATTATGAATTTATAGTTTTAAACGTATTTGATGGGTTTCAATTCACTGCAATTATCATCATTATTGGAGTGTAAAGTGTCCTGTCTTTGACCAATGCGAGCCTCTTCAAGTTGACTCCTGAGTCCTTTTGACATGACCCTGGTAATCTTTAGGGTCTAATGAGATGTTTCAGGCTTATCTTGTACATTTATATTCTAGACCAGGAATTAGCCATTTTTCCCAGAAATCCTTTATTTTGTTGGTGAGAAATGTTATTTTGTGACTATAACCTGGGCACTAGGAATGTTCATTGCTGCCTGATTGGTCACTTCCTAGGCCTCTTCAGTGGCCATAGCTAAGAAATACATATCTACATATATTAAAGTTACAGTACCTCATTAGTTTAAATACGTACTTTCAGTTCAAATTCAAGACTACAGAACCTTTACTTAACCTCTTCATTATATCTGTATCTCTTTTCTTCCACACCAGGAGTCTTGATTCTCAAGACTGTGGGGATGATGGAATTTGAATATTGGAATATGCCACAATTTCTCATTTATTTTATCCGTTATTATACACAACAATCTCAGTATAACAATGCTAATACTATCACAAATGTGATTAGTAAAAACATTACTTTTTAAAAATTTTGCTCGCGCTCTCCCCATTCTCTAATAATTGAAACAAATATATTTATTTTAAAAAAGAGGTCACTTTGCTGAATTCAAGAGTAGAAGTAGGGAATCCTATGAGGAGGTTATTGCCGGTAGTTCAGGTAAGGGATGATCTTGGCTTGGTTTAGGATGGTAGTGGTAGAGGTGGTAAGAAGCAGTCAGATTTGGGATATATTTTGAAGGTAGAGTCTGTAGGATTAGATGTGAGTTAAGAGAGACAGAGGAATTCTGGATGTCTTTTAACCTGTTGACTTAAGCAATTAGGTAAATAGTGCTATTTACTGGGATGAAGAATATTTGAGAAGGAGCAGATTTGGGGGGTGAAATGAAGGGTTTTATTTTGTACATTATAGGTTTAAGAAAGCTACTAGCTACCAAGTAGAGATGCTGAGTAGGCAGTTGTATATGGATCTGCAGCTAAGGAATGATGTCAGGACTGGAGATACAAATTTGGGAGTCTTCAGTATAGAGACATTATTTAAAGCCATGGGACTAAATGAAATCACTTAGAAAGTGAGCACTGAGAGTAAATAGTAGAGTTGAGGACTGAGTCTTGGAGCTTACCAACATATAAAAGGCAGTCAGAGGGACTTCCCTGGTGGTGCAGTGGTTAAGAATCTGCCTGCCAATGCAGGGGACACAGGTTCAAGCCCTGGTCCCAGAAGATCCCACATGCCACAGAGCATCTAAGCCCGTGTGCCACAACTACTGAGCCTGCGCTCTAGAACCCCCAAGCCACAACTACTGAGCCCAGGTGCTGCAACTACTGAAGCACGTGCACCTAGAGTCCGTGCTCTGCAACAAAGAGAAGCCACCGCAATGAGAAGCCTGCCATGAAGAGTAGCCCCTGCTTGCCCGCGTACAGCAACGAAGACCCAACGTAGCCAAAAAGAAATAAATGAATAAATAAATTTATTAAAAAAAAAAAAAAGACAGTCAGAAGAGGAGCTATCAAAACACAACGAGGGACTTCCCTGGTGGTCCAGCAGTTAAGACTCCGTGCTCCCAATGCAGGAGCCTGGGTTCGATCCCTGGTCAGGGAACTAAGAGCCTGCATGCTGCAACTAAAGATCCCACATGCCACAACTAAAGACCTGGCACAGCCAAATCAATCAAACAAACAAACAAACACACTGAGAAAGAGCAGTAGTGAGGTAGGAGATTAGCCTGGCAGAGTAGCATCCTGAAACTAGGTGAAGAAAGTATTTTAGGAAGTAAAGAGAATAATCAGCTGTGTCATTTGCTGCTGACGGGTGAGATGTAGACGAAGAATTGACTGTTGGGTTTGGCAAGGTTCGACATCATTGACAGATGTAGTTTCAGTGGAGATACGAAGGCAGGTGAAAGAATTTCAGCTGGTAAGTAGATTAATGTAACCTAAAACCCTTCTGCCACAAACATCTAGAAAGGGGAGAGGAAATAGAAACAATTCTTTTTTTTCAAATACATAATCAAGCTTAAAAGAAAGAAAGTGAAATCCTCAAGTGCCAGAGACCAGGTGGGAACTGAAAATCAGAGTGGTAAGTTGACACTGTGGCTGCCTGTGGAGAGGGTGGAAATTATCATCTTGAGAACCTGTGGGCTTAAGTTTAAGCCGGTACCTTGGGCATTTCTGAGCTGAGGTTTAGAACTGAGACCTTGTTTATGAAGTCTGGACCTAGGCTACACCTTCAGTGAACAGGTAGACCAGAAAAAAAAAATCTGCACACTGGCTGAGGGAAATAATAAGGAGTCCTGTTTCTCCCAGGCTGGCTGTGGCTAAGTGGGGGAAAAAAGAAAAGGTCTTGGGACTGCAAATGAACCTGTCTTTTTGGGGTGGTGAAAATGTTCTAAAGTTGGATTCTGGTGATGGTTGCACAACTCTGTAAATTTACTAAAGACCGTTGAATTGTACACACTTAAAAGGAGTGAATTTAATGGTATGAAAACTATATCTTAAAACTTAAAAAAAATTTTGATCTTGGGCAGCAGTATGATTGGAGTACCTTCCAGAAGCAAATGCTAAACAACCACTCTCCCTCAATCCAGGCCGTTAGGGTTTCTCAGAGGAAAAAAATATCGATTAGAGGAAACAGGGACTATTAGAGGAGAGCAGTTAGTAGACTAGTACCTTGATTGAGGGACTGTAACTGTCAACGTAGAATTACGTACCTAGCGAAGAGAGAGGGCGAGTAAAGACATTTGCAGACAAAGACTGAGAGGTTACCATGTATAGGCCTTGGTTGAGAAAACTACTAAGGGATTTACTAAGGAAAAAAAGGAAAATGAACCTAGAAAGAAAGATCTTTAAAGAGAGAGAGGAATAGTAATTAAAGAAGTAGAGATAGGGAATTCCCTGGCAGTCCAGTAGTTGGACTCTGCACTTCCATTGCAGGGCACACGGGTTCAATCCCAGGTCCAGGAACTAAGATTCCACAAGCTGTGTGGCGTGACCAAAAGAAAAAAGAGACAGCGTATAGACCAATTCTTTTCTAATGTTTGGCTAAAAGAAGAGCAAGAGCTTGAGGGGGATGTGAGGTTTTAGAGCAATTTTATTTGATTGGATTTTTTAAACAACTTCATTGAGATATAATTCACATACCATGCAATTCACCCATTTAAAGTGTACCAATTTAATAGTTTTCAGTATATTCACGGAGATGTGCAACCATGACTATAGTCAGTTTTAGAACATTTTCATCACCTCAAGAAGAAACACCGTATCCTTTATCTAAGTAGCTATCCCTATTTAGGTTTTCCTTAAATTCCTCACTCCCCCAATGTTAAGCAACCACTAATCTACTTTCTGTCTCTATAGATTTCCCTATTCTGGACTTTCATATTAGTGGAATCATATACTATATGATATTTTGTAACAGACTTCTTTCACTTAGCATAATGTTTTCAGTGTTCATTTATGTTGTACCATGTATCAGTACTTCATTCTTTTTATTACAGTATCTCGTATACATATAATACTACATTTTCTTTATCTGTTGATGGACATTTGGGTTGTTTCCACTAATAGTTGGTTATTTTTTGAGATGTTTGTATGTTTTTGTGCTGATGGGAATGATCAAAGAGAGAGACATTAAACAGAAAGTACATTGGAAGACAAGTTCCGGAATGGAAAAAGATATTTACATATAAAGTAGGTATAAACATAAAGTAGTATCCAGAGTATGTAAAGAACTGCTACTAATCAATAAGAAAAAGTCAATTCAGTTGAAAAAAATAATGGGCAAAAACCAGAATAGGTATTTTATGAAATAAGGGATACTAATGGCCAAAGAACGTATTAAAAAGCTGTTCAACCTCTTGAGTAAAGAAAAAAGTAAAAATTAAAAACCACAACAAGGGACTTCCCTGGTGGCACAGTGGTTAAGAATCCACCTGCCAATGCAGGGGACACGGGTTTGAGCCCTGGTCTAGGAAGATCCCACATGCTGCGGAGCAACTAAGCCTGTGCGCCACAACTACTGAAGCCTGCGCCTAGAGCCAGTGCTCTGCAACAAGAGAAGCCACCGCAATGGGAAGCCCGCGCACCACAACGAAGAGTAGTCCCCGCTTTCTGCAACTAGAGAAAGCCCGCGCGCAGCAACGAAGACCCAACACAGCCAAAAATGAATAAATAAATAAATTAATCAATTTATTTAAAAAAACACACAACAAGATACTCCTGTGTATCCATCAGATTGGCAAAATTAAAAAGTCTGGGGGCTTCCCTGGTGGCGCAGTGGTTAAGAATCCGCCTGCCAACACAGGGGACACGGGTTCGATCCCTCGTCTGGGAAGATCCCACATGCCGCGGAGCAACTGAGCCCGTGCGCCACAGCTACTGAGCCTGTGCTCTAGAGACCGCAGGCCACGACTACTGAAGCCCGCGCGCCTAAAGCCCGTGCTCCTCAACAAGGGAGGCCACCGCAATGAGAAGCCTGCGCACCGCAACAAAGAGTGGCCCCCGCTCGCCGCAACTAGGGAAAGCCCACGCACGGCAACGAAGACCCAACACAGCCAAAAATAAATAAATAAAATAATAATTAAAAAAAAAAAAAAAAGTCTGACAGTACTAAATATTGCTGAGCATATGGAGTATCAGGAACTCTCATCCACTGGTGGTCAGATGCAAATTAGTACAACTACTATGGGAAAATAACTTGGAATTACCTGTTAAAATTAAAGATATGCATATCATATAAACCAGTAATTTCACTCATAGCTATATGCCTTAGAAAAAACTCATGTATGTATAAACAAGTTGAATATATGATTGAACATAGCAACATTATTGATAATATCCCAAAATTGGAAAACCCCCAATATCCATCTGTAGTAAAATGCTTAAGTAAATCATGGCATATTTATTTAGTGGAATAGCATTTAGTGATGAAAGAGAATGCTAAATGCAACAGCATAGATGAATTCATAAACATATGGCTGAACAAAAGAAGCAAAGTAAGTTCAGAGTACGTACAATGTGATTCTGTTTACAAAAGTTTAAAAACCTGACATAGCTGAATTATATTGTTTTAAAGACAAGGGAACAATTATCAAGAAGTTGGGAAAGTAGTTATCTTTGGGAGAAAGGAGAGGGCTGTGATGGAGGAGAGGCACACAGGGCCTTTGGTGTATTCTATTTGTTGACTTGCTTTTTGGTTACATGGGTTTTTGTATTATTCAGCAGTACGTGTATGTTTTATGTATTTTTTTCTATTTATGTTATATTTCACAATTAAAAAGTAAAGTATTGATACATTGGACTAAGAATTGGGTCTGGGTTCTAGTTCTAGAATAGTCTGCTACTTATACCCTTAGTGTCTTAGTTTTCTGTCTGCTCTGTTTCCCTCATTAATTTGCTGTGAGAATTAAATTAAATAAAGCACTTAGAGATGCTTTGTAAATTATAAAGCTATGTACAGA
This sequence comes from Eschrichtius robustus, assembly GCF_028021215.1. Classification (NCBI taxonomy): domain Eukaryota; kingdom Metazoa; phylum Chordata; class Mammalia; order Artiodactyla; family Eschrichtiidae; genus Eschrichtius; species Eschrichtius robustus. The sequence goes on from NC_090830.1 coordinate 78,515,309, forward strand.
TAAGGTGTTGGTTTATTGTTACTATGGTATGTGATAGAATACCACTGGGTAGTGGAGAGTATTATCCATGTTAATAGAGTAGTACCATGGAATATAATTATTCTGACAAGGATTTATGAGCATCTGCCATGGGGCTAACAGTATGTTTGTTGCTATGGAAGACAAAAAATGCAAAGCCCAACAAAGAGCTTAGGGAGGTAAGTTTCACTAGCATATTGCCCAGAAAATACTAGTTGAATGAACAAATGAAAAGTGTGAAACTGCAGAACTAGTAGAAGCTGACCAAACATAATAAAGTTCTAGTTATTTAGTAGAGACAAAATAAGCAGGAAGGATAAATCAGAATTTCAGTGTAACAGGCTACCGTTGTGAAGAATTTGATTCATTCTTGAAATCCCAGAAGGAGCTTGTTATGTATAATAATCTATGTTATAGATTTCTGCAGTAACATTACTGTAAAACACTGTTGCAATTGCTAGTTGGTATACAATGATATTGGAATGATTTTGAATTTATATATTAATATGCCATCTGATACCATGGGAGTATCCAAGACAGCTGTCCAAGTAACGAGGCTTTGCTAGAGAGACCCAGCTAGAAGTCTACCTGGCTTATGTCCTGTTTGTCTAGTCCTTAACTCTGGTAGAGTTAGCATCATCTTTCTGCTTAGTACAGAATGCCAGACTTAGCTGACCTGCTCTTCTGATCTTATGGATATTTCTAACATCTTTCCCAGGATTAAGTGATACTTCGGTTTAAAAGTTAAACAATCAAACTGCATTTGTTTGAGCCCACATTTATTAAGCTCCTGTTGTGTTAATGCTTCTGTGCACCTTCCCTTTCGACTCCTTCAGTGCTTCAGATTACAGAACTGAGGTGGTTTGTCAACAAAGGATTAAGGCAGAGGAGGTGATAATCTAACTAGCAGAGTGAATAATACTCTGATCTGAGGGTGTTCGACACATGTTTTTGGAGTGAACCTAATGGAAAACAAGGTTTGCCATGAATAATCACAGTGTAGATCATGAGGAATGTAATTTATTCACAAATACATAAAAATGTGAAGCCATATAAGAGCCCAGATGAGAGTAAGATGCTGTAAAACAATATAGTTTCCTATATGATGTGGAGCTCCTGCCAACTTTGAAGGGTGTCTCGGCCCACTAGAAACCTCTGCCTTCCTTCTCTTCACAGGCTCCCTGGGTATCAGCCATTTGGGTCAGCCATATTGGCCCCTGTGGTCAGCCAGCCAGCTGTGCTTCAGCCCTATGGCCCTCCCCCAACAAGTGCACAGGTGACTGCTCAGCTGGCAGGAATGCAGATCAGTGGTGCTGTGGCCCCAGCCTCTCCACCTTCAGGGCTAGGCTATGGTGAGTAGCTGTGACCACAGGAATACTGTCCCCTTCTTTTTAGAAGCATCAGACTCTGGGGCTATACCTGAATCCCTTTTATTTCTTGTGCTTCTGAGCCCCAGCAGATGGGAGAAGTCATTCCTGCCCCTCATGTGGAAAGGAAAGTGATTTACTGAACAAGGAGGCAGAATGACTGGGGTTCTGACTCTACTTCTTCTACTTCTCAGGCCCACCAACATCGCTGGCCTCAGCCTCAGGAAGTTTCCCTAACTCTGGTCTGTATGGCTCCTATCCTCAGGGCCAAGCTCCTCCCCTTGGCCAGCCCCAGGGTCATCCTGGGGCCCAGCCTCCCCAGCGATCTGTCCCACTACAGGCCTCCAGCTTCACACCCCCAGCTTCAGGGGGTCCTCGGATGCCTTCGATGACTGGTCCTCTCTTGCCTGGACAGAGTTTTGGGGGGCCCCCAGTGAGCCAGCCCAACCATGTGTCCTCCCCTGCTCCTCAAGTTCTGCCCCCTGGCACCCAAATGACTGGGCCCCCAGGACCACCACCACCACCTATGCACTCCTCCCAGCAGCCAGGCTATCAACTGCAACAAAATGGTGAGTTTTTCCCAAGGTCTACCTAGGAGCCAAAGGCTTTAGCAATTCACGTGTTTTTGTTGTTGTTTTTATTTGCTTTTAGTATCGCTTGCTAAGTGGTGAACTAGATAGACAGCTTCAGGGTATTATTACTAGGATCTGGGGTTTATAAGATTTTTTTTTTCTCTTAGTTCAGATAGTGTGGGCTTTCTCTGAATGGTCATTACTGTACCTCTCAATTCTACATTTATAGGAGTCTAGTAATTTCCGTGAGGCCTTAAGAAGAGATAGAGAAGGAATAATTTGTTCATCAACCTTGTGTCCTTGTCTCTCAGGTTCCTATGGACCAACCCGGGGCCCTCAGTCCAATTATGGAAGTCCCTACCCAGGAGCAGCCGCTTTTGGAAGTCAGCCTGGGCCTCCTCAACCATTGCCTCCTAAGCGCCTGGACCCTGATGCCATCCCGAGCCCTGTAAGTAGATACTTATGTGGTCCTGGGGAAGGAGCTTGTGGCTGCCAGATAAGTGAGTCAACCTAGAAGAGATGTTTGCCTAGCCTTTTCTGATTTTCCTTTTCGTTCATCATCTTTTAGGTGTAGAACCTAGATGTAATTTTTGACTCTTTAACTAGAATTTGAAGTCCCAGAAGTCTTTTGGGGGCACTTTTACTTCATAGCTGGGCAGGAAAGGAAGGGAAACCAGGAGTGATCAGCAGTATCAGTAGAGCTCTGGGTTGAGTGCTGCATTCTGTCACTGCTGGACAGAGCACGGTAACCTCTGCTCTTCTGTGGAGTAGTGGGTGGGTCCAGGTCTTGTCCTCTTAGATCTAGTAGGATACCAGTCTTCTTAATGGGTAGAGCTGGTGGAAATTCTCTGGTGTTAGGTGGTAAGAAAAGGAAAGCCTCTCTGGATTCTCTCTGCCCCTACTTGGACAGTGTTTTAGGAGGAAGCCTCCAGTACTTTTGTTTGTTAGCCTGCTGCTGTGTGGATGGGGAATAGTAAACTACAATTTCAAGGGCAATGTGGGGAAGTTGCTTCTCCCAGGAAGAGGGTGAATCTCACTCTCAGAGCCATCATAATACTCAGGCCTTCCTCATCATATGCAGAATAGAGGCTGGTACTGTACTCCCAAGTGGAGGCCACTTTATAGTTCTGTCTGCAACATTTGCTATGTCAGTTACCTCACCATGCTTAGCCATTGTCATATTCCATTCTGTTCTCTTCCCTCTTCCGTTGGGGAACTATCATGGTGAGGGACCCAGTTGGCAAAGGGGGACTCTAGAGGATTAAGCAGTCCCTCTTTCCTTTTCCCTCCTTTAGTGAGAAGGAGAGTCTGGTTGGATGTGAGGCTTCTTTCAGCATAAGAATAGTTCTTACATGGGAGGCTTGGCCTTTTGGAGGGAACCATCCCTCTTCTTCCTTCTTGAAATTTCTCCCATTCAGCCCCTCCGTATAACCCCTCTTGCCTCCTATTTGCCCCCTTCCTTATCTTTCTACGTCATAGCCTGAGCCATTAAAGGCTCTTTTCTGACCCAGAAAAATTCGGAATTTCTGATCTAGGGGGGGCCTGATTTCAGCAGTATGAGCTGGGCTCTAGCTGTTCATGTCTAACTCATCAGGGCCAAGAGAAGTAACATCTGCTTCTTGTTCTTTTGTCTCCCTCCCTGTATTCCCCTGCTGCCTTTATTATTAAAACACTAAAAGCAACTCAATGAGCTGCCTCCTCAGCAGAAAACCAGGCACAGAATAGACCCTGATGCCATTCCTAGTCCAGTAAGTGCAGGGGGTGGGTGAGTGTGTGTCATCCCTGTGTTAATGTCACCCATGCATGCCTGTGACCTCATCGTCACCTCATCCACCATGTCCATCCCTCCGCATCCTCTTCCCTTAGTCCTTCTAGACCCTTGCTTTTACAAGCTAGAAGGATGTGCATGCCTCGAGTCACCATATAATGAAGAAGTAGCAAGCTGTTAGCAGTGCCTTTAAGTATGGGATGGTAGAAGGTCAGGATCGAAGGGCGGGGTCAGATGGCGTGTTAAGCTTTGGTTTTAGTCCTGCTGGCTCCTCCAGGAGCCTGCATGTGACATAGGATGGAACAGGACAAAACTGAACAGTAGATCCTTCCCTTTTGGGTTTGATTTGTCTACTGCTTGTTGTAGAGAAACATGTGGGTAGGTGGCTACTAATGTACAAATTTGGGAAACTGTCAATTCTTACAGGGAGGGGACAGCTGGTTTGGGAAAGTGTGGGCCACTTTCTCATCTGGAGAGTCTGTTTGACTCTGATATACTTCTAAGCTTCAACTCTTTCTGCTATGGGATACAGAGTCTTATTCTCCCTTTACTTTTTCTGGTTTTACCAAACCCATCTTGAAGTAACTGACCAAAGGTTATCAGCCTGCATGACGGTCTGATCACCAACTTTGCAAAATCTTTTTTTTTTCCTTTGCTGGGTCTGTCAAAATGTGGGGGACTGAGGATTGGGCTATAATATCCTCTTCTCCCATATTTACACACTGAGGCTTACCTGAAAATAAGGCAGCATCTGCTTCCTCACCTTACCTGATCATTTCCTGCTGTGTAATCCTCTCCTCACCCTGTCCCTTCTACTTTCATTGAGTGTAGAGTCATTCCAGGTAGATTTCATTTTTACATGGTTACCGTTGTCTGTTCTCCTGCTCTGATTCAGAATGTGTCTTGGGAAGAGAAGGGGAGGCGGAGGCTTGATGGGGGAGGGAAGTGGAATCTGATCATGTTTGAAGGCTTGTGATAAGAGCTGGAGCTTTCCTGGAGTAGGTATTATAACAGGGTGATCACCATTTATTGGGGATCAGGGCGATTCATAAAGAAGCCCTTTCTCAGTGTTGCCTGTCCAGCATGTTGCTGCTGACTGTGGAGTGGAAGATTGGTATTACAGCATTTTATATGATCTCCTAAAGGAGAGCAGGCCTGGTGCATGAGGTGTGTTCCTTGGCAAATTATTAGTTTCCGTGCTGCAGCTCCAGTGTTTCTTTCTCCTAGCTCTCTGCGACCCGCTACTCCCTTTTCATCTGTCACTTCATTCATTTCACCTCTTCCCTACAGATTCAGGTTATTGAGGATGACAGGAACAACCGGGGTTCAGAGCCATTTGTTACTGGAGTACGGGGCCAGGTGCCACCCTTAGTCACCACCAACTTCCTCGTGAAAGACCAAGGTGAGAAGGGCATTAATTACTCCCTGCGGGGACTTTTTCTCCATCATTATCAGCTTATGGATGGGGCTTTGTCAGTCTTTAATCAGAGACCAGTCCCTCATTGGTCTCTAGGGGGAAAAAGCCACCGTCAGCTCTAGCATTTGTTGGGATGATGGGGTGGATTGGCAATGAAGAGCCAGTGTCTGGAGTGATTCTGTGATCTGACTCAGCTTTTCTACTTCCTCTTCAGGGAATGCAAGTCCCCGATACATCCGATGCACATCCTATAATATCCCTTGCACATCTGACATGGCTAAGCAGGCTCAGGTGCCCCTGGCAGCTGTCATCAAGCCGCTGGCAAGGCTGCCCCCAGAGGAGGTGAGTCAGGGAAGGGACTAGAGTATAACGAAAGGGAGGAAGGGAGGGGGAGTGGGGAGTGGGACTTCTTCCTAGATGTGATTCTGGCAGTCACAATGGAAGAAGTCTTGGTTGGGCGGGAGGGGCGAATATCTTCAATAGCTTTCTGTCACAGGGCCCATGCCTGAAGGGGGTGGTAGGCATGAGAGTAAAAGCCCAAGAAATTGCTGGATGGGAGCAGAGTCCACAGGGGAAACACATTATGGAAAGAGTCAAGGCCAACTTGTAGGGGAGAAGACAACTGGTTGCAGGAGCCTCTCATAGCATGGTCATCTCCAGATGATTAGAAGCACATCATTCTGTTTTTTCTTGTATGCTCTCCTGTCATCCCAGGTAGGTCGAGATGTTAGGACAGCATATTAAGGAGAAAGGTAGATTAAGATCCAGTAGTCCTTCTCTTACCTGGTTTGGGCCATGATCTGTCACTCCAATACCTAGAATCAGCATTGAAAGAGAGAGAGCTTGGCAGCTGCTCTGCCAGGCCTTGGTAGGATACCCTCATGATCATGCCTAGCTTAATGAACTTGGGGTGGATTTCTCTGTAACTGGATACTCATGGCTCACTTTACATCCTGCTTCTCTGTCTTGTTCTGTGTTTTTCTCTTTCTCTTTTCCTGGGTCTCAGTGGGGATGGTTGGACACTTGGCTGCTGGTCTCTTATCTGTAGGGTGACATCTGCCTGGGCATCAGTAGGCTCACAGAAATCCAGGGATTGGGGAGGACAAACGTCGTAGATACTTTGTTGGGAAATGAGGTAGGAGTCAAGATCCCTAGAGCAGGAGTGAAGGGGATTGAAGATTGGGCCAGAAATGAGAATCCTGGGTAATCTCTGGTTTTCTCCTCATACGTCCATGTCAGCCCCTGGCTTGTTTGGGCCAGTTCCACAGTTGCTCTCCTCTTTCCAGAAGAAGTGAAATTCTAGAGATGAGGAGTAAGGAGAGGGGACTATAGAATTTAGACTCTTAGGGACATTTGACATTTGTCCTCATTCCCCTTCTCTCTGCTCCCTCCCCAGGCAAACTATCTGAGCCATGCCCTTCTCCCTCCAGGTTGTTCCTCCTCATCTGTTGCCACATATAGCTCCCTGCTGTAGCTTCCCTCTATGTCTGAGCCCCTCCCCTTTGCTCTTTAGGCTTCACCGTATGTCGTCGACCACGGGGAGTCTGGCCCTTTGCGCTGCAATCGCTGCAAAGCATACATGTGCCCTTTCATGCAGTTCGTTGAGGGAGGGAGGCGCTTCCAGTGCTGCTTTTGCAGCTGTATCAACGATGGTATGTTCACAGAGGCTGGGGTTGGGGGGATGTGGATTGCATCTTCATTGTTCTCTTTCTAGTTAGATAGATGAGGGTCCGTTGGTTCAGGAGTTGGGGAAATAAGGCGCCTGTGGGGATGTGGGGCAATAGAGTGAGCTCAGCCAGGACCCAACTAAGATTGAGCGTGGACCTTTGAGTAACACTCTGCCCTACTCCCCACAGTTCCCCCCCAGTATTTTCAACATCTGGATCATACCGGCAAACGTGTGGATGCTTATGACCGTCCTGAGCTGTCCCTGGGTTCTTATGAATTCTTGGCCACTGTAGATTACTGCAAGGTGAGGGAAGGTAGTGTGGGAAGCAGCAGTGGGTGGACAATGAGACAGCTGAGACTTGCTGTGGTCATTTCCCTCACCCCATCATTGTCCCCTTTGGTGTTGACTTCTCTCTAGTCAACTGACCTGCTTACTAATACCCCTCTCCCCACCCCCGCCGCCAACATTTCCTTCCTTTGCAGAACAATAAGTTCCCCAGCCCTCCTGCCTTCATCTTCATGATTGACGTCTCCTACAATGCCATCAGGAGTGGTCTTGTTAGGCTCCTCTGTGAGGAGCTCAAGTCACTGTTAGACTTCCTGCCTAGGTGAGAGTTAGGGGCCGAGGTGCTTCCTTTGGATAATGATGCCTGAGGAGGGGGCTTAGGGGTGGGTGGCTGGGTTAACTCAGCACATCATGGATCCTGATGTCATGAAGTTGGGTGGTGGAGAAGGTGGCAACCGTGGGTAACAATGTCACCTTCTACAGGGAGGGCGGGGCAGAAGAGTCAGCAGTCCGCGTTGGCTTTGTCACCTATAATAAGGTGCTCCACTTCTACAATGTGAAGAGCTCATTGGCCCAGCCACAGATGATGGTTGTATCTGACGTGGGTGACATGTTTGTGCCACTGCTGGATGGCTTCCTGGTCAATGTCAATGAGTCTCAAGCAGTCATCACCAGGTAGGAGTTAGATTGTGGGGGTGAAGCATGGGTGGGGTGGGTACAACCACAGAAAGCCAGAGAGTTGAGCAGAGGGTTCAGCGGATGGACAGAGGCTGTGCCTCAGGAGTTCTCAGAGTCTGGGGGCCAGATGACTCTTCAGGGAATTGAGGGATTTGAAATGTGGATAGCAATTTTGATTGCCTCCTATCACCTATCTCTTCAGCTTATTGGATCAGATTCCAGAAATGTTTGCAGACACAAGGGAGACAGAGACAGTATTTGCCCCAGTTATCCAGGCTGGGATGGAGGCTCTGAAGGTAAGGCTCGAGTCCCTGGCAACCACCTCTGCAACACTGTCTTCTGACCATCTTACCCCCTAGGATACAACCCGTTTCTTCAGTGATTGATGGCTGTGCAGTGAGTCAGCCTGTCTGACATAGCTGGCACTGAGTAAATGACGAGGGAAGGGATGAATGAATAATGAATGAATAAAGGAAAGAATAGACAAGTAGATCTCTCTTCTTTTCTAGGCTGCTGAGTGTGCAGGGAAGCTCTTTCTGTTCCACACCTCCCTGCCCATTGCAGAGGCCCCAGGGAAACTGAAGAACAGAGACGACAGGAAGTTGATCAACACAGACAAGGAGAAGGTATGGGATTGGGAGCTGTGGGGAGGACTTTCTATTACAGAGGAACATGCTGTCTCTTCACAATGCAGTACTCTTAACTTTCTTGAGGGGGACTGGGACTGGATCCTCTGCCCTTTCACATGTCACATCCGTGACTGCCAACCTTCTCCACTGCTCCCACACCTCTACCCCATCCCAAAGCCCTTGGTAGAGTTTTTTTTTTAATTTTTTTTAAGAGACTGTTCTGTTACTATTGCAAACTGAGAGGTAGATCTGAAGTCTTACATGTCCTTGAATATCCCACATTACATATACGGTTCTCAAACAGGGTGGAACTGAGATCTTTGAACATTTTTTTCTATTCTTCCCCAGACTCTGTTCCAGCCTCAGACAGGTGCCTATCAGACCCTGGCCAAAGAGTGTGTGGCCCAAGGCTGCTGCGTAGACCTCTTCCTCTTCCCTAACCAGTATGTGGATGTGGCCACGCTCTCTGTTGTACCCCAGCTCACTGGTGGCTCTGTCTATAAATACGCTTGCTTTCAGGTACGGCATGGGACTCTGGGTGGCAGGTGGAAGCAGGACTGGGAATGCCTGCCTGCATGTGGAGTGGCCCCTTAGCTGCTGACTCATTAATAGGAATAGCGTTGGAGGAGAAGACTGCACAGTGTAAAGAAGAGAGTGTGGCAGTCAGGAGCATGGGGCTTGGAATCAGTCCCGGGTTGATATTCTGGCCCTACCACTTACCAGCTATGTGACCTAGGATAAATTACTTAATTATTCTCTCCTTCGTTTCTTCATCTATAAGATGGGATTTTTATAGTTATTAATTAGGATTTGTCATCAGGATTAAGTAATTATATGTAAGGCACTTAATGTGATACCTGGCATGTAATATGTAATAAGTGCTTAAAAGCTGTTATTATCATCATCATTATTATTATCTTCACTGTTACTGTCATTACGAATTCTGCAGGCTTGTAGAGTGGAGGGGGTGCAGGGAGATTGTTCATATGTAGTCAGTGATGTGACTCTGGGCCTGGGGGGATGCAGGTGGAAAATGACCAGGAGCGGTTCCTGAGTGACCTGCGTCGGGATGTACAGAAGGTCGTTGGCTTTGATGCTGTGATGCGGGTCCGGACAAGCACTGGTCAGTCCTAGTTGGAGAAGAGCAGGTGGGGGGGGGCTCAGTCTGGAGGGAGGCACCTGTCATACCTTTAGCCCTGTCCATGTGGCCTCAGGTATCCGTGCTGTAGATTTCTTTGGGGCTTTCTACATGAGCAACACAACAGATGTGGAGCTGGCTGGGCTGGATGGGGACAAGACGGTGACTGTGGAGTTCAAGCATGACGATCGGCTCAATGAAGAGAGTGGAGCCCTCCTGCAGGTAGGGGGCAGGAGGCAGGGGTTGGGGAAGAAGTGTCCGTGGTCATTTCACTGGCTATAAATAGGCTGTAGGGAAGGGGGTGAGGGGTGGGTAGAGAAGACTAGAAGAGGCTGGAGAAGGGATGGCTCATGTCTGTCTTCTAGTTTAATAATATAGCAAAGAGGCAGTTTTCCGAGGCTTTGCTGAGGGAGGGGTGTGAATTCCCCCTTTCTCCCTTCCCCTAGTGTGCCCTGCTCTACACCAGCTGTGCAGGGCAGCGACGGCTCCGCATCCACAACCTCGCCCTCAACTGCTGCACTCAGCTGGCTGATCTGTATCGAAACTGTGAGACTGACACGCTCATCAACTACATGGCCAAGTTTGGTGAGGGCAGAGGCAGGACAGGGTGGGATTGGGGCTAAGAGAAAGGTCCAGCATGGTCAGCGATTCAGCATTCCTGAGTGGGTGTGACGGTGGGAAGGCACATGTGATGGAGTGGCTGTGCTGTCTCCCTTTCCCATCCAGCATACCGGGGGGTCCTGAACAGCCCTGTGAAGACTGTTCGTGACACTCTCATCACTCAGTGTGCCCAGATCCTGGCCTGTTACAGAAAGAACTGTGCCAGCCCCTCCTCTGCAGGACAGGTAGGGCAAGCTTATTGGTGGAGGAGTTGTTGGGATACATTTTTGCATTGGGAGGGATTTCTCATGATCATTGACTTTGTTTTGATAACCCCCTTAGTTGATCCTTCCTGAGTGCATGAAGCTACTCCCAGTTTACCTGAACTGTGTATTGAAGAGTGATGTCCTGCAGCCTGGAGCTGAAGTCACAACTGATGACCGGGCCTATGTCCGACAGCTGGTTACCTCCATGGATGTGGCTGAGACCAATGTCTTCTTCTATCCTCGGCTCCTACCGTTGGTGCGACTGAGTGCTGGAGTGTGAGACATTGTAGTGAGAAAGGGATATCATAGGAGGTGGAAGGGAAGGATTAATATTATCTGTGTTTGACACTCATGAATTTTTTACCTATCTTATCTGCTGTAGTATTTTCATACTGAGAGTTACTCAGGTGCTTAGCTTTCTGAAATTTCGTGTGTATGGGGGTGGAGGATGGGGGTGCGGGTGGGCAAACGAGTCTTATGGTCTTTGGTAACCTTTTGCCCCCTTCCTTTTGTCTAGACAAAGTCTCCCATTGAGAATACCACTGAACCACCAGCAGTTCGAGCATCTGAAGAGCGTCTAAGCAACGGGGATATATATTTGCTGGAGAACGGGCTCAACCTGTTCCTCTGGGTGGGAGCAAGTGTCCAGCAGGGTGTTGTCCAGAGCCTCTTCGGTGTCTCCTCCTTCAGTCAGATCACCAGTGGCTTGGTGAGGGCAGGGAGTCAAGGAGAATGTGGGTGTGGAAGTAGACTCTGTGATACGAGTTAGGAGCCAAGAAAAGTGTGCTCATTCCCTTAAATAGCAGGGTACACTTAGAGAGGGAGGGTGCTGTCGTTCTTCACAGGCTTCCATATTTCAGATAATGCATAAATCTGTGCTGCGCCATCTTCACTTCTGGATTCAGCATACCTTACCATAAGGATAAATGAATTTTGTGTTCCAGAGCGTTCTGCCAGTTCTGGATAATCTGCTGTCCAAGAAGGTGCGAGGCCTCATTGACAGCTTGAGGGCACAGAGATCGCGGTACATGAAGGTAACACTGATCTGAACCTGGATTTCTTACCTTGTCAAGTCCTCCCTGGGAAGGGGGATGGGGAGTAAGTGACTAGATAATGGGATTTCAGGGCATGTTTAATTCCCTTTAGCCCTGCCTCATGACCCTGTGTTCTGGCCGTAGCTTATTGTGGTGAAACAAGAGGACAAGCTGGCGACACTGTTCAAACACTTCCTGGTGGAAGACAAGAGCCTGAGCGGCGGAGCATCCTATGTGGACTTTCTCTGTCATATGCACAAGGAGATTCGGCAGCTACTGAGCTAGAGCATGTGGGTAAACAGCATAGGGTCCAGGCCAGCTTCCAGAAAATACCCCAGGACAGCAGAGAAATTGGGACAGTTCCATATATTATAAGTCATATAAGCTGACCTCAGTCTCTTTGGGGGGAGGGGGAGGTATAAGGAGACACCTTCTTTCTGGGCTCAAGTATCCTACCACTCTGTCATGTCCTGCTGTTGGAAGGTGCCCCTATCCCCTCACTTTACCCTCATTTTCCTGCTAATCCTGTCGTAATGAATGTAGTTTCTCAGTTCACCGTATATGATTTGGTGTTGGGGGATTTGGAGCCACCCAGACCCTGATTAATATATGTCCCTTTGGACCAGCCTCCAAGAAGAGAAGGGCAGGCAGGAAGGAGTGAGGATCCCAGGGTTATTACAGGGGGAGGGGGCTGCTGATTCAGCTCATTGTCATCAACAACTTCCTATATTAGGGATAAACATACATACAGGTGCACAAGAGCTGGGGTATAGACCATAGATGGTAGAGAGAAAAGTGGTCAGTCTTCTTGGGCCTGGAAGTCAACAGCCAACTCAGAGTGACTGAGGGTGGTTGATTAGCTTTCTTGCTCTGCTTCCACTGATCTTTCTCTCTCCTGAAATGACTGGTGATCACTCGGTGAATAGAGGCACGTAGTCAGAAATGAATGAGCGTGAGAACAGAGTTGCAAAGTATATTAAGACCTGGTAGCGGTATCAGCCTCCTTTCCAGCTGGAGAGGCCCCAACACTGGATGGTTCTGTAGGGAGCCTGGTCATCAACTTGCAATACCTCACAGAGCCAGCCCACATCCCACTCTGAGCTCCCGCTGGAAGCACTGCTCTCCAAGCTGGAGGTTGTTGGGGAGAGAGGCAGAGGTGGCTAGTCTCTCCTGCTAGGACACCACTCAGGCTTTCGTACTGACAGAGTGGCTGACAGTTATCTTCCAACCCCACCTGGCTGGGGCAGGACAAGGGCTAGGCTTGATGGTGGCCAGGCTTGCCTGCTCCCAGCCCGGGACGCCCCTGCTCTGGACCTCTCATTTCTCTTCGTTGGTTTATTTTTCAATGCATCTTTAATTTGTAAAGAAATAAAATAAATTAAGATGTAACCAGCAGCCTCGGTTTTATCTGCGACGTATCACTTTCCTTCCAGTACTTCCTGCCAGGATTAGCGGCTCCCGCGAAGTGGCCGGCTGAGGCGGCCGCTGAGCTGCGCATGCGCCATGGGCCCCTGTGGCGTAGGACCTCGTCCCGTCGCGACTCACCGCAAGGCGGGGACTGTTGTTGAGGGGCTTCGGCCGTCAGAGTAGACATGGGGGCCGGCCGCACGGGGGCTGTGCTTGCTGCCCTGGGAGTACTTAGTGTCTGTGCGGCCAGCGGCTCAAGGCCCGTGGCAGAGGGGGAGACCGGCGGGGAGGTGGAGTGGGCGGAGCCGTGGGACGGCGCAGTTTTCCGGCCTCCCTCCGCGCTGGGCGCAGTGGGGGTGGCGCGCGGTCCGGGGACCCCGCGGCCGGGGAGGGGGGAGGCGGTGGACCTGCCGGTGCTGCTATGGTGGAGCCCAGGGCTGTTTCCTCACTTCCCGGGCGACTCGGAGCGCATCGAGTGCGCGCGCGGCGCGTGCGTGGCGTCCCGGGACCGACGGGTGCGGGGAGACTCGCGGACGCGCGCGCTGCTCTTCTACGGCACCGACTTCCGCGCGTCCGAAGCGCCGCTGCCGCGCTTGGCGCACCAGAGCTGGGCGCTCCTGCACGAGGAGTCGCCCCTCAACAACTTCTTGCTGAGCCACAGTCCGGGCATCCGCCTCTTCAATCTTACCGCCACCTTCAGCCGTCACTCGGACTACCCGCTGCCGCTGCAGTGGCTGCCCGGGACCGCCTATCTGCGCCGCGCGGCGCCTCCGCTCCCGGAACGCGCGGACTGGCGCCGCCGGGGCTACGCGCCGCTGCTCTATCTGCAGTCCCACTGCGACGTGCCTGCGGACCGAGACCGCTACGTGCGCGAGCTCATGCGCTACATCCCGGTGGGTGAGGGCGGGGCGGGAAGGGGAGGGTGGCGCGCCGGGCTGAGGCCGCGACCCCTGGTGGCCAGGCCGACGTGCCATACCTTCTTCTTTTTTTTTTTTTTTAACATTTTTATTGGAGTATAGTTGCTTTACAATGGTGTGTTAGTTTCTGCTTTATAACAAAATGAATCAGTTATACATATACATGTATCCCCGTATCTCTTTCCTCTTGCGTCTCCCTCCCTCCCTCCCACCCTCCCTATCCCACCCTTCTAGCTGGTCACAAAGCACCGAGCTGATCTCCCTGTGCTATGCGACTGCTTCCCACTAGCTATCTATTTTACACTTGGTAGTGTATATATGTCCATATATACATTACCCATACCTTCTTGACGGCCGTGCTGTACCCCACTCAGGTGGACTCATATGGGAAATGCCTGAAGAATCGGGAGCTGCCCACGCCGCGGCTACAGGACACAGCCACAGCCACCACTGAGGATCCAGAACTCTTGGCCTTCTTGTCCCGCTATAAGTTTCATTTGGCCCTCGAAAATGCCATCTGTGACGACTACATGACGGAAAAACTGTGGCGCCCCATGCACCTCGGTGCTGTGCCTGTGTATCGCGGCTCTCCCTCTGTGAGGGACTGGGTGCCCAACAATCACTCCATCATCCTCATTGACGACTTTGAGTCGCCGCAGAAGCTGGCAGAGTTTATTGACTTTCTGGACAAAAATGATGAGGAATATATGAAATACCTGGCATACAAGCAACCTGGGGGCATCACCAACCAGTTCCTTCTGGATAGTCTGAAGCAGCGGGAGTGGGGAGTGAATGATCCTTTACTGCCTAACTACCTTAACGGCTTCGAGTGTTTCGTCTGTGACCACGAACTGGCTCGGCTGGATGCCGAGAAGGCCCATGCAGCCTCTCCTGGGGACATCCCTGTCCCTGAGCCTCATATTGCCCAGCCCTCACACATGGACTGCCCAGTGCCCACACCTGGCTTTGGCAGTGTGGAAGAGATTCCTGAGAATGACAGGTAAGGGTAGCTGGGGTCCCCTGTGGCTGTCAAATCAAATGATTTATTGACTTCCTTCCTGCAGGCAATAAATTAGCACTAGGTGCTGAGGGGATGTTGTATAAGGAACTTATGACGTGGGATCACTCTGCCTTTAAGGTATCAAGAGTCTAGTTGTGGGGATAAGACAAACTGTGAAAGCTCAGTAAAAGATGTGAGATATCATTCAGGGCAACAACATACGAAAATCAGCTTTTGTAAACAATGTTTGCAGTAGTGGTTCAAAAAAAGCTTCAACTAGAGCAGAGGGCCCGTTCAGGGAAGCAATGGGGGAGAGACAAAGCTGGGCCACGTTGTACATATTCTGAATACTAGGCTCTGGAGCTGGACTGTCCTGAAAATCAACTCAGCTATTTATTGAGCACCTTCAGCATGGTGGGGCTGGGGATGAGAAATACAGAAGTGAGTATTCTGAGGGAGGTTTGTCTGCAACAATCAGGATTTATACCTGTTAACCTGGTGTAACTATTAACAGCACCTCCTTTCACTCTTAAAATTACCCTGATTTGGATGATAAATTATATGTTTGTCCTAGACAGGGTAGAAGGGATGCTTTCAAAGGATGATTAACAATGGTGGGCAGTGTGGATTGGAAGGGAAGTGAGGGGGCTGCTGCAGTAGGTGGCAGAAGGTGGTGACATTGGGAAACAAGGTCAGCATGGGAGGTGGGGTGGGGAAATGTTGAAGCCATTTGCAGCAAACCACACCTGTTGGGGGAGGGGTGATAAAAGATTATTAGCCTTGAGGGCTTCCCTGGTGGCGCAGTGGTTGAGAATCTGCCTGCTAATGCAGGGGACACGGGTGCGAGCCCTGGGCTGGGAAGATCCCACATGCCACGGAGCAACTAGGCCCGTGAGCCACAACTACTGAGCCTGCCCGTCTGGAGCCTGTGCGCTGCAACAAGAGAGGCCGCGACAGTGAGAGGCCCGCGCACCGCGATGAAGAGTGGCCCCCACTCGCCGCAACTAGAGAAAGCCCTAGCACAGAAACGAAGACCCAACATAGCAATCAATCAATCAATAAATCAATAAATAAACCTTTAAAAAAAAAAAAAAAGATTATTAGCCTTGAGAAAGAGAGGCTGCTAGAATGTCCTGCAGAGATCACCTTGGACAGTGGATGGCAGCAGAGGGCTGGCACAGTTTGGTCCTGGGAGTGGAGATAATTTGTATCCAGTAATTTACATCAAGTAATTTGTATCTAGTTTGTGCTGAACATAATATTATGATTTATCAGAGGAAAAGTGTAACACATTAAAAAAAGAGAAACATTCAGGTTGTGTCTCATCAAGATACTGGATACTATTGCAGTTTCATTTTGGTTATTGAAATAGGTGTAACATAAAAGGTAACCGTCTAAATATGCCCCCTTGCTTTTCTTAGGGAGATTACTGTGTCCATAGTTTGGCCCCTGTCCTGCCTGCCTCTTAATTCCCCCCACATTTGGGGACGAAGAGCAGGCAAGTCAGGAAATTTAACTCATTGGGGGAGGGGGGGGTGTTGTGTGATAAATTTGTGTTTGTGGCTTACTGCCTGTCACTTGGACTAGTACTGGGTTTACTTCACATTTCCTTCCCTCAAAGCAGATCCCTCATCCTAGCCAGAAACCACTGTATCTGCTTAAGATTTCTTTGGCCATTCAGAGAAAGGTAGGACTCATAGCTGTGCTGAGGTTCCATAATCCAACTCCCATTTTGATGTTTCAGCTGGAAGGAGATGTGGCTGCAAGATTATTGGCAAGGCCTGGACCAGGGGGAAGCTCTCACTGCCATGATCCACAACAATGAGACACTGCAGAGGAAATTTTGGGATTACCTAACTGAGATCTTCATGAAAAGGAACCAAAATCTCTAATTACTCTTGCAAGAGTCCTTAACTTGATAGAGCTAAGGAGATGGAAGTCCTTATTCTACCATGGGACATGAAGGGTATCTGCTATGCAAGTTCTTAATGAACACTGTCTTACCATGAATTCAAAGAATAAGTTATATCTACTGATATTTTATCCTAAAGATGTGTAGCCAGGGTCTCAGTCTATGGTAATAGGGCCTCTCCTCAAGGAGAGATGGAGGCATCCAGTTCTTGGTTTAGTGGGAACCAGAAGCCTGAAACACCCATTTGATTAAAGGTGCTGATCAACAAAAATTTTAAAGAACTGCTTATTTCTCTAGCCATATCATCCTCTCAGTCATGATTGGGACAACACGTTAGTACTTGGCTGTGAATGAGGTAAGATGGGCCAGGTTTAGCGTCTTTAGAAAACTACTGTGCTATTCCTCAAACCACTCATTATTCAGTACCTTTCCCAATCTCTTTTCCTCATCTCTTGCTTTATAAACTGTTATGTTGGTGGTGAAGCAAAACTCCTGGTGGGTTGTATTCTGGCTCTCTGGAGTTGTATTTTTTATATCATTTACTTTGCTTTTCATGTCAACCTTTTCATTTTGAATGGCTTTTTCTTTCCTGGTTTTCCACAATTTCCGTTGGAGACCGAGTAGCCTTGCCACTATTTCCACATTCGTTTTCCCCAGCATTAAACTGCCTATAGATTTGACAGCTTTTCTTACTGCTGGTTTGCTTCTTATCTAGGGCATATCTGAAATTCCTTCTCAACTCATGAGTAGAAAGATTCAGTGGCTAATAAATGTCATGCCAATTTAATGAATTGTCCTGCTCTATTTTAGATTAGAGATGGAGACTCAGGCTGGAAATGACAGCAGAAAAAGCTATAATGATTTTGAAATGTTGAAATAGACCAATGTGAATCTAAGTGCAGATTTTTATAAGTCCTTGATCTCTTCTGTCTGCCTAATGAACTCTTCTATTATTTTTATATGCTACAAAAGTCCATTTTCCCCCAAAACTCATGAAATTATGGCAGAAAAAAACAGCCCAGCAATATAGCTCTAGTAAGTCTCTCATATTCTGTGGCACTTTTCACTTTAAGTGGGATAAATATTCCAACTTCATTCATTCTATTACTGTTAACAATGCACAACTTTATAGTACTTACTGAGACTACATTTTGATGGAGCCCACCCACCTAAGCTCAAGGGCATGAGAAGCGAAGCAAGACATTTAAGCCATCACAAGTGGCTGGCTAAATAAAAAGTTGTTAGTCAGATTTAGGGAGGTAGCCAGACCCTTCTCTTGCTGTGGTTTAAACATACAGCTTAATGGACAGGGAGACCATTTGCTTTTTCTGGGGCAGTGGAACAAGAAAGAATACCTTGGATCTTAGAACTACCCTGGTTGTAATATTGTATTAATGAGTTATCACTAGAGAAGTTCCATAGCTTATCAATATGTCTGGTTTAACTTAGTGTGTGTGTATGTATGTATATATACACACATTAATTTACAAACATATATATATATATAGTTGTAAAGACTGAAGAGGAAGATGATGCTTATGACTTCAGTACAGACTATGTATAATAGAATCTTGTCCTTCTATAAGATTTTGTTGGTTTTTAATATTTTGAGCAGACTGCTAAGCTGTTCTGTGTGTGATATACCAGCTTGTTTTTTTTTAAAATTAATTTTATTTTTTTAAATTTTTGGCTGTGTTGGGTCTTCGTTGCTGTGTGCGGGCTTTCTCTAGTTGCAGCGAGTGGGGGCTACTCTTCGTTGTGATGAGTGGGCTTCTCATTGCGGTGGCTTCTTATTGCGGTGCCTTCTCTTGTTGCGGAGCATGCACTCAGCTTCAGTAGCTGTAGTTGTGGCACGGGGGCTCTAGAGCGCAGGCTCAGTAGTTGTGGCGCAGGGGCTTAGCTGCTCCACGGCATGTGGGATCTTCCCGGGACCAGGGCTCGAACCCGTGTCCCCTGCATTGGCAGGCAGATTCTTAACCACTGTGCCACCAGAGAAGCCCACCAGCTTGTTTTTAAATTTAAGAAATCCAAAGCTAACATCAAGTGTTTATTTAAAAAAATAATGGCACCTGCTTGGAATGGGGTGAAGATTTACAGAGAATTTACAATTTTTGGCTGACATGAAACTATATAATATACTGCAAAATGGAAATTCTGTAACAGACCTCACAAGAAACATTTATATATATGGGGTGCTCATATATTGTATATATATGAGATGCTTCAACAACTAGGGTCCTAAAGATGTGGCCAAGCAAAGCTATAATTTAGGCTGGGTTTCACTGCCAGGGTGGTTCTTTTTTCTTTTCCTTTTTTTTTTTTTTGGCTGTGCCGCGTGGCTTGTGGGACCTCAGTTCCCCGACCGGGGACTGAACCCGGGCCCTTGGCAGTGAAAGCACAGAGTCCCAACCACTGTACCACCAGGGAACTCCCTTTTTTTCATTTTATTTAATAAAAAATGCCCTTCATAACAGCATGGAAAGTTTTCTGTTTGGACTTTTGCAGAAAAGAATAAGAGAGAAAGACAGACCTTCGAAAATCCTTATGTTAAAATTTGATATAGTAAGTACTCTTACAAAAGAAGCCAAATTCAGGACTCTGATTTCTAAGCTTGCAATCTATTTAAATGCAGATGCTGGTTTATATAGTGCAAAATACATTATTACCCAAGTGCAAAATACGGTTAGGACTCGAATTTCATTATGTGCAATGAAAAGGGTAGGTGATGGTTATGCAAGGTGTAGAATCATCCCTACCTCTCCTGTCTAATTACACCAGTTCACACTGGCATTACCTCAGCACTTTTATGTACAAAGTAGGCCAGTTTTTTATGAATGATTGTGGCTGGAGACTCATGCCTGCTTTGTGGTCAGTGCTTCCCAGACTTTCTCCTTTATTCCTCTTACCATAAAAGTATTCAAAACCAGGTGCTACATTTCCACAAGGGAAAGCAGAACCAGGAATAGCCACATGGCTGTCTAACTAAAGGCTTCACTTTCTCTGTGGAGAAAGCAAGCAATGTGAATTTTCTCTGGTTTGGGGCCCAGCCTGCTCTGTATACAGTAGCAGGCTTGGGGTTATTGGTGGTAGAAGTTCTGATAGGAATTAGCTTTATTTGTGTTGCTGCAGTGGGGGTGGAGCATGGGGCTCATGCCTTTATTATTCCTGAGTTGCTGCTTCTTAGCACAGGTTTAATTTTGTATAATAAATGGCTTCTTTTTAAACAGTGTCTTCTGCTTGGTTTTATTTCTGGGGTAAAGATGGTAAAGCTAGAGACTTGCCAAAATATTTCAAACATTTGTTCATTTAACAAGTATTTATTGGCACTACTCTAGGCCTTGGGGATACAGCACTGAACAAGATAGACAAGGTCCCTTGTCTCATGATGCTTACATTTTAAATGGATGTTGGGGGGTAAGGCTGTAAACAAACAATAAATGAACAAGATAATCCAGACTATGATAGGTGCTCTGAAGAAAATAAAACAGGTTGATGGTGGTTTGGATGGAAGTCAGGGAAGTCCTGTCTGACATGAACTGGGACTCAATAGAAGAAAAAGAACCAGTCATGCAGAGATAAATGGGAAGATTCCAAACATCTGTGATAAGTGATTAGCACACACTAAATATTGCTTCTCCATAGTAGTCATCTTATGAACTACAAGCTTGTCCAAGTTATGCTTCCATTACCAGAGACATTTCTTGGAGCTCATGTGTAAATGCCTTGAGAATGAGTGGTTCATCTTTGGACTGAGTTTTGTGAACAGCTAAAAGTCACTTGGCGGGGGTGGGGTGGGGGCGGGGTTGGGGGAAGAAAGTATCTTAGAACCAAGTCTGATTAAAGCTAGGCATCATAATTGAAGGGCCAAGTGTATAAATAGGAATGGTACTGCTAAGTATCTTCAGAGGATTGGCGAGAGGATTAAGTAAAACGATGAATGCGAGAAAGTGCTTAAACCTCACCCAATCCAGTGAGATCACTACAAATGAACAAATGATATCTAAGCAGCAGCAGCTGTTAGAGTAAATGAGCCTATTTTTCTTCCGGCTTCGGAGTGGCTCTAAAGGTAATCAAAACCAACAGTTCTTAAAGGTTTATTAAAATAAAATCATTCCCAACGTAGCATCTTAAACTCTGATATTTTGATTCGCTCCCATCCTCTCTGCCCTTGCCTATGTCAAGCACCCTCTAATCCAGACTTTACCACCAGAAACTAGAGTCCATTGATCAGGCCTCTTTCCTGGGTGTTCCCGGCCCAGTACTGCCCCAAGACTTCAGAGCCCGGAGCCCACAAGAGTCAGCGTAGATTCACGAAGGAGTCCCAAAGACTCTCCGCCTAACCTGCACGCGGGTCTGCACCAGCCGGGATCCGAACCCCGCATCAAGGCGACCCCGCCAAGAAAAGAAAAAGGTGCATGCTGGGGCGGGAGCACGGGGGCGGAGGGGGGGAAGAGGTTGTCGCCGAGTCTCGTCGAGCTCGTAGGGGTCACGCAGGGTCACGCACGGCGCCGCAGAGCCTGCCGGGAGCTCGGTGAGCAATGGCGACGCCCAGTCTCCGGGGTCGGTTAGCACGGTTTGGAAACCCGCGGAAGCCCATACTGAAGCCCAATAAGCCCCTCATCCTAGCTAACCATGTCGGGGAACGGCGCCGGGAGAAGGGCGGTGAGCAGTCGGAGCCGTGGAGGCCCCAGAGCGGAAGTCGGAGGAGTGCAGAGGGCTGCTGGGTGGGAGGGCCGGAAGGTAAGGGTCTCCTGTGACTGAGGGTCCCCGCGTTCTGCTCCTCCAGAGGCGACTTGTATCACGGAGATGTCAGTAATGATGGCTTGCTGGAAGCAGAATGAATTCCGCGACGAAGCTTGCAAAAAAGAGATCCAGGACTTCTTCGATTGTGTTTCGAGAGCTGAGGTGACAGGAGGCTCCTGGGGTGCCCTTTTGGGAGGAAAATGGGGGGCATACAGTAATGGTTCTTACTGCCTCTTGCTAGGAGATAAGAAAGTCCCTCTCATTCTAAAAGGGCGAGGAAATTTTTGGAAGCTACTTGAGTCACGCCAAAGTGGGAAAGGTTACCGTTTTGAAGGCATTGTGATCTTGAGCGATTTGTTTCACTGCTTTTAGCTTTACCTGGTGCAGAATGAGGTTAATATTAATATCCACCTTACAGAATTTTGTGAGTGTCAAGTGAAGAGATGAATGGGAAAACCACTTTGTAAAGTTTAAATTGCTGTTCAAATAGACATTATTGTCTGAAGTAGAACTAAAGATAGTAAAGGACAGGTTGTTTGGTTTCCAGCCTAGACTTAATTGCCAGCTGGCGTGGTAGCTTCAGATCATACAGTCATTCTTGAGTCCCAAGTCCTTTTGATGAAAGGGGACTGGGAAGATGACAGAGATCTCCAGGCTGGTTAATACCTTAGTGTGATTTGGGGTGTTGTGAGAACTGTTAGCTTAGGTTAGGGCCAACTTTGGAGCTGTCATTTTAATTTTTGTTCTGTGTTTTCAGGCAGCCCGAAAAGTGAGATCAATCCAGGAGGACCTGGGAGAGTTGGGGAGTTTGCCCCCCAAGAAATTGAATAAGTTGTTATGTAGGTTTCCTAACAAACCTCATGTCAGCTGAAAATGGAGAAGCATTTTCAATGACTGGACTGTAGCTTCTGAGAACTATGCAGAGGCATTTTAGAGATATTTGCACTGCTATGCTCTCTTTGAAGAGTAGGATGCAAAACACTTTCTTTTACCCTTTGGAATCATTATGTGGGTGGAAATTATGCTTTATGTTGAAATAAAATCCTCTGAAGAGAACTTGGCCTTTTGTTGTGGATTAGGTACTCCCACCATAGTTGAACCTGTGTCCTCCCCTACACTCTGGAAGGTCTTTGCCCCCTAATTTGCACCAGGTGCAGGACAAAAACCTTTGTCTTGTCCTGCATTTGAAGTCCTGTATACCATTTAGTGCCCTTGCCTTTGGATGCATTAAGGATGTTGGAGTCTGTCTATATGCAGAGTTTTTTGCCATCATCTGTAAGTATTTAGCGACTACCTATTTTGTGCATAACCCCTGTAGGGTGCTGCGGGAATAATCAGAAGTTCACAAACTGATGACCCAAAGGTACTGCAGATGAATTTTATTTGGCCCACACAGTTAAAATTTTGTTTTTAAATTAGCTGGCCACATTCAAAAATAGGAAAAATGTCATAAAAAGCCCACTTTTTAGCTTTTCTTAAAAAAATCAAAAGATCTGGGAACCGTAGTTTCTTATTCCCACATGGAAATAAAGATTAATCAAGTAGAGCTGATTATCGTTTGTCTCCATTCTCCAGGGATCTGGCCACAGGACTCTCCCAAATGATGAGACTGAGACTTAATTGGCAATTATCTTCTTTGTGTATCACCTGTTCACTTCTCTCATTAAGTTGTCTGCCTAGCTGCTGAAGGCATTTACTTTTGTGACGTCCTGATATTAGAACAATTGTATAGCATTTTCTGTATACTCTGCCCTTCCAGGCATAACTGAGTTAACCTTTTCTATGTACTTTACAGCACATAACATCCCTTTAAATGTACAAAGGGATCATTGGGGGTTTTAAAGCTCCAGTGGGATAATTATCAAGATAAAGAAGGGGCCATGCCTCCTTGACCCCCCCCACAGTTACCTCTTTCTATAGTCCACATACCCCATTGGTGGAGCACTGGGCAGTTGCCTAGTTCTGCAAGCTGTTAGGAAGAAGCTCAGTGCTTAGGCATTTTGGACTAGCCTTGGAAGTTCTTAACCTACAGTCAATAGACTCCCAGTAAGAGGCCTGTGAATATGGATGAGAAAAAAATTTTATCTTTAACCACAACTTAAATTGAGCATTTCAATTAGGGCTGTGGGAAACCACAGTATTATTAGCAGTACCTATATGAAATCACAGTATCTCAATATTTAAATTCATCACTAACGTCAAAATTATGGTAGTTATTACACTTGCTGCTGGATCTTATTTAATGTATAAATAAAGAAGTACTATGTTACAAATTTGTTTTATTAATATTTTGATAATTGTATTTCAACATAAAAGGTTTCCTTTGTAATTCTTTTATTTTGTTTACTTATAAACAATCTGAGAAGGGGTCTAGGGGTTTCACCAGGATGTTAAACGGCCCATGGCACAAAAAAAGACTAGGAACCCCTGAACTCAAAGGCCCCACTGACAAACAGTGCAACCATCTCCTGAAATCAAACGCCTTCTTTTCCTGTTGCTTCGCCAATTAAACCCCATTAAAAAGTCTTCTGGAATGCAGGTTTCTGAACTACAATTCCCAGAAGGTGATGCGGCCCCGGGGCCTATCTGGAGTTAGGACAATAACTCCACCCAAAGGTTCCTGTGTTTGTCTCTTGACAGCCTACAACTCCCGACATGCGTGGCGGCTGCTTATTCCTTCGGGACATTATGGACGCCGGGTTATTGCTGGGATCTGTAGTCGTTTCGTATACTTTTGGGGGTTGGCTTCCTCTTACGGTGTCTGGGGGGTGGGCTCGAGAAAAAAAAGTAGGAAATGTAGCAATTAAACAGGTTCCTTATATCCGCGCGTCCCGGCTCGGATTCCTGGGCGCGTGAGGGCGGAAGTGGTGGTGGCCGGCGCGGCCGGAAGTTCAGATCAGCTGATGGGGGAGGCGGCGCCGCAGCAGCCAAGAGGCCCCGGCTGCCGAGCGCTTCGTCCGGGCCTTGACTCTCGGAGACTGGCCACGATCCCCGTTCACACCTCGCAGTTGGGCAAGGCCCCGTCCCGTATCTCTCCCAGGCCTGAGATCCTCGCCCGGCACGGCCGCCCTGAGCGCCCCGGCCACCCCCAGCCCCGGCTCGCCCCTCAGGCCCCGGGCTTCCCCACAGCCCCCGGCCGGCGGCCCAGGCCCCGGATCCGCGGGGGGGGACCCGGCCCCGGGGGGTGCGGGCCCCATGGAGCTGATGTTCGCGGAGTGGGAGGACGGAGAGCGCTTCTCTTTCGAGGATTCGGACCGCTTTGAGGAGGATTCGCTCTGTTCTTTCATCTCCGAGGCCGAGAGCCTCTGCCAGAACTGGCGGGGATGGCGCAAACAGTCAGCGGGGCCCAATTCCCCCACTGGCGGCGGTGGCGGAGGTGGCAGTGGCGGTACCAGAATGCGAGGTGAGGGTGAGCTGGAAGGAGGGGAGCGGGCAGGCCCTGCTCCGGCCTTGCTCGAGAGCTGTCCCTGCTCGAGAGCTGTTCAGGACTCGCTTTTCCGGTCTTCCTGGGGCTGCCTTCTCCACACCTTCCCTGTGTGTGTGTGTGTTTGTGTGTGTGTTGGAGTGATGGCTGGGAAATCCTGGGTTGGATAGGATTAAAGACAGAAAGTAGATCTTCTGTCGTTTATTTGCCGTAAGAGATGGGGTAAAGGAGAAGAATTCCCTCTTTGACTTGGGAGTACTTACCGAGTTCAGCCTGAGGCAGGCCAGAAAATAGAAAAGAATGTGGGTAGGGCCCGGATTGTGAAGAAGTGACCACTTGAGGTGTGTCACCCCATTGCAAAGTGTATTGGGAGCTTCTTGATTCAAGGTGATGATGTCTGGTCCCCGCTGCACGAAGAAGGGATTCCACCCAGAGGAAAGTGGAGGTGAACTGGCCTACGAGAGGAGATGTCACATAGGTTTAGATCAGAGGCTTGGTTCCTGACCATATTGAACATCTGTCAGAAGCCAAGCCTGGGACCACTGTACTAAAGCCTTAGATTTCCTTCATCTGGGGCCTGGGGAAGAGTGTGGGTACTTGACTCTGGAGTCTTGTGAAACACTCTTCTTGCTTTTCACTTGAGTTTCTTTCATCCTTGGGTCTTTCTGATGAGTGCTGTGAAGAATTTTGCTTTTATTAAAGAGGATGGAGAAGAGAGTGAAAACAGAAGCCCCGCAGACTCAGGACTCACCATATTCTTTCCTTGCCTTCCTCAAGGCACAGTTTGAGCTTCATTGGAAGTGGACTTTTTTCACCAGTTGAGGGGTTTAATTTGTGATTCTACTCTGGATTCTAAGGTTCTGTTTTCCAAACGGCCCCGGAGAGATTTCCAGCACCCCTTAGGGACAGAGAGAAATTTACATGTGTCACTGTTTAGGAGTGGTAATATTTACCTTCATTTGGAGAGATAGCATATGCCCTGTACACACACACACACATCATAGGTAGTTTCGCTGTGGGTCTTCTATGGGCTCTCTGCTTCTTTCATATTTGCATGTGCGGGTAGACTTAGAGCTCCTCACTTTGAGGGAAGTAACTGAAGATGGTGGTGAAGATTTTCAATATATTGGTATCTTTCTGAACAGGTTAAAATCTAGGAAAGCATGGCATTCCCCCCCACCCCCCCGCCAACCCTACCCTTTTTCAGTTGCTCATTTATAAAATAAGAAGATTGACTGTTTTTTTAGAAAGGTTCCTTTCAGCACCATGATTTTGTATATGTCTTTTAATCTGACTAGCAATTTGGTGAGATATGCAGTCTGTTGCGTTTCACTGCTTTTTGATTAAAACAGTGTGGGAAACTTTGAATGGTCACTCCATCTTACTCCAGGCGAGTCCAGGAGTGAGTGGCAGCCAGGTTCCCTTGGGGTAACCTCTCCACCCCCAGCCCACACCCCAGGGCATCCACTGTGGGAAGCCAGGGCTCAGGTGTACCAAAGAAAGTGCAGACTCTCTCTTGCTTCTGGAGGTCCCTCTCTTAACTCTTCCGTGCTCTGGCCTATCTTCCCTCCTTAGATGGAGGCATGGAGTCATTTAGAGGGATAGTAAAAACAAACAAACAAAAAAGGGATAGTAAAAAAGAAAGGGACAGTAAAAGCAATTAGAGAAGTGAATGCCAGGAGAGATATATACACAATGTAATATGAATCTCAAGTGCTAGGTATATGGGAAATTAGATGACAAGCCAGGTGAGACTCATTACTTGCTAGGCTCCTGGGACACACCTGTTTGGCCAGGAGTTTCTGGGATATCCCTGGTATCTTCTAGCAGGCTGTAGGCTGGGGATTGTTTAGCTCCCCTTCCCCAGATGGAGTCTTAAGGGTTAGTGTATCCTGACAGGAGGGTCCCTTGGTTTTTCATCCAGATGTCCTCTTTCCTTCATAGTGAAGGGGGGGTGGGGTGCGTCAAGATGTGGCACTGGCATTGGTGCCAAGTAATCATGGCCCTTTTTGTTTCCCCTCCTCTTTCCCCTTACCTCAACCTTCGTTTCCAAAGATGGACTGGTGATCCCACTGGTGGAGCTGTCAGCAAAACAGGTGGCATTTCATATCCCATTTGAAGTGGTGGAGAAAGTTTACCCCCCGGTGCCTGAGCAGCTCCAACTCCGAATTGCTTTTTGGAGCTTCCCTGAGAATGAAGAGGATATTCGGTGAGGCTAAAGGACTGACGGTGGGGAGTGGGGTCCTGATGTTCCACACCGCGCGCTGGGCTTCCCACGGAACAAAGGGCACCGTACTTGGGGCTGCGGTAAGGAGGCAGCCGGGGCAGGGAGTACCTGGGATTTTCCCCAGCACGGTGTGACACTGAGGAGAGTGCCCGGGGCATGGTGGTTTCTGACAGGGTCTGTGGAAGGGTATCTGCTGCATTGTGGCCATGTCTTCTTCACTCCCAGACTGTATTCCTGCCTGGCCAACGGCAGTGCAGATGAGTTCCAGCGAGGGGATCAGCTATTCCGCATGAGGGCTGTGAAGGACCCCCTGCAGATTGGTAAGGGTCCCTCACCAGTTGGTACTTCCTGCTCCTCCCACCCCGTGTTAAGAATTAAGGAACTACTGCAAGAAGCTGGAGCGGGTTGTCTGAAGAACTGCAGGGCCAGGGTCAAGGGCAGAGAACTGTGTCTTGGTGGCTCTCCCTGACCATACCGATGTTTCTCCCCAGGGTTCCACCTGAGTGCTACAGTGGTGCCACCTCAGATGGTCCCCCCCAAAGGGGCCTACAACGTGGCTGTGATGTTTGACCGCTGCCGGGTCACTTCCTGCAGCTGCACCTGTGGGGCTGGGGCCAAATGGTGCACCCACGTCGTGGCACTCTGTCTCTTCCGCATCCACAACGTGAGGCCCTCCCAATTTATCCTGGCCCTATTCTCCGCTCCACCCCCCCTTCTCTGCTGCATGCCTGGCCACAATGTGAGCCCCCTCTCCTCCCCTACTCTGCCTCTCTGTCCCCACCTCCGATGTCAGCAAGCCTTTTCCCAGATTGTTTCATTTCTCTCGGTGTTCCCTTCAGGCTTCTGCAGTCTGCCTGCGGGCCCCAGTGTCAGAGTCCCTGTCTCGGCTGCAGAGGGACCAGCTGCAGAAGTTTGCTCAGTACCTCATCAGTGAGCTCCCTCAGCAGGTGAGGGAGGTTGGCACACCCTCTCTGACTAGTCCAGGGCTGCATATCAGCCTTCCTGTTAGGCCCAGGCCTCCTTGGGTCACTTCTGCCTTTGTGTCCCTTTCCCCCTCAGATCCTGCCCACAGCCCAGCGTCTCCTGGATGAACTCCTTTCCTCCCAGTCAACAGCCATTAATACAGTATGTGGAGCCCCAGGTGAGTGTGGTGAGAAAGAAGGGCAGCAGGAAGAAAGCAAGCTTGGGGGTTCAGAGCGCCACTTACTAAAGGCAAATCCAGGCTCCTACCTCTAGGTGACTGACTGCCTGTCACCCCCAGACCCCACAGCAGGGCCCTCTGCCTCCGATCAGAGTACTTGGTATTTGGATGAATCGACACTCACTGACAACATCAAGAAGACACTGCACAAGTTCTGTGGCCCCTCCCCTGTGGTGTTCAGGTAAACAGGATCTCTTCATGCCTGTGTCTGTGGTGGGAGGGGCGCATCCCTCGGGCCATGGACAGCTTCTTTGTTTTAGTAATGCCTACCTCTCCCACCCTTCACTGGTACACTGCCTGGTGCATACATGTCACTAGTGAGATCAGTGGGTGATGATAATTTTATGTAGTCACAGAGTGGTCTGTCCTTAGGTAGAGCAGGAGTTATTTTGCTTCCTTTCAGCGATTGGGAAACTGAGGCAGAGGGCGATTAAGAATTTTTGTCTGGGTCATACTTTGTCCCCTGTACTTTGTATTTTGACCCCTTTTGTGTCAAAGTCCTGTTGCTCTTTCACCTGCTTTATTCAGCCCCATCTTAGGGTCATCATTTTCCACTCTGCGACTTTCACAGTGATGTGAACTCCATGTATCTGTCTTCCACGGAGCCTCCGGCCGCTGCTGAATGGGCGTGTCTGCTGCGCCCACTGAGGGGCCGCGAGCCAGAGGGAGTCTGGAACTTGCTTAGCATCGTGCGGGAGATGTTCAAGCGGAGAGACAGCAATGCTGCCCCCTTGTTGGAAATCCTCACCGACCAGTGCCTCACCTACGAACAGGTAATCCCGCAGAGCCCGGGAGGCCCGTGCTGGCTCATCCTCTCCCTCCCTTAACCGCACTCCCCTCTTGCTGACAGGGACACTGCGTGGGGCTCCTCTGTCTTCCTCTAAGTTGTTAGGTTCATCTCAGAGCCCTCTTTGTTTCCAGATAACAGGCTGGTGGTACAGCGTGCGCACCTCAGCCTCACACAGCAGCGCCAGTGGGCACACAGGCCGCAGCAACGGGCAGTCAGAGGTGGCGGCCCACGCGTGCGCCAGCATGTGTGACGAGATGGTCACACTGTGGAGGCTGGCTGTGCTGGACCCTGCGCTCAGCCCCCAGCGGTGAGTCTCCCCCACGGCTCACCACCGCCCGGAGATGGGGCCAGCCCTGGACAGACCGAGCCCTCATCTCCCGTACATAGACACACGTACCGTTTTTCTAGTCCTAGGGAAATGGGAGGTGCTGAGCATTAGGGTTTCCAGTGATTTATGAGTTCTTTTCCTGAGAGGCTTTCTTCCATCCCCCCTCTAAATAACCCACTTTCCCAAATCCCTGAGTATTCGAGTGATGTCTATGGGGCTGGCTCAAGAAGCGCTTCCTGGGGTCCTTCCCTGTGCCCGGCTTCCGGGGAATACCATCTCCCCGTTTCCTCCCGTCCCTGCTCGGTGCAGTGTAGGCCCCACACGCCCTCCTGGCAACCTGCCGCTTTGTTCCCACAGCCGCCGGGAGCTGTGTGTGCAGCTGCGCCAGTG
Organism: Eschrichtius robustus; assembly: GCF_028021215.1. Classification (NCBI taxonomy): domain Eukaryota; kingdom Metazoa; phylum Chordata; class Mammalia; order Artiodactyla; family Eschrichtiidae; genus Eschrichtius; species Eschrichtius robustus. The sequence continues at coordinate 78,545,089 of NC_090830.1, forward strand.
GCAGCTGAAGGTGATTGAGAACGTGAAGCGGGGACAGCACAAGAAGACCCTGGAGCGGCTCTTCCCTGGCTTCCGGCCGGCGGTGGAGGCCTGCTACTTCAACTGGGAAGAGGCCTACCCCCTTCCCGGTGTCACCTACAGTGCCACTGACAGGAAGCTGGCCCTGTGCTGGGCCCGAGCCCTGCCCCCTCGACCAGGTGCCTCCCGATCTGGGGGCCTGGAAGAATCCCGGGAGCGGCCCCGCCCTCTTCCTGCCGAGCCAGCTGTGCGGCCCAAGGAGCCTGGGGCCAAGCGCAAGGGATTGGGTGAGGGGGTCCTCTCGTCGCAGCGGGGTCCCCGCCGCCTCTCGGCCGAGGGGGGAGATAAGGCTCTGCATAAGATGGGTCCAGGTGGGGGCAAAGCCAAAGCATTGGGGGGGGCTGGCAGTGGGGGCAAGGGCTCAGCAGGCAGCGGGAGCAAGCGACGGCTGAGCAGTGAAGACAGCTCCCTGGAGCCGGATCTGGCTGAGATGAGCCTGGATGATAGCAGCCTGGCCCTGGGCGCAGAGGCCAGCACCTTTGGTGGATTCCCTGAGAGCCCACCACCCTGCCCTCACCCTGGTGGCTCCCGAGGCCCTTCTACCTTCCTTCCTGAACCTCCAGATACTTATGAAGAAGATGGTGGCGTGTACTTCTCAGAAGGGCCTGAGCCTTCCACAGCCTCTGCTGGCCCCCCTGGCCTACTGCCCAGGGAGCTCTGTACCCGGGACGACCTCGCTTCCACAGATGAGAGTGGCAATGGGCTGCCTAAAACCAAAGAGGCAGCCCCTGTGGTTGGAGAGGAGGAGGATGACTACCAGGCATATTATCTGAACGCTCAGGATGGGGCTGGGGGCGAGGAGGAGAAGGCTGAGGGCGGGGCTGGGGAGGAACACGACCTGTTTGCCGGACTGAAGCCACTGGAACAGGAGAGCCGCATGGAGGTGAGGGGGCTTGGAGGGGACTCTGAGGGTGCCTCTTAGCCATAGCTGGGAGAGGGACCGCCTGCCTCTGGTTGCGAGTGACAGGACTGTTGTGTGACTGTTAGAATCCTGCAGCAGGCTCCTAACTGGCCTCGCTGCCTGCAGTCCATTCTCTTCTCTCCATGTTGATCTTCCTGGAATGTATGATTTTGTCACTCTGGTGCTTAAAACTCTTCAGTGGTTTCCCATTACCCTTAGGGTGAAGATGAAGGTCCTTGGCATGACCTATGAGGCTTCACTTATTCTGAACTTTGCCTGCTTCTCCAGCCTCATCTAGCTACTATGTCAGTTACACTGCACTCAGTTGAGCCATTCCCGTAGCTTGCCATGCTCTCTCTTACGTCCATAGTTTTGTACGGATTGGCCTTTCTGTCTGGAATATTCTTCCCTTATCTTACCTGGTTAGCCCCTGTTCCTTCTTCAGGGCTCAGAGATCTTAGAGATCATGTCCTCTAGGAGGTCTTCCCTGAGACTGCCCCTCTGCCCTAAGTCCCATTGAGGTATCCTGCCCATCTGCTCCCTTCTGGACCTTTCCCAGTAGTAGCCAGCTTCACACCTGTTTGTGTGTTTATGTGTCTTTCTCTAATGGGCTGTGAGTCTCTGTGGTATACCCAGGACTAGCATAGGGCCCAGTGTATAGCGAGTGCTCATGGGATATTTGCTGCATGAGTGAGTATGGTGTCCTGCAACATGTTTGGTGCCCATGTCCTCTTTCCAGATATTATTTGCCTGTGCTGAGGCCTTGCATGCGCATGGCTATAGCAGTGAGGCCTCCCGCCTCACCGTGGAGCTTGCCCAGGACCTGCTAGCCAACCCACCTGACCTCAAGGTAGAGCCGCCCCCTGCCAAGGTGAGAGAGAACCCCCCTGCCTCCCCAGTTACCCATAACCCTCTCCCACGCCCCACCCCAGGCTAGAGTCTCCTCCCTCCACCAAGGCGAGTCAGACTCATCTGCCTGCCTCCTGTGCTTCCGTCTTTAGGGCAAGAAGAACAAGGTATCTACAAGCCGTCAGACCTGGGTGGCTACCAACACCCTGACCAAGGCGGCCTTCCTGTTAACGGTGCTAAGTGAGCGCCCAGAGCACCACAACCTGGCCTTCCGAGTGGGCATGTTTGCCTTGGAGCTACAGCGGCCCCCAGCTTCCACCAAGGCCTTGGAGGTCAGAGGTTCTATCTGAACCTTGCACTGCCATCTCCTCAGACACTCACACCTTGATCTCCATTGGGGTGATTGAGGTCTTAGCTCCTCCCTATGCCCTCAGGTGAAGCTGGCATATCAGGAGTCTGAGGTGGCCACCCTGCTCAAGAAGATTCCTCTGGGTCCGAGTGAGATGAGTACCGTGCGCTGCCGGGCAGAGGAGCTTCGGGAGGGGACACTCTGTGATTATCGGCCTGTTTTGCCTCTCATGTTGGCCAGTTTCATCTTTGATGTTCTCTGTACTCCAGGTATGATGCCTGACACTACAGAAAGTGGGGAACTGGGGCAGGGGTAGCTTTCTCTAAAGAGAAATCAAGAGCCCCAAGGCTCTGAATCGCCTGTAAGAAGCATCGGGCAGCTTCATGCAAGGGTCTGGAATGATGAGCGTCTTGGGTTTCTTCCCTTTTCATTCTGTCCCATGCTACTTCTGTCTGCTTACCTTACCCCAACTTTTATCCAGTGGTTTCTCCCACGGGTTCCCGGCCCCCAAGTCGCAACTGGAACAACGAGATGCCTGGGGATGAGGAGCTGGGATTTGAAGCAGCAGTTGCTGCCTTGGGTGAGTCTCTCAGTGTCTTGAGCACGTCTGTGAGCTAAGCCTGGCCCAGGCCTTGAAGTGCACGAGACATGGGCCCTCTTCTGAAGGGGCTCTATGGTAAGGGGAAAGCCAGCATGACGTGTATGTGCCATGACACATAGTGCCTATGAGACTGAAGAATTGAGGGCAAAAACGTGGGCTATGAATGTTGGGTGTTATAAGGACAGCAAAACAGGACTCTAGGGAAAGGCCTTAAGAAGGGGATAGAGTATGGAATATGGGTTAAAAGATCAGTTAAGTTCTAGGTAGGGGGACAAAACACTGTGAATAAAGACACAGGGGCAATCAAGTCTTCATGAGAGTGGGGAGCCCAACTTCCCTGAAGTGATGGATATGTTGGGGTGACAGAGAGGGCCAAATTATGAAGGTCTTAAAAAGCAGACCAGAGCTTAGGCTGGATGTATTAGGCAGTGGGCACCTTCCATAGGAAATGGGGGTTGGACCAGGAGAACTCCTTACTTCACATGCTGGTGGCTGGGGAGCCCTGGCCTGTTTACCCTTGGCTGTCTTGCGAGTTATGGCCACTCACAACCCCCATGAGCGTCTCTTTCTCACAGGCATGAAGACAACAGTGAGTGAGGCAGAGCATCCCCTGCTATGTGAAGGCACACGTCGGGAGAAGGGTGACCTGGCCCTAGCACTAATGATCACTTACAAAGACGACCAGGCCAAACTCAAAAAGGTAAGGGATTGAGGTACTGGGATTTCGACAGGCAGAGAGAGCAAATTTTATCACCTTTCTCAGGGGTTTCTAGTATAATGGAAGGGCTATTCTACCTACAGGAGATACCGGGGGAATCTTGGGAACACCTCGTAAAGAACATGAGAGACCAATGGTTCTTATAGGAATGCTTGGGCTTGGGGTGGAAGAAGAGAAGCAGGGGGCATAAAGTTGTTCATTCATTCATTTACTCAATATATATTGAATATCAATATACTTAGTCCTGTGGTAAATGTTATAGGGGATACCAAGATATGTAAGCCAGCCCCTGTCTTCCAGCAGGTTCTCCTGTGGTTAGAACTGGGAAAGCCTTCCTGAGGAGGAAGTATTAAGCTGTTTCAAGGAGAAAGAAAAGTAATAGAAGTCAGGAGCTAAAGGGCATCCAGTCACCGCTTCTCTGTCTTTCAGATCTTAGACAAACTCTTGGACCGAGAGAGCCAGACGCATAAACCACAGACACTGAGTTCGTTCTACTCATCTAGCCGCCCGGCCACAGCCAGCCAGAGGTCTCCTTCAAAGCATGGGGGCCCATCTGCCCCAGGGGCCCTGCAACCTCTGACCTCAGCCTCTGCAGGGCCTGCTCAGCCAGGGAGTGTGGCAGGGGCTGGGCCAGGCCCCACTGAGGGCTTCACAGAGAAGAATGTGCCTGGTGAGGTGGGGGCACTGGGCAGGGGGGATGAGTGGTATGGAGCTGTGTTGGGCCCCCCTTTCCCAGGCTCATCCCAGTGTCCTGTCTTCCCTACGTAGAGAGTTCCCCACATTCCCCCTGTGAGGGTCTCCCATCTGAGGCAGCTTTGACCCCAAGACCAGAGGGAAAGGTTCCCAGCCGCTTGGCACTTGGCAGCCGTGGAGGCTACAATGGACGGGGCTGGGGCTCACCAGGGCGGCCTAAGAAGAAGCACACAGGTAACAACCCGTGGGATGACATGGAGGGAAGGATATTCCTGAAGGTTGGAGTCTGACTTCTGGAGCTTCTGACTTCTGAGACTGACTTGTCTTGGGGGGGGGGGTTAGGCATGGCCAGCATTGACAGCAGTGCCCCTGAAACGACGTCGGATAGCTCCCCAACCTTAAGCCGGAGGCCACTTCGAGGGGGCTGGGCCCCTACCTCCTGGGGTCGAGGACAGGACAGTGACAGCATTAGCAGCTCTTCCTCAGACTCCCTTGGCTCCTCGTCCTCCAGCGGAAGTCGCCGGGCCAGTGCCAGTGGAGGGGCCCGGGCGAAGACAGTTGAAGTTGGCAGGTCAGTGGGAAGAAATACCCTTGTCTTCTGACCTGGCCCACCCCGAGAACCATATCCCTAGTGTAATCCAACTGTTGTCTCCGTCAGCATCCTCACTTACCCTGGTCTTTTCCAACCTACCTGGACACCCACCTCAGAGAAACCCCAATCCCTGTCCCTACCCCATTGCCCCTTCAGGTACAAGGGCCGCCGTCCTGAGAGTCATGCCCCCCATGTACCCAATCAGCCGTCAGAGGCAGCTGCACACTTCTACTTCGAGCTGGCGAAGACGGTGCTGATCAAGGCAGGGGGCAACAGCAGCACTTCCATTTTCACACATCCATCTTCCTCAGGGGGCCACCAGGGTCCTCACCGTAACCTGCACCTTTGCGCCTTCGAGATTGGGCTTTACGCCCTTGGCCTGCACAACTTTGTTTCTCCCAACTGGCTCTCACGTACTTATTCTTCCCACGTTTCCTGGATTACAGGTAAATCCAGCATCTTGATTTGGGTATGGGAAGGGGATTAATCGATGGTGATAAGTCTTATCCTTGTGGAGTTACTGACCTGATAGGAGAGACGCCATTCCCATTCCCATTGCCCGTGCTAACCCCACTCTGCTTTTCTCTCCTTTTCCTGAAGGCCAGGCAATGGAGATTGGCAGCGCAGCCCTGACTATACTGGTAGAATGCTGGGATGGGCACCTGACACCCCCTGAGGTTGCATCCCTGGCTGACAGGGCATCACGGGCACGAGACTCCAATATGGTGAGGGCGGCGGCGGAACTAGCCCTAAGCTGCCTGCCTCATGCCCATGCGTTGAACCCCAATGAGATCCAGCGGGCCCTGGTGCAGTGCAAGGAGCAGGTATTTTTACAGGCAATTGCGGACCTGCTTTGGGACATCTGGGCAGGGAGGTTGGGTCCAGCTCCTGATTCCCATATCCTGGAGTTCACAAACTATCCAGTTGGTCCTCTCATGGTGACACTTGACATAGTAATGTGCTTTCACATCTATTACATTCTTTACCTTACAACTCTGAGAACAGGATTATTCCTAGTTCATAGGTAAGGAAACGTGGCCTATAGTCTAGGGACCAAGATGATCACCAGGATGGAGTCCTTAGGGAAGGCCTCAGGGAGATGATGGGACTTGGCTGGGAGTAGCTAAATTAGTTTGGAACTGGGACTGTAACCTGGGTCTTGACTTCTCCTGGTCAACAAGTATCTGTTTATTGTCTGTGTGAAGCATTCACTGCTCTTGACACTGACTCTGAGCACTGGCCCTGACCTTAGATGCCTCCCCAGGAACCAGCCAACTCTGAGGGAGACATTGGAATGTCATCTAAAACTGTCCCTGAGTAAAGCCCTTCCCCCTTAACCCTCTTTGCCCCTCCCTTCCAGGATAACCTGATGTTGGAGAAGGCCTGCATGGCAGTGGAAGAGGCGGCTAAGGGTGGGGGCGTATACCCTGAAGTGTTGTTTGAGGTTGCTCACCAGTGGTTCTGGCTATATGAGCAAACAGCAGGTGGCTCATCCACAGCCCGTGAAGGGGCTACAAGCTGTAGTGCCAGTGGGATCAGGGCAGCTGGGGAGGCTGGGCGGGGGCTGCCTGAGGGCAGGGGGGGCCCAGGGACTGAGCCGGTTACAGTGGCGGCGGCGGCAGCAGCAGTGACAGCAGCCACAGTGGTGCCAGTCATCTCGGTGGGGTCCAGTTTATATCCGGGTCCAGGACTGGGGCATGGTCATTCCCCTGGCCTGCACCCCTACACTGCTCTACAGCCCCACCTGCCCTGCAGCCCTCAATACCTCACCCACCCAGCTCACCCCGCCCACCCCATGCCTCATATGCCCCGGCCTGCCGTCTTCCCTGTGCCCAGTTCTGCATACCCACAGGTGAGTATGCGATGTTCTACTGGGAGACTGGGCACGTGGGAGCACGTTGGGAGTTCACGGGGGGTTGGAGTGGGGTACTCCGGGAGGATAAGAGGGCTGTCCAAGAGTCCTGGTGAGGTGGCGGGAGTCGGGGGACCCAGCCCAACTAAGATATAAGAAATGCAGGATACCCAGCTGTGGGACGAATGGGGAAGAGCTACATCCTAATATAATTTGAAATCTTCCTTTTTTTCTTCTTCCCACCTCTAGGGTGTGCATCCTGCATTCCTGGGGGCTCAGTACCCTTACTCGGTGACCCCCCCCTCACTTGCCGCCACTGCTGTGTCTTTCCCCGTCCCTTCCATGGCACCCATCACAGTACATCCCTACCACACAGAGCCAGGGCTCCCACTGCCCACCAGTGTGGCCTGTGAGTTGTGGGGACAGGGAACAGGTGAATGGAGGGGAGGCACACCGGGCAGGGGAGGAGGGGAGGGAATCCTCTCTGTCCCTCTCTGGGTTCAGTTCCTCACGTGGCTTTCATCCCACCCTCAGTGAGCAGTGTCCATCCAGCTTCCACGTTTCCGGCCATCCAGGGTGCCTCACTGCCTGCCCTGCCCACACAGCCCAGCCCTCTGGTGAGCGGGGGTTTTCCACCACCCGAGGAGGAGACTCACAGTCAGCCTGTCAACCCGCACAGCCTACACCACCTGCACGCTGCCTACCGTGTCGGTGAGAGGAGGGCCCTTCCTGTGCCCCCACCTGCAGCCAGAGGCTCTTCCGTGACCCCTCCCCACCATACCTCTTAATTGGTTTACCGTGGGGTCAGGTACCAGGCTGAGGTAGAGGGTGGAGGACGCACCCTCACCATGTGCCCACCCTTTTCTCCCAGGGATGCTGGCACTGGAGATGCTGGGTCGCCGGGCACACAATGATCACCCCAACAACTTCTCCCGCTCCCCCCCCTACACTGATGATGTCAAATGGTTGCTGGGGCTGGCAGCAAAGCTGGGTAACACCTCCCCTCCCCAGGACCATTGTCCGCCCTCACCTGCTCCCCCCACCTTCCCATCCCAGACCTCCTTCCTAGCTCTTGCTCAGAGTTGAGGCCTTGGTCGGGTACGTGTGCGTGCGCGAGGGGCGGGGGGCTACCTCAGCTCCTGGGGTGGAGGGAGGCTCTCTGCCAGGCCAGAGCTGAGAGATTAAAGTTGGGTCCCTAGGGCAGAGGTGGCCACCCCCGTCTCATGCCCCTCCCCCTGCCCCCCAGGAGTGAACTACGTGCACCAGTTCTGTGTGGGGGCAGCCAAGGGGGTGCTGAGCCCGTTTGTGCTGCAGGAGATCGTCATGGAGACGCTGCAGCGGCTGAGCCCCGCTCATGCCCACAACCACCTGCGTGCCCCGGCCTTCCACCAGCTGGTGCAGCGCTGCCAGCAGGCATACATGCAGGTGATTGAGAACCCAGGAAGTATGGAGCAGGGTGGAACACCTCCTGGGCAGGCAGGGAACAGATCACCCAGGACGCCAGGGCAGAGGGGCCTGGTTCTGTGCTTAGTGGCTTAGTGGCTCCCCACATCTTCCAGTACATCCACCACCGCTTGATTCACCTGACCCCTGCCGACTACGACGACTTTGTGAACGCGATCCGCAGTGCTCGCAGCGCCTTCTGCCTGACACCCATGGGCATGATGCAGTTCAACGACATCCTGCAGAATCTCAAGCGCAGCAAACAGACCAAGGAGCTGTGGCAGCGGGTCTCACTCGAGATGACCACCTTCTCCCCCTGAGTCTGGCCCCCCTAGGGCCCTATACAGGGACACAGGCCTGTGGCTATGGGGGCCCCTCACAAAGGGGGAATGAATCTTGGCTGGACAGATCATCCCCACTCAGTTCCCTGGTAGCCCAGGCTGGCAGCTGTTCTTGGGCTGTAGCTTGGGGCCAAGATGTCTCAGACCCTAGAAGCCTAGGGTTGGGGGAGACAGCCCTGTCTGGGAGGGGGCGTTGGGTGGCCTCTGGTATTTATTTGGCATTTATAAATATATAAACTTCTTTTTTACTCTCGTCTGCCTGGGCCTTTCCCTTCTTTCCTTCCATGTGTGGATGAACCTTGAACTGGGGCAGAGGAAAAGTCTTGATACTTGCTTTATTCTAGGTTTCTCCCACTCCAGTGAGGCGGACAAAACAGAAAAATAAGGATGTTTATTAAACTCATTTCTAGCCCACAGCTAGGGCTCATATTCAGCTCTATGAGCCACCGTCCGACCTCATCCCCATTCAATGTGAATGACATTAGAGAGGCCGGGCCACAGGTAGATCCCATTGATCCCACAGTAAGGGGTCCCTCCCACGGCCACTATAGATAGATACACTGCTGGGGATAAAGAGGGAAAGCACTGGATTAATACGTTCCTCTACACCCTGCCTGGACCCTCTCATTTCCCCCCCACCTTCCAAGACCATGGGCCAGAGGTGCCTAGTACCATCTTGTGGGGTATCAAGGGAAGCCCCTTTGTTAGACCCCAGAGCTATGGGAAAGGGATGCCCTTCCCTTAGCCATCCCAGGCCTCGAGGCCACTGAGGTAGAAGGGGGAGGGGCCAGGCCACTCTAATCCCCCTTGTGGGCCCTGCTCTGGGCTTGCCCCTTAGGGAAGAAGGGGGCTTTTGCTGGTACGGGAGGCTGATACATCAGCCCAGACTGGAATGCTGCAGTTCTTCCCGAAGCCATGAGGGCACTGGCTGGCCAAGCCGGCTCAGCAGCTTCGACAGCTCCAAATTATGGTTCCGGAAAAAATCCGTAAGGAAAAGGCGGGACTAACAGGAGAAAAATGAAGTCAGAAATGGTGAGGAGTGGACAAAATCAGATCTTACAGGTGGAAAGGGATACCCTATCCCTGGCTTATGCTTACCTCAGTGTCCATATCTGGGTACTTCCGGCCTTTGCTCTTGCCTAGACAACGAGTCTTGCCACCTTCAAGTCCCTGGCACCAGAATCCCTTATCTTCATCAAACCTGCTCAACAAGAAGAGGCCATTAGGTGACAGAGAGAAAAGAAATCCAAGCCTCATAAATGTACACTACCTCTCCCAGCCCAGAGGGACACATGTCTCTCCTTGCAAGACAGGGTAAATCCATGTCTCTTCCAAACAGACACGGTCAACCTGCTTCCCCACTTCCCCCAGAGTCATCCTCCCCTGGGTCATGCTCTCCCACCTGAGGGTCCGTGTGTAGTTCAGAAAGGGTGTGATACCCAGGAACTTCTGGATGCTCTCCATTGAGGCAGCTGGGTTGGTACGCAGTTCTTGCCCATCCACAATCAGCAACTAAAGGGACAGGGATGTGGTTCCCTCTGTATTCCTTAGAAGCCTCTGGGCTGAAGGAAAAAGGAGGGGAAGGGGACCCCCATGTGGGCTACTGGGGAACTGTACCTGTCCAGAGGGGTAGTATGTCAGCCAGCGTTGCAGATGGGTGGAATAGTAGCCAGGGACAAGACAACGGTTCTGTAGGGAGCGAAGTGCCAGAGGGGCCTGGGAGGAGGCTGAAATCACCTGGTAGAAGGTATAGTTCAGAGCAACTGGGTCTCCATGGGCTCGCTGATGCTGAAGGACAAGGAACAGGAAGGCAAGGAATTGGTGATTTGACAGCATTGTTCTGCCCTTACTCTTGGTCTAGTGAACAGACAGCATAGGCACCCCTCCCCAAGGCACTAGCTTAGTGTCCCTACTCTCATTCCTTTCTGTCTCTCTAGCAGTCACCACCTCTCTTAAGCTCTGATGTGTGCCTAGCTGCAGGCTCACCTGGTACCAGGAGTAGGCCCTGTCAGCAGGGTTGGTGAGCACAGTGATGATCTTGGCTCGCGGTAGGAGGGCAGCCCCACGGCGTGGTACAACCTCTGAGTCAAAGTAGGTGGCACTTTTTTCAAACAGGAAATCAGTGCTGGCATTAGAAGGGACAGGGAAGAAATCCATGTACCTAGGAAGTAGTAGAGAGGAGAGGCAGAGAATTTGCAGAGTGAAGAGGCCAGATATCTGTGCTGGTAGAAGCTGGAAGGGGGGAGTTTAGGGGAAGGGAGTGTCCTGAGAAGCATTGCAGGTCTCACCAGTCAATGCCCTTGTGGTAATTAGGGCCGCTGAAGAACTGAATCTCCTCAAAGGTGCTGGGGCTCGGGAAACTGCTAGTCACAGCTGGGTGCAGGCTCAGGAAGAAGTGAATAGCTGTGGTCCCTAAATGGGAGAGAAAGTCCAGGCCATCGTGGGAGAGAATCCACCTCAACAACATCAGCTTGAAAGAGGTGAGAAAATAATCACTCTGGGTGGTAAAATATCCTTTGGCCAAACTAGAGCGAGAAAAGGAAAGCCTGAGAGAGGCCCAGGGAAGGGCTGGTAGTTCTCAGCCTTGATTGTGCATCAGAATCACTTGTGGGTCTTTCAAAAAAAAAACCTCAACAGATGATTCTGATATATAACCAGGTTAAGAATCACTCAAAGGACTAGATTAATAAGGGGTGGGTATGAGAAGGGAGTTTCTTGGCCAAAGAATTCTTTGGGTTTAAGGCAAGGCAACAGAAGTTGGCTAAGGATGATTCACCTGTCTTCTGGGGTCCCACAATGAGGAACTTGGGGAGCCGATCACAGGTTTTCTCCTTGGACCAGATATCTTTGTGCCTCTTGTCGTCACAGGGATTCTGAAAATGAGGCCAAGAATCAGATAATCTTTTCCTCAACGGCCACCCCCATCACGTCTCTAGGTCAGCCTGAGCTCCACCTATACCTGCCAAAGGGGGCTTCGCTCTTGAGGGAAGAGGTCAAAGTACTTCCATGCGAGAGGGACAGGAGGAAGGGTCTGTAGGCGCAGCTGTGTCCAGCACTGGAGAAAGCGCACCAGGCTCTCAAAGGTGTACAGGCCCAGCCGATCATTTCCATAATTAGACAGATGAGTCATAAAGATGCTGATCTGAAAGGGGGTGCCTGCATGTCAGATTTGGAGAGCCTACCCCACTTCAGAAGTGGGCTTGGTGAGCAAAAGTCTCAGTATGCAAACACTTTGGCTGTCCAGTCTTCTAGCCCTTCCTCTCGGCACCTTACCGGATTAAGCAGCACTGTCAGAAAGAGTTCTCCACCTCGGATGCTCCGGTCTAGTTCGCGAGAGCCTCCGGGATACTCATTATAGAAGATCGTGTGAGTGAAGAGGCCACACGTCTGCCGTGGCAGCACCTGAAGGGAAAAGAACAAACAGGGACAGATGAGATTTGAAAGGTAGAATGAGAAGTAGATTAAGGACAAAAGACCTGAGGCATTAGGATTCCCTGGGTTTGTAGAGGACTCAGTCTGAAGTTACAGCAACAAAGCTCTTGCTATGTGCTTTATGACTTTTCACCCCTCTACCCCCGATTATATGGATGAACTTGGACAATGCAGGTTGGAGGCTGTCCAAATGTGGGAGTTTGATCCAAGTCTGTATTGGGAGTCCCTCACCATAATGCCATTGTGAATGAAGCCACGGCGGTAGCGGGCAGGGCGGAGATGGGGATACTCCTCAGTGCTGGTCACCTGGATGCCCCACACGGATTTCCAGGCCTCATAGAGCTGTGTGTGGATGGGATACACGCCGGAGTGGTGGGGGGCCACAGCGTACCCCAGATCCGTGGGAATCCCATGCTCCTGGGAATGGCAGAGACTCTCACCAGGACCTGGTGAGGTTTGGGGAGTAGAGGGTAAAGAGGGTGGGGATGCCTCCACAGAAAGAAAAATGGAAAGGGTAGGGAAAGGGTACCCCATTAGGGTAAGGTTGAAAAGGAAGCATCATCTTTGGGAGAAAGTACGGGGAAGAGATCCAAGGGTCTCACCAGAGCAAACTGTTTGTTGAGCCTCATCTGGTCAGCCAGCACGGAGCGATTGTGGAACAGGTGTGGCTGCATGTGGCTCCACATGTGGGGGAACCACCAGAACTCTTGGCGGTGCTTCAGCAGCATGTCGTCCCCTGCATCCTCCTCCTCTGTCCCTATGACCACACACTGACCACTGACCATAGCCAGTCAGCCCCTGTGCCCTCCTTTGTTCTGTAACAACACTGACCACTTTCCATCCTTGGGACAACATTGCTGACCTCTGCCCACCTAAGACCAACTAATTTTCCCGATTGCCAGCCTGCCCTCCAGCCGCCCATGCTAACCTAAATTCATACCCACTGCTAGCTCCTCACAGCATTCTGACCCCAAACCTTGCCCCTTTTCTCCAATCTGTCTGCCCAGGAGGATGGACAGTGAAGGGACAGATCAAACTAAGACTGATATGCTGAAGGAGCAGGGGAATAAGCTCACCAGTATGATAGAACTTGCCCGAGAAGCCCAAGTTGAAGGTGAAGTTGGGGACTAAGGTCCTGAGTTTGTTCTGGGTGGTCAACAGAGCCTGGGAAGAGTAGCAGGGACATGAGAAATCAGGAGACTCAGAAGGAGAAAAATGAGAAGTAGCATTCTTCTTGCCTAGAAAGGGCAGGGAGCATACCTATGACAAGCTCAGAATCAAGGAAGGGAGTCTGATAGGACAGAGCTTGAAACAGCTTCTAAGGAAAGAAATGTGAGTCAGAAAAAAGAAAGACTGACCTCAACATCAGCCACCTTCATGCGGGTTCCTTCCTTGCCCACAAAGATGTCATCGATGTCTACCAAGATGTAACGGTCAAGGTCCAAGCAGAGGCGCTTGCCAGTGAGGTACGCAACAGCATCGACAAAAACGAGTTTGTGAAGCCAGAAGGAGAGGCCGTGGCCAAAGAGCACCCGCTGGATGCCATCGTGAAGCCCCAAGTCCTGTACCACAGTGGGAAGCCGGGCCCGGCGAGGCAAGGGTCCTGGCACCGGGGGCTCAGCTGGCCGAAGGCTGGCAAGAAGCACTGGTTCATATGTGCTATGATTGGATTGGAAGATCGTCCAGTCATCACCGGGCAGTGGCCCAGGCTCCAGGCGGCTGGGGCGTGTGAGATGCAGTAGTGGGGCAGAAGGATTCACTTGGTAGTCCTGGAGCCCCAAGTTTGAATGTAGAAAAAGGGGAAAGCTCTTGAGCTGGGCACTCAGTAAGCTATGCTCATGGGCTCGGAAAAAGCCAATGATGCCCACACCATACTCCACACAGTACCGGTCTAGCAGTTCCCGACTCCAGGCATCCAGGTTGACATACTTGAGCAGGTTCTCATAGATGACCAAGACATACCGGCCACGGGTATGATCAGTCAGTGTGGGCATGTCCCCTCGGCCAGGTGCCAGCTCAGTGCTGTAACGAAAACGGCTAGACTCCAAGATGGCCACAATCTCCTGTCCCAGCTGTGAGTATGCACTCTCCACAAACACAAGGACCACGGGTTCAGTTCGTGCTGTCTCTGGAGGCCTGGGGGGCCGGGGTGGGACTGGAGGCCGTACAGGGCCAGGACCAGCTGCCCCACCACTACTGCAGTCTCCCAAGGGAAGGGGCAATGGTTCCTTGGCCTTGGGGCTGGTGGATACGTAGTAAGCCAAGAAGCCCATGGAGCCCAGACTGAAAGCGATCAGCAACAGTATGAGGCGGTGCAGTTCCAGCTGCCGAGCTGGGCGTACCACCTTCCACAGCTTGAGCATGGCGGGGGAGGTGAGGCAGGGACGGGGACCACCTTAGGGGATGGGAGGTAGGAGTTCTATAGGCTGAGGCTCTCTTGGGAGGGTAGAAGGATATGAAAAGAGGGGAAAGGGATTCCTGCAGGGTCAGTTCCCTGAAAAGGTGGAAACAAGTCCCCTTAGTATAGGATAGGGGAGGTAGAAGGGGCAACAGGGGGCAACTGGACAGAGTCCATTGGTCTCAGGTCACCATGGCCCACTGGCCCATGGCTTCAGGATGCAAATCTAGCCAGGCTCCACCTTTGGTCCTGGCTGAGCTCCTCACATCAGAGGTCAGCAAAGTTCACAATCTCTGCCCTCACTACCTGTAAGACAGAGAAATCAATGGGTTACTTCTCTCCTTGAAATTGTGTCATTAATCCATTCCTCTCTTCACCCCATTTCTCTTACCTCCTGCTCACAGGATGGTTTGTTCTCCAAAAAAAAAAACTCCTGTAGAAGAACAACATAATCTGAGTCTCATACTTTAGCTTCACAGCCTGTTCCATTTCTTAGAATACTGTCTAAATTCTCCTCCCTGAGCTAAGCTCAGAATTGAAGCAGTATATCCAAGGTCTGGAAGGGAACAAATTTCCCATCGACAAGAGGCCAAACAGCCCAGGAGGCTGAAAATGAACCTGCTCTGAAAGGAGTTCCCAACCCATGACAGAGCATTTGTTCAGCCAGTAGGAGCTCTGTTCGTCCTGTGAAGAAGGGACGGAAAGCCCCAGAAGTCCCGTGCTCCAACAAAATATCAGATAAGAGGAAACTCATGTGTCTGTTAATCTTCCTCATCTATCAAACGCAACACCACAGGCTAACAGCACTAACGAAATTGCAGTCAGGTGGACACTATGGTGGGGAAATTCAAGAGGAAAGAGAAATGGTGCTAGCTAATCATTCTATTACCTTCCAAACCCAGAACCTGGGGATTCTCTTTTCCATTGCTTGTGAAAAATTACCCATCCCCCCCTTTACCTCACTTGTGCCAGTGTCAGGAGGGGTGATAACAATGTAGCCCCAGAGCAGGCCACATCACTGGCACCTAAGAAAAGCTAGAAAGCTGAGTCCAGAGTTTGTCTCCCTATCCACTCCAGTTCTCTTTCCTAACTTAGCCTAGGTGGTACTACACCCTCACCCCTGAACAGCTCAGAAAGGTCCTGAGCTAGCCTGGAGAGACATTAGGGATTGAGTCCTGTTACAAAAACAGAGCAAACTGAGTGGGGCTGAATGACAGAGAACAGGAGCCTAAGTAGTATCCAATCAATAATAGAGAAGAAGTAAGAACAGTAAGATGAGAAAATAGTTTTAAGGAGACCTAATTTCGGAGAATTTTTTCCTTAAGTAAACTGCTTCTAGAAGCTTTACCGTCACTCTCCCCACCTTAGTCACTCGAAGTTAAGGCCAGTGGCTGGAGATCTCTCTCTACCACACATTCCCCCCACCCCCCCACATACATCTCCGGGTGATTAAGCAGAGATGGGGTCCTTCAGAATTGAGAGAGACAACTTAAGAATAGTTCTGCTTTGGCCTGGGTAAAACTAATCGGCACGAAAGGAGAGCTGGGAAAGGATCAAAATGGTGATGGGAAGGGATGAATCCTAAGAATTAGAGGAAACTTTTTGGGGTAAACACAGTAGTGAGAAGAAGTCACTGTGGGGAAGCAGATACTGGGGGTGCATCACCCACGAGGTTAAGAATAAGAGTTAACATTTACTGAGGGCTTACACTATGCCAGACATTCTTCTAAGAGCTTTCCATATATTTAATGCTCACACCGGCCCTAAGAGGTAACTAATATTCCCATTTTACATATGAGTAATTTGAGGTCTAGGGAACTTAGTAACTTGCCCAGGATCACACAGCTCAGTCAGTGGAGGAAATGGGATTCAACGTCAGGCCTGTCAGGCTCCAGCCCTGGTCTTAACCAGTGCATTTTAGCTTCGGACCTAGAAGAAGCAGCAATATTTAGGGAAGGGGTGATGAGGGAGTACTGGGGGAGGATGTGGGGTGGGAAGATAAATGCTGAAGCGGGACCGCGGCGGGGAGGGGGCTAAATGTGCGCGCAGCAGCAGGAGGAGAGCAACAGCGAGGGGGGGGGAGGTGGGGGCTGGGGAAAGCGGGGGTGTGGGCCCCGCGCTGGGAGAGCGGCAGTGCAGATGCCGCGGGAGGAGGGGGACCGAGCAGCGACACGGGCGTGGGGGGCTGGCACACGGGGGTCGCGGATGGAGGGCCCTGCTGGTGGGAACATGGGCTCACAGGTGGGTATGGAGAGAGTCGGCCGTGGAGCATTAAAGGGAATGGGGCAAGGGGCGCGCGGAGGAGTCTGCGGCGACATCGGGGCGGGCGTCGGACTGGGGGAGCCCCGAGGGGAGGAGGAGCCCCGTGCGGAGGGGACGAGCCGAGGGGAATGAGGCCACTGCCAGGGCGGCCTGCGGAAGGGACGGGGGAGGGGAGCGCAGGCCGCCCCGAGGGGCGGCCGGGGACGCCCCTGCGGGCGGTTTCGGTGGCCACACTGAGGGAAGTCTGTGAGGGGAGAACTGCGGGGACCGTGGGTGGGGGCCACACTCTGAGCGGGGGTCTCCTCAAGGGCGGCTCACCCGGCGGACTGGGCGGCGTCCCCGCTGTCCCCGGGCTCCGCCACGTCCCGGGGCTGCCCGGCTTCCCTGCTCTCGGGGCCTCGGGCCGCGTCGCGGCGGCTCCGCCATCTCCGAGCGAACGCTCTGCCGCAGCCAGGCCCAACCACCGCTCCCAGCGGGGGGAGGAGCCGCGCAGCCGCTCGCGGCCCCCCTTCGGGTCCCCCCCGCCTCCGGGCCGGGCAGCCGCGCGGCCGAGGTGCCGGGCCGCCGAACGGTATTCCGCAGCGCTCGGCCGAGCCGCAGTCTCATAGACGGCGGGCTCCGAGCGCCCCGGCAGAGGCACCCCCCCTCCTTCTTGCGCAGTGGCACGGTCCGGCTAGCGTCGGCGCCGAGGCTCCCGGAGCCGGGGCGGGCCGAGGGTGTGGGCTCTTCCACTCGGCCCGGCGGAGGGGGAGCCGGGCCGGCCCACTGAGGGGCGGGAGGGCTGTCCTGGACGCGGGCGGGGCCCGGGGGCGGGGCGAGACTCCGAGCTCACCCGCTAAGGGCCCGAGTTCTTCCCCCCGCTCCAAAGTCGCCTCAGCAGCCCGGGGGACTAATTGGAGGCTGATGAGTTTATGAAGAAGTCTTATTCTAAAATGGGCCCAAAAGGGGTGGGAGAAGGTATACCTCTCCACCTGAAGCCTTGTAACCCAAGCTGTTAAATCTAAGCCTCTGGCCATAAGCCTCCAACAGCAGTAACACAATGGAGTGTTTAAAGGTTATTTTATTAAATATCTTCAAGGTTTCATTGTAACAAAGCTATGAAGGGTCTACCAACATTCAGAACAAACACTATTTTTAAATTATTTCTATGTCATCATGCAAAAATTCTGCATCAAATGCCTTCTCATTTCCTGTTTAAAAGGTGATTTTTTTTTTTAATAGTCTATTATCTATAGATGCTGACATTAGCCCCAGAAGAGGATTAAGAATGCTAAGAAGTGGGGCTGGAGCAGCCATATGAAGCTATGGGTCTTAATGAACTCTAAGACCATTTGTCTTCAAGCCAGCAAAACCAAACCCTGTGGTGAAGGTGTCTGCGTGGTGGTACTGCAGGCTGCAGGGCAGGAAAGGGTTAGGGCCCAGGGGCTGGGGCATGCAGGAGGTGCTCGGAGGAGCCTGGCTAAATCCAAGCACCAGCACCTGTGAGTCTGCTCTCTTCTCAGCTGGCTCCAAGGTAAACCTGTAGCTTTGCCTCTTCTCCCAGCTCCTGTGCCTCCTTAAGGCAGTCCAGGGAGCTGGGGCCTACCCATCTATCCCCCAATAGTGCAGACATTTGTGCAGACAGGTCTGCACGGTTGTTTTGGGGGAAACCAAGGCCACGACCAATTGCTCCTCCATTATCTTCTCTGCTATCTGCTTAGAGTATAAATTTTTCCCTCCTGGAATGGAACTCCTTGAGCACAAAGAGGGACAATGAATGTAGGAGCCTTGGCTCTGGACATCTCTTTTGGGTACATGCAGGTGAGAGACGGGGTGATGCCCATGCAGATTGTCCAGCAGTTAAGTCTATACTTCAGTTGGTCAGTAAAGAGGTCTCTTTATAGAGGATACCTCTTCTTGCCCGAGTAGTCAGGTCAATCTCAAAGACAGGAAAAGAGATGGGCGTGCAGCAAGGGAAGAGTAAGAAGGGAGGCAGCCCCAAGGGCAGCCTGAATGCATAGAAACAACCATCACTCAATCCCACTGCCTCACTCTTCCCATCCCACAGGGGCACTTGGCAGAGGGCCCAGGCCCAGATGAGGGTCAGCACAGGGACCACCAGCATGAAAAGGCAAGACAAAGATGGTCCAAATCAGCACGGAAACACAACTGCCAAAGGCAGCAGGGGGAGCCCAGACCAAGGCCCGGCTCTCTCTTGCTAAGTTATAAGAAAACAAACACGAAGTAAAGCGGCAACCCCTCCCACTTCCCAGCTGCAAGGATGGGGCCTCAATAGCAGGGCCCACGTGCATTGTGCACCCTATAGAAATGGATGAGTCAGTGAGTGCATGTCAGACTAACACGAGGTTTCTCATCAGCTTTGTAGCGGACACACTTCTGCAGCACCAATTCTCTTCCCTTCTATACTAAATGGTACAGTACAGCAATGTCCGGGCCCTGCTTCTCAGTCCTGAGGCCACTGTTTCTCAGCTGCCTCCACGGCAGGCTGGGAGCTCCGCGTTCTCTCCCAAGTAGGTCTGTTGGCCATGATGTTCTTCATCAGCCTCATTCTAGGCGTGTATACAAATTCTGAAGACGTCCATTCTTAGACCTGGGGCAGGTAGGCCACCTCAGGGACTGTAATCACATCCCAGCCCCCAAAATTCTGTCAGAGTTCTTGCCTGGTCCCCTGAGTCCATGGAGGCCAGAGGCTGAGCTCACCGCATCAGGGCTGGTAGGTGAGCCCATTGCTTGTGCCAGGATGGGCGTCACACAAACTCCTGCCTTCTTGCTAGCCCAAGGGCTATCGGTGGTTTTAAAACGCATCACGGTATGGATCCCTTTTTTTTTTTAAAACGATCTTCTTTTCTTAAATGTAAAAAACACCTCGGTACAGCAGAGACAGACACGAAGGGCGGGCGGGAGGGCTGCATGCAGGGGCGTGCATTGGCTGCTGCCGCTTTGTAATTTAATTGTTTTAAACCTCAAACGAACAGGACTGCCGCTGTCACTCAGGCCCTCCAGAGCCACTGGCTGCGAAGGTTTGACCTCCGGCTGGGATCTCCTTATGCCCCTGTCAAACAGAACAGACGTGGTAACAGAACAGAGGACAATACCCACACAGAGGAGTTCCAGAGACTTAAACACACTACACACGTGGTCAAGTCTGCCTGAGAGGGTGGAGGATGGGGGAGAAGCTAGTATTTAAACATAACACTGCCTCACATTTGCTGAGCACTTACTAAGTGCTTTACTTACAAGTATATTATTTAATCCTCACAACAACAAAGGAGGTAGGCACCGCTCCTTCCTTTTTTTTTTTTGCTGCACTGTGGGCATGTGGAATCTTAGTTCCCTAACCAGGGATCAAACTCGCGCCCCCTGCAGTGGAAGGGCGGAGTCTTAACCACCAGACCGCCACGAAGTCCCTCCTTCTTTCTTATTGACAGCTGAGGAAAATGAGGCTTAGGGAGGGGAAGTAACCTGTCCAAGGTCACCCAATTTGGAGTCAAGGAGCCAGACCCAAGTCTGTCTGACTTCAGAGCATGACTTATTACAACCACCACACTGTCCAGCCTTCGCTACTCTTCTGGGATGGCCCATATATCCTCCCCCAATGCCACCTCTCAACCTCTTCTTCCTCCTCTGACCCCACTTGTCCCAGCCGCTCCCCAACCCCCACCAGGTGCACCTGTGGCTGAGCTCACTGCAGCGGTGCGGCAGGGGCCCCTGAACAGTGATAGTGGACATTGAGCCACTTGCCATCCCGGCGGTGCCAGACCCGGGTCTCCTCTGACTGGCTGGTGCGAGGCCGGCCCTGCCCATCGATGTACTGGGTAAGGCGGATGTAGGCGATGCAAGCCGCGTCCTCTCCGATCACGTGGACGTGTGGGTTCAGGATGGTGGTGTGGATGGGCTTGCTGTTCTTGGACAGGACTGTAGGGGGCAGGGCAGGGTGGGGTAGGTAGGAGGGTGTCAGGCCTGGGGACTGGCACTTTCCTCCCAGCCTGCACTTCCCAAGTCTCACCCTCTCTCCAGTAACCATTCTGTGAGTCTCCAAGTCCCCATACACCTTCCAGAGGCTGGGAAACCCCATCTGATTAGTCTTGATTATTCAAAAGGAAGAGAAAGGTGTGGAACAATGATAATAGCAGCTACTGTTTTAATCAGACATTGTGCTGGGGGTTTTTACACGCATGAGCCATATTCCTTGGTCAATATTATTTTCTTCATTATAAGATAAGGAAATAGTCTCAAGGAGGTTAAGCAATTTGTCCAAATCACACATTTGAACTCAGGACTATCTTAATGAAAGCCTATGATGATCTTTCTACCCTAACAGGTGGGTTTAGATTTCATAAGGGTTGGCTTGTCCCTAATTAGGTTGCTAAAGAGCAAAATCAAGAACTTAAAATATTCAAAATTGACTTCTGATTTTAAAAAGATCCAAAGTTAAAAAAAAAAAAATGTCACCAAAGCACCAAGCTCAGGATATTCCCAGGGTTCCCAGGTCCTCTGGGGGAAAACCAAAAGAAGATGGGTTGCCATTATCAGCAAACACTATGGATTGTGTTGCTTTTATTGAGATTCATATTTTACTTCAATTCAAATGTTAGGGGCTACATGAGACCTTTCGGAGAGCTTCTATAAATTCTGGAATTGCTTCTGGCTAACAGAATTACCTAGATAACCTAGGATTTATAACTGCAGCTGAGACATGGAGAGGATGGCAGTTAGTAGAGAAATTAGTGAGAAAATAAAATCCAGGGCAGGATGGGGAAGGCCCAGGATAAAGTGAGAAAGATGACAAAAAAAATAAGAAGGGGGACGGTCTTAGTGGAAAGAAAGATGGGAGGAGGAGATGAATCAGCTTCTTATCCTCTGGGACTTCCAGGAACTGTCCAGAGCATATACCCCGCTCCCCTGACCCCCAGCCTGGACTCCTGTCTCCCTCACGGCTAGGAGGAGGACCCTAGCCACAACTTCCGATCTCACAATCACCAACGGTGCCCTGTTACTTGCTTGCACATTCTTATCCTGGTTTTAATTTCCTCTATTCTGAAACCTGCAGACACAGAGCTGAGATCATCTCAACCTAACCTCGCATGGTTTCCAATCGTCTTGGAAAGAGGCGAGGCTTAAAGAAATACAGTGGCCTTGATTATGGCAACTGGCACTGGCACTGCCACGAGGCAGCTGCAGAATGCAGGGGCAGGCGGGGCTCTGGAGGCGGGCCTTTGAAGGTGCCAGTTGAAGACCATCCTCAGGGCCCAAGGGGGCAAGCACATAGACCAGGGTGCGGCAGGCAGGTCCAGTAAGGGAAAAGCGGGCAACTGGGAAGAGGAGAAGGTGAGCGGGGACAGAGGCAAGAGGGTGAGGGGCAGGCAGGAGTATCTCAGCAGCACGAACCCACTCACGATTCTCAAAGTAAAACTTATGGAAATCCATCCCTTCCACGAGGTTACCGAGGGCCTCAGGCTCAAAGGAAGTGAGGCCTGGATCACAAATCTTCCTGCAGGGGGAAAAAAAAAAGCAGCCCGTCAGTCTTGTATGAGAATTACTCGTCTCTCTTCCCCATCAGTGGTGTCTGTCCCGCAGCAGGTTAGCTGTGGGCTGGGCCTGACAAGACGGCTGAGATCTTAGAGCCCTGCCTGCCAAGCCGCTTAGCTCTGCCCTTTCAGCCCACGGCCCAGACACCACAGGCGGGCTCAACCACTGATGTCTACCTGGAAGGGCTCCCAGGCTAGGGGCCTGGTGTTTAAGTCAGACACTGTGCCCAAGGCCCAGCCTTCTCTTTTCCCCTGGTCCCAGCTGCTTTTTGGGAGGAGGGAAGGCCTCGAGAGATGACTTGGGTCTCAAGGAAATAAGTCTCTACTCACGTGTAGGCCTCAAAGTCCCCATTGTTGATGGCCTCAATTAGTTGTTCTGTGATCTTAATGATCTCCTGTTTTCGCACTGTGGGGGGAAAAATCCAGCAATTTACCCATGTGAGACTGGGAATCTCCCAAGTGACGGGAAGCCCTCCCCAATCCTTCAGAGAATCCCCTGTGATCTCTTTGACAAAGACATCCCTGTCTTCTCTGTCTTTAAGGCCCTTTGCAGGAAGAGGAGCCCACCTTTCCCTCCATTCCCCCTCTGTTGTCCATAGAGCTAACGACCCCCTCCCCACAAAGCCCGCCTTATGATCCTCTGGCCTTTGCCTCCCTCTCCATCAACAACCAGGATGCAGAAAACACTCTCGTCTTTAACAGCTGAGGAGCCTGACACATTGTGAATATTCTGCCCTCAGTCTGTGTATCTGATTGATCCCCAGCAAGTTCAGCCTCTCAAAGAACCATCTCCCGATATGGCTATTTCCACCACCCACTTGCTTCTCTCACCTGAAGGGGCTCAGTCAGGTCTCAGTTACCACCTCCCCACCCCCAGCCCTCACTCAGCGGTCCAGAACTTAGCCCTGGGCGACAGCCAGCCTGAGAGCAGAATCTAGCCAGGGATGAGGGCTCCAAAGGATGAACAGAGCCCTGGGATGGATGCTTAATTCTCTTCACCCTGCTCATGTCCTCCACAGGGCTTTTCTGGGATAAAGGATCTTGAAACTATAAACATTCTTCTTTAAATGGAGCCTCTCACCAGTGAGACAGTTCCGTTTACCCTGAACAAGCCTTGGAAAGGCTCTAAATCTCATACCAGCTCTCAAGCCAGGACATGTCCCTCAGGAAAACCAAGACAAGCTTCAGACTGACAGGCAGGCAGAGTTGGTGCCCTCAGAGCGCCCCCTACCCCAATCCCAAGCCAAGGGACTGCTGGTGACATCCTGCTCTCCTAGGCAGCTCACTTACAGGGAGCGCCACTATTAGCAGAGGGTACCGCCAGGGTAAGGGAGGCCTCGTACTGAGCTCGGGCTAACCCTGACCGGAGCCCCAGGCCGGCCCAGGCCACAAGCCCTTCCTCACAGGAGCGAGAGGCTGCAAGACAAATGCGAGCATTAGAACAGCACAGCTAAGGGGCACCACTGGGAGAAGGCAGAGCAGCCAATGGTACAGCCAGGAGGGGGCTCTACAGCCATCAGCACCATCATGGGGGCAGCTCTAGGTGAATAAACAGGAGGTGAGGGGAACCACAGAGCTCTATCCACTTTCTAGAGGCAAGCAGGTAGGCACACGTACACACACACACACACACACACACACACACACACACACACACACACACACACACACACACACACACACACACACACACACACACACACACACACACACACACACACACACACACACACACACACACCCCCCCCCCCCCCCTCTCCAACCCCACCACACCCATCTGCAGGACCTGACTGGCGCCCTATGGGTGAAGAGGATCGTGTTTAGAAACTCTGAAAGGACAGACGGTAGGAGGGAAAGAAGCAGACAAAGGCATCCTCTACAAAAACACAACTAAAAATACAAATACAAGCTACCATTAACCCAGCAAAGCATCATACCCAGACATTCTACTATCCCATTTATTTTCCATAATGCTATAAGGTAGGTGCCATTTTATCCCCACTTTACAGATAAGTAAACTGTAGCTCTGGGAGGTTAAGCTACTTCACACATTTGTGAAGGTAGTGTAGCTGGATTTAAACTCAGGTCTGTCTCACCCCAAGCTCTTAATATGATATTATGCTTAGCCTCAAGAAGCACCACATCCCAACATGGTTTCTTGACTATGGCAAATTTCACCACCCCCCCATGCCCACTACCCTGGACCTGACTTCTGACTCCACCTTTCTTCCCGCTCAGTGCTGAGGCAAGGCCCACTGCATATCCCAGTGGCTTTCTACTCCTTCCCTCCTGCAACGATCTTCCACCCGCTCTTCTTCATGTCTTTGGGCCCCAGTCTCAAGGGCCCCTGCCTGGTCCTAACAGCACCTCCAATCAGCTCCCACACCCAGCAGAGGCTGAGCAGAGGGACAGCTGGGCTGGGCTGACAGCTCTGGGGAGGGGCTGGGGGGGAATCCCCGAGGGGCTTGAGGACGAGCCAGGGAGACGGAAGCCAGAATGTGCCTCCCTCACACTTACTGGCTGAGGAGCAGAGAGAAGGCTGGGGCTGCATGCCTGCAGAGGGGGCTGTTCTGTCCCGGGAGCTCCGTCCTTCAGGCACCGAGCTGCCATTCCCAGTGCGGAGCGGGGCAGCTAGCCAGCCAGGGCAGGGCAGGGCAGGGCAAGGCAGAGCAGCCAAAACAAACAAAACAAGGCAGGTGAGCGAGCAAGCCGGACAGGACCCGAGCCCGTGGCACTGAAGAGCCGGGGCAAGGCAACGCCTCAGGCTGCTGTGGACACTGGACCACGTCCCACGCCGCCGCCTCTACCAGAGAGGCCTCCCAGCTGAGAGCCCCAGGAAGGGGCACAGACCTGGGTTTGTGGCTTCCAGAGGAGCCTTCGAACAGCCTGTACAAGTTCAGGGGAAGATGTTCCAGGGGGCGAGGCTACAAGGTCAAGAGCCCAGCAGTGAAGGAGCCGCTTACTCTGCCAGCATCGCCAGAAGTGAACTGATCTGACCTCAATCCCAGCAGCCCCGGAGGCACTGTTCTTTACTGCCTTATACGTTTATGCTTTTTTTTTCTCTTTTCCTTTTTTTTTTTGTATTACCAGAGGTTTGTTGCTCCCTTATTGCCGCTGGGCATGCTCTCTCAGCTCTGTCCCGTAACGTTCCTCCAACTTTTCTGAGGACCTGGCCTAAGGTCACTTACTGAAGGCAAAGGGAGCAATTCCAGGAGGCCAAACCAAAGAGCAGGACAGAGATTCCCAGTAGCCTGGCCTGCCATGCCTTCCCACACCCCCTGGCACTCTGGCCAGGCCCAAACTTAAGCTGGTGGTCTGCACAGGACCACTGGGACAGGGCCAAATGTGGTTCTGACTCCATCACTCATGCCAAAGCTTTGTGATAAGAGTGACCAACCCACCCCAACGTGTCCAGGACTGTCCTAGTTTTAAAACCAAAAGTTCCACATCCTGGGAATCACTTCAGTCCTGGGGAAATTGGGATGACTGGTCACCCTACTAATGGCTCATGACATCTATAGGCTGCTTCTGCAGGGACTCAAGATGTCCCTGTTCTGGGATATCACATCGCAGCAGCGACAGGAACAGTTCTCTGAGCCCTAGGCCTGGACAGGCTCAGGAACAGCATTCATTTAGCTATCCCAGACTTGGGGTCAAAGAAGAGAAGCCACTTGCCCAGCCCAGCAACAAGAGACAGGGCCTCATATCTTGGCCCATGGAAAGTAGCTTTTATGCCAAACTTCCTCCTGGGGTATAAGGAGCCACCAATCTCAGTTCTGGGGGCAGACAAGGCAGGTGCCCCACTGGAACCTAGGTACCTGGGACACTGCCGGGGCCCCTTCCCCACCAAGGGCTAGCACCTACCTTTGAGGTCCTCATCTTCTGTGGTGGTGTTGCAGCTCTCTGTGGAGCCCTGCAGGCCAAAAAGAACACGTTTCTGTAAATCAGGCCCAGAGGAGCCAAGCAGAACAAAAGCAGAGCCTGTGCTCCTATGGGAGCTGCAAGGAGGAATCAGAAGGTTCTATTTCCACCCTTGCCATCTGACTCTTATAAAACTCTGGATTCCCAAACACCATCCTGAGTCTTCCCCAAGTCAGTAAATGTACCACTTATCCAGTTGTTCAGGCTAAAACCTAGAGTCATCTTCTAGGTTTGATTTTTATGCTGATTCTTTTCTTTCTCTCTTTCCCTCATATCCCAATTATCTAATCTAAAACCAAATCTGTCAGTTCTACCTCCAAAATAAATCACGTGTCTTACCTCTTCTCCTCAAATGCACAGCTACAACCTCAGCCCAAGATGCGAACATCTGGCACCTGAACTACACAATAGCTGCCTGGTCTCCCTGCTTCCACACTTGCTTCCTCCCTAAAGTTCTTGCCCATAACACAGCCAGAGTGTAAATCAGACGCCATTACTCCCCTGCTAAGAGCCTCCAACAGTTTCTTATTGCTGCTGGAAAAAAAATGCAAACTCCTATCAAGTCCTACAGAGCAGGTCCTGTCTGCTCCTCCAGCTTCACCACCCTCCTGCTACTCTCCCCCTTGCTCACCACACCCTTAGCTCTGATTTCTTCTGTCCCGTATATGTGCGAAGCCCCTGCCCTCGCATTCCCTCTGTCTGCGGCACTCTGCCTCAGAGTCTGCCTGGCTGTCTCCTTCCAGTCTTTTAGTTTTTAGCTCAAATATCACCTCCTGAGGGAGGCCCTTCCCCGACCACTTAATTAAAGGCCCTGTTCATTATCTATTTACTTTGCATCATTTTCTTCATAGCACTTATCACTACTGGATTTTATCTTATTTATTTGGTTTTTGGTTTATTATCTGCCTCCCCTACACCTGTGGAGAGGGATTTTGTCTCGTCACCTCTGGGGAATGACTGCTCTAGGGTCTGATTATACTCTTGCCTCTGTTTTTCTAGCTAATGTTTACTCTCATTTAAACTTCACATGGAGAAAGATTCTACTTTTATTATCCCCAATTTACTGATAAGGAAACTGAGGTGCAGCGTGGGAGAGTGACTTGTCCAGGGGCCCAGGGCCAGGATGCAAACTCAGGCCTGTCTGGTTCTAGAGCCTGAGCTCAGCACCACTAAGGTATGATGCCCTCCCTGGCAACAGAGTGATAAACAGGCATGTGCTACCCCCAGCCTAGACTCTGCAAATACCTTGGCCTTGAGGTGCAGCCTGTAGGCTGCCATCTGCAGGACGCTTAAACCCTGTGACCCAGCCCACCTGTTTCCTGCTGACCTGGAAAGCAGGAGACTGGTTCAGGGGCCACTTACCTTGATCCCATCTGTAGCGTTGTGGACCACGGTGGTTTGTGGCTCCTGTGAGAGAAGATGAAAATTACCCTCCTGACCTGGGGACAGACCTACAGCTCTTCCCTAAGGGACCCCACCCCTACCCCAGCACCCTCATACACTGACACTGTGATGACCACTGAGGCCTGCTCGCCAGCCATTCTCACAAGACAAAATATCCTGGCTCAACTGGGTCCCAGGCAGCTGGAAGCCCGAGATTTAGGGGACAGCACTGGCTGGTAAGGAGGAGAGGCCTGGCGCTTAATGGAAGCAGGTACCAGGGAAGCCGAGGACAAGGGCCCCTGTTCCCGATTCCTGCTGAATCTGAGTGTCCTTTCTCCCATGGGACAAGTACACTGGAGGAGCTGTAGGCTTGAGGGCACAGGCCGGGCCCTGACAACAGTGTTCATCAAGGGGTGTGCAGGAGGCAGGGATGCCGGGAGAGTGGACTAAGGTCTCCCAGAAAGACCTGGAATGGCCCTCAGCAAGCTGAGCCCAGAGAGCCGCCTGCTTCACCCACCCTCTGCCTCTCCCAGAGTTCCTGTCCCTACAGCACCACAGCAGGCAGCTCCAGAGGCCACAGGAAGTAGGAGGAGCAGCACAATTCCCCCTCCCTCTCTCCCAGACACCCTCTGCTAACTCTAGTCACCAGCAGAGGGAGCTCTGAGAGCACACAGTGCCCCTGGCTGAGCCCAGAAAGAACTCGGACAGCATGGGGGTCTCCAGGAACCCAGACACCTCAGCACCATCCAGAGGTGGGGGACCCCAGCCCCCCTTCCTATTCATTGCTTTGCAAAGGAGAGGCTGAGGCAGATTTTACAAGGAGGCCTCCAAGAACTGATGTACAGATCCCAAGGAAGCTCCTACCCTCTCCTTTTATAAGCAACTCACCTTCCCGGTCCCTGCAGCAGACCCACTGAGGGCCCAGCCTGGGGCTGGGAGGCTTAGCTGAGAGCCCTGATCACTCTCCCCCGCCGAGAGCAAAGGGAGCAGGAGCAGCAGTTCTGCCATGCAGGAAGGAGCACGGCCAAGCACGACAGCGAGCGGGAAGGGGCCTACGGGGCAGCGCACAGAGCAGCCTGCTCTACAGGGATGAGAAAGGAAAAGGGCCGCGGGAAGGAGGGGAGGCAGCCAGGGGCAGGGGCGGAGAAGCGGCAGTCAGGAGGTACCATGGCCGTCTGCAAGGGCGCGGGCTCTTGGGCTGGGCTTACGAGACTGTTTTTGTTGTTGCTCTGTGGCTGAGACAAGAAAACAGATGGTTTAGTTCCTCTAGAGTCACCAAAGCCGCTCGACTCCCAGACCTCCCTTGCCCCCCCGGCCTGGCCCGGAGGAGCTAGGCCTGAGGTGGCCTCCATAACACTACGGGATGGGAGCAATAGTTGGAGAGATGATCAGAGGAGATTATTTGGAGGGACCCAAAGACCTAGCCCAGGAGGCATCCTCAAGGTGGGATAAGCCCAAAGACTTGTTTTAAAGCATCCAGAAATCTTTGCTGATGCCAGGTGCCATGTCACTGCACAGTCATACTTCACACCCAAAGAAATTCAGGATCTTCTCACTTTATAGGGGGAAAGGAATGTGGTTTATAAGAAAGCAGAACAAAATTCAGAAACTCTGGGTCCCCTAACTGTGGGCAGTCCCCTGCTGCCCTTTCAACCTGCCACCTGCATTTCCTTCCCCTTACGACACCAGACTGAAGCCTGATCTGAAAAGAAGAGGAACAAGGAGAGGAAGAAAACCTGGCCTAGGAGATGGTGTCCAGAGAGGAAAGGGACGGAATTTGGATACAAAATGCATCCACTGACCCTAGGGAGTAGAGACAGGGCTGTGCTGTTGGCCCTTCTGCCTGATCAATCTTCGACCTGGTCAGCTGGGAATGAGGGCAGAGCTCCAAGGAGCGGCAGGTGAATCCAGAACCCAGTCCCCAGGAAAGAGTAGGTTGCCCAGCAGGCCAACATTCCCAACAGCAGACCACTGGGCTATCTCCTTGCCTTTCAAAATATTACACTGAGTGGCACAGCAAGGGAGGGTGGGGGGAGGATGGCGAGGAAGGAAGGAGGCCGATCTCCAGGGCAGGGAGTCCTATTGATGCTCTCTGCCTCTTACAATATCCTAACCAATACACTCAGTCTCACTGGGAGTCCCTGTGGAGTCGGTGGCCACTGAGGAGCAGCCTGATGCCTGCAAATTCTTCAACAAGCGGAGAGACAAATGTACAGCTACCATCTCTGTGCAGGGCGCAAATGAGGGCACGCTGGCAGCTAGGATGTGCTTCTTCTCTCCTAGAACACGTACAGAAAGCCATCCAGACTGTACTACTTCTTCTTGCCTGGAGGCCTCTTTTA
Organism: Eschrichtius robustus; assembly: GCF_028021215.1. NCBI lineage: Eukaryota > Metazoa > Chordata > Mammalia > Artiodactyla > Eschrichtiidae > Eschrichtius > Eschrichtius robustus. Next base: position 78,574,772 of record NC_090830.1, read on the forward strand.
TGGCCCCTTGGACCAGACCTGAAGCCGTAACTTGCTATCAATGGTTGAGATGTCCCCAAACCCAGGGCTAGGCATGGAACCTCAAGCCAGGTACCTAAGTGCTATCAGACTCCGCTGAACTCTGCAGGCTGGAGAAGGGGGCCCCAGGATGTGGGTCTAATTTCACATGAACTCTGCTCTCTTCCATACACCCCCAGAAAAGAGCAGAGCCCTCCTAGCTCAGCTGCTGACATGGACCTGTTTGGGGCTGATTGGACAAAGCTATTCTATTTCCAAAACCCAGCTGAGACAAAGACCCTGGCAGGGGGCAAGGACTGCAGGGTGTCCGTAAAAACTGCCATATCTGCAGAGGCCTGTGATGTCACCCAGGTGGCCCCACCTTTGGCTTTTATAGATGATTTCATAAGGATGCAGGCTGCTGTGTTCCCCTGGGTGTCCTGTGTCCCATGAGAAAGAATATGCACTCTCTGTAGCCTTTCAGCTGTTGCTTCTGCGGGCGGGGTGGGAAGGATGAAACACTCGGCACAGCGTGCTAATGGGCACTTGCACAGGGGAAAAGGCCAGTAGAGTGAGGCTCAGACCCGAGAGCCTACAACCTGCTCCTCTGCACCCCACACAGAGGTCCGCTGGCTGCCAGTCTGTAGGAAACGGCTGCTTGTGCCCGGTGAGCAGGGCCTCTCCTCCTGAGCGACCGTGAGTGAGGGTCTCCCCCTGTGCTTGCCACCTGGCCCCGAATCCCTACCAGCTTCACATCCTGCCCTGGGCTGCTGGGGGCAGTCCAAGCGCTGCAGCAGGGAATGCCATACCACACATTCCAATGCCCGTTTCTTAGGCCGCTGGGCGACCTTGGGCAATGGCCCCCGCCTGGCAGGACAGGCCACACCTGCCCGCACAGCACAGACATGCAGTGAGGATGAGTGAAGCACACGCACATGGCAGAATGGGTTTGCGTGGCTGGCAGGCGGGCGCAGGCAGCATGGAGCGGGCGGATGGGTGGGCAGGCAAGGCTCACCATTAGGTGCACGCTGGAACTCGACTTCCTTTTCTGGACACACCACAGCAAAAGGGAAAGAGAAGGGGAAAGAGGAGGTAAGAAGAGAAGCACAGAGACGCTGCAGGTTAGTGCACCAGCATGGGCTCTGCCTCAGGAGAAAAGAGCAGAAGGAGGAGACCTGGAGTCCAGCACCAGAAGGGTTAAAACAGCATCTAGACAGACAGGCACACACACCCCTCCAGACCCTGGGAGAGGAAGAACTCCTCTGCTGTCAGGTTCACAAACACAGATTGAGGATATTCTGAGGTGTCTCAGATTTGCTCAGAGAAACCTCTTAAAAGGAGATTAAATCACAAGTCTATGAGAGTAAGTAACATTTTGCTGCAGATTTATAGGTTTGGGCTTATCTAGCTCACCTACAGGATTATTTATTTTCTTTCATTACTAGGTCTGCCTGAAATTCGAGAGAGCAGCTATCAGGTAAAGAGCAAAAGCTACTCTAGGTCATCCTCAGCTTTAACATTTGACTTCTGAACCTAGACTTTTTTTCACTGGACTCCTAAAACTCCTTTTCAGAGAAAGATGTTGAGCTTTTGAAAATCATCTGACAAATATTAAATTTTGGCACCCATTTCTTTGTTGGTATGGCCATGCTCATTTATAAGATTTCAATGTTTTATTGCATTTTGTAATTAGGGGGCAATGGAAAAGCAGGCGTGCTGGTGATTAAAAGTGCAGTGATCTTACGGACACAAAGATGTAAACCACAGGGAATGCTGAAAGCAGGGATGCCTTGGTCTCAATTAGAAGCTCAAACACTTTATGTTCAGACATGAAACAAGAGCAGAAAAATAAAGACCACACGGAACACTGAAAATATATCTTGGAAGACTGTGTCTAAAAGGTGAAAGGTAATTAAGGATTTTATCATTAGCTCGCCGGGAGACAGAAGTCCCCTAGGAACATGTCTGTGTGTCGTTTACTCGCTTATTCATCTAACGATAGCCAACAAATGCTTACTGAGGGCTATTCTAGGCATAGTGAACCCAGATAAATGTTCCTGCCCTCAAGAAGCTGACACTCTACTTGAGAAGACATTTTTGAGAACGTATTCTATTCAAAAGAAGGGGACTACAAGTATTGAAAAGAATGGTCCACAATTTAGAAATAGGTCTAAAGAAAAAGAAAGCCTAAATATAATGAGGCCTCTTGCTTTAGCCTTTCATATATACCCACATATGAGATTTTACTTCCAAATTATCCAAAAAAAGGGAGTTGCTTTACATTCATATATATACTTCTCCCTTTATCCAACCAGAGTGGTAACACTTTGAAGGAAGGTCCTATCTTATTTGTCTTGGTAATCTCCATGGTGCCTAGCAAAATGTCTAAAAGTCAGCATACGATCAACAAATGTTTGCCAAGTTCAACTGGGTTTGTTGACGCTGGTTTTTCCCCAGGATAAAGCAGAGTACAGGCTTCTAACTTGCCTGGAATTACAGCACTGAAAACTGCAGGAGCACAGACCAGGGCCAGTCTTGGAGTCAAAAGGCCATGCAGGTTGCTTTCACCCAGACCTTGCCTTAGGCAGAGTACTTTCTGCTGTCTGCTTCAACTAATGGGGAGTAAGTTCCCAACTTGCTCCCAGCTGCCTCTCTTACTTAAACTGCCCTGCATGAAAACTTGATATAATCCTTTCTACTCATGGGTTAGTTTCTACCAGGTGAGCAGGCTTCTTTCAATTTCTTTCTCCATCCCTTTAAGGTTTTGCCCTCAGCCATGCATAGCTGGCCTCCTCCTCCGGCAGCCTGCAGCACTGTTTAATTACCAGATCATTTTAAAGAACCATACCTCACTTATGTTTAAAAATTAAATATTGGGGGCTTCCCTGGTGGTGCAGTGGTTGAGAATCTGCCTGCCAATGCAGGGAACACGGGTTCGAGCCCTGGTCTGGGAAGATCCCACATGCCGCGGAGCGACTAGGCCCATGAGCCACAATTGCTGAGCCTGCGCGTCTGGAGCCCGTACTCCGCAACAAGAGAGGCCGCGATAGTGAGAGGCCCGCGCACCGCGATGAGGAGTGGCCCCCACTTGCTGCAACTAGAGAAAGCCCTAGCACAAAAACGAAGACCCAACACAGCCATAAATAAATAAATAAATAAATAAAGAGCATGTGTTTATAGTCCAATCAAGTCAACCCCACTTGACGGGGCAACAGAATGCTCTCAAAACGTTTCCTTAAAAAAAAAAAAAAAAATTAAATATTAAAAATTTTAAACCAGAAAAAGGTTCAAGCCTCCTTTCCACACTTAAACAAATATTCAAACAGTACTTAAGGAAAATAATAGCATCTCTCTCTTCCTTTTCTTTTTCCTTCTTTCCTCCCTCCCTCCCTCCCTCCCTTCTTTCCTTTCTTCCTCCTTTTCCTTATTTCTCTCTCCTTTTCTTTGCTTCCTCGCTCTTTCTTTTAAGATTGGATGGTCATTCTGGCCTGGGACTAGTGGAATGCACAAGTTGTCCTCAATTAGGGGCCCCTCAAGTCTTGTCCTCTTAAGTGGCTCTCACTCCTCCATAGACCCTGGGTCACTGGCATCTACCTTCAAAGAAACCTAACCAGAACCTGAAGTCCCCAAATTCAACTGCACAAGGTAGACTCACTGCTCAAACCAATGCTAATATCCGAGCATCTGTGAAAGCTTCTGAACAGCAAGAAAGAAATCTCCCTATGGACTTTAAGCAGCAGAAACTGGGGAGGGGTGGTGGGCTGGGAAAGGAGGATGGGGTCTAAAAGAAAGATCCAGGATGCTGACAGATCAGGATCTTCTGAGCGGCTTCACAGGCCTCCCTCATAACACAAGTTATCACCTTGACTTTCAAGAAGGCCCAGAAAAGCAAAACCTGCATATCTTGCCTTGTCTTTTCCTTCCCCTTTTGCAGTACTTTCATCCAACCACGCTGTTCATTATTATATACTTGTTCCTGATTATAAAAGGACTGCAGCCACATTACGAGCAATTTGGAAAAGAGAAAAGGAAAAAAATACCCATAATCCTATCACTGTTACCAGTCTTTTGTGTATGCAATTTAAACATATCATTGTAAGCTATATACAAGTTTATGCCTTACTTTCTTTTAATGTCTTACTTTAAAAATAAATAGTATCTTAATTTTTATTCTGATTATCAAAGTAATACACGGTCTAGGTGAAAAATGTAGAAAATACAGAAAAATGTATGAAATAAAAATTTCCCAAATTCCCATCACCCAGTGAAGTTACTATTAACACTTCAGTGGGTTTTCTCCCGGTTCTTTTTCTATTCACATATTATACACTGAATATAATCTGTAAGTACTTTGGTTTTTTTTTGTTTTTTTTAAAATTTATTATTTTTTTTTATTTTTGGCTGTGTTGGGTCTTCGTTTCTGTGCGAGGGCTTTCTCTAGTTGTGGCAAGCGGGGGCCACTCTTCATCACGGTGCGCGGGCCTCTCACTATCGCGGGCTCTCTCGTTGTGGAGCACAGGCTCCAGACGCGCAGGCTCAGTAGTTGTGGCTCACGGGCCTAGTTGCTCCGCGGCATGTGGGATCTTCCCAGACCAGGGCTCGAACCCGTGTCTCCTGCATTGGCAGGCAGATTCTCAACCACTGCGCCACCAGGGAAGCCCAGTACTTTGTTTTTTAAACAAAATTTAGACAGGAGTGTATGTACTGCTTTATATCCCACTTTTTCCACTTGAAACATTTCTGTCATTATATAGTCATAAAAATTAATAACTTTGTAATGGTCAATTAGATTTCCCATAATTATTTAGTCATTATCCTTTGGGCTTTTGATGTTTCCCATCTTCTCATGGTTATAAGTAATGTCATGTTGAACATGTTTCTGCTTTCAGTTTTTCCATATTTTGAGTGATTCCTTTAGGACAAATTCCCAGAACTAAAGGGTAAAACAGGAACATTTTTATGGCTTTTGACACACAGGCTGCTTTAAGAGGGGTCATTCCGATTTACACCACCATCACGAACTTAAGAGTCAAAAAATGGCACCTCCTTTCAACCTGCATTTCTCTGATACCAGTGAGGCTAAACATCCACATTTGTTAACTCATTCTACTTCCTCTTTTCAGATTGTCGGCTCTTCTTCTTTGACCATTTATCTGCTGGATTTTAGGGGGTATTCTTATTTATCAGAGAAAGCTCTTTTGTATAAAAATAATATTAACTCATCCCATCACACCTGCTATGAATATTTTCTCCAACCTGTCTCTTGTTGGCCTTTGAATTTTGGTTGGTCATGCCCTTCTTAAACTCTTGCATCTTAGCTTCTGTTCCCACCTCTATATTCAAAGTCTTTTCTCAAGCATAAAACTCATTTACGGAGTACCTAATCAGGGTCAGAACCTGGGCTAGGTTCCCCACACATGTTCTCATTTAAAGCAATTTAACTACTGATTCTGTTTGCCTAGCCTGTATCCTTCTCAGCGTTCCTGTAAGGGCTGGCATTGTTGCACACCTCTGTTCTCCCTCCACCTCTTTCTCCACTTCCTTTGCTAATTCCTCTTCTTCCAGCTCCTTAATAACAGATAACCCTGAAATTCTGCCTTTCCTGGACTCTTCAACATTTGTGTGCTTTGGATTCATATGGAGGAATGGGAGTGTTATTAAAATTCAGATTCTGCCTCCCGCCCAAGGCTTCCTGAATCTGAATTCCAGGCTGGACCCTGGAATCTGTGTATTTTAACTAGTTCCTTAGGCAAGTCTTACATGGCTGTGCCTGAGGCCAGTATCTACAAAGTTCTGCCAGAAACCTACTCCTTAATGACACCTTTAACCCATCCTCTCACCATCTCAGCTGTCACTGCTTTATTTCAGGTCCTATTTTGTGCAATCACTCTCTGCTTCCCCACCATACAAAAGCTAATGGAGTTCCCAGAATCATCGCGCTGTTTCAAACTTGTGTGTTCCCTTTGCCTGGAATGTCCTCTCCTCTCCGCTCCCCTCCTTAACTTGGCAAAATCCAACTAGTCCTTCAAACTCAGTACCTGGGCCATCTCCTTCAGGAAAATTTGCTGTTCTGGCTCAGGTGCTTGTCTCTCTACTCCTCCAGCGCCTGCCTGGCACATACCTCCCTCAGTGGACATGAGATTCACTCACGTGAGTCTCCCTCTGCACACCTCCCTGGGCTACACCAGGTATCTCCCAGCACCTTTGAAGACCTCTCTGCCCAGATCTTCACTTGTCTCTCAAACTCAGTATGGTCAAAACAAAACTTCTCTTCCCAGCAAAACATTCCTTCACAACTACTCACATTTCTAGCAAAGATACCACCATTTCTTTCAATATTCAAGACACTTTGCCATTACCTTTGATGGACCCTTTTTAAATCTCCCGTACCTAATGGGAACTTCCTTTGCCACACCTCTCATCAGAGCTAATGTCTAATCAGAGCCCAGCACCCATGGGTAGAGCTGGACCAATGACCTACAGGCAGCACCTATTCCAAGTGGTTGGTCTGTGCTCCTCTGGTGGTTATTTTTAATATTAACCCTTTCTATTTCTCATCATCTTTTCTTCACCCTACACCCAGACTATAATAAATCCTAGTTGATACCTGTGTCTAGTTCCTACCCTCTTCAATTCACCCTTACACGCTTAGCCAAGTCTTTCGAAAACATCACTCTTAACCTTCCGTGCTCAGTGGTCTATGGTGTTTTCTGTGGTCTAACACACAAACCTCCAATTCCTCTGCTCAACCAGACCAATCCAGCTGTATTTTTTATATACCTCTACCAAACACCCCATGTTCCAGTTGGGCAGAGTATATCAATACATATAATAGAACCCATAAAAATATTTTTTGTTGTTTTTAAGTTACAGAAGTAATACATTCTCATTTTAAAGAAAACACATGTGTACAAAGTAAAAAAACAAAAGGTGTGTCTCCCCACCCTGCCTTCACCTCCAATCCCATTCTCTAGAGGCAATCATTGACTTGGTTCCAATCTTCCTACCTCCTTTTAGCTTTCTCCAATAAGTCTCTTCCCCAGAAGCTTCTTGGACTGAACCATCCCACGTAGGGTCCAATACCATATACCATTCAGTGCTTAGCTGATCCCAGGTGTGTCCACTTTACTTTTTAATTGACCTTGCAATTCTTGAAGCTGGATGAAACCTGCATCTCCTCTTATATCTCTTGTGTGCCTCCGGAACTGAGTGTAGCACTGAGCCTCTGATAGGTACTTAATAAATACTTTGTAAAGATTGACTCTAGCTTCTTCTCCAGAAAAATATATGCAAAATCTCTCTCTAACTCAACTAGCCACCTTTTCCTAACCTGGCTCCACCATCGAGCTCACACCCCTGTAACTGAGGGGCTGCCAGTCAACCCCAGCTCCATGTCAGCAAATGTGTGTGGAGCCCAAGCTCCCCTCCTTAGGGCAGAAGTACATGGAAGCAGGCATGCAGACAATGAGAGAAAGAGAAGGGATGGGGGAAGGGAAAGGGGCACACAGGTATATCTCAGCTGGGGACATAAGATCCTGGGGAAAGGTCTAATTTAAACTTTTGTTTGAACTTAAAGGTTTGCATAATAATGGTTTGAAATTCTCTGTGGCGTAAATTGGTAGGCTTCAAGATAGCATGAACTCCTATCCAAAGCCCCAGCCCCAGGGTCCTTTCTACCCCCAAAGCCTCTAAGAACACCTTGGCTGTGTGAGGACCCCTCTACCTTGGCCAAGCAGCCACCCCCACTAAGGCTTCTTGTTGGTCCCTATGGGCCCCTGTCCCTCCTCTTGCCCTCATCCCCCAGGAAAAGTTCCCTCACCAAATGAAAACGAGCTGTGATGTACCATGTCCCTGGTCTGTGTCTAAGGCACCTATGCCTCGAGAAAGTTTGACGCTTTCACTCAATGGTATCTGAGCTGGGTTCTGGAAGTGCTTTGGAGATAAGAAAAAAGAACAAAAGGATAGTGGCTTCAGGTGCTAAGCCCTGTACCCTGAATCAACCAGGCAAACTTTGCTTTCATTTGATTAAATCGGTTTGTGCTTTAAAAAGAAAGGAAGATTAACCAGTGACCTAAAAAACCCAGAGAGTCAAGCCCTGGAGATGAAACCTGTGTCTGGAAGTCAAGTTCAGGATTCAGCTCTAGTAAACTATAGTTTGGATCACCTCCCCTGAGTCTTTCCAATCAAGCTAGGGTCAGGTGAAGCACGTATCCCTCTGCCCTCTCAGGCCAGTGGAACCTGCTGTTCTGAGCAGAGAGGTTTCTGGTTTAAAACAGAAAAGCAAGGATCGGAAGGCTCTTGGGGAAAGGGGGAACAAAGTGCCAAGGAGTCCCTTGGGAGTGACTGTTGGGAGAGAAAGGCCAGACCTTGGGCTGGAGGAGTGGAGACACCTACCTTGACACCGCCGTCCGACTTCTTGTTCAATAGGCTTTTGGCAGCTGTGAAAACAAAGAGAAAAATCAAGTCTCCTGTATTGTACCCTCTTCCCATCCTGAAGTCTGGCAGCTGGATCCGCAAGAGACTGATGTGTTTCACAAGGGGGCCAGGAGTCTCCTGAAACCCCTAGAAGAGGCCCTTCCTGATGCCTCAAAGCAAGAAGGGCATCTCAAGCAGCGTCAGACCCTCAGAGTGGCACCCCAGGATCTCCTCTGCCATGGAAGAGGGCTCAGCATTAACAGGGACACTCCGCATTTAGGAGAAACCACATTCAATACTGGGGCTGCCTGGGCCATTGGGAACTCTGCCTTCAACAGCTTCCACCTAGGCCTGGAAGCAGACTGCCAGGGTGAAAGGTGAGGGCTCCATCCTTAGATGCCATGGAGATTCTCAGGACAGCCAAGCTGCAAGGATGCAAGACATCTCCTGAGTGTTCTCAAGAAACAAGAGTGTCACAGTTCACGAAGGAGACCAGACGTGAGGACAGACAGACACAGAGACTAGGACCACCTACAGGAGGGTTTTGCCAGGGGGTTGAAGCCTTGACTGGGCAGGTCCTCACTGCCACCCTTTGCTCAGTCTACTCTCTGGACCCACTGAGCAGAAAGGACTGGGCAGAATAATGAGGTATTAAACAGATTCTAGCCAGGCACAGGGTGATGCTCAAGGCTGATGAGCTCCACATAGGAAGGCTGGTGATGCCTGTTGGCCACAAAGGTCACAGGAAAGTAGCAGACAGTGGATGGGAGATTCCAGGGAGATTGAATCAGTCCAACTGTCTGATCCACCTAGACTCTGATGGGTTTGCATCTTGGTTCTACTGCTTGCTAGCTGTGTGAGTTACTTAACCTCTCTGAACCTCAGTTTCTTATCTATAAAATGAGATAATGGCATGAAAAGCACTAAGCAGAGTGCCTGGCACATAGCAAGAACTCTGCAAGTGTTAACTACTGTCACTACTGCTGCCATTCTTCCCTTCAGGTGGCCTTTCCTATCCAAGCTGAGTCTCCAGTGAGAATAAGGATCCTTGCATCACAAGAATTCTGACCTCCAAAAATGGCCTTTGGTCCTATCTCCAGTTTATGCTGGGGTGATTTGAAACTTATTTTTTAAATGTGTTTACTACTATGCCTGACCACCTACGGTGTTAAGTGCTTTACATACGTCAAAGTTCTCTACTCTGACAGCCCATTAGAATCACTTGGGAGTTAGAGAAAAATGCTTATGCCTATCCCATGCCCTAGGGATTCTGATTTTATTTGTCTGCGGTGGGGTCTCAGCATCAGGATTTTTTTTTTTAACAAGTTTTCTCATACAGGCAGGGTTGAGGGCCTTAGACATACATGATCTTAATCGTCACCATGTTATTTCTTAGCCCCATTGCAGAGATGAGGAAACTAAGGTTGGGAGAGCTGATGTGACTTGCTCAGGGTGTGGCAGGGCTGGGATCCAAACTCAGGAGCGGCTGTCTGCACAGCTTCTGTACTCTACTGCATTTCAGACCCGGAGGCCGGCAAATGCCAGACTTCACAATTGTGAGGGGCGTGGCTTCCCCTTCGGGGCCGCCCACCAGTGCCGCTGAAGCCTAGTCTTCTGCCGTGGGCAGCTCAGCTCCGGGCCACGCCAGGGCTGTCTCGGGCCACCTTGGCCGCAGCCCTCACAGGCAGGCCAGGCTCTCGGGCGGGTGGCTTCGGGAGGAAAACCTCCTGCTGCCCAGCTCCACGTCCCAGGCTACTGCCTCCTGAGAGTTGGCAAGCGTCCAGCATGCACGGCTGGTTAGGGGGCTCCGTAACACCGATGCGCTCGCAGATGCCAAGTTAGGTGGTCCGTCTGGCATGCCCATCTCAGCCCGCAAGCATGGGACTCGCCTCCCTGGTGAGCGGGCCTGGCATGCTGGCCCTCCTGGTGGGGTGGCAGGGAGCCGAGGCAGGCGGTCGGGGAGGACTCATGCCACGTACCTTGCCCGGCCAGGCCGGCGGCGCTCGCGGCAGGCGAGGCGGGGGCGGAGCTCTGCCTGCCAACTGAGGGGATACAGTCTCTGAGTGCACAGAGCTGCCGCAAAGCCACGGGGGCCAGTCAGCAGCGAGCATGCCCCAGCGCGAGGCGCAGGAACCCGCTGCCGCTGCGCACGGCGGGGTCCGGGCGGCGTGGCCAAGCCGGCCGAGCTGGGGGAGCGGAGGCGCCGGGGGCAGGCTGGTGAGCAGGTGCAGCCAGCCCTGCAGCAGTCTGGGAACCTGAGAGGACAGGGTGTGGAGGATCCCGCGGCTCCACCTGTCCCACGACCACCTCGGGTGAGGGTCTGCAGGTCAAAGCCTGACTTGGCAAGGGGCGGTGTCCCTTCAGAGGCAGCCCAGCCCTGGCTAAAGGCTGTCAGGAAACTGAGCCTCATCTGCAAACCTTCCTCCCCAGGGGACCTAAAGGAGGACATTTTCAGAGCGCAGCCCTTTCCTCTGGCCACATTCCAAACAGTAGAGAGACTGGCCCTCGGGGCCCAGGGAGGGTCCGTGGCCCTTGTGCAGCCAGTTCACTGATGTTCCACAGCCCCCAACTCCTCAGAGACACCGGTAACTTTTCCTCTTCAAGGCAGGTGGCCAGGAGAGGCTGCATTTCAGAGTTCCAAAGGTGTAGGTGCCCCAAAAATGAGCGCCCAGAAAGTAAACAAAGGCCGCTTAAGCAATACATTCTAGAAGCCCCGATTCCACCATTAGCCAACCTGCTAGAATCCAGGGATAAGCTGAACCTTCTTTTTGGGATCAACTCAGAAAACAGCCTCACTTGTTTCTAAAGAAGCACACAAGTGCCCTTCCTTCTTGATTATACTTCTAGACACCTCTTCCTACAGAAGCTTCTGGAGACTGGCTCTGTCTTCACCTGTCCCAGAGTCAGGGCAGAAGAGGTCATCCTGGAATGCTTGCAGCATTCTTTTTTGTTTGTTTGTTTTTTTTGTCTCCTGCGCCAGGGCAAAGTGAGTGCCACGGCCAAAGTCTGGGCAGCAAGGACAGGAGGCTCTTTAGGTATCAGTGAAGATGCTGTGTTGTAACAGAGAGACTGAGTTCCTGAAACCAGGACACCAATTTTATGAAATGGACAGGGAAAGGCTGATGCAGAGGCCGGAGGCCACGGGACAGGGCACATGCTATTGATTTCCTAGCAGCCTGTTTCACATCTCTTCCACTCAGAGAGAGAAGAGATCACCCAATTCTAGGGTCGGCACATATCTGCCCTTGAGTGTCCTCTGGAAAGGCTTTCTTCAACCCAGAAAGTAGAAGGTGCACAAGTAATTAGAGGACCAGAGGCCTGATGTGGGACAACAGCTCCACCTCTGCAGGAGGTGGCCCACTGTGCCCTCCTGTCCCCATTTGTGAGGTGAATCCAGAAACACAGCCTTCCCCTCATGGGTACCCATGACACAAGATCGAGCCCCAACTAGGGTCACAGGGGATGGGCCTGAGGGGGACACTCTCCCAGCTTACTCTCCAGTCCTGATCCTCCAGGGCCCTGTGGCTCTCACTGGGGCTAGAGCTCATGAAGCCCCAGAGCCAGGGTTGGAGGTTACCGGGAACCAGTACAGCCAAGCCCGTGGACTCAAGCTCAAAGGAGCAATCTCTGCCCAGGTAGCCGCCCACCTGAGCCTCCCGCACACACAACCCACCCCCCCACCCCCTGCCATGGCTGTGTAGAAGGAAAGCAAGGGAGGGAGTCTGGTTATGAGAATGAGAAGGGGGTCTTGAACCAAAACAGTGGGGCTGGGGGTTAGGGGGAGGGAAGATCAGGGGAAAAGGCAAGCTGGGAAGAAACCTTTCTGTCTTAAGTCCTGTCATTAATCATTTCCTCACAGAAAAGCCACTGTGCTTCCCAACTGAGGGCAAACAATGATGAGGGTGGGGGGAGGGGGAAGGTGGAATGTCTTGCATCTTAAAAAGAAATGTCAAGTGTGATTTACAAATTACTAGTCCCAACTCTCCCAATTCCTCACGCAACATTAAGCAAATTCCTTTCCCTCCATCCTGCTGGTCTCTATTTCTTCACTTATACGGTTGGTAAAAAGAGAATATTTTAAGCACAGTCTCTGTAAAAGGTTTAAACATCTGGAATAATTTCTATTAGTCATCTCCACTTGGACACAACGATGTCGTGATCGTCCCAGTCAGCCAATTAATGGTGGTGACTGGGAAGAGTCACTACATCTCATCTCCTTCTTTTTCCCAGCACATCCTCCAATGCCCTTGAGACTGGCTAAAATCTTAAAGTGCTGAGAGTCTTCAGAGAATTAAATAAGAATCCCCAGGGACAAGGTAAATGGAAGACTGGGCAGGCTACTCCTTGGGAGGTTCTAGGGAATACAGTTCATAAACCTGAAGTCAAGTAAAGCCCCCCAGAATTTCACATTACAAAACTCAGCGGCAGCAGCCCCTCCAAACAGGATCCTCATCATCTTGGTCAAGGTGTTGCCTGAGACACCCAGTGTGAGGAAGGCATGATATATGGCAACAGCCCATTCCGACCCACTCACCTCGTAGAGTTAAAGTGCACAGCTGAAAACATACCTGAAAAGTTCCTGGAGACAAGCATGGTCGTGAGGATGGCACCCTGGGGAAAGAAGAGGGTCCTGTGAATTCCATCAGGCTCTAGAAAAGCACAGTCTGTTCTCAGGCAGAGGGCAGCTGCTGGCTAGGGGCTCCCAATGAGTACAACCTTCATAGCTCAGCTCCAGCCAGGAGGGGAGCTTCCTTCTGTGATGGGGCAGGGGGCGCACTGCTGAAAGGTATGATTTCAGGATGCTGGCAGCCCAGCCCGGAAGGCAAGACTCACCTTCAGTTTTCTCCGGGCATTGAACTTGCGTAGGCACTCCACGGTCTCTTGACGATGCATCATAGATGCCACTGTGGACCGTTGCTGGAAGCCAAATAGACAGGCCTGTGAGCCCCCCACCGGATCCTAGGCCCCTCACCATAGTCCCAGCACCGGTGGCCATGTGCTCAGCCGCCCCAGAGTTGCTCTGAAGATAAGATGAGGTCACAGATGTGAAAATGCTTTTACAATAAAAGCACTACCCAAAAATCAAGGTTATGTAAGGACAATAATCTGGACATGAAAACACCACCGGTAATTGATGCTGGATGAAGGTGCCCAAGAGAGCATTCTAATCTTCCTTGGGAGACGGAGGCTATGGAAAGGGAGAGTATTTTGTGTGTTGTGATCCTCATGCAGTTACTCCATCAGCAACTATTTAGTGAGCACCTACTGCGCTCCAGATTCTGGGCAGTGAGAGAACAGAAAGGGTTCCTGTTCTCTAGAGAGAACATTCATTCCTTCTAAGAGTTCCTCTCAACAACCACCCCACCCGCCAACAAGGTCTTAAATGAAGCTGTGATCTGAGAAGCTAAGGATCTTTACCCTGAAGCATTAATTCTTTTCACCGTTTTGGATGGGAATTTTTCTTCAACGTATTACTGCTAACTTCCTCCTTAAACAGAGTCCCCTGAACATGATTTACATTTCCCTGATGACACAGGGTCAGCAATACAAGCATCAATGATTACATATCCTAATACAGAGATGTTCTCAGGGTCTGCTGAGATATATAGGATGATGGAGGGTGGGGTCCACAAACATGACCCCAGAACATAATATTTCCGTAATTCTTGAGTACATATTTTAAGTGGCTCATCCCCTCATTCTGCTATTGTTATCTTGGCCAGCCTGCTAGAAAAATAAATCCTATAACATGCAGCCTGGTGCCCACACCCCCACAGGGCCACCCTGCCTTCCTTCCCCTCTGGCCGCTCCCTTTCCTAGTTCCCGAAGCAACTCTCCCAACCTTATCTACCTTCCCCAGATCTCATATTTCACCTCCTCCTCCAAAGTGTAAACTTCTCCACAAAGTGAAATGAGAGATCATCAAGCAAGAACTCCTTCAACTTCAGCCTTCCAACCACAAGCTGATTTTCACACCTCTGCAACCTAATCCCAGGTCTCAGAAGCATCATCCCTCATGTGCTGACCCCTTGACCTGGACTCAGGAGTCCCTCTCTCATTGTGCTATCCAAACATTGGTTCCTCAATTAGCCAATATTTTTAACGCCTTATTCTGGATTATATTCTTCTCTGCAGTCTACACAATACAGTCAAGCGCAAGATTTTAAAAACTCCCCTGACTCATCCATCTTCTCTAACTAGTACCATGTCTTTCTCTCTTCACCCTCATTCCCTCCTCACCTCATTGTAAACAGGCTTCAGTCTCTCTCCCTCCACTGCCTCTATCAGTGAAATAACGAAACAATGCTTCTAACCGGTCAGAGCCAACAGGCTCTCTTCTGTCTTTATCATGGACTCTCTGAAGCATCTGATTACAGAACCTCCCTTCCTGAGACCTCCTGTTTCTTAGGATCTCCTGATCCTCCTTCTCCCATGGAAATTCTCATTCTCAGTCTCCTTTGCCGGCTCCTCCAACTCTCCCTGGTGCTAAATTGCTGGTGGCCATCTCTTCTCGTACAACAGCCCACGGTAAGAATTCAATCAGGGGCTTCCCTGGTGGCGCAGTGGTTAAGAATCCGCCTGCCAATGCAGGGGACACGGGTTTGAGCCCTGGTCCGGGAAGATCCCACATGCCGTGGAGCAACTAAGCCCGTGCACCACAACTACTGAGCCCGCGCGCCTAGAGCCCGTGCTCCACATCAAGAGAGGCCACTACAATGAGAAGCCCGCGCACCGCAACGAAGAGTAGCCCCCGTTCGCCGCAACTAGAGAAAGCCCGCGCGAAGTAACGAAGACCCGACACAGCCAAAAAAAAAAACCCAAAAAAAAACAAAAAAAAGGAATTCAATCAGCATAGAAACAATCCCATCTATTTCTACAGCCCCAACACCACCCAAATGACTACAACCTATATTTCCAATTTTTAACATCTTTTCCATATTTCTAACTACCCACTGGATGTCTCCAGCCGGAGGTCCTCAAACACCACACTTAACATGTATGAAACTAAAATCATCATCTTTTCTCACAAACAGGTTCCTCCTCTGGGTTTCCTCTGGGTCAGTGAATGGTACAACCCTCCACTCAGTTACCAACTCAAAACCTGGCAGTCCTCATAGATCCCACTCTCTCCTTCACTTCCCAAATCCAGCTGGTCACTAAGTCCTTTTTATTCTATGTCCCAAACATCTCTCAAATGTGTCCACTGCTTGCCATACCGCCCACCTTCCTATCATCACCCTTAGCTGAGACCTCATCTGGACTTGCTTAGACAGTTACGACAGCTTCCTGAGCTCTCTGCCCCTGCCTCTTTCCTCTTCAATTCCATTTTCTACACAGCTTCCAAAATGATCTTTCTTAATTAACTGCACACTTCATTCCCTCTTTAAAACCCTTAAATGGTTCCCTGTGCTTTCAGAATAAAATCCAAACTCCTTAGGCAGAAACCTGTATGTCCTGGAATCTTTCTGGCTTCAGTCTCTTGTATTCCTGTAGTCCTACCTTCATCTACAACCAAACTACTTAATATTCCTTAAACTCGCCACAATTTCCCGATAGCCCCTCACCTTGGCCCTTGCTAACCTCTGTCTGCAGGTTGTCATCCTGGGGAACCCCCAGTCATCTGCCAAGAACCAGGACAGGGCCCACCTCCTCCATGCCTTTAGCAATCCCACTGCCCACCAGAGACGGCAGGAGCTCCTACATACTCATTAGCTTCTTTTACGTACTTGTCACATTGCAGAGTGGTTGCCTGCTTGAGTGCCTGTCTCCCCAGATAATCTTTGAGATGTGTGGGGAAGGCACCATGCCTTACTCATCTTTGTATCTACAGCACCCACACAGGGACCGGCATCAAAGAGGCATTCAGTAAACACGGGAAAGAACAAATACATAAATGCATCGTGGCTGTCAGGAGGCCTAACAAGAGGCAGACCCTCTTGTTTGAAAAAAGATATTTCAGCCTGATAGAACTGTAAACGAAAACAGAATATGCTGACCCACAATGATAGCCCCGGGGGCTTCTCCTAGGGCGAGATTTATGACTGAACTTCAGGAGGCTCTTTTTCATTGCTCAGAGGTCCCTTCTGTTTATTTGCTGGGTCTTGGTCCCATTTCCATTAGAGGTGTCTAAGAGTTGAGATCTGAATATGCACTCTAGGCGTGGCAATTCACTTTGAGTTCTGCCAGCTGCTTTCTCTCATCAACTAGAGTCTGCAAGGGTCAACCTAAGCCCTCATTCAAGATCAAAGCTAAACCACACCTGACAAGTGAGTGGGGGAGAGAGAGGCCAGTTAGTCCCAGTCGCCTCCCCAACTCCTCCTGGTGACATTTGCTGCCCCTGGGCCCCACCCAGTCCCCCCTCCTCTCTGCTGGGTCTTAGCTCAGGGCCCAAAATGATTCTTCTCTATTCATAAGAAGGAGGGTAAAGACAGTGCTATGGGCACATTGAAGCTGACATCCCTGATCTCCTTGATCTCGGTGGAAGACACTTACACAGACCCATGGATGCTTGAGAGCCTGGTCAGCTGTGATACGCTTTGCAGGGTTTATGGTCAGCATCTGGTTGATCAAGTTCTTGGCTTCAGGAGTCACCGTGTCCCACTCTGGTGATGGGAACTAAGGAGCAGGAACAGGAGAAGGAGTGATATGAAATTTGTGAGCCTCATATCCCCTATAATTGGGGTACTCTGTGTTACCTAAAGCTGCCCAGCAGGGTGTGGGAAAGTCCTGGGGTATCCCAGGATCAGGGTCAACTTAAAGACCGGGAAAGGAAAACAGAACAATCATGGTTAGAATGACAGAATATCAGACCGGGG
Organism: Eschrichtius robustus; assembly: GCF_028021215.1. Taxonomy (NCBI): domain Eukaryota; kingdom Metazoa; phylum Chordata; class Mammalia; order Artiodactyla; family Eschrichtiidae; genus Eschrichtius; species Eschrichtius robustus. The sequence continues at coordinate 78,592,000 of NC_090830.1, forward strand.
GACTCTGACATCTTCTGGTTCAACTCCATCTCTCTACTAGTAGGAATCAGTTGTTCAGCGCTGTGCCGAAGGCCCCACTGCAGTGGGAGAGCCACCAGACTTCTCATCCCTATGTCATGCAGCACACCACACAGCCACACCATTCTTTGCAAATAATAGACCAAAGGGCTTCAGTGGACTCCGTGGCTTTACAGCTACCAAAAATGGTTGTGCAAAAAACCTGCTCCCTGGGACAGGTGGTGCCAAGAATTGAGGCCTATATGCCCATCCCTGGGTCCTCAAAGTCCCTGACACTCCCTGTACCCTGTGACACACTCAACACGCCCCTTCCCTGGTCAGAGCCTGAGGGGCAGGAACAAACAGGTCCTTACATCATAGGCTCCAGCCTTGATCTGCTGATACAGCTTGTGCTGATCCTCATCCCAGAAGGGAGGGTAGCCCACCAGGAGGATATACAGGATGACCCCTACAAGACAGGACACAGGTCACTGGGGTCAGTCACCTGCTTTGCTGAGGAACCAAGAAAAGCCACACAGGGCTCAGAGCCACCCAGAAAGTCAAGGCCATACCAGAAGGAGAAGTGAATGGCAGCCAATAATGCTGTGCCACTATGCTTCACTCCCCACGTCACCAAGCCACGTCCGGGATTTCTTTAGGCACAACCCACCTGCTAAGGCATGGGCAAATCCCTCTTCAAGAAGGATGCAACATCATCTAGGAAATACTTGGGGAGAAGGGTGTGATGGGAACAGCCATCCCGGGGACACCAGAGCAAACACCGTGAGTTCACATATACCAGATGCCTGTGGGACCCACAAGGAAGAGCAATGCCTCTTTCTTGCCATCGCTGGAAGTCGAGGGCCCTTAACACCAAAAAGCTGAGTGTGTGGAATGGGCTTACCGCAGGCCCAGATATCCACAGGTTTTCCATAGGGATCTTTCCTCAAGACCTCAGGGGACAAGTAACCTGGGGTGCCAGCAAAACCTGTAGCAGAAGAGACAGCGGAGGCACACTGAACCCACTTTCTCTTTCATTAAATCCACATTAGCAATTTCCCCCAAGTCCCTTCTTACTCCTGTTGCTTTTGCTACATAAGCTCTCAGCACATGGGCAGCAAGAGATGACGGGCTGGGCTTCTTGTAGTGCCCGGAATCTAAATCAGAGGGCAAGTCCATGTGTCTACCAGGAATTCCCATCCTCCCCAGAGGCAGCAAGAACACAGTGCTGACAGCAGCAAGTCTCACTGTACTGAGTCATGGAGGGCCAGGGGGAGTTCTGCACCCTCCCCTCCTCCAGTCCCTGAGGAGCCCAGGGCCATTAAGGGTCTGGCTTCTAGTTATGAAAGAGGAAGGCAGATCAGGAAGAGGAGGAAGGGCGGGGGCTGCATTCCAGGAAGACAGGGTCACTCTTACCAAACCAAGCCTGTTGCTCTCCCTGTACTTCGATGGCTAGGCCAAAATCAGCCAGCTTGACTGCGGCACCCTTGCATTTACTCGCCAGCAGGAGGTTCTCAGGCTGTATAAGGAAGACAGAGAACCTCGTGAGGCACCCACCCCGCAGCTCAGAGGGAGCCTAGTTTGGGCCTCGCAGTACTACCATCTGGCACCAGGTGGCGCCAATGCTTCACAAGCAAGAGGCAAAGGAGGAACCTGGGTAGTACCTTCAGGTCCCGGTGGACAATGTCATGCTGGTGGATGTGGTTAACACTCTCCAGAATCTGATGTATACAGTGGCTGCAAAAGCAGAAGAAAGGTCAGTTCAGGGTTAAACCATCCATGACCACACGCTGTGGACAAAAGCACTTATCTCTGGGTCAGGGATTCACAGAGAATCACTCAATGAGGAGCTAGAACCTTGGACTTCGGACATCATCTGTTCAACCTACTTTATAGAAGAGGAAACTGAGGCCCAAGCAGATTAAGTGGTTTGTCCAGGCTCTCCTGCTAGATAATGGCAGAGGGCAGACTAGAACAGGGTCCACCATGCCTCCTTAGACTGTAAAGACCCAACATATTCAATTTGTTTCCAAGAAACTGGGGGACATCTCAGACTCCTGAGAAAGAGAGACCATCCAACTCCTTCCTTGCTTCTCTTCCCCCCTATGGTAACTCTGTTCTTGGAGAAGAGGCTTGTGGTAGCAACTCAGGAAGGATAGTCCAACTTATTAGCCTAAGCCGTTTTGGGGGTGGGTACACTCATTCTGTCATTTAAACATTTATCGAGCACCTACAGGCATTGTGCTTGGTACCACACCAGCTGTAAAGATGACCCAGTGCCTGCCCTGAAGTTTATCATCTAGTAGGGGAGATAAAACAAGTACATAGGCACCATCAAGAAACAAGGTACTAAAGAGGGTTCCAAACAGGCACCTGAGGAGCATTTCTGATCATGATTTTTCATAGAAAAAGACAAACTAACCTAGAGTCACATTCAGCTGCTGATTCGTGAATCCACCTTTCAAACCATCCTGCCACACTTGCGGTCAAACTCCTGGTGGGGTATACTGGCAGTCTAGAGCACTGGTGAAAACTGGGGGATGATTATGTCCCCCAGAGGACATCTGGCAATGCCTGGAGACATTGCTGGTTGTCACAACTGAGAGGGATGGTGCTACTGGCATCTAGCAGGTAGATGCTTCTAAACCTACAACGCACAGGAGGGGCCCTAATGACAAAAAATTATCTGGCCCAAATGTCAGTAGTGCTGAGGCTGAGGAACCCTGGCCTAGAGAATGGAGCAGGTACTACCAAGTGTGTGCTGAGCTGGTGACCTGGACTTATCTTTCCTTCCTTTAAAATCTGATGCTGGGCTTCCACAAGAGCCAAAGGGTCTTGCTGGGCTCCTGGAGGCTGAGGCTCAGGCCTCCCTATAGGACACAGCCCAAGAGTAGGGCAAAGAGACTTTAAGACTGAGCTGAAGAGGCGAGTCTCCACAGAAATATATAATTAGAACAGAGCCAGGCTAGCAGGGAGAGTCTTCTGGCCAAAAATGGCAAAAGTGCGAACTGTCCCAGCAGAGCCAGGCCAAGCCCACTGGTACAGTCACCCGCCCCAGCTCCCCCTCCTCCCCGCCAGGCTCCCTGAGCTATCACTGCCTCCTCCTGCCCAGAGCCTAGTCCTCCCCTGCTGGCACTGGAATTCATCTCCCACTTGAGAATTTTTCCTGAGGCTGAAGCATCTGAGGTTGATCAGCAAACACTGGCCTCTCAGGGTTGAGAAATCTGTGAGGAAGCTGTGCTCCCCGACCCTCCAGAGGCAGCCAGGGCTGCCACATACGCCCGAGAAGCTGCAGGCAGGATGATCAAAATCAGGTTGTAAGGACATCACCCGAGAGAGAACTCAGGGCGGGGGAGGAGCCGAGGAAGGAAAGGCAGGCCAAACAAGCGCCCAAGAGCTGTGGTGTGGGAGGAATTCTGCTGTGTCACACGAAGGAGCTGCCAGGGCTTCCTGGAGGGCTGGGGGCTGAAGGGTATGGCTGAGGAATGGTCCTCTAGCCCGCGGAGCCCCACATGGGGGCTGGTGATGGTGGTCAAGACACAAGGTGATTCAGGCTGAAATCTCCCAGGAAGGTTCCCTGGTTGGATTATTAACCCAGACATTTACACTCCTTTGGGACACAAACCATGTTTTCTCCATCTCTGGATGATCCCCAGGATGCCTCGTATGCAGTAGGATTTGTCAAAAGAAAGAAGCAGGGATAGGGAGGGTCCTTGGGCCCTTGTGAGTAGGCGGTGGTGCAAAGAAAAGGTATTTCTGGTGTGAAAGCGTGAAGGAGATATGTAAGAGCTTTGCAAAAAAAACTGATCTGGGAGTGCTGAATTATTAACTCCTAACAATACCCACGGAATGTAGCCTGAGTCCAGCTCTACAGAATCTTTGTCCAGATAAGAGCTCTTCTGATCTCCCCCAAAGACGATTCAAATAGGCAGGATACCTGGCCCCCAGGGCCCTCATCTCACCTGGCATCAGCTTCACTGTAGTATTCTCTGGCCACGATGTCTTCAAACAGCTCCCCACCGGTAACACTGCAACCAACAAAGAGGGTCAGAGGAGGCAGGTCAGGTGTCCAACCCCAGCATCCAACAGGTAACAGGTCACACTGTACAACAGCTTTAGAGAAGTGTCAGCTCTACATGCAGTTTGTCTGAGAGCCCAGAGCACGCCAATCCTTCAATGACATGGAGCTTCTTCTTGGGACAACATGGGCCCTCCCTTCCCCCTGCACATTTCTGTTTCTGTAACCTATAGATTAGCTAATACTCTGGTAAAGATGAATATACAGGCATCTAAGAGAAAATAATCAACCTACTCAAACAGTCATAGCTTTATTTGAGACCAATATGAATACGAAGATTCAGCTGCCCAAGAATGACAGACCTACCACTGAAGTTGAAGAATAATGAGACCAAGGACACAGAGACCCAACCCGGAAAATACCAAAGAGGCATTTCTAGGAGGTGAAGAGCCACTTTTAAGAAATTAAACCATAACCGAAGTGGAGGAGAGACCAATGGGAGCCTAGTTTATGACTAATAAAAGGTACCTTCAATTTCCCAGAATTTTTAAGGTCATGCAAAGACCTATGTTCTACTTCTTCACTAAGGACAACACACCAAGAAACAAGAAAAAAGCATCTGCACAAGGTGTGCTGCTGAACAGAAATGCAAGAGCAATGCCATCCCGGGGTTCAGAGCCCGGGGGAGATACTGAGCAAGGAGACCCTCGGTAACCTGCCCATTACCAGAGGAAGTTCAAAATCAAACCCCTCTCCGCGGGCAAAGGAGGGGGACCCTCGGCAGTGGCTGAAGACCCAGTTTAGGCCTTTTTTCCAAGCCTTCCTCTTGAGCCGGCTGGAGGGAAAGGCCCCCACACCCTCAGAAAGCGGCACTTACAGGTCAAACACGAGGTAGTGAAACCCTTCTTCAGAAATACTGTCATGGAGGCGTACTGCAAGAGAGGAGATGGGGACAGAGATTAACAGAGAGAAAACCTGGAAATCCTACTCCTCTCCTCCTTGGCCACCCCAGCCCTGCCCCGTCCTGCCAGCCCCACAGGCTCTCTCCTGAGAATGGGCAGACGCCCAGCAGCCCCAGTCCAAGGCAACATGGCCACAAAGCAGAGACGATCAGACAGACCCCAGGTCCAGCGCTCTGGTCGCCACCTCAGACTGCCTACAATGTAGGCGAGAGACAGAAGCTTTGTGGCTAAGAAGTAAAGACAGGACGGAGAAAAGCAAGAACCTTCTTCCCAGAGGGGCTGGTCCCAGAGAAGGTAGTCCTGGGATATGACATGTGAGGGTGCAACGCAAAGCGAGCAGCACCGAGGGACACAGACTGCAGGGGGACAGAGAACGACAAGATGGGAGAGCCTGAGAGCCTGGAGTAAATGGGGACAGAAGAATTAGAGGGAGGGGAAGAAGTGGGAAAGGCAGAGCCCAGCAGGGAGGCGCGTGGAGGGAGGATGACAGATGGTGCGCACGGAAGGCAACACAGTCAGGCGATGACAACAATGACCAATTTATTAAGTGCTCACGACGTGCCAGGCCTTGTGTTAGGCTCTTTGCGTACATTACTTATGCTACAAGCATTTACTGAGTGACTACTGTGTGTTGGACCCTGTGGTAGATGGCGGGATTTAGGAAGGACATAGTACTGGCCTTCAAGGAGTTTATTATTCCTGATGACCACCCCGAGATAAGTATTACTCCCATTCCACAGATGAGGACACTGGACGCTCAGGGACATACAGTTTCTTGCCAAAGGCCAAAGATGTAGTGGGTCCAAATGTGAACCCAGCTCTTTCTGACTCCAAAGACTGGTCCATATCACTGTTTCCTATAAGAAATGTGGAGTAGCCCACACACCCAGGCAACAAAGCAATGGAGCCCGGAGAGAAACCACTCACGAATGTGCCTACAACAGCATCAAAGACGGCTCCGAGAGGCTACTGCATGGAGCTGCAGTAAAGGCTGCAAGAAAAGGCTGGCGAGCAGAATCCCTTCCCACTCCCCACCTCCAGAGCTCGTGGGCAAAAGCTCAACCTAATGTCTTCTGAGGTCTCCTCTACAAGCCTGTGCCCACAAAGCCACCTCAGGGTTAAATGCCAACCCTTGAGCATCATTCTAATGCAAACACAACTGTGTTTTGGCCAACCATCCTAGCTGCTCCTGTCCCTTCCCTCACCTGCACTCTCTTGATGGGGAGCCTATGTTCCAAAGGGCTTCTTCTGTTTGACATTCACTCCATCCCTCAGCAGTTCCAGGAGCACCTTGCAGAGCACTTCAGGAATGGCCTGACACCAAACCAACCAGTGAAGTTCTTGGATACAAAGAAATCACAGTGTCTCTTCCATGTCTGGCCCCAACCAGCTCAAATGACAACTACCGTTTCCAGTGTGAGAGCGTTTCATCAGGGCTGAGGCACTTTCCTACATACCCTTCCCACCAAAGCAAGATCAGCCGAATGTAAAATACAGGCACTCAGCCATCACTAGAGCCCTGTGGTTTTCCTCACTTGACAAATGAGGACTCAGGCCAGCCAGGGCTAGAACCAGGGCCTGACAATTGATTATGCTTCATATTGCCAACCTTATTAGATCTGATCTGGTTACTCAACCCAAAATTCCACCAGAACTCAGTATTTCTGCAATTTACCAATGGGATCAAAGGCAAGTGGTACTTCTAAAACCCCTCCTCCTCAAATGATTCTCTCCTATACTCGGGCACATAAGCTCATACTTCTCTAGGCCTGTGGGGGACAGAAGGAAGGAGCTATAGCCAGACCCCTGCCTCCCTTCCACCCTAACTGAGCCAGGCACGCTCAAGCGAGCTCCCCTAAAGCCCTGCCACCCTCCCTCCTCACTTGTGGGTCTCTGGCGGGAGCTGGTGTCTCACGCTGAGTCCTGCTGCAGCTGCTGCTACCTTGCTTCCAAGAGGACTTCCCATTTAATTAAAAATTTGCTACTAAAAAGCATTAAAGTGTGTAATACAAATAATCCCCTGGAAATCAGCTGTCCCAGAAGCTAAAGACCAGCTTCATTACGGAGGTGACTAACAGCAGCAGGATGATGCACTAACAGGGCAGCAGGTACGATGCTAACAGCCACTCCCAGGGGAGTCCTGCCGCCTGGCCCTGCCTCCCCAGGATCCCTGCCCCCAGACCCACCCCCCGAACCCAGCACAGCAGGGCTGAGAACAGGGCAAAAAGGGCAGGCACCCATGCCTCTGCCCAGACAGGGAGTCATTGGAACTTGCCCTTCTCCAGGAAGGCCACACACGGAGCCCAGGTGGGAGGAAGCTGGGAGGGGAATCAGAAGAGCAGAGCAGCAAAGGAAGACTAATCCTCCCAGGTCACCCAGCCCAGAGAACGGCTTTGATGTGTGTCTCAGAGCATGGCACCGCCAAGACAAGGAGGGACAGGTGTGCAAGGCTCCATCGCTGAGCAAGACTGCTATCTTTTTTTTTTTTCCATTTGTAAAGAAAATTAACAGGGGACTGAGAACAAGACGAGAAACTTGAATGCACCACTCTAACTGCCAACCTAGCAGATTCTTGATAATAATGATCCAAATTACAATACCTAACTCTTAGTTCAGCTGTTTCAATGTGCTTGGCATTGTGCCAAGTGCTTTTACACATGTTATTTGACTGAACCCTTGCATTAGCTCTGTCGGGTAGGTACTTCTATCACCTCCATCTAACAGGACAGGAAACGGTGGCTCCAAGAGAAACTCACCCAAAGTTATACTGAGTGGCAGAGCTGAGACTTGAGGACAAAGCAAACTGACAGCAAGATCCCTGATTTTGTGGAACTGCCTGCCAAGGAGTCACTTTCTCCATCCTCTTAGGCAAAGGAGCTCCAACCTGTCCCCACTAGCCCTGGCCATTCTGATTCACTCAACAGTGTCCATTCGGCACCTCCCTGAAGCAGGCGTGACTGTACATGCCACGGACACAGCTGTGAACAAGGGAAACACAGCTCTGCCACTGCGCAGCCTCTGGGGGATCGGGGAAGACGGGCTTTAAAGAAGCACTTACACAAATGCATAACCAAGCAGTACTGTGCTGAGGGCTGTCAGGGAGAAGTAAAGGATGCTACGGATGCATGCGGAAAAAAAAAATCCGACACCCAGGCCATTCCACAGTCATGAGAGGGTACGAAGGCCAAGGAGGACCAGACCAACTCTAGACAGGAAGATCTGGAAAAGGAGTATGAAGCATTTACTGCATTACAGTGATAAACCTAATTATTGTTCTTTACAAACTGTGGAAGGAAGAACAGGCCAAAAAAAACACTCGATGTCTCATACCTTCAAGTACTGACAAAGCCACAACGCAAATTTTGTGGCTGTTTCCAATTCTTTAAAAACCACCCAACAGTACACCACATTTTAACTAACAAACTTTGGTCAAAAAAGCACTGACAAAGTATCACTGTTCATGTCCATGGAAATAACACAGTGTGAATGAAGGAGGTCCTGTCATCCCATGGGCTGGTGAGGGATGAACGCTGTCCTCCAGAAGCAGGTGGGCAGGGATTTGGGAGCTGCTCAGTTATGATCCAGTTTCCTTCTCTTTCTTTACAACTGCTTTTGCTACACTTACTATTAGCTGTATGGGCCCTGGGCCCAAGGTAAAACGCAGCCAGGCTTGAATAACTTGCGAACTGAGTTGGGTCTGGGAGTCTAGAAGGGATCACTTCTGGGAGCTGGAATCTCCATTTTCATCATTTCCATTTATTTCCTAGGCCTCCTTTGCTTGCTGAACCTTCTCAAAACAACTCCATGAAGAGGCACAGATGACAAAACGGAGGCACAGGTGGGTGAAACCATGTGCCGGTGGTCACAGCTAACCAGCAAATCCCAGATTCAAACCTAGAGGACTTGACTCTAAAGCCACAGACCTTTGCTTCTCCACGTGCAGTCCATGAATCAGCAGCGTGAGCATCACCAGGAGATGTGAGGAAGCTCAGGTCCACCCCAGACCTACTGAATCAGAGTCTCAATTTTAACACAATCCCTAAGTGATTCACGAGCACATGAAAGTTCGAGAAGTGCTGCTCTAAACCACAATGCTAGACTGTGATGAAACTGCTGGGGCAGCTCAGCACGAAGGAAGACAGAGTCTATTCATTAGAGGAATTTAGAGCAGGGAGCAAGCAGGGCACAGGTAGAAGACACTTCATTCAGACTTTAGATGATTAGCACTACTGCCGTTTCCTCCTCTCAACTCCACGCCTCTGGCCACTCTCCCAGGGCTGTTTTAGGTCCTGCAGGATGCCTCAGAACCAACAGGCTTTAAAAAAAAAAAGTAGACTTTACCTTTTAGAGCGATTTTGGGTTCATAGCAAAACTGAGAGTAAAGTACAGAGAGCTCCCACCTACCCCCTGTCCCCACACACGCACAGTGTCCCCCACCATCAACATCCCCACCGGAGCAGTGCGTTTGCTACAGCTGAGGAGCCTACACTGACACATCATTATCGCCCAGAGTCCATGGCTTACATTAGGGTTCACTCTTCCAACAGGCTTTCAACTCCTGGGGCAGAATATCTATCAGGGAAAAAAACTGGGGGAGCCTGGCTCCTTGTACCAAATACCCTTCTGAATTCAAGTGCCTAAGAGTCTGACAATAACCAGAGGTGGACCATATGCTCTCTGCTCTCAGCTTCCTCAGTTCTGCACCACTCTTGGGCTGGTCCACTTGTATCCCTGAGGGACGGAGTTAGAGGCTAGAGCCAAAAGGGCCACAGCTCTGAAGGACGGAGCAGCGGAGAGAGGAGAGGAATACTGAATTAAGGGGACAAAATTGTCTCCTCTTCTGCCACAAGCCAGGTCCGGCTCCATGGCAACCCCGCCTCCTGGACCTGCAGCTCCCTCACATCTTCAGGAGTCCTGGTTCCCACTGGACACCAGATAGCCTGGCTAGCCTGCTCTGCCAGGACATGGTCCTGACTCACCCTTCCCTCTCCCTGCCCTTGACCCCAAAATAGGGCCTCAGACCAACACGCTCAGGATCTGGGAGCAGTTGTGAAACAGAAGCACAGTTCTAGGCGATCAGATGCTGACAAACGGAGTGTGCCTTGCCTGGCCTTCCCTGGGTCCTGCTCCCTCCCGAACAGAGCAGATGGCTGGGGTAGATGGTCACTCCACCTGCCTTAATTCTGAGCTGGGGGCAGGTGATTAAAAAGAACAAAAAGCGGGGGGGCTACCAAACCAAGTAAAGTCTAAAAGGTCGAAAAGTATATATCTAATTTAAAGGAAAACATAAAAAGAAGGCTCGGGGGGCTTCCCTGGTGGCGCAGTGGTTGAGAATCTGCCTGTCAATGCAGGGGACACGGGTTAGAGCCCTGGTCTGGGAAGATCCCACATGCCGCGGAGCAACTAGGCCCGTGAGCCACAATTACTGAGCCTGCGCGTCTGGAGCCTGTGCTCTGCAACAAGAGAGGCCACGATAATGAGAGGCCCGCGCACCGCGATGAAGAGTGGCCCCCACTTGCCGCAACTAGAGAAAGCCCTTGCACAGAAACGAAGACCCTACACAGCCATAAATAAGTAAATAAATAAGTTAATTTAAAAAAAAAAAAAAAAAAGAAGGCTCGGGCATTATTCAGCTAGAATCCGAGTTTTGTACTTGCCGGTTGATTCTCGATTGTCTTCATCCTACCCTGACCCTGCTGTGGTCAACCATGCCCATGTCACAGGTAACGCAGACATGGTTCTGCCTCCTGCATCATCTACCCCACCCCTTGTTCTCCTCCCTCCAGGAGGACAATTCATCATTGCTCTACGAGTTGGTCACCTGGGACATAAGGAAATGAAGTTGCTGTCCGCAGACCCTGAGACCCGGGACTGGAACACCAAAATGCTTCTGTGCTCGTGGATGGCTTTAGTCACCCACATTCTTTTTTTCTCCTGCTCTGGAACTGCTAGGTCAGAGGTCACAAGCTCACAAAGCCTAGAGGGACCAGGTAGGCAGTACAAATGTGAGATAACAGCAAACACAGTGGCCAGCGGGCTAAAGGGGCAGCCACTGCCCAGCCCCAGCTGATTCCGGCCACATATGGATGTGGGCTCAGCAGAGCCAAACCTTCTGATTTGAAAGATTGGGAAATAGAATTTTTTTCAAAATGTGAAATCTCATTTAAAAATACTGGCAAACAATACAAATATTTTTAAACCACTGGGCCGGCCAAACAAAACACGCCTGAGTCTGTGACTGCTGTTTTAGCTGCTCCTCTCATCATTTCTCTTCTACCTAAGGCAACACTTCGGTCCCCACCGTCCTGTTTGCAGGTGAGGGTCTAACTTCAGAGAGCTCCGGTAGTTCCAAACCCAGGAATTGTGGGCTGAGAGGTGCTGGCTCCGTGGAAGACTGCACCAGGCAGAGCTGAGCACCAGCGATGCCAATCTGCTTCGGGTGTAATCCAAGCTGCTGATTGCCATCTATAAAGCCCTGCACGGCTGCAGTTCTGGTTACCTCACAGCTCCTCTCCCCTTGGGCTGGAGTACGACCTCACTCTCCTACCTAATAGCTCCCGGTGAGCACTCCAGCCCGAGATCTGGGAAGCCGGAGGCTGAGTACCTCTGGAGGAAGCATCGAGCTTCGGCAAGTCGCCTTATAGCCCCAGCTGCCAACCCAGCGGAGTGGGAGGCCTCCAGGGCACTGTGGGAGCCTCGATATTGAGGCTGTGCCTGAGGAGCGCGGAAAACGTGTTGTCCTTTGTGATGATCACAGCTTTCAGGGAAAACCTAGGAGATGCTCCCTGCTCTGCCTCAAGTCAAGCCCGGGGCTTCTGCTCAGACACTGCAGCCAGCCCAGTTTCTGTTCCCTCTGCAAGAAGCACCGAACTGGGGCCAGCGTTTTTGGCAAAGACTACTTCAGCTGAACAATGTAAAACGGAGCTGGAGTGGGCTGTGGCAGGCAAACCTCCTCGGCTTTAGAACAACCAACAATGTGCTCCTGTCCCGCATGTCAGGGTGGGAGCAGGGAGAAATCCTCTTATTTTTCTCCTTCTCCATCCGAGTGGCTCCTGCCATCCCATCTCCAGAGAAGCCAGGCGGGTGGGCAGCTTGCTTTCCCGGCTCCGGGGAATACAAACAGGAGCACCATGGAAACCCCCAGAGTGTGCACGACACCGCAACAGGAACAAAACTTTTTCAAGTCCAGAAACAAAATCCGGACCCTTTTATGATGGCCATGGAAGGCCCCTGGTGAGGGATGCTGGCAGGCTACTAGCCCAGAGCCTCACACGCCGAGGACCTGGACCTCAGCCCACAGATGGAAGGAGAGGGGAAGAAAGCGAGTCTGAAACATATTCTGATACCTCACTCCCAGCCCTGAGATGGCACCACAGGGATGGAGACACTCAGGTCTCTGAACTAGAACACCCCAGAATTCTGAGCAATATATGGCTGCTATCCTGCTTGGGCAAAAAAAGACACCAGGCAAAGGCCCAGGGACAGAAGTGGTTCCCTACACAAAAACAGTGGATTTCTGTTCTCTCCAACTTCCACAAAATGCCCAAGAAATGCTCTATATAAGGGCACTTACCAATGTTTGGATGCTTCAAAAGTCGGCATATCCGGGCCTCACGTTCTAGTTTCTGGTGATCTAAGAGCAGAAGAGAGAAAACAAAAGCCATCAAACATCCATTCTATTTGTGGCCACCTGGCTATTCATATGCTTTCAATTCTTAGGCACCAACTATGTCCTTTCTACAATTTGCTGAATTAATACAGCAGGTCACGGCAATTCTGGAGACAAGTATTAATGACAACCTTTTCCTGATGAAGAAGTGCCTTAGGAAAGCTTCCCAAGTTAGTGAGTGGCAGAGCCAGGATATGAATCCAGGTCTTTAACTAAAACTGTAGTGCTCTTTCCACCACAGCAGGGATTTCACTGGGCCAGTGTGTCCAGAATCTCTTCCTTGTTGGAAATACTAATAATAATGGCTAAGTTTTATTGAACACCTACTGCAAGACCAGATATTGTGCTAAGAGTGCTGCATATATTCTCTAATACAGTCTTCATGGCAATCCTGAAACATAATGATGCTGACAATGAAGATGGTGATGATTTGAAAAAAATAATAATACTAGCTAACATTTATTGAGAGCTTACTTCTACACCAGGCAGATACGTATTTTAATTTAGTCTCAGAACAATGCTGTGAGGTTGGTAGTATTATGATGCCTGTTTTGCAGAAATCCTGCTTCTCCCCAGGATCCTCTTGGCTGTCCACTGCTGAGAGCTCTGACCTCTTGGCACTCAGGCTCTGGGGTTACCCTGTTTTGGTGAAATGACCAGAATCCAAGAGCCCACAAATCTAAGCAAGCTGTGTTGGTCAGTTCCTTCCCCAGGAAGGCAGAGATCCAGGAAGCAGAAAGAGAGGCTGCTACTACTCAAAGCAAGGTGGCCTAGAAGCCCTGCCTACTCTACCCCCCCATCTCTACTTGCTGGAATCCTGCCAAATTCACCTGCTTCACAGAGTCTTCCCTGTTCCTCCTGGTAGTCTGTGACTTCTCTCCCCATGACCCACCCCCGTCTCCCACAGCACCTCTTATAATTCTCACATCACACATTAAATCATACATTAAATCTTTCGGTCACAAGCTCTTCAAAGGGTGGGACCTCTCTGCGTGATGCTTCCTAGAGTTCCTTCCATATCAGAGGCTTAATAACGGTTTGTCAATAACATTGACAGTAGTAGTAAAAACTACTATTTACGAAGCATTTACTATATGCCAGGCAGAGGCACGGATTATCTTATTTCATCCTCACAGAAACCCTGTGAAGTGGAGGATCTGATTAGCTCCATTACATTGTAAAGGAGGAAACTGACGCTTAAAAGGTTCAAGTAACCTGACCAAGGTCCCACAGACAGGCAGTGGATGCAGGTGGTCCGAGCCTAGAGCCCTCTTTCTCCATTGCTATGATGTAATGACAAGATAAAGAAAAGTGAGAGTATCAAGTAAAGACTCCAGGCTTTGGGGGGCATAGTCCAGTTCACCTCAACTTCTCCAGGTCCAGGCAGATACTTTCCCATCCATAGCTGCCAAGCAATTCCCGCCTCCCTTGGTAGGGGCTTCTGCCCATCCCACCTCTACCTAAATAGCAAAGAGTCTCTGTAAAGCCTCCCATGACCCTCACAACCCTCACAAACATTTTACCAGGCAGGTGCATTGATTATCCCATTTCACAGATGATAAAACAGGCCCAGAGAAGTTAAATAACTTGCCCGAGATCCTACAGCAGGAAAGGGATAGAACTGTGATTTCAAGCCCAGGCCTGCCTGAGATAATGTACGGATTATAGATGAGAAGGAATTCATATTTATTGTTTCACCAACCACCCTCAGCTTTGTCCTAAACTTTCCCTCTAGGGACAGCTCTGCTTTGTGGAAGAAGGACGTGGGGACAGGCAGAGATTAGTTCCTGCTGCCTAGCTAATCCATCCCAGCTGTCCAAAGATCTGGGTCAGGACTTCCTCGAGTTCAGTATGACCACTGACCAGGATGCAGCCAGGAGAACTCCAGGTAACCCCACACTGCCTGGGATCCCTCAGGGCCAGGGACCTTCAGAAGGTAGGCAGTTGAGGAAGCAGCACTAGCCCTGCCTGGTGGCAGGGGGGCTTGCTTCTTCCAGATCTGGCCAGAGGATGTCAGGGCGACCCCACCTTCCTCCCCATCCCTGGACGTGGGATGGCGGTACCAAGCTAGTCACCCTAAAGCTGAAGACCCACCAGCCCTCTCTCTGACCACTCACCTCACACCCTCCAACCCCCAACTGTCGGGCTTGGCTGCCTGGGCAGGTGCAGGAGAACAGTATCTTGCCATGCGGAGGTGGCAGCTGAGGGGAAGGCCCAGAAGATTAATGTTTATCTCCTCCCTTAAGACTCTTACTGGCTAATAGTTACAGTTCCACAACAGCAAAAGCACTAAAAATACGGGTGCTCTGGCTTTATCAGTGACTCAGAGTAGGAAGAGAAGAGACACAGAGTCACACTCCCAGCTCCTTGAAGGAGCTGCCCAGGGTCCAGAGGGTCCTAGATAGTCACTTAGTTCGACCCTAACTCCAAGGAGCTGAGCCCCACATTCTGCCCAAGGCCTGTGTCTCCTCTGAACCTCGGGCTGCGTCTTGGTCCTTGCTCTGATCCTTAGTCATGGAGTCTGGCCATTAACACATCAGCTTTGGAGTCAGAGAGTCCCAGGCTGAGTCCCAGAGCCGCCACGTTGGGTGAGTTATTAAACCCATCTGAGCCTCATTCATTCACTCAGAAAATATTTATTGAGGCCTACTATGTGACAGGCACTGTTCCAGATGCTGGGGATATGGCAGTGAACAAAAGATAATAATCCCCACCCTCATCGAGCTGATATCCTAGAGGAGCTGGGGGTGGGGAGGGACAGACAGTAACAACTGGATGGTACGTTGGATGTCGTGGTAAGTGCAATGGAGAAAAATAAAGCAGGGAAGCGCGAAAGTGGACACTTAAAATAGGTGGTCAGGGAACACCTCAGCAAGGAGGTGACGTTTGATTAGAACCTGAAGGAGGTGAGAGAGTGAGCCAGGCACATAGCTTGGGAAAAAGTTTCTTCACTTCTAAAATGGAGGCAGCGATATCCGTGGATTAAATGATGTATTTGGGTAAACGCTCAGCACAGTGCCTGGCACACAGGGAGAGCCTCCTTTCCAAGGGCCCAGTGATAAGACGGATGAGACCTCCCAGGCTGGGCTTGTGCCCATGGCCATCACCAGAGATACGAGAGAGTCGGGCCCACTCTCCCTCAGCCTGGGCAGTCATGGGGTCCACAGCACAGCAACTGAGCCCTCCGACCTGGCTCCATCACAGCCTCCTGTTTGGGGGGGGGGGCCCACCTGTGTCTAGAGCCTACAGGGGAAGGTTAACAACAGGGGCTCATCAGACAGAGGACAGCCCAGGAAATGCCGCTGCCCGTGGGATCCCTGGTCTTCCTCGGCCTCAGCCTTGCTGGCTGTGGCGCCCTGCCATCCCGAAGCTCTGCTCAATGAGCCGTGTGGTTTCTGCTTACCACGTTCTCCCTGCCTCCTTACTCCTCGCACAGCCAGCCAGCACCCCACCTCTCCAGCTATTGTCTCTTGTCCCTTTCCCCCCTCACTTCCGGTCCTGTTGTCCCCTCCAGGGCTGCTCCATGTCTGGGAAAAAGCAAAGGGCTCCACCCCAGCAGCAGTGGTGTTTGAGGAACAAGTAAGGTTTGCAGAGCATCTTTTCCAGATGCAAGGTCTGTCCTGTAAACTCGCATCCCCAGCCCCAAAAGGGGTGAGGCCACTGAACTGGCCTGGTCCACAGTGGTAGGTCCAGGTCCTGGCTTGGCATCCCAAGGTGATAACACATCAGCCGGTGCTCTTGTCACAAAGGCAGCCTTCTCCCTTGAGAGCCCCCTCCTTCCAGTGACCACTGAGCTTGCCGTTCCTAGGGAATAGCCCAGACCTTCCAAGGCTGACCCTCTTCCCACCCACCTTTCAACTGGGCTCATACCCACCCCCTCACACGGCCCAGCCCCCCCTTCCTGTTTGACAACGGCCACTTCCCGCTTTTGCACAGGGCCACTTCCTGCCTGCCTGTGCGCTACTGCCATGGAGAGACCCACCCCTGCCGGCCTTCAGCCCAGCTCCAACCATAGCCCTCTGCAAGGATTTCCCCTCAAGAGCAGAGGTGGCAACAGGAGCAGAAAGCAGAAGCGGCCGTTATCAAGATCCCGCTTCAGGCTTTCCTAACAGCCCACCCAGGGCAGAGCCAGGCCCTGCGACACAAGGATCCCTGGAGGCCTCACCTCTCTCGCTTTCTGCCCAAGCGCTTCAAGACTTGGTTCAGGGCACCACAAAGGCCGAATACCCTTGACAAGAAGGGCAGCAAGGAGTGGCCAGATGCAGAAAAGAGGAAGCAGTCAGTGAGGAGACGGTGCGTGGCAAAGGGGCGGCAGAAACACCTCTCCCTTAGGACCCCAGGGGAGATGCCCACTCCAAATTCACTTTCCTTTCCCAACAGGATCGGGACCCAGGGAGGGCCGGTCAGATTCTCCACAGCCCTGCAGAGACACGCTGGCTGATTTAGTGACATTTCTCTAAAACCACGAATGCCACCACCAGCTTCAACTAAGATCCTGCTGCCATCTAAACATACAACCCACTGTAAGTGGGAAAGGACACAGAGCCCTGCTCTGGCTATGGGGACTCTCCCCAAGTTCCAACCTCAATGACACCCTTGACTTCTCAAAGGGTATTTCAAAGGTCTGTGCCTGTGGCCCCAACATGGGTTAGGAAAAGCTTCCCAGAGCCTATCGAGTTCAGATGCTCGATGTGGGTCTCTCCTCTTGTTGCTCTTCCAAGTGTCCCCCTCCAGGCCCCCCGGAGATATCGCTCCGAGGAGTATAAACAAGGGCAGCATAGGGATTTGGTGTCATAATCCACATTCCCCAGCTGCTTATAAACAGCCCCTGGCCTTGGGCACTGACTAGTGGGAATCCCAAGCCACAGTCTCATTGACCTTACCCTGACATTGTGATGCCACATCCCTTCCTCTTTGAATCTCACTCTAAAGGTGCAAAGTGCCCAGTTAAGAGCAAAGTCCGTGTATCATGTAAGAGCAGGGGCCACAGCTTCTAATTCCTTCACACCCATACACCCGGGGACTAGCTGAGGGTTGTGAATACAGTGAGACGGAGCCTGAAATGTGCCCACGTGAACCCCTGGGGCTCTGTCCTTTAACCTGGTGTCCCCCCCTTCTCTTCAGTCCTAACTCGAGCAGTTTTAACTGGGTGACACAAAGACCTGAGCCCTACTTTGGTCTCTGAATCTTAAGACAAGAGAAGCTTTAACTAAGGAGGAAAAGGAGGGAGGCACCAAGAAGTGCCCCATAGTGAAAGTCTCCCAAACCAGCTTGGACAGAGAGAATCCCCATGGGGTCACTAGCAAGCCCCAAGAAGGCAAGGCTCTGCCTCTGGACACTCTCAAGGGCCAGAACAGGGTCAGCCGCTGAGTTCTCCATGCCCCTGGAAGGGCTCTGGGTGCCTGCAGCCTTTGCCCACTGTTTTGGTGACATTTCCTTCATGGTAACCAGCCCCAAGTAAAACATCCCAGGAAGCAGCCCCTAAAAATAGCTCCTCCCAGGGCAGCAGCAAGCAGGGGGAGGGGAAAGAGAGGGAGGAGAAAAGAGGGGAGCAGATGGGAAGCTGCTGCTGCTGATAGAGCCCAGGAAGTAGAGGTGGTGTTGGGGGGAAGTGGCTGGAAATATCCCCATCATAGAGCGGTCTCTACCCACAGAGGTGGTTACAGATGACAGCAAGACCTAGCCAGCAGCAAGGAGGGATTTGCTCCACTGGGCTTAGAGCTCTGGGCCTAGATGGAGAGGTACGGGGGTGATATATCAGGATTTATCACAGGAACAAAATATCCAGAATATGTATTTTAAAGGGAAGAGTCAAAGGGTAAGTGAAGTCCATACTGCTTAAGAATGCTGGGATCTGAGCACTGGCATGCCTACATCTCGAAACAAACCAATCTTTTGTGTCTTGGTTTCCCCACTGGCTGTGGGACAGATCTGGCTGGCCAGGGGCAGAAGACAAAGGGCCTCTGCCGAGAGGCACTCAGAAGGTGCGAAGTGCCCATTTCTTCCTGTCACCACCCTTTTGGCACCCAGGGGATCAGGCCCACGTCAGCACGCCAAGGCTGTCCAGAGAGCAGCAAGCACAGAGATGGGGCAGAAGCCTGTCACACCCACTCCTCCCCTTCCCTGTCTCCAGCCTCAGCAGAGAATGGGGTCAGCCACTCACCTCTAGGGTTTCAGCACAGCCTCAAAGCTTGGAGCACAGCTCCTAACAAGGGACCAGAGCAAGCAGCAGGAAGAAGCAAGCAGCAGGGCTTCCCCTACAGGATGGGGCCACCTTCCAACCTCCATCTCCACCCTATGATGCCACCCCAAGTCACTCGGGGAAGGGGTGGGAGGGCAGGGAGGCAGGCCGGCCAGTGTTGTGTGAGCTAAGTCGCACAGCTCAAAGCATGACTGTGTGATGAAACTGGCCCTTAGCACAAAGAAGGGGCCTCCAGGCTGCTTCCTCATCTACCCAGGGGGAAGGGTCAGAGGAGCTCCTTCACTTATATACAGGATGCCCATTTCTCTGTCAACAGAAATTGGTCTGTTTTATCCTCAGGAGGAAAGCACGGTTTTGGATCTAATATCTAATCTCCTTAAATGCTTCCTCAAGTCTCAGAGTCCCAGCGTTCCCATGCTGCATAGATTTCTCTTTCTTCTGCCCCTCCCTCATTGCTGTATCACCCTCCTCTCTCTTCATCCTTAACAGGAAAGTCTCACTTGGAGATACCACAGGGGACACAAATGTCATAGGGGCTACTCAGGCCAACACTAAGGGGGTGGAGACTTTTAGCTGGCACCACCCAGGGGGATCCTATTTCACTCCTCAGGGCCAGCTGGACCCAGAAAGAGACAGCCTTTGCCCTTCTGGTGGCCAACATGCCACAACTCCAGCCCCTCAGCTTGCCACAGCCTTGGACACGAACTGGCACCCCAATCTGGGGGCTCAGAAGCAGGCCTCTAATCACAGAACAGCCCACGTACACAGATGGCCACATACCGGCCAAGACACCACCTGGAGAAGGCTGGGCTAAGGTGTGTCTGGTAAATCTCAGAGAGCATGGCAACAGCAACTGTCACAGCTGTCGCTGACTTTAGACGGCATTTCTTGAAGTGTGGCTCAGGGTCTACCTGCATGAAATTCACTAAGGCACTTGTTAAAAATGTCGATTCTGAGGCTCCACCCCAGACCTCCTGAAGCAGAATCTCTGTGGACAGAGCCCAGGAATGTGCATTTTTAACCAGTCTTCAAGGTGATCCTCTTGTACACTAAAATTGAAAATTGCTGCTTAGAGGAAGTCCCAACATTGCCCTATAAGGCCGTTTATGACACGGAAGGAAGATGATAAGCTGCACTGTCTTCCTATATCTCCCACCTGCTTTATTCTCCAAGCACAGGTCTTTAACCTCATCTGTCCTCCCCTACAGCTGTGTCAGGCCTACAGCCTGGCTCCATGGATGAGAAAGGGGGAACCCAAGCCAGCACCAGGGTACAAGGGATCCAGCAACTTGGCTATGAGTTTCCTGAGCGCCAAAGCCAAAAGGCAACCAGGCTGGTTACACAGTCCATTCACTCAACAAGTATAGGAGGCTCAATATGTATCAGGCACTTTGCTGTATCAATATGTATCCGGTCCCGCCCACACCAAAGTAAAAGAAACAGATATGGTTCCTACCTTTACCTCCCAGGTCCTGAGGAAGGGGAAAGCTTTTGCTTACATTTAGCTTCAACAGAAATTTCTTCACATGGGGTATACAGATTAAATAAATAAATAAACAAAGCAAGTGCTGTAACAGATTTCATAATATTGTTTCCGATAGCACCTCTTAGTAAGGCTAAGTATCCCATCATAGTGAAAGCAATCGGAATTCAGATAAATGGTCCAAATAGCGAAGTTTCTTATGACCTGAACTGCTCCAAAGATAAATCCTAAACTATGTAGAGAAAAGAAAGGACCATTTGCCCTTCAACTGTAGCAATATGGGAAATGCTTTGGATATAAGCAAGAGAGTGGGATATAAAATGTTATGCTCCACGAGGTGAAAATCTATATGCATATGAATAAAGATAAGAAGAGAATATGAAGATTTAAAAATAAAAAAAGACATAAGGGCTCAGGCTTCTGGGGGAGGGGGTGCTCTTAAATCTTAAAATAACGACTTATCATTGCCATCACCTGGCCCACTAGCTCTGCATCCAAGCCTATTTTAAATGCCTCCTGCAGCCTAGCTGAGAGCTAAGCTTGGAACCACCGGCTCCCTTAAGAGCCCCAACTCTACACCTACTGCTGTTCCAAAGCAAATGGAGTGACGTTATGTGACTTTCAGTGACTCTACGTGGACAGGCCCGCAGACAACATCAGTGCTCAAGGCTCAGCCACGTGAACTCCCTACCTTGTCGCACAGCCACCACCGTGGGCCCCCGAGGCCACCATGACAAGAAACAACAGAGCAAAAGAAGGATTCCCATCCAGAGCTGACCCCCCAGAAGACCAGGTGATCTCTCCCCATGCCTCCTGGGCCACCTTACCATGGATGCCAAGGAGAACCGGCCCGATACGCTCTTTTTCACTCGGCAGCACAGAGGATCACAAACAAGAAAGATAACAGGCAGAGAGACTCAGCAAACACAGCAAGCTCCTTCAGACCCTCATGGATGACCCTGGTGGGCCCACCACATTCCCAGACACAGAAATCCAACACCTGTGGAGCCCCAGACAGACAGACAGCGACGAGTGAAACCCAGCCCCAGCCGCTGCACCTTTATAAAATATACAGTGTAAACTGAGAGGCTGCAGGGAAGCCACGGCCTTCACTCCCTAACCCCATGGGCACCAGCCTAGTGGGCACTGGCCCAACCCTCCCCAGGAGCTCACACCCCCCACGCCCACACCTACAGCACAGCCCCTGGATGGCTCCCTCCATCTCCAAGACAACACCCTCCCACTCTCAACCTCCAAACAGTACGGGCACTTACATATTCCTGAACTCTCTTGTTGGCATCTGTGCCTATCAGCCAGGACCAGGCCTCTGTCCCAGAGTTAACCTGGCACACAGGCCACACAGTAGAGCCCCAGCTTTGGCATAACCATCTAGAGAGAGGGGGAGTTGCTGCCTAAAGCATATGATCTTACACAAGAATCTTCTTGAGGAGAAAAGAAATGAAACCTCATCCCATTTGGGCAGGGAAAGAAAGATATCAGCTGGGAAAGAGGGGACAAGGTTGAAAGAAGGTGAGGACTGGAAAGGGACATGATCACATAGGTTAGGGAAGTTCAGGTGGGTAGGGAAGGAGGAGAAAATGATGGCCCAAGGCAGGCAGCTCCACAAAGTCACCACACCAGCTACCCTCATCCCAGAGTTCAGCTCCCAGCTGTCTCTCTCTCTCCCTCCCTCACCCCTGGGTCAGAGGACAGTGGTGCGATGAGGAAAGCAAAGCATTGCATCATTAACTGGAGACACCAGACACCAGCCCCATTTCTGATGCACCAGGGCTATGCTGTGTGGGCACGGGGAGGTATCCATTCTCAAACCGTCATCCCTGCCTGCGCCCTGCATCCTTGGCCAGAGGATGTCTGCCAAAGAGTCCAGCCCACCGCATTGTCCCGCCTCCCCATGGAAGGAGGGCATCTGACTGCCCACATATCTCTATGGCAACCATCGCCTCCGACTCAAGGTACCCAGAGAGAAAGAAAACAAACAAATAAGTCAACTTAATAGCCAGTGTAGAGGAACAGCAAGAGTCAGGGGCTGGGAGGGAGACAGCAAGACAATCCCTGCTTGTGGGGATGGAGAAAGGCCCTCCCAGCCAGGAGGCAGACACAGCCCTGCTAAACAGGTCCCAGAATAATTGACATGACAGAAGCCCACTGTCATTTTATAGCTTCTCCAATGCTTAGGGACATCTATTACATCTCTTACCCCAGAGACGCCCAGGTCATTACTAGCCATGGCCCACATCTTCTCCAGGGCATCTGTCCTGGCTCCTAATATATTTATCGCATCCTATTGCCTAGTCTTAATTCCTTTCTATGAGTCTCATAACCTTTGTCTTGGTGCTACACCCTGCAGCTCTCGATGACCTGACCCATCCACATACCTCCATACTCACCACACCTGTTCACAGAGCACTTCACACATTGTTGGGTCTATACCTATCAGATGAGATGAGTTTGGCAAGCACCCAATACAAGGTGCAGGGAGTGTAGATTCAAGGTGTGAGAGACAGGGCCTGACCCTCCTGGCCTCAGGTACTTGGAAGGATCTCACAAGTTAGGCCCCCAGTCCTGGGTCTTCACAATTCTCAGATCCCGAGGCCAAGCTGCTCCCACTCCGACCAGGCCATTGAGATTTCCAGACCATGAGGCATCAGCCTCCACCCAGGACAGACTGCATCTGCTGTTGCTGCACCACCAACTTTGTAATTTGATCAAAAAAGCAATCAAGTTCATCTGGCAGGATTTGTTCCTGAGAAGCCCTCGCCAGTAGCAGCCTCCCCTGATGTTTACAGATTTCCTTCCCTTGGGAGTCTGTTCTGCCGCCTGCTGGGCAGGGGGAGGCTGGATTTGTCAGAGCTGTTCACTTACTGCATTTTCATCTTAAGTCCCCACTGGGGCACAGGGACTCGGACAGGCCTGGAGTGGTTACCACTGCCCCAAACACAGACTCCAAATGACCCAAATGAAGAGCTAGCCACCCACCACTCCCCATATCCTCCACCTCCATAAAAACCAAGCTCCCTTGAGCCTTCACAGACTACTCCTCCCAGCAGCAACCTACATCTCTTACATCTTCATTCTTTTCTACCTGTTCCCCATACAATTCCTTGCCTGGTTTCAAAGTCCACCCACCCTGAAATCCCAATGTTTCTCCAAGTGCTAAAACGCACAATCTCCAACTCCTGGAGCATCTTCAGAAGAATCCATAGCCCTTGGAAGCACCCTTGGGAGAGACCAAGATGGGGAATACTCACCCCGGGCAGATAACTTCTTGGTATTGATGATTTTGGCTGCATACTCCTGCGTGGAGGTTTTCTTCACACACCTGCGGACCACAGAGAAAGCACCCCTGGAGGGAGAAGGGGGAAAGAACTGGGAAACGGAGCAAACACACTTCAGGTCTGAGGACAGTGATGCTCCCATCACTAGACCTTCAGTCAAAATCACACACACACACCAGCGTAGTACCTATCACCATCCAACATGGGGCCGAAGGATGTGGCCTCGGCAGGACACTCAACAGATGTGGGTGGAGGACCACCCTACTCCCACACCCACATCTAGTTCTGGGCAAAGCAACAGCCCTAACCTCAGGCTGTGCGTCAAGCTGGTGGCAGATGCTTAAAACACACACCTGCTGCATCTCACGGACAGCCCTGCAGTCCCGGCCTAGAGGACCCGGAGAAGGCAAGAGACCCTGCCCTTTTCTCAGCAGGAATAGTTGGGGGTAGGAGGAGAGATTAGAAAGAGGGTATAATCCCCTGAGAGAGAAATCTCCCTCAACCATGGGGGAAGGTGAGGAAAGTGAGGCTCAAATCCCCCTCATCCGGCTTCATCCCACTGCAACCTGGCTCAACTGACAGCAAGGAAAGAGAGGATCCAGTTGTGGGTCTCAGACATCAACAGCTCCCCTTCCCCATGATATTTCCCTCTACGTCCGCACCCCCCTCCCCGCCCAGTCCCCCACGGGAGCTCGCACTCTCCAGCTCTGGAAACATCTAGGGGGGCGGGCAGGGCGGGGGCTGCAGTGGCCGGACTCGCCGCCGCGGGTGGGGGTGGGGGGGCTGGGGCTGCTGCAGCGGCCTGCTTAGTGCGGAGGGGAGGGGGATGCTGCGGCTGCGGCGCGCGGCTCCCGGGACCGCTGCAGGGATGGGGGGAGGGGACGGGGGTGCTGCAGCACTGCCCAGCAGTGGGGCTGGGATCCTGGAAGCTGCACTAGCCGGGGGCGGGGCCGGATACCAAACATCCCCCCACACCCGGGCACCGCAGCGGGGTTGGAGCTGCAGGGCCGGGGAGGGTCCTGAGTGCCAGGCGCGTGGGACATAGGACGGGATGCTGAATGAGCTCCTGAACTGAGTGGGAAGGAGGCAGCGGGCAGGTGGGGTCGGGATGGGGGGCGCCTGAAGGCTGCAGGAGGGGCGGGGCTGCGGGGCGCCCAGGAGCTCTTCAGGGGTTGCAGTCCCCGCGGCAGCGCGGGGTGCAGCAGCTCGGGCAGCTGCTGCAGGGCGGGGAGGGCGCTGAGGGGCAGGGAGCTGGGGGCGACGGGGCCCCCGGAGGCGGCTGGCGGGAAAGGCTGGGGGTGGGGCGGGCCGAGGGGGCGCTGCAGCGGCTGATGCAGGGCCGGGGGGCGGGGCGAGGAGCCGCATAGCGCCCGGGCGGCGGGGGCAGGGTGGGGGAGCCCCGGCGGGCGGCGGGCGAGCCGTACTTGCCGAGCTCCTCGAAGAGCTGGTAGTCGTCGGTGAAGCGGGTGCAGGTGGCGGTGGTGGCCATGCTGGCGGGCGGGCGGACGCGGCGGTGCAGCCCGCGCCGACGTCGGTGCACAGTCACCACCGCCCGGCCGAGGGAGCAAGAGGAGGAGACGGGGCTGAGCCCGGCAGCACCGCGAGACTTTACCGGGGAGAGCGAGGGAGGGAGGGACACCCCCGCGCCGCCCGCCAGCCCCGCCCCCAGCCCCGCCGGCCCCCCCCGCCCGGCCCGCGGCCCGCCCCCGGGGAGGGGCCTCCCGCCGCCGGCCCCGCCCCGCCCAGGGAGCCGCCTGGGCTGGGTCGAGCGCGCGGGGGAGGGAAGGGTGAGTGTGTGGGGGGGGTGGTCTCAGCCCCGGGCCGCCAGGAGGGAGCTGAAAGGTTCGCGACCTGTGGGCTTGTCTCAGGGCGGACCCTACAAGTGCTCAGAACGTGCGTGCGAGTGTGTGTGTGTGTTGGGAGTGTGTAGGGGTCTGGACCACCGAGTTTTCTGGTGAAGCTCCACACTCGAGTCCGGCGCACACGATGTGGAGAGAGGGCCAAGGTCAAAAAGCCCGTGTCACACTGCACACTCGGGAGACGCCCCCAGTCTGTGCAGAGCCAGCTCTCAGCAGCCTTCCCTCGGGAAGCTGACAGTCTAGCCTTGCGTAAGCATCAGGGCCATTATTAGATAAAACCCTTCAAGCACGGTTTGTTCAGGGAGACCAGGCCAGGACGAAGGATGCAGGTGGAACTCTGCCTTCCTGCACTCCAACCTTAGAGATGAGAGAATGTTCTCTCCCCGGCCAGCAAAGAAAGGGATGAAATGGGAACCATTTAGAAAAGGCTTTGTGCGGTGTGGGCTAGAAGAGCAAGTGGAAGGAAGAAAAAAATAGCCCCATTTTCTTGCACGCACCCTTTATTTTATTTTATGGCACTCATCATATTGTGTAATGATATGTTTACTGGTATGAGAGGCAGTAGAGCAAGAGCATGGCTGTCTTAAGAGTGAGCTCGGGGTCAGACTGCCTGACTTGGATTTCTGGGCAACTCACTGACCAGCTGTGTGACATCCGGCAAATCACTTAGTTTGTCTGTGCTTCAGTTACCTTATCTGAAAATTGGGAAGAGTAATAGTAACTAACTACCTCACAGAGTTTTGAGTATTAAATGGACTAAACCACGTAGAGCACTTAGAACAGTACCTGGTACCTAAGTAGAAGAGTGTTAGCTATCTGTTTAATATTTGCCTTCCCACTAAATTGTAACAGGGCAGGGCTTCTGCCTCCTTTGTTCACCACTCTTTACTCAGCCCCAGACACTTAGTAAATATCTGTGGAATGAAGGGATTCCTTGGGGCCCTGGCTCCTGTCTCCACTGTCAGAGGATGGTAGGACGGAGGCACACAACTGTCTCGGCGGAGGAGAAACAGGCTGGGCAGGT
Organism: Eschrichtius robustus; assembly: GCF_028021215.1. Taxonomy (NCBI): domain Eukaryota; kingdom Metazoa; phylum Chordata; class Mammalia; order Artiodactyla; family Eschrichtiidae; genus Eschrichtius; species Eschrichtius robustus. The sequence continues at coordinate 78,618,510 of NC_090830.1, forward strand.
TCCTGACCTGCCCGGGCAGCTGTACCCCAAGTCAGAGGCCAGCCCCTCCTGGGCAGGGCGGAGCTCAGCCAACTGCTGCAGCTCAGTCTTGATTACAGCAGGACGCCCACTGGGAGTTGGGCCTCCATTGTCAGCAGGCTGGCTCGCCCGGAGAAGGCAGCTGAGAGGCTGAGAGGCGTCCCAGCCTCCCAGACCACCTCCCTGAGGGGGTGGGTGGAGCAAAGCTCCCAGGGAGGGTTCCTCTCCTTTCCTTACCCAACAGCCCTTGGAGCTGGTTTGAGAACCAGACTGCCCAGTGGGGGTGATTAAGGGCATAGGAGAGGAAAAGCATTAGTAGATTGCCTGGGAGGAGGGCAGAGGGCAGAAGGGAAGGGTTGAGGTCACAGAATATCATGCCCCACCCCTCCTCAGGGCAACAGGAAGTAAGGCGCTGGGGAGTAAGGCCACTTCCTATCTCGAAGCACCGGGGTAAGAGCCCGGCTCCAAGTCCCAGTGTGGGGCAGGGCAATGAAATTGTATACACGTGGATGACAGTAGATCATCCACCTTAAAGGCAGAAGTGATGGCTAGCCTGCACTCTAGTAACAAGGCTTGCATATTAATCATCAGTGTGTCATTCCTGAGCCCTCAAGGCAACTTGGTTCCCGACCTCCAGATGCTGAAACTTTATATTCATTAATGTAAGGCGGAGTGAGAAGATGGAGAGACATCAGAACAAGCACAGACCAGGGCTGTCACGGAGGCCCCTAGGGTATCCCAAGGGAAAACAGAAAAACAGGACTACAAACCTGACCTGTTCCTGGCAGAGCATGAGGGTTCTACTACCTCATTTCTCCCTCCCTCCCTCACTACTCTCAGCAGCCTCTCTGACGTGGCCGCAGTGGCCATTGGAGCCTACAGACACCTTTGTGTGCACACACAAACACACCCTGGCACGCACACTCCTTGATCCCCATTGCTGTAGCACCCATACAAGCTCCAGCTACCCCATGGCAATTAGAGGGAAGATACATATAAACAATAACGAGTTTGCCAGCTCCCTGCACATCTATGTATCTATGGCAACCTCATGGGGTCCAAGAGTGGCTATGTTCCATTGCAGCTGGTCCCCTGGGCAGCACCAGCACTCAGGCTATGCCCGCAGAGCAGGGAACAGGGATTACACAGGAAATGGATTTCCTGATAATCACCAGAGGAGCTCCACTAGGTGGACCCTCCGTCATTCTGCTGATCTTTCTCTTTGAAGTCTCTGAAAATTACACTTCTCCTTGAATGAGAGAAGCTTCCCTTCCTAATTTTGGAATGCAATTTTAGAGTATAAAGTTACTTACTCTTCAGAGTTGAGGAAAATGGGGCAGTTGAAAGTGAGGCTTTCTTTTTATTGAAGTATAGTTGACACAATATTATGTTAGTTTCAGGTGTACAGCAAAGTGATTCAGTTATATATTTGTATATATTTTCAGATTATTTTCCATTATAGGTTATTATAAGATATTGAATATAGTTCCCTGTGCTATGCAGTAAATCCTTGTTGCTTATCTATTTTATGTATCATAGTTTGTATCTGTTAATCCCATACTCCTAATTTACCCCTTCCCCCCTCCTTTTCCCCTTTGGTAACCATAAGTTTGTTTTCTATGTCTGTGAGGCTGTTTCTGTTTTGTCAATAAATTCATTTGTATTATTTTTTAGATTCCACATATAAGTGATATCATATGATATTTGTCTTTGTCTGACTTGCTTCACTTAGTATGATCATCTCTAGGTCCATCCATGTTGCTGTAAATGGCAATATTTCATTCTTTTTTAAGACTGAATAATATTGCATTATATATATATACCACATCTTCTTAAACCAATCCTTTGTTGATGGGCATGAAAGTGAGGTATTTAAATGCAAGAGGGATGACACTCTTGGAAACAAAGAATAGGTACCTGCTTGTTATGGGATGTTGTAAAATAAATTTGAAGAGAATTCAGTCTTGTACTGCAAGGGGTTTTTAAATCCATACTTTAAATCCACAGAACCCTATGGGTTACATGGTCAAGCCCCAGCAGCTGCTTAATATACTGGGGTTCCACATAAGATTTTGTTGAAAAAAAAGAGTCCCTGGCTAAAAAAAGTATCTGAAAGAAGTTTGAAACCCACTGGATAAGTGGCTTCTGAGGTCCCCTCCAACTCTAGGATTCTATGGCTAGTTTTGGAGAATTAGGGGTGATGAGGTCAATGGCCTTTCTCCAAGGGCTCTGAGAAAATTTTTTGTGGTGAGGCATTTAAAACTAGTGAGAAGATACTATAATGAGGAAAAGAAACAATGAGAAAGACAAATGAAAACATTTAAATAAGCAATCCCCAAACTAGGAGGGGGTAAGGGATGCCCCTGTCTCCCCTGGACGACACTTCAAATCACAACCACGCACAGAAAAGCTGATATGCCCCATCCCCAAAGAGAACTACTCCCAACCAAGCCATTGTCTTTGGTGGGAGTGTTTTCCCATCCCTCCTGTGTCTAAGAGCTTGAAAAAAGGGTTAAGAACCATGAATTAAATCAATGACTTCGGTATTTCTTAAAAGAGAAGCTGAGGTATTTTCAGTGAGGGGCTCAACTCCTACTGGGCATAGGGGATGAGATTTTGGGGTGAGAGGCTGAGAATATTTGGAGTGAGGACTAAAGCATTTGGTGTGAGGAAACGAGGTGTTTGTAATAGGGTCTGAGATGCAGGGAATGAGCTGAGCTCAGAATTTCAGGTGTGTTGTAGGAATGAGTTTCAGGTGAGTTGTGAGAAGCCAAAATGATTGGAGTGAGGGGCTGAGGGGCTGGCAGGGAGGAACTCCCTTCCATTTTGCAGCTAGAGGGCTGGTTCTGAAGGGCAGACTGATTCCTGCCTTCTGACCCTGCAAATCCAGGTCAGGGCTCCCTCGGCCTCTCGGGCCCTCCACCATTCCGCTATAGACTGTGTGCTCCTTGAAGACAGAGGGTACCAGATCTTTCAATTTATATCCTCAACACCTAACACAAAGCCTGGCATATAGTAGGTGCTCAATAGGTATTTGTGGAATGCATGAAGTATTGGGGCAAGGAGTTGAGTTATTTGGGATGAAGAGGGAGCACTGGTGGAGAGGTGACAGAGCTGTCATCAGAGGTAAAAGGGAGGAGCTGAGGTGAGGTGCATGTCCTGCACCAGCGGGCATGGCCTGGGCATGAACAGCAGCATGTGGGGCCCCCTGGTGGGCAGACCTGAGGTGCACAGGGTGCTTAGAGGGAGAGACAGGAAAGGCAGAGAAGATAATAAAAATCACAATTGTAGCTAACATTTAGGGAGAGCTTGCTACACGCAGGGTGCAGGCACTAAGCACTCAACATAAGCTATTTCATTTAACTCTCATCACCACCCTGTGGGTGTAGGAGCCATCAGCCCCAGTTTACGGAAGTGGAAACTAAGTTTAGAAAGGTAAAGCAGCTTGCCTAAGGGCAAATAGCTACTCTGTGGTAGAGCTGGGATAATGTGATTGAAGGGAAATGAATAGATTTGGGGGAGTAAATGGCATGGGGGTTCAATTCCGTTGTACTCATAACACCAATAGGATCTAGATTGGAATCTTAAACCCAACTCACATTTATCCCAGTGCATCCCTAGTCCTGAATCCAGGGACTAGCTCAGAGGGAACGCTCATCCATTCATTCATTTCTTCATTTTATTAAGCACCTCCTCTGTTTCAGTCACTTGGGAAATAGAAGACAACAATATGACAAAATTCCTGCCCTCAGGGAACTTACATTCTTGTAGGCACGTGATGAAACTAGAAAGAGGTCATTTTAGACTGGAGTAAGTTCTACAGAGAAAATAAAATAAAGCAATGAGGCAGAGAGCGAGGAATGGGGAGGGAATAGAGAACCACTTTAGCTGAAGTTCTCAGACCTGGCTGCCCTCACAAAGTGATTTTTAAGGGAGAGCTAAATGATGGTAAAGAGGTGGTCATTTGAAGATCTGGGACAAGAGCATTCCTCAGAGAAGGAAGAGCAGCAACGGCCTGAGATAAAAATATCTGAGGGGTGGAAAGAATGCTGGTGTGGTGGGAGCAGAGTGGGCAAGTGGGGAAGCAGGAGGAGAACAGGACCTAGAGCCCTAATAAACACCATCGTCCTGGTATAACCACCCTAGTGCTTCTTCCACAAGGGCAGGCTGCCTCTGTCCTCACAGAGGCACAAGACTGGAAACCCCAGCTCAATGTGAGAAGATACCTTGATCAAGGTGGACATAAATCTGGGCCTGAAGCCAGAAATGATGCTGTTCCTTGGATACCATAAAGAAGGGTGGTGGAGATGGGCACAGGATGAACTCTCAGAACTCTAGGGGCTCTGGGGGTGGTGTGCAGAAGGATTCTTGCAGAAATAGCCAATGTTGTTTGTTGCTCTGCTTGTTACAAAGCCAATTTACTGACACTGAGTTGTGGTGAAGGATAGTACAGCATTTATTTCAGGGCACCAAGCAAGGAGATCACGCAACTTGTGCTCAAAAGACCTGAACTCCTTGATGGCTTTCAGGGAAGGGTTTTAAAATGCAACATTAGGGGTGAGGGTTGCAGGGTGCATGATCAGCTCAAGGACTTTCTTCTAATTGGTTGGTGATGATGTTTTGGGAATCTCAATCATCAACCTTCTGGTTCCAACCAGTCTGGGTTCTAGTGCTTGTGGTCAGAATATAGTCACCATCCTCTACCTGGGTCGGGGTGGGGGCATCTTAGTTTCAGCAGAACAACTCAAAGATATGCATCAGATTGTTATCTATATCCCTTTAGGAGGAACCAGGAGTCCTGTGATTATTCTAATCATTAACTACTTGAATCTGCTTTTTGGAACTTGGGGAAGGCCTAGGAGACTAAAACTTTTTCTATAACAAGAAACGGGGGGTGGGGGGAGCTTCCCTGGTGGCACAGTGGTTAAGAATCCACCTGTCAATGCAGGGGACATGGGTTCGAGCCCTGGTCCCGGAAGATCCCGCATGCCGCGGAGCAACTAAGCCTGTGTGCCATAACTACTGAGCCTGCACTCTAGAGTCCGCAAGCCACAACTACTGAAGCCCACACACCTAGAGCCCATGCTCCGAAACAAAGAGAAGCCTCCGCAATGAGAAACCCGTGCACCACAACAAAGAGTAGCCCCCACTCATCGCAACTAGAGAAAGCCCAAACGAACTTTTTGGCCAACCCAATATTAACGATAATTATTATTCCTTTGCCACCCTTGACCAGGTTTCTCCAGTTTTTTTCAGCTCTGACGGTGACTTGACTATCTTGCTAATGACCTACGTTCAGAATCTTGGAGTCAACTTTGACTCATCCCTCACCTCACTTAGGGGGCAGAGCTGAGTTTGAATTCTGCCTCTTACTAGTTATGTGACATTGGCAAGTTACTTAAACTCTCTGAGCTCTGTGTTCCTCATCAGGAAAATAAAGATGTCATAACTTTGCTGTAGGGTTGTTATAATAATTTAATAATAATATGTGTTGGTGAATGGCTCAATGTCTGATGCTAGATAAATGGTAGCTGTTATTATTATCATCCTGTGTATCATCAGGAACTGACACCGGTAAATTTTTCCCTTTAAATATCTTTGTATCCATTTCTTCTTTTCTATTTCCCTCCCACCATCCTAAACTAGGTCTACCTCACCCTCCAGAGTTACTGCAGTAGCCGACCTAACTTTACCAACTACATTTTATATTTCTCTTTCTTTCTTTCTTCTTTCTTTTTTTCTTTCTTTCCCCCTTCCTCCCTCCCTCCCTCTCTCCCTTCCTTCCTTCCTTTCATGAAATATTAAACACCTACTCTTTTTAGGGCACTGTCTCAGTGCTGGGGGTGGGGCAGTGGATGAAATACATGCTGTCCCTGCCCTCAGGAAGCCTACTTCTAGTGAAAGAGGAACACTATAAACAAACAAATATTTAATACATCAGCGAGTGCTAAGTGCTATGAGGAAAGTTAAAGCAGGGAAAGGGGTTGGAGGTGCTATTTAATGCAGGGTGGTCAGGGAAGGACCCTCTGCTAAGCCCAACATATATGCAGAGATCTGCAGGAAATAATATTATTTTAAGTAGGTCACATCTTTGCTGAAATGTTGTTTCCTTCATAATTAAGTATGGGACTTCCCTGGTGGTGCAGTGGTTAAGAATCCGCCTGCCAATGCAGGGAACACGGGTTCGATCTCTGGTCTGGGAAGATCCTACATGCTGCGGAGCAACTAAGCCCGTGTGCCACAACTACTGAGCCTGTGTGCTGCAACTACTGAAGCCCGTGCGCTCTAGGGCCCATGTGCCGCAACTACTGAGCCCGCGTGCTGCAACTACTGAAGCCTGGGCGCCTAGAGCCTGTGCTCCGCAACAAGAGAAGCTGCCACAGTGAGAAGCCTGCGCTCTGCAATGAAGAGTAGCCCCTGCTCGCCGTTACTAGAGAAAGCCTGCACGCAGAAACGAAGACCCAAGGCAGCCAAAAAAAAAGCCACAAACTTTAAAAAAAAAAAAATTAAGTATGAATGCTCATGTATAACTTTCTAGACCCTCTGTAATTCTATGTTATCTTGTGATTTCGTACCGCTCCCAGAATGCCCCTGCTTCTGCAGACATGCTCAACGTGCTTAAGAATGTACATCGTTAGATTAATAGTACTTATCTCTGATAGTGGTATTACTGTGAACATTTTTCCTTAAATGTGCCTTCTAAATTTTTTATGAGGAACTTACTTGAATAACAACAACAATAGTGTCATATTTTCTCTTCCCCATCACCTTATTTTAATCTTCATATAACCCTGCAAGGTGAATTTTATTATCCCCATTTTACAGATGAGAAAAGTTAGGCAAGAGAGTTTGCACTGATCCTCTGAACTCAGCTCTTGAAATGTTTGGCACCTGATGACAGGCTCGCTGTTTGCTTTTAAAAAATTTTAGTTTTGCCTTCGTAGTTAGATCATAGGTTTCTTAAGGGCAGAACCCTTGTCTTTTTCTTTTATCTCCCTCTCCTCTCTCCTCATGCTTTTATCAGGGTGCTCTGTACTGTACATAATGGGTGTTTTTTAATGAATTGGTCTGTTGCATGGCTGGTCTATGGTTCTGATATGGTCCATTAACTTGCTAGTGGTGCCATCTTGTACGCTCTTGACCCCGGGTCCAAGGATGGAGAACCTGGAGATCCTGGGGGCAAAGAGGTGGGGAAGCTGGACCTCCACCCAGCAAGGGCAGTGATTCTGCTTGTCCACTAGAGGCCGCAGTAGGCCCAGTTTTAGAGAGCCAACAAGGCTGTGGATTACTCAGCCGACCCCACCCCAGGAGTCATTTCCAACACCAAGTCTGTCCTAAAACCCAAGCCTCCAGAGACGGCCTATCAGTGACCCTGGCTTCACTTTCTTCCAATAGATCATCAGATTCCCACACTTGGAATGAGTTAGCTCCAGAATAAAAGTTGCTGATGGCAGCTAGGTAGCAGGAGAGTACTAGTAAGTTCCAGATGCCCCTGAATTAGCCAAATCAAGGACCGTGTGTGGAGCACCCTATTGAGTACCATGGAGCCTGCTGTGTACCATGTAGTGTGCCAGACTCCGGGACTAGCTCGGTGAACAAGATGGACTCTGTTCCTGCCCTCCCAGCTCTTATGATCTAAGGAGATATGCAGACAATTAAACCTAAAACCTAAAATAAGCTGCTGACATGATTTCTGTTCCAGGATTAGTTTTCTTTGGGTATCATTTCACTGTGGATCTTCCCATGTGGTATCTCTTGCTCTAAAGAAATGAAATAAAGGCAAGAAGCAGAGAAAGAACCTTTGCCCACATTTGGAGAATCACTGCAGGGCCCCCTCCTCTCTCAAGGTGGAAGGATTCCCAGTGGCTCCTGGCAGATCTGAGGGTGTCTGGGGGCAAGGAAGTGCCAGGCCACCTCACTACAGCTTTTCTGCTCTCCTTTCTCCAAGGAGAGCTTTGCTTGGGAAGGGAAGTAGATTCCCCATATTTTGGGATATGACCCAGACTACTGGCTTTCTTCCTGCTTTCTCTTTACTTCTTTCTTTTCTTTCTTCCTTGTCCTCAGGTTATCAGTCAATGAGTATATTTATCACATGAGTAGTATATTCAGGGCACATTTTTTTACCCGGAAGCATGAGGTTAAGGAAGTTACAACAGAGCGGAGGAGATAACTAGAGAGAGGGGTAGAGGGAGACACCCACGCAATGCAGCATTTTGATAAATGCAAATTGGTAGCTGCAGACAGTTATTGCTGGGGTCAATCCCTGGGGGCTGAGGTGGTTGGGGGAGGTTTCCTTCCTGGACGAAGTGACCAGGGCCTTCCAGGCTGAGCCCTCGATCTGCCCCATGGGGGGTTTCTCTGGACAAGGCATCCTCAGAGAAGAGGGAGAAGGGTGAAACACACCCCCACGCCCCAGCTGTTCATTCCACTGTGCCTGAACAAGGGCTCAGAGGCCCATGTGCTCAACATTCCTGAGAAGCAGCTTCTGAGTCAGAGCCCCAGAAACAGCTGAGGCAGCTTCAGGCTGTAGTCTTGGCTCTCTTTTCCCCTTTTCTGTCCAAAAGCAACACCCTCCCTAGCTATTTGGATGTGACCAGAAACCCAAGCAGGGATCTGGTTAGGAGCTTGGCGCAGCCAGTCTATAAAATGTGTTTGGTCCCTGCATCCCCTCCTGGGCTGCAGCCCACAGCTAAAGGCATGTTCCCAATGCCACCTGTGCCAGGAAGTCCAAGGGGTGAGGGAGACTCACCCTATGACTACAAGTTGCAGCTCCCTATGCAGCCATTGTTGGGCTGTCCTCTGGAAAGGGGGTCTTAATTGGGAATCGGCTTGAGTTAAGACAGCAGCATTCCCCGGGCAATCTGCCAGTGCCTCCTCACTGCCTGGGCGTGGGGCCCAAGACATGCCAGGGCGATGCCAGAGAGCTGATTCAGGGGGCGGCATAAGGGGAAGAGAAAAACCCTTCACACCCACCAGCTAAGAGAAAAGACAAAGCTGCCCTGATGCCTGTTGTGACCACCCTGTAGTGCCAGACCATCCACAGAGCCTGGGGTGGGTCTATTCCTCAGCCACTGGTCCACTAAGGCCCACATTTCCTGGGGCCACCAACAGAAGGCCAAGGCTCCCCTTCTCTCTCTGAACTCCCCTCTTCCTACGAAGACCTCTAGATGTGCCGGTCTAGGTTCCCAAACCCCCTTCTGCAACTGATTCAGGCTCTGCCATTGTCACTTTCTTGAGACTATGACCTTGGGCAAGTCACTTGCTTTGGTAAATCTTAGATTCCTTATATTTAAGGTGGGACAAATCATACCTGCCTGCCTCATAGGACTGCAGTAAGGATCAAATGAGATCATGTCTATGAAGGTAACATATACTATGAAGCACTTATATAATAAGGTATTTTTATTGTCATGTTTATTCCTATGATGGGCATTATAGACACTGACCCCTGAACCTCAGAGTCTTCCTCTTTGCCTCTTTTGTCAGACAAGTTACTCTGAGGCCAGTGCTGAATCCTAACCCAGTCCTGGGCCTCAGAAGCATGGAGCTCTTATGCCTGGGGCTGTGATGCCAACTCAGGGAAGCAGCCCCCGCACCCCAGCTCTGTTAAACCGGTTCTTTCCCTTCTAATCAGACTCCCTCTGTCCAGTTTGCTTGCAGTGATGACAAAGGAACTTAAAATAGCACAGGCTCTGCAAACACGGCTGGAGACGGCTTGGGCATAATGTGCTGCCTGTCACCCGTGGGCCTGTCTGGGCATCTCAGCCAGGTGCAGCCCTCTACCCTCCAGGGTCTGGCTTGTCTTCCTCTATGCAGCACCAGGATGACAGTGCCTCCAGTCAGCACTTTGGGTGCCTGAATTGGATGACTACCCAGAAAGCTGGCTTGACTAGAGGTGCCAAGGGAGGGGGCTCTTGGCTTCCCCCACCAGCTCCTCAGACCCACACTCTTGGGACCTCTCCTTGCACCAAGAGGCCAGGTTAGCTGGACTAAGATCATGCAGAACAGCAGCTGTCTCATGGCTCTGGGGAGGGTTGCTTACTGGGAACGAGGAGAGTCTGATTCTGAGGACCCTGCAGCTAGCAGGTTCTGGCTTGTCACTCTTGCTGCAGAACCAGTTTGGTGTAGGCGACTGCTGGGTCTGCCTCAGCTCTGAAACTTCCCATGGGGCCTTCCTGTGATTTACCCTGGTGGGAGTGGTGGCTGCCAGGGCTCATTCAAATAAGGAAGCATGCAGCAGGGAGCCGTGGGTAGGAGCTGCCATTCCAGCAACTGCAGCATTGCTGAGTCCCTCTCTAATTCCCTGTATTTTAAGCAGTCACTGCCACCTGGCATGGGTTTCCACCCTTAAAACTTTCTCATCCAACTCTTTCTTTCTGTTCTTTTTTTTTTTTGGCTGTGTTGGGTCTTCGTTGCTGCGCGTGGGCTTTCTCTAGCTGTGGTGAGCGGGGGCTACTCTTCGTTGGGGTGCGTGGGCTTCTCATTGCGGTGGCTTCTCTTGTTGCGGAGCACCGGCTCTAGGCGCGCGGGCTTCAGTAGTTGTGGCACATGGGCTTAGTTGCTCCTCGGCATGTGGATCTTCCCGGACCAGGGCTTGAACCTGTGTCCCCTGAATTGGCAGGTGGATTCTTATCCACTGTGCCAACAGGGAAGTCCCCAACTCTTTCTTTAAAACCTCTCGGGCTTCCCTGGTGGCGCAGTGGTTAAGAATCCGTCTGCCAATGCAGGGGACATGGGTTCGAGCCCTGGTCCGGGAAGATCCCACATGCCGAGGAGCAACTAAGCCCGTGTGCCGCAACTACTGAAGCCTGCGCAACTAGAGCCCGTGCTCCGCAACAAGAGAAGCCACCGCAATGAGAAGCCCGCGCACCGCAACAAAGAGTAGCCCGCGCTCACCACAGCTAGAGAAAGCCCGTGCGCAGCAACGAAGACCCAACGCAGCCAAAGATAAATAAATAAACATAAATTTAAAAAATAAATAAATAAAGTCTCTTTCCATCATTAAAGCCAGATCTTGACATCTACTGCTCCAGGGTCACAACCAAAGTGCAAAGAGAAATAGATATTTCTTGGCTTTTGTGCTTCTAAATGTCAAGGTCCTGGTGAATTAAGGGATTTTCAAGAATAATTTTGCAATCTTTGCCTCATGAACTTACTTTAGAATCTACCACCACCCCCACAAACACACACACAAATGCGGAAGATGGAAATCCACTGTATTACCTGTCTCTCCCTCTAGATTGAAGGTCCATGAGGACAGACAATATGCTTGTCTCCATCATTGCTGGATCCTCGAGTTCAGCAAAGTGCTTAACATGTAGCAAGTACTCAATAAACCTTTGTTGGATGGATGATGGATGATGGGTGATAGATGGATGGATGATGGAGGAGGGATGATCAGAACTGTGAGGACCAGCGCTGTACAAGATGCACCTGGAGATAGGCTGATACTTAATGTGATGTAGCTACCTACCAGCTTGGGAAGAGAATGACGAAGGTAATGAGGTGGCTGAACTACTGCAATTGAACTGTCTCCCTAAAGGCCTACACTTCTACAGTAAATCTCACACGCTATTTTCCCCCAAACCAAGATCTCTGGATTAGAGCCTTATCCCAGACAGTGCAGCCACCTCTGAGTCACTGCACAGCACTGCTATAGCCCTTAGGGCTCAGACTATGCACACCATCCGGCATGGATTCCTAACCCAAATCAAAAATTCCACCTAACCCCCTACTGTGACCCTACTCATGACTCCCTCCCTACCCTAGCCCAAAACTTTGCTTTGACCCAATTCCAACCGTGATCTTGATCACAGTTGTTTTTACATCCCTGGTGCCAGCCTTGACCTTGATTCCCATCTTGACCCTAACCTTGGCCCAGACACATCCCTGCCTCTGATCCTGAGCTTATTATAATATTATACATCTGTGCTCTTTTGGTTTTTACCTAGACTTTTACACATATTATTTAATTTTATATTTACAGCTCTATGTAATCATCCCTATTTTACAAATGAGAAAACTGAGACTCTGAAAAATGCCCAAGGTCACACAGCTAGTAAATCAGGGAACCCTGATGAAATTCAGGTCTTCCTGCTCTAAATCTAGGGTTGCAGGTGTCTGGGTTACTGAAGCTCCACATATAGGTCTCCATTGCCTTTGTGGCAAATCGATCCTAGATAATCAAAGACCTCAGGGTTTTAATAGTAGTGCTGATAATTATAATTACGTTAACTTACTGGGCAATTTCTCTGTGATAAGCAAAGTGCTAAAAAGCTCTTCATATATTATCTTACTTAGTACCCACCCCAAGGCTATGGAGCTCTGTAGCCCCATTTTACAAGTGAGGACACCATGGCTTCTGGAGGTTAAGTAACTTGCTCAAGGCCACACAGCTAGTAAGAGGCAAGACAGAATTTGAACCCAAGTCTTTGTGACTTTAAATGCAGTTAAGGGACTTCCCTGGTGGTCCAGTGGGTAAGACTCTATGCTCCCATTGCAGGGGGCCTGGGTTCAATCCCTGGTCAGGGAACTAGATCCCACATGCCGCAACTAAGAGCCCACATGCTGCAACTAAAAAGAGCCCACATGCTGCAAGGAATATCCCTTACTCGGCATTGAAGATCCCGTGTGCCACAACTAACACCCGGCATAGCCAAATAAATAAATAAATAAATATTTTTTTAAAAATGCAGTTCACTTCAACCTTTACCAAGAAATGGGATGGCAGCAGGGAGCAGCTAGGAGCCTGGGTCCTGCAACCATGTTCCCACCATACCTTTTGAGCTGTAGTGCCAAATTCCAGAGTATTGTGTTTGATCACCATAACTGGGTCAAAAATGAGTCAAGCCTTGGTAGGACTGACTCACTGTGGTGTCTGTCAGCTCTATAAGGAGACAGGAAGCCTCAGAGGGCAACTGCCAGCTGACCCCTGCAGAGTGGATGAAGGTCCCAGAAGCATCCACCACAAGCTCTGTGGGGGTTAAACGTGGAAACCCACATGCCTGCCAAAGAAAGACCCAGACTTAAGACTCATTTTAAAAATCAGATTCACTTTGTTATACAGCAGAAACTAACACACCATTGTAAAGCAATTATACTTCAAAAAAGATGCTAAAATAATTAAAAAATGAAAATTAAAAAAAAAAGGAAAAAAAAAATCAGACCTACCAATCCCCATTTCTTCCTCCATACTCAGCTCTACCCCCTAACAGGGCTCCATTTTGGTCAACTTCTCTGTCTTTCATCTCGGACTCCCACACTTTACCCATTTCCTTCATGGACAGGTTTCTTTGTCTCTGTCCCAGTCCCCAACCCCATCTCAGCTCAAGACTCTGAATATCTGTGCTGCCACCTTTTCATGTCCTGTTTCTCTGAGTCTTATTCTCAGTGCCTTGTCAATCCCTATGTCACGGGGCCCCTCTTTTTTGCAATTATATTTTTGTAAAATACACATAATATAAAATTTACCATTTTAACCATTTTTTAAATTGAAGTATAACTGCTTTACAATGTTGTGTTAGTTTCTGCTGTACAACGAAGTGAATCAGCTATATAGAGACACAGACATAGAGAACGGACGTGTTAACCGTTTTTAAGCGTACAGTTCAGTGGCATTAAGTACATTCACTTTGTCGTGCAACCATCACCACTGTTCATTTCCAGAACTTTTTCATCATTCTGAATGGAAACTCTGTATCCATTAAACAATAATTCCCCATAACCCCTGGTAACCTCTACTCTACTTTCTATCTGTATGAATTTTCCTATTCTAGGTACCTCATATAAGTAGAGTCATACAATATGTAGCCTTTTGTGTCTGGCTTATTTCACTAAATAGTGTTGTCAAGGTTCATCCATACTGTAGCAGGTGTCAGAATTTCATTCATTTTTAAGGTGGAAAAATATTCCATTGTATGCCTATGCTACATTTGGTTCATTCCTTCATCTGTCAATGGACAGCTGTGTTGCTTCACCTTTTGGCTACTGTGAATAATGCCACTATGAACATGGATGTACAAGTATTTGTTTCAGTCCCTGCTTTCAATTTTTTGGGGTATATACCTAGGAGTAGAATTGCTCGATCATATGGTAGTTCTATGTTTAACTTTTTGAGGACCTGCCAAACGGTTTTCCACAGTGGCTGCACCATTTTACATTCCTACCAGCAATGCGCAAGGGTTCTAATTTCTCCTCGTCCTCACCAACACTTGTCGTTTTCCACTTTTTTGATAAAAGCCATCCTAATGGATGTGAAGTGGTATGTGAGATCCCTTTTGAACACAGCACTCCACAAGTCCAAGTGTTCCAGATTCCCAAGGTCTGTTCTGCTGGGGAACACTGGGGACCCCATGAGCCTGCCTGGCTCTGAGAATTGGTATTTCCAGCCAACACACTTCTTTGTCCCTGTACCCTCTGACCTCTCTTCCAGGCTCTGACAAGCTGCTGCCCATCTCTCTGCCTTTTGCTTATGGAGAGTTGGACTGAGAAGTAACACAGACTTCGGGAAGAATACAAATTCAATTTCTTTAGGCCCCACAATCTTCTGAGCTCATTTTTCAATGTGGTCTTCCAGACCAGAGACAACTGTGCTGGCTCCATGGGACCAACTTTATGACTTTGACCTGCCACTGACCTCAGAACTACAAAAACATCCAGCGCCTTGAGCAAAACTATTTCTTGGTCTTACCAGAACCTAAGGGAACAGCTTATATTCTATCTATCCCCCTGCCCCCAAGCTATCTGAATCAAGACTTCCCTGAGCCCCTTCCTTTGCTGAGGCTCATATTTGGTGGTTTAGGTCTTCAAGACAAATTCTGGGTGTGGTGATTCACCTCCTCATGAGCCTCATGACTCCTTGAGGGGAACTTGGAGACCTGGAATTTTGGTCATGATTCCCTGTTCATGTTCCCAGAACCCAGACTCTCTGGGGCAACATTTGTTTATATTGTTTAATACTAACGTCCTCTCCATAGACTTCTGATGTCAAGGGCATGGTGTGTCAAACCTGACCCCCGTGTCCTCATACATCCTGGGCTTTGCGTCAGCCCAGGCCTCACCCCTTTGCTTAAAGGTGCCTGATATAAATTCTTTTTCTTCCAGCCGCTTCTTTCTTCCATGAAAGCAGGTGGAAAGAACATCCTTCTGCATTCCACAAAAGAGAAAACAGAGGCCTACAGAGGGAAGTGACTCACCCAGGTGCAAAGGTGGAGTTGGCGACTAAGCTGGGAATGGAGCTCCATTCTCTGACTCTGAAACCACAGCCCTCCATGGGCAGTCACCCCCTTCCTCAGGAGGAAGCTCTCAGCTCACGCTTGGAGATATGGCCTTTGTACTTGACAGGTGCCCCTGGGATTGGAAAGTGGGACTCTCTGTCTTCAGTCTTCCCACTCCAATCCATGAAACTATTGTTTTGGCCTTCAAATACGGATTTCGTGGTACAGCCCTTTAAAGGAACTTTCTAAAGCTCTTTCTAAAGCAAAACATATGACTCTGCAAGTTTGGAAAAACAAAAGCTCCTAACCAATAGGAACAAAGACAGCTGTACGAGTCCAAGTCCAAGTCCAAGTTTCTTACTTGTAGTCTCACTTCCCCTCTGGTATCCTCTTATTTCAGTTCTCACTCCCACTCTTCACCCAACCCTGGGGGTTTATCATTTCCCCATTCCTTCCAGCCCAAGCCCAGACAAAATCCAAGTTAACCTCTTTGCTTCATTTATTTTGATTGAGACCGGTGGGAATTTTCAGCTTTACTAAAAATCTTACATACATCCTTGTTCAAGAACTTACAGTGCCTTTCTAGAGTCTATGATATCAAGTACAGACTTCTATCTGGCTTTTAAGACCTTTTATAATCTGACTTTACCCTGCCTTCCTGTACTTGGTTCTCACTACTCTTCATTGTAAACGCTCCTTAATTGGGCAAGATTTCTCACAGCTTATGTACACGTGTGTATACACACACACACAGTTAAACACATACAAAGTTTACTCTCCACAATATATACAATGTTTATTCAAGCTCCTGTCTTTTTCCATGACTCTTGCTTAGGACTTCTTTTTTCCTGCTCTCTACCAATCCTAATATGACCCATCTTTTAAGATTTGTTCAGGTCCAGGAAATCTTTAATTTCAGTGTCTCTGTTCTCTAAGTTTTTACTGCATTTATGGTCAGTGTTCAGAATGTTTAATGTTAACAGGTTTTTTTTTTTGTAATTGTGGTTAAAAAAAAACACATAACCTAGAGTTTACCATCTTAATTCTTTTTAAGTGTACAGTTCAGTAGTGTTAAGTATATCCACTTTGTTGTGCAACAGATCTCCAGAACCTCTTCATCTTGCAAAACTAAAGCTCTAAGACAGAGAGGGCCCAAATAAATAAAATCAGAAATGAAAGAGGAGAAGTTACAATTGACACCCAGAAATACAAAGGATCATAAGAGATTACTACGAACAATTATATGCCAAAAAATTGGACAACCTAGAAGAAATGGATAAATTCCTAGAAACATACAATCTCCCAAGACTGAATCAGGAAGAAATAGAAAATATGAGCAGACTGATTACCAGTAAGAATATTCAATCAGTAATCAAAAAACTCCTAACAAACAAAAGTCCAGGACCAGACAGCTTCTCAGGTGAATTTACCAAACATTTACAGAAGAGTTAACACCCATCCTTCTCAAACTATTCCAAAAAATTGAAAGGAAAGGCATGGTTCTAAACTCATTCTATGAAACCAGCATCCTCCTGATACCAAAACCAGGCAAAGACACCACACAAAAAAGAAAATTGCAGGTCAATATCACTAACTAACACATATGCAAAAATTCTCAACAAAATATTAACAAACTGAATTCAACAATACATTAAAAGGATCATACCCCATGATCAACTGGGATTTATGCCAGGTATGCAAGGATGGTTCAATATCCATAAATCAAACAATGTGATACACCACATTAACAAAATGAAGAATCAAAATCATATAAGCATCTCAGTAGATGCAGAAAAAGCTTTTGACAAAATTCAGCATCCATTCATGATAAAAACTCTCGAAAAAGTTGGTATAGAGGGAATATACCTCAACATAATAAAGGCCATATATGACAGAACCACAGCCAACGTCACACTCAATGGTAAAATGCTGAAAGCATTTCCTCTAAGATAAGGAATAAGACAAGAATGCTTATTCTCATCACTTTTAGTCAACATAGTATTGTAAGTCCTAGCCACAGCAGTCATACAAGAAAAAGAAATAAAAGGCATCCAAATTGGAAATGAAGAAGTAAAACTGTCACTATTTGCAGATGACATGATGTGATTTATAGAAAACCCTAAAGACTCCACCAAAAAGCTATTAGAACTAAAAAATGAATTTAGTAAAGTTGCAGGATACAAAATTAATATACAGAAACCTGTTGCACTTCTAGACACTAATAACAAACTATTAGAAAGATAAATTAAGAAAACAATGCCATTTACAATTGCATCAAAAAGAATAAAATATGTAGGAGCAAATCTAACCAAGAGGTGAAAGACCTGTACTCTGAAAACCATAAGACATGGATGAAAGAAATTGAAGATGACACAAACAAATGGAATGATATACCATGCTCATTGACTGGAAGAATTAATACTGTTAAAATGTCCATACTACCCAAGGCAATCTACAGATTCAATGCAATCCTTACCAAAATACCAAAAACATTTTTCACCAAACTAGAACAATCAATCCTAAAATTTGTATGGAAACACAAAAGACCCCAATTGGCCAAAGCAATCTTAAGAAAGAAGAACAAAGCTGGTGATATCACAGTCCCTGATTTCAAACTACACTACAAAGCTACAGTAATCAAAACAGTATGACACTGGCACAAAAACAGACACATAGATCAATGGAATAGACAGCCCAGAAATAAACTTATTCTTGTATGGCCAATTAATCTACAACAAAGGAGGCAAGGATATACAGCCACTTCAATAAATGGTGCTGGGAAAACTGGACAGCTACATGCAAAAGAATGAAACTGGACCACTTTCTAAAACCATATACAAAAATACACTCAAAATGGATTAAAGATTTAAATGCAAGACTTGAAACTATAAAACTTCTAGAGGAAAACATAGGCAGTACATTCTTTTTTTTTTTTTTTTTTAATATATTTATTTATTTATGTTTGGCTGCATTGGGTCTCCATTGCTGCGTGCGGGCTTTCTCTAGTTGTGGTGAGTGGCGGCTACTTTTCGTTATGGTGCACAGGTTTCTCATTGCAGTGGCTTCTCTCGTTGTGGAGCACAGGCTCTAGGCACGCGGGCTTCGATAGTTGTGGGGTGTGGCCTCAGTAGTTGTGGCTCACAGGCTCTAGAGCTCAGGCTCAGTCATTGTGGTGCACAGGCTTAGTTGCTCTGCGGCACGTGGGATCTTCCTGGACCAGGGCTTAAACCCGTGTCCCCTGCATTGGCAGGCGGATTCTTAACCACTGTGCCACCAGGGAAGTCCTAGGCAGTACACTCTTCAACATCTGTCTTAGCAATATTTTTTTGGATCTGTCTCCTCAGGCAAGAAAGACAAAAGCAAAAATAAACAAATGGGAGTACATCAAACTACAAAGCTTTGTACAGTGAAGGAAACCATCAAAAAAAGAGAAAAATCAGCCTACTGAATGGGAGGAGATATTTGCAAATTATATATTTGATAAGGAGTTAATATCCAAGATATATAAAGAACTCATATAACCCAGTATTAAAAAAAAGTTTGATTAAAAAATGGGCAAAGGACCTAAATAGACATTTTTTCAAAGACGACATGCAGGTGGTCAACAGACACATGAAAAGATGCACATCACTAATCATCAAGTGATGATTAGTGATCATCAATCATCACTAAAAATCAAAACCACAATGAGATACCATCTGATACCCATCAGAATGACTATTAACAAGAAGACAACAAATAACAGGTGTTGGCGAGGATGTGGAAAAAAGGGAACCCTCATGCATTGTTGGTGGGACTGTAAACTGGTTAGCCATTATGGAAAAGAGTATGATGTTCCTCAAAAAAATAAAAATTGGGCTTCCCTGGTGGCGCAGTGGTTAAGAATCCTCCTGCCAATGCAGGGGACACGGGTTCGAGCCCTGGTCTGGGAAGATCCCACATGCCACGGAGCAACTAAGCCCATGCGCCACAACTACTGAGTGTGTACTCTAGAGCCCGTGCTCCACAACAAGAGAGGCCACTGCAATGAGAAGCCCACGCACCACAAAGAAGAGTAGCCCCTGCTCGCCGCAACTAGAGAAAGCCCGCACGCAGCAACAAAGACCCAATGCAGCCAAAAATAAATAAATTAAATAAATTTAAAAAATAAATAAATAAAAATTGGAACTACTATACAATCCAGGAATTTTACTTCTGGATATCTACCTGAAGAAAACAAAAACACTAATTCAAAAAGATATTTGCACCCTTATGTTCATTGCAGCATTATTTACAATAGCCAAGATATGAAAGCAACCTAAGTGTCCATCAATAGATGAATGGATAAAGAAGATGTGGTGTACTTATACAATGAAATATTACTCAGTCATAAAAAAATCTTGCCATTTGCAATAACATGGATGGATCTAGAGGGTATCATGCTAAGTGAAATAAGTCAGAGAAAGACAAACACCAAATTATTTAACTTATATGTGGAATCTAAAAAACAAAACAAACAAATAAGTAAAACAAAATGAAAACAGGCTCACAGATACAGAGAACAAATGGGTGGCTGCCAGAGGGGAAAAGGGTGGGGGGTTGAGCGAAATAGGTGAAGAGAATTAAGGTGTTCAAATTTCCAGTTATAAAATAAATAAGTCACAGAGATGCAATATACAGAATAAGGAGTATGGTCAATAATATTGTAATAACTTTGTATGTGGACAGATGGTTACTAGATTATTATGGTGATCATTTCATAGTATATTTAAATCTTAGATCACTATGTGGTATACCTGAAACTAACATAACATTGTACATCACTATATTTCAATTAAAAACAAACAGGACTTCCCTGGTGGTACAGTGGATGAGAATCTGCTTGCCAATGCAGGGGACATGGGTTCGATACCTGGTCTGGGAAGGTCCCACATGCTGAGAAGCAACTAAGCCTGTGTGCCACAACTACTGAGCCTGAGCTCTAGAGCCCGCGTGCCACAATTACTGAAGCCCGCACGCCTAAAGCCCATGCTCCGCAACAAGAAAAGCCACTGCAATGAGAAGCCCGTGCGTTGTAACGAAGAGTAGCCCCTGCTCGCCACAACTAGAGAAAGCCCACGCGCAGCAATGAAGAACCAACACAGCCAAACATAAATAAAATTAAATCTAAAAAAAACCAAACACAAACAAACAAACAAAAAACTGAAGCTTTATAGCTATTAAACAACAGCTCCCCAATTCTCCCTCTCACCAGCCCCTGGTAACCACCATTCTTTGTCTCTTCAAATTTGACTACTTTGGATACCTCTATATCTATAGATATGTGTGGAATCATATATGTCCATATATGATTTTTGTGACTGGCTTATTTCAATTAGCATAATGTCCTCAGGGTTCATTGATGTTATACAGCAAGTGACAAGATTTCCTTCCTTTTAACGACTGAATAGGGCTTCCCTGGTGGCGCAGTGGTTAAGAATCCGCCTGCCAATGCAGGGGGCATGGGTTTGAGCCCTGGTTTGGGAAGATCCCACATGCTGCGGAGCAACCAAACCCGTGTGCCACAACTACTGAAGCCTGCACGCCTAGAGCCCGTGCTCCGCAATAAGAGAAGCCACCACAATGAGAAGCCCGCGCACCGAAACGAAGAGTAGCCCCCGCTCGCTGCAACTAGAAAAAGTCTGCACGCAGCAACCAAGACCCAACGCAGCCAAAAATAAATAAATAAAATAAATAAATTTATTTTAAAAAGAAGAAAAAAAAGAAATAAGGAGATGCTTTAAAAAAATAAAAAATGAAGACTGAATAATATTCCATTGAATGTATACACCACCTTTGCTTATCTCTTCATCTGTCAGTGGACACTTGGGCTGCTTCCACTTCTTGGCTATTGTGAGTAGTGCTGCTATGACATGAGTGTACAACTATTTCTTCAAGACTCTGGTTAAGTTCTTTTTGATATATACCCAGAAGTGGGATTGAGGGGCTATTTGATAGTCCTAGATTTGATTTTTTGAGGAACTGCCACACCATTTTTCATTGTGGTTTGCAACATCTTACAATCCCACCAGCAGTGCACAAGAGTTTTAATTTCTCTATATCCTTTGCCAACACTTGTTATTTTCTGGCTTGTTTTTTTTTTTTTTAGTAGCCATCTTACCTAGTGGCTTTTTAATCATTTCATGTGTATTCATTTTTTCTTCTTTACAAGATTTTAAACTTCTTCAGGGTGGGGATCATGTCTGTTCTGTGTGCCCTCAGAGACTAGCATAGTGCTTGGCACACCTTAGGTATTTGAAAGTAATTTTTAGTTCATTGAATGAAATGAACAGTCTGAGTTGAGCTCAGTTCTTTTATTTTTAGAACTTGGGGTCGAATTTTCTTTACAAATAGAATAGGCTGACTGCCACGATACAGACTGAATAAGTCTTTAGGACACTACGCAATAGAGCAGAGGGTCTGCATGGGGAGAATGACACTGTTACTTCCTTCTTGACTACAAAGGCAAACGCTGTGGTCATCCCACAAGCTGCTGGGTCCACTGGTGATGGGCATAGTTCCCACACTCCTGCAAAGGGACAGTGCTCTGGAATCCCAGTTCTATTCAGGTGGAACCAGAAGAGCCTAGGGGAAAACAAACAAACTGACCCTGAGAGCTCAGAAGTTGGGCCAGCACAGGAAATGTGAGGAAATATCACAGATAGAAAAGTACCAGTAAGTACAAGTATTCTCAATTCTGCTTTGTTCTCACGTTTACTCAGTTTCTCCCAATTTTCCTGAAGTCTTGGGGAGTCAATTTCTTATCCACTGCCATGACTTTGAGGGTTACTCTAATTCCCCAAGTTCTTTTAGCTTCTACATGGAAAAGTCCCTCCATTAGCCATCCATTTGGCATTTTTTAAATGGAACTATCATTAGTATCTGAAAAAAGAACAAGTACAGAGGTGCTGAAGAAATTAACTTTCTGAGAACAGATTCTTTAGAAAAATCACCTCAGGGTGGCTGGGTTGGCACAAGGCTCAGGTGTACATCCCCTCCTTGATTCATCTCTGCGAAACTCTGCCCAAAAGTCAGCCTTCCTGCCCTGAACATTTCCCACCTCTGCGTTCTCCTTTGGCCCCCACCTCAAAGGATGGGGTTAAAGTAGAAACCCCAGTCGATAGAAAATTTGTGATTTAGCTGGGCATTCCTAGGTGAAAAATAAACTAACACTCCCTAGGTATGCATTGGCTGACATTTTCTCCAAACTTGTTTGGTGGTAAGAATCCTCTGGGACGTATATTAAGAATCACGCCTGGGGCCCCTCCTGGACTTAATGAATCAGAAAAGGAAGTAGCCTGAGAGTCTGTATTCTTTAAACCTTTAAGCCAGGTGATTCTTATCATCAGACAAGGTTGGAAAACATAACATTAGTGAATATTATTACAGATTCCCAGGCACCTACATAACAGGGTAACTTTTTTTTTCCTCAGGAAAGGGTAAAGGGACAACACCATTGATATTGGCTTGGTTGTGCGTCCTTAACCTCTGAGGGCTTCAGTTCCTTATCCATTAAGTGGGGTTGATATTACATCTCCCTCACTGAGGATTAAATGAGAGAATGCACACAGAACGGTTACCAAATGCCTGCTAAATAAAATGCATGTTCAATACAGAGATGCTATTGTTATTTCCCCACAGAAAACCCCTAGGTATCCCTGTCATATAAATATGGCTGAATAACGGCTTTGAAAAAGGGAAAACTGACAATTGATGTTTCCAGAGATCTACACAGATATATAAGCACAGGCAGAAGACCCAGTGATCACTTCTCTGACTAGACCCGGCAGATACAACTGTGGCTGGCTTTACTAAGCAAAAGGAGGAACATTTTAATCAAAGTCTGGCTTGAGGTACATAGACAGGAATCAACCCAGACATGACTTGGACAGCTGGGGCCACTCTGGGATAACAACATGGGTTAGAATAGGGAGATTCTCTATTAGGTATAAGGACCAGCACCCCTACCTTCCTGAATGAATGTGATATTGCCTCAGAGGTAGTTCTCCAACCCCTGGAATCAACCAACTCTGGGTGTGAGTCCCAACCTTACCATATACCTACAGCGTGACCTTGGATAAACTGCTTAAATTCTGGGAGCCTCAGTTTTCTCATCCACAAAATGGTGATATTAATAGTACCTTCCTTAAAGGTTGTTGTTAAGATTGAAAAATAAAATGAATGTAGGTAAATAAAAGTTGGCTATTATAATCTGTCTTCAACAAGGGATAGATTATAATAGTCCCTTGGAGAGAACAGACTTCCTTAGTTTCTGTCATATTCCCCACCATCTCTGTTATCAGAGTAAACAGGAGCCTCCTGGTTAGATTATCCACATACTATTCCTTCTCTTCACTCTGCATACACACCTATTTAAGGGGCTCCCTGCCATGCCCCTGCTCCCTCTTCTCATAGACTTCCATACATTTCATCCTCTAGTACCTTCTAAAAGGAGACTGACCTCTCCCCAGGACTTGGCTGCCTCATCACACTGTTATCAATCACTGCTTGGAGAAAAGAAGCACCTTCTGCAGGTGGGTAGGAAGACAAAGAGACTGAGGGTGGGAATTGAGGGTGGTCAGGATGGGAGGAGAGAGGATTCAGAATAGGAGGGGGAGGGGGGGAAATGTGTCACGAAGTTCCTCAAAATCGGTGAATTCTCAGTCTCATCATTTTCAGTGAATGAACTCAGATGATTCACTTCCCTTCACCGGCCCTCTGTTTTCCTCTCTGTGTAATGGAAAGGAAAGTGCTTGCACTTGTGTTAAAGGCAGAGAAGCATATGGAATCCAGCTTGGGAGAGTCATGAGCCCATGAAATTATACATCATACGGGCTGTGGATGTTATGTTGGTTTTCTTCTGAACAATATTTTTGAGTATACGAGCTCCTGGCTGAACATATTTCCTTTAATATCATTGACTTTTTGGCAGTTTTTAGCAAAACCACCGGTTTCTGGTTTCCCATTTCAGCCCTTTTTTCCTGGGTATCCCCTTTAGCTTCCGGTTAAGCAGCCATTGCCATCCAGCATGGTAGCCTGGGCTCTAAGCAGAAGTTCTAGGACCAGGGCCTAGCTTTTGTTCTGGTGGGGGCCTCAGAATCCAGAAGGTCTGGAAAGCCACGACCAACATTCTTTGAGGTAGTAAGTTCCTGATTTAGGGAGTAACCAGGTTTAGATTAGGGACAAAGGAAAATCTGGCCAAGGCTCAAAATACTCATGCAGAGGTCTGAGCTCACTGGCTTGGGTGGGGCTAGGAATTGGGCCAGAGATGATGAGGCGGAAACGATGAGAAAGGGTAGGGGTCATAGGCTGAAGCTGGAGGGTCCAACTTGGCCCCTCTGTTCACTGACGAAAGATTATAACCTCAGGGTGCAGCCCCTGTACTCTTTGCTTTCCATGAGTAAGGAAGCAATTATGTGGCTTCCCCCGCCCTACTCCTGCCACAGGCCGCTGGGGGCCTAGCAGCTCCAACACCTCCCCTATCATGTTACAGGCCCCAAATGTGGCTTCCAGTGCCTGCTGTGAGACAGTATCCTTTCCCTCAGCATTAAACATGCAGAGAGAAGGAGTCCTCAGACCCAAGCAAACTATGTGACCAGCATTCACCGCCTCCTTCCCAGGACTGCAGAGGAGTCTGTGCCCCCCATGAGTAGGCGAGAAAGAAGAGCTTCAGGCCACGAACAACTGGAGAGGAGGAGGAGAGAGTGGGAGTCAGGGATGTGGGGGTGAGCAGTGCACACAGCTGGCCAGTTGCTGGGAACTGTTGGTTAAGGACACAGCATCCCCACTTGACTGGAATCCTGGGATGGACTCCCAGGAATGGCCTGGACTTCTGGGCCAGGACAGTCATAGACAGGAAGGCAAGGCATGCACTCAAGGTAGGAATTACAGTTTACAAAGTTCATCCGTGTGTCTCTAGCATCTAGAACTGTGCCTGACACATGTTAGGCCCATGATAAATCCTTGGTGAGTGAATAAAGGAATGAATGAATGATTTCACACACAAGTATGATCTCATTCAATCTGCAAAGTGAGGCAGGGGCAGGGCAGGCGTTGCCTCTTTTTGTAGATGGAGAACCGAGACCAAGAGAATTAAGCATCTTGCCTGAGGTCATTAGACTTGGATGTGGCTGACCTGTGGCTAGACACTGTACTCTCCACACAGTACCAAACTGAACATTCTTGGTATAGCAACCCAGGAAAACATCCTGTGACTCGACGTGAACTTCCCTTTGGGTCCTGCTGGTCAGAAAATAGCCCTTCAGTGGTCCTGTTTCCTGGACACAGTCTCAGGGCCAAGTTCGACATCCTGGTCCTCCTAACACACCTGGCATCTGCCTGCTTTTTTATGAACCGCTCCAGGAAATGGGGCTTCTCCAGTAGTCTCTGTTGCCACATCTAACATGGGAGATCTGGACCACTAAGATGTGGAGGCAGGAGGCTGGTGGTTTTTCTCTGAGACTCAGGAACAGAATGAAACCACATGTATTCAGTTCCTTATTCTCTCACACTTGATAGAAACTTCAGATAGCCTAGACCACCAAGTTAGTTTCTGGAACTTAGGCAAGCAACTAACTCATATTATAGCCAGGGTCTCCCAGGAGCTCAGAGCTCATAGTCCTAGGCACGTTTCTGGAAGGAGGTCTCCAAAGCCAGCAAGAAGGCTCGCCTGAGCTGGAACATCTTACAGCATCTGGCCCTTCTCTTCACAGCCTTCTGTTCTGAATCCTTCTCTTTGGAGGCAGTGAGGTATAGAGCACAGGAACAAGGATCAGAAAACCTGGGTTCTAGCGCTGGCTTTGCCACTCATCAACTACGTATCTTCTCTCCACCTCATTTTCCTCATCTGTGAAATGGGAATAACGATTCCCAGCTACGTAAGGCAGTTGTGAGTTTAAAGAGGAATGGTTTGTATCAAGGTGCTTTTTAGCAAAAGACAGAAATGATGTCAGTACTATTTTTTTATGGCAAGGAAAAAAAAAAAGACAAGGAGAAGGGAAACTTCCAGGGAGACCCAAAGCGCTCTGTTCTCACTTGTTCACGGATTCATTCATAATAAACCACCTAGGTGAACAAGGCATGCACCAGGTGCTGAGGGAGAGAAAGATATTTAAGATGTAGTCTCTGCCCTAAAAGGACTGAAAGATAGCACAGACTGTGCACCAAAAGACGGACACAGATTTCAGAGAGTGCCAAAGATCACAGAGTGGAAAGGATATTCTGTCTTCACAGAGGCTCTAGGATTGTTCAACCAGGTGAAGAGCCCACAAGAGGAAGGAGGGGGAAGAGGGGTGTCATGCTGCCTAACGGTCTCCAAGTCTCTTTGTCCGGGAGGAAATGAGGTCATCTTGCTCTCAGAATCAGCATGACAGCCTCCAGCCAAGTAATCTGGAGTCATGAGAGCTGCCGGGGAAGCTCAGTGAATCACAAGAGTCAGTGGGGAATTTCCTGATAACTAACCTAAGAGTTTCTGGGTAAGTCCTCAGGCTGCAGCTCTGTTTACATTTTGATCACGTTTATTTACAGTTAATGTGTTCTAACTCCAAACAAAACATATCACTGTCTTCTAGAGGAAGTAGCCCGGCTGGTTCTGAAGGCTCTAGCACCTCTGACACAGTCCATCCCCTAGGAGGCTGGCAGCTCAGAGCTGGGCACAGAAAAACTCTCTCTCCGGAGGATGATGGGTCACCTGCCTCCTAAGCTGGACGGTTAACTTGTACTTTCCCCAGGCAGAGGCTGGCATCCTGAGACCTCTGGCTGGGGCAGAGCAAAGAGGCTTTCCTTCTTCCTGCCCTCCTGGCACTTTCTCTGCCCTCTTCCTGCCCCTCTCAAGTGGACCCAGACCCAAGGCCCAGGTTTGCCAGGCAGCAAAACGCTGTAGGCCTAGGCAGGGAGAGGGACAAGCCTTGCGCCCCTTAGTGAGTTACAGGGATTCAACCTCCTCCCCTTCCATTGAGGGAGACAGTCCTTCAGGGTGGATTTAAGTGACCCCAAGCCCTGGTTCCCAACACTAGGGGAAAGGGATGGGGGTGACTGAACTTCAGAGTCCCTACTGTAGTTCTTCAGCTCTGCCTGAGAGATATGTGTGTGTGCATGGACTTGTGCATGTGTACACAACTGTGTGCGCTCACTCTCAAGCAGGAAGCATAGGTGGAGTCCTTTACACATGGTCTGTCTTTCTGGAGGCCAATCTTATTTGATGAGCAAATATTTTATCTTATTAGAAACAAGGCTCTATGATGAAGTAGAATACTAAATACACCTGCATTTAAAAATCTGTAATTATCTTTTTGGAACGGGTGATACAAGGATGTGTTTTCAAAAATTTAAACAGTGTACAAGGCCATACAGTGAAAAATAAATCTTCTCATTCTTGTCCTCCAGTTCCCCAATTTCTCTCTTCAGAGGTGAAAATAGAACTTTCTACGTTAATAAGGCTTTACTATTCTATTGTCTTTATTAAGTGACAATACTATGGCCCAGGCAAATAAATGAATAGTTCATTTTAGGAACTTCCTGAAAAACCTATCAACACTTCAATAGAAAGCGTCAACAGTTTGTGCCCTAAGACTTTGTTCTCACAATCCTACAATATCATATCACGACTCTTATCCAATCCTTATCAGACCCTCACTTTCAAAGACCTGCCTTATACCAAACTGCAAATTCTCAATAAAATCCGACCCCCTCCCCCACCACTACCAAACTACCTTACCGCAGTAAGCAATAAACTAAGCTTTGTCTTATCCACTGGTTGTGTTGATTTTCGGGGAGCTGGCATACTACTTGGAGGCAGCCCCTGTGAACACGCTTTTTGTCTCTTTCAGCGACCTGTATTTTCACATTGAGAAAGAGACTTCACAGCTGTGCGAGCTGCAGACTATGCCTCTAAGCCCAGGGGTCCGAATCAGTGTCCTAGGCAGTTGGGGGCCGAGGGTGGAGAAGAGGTTTAGGGGATCTGGGAAGAGGCATCAGAGCTGGAGGAGAGCGTCTCCCTAGCGCCTCTCCTTTTGGCAAATCGGGGGATGAGGGGTGCTGCACGGGGGCGGGGCCCAGGCCAGGTGAATGGGAGGAGGGGGCGGAGAATTTACATGTCTCTCCATACCTCAGTTCAGACCTGGTTCGTCCCCTCCAATGGGGACCGCGCTGCCCCTCACAGGTTAGGTTGTGGAAGCCTGCGGGGTCCAAGTCGCGGCGGGTCCTAAGGGAAGCGGAGGGAAGGGAGTGGACGGGGCGATCCCGGGCTGGGGCGGGGCCAGGGCTGGGGCGAGTAGTAATATAGAGCCAGCACTGCCCGCTAGCAGCACAGCGCGGAGACTGGAGCCCTAGGGCCCGCCCGAGCATCAGAGTGTCCACTAGTCCCCGCTATCCCGGCCCTGCGCCCCTCCGGCCATAGCTGCGGGTGAGTGTGGACCTCCCTAAGAGCGCAGGGTGGATGCGGGCGACCCAGCTCTTGCCGGCTTTACTTCTCCTTACTCGCTGCCCCGGCTCGGCTGCGGCTGCACGCTGAGTCACCGCGCTCCGTGCCCATGTGTTCCCCTGCGGGGACCAGTGCAGGCTGCGCCACGACCTCTGAGCCTCCAGAGAGGATAGACGGCCGGGCCTGGGGAGCCTGGTCACCGCGGGCTCTTCCCGCAGGGGACTTAGGGGCTCCAGCCCTGAACTGCAGTAACCCACCCGGTCCGCCTTCGCGCGCTCCTGCGCTTCTTCCCCTGACTCCTCCTTCCCTTGTAGAACCGCTGTCTAGAGCCCCAGCCTCGCCACCATGAGAGTCCTGCTGGCATGCCTGCTCCTCTGCGCCCTGGTCGTGAGCGACTCCGAGGTGAGTGGCTTCCCTGCTTTTGACTCTTGGCGGCAGGAGGAGGGGGCTTGCAAGACCCCTGAAAAGTGCTGGGGAAGGAAGGGGCTGCATAGGAAGCTGGAGTCCTCCAAATTCCATCAACAGCAGGTCCAAACCCTCCCCGGGAAACAGAACAGGTGTGGCATTGGGGCCTTGAGAACCAAGGGAGCTTGCACTTTTCGGCAAGGGAGGAAGAAGCCGCAGGGACTGCCCCAACCTGCTGGTATCTGATTTGTGAAGCTTGCTTGAGTCAATTCATTTCTCCCTGCTAGAAGCTGATGATCTTCCATTTGAGGGATAGTTAGACATGAACAGGGTAAGGAGAGAGGGAACTGGAGGGAAGGCTGAGTTTGGGGACTGGGGCCAGTTTATCCTCACCCTGGGGTCCCAGGAACATGGGTCCTTTGGTGAACTTTTCCTTTCAATCTCTCCCCCCGCCTGCATCTCTTCCAGGGCAGCCATGAACTTCATCAAGTGTCTGGTGCATGTGAGTATCCACCCCTTGCACAATATCTGGTTGCACAGATATCTTGGAAAAGCCTCAGGAGGCAGCCCCTCCCTGTCCCTGCTGGCTCCCCCTTTGCCTCCGCCTATGCTCCTTGCTTACCCCCCAACCTTTGTGTTCTCCAGCGAAGTGTAGCTGTCTGAATGGAGGAAAATGTGTGTCCTACAAGTACTTCTCCAACATTCAGCGATGCAACTGCCCAAAGAAATTCCAAGGGGAACACTGTGAGATAGGTATGGGGATCCTGACTCCAACTGGGGAGGAGGGGGCACCAGAGACTTGGGGGCAGGGAGACATGGGTGGGATGCAAGAGCAGGCAGGAGTTAGGAGGTAGAGTGGGGGGCATCCCTATCCTCATGTGATTCACAGTCAAACATGAACACACACTATCTCATGAAGCTGGGGCTGCACAAATGTGAGGTGGGGATGGAAGGAGGCCCCTTCTAGTATCTTCTGCCTCACTGAAATCATGTGAGGCCTGACAGGATCTCTAAAATGCCTGTCTGAACTTCCTTCTCTTTCTAATATTCTCATCCTCACATCCTCCCATAGATACATCTAAAACCTGCTATCAGGGGAATGGTCACTCTTACCGAGGGAAGGCCAACACTGACACCAGCGGCCGGCCCTGCCTGGCCTGGAACTCTGCCACCGTCCTTCTGAAAACGTACCATGCCCACAGACCTGATGCCCTTCAGCTGGGACTGGGGAAACACAATTATTGCAGGTGAGGTGGGGGCAGCAAGGACCCTCCTCATGGCCTCACAGAAACCCTCGTTACCATCTTTTCTGCTTGCCAAGTGCTGGCCATAGCATGAGAAAATTAAGGCCTCTGGTTGAGTCTTTCCTGGAGGGGAGGACACAGAAAAGGCATTCTGGGTTGGAATGGCACCCTTCTCCCCTCTGTGTTGCCAGGAACCCAGACAATCAGAGAAGGCCCTGGTGCTATGTGAAGGTTGGCCTAATGCAGATTGTCCAGGAGTGCATGGTGCACAACTGCTCTTCTGGTGAGTGTCACTGGCCTGTTTATGATGGTGGGTGGAAGGGGACAAACTCATTTGTTCCCTTATTCCATCATAGGAGGGATGAGGAGGGAGGCCTGCCTGGCCCTGAAAAACTGGAAGGTCAGAGGACCAGGAGAAGGACACTTTATCCTCCCTCCCTCCCCAAGATATCACTTTCTTTCTCCTCCAGGAAAAAGTGCCCTCTCTCCTCCAGAAAAGTTACAGTGCGGCCAGAAGGCTCTGAGGCCCCGCTTTAAGATTGTTGGGGGAGAATTCACCACCATCGAGAACCAGCCTTGGTTTGCTGCCATCTATAGGAGGCACCGTGCAGGCTCTGTCACCTACGTGTGCGGTGGCAGCCTCATCAGCCCCTGCTGGGTGGTCAGCGCCACACACTGCTTCATGTATGTCCCTCTGTCTCTTCTCCCTGACCCTCCTGCCCTACCCCAAACAAATCCCTTCCTCCTTCCCAGCAAAAGATTCCCCTTATTTCTACCCCCTCGGCCTCTCTCTCTATGGCCCATGGCCTTGGGGACAAGTGATGCTCTGAGGTCGCTGTGGTGGGGAGGGGGAAGTGACAGGATCTCATGAGATCAGACTGACTGATCTCCCTCCCACAGTGATTACCAAAAGAAGGAGGACTACATTGTCTACCTGGGTCGGTCAAAGCTTAACTCCATCACGCCTGGCGAGATGAAGTTTGAGGTGGAAAAGCTCATCTTACGTGAGGACTACAGTGCTGACACCCTTGCTCACCACAATGATATTGGTGAGTGGAAAACCCTCATCTGCCGTGATGATGATAGCTGTGGGAGTGGGGGTCTGAGAAGAGACCCAAGTGTGAAGTTGGGGTTGTAGGGGAACTTGAAGACCCTGCTTTACACAACAAAGGAGTGGTGGGGAAGGGTTCAGAGTGGAAAACATGAGGGGCCTGGTGCTCCTCTGTAGAGTCCCTGAATTTGCAAACAGGTATCCTCCTCTGGGTGGCAATGGCCCTGATGGCATATAGCTTGGGCTGGGATGCCCCTTCCATTGCTGGATGGAGCCTCTGTCTGTCCCAGGATATAGAACTTGGAGAGATTATTGGGCTGGATTTCAGCCCAGCTACCTCAGCCAGGGCTTTATGAGCTGTTTTTTGCAGGAAAAAACTCATACAGCTGTATGCAGTTGCCCTGGCTGTCCAAGGCTTTGTCAGCAACTGGAACAAAGTCCTTGAAGCATGGGACAGGGGAGACTTGTTTCAGGTGACAAGCTACCAGCAGACCTCCCAGGATGACCTCTGACTCTGACATAGGGATAGACAGTCATTCCCTCAGGGTTTGGAGGGGAGAGATGGTGACCACCTGACTAGGTGGTGATCTTTCCCCTCTGACCCCTTCCTGCTCCCCCAGCCTTGCTGAAGATCCGTTCCAGCACGGGCCAGTGTGCACAGCCATCCCGGTCCATACAGGTCATCTGCCTGCCCCCAGCGAATGAGGATGCCCATTTTGGCACAAGCTGTGAGATTACTGGCTTTGGAAAAGAGAATCCCTGTAAGTGACATTTGGGTCTGGCTGAGAGGGTCCTGAGGGAGTGTTGTAACCTGGAAGTGAGCTCAGCGTGATCAAGGGAGGACTGTGGATGTAGAGATGGGAGCACCGTGGAGGCAGTAGGTGGGTCCAGGGATGGAGTAGGGAGCATTGCTTAGGGAATGATGAGCCATAAAGTTAAGTGGGTGAGGGATGAGAGACTATAGGTGGGGTAAAGACTTAGATGTGGGTGGAAAAAATAAGGGCTTTCCCTGGTAGGGACACTTTTTCGTCCCCTCCCTGGCAGACAGTCCCAACAGACACGTTTTAATGTACATTCCTCCCTGTTTCCTCCATCTAGCTGACTATGTCTATTCAGAGCAGCTGAAAGTGACTGTTGTGAAGCTGGTTTCCCACAGACAGTGTCAGCAGCCCCACTACTATGGCACTGAAGTCACCAACAAAATGCTGTGTGCGGCTGACCCACAGTGGGAAACAGATTCCTGCCAGGTGAGAGTTCCAAGCATCTTTCTCCATCACCCCTAGATCTCCCAGGGCTCCTGGGCCTGTCCCTACCAGCTTTGGGGAGCCTCTCTCCAGTCAAAATCCCAAGAAGCCAGGACCAGGGGTTCAGGTCTTAGAAGGTTTAAACCAGTCCTTATGTATTTACCAAACATTTGTCAAGAGCCTGGCTCTATGCTAGGCACTTCAGACTCAGGAAGCGAGGGGGACTAAGACCCTAAGAAAGAGAAAACAACAGAAAATAACACAATTCAGTGCTCAGAGTGTGGTGTGAATTATAAATGATCAGCTGTTTAGGAGAGGGATGTGAGCACCAACTAGATGGTCACCGAGGGGGGCACTTTAGAGAGAATGTGACTCAATAGGAATTTGAGGAGGCAGAGGAAAGAAAAGAGAGCATTTCAGTTGCAAGATACAAAAATGAGAATAAGCACGGCTTATTTTGGGATGGGAAGGAGAAGTAGGGTCTGAAAATGTAGGTGGAACTGTAGATAACAGGACTTTGAAAGCCAAGCAGGGGATTTTTAAACTTGATGTGGTAGGAGATGGGGAGTCACTAAGGACTTTGACTCTAGGAAACTCTCCCTTCTCTCTCGGGCATGATTGGGTGGTAGGATCAGATGGCCCCCTTCTCACTTCTCCCAGGGCTCACCTTTTGTGTCTTTGGCTTAACAGGGAGACTCAGGGGGGCCGCTGGTCTGCTTCACCCAAGGCCGCATGACTCTGACTGGGATTGTGAGCTGGGGCCGTGAATGTGCCATGAAGGAAAAGCCAGGCGTCTACACAAGGGTCTCAAGCTTCCTGCCCTGGATCCACACTCACATTGGGGGAGAGAATGGCCTAGCCCTCTGAGGGCCCCCAGAGAACCAAGGGAAGAGACGGGTACCACCCACTCCCACAGTGACCGTCATTTTTGCAGTAGGGCCATCTGCACAGCTATATATAATGAAGAGACTGAGGAAGATGAGCTCTGCAGAGGTGGTTTTGCTTGTGCTGCCCATCAGGGTGAGTGACAGTAGCTTCACCCTCAGATACACATCTGGGTGCTGGACACCCAGATCTCCCCTGGCCAGGATGGAAGGGTGGTCCTGAACCAGAATGGTATTGTCGTTTTCTGGACTAAAGCTTCCTGGAGTTAAAAATGGCATCTCCTGTGCATAGGTGGAAGGAGAGCCAGCTCCCTGGCAGTGGGCCATTGATGAGGCCCACTGTTGGGAAATGAATAATTTCCCAATTAGGAAGTGTAACAGAACTGAGGTCTCTTGAGAGAGCTTGGCCAATGCAGGAACAGTGGTT
This sequence comes from Eschrichtius robustus, assembly GCF_028021215.1. Lineage (NCBI taxonomy): Eukaryota > Metazoa > Chordata > Mammalia > Artiodactyla > Eschrichtiidae > Eschrichtius > Eschrichtius robustus. The sequence continues at coordinate 78,652,436 of NC_090830.1, forward strand.
TGGAGAGTAAGGACACTAAATGACTTGAGGGAAGGGTTCTGACATTCCATGAATGTATCAGGAAATGTTATATACGTGTGTGTATGTTGGCACACTTGTGCACAGGCTGTGTCAGTGTAAGAGCTGGTGTTCTGTGTCTGACTGCACGTCTAGATACTTCCCCAAATCGTATGGACTGTGACATCACACAGAATGGCCTATTTGGAGAGGTTGTGGGGCCTCTTGGGTCTCCCAGGCAATGATACATATAAATGTATCATTCTGGGGCACAGACTGTGACCAGCACTAAATTTCCAGTTTCACGTTCACATAGATGTCCATTCTTGGCCAGTTATCCCTTCTGACCTTCCAGCCGAGTTCATCCAATCCTCACTGAGTGAGGTGAGGACCATTCCTGTACACTGAATATTTAATAATTATATTCTGGTATTTTTATTTATATCTATTTTTGTAATTTTGAATAAGTATGATTGATCAAATGTGATTTTTCTGAAGATTTTGGCTCTTCCCTCGTGCTTGTATGGGAGGGAGTTGGGAGCATAAAAAGTAGAAAATGACGATGGTGGAATGCACCCGAGTTTCCTGGGGGGCTATATCTGGACTTAATGGGGCTTTGGGAGGAGAGGCTAGGAGACTTGTAGAACAGACCCTCCATAGCACATAAGGTACAAAAATGTGCCCCAAGCCAGAAGTCCACAGCTTGGTAAATGGTGTGCAGGCTTTGTCAACTCCCAGTTCCCTCCTCAGCCTGATGCCTTTGTGCAGTGCACATCTTGTACAACGTTACACGGTGATCCTACCATATACTCTTCACTCTGCCCCCAACAATCCTTGGGCTGACTTCAACCAAGGGGGACATGTGCATGAGTGAAAACTGATGATCCCAAACCCAGCCCAGCTTGAGTCTGTGGCATTCAGGAAACAGAAGACATAATTTCCCATCATCTGTGCATGGGGCTGGTGCTGAGTTTCCTCAGTGTGTGTTAATGAAGCTCATGACTAGCCTTTGCTATCCCTAATATCAGGAAGCTCAGAATCTAAAGCTGGGTGATATCCTAATGGGCGTGTACATATATTTTGAACCAAACATCAGCTTCTTAAGAACTGGATGTAGAAGGCAGGTCAGGAGTTACAGTTGGATGCCAAAATTTTGGAATTTCCAAGCTATGCTAGTGAGTTTTGGCAGTGTTTCTTAGCCAAGTCACCTGCGAACTTAAAAAATATATATATATATATATGTTTATGCTCCACCCACAGAGACTGTGATTCAGGTCAGGGCTGGTGCCAGGGCTCGTGATTTTAGAAAAATTCCCTAGATGTTTCTGATATGCAGCCCTGATTGAGATCCATTGGTGACAATTGGCCAGATTATGTGAAGGGCCCAATAAATTCAAGATGTGGTCAGCATATGTTCTCTGCATGAACAGTTAGATTTCTGAGTGGGGTTTGGGGGCACAAGGTCTCCTGGGCTTCCTGTTCAGAGGATCCCTAGACAATGGACCCCTGGAGGGCAAGGACCCAGAGCATTCAGCTTTTAATCCCCATAATCTAGCATGTTTCATTCAGTATGATGCAGTGGTTCAGAGCATAGATTTTGGAGTCAGGTGGCCTGGACTAGATTCCTGGCTCTAAAATACTAGCTGTATGACTTGGGAAAAACTCTTAACCTTTTGTGCCTCAGTTTCCTCATCTGTATAAAAGAGATATCTACCTCCTAGGATTGTTATAAGGATTCATGCGTTCATAAATCTCTTAGTCATAATCATGGCACCTAGTAAAGGCACAAAAACAGTGGCTACTATTACCAAACTCTGTAAATTCTCATAGAATTGAATGGGAACCCCTTCCCCTCTTTACCCCAGGATTGCATAGGTGTATTTTGTGGAAGCTGAAACCTGCTAGGAGAGAAAAGGCAAGATGTGAAGCTAAGGAGCCCAGCCCAGGCTGAGTTGCTGCTCAGCCTCTGCATACCCCCCAGGGGCCAAGAAAGATCTTGTTCCAACATGAACAGCGCCAGCATCAGGGCTCACAGACACTGAAAACAGGAAGTATGAGCGCCACTGGTGGGTTGAGCAATGCACTGCTAACAATCTTCAGACCATTTCCCAGCCACCTGACCGACCCCCAGCCAGCTGCTACCTCTTCCCAGTCACAGACCTCACTCCGGGCTAGCAGGGATCAGCCACTTCTCCAGCAACCAGTTTCAAGGCTCCAGATACGACCCTGTCACTCACTTTAGGGACTACCTTTTTCTAGTGCTCCCTAAGTGCTGGACATTGTGCTAAGTTCTTCACCTATTATCTGGTTTAATCCTTATAACAATCCTATGGGGAAGGTGCCATCCTTAGCCCCATTTAACAGCAGAGAAAATGGAGATACAGAGAGGTTAGGTGACTTGCCCAAGGCAACGTGGCTGGTAAGTAGCAGAGCAAGGGTTCAGACCCAGGCAGCTGGCTCCAGAGTGCACAGGCCCAGCACTCTCAGCAGGGCCCAACCTGAGGGAAGGTTAGCAGCCCTCTTTTCAAGCTCCCTACTTCAGGGATGCTGGGTGCAGGGAGGCTAAGTGTATCAGAATTTCAACCCTGGCCTAGATTATAATTCTTTCCTCTTAAAAGATTCCCAGGCCAAATGAGCAAATCACACTCAGCCACCAGTTTCAAAGTAAAACTTTACCCTTCTCAAGCAAACCTCAGCCTTTTTGGTTGAAACCTGATTTCACTGAAGTGGTTTTTGTTTTCACCAGAACCCCTCCTTCTGAAATAGTCTGTGGCTCATTCTATTATCAGGACTCAACTTGATTTCCACTCATGCTCTGCCTTTCCCAACCCAACCCCGCACAACAACAACACCCCTGAATACACCCCTCCACCCTCACCCCTGTTTGTCCACCTTCCTCCCCAGCTGCTGACATTTGAGCCTGCCCTTTGAATCACAGTGAGAGGAGTTTGCTGAGGCGTTCTTTAAATAACAGTACTACTGAGGTATACTAAATCACATACCATACAATTCACCCATTTAAAGTGTGCAACTCAATGATTTTTAGTATATTCACAGAGTTGTGCAACTATCACCACAATCAATTTTAGAACATTTTCATCACCTCAAAAAGAAACCCCATACCGGGGAAGAGGGATAAATCAGGAGCTTGGGATTAACATACACACACTACTATATATAAGATAGATAACCAACAAGGACATACTGTATAGCACAGGGAACTCTACTCAATATTCTGTGATAACCTATATGAGAAAAGAATCTGAAAAAGAATGAATATATGTATATGTATAACTGAATCACTTTGCTGTACACCTGAAACTAACACAACATTGTAAATCAACTATAATCCAATAAAATTTTAAAAAAAGAAACCCTATACCTATTAGTAATCACTCCGATTTTCTCCCCAACCCCCTCAGCCCCTAATCTACTTTCTGTCTCTATGAGTTTGCCTATTCTGGACATTTCATATAAATAGAATCATATAACACCTAGTCTTTTGTGACTGACTTCTCTCCCTACCATGTTTTCCAGTTTCATCCATGTTGCAGCATATATTAGTACTGATGCTGAGTTTTAAGTAGCAAATTGGGAGAAAAGATAGTCTAGGCCCCCTTCCGACCTTGCAGTCCCATTGGGAGTCATTCAACAACCTTAAAAAAATTTTTTTTAAGGACCTTGACACCAGGCACTGTTTTAGATGCTGGGGCTACAGGAATGAATAGGACATAGTGCTAGTCCTCAAGGAGCTCACAACTTTGCGAAGGAGACAGAACGATGACCACAGTTTAATGTGATAAAAATTGTAATATTTTTGCTATAATAAAAGTATGTATAAATGTGTGGAACAATGATGAGGAAGCAAGTAATTCTGCCTTGGCAAATCAAGGGAGACTTTCCAGAGGAGGTGATATTTTACCTGGGCCTGCAAAGATGCAAAGAAATTTGCCAAACAAGGAGGAGAAAGGCATTCCAGGCATAGGGAAGATAATGAAGGCATGAAAAGAAAAGCAAGGTGTTCTCAAGAAGTGATGAATAAACTGTTGTGGTAGAGGAAAGAGTTGGAGGGGCAGTGAGCAAGGATGGAGTAGGGGTGGGGGTAAGGAGCTGCTGGGATCCAGCAGGTGAGGACCCTTAGGCAGGGCTGATACTTAGTAGCAGGTGCCAGTACTGCTCAATCTCTAAAACACTGATGTCCCAAGATCCACACACACCCCACCCCTGACATGGTCCCCTGCCACCCAGCCTCTTTCCAGTTCTTCATAATCCAGCAACCACAGGGTTAATGCCTGGCAAAGGGCCCCTAGCAGGGGCCTCTGAGATTCCTTCCCTCCTCCAGCTGCCTTCCATGTGTTGGTACTCTGAAGTCCTGCTAGTTAAATATTTTGAATATCACTTCTTGCCCTCAGGTAGTAAATCTAGAAGGTTAATTAAGGTCAAGGAGGCATAAAAAGTTTTTTTTTCTCTGAACTAAAAATTTCCACCCAATTGTAAAAGTAACTATAAAAGTAAAATGCTTCCATAGCATTCCACAGCCATTTTTTAAAATTAATTTTTATTGGCGTATAGTTGCTTTACAAGGTTGTGTTAGTTTCTGCTGTGCAGCAAAGTGAATCAGTTATATGTATACATATATCCACTCTTTTTTAGATTTCCTTCCCATTTAGTTCACCACAGAGTACTGAGTAGAGTTCCCTGTACTATACAGTAGGCTCTCATTAGTTACCTATTTTATACATAGTAGTGTATATATGTCAATCCCAATCTCCCAATTCATCCCCCCTTCACCCCCACAGCCATTGTTAACATCTCTAGCTTCTTGGGTCTCCTTTGCCATCTCAACCTCCTCTACTTGGCCCTGAACATTGGGTTCCCCAAGACCAGACCCTAGACCAGCCCCTCTTCCCACCCTAAACTTTCTCCCACACAGTCTTATTCACACCCAGGCTTAAATTACCATCAATCAACAGTTGATTTACAATGATTATCTCCAGCCAGACCTCTCCTCTGAGATCCAAACCCTTACTTTCCATTGTCTACTTGACGTCCTCTTTTGGTTTTCACATATAGGGCACTTCAAACTCAACCTGCCCCGAACCAGCCCTGTCTTCAGGCCCCAACCCGATGGGCTTCTTCCATTACTCTCTGTCTCGGGTGATGGCACCACTTCCATTCACATCCAGAAACCTAAGAGTCATCCAGATGCTTCTCTCCTTTCACCGCACACCCCCTACCATCCCATCCATCTCCAAATCCTGGCAATTTGCCTAAGAGTTCTTTAAATTTATTTTATTTATTTATTTATTTTTGGCCCTGTTGGGTCTTCGTTGCTGTGCGTGGGCTTTCCTCTAGTTGTGGCAAGCGCGGGCCACTCCTCGCAGCGGTGTGCAGGCCTCTCATCGTGGTGGCCACTTCTGTTGTGGAGCATGGGCTCCAGGTGCGCGGGCTTCAGCAGTTGTGGCGCACAGGCCTAGTTGCTCCGTGGCAGGTGGGATCTTCCCGGACCAGGGCTCGAACCCGTGTCCCCTTCATTGGCAGGAGGATTCTTAACCACTGCACCACCAGGGAAGCCCTGCTTAAGAGTTCTTGAGGTCATCCATGTCTCTCCATCTTCACCACCACCATTAGCTGAGCCCATCCCACCATCAACTCTTGCCTAGACCACCACAATAGCTTCCCAACTGGCCTCCCCCATTGACTATCTCTCTTTTCACTCCCCCCACACCCCCACCAATCCATTCTGCTCATCTGAAGCAAGAAATCTTCGAAAATGCAAATGTGCTTAATAACTCCCATTGCTCCTGGCTGGCTAGCTTGGGCAGGGTCCAGCCCCTACCTCCTCTTTAGCTCCACCTGGTACCAACCTCTCCCAGGCTTGCCCTACTCAGCCATTCTCTTACTCATCAGTTCCTCTCTCACCACAGGGCCCTTGTTAGTCATGTTCCTTCTGAGTGGGACTTTCTTCGACTGGTTAAGTTCTTCCTCATGCTTCAGAGATCTCTTTGCCAAGGAAGTCTTTCCTGGGTTGCCTCTAACTATAGAAGGTCTCACTATTTTGTCTACAGTCTCATTACACTATGTATCACCTCTTTGATGCACTTGTCACTGTTGCAATTTTACTTCTGCTGCATCACTATTTGATTAACGTTTGCTTTTCCCCACCAAAATGTAACCTCCATGAGGGACAGTGTGTGGTTTTTTTTGGGTTTTTAAATTAGTTATTTATTTATTTTTGGCTGCGTTGGGTCTTCGTTGCTGTGCTCCAGTTTTCTCTAGCTGTGGTGAGTGGGGGCTACTCTTCATTGTGGTGCACAGGCTTCTCATTGTGGTGGCTTCTCTTTGGCTTCTCTTGCTGCAGAGCATGGGCTCTAGGCACGCGGGCTTCAGTTGTTGTGGCTCGCGGGCTCTAGAGCGCAGGCTCAGTAGTTTGTGGTGCACGGGCTTAGTTGCTCTGCAGCATGTGGCATCTTCCTGGACCAGGGATCGAACCTGTGTCCCATGCATTGGCAGGCAGATTCTTAACCACTGCACCACCAGGGAAGTCCTGACAGTGTGTTTTGATCACCACTAAATCCCCAGCATCAAGCATGATGTCTAGAATATGGCAGATACTTAATAAATGTTTACTGAATGAATGCATTCTGATGTTTCCATTTTTTCTCTGCTTCTTTTTTACATAGTTGTGTTCACACTCTATACATAATTTTGTATCTTGTCCTTTGCTTTTGTCATATTTTGTCATAAGCCATTTCCTGTGGTATTGCAAATCTCTCCAAGAGAGAGATTATGTACAATGTAGTTAATAACACCCATCCAACCTACCTTTCTGGATTGAGGCATCATAAAGTATGTGAAAGTTATTTGTAATCTATATGTACATATGAGACAGTATTATTTGCATTTAAAAGGAAATGGGGGTGAAATTTCTCTCTGGTGCCCTCTCCACCATTGCCCTTATACCTCTTTTCCTTTCCTCAGGCATTTTTTTTTTTTTTTTGGTGCCCTTGTTCTGCCTGACCACCTTGTTAAGGTCTAAAATAACTCATTAACTTTAATATGCTACCAGCCCAAAGAGTTTACATTTTTTAAAAGGACTTCTAAATGAAGGGCATTACAGCCAATTTGGTGAGGTTTGGGGGCTGAGAGAGGACTCAAGATATTCACTGATTCATTGGTTTATTCTCACTCATTTCACTCATTCATTTAACAAACATTTATCGAGAGCTGGTCATGGGCCTGGCACTGTGCTGTGTACTGGGTGTATAGATGAAAGCCCCAGTCTCAGCTTCAATGGGCTAAAGGTAAAGTGACGGACAGACAAGCAAATGAACAGACTATAGTGAGAGCATAGCTATGAGGAAGATGTGTGAGATGGGCATGGAGGGCTAACAGTGGAGTCTCAAAGGGCAAATATGGAAGGGACAAATGACAATCTGAGTACAGGAAACAGTATGTGCAAACGTAAAGAGGAAGGAGAATGCATGGAGCCCTCAAGGAACTGCACGTAGTTCAAGTGGATGGGCTGTACAGGGCCAATGTTAGAGAGGCAATTTGGCTGGAGGAATTGCCGAGAGCTGAAACCTGAGGGCCTAGAGGACCCTGCCTGCCACATGAAGGACTTTGGATTTTATTGTAATGGGGAGTCATTAGAAAGTTTGGAGCATGTGACAGCAGTGTGAAAGATTTGAGTAAAAGAAGATTCTTTGGCCTAGATGAGACTATGGGCAGGGAAAACCAGCTCAGAGACTAGTACAATTAGCCAGGTAGGAGCTGAAGAGTGTCTGAAGCAGGGCAGTGGCAGTGATGTGGGAGGGGAGGGTACAGATATGGGAGATTTGGGGGGGATAGGATAGACTTGGAGTCTGGATGGGGTGAAAGGAGGAGAAGGACGTATCATTTGGTTTAGCCTCCTGCCTTTGGATAAGTAAGATACTGCATAATTTTACAGGTGAGAAACTGAGGCTTCACTGTAAGTGATTTCCCTAAAGCCATATCTAGTAGGTAGTTGACCGAACTAGAGTTACTACTGGTGCAATTTTGAGGATCAGTATCTACAGGGCAAGCTAGACCTGCTGATGATGGCCTATGTGACTCTGTCCACTCAATTGGAAAAATCCTCATCACCATAATCACTAAGTGGTGATGTCATCCAAACCTGTGGGGGTTGACGCTTGTTTCCTAAACATCCCAGGTCTGTTCAGCCCTGTGACTGTGGTTCTGACTGAAGGAATTTCTCCAAAACCTCCCAGTCCTGTGATGCACTGTCAGTGAACTGGTGGATGGGTCTGTGGTATGTATAAGGGGATTAGCAGAAGCTGTATCTAGCTGTTTGCCTTATGGCTTCCTAGAACTGAGACATGACTTCTGGTGTTCGGGAAGATCATATGCACTTGGCACATAACCAAGTTCTGCATGCAGGGTGTGAAGGTGAAGTCGATTTTGTAAGAACTCTGGCTGATGGTGTTTTCAACCCAATCCCTCCATCCCCCTTTTCTGTGGTCTGCCAATTGCCTTTACTTTCTCACTCCCTCTGAATATAAAGGAAAGGGAATGACTTTCCTTTCTCACCTGGTTCTTCTCATCCTTTCTCTGCAGTCTCTTTAGCTCTCTCTTTCCAGAGCTGGCGTCAGTGCCACGGGTGAACAGGACTCTAGCTCCAGTTGGGCTTTCCCCCTGATTAGCCTGGTGACATGCGTCAGCCCCTACCTCAGATTTTCTCTTACTCCTCACTACACCTGTATACCTCTTTCCGTCACAGGCTGAGAGGCTGTGCCTGGGGAACTCTAAGCTTTTGAGCCCCAGGGGAGCTGGACATATATGTGGAGTTAACAGCTATCGATCAGATCACTTTTATTCTCCACTGGAATTTGGCCACCATCCCTGGCCTTGGAGGGCTATTAGAATTCTGCCAGATGCCCCAATGGTAAGCTTACCAGAAGTCCTGCTCTGACAGCCGCCCCTTCTTGTAGCCCCATCACATCAAGACTCCCTCAGGCACTTACCTTGGCCCTTTCTCTCTCCTTAGCTGGACTACTTCATGGCTGAGAGAATGAGGAGGAAGGATGGACAGAGGCACGGGGTGGGATAAACACTTTGCTTAGAACATCCATCTAAAGCAGTGGCTCTCCAAGTACGGTCCTTAAATCAGCAACTTCAGATCACCTAGCACATGTTAGAAGTGCAAAATTATCAGGTCCCACTCAAACCTACTGAATCAGCAACTCTAGGGGGGTGCCCCAGCAATCTGTGTTTTAACAAGACCTCCAGGTGATTCTGTTACATACTCAAGTTTGAGAGCCACCCATCTAAGGCATTGATTCTCAGACTTCAGTATGCACACTGAACCACCTGGGGAGCTTGTTAACCATAACGTGGTTAAACAAAACTGGATTGGTATCTGTATTTTTACTGTATTGGTAACTGTATTTTTAGCAAGCTCCCTAGGTGATTCTGGTATTCATCAAAGATTGAGAATCACTGATCTAAGGAATTCATTTTATCAGTTAGCTGAGTCTCCTGGGGAGGGAGCAGACAGAAGGCTGTGGAAATGTCTCTCAAAGTTCCAAATGCCACCTGCATCTGAACTTCTGGGGAGCTTGTTAGAAAAGCAGGATGAGTATCAGATGTATTGACCCCAAATCTCTGGACCTGAGGACCTGGCAGCCACATTCAGAGTTCTCCAGGTGATTCTTATGCATGTGAAAGTTTGATAACCCGGGTCCACAGGCATTCTGAATGATGGATGCATGTTAGAATCACCTGGGGAACTTTAACAGTGACCTGATATCTGAACCCCACCTCCAGAGAGTCTGATTTAATTGGTCTGGGATGGGGCTTCAATATTTTATACAAGTCGTCCCTCCCACCCCACCCAAGTGATTTTAATGTATCGTTAGGGTTAAGAACCATCAGGTTAAAGGATGATGCAGATCTGGGAAGAATCAGGAAACAAGAGAAAGCGAAGGAGTGCCAAGGAAACAACTGGTGGAATCCTATGGGGGAGGTTAGAAATGTCAAGTTGGAAATCGGGAGGAGATAGAAAGGTGGGAAGGGCCTCAGGTGGGAGGGGGAGTAGGTTGGCTTGAGTGGTGTGGAGCTTGGTGTAGGAAAAGTGTTAGTGTATTAGTTTTCTACTGCTGCTGTAACACATTACCACAAATTTAGTGACTTAAAATAACATAAAGGCATTATTTTACAATTCTGGAGGTCAGAAATCCCAAATGGGTCAGCAGGGCTGAATTCCTTCTGGAGATTCTAGGGGAGCAGAATCCATTTCCTTGCCTTTTCTAGCTTCTAGAGGCTACCCACATTCCTTAGCTCATGACTCCACATCACTCTGACCTTTGCTTCTGGCATCACATCTCCCTCTCTCACTCTGACTCTCCTGTTTCCCTCTTACAAAGATCCCCTTATACATTGTGATTATGTCAGTCCTACCCAGATAATCTAGAATAACCTCCCCATCTCAAGATCCTTAACTTAATCACATCTGCAAAGTCCCTTTTTTCATGTAAGCTAACATAGTCATAGATTCCAGGGATTAGGATGTGGATATTCTTGAGGGTCATTATTTGGCCTACAACAGTCTGCTCTCTGGCCCCCAAAGATTCACAATCATCACATATGCAAAATACACTCACCCCCATTCCAACATCCTCCCAAATCTCGACCCATTAGAGCATGAGCTCAAAGCCTAAAATCCCATCACCTCAAAAGCCCCAACTTTCATCATCTAAATATTCTTAAATAAGGTATGAGTGAGGCACTGGATATAATCCATCCTAAGACCCATGTTCTCTCCATCTATGAACCTGTGAAACTCAAGAAACAAGTTATCTGCTTCTAGGAATAGGCATAGGATAATAGTTATAGACATTCTCATTTAAAAAGGGAGAAAATGGAAGGAAAAAAGAAGTCACTGGTCCCAAGAAATGTCAAAATACTGCTGGGCAAACTCCATTAGGTTTCAAGGACTGAGAATAATCCTCTGTGGCTCAAGGCTCTGTCCTCTGGGGTTGCCCCTCCTCTCTCAGAGTCATTCTTCCTTTTACTTGAAGGGTAACTTATGTTTACAGCAAGAACTTTTATCACCCTGTTTCCTGCCTGTGGAATGTTGAGAGTCTGATAATCTTCTTTCATTTTGTTTTCTCTGTCACTTTCAGTCCAAATTGGCAGTGTTTCTACTGATATAAAATTCTTAAGAACCTTGTGGGTCTCCCATGTATGTCATAGGCATTCACTCCATTAGATAAAAGTCTCCTCCACAGATTTTTCTTGGATGATCCCGTCTCTATCTCTGGATTCTGCTGAGATGGTTGTAGGGATCCATGAGTAACATGCCCAGTCCATTGTAAGAGCACTTTGTAGTAATAAATGCTCTGACTTTTTGTATTAGCAGAAGGTCGTCCAGCCACAAATTTGACTTTCTCTCTAGAGTATTGTTTCCTGAGAGTGAATCTGCTAATTATAACATCTTTTCCAATCTGGATAGGGTGAGAATTTCCCAGACCACTAAGTCCTGGTTCCTTTTTATTCAGAGTTCTTCCCTCAATTTACTTCTTTCCTCTCACATTTTACTATAAAGATCAAACATAAATCAGATTGCACCTTCAACACTTTGCTTGGAAATCTCCTAAGCTAAAAACCCAGGTTCATTCCTCACAAGTTCTGCTTTCCATAAAACTATAGGATAAAATTCAGCTAAGTTTCTGCCACTATATAACAAAGACACCCCCCTCTCCAGTTTCCAATAAAATATTCCTCACTTCCAGGCCTTCACCAGCTGTACCTTCAATGTCCATATTTTTACAAATATTCTGTTTATGATTTAGATATTATCTAAAACAATATAAGTTTTCTCTACTGTGCTCTTCACTTTCTTCTTATCCCTCACCAGTAGAGTTTTTAACATCCATAGTTCTACTAACAGGCTGTTCAAGACAACCTAGGCTTTTTCTATCATGCTTCTAAAAATTCTTCCATTCACTGCCTAGTGCCCAATTCCAAAGCCACTTAGTTTTTAGGGTATTTGTTACATCAGTGCCCTACTCCTGGTACCAAAATCTACATTAGTTTCCAATTTCTGCTATAACAAAGGACCACAAATATAGTAGCTTAGAATAATACAAATGTATTATCTTACAGTTCTAGAGGTCAAAAGTCAAAAATGAATCAGCAGGACTGGAGGGTCTAGGTGGAACCTATTTCCTTGCCTTTTCCAGCTTCTAAAGGCTGCCCACATTCCTTGGCTCATGGTCCCATAACACTCTGACCTCTGTTTCCTTCATTACATCCCTTCCTCTCACTCTGGTCCTTCTGTTTCCGTCTAAAGGACCCTTGTGATTATATTGGGTCCACCTGGATAATTCAGGACAATCTCCCCATCTCAAGATCCTTAACTTAATCATATCTGCAAAGTCTCCTTCGCCATATAAGGTAACATATTCATAAGTCCCAGGGATTAGGATGTTGACATCTTTGGGAGGCCACTATTTGCCTACTATAGTTAGCACAGCTTAATGGGAGTGGAAATAGTTGCTTCAGGGACACTGAAAGTCAAGCAGAGGTGAAGGTCCCCAGTCTGCAATCCAGCTTCTCCCAGGGTTGGGTTGGTCATGTCTGGCTGGCTCCAGGAAGTCCCTGGCGTGGCTGAGATGTTTGGTCAGTCACATGTTTATTGGTGTTCCTCAGGCCCTGGACTTTCTCCTCTACTCAGAGAGAGGAGAAGGGAAATGACATTTACTGAGGGCCCACCAAGTGCCTGGAACATAGACAGGCAAAGGAGCCCCAGATTCTTGATTCTCTATCCTAAGGCCTTGCCCCTGGCCTGGGACTCCAAAGTCCCTCGTAGAGCAGGGGTTCTTAGCATCCATAATCAGACTTGTAGTGGTCCCTGCAACCCCCAACGGCTAATCTCCTTCCTGGGCAGGCAGCTGTGTCATGTTGGGCAGCACCTTTCCCTCCCAGGCACCTGTGTGTGACTCAGACCCCCAGGTAAAGCCCAACCCAATGGGAAGTGACTAAGCATCGAACTTGCTTCCTCTTACTGGGGAGAGAGGAGGAAGCCTGAAGCTGGGCCTGGCCCTCCCCTTCACTCAGATTTCTCAAGATAGTGAGGGAGAGGGTGGGGCTTTGCAGGTGACCGCACCAGGGAAGGTCCCCTAGAGCATCCCCACACTTCTGCTTTTACTGTGTGTGTGTGTGTGTGTGTGTGTGTGTCTGTGTGTTTGTACAGTTTAGGAGATTTGAGGGTGGTGGGCATGCTGGGATCTACCAGATTTTCCCACCTTCTACCTTGCTGCCTTTGAGGAGAGTCTAAAGTTTGTTTCCTGCACCCAATGAGACAATTTTCTTGAGTATGGAAAGTGGGATTTGGGGAGTCAGGAGGACTCTTGCCTATTGCCCAGGTTGGAGTCCTGACAGTGCTACATTACAAAGGCTCTGTTTAAAATGCATAGTTGGACATCTGTGGAAGGTTGCATGGTACTGTAGTTGTCTCTAGGAAGGGAAAGTGGGTGGTTGGAGGACAGGAAAGGGAGCCTTACTTTTCTCTCTTACTCTTCTTTGATAACTTTTAAATTTTGTTCCATTTGCAAGTACTCCCTATTCAAACAGAAAGAATAATACATGTTTACCCGAGAAAGAAGAGAAAAAGAGAATCCTTTTCCATATTAGTGCTAAAGTAATTCACAGTGTTAGTCATTGACTGGACAAGCACTATGGCATCCTGTTGGACATCAGGCACTGTACTAGGTACTGGAGACTGCAGAGAGCAATGCAGCATCCCTCGCTTCACAGAGATCCCCGTCGGGAGAGTGATTGAGACAGAGAACCAGGCAATGGCTACGCAATGTCAGAAGCGTGATGATGGGGAAGGTGCAAAGAAGGCTCCTCTGGCCAGACTCGGGGAGAGGAAGCCTTCCTGGACCTGGTGCTGTCCATGCTGAGACTCGAAGTGTACATAGGAGTTAGCCAGGGGAGAAGAGAGAACCAGGCATACGGAACATCACAACAAGTACAAAGACTGCAGGGGCCATAAAAAAATCTTGGTTGCTTCCCTGGAATTGCAAGCACTCGAAAGCTCTGGAGTGTTGAGTTTGGAGGGAGTGTTGGAGAAATGAAGTTAAAGAGGTAAGGTCAGATCATGAAGTGTTTTATAAACAAGTTTAAGATCAGTTAGTGGTCACTTTGAAGGCAGGTGTGGAGGACCTAGGGACAGGGGTTAATAATAACCCACAGGTATTGGAATGCTCTTTTATGCCAAACACTATAATCTTTTTACATAAGTTTCTTCATTTAATCCTCCCAGCAAGCCTGAGATATTTACCATTATTTTTTCTCTATTTTATGAGTGAGGAAACTGAGGCTTAGAGAGGTTAAATTCAGTGGGAAACATTACAGGGTCACACAGGAAATACTATAGATGTCTCAGCACACAGCTAGCCCAGGGCAAAGCTGGGGTCTCTCCGAGGCACTCACTCAGTCTGCAATGCTACTTCTTCATTCAGATAGAGCAGTGGTTCTCAACAGGGAGTGATTTTGCCCCTCAGGAGACATCTGGCAGTGTCTGGAAACATTTTTGGCTGTTACAGCTAGGGGGATGCTACTGGCATCTAGTGGGTAACTAACATCCTACAAAAGACAGTCACACACAGCAAAGCATTATCTGGTCCCAAATGTCAATAGTGCCAAGGTTGAGAAATCCTGAGACAGAGAATGAATTGTAAAGGGCAGACATAGGGAGGTAGCCAGAGGGTGAGCGTGAGAGTTTTAGAAAAAACTTTTTTTTTAAGGACTTGTGTATACTGTACTTACAGCAGCAAGAGACAGGGGTCAGTGGCAACAAAGCCCTGGATGGACCGGACACATCCTTTTCCCAGTATGCTCCTGCTGCTCCCAAGCACCAGTTTTAAGAGTTCAGAGAAAACCAATGATGAATTATCCTAGAGTTACCCAGAGCTAACTCTGAAGAGTTTCCCGCCACCTGATAGACCCAGGACTGTTAAGGGATACTAGCCAAGATGACTGCCTCCTCACAACCCTATTCTGATAGGCCAGGGCTCCCAGCTCTGATCCTGATGACACATGGTATTGGAGCCCAACATTTCTGGTCAATGCATAATTTCAACAAATGATAACAAGCAGCAGCCAAGAGACCAGAGACACAAGAAGAATATTGCAAACCTTATTGCCTGAATATGCTATTCTCAAAAGTATCCCTTCCACCGGGGTCAAGAGAGAATATTTGGTGGGTTACCTGCCTATTCACTGATTTAACACACAGGCCAGGAGCCCTCCCTTGTCTTTCTACCTGTAAACTCCAGACTCCTATAAAGTGGGTCTTTATAGGAAGCGTGTAAAAACTCAGAGGATGAGGCAAAACACTGCCTTAGTTTCGAGGATGTTTTGTGTTGGGTACTTGTACTCCTGAGTGCTTTAGATCAGCGGTCCCCAGCCTTTTTGGCACCAGGGGCCGGTTTCATGGAAAACAATTTTTCCATGAACCAGGGGTGGGGGTATGGTTCTGGCAGTAATGCACGCAACGGTTCAGGCGGTAATGCTAGCGATGGAGAGTGACGGGGAGCGGCAGATGAACTTTGCTGGCTCACTCTCCCTCCACTCACCTCCTGCTGTGCGGCCCGGTTTGGTTCCTAACAGGCCAAGGACAGGTGGTTGGGGACCCCTGCTTTAGATCCTGCATATCTCTCGGTTTCCAATCTTTACCTGAACTCTTAACTGTTTCCCTCCTGGTTCTTGTCTGGCTCTGCGGTTTGACTCTCAACAGATGTGTCTGTCCTAATTGGGCTTTCCAGCAGACCTTGTCCCTGTTCCAGGCCTACATGAGTCATCAAAGTCTTGCCTCTGTCTTCCCTATTATAGCTTTTCATCTTGCCCACTCTCTTAGCCCTGAGAGTGAGGAAAAGTTGTCCCTAGGGCCTAGGATCTAAGAGCGCTCAGGAAGATCCACCTTTTCCTACATCTGAGAGTCCATTCTTAGACAGTTAAATTCTTCTAAACATCCTGTGTTTCCCAAAGTGTCCACATGGAAATTCCGGGAGGTGTTAGTAGATACTAAGTGGAACAAAGATTTTTGTAGCCAAATAAGTTTGGGGAATGCTCTGTGGACTTAGTTTCTTGTCTACAACAAGGCTTCTCAGAGCCCTTGAAATACTATGTTCAGAATAAAGGTCCAATAAGGGCATTTATACAGTTCACAATCCATTACCCCAAACCCTTGGGATGAGATGTATTTGGAATTCAGAATTTTTCAGATTTCAATAAGGTAATGTGGTGAATATGCTATTTATCCCCTAGCATCCCCAGCAGAGTGGGACAGGCCCTGTAATCACATATTTCTGCAGAAAAACTTCTGGATAGTCACACTAAGTAGGTTAAATAAAGAATCTGAAAACTTACAGATCAATTTAGGTCAGGTTCTGTCCCTGAGTTATGAAAAAGCTTTTGGTTTTCAGGACTTTTTGGACTTCAACATTGTGGATAAAGGATTGTGAACCTGTGTATGAAGCCCCACCAAATATATTTTGGCCACAGAACCCCCCTTTTCCAGGAGCATCCAAGAGGAATAGCATCCCCAGACTCTTGACACCCGAGCTATTGGTCTGCAAAGCAACTTTCCCAGGGGAGGGAACACACTGTGGCCTTGCCAGGCACTCACATTAGCCTCATCATCTCTGGTGACAACTAGATGACATGTGGATTCTAATAGCTGAACAAGGAGGTGGAGGTTGAAAGACTGAGCACCCACCAGACACAGCAGATCTGGCTGGGTAGTCATGGTGCTCAGCCTTCAGGTCCTGGGTGGAAAAAAGGGGCATGAGGAAGAGCAGCACTGTAGAAACATGGGCTAGTGCTTTCCTCCTAGCACTCTTCCACATTTTTCAAATTGCTTTAAAAAACTTCACTTTTTTCCCTCCCTGGTTATTGTTTTCTACTGCAAGGAGTTGTTCTGAGTGCTGCTGAGGGACAGAGGCAGGCCCAGTGCTGATGTTCACCCTGAGGGCAAGATGCTGGGTCCCTGGGAAGATGGCTTCCTGTTGCTCTGGCATCATTGTTCTAGCCCAGAGTTGAGGTGCGGTTGTGGGGCGCACATGAGGCCAGTGTCCCCTGGGTTAGGAGGAGGATGCTGGATTTCTGGAATATTTCCAGGAAGACTTCCTGCTTTGACAAAAACAACACAAACACAGGAAAAGGGTCTGGGGCCTAAGGGGAGGGAATAATGAACCAGAGTGGAGACTTTGGGATGGAGGCTTGTACAGAGAACAGCCAGGTACAGAGAAGCTTTCCCCTCGCCATCCAGCTATGCTCCTCCGGCCAGCGGAGAGCATTTCTCCACTGAGGGTGACAGGTTGGGAGCTGGAAGAGGGGGACCAGTAACTCTTGAACCCTCTCCACCTTCCTCTTATCCACTCTGCACTTAGTGTCATATTTCACTGTGGCCTGGTCCGTGGAGGGTGGGGGTGGAGAGGGGACAGTGGACCAGTGGCCATTTAGCTAGGGCCTCACGTTTATGAAGGGCCTCAAATACAGACCTTAAATGTGTGGGGTTTTAGATCCATCAAAGAGCTACACTCAGCCTCACTCACTGGGATTAGCAGAAAACATGCATCCCAAACTTGTCCCATTACCAGATCACCAGCTGTAGTGTGCTGTAAACGATTATTATTTTCATATGGCTTGTGAATTGCACCATTATGCTGCATTATATGTGTGTATGTATGTGTGTATGGGGGGGGGTCACAAGCTTTAATTTACTAAGTATAAACATTTGAAATAGACCACAATTTAGTAACTATTTTTTGGCAATTAAAAAACATCAGGAGCCAAAAAATATGGAAGTAGTAAACATATTTTAAAAAATAATAAAATGGAAATAGTCTGGCCCTATCTTCACATCTGAGAAGGATAAGGGGAACTCCAAGCAGGAGGCTCAGAGCGCTTGTCCCAGCTGGGTGCTTGGACTCAGAGCTTCTAGAGGACAGGGTATTCTGCCAGCCTCTGGGACCTCCTTTCACTGCTCTGGCCAACTCTGGCTTCATCTGCATCACTCTAGCGGCCTCTGCTGGGTTGGGGGTGAAGGGCGACCAAGGATCAGGTGGCGCTCAGAACTCTGGCTGGGAAGCTGGGTGGAATTGCCTAACGGGCAGTGCGAGGGCCTTGGTATCAGAAGGGACTCAAAGAAGATAAGATCTGACGACCTCAAGGTTGTTTATGCCATGCTCTGGTTTAACTGTTCTGATAGTGGTGCTGAGGAAGGGAGGCAAGTCCAGGTCTGAAGGCAAGATGGCTGCACCCAGGAAGAGAAATATTCTATTGCTGGGTGGGGATTCATGACTCAATTTCTTCTCTTCTGACTCCTTTCTCCATATAGTGACCACCAAAGGGCCTGGCCTCTCTGAGAAGGGCAGCCATCCTCCCCCATACAGCTGGTCATGACCCCTCTGATTCAGAGAGAGAGACCAGGAAGAGTTGCTGAGGCCTCCTGGCCACGGCTGAGTTCTGTGATCCAGCTTTTACTAAGGGACCTTGTTCTGAGGGCAAGTGGGAGCCTTACCCAGCCAGTTAATGAAAATCCTTCTTGTGCATGTGGCATTTATCCCTGTGAGGTAGATGGTAGCATCAGGCCCCCAAACCCTTCTTTGAACATACTGGTGACCAAGTGGGTCTCAGTGAGTATTGGGGATAAAAATAACACACGGGAGCCCACAGCTCAGTGCAGCTGCCATGGCTAGTGACAGAAGCTGGTATCAGGTTATTGAGAAAATAGAGCCTTTTAGGTCTGGCCAAGGCTCACTTCAAACAGACAGAGGTTGTCGTCATCATGAGTAAAGCAGTTTACACCCCAACAGCTTGCTTTCCCTCTTCACTCTGTTTCTCATTCAACATTGCAGATGGAAACTTTAAACTGTAGAAAAAGCAGCTTAGTTTCATACGGACTAAGAACACTTATGTGTGAACTTTGGGTCCTTAAGTCACTAGTGGTAGCAGCCTTCCCCAGTTCTGCCTGTTTCTCTTGCTTTGTATATTACCCAGGGCCTATGAGAGCTGTGGCAGATCTAACCCCTCAAGGCCATGGGCAGGTTCAGAGGTTTCTGAAATCATGCCATTCCTCTACTCATATGCCCGGGTCAGCCCGGGCTGCTTGATGGCACGGGGCCTTATCACAGTTGTGGATTTCACAGAACACAGACGGTGGCTCAACCACAAAACGGTGGTTGGCTTTATCAATGGATAGTAAAGAGGAAAAGCATATTTACAGTAATTGAAAAAACCTATTTCTGGAGCAGTCTGTATCTAGGAATCAGATTTGCTCAGACTCAGGATTACTACCTGCAATGTACAGGAAACTCCCGAAGATCAACAAGAAAAAAGACCAGAAATCCAATGGAAAAGTGAGCAATGGATAAATTAGGAAATCATAGAAGGGAAATCAGAAGAGCTGGCAAGTGTGTAAAGATATGCTCAAACTTAGAAGCATTCTGAGTGATGCAAATTAAAACATGATATCACTTTGCATCATTAGATTGGCAAAAATTAGACAAGTCATATATCACTTACCAAGTGTTGGCAAGGATGTGGGGAAAACGGAACCATTGCTGGTGGGAGTATAAACTTGTAGAACTATTCTAGAAGCCATCTGACTCTATTTCATGAATTTAAATATGCTATACCCAAAGAGCCAGCGATCCCACTCTTGGGTATATTGCTCGCCCAAAACTCTCAAACAGGCCCATAATGGAACATAAACAAGTATATTTGTCGGTGGATTGTGTGTGGAGGCAAACCTGGGTGTCATCCCTGGAGAAATGAAGCAGTGAAATGTGTAGATGCATGCTTGGAAGTACTGTGTAGCCACCAGACACAATGAACCAGAGGTACTTAGAGCCACACATCAATCTTAAAAACATGTGTCATGTAAAGAAGAAATACAATAAGATCTATGGTACAATAACATTTACGTAGACTGAAGTCACATCTATCCATAAAAGAGCACTATGTATCTTTTAGGAATACCTATATACCTGTGGACGTACATTGCACATATTATAGTGAGTGCCCTTTATAGGGTGGGGAGAAAAATAAATGGTTAGGGGAATGAATGGGAAAAGAATAAAAGAGGGCACCTACCTACCAATGATGAAATGATGTACCATCAACTGAAGACATTTGTCCAACTCTCTGTGCCAGAGACAAAAAAAAATTGCTGTCAAAAATTTTCATACAGGGATTTCCCTGGTGGGGCACTGGTTAAGAATCCGCCTGCCAATGCAGGGGACACGGGTTCGATCCCTGGTCTGGGAAGATCCCACATGCTGCGGAGCAACTAAGCCTGTGCACCACAACTACTGAGCCTGCGCTCTAGAGCCTGTGAGCCACAACTACTGAGCCCGCATGCCACAACTGCTGAAGCCCGCGTGCCTAGAGCTGGTGCTCCACAACAAGAGAAGCCACTGCAATGAGAAGCCCGCGCACCACAACGAAGAGTAGACCCCGCTCGCTACAACTGGAGAAAGCCCACGCACAGCAACGAAGAACCAACGCAGCCAAAAAATAAGTAAATAAATTTATAAAAAAATTTTTTTTTCATACAGATGGTCGAAAATAAGGGCATCTGGAGCTTCCCCTAATGATTTGAAGAGTTGGTGGCTATATAAAGTTTGGATAGACATTTCAAAGGAAGGACCACGAAGATCATCACAAAATGCTTCAGGCATCTTGGAGGCATTTTAAGGTGATGCAGGGATTGTATGAATGAGAAAGCAGGTAAAGGGTTAGGCCCCCAGGTGACATGCCCAGGGAAGTCATGGAGTGAAATTACAGTGGAAAGTATAGGGAAGATGGACAATGAAGGAAGCCAGAACACAGTGGGTCCAGTCCTGTCCTGGGTGAGATGTCTCCTGATGGGCAAACCTCTGGCTCCTGGAATCAGTCTACTCAGAGAGGGGGCAGTGAGCAGGATTTGTTTGACTAAATGAATCTTCATGGAGACCTCATATCTATGGGGACCCTAAAGGCAGTCTATGGAGAAGCACATAAGGAAAGCAAATGATTGGCCTGAAAGCAAGGTGATAGAAAAATGAAGGAAGGCACTCTGACCCCAGGTTAGTGCTACATGTGGGGAAAGAAAGGGAGCAACTTAAGAAGCAGGTGAAATTTGTGAAAACTTATTTGTCCCAATGCAATGTGGTATGCTGGACCAGAAAAAGGACATAAGTACACAAAAATCTGAACAATGTCTGAATTTACGTTTATAGTACAGTACTAATGTTAATTTCTTAGTTTTGACAAGTGGACCATTCTTAGGTGTATGTAAGGTGTTAATATTAGGGCAAGGTGAGTGAAGTTCAGACAGGAACTCTCTCCTTGCAAATTTTCTGTAAATCTAAAATTATTTCAAAATAAAATTTTTTAAAAGGTAAAAGCTCCAGTCCAAAGGCATTTAAAAAGAAATGGAAATAAGTAAATATATCAATCAGGTATATATTATATCTAAGATGTGTGCATACATATGTGTTTATATGCACACGTCTTAGATATAGATATAACATGTGAATTTTAAAGTTTGGGAGAATTTACACCAATATGTTATTAACTCTAGGTCACATTATAACTAGGATGTGGATGCTATAGGTTATTGATTCTTTTCTTCATAGTTTTTTGTATTGTCTGAATATTTTAAAATAAAAATGTGTAAATGTTATAATTATGAGAAAAATACCTCATCTGGGTCTGCCTGAAAGAACAGGGTGCCAGGCTCAGAAACTTCCCTGGATGTCTTGCATAGATTCCAACCCCCACTGGGTCCCAGGCTCCATTTCTCCCAGGGCCAGGTTTGAGCAAATCTCCTGCAGATGAGCAGCCTTCCACTCCCTCTGCGAGGTCATCAGTGAAAATGCGTGGTCCTGTGGGTGTTCAGGGAGAAGCACTGATGCTCTTATTGGTGGTCAGAGAGCTATGAGCATGTTCACATTCTGCCTGTTACTGGGCATGTGTGGGATGCAGAGTGTGGACTGTATGTCTAGACTGATAGTGTTTATCCCTCCTTTCTCTCTCTTTTTTTTTAACATCTTTATTGGAGTATAATTGCTTTGCAATGGTGTGTTAGTTTCTGCTGTATAACAAAGTTAATCAGCTATACATATACATACATCCCCATATCTCCTCCCTCTTGCGTCTTCCTCCCACCCTCCCTAACCCACCCCTCCAGGTGGACACAAAGCACCGAGCTGATCTCCTTGTGCTATGCGGCTGCTTCCCACTAGCTATCTATTTTACATTTGGTAGTATATATAAGTCCATGCCACTCTCTTACTTTGTCCCAGCTTACTCTTCCCCCTCCCTTTGTCCTCAAGTCCACTCTCTATGTCTGCGTCTTTATTCCTGTCCTGCCCCTAGGTTATTCAGAACCTTTTTTTTTTTTTTTAAGATTCCATATATATGTGTTAGCATACGGTATTTGTTTTTCTCTTTCTGACTTACTCCACTCTGTATGACAGTCTCTAGGTCCATCCACCTCGCTACAAATACCTCAATTTCGTTTCTTTTTAAGGCTGAGTAATATTCCATTGTATATATGTGCCACGTCTTCTTTATCCATTCATCTGTCGATGGACACTTAGGTTGCTTCCATGTCCGGGCTGTTGTAAGTAGAGCTGCAATGAACATTGTGGTCCATGACTCTTTTTGAATTATGGTTTTCTCAGGGTATATGCCCAGTAGTGGGATTGCTGGGTCATATGGTAGTTCTATTTTTAGTTTTTTGAGGAACCTCCATACTGTTCTCCATAGTGGCTGTATCAATTTACATTCCCACCAACAGTGCAAGAGGGTTCCCTTTTCTCCACACCCTCTCCAGCATTTATTGTTTCTAGATTTTTTGATGATGGCCATTATGACCGGTGTGAGGTGATACCTCATTGTAGTTTTGATTTGCATTTCTCTAATGATTAGTGATGTTGAGCATCCTTTCACGTGTTTGTTGGCAATCTGTATATCTTCTTTGGAGAAATATCTATTTAGGTCTTCTGCCCATTTTTGGATTGGGTTGTTTATTTTTTTGATATTGAGCTGCATGAGCTGCTTGTATATTTTGGAGATGAATCCTTTGTCCGTTGATTCATTTGCAAATATTTTCTCCCATTCTGAGGGTTGTCTTTTCATCTTGCTTATGGTTTCCTTTGCTGTGTACAAGCTTTTAAGTTACATTAGGTCTCATTTATTTATTTTTGTTTTTATTTCCATCTCTCTAGGAGGTGGGTCAAAAAGGATCTTGCTGTGATTTATGTCATAGAGTGTTCTGTCCATGTTTTTCTCTAAGAGTTTTATAATGTCTGGCCTTACATTTAGGTCTTTAATCCATTTTGAGTTTATTTTTGTGTATTGTGTTAGGGACTGTTCTAATTTCATTCTTTTACATGTAGCTGTCCAGTTTTCCCAGCACCACTTATTGAAGAGGCTGTCTTTTCTCCATTGTATAGTCTTGCCTCCTTTATCAAAGATAAGGTGACCATATGTGTGTGGGTATATCTCTGGGCTTTCTATCCTGTTCCATTGATCTATATTTCTGTTTTTGTGCAGTACCATACTGTCTTGATTATTGTAGCTTTGTAGTATAGTCTGAAGTCCAGGAGCATGATTCCTCCAGCTCCATTTTTCTTTCTCAAGATTGCTTTGGCTATTCGGGGTCTTTTGTATTTCCATACAAATTGTGAAATTTTTTGTTTTAGTTCTGTGAAAAATGCCATTGGTAGTTTGACAGGGATTGCATTGAATCTGTAGATTGCTTTGGGTAGTATAGTCATTTTCACTATGTTGATTCTTCCAATCCAAGAACATGGTATATCTCTCCATCTGTTTGTATCATCTTTAATTTCTTTCATCAGTGTCTTATAGTTTTCTGCATACAGGTCTTTTGTCTCCCTAGGTAGGTTTATTCCTAGGTATTTTACTCTTTTAGTTGCAGTTGTAAGTGGGAGTGTTTCCTTAATTTCTCTTTCATATTTTTCATCATTAGTGTATAGGAATGCAAGAGATTTCTGTGCATTAATTTTGTATCCTGCTACTTTACCAAATTCATTGATTAGCTCAAGTAGTTTTCTGGTACCATCTTTAGGATTCTCTATGTATAGTATCATGTCATCTGCAAACAGTGACAGTTTTACTTCTTTTCTGATTTGGATTCCTTTTACTTCTTTTTCTTCTCTGATTGCTGTGGCTAAAACTTCCAAAATTATGTTGAATAATAGTGGTAAGAGTGGGCAACCTTGTCTTCTTCCTGATCTTAGTGGAAATGGTTTCAGTTTTTCACCATTGAGAACAATGTTGGCTGTGGGTTTGTCATATATGGCCTTTATTATGTTGAGGTAAGTTCCCTCTATGCCTACTTTCTGGAAGGTTTTTATCTTCTTTTCTCTTTTGATCTTTAGTATTTCTTAATTACAAAAGTAATTAATAGATGTGCCCTCTAACAAATTTAGAAAACATGAATGTGTAAATAAAAAAGTAGAAATCCCCCATATGTGGCTCAAGCACGTTTTCAAAAATAGACTTTTTTAAAGAAAAGTTTTAAATTTACAACAAAATTGAGTGGAAGTTACAGAGATTTCCCATATACTCCCTACCCCCATCCACACACAGCCTCCCCCAGTATCAACATCCCCCACCAGAGCAGTATATTTGTTACAGTTGATGAACCTGTGCTGACACATCACAATCACCCAAAGTCCATAGTTGACATTAGGGTTCACTCTTGGTGTTGTACATTCTATGGGTTTTGACAAATGTATAGTGACATATATCCACCATTTTCATATCATACAGAGTAATTTCACTGTCCTAAAAATCCTCTGTGCTCCGCCTATTCATTTCTCCCTTGACATTTTTCATATCAGTAAATGTATATATTTGTCATTCCTTTGAATGGTTACATAGTATTCCATTGAATGATGTACCATAATGTAGGCATTTTCTAAGCCTCTGCTAATACAAATGCATCTATGCACATACTTGCACCTGTATCTTGGGCAGTCATGCTATTTCTGTGGGAGAGATTCTTTCCGTGGGACTATTGAGTCACACATTTACAATTTTGAAAGAGATTGCCCTCTAAAGGCATTCGTTCATTCAACAAATATTTATTGGGTACTATTTTGCATCAGACATTTATGAGACCCTAGGAATTCAGCTATGAATAAAACAGACACAGTTCCTAGTAGAGGACGTTATCACTAAACAAATAATCACACAAACCAATATTATTGCAATTGTAACTTCTCTGAAAGAAAAGAAAAGGTTGTTGGAGAATGTAGACAGAGGAACCTAATTTATACTGGGGATTCAGAGACAGTCTCCATCAGGCTGAGAATTCAAGGATGAATAGGAATAGACTAGGAAGAGTGGGGGTCCAGGAGACGACTGGGAGAGAAGGGGCCTTCCAGACAAAGGGAAGGCCTGTGTGGAGGCCCTGAGGTGGACAGTGTGCTGAGTTGGAGGAACATGAGGGCCAGTGTCAGGGAAATAATCTGGAAGCGAGGCTAAAGAGGAAGGCTGGGCCAGGTCATGCTTGGTCCTCTAGGCTGCCTGATTCACAGTCTCCCTAACAGAGCAGGAAGGGTTCCATTTCCTGTACCTTTTAGACCAGCAATGCTTAGAAGTGTTTTCTTCCCTCCATTCTATTACTGTGTGAACATTCCTTGATTGTGGCCATGACTTGATTTTCAATACGAGCCTTTTTAAGAAGTGTGTAACAGCTCACGTTGAGATTGCCAGATTCAAAATGCACATCAAATGTACTTCACAAAGTTAACCAAATTCCCCAAATCCCTGTGCATCCCAGCATATTTATTCTATTTTAGGACTTAAAGTATGAGAGAAATTTCCTGTTTCTGTAAAACCAATCTTTTCATCTAAAGCAAATGGTACTTGTTCCATTCAGCTCACGTTCCAGAAGCTCTCTCTGGGGGTCCTGGATCCTGCCTTGTTCCAGCCAATGACATGCAAGACCTGTGTGGGAGGAAGAGTGCTGGGCAGCTGGCCTTTTCGAGTCACGCTTTCACGTTCCACTCTTGTTACTGCAGGTGCTGCTGTCAAATACAGGCCTCCCAGTCTGTGTGTCCCCTCTGGGCTCCCACAGCATCCTGGGATAAACCTGTCATCGCAAGGTCCACACTGTTATTTAATCTTTCTTATTGGTGCTCAATAAGTGTTTATGGAACGGATATATTGTATTAGCAGAAGGTAGAAAACATCTAAACCATGGTATATCATTTAATGGAATACTATGCAAGCATCAAAAAGGATGGGGTAGATATATATTTACTGATGTAGAAAGATGTCCATGAGCTACTAGGTGAAAAAAGCAAGTTACAGAACACATATAGTACAGTCTTCTTTTTCTTTTTTAAAATTGTACACACACATATATACTTACATATATGGAAGACATTTATGTTTTTATTTATACATTTCTGTATTGTCTGAATTTGTTACAGTGCACAGATGTGAGTTTTGTAATTAAAATGAATAAAGGAATGAATGAATAAGGGACTTTTTAGGATTTTCAGAGGGGTGAACGGAAAAGAAAACTCACTCTTTAGGTTCCTCTCCCTGACCTATTTACCAAGTCTGAGACTTGTTCTTTCAACTTCTGTTTGAATAATATTTTTTTAAAAAATTACTAAAAGGGACTTCCCTCGTGGCACAGTGGTTAAGAATCCGCCTGCCAATGCAGGGGACACGGGTTCGATCCCTGGTCTGGGAAGATCCCACGTGCCGTGGAGCAACTAAGCCCGTGTGCCACAACTACTGAGCCTGCGTTCTAGAGCCCGTGAGTCACAACTACTGAGCCTGCGTGCTACAACTACTGAAGCTCACACGCCTAGAGCCCGTGATCTGCAACAAGAGAAGCCACTGCAACGAGAAGCCCACGCACAGCCATGAAGAGTAGCCCCCGCTCGCCACAACTAGAGAAAGCCCGTGCGAAGCAATGAAGACACAACGCAGCCAAAAATAAATAAAATAAACAAAAAATTTTTTAAAATTACTAAAGGGTGTTCATAATATAATAAGTAAAAAACAGGCTCACAAAACCTGAGAAAAATTTGTATATGTATAGAAAAAGGTCTCAGAGCAAACTGCTTATAGAGCTATCCCTGGGTATGGAGTGGATTAGGGGAAACCTTTACTTCTATTGCTTGAATATTTTGCAATATGTATATATTTCTTTTATATAAATAATAATAATGAAGGGTTAATGTCCTTTTTTTACTATTTCCATACTTCCTTTTCATTCAAGATTTATTCATTCATCCAGTAAATATTTACTGAGCAACCACTATCAGCCTGACACAGTGCTAGAAGTTTTTCTTCTTTTTTTAAAGTAAAAAAAAAAAATTTTTTTATTTAGCCATTCTAGTAAGTGGTACCTCATTTTTTTAGTTTTGATTTGCACTTCCCTAATAACTAATGAGGCTGATCATCTTTTCATATGCTTATTGACCATTTGTATGACTCCTTTAGAGAAATGTCTATTCAAATCCTTTGCCCTATTTTTTTTTTGGCCACACTGCATGATTTGTGGGATTTTAGTTCCCCAACCAGGGATCAAACCCGGGCCCTCCACAGTGAGAGCACCGAGTCCCAACCCACTGGACCTCCGGGGAATTCCCCAGAGGATTTTTTCTTAAGGAGCTCATCGTCTAGTGGAGAAGACTCACAAGAAAACAGTGCGATGTGAGAGGATGTATAACACCAAGTGTTATGGGGGTCTCCATCTGCCAGGAGAGTCAAAGAATGACCAGGGAGCGTTTCACAGAGGAGATGGTGCTTATGCTGAGTCTTAAAGAATGAGGAGGTGGTTGCCATTTGGACAAGATGAGGAAGGGTATTCCACAGGAAGAGAATACCTTGTATGAAAACACCTTTTACAAAAATCTAGAGGAGTAAAAGAGGCTATCCTGCTCATGAACATTAAATAGGTCAGTGTGGTGGAGACACAGGGGATGTGGGGAGAAGATGGGCTGGAGAAAGGCACCCTAGGAAGAGTAAGAAGCCTTTGAAGAACCTTGTGTGAGCTATAGAGCAGCTATATAGCTGCCCATTTAATAATTGAATAAACTGAGTCACAGAAAGGCTAAATGACTTGCCCAAGTCCACATTACAGGAGGAGGCCAAGCTGTAACATAGTTTTAGGGTTTTTATGCTTCAGGCTACAGTGCTTCCTGGGCCAGGCCCTATCCTTGAGAGCGTTCTGATGTTCTGGCTTGAACCACTCCAAGTTGTTAGCAAAGAAGAACAGGCCGACCTCACAGTAGGCTCTGACCACACTGGCCACACACTTGGCACACCCTTGTACCAGAAGCTACAGGAGAGCTTTCTCTAAGAGAGCTTTTCCTAGAAAATGACATATGCACACTCAATCTTGAAGTTGGTGGACACCCCTCAGAAATGATGGAGGAGGCAGCTTCCTGGCACCCAGCTGTCCTGGGGAGCCACTTTCCATTCTTGCTGCCAGCAGGTAAGTGGTACTTAGGCCACTTGTTCCCACCCAAGCCAGAGAGCCATGGATGTAGCAGTTGCTCAGATCCAGAGCTTGATGATGCTGCACAGGCTCTGAAATCAGAAAGAGGTATTTCTCACACTCACTCTAATGGCTAAAATGAAAAGACTGACAATTCCATGTATTGACAAGGACACAGAGAAACTAAATGATTTGGCAGTATTTAATAATGTTAAATATATTCCTACCTAAGAAAAATGTTCATGACAGTATTATTCAAAATGGCCTAAAACTGGAAACAACCTAAATATTCATCAACAGGAGAGTGGATAAATAAATTAGGTGGTATAGTCATAAAATCATATACTATTCAGCAATAAAAAGGAACAAACTCCTGATACATACAACAATGTGGATAAATCTTAGACGTACTGTATTGAGCAAAAGAAGCCAGAAACAAGAGTATGATTCCATTCATACAAAGTTCAAGAATAGGAATCAAGAATTTGATTTTGAAGTTCTAATCAAATCTATGAGGATAGAAGTCAGAATATTGGTTACCTTGGAAGTTAGAGGGAGTGGGTATTTGCTGGAAAGGGGCATAAGGGAATGGAAGTGTTCTGATTTTGATCTGGGTGGTGGCCAAATGGGTATATGTATATTAAGTGTATTAAGGGACAGTGCAATACAGTACTGTGTGTGAGAGAGAGAGAGAGAGAGAGAGGGAAGTAAGTCTTGATTCTAGTTCCCAGTTCTACTACTGTGGCTTCTGGGCAAGTTACTTAACATTTATGATCCCCTTGTCTCATCCATAAAATGGGGATAATAGTACCCCTCTCATAGGGTAGTTCTTAAATTAAATTTTGATTTTTATTTTATTGTGGTAAGAACACTTAACATGAGATCTACTCTCTTAAGAGATTTTTAAGTGTGTAGTACAATATAGTTAATTATAGTCATGATGCTATACAGCAGATCTAGAACTTATTCATTTTGCATTACTGAAGCCTTAAACCTATTGATTAGCAGCTCTTCATTTCCCCCTCCAGCCTGCCTCTGGCAAGCACTGTTCTGCTTTCTGCTTCTATGAGTTTCACTATTTAAATTCCTTATATAAGTAGAATCATAGAGTATTTGTCCTTCTGTAACTGACTTATTTCACTTAATATAATGTCCTCAAGGCTCCACCATGTTGTCACATGTTTTTAGGATTTCCTTCTTTTTCAAGGTTGAATAATATTCCATTGTATATATGTACCACATATTCTTTATCCATTCATCCTTTAATGGACATTTAGATTGTTTCCACATCTTGACTATTGTGAACAGTGCTGCAGTGAACATGGCAGTGCTAATATCTCTTTGAGATTCTGACTTCAGTTCTTTTGGATAGATACCCAGGAGTGGGATTGCTAGATCATATGGCAGTTCTATTTTTAATTTTTGAGGAACCTCCACACTGCTTTCCATAGTGGCTACACCATTTTGCATTCCCACCAACAATGTAAAAAGGGTCTAATTTTACATCCTTGCCAACACTTTTTTGCCTCAGGTAATTTTAAGAGTCGAATGAGATAATGCACAAAACTCTCTTAGTCCAAGAGCCTGAAAAAAAAATGAGTTTGGCAAAAGTTATTCTCACTGTTGCTTCTCATCCACCACTTACCCCACCAGGAACAGGTCCCTGAAGCCTCACCCCCCAAAAAAATAATTCATCACTGGGTTGTGTCAGATCCCCAGGCAGCACTCCCAAGCCCCACAGCACTAAATGTTGTCACGCTTGCATTATCCACGAAGCTCCAGTGACTAGAAAGAAGTTTCATTGAGTTCTGAACAGGAAGCAGCAGTGGCAGCTGATAATCTGTGACCTGAATATAGCTATCCATTATCTCACTGTGGTTTCTTGTTTCCCTGACAGAGGAAACGCCTACGACTTTCTTGAAGTTATTCTAAACACTCAGTTTCTTGTTTAGCTCTGGCAGGATAATGTTACCCCTGGGCACTCCTATGCTTTGGGCTGTGGCCTCCCTGCCAGCCTGGAGGTCCCAGCTCAGTAGCCAACCTGTGGGGTAACTGTCCCCTTTGCTTGGGAGGGTGGTGACAGGAGCAAAAGGGGAAAGAGGCCAACAGTATCTCTAGCCGTTGGAAGAGAAAAATAAAACAAAGCAAGAAACATTTACCACAATATCTCCTTTTTGTTCCTCTTTAAGAAACCAGCCAGGCAGAACTGGCTGGAAGGGAGGGTGTCACCAGTTTCTTCTCATTACCACTAGTTTCTGAAATGCTCTCCATCTCCAGTTGCTTCTCTCTGGTTCTGTTCTTCTCAGGGAAGTAAATCTGTCCTCCTGGTGAGTCCGCCCTCCAGTGAGGAGCAGAGCCGATGCCCAAGCTTCAGACTTGAGCAGGAAAGCCCTGTTGAATCTTGTCCTTGTAAAACTCAGAGCCCAGGAGGCTCTGGGACAAATTGTAAATGAGGCAAAGTTTGTCTTTGGCGTCTCATCCCCCTGGCTGCCCCATGACCAGCCTGTTCTCGACCAAAGCTTTTATGATACCAGCTCACTTATCACTGCATCTGGGGGATCATTCATTCTGAAGAATTAAGGATTTCAGGTATTACCTCTCTTAGGAGTGCTTATATTTTAAAAGAGAACTCAAGATAGTAATGCTTAAATCAAAGGACTACATCTCTGACATCTGGGGAGCTGTGTTTGGTGGGGAGGGGAAGGCCTTTGGGCTTTTTGCACCATTCCTAGTAGTTCTGCTTCTCTGATTAAACACTGACTGATACAGGCATTAAGAAGAAAACCAGAGACTTCCCTGGTGGTGCAGTTGTTAAGAATCCACCTGCCAATGCCGGGGACATGGGTTCGAGCCCTGGTCTGGGAAGATCCCACATGCCACGGAGCAACTAAGCCCGTGTGCCACAACTACTGAGCCCATGTGCCACATCTATTGAAGCCTGCACTCCTAGAGCCCGTGCTCCGCAAAGAGAAGCCACCGCAATGAGAAGCCCGCGCACCACAACGAAGAGTAGCCCCCGCTCGCCGCAACTAGAGAAAGCCCGCGCGCAGCAACGAAGACCCAACACAGCCAAAAAAAAAAAAAAAAATCAATCAATAAATAAAATAAATTTATAAAAAAAAAGAAGTTTATTATAAAGATTTGACATTTTGCAATTGTGGGAGCTGGTTAAACAGCTTGTGTGTGACTGCTGCGTATGCTTCTGGTGCTGGGCCTGAAGTCAGGGGGGCAGGTGGTCAGGAAGAGTAGCTAGACATGAAGTATGGGAGAACAAAGTCAAACTGGAACTTGCAAAAAAAAAAAATGTGGTGCCCACAGGGTGAATTGGAAGCAGTGTTAGTCTCTTACTGGGTCCTTTGTCATGGAGCTAAACATACATTTGGCCCAGGAGTTGAAAAGCCTGAAGGATGAGATTTGGTGGGAACCGAAGGAGTTGTGGGCCTAACTGCTATCCCGGGGCCAACAAGGTGAGCCAGCAGAACTGAGACAATGTGTGTGAGATACAACAGTGCCTGATTCTACACCTCACCATAAACATGGGTGTTTTGCTTCTGCTCTCCAGACATTGCGCAAATGTTCTTGTGGGCAACCCTACCCCAGAACCAGACAAGGAAAGCAATTCTGTAAAACATAGTTCGAACATTTAGCTAAGTTGACATAGTACGAATCTACCATGATTCCTTTCTATATTTGCCAAACCTTCTTCGATTAGCATGTATTACTTTAATAACCAGGGAAAAAAACTTTAAAGAGTCCCTAAAATATTCAAATGTCTAATAAATATATGAAAGGGTACTCAATTCACTAACAAGCAGGAAAATGCAAATGAAAAGCACCATAGGATATCCCTACACACCCACCAAAATGGCCAAAATGAAAAAGACAGACAACACTAAGTGTTAGTGAGAATATGAGCAACTGGAACTCTCATTCATTGCTCGTGGGAGTGTAAATTGGTACAACTACTTTGGAAAACTGTTTGGCAATATCTGCCAAAGTTGAACATATGTGTACCCTATGATTAGCAATTACATTTCTAGAAATACATGTGTTCACCAAAATACACGTATAAGAATATTCACAGCAGCACTATTTGTAATAGCTAAAAACGATGAGCAATTCAAACGTCCACCAACAATAGAATAGATAAATAATCCACGGTGAATTCACATAATCCACTATCTAACAATGAGATAACTACATACAACAATAAGGGTGAATATCACAAATATAACATTAGGTGGAAGAAATCAAACACAAAAGAATACATAGTCACAATTCCATTTATGTCGAGTTCAAAAACAGGAAAAATTAATCTATGCCTTTAATCTATGAATAGGGATTTCCTTTGAGTGATTAGTGGCTAGAATGGGGTCAAAAGAGGGTTTCTGAGGTGCTAGTGATGTTCTGTTTCTTCATGTAGGTTTTGGATACATAGCAATGTTTGCCTTTTGAAAATTTATAGAGCTGTATATTTATGATTTGTGTACATTTCTGTATTATGTTATACTTCCACAAAATGTTTTAAAAAATTAGTAATCCCTGGTTTAGGGAACTAAGGATAACTACTCTTATTATATCACAAGTCGAGAGGATCAAATTCCACAATGTATATTACAGTGCTTGGGGAAAAAAAGAACCTGACGAATATGCAGACACAGGAATAAGGAGAGAAAATAGAATATTTAATTTGGGTTGGTACCTTTAAAAAAATTGTGGTAAAATTTCTGCAACATAAAATTCACCACTTTATAATTTTTTAAAGAGAATGTGTGTAGTTGTGTGTGTAGCAGGGGAGGTACTGGTTAGCGGGAGGTGGGAAGGAAAGATAGGTTTCCTGAGTTCCTGATGTGACAAGCATTTGCTCTGCTTGCTAAGCTAAGGTCTTGTGACCAAACAGGGAAATGTCACTGCCCCCTGAAGTCAGTCCTTTTGTTGGCTAGGGGTGACTCTCCAACCCCCTGAAGCCAGGCTGGACCAGATGACAGGAGTAACTATAAGTTCTAGAAATGTCACTGAATCCAGGTCCCACTCTGCTCCCTCTAGTCCCACAACACACATTCAGCCTCAGCTGTGACTACCTCTGTCCCCAAAGCTTCTTTCTTCATTAGCAGCCATGAGAAAGATCAGGATTACAAGTTCAGCAAGGGCTTTAAGTGGCAGTCCCAGGACAGCAGTGGTAGCATTCATTTTGCTGTCCAGAGTGATGACATGTCTGCACTTCTAGGCTCACTGGGGCAGCTGGTTTTTTATTTGGCTCCAACACTGGCACCAGCACCATTTGGAGAGGGAAGGCACTCACAGCTCCTAAATAGCTACACTGGAGCAGAGGCCAAGGATCCCAGAAGAATCTGTCCCTTACAGTACCACTGGAGAGAATTAATTGAGTGCTTACTGTGTGCTTGGCATGACACTCCCAGGAAGACATCTGAGCCTCTCGGACACCAGCAGAGGGCCTGGGACTCAGCCAACGTTCCCTGACCTAGAGCTTTTTAAGGGGAAGAGAAATCTGGATCAATTACAGTGGGTGACTCATTCTCCCTCTTCCTAGAAGCCTAACCAACCCCAGACTTTATTCTACTAAAATCAGGTTAAAATGAACACCACACACATGTATGTAAAGAGAAGTCTGGAAGGACAATAGCAGAGGTTACCTTTGAGTCCTGGTGTGGAGTTGATATCTCTGTCTTCTTTGTACTTTTTAAGGTAGCGTATGTAATACTTAAGCACACGGCCTTCAGAGAGCAAACACTTGTGTTCAAATCTCAGCCTTGCTGTGTACTAGCTGAGTGACTTTGGGCAATTTACCTCACCTGTATGAACTTTAATCTTCTTATCTGTAAAAGGGAATGAAAATAAACCTGCTTCATAGGGATATTATGAAGTGTCAATGAAATGATGCACATTAAGTGCTTTAATACTGTGTCTTATGCAGAGAAAACTCTCCATAAATGGGAACTGTTATTGTTATATTTCTATACTGTTTGATTTTGTTTTCAACAACACATATTTTTAAAATAAAAACAGTAAAGTTTTTTTTTTGTTTTCGTTTTTAAAGAAAAGAAGAATAAGGATAGCTGTTAGGGGAAGAGAGTTTGTAAGATTGTAAGAGGGCATGTGGAGACTTAGCAGGGTCTGGGCAGAAGGAGGGCAGGCTCAGACATGGAGATGGGGGCGTGGTTGAAGGGGACTGTGAGCCTTTTTTTTTGGCCTCCAGCTGAGGAGCCATCTCTTCTTGCTCTGGGATACTGCCCCCTGCACTCTCAGCTCAGACATAAGAGCAATTGCCCCAATTAGCTCTACCCTGGCAACATCTCTGATTCTCAGAGAATCCTGGGGCACACCGGCCACCAGAGGGTTTCTTGTCATGATCTGGGTCCAGGGTGACCTGGCCAGCTCAAGCACAAGGCTGGTATGATTTCATCTCCTGTTCTGACAGGCTGTGTCTGTGAGCACTGCCCTAAAAGGTTAGCCTCTTGAAGATGCTCCTCGTTTGTCCCTGAAGCTCAGGATTCATTTTAATTTTAATAAGAAATTCACTGCCATGACATCATCAAGATAACTCTATACAAGGGACAGTCCTTAGGGGTGGCAGCCTCTCTCTCCTTTCCTAAGGTTTTCTGTTTCTGTTAAGTGGATGCTGGTTCTGGCCTTCCACGTCTGGCCTGGAGCTCAGCACACACCGTGGGTTTGCCTTTTGTCACACTGAGCATGCCTCTTGCAACCGTGGCTGGGGCACACATTCTCCCATATTTGGGAGTAAGCCGGAGACTTGTCGGCATGTGGGTTTCTGTTTAAAATTCCAAAGCCAGCGGGGCGTATATTATCCATTTCCTCAAATCCAACATGCTGTAAAGCATGAGTCAGAGTTGGATAAGCTTCTTCCCAGGGGAAGTTGTGTCAGTTGGTTAGTGAATGTAATTAAACAAGGATAATGTTCACTGGCATTAGCTGCAGATTAATGCACAGAAAAACAGAATCTCCATCTTGAGTTTACAATATTCCTGCCAAGATAAGACGACTTCCCCAAGTGTCACTGATCAGAGAAAGCAATCCAACCTTCATGTAATTTGAGGGGGCACAGGAAGACCCCACAGCAACACTCTCCTTTCACATAAATAAATAATGCAGATAATAGGACCTCTGAGGGGAGAGATGTATATTCTGATTATTTTAAAGGTATTTTTGTGAGTGGGGCTACATGTCAGTAAATATCAAGGAAGGTTATTTTGTCTGATTTGATCCATCATCACCAAGGGCCAGGTGGTTGCAGGCAGGCTCTGGGGGAATGGAACGTGGGACAGATAAGATTTGATAAGCACTGGGGATAATATCCAGTTTATTATGCTTTGCTTACCAATGGGCCCTTTAGGAGGTTCCTCCAGGAAGCCAGAAAGCAGCACTAAAGCCCTGAACTCCAGAAGGGCTGAGAGGGCAGGGGTACCAAGAGGGAAGTTAGGAAACGAGGGGTGGGTCTAGAGAACATCAGAAACCCATGGTTTTTATAGCATATTTTAGCCTAGACAAGCCCTTTCCTCAATCATGGAAACATAAATAGAAAGTCAATTCTGGAAAGGCTGTTGGAAGTCATTTAGTCCAACCCCTCTTCAGAGAAGAGCAAACTGAGGTCTACTCAGAGAGGTTAATTAAGTTGCCCAAGTTCACCCAGCAAGTTAGTGGCAGAGTTGAGACTTAAGTCTCCTCTTTTTATTTTTCTACCAAACTGCTCCCGGGCAGTTTCTAGGGATGACAGGAGCCAACACTCAGGCTGACCTCACTGGCCCATATCTGCAAATATCTACCCTGCCTTTTCAAATGTAACCTCTACTCAGGGTGTGAGAAGCAATGCTAAACCATATCCGAAAAGGTATAGTCTTCTGCCGGCATAAATCAACAATTTCAAAATGTATTTTTTCTTAACTCCAGTAAAAAGTGTGCTCAATTTCATATAACTGAGATTTAAAGCTTATTGCTAACCAGAAAAGCATCTGGAGTTAAAGAAAAAGGGATGTGTGAATGTTCTTTTACTCTCTGATGAAGCAATCTCATCCCCGCCCCTCACCTTCCACCTGAGAAAGCATTTAGAAATATACTTGATCTTTTTGGCATATCTCTGTGTCTTAGTGTTTTCGAGTGCCCCTTCTGATTCAGGTCAAAGCATTTTGTTTTTCTTAAATGTGAGATTGTATTCTTTCTGCCCAAAGAGGATGGAAAAGACTTTTCCAAATAAGGAAGTTTTGCTGGAGTGTGTGTGGCCCAGGCAGCAGTAGTTGCTGGAGTCTTAACTTAGTCACATACGGTAGCTCCACTAAGCCAGGAAGCATTTAGGGACTCATTAGCACTACTGCACAGCAGAACCATTGGGGGTCGGGGGTGCTGCCAGCAACTGATTGTGGTAACCAGGGGCATGAGAAAAGTTTGTAGAGAAGGCAAAGTTTGGTTTTGTACAGCCCTGCTCTCCCCACTCCCTCCTTCCCAGCCCCAGAGTCCCGCTAGTGTCTGCTCTCTATTCAGAACAGAAACAGGATGCTCCGATTCTTTGGAATCAGATAGACTTGAATTAAAATCCTACCTCCTTACATAGAATCTTTGTGACCTTCAGTAAATTACTTAACTTTTTGAACCTTTTTCCTTTCTTTTAAACTAAAAATAATAGTGCTTATCTTATGGAGTTGTTATGAGGAGTAAATAATCTAATAAATGTAATGTGTATAGCACGTTCTAAATTCCCCTTTTTAGGTTCTAAAATTACAGTTGACCCTTCAACAACTCAGAGGTTAGGGGCATTGACCCTCAGCACAGTCAAAAATCTGGGTATAGTCAGCCCTCTGTATATGTGGTTCCTCCGTATCCACACTTTCCCATCCATGTAGTCAACAAATCACGGATGCTATAGTACTGAAGTTTTTACCACTGAAAAAATATTTGTGGATAAGTGGACCCGTGAAGTTCAAACCTTGTTGTTCAAGAATCAACTGTCCTCTTCCTTCCTTTCTTTAGTACCTCCTCTACTATCAGAACACCTTAGTTTGAGTCAACTGTATTTAACCGCGGGTTAGGAGGAAAATGTGATTATTAAAGTAATTTGTGCTAAGGTGTGAGTGACTACAATAAAAATTTATTAGCCCATGGGACTTCCCTGGCAGTCCAGTGGTCAGGGCTCTGTGCTTCCACTGCAAGGGGCACAGGTTTGATCCCTGGTCGGGGAACTAAGATCCCACATGTCACGTGAGCGGCCAAAAAAAAAGAATGTATGTAAATACTGAATTTCACTAAAGCCATATATTAAAAAAAAAAATGAAAAAAATTTATTAGCGCATATGAACTTCTGACTTCTGTAACCAGGAACGTTGTTATATTGTAAATGAGATGAAGAATTTCCTTGCGATACTGGGGACATTTTATTTTGCAATGCCCCTTAATTTATACCACTATGCCTTGTCCACCTGCCCCTAAAGCCTACTCAGCTTCTTAGGGTGAGAAGAAGCAAGTGCTCCATAAGAGTCTATAGTATTCTGGAAACTTGATAAATAGGTTCATTCTTTTTCTTTCTAAACAGAGGAATGCTAATCATTTTATTTTTTTAACTTTAAAAAAGCGTAGGGCTTCACTGGTGGCGCAGTGGTTGAGAATCTGCCTGCTAATGCGGGGGACACGGGTTCGAGCCCTGGTCTGGGAGGATCCTACATGCCGCAGAGCAACTACACCTGTGAGCCACAATTACTGAGCCTGCGCATCTGGAGCCTGTGCTCCACAACAAGAGAGGCTGCAATAGTGAAGAGGCCCGCGCACCGTGATGAAGAGTGGCCCCCGCTTGCCGCAGCTAGAGAAAGCGCTCGCACAGAAACGAAGACCCAACACAGCCAAAAATAAATTAAAAAAAAAAAAAAGGGTGAAAATCTTTGACAGAAGTTTCTTACCTGAACAGCAAAGGCCTGTTCCCGAGTCCATACCCAAATGGAACAATTAACCCCAGACCAAGTAGACCTTAAGATAGCCTTGATGTAAAATGGTACAGCCACTTTGGAAAACAGTTTGGCAGTTTCTCAAAAGGTTAAACATAGAGTTACCATATGACCCAGTAATTCCACTACTAGGTATATACCCAAGAGAAATGAAAACATATGTTTGGGACTTCCCTGGCGGTCCAGTGGTTAAGACTTTGCCTTCCAATGCAGGGGGTGCGGGTTCGATCCCTGGTCAGGGAGCTGAGATTCCACATGCCTCAGGGCCAAGGAAAAACAAAACATAAAACAGAAACAATATTGTAACGAGTTCAATAAAAAGACTTTAAAAAATGGCCCACATCATTTGTATGGAAACACAAAAGACCCTGAATAGCCAAAGCAATCTTGAGAAAGAAAAACAGAGATGGAGGAATCAGGCTCCCTGACTTCAGACTATACTACAAAGCTACAGTAATCAAGACAGTATGGTACTGGCACAAAAACAGAAATATAGATCAGTGGTTCAGGATAGAAAGCCCAGAGATAATCCCACGCACATATGGTCACCTAATTTATGACAAAGGAGGCAAGAACATTCAATGGAGAAAAGACAGCCTCTTCAATAAGTGGTGCTGGGAAAACTGGACAGCTACATGTAGAAGAATGAAATTAGAACACTTCCTAACACCATACACAAAAATAAACTCAAAATGGATTAAAGACCTAAATGTAAGGGTAGACACTATAAAACTCTTAGAGGAAAACATAGGCAGAAAACTCTATGACATAAATCACAGCAAGATCCTTTTTGACCCAGCTCCTAGAGAAATGGAAATAAAAACAAAAATAAACAAATGGGACCTAACGAAACTTAAAAGCTTTTGCACAGCAAAGAAAACCATAAAAGAGACGAAAAGACAACCCTCAGAATGGGAGAAAATATTTGTAAATGAAGCAACAGACATAGGATTAATCTCCAAAGTTTACAAGCAGCTCATGCAGCTCAATATCAAAAAAACAAACAACCCAATCCAAAAATGGGCAGAAGACTTAAATAGACATTCCTCCAAAGAAGATATACAGATTGCCAACAAACACATGAAAGGATGCTCAACATCACTAATCATTAGAGAAATGCAAATCAAAACTACAATGAGGTATCACCTCACACCGATCAGAATGGCCATCATCAAAATATCTAGAAACAATAAATGCTGGAGAGGGTGTGGAGGAAAGGGAACCCTCTTGCACTGTTGGTGGGAATGTAAATTGATACAGCCACTATGGAGAACAGTATAGGGGTTCCTTAAAAAACTAAAAATAGAACTACGATAAGACCCAGCAATCCCACTACTGGGCATATACCCTGAGAAAACCATAATTCAAAAAGAGTCATGTACCACAATGTTCATTGCAGCTCTATTTACAATAGCCAGGACATGGAAGCAACCTAAGTGTCCATCGACAGATGAATGGATAAAGAAGATGTGGCACATATATACAATGGAATATTACTCAGCCATAAAAAGAAATGAAATTGAGTTATTTGTAATGAGGTGGATGAACCTAGAGTCTGTCATACAAAGTCAAGTAAGTCAGAAAGAGAAAAACAAATACCGTATGCTAACACATATATACGGAATCTAAAAAAAAAAAAAAAGATTATGAAGAACCTAGGGGCAGGACAGGAATAAAGACTCAGACGTAGAGGATGGACATGAGGACAAGGGGAGGGGCAAGGGTAAGCTGGGACAAAGTAAGAGAGTGGCATGGACTTATATATACTACCAAATGTAAAATAGATAGCTAGTGGGAAGCCGTCGCATAGCACAGGGAGATCAACTTGGTGCTTTGTGACCCCATAGAGGGGTGGGATAGGGAAGGTGGGAGGGGGACACAAGAGGGAGGAGATACAGGGATATATGTAAATGTATAGCCGATTCACTATGTTATAAAGCAGAAACTAACACACCATTGTAAAGCAATTATACTCCAATAAAGATGTTAAAAAAAAAAATGGTCTACATCAAAAAAAAATCTTAAAAAAAAAAAGAAAACATATTTTCACACAAAAACTTTCACATGAATGTTCACAGCAGCATTATTCACAGTAGCTAAGTAGAAACAACCCAAATGTCCATCAACTGATGAATGGATAAACAAAATGTGGTATACCTATACAATGGAATATCATTCAGCCTTAAAAGGGAATGAAGTACTGATATATGCTACAACATAATGGATGGGCCTCTAAAGCATTATGCTAAGTGGAAGAAGTCTGACGCAAAAGGCCACATATTATATGATGCCATTTATATGAAATTTACAAAATAGGTAAATTCACAGAGACAGAAAATAGATTAGCGGTTGCCTAGAGCTGGGACGAAAAGGGGAGTATTGTTAATTGGTATGGGGTTTCTACGTGGGGTGATGAAAATGTTCTAAAATTGATTGTGGTGATGGCTGTACAACTCTGTGAATATAGTAAAAACCACTGACTTGTACACTTTAAGTGGGTGAATTGCATAGTATATAAACTATATCTCAATAAAGCTGTTATACACACACACATAAAGATAGCCTTGAGAACAGTACTTGTTACCTTGTAGGTACTTACAGGTTGGTTGGTTAAAAGGCTACAGGTCTCCTAAGGTCTTGAAAATGGTCCGGGTGTCTTGTTTGGAGATCCTAGTGAGTGGTAACTTATGAGTCCAAGCATGGGTGGTGGGAGGAACCAGGGTGAGGACCTCATAAGCTCTTCATTCTGTACTCCTGTTCTTTTGACCAGAAACATGAATAAAACAGTAGAAAATAGGCCAGAAAATGGCTTCTAGAGTACATTTTAATAGTTATTTCTAGTATTGCTGCTGTTTTTTCTTAAAAATCTAATTTCTCTTTAAGCCCCATAAATGCAACAAGCCTTATTAGATGGATATTATTATTTAAGATTGGAGTCACTGGAGAAATCATATGATTACTAGCTCCACAGGCAACGAATTAAAATGGGATGCTCAAATCAGCTATAGGGAGTTGAGACAGGATCTTTGGCAAGATGCTAGATTATTAACACAGTTCTTTTGCACTAAAACGAAAAAGCCTTAGGAGTCAGAAAAAGTAGTTAGAACTGCTTTGCTTCAAAGATCCAAGTGATTGATGGAATAATAAAGGCAATTCTTTGTAGACTAGGAAATTTAATATTATTAGTATTTGTTTCAGGATCAATTTTGGTAAAAATGGCACCACAGCTTCATGAATTTTTATTATTTTGCCCAGGAAATTCTCCCTCTTTGATTTGTAAAATGGAAAACAATAACTAAAGCACAATTCGGACCTTAAGCCATTAGTCTCCATTTCCTTAGTGAATCTAAAACGCAGACACAAAGGAAGCTGGATCAAATCTCTATTTTCCAGCTTGAAATGGTAATATGAGTATTTTTTGGTAATATGAGTGCATTTAAATTAGTAAACATGCAATATTAAGGTTGACTTCACACATTTTAAAATTGCTTTTAAAATTTCAAATGCAATGCATGGTCATAATAAAAATGTAAAACTGTGGCAGTATATAAGTTATTAATAAAAATTACTAACAATGAATACATATTTACATTGTGCCCAGCACTAGGTTTAGAGGTACCTACTTTAATCCTCACAGTGCTCTTATGAGGTAGTTATTATTATTATATTTTCCTCCATTTTGCAGACAAAGAAACTGAAGCTCAGAGAGGTTAAGTAACTTGCCTAAGGTCACACATCTTGCAAGTGGTAGAATCAGGATTTTAAACCAGGCAATTATACTTCAATAGCTAAGCTAAGTTCCTTTATACTTTGAGTGAAGTTCTTATCAACTTCTCCAATCCTCTTCCCCCAGATTATTATTTGCAGTTCACTGTATATTAGAAAGATGAAGTTTAATAACTGGAAAACAACCATTAGCTTTCTCATAAAAAATCAATGGATCCAGGCATATTATACAAAATATAAAACTAATTAAACATATAAATGTAATTAAATACAATTAATTATATATAATTAATTGTATAAATTAATTAAATATATAAAAATAATGTATTATAAAATACATCAAAATATTCACAGGCCCAGGACTTCCCTGGTGCCGCAGTGGTTAAGAATCCAGCTGCCAATGCAGGGGACACGGGTTCTAGCCCTGGTCCGGGAAGATCCCACATGCCGCGGAGCAACTAAGCCCGTGTGCCACAACTACTGAAGCCCGCACACCTAGAGCCCATGCTCTGCAACAAGAGTAGCCACCGCAATGAGAAGCCCGCTCATTGCAATGAAGAGTAGCCGCCGCTCGTGGCAGCTAGAGAAAACCCGCGCCCAGCAACGAAGACCCAATGCAGCCAAAAATAAATAAATAAATAAATTTATTTTTTTTAAAAATTCATAGGCCCAGATACCAACATCCCACAATGAAAACCCACATTCACACAAAAATGTGTACATAAATGTTCATAGTGGCATTATT
Organism: Eschrichtius robustus; assembly: GCF_028021215.1. Taxonomy (NCBI): domain Eukaryota; kingdom Metazoa; phylum Chordata; class Mammalia; order Artiodactyla; family Eschrichtiidae; genus Eschrichtius; species Eschrichtius robustus. The sequence continues at coordinate 78,695,406 of NC_090830.1, forward strand.
CATAATAGCCCAAAAGTGGAAACAATTCAAATGCCCATGAACTGCTGATTCATAAACAAAATGTGGTGTACCCACAGAGTGGAATATTATTCAGCAATAAAAAGGAATGAAGTACTGATACATGCTACAACAGGGATAAAACTTGAAAACATTATGCTAATTGAAAGAAACGAGTCATAAATGAGCACATATTGTATGATTCCATTTATATAAATTGTCCAGAACGGGTAAATCAATAGAGACAGAAAGTAGATTAGTGGTACCTACTAACCTGGGAATGGATAAATGGGGAGTTACTAAAAACAGGTAGCAGGTTTCTTTTGGGGGTGATGAAAATATTCTAAAACTGATTGTGGTCATGGTTACATAACTCTGTAAACATACTAAAAACCACTGAACTGTATATTTTAAATGTATGAATTTTATAGTATTTAAATTATATTTCAATAAAGCTGCTAAAACTTCATTCATGATAGTGAATGTAATAATCAAAATCCATTTGGTTATTTCAACCTGTCCTTGAAACCTAAAGAATAAATAAAAATATAATCAAGAATACCTTCATAAGGACTTCCCTGGTGGTCCAGTGGTTAAGACGTCGCCTTCCAATGTGGGGGGTGCGGGTTTGATCCCCGGTCAGGGCACTAAGATCCCACATGCCTTGGGGCCAAAAAACCAAAACATAAAACAGAAGCAGTATTGTAACAAATTCAATAAAGACTTTAAAAATGGTCCACATCAAAAAAAATCTTTAAAAAAAAAAAGAATACCATCATAAATCAAGGTAGTTTGCTGTTCAGATATGACAAAGTTATAATGAGAAGAGAAAGCAAAATTTTAAAAACCACAAGAAACAACCACAACTTACATACTAGTCACATAGAAGGAAGAAGAGGTGGCTTGTACAAAAATCTAGAGCATGTCTCAGCTTTATATTGCTTTAGTTCACATTTGGCTTTTCAAAGACTACATACTTATTTAACATGATTTTGAAATATAACACATTTTTGGCAAGGAGACTGGTAAATTAGCTGTGATGGTGTGGCAGCTAAGCCCCAAAGATGGCCCCTGATACACCTCCTGCTATTCATGCTTTTGTGTAGTCCCCTCCCACATAGAATCTGGATTGACCCTGTGACTCAATTTTTTTTAACTACTAATAATTTAAATTTGATTTAAAATGTCATACAAAAATTTGAAGCTAGGTGATGGGTACATGAAAGCTCATGTACTTTTAATATGTTTGAATATTTCCCCAATTTTTTTGTTTTGTTTTAACCAATAGAGCACAGTTAAAGTGATGACTAGCTCTAGACCTAAGCCTTAAGAATACGTGGCATACCTGCTTTTGCACTTTTGAAAAGAGTCTTGAAATGCCATGTAAGAAGTCTGGCTACCCGCTGGAGAGATCACGTGGAGAAGTGACTTAGAAAGGCCATGTAGAAAGGGAGAGACCCTGAGACTGAACGGAGAAAGAGGCCCAACCATCCCAGCAGCCCATCTGAGTCCAGCCTTCCAACCATCCTCACCAAGGCACCAGGCACGTGAATGTGCTGTCTTGGATGTTCCAGCCTCACGCATCCCCCAAATAACTGCAGCCCTATCTGACATCTCATGGAGCAGAACCGCCCAGCTGAGGCCAATCAATCTGCAGAATCATGACAGGTAATATATTGAAGCCACTGAATTTTGGAGTGGTTTATTATGCAGCCATAAATAACTGAAGTGAATATTTTTGTTTTGTTTTCCCTAAACCTCCACAGGTGTTTGTGGGCTTTGCTGTTCTTAGAGCTATTCGGGGAATAAACTGCCATAGTTTTTCATTTTTAAAACTTTTTATTTGGAAATAATTTCAAATTTACCAAAAAAAAAAAGTTGCACAATAGCACACAGATCTTCCAAATATTCACTCTGATTCTCTACTTATTATTTCTGAATCATTTGGGAATAAGTTGTAGACACGATGTGCCATTACCCTTTAACATCTCAATTTGTGTATCTTAAGTGTAAGGATACAGTACAACAATCAAAATCAGGAAATTAACATTAATCCAATAATATCATCTAATCTACAGACCCAATTTAAATATCACCTATGTCTCAACAGTGTCCCTTACAGGTCCAGGATCCAATCTAGGGTCTCATGTTGCCTTTAGTTGTCATGTTTCTTTAGTCTTCTTCAATCTGGAATAGTTTCTCAGTTATCTTTCATGATCTTAATAGCTTTGAAGAAACCAAACTAATTGTTTTGAGAATATTCCTCAATTATGGGGGTTTGCCTGATGTTTATAATTTTTTTTTTTTGGCAGGAATGTCACAGAAGTGAGGCTGTGCTAGTCTCTGGGCATCGTATGAGGAGGCACATAATGTCATTGTTCCATTATTGGGGATGTTAACTGTCATCACTTAGTTAAGATGGTATCTGCCAGGTTTTCCACCATAAAGTAATGAATAATTATTTTGTGGAAAAATCTTTGAGATCATGTGACTATCTTGTTTCTCATCAAAATTTCCCCAGTTTTAGCATCCATTAATGATTCTAACCTGAATAAATTATTACTCAGATGATCACCAAATGGGAATTTTCTAATCCTATCATTCCTTCTAGATTTATTAGATAGGATAGGGTTTTCCTTTCTCCCTAATTAAGTAATTAATTAATATCATGATTAATTACTTAATTACGTAGGGACTCATTTCTCTTTTACTCACAGGGCTACAATCTGTTATCATTTTTTTTTTTTTTTGATACTTAAATTGTCCCAGACTTGGCCAGTGAGAGCCCCTTCAAGCTGTTTACTTATAGACATGTCCCCATCATTCTTCAAGCACTTCTTTACTTTCTGGTGTCATAAAATGTTACTAACACACCTTGTGTTTTCCCTGCTCCAGTCTTGGAGTCAGCCATTTAATTAAGAGTCCTGGTTCTTTTTAGTGGATAATGGTATCTAGAAACCAAGATCTAAATATGCTCATTGTTATTGGAATGCTATTGCTTCTAGACCCTCTCAGTAAACAAACAAAACACACACACACACTCACATAAAACTATATTTGTCTATCTGTCTAATCAGACCACGATACTGGCATCTCCAATTCCTATGCAACACTCCAAGGTATATTCTACACTTCTCAGTTTCCATAGTTGTAATTCTTTTACCAGTGAGAAATCTGTATTCATTTATTTGCTTAACCCCAGACATGCCAACCTCCTTACTAGGTACCAGTGGAAAGGTTGGCCCCAATGAAGGGGAAGAGGAAGAAAAAAGGCTTTTTTTCCTCAATGTGTCAGAAACTTAAGCAATATATAGCAAACATTTATATATATTCAACTATTTTGACCATACAGTTCAGAGACCATTCATCTTCTTAAATAACAAAAAGGCCAATTAAGTTTGCTTAAATCTCCATATATTATCATTAACAAAGATTTTAGCAAACAAGATTTTGTTTTCTTTGTTTTTGTTTCTGTTTTTTTTTTTTTTTTTTTGGCTGCACTGCATGGCTTGTGGGATTTAGTTCCCTGACCAGGGATGGAACCCCGGCCCTCGGCAGTGAGAGGGTGGAGTCCTAACCACTGGACTGCCAGGGAATTCCCAAACAAGATTTTTTATTTTCCTTTTTTAAAAAAAATTTATTTATTTTTATTTATTTATTATTTTTGGCTGTGTTGGGTCTTTGTTGCTGCGTGCAGGCTTTCTCTAGTTGTGGCAAGCGGGGCTACTCTTCATTGCGGTGCGCGGGCTTCTCTTGCTGCGGAGCACAGGCTCTAGAGCGCTCGGGCTTCAGTAGATGTGGCGAGTGGGCTCAGTAGTTCTGGCTCATGGGCTCTAGAGCGCAGGCTCAGTAGTTGTGGCGCATGGGCTTAGTTGCTCTGCAGCATGTGGGATCTTCCCTGAGCAGGGCTTGAACCCGTGTCCCCTGCATTGGCAGGCGGATTCTTAACCACTGCGCCACCAGGGAAGCCCATGCCTTTCTTTTTTTTTTATACAGCAAGTTCTTATTAGTCATCCATTTTATACACATCAGTGTGTACACATCAATCTCAATCGCCCAATTCATCACACCACCCCCACCCCCCCGCCGCTTTCCCCCCCTGGTGTCCATATGTTTGTTCTCTACATCTGCGTCTCAATATCGTCCCTAAAAACGAGTTCATCTGTACCATTTTTCTAGGTTCCACATATGTGCGTTAATATACGATATTTGTTTTTCTCTTTCTGGCTTACTTCACTCTGTATGACAGTCTCTAGATCCATCCACATCTCAACAAATGACCCAATTTCGTTCCTTTTTATGGCTGAGTAATATTCCATTGTATATATGTACCACCTCTTCTTTACCCATTCGTCTGTTGATGGGCATTTAGGTTGCTTCCATGACCTGGCTATTGTAAATAGTGCTGCAATGAACATTGGGGTGCATGTGTCTTTTTGAATTATGCTTTTCTCTGGGTATATGCCCAGTAGTGGGGTTGCTGGATCATATGGTAATTCTATTTTTAGTTTTTTAAGGACCCTCCATACTGTTCTCCATAGTGGCTGTATCAATTTACATTCCCACCAACAGTGCAAGAGGGTTCCCTTTTCTCCACACCCTCTCCAGCATTTGTTGTTTGTAAATTTTCTGATGATGCCCATTCTAACTGGTGTGAGGTGATACCTCATTGTAGTTTTGATTTGCATTTCTCTAATAATTAGTCATGTTGAGCAGCTTTTCATGTGCTTCTTGGCCATCTGTATGTCTTCTTTGGAGAAATGTCTATTTAGGTCTTCTGCCCATTTTTGGACTGGGTTGTTTGTTTTTTTAATATTGAGCTGCATAGCTGTTTATATATTTTGGAGATTAATCCTTTGTCCGTTGATTCATTTGCAAATATTTTCTCCCATTCTGAGGGTTGTCTTTTCATCTTGTTTATGGTTTCTTTTGCTGTGCAAAAGCTTTGAAGTTTCATTAGGTCCCATTTGTTTATTTTTGTTTTTATTTCCACTACTCTAGGAGGTGGATCAAAAAAGATCTTGCTGTGATTTATGTCAAAGAGTGTTCTTCCTGTGTTTTCCTCTAAGAGTTTTATAGTGTCCAGTCTTACATTTAGGTCTCTAATCCATTTTGAGTTTATTTTTGTGTATGGTGTTAGGGAGTGTTCCAATTTCATTCTTTTACATGTAGCTGTCCAGTTTTCCCAGCACCACTTATTGAAGAGACTGTCTTTTCTCCATTGTATATCCTTGCCTCCTTTGTCATAGATTAGTTGACCATAGGTGCGTGGGCTTATCTCTGGGCTTTCCATCTTGTTTCATTGATCTATGTTTCTGTTTTTGTGCCAGTACCATATTGTCTGGATTACTGTAGCTTTATAGTATAGTCTGAAGTCAGGTAGTCTGATTCCTCCAGCTCCGTTTTTTTCCCTCAAGACTGCTTAGGCTATTCAGGGTCTTTTGTGTCCCCATACAAATTTTAAGATTTTTTGTTCTAGTTCTGTAAAAAATGCCATTGGTAATTTGATAGGGATTGCATTGAATCTGTAGATTGCTTTGGGTAGTATAGTCATTTTCACTATGTTGATTCTTCCAATCCAAGAACATGGTATAATCTCTCCATCTGTTTGTATCAGCTTTAATTTCTCTCATCAGTGTCTTATAGTTTTCTGCATACAGGTCTTTTGTCTCCCTAGGTAGGTTTATTCCTAGGTATTTTATCCTTTTAGTTGCAGTTGTAAATGGGAGTGTTTCCTTAATTTCTCTTTCAGATTTTTCATCATTAGTGTATAGGAATGCAAGAGATTTCTGTGCATTAATTTTGTATCCTGCTACTTTACCAAATTCATTGATTAGCTCTAGTAGTTTTCTGGTGGCATCTTTAGGATTCTCTATGTATAGTATCATGTCATCTGCAAACAGTGACAGTTTTACTTCTTCTTTTCCAATTTGTATTCCTTTTATTCCTTTTTCTTCTCTGATTGCTGTGGCTAGGACTTCCAAAACTATGCTGAATAATAGTGGCGAGAGTGGACATCCTGTCTTGTCCCTGATCTTAGAGGAAATGCTTTCAGTTTTTCACCATTGGGAATGATGTTTGTTGTGGGTTTGTCATATATGGCCTTTATTATGTTGAGGTAGGTTCCCTCAATGCCCACTTTCTGGAGAGTTTTTATCATAAATGGGTGTTGAATTTTGTCAAAAGCTTTTTCTGCATCTATTGAGATGACCATATGGTTTTTATTCTTCAATTTGTTAATATGGTGTATCACATTGATTGATTTGCAAATATTGAAGAATCCTTGCATCCTGGGATAAATCCCACTTGATCATGGTGTATGATCCTTTTAATGTGTTGTTGGATTCTGCTTGCTAGTATTTTGTTGAGGATTTTTGCATCTATATTCATCAGTGATATTGTTATGTAATTTTCTTTTTTTGTAGTATCTTTGTCTGGTTTTGGTATCAGGGTGATGGTGGCCTCATAGAATGAGTTTTGGAGTGTTCCTTCCTCTGCAATTTTTTGGAAGAGTTTGAGAAGGATGGGTGTTAGCTCTTCTCTAAATGTTTGATAGAATTCACCTGTGAAGCCATCTGGTCCTGGACTTTTGTTTGTTGCAAGATTTTTAATCACAGTTTCAATTTCGTTGCTTGTGATTGGTCTGCTCATATTTTCTATTTCTTCCTGGTTCAGTCTTGGAAGGTTATACCTTTCTAAGAATTTGTCCATTTCTTCCAGGTTGTCCATTTTATTGGCATAGAGTTGCTTGTAGTAGTCTCTTAGGATACTTTGTATTTCTATGGTGTCTGTTGTAACTTCTCCTTTTTCATTTCTAATTTTATGGATTTGAGTCCTCTCCCTCATTTTTTTTCTTTTAATTTTTTTTTTAAATTTTATTTATTTATTTATTTATGGCTGTGTTGTGTCTTTGTTTCTGTGCAAGGGTTTTCTCTAGCTGCGGCAAGTGGGGGCCGCTCTTCATCGCGGTGCACAGGCCTCTCATTATTGCGGCCTCTCTTGTTGCGGAGCACAGGCTCCAGACGCGCAGGCTCAGTAATTGTGGCTCACGGGCCTAGTTGCTCCGCGGCATGTGGGATCTTCCCAGACCAGGGCTCAAACCCGTGTCCCCTGCATTGGCAGGCAGATTCTCAACCACTGCGCCACCAGGGAAGTCCCCTCTCCCTCTTTTTTTGATGAGTCTGGCTAATGGTTTATTAATTTTGTTTATCTTCTCAAAGAACCAGCTTTTAGCTTTATTGATCTTTGCTATTGTTTTCTTAGTTTCTGTTTCATTTATTTCTGCTCTGATCTTTATGATTTTTTTCCTTCTGCTAACTTTGGGTTTTGTTTGTTCTTCTTTCTCTAGTTCCTTTAGGTGTAAGGTTAGATTGTTTATTTGAGATTTTTCTTGTTTCTTGAGGTAGGCTTGTATAGCTATAAACTTCCCTCTTAGAACTGCTTTTGCTGCATCCCATAGGTTTTGGATCATCGTGTTCTCATTGTCAGTTGTCTCTAAGTATTTTTTGATTTCCTCTTTGATTTCTTCAGTGATGTCTTGGTCATTTAGTAACATATTGTTTAGCCTCCATGTGTTTGTGTTTTTTACGTTTTTTTCCCTGTAATTGATTTCTAATCTCATAGCATTGTGGTCAGAAAAGATGCTTGATATGATTTCAATTTTCTTAAATTTACTGAGGCTTGATTTGTGACCCAGGATGTGATCTATCCTGGAGAATGTTCCGTGCGCACTTGAGAAGAAAGTGTAATCTGCTGTTTTTGGATGGAATGTCCTATAAATATCAATTAAATCTATCTGGTCTATTGTGTCATTTAAAGCTTCTGTTTCCTTATTTATTTTCATTTTGGATGATCTGTCCATTGGTGTAAGTGAGGTGTTAAAGTCCCCCACTGTATTGAGTTACTGTCGATTTCCTCTTTTATAGCTGTTAGCAGTTGCCTTATGTATTGAGGTCCTCCTATGTTGGGTGCATATATATTTATAATTGTTATATCTTCTTCTTGGATTGACCCCCTGATCATTATGTAGTGTCCTTCCTTGTCTCTTGTAACATTCTTTATTTTAAAGTCTATTTTATCTGATATGAGTATTGCTACTCCAGCTTTCTTTTGATTTCGATTTGCATGGAATATCTTATTCCATCCCCTCACTTTCAGTCTGTATGTGTCCCTAGGTCTGAAGTGGGTCTCTTGTAGACAGCATATATATGGGTCTTGTGTTTGTATCCATTCAGCAAGCCTGTGTCTTTTGGTTGGAGCATTTAATCCATTCACATTTAGGGTAATTATCGATATATATGTTCCTATTATCATTGTCTCAATTGTTTTGTGTTTGTTTTTGTAGGTCCTTTTCTTCTCTTGTGTTTCCCACTTAGAGAAGTTCCTTTAGCATTTTTTGTAGAGCTGGCTTGGTGGTGCTGAATTCTCTTAGCTTTTGCTTGTCTGTAAAGCTTTTGATTTCTCCGTCAAATCTGAATGAGATCCTTTCTGGGTAGAGTAATCTTGGTTGTAGGTTCTTCCCTTTCATCACTTTAAGTATATCATGGCACTCCCTTCTGGCTTGTAGAGTTTCTGCTGAGAAATCAGCTGTTAACCTTATAGGAGTTCCCTTGTATATTATTTGTCATTTTTCCCTTGCTGCTTTTAATAATTTTCCTTTGTCTTTAATTTTTGCCAATTTGATTACTATGTGTCTCAGCGTGTTTCTCCTTGGGTTTATCCTGTATGGGACTCTCTGTGCTTCCTGGACTTGGGTGGTTATTTCCTTTCCCATGTTAGGGAAGTTTTCCACTATAATCTCTTGAAATATTTTCTCTGGTCCTTTCTCTCTCTCTTCTCCTTCTGGGACCCCTGTAATGCAAATGTTGTTGCATTTAATGTTGTCCCAGAGGCCTCTTAGGCTGTCTTCATTTCTTTTCATTCTTTTTTCTTTATTCTGTTCCACAGCAGTGAATTCCACCATTCTGTCTTCCAGGTCACTTATCCGTTCTTCTGCCTCAGTTATTCTGCTCTTGATTCCTTCTAGTGCAGTTTTCATTTCAGTTATTGTATTGTTCATCTCTGTTTGTTTGTTCTTTAATTCTTCTAGGTCTTTGTTAAACATTTCTTGCATCTTCTCGATTTTTGCCTCCATTCTTTTTCTGAGGTCCTGGATCATCTTCACTATCATTATTTTGAATACTTTTTCTGGAAGGTTGCCTATCTCCACTTCATTTAGTTGTTTTTCTGGGGTTTTATCTTGTTCCTTCATCTGGTACATAGCCCTCTGCCTTTTCATCTTGTCTATCTTTTTGTGAATCCAAACAAGATTTTTAATAGCATCTCTGAAAGCAGTGGAAAGACATGAGATTGTGAGCTAGAAGGAGCTGGGTTTAATTTCTGTCTCTAAGACTTAGTGGAGCAATTTCCTAATTTCTAAATTTCCTAATTTCTCTGAAATGTAGTTTCCTCTTTTGTAAAATGGAGATGAATGAAAGACATAATTATTTTTAGGATTAAATGAGACAATATATGTGCAGTGATTATCTTGATAGAGACTGGATTTTGAAATTTGTAAAGTGGAATAAAAAGAGTAACTTAAAATTTACAAGCAGTTCCTTCCTGGTAAGAAGTGAAGATTTGGATACATATTGAGAATCCACTGCCCTCTTTTCTGGAAGAGTTGCCACTTTGTTTTTAAATTATGCAAATGTACACAAACTATCCACCCATTGTTCTTGGGAGAAAAATTGAATACAGTGACAGAACTCAAATTTAGTGGTTTTCCATAAAGAAATTATGTGTTTGATAATGTAAATTGAGTGTACCTTTTAGCTACCTTGAAGGGGAACCTCTCCTTTCCTCTATGAATTTAGGCTGCGCTTTGCCTATAAATTATTGCTCACTCTTGGAGAAGAGTGTAATTTTTTCCAGTTGTTTTTTATGAGGGAACCCTGAGAACTGTAGGAGGGACTGCAGGCATGAACTTCATCTCATGTCGGAGGAGAAACTGTACACAGTGACAGCTGTTGTCAATTGCTGACCTTCACACAGTAGTTTTTTTGTTTTTTGGTTTTTTTTTGAGTGGCTCAAACAACAGAAGTTTATTTTCTCCTGGTTCTGGAGGCCGTGAGTCCAAGATCAAGGTGTCGGCAGGCTTGCTTTCTCCCAAGGCTTGTCCTTGGCTTGAGACGGCCATCTTCTCCATGTCACACAGTAGTTTTTAAGACACAATAATCCAGAATGTACTGATGCTGGATGTGTTAGTCCAGGTCCTCTGAGAAGCAGAATCAAGATGGTATTAAATGTGTAAGAAATGCATTAAGGAAGATGTCTGTGACAGAAAATGGGGAGGGAACCAAGAGAGCTGGGGCAGTCATTTTCATACTGTGGATGAAAAAGGAAAGTCAGTACAGAGGGAGGAGAATGAAGCAGGAGCCCTGAGAAGATACAGATATAGATAGATATCTGCCATTGTACTCAACCACTCCATAATCCCTTTTGTTCTGTCACTGATGAGGCTAGGCTGTACCTCCTAACTTTCTTTGAGATATTCTTCTATCTATGCAACACATGTCTTTTTTGGGTTTGTTTGTTTAAGTGCATTTGACTCCTAGGAACTGCCACGTGTGGGAGAGGTAGCTAAGAGCAGAGCAACACCCCTTTCCTGATGCCAGACCGTGGATACCTGGCGGGAGAAGTGGGGCAGAGGTGTCCCCTACCTTGATGGTCTCATCAAGGTCCCTGAGAGAGACCACAATGTGAGGAGGCCAAAGCAGCAGAATCCTACAGATCTATTCCTGACCCCTCAAGAGATAGCCCTTCTCACCAGGTCATATTGAAAAGGTGACTTTTTGGCATTCGGAGGAATGAGTATTAAGTATTTGTTTTAGTATTAATGGACACACGGCTGAAATTTGTAACCTTAGGCTGATGAAACCCAAGCATTTGGGTTACCTACGTAAAACGAGCACTTCACAACAGGCCTATAATTAATGCTAGTTATTTTCCACCTCCTTTCCAAGATTCTCTGTCATTCTATAAAATGCCATGCTCCAGGGTCGATTTATCTACGAATCCACTCTGATTTCTGGAGAAATCACTTCTGAGCACATAAAGAGTAATGCAAGTCTCCCTTGCTTAGGAGAATGAATTGCATTTTAGGAATTTTGCTAAGTGGCTTACATTCTCTCATTGACTTCCATTAAATAATTACCAAATCAGGGGGCTGTAAAACATGCTGATTATAAGTATCCTTAGAAAATGTTTCAAAATAAAAATAAAACCTCTTTATAAAAAGCAAGGTTTGTATAGGTCACATATTGGAGAGAAAACAAGAGTTCTCTTAGAAAAGATAGTAATATAATTATTCACAATACTCCAAACTATAATACTGTGCCGTTCTCAAAATGAGTCCTCAAATAAAAATATTAAATGTGTGCCTGATGCTGTAGGGTGTGTGTTGGGGGTGGTAGGAAAAGGGAAGAAATACCTCTCCTGTTTGGGTGATTTGAATACCTTTATCTTCTCAAGCTGGTGCAAACCATTTAGTATACAGTTTTTTCCCTTTTCTCAGGCTAGGAACACAGACAAGACTGGGGAATAGCAATGTGTGTTAACCAGGGCTCTTCTGACTGCTGATGAGAGAATCCTAACTTAACTTAGCTAAAGCCAAAGGACATTTATTGGTTCTTACATTTGAGTGGTTCAGGGCAGGCTCTGACTTTAAGCATAACTGGATTCAGGGGCTCAAACAATGGGACAAAGTTTTCTTCTTTCCCTGTCTTTATGCCTTGCTTCTCTCTGTGGTTTGCCCTCATTTTTTTCTACTCTAGATAGGACTCTGGGGAAATTGTCTTCAACAACTCCAGTTTCACATCTTTCAAGTTTAGTATGTCCAATAGAGAATTTCTCTCTGTCTCTCACAATATTCATAAGTCAATTTCAGGGAAGGGTTTAGATTGGCTCTGCTAGGGTTGTGTGTCCATTCTTGAATGGTTGACTATTACCAAGGAGGTGGGATATTATGATTGGCCGGTCCTGGGTATAGTCACTCTACTTTGGTAATCGTGAGGGGAAAAGGTTAGAGAAAAGGGAAAACTGTAATTAAGAGCCCCACCAGGTCATATGAAGTAGGAGAGGAATTCTCCAAAGCAAAAGGGTATGTACATTAGGAGGATAGAAGAAACATACTGAATGTTAAATGTTATAGCTCCCAGAGGGTAAAAGGTGGAATCCAATCTAGATTTTTCTACCTTTGGTCTCTCTATGTCTCAGTTTCTTGGGCTAATAATTATAATTTGCTTAAGCTGATGAGATTATTTTCTTTAGTTCCAAACCACATGATAAAATACTTTTTTGTTTTTTCTTCCTACAGCTTTTGAACTTACTGCTCCTTCCAGACTCCTCTGCTCAGCAATATCTATACAAATTGTTAAGTTACCTTTGGACTTGAAGAGACAGTGGCATCTAAAGTTAAGATGTAAAGTCTGTGAGAAATGAATTGGGTTTTAATTTTATTTTTTATATTTATTTATTTATTTATATTTATTTTTGGCTGCATTGGGTCTTCGTTGCTGCACTTGGGCTTTCTCTAGTTGTAGCGAGCAGGGGCTACTCTTTGTTGCGGTGCGCGGGCTTCTCCTTATGGTGGCTTCTCTTGTTGTGCAGCGTGGGCTTTAGGCATGAGGGCTTCAGTAGTTGTAGCACATGGGCTCAGCAGTTGTGGCACATGGGCTTAGTTGCTCCGCGGCATGTGGGATCTTCCCGGACCAGGGCTCAAACTCATGTCCCCTGCATTGGCAGGCAGATTCTTATCCACTGCGCCACCAGGGAAGTCCCTGGTTTTTTATTTTAAAGCCCTAATCAAGTTTCTTCAACTTTCCTTCTGCTTTGACCAAAGGCTACTTAGAAAAGATGCAAGAACAAAGGCAATGACAGGAAGTACGTGGATGCTATGCTGTGTGTGAACATTTTACCAAATTTATAGATTTCAGGCTTTCTCTTAAGTGAATTTCTGAAAATCATAGCATTCCTGTACCAGCCAAGAAAGTTTTCTTTATAGACACATAGAAATCCACACTGTAGCAAGTATTGTTCTTACAGATGGAGTGGGTAGCTTCCTAGGTTAGTGTTTACCAAATGCCAGAGCTGGGACTGACTGTGTCGGGATCACCAAGGGATCTTATTAACAATACAGATACTTTGGCCCCATTACAGACCTACTGAGTCAGAGTATTCTGGGCAGAGCCTAGAAATTTGTATTTTGAAGAAACTCCCTTTGTTGATTCCAAGGTGTAGTCAAATTTTAGAACTACTGACCTAGATGTCTGGAAGACTCCATGCCCCTAAATATTTTGCCTGTTGTCCTACCACAATGCCTGAAATTCTCATGTTACACTTAAATACTGAAGATTACAGTTGACATGCAAATGTTATCAGTGTGTTTTAATCAGGGCTCCTTCAATTGTCAGTGATAGAAACCTAACTTAGAGCAAATTGGCTGACACAACTGAGAAAAGGAAGGAGAGGTTTTTCAGTCATGGCTTGCTTTAGTGATTCAAATGATGTCATCAAGGATTGGATCTTTCCCAGCTCTTGGACAGCTCTCTCCATGTAATGGGGAAGAAAGCTGTTGTCAGGCCATGATTCACAACGTGGATGGGGGGTGGGGGAGGGAAGAGAGAGAGAGAAATTGTCTAATAGCTCAGCATCAGAGTTCCCAAGAATCTTTGGCCAGTCAGAGGTCACATGCTTATTTATCATTGAGTGGGAAAAGGGGTGTGGTCAGCCTCATCTGGACCATCTTGAATACGTTCTCCTTAGGAAAGAAGGGTTTTGTCACCAAATAAAGATGAATGTGATGCTGGGAAGTCAAAATAAGAGATGAATGCTACAATATGGTATGATAGGGGCAAGGAACTCATGAGCATGGACCAGTGGTTCAAAGTATAGTCTAGAGACCTCTTAGAGTCTCTAAAACAGTTTCAGGGGGCCCACATTATTTTTCATAAAAATTATGTTATTTATATTAACATATGGTGGGTTTATTATGGTTATTTTAAAATGAATAAATACATATGTAAAAGTTTGATAATTTCCTTAAAGCAGTAAATATTGATAAATATAGTCACATAAACAAAAGATCTTTGGGGTCCCCAACAATTTTTAGGAGTGTATAGAGGTCCTGAGACCAAAAAGCTTGAGAACTGCTGGCATATGCCGAAATTAGCTAATCAACACTTTTGCTATGTAGTGGCTTTACTCACTAGGGTTAATCTGGGATGTGCAAAAACATTGCTGAAAGTTCTCTGTGCATAAAAATCTAGGACTGAAAGTTCCACTTGATGGATTAAGAAAATCCGTGGGAATGAGTAAGATATAGAGAACTCATCTGCACACCTAAAAAAACAGAGCGTCCTCTGATTATTCCTTTACCATTATAAGAACTTGTACAAATTAAGGGTTGTTTGGAGATGTTTAAAAGGTATGATTGCATTTACAGTCATTTTCAAAAGAATAGCAGGACAAATTAATAAGTAAAATATCAGAGTAGGCAGTTGCATGGGAAAGTTAGAAGCAGCAAGAAATATTACATGAAAAAATGGCTTCTGGACTTCCCTGGTGGTGCAGTGGTTAAGAATCCACCTGCCAATGCAGGGGACAAGGGTTCGAGCCATGGTCTGGGAAGATCCCGCATGCCGCAGAGCAACTAAGCCCGTGCGCCATGACTACTGAGCCTGCGCTCTAGAGCCCAAAAGCCACAACTACTGAGCCCGCGTGCTACAACTACTGAAGCCTGTGTGCCTAAAGCCTGTGCTCCGCAACAAGAGAAGCCACCACAATGAGAAGCCCGTACACCGCAACGAAGAGTAGCCCCCGTTTGCTACAACTAGAGAAAGCCCGGGTGCAGCAATGAAGACCCAATGCAGCCAAAAAATAAAATAAAATAAATAAAATTTATTTAAAAAAAAATAAGGGAGTTACCTTTTAAAAAGAAATGGCTTCTAAGAAAAATGAGTGTATCTCTCCAACCAAAAGACATATATGAGTGTTCATAGAAGTTTTATTCATATATAGCCAAATTTTGGGAAAAAAATCAAATGCCCACCAACAGCAGAAAGGCTAAATTTTGGTATATTCATGAAATGAAATACCATACAACAACAAAGAACAGAATACTACAGGATGTAAGCATCTGGATGAACCTCACAGCTATATGATGAGTGGAAGAAGCCAGGCACAAAAGAGTACATACTGTGTGATTCCATTTGTATAAATATCAAGAACAGGCAACACTAATCTACGATGATGATAGAAATCAGATTAGTGAATACTTCTGGGGGAGGGGTGTATTAGATATCTATTCCTGTGTATCAAATTACCCAAAATCTTAATGGCATAAAACAACAAAAACCATTTATTATCTCACATGAATTTCTCTGGGTCAGGGATTTGGGAACAGCTTATCTGGGTGGTTCTGATTCGGGGTCTCTCATGAGACTGTAGTCAAGATGTCAACCAGGCTGCAGTTACCTGAATGTTATGCTTTAATAACATTTTTTTTTTTAAAGCAATGACCTTCCTACACACGCTGCTAGACTGTAAGCTCTGTCTTCATCACCACTTCTGTGCACCTGGCACAGTCTAGCACACAATAGGTGCCCTGTATCAAGTTAGCCTCTTTTGGTTGCAAGTGAAATAAAATCAAATCAGGGAGTTCCCTGGTGGTCCAGTGGTTAACACTCCGAGCTTCCACTGCAGGGGGTGTGGGTTTGATCCCTGGTGGGGGAACTAAGATCCTGCATTTTATGTGGTGTGGCTAAAAAAAAGAAAACCCAAATCAAACTGACTTAAACCACAAGACTAATTTGCTCAGTGTGGTTAATTTTGTGCCATCTAGACTGGGCCATGAGGTGCCCAGATATTTGGTCATTTTTCTGGGTGTTTCTGTGAGGGTGTTTTCGGATGAGATTAACATTTAAATTGGTAGACTGAGTCAAGCAGATTGCCTTCCCTAATGTGAGCGGGTCTCATCCAATCAACTGAAGGCCTGAATAGAACAAAAAGGGTGAACACCGCCCAGGGAACAGAGAATTCTTTCCTGCTTGCCTTCCAACTGGGACAAGGCCTTTTTCCCTGCCTTTGGACTAGAACTGAAACATGAGCTTTTCCTGGGTCTTGAGCCAGCCAGCCCTTGACAGGAATTATACCACTGGCTCTCCTGGTTCTCAGGCCTTCAGACTTAGACTAGAACTAAATCACTCTCCTGGGTCTCCGGATTGCCAATTCACCCTGCAGATCATGGGACTTGTCCTCATCCATAATGAGCCAATTCCTTACAATAAATCTCTTTGGTTTCTATTGGTTCTGTTTCTCAGGAGAACCTTGATCAATATACTCAGTAACTGAAAAATCCTCAGGTTAGACTGGCATCAGGTGAAAATTGAGTCCAAAATAAAAATTTCACTGAGGACATATTTCTCTCTTTCTCACTTTCTTTCTCCACAGTGTTGCCTTCATATTCAAGCTCTTTATGGTGTTCCTCAGAGCTCCAGACTCTCCCACCATGGAAATGAAATGGCTGCATATGCTTCCATTTTTACACCATACCTTGAGGGAAAAGAAAGCATGTCTCTGGTAGCTCCTACACCTGGGAGTCACTCTTTCTCATATTGGAACAAATTGGATTAATTGCTTACTTTTTTTTTTTTTAACGTCTTTATTGGAGTATAATTGCTTTAAAATGTTGTGTTAGTTTCTGCCGTACAACAAAGTGAATCAGCTATAAGTATACATATATCCCCATATCCCCTCCCTCTTGAGCCTCCCTCCAACCCTCCCTGTCCCACCCCTCTAGGTCATCACAAAGCATCAAGCTTATCTCCCTGTGCTATGCAGCAGCTTCCCACTAGCCATCCATATTACATTTGGTAGTGTATATATGTCAATGCTACTCTCTCACTTCGTCCCAGCTTCCCCTTCCCCCACTGTGTCCTCAAGTCCGTTCTCTACATCTGTGTTTTTATTCCTGCCCTGCCACTAGGTTCATCAGTACCGTTTTTCTGGATTCCATACATATGCGTTAGCATACGGTATTTGTTTTTCTCTTTCTGACTGACTTCACTCTGTATGACAGACTCTAGGTCCATCTACCTCATTACAAGTAACTTAATTTTGTTCCTTTTAATGGCTGAGTAATATTCCATTGCATATATGTGCCACATCTTCTTTATCCATTCATCTGTCGATGGACATTTAGGTTGCTTCCATGTCCTGGCTATTGTAAATAGAGCTGCAGTGAACATTGTGGTACATGACTCTTTTTGAATTATGGTTTTCTCAGGGTATATGCCCAGTAGTGGGATTGCTAGGTCATATGGTAGTTCTATTTTTAGTTTTTTTTAAGGAACCTCCATACTGTTCTCCATAGTGGCTTAGTTCTCCAAATTGAATGTATCAATTTATATTCCCACCAACAGTGCAGGAAGGTTCCTTTTCTCCACAGCCTCTCCAGCATTTATTGTTTCTAGGTTTTTTGATGATGGCCATTCTGACCGGTGAAGTGATACCTCATTGTGGTTTTGATTTGCATTTCTCTAATGATTAGTGATGTTGAGCATCATTTCATGCGTTTGTTGGCCATCTGTATATCTTCTTTGGAGAAATGTCTGTTTAGGTTTTGTGCCCATTTTTGGATTGGGTTGTTTGATTTTTTGATATTGAGCTGCATGGACTGCTTGTATATTTTGGAGATTAATCCTTTGTCTGTTGCTTCATTTGCAAATATTTTCTCCCATTCTGAGCGTTGTCTTTTCATCTTGTTTATGGTTTCCCTTGCTGTGCAAAAGCTTTTAAGTTTCATTAGGTCCCATTTATTTTTGTTTTTATTTCCATTTCTCTAAGAGGTGGGTCAAAAAGGTACTTGCTGTGATTTATGTCATAGAGTGTTCTGCCTATGTTTTCCTCTAAGAGTTTTATAGTGTCTACCCTTACATTTAGGTATTTAATCCATTTTGAGTTTATTTTTGTGTATGGTGTTAGGAAGTGTTTTAATTTCTTTCTTTTACATGTAGCTGTCCAGTTTTCCCAGCACCACTTATGGAAGAGGCTGTCTTTTCTCCATTGTATAGTCTTGCCTCCTTTGTCAAAGATAAGTTGACCATATGTGCATGAGTTCACCTCGGGGCTTTGTATCCTGTTCCATTGATCTATATTTCTCTTTTTGTGCCAGTACCATACTGTCTTGATTACTGTAGCTTTGTAGTATAGTCTGAAGTCAGGGAGCCTGATTCCTCCATCTCTGTTTTTCTTTCTCAGGATTGCTTTGGCTATTCAGGGTCTTTTGTGTTTCCATACAAACTGTAAAATTTCTTGTTCTAGTGCTGTGAAAAATGCCACTGGTATTTTGATAGGGATTGCATTGAATCTGTAGATTGCTTTGGGTAGTACAGTTATTTTCACAATGTTGATTCTTCCAATCCAAGAATATGGTATATCTTTCCATCTGTTTGCATTGTCTTTGATTTCTTTCCTCAGTGTCTTATAGCTTTCTGCATACAGATCTTTTGTCTCCTTAGGTAGGTTTATTCCTAGGTATTTTATTCTTTTTGTCAATTGCTTACTTTTGAACCAATCACTATGAGCAGGTGGAGAGACTGTATTGATTGACTCATGTCCATCAAGGACTACCCCTGGAGCTATGTTCTTGTGCATTAGAAAGGGGCAAGTATCTATCTCAGAAAAGCAAAAGGTTTTTTAGATCTCTGAGTTTGGTTTCATTGGGCAGAACTGATCCCTTGGCTATTCTAGCTGCAAGAAAGCCTGGGTAATTTAGTATAGTTAGCTGAGTTCTGATAGGAGGAAGGGGAAACACATTTTGGGTGGACAAGTAGTGGTATCTTTTATACCAACAACAAAGAGTGGGATTATCATACTTGGTTCAGAGAAAGCATCGTTCATCCCTTAGGTTTGGGGAGGGGCCCACCTTCTCTCAGCATATTTGCCTCCTTTGACAGATAACACTTTTCAAATGGTCTCCTTAAATGTGAATTGATACTTCTCCATCAAGAAGTGGGTCTATGTTCCCTTCCTGGAATCTGGGAGGACTCATGTATGATTCAGGTGAGAAGAGATATTTGTGACTTTCAAGGCTAGATTAGGAAAGGCAATACAGCTTCTGCATAGCTCTTAATCTCTTGGGAGATGTGCCTTTGGAATTCTGAGTCCTGTAAAGAAGTCTGGCTACCCTGAAATCATCATGCTTGAGAGCCCATGGGAGGGACCACACAGAAATAGAAAGAGATGCCTGAAGGGCTCCATCACTTAAGCCCCCATGGTCTTCGAGTCTTCCTAGTCCAGGTATCAGACATATGATTGAAGAAGCTTTTGAGATGACCCCAGCTGTAGCTACTATCTGACTGCAGCCTCGTGAGAGACTCTGAGCTAGAACTTCCCAGCCAAGTTACTTCCAAATTCCTGAACCACAGAAAACATGAGAGAATAAAAGATTATTGTTTTGGAGTAATTTACGTACAGCAATAGATAACTAATATACTTCTCCAAAGTATTAGATTCTACAAGCTAAGGATGAAGGAGAGAATGCCTACTGAGTAGGTAACCAATGGTGTTTGTTCGACTCATAAGTAGTAAAGGTGTTAAAGCAACAATTCAATGCATATAAAAATAAAAACTCAAGGCTATTTTTCAAAGCACTATTTACAATAATAAAAAGTTGGAGAAAACCTAAATGTCCAAAACTAGAAAGTTGTTTAAATAAATTATGGTTCTTGCACACTTTAAATGTAATATGTCTATAAACTGACTATAAAAATCAAGGTTTGAAGAATATTCAATGTCATGGACGTATGTTCTTGATGTAATAATGTTAAGGTGAAAATAGCAGGAATAAAAATTGAACACTGTATTTTAAAAGGGTGAATTTTATAGTATGTAAATTATCTCAGAAAAAAATTGTATAAGAAAAAATTGAACATACACATAAAAATATATATGAACAGAAAAAAAGGCTAAAAGGGAATATATTAAAATGTTATTAGTAGTTATCTTTGGAAGCTGAAATTCTACATAATATTTAATACCATTCTTTGTAGCTTTCTCACACAGTGAAGAAGGTTGAAGTGCAATAAAAAACTGAGAAAACTGGAAAAAGGTGTAAAGTTGAAAATGATTTAAATTCACATTGAATTTTTAAAAGCTTGGTCAAGAAAGAGCAGGATCATATGGTAGTTCTATTTTTAATTTTTGAGGACGCTCCATACTGGTTTCCATAATGGCTGTACCAATTTACATTCCCAAAAGTGTATAAGGATTCACTTTTCTCCACATCCTCACCAACACTTGTTATTTTCTGACTTTTTGATAGGAGCCATTCTAACAGATATGAGGTGATATCTGTGTGGTTTTGATTTGCAGTTCCCTGCTGATTATTGATATTGAGCACCTTTTTGGATGTCTTCTTTAGAAAATGCAATTCTACTTCTGGGTATATATCCAAAGGAAACAAAATCTAACTCTTGAAAAGATATCTGCACTCCCACGTTCATTGCAGCATTATTCACAATAGCCAAGACATGGAAAGAACCTATGTGTCCACGCAATGATAAAGAAAATGTGGTATATGTATACAGTGGAATATTATTCAGCATTAAAAAAGAAGGAAATTCTGCCATTTGCAACAACATGGATGAAACTGGAAGACAGTATGCTAAGTGAAATAAGCCAGACACAGAAAGATAAATACTGCATGAGCTCACTTACATGTAATATCTAAAAAAGTCAAACTCATAGAAACAAAGAATAGAAGGGTGGTTACTATGGGATGGGATGGATGGAGTGGGAGAAATGGGGAGATGTTGATCAAAGTGTACAAACTTTCAGTTATAAGATGAGTAAGTTTTGGAGACCTAATGTACAGTCTGGTGACTATAGTTAATAATTCTGTATACTGTTAATGTATTGTTAATGTATTGTATACTTGAAATTTTCTGAGTAGATCTTAAGTATTCTCAACATACGTGAAAAATGGTAACTATATGCGATGATGGATGTGTTAATTAGCTTGATTGTGGTGATCATTTCACAATGTATCTGTATATCAAAACACCACATTGTACACTATAAATGTATATATACATATATGATACCATATATTTTATATAAATAAATAAAATAAATAGTCTTTATTTGTGAATTATACCTTATTAAAGCTAGGGGTAAAAAAAAGAAAAAAACCACATTGTTTTCAAAATGATGGCGGAAGTGGTTGTGGTTTTGGGTGGGGGTGGAGGGTGGGGTGGGGTGTGCATGCAGCATTTGGGGAAGGAAAGGAAGAACTACTGATTGAGCCACTGTGTGGTTCTTATGTGGGGACAGCGTGGGGAGAGGGCTGGTGACATGTTCTAGAGAGAGAAGGTACATCCGTGGTGAGATGGGGGAATGCAGTGTGTATGTGTAAGTTGTAGATTGACCCACGTGGGCGTAAAGTGCACTGGAGTGTACTGAGTAGGTGTAAGTAAATCCTTAGACACATGACCGACATACAGCAGTCCAAAACCTCATCAGGAGGAGAACACAAACACGGAGCGAAACTGAGCATCCCAACTAAATATAGAAGAATCTCTATCCTTGACTAAAATTTCCACAAATTGTACTCACACTGACAGTTGCTACTATGTCTCAATTTCCCAGTCTGTGTAACAAAAAGAGAACTGTACTTCTTGTTTTCTACCTACCTCAGAGAATTGCTACGGACTTAAAAGAATCTAAAGTTTCCCATGTCATTGGCACTGTGTAAAATAACTGCCAGCATCGAAAACTCTTCCCCAGTTTCTTCTAACCGGAAAATGCTAAATTTTTACATATCTTACAATGTTCCCTATCATTAGTGGCCTTCAGACTAATTACACGGCAAAGAGTAATGTTGAGCTAGCCACGACCACGAGCAAATGTCACACAGTCCCTAACCTCTGTAGATTATAATCTTGTGGAAATTTACCTTTTCACCTTTATCTTTGAGTTGTATGAACATTCACTTCTGTCTGACTAATTTAATCACTCTCCCGAACATGCTTCCCTCCAGCTCTTGCTCATTCTGGAATGTCTGCCGCCTTGCCTGCCTAACCAAACATTATTCTTCCTTTGAGGCCAGATTTAATTCCACTATCCCATAAACTCTTTCTTACCCTCAGGCCCATGGTGAGCTCCTCTTGCTTGGAACTTGATCACATGATCTTCACCACATTATTTTTGACTTACTTTCATGATGGTTCTTAGTCTAGTGCAGGTTATGAATTGACCTCTCTCTCTCTGGTAACATTTTTTGAGTGCTTATTATGTGCTAATCCTTTGTATTCAGTAAGATTGAAAACATTATTATCCCCATTTTAGAGATGAGAGAACCGAAGCTTTGCCAAGTGTCAATTTGAAACCATGTGGCTAAGTGCCCAGCTATAAATCTGGGGTTCTGTTATTATAGAGGAAGAGCAGAACAGATATTGCGGACATCTAGCAGCCTCTGTCATAGAGAGATGTGAGAGAAATGTAAAATGGTCATCTAATAAATGGAAAATTGTGATAAGTGCTATGAAGCAGAAAGGATTGTATAAAGAGCTCATGCCAGGGCTTTGCAGTGGGAAGTCATAGAGAAAGAACTAGAAGTGGGCCTTGAAGATAGGTGCATTAGTTATTCTATTGCTATGTAACAAATTACCTCACAACGCCCATTTATTTTTTTATTTTTTATATCTATTTATTTATTTATTTTTGGCTGCACTGGGTCTTCGTTGCTGCGCACAGGCTTTCTCTAGTTGTGGCGAGCAGGGGCTACTCTTCGTTGTGGTGCTCCGGCTTCTCATTGCGGTGGCTTCTCTTGTTGCAGAGCACGGGCTCTAGGTGCGCGGGCTTCAGTAGTTGTGGCATGTGGGCTCAGTAGTTGTGGCTCGCAGGCTCTAGAGCGCAGACTCAGTAGTTGTGGCACATGGGCTTAGTTGCTCTGCGGCATGTGGGATCTTCCCGGACCAGGGCTTGAACCCATGTCCCCTGAATTGGCAGGCGGATTCTTAACCACTGTGCCACCAGGGAAGCCCACAACGCCCATTTGTTATCTCAAAATTGTATACGTCAGAAGTCCTGTGTGGTGAGGCTGGGTTCTCTGCTCAGTATCACAAGGCTGTAATCAAGGTGCCAACTGGACTGAGTTCTCATCTGGAAGCTTTGGGGCGAATCTGTTACCAAGATCATTCTTCTTGTTGGCAGGATTCAGTTCCTTGCGGCTGTGGGAATGAGGTCCATGTTTTCCTGCTGTCTGTCAGCCAGGGCCAGGCTTAGCTCCTAGAAGCTGCCTGCATTCCTTGATATGTGGCCTCTTGCATCTTTAATCCAGCAATAGCTTGTCAAATCCTTCTTGTGCTTCTAATTTTTAATTTCCTCTTCTGTGACCAGCTGGAGAAAATTCTCTGCTTTAAGGGGGCTAATGCGATTAGGCGAGGCCTGCCTCGATAACCTCCCTATCTTAAATTCAACTGTACTATATAACGTCATCTAATCATGGGAGTAAAATCTATTATAGTCATAGTCCTGGGGATTAGACCAGGGGCCGTAAATCTAGGGGACATCTTACAATTTTACCTACCAGAGTAGATAAGACATAGACAAGTAGAGAGAACTCTCTAGGTAGGAAAGAAATGCAGGCAAAACTCAAAAGTGGAACTCCACCACAGATTTTTGGATATTAGAATATGTCTGTTTGTGACTGCTCCAATAATAATAATAGCTTCCTTTTACTGAGGTCTCCTTGGTGTTTACACAAATTCATTCACCAATCTGTATATCAGCTCTATGAGGGTGGTATCATTTCACTTTTACAAAGAAAGATATTCAGGCAGAGAGAAGAAAAGCCACTCACCAGAGTTCTATCCCAATCAAGTTGTAAAGCTGGGATTACGGCTTGAGCTCTGGATGACTTCCGAGTTTGTGTTCTTTGCATTGTGTAACCCACCTGACTGTGGGTCTGGATGGGAAAGCAGAAGGCAGTAATGTCGGTCTGAGCCCAGTCTGTGGAGGTATTGACATTAAAATGTATTAAAATGTGTTAACAGGTGCCATGGAAGATTTTAGAGGGTGCATGTGAATTGTGGGGGAGGAAGGGGACAGAAGTGGATATGGATGTGGATGGAGGGGAACACATGGACTGGATATGCAATATGGTATTTTAGGGAGGTTAATATGGCCAGTCAGGAGGAGCCTGGATTACAAGATTGTAGGCAGGGATCATATGTTACAGTTGACAACTACATGATCGAGCCTCTGAATCTCGCTGCCAACTTGCAGGAAATTCACAGGACAGAAGAACGTGTTAAACAGCACATAAGTATACTATCAGCAGCGTGAGGATTATAGAAAACAAATCGTATACAGTTCCATCACCCAAATATTATTATTACTAATGTGAAATAGTGAACAGAGAAAAGAGCTTTGGTAGCTATGGTAGGACTAGAGAAAAATTTTAATAGATTTGATAAGAAACTCCATAAGGAATGGAAGTTCCTAGGGAACTGTTTAGTAATTAAGTCAGTCATGGTCAGACCTACGTTACCAGCTATGTAACTAGGGTCAGGTTCATGGGTGCGCAATCAGTGTAGTTACACAGGACCCTGCACTCAGAACTTCATATTTGGGGTCAAATGCTCTGCAATCATTGTCTTTATTCTTAATAATTTTATCTTTGAGTTTGTATTTTAGAAGAGAAGTCCAATGGGACAATTGAAACAAGCACTGGGGGCTTGGAACCTCAGCTTCTACATGGTCCTCCCTTCTACCACCTCTCTTGGATGGGTTTTCAGCTGCTTGCTCTCCCAACCTCTGGCTCCCTGACCTCACCCAGCCTCCCCTGCCCTTGTTCAGTGACTACTTCTACCCTCTACTCTACCTTGGGCAGGGCTCTGTGTGTGCCACCGATAGTATCTAGGGGTTAGGCAAGAAGGTGGTCATTCTCAACCCAAGGTATCAATGCCACTGCATTTTTTTTGTGCTTGACTTGGTGGGGGGTGAGTCTCTTGCCTTCCCTTGTCCAGTTATTGAGAGAGTCTCAGTGTGGAGGTTGTAATACCTTTGGAGGTCACCCATTTGCTGTGGGTTGGGGAGGCAGGCCTGTGGTAAGGGGAGATGCCTGGTTTGGCCTCCTGTCCCTTGCTGGGAATAGTATGTCAGTCCAGCAGCTAGCAGGAGGGGGCTTCAGGCAGCCAGTGGGTTGCATGGGCCCCCAATTTCCTATGGGGGGATCTGTATTTATCCCAAAGGTTATCTCCCTGCCCAGGAGTGTGACATTCGATAGCAAATAAAAAATACTATGACAGGTTGAGAGAGAGAACACCAAAGAAAGGAGTAAGCTTTACATTTTAGTATCTTTAACAGCACTTTTTTCTGCTTTTTGATCCACATTTTTATTTTGCACTGGGTCCCACAAATTGAGTAGCTCATCCTATGTGTGACCTTAGAAATTACAAAGTACCAAATTTAAAGTTTCTTAGAATTTAGAAAGTACCAAATAAACGTTAGCTTAAAATAGAGAGAGAAAGAAATCCATTGCCTCTAAGGACATGAAAGCAGTAACAAAAAAGTGTAAGTATTATGAGAAGGAAAAGTACAGGACTTGGTAACACACACAGCAGAAACAGGGGCTATATACCACTAGGCAAAAATAATTTCAAGAATTGCACAGGGCAACACACACTAGTTTAGTCTCTTGCAAAACATGGGTGCTTGAGAAATATTTGCATTTGACTTGAGCATCTTCAGCTTGGAGGTATCAGCGAAACTGTTTCCTCTTGGAATGGGGAAGCTTAGGCAAAAGAGATTTTGAGGTGAGGAAGACATTTAGAAGATGTCTTCTACAAAGCATGCCGTGAGAGGAATAGGCAATTTGGTCTTATCTATCAAAATGTAAAATGTACATAGTTTTGCATTTTCACTTCATTTCTAGGTCCTCGATAAATACACATGTGTACAATACAGAAGCAAGTACAATGATGTTCATGCAGAATTGTTGAATAGCAAAAAACAGAAACCAACCTAAATGTCCATAACTAGGAAACTGTTCGATTTCAGGCAATGGCGTACCATGCAGCCATTAAAAAGAATTAGGTAGACCTGGACCTATATTTACCAGGAGTGAGACCACCAGGGGATTTTAATTAAGGGGAAAAAATATCAAGTTCCAGGAAAATGATTAATCCCATTTACTTAGAAAATATATATGTACAAGATAATGAGTAGATAAAGGTCTAGAAGCCTGAACACCAAACTTTAAACTGTGAATATCTCTGAGCTCGGGAGTGGGTGGAGTGTGTGTGTGAATGAATGGGACGCTTATGCTTTCTCTGTGCACTTCTGTGTTTGAATGTATTACTGAGAGGAAATGGAAAGTGTATTTTGAGGGCGTCGTGTGAAGGGAAAAGTTGGGGAGCAGGGTGAAGACTCACAGCTCCCTGGTCTCTTCAGACTCCAGCGCCGTCTGAGGTGAGGAGACCCCGCGCCGCTGAGGTGATTCTGCAGAGGGGCGGAGCTCTGCAGAGCCAACACTGGAGGCTGCCCTGGGGGGCGGGGCCCCGACTCCAGCCGCACGCTCCGCTCCCACCATGCCCTAATAAGGAGCGCCCGGCATTAGGGCTCGGGAATCCGGTCGCAAAACCCGCGGCTCAGCCCCAATCCCAGGCCCCTCCCTTGGGAATGGGGGCGGGGCGGGGCCTTGGCGGCGCGGTTGCGTGGGCGGAGCATCTCAAAGCGGGGCCAATAGGAGTGGAGGCCCGGGTCTGAGCGGCGCTGCCATTGGGCGCGGCGACGAAAGGGGGCGGGGCGCCCGCGAGGCTGGTTACGCCGAGGGAAGCCCGGACTCCGTAGTCGCTGCTCAGAGTCTGTCTCTCCGCGGATTCCTGGCCCCGCCGTTCTCAGTTCTCTGTAGCCCGCGGTTCGCCGCCCCGCTCGCCGCCGCGATGCCGGTGTTTCATACGCGCACGATTGAGAGCATTCTGGAGCCGGTGGCGCAGCAGATCTCGCACCTGGTGATCATGCACGAGGAAGGCGAGGTGGACGGCAAAGCCATCCCTGACCTCACTGCGCCTGTGGCCGCCGTGCAGGCGGCCGTCAGTAACCTCGTTCGGGTGAGCGCGCTGGGCCTGGGATGGGGAACGGGGGCGGGAGACGTCCCTGGGGTTCCGGCTCGCCTCGCGGCTCCCCTGCGCTGCCTGTGGCTTTGCCGGTGGGCTCGGGAGCCAGACCGCCTCGGGTTTGAATCCTGACGCCCCCGCGTTGTGACCTTGAGCAAGCCCCCGAGCCTCTCTGGGTTTCAGTTTCCTCATCTATAAAATGGGGGCAATCATAATAATGCCTGCCTTGCGGGTTTGTTGTGAAGATTCAGCGAGGTGGTATTTATAAAGTGGCTAGCGCAGCTTATGACCCATAGTAAGCGCTCAATAAATGATAGGCGTTAGGATATCTGATAGCCCCTTTGCCTCAGCAGGCTGTCGCCCCTCCCGTTGACAGCCTTGCTTTCAGCTCCTTTTTAGGCCTCCCTAGTCTGGCCTCTGGGCTGGCGGGCTCCTCTGCTGATTCCCTGCCTTTCCTTCCAGGGATTCTTATTTGAGCCACGTTGTTCTCCTTTCTAATACTTCTGCCCCTCACCTTGAAACCCGCCTCACCCACCTCTGAGCCCTCCCCAGAGCTCCCCGCGTCCGACCCTTCTGTCCACTTGTCTTAGTGGCCACTCGTCCCTGTCTCCTCCTTTCCCGGGCATTCTACTTCTGCTCACACCTCTGGCACCCACAAACACCGGGTGATCTCTTTATGCAGTAATTCATGACTACGAATCCCTTTTCCCCTTTCGCTTAACCCTGTTGCCTTTCTTCCCCCTCCTCCCCCTCCAACTCCCGTGGAGATTTCCACCTGGCTTTACCTGCTGTCAAACGGCTTCCTCCCACTGGGGCCTTTCCAGACTCGGGGGCCTTCCTCGTCGGCCCCTCCTCCTGGCAGAAAGCAAGATGGAGCTGCTGGGAGAGGCCTGTGGAATCTGGGATCTGCGGCCCCTGCCGGAGAAAAGAACGGGGCGTCTCCTCCCCGAGCCACAACTTTCCTAGATGGCGAAGTGGCTCTGCAGACCCCTGTAGCTCACAGCTGTGACTAATAACTGAGGTGATTCCTGGAGGAGGCGGAGTCCACTTCTGAAAGGGGAAAAGAGGTGCTGTGATCAGTCTCCTAACACTCCGCTGGCTAATGCCACACTTTTCTTTCCCACCCTGGGTGGGTGACGCAGACTGCTGCTGCCTGTGAGAAACAAGTTTGGAAAAATTTTATACGGCTTCCCCACTGAGCTGTGTAACTAGTGTGTTCCAGGGTAGTTAGGAGGCTGGTAGGCAACTGTGGGTCTGGGTGGGGCTTGGGTTCCTTATCTGATTAGAGCACTTCAGCGCACTTCAGCTGCTCAGTCTTCCTCAGTCTTCAGGGGCCCAGTTCAGGAGACAGTTCAGGAGACTGGTAACTAGGAGAACGCTACTGACCAAATTCCCCATCTGCCTTCTGTGTAGATTTAGTTAGACTGTATTCAGGAAGAATACTGAATTCATTCAAAACGTTTAGTTCTACACTGTTCTTGTTCTTTTTATAACTAATTTTAATCTAAGACTCCGGAGTACATTCTTATGTAGTGTTGTCTAACATGGCTGCATTCCAGGCCTCCATTTCTCAACAAATAGGAAACAATGTAAAGAGACAAGGTAATAGTGTCCCTCCAAGGAGTACTTCAGGAAATGAAATCTTAAAACCACATTTTGCACTTGGAACACAGCTAGTGTATAGTCTAGGGGCTGATATCTGGTTAGGCTATTTAGAAAAAAGTTATTTATGAGCTTCAATGCATGAATTAATAAGAACTGAATGTCTGCTATATAGGGAGCATTTTAATAAATCAGTGGTTCTTAGGTTGAGATGTGTATCAGAATCACCAGTGGGGCTTTTTAGAAATAAAGATGTCCAGCTCCCACCCCAGACTTACTGAGGAGCTCTTTAGGGGGTCAGGTCAAGGCCTTTGTGTTTTTGAGAAGCTCCATAGGTGGCTTTGATATAGTCCCTTAGTTAAGAAACACTAATAGATGCTGTGAGACAAATACCAAAAAAATGAGGCCGTTGATAAGCTGAAAACAAAATTACATGTAATTGCAAACTTCCCAATACATTACAAAAGAAGGGACTTGAGATTGGTGGTAGATAGGAGTTAGCAGAGAGAAAGTGGGGAGGGTTGTGTTGATAAGTAGTTAATCACGAACAAAGGTACTTGTGAATAAGTGACTTCCAGATTACAGCAAGTAGATTGTCTTGCTTAGCTCAGGAGGCAAGTTGGAGAGAAACTGGAGATGAAATTGGTGCATGCCATACGGGCACTTTAACAGAAGTCCAATAAGAAGAACAAAGAGAATGGAAGGGATAGGATGAGGACAGTGTGTGAGGGAGACTGTATAGATTGTGTTCTGGGGAGGCCCGAGGACCTACCCATTGCTTGGAATCCTGGGTGTCAGTTGTGGCCCTGTCTATATGCTGCTGAATATTGTGATGAATTGTGTACATGTATCAAGTTCCCAACTAGATTGTGTCTGGAGAACAGGCCTCATATGATAGGTATGTGCTTCCCTGTTCCTACCCTCAACATTGGCACATGGGATGGCTTGATATCTTTGAAGGAAAGAAGGAACTATGGGAAGGAAGATAAATTAGGAGACTTTTAAAATTGGTTGGTCATGAGGAAAATGAGGGCCTGGACTTTGGGTGTGGCAGGGAAAATGGAGCAGGAATTAAAACCATATTAGAGGGCTTCCCTGGTGGCGCAGTGGTTGAGAGTCCGCCTGCCAGTGCAGGGGACACGGGTTCGAGCCCTGGTCTGGGGAGATCCCACATGCCGCGGAGCAACTGGGCCCGTGGGCCACAACTACTGAGCCTGCGCGTCTGGAGCCTGTGCTCCGCAACAAGAGAGGCCGCCACAGTGAGAGGCCCGCTCACCGCGATGAAGAGTGGCCCCCACTTGCCGCAACTGGAGAAAGCCCTCGCACAGAAACGAAGACCCAACACAGCCAAAAATAAAATAAATAAATAAAATAAAAAATTAAAAAAAAAAAATTAGAAATACAGTAGAAGAAGAATTAGTAGAGCTTGATAATAGAACTCTCAGGAAAAAAACACACGGTGCTACTATAAATTAATGAATCTGATTTTTGAACAAATATTCTGGAATTTATACAATTCAGGTTTCTTTCAGTTACCTTGGGAGGCTATATCCTTATTCCAGTGCTTCTCTTTGGGAATTTCTTACTGATTATTTACATACATATGTCAAGTTAATTTGTTTTATTTTGGTCAAGAAAATTTTGTCTGAAGTGGGCATTTCTTAACCCTACTACTTTATGTACCATTCTTGAGTCTAAAGTGACTTTTGGATATTTCCAAAATTAAAATTTACCAGGTGATGATGAAATTCTGAATTGTTAAGCTATAGTCATCCACTTATCAGGTAGGTATTTATTGAGACACCCCCCTTCTAACATCAAAGCGATAAGTATGATATTGGGCAGAATAAGTATAATACTGGATTGAAGGTCCTAAGTGGCCCAGAGGAAGTGAAGTATCATAGAAGTTCAGAGGAAGGTAAGGTTACTCTTCTTGAGAGCATGGGGAAGGCTTCATGGAGGAGGTAACCTCTGAGCTGGCCTTAAAGAAGGTGGGATTGGAACTTTTAAAGACATGGTAAGAAAGGCATTACAAGTGGAAAGAATACCTAAACAAAGGCATAGAATTATGGAGAATCTGAGGACCAAGTTTTGACTTAGGAAATTATTAAGCAAGACTCATTTGGATTTGTAATTTTTCATGTGTATTTGTTAAACAAAAGTAGTCTGGTCACTTTATATATATATCATCACAATTGAGTCATCACTTTTACTCTACCCTTAGGGAGAGGGTAGGATGGGATTATTTACATGTCCTTTTTTCAACTGAATAAGACGATTTTTTAAAAAACAGCTTTGTTGATATATAATTCACATACCATACAATTCACTCATTTAAACACTCAATTCAGTGTTTTTTTTTTTTTTAGTATATTTACAGAATTGCACAACATCTCTACAGTCTAATTTTAGGACAGTTCCCTCAAAAAGGAACTTCATACCCATTACAATCACTGATTCTCTCCCATCCCCCAGCACCCCAGCCCTAGGCAACCACCAGTTTGCTTTCTGTCTTTGTGGATTTGCCCTTTCTGGACATTTCATATAAATGGAATCAGAAAATATGTGGCCTTTTGTGTAGGACTTTTCACTTAGCATAATGTTTTCAAGGTTCATCTGTGGTGTAGTATGTGTCAGAAATTCATTCCTTTTTGTTGATGAATAATATTCCATTGTATGAAATAAGGCCATTTTAAACACAGAGAATGATTCTAATGCAGTCACAAAACAAGGAGGGGGCCTAGGAGAAAGATGGATAGGAAAGGAAAAATAGAGGAGGGGTACAGGTTCCAAGGATGGGATTCAGTCAGCAGTGTGAAAAATTCAGAAGTCTTAGACTGTCTGTCTTGTAGCATGGTATATAAATTTTTCTTTTTTCCCATTAAAGTGGCCCATAGAAATCTGACAGTCTTTGTGACCATATAGTCGTGCCAGTTTTATTAATGGGGGTTCATACACTTTGCTTCTCCATTGCATCTGAGGGCATGTGTTGTAACTACTCCTGGGGCTCATGAAATATTTATTTCGGATGTTTTTGTGGCCTTTACTTTTATGAGCCTCACCCATATATCATACCCTGTTGGGACCAGCTCTGGGACAAATAGCAGCATTGTCTTTAAACTGATAGATGGGAAAGACTGTTCTGCTCTTAAAAAGAAATCAATTTTGTCGTTTATAAATTATCTATATTAACATCTGAAATTATTCCTACTTTAATTTCTTTTGGTTGATGTTGGACTTATTTCAGTTAAAATAAATAACAGTGTTTGGGTGACAGGCCTGTGAGTGATTTTCTTCTTCATATTCTGTATTTTCCAATTTTTAAAATGAACATATAAATTCCTATATTAAGGAAAAAATTAATAAGGTAAATAATAAGAATGTATAATTCTTTATGGTTTATGAAATGCTTTCATATGTATAATCTCATAGCAGTCCTTTAAGGTAGGTATTGCTATGGTCTGAATTTTACAGATGAAGATACTGTAGATCAGGGAAGTTAAGTAACCTGCCCACAGTGGCACAGCTAGTTAGTGGTGGAGCTTGGACTTGAACTCTGTTTCTCTTACTCTGGACCCTCTGCTCTTTTCACTCCACCATTCTGTGTCCACTTAGAACAAAGTTGTTAAATATCACTGGAAGTTTTCTAGCTTGAATCAGATGCAACGAGAATGTTGTTAGTCAAAGAGTTTCCATTTGTCCTGGGCTTGGCAAGATTATCTGTTTAAAGGCTGGCTTTGGCATGGCCTGTGTGAAGGGCCTATATTAAAAAAAATGATGTGAAGGTAGTGTTCTGTTTCACAGTGACATTCAATTTTGCAGCATTAAAAAAAAAAAGAATAGATACAGATAACACAAAAGTATTTATGTCTGCCAAACACGTAAAGGCTTTTCTAGTATTTATGGCTGCTTAGCTTGAAGTCTATGAGAACTAAATAGTATTTAAGTTTGTAGGATTTCTGTATTTAAATAGTATTTATAGTAGGTTTGTGGATTCTTTGGGAAATCGTGAAGTTTCATTTGAAACACTTTGTCTCTAGATCAAAAGAGATATACAAGTAGGACTTAGCATTTACTCATGATCAAGAGAATGGAAGGGCTTCCCTGGTGGCGCAGTGGTTGAGAATCTGCCTGCCAATGCAGGGGACACGGGTTCGAGCCCTGGTCTGGGAAGATCCCACATACCGCGGAGCAACTAAGCCCGTGAGCCACAACTACTGAGCCTGCGCATCTGGATATTGTGCTCCGCAACGGGAGGCCGCAACAGTGAGAGGCCCGCGCACCGCGATGAAGAGTGGCCCCCACTTGCCACAACTTGAGAAAGTCCATGTACAGAAACGAAGACCCAACACAGCCAAAAATAAATAATAAATAAAGAGAATGGAAGAGTTTTGGAGATTGTATGTTTCTACAACTATGTTTATAATTTTAATGGAGCCCCAATTTAAATATTTGTTTATATATATTGACACGGTGGAAAGTTGGGCTTTTCTAAAGCTGTTTTATAAATAGCACTGGTATAACAATGGACAAAATAAAAGTTATTTTATATTTTATGGACAAAATAAAAGAGTAAAAGTTTTGTGGTATCAACCACAGTATCATAAGTTGACTCCTTCTGCTATAGTCAGGAGTAAGGGCAGCATTAAGGCAACTGTTTTTATGGAGATGGGACTTATTTGGATTTTAATATTTCTGGTATATTGGTTAAAAAAGGAGTCTGGTTATTTTATATACTTAGTTACCGGTCACTTATATATATATATATATATATATATATATATATACATATATGTGTGTGTTTGTGTATATGTATATATAAAATACGTTTTATATGTATCACAACTGAGAGGGTCATTATTTTAAAAGCTTTCTGACAACTTCCTGGTCT
Source organism: Eschrichtius robustus (assembly GCF_028021215.1). Classification (NCBI taxonomy): domain Eukaryota; kingdom Metazoa; phylum Chordata; class Mammalia; order Artiodactyla; family Eschrichtiidae; genus Eschrichtius; species Eschrichtius robustus. Next base: position 78,729,057 of record NC_090830.1, read on the forward strand.
TTTACTGGCACACCTAGAAAGAGGGTAGGATGGGAATATCTTAATTATCCACAGTCTGAAGTCCAGCATAGCATGTATTTTTTTCGCTTGTGACAGTCATTATACTTGGTCAGTGTTTGTCTTCATTGGGTTGTAAGTTTCTCAGTGGTAGGGGCCGTGTCTGTTGTGTTTGCCCCTTTCAATGTCAGGCTGGTCATAGGTGTGCAATATAACTTTTTTTTTAAACGAACTAACTATATATATATGTGTGTGTGTATATATATATATATGGCATTCATTTTTTAAAAAATAAATTTATTTATTTTTATTTATTTATTTTTGGCTGCGTTGGGTCTTCGTTGCTGCGGGCCGGCTTTCTCTAGTTGCGTGAGCAGGGGCTACTCCTCGTTGAGGTGTGCAGGCTTCTCATTGCGGTGGCTTCTGTTGTTGCAGAGCACGGGCTCTAGGTGCGCGGGCTTCAGTAGTTGTGGCATGTGGGCTCAGTAGTTGTGGCTTGCAGGCTCTAAAGTGCAGGCTCAGTAGTTGTGGCGCACAGGCTTAGTTGCTCCACAGTATGTGGGATCTTCCCAGACCAGGGCTCAAACCCGTGTCCCCTGCATTGGCAGGCGGATTCTTAACCACTGCGCCACCAGGGAAGCCCATCATTCATTTTTTTATGCACAAAATATTGTAATAGGAATTTTTGTGCAGTTATAATTTTCCATCCCCAGCTTTCAGACATCTGGTATAGCTGAATTTGAACAGTCTCTTCAAATTTATAATGGGCCTTGTCTGAAACAAGTAGAATATATACTAAGAGGGAGGAATGAATGGCTAACTGCCCATTGTTTGAGATAACAAAAGTGTTCAGGCTATTTTGGGTTGTGGTTCTCTGTTTCAGAGTCATTTCAACTATGCAGGCCACTTACTAAATTCATAATGTGAGAATATGTTGCCTCCTATCTGAAAGTGGCATTGGGATTTTGCATTCTTTTTGTCTTTTTAAAACATAACAATTTAGACCAGGTGTTGATATATTATTTGGAACTCTGCTGGTTACAGTGTAGTATCATACTGAGTCATGAATTCCTCATTAAGAGATCTTTATTTCCTTGAACCATATGGCAGGAGACAAAAGATATCAGAAAGTTGATCTGCTGCTTTTTTGTTTTTTGGCTGATCCAGGCCCAACCTTTTCATTGAACCTTATGTCATGGTCATGACAGTGGGGTATACTTTTTACATAATAAACCAGCATTAGAGCAGTATCAAAAGAAGTAGCAGTCCTTAAAGAGTGAATATCAGAGATTAGCTGGTATCCCAGCAAGTTTTCTCTCTAGGATAATGCTCTGTGCTCAGGACTGTTGCTGAAAAAGGGCCATTCTATTAGTTGATGTTGCTTTCAGGCCAGTCTGCTCTTAAACCTTCCCATATAGACAGGACTAAAAGAAGAAAACAAATTTCAGCTTTGGCTTTTTTAAGCACCAACAGCCTTCAGTGCTATGTAGTATAAATACTTCAGAGTGAAATTTAAGGAGTAAAGTTCAAATCTGTAATAAGACTCTGAAACACCCAGAGACAAAAGTTGGTATATGGGAGGAAGGACCTCCCATTGCAGGCTTTCATCTGTCTTTCTGTTCCTTGCACATTGGACCTGTAGAATTCTTACAATATGCATTGGGGTAGATTGGGCCACATAGACAGTTTAGTTTGGATAACATAAGTTTTGAGTTATCTAGGCGCCTGCTTCTCTGTTTTTTTCTGTCATTTTCGTATTTGTTCAGTTTCCATTGGGAATGATTATGAGAGGAAGGCTATCTTACCTGTTTCTTCTTAACAATCTGCAAAAAGGTTTGTTAGGGAAGGAAGTTGAAATATATAAGTAGGGGATTTTTGTTCATTTGTATTTTTATCATCGTTAATGTTTTATCTTTAACACTAAAAATAATACTAGTGAACAGTATACTATTAATAATCATTTTTGTCATGCTGAGCTTCCTATAGTCTTTCAAAAAGAACAAAATTTCTCTTGTTACAAAAGTATTACATTTTTATTGTTGAAATTTATAAAAATCTATCTTTAGTCACAGTCGTCTCAGTGTTCCTCAGCCTTTTACAGTCTATTTGAACTTGATTTGTCTTTTTGTCTTTTCTCTCTACTCCAAGCCAATTTGTTTCCCTAGATATAAATACAAACTTAACTATATATAGATGCACCAGCTCTTATCCCTTTTCACCATTAACACCCTTCCCCCTGCAAACCGTTTAATTCACTTTCCTGCTCAAGAATTTGCAAAGAAAAGTGAGGAAACCCAGTCAGTTACAACAACCCATGACCTTCTCTGTCATGTGCTGTTTAGGGAGCCATGCTGTACTTGGCTAACTGCTCTTTCAGTAAGTGTGGAATGAAATAAGTTCAAAATAATGGGCTAGATCCCGAAAGAACTTCTAATCTCAACATCCTTATTAAAGATATGGGGTCTTTACATTGATTAAATCTATTTAAGTATGTGCATTATGTGCAGACAAAGGGATAGAGTATGATAGAGTAAAGGATAAAAGGGGACTTGTATAATTAGACATAGGCAGTTGGGGATTCCTCGCCTTCCTTCCAGTCTCTTGGTAAGGCTTTGTAGGTCTTGTGTCCTTGTATGCTGGGTCATCAGTCTTTGGATGATTGAGTTGATTGTGTGTTTGTTTTTTTTTTTTCCCCTCCTTCCTTACTCCCCTAGGGTGTCTCCCTTTAAGACTGTTGGTTTCTGGAGGACAAGGACTGGGTTATATTCTTCTTGATATCCCTGGTGCCGTGCTTATCCCAGTCTCTTGATCGTGGTATTCCTTTGATAAGTGTGTTGTGCCTTGATACTCTGTATACCTGCTAGTCATTCTAGGCTCATTCATGATGAAGATAGCTCACTATCTCTTGCCTCCATTGGATGGCTTGATGACTCTTCTTCTGCGCTCAAATGTTGCTATATGCAGATGCCTGCATAATCACAAAAAGAAACAAAGGTTCATAAATATTATATTGTGTTGGTTACATATTGGAACTTTAGATTCCAAAAAATTCCGTCACTTCTATGAGAAGGCAGCTCATTGGATGGGTATGAGTGTGCAATGTGTGTATGCATAGAGGATGAGAGGTAGTGAATCTTAGAACTAAAAATGTTTTACAAATATCGTGAAGTTGCAGAAAATAGAGTCTTTGGCCCTTAGAGAATTTCTCACTGATAAGATTTCCAGTTGGATGACTTTTAAGGGGAAAGTGGCTGAATTTCATTGCAGTTGGCAACAATCCAAGGCAAAGTCATTCCTTCTTTTTGAAATAAGCTTAACTTTTTCCCACAAGTAGGCTTTCTGTGAAGAAAGAAGAATGGTATACTTGTTCTTAGAGTTGAAAGTTGAGGGACCAGCTATCAACTTATCTAGCTTCCCTATATTTCCAGCCTTCTCTCTGTCCCCACCCCATCCCTGGAGAACTGGCGCATCTTTTATCTGTAAGGTGGACAACATGTTTTTATTCATGTAATTCAAGTAGATAAGGGTATATAAATGTGCTAGTAAATCTCTAGTAACACTTAAATTTCTTATTCTGTGGCTTTTCCCCCCAAACCACCAAAATTAGTTATGACTCTAGCTGTGCACATTGCCTGGTGTTCTGAATAATAGTAGGGTATATAAGACATGGTCTGTGGCCTCAGGTTGTTAAAATACAGATGAAATTTATGATCTTATAAAAGATTTAGCTTACCTACATCTTCTCCATCCATGAAATTGTTGCAGAATTTAAATTATTTACTTTAAAGGGTTGTACGCTAGTACTGTAACTACAGTTTTGATTCCTTGGAGCCATGGAGAAAATGTGAGTGGGCCAGCAGCAGAATAAGCAGGTGGTGGGCCCCCTAGTTAGGAAAAGACCTCTGAGCATTGGCTTCAGCTGCCCTCTTCTTGATTATTTTTTTCCTTACTGTGCTTTTCACAGTTGTAAGTAATTATTTGTGTGATTATTACTTCTTGAACATCTTTCCCCCACTAGAGCCCCAGGGGCAAATATTGGCTCTGCCGTGTTTGCCCCTGATTTTCAGCACCCATCAAAGTGCTTGGCACATAGTAGAGTCTTGAGGAATAATTGTTGAACAAACAAGTGGGAAGACCGTTTGCTGCTTCCGTACCCCAAACTGTTTTATGCTTCTTTAGACAAATGTATATCATGCTGTGGGTGAATCTTGGTGAAATTTAACTGCGATTAGGAAAGCAGCAGTAAATCATTGCTTAGCACAGGGTATTGCATGCAGTAGGATCATCCAATTCATGTTTCCTGAATGAATTAATTCCAGGCATAGAGTCCTGGAGTGCAGATGGGGATAATCCTGCCCAACATAGGATTATGCAGGATATGTAAATTCAAAGAAATATAGAACATGGGTTTGGGATTCTCTATTAGTTTTGATGCTTTGCAAATGAACAGAATAGCCAACTTTGGCAAAGTGCATCTGGTATGAGTTGGCAAATACCAAAGTCAGACTTTAGATATAGATATAAGATAAATCACCTATAGTGTAATGGTTAAGTGTAAAGGCTGTAGAGCTGAACTCCTGAGGTTTAAATCCTACCACTGACTGACACCTGCAAAGTGTGTAACATTGGAGAAAGTAATTTCTGTTTCTCATAGTCCTCTTCTGTAAAACAAAGCTAATCATTGTATCTGACTTGGAGTGTATTATTGTGAAGATTAATGAGTTTGTAAAAATGTTTAGAACTATGCCTGACACATAGTTAAAGATGTCAGTGAGTGTGAGATATATTAATATATTTTTCCATGATTTTTAAGTCATATTTTAAATGTTAGTCTAATGAAAAGGCAGTGTTGATTTTTTTTTTTAATGTCTAAGTATAACTTCTAACTTTTACTCAACAAGGCAAAGTGCCAGTGAAAGCTTTCAGTAGAATTCCATATGTTGTGGAATATACAGTTTTATCAACTGTGGGGAAAATATCATTCACAGTTTAGGTGCCTGAGCCTTTGATTGCCAGTTTCCCATGAAAAATTCAGACATCTGAATTTATGATTGATATCTCCTTTGTTTGGAGCAATAGTGAGGGTAAAATTGTATCTCTCCCCTCTTCAACCCCAGTTTAGAAGCAAAAATTGGGACTTAGGATTTGGGATTTATCCCAAACATTCATTGTCCTATTTTCTTTTTTTTTTAAATTAATTTATTTATTTATGGCTGTGTTGGGTCTTCGTTTCTGTGCGAGGGCTTTCTCTAGTTGCGGCGAGCGGGGGCCACTCTTCATCACGGTGCGTGGGCCTCTCACTATCACGGTCTCTCTTGTTGCGGAGCACAGGCTCCAGACGCACAGGCTCAGCAATTGAGGCTCACGGGCCCAGTTGCTCCGCGGCATGTGGGATCTTCCCAGACCAGGGCTCGAACCCGTGTCCCCTGCATTGGCAGGCAGATTCTCAACCACTGCGCCACCAGGGAAGCCCTGTCCTATTTTCTAAAAAAGAAAAAACTGAAGGGGTAGTCACTAAAGTAAATGGAATCGGCCCTTCCAGGTAGAGTTAAAAAGTACAATGCATTTGTGAAATAGAATTCATCTTGTTCTGGAACAGCCAAATTAATTTAACAAATATTTAATGACTACATATTAAGCTGGATACTGGAAGAGGTTAGTATCTCTAGCCTGAAAGGAGGGATAGAATCTCTTTCAGATGTCCTATTGATATAGGAGTAATAGAGTTGAATGTAAAGGTCAGGGGACCTTAACTACTAGTTTGGAAGGTATACCTGTTTGAATAAGTGAAAAATTTACCTGGTTCAAAATTTAAAAGGTACAGCAAGGTATATAGTGAATAGTCTCCCTCCCACCCTTGAACTCCAGCCACCTGGTTTCCCTCCTCATAGGAAACTAATGGACAAAGGAAACCAAATGTCTTGGGTGTGTTTCTAGAGATAGTTATGCATATTTAGGCAATATGTATTCCTCTTTTATACAAAAGATGTCCTGTTATACTGTCGTGTTCCTTGATTTTTTTTCCCTTAACCTATTTGGGAGAACATTTCTTATCAGTTTGTATAGAGCTTTCTCTTCTTTTTTATTTTATTTTATTTTATTTTATTATTTTATTTTATATTTATTTATTTTTAATTTTTGGCTGTGCTGCATGGCATGTGGGATCTTAGTTCCCTGACCAGGGATCAAACCTGCGCCCCCTGCAGTGGAAGTGCAGAGTTCTAACCACTGGACCACCAGGGAAGTCCCATCTTCTTTTTTTTTAAATTGAAGTATAGTTGACGTACAATATTATATGTTATAGGTGTACAATAGCGTGATTCACAATTTTTAAAGTTTATAGTCCATTTATAGTTATTATAAAATACTGGTTATATTCCCTGTGCTGTATTACAATATATCCTTGTAGCTTATTATATACAAGCTTTCTCTTCTTTTGATAGTTACATAATATAATCCATTGGTGGTTATAACAATTTATTTAACTAGACCCTTGTGGAAGGATCTTACGTTACTTATGATCTTTTACTAATTCAGACAGTGTGGCAATGAATGACATAGATATGTCATTTTATGCACGTGCAAGTACATTTATAGGATAATTTCTAGAAGGGGAACATTCTAAGCACTGGATGTCAGGCAATGGAGGGATTTTAAGCTGAGGTATAACGTGGATAGCTTAGGGTTTTGGTAAGATATCCCTGGTAGTGGCGAGGAGATAGATTGGCAAGTGAGACACAGGAGCTGGAGAGCCATCCATCTAAGATGGTAAAGGTTGCCTCAAGCAGTGGGAAGAATGCAGGTAAAGAGGGCCAAATTCTAGAGACAGCCTCTTTATTACTTAATTTACATTTGGATTCATAGTATTCTCAATGTCAAAAATACATCAGTAAAACAAATTATTTTATTTATCCTCAATTATTTTATTTATACTATGTGGTTATTACTCCCATTTTACAGGTGGGGTAACTAAGGCTCATAGAGCCTTGAGCTAGTAAGTGGCAGGACCAGAGCTTAAGTATTTTAATTATACAAATGAGATCACTTTGAAATGCAGGACGGAAAAACTAGAGTCCTTATCAAATTTAAAAGAAGTCAACAACGATTTTATTGATACAACAAGTTATACCCATACCTTTTTGTTCTCATGTGGATGCAAGAAAAATCTTGGAAAAAGACAAAGAAAAGATCAAATTGAAATTGGGAGCTCAAAGGAAGGTCTGTAAGGGAAGGGCTATACTTACCCTTGAACTCAGGTATGCCAGTGGTTTTTAATCATTCCAATGTATATTCCGAGCTGGCATGGAAAGATATCTATGCTAAGATGTTATGCAAAAAACAGGAGGCGGATATGTTTAGAATGATCCCATTTTGTATTATTTTATATGTGAAAGAGCATATACTAAAATGTGGTGGGATTGAGTGGTGGGGTTTCAGGTTAAAATTTTTTTTTTCTTACCATAATTCATGTTTGTCTCCTAACAATAAACATGTACCACTTTTGAGGTAAAAAATAAGTCCAGTGTTTTCCCACGTCTTTTTATTGTTATTATTTGCACTATTCTCACTGCCTGGAATTATTCTTCCTCTCATGTTAAAATGGGCCCAGTGTTGATGCCACTTTCTCTATGAAGCTCTGTCCAGGCTGCTTAGTTGAAGTTAATGTCTCCTTTTGCTGTGTTTCCGTGAGGTTTGACTATGTTTCCTATCAAATTCTACCATGAGTTAGAGCTACTATGTGCATGTCTGTTTGCACCCCTTCTTCCTCCAGCCCCACTCAGCTTCCAAATTTGAGTTCTAGAAAGCATGTAGTGCTTCCATCGAGTTGGATTACTCACACTTGATAGACACTTGAATGTTGAATTGGTTGTATTTGCAGCAGTGCAGTTTTTTCTTCTGTCAGAGCAAGGAAAGATAGATATAAATTCTGAGTCACAGTCAGCAGGGTGATTTTAAAATTCTCAAGGCAATGATATATCTAGGTGCACTGGACGAATAACTCTTTCCTAATTTGTGAAGGCTGCTGAAAATTCTCTGGAGTAAAAGGAGCCATAAATAAATAAACATCATCTCTAAAACTGCCATATCTATTGCATCTCCAAAACCAAAACATGAAGGCTACATTTTACCTGATATATACCCGAGAACTCTTATCTTGGAACTGGAAATTCCAACTTGGGCTGTTTGTTTGAAAGCTTCCACAAAAAGGCAAATTCCTTAATCTGCTGCAGTCATATACTCTACTGAAGGCACTGAGGAATGGCAATGCAAAAATCACCTTTTCCCCCCTTCTTGTCTGGAAATTGACCTCTTTTATTACGTTTGTGAAATAAACCTTTTCCTCATCTTTTTTCAAGTAGTATTTTGTTGATTCTTCCATATCTTTTTTTTTTTTCTCCTTTCTCAAAGCTACCAGCCTAGATTAGGCTTAATATTTTCAGTTCTTGATAGTTATCTACTAATCTCTCACTCCCATCCATTATTGCCACGTAAAGCTTCTAATACAACTCTGATCGCAACACTTTCTTCCCAGAAATTGGCACCTCCTCCCATTGTTTTCTAAATTAAATTCCCTTTTCTAGCTCTTTTTAAAAATTGAATATATTTGCTATAACATTGTTAAAATTTAAGGTATACAATGTTTCTTTGATACATTTATTTATTGCAATATGATTGCTGTTGTGATATTTATCACATTATATAATTATAGTACAATATTGTCTATCTTATTCTAGCTCTTGAGGGCTATTACATGCCAGCCCTTTCTGTTCTTATTTCTCTGTGGAGTGGAGAAACCAGCCTACAGCCTGTGGGCCAAATTTTGTACTGCCCAGGAGCTAAGAATAGTGTTTACATTTTCAAGTATTTGAAAAAAGTCAAGAGAAGAAGAATGTTTTGCTGCACATGAAATTAAATAAAATTAAATTTTTAATATCCATAAATAAAGCTGTATTGGAACACAGCCATGCCCATTCATTTACATATTTTCTGTGACTGCTTTCACACTACAGTAGTGTTGAGAAGTTGTGGCAGAGACCATATGACCCACAAAGCCTAAAATATTTACTCTCTGGCCCTTTATGGAAAAAATTGCTAACCCTCAACCTACAGTCATAGAGTTATAAAGTTGGAAATAAGATCTCAGAGATCTTCTGATCCAACTCTCTAGTTTTAAAAATGAGAAAATGTATTCTCAGATGTAATCAACAATATGTCTAAGGCAGGTACCTTTGGCAGTGGAAAAGCCAAAATCAGAATTCATTGCCGGTCCTACTCTACCATATTGCCCCTCCCATGAAGCCTGTACTAGCCCAGTAGTACTGCTGGCTGTTTCATGAACAAACTCCAGGTTGTCTCACCTCTGCTTCTATGTACATGCTGCATTTCCTTCCATCTAAGATGCCTTCTTCCCTCCAGAAATTTAATCTATGCCTTAAGGCTCAGCTCAAGTACTGAAAACTGCCCTTATCTCAGCAACTGGTTGAGCTCTCTGTCCACATGCCCCTGGTAGTGCTAAGTTCTGTCTCCCTGTTAGCACTCACCAGAGTCATTTATGTAGTTCTGATGCTATTCCAGGCCATAAACTTCCCAACTGTGCATCTTTATGTCACCTGAGGAAGTATCACCTGCACATTGCCTTACACACAGAATTCTTAGGACATAATTTATAGAATGAACCAATCTAAAAATGTAAGGATACCAGAGACACCTTCAAGATCTCTGGTTTACTTCTCTTCTATTAAAAAAGAAAGAGAAAGACTATAACACCACTGAGTAATATTTTTTGATGGGATCAGCTATATAAAAGAATTCGTAGGGAGTTTACTTACACCATGTCCACCTAGCAATTGATGAAGTATATACACCCTGGAGAGAGAACTTGGATTTGTCCTAAGGAGGATTACCTAATTGTGTGATGATTATTTAAGCCTTTAGTATATTTGTTGATTACTAGGCTTATAGAAACTTACCTGCCAAGGTAGGAATTCACACAAATTCAACAATGAAAACCTTCCACATTCTCTGTCAATCTCCAGGGATTCTCTGCTGTTATACCTTCCATATAAACTCTCAGTTTGGGATGGTTTCCATCTATGAACTAAATATAGACTTGTATTGTTCTGTGATGAACCATTAGGAGTGAACTTGATATTTAGTAAGGACCGAAGATAAAAGGAATGTAATTTAGTGTTTAGGTGCATTGCCAGCATTGTCTTTACTTTCCTTAAAGCAATAACAACAACAAAACAAAGCCACCACCCCCCCCAAATAAAAAAATAGATGAATGGATTCTTATTATGCTGTAATTCTCTCAGTTCTATTTCTTCCTTTTGCCCAACTGGGAATAAGTTATCTAAGATGGTAGAGCCAGAACTTACTAAAGGTTTAGTTGTCTGTGGCAACTGTTGAACATCTAGGCTGCATCATTGATAGTTTGTATTAGGAAGCAAGTGAAACAAAAGGAAATCAACTTTAATATTCCTGTAAAAGTCTTTCTGTTGGTTAGACAGAGGCTATGTCTAATTTGTTAATGTATATGAAGAATGGTGATGAAATGCAATCTGCAAAACGCACGAACATGACTAGTATTGCTGGGGATGGTTGATAGCTTTTTTCTGTCTGTACATCTTAGCCAGTTTGGTCTGGATGTGCTGTAGCTGTTCTCTTATTTCACTTCTCAGCATGTTTAGAATTAAGTCTGTGTTCAGCCCATATGTAGTCACACTAAATTATATTTGTAGTTGTTGAGAAGAAAGAAAAAGTAAAAACATTAAGAAGAAAAGCCTAAAGGTAAAACTTTGCGGATTTTCTAGGTACCATAAAACAGGAGTTTTTCCAATGAGCATTATAATTGGCAGCCTTAACCATTTGACACATTGATATTACAAAACACTGAATTTCCAGTTCTGGCTGCTTGTAAGAAGTGTGTTTGTAGCTTGAGCTAAGAAATAGAGTAATTTTACTTATGGCCCTAATTTAATGGGTCAGAGTGTCTATTACAGCCTAGAGCCAAATTCAATTACTGTACTGTAAAAGTGACTGTGAATAATCTCCAATTACCAAGCAGGATGGTTCCCAACAGTAGTAACAATACTTACTTTTGCCATTGGGTTACTATTTCAAGTTTTGACCACACCTATTAAAAAAAAAAAAGGTTGCATTGTTAGTCCTGGTTCAATTTTGAAAGCTAGTTGCAGCCAGGTTCACTCAGTTGATCATCTCTAAGCAAATAACAGTTAAGGAGCTTAAGCAGCTGAACCCCTAGTGAGCCTGACCCATGTTGTGGAAACCTTCCAGCTTCTGGGAAGGAAAATCAAACAATTGGACATCAGTAGTTTAAACTGCATCTTGATGGTTTATATTTGCCTGTTGTGAGCTTGAAGTTTTTATATTTGCCTGGTTGTGAGCTTGAAGTTTTCTTATCCTTCTTGCCATCTGAAAGCTCCAAAGAATTGTAAAATCATGCAGTATTACAGCAGAAAACTTTAGGCATCATTAAATTTGTTTTCCTCATTTTTGAAAAACAGTATAGTGGCTTAGGATTAGAGCATGGATATGCTGAAGTCAACACCACTATCTGAGTGATTTTAGGCAAATCAATTAACCTCTCTGTGCCTCTGTTCTTCATCTGTAAAATGAGATAGCAGTAGTACCTCCCTCATAGAGTTGTTAAAGGGATTTAATGAGGTAATAAGGGGGCTCCTGACTTATAGCATGTGCTCAATTAAAAAAATTTTTTTTTCTTTTAAAGGATAAAATGGAAGTCACAAATGAGTACCGCAATGGCAGAGGGAAAGAAAACACGACTAATGTTTATTTAGCACTGTTATATTTCAGGCTGTGGAAGAGTATGTATTAGGTGATTTACATGTGTATTACTATATCCTTTAGCCATGAGAGACATTTTACTTTTTCCGTTTTACTGATAAGGAGACTGAGGCTTAAAGAGATTGTTGCTTGCCCCAGGACACAGAACTAGTAATAACAGAGCAAGGTAAGATTCATTCCAAAGCCCCAGTTCTTTTCCCACCACTCAATGTTACCTTCCAGGATGGGCCCTCCGTCTCAGTTTTCCAAACATAAAAATGGGCGATGTTTCAAAATTCATTTACAAATTGATTTGGAGTTATTTTTCCATAGGGACAATGTTACAAACGATATGTTATATACCCAAGCTTATCTGCAAAAGCTGCAATGTAATTGAAATTCTTCACATTTGTGAACTAAATCTGTTAAGAAAAAACTGCATTTGCTAAAAAAAAGTGCATCTAGCTGTTAAAGTAGGAAAACAAGAAAAATAAGAGTATTTTAAGTTCTGTGGAATGTTTGAGAAAAGCAGATTTGGTTAGAGGGCAGTGAGGAAGATACAGACTGTTTTGATGCTGATGGGGCCTGTGGGATACTTAAGGGACTAAACATTTATATAGCACAGAGACATCCTGCATTTGATAACACCTTAATAGTGTACAAACACATTCATATGCATTATTTCCTTATAATCATGTATGAGACAGGACAGATGGTAGTTGACCTAATTTCTCTTAGCAATATTTAGCTTTCTTTTTTTTTTTAACGTTTTTAATCCATGATTTTTGTTTAATGGCCTGTGGGAGCCCAGCTAGTCACCTTAATAGAGCCATAGAGGATTAGTTTATAGGTATGTTGAAGAAATAATGAAAATAAGAGAATGGAAGATCTTTCTGAGTTAATTGTGGGAGAAAGTGGGTGATGGGGAGAAGTTTCCTGTGCTGATGATTTGCTTGCTTGTTAAATTGGTGGCCACCCAGAGCACAGGTGTCTGTGGTTGTGTCTACAGAAGAATCCTGAGTTGAGGGAGAGAATAAAATATTTGCAAGTTGGAAGCCTGCCCACAGTATCTTCATAAATAGGGATCTGGTGAGCAGGGCTTCTCTGCTAACATTTATCTAGCCTTAATTGATACACTCAATCTCATGTTGTGTTAGAATAAGCAGCTGCTGCCAAGGCATCTTAACACTAGTTGTAAGGAAAGTATGTTGCATCAAATGAGCTTGCTTGACATTAGAACTTGCCACCCATGTAGTTCACCTGCTCTTTAACCCATTTGATTGTGTTCTTATTGATGCACATTTAAGTTTTTGGCAGTTGGTCAAAATTTGAACCTTTTAAGCACTGGTGGTGTCTCACTTTATAGATTGTTGTGTACCAAGAATATTGTTAGTACATTTTAGAAATTTAACATATAATTTTCTGATTATGAAGGCATTGCATACTCATTTTTTAAAAAACCTGAAAAGTTGGAGAAGGATTAAGAAGAAAATAAAAATCATCTGAAGGTCTACTCTCCATGTTGTAATTCCTTCCCGTCTTTTTTTTTTAGATGTGGCTATATATTGGGGAGAGAGTGGGATGTTTCATTATTAGTGAAATAGCTGAGGCATAAGTAAAATTTTACATGACACTCATGATATTGCGGAGCTTGCCTCCTGTACTGTGCTAATTAAGAATGGAATCTTTTTGCTAAATCAGGTGGCACAAACTCAAATACCTGCACGGTCAAATAGGTAATGAGTGAATCAGGTGGGTTATAGGGCACCAGGGAGTGGTAGGGACTGTGGTAAATTGAAAAATGCAGGCCCTGATTGAAGAAAGCTGCTATCTTCAGCTTATTGTTGCCATATGGAAACAGGGCCTAGTGTTACCAGATCTTCCTGATAGTCAATAAAATCTGGAAATCTCTATTTCTTTCAATGTGAAATTTCCCATTTAAAAAGAATACTGTGCAGGTCAAACAAAATAGGTCTGTGGGTTGCACTTGCCCCATACACTCTCATTTTGTCATTCCTGACATAAATACTTCTCAGTCTTTCTCATAGCTCTCACAAGAGGAGCACTTTTAGAAAATATTTAGAGAGGAGCTGGATAAGGATTTTCTAAGAGTGGCTTCAGGAACTTTTCACTGTGTAGACACTGAGAGGGTTGCCTAGTACCGGAGTGAAAAACTCGGATACTCACAGGGACCAGGCAGTGACATAAACAAGTGAAATGGTCTGGATGTTAAGATTTTAGGGAGTGATGCAGAAAGTATATTCCCCATATGGAACATTTGGGTTCCTGCACATTGTTTCCTTACTGGAATGCAGATCTCATATGGCCAAATCTTTTGATATTTCAAGAGATGTCAGAAATTTGAATTGTTGTGAAGTTTTTTGTTTTTGTTTTTAAAAAGGACCAAACAAAAATCACCCTTGGCCCAAATTCTGCACAGAGGCCACTAGTTTGCAACTCCTGGCCTAGATCACCATTTCCCTAAGTATATCCTACAAATTCTAATTCCGCCATAGGTTAGTAGGCATTTGAAAAGAAATAATTCTTGGTCACATGAATTTGGAAAATAATGGATTAAACGAAATTAAACCGATTTCTTGTCTGAAGGTTATCTTAGATCCTTAAATATACTAATATGCCTTGTAAATTCCTAAGAAGAACATATAGCCCATAGACTCTACAGTTATAGTTATCTCCCTATCTCCACTTATTTCCCCCACTACCCCCCTTGCCTCTTGAGGAAGAGGTGGCTTTCTTTCTGGTAAAGGCTGGTCTGTCTACCTACTCTTCAGATCCTATCCCTGCCTCTTCAGAGACATTGCTTCATAATCAGGGTCTGGTTTCCTGCCTCCTTTCTTTCACCCTATCAACATGCTTAGTTTTCTCCTACTTAAACAAAATAATAACCCTTCCCTTACACCATACACAAAAATTAACACCAAATAGATCATGGACCTAAATGTAAGAGCTAAAATTATAGAATTTTTAAAAAACAAAGGAATAAATCTTCATGACCTTGGTTAGGCAAAACCTAAGATACTGTATCAAAAGCACAAGCAACAAAAGAAAAAAACAGATAAATTGAACTTCATCAGAATTAAAAACTTCTGTGTTGCAAAAGGCACTATCAAGAAAACAAAAAGACAACTCACAGACTGGGAGAAAGTATTTGCAAAAGACACATCACCGAATTAAAATATGAGTAAATGGTTTATTTATTTATTTATTTATTTATTTATTGGCTGCACCGCTTGGCTTGTGGGATCTTAGTTCCCCTCCCTTGGCAGTGAAAGCGCAGAGTCCTAACCACTGGCCCGCCAGGGAATTCCCCTGAGTTAAGGGTTTAAATAGACATTTTTCCAAAGAAGATATACATATAGTCAATAAGCACATATAAAGATATTCAACGTGATTAGCCATTAGGAACATGCAAATCAAAACCACAGTGAGACACCACTGCACTAGAATTGTTATAGTAATAAGAAAGGCAGATAATAACAAGTATTGCCAAGGATGTGGAGAAATTTGAACCTTCATACATTGCCTGTGGGAATGTTAAATGGTGCAGCCTCTTTGGAAAACAGTCTAGCTGTTTGTCAAGTGGTTAAACATAGAGTTACCATATGATCCAGCAATTCTACATCTAGGTATATGCTCAAGAGAAATGAAAACATATGTCTACACAAAAACATTTACACTAATGTTCATAGTAGCATTATTCAAAATAGCTAAAAAGTGGAAATAATCCAGATGTCCATCAGCTGATGAATGATAAACAAAATGTGGTATAACCATGCAATGGCATATTATTTGGCAATAAAAGGCAATGAAGTACTGATGCATGCTACAACATGAAAGAAACCATTCATTAAAGACCACATATTGTATGATTTCATTTACATCAAATATCTAGAATAGACAAATCTATAGAGACAAAGTAGATTAGTGGTTGCCTAAGGCTGGATGGAGGTGGGGAAAGGCTGGGGATAAATGAAGGAGGTGGCTGCTAATGAATTTCTTTTTGGGGTGATGAAAGTGTTCAAAAATTGATTCTGGTGATGGTTGTATAACTCTGTGAATATACTAGAAACCATTAACCTCTCTCTAGCAGTCGACACTGTTTTTCAGTTTCTTGAAACTCTCTATTCCTTTGGCTTTCATGACACACAGTTCTACCATTCCCCCTACCCCGCTCTCAGACATTCCCTTCTCAGCTCTTTTCATCAGCAGGTTCTTCCACCAGCCGCAATCTATTTCTTCAGCCCAGGCAAGTAAACGGAGGAACCGTCTCTATGATTCCTCCTCTAACATTTCCTTATCTCCATCTGAACATCCCATACTTTCTGAGTAGTTTCTTTCTCAGAGCTGGCTTTCTTCCTCCATTGCATGTATTACCAAGTCACTTGAGTCAGGAGTCTGGGTGTCTCCATTACCCTCTATGTGGACTGAGTGTCATGTAGATGGATTTCTTACATCTACCCTCATATCCATCCATACTGCTGCTGCTTTAGTTCATCTTTCACTAAGACTCTAAGCTACATGAAGTCAGGGGCCATGTGTATTTTTTTCACCACTGTCTTAATATTTGGCACTGGTATGTTATATAAATATTTGATTGAGTAAATGAACTAACAAGTGAACTTGTATTCCTAGTTTTCTTCCCTCTGCTCCATTCTTGCTGCTGAGTTTTTCTTGTTGAAATGTAAACCTAAGAATGTCTTTTGCTTAGAACCATGAAATAATTTCCCACTGCTTAGAGAGTAAAGTCTAAGCACATTGCACACAGCGCCCTCCCTGATGTGGCATCTTTCTGCTTCTTCAACTTCCTATTCTCTATACCTCTTCTCCACCCAATACCCTGTGTTCCAGCCAGGTGGGTCTGTGTTCCCTGAACTGGCCATACTTTCACATATGCTTCTCCACTATTGGAAACCTCTCCTTTTTTCCCCAAATCCCATTATTCCTGGAGAACTCTTATCAGCCTTCCTAGAGTTTCTTTTCCTCTGTGAAACTTGGATATAACTCTTGTTAGAGCATTACCCTGTGTTACAATGATTTGTTTAAGCATTTGTCCTGTCTGTGAAGGGCGAGGCCTGAGTCTCACTTATTTTTTGTATTCCCATCACACACAGTGTTGTACATACTGCCTGCCACATGGGAAGTTCTCAATAAGTGCTTGATTAAATGAATGAGTGAGTTGGAAATCAGAGTAGCTTAGAGAGTCCTGGTTTGTCTGGTATATATGGCTTTTTTAAACACTTGGCTCTGGTGTGTCCTCTGTGAATGATACAAAAGGTACCAGTGAGGGGGTGGATAGATCACAAGTCCATCACCAAGCACTGCAGGAAAACAACCAAAAGTGTTGCTGATGTTGGGTCACATACATTATTATTATCCTTGTATGACCCACGCATGGTACTGGACACAGCTGCCTATCAGAATGGCTGTTCAGTATAATAGATTGATACTTATGCCATAAGAAACACTGATTTGAGCCAAACTAATAGGCAGATGGATGCACACTCCCTTGTCTGGTCATAATCAGTTGGTCAGTCAGTTGACCCCATAGCTTGGCTTGGCCTACTGTAACTTTAAGTTAGGCTTACATTTTCATCATTTGTATCTTCTTGTCTAAATACATTAGCAACTTCTGTTGATTACCATCTCCCTGCCACCTTTTTAACATAATGCTCTATAGTTACCACTTATACTGTACAAATCGCTAACACAAGTCCTCCCTGCTGTGTTTTGTCTTCCTGTTTTCTTATACTTAGTCTAGCTAAGGGAGACATCTACATTAACATATTTTTTAGGCTGGGTAGTGACTTGAACCAGCCAAGGTTTTTTTTTTTTTTTGCTGGAAAGAAACCAAATCTCTCTACTGAATTACTGAACCAAATCGGAGTAGATTGTGATAAAAGGAGTAATAACAACAGCAGAAGACAAAAGGCCTCTCACATAGAATTTTGAACTAAAGTCATGTAGTGAACAAAAGATATTTAAATTAACTACAGAACGAAGTAAGAGCTCTTCAAAAGAAACATCTTCCTGCTAAGCCCCCTAAAAATGCCCCCAGGCCTTTTACTCATTCACTACCATTATTTCAGTTCGTATGTCTAAGGATGCTTTATTTCTTATCTCATTCTCTTCCCAGCACCTAGCGGACACATAGTTGGCACTTACTGCCTGTTTATTGAATTGAATGGAATTGGGCCTCAGGAGTTAGAAGCAATTCTCTGAAGAAGAAAATAAAAGATATAATTTTAACAGTGAATAGAACCAACAAATCTGAGTTTCAGCAATGGAATAAAGTTTGGAAGCAATAAAATGTATTTACTGTAAAGTTAGATTACTTTGAAAGGGTTGTTGTTAAATGCTGACCTGGAAAACCTTCTGAGAACTTAAGACTATAACTAAGACCTATTTGTCATTCTTTTCTCTGGGTTTTTTTTTTTTTTTTTTTTTTTAAGCCCTTTAACATATAGGTCTTTTTTTCAGAAGGAATAAGACTTATTTTAAGGTTAAAAAAATCAGGCATCTACTTTAGTTTAATCTCACACTCATAAAACATACAGATAAAATGTGTAGGAAGTGAGAGCTTTTAAATTTTGTATTTATTAATCGTTTTATACCTTGTTCTGCAAAAGAATTTGAGGTAAAAAATGAGGACTTAAGGTAGAAAATATAAATTTAAAAGTAAGTTTTCTTCATCAGAGAGCTAAAAGGGAGTTTGGCCAACACACAGTAGACAAGTAAGAAGACCCCCAATGAGATCACGTAGTACAGAAGAAATAATTGAGTAATCAAATGATTTATTTGAGGTTACATAGCCGTTTATTAGCTAAGCTGGAACTAGAAATCAAGTCACCAAATTCCCATACATGTGCTCTTAACATGTATGTAGCAAAAACATTTGGCTTAACTAGCCAAGAATTTTGATGACCTGGTGCTGCACAGGTTCGAGAAGCATTTGTCAAGTTGATCACTTCCCGCTTGTTTGCAAAGTTGTGGCCTGTACTAGGCATATGCTTCCCCATACTAAGGTTGACCTCCAGGAATAATGTTTTACCACAAGCCGTGAAAATTCCTGCTAGTTAACAAAGAGCATTTTGTGAATCCCTTTCTGAATTGCTCTACTCTTTTTATTTGGAAAAGATGGCTGCTGTAGAAAATTTTTGTTTTGATAGTGTGGGGAGAGAGGAGGAAAGCGCATTTCCTGTCATCTCCTGGTCAATGGCTTAAAAAACGGGAAGTTTTGTCTCCAGCTCTCCTCAATAGGTTTTGCCAGCTGTTTACACATAGAAGATGCCTTTCTGGTCCTGCATATCTTTAGAAACTGGCTTCTTTGGAAGTTCTTGACTTGATACTTGATACAGCAATAGAACACTGAATTGAAAAGATCTAGATCTAGAACAAAGGATGACAGCCTTTGAATAAATGGGCAGGTTAAGTTACGTAATCCTCTCTGCCTTCCCTTGGCACACAAAGCCCTTCCCAGGCTGACTCCAGCTTTCCTTTCTAGCCTCATTTCCTTTGCTGAAGGCACACCAGCCTGTTTTTCTTGTCTAGTCAACCATGTGCTCAAACCCATTTGAGGCTTGGCCTGTGCTCTTCTTTGTGCTTGGGCTGTCTGATCCCTCTCTCCTCCATGTGGCAACTGCTGTCTCTCTAGGCCCAGCTCCCTTCTTCTCTGAAGACACCACGTAGCAAAGGTAAAAATCAAGGTTAATCTAGCAGCCATGTGACGAGTGAATTAGAAGAAGGAAGTCTGGAGGCAGGAAGACCAGTTTTAGGAGACAGTGCAAGTCCCATAGACCTGAGCTGTCCAGTATGGTAGGCACGTGTGGAATTTAAATTCAAATTAAATGAAAGAAGACGACCTGAAAAGGCTATATACTGTATGATTCTAACTATATGATGTTCAGGAAGAGGCAAAACTGTGGAGACAATAAAAAGATCAGTGGTTTTCAGAGGTTTGGGGTGGAGGGATGAATAGGCAGAGCACAGGATTTTTAGGGCAAAACCCTGTGTCATACCATGATCACGGATACCTGTGTCCAAACCCATAGAATGTGCAACACCAAGAGTGGAATGTAATGTAAACTATGAATTTGGGGGTGATTATGATGTGTCAATGGTAGGTTCATTAGTTGTAACAAATGTACCACTCTGGTGGGGGGCATTGATAATGGGGGAGGCTATTGGTATGGGGGCGGGGAGTATATGGGAAATCTCTGTATCTTCTCAATTTTGCTGTAAAGCTAAAATGGCTGTTTAAAAAATAGTGTTAATAAAAAAGATTAAAATTAATTAAAATTAAATAAAAGTAATAATTCAGTTTTTCAGTTGCACTAGCCATATTTCAAGTGCTCAGTAGCCACAAGTGGCTAATGGCTACTGTATTGGATAGCACAAATTAAATGGAACATAAATAGAACATTTCCATCATAACAGAAAGTTCTATTGGACAGCATGGCCAAAAATCAATTCCCCAAGTAAAAATGGCATTCATTCTACATAGTCACGTTTTATGTGTTATGCCTTAAAAACAGGACCATTCATTGTGTGTAACCTAATTATAGGCTGAGTGTATTGAAGATCAAAGTGATTATGGATACTATCACTGCAGTTATGAATGCAGCTTAGAATAATAAATCACATTTAGTTCCCATCACTTAAATACTTAAAAATAGTTTTGAAATAAGTAGCCCTTGAGTATGTTTTTATTGTCTATTTCTGTTTCCTCACCTACCCCCTACCTTTACAAAAGAGACCTAAAATAGAAATTTGAATAGAATTCATTCTTTAGTAATTACCTCTACTGGGGTCAGAATAGTTGCTATTGAAAAACTGTTTCAGTGGTTTTGCCTGGTTTACTCATGATTGTTTTATCCTTTCATGTTAAATCTTTGCTATACATCAGCGTTTTAGCATTGCTGCTTTTGAAGACATTTTACTTAATTGATCTATGTGTTATTTAAAATTTTTCTTTCCCTCAGTCCACTCCCCAGCCCCTGCTTCATCCATTCCAAGAGCAAGTCCCATTAGCTCTTCCTCCAAAAGAACTAATTCTCCATGTCCACTTTCGCGTCTTGTTTTAAGTCACTACCATCATTCCCCTGGATGACTACGGTAGCCTCCTAACTGGTCACTCTGCTTCTCCTTGCTTGCTAAGATCACTTCTCTTTATAACAGGCAAAATGACCTTTAAAAAAAAAAAAATCATGTCAGTCTCTTGTTTAGCACTTCTGCTTCCTGTTGTACTTAGGAAAGATTCCAGACACCTTAACTTGGCCTAAGAGGCTCTTTTGTGATCTGACCCTTGCCTTCTTACCCAACCTCATCACCACACCTCCCCCCCTCACTGAGCTTCAGCCACTCTGGCCTCCTTAAGGCTCCTTTAGTATACCCAAACTTTCCTGCCTTTGGACCTTTTTCTTGCTTCTCCCTCTTGATTGTTCTTTCCCAGCTCTTGCATGAGTGGTTCCTTTTCAGCTTCAGAATCTCAGCTCCAATGTTACTTCTTTGTCCACTGTGTTTTTTTTTTTTTAAATTGGATTGTTTGTTTTATCACTATTGAGTTTTTAAAAAAATTTATTTATTTTTATTTTTGGCTACATTGGGTCCTTGTTGCTGTGCAACGGGCTTTCTCTAGTTGTGGTGAGCGGGGGCTACTCTTCGTTGGGGTGCGCGGGCTTTTCATTGCTGTGGCGTCTCTTGTTGCGGAGCACGGGCTCTAGGCATGTGGGCTTCAGTAGTTGTGGCACATGGGCTCAGTAGTTGTGGCTCATGAGCTCTAGAGCGCAGGCTTAGTAGTTGTGGTGCACGGGCTTAGTTGCTCCGCGGCATGTGGGATCTTCCCGGACCAGGGCTC
Organism: Eschrichtius robustus; assembly: GCF_028021215.1. Classification (NCBI taxonomy): domain Eukaryota; kingdom Metazoa; phylum Chordata; class Mammalia; order Artiodactyla; family Eschrichtiidae; genus Eschrichtius; species Eschrichtius robustus. The sequence goes on from NC_090830.1 coordinate 78,750,736, forward strand.
GAACCTGTGTCCCCTGCACTGGCAAGTGGATTCTTAACCATTGCGCCACCAGGGAAGCCCTGTCCACACTTTTTAAAGTAGGCTCCCTCTACTCCTACCCCATACTCTTTGTAGCGTCATCTTTACTATTACCTGGAATGATTTTGTTTATTTATTTATTTATTTACTTGTGTGCTCTCTCTCTGTCTACTCCCACTGGAATATAACTTCCATGAGGGAAGGAAACTTATTTTTACTCCCGCTCTGTCTAAAGTACCTGGAACAGTGACTGGCACATGTAGTTGCATTCAATAAATGTTTAATAACACTGAATAACTGAATACTTTCTAAAGCAGATATAAGAGGAATTCTCCCCACTCCCCTGGCTTGCTCACTCTCTCTCTTTCTCTCTGCCCCTGTCTCTCTTTGGCTCTCTCTATGTATGTACACATGGGGTGTAAAATAAAAGGAATTGCCATTGCTCTAAGTGTGAATATCCTTCTAGACCCTTTATGCTTAGTATGAACTAGTGACTTTGTTGCTGCACTTCATCTTTTCCTTCATGAAGTCATGGCCCACAGCTTTTTGAATGGCTGATTTTTGTTAGAAACTATGGTGAACAATACATCTGGAAATATTCTGTCATGTTTTGATCTGAGGAACTCTAGAGAACCAGCTGCTGATTTGAAAGGGTTTTATTATGATACAGACAGTCTATTGTCTACAAAAGCACTGGCTATTACACAGTGGTATATGTGTCTTGCTTTTTTCTGAGCTATTAACTTGAGAGAAAAAACTTGTATTTATTAACTCATGCCTGACTGGTATTCCCTGAGAATAGTTTATTGTGATATTTGCTTTAGCTGCTTTACTGTGCATTTAGGAATTTTTTAAACTCGTTTTTCTTCTTTAAACTCAATAAAAGTTAAACAGTTGAATAATAGGATTGAGATAGTTTCCATTCTGGATTTTAAAAATTTCACAGATTTCTGCATTAAAATGTGGTGTATATTTATGATTTAATATTCCTAAATAGCTTTATATTGATAAAAGGGTGAATTTCACTATTCCTTATATTAAAGTTTACTTCTTTTAGAGTGCTTTGTAATATATGATATAGTTAAAGAAAAATTGACATCCAGGCCCTACATAGGAATGACTTTAAAGAAAGTGAGTATGTATACCATTTGTGGTATAATAAATACATGTGTACATGCACACAATCTGGTTAGTGTGGCAGTATTTTGATATGTTTTTAAAATTTTTGGCCATTACTTTTGGGGAAGATTTATATAAAATGACAGATAATTAATAAAATTTTTAGGTAGGAAATAATTACACTTAAGTAACCGAGAGTAACATTTTAATATTACATTTTAAATTACAAAAATTATATATTCTTATCTCAGAAAATTAGAAAACAGGAAATACAGATACAAATTCACTCAAAATTTTGCAAACATTAATAAACACATTTTGTTTTATATTCTTTCAGTATTTTGCCATGTACATAATGAGTTTTGGGTTTGTTGTAATCATAGTGTATTTATTATTTTTTATTCCTCCTTTTAAACGAAATATAATGTCATAAACATTTTCCCATAGTGCTGAGTCTTTATAACCATTGTTTTAATGGCTCCGTAGTACTAAGTCTAAAGATATATCTTAATTTACTTAACTGTTCCTCATTGTTGGATAAGGTATTTTGAAAATGTTTTTGCTTTTTTAACTAACATGATAGTGAATATTTTTGTAAATATTGTGGTTACCACACTTGGTATTATTGCTTATAGGGTATATTCTCATAAGTGGAATTCCTAGATAGGACGTTTTTGTCTGTTAACACATACTAACAAATGATTTTCCGAAGAGAATATACCAGTTTACATCGCTACCAGCAGGGTGTAATACTATTCCATTGCAACATTTAGCATTATATATTATTTCTTTTTAAGTTGCTCTATGATTAGGGAAAACATCATGTTGATTACTAGTGAAGTTGTGTACTTTCATATGTTTGGTTTCTAGTTTCAGAGTTATGATTGTTTCACATATTTTCCCAGTTCCAGTAATGTCCATTTTTTTCTGAATAGACATTTTAGCCTACCTAACTGGATTCATGTACTTCATGTACTCTTTCAGAGGTGTAGCAGTTTGTCATTAAACATAAATACACACAAACATATATATTCTCAATGATGAATTTTTTTTTTCTCACTGTGCTCAATGATGCCTTCAAATTAATTACTCTGGAACAGGGTTAATACATTATATTTGCACTCTATATTGTTATCCAGGTGTATTATGGAAGCATATGTGGGAGCAATCTTAATAATTTCAAAAAATCCAGAAATTTTCTTCAAATCTATCATTTTCAATGATAGAGTATGTGTAATGTATATGTTTCAAATATGTTTAAATAATAGTTTTAAAAGTCTGAGAATTTAAATTTGAATTGTGAATCTTTTTTCCCTGTAGGTTGGAAAAGAGACCGTTCAGACCACTGAGGATCAGATTTTGAAGAGAGATATGCCACCAGCATTTATTAAGTAAGTAATTAAAACATTGTTCTATTGCTAAGCAGGATAATCCTCTTGTTAGGAAAGGAAAAATACTGACTGTAGGAGCAATTTTTTTTTTTTTAAATATAAAGCTCTGTTTACAGTTGAAATTTCAATTTTTCATTTTTCAACAGTCAAATTTCCTACTGTTGATTTTATTCACTGGTGTTAGGCATTTTTGACATAATTTTTGATCAAACTATGACTTCTGAATTTTGTTTTTCAGAATGGAAAGGATTCAGAAACATTCTGACCTTAGCATGCATGAGTCTGGATTGTGTACTAAATACCTTTGCTTGGAGATAACAGTGGATACAAACTTAAAAAAAAAAATGTGTTTTGTTACATATTTCAGTAGCATTTTAAATTTAAGTTATATTTACATATCACTTAATACTCCTACAAATAATTTCCAGACATTTTGGCCTATCCTATGTAAAGTAAGCAGAGATGCTAACTTTTGATTAGTTAAAGCTTCTCAGGTTCTTGATTATGTTGTCTTTGATTAATGACTTTGTTTTTTATGGCAGTCAAGTCCTAAGTAAAAGTAAAGCCTGATGCATAAGACACACACACACAAAAAAGGTAGAACCTCTACAAGTCAATAAGAAAGAGATAAGTCTATTCAGTTTTACAAAACAAGGGCAAAGAATTTGAATAGGCACTTCAAAAGAGAGGAAATCCAAATGGCCAGTAAACCTGTGAGAAGGTGCTCTATCTCAGTAGTCATCAGAGAAGTGCACATTGTTCTATTATAAGCTCCTAAATTAAGAAGTCTGATAATGTCAGTTGTTGGTGTGGATGTGGAGCAATTGGGACACTGCTGCTGGGAATGTGAATTGGTGCAGCCACTTTGGGAAACAGTTGGGCATTAGTAAAGTGGAAGATAGGCAATTTCACTGCCTCCCAGTATATTCCCTAAAGAAACTTATGCCCATGTACACTAGGATCCATATACAAAAATACTGGTATCAACATTGCTCATGATGATACCACTGGTCTGTCTACAGTAGAATGGATAAAAACGATCATGGTATAGTCATCAATTGGAATATTAATCAGTAATAAAAAGGAATGAGAGTATTTCATTTTAAAATGGTTAATTTTATGAATTAAAAAAAGAATGAATGAATCTGAAAAATAATTAAGGGAAGTGAATGATAGAGATATAGATATGTAGGTAGGTTCCATTTATTTGAAGTTCAAAAACATGTAGAAATAAACTGTTGTTTAGGGATGCCTATTTATAAGGTAAAAAGATAAAGACGAATAAGGAAGTAATGAACACAGAAGTCTGGGTAGTGGTATCTCCGGGAGGAAGGAAGAGGGCTGTACTCAGGGAGAGGCATGCAGGGGCTTCTAAAGTGGTAATAATGTTCTATTTCTTGATTTAACTGTTCAGTTACGTGAGTGGTGGTTTTATAATCACTCATTATATTATACATATGTTTTGTGCAATTTTCTGTATGTATGTTATATATCACAATTTAAAATAAAGCAAAAAGTGTTCCTTTATTTTTATCCTCCTTATGGTCTATTATTTTCATTGAACAGATGAGAATTTCACCCATATTGGTATCTTCTTATTTCTAACTTACTTTAGTGGGTGCTTCTACAGAACTATGTTTCTGTTAATTCTGCAAAATGTTCATATGTCAGGAAGTAAGGTACCAGAAGCATCTGTTTTTTGCAGAGTCTGTTTTGTGGGAGTCTCTTTTTAAACTTGCCCTCTTTGGACTTGGTGGCATCCTGGGTTTCTTCCAGCTCTAACCAGTACGAGCCTACTTTGTTTACGTGCCATTTCATCAGCATGGTAATATTAAGAGTCCTATGCTGTCAGTTAAACATAGTATAATTAAACTTGCATTTACTGTACATTAAAAACACAGCTCTAGGGCTTCCCTGGTGGTGCAGTGGTTGAGAATCTGCCTGCCAATGCAGGGGACACGGGTTTGAGCCCTGGTCCGGGAAGATCCCACATGCCGCGGAGCAACTGGGCCTGTGAGCCACAGCTACTGAACCTGCGCGTCTGGAGCCTGTTGTGCTCCGCAACAAGAGAGGCCGCGATGGTGAGAGGCCCGCGCACCGCGATGAAGAGTGGCCCCCGCTCGCCGCAACTAGAGAAAGCCCTCGCACAGAAACGAAGACCCACAGCCAAAAAAAAAAAAAAGTTAGTTTTCAAAGAGCTTTAAAAAAAAAAAACCAAAAAAACACAGCTCTAGCTTGTACCCATTTGCCCCTCACCCCCTGGAAGGTACAGAGCATGGTGAGATAGTGTATAGGGAGATTCAGTATCAGGGAAGTATGTATATGTATAGCTGATTCACTTTGTTATAAAGCAGAAACTAACACACCATTGTAAAGCAATTATACTCCAATAAAGCTGTTAAAAAAAAAATATCGGGGAAGTTGGACTTGATGACCCTATAAAAAGTTCCTTTTAACCCTTCACATTCAAGCCTATGAATATCATTTGGTAAATGAATTTCTTCAGGAAACTCATTTCTGCTTATTCCCAGAGATATACCTTTGAAATATGCTATGTGCTCTCTCACAGGCTTCCTTGGGGACTTAGAAAAATTAAAGAGTATGCTAGTTGTGATGATATTTTCAGAAAAGTGGGTAACTTTAAAACAAAACAAAACTTCATTGATCACCCTTGGGGGTAACTAGGACACCAGCCCCTTACTCTGGTAATGGGAAATTTAAAGAAAAGAGGCATTTGTCCTATCTTTCCAGAGGTTCCTCAAAAAATTAAAGTAGATATATCACATGATCCAGCAATTCCACTTCTGGGTATTTATCTTTTTTTTTTTTTAATTTTTAAATTTTATTTTTTTATTTTTGGCTGTGTTGGGTCTTTGTTGCTGCGTGCGGGCTTTCTCTAGTTTCGGCGAGCAGGGGCTACTCTTCGTTGCGGTGCATGGGCTTATTGCAGTGGCTTCTCTTGTTGCGGAGCATGGGCTCTAGGTGCGCGGGCTTCAGTATTTGTGGCCCTCGGGCTCCATAGTTGTGGCTTGTGGGCTCTAGAGCGCAGGCTCAGTAGTTGTGGCGCACAGGCTTAGTTGCTCCGCGGCATGTGGGATCCTCCTGAACCAGGGCTCAAACCTGTGTCCCCTGCATTGGCAGGTGGATTCTTAACCACTGCACCACCAGGGAAGTCCCTGGGTATTTATCTTAAGGAAATAAAATCACTTATCTTGAAAAAAATATCTGCACCCCATGTTGACTGCAGCATTATTTACAATAGTCAAGATATGAAAACAACCTGTGTCCATCAATGGGTGAATTGATAAAGATGTGATATATATATAATATATTATTCAGCCACAGAAAAGAAGGAAATCCTGCTGTTTGTAACAACATGGATGGACCCTGAGGGCATTATGCTAAGTGAAATAAGTCAGAGAAAGACAAATACTATATGATTTATATGTAGAATATTTTAAAAAATGAATTCATAGGTACAGAGAACAGGTGGGTGGTTGCCAGAGGTGGGGCGGTGGGGGGCTGTGCAAGATGGGGAAGGGAGTCAAAAAGTACAAACTTGCAGTTATAAATAAGTCATGAAGATATAATGTACAGCATGGTGAATATAGTTAATAATACTGTATTATATATTTGAAAGTTGCTGAGAGTAGATCTTAAAAGTTCTCATCAGAAGAAAAAAAAATTGTAACTATCCTTTCTCTCTTAGGCATACTTTATTTCACAGTAACCTAATAGCTCTAGTTGATGGGGGAAATTCTAACCAATAAAAGTGGAATAAATGACAGAATTAGAAAGTCATGATTATGCAATGTTTAATGAAACCACTGATTTAGGTAAGGATCATCAATGGATATGAAACAATTCAGAGGTTTTTAACCTTTATCATGCCATGCGGGGAGAACCCTGGTCACCTTGAGGAGTCAGGGAAAAACATTGTGTTATGAGCAACTGAAATATTTACTGAGCAGTGTTTAAAAAGTACACGACTTAATATGCCACACTCTGAAATGTTACCTGAAAATAGCCTGGAGTACAAAAACAATATGGCTGTGGTTATCAAACAAATTTGGGGGACAAATAAGTATTCTGCAGTTTAAAACATGAAGGCTCTTTATGCTTTTCTTTAGAATGCAAAATGAAGCAAAAAATAACTTCACTAGGATGGGGAAGGGACAGAGAGGGAAACAGATGGAAGCAATTAATGACATCCTTGGAACTGTTGAGTAGGACATTCTTTTGGGCTGTTTGGTTGATGTTTGGAAGTTTCCAGGGCATGACAGACTGATGCTTCTGCTGTCTCTACTTTCACAAGGACTTCTAAATAGTGTCTGCTTTGACAACGCTAAAAAATAAGTTTAAAAATTTATTCTTAGATCAATCTCTATTCCTAGAATGTTAGAATGTCAGGGCTAGAGAAAACAGAAGACTGTTGATCTATAGATGGATTTATACATAAGCAATCTGATGTAGATTTAGAGATTTTTCAGGGAAGGATATGTCATTTTCAGAATTTTTGACATTTTTAGGATCTGGGGGGGGTCTCAAAATCAAACCATAGTCTATTTGTGTGACTGGCAATTAAGGGCATGTTGCAATGTTGGAGAATGGTTTAATATCAGTTAAAGATCATACATTTGGGTTGTAACTGTTGATGAGGGACTCCAATGCTTGGGCAATTCCTTACTGTAAAAGTGAGGGCCATTTTAATATAGAGCAAGATTTGCATTGTCACAGGAAGGCTTTCTCTTGGGTGGAGCAAAAGTTATCTGATCCCTGACTGCACTGGCAAATAGAGTTTACAATTTACTAATTTTACCAGATTGCATTAATAGCCACAGTGTTGCACAAGAGGTGTAGGGTTGCGTGATGATTGCCACAGAAACTGCTGTGATCTTTATAGACTTCAGGAGTGCCACGGTCATGCTGTACTGTTAAAATAGTGGTTAGACTCACCCTATAAGAAGTCATTTGTTCCTTTAGAGACTGTCCGCAGGAGATTCAGCTACTGTTCTTTGTGTTTGTACTTTGCGTCATCGTCATCAATCATTATCATCAGGCAGCTGCAGCAGCTGTAATAGTTATGTGTGATTGATTAATGGGCTAGACACACTAATTGGTTAATAGAATATTTATTGATTGCTTTCTATGTGTCTAGCATGCTAAGTGCTACATAGAATAGCAGTTTTTAATCGTTCTTATTATGAATGATCACTTGTAAGATGTATTACAAGTTATTTATTAATAGTAATAAAGTGCCAAAGTTTGCAAATGCTTTATTTAAAAAAAAAAAAAAGTAAATTGAGCATATTCAAGATCACCTGAATAATAACATTCCTCTCATTCCCACTCACTAGGTTTTGGTTTTTTCCTTTTAACTTTTATTGAAATATAATATATTCACTGGCTTTTTATTATGCTTTCTTTAGTGCAGGAGAAATTAGTGGAAATATCGCTGTTGCGGCTGGAAATTGTGCATAATCGCAGGTACGCCCAAAGGGGTAGGTCATGTATTGAGAGTTTTATTCTTGTGTGTATCATGGAGGCACTAAGGTGAACTGCTGCTACAGAGAGATTTTTAAAAAAGTGCTTTAAGAAATTTCAAATTGAAGAGCTGTAAAACAGACTGACTTTATAATAGGAATTCAGAGAAGGAGTGCTATCATGGTAGGTAGGAATAGTAGAAAGAGGCTCATGTAGGAAGTGGGACTTGGGAGGACAGATGTAGGGAAAAAGGAAAGTACTGGAAGTGGGGACAGGTGTGGGAAGAAAGGAAAATACTCCAGGTGGAATGAGCAGCATGGGTCAGTCATGGGGGCTTTGAGGAGAGGAACAGTCATGGTGGGGGTGGTAGGAACTAAGCTTAGGTAGTTGGGTCAGGTGATGAAGCCCTTGAAAAGCCAGGCAGAGGAATTTGGAATTGGGTGGTAGGGAAGCTTTGCACTTCTTGAGCAGTAACTCGAATGACAAGAGGAAGCTGGTTTTTCAGGAAGAGTCATAGCCAATACAGGATGAATAATAGGTGCTAGTGAAGGAGAGTAAGCTGTGTGTCAAACTGACCAGATTCATTTCCTGTCAGCAGGGATTTGCTTCAAGCTGATTTCTTAATAGGTAAAAAATGTTTGTGGCAAACTTATTTTATTAGCCTCGGAAAAACTGCTATTGCAGTATACAGTGGAATTTCATTCTTATTTCTGCAATGGAGCAGAAATGGATAAGGAAGGCAGTTCTTGACCCGTATCCAGGGGTGTTCAGTATCTGAATGTATCAAAAGGTGTCACTTGTGAGGTGGTCTCCTGGTATGAACTCCTTAAAAAGGGCATAATGCGCTTTGTCTGTTGGCAGGCAAATAGTTTCATTTTAGAACTGTGAAGTGTCGCCACTCTGTCTCAGTGCTGCTCTGAACAGTCTGCTTGAAATCATCAAAAGTTGGATTGATTCACCAGTTTGGACTATTTTTGAAACATATTGTAATGTCTAAGCCTATTGAATAAAAGAATGTTCCTAAAATACTTTGTGAAAGGGCGTATGTAGTGGCAATCTACGTGATTGCCATTAATCATATTTCCTAGGAAATTGCCATGTTTTAACCCTTAAACTTTATTAGTTAAGCACAATTATGGTCTGTATTTGTACAGTTTTACCTTGACTGATATTCATGTACAAAGAAGAAATTTGAAAAGGATTTAAACATGCTTACACTCAATTTAGATTTCTTTTGACTTAAAGTGGTAGTGTCATATTTTTAGATCATAAGCCCTCATATTTACCTTTTTTCTTTCCTTTTGACTTTGAACACTGAGAATAATTCGTGATGAAATTTGAATTTTCAAACACTTTTTGGTGAAAGTGGCCAGAATATCTTTTTAAAGTATTAATTCTTTGAGCATGCACTGTGCTTCTCTGGGGCTAATGTGTGATTCTAATTTTTGTTTTTTAAACTTTGAGTTTTTAGTGATCCTTCCATTGCTACTTTAAGAGAAGATTTTTGTTACTTAACATAGATGACCAAGTAACTATGCGAGAATTATTCACATCTGTCAGCTGACTTGTTGCACTTTTGACCTAGAGCAAGCACTCAAACTTTAAATAGTTAACCTTTGAACTTGCCACATTAAACATAGTTGAGTACTACTATTTTTCACTTTCTCAAGCAAAAATGATTTAAGTTTTGAGTCTTCTCAATAATGAACTCTGGGTATTTTATTAACTTGTGGAAGAGTTCTAAACAACTTGGCAGGGATTTAACCCTTATTTTACTTTGTATACACTTCATGATTAAGAAGTAAGCAAATAATACTTTAAACATGTAATACTTTGGTTTCCATTGTCAACAGAGTGATCAGTCACATGATTGAAGGGAACTCAAGGGGCCGAGGGAACTCACATTTATTGAGTATGTATTATTGGGAGAGGTACTTACATGTTTTTATTTTCTCATATAATTCTGAGAACATCAACTTCAAGGTATTAATACATTCATCTTACAGATAAGAAAACTGAGGTTTGACAAACTTTAACTCACCCAAGTTTGCTCAGCATGTAAGTGGCAGAACGTGTTACCTGTTGGTGGTCTCGTGGCGTCCAAGTCCATGTTCTTTCCATAATCTGACTTCCAAGAAGTCAGGTGGTCCACCCCTCTCTTTCCAGGCACTACTAACTTTATACCACTCTTAGAGGATAACGATTTACAGTTTTCCTGAGTATTTCCAAAGAAGGAATTTTATGGATGTAATTTGTGATGTACTGCAGTGTCTTACACCTCCTTAAGCTATAAAGAAGTTAAAGTCATAATATATATATTTTTTATTTATTTATGGCTGTGTTGGGTCTTAGTTTCTATGCGAGGGCTTTCTCTAGCTGCGGCAAGTGGGGGCCGCTCTTCATCGCGGTGCGCGGGCCTCTCACTCTCGCGGTCTCTCTTTGTTGCGGAGCACAGGCTCCAGACGCGCAGGCTCAGTAATTGTGGCTCACGGGCCCAGCCGCTCCGCGGCATGTGGGATCTTCCCAGACCAGGGCTCGAACCCGTGTCCCCTGCATTGGCAGGCAGACTCTCAACCACTGCGCCACCAGGGAAGCCCCAAAGTCATAATATTTTAAAGTTAAAAAGAATCATAGAGATTATTTAATCCAACTACTTTATTTTATAGATGAATTGAGGCCATTGGCTGCCCCACCTCTACCCTGCAAATACAAACAGAAACACTAAAAGTAATTCGACACTAGTATTCCCTTAATGATTACCTTGACTATATAGGTCCAATCTCAAATTAAGAAGTTCTCAAGGTTTAAGTTTTTTTTTCCTACCTCTATTTAAAATCTTTATTGTCCTTTCCTTAATAGAAGCAAAAGAGCCTTATAAAAATAACTCTATTTCTTGAGTACCTTTTATGAGCTGGGTACTTTATATTGTGTTTTTTAATGCACCTCATCTTGCAGATGAGGAAGCTGAGAGTCAGAGAAACTCACAGTAACTTGTTGAAAGTTACCTAGTACATAAATGTCAGAGGTAAGATTCAAACCCTAAACTATCTGACACCCAGGCTTGTACTCAATCCAGTATGCTAAGACTCTTTCTCACCCTTCCTTATAAGAATCTCTTCTCATAATGTAATAGTTATTGTGGGGCTTAAATGAGTGAGATAATGTATGTGAAAGTACCTGAAAAAAAAGATATTTGGTGAAAATGAGCTTTCTTCTTGAGCTTCTCAATCTTTTTTCTCAATCATTTTCTCCAAATAAGCTCAGTTATTTTTAAGCTTTTTCATAGAAAAATTTCCTCTCATTTATTGTCTCCTGTAGTAAGACCTTGTAAAAAAAAAAATCACGATTGCTTGTTTTTATTTAATAATTTTTCTGTATCTGTTGAGATAATCATGCAGTTTTTATCCTTTCCTCTATAAGATGGTCTCTGGTCTACTCCATAAGTATCAACTTTTCTGATGGTGAACCGTCTATGCATTTCTTTCTTTCTTTTTTTTTTTTTTTTCGGCCACACTGCACAGCTTGTGGGATCTTAGTTCCCCGACCAGGGATCGAACCCCTGGCCCCGGCAGTCAAAGCGTTGAGTTCCCCCATCTACGCATTTCTAAGATAAACCCTATGTAGTAGTGATTTAGAAAAGAAAATACAATGGTAAATTCAACTTTAATGTTTTAAAAAGATTTTGCTTCTTTGTTCATGAAGGGTCTTGATCTTTAATTTTCTTATTCTGTTTCTTATTCTGTTATCAAGGTTATTTTAGTTTCATAAAGTAAGATTTCTAGTCTTTGAAACATTTTATATAAGAAAAGGATTGTCTGTTCTTGAAAGTTGGGCAAAACTTGCATCTAAAACTTTCTCTGGGTCTGGTGTCCTTTAGAGGAAGTAATTTGATTACTCTTTCAGATTCCTTTTATTATCTAATTCAGGTTTTAAATTCATTTTGAGTCAACTTTGATAATCTGATACTTTTCTAAGAAATTATGCATTTCCTCTATCCTTTTTTGTTCAGTATTATCTATTTCTGCCTTTTTCTTTTCTTATCACTCTTATGGGGGATTTATGTTTTATTAGTTTTTTCCCCAAAGATCTATTTCATTAAATTCTGTTCTTAGGTTCATTATTTATTTTGTTAAGTTTATTATTTGAATATCTTATTTTCAATATTTCTATCTTTATGTTTGGTATTTCTTGTTTTTAAATAAATATAACATTTTGGGCTCTCAATTTTGCTCTGACTACAAGTTTAGAAACAGCCGTATAGGTACTTTAATAGTTGTTCAGCCCTAAATATTTTGTAATTTTGGTGTGAATTCCTCTTACCCATGTGCATTATTTAGTAGTACATTTAAAGATTCTTTTTACTACAGGCATACTTCAGAGATGTTGCGTGTTCAGTTCCAGATTACCACAATATTCGCAATAAAACAAGTCACATGAATTTTTTGGTTTCCCAGTGCATATAAAAGTTGTTTATACTACACTGTAGTCTGTTAAGTGTGCAATAGCATATGTCTAAAAAAACAATGTACATACCTTAATTTAAAAATATTTTATTGCTAAAAAATGCCAAAACAATTACAGTAATAACATCACAGGTCACCACGACAAATATCATAACAATGAAAAATTTTGAAATATTGTGAGAATTACCAAAATGTGACACAGAGACATGAAGTGAGCAAATGATGTTGGGAAAACGATGCCTGTAGTCTTGCTCAACACAGGGGCCACAAACCTTCTAATTGTAAAAACACAGTATAAACACAGTAAAAAACACAGCATCTGCTAAGTGCAATGAAGTGAAGTGCAATAAAATGAGGTATGCCTATATCTTTTAATTGTTATATTTCTAATTTAATTGCTTTGTGCCCAGAAGTCTTCGTTGGTATGTTATCAATTCTTCGAAATTATTCTGTGACATAATAAGTGGTCAGTGTTGGTAAGTGTACTGTGTGTGCTTAAAAAGAAAGTGTATTCTCTTCTGCTTGGGTATAGGGTTCTCTTTTTATCAATTAGGTCAACATATAAGTATTATTGATCAGACTTTTATAGTCTTACTATAAATCATAAACTGTTTATGATTGAGGTCTGTTGAAATCTATAATAGTTGTAGATTTGTCAATTTTCCTCATAATTGTCAGTTTTAACTTTATATATTTCAAAGCAATATTATAAGTGGTTACAAGCTTATGATTCTCTTGGATCTAAATTCTCTTAATTATTTTGTTATTATCTTTTTTTAGGATGATTGCTGACTGATGTTAAGCCTACTGTTGACTTTTGTCTCCAGATTTTTTTTTTTTTTTTTAAACCACATCCTAGTTTTTGTCAGTTTTCTTCATAAGTAAAAATATTCTCTTATTGTGTGTCTATTCCACTTCACTTTGTGTTTAGGTATTTACACCTCTAGCTCATTCATTACATTCTGCTGTAGAACAGTGATTGTCAACTTTTTTCAGCATAAGGACCTTCAAATAATAATGGTGAGACTCTTTATTATTAGTTGATTAAGAATGTATAAGAATGGGGCTTCCCTGGTGGTGCAGTGGTTGAGAATCTGCCTGCCAATGCAGGGGATATGGGTTTGAGCCCTGGTCTGGGAAGATCCCACATGCCGTGGAGCAACTGGGCCCGTGAGCCACAATTACTGAGCCTGCGCGTCTGGAGCCTGTGCTCCGCAACAAGAGAGGCCGCGATAGTGAGAGGCCTGTGCACCGCGACGAAGAGTGGCCCCCGCTTGCCGCAACTAGAGAAAGCCCTCGCACAGAAACGAAGACCCAACACAGCCATAAATAAATAAATAAATTTAAAAAAAAAAAAAAAAAAAAAAAAAAAAAAAAAAAAGAATGTATAAGAATGAAAGTCACAATGAATTTGTAATGTTTTAAAATAGATTTTTATTTTATTCATCACGACAGCATCAACATACATTTGAAAACTACTAGTATCTGTAAGACACACTTGCTTATATGTTTATCTGTTTCTGCTGTAACCGCAGCATGAGATGGAGGAAGGACCAGGGGAGCTGATAGACCTGTAGGTAGCAGAGTTCTTGATTGAACCTTGCAGGATCAGAATCTCTTCTCCCTTCACAGATGCTAGATTTGAACAGGGGGTGAAAGAAGGTGGGGAGAAAGACTAGGACTAGTCATTCAGGCTTTAAAGGATTCAAAGGTTGTGACTCATACTCTGCCTTTCACATAAGCTGCCACCAAGACTTGAGGAGGATGTAGCTTGGGCAGCAGTGACACTTCGAACCTTCCCATCCCCGACATGCTGCTTCCCTTTCAGTTATCTCTGGGCTCTGGCAGAATCCTGTTTTGTTTGAAGGGAAGTTGAAACTGGCTAATCTCATCTGAAATAAAAGAATTTAGTGAGCCTTTGATGTTTATGTGTGTTTTAGCTTTGTTATCTCAATGTACATGTTCTGGCAAAAAGCGTGTGGTGTTGCTGTTAAAGGGTTTTGAATGCTTTCAGTATGACTCATTGTGGTTTTTAATTTTAGTTTTGGGTGTACACATGCAGTGTCCAGTACTGTCACTGAGTTAGGTCAGGGAAAGGAATAATTTGTGGATGAGGCCTGTAGGATCTTTAAATCTAGGAGCACAGTGTTGGAACAGCATGTTTTAGTGTTACCACACAGTATACACAGGGGTGAGTTGGTGCTGGGCACTTGCTACTTGAACTAGATTAAAGTTTGTCATTGTACTCAGTGTTCCTAACTCCCTCCTAAAAACTGTAACTGCTTGTAGCCTTCACTCAGGTTTCTGAATGACTAATGGCCAAGACTCCTTGACCTTTCTCAAAATGGCAGGGCCAGGAGCAAAGCGTATTGGCTGGTACTGGGAAGCCACGGAATGACTCTGCTTTTTGCTGTTTTAAAGTGAAATTAGTGCCAAATGGCTAGTATATAAAAGAATACTTTATTTTCACACATCTCCCTGAGTCTTTTGAAATCTTTACATATATTATCAGTTTTAAAATCATATGTATATGCACAGAAAGATACGAGGATGGAATGAGTTGATTATAGAGGCCATACTTCCTATTTGAGGGATACTAGAAAGACTGCATTATCAGTTGCTAATACCTGGAATTTCATTAGAGCTCATTCTTCAGGTTAACAGTTTAAATGCTTGAATCCATAGCAAAGGGAGAATCTTTGAGTCATCAGCAGTCATTTTTACTGATCTGCGGTTAGGTTCTAAATGTGGGGAAGCAGAGTGAGGGCCTGCCCCTTACCCCCAACCCCTGGCCTCTCACCCAGGCCTTATATTTATGAAGGGCCTAGACTTCAATATTTTCTTCAAATGATATATGTAGTCATAGAGGAAGAGAGGGATTCTTAAAAGAAGATGTTTATCATGCAATTAAAATTATTCAATGTAAAGACTTAAATATACCACCATGTTTATGACCCTGTTTTGGCATTTCTTCATTTTTAAATATGATGGGCTTCTCAAACTTGGAAGTAATCTGGGCCTTTCTTGATCTCTCAGAGACCCTGCCCAGATAGGAAGGGAAGGAGAGTCTCAACATGGGTTAAGAAGACAGCAGGAATAGCCCGGTCAGTCGATTTTGCCTGCCAGATAAATTATGCCAGGGCCAGCCTGGTTGGAAATGGACATGCTGGGTGCCATGGCCACAGTGGCGGAAAGCCTCACCCACCAGCTGACTGTGTTCTTTCTTCCTCCCACCTGTTTCCTTCCTATCTACCAAGTGTTGTCTGTGCTTTTTGTGATCGGATATGCTTGTGGTCTGACCAGCTCTCTCGAAAGGACAGGTCCCAAGATGTAAACACCTGCTTCCTTGGATGTGCTCCAGGGTAATCTGACTTCCATGATGTCGGATTTTCAGGTGTTCTGCTCCATAGCACTGCAGTCTTTAGTAAGCAGAATACATTTTTTGTGACAGTGTTTATAACCTAAACGGCTATACTGTCTAAGGTCAGGTTTTATTAAAACAGTGAATTTGGTATGGGGTAGTTTCCACCACCCCTCTCCAACATGTTTTTTGGGGGTGGGGTGAAAGTTTAACTTGTTGAATGTTTTAGAGAGCTTTTTGATTTAAAGTTATGCAGCAGTATATGTCTAAATAGGCCCATCAGATTCTCTCCTTTAAGGAGGCGTACCTTGCTTCATTGCACTTAACTTTATTGTGCTTTGCAGATACTGCATTTTTCACAAATTGAAGGTTTGTAGGAACCCTACACTGTCAGATGATGGTTAGCATTTTTTAGCAATAAAGTATTTTAAAATTAAGGTATATACATTGTTTTTCTTAGGCATAATGCTATTGCATGCTTGATAGACTACAGTGGAGTGTAAACATAACTTTTATATATTTACAGTAGAGTGTAAACATAACTTTTATATGCATAACATTTATAGACTACAGTGGAGTGTAGACATAACTTTTATATGTGTTTATATGCACACAAAACATTTGTGTGTCTCACTTTATTGTGATATTTGCTTTATTTCTGTGGGCTGGAACCAAACCCTCAATATCTCCAAGGTGTGCCTGTATTATTTTGTCCAAAGCTGTCTCCCTTCCTCATCTAAATCAGTGAGCTGGGATATGATAACTGATTTTGACAGAAGCCGACTGTGATTGTTTGGCTTCAGGGTGAGGAAGTTACCTGTCCTTTGTGATAGTGAACTGCCCTTCCTAGTCAAACCAGGTCTATTGCAAATGCATGTTATTGTTCACAGAAAGGACTCTCGACTGTGTGCGTGCATGTGTGTGTTCGTGTGTGTATGTGTGTGTGTGTGTGTGAGAGAGAGAGAGAGAGAGGTGGGGGGAGCGGAGAGAATGTTATTCCATTGGAAAAACAACTCAAAGAGATGCTGTGAGGAGAATCATCATTATAAGTAGTGCTGAACTTCTAAGGGCAGAAGCAGTGTCGTCTTCACCTTCTCTACCACAACTGTCCTAATCTCTTAGGTAAAAATGACTACTTCCACTTTTGTGTCCCCTCAGCATGTGCTGGGCATACTTTTAAATACTAATTTGTATTTGTTTATATGTATGTCTTGTCCTACCAAGGTGGTAACCCCTTAAAAGTAGGGACTTAAAGTCTAGGGAGTTCCCTGGTGGTCCAGTGGTTAGGACTTGGCACTTTCACTGCTGTGGGCCTGGGTTCAATCCCTGGTCGGGGAACTAAGATCCCACAAGCCGTGCAGTGTGCCCCCCCCCGCCCCCCGCAAATCTAGTTCTAGGACTTGTGTAGCATGTAGTAGGTCCTCAGTATGTTAAATGAACAAATATATGAAAGAATTAAACTAAAGGAATTTAAGATTCTCACTTCTGGATGCAGTCTAGAAGAACCTTTAAAAATGTCTTGTGGCAGTGAATCTTTATAATCTCTAGATCTGTTTTCCTCTTATTTTTCTTAAATAAAAAATTCAGCATAAGTTAAAGCGTCTTGATTAGTGATAATTGAAATCACATGGAACTGAGTAGTTTGGAACCTTTCCACCTCTTAAATTGTATGGGCTTATATCATGTAGTAATTCTGTGAAGAATGGATTAGAGGGTATGAGTGGGTCCTGTGAGGCTGTCATTGGTCCATTGATCTAAAGCATAAGAGCTTCCTATTAATTTAGGTTGAAGACTCAGAGGCAGAGAGAAGCCTTAAAATGTGCTAGTTGATTGATTTAAAGTAGCTGAATCAATATTATTAGTATATAGTCAAGATTTATAATTATTTAGGAAATGGACTTTATCCCTACTGTCATTCTCTAAAATGCTTTTTAAAAATTCAGATTTGTATTAAAAAGTAGAAGATTACTTTAAGAAGCCAGGCAGCTTGAATGTTTAAATAAAATCTCATTTTCCACAGACAAGACAGACTCCTTCCTGTTTCTGCCTACTGGTTAGTCATGGTGGGATTTGTTTGGCTTTATGAATGCCATTAAATTTTAATGTACAGATCAGATGTCTTATTGTAGGTAAAAGGAAAGGGCGTAGTGTCTGTTTTGGCCCTATCATTTTACCACACAAGGGAACCATTAGTGGAGAATCAAATTGATTCCTGTAAAGCTTTTCCATTTCATCTTTTTTTTTTTTTCTTGTTTCCTTTCTCCATGATGGTTATTCCTTCCATTTATTTTTTGCTTTTTCCAAATTTGAAACACTTATGCAGTAACTGTATCCTTTCAAATAGGTGTAGTGTGATAGTTGCATTCTGTGGTGCTTATGTTTGTTTGCTATAATTTCATCAAGGTTCATGTTACCCGGAAATAAAATTAAGTTTGTGACCTTTTAAAGTTAATGATTTCTATGGCCAGATGGTTTCATGATCTCCTGTACTTGGTGAAAATCCATTCATTCATTCAATAAATGTTTACTGAGCATTTATTATGTATCAGGGATTGTACTCTGTGAATATAGGGTCCTTGACCTTGCTGAACTTACACTCTTGTGGGAGATAGAGAAAACAAAACTGGGAGGGTTTATGTCTCATGGGAGCACATAAGAAAGGTACTTATAGATTTAGGATGGTTTCATGAAGGAACAGTCATTTAAAAATGGCACCTAAAAGAATAAGTAGGGGTTAGTCAAGCAAAAGAGGGGAGAGAGAGAGAGAGAGAGAGAGAGAGGGAGGGAGGGAGGGAGAGAGAGGGAGAGGGAGAGGGGGAGAGGTGTTTCAGCTAGAGGGAATGGCTGTAAAAAAATACCTTGAAGCAGGAGGCCAGTGCTCTTCAACTAGTGGTCTTCAATAAGTGGCTGACATCCCTAAAAGACTTTCGAAACACTTGAATATTTTTGAATACCTTGAATATTTTAAAGTTTTCATTTAAATATTTTTAAATCATAAGTTTAGTTGCAAAGCATGTGTTTTCTGCCATGTTGTGTGTTATATACACATCTTAAATATGTTTCCCTGTAAATTTAGCTCATTTAATTTGTGGAAAACATCTGCCACAGTCATTGGCAAAACCAGTTCTCATTGTCTAACTAGTCAGCCGAATCAGATTTACTTTTTTTTAACTTTGTGTTTTAAAAAAGTTCTTGCTTTAGTCAGTCAATTATCTTTTAAAGATTTAAATAATAAGAAGAAATGTGTTTATTTGTTGATGCACATATTTACCATTTTGTGCTCTTCATTTGTTTCTGTAAATCCAAACTTCTATCTGGTATAATTTTCTTTCTTCATGAAGAACTTCCTTTAACCTTTCTTATAGTTCAGATCTGCTGGGTGATGAATTCTTTTAACCTTTACATAGCTGAAAAAGTCTTTATTTTGCCTTAATTTTTGAAATATTTTCTTTGGGTCTACTCAAAGTTCTTTCAGTACTTTGCTCTACTGTTCTCTGGGTTGCATTGTTTCCAGTGAGAAGTCTGTTGTTACTCTTACCTTTGTTCCTCTGTAATATAAAGTGTCTCATTTTTCTCTGGCGGCTTTTAATATTTTCTCTTCATTATTGGTTTTAAGCAACTTCATTATGATGTACCTTGTTGTAATTCCCTTGATATTTTTTGTGCTTGGGTTTTACTGAGCTTTTTGGACTTGGGGCTTTATAGTTTTCATTAAATTTGTAAAAATTGTGGCCATTATTTCTTCAAATATTCTTTTCTGTCCCCTTTTCTGTCCTTTGGGGACTTCAATTGCACACATATTAGGCTGCTTGGAGTTGTGCCACAGCTCACTGATGCTCTGTTCATTTTCTTTTAAGTTTTGTTTTCTCCCATTTTAGATAATTTTCATTGCTAGCACTTCAGTTTCAATAATCTTCTTCATGCAATATCTTATCTGCTAGTAATCTATCCAGTGTATTTTTGTATCTCTAGTTGTTCTATTTCAGTATTTTTTATATCTTTCATTTATCTACTCAGTCTTTCCTTTAGCTTTTGAACATATAGAATACAGTTATAGTAACTATTTTAATGTTCTTGTCTACTAATTCTGTCATCTGTATCATTTCTGGGTTGGTTTTGAATGATTGTTTTTTCCTCTTTGTTATGGGTGGTATTTTCATGCCTTTTTGTATGCCTGGTAAATTTCAATTGGATGCCAGTGTCATATTACTCTTGTAACAAACACAGTACAAATGTTTTATCTTACAATTCTGGAGGTCTGAAGCCCAGAATGAGTTAGCAGAGTTGTGTTCCTTCTGGAGATTCTAGGAATGGATCCATTTCTTTGCCTTTTCCAGCCACTAGAAGCTGTCCGAATTCCTTGGCTTATAGCCCGCATCACTCCAACCTCTGCTTCTGTTACATCTCTTTCTTGTTCTGTTGTCAAATTATAGTGAGGTTAATACCTTCAATGTGCTGATAAAATAGTTGTCAACCAGAATTCTGTACTACTGAAGTAGTCTTTGAAGGATGAGGACAAAGTAGGCATTTTCAAACAAACCAAAATGGATATATTTTGTCACCAGCAGACTCTTACTAGAGGAAATGCTAAAGAATGTCCTTCAGACAATAGTCAGATGATTCCAGGTATAAGGCCTGAGATACAAGAGGGAATGATTAGCCAACATATTGGACAGTTTGTTGGTAAATATAAACAAACTTTGACTTATATAATAATGTAATGCCTAACAAGATTTAAAAGTTGAAAATAAAAGATACAGCATTTTGTACCTGAAAACAATAACATATACATGAAACAAAACTTGAAAACAATAGCATAAAGGTCAGGAAAGGGATGATTGGGAATTAAGTATGTTAAGATCATTCTGTTGTTTGGGGAGGAAGTAAAATTATTGACTCATTTTATTTTATTTATTTTAAAAATTAATTAATTTATTTTTGGCTGCGTTGGGTCTTCGTTGCTGTGCGTGGGTTTTCTCTAGTTGCGGCGAGAGGACGCTACTCTTCGTTGCGGTGTGTAGGCTTCTCATTGTGGTGGCTTCTCTTGTTGTGGAGCACAGGCTCTAGGCGCGTGGGATTCAGTAATTGTGGCACGTGAACTCTAGGTTGTAGGCTCAGTAGTCATGGCACATGGGCTTAGTTGCTCCATGGAATGTGGGATCTTCCCGGACCAGGGCTCAAACCCATGTCCCCTGCATTAACAGGCGGATTCTTAACCACTGTGCCATCAGCGAAGTCCTCATTGACTCATTTTAGATTGTTACCATGCCAAGTATGCATGCTAAACTATTTAATGAACCACAAAAGTAATAAAAAATAAAGTATATGACCTATAAAATAGTAAAGGGAATAAGAAAAATATAGAAAAAGACTCTCAATCCGCCCCCCCAAATATATCAATAATAATACATTTAAATGAGCTAAGTTATTAAGTTAAAAGTTGCTAACCTGGATTAAAACTGTGTACTTATATGTATATATGTAGTTATAAAGACACATCTAAAATATAAGGATACTGAGAGTTAGAAAGTTATATACCAGTCAAATAAAATAGTCAAAGAAAGCTGGTTTACAATATTAATATCAGCAACAAACATTATTGGAGATATAGAGAGGTGTCACATAATGATAAATAGGTTCAGATTACAAGAAAGATATAATAATTGTAAATTTATATGTATCTAATAAGTTAGCCTCAATATATATAAAACAAAAACAGAGCTGCAAGGGGATATGGACAAATCTGTTGTTATGTTGTTGAGATTTTATCATTCAGTAATTGATAGATAAAACAGACCAAAAAAATCAGCAAGGATATAGAAGATTTGAACAGCACAATTAACAAGCTTGAGCTAATAGAATATGTGAAATATTTCACCTAAAAATTAGAGCAAACTCATTCTTTTCAAACACACAGAAAATTATACCCTTTAAAATTACTAATTGTATATTATATAAATTTCACCTCAAACTATATTGAAATCAATTTTGGTCTATCATATTGGTAAAGATACATAAGTCTGATTATACATTGAGTTGTTGAATCTGTGAGGAAACAGGTACTGTCATCCACTGTGGTGGGAGTGTAAATTGATAACTTCTGTGGATGGCGATATGGCAACGTTTGTCAAAATTATTAATGTCCATGCCTATGACTCAGCAGTTCCATTTCTAGATAGTATCCTACAGACATATACATTTAAAAATGATATTTATTGGGAATTCCCTGGTGGCCAAGTGGTTAGGACTTGGGGCTTTCCCTGCCGGGGCCCGGGTTCAATCCCTGGTTGGGAAACTAAGATCCCACAAGCTATGTAGCACGGCCAAAAAAAAAAAAAAGACGTTTATTCAAGGTGATTCATTGCAGCAGGCTAATAAATTAGGGACTAGTTATGTAGCTGTATAAAACAATGAGGAGGCTCTTTGGGTACTTCTACTAGAACATCTCCAAGTTAAATTAAGTGAAAAAATCAGAATGCAGAGAGTATGCATAGTATGATCCTATTTGTGTAAAAAAAGTGGAAGCCTATATTTTTGTTTCTTTGGGCATAAAGTGTCTTTATTTTGAAGAATACAGAGGAAACACATAACATTGGTTGCAAGTAGATGGAATTTGAATGCCTAGGAGATAGTGGAGGGAAGAAAAATTTTCACTGTATGCCTTAGGGTTTTATATATGTGTATATGTTTTTGTCATATGTATGGGTATATATATATATAAAATGTAATTTCAAATTAAATTTTAATTTTAATTTAAAAATTTAAAAGGAACAGAAAATAACCAGTCATCTAAGACTGATCAAAAGCCACGTCAGTGAGGTCTTGCTCTTTGCTGATATTTATTATGTGCTGCCTTATGGCTCTGAAGTTTGTGAATTACCAAAGTATGCTTCTTGAGAGTTAGAATAGTGTTTTTTGCATCTTTATATACATACCTATAGTGTCCATAGCCCAATGCTTTTTATGTAGTTGAAATTGATATGTTGGTTTAATTCTATTTTTTAACAGTGCAAGACTGTGTTATACTTGTTGAGTTTTTATATTATTTCATTTGATATAACTCGCTGTGAAGTGGGCTTTTATTTGCATGGGACATTTTCTGTGTTTCCAAATAAGAATGTGTAATTTTGGCTAAATATTTTAACTTAAAGTAATTTGTTGCACGTAAGTTACTCAGTGATAACATAATGAATTTACTGAATATGAGGAAATGATCTGTTAGGTCCTTTTCAACTCTGTATAGAAGAATAATTGAATGAATGAATACATTTTAGTAGTACAAGAGGGTCAAGGAGAATACTTGCTTTATGCATTTCGGGTTCCTTTTTTAAATGACCTGTCCTGCCCCCCCCCCCCCAAAAAAAAAGACACCTTTGGCTGATCAGGTCATCTGTGTTATTAAACTATATTATATTAAACTATTACTAACTGATTCAGTTATTAATGCCAGTGACATTTTAATTAACAGCATAGTTTTATAGGGTTGTTTTCAAACTGTCCAGTTTGTCAAACAAATCCATTTGGCTAGATGAAAGAAAAATTTATGCATTACCTCATACTTTTGCTTTGTGTTTCCTCCTATTTCTTTGGTTTGTCTGATTATTAAATTTCACTTAACACAGTGCTTTGGTATTTTATTTCCAGATGTTGAATCTGAAACTGTTGTCAGGGATATCAGTTCTTTGTGTAAGTGTCTTTTAATGGCAGTGTATATAGGGTGAACAGGAAGGAAACAAAGGAGTTACAGAGATATAGCAACCTAAAGTAAAAGGTCCAAAACTTTTTCTCATTATTTTTTGTTGCCAGGAAATAATGAAGAACCAGGGCTTAGTGCAGTGAATGAAAGAATGTGCTGCCCTTAATGGTAAATTTTAAAAGCTGGAAACTTAGGTTCTATTATAAATTGGTCTTGGCTATTTTCCATATAGGAAAAAAATGCGAATTTATGTCCATTTACATTCTTTGCATTTGCATGTGATATTCTTCTGCTTGGTTCTGCCAGTGAGTTAACTCCATGTTCCTCCCCACAGGGTGGAGAATGCTTGCACCAAGCTTGTCCAGGCAGCCCAGATGCTTCAGTCAGACCCTTACTCAGTGCCTGCTCGAGATTATCTAATTGATGGATCAAGGGGCATCCTCTCCGGCACATCAGACCTGCTCCTCACCTTCGACGAGGCTGAGGTAGGCAACCTGAGGCCCATGCAGACCTCTTCCAGACAAAAAGCCCAGCCTTAAAGATAATAATGGAGGACTGAGGATTGTTTAGGATGACAAAATGTTGACTAGCTATACGTCTGAATTATTGTGTTTTCTACTTATCGTTTACTCAATTGACTGAATACTCTGAAATATATTTTCAGGTTCGTAAAATTATTAGAGTTTGCAAAGGAATTTTGGAATATCTTACAGTGGCAGAGGTGGTGGAAACTATGGAAGATTTGGTCACTTACACAAAGAATCTTGGACCAGGTTAGTCATATTCTACTTTTATAACAGAATTTTTTATGGATTGTCCATGTTTGATCAAGAGGAAAGGGGCACTCCTCCCTACTTTTTTTGTGGAAGATAGGTAATGATGCATTGAACTTTTAGTTGTCTCTACTCTGTTGATGGAGCTGACTCTGTGCTTCTACTGAAGAGATATCATTGTCTCTGAAAGCTGAATCTGCTTTCTACAGATCCTGGCCCTGTCTAATGAACTAAACTAGACATTGCAAATGTTGCTGGAGAATGTAGGAAATACTTTTCTATTACTACAGTGCTTAAGGTCACCCTGAATCCTGACCTCTTCATTCCACATTATACAGCATTCCTTCACTGTCTGCCAGCTGGCCTGTAGCTCTCTGTGACCTCTTAGCTTGCTAATTAGCCTGCCTACTATTATGGATTCATGCCCTTGCCCAAGGCTGCATAATATAATCAGACCTAGAAGGAGAGAAGAACTTCTGTGGCTAAATCTCTGATTGTGTAGTCATCTGAGAATTCAGTATTCAAAATACATGAACAGATACCAGCTTTTGGTGCTATAGACATACAACATGAACTTGAGGCTCCTTAAAGTATGAATGAGACCAATGACAAGACATATCAGATGTTTAATTTGTTAGTATTAAGAATCACGTATTATCTTATAAAATTCTTTTGTCTTACATAAAATGTATTTTCTTGAGGTTTCAGTGAAGTCATCCTGTAAACTTACGGCAGTTAAGAATTTCTCTGAGCTGTCATTGAAAATCGCTGGGAAATGGCTTTAGAGCAGTACCCTTTAAACTTTCTCCTAGCACTGTGAAGAAATTTTATTTCTTCAAATGAAATCTTATGCAGATGAACTGGGAGATTGGGATTGACATATATATACTACTATGTATAAAATAGATAACTAATGAGAACCTACTGTATAGCACAGGGAACTCGGTGCTCTCTGGTGACCTAAATGGGAAGAAAATCCAAAAAAGAGGGGATATATGTATATGTATGGCTGATTCACTTTGCTGTACAGCAGAAACTGACACAGCAGTGTAAAGCAACTCTACTCCAATTAAAAAATAAAATAAAATAGACAAGCAACAAGGATATATTGTATAGCAGGGAATTACAGCCATTACCTTGTAATAACTTTTAATGGAGTATAATCTGTAAAATACTGAATCACTATGCTGTATACCTGAAACTAATATTGTAAATCAGCTATACTTCAATAAAAAAATCTAATGAAGTAATGAAAAAAAAAATCTTTGCAGAATCCCAACATATAAAAGACAGAAATGGAGCTACTCTGGATGAAGCAGAGGCAGCCCCACCCTTTCCATCTCCCTTTGGGTGCCCCTTGACAATCTGTGAACCTGCGTAAGAAATTCTAAGAGCAGTTT
Organism: Eschrichtius robustus; assembly: GCF_028021215.1. Classification (NCBI taxonomy): domain Eukaryota; kingdom Metazoa; phylum Chordata; class Mammalia; order Artiodactyla; family Eschrichtiidae; genus Eschrichtius; species Eschrichtius robustus. Next base: position 78,776,441 of record NC_090830.1, read on the forward strand.
GAAAACCAAAGTGTTAGAGAATCACATAGTACCCTTGAATAATAACCAAAGTAAACAAAATGTGCTAGCATGCTAACTCCAAAACACCAGATGCTTTCAAATGCTGTCATCACCATAATTATTATTATTATTATTATTATTTTTAAATTTATTGTATTTATTTATTTTTGGCTGCATTGCTGTGCGTGGGCTTTCTCTAGTTGCGGCAAGCGGGGCTACTCTTCGTTGCGGTGGGCAGGCTTCTCACTGCAGTGGTTTCTCTTGTTGCGGAGCACGGGCTGTAGGTGCGCGGGCTTCAGTAGTTGTGGCACATGAGCTCCAGAGCGCAGGCTCAGTAGTTGTGGCACACGGGTTTAGTTGCTCCATGGCATGTGGGATCTTCCCAGACCAGGGATCGAGCCCATGTCCCCTGCATTGGCAGGCAGATTCTTAACCACTGCGCCACCAAGGAAGCCCCCATAATTATTTTTATTTGTTTCTAATTATAAAAGTGATACATCCTTATTTTGGATAAATTGGAAAGTACAGAAAACTTTAAAGATGAAAACAAAACACATTATTGTAATTCTTAAGATTTTTTTCAGCTGCTAGATTCTTAGCCCAGGCACACCTTGCTTCACTTTCTTGCGCTTCACACATACTGCGTTCTTACATATTGAAGGTTTGTGGCAACCCTGTCTCAAGCAAGTCTATTGGTGCCATTTTTCCAACAGCATTTGTTCACTTCATGTCTCTGTGTCACATTTTGGTAATTCTCACAATATTTCAAAATTTTTTCATTATTATTATATTGTTATGGTGATCTGTGATCACTGATCTTTGATGTTACTACTGAAAAGATTATGATTCATTGAAGGCTTAGATGATAGTTGGCATTTTTTAGCAATAAAGTATTTTTAAATTAAGGTATGTACATTGTTTTTTTAGACATAGTGCTATTGCACACTTAGTAGACTACAGTATAGTGTAGATATAACTTTTATATGCACTGGGAAACCAAAACATGCCTGTGACTCGTTTTATTATGATATTCACTTTATTGCAGTGGTCTGGAACTGAATCCGCAGTATCTTTGAGGTGTGCCTGTACTAGGCTCACATGAGATTCTTATACACATAGGCTCAGTGGCTGGGTACATGGCATGAAAGCTGGTATGGTAACCAGGCAAAGTATTTTTCCCCCCACTTGTGAATTTTTTTTCAAATATATATTTACTAATTTCAACATTTAAAAAATATTTGTGAATGTATTTATGTCAAATGTGTGAAAATTATGTCACATTTAGGATTTATATTTAATAAATTGCTTTTAATGAGAAGAAGAAAGTTGCATTAATTTAGAACTGTCCTGAAAAATTCTATGTCATAAATGTTAGAGTTCAGTGATAGTATCTGTTGTTTAATGGCTTTTATGTTTGGACTTTCACAGTAATTCATAATGGATTTAGGCCCAGAAAGCCAGACTCTGGATTGTTCCACTGCTCACTCTGCACAATTTATTCCCTGTGCCCCAGGAATGACTAAGATGGCCAAGATGATTGATGAGAGGCAGCAGGAACTGACTCATCAGGAGCACCGAGTGATGTTGGTGAACTCAATGAACACCGTGAAGGAGTTGCTGCCAGTTCTCATTTCAGGTATTTTCTGTCTGTACTTTATTTTACAGGAAAAAACATGTTAACATGTTCTAAACTCTGATGTTTATTTTCTTTTGCTGTTTAGTTGCATGTCTTTCAGCCTGAATAAAAATGCAGCTGATTAGCTAAGAACCAGTATTTATCTTCTCTAATGCTCTCCTTCTCTTGCTCTTTGTTTGAAACTGCTCTCCTGTTGCCTCGTACTGTTCTCTTGAAGTTCTAACAGGCCCTTTTCTCCTCTAGAAACTCTAGTTTTGGATGTATGGATTTTGACACCTTTATTTGTACTCAGAAAAAACATTTAGGAGCTGGAATGGATATTATAGAGCACTGTATAGTAAGGAAGTGAACCCACAGCCCTTTCCTAGAAGATATTTAACTCTTCTCTATGTTGAAGAGCAGGTGGTGTACACCAACTAGGACCACGCTCCCATTGGGCAGAGCCCAGAAATGCAAACATGGTGGCTGATCTCTCAACTAGCAAAAGGGAGTTGCACTTATTGAGTGTCTAGTATGTACCAGACATCTCATGGTTTATGTAAATTATCTTAGTCAAGTTGTGGGTTAGTTGGTTTAAGTCTCGGAAGGCAGCTTTATTTTCAGAATTTTATAATGCATGTCACTGTAATCCGCCAGCTACTGCCTTCCTGCTTTGTAATTTCAAGTAGTAGCTAAAATAGGAGATGTGAGTGTAAGAGTTCAGAAAGCCCTTACATGAACTAGAAAACAAAAATTTGTAAATAGCGCCTTATAATCTTCTCAAAAATATGTTTTTGAGACCAACTGGTCCATATGGCAGAAAGGTTGTTGGGAAGAATCTTTCTTTCTAATCTGGGTAACTCAATAAAGTGTTGATTAATCTTTGTTTTTATAATTTTAGTTAGTTTATAAGAAGATATTCTCTTCTCTAATGTTTCGTTATTATTTTCTTCTTCTTCACTTTTAGGGGTTAGATAGTCCCTGCTATATGTTAAGAGAAATCATGGAAGATAAACTCAACACTTTGGGATCTTCCACTAGGATTGGGTCAAGCAGCATACTTTGGTTACAGTTTTACTGGCTGTTCTTATCTCGTCCCATTAGGTTTGTGTTTGATGGGGCCAGTGTTAGGGCTGGGATGATAGTTGATTTAGAAGGATAGTGGATATTTTGTGACTGTGGATCTTCAGTATATGTATGTTAAATTAGTTTTCTGATCATGATGTGGCAATGTTTTGTACCTTGAGCTTTCTTAACAGTGAAGGTTGCTGATACTGGAACTTTAATGGCAGACCTGCAGTGTTTGTTTTCATATTCTTTTTAAGACCTTAGAAGCCCAAAACATGTTCACAGTGTGGAACATCTTGTGTGAATATTGTAATACAGCAAGATTAAATTCCAAGCTTAGTTTCTGATCTTTTGTTTATTTTTACAGCTATGAAGATTTTTGTAACAACTAAAAACTCAAAAAACCAAGGAATTGAAGAAGCTTTGAAAAATCGTAATTTTACTGTAGAAAAGATGAGCGCTGAAATTAATGAGATCATTCGTGTATTACAACTCACTTCTTGGGACGAAGATGCCTGGGCCAGCAAGGTAAGTGTTATTGGGGGAGAAATAAGCAAAATCCCCAATTTTCCCTTCCTGGGGATGTGACTGTCTCACATTTTTTCTTATAATTGTGTGTAGCATAAGACTACTTAGATATTATGAAAGTAATTTCTTCTTTATTTTTGTAAAATAAAGGGTTACGGGTTACTTCCTGCTTTTGCACTTTTCCTTTGCTCTGAGGTAGAACAAACAAGTAGGTATGCGGGGTGAATGTTGGTTGAAAGCTGAGATGTATAGCTTTTCCTTCAAGCTGGAGTCTCATGGATTGGGCTGGTGGAGAAATTCTGGTGTGGTGTATACTCCCCTGGGTGGGAGCCCTGCCTTTCATGTGGGTGGTTGTTGCTGTGTGACTAAGTAAGATAAAGAATATGCCTATGACTGAATTTTATGGAAAACTTTTCTTAACCAATTTTTGACCCAGAGAAATCTGCAAAGGAAACTCTTGGCATTTCTAGGTGTGTCCCTTCATCATTCTGTTTTCCCTAAAAAGAGCTTAACTGAAATACTAGTTTTCACATTTGTCAGTTAGTTTGAGGGGGCCCTTTACCCTTGGTCTAGAATTTGCTCTTGAATTCCAGAAGGGTTTGTGGATTCCTCCTAGAGCCCAGCAGCGGTGGTTTGAGGTGCTGCTGCTCTGGTCTGCTTCTCCTTGTCTAGTGATTGGGAACAGAGACACTTGGGTTTACACTTCCCTTGTAGGAGCCCAAGATGCAGGCAGTGGGGGGAACACATTGTCTCCAGGATCCAGCTTCCCCCACCGTGTGGACCCAAATGCTATCTCCAGGGCCACCCAGCAGGCTGGTGGCAGACTACAGAGGGGATTTTGTAGTATGATTTCCACTGGGTGCCCAGTAGGGCTCTGTTTGTCCTCCAGGACACCTATAAGGTAAGGTCAAAGCTGGGGCTAAGATCACCAACTCTTTCTTTTGTTGACCAGAAAGTTAAACTAAGATTGGAGGAGAAATTAGTCAGCTTATCTTAACTATGGATTTGTTTTCAGAGGCATGAAGTTCTTGAACAAGTTCTAAGACTGTATTTTAAATCCATATTGTAAAATCATGTAACGTCTTTGATATTTTACTTAATTTTGCTTTTGCATATTTGATAACTTTCACTTCCCTGTTATGACTTCTTTATGCATCTTTTTTTTTTGTTCTCTTGTTTGTTTTATTCTTTTTCTCACGTTTAGAAGGTAAGCTTTCTCTTGCCCTCTAGTTTCTTTTTTGCTTAAAAAGAGAAAAAGCATGTCTGTGAGGTTTTCTTGTGCTGTGTGCCGTGCCTTATTCCGTGTGCCGGTGTGTAACACTGTGCTCAAATATGCGTCAGAATTTGACTTAATACGGGACTCGGGGCTGTGCTGGGCAGACTGTTTGGCTCATGTTTGGAGCTGTTTCTTTGGGGAAAGCAAAAGGAAAGACATTACTATGGGATGTCAGGCTTTCTATATCTGGTGGGTGCTTTCCTCTCTTTGAGCAGGCTCCTGGGAACTGTTTTGGTCTGGTCATTCCCAGTGACTTCATCTGAGGGGCAGATTTCCCCAGGTAGCTGGGTGACCCCTAAGTTACCAGTGGACCTTGCTCTTAGGAAAGGAAACTTCCAGCTGATGCTATCTCTGTATTTGCCTCTCCTACCAGTTTCCTTTGCAGCCTCTGGAATTTGACTTTTGGAGATGCATCATTGAGGTTTTAAGCCATAATGAAAACGGGTAGGCTAGAGAGTCTAGATGGAGCACCTGTCCTTCACAATAATCCTAGCATTAAAAATCAAAAGGAAAAAAGTCAGGTGTACCTAAAGTTTTTCCTAACTTCAGTACCTGGCTCACTGCATGTTCTGCTATCTAAGCTGTGAATCAGCTGTAGTTCTCCATGATCTCATGTTCCCCTAATCTAATCTCTTTCCTTATTCTCTTCCCTTTGCTTCTAGCAGATGAGAAATAGTAAAAAAGAAAAGCAGGCCTTGCAACCTTAAAGTTTCTGTATTTTTGGAGGGGAAAAGTCATCCATCAATTAGTAACTAAGTGTGACTGAGCTTTATTTTGTGCAAGTGCCGACAGCTGCTTCTTTAAAAACCAAAACCAAAACCCAAACCAAAACCGTGGTCAGTGGAGTTTTTCAGGAGGAAGATTAGGCATTTGGGGGCATATACAAGGGAAATATAAATCTGGTCCCCACTGTGTACAGTCTAATAGCTATCTCAGTTTTATGCTGATCTGGAAGGAACCAGACTGTTAGGATGCTGTAAAACTATCAGAATGAAAGGAAATAAATAAAATTAGTTCAGCTAAAAGAAGCTTAAGTACATAAAGACATCAGAATGAGCAAGAAATGTTTATTTTTTAACTTCATTTTGCTTTTGTTTTACATTTACCTGATTCAAATATCAAAATGCTTTAAAGGGACTTCCCTGGGGGCGCAGTGGTTAAGACTCCGTGCTCCCAATGCAGGAGGCCCGGGTTCAATCCCTGGTCAGGGAACTAGATCCCATATGCATGCTGCAACTAAGAGTTCACATGCCACAACTAAGGAGGCTGCCTGCCACAACTAAGGAGCTGGCGAGCCACAACTAAGACCTGGCACAACCAAATAAATAAATAAACAAACAAATAAATAAATATTGAAAAAATGCTATAAAAGGATATACGTGACACAGCTCACTCTCATCCCCATCCCTATCCACTCTACCTCCCTTACCCCCTAAGAGTAATTGTCTTTATTAGTTGCAAGAATATTTAGAAAAAATTTTACCCTGAAAATGGAAATTGGTAACTAGGGTTTGGTTATTTTTCAGTTTAGTAGCATTATGCATCTTTCATTGCTCAACTGTAAGCAGTGAATTAATCAGACCTTGTGTCTGTCTGTGACCCCTGGGTTCCCAGTCTGTTTAATACATACGATATCTTTTACCTCCTCTCACTCCTACCAGTAAAGAATTAACTTTGTCTTACCATACTTGTTTCATGCTTCCCCACTGGTGCAGTTTTCTCCTGGAAAGTGATGGTTCCTCTAGAAAAGTGGGGGAAGAAAGTAAGTGGAAAAAATTCTTGGTAAAAGTGCGTCTTGCCGAATAAGATTTTAAAGAGGCAATGCAATAGCTGATTATTTTACGTTTTATACCTACATTCAAATGGCCGATTTACAAGTTTACAAGTACTTTGACTTTAAACACTTCATTGTATTTTGAAAATAAAAAATTTCCCCTCCTAAATCAACAATCATAATGATTATTAAAAACTATTTTAGCATTTTTCCTGGGAATACATTATGAGACAAAAGAATTTGGGGTTTAAACACAGTTCTAATTTTACCCTTCGTAAATTTAGCAATCTATATTTAATCTCTTTTTTTTTGGTATTTATATTACTTGTATCTTGATGCATGCTGAGAAAAAAGAGGAAGTGAGAAAAATTTAAAAAGCATTTCATTGCTAAGAATTTTTGAACCCTATGTAGGTGTTCCTGTAACTGCATCTTCAGTCATTAGATACTATTATTCAGAATTTGTCCCTGTGGTGTGTCTCCTACCACTGTGGGCCTAGGTTGGTGGTGGGTAAATGTAGTGAGTGACTCAGATGTCTTGCACAGATTACTCTAGTCTACCAAAGAAGGAAATACTGGTTAGAACATATGATCCTATAATAACTTGCCCTTACTGCAGACCATTGAGGATTTAAGGGTTGATTTTTATTTCAGTTTTGAAAAAAATAAGGTTATATATGAGCTTTTTATGAGTCTTTTAGTATTCTATTATGCAGTATTAGTTTTAGTATTCTAGTATGCAACTAATACAACAAAGGATTTATCTTTTGGAGTTTGAAATAAATAGTTAATTTAGGCATTTATAATATTTTATCCTCTCCCCCCAGCCAAAGGAGAAAAGCCCGACATGTTACAGGAATTGACATTTCCCTTCTGATCCAAGTGATTTTTTAGTTGGTATAACTGATTGTGTGTGCATAGGTGGCACAGAAGCCCTGAGAAGGTATTCTTGGAGATGAGGAACTGATGCCTGGGAGGGTAGCTTGCCTGAAGGCTCAGGGCTAGGTGACCTTCTCTCCAAGGTTAAATGTAGTTTATAAGATTTTGTTCTACTGCCCAATTTATCTTTCCAGAAACATCTTTGTTTAAAACACGGACTTGAGGGTAGAAATGTGGTCAGGAATGGGCTGGAGTGGGAAGGGTGGGGGCAGGAGGTGTTAGTGGAAAATGGAGAGTAGCTTGGGCAGTGAATGAGAGGAGGTCCTTAGTCCCAAATTTAAAATTTTCAAGAGCCTGGGAATGCAGAAGCTCACTTTCCCTACTGCAGTTCCTCTTGATCGTCTGTGGGAGGAACTCAGTGGTTCTTGGTACTATTCAGTGTTCTTTAGGTCTGACTTTATATTAAATTTCAGAAGTGTTTCAGTTCCTGGAAAAGCATGTAAAAGGAGTCTTTTAGGTTGTCCTTCTGACTTTTGGTATGTGTGGCAGAGTGCCAAGGCACTATGGCTTTTCTCATTTAAAACCTGAACTCATCAGAGTTTTACAGTAAAAGGGACCAGAGCAGGAGGGTATCAGATCCCTGACAGCTGTCTCCAAAGCTACATGACTAGATCTGGTCTTTTTTATATTCACTCTTTAAAAAAAAGAACAACAACAACAACAACAACAAAAACAGAGAAGAGATTGGTGGAGACTTTTCTGGTTCCCAGATTTGAGATTTTACAGAGAACAGTACTTATTGAGGGTACAGTTTTTTTCTCTTCTATTTCATACCCAGAGTGTATTCTGAGTACTTAGACCTACATGACAAGGTTTAACAAAAAGCTTTACGGTACATAGTGTAGTTGACCCCAGAGTTATGATTATTTTTACCCTTTATAAATATATCTCAAAATTGCTTCTTAGTCCTAGTTGTTTATTGAATTTGTTTATATTATAGCCGGTGTTAGTATACTTCTTTTGTTGCTTATGTCAGAATTCTGTCAATTCCATAACAAACATTGCCCTTCAAAAGAAATTCTTATGAGATTCTTAGGAGACCAAAATATTTGTTCCCATAGACATTTTTGCTTTTAATAGATATGACATTAAAATGTATTGTGTTTAAATGATTCTTCACAATTTGCTCTATTCCAGAAAGAATTTAATGTGGCCCTCTCAGTGACTGTTTTAAATCTCCAAAATTGTCTAAAATTCATGCTATTAAAAACTTTGATAACTAATTGAAATTCCCAGTGTAAAAATGCAGCTTCATTGCAAATTTGCCATTGATTATTTTTAGGAGAAAATGAGCATCTCTTAATGTTAAGTTCTTGATATTCTCACATCTCATATTCAGGACCAAATTAGTCACATCCTGAGAATCAGATTCTTTCCTTGAAGCATGGTGACCACGCTTTATTAGGGAGAAAAAAGCAGTGACTTTTGAGGATACTGAATAGAGCAAAACCAGTTTCTCTATTGTGTTTCAAATCATTATGGGGCAGTGGAGAATAAAAGCAGTTATTTAGGTTAGTGAGGATTATGAATTTGATTTATAGAGCTAATTTTCTGGGCAGTATTAACCAAGCCAAAATTGGCAAGGCAAAAGATTTGCTGACTACTGTAAAAGGTTAGTGGAATCTTTGGCAACTCTCTTTGGTAAAAGAAAAAAAATTCTTGAATTTCATCTAATAGAAAATAATGAGGTTTGAGATCAAACTGTGTTTCTATGACTGAGCTGCTTAATTTATAAAATTAAATTACATTAAAAATTGAAGTTCAATGAAGCAATGAGGGAAAAAATGCCTAAAGTAGAACCTATTATAAAATTAAATTACATTAAAAATTGAAGTTCAATGAAGCAATGAGGGAAAAAATGCCTAAAGTAGAACCTAACATGTAGGAAGTGCTCAATTAAGATTAGTTTCCTAACTAGTAGCCTTTAATGCTAGAATAGACACTGAAAAATTTCTGATCTTTGTTTCCCCTTGAATTGAGATTTTTGAAATGTAATAAGTATCTATTGTTTTTTTTTTTACTGAAAATATAAGTGTATTAGAGAAATGGTTATTAATAGATTTTAAATTAAGTATTTTTACATGGCTATAATTTCTCTTCTTCAGAGTGTGCACAATACTTCCTAGGTGAGAGATCATTAATTTTTTTTTTTAATCTGTATCTAGACAAAGTCCTATAACTTGTATTAGACCTTAAAGGCTATCCGACTCTCTGAGGTTGGGTGTTGCCTGAGACTCTCTTTCAAAAGATATTGATTTGGGCCTTGCTAATTTGGAATTAAGCTAAAGTTGACTTTTGAAGACAAGGTTTGCTGTACAGATTAATTTGAACTAGATGAAGGAAGAGCAAATATTTAAACCATTTGAGAATCAAAGCACTTAAAAAATGCCACTTGTCTACTTACAGTACTAATTACAGATGGATTTTGAAATAGGTCCTCTTATGACTGCCTTTTATTGATAGATAGCTATCATAATTTCATATAACTTGATAATAAAAATATTTTATTTCCATTTTTTCAGTAATTTAGTTCACTTCTTTTCAGTTGCCATGGCTGAGGATTTGTTATTTAGAGCCTTAGATAGCCAAATCTGTATCTGTTTAGATGGGGAAAGAGGGAGTCCAAAGCTGAGAGTCCTGTAATTTGAATAGGTACTTTGGAAAAGCTGGGGTCAGGCTGCTGACCTTAAGCCTAATTATGAGTGTTCCCAATGCTTATTGGTGCTGCTGCTGGGTTTTGTTTGAATTGGAAGTGGGGATGCTCCTAGTGCACCCATGTGGAAAACTGGTGGCACCACACCTTGAAGAACCTCGGTTTACAGGACTGGAAATTGAAAAAAGGTAGGGATTTAAGGCATTGCCTAGAGTTACAGAGGTTAACTCTGTGCTTTGATGGATGGACTCTGTAAGAGCCAGTTCCCTAAGCAAAAGGGAGAGAGGCTGTCTTTTAAGGTGTTAAATAGACTTAAGAGATGGCCAGTCTGTCAGTTGTGAGGATGGGTACGTGCATATTTGTTATATTGTTTTCTGTATATCTATTTACTTAAAAAACTTTATTAAAATATATATATATTTTAAAAGTGATTAGTCTGTTGTTTGGACTTCTCATGCTACATCCTGGGAGATTTTATGCTAGTTTTATGCAAGTCATTATGAATCCTGATTGTAAACAATAAATTGAGATCCACTTATTTTATCCTGCCTCTTCTTCCAGGTTAGGGACGGTAAGGGAACTAAGGATGAGGAGTGGCAGGGAAGGCCCGAAAGACACTTCTTTCTTGTATTACATTTAGTGGTTTATTTGTGGAATTAAAACTAAATTGCTAGATTAAAATTTTCAGTTTTCTTCCAACCAGTAATTCCAGGTTTTTCAGATTAAACATAGTGAAACATCAAGCAGTGTGTGTATATTTCAAAACAAGATGTAGAAGAACTGTGGTTTGTGGTGCCACATGCTAATGAGGCTTCCCTGAAGCTGGGAGAGCTTTGGCAGGGCTGCAGTAGATGACTGTTGACTAGTGGAAAGGCTGATAATGAGGCATGTGACAAGAGGGCTTTTTCTGGCTGAAGACATTGAACATCTTTTGGCTTGAGCAGTTTTACCAGTTTTCACAGTTTAGCAATAGGGAGACTAGGAAACAGAATTAACTGAAGATTTGCATGCAAGATGCTGCATTTTGACAGAAATAAGCGTTATGCTGTGATGAGAATATTTTTAAGGCTGTTGTAGGACTACTGTAGCTATTGTATGTTAATGGTGTAACTTCTCTGTCTTACTTTGTATCATGGTATCTTAGTTTTTGCAAAGAAAATACTTGTGGTATTTTTCTTCAAAAGGACACTGAAGCCATGAAGAGAGCGTTGGCCTCCATAGACTCCAAACTGAACCAGGCTAAAGGTTGGCTCCGTGACCCCAGTGCCTCCCCAGGTAACCCTCTGGTTCTACTTTTCTGATAGATACAGCAAAAAGCTAAAAACCAGGCAAACAAAAGAAAAAGAAAAATCATTTCATAATCTCATAATCCTGAGATAACTACTGCAACATTTAGGGGGCATACTCCATTCTCTGATAGTTTTGACTAATTGAAGTATTACTGGTCCTTAAAAGGATGAAGGGCATAGACTACCTCTCATCACGGAGGAATTAACCAAAGTGAACTGGGCATTCTTTGCCAAATTATTGGTTCACCCCTTCCCTGAATCAGAAAGGTAATTACTTTGAATAAAAGCTCTTCTTTTCTAGTTCCCATTGGGCAGATTTCCATTTACGTCAACAGAGTACTTAATTAAGCAGATGAAATGATGACGCTAATAAGAATTGGGAAGCAAAGTTGACTTGTATAAAGATAAGACCCAAATAGGTTATTGAGCTACGCATTATGGATTTTCTAATCTAATATTTATTCAGTTTTAGATTAATATTTGAATGAATGTGAAAAGCCTAATGGAGTTTAGAGGCATTGAGTACTATTAAATTGTTAGAGTCTACTTTCATCATTCACATGCTTGCCACAAACTGCTTATTATCTCCAGATGGGTATGGTTCCAAGGATCTTTTTGAGCAGTCTCTGTGGTTAAAACCTCACCCTATGGTTGTAAGGGCAGTGCTTGGCTGTTAGCTATCAGATGTATTGCTTTCTATTCACTTGTCTTTTCATTTAAAATCATCCATTCCTTCATGAATGAAATGACTTGTAAAGCATCCTTTCTAAATAATTAATGGATCAACAATGTAGATATTGAACAGCTCTCTCTCTCGTTTTTTTTTTTTTGGCTGTGCCCCCTGGCTTGAGGGATCTCGGTTCCCTGACCAGGGATCGAACCCAGGCCACGGTAGTGAAAGTCTGGAATCTTAACCACTAGGCCACCAGGGAACTCCCTTGAAAATCTCTTTGTTTTAGGTGATGCTGGTGAACAGGCCATCAGGCAGATCTTAGATGAAGCTGGAAAAGTTGGTGAACTCTGTGCAGGCAAAGAACGCAGGGAGATACTGGGAACCTGCAAAATGCTAGGGCAGATGACTGATCAAGTGGCTGACCTCCGAGCCAGGTAAAGTTCCTCTGCTCTCACCAGAGCAGTAGTGGTAACAGTTGGGATCTCACTCCTGATGGAGTGATTCAGAAAACAAGTTTCTGTGAATTTTACTGAGTTCTCTTTGGCTAATAGATAACGTAGATATTATATTCTACTAATTCTTTTGAGATTGGAGTGAATTTTCCTTTTGTTGAACTTTTAAAATATGTAGATGCCTTATCATAAAGTTGAAATTGAAATAGAAATCTGTTTTTTTAGTTTCTAGCCATAGGCTTATGAAAAATAAGGTGCAAAGATATCTTTTATGAAGGCTGGATAGAAAAAAAACATAAAGAGTGAAAATGTTGGAATTATTTCACATGTCATTTTAAAAATCAGTTAAATAGATTGTCCTCTACGTTGGTCATTTCTGGGCTCTTCTGAGTTTCTATTTCATCATTATTCATTTGGTTTTATAATTCTTTTACCTATCTCTTACCCACCTCAAGTCTTGGCTTTTAGGATCCACCCCCATTCCCCCAAATTAAATATGTATAGTTTGCTATTAAGAAAACTCAGTATAATATAGGTCTGTTTGGAACTCATACATATAGTTAATGAAGTTCTAAAAGATTCTCATCTTTATGGAATTTTATAGTATGGACATTGTGAAAAATTGAGGTATGATGACACACTAGTATAAATGAAATTTAATTTTGCTTCAAGATTGTCATGAAACATCTTGAGATAATTGGAATACAGTATAGGGTCTCCCTACAAACTAAGGCTTCAGGAACACGCCTTGACATGTTGCACACCATTACACCTGGCCTCAAATGTATTAACACAATGGACTTAAGAATATAGTTCTTAAAGGAGTGGTTCCTGACCTTTTTTGGACCAAGGTCATTTTTATAATTTGATGAAAGCCATTAATCTCTACCTAAAAAGACACATATAAACATGCCCGTACAATATTATATGTAATTTCCAGAGGTTCATGGATTCACTGTAGCCCTGGAAGCTCCACGGGCTTCAGGTTAAGAGCCTTTACCTTAAAGGGAAGAAGGAACAGCATAAATAAATGTGATCTCATTGAGTGCAGTGGGCCTTTTCTCTTGCTGTGAAGCAGTCTCCTCTGCCACGAGCATGCCAAGAACTTTACAGAAAGGACAAAAAAGAAGTTCTGTTCCCATTTGGAGAAATGCCAATGCAGTTTGACAAGATTCTTGGCTCTTCTGATTTCTCACTGCTGGCTCTTTTGTCTGCAGCCTTTTCACAGTGTGGTAGACAGTTTTCAGTTGGAATTCTCAAATACACAGTTGTATGTATTTAGAGAAAGATGAATCTGAGCAAGAGAACGAGGTAGTTGCTGTACGGGATCGACCATAAATCTGTAAAGAGAAAAGGTTGGAACAGTGAGGAGCCCCAATGGGCCTGCTTCACACTGGAGTCTGCAATAGCCTTTCACAATGAAAGATTACAAAGCTGTCTCCTTGTTATCCTTTCTTAAATATGCCTAGCTTTCTAACAGCTTAGTGGCTGAAACTCAGTAACAGTTTCCTCTTTGGTATTCTTCTATTCAGTCACCTAGAGTTTCTAGGGTTGTGAGTATATATTTTCCCCTCCATGGTACTCAAACTTTTTATTTTGAATGAAAAATTATGTAGCCCATAAATATTTTTACTTTTTCACAGTTGGACTCTTATACAAACAATGTTCCTCATAATGAATTACTAGATTTGAAGGAAAAAAGCAAATTAAAACATAAAAAGTATATTTCCAAAAGTCTTAGACTCCTCTGCCATGTAAAAGGGAGGTGTCAAGTACAAGTAAAAGGTATATATATATATATACCTTTTATATACCTGGCAATAAATATTATTGAGTTCACTACCTCAAATATTGGTATACATGAAAAACATATAAATTTAAAAAGAGGATAGATAGATGAATGACAAACCCATACTATTATTAAGGGAAGCAAAGATGTTTTGTAGTTTATCCTAAAATCAGAAGCTCAGGTTATGATGATCAGCCATTCCATTCAACCAAATGATAAAGTTGTCACCCCTATCATTGAGTTTACCAGGCTGGGTGGATTCAAACATATGAGTATAAAAAGATGGCAAATCTTACTTTGCTATGACCTGGGAAGTCTCTTACAAAGGGAAAACAAGTTTCTACTAACTCACATCATTTTTTTGTAGTAGTAGCATACCACTTCTGAGAGAGGAAAATAGTGAAATTAGTTCTTTAGGAACATGATGAGAAATAACGGTTTCTTGTCCCTGTGTGCCCTTTTCCCTCAGTACTATCTGGTTTTGATACTTATAGGTTGCATAGGAGTGGAAGGTAGATATTTAAGATTACCATTAGGTTATGATAATGACAATTCTGTAATAACAATAGTTACATATGTGTATTGCTTTATTGCCAAAGTATTTTCAAGTATTTCTTTTTGCTTGACGCCACTCTGTTTGATAAGCAAGGCCAGTATTATTCCTACCCACCCCTCATTTTCTAAGTTAGAAAACTGAAGCCCAAGGAAGTTAAACATTGTACCCAAGGTTCCTCAGGTAGCAGGAGCCAGTATTTGAACAGAGATCTACTTGGTCCCAGTGTGGTGTGCTTTCAGTAGCACTATGCGTGCTGCCTCCTGAAACATTTTCAATGTATACTTGCCCATAAATAAGATAATCTAATGGGCTGTTTATTTCTAAAGCATACATACTATGGTAACAAAACCCTCCATAGCAATAAGATCACAAGCACATTTCCCCCCTGAAGATTAGGTTTGATTATGTAATCACCACCAAGAGGAAAATCATTATTATCAAAATGTGCAAGTCTGGTCTTTAAAGTGGTTATGCAGTTCCTTGAAGCTACTGTGTATTATTTTTAAGAGCAAAGGAGAAATTAGATGGTTTGGGTGTTTGCTTTTTCTCTCTCTGTGTTTCCTTGTGTTATCGCAGATTTAGTAGAAAAAGAAAAGGACAAACATGTTAGTAAAAGAACACATACTGTGCTTTTAGTAATATTTTGCCATTAAGAATTTGAGAGAGTACAACAGCAGCATCTATCTGTTTGAGTAGAGGACAAGGAGCCTCACCGGTGGCCATGCAGAAAGCCCAGCAGGTGTCTCAGGGTCTGGATGTGCTCACAGCAAAAGTGGAAAATGCAGCCCGCAAGCTGGAAGCCATGACCAACTCAAAGCAGAGCATTGCGAAGAAGATCGATGCTGCTCAGGTAGCGATGATGATTTTTAGGAAGGGTGGGAAATAAAGAAGAGAAATGTTCCATAAATATCCTGTATCCCTCCCCCCCTAATTTCTATGGGTGGATAATGGGTGTTTCTAAGTGATGACTGATACCCAGTAGTTGCTAATGTTAACACGTCCCCTACCACCACAGGCTTAAGACTAATGTTTATCCATATTTTGAAATAGAGATCTTAATTTTGAATACTTCAGTTAGTTAAAAGTAAGCATTCTGAGTACCATTCTCCTAGTTCCTGATGGAGATTACAGTATGTTAAACCTGTTCTTCATCTCAGAATTCACAGCTGTGTTTGGTCATAGCAATGTAAAAGGGTTAAAGCTTTCTGATATTACTCTACTGTAAAATGATTT
This sequence comes from Eschrichtius robustus, assembly GCF_028021215.1. NCBI lineage: Eukaryota > Metazoa > Chordata > Mammalia > Artiodactyla > Eschrichtiidae > Eschrichtius > Eschrichtius robustus. The sequence continues at coordinate 78,792,285 of NC_090830.1, forward strand.
TCAAGCATTTCATGAGTTAATAAGGTGTGATTAATTCAAAGATAAAGCTCATGAAGATATTTTATCCTAATGAGAAAGAAAAAAGTCATTTTTAAAAAGATGAAGGGGGACTTCCCTGGCAGTACTCCGAGCTTCCACTGCAGGGGGGTGGGTTCGATCCCTGGTCTGGGAATTAGGATCCTGCATGCCACACGTGCAAATATTAATATCTCTATAAATAAATAAATAAATAGCTGAAAGATTGATTTGGTTTTGCCTGAGTAAGAACTGATGTAAAATAATAAGGATCAGCATTATAAAAACAATTGCTGGTATGCCTTATGATTACTTTTGAAATATTTCTGATGGCCTTGTTAAGTTTAGTAAAATTGGTTCATGAGTAGATCACAGTGTGCTTCTTTTCTATTTCTGTGTGTGTAGAATTGGCTTGCAGATCCAAATGGTGGACCAGAAGGAGAAGAACAGATTCGAGGGGCTTTGGCTGAAGCTCGGAAAATAGCAGAATTATGTGATGATCCTAAAGAGAGAGATGACATTCTACGTTCTCTTGGAGAAATATCTGCTCTGACTTCTAAATTAGCAGATCTACGAAGACAGTATGTATTTAATCAATTAAATTGTCCTTTAATCTCTCTTTTTCCCCCTAAGCACATATATTGTTGAAATTTATAGGTTAAATGCACATATGATACTCCTCCATTGTATTCTTATTGATTCTGTGTGACGTGGTGAGGGCAGATATTTTTAAATTAATAATTTTAGGATACTAAGAACTATTTTTTAAAAAAATATTTTTAAGAGATCTATTTTTTTTTAAATTAATTAATTAATTATTTATTTATTTGGCTGCGCCGGGTCTTCATTGCGGCATGCGGGATCTTTAGCTGCAGCATGCGAACTCTTAGTTGCAGCATGAAGAATCTAGTTCCTTGACCAGGGATTGAACCCAGACCCCCTGCATTGGGGGCACAGAGTCTTAGCCACTGGACCACCAGGGAAATCACTGAGATCCATTTTTTTAGATTTCTAAGCTAGGACGTAGTACTACACCATGTTTGTGACTTGTCTGTTTCCCAGGCATATGAGGAAAATAACTTTTGTGGCTAGCTATGAAAAGCTTTGTGTGTGTGTGTGTGTGTGTTAGGGGGTGGGATGGGGAGGCATAAGAAGATACTTTCTTCCTGGACCAGCAGTGTTACTTCTTATGTAGCAATTATAAAAGATCCTTAAATATGACATCCTCACTGCAGGTTCTTCTCTTAAGGGGATTTTTTTGTTTTAATCGGTGAGACAGATAAGGCTTTCATAGCATCTACTTTGATTGTATAGAAAAGAAGTGTCACTTTCTCCTTTTGAAAGATATTTTTCTGTCTTAGAAAAAAAAACAACTGCATCATATGCTAAAAGAACATTAAAAAAGTGTACAATGGCAAAAGTAAAGAGTTGCTTCTCTCCCACCTCAGTCCTCCAGTCACTTCTCCAGGAATAACCATAGTCAAGTATCTTGTGAGATTTGACTTTTCATTTAACTTGTGTATTTCACTTCCTATTCTTCCACAGGAGAGTGCCTAACCTTTTCCCAAAGAGGTACTTTAGAGTCCTTTCAAATCTTATATTGGCTAAGAGACCAACATTAGCTAAGAAAGCAAACTTCTGCCTCAGACCTTGAAATAAGAATGAGTGGGAGCAGGGTGGACATACTTTAGGCAGGAGGTTGTGGTGATAGAGAGCAGCTTAAGTAATAGCTCAAGTTTGATTCTATATCAAGCTCAGTCATTTGGGGGGTCACTATTTTATACCCCAAATATAAAATTATGTAGGTGGGAAAATGTATAATTGGACAATTGTAAAATAATATATGTCTACAAATTTTGGTCTCTGTTCATTAACATTAGCTAATTAATATAGTCTTTACATTTTTACTAGATTTAAAAATACTCAGAGGAGGAAACTATGTTCTCAGGATCCTAACACAAGTCCATATATATAGCAGGCACTCATTAATGTTTCTTAATGATGAAGAGATAATTAATGATAATAGTGATAACAGCAGACCAAGTTTGGTCACATGCCATCATTACTTATTCCTATTATCTATCTATCTATCTATCTATCTTTCTATCCATCTATCTGTCTATCTAAAACTTCCTGGCAGCAGGAGTAGCTATGATCAGAACCATAGTAATTACCTTCTTTGTCCAGCTTTATAATGGAGAAAGTATGAAAGTTTAGAATCATAAAGGAACTCTTAAGATAGTATCTAAATTAGTCATTCTGGTCAGGTAGACTAATATTTGCCTTTTTATCGGTGAGCCAGGTATGATTATCCTGAAGTTTACTTTTCTATGACCTAGTGGACTGGAGATATAAAATGAGTCAGACTTGAGATGGCAGGCTCAGGGGTCAGCTAACCTAGTGATGACTGATCAAGCTCAGCTTACCAAATGGCTGAGCTTGGTTGAGCCAGACTGACCAAACTCATATTTAACTACAACATATTTAACTGTCTTAATGAGGCAAAACAATCAGAATTTATATTATTAATTGCTTATTTAAGGGTCAAATAGATAAATCCCTCTCCTTTCAAACCAAGTTAATAATAATCATTAGCAGTTTGTCATCTCATTAGCATTTGTATTAGCAATTAAGTCATCTCAATGTAAAGAGTGTCTTTGTGACAGGATGGCTATATTTTTCTCTGCAGGGGAAAAGGAGATTCCCCAGAGGCCCGAGCATTGGCCAAACAGGTGGCCACGGCCCTACAGAACTTGCAGACCAAAACCAACAAGGCTGTGGCCAACAGCAGACCTGCCAAAGCAGCTGTCCACCTTGAGGGCAAGATTGAGCAGGCACAGCGGTGGATTGATAATCCCACAGTGGATGACCGGGGAGTTGGTAAGATCATCATGCACTTAATCCTCATTAAACTTATTTCAGTGAAGATAAGCAAGGTGTTAATAGAGATCCTGTATCATCTGTAATTAGGTACAGAAGGGATTCTTTAGCCACTGGTGAGTAAGTCATTCCACAGTGTGACTCCACCTCCAAATGTAGCCAATAAAATTCCTGTGATTTAATCAAGAAGTATTAATAAATAAATGATTTTGCTGCAGGCAAATAGAAAAGTCCTCAGGTTGCAGTTGAAACTTTGAGCTAATTATTTCCAGTCTATGTATACTTTCATTCTGTTGTATTTCTGTTATTACAGTCCTTAGTAAGTTCACAGTTAAATATAATTTTTGAAAATAAGTAAAAGACACTTAACTACCAAGGTTGTTTTCAGTTGTGAGGGCTCCTGTACCACACAATCACCTGTAGAATTGATAACCTAAAATTTTGATTTTTGAGAGATTTTAGGAATGGATCTATAAGAATTTAGGTCGTATTATGATAGCAAGCCTGTTGAAGCTGAAAGATCTATTTATTTCATTTGCTGTATTCATTGGAAAAAGATAAAATTTTTAATTGGTGATTCCCAGTGTTGGGGAATCAGGCAGACATATAATTTACTGGTGGAGGAATAAATTGGTACAAATTTTCTGAGTGGCAATTTGGAATTATATGTCAAGAGCTTTAAAAAAGTTCATACCCATTGACTCAGCGATTTGACTTACAGGAATTTATTCTAAAAATAATTAGAGATGTTTTTAAGGAGTTACATATGAGAATATGTAAATAGCGTAAATATTTAATAATATTAACAATTATGGTTCATGTGATAAAATGTTGCATAGATTTTAGATCATGGTTTTTGAATAATATTTAATGATGTAGAAAAATGCTCACGTTAAATAAAAAGAAGGAAGGAATAAAAATTATAGTATGATCCTGGTTTTGTAAAAGAGAAATGAATGTATGTATAGGAGCATGCAATGCATTAAAAAAGACTGGAAGGAAATGTTCAAATATATCAGTCTCCAAGTGATGGGATATGGGTGGTTTATATTTTTTTACGTTTTTTATATTCCCCCAGTTTTTTGTCTTGATAGGGGAAAAAAACCCACTAACCCCACTAAATGTATTATTAAGAAAAGAAATCTTTACCAGAATGGCACGGTGGTTGGCTTCTCCTGGTCTATGTGAGTTTCAGTGTTTTCCTCTTGGTGCAGGTCAGGCTGCCATCCGAGGGCTTGTGGCCGAAGGTCATCGTCTGGCAAATGTCATGATGGGGCCTTATCGCCAAGATCTTCTTGCAAAGTGTGACCGAGTGGACCAGCTGACGGCCCAGCTGGCTGACCTGGCTGCCAGAGGGGAAGGGGAGAGTCCTCAGGCGAGAGCCCTTGCATCTCAGCTGCAAGACTCTTTAAAGGTAGAACTTGGGAGCACATATCATTACATTTCTTTCTTTCTTTTTTTTTTTTTTAAATAAATTTATTTATTTAATTTTTGGCTGCGTTGGGTCTTCGTTTTTGCGCGCAGGCTTTCTCTAGTTGTGGCGAGCGGGGGCTGCTCTTTATTGCAGTGCGTGGGCTTCTCATTGCGGTAGCTTCTCTTGTTGCAGAGCTTGGGCTCTAGGCGTACGGGCTTCAGTAGTTGTGGTGCACGGGCTTCAGTAGGTGTGGCATGCGAGCTCAGTAGTTGTGGCTCGCGGGCTCTAGAGCTCAGGCTCAGTAGTTGTGGCGCACGGGCTTAGTTGCTCCGCAGCATGTGGGATCTTCCTGGACCAGGGCTCAAACCCATGTCCCCTGCATTGACAGGCGGATTCTTAACCACTGAGCCACCAGGGAAGTCCCTCATTACATTTCTTATGCTTACTATTATTCAAAAACTAGGAGGGAGAGTTTTTAAAAAATATAATTTCTTGAGTCTAGGGAAAGTGAAAAAGGTGTGACCAAGAATATAAGGAAATCCATGGACTTCCCTGGTGGCACAGTGGTTAAGAATCCGCCTGCCAATGCAGGGGACACAGGTTCGAGCCCTGGTCCAGGAAGATCCCACATGCTGTGGAGCAACTAAGCCCATGCGCCACAACTACTGAGCCTGTGCTCTAGAGCCTGTGAGCCGCCACTACTGAGCCCGCGTGCCACTACTGAAGCCCACACGCCTAGAGCCCGAGCTCTGCAAGAAGAGAAGCCACCGCAATGAGAAGCCCACGCACCGCAACGAAGAGTAGCCCCTGCTCGCCACAACTAGAGAAAGCCTGTGCACAGCAACGAAGACCCAACGCAGCCAAAAATTAAATAAATTAAAAAAAAAAAAAAGAATATAAGGAAATCCAGAGCTTATTAAGGAAAAGCTTACTAGTGTGTGATAGCAATTAAAATTGTGTTTCTCAAGCTTCACTCAATCAAGAGCTCCTTCATATTTGCTCTACCATGTATCACCTATACTTTTTTATTTAGTCAGTATTTTTCTTAAAATGGACTCCTTTTTTAAACTTTATTTAAAAGAAAAGTTTATAAAAATCCTGAAATCAGGAGTTTGAGGAGTTAGTTATATTTTTTCTAATATTCTGTAAAAGAAAAACACAATTATTAAAATAAAAACATTTGTCTGTATAACACCTAAAATCATCTCAGATACCACCAGCCAGTGCATGCCACCCACCCTGAGAAACAATGGGGGTGATTGATCCTTCTTCGAGTATTAATCTAGAATAAAACTTAGATTGGACGAAGTGTGATAATTATGAAAAGGAGTTTTTTCATGACGTCTGAGAATCCTCTTCTTTTGACCCATGTTAAAATAAAAAATGGATTCATATATTTGTTATCAAGTTTTTCTAGAAACTTATTTGAAATATCCAGAAAAATTCCATTATTGATTTATTTCCTCTCAATATAAGAAATTGCTTAGAAATTTGGCACTGCATCCACCAAACAATCCTTACGGTTACTGTAATCACGTCAGGCCCCTCCAGCACTGGGATTGGTGAGGAACTCTGTCTCATCTCATGGTCTTCTTTGGGCTCAACCCCATGATTCTTAGTATTATTCTTAGGGGCCATCAAGAAAGGAAGTAAGATTTCTTGTTTGGGTGGAACAGTCTAGGGAAATGTGGGTCATGTGGGCAGGATTCACTTCTTACACCTGTTTCATACTAGCTCAGTGCTTTGTACACAGTTGATACTCATAGCTGATAAAGTTATGAAACACTGAATGAATGAATGTGTCAGTGAAGAAAGGACAATGGTGGATGTGCCTTTTGGATATTTCTGGAAATTTTCATTTTTAAACAATGTTTTTAAGGATCTGAAAGCCCGGATGCAGGAGGCCATGACTCAGGAGGTGTCAGATGTTTTCAGTGATACTACAACTCCCATCAAGCTATTGGCAGTGGCAGCCACTGCCCCTCCTGATGCACCCAATAGGGAAGAGGTGGGTATCTGAGGCCTTCCATTTCTTCTGTTGGCCAGCCATAGGTATATGTATATGTATGTGTATATGTATGTGTATATGTATATGTATGTGTATGTGTATGTGTATGTGTGTGTGTGTAAAGGTAAAATGTGACTGCAGTGTATGTCAGGAGTGGTTGGGAAATTGTGGATGAAGGGTGGAAAGGTAGAAGAGGGAAGAAAGGCCTTGCCACTTCTTCTTTCAGTCACTAAGTATGTCACTTAGGAATGTCTTTAGGACATGTCTTCACTTGCAAGCAGTAGAAGACCTGACCATCAGAGATGAAAACAAATGGGTTTTATTTTCATCACATAACAAGAAACATGGAGCTAGGTAGCCTTGGCATTGGTTCAGCAGCTTGATGCCATGAAAGCTGGCATCTCTCTGATTTTCTTGATCTTTTCCTCATGATGTGAGATGCTGATGCAGCCCTAGGCATTATGTTCAAGGCAGTAAGAAATGAGCAATGGGGGCATTCCAGTCACAACTAGAATAACTGTCCCTCTAGATATAACCTTCCCTTTAGTGTCCCCTTAGGACACTTTATTCTCCAGACAGAAGTCAGGGCAATTCTTTTAAATCATTTGATGTCATTCTTTTACTCAAACCCTTCAGATTACTCCTCCCTGTCCCAGAGTGAAGCCAGAGCCCTTACAATGAACAGTAAGGCCAGTGATGTGCTGGTAGACACAGGAAAAAAAACAAAACAAAAACAAAAAACAAAAGGCCCTGATTTGTAATGTTTGTTAATTTCCATGACGTAAATATTCCCATGATGGCTGTTTCAGTGTGAAGTCACCGTAAGCAGAGTCGGGAAGAGATGGGCACATTTGGCTCTTATGAGCTTGTGTGAGTTGGTACCAGCAGCTTCGTCACACCACTGCATCTGGTCCCCCATCTACTTCTCTGACCTTGTGTGGTGCCTCTCTTCCCCCTCATGCTCCTGTCTCTGCATTGCCCTTCTTGCGTTGTATTCCCAGTATTCCTTGTTTATGTTTGTATGTTCTAACCTTGGGGCCCTTGCTGTTGTTCTCTCTGGTCCTCCCACAGATAACTGCAGGTATTGTTCACTCACTTTCTTCAGCTGTCTACTGAAATGTCACTTTGGGGTCACCACCTAAGATAGCAACCCCACCCCAAGCTCATCCCAAGGAATTCCCTTATCACCATATCCTACATTTCTCCTTCGTGTTTATCAACACTTACATATTTACCTTGTTTTCCTCACGTTAGCATGAAAGCTCCATGTGGGCAGGGATTTTGTTTTGTCATTACTTTATTCCCATTTCTTAGAACAATGTCTGACACATCATTGGTGCTGAATAAATGAAAGTAAACGCTCTCCCAGAAATCCTCCAGGAGACTTTTGTGTATGTCTCGTCGGCTAGAATGCTGTCACATGGCTACCTCACTGCAAAGGAATCTAGGAAAGCAAGTATTTGGTTTTCCATCCTCTATAGTATTGGTAGTGAAGGAGAAGGGGTTGGGTCAGGCACCCAAGACAATGTAGAACTGGTGAGCAGAGGTTTATGTTATTCTTATTTGCTAATGACCCCCATTTTCTTTCTCTAGCCTAGGTTACTGGGCAGTGCAGCTCATGGTCCCCTTAGGCTGGGGTGATGTGCTGTGTTTTCATTCCAGACATCTGAGTGTCAGATGAGCAGACAAAACTGTCTGCTGGTAATCTCTACCTAGATGCTGCATGGGTACCTCAGCATGTTGTCCTCCTGTTTTCTTCCAACTGGAAATTTGTGAGTCGCCACTGACTCTTCCCTTCATCTTCCCACATCTATAATGTAAGACAAGCTAATCTGATCTCACAAATACTTCTTGAATTCTCTCTAATTTCTATTCATGTTGCCACAGCTCTAGTTCTGATCCTTGTTCCTTGCTGCCTTTGTAACTACACAGCTGAGACTGGTCTTTGAATCCATCACTAGGGCATGAATAAAATAAAAATATGGATCTGACCCTGATATTTTCCTGCTTAAACCTTTCAGTGGCCCTTCCTTTTCACATAGGAGAAAGCCAGAGCTCTGTGATCTGGCTTCTAATACTCCCTCTACCCCTGTTTCCCACAAACCCCGCCTCTCAGTTCATGCCCCAGCAATACCTCATTGCTTACAGTTTCCTGCGTACTCTGTCCTTTCTTTTCTCCATGTCTTTGTTCTTTCTGTCTCTCTACCTAATTATTGTCCCCTTATCTCTTTTGGGTAATTTCCGTTTATCCTTTATTCTAGTATCCTTTACTTCCTGGATAGTCTTAAGTGCCTTTCTTTTTCCTCCCAAGTGTCAATGCTTAGTTTTATTATTGCACATAGCACACAACTATTGTAGGTATCTGTTTATGGGCCTTTTTAACCCTGCTAGGACGTGAGATCCTTGAGATGCAGAAATTATGTCTTATTCATCTTTGTATCTTCAGCACCTGTTCCAGGGCCTGGCACATAGTAGGTGCTCAGTACAGTTTTGTTGAGTGACAAGGAAAGCAAACTAAGCAGTAGGTTAAATCAGAGGGAGCAGCAGACATAGACTGGGGTTGAGATGGTCAACCAAAGTTGGCAAAGCGTTATAGATTCAGAGTGTGGGAGACCAGCCAAGGAAAGAAACAAGGATTGAGGCCAGGAGAAGAGGACCAGGAGGTTAGAGATTTAGGAAGAGATCCTGAGCATTAAATGGCAAGAACCCAGTTGGCTGAATCCAAACAAGAGGTCAGAATGGGGAAGAGACTTGAGTGCATAAACATAGATCCCTGGCAATGAGACTAGAGCCTACTGTTGGGCCAAGAGACCTTCAGAGATTGTCTGCTGGGAGCCAAAACTTGTCTCCAAGTATGGGCAGGTAGACCTCCAGGGGGAGGCAAAGAAGAGGGTAGATTCTGCCAGGCAGTTCCTAACGTGCTCTGTGTATGATATAAAGCTCACCCAGGGCTGTTGGATATACCTTGCCTCAAGCATCAATTCTAATAATGTGATCCAAACAAATGACAGAAGAACTTTTGTCGTCTAAGTTAAATTGTCCCCTTCATGGTATGTGACCTTGCATAACATCCATGTCGAAGAAAAAGTTAACTTTTTAAAAATGTGTGAACTGAATGAACAATTCAGTAGATGGTTTTGCATTTGGGGTGATGGAAGTCAGCCATCCTTACCCTTGTGTCAGGCCTGGGTGTGAGCACCAGCTATCGTTTTTCCCATGGAGGTCAGGGGCAGAGCTTTTACATTAATGGTAATGGGATATGTGAGAGAAGCTGCCCGGAGGAGGCTGGAGCTCTGGTTAGGACTCTGGATATTCTTGGCCTTTAATGCATCCAGCCACCTGCACTGGAACCTGGAGTAGGTTTTTCTATACTCTTCAAACTAGAGGATAAGCCTTTTGTGAACAGGGATTATTTAAGTCTTTGGATTCTGTGAACTCCTTATTGCAGACTGCACAGCACTGTATGTCCTGTTTGCACTTGGTAAGCATTGATTGCACTGAAATTCAACGGTGTGTGTGCTCTTGCCTGCATGCATGTGATGCTGATGGCCAAACCTCTGAGGAGATACGGCAAGGCCAAGACTCGATGTGACTGTTGTCTTATTAACTTGTGAAGTCTTTGCTGAAGCAGTGGCTGCCTCTGCTTAAAGAGAGACTTTTTCTCAGGCTGCCTGACCCATTTAATTGCAATAAATTTTCTTAATGTCTTTGTTTGTTCCTCAAGGTATTTGATGAGAGGGCAGCTAACTTTGAAAACCATTCAGGAAGGCTTGGGGCCACGGCAGAGAAGGCGGCTGCTGTTGGAACTGCTAATAAATCAACGGTGGAAGGCATTCAGGCCTCAGTGAAGACAGCCCGAGAACTCACACCCCAGGTGGGTTTCACTCCCCCTTCATCATGTCAGTACACACCATATTGAGTAAAGAAGGTTAACTACAGAACAGTTTCTATACATTTTTGAACACTTACTATAAAATATCATGAAAAAACCCACACATACCCTTAATGTCGAAATCATTTTTATATTGTTTGAATTTTTTACAGTGATCATGATTAGTTTTGAAAGTAGAAAAAACTAGTAAAGCACCCCCCTCCCATGCATAATTAGGGAAAAATTCAATAATCTTGAGAGGTTAGTTTATTTTGATTTTAGAGCTTATGCCTTTCCCCACATTTCTTTGATGGTATTTTAAAAATTTTAGATGTGTCCATAATTTTTCTTTTTGCTTTAATTATATAACCAAGAGGTAGCTAATGTACTGTAAACAGAATATTGGAAGAGTGGGAACAAAAGAAAACAACTTGGACAGGAATTAAAGTTCTAGTACGTGATAGATGTTCTTAAAAGATCACTTCAACATCGTTTAGTGTGTTTGTGCATTTTTTTCTTACAATAAAATTACAGAAAATTCATTATCTTTTCACTCATTTATTCAGCAGATATTTCTTGAGTGCCTGTGATACATTAGGAACTGTCTGGGCTTTAGAAATCTGTGATACTAGATTTGGTGGGGAGCTTGTAGGCAGAGACAGGGGAAATAAGCTTGTCTCTTAATTGTTCAACTTTTGCCCATGTGGCATGTTAACAAGTCAGATTCTCTTGAAAAATCATACTTGTCTAGCTTTTTTTTAAAAAGTCCATAAAATATGAACATGTCTAACTTTCCTTAAAAATTTCCGTAAAACGTAGAACATAAAACATAGGATTTCTCTATAAAACCGAGATTTCTTAAAAAAAAAACAAACAGAGCACTAGGCTTAAGACACCAACTATGGAAAGAGCAAGGACTTTGGAGACAGATCTGGACTCGAATCCTCTGTCACTTTGAGTTTCCTTGTGTAAAATGCAGATAATTCCTTCCTAGTGTATTGTTTTGAGGATTAAGAAGATGCTTGTACAGCCTGTAACTTATCAAATACTCAGTAAATGTTAGTTCCTTCCCCAAGTGCTGCAACTGACTAGCTGGGAGCTCTTGAGCAAGTCACTTAAATTTTCTGCGTCTTGGTTTTTGCAGCTGTGAAGTGGAGAAATTACTGTCCTGTCTCTTTCACAGGCTTGTTGTGAGGATTCAGTAAGACAGTGGATGTGAAAGCACTTTGTTAACTGTAGACAGTTGTTATTTTTTTTAAGGAACATTTATTTATTTATTTATTTGCTGCATTTCTCTAGTTGCGGCGAGTGGGGGCTACTCTTTGTTGTGGTGCATGGGCTTCTCATTGCAGTGGCTTCTCTTGTTGCGGAGCACGGGCTCTAGGCGTGCAGGCTTCAGTAGTTGTGGCACGTGGGCTCAGTAGTTGTGGCTCGCGGGCTCTAGAGCGCAGGCTCTGTAGTTGTGGCACGTGGGCTTAGTTGCTCTGTGGCACGTGGGATCTTCCCAGACCTGGGATCGAACCCGTGTCCCCTGCATTGGCAGGTGGATTCTTAACCACTGTGCCACCAGGAAAGTCCGACAGTTATTTTTAATAAATATTCATAAATCTGTTTTAAGTAATCTTTAGTATCTTTCTTAATGGTGCTTTTTAAGATGAGGACATCAAGGGCTTAAGTATCACTCCGTTTTGTGTATGTTCAGAAGTATCAAGCAAACACCCGTTTACTTTGTCACTTTATTACCTTCTTAAAATCAGGCTGTGACTGTAAAATCTTTTGTGAGGGCCCATTCTGGGGAGCTGTTTATGAGACCAAAACTAAAGTGCCTGGTCTGAAAAGAGACTTGCCGATTTTTGGCCTTATAGTGCCACCTGTAGGTCAAGAGGGGGAAGCTTTGCTGAAGGTTTATATTTGTAGTGGTGTTTAAAGGTTGTTTTGTCATTGCCAGGTCATCTCAGCGGCTCGCATCTTACTTAGGAATCCCGGAAATCAAGCTGCTTATGAACATTTTGAGACCATGAAGAACCAGTGGATCGATAATGTTGAAAAAATGACAGGTAGAGTTGTGTGCAAGATTCTTGCTATCTGATCCATGAGAAATGAGTTCTGAGAAACTCAAACAGGACCAGTTATGTTACTCAGCCGTAATTGGATAAAGGGACCGTCATGTGCTCGACAGTGTACTTGGCCCTGATTAAGGCCGCTGAGCAGCAGCGGCTTCTCATTCAAGCCTTGCAACTTTGTCCGAAGAGAGACTCTTTGAGTCTCTTTGATTTTAATGTGGCCCTCCCGGTGTGATGTTTATTGTTACAGCTCCTATCTTCTCTGAATAGTGTCTTTTCTCTGTCTGAGCCAGAGTTTGGTTTCAGAGGCTGAGAGGCGGTGTTTGTGGATACAGTAAGTGTCCCTGTCATTTTCAGCAGGTTCACATTTCAAGGAACCACAATAGCTACCATTTAATACAACTTGTCTCAGAGTTTCCTCCAACTTATCAACTACGTAGTTTTTTTTTAAAAAAAGGAGAAACCAACAACTGACAAACCTGTGTCTGTGCGATTGAGGTGGCACCTCTGAATCTTCTTCATTCTCTGTGGAGGGAGGGATGGGAGAGGAAGAGATGAGGAATGTAGGCTCTTCGGCTTCCCTGCAGAACCTGCTGGGACAGGGGTCCATAGCAGCCAGAGATGAAAGTGGAGCTCCTGAGGTGTCTGAAGAGAGGTAACAGAAACAAGAAACAGGCTGTTAGGGTTATTGGAATCCTCTACGTGGCTCATCTTGGGCACTACAAGCTGCCAATAAGCAACAGATGGCTGGGGAGTGAGACGGGAAGGGAGAAAATACTGTTAACAGATAATGTGGTGCTGATGCGGTGAAGGTTTCAGATGCAATCCTTGTTTCCTCCTGATGTCAAAGCGTTTCTGGTTGTCTGTGGTAGATACAAGAAGGCTGGTGACCATGGTTGGTATAAATGCTGTGAGTCTGTATGGCCTCCTAGGCTACATTCTCACTTTTTTTTTTTTTTTTTTACAATGGTGATCACCTGGAAGCTTTTGATTGTGTAAGAGGGGTTTTGAGCTGAAGGTGAGAATTATGGGTGTTGTACTTTCACATGAGAAATTTGAGTGGACAACAGGGTTTTGGAGTCTCTGTTCTTCTAAAATAGAAACTAAATTCCCTTTCTGTTCTCCGGACAGGGCTGGTGGACGAAGCCATTGACACCAAATCTCTGTTGGATGCTTCCGAAGAAGCAATTAAAAAAGACCTGGACAAGTGTAAAGTCGCCATGGCCAATATTCAGCCTCAGATGCTGGTCGCTGGGGCAACCAGCATTGCTCGTCGGGCCAACCGGATCCTGCTGGTTGCTAAGAGGGAGGTGGAGAACTCTGAGGATCCCAAGTTCCGAGAGGCCGTGAAAGCCGCCTCTGACGAGTTGAGCAAAACCATCTCCCCAATGGTGGTGGATGCAAAGGCTGTGGCAGGAAACATTTCTGACCCTGGTAAGCAATGCATGGTGTGGTTCACCTCAGCTCAGAGGTTAATTCAGGAAGCTGACAGGGTGGGGAGAGAAGATGCACCCCACAACCATGACATGCAAAGTCTGGGAGCAAAAACTACAGATACTTAGTTTGAGGATACTATATTAATCTTTTTCTGTTCAAAATATGTTGGACAGAATATTTTCTGCAATATTGGCAGGGTTATTGCAAGTTAGTTTCTCTGGACCGACCTCTCTGTGCTTTTTTTAAAATTTTTTTTAAAATTTGTTCTTGGCTGCGTTGGGTCTTCATTGCTGTGCGTGGGCTTTCTCTAGTTGCGGCGAGCGGGGGCTACTCTTCATCGCGGTATGTGGGCTTCACATTGCTGTGGCTTCTCTTCTTGTGGAGTATGGGCTCTAGGCACCTGGGCTTCACTAGTTGTGGCTCGCGGGCTCAGTAGTTGTGGCTTGTGGGCTCTAGAGCGCAGGCTCAGTAGTTGTGGCGCACGGGCTTAGTTGCTCCGTGGCATGTGGGATCTTCCCGGCCCAGGGCTCGAACCCGTGTCCCCTGCATTGGCAGGCGGATTATTAACCACTGCGCCACCAGGGAAGTCCCTCTGTGCTTTCTTAATGTCTGATTAAATAACTCCTGGTCCTGTTTAGTCATTATTTTGGAAATTTCTCGAAAGATGCATAATAACCAATTTATCAACCATTTAGCTTATGTAACTGGCATACCTTCTGCTTTTCTTAAAATGCTTTTTCTCTGGACAACATTCTTTATTTCTGTCAAATCTGGAAGGCCTAAGTTAACCTGTGGGTCTCCTAGGTGATTATCTTGATCCTACACCAAAGAATTTGGGTTTTCTTTAGCTGAATTTTGATCATTTTTTCATTACTACTAAAGATGTAACCACTCCTTTTTGTTCGGAAACATCTGAATTCCTTCCTCCTGTGAGCCTCTAGTGTTTCTAGCCTCTTCTGTGAGTAGAATCCACTCAGTGTGAAAGAGTGGGAAGGAGGGGCTGCCCTGTTCGTCCCTAGCCCAGGTAAAATCTTTCTGGTTTTCTCAACCCACCATCACTGAGGCCGTGCTCAGTTTCCTAATTGGAGTTTCTAATAGTTTGAGTAGATTCCTTAATTCTGGGTGACTGGACACAGTAGCAGCAGCTCATTGTAGGGGTTAATATGCTGAATGCCAAGTGGAGCAAAGGAGTAGGGAGAAAGGTGAGAAGTACTCCAGGGAATGTGTGCCCCATCTGAAACTTGACATCTCCCCTGTTCTGAGTGGGGCAGGCTTATCTCTCAACTGCTTTATCATGAGAGGTGATGAGCACCACCTGAGCCCAAAGTGTTCATGGCCCAGGAATGTGCTGAGTACTTGTTAGCTGTACAGGCAAGAAGGCACCCTGAGCCCTACAGGGATCAGCTTGTTTGTGCCACTTCTGACTCTTTGCAGGCCTCAGGGCATCTGCCTGGCTCTTACCTCCCTTCCCCTTCAGTCACTGCCTGTGCTGCTTACTGGCAGCTTCATATCCAGCTTTCGTTACTGGAAACCAGTTCTTCTCCTGGACAGACAGTGCTCCAGGGCACTGACCTACCCAACTGAAAGTGAGGGCGTCTGTGTTTAGGCCTGCAAAAGAGCTTCCTGGACTCAGGATACCGGATCCTGGGAGCAGTGGCCAAGGTCAGAGAAGCCTTCCAACCTCAGGAGCCTGACTTCCCGCCTCCTCCGCCAGACCTTGAACAGCTCCGAGTAAGTAAATTCAGAGAGTTTGGGAGAATTGAGCAGCAGGGTGTCGGGACTGTAGCAAGAGAGAGGTAGGCTGTTCTGGAGCCTCGGTCACTAGGTAGCTTTGTTTAACTTTTACTTGAAGCTCAGTCAGAGGCACAACTTGACTTTCATTCTTGAATCTGGCGGGGTATTAACCGAGTGCTTATGCATGGAGTGTGCTGGGTATGTGGGGGTCTTTGGTGTTGGCCTGCTCTGGTGGGAAGTGACTGGAGCAGAGGAGCTGGCTGTGGTAAGTGTGGGTGTGATGAGTGATGAGTTAGTGGGGCAAGTTAGTGAGGAGTGGGAAAATAATCTGCACAGTTTGTGGTGAGAATTTGTGTGTTCCCAGTTGACGATGACAAAACTGAGGTGGTTAGACTCTTGTGTACATTCTTCTTTCCTTCATTTGACTTTTTTTAGTAGCAAAAGTAATAAAATCCTTTTTTAAAAAAAAAAAGTTAATTTTTCCCTAACTATAATTTAAAATCTTTTGATGCCCCACAAAGTACCATGAGTTTTTTCTTCCATAGGTAGATGGTTTAGAGGGAGGAAAGCTGAGCAATAGCTTGCAGATACAAATCCTAGAATCAGAAATAGTCATTATTTTTAGACATTTTCTCTGACAGTATTGGAAATAGCTTGTCCTTGGGAATAGCTTATCAAGGCAATAATTTGATTTACTGTCCCTGATATACTTTCCTATATTTAATGTCCCAAATTTACTTTTGCATATTTAAGTTTCTAAGTTTGTTGAGGACAAAATTGGGTCACTGTGCCCATAGCTAATGAACAGTGCTTCCCTAGCCTTCAATGCTTCTTTTTTGATTTGACTTGATTCTTTTCAGCCGGGCTATTGGTGGGTGGTAAGGGAGGGCTGTTCTGGGGAATGGATTCTTATGTGATCAATAGAGTCCTGACATTTGGAATCAAGAACTTAGAGGTCATTTGGTCTAGATATTCCTCATTGATAAACGAGGAACGCAAGGCCCAGGGGAGAAGTTGTATGCTTATGCAGCTGCCCGTCAACAGAGTCAGGACCAGAACTTAGATCTCCTTTGAGGATGCTTGGCCCGGTAGTGCTGTGCATGCCTCCCTGGGATATGTCCAAAACAGTAGGTGCTCACTTTTTGTGGAGAAAAAAGGAGGAAAATATGCTTCTGTTGAGATTGAAACAGGTGGTCCTTATGATCAGTGTGGATGGTCTGAAATGGAGTGAATGTGGGTGGCTTTTTTGGGGATGCTTTTTAAAGGAAAGGAAAGAATTCTGGTGGGGAGTAGTTCCTAGAGCCTTACTTACAACCTGGTAATTCTTTCTTAGCTGACAGATGAGCTTGCTCCTCCCAAACCACCTCTGCCTGAGGGTGAGGTCCCTCCTCCCAGGCCCCCACCACCAGAGGAGAAGGATGAAGAGTTCCCTGAGCAGAAAGCTGGGGAGGTGATTAACCAGCCAATGATGATGGCTGCCAGGCAGCTCCATGATGAAGCTCGCAAATGGTCCAGCAAGGTAAGTAACGAAGCTCTTCTTGTTGAGAAAGGATGAAGAACCATGCACACAGCCCAGGAAGTCTATTTGGAAAATCACGCTCTCTCTGCTTTGGTTCCTATTATTGCCAATAGCACAATGCTCTTCTTTCTTGTGGTTTAGTGAGATGTTTCTGGTACTTGATGGTTTCTCCTTCTAGCAGCTAGAGTGAGAGCTAGGATACCTGTAGTTAGAGATGAAAGTTCTTTTCCTTCTGTCCTCTAGAGTGTCAGCTGCCCTGATGCTGGACATTTGGTCTTTTAGAAATTGCTCTTCTTTCTTGGGGTCACTGAATGTTTTTAGATGTTCTCGTGCTAATTATCCACACTACAAACATGGCACAGTCTTCTGTAGGCTCTGCTATAGCTACATGAAATATTTGCATTTTCCTTCTCTTTTCTCACAGAAGCAGGTAGATTGGTGTCTTAGAAGCCATGTGCTTTGTCCCTTTCTCAGAATCATCTTACCCCTCAACTCAAGACAGCTCCAGGCTAACTCCTACTAAACAATCTGGAAGTGTAAATATTAACATGGTTGGTGAAAATTCGGATGCTGCAGCAGTCATGTCTCGTGAGTGATGAAAAGTGAGTGGTAGCTTTTCTAGACAAGAGCTAAATATTATTGTTAACCCTGCAGTGGAAGGTGGTTCTAAGTCAGTTCTAAACTGTTTCTACCATGAACCTACATCTTTATTCCCAACATCTATTGGCCTGTGTTCATTTCACACCTTCAGCCACCTCAAGCTCTTGTAGTGAATGTAGTTCCCCAGGGACCTCCTGCACATGAAGCTGATCTTGGGTTTTTTCAGGCTGGGAATTTGACCTTGGTTTTTTAACTCTGTATTTTTCTGAACTGTTAGTTGTGAGCCCACGTTCCAAGAAGGAATGGTGACCTTGCTGGTGTTGGACCTGACCCGTGGAATCACGTATAATCATATCTCTCCAGCTGGGGCACGCACACCCCTGGGACCATTAGCAGAGTCCCAGTACACATGGGGAGTGGGGTGGGGGTGATAGTGAAGGTTGGTTTTACTCAAAGATTTTAAAGAAAATTTTTATTTATTGATTTGTTTGTTTGGCCGTGCCACGCAGCTTGTGGGATTTTAGTTCCCTGACCAGGGATTGCACCTGGGCACCCGGCATTGAAAGTGCTGAGTCCTAACCACTGGACCGCCAGGGAGTTCCCTAAGGAAAATTTAAATTTCTTTATAAACCCAGATACACTCTAAATTATGGATGTTAAAGATTTGAAATGTTTTGTACTTTTATTTTTACTTCTTACACTCTTTTCTTTTATATTGATATCTTGCCCACATTTTAAATAAATGTACTTTTGAACTTAAAAAAAAAAACAACGCAGATACATTGTGCAGTGGAACACAAAATATACATGAATTTAAAGACAAACAAAACTTAAGGGGCAGACAGCACTGGCCTACATGTTTATCCCACTCTGCCATTTGTCGCCAAAAATCCTTAGGTCTGACTGTCTCTGGAGGTTTGGAGCATCTGTGGATTGCTGACTTTGAGCTGTGTGAAGTCAGGAGCTACTTGAACCATGTGTGTTTAGGGAGGACGGGTGGTGGTATGTGTTTGTGTATCTGTCGGTCGGCTTTGTACTTTGGGACTCTGAACCCCAGCAGAAGTGGGCTGGCCTCTCCTCTAAGGAATGGGGGTGAGTTGAGTCCTGGTTGAGACAGTTTAGGTGAAAGGATTTAGAAGGTACCCAAACCCCTTGTTGGCCCTGAATCCTCCAACTTAATAGTCAGCTTTTGGAGGCAGGCTTCCTGTGCGGATTAAGACTTTCAGGAGTTGTAGCAACCTCAAATAAAATTCCACACAAACTCTTACTTCCTCTTGGTTAGAGATGTTTGATATAAAGAACCTGTGCATATAAGTGGTTTGGCTTCATTGGGGCAATTCCTTTCATTCTCTTTCCCCCTTAGCCTATTTTCAGCATCTGATCTCTCTGCTTCCTTCCTGGCCTTTCAGAATGCCCATGCCTGGTATTAAATTAATTCTCTCCCCCATCACGGGTCCTGTTTTCTCATGGGCACCAGTTTTGAGCTCCTCTGAACTCAGCTTTGGTCAGTTGACAAGTCCATGTGTTATCTGTGAAATATCAATAAATTGAGTTTGGGGTAAGTGCAACTGGAGAGATTCAGGGTGTACCCGAAGAACAGCTTTCTTCGTCGGCTAGTTATGGATGCAATGTGAAATTGTGAAGTGTTGTCTCTGTAGACCTTAGATAGGGAGCGCTGCTCTGAAGTGTGGGTTTTCCCAAAGGTGGTTGCTGGATGAGATGTCTTCTTGAGGCTCCTTCTAGCTGGGTGATTGTAGGGTATTTGATAAGTCCTCTTCACTCACCATTGTGTTTTTCTTGCCTCTTTCCTGGTTTGATATCTGTTGCCTCAAATTTATCATTTTCAATTCTGGAAGTTTTAACCCCTGAAGGAAGTAATCTGTGTCTGGCAGCTGCAGAGCTGACCCAAGACACTTTCTGTTTCCTGGAAGCTGTAGAACAGTGTTCATATGAGCCAGCAGTTGTTCACATTGTTCTGTTCAAAGCAACTTGTGTGGTTCCATTTACTTTTTCCCTCTGGATTCCTTTTAAAGTTAATAAGCTACTATTGTTTGGTCGTTTGGCTTCTCAAAAATGTTCTGACCTGAGAATCACTCTTTGGTAGTAAGTGTATACAAAAGGAATGCCACTTTCTTTCTTTGTATAAATATTTCTCTGGAAACCGTTTGCTACTGGCGTAAGCCTCTTTCCTTTACTGTGAACAGGCCAGTGCCGGAGGCTGAGAATTCCCCCTTCTGTGGAGCTCGGTTCATCTGACTCCTGGAGAGTCTCCATTTTCTTTCCCATCCTAGGCAAGCTTTGGTTACTAAACCAGCTGAAGCTCAGTTGCCCAAGCCCTATACTGCTCTTACTAACACTGTCCCTGTTTCTCACCCTTCCTGCCATCGACCAAGCCGGGTAACCCAGCCGCTGAGGTGGGTGTAAGTGCTGTAGCTGAGGCAGATGCGGCTGCTGCTGTTGGGTCCCCTGTCCCCCCTGACATGGAAGACGATTACGAACCTGAGCTGCTGCTAGTGCCATCCAGTCAGCCGGTCAACCAGCCCATTCTGGCAGCGGCTCAGTCATTGCATCGGGAAGCTACCAAGTGGTCTAGTAAGGTACTGATTAGCGCCCCCAGCTGGGGCTGCTCCATATGCATCTGGCCATGTGCAGCCTTGACACATTGCATCACTCATGATCTGTGCGGGTCCTGTGAGTCTGAGCCGGGCGGGCATCTGTCTGTCTGCACCTTGTTGTTAGGACTGGCTTCACAAGTTTGATAGGTCTGCTAATGCCAGATTAACTGGATTGCATTTATGTTTGGGGGTTAGAGAGATGGGGTCACTTTTTGAAAGGATTCCTTTTCTTACTGACCTTGTGGCCAATATTGGAACCTTAAACCCCTTGGGAAGCCGTGGACGCCTCTCTCAGTGACTTTCAGGTCAGGAATCATTGTAGACCATTAAGAGGTCATCTGGCCTGATCACTGGACTTTGCCTCTCCCCCACCCATCCCCCCTCCCCGCTGACCTCTCACTGATGGCTCAGGCAGAGTTGATCAGCGTGAGGAGGGTTTCTGGGGAGGGCTGCTTGCTGTCCTGCACTCGGCTGTGGGGCAGATGCTGGCCTTCATGGGAGCCCACGGGGAAGGGGGCTTCACTGACTGGCTTGTTCAGGGGTTTCAGTGGGAGAGGGGGTGTGAGTAGGGAACAGATAGCGCTCAAGTCTGCAGGACAGGAACCAACGGAGCTTTGGCCTTAGGGAGTGGGGGATGGGAGCAATCACTTTTTTCCCTTTGAAGGTGGCATGTTGCAAGAAGAAAGGGTTTGAAGAGTGATGGGTAATAAATAACTAACCCTGGCACTACACTGTCCTCTAACCAAGGTCATGAAATCCTGGAATGATCCCAGGTCTGCACTGGAAGAGGTGGGCCCAGCCAGCCTTGTCTAACATACCCCTATTCTCATGAGTTCTTCCCATGCCTGTGTTCTCTCTGGCCCCAATTACTGCCCGGGATGTTATACACCCTCCAGCGTAAATGATCAGCCACTTATGGTACCTGTGGAGGTTTCTCACAGAGCACCCTGCAGTGGCATGGTTTGTGTATGTCTCACTGCATTGTCTAGAAATTGAAAAGCATGAGGGGAAAAATGCGTAGGGCCTGGCCTTTTAGGTAGTTTTGAACAATGCATTTATTATTTTTGGTTGTTATCAGCCAAAATATCAGCCTTTTGAAGGCATAAAGTAAATTACTTGTACATTTCCTTATTATGACCCATGAGGGTTTTAATGAACCAAAATGCCCAGTGTAAGATAAACTGCTGTTAGTTGCAGTGAGGGTTGCATTTACGGCTTGACTCACGATTTTTATTTTCCCAACGCCTCCCCCAGCATCCTCTTAACTGTGAAAGTTTCTTTAATTGAAGCCACTTAGCTGAGAGGACTGAAGAATTGACTCTTGGCCTTTTTAAATGTGAAAAATTAAAATAACATGTTCCTTTAGGCTGAGAGTACAGACAAGAGGCAGTAGAGGGAGGGCAGGAGCAGACTAGGTCAGAAAAAAAATTTTTTTCACCAAGGCTAATAGTTACTTGGTTTAAATTCTAGTTCAGCAGTGACAATCATTGGCTGCTGTTTGTAACAAGGGTAAGGATAAAGAGAATGATTTCAGCATCTAGAAAGGCTCATCTGTATTTTTCCCTTCAGGCCAGCTGTACTGCTTTCCCCCCACAGAAAGGAAAATGCCTGTTTAACCAACTTCTTGGGCCCATCCCCAATTTATTGACATGATTAACCTGGAAATGCTGAAATGCTTGTTTAGTGCTATGCCTGGGGCTCACATGTTGCCCTTTCAGATTAATATCCAAGTCTTTTTTGGTCCGGTGATCTCTCCCTCTCTCTGTCTCACTCTCACTGAGTGCTGGGGAGAGTACCCTGGCTCACTCTTCTCTTTATTTCTCCTGTGCTATCCATATCACTCAAGAATAGTCTGTATATCTTCTTCTCACCCTTCCAGAGGGCTGCTAGAGCAGCAGGCTCCCTCCTCTCTTCTCTGTGCTTCTACTTCCTTCCCTAACTTGGCCAGAGTATGGGCTGAGCTCACACTGTATCTTGCTTCTCTCTAGGGCAATGACATCATTGCAGCAGCCAAGCGCATGGCTCTGCTGATGGCTGAGATGTCTCGGCTGGTCAGAGGGGGCAGCGGTACCAAGCGGGCACTGATTCAGTGTGCCAAGGACATAGCCAAGGCCTCAGATGAGGTGACTCGGTTGGCCAAGGAGGTTGCCAAGCAGTGCACAGATAAGCGGATTAGAACCAACCTCTTACAGGTACTCAGGAAAAGTGTGTGTGTGTGTGTGGGGGGCAGGGGGTAGGGTGCAAAGCAGGAGAGAGAAAACTGGGTGAGCAAGGAGGAGGAGGTATTTCAGAATGGGAAGAAATAGCAGAAAGGAGAAATACACATGTGTATTTGGGAAAGAGAGATACAGGCAAGTTTATTTCTGAATCAAATGAAAGAATTTTAATGCTTCCATGTCTGGACAGAAGGACTATACTGATCCTAGGGGGAAAACAATTGGAATCCTGCTGCTGATTTACTGAATGCTTTCTGCATGCCAGCCACTGAGAATACAGAGGTGAATTAAGTCTGGTCCTCAGGGAGCTTGTGGACAAGAAAAACAAACATACTAAATTAAATTTTCTTTTTAGGTATGCGAGCGAATCCCAACCATAAGCACCCAGCTCAAAATCCTGTCCACGGTGAAGGCCACCATGCTGGGCCGGACCAACATAAGTGACGAGGAGTCTGAGCAGGTATGTGCTTCTGACTTCTCGCCAGCAGCTTCTATGCCACTTGATAGCAATTTAATTCAGCCTTGAGGAAATGTTACCTGTGAAATGGGTATTCAGTATGTAGGATGGAGTCTTCAGTTCTCTTAGAAGGGCATCTATATTGGAGAGATGCATCAGAAATTTGGAAAGGGAAGTAAAAAGCTCTTGTGCAACTCTTGTCATTTTACAGTTGAGAAATTGAGGCCTTGGGAGGTTAGGGAGGTTAAGTGAATCAGCAGCAGTTAGGACTCTACTCGGTTCTTTTCCTCCCTGGAATAGGTTTGGCTCTGTCGAGGCCTCCAGTGCCTGTTCAGTCCTGCTCACTCTATCCTTCTGGCTGGTGAATTTCTGTTTCCTTGTTCTCTGGGTGATAAGTACCTCAGGGAGGATGAATAATGTAGGCTTTTCAGGGGCATGAGGTGGTTAGGCCTGTGCTGAGGCTGAAATGACATCTCAAACGAGGTGCTTCTCTTTTGGTTTCTTTGACAGAGAATGAAATAAAGATGGTGGGAGTGTTTGCTTAAGTGTTTTTTTTTTTTTTTTTTTTTTAAAGATAATTTCACAGGTTGGGTCAGATTTCCCTTTATTTTTTTTAGTCTTATTTTTTAAAAAAATTTTATTTATATATTTATTTTTGGCTGTGTTGGGTCCCCGTTGCTGCACGCAAGCTTTGTTGCTGCACGTGAGCTAGTTTCTCTAGTTGCCGCGAGCGGGGGCCACTCTTCATTGCGGTGCGCTGGCCTCCCATTGCGGTGGCCTCTCCTGTGGAGGAGCACGGGCTCTAGGTGCGTGGGCCCCAGCAGCTGCGGCACGTGGGCTCTAAAGCGCAGGCTCAGTAGCCGTGGCGCACGGGTCCTGCTGCTCCGCGGCATGTGGGATCCTCCGGGACCAGGGCTCGAACCCGTGTCCCCTGCATAGGCAGGCGGACTCCCAACCACTGCGCCACCAGGGAAGTCCTTAAGTGTTTCTTGTATGTATCTCGGCAGTCACAGTTTTTTCTCTTCCCTGCCTCCTGGAAACGTGGCTCAGGTCTTCTCAGAAAGCCCTCATTTGAGCACCTCTTCCTCTCCTTATTTCCTCTCTAGTAGGCTCTGCTATGAGCCAGACTTACAATTTCTTCTTATGGAAGGTAGCACATCTTTTGTTGAACTGCTCAGACAAGGCTCATCATGCAATGGGATATGTATGTGGCACTGTATTACATACTATGTAGGGGAGTTAACGAAATAGACACAATCCCTTTCCTTGTCCGGGCCAGGAGACAGAGGTTAGGAGCACTTTAGAGGAACAAGGCTACTTCTCTTGGTGTCAGTAGTGCTACCTTAACTACCATGTTTTAATTCAACAGCTCTCACCATAACCCTCTCTTCTCCCAAACCATGGGAACTGGATTTTAACCTTTAACTTCCACGTATTCTAGGCAGGGTTTGGGCACTAGGCTATTTCCTGTCGTGTGATCTCTCCTGCCCCAAGAAAAGGAAATAGAAAAAACAGGGAAGAAAGGGTAAGACTCAGAGTTTCCGACCTTATCAGTTAATCAATTAGCCAACAAAAATGTATCTTGGGAGTATCTACTATGTTCCATTAAACATTCCAGTTACAAAAAAGGAAGAAACTGACAGTGTGGTAGAATGGAAGAAACACAGGATTGCAAGTCAGAAGTTTTGAGGCTCACCCTGACTGTTGTGTGAGTTGGGCTGGCAAGTCCCCGAATCACGCTGGGCCTCAGCCTCTTTGTTGACCAAGCAAAAAGATTAACTGATTGGGAATTCTAGTCCATAGTTATGCCTCTCAGAGCCCATGAACCCTCTGAAATTGCACGTACAAATTTTGTGCACGTGAGCAATTTTTTCTGGGGAGAATCCACAGCCTTCATTAAACCCTCAAAGGGTCTGTAGCTCAAAAATATTTAAGAATTAAAAAAAAAAAAGAATTACTGAGTTAATGGATTGATAAGTTAGTTACTAGTGTGATCTTAGTCCTGTATTTTGTATGTTTACAAGATTTACTTATTTAGATTTTCATGGGTTTATAAGGTGGTTGGTTCACTTGGTTATTTTTCATGTGTTAATTAAATGTTTATGAAATACCTCATGTGACAGGCACTGACGTTAACACTAGGGTACAGCAGAGAACAAAATTGACAAAAATTGCTGCCCTCATGGAACTTAAATTTTAGATAAAATTAGATAAAACATAGATAAACAACCTAGGTAAAACATATAGTACATCAATGAGTGATGGTAAGTTCTGTAGAGAAAAGTGAAGAAAGAATTGGAGGATGAGGCATGCTGGGAGTTGGGAAGGTAGTTTGTGATTTAAAATAAGGTGAGCAGGAAAAGCCTCAGCAAGGTGACAACTGGGCAAAGATCTGAAGGAGGTGAGAGGTGAGCCATGGGATACCTGGGGGAAGAGCATTCTAGGTAGAGGGGACTGCAAGAGCCCGAGGTAGGGGCTTGTTTGAACACCAGGAAAGGAGTATACACTAGAAGCCATCTGAGGGTACAGTATACAATCAGTGATGGTCCAGTTTTGGGTTCTTTTTGGTGATCCAGCTATAAACCACCAGTGATGTGACAAATAGAAGGGATGCCAGGTACAGGTAGGGTAAACTGCGTTCCATTCCTGGCTTAAGCCTGTTTCAGAGGCTGGGCTCCATCAGGGACTGTGAGTAATGGAGAGCTCCTCTTTCCTTACAGGCCACAGAGATGCTGGTTCACAACGCCCAGAACCTCATGCAGTCTGTGAAGGAGACTGTTCGAGAAGCAGAAGCAGCTTCAATCAAAATTCGAACAGATGCTGGATTTACACTGCGCTGGGTTAGAAAGACTCCCTGGTACCAGTAGACACCTGGTTGAACCTGGCTAACACAGAAGCCCCTGCTGAACAGAATGAAAATGATCGGAGTCCCAGGAGCCACCCAAGATTACTGGGGGGTTGAAAGCCACATCTTGGCCTGACATAACAGAAAGGAATGGGGCCTCTTCACATTAGAAAACATTTATACTCTTGTCATGGACACTTTGAAATGTGTCTCCGTATAAAGCCTGTATTCTTGAACACGGCTTTACTTGTGCACACTCTGTCCCAATAGGCAGACGGGGTTTCTAGCCCATGGACTTCACATAAGCTCAGAATCCAAGAGTGAACACTAGCCAGACATCCTGTTCTGCCCTTGTTCCCTAAAGGACAGTTCCCTTTCTGCCCCTGTCCCCCATTCTTTCCACCAGGCTCCCAAGACCCAGGGCCCAGGCAAGTCAGTTAAGGAAATCACTGTGCCTCCAAAATTGTTTTGGGCTTTCCATGTTGCTGCTGACCCTGCCTGCCTTCCCTGGCTGTGCTACCTTGGTCCTTTTCAGGAGTGAGCTTCGCTGTTGCAGGGGAAGGTGGCCTCTGGGGAGCCCCAGCCATGTGGGGCCTGGATTCACTTCCTGCCCTTCCCCAATTTAATCCTTCTAGTTTCCCACAGTACAAAACCAAATTTCACTTTGTCAGGAGGAAATCACCAAATCATGTGATTCTGTCTTTACCTCGCTCCAGAGCAATGTCTGTGCTAGGGAAACTTTCCGTCCCATATCCTGCCTCGGCCTGCCAAGGTAGCCATCCCAAGAACACACTGTGTGTCCTGGTGCTCTCTGCCACTGGAGAGGCAGAGTGGCCGGGGCGTGGCCCTGCCCATCCTCCCAGCAGGGCCACTCCCAGGCACTCCACGCTTTGTCACTGCCTGCAGAGATCTATGCTGAGGCCTTATCATTCATTCTTAGCTCTTATTGTTCTTTCTGAGCTGAAATGCTGCATTTAATTTTTAACCAAATCATGTCTCCTGTCCTGGCTTTTGTATTCTTCCCACACCCTTCCTAAGCAAGGTTTTAAAGATATATGTTTGTTCTATAATTTTGAAAGATCGTTTTTATCCTTTTGAAATTCAGTCCTAAGAATTGGTGCTTGTCCCCAGGAGTGTCTAATGGAAAGGCAGTCCTGTCTGAAGGACACTTCCTACCTAAGGGAGGCGGTACTTGCAGACTGGAATTCTGGCACTGCTGGGGATGAATCGATGGGAAATAGTCCTCAGTGATTCCTACCTCCCTAGCCAACAACAGCCAAGCCCCTTGCATCCTACCCTCCCTCCTAAGTACAGTTGTTAAGAGAGTAATGGGTATAATATTTAATTATCACCATAGTAAGTTTCCTATTAGCAAAGTGAGAGAAGGCAATTTTTCCTTTCTTGTACTTATCACTGCTGTCTAAGCATTCCCCAGCATATGAAACTATATTTCTTCCCAAAGCCAGAACTGGATGAGTAAAGGAGTAAGAACCCTTGCCTGAATGTCCTCCCCACCTCCAGTGTGTGTTAGACCCTAACATCAAATGTGTAAAACTTGTCTTAAGTTGGTACTGTACACTCAGGCTTCCTCTGTTTCCTTTTAACTGATGATTATTTTCAAGGCCCTCAGCATCCTTGTATAGTTGCTTACCTGATATAAATGCAATATTAATGCCTTTAAAGTATGAATCTATGCCAAAGATCACCTTTTGTTTTACTAAAGACTACTTAGAGGAAATAAGAAAAATCATGTTTGCTCTCCAAGTTCCTCCAGTGTTTTGAGACACTGGTTTACACTTTATACCAATGTGCTTTTCTCTAATATCAGTGCTCAAGACACAGTGAAGCAAATTAAAAAAAAAAAAAAAAAAAAAAAATCCCTGAATGCTGATTAGACATCACCACTAAAAAACTACATTTATAAGCTAGGATTTGTTATATGCAAATATTTTCTGCCTCTTCTGTTTAAAACAATAAAGTGCATTTATATAAATAATAATGCTTTAAATGATGGGTGTTATTTCAGCAAGAGCTTTTAGATCAGGTTTCTCCTTTGTTTTGAAGCATAGCCAGTGAAGCTAATCCTCAAAATGTGGGAACTAAAGATTTTTATTTAATCCAAATATTGTACTGGAAGAAGTAGAAACCAGCGGTAATATATTTACTTAACAAGATCTTTGTAATAAAGGACAACATTGGGGATTATAAACTAGAAGGAGCAGAAGTGACAAAAGGTTAGCAGTAAGAGGAAAGCAGCCAGATGATATAGATCATCCCCTGGTTGAAGCAGTCCATCTTAGAAGATTCTGGCTGTATGTGGAGGCCATCACTATCCCCTAAGCTAAAGCTATTACATGTGCAGGAATATTGCAGGTCTATAGTTAATATTCTAAAGCCCAATACAGAACAACAGGGTTGTCAGGGATCCACCAGAGTTATGAGGCAGAGCTAGCTTTTGGGCACATACTCCTCTTCTTGCTTGAGGAAGCTCTAAGAGTAGGAACAGGTTCTTGAAGCAGAGCTGGGACATCAGTATTTTTGCCTTATTTTCCAGATCTGAAAGTGGTAAATATCACTAAAGGGGGATAGTACTGACTACATTTATCACTGCTTTAACTTAGAAAAGTTGCTGACTAGGGAGGCAGATTCCACCTGTCTGAGTTAAAGGGAACTGTCCAGAGGTACTGAATTAGCTCAGCAATATCTGAAAACAGTATTCATGGTCTCATTTTTTCTATTCACCATATGTTCACTGCTGCTGCCTTCCTGCTGCATTATAGTTTTTCTCAAGTCAGATGACTCTAAGGACACCAGGACCAGTATTTTCCAAGGTTCTTCTATAGCAGCACTTAAGGAATGAACCCATCACATGAACTCCCTTTGAATAAAATGATGGTGACTCCTTTATGCAGAAAATGAGCTTTTGGGTTATACTCCTTTAAGAATTTAGAAAATGAGGCTATTCTGGAATTATCTGGAATTCTGTGCTTGAAAAATATTTCAATACTACTAAGAATTCATGGATCTTTGTTGTTAGTAGGTGGTGGTAGGGAGAGTAGCTTTGATCACTTATTGTTCAGTCTGTGGCTAAAAGGGTGATGGTTAGAGAAAGTATATAAGGCTGAGGTCAAGAGAGGAGCACTTGGAAGTGCTCTGCAGCAACCCTCACACCTTGTGTGATGATGCAGAGTAAAATGTGACCATGTTCAGCCTGCCCTAACACTGAGGCATGCCCAGCTGAGAATGCTCAATTAACAGTCAAGCTAAAAAATCAACTTGTTGCTTTCATCTTTTTATTGACAGTGTAGCCAGAGCTAGAGAAAGGACTTACTGGATTCAATCAAATTAATAAATACAATAATTTAATTGTAAAAGGAAACAGTCTACTTGGAAGTTTTAGCAGAAATTGCTAGAAGCAAGGGACTCTTGGCATACAATCTGCTTGTATATGAGAAGATAGCACAGAAAGAAAATTAGTCCATATATGGATGATTGAGATTAGGGATTCTGCAGAAAGAGAAGTAAATGTATTGATTGCTCTTTTGAGGTATGAACTTTGAAGAGAAAGACATTAAAATGAAAAGCAATTGAACTGGGTATCCAATCTTAGGCAAAGGGAATAAATATTTGGCAACATCTTAATTTTAGCTGCCAAGCTGATATTGGTTACCCTAGAAATTACTAAGTTGCAAAAAGTAACCTTTCCTATTAGGTGAAAGGCAGGCTGGGTGCCCTAGGCAGGCAAAGGTAAGAATGCTGCTGTACAGTGGGCTCCCTGTACCAGCACCAACCACTAGCCCTGGACAGCAGAATGGGATGAGTGTAAGGGCTACGGTTAGCATGATAACGGTAAGGGATAAGTTGACAATGAAAAGAATGGAGTCACAAAGAGAAAGCTAATAGCAAGAACAAGCACTTACATCTTAACTTTCTCCATTCTTCATGTCTAATGAAGCAAAATAACTGGGCAAGGACTTCTAAGTCAATCAAGTTAAATGATAACAACTGTGGACTGACTTGCCAACCATGAAGATGAATACAGGTTTATCAATGCTACTGACGATTTTGTTTCTGCCTCATTATAGTGTACTTTCATGTACTTTGTCAGTACAGTAGAGACATTTAAGTACTCCAGTGACAGTTACAACAATAGTTTCAGGAAGGAATCTACTGACTTTTCATATTGTGAAAAGATTAGGGAATTGGGAAGCACAAAATATGAAAAGGGAGTTCCCCTGAAGACAAGGAGTGTAGGCAAGTTGAAACCCTTAAGAACAACAACAAAAAGAGAGAAAAGATTAAAAAAAAAAAAAAAAGATTGACAACAGTGAGGCAGGCACATTTTCTTCCTTTAGCTGAACTAGGGCATGAGGCCTTCAGGCTAACTGGTTTTAAGTGGTGTTGGATAAGCTTTCTAAAACATGAAGATGGCAAAGGTTCACTTAAGTTTCTCTTTTACTACATTAATTTGCTTAAAATCTCAAATGCTTGTGCTTGCAATAACTTCCTAAGAGCAGAAGTAGTGTTCCCTTTTATTACCTTAAAGCATTCACCCCTTTGATACAAATCATTTTTACTGTGCTAACAGCTGAACCAAGTGGCACAAAACTGAGATGGTACTTACTGCAGCAAGGTCCCTATAAATCAAAATCTGAGCTTTACATAAAAATCTTATTTATAAAAAATACAATATCAAGTACAGTGAGAATGGAGCATGGAGCAGCAGTGCTCCCTGCCAGGGCCATGTGAAGTGGCTTTTGCTACAGTGCTTGCTTAATGGCATAAGTGAAAAGCTGAGTAAGGCAAACACTCGAAGAGGCAGTTTTCTGTAAACTTCTTGGGGTGGGAGGAATTTTTCCTGTGTTGGGACAGAAGATTTGGGATGGCTAAGATCAAGTGTGACATTTGGCTGCACTTGATACATCAATTACAGACTAAGATAGCTCCTGCTGAGACCAGCTCACTTGTTTTAGGAGAGAGGTTATCACTGTAGACTTTTGCCTTGACTGTTAAAATATGCAGCCTCCAGCTGGTGTCTCCCTATGGAGGAAATCACCTCTAAAATCTTCCTAAGTGACAAGATACAAATAAGCTAAGTCATTCAGAAGTTTCCTTAGCTTAAAGCTCCTTAAGAACCCTACATTGATTACTAAGCAACTCTGTTAGCGGTGTGTGGTTAGACACAAATGCTTTAACTAGAATATGTATTCCCATCCAATTGGTACCTAATGGTAATAAACTGTAATGACACTTGGAAAACAAACATATCTTGAGGAATTCTGGCCTCTTCTCATGTCCTCACTTGGAACTTTCCAGCTTTCGTGACATATTTGACTCCTTTAAATGGCTTATATTTCTCCCCATACATGTCCAAGCGGTTTACTTTTAAGCCTGTGTCAAAAAGAATTGGTAAGGAAAGGAATAAATTACTATCCTGGTAACACCAACCAATACAATATTTGCTTAGCAAATAGAGTTCACTACACAGTAAATCTGACATTAACCAGTGTCCTTGTCACCATTTGGAAGCAATGTTCCTTCTACCATTCACAGATTATAGCACTATGGAAGTATGGTTTTAGTTCAGATTCCCATGTGGACAAGCAGTGTCTTTTAGGATAATTCTACTTTCTGTGAGTATGAATGGCTCCTTTCTTTGAGCTTGAATGAGGGTAGGGGTGAAGGGAAGCTGTGTGAAATAAGGTGCTCTCCAAAACCACTGTACCCATAGCACAGAGTGAAAGGCATGCTGGAGCTGTTGCTCTTTGTAGAGACGGAATGTCAGTTACCCTTCTAAGATCCTAGTAGCTGACCTCAGCAAAACTCAATTACCCTTAAACACAAGTCAAATTTCTCCTTACCTGAAATGGCAAGCTGCTGGATCTTGAACTGTATGTTGAGGCTTGGATTCTCTTCTGGCTTAGGTGCTCCAGATTGTAAATTTACCAGTCCTTTAAGACTGGGGAGCTTTTGTGGAGTGATTTTTCCCACGTCCCACGTTAGTACCTTAAAAAGACATAAAAAAACAAAAACATTCTGAACTATTTATTAAAGACATATGTTCAAAGACACCATAAACTTCTGTACAAAATAAAGCACAGTGTCTTGGAAACAGACCTGGGATTTCCACTGAGTTTTATCACTAATTAGTTCTGTGACTCTGAATGAAGAGTGAGGGCAGAGAACCAATGTTTGTTAAGCATCTACTTTTGGATATAGCACTGTGCTTAGCACTATTCATATGCTGTCTCATAGAAGCCTGTAATGTGAATTTTGTCTTCTTTTAACAAAGAGGAAACTAAAGCTCTGAGGTCAAATGACTTGCTCAAGGTCACACGGCTAGTTAGAGGCAAGGCTGGGATTTGAACCTACAGCTCTCTGGTATCAAATGTTATTTCCACTATACCACCTTTACTGTTTATCTCTGGGCCTAAGTTTATTTTTCCGTAAAATAAGAAGACGGGCCTAAATTGGTGTTTTTAAACTTTTAGTGATGGAACCCTTTATTCAAATGAAATCTTTAGTGAGGAAGCTCAGTAACAGATGAGAAAGTGAAGCTATTATGTTTGAAGCTGGGGTGAAGGGCCAGGGATCTGGAGCTCCCCCTTCACTTCTCAGCCCTGTGTGGTCTCTGGGGAGATTCTTCAACTCCTCAGGATTGGATTAGATGATCTTTAACATTCAATGATTTTACTAAAAAAAAAACCAAAACCTCTTTTCATTTACCAGGTAGCTCAATGACTCTACTGAGGAAAAGAATCATTTTTTACCCAAGCAGGAAGCAGAGAGAAAAATCATCTTTTACAATTCCTCTGAAATCCTTCTGCTAGAGGCAAATATATGTAGGGGGAGAAGGCAGCTTTCCTAGCCAACATCCTCTGTGGAAGAGTATGAAACAATGCTTTTAAATGAGAAAGGAAGAGAAAGGTCTTAATCAATTTCTACAGAAAATTTAACAATTAATAGATTATAATATCTATTAACAATTAATAGATCATTATATCCACATAATGCTTTTCTCTTTTTAAAAAGTTTTTTACCAGATAGCCTTAGGTTCAAATCCCAACCTTGCCTCTAACTAGCTGTGTGACTTTGAGCAAGTCACTTGACCTCAGAGCTTTAGTTTCCTTGTTTGTTAAAGGAAGACAAAATTTATATCACAGGCTTCTATGAGACATCTTCCTCATTGAAGAGTGAGTGAATCTCTGGATTATCAATGGATAAGTAAAGGCAGACTCTGAAGGAAGAAAGAATGAGTCTCACTTTTCTGTTCATCGACTCAGCAGCAGATGCAGGATTCCCTCTTCAGGCAGTGGCAGAAGCACAGCACAGTATGCATTCTAGGTTTTGTTAGGAACTTTAATTTTAACCAAGACATTAGACCCTTCCCTCTGTCCCCCCCACATCTCCAAAGCACAAAATAAAGATTGCAGAAACACTTGCTCACTCTTGATTTTAGGTGGCTGTACCTTGGTAACTGGATCAAATGTATAGCTGCCTTGTGTTGGTGTCAGGTTCATATTCAACACAACCTTTGGCATGTGAACTGTCACTGTGATTCCTTCAATAGTTTTCCCCATATTTTGCTTTGGTCCAATTGTAATATCAAATCTACCACAAGAACTGTTCTCCTTAAAACTGATGCTATGTTTCACATATACTGGTATTGCCACTAGACTAAAAAGAGAAAGAAAGACACAACCACAAAAACATACAATTAATAGTGTGAGTTCCAGAGGTGGCCTGAAAACCTCAGTCCAGAGTATCCTATACCCCCA
This sequence comes from Eschrichtius robustus, assembly GCF_028021215.1. NCBI lineage: Eukaryota > Metazoa > Chordata > Mammalia > Artiodactyla > Eschrichtiidae > Eschrichtius > Eschrichtius robustus. The sequence goes on from NC_090830.1 coordinate 78,825,737, forward strand.
GAACCGCAGATTGAGTATGTGTACCAGGGCAGGTTGAGTATAGCACAGTGTTCTGGAACCACTCTGCTAGGAATTATACAATTTCTGAGCAGTAAGTATACAAATCAAGGTAGAAATCTGAAGCTTAATTATAGTATAAACAATTGGGGCAAATAGCCCTAGTTTAAAAAATGAATTAAGATCCCATAGAAAGATAATTTAAAATTATACAAACTAAATAAATCAGTTTCTATGTGGTAAGAGCCAAGAAACAATTCCTCTGCTTTTAAGTCCTGTTCTGATGTTACCAAAATACTCTGATATTTTCAAGGGACAAACCAGCTACAACCCACGATGCTAAATCATTTAAATCATTCATTTAAACTTCAGTGCAGAGAAGAGTGACTTCAAGCCAGTTAGTTGAAGAATGTCCTAGAGAGCTACGGGTAAGTCTGTCTCCTTCTATCAGCCATGACGTCCACAGACCACAGTAAAATTATGGCATGGGTTCACAGTTTCGCCCAGGTTATGCATGGTCCAAAATGCTTGCTCTCAGGTATATATTCTTACTACAGTCTAATTTACTACTACTCTATACTCTTAAGATTCAAAGTATACTGATTATGTTAGACACACATTTTCACCAGTTCTTCCTGGGTCTCCTGGTGAGCAATGGCTAAAGGGAGCAATGATGAATTCAAGTACCCAACTTGTCAGAATGAAACAGGGAAAAGTGAGTTCTATGCAGTACACTGATATATGACAGGAGATTCTGACTGATGCATCAACATACTTTTGTGAGCTGACACGATATGATATAAGTCGGAAGTTTCCATCTGGAGGAATAAATGACAAAACTCTTTCAGATTCCCAACGCTTGAACCGGATGCAGGGGTGGAAGCTGACATCATCTAGAAGCCTTGGGTTCTGCCAGGGAAACAGAAGACAACCATATTTATAAAGTATAATGGGGCTTCCCTGGTGGCGCAGTGGTTGAGAATCTGCCTGCCAATGCGGGGGACACGGGTTCGAGCCCTGGTCTGGGAAGATCCCACATGCTGCGGAGCAACTAGGCCCGTGAGCCATAGCTACTGAGCCTGCGCGTCTGGAGCTTGTGCTCCGCAACAAGAGAGGTCGCGACAGTGAGAGGCCCGCACACCGTGATGAAGAGTGGCCCCCACTCGCCGCAACTAGAGAAAGCCCTCGCACAGAAACCCAACTCGCACAGAAGACCCAACACAGCCAAAAATAAATAAATATTTTTTTAAAAATAAATAAATAAAGTATAATGAATATTGCAACTCTAATTCAGATATTGTGAGAAATTAATATGCTTCATCAAAATAGAGAAGTCATGCAAGAGTTTATTATGATCACATCAACACAACTTTACAGTTTCACAATGCTTTAAAGTCTGCAAATATTTTATATACATTATTTTATTTGAATTTCAATAACTATGAGGTAGAAAATGTGAGTGGTATCATTTCCATTTCATAGATGAAAAAACTGAGGTTCAAAGAGCTCAGGGTCAGGACAAGTTAGAGGCAGAGGTAGCATCAGAGCTCAGTTCTCTTTACGGTTCTTAGTAGTGTATCATGCTGTATCTAAAATGATGCAAAAGATCAATGCCCTTTCATATCAACAAAGCATGTAATAATTCAGGAAAAGCAGCACTGCACATTTGCAGACGCCAGCCAGCCATTTAAGCTACTTCTAGCATACTCAGAGGCAAAGACCCCTCCTCAGCCTTTCCATAAAGGCAATGCTCACCATGTAAGCTACTGTCTTTGGAAGCTGTGTTAGGAATATTTCTTAGATAATCCTTTGCAATCTAAAACAAACATGTCTCAGTATTTATCATTTCATTTAGTACTTCACATGTATTAGGCTTGCAAGGAGCTACAAAACAGGAGAACAAAACTTACCATGAAAGAAAGGGAAAGGTCAGGCATTCCAGATAGCTTAATGCAAGCATCAATTACCCCCTGAATTTCTGCAAAGACTGTAGATCCTAAAGAAAGAAATAAAGGTGATAACATCATTGGAATCTGCATCTTTACTAGAGCTATCACTGTATCTTAAGTAATGGAGATATCTCCTGGGTGTCAGACATACTGAAGCTTTGCACATCTATTAAAAGGTTAGTGGACAGAGGACCCATTACACTAGTTCAGATAGCTTCTTTACTGAGTGCCATGGCCTGTACCTATCTCTGGTTAGAATATGACAATTCTAAGGAAAATCAAACCTGTCCCTATCTTTATAGTGTCAACCTTGTAAGACTGCTGGATGTGAAGTTAAAATACTTTTTTTCCAGTGATTTTTAAAATTAAAAAAAATTTTTATTCAATTTTTAAAGGCTACTTTTCATTTACAGTTATTACATTAACTGTAAATTAAACAGTTAAAACATTGGCTATATTCCGTGTTGTACAATACATTCTTGAGCTTCTCTTACACCCAATAGTTTGTGTCTCCCATTCTCCCACCCCACCCCACAATGGTAACCACTAATTTGTTCTCTATATCTGTGAGTCTGCTTCTTTTTTGTTAAATTCAATAGTTTGTTGTATTTTTTAAGATTGCACATATAAGTTATATCATACAGTATTTGTCTTTATCTGGCTTATTTCACTTAGCATAATGACCTCCAAGTCCATCCATATTGCTGCAAATAGCAAAATTTCATTCTTTTTTATGGCTGAGTAGTATTCCACTGTGTATACATCTTCTTTATCCATTTATCTGTTGATGAACACTTAGGTTGCTTCCATATCTTGGCAATTGTAAATAATGCTATGAACACTGGGGTGCATGTATCTTTTCAAATTAGTGTTTTTGTTTTCAAAATTAAAATATTTTAATGACCATTTTTTTTTTTTTTAGAATCCATATATATGTGTTAGCATATGGTATTTGTTTTTCTCTTTCTGACTTACTTCACTCTGTATGACAGACTCTAGGTCCATCCACCTCACTACAAATAGGTCAATTTCATTCCTTTTTATGGCTGAGTAATATTCCATTGTATATATGTGCCACATCTTCTTTATCCATTCATATGTCGATGGACACTTAGGTTGCTTCCATGTCCTGGCTATTGTAAACAGAGCTGCAATGAACATTGTGGTACCATGACTCTTTTTGAATTATGGTTTTCTCAGGGTATATGCCTAGTAGTGGGATTGCTGGGTCGTATGGTAGTTCTATTTTTAGTTTTTTAAGGAACCTCCATACTGTTCTCCATAGTGGCTGTATCAATTTACATTCCCACCAACAGTGTATGAGGGTTCCCTTTTCTCCACACCCTCTCCAGCATTTATTGTTTGTAATGGCTCCTATTTCTTAAAAGTTAACAGGAAGCTTAGTCCATTTCATTAGAAACTTGGCTAATGTTATTTAAAATATTTTAACAATAAATCAAAGTTAAAATATTTTAAATAAAATTAGACAAGTTTCTAATGAAATGGACTAAGCTAGCTGTTAACTTTTAAGAAATAGGGGCCATTATTCTTTAATAGTACAGCTATTATTCCATACAATGGAATTTTATAATAAAAAGGGCACTCACTGTAGAGATAGTGTCTATAATTCACAGTAACTCATATTCACACACCAACTAGCTGTGTGACCTTGAACAGATTACTTAACTCTTCTAAGCCTCAGTTTCCCCATGTATAAAATGTGAGGGTTGGACTAGATGTTTTTAATAAAACATTATGATTCTAATACAGTACTGTTCTTTAGTCTGGGGTCTTCACTAGAAGGACTGCACATAAAGTGGTAGCAAAAAATATGGTGCATAGTAGATATACAACAAATATTAAACTGAATAAATGGCAAGATGGAAATGAATATAGGGTAATAATTGGCTTAAAGTAAGGTGGCATGAGATCTGATTTACAAAGGTTTGGCATTTCTCAACTAGAGGTTATGAAAATAATATGTAACCTCTGGACAAAATAAACAGATTTGAAAATGAATGCCTTTCCACTGAAATGCATACTGCCAAGGGATTTCGGTTTTCTATTCAGCTTATGTCAGCTGAACTGTTTTTTTCCCTGATAATATGCACACAATTACCTGATTTATCTATAATTGCATCTATTTCTTCAACGACATCAAAATAGGCTTCATTGTTTGTGTACTTTACCCCTGCTCGGCGCCATGGGATGTTGGACAGCTGCCCAGTGGGGAGTGTGTCCCCAACATTACTACTGCCTAGAAACCAGAAAAACAGAAAGCAAAGCTAACACATAAGATGCTCATGAGAAAAGCTCTTAACAGAAAAAAAACTCAAGTACTTTAGCTGCTTCTTTAGTGTTTGGGTTTTTCTCCACTGAAGTTGTGGATGGTTTACAGAATTGTCAGAGACATATCCATACCAATGTGATCAAATTTCTAGAAGACAGAAATAGGCCATGTGGTCCTGTGTCTATCTGCCAAACCAGGTTAAATTCATTTACTTATCTTTTGCTTCCTGTGTGTTAACAGTAACCTAACCTAATTCCAGTGGCTCAACAACAGAATCTCATCCTGCTACCACTGATGAAAAAAGAGGCTGGTTGTTTCAAAACCCTCTGCTGATAAAATGTCTGCACTGAGAATACAGAGTGATAAGTAGGCCATTTGGTATTCAGCTTAAATTATACATGAGATGCCGCCAAGCAGAGTTAACTGGCTGAAGAACATACTCTGGCCATTTCCCATTTTAAGGTCAGCACACCCATATGGCACACCCACATGCAATATGGCTAATGTTCAAAATCTGGCTAATTTCCTGGTAAACTGACATATGTCTGAAAATAAGTCTGGTTGTCCAAAACATACACCCTTGAGCTGTGACATATTTAACATTCTGGTTAATTTACTTTTCCAACTCAAAAGTAGTACATGCTTAACAATAACAACAACAGGGCTTCCCTGGTGGCGCAGTGGTTAAGAATCTGCCTGCCAATGCAGGGGACATGGGTTCGAGCCCTGGTCTGGGAAGATCCCACATGCTGCAGAGCAGCTAAGCCCGTGTGCCACAACTGCTGAGCCTGCGCTCTAGGGCCCACGAGCCACAACTACTGAAGCCCGCACACCTAGAGCCCGTGCTCCACAACAAGAGAAGCCACCGCAATGAGAAGCCCGTGCACCGCAACGCAGAGTAGCCCCTGCTCGCCGCAACTAGAGAAAGCCCACGTGCAGCAACGAAGACCCAACGCAGCCTAAATAAATAAATAAAATAAATAAAAATTTATTAAAAATAATAAATAAAAATACAGTTGACCTTTGAACAATGCAGGGTTTAGGGGTGCTGATCCCTGTGCAGTTGAAAATCCATGCATAATTTTACAGTTGGTGTTCTGTACACATGGTTCTGCATCAACAGATTCAACCAACTGCGGATTGTGTAGTACTATAATATGTATTTATTGAAAAAAATCTGACTTTAAGTGGACTTGGGCAGTTCAAACCCGTGTTTGATTGTAGTTGCAGTCAAAGTACGCATACAACTTTGTAGTGTAATTATGGTTGGTGTTCCTGTCTCCAACCCTGTTGCCTTCCAGAATTTTCTAAAAACACTGCTTTAATCTTCCTGTTCAAAAACTTTAAACGTTTCCCCACTGGCTTTATGATTAAAGCTAAATATTTAGACTAGCATTCTAGGACTTCCTCAACTTAACTTTTTAATTTTATCTCACTACTCAACTGAAAAACAGCTCTGCTTCTATTAAACAGGTTAATACAATTCAAGATTTTTCACTGTGTTTTTTCTCATACAGTTCCATCTATGAAGAATGTTCTTATTCCTTCCTCTCTTCCTAAATTCTATTGATTCTCCAGGACCCCGTCCTAGGGCTACCCACTACAGTTCAGGAGAGATTACTTTATCCACTGAACCACTCTCTTGATCTTTATAATGTATTGCCTTAACAATCCATGTTATGGGACTTCCCTGGTGGTCCAGTGGTTAAGACTCAGCGCTCCCAGTTCAGGGGGCCCGAGCTCGATCCCTGGTCAGGGAATTAGACCCTGCATGCATGCTGCAACTAAGAGTTCGCATGCAGCAACTAAGAAACCCACATGCAGCAACTAAGAAGCCCGCACGCTGCAACTAAAGATCCCATGTGCTGCAACTAAGATCCGGAGCAGCTAAACAAATAAAAATAAAATAAATAAATATAAAAAAAATCAATTTTTAAAAATTTTATATTTCACTAATTTTTTTCTGACTATAAAATACATGTTCATTTTGGAAATCAGAAAGTATAATGCAAGAATAAAGATAATATGTAGTTCCTTAGCTGGAGATGGTATTATAAACTTTAGAACATTTTTTGTGGGAATATTTATGTATAATTAAGAGTAACTTTTTATGGTTGTGTGCTTTTTTTTTTTTTCTTTTTTGGCCACGCTGCACAGCTTGTGCAATCTTAGTTCCCCGACCAGGGACTGAACCCGGGCTCCAGCAGTGAAAGCAAGAAGTCCTAACCACTGGACTGCCAGGGAATTCCCTGTTTGTTTGTTTTTTTCCATTTAATATTACACCATGTGTACCCTCCAGTGTCACTACACCATCTATAAAGTATGGAATTGCTTTTCAAAATCTTATACTGTTACTTATATGTTTTAATTTTTTTTTTCCAGTTTCTCATCCAGAGTTTATGTTTTAGGAGCAAAGACACCCCATCTTATCTTTCCTTAAATTTCTCCTGACACTCAGTCTTGCCCAGAGGATGAATAAAGGAATGATCACTTTCTTATAGGCCTCTCTTACCCCATTTTTTAGGTCAGTGCACTTGGAAAGGGGTTTGCAATGGTGGACAGTATAGCTGAAGTGGCATATAACATTTCACAGAAATCTTTCTCTAGAAGACTTTGATACTTTCAAAAGTATATCGTCCTCTGGATGTACCTAATTTCTAGCTATACTCAAGAATTAAACCAAAATTAGAAGTTTGTAACACAAATACAAGGCCCACAATGCATGAAATCTCACAAATAGACTAATATTCTCTTTTTAATGTATCTTCTATATGTACAAAATAAAGACTTGGAGGAGATGGCATGTACTCTGTGGTGTAGTCTTAAATTTTCTACACTCTAGTAATTGTGGGGTATGCAGCATAATGCCAGTTTTATAATGCTATTTTTTTAAAATTAATTAATTAATTTATTTATGGCTGTGTTGGGTCTTCGTTTCTGTGCGAGGGCTTTCTCTAGTTGTGGCAAGCGGGGGCCACTCTTCATCGTGATGCGCGGGCCTCTATCGCGGCCTCTCTTGTTGTGGAGCACGGGCTCCAGATGCGCAGGCTCAGTAATTGTGGCTCACGGGCCCAGCTGCTCAGCGGCATGTGGGATCTTCCCAGACCAGGGCCCGAACCCGTGTCCCCTGCATTGGCAGGCAGATTCTCAACCACTGCGCCACCAGGGAAGCCCTATAATGCTATTTTTTAATTTTATTTTTTTCCCAGCTTTACTGAGATATAATTGACATATAACATTGTATTAGTTTAAGGTACACAACATAATGATTTGATATATGTATATATTACAAAATGATTACCACAATAGTTAACAGCCGTCACTACATTGGCTTCTTTATGATTAACTGGGATAATTTATTCAGTCTTACTAGTTAGTGTTAAACAATAGTAATAATATTTTTGTAGTCTTGTAGCAAAATAACAGAAGAGTAATAGCCAAAAGTTCTGTATCATTTAAGATATAGTCTCTTTTCATGAAAAGAAATATACATCCATTTTAACATTATCACTAACTATAATTCTGGCCAAAATGGACTACCTTAATAATCTGCCAGATCATAAGCAAAAATGAATTGTTTATGAAGTTTTAATGGCTCAGTTCCTAACAGAGTGTGTTTCACCTTACCTGTAATAGAGTTGACGACAGAACGCAGAATTGTTGGTGGTTTAATCAATTCTTTCAAAATGTTAGATTCAGTAGCCAGTGGAAATCCATTGTCTAACATTTCTTCCAAGAGCTCATATACTATGACCACATTATCCTTAATTGCAGCCTCCGAACACTCACCAAAGTAGTCCTAACAAAATGTACATAACATTGCACAACGGAAGACATGAAGACAGGCTTGCTAAATACTTTTTGTTCTAAAGGGTAAGCTTACAGTAGCGTAATTCATTGTTTAAGATGTTGAAAATATGTAAAACAGAGGGAAAAAAACCTCCATAGTTCTATATACTATTTCTCAATATTTCCTTAATATTTTTAAATTGAATTGAATTCCTATTACATATTATGCCAGAAAGTACACTGAAATGTTAAAACAGAATGTGAACTATGAACTTCATTCCCCAATTAGGTACTCCAAAAAACAAAGATCAGTTTAAAATTATTGGTATATTCAGCAAGACAAGAAAGAAATAAAGTGTAAGTATTGGAAGATTTCATAACCAGTAAAAATCGTGGTACTATTCAGAGAAATGTATGTGGAGGGCACTATTATTTCCTGATGACATAATTTATAATACATAAAAAAAATACAGCTTCCATGACCATGAGATTGTTTTGTTCTTCTAAAACAGTAACTGGAGCACCATGTGTACTACTGTATGCCCTACTAAAAAGGTTTATGTTTATGAACTTATGCTTAGTTGAAAAGAAGAGGGAGAGAGAGACAGAGAAACAGACTATACATCAAAAACTGGGTATTTAAAGAATATAATCATAATATAACTTGGATAATTCAAATTCAAAATATCTGATGAATAGCCAACCTGAAAAGTATCAGCAACTCGATGTAGGAACTCAATTACAAAGAGAGGTGGCACTTCAGTCTGTATGACAGAGACAAAGAAGAGCTTATCCCGGTAGATACTGATGAGGTAGTGGTGAGGTGTTGAAATAACGGGTGGTACATTTTCAACATCAGCTGCTTTCTCTTGAGCTTCAAAGAAATAATCACAGACAGACTGGCTCACAACACTCTTCCAGTGCTTCTCTAGAAATATGTCACCGGAACAGTTTATGAGAAATAGACTGTGGATCATTTTCTGGGGGAGGAAAAAAGTTTAAATTTAGTATATATCAAAAAAGTATCCTTGTATTATCTGGACACCAAAACCAGACAAAGGCAATACAAGAAACTACAGACCAATATCAGTTAAGACTATAGGTGTAAAAATCCTCAACAAAATACTAGCAAACTGAATCCAGCAACATATAAAAAAAGATTATAACCCTGACCAAGTGGGATTTATTCAAGAATGCAAGGTTCGTTCAACATATGAAAATCAATCAACACAATATACAATATTCATAAAATAAAAAACAAAAAATATAACCATTTCAAAAGGCGCAGAAAAATCATGACAAAATCCAACAACCTTTTGTAATTAAGAACATTTAAACTAGGAATTGAAAGAAACTTCCTCAACCTGATAAAGAGCATCTATGAAAATCCCATAGCTAGGGACTTCCCTGGTGGCGCAGTGGTTAAGAATCTGCCTGCCAATGCAGGGGACACGGGTTCGAGCCCTGGTCCGGGAAGATCCCACATGCTGCGGAGCAACTAAGCCTGTGCGCCACAACTACTGATCCTGCGCTCTAGAGCCAGTGTGCCAAAACTACTGAGCCCGTGTGCCACAACTACTGAGCCTGCACTCTAGAACCCATGCTCCGCAACAAGAGAAGCCACCGCAATGAGAAGCCCGCGCTCTGCAACGAAGAGTAGCCCCCACTCTCCACAACTAGAGGAAGCCCGCGCACAGCAACGAAGACCCAGTGCAGCCAAAAACAAACAAACAAACAAATAAATAAATAAATAAATAAATAAATAAAAGAAAAGAAAATCCCATAGCTAACATTTAATACTTAAAGACCAAAAGCTTTCCACTTAACATAAAGAACAAACAATGATGTCATTTTCACCACTTCTATTCAACGTGGTACTGGAGGTTCTAGCCAGGGCAATTAAGCAAGAAAATGGAACAGAAGGCTTCCAAATTGGAAAGGAAGAAGCAAAACGATCTCTATTTCCAGATGATATTATCTTGCATGTAGAAAATTCTAAGAATTACACATACACATGCACACACTAATTACTAGAGCAATAAATGAGTTAAGCAAGGTTGCAAAATATAAAATTAATATAAAATATCAAGTATTTCTACACATTAGCAATGAATAATCTGAAAATGAAATTGAGAAAACAATTCAAAAGCAACAAAAAGATCAAAATATTTAGGAAAAAATTTAACAAAAGAAGTGTAAGACCTGTACATTGAATATTATAGAACATCACTGAAAGAAATTTAAAAGACCTAAAAAAATGGGAAGACCTTTCATGCTTACGGATTGGAAGACTTAATACTGTTAAGATGACATGACTCCCCAAATTGATCTACAGATTCAATGCAATCCCTATTAGTATACCAGCTGCCTTTTTTTAATGGAAACTGAGAGGCTGATCCTGAAATTCATATGGAGATGAAAGAGACCAAGAATAACCAAAACAATCCTGAAAAAGAAGAACAAACTTGGAGGACTCACACTTCCTGATTTCAAAACTTGATGTAAGGTACAGTGAGGTGCTGGCACAAAGAGAGTCATACAGATCAATGGAATAGAATTGAAAGTTCTTAAAATAACCCTTACGTATACGGTCAACTGATTTTTGACAAGAGTGCTAAGACCATTCAGTGGGGGAGAGGATAGTCTTTTCAACAAATGGTGCTGGGACAACTGGATTTCCACATGCATAATAAAGAAGTTGGACTGCTATCTCATACCATATACAAAACTTAATACAAAATGTATCAAAGACCTAAATATAAGAGCTACAACAATAAAACTCTTAGAAAAAATATATGCATAAATCTTCATGACCCTGGATTAGAAAATGTTTTTGGACTTCCCGGGTGGCACAGTGGTTAAGAACCCGCCTGCCAATGCAGGGGACAGGGGTTCGAGCCCTGGTCCGGGAAGATCCCACATGCCGCGGAGCAACTAAGCCCATGCGCCACAACTACTGAGCCTGTGGTCTAGAGTCCACAAGCCACAACTACTGAGCCCATGCGCCTAGAACCCGTGCTCCGCAACAAGAGAAGCCACCGCAGTGAGAAGCCCACGCACCCCAAGAAGAGTAGTCCCCGCTCGCCACAACTAGAGAAAGCCTGGGCACACCAACGAGGACCCAACACAGCCAAAAATAAATAAATAAATTTATTTAAAAAAAAAAAAAAAAAAAGAAAATGTTTTTAAGATATGACATCAAAAGCACAAGGAACAAAAGAAAAAAACAGATAACCCAGACTTACATCAGAATTAAAACCTCTGTGCTTCAAAAGGCATTATCAAGAAAGTAAAAAGACAACCTTCAGAATGAGAAAATAATTGCAAACCATACATCTTACAAGGGACTACTATCCAGAATATATAAAGAACTCTTACAACTCAATAATAAAAAGACAAATAACCCAATAAAAAATGTGCAAAGAATTTGAAAAGACATTTCTCCAAGGAAGATATACAAACAAGTGGCTGATACGCACTAGAGAAAATGCTCACTATCTTTTCAAAATATGAACTAAAATCACAATGAGATAACATTTCATATTCTCTAGGCTAGATATAATCAAATCAAAAGGCAGACAATAACAAGTGTAGACAAGTTTGTGAAGAAACTGGAACCCTCATACATTGCTGGTAGGAATGTAAAACAGTGCAGCTGTGCGGAAAGCAGTTTTGAGTTCTTCAGAAAGTTAAAGACTGAGTTACCAAATGACCCAACAATTCTACTCCTAGGTATACACCCAAGAGAACTGGAAACGTATGTCCATAGAAAAACTTGTACACGAATGTTCTTAGCAACATTATTTGTAATAGTCAAAAAGTGGAAACAATCCAAATGTCTATCAACTGATGAATGGATTCATCAACCAATGAATGGATAAATAATAAATATCCAAAATGAAATGTTATTCAGCCATAAAAAGAAATGAAGTACCAGTACATGCTACAACAGGATGAACCTTTAAAACATTGTGCTAAGTGAAAGAAACCAGATACAAAAGATCACATATTGTATGATTCCATTTGTATGAAATGTCTAGGATTCAGGCAAATGCACAGAGACAGAAAGTAGATTAGTGGTTGCTAGGGGCTGGGTAGAGGGGGAAGAATGGGGAGTTACTGGTTTTTGTATTTCTTTTTGAGGTGATAAAAATCTTCTGGAATTAGAGGGACTTCCCTGGTGGTGCAGTGGTTAAGAATCTGCCTGCCAATGCAGGGGACACGGGTTCGATCGAGCCCTGTTCTGGGAGGATCCCACATGCTGCGGGGCAGCTAAGCCCGTGAGCCACAACTACTGAGCCTGTGATCTAGGGCCCACGAGCCACAACTACTGAAGCCCATGTGCCTAGAGCCTGTGTTCCACAACAAGAGAAGCCACTGCAATGAGAAGCCCGCGTACTGCAACGAAAAGTAGTCCCCGCTTGCTGCAACTAGAGAAAGCCCATGCGCAGCAACGAAGACCCAACACAGCCAAAAATAAATAAATAAAATAAATTTATAAAAAAATAAAAATAAAAAATCTTCTGGAATTAGAGATTTGTGAATACACTGAAAACTACTAAACTTCACATTTTTAGAAAACTGCAGTTTAGTAGTTTTCAGTCTAAAAAATGCTTAGTTTTAATATAATTATTTTTTCAATTAATAAAAAGTATTCTTTAATACTTTGTAACACACAAATCCACTCCCAGGTGGATTAACAGAAATGTGTACAAAAAACATGTATAAAAACATACTGTAACAGTGAAAACTATTATTATTTATTAATAGTACAATGGGAAAATAAACTAGTGTGTTATTAAAGGGAAATACACAGCAATGAAAATGAATAAACTATTGCTACATGAAACAAATATGGACGAATCTTACAAACACAATATTGAACAAAGCCAGACACAAAAGGATACATACAGTATGATTCTATTTATATGAAGTTCTAGAACAGACAAAGCTAATCTATAGTTTGAGAAATCAAATGGTTTCTTTTAGGAAGGAGAGTGGGGGTGATGACTGAGACAGGAACAGGGTTGGTCTCCTAAGGTGCTGGTAATGTTTTATTTCTTGATCTAGATGATGGTTACAAGTTGCGTTCATTTTGTGATAATTCATTGGGCTTTATGTTATGGCTTGTACACTTTTCTGAGTGTTAGTTATGCTTCAAATAAAAAGTTTATTGTCCTTGTAATATGGGAGACAGTGGACAAATATCTAATTACCTTAACTTGCTCCTTTCTTTTATATAGATAACATCAGTATCAGGTGTTTAGTGGTCCATTCATTCAAAATTACAGTAGTGAATGATAAATGTAGCCTAAGGAGAAAGAATATAAAATCTATGAATATAATAATTTCTATGTATGAAGATAAATTCCAAAGAGGAAAGGAAGAGTTTCCAGAATGAATTCATTCAATTCTATTGACACAGAAAACAATGACATCAACCTGACCAGTTCTTTTTATAGGAAGTCATTTACTTAATGAAAGCAGTTGACATTTAAAGACTATTTGGTGATGATTTCCTCTTCCCATTTGGTGAATGTTCAATAGTTATTAAGTAAATAATACTAATTACTAAGATGTGCTTTAGCAATTATTGTATTAATAAAGTATGGATGCTGTTAATATTGATAGTTTAGGGTTCCAGTTTATTAGAAAAAGAAAATGTTTCTTTGTTCAAAGGCATCTCTGTTTAGCCAAGTAATCAACCTGAGGTGGCAGCAATAAACGCTGATACCTCAGGCTTTGGACCTACTAAATTTTCCCGGATTAATATCTGGAACCTCCTAAATCTTTCCACTTTATCTAGTCAGATGCTTTGTTTAATAGGTTTGCTTTGTGTCAGTTTCTATTTGAGTGTTAAAATACTGCCACGGGAATACAGAGAACCTACTGACTTTTAACCTCTGTTCTCTGATACACTTTAAAAAAATAGAACAGGAGTACCCAGCAATAAGATCTGCAACTAAATTTGCATTATGATGCCTTTTGTGGAATAAAATTTTCATCTGAAATATAAAGTACGATTTAAAGTGGAACATTGGCATCAACTCAATGAGACCCATATTTGAGCACTTCAGGTGAGTCCCCTATGGAATACAGCATCCTTCACAATAATTAATTTTCAGCTTCATTCAAAGTTTTATTCATTAAAGATAAATGAATTAATAATATCTAAAATTGAGTACTTACTGTGGGCCAGACACTATCCTAGGCACTTTTCTTATATTATCTTATTTAATCCTCACAACTCAATGCTATAATACTGTTCTTATCCCCATTTTACAGATAAGACAATAAAGTCTTGGAAATGATAAGTCAATTATCTAAGATGATACAATAAGTATCAGAGCTAGGATTCAAACCCAGATCTAGTTGAATCTTGAGCTCCTGTTCTTACCTGCCTCTTAGAAACTAATTATCAGGAACACACTCTATTGCCTCAGTGTCCAGTACAATTTACTGCAATAATGGACATGTCCTCTATCTGTGCTGTCCGATACAGCAGCCACTAGTCACATGTGAGAACCTGAAACGTGGCTAATGCAACTGAGGTACTGAAGTTTTAATTTTAATTAATTTAAATTTAAATAACTACACGGAGCTGGCTGTTATCATATTGGACTGGGCAGCAAATGTGCTGTTTGAGCTTATAATTTAAGAGGAAGAGTTGAAGGATATGCCTCTTGTTTAGTTAGAAGCCAAAATGTATTCTAATAAATTATTTAGACCAGAAATTATATTTAAGAGAGCTGACATAGGTTATCTTCTTAAACTATTCATCCTAAGAACGTGTAGTTCACATGGATCTGTGGTACTCCATTGCCACAATATACCCTAAAAAAGCTGCTTATTCTTGAAGCAAGTGACTTTGTAGTTTCTTTATTAGAGCGGCCAGATTCCTACTCATCCTCTTAAGCTGGTGAAAAATTCTTTCCAGGAAAAGTTTCCACCAAAGTTGTTTTCATTGGCAGTAGTTTAGGTCTCAGAAGAATAGAGCAAGTTAAACTGCCATCTGGATTTATTGCTGTTGTCCTCAGTGCTGAGATGAAAGCACAGCACTTGCAGCTTTCAACAGTGCTTAGCTTCAAAACCCATCTTAACCTTCTATTATAGGAAGAAAGCTTATTTCTTCTATCCATATTAAGACCAAGGGCCTAATGCAAAAAACAAATACCACATGCAGCAGTGTAAATTTGCTTGTTTCTTTAGCTACTTATCCTTTGAGTAGCTGCAGTTCTTTCTTTCATTATTTTAATAAACTTTCTGGGAAAGCTACCACCACAACTATCTTTTTGTTCCTAGTGACTTCTGAGTCAGAAAACAGAATTCTCCAAGCTTATTTTAAAGCCACTTAAGAAACTGTGTTCAGAGGCAGTTCCATCAGAGCTTTGACTGCAGCTTAAATACTTCATAAACCCTCTTTACTGAACGTTGAACACACTCACCCTGATGATTCACAAGCAGTGCAATTACAATAGTCAAAATATCCTTGGAAGAGAGTGTCTAAAAAAGAAAATGTATTCCTTCTGTATATAACAGAATGGAGGCATAGAAGGGCCTGTATCTAAGGTGAGAGAATGAAACCAGAATATAATCTAGCTATTCTGATTTTTAACCAATATTTTGACCCTGTTCATTCAACAGTTTTGAATGTTTTATATATTAAGCAATGGGGATACAAGGTGAACAAAATAAGAGTCCCTGAACTCACAGCATTTAGAGTTCAACAAAGAAGGCAAACAATTTAATACAGTAAGATGATAGGGGAAATACAGTGTGCTATAAAAATCCACAAGGCTTCAAGGTGAGAAAGAACGTAAGACAAAGAAATCCAGTACAAATTTAGCAATTTCAGAAGGAGGATGGAAGTGATGAGATGAGAATGGAGAAGAAGATAAGCAGAGATTGGTTCACTTTATTCTCAGTGCAATGTAAAATCATTTTTTATGGTTTTATGCAGGGGATTCATGCAACCCAATTTACAGTTTTAAGATCGCACTGTGGAAACTGGATAATTGGGCAACTGAATATTGTGACACTAGTTGAGAGATGAGTTATGTGGTGGTCTAGACTAGAGTGTTGATAATAGGGATGAGTAAAACGAAAAGATAAGAGAAACATTTAGGGTTGAGAAAAGTCTGGGGGGTGGGGAATAGGCAGTGGAGATGAGAGGGAAAACGAGGGATTCAGCCCTGGTCCTATATAATCTGACCCAATTCTGGATATATTTGACCCCAATGGATATATTCAAAAGACCATTGTATATATAGGTCTGGTGCTTCAGAGAGAAGCCAAACTGGAGATAGATTTGTGAGTACTGTAATCATGATTTTTTATTAATGCAAAATATAACTATAAGGAGACTAAAACTACAAAGAGAGAATGTGTATAGTAGAAGAGAACCTATGGAAGGAACTTCAAAATCTGAGTAGCATGTGGGTCAAGGAAGTGGACCTGGAAAAAGACTGAGAAGACGTGGCTGAAGAGGGATAAGAAAAAAAAAAGGGGGGGGGGTAGTTTACTAACCAGAGTATGTTAGTGTGTTTCCAGAAAAAAGAAGTGGTAAACATTTTAAATGGCACAAAGAGGTCAAGCTACAAGGAAAACTGAAAATGTCTGTTATTTTACAGTGTTTCTCAACTTTCATTATTGCATCCTAAGGTGTCTTTTCAGACTCCCCTTCACTCACACCCCTCCTCCATAAAATTTTAATACCACAGAATATTTCTGTACACCTCTTTATGTACCATCAATAACTGTGCTTTATACATAAAAGTATGATTTTTTTTTTTTTTTGGCCTCAAAGGAAGCAAATTTTCAGCCTGATGAGAACGTACAATTTAACACATAGAGGCCATTTGGTGATCTTAGTAAGGGCAGTTTCAGTGGTAGCTCAGTGGAATGGTGGAAACAAGATATACTGCAGTGGGCTGAGAAATAAATAGCAAGAAGTTGGAAAAACAGAGATGAGAGTAGATGATCCATTCAAGAACTATAGCTATGAAGGAGAGAAAAAGACAAGAAAATAAATGGAAGTAGTTCATAAAGTTAAGAAAGAATATTTTTAAATGCTGAAGGAAAAATGTGAGTAGAAGGGGAAAGGCTGATGAATTAGAGAGAGGAAATAACTTAACCAAAGGAAAAAAAAAGACCCTGAGAAGGTAGGAGAGGATGGCACTGGGAAACTAGGTGAAAGGATTTGCCTTCCCTAAGGAGAAGGGACACTTTTTCCTCTTTAAACAGAAGGGTAGCAGATTTGTATATTTGGTTGCAAGAAGATGATGGCTTCTATTTTCTCTGTGTAATAGGAGAGAAAGTCATTTGTTGAGAGAGAGTGAATTCCTTTTCTCTACAAATACCATTCGTTATGTGTGAATTGAAATATTATTGAGCTACTTAAAAATATCTAGTCTGCAGGGAACTCCAATAGCCTATTATGTTGACTGTTTAAAAACATTGTAAAATCCTAAGATTCAGTAAGAAAAGCTAACCTTATTGCCAAGAGAGCATTCCTACTAAAGGTATGTTAAGATTCAGGTAATTTTTCATTCATTTCAATCCTCCACTTTTCCTATGGTCTCAAATGAAAGTGTCCTCCGTTCTTCCTAACACTAATTTTTCCACTTGTAATTTTGATCCCATATCCTTTTCTCTCTTCCCAAGTCTTATCTCCTGTTTCTTGAATGTTTAATCTTATACATTAGTTACTTGCTTTCTGCTCTCACACAGAACAAACAAACCCCAAACCTTTTAGGGACCTTGCCAACCATCTTTCACTTCATGCTCCAAACGAAGAAGCATTAGTCTACACTTGCAGTCTCTCCTCTCAATAACTGACTCTATTAAAGCAGTTCTCTCAAATGACCCAATGACTTCCTAATCATCAAATCCAACGACCTACTCTCAGACTTCAACTTCCTCGTTTGATCCTTGCAGCATTTCATATCACTGATAAGTTTCCCCAAAACAAAACAAATACTTCTTACCAAATTATACGGAACTTCACCTGTCTTGGTTCTCCCCTGGAAAGTTTCTTTCTGGCTTACTTATAAGGATTTTTTTTAAAAAAATAAACTTTTCTTTCATCTTCACCTAAACTACTGTTTCAAACTCGATATATTCCAAGCTCCACAAAATTCCTCCTTCTCATGTGAGGACTCCTAATTTTATACAGGTATCAAGTTCTTAATCAAGCTTCAGCTTCGGGTTCAATCCAAATCCACCAAATCCAACCAAGCACATCGTTTATCACTTTCCCATACTCACTGTCACCTCCTCAGTTTAGAATCCTATCAACTCGTTTCTGAAGAACTGCAACACCGTCCTCACCGCATTACCCCAGGCTCATCCAGGCGCCACCCTCTAACGGGACGTCCGCTCAGGACAGTTAAGGATTTTGTCCTCCACAGCAGAAGCCTGGGGGTGAGGTCCGAGTCGTCGGTACTTCAGCTCTCCGTGGGTGACAAGACCTTTTTCCCGCGTCAGAGCACGGTGAGGGACCCCAATGAGCCTGAACCTCTTGAGCCTGAGGGCCTGAAAACACTGGGCTGCAGGTGCACCGTTCCCTTCCGGCCCAGCTGGCAAGAAAGACCGGAAGGCCGGGAGGGAGGCGCGGCCCCGGTCCACAGCACCGGAGACGCTCCCGCACCCCAGACAGCAGTCCAGAGCCCGAGCTATTCAGCCTACGTCCCAAGTTTTCGTGATGCCACCCCCTGTCCGCAGACCCCCAGCCCCCCACACTCACCCCGACTCCTGGGCCAGTCAGTGATTCGACGCGGGGTCCTCTCCGGACGGAGGCCGAGGCAGCTGAGATCGTGAGGACCCCGCAGTTGGGATGCCGGATAGATTGCCTGACTAACAGCTTCAAAGTTACCAACAGTATTGGAAAGAGTAAATGAGTGAGAAGACGTTGAATGAGGAGAAAGACGTCTTTTGAATTTTAGGATATAATCTTCTAGATCATCCAGAGTCTAGATGAATGGGAGCTTTCACATCTTCTGGACTTAGGCGCTCATCCGCAGCCTAAACCAGTCAGGGTGTCCCTACAGTCGGGAGGGCGGGGTTAGGAAGAGCTGTGTACTAGCCAATGGGTGAGGCCGAGAGGTAGAGCCAAATGGCTGTGGCTGGGAGAGGCCCGAACTGGGAGGAGCCTAGAGGGGCGGGGTTTCGAGACAAGGAGGAGGTGATGCGAGAGGGGGCGGGGCCTTCGAGAGCCGAAGGGGTGGGGCGAGCGCTGGAGCTTAAGTGAGGTGGGAGTGCGAAAATGGCAGCGCCTGAGGAGGAGCCGAAGCCCAAAAAGCTGAAGGTGGAGGCGCCTCGAGCGCTGAGGTGAGCGCTACCTGACATAGGGTGGAGGGTGACTGTGCCTGCTGCTAACCAGGGACCACGTGGGGTTGCGCGACCGAGGCGCCGGGTGGTATCCTCACCGCTGGCATGGGGCGAACACACGGGACCGGTTGCTCGGGTAGCTGCCCGCCTGGCTGCGACCTTTTGCCCGGCGCCCTCCCAGTTTGGCCGAGTCGCCGCCGGCTCCGGAGAAGCTCCGCCGCCCTTGGCCAATCAGAACGCCGGCCGGGGGTGCAGAGCCGGCTTTGGGCAGGCTGCGGGCGCCACGTGGGAGCCCGCCCGCGCTGAGCTGGTGCGACCCGGGAGGACCGGACCCGACCTGAGCCGAGTCACTCGCGGCCACCTCCTCTTCCTTGGGGGATGTCGAGGAGAATGCCCAGCGACTGCTCTACCCTGGGGCAAAGACAGAATTCTTGGGATTTTTCGTAAAGGTCGCGGAAGGGCGCCTTGACCTTCCTTTTCGTACGTACATCGAACCGAACGGTGTTATCTTTGGAGACCCTCTACAGGGGACCAAGACTCCCCCTCCGAGGCTTTGCGGAGGTGGCATTTGCCTGAACGGTTAGGAAAGCTTGATTTTTCTTTTTTTCTTTGCACTTTTGGCAGCAGTGGAGATAGTTCTGCACCTAACATTTGTTTCACATATGATTTGATGTTGCAACTTTTACTTACAAAAAGTTATTGGTTAAAATATTCCTTCCTAATAAGTATAAGGTGCAGTATGCCCATTCCTTGATGATTTTGAAATGTTCCTTGGAATGCAAAGATTTTTGTATCTAAAAATAGACATCAAACTGATTGAAAACTGTTGGGACACTCCTGATTATACAGGGCAAATCTCATTTCTAACAGCATTACCCTTCTTCACCTCTGAAAAAACGAATCTTTCATAATTGAAAAGAAAAGATCACTTAGGGATTTGGTGGTGTGTTAACGCTGTTTTGAATGGATGGTGACCAAATCCCTGCCAGTGCCTTTAATGTATTCCTATTACTTTCAAAGGGTCAAAGGGTTAGTGTGCCTACCTTATATGAAGAAAATAAACTTTTTTTTTTTTTTAAACGACTCAGGATGTTCCTTTTTCGTTTTAAGCTTTCAAACTATAGACTAAAGCAAAGGCTTTTGAATCACACCTACCTGGGTTCAAGGCATGTACTTTCTCTGGTTGGCCCATTATTAGAGTATTTCCTTAAAAAGTACCTTCTTCACAAAGTTTCCTCTACCAAATTGGAAGACAGCTGCAACTTTCCCCTGCTATCCTGCTGAACATACAGCCCTTAGATTTTCTCGTATGGTAATCTGTTTTCAAAGTGCTTTCCTATTTTACAGATGAGAAAATGGAAGCCCAAATGAAACAATTAGTTAAGGAACTGAAGTTTGAACATAGAGCATCTGGGTGCAAGTTCATTGTTTGACTTTACTATGCCTACTTTTATACAACCACCCAAGATACGCTTCTCTTCGCCTATGCAGCCTTAAAAATAACGATAAAAAAAAAAAAAAACGATAAATAATAATGTTTAATATGTATTGTTTCAGCATTTTACATATTTTAACTCATTCAATCCCATAACAACCCTACAAGGTAGACACTATAATTATATACATTTTAGCAAGGAGGAAACAGGTATAGAGAGGTTAAGTAACTTGATCAAGGTCAACTTTATTAACCTCACAGTTTGTCCAAAAGCCCTAGTGAACTGTTCACTCTGCTTTTGTTTCTCTACTTTCCCATCTGTTCTTTGTTTTGTTTTGCAGTTAGTGTACATAACTTTTTATGTTGTTGCAATATATGGCTATATGATACATAAGAATTCTTAAACAGGTATAAGGTTATTTTACATGTCATTAGTGTCTACGTAAAACTTGTAAAAGTCCTTAGGCAACTAAAACTCATTTATTAAAATATGTAGTTAGTACCACCTGTAGCCATGAAGTCAGGATTAGACACTTGAGTACTGGGATAAATCTCTTCATTTTGTGTGAAGACCTTTTGGGATTGGCTATTCCTACTTTCATTATATTAGTTTGGCTTTAAGGGTCTCAGTGTGGTAATGCACTGAGTGGTTAGACTGCATGCATTATCTATGATGACTTGCTTGACAGTTAAGGGGCTAGCTAACAGTTTTGGTTAACTTTTAAGAGAACGGCTTATAGATTGGGATTGACATGTATACACTGATGTGTATAAAATTGATGACTAATAAGAACCTGCAGTATAAAAAAACAAACAAACAAAGCAACTAATAAAAAAGAAGAGAACGGCTTATAAAGTCTAAGCATGATTTAATGTGTAGAATCAGTTCCTAGGGAACAAATAAATTTGATATATATTTGTAGATGTCAAGAAGAGGATTTAGGGCTTTGTGAGAATTTCAGTTAGTTCTAGGGTAATAGTTCTCAAGCAGAGGAAGTATTGCCCCCCAAGGGACATTTGGCAATGTCTGGAGACATATTTGGTGGGGAGGGCTAATGGCACCAAGTGGATGGAATTCAAGGATGCTGCTAAACATCCTACAATGCACGGGAAGCCCCCTAAACCAAAGAATTATCCAGACAGAAGTGACAATAGTGTGAGGCTGGAAAAAACTCTGCTTCATGGAGAGCATCTGACAAGTCTAGCTTCCCTTTCTCAAATATCCATTCTTTTTCTAGGCTTTTTAGGGTATAGCAGTTACTGAAGTTGCAAAGAAATAAGCTAGCTCTATCGTGTTTTCACATTGGGTTGAGGAACATTAATTGAGTGCCATACATTATACTAGGTGCTTTATTTATGCTATCTCATTTAATCTTCCCAGCAACATGTGAAGTAGGAATAATGATTCTTGTGTTACAGATGAGGTATTTAGGCCTGAAAGAAGTCGAGAAGCATTTTTGGGGACTGCTCCCTAGATGAAAATGTTCCATGATGATTACCTGTATTTAGGACCACTTAACTTTCTTTTCTCTCCTTTGGAAATATCACCCAAGTTAATTTCTTCAGCGGTCACCTCTAAGAGGATGGAGTTCCTTCCAAGGCTTGTTGAGCACATGCCAAGTCTATTCTTTTAGTCAGCCTTTCAAATGCCTGCTATTTTAGGCATGGTGCTAAAAATTAGGTACATAGAGTGAGAGAGCTAAGACCCAGGTACCATCCTCTTGGTGGAAAATGAGTAGGGTTTGGGAAAATGACACCTGAGCATACTGAAAGATGACAGAGAGCTAACCAGGTGTGAAGTAGGGTGTCTGGCTTTATAAAAAAGTTTGTTTGCAGGTAGAAATGGCAGAGAGCTGCCTCTGTTGGGGAACTACATTTGTTTGGTCTGACTGAAGCAGAAGGTGTAGGAGGGTCCAGGCTTTGTACTGAACACTTTAACTTGTGTGATCTTTCTATCTCTGTATCCTTCAGCTCTCAGACCCTAATTTTAACTGTCTGCTGAATATCTCCTTCTGAGTGTCTTGCTGACACTTCAAAGTCATATATATCAGACTAAATCCATCTGCTGTCCTAAATCTGCACCTTCTTCCATGGTCCCTACATCTGTTAACGGCACCACTAACTTCTCTTACTCCAAAGTTTGGAACCTAGATACTTGATTCTTTTTCCCTCTGCGTATGGTTATCAAAGTTGGTCTTTTCTTCTTCAGTTATGTCGGATAAATTCCTTTTCTTTTCCATCCCTGCTACCACAACTCAAGTTTAGACTTTATTTTGCTTAGACTTGATGTTGGCTTCTTAACCAGTCTCTCCACCTACAGGTTCAAGTTCTGCCTAATCTTCTTCAGGAGTAGCTCTACTTATTCATCATAGCAAATATTCATAAGCTCTGAAGTCGATGTTAGGAAGGGTTGAATCTGAAGAGCCCACACTGTAACTCTCTCTGATGTTTTAGCAATTACACATTGTTCTGGATCATGACTTTTAATTTTATATAATTTATATATATATAAATTATATATAATTTTAATCTCTATTAAAAAGGAGACAAACTGCACTTCTCCAGTCAGCAAATGTTGAGCTTTTCTCAAATTACTGCTTCCTAACCATTTCACTTCCATGGACTCCTTGTAGTCTTTCCTTCTGTCTTTTACCTCTCACTAGGACTCTGTGTTTTAAAATTGTGTATTAAACCTAGGAATAAAAGTCTGTACGTATTTTAGATGACCAAGCAACAGTTTTAGTAACTCTTCTCTTTTTTTTGGTGTTTATTTATTTATTTTTTAAATACATATTTATTGGAGTAAAATTGCTTCACGATGTTGTGTTAGTTTCTGCCATACAACAAAGTGAATCAGCTGTATGTACACACATATCCCCATATCCTCTCCCTCTTGAGCCTCCCTCCCACCCTCCCTATCTCGCCCCTCTAGGTGGTCACAGAGCACCGAGCTGATCTCCCTGTGCTATGTGGCTGCTTCCCACCAGCCATCTATTTTACATTTGGTAGTGTATGTATGTCCGTGCTCCTCTCTTACTACGTCCCAGCCTCCCCTTCCCCCATGTCCTCAAGTCCATTCTCAACGTCTGACCTCTTCTTTTAAAACACATTTTTTTTCTATTTCAGGAAATTCTCCAGAAGATGATTTTTATAAACTGAGCATACTGTTCCCGGAGTGGCCTGTTGTGAGGATTAAATGAGGAAAATGTATGCATACTAGAAAAGAGAAAGGATTGATCGATTGTGCGTCCGTAGTGTATTGCTCAGTGCCTGGTCCTTAGGAGCTATTCAGTTAATGTTTGTTGGATAAATTATCAGTGCAGCATAGAGTGGGACTGATAATCTTTACTTTTTTAGACCTTATGTTTTTAACAATGAAGCCTAAAATTGAGTTTGGCTCTTTTCGGGTGATATTGCATGTTGTTCACTTATATTTACAAATTTAATCCTTTAAGATTAAAACTTTGGTTATGAAGGAAAATGAAAAACGGAATTCTCCTGAGGTACTTTCTATGAATCCCTTAATAAGGTCCTTTCCTAGACGTTATATACTAGGGCAGAGTGAGGGTGGTGAAAAGGCAGAGTCAGAGGAAAGCCTGCATGGATTGTCCTGGGTATCTAAAGGTAAACATGAAATGCCTGGAGCCCAGGGAAAGTGAGAAGGGCTTTTGGTAAAAAGACAGGCATTGAAACTATGTTTCTGGTTTTAGGTATAGGCCTAGACTGAATAACACTAAATAAACATGAGGCCAATATGCTACTTTCTACCTGGAATATGGCTCTACTTCCCTTCCATCGATTAAAATCCTGCCTGTATGCAAAATGTTCAGAGTTAAGTGGGAAAAAAAATGAGAGAGAATCAAAATTCTGAAGAGTGTTCTGGTCAGGATGGAAGCCAGTAGAGCAGTGGTTAAGACCTTTGGTTTGACTCTTGGTCCTTATTAGCTGGTAATCTTGGAAAGATTGTTTACTGGCCCCATGCCTCTGTTTTCTCATCTTTGAAATGGGTATAATAAAAATACCTACCTCAAAAGATTGTTGAGAGGATTTCATGAAAAAATAAATATAAAATTGGCACATAGTATGTTTTCAGTAAAAGTTAGCTGTTGTTATTATGGTACTCTTTATCCTGCTTTTAGCTCCCTACCCTGCTCCAAACACTGCAATTACAAATTTAAAAAGAAAAAGAAAAGATATAGGTATACTCAAGAACAAGATAACCATCTCCACGGACTGAAATGGAAAGCAAACATGCATTTAGATCCTGGGTTCAGGAGCAAGTGGAAATAACTTTGTGCAGGGGAACTGGAGTCAGATACCCTGGATGAAACTTGGAGCTGGGCTGGGGCTGGATGAAAAGAAGGCTGAAAGCCTCTGCTCCTGGCTGTTGCTTTAAAAAGCTGTGGCTCTGAAGTGGCGACACAGAAGTGGCTGAGCTGCCACATGGCTCAGAGATGGGAACTGTAATTTCTCCACTATCACCTGGTACAAGAGCACCGAGCTTGGAGGTCATGGGCTGTGGAAGAGGGGTGGCTTACCTCAAAACCATTGGAAAGAGGAAGGGAAAGTCTGAGCCTGCAAACAGATGAGGAAGACTATTACTTGGAAAATAACAAAAGCACTAGGAGATAAACTCACTTAAAATCTAATGGAGCAATTTCAAAATAACTTTTAAGTATTTTAAATATCTTTAAAAAGATAAAAGAAGTAATAGTTATAAAAAAAGCATGTTAAAAATAAACAATAGGTAAATGTGAAGTAAATGGCTATATAAAAGAAAAAATGGTGAAAAATTAAAAAAATTTTTAAAAGTTGGTTAAACTCTGGTCCAGACGTATTTAAAGCAAAAATTAGTGAGTTGGAAGATAGTACTGAGTAATTCACCCTGATGTAGCACAGAGAAATCAAGAAAACTCAAGAGAATATTTTATATATATATATATATATATATATATGTATATAAACACATACATATATTGAGAGGCACCAACTAACATCTAACTGGGAGTTCCAAAAAGGGGAAAGAGTGTGAATGGTGGAGAGGCCTTGTTAGAAGAGATGACGACTGAGAATTTTCCAGAATTTAAGAAAGATCAAAGTCCTCAGGTTGAGAGGGTATTCTAGGTGCATATAAGTGATATCATACAGTATTTGTCTTTCTCTTTCTGACTTACTTCACTTAGTGTGATAATCTCTGGGTCCATTCATGTACCTGAAAATGGCATTATTTCATTCTTTTTTTTATGGCTGAGTAATATTCCATTTTGTGTGTGTGTGTGTGTGTGTATGTGTGTATATCTCACATCTTTATCTATTGATCTCTCAATGGACGTTTAGGTTGTTTCCATGGCTTGGCTGTTGTAAATAGTGCTGCTATGAACATGGGTGTGCATGTATCTTTTCAAATTATAGTTTTCTCTGGATATATGCCCAGGAGTGGAATTGCTGGATCATATGGTAACTCTATTTTTAGTTTTTGGAGTAACCTCCATACTGTTCTCCATAGTGGCTGCACCAATTTACATTCGGATTGTGGGTTATTTTATTTTCTTTATTCTTTTTTTTTTTTTTGTATTTTCCAACTTTTCTACACTGAACATATATATTAGGACTCTTGATTTTAAGCTGGAGGAACTTGATGTGCATTAAATACATATTTTGGCCAAGTGCTGAGTGGCTAAATATCATCATTACAGAATGGACCTCTGGGATACTAAGTAAATCTGAAACTTTGTAAAACAAGTATTATGATTTTATTGTAGGTTGTAATCTTTTCATCTGTATTTCTGAAATCCCAAAAGCTCTGAAAACTGGAAATTAAAAAAAAAGTTTGAGATGAATTAATTTGGCAGCAAAACTTGAATGGGTTTGAGGCCCCCTGTAGTATTTATTTGTCTGACACAAATGTGTATGTTTTGCTGTAGAAATATGTGTTTGTTAATGGCATTCTGAGTGAAACCTTCCTGGGCAGTTTATAAAATATATAGTACATACAGTGCATTACCTTCCTAAAATTGACAAATTTCTAAATCCCATAAAATTCTGGCCTCAGAACATATCTTGCCCCAGGATTCAATAATAGGATTGAGGGCCTTTCTAAAAATTTAAATATTCAGTTTTTAAAAGCTTTCTATTGTGCAGGAACGACAATTTCTCATCAGAATCACGTGCTAAAATTTTCCTGCAGTCCCCATTCTACATGTTGATGATACTAAATAGATGCTTATTTCAAAGGTCTTGTTTGGCTAGTTCTACCATAATACTGGTGCTGGTTATGTAATTGAGTTACTAGGCTTTTCTTCCTTTCAAATAGTAACTGACTAAGGTAAAGACTTCTCTTCAATTTTTGGACTTCAAGATTTGTAAAGCTCATTTCACTGAAGTGGTCTCATGAACTAAAGTTTCACATACTGCTTGAAGATGATACTTTTTGAATATTTTCCAAAGTAGATTTAAAGTTGTTGCCCTCACTTATATGTTTTATTTCTTATGTTTTTGTTTGTACTTGTTTGTACTTGTGCCCTCATATGATTTCTTTAAAAATGTATTCATCTAGGAAACAATAATTAGCTTTCAACATAAGAACATCTTGAGTTTCCATTTGCATTTTCGCTTTCATTGCGTACATGCTGATTTCAGCATCTTCTGTAGAATAGAATAAGAAAATATGTACAGCAATTATGTAAGAAACTCTTACCTTCTCAAGACACAGTTTGGTTACTGTATTAACAGGATCTCACAATTTTGTCAGCACACCACATTTAGTTACTAATAAGCCCCGCTATTTTGCTATGTTAGCTGCAAATACAGGATTATAGGTATGAAGGTAGCATATGTGATTACTGATCACTCACAAAATTAGGGGTTATGAGAAATGACATTGAAGTGGTTACTTGGCTTTTTGCCTTCTAGAGGCTGAGGCTGGACTTTGGTGTATCCCTAGTAGAACCATTAAGTCTCTAAGAGACTCAGTTGACTAAAAGAGCAGGAAGTCTAGCCAAATATGACTCATTTTAGGAGTGCATCTCTTGCCTCTATTGTTCTCTGGTATTGAGTTCATTTCTCACACAGCCCATCTTAATGTAACAAGAAAGATGGCATTTTTCATCCCTAAGCCAAAAATCTCATGAGCCCAAAGGCAGAGACTTTCCACATCTGTGTATCAGTTTTGAGAATACTCTGATTAGTCCTGCCTGGGTTACATACCCACCATTGAACCAGTTAGTGTATCAGAGGTGGGGATTTTGGCCAGCCTTGGATATACTCTCAGCCATTTTCCTGTGTGCAAGTGTGCGTGCTTGCGTGCACACCAATGGTGTTTATATATGTGGGGGAGTGCATGGATGTTGAGGAGGACGCTCTAATCAACAGCTCCGCCAGCACCTTGTAGGGTGTAGGAGGTGAGGTGGTATCATTCTCTCAGCAAGAGAAAAGTTCATTATAGCATATATAGAATATATTTATGAAAACCTCATTCCTCAAGGTCCAGCCAAAGTCTGTCTTCCCTATAAAACTTTCCTAATCACTGAGCCTGGAAACAGCTCCTTCACTGGTTGTTTGTACTTTATACTTTGCATTATTGCAGTGCACAGTGTATGCATGTTTTATCTCATCTAGTGCTACTTGAAGTAGGGAAACTAGTTGAATAACTCTTAATGCCTTATAACTAATTACTTCATTGCAACATAGGCTCTAAATTTTTATTCAGTGAATTAATTCTTAAACTCTTTAAAGATGTTTTAAGGTTATGTTTGTAGTACTCAGTGGCACATAATGGATTCATGTATTGGCTGTAAATTCTTATCTATTCATAAGAGTTGATAGAACTCTTACCTGAAAACATTTCATGGTTCTTGGACCTTTCTTTTTTCTTGTTACATGGAGTGAGCTTGTGTGTGAAATAAATCCAATACTGGAGGACAGAGGCCAAGAGATGCACTCCTAGATTACATTTCTGTTCTTTCTGGTGACTATAGTGAGCCTTGACTATAATAATCATTTCTTGCATTTGTCCATGGGGAAAATTCCCTCAGAATATATATATTACTCCTATATAAATAGTAACATTTTATTTTATTTTTTTATAAATGTATTTATTTACTTATTTATTTTTGGGTGTGTTGGGTCTTCGTTTCTGCACGAGGGCTTTCTCCAGTTGTGGTGAGTGGGGGCCACTCTTCATCGCGGTGCGCGGGCCTGTCAATATCGCGGCCTCTCTTGTTGCGGAGCACAGGCTCCAGACGTGCAGGCTCAGCAATTGTGGCTTACGGGCCTAGTTGCTCCGCGGCATGTGGGATTTTCCCAGACCAGGGCTCGAACCCGTGTCCCCTGCATTGGCAGGCAGATTCTCAACCACTGTGCCACCAGGGAAGCCCAATAGTAACATTTTATTAAGGCCATGTGGTCAGTGTTTTCTTTCTTAAAAAAAAAAATGTAGAATTGCTTATTTGGTGGAAAAATAAATTTTCTGAAAGTGAATTTGCAAAGAACTCAGTGACCTATCAGAATGATCAGTCTTTTCCCTACGGGTTAGCAGGTCCTTAATTAGTGAGCTTATTTGCATTGTAATTAGAACTCCAAAAGCACTGAAGGTCAGCAACATCGTTCTTAATTTCATAGCATACTGTGTAACAGTGTACTATGTGGCCAATAGGTAATACCGCAAAATGGTCCTTTTAAGAAATTTGTTGACTCATCCAAGAGGGGTCACAGGAAAACAAAATATAGCAAAAGAATCAAATTCAGATGTCTTAGGGTTCTCAATTTCCTTTAAGCTTGATGTAGCAAAATAAATAGTTTTACTCTTTGAGCCCTTGAGCTGAAGTCTGGAAAGCCATGTTAAGTTTTTGAGTAAACAAATTGAAAAACAAGAAAACTATCTTTAAAAAAAAAAAAACCAGTTCAAATGTGTTGTCTTTGAAGTTAACCACATTAGAGATTTGAACATTTTCTTGTTTTATAGGCATGACTGAGGAAGTCTTGGGTTCCTCCTAAAACAGAGTTTTTCAGAAATTGTTTTTCCTACGCAGAGCTGAGACCTTAGCTATCATTTTTAGTTCTTAGTTTTGGTGAAGATTAGAGCTG
The DNA here is from genome assembly GCF_028021215.1 of Eschrichtius robustus. Taxonomy (NCBI): domain Eukaryota; kingdom Metazoa; phylum Chordata; class Mammalia; order Artiodactyla; family Eschrichtiidae; genus Eschrichtius; species Eschrichtius robustus. The sequence continues at coordinate 78,855,609 of NC_090830.1, forward strand.
TTAAGCTGTAGAAGTGATGCAGATTTACACCCTTGGTTATGTCTCTGTTCTCACATACTCAAGATGAACTGATTATATAACATTTTAGCATGGGATAGCATGTTGATCCCATTCAAGTATACTGACAATTCTACTTTGTCTTGTTTTACATAGCACTTGCTTATCCAGATGTACAGAGCTGGATTGTTTAGATTTGAAATATTATAATAAAACATAGTTACATTATTAAGTTAAGTAGTACTAAATATTTAGTATTAAAAAATAGTATTTTAGTAAAAAATAGCTTGAAAAGATTTTTTTTTTTTTTGAAGGTGCGGGAGTTAGGTTCTTCTCTACATGGTAGGTTTGACTTCTTTGGGTATATTCATCCCTCAGTTTGAATATTGTAAAGATGCTCTGTAGAGAAATATATAAATTTCTAGACTTACACTCACAAGTCCTTAGAATTGGGAGCAATGTTAAGTTATCTTTGCCCAGCCTCCTGCATTAGACAGGAATCCCTTCGTTAGTACCCCTCTTTCCCTATTTGTGTAGCATTCCTCCCCTAGATTCAGCACAAATAAGGGAAAAGGAGTACATTTTTTCACTAATGGAAAACACACACACACGAGACCTTTGATCTCACTTCTATGTGAAGCTTGAATAAACTACATTCCTTAGAAAACTTGTTAGTATCCTGTAGCTATCAAGTCAGATTCAGAGCTCTTTAAATGATTTCTTGTTGGTCAAGATATTGCTTCTTTATACTCATAAAACAGGTTAAAGCAGGCTTTCTTAGCCTTTCCCTTTTAGAAGCTACGTTGGTATTTCCAAAGACTGCTAGGGAATGCTGGTGGGAGCAGGAATGGGAGGAGATGGCTGGGTGTGCAAATCCTGAGGTTGGGTAGGATCTTCTATAGCTGAAGTTTCCAACAAATCATGGAGCTGAAGTGTGAAAACAACAGCAAATCTCAGTATTAGCCAGATGTGGCTTTGAGATGGTAATTTACAATTTCATGTGATTTTTGAAAACTCTTTGAACATGTTTTAGACTCTTTAGATTGTTGGTGCCTGAGGAGGTACTTAAAAATCAAAGTCTGTATTTACATGGTTGTGTTTAGAGAATTGAAGCCCAGTGAGGTTAAATGTCAATCAGGTAACAGCTAGTAAGTATCTGAGGTGAAATTTGATCCGAAGTCTTATAACTTCTCATTGTCCTACTTTCTAGAACAAGAAATGAAGTTTAATTTTTTTTTTGAAGTTTTAAAATTTTTATTTTATATACAAAGAGTTATTATTGTTTCTGAGGAAGGTAGATATGCGTGATGACCCATTCAAGAAGTTCACACTTAGTCCAACTTAATGAAGCCGATGTCCTTCGCGTACTGGTGGAAACACTGGTGGCACATATTGAGGCCGTATTTCCGGATCAGACCGTGCCGGTTTGAGTAGACGCGGCAAGAACGAGAACCCTGGCCGAATTTTCTCGGATGGCTCCAGTAGAGCTGCTGGTGCCCCATGTTGCTTTCTCGGCTGCAACGAGGCAACAGGCAATTTTTTTTTTTTAAAGATAAAAATAACATATTTAGGACTTCCCTGGTGGTCCATATTTAGGACTTCCCTGGTGGTCCAGTGGTTAGGACTCCGTGCTCCCAATGCGAGGGGCCCGGGTTCGATCCTTGGTCAGGGAACTAGATCCCACATGCTGCAACTAAGACCTGGCACAGCCAAATAAATAAATAAATGTTAAAAACAAACAAATAACATATTAAAGAATATGTCAAGCACTTTTACCTTTTCTTACGGTTCCTCACAAGGCCACCAGGTAACTGCCTTCATCTGAGGAAATAGACCCAGAGAAGTTAAGCATCCCTAAGTACTAAGCTCTCATTCTACACTCAGGACATCTGATTCACATTTCTTGCTGTTTGTATTACACTATGAAGACACAAATTGAGAACTTGTCAAAGTGAACTCTGTATGTGCTAGATAAGCACACTATTTAAAGAAATTCTGTGGTAATGTGTTTAGTGTTTAGTAACCTTTTTTAGATTTTTGTCTTTCAAGTTCTCTTATTCACACATGTAGGTACCCTCCCACCCCCACCAAGAATAAATATCCCCTTGTGGGATATACTTAATTGTATGCTTTGTAATGGATTAACTCACTAAACTTCAGTTTTGAGCAGGTTGTGTTTTCCGTTAAAAGCCTTGGGCAAACTAATTTTGCTTATGTTTAAGAGTCAAAATGTTCCAGTTAAGAGAACAATTTCTGGTAAGTTTTTATTTGCTTCAGAGATTTTGAAATTTTCCCTGATATTGATAATTTGAATCTTATGACTTAGCATTATTAATTATTATAATTATATGGGATAACTGTTACTGTTCACAGAGTTTAATATGCTCAAGATTATACAATAAGTGGCAGAGATAGGATTCAAACCTGAATCTGATTTATTTTTAGTGATTAGCTCAAATATTCAGGTATTGTATAAACAATAGAACAGGAATCAACAGTGATTTGTGTGATCAAAAAAAAAAAAAGCAAGCCCTTTGCTTCAAAAAATACTCCTATGTTATATATGAAACAATTACTAGTAATCTGCTAAAAAGCTGTTAATCTTTTAATATTATTAATTCAAATTTTATGAAAATGTTCTACGAGATCTGAGATGGCAGTGATGAGAATTCTGTTTCATTAAAAATGACCTACAGGGCTTCCCTGGTGGCGCAGTGGTTAAGAATCTGCCTGCCAATGCAGGGGACACGGGTTCAAGCCCTGGTCCGGGAAGATCCCACATGCCGCGGAGCAACTAAGCCCGTGCGCCACAACTCCTGAGACTGCGCTCTAGAGCCCACGAGCCACAACTACTGAGCCCGCATGCCACAACTACTGAAGCTCGTGTGCCTAGAGCCCGTGCTCCACAACGAGAGAAGCCACCGCAATGAGAAGCCCGTGCACCGCAACGAAGAGTAGCCCCCTCTCGCCACAACTAGAAAAAGCCCGTGCGCAGCAACGGAGACCCAATACAGCCAAAAATATATAAATAAAATAAATAAATTTATAAAAAAAAAAAAATGACCTACAGCCACAATTAGTCTTGGACCTCATACAAAAAAAAAAAAGCAACATTTTTAAAGAAATGATAAAATGTTCAGTTAGCCTACTTTTAAGAATATGACTATAACGTTTCATTAAGTTCAAATAATATTTAAAAACCTCAGTTTTATAATGCTTGATAACCATAGGAAAAAGGAAGTAGGGGTAGGAAAATACAGATCTGTGAAAAGACGGGGGGAAGTAAAGGGAAGTGATAAAAAAGGAAAAGGCTCATTCCTCTTAGCTATTTCTGATTTCTACATAACTTCCAACATCAGACATCTCTGCTTTTCAACTTTTCACTCAGCTCTGAGGTGTGTATGTGAGTTTGTGAGAAGCTTCTTATTATGAACCTGTGGGCTGTTAGCATGGGGCAAGGAAAAAGAGCTTTGTATTAGGAATCAGAACACCTGGGTCCTATTAAGGTTTCTGTCCAGATTTGTGTATGCACCTGTGAAGTGAGTAGTACAGATTAAAATGCTTTTCAAACTAGATCATGAATCAATTTGGGTGTAGAAAAAGTGGTATTTTATAAAAGGAAAATAGAAAAGGTCAATGCATTGAATATGGTAAAGGTAAGTATTGCTTTGTGAAACGTTTCCATTATGTATATTTATGGAGTATTAGTTGCAATGCAAAATGTATTTTTCACAATGAGTTTGGTTTTCTGTACTAAAATTTAGTGGCTTAAAAGAACAGCCATTTTATTAGAGTTCATGGTTTTGTGGGTCAGCAGTAGCTGGTTGATTCTTCCGCTCCATGTGCTGTTGACTAGGATCACTGGGAGGTATTTAGCTGATAACAGGTCCGGTGTGGAGGGTACAAGTTGTCTTTACTCATTTGCCTGGTGTTTTGGTAGTGCTGGCTGGCAATCTTGGCTTAGCTGGGTTCCTCTCTTTCTCTGTGTGGTTTGAGGGCCTCTCCATGTAGTTTCCTCAGCCTGGTAGTTGGACCTCTTAGATGGCAACTCAGGGCTCCAAGAAAGAGACCAAGGCAGGAGCTGGCAGTCCTTTAAGGCTAGCCTGGAATCTGGTCAAAGGAGTCATAGTTTAGCCCATATTTAAGGGGAGGGGACATAGACTCTTGTCTCCAAGAAACTGTGGCCATTTTTAATCTGCCACAATTATAGTAAAATAATTTTGAAAACCATGACTGAATTTATCCAACCTTTTAATTCTGTTATTGCCTTTTGAAAGATGATTAATTTCAATAGTCTACTCCCCTGCACCCCGCCACGCGTACCCCTAACATTGGAAAATGTGTCAGTTTTTGATTTCAAAGTGCAGAGTTTAATTTAAATATATATAGTATTTTTCCATGGAACTGTGAGTTTTAGGTTGTAGAAATAATTTAAGGTCTAAAAATTTCTGTGGAGTCTTAAGATAAGTTTGCTACCTAACACTACCTGAAAAGTCTATTTGGCATTCAGTAAGAACTGCCTTCTTACAATGCCTGAAGATTACATTTGGATTTAATTACTTCTTCCCTTCACGTACAGGCAGTCTGAAGCTGTTATGTTTTTGTTGAAATCTGAAAAAGTGAGAAATCTGCTCCCACCAACCCCCATTCCACCCCTCAGTAAAGAAAACAAAACCGTTAAACGTTTTTGTTAAAAACCTAAAAGTTGTTATCACAAGAAAAAAATCTTTGTAACTATTTATGGTTATGGATGTTAACTAGACTTATTGTGATGATCGTTTTGCAATATATACAAATACTGAATCATTACGTTGTACATCTGAAGCTAATCTAATGTTATATGTCAGTCATACCTCAAAAAAAAAAAGCATTAATTCTTGTAAAATGCAGGTTTTGTGGTGTACTGTATCTTTAGGTGACAGAGTGGTTTCCAGAAGAGGACTATTCCCTGTGACAGAGCTGTAGGGATTTGAGGAAATGTCCATGTCAGAATATCTGCCCATATTTGGAATATTAATAGCACTTTCTTAAGATATAAGCAAAAGGACTTATCTTCTCATACCCTTGGCTATTTAGAATCCCAGATCTTGAAGCAGTGTTTGGGTTTAACCCCTGGCTTTTGGGGAATGGGTTGGGCTGGTTGTTTGACTAGTTATGCTGCAGAGTCATTCTTCTTTGCCTCAGTCTGCAGACAAACGTCCTGTTTTTCAGATAAACCACATTCATCTTAAATGCTCCTCCACCCCAGTCTATTTTTTTCCCACCGAGGAAGACATGATGATGGTCAAGATTTCCTTCAAAGTAATTAAGGAGGAGAATGTGAAAAATTATAAGAGCTTAGAATGAAATTCTGTGGGTTTAGATGCCAGTATTTAAAAATAACTATTTAAACCCACCCCCAAATGAAATGGGAATGGGAGAACTTATGTGTATTTTAAACTTATAAACAGGCATATGAGGATAAATGTCTTATAAGTTATAGATGATTAGATACACCAAAATAACAATTTTTGGAATAATATTATATATACACACATACCTATGTACATAGTTTGTGTATGTGAACATATATCAAACCCTGATATTGGTAGTCCCGTCACATTGCATTTCTTGATGAACTTATATAACTATTGAGGCAATAAAAAAAATTTGTTCTTAACGTTTCCTATACCTGATTCTCTCATATATGTAATGAATCATTAGGAAATCTGCACGACGACCCACCCCAAAAGCTAATGATCCTTCCTCTTTAACTTGAGATTACATGATCACATAAAGTAACCACTGGGTGAAGTAATCTCCATTGAAAGCACTCCAAGGAGTGCTATGGTATATATACTATATTTATATCTATAATTTTAATTCTACTTGACTGTTGTGCTGCATAAAGAAAGACACTTCAAAGATTACATTTTTCCCAATACAACAGTTTTGGTGGGCTCTTTGCACTTCTCTCCCTCCCAGGTTTCGCAGTAACTCTGAGACTACTATCACTACCACCTCCACCACCATCACCACTGTATAAACTTCCAAGTCTTTCAATTTTAAATATCTAGTGATTGCAGAAAAGCAGTCTACCCTATTTCCACAAGGAGGGGTTTCACTCTAAATATTTCACTATTTCTCTCTGCACCCTGAAATCCAATTTCAGGTCAGTCTTGAGGCAGATGAGAGCCAGTACCAGTCTGTGTCTTGTCCCACAGACTGTGAGAGAAGATGGCCGTCTGCCCATGTAGTAGGGTGGAAGATAGGGCCTTCAAATCTAGGTCAGTCCTCATCAGCGGAGACTATGAAATTGCTGGTTCCTATTATTAGGATACTCTCTTAGAGAGAAAAAAAACCCCAAAAACATTGAATAAAAGAAAACTTTTTATAAAACCAGTTCCGTCATTTCTCAAGCAACCCATTAGAAATTTCTATTTCTTAGGACTCTTTTTGGATAAAACTGCATGTTTAATTTGAGACCACATTTATTTTTACTCTTATATAGTAGAACATGATAGGCACTAGGAGTTAGAGGATATGCCCAAGGACTAATATAAGTAAAAAAAAATTTGTTTTTTTTACAGTGGAACCTTTTGTGGACATTTGTGGTTTCAACTTATGAGTCTTGAAAGCTCTTGATAAGAAATAATTTGTAATTTTACTAAAGCCTAAATTTGATTTGCATAAAGTGAATGGCTGGGGTGGGAGATTTACTTAGTTTTATAGTAAATTTAACCACTTGCTATTCATTGTGTGCCCCTAAATTCTTGTAGAGTGGTAAAAAAGATGTTTTTCTTTGTCAAAAATCAGTCTTGTGATTTTGACAGAAATGAAATTGTGGTTGAAATTTTTAAAAATGAAGAGGTCTAAGAAATGATTCTTGGTGGCAATTAGGAGTCTTGGCTAAATTAAAGACAAAAATAGCAGATTCATTGGCTGCTCAGATTTAATCTCTGAATAAGCACATATGGAAATAAAGGAAGCAATTTCTGAAAGTATTTCATATGATGCTCTGGCTAGTAAGAAAGCTGTTACCGGACTACTACATCTTATGGGTTGAAGTCGTAGTGTGGTGTTCTGAAATTTGGGTGTTTATAAAAGTCTCAGACTTATGTCAGTCTGTCTTGGGTTTACTTTGGTAACACTGTGCAGTGGTAATTAGCCCCACTTCTGGAGTCAGGCTACCAGAGTTTGGATTTCTGTTCTGTAACATGTGACTTTCAGCAAATTATTTAACCTCTTTGAGCTTCAATTTCTTTAAATGTAAAATGGTGATAATAAAATATCTTCTGATAAGGTTTTTGTAAATTCAAATGAGATAGTACTTGAAACATATATAGCATGGTGTCTGGCACATATTAAGCACTCATTAAGGTTTTTTTTTTTTTTTGGTTTTTCTTTTTTTTTTTTTTTACACACACACACTGTATTTTATTTTTACAAGAGATAAATAGACTGACACCAAGCATTGTACATGGATGACCACAACAAAAGCAACAATGATTGCAATTACCAAACATGAAACACACTCATACTATGTCATAATATTGACATTCAGTCCAGTAATCCTCCACTGTAACAGCTCCTTTACTTTGCAGTGAAAATTGATTTGTATATTCTTTGCCTCTGAGTCCTTGTGGGATTTTTTTTTTTTTTAATTCAGACAGAAAGTCACAAAAATTATACTCATCCTCATCAGTTCACTCAGTCCCATGTAATTAATTCTTTTTTTTCATCTTGATCTTTTGTTAGCACTTTTATGAGTTCATCAGTTTTTCATTAGAGTTCTGAAAATGCTTATTCATTCAGTTCAGCAGTACAGTCAGTTACCAGAAACCTGTACTTGTCAGAGTCTTTTCCATGAATTTCTTGAAGATGAAACCCTTTTATAGGAACATATTTGCAAAATCATCAGAGTACACCCAGAACTGTCTGTAAATGACAAAAGACTTAAAAATGACCACAGTTAAAGATTTGATGAAAGTTCATAATAATGCAGTTGACAAGAAAATTAGTTATTTCTGAGATATACATTTTAAAGTAATAACTAGGATTATTACTTATAACATTATACCAGAACATATAAGATTTTTAGAAATTTCATGTAATGTCTGAAACATTTATATTAACATATTTCCATACAAATACAAATATAAGATTTTTAGAAATTTCATGTAATGTCTGAAACATTTATGTTAACATATTTCCATACAAATAACCCAATGAAAGTTTAGTATTAGTTGTTTTGTTTGTTTTTTTATACTGCAGGTTCTTATTAGGCATCAATTTTATACACATCAGTGTATACATGTCAATCCCAATCGCCCAATTCAGCACACCACCATCCCCACCCCACCGCAGTTTTCCCCCCTTGGTGTCCATATGTCCATTCTCTACATCTGTGTCTCAACTTCTGCCCTGCAAACTGGCTCATCTGTACCATTTTTCTAGGTTCCACATACATGCATTAATATACGATATTTGTTTTTCTCTTTCTGACTTACTTCACTCTGTATGACAGTCTCTAGATCCATCCACGTCTCAACAAATGACTCAATTTCGTTCCTTTTTATGGCTGAGTAATATTCCATTGTATATATGTACCACAACTTCTTTATCCATTCGTCTGTTGATGGGCATTTAGGTTGCTTCCATGACCGGGCTATTGTAAATAGTGCTGCAATGAACATTCGGGTGCATGTGTCTTTTTGAATTATGGTTTTCTCTGGGTATATGCCCAGTAGTGGGATTGCTGGGTCATATGGTAATTCTATTTTTAGTTTTTTAAGGAACCTCCATATTGTTCTCCATAGTGGCTGTATCAATTTACATTCCCACCAACAGTGCAAGAGGTTTCCCTTTTCTCCACACCCTCTCCAGCATTTGTTGTTTGTAGATTTTCTGATGATGCCCATTCTAACAGGAGTGAGGTGATACCTCATTGTAGTTTTGATTTGCATTTCTCTAATAATTAGTGATGTTGAGCATCTTTTCATGTGCTTCATGGCCGTCTGTATGTCTTCTTTGGAGAAATGTCTATTTAGGTCTTCTGCCCATTTTTGGATTGGGGTGTTTGTTTCTTTAATATTGAGCTGAATGAGCTGTTTATATATTTTGGAGATTAATCCTTTGTCCGTTGATTCATTTGCAAATATTTTCTCCCATTCTGAGGGTTGTCTTTTCGTCTTGTTTATGGTTTCCTTTGCTGAAGCACTCATTAAGTTTTACCTGTTATTTTACTTATATACATATTTAGTGGCTGCTAGCAGGTGACTGCTAAGGTAGAATGGTTCCCTTCTTAGGGTGTTGTTCAAATGAAACTGCATATACAATTCTGGACAACTGTTTTTAGTCTGTTAATAGAAAGCAGTAGGCATTACAGAGTAAGAAAGACTAGAAAGAAAAATCTGTTTCCCAAGTCTTTATCTCTATCCCTGACCTCCCCTGGAACTTGTCCTTTGAACTTCTTTCTTGTCTTTCCCTTTTATCTCAGTAACAGCAGCGCCATTTACTCAATTTAGTCCAAATTTATCCAATTTAGTCTAAAATCTAGGAGTTACTCTTGACTCCTTTATTTTCCTTAGTCCCCCATATTCCTGTCATTCTATTGGGTTGGCCAAAAAGTTCCTTCGGTTTTTAAGTAAAAAAAGACACATTTTTCATTTTCACCAAGAACTTTATTGAACAGCGTATTCCCCATTTTGTTCCACTACCTTCTGCCATATTTCACGCAACTTCATAATGCCATCTTCCCAAAACTTTTTATCTTTTTGAGCAAAAAACCGTTCCAGGTACCTTTTACAGTCTTCCAGGGAATTGAAATTTTTTCCATTAAGAATTTTGTAAAGACTGAAATAGATGGAAATCTGAAGGTGCAATGTCTGGTGAATACGGCGGGTGATTCAGAACTTCCCAGCCAAGCTGTAACGGTTTTTGCCTGGTCATCAAAGAAACATGTGGTCTTGTGTTATCCTGATGGAAGATGACGTGTTTTCTGTTGACTAATTCCAGACCCTTTTCGTTGAGTGCTGCTTTCAGTTGGTCTAATTGTGGGTGGTACTTGTTGAAATTAATCGCTTGGTTTTCCAGAAGGAGCACATAATAGGGGACTCCCTTCCAATCCCACCATATACACAACATCACCTTCTTTTGATGAAGACCGGCCTTTGGTGTGGTTGGTGGTGGTTCATTTCATTTGCCCCACGATCTCTTCTGTTCCACATTGTACAGTATCCACTTTTCATCGCCTGTCACAATTTGTTTTAAAAACAGAATGTTTTTGTTATGTTTAGGTAGAGAATCGCATGTGGAAATATGGTCAAGAAGGTTTTTTTTTGCTTAACTTATGTAGAACCCAAACGTCAGAGCGATTAACATAACCAAGCTGGTACAAATGATTTTCAACACTTGATTTGGATATTTTGAGTATGTCAGCTATCTCCTGTGTGGTATAATGTTGATTGTTCTCAGTTAACGTCTTGATTTGATCGCTATCAACTTCAACGGGTCTACCCAACCGTGGAGCATCGTCCACGAGAAATCTCCAGCACGAAACTTCGCAAACCACTTTTGACACATTCGATCAGTTGCATTCTCCATACACTGCAGAAATCTTTTTTTGTGTTTCAGTTGCATTTTTACCTTTCTTGAAATAATAAAGCATAATATGCTGAAAATGTTGCTTTTTTTCTTCCAACTTCAGTATTAAAATGGCTACACAAAAATTCACCAATTTTGACGTTTTTTTTTTAAATGCACTCTGATATGACAGCTGTCACAATACAATCTAACAAAATTGTTTCGAATGAAGTTAAAGACAACTAAGGGCTACTAGAGCCATCTTACGGAAAAAACCGAAAGAACCTTTTGGCCAACCCAATACCTCCAAAATGTGCATTTACTTCTTTCTATGTCCACCACTATCTTCATTGTTCAAACCACAATTATTTGTCATCTTTATTACTGTAATAGGCTTTTAATTTAGTCTTTCTGCTTTCATGCTCCTTTGATCCATTCTCTACACTATAACCAGGTTGATCTTTTAAAACAAAATCAGATCATGTCATTCCTCTGTTTAGAACTTAATTACAGTGGGTTCCTGTCTTGCTTATAATAAAGTCTAAACTTCTTAGGCTCATCAAAGCTAAGACGTTCTGCTTCTTTCTCTGACCACAACCTTTTGCCCCTCCCCTTTTTTTCACACTGGCCTTCCAGTTATTTTAGAGCTGTCTGTCTGTCTGGAATTCCTTCCCCCACCTTGCTCTTCCTTGTCATTCAGTTTTCTCCTACTGGAGGTCTTCCCTGACTACCCACTCTAAAGGAGCCTTTCTCTATGTTATCTGCTGGTTTTAATTCTCTGCATAGCACTTATGATCATTTAATGTTCTTGTTTATTTGATTATCTATATCTCCTCACTAGAATATAAGTTCTGTAAGGGCAGTACATGTTCTTGGTCATTGCTGAATCTCCAGTGTATTGAGTAGTAGAGAAGATCTCAATAAATATTTGTTGAGGGCTTCCCTGGTGGCTCAGTGGTGAAGAATCCGCCTGCCAATGCAGGGGACACGGGTTCGAGCCCTGGTCCGGGAAGATCCCACATGCTGCAGAGCAACTAAGCTCGTGCGCCACAACTACTGAGCCTGCGCTCTAGAGCCCGCGAGCCACAACTACTGAAGCGCACGCGCCTAGAGCCTGTGCTCCGCAACAAGAGAAGCCCCCACAATGAGAAGCCCGCGCACCACAGTGAAGAGTAACCCCCGCTCGCCACAACTGGAGAAAGCCCGTGCGCAGCAATGAAGACCCAACGCAGCAAAAATAAATAAATAAAAATAAATGAATCTATTAAGAAAAAAAATTTTGTTGAGTTAATGAGTGATTGATTCCTTTTTTTTTTCTTTTGGCTGCACGGCGGCTTGTGGGATCTTAGTTCCCCAACCAGGGACTGAATCCGTGCCCTCAGCAGTCAAAGCGTGGAGTCCTAACCACTGGACTGCCAGGGAATTCCCAAGTGATTGATTCCTAAAAGCTTGTTTGTGAAGTACCAGATTTATGGTAAAATAAAAATAAGAAAAATCTTTTATATAGAAAATATACTTCATCAGGTTACCAGAAATACTTCGGGTAGCGCTGTTTGTTCTGTGATGTCCTTTTTACATTTTTATGTTAAAATGCCCTTTTGTGAAATGATAGTGATATATTCAATTATATAGTTTCAAGATATATTCTTGGCAGCATAAATAATTGGGAAGCACTGTTGTCCTATACTTCTATTTTTTTATTTTATTTTTTAAAGAATCAATTATTTATTTATTTTTTTGTTGCGTTGGGTCTTCGTTGCTGCATGCCGGCTTCCTCTAGTTGCCGCGAGCGGGGGCTACTCTTCGTTGCGGTGCATGGGCTTCTCACTGCAGTGGCTTCTCTTGTTGCGGAGCATGGGCTCTAGGCACGTGGGCTTCAGTAGTTGTGGCACGTGGGCTCAGTAGTTGTGGCTCACGGGCTCTAGAGCACAGGCTCAGTAGTTGTGGCACATGGGCTTAGTTGCTCCGCAGCATGTGGAATCTTCCCGGACCAGAGCTCGAACCCATTTCCCCTGCATTGGCAGGTGGATTCTTAACCACTGCACCACCAGGGAAGTCCCTGTCCTATACTTTTAGATTGGAAGTTTTCTTTGACTTTTAAAGATTTGTGGTTCACTGAAAATATAGAAGCACTGTGTAGGTGTTCTTGGGAGGGAGTTTTGCTAAGAATTCTTAGTAAGTAAAGTTCAGTCAATCAAATGTTATTATATTCTTCACATTCTCCTGGGAAATAAATTGTCAGGTTCCATTTAAAGATTATATTCTGTTTGAATATGTCATGTTAAAGTGAAATGTGACATAAGAATCTACAGATAATAATTAAAAGGAAATAAAAATAGTGAACCTCTTATAATATTTTTTGGGGTAATACATTTAGCAATGTTTCTTTGAATAACTTTGTCCATAATGAAAGCTAAGTAAAATTGCATGTGTTTTATTTTCATTAAAACTGATCAACTCTTAAAAAAGCAACCCAATTTGTATTGTTACAAGTGGACAGTTTTTTTCTTCCACTGTCCATTAAGAACTGAAAGGGACCTGAGATGTCACCTGTAACAAACTACCTGGCGTTTCAGATAAGGAAACTGATGGTCAAAGGACATACATTTTTTTGGTAGGCCTGGGATTAGAATTCCCATCTCTTTATTCCCCGGCTCCTGAACTTTACTCTGTGGCACTAATTATTTTAGGGAGACAAGTCTTAAGAAATTTCTCTTTTTGGAGTATGGTATAGATTGCTTTAAAATCTTATTTTATCAGTATTTTCTTTTCGTTTTAAAAATATTTATTTACTTGGTTGCACCGGATCTTAGTTGTGGCAGGTGGGCTCCCCAGTTGCGGCATGTGAACTCTTAGCTGTGGCATGCATGTGAGATCTAGTTCCCCGACCAGGGATCAAACCCTGGCTCCCTGCATTGGGAGTCTTAACCACTGCGCCACCAGGGAAGTCCCAGTATTTTCATTCATATGAAATGAGGAGATGTATTTTTAAGTAACATGCAAGGAAGATATTCCACATTCAATCTTGTGACAGCTGGCCTCTTAAAGGCTGTGCAAAGCTCTAAAAGTGGTACTTATGCTTTTAATTTTTGTCAAGTTAAGATTTAAAATTAAATAAGAAAATCATAAAGACATTTTATTTTTGTTATTCCTGTCTTAAAGAATCTTTACACATGAAAAGATGAGACATTTATAAAGTAAGCCTAATTCCTCTAAAAATAAGGGTAGTTTTGATGGTTGTGATTTAAAAAGACACAGGTTTTAAAAAAGAGCAGGAATAAGTTTTGTATTTTTAAACCATTTCAGAAAGGCCATTAAAATTTAATAATACAAAAATTTTATGCTAATAAAACCAACATGTAGTAGAAAATTTATAAAGTAGATCAATATAAATAATAAAGTCAAAACGACACATAATTCTACTTTCCAGAGAATCCAGTAATAACATTTTGGTGTGTTTCTTTCCAGTCTTTTTTCTGTGTATATATGGCATATATATATTTTTTAACATAGTCAAGATTATACTCTACATTCCTTTTGTTGGATTGTTTTGCTTTTTTCACTTAAGATTATATCATGAGCATTTTCCTCTGTCCTTAAAAAGTCTATGAAAACATTTTATAGTAGCTTCATAACATTCTTTTGTAATTTATTTAACCATTACTCTATTTTTGCTTATTTAGGGATATAATAAATTTTTGCTACTATTAATGTGAAATGAATAACCAGGTATACACATCTTTGTTCATGTTTGTTCTATTTTATCTATGATAGTTGCCTATAAAGTGGAATTGGTGACACATATTGCCACAAAGCTTTCTAGAAATGTACTAATATATGAAAATACTTGTTTTATTGCACGCTTAACAACAAACTGGTTGTGTTTGAAGAGAACTTTGCTATTATTTTGGGTTTGGAAGCATTTGTTTGAAAAGGTTAGTCTACATATTTGTTATGCTATCCGTAAACATATTTGTTTAACTATTTGGGGTTAGCTATCTAGGTGCTTTTAGTGGCAGACTAACCACACGATTAGGTAAAGTAGATAGAATATTTACTTATCTATCTTTCCAAGAGCAAACTATTCTGACCCACTGATCTTGATTCAACTATTTGAATTAGAAGAAAGTTAATGAAGGTTAATAATTCAAACTGACTGCTTTTCCCTAAAGTGAAGAATAGGATTGAAATAAATTGCTTAAAAAATTGATTGAAAGAGTTTTTTAGTGGTTACTCGGTAGCTAACTGTGTGTGTGTGTGTGTGTTTGAGAAAAATTGGGTGGAAGAGAAAAAAAGCATGAAAGGCTGAGGAAAGGAACGTGCTGTGAATTAAAAAAGCCGCTGTCTTTATTTGGAAAAACATGTCTTTTATCTCTACCTGATTGACTCTGAAAGAACAATCACACATGAGCCCTGTTTACTGAAATAGCATTTTTGTATCTGTACCTGCTGAAATGAACTGTTACCTAAGTACATTTTAAGTAATACACTTTTTGAAAGTTGTGTTGACTGATTATGAGTAAAAAAATCAGAGTTTTGATTGTTAGATGCAAAGTGTCACTTCTCAAAAATAAGTAGCTTTTTAAAAAATCTTTGAATGTGATATGGCTTTAATTTGATTGAATATTTGAATATTGCAGGCTTTTATCATCCCTTAATGACATAGAATATACTGTATTTGTTAAAAACCAAAGTTTCAAATCTAGCTGTTTTGGTACCACAATTAGTTTTTTGTTAAAAATCAAAAATAGGAGTCCACAAACTATGTTAGGCATGAGTAAAAGTTCATTTATTTTTCGCAAGGCCGAGTTCATGTTAGCTTTCATATCATGCTTCCCAGAGATGTAATTTTAAGAAGTGTGGTAACAACGAAGTAATAATCATGTCATGTGCTGAGGACTCTATTAGACTTTACTAGAATTAAGTTTTAATCTTCCCAATGCCCTGAAAAGAATGTAATGTGTAAACGGAGGGACACATAGGTTAAGAACCAGCCCAAGGTCATGCAGGAAGTCAAGCAGGGGTTCCAAGTCACTTCTGTCTTGCTATCTTTACAATCTTGCTACTTCCCTTTACAGCGTTGCTACTTAGCATGGCCCATGGACCAGAAGCAATTGGCAAAATCTGGGAACATAAAGGAATGCAAAATCTTGACCATAGAGACTCGCTGAATCAAACCCTTACTTTAACAAGATCACTCAAGTGATGTGTATGTATATTAAAGTTTGAAAAGCACCATACTCCATCCCATATTAAAAGTTACATGGAGGTTTTGAAATTTGTTCTAAGGATTATTCCTGGTTTTACTTTAGTTCATGTGGGTTATCTATTAACATTTTCCATTAGAGGAGGAGGCAAACCTTTGAATTAGTCAGTGTCTCCCCTGCTTCAAATTGCTATTCTGCTGCTGCTTTGATTCAGATCTTGTTTAATCCAGAGGAACAATTGACTAGTTCTGCTTGTGGACATTTGGTCAAAGTCCCAATCAGCCAAGTATAGCTCTGTTTTTGATAGCCTTTACTCATGGACTGAACACATCAGATTTATAGTACATGGCTTCATTCTAGGTAGGATTTTCCAAACTAAAGAGAAAAATGCTAAAAAAAAAAGCGCATTTTCGAAGGAAACTTGAAATCTTTTGGAATACTTGATGTTTCAGATGGTTAGTAAGGAATGACAGATTTGTGTAAATTGGTCTCTACTAATTTCATTTAGTGAACATAATTATTCTGTCACAGGGCAATGATAGGTAAGAAAAAAGCAAGGCTAACTTAGTAGAACAGCACTGTCAGGTAGAAATATAATGCAAGACATAAAATTAAAAAATTTCTAGTAGCCACATTAAAAAAGTAAAAAGAAACAGTTTAATTTAATCTTAATATATTTTATTTAACCCAATGTAGCTAAGTATTATTTCAATATATAATCAATACAAAATTTATTACTGAGATATTCTGAATTTTTTTGTACTAAGTCTTGAAAAATTCAGTATGTATTTTATATTTACAGTGTCTCAGTTTGGATGCTAAATTTTTCACAGTTAAAAGGTGAAATGTAGTGCAATGAAAACAAAATTGTGTTTAATGGAAAAATATTTTACCTTGCTTTTGGTTTTAAAATTTAAGCTAATTAAAATTAAATAAAAATTCAGTTCCTTCAGTCACAGTATGCACACTTCAATATCACATGTTGGATTGTGTTTTTTTTTAATTTATTTACTTTATTATTTATTTATTTTTGGCTTGTTGGGCCTTCGTTGCTGTGCGGGCTTTCTCTAGTTGCAGCGAGTGGGGGCTACTCTTTGTTGTGGTGCACGGGGCTTCCCATTGTGGTAGCTTCTCTTGTTGCAGAGCGTGGCTCTAGGTGCGCGGACTTAAGTAGTTGTGGCACGCAGGCCCAGTAGTTGCAGCTCGCAGGCTCTAGAACACAGGCTCAGTAGCTGTGGCTCACGGGTTTAGCTGCTCTGCAGCATGTGAGATCTTCCCCCATGGGGGCTTGAACCCATGTGTCCTGCATTGGCAGGTGAATTCTTAACCACTGCGCCACCAGGGAAGCCCTGGATTGTGTTTTTAATGTAACTGATTTCACACTTATGGACTTGATCACCATCCAAATGGTTAGTAAATGAATGCCACTGGAGGTTGTGGTCTGTTTATATAAATATTTGCACAGGGAATAAATAAAAACTATTTAGGTCATAAAGCGCTTACTGATTATCCTCCATTCTGTCCTTCCCGTAGTTGGAATTGATTTACCTGTCTTATTTATTTATTTTTGGCTGCGTTGGGTCTTCGATGGTCACATCGAACCCGTGTCCCCTGCATTGGCAGGCGGATTCTTAACCGCTGCACCACAAGGAAAGCCCCTTACCTGTTTTTTATTAGTGGTTCAGAATCAGTTTCTTAAATCCTTTAACCCCCACTAAATTGTAAGGCTAGCTCCAAGAGTTAGGGTTCTTCCAGTTTTTCCCTATGGCATTAGATGCTTACTTCAGAGCGCTTCGTACTTTTCAGAAAAGTGAGGAAGTCTGACAATTAGTGTGTCAAGCAGGTAGTCTGAGTGGGCTAGTTTGGCCCAGAGGTTTTAAAACTTTGCACGTGTACCTGGATCACCCGGGAACTTGCTAAAAATACCAGTGTATGGGCCTCACCTTTCTAGGTTCTGATTCACAGGTTTATAGTGAGACCGTGGACACTTCTGTATTAAAGAGCCTGTTTTAAGTGTTTCTGAATTTCAAAAACGTTTGGGGACCACAAGACTCAGCATTTGACTCTTAAAAGGCTGCGAGTTCGAATTAAAACATGTGCTGCTGTTGCCACGCGATCGATTCTACCCGGGCTGAGGTTTCCCAGGCGGCTGCTGCTTTTCTGCAGATGGGTTTTCAGGCTGTTAAACCCCATCCCCGAAGATTACCCTGACTCCGTCCCTGTCCCACGTCCTGTTAAAGCGACCTGGGCTGGCCAAGGTAGACACGGCCATGTGACTGACAAGCCGGTTGCCTTTCGGGGCGGCCATTTTTGAGGCGGGCACCCATCCTCGTGCCCCGTAAGCCAGGAGTAGGGGGGAACTCCGTTACCAGGACTCAAGATGGCCACCGCGCCCGCTAGCCACCACGCTAGCCCGCGCGCCGGCGAACCTGCACGAGACGCGCGGGCGGCTTGCAGTTGCCCGAGGCGGCCTCGGCTAGTCTCGGGCCGCGGGCCCGGGGCAGAGCGCCCGCCCCTTCCGGGCTCGGCCAATCAGCGCGTGCGGCCGGCTTAGGGGGGGCCGCCCGCGCGCGGGGTGTGTGAGGACGCGCTGCCTGTCGCTGAGTGGCTGAGCCCAGGAGCAGTGGCTGTGGTACCTGCTGCTGCCGCCCGTGCGGACGCAGAGCATCGGACGCGAACGCTGTTGCGTGGGGCAGGAAGGTGAAGCCATGACGGCCATCAGGTAATGAGACAGAGCGGCAGCCTAAACTGCGCGCTTGCTGGGCAGTAGCCTCCTGGCTGTCGGAGAACTGTCGCCCCTTCTCTTGGGTGTTCTGGAGCCTCCCAGTGCCACCGGTCCCCCTCATGTTGGAGGCTCTCTCTGCACTTTTCATTTGGTCATTTCTGCCTTCCTCAGAAGTTTTGGGGGCTGAGGTACATGGCGGAGCCCTGCGAGTAGCCGCACCGCTGAGGTGACCCTTACCCAGATTAAAGGGTTTGAAGCTTGCTGGTGAGCGTAGTGGGTTTCTCGTGAAAATGTAGCTATTTTCCCTCCCCCGGGATAGCACGAGGCCTGGGGAAGTGTGACGTGCACCGGGCGTGTCCATGCCCGCGTGTCATGCCTTCTGACAACTTCGTTGGTGGCCCAGTGCAGACCTGCAAAGTTGGCCCTTTGATGCAGGTAGATTGCCACCAAGTTGTGAAATTGTGTGTCCCAAAAATGTTTGCTTATGACTGGAATTAGTACTCTGGTTCCCCAGGTACCATCTGTTTACCTACTTTTATCTGAGAGTCACACGCAATATGGGTTTCATGAGTTAGTAGGTATACAATGAGATCAATAAAAGAGAGGCTTCCTTCAATTGCTCTTCCAGAGTTTGGAACGTTCTTTTTTGGTAATGGCGACAGGATAATGGCCCTGTCCAATGTCTGCAGGTAGCATTGACTGAATGTTTACCTTATGCTAATGAAACTGTTTATAAAAAGAGATAAATTGCCTTATTTACTGAGTGTTCTGAACTGCCTCTTTTAAAGTAGATCTTGGCCTTCATTGTCGCAGAGAAAGGGAGGCCCCAGCACAAATGTGAAGAGAATAAAATTAGTTAAATTTTGGTCTGTGAGCTTCCAGCAGCCTAAGTCGTGGTGATTTAATGGTTTCTCAGTGGTGAATTTGACTACACAATGTTTAAGAAATGACTTGAGAACCCGACCCTCAGGGAAGTTAAAGTAAGATACATAACTGTGCTGAACTGGGATGCAGTTTCTCTTAAACGGCGTAATTCTATATTAACACAAAGAGTATTTACCTCATTATGCAGAAGGAGGAATTGGGGTACTGAAGTGTGGAGATCAACATGGAAAGATTTCACAATAAATTGTATTGGGACATACAAGTCTAGCTTTTAATGCTAACAGTATTTTATGATGAATTAGGATTATGCTGTTAAACCTAGTCAGTGCTCCCTCTTCCCACTCCCAACTCCCGTCTTTGTAGCCGGCTACTAACTAGGAGTGTGGGTCAAATACTTTCTATGTTAAGGGCCACTTCTTATGTGGACTCAATATTAATCCATCATCGTATTCCTGGCTACTCTTCAGTGGAGAAAAACCCAAATATAAAGCTTCTACTGCTCGGCCAGTGACAGTAGGATGTATTTTTTAACATAGAGGTTGAATGGTGGTTGTATTAAAAAGACTGATTTAAAGGTTAATACCAGCCTTATTTGACTTGTGGAAGGATAGATAACTACTAATAGTTACATTTATCCTTGTTTCTTCAGATGTTAGTCTACATTTTACATAGATTTCAACTATAGTGACATGACTCAAAAAAAGATTTTTAGATACTATCTAAACCCAGCTACCACATTTATACCTGAGGAAACTGAGACCAAGAAGACTTGAGTGCCTTGTGCAAAATAAGTTAGTGGCAGAGTTAGGAACTGAATCCAGATATCCATGATATAGTGCTCTGCATGATACCTTTATAAAAACAACATACTAAAATTTCCTGAAAAAGCTGCTTCTGTGAACAAAAATTTTAGAGTATTCTGAAAGACATCTATAGTAACTCTCTTGCTTTCCTGTAGTCCTCCAAGGAACTTAATAACTTAGGTTTAGGAGTAGGCAGGGAGACTACTGAAGTTGAAGCAACTCTATATATGTGGTGACAGTTTTAAATGGGTTGGTAATCCTACAGATAGCAGCTGGTTCCCAGTGAGGACTGCATTTAATGCAATTTTGTCATACCTTTAGTTTTCACGTTTATGATGTTAGGCATATACCCATTTTGTACCCAGTTTAACGGTAGCCGAAAGGATGGGTACTACCTACTTGCTTTTAATACTGGTGCGGAGAATGATCAAGGTCACCAAGCTATCAAAATCTGACTTTGTGTCTAATGTTGTTTTTTATACCACACAAAATATTTGCTGCTAAATATAGTAGTATGTGACTCCTCGCAATGACTACGACAGAATACCTCAATAGGATTGGAAACAAGTGAGGGCCAGTGGTCAACATACCTAGGTTCTAATTGAGGGTATTTTTCTGAGTTACTGATCTTCTTTTTCTCTTTTTTCCTTCTCTGGACATTTGTTTAATGGAATACTCAGTGATGGTGATACAAATATGTATTCCACAGCGTTGCTGGTTAGATATGAAAGTGTTCTTATATTTTAAGGCGTTTTATAAATGGAGTATTCTCTTCTTGTTGAAAGCAATTTGGTCCCCTTAGAGAATGGTGTCGTCTGAAAATAAATGTTTAAATCTTATATTTTTTAAACAGGAAGTGAACTGACCTAATTCCCTCATTTTACAGTTGAAGAAACTGAAGCCAAGAGATACTGTGATTTGTTCAGGTTCACACAAGTAGTTGCATATCTTGAACTAGAACCCAGATCTCTAGATACCTAGTTTAGTGCCCTTTCCAGTGTAGCATTCAACTATTATGAATTCCTAAACATTTAAATCAAAAGAATTTAAAATCTTTGAATAAGTTTGGCTGGAGAATTTGATTCTTTGACTTTTACTATTATTTGTATTCTACTCTACTACACCATTACTAATGAAGAGTTTACATCCTGTAAAGCCGATTATCAGATTACGTATATCAGATTCCAGCTTGTCTTCATGTGAGAAATAATAAAACATTTTTAATTGCCCCAACAGGAAAGTTGACACTTGAGTTAAAATTCAGGAGACATAGGAAAATGTAGAATGTCAGGACTAGAAGAGAATATTAGAGAGCATTTTACTCTTTTTTTTTTTCTCTTAATTTTTTTTTTTTTTAATTTTATTTATTTTTGGCTGCATTGGCTCTTAGTTGCTGTGTACGGGCTTTTCTCTAGTTGTGGCGAGCGGGGGCTATTCTTCGTTGTGGTGCAGTGGCTTCTCCTGTTGCGGAACACGGGCTCTAGGTACGTGGGCTTCAGTAGTTGGGGCACGCAGGCTCAGTAGTTGTGGCTCACGGGCTCTAGAGCACAGGCTCAGTAGTTGTGGTGCACGGGCTTAGTTGCTCAGCGGCATGTGGGATCTTCCCCAACCAGGGATCGAACCCTTGTCCCTTGCATTGGCAGGTGGATTTTTAACCACTGCACCACCAGGGAAGTCACCATTTTACTCTTTTTCTTTTTCTATACTGGACCTTGAGGCCCAAAGTGAAGTAATATATCCTAGTTTGGCAGTGATAGAGCTTAAGAGAGAATTTAGGTCTCCTAACTCCTACATTATGCACTTTTCAGTGAGCCAACAGTATTTCAAAATACTCCTATGAATATTGCCTTCCTGACATGAATGTCTCATCTGGTTTTGGGCATTGCTTACAGCTTGAGTTTGTGCCAGGGAAGACTGGGAAAATGAGGTACGGAGACAGGGAGAGTGTTTGCTGTAGAGCTGAGGAACCCAATTCTTTGGCTTTCCCAGACAGGTCAGGTTTGGTTTAAGACTATTCTGGGACTTGACATGACTGCCCTACATGATAATTCTGTAACCACTTCTGTGGGTTAAGCCTACATTGGGAAATTTATGTGGGCTGTGGGTGGGGTCCTGGGGTATTTTTCTCCTAACACTCAAGACTTTGAGGTACATCCAGTAGGATCTGCCAAGCCACTCAGATGGAGAACATTCATATCGAGACTAAATTCTGGCTAAGACTGAAACTGCCTTGTTTTGTTGATTTGGTATCTTTAGAACCTTTAAACAGAATTTTCAAACTCACTTCAGGACTTGTGTCTTAAGAATTATAAATTTCATATTATTGTACAAACTTTTTTATGCCATGAGACTTCTTAGTGAGGCTAATGAGTTTTTAAAATAAAATGAAAAATGAAATTGTTTCATTTATGAAATATTTTGAAGATCTAAAGCAGGAATCTTTCCCTTGGAGAACTGCAATGTCAGCTGTTAATACTCATTTATAAATAGGTCATCTTTGTTTGAAAAAGCATACAAGGTTTTCTAATTCCAAATCTTTCCAGCCACAGTATTGCTATATTAAGCAGAACTGTCAAAGATGAAATGGAACCAAAATGTCTAGACTGTTTAAATGTTAACCCTTTCCTGTAACATTGGTTAACAATCACGCCTATTTACCTCTTCATACCTACTCAGTTTTAAAACGTTATTTTAAAACATACTGTAATAAAACGTAAGTCTGAATTCTTATTTTCACATAGCATAGCTGGCTTATAAATAGGATGACCATATGTCCCAGTTTGCCCAAGACAGTCCTGGATCATGCCTTTTATCCTGGCATAATTATTAATAGCTCTTCCTTTATTCTCAAAAGTATCCCATTTGGATAATAAATTATCTAGTTACCACTTACACACTATAATAATTTTGTTGTAGTAGATTTTGGTTGTTTAAATGTTACTTGAAATACGACCATAAGGTGATGGAATATTAGCTTATTTTGGCTAGATTTGGATATTTTGCATTGGTCGAACATTTTTATTGTGTTGAGAGTTCTTACTGTCTCAGAGTAGTATATTGAACAAGAAAGCACATGATTTGAAGTTAGGTATCATTTATTTGTTGTCTGACCTTTGGCAGGTTATAGAACTTTGCTGAACCTTTTGTTTCTCTTAAACAGATAATAGCAATACCTACACTACAGGGTTATTATGAGGATTTAAAGGCAAGAACATACATAAAAATGCTTTATAAGCTGCAAATTGCTATGTAATTGTTAGTCATTAGTATGTCACACATGTGCTCCTGAAAATTGAATTTTAAATTAATGATTTTATCTTGTTTAGGGAACCTTGCTATTTAATAGCACAATCTTTTAGAAGTGTTTTTACTGTAATGGGGAGCAGGGAAATAATAGTTGGAGATATATGTGTCTTTGAGGTTTTTTGGGAGGGAGGGGCAGAAGTTTCAGCGTATTTGTATGCTGAAAAGAATGATACAGTAGAAAGTGAAAAAACAGATGATGCTGGACAGAGGGAAGAGATTATTTCCTTGAGTTTGCAAGAAGGCATGCCAGTATGCACAGGCTTAAATGGAAGGACTGGCCTTACATAGCCTAAGGGACACAGATATTTTCCTAGTTTGTTTACTTTTTAAAAAATGCCAACAATATAATTCATATATAGTAAAATCACAGATCCTAAGTTCACTGTATTTTGGGGGAAAAAAAGTATTTGTGTAAAACACCACCCAGATCAACTTACAAGACATGTTCATCTCCTAGAAAGTTTTTCCTGCCTCTTTTCTTTTTTAAAAAGTATTTATTTATTTATGTATTTATTTATTTTGGCTGCGCCCAGTCTTAGTTGCTGCATGTGGGCTTCTTAGTTGCAGCATGCCAACTTCTTAGTTGCTACATGTGAACTCTTAGTTGTGGCACGCATGCGGGATCTAGTTCTCTGACCAGGGATCGAACCCAGGCCCCCTGCATTGGGAACCCGGAGTCTTACCCACTGGACCACCAGGGAAGTCCCTCCTGCCTCTTTTCAATCAATCTCATTCCCTGCACCATCCAGGCAATCATTTTCTGGCTTCTATTAGTAGAGATTAGTTTTGTATATTCTATAACTTCATATAAGTGGAATCATACGGTAAGTACTATTTGTGTCTGATTACTTTTATCTGATTACTGTTGTTCAATAACAATTTTGATATTCATCCATTTTGATGTGTGTGTTAATAGTTTGTTCCTTTTCACTGCTGAGTAAGATCCCATTATATGGATATAGCAACAATTCTGTTGATGGACTTTGGCTTGTTTTCAGGGTTTGGTTATTGTAAATGAAGCTGCCATGAACATTCGTGTGGATGTGGGTAAATGCCCAGGTGTGGAATTGCTGTGTTCTAGGGTAAATGGATGTTTAACTTCAGAAACCACCGAACTGTTTTCTAAAATAGAAAACAGAATACATTAAACATTCAGTGTTATAAGAGTTCCAGTTACTCCACTTTCTTGACAATGTTTGGCATTTTTGATTTTAGCCATTCTGATGGGCGTGTAGTTATATTTCATTGTAGTTTTAGTTCATTGATTGCTAATAATGTGATTATAGACCATTTGCTTATCTTTTCTTTTGAACTGCCAGTTCAAGTCTTACCCATATTTGTAAATACGGTATTTGTAAGTATAAGCTGTCTTTTTGTTGCTGATTTGTAATTCTTTCAATACTTCAGATACAAGTTATTTGTTAGATATTACAAACAAACATACATACCTTCCTGTGTAGCAAATATTTTCTCCCTGAGCCATGTCTTTTCATTTTCATAACAGTGTCTTTTGGGAGCAGAAGTTTTAAAATTTGAAATTGAATTCATTGATTTATTTTATTTTATGTATATTACTTTTTGGGTTCTTAGAAATCTTTCCTTCTTCTATCCCAAGGTTGTGAAACTATTCTCTTATGTTTTCTTCTGGAAGCCTTGTAGTTTCAACCTTCACATTTAGGTCTAAGATCCATCTTAAGCTGATTTTTTGCTATGGTGTAAGGGTTTCCTCAAAAGGATTCTCAGTCAGTAGATTAGATAGATGTAGGACTTTCCTGGACTCACTGTTCTGATCTGTTGACCTATTTGTATATTGTTACACCAATACCACACTTTCTTAATTATTGTAGCTTTGTAAGCTTGGTACTGTTTCTTTAAATTTTTGATAGAATTCAGCAGGGAAGCCAACTGGGCCTGGAATATATTTTGGATGAAGGGGTGAAAGGTTTTAAATGACAGATTTCAATTTCTTATTAAAGAAATGATAAATGAGTATTCAGATTTAACATTTTTTCCTGTGTCAGTTTTGGTAAGTTGCATTTTTAAAGAAATTTATTCTGAATTGTTGGATTGTTAAAAAGTTGTTTATAGTATACTGTTACTGCCTGTAGGAACTGTTTTATGTCCCCTTTTTCATTCCTGGTATTAGTACTCCTCCCATGCCTTTTTTTTTTTTTTTTTTAACTTTTTGGGATCATTCTTATTAGGGATTTATCAAACGTATTAATCTTTTCAAAAGCCCAGATTTGGGTTTTGTTGAACTTCTATTTTTTTTTTTTTTTTTTTTAAATTTATTTATTTATTTTTAGCTGTGTTGGGTCTTCGTTTCTGTGTGAGGGCTTTCTCTAGTTGCGGCGAGCGGGGGCCACTCTTCATCGCGGTGCGCGGGCCTCTCACTATCACGGCCTCTCTTGTTGCGGAGCACAGGCTCCAGACGCGCAGGCTCAGTAGTTGTGGCTCACGGGCCCAGTTGCTCCGCGGCATGTGGGATCTTCCCAGACCAGGGCTCAAACCCGTGTCCCCTGCATTGGCAGGCAGATTCTCAACCACTGCGCCACCAGGGAAGCCCCTGAACTTCTATTTTTGTAATAGTTTTCTATTTCATTCATTCATTCATTTGTTTAATCGATTTCATTTATTTTTGCTGTCATATTTTTATTTTCTGGCTTCTACTCTTTTGGATTTAATTTACTCTTTTTCCATTTTGTTTTGAGTTAGAAGTTTAGACCATTGATTTTAAACCTTTCTTGTTTTCTAACATGTGCATTTCATATATAAAATGTTCCCCTCAGTACTTTTTTAACTACATCATACAAATTTTGATATGTGTGTTCGGTTCAAATTATTTTCTAATTTCTAGTGTGATTTCTGTCATCCACAGGTCATTTAGAAGTTTACTGTTTAATTTCTAAATATTTGGGGATTTTTAAGTTATTTTTAAAAATTGATTTTCTATTTAATTCCATGATATTTGGAGAATATATTGTTTACACATTATAAGCATATATCTGTATTATATGTATCAAGAGAGAACATAGTGTTAAGTTTCAGTCCTTTGATATCTATTGAGATGAGTTTTATAGTCTCATCTATGGTCTGTTTTGGTGAATGTTACATGTGTGTTTTTTTTTAAATTTATTTATTTTTGACTGTGTTGGGTCTTCGTTGCTGCATGCAGGCCTTCTCTTGTTGCGGCGAGCGGGGGTTCTCTTCATTGCGGCGCGCGGGCTTCTCATTGCGGTGGCTTCTCTTGTTGGGGAGCATGGGCTCTAGGCACGCGGGCTTCAGTAGTTGTGGCTCACGGGCTCTAGAGCACAGGCTCAGTAGTTGTGGTGCATGGGCTTAGTTGCTCTGTGGCATGTGGGATCTTCCTGGACCAGGGCTTGAACCCGTGCCCCCTGCGTTGGCAGGTGGATTCTTAACCACTGTGCCACCAGGGAAGCCCTACATGTGTTTTTAAAGTCTTTAATTTCACTCAACAATATTTTGAGGTTTTCAGTGTAGTTGTTTTACACATCGTTTATTCAGTAAATGAATATTGCAGTTGTTGGGTGTATTGTTCTATAAATACCAATTAGTTTAATTGTTTTATTTACTTAGTTATTAACTAATTATTATTAATTATTAAATTGTGATATAATTCACATGCCATAAAATGCACCATTTAAAACTGTACAGCTCAGTGGTTTTTAGGATATTCAGGGTTTTGCCTCCCATCACTACTATCTAATTTCAGAACTTTTTCATCATCCCCAAATGAAGCCTCATACCTGTTAGCAGTTACTCTCCATTTCCCCTGCCCATCCCCTGGTAACCACTAATCTACCTTGTCTCTGTGAATTTGCCATATTCGGGACATTTCATAAGTGGAATCATATATTTGGGCTTTTGTGCCTGGCTTCCTTCACTGAGTATAATGTTTTCAAAGTTCATCTATGTTGTTACATGTATCAGTATTTTATTCCTTGTTATGGCTGAATAATATTCCATTGTATGTATAGACCACATTTTGTTTATCCATCAGTTGATTGATATTTTTATTTCCATTTTTTGGCTGTTATGAATAATGCTGCTATAAACATTCATGTCCAAGTTTTTGGACTTAGGAGTGGAATTGCTGGGTCATATGGTAACTTTATGTTTATATTTTTGAAGAATTGCCAAACTTTTTTGCCAAGCTGGCAGCATCATTTTATGTCTCCACCAGCAATGTGGATTCCAATTTTTCTGTGTTCTTGCCAATACTTGTTTTTGTCTAGCAGTATCTGCTGAGAGGCTGTATGTGCTTGATGAGGCATACCATCAGTGCCCAGCCAGGCTTACAATGCTGCCATGGCCTCTATTTCCTGCTTGTGCAGAGCCTCGTGCTCAGAGATGATTGCTTAGTACCTTTTCAGGTCTTTCTTGAGCATGCCCACAGGCCAGGGCATATGTATAATACATGGTCTCCTAGATTCTCAGGAATATTCAGAACTTTTCAAAACCCCTTATGGATATCTCATGCCCCACTTTTCCTTTTAAGTTTTTTTGGTTAGCTGCTTGTTTGCCACAACTGCTTCAGATGGCTGGGGTGTTAAACAATTGCAGCTGATTGTTTTTGACAAATGCCCCGGGGGAAAAGGCTGTTAGTACTGGGGAAACTCTGAGTCAGGTCAAGTAATGAGAAGTCTTGGAGTAGGAGTTTTTCGGGTAACTGCCAGTAAGCTCAAATAATAGCACTTTTCTGAAAATGGGGCTTTGAAAGAGCTCCAGTTCTGTTCCAACTCATCCAGTGGCTGGTAGGCCCCTGGTTTCCACTGTGTTTTGGGGCTGTTGCTTTTAAGGCTGCCTTGGAGCTGGGGAGGGGGGATGGGAATAGGGCAAGTTAAAATGCCACAAAGCTTGCTGTTTTTACTGAGATTCAGCCTTTTTTTTCCCCTTGAATAAATGTTCCTCAGGTGTTGCAAGCCTTTGGTTAACATGTGGAGTTCTGAAAGTGTTGATTTTGACTTTTTTTGCGAGTGTTCTTGTTGCTTTTATGGAAGAGAGGAGTTTTGGAGGCCCTTATTCTGCCATTCCTGATGTTATCACCCTAATTGTTTCTTAAACATTTAAAAATATTACTTTTTCTTTCTTTTAAAATACAAGTTTCTTTTTTTTGTTTAATTTTGAAAGACAAGAAGTTGCAAAAAGAGTATAGAGAGTTCCTATGCACTCTTCACCCAACTTCCCCCAATTATAAATCTTACATAACCACAGTATCTTACCAAAACCAGGAAATTGATGTTGGTTTAGTACTATTAAGTTGACTATAGATGTTATTAGAATATCACCAGCATTTGCATACACTGTCTTTTATTGACATGGTGGTGGTGCGTAGTTCCTCGAAATTTTATCATGTCCAGATTCCAGATTAACACAATTAGGGTATTAAACTGTTCTGTCACCACAAAGAAACTCCTTTGTGTTATCCGTATATGGTCACACCCTCCCCCCCAGCCTTAACAGTTGGCAACTCCTGATCCGTTCTCAGTCAATGTAATTTTGTCATTTTGAGAGTGGTATATAAATAGAATTTTACAGTAGGTAACACATAGATAAGGCTTTTATTTTCCCTCACTACAGTGCCTTTGAGATCCATCCAAGTTGTATCATAGTTCATTCCTTTTTAATGCTGAATATTAGTCCATTGTATGGGTGTACCACAGTTTGTTTACCTAGTTACCTATTGAAGGACATTTGGGTTGTTTCCAATTTTTTACTATTATCAGTAAAGCTGTTATGAACATTTGTGTACACATTTCTGTGTAAACTTAAGTTTTCATTTCTCTAGGACAAATATCCAGTAGTGTGATTCCCTACCTTATTTTTGTGTTGTTTGTTTTACTAACTACTAAAAGAGGGGTGTTACAATTAACTAAGACTGAATTTGTCTTTTTGTGTTGTTTGTTTTACTAACTACTAAAAGAGGGGTGTTACAATTAACTAAGACTGAATTTGTCTATTTCTTGTGTTTCTCTCAGGTTTTCTTTTTTTCTTCCCAAGTATTTTGAAGGCATTTATTTTGTTTCTTGGTGAATTGACCTGCTTATTTTTATGAAATCCTTTTATATCTGGTGATGTCTGCCTTGTTTGATATTAATTATAGCCACTGTAGGTTTTTTATGATTAGTGTTTGCATGGTATGTCTTCTTATCCAACCTTTTTGTTTTTAAACTCTCTCTGTCTTTATATTTAAAATGTATCTCTAGTAAATGGCATTTTTTAAAAATCCGGTGTGACAGTCTTTATTTTTCAATTGCAATGTTTATCCATTTACATTTAGTGTGACTACTAATATGGTTGGGTTTATGTATACCATCTTTTGTTTTCCATTTATCCCGTGTGTTATTATGTCTTTAATGCTTTTTTTTTCTAAATTGACTATATTTTAATTTTTCATTTTATGTTGTTTATTGGGTTTTTTAGCTATACCTTGTTGTGTTCTCATTTGGTGATTGCTTTAGGAAGTGCAATATTCATTTTTAACTTATCACAACCTATTTTTTTGTTGTTGTTGTTGCTTTCTTTTTGGCCGTGCTGCACAGCTTGTGGGATCTCAGTTCCCTGACCAGGGATTGAACCCGGGCCACGGCAGTGAAGGCCTGGAATCCTAGCCACTAGGCCATCAGGGAACTCTATTACAACCTATTTTGAATTAGTGTTCTATTATTTGACCTTTGACGTAAGTACCTTTAAAATTTAACCTTACTCTAGACCCAGCCCTGATCTATGGGAGCCTGAGGTAAGCAGCAGTCTGTTGATAGAAGTCAGAATCTGGAATTGCAAAATCCCTCAAGGCCCTTGTGATTATCATATGCCAGCCATTGAGAATACAAATGTAATTAAGGTTAAAAAGACAAACAAACAAAAACTTTACCTTTTATGTTGAGATAAGTTGATTGAGATAAAGTACAAAGCAACCCTTAAAATCAATTTAAAGTTCATCAAAGAACTTAACAGAACCTAGGGAGGAGGAATGAGTAAAACTAGGAGGTGGGCAGCAGTGCCTTAGTTTATAGGAGCTATCATTCACATTGTGAACTGCACCCTTTGAAGTTGTGCAGGGGACAGCCTGTACACTTTTACATGGGAACCCTTGGGTACGAGTTGGGCAGAAAAGATTTTCTAAGAGAGCTGGCATACGAGAAATTTTAAAAAGATGAATGGGCGTTTGCTAGGCACAGAAGTATAGGGGAAGGACCTTACAGTCAGTCTTTCAGGGTACAGTGAAGTATTATGATTAGAAAATGGATTGTATGTGTTAGAATGGTGAGAGATAAAGTTAGAGAGGCACTGTATTTCAGTGGTTGTAATATGCACATTTCTTCACATTTTAACAACTCTTAGATGCATTTATGCCTTGCAGTCTCCATGGGAAGTTGGAATTTTATGATTCATGGCATCTCAGATTTGATGAAATATTGTAGGTTCCAGCTAGACTCAATGTCTTTTATGTTAAAAAAGGCTTTTGTATTTTATCCTCTACATAGTTGTAAGGGGGATAACTTTTAAGTGGAAAAATATCATTATTTGTTTAAATAATATAGTTCGGTGATATTGTACAGAATTTATTGTGGCTAAAAAAATAGCAGCAGTGTAGGAATTTAGGCAAGGTCTGTAGAGCACCTAGTTAAAGGCAGCACCAGTCGGATATTGTGTGGTTCCTGGTAGATGAACTGTTGGAACAAACCAAGAAGATGCAGTTACTACTAAGAATGGTGCTTATTGATGGAGAGAGAGGAATCACATATGAAGTTGAGGTTTCTGAATTTAAAAAGGGGATGATTGCTGTAACAGTTAAGGACACTCATCAATAGTGTTTATTCTGGCACCAGATGTAACTAAATATTTTCGCTGACCAGAGGGCTAATCAATATAAATATATCAATAAACAAGACAAAGTTTTCTCAGGATCTTTTACTGTAATATCTATGTCGGTATATAGTGTTTGTAGGTTGTCTAACAAAATAATAATTATAGTATAGGTTTATGTTGGATGGAGCCTGAATTATGAGACACTTCAAAATTACTGACCAAAAAAAAAAAAAGAAAGAAAGAAAAAGTCATTCAGAATCTTTCACCCTAGCATCCATTCCAGGAAAAAGACATTGCTAACATTTGGAACAAACTAATAATCCTAGTATGGGTTAGTCATAGTTTTTGGCCATAGACCAGCCCCCATCTTGTTCACATCTAATAGGACAAGTTCAAAATAAATGCTTACTTAAATAGTATCTTTATTGTTTAAGAAGGGTGATACAGTATTTACTGGCCTGGACACTCATTTATATTTAGGAAACTAGCCATTTTGAAGAATTAGTGTTTTTAACAAAGTTAATTTGTCATATTAGAATGAAATCATATAATAGTTTCTCATTTATGTACAGTGATGGAGAGGAAAACGACGTGAGTTGTTTAAACTTATTTGCTTTTGGAAATAATTGTATAGTTTTTACTTAACTTACTGTTTGAAGACACCTTTTATCTGCTATTTTAAATTTTATTGTCCCCACCTCTTACCTTAGCCACTGTTGCTGCAACAGGTTCCACACAGGCTCCGGACAATTCCAACTTGACAGCATCTCTCATCAGGGCCCATGCTGTGTACTTCTTGCAGTGAGGAACAGTAGTCAGTGTATAAGTTCTTCCTCTTTTGTCCTTTACACACGGAGCTCTGAATCACATTTTACATATTCTTGTCCATTTTTGTTCATAAGCAAAGGTTTTGTTGGACAAATAAGTTTAGGAATGAGTTTAAACATGGTTATTGTGATTCAGTGTGCTCATTTTCCCCCATAATTCTTTGTAGAAACCATAGGCCCAGAGAGGTTGAATTAATTTGGTAATATTATTTTTAATAAATTTTCAAATAGAGTGTAATGAACTATTTTGAGAATGCAGGAGATGTGCAAAGGACTGACTTCTTAAAAAGAAGTATCACAGTTACATTCCTTAGAACCAAGAGGGGACCAGTTGGGGGTGGAGAGACTGACATGGGGACAGGAGGATATTTTTTTGTGATGATGGAAATGTTTCATATTTTGATTTTGGTGGTGGTTACATTACTGTATATATT
This sequence comes from Eschrichtius robustus, assembly GCF_028021215.1. Taxonomy (NCBI): domain Eukaryota; kingdom Metazoa; phylum Chordata; class Mammalia; order Artiodactyla; family Eschrichtiidae; genus Eschrichtius; species Eschrichtius robustus. The sequence goes on from NC_090830.1 coordinate 78,888,189, forward strand.
GAACTGAACACTTAAAAAGTGTGAATAAAAAGAAACAACGAAGCATCTCCCCTGTGCTTTTTTAAAGAAAAATAAACAAGTTTTAAGAGTTTTTTTGTTTGACTAATAATACACAAATCAGGCAGAGAAGTCCCTAATGAAATGATGGTCACGTTTTACTGTATCTGCCTGTTGATCCTTCATTTTCTAAGCAATTATTTTCTTTTTATATTAGACTTTTATTTTGATTACAAATGCCTGTGTGAATAAATAAATGCATTGTCTTTTATCCCTCCCCCATCATCTTTCTTTAAATAGAAAAAGGGACAAATTTCTCTTAATTGCATATTCAGCCATAGTTGCCCAATCTGTGATTTTAATAAGAGACTGTAATTCAGTCTTCTAAATCATTTTACACTATAATTGTAGGCTATACCTCCTTCTCCTAAAGAAACTTTTGGGTATCAGTCCTATTGATATTACTAATAATCTCCAAATGGTGAGGATGGTAACTGGTTTGGAGGCAACTGGAAGAGAGCTTGAGCAAACTAGATACCAATGGGAAATTACACAGAGGCAGATTTTATTGCATAAACTAGAAGAATGGCCCTCATTGAGGCTGACCCAGCTATTATGGCCTCTGGTCCATTTCTTGCTGTCAGTTGTTATCAGTTGTGGTGGAGTTCTGTCTTTCCCTCAGTTTTGAGCCGTATTGTAATCAGTTATGGAAAACAGACTCCCTCAAAGTCTGTTAAATGTAACTGAAAATTACACTATCTATGATACCCATTGTGAAGGTCCCACCCCAGTCATTCAGTTTTTCAAGGGTAAGGCTGTTGCCTGGATTCCTCCAGGACTTGCTGTATGCTCCCTGATAAACTTCCATTAATTCAGTATTTTACTGTCTAGAGAGAGTTAAATATCTATCATGTTTGTTGAGTATAAAACTTTATTGTGATAGACCTTAAAAAAAAATTGAATTTAATTAGCTTTAGTCATTAGCTGTTAAATATTGTGGAAAAAAATCACATGATCTGGTTTCTTCTTTTGTTGTTTTATTTCATCCAGTTTAAAAGTCATTCTCCTTTCTAAATGGCTTTGTGCTTCCTCTAAAGTGTTGTCCTACATGTAATAGGCAAATCAGAGGTTTAATAAACTAGTATGTTAAGTTTATTTCCAAGGTAGAGTGAAGATATTTACTTTTATATTTGTGCATTTTACACATCACCTTACTTTCAGAAGTATTTCTAACTTGTGCTTGTATTTTGTGTTTTTTTAGTGAAAATATTCTCTTTGGACTGGGAAATCCTCTTCTTGACATCACTGCTGTGGTGGATAAGGATTTCCTTGATAAGTAAGTATTAAGCTCTTTGTATGTACTATGTGAAACTTACATCTAAAGAAAAACTGAAAATTTTGGAATTGAATTTACTGTTTAACATCTTCAATTGGAGGAAAATTCAGGAAATTTAAATCTGATAATAGCAAGTGCACCATTATTATTTATTGAGTAATTGACCGTAGTTTTCCCTGGGAAAACTTAGGTACATTTATTCATTCCTGTTGCTACTTTCACTTGAAATTTATTTTTTTATTCTTTGCAAGGAAGAAGTATGTGAATTACCTAATGATTTAATTTCCACATTTTAAAATTACTGTCAATGAACTAAATCTATAATGGTGCCGTAACATATGGGAGAAGGAATAGGATTAGAGAGGGCAAGAAGAATATGTAGGACTTAATTCAAACACCATGAATCTCCACTATTTCCCCCTAATAATAACTTTTGATGTTGTTGATTTAGCTGAGAAATCATTTTGTGTTTATTTATCTGTGATGATTTGGTGCAAGGAAAAAAAAAAGTACTAAAAACATATTTAATAATGAGAAATTATGATCCCCTTCCCCTTGAACACCCCAAGTTCTATGCCCAGGGGCAACCACTTTTAAAAAAATATTATTGAGGTAAAATTTACTTAAAATTAAATCATAATTTAAACTATTTTAGAGTGTATGATTCAGTGACTGCTAGGACATTTGCAGTGTTGTGCAACCGTCACCACTATCTAACTCCAGGACATTTCATCACCCCAAAAAGAAACTCGTAGCCATTAAGTGGTCTTTTCAGTATTCCCACCTGCCCTCCCCACCTCTCCCCAATCTCCTGGGAGCTACCAGTCTGTTTTCTGTCTCCATGGATTTGCCTGTTCTGGATATTTTATTTCATATAAGTGGAGACATACAATATGTGGCCTTTTGTGTCTGGCTTATTTTACTTAACATGATGTTTTTCAGTGCTCTTCCATGTATCATCAGAAGTTATTATTAGGGGGAAATAGTGGAGATTCATGGTGTTTGAATTGTGTCCTACATATTCTTCCTGCCCTCTCTTATCCATGTTGTAGCATGTGTCAGTACTTCATTCCTTTTAAGGCAGAATAATACTCCATTGTTTGTATATACCACAGTTCATTTATGCATTCATCAGTTGGTGGAGCCATTGGTTGATGGACACTTGGATTGTTTCGGTTTTTGTCTATTATGAAGAAAGCTGCTGTGAACGTTCATGTACAAGTTTTTGCATGGGTATATATTTTCATTTCTTTTGCGTATATATATTGGAGTGGAATTGCTAAGTCAGATGGTAATTCTGTGTTTTGCTTTTTGAGGAAGCATATCCTCACCAAAACGTGGTCTTTTCCCTTTTTAAAATTATAGCCATCCTGGGACTTCCCTGGTGGTCCAGTGGTTAAGACTGTGCTTTCATTGCATGGGTCACGGGTTCGATCGCTGGTTGGGGAACTAAGATCCCACATGCCGCGTGGCATGGCCAGAAAAAAAAAAAGGAGAAAAAATAAAATTATAGCCATCCTAGTGGGTGTAAAGTAATATTGTGGTTTTGATTTACATTTTTCTAATTACTAATGATGCTGAGCATCTTTTCATGTGCTTATTGGCCATTTGTATATTTTTGGAAAAATGTGTATTGAAGTTCTTCACCCTTTTTTTTTTTTTTTTTTCACCCATTTTTAAAATTGTTTTTTGTTGTGGTTGTAAGAATTCTTTATATACTCTTAATACTAGACCCTTAATAGATTTATGATTTGCAGACACTTTCTCCTATTCTGTGGTTTATTTTGACTTTCTTGAGAGTATCATTTAATGTGTAAGTTTTAAATTTTGATGAAGTCCAGTTTATTTTTTCTTTTGTTGCTGTACTTTTGCTGTCATATCTGAAAATCTGTTGCTAAATCTAAGGTCACAATGATTTATGCCTATGTTTTCTTCTAGGAGTTTTAGTTTTAGCTCTTAAATTTAGGGCTTTGATCCATTTTGAGTTAATTTTTGTATCAGATGTGTGGTAAGGGTTCACTTCATTTTTTTTGCATGTGGAAATCTAGTTGTCCCCACACCATTTGTTGAAGAGCATTTTCTTTTCCCCACTGAGTGGTCTTGGCCCTCTTAAAAATCAGTTGACCATAGGTGTTTGGGTTAATTTCTGGATTCTCGGTTCTATTCCATAAGTCTGTATGCTTGTCCTTATTCCAGTACCATGCTGTTTTGGTTACTGTAGGTTTGTAGTAAGTTTTGAAGTCAGGAAGTGTGAGCCCTCCAACTTGTTGTCTTTCAAGGTTGTTTTGGCTATTCAGAGTCCCTTGCAATTCCATATTAATTTTAGGATCAACTTGTCCATTCCTGTAAAAAAGGCAGTTGGAATTTAGAATGGGATTGCACTGAATCTGTAGATCAGTTTTAGAAGCATTGCCATTTTAACAATATTAAGTCTTCCAATTCATGAACAGGAGATGTCTTTCTTTAAGTTGTTTCAACAGTGTTTAGTAGTTTTAAGTTTAGAAGTCTCGCATTTCCTTGGTTAAATTTAATCCTAAGTATTTCATTATTTTTGATGCTACTGTAAATGGAATTGTTTTCTTAATTTCATTTTTGGATTGTTCATTGCTAATACATAGAAATACAACTGATTTTGGGGGATAACCATTTTTAACAAATTTTTTTTTTAATGTCTTGGAGATTATCTCTATAACTCTTTATCTGTATAAACTCAAGTGTCAAAGGATCAGGCAAGAATTTATAAATGTGTAAATTTGGCCTATTGTAATATAATAGGAAATAGGTTGAGGCGCCAAGGGCTAACTGGAGAATGTGTCTTATCCTAAGAAATTCAGATACAAATTTTTAAAATATACTTTGCTAATCAGAAACACTCCTGCATACAATTATGGTAATGGTTTTACTTCTGGTTACCTTGTACTTTTAAATGATGTAATATACACACATTAAAATTTTTTCTTGTATCAACTTTCAATAGGATCCTTAGACTCCTCATTATATAGAATTAGAAGTGCCTCTATTCATCCATCTGCTGCTTCCCTACTTTTAAGTTCTGTTAACCTTCTACTTTAACTCCTGACTCTAACTTCTACTCTAACTTTTTTTTTTTTACTCTAACTTTTAACTTTTTACTTTCTAACTTCTGTTTAACTATATCTTTTATTTTAATAAAGATTGATATGTTTTCATTCTGTTAGCTATCTATAATTGTCTTACCAACTTTGAATACAAAGTGGTAGTGAAGATTGAAAATCACTTAAACATACTTAATACTAGTATCACCGTATTTATCCCTTTTTTCAGAATTAAATAGTGTACTAAGAATGTAGAGTAGGTGTAACATTTGGAATGTAATTAGAGCACTTAACTCTATTAACAAACTAAAGAAAGAAAAATCACATAGCCATCTCAATAGATAGAAAAACCATTCGCCAAAACTACTATCTATTCCTGATAAAGTTTCTTATAGCATTCTTAGAATAGAAGGGAACTCCTTTAACCTCATAAAATTTAGGTTAGGGAAAAGCCTACTAATAACATAATTCCTAATGGTGAAAGTCTGCATGCTTTCCCTTAAGATCAGAAACAATTCAAGGATGTCCGCTCTGACCACTTCAAAATGTATACAGTGGTCCTGAAGATTCTGTTTAGGACAATCAGGCAAGAAGAAGTAAAAGACATCCAGGTTGCAAAGGAAGGAATAAACTGTTTTTATTTCCAAAAGGCATGATCATTTATGTAGAATAACTGATGGAATCTACAAAAAAAGCTACTACCTGATTTCTAGAATTATTATAAAGCTGCAGTAATCAAAACAGTGATATCAGTGTAAAGGTTGATGGCATAGAATAGAAAGTCCAGAAATAGACCCACACAGAAATGGATGACTGATTTTTAAAAAATTAATTAATTAATTAATTTTTGGCTACGTTGTGTCTTCGTTGCTGCACGCGGGCTTTCTCTAGTCGCAGCGAGCGGGGGCTACTCTTCGTTGCGGTGCGTGGGCTTCTTATTGCCATGGCTTCTCATTGTGGAGCACGGGCTTCAGTAGTTGTGGCACGCGGGCTCAGTAGTTGTGGCTTGCAGGCTCTAGAGCTCAGGCTCATTAGTTGTGGCGCAAGGACTTAGTTGCTCAGCGGCATGTGGGATCTTCCTGGACCAGGGCTCGAACCCGTGTCCCCTGCATTGGCAGGCGGATTCTTAACCACTGTGCCACTAGGGGAGTCCCTGGATGACTGATTTTTGACAAAGGTGCAAGGCAGTTCAGTGGAGAAAGGATTGTCTTTTCAACAAATCGTGCTGGAACAATTGGATATCAACATGCATAAAAATGAATTTGGATCTGTATTTTGTACCATATACAAAATTAACTGATAGAACTAAATGTCAAGCCTAAAAGTATAACACTTCTGGATGATAATATAGGAGAAAATCTTTGTGATTGTGGTTTAAACCAGAATTTCTTAAATATAGAACACCAGGAGTATGTTCTATAAAAGAAAATTTGATAAGCTGGACCTTTTCAAAATGAAAATTTTTACTATTGGAAAGACACTGTTGTAAGAATTAAAGGACAAACCACAGGTTTGGAGAAAATCTTTGCAAAGCATATGTCTGATAAAGGACTACCAGTCAGAATACATAATGAACTCTCCAAACTCAATCAGAAAAGAAACAACCCAATTAAAAAATGGGCAAGGGATTTGAACATTCACCAAAGATATATGGATGGTAAATAACCACATGGAAATGTACTCAGTCTCTTTCATTATTAGGGAAATGTAAATTAAAGATACAGTGAAGTACTACCACACAGTTGTTAGAATGGCTAAAATTTTAAAACAGAGCATACCAAATGTTGGCTAGATAATGGAGGAACTACAACTTTCTTCTCATGAGGAGTTAAAATGCTGCACTGAATTTTCAGTTTAAAAAGTTAAACACACATCTATTTGATAAAACCATTTCATTCTTAGATATTTACCCAAGAGAAGTGAAAACGTGTGTCCATACAAAGACGTGTTCACTAATGTTCGTGGTGATTTTTGTTTTTAATAGCTAGAACCTGAAAGTTATCTAAATGTCTATCAACAGGTGAATCATTAAACAGATTGTTTACCCATACATTAGAATTCTAGTCAGAAATAAAAAAGGAATAGAGTATTGTTTGGATGAAACTCAGAATAATTGTGTTCATTGAACGAAGCCAGACAAAAAAGAATACATACTGTATCATTCCATTTATATTGAGATTATAGGGAATTCAATTTATAGTGACAGAAAGCAGATCATTGGTTTCCTGTGCATGTGCCAGGGTGTGGTGGAGGGCAGGAAGGAGAGATTACAGAGAGACAGGAGGGAGCTTTTAGGAGTGTGTTCGTTATCTTGATTGTATAATGATTTGATGAGCATATACATGTATCAAAACTTATCAAATTGTATACTTTAAATATGTAAGATGTATTGATGTATGTCAGTTACATGTCAGGAAAGCTTTATAAATAAAACAAAATAGAATCAATGGACATGAATTTATGCGTTTGAAGTTAGAACTCCTTTGTTTGCTTAGTGTGAGATGTTTTGTCCAGGAAATCAACTAATTGATTGTCACTGTTTTAAAAAAATTCTAATAGCATATAAAAGTACAGAGAGAAAGTAAAAAATTTGAAATTTTATGACGTGTAACCAGTGTTAAACTGTTTTGATGAACATGCCCAAGACATCTATGTATAACCCAGAGAGATATTGTATATGTTTGTGTTTATGGGATAATACTATGTGTAGTCTTAGGAAATAAGCTTTTTTTTTCACTGTATACTATGTTTTTAAAGGTTCATGCAAATATGATCAGAGTGATTATGATCTGGCAGCTGTGTGCTGACAGTATTGGGAACTCAAATAGCTTGTTTCACTAGCAGCTGATCCTAAATGGCCAGCTGAAGTCTTATTTTTTTATTTTGGGAGGGTTTTAATCAGTAAAACTGACTTTTGAAATCAGTACTTGGAGATAAAAAGCACGTTTTTGAACTCTAATCATAAAAAGTAGAGCATTCTCTTTCTTATATTCTGACCATTTCTTCCATAATACACTTGAAAGTGTTCCTTATCATTTCAACAGACTATGTTTAACTTACATTTTAGACCATGTTTAGATGAGTGTTTTATATTTGCACTGTGTAAAAATAAATTATCCAGGAACAATTTGCTAGGTACTATAACAAATGAATTAAATATATACTTAGTATCTTACACTATAAAAATGAGTTAACTGTTAAAATTCTTATAAAGTATTTGTTTTTGTGATTCTGAGTTTTTTAAAAACAGTATTTGGCCTTTTCAATTAAAAAAATAATTATTGTAAAACTAATACTAGTTAAAAAGTAAGCTAGTACTGAAGGTTTTTAAGGAAAAAATCAGTTCTTTGCTGCATCTTGCATCTTTCCCCTTGCTTTTACCCCATTCTGCATAAGTGCTGTTTTTCCAGAAGATTTTAAATTCTGTTAGATGTTTTTTTCCTGCTATCTGCCTATTTCTAAATAATATGCTAGTATTTGTGTGATTTTTCATAAGGGTGATTGATTGGAGAGGCAAAGGATAAAAGTTCCTTTAATGTAAGGAAAGGATACAAGAACATGATTCCATTAGGAAGGATTCCAGAATAGAGGATACAATAGCACTGTGTGGAGGGGCACACTTGGTCTTCAAGTCACTAGGAGAGTAGATGACCAAATCTTGTTACTGGGTGATGGTGGAGAGGATTCCCTCTGACCTTCTGAGAACTTTGCTTTTGCCATTCTCAACAGGATTTATACACTCTCTTGATTTTTTTTTTTTTTTTTAAATTGTTGGAGGGTTTCTGATTACTTTTGTCCTTGCTGACCAGGTTCTGGTTACTTGTCAGAACCCCTGTGCATTCCTGAATGCTTACTGGGAGAATAGGTGAATTGGAGATTAATGTCTCATGAATACCCATCCACCTAGCCGTCCTAAGCTTAGGGCTTTCTGAGGTCTCTCTCTCTAGCTATTTCGATATTATATATAGTCTCTGTTATGATACCTAAGGATTTAGCTCTCTTTTACTCACACCATTTCCTCTTCTTCATCTTCCCCATTTTGTTATATTACATTAAAACAAATTTAAAAAAAGGGTACAAATGAACCTATTTACAAAACAGAAATTGAATCACAGATGTAGAAAACAAACTACGGTTACCAAGGGGGAAAGGGGTGGGGAGAGGGGTAAATTGGGAGATTGGGATTGACATATACACACTACTATACATAAAATAGATAACTAGTAAGAACCTACTGTATAGCACAGGGAACTCTACTCAGTACTCTGTAATGACTTATATGGTAATAGAATCTGAAAAAGAGTGGATATATATATATATGTATAACTGACTCACTTTGCTGTACAGTGGAAAATAACACAACATTGTAAATCAACTCTATGCCAATAAAATAATTAATAAAAATAAATAAAATTAAAAAAAACCAGATCAGTAATCATTGTGAACAGATTTGTAGACTTTGATTACTTATAAAACTTTTTTTTTCTTTCAGTGACTTATTGCATCCTGTGTTCATTTGCACTATTTTCTATACACTTATTCAAATTTTCAATAGCCACTCTATTAAGTCTGTCATGTGCCTAATAACCATTCTCCCCTCTACCCCTCCTCCTCAAAATCAGTAAGTCTATCAACCTCTTTTCCTCTGGTGACCTCCCTTCTTCAGTTCTCCATCTTTGTGCTCCAAACTGAACTGGTTGTGTTGCTAGACTTGTCTTTTTTTTTTTTTTTTTTTCCTTTTAAACAGCAGTCTTCCTTTATCTCATATCTTCTTTATTGGTTTTCTGTGTGTGTGTGTGTGTGTGTGTGTGTGTGTGTGTGTGTGTGTGTGTGTGTGTGTGTGTGTGTATAGCATATCCTTCAGAGAAAGAGTGCATAAGCACATGTAAGGTAATTTTTTGAATCTTTGTATATGTCTGATGATCTTTTAAATTTTTTTCCCCCTCACGTCTTATTGATTGGTTAGTATAGAGTTTTCTTTGAGAATTTTGAAGGCATGTGCCATTGTCTTCCAGCATCTAATAGATCTCTTTATATCACCAGTTTTTTCTCTATGGAAGCTTTTAGAATTTTTTTTTTGACTTTGGTACTAGTAAATTATCGTTATGTAACATTTTGTTCTTGTGTTATGGATGCATTTTTTTCCCTTGTCTGTCTAAGTATATTGATTAGAGTTGGTTTTGTTTGGTTTTTGAATGTCTTTTCTTTCCTGCTTTATCTTTGTTCCCTGTGGATTGCTCTTTTCTGGTTGTTTATTGTGGCCTTTCTCCTTCATGGTGACTTTCCTCCAACATTGTGATCTTTGGCTGTCTGTTCTTACTTAAGGGTAAGACATTAAAAAAGCTTATTCTGTTTATTTGCAAAGGAATAAGAAAAAGTCTGGAAGGATATGTTCTAAACTCCAGTGGTCATGGGAGGGTGGGTTGGCTAGGGTGGGTACTTTTATTTCAATATTCTATACAATTTAATATTTTTGTAACAATCCTTAATTGCTTTTATGAGCTTTTTTTTCTTAAAGCTTTAATGAAGTTATCTGTTGCTGTGTAATAATAGTTACCTATTGCTATGTAATACATAACCACAAAACTTGGCAGCTTAAAGTAACAAACATTTAGTCTTTCACACAGTTTCTGAGGGTCAGGAATTTGAGAGTGTAGCATCTCTGGGTGGTTCTGGCTTAGGGTCTCTGATGAAGTTGTAGTCAGTCTGTTTGCCAGGGTGGCAATAATTTCAAGGCTCAACTGTGGCTTCCAAGCTCGTTGATACTGTTGGCTGGCCTCAGTTTCTTAAGCGCTGTTGGAGTGAGGGCCTCAGTCCCTCACTTCATAAATCTCAGAGTGTCCTAAAAATGTGGCAGCTGTTTACCCTATTGTGAGTGACTTGAGAGAGAGTAATAGTGTAATTTTCCCTAGATGGAAGCTGCAGTCTTTTTTATAACCTATTCTTGGAAGTAACATGTCATCATTTTTGCCATATGCTTGTTATTGGTCATACAAACCAAACCTGGTATAATGTGGGAGGGCACTACACATGGATTTGAAAAATAGGAGGCAGGGATCCTTGGGGGCCAGAAGGCAGGCTATGATAGTCAGCCTCCAAGATGGCTCCTGATGATCCCCTCTTCCTGGCATTCTCTTGAGTAGTTCCCTCCCACATTGCACCATGGCTGATCTGTGTAACCAGTGGCATATGGCAGAAGTGATGGTATCCTACTTCAGAGATTATGTTGTAAAAGACTGTGTCTTCCATTGTGGCTGCTCTCTTCTTTCTCTCTCTCGGACATTCAGACACCTTGTGAGAGGCTCAAATGACTGGAGGTAGAGGCCTCAGGCCTATAGCTAGTGAGGAACTGAGACTTGCCAACAACCATGTAAGTGAGCTGAGAAGTAGATTCTCCATTCTCTGTTGAGCCCTGAGATGATTGCAGCTCTGGCTGACAGCTTGACTGCAACCACGTGAGAGACCTTGAGCCAGAAAAACTCAGCTAAGCTACTCCTGGGTTCCTGACCCTCAGAAACTGTGTGGGATAATGACTGTTGTTTTAACCTTCCAGGTTTTGGGTGAATTTGTTACATAGCCAAAGAGCACTAATAAATAAAGCCAAAAATTTTTTTTTCAAACACACACACACACCCATACCCCACATTCAAAACCTCATTGGCAGGTTGGTATATGTGGGTTTGAAACCGCTAGGTGGCGTTTCAGGGGGCTCCGAGGAGCTCCAGTTCTTTATGTCTCAGCGCAAAAAGAATTCAGTGAGAGGCAAAATGATAGATAAGAGGTGAGTTATTAGAGTAGGGCACTTGTGAGGCTTTCAAGTGGGCAGGTGAGAAGGTGCTGTGCCCCGAGAACATAGTGGGCTACAGTTTTATAATCAAAGAAAAAGTGGGAGGGGGAGAAGACCACCTTCTTCCTCATTCTTGAGTAGACATCACACTTCCATCATCAGTTCCTTCTCTGTGTCGGGCGGGGGAGTTTTCTTGTCCCTACGTGGTCAAACCGGGACTGTCATGGCACTATGGAAAAATTATTCCGTGTCTCAGTACAATGAGGGTCTTTCACTTTGAAATGTCACCTTTCCATAAATTATTGTTTTTTATGTGTGCAGAGAGCATGTCCAAGGGGTCATTAACTTACTGAGCTCACTGAGCAGGATGTGGGTCTCATGCCACCATTGTTTTATTGTTTGGGGGCATGTCTCATGCTTCTGTTGCATGGTTTTGTTGCTAAGCAAGCCAGCTTGGTTTTGTGGTTAAGCAAACCTTCTTTCTTGAGTGATCAATAACTTATAGGGGTCTCCCATACTTTTTTCTTTACTTACAGTCCTCTAGTAGGATTAACTATTTAATTACCTACTTCGTCCCTTTACTCTGTCCCTATCAGGTTGGACTTGTTGACTGATGGGACTTTATTGTGGCTTGGTTATGCTAAAAACCTAGTTTGGGGGGCTGGGGTGTGACCCTTAATGTTAGTATCTGGACGTCTAAAGAGTCTGTTCAGTTTCTTTACAGAAGAGTCTTCCATTTTCCTTTCTGAAGGTTTAAGCTTGGCTGTTTTATTCTGAGTTGGCCAGGGAAAGGGGGCTAGAGGTACCATAATTAAGTAGGCAGTTTCACCTGTCCCTCTCTACTCCCCCTGGTTTGCCTGTTGTTCCTTAGTTCCGAGGTGCTTCTCTTTGGTTTCTTGAGGGAATAAACCTCTAATTTATCTCTAATTTACTTTAGGAATTGTAAGTTGTGATGGTGAGATGGTAGTCCATTTCCTTACTTGTAGCTCCATGCCTTATCTGTATCCTCTGAGATTTAGGGTTTCTGCAGGTGGACTAGTCTTGCTTATCATAAGTAGCCTCTTTCAGTTGCAAATGAGATTTTAGTTTCTTTAGCGCTGCTGAGTTCCTCAGCTGCTTTCCTTTTTCTGAAAATTTGTGGAAACCTTTTGACCATTAACGCTTAATTACATTAGTATTCTTTTTGATCCTGTAGGTGTTTGCCTTTTTTTGTGCCTTTATTATCATTTTAACAGTCTTGGAAGGAAGAGTAGATAATCTTTCTGCCATATATAAGTGGAAGTCCAAGGAGTGTGAGTGTGTGTATTTCACTATTATTATATGTACTATAGCAGGAAATGTATAACCATGGACTCATAGGATTTTTGAGACAAATTGGAATTTGGAGATAATTTAGTCCTCTTTATTCATTTTACAACAGAGGAACAGGCTCAGCAAAGTTAGATGTTTTGCCCTTGATTACAGTTAGCAGTGCAAGCCTGAGATGGAATCTGTATCTCCTGACCCTGTTTGTTCCTTTTTCTACCATGCCACACTAACTACCTTTATTTTTTAAACAGATGATTAAATTATTAACAATTTAAACCTATTGTACAAACTAAGAATTAATAACTACGTGCCAGATTTTGGGGATTCAAAATGGGTAAGCCTGGTTTCTATGTCAGAGCAATCTCTGGATAAATAAAAATGATTTTCTTACTTTCCTTTAGTTCATATCTTTTGTTGATTACTGGCCTCATCTTTTGTTTTAACTATTTAACAATTTGTGTAATTTATGTGATGATCTTAACTTACGATTTGTCCAGACAAGCAGTGTTTTGAATAAAAGAGAGGTTTTTTTCCCTTTAATTTACAATTTCCTTTGACTTTCTTGGCTCTCATTACTCTCTTCTGCTTTCTAATTTCTTACTTGAGAGGAAGCTCAATATTTTTTTTTTGTACTAGGTTTATAATTAAATATCCATAGTATAAGCCTTGCATGCAGTGTTTATAAACATTGCTGGGGAGAGAGGCAATTAAGGAAAGTACCTTAGTAAATCTTTTCTATAGACAGTAAGCTCTTGGTGCAAAGGAACTGCACTATGCTTTTTTCTTACATGACCCTTAGCATGGTGCTGGATACATGTTAGGCACTTGGTAAATAGCATTTGACTGAAAAACATTTTTTTATGAAAGGCCTTTTTAAAGTGGAATTTTAAGTGTTCAGTGTTAAAAGTTAATGAGAGAATTGATATTTTCTTCACATACATTTTTGTGAAGATATATTTTTCACATGCTATGTTTGTCAAGCTTTTCAGAGCAGTTTTTTAAAGAACAAGAACCATCATATTCTAATGGTCTTTGCACACTGGACTGGTATACAACAAAGGGTTGAATCTAAAGAAGGGCCATGGAGAATCCATCTGAAAAACTTTCAAGAGTAAGGAGGAAAATAAGAGTATAATAATTTTTAACAATTATTATCTGACAATAAAGCATTTATTCAATATGTATTAGGTACGTTTTTATATGGTATTAGTTTAGTCCTCATGACAACTTTATGAGGTAGTTATCCTTGTGAAAAATAACAGAGCTTAAGACATTTGTTCATACCAAAAAATGTATCAGTCATTGTGCAGTAATTTGAAATACATGCTTGTTTTAATTGTAAAACCTGTATTCTTTATTTTCTACTATCTTACTATGGAAGTATTAATTTGAAAGTGAAAAACTCAATTATACATCCAGATTTTTTGAGTGTAAATTAAGTAGATACATAAAGGCTCATAAACTTAATGAAATTCTATTTTCCTTTTAGTATAGATATAGTGTAGATGAGAAAAATGTGTGTAGTTTGCTCCAAAAATTGTTAACATTTAGTTTTAATTAGTGCATCAGAGTAGATTAATAATTTCTTTGTGAGAGATTGAAAGACTCAACAATTCTCTTTTTGACTGAACTTTCAAAACAATGCACTTCTTATGTTGGGAGGGTGGTATGTTGTCTACAATTGACCTGTTTCCAGAATAGAGCAAGCATTACCATGATTCAGAAATATCAACTAGATAATTATTTGATATTCAAAAATTAAATTTCTTCTAGAGTATGCTAGTCTTTATTTGAAGATTGTAAAGCTGGTTTTTCCCTTGAATAAGAAAAAATTAGGATCTGAGAAAAGCAGAATTAAGTTAGTTAGCTTTGATGTATCCAATTTGCCAAAATATTGCAACTGAAAATAAGTAGGACACTTGTGGTAGGAAGTAGGCTATTGAGAATAATCTTTTCCAGCATATTGAAGAGACAACAGTGGGTGTGAGGGGAGGAGGAAATATGGAACATATAAATACTTCCAGATGAGTATTGGTGTAATTATGGGGAATAAAGGAAAGGAATGTATTAATAGGGATGGAAAACAGAGGGAAGGAGTATGTAAGACAGATTTGCCTTAATTTTTCCTGACACCAGATAAATACCACAGAAGTAAGAGGAATGAGAGAATTAATGAAATGGTAATTGGGAAATAAAAATCATCATTAGAAATAAAAATACTCAGTTTTAAGAAGGGAAGCTAGAGTAGTTCACGAAATGTGTTTCTCTCACAGACATAAATCCTTAATAATATAATGATATGAACCTTAGGTAAATCTTGGTTAATGTAAGCATGCATGAAAGATATTACTTAATGTTTACTCCAAAAATACTCAAAGTAATAATAGTTGGTTATAAATTTCAACACTGATTATTCAATGCCAAAAATTTGCAGGTGAATTATTTGTATAAGTTGCGATGAATTACTTTGATAAATTATGTATATTAGGTTTGAAGGTGAAACAATATTTGGAGTGTCAAGTGAGACTCCTTATATACAGTTAAAAGGTATCATTGTTTTGTTTAAAACTAATTGTGAGATGCTCTGACACTTTTGTAGTTAAGTCTCGATATAGCTACTTTGCAATATTTTCTTCTACAAGTTATAACATTATGCTTTGTGTATTTAGGTCCTTAATTGATCCTGAGTTGATTTTTGTATATGATGTGAGGTAGGGATCTAGTTTTTAAAAAGGTTTTCCTTTGAGGGAATCAGCTATTATATTACTATATTGTGAATAGGCCAACTTCTACCCACTGATCTGCAATGCCAATTTTTATTTAGCTATAGTTTGGTTTCTGGCTTCTTAATTTTTTTTTCCCCCCTTCTGGTCTGTTTGTCTCTCCTTGAACTAATACAGCCCTATTTTTATTTTGTTACTAAAGCTTTACACTAAGTCTTGATGTCTGATAGGGCAAGTCCCTCCACTTCATTTTTATTCAAGAATTTTCTTAGTTGTTCTTGGCTCTTTTCTTTTGTCCACAGATTTTAGAATAAGCTTGTCAGGTTCTACAAAAATTCTTTCTGGGATTTTGTTTGGAATTGCATTACCTTTATAGATGAATTTGGGAAAAATGAGATCTTTAACATATGAGTTTTTCTATCTATACATGTATTTCTCCATTTAGTTTATGTATTCTTTTATATATTTCAATAACACATAGGCTCTAAGTACATTAAATACAGGGTTGCAAAATGAATAGTTTTTTTTTAGACTTACACATCTTACGGAGTGATCATTGCTAAATTTGTTAGCTTCAAAAATTATAAAAATAAATGATTCTTGGAAAAAATTCAAACCATGTAGAAGCGATTAAAAGTAAAAATGAAATCTGGGGTAACTTACTGTCTCTGCAGCAGCGGTCCACTAGTACTTTCTGCAGTGCTGGAAATGTTGTATATCTGTGTTTTCCAATATGGTAACCAGTAGTCACATTTAGCTTTGAATGTTTGAAGTGTGGTTAGTGCAACTGATGTGTTTTTTTTTTGGGCTGCACCGCAAGGCCTGTGGGATCTTAGTTCCCCGACCAGGGATCAAACCCGTGCCCCCTGTAGTGGAAGCACAGAGTCTTAACCACTGGACCGCCAGGGAAGTCTGACCACTGATGTATTGAATTTTTAAATTTTATTTTATTTTAATTAATTTAAATTCAAATAGTAATGTGGTTAGTGGTTATAGTATTAGACACTGTAGCTTAGGTCTTACTGCAAAATTTCGTTTTCTTCATAAGTGTACATTTTTGTTAGGTTTATTCTAGGTATTTTTAAAATATAGTTGTTGCTATTGTGAGTAGAATTTTTTTCAATAACTTTTTTAGGTTATTCGTGGTATTTGGAAAGGCCACTGAATTTTGAATATTTCCTTTAACTTAGTTACCTTTGCCCTTCATTAAAAGAAAGATGGTCTTCGGCTATTTTGATTTTTTTTTAATGAATTCTAGATTCTTAGAATTTGAAATAAACTGGTATTGAAATTTGAATTTGAAATAAACTCTGAATCTTTATATTATTTCATATTAAGTAATTGGTTTTGAGTTGTTCTGGAGCTTCTTCAAATAAGACCTAAATTATGGATGCTGAATGAACACAGACTCATTTATGAAGACTTCGTTTTGCCCCAGATATTATAAGACAGTATTCCTTGTGGCTTCTCTGATTTTCAGACCTGACTTTTTTTTTTAAACAACCTTGGTCTGTCTTTTTTTTTTTTTTAATATTTATTTATTTATTCGGCTGCACTGGGTCATTAGTTGTGGCATATGGGACCTTTAGTTGCGACATGTGGGATCTAGTTCCCGAACCAGGGATCGAACGCAGGCCCCCTGCATTGGGAGCACAGAGTCCTAGCCACTGGACCACCAGGGAAGTACCTCCAGACCTGACTTTGAATATTGAGGAAAATGGTATTCCTGAGGCTTACCTAAGCATGGATTCATTTTTAACCGTTCATTTGAGCTCAGTATACATTTTTTGGAGCACCTGCTTTGTGGTCAGCATTTTTCCAAATACTGGGACTACAGTGTTAAATAAGTTTCTTGCCTTTAAGCAGCTAGTAGTGTAATTGAGGAGACAAATGTAGAAAGAAATTGATTCATATACTGTGGCATTATAGAGTACAGGTTAAGATTGTGCTCTGGAGTGACTTGTAGTTGTGTGACTTTGGTTATATTTCTTAATCTGTGGAAGCTCAGTTTCCTTGTGCATAAAATAGGAATATTATAGTAGGAATATTAAAATAGGAATATTATAATGTGAGGATTGAATGAGATAATTTATGTATTTGCCATATGCTAGCTAATATTGTTGGCTACTAGAGAGCTTGGAATGTCTCACATCTCTTTTACAGACAATGGAGACAACTTGAGGGGGGTTAATAAGCAGGCGGATGACATGGTCAGATTCACGTTTAGAATTCTATAAATCACTGTGTCTGCAGTAGGTCAGGGAATTTGAAGAGATAAATTAGAGGAGGCTGTAGTGATAGACGTGTTGAGAGATGGTGACCTAATCATTACAGTTAGGAGAGAATGGGAGAAAGTTCAATAATACTTCAGTGTTATAAAGGTAAGACTTGATGATTGATTTAATGAAAAGGGCAAAGGAGTCAGGGATTACATTCCAATGTTTAGTTTTGGTGAATGACTAGATGTTGTTATTTATAACTGAGTTAGGGAGTATGGGAGGGGGGAGGACCTGTTAGAGGGGATGGAGAGATTGAGTTGTTTTGTTCATGCATGAGATGAATGTGTGATATCTAAGTGGATATATTTAGGAGAGAGTTTGATTTATGTTTCTGGTGGGTAGAGGATTCATGGTGGGAGAGACGTGTAATAAACATTATATTTAATTGTAATTTGACATAATGCCGTTCAATAAATGTTAGCTATTGTTACCATTATCATCATCATCACCACCACTGCTGCCACCATTATTATATAGGTAGTGTTTAAAGCAACCAATAGAGAAGCCTTTCTAGAGGAAGGGCATAAAGTAAAAGGAGAAGTGGGGTGAAGATAGAACATTTAATGGATGGGTAGATGAAGAAGTATGGTAGGAGATGGAGAAGAAATGGTGAGCTTGTAGCAGGAGAACTAAGATAAGGTCTCACAAAGAATAGTGACTTTGTATGACAGAGTGGTTAATAATATCAGATGTAACAGATTGTTAACATAAAGCCTACAGGAGTCCACTGGATTTGACAGTAGGATGTCAGTGGTGACCTCAGCTAAGTAAATCACAGTGGAGTGACATGTAGGGACAGAATCCAGATTAAAATGTACTTAGAAATATATAGGAAGTGTGATACAAAGTGGGCTAGTTTTGTTCAGGTGGCCCAAGAGCCAAGTGGTGACATCTTACAAGTACCAAATTTTAAAAATTTCCTTTAATGAAAATATGTGGCTGGTTGTTATGAATAATTATCAACGATTTTTTTAAAATACAAAGAGTATATAGTTCTATGTGTTTAGGTTTAAATCTAGCTTAATTATTATTTCCTCCAGCTTTCTCTAATTGAGTTGTAATCCTCATCTAGTTTTTTAATGAGAATTTAAAATATTATTTTCATAAACCTTATAACTTATTGCGGTTATTTGCATTCTAACCTCATGGCTTACTTTAAAAAAAAAAAATTAATTAATTAACTTTTGGCTGCCTTGGGTCTTTGTTGCTGCCCAAGGGCTTTCTTTAGTTGCGGTGAGCGGGGGCTACTCTTCGTTGCGGTGCGCGGGCTTCTCATTGCGGTGGCTTCTCTTGTCGCGGAGCATGGGCTCTAGGTGCACAGGCTTCACTAATTGTGGCTCACAGGCTCTAGAGCACAGGCTCAGTAGTTGTGATGCACAGGCTTAGTTGCTCCGTGGCATGTGGGATATTCCTGGACCAGGGCTTGAACCCATGTCCCCTGCATTGGCAGGCGGATTCTTAACCAGCGTGCCATGAGGGAAGCCCCCCCATTGTTTACTCTTAATCTGTTTCTTTATAAGCCTCTTAAATTTCAGCTTCAGTGAAAGCTGAAAGATTAGTGGATTAACACTTTTGATCTCCTTTTTCTTCCTTTCTAATTTTTTTTTTGTATTTTTTAAAATTGAAGTATAGTTGATTTACAATGTTGTGTTAATTACTGTTGTACAGTAAAGTGGTTCAGTTATACATATATATACCTTCCTTTTTTAATATTCTTTTCCATTATGGTTTATCGCAGGATATTGAATATAGTTCTCTGTGCTTTCTAATATGGTTTTTTTTTTTTTAATTTGCTTTTTTTTTTGGCCGCACCACGCACTTTGCGGGATCTTAGTTCCCTGACCACGGATTGAACCTGGCCCCCAGGCAGTGGAAGCACAGAGTCCTAACCACTGGACTGCCAGGGAATTCCCTCTAGTATGTTTTTTAAAAAAAATATTTATTTATTTTGGCTGCACTGGGTCTTAGTTGCACCATGCGGGATCTTCGTTGCGGCATGCGGGATGTTTAGTTGTGGCATGTGAACTTCTTAGTTGCACCATGCAACCTCTTAGTTGTAGCATGCATGCAGGATCTAGTTCCCCGATCAGGGATCAAACTGGGACCCCTGCATTGGGAGTGTGGAGTCTTACCCACTGGACCACCAGGGAAGTCCCTCTAATATGTTTGAATCAACTTTTATTTTACAATTGCAAGAGCCATTTAAACGTTACGTTGTTTAAAATCTCACTATATCCACACTATCTGTATGACTGATTCTGTCAACTTTATAAAACTTGACAGGAACCATTAGGGTTCTTTGGTTTATATGGTAATATTTGTAGATTTCTATAATTTTACTCATTTAATTCTCAGAGGGCGATCTTAGTTGCAAGTATTTATGGAATATTTTATTATCATCCTGCTATATAGCAAGTCTTAGCTTGACATTACTATCTGTGACATTGGTAGGGCATTTCATTTATGACTGGGCTGTTTCTGGACTTCACAGTCTCTTGAAGGACCTTTCTGAGCCTGAAATTCTAAGTTATGCTAATCTTCAGGGAAAGAACACATTTGAATAAATAGTGTCTGTTTCAGTCTTACAAAAGGCTCCAACTTTGTTTTATTACTGTTAGTTGTATACTACTGTTGTTCTAGCGTATCTCAATAGTTATCTATAATGTATTAATACATTCTATTTATGTGTTCTGATATTTAATTATAAACCTAAATAACAATACCATTTTCCCATTGCCCATGGTAGGAATGCCATTATTGGATTTTATTCTTTTTTTTGCTTCAAGAGTGTCTTCCTTAAATAGCTCAGACAGGATTGAGGGAAGTATTTCTCCTTCTCCTCTCCCCTCCTCCTGTGTCCCCTCTCCCCCTCCTTTTCCCTCCCTTCCCACTTCCCTTCTTCCTACTTACTTGTCACCTGTTGCTGTCAATATTTATATAATAAAGTATTTAAATTAAATTTATTTAAATTTTTTTGTACAAGAAAAGTTGTCATGTAATCTTTGGAGGCTTACAGGTTCATTGGTTGAAAAGTTTAAGTGGAAACTGTATCCAGATGAGTATCATAACCACATTCTAAAATGTTGTATGTAATTTTTTTTTTTTTTTTTTAAATATAGTGTCTGGACTGGGTCCTATCTGTAGACATTCAGATTTAATTGCTGTGGGGTGCGGCTCAGTCATCGGTACGTTTTTTTTTTTTTTTGGTTAAATTAATTAATTAATTAATTTATTTTTGGCTGTGTTGGGTCTTCGTTTCTGTGCCAGGGCTCTCTCTAGTTGCGGCGAGCGGGGGCCACTCTTCATCGCGGTGCGCGGACCTCTCACTATCGCGGCCTCTCTTGTTGCGGAGCACAGGCTCCGGACGCGCAGGCTCAGTAATTGTGGCTCACGGGCCCAGTTGCTCTGCGGCATGTGGGATCCTCCCAGACCAGGGCTCGAACCCGTGTCCCCTGCATTGGCAGGCGGACTCTCAACCACTGCACCACCAGGGAAGCCCTGTAATTGTTTTTAATATATTTTTTCTAATTTCAAAATAATATACTTATTATGTACATTTTAAAAACAAAAATAAAAATCATATGCAATGATATATAATATTTTGATATATATGTTTCCAATTCTTTTTGGGAGTATATTGCAATCTTTTTCTTTTTTAAAAAAAAATTATTCATTCATTTATTCATTCATTCTGGCTGCGCTGGGTCTTAGTTGCGGCATGCGGGATTTTTTTTTTATAAATTTGTTTATTTTATTTATTTATTTTTGGCTGCGTTGGGTCTTCGTTGCTGCTCATGGGCTTTCTCTAGTTTCAGTGAGTGGAGGCTCCTCTTCGTCGGTGCGCGGGCTTCTCATTGCAGTGGCTTCTCTTGCTTCGGAGCACGGGCTCTAGGCTGCGGGCTTCAGTAGTTGTTGCACACAGGCTCAGTAGTTGTGGTGCACAGGTTTAGTTGCTCTGCGGCCTGTGGGATCTTCCCGGACCAGGGATCGAGCCCGTGTCCCCTGCATTGGCAGTGGATTGTTAACCACTGCGCCACGAGGGAAGTTCCAGGATTTTTCTTTTTTTTAGTTGTGGCATGCGGACTTCTTACTTGTGGCATGCGAACTCTTAGTTGCAGCATGTGTGCAGGATCTAGTTTCCCAACCAGGGATCAAACCTGGGCCCCCTGCACTGGGAGCACGGAGTCTTACCCACTGGACCACTAGGGAAGTCCCTCTCCTTTTTTTTTTAAAAAACAATATTGAACCATTTCCCCATGGTTGAACTGTGATTTACTGATGCAGTTGGGTACTTTTTGGATGGTGTAATAGTTTACAGTTTTACTTTTCCATAAATTATGCTCTAGTTGACATCCTTGTATACAACTGTCTGATGTTTCCTTAATGGAAATTTGTAGTTGTGCAGTTGTTTCAGAACAAGTGAAACACTTTAACGACCCCCCCAATCTATTTTTGAGCTAATTTAATTATTCATTTGGTAGAGGTGGAGGCATTCCAAGAAAGGGGGAGGGGTGAGCATTTATACCTGTTAAATAATGTGCTGGGCCCTTTTCAAGTATTATCTTTTTTTTTTTTTTTTAAGAATTTGTTTATTTTATTTATTTTTGGCTGTGTTGGGTCTTCGTTTCTGCCTGGGGACTTTTTCTCTAGTTGTGGCGAGTGGGGGCTACTCTTCGTTGTGGTGCGTGGGCTTCTCATTGGAGTGGCTTCTCTTGTTGCGGAGCACAGGCTCTAGGGGCGCAGGCTTCAGTAGTTGTGGCACACGGGCTCAGTAGTTGTGGCACATGGACTTAGTTGCTCCGTGGCATGTGGGATCTTCCCAGACCCGGGATCGAACCCGTGTCCCCTGCATTGGCAGGCGGATTCTTAACCACTGCACTGCCACCAGGGAAGCCCCCTGAAGTATTATCTTTTTTGATCCACATAGCAACCCTGTCACATAGGTAGTTTTATCCTCTTTAGAGGAATTAAATGGCTTGTCTACTTAATGGCAGAATCAGGACAATGACACAGGTCTTAGACTTTCAGTCTAATGTAGTTTCATTGACTCAGAGGCTCTCTTTGTGGAGACTAGAGGCAGGGTAAAGAGGGCCCTTCCCTGTGCTCTCTCCTGCTTCCTCATTTTCTGCTGATTGGTGTGTATTTCTTTTCCCTCTGGTGAATTCAGGTAGAAAAAAGGTTGAGAACTACCACTATACCATTTTGCTGTCTTCTGGCTTTTTTAGGGACTATGTTCATGTTTGAATCAAGAAATGGATATAAAAGCAGAACATCTGTTTAATCACGTTTTTAGGAAACAAAACCCAACTGAAAAATAGTCTGTGCTTTGTATTATTCTGGAAAAGACATAGTAGAAAGTTGAAGTATAGCGCTCTACTTTCTACTTCCTACTAAGTTGAATTTTCCTTTTGACGTTTAGTAATTTAAAACTGAATATTCAGAGAATAAGTTAAATGTAATAGATTCAAAAGGCTGTGTATCTTTTTTTTCTGCCAACAGCAGTTAGGTTGGCAGAACAGCATACATTAAATGAAAATAAGAACTACATATAATTATAGCCCCACATTTAAACAAACATTTAACAAACATTAACATTAAATGTTTCAGTGAGAAATAGCTCCATTTCATTAGTAAGAATTATGGACCTGATGGTATATTTACTTTTACATTTATAATTCTAATTTATATCTTGCCTACTTCCAAAATAAATTTGAGGCAGTCCTTTTAGTATATAACTGTGTCCTCAAACCTAGCAGTTTGGCTGATTCTGGGTAGTATATGTATAGGTCAGGTTCTTAAGAAGAAGGGTGCAAGAGTCAAGGAAGAGATAAGCAAGATAAAATTGATAAAAAGCAGCAAAGATGAAGAAAAGTAAAGGTTACTGAGATCTGATGGAAAATTCCCTGGTTTGGGGCAGGGGAATATCAGATCAGAGAAAGAAATACTATGGGAAGACTGAACATTTTGAAGTTTGGGGTTAGAGAACTAATTTGCCTGGAGGATAGTGCAAAATGGATCTTGCAAATTTATTGTTGAGGACCTGAAGATGTACTCTGTGAATCTGGAGAGTAGAATTTCCCTTTGGGTGATTTGATCACAATTAGGCTATCCTAGTCTGCTTCTTGCCTATACTATGGATCTTTTTTACGGGCCATCTTAACTATTCCCTTCAGATTCTTGTCCTCAGACTTTAAAAGGGAAGGTTGTTCATGGGGAAGGAGCAAAGAAGAGATGAAATGGGAGAGGAAGAGAAAGTTGGGCAACAGATAAAAGCTGTCCATTTTTTGACCCTCTTATGAAGGAGACTTATTACTCCCTCTTTTGTTTATTATAATAAACATTATACATTGTACTTAACTTTATTGTAATACTTATCACACTGTGAGCAGTTACTTTTATTCTGATTTGTCTACTAAATTGTGAGGTCCTTAAGGGCAAGAAATGTTTGTTCTTTCTCTTTTACTAGCCAGCTAGAGAAAGAAGGAAAGTAACATTGATTGAGTTCCTATTTTATATGTACCAAGCACTTTGCTAAGACATAGATATCATCAAATCCACTGGTTGCAAACTTTTTAACTTCCATAAAAATATTTTGATGAACAAGTACTTCCTCACTCATTAAGTTAATATTTATGATTTTTATATTGTAACATTAAATAAAACTGATAAATCACTCTTAGTGGATGCTAAATACCATTGTGGTTTGATATCTACCATTATTCATTTATAAAAAGACACAAACAGGCTCTTTTTAAACATTTAAAAAATTTATATTCCTTTCTCTGTTTAAATTTGTATCTCTATTACACTTTTCCCCACCAGATTTTATCCTTATGTGGTGTATTTTTATGCATGGATTATGTTTTGCATGTAATATACTATGCATACATTATGAAGGCAATATATTTTTATGCATGAAAGCCTTTCGTGCATATTGATCACACTATTGTATATCTCTGCAACATATATATATGTGAAGTCAAGTTTAAAAAAATTTCCTAGTTTTTAAATTGTAATTAGCATATAGTTAGTAAAACAACATAAATGTATTAAAATGTTAAATCATTATTAAACAAGAAAATAAGAAGTTATTGGAAATGCATGTTTGAATGAGATGGGTGAAGCTGATCTTCAATGTTTTTCAATTAATTCAACCTTTTGTAGATAAATAATACTCAATGCTGCAATAAGACAATGGTCAACATCAATTTTATTTCCCCCTTTTTTCTTTAAGAGGTGTAAATTCTGAGCAATTTGTTTACATAATTAATTGAATGGTAATGCACAGTTTTGTTTCAGCAGTTGTCACTCAGTTATTTGAACTCTTCTGTCATCAAATGATTTATCATCAAAATTATTTTTATTTATCTGTCAGCTGATAATTTAAGTCCTTCTTCAGTTTCGTTGAAAGCAAAGACTAGAAACCACCTGACTTGCCAGGGTCATTAGAGTCATTAGAGGCATACAATTCCGGGAAGTACACCAAAAAAGGCTTTATTAAGTCTTCTTAATATAATTATATTAGGTAGTAATTATACCTGTTAGTGTTTTACTTATAGGTATTGTTCAGGAGGTATTGAGAAAAGCTAAGTATTGTTAACTTCAGTATACCTATGTCAAAAGGATATTTTTTTGATAAGATGTTTTTATCAGGTGCCTTAAACATGTTTTAACCAAAGCCATTTATTCAGTTTAAAGCCATTGTCTGTCTTGGAACCTTGTTGGCAAAACTGTTCTTTCATTGTCAAACCAATCAGATTTACTTTCATGATATAAGAAGTCTGACTTTATTTTTCAGTTCAAATAAATGATTTGATTTGTGTTCCTGTGACAACCATGTTTGATATTTAATCCTTGGTAGATAAATGGAAGGCAGGGAGACTTGTTTTAAAAGTGTGTTGCTTGGAAGAACTGTCTTTCTTGTTCTTTTTAGAAACTCTGAGTTTTGCTTCACAGAACTCTCCCTGAAAAGTAATGTATTCTTTGATGATGAACATGGGCTAGAAATGATGAACTTTTTAAATGAAAATTGTAACCAACTTCTGCCCCATTCTATAATATATCTGAAAATAGAACATCCTATCACAATTACTCATTTTTAATTTCTATCTTCATTCTTTACAGTAATAATGTATAGAACAGGAAGCCCTATAGTCAGTTTATAGTACTTTAAGTAAAGAAGGCTTTGCAGACAAAATATTATGAATCATTCCTTGTTTAATACTTCAGAGATTTTTATACCTAGGCAATGCAGTACGGTTTCAGTCAGGATGGACGAGAGGTATGCCATTCTTTTTATAAAGTGAGTAAAGACTTGTGGAAGGGGAGTCAAGTCAGGAGAATTTGGATGACCTCTCCGTTTGGACCTCTGATCCATTGTCAGGCAGATTAGTTTTAGGAAAGGAATGAATACAAGTGGAAATTGAAGACCTGTCCATTGTTGTTTATCTATTTCTGTGTACTCCTCAGAGAGTCTGTTTACCTTCAGTAGCATAAATATATGATATTGGAAGATCCCTGTTCTAATATTTATGGTAGCCTCTATTTTATAGCCAGGGAAACTTAGACTTAAAGAGGTGAAAGAATTGGCTGTGGTCATTAAGCTAGTAAATGGCTTAGTCAAGAACTCCAAAACTTACTTTTCCTCATGTGTCTCACTACCTAGTACATAGTCTGGTACACATAGATGTTTGCTATGTATTTAATAAAAGAATAACTTCATATTGTTTTGTGAACTATTAAATACTTAACATTGTAGTAGTCTCTTGAATTTTGAACTGCTGGGTGAAAGTAACATAGATGATTCACTACAGAAGAATATTGAAGATAACTCATATTTTTAAAGCATGATCAAGTTCATCTCCCTTTAGTTCTTGAGGTGGTGTCTGTGGAAGTAACTAATAGACCATCAGAGAACTTAGGCACTTTGGGAGACTTCCCTGGTGGTCCACTGGGTATCCGTGCTCCCAATGCAGGGGGCCTGGGTTCGATCCCTAGTCAGGGAACTAGATCCCGCATACATGCCGCAACTAAGAAGTCTGCATGCTGCAACTAAAAGATACTGTGTGCTGCAATGAAGGTCCCACGTGCCTCAACTAAGACCCGGTGCATCCTAAATAAATAAATAAATACTAAAAAAAAAAGAACTTAGGCAGTTTTAAATGTTTTATCAATTAAGATAGAGACCTGTTAACAGTGTGGTAGTGTTTATTTGATAGGGGTCAACTGGCTGTATGTTGATACCACAGTCAGATGTCCACGAGGCAAACATATGTTTATATGACCAGTATATTTTTGTTTCTGTGTTAACAGGTATTCTCTTAAACTGAATGACCAAATCTTGGCTGAAGAGAAACACAAGGAACTGTAAGTGCATTAAGCTCTAGGCTGTACATAATTTACTCTGTCTATGGAGTAGATGCATGTAAACAATCTGATTTTTTAAATTCTGTGGGGTATAAAATATAAAGATGTAATCAATATTATGATCTTAATCCTAGTAGGATTAGGATAATTTAAACTACAGAAGGTTAACACAGGAAATAATTCTTCCTATGCACACATTAGAATATGGAGTATTGTATCCCATCCTCTAGACTAAGGGCATATTCGGAAATAGGTCGTTTCATTTTCTTTCCCCAGATAAAATGTTAAACTGTCATTGTTAATTTTGGCTCTTGCTCAGTTGACTTCCACCCTGTGCTTAAGGTGGAGAAATATGATTTTGTTTGCTGTCTTATGAAAAAGTAAATGCCTAACTCTGTTTAGCACACAGTAAAACACTTTAAATATAAAGTTTTAAATGTGAATAAAATTTTGTTCCTTTAAAAAATTTTAATGTTTGTAGGATCCTATCTTTCAGGTAGGATAGCTGTATACATGATTCTGGGATATCTCTGTTGCTATTTTTCTGCCCTGTGGTAGTATCTAAAAAGATTACTACCTCACAGGAACTGTGAGGTTTTTAGTTAAAAGTTACAGACTTGGGAGTTTTAAAAATTCATCTCTGGGACTTCCCTGGCGGTCCATTGGTTAAGACTTCGCCTTCCAATGCAGGGGGTGTGGGTTCGATCCCTGGTCAGGGAGCTAAGATCCCTCATGCCTCAGGGCTAAAAAGCGAAAACATACAAAACAAAAGCAATATTGTAACAAATTCAATAAGGACTCGAAAAAAAATGGTCCACATCAAAAAAAAAAATCTTAAAAAAAAAAATTTCATCTCTTTTCAATATCATAGGATTGTCCAAAGAGGGACGCTAAAATAAAGTATATGCTTCTGTTTTCTAGTAGGCTACTTTTTTTTCTCCATTGTGCATAAGAAAGTTCTGATAATTGTAATTATTATTGAAACACCTAATGTCAAATAATAATGTAGAATTAAGTTTGAGGAATTTGAGGCTAACTACACCTACAGGTTGGACCTCACTTATTATTATTACTATTATTATTTTAATTGAAGTATAGTTGATTTACAGTGTTGTACGGGCTGCGCTTATTATTGATGATAGTCAAGGTTCTATCTGTCCTTTTTGTAAATACATTGGTGAATTTTACAAACTTCCTTGGGAGTTTCCTTAGTGTTTGACACTCCCTTATGTTAAAGATACTTTAATATCTAACTCAAGTCCCTCGTGGTTTAGTTTAAATGTAATCTTCATTTGTACTCAAGTTATGGAGAATAACTTTTTCTGTAGATTGAGTGCTTCAAGACTATTATTTTCTTCTCAAGGTTAAGTAATGATTTTTCTGAGTACTTTTTAAGGTGCTATTTAAAAACTCTGTCCTGAATCTTTTCCAAATTATTTTCTTTCTTCTGTCTTATAGAAGGGATTATAGTAAGTGTTAATCGTAAAATGGTAGGCTCAATGTGTAAGAAAAGGATTTAAGAGTTCTTAGAGTTGATATATCCCATTGTTATGCTAGCCTTTCATCAGTATTTTTATATTTGTTATGTCTTCATTTGATTATAATCTCCATCGTGGGTTCTCAAATTTATTGTTAAGGAATTTTATATAATTTCTTTCTTTACTGCCTAGTCAATGAGGGTAGGTGATTGTCACTGTACCATTGGTTGGTTGCTTACTTAAAGGTTTGGTAACAGAACTTTTCTGTTTTGGGAATTAGGTAGTCAACCTAGAGGTTCCTTTGGCCCTTGGAGACTATGACCAATATTAAAAATACCAGAAAACTGCAATACTGTGAATATTTTCATATTATTTAATATGTAACCCATATGAATGTGTTAATTCATTTACAGTTTCTTTAGCTGTCTGTGATATAGTTCACCCTCATGGATAGACTGATTTTTTTTCTTAGATTTTATTATGAAAAATTTTAAATGTATAGTATATAATTACACATATACTCACCACCTAGATTTTATCATTAACATTTTACTCTCTTTTTCACCTTATCCATTCTTTTGTCTATCCATTACTTCATCTGCTTTTTGAATGCTTTTCAAAAGTAAATTGCAGACATCAATATGTTTCCCCATAAATATTTCAACATGCATACCATCACCTAGAATTCAATAGTTTAGAGTTTTTTGTCTTTACCTGTAAATATTTTCATACAGTGAAATGCACAAATCTTAAGTGTACATTTGCTGAGTTTTGAGAAGTGCATAAATGTTTGTAACCCAGTCCTCTATCAAGAAATTCCCTTATGCCTCTTTGTAGTCACTCTCTGCTCCTACCCTCCGAGAGGTAACCCTTTCTATGACTTTTTTCTACTGTAGATTAAGTTTTTCCTGTTCTGGAATTTCTTATTAATGGAATCATATGTACGTTATGTTTTATATAATACTTCTTTCACTCAGTATAATATTTTTTAGATTCTTTCATGTTGTTGCATATATTATTTAATTTTTTTTATTGCTGATTAACATTCCATGGTTCATCTGTTCTCTTATTGGTGGATGTCTAGGCTGTTTCCTTTCGTTTGGCTACTATGAATAAAGTTGCTGTTAATATTTTTGTATAAGTCTTTGTGAACATGTTTTTATTTCTCACGGATAATTACTCAGGAATAGATTTGCTGCTGAGTCACTAGGGTAATAGTATATTTGGTTCTATAAGGAACTACTAGATTTTCTTTTTTTTTTTTTAATTTAGTTATTTATTTTTGGCTGTGTTGGGTCTTCGTTTCTGTGCGAGGGCTTTCTCTAGTTGCGACGAGCAGGGGCCATTCTTCATCGCGGTGTGCGGGCCTCTCACTATTGCGGCCTCTCTTGTTGCTGAGCACAGGCTCCAGACGTGCAGGCTCAGTAGTTGTGGCTCACGGGCCCAGTTGCTCCGCGGCATGTGAGATCTTCCCAGACCAGGGCTCAAACCCGTGTCCCCTGCATTGGCAGGCGGATTCTCAACCGCTGCACCACCAGGGAAGCCCCTAGATTTTCTTTTAAAGTGGTACCGTTTTACATTCCTACCAGCAATATATGAGAGTTCTAGTTGCTCTACATCCTCATCAACATTTAGTATTTGTTGGTCTTGCTAATTTTAGCTATTCTGGTGGATATGTAATGGTATCTCAGAGTGGTTTAATTTGCATTTCCATGATGACTGATGATATTGAGTAGTTTTTCATTAGCGTATTGGCCATGTATATTTTCTTTGGTGAAGAGTCTGTTCACATCTTTTGCTGATGAAAAAAATTAGATTGTTTTGGCCTTTTATTGATGAGTTGTTGGAATTCTTTATATATATTCTGGATACCAGTCAATGTGAGATGTATGTTTTACAATTTTTTTTCTCCAGTCCCAGGCTTACCATTTTTTCTTAATAGTGCCTTTTGATAAGCAAGTTTTAAATTTTTATAAAGTCTAATTTATCAGTTTTTGCCTTTATGATTATTACTTTGTTCATCTAAAAAACCTTTGCCCTCAATTTATGAAGATACTCTTATTTATATTTTTCTTTAAAAACTGTATGGTTTGAGCTGTTTTGTTTAGGTCTGTGATCTATTATGCATTAATATTTGTATATGATGTGAGGTAGATGTCGATGTTCATTCTCCTTTATCTATATGGATATCTAGTTATTTCAGCACCATTTGCTGAATAGACTTTATTTGTCCACTGAATTGTTTTGATGCCTTTGTTGAAAATAAAATAACTAGAAATATGGGTTTATCCTGTTCCGTTGATTTACTTGTCACTCTTTATGCTAGTCACACAGTATAGTAAGTATTGAAGTCAGTTGCTGTAAGTCCTCCCACTTCGTTCTTCATTTACAAGATTGCTTTGGATGTACTAGAGCCTTTACATTGCCATATATTTTAGAATCAGCGTATCAATTTCCTCAGAAAAACCTTTTGGGATTATCATGGGGATGTTGAATCTATTTGAGAGAGAATTGACATTTTAACAGTATTTAGTCCATCTTTAATTTCTCTCAGCAGTGCTTTGTAGTTCTCAGTGAAGGAGTTTTGCTTGTCTTTAGGCCAAATGAATTTTAATACCAGCCTTGCTTTATGACTATGAATTTCGAAACAAAAGATTGAGGGTTTCAAATTATATTTTCACCTAGAATGTGTTAAATTTGGATAGATGATTTTTTTCTTCTCACAGTGCCTAATACGTCTTCTGGATATTCCGTAGCAGACCTTTGGTAGGGCAATCCTGTCTCGTTAACAGTATCAGGTATAAAACATACTAGCTGAGTGTAAATAATATGTACTTTTCCAGAATTTTCTTTCTTTTATGTTAGGCCACTTGGAATATCTTCTGGATTTGATTGTTATATACTTTTTCTTATCATTCTTCTTACAGATTTTTATTCCTCTTTGAATATATTACATAGTAATTATTTTATAAGTTAGCATTTATCACTAAAAGTATATTGGAGTTATTATTTTTCTACCATAACTACATATTTAGCTGTGTAGGAAAATTAGTGATGTCCCTAATCTTTGCCAGTTATGGTTAAAATGAGTATCATTAGGCCATACCACAGACTGGAAAAGAGAGGTAGATATTTAGCTTAAATCTGTCATAATTCTTAGAGAAACTCTTCAAGGCATGTAGTGTGATGATAGATTAATAGCTCAAATTTTTTTTTAAAAATTTTATTTTATTTATTTATTTATTTATTTATTTATTTTTGGCTGTGTTGGGTGTTCGTTGCTGCGCGCGGGCTTTCTCTAGTTGCAGAGAGCGGGGGCTACTCTTCTTTCCAGTGCGTGGGCTTCTCATTGCAGTGGCTTCTCTCATTGTGGAGCACGGGCTGTAGGCGTGTGGGCTTCCGTAGTTGTGGCACATGGGCTCAGTAGTTGTGGCTCACGGGCTCTAGAGCACAGGCTCAGTAGTTGTGGCGCACTGGCTTAGTTGCTCCGTGGCGTGTGGGATCTTCCCAGGCCAGGGATTGAACCTGTGTCCCCTGCATTGGCAGGCGGATTCTCAACCACTGCGCCACCAGGGAAGCCCCTCAAATTTTTAATCTAATGGAAGTGCTCTGGAAAAAAAAATTGTATGGCGTTATGACAGGAAAAATACATTTTATTGATTGAAGCAGATTTTCAGGTTAGGCCTTTTCTTTTGTCACTATTTAGCATTAAAAAATCACATCTTTTCTAGGTTACTCTTTGCTTTAATTACTTTATTTCAATTAAAAATGATGTTGGAAAGGAGTCTAAATCTTATTAGGAGCCAAATGACCTGTGTTTTAATACTTAATATATACACATTTTACAGAAAACACAAAATTTTCAATTCTCTTAAAAGGCAAGTGCCATACTATTGGATTAATCTTAAATGAACTATTCTCTTTTTCTAGTGCAATTAACTAAATTAACTCTGTGGAATATTACGCAGTTATTTATTTTATTTTATTTTCTTAACATCTTTATTGGAGTATAATTGCTTTACAGTGGTGTGTTAGTTTCTGCTTTATAACAAAGTGAAACAGCTATACATATACATATATCCCCATATCTCTTCCCTCTTGCATCTCCCTCCCTCCCACCCTCCCTATCCCACCTTTCTAGGTGGTCACAAAGCACCAAGCTGATCTCCCTGTGCTATGCGGCTGCTTCCCACTAGCTATCGATTTTACATTTGGTAGCGTATATATGTCCATGCCACTCTCTCACTTTGTCCCAGCTTACCCTTCCCCTCCCCATGTCCTCAAGTCCATTCTCTAGTAGGTCTGCGTCTTTATTCCTGTAGTGCCCCTAGATTCTTCATAACCTTTTTTTTTTTTTAGATTCCATATATATGTGTTAGCATATGGTATTTGTTTTTTTCTTTCTATGCAGTTATTAAAATGTTTTTAGGAAAATATTTAATATCGTGATGATTTAAGTAGGTGAAAAAGATTGCTTGTAAATATCATGAAAGAGAATTGTAGTAGAATAGTAGATCTGTGGGTGATTGGTAATGGGTTAATTTTAATTTTTTTCTTTGTACTTTTATGTGTGTTTTATTTTATTTATTTATTTATTTATTTATTTATGGCTGCGTTGGGTCTTCGTTGCTGCATGCGGGCTTTTCTCTAGTTGTGGCAAGTGGAGGCTACTCTTCGTTGTGGTGTGTGGGCTTCTCACTGCAGTGTCTTCTCTTGTTGTGGAGCATGGGCTCTA
Source organism: Eschrichtius robustus (assembly GCF_028021215.1). Lineage (NCBI taxonomy): Eukaryota > Metazoa > Chordata > Mammalia > Artiodactyla > Eschrichtiidae > Eschrichtius > Eschrichtius robustus. Next base: position 78,921,272 of record NC_090830.1, read on the forward strand.
GGCGCACGGGCTTCAGTAGTTGTGGCATGCGGGCTCAGTAGTTGTGGCACACGGGTTTAGTTGCTTGGCGGCATGTGGGATCTTCCCAGACCAGGGCTCGAACCTGTGTCTCCTGCATTGGCAGGCGGATTCTTAACCACTGCGCCACCAGGGAAGCCCTTTAGGTGTGTTTTATGTGTGCTTTTCTAATGGGTTGTGTTATTTCTATAACCATAAAAAAGAAAGAATGAAAGAAATTATAAATTCCCTAAATTTTAATTGGTTATTAAATATACTTATCTATTACAAGATGAACTTTTTCTATTTTATAATCATAATTGGTGAACTAAGTTAAGAAACATAATGAGCGTCTAAAGGTTGAAAGGGTACAAGTTAATTTTTTTTTTAAGTATAACATGAATTCTTGTTTCTTAATGACAAGTGCTTATATAACAAGGATCTTACACTTGTTAGTATATGCTTGATTGATTTGGCATTGGTTGATTATCTTAATTCTTTTGGCTGCTGGCTCTCTGCTTTGTAGTTTTTGACCTGTACACTAAAGAAAATTCTTAGATGAGTATGCCCCTATAAGAGCAGAATATTAATTAAAAAAAACTCAACACCAGCCCTTCATGAAAGCTGCTCATAAATAATTTCATTTGTGTTTTTACACTTAAAATAGCTAAGATCTCTTTGTGCTCAAGACCAAGCTTTTAAAAATATCATAAGAAATGTAGCTATAAAACAAAAATAATTATCCAATTAATAATTCCATGCTTTTTCTCCTAAAACGTTATTTGCTTCTTAGTTCTAATCTGCTGAAGATAATCTTGATTCATCATGATATTGTAAAAATGCATGGGCACCATTACATTAGCTGGCGTTTTGAAAGCGTACCTTGATTCTTTGTATACCAATGGGAGAGTATAATAACTCTAATTATTTTGATATTACTTTATGTGGTAAATATTAACTATGCTTTTATTTAAAATATTCTTAGTTCCCCAGATGTTGTGATTCAGATTCCATATACACTTAGCCACTCATGCCTCATACTTCTACTTGTTATTTCCCTGTCTGGGGAAGACTGACATGCAAGGAAACAGGGAAGATTGGTCAGCAACGAAAGTGACACTTGCTTCTTTAAGCATAATGGTTTTTCTCAGGTTCTTGTTTTCTGTTTTTCTACATACTGAAGATTCTGAGGGATAATTTTTAAGTAGGGAAGACCAAGAAATTAAATTTGTGATCTGATTAATCCCAAACTATGGAACTTATACTTTGCTCTGTATGTGGTCCAATAATGAACTGGTTCCATTAGTCTTCTACAAATTTTTCTCAGTCTGTCAGAGATTTAGTTTTCTAAGTGGAGATATTTAAAATAAACTAGAAAAATATCACTATTTCATTGAATAAATATTTTTTTTGCCTACTTACCAGTTGCTATGCTAGACACTATTTAAAGGAAAGATACTGACTTCATTTATCAATGTAGACTTATTCTCCAATTAATATTATTTCACATTTTAAAACAGTTTCGTAATTGGAGATTTTGTAATAGTGGGTTTTCTTATTGTTGGACATATCCGCAGTTATAGAAGATAGAACCCTTTTCATTTATGAATATCTAAATTCTGTATTACATTGAATAGAATATTGAGATCAGAACATATAGATTGAGATAAGGAAAGATAAAAATTGGCTGGAGTAAGAGACAAATTCCAAAGGCAAATATAAATAAATTCAGAAGTATCCATGCCACTTAACACAGACAGAAATAACTTGATATCTGAGAATTTTTTTCAGTTTGCTGTACTACATAAAGCATGGGGAAAGCCTCTTCTTAAAAGAGATTCACATTTATTTACTTGGCTTTTCAAGATAGCTCCCAAGATAAAGGATGAATTTTTACAAGCAGTTTATGCTGTTCTAATTTATTTATTTTATATATTTACTTTTGGCTGTGTTGGGTCTTTGTTGCTGCGTGAGGGCTTTCTCTAGTTGCAGTGAGAGGAAGCTACTCTTCATTGTGGTGCGTGGGCTTCTCATTGTGGTGGCTTCTCTTGTTGTGGAGCATGAGCTCTAGGTGCCCGGGCTTCAGTAGTTGTGGCACACGGCCTCAGTAGTTGTGGCTCGCGGGCTGTAGAGCACAGGCTCAGTAGTTATGGCACACGGGCTTAGTTGCTCGGCGGCGTGTGGGATCTTCCTGGACCAGGGCTCAAACCCGTGTCCCCTGCATTGGCAGGAGGATTCTTAACCACTGTGCCACCAGGGAAGCCCTATGCTGTTCTAGATATGAAGTATATTTTCCCTTTTGTTACTGAGTGAATTCTCCTTATTGACTATTCTTTTATGTCAAAATTGAATTATTTTGTTAGAATTACCCCTTGAATTTAAAAATTTTATCTTGGAATAAGTATATTTACGTTTTTATTGGTTTAGGATTATGATGAAATGGGAGAAAATAAATGAATTATGTAAGAGGTATAAAGCAGGAGTATTGGAAAGGACACTCTTTTTTTTTTTTTTTTTTTTTTTTATTTATGGCTGTGTTGGGTCTTCATTTCTGTGCGAGGGCTTTCTCTAGTTGTGGCAAGCGGGGTCCACTCTTCATCGCGGTGCGCGGGCCTCTCACTGTCGCGGCCTCTCTTGTTGCGGAGCACAGGCTCCAGACGCGCAGGCTCAGTAATTGTGGCTCACGGGCCCAGCCGCTCTGCGGCATGTGGGATCTTCCCAGACCAGGGCTCGAACCCGCGTCCCCTGCATTGGCAGGCAGACTCTCAACCACTGCGCCACCAGGGAAGCCCCAAAGGACACTCTTAGACCTTAATTTTTGGTTCAGTGTAAAAATATTATAATTTCTTAGAGAACAATGCCAATTTCTAAACCAGCAGGGGAGATTTTTAAGTATTTAAGTAGCATGTTTCAGAACATGTTCAGAGCCCTTAGAGACAATCAGTAACATCTGATATGCTCTTAAATTCATTATTATTGATGATGTGGCTTAATAATTCTTTGAAAATATCAAGATTGTCTTGTAAGAGTAGCGTAAGAACTGATTGCCTATAAAGCTGCTAGATTTTGTTCATGGCAAATGCCAAAGAGAAAAAAAAAGCCTGGGAAGTGAAAAGTCAAAATTGAAATAAAGAACATCTAGGACCACCAACAAGGTTAAATGGTTAATATGATTTCAATATTCATAAAAGCTGCAGTATTTTAAATACCATGAACATTTTTATGGTCCCTTTCTCAGGGCCCACTTTCTTTTACATATTTTAAATTATAGAATTTAAGATTCTAGAAATGAACCCTAGAACTAATTATTCATATTTTATGATGAATGGGTGAGATCCACATGATAAAGTGACTTGCTATAGGTTACACTGCTCTTTAATGACAACGCTGGACCAGAATTCAAGTCTTGTGATTCCCATTTAAATGCTTTTTCTATCACACCAAGCAGCTCTCTAAAAATACAATAATTTTTTTAAATAAAAAGGATTGATATTCAGTGCAAGTCCCAGTACTGACTGATTATAATGAACCCAGTGGCTATATCAAGGCTCTCAATGGCTGATTAATTTTACAGTATTATATTATGGTTTAGAAACCACCTCAGACTCATTGAGTGAGTTGAGGAGAGTCAGGTATACTATGTATACCCGAATTCCAAATGCAAGGCACTTCTCATTCTTCCAAGGAGATGGTATAATACAAAGCTTTTTGGCCAAGTTGACTCTAAAAGCTTTTAGAGAAGTTTATGAAATAAGTTAAATTTATACTTGTAATTTAGGTTAGTTATATACATTTTACAACCACATATTATGTGAAATAATTTTAAAATTCTTTTTTCTTTTTTACTTCTCATTTGTTTGAACATTCAGAATTTTCATAATCTTTGTTACCAGTAGAAGAATCCTTTTCTCTAGAACACAGCAATCTTTTTTGATCGAAGTTGTTTGATTTCACGTATGATCCTTTCATTGGACATTTTATCCTAAGCTACAAATGCCTCTTACATGGGAAACATTTTTGTTGTTGTTGTTGTTTGTGAAATATTTTTGTAGTTGATTTTTTAATATATAGTCATGATCTTTGTACGGTAGCTGTTTACTATATTGCTTTTTAAATTGATCTTTAAAAAGCTCTACAATAACATTTACCATTTGTGCTTATGAAGCTGTGCCTCCAGGAATAAGTACTAAATGTGTGTTCAAATTCTTTGCTCTTTGTTTTTTTTACTAATATCATCAGGTGACTTCTGTAAGAATACCAAACTAGCATTGATTGAATTCATTCCAGGCAACTACTAATGGTTCTAAGCTAATCTGTGACCAGAGTTCACCCCTTTGGTGAACTTTTGTGACTGTGCTCTCACTTTAGAATTCTAGGATTTCATAATTTCTTCTTATCTGTTGTTATAACTGGATTTTGAAACTTTCGAAAGGTTTGCTTAAATATTGTTTAAAAGAAAATTATTAACCCTGACATAAAGAAGTACTCATTACAAGAGATAATTTTAGTATTAAACTTTGTCTTATATTCATGCATATATGATAGATGAATGAAAAATGTATGTTAGTGGTAAAACCTTAAAAGCCTCAAAGGATTAATCCTAAATTACCACCTTCTGTTTTTGAAGAAATGTATGGTGCTCTGGATTTAGCACTAGAAGAAACTGAGTTTATGTATGTTCTGCCACAGATTGTATCCTTGGTGTATCAGGTAAGATTCAGTTCTACTATGAGTAATAAGAAATAAGAAACCTGTTATAGGGATTAAACCTTACTCATTGCGAGAAAAACTAGGGAAGTAGAGGTCCAGAAAGGATTAGAGAAAAGTCACTAACCAGTCCTGGTGTGTGGATTAATGAATTGGAGCTCTCAAGAAGCAGCTAGGCATGTCTAGCTGCTGGAGTGAACTGTGAGGAGAGTTGGTGGATTGTTGGCTCTTTGAAGCTACCACTTCTGTGAGTTTTCAGTGCAGCATTTGGTGATGGGCTTAGGCCTGGTTGGAAAGGTAAGCTGGAGGTGGAGTGGGGATACATAAGGATAAATTGGAATTCCTCCCATACCTTTCTGTCTTCACTACCTCTAGCCAGTAACTACCCTTGGAGTGAAACGGCCGCTGCTTCACTTGTACCTCCCAAATTGTACACAAATTTCTCTTGTGGCTAATCCCAACCTAAAACCACATAGGGAAGGAAATTTCTGGGGGTTGTAGTTTTTAGTTGACACAGTATAAAACTACCATACTTGGGTTAATCACTTAATCTCTTGAATATAACATCGTCATTTGTAATATAGTGATAATTTCATTTTATCTTGTTAGGTTTAATGAGGATTAGATGAAATTATATATGTGAAAAAGTTTTGATCTACAAGGAGTCATAGAGGTTAGTTGTGATGTAGGTTTTTTTGAGTATGATGATGTTTATAAAAACACTCTTGAACTGGCGTCGGCTCTTAGAGAAGCTTAGCTGTCTATATCTAAGCTCTTAGAGAAGCTTAGCTGTCACATATCACTGTGGGTTTAGATTAGTGCTTTGCTATTTCATTATTATCCATTAAGCAAGTAGTTTCTTTAATTAGCTACTTCTCTTTTAGTCTATTCCGTAATCCCTCTGAATATAGTTTTTGAGTTTCAGGCATAAAATTGTTCAGAAAAAAATGGTAGTGGCCTTTTTTGCTTTCTACCTCTTTGATTTTTTTAGTGGGGAAGGGTAAGATGGGGTCTGAAACTTTATCCAGACCTTTTCAGTCCAAGTGTAGTTCATTGATCTTTTGCTACAAATAATTTACTTGACAGTATTTTACTATGTGGTATCAGTGGGGTGAATTTATTAGGGTCAACATGGGTTGGAGAGAGTAGAAATTGCTGTGTTGAATTCTTATTTTTCTTGGTCTACAACAGACGCAAGAATATTTTGAGAGTGCAGCTATGACTGATATCTACCTGAAAAACAGTGTAAGGGTTATGCCGACATGGTCTATATTCCCTTAAGGATTGAGTCAGACTATTTGGGAATGATATGAATTTAGGAGTTTTGGGGAACTTTTAGTATCTGTTAGCAGCTAATCTAGTTCTTGAAAACTACTAACTATATATACTTAGTATTTTCTCTACTAACTATAATTAATGTTTTCTTTTTGGAAAGTATTGAAAAATTGAATAACACTTAAGAGCAAGGAAAGAGGGCATTACTTTAATTACTCTTATGCTCTAATTTAATCCTCACAGCAACCCTGTGAGGTAGGTATTATAATCATTCCCATTTTACAGGAAACTAAGGCTTGGAGAGACTATTACTTTTCTTATAGTAGGAAAGGTATGCTCCAATTTGATTTCAGATCTTTTTTATTGCTTTTTACTTTGCCTAAGTTCAGTGACTTAGGAAAAAGAAGATTCTAAAAAATTCTTTAGAAGAATATTATTTAAAACACACATTTACTTCACAAACTGTATTTATGGTGGATGTTATATTTCATTAGTTTTAATATGATTTACTAGAAAAATACCATGGTTTGTAGGTAATACTGTGGTTTTTGGGGGTTGGCTGATGGCTAAGGTGTAAAACCTTAGAGGATAATCTGAGCTTATGTTGACTAGAAATCCAGTATTTCCAACCAAATAGGTCTTTTCTTGAAGTTCTGTGTATTATAAATTTATTCCTTGTGATGCTAGCTCCCTCTGTAGAACTTCATTAAGATTGCAACTTGGCTTTTTCAATCATTTTGCAAAGTGATTGAAGCATTATCTAGAATAGATTTTAAATTTTTCTTTTAAAATTTTACTTTATATTCTAATCACTTCCAAGTGTTTTTTCTTGTGAAGATGTTACCTTTATAAAAATGTCTCACTTTGTATATACTAAATTTTAGTAGCATATACAAAGGGAAACCATCTTCCCCAAATATTCCTACTACTTTAATGTTTTTTTGTTTGTGAAGGCCAGAGACACTTGTGATTTCTAGGTCTGTAGGGTCTGTGTTGGGTAAGACCAGAGGAGGTAGAAAAAAACCAAAGGAAGATTTGAAAAAAAAATTTTTTTGGAAGGGTAACTGGTTTCCATATATCATATTTGAAATGATCTTTTTTAAAGAGTTTTTTCATTGTTAAATTGGATGAGAAAATGGTCATTAAGGGAATTTTTTGGGGGAGAGCGTCTTGCAGAAAAGGAGACAAACAGAATTTCTGCGTGCTAGAAAGATTCATTTCTTTTCAAATTGAATTCAACAAAAAAATTCAAAGAAATGCAGAAAATATGCTTCACATACACAGTTTCCATAAATTTATGTTCTTGTAGGAAAATCCTTTATTATCAAATCTTACCACCAATTTTCCTCTGTGTGAGTGTGGATACTTCTTTCATCACTACTTTTTCTCCTTTCTCTTGCAAATTATTTTCTATTTAAATATTAAGTTGTATAATTATCTCTTCAGAGATGCTTTCCCCACTGGAATGAAGGCAGAGGGACTGTGACTAGCTTCCAAGATGGAATTTGGAAAAATGGGCGAACTGATGTCAACTTTAGAGCTAGGGACTAAAACACAATATGAGGATAGGAAAGAACTAAAATATATATGCTCTTTCAATTAAAAGAAATTAACTATACTCTCTTCTCAATAGGATTGAGGGACATTATTAGGATGATGCACGAATTGGCTTTTAAACAATTTTGTAAGATAATTACCTTTGAACCTTTTGTTAATTCTAAACATATTTATTCTGTTAAAGTATAATATAGTTTACACAAACACAGGCGTGCATTATGGTGGCACAAATAACATCAAGGATGATTCTTATTTTTTTTTTATACTTGTTTAGCTTGACTGAATTTATAACAGAATTGTTTGAAAGAATAGAATTGAGCTATTTTATTAATATAACTATCCTTCATTATCTATAAAAACATTGAGCTATAACTGACATGTAATGTTGTATTAGTTTCAGATGTACAACGTAATGATTTGATATATGTATATGTTGGTTTTTTATTAAGTATTTTTTTTAACATCTTTATTGGAGTATAATTGCTTTACAGTGGTGTGTTTCTGCTGTATAAGAAAGTGAATCAGCTATACGTATACATATATCCCCTTATCCCCTCCCTCTTGCATATTAATTATTGATTTACAATGTTGTTAATCTTTTTATACAGTAAAGTGATTCAGTTATACATATATATACATTCTTTTTTTAATATCCTTTTGCTTTATGGTTTATCATAGGATATTGAAGATATATGTGTATATTGTAAAATGATCACCACAATACTCTAGTTAACATCCATCACCACATATAGTTGCAGATTTTTTTTCTTGTGACGAGAACTTTTAAGATCTACTCTCTTAGCAACCTTCAGATATACAGTTGACCTTTGAACAATAGTGGGGGTTAGGGGTGCCCGCCCTTCTTACAGTGGAAATTCCACATATAATTTATAGTCTGTATACTTGATTCGTCTATATTTGCAGTTCCACACCTGCGAATGCAGTCAGCCTTGGATTGTGTACTACTGTAGTATACAGTGGGCCCGAGTGTGTATAAGTGGACCTGCATGTTTCAGATCATTGTTGTCCAAGGGACAACTGTACAATACGGTATTACCATATTATATCCCCATGACCTATTTATTTTATAACTGCACGTTTGTACCTTTTGACCATCTTCATTATCTTTAAAGCATATATTACACTCTTGAAACAGTACTGTTGTTTTCCTTTATCAGTAAAAAATTGTAGTGCTATATAAGCATTTTTCTAGAGGTTCTAATAGTTTTTATTTTATTTATTTATTCATTCATTCATTCATTCATTCATGCTGCCCTGGGTCTTAGATGCGGCACACCGGATCTCCCTTGTGGCATGTTTAGTTGTGGCATGTGGGCTCTTAGTTGTGGCATGCATGTGGGATCTAGTTCCCCGACCCTGGATCGAACCCAGGCCCCCTGCGTTGGGAGCGCGGAGTCTTACCCACTGGATCACCAGGGAAGTCCCGAGACTTTTGTTTTTATATCTGTTTTTGAATATAATCAAACTTAACAGCAGGCTTCTTCAAGAAAATCAGATAGACTCCTAAGATACAATTAGGGGCCTATCTTGTTATTCCTTAAGTATTACCAATTTAAGTTTTGTTAGCAGAGAACAAAATCCTTCTGTTTTTTCTCCAACAATTGGAATGACTTTGTATATAAGTACCTCTAATTCTAGCAGCCAGCTAGTGTCAGTGATCAAGTTTGGAATAACTTCTATGACTGCCCTTTTAAGTCTGGATTCTGAGAGAATTTTTTTAATGCCAGTTTTAGGTTTCTTTAATTATAATCTTTTTCCTTTAAAATATGTGGTAGGTGAAAGCATAAACTTTTTCAGAACTAGTTTTCTCTAAAGTCAGGAGATTTATATACTACCTATATTATGATGCCTTTGGTTGTGAGTAACGGACACTCAAAACAAAATGACTTTATATATAGAAAATTTTATTATTTAACCCTATTTTATTATTTTATTATTTAACCAACCCTTATATGGAGGTAAGGGTTGGTTAATTTGGTGCTTCAGGAACATCATCAGGAAGCCCTGGGCCTTTTTGTTTTTCTGCTTACCATCCCCAATGTTCTTTTAGGCTGTTTACTCCTCATGGTTACGAATGGCTATTTGCCGTTCCAGAGGTCAGATGTAGTTGACGATATCTAGAGACTCTCAGGAAAATCTTGTTTTTTGTTTTTTGTTTTTTTTATGAATATGAACTTGAGTTTTTTTTTTTCCCCATGGATTTAATTAATTAATTTATTTATTTATTTTTGGCTGTGTTGGGTCTCTGCCTCCGCGCGAGGGCTTTCTCCAGCCGCGGCAAGCGGGGGCCACTCTTCATCGCAGTGCGCGGGCCTCCCACTATCGTGGCCTCTCCCGCTGCGGAGCACAGGCTCCAGATGCACAGGCTCAGCAGTTGTGGCCCATGGGCCCAGCCGCCCCGCGGCACGCGGGATCCTCCCAGACCAGGGCTCGAACCCGTGTCCCCTGCACTGGCAGGCAGACTCTCAACCACTGCGCCACCAGGGAAGCCCTGTTGTTCTTTTTTAAGTGCAAGAAGAGCTTTCCCAGAATTACCCCAGCAGACTTCTCCTTAATTTATCATTGACTTCCATTGCATTATATATTCATTCCTAGACCTCTGACTGGCAAAGAAGATAGAATTACCATGGTTCTCATCAAGAGTCACTCCATGGGTCAAAGCACAGGCTCCCTAATAACTGAACAAAATTTGGGGTTCTTCTGGGAAAGGGAAATAGCTGTTGGTTGGAGAATTAACAATGCATTGCTTACAATGCTTAATAAAATGGCTATGTCACATTTCCCTGGGTACACAGCAACCAGGGTCAAACTTACAAACTGCCTCAGTGAGAGATTTCGTAAAACTGTTTTCTGCTGCAGTCTTTATTCCTTGTTACTGTGCACATTGAAGAAAATGAAAATTTTTAAGAATTGAAAATTTAAACCCTTTCCCTGATAGTAGCCAAGATATAAAAGTGTGTGAAATTTGAGTGAATATTTTTTAAAGCATGGGACATTTGTGTTATACTCAGACTTGAAAGGGGATATGCACAATTATGTGACCTCATGGGAACTATTGCTCCCTTTTGTCTGACATAATTTTCAGCCTTTTCTTTGATTTCTTTGATTTCTTTGATCATCCTCAGCAATCCAGAAGGACACCTTTAAAAATAAAGAAACAAAATTATTTACTGTTCTCTAAACCAGGGGAGGTAGAAAAATACATTCAGAAGAATGGTATACAGTGTAAACTGCTGCTTTGGTTAGTGCTGTATATTTGATATGCTCTCTCTCTCTCTCTATTTTTTTGATATGTTCTATATTTGATATATATATTTATATTGAGATGTGTATTTTTAGAGGATCATAATGGGGAATATTTCTACTGCTTCCTGAAAACATCATTATAATATGGTTTTTTTGGTGTTTTTTTTAAAGTTTTAGTAGTTTGGGGAATTTTATTCCAGACTATTATAAATTATTATTCAATATCTTGTTTTGGAATTATTTTACTGAGTCACCTGACAAAGGTAGGATTATATCTTTTCCATAAAATGAAGAATATTATCTCCTATTGCAAAGAGGTATAGATTTGCCATGGATGAAAGCAATGACTCTGGCTTCAATCTACCTTGAAGAAAGAATAAAAGTAGAATTGAATAATCTGTGGAAAAAGGAAGATGGACTGTCATATTCTAGTACTTACTATATTAAGAATGTTTAATATTAGTAGGTGATTTTATAATTAAAGTATTCTAATTTAGGGTATCTTTGAATCAAAATATAAAGTTCTCCCTTAATTTTCATAATGTTTCTATATATTTATGCTTTCTATTTCTCTACAAAATTTTTTTGTTAATATGTCAGACTTGGAAAATAATAGTAATAATGCTGCAATTCCTTAAAGATTATAGTAGTATCTGATTTTACAGTGTTTACCAGAAGTGGATAATTTTCAGCCTCTCTTCAGGACTTTCATTATTTTTAGCTGTTATTCTTACTTTCTGCATCTTTCTTATTTGTTTCCTTTGTTGGTTCTAATTATGCCCTCAGGACTTATAAATTTATTATGTTTTCTAGAGGATACCTCATCAGATATTTGAAAATGATTACACATTTTTTAGGAGTAGAAGCTGTCATTTGTATCCATAGGCCTTAGTAGGCATTTATGTTTGTTGATTGACTTGATTGATGACTTAATGTGTAATAATATTTCACAGTCTTCCATTGGTTTGTATAATTGAGGGAATTTTCTGTTGTTCTTATCTTAGATTTGTGATCTGTAAAGTATATTCTAAAATTATGTATGTATTTCATAATGGTTTTATCTGGACCTGCATAAAACAAGTGCTTATTTTAAAAACTGTAATAATCTAACCTTGTCAATCCATTGTTAGTTATTTGGAAAAATGAATATTGTATGATATGAAGCACTTCTTTTTATTGCTAATTTCAGGTTTCACTATCTGGGAAACCTCTATGTAAAAGTATAGGTCTGTTAATTATCTTCTCTGTTCTGTCTGGGTTGATTTATTGATAATTTAAAATAAAATTTTTCAGTAAGACTCTAGGATTCTGGGGATCATCTCATTGACTTTGTACCTGGTATTGTTGACAGAATTATCACTGTTATTAATCCTTATCCTTTAAACATTTACATTTGTAAGGCAGAGTAAATAAAGCCATTGTACGGGTTGGAATTGTGGATGAAAAAGGTTGCCTGCCATTCTGTTAAACAAGCCATCAGTCACCACAGCTGCCCCAGATGGTGTGCCCTAACGGGAATTCAGGATGGAGAAAACAGGATATTGGCCCTAGATTGTTAAGATGCATATCACAGGAATAATTTCAGTGAGCCCAGACTCTTGCATCTTTCCATACCTAGAAAAGCAGTAAAATCATTAATTTGAGGGTCTGTTTTTTGTGATTAGCAGTAATCTTTTGATGTTTGACTACTTTTTTTTGTCCCCCCAGCAAAAACTCCTATATACCCAGGCTCCTCCTTTACCTCTTTGGAACAGTTCTCCTCCCTTACCTCTTTGGAACAGTTCCTCAGAGCTATCTGAGAGACTGTCTCTCGGGCTGTAGTCCTCAGTAATATCCCCAAATAAAACAAAATTCTCAACTTTTAGGTTGCATGTTTTTTTTTTCAGTCAACAGAAGGATTCTAGGAATGACTTAGCACACTGTTTAGTATAAACTGTAGAAATCTTATTTAAAACCTTTTTTTTTTTTTTTTTTTTTTTTGGCCTTAGGTGGTTATGGTTCTAAGGTCCTCTGCTTATGGCCATTTTACGTGCAGAATTTTTGGTGGTAAAAATTGTGTTTTATCAGCTTAAAGTGAATCCATTTCCCATATACAAAGTATTCTTAGGGTATTACTTAATGCTTAATTTATGCCTTTCTTTTCTCATAACAGTAATTAAAATGTCCCTAAGTTACTGAATATTTTTGTTACTGAACTCAGGTTCAGCTGCTTGCCACTCAAAAGCCAATAATTCGAGAGCCAAGTGTCAGTAGAAAGGGAAATTGCTTTAATCAGAGGAGAAGGTGGACTCGTGTCCTGAGACCAACTCCAAAGATTCTGCTCAGCCATGACAGTTTTTAAGGGGAAGAGTGGGGGAAGAATCTCTGAATCATCAAGGCAGGAAGTTGGGTTCTGCATCATTCTCCATTGTGGGCAGGCTGGCTGACTCTTCAGATGTTATCTTACCCGAGTGATCTGCCTGCAGGATTGCTAATGGGGGCTGTTGGAGGTAGAGAGCTAGTCATTCTTTAACTCCTAAATACTTCATTCTTACTTCTAATCTTGGAAAAGAATCAACAGGTTAGGCAAGGCATAGTGTGCATTCAGGAGAGCATAAGTCAGGAGTTAGTTAATTGCCTAGTGATCTCACTCTTATGATTAGGTTCTTTCAAGATTAGAGGGGAACAGAAATGGGCAAACAGGAAAGGGACAAAAGATCTGCTTTCAATTCCTCACTGTGAAACACCATTCCATTTCTATGGGATTAGGGGTGAAGGTCCATCTTCTGTAACTTGTTCATGATGACACAGGGCACCATATTCTCAGAGTGGAAGATGTCAGCGTGGGTCTGTAGAATCTGTTTGCTGACAATTTTAGTCGCCCACTCACATATACGAGCAGAGCAAACTACAATTATTTTGATGCCCACAAAGATGTAGATCATTATGAGCAATAATGTAAATACTGTTCTCTTGAGGCCAGTTTTTGGAATTGTGCCACAGATTCAGTACTGCTCAAGATGGAGCAGTTTATGTCCTGTTCTCTGGTGGTAGTTATAGTACCTGTAAAATAAATTAGGAATGTGCATTAGACATCGAGTCTGTTACTCTATCATTAACTGTTCGAGTCTGCTCTTTTGTGACTGTGGGAAGTCCGGGAGACTTAACCTGTTCTATAAGCAAGAGGCAGAGGACACAGAGGGGCTTTTGTACTTGGGGGGTGCCCTGCAGTGTTCTGCTCGGTTCCATTTTCAGCTGTAGAGAACATTTAGTACCATCCCTTTAATTTTATTAATGAGTAAGCTGAAGCATAGAAATCATAATTGGCAAGGAAAAGACTGTTACTCAGGTCTTCTTTTTAGTTCCTTGTTCTTTCTTTTACCAAACTGTATTCATTTCCCCGAGATATGCGTTATAGAAGCATATTGAAATTTGAATTGATGCCCTTTCAGAAAAGAAACAGATTTGTTCTTCATCTTCCAGCCATGGATTTTTAGTTTGAATACAGATTGAGAAAGCTCATTTCAAATAGAACTGTCTAGTGATTAAGTATTTTATCCTTTGTTGTCATGACCTCTTTGAAGTAGTAGTGATATTTCCTCCTATGAAGAATAGGGGAATAGAAACTTAACATACTTGTTCAGAGTCATGGTGTATATGTTAAATTGAGAGTACTCTTAAATCAATTGTAAGCCTTTGGTTCTTGTCACCTTAGCTTTTGTATTGTTAGTGTGAGATAATTCATGTGAATTATCAAACTAGTTCCCATGCATGGGGACACTCAAATATGCACATTATTTACATTTGGCCAATTATAATTTTTCTAAACTGAAAATCTGATCTTGTTTCTTATAGGTTTAAAACCTTTTAATGATTCCTCTTTGTCTGCAGGATGAAACCCAAAGAACTTCCTTTGCTTTTTACTCCCTAGTTCTGGCATCTATTTGCTATTCACTGAACATGTCCTTCTTGTCCATGTATCTGAACACACTGCTCCTCTTAAAAACCTTTTCCTTGTAGGTCATCTCTCACCACTCCTCTCACCATTCTACATCCTTTTCAAGATGCAGATCTTTATTTATCTGGAAAACTTTCTTGACTTCCTAAATCTGTGTTATGCCCAACCCAGGGGCTGTGAAAAATTTTCCTTTCTTTGCTTCTAGGTTCATTGACTGGTCTAAATTGATAAAAGACAGATTAACAGGAGAAAAAACAAATTTAATTATGTGTCTGTGGCATCTCCATAAAAATATGAGACCTAAAAGGCAACCAGGTAATGGAAGCTAATTTAACATTTAGAACTGAGGAAAGGGTTAGTGGTTTGGAAATATAAAGGGTGTTACTGAGTCCAAGCTTGCTCTGCTCGCCACACAACAGGCCAATAAATCAGGAGACAAGGTGTGGAGGCAAGGAACAGTGACTTTATTTGGAAAGCCAGGCATCCCAGAAGATGGCAGACCAATGTCCTAGAGTACCAGCTTATCGGGGTTGGGATGCCAGTTTCTTTTATAGAACAGAGAAGGGGAGGAGATAAGGAAGTAAAGTAAAAAGGCCATTAGTCTTACAACATATCTCTTGGCTTGGCCGGCATCGAGGAGGGGATGTTAATTTCTTCTTTTCTGCAGCCATTCACAGGTGGGCAGGGTCAGAATGTCTCTCTGTGAGCTGAACAAGGCACTTCAGTTTAACATTCAGGCAGAGGGGCAGGGTTCCCCAAGGCAGGCCATTATGTATGCTTACAGCTATAGACAGCATCCTTTTAATGATTATAATAACAAGAGCAACGAAAAGCAAAGGTTAAAGTAAAAGAAACAGATCCAACATGGAGGCAGATTTTGCTCTTCCCTGTTACAAAGGGAGAAAGGCCATTCACTGGAAGGCAGAGAGAAAACAAAGATTGCCTTGTTAAGTTTCTTAGGTATAAAAGTATGTCTGGTAATAGCTGTAGTCCTGGTACAGACCCCTTTTCAATGTAAAATTAGGCAGTTAAGGGGAAGGGGAGGAGCTTTTCCTGAATCTCCTGGGTTTTGATTGCCTTTAGCTTAAAATAATCCTCATGCTGATGCTGAAAACTTGGCCTCTGTGTGCACTGGTGCCTAATTGAATCTCAGAGACAGAGTTTTGGGTGAACTAGAAAAGAATAGCTTTATTGCCTTGCCAGGCAAAGGGGGACACAGGGGGCACGTGCCCCTCAAAAAACTGTGTGTCCCAGCCCGGGAGGATTTGGTGAGGAGTTTTATAGCAG
This sequence comes from Eschrichtius robustus, assembly GCF_028021215.1. Taxonomy (NCBI): domain Eukaryota; kingdom Metazoa; phylum Chordata; class Mammalia; order Artiodactyla; family Eschrichtiidae; genus Eschrichtius; species Eschrichtius robustus. The sequence continues at coordinate 78,937,299 of NC_090830.1, forward strand.
TGGTTCAAGGGCAGGGTTACTGATAAGGATTAGGGTGCTTGCAGGGCCTGCACTCCTTTAATCTGCTCTCAGGTAGTCTCTTGATGAGCTTCCCTAGTTCCTTTAATCTGACCTCAGGTGGTCTTCTCTGGAATGAAGAATGCTAACATCTTCCATTTGTTCGGGGTTTTAGTTCTGTAAAGAACTCAGAGATATTGTTATGTGTACACTTGAGGTGGAACCAGGACCCTGCCCCAAGGCTGCACTATTGTTTCTTGGCTGCTCCTCCCTTGTCTCTGCATCCCCTCTCTTCCCTGATTAGCAACTGTTCAAATCTGCCCTTTGGAACTCAGGGAAGGTCCTGGAGTCTGGGGTCTATTCCCAAGAAATGGGGGACAGAAAGGTTTCTGTGCCCAGGAGCCCCACAGGGTCCTGCTCAGTTTCAATGCCAAAGTGGCATATTTTGGTGGTGTTATCGAAAGCAAGTTTGTGTGCCTGGTGCACAGTGAGGCCAAACAAACTGAAACATTGGAGTTTGGAGCAAAGAAAGGTTTATTTCAGGGCCAGGCAAGTATGTGTGGCTCGTGTTCAAAAGACCCAAACTCCCTGATGTTTTCAGGGAAGAGTTTTTATAGGCAAAATTTGTGGTGAGGGCTGCAGGGTGTGTGACTTTCTTCTGATTGGTTGGTGGTAAGGTACCAGGGCGGTGCTCCAGGAATCTTGTGCTCAGCCTGAAGTTACCATCCTCCACCTGGGTGGAGGGCTTAACTCCTACAGAAGAACTCAAAGATACTGTTACATATATTCCTTCAGGAGGAACCAGGAAGTTGCCCTATGCTGCTCCTCCTTTGTTTCTGCATTTTTATTTCCCTGATTAGCAACTGTTTGAATCTGCCCTTTGGAACTCAGGTCTAGGCGGCTTAATGAAGCCCATTTCTTTGCTAATGAAAAATGCCTTAGCAGTAAACAAAGGATGTTACAGCCATCAAGCCACTACAGCCCCAAAGGCTGTAGCCCCAAAGCGAGCCCTGAGGGAACTCAGGATGGAGACAAAGCCCTCAACCACTGCAGCCACCCCATACAGTGCATCCTGAGGGGACCCAGGAAGGGAAAGAACAGGATGCTGGCCCTAGATAGCTAAGGTGCATAACAAAGGAATGATTTCCATGAGCCCTGACTCTTGCATCTTCCTATATGTAGAAAAGTGCTAAATTCATTAACTTGAGATATCTAGTTTTCTTTAATTAATCTTTTGGTGTTCAGACTACCTGGTCCTTATTGCAAAACTCCTGTATATTCTGGCTCCTCCCCTACCTCTTCAGAGCAGTCCCTCAGAGCTTTCTGAGAAGCTGCCTCCTAGGCTTGAAGTCCTCAGAAAGTCCTCCAGATAAAACATAATTCTCAACTTTAAGGTTGTGCAGTTTTTTTCAGTTGACACCTACAAAGAAAGAACAGGTGACACAGAAAGGATTTGTACCAGGGAGAGCCCCACAGGGTCCTGTTCTGTTTCAGGGTGACAAATTTTGTTCCAGATTTTATGTTATAGGAGTTATTAGATTGTTTTGTATTTCCCTGATTACTGTTCTTTCGTTTCCTCTAGATTATGAGCTACCCAAAGGCACAGAACTTTTATCTCTGTAACATTGAGGCTTGGCACTTTGTCAGGCATGTTCTAGGTGCTCAGTACATTTATTTATTTATTTATTTATTATTTATTTTTGGCTCTGTTGGGTCTTCGTTGCTGTGTGCAGGCTTTCTCTAGTTGTGGCGAGCTGGGGCTACTCTTCCTTGCAGTGCATGGGCTTCTCACTGTGGTGGCTTCTTTTGTTGCAGAGCATGGGCTCTAGGCACGTGGGTTTCAGTAGTTGCAGTACGTGGGCTCAGTAGTTGCGGTGCGTGGGCTCTAGGGCACACGGGCTTCACTAGTTGTGGTGCGTGGGCTCAGTAGTTGTGGCTTGCAGACTCTCGAGCGCAGGCTCAGTAGTTGTGGCACACAGGCTTAGTTGCTCCGTGGCATGTGGGATCTTCCTGGACCAGGGATCAAACCTGTGTTCCCTGCATTGGCAGGCGGATTCTTAACCACTGTGTCACCAGGGAATTCCCTCGTCCCTCAATACATTTTTAATGAATAAATAACATGCTTTAAATGTCTCCAACTCGGACATCACTGGTGGTTCAGTAGTGAAGGGTACGCCTTGCAGTGTGGCGGACACGGGTTTGATCCCTGGTCAGGGAGCTAGGATCCCACGTGCCGCGGGGCAACTGAACCCGCACACCACAACTGTGGAGCTCGTGCACCTCAGCTAGAGAGCCCGTGTGCCGCAAACTGCAGAGCCCACACGCTCTGGAACCCACGCACTACAACTACAGAGCCCACTCACCCTGGAGCCCGCCCGCCACAACTAGAGAAGAGAAAACCCACATGCCACAACTAGAGAGAAGTCCACACGCCGCAATGAAAGATCCCGCATGCGTCAACAAAGATCCCGCATGCCGCAACTAAGACCTGACACAGCCAAAAATAAATAAAATAAACAAATAAATAAATCTTAAAAAAAAATGTCTCCAACTCTATGTATTCTTCTTTTCATAATTCTTGCCTGGAATGTTACAGTAGCACCTTATATAACCACCCTGCCTCTATTCTCACCCCTTCTCTTTACTGAACATTCACATTCTTTACTTCACATGGTTGCACTTTTGTTTCTGTCCTATTGATTGTCCACCTTTCTAAGACACTAGTTTGTCCCATCACTTGACCATGTTGTTAAAACACATTAATAGTTCTCCATTGTCTACTGGATGAATTTCAAGTTATTATGCATGACTTGGAAACAGTTGATGATCTGAGACTGGCTTTCCCCCTTTATCGCTATCCCCAGCCAACAGTTTTTTTCTTCCTTAAGCTCCCTTAAGATCTGATTGCTTGTTTTTGTGTCTGTGTCTTTGCATGTACTGTTCTACCCTTTCCCAGTCTTATCTGCCTAATAACTTCAAAATTCAACTGCTTCTTCCAAAAAGCTCCCTCTTCACCCCTAATAAATTTGCTTTTGTTATTGTACTAAAACTTGTCTGTTGTCCATATTAGACTGAACTTCTTGAGACCTGTGACTATTTCATATCCAGTTCTGCTTGTGTGTCATACATAGGTCTGCTTATTAAATGCTGTGGAATCAAATTAAATGCCTGTGGGTTAAGAAATAAGTATTAGTCGAATTGGAAGTTAATTTTTTTTTTTTTTGGCTGCATGGTGTACAGTCTGTGAGATCTGAGTTCCCTGACTAAGGATAGAACCCATGCCCCCTGCAGTGGGAGCTCAGAGTCTTAACCCCTGGACGGCCAAGGAGGTCCCGGAAGTTAAATTTTAAGAAAATGATGCTTTAGGAATTTTAGGAAAATGATGTTAGTTTTTAAAGCATGATATCCAAAATGATAGTACTTTTAATTTTTATTTATAGAAGGATTTTTAGACAACATAAAATGATTCTGATTTCTTTGTATTGAATGTTCTAGGAAAATATAAAAAAAAAATTTGGTCCATAATTTAATCGTTTTAAAAATAGAGTTAATTATCAGAACATTTCTAGAGCATAATTTTATTCCCATGCTGACTTCATCATTCCACCTTATTTGTTGTCAAATAAGGATGAGAAAGAAAGTGGGGAAGGGGGAAGGTGGAAAGGAAGAGATAGGGAAGGGAAAGGAAGAGAGGAGGAGGGATGGGTGTGTGGGGGGATGTGTGTGTGTGTGTGAGAGAGAGAGAGAGAGAAAGAAGTTTATTTTACCATTCAATGTGCAGACTTTTATTTAATCTGTTTGCTTTTTAATATGAATGCATATCCCTTTCTCCAGAAATTGAGTCTTTTGGTGATTCTGCAAATAAATTGACTTACTTCTTATTTCTTCTTTCCCTTCTTCCTCCTCAGTCTTTGGTTTTAGATTTTGTCTGGTGTGCTGGTTCAGCCATCAATATTTGTTACGTTAAAGACTTCAACATCTTATGGACATTTTTCACCAAAAATGTTGTTTTTGTAAGCTTCTTGTCATTTTAGTGCAAGGAGCAGAGATGAGCTTTGCTTTAAGTCTTTTGTGTTGAAGTAAAATAATGGTCAGTGTATTTTTAATATGAAAGCTGTATAAATTGAGATGTTTAATTCCTTTACATTAGGAAACAGCAGCATAATTAAAAGGGAGATGAATTGCTCCATCTGCAAGGTGCTCAGAAAGTGGAGAGAAAGATAGCTACATTGTAAGCTCCATGAGAGAACGGGTTTACATCTTTGTGTATTTGTCTTTCCTTTCCATTGTATACATAGTGCCTAACTTTGTGTAATGTAGTGTGTGGTTAACCAATAGTTATTGAAAAAATATAATATGTAATTTAAAAAATCATTTTAGATAGAAAGTACATCAAGAAATATGCTACCCTCTTTTGGGCTTTTTAGTATTTTGATCCTGCTCTCATTCTCCATTTCACCTTTAAAAGCCTGTAATTAATGTCCTGATTTTTGTCTTTAGTTTGTTTGTATTCCTTTTCATAGTTGTTACTGTTAGCTCATAAAATTATGACCTAATTTATGTTTTCACCATTATCCAGCACAGTTAGTATTCAGAAAGATTTTAGTGTTAATCAACCTTGAGATCAGCCTTAACTAATTTCAGTTGATTTGGACACACCTATTTTTTTAAAAAATCAACCCTGATATAAACACAAACAACAGAGAATACTGTCTTTTCTGAAGATTATGTTCACATTTCATCCTCTTCATTGAGTAGTGTAGATGTATTATTTCAAAAATAAAAATTATTTTTTGTATTAAAAATTGACATTTCTTTTCTTTTTTTAAACTAAGACCACAAGGTTCTGAGGAGATTTTATCCCGAATGATCTTAGAATAATGGTTAACTTCTTAGTAATTAAAAAACAAAATAATGCTGCAACCTTGGTTCAGTTTTCAAGTATACTTTTGCTTGCTAGTCAAGCCATTTTTTATTATTCATTTGTAGTACTTTAAAATGAGTCCCTATTGTTGTGCAGGTTTTCCAAAATAGTATTAATAATGTAAATGTAGAAATTTATTTTAAAACTAAGATGATACCCACCAGATGGTGCTATTTCGCCTGTTTTGTCTGTGAAAAAAAAAAAAAAAAGGAAGATAGATGAATACAGAACTTTTAAAAAGTGTATGGAATATCTCCTACTATTTTGGGGGACATAATATTTTGGGGATAGAGGAGTTCAATGGAGAGAAGTATTCAAGTGTTATAAACTTACAGAATGTAGAATAAATTTACATATATGTTATACTAATATGCTTATCTTAATAAAGGTAGAGACCATTGCTAGAATTAACATGGCTGAGAACTTTCTATTTAGTGTAAAAATATTAAGTAGATATTCTTAAGGTTTACGTAATGCAAATGCTATCAACTGTCATAATTCCATAATCATGAAAAATGTAATTATTTATAAAAGGAGGTATTACCAAAATTTATATTTCAGTTTTCTTTTTATTTTGAAGTAAACAGTATTACTGTCCAGCGGAGTTACATAGTTATTTACAAATAAGAAAACATTTTGATTATTTTTTATGTCCTTGAATATTTCTCAGATCAAGGAGAGAAGATTAGGCTTGAATTCATTATTTTTACAAAGGAAAAATAACTCTTCTAAATTAATTTGTATATTAGGAAGAAGGCAACCATGCAGCACACTAGTCATTTAGATGCTGCAATTGAATGATTGACTATCCATTATAGTTTAATTGGCTAGCTAATATACTTTTCAGTGATGTATGAAAGATTCAGCCAGTGTTTCTAGGATTTTAATATACTTAACTTTTTCTGCTCTTATTATCACTCTGTATTTGCATCTGGCCATGAGACTGAAGCATAAAGGTGTGTAGGTGCTGTTATAAGTATTTGCCAAAGTCATTGTTGATTATAACAACAATGATTTTATTTGCATGTGTGAAATTAGAGATTAAACTTGCTTTTATGTCTTACATTTGAATTTTTCTCCTGGAAAGGTATGTGTATTACTTTGTAGGGGAGGAAGATTTTTTCCTCTACTCTTCTTAGTTATTTTGGCTGGTCTGCTAATTCAGTTGACGAAAGACGATTAACAGGAGAAAAACAAATTTAATTATGTAGGTATGGGAGCCCCATAAAAATATGAAACCCAAGGGCAAGTCTGGCAGTTGAGGCCTTCCTGAGCTAAGTAATGGGATAGGGGACTGGGGCTTTAAAGGGGAGGAGCGGTAATTCACAGGACTAGAAGAGCAGATGTTTGGTAATTAGATGCCATACAGATAGGTCTTTCAGATAAATTGTTATCTCTGGTAGCTCTCTCTCTGAGCCAGGCCCCTTATGCAAATTTTTTTAGGTACTTAAGGGAGAGGTAAAAAGGTCTTCCTGAGTCTTTTGGGCCTTGGTTGTCTTAAGTTCAAAGTAATCCAAATGCCAAAGTGGCACATTTTGGGGAGGCTTGTTCTGAACCCCTTCAACTTTGGATTCAGTGAATGGAACTTACCTCTATAGGCTAGAAAATACAGATAGTAGATTTTCTTGTATTTCTAGACTTTGTGAATGAATAGTTTAATCATAACTATATTAACATTGTTGACATTCTCATAACAACCTGAAGATTGTGAACCACCATATTGCTTTATCTTAACTTGTTTTGTAGCATTTTAAAAAAACTTTGGGTTATAGTTTTTGAGTATACCTCAGATCTCCCTTGCAAGAGTATAAAGTTCTTCCTGCTTTATTTCCCTCACTCCACTTAGCACAGTGCTTTATATATAGTAGATGTTCTGTGTATATTTATTACAAAAAAGAGTTAATTTTTTCATGCCTAGTATTAGTAGTAGTATTATAATACAAAGGAAGTTATTTAGATAGCTTTTCCTCCTTGTAGGGATTTCCATAGTAACAGAGTACACTATATTCTGTTATTTTTAATCTTAAACATCTTTTCTTATATGACTTTTTATAGTTGGTTTAAAAGGACCATCTCACCAAAATCTCTTAAAATCGTACTAGTGATGCATTCTATCCTAGTGAAGATAAGTGTATTTTCAGTTTTCTTAAAAATAAAAAATCTTGTCATCAGTCTAGTTTCATGTGGATCTTGAGAATTAGAGATGGTCTGGTCCAGTAGTTCTCAAAGTGTGGTTCAGGGCCTCTTGGGGGGGTTCCTAAGACCTTTTCAAGGGGGTCCACAGGGACAGAGCTATTTTCAAAATGATAGTAAGACATTGTTTGCTTTTTCATACTCACTCTGTCATGAATGTAAGTAGTTTTCCAGAGGTTACATGACATGCGATATTGATTGAATGTGTAAGCATATGAGAATGTAGCTGTCTTCTATTAAGCCAGACATTAAAGAGAGTTGCAAAAATTATAAAACAATGTAACCCTTGGCACTAAATATTTTTAGTTTGGAAATAGTTTTTTTTTTTTCTTCCATAAAACGTTACTTGTTTGACATTTAATGCTTCTATTATTAAAAATAATAAATTAATAAACATTTTAAAATATGTTTTAATTTCTAATATGGTAACCAGGGATAGATATAAAAGCTCTTTGAAGTATTCAATACTTTTTTTTAAAGTATAAAGAGGTCCTAAGATCAAAGCATATAAGAACTTCTGATCCTAATTCTTTATCTTCATTTCACAGATGAGGGTACTCAGTGGCCAGAGAGGTGAAGTGGTTTAATCAGGTATACTCAGCCAGTTTTTGGCTTAGCTGGTACTTGTGTCACTGACTTCTGACTGCTTTGATTTATTTTATTAGCTGTTTTGATACTTAGGTATTTTCCAACCTAATACCAGTTCTGAGTTCCTTAAACTGTTTTTTAGTTTGATATTTTAATTGACTTTATTCAGTACATGAATAAATTGGGAATATTGACCTGATTTTTCAGCTACAATAAAAAAGTTTTTTTAACACATAAAATTTCTAGTATAACCTTGCTATAAAGTATGAACTTCCTAGCAAGGAAAGGGAATTGATAGATGAAAAATTGTAGCCTTAGTGTCAAAAAAAATAAAGTTGAGGGCAAAGAGGTAGCCTCTTGTGTTTTAGAGACTCTTTTACTACTCTTTACTTGTTTTCTTCCCATTCATCCACAATAAAACATTGGTTACAGGCTTCCCTTGACATTTATGGCAGTCCACTCATAGAAGAATGAAGTGTTCTATTCTTAGGTTTCAAAAATTAATAGTATAATAATTCTACATTGCTATTTTGGTGGATATGCATTATTTCTCATGTTGAATTTCATGCTTGGAGGGTTAAATTCTAAAACATTCTCCGTTTTTTGAAATTGTTGAAGGAATTTAAAACCACATCATGAAGATAGATTGAAAACCTGGATAGTCTGAGCTTGAAGAGAGAGAATCAGGAGATCATATATTACACATCTTCATTTGAAGGAATTTCTTTATGCGGAAATAAGATTAGATTTATTGATTTATATGTGAAACCTCAAGGATAGAAGAACCAGTGGGTGTGTGACACAGACTGAATCATTTTAGCTCGTTAAAGGGAAAGTCTCTAGAAGTAAAGAAATACAAAAATAGAATCAGCTTGTATTGGAGGTAATAATTTCCCTGTGTCAGGAGGTGTTAAATTGCAGACCAGATTCCCTGGTAGGAATGTTGGCAAATGAATAAAGGAGTTCTGGTTAATTGGGTTAGATGACCTTTCATAAGATTCTTTCTATTATTATCTGTTTTGGTATACTTGTTGAAAATAACTTGTTTTAATGATAAGAGTTTATTTTAAAAAGGTAATTGGTTTAGCAGATATATTCTACTTTTATATTAACTAGTCAGTAAACTTTATGGATCTGTGGTCTTGCCATGAGCAGTATAATTGATTCTCCTAGAAGGAGTGTGTGTTTTCTTTGTTCCTTTTATTGCAAGCCATTTGAAGAGATGATGGATTGGTAGCAGAAATTTAGAAGCGAAAGGAATGATAAACATTAGAAAGGAAGATGAAAGCCATTTTGAAGATGTACATTGAATTGATGATATTTTGAGATTTATTTTAGTATTTGCTCATTGCTCACAAATATTTTCTGCCTTTTGTTACTACTCTTTTCCTGTCTGTTCCTTTTCCAAGTATTCCAACAAAGTAAACTATTCCGTAACTAATATTTTTGTGAAATTCTTTCAGTTGTTGCTGGTTTTATGAGTTGTAGGCTCCTTTATAATATAATCAAAATGATGACTGCATTAAAACATTCTTAATTTAACAGAGTATGGGTCAGGGGAGGATCTAGGCTAATATTTTTAACTTTTTTTCTTGGCATACTAGATGAAAAGCCATGTTCTTACTATTCCTAGAAGTAAATGGATTATAGCAAAATATTTGCCTTTATTTTCATTTGTGAGTGGGTGTCTGTGTTTTTGTGTCTATGCATGTATCTTTTCTATATATCATGTATATTCTTAATACTTCCAAAAATAATTTGAGATCTTATAATGTCTTATCGTACACATACACACACACACACACCGTGTGATTCATTTTTCATCAGACATTTATTGAAGGCCTGGCATAGGAGTTAAATTAAATTATTACAGGGTTCAGGTAGGAAATGAATGGGGGAAATGAGCCAAGTTGGAGCAATAGATTTTGATTGATAGGTAGATTATAGCCTCTCTTCAAAATAAGATTTGTCGCACTGTGGAATCTTGCCCTCTGTTATACAATGTAAATAACATTGTTGTATGTGATATTTAAATAGTTAAGAAATTCTACCAGAACTTAATGAAAGGACTTCTTGGTCAACTTGTCATTAGACAAATTAAGTAATATACCCATTCTTCAAGTATGCTGAGGTTTTAAAAAGTTTATTAATTCATGTATTTATTCATTTCATTAACATTTATTAATCTCCTACAATGTGTAAAGCCTACTTTAGACATTGGATGCAGTATCAGACAGTAATTTTCCTTCACTCATAGCATTTATAGTCTAATGGGGAAGACATATTTGAGCATTAAATTTCTTATTCAATAAATATTTCTAGTAAAACATAAAGTAAAAAAGCAGAGAACTTGGAGTCTAATGATTTGAGTTCTTTCTTTTTTTGATTTTATTTATTTATCTATTTTTGGCTGCGTTAGGTCTTCATTGCTGCATGCAAGCTTTCTCTAGTTGTGGCGCGCGGGCTTCTCATTGCGGTGGCTTCTGCAGGCTCTAGGCACGCTGGCTTCAGTAGTTGTGGCTCGTGGACTCTAGAGTGCAGGCTCAGTAGTTGTGGCGCACAGGCTTAGTTGCTCCGCGGCATGTGGGATCTTCCCAGACCAGGGCTCGAATCTGTGTCCCCTGCATTGGCAGGTGGGTTCTTAACCACTGTGCCACCGGGGAAGTCCCTGACTTGAGTTCTTATTCAGCTACTATTTACCTCTTCATCCAGTTAATGCTTGTTATTAAGTGTTTATTATATATACCGGAAATGTGGAAATTAGTAAGATATAATTCTGCCCTGAACAAGTTCAGTGTATCCAAGATTATAGACAGGCAATAGCTAGTGATAACTTCTGTGGTTGAATTATGTATAAAATCCTACAAGAGCAGTACATTCCTCTAGCTATGAGGGGTACAAGAACCTATCTCAAAAAGCTGATATTTGAGCTAGGCCTTGAAGGATGAGTAGAAATTATTTGGGAACAGAGGAATCCGTGTGAACAAAGGAGGAGTTACCCGTGTCGACTGAACAAAAAAAAAACACCCCACAATGTGAGGGCAATGAGTTCAGTTTTATTTGGGACTTACGGAGGAGTATAGCACGGGAGACAGCCTCTCAGCTCTGAGGAGCTGCTTCGAAGAGGTAGTGGGGGAGGTCATTATATATGTGATTTTGGTCAAGGGGGTATGTGCAACCAAGCACACATCTAAGCAGAAGTTTGCTGCTAGTCACAAGAAGGTTGCTTCTAGTCACAAGGAGCAGATGTCTTCGTTAATGATTTAAGTGCTTTTCTAGGTATGAGAATATGCAAGAAATTGGATTCATAAAATTTTCTACTGAAAATATCTAACCAACTGAAGGTCTGTTCTGCCAGTTTTTCTCAGAGCACAGAGTACCTCATTCCTGATCTCCACCATGAAATCCTTTCAGGGTGTGTTAAAGTTCTGGGACTACAGTGGCTAGTGACTTCATTCTCTCCCTCTCTTTTTTTTTTTTTTTAAATTATATTTTATTTTTGGCTGCGTCAGGTCTTCATTGCTGTGTGCAGGCTTTCTCTAGTTGTGGCTAGTGGGGGCTACTCCTCGTTGTAGTGAGCGGGCTTCTCATTGCAGTGGCTTCTCTTGTTGCGGAGCACGGGCTCTAGGCACGCGGGCTTCAGTAGTTGCAGCATGCATGCTCAGTAGTTGTGGCATGTGGGCCCTAGAGCATGCGGGCATCAGTAGTTGTGGCGTGTGGGCTCAGTAGTTGTGGTACATGGGCTCTAGGGCACGCAGGCTTCAGTAGTTGTGGCACGCGGACTCTAGAGCACAAGCTCGGTAGTTGGTGCACAGGCTTAGTTGCTTTGCCGCATGTGGGGTCTTCCCAGACCAGGGATTGAACCCATGTCCCCTGCACTGGCAGGCGTATTCTTTTTATTTTTTTCTTTTAATTGGAGTAAAATTGCTTTACAATGTTGTGTTAGTTTCTGCTGTACAATGAAGTGAATCAGCTATATGTATACCTATATCCCCTCCCTCTTGGACCTCCCTCCCACTCATCTAGGTCGTCACAGAGCACTGAGCTGAGCTCCCTATGCTATACAGCAGGTACCCACTAGCTGTCTGTTTTACAAATGGTAGTGTATTTATGTCAAACCTAATCTCCCAATTCGTCCCACCCTCTCCTTCCCCTGTGTCCACGTGTCCGTTCTCTACATCTGCGTCTCTATTCCTGCCCTATTTAGGTTCATCTGTACCATTTTTCTAGATTCCACGTATATGTGTTAATATATGATAATTTGTTTTTCTCTTTCTGGCTTACTTCACTCTGTATGAGAGACTGACTCTAGGTCCCTCCACATCTCTGCAAATGACCCAATTTCGTTCCTTTTCATGGCGGAGTAATATTCCATTGTATGTATGTATCACATCTTCTTTACCCATTCATCTGTTGTTGGACATTTAGGTTGTTTCCATGTCCTGGCTATTGTAAATAGTGCTGCAATGAACATTGGGGTACACATGTCCTTTTGAATTATGGTTTTCTCACGGTATATGCCCAGTAGTGGGATTGCTGGGTCATATGGTAGTTCTGTTTTTAGTTTTTTAAGGAACCTCCGTACTATTCTCCATAGTAGCTGTATCAATTTACATTCCCACCAACAGTGCAGAAGGGTTCCCTTTTCTCCACGTTCTCTCCAGCATTTATTGGTTGTAGATTTTTTGATGATGGCCATTCTGACTGATGTGAGGTGATACCATGTTGTAGTTTTGATTTGCATTTCTCTAATAGTTAGTGATGTTGAGCATCTTTTCATGTTCCTCTTGGCCATCTGTAGATCTTCTTCAGTGAAATATGTATTTAGGTCTTCTGCCCACTTTTTATTCGGTTGTATGTTTTTTTTTGATATTGAGCTCCATGAGCTGTTTGTATATTTTGGAGATTAATCCTTTGTCCGTTGCTTCATTTGAAAATATTTTCTCCCATTCTGAGGGTTATCTTTTCATCTTGTTTATGGTTTCCTTTGCTGTGCAAAAGCTTTTAAGTTTAATTAGGTCCCATTTGTTTATTTTTGTTTTTATTTTCATTACTCTAGGAGGTGGGTCAGAAAAGATCTTGCTGTGGTTTATGTCAAAGCGTGTTTTTCCTATGTTTTCCTCTAAGAGTTTTGCAGTGTCCGGTCTTATATTTAGGTCTTTAATCCATTTGGAGTTAATTTTTGTGTATGGTGTTAGGTTGTGTTCTAAGTTCTTTTACATGTAGCTGTCCAGTTTTCCCAGCACCACTTACTGAAGAGGCTGTCTTTTCTCTGTTGTATGTTCTTGCCTCCTTTGTCATAAATTAGGTGGCGATATGGGCATGGGTTTATCTCTGGGCTTTCTATCCTGTACCATTGATCTATATTTCTGTTTTTGTGCCAGTACCATACTGTCTTGATTACTGTAGCTTTGTAGTATAGTTTGAAGTCAGGGAGCCTAATTCCTCCAGCTCCATTTTTCTTTCTCAAGATTGCTTTGGCTATTCAGGGTCTTTTGTGTTTCCATACATATTTATTTTATTTATTTATTTTTGGCTGTGTTGGGTCTCATTGCTGCACATGGGCTCTCTGTAGTTGCAGCTAACAGGGGCTACTCTTCATTGTGGTGTGCGGGCTTCTCATTGCAGTGGCTTCTCTTGTTGCGGATCACGGGCTCTAGGTGCGCAGGCTTCAGTAGTTGTGGCATGCAACCTCAGTAGTTGTGGCCCATGGGCTTAGTTGTTACCTGGCATGTGGGATGCTCCCGGACCAGGGATTGAACCTGTGTCCTTTGCATTGGCAGGCGGATTCTTAACCACTATGCCACCAGGTAAGTCCCTGTGTTTCCATACAAATTGCAAAATTTTTTGTTCTAATTCTGTGAAGAATGCCATTGGTAGTTTGATAGGGATTGCATTGAATCCATAGATTGCTTTGGGTAGTATAGTCATTTTCACAATATTGATTCTTCTAATCCAAGAGCATGGTGTATCTCTCCATCTGTTTATGTCATCTTTGATTTCTTTCATCAGTGTTTTGTAGTTTTCTGAGTACAAGTCTTTTGTCTCCTTAGGTAGGTTTATTCCTAGGTATATTATTCTTTTCGTTGCTATGGTAAATGGGATTGTTTCCTTAATTTCTCTTTCTGCTCTTTCGTTGTTAGTGTACAGGAATACCAGAGATTTCTGTGCATTAATTTTGTTTCCTGCAACCTTAACAAATAAATTGATTAGTTCTAGTAGTTTTCTGGTGGCATCTTTAGGATTTTCTACATATAGTGTCATGTGTCTGCAAACGGTGATAGTTTTACTACTTCTTTTCCAATTTGTATTCGTTTTATTTCTTTTTTTTCTCTGATTGCCATGGCTAGGACTTCCAAAGCTGTGTTGAATTGATAGTGGCTAGAGTGGACATCCTTGTCTTGTTCCTGCTCTTAGAGGAAATGCTTTCAGTTTTTCACCATTGAGAATGATGTTTGCTGTGGGTTTCTCATATATGGCCTTTATTATGTTGAGAGAGGTTCCCTCCATGCCCACTTTCTGGAGAGTTTTTATCATAAATGGGTGTTGAATTTTGTCAAAAGCTTTTTCTGCATCTATTGAGATGATCATATGGTTTTTATTCCTTAATTTGTTAATATGGTGTATCACATTGATTGTGTATATTGAGGAATCCTTGCATTCCTGGGATAAATCCCACTTGATCATGGTGTATGATCCTTTTAATGTGTTGTTGGATTCTGTTTGCTAGTATTTTGTTCAGGATTTTTGCATCTATGTTCATAAGCGATAGTGGTCTGTAATTTTCTTTTTTTGTGATATCTTTGTCTGGTTTTGGTATCAAAGTGATGGTGGCTTTGTAGAACGAATTTGGGAGTGTTCCTCCCTCTGCAATATTTTGGAAGAGTTTGAGAAGGATGGGTGTTAGCTCTTCTCTAAATGTTTGATAGAATTCGCCTGTGAAGCCATCTGGTCCTGGACTTTTGTTTGTTGGAAGATTTTTAATTAAGGTTTCAATTTCATTACTTGTGATAGGTCTGTTTATATTTTCTAATTCTTCCTGGTTCAGTCTTGGAAAGTTGTACCTTTCCAAGAATTTGTCCATTTTTTCGTGGTTGTCCATTTTATTGGCATATAGTTGGTTGTAGTAGTCTCTTATAATCCTTTGTATTTCTGAGGTGTCCGTTGTGATTTCTCCATTTTCATTTCTAATTTTATTGATTTGCGTCCTCTCCCTTTTTTTCTTGATGAGTCTGGCTAAAGGTTTATCAATTTTGTTTATCTTTTCAACGAACCAACTTTTAGTTTTATTGATCTTTTCTGTTTTCTTCGTTTCTATTTCATATATTTCTGCTCTGATCTTTATGATTTCTTTCCTTCTACTGACTTTGTGTTTTCTTTGTTCTTCTTTCTCGAGTTGCTTTAGGTGTAAGGTTAGCTTGTTTATTTGAGATTTTTCTTGTTTCTTGAGGTGAGATTGAATTGCTATAAACTTCCCTCTTAGAACTGCTTTTGCTGCGTCCCATAGGTTTTGGGTTGTTGTGTTTTCGTTGTCATTTGTTTCTATGTATTTTTTTATTTCTTTGATTTTTTCAGTGATCTCTTGGTTATTTAGTAGTGCACTGTTTAGCCTCTCTGTATTTGTGTTTTTTACAGGTTTTTTCCTGTAATTGATTTCCAATCTTATAGTGTGGTGGTCTGAAAAGATGCTTGATACGATCTTAATTTTCTTAAATTTTTCGAGGCTTGATTTGTGACCCAAGATGTGATCTATCCTGGAGAATGTTCCCTGTGCACTTGAGAAGAAAGTGTGTTCTGCTACTTTAGGGTGGAATGTCCTATAAATATCTCTCCTGTTAAATCTGTCTGGTCTGTTGTGTCATTTAAAGCTTGTGTTTCCTTATTTATTTTCTTCTTGGATGATCGCTCCCTTGGTGTAAGTGGAGTGTTAAAGTCCCTTACTGTTATTGTGTTAATGTCAGTTTCCCCTTTTATGTTTGTTAGCATTTGCCTTTTGTATTCAGGTGCTCCTATGTTGGGTGCATAAATATTTATAATTGTTGTATCTTCTTCTTGGATTGATCCCTTGATCATTATGTAGTGTCCTTCCTTATCTCTTTTAAGAGTCTTTATTTTAAAGTCTATTTTATCTGATACGAGTATTGCTACTCCAGCTTTCTTTTGATTTCCATTTACATGGAATATCTTTTTCCATCCCTTCACTTTCAGTCTGTATGTGTCCCTAGGTCTGAAGTGGGTCTCTTGTAGACAGCATATATATGGGTCTTGCTTTTATATCCATTCAGCCAGTCTCTGTCTTTTGTTTGGAGCATTTAATCCATTTACATTCAAGGTTATTATTGATATGTATGTTCCTTTTACCATTTTCTTAATTGTTTTGGGTTTCTTTTTGTGGGTCTTTTTCTTCTCTTCTGTTTTCTGCCTAGAGACGTTCCGTTAGCATTTGTTTTAAAGCTGGTTTGGTGGTGCTGAATTCTCTTAGCTTTTGCTTGTCTGTAAAGCTTTTGATTTCTTTGTAGAATCTGAATGAGATCCTTGCTGGGTAGAGTAATCTTGGTTGTAGGTTTTTCTCTTTCATCACTTTAAGTATATTTTGCCACTCCCTTCTGGCCTGCAGAGTTTCTGATGAAAAATCAGCTGATAACCTTATGGGGATCCCTTTGTATGTTATTTTTTGCTTTTCCCTTGCTGCTTTTAATATTTTTTCTTTGAATTTAATTTTTGTTAGTTTCATTAATATGTGTCTTGGTGTGTTTCTCCTAAGGTTTATACTGTATGGGACTCTGTGCTTCCTGAACTTGGGTGACTATTTCCTTTCCTGTGTTAGGGAAGTTTTTCACTATAATCTCTTCAGATATTTTCTCAGACCCTTTCTTTTTCTGTTCTTCTCTGGAACCCCTATAATTCGAATGTTGGTGCCTTTAGTGTTGTCCCAGAGGTCTCTGAGATTGTCTTCAATTCCTTTCACTCTTTTTTTCTTTATTCTCCTCCTTGGCAGTTATTTCCATCATTCTGTCTTGCAGCTCACTTATTCGTTCTTCTGCCTCAGTTATTCTGTAATTGGTTTCTTCTAGTGTATTTTTCATTTCAGTATTGTGTTGTTCATCTCTCATCTTTAGTTCTTCTAGATCTTTGTTAAACATTTCTTGTATTTTCTCAATCCGTTCCTCCATTCTATTTCTGAGCTTCTGGATCATCTTTACTGTCGTTACTCTGAATTCTTTTTCAGGTGAGTTGCCTATTTCCTCTTCATTTATGTGGTCTTGTAGGTTTTTACCTTGCTCCTTCGTCTGTGACATATTTTTTTGTCATCTCACTTTTTGTTTTTTGATGGGTGGGATTGTGTTCCTGTCTTACTGGTTGTTTGGCCTGTGACTTCCAGCACTGGAGTTTGTAGGTTGTTGGGTAGAGCTGGGTCTTGGTGCCGAGATGAGGACCTCCAGGAGACCTCACTCCGGTGAATATTCCCTGGGGTCTGAGGTTCTCTGTTAGTCTGGTGGTTCATACTCAGAGCGCTCACTGCAGGAGCTCTGGCCTGACCCCCGGCTCATGAAGCACGATCCCGCGAGCCATGTGGGGCAGCGAAAAAAGAAAAAAGAAAAAAAGGAGCAGAACAACAACATAGAGTAAAAAATAAAATAAGATTAGAAAACTAACCGATATCTTAGAAAGTAAAAAAATTAAAATATAGATGAAACAACAACTGGAAGGTAAAACAGAACCACAATAGTAAAAAAGAGGAGGGGGGCAAAAAAGAAGCCGGAAAAAGCCTTGTCTGTAGGGGGTGGGGTGTAGGTAGGGGTGGGATTTAGGTGGTGGATGGGGCCTATGCTTAGGACCCACAGGGCTGGAAAAGGTCCTGGGGGTGGGGGTGGGAGGTGGGGCTTAGGAAGCCATAGGGTCCCAGGAGTGCCTCTGGCCTTGGAGGGCTGAGGACCAGGTCCAGGACCCCAGCAGGCTCAATGGGCCTGAGTGGGTGGGCTAAACACTAGGTGCGTTCCCCCATCCTCCAATCCTGGAGGGCCCCTCCCTGTTGGCCTTTTTCTCCCCCAACCCATGCCCCTAGGTCCCATGTGGCCGGAGGGGGCCCCAGAAAGCAGGGCACCAGTCCCAGAAGCCCAACAGGCTTCCTGGGGCCCAAGTGGGTGGGGGAAACACCTGTAGCATCGCCCCTGATCCTGTGGTCCTGGAGGGTCCACCCCCCACCGTCCGCCTCTCCTCCTCTTCCCCCTCCTCCCGCCCTCCCATGCCCCTAGCACCCACGAGGCCGGAGGGGGCCCCGGAGAACAGAGGACCAGGCCCAGGAGCCCAGGAGGTTTCCCAGGGCCCGAGTGTGCAGGGAAAACACCCTCTGTGCCTCCCCTGATCCTCCGATCCTGGAGCGCCCCCCTCCGTCCACCTCTCCTCTTCTCCCCCCACTACCTCCTGCCTCCCTCCTGTGCCCCCACGACCAACATGGCCCCGAGGGGGCCTCGGAGGGCGGAGGACACAGCTGGGAGCCCTGCAGGCTTCCCGGGCCCGATTGGGCAGGGGAAATGCTAGGCATGTTCCCCCCGATCCTCTGAACCCCTCAGCGTCCCTCCAGGTGTAGGAACCCCTCCCCCTTCTCATCCACCCCTCAGTGGTGCCAGTCCTGTCTGTCCACCACTTCTCCCCCTTCACTCCCCCCACATCCTCCCCAGTCGCTTGGGTGTTCCTCTTGTCTCCTTGGGCATCGAGGTCCCCCACCAGCGTCTGGCAGGCGCCCTAGTTGTGGGGAGACGTGCCTGGCAGACTGATTCTTAGCTGCTGTGCCACCAGGGAAGTCCTGTGACTTCATTCTTTAGAACCAGATGGCAAGTGACATTCTTTAGTTTGCACCCCTATGCCCCAGATAGAGGGATCTACGTGAACACACAGAAGCATGAATGAGCAAGGTGTATGTAGAGAATGATGAAGTATTGTTTAGTTTGGTTTTAATGTTAGGTATGCTATGGAAGGAGAGGTAAGGGAAGAAGTTACACATGTAGGTTGGAGCCAAATTATGAGAGAGGTCTTATATACTAGGCTAAGTTTTTGGGTAAAGTTGAGAGGTATGTGGGACCTGTGAAGGCTTTAAAGCAGGCAATCCTGCTTAGTCTGCATTTTACAAAGATAATTGATAGAATACAGGATGAAGTGGAGAGAAGTTGAGGCTGGAGGTGGGTGTACTAGTTTAAAAACTCTTCGTAATAGATATGAATGAAATACTGAGGATCTCTTACAGGGTAGTAGTAATGACTTCAGAACACAGGGAATGAATTTGAAATATAATTCAGAGGTTGAATTGACAGGATTTAGTGACTGATGAGGAGCAAGGACATCCAGGAAGGTTTTGAATTTTTGTCTTTGGCATCTGTATAGGTAAATGATGATGCTATTAAACTTGAAAGGAAAAGCAACTTGATTTGGGGGAAGTAATAAATTTGGTTTTGTAATGTTGAGTTTGGAGGAGTGAACCTAAAAGGAATGCTATAAGGTATTTAAGTTGTTAAGTGGATAAAATGCCTATTATAGAGAAAGGAGAAGAATTAGGAGAGATATAGCTAGCTGTTAGGTATGTCGTTGAATCTCTTAAATTCTCAGTTGAGCAATTCTCAGTTGTTATTTATAAACTATGGGAGGTGGGATCAGTAATTTTTATGGTTTGGAAATAAGCAATGTTTTAGTTATCACAAGTTCTAAATTAGTGGTGCAAAAATCACAATAATCATGTATGTTATAGACTAATAATATTAGTTAAAATTTATCGAGTGAGTTAAAATTGAGTGCTTCCTATGAAGCTTAGCTGAAATGCTAAGCATTTTATGTTCATAATCCTGTTTAATTCACATAGCAACAAGAATTAAATATTACTACTATCTAAATTTTCAGAAGAGAGAACAGGAAATAAGTGGCAGGATGTGTATTCAAACCCAGGTTAGTCTAACTTTAAAATCCAGGCTCTTAACCAGTATGCTAATTGCCTGTCTTTTAGAACATGAGAGCTGTAATAGATCTAAAGACATTATCTAGCCATGCCCTATAATCCAATATATGTCATAGCTAAAATCTGTAACTAATGTTAAGATTAGCTCTCCAATTTACTTAATAAAAAGCTTACCCAGCAGCCATTCATTACTGC
Source organism: Eschrichtius robustus (assembly GCF_028021215.1). Taxonomy (NCBI): domain Eukaryota; kingdom Metazoa; phylum Chordata; class Mammalia; order Artiodactyla; family Eschrichtiidae; genus Eschrichtius; species Eschrichtius robustus. Next base: position 78,957,143 of record NC_090830.1, read on the forward strand.
TGTTGTCCTTGAGGCAGATCTTTCTTGTGTGTGTTTGTGTGTGTGTGTGTGTGTGTGTTTACCCCTCTACTGTGTGACTTGAGTAAAATCCTTATCAGTCTAGGCCAGTCATGGTTGTCCCATTTTTTTGTGCTAGTAATTAGTTAAGATGTGGGCATGTGACTCATATCTGGCCAGTGAGAAATGAGGGGAGGTTTGATGAGGGGCTTCTGGGAAAGTTTTTTCCCCACATATTTCTGGATGTTATCCATCTCTGTGGGTACTTGGAATTGTGGGGGTTATTTTGTAACCATTTGAGGGCTAGTTGAGCATAAAAAAACAAAAACAAAAAAAACCCACTGTATGGCAGAGTGAAAAGTTGGAGAGAACCTGGATCCTTAATGATTTTGTTGAGCTGCTAGATTACCCAACCTTAAAGCTACTCTGCCTCAGGACTACTAAGTCTTATGTGAAATTCGAGGAAATTTCTTACGCTATGTGAAATAAATAAGGAAATTTACTAGGCCATTTTGAATTGGATTTTTCTTTATTTTCATAAGTACCACTGAAGGAAACCCAATTGGAGTCTAAACTATTTACCCTTGATCTGAAGTACAATAGAAAACATTATAAGGCTTGCATTAATATTAAGGTACAATTGAAACAGGAATAATAGTTTTTAGTGTCAGTGTGCCTAATTTAAATGGGGTAGAAGCTAGAGATGATTATGTTCTAGAAAATAGATGTTATAGGTTAAAGTAGGAAAGTGTCATTGAGGAAATAAGGCTGCTTTTCTTGACAGTTTCTGTAGTTAAAAGGAATTGAAAACAGGTCTTCAAGTTAGCATAGGGAATAGAGTTGGATTTACTTTGTAGTCAGTTAACTTAAGTTTCAGGGTTTCTCACTTACACAGGCCTTTCCAAGGCCCTGAGAGGATCCCAAGCAATGTGTTTGCATAGTTTTTTTCTGTTTGTTTTTTGTTCTTTTTTTTGTAAAATTTGCAAGTGTTAGATATTTTAACCAGTTAAAACTGTTGTCTCTTTTCACTTTGACTTTCCCTCTGTCTAGTACCCTCATTGGAATGGCATTAGAGTGGCCAGAGGCACTTTTGGGATCTAGTTAAAGGGAAGTTTAGTAGCGGACATATTTATATGGAGTATGTGGTTTGCAGTTTTTTCTGTGTATAGTTATTACTAGCCATTCTGGCATATTCTTATTTTCCACTGATACATAGATGCAGGGCCAAGGGTCGTAGAGCAATGAGTACGTTCTTTGTGTCTGGTACCAGAAGTATCTAGGCTAAGGAAGGGAAACATGATTTAAGTATATGGAGTCAGAAGCTAGTCTGGAAAAAATTTCCAAATCTTAGAAAGATTGAAATATATGAAAGAAACTTTGATAGGGGTTTTCCTAAATCCAACATTTCTAACAATGCACATGACCTTATCTGTAGTAAGTTGTAAAACTGATATAAACTTTCCTAAATTATTAATTGTAATCATTGATCAAATACACTAGCAGAAAGAATTGTCTTTCTATTCTCTTGATATTACAAAATTGTTATATGAAGAGGCAATAGAATATGCAACCAGAAAAGTAGGAAATACGAGCATTAGAGAGGTTGGTCAGGTAGTTGATAAGAATATGCCATTCTTTCTGAAATTTATGACTTTTGTGGCCTCTGCCAGCTTTTTAAAGTTTGTAATTTGTTGTAATTTATTTTCACATTCTAATTAAATGTTTACTTCATACCAAATTTTGTATTCTTTTCCTTAAAGAGAATTCCCCAAGTTGTAAAAGATTCTGGCCCACAAAACCTGGATCCGTTCCTCATAGGAAACAAAAGCTAAGATTTGTTTCGTAGAAGTGTTGAAATAACCAAGTCAAATGACAGTTAAGCGAGTCCCATGTTTCATTATTACGGCAGAATAAGATAGAGGTAAAAAGTTTGACATGAACACAGAGAACTGGGGGGTTTTAATAGCTATGGTGGGTTTGAATAATAGTTTCCCTTAACATTTTGTCAGATTATTTCCGGTACATGGCTGTGGCAGCCTTGATGATATTTTCCTTTTTTATTTTTGATCTTATGACATAATTATCTTATTTTCATCATGTCTTATGTTTTCAAGTATAAGGCTGGAGTCTGATCCTTTATTGTTATCCCAAAATACACAGCATATTATCTTGTTCATGGTAAAAATACAATAAATATTTGCTAAATGAATGACAGTCTCCATTGTTTTGCTTTCTTAAAAAAAAAAAGCAGTCATTTGTAGCTGCTTTAAAGTGACAGATTGTTTTAGCCATCTTAGACTTTATCTCAACCACTAAACTATGCCCTTGACTAAGATGTAAAAAGGAATAGTTTAAGGAGATACTTTCTTCACTAATATTCTTCAGGAATTGGAATGGGAGATATTTGATGAGCGGAAAGAAGGCCTCTACTGTGTGCCAGCTAATGAAGAACAGACAGAATCACTCTCTGTTGTATAATAAAGAATTTGTTTGGTTTTTAGTTGCTGGGTCCTGGGTTCCTGGTACTGAGCAACTAAAACCCTTGGAATTTCCCAAGTGATGGAAGTGTCTTTGTTATTCATGAGCTGCTTGGATCACTGTACTATCACTGTCATGCTAACGAGGTGATGCAGGGTGGGCGCCTAGATAGCTTCAGGTGGGGGTGCGCTGGTCCCCCGGGAAGACCAGGCCATGTGATTCCAAGGTTGGGACTTTGAACCACCCCACCTCTGGGAAGGGGGCTTGTAGATTGTGTTCAGTCATGTGGCCAGTGATTTAATCATTCACTGTACATGAAATCCCAACTCTGGGCATTGAAGCTCAGTGGGATTTCCTTGTTAGTAAACAAAGTAGGTGCCAGGAATGTGTCCAGCCCTGATTCCACAGGGGGAGAGGGCATGGAAGCTCCCTGTTTGGGATCCTTCCAGACCTTATCTTATATGTCTCTTCATTTGGCTGTTTCTGAGTTGTATCACAGGAAAACTGTAAGTATGGTGCTTTCCTGAGTTGTGTGAATCTTTTTGTGAATTATTCAACCTGAGAGGGTAACGGAAACCCCTAAATTTGTGGGCCGTCAGTCAGAAGTGTGCGTGGCATCTTATGAGAGGAAATCCTGCTATGAACAGTGTCCTTTAACTTGTGGGGTCTGCACTAACTCTGGGTGGTTGGTGTCAGAATTGAATTGCAGTACCCAGTTGAAATTGGAGGAGAATACCTCCAGAAAGACAGATTCTAAAATTATGTGCCAAAATACTGAACACAATTTAGGACTTCGTGGTTTGCAGCACCAAAACAAAAAACCTGAACGGACAACTCACATATGAGAAGATGTTCAACCTCATTCATAAGAGATGGAACTTTTTATTTTTTGTTCTATTATGTGTTTCAGTGTTTCATTTTCAGGAGAATGTTAATCACCAGTTCACACTGTAACCGAGCAGGACACTATGGGGCCTTCCCAGGACAGGCCTTCCCCCAAATCCTCTGCTTTAGCTCCTCTCTAAAGTACCTAGATAATAATATTTTATGCAAATTTCCTGAGTTGTTTTGCAGATGTGAACCGCCCCCCCCACCCCCCACCCCAGAAAAATGGAAGAACTACTTGATAATCATGAGCACATAGCCCTAGGCCTCCTGGAGCCTAAGGACTGATAATGTTAACCCCTGCGACACCACCCTGCAGTCTCACCATCAGCCAATCAGAGAATTGTGCACAACTGATCACATACCCTGCGACACCCCCTCTCCTGGCCTTTAAAAATGCTTTGCAGAAACCCTTTGGGGAGCTCGAGGCTTTTCAGGGCATGAGCCACCTCATCTCCTTGCATGGCCTTGCAATAAACTTTTGTCTGCTCCAAACTCCGGCATTTCCGTCTTTTTGACCTCACTGTGCGTCAGGCACACGAACTTGTGTTAACAACATGTTATGTCAATTAGGGTTGAGTTTGCATATACTAGGAAGTCCAAAATCACAGTGACATAAACAAGATAGAACTTCATTTTTCTTTCATGTAAAAGATATCTAGAGGTTAGCTAGTCCAGGTTGGTGTAATAGCTGTACAGTTATCAGGAGCCCAAGCTCCATTTTCTCTGTGCTGGCTTCCATTTTCAGGTTCACTTGATGGTGACTGTTACTTCAAGAGATGTTAAGTCTTGTGCCTGGTCCTGTCGTTAGAGTAGTCTGTAAAAAGACCCAGTCCCTGACCTCCTGGAGTTTATAATGAGCGAAGAAGCAGCTTGTAAAATTGAAGATGTAGTAGTAGGCATCAAATAGTGGCTTCTCCTGCGGAAGGCAGCTAAGGAGAAGGTGATTTCTGAATAGGGTAGATTAGGAGCAAAAGTAGCGATAATTATAATATAATCAGAGAACTGTGAGTGAATTTAATTTAAACAAACAACAGTAAGATAATCATATAGTATGCTAAACAAAATAATAAAGGAATTTGTATATGATACCAAGCCAGCTTTGAGGAAGGAATGAATGACTTTGTTGGGGTAGGATCAATGATTCAAGATCAACAGGGCAGTCTTTCAAATGACTTGAAAACCTCTATCCTTAGCCTCTTATTTATTCAGGCTTTCATTTTCTGGTTAGCCTCAGGTACACTATTTGCAGTTTCTTTTTTTTTTTTTTAATAATTTTTTTATAGATTTATTTATTTTTATTTGTTTATTTTTTTGGCTGCGTGGGGTCTTCGTTGCTGCAAGTGGGCTTTCTCTAGTTGTGGTGAGCGGGGGCTACTCTTCGTTGCAGTGTGCAGGCTTCTCATTGAGGTGGCTTCTCTTGTGGAGCACAGGCTCTAGGCACGCGGGATTCAGTAGTTGTGGCACACGGACTCAGTAGTTGTGGCTCGCGGGCTGTAGAGCACAGGCTCAGTAGTTGCGGTGCATGGGCTTAGTTGCTCCGCGACATGTGGGATCTTCCCGGGCCAGGGCTCGAACCTGTGTCCTCTGCATTGGCAGGCGGATTCTTAACCTCTGCGCCACCAGGGAAGTCCCTATTTGCAGTTTCTTGATTGTGCCCTGACTTCACTGCTTATATATAATTCTCTGCCTGGAAGTTCTCCCCACAAGGCTAATTTCTGTTTGTTCTTGAAAATTCAGAATTCCTTAAAAGGTTACTTGAAAGCCTTTCCCCTGTCTTCCTCCCTCCATCGTGCTAACCTCTCCTGCATTCCCATAGCATGTTATTGCTTTTTTGCATTGTATTTAAGCTGTTTTCAGTTTGTCGCTTCCTAAAAATAGTGTATTATTTGAACATAGAACCTGTGTTTGAATTATTTCATCTCTTCTGGAAATAGTAAAACATTTACATGAAAAAATTTTTTTAATGTGGTGTACTCACCTGTACATGCTTTCTCACTGTCTCTGTATGTCTAAATATATAAAGAACTACTATAATCTTTAAATATCTTAAAGTATAATTTTCTTAAAATATCTGGGCCTTTTGGTCACTTTTGTACCACGTAAGTTATATAATTTTATAAAATCTATTTAAATGCATTTGTACTGAACATGTACATAAAAGTTTTGTTGTACATTTGAAAAATACTAGTATAACCAAACTATTAACAGCTTTCTCTCTGGAGAGTGTGAATGCAGTAAACTCTCATTCTATTTCTTATTTTTTAATTATTTTAAATTACAGTTGCAAAATTAGAAAAATTCATTATTCTTTGGTTCCAGATACAAGCATATTGCATGTTCCTTGTGAAGGATCAAGATGATTCATAAATATATAGAAAGCAGAAGTTCCCCACAATTCCTTATCCATGAGACAACCAATGCCAATAACTTGGTATATATTTTTCGAACATCTTCCTTAAAAGTATTTGATATAAACAAAATAATAGGTGTAAGTCAGGCAGAGAAAGACAAATACTATGTGTTTTCACTTATATGTGGGATCTAAAACACAAAACAAATGAATAAATATAACAAAACAGAAACAGGCTCACAGATACAGAGAACAAACTAGTGGTTGCCAAAAGTGGAGGGGGGTGAGGGGTTGAGTGAAATAGGTGAAGAGGTACAGACTACCAGTTAAAAAGTAAATAAGTCACAGGGATGTAATGTACAGCAGAGGGAATATAGTCAGTAATATTGTAATAACATTGTATGGTGCATAACTATAAAAATAACAAATCACTCACACAAAAAGAATATGTATAATGTTGTGAAGCATACTAATGAAACTGTCATGGACCCATCACCCAGTTTAAGAAGTAAAATGTTTTTAATAGCTTTGAGACTCCTTGTGTGCTCCCTGTGGGTCATACTCTCTAAAATCCCCCACAGAGGTAACCATTCTCCAGAATATAGGGTTTTATTTTTTGAGGGTGGGGTTTGTTCTTACAGTTCCCCTTCTGTGTAGTTTTATTATCAATGTATATTCCTAAACAATATGTTCTTTAGTTTTGCTTGTTTTGAAACTGTAAAATTAATACATTTTTGTGTTTCTCTGATTTATCGTTGTTGATACATATAGCTGAAGTTCATTGATTTTCATTGTTGAGTAACTTGTATTCCATTGCATGAACATACATCACTTTATTTTTCTATTCACTGGTTGATGGACATTTATGTCATTTCCAGTTGTGTGATTATGAACAGTAATTCTGTGAACATTCTTATTTGTGACTCCTGTTGTACATATGCAAGAGTTTTATTTAGGGTAGTGCTTATCAAAATACTGTGAACTGCAACTTGGAGCAAGAAACACATTTTACATTTCAGTGCATGCATGCACACACACACTCCTACAACTGGAACTAACTTACTGCTTACTATTACTAAATATAATAAAATGAAAATATGAAAAGTTAATGACAAATATGATTTTAAAATCTCCAGAATGAGCAATAAAGAAATTAATGTTTAGAAATATTTTGTTTCGGAAATATTTATACAGTTTTGGAAATTTTTATTATAGATATTCTTGCATATTCATAAATTCATTTCAATTCACTGCATAGAAAAACAATGTAGTATGTTTAGTTGGTACACTGCTAGTATGAAATCCTTGTTCATTCTAGTAGGTTGTTGTCAAGTGGTAATATGCTCTTTCTACTTAGAAATTTCTTTTTGGTCCTAATCTAAAATAATTCATTCTGTTCGGGCATCAAATTTAATGTAATGATTGATTCAAGGTTTAAAAAACTGGATCTATTATCCAAATGTTTTTCTTTGAAGTTTCAAATTTCTCATTCAGAAATTAATCATGAAATGTTTTACACAGAGAAGTAAGAATTTACAATACAACTATTTAGTTCAAACCTGTCTTCGTTAATGTTCTCTTCAGTAAGCTAGGGAACACTGTCTTTTGGTGTCCTTGGCTATGTCTGTTTTATTAAAATATATCATTACTTGTTCCCTACAGTTTGACATTTGTTTCTTTAAGAGTGTTGAAAATAATCAAATGTGCCTATTTTGTCCCCCAGGTTTTCAGTAATATTTGCCAGAAAAGATTTTTTTTCACTTGAATAAAAAAAAAAGGTATCTTATTCCTGCATTTCATACCATCCCCTCTGCTTAGTATTTTCTTTCTCAACGACCAATAAATGCACTTCAAATGTAATTCTAAGTGGGTATAGTTAGTTCCAATCTCTGAACAAAATATTTTAGAAAGTCAGCTATTCAGTTTGCCGCCTTTCATTACATTAACTGCTTTTATTACATTTTACCCATGAGATTTGGTGGAATTTCTGTGCTAAAGCTTTACTACATAAAACTGTGATTCCAACCAACTCTTTGTTTTAGTAGCCTCGTAATTTTTAAGAATAACTCTGTTCTTTTCCAGACAGATTTGCTGCTCCATCACTTACAATTCCTGTAAATTTTTTTTAGTTTAATTTATATTGATCAGCAGTGCACTTTATTTAAAATTTTTTTTTACATTTTCTGTAGTTTTATTGGAAATTATTCTAGTAATTTGTCCTAAATATATTGTCTAGTATATCTGTAGTAGACCTTTGATATTCATGAGGGTTATACCCGTTATCTTTATGAAACCCCAGACTACCAAATGCTTCTCTAGCATATATTATCACCCATAAAATGAAACCAAGTACAACTCAAAAACGTATACGCGACTTTTAGGTCCCGTTCTATAAATATAAGGAACTAAACCATTAATAAAGCTGTTAAGTGTTGCCAAAGCAATTGGATGAATTGTTTCTCTTGTTTGCTTTGGACTTTATCACATCAGAGGGCTGAGCCACCTCTGAATGCTACCTTTTTAATAAACCCAGTCATCTGAAATCTAACATGTCCAAACCTGTTCCTCCCACAGTCTGCCTCACTTTAATAGATAATTCCACAGCAGAAAACTGGAAGCTATCCATGGCACCACCCTCTCTCTCATTCCCCACCTGCAGTCCAACAGCATGTTTTGTATATTCTTTCAAAATGCCCTAAGTCCGCATACCTCTTTGTATCTCCACCTGCACCACTCCAGCCTCTTCTCTTTCAAGAGCCTCCTGTCTTCCTCTTGCTAACACTGCACTTTATAATTCAATAAATATATTTAAGCCAGTTGTATGAGAGGTTAAAATTGCTACAGTACAAAAATCTTACATTAAATGATCTTCCCACATGTATCTGAGATAAATTGAAGGAATTCTTATCAAGTTGGGTCATGAAATTTATGCCAGACTAAAACTGAGAAGTAAACACTGTTTCTTGATATTTTGCAGTAGTACAGATTTTATGCAGTTTAGTAGTATATCATCACCAAAAGATATAGCTATTAATTTATCAGCTCTTTCAAAAAAATAACATTTTTTGCCTGTATAATGCTAAAAGTAAAAAAATGTTCAGTGGCTGTATGAGTCATTTTCCTTTGCCATAAGTTAGGCAACTAAATGATGATAATAAGAATGACTAAGAATTGGTCTTAACTGTCTCTTTTCTTTCTCTGAAACTATTTCAGGAATGTAGAACATGCTATTTTTCCAAGTATCTTTACTTTTGAAGAGTTTAATCTTTTGTTTATAAAATATCATTATTCTCTTGGGCTTGCCATTTTTATTAATTTATTGATTTTTTTGTACAGTACTTTCAGTATTTACCCTTCTGGGTCCAGCAACTGAATTTGAATATGCGTCTTTATTTTTTACTTCATTTTTTCTTCTAAAAATAAAACAATCTATTTTAATGTCAGTGTATTTTTTAAATTAATTAATTAATTGTTTTGGCTGCGTTGGGTCTTTGTTGCTGAGTGTGGACTTTCTCTAGTTGCAGGAAGCATGGGCTACTCTTCGTTGCAGCGCATTGCGGTGGCTTCTCTTACTGCGGAGCAGGGGCTCTAGGTGCGCGGGCTGCGGTAGTTGTGGCGCGCAGGCTCAGTAGTTGTGGCACACGGGCTTAGTTACTCCGCGGCATGTGGGATCCTCCCGGACCAGGTCTCAAACCCGTGTCCCCTGCATTGGCAGGCGGTTTCTTAACCACTGAACCACCAGGGAAGTCCCAGTGTCAGTGTATTTTTGTTTAAGATGTTTAATGTTAAAATTGTTGTGAACTTGAAAAAAGTTATTATAGAATATACTTCAAAAAAGATTTTTAAGTAAAACATGGTTGATACTTTTGTGGCTGATGGATAATAATTGTTCCAAACTTTTTCATAACTATAGTGAATTTTGTTAATATTAAATTACACTGTACGATATTAACCCTCATTATAGTGATGGTAAAAATGAACTATCAAAAAATTAGATGAGACATCAGTGAGCAAAATATTGAACAACCTATTTTCATCTGGTATGTATATTGATGACAACATTTTCACTATATTAATGCCATCCCTAGACCCTCTCACAGCTCTCTCTTGGCATTTAATAGATCTTAGTTGAACAAATGAAAGTGGGGAATAAATGAACTGAATGTCACATAACTTTAAGTTAATTTTTATCAGAATTGCCACCAACAAACTGACTAACATTTGGTACTAAAAGAAACTAATTGAGCAAACTTAACTTTTGCAGTTATATCTCCATGAACTGTCAGGACAGTTATTCTTCATTTATCAAAACAAAACATCTCTAAGACCATTCATTTGGCACTATAGAATGTTAGTTATTTTTCTAGACATTTATTTGTTTATTAGTCACCTAATATCAAGTGCAAGGGATTCAGAGGTAAATAAGGCAGTGTCTCCTTTTTGAGGAGCTCCTAGTTTAGTGGGTAGCCAATGAACAGTCACAGTGCAGATGTGGAATTAGTGTTTAAGGGAGTACAAAACTCTGTGGGTGTTGTTACCAGACAGGCAAAGCTTCACAGTGCAGAAGGACTTAGGCTTAGTTGAAAGAAGAGTAAGATTTCATCAAGTGGATGTGGAAGAGATAGCCTTCTGACATAGACAGCATGTGAAAAGGCAGGGAAGCCTGAATGCAGCATTTTTATTAGTTGTGTCTCCCTGGAGCATTTTGTAACTTGCATTGAGTATTCTGAGATGACAGAAAAGTGGGCAAGGTTCAGTTCATAGAGGGTGATGCTAAGAAAATTAGAGTATTGTAAGCAGGTGATGTGTTCAAATTTTTTAAAAAATAATTTTAATTAATTAATTTATTTTTGGCCGTGTTGGGTCTTCATTCCTGCGCATGGGCTTTCTTTAGTTGCGGTGAGCGGGCTTCTCATTGTGGTGGCTTCTCTTTTTGTGGAGCACGGGCTCTAGGTGTGTGGGCTTCAGTAGTTGTGGCACGCGGGCTCAGTAGTTGTGGCTTGTGGGCTCTGGAGCGCAGGCTCAGTAGTTGTGGTGCACGGGCTTAGTTGCTCCTCGGCATGTGGGATCTTCCCAGACCAGGGCTCAAACCCGTGTCCCCTGCATTGGCAGGCAGATTCTTAATCACTGCGCCACCAGGGAAGCCTGATGTGTTCAAATTTGCAGTTTTGAAAGGGTGCTTGATATTATCCTGGTATACTTTTGGCAGTTTTGGCAGGAACTGATTTTTACGATTTGATAGTAAATTAATACAAAAAGGAATTTGGAATTCTCTTTGTCTTCAGACACCATGAACATTATCTAACCTAACTTTATAAACTACTTAGTGAGTTAGATGTCTTTAAGAAAAAAATTTTTTTTTCTGAAATTTTAAACATTTAAACCTTTTCAAGGTTTATGTTTCTCAGATAATTGGACTAATGAGTTACGAGCAGAAATGTGTTTTTCTGGGCTGGAGCATTTAATTACCAGTGCAGTTCTGTCCAGAGCTCTCTTTCTATCTATCCTGATGACCAGCAGAGTTTGAGATGGTGATTGCTGCATCATCTTGGGAAGTGAGATGAAAAGCCATGGAGTGGAGCCTTTAGGAAGACCCATGAACATCTAGTGTAAGTGAGAAAAGGACCTTACCATCTTAAGCCACTGAAATTTTGCAGTTTTTACCTGATAAATGTTACCTGAACCTAGCCTGAACTCTCTTCATTGATGCAACCTGTATATTAAAAGTCTTAGCTTATAAATAAAAATATTTTAGAAGGAATCATTGTAATATAAAAATATGTAGAGAAAATTTTCCTATCTGATTTAGAGATATTTAAACCACAATAATTCATGTATGTTGTAAAAGTTTTCATAATATATGTAGACTATGAGTTATTGCAAGTATCTATAAGAAAAGTCATTTTGAAAGAGATTAAAATGACCTTATCTTTAATTTTTAGGATAAATACAGTAAATGTGATATAAATCCATTACAAAACTGGGTAAAAATTGGAGACAACTGCAATTTTATAAGGCACTGAATTAATTTTTACACTCAATAATTATTTTCCAGTAATTATTTACATAATCAGGAACTTAAGGGGTTCGTACGTACTTTGATATTCAGAGTTCCAAAGTAATCTATAGGTACATTTTAAAATAAGGAGTGTGATGGTATTCATATTTATTTGAAAATAAGAGTTACTAAAGCAGTTCACACTTCATTGACATCATGTAATCATTTTGGATAATCGTCATTATCCAGTATCATTAGGATAATCACCTATATAGATATAGGTAACTTAATCTTTATATAAGACACTTTTGTGATATTTTGGTTATTATCCTAATAATAAATAATGAGTAAAAATTTTACTACAAAATGTACAAACCAATATATGCTTAGGATTGTTACCATTTACTGATAGTAAATTAGATTTCCACACTAAATGATTCTGCTTATCTAGGCAATACATTTAAACTATAGGAAAAAAATGCAGTGTAACTTGTACTGTAAATAAAATATTAGTAATGAGCATCACAGTGAGAGCTGGTAGTATATGAATTATTCACTGCAAACTTATTATCTCTATGTCATTAGCATGTAAGATAATGAACCTAATTACCATGGCTTTAAACTCAGGGGAGTTAGCAGTTTATGTGTGGAACTTTCTGGGCTGTAGTTACCACGCACAAGGGTATTGAGAGAACTGCAGATACTACTTTTGTGTTTTGTTGCTGAGATACTCTTTCTCCTTACTTGCTTCTTTGTTGGTAAATTAGTTTTCGTTTATTTTTAGGTTAAGACGAGATTTTTCTGTTTGAATACCTTTTAAAGGAGTTACGAGAAATATTCAAATAGTTTAATGTGGGGTGTTTTTAGTGTAATTTAAGGTAGTAGGTAGACAAAATATTATTGGTATGCTTTCATTAACCCACATAGGTTAGCATCACCTATTATAGTAGATTACCATAAATAGTGTAATTACTGGAAAAATCTAGGCTAAAAGGTTAATCAATTTTTTCCTTTTATAGAACTTGGGGTAAAATGCTTTATTTTCAAAGTACTTGGTATTAGCAAATAGCCCTTTCAAATCTATGATATTGTGTCTCCGATCTTAATTTAAGGTTTTGATGAACTTCTTGATTTTTATTTTCTTATATTATAGTGTAAATTATCTGTAATAAGCCATTTTAATTAAAGTTGGTACATCTACAACTGCTTCAATTATACACTAATCAATTATACACTAATTTAATTCTACTTAGCAGGGTACGGCACATCATTAATCGGTTTCAGACTTAATACAACAGATTTAGAAGTACTCAATAAAAATTTTTTTTAAATTAATTTATTTATTGGCTGTGTTGGGTCTTTGTTGCTGCGCACGGGGGCTACTCTTCGTTGCGGTGCATGGGCTTCTCATTGCAGTGGCTTATCTTGTTGCGGAGCATGGGCTCTAGGCGCACAGACTTCAGCAGTTGTGGCACACGGGCTCAGTAGTTGTGGCTCGTGGGCTTAGTTGCTCCGCGGCATGTGGGATCTTCCTGGACCAGGGCTGGAACCTGTGTCCCCTGCATTGGCAGGCAGATTCTTTTTTTTTTTTTAAATTAATTAATTAATTTATTTATTTGACTGTGTTGGGTCTTCATTTCTGTGCGAGGGCTTTCTCCAGTTGCGGAGAGCGGGGGCCACTCTTCATCGCGGTGCGCGGGCCTCTCACTGTCACAGCCTCTCCCGTTGCGGAGCACAGGCTCCAGACGCGCAGGCTCAGTAGTTGTGGCTCACGGGCTTAGTTGCTCCGCGGCATGTGGGATCTTCCCAGAACAGGGTTCGAACCCGTGTCCCCTGCATTGGCAGGCAGATTCTTAACCACTGTGCCACCAGGGAAGCCCCGGCAGGCAGATTCTTAACCACTGCACCGCCAGGGAAGCCTGAAGTAATCAAAATTTTTGAAGTATTTTATTTAGCTGGGACAAAGTGAAGGATCATAATGTCAAGTAATTCACATATCGATTCTGCTAAACTAAGAGGTTCATCACTTTAAAAATGAAGGCATGCAGCTGAGATTTATGTTGTGGGCTGCGAGAGTGATTATACAATATCTTTAGATATTAATAATATAGTAGTTTTATATTCTACCCTTAAAATTTTTGTTACCAACTTAATTTCTATAGCATGGTTTTATCTCTGTATCTTATATGTATATTATATATATAAATAATATATGAGTATACCTTAATTCATTGCTTTTCAACCTTCTCCTTGTCATGGCCCACACAGAATATTTATTAGTAGTTGGTTTTGAACATGTAAGCATGTGCTAAAGTGTATTTTTTCCAGAATTATGTTAAAGAAATAAGGTGATTAAATATAATTAACTTAAGTCTTTAGCAAAGTGATCTTTTGTTATGGTTTTATCCTTGTTGAGGTGGTGACTTAAGTGTGCCTCAGAAGTCTTAGGAATGAGTTATGAACTCAGTGTAATAACTTTTCTCAATTAACTGCTCACTGAATTAAATGATTCAGATTAAATTTCATTACTCATTCATTCTCTGCATGTTCATATTATTAGGAATACTCCTTGCCCTGCCCAGCTTTCTTCCCAATAAATTCTTTGTAAGAATATTATAGATGGGGGTTTTCTAGGTTGTGAAGACTGTGTTAAATGCATTCCACTCTTTTGAAAAAGTTATTTTTGGTAACAAGTTTAAGGGAACCCCATGGGCCTTTGATCCATTATATCTCAGGGCCACTTTAAAAAAAACTCCAAGTTAATATATGCACATGGTTAGAATTCAGATAGAACAGATGGTCTTATAATGAAAAACAAGAGAAATCCTACCCCACATTTCCTCTTCTCACTCCCCCAAAGGCAGCTACTTTTAACTCAGTCTGTTTTGAGTGTTTGTTGTGGTTATCTCTACCTATAGTCGAGATTGTATATTATTTCTTGATATTTCTGCTCTTCTATGTTTTTCTGTGATTAGATGAATCTTTGTCTCATACAATCTCTACCTTTCCTAGTTTTGATCAGTTTGTTCTTAAATTGTTTACTTTGTATTTGAAATAATAAAAGGAATGTTACATTTCATGTTTTATTAGCTGTTCCCTGCTTTCTTTCTCTCAGCTTCTTTTAATTTTAACATTATCAAAGTTGATAATATCAATACTAAGAATGTTTTTGTATTAAAATAATTCTTGGCCTTCCTTGGTGGCACAGTGGTTAAGAATCCTCCTGCCAATGCAGGGGACACGGGTTTGAGCCCTGGTCTGGGAAGATCCCACATGCCACGGAGCAACTAAGTCTGTGTGCCACAACTACTGAGCCTGAGCTCTAGAGCCCGTTGAGCCACAACTACTGAGCCCGTGTGCCACAACTATGAATCCCGCGCGCCTAGACCCCATGCTCCACAACAAGAGAAGCCACCTCAATGAGAACCCTGCGCACGGCAACAAAGAATGGCCCCTGCTTGCCACAACTAGAGAAAGCCTGCTCACAGTAACGAAGACCCAATGCAGCCAAAAAATAAATAAATAAAATAAATTAATTAATTTAAAAAAAAAAAGGAAGAAAACTGGATACCCTTAAAAAAAATAATTCTTGCATATAGGTAAAAAACTGATTAGTGCCAAAAGGTTTACAATAAAATATAGCAGTTTCCTACCTTCCCCTCAGTTTTCTAGAAGCAACCGCTTTTAATGCTGTTAGTTTCTTCCTTATTATACCACTTTATTTCTAAACAATATGGTTATTCAGCTTTTCTTGATTAACCAATTTTAGATGTAATCTATTGACCTTTTTATGGCAATTTGTGATTTGGATCATATTATGCACCTACTCCTCCAGTTTAAAATATATATATGTAATAATTTTGGTTAAATCTGTGAATAATCTGTAGTTAATATTTACATTATAATGACCTTGTAAGCATTGAATAACTAATGCACTGTATTACATCCATTAATTTAAGCAAATGTTTGTGTCCTTTCCACCTCCTGTATGGTTTATTGCCTTGGTTATTCATTTGCTTAGTTTCCTATGGACTAATTTGCTAATTTTTCCCTCTGTTTCAACAGATCTCTTAGGCACTGCTCAATTTTTTGTGTTTAAGTGTAGTTGTAAAAGCTCAGTTTTTTATTTCCCCTAGAGCTTTCTCTCCCTCAACCTAATGTTTTGCTTCAGTCTTTTTTTCCCAATTTCCACAGCCCTGATCCTGATCCTCTGACTTTCTTTTGTTGGATCATTTGCTTTTTTGGTTGTGTTCTCTCTTATTAGTTTATTCCCTCATTTTACTGAAGCATATCTTTTGAAGATTCCTAAAGAAAGAATGTGTGGAAAAAAATTTTTTTGAGGACTTGGAAGTCTTAAATGTCTTCATTCTTTCTCCACATTCGATTGGTATTTCAACTAGGTATGGAATTGTAGGTTGAAAGCAATTTTTCCTCAAAAATTTGAAAGCCTTGCTTCATTACTAGCTAGTGTTGCCCATGAGCTTTTATACATGACCTGCTTTTTCTCTTAGGAAACATTTTGCTAGAATCTTTTCTTTCCCTCTGGTATTCTGAAATATCTTTATGTGATTTTTCTTAGGAGCATTTGATAGGCCCTTACTATCCACAAACTTTAATGTCCTTCCTGCCATTTTTTTTTTTTTTTCTTTTGGCTGTGCTGCACAGCATGTGGGATTTTAGTTACCCACCCAGGGATTGAACCCACGCCCCCTGTATTGAAAGGCAGATTCTTAACCACTGGACCACCAGGGAGGTCTCCTTCCTGCTATTTTTGGTAATTTCCTCTCTACCATTTTCTCTGTTCTTTCTCTGTAGAACTGTAAATTATCTTTATTAATCAGTTTTCTATTAATGAACACTTTGTGTTTTTTTAGTTTTTCATTACCAAAAGTACATTTATTATCTTCTTGCATGTATTTTTACACAATTGTGTCAGTTTTTACATAAGATATAACTTAAAAGGATACACGTTCTAACTCTTGAGAGATGCCAAATTGTCTTTCATAGAAGTTGTATCACTTATGATAGAGTATAATGGTGTATATTTACACATGCTGCCAATGTGACAGGTGAAAATATGACATTTATCAGTTCTAATAAGCTTTCTTTCCCCTGATTGTTGCTGAGGTTGAGAACATTTTTGTTTTATTGGCCATTTATAATTATATATTTTGCCAGTTGTACTCAGTCTGCAGGCAGACCTTTTGGGCCATTTTCTTCTATATTTATAACCTGTTATTGGTATTAGCATTCTAATAGGGAGAAACATCATGAGAGAATCTATTCAAGTGTTAATGGGGCAAGGAAAAGATCTCTTTTCCTTTAGGGTGAGAGTGGCTGGCCTAAACCATCCATTCCAAGCCTTTCTCCTGGCTTTGTCATTTTTCAGACAGAGGGATTGTTCCCAAGTTTAAATGTACCAGCAAAACGGAGCACTGACAGAAGACCTGGCTATAAAACACGAGATTTTAACCTTAAAATCGGGACTGGGCTTTCACCCTGTTTATCAGTGCTTCCTCTGAGAGGTGGAGGGTTGGGAGGCAGAAGGCAGAGAGAGGGAGAAGTTTTGAGGTTCTCCTACTCATATTCTGGTGTGAAGCTCCAACATGTAGAATTACTTTTTCAAACATGTTTATTTTCAGTTTTTCATATTATTTTGTCCTATCAAGTCATGAAGCATAACAAACCAACATGGAACACATTTGATACTGATAATAGATAGTTTCATTCATTGATTATTCATTTATTCATTCAGTCACTTACAGTAACACTATACTTGATCTCATGGAACATACAGTCCTAGGGATTGGTAGGAGTCTAATTGATAAAACATGTAGTTTGTGCTTCTTGACAATAGAAGGGTTGAATAATTCAGGAAAATTTGAATCGGACACAGACTTGCTTTAAAGTGGAATGTCATATTTGCTTGTTTGTATTTTCATAAATACATTTCTTAGGTTTTGATTTTTAAAGCTAGGAGAGAGCAGTGTCTTGGTAGAAAGACCTAATATGTGATCCTTATGAGTTTCTCAATTGTTGCAAAACATAAAACATGTAATAAGGCATTCAACAAAGTAGATTAAATGTTATTTAAAACATAGCTTATAGTTGACCTAATGGCTAAATGGCCTGGTTTATGAATCTATGAATTATTCCAAGGGTAATTCTTACGTAGCAAAGTTTTTTGTTTTGTTTTGTTTTCATGCTGAAATACTTGATTTCTACAATTACTACATAGGGAATTGAATAAGAAGTCAAAAAGTCATAAGAAAAAGAGAAACCTTGCCTTTTTAGTGCTTTAGCTAGGACATAGAGAACGATTTTAGTAACAGGCTACGCTTCATCGTGAAAATACAGTTGGGTGTTTTAGGCCTTCACAAATTTGATTTCATTGTGTTCAGTGATAAATGTTAGTAAGCTGAATGAGATGGGAAGAAATTAAACAGGAACTCTCAGACTGTCATGTGGTTGTGTTCTTCAGTTTGTAGCATGGATTTTCTTGTTTTTAGATTTTCCTTATGAAATATTTTTAGTATAGAAGAATTTAACAATACTGAAACATGCACCCATGTACCCAGTATCATAACACTGTGCTATGTTTGTTGACGGTTTGAGTGTGGCAGCAAGAGGGAACAAAACAGATACAGATACAGTTAGGACTTTGTATATACTAGTCTGCAATCCCATTCTCCCTCTTATCCTAGGTCACTGGTATTTTTAGCTGTTTTACATGTTTTTTGTTGTAATACATTTCTTAATACTTAAAGTGAATATATATGTATCCATAAACAATATCAGGGGTTGATTTGAAGGTTCTAAAACATTATGTAAATGCTATTTTACTGTGTCCTTCATGTTTTTTTTTTGGTACAGTATTATATTTTGAGATTTATATATGTTAAAATATTATTTGTATGTTGTATAATATATTTTATGAATATATATGTTATGAAAGATTTATTTTCTATATAGTACTGTATGAATGTGTCACAATTTATACTCTGGTTGAGGACTTTAAAAGTTTTTCAGTTTTAGAAACTTCACTGCATTTAAGGTTCTTGTATTTACCGATGTATGAGTATGTGAAGGATTCTCTAGGACTGTACTGTCCACTACAGTAGCTACTAGTCACATGTGGATATTTAAATTTAAATTAATTAAATTTAATAAAATTAATTAAGTTCCTCAGTTGCACTAGACACATTTCAAGTACTCAGAAGTCATATATAGCTAGCAGCTAATGTACTGGGTATTGTAGATACAGAATATTTCCATTTTTCCAGAAAGCTCTGTAGGGCAGTGCTGCCACAGATTTATACCTGTGTGTAAAATTGTTGGTTGTGCACATCTTGCACTTTACTACATATTGCTGAATTGTTTTTGCCAACAGCATCTGAGCATTCCCTTTCTCAACTGTCATGCGAAGAATTGCTGTCAATAGAAATTTTAATTTATTTTTATTTTGATAGGTGTGAAATGTGTCTCATTGTGGTTTTCACATGCACTTTAAAAATGTCTGGTGAGGTTGAGCATATTTTCCTACATGTATATTTGCCTAAAGAGTCCTGTTTTGTGATTGCCTCTTAGTGTCCTTTGCTCACTTTCTTTTTTCTGCTATAATATTTAAAATTACTAATTTATATATTTTTGTATTTTATGGATGCTCATTCTTTGATTGTATTTGTTACATATATCTATCTGTGCCCTGTGTGTGACTTGTCTTTGTGGTATCTTTTGTTTCATGTAAGTTTTATAATTTGATGTAACTAAATTTACCAGTCTTTTTCTTTTATGCTTTATGTTCTTATGCTTTGTTTAAGAAATTCCTTCCTACCTCCAGGTCAAAGAATTTCCTATATATGCTCTACAGAGTTTGATCTTTCATCCATTTGAATATAATTTTTGTGTATGGTGTAAGGTAGAGTTTGAGACTGAATTTCTTTGTATATGAATAACCATTTATTCTGGCATAATTTTTTGAACAGTCCACTGTCATATATTGAGTTTATAAATATGTGTGAGTCTGTTTCTGGGGTTTTATCTGTTTCATTTGTCCACTTATCCCTATACCAATATTTCTTTTTAATTTTCTTAAAAGAACAATAGTGGTTAAGTCTGAGTCCTCCAGATCCCAGAGTTGATTTAACTGATGTTAAGATGGAGGATTGTAATTCATAATACAAAATATTAGAAAATGATATTAGTATAACCAACAGAAGTGAACAAAAACTTGTGATGGTATTTGAGGAAAGCTTGGCTTAATTTTTGAGGATTGGGAAAAAAAAGGATAACATTTTGAAAGTCAGAACTTCTAGACACTTTAAAGTGGTAGATTAAATTTTTTAAAATCTAATTTTCACTTTTAGTGCCTTTTGTTTTCTTCTGATACAGCTGAATCACTTGTTACCAGTTTTATAAATTGAGTTTGTAGTTTGGTCATAGTATGAAAAGGAGAATTAAGAAAAAGCAACATGGGTCTTATGAGTAGTAATTAAGCAAATGGGTTTTGGAGTCTTACTGTCTGTCCAATGATTTGTGATCTTGGGCATGTGAATGGGATACTCAGAGTAGTGACTTTACAGAGTACTTGTGATGATGACCTACATTAAACACCAAGTGCCTGGCAAAGGTAATGGACATTCTAAACAATTGTTCCTAAAGTATCTGGACAATTATTGAGAGAAGGATGAGGGGAGACTTAGGATAACATGTATGTACATATGAATAATAAAGCAATGGACTTTGGAATAGTTATTAAATACAGAACAACAATAGGAGACTAGCCTTTGCTTTAGCTGCAAAGGGAAGTAGAAGACAGTGAGTCTCAGATAGTGACCAGTGCAGGACACTAGGTGGTGCCATTAGTCTAGACTGCTTATTTGATCTCTCTGGAGGCTGAACAGCCTCAGGGTAGAAAGATAGAAAGGCAGTCACAAATTAAAAGATTAGTCAGGAATTGCTTGTATATTAAAGTGTGAATTGTTTTATTAAGTATATTTCAAAGTAATATGATAGTTCTTGATATTTTCTCCTCCAGTGATCATTTTGAAAAATTTTGTTTTAAAGCAGTTTGTTACTTTTTAAATAGTTTATTTGGTGGACAATCATTTGTTTCTAATTTTAAATTAAAGATTATATATAAAAATGTATTTCTATTTAGAATTCATGGTAAAACAACAGGTTTTCATATTGAGATGGTAAAGTCAAAAGGAATTTGGTGTTTTAATAAGGTTTAGTGACCTTATCTCGAATTGGTGTACAACTCCATTAAACTTTTTGAAATACTGAAAATAGTTTGTTGATTCCTGTTAATTTCTTTTAAGATTCCAGATTGAGAATAATTAAACGCATTATTTGATTTCTGTGGATGATTTACACCACTAAGTTTTTATTGAAACATGCATTGAACAAGTGACAGAAACCCCCAATTCAGACTGGCTTAAGCAAATTTATTGGGTCATGTAATTTAAAAGATCATGGCATTGCTGATTTCAGGTGAAGCTTGATCCAGTGGTTTAAATAACGTTTTTGGACCCTCTTCAACTGTTAGCTGTGTTTCTCTTGGTATTGGCTCCTTTTGCGAATAGGCTCTCATCTCCTGGAGGTAGGGTAGCTCTCAGCAGCTATAGGTTTATATCCTTCTCATGTTTTTGCATCTAATTGCTACAAGAAAAGTTGTAGCATTAGATCATGTTAAGTCTGTTTGGCTTGGCTTGGGCTACATATCTGCTCCTGTGATTGGAGATAGAATTAGCACTCCTGGAAATTTAGGAATTAAGAGTGTTGGAGGGATGGTTTCTCAAAAGCAAATTTGAATCTTGTTATGGGAATAAAGAATGGTTGTAAAATGACAGTCATTTCATTAAGAAGGTTGTCTTTAAAACTGTTTTCATTCCTTTGATTTTATTTTTGCTAGAGTTTGTTTTTACTTTAATCCCATTTCTGCTATTTATTAGTTGTGCAACTTCTCAGAATCCATTCCTCATTGGCAAAAGTGGGAATATGACACCTATTGCTATAGTTATTGTGATGATGAAATAAGATAATATTTGTGAAATACCTAGCCGAGTGCCTGGAATATATTAGATATTCCAGAAATGTTTGTTTACCACTAAGCATGGCTATTAGCCAGACACTTTTGAGTTTAATCAACACTTAATGTGTATCTCATATTAGTCTATAATCAGTAACTATTTTAAGTGTAGTAACTTTTAATGATAAATTTCTCAATTCTTAATGTAATTTATTGATTACCACTTTAAGTGATTAAAATGATAGTTGATAGATACCATCCTATTCATGACTTACCTGTATTTTTTTTTATATATATATAAATTTATTTATTTATTTTTGGCTGCGTTGGGTCTTTGTTGCTGCGTGCAGGCTTTCTCTAGTTGCAATGAGCGGGGGCTACTCTTGGTTGCGGTGTGCGGGCTTCTCGTTGTGGTGGCTTCTTTTGTTGCAGAGACGGGCTCTAGGTGTGCAGGCTTCAGTAGTTGTGGCACATGGGCTCAGTAGTTGTGGCTCACGGGCTCTAGAACGCAGGCTCAGTAGTTGTGGCGCATGTGGCACACGGGCTTAGTTGCTCCGCGGCATGTGGGATCTTCCCGGAGCGGGTCTCGAACCCGTGTCCCCTGCGTTGGCAGGCGGATTCTTAACCAATGCACCACCAGGGAAGCCCCTACTTACCTGTATTTTTATATTTGCATTGAATGTGCAGATTTAGCTCATGAAGATTTTTGTGATTAATCTATGTTGGGAAATATTAATTATCTTTAAAGACAGCAATAAATATAGTGAAATTATGATAAATGTTTTCATTGTTTGGGGAAATAATATAAACCGTTTCATGTGTTTGAAGAATAGAAGGAAGTTGGCAGCGAGAGAGAAAGATGAATGATTATGGTTTAAACTTGTTTTTTTAATTAAGGTGCTTCGTGCTGTGTGCAGTATTCAGAAATGTATTTTAAATGTAACATTAATTTTCAACTACCATTAATCTTTATTAGAAAATATTACTTATATTTATCATAATATTTTTTCACCAACTGTATGGCTTTTATAATCCATTTAGGTTAACTGGTGTGTAGTCTCAAGAAAAGAACTTCTGTAATGGTTTTTAAAGTATTTGAACTTTAGATATTTGGTAACCTACATTTCTGATAACTAGCAATATACATAAAACTCTTGATAGTGATGGCATAGAACTAATTATTTTCTTTATAGTATAACATAGTGGTAAATGTAGTTAGCAATAAACTGTGTTATACTAAAATCTTTTATTCAGAAGTGACAAATATCAATGACAAATAAAAAATATTTTACTATATAAAATTTTGTAACCAAAAATATAGGCACATCAGATCAAGGGATATTGTAAACTGATGTGGCTCATCATTTTATTGTTGGTTATTGTGTTTATTATTTGTTTGTGTCTTAATTGCAATTTATTTTTTAAAACACTGTATTAAGTATATATAAAAGCAGTAAAAATATAAAGTGCTAATAAGGAGAGAGGTATCAATCTGATGGTAATTATAAGTAGAGAAAATTTTTTTAATTGAAAATGGTGAGGGCTTCCTTGGTGGCGCAGTGGTTAAGAATCCGCCTGCCCATGCAGGGGACACGGGTTCGAGCCCTGGTCTGGGAAGATCCCACATGCCGCGGAACAGCTAAGCCCGTGCGCCACAACTACTGAGCCCGTGTGCCACAACCACTGAGCCCACATGCCACAACTACTGAATCCTGCACGCCTAGAGCCCGTGCTCTGCAACAAGAGAAGCCACCACAATGAGAAGCCCGCACTCCGCAACGAAGAGTAGCCCCCGCTGTCCGCAACTAGAGAAAGCCCGCGCACAGCAATGAAGACCCAATGCAGCCAAAAGTAAATAAATTAAATAAATAAATTAAAAAAAAAAAAAGGAAAGTGATGAAAAATTAGTTTGTGCAACAACAGGAATTATTTTGAAGACAAAGCCAGTGATTAAATATGTGAAAAGTAGTGTGCCTGTGCCCCAGAGAGCTCTTGCTTCTTGGTTATATCTCTTGATATTTACCATATCAGAAACTAACACGAAGACATTTAAATTACTTATTAATACATTTAAAGATAGCTGTAATAAACCCATTATATGTTAACATAAGTAACATATTTTTGTGAAAAATGATTATATTTTCCAAACAGAAAATAATATAAAAAGATTGGTATTGTTTTACTTTTTATTGTTTGTTTTACATTTTTGCTAATCTTTTTAATGTCTGACATAATATGTCATAATAGAAGCAGGTGGATTCTCATCTTCTACATTCAGTCTCTTGCAATATATTGTTTTGATTGAAGTATACGGATGAAATAATGGCCTCACACCGAGATTATAGCAGGTACAGCTAGTAAGAGCACATTATAGAGGTAGCAAGAACAAATTTATTAGTTAATCTTTGAAAATGCACATATTAACATCCTAGCTATATTACCTTAAAAACGTCTCAAAACAAAATGGAACACAAATACATAATCATTCATTCCATTAGCCACCAGAGTGATGTCATCACGTATGTAGCCTCTGCAAAACTTTGCTATATAATCATGCAAGAATAAGTTATAAAAGGAAAATAATTTTAACCTGTGGATTCTCTGATAGAATTGTAGGGACTCCTGAGGTCCATGGACCACACTTGTGAGAATTGCTAGCCTACACAATTTAAAATAATCACTATGAGGCATTGGTAGAAATTCTTTCTAATTTACAGTAAAGTTTGGGAGTTAATATTAGATGTCTATTGATTTTATGTTAAAAGACTAAGAGTTTGAGAATTTAAAGTCCAACACAGTGTGTGAGTGCTGCTGATCACATTTGTCACAGCCAGGGATAGTCCTTTAGGGTTAAGGCCCTTTAAATTTATGTGATACCCAAGTAAGTGGCGAGGCAGCGATTGTGGATACCATAGCTGCTAAAAAGTTTCGTATGACACTTGTGCAGAAATCATCAAGAAGAGAGAAATTACGTCATGACCAATTTTTACTGTGACCAAAACTGGAATATTTTGGAGAAAGAGGCCAAATTAGAATACATGTACCAGCAAGTTAGGAATGGAGGATAACAATGTATTCTTCTGTTTGACAGGGCTCTATATAGGAGCTGGACATGTTTGATTAAGAAACAAATGGGATTTAACCTACTTAACATATACGGGCTTCTGTATTGAGATCTTTTCTTAGTATAACATAGATTCACCCCAATATCAAGTTGTGGGGGATTTTGATACCTCCAAACTGGCAGTTGTTCAGCTGAGGCATGGAGACAAAACAGACCTCGGTTAATATCTTGCAGTAATTGTCATTTCTAATGTTGGAAATTTTAGCTTTTAACACTACTGGTTAAACAGTTTAACATTTATGTTTTCATGCTTAGAGATTAAAAGTATTTCTGTTTTACACTTTTATCAGGTATGTTTTAAGGCAATTTTCTTTTAAGTGTATCATTTGTTTTTCTTTCTTAATAGTGTTTATCAAAACTAATTATTTGGTATGACAAAGCTACTTAGCACTGTCATATTAGCTTAAACTTCCCTTTGTTATGTCCAGCAAATAAATACTTGCTTTTCCTGAGTAGAACTCAACTATACTGTAAATCCATTGATACTAAATTATTGCGGAGATTTAACATGTAGGGAAAACTTAATTATGCAGAATATACTTATGTTATGAAGAGTAGATGATTTGTTTATTGTCTTTAACTCAGTCAAAATACATATAGATATCTGCATAAAAGCGAAGTGTCACTAATATATTTTGCATTACTTAATGTTACATGTAAAATTAATTTTCCTTGCAAGAGATGTGAGATCTGGCAAGATCTGAAAGTGCTGGCTTATCAGCTTTCAGTCTCAAGTATTTACATAATTGTTTAACAATCAACAACAGATTAAGTAGGAGGAAGAATGGTTGATCCTGACAGAGACACTTTGAGTCTAACTCTTACCTCACTTAAGAGCACTCTTGCTCACAATGCTTCAATGATGCTGATCTTTGTTTTGTTTCTTGAACAGCTGCTGATTCCTACATTGGGACCTTTGCATATGTTTCCTTTTTCTGGAATACTCTTCCTTTTGGTTTTTTGGGGCTTCCTTCAGTTCTCAGTTTAAATGACACTTCTCATAGCACTTACCGATATCTGAAGTGACTTTGTTTCCTTGTTTATTATGTGTCTCGAGTATAAGCTCCTTGAAGGTAGGAGCTCTGCCAATTGACTTCTATATATATTCTGCTTCTAGGAGTGGCTGGCACACAGTAGGACCTTAAATATTGTTGGAAGAAGGAAGGTTATATTTAAGTGTTATAAGATGAAATCATTTAAAAATGCCTTATTTTCTAATTCTCATTATAATTAAAAGATAGTATTATAAATGCTTAATTTTATAGCCTCCAAATAGTGATATTTTACTGTTACTTGTTGTGATGGATAAATTATAAGCCATCCTGTGTTTAATTCTAGTTGGGTTTAGTGGAAAAATTTTCTACTTTCAGAAGTTTGCTGTTAGATCATTTTGTCAACTATTCTTATGTAATTACTTATTTCATTTACAGGCTTAGCTAACAATTTACAAATAAACTTAGGTCAGTAGGGCCTCCTGTTGCTCCTTCTACCCATATGCAACTTCAGTTTGCCCACAGTCTGTAGTGTACCTCTTGTGAGGTCTTTACAGTGCAGAGCTTATCTGCTTGGGCTTTTGCCTTAAGCAAGCACAAGAGTATAATTAGAAGTAGAAAAGAGGAAAGGGAGTAAAGTGGAAGAAGGAGAGGATTTTCAGAATGGATGAAATGGGTTCCTAAGTGGAAGCATGGTAGACATGGAGCTGTGCAGCCCAGATCCTTCTTCAAGGAAGAATTACAACCCAGATGTGCAGAAGAAGGTAATCAGAAAGGCTTCAGCTGTCAGCTCCGTCAAGGTTAGCCTCTGGTAGAGACAGCCTCCTTGCCTAAGGTCCTGCCTTTCCCAGGGCACCTCTCATCATGCAACTGAGCAAGGCAGAGGTATAAAGGCCCAGCCCTTTTGTTCATACCTGAGACAACTCTGACAAATAATTACCTCCAGAGATCCCTGCCAGGTTTCCTGAGGCTTTGTGAGGTCTGTATTGTAATTTGACTTCTCTAGCTCTCTGCAATCCTGCTTCTCCCCCTCCCCCCGACCCCCTTCCTTTCACAGGAATGATCCCTAGTAAACATCTTGTACCCCAAACTATTTTCAGTGTCTGATTTTAGAGAATCCTGGTTGCAACAGAGAGGTGTATGGGCATCATGTTGTCCTTGAATCTTCAATAAAATTTATGCAAATTTGTGTGTGTGTGTGTGTATCATTCTGAGAGGGTCTGCAGCTTTCATGCTATTCTTAAAGCTAGATGGAAAACTACAGGTCTTTTTTATCAAGGAATTAAGGAGGAAAGGCTTTTGATTTTTTTGGATTCAGTGTCAAAGTAAGTATTGTGAACCTCTGATTTTGGTTAACATGTAAGCCAGAGCTCTGTTGAGAGGGGAGCATTCTCCAGTGATGTAGCAATGTAAGCACCCTGGCAAAAGCCATTGGAGCTGGTTCTAATATGCTGCTGTAGTGGCTCTTGGAAGCTTGGGAAAAGTGATGGCCAATGTTAATTGAAGTAGATATGTGAGAGCTGCATGGCAGACAGTGGGGCAAGGGATCAACAGGCTCAGACAAGTGAGCATGCTAGAATGGACCTACTTTATGAGACTGGAAAAACACTCTGTTTATCAATAATGCACAAGGAAATGCAATAATGAGGGGGCACCAGCATCATAGAGAAGCCTCAAGTGGCTGTTTACTGTAGATGGAGGCTGATGGTAGAAGATGCCTTTACAAAACTGGACTCTCTAGTAGCAAGGGAGAAGATGGGATCCTGGAATAGTAAACCCTAGGGAGCAGCAATTAACTGTCAAGCAAGGAAGGTATATTAGTTTTCTGTTGCTGCCATACAAATTGCCACTAATTTAGCAGCTTAAAACAACACCCATTTATTATTTCATAGCTCTATAAGTCAGAAGTAGATACAGTGTATCTCACTGAACTGGTTCTCTGCTTCAGGTTTCATCAGACTGAAATCAAAATGTTGGCAGGACAACATTCCTTTCTGGGGTCTCTAGGGGTGAATGCTTCCACGCTCATTCAAGTTGTTTGCTGAAATTCAGTTACTTGGAGTTGTAGGACTGAGGTCCCATTTGCTTGCTTGCTGTTGACCACAAACTTGTATCTGTTGAATCTCTGTTGTTTCTGTAGTTATACATGTGTGTGTTTTCTAAATTGATCTCTGTTGTACCTTGCTTTCTGTTTCCTTGATTTGTGCTCTTATTTCCTTCTTTTTACTTTCTTTGGCTT
The DNA here is from genome assembly GCF_028021215.1 of Eschrichtius robustus. Taxonomy (NCBI): domain Eukaryota; kingdom Metazoa; phylum Chordata; class Mammalia; order Artiodactyla; family Eschrichtiidae; genus Eschrichtius; species Eschrichtius robustus. The sequence continues at coordinate 78,985,242 of NC_090830.1, forward strand.
ATCTATTGTTCCTTTTCTAATATCAATGAACACTTGGCTTATTCATTTACAGATTTAGTTTTTTTCCTTTTTTAAGATTTGCAATTCAGGCTATACGTTTTTCTCAGAACACCTTTAGTGTGGTATCATCTACATTTTGAGAGATAGTGTTCTAATTATCATTCATTTCTAAGTATTTTAAATTTCCCTTAACAATTTCTTTTTGACTCTTTAATTGGGAATCTTTTAAAATTTGAAAAATGGGCTTTAAAGAAGTTATATATTTGTTTTTTAATTTAATTCCAAATCGTAGTTACAGAACAAGTTACATGGGATATTTGCTTTTAGAAATTTTTGTAATTTGTCTTATGTCCCAGTATACAATTACTTTTGTAATGTTTTATGTATACTTGATAAGGATATACATTCTCTAATTGTTGGATGAAAGATTCCATATATCATTATATGATCCACTCATGGTCTTATTATTTCTTGCATATATGTGTGTGTGTGTGTGTGTGTGTATTTGTTTATATGCTTGACTGATCAATAATGGAAAGAGGTGTGTAGAAATCTACTGTGATGCTAGATTTTCAAATTTCTTTTTCAGATTCTTTTATTTTTGTTTAATATAGTTGACCATTTTATTAGGTGCCATATACTTTTAGAATTACTATTCTTCCTTGTAAACTGAGCTTTTAAAAAAATCATTATGTAGTGACCCTTTCTATCCTAATTGATATCTTTATTGTAAAGTTTATCTGATAATAGTTACAGTTAAACTTATTTCTTTTCATTAACATTTGACCAGTATATCCTTTTCCTCTTTTTACATTAGAACGTTAGATGTCCTTATGCTTTTTTTAAAATACATTTCTTTCTTTATTTTTGGCTGCATTGGGTCTTCGTGGCCTTTCTTTTTAGTTGGCAGCAAGCGGGGGCTACTCTTCGTTGCGGTGTGCTGGCTTCTCATTGCGGTGGCTTCTCTTGTTGCAGAGCATGGGCTGTAGGTGCACAGGCTTCAGTAGTTGTGGTGTGAGGCCTTCAATAGTTGTGGCTCGTGGGCTGTAGAGCACAGACTCAGTAGTTGTGGTACATGGGCTTAGTTGCTCTGCCGCATGTGGGATCTTCCCAGACCAGGGCTCAAACCCGTGTCCCCTGCAGTGGCAGGCGGATTATTAACCACTGTGCCACCAGGGAAGCGCTGTCCTTATGCTTTTGATGTATCTTTTGTAACAGCCATTAGTTGAATTTTTTCTTTATCTTAAAATCTTTCTCCTTTAGCATATAATTGTGCCTTTAAAATTTGTCTTCTCTTTTTTTCTCTTTTCTTGCCTTTTTTAAAAAAAAATTGAGTGCCTTTAACCTGGAGTCTCACCAACAGAGTTGTTAAACTTCTGATTTCTTTTTTCCAACTTAATCACTAAAAAAGGTGGTGTTTCAGCCTACTTCTAATTTGTGTGTTTTTAAAATGAGTGAAGTTGAGGATCTTATTTAAAAACCATTTGCTTCTCTCTCTCTGTGTAATGTTTGCTCATGTATTCTACACCACACTTTCTCTTTTGGTGAATTGTTGATTTTTTTTAATGGTTTCTGGGAGCTTTTTATATGTTAGGAACTATAAGTTCTTTGTTTGGATATGTGTTACAGACATTTTTACAAGATTATAATTTAGATTTTTTATTTTGCTAATTTCATTTTTATTGTTATACAGTTGGCCTTATTATTTCTTTTAAGACTTATAAATTCAGTTTTTTACTCTTAAATATTTGATCCATTTATAATTTATCTTTATACATAGTATAGGATGTGGATCCGACTTTATTTTTCATAACTGGTCATTTAGTTGTTCCATACTGTTTACTGGCTACTCCATTACTTCCTCATTATTTTGAGATACCACTTTAGCCATGTTACTGTCATATCTAAATTTCCATATTTATTTTGTTTTACTTTTGGACTTTCTACTATTTTCCATTGGTATGGCTTTTTATTCGTGTGCCAGTTTAATTATTGAAGTATAGTAGTTTTATTCTTAATTGGGCTACTCCCTCTTCTTAGCTTTAGTTTTTCAGAGTTTCTCATTTTATCCTTATTTGCTTATTTTTCAACATTTGATCATGTTGTCTCATCTGCACCACCCATCCCACAAAAAACAGACAAAAACCCTGAAACCTGTTGCTCTTGATATGGTTATTATGTTAAATTTAGAAATTAACTGAATGTAAATTGACATCTTAACATTGAGTCTTCCTAAGCAAGAGAATGCTGTGTCCTTTTATTGCTTCACGTCTTCTGTTAATGCCTTCAGGAGTGTTTTAAATTTATTTTCTTATAGGTATTATAAATTTTTAAAGTCTATTATCTTTTTTATTGGTATTGTGAATCAAGATCTTTTAAAACTGGCTTTGGTTTATATAAATGAAAGTTACTGACTTTTATATGTATTAATTTTTTAACCCATGTCCCTTACCACATTCTCTTATTTTCTTTCTTTATTTTCTTTATGTTTTTGGCTGCGTCGAGTCTTAATTGCGGCATGCAGGATCTTTTGTTGCAGCGTGCAGGCTCTTCCTTGTGATGAATGGGCTTCTCTCTAGTTGTGGTGCACGGGCTTCTATCTAGTTGTGGCATGAGGGTTTTCTCTCTCTAGTTGTGGCGCGCAGGTTCCAGGGCACGCGAGCTCAGTAGTTGCGGTGCGTGGGCTTAGTTGCCCCGCGGAATGTGGTATCCTAGCTCCCCGACCAGGGATCAAACCCGTGTCCCCTGCACTGGAACGTGGATTCTTTACCACTGGACCACCAGGGAAGTCCCACCACATTCTCTTATTGTTCGTAAGTTTTCTATTAATTCTTTTTCAGTTTTTTTTAGCTATGCAATTATTTTAAACTATGACAACATATTCCAACATATCCCAATATTTATACCTCCAATTTCCTTCATTTTGTTTAATGTTGTTGGCTAGTATTCTAGTATGATGGTAAATGGTGATAATAGACTTTCTTGTTTTATTTCTAACTTAGTAAATTAGTGGTATGTTATGCGTTTCATGGTACCCCTCCCACCTTCAAAAAGTATATTTTCACAAACTCGTTTCAGGGAATTTCCACCAGTGAACTGCCGTGCCACACTTTGTGCTTTCCTTCCTACTGCATGGCAGTTGCTTTTGATATCTTACAGTGTGTACTTTTAGTTGTTCCATACCATCATTGATTACTCCATCTTTTTCTTATTAATTTGCAGTAGTATTTGTCTCCTACTTTTACTGAAAATAAGGTGCTGTTCTCATTATCCTTGATGTTGCATGATTTCCAGTAGGAGGAACAGAGTGTTCCATGAACACTAGAAGTTCTAGTCAGAAGTTTCTAATAGACTTGGGAGCATCCTGCATTAAACCACAGCTCCATTTTTCTTGTTCTCTGTATAGAATTGAAATATTTAGGGTTGCCGAGATTTGAGTGCTCTTACTCCTTTCTTGGCTATTGTAAAACCAGCTTACTCGAAGCGAACATTTTTGGTGCAAAGCTATTCTAAATCTCAGTAGTGTATTTTTTGCCAAAATTGCCTTTGTGTTTTCAAGGCAATGCTCCATTATCTTCTAGCTTTCAGTGTTGCTGTGATGAAATCCGATGCCATTCCAATTCTTTATCCTTTGTTCAAAACAGTTGTTTTTTTATCTGCAGAAAGCCTTTAGGCTTTGTCCTGATAATGTCTTTGTATGAGTCTCTTTTCATCCATTTTGCTGGACACATTGGTGGTGGATTCTTTTGATATGGATCATGTCCTGGAGTTCTGAGAAATGTTCTTGAATCATTTATATGATTTATTCCTATTTTCTCTATTCTCTTTTTGGTTGGGGACTCCAGTTATTTGGATATTGGACATCTTGGATTGGTCCTCTAAATTTTCTCCTCTAATTTTGTTTACTTTTTGAGAAATTTTGATTTTTACTGTCATATTTTTGATTTCAAAGTGTTCTTATTTATTCTGATACTTATTTTTTTAGTAACATCTGTTCTTGTCTCATAGATGCAATATCTTATCTTTGAGGATTTTAATGATAAGATAGGTTACTTATCAAGGTTTTTTTCTAATGTAGGTCTCCCTTTCTTCCAAGTTGTTATTTAAATTTTTTATTTCTTTTGGCTTTTGTCTTTCACAGTGGAGAGTTTCAGATGTCTCTCGCAATATTCACCTCTTTATTTTTAAGAGTGGGAAATTGAAAGGCAATAACTGTGCATGGGTAGGAGTTGGTCACTGTTAAATGATCTGCTGTGCTGTTTTGTAGCAGAATTCCATATTGATGTCATTAGATCATTTCTTAGACTAGGTCGATTATAGGAAGGTTCCTTTTCCAACTTCCTGCCTTCTGGAGCCAAGAAGAAGAAAATTGGAGGTCTGAAAGTTTAGTATATCAACTTTTGGTTAATCCTTGTGTTTTCAATATGTTTCTAGCACCCTCCTGTGTGTTTTAGAAAATGGGCCTCTAGTCTTCTGCATGGCTGAGAAAGAGGGGCATGTTCCCTGATGTGCAGAGTACAGGGAGGGATCTTAAGCAAACCTTTATGCCCTACCTTCACTCCCATTCCTAGAAATTCCCAGTGCTACCTAGTGTGGTGCCTTTTGGGAGTATGGCAGTGTAAATTTGATTACTCCCTGTTTCCTTCTGCCTTTTTCCACTGTTGTTTGATTTAACTTCCTTGGGTCTGTTAAGTGAATCACTACCCCCCACTCTGTTTTCTAGTGTCCAAATTTTTGTCACCATTTTTTCCTTTTCTGTAATTTTTGTCCTTGAGAATAGTTTTAGTGGGGTTCAGGAGGAATCAGAAGTTTATGCGAGTGTTCAGTTTCTTTTTTATTTCCTGAAAGTATGACACATTATTGCTTTTATCTTATTTTGTCTCTCTTAATTTAGATGGAAAATTATTGCATTATAGTTTGTTTTTTTAACATCTTTATTGGAGTATAATTGCTTTACAATGGTGTGTTACTTTCTGCTTTATAACAAAGTGAATCAGCTATACATAGACATATATCCCCATATCTCCTCCCTCTTGCGTCTCCCTCCCATCCTCCCTATCCCACCCCTCTAGGTGGTCACAAAGCACCGAGCTGATCTCCCTGTACTATGCAGCTGCTTCCCACTAGCTATCTACTTTACATTTGGTAGTGTATATATGTCCATGCCACTCTCTAACTTCATCCCAGCTTACCCTTCCCCCTCCTGGTGTCCTCAAGTCCATTCTCTACATCTGCCTCTTTATACCTGTCCTGCCCCTAGGTGCTTCAGAACCTTTTTTTTTTTTTTTGCATTATAGCTTTCTAGTGAGATATTCAACTAATGAGAGTTGAGATTTTAAGAGTTACAAAGAGGGTTTTCCATATTGTTACATATAATGTTCATTTGAAGTATGTAAAGGAAATAATGATTCTTGTATATTATATGCAGTGTATGAAAATAGTGTTAATTTGATGCTTCACTTTTTTTTTTTAAATAAATTTATTTATTTTATTTATTTATTTTTGGCTGCATTGGTTCTTTGTTGCTGTGTGTGGTCTTTTCTCTAGTTGCGGCGAGCGGGGGCTACTCTTCGTTGTGGTGCGCGGGCTTCTCACTGTGGTGGCTTCTCTTGTTGTGCAGCACGGGCTCTAGGCGCACAGGCTCAGTAGTTGTGGCTCGCGGGCTCTAGAGCACAGGCTCGGTAGTTGTGGCGCACGGGCTTGGTTGCTCCGTGGCATGTGGGATCTTTGAACCCGTGTCCCCTGCATTGGCAGGCGGATTCTTAACCACCGCGCCACCAGGGAAGCCCGATGCTTCACTTTTTATACAGTTGCTTTGATACTTAGTTTTTATCACTTATCAGATGCCCATATGCTTTATGGGAAGCTAGGTTTTTCTTTACCTTCAGGGGCTGAATCTGAATTAGTCTAAGCCAATTGTTGTTTTTATTTTTTTAATTTTTAAAATTTTATTATTTATTTTGGTTGTGCCGGGTCTTAGTTGTAGCAGGCGGGCCCCTTAGTTGTGGCATGAAAACTCTTAGTTGCAGAATGCATATGGGATCTAGTTTCCTGACCAGGGATCAACTCGTATTCCCTGCATTGGAATGCGGATTCTTAATCATTACGCCACCAGGGAAGTCCCATAAGCTAATCATTGTTATTTCATTCCTTTTGATTAACTTAGTAACAAGTGGCCAATGACACTTGAAGAAATTTATTGGGAAAGTTTTTCTTCACTTTTTTTTTTTTTTAATGTAATGCATAAGGAAGGGACCGTCTCTCTCCTGATCTTTGGACGTTAGGTAAAGTGATAACTGTAACTATTGCTGCTATCTTGGGCCATTAAAGGACAAAAGTCATCACACTAAGGATGGCACAGAGAACACATAGAAACAACCTAGGTCAATGATGATGATGTTGAGTCATAAATTAATCCTGGAGCTGCTCTAATTCTGGTGCTTTTTATGTGAGATAACTCCTCTAATTGTCTTAAAAAAATAATCAAAATAACCATTACTTGCAGCTAGGTAAAAAAAAGAATCCTTAGTAAATAAACATTCTAAAGTTCAAATTACATAAATGTTAAAGCTTAAAACTGCAGGTTTCTGAGAAGTTCGTGGTTCCTCCCCCCGCCCCGCCAAATAAGCTGAATTGGGAATCGGGAATTTATATTGCATTCTTTCATTAGTATTGTCTTTGCCCATAACTTGTGTGGCTCTGACATTTTAGTTGTTTGGTAAAACTGGTAATTTTATTCTTTTGTTGTGGTGTGATTCAGGTTGACCTGACGTTTTAATAAATCTGACTCCTAGGACTGATTAAAGAAATATCTTATTTCTTGAAATATGTACATTTTCTTCATGAAATTGGTTGCTTTTTTTTTTCTTTTTCTTTTTTTTTTTGTGACTTGCCATGCCAAAGCTTTGGGATCATATGTTTTTGATACTGACATTACATTTTTTTTCTTTTTTTAAAAAAAATTAATTAATTAATTTTGGCTACATTGGGTCTTCATTGCTGCACACAGGCTTTCTCTAGTTGTGGCGAGTGGGGGCTACTCTTCGTTGCAGTGCGTGGGCTTCTCATTGTAGTGGCTTCTCTTGTTGCGGAGCACAGGCTCTAAGCGTGCTGGCTTCAGTAGTTGTGGCACATGGGCTCTAGAGCGCAGGCTCAGTAGTTGTGGTGCACAGGCTTAGTTGCTCTGTGGCATGTGAGACCTTCCCGGACCACGGGTAAAACCCGTGTCCCCTGCATTGGCAGGCGGATTCTTAACCACTGTGCCACCAGGGAAGTCCCTGGTGTTACATTTTTTTTTTTTTTAAATGGTGTTTTTTTTTTTTTAATTAATTAATTAATTTATTTTGGCTGTGTTGGGTCTTCGTTTCTGTGCGAGGGCTTTCTCTAGTTGCGGCAAATGGAGGCCACTCTTCATCGCGGTGCGCGAGCCCCTCACTGTCGCGGCCTCTCTTGTTGCGGAGCACAGGCTCCAGACGCACAGGCTCAGTAGTTGTGGCTCACGGGCCTAGTTGCTCCGCGGCATGTGGGATCTTCCCAGACCAGGGCTCGAACCCGTGTCCCCTGCATTGGCCGGCAGATTCTCAACCACTGTGCCACCAGGGAAGCCCCATAAAGCTCTAATTCTTTTTTTTTTTTTTTTTTAAGTTTTTGGCCGCACCCCACGGCATGTGGGATCTTAGTTCCCCGACCAGGGATCGAACCCACGCCTCCTCTGCATTGGAAGGCAAAGTCTTAACCACTGGACCACCGGGGAAGTCCCTACATTTTTAATTAATATTTAAATGCAAAAGATGACAGTTTAAAAGATAGTCTTGTTAGTGACTTATCCTTAAAAGCAAGTGTCATTTGGTTTTATTTTACAATAGAATTTAATCTTACATGTTTTTTGTTATAGTAATGTTACCAAAAAATCTCTTATTGAACTATTTGTGGTGAGCTTTTTAAGGATGTTTAAGATTTCACATGCAGTTTAACTGATCACAGATGAAGTTGTAAATTAATACCTCATGAGTGTATTTGACTACAGGGCATTGTTTGTGAATCAAAACTCCTTTCTTCCTGTAAACTGTGAAAGAGGTTTAAGCATATGGATTAGAATTGCATGGTGATTCCAGTGTACTTATGAAAAGACACTGTAGTTGGATCATTTAAAATGTACTAAAATATTATGAACAGCCATAAATCGTAATAATTCCCTTAAGCTTTTAAGTATTGTAAGGTTTAGTTGTATTCCTTTGTTGGATTTAACCACCTTAATAAGAAATTGTTTTGTTGCTTTTAAAGCTGTACATAGTAATAAGAATAACCATTGATATAGTATGGTGGTAATAAGAATAGCTGAAGTTTCTTAGAGAACACTTAGAGAACATGTATTTTTACAGAAGTGTTCACAGTTGTATCAAATACACACATGAAGTTTTTTCTTGTTTTCATGTAAGTCATTCTGTTAATAAAACCTGTAGAATGAATAATTGTTCATTGATACCATCTAGTATAAGATTATTAAATGAGCATTGTTCAGTGTAAAATCAGATTTTTTTTTTTTTTTTTTTTTTTAGCTGTAGTTTTTGTTTTACAGTATGTGAAAGTCACCTGATGTGGACTGTGCTCTTCTGGTTATGACAGACTGTCACGTATTTATTGAAAAAAATATCAAAAAACAGGGACTTCTGGAAGGTGGTGATAGGTTAGAGGAAGCAGAAAGAAGCTTTAGTTAACTTCTTTGAGCGAATAAGGCAAACACTAGATCTTACTAGGAAAGGTGGTTGGGAAGCTTTTGGGGTTCTGATATGTGTCACCCCTTTAGGCTCCTTCATTATTTGAAAACTTTGGTACCTGTTTTACAAATATTCTCTTTTCTGCTGTCTTCTTAGTTCCCATGTGGATGACATTTCCAGTACCAGTCATCACACTTCCTTAAACTCCTCTATTATAACTACCATTTTGTTCATTCCACTTGAGCAACCCTCTTTTCACATTCTGAACTTACTCCCTGCCCAGACCTGCTTTAACAAAAAAGATTCTGTATTTTCCTTTTTCGTTCCTATTTTCACCTTATTCTCTTTATCTAGCCTGAGTGGCATGGTTAGTTATTTCAACTACATCTTACCATTATCTTCAATTCTCTCTCCCCTTTGACCAAGCCAATTTCTAAACCTGGGTCAATTTGTGTGCCTTGCTTTTTTTTTTTTTTTCTTTTTTTATTAATTTATTTATTTTTCGCTGTGTTGGGTCTTCGTTTCTGTGCGAGGGCTTTCTCTAGTTGCGGCAAGCGGGGGCCACTCTTCATCGTGGTGCGCGGGCCACTCACTATCATGGCCTCTCTTGTTGCGGAGCACAGGCTCCAGACGCGCAGGCTCAGTAGTTGTGGCTCATGGGCCCAGTTGCTCCGCGGCATGTGGGATCTTCCCAGACCAGGGCTCGAACCCGTGTCCCCTGCATTGGCAGGCAGACTCTCAACCACTGCGCCACCAGGGAAGCCCTGTGCCTTGCTTTTTGACTTCTTATCACAATTAACTTATTTTGTCATACTAGACATTTTCAACCATCTTTAATCCTTCTCCTTAAGCCTTCATAAGCACGTTGTTCACCATCTGTTATTACCATCTGAAATGGATATCAAATCTCACCTCTCTTTGCAACTTTCATATTTACTGCCCATATTATCTCTTGGATTTAGTACTGTAGCCCTCTCCTCTCTGGTTTTATTTCTCCAGTGGTTCTCTCTTTCCACTTTTTCTCTCCCAACAATATATAAGGGATTAGATCTCTAACCCTTTCCCCCCTAAATTAAGAGAGTCTCCCTTCAGTAGTAATTCTCAATTGAGGTGCCAAATCCTGTAGGTCTCTGTGGGGTGTGTATTTGGTTTTGAAAACATCATAAAAGCAATTCTCTTCTTTCTGAAATGTCTGTTGCAGGACTTCCTTAATTGCATCATCTGTAGTGCTACAGAAGTCGTCTATCTGAAACATGGATTTTTTTTTTTTTTTGGGAACCAGGGATTGACCCCGGGCTCTGGCAGTGAAAGTGCCAAGTCCTAACCACTGGACTGTCAGGGAATTCACTGAAACATGGATTTAATTCATTTTACAAATGTTCAGCCACTTATTTTTTGCCATGTACTGGATTAGCTGCTGGAGTAAGGAAGATGAATGCTAAGGCGTTTGTCTTTAAGAAAAATATTAATGTCACAGTACATCTGTCATTTAGTGGAACTTTAACAGGTACTTCCTGCACTTGTCTTTATGATAGTCCTTCAGTGTAGATATTGTTAGTTGCTCTACAGATGAGCAAACTGAGTCTCAGTGAATTCTAAGTAATAAACAAGTGATTAATGTTATGATAAATACTTGAAAAGGTACCTGTGAGAGCATCAAGGAGGGATATCTAGTCTACGATTAGAAGATTAACAGTTAAGGTTGGCTTCACAGAGAAGATGGTGTCTTAAGCTGAGTCTTTAAAGACAAGTATGAAGTTAGACAAAGAAAGTGATAGGTAAGAAGGTATGTGTGTAGCGTGGTTATACTGTGAACAGCCTTTGCAAAAGACATGCAGAGACATGAGAAAGCATTTTATGGGAACACCTCAGTATGACTGAAGCATAGTGCATGAGTTGGGGAACTGAGAATGACTTTAGTAGATAAAAGATGTTAAACCAGGCTGCATTTTATATATATATAAAATGCAGCCTGGTGTGTGTGTGTGTGTGTGTGTGTGTGTGTGTGTGTGTGTGTGTGTGTGTGTGAATCCTGCTAAAACGTTTAGATTTGTTTTTAGTAAGTGATGGGAATGATTTTAAATAGGAGAGTTAATTGATTAAACAGTGTGGAGAATGGATTAGACGAAGGCCTTTCTGCAATCATGAAGACATCTTAGACTGTTGGAATACCCCAAATAAGAAATATGGAGGCCCTGAAATGTGGCAGTGAGATTGAAGGGGAAAGAGGTGGAATTTAAAGGCTATTTGGGAGCTGAAATCAAAAGACTTGGTATAAAAAGTGAGTGAGAGGAATGATTTCTCAGGTTATATTCAGTGTGGGAGAGTGGTTGTGTCAATCTGAGATAAAGCATGTTAATAATATATAGTACGTAATGTAGATGTGCTTAAGGCATTAATAGTCTCTGAATAAATATTTGTGGAAGCTGCTTCCTAAATTGTCTCTCAATTTTTATTGGAGTGTGTTCTTAAACATCTGGACAGCTGTGGCCACTAAGCCTTTTCATTTATCAAGCCTTAACTAAATAAAATACCTAGGGCCCAGTTATACTGTGGTTCCTGGGCAGGGTGGGGGTGTGTGGGGGGCACAATAGAAGTTCTAGGACTTGCCTATCTAATTGAAATTCTTGAGTTTAAGCAGCTTAGGAACTTTCCGTTTTCATTTTCTCCAGCACTGAAAACTAACTTACTGGAGGTCATGTAAGTCACTATTGTGGTTTAAAAAAAAAAAAAAGTGACCATAATATGTAGAAGGAAACTTTTAAAACTTCACTATAAAGGCATTTACCTGAAAGTCTCATTGTTTTTTGCCAAAATTTATATACTATTAAAATATTACAGTGAAGATGAGCTGTATTAAAGTTACCTCTTTAGATACCTCTGGAGTGGAACCTTTGTAACTAATATAGTAGAAAATATGATCTAAAATGGGTAACAGGGTTACTTCACTTTTCTTTTAATATCCATGGAAATTAGTTGGCCTTAAATTATTTGAGAGATTATTTATATGAAAAACAAGTAATGTTTTATAAGCCTCTGTTGCAACTGACTAAGGCAGGAAAAGAGGAGAAAATTTTCTCCTCTCGTTTTTGCCTTAGTGCAGAGACTAGGATCTCCAAGCATAACATTCAGACTGGGGGACGGTGAGTACTTTGAAAATTATGTCAATAGGTAGGAAATGAAAATATCAGAATGAAGCAGTTTACACGTCATTGCTGAATTGAGCCATAAGGTTGTGGCATAATGCCTGGATTAAACTTTATTGCAACTCAAACATGCCTCACACATACACACACATACACACACACACGCACACACACTCTAAGCACATATATATTCACTGAGGTCTATGGCTTCTTCCATGAACTATCGCTGCAAGAGACAACTTCAGAGCCAAGTTTTTTGAAAAGCGCCAATGTAAGAAAGTAAATTGATAGCATATCACTTTTTTTTATGACACTCTGCTTTACACATAGTCGGTATTTGATAAACATTTGTTGAATTGAACTAAATAAACACTTTACTTCTCAAAGTTATGTGAAGATTAAGCCTAAGTAAGGATGTCTGTTGAACCACGATGAAGGTTAAAATTACATAAAATGTACTCTTAATTAAAAAGTAACGTTTCTTTCTGATTGTTGAGAATTTGGAAAATACATAAAAATACAACAGAAATTATAAAGATCATCAGTAATTCCACCATGAATAAAGTACTTCTGTTACCATTTTGTATTCTCTTCCAACTAATTTTTCTGTTTAAAATGGTACTACAAACTTGCAGTTACAAAATAAATGAGTCATGGGGATGAAATGTAGAGTGTGGGGAATGTAGCCAATAATAATATAATATCTTTGTATTGCGTAAGATGGTAACTAGACTGTGGTGATCATTTTGTAGTGCATAGAATTGTTGAATCACTATGTTGTGTATCAGGAACTAACATAGTGTTGTAGGTCAATAGTACTGTAAAAAACAAACAAACTTATAGAAAAAGAGATCAGATTTGTTATTACCGGAGGTGGAGGTGGGAGGAGCGTGTTAGGGAGGGGGAATTGGATGAAGGTAGTCAAAAAGTATAAACTTCCAGTTATAAGATAAGTAAGTACTAGGGATGTAATGTATAACATGATTAATATAATTAATACATTAATTTCACTTATGTTAATACACAAAAGTTGTTGAGAGTAAATCCTAAGAGTTTTCATCACATGGAAAAAATATATTTTTTCTTTTTATTTGGTATCTATATGAGATGATGGATAGTCACTAACTTACTGTGGTAATCATTTCATGATGTATGTAAGTCAAATTGTTATGCTGTACACCTGAAACTTATACAGTGCTGTTTGTCAATTATATCTCAATAAAACTGGAAGAAAAAAAGTGGTACTGCAGTTTTGAAAGAGATGAGTACTTCAGGAAAGTTGCCGTCAATTTACTTTCTTACATTGGCGCTTTTCAAAATTTGGCTCTGAAGTTGTCTCCTGTAGTGAATCTTGTTTTGATGCTTAAAAAAACCAAAAAACTGGCCCCTTCCCCTAAAATAAAGGAAATAAAGTTCTCCTTTGTGGAAAAAAGAGAGAAGATGGAAAATATGTATGTCATCATATACCTGAAAATTGATGCATTTCTATAAATATATGGACAATTAGTAGTTTACTCTTTCTTAAAATAGTATTTTTACATTCTATTAAGATTTTTGGGTACATGTGACAGTAAACTTAACTAGCACTAGCTTAGTCTAAAAACGGAACTTAGCAACTAGTCACTAAAACTGCATGCAGACAAAAAGTATGTGTACAGGTTGGGCCTTAGTTCTTTCCTTTGTCTCTGAGAGTTATTTTCAGTTTGTCAGACTTCTGTGTTTTGACTTTGACTTACTGTATGTGCGTGTTATGGTCTTCTGCTGGCTTTCCTTCTTGCTTATTTGAAAAGCTGTCAGTACTGTTGATTAGTAATTTCAGATATTATTTTTTACATTTTTATTTTATTTTACTTTTTTAAAATTAAAAAAAATATATTTACTTATTATTTAGTTAGGTATTTTGGCTGCACTGGGTCTTAGTTGCGGCACGTGGGATCTACATTGCAGCACGCGGGATCTTTATTTGCGACATGCGGGATATTTTAGTTGTGGCATTCAGACTTCTTAGTTGCGGCATGCAGAGTCTTAGTTGTGGCATATATGTGGGATCTAGTTCCCCAACCAGGGATCGAACCCGGGCCCCCTGCATTGGGAGCGTGGAGTCTTACCCACTGGACCACCAGGAAAGTCCCTACATTTTTATTTTATTTTATTTTTAAAATTTATGTATGTATGTATGTATGGCTGCGTTGGGTCTTCATTGCTGCGTGCGGGCTTTCTTTAGTTGTGGTGAGTGGGGGCTACTCTTCATTTCAGTGTACGGGCTTCTCATTGTGGTGGCTTCTCCTGTTGTGGAGCACAGGCTCTCGGTGCGTGGGCTTCAGTAGGTGTGGCTCGCGGGCTCTAGAGCGCAGGCTCAGTAGTTGTGGTGCACGGGCTTTGTTGCTCCGCAGCATGTGGGATCTTCCCGGAACAGGGCTTGAACCGGTGTCCCCTGCACTGGCAGGCAGATTCTTAACCACTGCGCCACCAGGGAAGTCCCTACATTTTTGTTTTATATGTAAAGTAAATATCCAGAAAAAATAATTTGGTTTGATATTTTTGTAAGATTTATGGTGTATTTCATTATTCTTCCTCAGAAGAGTTATTTCAAGTGAAATAACCATGACTGGAGTCTCATTTGTTTAATGGCTGAAAAGGCCTTTCAATTTACACTAGGGACCAGCTGATAAATTTTAGTATTTGTGACACCAGTATTCATATTCTGAGGTGTTAAAATGCTTTTATGAAAGAGGTAAGTGTTTTACTTAAAGAATGAGGAAAAAGATTCATTTTTGTTTTTTGTAATTTGCAGTGTTTTCCTGTTTTTCGCTGAATGCTTTAAAAAAAAAAAAAAGCTTTGCATTGTTCCAGGTTTTTCTTCTTGCTGATCAACTAATGTGCTAAATGTGTTTTGTTAAGGTGACCCTTTAAGATTGCTCTTACAGACTAAGGAGAGGTGCTGAATTTTCTGATGTTGTAGAAGAGATTATAGTTAGTTGTTGGTATTTCAAGTTGGAACACTTCATTCTACTTTGCCTTTAGTTAATGAGTCATCTGGAGAAAATGGGCGACCTCTTGCTTTTAGGAAGAGTCTGTAGCAAATAATAAGTTAAACGCTGTGAGAGATATTCTGCCAAATAAACTTAAAATGGAAAATGTTTTGTAATACATTTTAATGCCCATATGTAAGATATAAGCTAAAGGATATAGAAGCATTTTGCTCATTATTATCTTCAGCTGATAAAAACAAACAAAACATAATCCTGATGTCACATATAACAAAAAGAAAGCTTTTTTTTTTTTTTTTTTTAAAAACCAAAGCACTTTCTGGATTGTTATCAGTTACAGACAAGTGGGAAGCCAGCTTAGCTCTATGAAACTCTTTGATATACAGGATATACTGCAGTGGTCAAATCTGAATAATTTTCAGGGATTGGGGAAAGTATTGTGATGATAGAACTACTGACTTTTTAAAAAATATTTTTATATCTGCTTAATTTTTACCCATTTAAAAAAATTGTGGTAAAATACATATAAAATTTGCCGTCTTAACCATTTTTAAATGTACAGTGGTATTGAATACAGTCATAATGTTGTGCAGTCATCACCACCATCCATCTCATAACTCTTTTCATCTTGTAAAACTGAATCTCTATGCCCATTAAACAATAACTCCTCTTTTTCCCTTTCCCCAGCCCCTGGCAACCACCATTCTGCTTTCTGTCTCTATGGTTTTGATTACTCTAAGTACCTCATAGAAATGGAATTACACAGTGTATGTCTTTTTCTGACTGTCTTATTTCACTCAGCATAATATTCTTGAAATTTATCCATGCTGTAGTATGTGTCAGAACTTCCTTCTTTTTTAAGCCTGAATAATATTCCATTGTCTTTATATACCACATTTTGCTTATCCATTCATCTTTTGATGGACACTTAAGTTGTTTCCATGTTTTAGCTATTCAGTAAATAATGCTGCTCTGAATGTGGATGTCCAAGTATCTCTTTGATATCAGTTGTTTTGTGTGTATACCCAGAAGTGAAATTGCTGAATCATATTGTAATTGTACTTTTAATTTTTTGTGGAATCATTATACTGTTTTCCACAGTGGCTATACCATTTTACATTCCCACCAACAGTGTACAAGTGCTCCAAATTCTCCCTGTTCTTGTGGAACACTTACTGTTTTCTGGTTTTTTGATAGTAGCCATCCTAATAGGTGTGAGGTAGTATCTCATTATAATTTCGATTTGCATTTATCTAATGATTAGTGTTGTTGAACATCTTTTCCTGTGCTTATTGGCCATTTCTGTAATATGTTTTTTGAAAAATGTTTTATTCAGGTCCTTTGCCTGTTTTGAATCAGGCTGTTTGGTTGTTTCCTGTTGCATTTTAGGAGTTCTCCGTAAATTCTGGATCATAATCCTTTATCAAATATATGACTTATAAATATTTTCTTGCATTCTGTGGGTTCTCTTTTTTACTCTGGATATTATCTTTTTTTGTTGTTTAATTTAATTTTATTTTTGGCTGTGTTGGGTCTTTGTTGCTGCACGTGAGCTTTCTCTGGTTGTGGCGAGCGGGAGCTACTCTCCGTCGTGGTGTGCTGGCTTCTCATTGCGGTGGCTTCTCTTGTTGTGGAGCATGGGCTCTAGGCGCGTGGGCTTCAGTACTTGTGGCACGTGGGCTCAGTAGTTGTGGTGCATGAGCTCTAGGATGTGTGGGCTTCAGTACTTGTGGCACGTGGGCTCTAGAGCAAAGGCTCAGTAGTTGTGTCGCATGGGCTTAGTTGCTCCACAGCATGTGGGATCTTCCCTGACCAGGGATTGAACCTGTGTCCCCTGCATTGGCAGGTGGATTCTCAACCACTGTGCCACCAGGGAAGTCCTGCTCCGTTGATATTATCTTTTGATGTACAAAAGGTTTTAATTTTCACGAAGTCTAATTTGTCTATTTGTTGTTGTTGTTGCCTGTTCTTTTGGTGTCGTATCCAAGAAATTATTGCCAAATCCAATGTCATGAATCCTTTGCCTGTGTTTTCTTCTAAGAGTTCATAGTTTTAGATCTTAAACTTAGGTCTTTGATCCATTATGAGTTAATTTTATATGTAGTGTTAGGTAGTCCAACTGCATTCTGTTGCATGTAGATATCCAGTTTCCCTAGCACAATTTGTTGAAAAGACTGTTCTTTCTTCATTAAGTGCTCTTGGCACCCTTGTCAAAAGTAATTTGACCATATATGCAAGAGTTTATTTCTGGATTCTTTATTGTATTCCATTGGTCTATATCTCTGTCTTTATGCCAGTTCACACTATTTGATTATTGTAGCTTTGTAGGAAGTTTTGAAATCAGGAAATGAGTCCTCCATCTTTGTTCTTTTCAAGATTTTTTTGGCTATTTGGGGTCCCTTGAGATCTCATATGGATTTTAAGGTGTGTCTTTTTTATTCCTGAAAAAAAGGTCATTGGAATTTTGAAAATGTGCTAAATTTTTATTGTTTTCTTCGTTTCTTTGTATTTGGTTTAGTATGACAGCTTTGCAATGTTAGCAATTCTTTGAGAGAGTAGCAAAGGATGTGGGAGATACTGATTCTAATTTTGGTTATCTTTATGTTATTTTACTTTAGTTTTCTCATCTGTGCTATGGGATGTTTGCAACTTTAGTTTTCTCATCTATGCAATGGGATAAAGAAAAATATATCATATTGAAAAACAGGAAGTGTTAAGATCTTAGAGTTCAAATTTTTAATACAAAATATCTCTTTTGAAGTAAACTTTCCAAGTCTTCCCTTGGGCACAGAATGACTACATCACTAGCACCATGAACTGTGAGGTTTTTTCCCCGTTTCTCAGATGTATTTATTTAACACGCATCCATCTACCTATGTATCTATCTATCTATCTATCTATCTATCTATCTATCTATCTATCTGTGACTATTGTGAGCCTAGTGTTGTCTACTATACTAAGGATACCAATCCTTTACTCATTCTATTCATTTACAAAGATCATATGGAATATACTGGAGGGGAATTTGGGTCTTTTGGTTCTGCCGTAGTAAAGCCTGCATTTTGGTTCACCCTGCACATGGCAGTCCAAATATAGGACGGTTTCTGCCATAGAAAGATGGCACCTGCTGTGACGTCTCTATCCTTTTTGGTGGATCTCATGGATCATTTCTTTGCAGTGAAGTAGAGTGTCCTATGACATAATTCTGTCCTTAATCATAGCAATTTTGGAATATTGGAGAATCAGTCATGTTTGAGAGATTTTCTAATTGGTTTGTTCTTTCAGCATTTATTTAATGAACGTGCTTGTATTTTTGATATCCTAAACTCAACATATCCCAAACTGAACTCCTGACCTTTCTCCAAAACCTGTTCCACCTGCAGCCTTCTTTTTTTCACTTCATGACAACTTTATCCTTCAGGGTGTTCAGGCTAAAAAACCTTAGCGTTATTCTTGATTCTTCTCTTTCTCTGATAGCGCATATACAATCCTTCACAAATCCTACTGGACCACCTTAAAATATATCCTGAGTCTAGTCAGTTGTTTTTTTATTTAAATTTAATTTTATTTATTTATTTTTATACAGCAGGTTCTTATTAGTTATCTATTTTATATGTATTACTGTATATATGTCAATCCCAATCTCCCAATTCATCCCACCACCACCACCATCCCCCCACCACTTTCCCCCCTTGGTGTCCATACGTTTGTTCTCTACATCTGTTTCTCTATTTCTGCCCTGCGAACTGGTTCATCTGTACAATTTTTCTAGGTTCCACATACATGTGTTAATATACGATATTTGTTTTTGTCTTTCTGACTTACTTCACTCCATATGACAGTCTCTAGATCCATCCACGTCTCTACAAATGACCCAGTTTCGTTCCTTTTTATGGCTGAGTAATATTTCATTGTATATATGTACCACATCTTCTTTATCCATTCATCTGTCTATGGGCATTTAGGTTGCTTCCATGACCTGGCTATTGTAAATAGTGCTGCAGTGAACATTGGGGTGTTGGTGTCTTTTTGAATTATGGTTTTCTCTGGGTATATGCCCAGTAGTGGGATTGCTAGGTCATATGGTAATTCTATTTTTAGTTTTTTAAGGAACCTCCACACTGTTCTCCGTAATGACTGTATCAATTTACATTCCCACCAGCAGTGCAAGAGGGTTCCCTTTTGGCCTTTTGGCCACACCCTCTCCAGCATTTATTGTTTGTAGATTTTCTTATGATGCCCATTCTAACTGGCGTGAAGTGATACTTCATTGTAGTTTTTTTTGTTTGTTTTTTTTAAAGATTTATTGATTGATTGATTGATTGCTATGTTGGGTCTTCGTTTCTGTGCTAGGGCTTTCTCCAGTTGCGGCAAGCGGGGGCCACTCCTCATCGCGGTGCACGGGCCTCTCACTACTGTGGCCTCTCTTGTTGCGGAGCACAGGCTCCAGACGCGCAGGATCAGTAGTTGTGGCTCACGGGCCTAGTTGCTCCGCAGCATGTGGGATCCTCCCATACCAGTGCTCGAACCCGTGTCCCCTGCATTAGCAGGCAGACTCTCAACCACTGCGCCACCAGGGAAGCCCTTCATTGTAGTTTTGATTCCCATTTCTCTAATAATTAGGGATGTTCAGCAGCTTTTCATGTGCTTCTTGACTATCTGTATGTCTTCTTTGGAGAAATGTCTATTTAGGTCTTCTGCCCATTTTTGGATTGGGTTGTTTGTTTTTTTTAATATTAAGCTGCATGAGCTGTTTATATATTTTGGAGATTAATCCTTTGTCCGTTGATTTGTTTGCAAATATTTTCTCCCATTCTGAGGGTTGTCTTTTCATCTTGTTTGTAGTTTCCTTTGCTTTGAAAAAGGTTTTAAGTTTCATTAGGCCCCATTTGTTTACTTTTGTTTTTATTTCCATTACTCTAGGAGGTGGATCAAAAAAGATCTTGCTGTGATTTATGTCAATGAGTGTTCTTCCTATGTTTTCATCTAGGAGTTTTATAGTGTCCGGTCTTACATTTACATCTCTAATCCATTTTGAGTTTATTTTTGTGTATGGTGTTAGGGAGTGTTCTAATTTCATTCTTTTACATGTAGCTGTCCAGTTTTCCCAGCACCACTTACTGAAGAGACTGGCTTTTCTCCTTTGTATATCCTTGTCTACTTTGTCATAGATTAGTTGACCATAGGTGTGTGGGTTTATCACTGGGCTTTCTATCCTCTTTCACTGATCTATATTTCTGTTTTTGTACCAGTACCATATTGTCTTGATTACTGTAGCTTTGTAGTATAGTCTGAAGTCAGGGAGTCTGATTCCTCCAGCTCTGTTTGTTTCCTTCAAGACTGCTTTGGCTATTTGGGGTCTTTTGTGTCTCCATACAAATTTTAAGATTTTTCTGTTCCAGTTCTGTAAACAGTGCCACTGGTAATTGGATAAGGATTGCATTGAATCTTTAGATTGCTTTGGGTAGTATAGTCATTTTCACAATATTGATTCTTCCAATCCAAGAACATGGTATATCTCTCCATCTGTTGGTGTCATCCTTGTTTTCTTTCATCAGTGTCTTATACTTTTCTGAGTACAGTTTTTTTTTAATTTTTATTTATTTATTATTTATTTATTATTTATTTTTGGCTGTGTTGGGTCTTCGTTTCTGTGTGAGGGCTTTCTCTAGTTGCGGCAAGTGGGGGCCACTCTTCATCGCGGTGTGCGGGCCTCTCACTATCGTGGCCTCTCTTGTTGCGGGGCACAGGCTCCAGACGCGCAGGCTCAGTAGTTGTGGCTCACGGGCCTAGTTGCTCCGCGGCATGTGGGATCCTCCCAGACCAGGGCTCGAACCCGTGTCCCCTGCATTGGCAGGCAGATTCTCAACCACTGCGCCACCTGGGAAGCCCCTGAGTACATTTTTTTACCTCCTTAGGTAGGTTTATTCCTAGGTATTTTATTCTTTTTGTTGCATTAGTGAATGGGATTGTTTCCTTAATTTCTCTTTCTGGTCTTCCTTGTTAGTGTATAGGAATGCAAGAGATTTCTGTGCATGAATTTTGTATCCTGCAACTTTACCAAGTTCATTGATTAGCTCTAGTAGTTTTCTGTTGGCATCTTTAGGATTCTCTATGTATAGTGTCATGTCATCTGCAAACAGTGACAGTTTTACTTCTTCTTTTCCAAATTGTATTCCTTTTATTTCTTTTTCTTCTCTGATTGCCATGGCTAGGACTTCCAAAGCTATGTTGAATTGATAGTGGCTAGAGTGGACATCCTTGTCTTGTTCCTGCTGTTAGAGGAAGTGCTTTCAGTTTTTCCCATTGAGAATGATGTTTGCTGTGGGTTTGTCATATATGGCCTTTATTATGTTGAGGTAGGTTCCCTCTATGCCCACTTTCTGGAGTGTTTTTATCATAAATGGGTGTTGAATTTTGTCAGAAGCTTTTTTTGCATCTATTGAGATGATCATATGGTTTTTCTTCTTCAGTTTGTTAATATGGTGTATCACATTGATTGATTTGCGTATATTGAAGAATCCTTGCATCCCTGGGATAAATCCCAATTGGTCAGGGTGTATGATCCTTTTAATGTGTTGTTGGATTCTGTTTGCTAGTATTTTGTTGAGGATTTTTGCATCTATTCATCAATGATATTCGTCTGTAATTTTTTTTTTTTTGTAGTATCTTTGTCTGGTTTTGGTATCAGGGAGATGGTGGTCTCATAGAATGAGTTTGGGAGAGTTCCTCCCTCTGCTATATTTTGGAAGAGTTTGAGAAGGATAGGTGTTAACTCTTCTCTAAATGTTTGATAGAATTCACCTGTGAAGCCATCTGGTCCTGGACTTTTGTTTGTTGGAAGATTTTTAATCACAGTCTCAATTTCAGTGCTTGTGATTGGTCTGTTCATATTTTCTATTTCTTCCTGGTTCAGTCTTGGAAGGTTATATCTTTCTAAGAGTTTGTCCAGTTCTTCCAGGTTGTCCATTTTATTGGCATAGAGTTGCTTGTAGTAGTCTCTTAGGATGCTTTGTGTTTCTCCTTTGTCCGTGGTAACTTCTCATTTTTCATTTCTAATTTTATTGATATGAGTTCTCTCCCTGTGTTTCTTGATGAGTCTGCCTAAAGGTTTATCAATTTTATCTTCTCAAAGAACCAGCTTTTAGTTTTCTTGATCTTTGCTATTATTTTCTTTGTGTCTATTTCATTTATTTCTGCTCTGATCTTTATGATTTCTTTCCTTCTACTAACTTTGGGTTTTGTTTGTTCTTCTTTCTCTAGTTCCTTTAGGTGTAAGGTTAGATTGTTTATTTGAGATGTTTGTTGTTTCTTGAGGTAGGATTGTATTGCTATGAACTTTCCTCTTAGAATTGCTTTTGCTGCATCCCATAGGTTTTGGATTGTTGTGTTTGCGTTGTCATTTGTCTCTAGGTATTTTTTGATTTCCTCTTAGATTTCTTAAGTGATCTCTTGGTTATCTAGTAACGTATTGTTTAGCCTCCATGTGGTTGTGTTTTTTACGTTTTTTTCCCTGTAACTGATTTCTAATCTCATAGCGTTGTGGTCAGATAAGATGCTTGATGTGATTTCAATATTCTTAAATTTACTGAGACTTGATTTGTGACTCAAGATGTGATATATCCTGGGACTCAAGATGTGATCTGTCCTGGAGACTGTTCCGTGTGCACTTGAGAAAGTGTAATCTGCTGTTTTTGGATGGAATGTCCTATAAATATCAATTAAATCTATCTGGTCTATTGTGTCATTTAAAGCTTGTATTTTCTTATTAATTTTCTGTCTGGATGATCTGTCCATTGGTGTAAGTGAGGTGTTAAATTCCCCCAGTATTATTGTGTTACTGTCAATTTCCTCTTTTATAGCTGTTAGCAGTTGTCTTATGTATTGAGGTCCTCCTATGTTGGGAGCATATATATTTATAATTGTTATATCTTCTTTTTTTTTTTTTAATGTTTGTTTATTTATTTATTTATTTATTTATGGCTGTGTTGGGTCTTCGTTTCTGTGCGAGGGCTTTCTCTAGTTGCGGCAAGCGGGGGGCCACTCTTCATCGCGGTGCGCGGGCCTCTCACTATCGCGGCCTCTCTTGTTGCGGAGCACAGGCTCCAGACGCGCAGGCTCAGTAGTTGTGGCTCACGGGCCTCGTTGCTCCGCGGCATGTGGGATCTTCCCAGACCAGGGCTCGAACTCGTGTGCCCTGCATTAGCAGGCAGACTCTCAACCACTGCGCCACCAGGGAAGCCCTGTTATATCTTCTTGAAGACATAACTATTATATCTTCTTGGTCATTATGTAGTGTTGTTCCTTGCCTCTTGTAACATTCTTTATTTTAAAGTCTGTTTAATCTGATATGAATATTGCTAGTCCAGCTTTCTTTTGATTTCCATTTGCATGGAATATCTTTTTCCATCCCCTCACTTTCAGTCTGTATGTGTCCCTAGGTCTGAAGTGGGTCTCTTGTAGACAGCATATATATGGGTCTTGTTTTTGTATCCCTTAAGTGAGTCTGTGTCTTTTGGTTGCAGTATTTAATCCATTTACGTTTAAGGTAATTATGGATATGTATGTTCCTTTTACCATTTTCTTAATTGTTATGGGTTGTTTTTGTAGGTCCTTTTCTTCTCTTGTATTTCCCACTTAGAGAAGTTCCTTTAGCATTTGTTTTAGAGCTGATTTGGTGGTGCTGAATTCTCTTAGCTTTTGCTTGTCTGTAAAGCTTTTGAGTTTTCTGTCAAATCTGAATGAGATTCTTGCTGGGTAGAGTAATCTTGGTTGTAGGTTCTTCCCTTTCATCACTTTAAATATATCATGCCACTCCTTTCTGGCTTGTAGAGTTTCTGTGGAGAAATCAGCTATTAACCTTATGGGAGTTCCTTTGTATGTTATTTGTCGTTTTTCACTTGTTGCTTTCAGTAATTTCTCTTTGTCTTTATCTTTTATCAGTTTGATTACTGTGTGTCTTGGCATGTTTCTCTTTGGGTTTATCCTGCCTGGGACTCTCTGTGATTCCTGGCCTTGGGTGGCTATTTCCTTTCCCATGTTAGGGAAATTTTCGACTACAATCTCTTCAAATATTTTCTCCAGTCCTTTCTGTCTCTCTTCTCCTTCTTGGACCCCTATAATGCAAATGTTGTTGTGTTTAATGTTGTCCCAGAGGTCTCTTAGGCTGTCTTCATTTCTTTTCATTCTTTTTTCTTTATTCTGTTCCATGGCAGTGAATTCCACCATTCTGTCTTCCAGGTCACTCATCCGTTTTTCTGCCTCAGTTATTGTGTTATTGATTCCTTCTAGGGTATTTTTCATTTCAGTTATTGTATTGTTCATCTGTTTGTTTGCTCTTTAATTCTTCTAGGTGTGTGTTCTTTCATTCTTCTAGGTCTTTGTTAAACATGTCTTTCATCTTCTCGATCTTTGCCTCCATTCTTTTTCCGAGGTCCTAATTCATCTTCACTATCATTATTCTCAATTCTTTTTCTGGGAGATTGCCTATCTCCACTTCATTTAGTTGTTTCTCTGCCTTTTCATTTTTTCTATCTTTCTGTGAATGTGGTTTTTCTTCCACAGGCTACAGAATTGTAGTTCTTCTTGTTTCTGCTGTCTGCCCTCTGGTCTGTAGTCACTTCTTAACCATCAACACCACTACAGTCATCTGTCCCTTGCTTTGTGCCACCATCATTCTTTGCCTAGTTTGTTATAGTAGTCTCTGTTAGTCTCTCCTTTTCCATCCTTCCCACCTTCATTATGTTCTTGGCACAGCAGATGGGTTGAGTTTTTAAAAACAAAAGTTAGATCATGATGGTCTGATAAAAATAAGGTATAGAAATGGTAAAGAAAGGAAATATTTGCAGGTGAAATGACTGTGTTTTTGTAAAACTCAAAAAAAGTGAACTGACAAATAATTAGAAACAACATTTACTTGGTGGGGGATTATAGAATTGATACATAAAAAATATTTTTTATACTTTTCTGTATACAAAGAACCATAAATGATAAATTAACAGCAACATAAACAGAGTACAACTAAATATCAAGAGAGTAGTACCAGTGGGGTTTATTCTAAAATGAAACGATCATTCAGAATTAGGGAATCGATGAATATCATTTACCATGCTGTCCCCAGCTGCTTCCCAGAGGTTATTATTGTTCACTCATCAACTCCAGACCAGCTAAACCAATGAACCCTGCTATCTGGTGGCTGAACCACACCTTCTGAAGTGAAGTGTGATCCTTTACACGTTTTTTCCTTCCTTAGGCATTCTTCAGTCAACCCTACAGTACCATATGGAGCTTTCTTGTATCTTATAGTTACTCTTTTTTTTTTATTTTTTATTTATTTATTTTTATTTATTTATGGCTGTGTTGGGTCTTCGTTTCTGCGCGAGGGCTCTCTCCAGTCGCGGCAAGCGGGGGCCACTCTTCATCGCGGTGCGCGGGCCTCTCACCATCGCGGCCTCTCTTGTTGCGGAGCACAGGCTCCAGACACGCAGGCTCGGTAATCGTGGCTCATGGGCCCAGTTGCTCCGCGGCATGTGGGATCCTCCCAGACCAGGGCTCGAACCCACGTCCCCCGCATTAGTAGGCAGACTCTCAACCACTGCGCCACCAGGGAAGCCCCTAGTTACTCTTTTATCATAGTTAATCCTTTGTGTTAAAATTCCCCCATTTAATTTACTGTGGTTTTAATCTTTTTATTGATCAAACTACTGCACTATATTTAGTAGGTTTTTGGAGAAATTTTATGTGATTATTTTCATAGATGCTAAAAGTACATTTTCAAAACTCAAGATTCATTCTTTTATTAACTTTTTATGAATTGAAGTATAACACACATAGAAAAGTATACAAATCATAAGTGTACACCTGAAAGAATTACTGCAGAGTAAACATACTCTTTAACTGCCATCCAGTTCTAGAAATAGAACTTGGCCAGCAGCCCAGAAGCAGCCCTGGTCCCCCTCTTTCTTCCCCAAAGGTATCCACTATCCTGACTTAAACACCAGAGAGTAGTTTTGCTGTTTTTGAACTTTAAATAAATGGAAACATATAGTATGTATTTTTTGTCTCTTGCTTCTCTGGCTCATCTACGTGTGATTTATCCACATCAGTAGTAGTGCTTTATTCATTTTCTTTCCTATGTCCTATTCAACTGTAGAAATCCATCTTAGTTTACTTTTGTATTCTACTGTTGATGGATGTTTGGGTTGTTTCTAGTATGGGTCTATTTGAAATAATGCTAGTGATGAACATTATTGTATGTATCTTTCGGTGTTCATGTGCACACATTTCTATTGGAATTATATGTAGCATTGGAAATACTGGGTCACTGAGTATGCTTGTCTTAAATTTTACTAGATACCATCAAAAAGATTTCCAAAGTTTTGTATTCCCATCAGCAGGACTGAGAATTCTAGTTTTTCCACTGGTGTTTTCAGTCTTTAAAACTTTTGTTTTAGCCATACTGTTGGGTGGGTTGTGCTGTCTCATTAGTGTTTAATTGTACTTCCTTGACCATGATCACTAATGAAGTTAAGCATTTTCTTTTTTGTTTATTTACTGTTTGTATATACTTGTCTGTGCATTGCATGTTTAAGTTCTTTCCTCCAGTTTTCCCTTGGGTGTTTAATAATATTTGATTGATTCATAGGAAATTTCTATATATTCAGGTTATGGCCCCTTTTGGTTGGCAAATGCCTTCTGTGACTTTGAGACTTGCCCTTTCACTCTTTTAAAGGTATCTTTTTGTAAATAAATGTTCTTCATTTTAATCTGGATACTCCTTTTGGTGTTCTTCTCTGTTTTTACTCTATGATTTTGACTGTCATTGGTATTATTTCATTCTAAAATGTTGTGTAGAATTTAGTGATAATGCTATCTCGACCTGGAGTTTTCTTTGTGGGAATATTCCATTAAAAATAGGTAAAGGACTTTTTATATTTTTCTATTTATTCTTATACCACTTTTGGTAAGATTTGTATTTATAAGTATTAGTACATTTTGTCTAAATATTAAAATGTGTTGGCATACCCTTGTTCATAATATCTTCCTGTGATTCTCTTAATTTGTATATAATCTATGGAGATGTACCCTTTTGCATTTCTGCTACTGGTTATTTGTTACTCCTAAGGGTTGATCAATTTTATAAACCTTTACAAAGAACCAACTTTGGCTTTGTTGTTCCTGTACAGAGCATGCTTGTTTTCTGTTTCTACTTATTCAGCTCTTTGTTATTTTCTTTTTTCTACTTCCTTTGGGTTTAGTTTGCAGTTCTTTCTTTTTACCTTCTGGAATAGACACTTGACCATAAAAAATACATTTTTTTAATACATGGCAAAAAGTTTGCATAAAGTCAGAAGACAATTTACAGACTGATTAAAATAGTTGCCAATTAAATCAGAGTCCAGGTCCTAATTCTTTAATATGTAAAGAGCTTCTAGAAGTCAATATGAAAAGAGCAACAATTACATATTAATAATGAGCAATGTCTATGAACAGATAGATGATGGATAGAAAAGTTAATATTAATGGCACTTAAGCATATGAAATGATGTTCATCCTCTCTCGTAAGAGGAATTCAAAATAAACATATTGTGATAATTCTTGTATAATATATTGGCAAGGATATAGAGAATAGGCACTTGCATAATATGGTGGGGATATAAACTGCCACCACCTCTTTGAAGGAACAATTTATATTATTTATCAAAATTTTAAAAGCCCTTTAATCTATGAATTTTATGTATGCATAAGGATGTTGGTTCCCTTATTAACTGTAAAAACAAAAAATAAATAAATAAAAGCTTAGAAAACACCTGTATGTTTATGTAGCTATGCAATGGAGCTATGAAGCCACTGAAAAGAGGTAGACTGTAGGCGCTGGTTGTTATGGAACAAGCTCTGGGAAAGATTGGTTGCTGAAAAATATATCTTGTTGAAAGAGTTTATGGGTGAAGTGTCTGTGTTTCATGTGTGCATAGTGAATTTCTGAAGTGCCAGTTAGTGTCAGTTGTGCAAGGTAAAGGCTGTTTGTTTTATGTTTATGGAATTGAATTGACTTCATCTGGTATTTCACACAGGCTATTCAGCATTTTCTTTTAGTTATGTTGTATTTTCTCACTTATATTGTAAACTCAATGAAAATAGAAGATATGGACCATGTTGTATGCTCATTATGTGCTCTACACTGCCTGGCATAATACATTGAATGCCGTACAGTCAATATTTTGTGAATGCAAAATAGAATTAGTTGACACTCAGACACTCATTTATTTTATCGTTTCAGAACCTGGTCACATATTTAGCCCCCTGTGGTAGATAGATACAGCAGTCATTATTTTATTTTCATGTTTCAGAAGAGTGAACTGAGCCCAAGTGACTAAGTGATTTCTCTAAAGCAGGGATTGGTAAAGCCTGTGGGACAAATCTGTGCCATCACCTGTTTTTGTATGGTCTATAAGCTAAGAATGGTTTTTATATTTTTTAATGACTGGGGGGGGAAAAGAATAATATTTTATGACATGAAAGTTATATGAAGTACAAATTTCAGTGTCCATAATTAAAGTTTATTAAAAGATATCATAAACATTCATTTATGTATTGTCTGTGGCTGCTTTCCCACCACTGTGGCTGAGTTGAGTAGTTGCAGTAGAGATTTGACGTGGTATTCTCATTGATTGCTTCATTCACACTGCTGCCTGACACACTGCACATCTCAGTGATGCAGTTGTGATTCAGTAGAGTTTCAGGTGTCATGCATATTGCTGTGCCATACACTTTATTTTTTATTACTGTTTCATATCCCATTATGTCAAAACAAGAAAAGGAGAGAAAAGGTGGCTTTGAATCTTATGGTTTTAAGGGAGCATGGACTGTGGATTATTTTATTAAACTAGATGGTAAAACATTGGGTTTATTATGCTCTATTAAAAGAATATAATATACACTGCCTTTACCAGGCTAAGTACTTAATTCCAAACACAGGAAAGCAACTCTCATAAAAGTTAGAAAATTTAAAATATTTCATCATAGCAGATTTTTTCCACAAGTACAAAAATGGTGAAAATGAGTTGGCAGTCAAAGTAAGGTTTGGAGTGGCTCATTTGTTAGCCAGGCAAAGAGAACCACTTACCAACGGTGAGCTAATTAAACTGTGTTTTTTTGTAGTAGCCAAAGAAATGTGTTCAGAAAAAATAAATTTGTTGAAGACTATTAGCCTTTTGGCGACAATAATTGCTTTAAGGATCAAGGACATTGGTAGCAACATCAGTAGTCAATTAAAGAAGAGGATAATGATTTTGACTGGTTTTCCTAACTCTTGATGAGTCAACAGATGTTTACTGAGAGTGTTCAGTTGTGTATTCAAAGAGGTAATGCTAAGTTTCAAATGACTGAAGAATTAATTAGCCTCCATGATAAGTGTTTGTAGAACAACTGCAGGCAAGATTATTTTCATAGAAGTTGACAACATTATTTCAGTATAGTCTGAAGTAGAATATTAAGATGTGTTACAAGTGATGGCGGTAAAAATAATTGTGGAACAGAAAAAAAGTTATTTGGACAAATTTACAAAGTTTGTGAAAATATAAAGTTTTTAAAGCCTGTGGTTATTCATTGTATTATTATGATTACAAAATTGTGGAAAACATTTGTGTCTGTCATTTATTATTGAACCAGTAATATAAATAGTGAACTTCATTTGATTTCATGAAGAGAGAGTTCCAGTTTTTGTCAGAAATTTGAGCTATTTGACATGGCCTACCCCCGTAAGTTTGATAATTACAATTTTTTGACCTCACGGTCAAGATTCAAATTTTTCTAGACATGAACACGCTCGTTTTACTACTCTTATGGAACACTGAATGGCTTGAACATTACCTTTTGCTTCAGTCTTTATATTGTTTCTTACCGATATAATTGATAGTGTTTCTTAATTATGAGGCAAACCAGCTCTTATATGTGAAACTTACACCATGGTAGTCATTTGACAGCGACTGAGGTAGTTTGAATTACAAGTAGTATGAATCTGTATACGTCACATTCTGTCAGAAGTTAAAGCAAAGAGTCATATCTCCATTCACACACACATTTGTAGCAGATATATTTTCCAGGCTGAAACTACAGTTCCAACAGTATTTTTCAGACCTTGATGGAAGTGCAAAGAAACTTCCTTATTTCAGAATCTTCTAACCATGCAGTTGAGGAGCCTCTACTTAACCTTAAGTTAGAAGTGATTGATCTAAAATGTAGTGACATGCTAAAAGGCAAATATCAAGAGACCTCTGTAATAGAATTCTGTAAATGCCTTCTAAGTGATGAATATACTCAATTAAAATCATATGCTTGTGGATTGATATCAGTATTTGGCAGTATATCTGTGTGAAAAGACATTTTCAAAGTTGAAATATGTAAAATCTCATTATAGATCAGTGTTAGTAGGTGAACATTTGCAGTCATTTTTGATGATAGCGAGCAGTAACTTTGAACACCCATTAAATGAAATGTTATTCCCCACAAAAGAATTACGTTCTACTACTAATAGTAGACCTGAATTACCAAAAATTTTTTGGAAATTTTTTTCTCTTATTTTATAACTACCTAAATAGTACTGTTATTATTTGTTTTTCTCTTTATCCACAAAGCCCAAAATATTTATTACCTGACTTTTTACAGAGAAACTTTTCTGAACCCACTCTCCCCCTGAAGGAATAATAGTATGTCTAATTAGAAACCAGTTATGCATTGAATTGATTGTCTTTTATTCTCATTTTAGAGTTCTTGCATTTAGAAAATACTAAAAATGTTCAAATTTGGAAAAGTTTATTGTCTATGTAATGTATTTTAAATCTCTGGTGTTGGAAACAAAATTCACCTGTAAATTATGTCAGTAGAGTATATCCTATAGGGTTTCTTGAAACAAACACTATTCTGTAGTAGTTGTCTAACTTTGGAATTCACAGCTTTGCCTTCTTTACCTTTTTTTGTTTGCTTTTGCTTCCAAATTGACTGATGACCGTTGTTCAAAGTTTTTTACTTCTGAAATCCAGTATATACTGAAAAGGATTTTTATTCCACTTTATGCTGAGTCTAATGTTGGCGGTTGTTTTAAAAAACAGTATGGGGACTTCCCTGTTGGTGTGGTGGTTAAGAATCTGCCTACCAATGCAGGGGGCATGGGTTTGAGCCCTGGTCCAGGAAGATCCCACATGCCACGGAGCAAACAAGCCCGTGTGCCACAACTACTGAGCCTGCGCTCTAGAGCCAGTGAACCGCAACTGCTGAAACCTGCACACCTAGAGCCCGTGCTCTGCAACAAGAGAAGCCACCGCAATAAGCCTGCGCACTGCAATGAAGAGTAGCCCTCACTCGCCAGAACTAGAGAAAGCCCGCACGCAGCAACGAAGACCCAAACGCAGCCAAAAATAGATTAATCAAGTTAAAAAAAAAGTATGAATACCTCCTGCAAATTACTAAGCTTCATGGGCAGTTTTATTTTAAATTCTGTGAGAAATAAGAGTTTTAGGATCTCATATAACATGCCTTGATACATTCTAGAATATATATATTGGTAAATAATCTTTTATGAAACACATTTACATTCATATCTTGATGCAAAAGAACAATACATCTTCAGGTTTTTAATATAAATTAATCTATTTTTTCCTTACAGTATCTTTCTGAGAGCTTATTGCTATCTCTTGAGAGTTTACATCTTTGACAAGAATATTTGTAATTTGAACTCATCACCCAATATTGTTCAGTTAGCAATTACAAAGGATTATTGACAGTCACCTTCTGGTCGCTGATCCTTTTAAAATCATTATATTATCATGATTATTTTGTAATTAAGTCCTATATATTGAGCCCTAGTGTTTGTTTTTCAAGTTTTCTTTTATGGAGCAGTTTTGTCTTTTGGTACTTTACTTCTGAATTATAGTTCCTTTTTTCTTTTTTTAAGTCTGTTTATATTCAGTGGGATTAAAAACACACTTCCACTTTTAGAGCAGATTTATCACCTACCCTTCAGGCTGTTCTTTAACATGGAACTCTTAAGAATGAATATCTTAAGATATTCCCCAGATGTTTTAAACTCCAGCAAACTTGTGGTTTTCTTTATTGGAATCTCTGTTGGTAGTATTCAGAAGATGAAAGAAAACATCTCCTCAGTCTCTAAACACTTTTCATACTGATTTTAGTGTCTTTTGCTGCAAAGACATGCATAAAATAAAACTTCTATACTGATAAATTTTCAGAATCCTTCTTTTAAAAATATCAAAATGAGAATTGCATTAACAATAATGTAAAAAATAATATTGTGTGTTACATGTGCTTTTGAATCAACTTTGTTATGTGATTCGTTTTTGGTTTTTTATAGCTGTGACATTTGGTCAGTTGTTTAACGGGTTATGCAATAGATTTTATTCTTCATTACTTAGTAGAGACTGAGGATGCTTTGCTTCAAGTGTTTTTCCGAAATGTTGGGAAGTTTGAATTTAAACTTTTAAAGATGTCAGTCATTTAGTTCTTTTTTTAGAGGGTAGCCAAATTGCAAACTCTTTGAAAAGTCAGCAACTAAATTATTCCTCCATAGTTATAAAAATAGTTGGTAACATTTATTGAGTGCTTACTATGTTCAAGGCACTGGCATAATACTCCCAACAGAGTGGTAATGATTTGTACTAATTGAAAGATAATAAAGGGTTAATAAATGAAAGAGTGAAATAGTGCACTACAAGCACAGGGGCTTTTCTCATCTTGAGCCTGTTGTAAAGGAAGCAAGTAGGAGCATCTTATCTGATCTCAGTTGTTTAGAAATAATCTGATTTTTTTCTCACCAGGTAACATCATATCTAAGTGTTAACCTAAAATTTGTCTTACAGTTAAATTTCTCTCTAATAACAATGTTCTACATTCTTTTTTTCTTGTTTTTTTTGAGTTCTTTTGCCTTCATAGTCCACCTCGTGTCTAGTAGGTATGTGGGACATAGGCAAAATCACAATCAATGTCAATATTGGGTTCTTTTAAAAAATATTCAAGAAAAACTTAATTTCCTTAAAATGTGTACAGGTTGGTAATCTGTACCTTCTTAAAAATCCAACACCACCAGCAGCAGTAGCAAGAAGACTCTCATTTAATCCTTCCAGAGTTCATCCATCCATTTATTTATCAAACTATTTTTTTGGCGTGTATGTGGCGTGTCAGGCACTATGCTTAAATATTGTGGAATGCAAAAACAGATAGGGTCTTTAATACCATGTTTTATGAATGAGGAAACCTAGTCTTAAAAAATAAATTACTTGCCCCATGTCAGACTACTAGATGAACATGAAGTTAAAGCCAGGTCTGTCTATACCAGAGCCTTTGCTTGAGGAACACTGCCTGTCCTGATGCCTTGCAGTGTAAAATCGTATTTTGGCCATATTGGTATCAAATTTGTCTTATATGTCCTTAGTAAGGAATTTGACTATGCTGGATCGACCTTCCTTCGTCCCTCCCTCCCTTCCTCCTTTCCCCCCATCACTTCCTCCTTCCCCTCCCTCCCTTCCTCCTTCCCCTCCCTCCCCTCCCCTCCCCCTCCCCACCCTTCCTTCCACCCACCCTCCCTCCCTCCCTCCCTCCCTCCCTCCCTCCCTCCCTTCCTTCCTTCCTTCCTTCCTTCCTTCCTTCCTTCCTTCCTTCCTTCCTTCCTTCCTTCCTTCCTTCCTTTCTTCCTTCCTTCCACCTTTTCCTCTTAAATACTGATATTCCACCTAGTTCCACCCTCTGGGTTCTTCTCATTTGTCTGGGCATGGATTTCTTTGGCTTTATAATATTTGGGTTTTTTGAGCTTCTTAAGCCTGTAAGAGTGTGTCTTTAATCAAATTTGGGAAGTTTTAATAATATGTTATTTCTTCAAGACTTTTTTCTGCACTGCATTTTTTCTCTTCTCCTGACACTCTCTGGTAACATAAATGTTACATCTTTTAGTATTATTTCATAGGTATCTGAGTATTTGTTCATGTAAAAAAAATCATTTTTCTCTCTGTTGTTCAGACTGTAACATTTTTATTGCTCTGTCTTCAAGTATACTGAGTTTTAATTCTGTCTTCTCCATTTCTCTGTGGAGTCCATATAGTGAGTTTTAAATTTTCACTTATTTAATTTTTATTTGGTCTTCTTTACATCTTATATTTCTTTGCTGAGTCTTTCTTTTTTTCCAGATATTTCAAGAGTTTTAGTAGTTTTGGTTCCCTGGAGTTCTCCTCTTTGGTCCTCTAGCCAGAGAGCCGGGGCTTTATTTTCCCAGTTCTGCCACAAACTTCCGTGACTGAGACTTGTCTGGGGCTAAGTAATAGGAAGATATAGAGAGAATATTCTAGGTTTAAACTTACTCAATAAATTCTTAAACTCATATATCAAATTATTCAGTTCTAGATGTTTACTCTTTTTTACAATTTTAATCCTCTGTTGAAATTCTCCATTTTTTCATCTAGTTTATGCATTCTTTTCTTTACTTCCAGTATCTAAATCATTTTGAAAACTTTTTCTAGTTTTGTTTTGTTTTGTTTTTAGTTTTTAATCAAATTATTTTGCTTCTTTCCATAACTATCAGTTGTTTATTGTTTGCCAGACACTTTATATAAGAACTGTTGATCCTTCAGATTGTATATTCTACCAGAGTGTTCACCCTTTTGTATACAAGGCTGATGTGGAGTGACAGGAGAGCTGATCACCTTAATAAAGTTAAGGATTAAAGCTAGGTCAAAGTTGATTTTCAGTTTTGATAGATTCAGTCTACACTATTTGCCTCTGTTTCTAGAGCTTGACTCTCTAGGACTCTTAGTTTAGACCACGGGGGTCTTTGTCTCATCAGCTGTGTGAAACAGTTCACCAGAGCTGCTCTCAGAGGTTTCTAGCTTAATTCTTCATCCTTCTGCCCAGCATACCTTCAAAATTTGCCAAATAGCTCAAGTGGGAGACTGACATTAAAAAAAAATTTTTTTTTAAATTGAAGTGTAGTTGATTTACAATGTTGGGTTAGTTTCACCAGTACAGGACAGTGATTCACTAATACATATATTCTTTTCCAGATTCTTTTCCCTCATAGGTTATTAAAAAATATTGAGTATAGTTCCCTGTGCTATACAGTATGTCTTTGTTAGTTATCTATTTTATTAATAATAGTGTGTACATAATAATCCCAACCTCCTAATTTATCCCTCCACCCCCTTTCCCCTTTGGTAACCATATGACATTTTGTTTTAGACCCTCAGTTTCCAATTTTATCACTTTAGTACTATGTAATAACTAAAATTCCAACTTTTTTTTTTAACCCCCTTGCCTTCCACCTCCATACCATTGTTCTGCTAAACCCAAAGTCTGAATTTTAAGCTTCTAGATATAACCAGGATAGATACATGTCCTCTCCCAGTCCCCAGCAGAAGAGTGTCTTAGTTTTTATTCTCCACTCTTCTAGGGATTTCATTTCTTGCCTATCATGTTTTTAGTTCCTTTGCTCTTGGCCTTTGTTTTATATGCACTGCCAAACTGGGCAAACTTTCTGGTTTTTAGGTGATTCGGGTTAACCCTCTTAGCTTACATTTCATTTTCAGAATTCAGCAAATGTGTTATGGGACAAACCAGCTGTGTGTTTGAGGTCCCTGAAATGTCAAATTTTGTCTTTCTAGCCTCATGCTGCTGAGTACAAATTTGGACAGGTCAGGCAAACAGCTACCAGTGCTGGCCTACCCTTTGAACAGTTCTAACCTCCCTGGAAATTTATTCATTTGGTGCTCGTTGCTTACATAGATCTTTTCTACCTTTAATGATTTATAATTTGCATGACTTTTCTAGTTGTTGTCAGTAGGAGTGCTGCTTATGACCCACTATATGGTACTCAGAATCAAAAGTTCTATATGTTATGTTTGGATAAGAGATTTAAATGTTTGAGTGTTTCTGATGAGTGATATTTTTTATAGTTGTGTAGAGAAAAATGATTAATTATTGCTTGAATACTATCCATATCTGTTACATATGTTTATAGACTTTTGCAATCAGAGTAACTAAGGCCCATTACAAACCATGTATTCTGTGATAGAAATAACAGCCAAAACCAAAGCAGTAAAGGAGGGAAAAAGTATAATTTGTGTTTTGGAACTTCCTGTGGACATATGGATGACATTCTAGGTTTATCAAGAGACTGTTCATCTCATTTTGAGAAACACTGTCTTACAGTATTTCTCTTTTCCTTATATATGGCTTTTTCTTGTATAGTTTAAGAGTAAATATCAAACAGTTTTACTGTTTAATGAAAATTATACTTTGGTTTAGTGAAATTCTGTTGTGTGTTTTTATAATGGGTAGAAACCTAATGCATATGCCGTGCATCTGAATTTAGGAATAATTCATTTTATCTTAATCATCTATACTTATGTACAAAGTACTTTTCAACAGTATATTTGATTATTTCATGTGCAAAAATCTTCACCTTCAGAGTTATAAATGGGAATAATTAAAAACTAAAACATTTTAGAATTGAATAAGGACTTATCTAAGCAACACATGCTTAAAACTGCTTTCTTATCAAAGAAAATAAAATTAGAGGTTGGAGAAATACCTTTAAATTACAATCCTTATGAACTAATAGCTTAACCCTGGTTTTGAATGACTGTTACTTTTTCCATCTTTTAAAAATATGCTTAAATATAAACACATGTGGGAAATGTTCTTTTGGCTTTTATCAAACTGACATTTAAGTGAATTTTTTTGAACCTCACTAAACATTTGTGGTAAAAGATTTCAAAGCTTTGAATCTTTCTATTTGCCTATGGATTTTTTCCCCCTGTGTTATTCTATTAACATTTGGTCTTAATAAGTATAACCTGTTTAGAATTACTGATGTTTTTTCATTTATTATTTGTTTAGATGAGAAGTTTAGGAGAGAACTTCATCAAAAACCCTACTTGGCAGTTATGAATGCTTTCTTAAGGAAGTTAAATTTTTTGAGTTTTACTCTAAAGATTTTACTTGTGTCTTATCCCTAATATGTCTTCTTTATGAAGTTTTCAAAATCGTTGATGTTTGGTTTCTGTGCCATGATGTTAGCACAATGTGAGATCTCCTTTATCTTATGATGTATGATGAGCTCTCTCTCTCTTTTTTCCCTCCAAGACTGGGGTAAAAGAGGCTGTAGTTAACTGTGAAAGTGGGAAGCAATTGCCCTAAGATAGAACTAGAAATTATAAAGGATGGTTTTATGGACACTTTCCTATTGATATTCTTTCTTACATTTTACTTATAAGGACTTTTTTTTTTTTTTTTTTTTGCTTAAGGATGATTGGTCCTACATTAGGGTAGAATCATGAAATCTTTCTCATTTCAAGTAGTATTTGTTTAATATCAGATAACTAGAAAAATTACACATTAAAATTTAAGGAGCTATTTCTATTCTTTAATTTCTTCTCTCCCATTTTTTTTTTTCCTTATCATTCTTCCTTTTATTTTTCTGTCTTTTTAGAATGATTTTCTGGAT
Source organism: Eschrichtius robustus (assembly GCF_028021215.1). NCBI lineage: Eukaryota > Metazoa > Chordata > Mammalia > Artiodactyla > Eschrichtiidae > Eschrichtius > Eschrichtius robustus. The sequence continues at coordinate 79,022,599 of NC_090830.1, forward strand.
TCATCTTAAAAACAAGCCCCCAACTGCCTTTTTATTAAAAAGTAATTCATTTAGTTTTGGGCCACAAGGTGTTTTATTCTAAATAGTCTTATTTTTATTTTATATGATTTTAATTTTTTCTTAATTTTTGGATGGATCTCCTAATCCTGAGTCTGCCACTTACTAATTGTGAGAAATTCATCAAAAATCATTTAACTGGGCTTAGAGGATAAGGAAGGTGAATTTACTCATTCTTCTTAAAACAAGGAACACAAATAGAATCACACATAACCTGCACTTCAGAATTGCTAGGAGACAGATCATACTAAGAACTCAAATTTCTTATAAGTATTGGAAGAAACATCATGTTGCAATAGAGCAAGCTCTTACTTACTCCTGTGCATCTTTACCGCTGGAGAGCAGAGGTGGAGGGTGGAGGGCCTTAAGAGCCTATGAGAAAGAAGAGCGAGATGTGGAGAATGTAGTTCAAGAACAGACACGATCATTCCTGAAAAGAAAAAGTCCAACACATGTTCCAGACCTGTGTTTATGGAGCAGGATCAGACAGGCCCTCTCACCAGTCAGTGCGCCATCCCCAACCCATTCCAGTTAGATTTCTCTTTTTGCCCTTTAAGTGGCTTGCCTAGGAAAGCCCCTGAACCCCGTCCTGATCCTTAGAGCAAGGGATCTCATTATTGAAGAGAGAGAGTTTTGGGGAATTTCCTTTGGTGCCCCCCTAGATACTATGTTCTTTTCTCTTTTTAATTTAGTTTTTTAATTTATTTATTTGTTTATTTATTTATGGCTGTGTTGGGTCTTCGTTGCTGTGCGTGGGCTTTCTCTAGTTGTGGCGAGCGGGGGCTGCTCTTCGTTGCGGTGCGTGGGCTCTCATTGCAGTGGCTTCTCTTGTTGCGGAGCACTTGCTCTAGGCATGCAGGTTTCAGTAGTTGCAGCACACGGGCTCAGTAGCTGTAGCTCGTGGGCTCTAGACCGCAGGCTCAGTCGTTGTGGTGCACAGGCTTAGTTGCTCCGCGGCATGTGGGATCTTCCTGGAGCAGGGCTTGAACCTGTGTCCCCTGCATTGGCAGGCGGATTCTTAACCAGTGCGCCACCAGGGAAGTCCTTTTTTTTTTTTTTTTTAAATAAGTCAGGTTTATTGAGGTATATTGAGATATACTTGACATAGAGTAAAACTCACTGTTTTTATATGTAATATTCTATGAGTTTTCACAAATGTACACTGTTGTGTAACCATCACCAAATTAGGACATTTCTGTTGTCCTCCAAACTCATACTTCTTTGTAGTCATTTTCTCCTCTCTGATTTCAGTTCCTGACAATCACTACTCTGATTTCTGTCCCGATAGCCTTGCCTTATCCAGAATGTCAAATAGATGGGATCATATTGTTTGTAGCCCTTTTATGTCTGGCTTCTTTCACATGGCGTAATACTTTTGAGATCCACCCATGTTCTTGAATGTGTGGATGTACCACAATTAGTTTATCCATTCGCTGATGGACATTTGGGTTATTTCAAGAGTTTGATGATTATAAATAAGGCTGTTATAAACAGTCACATACTTGAGTCAGCTGGTAAGTATATGTTTAACTTTTTTTAGAAATTGCCAAATTGTTTTCTGAAGAGACTGTACCCATTTTTCATTTCTGTCAGCAATGTGTGAGTTTCAGTTACGCTGCATCCTTGTCAGCACTTAGTATTGTTATTTTTTAAAAAGCCATTCTAATAGCTGTATCTCCTTATGGTTTTCATTTGGATTTCCCTAATGACTGTTGATGTTAGAATCTATGCTTATTTGCTGTCTATATCCTTTCTTTGGAAATGTTTCTATTAATCTTTTGCCCAGTTTTTTTTATTGGATTGTTTGTTTTCTCATTACTGAATTTTGAGAGTTCTTTATGTATTCTGGATAGTATATACTTCTCAAAGTTAATATTTATAATAAATGTTGAAAAGTATTTTTATAACAATAAGTATATTTTTGAAATGGTAGGTCAGTACTGTTTAAGTCATTATGAATTATGAACACTGCTTTAGCACCCTTAGTTGCTAGGTTCACTATGACATATTCAGACTGAGCATAGCTTGTCAGACTTGTCAGGAATTAATATTATATAATATGAAAAATATCATTGCTTGGTAAGTCACTTTTTTCAGGAATGTTAGAGAATAAAAAGTTTATATTTCTAAAGTTTTCTTTTAAAATTCTCACATTTATATCTTTGCCATTTGTCTTACCAATTTACATCATTGATTGGGTAATTTATTTAGAGTTTAAAAAGAGGTATATTTGGAAGAAATTTCTTAACCTAAAAACCGAGTGATGATAGGAATTAAAAATGCCCTAAATTCTAAAACTTTCTTTGGATCTTATAAATTGAACTAGATGATGTTTGATCCTCAGATTACAGGAATAAGACTTAGTTTTTCATTCATATCCTTATGTGTGGGTCACAGTCAGTGGAATTAAGCATACTGTGATTGTTTTTCTAAAATATAGTGAATATGCATTGTTTTATTATCATCTTCCAACAAGTACTGTTCTCCTTACTCTTCACACTCCTGATTTTCTTTACTTGTGTGTGGTGGGTATTCTTTATTCTTGAGTGCTAAATTTTCTGAGCAGAACATAATATATCCCATTGGATATATTATGTTAGACTCTGCTTGTGTTTACTTCTTACAACTCATTGAAAAATCATTCACTGTTTGTTCCTCACTCTAACTTTGTAAAGTAGAAACTAGTTGGAAATTTTATGAAACGAACAGTACAGTATATTAATAAGCAGCAAAATGTAGATGCTTTCTTCAGTATAGCATCATAATTCTCTTCCATTAAATTTTTCAGTTATTGACTTTCCCATAACCTATCTGACCATGTTGTAGTTAGTATAATAATTACTGTTTTTGAAAAGGTGAATCTCTTTGTAGTATACTATCCTGCATTTATTTCCATTAATACTTGTGGCTTGACTTCAATGCCAAAATGGCTTTTATGCTAAAGGATGGATTATGTTAGCTAAGGATGGATTATGTTAGCTTGCCTATGTTTACCTTGGTCATTTAGTCAACTGCCCAGCTGTTCCACAATTAGAAGCTCTTGCTGCTGTGAGTAGCATGCTTATGATCATCAGTATTATTTTTATTTTTATCAGAAGTCTGTGCTATCTTTTTTTTCAATTTATTTTATTGAAGTATAGTTGATTTACAATGTTGTGTTAATTTCTACTGTATAGCAAAGTGACTCAGTTATACATATATATATATATGTATTTTTTTATATCTATACATTCTTTTAAAAAAATTTGTTTTGGAGTTTAGCTGCTTTACTATGTCCTATTAGTTTCTTCTGCACAGCAACTTGAATCAGCTATACATATACATATATACCCTCTTTTTGTGGTTTTTCCTTCGCATTTAGGTCACCACAGAGCATTGAGTAGAGTTCCCTGTGCTATACAGTTATGTTCTCATTAGTTATCTCTTTATTATACATAGTATCAATAGTGTATATATGTCAATCCCAATATCCCAGTTCATCTCACCCCAGCCCCCCTTGGTATCCATACATTTGTTTTCTATGTCTGTGTCTTTATTTCTGCTTTGCAAATAAGATCATCTATACCATTTTTCTAGATTCCGCATATGTGTGTTAACATATGATATTTGTTTTTCTCTTTCTGACTTATTTTACTCTGTATGACAGTCTCTAGGTCCATCCACATCTCTGCAAATGACCCAATTTCATTCCTTTTAATGGCTGAGTAATATTCTATTGTATATATGTACCACATCTTCTTTATCCATTCCTCTGTTGATGGACATTTAGGTTGTTTCCATGCCCTGGCTATTGTAAATAGTGCTGCAATGAACATTGGGGTGCATGTGTCTTTTTGAATTGTGGTTTTCTCTGAGTATATGCCCGGGAGTGGGATTGTTGGGTCATATGGTAGTTCTATTTTTAGTTTTTTAAGGACCCTCCATACTGTTCTCCATAGTGGCTGTATCAATTTACATTCCCACCAACAGTGCAAAAGGGTTCCCTTTTTTCCACCCTCTCTCCAGCATTTATTGTTGTAGATTTTTTGATGATGGCCATTCTGACTGGTGTGAGGTGATACCTCACTGTTTTGATTTGCATTTCTCTAATAATTAGTGATGTTGAGCATCTTTTCATGTGTTGGCCATCTGTATGTCTTCTTTGGAGAAATGTCTATTTAGGTCTTCCACCCATTTTTTGATTGGGTTGTTTTTTTGATATTACGTTCTATCTTTTAATAGACTTTAAATATTCATATTTGATCATTTTCATATGATACCTTTTCTGTGCATACTACCATTCTGAGGTATGGTCTAATACTAAACCAGGATTAAAAGACTAGTATTTAGTCATTGCTTTCCCTACCACATTAGTATTTGAAATCTTCTCCACTCTCTTGTATTTTACTTTTCTTCTCAGAAACAAAGCAGATATATAGATAGCTTTCATATTATTGTCAAGAATTATCAATTGTTTATAAAGTATTTAATAATATGTGATATGAGAGTGGAAAGCATTACTTAGAATTTAAATTCTCCTATATACTATCAGCACAAGTATTAAAAATTCTTTATAAGTATATGGTATATTGCTTTCTGCTTTTTCCATAAGGTTAGTCTTCCAAGAAATTCTGAACTACATTCCAGTGACATTCATTTTTATTTAAAAGTTTTCTTTAATAAAAATACTTCCATTTAAAAATGAATATAAATACATGATCAAATTGTAGAAAATATCGAAAAGGAAAAGGCTTATGTCTAAAATACTGTTGGGTTGTTAATGCGGTTCTTCTGTTCATTTTTGTTAAATTCTAACGAAAAATACTGAACATTTTGTTAAATTCTAACGAAAAATACTGAATACCTTTTTATATTCTGATAATCTCTTTGAACAGTAAATATAAGAACATCCTTTATTATATTTTGGTTTTCATAAACTACAAATGTTCATTTCTTACATTTTGTGTTCTTTCGACTTTATCTTAATTTGCTACCTATATTTTCAATGTCATTTTCATAGATTTGTTTATTTACTCACTCTATTTTAATTGTATCATCATAAGCTGCCAGAATTCCTTCCTAGGATAGTATAGCATATAAACAATTATAATATGAACTATATTATATTCTGTCCAATGATAATCATTATAATTTAATCCTTCCACTATTTTTGAATATTTTATTTTAAATTTTACTTTATTATATCTTATGGTAATATGTTCAGCTCTTGCATATAGCATTATTTATGATTTGGATTACTTCCTTAGGGTAGAGTCCTAGAAATGGATTTTTATGATAATAGTATATAAAAATTTTTGTGATTCTTGATATGTATTGCTAAATTACCTTCCAAAAGAGTTCTGTCACTAACACTGTATGGTTATATCAGCTTTTTCACATCTCTAGTAATGGTGAGTATTAATTTTTAGTGTGCAATTTAATGTGCAGAAATCTGTTTACATGTTTTTGATTACTAGTGATTACTAGTGAATCGTGTTTTTGATTACTAGTGAACAAAGCTGATTCTTTTTCAACATTTATCATTTTTCTTTTGTTTATTGTTCATTTGTCCATTTATATGAGCCATAATAGTTTGTTTTTCTCATATGAGAATATTAAAATAGTATTTAAAAAATATTGAATCAATAAATTCATTAAAAGTTAATGTTAAAATATATAAAATGATAATTAAAATATTTTAAAAATCTTTTGGGTAAAGATAACCATTTTTCATATTTGTTAAACAGTTCTTATCCTTTATATTTTAAGTTTTTAATTTGTTTGAATTTGCTTTTATTTAGAAATGCTTTAAATATTTTTATTATCAAATTTGTTGTTCTTATTCTTTGTTTGCTTCTGTCAACTGCAAACTCTCATCCAGAAGTTTGATAAGCACTGGATCCAGTTTTCTCTGGCATTTTATTTAAGTAATGTTGCCTCTGGAATTTTTTAGCATCATAAAAGCTGCATACTTTATTAATTTGAGCTTCATAAATCCTACCAGATTGCTGGTAGGAAAATGTATCAGCTACTGTTCTTTCAATTGTGTTTTTTGTTTGTTTGTTTGTTTGTTTTTGGCTGCATTGGGTCGTCATTGCTGTACACGGGTTTTCTCTAGTTGCGGCGAGCGGGGGCTCTTCTTCGTCGCGGTGCATGGGCTTCTCGTGTTGCGGAGCACAGGCTCTAGGCACACAGGCTTAAGTAGTTGCAGCACGTGGGCTCTAGAGTGCAGGCTCATTAGTTGTGGCGCATGGGCTTAGTTGCTCCACGGCATGTGGGATCTTCCCGGACCAGGGAACGAACCTGTGTCCCATGCATTGGCAGGTGGATTCTTAACGACTGTGCCAACAAGGAAGTCCCAGTTGTGTTTTTTGATTGAGGTGTTTGATATGCCTACTCCATTCCCACAGAGAAGCTCAACCAAATGGAGAAAGTAAGAATGTATCTATAAAATACTAGAATTGCCACACATCTCTCCCTATAGAAAAAAATCACGTGTTGGAAATATATAGAAGTTCCCTGCAAAATATAAAGATATCATAAACTCTGTCATCACTAAACAACTTAGAAAATAAGGCTTTTATATATCAATTTTATATAATTGATTATATCCCTATAAAGCTGTAATCATGGTTTTGAGGCTTATTAATGTTTTAGCCTGAACTTTTTTGTTCTTTCATTAAAGATACACAGTCCTTCATCTTTTCCTAGCATTTTCCACTGTGTACACTGATAGTTTTGACACAGATAATGTGGACGATTCATACACAAACCAGAGATTTTGTATCAACTAGAAAAGTGTGTAGAGAAAATGTGCCGAATCCATGCAAGAGATTAAAGAAACTAAATTTTTCCTCAATGCAGTTAGTTCCGTAAACAGAAAATTTTCTGGGTTTGATAATCAACTACTTAGGAGTTCCCTTTTTTTAATATGATTTTTCTTCTCTCCTGTATTTCCTTTCCTAACACCATCCAACTGATCATCCGAAGTAGAGGTCTTAGAATTGTTTTCCCTCTGCCACATCTTTCACCTCCAGTTATTTATCACATCTGATGTCTTAAACTTCAGAAATGATTCCTTAGCTTGATCACTTCCCTGTAGCCCCTTAACTCAGCATCTGATCTTAGGTATGAACTTTTCCAAAGGCTAGCGATCTGTCTCTTTTTATTCTGCCCTGTCCTCAGAAGAGTGCTATCATCATTCAAAAAAAAAAAATCTGCCTTTCACACTATTAGTAAACAGATGTTAAAAATTCCTAGTTGCCTACTGAAGAATGTCTAAATTGATTAGCCTGGCACAGAGAGTTTTGTCAGTTTTTACTATTTTACCTACATTACCTGTAACTTATTTTCTGAATATGTTAGAGTTTTTGTTTTACCCCTACCGTTGAATATTTTTTCTCCCTTATTTGTCAAATTATTGTTCAAATGTTAAACTTTCCCTACCTGTTTCATTCGGAAACACTTACTTCTCTGCTCTGTGTTTTGTTCTGTATATAGTTCTATTTATATAATTGTATGGAAAGTTGCTGTTTTCTTCCATTATAAGGTGAAGTAGATTTTAAAATATTTTTATTAGAAAACAATTTATATGCTTATTACACAATCAAAACAAATGTATATAAGATCCATAATTGCTTGTACTTTGGAGCGAACCACTGTTAACACCTTGGTTGTAGTCTTCCAGGTCCTTTTTAGTACACATGTATATTGGATAATTTTGTTTGCAATATACATATATATATTGCACTTTTCTTGGATTATATTGTGCGTATGTTTTGGTTACTTAATATTTCTAAATTGAAATATATGGAAAATATCTATCAGTAGTATAAGTCTACAACATGTAAAAATATTTAACTCTTTAGTAGAAGCAGTGCATACACACAGTAAAAATAAATCAAAGTGAAAAATTAAGCATTTCTCTCTAAGACTTCCAGTTTTCTGAAATGGACCTACCCTATCATTCATCAGAATTCATCAGGATTTATAAGGCCAAAATTTGGAATAAGCCTAATTTGTCCATTGATTCTCACTGCTATTTATTCTCTGTGCGTATTATGCTGGAGGTTCTAGTGTCTGCACTAAGGCAGGAAAAGAGGAGAAAAAAATTTTTTCCTTATTCACAAATGATGACTATATATGTATGGCAAAAACACAGAAAAATCATTGCTGTTAATTAGAGATGTTAGCAACTTGGTTGGAAAAAAAAAATTGATGTAAAGATTATATTTCTAAATACCAGCAACAAATAAAAATTAGGTTTAAACAAATATCATTTACAGTACTGTTAAAATGTAGGAAGTATGAAGTCGTGACTATAAGAGAGGAGCAGGATTTATGGCACAAATTATGAAACTAATAGATGTTAACCTAAATAAATATACTGTGGTATATACCGTAATCATGGATTGGACAATTGTCGGGATGGTGGGGGGGCTTGCTTCATGGATCTTAATTGTGCAGCATGTCGGCTACAAGTGGACAATTTAATATTGGAAAGATATCACTTTTCCTTGTGTGTGTGTGTATGTATATATATATGTATGTATATATATATATATATATATATATAAATAAGTAATTGCAATCCTAGTCAAAATTCTGACAAGTTTTTTTTTTTTTTTTTTGGAAATTGACATCTAGTTGTGCATTTATGTGGAGGTCCAAGAGGGCCAAGAATAGTCAAAGCACTCATGAAGAAGAACATGAAGAGGGCACTTGTCCTTCCATTAAGACTGATAAAACAATAATATATAAACAGAAATGGAATTTTTGCAGGGCATATAGATAGGCATATAGATCAATGAGTCAGAATAAAGAGCCCCCCCCTCTGTACACACACACACACACACACACACATAGTTGTCTGTTTGTCTGTCGGTCTTTGGTAGTGGTGATGGCCATGGTAGTTACACAAGCGCTGAATTTCAAAATACTATTTTTAAGTTGTATATTTATTTCAGATACCTTTAAGAAATTTATAAAAAATAAAACAACTAAAAACGAAGAAACAATTTTAAAAAAACCTTCCCTTCTCCACTCCATACAGGGGCAAACACTAACAGGTTTTTTTTTTTTTAATTAAAAAAAATCAGTTAATTTATTTTTGGCTGCGTTTGGGTCTTTGTTGCTGCGTGTGGGCTTTTTCTAGTTGCAGTGAGGAGGGGATACTCTTCATTGGGGTGTGCGGGCTTCTCATTGCGGTGGCTTCTCTTGTTGCGGAACACGGGCTCTAGGCGCGCGGGCTCAGTAGTTGTGGCTCGCGAGCTTAGTTGCTCCACGGCATGTGGGATCTTCCCGGAGCAGGGCTCAAACCAGTGTCCCCTGAATTGGCAGGCGGATTCTTAACCACTGTGCCACCAGGCAAGTCCAACAGTTTGTTTTTAATAGTTTACCGTTACAAATATAAATAATGTAGTTATGTCCCATTTTTTGAATTAACAGAGTTACTTATCTATTGACTCATCTGAAAGCTGAAGAATATAGTGCACATGTTACTGTTTTTTCTCCTTTTTCCTGCCTCATTGTCTTACTTATGTTATTTTAGATATTTTAATTTTTCTACTGACTTATTTATTTATTTATTTTAAAGCTTAGGGGAAGTCAAGAGACTTCTTCGCAACAGGATGGAAATTTAATTTTATTTATTTATTTATTTATTTATTTATTTTTGGTTCCGTTGGGTCTTCATTGAACACGGGCTTTCTCTAGTTGCGTCAAGTGGGGGCTACTCTTTGTTGTGGTGTGTGGGCTTCTCATTGCGCTGCTTTCTCTTGTTGCAGAGCACAGGCTCTATGTGCGCGGGCTTCAGTAGTTGTGGCACACGGGCTCAGTAGTTGTGGCACCTGGGCTTAGTTGCTCCACGGCATGTGGGATCTTCCCAGACCAGGGATCGAACCTGTGTCCCCTGCATTGGCAGGCAGATTCTTAACCACTGTGCCACCAGGGGAGTCCCGTGACTTTATGACTTTAAGCAATATACTTAAAGCCTCTTTTTTAAAAAGTTGATCATTAACATGAGATACTTGTGGACTCTTTTCAAATGAAGGAATGAGAATAAGAAAACTTTACATCTCTCCATTCTTCCATCTTCAAAATGTCAGTGTTATAGATAATGTTTTTACATTCTGTTTTATAAGTATAATTAAATGTTACATATTTTATCTCTGCATAGATTCCAAAGTTGAAAACCAAACAAAACATCATTACTGAATGACTAGGTAGATATTTTTCTCTGTAAAACCAAGTAGTGTGATTGAATGAACTCTTAGAAGAGAAAATACAATCCTTTGTTATTAAAATTTTTACTGTGTAGGGGAGAATTTTACATGAAAAAAATATAATAGACCCTCATTTAAATTTCTTTCAAAATACACTTTTCCAAAGTCATAAACAGTTGTCACTTTTTCCTTTTTTTTAAAAAACCTCATGCAATTGCTTTTCTTCCTCCCTTCCTCCTTTCCCTTCTTGCTTTCTATCTTTCTTGGCCGTGCTTCAGGGCTTGTGGGATCTTAGTTTCTTAGTTCCCCGACCAGGGATTGAACCCCGGGCCCTCAGCAGTGAAAGCACCAAGTCCTAACCCCTGGACCACCAGGGAATTCCCTCTTATGTTTCTTTTTGATTTATACACCAGCATAGAGTACAGTAGTTCGTTGTCTTTTAGCTTCCTATATTAAGTCTGGTGTTACTCTGATTCTTATTCCTTTTTATGTAGTGTGTTATTTTTCACCCCAGAAGCTTTTAAGGTTTTCTCTTAATATGAGAGTTCTGAAATTTAACAAGGTATGTCCAAGTGTGGATTCCAGTCCCTACTTCCGAGTGTAATTGCTTGGTGTTTGGAGATATCTGAATATTATATATATATATATTTTTTCTTTTGATGACTTCTTTTTTTCCTAGTGTTTCTTTCTTACCCTTCATTATCTCTGTTCTCCTTTTCTGTCATTCATATTGAATGGATCTTGGACCATCTAATTCATTCTCTGTTCCTTTTAAGTTTTCTTTAATACTTTTCATCTCTTACATTTTTGATCCAATTTCTGGGTATTTTTCTTAATTTCAGTTTCGTTCTCTTCATCTTTTTAAAATCTGTGTCCATTTTAATTGCTTAGGTCATTGATTCAACTATTAATTTTAAAAATTCAATGGTGGTAAAGTTAATTTATAGCAGCTCTGTTATTCTCTAATTGTTCTTTTTTCATATAACTAGACAGGTAGGTTTCTCCGAATTGTCTCTGAGAAAAAACTAGGCAGAAAGTGAGAAACAGTGTGAGAGTTCCTCAAAAAGTTAGTCTTAGAGTTACCATTTGACCCAGCAGTTCTACTCCTACGTATATACCCAACAGAAATGAAAATGTTATATCTACATAAAACCTCGTACATGAATGTTCATAGCAGCGTTATTCCCAATAGCCAAAAGATGAAGGCAACCCAAGTGTCCATTGTTGGGTGAAGGACTAAACAAAATATGGTATATCTATAATGGAATGTTATTCAGCAATAAAGAGGAATAAAGTACTTATATATGCTGTAGCATATATGAATCATGATAACATTATGCTAAGTGAAAGAATCCGGTCAACAATGCCATACACATATATATTATTCCATTTATGTAAAATGTCCAGAATAGGTAGAAATACAGAAGATAGAAAGTAAATTAGTGTTTGTTTAGGTCGGGGGAAGATGATGTAAGATTGGGTTTTGATAGCTAAAGGGTATGGGGTTTCTTTCTGAGTTAATGAAAATACTCTAAAATTGATAGTGATGATGGTTACAGAAGTATAAATATATTTTAAATGATCAGATTGTAGACTTCATATGGTTGAATTGTATGATATGTGAATTATATCTCAATAAAGCTGTTATCAGAAAAATAAAGAAAAAAAGAAAAAGGCAGGCGAGGAATCTACACATTTGCTAGATAAAAGAGGACTTTTTCATGACAGATTAGAGCATTTAAACAGATCTGACTCTTGTGGGTAAGGTAGGAGTAGTTGGGCAGCTACCCTCGTGTACCAAATATAGTATTTAAAGAAATTGCTCTTGCTGTTATGTCTCCTGTCACTGCTTTGTCAATTCTGTTACATTTGCTTTCTGTTAAATTAGAATTTATTTCTCAAATTCGTTGTCTGTGCGTGGCATCTTTCCTTGCTTTGTGGTGCTGTTATACTTTTGTTCATTTTCATATATGAAAAACATACTTTTTGACATTTAGTCAGATTTGGAAGGGGAAGCAAACGTACGCTTCCTCTTCCATCCTGAAATGTGAGGTTCTATAATTTTTATACCCCTTGAACTAATTTTAGAGATAACATTAATAAGCAAAATTTTGGTTTCTGTAGAAAACTCTTAGTTGACTGGAATGAGGAGAAATACACTGATTTCTATGTGTTTGTAATTAACAAGTAATTCTGAGACTGCAGTTCTGAATTTGACTAACCAGTGAGTTGTATGTGACCTTTGTTGGACAGTCTGCTCAAATACTTTATGCCTCACTTTCCTTGTTTGTTTGTTTGTTTGTTTTTTAAATGGCAGACATAGGCCGGTGAAGCCTCAGCCACATCCTTCCATTGCTTCTTTTTTTAAATTTTATTTATTTATTTATTTATTTATTTATTTATTTATTTATTTATTTATTTATTTATTTATTTATTTATTTATGGCTGTGTTGGGTCTTCGTTTCTGTGCGAGGGCTTTCTCTAGTTGCGGCGAGTGGGGGCCACTCTTCATCGCGGTGCGCGGGCCTCTCCCTATTGCGGCCTCTCTTGTTGCAGAGCACAGGCTCCAGACGCGCAGGCTCAGTAATTATGGCTCAGGAGCCTAGTCGCTCCGCGGCATGTGGGATCTTCCCAGACCAGGGCTCGAACCCGTGTCCCCTGCATTGGCAGGCAGATTCTCAACCACTGTGCCACCAGGGAAGCCCCTCCTTGTTTGTTAAATAAAGGCATTCTGTTTATCCCTTTTAGTTTTAAAATTGATCATGTTTACAGTTGACCCTTGAGCAACATAGGTTGAACTGTGTTGGATCCACTTAATAAGTGGATTTTTTTTTCAATAAACATAGTTTACAGGTCTTTAAGTGTGGGGAAAAGTTTGTGTTTGGTTAGAGATTACAGTATGTGGAATCAAAAGAACTAGAGTTTGAATCCTGATTTTATCCAAACTGCTTTAGCATCCTGCCCTTGGGTGAGTCATTTATCAGTTCCTTTATTTTTGAGGCAGAGATAACTGTCCCCGGGTTTTTCCGCAGAGGGGTCGGGGATTGGTGTGTTGACGCCTCTCTTCTCCTTCTATCCTGCCTGAACAACTCGCAGTGGAAGACCTTCACATAACTTTTACAGTCCGCCTTCAGTGTCCATGGTTTTACATCCTTGGATTCAACTAACTGTGGATTGTGTTGTACTGTACTATGCAGGTATTTATTGAAAAAAAAATTGAAAAATATAGGAGCTAATAGTACCCACCTCATAAAGTTGTGAGCATTTTAAAAAATGATTTGGATAAAATGTTTAAAACAATAATTTTTGGCACAAATAATAAATATTATATAAATGTTAGCTGTGGAACCTCACCCTAAAACGTCAGAGGGTTCTGAAATCCTGTAAGTTTTAGAAAAACTGAATAATAGTCAAACAGGTTTCTTTGTTTCAGATATCTCAGTGCCTTTAATATGCTGATATGCACTATGAAAATTCAAGATGGAAATAGAGTACACACATTTCCTACGCTTATTTGGTCACATAATCCTTTTTCTCTAGAGCGTCTTGCAAAGCTAGTGTTCTTTTTAAACCGTAGTAGTCTAGAACCATGTTGGTCCAGTAAGGTAGCGGCTAGCCTTGAGGTTATAGATACTCAAATTTAAGTTAATAAAGTTAAATAAAGTTTAAAATTTTATTTAAGATAAAACTCATCAGTCACACTAGCCACCTTTCAAGCGTTCAATAGCCACGTGTGGCTAGTGGCTGTCAAACTGGACGCACAGATACAGAACATTCCCACTGGAGTCAGAAAGTTCTGTTGGATGGTGCTGGTAGAATTTGATAACAAAAACAAAGTAAACAATAGAGTATGTAGTTGGTTTACTGTAATTTTAGTATCTATAATAAATTTAGGCTCATCTAGTTCTTCCCGAAATATTATAGTTGTTTGATTCTTAGTCATTGGAAGGAAGAAATTAATGATGATGGAACGCGGAAGACTATAACTTAAGGAAAGTTCTTGAGAAAGTGAGAAAGGATGGTGTTGCTGTAACGACAACAGACTGGGTGGCCTACAACAGAAATTTATTCTCTCAGTATTCTTGGGAGGCAGAAGTCTGAAATCAAGGTGATAGCATGGTTGCACTCCTTGTGACGAGCCTAGGGGAGAATCCTTCCTTGCCTCTTCCAGCTTTTGGTGGGTGTTGGCATTCCTTGGCTTCCTTGGCATATGGCCACATCACTCCCATCTCTGTCTCCATTTTCACCTCGTCTTCTTCTCTCTGTCTTCTCTTTTGTCCATTGTAAGAAGACCTGGCATTGGATTTAGGGCTCACCTGGGTAATTCAGGAGGGAGGATCTTACCTGAAGATCCTGAACTTAATTATGTCTGCAAAGACCTTTTTTTTCAAATAAGATTACATTCACAGGTTCTAGGGGGACATATCTTTTTGGAGAAATTGGCTTTTGAAAGTGGAATGACCTCAAACGAACATGGCAGTTGATCACTGTATGTTTACTTTGTCTATTCATTCTTTCTTTCTCCTCCAGTCTCTAATATCACTCTTAGCTGTTACATAGTTCAGAAAGTAATTAGAAGAGAACATTTCCTAAACTACCACAACTAGCCACCTATCTGCATCTGGGACTATGTGCTTTGTTTTCTCTCCTGTTAGTATTAGGTGAATATTATTAGTGGTATACAAATAACTGCTGTCAGCATTTTGGCAGGTTTGCTAATTGTGTTTATTGGCATCTCAGGGTTTTATAGATGGGATCTGAAGGCAATTGGAAGTATGGAAGTGGGTATAATAACTGTGTTTTTCCTACTCCTAATGTAACCATCTCTGTATTTATCTCTTTTTATATTTTGAAGTTCTGTGAAATGTTTCATTTGAGTAAAAAGATCTACTTCCATACTTAAAAATTTAAAGTTTGAAAATACTTTCCAAGACTGGCATCGTTTTTGAATACTCTATTCACATCCCAATCTCTCTCTTCTTTGACTGATCTTCTGTACCACTTGCTGTCTACGTTGCATACATTTTGTTGGTTGATAATTTGGTATTTTAAAATTTTCTTTTTCATGTGTATTCATCCTTTTGCCCCTCCAAAGCTTGTAAATCCTTTGAAATTAAAGTGTATACGTATGCCCTTTGGTTATCTCCCACAGCGTCTAACATGTTAGAGACATGTAGTAGGGAATATTGACTTGTGATCTGGATTATTAAATGCTATGTAATTTGAGACTTATTAGAATCAGTATCCATAGCCCTTTGTCTGGGTATGTGTAATTCTACGGGTTTATATGGATCATCTTGTATGAAAAGTTTTATGTATAGTTAGTATATGTATTTTCCTGGAGAGACGTTCTCTAGCTTTTATCAGATGCCAAAGTAATGAAGTATCAAAGGTTTAGTTTGTCTCTCTCTGCCCCTGTATTTGGCAGATACAGAAATTGTGTCACTAAGCAACTTTCCTAGAATCATACAACCCAATGTAATTTCCCAATTCTTTAAGTTATAAACCAGTAGCCTTTATGATATCTAAAACTTTTAGAACTTATTAGAATATACATTTGTAAGGATTTTAGAGTTCAACACTTAATATAGGAAGATATGCATTGCTTATAAATAATAATTTATAAAGTTTTATTTTTACCTTCTGTTTAGTTTAATGGCTAATTCTGGTCAGCCTATACATTTTAAATTCTTATAGTTGTACACTTGTGGAAAGAATTTCTTAAGTATGGAAATTTAGCAAAGTTGTTTTTTATACAACATTTTAATTCATTTATTCAACATTATTATGTAGTTCCAAAAGTTTCACTAAATGTGATTTAACGAACTTCTAATCAGAAAAATTTGCATTGTGACAACTGACAAATGCTAACTTACTTTTTTCTACTGTGATTTCCTTTTAGGTTTGATGAACTTGTAAAAAAATTCAAAGTTGAATATCATGCTGGTGGCTCTACCCAGAATTCAATTAAAGTGGCCCAGGTTGGTTAATTATTTTAAAGGTGATAAAGAAATGGATTCAGAATGATTCTAGACTTTTGGTCATTGTGCATAATTATTCCAATCTATATTTTGTTGCTATAGAATATTTTTGTTGGTTTTGAATGTTTATTATTCATTTACATTTCTTCTTAATTTCTTGTGGAATCCTTTGATTATTATTTTATATTTCATGTTACTGATTTGTAGAAATTCTGCATATTTTATAGATAGTATTCTTTTTTATTCTATAAATTGGAAGTATTCCTTATTTGTCATTTGTACTTTAACTCCGCTTATCATGTCTTTTACTTTGCCAAAGTTCTTAGTTTTTTTTAATATAGTTAAACTTTATGGCTTCTGCATTTCATATAATACTTAGAATGGACATGCTTACAACAAGATACTATAAGTTTTCTTGTTGTATATATAAATACATATATACCTATATATCTACATAGTTGTATGTATGTATGTGTAAATTTATGTATCTGTGTCTATATCTATATACGTCTTCCAGAGGGTAATTGGATAAACTCATTTTGACATATACTCTACAAGTTACCAGCGTGACCTAATTTTAAGTGGGAGTGTTAGTGTTCTATTTAAAGTTCCAATTAATGAAGGACATGAAAAAGCTTTACAGACTTCTGGTTCTTACCTCTACGATTTGTAAACTAGCTCCAAATCCCACTAACTGCAGTCAAAGGTCAACTCTGATGGACTCAGGTCATTTTGATTGTTTTATTGATTAATGCTTCCCCTTTGAATTTTAATTATGGGCCAGAGAAGTGGAAAATTGACAAACAAAGGTTGAACAATTTCTGTTTTTTTGAACTAACTTTTATTAGATTTAGACATATACTGTAATTATCCTGCATACTTCCAAAGCTCAAATTTAATCATAGTATTAAAATATTGTAGGTTGTAAAATATTGTGTGCAGTGGCCTGAGGAGATGAGGTCTTTGTATTTGTCAGCTGATTTTGTTTGTTTGTTTAACATTCCGGTGGTCACTTTGAGAGCTCAGGTTAATGGAAAAAAGACAGTTTACTTCTCTATTAGTTTTCTCAGGCTGCCGTAACAAAATACCACTGACTGGTTAGCTTCAACAACAGAAATGTATTTTATTACAGTTTTGGAGGCTGGTGCCATCTAAGATGAAGGTGCTGTCAGGTTTGGTTTCTGGTGAGGCCTCCTTCCTGGCTTGTAGATGGCTGCCTTCTCACTGTGTCCTCATGTGGGGGTGGGGTGGTAGGGGGAGCATTCGGTTCTCCAGGAACCGAATCAACTGTATCTTAATCTTGGATTTTCCAGCCTCCAAAAAAATTTTTGTTGTTGTTCAAGCCATCCAGTCTATAATATTTTGTTATGGCAGCCTGGGCAGACTAAGACAAATTATATACCCAAAAGAATTGAAAGCAGGGTGTGGAAGACATACGTGTAAACCCATGTTCATAGCAACATTATATTCACAATAGCTAAAATGTGGAAGCAACCCAAATGTCCTTCAGTGAATGAATGGATAAACAAAGTGTGGTATATGCACACAATGGTATATTTTTCAACCTTAAAAAATAAGGAAATTCTACCACATACTACAGTATGGGTGAATCTTGAACATATATACTAAGTGAAATAACCCAGTCACAGAAGGACTAATGATGATGATTCCAGTTATATGAGGTACCTAGGTTAGTCAAATTCATAGAGATGGGAAGTAGAATGGTGGTTGCCAGGAGTTGTGGGAAGGGGAAATGAAGAGTTATTGCTTAATGGGCATAGCGTTTCATTTTTACAAGATGAAGAGAGTTGTAGAGATAAATAGGTGGTGATGGTTGTACAACAATGCGAATGTACTGTATGCTTTAAAATGATTAAAAAGGTAAATTTTGTATATGTCTGTTTTACTACATTTAAAAAATAAAAGTAGATTCTAGAAATGCTTCAAAAGGGAGTGATAACTTGATTCAAGTTACGGATTTCATTTGTTTATTCAATAATCAGTGAGGCGACATAACAAGTCAAAACCATGGGCTTGCTCTTGGGGCTGTGGGAGTACATTAGAACTGGGTTTGAGTTCAAGCTTTGTCACTTTATTGGCTATGAAAGCATGAGCAACTTTTATGGGCCTTTCACCTGTAAATGGAGGTTAATGCTTATTGCAGGTGGAAGTTGTAAGGATTTATGAGATAATGAATGCTTAAAAAAATTATGCTTCTTTTTGTTTTAATTAATTAATTAATTAATTAAATTTTTTTGCCTGTGTTGGTCTTTGTTGCTGCGCGCAGGCTTTCTCCAGTTGCGGCGCACGGGCTTTCTCTAGTTGCGGTGAGCGGGGGCTACTCTTCATTGCAGTGCGCGGGCTTCTCATTGCAGTGGCTTCTCTTGTTGCAGAGCACAGACTCTAGGCATACGGGCTTCAGTAGTTGTGGCACATGGGCTCAGCAATTGTGGCTCGCGGGCTCTAGAGTGCCGGCTCAGCAGTTGTGGTGCACGGACTTAGTTGCTCCGTGGCATGTAGGATCTTCCCCAACCAGGGCTTGAACTCGTGTCCCCTGCATTGGCAGGCAAACTCTTAACCACTGCACCACCAGGGAAGTCCCTATCCTACTTTTCAAAAGAAAGTTTGGAAAGTTTGGAAAGGGCTTTTTTCCCCCCATTTTTCTGAATTTTCTTCATCTTAACAGAATGTAAATTTACCCATTCATGGACAGAACAACCAGATTTTTGGCTCTCATTCATTTAAAAATACTTATTTCAATCTAGTCTTCAGTTGAACATCTTGTTTGGGTTTTTAGTTCCCCTACTATTTTGAGAGGGCTTTTCCTTTCCATCTGATTGATGATTCAACTACATAATTGCCCAGTTATAACTTATGACTAGGGTAACCACAGAGTTTTGAAAAACATTCCTTTAGAAGTACTTTTCTTTAGAAGGAGAATTCTTCAGATTTTCCTTGGCAGTCATTAATAGGAAGAACTGATTCCTTTGTACATAAAGCAGATATTTATTGGGCATCTGCTATGTGCTAGTCATTGTGCTACGTAGTAGCTGGTAACATAAGCTATGCCATCTAAATTTTAAGTAAAATGTGATAAAATATTTAGAGCCTTAGAGTGAACAATCTTGATATAATCTTGCTTGAATCTATTGTGGTGATGAATGAGGTTGAGCTTTATGGTGTTTAAAAAGTCTCGCCAGGGACAGCCCATCCGGGAAGGTTCTGGTTTTTGTTTTCTGTTAATGCACTTGATTGGTTGATTTTGGGCTTTTGTGTTCTTTTCTTATTCATTTGTGTCTCCTTCACCTCTGAGAAAAACTGGATTACAGTCTTCCATTTTCTCTATCATTCTAGGTTACTGAAGAAGCAAATACTGGACAACAAATACCAGTTCAGTGTAGCTACACTAACTGAATGTATGCTAGGTGCTGTGAACTGTAGATCTAAAATTAAGGCCAAGAATAAGAGTAAGAATTCAATCATCATCGAAGTATTCATAAACCATTTTTTATAAGTTTTTTTTTTTTGATGTGGACCATTTTTAAAGTTTTTACTGAATTGGTTACAGTATTGCTTCTGTTTTATGTTTTGGTTTATTGGCCGCGAGGCATGTGGGATCTTAGCTCCCAGACCAGGGATTGAATCTGCACCCCCTGCATTGGAAGGCAAACTCTTAACCGCTGGACTGCCAGGGAAGTCCCCATAAACCACTTAATTCTATATGTTTTTTGTTAGCATGTGCCATCTGTAATATGTGTTTTTTGTTACAGGTATTTTGAAAATAATTCAGTTCTTCTGTAAAGACAAGAAGGATAACAAGATAGATGAAATTCATAGATAGTAACCTGGTAGCTTTTAAGATTGAGGCAAAACTCATAGGATATTTTAAGTATAGATAGTAAATAAACAAGTAGCTTGGGAAACAGGCAAAGTTGATACAATTTGATAAATATGAATAGCAAGTACGTTTGTAACCTGTAAGAGGGCTAAAGACAGAATAAAGAAAAACTGTGTTGTAACAAACAAGAGTATTACTGATACATACAAAGAGATGGAAAGACCGTATTATGATCATATACCACTAGGCTCACCTCTCCAAAGATCACTCATTAGTGAAACTTACTATGTTCTCATTCTAACCTCCACATGCATATAACCCAGGAAAGGCAAATAAAGCCATGACTGTTCAGGCTCTTTTCCAAAGTGTTCCTGATTTTTAATATCTCCCAGGGACTCCTGTCTGTGGCCCCCTTGCTCAAACTGTGGCCCTGTTCTCATAATGATACCATCATCATCAGGGAAGGCAGATGAGGTGAAAAGCAGATGATGTTTGAACATTCAAGCAGTGTGGTCCTTATACTTGTTTGCACCCTGTGTGTTAACTTACTCCAACTCTCTCCCTTGCTTCTTGTGTGTTTTAAATGGATACATCTGTGATTTAAGCATCTTAATTTGGTTGGTAGGCCCTTTCCGTTCTGTGTCCTCTGGGATAGTTTGCTTATGTATGTATTGATACTTGGAGTCTACCAGGGCTTTAAGATAATTTCCCCACATCACACTAGGTTTAGATCGATTTTTCCTTGTTCGGTAGTTTAACAACAATAACTCTCATGGTAGCTATGGAAAAATATGCTGAAACATTGAAAGAGAATGTTACTTGGCAAAAATCATCACCTCTGTGAAAGAAGAAGTGGAAGTCATATGAAGAGTAAAGGTTAACATTGACAATGTAGAGCTCATTCTGTCAGATCTTACCAACAATCATACTTTGATATATCAAGTGATGTGACAAATCATGTCAACAAGAAAATCTTCCCACAAGCTCTTAGATAATTTAATTTGTTAAAACATGTTTTTGAAGATTTTAATTAAACCACAGGCAACATAAAACAGTATTGTTGATATCATGTCCAAATATAATTTCTAGACTTTTCTCACCTACATATTTGACAGTGCAAATTTAAATTTTGACAAATTCTATTCAGTGTAAACTTATTAATGAAAATAAAGATTTTATCTTCTAAATATCCTGCACACCTTGTATACAACACTGCTAAAAAAAGGGATGTGATTTGCTTACCTATGATATTGATGCTTTCATAGTGAACGTTTTTGGTCACTTTTCTGTTTTTTTTAAAAGTACAGATGCACTTAATGTGATTTTTGACTTAAAAAAAATGGAAGGAGATGGCCTCTTTGGACATGTGCCTAAAAGATGGCTATAATTGTTGCTGGACCTAGAAAATATGTCCTGCAGTATAATATTTTTAGAATGTGAGACAAGAAGAATGTCCTTATCTAATGTGGCAATACATTGAAGATGAGAATGCAGAGAAAGATTACAGTAAAACAAAAATTTATATGCCATTTCTCCAAAAGTGTTTGATGATATTTGAAGAGGCCATAAGGAGGCTAGGAAAAACTCATACAACAAACAAATGACTCATTTTTGTGTAATATGACTGCTTTATATCTCAAGAGGGGGAAAAGTTCACTATAGAAGGGCAGCCAACTTAAATAGGGCTTTCTCAGTGTCTTAACTAAAACTGTAAGTTACTTGGAATCCAACTTTGATAACAGAAATTGCAATCACCATTGTAGTTTGGAGTGTTTTGAAATAATGTTCATTTTAGGCATGGATAGTATATGTAATGAATCTATAAATGCAAAGGATATGATTGAATAAGCAGTTGGAATACCAAAACAAGCATTTAGATAGATTCAAGGTAGATGAATATTTTGTAGAGCTAGAAACTAATTCTTGTATATCTAAATGCCTGCTATTGCTAGTAAATAAAATCCTAAGTATTCCACACTCAAATGCTTTTGTTGAAAGAATATTTAGCTTGATGTCATCACGTTGGACTGACACCAAGAATGTGGAGATAACAGCAGAGCCATAAGTCAAAGTGAAATTTACTTTAAACTATATTCAGTTTTACCACACATTAAAGAAGGTGTCCTATGGTTTTAATCAGTTCAGAGAAGTATTATTGGAAAGGAAACACACAGAGTTAAAATACTCTTTTATTTCATGGGACAAAAAGGAACACGTCATTGTTATTTTTTTCTAAATTTTGGTAACATCTGTTTAATCCAACTGTACTTACTCTTCTTTTTAAAAATCTTATATTTATGTACGTTAAGAACATACAATATGGCCTATAGAAATTTAAATACGTAATAGTTTAAAAAAGTTAAAATAAGTTGCTATATTTATTTAGACAAAAGAAATGATTGTTATATTTTCCCATACATATACTGTTTAGTTAGTCCTTCTTTTAATTATTACTAATTGCCACTTGTTATTTATTCATATTGTTTCATTTAAATAATAGCACTTATGTAACAGAAAAGGAAATAATACAGAATAGTATATAATTTCAATTAAGTACTGTATAGGTTTGCTCAGGCTGCCATAATAACCATGGACTGGGTGGCTTAAACAAGGGAAATTAATTTTCTCACCGATCAAGGAAGCTTAGAAGTCTAAGATCAAGGTGTTGGCTACTTTGGTTTCTTCAGGGTCCTTTCTTCTCTTGCTGCTTCTTCAAATATTTGTCCTTCTGTGCATACCCTTCGTGTCTCTCTGTGTGTTCCTATTAATTCTTATAAAGACAGCAGTCAGATTGGATTAAGGCCTAACATAAATGCCTCATTTTAACTTAATGACTCCTTTAAAGCTCCAATCTCCAATATAGTTGCATTCTGAAATCTTGGAGGTTAGGGCTTCAACATACGAATTTTGGGAGGACACAGTCTATGACAAGTACTCATTTGTTTATATTTTTTATTTTTGGTAGTATACCATTTTGATTCCCATCTTCTTTACTTTTTTGTATGTGTTTTAGTTATTTTCTTGGTTAATTTGAGGATTACAATTAACATTCTAAACTT
Organism: Eschrichtius robustus; assembly: GCF_028021215.1. Lineage (NCBI taxonomy): Eukaryota > Metazoa > Chordata > Mammalia > Artiodactyla > Eschrichtiidae > Eschrichtius > Eschrichtius robustus. The sequence continues at coordinate 79,045,736 of NC_090830.1, forward strand.
ATAACAATCTAGTTTGAATAGTACCAACTTAGTTTCAATGGCATAAACACTGTGCCCCTTTATATCTCCATCCTCCCCCTTTATATTGTTGTTGTCCCTGATTATATCTTTATACATTGTGTGCTCATTAACACAGATTTATAATTATTGTATAATTCATTTTACCTTTTAAATCCTCTAGGAATAAAAGAGGAGTTGCAGACCAAAAGTGTGGTAATACTGGCTTTTTTTGTTTTTTGCCTTAGAATTCTTCATTTATTTTCTTCTTCAGGGACCACTTGGCCATTTTAAAGGCACATCAAGTTTTTTTTTTTTTTTTTTTTTTAACATCTTTATTGGAGTATAATTGCTTTACAATGGTGTGTTAGTTTCTGCTTTATAACAAAAGGAATCAGTTATACATATACATATGTCCCCGTATCTCTTCCCTCTTGCATCTCCCACCCTCCCTATCCCACCCCTCTAGGTGGTCACAAGGCACTGAGCTGATCTCCCTGTGCTATGCGGCTGCTTCCCACTAGCTATCTATTTTACGTTTGGTAGTGTATATATGCCCATGCCACTCTCTGACTTTGTCCCAGCTTACCCTTCCTCCTCCCCATATCCTCAAGTCCATTCTCTAGTAGGTCTGTGTCTTTATTCCCATCTTGCCTCTAGGTTCTTCATGACCTTTTTTTTTTTTTTTTTTTAAGATTCCATGTATATGTGTTAGCATACGGTATTTGTTTTTCTCTTTCTGACTTACTTCACTCTGTTCAGCCACTATGGAGAACAGTATGGAGGTTCCTTAAAAAACTAAAAATAGAACTACCATATGACCCAGCAATCCCACTACTGGGCATATACCCTGAGAAAACCATAATTCAAAAAGAGTCATGTACCAATATGTTCATTGTAGCTCTGTTTACAATAACCAGGACATGGAAGCAACCTAAGTGTCCATCAACAGATGAATGGATAAAGAAGATGTAGCACATATATACAATACTGGCTTTTGTATTTTCCTATGTAGTTACCTTCATCACTGTTCTTTATTTCTTGTTATGTTTTTAGGTTACTGTCTAGTGTCCTTTCATTTCAGTCTGTAGGACTCCTTTTAGCATTTCTTGTAGGGCAGGTTACTATTAACAACCTCCTTAAGCTTTTGTGTTTATCTGGGAATGTCTTAATTTATCCTTTATTCTTATTTATTTATGTATTCGCCGTGCTGCACAACTTGTGGGATCTCAGGTCCCCAACCAGGGATTGAACCTGGGCCACAGCAGTGAAAGCCCGGAATCCTAACCACTAGGCCACCAGGGAACTCCCTATCCTTTACTCTTAAAGGATAGTTTTGCCAGATGTAGAATTCTTGGTTGATAGTTCTTTTATTACTTGAAATATGTCATAGCGTTGCCTTCTGGCTTCCATGGTTTCTGATGAGAAATCAGCTTGCTTGCTTGCTTGCTTGCTTGCTTGCTTGTTTGTTTGTTTGTTTATTTATTTATTTATTTATTTATTTATTTATTATTTTTGGCTGCATTGGGTCTTCGTTGCTGTGCACGGGCTTTCTCTAGTTGCAGCGAGTGGGGGCTCCTGTTCATTGCGGTGCGGGGGCTTCTCACTGTGGTGGCGTCTCATTGCGGAACATGGGCTCTAGGCACATGGGCTTCGGTAGTTGTGGCACGCGGGCTTCAGTAGTTGTGGCGCATGGGCTTAGTTGCTCCGTCGCATGTGGGATCTTCCCGGACCAGGACTTGAACCCATGTCCCCTGCATTGGCAGGCAAATTCTTAACCACTGCGCCACCAGGGAAGCTCTAGAAATATTATTAATATTATCGAGGACCCCTTATTCTTGACAAATTGCTTCTCTCAGCTTTTAAGATTCTTTCTCTATCTTTTGATAATTTAGTCAAGTCTTGGTGTGAATCTTTTTGGGTTTATTCTCCTTGGAGTTCATTGAGCTTCTTGGATGTGTAGTTTCATGTATTTCATCAATTTGGGAATTTTTTGGCCATATGTCTTCAAATATTTTTTTCTGCTCCTTTCTCTCTTCTGCAATACCTACAGTACATATGTTGCTGTACTTGATAGGGTTTTGTTTGTTTATTTTTGTTTTAATGCTTCTCTGGAAAGAGTTTGGAGCTGCATACTCCATCAAGTTGTTCCATAATTATCATTATATATGTATTTTTTGGTCTGTTATATTTGTTCCTGTGTTGGGATTCTAAAAAGTTGGTCACTCTGTTTTAAGGCCAGTGGCCTATTGTTTTCTGTTCTTATGCTGGGCTATTGGTTTTCATAAACCTTACCTACTTGGGCTTCCCTGGTGGTGCAGTGGATGGGAGTCTGCCTGCCAATGCAGGGGATACAGGTTCGGTCCCTGGTCCGGGAAGATCCCACATGCCACAGAGCAGCTAGGCCCGTATGCCATAACTACTGAGCCTGCGCTCTAGAGCCCGTGAGCCACAACTGCTGAGCCCACATGCCACAACTGCTGGGGCCCGCGCGCCTAGAGCCTGTGCTCTGCAACAGGAGAGGCCACTGCAATGAGAAGCCCGCGCACCGCAATGAAGAGTGGCCCCCGCTTGCCGCAACTAGAGAAAGTCCGCGCACAGCAACGAAGACCCAACACAGCCAAAAATAAATAAATAAATAAATAAATATTTTAAAAAAAAAACCGTACCTACTTAACTTATTTGTATTACCTCTTTGCAATCTTTATTTTATACTATTGTATGCTCTCTCAACCTTCAGAGCCTCATAACAGCCTGTGAGATAGGAAAAAAGATGTGATCTCATTTTAATGAAAAGGATTCTGATTATATAAGATAGATAAAAATGCCATGGTTGGTAACTAAGCAGATCAGAATTAGAACCCAGGTGTTCTAACTGGAAACTTCTGATTGCTCTCCTTACTGGAGATTTCTCTCTCTTCCTTAATGGACTTCAGTTTTGACTTGTCCATATATGTTAGATTTGAGTAGCATTTTGCATACTCTCTCCAGTTTTTACAGTCTGCTTCAATTTGGGAAGAATTGGAGGTTGTCAGAGAGAATCAAGTAGCCATCATTTTTAATACAGTTCTAATTAAACCAACTCTTTCCTTCATGGTTCTGAGGGATAGCAGTTTTTTTGGTGTTTGGATATCTTTTTGCTCCATGGCAGTATATGCTTTTTTCTGACTCGTGTTTTTCAGAAGCCTCATGAGCAGCTACATGTGGTATTCCTATATTGTTTTAAGTTATATAAGTTCATTATTAAGCTTCCTGCAAATTGATTTACTGATCTTTCTAATGTTCTATACCTATTAAAAATTAGTCATTTTTGCATATGTTCTGGGCATCTAATCAAATATTTTAAGTGCCTTCTTAGTCTGTTACCTGAAGTATAAGTAGATCATCGTTGGAATCAATTATTTCTTCTTCCTCTCATCCCCCAAAGTGTTGAGGCTATATGGATTTTTATGATTTGCTATTCAATAATAAAGAGTAATCATTTTCTTATTACTTTAATAACTGCCATTTTTTTCTAAATAAAGTAGATTTTTCTTTCTCATTTAAAGCAAAGATCTTAGGGATAAAATAGTACTTCTTTCTTTGCTGTAATTGAAATCATTTATTGAAAACTACTAAATGTGTATATGTTCCTTGCCCAATAGCCCTCTCTCCTCCATTTTTCTTCAGGAAGTAAAATATGTTCCTAATTACAAATTTTCTTCCTTAATCATTTATATAAATCCATCAGTAATAGATTTGATTCTTCACATAAGTATTAAATGTTTCTCTTGGTCACTTGAATTCTTATATCCTTACTTCTAATTCCTCACCTGGTTCTCTCATTATTGACTTTTCAATCTTTCTTTTTCTCATCTCTCTTACAGTTAGATAAGCCTCTATGTTTAACTTCTAGTGAAATTTTAACCAAGCTTTTGTTTTGTTTTGTTTTGTTTTTAATGAAATTTTGAGAGAACTGTCTTGTGCCAGTATTTTTACGTTTTATACAGGATGGCTGCTGGGGTGTGTGGAGGGGGGAGGGGTGCTTTAATTGTTTTTTTCATACAAACATCATGTAATGAACCAGTTTTCAGAATTGTGTTTTAAAGTTTTCCCAAACTCTTTGTATATTGAGTACCTAAAAACATTTTTTATAAAGTTTATACAATTATGTTTGAATGAATAGAAACATGTTCAACCCAGAATTGTAAAGTTGATATTTTAAGAACCATGTAGCATTTCCAATTAAGTCATAGTATTTAGAAATGAAAATTGATGAAAATTGAGAGCCTCATGTTTTCTTTTTTAGACCTTTTTAAAAAAAAAAACAGTTAACCTGTGTGGCTTTCCTGTATGAATAAATATTATTCTGATTATCTCTTTTTATGACCTATTTCACCTGAAAAAACTATATAGAGATTAAAAGGCATTTTAGTAGATATATCTCGGAATCTGGGAACAGTGCAGACTGCTTAGATCTAAAGAGAAGAAACGACATTGGAGTGATCAAAGAGAATTCTCCCTTCTAATGCCTTACACCTGGAGCAGTTGCAGAACTGTCAATAGCACAACTACATTTATAAATATCAGAGCAGGATGTGGCAGACGGTGATACAACACAGAGTCTTGCCAAACCTTTATGTCACTAAAGAGGAGGTTCCTTTTAGTGCCAATTTTAAGATTAATGAATAATTTTAAGTAACTTAGGTCTTACAAAATAAAGTTGAGTATTAAAATTGTGAATTTCTCCTTGCAATTGAAAAATTTAAGTATGAATTAACACCTCCCTTCTTTGGTAATCTTTTTCTTTGTTGAATAAGGCTGTGAGAGATTTTAGTAGCTAAACTAAGGTGAAGAAAGTAGTGTTTTGTTTTCCTGAAGGATATTTTTAATGTGTTTGTGATATCCTTCTATGTTAAGTCAGATTCTTTAATGTAAAGCAAAACCTATATTTTCTCTCTTCCTTCCTTATCTCCCCCTCCTCTTTTCTCTTTCCTTCTTCTTTTCTTTCTGCTTTTTGTCCTTAAGCCTTATTTTATGTCTTGTGTTAAGGGATTCTTTTGCCACTGTTAGTAAAACATGCTTTTAGTTTTGTCTCAGTAGTTAAGGTGTGCTCTGAGATTGTATAGTATAAATCTACACCTACACATCATAAACTACCCACTTTATGAAAGAAAACATACCTTTTACACTTATGAACCTTAATGTGGTGCATTGTCCTGCAGTATGACATTAAACACGGGTACAGTTTGAGATTGTCTCTCCTGCCTAAGAGCAAAGCAACAAGTGCTTCAGTAAGGAAAACCACAAGTTGCAGGATCTTATTTCATTCAGGGGATAAAATTCTTGCCTTGATTCCATTCCTTTTCATTCTATTTTGTAATTAGATTTCAGGAACTTTTAAAAATAAATGTCTTGTTAATATATTTATTTGAACTGAAAAATAAAGTCAAATCTCTTCTGGGAGAGAAAAATGTCTCATTTGTTTGGTTGGTTGGGCAATGAATATGGTGTTTGCCATTTAAATTACATAGTGGTACTGTCAACTGCCATGTTTTTTAAGACAAGCTTTTCTAGAGTATTTCTGTTTTCTGTGGTACTTCTGGCATTAAGATACTTGAGAGAAAGTAAAAAAATTGTCTAAATTTTAGCTTAGCACAGCGTAGTGGCTTAGGGAATGTGCTGTGCAATAAGCAAAGCTGGGCAAGTACAAACTTGGGCAAGTCACCTAACCTTTTTTTCCTTTAATAATATGTCTTATTTATTTATTATTTATATTTTATTTATTTATTTATTTGTTTTAAAAAATTTATTTTTGGCTGCGTTGGGTCTACTTTGCTAAGCTCAGGCTTTCTCTAGTTGCAGTGAGCTGGGGCTACTCTTCGTTGCGGTGTGCTTCTCATTGCAGTGGCTTCTCCTGTTGCAGAGCACAGGCTCTACGCACGCGGGCTTCAGTAGTTGGCAGCACGCGGGCTCAGTAGTTGCAGTACGTGGGCCGTAGAGCGTGCGGGCTTCGGTAGTTGCGGTGCGTGTGCTCAGTAGTTGTGGCACGCAGCCTCAGTAGTTGTGGCGCACGGGTTAGTTACTCCACGACATGTGGGATCTTCCCGGACCAGGGGTCAAACCCATGTCCCCTGCATTGGCAGGCGGATTCTTAACCACTGTGCAACCAGGGAAGTCCCAAGTCACCTAACCTTTTCAAGTTTCAGTTTCCTCTTCTGTAAAATGGGAATAATGATAGTACTTTTATAGGCTAACATTCTTAAAAGGGAAAATGGGACTCTCAGATATGAAATGAACACATGTCAACAATTTTATTTAACTCTAATTAGTGTACAGGTAAGATGTTGCAATTTATTTAAAGGGGAATTCAAAGACTGGAGATATGTGTGGTCCATGAAATCAATCTATAAATATTACAAAACTGACTTCGGTGGGGTGGCGGATTTCATTTGTGTCTCTACAGGACAGATTTTATTTTCTGATTTTTTTTTTATAGGCAATAATTATTGCTGTAAGTAATATACAATTTACAAACTCATGAAATAGCTCAAAGATATATGCTTCATGATAGGGAAGAATAATTCTAATCCTTGTATTTTCACAGATTTTATTAAGAATAGTTGTTGAGTTGGTAACATAATTGTTTTCCCTTTTTAGCCTATTGCTATAATTTATTATCTTAATATTTTTCCTTCTTTTATTAGTTTTGTATTCATTAAAATATAAGCATCATGAGGGCAGGCACTTTGTTTTGTTCCCTACTGTGTGTCCTCAACATCTCCAATAATCTCTGTAACTTGGAAGACTTTCAGTGAATACATTTTGAGTGATTGAAGTGATTAATAGATATAACCCTATATGAGAAAGTTGTATTTTTCTTTACTGCTCGATTCTCTGGTTTGTATTAATTTTATTTAGTGTTTTGACAGGGCAAAAGCATAATTTCTATACGAGCATAGGTATTTATTTTAATCTAATTATTGAATTTTTTTCTTTTAATGTCATGCGTTGGTATATTTTGACAGCAATATAAACAAAGTTTATAATGAAGAGTATAATCTTTGGAGGCAAAGATCTGGATTCTAGACCTGGTTCTTCTCTTTCATACTGAGTGGCCGTCAACTCTTTGAGCAGTAGTTTCTTCACAAGTAAAACGAGATGATAACTCAAAACACTGTAACCTTGTAGTTTATTAAGAGAACTAAATGTGGTAATACACATAAATTACCTAGGAAGGTTCATGGCACGTGGTAAATGATCAAAAAAGCTTAGCTGTGCTGTTAAACTATTATTATTTTAGTTGGGTTTGATTTTTGGTGTTATTTCATGGAGTTGTAAAAGTTTATATTTATTCTGTAAAAGCAGTCATTTCAATAGTGTCCTAAAAATCTGTGCTTATGTATACAGTTAGTTATATAACTATCTCTGATTTGAAGGACTCACACGTGTAATGTAATACAATGGTGATTTGTCACATAAATAATAGATATGATAAAGTAAAATGTGGGACCCTAATGAATACCTTTCTATAAGTTGGTATTCAAGATGTTTACATTCTTTTTAATACATGCTCTCATAAGATATTCACCATACTGAATAAAATAACATTGTGATTGTTACTTGGAACAATGAACAATTTAGCTAACTTCTGAGGCTTAAATCAAAGGTTTGAATTTTGCTTAACAGTACATTTTGTGCTATATAAATAAGGAATTTTAAAGCATTTGCTAATCATCTAAGGTTCCCCATTAAACCCTGAATTTAGTTGATAATATCCAAGACAAAGCGTATAGGAAAATAATGGTTTTTTTAAATTTTAAGTTGAGTATTATTGCAAAATGTTCTTGATTCCACTGGAAGAAATTCAAATTATGTAAAAGAAAATGTTTAAGACAGTTTTTATTTTAACAGTACTTTATGAATAGGCTCTTGAATATAACAGCTTATTGATAAAAATTTTGAATTTGTAAATGAATCAGGCATCTGTCTTAAATCTTAGGAAATTGCTCTTCATTCTTCATAGATATAGTCTGCGTATTGTAGTTCACTATCAACTTTTGGAATCTATAATAATGAATTGTCAAATTGAGAATCTGTGATATTACTTTCCAGGTTCTACTAATTTGCCTGCTAGTCATCTTTAACTGTAAGAAAGTGAGCCAAAATGCTGGCTTCCTAGGTACTATCCTGTGCATTGCTGCTTATAGGTGACCAAATACTGAGAACCCCTATTCCCTACTTCTTGTCTTTTGTTTTCCCCCTCAGAGGCATTGTTGCCATCCATTAAGAGCCAGTAACTTCCTATTTTCTAATTTTATTTCTGTACCAGTCAATATTCTTATTCCATCTTTGGCATTTTCAGGAGCATGTATTCACATTGATTTATAAAGTTATTTAAATATGTACCTGTTTAATATTTATATTATTAGGAAATGAAAGGCCTGATCTTCTGTTAATGAAATTTGAAATAAGTGCAAAGTAAATAGGATGAGGTATATTTTCTCTTTTTGAAATTAAACTATGTGTATGTTTGGCCCTAAAGATAAATATGTATGCATGTATACACGGAGTTTGTGAGGTAAAATGAAGAATTGACCTAAGGAGCCTTATCTCATTCTACTGTCCTACCTGGATCCCTCCCATGTAAAGAGTTTAGAATCCAGTATGCAGTGATACAATCCTTGGCCTCATTTTCATAGACCTCACTTGGTAGTAATTGCTGTCCATCCCATCATGACAGCTATAATAATTTCCTTCTTTCACAAAATCTCTATGTGAAAATTAACGGCTATGCAGTGGGCTTTTCACATAAGGGAGAAGAAGATTGGATGGATGGGTGAAAGTTAGCTCACCATTGAGAAGCTCTGTTCTTGGTAGGCGTAGCAGGTTGATTGCATGTGGTGTCTAGTTAAATTGAAGAACTTTGCTGTTTACTGTTTGTGTATTTAGAAGTGATTTAACAACATGTAACAGAAAACTGAAAATTTTGAGGATTTAAAAATTTGAGATCTGGCAAAATAAGAAACTTAGAGAGATTTGATTTTTTTTTCCCCCTAATAATCTGCTTATTATTTATTTATTCCTCCACAGAGCCCCCTTCCCCCACCCCCACCCACACACACACACACACACACACACACACACGGACACTGAGGAGGTTGTTTGGAATGGGTTACAACCTGGGGCCTGGAGTCTTGAAATCTGAGGCACCCTCTTCCGTCATTTTGTGGCTTAGGTGGGGGCATTGTCGAGGCAGAACTGGTGTCTCCGTTTGGATACTGCAGAAGGAAGGGAAACCTAGGCACACCCATAAAGGTGGCCATAACCAGAGGAGTTGATTGGCAGTCTGGAAGACAAATTTTCTCGATAAAGGCACTTTTACCTCAGTTGTGAGCTGGGAGGAATTATTTCGATGGCGGTGTTATTTGCAGGTTGCTGAGAGAAATGAAGGGAGTTCACCTACGTTGGGCCATCTGCAGGGTCAGTAGGGGCTGCTGTATGTCTTTGCTGCTGCAAGGGGAAGGTAATGTAGGCATCATAGCCAAAGAGGCATGCAGGGATTAGGCCCAGTACCCCTGCGACGATTTTGGAGTGGTTTCCTCTCTCAACAAGCACAACAATGGAGGTGATCAGGTAGAGGATGACCGCTACGAGGGTTCGGAAGAAATCACTCCAAGGCCAGTTGATGATCTGTATCTTGGTGTGCAGGTCACACATGTAGACGACAAAGAAGAGAGTAGCAAAGATCATCTCTGTCACTGACAAGGAGGAGTATCCTGATGTCAAGGCACCGAAGCAGATCAGAATCACCAGGCACAATATAATTTCAGCAAACAGGAGAATTCCCTGTCGGGTGCGTGAGAAGTTGGAGCAGGCGGCCCAGCAGCCGGGGGCCGAGAGGCGCTCGGAATCCGCCATGGCATGGACCGGAGTCCTGAGAGGCTCGGAGGATCTGCTCGCTTGTGGGTTCGAGGACGGTGCACACCCAGCCATCTTGCCCGCCATCTGACCGGGAAGGGGGCCCCAGGGCAAAGGGAGAGGTTTGATTTTATGAAAGCAATACCAGTTATAGTCCTTTATGAAGATGGCATATAATTTATGCAAATATGCACAATTAAATAATATGTTTCATTAGATAGATCAGATTACTTTCAGTTATGTTCAGAATAGTAATTATTCATATTTATGGACCACTAAAGATTCGTGCTTTATGTAACAGTTGTCACCTTCTCTCTGTCTTTTTTTTAAAATAAATTTATTTATTTTTGGCTGCATTGGGTCTTTGTTGCTTTGCACAGGCTTTCTCTAGTTGTGGCGTGCGGGTTTCTCGTTGCGGTGGCTTTTCGTTGCGGAGCATGGGCTCTAGGTGCACGGGCTTCAGTAGTTGTGGCACACGGGCTGAGTACTTGTGGCTTGGGGGTTCTAGAGCGCAGGCTCAGTAGTTGTGGCGCACGGGCTTAGTTGCTCCACAGCATGTGGGATCTTCCCTGACCGGGGCTCGAACCTCTGTCCTCTGCATTGGCAGGTGGATGCTTAACCACTGCGCCACCAGGGAATTCCCGTCACCTTCTCTTATATTAAAAATTGAATGAAATGTTCATCAGGTAGACTAATACAACTCACCTAGGAAAGTAATATTTGAACCATGTGATTTATCTAAAAATACCGGGGAACTAAAAAGTAATATCTCTGTGAAGCATTTATATAAATGTGTCATTTGTCTGAAATGGTGAAAGTCTAAGTATATAGAGCAGTACTTTAAATTATTTAGAGTAGGTCATTTTCCCTTCCCCAAACTTATAGATTTAATCCTACCCTGAGGAAAATTATACTAAATGTGAAAGATTGTAGTCAGTAATAACGTAGTCAGTGTTGCATTTTTTTTAAAGCAGGAACTATCAATTCTTAACCATCTCCTTTAGGCCCCTATGGGATGAAGGTTAATTTTATAGCAGCAGTGACTACAAGTAATGTACATTGCTGGGGACATGTACAAAGCTGACTTGATAGGGCTCGTACTTTTGGAGTGACTGTATAGTCGGTGGAAGTAGCAAGCTCAGCCTTTGGGCTCTTCTATGTCTAATCAAACCTTTCATGTAGGAAGTTGTGGCAGGTTGATACTTCACCCTCATACCCCCTTATTTGTAGGGTTTCTTAACATTTTTTCAATGGTTTTAATTGTTAAACTTAGAACACATTTTAGAAAATTGAAATGTAAAGAAAGAAAAAATGACAGTAACCTCTTTTTTGTTTTCCAGTTGTATGTGAGTCAGTGTATGTGTTTACCTAGTTCTACAATTGGAGAACTTGGGGGAGAAAACAGTTTGCTTTGTTTTTTTAAAGTAAATTCAGTTTGTGTCATGTAGTTTTACAGAGCCACCAAAACACAATCTTAGGGAAAATAATGTAAAAAGATTATTCCAAATGAAGGAAAATGGGCTAAGAACAGTATATTTCTTGAATGTGGCGCTTAGTTTTGGGAACCATATATTTAGAATACATGACAAACTTCTCGTTGTAGATGACGTTGGGCAAGTTTTCCTAGCCTTCCTGTGCCTCCGTTTGCTCATTTGTACACTGTAAAATGCGCACTGTACACTTGGGGTTGTGAGGGTGAAATGTAAAATAAAAAAAGGAAGAGTATGTACTACTAGGTAAGGTGCTGGCACACAGCACCTTTAATAGCATCACAGATGTTATTAAACTTCAGTATCATCGTCATCATTAAAGATTATGTGATTTAATTTCTCATTGTTTTCACAACATATTTATATGAATAGGTGGTACACATGGATATATTGCACTGTTGAGAGCCATTTTCAAAATAGTCCTTTAGTTATACATTCATTAAATTGCTGCTCTACCTACTGTGACTTCTCAGAAGTATAGTGTTATGGGTGGGATTTTACATAGAAATGTAGGGATTGAAGTATGTGTTGTCATTTCATAAAAGTTAAATCTCCCAGTACTCTCTGTCATCCTTTTGATTAATGATAAAAGTTTGTTGGGAATTCCCTGGTGGTCCAGTCGTTAGGACTCAGTGCTTTCACTGCTGAGGTCCTGGGTTCAATCCCTGGTTGGGGAACTAAGATTCCACACAGCCATGTGATGCAGTCAAAAAAAGTTTGTCTTCCACAGAATTAAATGCATCTTTTAATTTAATTTTCTAATGTTACTCTATTTGTATTTACCAAAATACAATATGCATGTTTTGGTTTTTAAAGTATCTCTCTCAAGTTCTTTGACATTCTTTCATTTAAAAGGTAGAGCCTAATTTCCCTGTTGTTGAGTATGCCCAGACTTAGTAACTTGCTTCTAACAAATAGAATGTGTTAGAATTGTGTGTGGCATTGATGATGTGCATTGATGTGTGGCATTGATGATGGGCTGTTTCTGAGGCTAGGTATTGTTGCTTCCACATTATTTTCTTTTGGATGCCCATAATAAGAAAGTCAACTGCTTTGTCATGAGGAGACTCAGTCAGCCTATGGAGAGGCCCTCATGACAACGAACTAAAGTTTTTTACCACCAACGAGCACCAACATGCTAGCCATGTGCAGGAGCCAGCCCCAGTCACCATAACCTAATGAGATACCCTGAGACACAACTGCTTTGCTAAACCACTCCCAAATTCCTGACCCATAAAAAAAACTATATAATGTTATGTTTCTTATTTTAACTCACTGTGTTTGGCAGCAACAGATAACTAAGAGGCACAAAGTCCAAAATTTTAAAAGTACAAGAGTATGTAGGGAAAAGTAGATTTTTTTCCTGTGCCCATACTCTGCTCACCCAGTTCACATAGTTAGATGTGATTCCCGTAACAAGTTTCTTGTGTTCTTCCAGAAATATTTTATTTCTTTACAGCTATGTGCATATCTATTAATGTATATTTTCTGCATATGTTATACTGTATACACGGTTTTGTATTTTGATTTTTTTTTCTTAATAGTATATCTTGGAGATTGTTCCATACCAGTATGAAATAGATACGGCTAATTCTTCTTAATGACTATAATGGTCCATTCTATGATAGTATTATAATTTTTTTAATAAATAAATAAATTTATTCATTTATTTATTTATGGCTGCGTTGGGTCTTCGTTGCTGTGCACGGGTTTTCTCTAGTTGCGGTGCGTAGGCTTCACATTGTGGTGGCTTCTCTTGTTGTGGAGCATGGGCTCTAGGTGCGTGGGCTTCAGTAGTTGTGGCATGCGGGCTGAGTAGTTGTGGCTCACAGGCTCTAGAGCGCAGGCTCAGTAGTTGTGGGGCATGGGCTTAGTTGCTCTGCGGCATGTGGGATCTTCCTGGACCAGGGCTTGAATCTGTGCCCCCTGCATTGGCAGGCGGATTCTTAACCACTGCGCCACCAGGGAAGTCCCAGTATTATAATTTGTTTAATGAATCTCTTACTGTTTAACATTTAGATGGTTTACAAAGATACTTTAGGAGTACCTTAATATGCATGTTATTTTCCATCTGTATATCTTTTTTTTTTCCTATGTGGGAGTCACATAGAAGGTTACATCTGAATAGGTTTTTTTGTTTTTGTTTTTTAATATTTATTTATTTGGCTGTGCCAGGTCTTAGTTGTAGCACACAGGATCTTCGTTGTGGCATGCAGGATCTTTAGTTGCAGCATGCAAACTCTTAGTTGCAGCGTGTGGGATCTAGTTCCCTGACGAGGGATTGAACCTGGGCCCCCTGCGTTAGGAGCGCGGAGTCTTAGCCATTGGACCACCAGGGATGTCCCTTCCATCTGTGTATATTTATAATTTAGTCCTAGAAATAAGAATTGCTGGCTGAAAGCATAAGCATGGTAAATTTTTATACAAATTGTCAAATTTGTCCACATAAAACATTTTACCAATTTTTATTCCTATCAGAACTGAATGCATATGTTTGTTTTAATACATCCTTACCAATTCAGAATATAATCAGGGTCTTCTTTATCAGTATGATGTGTAAAAAGTAAGATCTCATTGAAAGTTTACATTTACATTTCTCTGGATGACATGAATTACTTGGATGGAGTGAACTATTTTCTGAGAGAAATAAATTACCAAAATTCATTCTAAAAAGAGAAAAATCTGTGTGGTGTAATGCTCATGTAAGAAATAGAGCAGATTATCAAAGAACCTCCTCTCCACAAGAGTAAAAATCCTAGGTGACTTCACTTGGCAAATACACCAGACTTGTGAACATCAGATTATTCTAAGATAATTAAACCATTGGGCAGCATAGGAGAAAAAAAACCCTTCTAGATTCTTTTCTTTCAAGCTGGTCTCCCATTGATACCATAACCCAACAAGGATAGCAGAAAGAAAAATAAGGAAACATAAAACTAAAAGTATAGATTAATACTATTTATGACTGTTGTGAAAAAAAGCCCAAATACAATATTTGGAAATAAATTTAGTACCACATTAATAATTGTCAGTGACCAAGTTGAGAAGTTAATTCTGGGAATGCAAGGATGGTTCAGAGTTACAAAATCGGTAATTTGGTCTCATAGCAATAAAACAAAAGAGAAATAGGATCTTCTATGGAGATGCTAAAACAACTTCCATTAAAGAAAATAGATATATGTTTTCTTAGTAGAATCTGTCTCTCTCAACTCCAATGCCAATATCATATTTTATAGATAAAATAGGAAAATAAAATTAACACTACCTTTGTTGAGTCTGTTGTGGAAAACCCCAATAGAATGAAGTGAATACTGTTGTAAACAAAGAATTAATAAATTAGGTGGATTTAAAATTAAAATATTTAGGTGCTTAAATTAATAGACGGGATAAACAAACTATAAACCTCATTTACAATAGCAACCAAAAAGATAAATACCTTTTGGACAGCCATTGTTTTTATTCTGGTTTTCTGCAGTCTCTCCCCCACCACCCCCCCTTTCATATTTCCTGTTTTTATTTAAGCGTACTTTTTCTTTCCTCTTATTTTTATTTCTATTTGTTTTCTGTCTCTATCCTTCCATTGCCATGTGACTTTATATATTTATTGCTTTGAGCTGTAAGAATAATTTAATACCAGAAACATTACAGGTAGCAATATTGCAATGCATACAGAAAATATAGTTAATATAATTTACTATTGTAGCTTACATCAAAAAGTACAAAAATAAGCTAATTCTTGGGCTAATTTTTGTTTTTTACAGATGCAGGGAAATGCCTGAATTTCAATCTTATATACCACAATGTGTTTTGAAAGTTTCGTATCATGCTTCTAGTTTTGAAAACCATTCTTAATTTTTATTTCTCAGAAATATGATACTCTAAAATAAATATATTGATAAATGATTATTTAAGTCATTCTACTTCAATTGAAGTAGGAAAGCCAGAATAATTTAATATCCCAGAAGAATAACAAAATAAAAATCAGTGGTAATTCTATGTAACATTAGCCTATATTTCTATTTCTTTAACTTTGAAATCGTTCGTTGCCTTTAGCTGGATCACATTTCTTAAGTTTTACTTTAATAGTAATTTTGCTAATGTAAAAATTTACTATATAATGTCATTAGTAATGTCATACTCTATCAAGCTGATGCTCTCTTAAAAATTGTTGATGATAACAATATGAAATGAGGGAGGTATATGTAGTTATGAAAGACCTTAACATTACTGTGTATCTTTTTATTTAAGTGCAAAGTATACTCATATTGTTTCTATCACCAGTATTTTTTTTTTAATGGTATAAGCACAAAGAACTATATTATGATGGTGAGACTATGAAAAGGTAAATTTATGGTTAGCTTCCAAATCTGCTCTAGTGTTTATTACCATCTGGTCTCTTTGGAGACTATTATAATTATTCATGGGAGTGTTTTCAACACAAAAAATGGATGGTTTGTGTATTGGCAGAAAGCAAAAAATACCAGTGGTTTAAACCATATGTAGTTTTCTTAGAATTAGGCAAGGGAAATGAACTGAAGAACTAATTGAGAATCATTAGTAGTTACGTGGTTTATCTCAATTTTGTCAGAATTCATTCATAAAGGACAAAATATTGTACAAGAAAAACTGAAGGTAGTAGAAATACAACAAAAACTCCATTTGGCATATTATTTTATTTTGGTTTTAATCAGTGAAATGTTAAGATGGTCTCAAATCTTGATGTAAACCTCAGAAATAAAATGAGGAATATATGTCAAATTTGAGGACTTTTTAAAGATAAAAACAAAAAGATATTCATGTTAAAATAATTATAGAGATGAACACTTGAAGAATGCCTTTATTAAAGGTATTTGTCTTGAATTTAATGCAAACATATTATTTTAAATAATTTTATGTGTGTCCTGGACTTATATCACTCTTAAGGAGTAGAAGTAGTTTACAGTGTTTTAAGCTTAAGTTGATTTAATAGTAAAAGGATAAAAAGAAATATCTTTTCACTTTTCCATTCTAAGAGTTGGAGAGAGGTCTATAAAAAAAATGAGATGACAAGTCAAAAAATTGAATTCACCTATTTTTATTCAGCAGTTTTAAACAAAAAATGCCTGGTCGGCTGGGAATATACAGGAAATTTAAATTTGTGATCAAGAATAAGAAATGCATTTGTGGTTTAAAAAAGAAATACCAGCATGTCACATTAAAGTTATGGTGTCTACAGTATTGTACAGTTAGCAGGAAAATGTATTACATCAGGGGGTATGTTGCACTTTAGAGAGCTAGTGTGGGGATGCGGATGAAGAGAATAACTCCATAGAAGGCACGACCATTAATAATCCAGTCAGAGAGGAAGAATTTTGCTGTCTCCCATGTAACATAAAACAGATGTTACATTCTATTAAAAACCTTCTTAACTAAAATGAATGTTTAGATCACTGGTCAACAGGAGAAACATGAACAATGGCAATTTAATGATTTTGAAAATTTATTGTTTGTCAGTTAATATTGGTAGGGAGGGTGAAGGGAAACTTGCTAAAGGTTATGGTATTTTGGATATCTTAATTTAGAAAGCTGAAAGGCAACAGTGAACTATATTTTTAATTTATTTTACAAATTTAATTTAAGCTATTTTCTTTCTCAGAAATTATTGTAAAAACCAAGAGATTTAGAAACTGTGAGTTCTGATTTAATAAGTCTGAATAGGTGATTTAAATATATCTAAAAGTGTTTAATTTATTAACTTTAAATGAATGCTGGAAACATTGTTAAGTAGTTGGCAATTGAAAGAAGACATATGGAGAAAAGGCCACTGGGGATGTTTCCACAAAGTCCTAGGTATCGTTTCCTTTTCTTTTTTAAAAGAGTTACCTTTTTTCCCCCAGTATTGTTTTGCATAAAAAAATTTTAGGTGTAACGTACATAAAATAAAATTGACCTTTTTAATGTACAGTTGTATAAGTTCTGACATAAGCACACAGTCATGTAGCCACTACCAGGAGCAAGATATGTTTTAGCTCCAGCACCCTAAAACTTCCCCTGTGCTCTTTTGTAGTCAGCCTTTCCCCACCGCAGCTCCTAGCGATCACTGCTCTGTTTTTGTTGGCAGAGACAGACCTCCTTGCTTGGTGTGCCAAGACTGTAAGGCTCTGACTGCTCTCTTTCCTAGGACATTTCTCAGTATTATTTATATAGCTGGTGGACTTAAAACATGAGGTAACTGTCTCTCCCCAGACAAAGAGCAGACTTAGTTACTGTTTGCTATAAAATTGGTAGATTCCCTAAGCTTTATGTTCCTCACCTGCCAGTGCAAACCCAGTGAGTGCATACATAGCATCTATCTGAACCATCCTGTTACCTGCATAGGACTTGGGGCAAGGGGAACTGGTGCAAATATGCCCATGTTCGTGTGCCTTGACTTGAGTAAAATATAATCTTTTGCCTTTCACCCAGGGGTCTCGTGTCTTCTGCCCTTGTCTGTGAATCAGCATCAAACCTTTTTTGTTGTTGTTGTTAGCTTTTAAAACAAGGTAAAATCAAATTCCATATCATAGTTTTCTGTTTCTACAGTTTTGCATTTTCCAGTGTTTCATATTGATGAATTTAGCTCCTGGCCAAAAACCTGTGTGTGATTTTTCAGGCCAATCATAGGGATCTACAAAGGTTTTACTTGGTGGGGTTTATGTGGGAAAGCTGCCTTCCCCACACCAGACTTGGTGTAAGGCCAATGAATTGCTGTCTCTGAAGGGAGTTGCAGTCAAGGACTCATCCCACCTGGCCAGCTATGCTCTTACACATGTCAGTATTCCTAGCCCAAGCACCTTCATTTGGAGGCCCCTTTATCTGGGGCTTTTCTTTGAGGGCTGGCTTAGATGCCTCTGTCAAGACTTTTTTATTAGGGAAGTGACAAAGAACTTTGGAGACACCTTTCTGTACTGTGACTTAGAACTCAATACTGTTCTACACCTAGCTCTCCCCCTTCCATCTTACCCCAGACCCAGGGTCTTAAAACTGCAGGACCCTTTTTTGGGGGCTCCCTTGGCAGTGAAACAACCCCCGCATCTGTGCAGATTCACCTGATCCTTGACCAGTGTACTGGTCCTTGGGGGAAAGTGGAGCAGTGGGGAGCTGACACTTTCTCCGATTCACCATCTTTCTTATAGTATTACAGTAAGTGTTGAAAGACTTAATTATTACTTTCACTTTGGCTTGTCTTTTTTTTTTTTTTTTCTTTTGTCGCGAGGCTTGTGTGATCTTAGTTCCCCGACCAGGGATTGAACCTCACCCTGGGCAGTGAAAGCGCAGAGTCCTAACAACTGGACCACCAGGGAATTCCCTGGCTTATTGTCTTAATCGACTACTCTGAAACCTGGCAGCTTGCCTCTCTCCAACTCACTTGAGTTCCTGACACATATAAATAGAATCATATAGTGCATAGCTTTTGAATCTTGTTTCGTTTAGTTGGCATAAGTGCATCAGAGATTGTCATCCCTTTGGTTGAGTATCCGTAATTTGTTTCTTTTATGGCTGAGTAGTATTCCGTCATGTTGATGTACTGCAACTTGTATATCCATCCCCAATGGAGGAATATTTAGATTGTTTCCAGTTTTGGTGATTACTAATAAATCTGCTATAAACATTTCTGTATAAGTTTCTTTATACAGACATACATTTTCATTCCACTAGAAGTAAGATTGTTGGATCACATGCTTCATAAGGAACTGCCAAAGTGGCTGTATCATTTTACATTCCCACCAGCAGTGTATGAACAGTTTTATTGGCTTCACATTCTTGCCAGCACTTGGTATTGTTAGCTTTTGTTATTTATTCACTGTAACAGGGGTAAAGTAGTATTTCATTGTTTTAATTTACACTTCCTAATGATGTTGAACATATTTTTATTTTTTTTTGCTATCTGTGTATCTTCTTTAGAGCAGCGTTCAGATCTTTTTAAAAAATCGTGTTGTTCATTTTATTATTGAGTTTTGAGATTTGTTTATATTTTCTGAATATGTCTTTTGTCAGATATATGATTTGCAAGTATTTTCTCCCATTATATTCTTGTCTGTTAATTTTCTTAACAGTATCTTTCAATGAGCAGAAGTTTTTACTAATTTATCAGTCTGTTTTTTACAGATAATGTTTTTATGTGATACTCTTTGCCTAATTGAGGGTCAGAAAGATATTTTTCTATATTTTCTTCTAAAAATTTTATAGTTTTAGTTTTTACATTTAGGTCTGTGTTCCATTTTGAGTTAATTTTTGTGTTTGTAGGATGAGATATGGAACAGTGTTCTTTTTTTAATCCCCACTTTGGCATATGGGTATCCACTTGTTGCAGCCAGTACCCTTTCCTGAAGTCTTTTTAAATAGCTTTAATTGCCCTTGTATTTTTTTCAAAAATCAATTATATGGTTGTTTTTCTGTACTATGTGTTCTGTTCCATTGATCTATATGTCTATCCTTTCTCCAATATGCTGCCCTGATTACTGCAGCTTTCTAATAACCCTTGATGTGTTTGTTTTCTGTGTTCTCTATAATCATGTTACATTGAATCTAGAAGTTGAAATTATTACATTTCACAGGTTGAAAATTTCTTACATTTGTAGTCATAAGCATCTATAAATTTTCACTATTGAATTTTGATTTAATTTACATATTAGAAATTGTTCCAGTATGCAAAGTGCTGTTAACTTACAGTTGAAGAGTTTTGTAGTAGTGACTTTATTTAATAGTAATAAGAAGAAAAATTAAATAGATAAAGGAAAATTTATACATCTTATTGTCACTACTTTTTTGTCACTACTTTTTTTAAATGTTTTTATTTTTAATGAGACTTATTTTGTTTTTGTGGGTGGTTTAATTTTTATAGGTTTTCCCAGCAGCAGAACCCAGAACAAGGATTTTAAAACAAGTAGCCAATTTGGAAGATGTAGGTAACTTTGGCAAGGGTGGCAGGAGGTGATTCAGGGAACACAAAGCAGCTAATAAAAAGTCATTAATCGAACTACCACGATAAGTTACTGGGGCTTTATCCTGTGGGGAAATTTTGAGAAAAATCAATGTTGAAATCGATTTCAGAATTAACTCACTGGAAATGCAAGTATATTTCCTGTTATTGGCTGTGGAGTGCAATTTGGAAGGCTGTGCACCTGCCTAGTGCCCAGGTGGGCATAGCAGCTTTCACCAGTTCAGGAGAAAATCCCTCTGGCACAGAGAGGAAGCTTCTAGCTTTTGGAAGCCTGGAGCCAGGGGAAATTGTTAGGTCCAAAGGATATGGGAGGGGCACTGACAGCATCTGATGCGTGCCCTATGACTTTTAAGTCCCTTTTCTGGGTTATCATAATAAATAGCTTTAATCAAATGATCCCTATAATGATATTTTCTAAATAAATTAGATTATATTTTCTGTACTTATGTGTCTGTCTCCACTTTTTATTTTTAAAGCGTCATTAACTTTTTGTATATTTATCCTTCTCATACTATGTAAAAGAGCTTATTAACTACACACTTGGAAATATTGTATATTCCCTTTTCAGGTAATGTTAAAATGTTAAATGATAAAGGAGGATACATAAGATGGCAAATAAGCATATAAAACATTTTCAATATCTTTAGCCATCAGAAGAGTGCAAATTTAGAACATGTGATAATTAGCTAAAATTTTTAAATGATGACAGTAACAAGTGCTGATGAGAATGCAGAATGACTGGATCTCTCATACATTGCTGGTGGGAATGTAAAATGACACAGCCACTCTGGAAACAGCTTGGCATTTCTTATAAAATTGAACATACATTTTCATGACTCATCAGTCAGATTCCTGACCATTTGTCATAGAGAAATGAAAACTTACATTCACGCAAAAACTTGCTACACATATAGTCATAGCACTTTGTTATTGCCCCAAACTGGAAACAATACGAATAACCTTCAACAAGTGAATGGATAAGCAAACTGTGATACATCTGTACAATGGAATACTACTCAGCTTTAAAAAGGAATAAAATATTGCTACAGACAACTTGCATGGATTTCAAGGAGGTTACACTGAGTGAAAAAAGCCAATGGCACATATTTACATTCTGTATGATTCCAATTATATAATGTTCTTGAAATGAAAAAAATATTACAGTCTTAGAAAACATTACAGTGGTTGTCAGAGGTTAAGGATGAAGGTGAAAGGTAGATAGTGTGAATATAAAGGAGTTGCACAAGGGACTTTCTTGGTGGTGATGGAAGAGTTCTATATTTTAATTGTGGTAGTGGTTTCACAAACCCATACAGCATATAAGATCTCATAAACTGTACACATACAGAAATGAGAGCGCATGTAAAAACTAGTGAAATCTGAATGGGGTCTGCAGTTTAGTATTGTACCAATGTCAAGTTCTTGGATTTGAAAATGGACTATGGTTATGTAATACGTTATCTTTAGGGGAAGCTGGGGGAAGGTAATGTGGGAGCCTTCTATATTATTTTTGCAACTTCTTGTGAATCTAAAATTAGTATTTGGTCACTCAGTATGTTCTATTTATTGACATTCTTTATGTCTTATATTTAAGCTGATTATTTCTTCATGACAGAATAATCTCACGATACGTACTTAAAATTTTTTTTAAAGTTAGGGCTTAAAAGACTATGAAACTAATTGTGTGAAAATTAATTTTGTAAACTATTTTTCCCTTGGGTGTTACTTTTTTAACCTTTTCACAGAATTTCAAGATTGCAAATATAATTAGAATAGTTTTATTTTTTAAATGAACTCCTTTATAGACTATATTAGAGGACACTCATGATGTCTTCAGAATTCTAGGCTATAAATCGAAACTTTTGGGGGTGACACATCTCATTGATATAAACATGTAATTTTCTCTTCCTGTAACATTCTTTTTCTTCATTTGACCAATTTGTGCCCATTTCATATGTCTCAGCTTAAATGTGACTTTCTTGTGGAGGTCTTACTTCTGACACTCCTCTTTCCCCCAAAATCTGTCTTTGGTGCTACTCAGGTATGCTCCTATACCAAGTTGGATTCATTTTACAGACGTACAACGTGACCAGATAATGGGCAAGTTAATCAGCCAACTGAGACAGTGGCATTTGGCATAAAATTTCAGAATACATCCTAAATCTTAAATGTGTGAATCAATTATTTAAAACAGGAGACCACCCAGCCTATTCTAGTGATGCTTAACAGAGATGTATTTGTAACTGGTAGAAGAGGAATCACTCCCTGGGTACAAGATCAGTTGCTGTTCATTTTATTCACCTGAAGATAAATTGCTTTCTCAGATTTTGCAGACTTCCTTTTCCTAAAAAAATGATTTATTAAAGTGGAGGTTCCTTTATTATATCAATGCTGGCTTACTCTTTGCTTTATAATACTTTTATATTGAAGGAAGCCCAGAGGTCAACAGTAAGTAGTCTTGTCTCTTCTGCTCTTTATTTCACTGTTATTTTTAAACCAGTTGGTGAAATTCCCTTCCATTTTGAAGAGCCATTTTTCACCTACATATGAGGGAATTTAAACTATTTGAGCTGATATTAACATTCTATTACTATAAATTATCTTTGGTTTGTTAAAAAAAAATATATATATATATATATAAATTTATATTTATTAAGTGTAATTTTAGGATTCAGATCTATTGACCAGAAAAATTAGTGTTTTTTGGTATGAGGGAAAGAAAAGGTATAAAATACTGGTTAATAATCTAAGGAAATGTTTTCAGTGTTTCATTGTGTATCTGAATTTTGCATTGTTTATATTATATGAGAAAAACTTGGTTGTTTCCCTATATTCCCCTATATTTTTTGACAGTTTGAGAAGTATGACAGTTTTCATTTCTGCACCTAGTAACTTTTCATTCTTAAAATATATTTTTAAAAATATTTATTCATTTAAATATTTAAATAAATATTATATATATATATATATATATATAGCTAGCTGCACCAGGTCTTAGTTGCGGGACATGGGATCTTCGTTGCGGCATGCGGACTCTTTAGTTGAGGCATGTGGAATATAGTTCCCTGATCAGGGATCTAACCCAGGCCCCCTGCATTGGGAGCACGGAGTCTTAGCCACTGGACCACCAGGGAAGTCCCTTAAAATATTTTTTAAACAAGGTTTCAGAAGATGTATTCTGGTTCCTAGTTTGGGAACTCTGAATGTTACTATTCAAAACTGTAAGCAAATAGATCTTTTATGAAAATGAGGGCATATGTCCCATTTGCTTTGATAAAGTGAATAGAAATATGGGCTATTTTGGAAAATCTAGGATATATAGTTTCAATGTATATATATAATCTAGGTACATAGATTAACATTGGGGGATCAAAATAGAGTCAAGAAATAAACTCAAATAGAAATGGAAATTCAGGAAGAATATATATAAAACTGGCAACCAGTGGAGGAAAACTAAGGAATTGCTATTTGTGGGAGAATTTTTTTCCACTCAATGTGCTTTCTTACTGTTTTAATCATTTTTATAACATGCTGTGTATTACCAATTTTAAATAAGTACATAATTTTGAAAAATTAAAATGAGTGGCAAATTTTTATAGGAGCAATTTATTTAATCAATATTTAATTGTCCATTTGCAAAATATAATTATACCAGGATTAGTATGACCTGTAGAACATTGGACGCTGTCTTTCAAATACTTTTTAAAAAAATAGTCAACCTTCTTCCATAAAAAATATTTCTTAGTAATTAACTCTATTCATTAGACATTTACCATTATCCTTTTTTTAAAATAAACTTTTTTTTAAAAAATTAATTAATTTATTTATTTTTGGCTGTGTCGGGTCTTCGTTTCTGTGCGAGGGCTTTCTCTAGTTGCGGCAAGCGGGGGCCAGCCACTCTTCATTGCGGTGCGCGGGCCTCTCACTGTCGTGGCCTCTCTCGTTGCGGAGCACGGGCTCCAGACGCGCAGGCTCAGTAGTTGTGGCTCACGGGCCTAGTTGCTCCGCGGCATGTGGGGTCTTCCCAGACCAGGGCCCGAACCCGTGTCTCCTGCATTGGCAGGCAGATTCTCAGCCACTGCGCCACCAGTGATGCCCTACCATTATCCTTTATGTCAGAAATTTAGAATGAGAGAAATTTTATGACGACCTGATTGATGAACATTTGTCATCATTTTCTTGTGCTATAGCCTTTGTGACATCCAAAGTTACAGTTTTCTACTTACAGTTTTTTCCCTTCTCTTTGGTAGTATACTAACACAGGTATATTCAAAGTAATGTCTGTCTTACTTTCTTTTCAAAGTAATGTCAAAAATCATTTGAATTTTAATTTTTACTATGCTTTTGCCAAAATTTCTTATACTTGCCATAGTGTATTTTACACATTGAAATAATTTTTGAAATTATTACTTTTGCTTCTTGCTGTCTCTGGTTTTGTTTGTTTGTTCATTTGTTTTGCTGTCTATTTATGCCCTTTTCAGAGTTTTATATGTGTTTGGACTTACTTATTGCAAAATCCACCATGTGTTAGCTCTCCTAATAGTTCACCATGTCATGCAGTTGCTTACATAATACAAGTAACTATTCTTGGAGTTTTGTATATTTATTTATTTGGCTGTCATTTTATTGAAAATTGTTTGACAGTTGTTTATTTATGAACTTCCTTAGTACAGAAATATGCAGTGCAAGACCAGTGTGCTCAGGTTTGTGCTGTTGTGGTTAATTGTTGCTATATGTGTATTTTCAAATTTTTGAAGACTTAAAGAACAGTAAAACATATACTTAGCATAAATGTTACTGCTCCTTGGTACCTTTAAACTGTTCTTTAACTTTTTAAACCTTTGTTCTCATTCTACTTTAAAAAATAGTTTTATTGCAATATAATCCACATACCATACATTTCATCATTTAAAGGGTACAATTCCATGGTTTTTAGTATATTCATAGATATGTGTAGCTACCATCAGTGTCAATTTTAGTACATTTTCATCACCTCAAAAAGAAACCCCATACTCTTTAGTTATCACTCCCTGGTCCTCCCCCATCCCTATTCCACATGAATTTTGGAATCAGCTTGTTCATTTCTACAAAAAATACAGCTTGGACTCTAATTAGGATCAATATAGGTATTATTGACCATATTAACAGTGTGAAGTCTTCTGATTCATAACATGGGATGTTTTTCCATTTATTTAGATCTTTAAATTCTTTCAACAGTGTTTTGAATTTTCAGAGTATAAGTTTTGCACGTTAAAGGAAATATTTGGTATTTCCAAATATTTTTTCTTTTTGATGTTATTGTAAATTGAATTGTTTTCTTAATTTCATTTTTGGATTGTTCATTGCAAGTGTATAGAGACACAATTCATTACTTAAATATTGATCTTGTTTCCTGTACCTTTCTGAACTCATTTATCAGTTCTAATATTTTTCAGTGAATTCTTTAGAGTTTTCTATGTACTAAATATGTCATCTACAAATAGAGAGCTTTACTTCTTCCTTTCTGATTTGGAAGACATTTATTTATTTATTTATTTATTTATTTATTTATTTTGCTTAATTGCTTTGACTGACACCTGTAGGCCTCTAGTATAATGTTGAAGAGAAGTGGTGAGAGTAGACATCCTTGTGTTCCTCGTCTGAGGGCAAAGGTATCCTGTCATTCACTCTGTTGTTTACTGTGGGTTTTTCTTAAATGCCCTTTATTATATGCAGGAAGTTCCCTTCTATTACTGGTTTGCTGAGTCTGTTTAACTTGAAACAGTGTTAGATTTTGCCAGATGCTTTTTCTGCATCTGTTGTCATAATCATGTGAGTTTTGTTTTCTGTGCTATTGATATGATTATTATATTAATTGATTTTGGGATGTTAAGCCAACCTTGCATTCCTGGGATTAAATCTCACATGATGGTGTTATGTAATTCTTTTCATATGTGCCAGATTCATTTTTGCTACCTAGAATTTTGAGAAGTGGAACAAAAAGGGTATATTGTCCTTAGAAGGATTTTTAGCATTGTCCAACTTTTTCATTAAGATATTTAGGCCTTCTGACTCAGCACTGTCTCATTTTTTTCTTTTATAATTTAGTTGTTTTTATCTTCAGTTGAAATTTGGACAGTTGATCCATATCTTTTCTAATTTTCATTATATTTAAAACAGGTTTCCTCAATTTTATTTTCTTAAGCATTTATTTGTTGGTAAACATTAGGTACTATTTATAAATTCCCAATTCTTGGGTATAGTGCTACTTATTAATCTTATGATATTACTAAATGCATATGTTTGTCAATCCGCACTAAGAAATGCAGTTTACATTACTTCCAGGGATGCCTATGTGTGTATATATGACTGAATAATTCTTACCTTTGGTACCTTGCAGTACATTTTCATTTTTTTATTGTATGCTGTTACATGTAAAAATGATGGTTGTGAAAAATTACAGTTAACATCCACTAGCACATCACAGACTACAGCTTGAAAGTCACTATAAAAGAGGTTGATTAGTATAAATGGAGGAATCTTTCTCATCTTGTTTGTATAGGAGAGGTTATTAGGTTATTTCATGGGATACTCAGTTCATAGGATGGTTTGTATCTTGTTATACATTGTGGGGTTTTTTCCATTGTTTCCTTTTGTACCAAGTGAATCAAGAGCACTCTTGTTCTGTGCATCTCTAGCAAGCCTAGTGCAACTCCTCGTGTCTCAAATAGTTAATTATTCCATATGCTAGACACTTTATTAGGCACCTTACTTCTAAACCTTTTAATACTTCAGTGTAACTTTACTATATCTATTACCCCCATTTACAGATGGCTGAATGTTGGGAGATAATTCATGAATTTCTCATATTCCTGCACAGTCTGTGTCTTCTAAGCAAGGGCATTTACAGTTCCCATGTTTGTATATACAAGTATAAATTCCTGGATAGTAAAACTAGTACCATGTCCCTCCTTGGAGACATCCCAAGGAATTAAATATAAAAGACCTCAGTTTTCCATCTCCATAGGAGATTTGTGTAAACAAATCTTCCTCGATTTACAATGGGGTTACATCCCAGTAAACCCATAGTAAGTTGAAAATACATTTAATACACCTAACCCACTGAACATTATAGCTTAACCTAGTCTACCTAAAACATCAGCCTGCAGTTATGCAAAATTATGTAACGCAAAGCCTATTTTATAATGAAGTGTTGAATGCCTCATGTAAATTATTGAATACTGTACTAAAAGTGAAAAACAATGTTTGCATTGGTTCAGAATGGTTGTAAGTGTATCTGTTGTTTACCCTTGTGACTGGGTGCCTGATTGGGAGCTGCAGTTGCCCAGTATCAGGAGAGAGTATCATACACCATATAGCTAGCCTGGGAAAAATCAAAATTCAAAATACAAAGTACAGTTTCTAATGAATGTGTATAGCTTTCACACCATCATAAAGTCAAAAAATCATAAGTCGAACCATCATAAGTCAGGGACTGTCTGTATTACTAGAGAAATGAATAATCTTTCTTTCTGGAGCAGAAACCCTGTGAAGATCAGTTTCTAAATTTTGGGATTACTCTCCTGAGATGCTCTTCGCTGGCACTAGTAACATCCAGCCCTCACTGCATTGCCCCATGAAGATTGGTGCTCAGGGAAGCAGCACTAAGATATTGCTCTTGCTGCTGTTTTTGCCATGAGTAATAAATTGTCTTTGTCTCTGATCCAGAGGTCTCATGTCTTTCTGTTTGTGTGTGTGTGTGTGTTCGTGTGTGTGTGTGCGCGTGCATGCACACTCATGTTCCTGGATATAGAAAAGGGGAGAAAGAGACAGATAGGCAAACACTGGCTGACTACTTTGTTAGCATGTAAGTACAGTTAAATAGCAGACCCTTGATGGTTTTTGAATTAACACTTGTTTATAGAAGAAGTGCAGGGCCTCATGCTTAGTAAGTAGCAGAACTGCAATTTGAACCTATACCTTACGTAGGTGGATAATATAACTAGAAAATATGGTGCTAATGACTAGAGTTTGGTGTAAGCAGACAAAATAAATATTTTATATCACATTTGCATATTTTTGATCTATGACTCATGAGCAGTGTGAATGTTTTTCTCCTCATCCCCATATGTTAAACTAAAAAAGTGATAGGCTGAGCCTGGAATATCTAGGGGTGAAATTATTTTTATAAGAATAAAGTTTCCTATATATGTACATACACTTAAGAACATATTGAAAAATAAAAGTGTAATGACCTTGAATAAAAAAAGTTTGTTAAAAGAATCTAATCCCCAGAGAATAAAAGTACTTCTAGAATTTTTTAATTTAATATTTTTTTCAGTAGCTAAGATTGTAATGCAAAGTACTGGACTTAATTCACCACTTATTTATGATAAAAAGTTTTAAAACTAAAATTTTCTCATGATTGTGACAGATGTAAAATCTTTAAGGAATTCCCTGGAGGTCAGTGGTTAGGACTCTGTGCCTCCACTGCAGGGGGCACGGGTTCAGTCCCTGGTTGGAGAACTAAGATCCTGCATGCCGTGCAGCCAAAAAATAATTAGAATATATCTTTATACTTGTTATGGAAGTACCGTGAGGTAATATCCACAAATAATTGATTTTAAGTGACCCTCCTTATGTGATATTCTAGGTATTAATCCTGTGTTTTGAGGAGTAATTTGTAATGTGTTATCCTTATAGAACACTTAAGAGAAAGCCCTTAATTTAGCATTAGCATAGGCTTCTAAAACGAAGTGTGATGTGTTAAAATAGTTGATTTAACATTATCTGGGTCTAATACAAACCTATGGGCCATTTATTTCAAATTTCATTGTAGGATATCTATATCTATATCTATATCTGTATCTATATCTATATCTATATCTATATCTATATCAAGAGACTAATGCTTGCTTCCTCAGAGTGAGGAATTCTTTATCCTATATTTGGCTGCAGGAGGAGGGCAAAGGTGTTTTTGTTTTAAATAAGCTCTCATCAACAAATACTTATATCTATCTGTACAGATCCATTCAATATAGCCACATTTTCTGAAGTACAGGAGGAACTGTCTAATGTGGTTAATTATGAAAAAAAATTTAAGCAGCATATATAATTTGTAAATATTGTCTAGTTATTTGTGGTATTCTGAATCATAGTTATTTGAAATTGCATATCTTGCCAGAGAAATCAGGGTGATAGCAGAATAAGTGACGGGTAGAGACTTGTATAAAACCATGCTGTTTGTACATAGGCAAAGTAACTCAGTTTTGCAGACTAAGTTGGGCCCTGAACCTTCTTTTCTTTTCTTTTTTCTTTTCTTTTCTTTCTTTCTTTCTTTAATGGCGGTATCATTAATTACAGTGTTGTGTTAGTTTCAAGTGTACAGCAAAGTGATTCAATTTATGTATATATGTATTATATATATAGATACTCTATATATTTATTCTTTTTTAGCTTCTTTTCCATTATAGGTTATTACAAGATACTGAGTATAGTTCTCTGTGCTATACAGTAGGTCCTTGTTGTTTACCTGTTTTCTGTATAGTAGCATGTATATGTTAATCCCAAGCTCCTAATTTATCCCCTTTGGTAACCATAAGTTTATTTTCTATGTTTTGTGAGTCTCTTTCTGTTTTGTAAATAAGTGCATTTTTATTGTTTTTTAAAATTCCACAAATAAGTAATACCATATGATATTTGTCTTTGTCTGACTTACTTCACTTAATATGATAATCTCTAGGTTCATCCATATTGCTGCAAATGGCATTATTTCATTCTTTTTTATGTCTGAGTAATATTCTGTTGTATACATATACCACATCCATTCATCTGTTGATGGACATTTAGGTTGCTTCCATGTCTTGGCTATTGTAAATAGTGCTGCTGTGAACATTGGGGTGTTCAAATTAGAGTTTTCTCCAGATATATGCCCAGGAGTGGGATTGTATGATCATATGGTGACTCTATTTTTAGTTTTTTAAGGAAACTCCATAATGTTCTCCATAGTGGCTGCACCAATTTACATTCCCACCAGCAGTGTAGGACGTGAACCTTCTTTTCAATTCTTTATTTTGCTTTTAGTTAGCTTTCTCTCTTATTTTCTCTAGAATTTTTGTTAATAATTTATTCCTATCCCCACATCTACCCAGTTTCCTATTCCTCTATCAGGAGACAACTTCCCAACTTCTCAACCAAGCAACCATTTTGGCTTCAAGAAGTGTTTTCAGTGTCTTGTGCAGTCACACTTAATTACATCTGTACCTTTACTTTATTGTTTCTACCTAATATGTGAGAATTAGTTATTCCCCTTCTTTCATTTTATTTCTGACATCCCTTATTTATGCTTTTCTTCTCATCTTTGAGTCTACCTTCAAATCTTATACCCTCCCTGACCTTCACTATCTTTGTTAAAAATGTGCTTTAATTCTCTCCCACCCCAATAAAGATAAAAAAATCTCTCTCCAACATCTGCCTTATATGTCCTCTTTCCTTTTCGGTTGAATTTCTTGAAAATGTAGTCTATACTTCTGTATCTCTTAATTGCTCTTACCACTGCTCTGAAACCTAGGTAGTAGGAGCCACATTGTCAAATCCAGTGAACACTTTTTAGTTCTCATCTCATGTGACTCATCTATGGCATTTATTGCTGTTGACCCTACCACCAGTTTGAAACTTTTTTCCTCTCTGGCTTAGCTTCTGTGATACCTCTTCTTCAGACTTTCTTCCTTTTCCTCTATCTTTTCCATAGCTGGATCTTCCTATTGTTTTAGCTCCTACAGTGTTTCTTTCCTTCTCCTTTAAATCTTTACTCCACATTTCCTCTTGGGTTCTCATAGCCTCTCTCTCTCTTTTTTTTTTTTTTTAACGTCTTTATTGGAGTATAATTGCTTTACAATGTTGTATTAGTTTCTGCTGTATAACAAAGTGAATCAGCTATACGTATACATATATACCCATATCTCCTCCCTCTTGTGTCTCCCTCCCACCCTCCCTATCCCACCCCTCTAGGTGGTCAAAATGCACTGAGCTGATCTCCCTGTGCTATGCGGCTGCTTCCCACTAGTTATCTATTTTACATTTGGTAGTGTATATATGTCCATGCCAGTCTCTCACTTCGCCCCAGCTTACCCTTCCCACTCCCCATGTCCTCAAATCCCTTCTCTACGTCTGCGTCTTTATTCCTGTCCTGTCCCTAGCTTCTTCAGAACCTTTTTTTTTTTTTTTTAGATTCCATATATATGTGTTAGCATACGGTATTTGTTTTTCTGTTCATGACTTCACTCTGTATGACAGATTCTAGGTCTATCCATCTCACTACAAATAACTCAATTTCATTTCTTTTTGTGGCTGAGTAATACTCCATTGTATATATGTGCCACATCTTTATCCATTCATCTGTTGATGGACACTTAGGTTGCTTCCATGTCCTGGCTATTGTACATAGAGCTGCAGTGAACATTGTGGTACATGACTCTTTTTGAATTATGATTTTCTCAGGGTATATGCCCAGTAGTGGGATTGCTGGGTCGTATGGTAGTTCTATTTTTAGTTTTTTAAGGAACCTCCATACTGTTCTCCATAGTGGCTGTATCAATTTACATTCCCACCAACAGTGCAGGAGGGTTCCCTTTTCTCCACACCCTCTCCAGCATTTATTGTTTGTAGACCTTTGATGATGGCCATTCTGACTGGTGTGAGGTGATACCTCATTGTACTTTTGATTTGCATTTCTCTAATGATTAATGATGTTGAGCATTCTTTCATGTGTTTGTTGGCAATCTGTATATTTTCTTTGGAGAAATGTCTATTTAGGTCTTCTGCCTATTTTTAATTGGGTTGTTTGTTTTTTTGATATTGAGCTGCATGAGCTGCTTGTAAATTTTGGAGATTATTCCTTTGTCAGTTGCTTCATTTGCAAATATTTTCTCCCATTCTGAGGGTTGTCTTTTCATCTTGTTTATGGTTTCCTTTGCTGTGCAAAAACTTTTAAGTTTCATTAGGTCCCATTTGTTTATTTTTGTTTTTATTTCCATTTCTCTAGGAGGTGGGTCAAAAAGGATCTTGATGAGATTTATGTCATGGAGTGTTCTGCCTATGTTTTCCTCTAAGAGTTTTATAGTGTCTGGCCTTACATTTAGGTCTTTAATCCATTTTGAGTTTATTTTTGTGTATGGTATTAGGGAGTGTTCTAATTTCATTCTTTTACATGTAGCTGTCCAGTTTTCCCAGCACCACTTATTGAAGAGGCTGTCTTTTCTCCATTGTATGTTCTTGCCTCCTTTATCAAAAATAAGGTGACCATATGTGCGTGAGTTTATCTCTGGGCTTTCTATCCTGTTCCATTGATCTATATTTCTATTTTTGTGCAGTACTATACTGTCTTGATTACTGTAGCTTTGTAGTATAGTCTGAAGTCCACAAGCCTGATTCCTCCTGCCCTGTTTTTCTTTCTCAAGATTGCTTTGGCTATTCGGGCTCTTTTGTGTTTCCATACAAATTGTGAAATTTTTTGTTCTAGTTCTGTGAAAAATGCCATTGGTAGTTTGATAGGGATTGCATTGAATCTGTAGATTGCTTTGGGTAGTATAGTCATTTTCACAATGTTGATTCTTCCAATCTAAGAACATGGTATATCTCTCCATCTGTTTGTATCATCTTTAATTTCTTTCTTCAGTGTCTTATAGTTTTCTGCATACAAGTCTTTTGTCTCCTTAGTTAGGTTTATTCTAGGTATTTTATTCTTTTTGTTGCAGTGGTAAATGGGAGTGTTTCTTTAATTTCTCTTTCAGATTTCTCATCATTAGTGTATAGGAATGCAAGACATTTCTATGCATTAATTTTGTATCCTGCTACTTTACCAAATTCATTGATTAGCTCTAGTAGTTTTCTGGTAGCATCTTTAGGATTCTCTATGTATAGTATCATGTCATCTGCAAACAGTGACAGCTTTACTTCTTCCTTTCTGATTTGGATTCATTTTATTTCTTTTTCTTCTCTGATTGCTGTGGCTAAAACTTCCAAAACTACGTTGGATAATACTGGTGAGAGTGGGCAACCTTGTCTTGTTCCTGATCTTAGAGGAAATGGTTTCAGTTTTTCACCATTGAGAATGATGTTGGCTGGGGGTTTATCACATATGGCCTTTATTATGTTGAGGTAAGTTCCCTCTGTGCCTACTTTCTGGAGGGTTTTTATCAAAAATGGGTGTTGAATTTTGTTGAAAGCTTTTTCTGCATCCATTGTGCTGATCATATCGTTTTTCTCCTTCAGTTTTTTAATATGGTTTATCACATTGATTGATTTGCGTATATTGAAGAATCCTTGCATTCCTGGGATAAACCCCACTTGATCATGGTGTATGATCCTTTTAATGTTTTGTTGGACTCTGTTTGCTAGTATTTTGTTGAGGATTTTTGCATCTGTGTTCATCAGTGATATTGGCCTGTAGTTTTCTTTCTTTGTGACATCTTTGTCTGGTTTTGGTATCAGGGTGATGGTGGCCTCATAGAATGAGTTTGGGAGTGTTCTTCCCTCTGCTATATTTTGGAAGAGTTTGAGAAGGATAGGTGTTAGCTCTTCTCTAGATGTTTGATAGAATTCATCTGTGAAGCCATCTGGTCCTGGGCTTTTGTTTGTTGGAAGATTTTTAATCAGTCTCAATTTCAGTGCTTGTGATTGGTCTGTTTATATTTTCTATTTCTCCCCGGTTCAGTCTCAGAAGGTTGTGCTTTTCTAAGAATTTGTTCATTTCTTCCAGGGTGTCCATTTTATTGGCATATAGCTGCTTGTAGTAATCTCTCATGATCCTTTGTATTTCTGCAGTGTCAGTTGTTACTTCCTTCCCCTCATTTTCAGTCTGTATGTGTCCCTAGGTCTGAAGTGGGTCTCTTATTGACAGCATATATACGGGTCTTGTTTTTGTATCCATTCAGCCAGTCTGTGTCTTTTGGTGGGAGCATTAAATCCATTTACGTTTAAGGTAGTTATCGATATGTATGTTCCTATTACCATTTTCTTAATTGTTTTGGGTTTGTTATTGTAGGTATTTTCCTTCTCTTGTGTTTCCTGCCTAGAGAAGTTCCTTTAGCATTTGTTGTAAAGCTGGTTTGGTGGTGCTGAATTCTCTTAGCTTTTGCTTGTCTGTAAAGGTTTTAATTTCTCTATCTAATCTGAATGAGATCCTTGCTGGGTAGAGTAATCTTGGTTGTAGGTTTTTCCCTTTCATCACTTTAAATATGTCCTGCCACTCCCTTCTGGCTTGCAGAGCTTCTGCTGAAAGATCAGCTGTTAATCTTATGGGGATTTCCTTGTATGTTATTTGTTGTTTTCCCCTTGCTGCTTTTAATATTTTTTCTTTGTATTTAATTTTTGATAGTTTGATTAATATGTGTTTTGGAGTGTTTCTCCCTAGATTTATCCTGTATGGGACTCTCTGTGCTTCCTGGACTTGATTGACTATTTCCTTTCGCATATTAGGGAAGTTTTCGACTATAATCTCGTCAAATATTTTCTCAGTCCCTTTCTTTTTCTCTTCTTCTTCTGGGACTCCTATAATTCGAATGTTGGTGTGTTTAATGTTGTCCCAGAGGTCTCTGAGACTGTCCTCAATTCTTTTCATTTTTTTTTTCTTTATTCTGCTCTGCGGTAGTTATTTCCACTATTTTATCTTCCAGGTCACTTATCCGTTCTTGTGCCTCAGTTATTCTGCTATTGATTCCTTCTAGAGAATTCCTTATTTCATTTATTGTGTTGTTCATCATTGTTTGTTTGCTCTTTAGTTCTTCTAGGTCCTTGTTAAACGTTTCTTGTATTTTCTCCATTCTGTTTCCAAGATTTTGGATCACCTTTACTGTCATTACTCTGAATTCTTTTTCAGGTAGGCTGCCTATTTCCTCTTCATTTGTTTGGTCTGGTGGGTTTTAACTTGCTCCTTCATCTGCTGTGTGTTTCTCTGTCTTCTCATTTGGTTAACTTACCATGTTTGGGGTCTCCTTTTCGCTGCAGGTTCGTAGTTCCCATCATTTTTGGTATCTGCCTCCAGTGGCTGACGTTGGTTCAGAGGGTTGTGTAGGCTTCCTGGTGGAGGGGACTGGTGCCTGTGTTCTGGTGGCTGAGGCTGGAACTTGTCTTTCTGGTGGGCAGGACTGCGTCCTGTGGTGTGTTTTGGGGTGCCTGTGACCTTATTATGATTTTAGGCAGCCTCTCTGCTAATGGGTAGGGTTGTGTTCCAGACTTGCTAGTTGTTTGGCATAGGTTGTCCAGCACTGTAGCTTGCTGGTAATTGAGTGGAGCTGGATCTTAGCGTTGAGATGGAGATCTCTGGGAGAGCTTTGGCCGTTTGATATTATGTGGAGGCGGGAGGTCTCTGGTGGACCAACGTCCTGAACTCGGCTGTCCCCCCCTCAGAGGCACAGGCCTGACACCTGGCCGGAGCACCAAGACTCTGTCAGCCACACGGCTCAGAAGAAAAGGAAGAAAAAAATAAAATAAAGTTATTAAAATAAAAAATTAATAAAAATAAAAAAGTTAAAAAGTAATAAAATAAAAGAAAAAAATGGACAGACAGAACCCTGGGACAAATGGTAAAAGCAAAGCTATACAGACAAAATCACACAAAGAAGCATACACATACACACTCACAAAAGGAGAAAAAGGAAAAAAAAATATATGTCTTTTGGGAAGTCTGTGGTCTTCTGCCAGCATTCAGTAGGTGTTCTGTAGGAGCTGTTCCACATGTAGATGTATTTCTGATGTATTTGTCGGGAGGAAGGTGATCTCCACATCTTACTCCTCCACCATCTTGAAGGTCTCTCATAGCCTCTTAGCAAATGAATTCCAACTCTTTTTCTGATATATTCTATCACTAAGCTGGAGTGTCACAGGCCCTCTTTGTGATTTCCTTTCCTTTATCTGCCTGGCAGTCTTAGAAAGTCTCGTCCCAGGTATCACTGTTTCCCACTATCTTTCTCTGACACTCCTTCCTCCCTTACCCTAGTTTGTTCTCTTCTCTTCCAGGTTATAGAATGATTTTCCTCTGTTTTATCTTCAGCTAATGTGGCTCTCCACCAATTTGTCTTCTAATGGAGCTGCTGAAAACCCTACTAAAAGACAAATTTTGTCATGTTACTCCTTCAGAATGCTTCAGTGGGTAACATTAATAGTTAGGATAAAGAATCTTATCTTTCTTTTTTATGTTCTTTCTTTTACTGAGGTAAAAATTCATATAACATACATCACTTAAAGTGCAATTCAGTAGAATTTAGTGCGTTCACAGTGTTGTACAATCATACCCCCATCTAGTTCCAAGATGTGTTTTTAATCTCTCTAAATGGAAATTCCAGAATGAAAGCAGTCCTTCCCCTTTCTCCCCTCCTGCCAGCCCCTGACAGCCACTGGTAGGTTATCTTTCACTATGGATTTACCAATTCTGAGTGTTTCATGTAAATGAAATCATTGCTTTATATCACCTTTCCTATTTGGCTTCTGTGACTTATAATAATATTTTTGAGGTTCACCTAGGTTGTCATATGTATTAGCACTTCATTCCTTTCTGTAGCTGAATAATACTCCATCGTATGGATATATTCTGTTACCTATTAGTCGATGGACATTTGGGTTGTTTAGATCGTTTAAATGCCTCTTTTTGATTCGTATGATTATATACCTAGGAATTTAATTGCTGGATCATATGGTAAATCTGCATTTAACTTTTCAAGGAACCACCAAACTGTTACCACAGTGGCAGCAGTAGTATACGTTTTCACCAGCAATGTATGAGGGTTCCAATTTGTACACATTCTTGCCAGCACTATCCCCCCACCGTTTCTTTTTTCTTTTTTCTTTTAATTATGAACAACCTTATGGTTATGAAGTGGTATTTCATCATCATGTTTTTATTTCCCTTAATGACTAATCATATTGAACATCTTTTTATGCCCTTGTTGGCCATTTGTATATTTTCTTTGGGGTAATGTGTATTCAACTTATTTAACCATTTTTTATTAGATTTGTTTGTGTTTTGTTTTTAACTCAGAAATACCTTTTAAATGATCAGATCCAACATATTTCTAGACTTAATGATTATCAAAGAGGAGTTACATTTTGATCTTTGAAGTTCTTTATTATTATAGTCTCATTTTTAATAACTATTTGAACATTCTCAGCGTGTCTGGACCCTCTGTACTTAAAATGCAGCAAATTATTTTTTAATCTTAGTACTAAAATATCCAGTACCTTTTGATAGTTTTAATATAGAACATTTCCACTTAGCAGTTCTTCATACCCTAATGAACAGTTATATAAAGGGTGTAATTTCCCTTGTCGATTAACTAGCAGTCATTGGTTAATGCTCAAGTAATTGGGATATTTCTCTATTGTTCACGTTTTTCTCTTTTTAAAAAATACTATTTGCTTGCTTGTTAGTACTTCAGAAACATTTACCAGATTAATGTGTCAGTTGTAAATCAGATATAAAGGTGTTTTTGGCAGTCATACTTTTGGTGGGGGGGGGTGGCTAAAGGGATAATGGATTACAGTCAACAATTTTAGATATTTCATATGGCAAGAACCAAATAAATTATAAAGCTGATGTAAATATTAATGTGCTGTGCAACCTCATAGCTTGTGTTCATATTACGAGAATTGGAGCATTTTAAGAGCAAGAAGAGCTCTCTAAATTAATATATGTATTGTTTTTCTACTTATGTTCTGTAGATTTTTTAAAAATAGTAATTCTGCAAGAAAAATTTGTTCTGGAAAGCGTGAAAGCCAGAAATTTGTTTTAATCTCTATGACACTATGTATTTTATCTAGTTGGTAAACACCACTATGCACTTTCATTCAGAAAATGTAAGCTGATGGTAGGGACAGCAGTGAGTGTTTTGTGAATTTGAAGAGTTGGGTAGTAGTTGAAATCTAAAATGGTTATCAAGGGGTGCTTTAAAAATTCTTTTCCTAGAGCCTGTAAAGCTGGCATTTTAGAAACTATGGTTTAGATTGTCAGTTGTAGTGGAGGTCTGTTTATGGACCTATAGGAAGTCCATAAATCCACTGAAATTATA
This sequence comes from Eschrichtius robustus, assembly GCF_028021215.1. NCBI lineage: Eukaryota > Metazoa > Chordata > Mammalia > Artiodactyla > Eschrichtiidae > Eschrichtius > Eschrichtius robustus. The sequence continues at coordinate 79,084,126 of NC_090830.1, forward strand.
ATTTTTAATGTGATTTCAAAAGGAAAATACAATACTTGTATCATATTCTCAAGTGAATCCAAGATTTTATAATTGGTTACAAACCACTGATTTAAAATGTTGGTAAAGGCCCACTATATATACAATTGATCCTCATTATTTGTAGATTCCGTTTTTGTGGCTTCACCTATGCAGTAAAAATTTATTTGTAGATGCAAAATTAGTACAAGGGGCACTTTTATAGTCACTGATGTGCACAATACTGTGTGAAGTCAAACAAGGTGACACCTTGCCTTTTTGTTTCAGGTATCTTCTTCGAGGTGTGTTTAGTGCTATGTTTTTTGCATTTCTTTTTGTGGATGATTTTGTTGCTTAATGTCGGCCCCAAGCATAGTGCTGAAATGCTCTCTATTGTTTCTAAGATCTAGAAGGCTGTGATGTGCCTTATGGAGAAAATACTGTTAGGTACACATTTTTCAGACATGAATTATAGTGCTGTTGACCACGAAATCAATGTTAATGAGCCAAATATAAATTTGTGCATATATACAGATAAATATTTTACATGCAGTTATGATTATATATAGATATATTTATATAAGTATAAATATATGTCTAAACCGAAACACACGTAAAACAAAGTTATGTATTGATGTTGGTTGGAACAGTGGTTCAGTATTCATGAATTCAGTGTTCATAATAACTTTGTACAACATAAGTACCTTGAATAACAAGAATTAACTGTAATTGGTTAGAGCCAGCGAGGCTTATCTAGTTGACCTTTTGAAGTCTTTTTTTTAACTTAATATTTCTTTATTTTTCTGTGAACATTTATATAAATGAGGCTATGCATCATTCATCTCTTAATATCACACATCAGATGCTTCTAACATAATCATGATAAATGCTTTTGACATAAGTGGGCTTCATATTTACACTTTCTACCTCTGCCAGAATTCACTGGTCTACTTCAAATTTCTGTTTGAAATGTTATTACCACTCATCATACAGTATGTTGGAATATAATACATGTACCATATTTTGCTATGGGATATTGGTAACTGTTCATACTGACATTAGCCATTTTATCTAAGGGCCTGTTAATTCATTAACAGTTAAAGAGTTAGAAGTGGGTCTTTAGCAAATATTAGCTGTATATTTGCATACTTACTTTGATTCAGTGAATGCACTTATCTTTTTCATTATTCACAACTAAAGGAATTTGGGGCTCCCTCTTTCTAACAAGATGGAGTAACAAGTATTGGATTTACCCTCTTACCTGAAATAATGATCAAGGGAAAACCATATGATCATGTCTTATAGATGCAGAAAAAATAGTTGACAAAATCCAACATCCATTTCTCTTAAAATCCATGAAGAACCAATGGTAACACTGTACTTATTGTTGAAAGACTAAATGCTTCCCTGTTAAGATTAGGAAGAAGACTAGGATGTACACTTTCACCACTTCTGTTCAAAACTGTACTGGAGGTTCTAGCTAGAGCCATTAATCAATAAAAAGTAAAGCATCTAGATTAGAAAAGCTGAAGTAAATCTGTCATCGTTGGTCAGTGATACGATCATTTCTGTTCATTATCCTATAGAATCTACAAAAAGTTACTAGAACTGATAATTGAGTTTTAGCACGCTTATAGGATTCAAGATCAACATTTTAAAATCAGGTGTATTTTTCTCTATTAGCAACAACAAATTTGAAATTTAGTAAAAGCAATGTTTACCATAATGTCCATAATATAAAATACTTGGGGACAAATCTTTCAAAAGATGTACAAGACCTGTATATATACATAGGTCAGAACCTACACAATTTTATACCTTATATTCATATAAATAAATTTGTATCATTTAAACCTCTGTGAAACGATTTAATCAACAAACAATGGAGAAAAGTAAAGGAATTTGTGTCAACATAACAGTAAGTGAGTTGACTAAAGTCAACTCAATTTTTAATCAGAAGATCTCTAAAAAATGACTAAACATCACTGAACAAAAGTTATGAGTGTAGTATAGAGTGTTGGATACCAGTCAACACTATTTCTTTGCAGAGCACAACTAGCTTGAGTATTCATAGCCTTGACCAATTTGTTTTCTTGTTAACCATAATGTTTTGGGTCAGCATTCCAAAATTTGAGTGAGCAACATCTTTAGAACCTTTTTGACTGTTTTCCAGTGTCTTCTGGTATACAGTTGGTCTAACAGATTAGGGTTAGAGGTGAGTTTGAGATATGTGTGTTTAGTGTAGAGGATATTTAAGAATTATTTATTATTAAGAATCTTTGATTAATATTTTTGAAGATTATATAGAGTAATTTTGAGGTAATTTGAAAATAATAAATTGCAATTTGTTATCATGGAGATGTGTTAAACTGTTGGTTTGGGCATACCTTTACTGATTGTCTAGTATGTTTTTAATCATGGTGTTTCCTTTTCAAGCAACAGATTGTGATGAAAAGTAAATTCACAATGAAATATATATATTAGCAATTGTAACTTTTGGATTTGGAAAGGAAAAATTATAATCTGAAGTTTTCTTCACCCCCCCCACCCCAAAGATGGTAGATTACCCTCAACTTTCTGAAGTGTTTTAGATTAGATTTCTAACATACAGATTTTGAAAGGTCATATATTTACTTTGACTTATGTTCAGGAAAAACTGAAAGGCTTAGCCATAATGCTAAATGCATGAAAGAGATTAGGTTTTGCAAGAGAGAATTCATATATCCCTTAATATCTTTTATGTTACCTCCAAATTTTTCAAAGATGTAATAAATCTGACATCTACTAATTTCCAAATGAAAAGTTTGTAGATATAACATTTTTCTGCTTTATCTAAAAGGTTTACTTTACAAACTTAATTTGAATGTCTGTTCTCTTTCATTGCATGTAATTTCTGGAGACTAATTACATCTTTTTGTTTGTTTGTGGCTTTTAAAAATTACATCTTTTAATAAGGTATATGTCTTAGTTATCAGGGAATTTTCACCATGTACCAATTATTTCTGAGAAATGGGCAATGAATTATTCGGGAACAGAAACATTCTATTTTTTGTCTACTTTTCCAAGTAGCAGTTTCTCTGAATAATAGGCTTTTTTGGTGTCTATTAATTGGTAACTTTTGATATCAGTTGACTCCTGGGAAAGTGTTTGTAGTTGTTAAAAGTTAACTAAATGAAGAATTATAATCCTTAATGTAATAGTTGTCTGTTTTATGTTCTATTTTTAGTTATTGAGTGCCCCATGATCATTTGTTACTCTTATTTAAATCCTTAACTTATCTAATAAATGGGACATTTATGATAATCAGTATTTTTTATTTTAGTAAAAATTCCATTCATATTTTCACATCACTTATACTGTCAGTTATTGTTTTTTCTTGCTCTGCTCAGAACAATGACGATATTCAATCCCAGCATTATTTTGTACATATGTTTCAGATCCTTCTATTCTGAGTCAGTATGCATTTATTGAATGATTAGTATTTCTTTATAGCATTGGTTTAGAATATGTTTCTTGAACTTTCAAATCACTTATCTTACTTTTTTGAAGAAATAAAACTTTTTTATGAATAAATACTTTCAGTTCAAGTTAATAATACTAGACATTATTTGAAAAACAAAGAATATAATGTTGTAAAATGGTGATATTGATCTAATATGCCTTTTCAAGACAATTTAACATTTCCCTCTTTTGGCAATCATTTTTTAAAATTGTATATTTCTTATTGGTCCAACAGAAGCAGGAAAAATGCACATTTTAATTTTCTTTTTATATTTTTGAAGTCTAAAGATCTTTAAGTGAATTTTATTGTGGCTTGTAAAGGTATCTATCTAGAATTTCCCAACCAGAAGGTAAGGGATAATTTAGCTGTTATGAACCCAGCCATCATCCATTTTCAGAGTTGGTTGAACCTGGTTCTTTTTAAATCATTCTCTTATCATGTCTACATGCTGTACACTGTCATCCCTTACAGTTCTATGCATGAAATCTAAAAATCTCATATTCTGTGATGACACAGAATTCTCCTAACCCTTGCACCTCTAAGTGTCACTGCCCCCAAATCTGCCATTTCACTGCACTTAGTGCATTTGAGTGCACTTAATTTTCTCTCAAACTTATGTAAACAAATTCTCTCAATTTTTGTGTCCTTTTATTTCACAGTGCCTAGCCACCAATTCTAGGTCAGTCTAACTTACCATCTACCACTCTTACTCCTTGGGTATTGAGATTATTAGATGAAAATCATAGTACTATTTTATGGGTGGGTCCTATTTCAAATTCCTGGTCTCCAAACCCTCACTTAGTTCTGCCTGTAACATTTTTTGAAATGGTAGCTTTTCTTTCTAGAAATTCTTTTGAAGATTAATATTAAAGTCTTGTATAATTTAAGTAAATACTTCATTATCTATCCACTTGGAGGATACTGACTTCCAAAATAGGAATACATTCTAGACAGTTGAAGAATATACAGTTGACCCTTGAACATTGCAGATGTTAGGGGTGCCGACTCTCCACCTATAACCTTATAGTCTACCCTCTGTATCCCCAATGTGCACCAACCATGGATTGTGTAGTACTGTAGTATTTATTACTGAAAAAAATCTGTGTTTAAGTGGACCTGTGCAGTTCAAACCCGTATTGTTCAAGGGTCCACTGTAATTGATATGTGAAAACACTACTCTTTTTTTTACTCTGCTTGCAAATGGAAATGTATCCTTTTATTTATCACTTGAGTTGAATATCAACAAACCATGTCAAAGAAATTTTGCAAAAAAAAATGTTACTTCATGACACAGAGAAGATTTTTATGATACGCGGAACAAACACTTCAAAACAGGAAAGCAATTTCATGATTTTGATAATTTTATTATTGTTATATAATGTGTTAATTTTATTATAAACATGTTCATATAACATGTGAAAGGTATATGAGAATTCTCTGTATTATTTCTGCAACTTTTCTATAAGTATAAAATATTTCAAAGTAAAATGTTAAAAAATTAAAAAAACTATTACTTCATTTTTAGTTTTTTAAAATAAGCTTATTAAAATTTTATTTTATATTGAACTATAGTTGATTTACAGTGTTAGTTTCAGGTATACTGCAAAGTGATTCAGTTATACATATACATACATCTTTTCTTTTTCAAATTGTTTTCTCATTTAGGTTATTACAGAATATGGAGCAGAGTTCCCTGTGCTATACAGTAGGTCCTTGTTGGTTGTCTATTTTAAATATAGACAGTGTGTACATGTCACTCCCAGATTCCCAATCTATCCCTCCCCCCGACTCATTCCCCCGGTAACCATAAGTTTGTTCTCTAAGTCTGTGAGTCTGTTTGTTTTGTAAATAAGTTCATTTATATCATTTTTTTTAGATTCCGCATATAAGTGATATCAGTGATATCTGTGTTTCTATGTCTGACTTACTTCAATTCGTACGATAATCTCCAGGTCCATCCATGTTGCTGCAGATGGCATTATTTCATTCTTTTTAATGGCTGAGTAATATTCCATTGTAATGTGTACCACATCTTCTTTATCCATTCATCTGTTGATGGACATTTAGGTTGCTTCCATGTCTTGGCTATTGTGAACAGCACTACAATGAACATTGGAGTGCATGAATCCTTTTGAACCATAGTTTTCTTCAGATATATGCCCAGGAGTAGGATTGCTGGATCACATGGTAGCTCTGTTTTTAGTTTTTTAAGGAATCTCCATACTATTCTCCATAGTGGCTATACCAATTTACATTCCCACCAACAGTGTAGGAGGGTAAACTTCTTATTTGGAATAATTTTAGATTTACAGAAAAATTTTGAAATAGTACAGAGTTCCTATGTAATCCTCACCTAATTTCTTCTCAGTGTTAGCTTATTAAATAAAAATATCATTTTCAGTGTATATTTAGTAGCTGAATACATTTAGTAAAGTCTTTATTCTAACTCTATTTAGATATAAGCTTTACCATTAATTAGCAATTTTAATACTTTTTACTTTTGCTTCTATTATGGAAATGATTTATTGACAATTATTCCTGGTAATATAGTTTAGATAGAAACTTGACTAATTTAAAATTTTTTTCTTATATTATACAATATAATATTTTAAGTTATTATTTCTAGGGTTATATATGTGTTAAAATATTATTAAATGCCTTGGGAAGTTAAAGATACCTTTTTTTTTTTTGGCTGTGTTGGGTCTTCGTTTCTGTGCGAGGGCTTTCTCTAGTTGCGGTGAGCGGGGGCCACTCTTCATCGCAGTGCGCAGGCCTCTCACTATCGCGGCCTCTCTTGTTGTGGAGCACGGGCTCCAGATGCGCAGGCTCAGTAGTTGTGGCTCACGGGCCCAGTTGCTCCGCGGCATGTGGGATCTTCCCAGACCAGGGCTCAAACCCGTGTCCCCTGCATTGACAGGCAGATTCTCAACCCCTGCGCCACCAGGGAAGCCCAAAGATTCCATTTTTAATGACATTTACAAATTTTAATAGCTGCCACTTCAGCAACTTGCCAAGCCCTTATCTGAAAGTTTTTATCTGATTCTATAGAAATTAAACAAAGTAGAATTATGTGTTCTTCTTGGGAAATCATGTCACCATGTAATCATCATATTAGTATACTGGTTTACATAAAACTTACATATTAAAAACTAATATAAAAACTAAGTTTCCTGAAGCATGTATATTTTTTGGTTATCTAAAATTTGGTCATATTTTATACTCATTCATTGAGTCTGTCTATATGTAAGCATTTTCTAGGCATTGTAAGGGACTCACACATGTCTGCATCTACAGTAATTTCAGTTTCTACTCCAACTCTCATTTCCTTTCTGTTTGTTCAAATCTTTCTCAGTCTCCTGTACCATATTACCCTACTCTCAGCAAGCTACTTCATCCTACTCTATAAATATAACAGGAATCATCAGGTTTCAACTTCATCACCTTCTCTCCCCATTGCCTTCAAACTTGTTTATATAATTTTGTTTTTTAAATTCTATTCCATTTTCTTTCTCATTCTCTAGAACTGCAAATTGTTATCCTTCTCCCCTTCCCTTCATTGCCAGATGTCTAGACAGAGTAGTTTACATTCATTTTCACCACTGCTTTACTTCCCACTCATTCTTTATTCACTAACTGCAGTGTGGGATCTCAACCTTATCTCTTTTCGGAAACATTTTTTTTTTAGCAAAAGTCACTAATAATATAATTGCCAAAACCAAAGACCATTTAAAAATCTGAATCCTGATTGACCCACTTGAGGTTATTTCATTTGATGATTACTTCCTCAATTTGAAAACTTTCTTTCTTCCCTTAGCTTTCAGGACACATAGCAGTCTTTCTTTGTTCTTACTAACTCTTTCAGTTATCCTGTCTCTTTACCTTTACTGGCTTATCTTCCTTTGTCAATTTCTTACTGTTGTTTCTAATCTATAAGTCATAAAGATTAAAGTACATAAAAATACAAAAACAAAAGTAGGTGAAAAAAATCATAAACAAAGATGAAATGGAAGAAAATATTTGTAAGATGTATCAGGTAAAGAGTTAATGTCTCTAACATGTGAACTGATTCTTGGGATCTTGGCAGCATTAAGAAAAGAAAAACCCAACTGAAAAAGTAAACAGGGGCTTCCCTGGTGGTGCAGTGGCTAAGAATCCTCCTGCCAATGCAGGGGACATGCTTTCAAGCCCTGGTCCGGGAAGATCCCACATGCTGCGGAGCAACTAAGCTCGCGAGCGACAACTACTTAGCCCGCGTGCCACAACCACTGAAGCCCACGCGCCTAGAGCCCGTGCTCTGCAACGAGAGAAGCCACTGCAATGAGAAGGCCACGCACCACAATGAAGAGTAGCCCCCCGCTCACCGCAACTAGAGAAAGCCCGCGTGCAGCAACGAAGACCCAGTGCAGCCATAAATAAATAAATAAATAAATACACTCTATCTTTAAAAAGAAAAAGTAAACAAAGGATATGATGAGTAATTCAATTCATATAAGAAAAAATATGAATTGCTAGTAAGTAAATGAAAAGCTCCTCAACCTAATTAACAATAAAAAATGCAAGTTAAAATAAAAGTCACCATATTTGCATATTACTTTGTTGAAAATAAACTGATTAGAATTCAGTGTAGAGAGATTTAAAAGCAAAGGACAGGGGACTTCCCTGGTGGCACAGTGGTTAAGAATATGCCTGCCAATGCAGGGGACACTGGTTCGAGCCCTGGTCCGGGAAGAACCTACATGCTGTGGAGCAACTAAGCCCATGCACCACAACTACTGAGCCTGCACTCTAGAGCCTGTGAGCCATAGCTACTGAGCCCGAGTGCCACAACTACTAAAGCCCACGTGCCACAACTACTGAAGCCTACAAGCCTAGAGCCGGTGCTCCGCAGCAAGAGAAGCCACCGCAGTGAGAAGCTCATGCGCCACAACGAAGAGTGCCCCCGCTTGCCACAACTAGAGAAGGCCCGCACGCAGCAACGAAGACCCAACACAACCAAAAATAAATAAAAATCAAAAATAAATAAATAACAGCAAAGGACACTTTTATACCCTTCTGTATGGGCATGAAAACAAGGTACACCTTATTGTAGAGCCTTTTGGCAGTATTATTACAAATTTTATATGTGCATAATCTTTGACTCAGTAATTCCTAGTTTAGGTATCCTATAGTAATAGTTAGATATGTACATAAGTAATATGTAAATATATTTAGACAGTGTTTATAATAAAGTAAACTGAAGACAATCTAAACATTCAGCAATAGGGGAAAATTACAGTCATGATATATTTGTATATGGAATGCTAATTTTCCAATGATAAAAAAATTATGCCACTAGCATTTATTGAATGTCAGTTTTATATTAAATCTGTGTATTTAAAAATCCATTGGTAAGACAAAAGTTAACTTTAAGCTCACAGAGATTTTCTCCCATTTTCTTCTGGAAGTTTTATAGTTTTAGGTTTTGCATTTAGGTCTATGATCCATTCAGAAGTATTTTTGTTTATGGTATGAGGAGCGAATGGAAATTTTTGTATATGACTATCCAATAATTCTAGCACCATTTGTTGAAAAAGCTATTTTTTCTCCAGTGAATTACTTTTGTACCTTTGTCAGATTTAGTTGTCATAGATTTGAGGGTACAGAAATAAATTCATCCATTTATGGTTAATTGATTTCTGACAAGAATATCAAGACAATCCAGTAGAGAAAGAATGGCCTTTTTAATAAATGATGCTGTGAAAACTAGATATCTACATACAGTAGAATGAAGTTGTACCTCTACCTCACACCATATACAAAAATTTTGGTGAGGATGTTGAGAAACTGAGCTGGTATGATTATAAAATGGTGCAGCTGCTTTGGTATATAGTCTGGCAATTCCTTGAAAGACTAAAGATAGAGTTACCATATGACTCAGCAATTCTAGATATATACCCAAGAGAGATGAAAACATATCTTTGCATTAAAAGTTGTACGTGAATATTCATAGCAGTATTATTCATAATAGCAAAGTGGAAAAAAATACAAGTGTCCATCAACTGAGGAATGAATAAACAAGATGTGAAGTATCTATACCACAGAATATTGGCAATAAGTAGGAATGAAATACTGATTCATGCCACAATATGGATGAATCTTGAAAACATTGTGGTAAGTGAAAAAAACCACTCACAAAAGTCCACATATTTTATGATTCTATTTCTGTGAAATGTCCTCAGTATGCATATTTATGGTGACAGAAAATACAGTAGTTGTTTCCTGGGGTTTGTGGAAATGGGGGTTTGGGGGTATGATGGCTAAGTGATGAGGGATTCTTTTTGGGATATTGAAATGTTCTAAAATTGATGTGGTGATCCTTGCACAACTCTGTGAATATACTAAATGCTATTGAATTGTTCACTTTAAGTATGAATTGTATGTATGTGGACTGTATCTCAACAAAGCTGTCATGTTAAAAAATATATATCCATCTCTTTAACTCTTTGGATAGAAATTCTGCCCACACGTGACTTTTACTCTGGTGCATTGGTCATTTGCAAAGTTCTTGTTCATTAAATTATGCAGATCTTCCAAATGTAAAACGTCTCATTTGTCGATATCACTACCAATTTCAAGAAAAGAGTCTTTTATGTATTGGGAATCTAACAGTGGTGAATATGTGATTTACACAATTATAATTTTCAGTTGAAAGCTCAAATTTTATTATTAGCAATAAATCCTGACAGTTATTTTTTTAAATGACAGGCTTAACTTTTTTTCATTTTTAAGAAAATATCTGCCGAATACTCAAGTCTGAATAACTATCATTTGTCTGTCAATCATTATTTCAAACAAAAATAGTTTTCCATAAAGAAAGCAGTTGATTCATGTACAATAGAAACTCAACAGCACAAGTGTTTTTCCTCAGGAAACCATTTTACTTCATTCATACTTTCCAATTTGTTACACAGATTATTAAAAAGATGTGTATTTAAAGCTCACTGTTTAATAAAAATCAATGATTTTTGCTGCTTCAAAAAATTCTTAAATTAGTATCTTTAAAAAAATTTTTTTTCCTTCCAGGTTTATTGAGATATAATTGACATACAGCACTGTGCAAGTTTAAGGTGTACAGCATAGTATTTAGACTTACCTACAACATGAAATGATTACTACAATATTTTTAGTGAACATCAACCATCTCATACAGATACAAAAAGAAAAAGAAAAAGATTATTTCCTTGTGATGAGAACTCTTAGGATTTATTTTAACTTTTATGTATAACATACAGCAGTGTTAATTATACTAATCGTGTTGTACATTACATGCCTAGTACTTACTTATCTTATAACTGCAAGTTTGTACCTTTGACTGCCTTCATCCAATTCCTCCCCCCATTACCTCCTGCCTCTAGTAATCACAATTCTGATGTCTTTTTCTGCGAGTTTGTTTTTGAAGTATAATTGACCTGCAATACTATGTTAGTTCCTGGTGCTCAATATAATGATTCAATACTTCTATACATTACAAAATGATCACCATGATAAGTCTAGTTACCATCTGTCACCATACAGAGATATTACATCATTATTGAATATATTCCCCATGCTGTATGTTCATAAATTGGTATCATTATTTATTTATTTTTTTATTTTATTTTATTTTTTTAATTTATTTTGGCTGTGCTGGGTCTTCGTCTCTGTGCGAGGGCCCTCTCCAGTTGCGGCGAGCGGGGGCCACTCCTCATCGCGGCGCGCGGGCCTCCCACTATCGCGGCCTCTCCCGTTGCGGAGCACAGGCTCCAGACGCGCAGGCTCAGCAATTCTGGCGCACGGGCCCAGCCGCTCCGTGGCACATGGGATCCTCCCAGACCAGGGCCCGAACCTGTGGCCCCTGCACTGGCAGGCAGACTCCCAACCACTGCGCCACCAGGGAAGCCCCATTATTTATTTTAATTAATTAATTTATTTATTTTTGGGCTGTGTTGGGTCTTTGTTGCTGTGCGCGGGCTTTCTCTAGTTGTGGTGAGCGGAGGTTGCTCTTCGTTGCGGTGCACGGGCTTCTCATTGCGTTGGCTTCTCTTGTTGTGGAGCATGGGCTCTAGGCGTGCGGGCTTCAGTAGTTGTGGCACGCGGGCTCAGTAGTTGTGGCTCACGAGCTCTAGAGTGCAGGCTCAGTATTTGTGGCGCACAGGCTTAGTTGCTCCGCGGCTTCCCGGACCCGGGATCAAACCCATGTCCCCTGCATTGGCAGGCAGTTTCTTAACTGCTGTGCCACCAGGGGAATCCCTCGCTCATTGTATTTTGTTTCCATGCTGCTTCCTCCACTAGAATGTGAACTCTTCAAGGTCTTAATTTGAGATTGTATTTCTTCACAGAGTACTTTAGATATAATAAGGGCTTGATAGAAGTTTATTGGGTTAATAAGTGTATAATTCCACGGTGGGTGCCCAGTAACATTTTTATTTTGATGATGGTATAACTGAGTTGCTAATAAGATTCTCCTTGCAATCTCTGAATGTAAATCTTTTCCCTAAAACACACTATACCTTTTAATTATTTGATGCTACTGTGTAATTATCTGATGTTACTGTGCAAAAAATACACATATTTATTGTTGATTGCTATTGAATATTTCATTTTAAGAATAGATACAGGTGGGCTAAAGCGTAGGCTTGTCAGAGATATGGATATGCCTGAGAAATTATCCTTTGATTCACGTGGCCTCACAGATGATACAGTTGTTACCACTTATTTACACTCGGTGGATAGACAGGCTGAAAGCGAAAATCTCTTATTAGAGTCAATCAGGAGGGGCCAGAATTGCATAAGCACTTCAGCAGTATGACGAGGATGGCAAGGGTAGCTTCTTGAAAGACATATGGCATCCTCCCTCTGAACAGGAAGTGGCATCAACAGTGGTGTCCTTCATGCAGATTTGAAAGCCAGTGAAGTTTTCTTGTTTTTACAATGTTGCTGATTCTTACTGTGTACAGCCTCTTGATATTTTAAATGCTTGTATTCTTTACTTACATTAAAGGAATATATGTATTATTGCCTAGGTATATGGGCATCACTCTGTCAAGCACCACCATCCTTGTGACAGCCTTGCACATTTTTTTCTTATTGATTTTTGAGAGTGCTTTGTACCTTAAGAATACTGACCTCTCCCCACCCCCTGCCCCTCTCTTCTCCTGTGTAATGATCTTAAGTTTAAATCTAGTCACAGCTATCAATATTTTTCTTTATAGTATTTGGCGTTCGTGCCATGGTTAAGGAAATCTTTCTTTGTCTTAAAGTTATTTTTGAAGTAGCTGAATTTTCTACCTTTCTGGTTTTCTTCTTTACATTTTTTGGTTAAAATATGAGGAGAGGGAATTCCCTGGCGGTCCAGTGGTTAGGACGCCACTCTTCGACTGCTGGGGGCCAGAGTTTACCTAGTCGGGGAACTGAGAACTAGCAAGTTGCGCGGCAGGGCCCAAAAAAAAAAAAAGTAAAATAAAATTATTAGCGGAAAGAATCATACCCCTACCCCCTGCCACACACCAAAGGCTGTGTAGTTAACCTGGCTCACTGTATTGAATAACTCCCTTTTTCCCCAGCTTAGCAAAATGTCATCTGTATCCTATGGTGTGTTGCCATCAGTACATGAATCTGTGTTTGAACTCTTTTTTTCTTTTTCCATTGATTTCTTTCGATGTCAATACCAAATAGTTTCAATTACAGTTGCCAAATAATACATTTTAATGCCTGGTAGTAAAGCCTCCCCTCCCCCCATCATGATGTACTTTCCTATTATCTGCTCAGGTGAATTTAAGGACCATATTAATATTTTCAAAATATCACATTAGGGTTTATAGGGTTCATTGGGACGAAATAACATTTTTATAATAAATTTTTTAGGGTAAATGTCTTTTTGTCTTACATTAATATTTTCATTTTAATTTCCCATTTTGTATATATATTTATATTTTTAACATTTTATTATAGGAAATTTCAGACCTGCATAGAAGGATGGAGAATAGTATAATGACCTCCATGTACCCATTATCTAGCTTCAATAATTATCAATATTCTGCCAAACTTGTTTTATATTTCTCCTATGAAGCAAATTCTAGGTATCTTGTCATTTTTCTATAAATCCTTCAGTTTGTCTCTCCAAGAATGACACTTTAAAAAACCCAATAATACCATACTATTACCTTAAAATGTTAATTTCTTAATGTTATTTAATACCCAATTCAGAATTCAAATTTTCATAATTGTTAAAAATCCATTTGTGATAGTTTTATTTGAATCAGAATCTAAACAAGAATTCAAACAGTGTGTTTATACCTTATATGTATTAGTTAGCTTGTTATCTTGCTTTTCTCCTTGTTAAAGAGTCAGTTACTTTTTTTTTTTCTTTAAGAGCAAATGGGTTATTTGTACTGTAGACTGTCTCACTTTCTGGATTTGGTCTATTGCTTCATATTTAATGTTTGCTTGTAGTTAGTGCTAGAGGTTTAGTTAGTTGCAGATTTGTTTCTTTAGGCAAGAATCTTTTAAAAGTGCTATTCTATCATTTTATTATATCTCCTTTGTAATCCATCATGTCTGGTTGTTCCACTTTTAGCAATCTAAGATTAAGCAGTGGGTTCAAGTTTGGTTTCTTCTTGCTGCCATTATATGTAGCATTTGTACCTTTTTTGATTTGTTTGTTTTAACATTTTTTCCAGTTATATTGAGATATAATTGACATACAACACTGAGTTTCAGGTGTACAGCATAAAAGTTTGAATTACATATTTTGTGAAATGATTACCGCAGTGAGCTTCGTTAACATCCACCACGTCAGAAAAGCGCAGTAAAAAGAAATGGGAAAAACAAAAAATTCTCCTGTGATAAGAACTCTTAGAATCTACTCTCTTAGCAACTTTCATGTATATCATATAGCAATGGTAACTACAGTCATCATGTTGTACATTACATCTCTTTATTTTTTTCCTAACAAGTTACGATTAGTATTTGGGGAAGTTTTTAAAACACATGTTTTAGTAACTGAACATATTACCAAACTTTCTTTACTATTTCTAATAATTTTTTGTGGATCCTCTTCGGTGACCATTACAGAAAAGTGGTTAAGACGTGGGCCTTGTTGGTACAGTGTCTAGATTTAAGTCCTAGGGAGCTTATTTGACTCGGTTTCTTCATCTGTAAAAGGGAGATTAGTGAGTTATTTCCCATAATATGCAGAAAATAAATTGTGTTTGTTTGTTTGTCTATGGGGTTTTTTGTTTTTGTTTTTGACCACACTGTGTGGCTTGCGGGATCTCAGCTCCCCGACCAAGGATTGAACAGCGCCCTCGGCAATTAAAGTGCAGTCCTAACCACAGGACCACCAGGGAATTCCCAAAGTGTGTGTGTGTGTGTGTGTGTGTTTGTGTTTTTAATGTCCTTTTCTTTTTCAGATTGTGACATTATATTTTCACCTTTCAACCTTTTTAGTGCTTTACTTAATTTTACGATATAATTATACTGGCTATGACAGTGTTAAATAATGGCAGTGTTAACATGCAACCTCCAATAATATTAATAGCTAATATTTATTGAAGTATTATCTTATTCTTGTTTTACTATTATTCTTGTTGTATAATAAATAAATGTGTTATTTTAGGAATATGCAATGATATCATCAAAATAAAATTTTTGGTATCTACTGATCCGCTAATAAGATACTATTAATCGAATACCTATTGGGTATCTACTGTGTGTCACTTGCTGGGGATACATTGATGAGAAAACAAATAAAAATTCCTACCTTCATGTAGCTCATATTTTAGTGGGAGGGAGAAATACAAATAATGTCATATGTAAGTGTTGACCTAAAAAATATTTCTTTAGCAAAATGGGTTTATTCAGGATCAACAAAGAATTGCAGTTGGGCATCTGCAACCATGACAAGCCTTGTGCAAGTCTCTGCACATGAAGGAGGGAAGGACTCTTAAAGAGGTGAAAAAGAAGTTGGGGGGGCTATAGTAAAGGAAGAGTCCATTGGAGGAACTGAGAGGTCGAAGTAAAGTAATTGAGGTTTCTGTTTATTAAATTTTACATAAGCAAAATAATAAAAAGTAGAAGAGTATGGTATTGGGAATGTTGGAACAAAAAGAGCATTTTACAATATTAAATAGAGTGTGTGTGGAACAGTTTTGTTGCGATTTGATTAAAGACTTTCGAGATGAGGCAATAGCTTTCTGGCTCACTGGGGAAGTCCGGTCTAGTAGAGATGTCAGTAGTTGCTAAGGGAGAACATGCTTGGCATGTTTCAAAATCCTGCATGGGGTTCATTGTGGTTGGAGCAAGATATGAAGAGTAGCAGAAGATGAGGATAGAGAGGCAGCAGGAGGTAAAGAAGAGTGGCTTGAACCTGTAGGGCCTCACAGACTAATGCAAGGAGTTTTGCTTCTTACTGAGTGATCTGGAGAGCATTGCAGGGTTTTGAGCAAATGAATGACATCTGCTGATTTATGTTTTAAAAGGAAAATGTCAAGAAAGGAGGCAAGGAGATCAGGAAACTATTGCAATAATCCAGGCAAGAGATTATGGTAACTTGGATGGGTGGTAGCAGTGGAATTAACAAAAAGTGTTTGGGAAAAAAAGTAGTTAAAATCTGGAAATATTGTGAGGATAGAGCCAATAAACTTTCCCAAAGGACTGGATGTGGGATGTGAGAAAAACCCTCCTAACTGATTTCTTTGTTGCCTCTGTTTATGTACAGTATAAAAATCCTTTTATATACAATAGCAAAATTGATCCTCATTTAAATTTGATAATTTAGCTTTGTTATTTAAAACCCTTCAGTTGCATTCTGTTGCACCCTGTATAAAATTTATTCTCCTTACCATAATCAGTAAGGTGTACATGATCTGGAACCTACGTATTTATAAAAACTTAGCTACTATAAAAAAAAATTTTTTTTTTCTTCAGTTTTTTGAATATATGCCAACCTCTTACGTGCCTTAGAAGTTTTGCACTTGCTTCTCTTTCTGTTTGGAAGAGTCCCCAACCTCCAAGCTTATTTTTTGCCTGTTTTAGCTTATTTGCATATTTTATGTCTCAGCTTAGTTTCTTAGACCTATTTAAAGTAGATTATTTCCTTGCACCTGTCTTCCACCCCACTGTCCTTTTCAGCCATTTTTTTTTCCTTCATGGCATTTCTTGCAATTATTTTGTTTCTCTGTTTAATGTTTTTGTTTTGTTTGCTTTGCATTTGTTTGTTTGTTTGTTTGGAATCTCCGTGAAGCAGAGACTATGTCTAACTTGTTCAACCTTGTGTTTCAGTGCTAGCCAGGTGTCTGGCTCATAGACTTATTCAATAAATAGCTTTAGATTGGATTGACTGACTATATTAATGAACAAATGAACAAACAAAATGTTTACTTTATATGCCAGAGTAGCAGCCCTGGACATTACACCTAACTTAGATTTTAATTTAGTCTTGTTATTTTGATACTCCTTCCTTAATCAGCCATCGCATATTGCTAATTGTAAGATGGTCATACATGATTCTTTATCACTAGAAGAAAATTTATTCCTTGAATTTCATTTAGTTATTAACATGTAGGCAAATCCTTATATTTCAGAAGGTAACTATAGTCATATAGTTTATACTACCTGTCACAGAGATGTGTCAAAGGAAATGTGAAGTAGCAGCTTTAAAGATGTCCCCTACTCCCACCCCTTTTTTCCCTTGAAGCTATTATCCTAAAGGAAGGAAGGGAAGAAAGAGAAATCTATGGTGTGAGTTCAGGTTTACTACTGTAAGTGTTTAAGAAAGGCCCCGTTACCATGACAACAAATGCATGTATTTCAAGTGGAAAATTTTCATCATAGGGGACTGATAAAATTATAGCATCCCTATTCTCTTAGTATAGAATTGCTCTTTGTCAAGTTAAAAAAAAATTCTGAAATCCCCTATTAAAATTAATTTTTAAATGTTCCTATAATATTGTTTTAAAGTCATTTATTATGACTTAAAATTATACCAAAAGAATATACTTTCATAGATCTGTCATGCAGAAAGTTAAGCATTTGATTTGACATTAAAAATTACTTTTCTAATCTGTACTAGATCTTTGCTTAAATGGTAAATAGTTTACTGTATTGGGAGTTTTTGACAATAGAAAATGACCTGCCACTTTACAGATTCCCTTGCCTTAAATGCTAGCTAACTCCAGTGGAGGAAAGCTGTTAAGCTTTAAGTGCTCTGTCATATTTGCAGGCTTTTATAGTCGAAGAGAACAGCAGTGAGCAATGATGATGGAAAACGATGGAAGGTAGACTTAAAACACCATAAAACACAGATGATTGTGTGTAATGCCTTGAATTGAATCCTTTTTGAATGAAATGATCAGCCATATGTGCCACCCTTATGGACCCTGTAAGAAGAGGAGAAGAAATGTGCCCTGATGCTAACTGTGCATGAAATTGCAGTGTTAGGAGATATTGACCAGATGTTTCAATCTCAACAAATAGCTTGTTATGTGACTGAGTGAAAATATCTTTGCTGCTTTGATCACATACACCTTGAAGGAAGAGGTAATTTAATAGAAGCTGTCATAGTTCATCATTGTCAATAAACTTTGACTTGACCTTTTCCTTATGCTTTTGATGTTGCTGCTGATAAGTGTTGATGGGCAGATGTTTACTGCCTTGAGGGATTTTTCTTTTTATAAGGTGTATGCTAGAAATAGTAAAGGAGAAGGATTTTTCTCAATTCTTCTCTTGCTCTTTGGTTATTAGTTGGCATGTTTTTCTGTGGATTTTGTAGAATTTCTGGGCAAATGCATCTGAGTGACATTTTTACCTCTAAAGACCCACTGTGGGTTTTTCTCTAAAGGTTTCTTACTCTGCTCACCTCTCTGTCCCAGTTTTAATTGGCCACAGTAAGCTTCTGTGGAGATTTTTTTTTCTTATTTCATATACCGTACATTCTTCTGTTTTTTTCGTAGCTTGAAGTGATGGATCTCTTAGAAAATCACCGTAATTTCCTGACTTTTACTCTTGAGAACAATGATAGCTAGAGAGATTAAGCTACTTATTCAAGGTCACATGGTTACTGTTTTCGAGGCCAGCTGTATTTCTGAGAACTGATGACACTCTTTCCAGTAAGATTTTCTTTACTTCCCTTTCTTGCCTATATCTAGAGTAGTGATTGAGAGTATACCTTCTAAAATCATACAGACTTGAGCCTGCCTCTGACATACTTTCCTCATCTGTGAAATTGGAATAGTAAGTATCTGCATTGTGTTTGGTGGTTCAGATTAGCTGAGATAACGTAGTAGGTAAAGAATTAGCAAATTGAAGTACTCAAAGTAAGTACTCACTAATTTAGCTCTTAATTATGTTTTTGTTTCTAACTCATCTTTGGTTAATTATAGTGTTTTTTAGCTGAACTTTTGGTTTATATTTGTTTTTGTTTTATAAATTTATTTATTTTTGTCTGAGTTGGGTCTTCGTTGCTACGCGCGGGCTTTCTCTAGTTGTGGCTAGTGGGGGCTACTCTTAGTTGCGCACGGGCTTCTCATTGCGGTGGCTTCTCTAGTTGCGGAGCATGGGCTCTAGGTGCACGGGCTTCAGTAGTTGTGGCTCGCGGGCCTTAGAGCACAGGCTCAGCTGTGGCGCAGGGGCTTAGTTGCTCCGCAGCATGTGGGATCTTCCTGGACTAGGGCTTGAACCCATGTCCTCTGCATTGGCAGGAGGATTCTTAACCACTGCACCACCAGGGAAGCCCCTTATATTTGGTTTTCAATGCAGTTTTTCTGAAGTTGTCAGGGGGAAGGAAGTATTTAGACTATATGGGGAAAGTGAAAATGATTTTAGAAATTATTTTTAAATTATGGTAAATATATAGATAAATAAAATGTCCTTTAAACTAGAGCAGCCGTTGCTACCATCTCCTTTACTTTGAAGTTTCTTGAGGATTGTAGGGAAGGAAAAATTTTCCTTGACCCTCTTAGGGTCCTGGCTGGGTCTGAAAATTAAACTGATAAAACATACAAATTTATTTAGTATAAGTTTTATGTGACATGGGAGCCTTCATAAGGAAATGAAGACCCAAAGAAACAGTTTGACCTGAGTAGCTAGGTTCGATCAGAAATATGATATAGGTCAGAGAATATGAAGCAAGTGTTAACTGGGGAAAACTTAGCAAGGTCTTTTTGTTAGGATTCTTCTGTGCATCCCTTTGTCTTTGGAGATAAATGTGCTCTTTTCCTGCAGATACTGTGAAGGCACCTCTCATGTGAGGGTTTTATGACCTGTATCAGGAGAGAAGGAGAGCGATGGTCAGAGGGACCTTTCTACTTCTGCCATTTTCTCAGATTCCTTTAGCCAGTATGCCATAATTTGGAGTAGTGTGTCCTACACCCCTTCAGCGTTTTGCCATATATATTTACAGCATCATTTCACTATGTAAGGGAATTTAACAATTTCAGTTAATGTTGTGGAAATGCTATATTGAATTCTGTTTCTGCAGACACTTTCTGGCAGGTTTTTTTTTTTTTAATTACAGATCTCATTTCTCCTTATGAGATATCTTTATTCCAACCTAAAAGTGAGACTTCATTGTGCATAGCAAGAAACTTAAAGAAAAGATAGGCATGATTTTTAAAATCTTGGGAGAATTAGAAATAGAATATATATTATCCATTGGGTAGAAATCTTGTTGCTTAAAGGCTTCTGTTGAAAGGCAGATTGAATAAAAAACTGAAGCCTGTTGTAGCACCATATTCAGCTGCTGTGTTATTTTTTATCACCTAATTTTGGAGACTTTTGGAAATAAATCTAGGCTACTTATTTTTGATAGCCAAAGAAATTGAGTAACAAGTTCAGTTAATATAAGTTGTTTAAAAAACATAACATACAGTATTTTCTAATTTAGATAATAGCTTTGGATCAATGGTTTTCTTGGTTAATTTGGTGCAGTCCTATTAGAAAGAAAAAGGCGTCCACCCTAGCTATAGCTGTATTCTCCCTATACTATTCCTCTTCCCCCCTCCTTCCTCTCTGGTGTGAGTGGCCTAATCCCTTTTAGGAATCTGATCAAATTCGTGAATCTTCTCCTCTGAAAGATACATTAAAATTTCCTTACATTTCAGGGAGTTAATGGATTCCCTGCTTCCTCTCACATATACCTTGCCCTGATTGGGGCCCACAGACATTGTACAGGCTACAAATCTCCTTAGAAAATAAAATTCAAACTCCTTCCTAGTATTCTAAATATTTAACAGTTTGCCTTAGAAATAATAGTGTTATTGCTACTCTTATAATAATTACAATAGTAGTAATTATAAGAATAGTTAAAATTTATTCTGTGCCAACCTTATGCCAGGTCTTCTGCTGAACCTTTAACCTGGACTAATGGTTATATTATTAATGATATCTCCATGTGGACTATATCCAGTTTGCATTTATCGTGTGCTTTAGAAAATATTGTATCTTTAGAATACAAATTGGAAGAAGAGATTATAAGCATTTTGATTCTAACACCTTATTTATGTTCATTCATTGCATTTATAAGGTATCACAATCCTTTTTGGAATACTGAATTTATTTTTAGTTCTTTAATTCCAGTACTCTCTTTTTTGCTTCTGAGCCTCTTTGTCATTCTTCTTCCATGGAAAATTAACTATCCCACCCAACACCCACCATGTCCCTTAATTCCTACAAATTTCAGTTTGGACACAGGTTCTCATATATCCCTTAGGAGATCTTCTTTGGTCTCTCTCCAAAGTCTAATGTACTTGCTACTCCCATGTGCTGCAATAACATTCTCATTCTCTCTCTCTCTGTCTCTCTCGCTCTTGTTACCTATCTATCTATCTGTCTATCTAAATAGATAGGGTGTGAAGAGAATCCAGGCTGGGGAACACTCAAGAATGGGGAGAAGAAAACAAGCCTACAAAAGAGATAGAGAAATGTTTCTTTATCTATTATTTACTACAGTAATGTCCAACAGATGGTAAGTGATCAAAAAATATTTATGGAATGAGTTAAATGACGTTACACTAAAATTTATTTTTATCATATCTCAGTGCCCTGATATTATCAGCAGCAGCAGCACTCTTTAATAGGCACTACTTTAGGCACTTTGCTTGCATTATCTTATTCAAGTCTCACAATAATTCTGCAAGAAATATAATTTCTCACAGAGTATATAATTTATCATCCCATGACTAGATGAACTTACATATATCTAAGTCTAAAGTTTTTTTTTTTCTAGTAAGCCAAAGTTTCCCAAAATCTCTTCTGAGCAATAGATGTTAACAGGTATTTAACAACAAAAATACCTAAAAAACTATTGCTGGGATAATAGTAGGATTATTGGGAATCAATTTTACTACTAGGATGCATGCCAGCAGGTGAAAATGGAGCAGTTTTGGCAGGAAAGGAGGCTAACGTTACTAGTTACTGAGGGAGAATGGATTCTTAATAGTATTTATGAAAATTTTCTGTTTCACCCTGACTCACTTGTTAGCTTAGCCGTCATCTGAGAGAATCAATCCTTTAAGCTTTGTGATATATGCTCTTGTCCTAACCAACTACTTCAGTTTTGATTTCCTCATCACCCTTTGCAATCTGCTTGTTCCTGTTATTTCCCAGTTTTGACATTTAATTTCTTTTAGTTGTGCTTTACAGTTTTCTTGAAATGCCTCATTGGGTTTTCTTGTATAAAATTTCTTAGACTTATCTTGCAATTATTTTAGTATCTAGGTGTCATTCTTTATTATTCTGTTATGGATTGAATTAAAGTACATAGCATTATTTTAGAAGTGGCTGGTTCTTGAGCATCATTGTCATTTATATTGTCCTAAATATTGCATTTAGGTGACAAAGTGGAAATTCATCTGGAAGGTGAAGTTAATATTAATAGAAATCTTTCCATATGTTGTTAAAGACTCTTGATGTGAAGCTCAAAATGTGAAGCTCATTTTTTCAGCCCCTGTTTAAATTCAGTTGTAAATTTTCTCCTCCTGGTTTCTTACCTTAATGAGGTATCATCTCTTATCACCTAACTTCTTTGCTCAAAAACCCTCCTGCGCACCCTTCTATCTACAGAATGCCACCTAAACTTCTTTAAGTGGTATTTAATGATCTGGCATAGATCTTTTCTCCATTAGTCTCTTCCCTCACACATAGTGCTCTGTCATACTCCTAACTGACAAATATTTATTTTCCTTTATTTCTCTTTCTTATTATTTTTGTTAACACTATACTTCTTTTATTTCTCAAACTGTGTGCTAAGGCCTCTTCACTGCAGACCCACTTTGGTTCCTTAGGATATTTTAAATTTTCTAGGGAAACAGTGACATCTGTCAGGTACAGCACAAACCACTAACTTCAGATATTTTCATTTTAAAATTAAGTTGCTACATTCCTTTTGGTGATCATATACTTTGTAAAACTGGGTTTCTGTGATTAGAAAAAATAAGCACTGCTCAGAAATCAATGTAAGACAGGAAATGAGGGTGGTGGTGACCAGCCTGATTCCAAGGTTTGAGAATTTTGCAGTGCTAGACAAGTACTAAATTGTTAGGAAATAAATACTTAAGTTGTTTAGAACTAACTACTTAATAAATAGAATTTCTTTTGCCTTAGGGGCACCATGATAAAATTCATAACACAGTACAGGAGGCATGTGCTCTATGCTTCTACTTTCTTTCCAGTTCATAGCCATTTTTAAAAATTATACCTATCCTTCAAAGACTACTCGATAATGTCACCCGTCTCTGGAAGCCTTTTCTGATCCCCCCAGCTGCAATTAATCTCCCTCCTGGGTGTTTTCTGATAACACTGTAGCTTTACTATTGCTGTTAAAATTGAATTCAACTAATTCATTTATTTGTTTAAAGTTAACAGTAATGGCTTTCTGGTTCTCTATTTAGGTGTAGTTACTTACAGTATAGTGAGAGCCCTTTCATCCTCTGTGTAAAAGTGAAACAACTATATTGTTAGGTATCATTTACTGAACTAGAGTGCATGTCTTGATAGTCTGTTTCTAATTCTTAAACATCTTTACAAGATCACAGGTTATATTATACACTTTATATTTGAAGAAATTGGAATTTAGCAATGTTGGTTTCTGTCACACTGACATACCTCCTAACCTTTGGCTATTCTAGTTACTTCTCCTTTTACTGTTGATAGAATCAGCTTTTTGATATCCGCAAAAATCCTATTGAGATTTTGACTGGGGTTTGCAATGACTCTATGAATCTATTAGGGGAGAATTGCTGTTTTAAGAATATTAAGTTTTCGGGAATTCCCTGGCAGTCCAGCGGTTAGGACTCCGCGCTTTGACTGCTGAGGGCCCAGGTTCAGTCTCTGGTTAGGCAACTGAGATCTTGCAAACTGCGTAGGACGGCCCCCCAAAAAAAAACAAAAAAAAAAGAGTATTGAGTTTTCCAATTCGTACACATAGGCTCTCCATTTATATAGGTGGGGTTTTTTTTTTCCCTCTCAGCAAACGTATATAGTGTTCTGTGCATAGGTCTTGCACGTGTTTTCTTAAATTTTTCCCAATATGTTTCATTTTTTGATGTTATTATAGATGACACTGTTTTTCTTAATTTTAATTTTCAACTGTTCCTTGGTAGTATATAGAATCACATTAGATTTTTTCTTGAGTCCTGAGACCTTGATAAACTGACTTTCTAATCCTGGAGCATTTATATAAGATTCTTTGTGATCTCATATATTCCGTAAGCATGCACAGATCGGTCCCCAGCCAAAGCCTCAAGAGTTACTCTATATGGATTTCAGCTCATTCCTCTCTGAAACTCTTTTTTGCCATTTCCAGTCTCCTGACTCCTTGAACACTTATCTCTGTCTGCTTAATTCAGTGAGAATGCCAGGCTCTGTTTGGCTTCTTCCTCCCTGCACCACAGTCTGGAAATGGCCTCCTGGCAGAGAGTCTGCATGATGTCAGGGCTCACCTTCTGTCTTTTCTATCAGAGATTACAGTCCAGTTCTGCCTGTTGGCCAATGTCTGAAAATTCTGTAGTCGTTCCCTTTGGCTTTTCTTTTTAGTTATTCAGAACACAGGGGTAGTTCTGGACCCTGCTACTCCCTCAGGGCTAGACTGGAAGTTAAAGGTAGGTGTTTAACGATGTTATGTCCTTATATAAGCAAAGAAAAGTTGGGCAGTTTGTTTTACCTAAAAAAAGGCAGCATAATCAGGTTATGAACAAAGTTGAATCTCTTTTCTAGAGAATCTGACAATGTAAAGATTTTGATTTCGTATTAGGGACACTGTCATTTTCATCATTTTTTTCTCTAGTATACATGTATTAAATGTTTACTGATCGCATGTCAGAAGGGTAGGAAACAGATTGGTCACGTGTTGGTAACATTGTGTTTGAGACAAAGTTGGTGTACTACAGTTTTAACAGAATTTAAATTATTTATACCTCCTTAGGTAGGTTTATTCCTAGGTATTTTATTCTTTTTGTTGCAGTGTGAATGGGATTGTTTCCTTAATTTCTCTTTCTGATCTTTCCTTGTTAGTGTATAGGTATGCAAGAGATTTCTGTGCATTAATTTTGTATCCTGCAACTTTACCAAGTTCATTGATTAGCTCTAGTAGTTTTCTGGTGGCATCTTTAGGAATATCTCTGTATAGTATCATGTCATCTGCAAACAGTGACAGTTTTACTTCTTCTTTTCCAATTTGTATTCCTCTATTTCTTTTTCTTCTCTGATTGCCTATACTCAGAAAGCTGTAAGACACTGATGAAAGAAATCCAAGTTAACACAAACAGATGGAGAGATATACCATGTTCTTGGATTGGAAAAATCAATATTGTGACAATGACTTTACTACCCAAAGCAATCTACAGATTCAACACAATCCCCATCAAATTACCAATGACATTTTTTTACAGAACTAGAACAAAAAACCTTAAAATTTGTATGGAGACACAAAAGACCCCGAGTAGCCAAAGCAATCTTGAGGGAGAAAAATGGAGCTGGAGGAATCAGACTCCCTGACTTCAGACTGTACTACAAAGTTACAGTAATCAAGACAGTATGGTACTGGCGCAAAAACAGAAATACAGTTCACTGGAACAGGATAGAAATCCCAGAGATAAACCCACGCACCTGTGGTCAACTAATCTATAACAAAGGAGGCAAGGATATACAATGGAGAAAAGCCAGTCTCTTCAATAAGTGGTGCTGGGAAAACTGGACAGCTACATATAAAAGAATGAAATTAGAACACTCCCTAACACCATACACAAAAATAAGCTCAAAATGGATTAAAGACCTAAATGTAAGACCAGACACTATAAAACTCTTCAACAAAAACATAGGAAGAACACTCTTTGACATAAATCACAGCAAGATCCTTTTTGACCTACCTCCTAGAGAATTGGAAATAAAAACAAAAATTAACAAATGGGACCTAATGAAACTTAAAAGCTTTTGCACAGCAAAGGAAACTACAAACAAGATGAAAAGACAGCCCTCAGAATGGGAGAAAATATTTTCAAATGAATCAATGGACAAAGGTTTAATATCCAAAATACATAAACAGCTCATGCAGCTCAGTATTAAAAAAAAAAAACAACCCAATCCAAAAATGGGCAGAAGACCTAAACAGACATTTCTCCAAAGAAGACATACAGATGGCCAAGAGGCACATGAAAAGCTGCTCAGCATCACTAATTGTTAGAGAAATGCAAATCAAAACTACATGAGGTATCACCTCACAACGGTCAGAATGGGCATCATCAGAAAATCTACAAACAACAAATGCTGGAGAGGGTGTGGAGAAAAGGGAACCCTGTTACTAAGTGAGAGAGTGGCATGGACATATATACACTACCAAATGTAAAATAGATAGCTAGTGGGAAGCAGCCACATAGCACAGGGAGATCAGCTCTGTGCTTTGTGACCACGTAGACGGGTGGGATAGGGAGCGTGGGAGGGAGACGCAAGAGGGAGAAGATATGGGGATATATGTATATGTATAGCTGATTCACTTAGTTATAAAGCAGAAACTAACCCACCATTGTAAAGCAATTATACTCCAATAAAGGTGTTAAAAAAAAAAAAAAGGGAACCCTCTTGCACTATTGGTGGGAATATGAATTGATACAGCCACTATGGAGGACAGTATGGAGGTTCCTTAAAAAACTAAAAATAGAATTACCATATGACCCTACTATGGGCATATGGTAATTCGACTGGGCATATACCCAGAGAAAACCATAATTCAAAAAGACACATGCACCCCAATGTTCATGGTAGCACTCTTTACAATAGCCAGGTCATGTAAGCAACCTAAATGCCCATTAACAGACAAATGGATAAAGAAGATGTGGTATGTATATACAATGGAATATTACTCGGCCCTAAAAAGGAACGAAATTGGTTCATTTGTAGAGACGTGGATGGATCTCTAGACTGTAATACAGGGTGAAGTAAGTCAGAAAGAGAAAAACAAATATCGTATATTAACGCATATATGTGGAACCTAGAAAAATGGTACAGATGAGCTGGTTTGCAGGGCAGAAATACAGACACAGATGTAGAGAACAAAGGTATGGACACCAAGGGGGGAAAGTGGTGGGGGGGGTGATGAATTGGGCGATTGGGATTGATATATATACACTAATATGCATAAAATAGATAACTAATAAGAACCTGCTGTATAAAAAATAATAATAAAATAAAATTTAAAAAAATTTTTTTTAATTATTTATAAACTTTTTAAAAATTTATATTTTTAATCTTTTTGAACTTTCTTGATTACAACATCTTGATTTATTCAGCTAGATTACTGAGTACTTCGAACAGTGAACGTTGCTTCTGTTTCTTTAGTGTGTCTGCTTTGGCTTACTAAACTTTCATTTTAGATTGACTAACTTTTGAGTGGAAATCACTGATCAAGAGTAAAGGTATCATATTTTGTTAGTATGCTGATAATCAGATATTTCCAGAATGTTAGCCAGTTTCCTGTGATGCAATACTCAATAGTGGAATTACAACAACCAGCTTAATAGTTCTATTATTTGTCCATTTTTTTGTCTTGCAGATTCAAGTAGTATTGATTTGTAAAGGAAACATTTCAATTCATTTAAATCCTGCTTATGGGAGGGTTGAAAGTCAGATTTAAGCCCGATAGTGAGTTGATATAGCCCTTTTTTTCAGACTAGTTAGAACATGTGAACTTTGATTATAATTAGGCTGAGTTACATTATAATAACGTCACTTTCACTGATGTTTCCTTTTATTTTGATGGCATTTTAAGTTATTTTAATAATCATAGTAAAATTTGCTATTGACTTTGCCTTTTTTTATTTTACTACCTAAAGCACACATGGTTCATCATTTAACCATGCTTCTACATGAATAAAAGTAAATTATAGAACAACATACAGGTATTTTCTACTGTTAAATGTATTATTTACCTAAGCATGGTTTAAAGGATTTAAAAGCTATTAGGTATGGATATTGATGCATTTTAAGATATTAACTGCTTCATGTGATGGACTCATTTTAATAAATTGATTGATAATATTAAAGACTGAATAAGCTAATTTTAAATTATTGTTATTTTTAAATGGAATGTTTGATTTCATTACAATATCTTTAACCCATCCTATAATTTTGAAAATTTTCTAACTTACATAGAAGTATAAAAAACAGTAAAAGGAACTTCTGTATACCTGTCATAGATCTACCAATTTTCATTTTATTTTATTTTATTGTTTTTTTTTATTTTTTAACATCTTTATTGGAGTATAATTGCTTTACAATGGTGTGTTAGTTTCTGCTTTATAACAAAGTGAATCAGCTATACATATCATATATCCCCATATCTCCTCCCTCTTGCATCTCCCTCCCATCCTCTCTATCCCACCCCTCTAGGTGGTCACAAAGCACCGAGCTGATCTCCCTGTGCTATGCTGCTGCTTCCCACTAGCTGTCTGTTTTACATTTGGTAGTATACGTATGTCCATGCCACTGTCACTTCATCCCAACTTACACTTCCCCCTCCCCGTGTCCTCAAGTCCCTTCTCTACGTCTGCATTTTTACTCCTGTCCTGCCCCTAGGTTCTTCAGAACCATTTTTTGTTGTTGTTGTTGATATTAAAGATTCCATATATATGTGTTAGCATATGGTATTTGTTTTTCTCTTTCTGATTTACTTCACTCTGTATGACAGACTCTAGGTCCATCCACCTCACTACAAATAACTCAATTTCGTTTCTTTTTATGGCTGAGTAATATTCCATTGTATATATGTGCCACATCTTTATCCATTCATCTGTCAATGGACACTTAGGTTGCTTCCATGTCCTGGCTATTGTAAATAGAGCTGCAGTGAACATTGTGGTACATGACTGTTTTTGAATTATGATTTTCTCAGGGTATATGCCCAGTAGTGGTATTGCTGGGTCATATGGTAGTTCTATTTTTAGTTTTTAAAGGAATCTCCATACTGTTCTCCATAGTGGCTGTATCAATTTACATTCCCACCAACAGTGCAAGAGGGTTCCGTTTTCTCCACACCCTCTCCAGCATTTATTGTTTGTAGATTTTTTGATGATGGCCATTCTGACTAGTGTGAGGTGATACCTCATTGTAGTTTTGATTTGCATTTCTCTGATGGTTAATGATATTGAGCATCCTTTCATGTGTTTGTTGGTGATCTGTATATCTTCTTTGGACAAATGTCTATTTATGTCTTCTGCCATTTGTGGATTGGGTGGTTTGTTTTTTTGATATTGAGCTACATGAGCTGCTTGTAAATTTTGGAGATTAATCCTTTGTCAGTTGCTTCATTTGCAAATATTTTCTCCCATTCCGAGGGTTGTCTTTTCATCTTTATTATGGTTTCCTTTGCTGTGCCAAAGCTTTTAAGTTTCATCAGGTCCCATTTGTTTATTTTTGTTTTTACTTCCATTTCTCTAGGAGGTGGGTCAAAAAGGATCTTGTTGTGATTTATGACATAGAGTGTTCTGCCTATGTTTTCTCTAAGAGTTTTACAGTGTCTGGCCTTACATTCAGGTCTTTAATCCATTTTGAGTTTATTTTTGTGTGTGGTGTTAGGGAGTGTTCTAGTTTCATTCTTCTACATGTAGCTGTCCAGTTTTCCCAGCACCACTTTGAAGAGGCTGTCTTTTCTCCATTGTATACTCTTGCCTCCTTTATCAAAAACAAGGTGACCATATGTGTGTGGGTTTATCTCTCGGCCTTCTATCCTGTTCCATTGATCTATATTTCTCTTTTTGTGCCAGTACCATATTGTCTTGATTACTGTATCTTTGTAGTATAGTTTGAAGTCAGGGAGCCTGATTCCTCCAGCTCCGTTTTTCTTTCTCAAGATTGCTTTGGCTGTTCAGCGTCTTTTGTGTTTCCATACAAATTGTGAAATTTTATGTTCTAGTTCTGTGAAAAATGCCATTGGATCTACCAGTTTTTAGCATTTCAACATTTGCTTTCTCTTTCTTTATATAAATAAATATATATATTTTTTTCCCCTGAACAATTTTGAAGTATTTATCCTCTATTTAAGAAATTTAGAATTTATACAATCCTGTTTTCTGATATATTATAGATATTCCAATCTCAGTGATTATTCTAATAGTCTTTTATAGCTGTTTGATTTTATTCTCAGTCCAGCATCTAGTAATGATTACATGTTGCATTTATTTGTTGTATTTCAAATGGCTTTTCTTGTTCTTTTTTAAATTGTGTTGTATTCCATTGATTGAATTTATCATATTTTATTCAACCAGTCTTCTATGAATGGACATTTTGTTTCCAACATTTTGCCATTACAAATAATGTCTCAAAGAATACTTCTGTATATGTTGTTTTATATTTGTGGACATGTATCTTCAGGATAAATCCCTAGAAGTAGAATTGGACTACTGGATCATCAGTTACTGTATCTTTATCTTACAGATTTCTCTTTGTTACCTTTTGTTACTTTCCTCATCCCTTTAACACTAAATATACATGCATTTCTTTTATACTCCAGATATTTGGAAGTAATGTAAGATTTTGTTATCTTTTGACTTTGCATATTGAGTATTTTGCTAAAAAGTCCTAGAAAAAAATAGATGCTGTTTACAATAACTAATACAAGTATTAGAAACCTCAGGAATTTGAGCCTAATTATAAAAGATAACATACCAGTGAAAAGTATGCATTTTAAAATAAATAAAGTGTGATTAATTTATAGCAAAGAAATTAAAGTTTTATGA
Source organism: Eschrichtius robustus (assembly GCF_028021215.1). NCBI lineage: Eukaryota > Metazoa > Chordata > Mammalia > Artiodactyla > Eschrichtiidae > Eschrichtius > Eschrichtius robustus. The sequence continues at coordinate 79,114,864 of NC_090830.1, forward strand.
GACTAATGAATTAGAATTTTTAATACTGTTTATTTCTGAATAAATAAGTTGTTTGTTTATTTATTTATTTATTTATTTTTGGCTTCGTTGGGTCTTCATTGCTGCGTGAGGGCTTTCTCTAGTTGCAGTGAGTGAGGGCTACTCTTCATTGCAGTGCGTGGACTTCTCATTGCGGTAGCTTCTCTTGTTGTGGATCATGGGCTGTAGGCGCGCGGGCTTCAGTAGTTGTGGAGCACGGGCTCAGTAGTTGTGGCTCGCGTGCTGTAGAACACAGGCTTAGTAGTTGTGGTGCTCAGGCTTGGTTGCTCCACAGCATGTGGGGTCTTCCCAGACCAGGGCTTGAATCCGTGTCCCCTGAATTGGCAGGTGGATTCTTAACCACTGCACCACTGGTGAAGTCCAATAACTTGTTTTTAAAACAACTTATTAAACATGAACGTAGTTTAGCATATATATATATATGTGTATATATACACACACACACATATTTATATGAAGTACAATAATAGTGACAACCACAGCTAATATACATCATCTTACATCATCTACTTTGTGCCTGGTACCATAATGCATATACATTAACTTAAATTACTTAATTTATTCCCCAACAGCTTTATGAGGTGTATTTATAATTATTTTCCTCATTTACATATGAGGACAATGAGGCATAGAAATGTTAAGTGACATGGTCTTACTTATGCAGCTAATTAGTGGCAGAGGCAAGATTTGAACCCACACAGTATTCAGTATAGATTCTGGGCTTTTAATGACAGCACTTCACTACTTCTTTTGGACTCAGTATTATTTTTCTGTATCAAGCCAGTATTGACCTAAGGTCTGTATGACTTTGAGTTCTTAACCACTGTGTTCTCTTTCTTTCCCTGAAGGAAGTATAATAAGATTTTATGTCGTTGTTATATCAAATTTGTTATCATAAGTGGTGATACAGGATTGAAATTCCATTCCTAACAGCCACAGCTGCTAACAAAGCAACCCTTTTATGACACCATCCTTGGCAGAATACTGAACTATGTGTACCATTTTTCTGACCCATTAAAATTATTTATGTTCCTATTTTTCAGTGGATGATTCAGCAGCCACACAAAGCAGCAACATTTTTTGGATGCATCGGGATAGATAAATTTGGGGAGATCCTGAAGAAAAAAGCTGCCGAAGCCCATGTGGACGCTCATTACTATGAACAGAATGATCAGCCAACAGGAACTTGTGCTGCATGCATCACTGGTGGCAGCAGGTCAGTGTTATTTCAAGGGAATCACTGTACTAATTGACTGTTTAACCACTTTTAAAATCTGAATTCAAATCTGAGTTTGGAATTTAGACCTCATGTTTGTAACTGATTTTAATGTTTAATAAACTTTTCTTCCTAGTATCACTTTTCCTTAAAAAATTTTTTTTTACCTTTCTTGAACCTGTTGTTATCTTCATGAAGCGTAATGAAATGAAAATTTTGAGATTATCTAGTCCAGCCTCTACTTTTTATAATTAGGGTCAGAAAAGGAGCACATTTTATTCAGTGTTTTGTATCTAGGTTCTTGCCGAACTGGCATTAGGAAGAATGTTCTTTTCAACATATCCTGAGATTGGAATATTAAAATACATATATACACATATATATTTTTTAACATATATAAAATATTACATTATATCCAGCCTCATATAAATTAGGTCATCTAAAGCATTTCTGGCTAACAGTCATCTGTCCATACTAAACAACTTCCGTCGTGGGTAATGCACCACTTAAAAAGCAATCTATTACATTTCTGTACAACTTTGCTTATCAGAAAGTTTTTCTTTGTGTGAACTTGAACTCTGTCTCTCAGAACCTTCCATGCATTGCTTTTTTTGGTGCCTTTTGCAGCTACATGGAGGTATATCTTCAGTACATTCATGCTTTGCTAACATCATTATTAGCATACTGCTTATCAGCATGGGCTTTTTTCTCCTTTGGAAAGGAAAAAAAATAATTTTCCTAGTTATTATATTGTTAGAATCACCAAAGATGATCTCTTTTAAAATGGTGATTTACTAGATACTTTACATCCCTTATAGCTAAAAATATTGTCTGTCCTCCACCATTTCCTATCTCCCTTTCTTCCCCTTCTTTCTTATTTGCCTCTTTGTCTTCTTTTCCTTATTTCCTCCCTTATCTCTCCTCCCCTTGCTCCATTCCTCCTTTTTACCTCATTTGTTTTTGCTCACTCTTTGACCTCTCAAATGTATGTTAAAGACCTGACACTATTCTGGACAGTAGTCATTAAATAACTAAAATATAACTTTCAAAAACAATTAGGGTACCAAAGCCATTTTCAAACTTTCCTGTAACTTTATTTTTTGGGTGTAGGAGAAATTTATGATTTTAAGGTTTTAATAAATAAAACCATCAGTTCAAACACTGAGATATACTTATTTAGACCTTTTCCCTTTTCAGTTTTTCTAAAAACCAACTTTAGTAGGCAGGTGCAGAGTTTTCCCATTAGTGAGAAATGTGTCAACTTTTGCCTCTGATACCACTCCGGCTACAGTAAAATTGCTAAATTGTTTTTGTATGTTAAGTTGTTATTTTAAAGAACAGGTATGATAATATTAGGTCTTCCAGATTTCAACAGCTTAATTTATATACTCATATAATGGTCATGGTGATCAGTATTAATTAGGTGCTATTGGAAGTCAGAAACTGAGGGAAACCCTCGCTGTCTAATTCATTATGCAAATTGTGGAACCTAATAGATTTGGATAAGTTGTTTTAAATAGAGCTAGGAACTCTTACTTCCAGTGTCCCAAACTCAGGTTAAGGGAATATTCTTCTTAATCCACAGAATAAGAATCTTCTTATTCTCCACAAACTCTGAACCAGATAGATATACTTGGATAGTAAGAATACCTGTATTTTCTTTTGGAGGAACTATTTAGTTTCCTATGAAAGAGTAGTTTTTTTTAATCAAAATACAGTTTAGTAGCTCATACCAGAAGTATTTGCTTTTATTTAGTAACCACTTTTTGTCAACATTTTGCAAGAGTCATGATTACTAAAATATTTTTTATAAATTAATTATCCTTAAATTTGTAATATAGTTATTTTGCATATACATGTATTGATGAATATCACTCTTATTTTCATTAATTTAATTGAGCATAAACAGAATGTATCCTTCAGTTAGTCAGATGGCATATGAGTGAGTAGATATATGTTTTGGAAGAGAATTGATTTATTTTTTTCAAAAGAGAATCTAGCCATATTACCAAAATCTTAAGTGATGAGATGATGTATTTGTGGGATGTTTTTAACCACAACTGTTACTAAAAAAAAATTTGAAAAATTGGCAAGTTTTTTTTTTTTAATTTGTGGGTCAGAAGGAGGGGGAAAAGTGTTTTTATTTCTTTGTCTGTAACATAAATAATTATTGTATTAAGTATAATTGTTGGGAAATAATAAAATGCTCTGTGTGGCACTTGGAACAAGATTTTAAGTGTAGTATTCTGCTTAGATTTTCAGCTACAAAACTGGAACAGCGCAGGGAGTTTTCAACTATGAAAACTAATTTTAATTTATTCTAGTCCATAAAATGTAATGGTTTTATGTAATGTAATGTAAAATGTAATGGATTAATAAAATTAATCCCTCGTAGTAAATATGGTCTACATTTATATGTGTGTTTTGTAAAATTAATCCCATACTTGGCTTTTAAAGCATTAGATTAAATATCAGTGGATAGTGTGTTGATATTTGAAAACTGAAGTTTTTAGTTGCATATATATTTTTTTGTGTGTAACTACATAGTAGCTATTTCTTAACTGCATTTTGAACTATTAAAAATGTAGAAAGTAGATAATTTTATCATTTTAGTATCAAAAGGAAGCTTAAATGCCAGTTTCTCAAAATACCAGATGATATTTAGAGCAAGGATTAATGTCCTTGTTTATCTCAAAGGCAACAGAGAAGTCTTGAAAAGTTTTCAAAACAAAAGTAACTGTATTTACATTTATTAAAATCTGTACGGCAGTTTAAAGAATTAAGAATAAAATTAAAACAAAATTTACAAAAATGTTTTTAGTTAACTGTATAGTTATAAGACAAGTTTGACTATATGTAAAACTTACTTACTTTTTGTTATTGTTGTTTTAGATCCCTTGTAGCTAATCTTGCTGCTGCCAATTGTTATAAAAAGGAAAATCATCTTGATATGGAGAAAAACTGGATGTTGGTAGACAAAGCAAGAGTTTATTATATAGCAGTAAGTATTTGCCTAATTCAAATTTCTGGTACATATTCACACTATAAATTATAGTTGTTAGCTGATGTACATTTAAAAATAATTGTCTCTTATTATCCTGTAAATTCTTTACCCATCTCAAAGCATATGCTAGGTTCACTATTACAAATACAGAACAGAAATATGATCATTCTGTGGTAAGGTGATTTGTATTATTTACCTTCAAATATACCTCTTGTCGCATACATTATACATAGATGTTTTTAAACCAAGTATCAAATTCTATATTAAATCTTAAGGTCTTTTGAAGTAATTCTGGAAATTTATATTTTGTATTTTTAGGCTACTTGTTGTGAATGATGCCATGCATTGTGTGCGGAAATATTATTAGCAATATAAGTATTCACTGCAAACAGTTTGAGCTTATTTGATGAAAAAACTTAATTACTATTTATTCCATAGTAATTACCATGACACCTTTTAAGTTAATATTTTAGAAACATTGATCATGACAAATCTTTTAAATATCAGAATATGGGCAGCATGTAATTTGAATTATTAAGCCTTCTGGCATAAAAAATAATTGGTTAAGAATTCATTTCTAAAATAAGACTGTACTAAAAATTCTCCTGAATTAATCACCCTATGAATACCTTGTTTTTATTTAATGTGAGTTAAATGTGCCTCATCACAAATACTAAGTAGATACCTATGAAAAATTAAAAGCACTTCATTTGCATATACGGTTTTGATATAACAGCTGCTGCCATTTACTACCTGAGCTGTGAAACAGCTGGTAAGATGCATAAAAAATTGATTATCCAGTAGGAACATGTTTATTGAAAATATAATTATTTCTTTCAGTCTAGTGTTAATGTCTCCTACAGCATGTTTATGTGCACTGCTGTAGGCTTTACAAGGTTATTGATTCCTCTGTATAGCAAATCCTACCCCTTTATAACTGTCAAGTAAATGCTTACATTGAGACGATTATATAGAGGAAAGTCATGTTATCTCTTCTTCCAGCCATCTTACATTTGAAAGTCAAAGAGCATATGGTTTAAAGTTTGGTGTTATTTATGTTATATGTACTGACTGAAACATGACAATATATTAAGTTAGAAAAATATTTTTATCCTGACAATTACAACTCTTTGTATGTCAGTATATAGTAATTGGGCCCCAAATTAATGAGCTAACTTGGAAACAAGTCATAATTTTAACACTTACGTACATGTAACACATCTAGCCAGTTTTGTGTGAATGAAATTTTTGTAGCAGTATAGACCCAACTTGCAACCAGCTAATAGTTTTAACAATCATGTAACTATAACTTATCTAGCCAACTTTGGGTGGATGGAACTTTTATAGTAGTGTTAACTATTCAAGTACAGTTTTGTATAAAGTGTAGAGTGATCAGTTTTGGTCAAATTAATAAAATTGAATTACTTTTTAGACTTGTGTGGTATATTCAGCCAGAAACAAGTATCAAAATGTATTCCAGTTGATATATCTGATTGTAGCTGTTAGCTCTTAGTTTCTGTTTCAGCTGTTTCATAAAAGAATGCTCTTTCACATTGCCAGGTAAATCTATAGTTTGTTCAGAGTTTGGCTATTTTTAAATAGTTCTGAAAATAGTAGACTCATATTGGATACTTGGGATGCTGTAGATGCTGTATATTCTTGGTGAACATTCAACAAATATTTATTCTGCTAACAACTAAGAACGTACTTCTTATTCATCAAAATCTGTGAAATTTCTTCTGAAATGTAAAATTATTTCCACAGACTTTCAGCATTTCTTTTAAATCTTTAATTCCCTTTCAGCTCAGAGCATCCAGTCTAGTCTTAATAAGAAAACTGCAAATTTAGATAGAGTAGATATGTATGTCTATACTTATTTCAAGAAATCAGGTTGGCTTCTCTACACTTTCAGGTTCTGTAGTGTCAGCAGTCGTCTTACATCATCATCATAAACTTCAGAGGTTCAATAACTTGAAATTGTGGGAGCTCTTTATACAAAAGGTTCTTGATCTGAAGAAGCAGCTCAATATATCTAACACATTTCCATAAGTAAGATGTCTATCTGCATTACATAAAATAAACTAGATCTACATACTCAACTCTTCTTCTCACTCTTCCATGAATTAATAATGGTCACAAGCGTTAAGAAAATTCAAAACCTTCCTCATTTTCTGTCACATAATGCATTGAATCTGCAATTCACAGCAAAAACTTTTCTAATAAAAAGTTGAAATGGAATATGCATATACCAGTATTCTCTTTCGGTTTAAATGAAGTGTTGACATCTTTTTTACCTTCATAGCAGGTGTCCCACTTACGGCATATAAACTCAGTTTTTCCATGTTTAAACTGAATTCTTTGTTAGTAGGTTTTTAGGGATTACTGGTTATGTCAATAGCTAATTACATGTTGAAAACGTAAATCTTAGTTGCTCTTTACCTTTATAATCAGATTGGCATATGTCTGCTTCTTCTCTTATATGAAATATTTCTTACACTAGCCCTCTAAGACTATGATATTTAGGAAAGGTTTATGAAAATGATGAGGAAATTGGAGCCATTAAATTTCTAAACCATATATTTTCTTTTTTAAGCAATATTAATGTGCTGTGAAAAGTGAGAAAATTAGCACTCTAATTTCATCCTGCCTCTTGATATTTGTAGTTATTTTCATTTTATTTTTATATTTTCAGTGTTTAAACATTTGGGCCTTTTTTTTACTCCTGCTCTGTCTGCTTTACATATTCGTGTTGCTGTCTGCCATTTCTAAAGTTACGGGATATAGTTGTAACACCTGTTTTAATGCCCTTGTCTGCAAATTCTTTCATATGTGTTTTTTTCTGGTTCTTGCCATGGCATTGGGTTGTTTCCTCATGCACATGTGCTAAAGACTTGGGAAAGTCCTGCAGATCTTGAGTTCTCATTTTGTACCTCTTTCTTCAAATGGCTCTCTCCTTTCCAGTATGCTGCCCTTGCACGTGCTAGCTACCTTGGCTTTCCTGAACGGAGACTACTGGACTCTGTTTAGGTTCTCTCTGCCCTGACTGCAATCTGGAAATTCTCTCTAGGAATTAAGTTTGAATAATTGTAGGGATCACCTTATCTTGCCCCTTATTTGATTATTGTCCAATTTCTCAAAATTGATATTTCCTATACTTTGTCCAATTTTATAGTTGTGTAAGTTGTTTAAATCCATTCCTCATTCTTTTCATCTTGGTTGGAATTAGAAATTGCCTGGTTGGTTTTGTTTTTCCTTTTTTTTAGCTGACTCTCTATTTCTGCCAGATTGCCTGACTTTTTCTTTGAATTTGAACAGTCTTAAGGTTGATTCAACCTAAGAAACTCCCTAAATTACTGTTGTAGATTCTATAAAATTCTCTAGCTGTCACTTTATCATTTAAAAATAAATTTAAAAGCTCTTAGCTAGTAGATAACTGTTCATCCATGTATAATTACTAATGTTATAGTAATTTTTCTAATATTTTCAGTCAGTCCTTAATAGTGTTTTGGACTACATTGTGAGTACAGTGGGATTTGGCACAGAAATTTATGCATTATTTCTAAAGACTTTTTAATGAGAAAAAGGTTCCAAGTTTCAAATACATGGTAAAACACTAATCATCTTGCAAGTTTAGGCCTATATAGGGAGAAATTTTAACTTTAGAGATCAAACAGATATTTAAGAAATAGGTTAACAAAAGCTTCCAGTGCCATGTGACTTACTTTGCATAAACTGTCACCCAATGTGTGTTCTTTTTTACTGATTCAAAATTAAGCACTGTAATGGAAGAACAGGGAATCATAGTTTGTCAATAATTGTTTGAGAATATGGGACCAGTAGTTTGAATTTTCCTTTGACTCCTATGCATATTTCCTTCTTTCTGTGATTTTTCCAGTTCCAGTGGCTTATTACAGATCTTCTTTTACCCTGTCTGTCTTTAATTTATAACTCCATCTGACCGCTTTTATCTCTTTTCAGTCTACAGTCTTACCATTTTGGTTAATATAGTTTTTGTGAAGGTAAGGTTTTAAATGTTACTAATACTTGCTTCTGGAATAACGGGAGGTATGATCATGGATAATTGGAGGAAACATGGTTTGGAGAAGTGTACAACCTTGGAGGAAAGGAATAGAGTTCCCATATTTGGTAAGAAATAGGAGTTTTTGCATGTAAAGGACAAGCAGTAATCAATAACATCTATTTAGGTCTTACATCTCTCACTTTGTTTGTCCTGGTTGGGTTTTCTACTAAAATTCTTAATGACTCCATGAGTAATAATTTATCTTAGTAGAACTGTTACTTAGACTCACAATTAAATATCTTTGTCAGTAATGTGAAAGCAATAACTAAATTCATTAAAATGAGGTGATAAATTATAAGAAATCTAGTCTATGAGATCATTATTTGGAATTTTACATATTAGAAATTTTTTCAGTGAATGTTGAATAACAAATTGAATGTATAATGAAATAATAGAATTGCTGTTTTTTTAGGATTTGGTTTTCTTTTGATAGCATTTACTAAAAAATACTCTACAGTATAACATGATTAGGAATTTTAAAAGACATTTGATTATGTTCAAAATTGTATCATCTAATATTCTAACTTTGTCATGAATAAATTTGAGAAAGGTTCTAATGAAAGGGAATGAATTTGACTCGTAATGGTGACCTAACAGAAATTAGAGTAATGTACAAGGAAATGAAAGATACCTATTAATTTAAAATATATGTATGAGATTTGTACTACTCCCTCCCCCCCAAAAAAAAATCTGGATAGGTGAAAATAGAAAAGTTTTGCTCACTTATGGACAATTACTTAAACTCGTTGCCATGAAACCTTATTACACCATAGAAAAAGCCTTTGTAGTATCATCTTGTGAGCGCTGTACTATTATAATGAATATACTTTGGCAAAATAAGTAAACAAATTGATTTTTTTTAAGTTTAAGCTATTTAATTGTGAATGATAATTGATTTAATAGGTCACAGTTCTTTATAAAGCATTTAGCTATGAATGAATTCAAGGCATTTTTGGAATTTATTAATCTTCATAATAGTCTTCTGAGATTATTAGTTAAGGAGTTGGATGGTTGAACTACCTCTGACTTTTCATTTTATCAGTGTTCTAAATGCAGTTTTTGAATGCTTATGTATTGGAGCTCCCATTGTATTGGTCAAATCAAAGATCATCATTTGGCTTTATTTCTGCATTTTTTTGCTTCAGGTTTTTGACTATACTATTCTGGATTGCTTCATTGACTTCATTAGGGAGTAACTGTGAATTTTTAAGCCCTTTTTAAAATTTTTAAAAATATCCTTATAGGTGACATTAACTATTACATTTATAAATTCAAAAAATAAAATAAGAAAAATGTGTTTTTTTCCCTTCTATCTGGAGCATTACATGTTTGTATATAATTCCTGACATTTAGTATAGTAGTACACCCAACCCCTGCCCCTCCTTCCAACCCTTATCTGCCGTTCTACTTTTTGTGGTTTCAGTTACCCATGATCAACTTCAACCTGAAAATAGTAAATGGAAAATTCCAGCAATAAACAATTTATAAGTTTAAATTGTGCACCATTCTGAGTAGGCTGATGAAATCTTGTGCCATCCTGCTGTGTCCTTTGTCCAGCATACCCACACTGTACTCTACCTGCTCTTTAGTCACTTAGTAGCTGTCTCAGTTATCAGATCAGTTGTTGCAGTATCACAGTGCTTGTGTTCAAATAACCCTTATCTTACTTCATAATGGCCACAAAGTGCAAGAATAGTGGTGATGAAAAAAACGTAGTATATAAAGGGTTCAGTACTGTTGGCAGTTGCAGGTACACACTGGCGTTCTTGGAACGTATTCCCCACAGATAAAGGGGTTGTTGTATATATATGAATCTTTGTCTTGCAGGAATTTAGAGTTTTATGTACCAATTTGATACCCCTTCAAGTAAAGCCCAAAACTATGTGGTAAAAATGTCTATCTTTAGCTTGGATATAATATAGAGAGAAAGAAAAAGACTGTTAATTGTATTGCTTCTTAAGCATTAGTATTAGAGTTTAATTTTTAACTTAAAAAAAATTTTCCTTATGTTACTGATGTCCAGTGAGTTACACAAATGATTACTGTTCTTACTTCTTCCTTATTAGAGATAATCTTTGATTCATACTAGAAAATTTTTCGAACAAGAATGTGAATTTTAGAAATTCTATTTGTACTTATTTTCAGTTTGTCTAGAATTTTTTTCTGGCAAGTTAAACTCTAACAGTATCATTTTTTAGACTAATACTTTGAATTTTTATAGATAAATATTTTCTCCAAGTTGAGCAGTTTACTCCTATATTCCTGTAATTTTTCTTAAGTCTTATTTTTAGCAGTTGTCAAAAATAAAACTCTCTACTAGGAGGAGGGAATCTATGAAATATTAAAGTAAGGTTATTTTCAGCTAAACAGAATAATCTTTTTACTTAGTTAGAAAAGTAAGAGTGTTGATTAAAGAAGCTTTGGGCTCTAAAGATAAAGATTGGAAGTTTTTGTGTTTTGGATTTGTGACATTATAATGAAGTCTTGGAATTTTATGTGAGGTTGGAAACCACACTACGTGCTAATTGCCTTGGAAGGTAAGAAAATAAACGTATGTATAGCAATTAGTTATTAAGACAGTAGGTTCTTATATAGAGCCTCAAATGAATTAACAAACCATCTACTGAAATATTTACACTTCAGTTTACTTTATTTATATATTTCAGACCACTCAGCAATTGCTTGAGAAAATGTTTACTAAATCTCTTTAATAAACATCTTTGAGAGGGAAAATTTATAGACATTGTGATGACAGTATACATTTTTATGTGCTAGTTGTCACATGTTTGAAATTGTATATAAATTGGACATAGTCTAGTATCTGTAGAAGTATATCTGTTTTCTAACATATTTTACTGTATACAATCTTTATAGCTTAATATGATTTAACCCATATGTTCTGTTGTCTCTGTTCTTCTAGATAAATTAAATTGGATTTAATCTCTTTATAGCAGCTTTATTGAGATATTTATATACTGTAAAGTTCACTGGTTTAAAGTGTACAATTCAGTGATTGTTAGTATATTCATGGAGTTCTGCAACCATCACTGTAATCTAATTTTAGAACTTGAACATCACCACAAAAAGAAACTTTGTACCAATTAGCAGTTATTCTCCATGGTCCCTGCATTCAATCTTGTATCCACATCTCATAATGGTTTCAGTGATATTCAGGTATTATGGCTATAAATTATATAATTGTTCCTAATTAGACAAATAATGAATTTATGTCTTTGTTCTTTGACATATGTAGTGGAAGTCATAGTAAGTCTTTTTTGTTTTCTTCCTATTACCTCTTTCTCTTTTGCAGGTACTCTAAAGAGTGTCTTGTAAGCTTTTGTTCTCATTTATTTGTTCTAGATACAATGTTACCATGTTTTGGGGTCAGTTCTTTAAAATGTCACTTAATTTTTTTTTTTCTGATTTGGGTGAATGACATGTAGTAGATGAAGATTTTAAAATTATATTTGGTAAAGTGGGATGAAAAATGAGAAAACAGTGTTCTTCCTTTCCAGTACTTACTCAGGCATATTAAATCCATATTTGCTGTTATCCAGCTTCAGACCAATACAGGTTTCTCAGCTTTATAACAGGGCTCATTTGACTCTAACCTCTTGTGTCTGTCATGTGTTTTCTCTCTACCACTTGGACATATTCATGTTAACTTTTTCACTGACATTGTCCTGATACAGTTAGAAACATTAGCAAATCCTAAATAGTTGAAGATATTCTGAAAGATAGATTGCTGCTTTTCCAAATGCATTCCTCTTGTACTCTATACAGATTGCTGACACAGGTTTTTCTTTAAATTTTGATAAACCCTTGAACACTTTTCCCTGTAACTCTCTCCCATCTTTCCCTATAATACCCTTAGCCCAAACATAAATTTTGTGTAACCTCCCACCCCTGTTTAACTCTGCTGTCCTGACTAGTCATTTTGTGTATTCATTTTTCAAAGTATTATTTCTTTCTTCATTCTATAAACAATTTAAGACCAACTTTATTATTGTTAAGTTTAAGGGACGTGACATAAACTGTCACTATCAAATAAAATATAAAATGTATAGTAACCCACCAAAAATATTTTGATTCAGTCTTTTCAGAAAGATGCACATATACAAAATAAAAGAGCACCATATATTCTGTTACTCATCCTACAAAAATGATTATTTTTACAGATATGTAGCTCCTTTAAGGTTAACATTTGACAGCTATAATAAACTAAATTGAATCTTAAAAATATTATTTTGCTTAAGAATGTTGACTAGCGTTTCTGAGGTAGATTGATGTGCTTAGTGTAGTAGATTTTAATCTTTTCTGAGTTTTGAACCATTCCAGAAAAATTTATTTACTCATAAAATTTTTATATAATTTTTGGTAGTTCATAGATTCAAAAAGCTTTCTGCTAATTAATGGAGCCCAGGTCAAGAACCTCTGTTATAGTAAATAGTGAATTAAATGATACATAATCCAATTATAGTTCCATATTAGAAAATGTCCATTCTGGATTTCTAAAACTTTTCTAGTGTGACTCTCTACTTGTTTCCTTATATCAGTCAAGAATTGTTTTTTGTAAAAATATGTTAAAGTGGAGAATCAAACTTAGTGGTGAAATGATGTATTTAGTGCCAGTGATAGAAGAGCAGAATTGATAAAATTATTCAAATATCTTTGAATCATTTGCTCTCTTTTAAAAATATCTGTATGTTTTCATTACCTGAATATAACCAAAGACCTAATAATGCTAGTGCTTCTTTGTAAATATTCCCTAAAGTCATTTTTATTTCAGTCTGTCAAGGTGGTCATTGTGATGTTTTCAGGTAGACTGTAGCATTTTTACTTCCTCAGATGAGCCGAATTGGGACTATACTTTGTGGAAAGTTTTTTTAATATAGTATGTAGACATAGGTAAGAATCGGAATGTCCACTGACTTATTAGTTTCACAGATGCTTCCATAATACTTAGTGTACCCTTGGGTATGTTAAATTATCATATCCTGACAGCAATCCTGAAACATGCCAGTCTTATAAAGCCATATTTCTGAGAACTAAAGCAAGGTTTCAGCGAACCATCTCTGACATGCCATGTTAATTTCCATAACTATCATTACTGGAAGTGGTAGTATTTCTAAGGCATGGAGAATCTTGATAAATCTACCAACTAAAAAAAAATGGCAAAATATCTACCTTATCACTGGGTTTCCAATTGTAAGGTTTGGTTTCTTTCAATCCCAATTGAATCATTTCAAAAATAATGATAAGCATCTTTTTTCTCTTACCTTGAGTTATAAAATAGTTATTTAGGTGTACAATATATCAAAACACAATAACTTAAATTAGTCTATTTTCATTGTGTCTAGTGTTCATATTGTGAATGAAAACCTCATTCTGTCATCTCATAGTATATTTACATATACACATGATTTTTGCCTTAAGTAGAAAAGAAACAGCTGACAGATACATAGGTTAATTTCCTTTTTAAAATTGCAGCAAACTGTTCTATGATTCTTTTGTGTGTTTGGGGCTATTTTGTGGAGAAAGAATTTGTCAGGCAACATTTGAGGGACATTGGCCTTTTGTACCCTTTCCTAAATAAAGTTAAACAGAAACCTGTCAACTCAAGAATAAAATATTTCTTTATAAATTCTCACCTGCAAATTATTGATAATGGAAGGAGCACCTTTTTAATCCTTATATCCCCCTACTCCTCAACAGCTTTTAGATTGTAGATAAACTTCCCAGCTCAGTAATTAACTGAGCTCAGTCATCGCACCCCATATCATGTGATTTTTTTTTTTTTCAGTAGAATACATTATTAGAGCACTTACACAGCCAGTCTAGCTGCAGCAGCCCAGGCGGCAACAGCAGTGCCATTTTTCACAAAGGAAATGTTGAACAGGAGCCAAATGTTTGGTGGCAGTCTGTTGCTAGGAAATCAAGGTCCTGAGGCGATTAATGACAAAGCAAGCAATAACAAGAAGGCAGAATTACAGATTTAAAAGAGAAAAAAGTGGTTGGTGTTATAATTACCCAAAGAAATCCGCACTCATTAAATTGGCTGTTTTTATGATTGACTTTAATTGGAGGTTAGCCCAGATATTTAGCTCCTTTCCCACCCCTTTAAACACACACAGGCACATAATCTGTAGAACTGCAGACTTGTTTTTCTAAGCATTGAGAGGAGCTTGCCCTGTAATTTGATCCCCACTGACAGATGCATTTTCTATGCTGCCATTTTGAATTAACCTATTGTAGAACAATTTTCTTCAGCCCTGTTGAATAAAACATCTAGTCTGATTACCTCCGATGGATTTGATAGAGTAAAAGAATGTACTTCTCATTGAAGTAGATTGTTTGCATGGACTCTACTGATTTTGAACTCTGCCAGTAAGCACAATCATTTGTAATTAATTTTTGAAGAAATTTGTGGGGAGGAGGTAATGAGAGTCACCCTTTTATAGTTTAATGTTTGGGCATCTGCATCAAAACAGTATTATTCTTACAAGAAAGTGTTATTTTTCCAGTAAGATGTTCATATGCATTTGAAAATTTTTTGTGAATCTTCATCTATAATGTTGATAATTTTAGGAATAGAATCTTGTACTTATGTGCTCTAAAATGACCCTTCTTCCTCCCCACCCACAGTATTTTAATTATAGGACTCAATATGCTTCAAAGCAACCTATTGTGAAACTGTTTTTAATATATAAAATATTTAATTTAAATGATTTTAAGATCTGCCTGCTTCAATAAATCTTTGGTGTATGTACCCAAAAAAAAAAAGAATTCCTTTATTTAAATTTTCTGTGGTTTGATAAAATATATTACCAGAAAATCATTGATCAGTCTTTCATGTACAGTACCAGACGAAGCATCACAGTTTATTTACCTTTCAGAGGCCTTAAGAATAAAGTTACATGATGCCACTGCTCTCCAGATTTTTAATCAAACCCTGGAACAAAAGAGCCAAGCACATTCTATCTGACAATACACACAGTGCTAATCAGATGCCAATGCCAAGCTGTCTGCTTTGTTAAATACTTAGCTTCCTAGAGGCAGGAAGACAGCTGCTATAAGTATGATGAAATTTGGTAGTTCAATCTATTTTTACTACCCTTGGGCTGCTAAGATACCGTTAATTTAGACCACCCCAATTGGTACACTTTAGGAAGTTTTTTAAAGAGTTTGTCATTAAGATGATAAAACATCGTTATTACATTGAAAACCTTCTGTAAGTTTTACATTTGACAGATACCTACTGAGATAACCCCAGCATGTAATTTACAATAATATAATGGTTGTAATTGCATTTTGGAAAAAAAAAAAAAAGAGGAACTATAGGAGACAAGTGCTTCCTTTAGAAGAGGCCAAATATTATTTAAAACGTTAACATAGATACTACCACCAGGGGGAGAAAGCTAAACTTAAAGTCTTTAACTGGTGATAATACTGCCAGTAAGTGGATTGTGCTGCTTAGACCCATATAGTTAACCATATCTCCAGATGATACTGCCTTTGGGAACGTGATTCTCAAATTGTATGTGAAATCTGTACTGATTTAACAGACTACTTAAATGTAAGTAAAATGGAAACTTCCAAACCTCATTTTTTTTTTTCTTTTAAGAGAGGGTACAAATAAACAAGCTGAAGATTTTTATTATATTTTTTAAACTGTCAATCTACTTGAGCTATCCTTCTGAAATTGAATTCTTCAGATCTATGATATTGGGTAGCTGTCAGTGTATCCACTAAGATTAAATAGTCACATAATTGATATACCAAATTGAGTAGTCTGTAAGATAATTTTCTTTTTTTTTTTTTTTTCTATTATTATCATTTTATTCAAAATTTATTTTTCCTTCTTTTTTTTTTTTTTTTTAAACATCTTTATTGAAGTATAATTGCCTTACAATGGTGTGTTAGCTTCTGCTTTATAACAAAGTGAATCAGTTATACATATACAATATGTTCCCATTTCTCTTCCCTCTTGCATCTCCCTCCCTCCCACCCTCCCCATCCCACCCCTCTAGGTGGTCACAAAGCACCGAGCTGATCTCCCTGTGCTATGCGGCTGCTTCCCACTAGTTATCTATTTTACATTTGGTAGTGTATATATGTCCATGACACTCTCTTACCCTGTCACATCTCACCCCACCCCCTCCCCATATCCTCAAGTCCATTCTCTAGTAGGTCTGTGTCTTTATTCCCGTCTTGCCACTAGGTTCTTCATGGCCTTTTTTTTTTTTTTTTCCTTAGATTCCGTATATATGTGTTAGCATACTGTATTTGTTTTTCTCTTTCTGACTTACTTCACTCTGTATGACAGACTCTAACTCCATCCACCTCATTACAAATACCTCCATTTCATTTCTTTTTATGGCTGAGTAATATTCCATTGTATATATGTGCCACATCTTCTTTATCCATTCATCTGTCGATGGACATTTAGGTTGCTTCCATGTCCTGGCTATTGTAAATAGAGCTAAAATGAACATTTTGGTACATGACTCTTTTTGACCTATGGTTTTCTCAGGGTATATGCCCAGTATTGGGATTGCTGGGTCGTATGGTAGTTCTATTTGTAGTTTTTTCAGGAACCTCCATACTGTTCTCCATAGTGGCTGTATCAATTTACATTCCCACCAACAGTGCAAGAGTGTTCCCTTTCCTCCACACCCTCTCCAGCATTTATTGTTTCTAGATTTTTTGATGATGGCCATTCTGACCGGTGTGAGATGATATCTCATTGTAGTTTTGATTTGCATTTCTCTAATGATTAATGATGTTGAGCATTCTTTCATGTGTCTGTAGGCCATCTGTATATCTTCTTTGGAGAAATGTCTATTTAGGTCTTCTGCCCATTTTTGGATTGGGTTGTTGGTTTTTTTTGTTATTGAGCTGCATGAGCTGCTTGTAAATCTTGGAGATTAATCCTTTGTCAGTTGCTTCATTTGCAAATATTTTCTCCCATTCTGATGGTTGTCTTTTGGTCATGTTTATGGTTTCCTTTGCTGTGCAAAAGCTTTTAAGTTTCATTAGGTCCCATTTGTTTATTTGTGTTCTTATTTCCATTTCTCTGGGAGCTGGGTTAAAAAGAATCTTGCTGTGATGTATGTCATAGAGTGTTCTGCCTATGTTTTCCTCTAAGAGTTTGATAGTGTCTGCCCTTACACTTAGGTCTTTAATCCATTTTGAGTTTATTTTTGTGCATGGTGTCAGGGAGTGTTCTAATTTCATACTTTTACATGTACCTGTCCAATTTTCCCAGCACCACTTATTGAAGAGGCTGTCTTTTCTCCACTGTATATGCTTGCCTCCTTTATCAAAGATAAGGTGACCATATGTGTGTGGGTTTATCTCCGGGCTTTCTATCCTGTTCCATTGATCTATATTTCTGTTTTTGTGCCAGTACCAAACTGTCTTGATTACTGAAGCTTTGTAATATAGTCTGAAGTCAGGGAGCCTGATTCCCCCAGCTCCATTTTTCGTTCTCCAGATTGCTTTGGCTATGTAAGATAATTTTCTAGTTCATTGTCCCTACACTGTAGTTGTGGGTTTGTTTTTGTTTTTGTTTTTTAAAGTGTTTCTAGTAAACCATTTACAATTCAATCCTAAACATTTGTGTGAGAAAAGCTTAGAGGGTCCTTTCTTGGAGAATATTTTCTAAATGTATAAAATAGGTGCTTGGGACTAGAACCCAACTCCTAACCATGAACAATGTCAAAGTTGATCTCATACTCTCACATGTCTTTTCTCCAGTCTAGAACTCTGAAGTGATAGATTATAAGCACTCAACCATAACTTTTAAGCATTGACTCTCCTCACAGTTTTAGGTATTATTTTGTGAAGAATCATGAGTTTTAATTTTTACACTCTGATTTTTAATCATTGAGATGTTAAAATTACAAGTGATGGGGAACGAAAATCATTAACTACAAAGAAGACACACAGGTTAATTTTTTGGGTGATAGAACTGTTCTTGTATGGTACTATAGTGGTAGGTACGTGATTCTGTGCATTTGTTAAAGCCCATAGAATTGTACATCACAACAAGTTAACTTGCAAATGCTTTTGATGTTGGGAATCCTAGGATTAATGCAGACTTTGACAAATGAATCAACCTGTGTTACAAATATATGACATCACCTCACTGAAGGGGTGTAGAAAAAAGGAGCTGACCTAAGTAACTTTGGAAAATGGTGTCTTGACTGGAAAATGTTAAGTTAAATACAGAGGAACACTATAGAAACACTGTATTCTACTGGGCAGATTTGTTTCTTATAGGAGTATGAGTTTTAATAATTCTGAGCCCACTTTGCATATATACTGGGGTTGGATAAATATCTAAATAGATGAGGGATGGTGGGATTCAGGTTTCTCACTGTCAGAGAGGGATGTTACAGATAAACAAGATAAGCCGGGGGGAAGGCTAAAATAAACCCTGTGGTACTGAGTTAGAGTTGGAGATAATAGTATGAATTCATGTTCAGCTTAATATGTATAAATGGGTAGATGCAGAAATAATTACAGGTACATGTGTACACATGGGTTAGTGTACATACATACATTTCCTAGCTCTGTCACCTGAGAAGGCTTAGAAGCAGTGATACCCCAATAGCAACAGACACACCCAGCACCCAGATCTGGGTTTGAAAATACTATTCTCCACTAAAAGGATCCAGGGTTCCTTGGAGAAATGGCTGATTCTAAGACAGGGAAAATGAACTTGTAGTATCTTGTATTCTTCCATGAAACCCATAGCCCTGATCTAATCATGAGAGCATCAGACAAATCCAAACTGATGGAAATTCTACAAAATACCAAACAGTACTCCTCAGAACTCTAAAGGTTATAAAAAATAAGGAAAAACTAAGAACTTGTCACTGATAAGAGGAGACTAAAGAGATATGACAACTAAGTACAAAGTGGTTTCCTGGATTGGAACCAGAACAAAAAAGGACATTAGTGTAAAAACTGGTGAAAACTGAATTAGGTCTGGACTTTAGTTAATAGTAATACACCAAAGTTGATTTCTTAGTTTGGACAAATGTGCCATGGTAATGGAAGATGTTAACATTAGGGCAAACTGAATGAAGGGCATATGCAAACTCTCTTTATTATGTTTGGAGTTTTTCTATAAATATAAAATTATTCCCAAATAAAACTTTATTTAAAAATTAAAAACCTGGGGACTTCCCTGGTGGTGCGGTGGTTTAGAATCCACCTGCCAATGCAGGGGACACGGGTTCAAGCCGTGGTCCGGGAAGATCCCACATGCCGCGGAGCAACTAAGCCCATGCACCACAACTACTGAGCCTGTGCTCTAGAGCCCGCGAGCCACACCTGCTGAGCCCGTGTGCCACAACTACTAAAGCCTGCGCGCCTAGAGCCGGGGCTCCGCAACAAGAGAGGCCACCACAGTGAGAAGCCCATGCACGGCAACAAAGAGCCCCCGCTCTCCACAGCTAGAGAAAGCCTGTGGGCAGCAACTAAGACCCAATGCAGCCAAAAATAAATAAATAAATAATTAAAAAACCTGTGTACCCACCGCCCATCTTAGGAAACAGAACATTACCAGTATCTTTGAATCTCTATGTGATCCTTATGATCCCATGTCTCTTTCCACCCCCAGTGTAACCATTATCTTGAATTTTATGAATATTATTCCCATGTTTTTCTTTATAGATTAACCACATATGTATCCCTAATCATTCTATCACATCCCTTAACCTTTTAACATAATTTGTCTTCTTTGCTACTTTCTGGATAATTTCTTCAGATCTATATTCTGATGTTTCTAATTGTGTCTTCAGTAGTGTCTAATATTCTTTTATGCCTGTCCATTGAGTTTTAATATCCATTACTTTATTTTTCACTTTCATTTCTTTCAGATGTGCTTCTTGTTTCATCATTTTGATAAACTGTGACTCCTTTCTTCCGTTTCTAATCCTTTCATTTCTTTACATACATTAATCTTATTTTCTATTTTGTGCCTAGCCTAATAGTTAAAACTTTTGCAGTTCTGATTTTGTTGTCTGTTGGTTCTGCTGGCTCTTACTCAGGCTCCCTTATGTTTTGTTTGTGAGCTGATATTCATTATTTGTAGTAATTTTGAGGCTGAGATGAAGATAACGTTTCCTGAGAGAGGATTTGCATGGGAATCTGCCAAAAGCCTGGGGATACTGGTGGCCTGGGAACGCATTCAAATAAATTTTAGGCTTAAAGTTTTGTGGGCTGCATAGGTAACATGAGTTGTAGACACATAAACTTTCATGAGGGTGGGCTTGTGGTTAAATTTTCAGGGAAGATATTTTTACCTCCACCTAGCATCAAGTTTGAAACAGGCGAATTTCCCGTGATTCTTTCTTTGGGAAAGGCATACTTCTGTTTCACTCTTACACTAAGTGTGCAGCTCTTCAGAGTACCAGCTTTATGTGGAGATCTCTATAGACTCCCTATCTTTGATATACCTAGGATTTCTCTCCTAAACCTTGGGCTTAATAGTGTGCTGGTAAATACTTTGAAACTTGCTCTCTAGAGGGAAAAAAAAAGTCCTGATATTTAATATTTTCTAATTTTATATTACGGCTGATTTCAAGCTACCAGTGTGAAGTCATTGAACATGAATTTGGAAAAGATATGTATAGTTTGCTTTCACAAGACGTTTTCAGCACACTACTGGCAGCTCTATACATGGCTGTGAAACCTAAAGCTCAGTTCACGGGATTTGGCATGTCCCCAGAATGAAAGGCATTTGAGTATTTGCTTATCTCCCTGGATTTCCATTTTTACTTTGCTTTAGCTTTCTGAGTATTCTGTGTTAACCTAGCAATGCATTTCGAAACAAAAAAGATTCTTTTTTTTTTTTTTAACTCATCATTTGTTATTGTTTTCAGCAAAAGGGCTATGTTATGATAACTGAGTCAGCTTGACTACCAAAAATAGAACTCTTCCTTCTAACAATATAATTTATTTTTTATTTTTCTATTATAAACATAATAATACATGATGATTACATTAAACTTGAGACATGTAAAGTATAGAGAAGAATATTAAAATCCCCCGTAATCCCATCACACTTTTATTTTTTTGTGCATACATTTGTCCCTTTGAGTTTTTATATAATTTACATCATACTGTATCTACTGTTTCATAATAATGGTTTTTGTTTCTTAATATTTAATGAATGTTTGCTTGTCATTAAATATTCCTCCACAAGACCCCCACACCCCATTACACATGAGAGTAAAGAAAAACATCTGCACAGATAGGAATTAGTTTAATCCAGGGATCCAATCCTTATGGCATATTAAAATAATTTGCTAAGGTTATTTATTGCAGCATTTATAATTTAAAAATATTAGAATCTATATAAATGACCAATCATAGGAGATTCATTGAATAAACTATGGTACATACACACTATAGAGTACTATGCAGCTTTTTTATAAACAGATGTGGATTGATTTCCAGGAAATATGACACAAAAAGCGCAAAAGAACATATATAGTGTTACCTTTTGTGTAAGAAAAAGGGAAAATAAAAAATGCATATATGCAGGAAGGGTAAAGTAGAAAACAATACAATCAGTAACCTATATGTGGCAGAAAGAGTGATGAAAGAGATGTGGGTGAGCATGACACTTCTTGGAGTTTATTTTTTTGGTATAGTTTCAAATTTTGATAGCATGTTAATACCCTGCCTATGCAAAGGTTGAAGGAAAATGAATGACATCGGTAGGATAGGGGATGTAAAATTGTAAGCATACTAAAACAAATGAACTTAATTGTTTATCAAAAGTCAAATGAATACTGTATACCGAAGGATAAAGAAGAAAGAAGGGAGGACTCAGCCAAGTAATTTATGAACACAATATTGGATTATATGTCCTCAGTTTGGGGCAGAGTGGGAGAGGAGAAAAGTATTGCGTATAAATCCTGAACTTTTTTTATTAAGGTTTGTTTATTTTGGTGGTATGGGCAAACTAATGCTGAAACTATTTTGAGCAAATGAGTAATTGACTTAATATTGTTTGGATCCTGCGTTATCACTGTGGAAAAATGGACACACAAATATAGAATGAGAGAAGACAGAAAAGAATGCTGTGAGAATGGATTGGATTAGAGGTATCTGTGTAAATATATACATTCCTGTGTATAAGTGATTTATGTGTGTGTGTACTTGTATATGTGTGTGTTTTTATGTGAATATATATGCGTTTATTTCCTAGTTCTCTTGCCAAATGGGCAAAAGAGCAAAGTCGTTCAAGTAGTAATGACACAGCTAGCACTATTTCCCACTCTATTAGTTTCCTAGGGCTGCTGTAACAAATTACCAGAAACTTAAAACAACAGAAATTTATTCTCTCACAGTTCAGGAGTCCAGACATTCGAAATCAAGGTGTTGACAGGGTTGGTTAATTCTTGATCTTGGAGAGACAAAGGGGGAATCTGTCCCATGCCTCTCTCCTAACTTCTAGTGGTTGCCTGCAATTCTTGAAGTTCCTTGGCCTGTGGCAACATAACTCTAGTCTTTGCCTCCATTGTCGCGTGCATTTTCCATGTGTCCATGTCCAGATTTCCCTCTTCTTATAAGGACATCAGTCATTGGATTAGGGCCCACACAGTGTGATCTTATCTTGGTATGTCTGCAAAAACTCTATTTCCAAGTAAGCCTGCATTCACAAGTAATACCAGCAGTTAGACCTTAAACATATCTTTTTTGTGGGACACAATTCAACCCACAACACCACTAAAAGGAACCAGGACTCCATATTGAAATGGCAGGTTCCAGGTCTAGGGCCAAGTACATACAAGGTGAACATCTTGTAATGTCAACAAAGGAAGTGCTCAAAACAATGATGGAGGGTTTATCTTAATTATATAGGAGATAGCTTGAAGGTATCCCATTGGCGAAATCTGGGACAGTTTGAGCATCGATATAATTAAATACAGTAATGAATTATAAACCACTGGGAAAAAAAAAGTTTTATGAGATTATGCCAATCATAGGTGGAAGGGAGGAAGAAAAAGGAAGGAAAGAAGGAAAAGGAAGGCATCTTGCCGACAGTAGAATGCTGAAAGTTGAATGGCAAATGTGAAAGGTGTGGTGGAGTTGGAAAAAAACAAAAATGAAAACAAACCCGATATTATTTTTGGATAAAGATTAGATCAGGCAAAAATCATCAGTAGATACAACATCTAAGAGGACGGGTTGATGAGGAGCAGGATGTTTGCATGGTCTTAAAGTGGCTCCCCAAAGAATGTTTATTAGTTGTAGGGGCAAAAAGAAATAGCAGTAATGCATTGGATATGTCAGGCCCTAGTGATCAAAATTATGATCACCAGTGAGGGTCGGATGGCCATTGTGTGCCTACTGATGAGGTTCTCTGAGGAGGACACAACTTCACCTATGCAATATTCTGGCTTAGAATGCATAATCTCAACTTAATCACAAGGACATATTAGAAAAATACACTCAAATAGAGAAGGAATACTAGCAAGTGCAAATAAATAAGGCAAATGAGGTAAAAATATTAACAGGGGAATCTGGGTAAAAGGCACATGTATAGGGGTGGGTGTTCCTGTACAATTTTTATTTTTGGAACTTTTTTACATTTGAAATTATTTCCAATCAAAAATTTAGATAAATTATTCTTTAGTAACAGAGGAGAAATTGAGGAGAAAAACATTTTAAAGTGCACTCAGATAGTGGAGAGTCCCAAATGACACTTAGCCAACCTTCTAAGTGAATATTATTCAAACTATTCAATTAGGAAACTGATTTTGGTGTAATTGTGAAACATCTTATTACACTGACTTTATGCTTCTTACAGCATTAAATTATGTTACCTAGAATCACCTTGAGATTTAACATGATAGCAGTTTAATATGTGGTTATATGTATAGTTAATATATATTATATATATAGTTTAGAGTTAATATATAATTACACAGTCATCTCCCAGTATCTGTGGGGAATCGGTTCAGGAGCCATGTCCCCCCACCAAGGATACCAAAATCCTTGGATGCTAAAATCTCTTATATAAAATGGTGTGGTACAATCAGCCCTCCATATCAAGGTGTTTCTGCATCCACAGATACAGAAGGCTGGCTATATAGTTAATATATGCTTGTACTGTAACTTGAAACAAAATATCTCAATTCTTTCCATTAATTCTGATCAATTTTTATATGCATAAAAGAGATTGTTAGAATTATTTGAAGAAACCTGCAAATTCTTAAGACAAGTGGTCTTATTAACCACAATTCATATCTGTAGTAGATATAGAGAAGAAAGAGATTAAAAATACACCCATCAGCTCTTTCAATCAAGTTGGATATAATATGAATGGATTTTAAGCCAAGAAAGATTTCATGAGAAGGGAAGAAGGAGAAACTCTCTAATACAGAGGAAAATTTTTGTGGTCATCCATAATCAGTTATACAAATATAAAAACAAAGTTTGACAGGTGATATTCTCAAACTTGGAGATTCAGAAGAGTGAATTTATCAGTGTACTAGAAGCAAATACATCTCTCAGGAGCATTCATTTGTTCAAGTGCTTATCATGTGCTAGACAGTGTTTTAGGCACTTAGAACATAGTTGAGAATAAGGATTGTATTTATAGTAGACAATATAACAGAAAATATTCTCTGAAGAATTGTTAATAGTAGATCATATTTGTGTAGCACTTACTCTGTGCCACATACTGTTCTAAGATCTTTACATATATTAATTAATTTACCTTAAATAACCTTATGAGTATAGATACTGTTACCACCTCCATTTAATAGCTGAAGAAACAGAAGCATGGAGATGTTAATTAACTTGCTCCAGGTCTCACAGCTAGTAAGTGGCTAACCCAGGATTTGAACACATCGTGTAGAGGCTCCTGTGTCCAAGCCCTTTTTTTCTTTTTGAATTTTGGTAGGAACTTTATAAATTTATTTATTTATTTATTTTTGCTGTGTTGGGTCTTCGTTTCTGTGCGAGGGCTTTCTCTAGTTGCGGCGAGTGGGGACCACTCTTCATCGCGTTGCGCGGGCCTCTCACTATTGCGGCCTCTGTTGTTGCGAACAGGCTCCAGACGTGCAGGCTCAGTAGTTGTGGCTCACGGGCCCAGTTGCTCCGCAGCATGTGGGATCTTCCCAGACCAGGGCTCGAACCCATGTCCCCTGCATTGGCAGGCAGATTCCCAACCACTGCGCCACCAGGGAAGCCCCCAAGCCCTTTTTTTAAATAAAATTTTTGTTTTGAAATCATTGAAGATTCACGTCATCGTAAGAAGTAATACAGAGAGATCTCATATACCCTTTACACAGTTTCCCAAAGTTAATCTCTTATAAAACTATAATACAATTTCACAGCCATCGTAATGACAGTGACATAATTCAGATACCAAACATATCCATCACAAGAATCTCTCATTAAGAATGCTCAACATCATTAATCATTAGAGAAATGCAAATCAAAACTACAATGAGATATCATCTCACACCGGTCAGAATGGCCATCATCAAAAAATATACAAACAATAAATGCTGGAGAGGGTGTGGAGAAAAGGGAACCCTCTTGCGCTGTTGGTGGGAATGTAAATTGATACAGCCACTATGGAGAACAGTATGGAGGTTCCTTAAAAAACTAAAAGTAGAACTACCATATGACCCAGCAATCCCACTACTGGGCATATACCCTGAGAAAACCATAATTCAAAAAGAGTCATGTACCACAATGTTCATTGCAGCTCTATTTACAATAGCCAGGACATGGAAGCAACCTAAGTGTCCATCGACAGATGAATGGATAAAGAAGATGTGGCACATATATACAATGGAATATTACTCAACCATAAAAAGAAACAAAATTGAGTTATTTGTAGTGAGGTGGATGGACCTAGAGTCTGTCATACAGAGTGAAGTAAGTCAGAAAGAGAAAAACAAATACCATATGCTAACACATATATATAGAATCAAAAAAAAAAAAAAAGTGGTCATGAGGAACCTAGGGGCAAGATGGGAATAAAGACACAGACCTACTAGAGAATGGACTTGAGGATATGGGAAGGGGGAAGGGTAAGCTGTGACAAAGTGAGAGAGTGGCATGGACATATATACACTACCAAACGTAAAATAGATAGCTAGTGGGAAGCAGCCGCATAGCACAGGGAGATCAGCTTGGTGCTTTGTGACCACCTAGAGGGGTGGGATAGGGAGGGTGGGAGGGAGGGAGATGGAAGAGGAAAGAGATATGGGAACATATGTATATGTATAACTGATTCACTTTGTTATAAAGCAGAAACTAACACACCATTGTAAAGCAATTATACTCCAATAAAGATGTTAAAAATAATAATAATGCAATTTTAAAAAAAAGCGTCTCTCATTGTCTTAGTTCAGGCTACTATATTAAAATGCCACAGACTGGGTGGCTTAAACAATAGGAACTTATTTCTCACAATTCTGGAGGCTGGGAAGTCCAAGGTCAGGGTGACAGCATAGCATGGTTGAGTTCTGATGAAGACCTTTTTCCTGACTTACAGATGGCCACCTTCTTGCTGTAGCCTTACATGGTGGAGAGAAAGGACTGTCTCTCTTGTCTATTCTTATAAAGGCACTAATCCTATTCACGAGGCTTCCACCCTCATGATCTAATAGCCTTGAAAGGCCTCACTTCAAAAACATCACAATGGCAATTAGGGCTTCAACATACCAATTTGGGGGGGGGACACAGACATTCAGTACCTAGCACTTATGTTGCCCCTTTATAGCTACACCCGCTTACCTTCTGCCCCACCCCCTTAACCCTGGCAACCACTAGTCTTTTCTCTATAATTCTGTCATTTCAAGAATGTATAAATGGAATCATACAGTATTTCACTTTTGAGATTGGCTTTTTTCACTCAGCATGATCCTGTGGAGAATCATCCAGATTCTTGCATATATCAGTAGTTCATTCTCTTCTATTAATAAATAGTATTCCATGGTATGGAAGTGCCACAATTTGTTTGTTCACTCATTGAAGGACCTGTAGGTTGTTTCTAGTTTGGGGCTATTACAAACAAGTTGTTATAAACATTAGTTTATATTTGTTTTTATTTTTCTGAGCTGCTTTTAAGCTTTATCCATCCCATTTTACCATCTCTCAATAAATTGAATATAGAGAATGACTTGCTGGTAAGATGACACTGAAAAGAAGCCTGAGGAATTAAGGGAAAATGCCATGTAGCTCTCTGAGGAAAGCACATTTCAAGCAGGCGGAAGCAGTGCAGAGACCTTGACGTGGGAATATGCCTTTAGTATTTGCAACACAGCAAAGGAGGACAGTGAGACACACTGCAAGGAGAATGGAAGGAGATGAGCTCTGAAAGGCAGCTGTGAGTTAGATCTCTAAGATACATAAGGTTTTAAATTTTTCCAAAGTGAGACCGGCAACTATTGAAGAGTTTGAGTAAAGGAGTGGCATATTCTGTATTATATTTTAAAATCACTGTAGCTCCTTGAAAGAAAATAGATGGTACTTATGCCAGGGAGAACAATTAGGAGGCTGTTACAATAGTACTTGCAAATACATGATGGTGGCTTACACTAGTGGTGGAGATGTTTAAGATGGGTCAGATTCTGGATATATATATATTTTTTTTTTTTATAAATTTATACGTGTATATATATATATTTTTTGGTTGTGTTGGGTCTTCGTTGCTGTGCGCGGGCTTTCTCTAGTTGTGGCGAGAGGGGGCTACTCTTCATTGCAGTGCACGGGCTTCTCATTGCGGTGGCTTCTCTTGTTGCGGATCACGGGCTCTAGGCACGCAGGCTTCAGTAGTTGTGGCACGCGGGCTCTAGAGCGCAGGCTCAGTAGTTGTGGTGCATGGGCTTAGTTGCTCCTGGACCAGGGCTCGAACCTGTGTCCCCTGCATTGCTAGCAGGCGGATTCTTAACTGCTGCACCACCAGGGAAGTCCTGGATATATTTTTGATAGGCTGATTGTTGGATAAGAGGAAGAGAGGTGACAGGGATGATTCAGTTTACCAAGTCCAAAGTGATATGTGAAAACCAATAGATCACCTTACTCTTTTACAGTAGGAAACATAATTATCACATTGCCCAGATATTTGTGTTTGCTTAATCTGCACATTCTCTAACCATGGATAAGTTTGCATTGGAAGTTAATATTTTGTCTCTGATGACGTAGAGTCAGAGGAAGGAGACTTCAGTAAATTCATCTTCAGTAGCACATGAATGTGACACATTTATCTCATCAATAGTGACCTAAAAAATTAAAGTTCATTGACCTCAGTTCCTGAGCTCTTGTTTAATAGGTAGTATTAACATTTGCCTTTCCCTTTCTTTCATAACCTATCAACGCTAACATAACTCCTAACTTCAACATAGTCTTTCTCCAGATCTGTTCATATATTTAGATAGGCCATATTGCCTATCTCATCCTACTTTGTTGTTTTATGGTTGACTAAAAGGCAGTTTGAATATTTCTTATTACATGTTATTGAGGGATGTCTCACACTGCATCATTGTACTGGCAACAGTGATAAAATGACTAGACTTTTTTTTCATTTGGATAAATTTAGTATTGCAATTAGTATTATTGAAACTTTGTTTAGCGATATATCATTTATCCAGAATTGTCAAGGACAGCAGTGAATCTTAACAAACAAACGAAGTATTGAGTGAGACCTTTTCTAAATTTTTTCTTTCAGATAAAGATGTAGCTGTATAAATTCATGGTCTTCTTTATTTATCAATTCTATGAATATAATTGTTTTTCTCCATGTCTCAAGATTGTGATATACAATATCTGTTATTATGTTGATCTGTTCTACAGTACATTTATTTGCTTTTAAGTGGCTCCAAACTGCTATGTATTTTGAATATATATAGATACTTTGTAATAATTCTACCACTTCTGGAGCTGGTGATGTATCATCCTTAACCAAACTCCTTTTAGTATTTCTAATTTTTTAGGGTGTGAAAAATTTAATTAGGTAGGTGGCATTTTTAGAGAAGAGTAAATAAATCCAGTACTAAATATTTAAGTATTTAAATACTCTGGGAACTTTTCTGCTTCCTGATTCTTTTTTGTACTCTGCATTTCTGAGGTTTCCTTTCATTAAGTGTAAGGCTTTACAAGGTAACTCAGCAATAGCTCCATGTATCATTTAGTTGGAAGTCCTTTGGTTCAGTGGAAGCAAAAACTGCCCATTATAAGCAACCCGACAAAGAATTATTCTGTTGATGAGAAAATTAGCAAATTGTATCATCCGTAATTGGTTATACTGCCAACAGTGTATCGGAAATGTCATAATCTCATTTCATTAAGAAATTTACATACACACAGATTTTAGAGTACTCATTCATGATGAAAGTCTACTTGCACCCTGTTTGTGTTTGGAAACATTCAATAGCCAGGCTTGAATTTAAAAATTTAATTGAATGCTTAAAGAATTACAAGTGTTCCTTTCCTTAGCTCTAATGCTAACCAGAGTGCTTTTCTAAACTGCTGAGAATGGACTGAAGATTCTGCTGAGGGCTGTAGATACTTATCTGCCTAATTGAGCCATCATTTGTTGACAGGAGGAAAAAACCACGTGACCTGCTTTAATGCATCTCTCAGTAACAGCAGGAGGCTAGAATGTGGTTCATCCAAGAGTAAAACCAGCAGCAGTGTTACTAGACATGGGAAAATAGCATTGGTTATGGAGTGGTTTTAGTAAAAGAAGAATAGTAATATAAAAGCATATAATCATAAACAGTATAGAGAGTGATTTTTTAATTTTCAAAGTTATTTTGAATCCAGATATTTTAATCATTTAAGTTTGTCATTCATTAACTATTTACTGATGTTTACACTTGCTAGGTATGTTAAGGGAATTGTTGACTTGTCAGAATGATTTGTATAAGTTAGTGGTAAAATTTGAAATTGGTGCTATATCACAGTGTGCTAAACCAATTAAATAGTATTGAAAGTTTTTGAGTAGATAGGGAAGTAGTTGGATCAAAACTTTACTGGCTACATTAACCTGACCTGGAGTGAGAGACATTGGTTACAAGGACGTTAATCAGCAAAGCGTTACTTTAGTGGAGGTCAAGGCAAGAGAGTATAAGAACCTTAACTAAGATACCAGTAAGAAAGCAGGAGATAATATAAAAGCCTTTGGAAAAGAATGTGTGTGGCAGACTAAAACAAATTAGAGATTACCCTCTTGAATGACTTGAGAGAATCGTGGCTCCATTAGTAAATCCAGAGGGAGAAATGATTTTCTAGATACACAGTAAGTTTGATTTAGGACATGTTGAATTAGAAATACCAATGAGATACCCATAAGTAATCTAAATGCAACTATGGTTCTTGGGAAGTGAGTTGGAGCTAAAGGTGCAGCTATGGGAGTCAGCCATAATGATGGATTTGGTAAAGCTTCTAGAGTATTGAGATTATCAAGAGAAAGAATATAGAAGAAGAATACCAAAAGCAGTACTTTGAAAAGTGCTTCCTAATTGGTGAATGAAGAAATTAAAATTAACTAAGAAGGTAGAGAAGAATGGTTCTGAAAGATAAGAGTTCATCACTGAGTAAACCAACTTACAGACTTTGATTATATCACCGGTGACAGTTTAAAATAAAAAAATCACTAGAGCAGAGTGTAGTTTGCGAAACATTTGATCCCAGTCTGCAGTGAATAAAATACAGAAATCAAGAGTAATTATTTAGAAACTTTTAGCAAGTTTATGTTGCTAAATGTCACTTCAATTCCTCATTGAATAGGGAATGGACAACTTCAAATGTTGGGAAACATTGTGGTGAGTTTCCTGTAGTACAGTCTCTAAACAAGTCACGTACAGTAGTGCTATATATGGGTTCATGCTGCAGTGGGTTAAAAAACCCAACTTGTCTTTCACCACAGAGACTTTGAGATGTACTACACCAAAGAGATGGTGATAGTAGGCAGATTCCATAGAGTTAAAGGGTATTGGATGAGAAGAAAGGTTTGTTTAAAGACATAAGAGATCTGAGTTTGTATATTGTCTGAAGAAGATATGATAGAAGTCTGATGATGCAGTATGGAAGAATGATAACTAATAGATGGAATGAGATGAAAGGCATATAGATGAAGGCTTTATTGTTGGGGGAAAATTTACACTTAATATTTTGTGTGTTGTTTTTATTAGATGTTTATTTCGGTCCTTACAGGAATCCAGTGAGTTAGGTGGAGTATAATTGGTATAATTCATTCCCTTTTTCATGGAAGGAAATTGAGGGAAAAAAAAAAAATTAAGTGCCTTATCCATGATAACGTGGTTAAAGAATGGAAATATTTTGATGCCTAGTTCTATACTAATAACTACTATCATGTCTGAAAGTAAGAACAAAAAAGATATTTGAAGAAATAATGACTGAAAACTTCCTAAATTTATTGAAAAACATTAATCAACACGTCTTAGAGTCTCACTGAATGCCAAGTAGGATAAATGCAAAGAGTAGATAAATGTAAAGACACACAATAGTCAAAATGTTGAAAAACAATCACAAAAAGGAAATTGTGAAAGCAGCAAGGAAAAAAAAAGTCATCACATAAAAGGGAGCACCATTAAGATTTTAAGCTGGCTTTTCATCAGAATCAGTGGAGACCAGAATGCAGCGAGATGACATATTTAAAGTGCTGAAAGAAAAAAATTATCAACAAGTAATCTTCTGTCCAGCAGAAATACCTCAGAAATAAAAGCAAAATAAAGACTTCCCTAGATGAGCAAATCCAAGAGCATTTGTTGCTAGCAGCTCTATCTGCCTTACAAGAAATACTAAAGAAAGTTCTTCAAGGTGAAAGTGACAACAGACAGTAATTCAAATTTATACATACTAGAACAAAGAGCACCAATAAAGGTATTATGTAAGTAATTATTATAAAAGACAATGTAATTGCATACTTCTTTTTTTCTCTTAACTCATTTAAAAGCAAATGCATACAACAATATGTATGTAATGTATTGTTAGCCCTATAACATATCAGAATGTAATATATATGACGATAACAGCACAGAGGGGGTGAGTGGCAACAAAGCAGTATTGAAGTAAGAAAATGATACCAGATGGTAACCTAAATCCACTGGAAGAAATGAAGAAAACCAAAATGGTAAATAGGAAGGTTAATATAACAAACACCATAAATACATACTTGCTCTCCTTTCTTCTCTAAGAGACATAAAATTATATAAAGTAATACATATAAAAATGTATTAAGCCTATATGTATGTCACATACATATAGGCTTAATATGTAATAATAATAACACAAGAGAGGAGGGACTAGAGCTATATAGAAATAAAGTTTCTATATCTTACTAGAATTAAGTTAATATGAATCTGATGTAGATGTAATTAAGATGTATATTGTAAGCCTTGGGACAACCAATGAGAAAATCACAAAAATTATAGTTAAAAATCATTAAAAGACCCATATAAATATGTTCAACTGATTTTTGACAAAAAGTACAAAATCAATTCAATGGAGGAAGGATAGTCTTTTCAAAACATTGCGTCAGGAATAGGACATTCATAGGCCAAACAATGAGCCTTATATAGAAATCCTCATACCTTATACAAAAATCAAATCAAAATGGGTCACAGACTTAAATATAAAATGTAAACTATAAAACTTTTAGAAAACAAGTGGGTGAAAATCTTGATCTAGGGCTAAGCAAATTTCTATTCTACATTGTACTAGAAGTTCTAGTCAAAGCAATTAAGGAGGAAAAATAAACGACATCTAGAACAGAAAGTAAAGCTATCTGCTATAGGTTATTTGTGTCCCTCCAAAATTCATGTGTTGAATGTTAATAATGTAATCCCCAATGGTATAGTATTCGGAGGTATGGTTTTTGAGAGGTGATTGGGTCTTGAGGACAGAACCCTCATGAGTGGTATTAGTGCACTTAAAAAAGAGACCCCAAAGGGATCCCTTGCCCCTTCTGCCATGTAAGGACACAGCAAAAAGATGGCCATCTATGAAACAGGAAACAGGCCCTCACCAAACACTTGATATTGGTCTTCCCAGACTCCAGAAAGGTGAGAAATAAATTTCTGTTTTTTACAAGCCACTCAGTCTATGGTATTTTTGTGATAGCAGTCTGAATGGACTAAGACATTATATTTGCAGATAATATGATTTTGCATATAGACAATCTTAAAACATCCACTAAGGAAAAGAAAAAAATGAGGGAAGGGATATGATAAACATAAGTACAGAAAGTAATGAAATAGAAAATTAGATAAATCTAAACCCTGGGTTTTATAAAATGAGTAATCAAAATAGATAATATTAATCATCTGATAATATTAATCAAGTGAAAAAAGGAAAAGCACATTAGCAATGTTAGAAATGAAAGTGATGTTTAATCAGTAAAATGAAGAAAAAATTGGGGCCAATATGTTTAAAAGTTTGGCACATTCTGAAATTTTCTCATTTATTTATATATTATCTTCACTTAATCTTAGCCATACTCATGGCTATAAATACCATTCATAGAGTGATGATTTCCAAATGTATTTTTTAGTGCATATCTCTTTTCTAATCTCCCACTGGTTACTTGCTTATATGCAAACAGAAGTCTTGAAGTACACTGTTGATCTTGTTTCTCCCTCGAATCTATTGATAATATATCTCTGTACATGGTATCACTGTAGGGTTTTGCTCAAGGCTCTCTGGCCAAACCCTAAGAGTCATCCTTGATTATTCCCTTACCTTCAGGAAGTATCTATCCTTAAAGTTTATCTGGAATCCAGCTATTTTTCTTTTATCTGCAATTACCTTTCTATTATAAGACATCAGTATTTTACTCTAGGCCTACTGCAATAACTCGTCTCCTTACTTTTTCCTGTTAACTCTTTCCAAACCATTCTCCACAGAATAATAGGAGTGATCTTTTAAAAATGCAAATCAGCATAAGACACTTTGGTGTTTAAATTCCTTGCATGGCTGCCAGTTGCTTATAGAATCAAGTCCAAACTTCATGCAATGATATATAAGACCCTACATGTCTTATGGCTTTCTCTTACCAGTCATACTCTTTTATTCCATTCCTCCCTCACTGACCGTTTCTTAAACATCTAAGCTCTTTTCCTTTTCAAGTTCTTCACTCTTATTCCTTCTTCCTAGAATTCACCTGTCTAAAATTGCTTCTCCTGCTTTTTCTCGCTCCTGTTATTATACATCTCCAACATACTCCCCACCTGCCCTATAATCATGTTTGTTACCTTTATTGAGTTATCTCAATTGGTAATTATCTTGTCTTGATTCCTCCTAAGATGCTAACTAGATGAGAAGGTAAAGAAAGTCCTTGCCTGTCTTAACCACATTACCTCTAGCAACTAGCATAGTGCTTAGTATTTAATGAATGTTCAGTATGCATTTGTAGAATCTTATTTTTCTTTTTATATACTGCACAGTGCTAACCACATTGTTGGCAGCCCAGGCATTGAGAGCGAGAGAGAGAGAGAGAGAGATTGTATTTCTCTTGATTTTCTTTGTTGTTTTATAGTGGGTCCATTCCCTCCTTTCTCCCTTCTTTTTTAGATCATATAATCATTTGTATTATTGATTTGTCTTCAGTTTCATGTGGGCCTATTCAAATGCATACCTATGACCACTATTCTTTTCTCCCTACGTATATGTCTTCTGAATAAAAATTCTTGTCTATCATGATCACCTTTTAAAGAATTCTTTTATGTGTTCTACAGAATGCCTCCTATTTTTTGTTCTTGTTGTTAGGTTAGACTGCCCAATTCGGTGTCAGATGGATTTGCTGCCTTTGGTACATGTTCTGAACCAAAATTTAATTCTAGAGCTTGGGATCAGCATTTTTCCAAATGTGTTAAACTGTAATCCTTTATAAAATGTTATATGTAAAATAGTGAGCAATTTTGAATTTACTAAAAGCTGAGAAAGTTATTACTTTAGCTTTCACCAAGATGACTTAAAGAAAGTTTATCAAAAAGGATTATAGAAAGAACAGATTTATAGCAACTGTCTGATATATGACCAGAATCCCCATGTTCAACTAAAACAGACTTGCCCTAGGCTTTCTAGAGCATAATGCCCTTAGCAAGTAGCTTTCAACAGCTTTTTCAGGAAGCAATATTTTCCTTCAGTAAAAGGGTCACTGTACTGTTTTTCTTTTTCTTTCCCCTGTCTTATCTTTTGAGTTCAGGAAGTACTTTAAATTTATAGGCAGCTTTGAAGGCATGAAGCAAGTTCAGGCCCAGAAGTATTTCCTGTTATGGCATTAATCTAATTCCATGAAAGTAGAGCTGATTTTTCATCTGTAAAGTAGATAAAGTGCCTAGAGCAGCCGACCATTATTCTGGGTTATCATGATAAAGAGGCTTAGTTTTGACACGAAAGAGTTTATCAACCTAACCAGTGGAAGATTTCATCCTTTTTGTTGAAAGATATATTAATGGATTATAATCTGTCTTGGCTTCCAAAGGAAAGTTCTCCTTCATATTGAAAATGTTTACTTAATTCAGCAAATATGGTTCTCATGTTTATGAAGTGTATAATATACAATAAATCAAGCAAACATATTAAGGGCATCACATAAAATTAAATGTTAAACCTGTTAAACCATTTTTTGTTACTTAGTGTTCAAATTAATGTCCCGATTTGAAATATTCACAACTTTTTCTTACAAATCCATATGACTAATTTCAGTATATAGACATGCATAATTTCTTCTAAGCATTTATGTTTGATATTAGTAGCTCATGTTATTAGGTCCTATAAACTCTTCTGTCAACTTATAAGTATTTTTCTCATAACAATATATTCCATTTAATAGTCAAGTAATTAAAGTTATTTGTTTATGTTTTTATTGACTTACTTTGAGTATATAAAACATGCAAATAATATGTAATTCAAAAAGTACAAGTTCATCTTTTTCCCATCTCTGTCACCTAGTTCCCCACCAAGCTAAGATGTTTGGATTAATCCTAGTAGCTTGGTATAGGTTAAAGAATTTTTTTGTTCAAAATTGATTCCATATTGGACATACTTACAACGTTTCCTTGAATGATAATAGCTTACTTCAACATATCCTACTACACCCCAGTACATTACATATTTATTCCCCTTGATAGCCCTCTGAGTTAACTTCTTTTATCTACTTGAAAAATACAGAAACTGAAGTTATGAGAGGTTAAATAGTTTGCTCAAGGTCACCCAACTAGTAAGTGGTAGATTTGGGATTGGAACTCAGGCCCTCATTATAGGTTCATGGAAGTAAACAGTCATTCCCCAATTCTGCCTCTTATACTTGATAGGAACAAAGATTCTACTCATCACTTATTTCACAGTTAATGAGAAAATTAATTAAGCTTTACCATATCCTGATGAGATAGTACCTAGTTTTATGTTCATTTTGTTTAAAATAAGTGAACTACCTATTCATCTCGTAAACCAAAATAAAGACATTGCTTTGTTACTGAAATGAATATTTTAAAACCTAAATCATCTGAACCAGAAAAATCTCTGGCCTAATCAAAGACATACTGAGCAGTAAACTTGGGATTAGGAAATTTGGAGTTTTGTTTTGGTCTCACTAATTCAAAGCATAATTGTCTGTG
Source organism: Eschrichtius robustus (assembly GCF_028021215.1). Classification (NCBI taxonomy): domain Eukaryota; kingdom Metazoa; phylum Chordata; class Mammalia; order Artiodactyla; family Eschrichtiidae; genus Eschrichtius; species Eschrichtius robustus. The sequence goes on from NC_090830.1 coordinate 79,151,835, forward strand.
ATCATCATTTTTCACATGGAATTTGAATACTATCAGTCCATTATATCTTAGAGGTATTTGTGAAGTTAATATGAGAACACATGTTAAATTTATTAATTTAAACATCATTCATTGAGTCTGCCTACTGTGTGTATTCTATTAAGTAATGGGACAGGTACAAAGATGTAGAAAACATGGGTGCTGTCTTTATTAAACTACCAATCTTCTAGGAAGGATAAGATCTATTGCAATATAAATTAGAGTGATGAGTGCTTACTTAGTATATGTGAGGATTTCCTCAGCTAAGCTGTCAAAAGTAACAAGTTAACTGTAATTCCATCGCCTTTGTACTAATCTATAGCTCTATAAACTCAAGACCTTACATCCACTTTCTGAAAACACATACATACATATATACCCAAAGTAGAGGTTTTAATAAACACATGAAAAAATGTTCAACATCATTAGGCATCAGAGAAATGTAAACCAAAACCACAATGAGATTCAATTTCCCACTCACTAAGATTGCTGTAATCAAAAAGACAGATGGGATTTCCCTGGTGGTCCAGTGTTTAAGACTTCGTGCTTCCACTGCAGGGGGTGGGGGTTCGTTCCCTGGTGGGGAACTAAGATCGCACATGCAGAACGGTGTGGCCAAAAAAAAAAAAAAAAAAGACGGATAATAGGGGAATTCCCTGGCAGTTCAGTGGTTAGGGCTCCACGCTTTCACTGCCGAGGGCCCAGGTTCGATCCCTTGTCAGGGAACTAAGAATCCCACAAGCTGCATGGCATGGCCAAAAAAATAAAAACAAAAGACAGATAATAACAAGCGTTGACAAGGATGTGGAGAAAGTGGAACTCATGAACTGCTGGTGGGAATGTGCCAGTTCCTCAAGAGGCTAAACATAGCGTTACCATATGACCCAGCAATTCCACTCCGGCTGTATACCCAAAAGAAATGAAAGCCTTTGTCTACATAAAACTTTGTACACAAATGTTCATAACAGCATTATTCATAATAGCCAAAATTAGAAACAACTCAAATGTCCATCAACTGAAGAATGAATAAATAAAATGTATTATAATCTATGGATTTATACACTGGAATATTATTCAGCAATAAAGAGGATCAAGTACTGACACATGCTACAACATGAATAAACCTTGAAAATATTATGCTCAGTGAAAGAAGCCATTTACAAAGTGCCACAGATGCATAATCCCACTTATGTGAAAATTCCAGAATAGTTAATTGGTGGAGACAGAAGTTAGGTTGGAAGTTGCCTGGTGGGGCGGGGGGGATGGGGAGTAACTACTAATGGGTACAGACTTTCTTTTTGGGGTTATGGAAGCGTTCTAAAATTGATCATGGTGATGATTACACATCTCTGTGAATATACTAAAACCACTGAATTGTGTACTTTAAATGTGTGCATTGTATGGTATGTGAATTAGAGCTCAGTAAAGCTGGGATTAAAAATAATAATAAACATGATGTTGCAGAATGTTTAGACTACTTAGACCACTTGGCACACCTAAGAACAAAGCATCTAAGAGATTAGTACTTAGAAGTATATTTATTTGTAGTATTAAAGGCATAGAGTTAGAGAGGGACACCTTGGAGAAATGTATAATGTAAAAGTATTAGTACTGTTGTTTTATTTACTGTTTTCATCAAAACCGTGGTGGTGGTAATTTACTCATTCCACTGTAGTCCCTATTGGTTAAATACATGATAGTATTTAGAATGAACTCAAATGTTGGTGATCCAGTGAGGAAGAATTGATATCAGAATTTTATAGATCATCTGTCACTTGCCTCTCCATCTCAGGTATATGCAGCTGACCTACCTATTAATACGATGATCTCTTTGGCACTTCATCAGTCATTTGCCAGATGATCCAGTGTGAACAAATGAGCAACATGCCCAAAGTTTATTTGTAGTTTAGTTGTTTGGAGTTTAAAATGCATTTCCCCACAGAAATTATCCCCCTGTGCAGATGCTGGTTAGTTCCCCACACTATTTAATAAATGCTTAATGCTTAATACAGCTAAATTAAAGCATTAATTAGGTAGGAGGCAGTGAAAGAGGAGGAAGAAAAGTCTCTGCTGAGGATAAATCCTGGCCCCAAGGTTTTGCACTTTTAATGGGAAATATTTGTCTGTTTTTTGAGGAACACATATTTCGGAGTTAAATAGACTCACTGGTCTTCTGTTTGATCCCAGTCATATAACTGATATGAACCTCTATAGAGTAAACATCTCTAATTTGTTCTCTAGCCTTCCCTGTTAAAATGAAAGGCTTCTTTCTTTCTGGAGTCTTTTGAAGTGAAATGAGTAGACATGGAAAAGTAGCAAGGGATGGTAGGAATGTGCTCTAAGGCAGCTTCTGCCTTGGGCAACATCTCTTCTATGACTATAGTAGTATCAACAAGTTATAATGTGGTAAAAAGATGATTTGGTCTTTTAAAAAAGCTATTCCTTTTTAAATTCAGAGTTAAGGGGTTTTGATCCTTTTTCTTCAGCATCCAGCAGTGAGTTCAGGGGTGGTGGTCATTAATATCTTGATCCATTACTTTTCATAAAAAAATACAATTTTTTTCTGGTAATGGTTCATTTGTCTGACTGCTTTATTTCCCACCAGAAATCACAAAATCCATTTCCTATGACAGTATAATAATTTTCATAACATCTGATTATAGTGGCACATACACACAGAAGATTAAAAATATGGGTTAGAAAAGAAGTAATAAGACATTGAGAATAAATATCCTGGTAGAATTATTTTTTTTAAAGTCATAATCACTAATTTAGAAAAACAAATGTAAACAATGGGTGTAAATAGATTGTTCGGTATTTTTCTAAAGAATTAGTTCTTTGCATACACATTTAGTTTTTACACACTTGCCCAGAAGTTTTTCCAAAAAAGTTTTTCCTGTCCCTATTCTGACATGAAAATTGCAGATGTAATGCACCGCCTCTGTTGAAAAGACTTCCTGTTAAAAATCAGCTGCCCCTTGACAAATCTTGAGTACTTAGTGATTAACATGTTAATAACAAGTGTGAATATCATTAATGTATCTACATTTAATTTCATTACTGACACCTCATGTTTCTTATTATTCATTCCTCAGAATGAAGAAATTTCTAGTTTGTAACTAAGTGGTAATTATATTTCTTTAATTTAATAAAGAATAAAGTGCTGCTGATAGTTTTAATAATAATTCCTATATTTGTTTATAACATGCTTTTTGTATTCATTCTTTTATGTATTTCTCCACTATTATGCCATATTTGTAAGTGCCTTTGAGTCAATGAAAGTGGTTGAAATGTAAAAGAAGCTACTTGGAATGTCTGTAATATCCCATGCCCCTCGTATGTTTACACCTGCTTGAAGGAGAGAGTAAATTATTTCCTGAGAACCCCACAGTTATATAGCTAGTCTCACCACTGATCTGCTCTGAGGCATTTAACCTCTCTTAACCTTGATTTCCTTATTTAGAGGAAGTGGCTGTTGAGCTTTACCTAAATCATAGAGTGAGTGCAAGTAATTGTTTACTGAGAATTCTAAGAAAGGGTAATGGAAAATGTCAAGTATAAATGAAAGAGTTACAACTGCTCTTCTCTCTTGAAGGAATTACAGTTCACTCATTGAACTATCATTTTTAAAACTTCTACCTTTTTAAAAAAAGAGCTGTTTAAATATAAATACATAAATGAATATATATGGTGTTTTGATTTGTTATCTCAGTAGTGATTTTGAATTAATTGAAGCATACAGCATAAACATGTTTTTTATTACATGTAAATAGTAGGTTAGCCAAAACCCAGTAAGTAATTTTGGAATAGGTTCTGCCAGGTGAATGGTAAAATGGATGGTAGGTACTTTAAAGGGCTTTAACTTTTCTTTTATACTGATTTAAGACTGATAATTTTTCTCCTTACTCATTCTAATTACTTGAAATTGGGGGGAGGGAGGGTGGTCTGCCACTAATTGTGTGACCATTGTGTAAGTTACTTTCTCAGAAATCCTTCCAACCTTCCCCCTCCCCTTAATATGCTAATGTTCATTTTGAATTTGCAAGAGGGAGCTATGATATGCAGCTCTTAAAATCTATTTGCCACTCAAGCCTTTTTTCAAAGACAGCTTATTAACCTCTCCTGTGGAACAGATTGTGAAATACTAAGATAGGTTGCATGGTGAAGAATGGTAGGAGGTGGTGGTAGAAAAGTGGATGACGGTAGGAAATATAAAAGTTTGGGAGGACCTTATATCCCATGGTTGAAAGTATAAACTCTATAGTATGAGCAGTTGGGAACCATAACATCTTTTGAAGAAGGAATGTGGTATAAGAATGTAATTTGGAAGAATACTAGTGAGAGGTTAGATAATTGTACATTTGTATTTAACCCTTAATGCTAGTGGTTCCCAAATACGTACAGTGAATGAAATGTAGAAGAAAGGTCTTCAACTATTCCTGTTTCATCAACTATATTTTCTCTATTTTAAATATTACAATGATTTTAAGCAAACTTTTACATTGATTTTATAAGCCAAAAGTATATATGGTTAGTATCAAAGCACCTCATGTTCCTCATTAATTGATTTTCATTGAGGAAGCTTTGGGTTTTTGTTTTTGTTTTTTTTATTGCTTTACTGAAAGCATTTCACATCTTCTACCCTTCCAGTAATAATTTCTATCAAACATCTCTTATTATGTTTGTGATGATTGTTAACTTAGTACTTATACTATATATTTATTTATTCATTTATTTGGCTGCACCGAGTCTTAGTTGCGGCATGCAGGTTTCTTTAGTTGCCGCATGTGGGCTCTTAGTTGCTGACTTGCAGGATCTAATTCCCTGACCAGGGATTTAACACGGGCCCCCTGCTTTGGGAGCGTGGAGTCTTAACCACTGGACCACCAGGGGAGTCCCAAAAGGTGCTGTAGTTTTCTCCTACTGAGTATAAATATTTGTTTGGATTAAAGGTTTATTAGATAGATGGTTTAAAGGGGTTTTTTGGTTTTGTTTTGTTTTGTTTTTGTTTTTGTTTTTTGGCCGCACAGTGTGGCTTGCGGGATCTCAGTTCCCTGACCCAGGCCACGGCAGTGAAAGCCCAGAATCCTAACCACTAGGCAACCAGGGAACTCCCCTAAAGGGTTTAAAGATTAATTAACTGTGCTATCTTTTTACCTTCCTATTTCATTTGTAGGTCAGTCGTCTGTTAATACACAGAAATTGCCTTATTTCCCACTGTGTTCCCACTTCTAAGTATCAAAAATATCAAAGGAAAAACAACTGGACACTTTTTTCCTTTTTTGTGCTTTTAAAATTTTTAAGAATTATGACTCTACTGCTTATTTTTTGTAGTTAAATTATTTTTTTCCTGGGATCTTGTGAAAAAAGTAAAATATTGGTTCCATTTATTTAATGATTTTCTTTTCAATTTCCTGATTTTATAATATCTAATCAATTGAATATTATAGAGATTTCCTTGTGGGGAGCAGGAGGGAGCAAAGAATATCTTACTCTGATGGCTGTTTAGTGATTTTATTACTAGAAAGAGAGACATTGCTTTATTGTTTATTTTAGCCAGTAAAGTTGTCTGCAAACTAGGTAACAAAATGCAAAGCAGTGTATTTACTTTTCCACCTTTCTGCAAAGAGGCAATAAAAGCAGTGTTCCAGTGGAACAATTCGCTAACTGCGCTTTCTTGGCAGGTACTGGTAGCTTTTATCACATGATTATAGATATAGTGAAAAATGCTAATGATGAAAGATGACTATGATTTCTATTCCTTGAAATATGACTAAAAATTTAGAAATGAAACCTGTTTTTCTGAGGCGACATCTAGATTTGCAGTTCATTTTCAACAGATGACCTGATCCACTTTTTTCAGCAATTCAGAAAAAAAGGTGAGAGTGGGAGGGCTAATATATAGCAAAGCTACTAAAGTGACTGAGTATTTCATTCCATCTGTCAGAGCTTCACTGGTATCAAGAATTTGACAGAAATGGATGTAATTCATTTGCTTTTTACAAAAAAGTAAATGATGGAACAGAACTACCCTAAAATAAAGGAGTAAAATGCCAGAAAGAGTGAAAGTAAAAAGAAAACTAAACATGGTATTCTTTAAAAGAATAACTCTTAATGTAAAAATAATGATTATTTTAGTGATTATTTGCTTTTTTCTGTATTTGGTATTTTGGGGAAAGGAACTTGAAAGTACTTAATCAGAAAGTACTTGATTAAACATTGATTAAACATCACATTTGACTGTTTTGCTTGTTAATGGTGGACCAGCTATAATTAATTATTCAGAGTACAGACATGATGTGTTGCACAAAAATTAAGCTGTGTATAATCATGCATAATTAAAAGAAAGATACACCTTACCTTGAACAAATAATAGTTATTTTAGTAAATTTGCAACTAAGAAAATAGACTTGGTTGACAAGAAAATATGAAAGATATATTTCAGATAAATGAATTTAAAATTTTCAGATTAAGCTATAATTTTATCTGCATTTGGATTATGTCATTAGCTAAAATGTAGAACTAGGCATTCATTCTACTTTTTTCTTAAATTTATTTATTTTATTTATTTATTTTTTGGCTGCACTGGGTCTTTGTTGCTGCACGCAGACTTTCTCTAGTTGCAGCAAGCGGGGGCTACTCTTCGTTGCAGTGAGCAGGCTTCTCATCGTGGTGGCTTCTCGTTGTGGAGCACAGGCTCTAGGCGCGTGGGCTTCAGTAGTTGTGGCTCGCATGGGCTTCAGTAGTAGTTGTGGCATGCGGCCTCAGTAGTTGTGGCTCACGGGCTCGAGAGCACAGGCTCTGTAGTTGTGGCGCACGGGCTTAGTTGCTCCGCACCATGTGGGATCTTCCCAGACCAGGACTCGAACCCGTGTCCCCTGCATTAGCAGGCGGATTCTTAACCGCCGCGCCACCAGGGAAGTCCCGGCATTCATTCTACTTATTGACAGCTTTTAAAGTACTGAATTTATGGTATAAAGCTTTTTGGTGCTGCCTTCTTTTCAGCTGTTAATGATTTGCTGTTTCTTAAACAGTTTTTGAAGTCAGTCTGTAATTAATTGATCAACACACTTGAATGTGGTAGGAAGAAATGAGGTTAGGCATATAACCTTTATTTTTATTTCAACACTATAAAACCATGAATTTATAAATAGTTATAGAAATAAAATTCTTTGGATATATTTCAGGAAATTTATAAATGAGAGCTTCATTTTGCTGTAGAACAGTAATAATAAGAATTCTTTTCAGTTGTTTTCAACAGCACTCTTTCACGGCCAGTTGATTCTGGTTGAACATTTTCATGTTAATTCTAGTTTATCTTATGACTGGCCACAAGTTTTTAATATAGACATTTAATTTTAACTACCACATACACTTAGTGGTTATAATTAGAATAGCTCTTAAATGAAAGAATTCATTTTGAACAAGTAATGGACAAATTTGGTTTGCTTCTTGCTGTAGACTTAAGAATTTTTCCCGATTTTTTTTAGGTTACTATAACCTCTAAAGTTTACAGCAATGAGAGTGATAAGTGTCTAGATTTTACTATAATAAAATTTAGAAAAACTTATATAAGCTTCATACTTTATAGATGTATATAAATACTTAATCAGATATACTAATTTTAAAATTGTCTTCATTTTGCAATTATTTTACTTTTGTGCAAACCATGGTTTATCATATGGACAAGTGATTAGTTTCCTGGTAACAGAGATATGTTTAACTAAAAATCAAGCAAATTTTATAAATCTTTCTGAAAATCATACAAACGAGATGATTTCTTACAGGTTCAAGAAGTTATTAAATTTTTAAAGTATAAACACCTGGTACCATCCAGATGTTTCATTGAAATTTTTTTTAGCATAAGTCCAACTAGTGAATAGCTTAATTCATTCAACATTTAAGATGCATTTCTGTAGGACTAAGAACCTGCACCCCATCTCCTTGACTATGGTTCTAATTACCTCAGCTTGGACTGATCAATATTTGATCTTTTTCCCACCATGCAAACATGTTACTTTGTCTCTTTCTCTTCCTTTTGGATAATTTGCAGCCATGTGAGAATGGTTCATTTTGTTTGTTCTCTCTGGCTAGAGGCCAAGGGTCTCTTATTAGTATAATGCAGTTCATTGATGTGAATTTGTTGATCTCCTGGGTAGTTTTTCACAAATTTAAGGCAATTAAAAGCTTTTATATGGCATTTCACTTGAAGTTATTAGTGGCCTTTCAGTGATTTTGCTTTTAAAAATTACTTCATCATTTTATGATAATTTCCTTTCCTTCTCATTTCTCTCCCCTTTCCAACCTATAAAACTCTAGAAAAAAGGTTTAAAACAACCGTTTCATTGATTGATTTCATAAAAAGTAACAACTTAGAAACTTGTAATTCAGTAATTTAGTATTTTAATTAACACAGTTTTTACAGGACTAATGAAATTTTTTGTTTTGTTTTATAAGACTTGTTTATTTTAAGCTTATGGATGTTCATAATAGAAGCCATAATGAATCTGGAGAACAACAACAGGAATTGGATCTAAAAATTATTTAGTAAGTGCTTTTAAAAAAGCACATGTGTATATATATATTTCAAGCTTTTGAGGCAGTATGCTTTCTAAATTAGAGCTATGTTAATACCTTAACATTTTCTTATCTCTAGCAGATGTCCATATTTTTGGTTCCTTAACTTTTGCAGTGAATGGACCTTTCTTTACCACATCAGAAGTAAGAAATGTTGAAGACCACCTAAGTCTTTAGGAATGCTATAGCATTGATTAAATTAAAATCTTTTGGCTTCATTTGTACATATTGGGAATCATTGCTACGATTTCTCTATTCTTCTCCCATTAAAAAATTGTTTATTAAGAGTTGTTTTCTTGGTGTTTGTAAATTTACAGTACTTGAGTCAGTTTGTTTCATTAATATACTTGATTATCGTAAAGAAACCAAAACTAGAGTGCATCTGAGGTAACTTGGAAAAGTTTTAAAGTATTGCAATCAGTATATGAAATGTCATATTCATTTATAGAAATATTCTTGATGTTTTACACTTTTTATTTGAAAATATGTATAAAAATAATAGCAAATACTTAATAGGCACTTCCTGCTATATTAAGGCAAGAATGCATTGTATTGGTTGAGAGGGTATGCCATGGAGTTAAACTATCAGGATATAAATCCAAGTATCACTATTTAACTAACTATGTGAGCTTGGGCAAATTAACTTCTGAACCTCATGTTCTTCATCTCCAAAATAATATGTATCTTATACAGATAAATTGAGATAATATATGTAGGTTGTTAAAACATGGTGTGGCCCACAGAAAATACTCAGCAAATGTTTGCTCTGAAGATATTCTTATTATTTTCCAGACTCTATGTTAAATTTTATACATGTTTAGGGGAATTCCCGGGTGGTCCCGTGGTAAGGACTCCGAACTTCCAATGCCGGGGGCACTGGGTTCAGTCCCTGGTCGGGGAACTAAGATCCCTGAATGCCACGCAGCACGGCCAAAAAAATTAAATGAATAAATAAAACGTCTTTAAAAAAATTTTATGCAGGTTTATTCCAAAATTAAGGGTATACCAAAAGAGATAAGTTGAATCCCAATAAAAAGAAAATCTATACATAAAAATAACATTTGATAAGTAGCTTATTTGGTATAATAAAAAGAGTTCATTATACTTCATTGAAGTCGAACTGTGTACAAAGGAAGTTCACAGTTTAGAAAATATAGTTAACTCTTGGACTTATGGTTGAGTTATAGTGAGTAAATAGCATATGTCTATTCCTTGGCTGATCAGGAGCACCTCAGAGAGTTGACATCTTTTTTATACAAAAAGTAAAGTTATTTGTTAATTTGAACAATATGATCAGAAGCTTCAGGTTTGATTTCATGATTCATAAGTGAATTTCATTCATGTAGCATAGGAAATATTTAACTTTCTTTTTCAAAAATATTGCTTCATCTAAAATAAATGAATATTTCTGAAGTGATTGTTATTATCTTGCATTGCAATGGCCTGCCTTTAAGATGCATAAAACTATCATCTGCCTCTTCCTCTAAGCAAATCTTTAAGGGAGAATTTAATTTAAAAATCTTTTTGACTTCCAAAAAAGGCCTTTCCTTGACTGATTTCTACCTGCCTCTCTTGCGTGTCTTCAGACAGTGTTCTCTGAGCTCCAGCCGCACTGGACTTCTTTCAGGTTTTATTCTTCTCTGCTGAAACAAGTCTCTCATATTCTCACCTTCCATTACCTAGTTAACTCTACAGTTCTATCAGATTTCACCTCAGTCATCACTTCCTGACTTGGTTAGTTTCATTTAATATACTCTTGTATCCTACCAACAACATTCACGCTTTCAACAGCAGATATTAAATGAGTCCATACTGTATGCTAGGTACCATGTATATACTTCAGGAACAGAAATTTTTGCTCCCAGGAATATTTCATTCTAGAGAGGCAGGGGAAGGGGGTAGGGCACAACAATTACATAGTATATATATTCAGGTGGTAGTTGTACTTTATGGAAGTCATGTGGCAATAAGTACTTTATAAAAGAATAAATCAGGGAAATTGATTAGCATTTGACAGGCAGGATTGGGAATGTTCTCTTTTAAACATGGTATTCTTAGAAGATCTCTTTAAGGAAAGGATTTTTGGCAGAGACAAAAATTTTTTGAGGCGAAAATCATGTATGTATCTGAATGTTCCAGGCAGGTAGAACAGAGAATACAGCATGCTTGATGTTTTTGAGGAACAAAAAACCTTTGTGATGAGAAGGGTGGCACTATTTTGTGGCCCTTAAAATAGTGGTTAGCACATACCCAGTAAATATTTGTTGAATGATAGACTGATATTTGAAACACTGGCCCAGATCATTATTTTCCTAGCAAAACAGACAGATTGTTTATTTAATAACTATTCTCTTGATCAACTTAAGCCCCTGCCTTTCAGACTGGCTTGAAAAATATCAGAAGTTTGTCACATCTTCTTGGATGTAAAATTGGGAGTAAATGATTTCTTAAATGTTGTATGAAAACATTTTAATGCAGAATTCTCATGATTTTTTAAAATGATGACCAAGAATTTTTAACTTATGATATATCCCTCAGATTCCTCATGTTCCCACCACATCCCAGTTTGAAGTTTCTACTGTTTTCTATCATTCACGAGTGAGTACTCTGAGACCTATTCCAGAGGAAAGCTGTATATCATCATTCAGCTTGGCTTTAGAAATTTTTTGTTTTAGTCTTTTCTCAAAGCTTTTTATTTTATTTTATTTTTAGATTACAAAATCCATTTATTTATTTAAGCTTAGTTTTATAACTAGCATCACAAAATCAGACTGATCACAGATACCTCTGATGTATTCTGAAGGTATGACTTTGGAAATTTTTTATGCCATACTTTATAGTAAGGTCCTGTAGATCCAGATTGGTGTAGGCCATTCCATTTACCACACCTGTACTACTAGCTTCCACTTGTCTCAGCTCCCAAAACAAACAACCACAGAATTCTTTAGATTAGTTAATATTTAACATGAGAAAGATCAAGAAATGATAAAGCAAAACTTGATTAAAAGATTTTTTTCTTTAAACATACATGTATATACCCTACCTTAACATATGATGAAAAGCAGTTTTTCCTAAATTATATTCCATGAGAAAACAGTTTCATTTCCAAATTGCTGGAAAAATTTAAGGATAGGCAAAAATTGAACAGATTTCTTTACTGTGGAACAAAACCCTTTTTTCACGGAACATGTTTTTACATATCAAGGGGCACTAGAGTTCAGCAGGACACTATTTGGAAAATACTAGTACAAAAAGAATAAGCTCTCCGTAGTCAAGAGTTAAACATTTTCACTGCTAAAATAAGGCAGATTTTTTTTTTTCTCCTTGCTTAATTGCCATACCAACCTTTATTGGTTCTTTCTTCTCTTACAATGATTTAATAAAGAAAAAATACCTAAATATGTTCCCACCCCATCCCCAACCTCATGATCACTTCTTGTTTTTAGCTTCCCTCCAAGACTATTTCTCCCATTAATTGCTCTCACTTTAAGAAATGGAAGACAGCCTGTTTTATTTTGAAATTACAAATTAGAAAGAGATTTGGGTTTGGAAGCTGTTTCTCTGGCTACCTAACTGTTCCTCTACCCCAAGGGGAAAATACTGTGAAAGAACACCTGCTATTGAGTGCTCTTTGAACATTATTCTCCCACGCTTACCGCAGATAAAGCAGGGGCTTTTTTAATGGAAAACAAACAAACAAAAAAAGCCTTGTGATACCTGTGTACCAAAAGGTCCTTTTGACATAAGCTGTGTGATACTAACATAACACACACACACACACACACAAACTCATTTTGGTTGTTGTGGGTGGGGAGCTTATTTCATTTGTTGTGCTTATGAGTCTGCTATTCTGCAGTTGTGAAATCTCAGTTATTAGTATATCCAATTTGTTGGTTTGATATTTATTTATTTATTTATGGCTGCATTGGGTCTTCATTGCTGTGCACAGGCTTCTCATTGCGGCGGCTTCTCGTTGCAGAGCACAGACTCTAGGCACATGGGCTTCAGTAGTTGTGGCGTGTGGGCTCAGTAGTTGTGGCACATGGGCTCAGTAGTTGTGGCTCACAGGCTCAGTAGTTGTGGCACACGGACTCTAGAGCACAGGCTCAGTAGTTGTGGCGCTCGGGCTTAGTTGCTCCGCAGCATGTGGGATCTTCCCAGACCAGGGCTTGAACCCTTGTCCCCTGCATTGGCAGGCAGATTCTTAACCACTGCGCCACCAGGGAAGTCCTGTTGGTTTGATTTTTATTTCTTACCTCACTCACATGTGTAGTATTGTTGCTATTTTTTTACAAAAAAGTTGCATGGATGTAAAAAGGTTGTAGTTTTTTTAGATGTTCATTAACCCCATTAGTTTTTTTGTATAATTCAAATAATGAAGAGATTTCTATTCAGGGATGCTTAGTTTTTCCTAAAACTTCAGTTATGATTTTATATTCAGTGTAATTGGTTCCATCTCAGTGCCAGATTATCCTATTTGCCTTATCAAATAGGCATGTACAATTTAGACACTGCAAACAACTGTAGTATAAGCAAAATTGTTCCTAGCAAACATGAAATCTGCAAAGTTTTTGTTTGTTCGTATCTTTTCCTCTGTCAGGTTGTCCCTCCAGGGTAACATGATATGATGTGGATGTTCTAGTGAAGTGTTCCTTTTGTTTTTTTAAATCTTTATTGGAGTATAATTGCTTCACAATACTGTGTTAGTTTCTGTTGCACAACAAAGCGAATCAGCCATATGCATACATATATCCCCATATCCCCTCCCTCTTGAGCCTCCCTCCTGTCCTCCCTATCCCACCCCTCTAGGTCATCGCAAAGCACCGAGCTCATCTCCCTGTGCTATGCTGCTGCTTCCCACCAGCCAGCTATTTTACATTCAGTAGTGTATGTATGTCGATGCTTGAAATGTTCCTTTTATTCCATGAATTACAAATAGTTTAAGAAAATATTTAAAGTAAAACTATAATGATTAGTCCTGGTGGTCTCCATTTTATTGAGCATACCTTTGTCAGAAATTATGTCATCACAATGGACTGTTAGCCAGGAAGTTCTGTCAAGCAGATGAATTAGGAGTACTGATTTATAAAAGACGCTACTGTAATATTGAAAAACTGCTGATGGGGGTTGCCAGTTTTCTGTCTTTAAATTTACAGAACATCTTCTGTGATTAAGGTAAGGAATACTTAGAATAAGTCATTAGAGTAAACCAACTCTAAACTTGAGAAACCAGAAATAGAAAATGATATTTCCTTTTAATAATGCCATTTAAGTTCCCAACTTCTCTTGCTTCAGCTGCCAGACACTTGTTTCTTTGTCTAAAAACTGCTAGCAAAAAACAATAAATACACTTCTTGTTTTACTCAGCTAACATCTGATTTTATCTGTACATTGATTCCATTTTAAAACTTTTCTCACCTTCCTAGTCTGAATGGCTTATGTAGCCCTGTATTGTTATGATTGTCAGAACAAAGACTTTCATTCTTGGTTTTGGGAAGGAAAAATATCCTGACAGTACTATTTGCACTTCATTTAATTGTTTCCTTCCAATTTAAAATATGAACAATTTTAGATACATCTCTGATCCTTCCCTATCTGAGTATTAATTTTTTTGGTAATTCCTATTGCAGTAGCATAACATCTTGCAAACATATATCCCCTTTATGAATGACATAGAGCTTTACGTATAGCAGTATTCAGCATAATGGAAGGTGATTTGGAACTCATACATTTTCTAGGCTAAATATAACCTGCTGTTTCATCTACTTTCTTAACTAGATTTATTTTAACAGTTACTAGACTTCACGAGTTTTTACAATTAATGGTAAATTCATTATGCATTATCTTCTGTAGTAAACGTAAAAAAATGTTTTTGCAATATTGTTCCCCAAATCTTAGCTTCCTGACTAATAATAAAATATCTTATCTGTACTAGAGTTTTATTGTACAATAATTACAGCTTTTTCTTGTGCTATATCATAGCCTGTTAACTAAAAATAAATGGGTACTTAAAATGGAAAATGAAATTATCCTGTTGCTTGAAAATATCTTAACTCGGGTTTTACTACAGGTTGCATATGGTATCTGTTAGAACTTTAAACCTATCTTGGTTGTTGAATTATTATGTGGATTAACTGTTGCATTTGAAAGTTCTTGACTTTAAGAGTATTTATCTGTTTTAAATCTTATACAAATGCTTTACAGGGTTTGAGAAGAATCTAATCTCTTTGCTGTATGTCTTTTTTGTTTGTTTGTTTTGTCTTTATACCAGAACTCCAAGTCCTAAGCACCAGCAAATTTAGGACATTGCTTTGTATAATATGGTATTATTAATATGTTTTAAATTAGATAAAGTCTATCTACATTATTGATGTATTATGGGGAACATGACTAAAATTTTAACAGTTTGGAAAAATGAGAAGTTATACAGCATAGTAAGAAAACAGTCTTATCATGGCAGTCCCAGGAGAAATAAAACCTCTTTAAGAGTACATTTGAGGAACTTTTCTAAAATTCTGTAGGTCAATATACAGAGAAAAAAGTATAGGAAAAAAGTTTTTAAAAAATATGGAGAGACTGCATTTTCTCCTAAAATTAACTACTGAAGTTTCGGAAAGTAATTTATTAAATAATGTGTGTTTCATATCTAATTTCAAAAATCCAAGTAATTTTTATTTTGGCTATCAGGTAGAAATTTTACAGTTTAGTCATGGTTGAGTGGGTCATCCACTTCAAAATGAAAGAACAAGATAGTTCTTGCCATTCACAAATTTAGCTTTCACAGTTTGACTCACCTTTGCCATGATTTTAGGTGATGAATGAGTCTAGTCAACTATCTAGCATCCAGTGTGACATATTTTGTTGTTCCCTACAGCTTCTCAAATAGCAGTTACCCTTCTGAAATGATGAGAATTTGGATTCTTTCTGAAAAATTACCTTTCAATGAGAAGAGTAGATTATGGTAGGGTTAAAAACTGATTAGCTTTAAGTTTAGAGATGCACATTAAGGAAGGATGACTCTCATACAAAATTTAGGATAAAAACAATTTTTAATTAACTTCTCCATAATTCATAGATTTAAGGATTTGTGATGGTCTCAAACTGTCTTCTGGAATTCGAAGAAAGCGATGACTCAGATTTCATCAATAAACATGGAAAACTACATGTTTCTGAGAAATTCTTGAGAAATTTCTACCTAATGTGATGATTTTATCTTCTCATTTTTAAAACAGAGAACCTCTATACTGTTTACAGTTTGCCAGTCTTTGTACATTTTCAATTGTTTCAGTGCATTTTTCCTTTTTCTCATGGTTATTAGAAAACTAAAAGCAAATCTCTCTTGTGCAGCTTATGACATTAAAGGTTTATTCTGTTTTCTTCTTTACCACTAACTTTTAGTCATGATCTTATCTTTTTTACATTCTTCTCAAACACCTTAATTCTCAAGGAATTAGGCAAAGTGTAAATAAAATACTTATAGAACTCAGGGAAATGTTTTTAGATTGTTAATTGCCAACATATAAGATCCTAAATATAAGAGAAAAATCATAAGCAAAACTTATTAAAGCGGTGTTTACTGAGTTAGAAAGTACTGTTACTTTTATGATTACTCTGAATCGGTGTATTCTTATAGACACCCAAAGATTCCTGTATACGTGTGTTCCTTGTGTGCTTCCAAAGTTATACATATAAGGCATTTGTACTAACAATGACCAGTAAGAAAATTTTCAGGAATACACCTAGGATATATTTTATATATGACACCTTTTCCTGTGTCCTTTGTGTTCTAGTTTCTAGAAATTTTCATCTTTTTAAGAATAGTATTTAAGTGTTTTCTTGACTCTATGTAAATAAGAATCTGTAAACAAACAATTCATGGAATGATATTATTTTAGAGTTTTACTTTATATTTGTTTCCATCATACTTTGAGAGAATATTTCATGAACTTTTAATCATTTTTATTCAGGAGGTACATGAAATAAGTTCAATAGATACCTTAACCTTTAGAAATGTACTTAAATTTAAACATTGTTTTATATGTTTAATTCATTCCTATTACAGGCTTACTATGTACCTGGCACTTTTTATAGGTGCTAAAAATATAGTAGTGACCAAAACAAATAAAAATTGCTGCCCCCAAGGAGCTTACGTTTTAGTGTATAAAGACTTCAACCAAAATATATAATGTATTAGATGATAATAAGAACTATGGAGGAAAATAAAATGGAAAAGGAGTGCAAAGGAGTCCTGGGGTCTGGAGAGAGGGATTGTACTTTCAAATAGCCCCATTAGAGAAAGTCTCATTCAAGAAGGTAACATTTAAATAAAAATTGAAGAAGTTAAATGAGCCAGTCATGCACATCTTAGGGAGAAAAACAATCAAGACACAGGGAATAGATAGCAAGTGTAAAGACTCTTTGGGCCTTCCCTGGTGGCGCAGTGGTTAAGAATCCACCTGCCAATGCAGGAGACATGGGTTATAGCCCTGGTCTGGGAAGATCCCACATGCTGCGGAGCAACTAAGCCGGCGAGCCACAACTACTGAAGCCCGTGCGCCTAGAGCCCATGCTCCCTAGGCCTACCGCAACGAAGAGTAGGCCCCGCTCGCCACAACTAGAGAAAGCCCGTGCACAGCAACGAAGACCCAGCGCAGCCAAAAATAAATAAATAAAATAAATAAATTCATTTAAAAAAAAAGACTGTGCGGGGGGAGCATAGCATATTTCAGGAACAACAAGGAGGCAAATCTGGCTGGAGTGGAGTAAGAAATGGGCAAAGTAGTAGGAGATGTAGTTATAGAGGGAAAGAGTTGAGAGGCATATTGAATATGACTTTACACACCATAGTAAAAACTTTATTTTTTTTTACTCTCAATGAAATAAAAAGTCTTTAGAGGGTTTTGTGTGGAGGAGCAACATAACCTGACTTATATTTTAGTGTAGGGTTATTCTGGCTGCTCTATGGACAAGAAACTGAATGGGGCAAAGATAGAAGACAGGAGATAAATTTGAAGGGCATTGCAGTAATGCAGGGAAGAGATACGGTGGCTTGAACTTGGATATTGGCAGTGGAAGTGGTGAGAAGTGATCCGGTTCTGAATATAGTTTGCAGGTAGACGTAATAGAATTTGCTGTTGGATTGGAAGTAAGGTATGAGAGAAAGAAAGAAGTAAAAGTTGGAACATCCATTAACTGAGATGGGGGAAATGGGGAAAATTTGGTCCAGTTTTATATAAACTATGGAAAGTTTTAGTCTCATAGCCCAGTGTCCTGTGGCTGATACAGTCCCTTGTCCACAGTGAATGAGTGATAAGTCATTTAATATTTCTTTTTGTCTCAGACTTGGTTTAGACTTAGACTTTGATAAACTTCTATGTTTATGATGAGGAAACTGGTCTTTTTAAGTTCATTGATTCTATTATTTCTATTTTGTAATGGAATTTGAGGCACCTTAGTAGAAACACAGCTTGAAGTTCTTTTCTTTCCTTACTAACATTAAAAACAAAAACAAGTATATATAATGTCTTTTGTCTTACTAACATATTTGTACACCCTCCCCCTTCTTGGCAAACTTGTTTGAAAGTATAGTGTTACACATTATGTCATGGGTATACTGGAGCACATGTGTTCAATACAGTTCATAAGTGGAAGCAGCTGGTTTCCTGTGTAGTTAAGAGAAGGCATGCATGCACACAGCTGAGGTCTTCAAACTTCAGAATTCGTTGGATTCATTTTCTATCTTGTGTAATCATGCTGTGATTTCAATTAGTACAAATGTGTAACAAGTTACCTTAATGGCTTAAAAAACTATTTTGTTTCAATAGTTGAACTGCTAAACCTGGTTAATGTTCTTTCCCCCTGCCCTGTCCTAACTCACCCATCCTACCTCTTAAAAAAGCACATTACACCTACAGTCTTAGTTTTATATTTGATTCTGAAAAGGCCTGGGCAAGGGGAAAAAAAGTTATCATCTCTAAGGGAAAAGCTGAATTCATACACAGGAACTGCAGGATTACTTTGGCGTTTTACTAGTCCCTTGTAACACTAGCAAGTCCCATAAATACCTAATGGAAAAACAGCAGAAAATGAGATCTGCAGCAGCCTTTTGAGATCGAATTTATGTTGCTGAACATTTTTCTGAGTTTGAGTGTAAAGGTCAAAAGAAAGTGGATAGATTAAAGTTGCTGATTTTTGCAAACTTAAGGCCATGTTTAAAGGTTCCTCTTTCTGTAGCAAGAAAATTTCAAGATAAATGGCTTTGCTTCATTAGCTGAAATGTCATGTCTTCATTTAATATCTGTTACATGAGACATTTGGTGATTTAGTAGTATTTACATGCAGTAAATAAAATCCTCAGTCCAATTTAACAAATGTAGATAAAGAAACTAGTTATTTAAAATCCCAAGAGGAGTAAGAAAATAAGTGAATATATATGATTGTGTTAATGCGTTTGTATATTTTTTAAATGAATGATTTTAGATATTTTTGGTAAATATAGAAGGAAAAGATAGAAGTCAAGGTTTTCCCTTTTGTTAGTATAGGTTATTGATCCAGCAATAGAATTACCATCCTCCTTTTAAAAAAATTATTTTATCTATTATACTATTTCAGTGAAGGTAAATGACCTCAAAGAAAGGACAGTGGCATCTTCTAGCATTAAAATAAAATTCATAGATGTTTTTACTGGTCCCTTTACCTTTTGAATAACCTTCTATCACTATATCACTGTTGTAAGTCTGTATGAAAGAAAATGTGAGTTACCAGCGTACTTCAGACTTGGTACAGTGAAAAACATTGAACTACCGTCTGGATGCCTCTATCTTGAGTTGATAGTACACAAAGCCACAACAAATATTAACCTAAAATTATGGATTATTTATATCTCCAGGGCTTTCCTTGTGTCTTTGATTCCACAGTCCAGATTGCCAGTCATTGATACTTAGACTCCAAAAGAATAAAATAAAATTTTTTGACATATTACATTCAGTGCTACATTACAGTAAAAAATTATAGAATAATATATTAAATCTTTTTTTTTAACAGTAGTTGATAATTATTAGTAAAACTATTCATTTTTATCTCTAGGAAGTGGGATTATGGACAACTTTTCACTTTCTATTTTATGTTTTTCTCTATTTGCAGTTTTCATGGTAAACACCTTTATAAGGGCAGTATTAATTTTCATTATTCATTTTTTTTAAACATCAGCTGATCTTATAGTACCCTGGAATCACAATTTATATAAAAAGTTATTTTTGTGTGATAGGTGAGTTTGCAGTCTCAATTGATCTCTATTAAATAAGGTATCTTCTTTTTGCAGCTAGATAGAGGTCACATCTCATGACACTGACAGCTGGTTCTTAAACCCAGGTACCTTATCTTTTTTCCTTTATACCACATTTCCTCATTAGTTCTCACTGCACTATACAGGCAATTTCCTCCTCTTAACTTTCTGTATTTTATTACGCTGTTAAAGCAGAACTATGCTTCTCTTCTCAAGTTCCCTTTTCCATTCAGTACTGTTTGTATTCAAGGGTCCCAAGTTGTCAGTGATTCTGATTGGGGAGAGGGAGCGGGTGGTATTGTAGCTAGTGGGATTAAAAGGTCCTCAGGAAAGCAGGTAGATGTACACTTATGCCTCTTAAAAAGAGCCTCCTCTCACGTTCTCAAGACAAAGGCTGTGCCTTAACTGACTTATTGCCATTCTTATTTATGAAGCCACCCATTAGGGACGTCTTCGGACTGTTATTGAGGTGAGGAACTCAAAGAAAAATGAACCAAAGGTCCTTTACTTTTACAGTTTTAATAAACTTATGTTCTCCAAACTTTTCACAAGTCATGTTTAGGGATCCCTTCAAAAAGTATGACATACTGTCATTTCAGTTTTTAGTGATAATTGTTAATGGAACAATTTTAAGTATTGTAGTATTAAGTAGTATTTAAGTATTAATCATAGTTTTGTCACTAATTTATATTATGTGCAAGTTTAATAAACTTTCTAGGCCTACATTTCTCATAAAATTGGAAGGTGAATAGGGTTATCTTTAAAGTTTCTTTCAGCTCTAGAAATCTGTAATCATTTGAACATTTTATTATGGAAAAATTGAAATCATACACAAAAATAAAATAGCATAATGAACTCCTATATTCCCATTACCCACATTCATATGTTATCAACATGAACAGTAACCCCTAGTGTATTCAAATATCTGGTCCATATTAAAATTTTCATATCATCTCAGTAAAAATAATTTTCATTTCACAATTGTTTTGTTCAAATCATAATCCAAATAAGGTGTGTGTATTTATCATCTAGTTTTTTGTTTTGTGTGTGTGTGTATTCAAAAACACCTAACATAAAATTTATCTTCTTATCCATTTTTTCATGTACAGTGCTGTAGTGTTAACTATAAGCACATTGTTGTGAAACAGATCTCTAGAACTTTTTCATCTTTCAAGACTAAAACTCTATATGCATTAAACAACAACTTCTCTTCTTCCCCCAGCCCCTGGCAACTACCATTCTACTTTCTGTTTCTAAGAGTTTGACTGTTTCAGATACCTGGTATGTGTGGAATCATCTGTATTTTTTTTTTTTTTTTTGTCACTGGCTTATTTCACTTAGCATAATGTCCTTGAGGTTTCCCCATGCTGTAGCATATGACAAGACTTCATTCTTTTTTAAGGCTGAATAATATTCCACTATACATATATATCACATTTTTATACCACATTTTATCGATTTATCTCTTGATGGACATTTAGATTGGTTCCACCTCTTGGCTATTGTGAATAATGCTTCATTGACACTGGTGTGCAAATATATCTTCAAGATCTTGCTTTTCGTTCTTTTGGATATATAATCAGAAATGGGATTGATGGATCATTTGGTAATTCTATTTTTATTTCTTTGAGTAGCCTTCATACTGTTTTTTCATAGTGGTTACCATTTCACATTCCCACCAACAGCATACAAGTGTTCCAATTTCTCCAAATCCTCATCGACACTTGTTATTTCTTTTCTTCTTTTTTCATAGTAGTTATTCTAACAGATGTGAGGTGGTACTTCATTATGATTTTGACTTGCATTTTCCTAATGATTAGCAATGTTGAGCATCTTTTCAGGTGCTTATTGGCCACTTGAATATCTTCTTTGGAGAAATGTCTATTCAAGTCTTTTACTCATTTTACAATTGGATTATTTTTTGTTTGTTGAGTTGTAGGAGTTCATTATATATTCTGGATAATAATCCCTTATTAGATATAAGATTTGAAGTTTCATGTAGTCCCGTTTGTCTATTTTTGCTTTTGTTGTCTGCGCTTTTTGTGTCATATGCAAGAAATCATTACCAAATTCAATGTCATGAAGCTTTCCCCCATGTTTTCCTATAGTAGTTTTGTACTTTCAGGTCTTGTATTTAGGTCTTCAATCCATTTTGAGTTACTTTATATACGGTTTAAGGTAAAAGTCCAATTTTGTTCTTTTGCATGTGTCTATCCAGTTTTCCCATTACCATTTATTGAAGAGACCATCCTTTCCCTGTTGTGTAGACTTGGCACCTTTGTTAAAAATCATTTGACCATATACATGAGTTTGTTTGTGGGTTCTCTATTCTGTTCAGAATAGAGACAGAACAAATCTGTCACCCTAAAAATTCAAAAGTATGGCTCCTTTATAAATAATCCCTTCCCCCATTCAACTCCTGGAAAGCATGAATCTGTTTTTCTTTCTCTATAGTTTGGTATTTTCTAGAATGTCACTTAAATGGAATCATAAATATATAGCCTGTTGGATTTGGCTTCTTCACTTAGCAAAATGCATTTAAGATTCACTCTTGTTGTATGAATCAGTCATGTTTATTATGTAAAATATATAGTTAAAGCAGATATTTTGGGGATGAGTTCTGTAATTTTATATTATGCTTTCTGTTTATGAGGGTTTTTTTGTTTTTACCTTTCATATGGTCTCTTTTCCTTCTCCCTAACCCCGCTACTTCCACCCTGGTTTGGTTTGTTTGTGTGTGTTTTCCATAAATTTTTAAGGCTTGTATTTTTATTCTAATGATTCCCTTGTGATCTGTAACTTCATATAAAATAATTAAGTTTTTTTTTTGTATATTAACTGTTGCTTCTTAGAAATTCCACATTCTCTTTTCTTACACAGTGTTTTTTTTTTCTTCTTCTTTGTATTTTTAAGTATACTTAGACTACAATTACATGGTTTATCAGCTTTTCCGAATCTCCTTGACCCCTGACTTTGAAAGAAGAGGAAATCTTAGTTAATATCATTGTTTCTCACAGTTCTCTCAATTACTGAGAGGAAGAGAGAGCATGCATGCATCAGGTTTTATAACATTTACATTCTGATCTATAACCATAACCACTCATCCACCCAAAATTTTTGGTCTTATTCTTAACAGTTAAAAAGAATCAACATTCATTGCCAAGCTTTTCATAATAGTAGTCAGGTCATCTCTAGTTTGCTAAAGTTTATTCTCAGTGATTTCTTCAGAAAGTCACTAGACACTGTATTCCCCTAGTTCTTTTATGTTCAAAGATTTTGTCATTTCATTTATACTTACCTGGTAATTTAATCAGAAATAAATTTCTTTAAGGAGTTTCTTTCCTTGAGGAGGGGATGACCATTGCTTCATTATCTTGCAGCTTTTAGATGATGCTTTGAACAGTCTGCACACTCACATATATTTCTTCTCTCTTCATGGGTAACTCTTTTCCTTTACCCAGTTTCATTTTTCTACCATCTGGTGTTATGTATTTCTTGGTTTATTTGTTTGTTGTCTGTCTCCATCCGATAGAATGAAAACATCAATAATAAAGGGATTTGGTATGATTTGTTCACCGCTGAATTCCAAGAACCTCTGTTAGTGTTCACTACTTAGTTTCTATCTAATAAACATTTGTTGAATTAATGAGATCAAACTGATTCTGTCCCATATTCCAATTCTCTAAGTAGCTTGATGTTTTTGCTGGTTCACCAGAGGATTATTTTTTAAATTACTGTACCTTTACTAGGGAAGAAAGGAGCTAACTTAAATAAGGCGGCAAACAGTACTTTTTTTAGATACTATAAGGCTAAAGACATAAAGAACTGTGCATATATACACTGTACTTTCACTGATTAATTTGTTTATCAAAGGTACAATTTAGCAATTTTTCAACTACTTTACAGGTACACCAGTAAAGTTAAGTTCTACTATTACTATTTATTCTGTGCCCTGGTAATACTGAAGACATGGTCATGTATTTTATTTGCATTGCTTGTTGTTACTGTGGCTTATTGAGAGAAGATGAATAGAAGTTTCGTGTAGGGGGAATGCTGTTATCTCGAAATACTTTTTTAACTATTTTTCTGTTCTACTGTTTTATGTTTCTAACTTGTATTCTTACCACTCTCCTCAAGCACTTTATATTAGATTTCTTTTCTGTTAAGTCTTGATGATATCTAGGGAAAGTTTGCCATAGTTTTTTAATCACTTACAGCTATTATGGAAGTACTCTTATTTTTGCCCATTAAAATTTTAAGTCTAATATCAAATACCTCAGTCTTATACCATTCATAAACTGAAAATTTTAATGTCATTAAAAAGGTCAGTTCTTCCTACAGTGAGCCATAGAGTCAGTGCCATTACCAACAAAATTAAAATGTTTTGGGGAACTTTACCATAAGTTTTATGGAATAGCAAAAGCCAAAAAAATAAAGATACTCCTGAAGAAAGACAGTGAGGGGAGGTGTGACATAGCCTACCATATACCCAAACTATTGGGTATTGGCACAGAGGCAGAACATTGGAATAGGATAGAGAGGACAGAGATAGACCCCCTCATACATAGTAACTTGATTTATGAAAGAGCTGGCATTGCAGCTTGGTGAGGAAATGGTTGATATTCAATAACTGTTGCTGGGATAATTATTTTTTCATAAAAAATGAAACCGAATTCCTGTTTCTACAACAAACACAGAAAACAATTTCAAGTGGATTGTCGATCTAAATATTTAAGTTAAAACAGCAGAGCTTCTAGAAGGTAACATTGAAGACTACCTTTATGACTTTGTGGATAAAGAATGACTTTTTTTTTTAACATCTTTATTGGAGTATAATTGCTTTACAGTGGTGTGTTAGTTTCTGCTTTATAACAAAGTGAATCAGCTATACATATACATATATCCCCATATCTCCTCCCTCTTGCGTCTCCCTCCCATCCTCCCTATCCCACCCATCCTCCCTATCCCACCCATCTAGGTGTTCACAAAGCACCGAGCTGATCTCCCTGTGCTATGCTGCTGCTTCCCACTAGCTATCTATTTTACATTTGGTAGTGTATATATGTCCATGCCACTCTCTCACTTCGTCCCAGCTTACCCTTCCCCCTCCCTGTGTCCTCAAGTCCATTCTCTACATCTGCATCTGTATTCCTGTGCTGCCCCTGGGTTCTTCAGAACCAGTTTTTGTTGTTGTTGTTGTTGTTTTAAAGATTCCATATATATGTGTTAGCATACTGTATTTGTTTTTCTCTTTCTGACTTACTTCACTCTGTATGACAGACCCTAGGTCCATCCACCTCACTACAAATAATTCAATTTCGTTTCTTTTTATAGCTGAGTAATATTCCATTGTATATATGTGCCACATCTTCTTTATCCGTTCATCTGTCGATGGACACTTAGGTTGCTTCCATGTCCTGGCTGTTGTAAATAGAGCTGCAGTGAACACTGTGGTACATGACTCTTCCTGAATTATGATTTTCTCAGGGTATATGCCCAGTAGTGGGATTGCTGGGTCGTATGGTAGTTCTATTTTTAGTTTTTTAAGGAACCCCTATACTGTTCTCCATAGTGACTGTATCAATTTACATTCCCACCAACAGCGCAAGAGGGTTCCCTTTTCTCCACACCCTCTCCAGCATTTTTTTTTTTTATAAGAGAACTCTATATCTTTTGGATGATTATAACTGCCTCTTGAGCTTTTTTTTTTTATTGGAGTTTATTTATTTGTTTGTTTGTTTATTTGTTTATTTTTTTGGCTATGTTGGGTCTTCATTTCTGTGCGAGGGCTTTCTCCAGCTGCGGCAAGCGGGGGCCACTCTTCATCGCGGTGCGCGGGCCTCTCTCTATAGCAACCTCTCTTGTTTCGGAGCACAGGCTCCAGACGCGCAGGCTCAGTAACTGTGGCTCACGGGCCCAGCCGCTCCACGGCATGTGGGATCCTCCCAGACCAGGGCTCGAACCCGTGTCCCCTGCATCAGCAGGCAGATTCTCAACCACTGCGCCACCAGGGAAGCCCCCGTCCAGCATTTATTGTTTGTAGATTTTTTGATGATGGCCATTGTGACCAGTGTGAGGTAATACCTCATTGTAGTTCTGATTTACATTTCTCTAACGATTAGTGATGTTGAGCATCCTTTCATTGTGTTTGTTGGCAATCTGTATATCTTCTTTGGAGAAATGTCTATTTAGGTCTTCTGCCCATTTTTGGATTGGGTGGTTTGTTTTTTTGATATTGAGCTGCATGAGCTGCTTGTAAATTTTGGAGATTAATCCTTTGTCAGTTGCTTCATTTGCAAATATTTTCTCCCATTCTGAGGGTTGTCTTTTCGTCTTGTTTATGGTTTCCTTTGCTGTGCTAAAGCTTTTAAGTTTCATTAGGTCCCATTTGTTTATTTTTGTTTTTATTTCCATTTCTCTAGGAGGTCAAAAAGGATCTTGCTGTGATTTATGTCATAGAGTGTTCTGCCTATGTTTTCCTCTAAGAGTTTTATAGAGGAATGACTTATTGAGGAAGATACAAAAAAACATAAAGGAAAAGATTTTTAAATTTTTATATTTCTAAATGTTGTCAAAATTAGGATTAATAACTCTTACATATTTTTGAAATAATGAAAGTAAGGGAAGTTCCAAAGAGAAAATTGCAAGAAATAGTAGAACAGTTAAAAGAGTATATTGAAGCTCTAACAGAAAATTATCTTTCACAGTCAGCATATTATTTGGCTTATCTAAAAATCATATATTTTTAACCAACCAGGAGTTTTAGTCATTAAATATAATCAATTAGAAAGGGAACCTTATATAAAGATTAGGGAGTTATCCTAACCACGTGATTCAGTATAACATCTTTAATAATAACTTAATGTGTTTCCCAAGGCATACAGTGAGAAGTACAAAACATCACCTTCTACATCGCCTAGAACACTGAAGTATCAGACCGGTTTTGACTGTGGAGCATTCCATAAGACAATGGCCTAGAATCTCAAAAATGCCACTCTCGTGAAAGACACAGGGCAGAGGGTAGGAGTTTTTCAGAATAAGGGACACTGAAGAGACTTGACAAGCAAATTCAATAGTTGATTCTTTTTTTTTTTTTTTTAAGAAAGGAACTTGATTAGATACCAAGGGTGGGGGAATTCTTTTTTTTTTTTTAGACACCAATTGTACTTGAACATTTGTTATTTTATTTTTAATTAATTAATTTATTTTTGGCTGTGTTGGGTCTTCGTTTCTGTGCGAGGGCTTTCTCTAGTCGCGGCAAGCGGGGGCCACTCTTCATCGCAGTGCGCGGGCCTCTCACTATCGCGGCCTCTCTTTTTGCGGAGCACAGGCTCCAGACGCGCAGGCTCAGCAGTTGTGGCTCACGGGCGTAGTTGCTCCGCGGCACGTGGGATCTTCCCAGACCAGGGCTCGAACCCGTGTCCCTGCATTAGCAGGCAGATTCTCAACCACTGCGCCACCAGGGAAGCCCCCAATAGTTGATTCTTGATTGAACCTGCATCAAAAATTTTTCAGTGGAAGGAAGGAACTTGCTGCAAAGAACATTTTTGAGATGGTTGAAAAATGTTAGGTATGGACTGCATGTTAGATAATATTATTGTATCACCGTTATATTTTGTGTTTATATAGGAAAATGTCTTTGGTCTTTAAGGAGATAAATACTAAAGGACTTAAGGGTCATGATGTTTGGAACTTATTTGCCAGCAGTTCAGGGAGAAAAAAAAGCCCTGTGTCAAACATGTTGCAGTTGGTAAATACAGATGCTGTAAGAGTGTTCACTGCTATTCTCTCAACTTTTTCTGTAAGTTTGTTATTTTTTCAAAACCAAGAGTGGATGAATAACCTACAAGGTAAAAAATACATTTTCAAATATGGTAGCAATTATAATAATAAATTAATACACTGAATATACTTTTGTAACTTTTATGAGTTATATTTTTAGAAATCATGTTTATATGGCAAAGATTTTTCCCTCTTGGTAACTTTTTAAAAATAATTTTCCAAACTTCCGATACTGGAAATGGAGGAATCCAAAAAATGTTTTTCATTTCACGTCTAAATGCTAATGAAAACTGGCCTTTTAAAACATTAAAGGCATTTAATTTATCTAACTGGGATTCAGTGTTTAGCTTTGTTCAACAGATAGTATTGAACATGTAGGTGCTGTGGTAAAGTGGCTAATCTCTATAACTGTCCAGGTTTATACCCTGATTCACTGTAGCACAGGGCAGTCTTTGATGTCAGTGGCGTCTGTGCCTCAGTCTCCTCAAATATCAAATAGGGTAAGTATAGTACCTATCTCCTAGAGTTTTAGTAATGATTAAATGAGTTAATATATTTGGAGCACTTATAAGTGTTTTAAAAAGTAGAGTTGCTGCTGCTGCTGTTGTTGTTATAACCTGGATCTTTGCCAAGAAAGGGTAAGATTATAAGACTGGACTGCCACTGAGGAGTTCACAGTGTAGTAGTTTGACTCAAAAACAAGGTAATTATACATTTTATGTTAGAAGTTCATATAGAAAGTTCATATAGAACACTGCTTATATGCTTAGATATGTTTTCAATCAGATACTGAGTTCTATAATATAAAACGTAGCTTTCAGCTCAAGAAACAGGTAAGGATATACTTAGCAGAGAGTTTATAAGTGTCAAAATAATACTACTCCGAGAAATTCAATGAATTAGCATCAGTAAAGGAAGTTCATGAATTTTGGATAAAGATTAGAGAAATGCTGAAAGGAGACATTGCCAGCTGGGATAATGAGTTGGGGAAGGGTACAGATACATGTAGTACATCCAGTGGATTAGAATGTGTGTGTGTGTGTATGTGTGTGTGTAAATGTAGATGAAAATAATCTTCAGAATGTTTAGATTTGAATTAAATTCTGATTTTAAGACTTCATTTTCTGTAAGCATCCCATTTTTGATAGCATTCTGTTTCCTAAGTCATACTTTGAAACAGGGATACATCTAGTCCTGAAAATGCTGCTATTATTGTGCCAGAATCAGAACAGGATAGGATACTTTTCTGATTATTCTCCAATTGGATCACAGTATGATGGCTCAACCTAAGTTCTGTGCATAACTACTAAATGCTGACTCACAGAATTAAACCTATTTACATTTTACTCTGTCAAAATGGAATTCACAGATTCTACTTTTTTAGACCTAACACACACCTTATATATATAACTTACTGAGACCACCAAAGCTCAGGCAGGAAAAAGTCTTGTGTAAATAGGAATAATATACTGGGGTTTGAAATGCTCTTCTAAGAGACTCTTTAAAAGTCATATAAAATGATTTGAGTTTTTATAAGTTTCGTGGAACACAAATGGCCCACATTAATGTTATCTTATTATAATAATGTTTTAACCCATATTTTTGAACATGTTAGAGCATTTAACCAATTATTCTGAAAATGAATCATTTTTCCAATCATAATCTCTATACTTAAGAATTCCTTCCCTTTATTCCTTCTTTTCAAATTCATAGCATCTATATTTGGAAAATATTTCAATAAGGAAGAAAATAAGCATTTTTAATGTGTTAGAAAAGATTTTCCAAATTAGATAAAAATGGTTGACAAAATAAAATCTTTATGCATGCATTGCAATACTGGTTTTATCAATGTGTTTCTGAAAAGATAGTAACTTTGAATAAGTTCAACATATGGTATATGTTATATAATTAATGATAGTATAGAACTATGTTAACCCACAAAATATTGTCAGAGATTTACCAAAGCCACAAATTATATAGAAGAAAATTGCAGTTGAAAATGCAGTCTTTTTGTCTTTTTACCTTCTCTCTTTATATCTAGATGGTACCAGAGATATTATATCCCTATGCAGTATGTGATCTCCAGAATACATTGCCAAAATTAGAACAAAGCTTCAGAGCCTAATAGTTAAAATTATTTTCATAGTGCTAGTAAATAAGAGGAAAAACATCTTTGATCTAGTGTCTCAGCCTAGATCTCCTAATTTAAATGATCCAAAAATCCAAAGATTTCAATACCATTCATCTCTGCCTAATAACAAAGTTTTTTGTTTTTGTTTTATCCTTGGGCATGTCACTCAGTTCATCTTTGTCTTAGTTGTCTTAGTTTTCTGCTGGTAGGGTTGAACAAGGTGATCCTCAAAGCTTCCTCTAGCTTGAGAATTCTGTTGATTTTTCTCTGTTAACTCACAGATAGCTTCGCAGGATAGAAGTAGTATTGTACACCCTGAGATATCAGATATTCAATCAGATTTGCACCCGTAGATCTGTGGCTATTTTAATTTTTACTTGTTACTTACAGGAATTGTATACTTCTATACAATGTAATGTCTTCTTTTTATTTCAAAAATATGACACATTGAGTCACCAAAATAATGACCTCATAGGATTCTAATAGTAAGCTTTTATCAGTTAAATATTACTGTGTCAGCTTAAAATGAGCATAAGGAAAAAACATTTCTTTACTACTTAAGCTATTTATAAAAGTCTTGATAGTTCTAATCTGAGATAAAGATCATACAGTGCATTTTTTCACAGTGCCTGGTGAATTGAATGTTTGTTAAGTAAATAAAATGTCATTTCATTTGGTGCATTCCATTTCCTTAAATTTTCATTTTATTACAAAAGTTTTCAAAGATACACACAAAATTGCAAAAGTTCTATAATGAATCCACGTCTACCCATTACTAAGGTTCAACAATTACTAAGATTTTGCCATCTTGCCTTTATAAACATCTTTACATTCAAAGATTTGCTTCAAAATACTTGACCTCTTTCCTTTTTACCCTATATACTTCATATTTTAAAGAAGGTAGTAATAATTTTTTACTTTCTTTTTTCTTTTTTTCCTGAAGACCTTCCTTCTGAGGCCCTTCATTTCTCTGCTTCAAGCTTTTACTTTTCCTTCACTATCATCCTGAAATTCCTTTCATCTCTGATCTGTGTTGAATCCTTAGTTTCTAGAATCCTGTGAGTTCTTCCCTAGTTAAATTCTTGTTTGAAAGACACACATTCTCTGTTAACTTTCTGAGAAAAATACAAGGGAGATAAATACTTGGAGACCTAATATTTCAATCTCTACCATTTACTCTCACTCTAGATTAATAGTTTGGCTGCATATGGAATTCTAGAAAGAATATTTCATTTTGAATGTTGAAATAATTGCTCTATTATATTCTAACCTCAAATGTTGTTTTTGAGAAGTCTCAGTTCATTTGTTTCCTAAGCTATTGTATGTGATCTGATTTTTCTCTAAAAGCATTTATAATCTATCTTTATTTCTGGTTTTCTAAAATTTCCTGATAAGTAGTAATGGCATAGGTCTCTTTTAATTCATTGTGTTAACTTACTGGTTCCTATAAATCTAGGCAATAAGAAAGTTCTGGTGAATTTTAAAATGTAATTTCTTTTAAAATTTCCTTCCTACAATTTTTCTATTCTTTCTTTTTGCAATTTGTGATAGAAATTTGACTTCCTGGAATGACCCTTTACTATTCTCATTCTTTTTCTCTTGATTTTTTTCCCCCATTTTTTCTGTTCATTGGAATTCCTTTTTTATATCTTCACTTTTTGTTGGAGACTCTTCTCAAGTATCTGGTAATCCTGGTTGTCCATTTATATTTAGGAGTGATGCATTAAATACCTCATTAGACTTTGCACAAGATGGGACGTTTTGACCTTCTTAGAGTATTGGAATAAAAGACAGCTTTTTCATGGGAGAGGTAATTTGTGTCTTTCCAGGGCTATTTAGTTTCTCCAGAGTAGATTGGATCCTCCAGTTTTCTCTTTGGGTGAACTTGAGCCTGAATGCTAGCCAGGAAAAGTGTCTGAAAGGCTGACAATTTAGTATATAGATTTTCACATATCCACCTTCACCTTGGCCTGATTTCAGCATAGCACTTCATCCTGAATCCTATCTTCCTTTATGCTTGGAGTTCCTGAACTTGAAGCCTTTCCAGTTCTTTCCTAGCGTACCTTCTCTCCATTGTCCTTCAGAGATAATGGAGGAAATCAGGAAAGATATTTGGCTTTATGGGGTGTGAATGGGAACCTGAAAGTTCAGCTCTTAATCATCTCCCCAATTTTTCAGCCCCACTAGATAAATGGAACTACCACTTCCTGAACTTCACAGGGTTCTTAGGATGAATCAGCTTGTTTCTTGTTGGAATCTCTGCCAGCATTTATACTTTAGCTTTCTTTACTCTGCTAATCTAGGTACTACTTCTCTGTATACTTTCTGCCTTTAGATATTATAACCCATAATTGCCAATATCTTCTAGTTTTATTTACAAAGGTGTTTTGTTTTAGTTTCTCATTCTCTTTATTATTTTGAGGTAATTTTTGACAAGAGACTGTAGGAAATGTCTATACTCTGGCATCAGATATGCTATCTTAAAACCAACTCCATATCTTTCAATTATCTCTCATTAAAGTCTGTCAATAGTTAGAAATAGCTATAATAAATGAAGTTTTCCTTAATCTTTGACTTTTAATGATCTAATCCATTTAAATAAGTATTTAAGAATCAATAATATTTTATGGTTGGAGATGGGTAATATTCTATTTGATCAGAGCAAAATATGGCATTGCTTTTGGCAGCATTTTTCAATTAAAATAATAACATACTGTTAACATTTGCCAAAAACAATGATCTATCTCATTTCCACATACATTTATGTATCACCTACTATTTGCCAGAAACAATGGTGTTTGTTGCTCATTGAGTATGTGTAGTCCTGCCTAGAGAGAAGAAATGACTTTTTTGAATGTTATTACTCAGTTCACTTATTAAGTTTGCCTATGAAAAAAAACAAAACTTTGTTTGTAAATTAAAAATTAAATGTTTTGTGTGTATTTATTGAGTTTATTTATATTTTGGTTTTAGTGGTTACTGTTATACTTACACATTTTCTAATGTTCTTTTCCGAGTCCTCTTATTTTATTTAACCTGTTACTATCTGGTTTATCTGGTTTTATTGGTATCCTGTAACTCTCGTCTATTGCCTGTGTTGAGCTTATTCTGTTTCCTTCTCTCTCTTTTCTTCCCTTTGTTAGTTACATTATTTCTACTTTCTCCCAACATATAAAATGTGTACTTTAGTCTTTTATATTTATTCCTGTTTTTGTTTTAGTTATAGATGTACATGTATATATTTTTAATGTTCACCCCCATTTTAAAACTCTTCCTCTAAAAAATTTTTCAGAAAGACTCATGGGTACAGAATTCCCTAAATTCTGTGTGTTGAAACAGTTTTTCTGTAGTCTTAATATATTTAAGGGACAGCTTAGCTGGATATAAAAATCCTTGATTGACTCTTTATTTCATTGAGATTTAAAAAATTTGCTGTTCTATTGTTGCCTTGCTTTACATGTTAGTTTTGAAAAGTCTCATACCACTCTAATTATCTTGCCTTGAAGTTATTTGACTGGATGTTTGGAAGATTTTTTCTTTATTCTTGAAATCTAATGGTTTTACTCTGATATATCTCTAGGTTGCTCATTGTTGGTTTTTAATTTTCCCAGCTATCCGATGGGCTCTTTCAATGTCTAGAATCAGGTCCTTTCTTATTTTTCAAAAGTTTTCTGGGACTGTAGTTTTAAATATTAATTCTGTCCACTTGTATTACTTTTTAGGGACTCAAACAATATGAATGTTATTCCTCCTTTTTCTGTCTTCCTTTTCCATTATTTTCCTCTGCCTCTTTTTACTTCCTTATTATTTCATTTTCATTCTCTTTTACTTTCCTGTCTTTTTTTTTTGGTGTCCGTTATTACATTTTCATTTGGGTTTATTCTTTCTTGAGAAACCTATCTTTGTCTTCCTTTTTCATTCTGAGTTCAATCCAGTCTTTTTTGTTGTTTTGTTTATTTCTGTTCTTAAGTTTTTGAATTTCAGATTTATGGTAAGTTTTCATATCTTCAGATGCTTACTTGAGTATACTTAATTCCATTTGTGGTACTAAATTGTTATTTTCTTTTGTTTCATGGTTGGTTTTCCTTTGTGGAATTTTCCTTAGTTGAAATGTGTTGATTTTCACTTCTGATGTTTGCTAGCTATCTGTTACTCTGTCTCTTATTCAAAGAGAGAGCATGTGTGTGTTATTATGGTGCTTTAAATAACTCCTGGTGTAATAGTGTCCTCTTCCATCAGTATGTCAAAGTGCAGATTTATTAGTGGATTTGTTTGGGGGTTGGGGGGGCAGGATTTGTTTTCAGTGGGTTTGTTTTGTGAAGAGGTTAGGAATTGTGAGTTCTCCTACTTTGTGCTCTCTTTCAAAACCCTAAATTTTGCCCCTTTTGATTCTTATTCTCTTCATGACTCAATTGCTGGAAGGGGCTTCTTTTTTTGCCTCTTTTCTCCCTTAGAAAGTATGCATTTCATAGAGTGCCCCTTCAAATTTTTGTGCTTTTAAATTCCTCCTCTGATCTACCTGGATACCTATTAAATATTTTCATATTTAGGGTGGATATCATCTCTCTGACAGTGGTTTTAGATTGACCTGAGGACCAGTTACCAGCTTTCTTCTCCTTACCCAACATTTTCTCTCAAACTACCTTTGCTCTCCACAAGGCCTCATGGTGAAATGGAGGTGGGGCATGAATATAAGAAAATCTTGCAGTGGAATTTGGTGATTTTTCTCCTTTTACTTGTAGTTATTTTATAGTTTAAGCATTCTTTTTAATAGCCACTTTCTAAAATATTCTCATGTGGTGCTTAACATATTGAACACTGATTAATACAGGAGACTATGCTGTCCTCAACAACTCCTCAATAGCAAGTTCAGTCTATTTATCAGTGCATTCTTCAATGAAAGACTAAGCACCGAGCTGATCTCCCTGTGCTGTGCGGCTGCTTCCCACTAGCTATCGATTTTACATTTGGTAGTGTATATATGTCCATGCCACTCTCTCACTTCGTCCCAACTTACCCTTCCCCCTCCCCATGTCCTCAAGTCCATTCTCTACATCTGCATCTTTATTCCTGTCCTGCCCCTAGGTTCTTCAGAACCGCTTTTTTTAAAGATTCCATATATATGTGTTAGCATATGGTATTTGTTTTTCTCTTTCCGACTTACTTCACTCTGTATGACAGTCTCTAGGTCCATTCCCACCCAGTCTTAACCTGTTCTGAGTTATATTTTCCCTCATCCTTTTTTTTCAAAGTTGCCTCATTAATTGTGGAACGTGAATTGTGGAGTGTATAAACAAGTAAGCAGACATACAAGTCAGTAGACTGGAGTGCAAGTGCCTCCTCACATCATTAGTTGTATGACCTTGGGCAAATAGAGCAATCTCTCTGGGCTCTATTTTCCATATCTGCAGAATGGGTTTATAGATCAAATATTTTTAACTGCAGAACCCTGTTTTCATGGGAAGTTACTCAGATGCCCAATATATAAATCAGATAATAGCAGGATGTGTTCAGGCCAATGCCACAGCTGCAGGGAAACTAATTCTGATTTTTTTTTAATCTAGATAATATCAGTGCTACCTCTTGGAACAAAGAAACACAACCCTTTTTCCTCCACTACAGCCAAGTTTTATATTTTGTGGCGGCCCCCCCTTTTTGCCATCTTCATAAAGATTTTGAGTTGCTCTGTGATGGAATAAAAGTCTTAAGGGTAATGAGTAGGCATTTCATTATTCTAAATCAGTGGTTTTCATACTTCAACATGCATCAAAATCACCTAGAGGGCTTGTGAAAACACAGTTTGCTGTGTCCCTCCCACACTTTCTCTTTCAGTAGGTCTGGGGTAGGACCAAGAATTTGCATTTTTAGGAAGTTCCAGGTGATACTGAAGCTGCTGATTTGAGAATTACACTTTGAGAACTGCTGTCCTATATCAGTGTTAAATATGCATTTTAGTCAGTTTTCTTATTTTAAAAATTATATCAAATCATGTAACAATAACAGCCAGAAGACAAGTAATGTATAAGTGATATCTGTAAAATAAGATAATTAACATCCAAAGCTTCTAATGTCCTGAAGCTTTCATATCTAGCAGTAAGGGCTATCTGTACCTTTTTG
This sequence comes from Eschrichtius robustus, assembly GCF_028021215.1. Taxonomy (NCBI): domain Eukaryota; kingdom Metazoa; phylum Chordata; class Mammalia; order Artiodactyla; family Eschrichtiidae; genus Eschrichtius; species Eschrichtius robustus. The sequence continues at coordinate 79,187,744 of NC_090830.1, forward strand.
ACTTCTTGTGCTACTGTTATGAGTGGATAGATAGTAATCTGGCAGCAATCAGGGTTGGCTTCAGCAATAAAGAAATTATTCAAGTCTAAAAGCAATCCTCTCCTTTCGACATGCTGGAAGCACCTAAGAAGAAAATGTCAGAGTCAATATAAGTGCATTTACTGACAGTTTAGCTCTTTTCTATGTCACAGAAAATGGTTTGAAATTTGGCTTTTATCAAAAACAGAAACACTGACCACTCAGAATGATAAAGCAATAGCTTTCAGCTTAGTCATTTTCCATTTATAAAGTAATACTTTTATAGAAATAAACAAGCAATGGTTTATTTTTGCATAGTTGCATTTTCTCCATTTTTGACCTCAGATTTAAAACAACTGTGTCCAGCAGTAAGGGAGAGAAATCACTACTTTGCATTACATTAAGTAACAACTAAAAGATCACTTCAAGATAAAATATGATCCAAAAGAACAACCATCTCAGTGTAGTTTCTTACAGATCACTTGTGTTCTCTATTCCTTCTCTTTCAGAGCCTGGTTTATGTATTTCATAAACTTTTCCATCTTAGATAGAATTTTGTATTTTTTAATTTTTCACTATATCCTCAATTAATTAGTTATATGAATCACAAGTTATAAGTATAAGTTGCATTTGTGGCTCACTAAGAGTTGTCAATTTCTGGATAAAAGGGACACCCTCCCTCAGACTATCCTTTCAGACCTTTTTTAAAGTACAACTTTGATATGTACATGTTTTTTATGTTATTTATTGCTTCCAAAATTATTTTAAAAATCATCAAAATGAGACAGTGTTGAAAAGTAGAAATATTTTCTTTAATGAAAATATATTCAAGTTGATCCATATTCAAATATCTTGTTTAATACTCAAAATTTGTTCTTCACACTTGTTTAAAACTATTATAAAGGTAAGTGTCCTTTGGATTGTACCTTTGTGTTTGTATCATGAAAGAGTCAACTGAGAAAAGCAGTCAAACAAATAATGTGAAAGTTGTTACCACCACAGCATGAATATACAATTGTATTAACTTTAATCCACAGGAAAAAAAATCAGATATGGAAACAAGAAAAACATCCATAGCCAGATAGATAAACACACTGTGGTATATCCATGCAATGCAATATTATTCGACCATAAAAAGGAATAAATCTACTATGTACTACAATATGAGTGAACTTCAAAAATATTATGCTAAGTGAAAGAAGCCAGGCATAAAAGATCACATAATATATGATTCCATTTATTTGAAATATCCAGAATAGGTAAATCCACAGAAACAGAAAACAGATTGGTAGTTGCCAGGAGCTAGGGGCAATGTGGAGTAACTTCTTAATGGCTATGGGGTTTCTTTTTGGGGATGATGAAAATGCTTTTGAACTAGATAGAGGTGATGGTTGTACAACATTATGAATATGACCACGTGACATGAAATTGTTCACCGTAAAATGATTAGTTTTGTTTTATGTAAATTTCACCTCAATTGGGAAAAAAAATCAGTCAACTTAAAACCTAACTGAATTCCAGAATTTTTGAGATGGAGGGGCTTCTCAAGATCATCCACCCATTCTCCTGTCATGAAGAAACTGAAGTTCATCAAGATTAACTATATCACTCAAGTATTTCAAGGTAGCTTGTCCAAAACCTAGACCAGCATTTGAAATCCTGAATTTCTAGTCCAGTCACTTTTTTTTTTAAGCTATGACATGCTGCTCTATTATCTGCTACTATTTTAAATATTTTAGGGGAAATACTACTCCAGTTGTCATTATACATAAAAATAACAACAAAGAAACATAGCTTCATTTGTGCCACTTATTAAAAATGCAGGAACAGCAGGTGTTTGTTTCAATAATTTGCCAAAAAGCAGGCCAGAGCTTGAGTTAAAAGAGGATTCTCTGCAATACATCAAAGAAGGCATATATTTTAATTCTAGTCCACAGTTGTCTGGTTTGTGAACCCTGTGGTTCTACCATGATTATGATCCATTTCTGAAAGTTCAAAAAAGTCTTCAAAGGGACTTCCCTGGCTGTCCAGTGGTTAAGACTCAGTGTTTCCAATGCAGGGGATGTGGGTTTGAGCCCTGGTCAGGGAATGAAGATGTCACATGCCACGTGTGGTGGCCACCAAAAAAAAAAAAAAAAAGTCTTCAAAAAATTGGTTAGCTTTCTACCACTTGGCAATTTTTGTTTCTCCAACAGAGAAGAACACTCAGGGTATAAAAATTATATGTGTTTCTGCCTAGCTTATGGCGACTAGAGGGTCTGTTTTCAACAGTTATCTTCAGAGGCACCTAGGGAGAAGCATTGAGTGGGGTTGAGGGGTGGAGGTAGAGAGCAGCAACTACGAAAACAAGATAATTTGTATCCCTTGGAAATTGAGTCTTCTACTCAAGTGTAAGTAACTTGTGTTGATTTAGTGCTAGCCTCAAAATAGTCTGTGTTCTTATTTCAGGGGAGGACATGAGGAAATATAATTACAGTTTACCCTTGAGCAATGTGGGAGTTTAGTGGTGCCAACCCATGTAGTCAAAAACCTGCATATAATCAACTATACTCCAATAAAAAATTTTTTTTAAAAACCTGCATATCACTTTACGATCAACCCTCCACATGCATGCATATGTATCCATGGATTCAACCAACTGGGGATCATGCAGTACTTTCACATGTATTTATTGGAAAAAAATCCACGTATAAGTTGATCTGTGCTGTTAAAACTCTTGTTGTTCAAGGATCAACTGTATATTGTTTTCTCCGCTCTAAGCCCACTTTGACATTCAATTTCTTCATGCTCTTTATTCTTTTAAGGAAGCTAACTGTCATTATACTATATTGGATTTCCTGTTAATTTTTCTCTTCAATATTCCTTTTATCTGAGTGGTATTTCTACTTGGTAGTATGTATTTCCTTCTTTTCCTTCAGTTCATGGGTCAGCAGAATATGTCACCTGGGCCAGATTTGGCTCACTGACTGTTCTTGTGAATAAAGTTTTATTGGAACACAGTCATGCTCATGCTTTTATGTATTGTATATACCCACTTTAGTACTAAAACAGCAGAGTTGGGTGGTTGCAGTAGAGATCATATGACCCACAAATCTAAAATACCTACTATTTGGGCCTTTAACAGAAAACATTTGGCAATCTTTGCTTTTGTTGTCCAAGTGGAAGGTGAAGAACAGATTCTACAGAGTGAATAAATATGGCCCGCAAAGGAGAGGATATAGGGAAATATAGAATTTGTGCTTAAGCTAGCTAGAAGCTCTGTGTGGTCAGTGTAAAAGTTTCTTGAAGGTGGATCATCAGAGAAAATGTAGACAAGATAGATTACTGTCATAATTACAGGGTTTTTGATGCCATGTCAGGAATTTGAGATGTATTGTTTAGGAAATGAGCCATTTAAGGTTTTTGAGCAAAGGAACTTAGGCAAAACAGGAAACTGTTGCAGTAATGTTTACAAGGCAAATGAGGGTTGTATTAATGGAAGATTAATACTAATGTTGTATACATATTAATGGGAAAGAGTATAGTTGTAAGAATTTCTAAAGATGTAATTGATAGGACATTTGATTTGGGGACAAAGAGTTAATAATTCTTAGATTCAAACTTAATTGAGCAGGACACAAAATTGTACATATTTGTTTGGGAAGTGAAGAACTAATTTTTATGGAAGGTTTAAGTTAATGGAGAGAGGTTATAACATTATATAGGATAAGAAACAAATTAAAATTGTTTACTAGGTATCAGCATTACCAAAGTTGTTAGGGCATCCCAGCCAAAGGCAGTTTTTCATTGGCCATATTTTACCTTCAGGGTATCCCATTGCTATCATCTAATTGGGGTCCATCTCTTCATAAAATCCTCTTACCTCTGCTCTCCAGAATGCCACCCTTATACTCTGATTTACTTCTGTTGTCTCATGCAGAGTAAATTACTGACGTTTTCTAAATACTCTGAATCATGCCCAAGAAGGGCTTTAGGTCTCTCAAATAAAAACGCTTATCACAGTATTTTCTTCAACTAGAGCCACAGTTCCCAGACTGTACACTGAGACACCCCACGGTCCTGCAACAAACTCACAAGAGTTCCATAGGGTATTTTATATATCAGGGTAATGCATATCTTCAATATCAGATTGTGATGCATTCCTTTGGGATGATGTCCTATCTTTGGGAATGGTTGCTGTGATTAAAAAAAACAAAATCCTGAAAATCAGTGCAGAACAGGAAATGAGGGTTGCACTATTCAGTTAGAATCCAAGGCTTGAAGAGTTGTGCAGTGCCCATCATCAGCACCATATCCCATTAGTAAGCGTTGTGGTGGTTTTTGAATGAAGTAAAAAAATTTTTTTTTCAATTTATATACATTATTTTTTCAAACCAGGTATTAAGTTGTTAAGATTATCAGTACTTACTAAGTTGTTCAGACCTGACTGTTACAAAAAATAGAACTGTTAGGTATCTCTTAGGGCACTATGTTAAAGTTACTTATTCACTAAGGGTGCTGTGAGCTGAGAAAGTTCAGATTCTTTGAGCCTAGAGAGTTACCCAACTCTAAAATAAATATACTCTTCCTTTAACATGTGAAAATGCAGCAGTCCTTTTTTTTTTTTTTTTTCCCCAAAATAGCATTTCATGGAGTCACAGATGTAGAAAACAAACATAGGGTTACCAGGGGGGAAAGGGGGGAGGGATAAATTGGGAGATTGGGATTGACATATACACACTACTATATATAAGATAGATAACTAATAAGGACCTACTGTATAGCACAGGGAACTCTACTCAATACTCTGTAATGACCTATATGGGAAAAGAATCTAAAAAAGTGGATATATATACATGTATAACTGATTCACTTTACTGTACACCTGAAACTAACAAAACATTGTAAATCAACTATACTCCAATAAAAATTAAAAAAGAAAAGAAAAATAACAAAAACAAAATAGCATTTCAGTTACATGGGAATTTATGTAGAATCTCAATAAGAATTTAATCAGATATTTTTAAATTATCTGTACACTGTACACTGCTCTTTGTGCTGTAGCAAACATAAAAATAAAAAGTACTCTTGCCCTTAAGGTTACAATGAAGTTTGGGAGGTAAGACAAATGCAAGTTGCTTATATTAATAAAATAAATACCCTTGGTTATTTATTTCATAATACATATTACGGAAGTTCAGAGAAGAACGAGTACATCTGTTGGTGGGAATGCAGTAAGACTTTGTGGGATGAAAGTTCGATTTTAAGTGGACCTTGATGGAGGGGTGAAATTCCAACAGGTGGAGGTAGTGGATATTTCAGATAGAAGAAACAACATAAAGACTCAGAAGATTTATTTGGGGGGAAGCAAATCATTCTGTATCACTGAAGCAAGGACATACATTGTAGAGTTATAGAGGTTACAGCTGGTATGCTCTGTACATTGGAGTACTGTTGTGGAGAGCTTTGAATGCTGGGGTGTGAGGCATTTGGATTTAATTTACTAGTAAAAGAAGAGTGATTAGGGTGATTAATCTGTCGGCAGGATATAGGATGATTAAATCAAGGAGAGAGAGGAGACAGGGAGAGCTTTTGGAAAGGGAATGATGGATCTTGTTTTATGTATTTGTATTTCAAAGGAAATACCAAGCTCTATATTCAAGTTAAAAAGCATAATTTTGATAAGCATTAGAACTAAGAGCTATAACATAGAACTCAACATTAATGGAAAAACAAAACGTTCTAATGCTCTTGATATTACTACAGAAATAATGTTAATACAGTGTTAATATGTATGGAGTGCATGCTACATACCAGGCATTGTATTAAGCATTCATTTAATTTTCGCACCAACCTTAATAGCCATTACTATTCCCATTTTTTTAGATGAGAACAATGAGACGTAGGGAAGTTACATAGCACAAGTCATGTATCTAATAAGTACCAAGACTGGCAAAACTGTTAAAAATAAGTATACTAGTTTGTTTAAACTCTGTGGTGCTGAGAATTGAGTGAATCCATCCCAGATCCTGACGGATTATTATTATTTGGCTTAGGTATGGCTCCTCTCTTACTATTTTAGTTTTTCCTATCATTCCTGATCCCTAATCCTATTCTTCTCCCCACCATGGGTACTCCAATGTGTTTGATATGTGTCCTGCATCCTTGAAAAGTGTATCATGATGTTTTAGGTATGCGCACATGTGTGTACATTATACATAACATATAAAAGGATGAACTATATACAATATGATGTATATGTTTCTAATATATTACTTTAAATCTTTATATAATAGTGTGCATTCACCACATTTTCCGTATCTTTTCCCCTAGAAATAGACTCCCAGAATGCCTCACACTCCCTTTTACTTTCAGCAAAGCTGTGATAAATATCCTCTTGTATGTCCCCCTAAAACCCATCTTCTTTCTACTATGTCTTGCTGCCTCCTATTACATGCTTTTTGAGGTGTTTATTTCGGATGGAAGAAAAGCTGACATCTATGTTCATGGTATAGGTAAGATTGCAGGTTTTTTAATCCTGAAAAAGATTAAAATATATGTGGAATAGGTGATTTCATTGATGCTTCTAAAAGGAGCCACACAGGCAGGAAGATCTAGGTGAATTATCCTATTCCATTGATGCATTATGTTCAGTCAGTGGTAACATAAGCATTACAGCATCACTAGTATATTTGTTCTGGCTTTCTTCTTGTAGTATTCTTTTGCTGTCATTGCTATGAAGTAGTGCATATCGTAACATTGTAATAGTAAACAATTTATACATTATCTTAATGTTTGTCAAAGTCATTTTCCTTACAAGCAAATAGGAAGTATGTTTTATAATAATTCACATTTGGGGCTTCCCTGGTGGCACAGTGGTTAAGAATCGCCTGCCAATGCAGGAGACACAGGTTCAACCCCTGGTCCGGGAAGATCCTGCATGCCACGGAGCGATTAAGCCCATGTGCCACAACTGCTGAGCCTGCGCTCTGGAGCCCGTGAGCCACAACTGCTGAAGCCCGCATGCCTAGAGCCCGTGCTCTGCAACAAGAGAAGCCACCGCGATGAGAAGCCCGCAAACCTCAACAAAGAGTAGCCCATGCTCACCGCAAGTAGAGAAAGCCCACACACAGCAACAAAGACCCAACGCAGCCAAAAAAAAAAAAAATTCATATTGGATCCTCACACTCCTACAAGGAAATAGATTTTATACTCTATGAGAGATTTGCAAAACATGCAGGACTCATTAAAGGGAAGAAAACTTGCTATATGGTTTTTGTATTTGTTATTTTTGGCTTCTAATTTATTCTTTCTCTCGACCCGTTGTCTTGACTAGTATTACTATGGCACCTTCGTTATGGCATGGAAAACATACTAATTATGTTCTTTAGAATAGACAACTGTGGTACATCTTGAGATACACCATCTGGTACTCTCAGCCATCCCTCATCAGTGATAGTCTAGGTTTAGTGGGGTTCTCTAGTTGTCCAAATATTTTCCTGTTACTATACATTCTTCTTTATTTTCTCTTTTGCCTCTATGAATAGTGGTTTATATTTACTAAAGTCACTTCATATTTAGTTTGTTCCTTTTTAAGCCGTCTATCTACTTGAAGAAATAATAGACTTACTCCCAGCTCTTGATCTGTTCTTACTCTTGTTTTTTGAACTAAACTTCTCACTATTTATAAACATCTTTTCTTTGAACAGAGATTTAATTCAAGTGAACAAAATATTTTTATCTTTTAAATAATTTTTATCAGAGAGTAATCAAACCACTTCACTGAAATTTGAAAAATAAAAATATTAAAATTATCCATAAGTTTTCTACTGAAATTTAACCATTTTTGCTTTTGGTATATTCTCTCCCAGTTTTCTTTTCCTATTGATATGATATAGTTTATAACCATATTTTGTACATACTACTTGTATATCTTATGTTTCATTTAACATTTGTGTATTATAAACATTTTCCACTTTGCCACTTAGTTTTAATAATCATCACTTTTATTATCTTCAAAGTATTCTCTAGAATAGCACTATCCAATGGAAATATAAAACAAGCCACAAAAACAATTTTAAATTTTCTAGTAGCAACATTAAAAAAGTAAAAAGAAACAGCTAAAGTTAATGTTAACAATATATTTTATTTAACTGCAGATATCTAAAATAATCCTCATTTCAACATGTAATCATATAAAATTAATTATATTTTAACATTCTTTTTTTATACTAAGTCTTTGAAATTGGTGTCTGTTTTACATTTATAACACAGCTCAGTCACTAAATTGTCAACAGTCAAAATGAAGTGTAGCCTACCAAAACAATAAAATTGTGTTTAGCAGAAAAATATTTTACATTCCTTCCATTTTGAATTTTTTTTCAATTAAATTAAAATTCAGTTCCACAGTCACACTAACCACATTCCATGTGCTCGTTGGCTACATGTGGCTTTTTACATTTAAATTACAATTAAATAAAATTTGAAATTCAGGTCTTCAGTTGCACTAGCCACATTTTAAATGATCAATAGCCAGGGACTTCCCTGGCGGTCCAGTGGTGAAGACTCTGCACTTCCAATGCAGGGGGTGTGGGTTTAATCCCTGGTTGGGAAACTAAGATCCCACATGCCATGTGGCGCGGACAAAAAAAAAGAAACAAACAATAGCTCCCACCTCTTAAAGACCATAGATGTGTGAAAAAGAAAGATAGGCTGTAAAGTGTTTACCACAGTGCCTGGCATAAGGAAACACCCAATAAATGCAGAGCTATAAATAAGTAAAGAATTTATAAATAATAAATATTTTTTAAAAAAATAAATAAATGATCAGTAGCCAGATTTAGAATGGGTATATATGCCAATTCTTACTTGACTATTTATTCTTCTATTATTGAATATATTGTTCCTAGGTTTTCAGTCAGATAAATAGTATACTGATATGTTCCTAAATGAATATTTTCCATATTTTGGATTATTTCCTTAAGGTAGACTCTCAGAAGTCTATTCATATTGGGTCAAAGAATATGAATTTGTTTATAGCTCCTCGTGTGTATTTTCAACTTATTTTCTGGAAAAAGTGTCAGTTTCACTCCCATCAGTGGTATTAATATATTAATTTCACCAACCTTTCTTCATCATCAAGTTACTACCACGTTTCTTTTTTTTATATTTTATGTATTTTATTTTTTTAACTGAAATATAGTTGATTTACAATATTACATTAGTTTCAGGTGTACAACATAGTGATTCTATATTTTAATAGATTATACTTTGTTTAAAGTTACTACAAAACAATGGCAGTATTTCCCTGTGATGTACAATATGTACTTGCCTATATATTTTATACATAGTAGATTGTATCTCTTAATCCCATATCCCTGTCTTGCCCCTCCCCCCTTCCATTTCCCCACCAGTAATCACTGTTGTGTTTTTATATCTGCAAGTCTGTTTCTGTTTTGTTATTACATTCATTTTATTTTTTAGATTCCATATATAAGTGATAACATAGAATATTTGTCTTTCTCTGTCTGACTTATTTCACTAAGTATAATTCTCACTTGGTCTGTCCACATTGTTGCAAATGGCAGAATTTCATTCCTTTTTATGGCTGAGTAATCTTCTTTATCCATTCATCAGTTGATGGACACTTAGGTTGCTTTCATATCTTAGCTATTGTAAATAATGCTGCTGTGAACATTGGGGTGCATTTATCTTTTTGAATTAGTGTTTTTGTTTTCTTTGGATATATATCCAGCTCTGGAATTGCAGGGTCATATGGTAATTGTATTTTTAGTTTTTTGAGGAACCTCCATACTGTTTTCCATAGTGACTGTACTAATTTACATTCCCACCAACAGTATACAAGTCTTCCTTTCCTCCACATCCTTGCCAATATTTGTTATTTGTAGACTTTTTGATGATAGCCATATTGACAGATGTGAGGTGATATCTCACTGTGGTTTCGATTTGCACTTCTCTAATAATTTGCAGTATTGAGCATCTTTTCATGTGCCTGTAGGTCTGTATATCTTCATTAGAAAAATGTCTATTCACATCTTCTGCCCATTTTTTAAATCGGATTGCTTATTTTTTTGATATTGAGCTGTATGAGCTCTTTATATAACATTTTGGATATTAACCCCTTATCAGTAATATCATTTGCAAACTTCTTCCATTCAGTAGGTTGTCTTTCCGTTTTGTCAATGGTTTCTTTGCTGTATTAAAGCTTTTAAATTTAGTTAATTCCCATTTGTTTACTTCTGCTTTTATTTCCTTTGCTTTAGGAGACAAACCCAAAAAATATTGCAGTGATTTATGTCAAAGAGTATTCTGCCTTTGTTTTTCTCTAGGAGTTTTATGGTATCCAGTCTTACATTTAGGTTAATCTATTTTGAGTTTATTTTTGTATACAGTGTTAGAGTATGTTCTAATTTCATTCTTTTACATGTAGCTGTCCAGTTTTCCCAGCACCAATCATTGAAGAGACTGTCTTTTCTCCACTGTATGTTCTTGCCTCCTTTGTCATAGGTTAATTAACCATAAGTGTGTGGGTTTCTTTCTGGGCCCTCTATGCTGTTTCATTGATCTATGTGTCTGTTTTTGTGCTGGTACCATACTGTTGATGACTGTAGCTTTGTAGTATAGTCTGAAGACAGGGATCATGATTCCTCCTGCTCTCTTCTTCTTTCTCAAGATTGCTTTGGCAATTTGGGGTCTTTTGTAGTTCCATATAAATTTTAGGATTATTTGTTCTAGTTCTGTGGAAAGTGCCTTGGGTTGTTTGACAGAGATTGCAATGAATCTGTAGATTGCTTTGGGTAGTATGGGCATTTTGACGATTTTAATTATTCTAATCCATGAGCACAGACTATCTTTCCATTTTTTTGTATTATCTTCAGTTTCCTTCATCAGTGTTTTATAGTTTTCAGAGTGTAGGTCTTTTACCTCCTTGGTTAAGTTTATTCCTGGGTACTTTGTTTTTGATGTGATTTGAAATGAGCAGTTTCTTTTCTTTTCTTTTCTTTTCTTTTAGTATTTTAAATATTTCAATTACTTACATTCCCCCATGTTTAAACTACCCTGAGAAATCCTCAGAGTGGCTGAATGACAAATCTACATACTTGAGATTTCCAAGCTTTAAGTCTGGCTCTGATAAAAATGGTTCTTCGGCTCTGTCTTGGTCTTTCCCCTTTCCTCCTACTCCTGCCTTTTTTTTCTGTTTCAGTTTCCATTTTAATGGATAAAATTGTCTCACTTCACCCTCAATTCTGATTAATATTATCCAGTCTCTAAGTGTTAGACTCTCCTTTGCTTTTCGTTGGTCCTAGGGCCAAAGAGTAGCAGGGCTAACTCTTGTATCTACTGAGATCCCTATTTTGAAAATTACAAGATTTTTGTTGATAATATAGAATATTTTTCTAAACTACAGGTCTATAAACTTTTGGCCTGTTTTTATTACAAACCTGTTACTTGAAAAAAAAATTTTTTTATAATAGTGTTGTTTAGGTGATATGATGGTCTGGAACGTGTGGCCTAGCAAAGGGTATAAATCTAGAAAGAAAAATTATGGTTGGCATCAATTTTAAGTCCTTACACTCTAAGAGTGCACAAATCCTAAATTGTTTAAATACTAAATATTTACTTAAAGAAAAACAAGAAACCATTCAAAAATGGAATTAATTTAAATTGTGAATTTGCCTCAATTAAAAGCTGATTTTTTGTGTGTATTCTTTGTAAAATTAAGAAAATGAAAGTTCTACTGTCCACATCACAATCCTCTTATGTTGCATTTTAAAGTAAAACACACATACAGCATACACACATTTGGAGTGAGGCCAGATTTAGACTCTGGGGCATACTGTTCTGTACCTTAAATTACAATCAGATGTATTTTAGCACAGATCAAATTTTCAGTCTGAAGTTGGTGAGAAGCCTAATTATTTGACCAGGTTACTATTTATGTAGACCATTCTATGGCTGTCTGTGGTTAATCCACAGCTGGCAGAATGCTAGCTCTGGGAGGTTTTTATTTCATGCTGAAACAGTTTGGGGAGAAATAGGGGGAGGGGGGAGCTTTAAACTCTCCTCATTAAATGAAAGACTAAAAAGCAAGTACATACATATTACTATGGAGACAAGATGCTATAGAAACTGTTCATTTTAATTCTCCAAGTGACATAAATAGCAAAGCAGCTTGGATGCTCATAGTTTGCAAGTGACATGGTTTTTGGTTTAAAAAGTAAGATGAAAACATTAAATGATGTTACCTAAGACTAAGACTTGTTTCCTTTTAGAACAGTTGAATATTGGTAAAGAATTAATGGTTTAGAATTTTTAAATGATGAGAAAATTTTATGTTACTGTGATAGGAAAATGTTTTTATTAGAATTTCATTAGCAATACTTTAGTAAGAGACAATTATAGTATAAAATTCTCTTAATATTTCAGAATTTGTAAGGGCAAGAAACCCTTCAAAGGTGGATCCCAGTACACATGACTCCTGCCAGAAAATTAATTTTTTAGTGTTCTTTTAATATTCATTTTGAAGTTTGAAAATAATAGAAAAAAAATCTTGTTTCTCTTTAAACTCTTTGAGTTTGCAAGATAGAAGTGGTTAGTCCCTCAGTTATAAGTGAATATTTCAATAGCTCTTTTGTAACTTTTAAAAGAAGTTTCCTTTACACTTTGATGGTTATTTCTAACATAAGGTAGCTCTTCTCCTCTTCTCGTTCCCATTTCCCTACTTCCTCTGGTTCCTTGCTCTAATTATCCTCCCTCTCTTGCTTCTTCATTCTTCTGTTTCTCCAGTAGATCCTTCATTGAAGAGCAGAAATGCTCAAACTTTCCCTGTTCTTAAAAACAAGTCTCCTACTCCCCTTCTCCCACTAAAAGTATCTTTTTGCTCTTTTCTTCTCTGTTATCTACTAAAACTAGGGTAATTATCTCTGGAGTCACTTGAATTCAAACTCCATCACACATAAGCTGTAGGACCTGGGAAACCTTTCTTAACTTTCCTATCTTCTTTATTCATAAAAAGAGAATAATAACAGTATCCACCTCATAGGTTTATGTAAGGAAAAAATGATAACTAAGTTGATATACATAGAGCTTTTAGTATAGTGCCTGGATTGTAAGAATTGCTCAGTTAATTTTAGATGATTCTATTATTATTCACTGATAAAACTCCCCAAATAATTTATCTTTACCCTTACTTTCTCACCATTCTTTTTTTAAACAACTATCTGTTTCTACCTTCATACCTTAAGTACTTTCTCCTAACCATCAAATCCTGTGATTTTGGCTCCGTCCTTTCCTCTCTACCCATTGATAGCTTCGGTGCCTTTAAGTATCTTCTTAAAGTTTCCCTTGTTGGGTTTCTCTCTCATGGCTTCTGTTCTTCTTGTGTACCTTCCTCTTGTGCTCTGCTTTTTTCCTTTCCTCTGTCCCCTGATTTTGATTCTTCTCCATTCTGTCCTTTGCCCTCTTCTTTTTCTACGTTCTCTTTCTTGGTAATTACAACTCCTCTTTTACCATCTCCTTCTTCCATGGCCTTTCTCCTGAGTCCAGCTTTCTGATATATTTGGAAGTCCCTTAACACCTCAAATGTAGTATGACCACAACTAAACACTCTCTTTGACGTCTAAGCCAGGTCTTGTTCTGTATTTTTCTATTTTTTTTCTTTGTTTTTTGGGTTGTTTGTTTGTTTGTTTTTCGGCCGTGCCATGCAGCATGTGGCATCTTAGTTCCCTGACCAGGGATCAAACCTGTGCCCCCTGCATTGGAAGCGCAGAGTCCTAACCACTGGACCACCAGGGAATTCCTGGATTTTTCTATTTCTATTAATAGTAGAACCAGATTAAAAATCTTAGTAATCTTTTGACTCTTTTCTCCTTTGTATCCCACATCTTAAACAATTGCTAAGTCCAGTATGTAATACTCCCAGTATCATTTCCTTTTACAAAGCCAAAAGCAGGCTTTTATTGACTGTTGCTGTCCAGAGTAACCTTCCCTTGAATTCTCCTATTAAGCTTGTTATTCCTTTCTTTCAAGGAAAACTTCATTACCCTTCACTCATCCCCACTCCACCTAATAGACTCCTGAACTGCCACTCAAGGCCCTTCGTGTTCTTAACTCAGCTGGGCTTTCAAACTTTTATCTTCTTTTGCCCTTTGTGTACTCCTTCATTTCCTTGCACATCATCCAAACCAGATTTCTATATAAGCATCCATGTCTTTGCTTATACTTTCTTGCATCTAGAAAACGTAAATATGTATTTTAAAAGACTTACTAATGTTTAAGATACAGATAAATAGTATTTTAAAATGTAGCTTTCCTGACAGTAAGAATCCAAACTGTTTGTAAGAAGCTGTAAGGATCTAATCTGCCTTCATTACTATTTCTCTAATTTAAAAGTAATTATTGTCCTGAATGAGACCTTTCAAATATTTTTTCTTATGTAGATTCCTAGAATTCTTTCAGTATTGAACATACAAATCTAATATGAAATAATGTCTTATTCTCTAATGTAATGGCATATATCAAGCATATAGTACTCATATGATAAACTTTTCTCCTAATCAAATGCTATTTTCTGCCTTGCATTTTATAATTGTATTTTTAAGGTTTACATTATATAAGCTTTTGTATTTTGTATAGGTTTCTTTTATTCTCACTGAGAGTGACTCTGTGGAGATAGCATTTCTAATTTCCCTTCCTTTTTTTCTTTATCCAGGGTTTTTTTCTCACAGTTTCCCCAGAGTCAGTTTTAAAAGTGGCTCACCATGCTTCTGAAAACAACAGAATTTTCACTTTGAATCTGTCTGCACCATTTATTAGTCAGTTCTACAAGGAATCATTGATGAAAGTTATGCCTTATGTTGACATACTCTTTGGAAATGAGACGGTGAGTAATTTTTTTTTTAAAGTACCTACTTGTTTTGGTTTCTCTTTGTGTATATGTTTAGAAATATATAAATAAAAACTGTGTATTTGAGAATTAAGTAAAACTGCCTCAGTTTGGACCACTCTAACTCAGTATTTTTAGTATTTCCTTCAGAATATACTAATTTCTTACACAGTAAAAAATTAGTCTTTTAAAGGATTAGGTTATTCAGGTTTATAATTTACATGTAGTAAAATTCACTCTTTTTATACGTTTCTTTGAGCTTTTGCAAATGCATACCTGTCATGTGACTGTGACCACAAGCAAGATAAAAAACATTTTCATCACATTTATCAGTCAACCCTTGCCCTCATCCTTAGCCCTTAACATCAACCTCAAATGACCTTAATTAAAAAGAAAATGAGGAGGAGCCTTAACAAAAATAAAAAGCATTGGAGAGCACACAGAAAACTCTTTAATAAGAGCTCACATTTGTAAAACATATGTAAAAAAGATGGAAAGCATTTATAGAACCAGGGAACAATGCTAAAAGTTTGGCAGAGACATTGAAGAATAGAAAAGAATAGAGGCCCAAGAATAATTAGGTTTGCAGAAAATGCTGATGATATCAAAATGGTCTTCATTGTTTAAAAAAACTCCAAAAGTACAGTCAACAGAAAAAGTAATTGGACTTCATCAAAATTAAAAACTTCTGTGCATCAAAGGACACTATCAGGAAAGTGAAAAGACAACCCATGGATGGTAGAAAATATTTGCAAATAATATATATCGGTTCAGGGATTATTATCCAGAATATATATCTTAACAACTCAAATACATCTCAACAAGAAGAAAACAACCTAATCTAACAATGGTCAAAGGACTTAAATAAATATTTCTTCAAAGAAGATATATCAATACAAAGGGCCAATAAGCATGTGAAAAGATGCTCACCATCAGTAATCATTAGAGAAATGCTTATGAAACCAAAGTAAGATATTACTTGACACCCAGTAGGATGGCTGTTTTCAAAATAAAAAAATGGAAAATAACAAGTACTGGCAAGGATGTGGAGAAATGGGAACTCTTGTGCATAGCTGGTGGGAATGTAAAACGGTGCAGCTGCTGTGGAAAACAATTTGGTGGTTATTCAAAAAGTTAAAAAGAGAATTATTACCATATGATCCAGCAATTCCACTTCTAGGTATAACCAAAAAACCTTCAAAGCAGGGATTCAAATGCTTTTACACCAATGTTTAGCAGCATTATTCACAATAGCCACAAGTTGGAAACAAACCAAATGTTCTTCAACAGATGAATAGAAAAATAAAATCTGGTACATACATACAATGGAATATTATTCAGCCTTTAAAAGGAATGAATTCTGATACATGGTACAATATGAATGAATCTTGAAAACATTATGTTAAGTGAAATAAGGCAGATACAAGCAGACACCTATTGGGTTTTCCTATAAGGATTCCTCTGAAATGAAGAATCTGGAATAGAAAAACTCATAAAGAAGGACAGCAGAATAGTGGTTACTAGGCACTGGGGGGAAAGGGGAGTTGGGAGTTATTTAATGAGTACCAAGCTTCTATTTGGGATGAAATAAAGTTCTGGAAATGGATAGTGGTGATGATTGCACAACACTGTGAATATATTTAATGTCAGTGAATTTAACACTTAAAATTGTTAAAGTGGTAAAATTTTACTTTATGTATATTTTACCACAGTTTAAAAAATTGGTTGATTCTACAGATTGGTAAAGTTAAAGTTTGGCTAGAACTTAGTACTGTATAGATTATTAAAGAAATTATTTTTCCCTACCTAGAAGAGGAAGTAGTAAAATTACAAGCTACTACATGGCTACAAGTCATGTCAGGATAACTTTTTACTTTTTTTGTATGATTGCTATTCATATGAATTCAACAGATATGTAGTACCTATTATGGCAGACCAATAAACAGTAGATGTATAGTATATTTGAGATGATTTGTCATAATATGGATTATAGAATAATAAATATTGGATACAGGGCAATTAGATATATTTGATAGTTTACTGAACCAGTCTCAAAAAGTCCTCCGATAAATTAATAGATTTCTAGTGATATGCTTCAGTGTTTGCTCAAGTAAACTATCAGTGATTCAGATAAAGCTGTATTTGTAGATAATGCAAACGCACAGAATGTAAATAATGCAACACGTTAATAGATACCAAGTAAGTTGAATGTCAAAATGAGACTTTCAGCAATTTTAGTAGATTTGGAAATACCAGTTAAGTGATGAAATTTAATGAGGATAAATAAAAATGATACCATATTTGATTATAAAAAAGCAAATATGTTATTATGAGCTTTATCTCTTTAATCTCATATTTCATTGTTTTCCTTGAATAGTAATAATAAACTATCTTCGGTTCTCTAGGAAAACAAGGGACATTTCTTTTCTAAATTGCAATAAAGTGTGAAATATATTTCTCAGGGAATACACACAGGATTGCTTTGTCCTTCTCCCCCTCTTTCTCCCTCAAAAGAAAAAAACAAACAAACAAAAAAAAACAAACAAATCTACTGTGCTTAATATAAATTCTCAAAATGTCAGCACTTAGCTAAAACCAAACGCACTTGGCTCTTATTTTCTACCTAGTGCCACTTTCCTTTTCATAGGATTGTGTACTACTAATGATGTTTTAAAGCTTTTCTGATAACCTCAGAAAGTATATTTTAAAAAAAAAAGAACTTGTCCACCAAGGCTATCTCTTCACAGATAATGAAGGACAGTGATCCTTATGAGACAAGAAATAAATGAAATGAGCCCTATGATTAACCCAACTTACCACTTGAAGAGAATTTCTAGGCCATTGCACAGAGGAGAACCCACGTAGAGCTTGGCAGTCTCTTTGAATTGAAGAGATGGAGCTGGAAGTTCAGGAAATCTAACAGCTAGCCAGCTGGAGTTTGCACTTCATAGTACCCGAAAGGAAAGAGCTGCATAGAGAGAGAACACAGGAGATTTGCAGAGTCCCACCCAAGTCTTTCAGCTGAGTACTGATCAGCTGTGAGGAAACTAATGAAGGCTGGGAAAAGAACCACCTGAGAAGATAGCCTGTAACCATTCTTATTCTACTAGCTAGAGTAGAGAACCTCATAATTCATGAGCTTCAGAGTACTTAGAACACCATTGGGGCAAAATTAGTCTAGAGTGAGGCTCCTTTTGTCCCTCTGAACAATATTATCCCAATATGCATACAGTGCCCTGTATTGGGTTAAAGAAATTCCCTTCTATTCTTAGTAATCTGAGGGCTTTTTATCTGGAATGGATGTTGGATTTTGACATTCTCCCCCCCTGATTTTAGCAAATTCAATCCAATAATAGGATAATTCATCATGACCAAGACTGTAGGGTTGGTTTACCAATCCATATAATTCACCTTTGTAAAAATAAAAAACATCACCATCTTTATTAGACACAGAAAAAAACCTATGTCAGAATCCAACATCCATTCCTGATAAAAAGCCCTCAGAGTACTAAGAATAGAATGGAACTTCTTCAACGCAATACAGGACATCCACAAAAAATGTACAGCTAATATCATACTTAATGATTAAAAACTGAATACTTTCCTCTAAGATCAGGGACAAAGCAAGGATGTTCATTCTTTCCACTTTTATTCAGCATTGTACTGGAGGTTCTAGCCCGTGCTAATAAGGTATGAAAATCATCGAGATTAGAAAGGAAGAAGAAAAACTGTCTTGTTACTAAACACCATGATCATCTTTGTAGAAAAATCCTTTGAAATCTACAAAGAGCTATTACAAATAAAAATGAATTTAGCAAGGTTGTGGGATACAAGATAAACACACAAAAACCAGTTGCATTTCTATATAGTAGCAGCAAACACGCAGAAATTGAAATTTAAAATTACTATTTCCATTACTATAAAAAGATATAAAGTACTTTGGGATAAGTCTAATAAAATATATACAAAACCTGTATACTGAACACTACAAAACATTGTTGAGAAAAATTAAAGAACTAAGTAAATGGAGAGAGAGGGCATGTGCATGGATTTTAACTCTATCGTGAAGATGTCAGGTCTCAAATTGGTCTTTGGATTCAACATAATTTAATTTAAAATCCCAACAGGTTTTTTGTTTGTTCATTTTCTAGAAGTCAACAATCGTATTCTAAAATTAATATGGAAAAACACTGGACTAAAATAGTCAAACCAACTTTGAAAAAAAAAATCAGAGGACCTACACTACATGGTGTCAGGACTTATAAAGCTACAGTAGTCAATACAGTGTGGCACTGGCCTAAAGACAGGCAAATAGATCCATGGAACAGAGGAGATAGTACAGAAATAGACCAACTATTGATTCTTTAGCAAAATTTCAGTAGCAATTCTGTAAATAATAGTCTTTTTAACAAATTATGCTATGGCAATTGAATATCCATATCCAAAAAAGCAAAACTTCAGCCCATACAACATGCAACAACTATTCAAGTGTCCAACATTAAAAAGTATGACCATACGAGATATTTGCACGAGCTGCTAGAACTGTCATACACTGCTGGTGAGAATGCAAAATGGTACAACTACTTTGAAAAATAGTTTTCCAGTTTCTTACAAAGTTATATATAACCCACCATATGATCTAGCTGTCCCCCCGCAAGAGAAATGAAAGTATATGTACATATAAACACATACACAAATGCTTGTAGGAATTTTTATTTGTAAAATCCAAAGTCTAGAAGCAACTCAGTGTCCATCAACTGGTGACGGGATAAGCAAACTGTGGTATATCCATACGCTAGAATACTAGTCTAGAAAAGAAATGAAGTATTTATACATGCACCAACATGGATGTATGTCAGAATATTTATACTGAGTGAAAGATGAGCTGCCAGACAAAAAGTACATTCTGTGTAACTCCATTTAAATTAAATTCTAGAGAATTCAAATTGTAGTGACAGAAAGCAGATTCATGGTTGCCTGGGAAGGAGTTGTGCTGTGAGGCAGTGATCACAAATGGACGTAACAAAACTTTTGGACGTAATGAATGTGTTCCTTATCTTGATTGTGATTGTAGTTTCAGGACTTTATGCATGTGTCAAAACTTATCTAATTAGATACTTTAATTTGTGCAGATCATTATATGTGAATTATACCTTATAAAGCTTTTTTGAAAGAATATGTACTGTGTGATTCCATTTACATAAGTTTAAAAATGGGGAAAATTAGAGTTGTTCATATAAAAAGTTCTAAAGAACCAATGTTAAATGAAGGCATGAGGGACTTCCCTCATGAGGTGGTCCATAGAAAGTACTGTTGACCTGTGAAAACCACAGGGGGTTGGGTTGCCACCTCTAAAGGCAATAAAAATTCTGCATATAATTTATAGTCGGCTCCCTGTACTCATGGTTCCACTGCACCTGAGGTTCCAACCAACGGCAGATCCTGTAGTTCTGTAGTATTTACTGTTGAAAAAAATCTGCATATAAGTGGACACGTGCAGTTCAAACTGGTGTTGTTCAAAGGTCAACTGTGCTCAGTTTTTGTTAGGTAGTGTTGAAGGTGTTCTTAGCAGTATTGATATTATTCCTCTCTTAAGTTTTCACTTAACTAACTTGCTTGAATAACATGCACTCTCCATTCCCTTGATAAAACATAATAAGTAGTGCCAAGTGAATAAGGAAAAACTATTACGCTATTAGGCTGTTCTCTGATAGACCAACTTCTCTTCCTACAAATTTGCTTTTAATGATTATATAATCTGATAAAATAGAATAGAGTGCAAATAGAATGAGAATTCGTTTAATGAATTAAGTTTGGGTACAAAACTCAGTAAAGACAAATTGCTTTAAAAAGTTGTTCTTGAATTAGGTGTGGGCATGAAAAGTTTTAAAGATTAAAGGAAGAAGAAACTAAATATCTGCACTCAGGAGTACTCCATAGAAGTCTTCAAGTTTTGACTCTCCTTTAAAGAAACTAAAAGTGAAATTCATAAACCATGAATTATGGATCTGATTCTATAAGAAAGGCTCTAGAATATCAGTCAGCATACACACATTAAAAGTCTTGACCCTACTTTAAATATTAGCAAATGATATATCATTATATATTAATAAAGTGTTTATAGACTTTTTAAACTAAATTTTTTAAAATTTCATCAATTTGCTGATTTATTAGCTAACTACTGTTCCTTCCATTTCCTCATATGTAAAATGAAGGATTTGTGTAGAAATACTAGAAGATCTTTTAAATTTTTTCTTAGAGCCTAAAAATGTTTTTTACAAAAACCGTGGATTCATTTTTCTCAGATGTTCTAATAGTAACACTGACCAATTTTACTATAAATCAGCAAGTCCTTGTTCTGAAATCTAGAATAATATAATCCCAAACATTAATTTTAGATAGTTATTCTTTTCATTGTTAACAGGCTCAACTGTAATGCCTTACAAGCTAGATTTTTTTTCTCTTCTTTCACCCCTACTGTTTCTTTTCTCTGTTTGATTTGCCCAGGGAAAAGGGTATTCTTCTCTAAGGAATGTCTGAAAATATTTGGTTGAGCTCATTCTGAAACAAAATAGAAGTATTCACAGGAATACCGATACTCCATTAATATGATAAAAACAAAGTATAAATTATTAACTGACGTGATTTACTTTTTTTCTTTCTTTTATCACGGTAAAAAATACAGAACAAAATTTACTATTTTTGAGTGTATAATTCATCGGCTTTAAGTACACTGACAGTGTTGTGCAACCATCACCACTATCTATTCACAGAACTTTTTTATCTTTCCAAAAGAGTAGCTTTGTACCCATTCAACAATAACTGCTAATTCCCCTTTTCCCCCAGTGCCTGATAACCACTATTTTACTGGATTTCTCTATGAATTTGCCTATTCTACGTACCTCAAAAAGTAGCATCACACAATAGTTGTCTGTCTGGCTTATTTCACTGAAGGTAATGTTTTCAAGGTTCATCCATGTTGTAGCATGTATCAGAGTTTCCCCTTTGTTTATCCATTCATCCATTGATGGATATTCAGTTTATTTTTACCTTTGACTTTTGTTAATAATGCTGCTGCTGCTGGGATACAAGTATCTGTTCAAGTCCCTGCTTTCAGGTTTTTTGGGTATGTAGAAGTGGAATTGCTGGATCATATGGTAATAATCCTCTTTTTAACTTTTTGAGGAACCACCAAATTGTTTTCCACAGCAGCTGCACCATTTTACAGTTCCCACCAGCAATGCACAAGGGTTCCTATTTCTCTACATCCTTGCTAACACTTGCTATTTTCCATTTTTTTGGCAATAACCATCCTAAGGGGTGTAATATAGCATCTCATTCTGATTTTGCATTGTGTGACTTACTTTTAACTGAGATTCAGAAATGCATAGCAATAAATTTGTATGTTGGCTCAATTAAAAATTCTTGGTAACCTGGTAAATTGCATTTTATACTTTTAAACTACACATCTGAATTTATTGGTTGTCCTTGTTAAGGTAGTTTTGAAACTACCATAATATATAAATTATTTAAATGTTACATTGTATTTTTAATTTGTTTCTGACATCTTCAAAGTTTAAAGCATTTCCCTTCTGCGACAACCATTTGTTACCTAGACAACCATTTGTTACCTAGACTCAGCTTAAAAAAGGACATTCTACATGCAGGTAATTATATTCATTGATGCCTGCTAATGCAGTCTGCTTTGTAGTCATAATCTAGCAGTACATGACTAAAGAACTTGATTATTCTTGTTTTTCATTTTTATTAAATTAAGAACTTTTTTTAAATAGTGTCATCTTGCAAATGGTTCTTAAGAGTAATACTTTTCAAGGCTCCATAATGACTAGATAATTAACCTGCCAGGATTAAGTACACTCAACTTTGCTTCAGGATACTTAACTCTCAAACAAGGTCAGTTATCTCATGATAATAACTGCTTTGTCAAGAGTTACCACTTAATTCCACAGTGAAACGTCACATTACCCGTACAATGCGCTTTAAGATAGAGTTTAAACAGCAAAATACAGCTTGAAAATTGGGCAGAATTCAGTTTAATTATTTCATACATATTAAGAATGCTACATTTTAGATAAAGTTCTCCCACGTAGACCTAGTGTTTTGAATCTCACAGATGATTTCTGTTTATAAAGATTATGTGTTACTCTGTTTCATCCATCCTTCTGCTGGCATCATTCCCACACTGTACATTTTCTTTCAGGGAAATCCATTTTAAACCTATTGATCCTACAGAGGATTCAGTATGTTAAAAACCTCTAGTGCAGACTAGGAAAATTGAAATTACTGTCTCTTTCCTAAGTGATGATTTAACTTTTTAAAAAAATATCCCTTATCAATGAATGAATTACAAAGCAATATACAAAATTCTGCAGTTTTTTTGTTGTTGTTTCTGTTGTGGCTGAGTAGCTCTTAAATCATATTAGGATAGTGATGTATAGCCAAAAACAGGAATGCTACATGATGCATCGGGACATTCTGAAAGAAATGTATAATTGGCTTTAATTACTTGAATCCATGTTTTCTAAACCTGAGTAATGGCTGTGTCTCCTTATAAGTAAACCCTGATCATCTTTTTACTAAAGCAGATGGATTAGGTTAACTTTTTCTTCTTTTACGTAGTTTGCTGGGAGAGGAGGGGGACATTTATTGATATTTATTGTTTACACTGTTAAATCCTTAATCTTTCTAATAGCCATTGATTCTTTTTAAAATAACAATATAAAAATTAATAATTGGAAAACAGCAATAGTGCTTTAATTGTAAATAACCTGTGGTAAACTCTGTCTTATCTGAAGTAGTCTGTCAGCGTCTATAGAAAGATGTCATTTGCTGTTTCACTATGAAAATCTGTGTAAATCTTTAAATTATGTGCACCAAATATAATAAGTGCTATGAATGCATACATCTTCATCCAGATAGTCTCTCTTTGGTTAGGAGACTTACTGTTCTTCATAAAGGTATTATTTTTAATTATGGGAAAAACTTCCTTTCTCTCTAAGTCTGTACATTTTATCCTCAGGGAATTCCTTTTTGAATTGTTACATCTTTTTGTTAAATCTAATTCCTTAGGATACATGATTTCCAAACATTTTCAGAGAGGCAGGCTGTCACCAGATCCATATTCTGACGGGAGAAGAGATGGTCTTTTCTTTCCTCATATCAAGGTGTTTCCAACATGAATGTGGGGAATATGGCTATACCTGAAATGGTAATTCTACCCTTGTAATTATACAAAAGTGCCTAGTTTCTTCCAAGGAAAGATGGAAGTCACCTTCCTGAGACTCTTCTTATAGATCTTTCCATTCCTCTCTCTTTACTATAAGCAAACAAAGTGAGAGGAGCCTATGATACAGATAAAAATCTAAGGTTGTTATAAGATCAATCCAGGGAAGTGGGAAATGATGTTTCAGAGAAGATACGTAACCCCTTCAAAAAAATTAAAACTTATGGTGCTCATATAAAATTCTGATGTATTTTCTGCTAAGGATAATGAAATTTCAATTAAGATAGGGCTGTGGCATTGTAAGATTGCTGCTTAGCTCCTGGATTCAACTTTCTCCTTTGGGTGTTTCTGATATATTTTACTCACCTGGAAAAAAAAAAAAATGAGATTCACTGTAGCACAAGGGAGTCTTCTAATGTCAGTGGCATGTTGTAAAGATGTGCTGTGGGAAGGATTTGGAAAGAGCCAAAGGCTATTTAACTATAAGCTTTGTGTGTCTCTTCCTTCCTTTCTACTTAACTCTCTCCTTTTCTCTTCCAGTCCCCACCAACATACCCTTCCTTTCTTACTCCCTTCATCTCCCTCCCCTTACCAAGCTACACTGCCTCTCTGATGATGAAAGGTTTTCAAATCATTCCCAAACTCATCATTGGCTTAAAAAAAAAAAAAAACCCTGTAATTTGAAATGGTTTGAATTTCTATGGAGATAATCATATTTTATGCAGATGTCTTTCTGTGTTATTCAGTATTTCAATTACTCTTTTTATTTGAATGTTTTAGATACTGTACTATAAATCTGTGACTATTTTAGTATTATTTGTCTAGTATGCCATGATATAAAGGTAATGAGTTAATATTTAAACTTTCTATTTAATGAATTTTAAAATTTTCTTATTACTAAAATTATAATGAAATTGACTTATGCTTGTAAATAAAAACTAAATTTATATGACAGAAGAAGGAGCCCAGGACTATATTTAGAAAATCCGTTTTTTGACTCAGCTTGAATTTTTCTGTGCCTTTCTTCTTTGACATTAGGAGGATAATTGGCAAATTTTAAATAGGTTTTATAGATTAGTTAATAGTATTTTATCAACAGTAATTTCCTAGCTTTGATGATTCTAAAATAGTTATGTAAATGTCCACATTTGAAATACTCCTAACCTCCTTTTTCTGATCCAGATCCAATCCAGGATCTCAGTTATCATTTACTTACCATGTTTCCTTAGTTTCTTTAATCTGGAGCAATTTCTTCGTATTTCTTTGTCTTTTATGACTATTACACTTTTGAAAAGTACAGGCCAGTTATTTTGTATTGTATGGAAGGTCCTTCGAGGTAGGATTAACTGATATTTTTTCATAATTCTTTTTGACAAGAATACCTCAAAATGCTGTTGTCTTTTTTCATACATTGTATCAAGATTTCAGCTTGTCTCATTACTGATGATATTGACTTTGATCACTTGGTTAAGAAGATGTTGATCCAGTGTACGCACTTTAAAGTTACCATTTTTCCCTTTTAATTTAAATAATAATTATCTTGGGAAATATTTACAAGAGATTATGTACATATTTTGTGTTTTCAATGTACTTTCACCCACTACTTTTAGCATTCATTGATAATTCTTGCCTCCAGCACTTACTGCCTCCAGCACTTACTGCGTGTTTACCAAATGGTGATTTTTCTATTCCCATCATTTCTTCTACATTTTTTAAAATATTTATTTATTTTTTATTATTATTTTCTCTTTTTTTGGCTGCATTGGGTCTTAGTTGCAGCACACGGCCTCTTTGTTGCAGTGCACAGGCTTCTCTCTAGTTGTGGTGCTTGGGCTCCAGAGTTTGTGGGCTCTGTAGTTGCAGCACGTGGGCTCTCTAGTTGTGGCGCAGGGCTCAGTAGTTGTGGTGTGTGGGCTTAGTTGCCCTGCAGCATGTGGGATCTTAGTTCCCCAACCAGGGATCGAACCGGCGTCCCCTGCATTGCAAGACGGATTCTTAACCACCAGACCACCAGGGAAGTCCCTCTTAAATTTATTAATTGGAATTCTGTGTAAGGAAGAAATGCTCCCTCTCCACTTATTAATTTATTTGTTTATATCAGTATAATTTATGGAAATTTATTCTATGGGCTATAATCCTTTTAAAATCATTAATTGTTTCTCCATTTATCTCAGTTTTGGCCATTAGGAGCTCCCTCATCTTGGCTCCTCTGTTCTTTTGACACGCCCTGATTAATTTTTTAGCACTTCTTTACTTTCTGGCACCACAAGTTGGTCCAAGTTCATCTTGTATTTTTGCCTGTCTCAGCCCTGGAATCATCTGTTTCTTCGTAGAGTTCTGGTTCCTTGAAGACTGGTTTATTAGAAATTGTACTTAGAAACCAAGAGCTGGGAACTAGGTGTGCTCAGTGCTACTGGGTATCTTCTGGGCCCTCTAAGCAAACAGACCTAAGAAATATATGTGTGTGTGTGTGTGTGTGTGTGTGTGTATATACACACTTTTATATTTGTCTATCTACCTACCTACCTACCTGGCTATATTTGTATTAAAAATCATGAGGCTGAAAGGAAAACTCAGATTGCAATCCAGCATCACAAGGTTAAATCTAAACTTCCTTCTTTCCTTATTCATATTTCCTTTCCTTGGCAGTAAGACCTGGCTTTCATTATCTGCAATTTAATGACTCATTTGCTCAAATCTAAAATACCTATAGTTTCAGAATTGCAAAACCACCCTTAGGAGAAGGTGAGTGTATTTTGTATGCAGGAGGGACATGAATTAGGGGCTAGAAGACAGACTATGATAGACATCCTATAAAATATTCCCCTTTGATCCCTTTCTACTGGTATTTATGATCTCATGTAGTTCTCTCTTTTTGACTGTGGGGCTGGAGCTAGTAACTTATAACAAATAGAATATGGCAAAAGTGATGACATGTCATTTCCAAAACTAGATTACAAAAGTTCTATGACTTCTGTCTCATTTTCCCTCTCTTGCTCACTTTCTCTTGGAGCCCCCATTCTTTTTTTTTTTTAAGATTTTTTTGATGGTGGACCATTTTTAAAGTGTTTATTGAATTTGTTACAATATTGATTCTGTTTTATGTTTTGGTTTTTTGGCCCCGAGGCATGTGGGATCTTAGCTCCCTGACCAGGGATCAAACCCACACCCCTTGCATTGGAAGGTGAAGTCTTAACCACTGGACCACCAGGGAAGTCCCTGGAGCCTTCACTCTTGGGAAGGCAAGCTGCCATGCTTTGAGTTGCCCTAAAGAGAGACTCATATGTCAAGAACTGATGTCCCCAAATCAGTAGCCAATGAGGACCTGAGAGTTACATGAATGAGCATAAATGAACTCGGAAGCAAATGTTCCCTTAATCAAACATAAGATGACTGCAGCCCTGGCCTATACTTTGTTAGCAGCCTTGTGAAAGACCTTGATTAAGAGGCACCTAGCAAAACCATGCCTAGATTCCTGATGTGTAGAAACTATGAGATAATGTGTTTGTTGTTTTAACTCACCAAGTTTTGGAGTAATTTGTCATGCAATAATAGATAACTAATACTTGCTGAGAAAAACATATTTATGAACTAGAATTCAGTATTTGTGTACAGTTTTTTTTTTAAGCATGCAACACATTTACATGGTTCTAAACATAAGAACTATACCAAAAAATTTCCTCAGAAGTGTCCCAGGACCTCTTCTCTCTCTGCTTCTTTCTTCCTTTGTTTCTTCCCACCTACCCTGTGCATAATCTGACTCACATTCCTATATTTCTCTTAGCACAGATAACCAGCAGAATGTATATTTTTTCATATCTCCTTCTTTGTTACATGAAATATAGCACACTGTAGGTTCTCTTTGCACTTAGTTTTTTGTTTTTGTTTTTTGGGTTTTTTGTTTGTTTGCTTAAATATATCTTAGAAATGTTTGTTTGTTGATTTTGCTTAAATATATCTTAGAAGTCATTCCATAAAAACTCATAGAGATCTTTCTCATCTTTTTCATAGTTGTATTTACCCAACTATGTGAATGTACTATAGTTTATTCAATCACCCTCTTGTTATGGACATGTAGGTTCTTTACAGTATTTTGCAGTTAAAAACAATCTTTCAATAAATAATCTTGTGCATGCATGTTTTTATGTTGTTAGAGGTATTTCTTCAGAGTAACTTCCTAGAGGTGGGATTGTTGGGTCACAGAATAAGTGCATGTGTAGTTTTGTTAGATACTGCCAAATTCCTCTCCACAAAAGATACAACAGCAGTATATGTGAATATTTTCATTCCCAACAGCAGTATATGTGAATTTTTTTTCTAATGGGGTTATTTTAATGTTTGGATATTAACTATTCTTAAGGCACTGCCATCAAATAGAATTCATTAGAAGTGTCCGATTCTAGCCTTATTTCAAAAACTTGGTTGCTGCAAGAATTAAACTGAATTAAGACTATAACATGATTCAGCACCTATCAGCCAATTCATTTTAGCACAGGAAAAATAATCTAAAAAATAAAAAAGTGATAATTTTCTAAGGTATAGACTGTAAAGACTTCCATCTCATTTTTCCTTGTTTGTCTAAAATCATTCAATGAATATGAATGAATCCTCATCATATAGTTTTATTTTCTGATCCTATATTTTTATCTTCATTTTCTTTTCTCCTACAAATCCCTCTTTCTCCTGCACTACCTAACTACTCATGTTTTCCAGAATGCACCATATTTATTTTTGCCTTCATGTCTTTTCATATTCTAATCCTTCTGTCTTTATCCTTACCCCTCTCCAACTCTGTATGGCTAACTTCTACTTATCCATTAAAACTCAGTTCATATATTACTTCCCTCACCTTCTCCTCTCCTTCTCCTCCCCCTTCCACCCTCATTCACTTAGTCATTTTATAAATTTGATTTTTTGATATTTTGTGTGTAATTATAAGACATTTTTTTCTTAATACTTACATTGTTTAGTAATTACTTGTTAATGTATTTTCTCTTACACTAATGTATTCCTTTACAGCAGACTTCTGTTCATTATTATAGTCCTACTGCCTAACAAATAATATGTATTTATTAGACATTCAATAAATGAATGAATGAGTTTTTTCCTTTGCTGGGAGAGTTTGAACCTTTGCAAATTACAGAGAATAGTTGTCTTGTGAAATATGATTGTCCTGCTTAATCTCCACTTTTGATCTTACAAAGATTTAGGATTTAAAATTTGATCTTAAATCTGAATCCACCAAACTAAACTTTGTAACTATTTTAGACTGTATCCAACACATTTAAAATATTTTTAGGTAATATAATATTGTCCTTCAGTTTGACCACGATTTATTGAGAGCATATTCTACATCAGGCACTGTGTTCTACATCTGTATTCTAAAATCTTTTTAGAATGTTAACACTGCTGTTACACAGTCACTCACTTATCACCATCTTTTTCCTCTCAACTTTTTTCAAAATAAGAATCTGCAATGTGTTTTCACGTATGGAGTTCAGGTCCAGCTTAGAGGTCCCAGTCCATGTGAATAGTTTTAAGAGCCTCAATTTTGTGGTAACCCTGTACTAATTTCACAAGCCCAGGGGACCCTGGTTTCCACCAAAAGTATTTTGTCAGCCCTCTTACTCTCTGGTTTCAATCCATACTGTAGAGAAGGGAGACCAGGGAACTGAAACTTCAGCTCCCTCTTTTCACATTTCGCTATCTAAAAAACAGAAGATTTAAACCTATCATCTTTTCCTATAGTCAAGAAATGATTGGTTCCTCCTATTTTCAATTCCTTTTCCTTGGAAGGGTGTCCTAACGTTCTTTCTAAAATATGACTGCTCATAGGATTGATGTTAGATATTTTTAAGCCAAATAGGTATGCTGTCCCCATGACTGTTGTTATAATGTTAAATTACTATTCCTTTTGAACATTATATAATGAATAATACATTTTGAGAGGCGATGTGTGTTTTCAGTAACTGACCTGAATAAAACTAAATATTAAGTATGGAGATATTAGTTAATAGAGTGGATATTAGTACTAATTTATTCATATTAGTACTAATTATTCATATTAAGTTAGAATTCTTAATTTCACAAATAGAGTTCTTTTATTACAGCATCAAGCCAACTAGGGTTGATAGTTTGTACAAAATTAATATTTTGCAACATGGGGAAACACACGTTTTTCTCTCAGCATGGTATTAATTTAACAATGACCTCTTCGAGCAGAAGCAAGATGAACTACAATCCTGCAGCCTG
This sequence comes from Eschrichtius robustus, assembly GCF_028021215.1. NCBI lineage: Eukaryota > Metazoa > Chordata > Mammalia > Artiodactyla > Eschrichtiidae > Eschrichtius > Eschrichtius robustus. Next base: position 79,218,142 of record NC_090830.1, read on the forward strand.
TGGAACAAAAACCACATTCACAGAAAGATAGACAAGATGAAAAGGCAGAGGGCTATGTACCAGATGAAGGAACAAGATAAAACCCGGAAAAACAACTAAATGAAGTGGAGATAGGCAACCTTCCAAAAAAGAATTCAGAATAATGATAGTGAAGATGATCCAGGACCTCGGAAAAAGAATAGAAGCAAAGATCGAGAAGATGCAAGAAATGTTTAACAAAGATCTAGAAGAATTAAACAACAAACAAACAGAGATGAACAATACAATAGCTGAAATGAAAACTACACTAGAAGAAATCAGTAGCAGAATAACTGAGGCAGAAGAATGGATAAGTGACCTGGAAAACAGCATGGTGGAATTCACTGCTGCAGAACAGAATAAAGAAAAAAGAATGAAAAGAAATGAAGACAGCCTAAGAGACCTCTGGGACAACATTAAATGCAACAACATTCGCATTATAGTGGTCTGAGAAGGAGAAGAGAGAGAGAAAGGAACCGAGAAAATATTTGAAGAGATTATAGTCAAAAACTTCCCTAACATGGGAAAGGAAATAGCCACCCAAGTCCAGGAAGCGCAGCGAGTCCCATACAGGATAAACCCAAGGAGAAACATGCTGAGACAGATAGTAATCAAATTGGCAAAAAGTAAAGACAAAGAAACATTATTGAAAGCAGCAACGAAAAAAACGACAAATAACATGGAAGGGAACTCCCATAGGTTAACAGCTGATTTCTCAACAGAAACTCTACAAGCCAGAAGGGAGTGGCATGACATATTTAAAGTGACGAAAGGGTGGAACCTACAACCAAGACTACTCTACCCAGCAAGGATCTCATTCAGATTCGATGGAGAAATCAAAAGCTTTACAGACAAGCAAAAGCTAAGAGAATTCGGCACCACCAAACCAGCTCTACAACAAATGCTAAAGGAACTTCACTAAGTGGGAAACACAAGAGAAGAAAAGGACCTGCAAAACCAAACCCAAAACAATTAAGAAAATGGTCATGGGAACATGCATATCAATAATTACCTTAAACGTGAATGGATTAAATGCTCCAACCAAAAGACACAGGCTCGCTGAATGGATACAAAAACAAGACCCATATATATGCTGTCTACAAGAGACCCACTTCAGACCTAGGGACACATACATACTGAAAGTGAGGGGATGGAAAAAGATATTCCATGCAAATGGAAATCAAAAGAAAACTGGAGTAGCAATACTCATATCAGATAAAATAGACTTTAAAATAAAGAATGTTACAAGAGACAAGGAAGGACATTACATAATGATCAAGGGATCAATCCAAGAAGAATATATAACAATTATAAATACATATGCACCCAACATAGAAGCACCTCAATACATAAGGCAGCTGCTAACAGCTATAAAAGAGGAAATCGACAGTAACACAATAATAGTGGGGGACTTTAACACCCCACTTACACCAATGGACAGATCATCCAAACAGAAAATTACTAAGGAAACAAAAGCTTTAAATGACACAATAGACCAGATAGATTTAATTGATATTTATAGGACATTCCATCCAAAACAGCAGATTACACTTTCTTCTCAAGTGCACATGGAACATTCTCCAGGAGAGATCACATCTTAGGTCACAAATCAAGCCTCAGTAAATTTAAGAAAATTGAAATCATATCAGGCAACTTTTCTGACCACAGTGCTATGAGATTAGAAATGAATTACAGGAAAAAAAACGTAAAAAACACAACCACATGGAGGCTAAACAATACATTACTAAATAACCAAGAGATCACTGAAGAAATCAAAGAGGAAATCAAAAAATACCTAGAGACAAATGACAATGAAAACATGACGACCCAAGAGCTATGGGATGCAGCAAAAGCAGTTCTAAGAGGGAAGTTTATAAGCTATACAAGCTTACCTCAAGAAACAAGAAAAATCTTAAATAAACAATCTAACCTTACACCTAAAGGAACTAGAGAAAGAAGAACAAACAAAACCCAAAGTTAGCAGAAGGAGAGAAATCATAAAGATCAGAGCAGAAATAAATGAAATAGAAACAAAGAAAACAATAGCAAAGATCAATAAAACTAAAAGCTGGTTCTTTGAGAAGATAAACAAAATTGATAAACCATTAGGCAGACTCATCAAGAAAAAGAGGGAGAGGACTCAATAAAATGAGAAATGAAAAAGGAGAAGTTACAACCGACACCGCAGTAATACAAAGCATCCTAAGAGACTACTAAAAGCAACTCTATGCCAATAAAATGGACATGCTGGAAGAAATGGACAAATTCTTAGAAAGGTATAACCTTCCAAGACTGAACCAGAAAGAAATAGAAAATATGAACAGACCAATCACAAGTAATGTAATTGAAACTGTGATTAAAAATCTTGCAACAAACAAAAGTCCAGGACCAGATGGCTTCACAGGTGAATTCTATCAAACATTTAGAGAAGAGCTAACACCCATCCTTCTCAAACTCCACCAAAAAATTGCAGAGGAAGGAACATTCCCAAACTCATTCTATGAGGCCACCATCACCCTGATACCAAAACCAGACAAAGATACTACAAAAAAAGAAAATTACAGACCAATATCACTGATGAATATAGACGCAAAAATCCTCAACAAAATACTAGCAAACAGAATCCAACAGCACACTGAAAGGATCATACACCGTGATCAAGTGGGATTCATCCCAGTGATGCAAGGTTTCTTCAATATACACAAATCAATCAATATGATACACCATATTAACAAACTGAAGAATAAAAACCATATGATCATCTCAATAGATGCAGAAAAAGCTTTTGACAAATTTCAACACCCATTTATGATAAAAAACTGTCCAGAAAGTGTGCATAGAGGGAACCTACCTCAACATAATAAAGGCCTTATACGACCAACCCACAGCAAATATCATTCTCAATGGTGAAAAACTGAAAGCATTTCCTCTAAGATCAGGAAGAACACAAGGAGGCCCACTCTCACCACTATTATTCAACATAGTTTTGGAAGTCCTAGCTGCAGCAATCAGAGAAGAAAAAGAAATAAAAGGAATACAAATTGGAAAAGAAGAAGTAAAATAGTCACTGTTTGCAGATGACATGATACTATACATAGAGAATCCTAAAGATGCCACCAGAAAACTACTAGAGCTAATCAATGAATTTGGTAAAGTTGCAGGATACAAAATTAATGCACAGAAATCTCTTGCATTCCTATGCACTAATGATGAAAAATCTGAAAGATAAATTAAGGAAACACTCCCATTTACCATTGCAACAAAAAGAATAAAATGCCTAGGAATAAACCTACCTAGGGAGATAAAAGATCTTTGTGCAGAAAACTATAAGACACTGATGAAAGAAATTAAAGATGATACCAACAGATGGAGAGATATACGATGTTCTTGGATTGGAAGAATCAATATTGTGAAAATGACTATAGTACCCAAAGCAATCTACAGATTCAATGCAATCCCTATCAAATTACCAATGACATTTTTTACAGAACTAGAAGAAAAAATCTTAAAATTTATATGGAGACACAAAAGACCCCAAATAGCCAAAGCAGTCTTGAGGGAAAAAAACGGAGCTGGAGGAATCAGACTCCCTGACTTCAGACTATACTTGATTACTACAGTAATCAAGACAATATGGTACTGGCACAGAAAAAGAAATATAGATCAGTGGAACAAGATGGAAAGCCTGGGGATAAACCCACGCACCTATGGTCAACTAATCTATGACAAAGGAGGCAATATACAGTGGAGAAAAGACAGTCTCTTCTATAAGTGGTGCTGGGAAAACAGGACAGCTACATGTAAAAGAATGAAATTAGAACACTCCCTAACACCATACACAAAAATAAACTCAAAATGGATTAGAGACCTAAATGTAAGACCAGACACTATGAAACTCTTAGAGGAAAGTATAGGCAGAACACTCTCTGACATTAATCACAGCAAGATCTTTTTTGATCCACCTCCTAGAGTAATGGAAATAAAACCAAAAATAAACAAATGGGACCTAATGAAACTTCAAAGCTTTTGCACAGCAAAGGAAACCATAAACAAGACGAAAAGACAACCGTCAGAATGGGAGAAAATATTTGCAAACGAATCAACAAAGGATTAATCTCCAAAATATATAAACAGCTCATGCAGCTCAATATTAAAAACACAAACAACCCAATCCAAAAATGGGCAGAAAACCTAAATAGACATTTCTCCAAAGAAGATATACAGATTGCCAACAGACACATGAAAGAATGCTCAACATCATTAATCATTAGAGAAATGCAAATCAAAACTACAATGAGATATCATCTCACACCGAAAAAATCTAGAAACAATAAATGCTGGAGAGGGTGTGGAGGAAAGGGAACCCTCTTGCACTGTTGGTGGGAATGTAAATTGATACAGCCACTATGGAGAACAGTATGGCGGTTCCTTTAAAAACTACAAATAGAACTACCATATGACCCAGCAATCCCACTACTGGGCATATACCCTGAGAAAAACATAGTTCAAAAAGAATCATGTACCAAAATGTTCATTGCAGCTCTATTTACAATAGCCAGGACATGGAAGCAACCTAAGTGTCCATCATCAGATGAATGGATAAAGAAGATGTGGCACATATATACAATGGAATATTACTCAGCCATAAAAAGAAATGAAATGGAGGTATTTGTAATGAGGTGGATGGAGTTAGAGTCTGTCATACAGAGTGAAGTAAGTCAGAAAGAGAAAAACAAATACAGTATGCTAACACATATATATGGAATCTAAGGAGAAAAAAAAAGGGCCATGAAGAACCTAGTGGCAAGATGGGAATAAAGACATAGACCTACTAGAGAATGGACTTGAGGATATGGGCAGGGGGAGGGGTGAAATGTGACAGGGTGAGAGAGTGTCATGGACATATATACACTACCAAATGTAAAATAGATAGCTAGTGGGAAGCAGCCGCATAGCACAGGGAGATCAGCTCGGTGCTTTGTGACCACCTAGAGGGGTGGGATGGGGAGGGTGGGAGGGAGGGAGATGCAAGAGGGAAGAGATATGGGAACATATGTATATGTATAACTGATTCACTTTGTTATAAAGCAGAAACTAACACACCATTGTAAAGCAATTATACTTCAATAAAGATGTTTTTAAAAAAAAAAAACAAAACTAAAAATAGAATTACCATATGACCCAGCAATCCCACTCCCGGGCATATACCCAGAGAAAACCATAATTCAAAAAGACACATGCACCCCAATGTTCATTGCAGCACTGTTTACAATAGCCAGGTCATGGAAGCAACCTACATGCCCGTTGACAGACGAATGGATAAAGAAGATGTGGTACATATATACAATGGAATATTACTCAGCCATAAAAAGGAACAAAATTGGGTCATTTGTAGAGACGTGGATGGATCTAGAGACTGTCATACAGAGTGAAGTAAGTCAGAAAGAGAAAAACAAATATCGTATATTAACGCATATATGTGGAACCTAGAATAATGATAGAGATGAACCAGTTTGCAGGGCAGAAATTGAGACACTGATGTAGAGAACAAACGTATGGACCCCAAGGGGGAAAAGCGGCAGCAGGTAGGGGTAGGGGTGTGATGAATTGGGAGATTGTGATTGACATGTATACACCAGTATGTATAAAATGGATGACTAATAAGAACCTGCTGTATAAAAAAAAAAAAAGAAAAAAAATAAAGCAACATGACTGCTAAAAATAAGTAAATAAATAAAATAAAAATGACCTATTCAGTTTTTGCCTCTTCCAGGAGGGAAATTCTGGTTAGGAGGTAAATTCAGTTTACTCCTTCATAATCAAATTTCCCTTTTGTTATGCTAAACTGAGAGTTTACATGTCTTGATATGCTGAACCCCGAAATGCACCATAAGGAATACCACAAAATGAATTAGTAGAACTTTTGTTTGTTGCTCAGGATGTTTAGATCAGCTACAAAATGGGTGAAAAGACACAAACCTATCAAGCAGTGTTGTCACAACTGAACGGTACTTGGTACTGTTTTTCAAATAACAAGTGGAAGAAGTGGAATATTTAGGAAAGGGGAGGATTTAGGAGGGGCCTTTTAAACTGTGATTTTAATGCATTAATTACTGTGTGGCAAAAGCATGGGAAGAGTTAGGCCTTTTCTAGAAATATTTTAATCTCTATTTGTCTAGCTACTCTCAGTTAGATTTATACTGAGTTCTGGATTTTGTTTCTTTTTCTTTTATTGTAAGCAATCAGAAAAATACTCCTAAGATGTCACTGATTTAGTTATCAGATTCCCTTTATCTCTTTGTATAGTAGGTAACATGAGTACAGGGAATGTTTCTAGAAAGATCGCTCATGCCTAGATCAATTTCAGGGTAGAGCCTTTAAAAATTACCTGTGTTGTGAGAAAATAGAACATCCTGGATAGTAGAGAGAAGAGTAGAAATAGAAGTGGAAAAGAAGATGGACAAACTTCCAGATGATTTGATACCTTTTGGGACCCCCTCATTCTTAAGACAGTAATTGAGGATGTATTCAGTTTTCTAATTTATTTTATAATGATCTTTAATATAATGTTAAAAATAAATTTTTATTCTGCAAATTTATAAATATGACGAATTTACAAGTCAAAATTATATATTTCATCAAAGTACCTTTAAGTGATTTTTAACAATTTTCCAACTATAATAATAATACATGCTCATTTTAGAGAATGAAAAATATAGAAACATGCTAAGAAAAAAATTAAAATCAACATTCATTATATCATCCAGCATTAATTATTCCAAAACATTTTTGTGTTTCCTTGCAGTGTTTTTTTCCATACATATATTTAAACTTTTTATTTTGAAATGATTTCAAATTAGAGAAGAGTTGTAAGAAGAGTACAAATTAATTTCTACCATATGCTTTAAGCATTCTCTCTTTCTGCCTTTGATACACAGCATATATTCAAATTTTTCTTGTCTTCCAGGAATGTCCTTTCTAGTAATTTTGTTCTTCTACTTCAAGATCCAATCCAAGATTGTGCGTTGCCTTTATGTGTCATATCTCTTTGTTTTCCTTTAATCTGGAACAGTTCCTTGGTCTTTCTCTGTCATGACATTGGCATTTTCAAAGAGTATAGCCAACTTTTGATATATGCAAAGTTTTAACAAATTGACATTATTTCCATTATTATAATTTTATTTCTCCTTTTCTACTTGCATTATATTTTCGTCATTTTCCAACGTCATTAATTGTCCTTCAAGTATCATTTGGGGTTGCTGTATAATATCATTTATTTTTATTAGTCTTGTATTGTTGAATGTTTTTAATGTTTCTGATTTTTTCAGTATTCAAATACAGTTTGGAAGAACATCTTTGTAAATAAATTTTCAATGTAATTTTGATTTCTGAATTCATCTATCAAGTATTTGTTAAGTGCTTACAACATGGAGCAACAAAACAAAAATCCTACAGAAGACAACAGTTAAATTAATCTCTATGGTTAATCTCTATGTTAATCTCTATGATTCTGAATATAATTAAAATGGAAATTTGGAAAGGGGGAAAAGTACCAGATAATGAGGTTGCCAGATTCAGCGTAGAGAAATACAGGATTTCCATTTAAATTTGAATTTCAGATGGGATTCACAATATTTGAGGCATAATTACACTAAAAAATTATTAATTACATATATGAAATTCACGTTTAACGGGGCATCTAGTATTTCATCTGGCAGCCATACCAGAAGATTGAGTGTTCAGGAAACCTTCATGGTAGAGGTGATGGAAGGGAGTAAAGAAGATGTTTTACACAAAAGGAATGGCTTCAGAAAGCCACTGAATGTAAGAATGGAGTATGCTCCATAAGGATAAAAACTTTGTGTCTCATTCACATTAGGGATACTTAGGTGAATAAGAACAGTTATGGTCCCTACCCTTATGGATTTTGCAGTCAAGCAGGAGTGACAGACATTATTTAATTAAGGTACTTCTTAATTTATAAGTATCAACACAATCAAATATTATGAGGAGAAGGTACTTTGTTCTGAAATTATATAAAATAAGGATGTAGTCTTAAAAACCTGACCAGGTTCGACATGGAGTTATGTTGTGTCTTGAGGGAGTGACACAATTTCTTTTATGAAGTTTTCCTTCGTTCATTAATTTTCCCCCTGAGTTTATAGAATTCTCTTTGGGCTGTCACACTTGGTTTTTTATCTTTTTATGTGGGTGATTTCCTTTACATAGTAGATTGAATATTCTTTGAGAAAGGAGAGATTAGGATAGGCAAAAAAGTATTTAAATTTACTTTTATCCCATATAGTTTCATGTGTATAGTATCAATAGGTATAAATTATTTATATGTTGATTCATTGAAGTTATAATGGAGCTTCTGATAGCTGTAGATATGCCGTGTACATTAGGATTGAGACTATTTCTGGATTCTTTGAACATCTTAAAGAAGGTTGTGATGCCTAGTTGTCATTGTTAGTTTGTAGACCTTGAGTGGCAATTTTAGGTCGGAGCATCTATCCAGGGACTTGCAGTCAAAGGAGCTTTGATAACCATTGTCACATTAATCAAAATAGTTGTTTTGAATCTACCTTCAATATATATTGAAAATCTGACTACTTCATACCACGTCTGCTATCTTCCTCCTAGTTCAAGATGGTATTATCACTTCCTGGATTATTTCAAAATACTCATAATTGCTCCCCCCTGGATCTTGTCCCCCTTGCAACAATAGGAAGATATTAGAGGTTTTTAGGCAGTGGTGGTAACATTATTAGATCTGTGCTTTGACATGGCTACATTGTGCTTAATAGATTGGAATAGGAATAGGGTAAATGTGGGTTGATTTGGAGAACACTAATAACAACCTTAGTCTTTTTAATTAATTTGCATCTTTTTACTTATTAATATCCATTTGAACCTTAGTTTATAATGTGCTATACTCAAATATAATTGCATTACTTATTAAGTAAACTTTTTTCTTACAGTTTTATTGAGATATAATTGACATACAGCACTATGTAAGTTTAAGGTATACAGCATGATGATTTGACTTATATACCTCATGAAATGATTATCACAATAAGTTTAGTGAATATCTGTCACAAACTGGGAGATTAGGATTGTCATATATACACTACCATACATAAAATAGATAGCTAGTGGGAACATGCTATAAGCACAGGAAGCTCAGCGCACAGGAAGCTCAGCTCGGTGCTCTGTGACGACCTAGATAGGTGGGATGGGGGGGATTGAGAGGGAGGTCCAAGAGGGAGGGGATATAGGTATACATATAGCTGTTTCACTTCACTGTACAGCAGAAACTAACACAACATTGTAAAGCATTTATACTCCAATTAAAAAAAAATAGAAAAAAATTTTTACGATGAGAACTCTTAGGAATTACTCTCTTAACAACTTTTGTGTATGATATACAGCAGTATTCATTATATTTATCATGTTGTATTCATATTTATTATTACATCCCTAGTACTTATTTATCTTATAACTGGAAGTTTGTAGTACCTTTTGACTACCTTCATCCAATTCCCCCTCTCTCCCCACCCACCCCACCACCTGCCTCTGTAAATGTAAATCTGGTCTCTTTTTCTATGAGTTTGTCTGTATGTTTGTTTTTGAAGTATAATAGACCTACAAGACTATGTTAGTTCCTGTTACACACCTAGTGATTTTAGGTAAATTTTTTTTTATATTAAGACAATCCTATATAACAAGAGTAATTAAGCCAGTGTGGCATTGACTTAAGGATAAGCTAACAGACAAAGGATAGAAATAGACCCATACATGTACAGTCACCTAATTTACAACAGAGGTGCCACTGGCGAATAGAGAGCAAAGGATGGTGCTGGGGGTCACTTGAATGTTCATGTCGAACAAAATTAACTTTGATCCCTACCTTACACCAAAAATTGGTTCTATATGGATTGTACATAAATATAAAATGTAAAACAATAAAGCTTCCAGAAGAACTCAGGAAAACATCATCATGGTCTTGAGTAGGCAAAAATGTCTTATGAAGGACACAAAATGCTAACAATAAAGAAAAATAAATTAGAATCATTAAAATTAAGGAATTCTTTTCCTCAAAATACATCATTATGAAAGTGAAAAGATAAGATACAAAGTGGACTTAAGAATCATGAGAAGTTCAGCAGGGGAGACTAGTGAAAGGAAATATGGTCATGCATGATTTTTTTCCCTATATAAGAAATATGAAAAGTAGGGAATCCTGAATTTAACTAAAGCCAGAAAACATTTTGAATCCTTACTTGTTCTGATTTTATGCCTTTTACTTAGTAAATGTACATACCTTAGGCTTATAAATTCAGGCATATGTTATATACATCTTTTAGGGTCTTTTTAATGGTTAGAAAACTTGGGTTTTCTTTCCCCAACTCTTTTTAATTCCCAGCCAACTATGAAATATGCCACATTTATCCTCATTAAATAGTGAGATAACTTAGCCCTTTCCACTAATTTGTTACATTGATAGAAAGGATTTAGTTAGGTGGTAATGTTAGATAAACCTAATAAAAAATTGTTTTCATAAGCCACTGCTATCAGCTATTATTTGATTTTTTAAAATGGCTCATTAATTCAAAATGTCTTTTATGTCTAAAGCAGTTCAAATAGTAGACTGGGAGTAGAAAGAGATTGACTATTAACGGGCATGGAGATATCTTTTTGGGCTGACGGCAGTGTTCTAAAACTGGATTGTGGTGATGTTTGCAAAAATCATTGAATTGAGGGACTTCCCTGGTGGCGCAGTGGTTAAGAATCGGCCTTCCAGTGCAGGAGACACGGGTTCAATCCCTGGTCCGGGGAGATCCCACAAACCGTGGAGCAACTAAGCCTGTGCTCTAGAGCCCACAAGCTACAGCTACTGAACCTGCGTGCCACAGTTACTGAAGCCCATGTGCCAGAGCCAACGCTCTGCAGCAAGAGAAGCCTGCGCGACAGCAACAGTCAGCTCTACCCACCACCAGAGCCTCCCATCAAGCCTCTTAGATAGCCTCAACCACCAGAGGGCAGACAGCAGAAGCAAGAAAAACTACAATCCTGCAGCCTGTGGACCAAAAACCACAGTTACAGAAAGATAGACAAGATGAAAAGGCAGAGGGCTATGTACCAGATGAAGGAACAAGAAAAAACCCCAGAAAAACAACTAAATGAAGTGGAGATAGGCAACCTTCCAGAAAAAGAATTCAGAATAATGATAGTGAAGATGATCCAGGACCTCGGAATAAGAATGAAGGCAAAGATTGAGAAGATGCAAGAACTGATTAACAAAGACCTAGAAGAATTAAAGAACAAACAAACAGAGATGACCAATACAATAACTGAAATGAAAACTACACTAGAAGGAATCAATAGCAGAATAACTGAGGCAGAAGAACGGATAAGTGACCTGGAAGACAGAATGGTGGAATTCACTGCTGCGAAACAGACTAAAGAAAAAAGAATGAAAAGAAACGAAGACAGCTTAAGAGACCTCTGGGACAACATTAAACGCAACAACATTCGCATTATAGGGGTCCCAGAAGGTGAAGAGAGAGAGAAAGGACCCGAGAAAATATTTGAAGAGATTATAGTCGAAAACTTCCCTAACATGGGAAAGGAAATGGCCACCCAAGTCCAGGAAGCGCAGAGAGTCCCATACAGGATAAACCCAAGGAGAAACACGCCGAGACACATAGTAATCAAAGTGGCAAAAATTAAACGCAAAGAAAAATTATTGAAAGCAGCAAGGGAAAAACGACAAATAACATACAAGGGAACTCCCATAAGGTTAACAGCTGATTTCTCAGCAGAAACTCTGCAAGCCAGAAGGGAGTGGCATGATATACTTAAAGTGATGAAAGGGAAGAACCTACAACCAAGATTACTCTACCCGGCAAAGATCTCATTTAGATTTGATGGAGAAATCAAAAGCTTTACAGACAAGCAAAAGCTAAGAGAATTCAGCACCACCAAACCAGCTCTACAACAAATGCTAAAGGAACTTCTCTAAGTGGGAAACACAAGAGAAGTAAAGGACCTACAAAAACAAACCCAAAACAATTAAGAAAATGGTCATAGGAACATACATATCGATAATTACCTTAAACGTGAATGGATTAAATGCCCCAACCAAAAGACATAGACTGGCTGAATGGATACAAAAACAAGACCCATATATATGCTGTCTACAAGAGACCCACTTTAGACCTAGGGACACATACAGACTGAAAGTGAGGGGATGGAAAAAGATATTCCATGCAAATGGAAATCAAAAGAAAGCTGGAGTAGCTATACTCATATCAGATAAAATAGACTTTAAAATAAAGAATGTTACAAGAGACAAGGAAGGACACTACATAATGATCAAGGGATCAATCCAAGAAGAAGATATAACAATTATAAATATATATGCACCCAACATAGGAGCACCTCAATACATAAGGCAACTGCTAACAGCTATAAAAGAGGAAATTGACAGGAACACAATCATAGTGGGGGACTTTAATACCTCACTTACACCAATGGACAGATCATCCAAAATGAAAATAAATAAGGAAACAGAAGCTTTAAATGACACAATAGACCAGATAGATTTAATTGATATATATAGGACATTCCATCCAAAAACAGCAGATTACACGTTCTTCTCAAGTGCGTACGGAACATTCTCCAGGATAGATCACATCTTGGGTCACAAATCAAGCCTCAGTAAATTTAAGAAAATTGAAATCATATCAAGCATCTTTTCTGACCACAATGCTATGAGATTAGAAATGAATTACAGGGAAAAAAACGTAAAAAAGACAAACACGTGGAGGCTAAACAATACGTTACTAAATAACCAAGAGATCACTGAAGAAATCAAAGAGGAAATAAAAAAATACCTAGAGACAAATGACAATGAAAACACGACGACCCAAAACCTATGGGATGCAGTGAAAGCAGTTCTAAGAGGGAAGTTTATAGCTATACAAGCCTACCTAAAGAAACAAGAAAAATCTCAAATAAACAATCTAACCTTACACCTAAAGAAACTAGAGAAAGAAGAACAAACAAAACCCAAAGTTAGCAGAAGGAAAGAAATCATAAAGATCAGAGCAGAAATAAATGAAATAGAAACAAAGAAAACAATAGCAAAGATCAATTAAAAAAAAAAAAAAAGAGAGAGAGAAGCCTGCGCACTGCAACAAAGAGTAGCCCTCGCTCACTGCAACTAGAGAAAGCCTGCGCGAAGCATCGAAGACCCAACACAGCCAAAAGTTAATTAATTAATTAATTAATTTTTAAAAACTTTAAAAAAAAAATCATTGAATTGTGCACTGAAAACATGTCTTTTATAGTATGTAAATTGATACCCTAATAAAACTACTTTTTCTCGTTTTAAGGACACCATTAATACAATGAGTAGGCCAACAGCAAGTTAGGTGAAAACATTTACAATTCATGTATCTGATAAAGATTTGTATATAGTATATATAACGATATATACTACAAATTAAACAGCACAACAACAACAACAAAAAGTGGGCAAAAGACTTGGACACATCACAAAGAGAAATAATATAGTGGCCAATAAGCACATGAAAAGGGGCTTAGTGTCATACATCATTAGGGAAATATAAATCAACACAATGAGATAACATTCCCCACCAACTTTAGTGGTTAAAATTAAAAGAACTACCAAGTGTTGGAAAGGATATGGAACAACTAGAGCTCCCATTCTTTGCTGGTAGGACCACAAATTTAGAAAACTATTTGATAAGGTTTTTAAAAAATATATGTAAGCTTAATCACGCATCTACCCTATTACCCAGCAAGTCATTTATCTAAGAGGAGCAAAAATATATGTCCACAAAAATACTTGTGCACATTCACAGCAGGAAACAGGTGTCCATCAAAAGGATAATTTTTCAACAAGTTGTGGTATACTCATACAATAATACATTACTAGACAATAAAAAGAAATCAACTACTGTTACCCGCAACCACGGGGATAAATCTCAAAGAAGTCAGACACAAAATAATATTTGTGTTCTGTATTAATCCATTCAAATAGGCAAAAGCTATCTATGATAAAAATCAGTAAATAGTTTCCTTTTTGTTAAGCAGGCATGGAAATTGACTGGTAAAGGGCAATAGAGACCTTTCTGGGATTATGGAAATGTTCTACACCTTGTTTTGAGTGAACATTTGAGACCTGTGCATCCTGTTGTCTGCAAAGTGTACTTCAATTATAAGAAAATACAAAATGCTATAAATAACAGCCAATTGCAAGCCAACCAAGCATCTCTCATAATAAATCTCATCAGTTTTTACAAGAAAAATAAATCCTGTTTCTAAAAAAAGGAAACAGTTTTATTTAATGCTATTTTACATATGCTTATATATGACAGATTATAAAAAGATTATCTAAACAAATGGAATAAAGATCCTCTATGAAGAAGGGTGAGTTTTTTGCCTTATTGTATATGCTCTTATATTTAGTAAAACAAGGTGGTTTCCTGTGGTAGCCTCTTATACTCTGTTTTCTTATGCTTTCTTGTGGTAAAATGTGAACTGTGATGTTCTGCCCAAGAAAGGGTAATTATACATCTGTGTACTCTTTTTCTCTTCTCTTGTCCTTTTTCTTTTTTCTCTTATTATGAAATTGTTAATATGTATCAAAGAACGTACAGAACACATACGTTACAAAGCAGATGCGTCTGCCTCTCTCCCCATTTGATTCATTTAAAACTCTTGCCAATCCCCTGCAAAGCTAATACCTATTTTGACTTCTACATTTTTATTTTCTGAAATATATGTGTGTGTATATACATATGTATATATATCTTTATACAGTATATTGTTTTGCTTCTCTTTTAGCTTTATAGAAATGGTATAATATGGAATGTAGTGTCCTGAGTTTTGCTCTTTTCATTCAATAATAGGGTTCTAAGATTCATCCATGTTGCTATATATAGCTGAAGTTTATTAATTTATGTTGCTATATGATATTGTTGAAAAAAATTTTGGTCCTTTTTCCTTTGCCGTCTTTCACATCGTTTGACTACACCTGTAGCAGTAGTTAAATCAGCAAAATCATGAGTGACTTCACATGTAAGGAACACTTCTAACATTATGACTTGGAAATATAGATACCATTAGAAGTCCCTTCTATTTCTACAAGTATAGTAAGCTATATGATTTGCATTTTCATAGTAGGATATAAATTATATAGTTATACTGACAGCTGCAGGGTAGAAAGTTTTAACACACTAGAATGAAGTGTATCTTGGAGACATTTTTTGGTATCTGAAGATCAACATGCTCCATATGGTGCCACTGAACCAATGAGCTTGAAGAAAATATTCCTATTGCTCAAACAGCACAACGTATGGATTACTCTTTTGTACACAAGTTTGTCTTTCTATATGATAGTTGTATGTATAAAGTATATTGATTATAAATATAACCTGCTTTATTTAACCTGTATGTTTCCTCCGAGTTCTAATAAAATGATACTGTATTTTCTAGGTTAGAAAGTTTATTACAATTAAGAAAAATAACAACCTCCAGGTCAAAGTTAATAGCAAGTTATTCAATATAGGATATGGTAAAGCTTATAACATTGTCATTTACTATGAATAATAAACATAATTCTGATGGGTTTTTTCAGTAGTCCATCTTGATGTTAGTATTTGTTGTATTTAGTAGTGTTTTATTTCCCACAGAATATGGTTCTTTATAAAAGAACCCCAAAATGTTTATTATATAAAAACATAATTTAAGTCATTATGTGAGATCCCTTTAGCTGTCTCATAAGTCAGAATAATGGATTGAAAGAGAGGGAGGGAGGGGTGAGGTGAGGGAGAGAGAATTGGCAGAGAAACTTGTTAAGATTTATACTCCTAAGCGGCATCATACAGAAAGTTTAAAATTAAATATAGAATATTATAAACATATCATTAAAATACAGGACAATCAGAGACTGTTCTAAAAGTAATCAGAGTCTTAGGAGGATCGTGTTTCTAGGTTGCTCTGGCAAGAAAGCACTTAGAAGATTGAAATAACACTGGTGCCAAATCAGAGATTTCTCCCGCTGTAATCAACCTAAAAATCTGACTTAGTTGGTCCTAACAGTAGACTCAGACCCCTAGAGAAGATAAGCAGAGCATTTTTCCTATTGACCAAGGCTGAGACTTCATTCATCCTTAAATCACATGGGACATTGCACATACTTTTTTAGAAGCCTAGATCAATAATAATAATAGTAGTAGTAGTAGTAGTAGTAGTAGTAGCAGTAGTAGTAGTTCTTTAGGAAGCAACTAAAACCCTGTGATGAAAGACACTATTCATTTGTTTTCTTGAATGGAGGAGGCATTATAGGGAGTGAAGGCTTATTAAACCTCATTTTTTAAAAAGAAGGTGTAGAATTTTATTCTAATAAGTCATGCAACAAGGAAATTTACGTTACTGCAGCTCCAGGGCAGCAATTACTTACATATTGACAACTTATACATGTTTTACATGCCCGTTTGCTCTCCTGTTCACTACTGAAATGTAGTTACCATAGCAATGAACACATCACATGGTTCCTGTGCTAGTTCTAAAATAGAGAACAGCAATATGCCATATGAGCCATGCTTATTTTCTACATAAGGACTGCATATACAACTTGAGGATATTCCATGCCCTTCTCAGTGCAGATAGCTTATCATTGATTTAGAAAGCTTTCAAAGTAAAAAGCAATTGGCAGGAGTATATTTCAAGTCTCCAACCTCTCTTGTATTATATAGTGTGTATTCTTTGCCACTGAGCTAAAAGAACGGCTTCACTAGCTTTGACCAGCGGGGACTCTGCTATTGTGTATTCAACCAAATATCTTCTGTTGGAATATCTCTACTAGTCAGGAGATTTGGCAGGAGGGGCATATGTAGCATTCACGGAAACATTTTCTCAGTCTTATTGACCAGTCCTTATCCAATCTTAGCTTTTCTCCTACTGCCTTCTTTTATGTATCAAGTTAAAAAAAATATAGGAGTCTGTTCTAGAATTTGAGAAGAAGAGGATGCCAGGCACAGCTGGAGGCATGCTGTTAGTTCCCTTTTAGGACCACTATTGCTCTGTAAGATTTAAGCATAGGTTACACAGCAGTGTATCTGTAAAAAAAAGGACTTCAGATTTCTGTGATTGGTGCTGTCAGGTCCTCACTTCTGCCTCTTGCATTCTTTAGAGTAGGTAGTAGGGTGTCAGACCTCAGAAATAAAATACGAGCACACCTCTGTTACTGTGGATCTTATCAGATATCTATTTGAAACAGTCCAAGAACCGTGACAGATGAGAGAGTGGTGCTACTCTGTAACTATTTCTAATGTGTATAAAATAAAAATAAATTTCTACTTGAGCTGCCAGCTATGTTACACCTATTGTCATTGGAGCTATGAATTAAAATTTTTGAATGTTTTTATTGAAACTACTAGAAACAACTATACCGTAGATAGTAGAGGAATCTGGTGCTTTATTTTCCTCATATTTTACCTTATACTCTGGACTGCAGTTTGTGAGAGGTGAATTGTAGGTCTTCAAACACAAATAAGTAAATTTAAGAAGCTAAATAGGCATATATTTGACAGGCTATTACTGATGGGATATATGTTGAGTGTATAATATTTGTGTTTGCCCTTTCATCCCCTTTGTAATTTAAAAACCATGTAACTTAGTATTACATAAATTATATAGTATCAGATACTTCTGTATCCAAATAGTATAGAACAAATGACTGAAGATGTCATTGTTATATTGTACTTGAACTTTATTTCTTTTTTCGTGGTCATTGTTAAAAACTTGGCCTTTACAAAACTAGATAAAGGAAACTCTTTCATAATCCCACCACATCTCATAGTAAGATAATCTCTGTTACTAGTTTTGGGTATGCCCTTCCACATTATTTTTTGTCATAAAAGTATTTAAAATATTCACTTTAATGAGATTGTACTATAATTCTGCTTTGAAGCTTTTTACCTAACAAAATACATAGGCCTCTTTTCTTGTTAGTACAGACTTATCTTCCTTACTTTTTATAATAGTTATATTATTGTATGAATACACCATAGTTTATTCTCCTCTTGAAAGCTGTTGGGGTGTCTTCTGTTTTTTTATTATTATAAATAGCGCTATAGTGAATATATATGTCTATGTACTTTAGTGTAAATTTTTCTATAGGATAAATCTCTAGAAGTAGAGCTGCCAATTCTGAGGAAATAAATATTTTAAGTTTTGATAAACTTTTCCAGTTGCCCTCCTGAGTGTTTCTACCAATTCGTATTCCCAATTTAAGTGTGTTTTTAAAGTTTGCCAAAATGATCAATTTAAAGTGACATCTCATTGTTTTAATTTGCATTTCTAAAGTTATTGTTGAAGTTCATAAGTTGACAAGCTATTTGTATTTTCATCTGTTATCTCCCAAATTCTTTGCTCATCTTGCTTTTGGATGGTTCATTTTTTTTACTACTAACTTTTTTCTCCCCATTCCCCCCCTTTGATTATAAGGGAAATAAATCCCAGGTGACTTGTAAGTATTTCTTGCAGTTTGTCTTTGACTTTATTTTTGGTGCTTTTTGTATGTGGAAGGAAGTTTTTCATTTATTTGTAGTCACATTTGTTAGTGTTGTCCTTTGTAGCTTCTGACCTTTATTAATACCAAATTGTATGTTTCATCTGGGTCTAAGGTACTCATTTTATTCACTTATTTACAGAATCGAATCATTTGAGTCCTATAGTATACCAAGTGTCTGGAGATGATAGGTCAGTACTGCATGTACAGTCTAGGAGTATAATCATATTTGCAACAGTGATGTTTTAGCCTAGCAGTAGGCCAAATTCTCTAGAATGGCTAGCAGCTGCTTCTGAATATTGCTGTAAAGCAAAGTAACTTGTAACATGACCAAATTCTCTAGAATTATTAACAATTACTTCTGAATATTGTCATAAAGTAAAGGTAACATGTAACATGTAAAGCCAAAGTAAAAAGCTACATCTAACAAACAATCTGTCCTTTTCTGAAATTTAGTTAATTTAGTCTCTTCTGTGTCTTTATATTTACTATTAGGTTTGTGGCTAATATATGGACATCTTTCCAAGTTAATGGTGTTATTATGAAAGGCATGACTACTGGCATTTCACACAGAACAGAAGAAAATTCCTTTAGATAAAAGCCAAACTGCAGTTATCCTCATTTTACATACTATTCTGCAAATTATCAAATTAATAAATACTTACTGAGTGCCTGTTTAATTGCTAGGTTCTTACAAGAAAAAGCACTGGTGAGTTGTTTTTTTGTTTTTTGTTTTTTTTTTCAAGGTGCGAGTTGTAAGTCTCTCTTCGAAGAGTTCATGATCTAGTTTGGTATACATGGCATAAGTACATCAAAAGTTAAATAATAAAAAAATGATAATTGCCCAATAATATATGAAGACTCCTCCCCAAACCAAAATAAAACAGAAAAAATAAAAATAAACCAAAATAAAACAGAAAAAATAAACCAAAATAAAACAGAAAAAAAAAGCCAGTTTACAGGTAGGCAGAATAAGTGGTCATTTAAGAGTTTGTGAATTTAAGTATGCCAGAATATACTTATTTTCTTGCTTATTTCACCATTTGCCAGTTACTCCTTTGTGTTCAGGCTTTCACTTTTATTAAAGTACCTTGGGAAATTTTAGCATACTAAGTATAGGCAAATATTAATACTACAGCATGAATAACTTTAACATCCTTTTCTCATCTCAGTTTTGGATAGGGAAGAAGAGAGACAATGAGAATACTAGAAGTCTGAGGTAAGGGGAGAGGATGAACAGTATGAATCTGGGGAAAGGGAATTTTTGCACACCTGAAAGTTTCATCTGAATATACACTTCATCTGCCCAATATACATGTGTCTACTCCTCATATCCACACGTTTTATCAAAATTGATGGGAACAGTTAAAATATTTTAAGGTGTTCACTGTTTATAGCTTATATAGCATCACTATATGATGTCATTATATGAGTCAGTTGAAGCAGAGGAGCAGAAACAGTAGAACCATACAGATGCAGATATAGGGACTTGTTACAAGGAATTGGCTTATAGAGTTCTGGAGGCCGGCTGAGTTCAAAGTCCATTCAGGAAGGGAAGATCATGAGCAGGTTGAAGCCCTGTGGGTAGGGGCTTCCCTGGTGGTCCAGTGGTAAAGAACCCGCCTTCCAATGCAGGGGACTCGGGTTCGATCCCTGGTCGGGGAACTAAGATCCCACATGCTTCGGGCAGCTAAGCCTCCGCGCCTCAACAAGAGAGCCCACGTGCCACAAACTACAGAGCCCATGCTTCCCGGAGCCTGCATGCCACAACTAGAGAGAGAAAAAACCTGCACACCACAACTAGAGAGAAGCCCACGTGCCGCAACTAGAGAGAAGCCTGTGTACCACAGCGAAGACCCAATATAGCCAAAAAAGTAAAAAAGAAAAAAAATGGTATATAAGAAAAACCCTATGGGTGTATGTGTGATAGAGTCTCAGGTCAGGGAAGGCCTAGGCTCTCTTTTATAGGGGTCACCTAATTAAGTCAGGCCCACCTGGGATAATCTCCCTTTGATTAACTTAAAGTCAACTGATTAGGGACTCTAATTTCATTTGCAGAATTCCATCCCAGCAGAAGCTAGAATAGGACTTGGTTGAATACCTGGGGAAGATAGCTCAGCCTAACCAAGCTGATATGTAAAAAAAAAAAAGCCATCTTAATCCTTTAGACATAATTTAAACAATAATTCTTATCTCGGCTGTAATTCACAAAAAATAGTTTCCCTACAACTGGTAACCCTAATAATCATTTACAGTAGTGCCATTCACACTCAGAAAATAAGCTTTGTTGCTGGTCATAAAATAGAAGGGTCTCCTCAAGAGGCTATCTGACTCTATCCCTTCATTTTGCAGGTGTAAAATCTAAAGCCTAGAAAGGCTGTGAAATTTTTTTTTTTTTAATACTTGGAATATCTCATTTAGGGATATAATATTTTAGTTGAGTTAGTCTTTCACCTAAAGCCCTGCAAGGTTTATCTAAGAATATAGGTAGAACACTGAAAGTACTCCATTTTTAGTTCAATTAAACTAATTGCCACTTTGTAATATTATTATGTATGAGAGATCCTGGTATGTAGAAATATGTTTCGTAGGGTGCACAACTGAAAATCTGGATATTTAACGAACTTTGTAGAGGTGGCTTTTATGAGAATGAATTTTGTCCTCTTTGGAGGATTAAAAACATGTTCTAAGAGATCTCAAAAGGATTAGTGACACAGTTTTACTGTTTCTCCATTGCCTTGCCTCCTACCTTTACCTTGTAATTTTTTATAAAGGAACCCTAGAATTTAGCCTTTGATATTATGGTCTATAGCTTAGTTTAACTGAAATTTGGTTGTGAGTTTTTTTGTGCTTAATTGTTTATATTTGATGTTCTTGAGCATTTCCATAACCTTCTCACCACTAAAGGTTTGTAAAAACCATTTAGTAATTCAAAAAAGATTTAAATGTCTGCTGTGTGCCTAACACTTCTCTTGATACAATGGTGAGCAAGATTGACAGTCTAGTAGGAAAGTGAGACAGGGAAACACCAGCATTAATTATGGAAAGTATCAGTACTGGGGAAATACAAGGACGTGATTCATGGTGGGGGAGGGTTTGTTTGTTTGTTTTTAATGGCCCACTGCCTGACGCATAATAGATGCTTAATAAATGCTTTTTGAATAAATAAGTCCAAATGGCATTTTTAAAGGAATATAGACCTTTTTTTTTAAAGTGTATGTCTGTAGGGTACTTGACAAAGAACTAGGGTAATTGGAGCAGGTAGAAAAACAATGAAGGGTTCTGATTTGGGGATGATTCAAGGACTAGAGTATATTGGAATGCGTATAAATACACTTTCACTGATTAGCAATTTGTTTCGTTTTCATAGTCCTAGTCTCCTTGTTCCTGACCTTTAACCTTTGTTTTGAAATCAGTGCATCGGTTTGAACTAGTTGGAATTGCCAGTGACCAAGTGCATATAACATAACTATAAAAGAACACAAAAATTGAAGTCCTTGTTATGTTGCTGCATCACAAATCCAGGCTTCTAGCTAAATGCCAGAATATAAATTAGATCTCTTATCAAATGTGGCACATAAAATTTTAGGATCCTTTTTAGTGTGGTACATGTGCTTTCAATAAATGCCTGCTTTGGCAAGAAATTAAATCAGCATTCTTTGTGTCAAGTACACTTGCATTATATTTTATGCTCTATAACTTTAAAACTGTCCTTACAAACCAGGTCAAGGGCAGAATTAAATTTGGTTTCTGGATTTTTTCTTTGTTTGGTTACGTTGTGTCGTGGGCATTTGCTTTATTCTGTTTTTTTACATCGAAGAAAATTCAGAATTCATAATACCGTCTCTCCAAAAACCGATCTCCTGCCAGTGCTGGCCCATTTCCAGTTTAAAAACCATTGAACTCTTTCTCCTCGCAGAGTCTTTGCACGTGCTCTTACCTCTGTCTTGACCTATTTTTATCCCGTTATTTAGTATTATTCACCCAGCTAACTATTATTCATTCTTTAGGTGTCAACTTAAATATCATTTTCTTTAGAGATTCCTTCCTCATCCACACCACCAAATCTCAGTTAGGTCCCCCTTAATAGTCTCTTCTATATTACTAGTTCCTAATAGTTCCTGGTACATAGTGAGTGCTTGGTAAGTGAAAGGATGGATTAATATATTGAGCACTTACTATATACTACTCACTGTATAAAATGCCCTCAAAGGGGACTTCCCTGGTGGTCCAGTGGCTAAGACTCCAAGCTCCCAGTGCAGGGGGCCCATGTTCAATCCCTCGTCAGGGAACTAGATCCCACATGCTGCAACTAAAAGATCCCGCACGGGGCAACGAAGATCCCGTGTGCCGCAACTAAGACTCGGCGCAGCCAAATAAATACTTTTTTTTTTTTTTAATGCCCTCAAGAAACTTTCTTAAGTCTGAGTTCCAAAGGGCCATGTTACTTTGTAAATGATATTCTTAGTTTCACTTCAGGGGACAAAATTAGCAATTCTGAATGAAATAAGTATAAAAGATATAAGAATGTACATTTATAATAAATGCATGTATACATATGTCTGTGTATGGCATGTTGCAAAGTAAAGTGAATATTTTACTGTGGTTGCTGTCAAGAAAACTTGAAAGCTACTACTTTAGTGGATACTGTTGTATAATAATTTCCTAACAATTACTTCTAGAAAAACCACCCATTTCACTTATCAACTTCCCCAAGCATCTCTCTGCTTTTGCATCTTTGGCTTCTAACAGTTCTTTGCTTAGAGTCAAAAGCCAGAATCTCAGAAATCTCCCAGAAAAGGCTATTTAAATTAAATGAGCCCATCAAGATTTGGAGGAAAGCCACTTGAAAAAAGAAAACACTATATTACATTTTACCTTTAATTTTCAAAACCTGAAAACCTTCTCAAGCCCAGGAAAACTAATGGTGTTTCATCTGTTCTCTTTGATGGCCCATGTGCCCCAGTCCTGTGATTCTCTTAGAATTCTGTAATACTTTATACTTTTATGCTTTTGCTTTGTTTTTCTTCTCAGGATGCTCTTTCAAGGTCCAACACAGAAATCCTTTTTCTCTAACAAACCTTTCCTGACTAACCTTATTCCATTTTTTTATAGCTCTTTGAATTTTCTCACCATTTTGGTGTATTGTTTCTCAACTTTTATATATTATACTATCATGTACTTGGTTATATGTACATTATTTTGTCCTGGAAGTAGACTTTTGTGTGTGTGTTTGTTTTGTTTTAGATCCCCAACCCTTAGCCCTTAAAGTTCAGTGGCTCTGCTCCTTCCTCTGCGTGAAAGTTCTGGCTAAGGCTGGTGACTTTAGTAGCTTAGATCTAATTTTCTGTGTTGAATATTTTCTGTTGACCCTTCAAGATTGACTTTTTACTCTCTTCCTTCCCTGTTTTGTGCCCAAGGGCCCTTAGAAAATTGCTGAGTATGAATAGCATGGAGAGAAAAGGTCCTTGTGAGGCCCTACATTATTTAAAATATGGTTTTAAAAGGTCAGGTGAAAGTAAACAGGTTCAAAAAGGGGGAGTTAGAGCCTGGAAGGTCAAATCATGGGTCTTAGAATTCAGCCTAGCTCCAGTACCGTAGATCTCCAGGAACATTACTGGGTCCTTCACATGGGTTTGTTGAGTTGTCTCAACTAACTGAATGAGACAGTTAAAGATTTTAACAATTCAAGATTATGATACTGCTTATGATACTGATGATTTTTAAACAAGTGGTCATATCAACAATAAAGCAAAACTCTTGTCTTAGGAAGGGGAACAGTGTAATAAGACCCCACTTGCAATTCTATTTTTCAGATAAATGAATGTGATTAAAAATAAGATAGAATAAAAATTTTAGAAAACAGTTAAGTAAAATCCAAATTGGATGTGGAATAAAGGCCAAAATGTTATTTTTCACTCATGTGGTGCATATTTCCACATTTCTAAAAATGTGGAAGAAGAACTTGGCATAAAGTTCTGCTGTAATAATTTCTGCTTCTTAAATGACAGGTGCCTCATCTTTTATTGTATTAATTCAGAATCCTATCAAGTATGAAAATGCATAGTACAAAAGATAAATTTGTAAGCATTTGCCTCAGAATCATTACTGTACTGCATTCACTTTCAGCCTATTTCTATATCCTTCCTCTCTTTCACCTTCTGGCCTCCTTATGTCTTTATTTTCTCCTTTTCGTTTTAACCACAATCACTTCTCTGTCAGATGGTTCTTGTTTCTACTTCTGAATACATTTAAATGCCATTTATAAAATCATAAATTCTTATTGAATTTATGTTTAAACCTAATGGGATTCAGCAGTAGTTTGAAATTGCAACATAATTATCAAATGTTGGTTTTAATACCAGTGATGATTCACATTTTCCAACCTCCATATTTTGCAGTTTGTTTTTCTTGGCAAGGGTTTGTTTTAAGTATACATGAATAACGCAAAAGGTTTCTTGAATTTTGGCTTTTAGCAAGAAGGAATGAATCTTTTACTGTCTTCTGAAAAGTTACTTTACCTTTTACAAAAAGGTATGAGCAGTAAATGACAGATATTTAAATCTCACTGATTTAGGCCAGTCATTTCTTAATAGAGTCTCTGGACTTTTTGCTTAAGGAACCCTCCCTGTGGTTGTTAGAGACCTTCCAAAAACTCATTTTTATGGTCACTGAATTTTAGACTTAGAAGGACTGTAGAAAGTGTTATAAGCCTCTCATTTGCAAGATGAGGAACCTGAGAAAGAGAGTTTATGTCTTGCCCAGAGTCACACTAGAGGTAAAGTAAGAGGCAAAGTAAGAACTAGAATCCAAGTTTCTTCATTTTAAGTGCAGGATTCTTTGATTTTATTTCATTATTTTATGGAACGTGGAAGGAAAGCCTAAAAAAGATTGCTTGCCTAAAATTCATTATATTGTGTTTATCTTATAACTTGTCATTTCTGTACTTTGCTCTTTGAGTTAAAATATTTTGTATTTATCACCTGTTTTCTGATCTGCCATCTAAAAATCTTCACTTGTCTTCCCTTTTACATGCAGTCTGTATATTTCTGCTAGAAAAATTAATCTTTCTGAAATGTAGTCCTAATAAGGGTACCTACCCGCTCAGAAACCTTAATATCTCTCACCTTCTCCATCTACCTACCACATAGTTAAATGAATTAAATCCAGTCTCCTAACTCATTACAGAGTAAATCTACCTTTAAAATCTTAGTGTTTTCCTGTCCTCTATTCATCCCTTATTGGACCACTTGCTAGTCTCAGGACACACCTCTCATTTTCCATACCTCCCTGTCCTTCCTTATATACACCTTCACCTAAAATTTTACCTGTCCTTGTATTGATAGATTTATATCAAATTCTGCTTCCGCCATAAAGCCTTTTCTTTTGTTTTCTTTCCTTTTAACTTCCATTGCAGCATACTGTACTCTGACTTTAATTTTTGCTTTCATTTTCATTTTTCTTTCCTTATTTTTGATTAATCAGATGAGTCTAGCACAGTGCCATATAACTATGGAAATAAATGGTATCTAATATGTTCATTGGTTGCTAAAATTCTTGAAGCAGATGTACGATGGTTATTGCTACCGCCTCCCTTTATTCCTACAACAGATAATCAAAAATCTGTCCAGGTCATTACAACCAAGAGAAGTCCAACAACTCCCATGCCTATCCAGCTCTCAATAGTATCTGACTAACATTATCATGGTGTTTACATTGAGGCTGGAGATATTCATCAATTATGAAATGCCTGTTCTGAACCTATTACAGTTACCAAATTTCACATTTTAGGCAATATCTATAGAATATCCAATGTATATGTTTTGCTTTGGGGATACTAATGAGAGGGCTTATTTTTCTTACACAATTACACAGAAAATTATGCCATGTTCTGTGGCAACTATGTTCTCAGATGCTGTGTCCGATAATACACTGAGTAATTTAGGATGCTCCTGAAAAACCTTAAATAGAACTTGAGTATGTTAGTATTTTTTCATATGTGCAGTTTTTGTAGTTTCTTTCTCAATAATGTAGTGTTGATTTTTCTTGACTCTTGACTTCCCTTGCCATCCTTTCCAAAAAAGAGAAATAGAATGCTATCACCTATTGATAAGCAGAGGATAATGTAAAGGTAGCAGAGCAGGAAGAGAAGTTATTGATAACTGAAAATCTCTATAATAACAAAACCATTGTTAAGTGTTGGTTGTCCAGGTGAAGGTTAACCATGATAGTGATACAGTGAATTATTCTCCTTGAAGTGGAAGTGGGAGATACAGCAACACACTCCTAAATCCAGGCTCCTTGCCTTCATCCCTGCTACTGCTAATCCAATACTGCCTAATTACCAGACTCTGCTGGGTTGGTGGGCACGTCTCAGGCAGGCCCCTGTTGTGTCTAAACCATCTCTAGTCCACTCTGGCTAATGAAGAATTGACTTTCCTTGTTTGTGAGGTGTAGTGCACGTTAATTAGAGATGTAACTCAGATCATTCCTTTCACAACAAGGTTTTTAAGATTGTTACCATTGCTCCTAGCTTTGTGTACAAGGGATTTGCTATCTGACTCAGATCTTGTCCTTCAAACACTTAACACATAAGATCAATTTATGTATATAATCTCTTCTTTTGAAACAAGAAAATTTAGCATTGGGTCTTGAGCTACACATGTATGGAGTAGTGTCTATAAGGATATGTGCACTGGCAGTGAAAAAATGACATATATTACAATGGAGATATTAGCATTTATTTGCTAAAGAAAAAAAAAGTGTCATTTTGAAGTTGTGAAATGTACTGTAATGGGTTGTTGCTGTTTATAAGCTAATTTGACCTGTGTTTCTATCCCACATGCTATAAATTTTCTAATTACCATGCATTTCAGCAAAATAAAATAGTAGCTTGTCATAAAATTGCTTAGTTGATAACTTACGAAGTCCTCAAACTGAGTTGAGGCTTGCTATTTACCCATTATTTAATCTGTGTGTAGGGGATTGTTTTGTGGGTTTTGTTTAGTTATTTTTGTTGATTTTTCGCTATTCTTGCTAATTCTATCATAAATATTGGTGCTTATCTTTGTTGAGCTATGTTATACCCTTTAATATCCAGTATCTGCCAGTGATGCCTAGAATGTATATATCTTTGAAAATATAGTTTAATATTTCAGAGTCAATTATTCTTCCAGGAAAAACTATTTCCCTGATTATTTGTGTGATCCTTGGAAAAGAGACAAATGCCAAAATCCTTTATGGTAACTTCCCAAAACAGGAGAACTGCAGAAATGGCACGATATACGTATTGCGTGAATACTCTCACAGAACACATCAGGCTAGCAATTTACTAAATTTTTAGCCAAATCTTAGATCCTATTCTAGAAAAGCTCAATACACATGAGTAGAAAGATCTTTTACCTTTTAAAATAAGATTCTTTTAAATCAGTATAACTCATTTCAGCGCTCATGTATTTAATTCATACTATGTGTGAGGCACAATTCTAAGATATGATATAAAACTTAGTTCTTATGAAACTCATAAGCTAGGGGAGAAAATAGACCATGTAAGTAAATTATAATTCAGTGGAAGAAATAACGTAATAGAAGAATATACAGAGCACTGAGATCCCTAAAATAAGAGTATGAAGCACAACAAGTCAAGTCATTGCTGATCTAATGCAGAGGTATTTCTTCTTTGCTTAATGTAGGTGAGTGCTTTGTCCTTATCATTCGGTAAATCAACAAGGATTTATTATCTCTTCTGGGCAGAGCAGTATGTTAGATGTTTTGAGGATACAAAGTGAAAAAGAGTTTCTTCACTAAGAGTTTATAATCTAGTAGGAGAGATAAGCTGTCTATACAAATAACTATGTTTCCAGTCTGTACCTAACTGCCATAAAAGAAGCCTTTACAAATTTAGCAAAACTTCTGCAATGCATAAAGCCACTTCCGAAGGTGGGAAAGGAGAGACCATGAACAATTTAAGAAGGCTTCCATTAAGCGGAAGATGGCTGAACTAACCCTGGAGGGACTGGTAGTATTTTGACAAGGGTGGTTGAAGGGTATTCTAATTCATTTAGTGCCTACATGTGCAAGGTAGCATGAAGGCAAAAAAGCCTGGGGCATGTTCAGAGAATAGCAAGTATTCTAGTTTGAGTGGCATCTGGTACATGTATAAGGGAATAGTAAAAGATCAGGCTAGAAATGAAAAGTAGGGACACTTTATGGAGGACCTTTGAAAGTCAGGCTATGGAATTGGGACTTTTCTCAGGAAGTAGTAGGTAGCTTTTTGAACAAAGGCTAATCAGAGTTGATATTTAGGAAGGTGGATCTAATGGTCGGAATGTAAGGATACATTCAAACTGAGTGTGATTGGTACTAGAGACTGATTAAGACACTATAGCAATAATCTAGGCAAGAGGTAGTACAGGCCTGACCTAGGTTTCTGTCAGTAAGAATGGAAACAAGACTAGATATTATAGGCCTTGTGCTTGTAAAATATACTTGGCAGAATTTGGAAGCTGTCAAGTGCAAAGCGACTCTGGAAGTGAGGCAGGATATCTGAGAATGATACCAAACGAAAGGAATAAAGGAAATTACCCCTAAAAACTATAAAGAGAGAAAAGATTGAAAAGTTGATAGCTGAATTTCTAGATAAGACTATATAGGGCAGGTAATGAATGAGAAAGAAGGTAAGCAACAGAAAGGTGAGAGAGAAAGGGAAAATGATATGCAACAGAAAAGTAGGGAGGAGTGTTTCTAGGAGAGGATGGCAAAACTTAAACCCTAAAGCATCAAAAAGAGTCTCATTTTTTCACCTATTAAATTATCCAGTGGAATTGGAAAAATCCAAACAAAAGGGCTTAAATGTGCAGGAGTAAGTGGGGGAAACTGACCAAAGACTTGAAGGAGGGAAAATATTTACTCAGGAAATAAACAGTAATTTGTGATGCAGAGAAATTTAGAGAGAGATTGAAATTACACCTCTGAAGGGATAGAAGAAAACGAGTACCCATTTTATTTCTTAAAATAATTATTCCTAAATTTTACACTATGCAGAAACCCTTCATCCCTCTAGAAAAGTCATCAAGTCCTATTCGAAAAAGTCAAAAAGAAAGGCCAAGATTGGTGACCAATGGGAAAAGTTTCTGAAATGGATATAGGCAGAAGCCAATTTGTAATACTACGTGCGATAAGTCAAAAGTGCTTTTAACAAAATCCCATCTGTTAGCCCAATCACTTTATAATGTTCAGTGCAGTAAAAATGCCGGCACTGACCAGAGGGCAGACAGCAGAAGCAAGAAGAACTACAATCCTGCAGCCTGTGGAACAAAAACCACATTCACAGAAATATAGACAAGATGAAAAGGCAGAGGTACATCTATGTACCAGATGAAGGAACAAGATAAAACCCGAGGAAAACAGCTAAATGAAGTGGAGATAGGAAACCTTCCAGAAAAAGAATTCAGAATAATGATAGTGAAGATGATCCAGGACCTCAGAAAAAGAATGGAGCAGAGATCGAGAAGATGCAAGAAATGTTTAACAAAGACCTAGAAGAATTAGAGAACAAACACCTAGAAGAATAAAAGAACAAACAGAGATGAACAATACAATAACTGAAATGAAAACTACACTAGAAGGAATCAGTAGCAGAATAACTGAGGCAGAAGAATGGATAAGTGACCTGCAAGACAGAATGGTGGAATTCACTGCTGCTGAACAGAATAAAGAACAAAGAATGAAAAGAAATGCAGACAACCTAAGAGACCTCTGGGACAATATTAAACACAACAACATTCGCATTATACGGGTCCGAGAAGGAGAAGAGAAAGAGAAAGGACCCAAGAAAATATTTGAAGAGATTATAGTCGAAAACTTCCCTAACATGGGAAAGGAAAGAGCCACCCAAGTCCAGGAAGTGCAGAGAGTCCCAGGCAGGATAAACCCAAGGAGAAACACACCGAGACACATAGTAATCAAATTGACGAAAAGTAAAGACAAAGAAAAATTATTGAAAGCAACAAGGGAAAAATGACAAATAACATACAAGGGAACTCCCATAAGGTTAACAGCTGATTTCTCAGCAGAAACTCTACAAGCCAGAAGAGAGTGGCATGATATATTTAAAGTGATGAAAGGGAAGAACCTACAACCAAGATTACTCTACCCGGCAAGGATCTCATTCAGATTCGACGGAGAAATCAAAAGCTTTACAGGCAAGCAAAAGCTAAGAGAATTCAGTACCACCAAACCAGCTTTACAAATGCTAAAGGAACTTTTCTAAGTGGGAAACACAAGAGAAGAAAAGGACCTACAAAAACAAACCCATAACAATTAAGAAAATGGTAATGGGAACATACATATCGACAATTACCTTAAACATGAATGGATTAAATGCTCCAACCAAAAGACACAGACTCACTGAAGGGATACAAAAACAAGACCCATATATATGCTGTCTACAAGAGACCCACTTCAGACCTAGGAACACATACAGACTGAAAGTGAGGGGATGGAAAAAGATATTCCATGGAAATGGAAATCAAAAGAAAGCTGGAGTAGCAATACTCATATCGGATAAAATAAACTTTAAAATAAAGAATGTTACAAGAGACAAGGAAGGACATTACATAATGATCAAGGGAACAATCCAAGAAGAGGATATAACAATTATAAATATATATTCACCCAACATAGCACCTCAAACATAAGGCAACTGCTAACAACTATAAAAGAGGAAATCGACAGTAACACAATAATAGTGGGGGACTTTAACACCTCACTTACACCAATGGACAGATCATGCAAACAGAAAATTACTAAGGAAACACAAGCTTTAAATGACACAATAGACCAGATAGATTTAATTGATATTTATAGGACATTCCATCCAAAAACAGCAGATTACACTTTCTTCTCAACTGCACATGGAACATTCTCCAGGATAGATCACATCTTGGGTCACAAATCAAGCCTCAGTAAATTTAAGAATATTGAAATCATATCAAGCATCTTATCTGACCACAATGCTATGAGATTAGAAATCAATTACAGGGAAAAAAACGTAAAAAACACAACCACATGGAGGCTAAACAATACGTTACTAAATAACCAAGAGATCACTGAAGAAATCAAAGAGGAAATCAAAAAATACCTAGAGACAAAAGACAATGAAAAGATGACAATCCAAAACCTGTGGGATGCAGCAAAAGCAGTTCTAAGAGGGAAGGGTATAGCATACAAGCCTACCTCAAGAAACAAGAAAAATCTCTAATAAACAATCTAACCTTACGTCTAAAGGAACTAGGGAAAGAAAAACAAATGAAACCCAAAGTTAGTAGAAGGAAAGAAATCATAAAGATCAGAGCAGAATTAAATGAAATAGAAACAAAGAAAACAATAGCAAAGATCAATAAAACTAAAAGCTGGTTCTTTGAGAAGATA
This sequence comes from Eschrichtius robustus, assembly GCF_028021215.1. Classification (NCBI taxonomy): domain Eukaryota; kingdom Metazoa; phylum Chordata; class Mammalia; order Artiodactyla; family Eschrichtiidae; genus Eschrichtius; species Eschrichtius robustus. The sequence goes on from NC_090830.1 coordinate 79,250,198, forward strand.
AAAAAAATTGATAAACCATTAACCAGACTCATCAAGAAAAAGAGGGAGAGGACTCAAATCAATAAAATTAGAAATGAAAAAGGAGAAGTTACAAACGACACCGCAGAAATGCAAAATATCCTAAGAGACTACTACAAGCAACTCTATGCCAATAAAATGGACAACCTGGAAGAAATGGACAAATTCTTAGAAAGGTATAACCTTCCAAGACTGAACCAGAAAGAAATAGAAAATATGAACAGACCAATCACAAGTAATTAACTTGAAACTGTTATTAAAAATCTTGCAACAAACAAAAGTCCAGGACCAGATGGCTTCACAGGTGAATTCTATCAAACATTTAGAGAAGAGCTAATACCCATCCTTCTCAAACTCTTCCAAAAAATTGCAGAGAAAGGAACACTGCCAAACTCATTCTGTGAGGCCACCATCACCCTGATACCAAAACCAGACAAAGATACTACAAAAAAAGAAAATTACAGACCAATATCACTGATGAATATAGATGCAAAAATCCTCAACAAAATACTAGCAAACAGAATCCAACAACACATTAAAAGGATCAAACACCATGATCAAGTAAGATTCATCCCAGGGATGCAAGGATTCTTCAATATACACAAATCAATCAATGTGATACACCATATTAACAAATTGAAGAATAAAAACCATATGATCATCTCAATAGATACAGAAAAACCTTTTGACAAAATTCAACACCCATTTATGATAAAGACTCCAGAAAGTGTGCATAGAGGGAACCTACCTCAACATAATAAAGGCCATATATGACCAACCCACAGCAAACATCATTCTCAATGGTGAGAAACTGAAAGCATTTCCTCTAAGATCAGGAACAAGACAAGGATGTCCACTCTCGCCACTATTATTCAACATAGTTTTGGAAGTCCTAGCCACGACAGTCAGAGAAGAAAAAGAAATAAAAGGAATACAAATTGGAAAAGAAGTAAAACTGTCACTGTTTGCAGATGACATGATACTATACGTAGAGAATCCTAAAGATGCCACCAGAAAACTACTAGAGCTAATCAATGAATTTCGTAAAGTTGCAGGATACAAAATTAATGCACGGAAATCTCTTGCATTCCTATACACTAATGGTGAGAAATCTGAAAGAGAAATTAAGGAAACACTCCCATTTACCATTGCAACAAAAAGAATAAAATACCTAGGAATAAGCCTACCTAGGGAGACAAAAGACCTGTGTGCAGAAAACTATAAGACACTGATGAAAGAAATTAAAGATGATACCAACAGATAGAGATACGATGTTCTTGGATTGGAAGAATCAATATTGTGAAAATGACTATACTACCCAAAGCAATCTACAGATTCAGTGCAATCCCTATCAAATTCCCAGTGGCATTTTTTACAGAACTAGAACAAAAAATCTTAAAAATTGTATGGAGACACAAAAGACCCTGAATAGCCAAAGCAGTCTTGAGGGGAATAAATGGAGCTGGAGGAATCAGATTCCCTGACTTCAGACTATACTACAAAGCTGCAGTAATCAAGATAGTATGGGTACTGGCACAAAAACAGAAATATAGATCAATGGAACAGGATAGAAAGCCCAGAGATAAACCCATGCACCTATGGTCAACTAATCTATAACAAAGGAGGCAAGGATATACAGTGGAGAAAAGACAGCCTCTTCAATAAGTGGTGCTGGGAAAACTGGACAGCTACAGATAAAAGAATGAAATTAGAACACTCCCTAACACGATACACAAAAATAAACTCAAAATGTATTAGAGACCTAAATGTAAGACTGGACACTATAAAACTCTTTGAGGAAAGCATAGGCAGAACATTCTCTGACATAAATCACAGCAAGATCTTTTTTGATCCACCTCCTAGAGTAATGGAAATAAAAACAAAAATAAACAAATGGGACCTAATGAAACTTAAAAGCTTTTGCAAAGCAAAGGAAACTACAAACAAGACTAAAAGACAACCCTTAGAATAGGAGAAAATATCCGCAAACGAATCGATGGACAAAGGATTAATCTCCAAAATATGTAAAACAGCTCATGCAGCTCAATATTAAAAAAACAAACAACCCAATCCAAAAATGGGCAGAAGACCTAAATAGACATTTCTCCAAGGAAGACATACAGATGGCCAGGAAGCACATGGAAAGCTGCTCAACATCAGTAATTATTAGAGAAATGCAAATCAAACTACAATGAGGTATCACCTCACACCAGTTAGAATGGGCATCATCAGAAAATCTACAAACAACAAATTCTGGAGAGGGTGTGGAGAAAGGAGAACCCTCTTTCACTGTTGGTAGGAATGTAAATTGATGCAGCCACTATGGAGAACAGCATGGCGGTTCCTTAAAAAACTAAAAATAGAATTACCATATGATCCAGCAATCCCACTACTGGGCATATACCCAGAGAAAAGCATAATTCAAAAAGACACATGCACCCCAATGTTCATTGCAGCACTATTTACAATAGCCAGGTCATGGAAGCAACTTAAATGCCCATCAACAGACGAATGGGTAAAGAAGATGTGGTACATACATACAATGGAATATTACTCATCCATAAAAAGGAGCGAAATTGAATCATTTGTAGAGACGTGGATGGATCTAGAGACTGTCATACAGTGTGAAGTAAGTCAGAAAGAGAAAAACAAATATCGTATATTAACGCACATATGTGGAACCTAGAAAAATGGTACAGATGAACCAGTTTGCAGGGCAGAAATAGAGAAACAGATGTAGAAAACAAACGTATGGACACCAAGGAGGGAAATGACGGGGGGGGGGGGGTGATGAATTGGGAGATTGGGATTGATAAATATACACTAATATGTATAAAATGGATAACTAATAACCTGCTGTATAAAAAAATAAATAAAATTGAATTTAAAAATTAAAAAAAAATGTCAGCACTTCATTACTACCTCTGTGCTGAATTACCTTCATTTTCCAGCATTTTGTTAATATGTAATGAAAACTCATACTTTGTTACAGAGACAGCAAAACACACAGGGAAGCACTAGGATTAGAAAATGTATTATCTCAGATTCTGACAAAAGGTTTGTGAGGAAAAAGGGTGGGGGGCAGTATTCCCTGGCGGTTCAGTTGTTAGGACTCTGCGCTTCCACTACAGGGGGCCTGGGTTTGATTCCTGGGCAGGGAACTAATCCTGCAAGCTGTGTGGTGCGGCCAAAAGAAAAAGAAAACAAAAAAATGTTTGTGAGGTAGAAAGATAGACATTTCTTGATTCTAGTTTGTAGACTAATGATTGGCTCCCACTTCATTATCAAATGCAGTACTGGAATTTCAAAAGTATCTTTTTAAACCTATTTATCATAGAGGAAGGATAGGTGAATTATGCTTTCAATTAATCATTTATGGAGTGCCTGCTACATACTCTGTTGGGTGTTTTCTATCGTCTTTCTGTGATTATTTTTTTAATAGCCTGACATTTGTCTGATTTGTTTTTCATGCACATTAGATTTTTTTTCCTTTGACTTCTTTGTAGTTTCATTTTTGGTGTAGGTTTTGTTTTTTTTTCCTTTCCTTGAGAGAGCTGTATTCATTGTTACTGCCATGGCTATCTTTGTTACTTCCCACTGACCATTGTGAAAATTCTAAGTTTGTCTATGTTGAACTTGTTTCTAAGACATAAGTATTACAATACACTCTGTGCATAATTATTGTGAGTCACCTAGTAAGAAGGAGGAAAATAATACTGGTTATTGGTGATACTTGAACGGAATGTGTTATGTACATATCCATAGGTTAAAAATTCTGACCTGGGGAGGAAGAGGAACTGCCTTTCCTGCCCCCAGCCCCCCTTCCCCACTAGAGGTAGGAAACTAGATGCTTCTCTGTTTTTTTACTATATTTTGTTATGCTAATAAGTCACAGTGTAGTCCTATAAGTTTCTTTCTTAATTTAATTCAGTAATATTTTGGGTTGTGAATGTTACTGTGATTTCCAATTCTATTTCGTCTTCTTCCTCAAAAGACCAAGAGACTCAAAGAGTAGAGGAGCTTTTATGACAGGTTCTGCTGTTAGTGTCATCAGAGTGGCCACAGAAGGTCGCATTGATAGGCAGTGATTATCACACCTTGACACTTTAGGAAGCTTCGTGCATGGAATATGGAAAATGCAAAAGACACTGGTGCACATTTGAGAGAGCAGAATTATTAAAAAGACACTTAGTAAGAATGCCAGTTTCTCCCCATCATGAGGCCTTCCTTTCCGTTTTTGGTCTAATGTGTAGCACTGATCAGTAATACCTTTCTCATTGCCCCATGTAAACATGTGTCTAAACTTGTAAGAATTGGTTATTTGTCTTGTCTTTTACTGTCTTTTTATTAATATAAGTGATTTAGGTTTTAGGGGTTTTTTTGGCCAGTGAATGAAGGAAACAAGACCTGTCTAAAGATATACATTTTACTTAAGGCTAACAAGCTGTAGCCTGGCTCTCCATAGGGCCTTCAGTTCCTCACTGGTAATTCAGTAAAGAAGAAAAATGTCTGTTTTAAAACTTATAAATATTCTACTAATAGCATAATACAGGGGTTGGCCAACTTCAAGTGACCTAACATACATACTTGGAGTCCTGGAGAGGAGAAACAGAACAATATTTGAAGTAATAAAGAGTGAAAATGTTCCAAATTTGAAGAAAACTATAAACCCACAAATCCAAGAAACTCAACAAACTGCAAAAGAAACAATGAAAAAACTACACGAAGGAACATCATAATCAAATTGCATAAAATCAGTGATAAAAAAAATCTTGAAAGCAGACAGGTTGGTTTTTTTTTAAGACATATTCTGTACAGAGAAACAAAGATAAGAATGCATCTGAAACAATGCAAGCTGGACCTTAGAGCACTGAGACAAAAAATTGTCAACCTAGAATTCTATATCCAGCAAAAAGATCTTTCAAAAATGAAAACGAGATAAAGACTTTTTCAGACATAAAACAGCTAAAAGAGTTCATCAGTAGCAGACCAGCACAAACCACTTGGAAAGCCTCAGATCCAGATGCCAGCTATTACGATTACTTGTTATTTGGTCTTGGACATATTTAAATGTCTCTGAACCTTCAGATTTTCATCTGTGAAAGGAGAAGAATACCTATTTTACGGGATTTTCATGAGGATCAAATGAAATACGGAAAATAATTGACATTTGTTGAGTGCCTTCATTATGCCAAGCACATGTTATCTCATTAAAAATGGAAATAAAATACCCAATAAGAGGCCTGCTACCCTGATGATTTTCTTATGCTAGCATCTCTTTTTTCTTTCTTCAGCAACTGAAAAACTTGGATTATTCTATAAGTTAGCCAAATAGCTAGTCAGTCAAATTTTGATGAAGCACTTTTCCTAAACTTGTTTTCCTTTAGTTACCACCATTAAATAGGCTTAACAGTGGGAATTAACAACTTTCCTTAGTAGAATAGACACATCTAGTAAATCATTTTGTGAAAGGGTTAAGTATGTTCTAAACTAAACCTAATTTTTTTTGGCTTGTAATTTGTCTGAGTAATTTTTTTTCAGTCATGTTTATGAAGTTATAATTTATATACTGTTTATCTGATTTTTATTATAAACCTAATGGATAGGGGCCATGTGTGCCTTTATAGTTTATACATTGCCCCACGGAGTTTTTGGCACTCAGTAAATGTTAAATAATATTTCTATTCAGCATTCTGCAGACAGGAAGCATATGGTAATAAATGTCAGAGTACAGGTTGAAAATCTCCCAAAAGTTGTATGTTATATTCTTTGGAAAAACCAGTACAGATATTTTCATAAATGAAACATTTTAAAAGGGGTTTCCCAGATTTATATTTTCTTTAACAAATTTCTCTAGGCTTTGTTTACTTTATTTACAAATTAAAACTTTTCAGAAATAGTTTAATATTAAAAGTAGTATAACATTAATGCAGTTTCATGAGAAAATATATAAATGATTTTGTAGATAGCATAAAGAAGAAGTAATTCATAGTCTGAAGGATAGCATGAAGAAATATTTAGAGGCTTAAGCAACATAAGTCTTTATAATATATTGCAGGAAAAAAATAAACAGCAGGTAGTTCTTTATCATTAAGTGTCAGCATGATTTAGAGGTATATCACCGCTGCAGCTAAGAAATGGTTAATCATAATCAGGTATATAAAACCATTTAGATAGTATGTATCTAAATTATCTTTCCATAATTTGCTCACCTATGATTGATTTGTTAGCCACGCTTGTTTGATTTGATTTTTGTGACCTTTTTTTAAGGATTAGCGTAATCTGAATGGAAAGTATCTGAATTGGGCCATGTTAGTTAACCTCTCTAAGGCTTAGGTTCCTCGTGTATAAAATGTGGATAGGGAATCCAGGCACAGCTTAGTTTGGTGCCTCTGAATCAGATTCTCTTACAAGGCTGTAATCAGGATGTCAACCAGGGCTGTACTCATATCTCTGCTTGGGAAGTATTCACTACCAAGCTCACTCACATGGCTATTAGCAAGCCCTAGATCCTCTCTGGTTGTTAGTCATGGGCCGCTCCATAGGAGTCCTCACAACATGACAGCTTATTTCCCCTAGAGCAAGAGCTGAGAGAGAGCGTGTGAGCAAGAGGATGGACAAACAAGACATCCCATCACTTTTGTCAGATATTTGTTAGAAGCAAGTCACTAGGTCCAGCCCGCATTCAAAGGGGAGGGAATTTTACAAGAATTTGAACATCACCAGTTAGGGATCAATGTAGTAGGCAACCAATTCAGAGGCTTCTCTACTACACATATGATCCACAGATAGGACAAATCATTGAATGTACCCTGGATGCTCTGAAATTCATTTGTTTAAATTATCCTAAGATCTTACCAAGAGCTTGAATTCAATAGGCAAAATGATTTTACAGTTCACATTAAATATTTTATTTATTCCTAGCAACAATCCAGTACGTTTTGTTGACCTCAGATGTGTTGATATAAACTGATATACTGAGTGACTTGCTCAAGATTACATATCAAATGAGCTGTAAAACAACAACCTTAGTGTAGGTCTTCTGATTCTAAGCCCTGTACTCTTTCCATTTGGCTGTAACTGCCCCCTGAAGCAAAAAAGGGAGAAGACCCAACTTAGGACCAAAGAAAGGTAACTTGTGACTATCCACCGAAAGCAGCCCATCCATTCAAAACAAACTATTCTGTTACCCCAATGCAAAAAGGAAGCATCTTGCATTTAAAGCCCTTCGAAAAAGGCATTATACATCTAAATGTATATACAAATTTAAGAATTTTATTTATATAGAGAGATTTTTATACATAGATTTATACAGAGAAAGGCAGACATAGATAACATTCCATCTTAGACTCTCATGTACACCACACCATTAGGATTTACAGTATTGTTTCAAATATTATCAAGTCAAAGTCTAATACTATTGTAAGGTCTACAACAGCTGTAGCACTGATATACCTCTAGCATAATAGTATCTGTTAGCCTAAAACTATCCTTGCTGGGTAAATTCTATTTGGATGGAGAGATGAACAAACAAAACAGCAGAACTGTTTTGGTGGCTCGGTTCTCCCTTGGCTTCTCCTAAAGCCCTGGACTCCTATGACTTGAGTGAAGACCATGGGAACTCCAGTGAACTTTCTGCTTCCTGTTTGCATTGGGGTAACAGAATAGTTTGTTTTGAATGGATGGGCTGCTTCCGGTGGATAGTCACAAGTTACCTTTCTTTGGTCCTAAGTTGGGTCTTCTCCCTTTTTTGCTTCAGTCCATGAAGTTTCAGCCTACACCCAAGACCCCTCATGTCCACTATCAGAAAGTAGAGTGGTAACATAAGCAAGCAGATAATAGCTCTAACTGGGGTCAGTGCCTTGAAGTGTGGAGCAGGAAGTGGGAGAGCAAGGGTTATGAGCTATGGTAGTGGTGGTAGTTAGTAGTTATACCCTTCAGATCACCCTGGAGAAAAGAGAGGTAATTTTTTTTAAGGCATTTGCTAAATTCTTAAAATAACTTTGTAGTATGGTTAGTAGGAACATCTTTCTTTACAGGAGCAAAAGAATAGTTCCTACAGCTAATAAGCGAATTTGGCAAAGTGTCAGGATATAAGGCCAATACACAGAAATCATTTGTATTTCTATATAACTAGTAAGAAATAATTGGAATTAGAATAACAATATGGACTAGTTATGGTTTTAGTTTGTGATTACAGATAATACTCTATAAAATAAAATCAGGGTATTATCAGACAAAATGCAGAGAAAACAGTTTTCTTCTCAATTGAATATAAAGGAAATTGTTGTCTTTCATACACACAGACACACACTTGAGTTTTTCCTTCCTTTCCTGTATAATCTGAGGATTGTGCTTTTTGGTAGTGGTTTGCTAATCCCTTTAAATAACTCGTAATGTAAGTATTCCATAGTTTTCATTAACCGCGAATTTCAGCTTTTTTTTAAACCTCTACTCAAAAAACCATGCTTGGTTGTTGTTTCATCCTTTTAGCCTGGTTGGTGAAGCAGCAAGCCTAATGCAAATCCTAAATAGCGTGGTGTAGATGAGAGCCTAAGACTTTAATTATGTGTCATTTTATTCACAACACTCAATTCCAGGAAGGAAAAAATGGCTTTGTTGTTGTAAAAGACATATTATGTGAGTATCATTCATTGTAAACCAAAAATGATACTGTATTATAGCATAGACAACAATGGGAACTGATTTTGAAAATGTGACCTGTATGAGAAACTGAATAATAGTGAAAGTTATCAAAATGGAAAGAAGTGTTAATGTGAAATCCAGCCTTCTCAGAAATACTCTTTCCTGGCCTTTTGCTTTTGTTGCTTGTCATGCATGAATGAAAGTGCTGCACTCTCAGGGGAGCAGGAAAGCCTCTGTGTCGGTTGTTTATTTCCTTAATCCCTCCTCCTTTGTGATTTTTGATGTCAGATCTAAAATGGAAAGCCTGTAAATATAATGATTATCACATGGATAATCACCTGCATTAGGAACCGCTCTGCTTCTCTATTCTAACCCTAGCTGTTCTCCACATGTCACATTCACTCTGTGGTTGAATTTTAACTTGACTGCTTCATTAGATTTGTGAAACTCAGTACGTGGCGCCCTGGGGCAGCACAGATGGGGACTTGCTTGTTTTCTTTTCTCACTTTTACTGCGAAGGCACGCTAAAAAGTCCTTTTCAATTTAGTGTGATCAGTTCACTTGGAATTACCCTTGATATTTGGAACCTGCCTTACTATTCTGCCTACCATTTATGCCCCTTTTTTCTTCCCTGATTTCTGACCCAATGCCTTTTCCTTCTGTCCCTCCATGCAGTGAATCTGAAGACGAAAATTCTGCTTAAAATTCTTACTGGGTCAAACTGTTCCCCTGTGTTGTTTTATTTGTTTTGCTGAGAGGGAAAAATAAATGTTGTTCCATCATTGTATCTACAAACACCTTCAGATCAGAGGTTAGCTGTGGGAAAGTCTGCAGTGATGTGAGCCAGCTGCCTTCTCTAATGGAGTGACTGGGGGCACCAGCCCAAGATCAAAAGAAGGTGGGAGGAAGTCAGGAGATAAGATCTTTTTAAGCCATAGAACAAGTGCTTAGCTTTTCAGTGATAGGGCACAGCTCTGCAAACCTGTGTGAGGGGGCGCTAAGATAGAAAATTGAGTTGACTTTTCTTCAGCATGTCCTTCCTCAGTCAGAAATATGTTGGTGCTTGGAATAGTTTACAGATGTGGAAGTGTCCTAGGGCCCAGTTTCCTTAAAGAATAATGATCTGACATTTATAAATGTGCCTTCTTGCAATTAGTCAGTTTTACTATACCGTAACAGATCACAGCCGATAGCTTCTTACATTTGTGGGAGCAGAACTGGACATTAAAAAGGTAACTTAACTACTGTATGTGAATTTTAAGTTTTTACGTCTTAGTGCAACTTCAGTCATACAGATTCTTCATATTAACTTTGTCTTATAGTCCTCTAGGTTTCTTTTGTGCCGCTGATAAAGTTCCATGTAAATAAGTAGTTCTCGCAGGGTTTCTTAGTTGTCTTTTCCATATAAGAATTAGCTTGGTTAGTTCTTGAGTTGGACAGCTTGGAAAAGTTCTACGTTGATATCTTTTGAACTTTATCCTTTTCCTTGACATCCAGGCTAGCAAATGTTATTGACTGTGTGGTATACAAGATTCTAGCCTAAGTAAATTGTCAGAGAGGCCAGCCTTGCTTGCAACAGTTGTCAAGATCATAATTCCATTTTTTTAAAAATCTATATCAAGTAAGGTTAACTCAATCAGCCTTATGCTTCTGTAGTCAACAGCCTAAGGAGTTGTACTTTCAGCTTATCACTTTCTATTAACTTCAGTGTTCAGCTGTAATGGTCTATTTCGACCTTTTCAAACCATCAAAGTGGTTCTTTAAATTTATATGCTATTAGTATATTGGACCATAAGTGCATACATACTTTTCTTCCCTGTGTTTTCCTTAACATGTAGATAGTACCCAGATTTGTGCTGGAGACATTAACTGTAGTTTCTGCCTTACATGGTTTGGTGCAGCAGTCGTTTTAGTTGGATCTGCTCACTACTCAGGCTCACATCCCATCCTTCTATTAATATCTCTTGGCAAAGATAATTTTGGAGGAATGTAAGTTAAGATGTAGAGGCTCTTGACAGTTGTCTGCAGTTTTGTTTTTTTTTTCCATTTTCAAGGGGGAAGTGGAATGGAAAAGTAATATTGCCTCCATTTTCTGTATCAGTATAAAATGAAAATATATATGCAAAGCAGAGTGAAGAAAGGGAAAGGATTTGGTTACACAGATGTGTTTTTTGTCATTTGATAACCTATTATAAGGGCATTAGAGTATATAATAAGGTTCATCAGATTGTGCCCTTAAGATATATTTAATATCCAGAAAAACATTGTTTTAACATTTTTAACTGTATTTTTTAAATGATGTTCAACTTCTGTTACCCTGTCATCTTATATCAAAGAGAAATGGGGGGTGGGGACTTTTTATTACAAAAATTTTCAAACAGGCCAAAAAAATAGTAATACTGAATACATCTAGATTCAGTCATTAACATTTTACCATTTTTGCTTCACTTTATTTTTTTTAAGTTTTCTAAAATAAATTACATATAGCATGCCATTTTATCCCAGAATACTTCAGGATACACCTCTAAAAATCTAGAACATTTTCCTTATCAAATCGATAATTCTTAATATTATCTAATTCCCATTTCATAATCAAATTTCTCCACTTGTCCCAAAATGTATTTTATAGCTGGTTTCTTCAAAACAGTTTCCAATTAAAATCTGTATATTGCTTCTGGTCATTTTTCCCCTCCCCACTTTATCATAACATTGACTTATTGAAGAGACCAAGCTACTTGTCCTGTATAATGTCCTGCATTATGGATTTGTTCATATGCTTTCTCAGTGTATCATTTAACTTGTTCTCCTATCCTCTATATTTCCTGTAGACTGCAAGTTATTGAATAAAACTTTTATTAATTCATGTTAAAAACTTTATAGCTGATGCTGTGTACCTTATACTGCATCATAACAGAAGACACGCTATTTTTGGTGATCCCATTATTAATGATAAGTGATAGGATCGATCACTGGGTTAAAGTGATGACAGCTTGATCCTTCCATTGTAAAGTTATACTTTGCTCCCTGTGACCAGCATGTGATCTTTGATACTTTGATTCCATGAAATACCCAGTTCCCCATCATCCTTTCACCTAATGAATTTAATATCCATTGATGATCCTTGCCTGAATAAATTTCATCAGGGATTGCAAAGTGGTGGGTTTTCTGAATCTATACATTTTTTAGCAGACGTTTTTCTCTACAGAAGAGTTTTCTGAAAGGTATTGTTTTAATTAAAAACATAACCATCAGCATCTTCCTTAGGTTTCAAATGATTTTCTTTGCTGGGGTCAAAACACCTGAACTCACAGTGACAGCTACAGTAAAAACATGTACTATATCTTATTTCAACTTGTGAAGTGTGTTGACATTATGCTGCCTTTTTTTTTATGCCAAGGTAAAAAGAAATCTTTTTTTTTTTTTTTTTGGTGTAAGAATAAAAATTGAACTATGTGGATATATTGAGATAATTGTGTAAAAAGAAGACTGAATGAGTTTCAAAATGGATTATTTCTTCATTACCTAGCACTTTATAATTAGCTGTTCTTTTTTTTTTTTATTTCAGGAAGCTGCCACTTTTGCTAGAGAGCAAGGCTTTGAGGTGAGTTAACCCACAATTGTACACTAAACAGATCCTAAAGGTTTCTTCTAGCTGATAATGAAGTTCTTTTGGACAGTGATTGATGTGCTATTATACTCTCAGAGCCTCGCAGCAGTTGCCATGGAAACTTGGCAGTCGTCATGGTTTCTTTGTTCTGCCAGCACAGTGTTATGACGCACTCTGCTAGGTCTGCACCCAACATCGCCTACAGATGTTATTTATTGAATTTTGAAAAGCCTCTTGGGAAGCCAAGAGGTTGGGCACGGTTTCAAGCTGCCTCTGCAGATATGGGGCCTGTCAGTTTGTTCAGTTAAAAAGCTACCTCATTAGCTGCATTACATTTCATAAGGATTCACTGCTAAAGCAGTGGTGGAGCAAGACTAAATAGTGAAATATAATGTCATTTAAATAATTTCAACCCTACCACATGTAGATTATCATTATGTAAATTAATTTCCAAAAGTTGTACTTAACAGTTGTTAGGAACTGATTATTTTAAATACTGCTCATGTAAACTTCCTGTTTGAATCTCTTTTTTTCTTCTCTTTTTCTTCTTTTTTTTTGATAGCATAAAACATATACATTTTCTGAAACAAAATATTGATACTTGCTTTACTTTCCAGATAATTGATTCTGTTTTCCTCATAGAAATATTATCTTGTCAAGATTCCAAACTCCATGTGGTTGTTGTTGGCAAAATTAAGATAATAGACAAGACTATGTTTTTACCTACGTAATATCTACCTTCCAGTCTATCGTTAGGAAACACTGACTAATCTCAGCGCAGGTTAATTGACAGAGAATTCACTGAGTTTGTGAGTTTTATGACTATCATATTTATTTAGCTAGAACTACATAGAATACTGTGTTCTATACAGCAACTTGGAATGTTTCATGGTAGTAATTTTTTAACATTTAATCTGACTAGAGCTGGAACATACAGAAACTCTCTCCTTATTTGCATACTCAGTATTGTCTACCATCTACAGAAGCTGTGAGCATTGATTGGATATATTAGTAAGCTCACTTTGAACTCTTTAGAGAAAGGTGTTGTATGAAATTGTGATGGAAATGTTATTTAAATGTACTAAAGACAGATTCATTATCAAGCAACAAAGTGATACATGTGTATGTTATCCATGTCATAGGACTTGACAACCAGGCATAGGGCTTCCTTTTCTTGGAGGAAGATAGTGAGCATGTGGTATAAGTATTCTACTCTCAAGATCTTATGAAAAAAACTGTATCAGGGTATGAAACTCTGCCTCATAATGCTCAATTAATGGCAACTTTGATAGTTTCTTGGGAGTTTGCTTTTTTTGTTTTAACATATTCTCATGAATATGGGGTTGAGTCACATGAAGAAGAAGGAATAAAGATTTCCAAGTAATTTTTGTCTAATTTAAGTTTCACTTTGTCATTTCCCAAACTGGCAATTGATATACAGGGCTAAGTGTAATGAAGGGAATATTCAATTTAAAAGTCAAATGTTTTGATCATGAGACTATACGTAAACGTTTTCAGTCATGTTTTAGTTTCACTGATGTGAAATTTCAGTATTAACAATTAATACTCTCTGTTGTTACATCAAAATTCTCCAAAGATAAAAGCCTGCAGAGTATAAATTTGTGTCCTGTTTTCTTTTTTTTTTTAAATTTATTTATTTATTTTATTTTTGGCTGTGTTGGGTCTTCGTTTCTGCGCGAGGGCTTTCTCTAGTTGCGGCGAGCGGGGGCCACTCTTCATCGCGGTGCGCGGGCCTCTCACTATCGCGTCCTCTCTTGTTGCGGAGCACAGGCTCCAGACGCGCAGGCTCAGTAGTTGTGGCTCACGGGCCCAGTTGCTCCGCGGCATGTGGGATCTTCCCAGACCAGGGCTCGAACCCGTGTCCCCTGCATTGGCAGGCGGATTCTCAACCACTGCGCCACCAGGGAAGCCCTGTGTCCTGTTTTCTATGCTAACATTTAAAAATGTATTTTGGTTCTAGAAAATAACCAATTTTGTAGATGCTTAGAAATATAACATGTTGTATAACAAATGATCATGATTCAGTAGTACCTTGATAGTAATTTTTAATAGTTTATTAAACCTTACTAATTCATAGTTTTATTGCCCCCTTGAGCTACATGCTTTGTATATGCCTGGTTTAAATACAGTCTTAGCAACAAACTACTTTTTCTATTTTCTACTAACCAGCACCATATTAACCTTTCCGTTAGTTCTTACTCATTGATTCTAGAGTTGTTTCTTTTTACCATAAATCTGCCATAAATGATTACAGCATATAGACGAAGTGATGATGATTATAGTAGGATACCTTATTACCTCCTGACATAGCAAAATGACTCAGTTGTTGATTTGACAATGATGTGTTAGATTGGCTAAAGCACACAGTGTCTTGACGTGTCCCTTCATGGGTTCCCTAAAATATTATATGCATCGCAGAATCTGTAAGAGCCATGAGTAGAATACCCTGAAGTAAGTATTGTTAATAAAATATAATCCATGTATGGAATGCTATCTGGAGAAACTGAATGATTTTAAAATGTCATGAAAGTTTCCTTAGTCCATTAGATAGGAATATGAAAGCATAGGTTTGAAACTTGGTATTTTTAAAGACTCAAACAAGAATAAATCACTTAACAGTTTAATGTCTATGGAAATGTGTCAGTGCTCTCAAGTCTAGTGTGACAAACTAGACAAAATCTGTGTCTTATTCTTCCCAACTTTAATTTTACCTCTTAATTTGGGGCATGAATGAGAAGAGAGAAATGAAAAAATTAAAAAAGAAAGGAAAGGTGGACATTTTTTTCTTCCCACAAATCCACTGTCCTACCCTCATTTTCTATTATAAATCCCAGTCAGTTCCCAAAGCCACTGAGTGTTGCCACTAGTGATCTGTCTGCTAAGAGACCAATCTAAATGCCTCTAAAAATAACCAGTGTTTATTCATCAGGAAATATCCTCAGCAGCATTGTTTATGATATTCTGATTAGCTCCTCTGCAAATTTTAGATAATCTTTCTTTAAGAAAAAAATCTTTAATCTTTAAAACGAATTGGGCAATTTTCAGTAAGAAGAGGCAGCTTAGGAGGGCACTGGAGAATGAGATAAAAACTGGAGCTGGGCAGAGCACAAAGCAGAAGAGAGAAGATTTTTTTATATATATATAGGTTGATGGAAAATTGCATAGTGCCCTGATTTAAATGACAGACCTGCTAAGAATTTAAAATGACAATTCTTGGGGTAGAAAGTTTCGTGAGGCCTTTTATTATTTTGGAAAATCGGTTCAGACTGCAGTGTGTTTTTAAATCAACCTTATCTTGAACTGAACTGATTAAAGGTTTGTATTTTTAGAACCTAAATAAAAATAAGGTACTTAGTAACATGTTTCATTATGAAACCTTTTTAAAGCAGTATTGAAAATTGATTTAAAGTGAAGGACATACCTCCAAAACCTAAATAAAAATATTTTTTATATTTTCATTCTCAGTGAAATAGAGTATATGCCAAATGATGACGAGAACTCATACCTTTTCTATTGGATCAGTTATTCAGTTTTACTCCAAGCAACAAATTTTACTTTTCTTACTTTAGATCTCTAAAATACAATACTTCTAACCATAGAGGAAATAAAGCAATCTTTTAACATTTTCCTACTTTCCCTACAGCCCTTGACTCTACCCAGAGGCTTCCAGGCTTGTAGTCTTTCTCTGACCAGTGACAACTCTATCATCTTATACCACTGAGAGAGGAAAGTATTGAATTGTGCTATCCAATACGCATCTACTAGCCACGTGTGGCTATTTAAATTAAAATAAAATAGAATTTAAAATTCAGTTCCTCAGTCTCTTGGCACATTTGAAGTGCATGCATATGTAGATAGGGACTGCCATATTGGACAGAGCAGATATAAACATATACATCATGACAGAAAGTTCCACTGATCAGCACTGGATAGCAAGTCCAGAGAGTTTCAGGAGGTATTGATTCCCAAAGAATTCTCCAAGATTTTTCTAAGGTTCCTGTGTTCCTTACAAATACAAAGAATGCAGTGAATGATCACCAAGAGTTTCTGGAAATAAGACACTAAGTCAGGTCATGCTGGCCAAGAGAGTACAATGCTGCTTCCCTAGGTGACTGAGTCCCAAATGACAACAGTTTTAAAACACTAGATTAACAGAAAGAGATACGATAGTCTTCAAATTCTCTTCATTTAATCACTTACTCATTCAACAAATATTTGCTGAGCACTAACTTTCTGCCTAACACTTTGAAAACTTGAAAAATACAAATATCTAGCTATGACAGAAAAAAGCAAAACAAATAAACAATAGGGAAACAAATTTCAAACAGAGGGAACAAGAGTACACAGGGCCTCAGACACGAAAGAGCATAATATACTGTGTACTCCAGGAACTGACAGGAGGCCAGTGTGACTGGAACGGAGTTAGTGAGGAGGAAGTAGTATGAGACAGGACGGAGGCTGACACATCATATGAACCCCATAATTATTATAGGAGTTCCTATTTCGGAAACAAAGCAGAATACGCTGTGGTTAAGTGAGGCAATGTATGCGGACACCACAATTGGTATTCTACAAGAGTAGGTAGATTGTGACAGTATTGTTTAACATTTGTATCATCAGCTTGTTAAAAATGGAATGAAGAGAATATATTCTGTTTTGCTTTGTTTTTTTTTAGTTTTGGCTGTTTTGGGTCTTTGTTGCTGCGCACAGGCTTTGTCTAGTTGCAGAAGGCAGGGGCTACTCTTCGTTGTGGTGTGCAGGTTTCTCATTGCGGTGGCTTCTCTTGTGGCGGAGCATGGGCTCTAGGCGTGAGGGCTTCAGTAGCTGTGGCTCATGGGCTCTAGAGTGCAGGCTCAGTAGTTGTGGCGCATGGGCTTAGTAGCTCCGCAACCTGTGGGATCTTCCCAGACCAGGGCTCGAACCCGTGTCCCCTGCATTGGCAGGCAGATTCTTAACCACTGCGCCACCAGGGAAGTCCCGAGAATATATTCTTTAATTTGGAAAACAATGCTAAATTTAAGGTGTGTGATCACCAGTGACAATAAAAGCATAATTTAACATTTATGAAATGATTCACAGTTTATAAAACCTTTTCTAACATATCATCGATACATTTAATATTCATACAAACCTGGTGGGTCGGGTAGGTAGGGCATGTATTGCCATATCAGTTGAACAGAAAAAATAAGCTGCATGACTTGTTCAAGGTCATGTAGGTAACAGACAATAGAGCCAGAATCAGAGCTCAGCTCTCTGAGTCTGGTACTCTTTACTATATAAACTACACTTCTTTCCTTCTCACATTCTAACATACTGGAGGAGGAAATTAGATTTCCAATGACCTTGGAAAATGAGAAATAGCTGGACATTCAGAAGATGAAATTCACTAGGGTAGAATACAAGCCAGAATAATTAAGAAAAAATATCATATTTAAATGCAAGATCAGCAATGACTTGTGAATGTGGCATAAAATGATTTAGGATAAAGATGCTCTAGTTTTTTGGTTACAACAACAGAAGGCACATTGCCAGAATTCATAGAAGCAGTATAATCTGTGGATAACATGGAAGAGTATAATCCCTGGAGTTAGACTTTGTGGGTGCTAGTCCTGACTCCACCTCTTAGTATGTTTATGACCTTAGGAAGTTACTTAATCTCTCTGTGACTCAATTTCCTCATCTATAAAATGGGGATATAGTAATAGTGCCTATTGCCTAGAGCGGTTAAGATTTAGTGAGTACTTTAGATCTACATACATGGCTCTTGGTTTCTACATCTATGAAATAGGGATAAAGTAATAATACCTACTGCCTAGAGTGGTTAAGATTTAATGAGTACTTCAGAGTGCTCATAGCTATTTATACATGGCTCATAGCTAAATTGTGTGAGCTTTCTTCTACTTCTCCTTCCTTTTTTCTCTTTGTCCTCCCTTATTAGATACCATAATTGAATTCTCGATACTCAAAACTCTTGAGGCCCTTTCTGGAGATTTTGAGGCAACTTAGGATTTGACAGTTTTGGAAAGTATTAAAATGACAGTAAATAGAGGAAATAAATTAATATTTATTAAGTACTTGGCGTATGCTAAATATTGCATTAAGCTCTTTCACTTACCTTATCTTCTTTCATCCTCACAAAAAACCATTTTTAACTTTTTATTTTGAAACAATTTTAGATTTAGAACATTTGCAAAAATAGTACAGAGAATTTCCAGATACCTTCACTCAGCTTCCCCTAACGTTAACATCTTACATAACCAGGATGTAATAATCAAAGTCAGGAAATTAACATTTGTACAGTGTCAGTAACTGAACTACAGAATTTATTCTGATTTTACCAGTTTCCTCTAATTTCCTTTTTCTGTTCCACAATCTAATCCAGGGTTACACGTTGCATTTATTTGTCATATTGTCTTAGTCTCTTCCTATCAGACAGTTTCTCACTTGTTCCTTGTTCATGAACTTGATACTTTTGAAGAGTACCTGTCAGTCATTTTGTAGAATGTCCCTCAATTTAGGTTTGTCTGATGTTTTCTCATAATTAAATTGAGGTCATGCATTTTTGGTAGAAATACCACAGAGATCACCCTTCTCAGTGCATCACATCAGGGATGTACATGATAGCCCAGTGTCTTACTGTTTGCCAAGTTAACTTTGATCACTGGGTTAAGGTGGTACTTATCCTCTGTGAAGTTACTGTTTTCCCACTGTAGTTAATAAATATCTTGGGGGCAATATTTTGAGACTGTGCAAATATCCTATTTTACCCACTAATTTTAGCATCGCTAAATTTGATCACTGGGGTTTGTGATGTCTGTCAACTTTCTCCACTGTAACATTTCTGTTTTTCCTTTTGTAATGAATAAGTATCTTAGGAGGAGATACTATGAGCCTATGCAAATATCCTGATTCTCTTTAGACTTTTGCCCACTGATTTTAGCATACTTCACTCCCAACATCTTTTAACACAAATATTATTGTCTTAGTTTTGTAGGGAGGTTTATTTACCTGCTTGAGAGGTTTATTTACCTCCTTGAGGTCACACAAATAGTAAATCCAGCTGTGTCATACTCCCTTGTAATTTCATCATTCTGTTAAGATATGTTAACCCAGGTATATGGGAGAAGAATCTACCAGGGGATAGGGGAGGAGAGGCTACAGAACTCGAAATATATATATTGTTGGGAAGACAAAATTGAGATTTTAAGAAAAGTTTTTATACTAGATGGGAATCAGCTGTTGAGGGCGAAGCAATGACTCCTCAAAGCATAGTGAGAAATTTAGATTTGGTGCACACTGACAGTGCTCCAAGAGGGACAAAGGGGTTTTGCACGAACTGTGGCTATCGATACAAATATCAATAGAAAATATAGCTTAACCTTTCTGTAAAGATTTATCTTTTGTATTTGAAAAGTTTGTTTCCATCTTGAATTGCCATTTTTATAAGATTTAATCTGAGACATTAAAAAAAATATTTCTTTGATTAGGATACCAAAACTACCACAAAAAATATATCTTCTCACAGGGTCGGTATAAGACAACCGAATCTCACTCTTAATTTATTCCTTATACCACCTTAAAGAAGGACCTCTACTTAAAAAACATCCAGTACATGCATAAGATTCCGCTCCCAAGATGGTAAAGTGAATCTTTCTGGAGTTTGCCTCTTACCTTTACTTAAGATGAACTGTGCTCAATCATAAGCAAAAATCCTACAGCAGTAAAATACGTGTTTGATAAGGAGACTGAGAGAATATATGTAATTTTTTTAATGTGTACATTTATTTGGGAGAGTAAAGACATTATTATTATAAGACATTGGGAATAACTAATAATAAGGACCCATTGTATAGCACAGGGAACTCTACTCAATACTCTGTAATGACCTGTATGGGAAAAGAATTTTAAAAAGATATGTGTATGTATATATAACTGATTGACTTTGCTGTACACCTGAAACTAACACAACATTGTAAATCAACTATACGCCAGTAAAAATTTAAAAAACAAACAAACAAACAGAAAAAAGACATTGGCATTTTGAGGGGTCCTTTCAACTGTTATCAGTCATTTCTAATAGTCTTTCCCCTCAAACTGAGGGAATTTCTTCTCATGTTATCAGAGTTCAGGCTTAGTTCTCTTCTAAAATAAGCAACCAGAAGTGGAATAGTCAGCATGTTTGAAAGGTCAGCGCATTGTCCAATCACAAGTGGCTATTCTTTTCAGAAACAACAGTCCTCTGGAATCATGATGTGAGGTATAGGAGAAGCTTAGGTTCATATATCATCCAGAATTTCTTAAGTATTTTTGTGAATAAACAGCATACAAATATTTCACTGATGACCATCATACTTTTAAAAACATCGTGGTTTCTGATGTTGTCTGTAACCAATGTGACTTGTCTGCCTTACTTACCTAAATTCTTCTGTCCTGCATCCTAATTAAATTATTTTCTTAGATATATTTCCCCTCTGGTATGTGTTTCTCTCTCCATAACTGTTTGAAACTTTACACAGTGATAGAGTAAACTACCAACAAACCCCAAACCATGGGCAATTGTAGAGGCCCACTGAATTCAGACATGGGTTTTTAAGTTATCTAAAATTGTTGAAAACATGATTCTAAAAATCTAACCCATAGCTCAAGAGTTAGATTTCAAGACAGACATTTATGATGTAAAACTTCGCAGCCTGTGTGATATGCAAAATAGCATGAGGGTTTCTAGAATTAATTTGTAATTTTTAAAACTTTATCTTTAAAAAAAGTAGTTCTTTCTCTTATTTTAGTTCTTTGAAAAATTTGTCATTATAGTAACTGCATTATTTCCAGAATCAGCATAATTATGCTCTGTAAACCTCTAAAATAATTTAATATTACTCTTTTTACAATCTCTCATTAATTGGAAATTTGAAAACTGTGTTTTTGTTGATATCAAAGAAATGTTAATTTTTAAAAGTATGGTAATAGTTATATGGTTATGTTTGAGTCATTACCTTTCAGAAATACATACTAAAGCATTTACATGTGACATTAGTATATGAGATTTGCTTCAGAATAATATGAAAGGCAGGTGGATAAAGGTATATAGATGAAATAAGTGTCATCATAAATTTAAAATTGTTGCATCTTGATGGTGGGTTCCTTGAAGATTGTTATACTATTCTGTTTACTTCGGTATGTGGTTAAAATTTTTAAATAATAACTCTTAATACATCTTCAGGTCTCTCTTATTTTGAACATGAGAAGATAAATCCTTAATCTACTAATAAAATTTTAGTTTATTGTATTGGTTATGAGAATTTTTTTCCTCCTTTCTATTAATAGACTGAAGACATTAAAGAAATAGCCAAAAAGACCCAGGCTCTTCCAAAGGTGAACTCAGAGAGGCAGCGAATCGTGGTTTTCACCCAAGGGAGAGATGACACCATACTGGCTACAGGTACATGTGGAAACTGTGGGAGAAACCCAGTGTTATGGAGATTAATCATTCTAACAAAATTCTATATTTTTTCTATTATAATTTATTCAAAGCAATGTACTTTTTCTTTTTTTTTTTTTTTTTTTTTTACCACCTTCATGCCTTTCACCCCATCTCACCTCCACCCCCATTTCCACCTCTGGCATCCACCAGTCTGTTCTCTGTATCTATGATTTTGGGTTTTGTTGTTTTTTTTTTTAATTCTTCATATAAGTGAGATCATACGGTATTTGTCTTTCCATGTCTGACTTCTTTTGCTTAGCATAGTGCCCTGAATGTTCATCCACATTGTTTCAAATGGCAGCATTTCCTTTTTTATGGCTGAATAATATTTCAGTGTGTGTGTGTGTGTGTGTGTGTGTGTGTGTATACCACATTTTCTTTATCCATTCTGAAGTCTGTCCATCCTGAGTGTCTGTCAGTGGACACTTAGGTTGTTTCCATGTCTTGGCTATTGGAAATAATACTGCAACGAACATAGGGGTGCAGATATCTCTTTGGGTTAGTGTTTTTGTGTCCTTTGGCTAATTGCTCAGAAGTAGAATTGCTGTATCATATGGTAGTTCTACTTACAATTTTTTGAGGAGCCTCCATACTGTTTTTCATAGCAGCTGCACCAATTTACATTCCCACCAACAGTGCACAAGGGTACCCTTTTCTCCATGTTCTTGCCAACATTTATTTCCTGTCTTTATGATGACTGCCATTCTAACAGGTATGAGGTGATACCTCAATGTGGTTTTGATTTGTATTTTCCTGATGATTAGTTATGGTCAACACCTTTTCATGTACCTATTGGCCATCTGTTGTCCTCTTTTGAAAAAATGTCTATTCAGATCCTCTACCCATTTTTTAACTGGATTATTTGGTTTTTTGCTATTGAGTTGTATGAGTTCTTTATATATTTTGGACGTTTACCCCTTATCAGGTGCATGACTTGGAAATATTTTCTCCCATTCCATAGGTTGCCTTTTCATTTTATTGATGATTTCCTTTGCTGTACAGAAGTTTTTTAGTTTGAACCCCCACTTGTTCATTATTGCTTTTTTGGCCTTTGCTTTTGGTGTGCAATCCAAAAAAAATCATCATTCATCAATATCAAGGACTTATCCCCTTTGTTTCCCTCTAAGAGTTTTTTGGTTTCAAGTCTTACCTTCAAGTCTTTCATCCATTTTGAGGTGATGCTTATGTATGTTGTAAGATAGTGGTTCAGTTTCATTCTTTTGCATATGGCTGTCTGGTTTTTCCAACGCCATCTATTGAAGAGACTATCCTTTCCCCATTGTATACTCCTGGCTCTTTTGTCATAAATTAATTGACCATACATGTGTGGGTTTATTTCTGGGCTCTCTGTTCTGTTCCATTGATGTATGTGTTTGTTTTTATGCTGCAGTACTATTCTATTTTGACTACTATCTTTGTAATATCGTTTGAAATCAGGAAATGTGATGCCTCCAGCCTTGTTCTGTTTCTCAAGATTGCTTTGGCTATTCGGAGTATTTTGTGGTTCCCTACAAATTTTAGGACTGTTTGTTCTATTGCTGTGAAAATATACCTTTTATTTTTTTTTTTTAATAAATACACCTATCTTCTCTCAGAAAAGATTTCATTTTCAAGAACTTAATTTATTAAAATTCAGTTGAGTAAATCCACATTGATTTAGTTTATTTACTTTGATATTTTGGAGATAGTGTCAGTCTAGAAATGTCTTTCCTGAAAAAAAAAAAAGACATTTTACTTAGCAAATACCTGTGCTTGAATAAAATAAATTTATCTGATTATGAGCAAATAGAATTCAGAAATAAGTTACTTCCTTAGTTTTAAACTTCAAGAACAAAACCTCACTTCTGTTTTTACTCAGCCATCTATTTTATAGCTCTCATATAAATAGAATAGAGGGAACTTCCCTGGTGGTCCAGTGGGTAAGACTCCGTGTTCCCAGTGCAGGGGGCCCAGGTTCGATCCCTGTTCGGGGAACTAGATCCCACATGCATGCCGCGACTAAGAGTTCACATGCCGCAACTAAAAAAAAAAGATCCTGCATGCTGCAATGAAGATCCCATGTGCCTCGACTAAGACCCAGTGCAGCCAAAATAAATAAATAAATATATATATATATATATAAATAATTTTAAAAATAAATAAATAGAATAGGAATTTCAGCTAGTAAACAAACATTTATTGATTAAAATGAGTAATATTGTCAATATGATGCCGCCTACTATTAAAGCCAAAATACAAACCTTTAAATACTCTCTGAACCCTTAGGATTAAAACCAGTTAACTTATAATTATTATAAACAGTAGCAATTATTACCTCTGTGTTTGTTCAGTACTCTGCTGGACACTGAAATTTAAGATAGCCTTAAATATCTAACTGGAACATAAAATTGGTACACATCAAAGTATGAATACAACAGAGTATAATTATATTTCTTAATTATTGGTACAGAGTATATGGGTTGTATTGACTCAGAGAAGGAGATCAGTAAAGCTTGAAGAAAGAAGTTATAGTGAATATGGAGTAAATTTTTTATTGAATTAAATATATAAGCCTGAAATGGGTGAAAAAAGAAATTATTGTCAAATTGTGGGGAGAAGGAACCCTACAGTTAATTTATTTCAACTTTCTTATTTTAGAATTGTCAAAAGCAAGATTGAGAAATTTACTTCAAAAAATACGTTTCAAAATAATTCAGTGAGTGGTAAATAGTGAAGTGGGGTTATAGATGAAATGAGATTTGTCATGAGTAAATAATTGTGGAAGCCATGTGATGGATATATGGGGGATGGTCATTATGCTATTACTTCCACTTCTATATATGCTTAAAATTCTCCAAAATTAAAAGTATATAAAACAGAAAGAAAAGTAAAAAATAATTTTTCAGACACAATTCAGAGATATTAAGTGGTTTTTCCCAAGACACATTGATATCCTTGCTAAGCCTTGAATTTTAGGAAGGATTTAAAGAAAGGAGGGCAGTCCAGTTAAAGAGGACCATGTGAGCAAAGGCACCAGGTAGTATATAATCTTTAATTGTTGTGACAGGAAAAGCCATGTTGTTAATTTGTACAAGAAAGAAAAGAAATAAGTCATGAAAAGATATCCCTTCATTGATAATAACTATCTGGATTGCTGTCTTCCTATAGTATGTGGCCTGTTCCTGTCTTAGCAATGAACACTGTTTAGAAAAGTGAAAAACATGCAGATTTCTTATAGGAACTGTTATACTGCCTTCAGATTCATAAAATGCAATTTGTTGCTCTTTATGGAGACATTTATTTTAAGGCTTTATATATTCCAGATCTACATATTGTACAAGTGTCTTCCTCGTTGTGAATTTGCACAATTTTCCCAAAATTGAAACCTTTAAAATTAGCTTCCCCTTCCTGTGACTGAATTTCCTTGTCAACTCATTTTGTTCTTTATTAAATCTATTAAACCATTCTTAAGGATGCTTACCAGCAGGAATTTATTTGAGGAAAGACGCTGGCTAATCTTTGCTGTTCCTACTATATGAAAATGAACTTAAATTAGAGGATGCACTATATCTGCAATGCATGATAAATACAAGATGGATAGAGAATCTGTTCAGCGGTGTCAGCTACAAAAGCAAACATGATAAATGTTAATGCAGTTTTGAGCCCTGGGATAAGCTATTCAATGCACAAGCATAGCTGAATCTCTTTGCTATGTTGTTATTCATGGCAGCCAAATAAATGTCAATAATAAAAGAGAATTAAAGATTTTCATTTCCCAGAGGCAATCCTCTAATACGGCTTGATCTTTCATTTCATTTGTAATTCGTTCTCATGTCAGGATGCAATCATTCGCCAGGCTCTGGGTGTCATGTTAAGTCATTTAATAATGATTAAGAACATAAAAATGCTTGGCCTGTGGGGCAATTCACAGAAGAGATGCCAATTTGTTATTGTTTTTCCTCCTTTCCTCTTGAATATGGATCAGCTTTTTCCCACCTCCTAGCATAAAATACTAATGGAAGATGGGGAAGTAATGTGTCCCTTAATTTACCATAAGTGACATTCCAGAACGGCACAAGGCAGTGCTAGCACACTTATTAAAACACTAATTAGGAATTTCGTGTTTTAGTTCCTTAAACCTCACACTGTAGAGTACTTTTAAATGATCACTGCTAAGTTTGTGACATTTAGCGATAATGTAACAAAATTAGTTTCCTTGGTATTTAATTCTAGAGACCTTTCTCCTTTTGAAATACAGAGTCTGTAAACTACTTTCTCTTATTTTATAAATGTAATTCTTTGAATTCCTCGCCTATAAATTGCTTGTGAATCTAAAGCCTTTTCCACTTACCCTATTATTTTGGTCACCTCTATTTCATTTGGGTATCCATCCTCTATCCTTCCAGCCCAGAGGTTTTGTCACATACCAGCCCAGAGGTTTTGTCACATCATTGGTTCATTGCTTACAGGATAATTGAGTTCCGAGCTTTTTGGGGGGTGAGGGGACCTGAGGGGGACTGGAAAGTAATGAGTAAGAGACTAGGGATGAAGGGCAGGAAGGGAAAGATGATTCTATCCATTTTGATCCTTTTAATGTTGAATGAACCTGTTAGAGGAATGGGAGTCAGGTTAGGGAGATCGTTTCTGTGTCTATAAACTTTAGAAAAACTAATACTACAGATTACCTACTGGAAAGCAGCTGCTAATAAGGTCTTCATATATTAACATCTTACTATGATAAGGACTGTAGTGAAAAAAATAAAGATTTTCTACATACACATGTGTAAATATATATACATATACATATATATGTCCTTATAGGAAGTTTAAATTTCTCCAAGTTTCCATACTAAAGTTATCACTAAAAATTGGAGGAAGCAATAGGACTTTTGTTCTAAATTGAAAATAATGCATTTTACACAGTGGCTGTTATGAGACAATAAAATAGGTCCACTGAAGAATAAACTGTAGGCTTTTCTGAATACTTTCAGAGTGCTTTCTGGGCTGTTTGAATTGTAATTTTGCCCACACAGAAAAAACAGACTAGGTCAGAGGTTTTCACCTGGAAGACTGGTGCTGTTATATTAGAATCACCTAATGGGCTTTTGGTAAATAGAGCCCTCCCTTCATAAAAACACCTTCCCCTCAACCTGATACATCCCTGTGAGGAGTTAGAATATACATCCTCAAGAAGATGTATAAGAATGGGGGTGATAGAGTCTGAGGGAAGGGGAGTAATAGGATTGTGTATTTGTTGAAAAACCTCCCTTAGGTGATATAGCAGTGCTGTCTATCCTCCATCTCTCACGTTGAGAACCATTGGATTAGGTGATTTAATAATGTTTCTGTGAGTTCTATGATCCTATGGGATAATGGAAACAAAACCTTTTAGCAGCTAAGCATCTAGTACTTCAGTAAGTCAGGCCTTGTTGAATGCTTCTCTTTCTCAATAAATCACAAAGTAACAAGGACCCATCCACAATAACAAGCAATCTACATACTACTTTAAATAGTCTCCCGCCTCTGGCATGCTTGTAATTTAAGATAGTCACATTGTAGTGTCCTTTGTCATTTCATTATGGGTAAATGGGGTTATTGAAGTTCCTTGCCTTCATGTTCTTGAGTCCTTAAACTTGTCACCCCATTTGCTAGTTAAGTTTTCACGTTCTTTGAAAACACTCAGTGCTGTCCATTACCCTCTAAGAAAACATCAGTGTGATTTGCAGTTCTGGTAGGCATAAGGCACAGAAGGTGTGCAAAAGAAAATGCAAACTCTGAAGGAAAACAATCTCAGCAGCTGGAAGAATAATGTCAGCACATCATCACAACTCCTACTGCTACAAAATATTATTATAAATCACTTTGAAAATGTTATCTCTACTGCAGCCAAACCAATTTTAAATCATGTTCTTGTTGGCATAGGTTGGTAATGGCGTGGATGGAACAAATTAAGTAGCATTCTTTCAGAGTGTCTGTGTATGGCATTCATGGAAAGAAGTTCTTACCAGATGAGATTTTACAGAATATATATCAATATTTCTTAACTATGAATATAAACAAGTAAGTTACTAACTCATGTTCCATTTTTAGATTTTTGTAACCATAAAAGACAAAGTCCTTTAATTAGCCAAGAGGTCGAACATAATTTAGAATGACATATGTGGAACTGTCACATTCCTGACAAAGTAATATCTTTGGGGCATGGTATGTGTGGTTTAGTGATCTCAGGCCTGTCAAGAAATGAGACTTCTTTCAACTCCCACCTTTCTGTCAAAGCTAGAAAGCAAAATGGGAGACAGCCTACATTAGGCAAATGTTAGCCTTATTATAGCATTTATTTTTGGAAGGACCCTTATTCAGATTTATTGAGGTATAGATTACATGTAGTAAAATACAGATATATTTCACCAAATAACGTGTAACCACCATAATCAAAATATAGAACATTTTGTATGGTTTATTTTGAAATATAGTATGGATACAAAATTGGTACAGATTTTCACTATGTCAACACACCTGTACCAACTACCACCAGATCAAGTAATAGAACACTTCTAGCACTTTAGAAGCCACCTCTTGTGCTCCCCTCCTGATCATTACCCCCACCAAATGTACTTATTATTTTGGCTTCTGCTGCTAACAATTTGTTTTGCTTCTTTTTAAAATAGAATCACCCAGTATATAGACTTTTTATCTTGCTCTGTCCCCATACTTTTTTAAGCACTACCTTACTTTTGACAACATAAGATGCTCTAGGCTCTTGTATTTACCTACCTCGGTCCAAGAATCGACTACTTCTTCAAATAACCCCGGTTCCTTTTATTAGCAAATGGTATTTAGAAACCCAGATCTGGGTGCTAGATATGTTCATTGCTACTTGAGAATCATTGCTTCTAGGCCCTCTTGCAAATAGATTGGCAATATATGTATGTATAACAACCCATGAATCTATACCCATCTATACTTATTCCTATATCTGTCCATTTATATATTTAAATTCCATGAGTTCAAACTGATACCTTTGATTCCAGTCCAACAAGAGTTCATTCTAGCCTTCTCTCTTTCCTTATTTATAACTTCCTCTGACATTGAAAGTTCTGGTTCTCATTATATAAGATACATTTACTATTTGTTCTGTCTTAAAGTAGTTTTGAATTGCTTACCCATACCCTTGTGTGAAACATATTTCCTTAATGTACAGTGTTAGATTATAGTCCTTTTTGTCTTTGGCCCTACAGTATCTAGTCAAAATACTGTTATCCAAAAGTAACTTTTTTTTTCTTTTAATTTATTTTTGGCTGTGTTGGGTCTTCGTTTCTGTGCGAGGGCTTTTTCTAGTTGCAGCAAGCGGGGGCCACTCTTCATCGCGGTGCGCGGGCCTCTTACTATCGCAGCCTCTCTTGTTGCGGAGCACAGGCTCCAGACGCACAGGCTCCAGTAGTTGTGGCTCACAGACCTAATTGCTCCGTGGCATGTGGGATCTTCCCGGACCAGGGCTCGAACCCGTGTCCCCTGCACTGGCAGGTGGATTCTTAACCACTGCACCACCAGGGAAGCCCTGAAGTCTTTTGCTCTTATTAGATTGTCTTATTGATTATAATTCTTCTTACAGTCAGCATGCAAGTCTTGTTGCAAAAGCCTTTAATTTTAATATAGTCCAATTTATAATGTTTTCTCCTGTGGGTAATAACTTTTCATGTTCTTTGAAGAAAATCTTTGCATATGCCAAGCTCGTGAAGATATTTTCCTATTCTCTTTTTCTATAATTTTTATTTTTTATTTTTTTAATCTAGATCCACAGTCCATCTAGAATTAGAATCAGTTATATATGGTGTGGGCTAGAGGGCATGATTCATTTATTTTGTGCGTATGAGTAACCAGTTGACCCATCATCACTTATTAAAAGGAACATCCTTTTCCTAACTGCACTGAATTGGTACCTTTGTCACATTTCAAGTGACCTTATATCTGTGTCCCTTTTTCGAGACTTTATTCCATTGTTCTCTTTATTCTCGTACCAGTTTACACTGTTGGTTTCTTAGTTTATAATCAGCCTTTTTATCTGGTAATGTCAGCTTTCTAATTTTGTTCTTCAGGATTGTCCTGGTTCTTCTTGGCCCGTTGCATTTCTAGGTAAATTCCAGAATCAACTTGTTGTCACCACCCCCAAAGTTTTTTTTTTTTTCCAAATCCTTAATAGAATTTTTATTGAGATTATATTGAATCTGCATTTCAATTGGAGAGAATTAACATCTTTATACTATTTTAGTCTTATTCTTTGAATACGGTATTTATATAATATTTCCATTTTCTCTGACTGCTTTTTGGAATTTCTCTTTGACTTTAACTTTGTATTTGGTTTTGGTGTTCCTTGTATTTATCCTGCTGGGGGTTTTAGTGTTTCTTGAATCTATGGTTGATGACTCTTAACAGTTTTGGAAAATTCTCAGTAATTATCTCTTTAGATACTGCATCCCTGCTTTTCCAATTGGAGACCAATTACACATATCTTAGGCCTTTTTTATTGTGTCCCATATGTCTTTTATGCCTTTTTTGTATTTTTTGTCCTTTTTCCCCGCCTCAAGCTTCAGCTTGTGTGTTTTGCGGTGTCCTAGCATTTAGTTCACTAATCCTCTCTTTTTTGCTTTGTCCCATCTGTTGAGTTCCTTATTTCAGTAATCACATTCTTCTTTTTCTAAATTATTTGATTCTTTTTTATTGATCCCAGTTTTATAGTGTAATCCTCTACCTTCTCATTAATTTTTCAAACATATTAATCACTGTAATAGTAAATTGCATGTCCAAAAACTATGTCTCAGTCATCTGGTTGGTCTGTTTCTTTTGTTCCTAATAAATTATAGCATTTCTGTTGGTGATACTGTTTTCCTGTAGAAGGTAACTAGAGTAAAGCTAGATCAAAAACTGAACTAGCTCAAGGTTTTGTTGCAGTTTTTATAAGGTTCGATCTACTTCCGGTTTTTTTCCCCACTCCTGAAATGCTGTCTCTCTCCTGAAATCTCACCTGAAATCCTGGCGTATTTACTAGGGTCGCTACTCATTGGTAGGTTCTCTTTGGCACCGTATAACTGCCAAAAAATTACTCTGCCTTTTAGAGGTCTTCTGCTTAGTATCTTGGCCTTTTGTCCTGCTGCCTTACAAGTTTGGCAAACACCTCAAAGGAGAAAACCCCTGAGTTATAAGGCTTACTCCACTGTGTTCCCCTTCAGGATCACGCCACTTCAATTCTGATTGCCTTGGCAGCCTGAAACTCCAGTTTTTGTCTCACCAGCCCTGGAGACTGCCAAAAGCTCTGTTGGCTTTGCTGCCTCTTAGCAAGAGCCAATTGCGTAGATTCTCAACCTCTCACC
The DNA here is from genome assembly GCF_028021215.1 of Eschrichtius robustus. Lineage (NCBI taxonomy): Eukaryota > Metazoa > Chordata > Mammalia > Artiodactyla > Eschrichtiidae > Eschrichtius > Eschrichtius robustus. The sequence continues at coordinate 79,281,318 of NC_090830.1, forward strand.
CAGCACCAAGAATTTGCAGGTCAACTTTTAGCACATTAGCCTAGGTCTTTAAGGTTCTCTTTTCTCAGAGATCTTGTGCCATCAAGTCCTGGCTTCATTTATTGTTTTAAATTTTTTTCTTTTTTAATTTTTGCAACTTTTCTAGCTGTTTATGGTGTAGGAGTTGGTTTATTACAAGCAGTAGCATTAGAGCCTAAGTTAAAGTCCTTAGTCAATATTTTTTATTATAAAATAGAAAAATATATGGTCCTGGAAAGTTAAGTGGGCTTAGCTATTTGTTATATAAGGTTGTTAGCTGATTTAGCAATACTACCCTCCATCATCCACTTTGAGAACTGCCAGATTAGGTAATTTCCCCATGATCCCAAAGTTAGAGACAAAAACAGCTGGATTAGAACCCAGCCTCTTGAATCTCAATCTAGTCTAATCTATTCTATACCATGCTGCCTCATTTGTTTACAGCAGTGGTTCTCAACTAGGAACAGTATTTCTCCTCACTTTTCGTTGTCACAATTGGATAGGTGGTGGAGGGTGGGGGAATTCCACTAGCATCTAATGGGTAGAGGCCAGAGATGCCACTACACATCCTATAATGCACAGGACAATCACTCACAACAGAGAATCATCTGAGCGAAAATATAAATAGCATCAAGATTGGAAAACCCCTGGCTCACAGTGTAGCTCAGAATGTATATTTAGGGCTTCCCTGGTGGCGCAGTGGTTGGGAGTCTGCCTGCCGATGCAGGGGACACGGGTTCGAGCCCTGCTCTGGGAGGATCCCACATGCCGCGGAGCGACTGGGCCCGTGAGCCACAACTGCTGAGCCTGCGCGTCTGGAGCCTGTGCTCCGCAACGAGAGGCCGCGACAGTGAGGGGCCCGCGCACCGCGATGAAGAGTGGCCCCCACTCGCCACAACTGAAGAGGGCCCTCGCACAGAAACGAAGACCCAACACAACCAAAAATAAATAAATAAATAAATAAAATTAAAAAAAAGAAAAAGAAAATATAAATAGCATCAAGATTGGAAAACCCCTGGCTCACAGTGTAGCTCAGAATGTATATTTAAAGGATCACTGTCTACTTCCCCATTACACATTTAACCATGAGATCAATACCAATAGACTTTAGTAGGATAAATCTTGTAGGAATACATCCAGGGGCCCCGTGATCGAAGAAGGCATCCAGTATGATCTAGTCCATACTTGGTTAACTGTATTTTTAGAACTTCTTCCAAATAATCTCCAATTCTAAGACTTCTCTTTAAGTAGAATCTCTTAAGATCTGGAAAACATTATGATGAAGAGGTGGGTATACATATCTTATAAATTCATTTTGCATATGTGAATAGATATCTAGATGATAGCTGTGTTTACCTGCACATTTATAGTTAGATAGATAGATAGACATTAGCTTAAATGGTTCTTAGAGAATGTATCCATCATGTTTTAAAACTCCATATAATCAATTTCTATAATTGAAAGCTCTTAAAAATATACAAATGGATATTTATCTAAGAGGTGTATTACCAAATATTTTTCAGAATAATTATTGTTTGTATCCAGTGAGTGTTTTTTCTGAAATTCAATTAGACACCAAAATTCATTTTTCAGAGCGTTACAACTTGGTGGCAAAATTTTATTTTGGCTGAATCACTGCATGGAAGTTTTTGGCTCAGATAAAAATCTTTGGAGGTGTAGCAGATAAGTATGATTCAGATAATTGAACAGCTAAAATTTTCCTTAGTTAAAAGGAATAAATAGTTTGCACATTGAATATGAAAAGCTACTTAAATGAAGACTTAAGTATTGCCTTATTCCTTTTATTAGGATAAAGACAGTTTATCCCAATTAAACTTCTTTAGAAGCTCACATCATTTTTGATTTATTCATTTTTAAAGTAGCCCTGTAGAAGCCAGCATTCCTGAGGACTTCCCCCTTTGTTTAATCTTGGTCCATAACGTTTATTTAGCTTTTCTCTGCTTCTACTAAACTATTTTAAGTTCTTATGTCTAGAGTTTTTCTGGTTCAATAAACAATCAAGTCTCAAGAAAATGGCCTAGTTTTTTTGTCAAATTAATTATTTCACACTTAGCCATCTATTTAATTTACTCATCGTAATAAATTTAGCCTATACTCTTAATGATTTCCTTTAGTCCTAGAATTCCACGCATACTCACCTATAACAAAGGGGAAATTTTTAAAAATGTTTTTTGAATAAACAATACATTCACATGGTTCAGAATTCAAAAGGTACAATAATTAGGGCTGTTCAGCTGTCCAGTACTTCTGAGGAAATAGGCAGTTTTTCATTATTATGATAACCATACAACTTGTCATCAACACCTAGATACTTTTGGAAGTGAAAGGGGGTGCTATTAATTGTAATAGGACTATCCTGGGCAAACCAGTCTGTGTGGTCATGCGAGTCATTATAGATATTTAAACAAAGGTTTTTAGTAAAATGAATTATTGCATTGGTTGACGTTTTGAACTGTGTTAATTTCTAACATTTCTTCGAACTCACAGATTTTTGATCATGTGCTAAGAATATGCCAGATAATATAGAACTTAAGCCTGAGAATCTGTAAGTGCAAGCAGGACAAGTTGGAGAGGCAAGACACCGATAGATAAAACATAAAGTAACAGTACAAATGAATTCAAGTCAGTGTGGTTTTATTGAGTGCCTTCTATATGTCGAAAATTGTAGTTATGTAAGACAAAAACTCCTTTTCTTAAAATCTAGGAGAGACATAACCTGCTAATACAGTATGAGAAGTGGTATACAATTTTTATGAACTAATTTATATAGGATAACAGAAGGAAGAAGAAGTTGGGGAAAGTTTCACAAAGGAAGTGATGTTTGAATTAGGCTTTGAAGAATACTTACAATTTTGGCAAGTTGAGATTACAAAAGAATGTAAGTTAACGGAATAATAAGATCAAAAGGCAAAGAAGCCTGAAAGGGTGTGATGTATCACAAAGAAAGTCACATATAGGGGAGAGGGGTGTGGGTGAGCATGAAATGGTAAGTTGTAATAGGCCTTTGAATGCTGTGCTGCACAGTAAAGTGCTTAAAGTACATACTGAGAAGGAAGAGATCATTTGGGTCGAGAAACATTTTGTGGTCAGTTTATCATAATTCAATAAAAGAAAGGAACTATACTTACACTTGTTTATAAAGCTCTGTTTCAGAGGGATCAACAAATACTAAAGATGAAGTGTTTTTTTTTTATTAAATGCCAAAGAATAAAAGCTGCAATAATCCCTCTAAAAAGTATTAGTGATGAACAATCCCATGGGGTTAGAGTGAGACAAATTTGATAGGGTTAGAAAAATTGTAGAGAAAAGGAGCTATATATAAACTGTGGTGAAAGCACTAGGGAAAACGCCTTAGAAAATTAATGAAGATTGGCTTGGTTTAAAGATGATAAACAGAGACTAATGCAAAAGGCTAATGAATTCAGTCATGGAGAAAGTTTATACTGAAGTGCTTTCAAATAGAATTGCTGCTGGCCTGGTTTTTATTAAGCATTTTTTTCCCTTAAATTAAGGGGAAAATTTAAGTAACCCATTAATAAAATTTGCAGTTGATACTAAATTAGGAGATACTGTAGCTGTTAATAAAATTATGGAAATTCTGATAATAATTACTGGAAGTTGGATATAGAATTTCAAAATAGTGTTTAAAATAAGATAAAATATATCCATTCCATTTTTAAACCCACATGGAAGCAGCAGCTAGCATTTGAGAAATGTCTCTATTTCCAGGAGATATTCCTGGTTTAAGGGTTTTAAGAACTGAATGGTAGAGTCGCCTAAAATGTAGAGCTGTAGGAATATGTCATCACTAAAGAGTCTATGTTTATAAGATGTATAATGTGATTATATTCTGTGATTCAAAGTGGATTTTTTGTGAAGTTTTTCAGATAAATCTTTGTGATTGAATTTTGTATAGAACATTTACTTCTGACTCAGATTTTAATGAAGGAAATGTTTTAAAATTATTACTCCCTCTAGATGTTGTTTATATGCCTAGAGGATATCTAGGTCTTAAGGAAAGTTAGATGAGGAACAATGGGTGGAGCCCTAGGCAAAAGGTGTAGTTCCCTGGAACAATTTATAAAGTTCCCTTAGCAAGGTTCATATTTCTGTCTAAACTGCTAGTTGTACTTAATATGCCCGTGAGTCCTAGAAGGTGAACCATGGCCTTCATTTTCTGTATCTTGCAGAAGGTTTTACCATAAATTAGAGATTATAGCACGATTATTGTGAAAGATCAACAATGTAATTTATTATGATCAAATAAACAGTAGTTTTGCGGTCAGCTGTTCTGGGATCTGTTGAAGCATTTAGACCTTAAGCCCTCATAGCAAATCCATATAGATTTAAACTTTTTAGAGCCTTGACTCTAGCTACTTTGAAAATTTGACGCAAGGGGTAATCAAAAAAGATTTCCTTTGAAATGACCTCAGATTTATCAATCTCTATCTTTATACTACTCTATGAAGGATCTCTATATTCCGATTTATTTGATGGAGGTTTTATAAGTACAGAGAACCATTTTGGGGAAAAAAAGGGAGGAAGGGAGTTTTGTTTGTTTGTTTGTTTTTACCTTAATGGAACAGTTGGCTGTAGTAAACTTTTTGAAACCTGCACATTGGTGTATCAACTTAAGAAGTGAATCATAAGGGAGGTCATGAGGTTTCTTTGACACGTGATAGCAAGAACCCAACCCAGCATGTCACTTGTAAGCTTATCTGTAAAGCATGGAAGCATTTGTCACCACTGACAGTACTAACATTTAATCTGGGATCTGTTTGCAACTCAGCTTTCCCTGTGTTCCTGTGTATATGGTGGTCTCAATTCAGTTTCAAAGCATAGCTCACTTTTTCCTTCAATTTATTCTGAATTTTACCTAACAGAGGAAAATAGAAATATTAAATAGATACTATTGGGGTGATAATTTTTCTCCAGATGAGTCATGCCAACCAGAAGGGTTCTGGGCATTGACCTCTTGTGCTGTTTCTATAATTCACAAGCCAAAGCTGTGATAATTTAGATTACAGTAAGTTAGATTAATGATCAAGGAAGGAGGCATAGCAGATCAGTTAAATAGGAAAGTCAGGAAAGCCGAGACAGCAGGGACTGAAAAAAACTTAAACCACATGAGGCAGATGTTGAGATAGGATGTCCTGGTTACAGAGGTTGGTAGCAAATCTGGTGTCAAGTCAGTTTAAGTACAGTCTCCACAGGAGTACAACAACCTGAGGAATTCTGGTGTAAACACACCAAGATATTATGTGAGTAGCAGTGGTAGTGGGAAAATGGAAAAAGCTCTTTCTCAGGAGGAAATCAGTGTCATTCAGAGAAGTCTATTTTTATATAAAAGGAGCTGTATTGGTCTTCTAAAAGGAGAGGTTGCCAGGAGCCGGCAAGCACTAAAATGCCTAGCAAACACCTTGGATTGAAAGGAGTCTAGTTTTAGAAGATGGAGACTAGACTGTTAGGAAGGATAATACTCAGGGCTAAGGATAGGGAATCTAGAGTGAAGCTCAGTCCAGTTCCCAAGACTGACTGGCACAGAAGACAACTTATTAAGATAGAACAAAGCTTTGTGGTCACAGTTGGGCCACCACAGCTTACATCTGAATGTCTAAAGTTATTCCATGCCCTACTCTTGGTAAGTATCCTGCCCTTATGAGGATTAGCTTAGAGTTGGTGCCCAACTCTGCAAGTGCAGCCCGAACTACAAAGAACTAGGAAAGATGTAAGCAGGGCAAAATGAAGAAGGACTCATGCAAGTGAAATCAGGACTTAAAATGTCAACAGATAAGGTATCTGAACATGTCATGGCAGAAAGCAAGTTGCAACTTGTTTTAACTACTACAATGCTAAATTGAAGACCGCTATGTGTAACCTACCGTGCTGGGGTAATATTGGAAACAAAGGTATACGGCCCTCACTTCAGAGCTTGTACTTAAGTAAGTCAGGTGAGAGATATACACTAGAAAACAGAATAAGAAAAAATTATGTGAATTTTATCCAAAAATGTACTGTAGAAATAATGCAAGCATGAATTCACTTTACACTAGTGATCAGGGAAATGATATATTCTAAAACGGACATGTAAACTAGTTTGTGGAATATCAGTAAGATTTTGATGCAAATAAGAACTAGAAATGATCTTAGAGATCATCTGGTACATCTTAGAAATTTGAAAAATAATTGTGACCCACTGCTGGTGGGAGAAATCTTGTACAGCTTTCCTGGAAGGCAGCTTGAAAATACATATCACAAACCTTAAAAAAATGCATAACTTTGACTCAGTAACTTTACTTACAGGAATTAATTCTATGGAATAATTTAGCATATACACAGAGATTTACACACAAGGATGTTTGTAACAGCATTGGTCTTAATTTTTTAATTTTTTTTAACTTCTCATTTTGCAGCAGCAAAGTTGTAAAAATAGTAGAGATTTTTCATATATCCTTCCCCCAGCAGCTTTCCTAAACATTAACATTTTATATAATCAAAGTACAATTATCAAAACCTGGAAATTAATATTAATATAATACTATTAATAAAGCTACAAGCCTTATTCATATGTTGCCAATTATTACTAATGTTCTTTTTTCTGGCCTAAGATACAATCCAGGATGCCACATTGCATTAGTCATTAGTCAATTCCTCTTATTCTCTTACAGTTCGGCATAGTTTTTCATTTTTTTCTTTGTCTTTCGTAACTTTGACACTCTTAAAAAAGTACTGCCCAGTTATTTTGTAGAATGTCTCTCAATTTGGGTTTGACTAATGTTTCCTCAAGATAAAATTCAGGTTATGCCTTTTTAGGCAAGAATACCTCACAAATAATATCTTGCTCTTCTCAGTGCATCATATCAGGAGGCATACGATATCAATTTACCTCTTTGGTGGTGACATTAACTTTGATCACTTGGTTAAGGTGGTACCTCTCACGTTTCTCCATTATAAGTTAGTGTTTTTCCCTTCTTAGTGAAGAAAATATTTTGTGGGGAGACACTTTGAGATTGTGTCTTTCATCTTTTTCCCCCCCTCTCATTATACTTTTGCCCTCAAATTTTAACATCCATTGATTGATCAGTAATAATTATTACTGTGGTGTCAGCCAAATAATGATTTTCTGTTTTTATTATTCCTCATGCTTTATTAATTGGAATTTTGTCATCAGAAAGAGCATACTCTTCTCCCCATTTATTTGTTGATTCATTTACTTATTTATATCAGCATGGACTTACAGAGATTTATTTCATTCTATGGATGCACATTCATTACTGTCATTATTTGTTGCTCAGATAGTCCTAGATTTGGTCATTGGAAGTACCTTCTGGTTGGCTCTTGTGCCCTTTCGACATGCTCCCATCGTCTTTATTTCCTTATGTTCTGACACAATATGTTCCAAGATCATGTTGTACTTACCCTGCCCTACCCATGGAATCAGCCATTTCTCTAAAAAGCCTTGGATCCTTTTACTGGCACTGGCTGTTCTCATTTCTACTGGATTGTCTTTATTTATAGACTTCTGTGGGTGAGATTAGGAAATATATGAATGTATAAACACATCTATCTATATCTATTTCTATATCTGTGTGTATGGATTTTTAAAATATGAATTCATACTGATATTGCCTACTCCAGTCCAACACCACAGAGTTCCCCCCACATCCTGGTTAATGTTAACATTTTTATGGTATATGAAAAGTTACAATGACTACATACATACTCAGTGAAGTGTCATTCTCCACTCATTCCTTCTTCTGCGTTCCCATTTTCCCTCTCTTTCATACTTCTTCCACCCACCTCTTGTAGGCAACCGAACTCACTAGTTTCTGACTTATTCTTCCTGTATTTCATCTTTTTTTTTTCTAATAGCTTTATTGAGATATAATTCACATAACATACAGTTTACTCATTTAAAATGTGTAATTTAGTTTTGGGGGTATATTCACAGAGTTGTGCAACCATCACTGCAATCAATTTTAGAACGTTTTCATCACCCCAAAAGATACTGTTTACCTCAGTTCCTCCAACCTCTCCCAGCCCTAGTCAACTACTAACCTGTCTCTCTATATATGCCTTTTGTTTTTTGAATTTTGAATTTATTAATATATCCATATGGCAGAAATTGACTTAGTCATAAAAGTGTTTTTATTAACATAGAAAGATATACACAATATATTCGTGTATATTTTTCTGTAAATTTTTAAATAAATTTATGTTTTCAATATATAATATTTTCACACAATATGCTCTCTTTTGTATCGGTCCTCTTTCATTTAGTATAATATTTTCAAGGTTCATCCATGTTATAGCATCTGTCAGTACTTCATTCTTTTTTATTGCTATATAATATTGCCTTGCATGGCATATTAGTTTCCTAGGGCTGCCATAACAAATTACCACAAACTGGGTGACTTAAAACAACAGAAATTTATTCTCTCACAGTTCTGAAGCATAGCAGTCTCCAGATATCAGCATATAGAGCAATAAAGATATTAGCGGGGCCATGTTCCCACTTAAGACTATAGGGAAAAATCCTTTCTTGCCTCTTCCTAGCTTCAGGTGGCTCCTGGCAATCAATCTTCGGCATTGCTAACATTCCTTGGCTTGTAGCTGAATAACTCCAGTCTCTGCCTCTGTCTTCACATGGACTTCTTGTATGTATCTACGTCCTCACCTCTTATTATAAGGATACCAGTCACTGGATTTTGGACCTACTCTAATCTAGTATGACCTCATTTTAATTAATTATATCTGCAAAGACCTTATTTCCAGATAAGGTTACAGTCTGAGGTTCCAGATGAATGTGAATTTTGGGGGGACACTATTCAACCCACTGTATATGAATTTACCACATTTTATTTATCCATTCATCAGTTGATGGACATTTCATCCTTATGTTTCTTTATGCCCAAAGGAACAGATACATCAGTGTTTTCTTATTTCCCCTTCTTTTTATTTGAAAGGTGGCATACTATTAATACTCCTTTGCACTTTGCTTTTTTCACTGAGTAATATAACCTGGAAGTTGCTCCATATTACTTCACAGAGGTCTTGCTCATTATAGTCAGACCCAAAACAGTGGATACTGACTTCCATCTTAGACAGAGTTAGGAATAGCTCCTACCAAACCAGTCCTTTCTCAGGTAGCACTTATAACTCTGGACAAAATATTAGAAAAGCAAATACTGGGAGATACTAGAAAACAATGAAAATCAGGCAGAAACTGAAAGGGAACACATGTAGTCTTATAGACTTGAAGAGCAGAGAAAGAGTTTGGGGTGACCACATCAGGCAGAAAGTGAGCAAAGAAGTTCCTGGAAGGAGAGAACCGTAGAAAACTAGCCTGAAACTCTGCATAAAGACCCTGCCCAAATCTCCGTATGATCCCTGGATTACACATATACAAAGTAGTTTTCTAGCAGCCCGGCTAAGGCTAAAAGAACCGAATGATGATTTCTGTTGTTGTCTATTGCTGGGGCCAGGAGTTTAGAATTTGAGTCTAGCCAAATTTAACTGCCTACTTTTTAAAAAATTAATTCTCTTCACAGGTACACAATTGACTAGTCTCTACAACAGAGGTCAGCCAACTTTTTTCTAAAAGGTACAAGAGTAAATATTTTAGAATTGCAGGCCTTGTGGTCTCGGTTGCAACTACTCAGCTATGCCATTGTAATGCAAAACCATCCATAGGCAATACATAAACAAATGGACATGGCTGCATTCCGCTAAAACTTTATTTACAAAAGCAAATGACTGGCCCTCTGGTTGTAAGTTGCCAACCACTGTTCCACAACATCTCGTTCACGATATTCAGGATATAATCTAAAATTACAAGATTTGAAAAGAAACATGCGTACTGGGACTTCTCTGGTGGTCCAGTGGTTAAGGCTCCGCGCTTCCATTGTAGGGGACACAGGTTCAATCCCTGTTCGGGGAACTAAGATCCTGCATGCCGCATGGTATGGCCAAAAAAAAAAAAAAAAGAAACATGCATATGAAGAACAAAGCAGTCAGTGGAGACCAGCTCTGAAATGACCCTGATATATCAATAGAATTAGCAGACAAGAGTTTTTTTTGTTTTTTCTTTGTTTATTTATTTTGGCTATGTTGGGTCTTCAGTGCTGCGCACTGGCCTTCTCTGGTTTTGGCTAGTGGTGGCTACTCTTCGCTGTAGTGTGCTGGCTTCTCTCATTGCGGTGGCTTCTCTTGTTGCAGAGCACGGGCTCTAGGTGCGCGGGCTTCAGTAGTTGTGGCACGTGGCCTCAGTAGTTGTGGCTCGTGGGCTCTAGAGTACAGGCTCAGTAGTTGTGGTGCACGGGCTTAGTTGCTTGGCGGCATGTGGGATCTTCCTGGACCAGGGCTCAAACCCGTGTCCCCTGCATTGGCAGGTGGATTCTTAACCACTGTGCCACCAGGGAAGCCCCCAGACAAGAGTTTTAAAGGAAATCTTTTAACTGTGTACTCCAAGATGTAAAGTAAAATATGCTTATATGAATGAACAGTTCAAAACTCTCTGCAGAGATATAGAAACTTAAAAAAGTAGAAATTCTAGAACTGAAAATACAACTTCTGAAATTAAAAATTCACTAGTTGCTCTTTGAGCAGTTTAGATACGATAAAAGAACTAGCAACCTTCAGTCTTGATCTATAGAAATTATCAAGTCTGGGGAACAGAGAGAAAAAAGATTGAAACAGAATGAATAGAGCTTCTGTAACCTGTGGGACAATATCAGAGGGCCTAATGTATGTGTAATTGGAGTGCCAGAAGGAAGGGCGAGAGAGAATGGGGCAGGAGAAATATTTGATGAAATAATGGCTGAAAGTTTCTTAATTCTGATCCAAGACATGAAATTATGGATTTGGGAAGCTCAATGTGTACCACGAACAGAATAAATACAAAGGAAACCACAACTAAACATATTATAATCAAACTACTGAAAACAAAATGTAAAGAGAAGATATTAAAAGCTGCCAGAGCAAAATAGCACATTACATACAAGGGAAACATTATATGAATAGCTGCAGATTTCTCCTCAAAAGCACTGAAGGTCAAAAGAGAGTGGAACATTTTTCAAGAGCTCAAAAAAACCTGCCAACCCAGAATTTTTCTTCAAGGATGAAGGTGGAATAAAGTCATTTTTATGTAAACAAAAGACTACATACTATGTGAATCCATATATAGAAGAAGAAGATAGAAGTCAGGTTACCTTTAGAGGGAATTAGTAATTGCAGGAAGGGAATGTTCCCACATAACATGCCACCCCACAAATTAGTAGCTTGAAAGAAAAGCAGTTTTATTTTCTCATGATTCTGAAATCAAGGTTAGGCTCAGGTGGGCAGTTCTTCTACTGGTCTTGACAGTAGTCACTTGAGTGACTGCATCCAGCTAGTGTGTTGTCTGCAGGCTGGATTCATTAGGGATGACTAGAACCCTCTCTCTCATTCCATTTAGTCTTAGAATCAGTATGTCCAGGGTCAGGCTTACAGTTCAAACCCTTTTTATATCTGTGTTATACCTCAGTAAAAAGTTTACTTTCAAATGGGGTGCAAACAGTAGAGAAATAATGTTAAAGAATAATGTAGCAAAAATAGAGACTACAGAATATTCCAGAGAATACAAGTACTTTTTATCTGACTAGTGTAAAGTTTTGTAAGGAAAATTAATAGATGATAAAGAAAAAAAACTTAAGTTTATGTTACAGTTAGATTTGAATGGGTCTGATTAGAAAGGATGTGAGAAGCTATTAAAGGGTTTTGAGCAGAGGAATAATGTGATCAGAACAGTAGTTTAGTAGATATAATTTCATGCTAGTGTATAAAATCAGCTGGAGGAGGAAGAGGTTATAATCATGCAGACTTATTTGGGAGCAGCAATTAAGAGGTGCACCAATAAGAATTTGAACTAGAATGATGGAAAGTTAATGGGAAAGAAAGTAATAGAATTTATTTGTTCCATATACAGGGATTGAGAACCTACCATGTTCCAGGCACTGGGTAAGGAACTCACAATATATGAAATACAGGTGTAGAGAACTAATCACAGTTTGTTGTAATAAGAGTTTTAATGGATGAATGTTAGGACTTCTCTGTTGGTCCGGAGGCTACGACTCCATGTTCCCAATGCAGGGGGCCCGGGTTCAATCCCTGGTCCGGGAACTAGACCCCACAGGCCGCAACTAAGAGTTCGCATGCCGCAACTAAAGATCCCGCATGCCACAACGAAGATCCTGCACACAGCAACGACGATCCCGAGTGCTGCACCTAAGACCCGGCGTAGCCAAATAAATAAATGGTTTTTTTTAAAGTAGATGAGTGTTTAAGGTGTTAAGGACCCAAGAAGAGGGAGCAACTAATTGTATGGAAGAGTCTAAGAAGTGCTTTATGTAAGATTAAACATTAGATGAGTATTTGAAGTTTGCCAGGCAAAGAAGAGTAGAGCATCATGGCATTGAGAACATGGTTCAGTATGTCTGTGTGTGCAAGCTAAGCATAGGTACAAGAAGCTAGAAAGATAAAGAAGGATCACATCGCTAAAGGCAAAAGGTGTCATGAAAGAAGGTTTAATAGAAATTAGTGACAACATAAGTAAGCAAAAATTACCCTAAGGTTTTGAATTTAAGTGACTAGAAGAATGGTATTGATAATACAAATAAATGGGAACTCAGTGTTAAGAATTACATAATCTGTAGATATTTTTCATCTGAGTGGACCTGGAATACCCAGAGGGTATTTTTTTATGTATGTTTGAACACTAAATGTGTTTCATCAGTGAAATTCTGAATATCCTATGCTCATCATAGGTTATTAAAGCCAATAAACAACCTAGAATTGATTCTTAACCATTGGCACAGTTTTCTTCAAAATTACAATCTGTAAAATAAAAGAAAATTCACCTGAATTTTTCTTAACTCAGAAGAAAAGAAATAGGTTAACTGAATAAGAAACAGAACTGTTAGGAATGTTCCAAAGGTTTGGTTCTAAATTATCAAATTAATTCCTCTTTCATTTGTTTTAAAATACTGTTGTTTCAAGAACCACCAATTATCAGCTAATACTAGATGTATAATTATGTGTTAATGTATGACAAAGTTGGCAGTCTCCACAGAAGACTGGCACTTAGCAGATGATTGAAGCTGCTGTTGGTCCAATGAATCTGTAGCTCAGAAATTTTCCTAGAAGTAACCTCTGTTGTTCAAATTACATATCCATTTTTTGAGACACAACCCACTGATTACAGGCATTATTACCTGAAATATTACAAAGTAATTGATTAGAAATCCAAATCAAACTTTGACACTATAGATCCATATGAGTGGTTGTCTGAGAACTAGGGGGCAGGAAAAGGTAGGAGCTTACTAAGAAAAACACGAGAATTTTTGGAAGTAATGGATATGTTCATTATCTTGACTGTGGTGATGGCTCCATGGGTGTATACATCCTACAAACTTAACAAGTTACACACTTTAAGTATGTGCAGTTTGTTGTATGTCAGTCTGTTACCTACCTAAGTCTTGGACTCTTTAATCAATAGAAATTGATAAGAGGCCAGACGAGAAATTCAGGCAAGGCTTTATTGGTACTCATACTGTAGCACAGGGATTGAAAACAAGTTGCCTTGCTCACTCCCCTATGTGGGGGTGAGTTGGTCCCTTAAATGGAGTGAGAGTAGGGGCGGGTTGGTGGGTGGGGCCTGAGGGGGTGGCTTAGGTGGTCTGCCCAACCCCTTCGTGGTGCTGTGTGCAGGGATCATGTACAGTATCCTGCTTTTGCTCTGGCACCTCAGAAGTAGCAGTTGGGGCTTTGCCTTTTTGTCTCTTGTTCATAATTTGCCCCAACTGCACATTTGTGCAGTTATTTTTAGTCCCTTATAGTTTCTTTGTATTCTTTTGCTCTGGGAGACATTTGTCCAGGTACACACACTCCAGTAAAGGGTCCCAGGACTCAAGTCCCAGCCTGTCTCAAATCATGCCTCAGTATAGCTCTTATTAAAAGAAAGAAATTTAATGTTAGAATAGTCAGATATAATATTTTGGGTCCTGCACCATTATTCATATAAAAAAGATCTAGCCAGTTTTAAATGTATATACACAATTTGAACAAATCTAGGTTACCTGAGTTATAATGAATTGAGTGCAGTGAGTTTTAACCAGAGTCTTAAGAGTAATACATTTATATAGATTTGTGTATGTGTGTTTGTGAATCTGTGCTGATTCTGGATGATTTTTTTTTTTTTTTTTTTTTTGAGAATTGGTGACTGTGGATTGAATGTTAAAGATGTTAAATTGGCTTTTAAGCAGATTTTACAATACATCAGTACCACCTTAGTTTGAGTATTTTTTCCGTGTGAGAGATGCAGAAAGATCAATGTCCCAGGTGCCCCAGATCATAATAAATATTTTTAGTAATACTTTTCTTTACCTTTGTATACTTTTATTAATGAGCTTTAAAAAAAAAAATCAGACTATTAATGGCTTTCTGACAATGTCATCCTGGCTGTGGTTGAGACCAATGTGAACTCTAATTTTTAAAGGTTAATTCTATACATAGAACACAGATTTGCTAGAAGACATAAGGACTTTGATAAAAGATCAAATTAGGTTATGTGATTGATATAAGAGGATCTTTTAAAAGAATTGCTATTTGATGCTTGGAGTGTGGTCAGTCAGATGCCTTTATAATATTGCTAAAATATAAACGTGAAAATATTCATATCCTTTAATACAGTAATTTCAATTCTTGGAATTTAAATAATCAAAATAGGAGCATCTGTATGTGAAGATATTTATGTCGTTTTTTATGTATAATAGTAGAAATTAAAAGAAACCTTGATGGAACAGATAAAGTATGTTATTTACTGGATGCTACCATTAAAAATAATGCAGCAATTTGAGACTATCCTTATGTATTGTGTTAGATAAAAAATGAACCAATGCAAAGCGTTTGTTCATTTTGTGAAACTTCATTACTTAAAATTTGAGGACTTTTCTATAGTATGCAAAAATCAGAATATAAAATTGCCTGCCACTACAATCAAAACAGCAAGAGTGATTATGTTGGGGGGTAAGATGATAAATACTGTGTGTTTTCCATATCTTATTTTATATATTTTTTAAATTATCAGTTGTTTTTAAAAGAACACACGCCTTTTAATTAAGTGTACAAATTTAGCTACACTAAAGTAATATAGACTACTAGTGGCTGAAGCTCAGGGGTTTCATTAGTACAGTAATGACTTAATTAACAAATCCTCTATGAACAAAACCTCCTTCCCCAAGACTGGCCTTGGTGCAGCAGGCATGAGGGAAGGATCAATTTTCTCTGAGTTAGATTGGTGGCAGCAGGGACTAATGAGGCAGGGCCTTGAAAGTGGCTCTCTCTCAGATCTAACTCCTCAGGGGTTGGCTAGAGCTGATGCTAAGGGCACTGCTGTACTCCTGGGACCTACACAGCCTGGTTACCCAGGTGTTAAGAAAACAATTTCTGTGCCAAGACCATATGTGGCTTTTAAGAGACTCGGCAGGACTCTTGATTTAGGCAGAGCATTCCTAGTGTGGAACGAGTAGGCTAGAAAATAGCAAAGAGGGTATCCCATGTGCTAGGAAGCTTCCACCTGTCTTCTGTGTGCTCAGTGTACTGCTTTTTTGATTCCCTGGGCTTCATTTTATTCAACTATAAAATGAAAGGGCTGACTAGAAAATCTCTATTGTATCTTTCAGTTCTAATGGTCTTTATGTCCAGAGTGTTCTAATGGTCTATGTGTCTAGATCAGAAGTCAGCAACCTTTCTGCAAAGGGCCAAATAGTAAATATTTTCAGCTTTGCAGGACATACGATCTCAGTCGTAGTTGTTCAACTCTGCCTCTAGTATGAAAGCAGCCATATGTAAGAATACGTAACCAAATAGGTCTGGCTGTGTTCCAGTAAAACTTTATTTACAAAAATAGGCAGCTAGCTAGATTTGGCCCATAAGCCATAGTTGGACAACCTCTGATCTAGATATTAATGTAATGGAGGTATTAAAAGAATTCTTAGGGGGATATGATATAAATCACATTTCAGAGGGACCATTCTCTCAGACTTTTTACTTTTAAAGGTTAGTCAAACATAAAATGATATTTCAGGGAATTCCCTGGTGGCCTAGTGGTTAGGATTCCGGGCTTTCACTGTAGTGGCCTGGGTTCAGTCCCTGGTTGGGAACTGAGATCCTGTAAGCCGCACAGTGTTGCCAAAAAATACATTAATTAAATAAAATAAACTGGTATTTCAAAGTCAGGGTTTAGCAGCATGGAGAAAAGAATAAAAATACCCTGTCACCAAACTATTATAGTAATTTCTCTGCAATAGAGGAATCCTGTCATTCCCAATTAAGGAAGAAATGGTGTCTGCAACACTTGTGACTAGATTCTTTCAAGTCTCCAAAACTGTGAGCCTAGTAGGAGAGAAGTTCAATGGCCTGTTAATTTTGTTTCTTATAAAATAGGCTAAATCATGCCTTTCATGGTAGTGCGGGCTTCAGACCGTGTGTGTGTGTGTGTGTTTCCAGAAAAGGGCAACTGCCATGCTTAGGCAGGCTTCAGGTCTCCATCTGTCTTGGGTTGGGCTTATATCTTGGTCTTAAGTTACCAGGATTCTAATATGGAGATCAGACTGTCATCACTTTGGAGACCTTTGTTAGTTCTCCCACTTCAGGCCTCATCCAGTGTCCTTTACCTAGAACATTTATAGCAAACTTTACTTTTGTTTGCTATAACAACAAAGCAATCATAGTTTGGGTTAATTAATTCAGGCCTATTATTACATAAAGGAATCAGCATAGTGACACTTTACCTGCCTAGGGAAGTCTAAAACATTCTTGTTAGCCAGCTTGCTTTCATCTAAGCACTTTTTGGAATCTTTTACTTTCTAAGCTTTAGAGCATTAGCTCCTTACTGGCCTATCCCACTAAACAGAGCAGAACTGACATATTCTTTCAGTTACAGCTTGTTCAGAGTGAGCAGTTCTACCATCCCAGCATGGGGACAACTATAGCCCTTACTTTAATGCAGCAGTTTTCAAAGTGTGGACCAGTTGGAGGTCTCCAAGACTCCAAAGCGTCGCTTCTGTGAAATCAAAACTATTTCACAGTAATACTAAGATATTGTTTGCCTTTATGACTCAATTTCAGTGAACTTTTCCAGAGCATGCATAATATGTAACATAGCAACAGATTGATTACTAAAGCAGATATGAAAATCCTGCTGTCTTTTATTAAACCAGACATTAACGAGATAAGCAAAAAATGCAAATGCCACTTTTTTCAATAATATTTTTGTTTTGAATATATTATTTATAAAAATATGTTAAAATGTAATGGGTCTATTAGTAAATATTTTTCAGTTCTCTTTTTAAATTTCTAATACAGTAAATATTGATAAATATAACTCACATAAAGAAAGGCAGTTTGGGGTCCTGAATCTTTAAAAGTATTTCAGTGGTCCTAGAAGCAAAAAGTGTGAGAACTCCTACCCTAATGTAATACCCTTAGTTGCAATGCTCTCATCTCATGGTTACTGATAACACCCTCAGCATATTCCCATACATAAAATATCCACTGAAATTCCCCCATTCAGAGAACAGATGTTAACAATTTAGTGCTTATCCTTCCAGACATCTTTCTACTGAGTGCTTGCATGCCCACAGTATATAATTTTACATATATAGGATTATACTATACTTTTCCAGACTTTTTCTCATGAGACAGTTCAGTTTAAATTTTCTCGCTGTTAGCTCTCTGAATTCTTATAAAATCCGAATGTCTTAAAAAGAGCATAAGGATCATCTTATCTCATTCCCAACTCAATTCAAGAATCCTCTCTAAAACATTCACTGCCTAGCAGATTATTCATTTTGGTTTTATAAACCCTAAATTGTTAAAAAGTTTTTCCTTGTGTGGAACAGATATGTACCTTCTTATAACTTCTTTTCATTGGTCCTAATTTCACTTTCAGGAACTATGTAGAATCCTTCTTATCCATCTTCACTATGTCTCTTTCTGGCTGCTTTCTTCTGACCTATCTTCCAGTTCACTAATTCTTTTCTAAGCTGCATCTAATTCTCTATTAAACATATTCATTGAATTCTCATTTTCAGTTTCCATTTAAACTTATCAAATTCTTAATTTCAGTTTCTATTTTTCATAGTTTATAGTCTTCTACTAAAATTCTCAGCTTAGCTTTTAACTCATGATCAGTAAGTATAGTTATTTCAGAGTTGCTGTTTGATAAGTTCAATATTTGGAACCACTTCGGGCTACTTTCTGTTCTATGATTTCTGCTGGTTTTAATTTCTTGCTTGCCTCCATATATTAGTATTTTTTATTGTGTGTGAGACTTTGTATTTGGAAAATTCTTTGTAGAAATAATTTGAGGCATAGGATGATTCATGTTTTCTTTTGGCAGGCACAGGAACACTAGCATACTAGAATCATCTTGATCTAAGTTCAGGAACTTAGAATGATTGGAAGCTAAGCCACAGTTCATTGCCTAGGCTTATCTACCCCCTGTATATCCTTAAGCCTAGCTGCCGTCCTTTGGGTTCCAAACTTAAGATGAAGAGGTTTTACCAGAGCCATCTCTCTTGACAGACTCTAGATTCCAAATTTTGTCCTCCCAGCAATATCAAACATCAGACTCACCTCTCTGGTCTCTCTCATCCCTTATGTCCTACCCTGGTAATTCTTCATTCTTTTGTTAGGCCATCACTACCTTCAAGCACATTTTTTAAAGATACATTTTGTCCAGACGTAATTGTTCTTGATGAAATGGTTGGTACAAATTACTTAGTCTACTGTTATCAAAGCCCCTAGAACCTACTTAAATTCATATTAATATTTCTCTATCTTTCTGGGTTGCTTAGGAAGCTGTTAGGGAGTAGGCATAACCCTGAAAGGGCATCCTCATAGACACATTTTACCATCTGTACCACATTTATCCAGAAGCTCTTTAAGAGCACATATTGAATGTTTAGTCTGATACTACATTTCGGTTCAGACAAACTGGAGGTATTATCAAATTCAAATAAGCAGTTATTCTATAGCCTTCATCTCATAATTTTGAATTCTGTTAAGATTAATGATTGCAGAGCTACCCTTTTTCTATATTACCTGGGTTTATTACCCAGGTTAGGCTAAGGCAGCAGCCTAACAAATAACCCTCAATGTCTTAATGACATTCAGTAATAGATATTTTTTTCTCTTGCATTCTTTTTCTTCACTGTAGCTGAGGCCCTACTCCATGTTTTCTTCTTTCTAGGACCAACACTGAAGGGCAGCCCTAATCAGGAGCATGCTAGTTGTATTAGAGGAGTAAAGACTTGATGAAAGAACTACACAGTACTTATATCTCTTGTATCACTTCCTCTCACATCTCATTAGCTGAAGCAAGTCATGTGGCCAGACCTGATAATAATCAGGTAGGAAGTACAGTCCTTATTAACAGAATATAGTTCTCCCAAGGGAATGAGCCGAGTAAAGAGGAGCAGTGAATACAGTGTACCTGTGTCCCCATTTTCCTTCACAGGTTTATATTCTAGTCTTCTTGAAATAAAACTAATGGTCTCATTACAATTTAGGATTTAAACCACTAAAAACAAAAAAGTCAAAACAAACTATTGCTTAAACCTTGAATTAAGGTAAAGAATTGGGTTTGTTTTAAAAACGACTCAAATTGCCCTTCTTTAAAACATTAATTCCGTGTATGCACAGTTTCTTTCATCTGGTGTTTCTCTAAATTCCTTTATCCCATCTCTTATCCCACCTAATGATAAAGGAATTTGCTCTTTGGGGAGTTAAGTCTTTAATATTGACCTCTAGGTATTACTCGCAGCCCAATTGTTTTCTGTTTTGTATTACACCTTCATTAGCACTAAATTTTTTATACTAGCTTTTCTAGGATTTTTATTTTAACAGGTTTTTTAAAACCTTAAATTACATTCTTCCCATTTATTTGCACTTCTTCTCTCTTCTAATTGTTTCATTGTCCACGCACCAAAGATACATTTACTATCTCTTATTTTTTCATTCATCATATATGCTCAGAAATTCTAAATTCAGAGATTCTCAGTTCTGCCTTATAGTTATGGTGTTTTTCTAGTTGTTCTCCTATTACTGTTCAAAATGTTTTTGGAATGTATTGGGATTTTCTTCAGTGTTTGAGGTTCTTTAGCATGTCCTTTTATTTTCATGCATCAGAGCAATTCCTACTATATTTGTATGGGATCTCATATAATATTTTTAATGAGCAAAGTACAACATTGAGCAACATTAAAGATTTTATTATTCCTTATTCTAGAATATAATATTTATTTAATAGTGAGATGAAAATACAGGTTTTATGAAATATAATTCCTGTATCAAAAAGCTGTAAGTGCTACCACTGTTTTGTGACCCCCTGAATGATATCTGCTCTCTTTGTACTAAGTCTAATAGTAATTGATCCCAAATAAAATCATGAAATTCCCTTTTGTTAGCTTTAGAAATGCATTGATGAGTACCTTGTTTGATGGGATAAAAGCTTCAATAACTGATGCCCCCACCTGAGTGGTTAATTCCAAAATATTATTTGTCTGACGCATTGTTGTCAGTGACAACTGAACAAGAACTTTTAGGAGCAGTTGGCTGTCCAATAATCACAAATTTCAAGGCTATGCAAATGGTGCCAGTTCAGCCCAGCTCTTTTCTCTATTATCATATCAATTGAGTCAGTTCATAGTAGACAAAGCAAGGTTATGGGAACCACCTAGAGCATCATGCACCATTTAACATCAATGCAGCATACAAGAACATCTGCAACTTCAATCTTATTAACAGAGGATAGAATGGAAGGCAATAAACAGCTTTCTTCACCATTTAATTGCAAAATAGTATTTCCTAATGTTTGCATTGTTTATCAACAGGAACTTCATCAATAATTGTATAATTATGGTTGCCTAGATTACATAGGCAGCCCTCATGCATCTTGTCATTTATTACAGAGAGGTCTGAATTTAATCTGAATTTGAACACACGATTCAAGACTAATAATATAAGTCCTTTGAAATGTGAGTTGCATAATACAGATATTTTGTGCAGTAGGAGAATGGCAGTTTATGATTCCTCAGTCACTTTGGGGATTAAGTTAACACAGAGAAAAGACTGAAAGGCAGTGAAAAATGAGGGGAAGCCACTAGTTAGATTCAAACATAGATCCATTGAACATGAAAGTAGGTTATGTGCTTTAGAATTAATCACGAGTAATTAGATGTTTGCTTTAGGCCAAAATTGGGCTGAATTAAAGCAGAATTGTTATGCTGGGGTCTTCCCCTCAGTTTCTATGCTTAAAGGGAGAAAATGGCAGAAAACGACAAGTATACTGAAAAAAAACTATGGTGGCCAAAGTTAGAAATTGTAAATTCAGAGGGAAGGCTTGACATATCTGTTCAGTCTTTGCCTTTATTGCTCTTTGAAGCCAGATAACATCACTACTCCTAACCAGCAAAATGTTAGTGTTCGCAGCAAGCGGCCAAGTGCGTTCTTCAGGCTCTGTGGAAGCAGAGAGTTTCTTTTGGCACACAGTGCAAAATAGCCAAGAAAAATGAGAGGAAATAATAAAAGTTCAGTAACAGTTATTGGTGTGGTCATTGGGAGTTGTCTCATAATAAAACAGGAGTAGGAAAATGTAAAAAATAAGGGATGCATTTAAAGTAGGTGAGGCAAGGGGCTGGTCTGAAGAGTTTGTGTCTTTTAAACATGAAAATCTCATATTTTTACTTAAGTTTATTTTGTATTTAAGGAAAACCTGAGGCCTGTTCATGAAATTGTGTTTGAAACATTTCAATATTTAGAATATTTTCTCCCCCTGATTAATCTGTATTTATACCTTTAATAATTCTCCATTCATTTTCTAGCAGCAAATTTTTCTTCCCTTCTCAGATTTTTTTTTTTAAATCACATAGGAAGAAAAAAAATCTACTGTAGTAAAGTATCCACAGAGTAGAGGAAGATATAGTGTTTCTGTCCTCTTTTTTGCTGGTTCTGAGTGTAGTGAACATAGCAGAAGCTTTCTTAACATGATAGTTCATCTATCATTGCCTCCATCTGAGGGATACCAAGAACTGGTTTGTTGGAGGTAATTGTTTGACCTGTAATTACTTAACATTATGCCTAAAGACTTTAAAAAGTAATTACAGCCTCTACTATAAACTTGAAAAAGTTCTAGCTCTGCAGAATGAGAGTGGAGATTTTGTATACATACATACATACATACATACATGCATATATATGTGCCTCTCACTTAAATACCTCAGGAAAAACATTTTTCTAGGCTGGGGCTTTGCATAAATGGGCAGTACCAATTCTGACACATGAACACCTTTCCTTTAAAGAACTTATAGGCAAACATTATTCAGAAGCCTTTTCTAGGAGCTATTTATCAAAACTGCTATGATAATAACTTTGTCGTAATGAGTCCCAGTCTCTGTTTAGGGAGTAATCGATAAACTGCGAATTAATGTTCCATAATTCACATTACAGTGCACATGTAATTATTTGAGATGAGGCAAACCCTATGCATTTAATTTACAACTATAATTAAGTAAACTCATTTGATACTAATTAGGTGAGCCTAAAAGGATCATAGGTTTGTATATTTAATTATCAAAGTACAATCAGCAACCAGTTTCTGAAAAGCTTTCCTAGCTTGAGCTCAACATTGATCTTTGCCCACCCACACTACAATTTTATCTTCTTGGACCTTCAGTAAATTAAAATGCATGGTGAATCATGGAGAATCTACTTGGTGAGTTAGCTTTTTTGGTAATTAGATTTGTAATTCACCATCTGAAAAAACGGCTTAAATATAAAGAAGTTTTATGTCTGATAAAGCAGTTCATCAGAAATGAGGGAGAAATTAAGACATTTCCAGTTAAACAAAAGCTAAAGGAGTTCATTACTGGTAGACCTGCCCTATAAATAGAAACCCTTCAGGGCTTCCCTGGTGGCGCAGTGGTTGAGAGTCTGCCTGCCAGTGCAGGGGACACGGGTTCGAGCCCTGGTCTGGGAAGATCCCACATGCCGCAGAGCAACTAGGCCCGTGAGCCACAATTACTGAGCCTGCGCGCCTGGAGCCTGTGCTCCGCAACAAGAAAGGCCGCGATAGTGAGAGGCCCGCGCACCGCAAGGAAGAGTGGCCCCCACTTGCCGCAACTAGAGAAAGCCCTTGCACAGAAACGAAGACGCAACACAGCCATAAATAAATAAATAAAATAAAATAAAATAAAAAGAAATCCTTCAGGCTGAAATGAAAGGATGCTGGACAGTAACTCAAAGCCATATAAAGAAATAACGCCAGTAAAGGTAACTGCATAGGTAAATGTGATAGCCAGTGTTCTTGTATTTTTGATTTCTAACTCCTCTTTTATTTCATACATGATTTAAAAGACAAATACATTAAACAATAATTATAAATATATGTTAATGGACACACCTGCATAAAGATATAATTTATAACAACATAAAGGGGGAAAGGAGCAATATAGAAGCAGAGGTTTTGTATGTTGTTGAAGCCAATTTGGTTTCAATTCAAATTAGATTGTTATATATTTATAATGTTAACTGTAATCCCCGTGGTACCCACTAAGAAAATATTTGAGGAATACAGAAGTTTTCTCTATTTTGTTAAAATAGTATATAAAAATTAGTTTGTCAGAAAATGTACTTGTTCGCTAGCTTAGAAGTCTTTTAAATTCTACTGTCAATCACCAAGTATTTACTGCATACCTAATATAATGGGCTTTCTGTTAGGTTTCAATAATTATCTCCATTTCTTCCCACTAAATGTGTAAACATATAATCAAGAAAGAAGCGTTATATGATGTCTCCAGTGACTTCCTAGTCTTGGAATATGCTAGATAAAATGTTCTTATCTCCTAGCTGCATTTATGCTGTAAAGAATGTGAAAGCTTGTGCCCATGACTTTCCCTAAAGGTGTAAAAGATGTTTCTATCTCCAACCTTTAAAACCAAGGTACCTGAATGTTAAGGAGTAGAAGGCACCTGTATGATGCAGTGTATGTTCCCTTAACTCTTAAAGTATTTAGGGTATTGCCATTACTATCAGAAATTGTGAACCTTACCCACAGACACTCAAAATTCTAAGCTTTCAGAATGTGCTAACCGGAACATGAGGGTTTTTCCCTTTCCTTATCAGCAGCCACTATAGTAAAATAGAAAGTAATTGCTGATGCTTATGTTGCTCACATAGAACATTTACTTACATGATCTAAAATAAGGTATTAAAATAGGTGGGCAAATTGATATCTGGCCTGTGAGGCCATTGTTGCTTCTTTTATTTCTTTGGGGATACAAGTGCAATTTGTCAGTACGTTAAAGCAGAGACTTTTTTTTTTTTTAATAGCAAGGCCCAAGTTTCTTCTGTCCAGATGTAACCAATGTCAAGAGTTCACACACTATACAATTAATGACACCAGCCTTGCTGCATTGACATCTGTGCCTGACCAGTTTGTGTCTTGTCTCTGGGTCATCTGAGGAAGTATAAATAGTATTGTGGACTATGAACAGGCCAAGTCTAGCAGGTGCCATTTACATGGACTAGAGTATAAATAGTATCCTCTGAAGCTGTACAATGTGGTGTTCTTAAATTGAATTATCCCTCATCTTCTTCCAGTCTCAGAAACAAAGATACTGATTTTTGTATCGTTTGAAGAACTATTTGCTAGTTCAACATAACTAGCAAAGTATAAAGATTTGACACCTAATGGCTTCTTTTCTATCCCCTCATGGTAACAATTGTTTGGTGGAGTCAGAAGCGTAGTAGACATTTAGAATGATACTTTGGAGAGGGGAATGGAAGCACCAACTAGGGATTATTAGTAGGACCAGTTCTGAGAGGAATTAGCAGTAATTGGCACAGTATTGGATGACAAACACCAGCCCATTTGGAAACAGGATCTTCATCATTTTTTTAATAGGGTTGTGCCGTTCTTCTTAATCTACTGAAACTTTTCAAAAATCTGATGCTGCAAATTATCATCCCTGCAAACCAGATGGCACTAAACATCAGTGGTATTTCAGCAGTGCTTTCTTGCTTTGAGACTTCTTCTAATCCATAATGAGAAAAAAGGAGCCATTGGTCGTCTCATATCTGATGCAGTTTTTCATTTGTAAGCTAAATAACATTTGCCATTGCCACCATCAACAATTCAAACAGAAATCTTACCAATAGAAAGCCCATGATTAGAAGTAGTGGCATCAATACCTTCATCTTTAATAATAGAGAACAAATTTGTACGTGCATGTCCATTTTTAAAATCTGTTGGGACTGTTGGGACTTCCCTGGCAGCGCAGTGGATAAGAATCTGCCTGCCAGTGCAGGGGACACGGGTTCGAGCCCTGGTCCAGGAAGATCCCACTTTGCCGCGGAGTAACTAAGCCCATGTGCCACAACTACTGAGCCTGTGCTCTAGAGCCTGCGAGCCACAACTACTGAGCCCGCATGCTGCAACTACTGAAGCTTGCGCACCTAGAGCCCGTGCTCCAAGAGAAGCCACTTCAACGAGAAGCCCGCACACCGCAACAAAGAGTAGCCCCCGCTCGCCGCAACTAGAGGAAGCCCACGCGCAACAACGAAGACCCAACGTAGCCAAAAATAATAAATAAAATTAATTAATTTTAAAAAAAAAAACAGATTTCCCTGGTGGCACAGTGGTTAAGAATCTGCCTGCCAATGCGGGGGACACGGGTTCGAGCCCTGGTCCGGGAAGATCCCGCATGCCACGGAGCACCTAAGCCCGTGTGCCACAACTACTGAGCCTGTGCTCTAGAGCCTGCGAGCCACAACTACTGAGCCTGCATGGTCACAAATACTGAAGCCCGTACACCTAGAGGCTATGCTCCACAACAAGAGAAGCCACCACAACGAGAAGCCCACACAGTGCAACAAAGAGTAGCCCCCGCTCACCGCAACTAGAGAAAGCCCACGCACAGCAACAAAGACCCAACGCAACCAAAAATAAATAAATTTGTTTTTAAAAAAAAAAAAAACATACCTTCAGAAGGAGCAATTTTAAGTAAGATGTGGTCGCCTATACCCAGAAGTCTTATTTTAAGATTAATAATATTCTTGTCCATTTATTCATTAAATGCTTACTACGTGCCAACATTTGTCCTAAGTGCTTTACATGTATTAACTGACTTAATGTTTGCAAAAACCCTATGAGATAATTACAATTATTGCCCCCATCTTACACATGACAAATTGAGGCATAGAGAGTTTAACTTGGTTATGATCTAGTAAATGGGAATATGAACCCAAGAGTCTTGTTCATATTCTTAATCACAATGTTATACTGCCTCTGTTCTTTATGGAGTATTTATTTACTTAATTTAGTCAAATTTAGTTATCAGTACAGGGCTTAAAAGGGGAATTTAAATGTCAGTAAACTGTTACATACTGTTTAATCAAAATCTGTTTTTTTCCATTATTACCTTTTTTCTGGAAAAAATGGTAGCAACATTGCTCAAATGGCAGCTTTGGAATTATATTTTACTTCTCTCTCATTCTTTTTGTCCCAAAGTCCTACTTTGCTTTGGGACCCTGGGTAGTTGACAGCCTCCGTGAGCTTCAATGTCTTCATTTATAAAATCAGGTCAATAACACCTAACTCATGTGATTGCAGTGAGAATACATGAGAAAAAGTATATAAAGCACTTGGTGCGGTACCTGGCTCACAGTATTTGACTATCGCTTTTCTGCTCAAAAACTTCAGTTACATCCCATTTGCCTCATGTATCAAGTCCAAACATTTGTCTGGCTTTCAAAGCCTCCCTAGAGATGGCTGGACCCCACCCATCTTGCGTTATTTCTTTCCTTACCTGACATATAAGCGTCCTTCTTTCTCTGTGCCTCCTGGGATATATATACCTTTCTTTTCCTCTCCTTTTCACTATCCACATCAAAACCCAGCTTTAAGTTCAGTCTTCTCCATGAAACCATCACCAGTTAATTAAACTCACATTGTTCTTTTTCTTCTTTGAGCTCCTGTTGCAGCTATAAATATTACATTGTATAATATTTCACAAATTCTTCCACATATGCTAGATTTCTCTTTCCATCTAGATTCTTAAGTTCCTTCAGAAGACAGACCATGTCTTAATAATTCTTTATCTGCTTCCAAAGGATCTAGCAGAAAATGAAGAGCTCATAGTGAGTGTTCAACAAGTACTTATTGCCTGATTGAAGATAATAAGCTCCTAAAAACACCTTATAGAATTGTATAGGGCTTTATATTTGACAGGGTGCTTTTATTAATGTTTATGCTTAATCCATATAATAGTCATTGAAAATAGCTAAAGCAAGAATTATCCTCATTTTCTGAGCAGTAAGACAGAGTTTAAGTTACACTGTGACTTGCATAAGGTCTCTTGGTTAAGTAGCATCTTAGACTCCATTCCCAACTCCCACCATTCAGTCCATTCTCTATAAGGCTGCCAGAACAATCTCTTTTGACAGTGGGATTGTGTCACTCCTCTCTTTAAAACCTTCCAGTGGTTTCCCTTTTTATTACATAGAATGAAATTCTACCAGCTCTTCTCCCCCACCCCCGCCCACACACACACACAAATTTGATCTCCACATACTCACTGTACTCTAGTTACAGTGGCCTTCTTAACCTTAAACAGGCCTAGCTCACCAAGCTTGTTGCTAGCCCAGGGCCTCTGCACTTGAATATTCCACCCCTGGATCTTCACATGGCTGGCTCCTTCTTGCAACATCACCTCCTCAGTGAGGAAGTAACACCCATCTAAATTAACCCTCCTCCCCAGTCATACTTTATCATCTGTTTTATTTCCTTCATGGCATTTATTGTTATCTCAAATTATCTTCTTCATTTTTGTGTTAGTTATATATTATCTATCCTCACTAGAATGTAGATCCTGTGAGAGCAGGGTTTTCGTTTGTCCTATTCACATCTGTATTCTCCTCTGACAGAGGTCCTGACACATGATAAGCTCTTAATAAGTATTTGCTGAATAAAGTAGCTGAACAAAAACCAGACTCAAACCGTGGGTCTTTTGAGTCCTAATCCGGCGTACTTGCCATCATTCCATTTATTCTGCCTTTCATGAAAGCACTTATACTTTTGGAACTACAATAAGAATCGATGTTCAGAATAATGACATTAACATGTGCTGTAGGATTCTCTATTAAAGAAAATTTTCATTGAGTTCAATAAACTAATTAAAGCAAGGATGTCATGGTATGTTATTATATTAGTACATTTAGAAAGATTTCCAACTAAAAAGACTTTCTGCTTTTTCTTTAGTTAACCAGAAAATTAAATTAACCCAGAGCTCTTCATTTCCCCCAAAAGTCCTTGTTAATTAGGATTGTTCTATAAATCTCTATTATTAGCAGAATTTGTCATCTGTTTCATTATCCTGTTTATTAGGGCAGTCTGAGCAGGGTGTCTTTGCTCATATCCTGATATGTGTATCCCAATGAAAAGAAAAAGCATTTCCTGGATTCTCTTTTTTTTCCCTATTCTGTGACACAGGCATTATTTCATGCTGTTTGTATAACAACTTAATTTCTTTGTGTCAGTTCCCAGTATAAAGTAGGAATGATATTCTTGACTTGGCTATTAAGTAAAATAATTAAATTTAGAGTCTACTTAAAATAAAAGCATTAGTGCTTTGAAACATTGTTTGTGATAACAGAAGATTGAAAATAGCCTAAAAGTTCATCAATAAAGGACTACTTAAGTAAATTATAGTATATCCATCCAGTGGACTATTACGCAGTCATTAAAAATAATGACATTCTTTGTTTACCAATATAAAAAGATCTCCAAATGAAAAAACATGGTCCAGAACAGCGTGCATATAGTATGATACCTTTTTTTTGTTGTTTAAAATAAAAAGGAGAAAAAGAAGAATGTTTTGCTTATATGTGCATAGAGAAATTGTGGAAGTATATACAGGGAAGCAATAACAGTGATAACCAGATTGAAAAATAGTGGGGCTAGAAACTGGATGAATGGGAGAGATAAGAGGAGAAGGGTGGTTGTACCATATATTTTCACGTATTTATATTTGGGGACTATAGTTATGCATTACCTGTAGTAAAAGTTAAAAGATTAAATTTTTTAAAAAAACAAGCACAACTAAAAGCAGTATGTGGTTCTGGACTGCATCCTGTACTGGATGAAAAAAATTGCTATAAAAGACATTAGGACAATTAACAAAATTGGAATATGGAGTATAGATTAGATGAAATAACAATATTAAGTTTTTAAATTTATCAACTATACAGTGGTTACCTAAAAGGATATGTTTGTTCTTAGGAAATACACCAAATAAAATAAATTATTAAGGAGTAAAGGACATGATATATGCAACTTATGCTCAAATGGCTTGAAAGAATAAATAAATATGTATGTATATATAGGAGGACTGATAAATTGTGGCAAAATGAAAAACTGGTAAATCTGGATAAACGTTACATGGGAGTTCTCTGTATTTTTCTTCAAACTTTTCTGCTTGTTTAAAATTATCCCCCCAAAAAAAGGTTAATAAAAAACAAGCAGGGCTTCCCTGGTAGCTCAGTGGTTAAGAATCCGCCTGCCAGTGCAGGGGACATGGGTTCAAGCCCTGGTCTGGGAAGATCCCACATGCCACGGAGCAACTAAGCCCGTGTGCAACAACTACTGAGCCTGCGCTCTAGAGCCTGCGAGCCACAACTCCTGAGCCTACGTGCCACAACTACTGAAGCTCATGCTCCTAGAGCCCACGCTCCACAACAAGAGAAGCCACTTCAATGAGAAGCTTGTGTACCACAACAAAGAGTAGCCCCCGCTCGCTGCAACTAGAGAAAGCCTGCACACAGCAACGAAGACCCAACGCAGCCCAAAATTAATTAATTAATTAATTAAATGTTCAAAAAAGCAAACAAAAACATTAATACCCTGGAAATACCTCATTATAAGAAATCACCAAGGTGCAGGAGCCACTTTTCAGAATCTTAGGAGTTCTGGTTTTTAAACAGTCGTACTTGTCACTTTCTGGTGAAGTTTTTGCCATCAGTTTTCTGTTTTTATCCATGGCTGGTAATGCTCATCAGAGGCAGTGGTAGAGGTGGTGACTACAGTCTACCTTGAGGCTGAAAAACACTTGCCTATCTGCTTCTCGTCCTGCTTTGTATCTTCTTCAGTTATATCTTCACTACAATTTAGAGGTGACATCAGTAAGACAGTGACAA
This sequence comes from Eschrichtius robustus, assembly GCF_028021215.1. Taxonomy (NCBI): domain Eukaryota; kingdom Metazoa; phylum Chordata; class Mammalia; order Artiodactyla; family Eschrichtiidae; genus Eschrichtius; species Eschrichtius robustus. The sequence goes on from NC_090830.1 coordinate 79,311,648, forward strand.
CACATGGCACTTTAATATACCTTGAACAAAATTTCCTAAGGATATTAATTATCTTGAGGCTGTGTGTGTATACAGTACTAAAATGTATAGTTAATTTGGTAGCAGTAAAGCTGCAGGAACATTTCGTCTAATTGTTTGGCATTGAATGAGTGGATTTATTATTATTATTTTTCAGTTAGATATTGTAACCATCTCTACTATAAACGACTTAACATTATAGTTGATTCTAGCCAGACTGGCCTCTTAAGAGACTGGGTAGTAAGGCTTATGTCACAGTAAAGTGAAGAGTAAATTACCTGTTTGTATAAACTGTCCAGAGACTGTTTGATTTTTATTATTTTGTATTTTAAGTACATTAAATTTCATTGTTCTGAGTGAAGATGCCATGAGGGTCTTATCCAATAAATGACACTAAGCAAATCTGTTATCAGCTGAATTGTTAGTGTTTGTTTCCTGTCTGCTTGGGGAAGCTCATGATTTTGTGCTGTTGTAGAAGTCTGGAAAATAGGAATAATAATTATTCCCAATCCTTTTCCTTCTCACTTTATAAAGAATTTGGGAAGAGACAATGGCACTTACTTATCTTAAGCTCTTGAGTAGAAGTACTTGATCAGAACTAAGTGTCATTTTTCTATAACTAAGGCAAAAAGCTATTTTTGCTACTTGTTCCCACAGCTACTCCAGTCCCATTTCACACCTAAGAAAACAAGGTCCCAGTAACAGTGATGTGAGTGTCTTGGGCCTCATTGGCTGCATAATGCCCATGCCTATAAGTGTGTCTTAAGATTTAGTTAGGTACTTTGTATGTTCATACAGTAAATTGACTAGAAGGCTATGGAATGGGTCATGCTGGTGAATACCATTTACTTAGTTTGTGGGAGTTTTTTTTAATAACTCTGTAAACCAGCTTAGATCATTGTATTTCAAAATAAGAATGTACCAAAAATATAATTGAACTTGAATATTATTGAACATTGTTTAATCCCTTTTCAATGATTTGGAACACCATTCAAGATGTTGCAAATTTTCAGCGTTATTATTTTGAAAGGAATTCTTATAATATAGCTCTCTAGATGCAGAAGATAATAGAGCCTGGACTGTGTACCAATTTATGACAGCTCTTTTTACATTCTTAATATTCTATATATTTATTTGAATTAATAAGTACAAAAAGTGGAAAATATTTCTACTTTATGTTTCAGGGAATTGAACTTCATATGACACCTAAGGATAAAGGATTTCAAGGATCTACAAATATATCCAGAAAAAAGTGGAGTAAAGCTGCATTCATTTAGAATTTTTGCCAATTTAGACAAAAAGTCATGATTCTTAAGAACAAAATTCAGATAAACTCTTCCATTGTGAATTAGGTTTTATTCATAAATAAAGATTTATCCAATCAAAAATCAATAACTTTTTTAAACAAAGAACTCAAGGAATTATATCTAATTGCAGCTTACTTATCATTTATATGTGATTATTTTAATCTGTAATCCAGGAATTAATTCTTATATTACCTAAAATGTTTTATAGATATATTATTACATAATATAACCTTATTATAAATGGTAACGGTTTCATTAACTTAGCTCATTTTACTTGTTTAGCGCCTGTTTGTTCTTAGTTTATAGTTGTTAATTCCCTTTATAGTGTGACTTGTACTTGGAAGTAATAAAATCAGATTTCTTTATAAATATTTATGGTACAGACCTTTCCCTAAACCAGACTGTAGCCCTTTCCTTTCCTAATTATTTCTAATAAAGTCTGCATGTATCTTTTTGGCCTGTGTAGCAGTCTGTACTGCATACTCCCTAGAAAATTTAATCCTGGATATTTATGCCTTAACTTCCAATTAATCAAAATCTTGTCAACTTCATGTAGGTCTGGTGTTACAAAGTGTGGAAAGGTAGTACTTAAAGAGTTTAAATAGGTACTTCTAATATGGAATCTTCTTAGCATCTACAGTCAAAAGGCATCACTAAGTGAATGAGTCCTCTTCTTGAATATCAATCTTTCCAGGAGGATCTTTTTTTCATTATCATTACTTTGTTTATCTCTTGTTGAAAATATCCATTAGTAGCAGGTAGCAAAAGGCAGACAGAACATGCTTTTTGAGAGTCTTAGGTTCTTTATTAAGACCTTAAAGTTTCCAAGATTTCCTTTTCTCTCCTTCTTGATCTTAGATGAGATTGAAGTTTATAGCTCTTTGGCCACATTTGTCCCCATAAAGGATGCAAATTTGTGGTTTCAGAAGTTCCAGACACCAATGAAAAGCACTATTCAGTCTTTTACAAATGTCCTCTAGGCCAGATTTCATCACAGATACAGTAGTCTCCCTTACCTGCAGGGAATATGTTCCAATACCCCCATTGGGTTCCTGACACTGTGGATAGTACCAGACCCTATATATATATACTATGTTGTTTTTCTTCTGTACATACATACCTATGATAAAGTTTAATTTATAAATTAGGCATAGTAAGAGATTAACAACAATGACTAATAATAAAATATAACAATTATAATAATATACTGTAATAAAAATTATGTGATGGGGATTGCCTGGCGGTCCAGTGGTTAGGACTCCACGCTTCCACTGCAGGGGACCAGGTTTCCATCCCTGGTTGGGGAAATAAGATCCCACATACCACGTGGCATGGCCAAAAAAAAAAAAAAAATTTGTGAATGTGGTCTCTCTCTCTCAAATTATCTTATTGTACTGTACTCACCCTTCTTATGATGTTAGGATATGATACAATGCCTGTGTGATGAAATGAGGTGAGGTGAATGACACAGATATTGTGATGTATCATTAGGGTAACATTGACCTTCTGATGATAACGTCAGAAGGAGAATCATCAAGCCATGATGATGTCGATGGTTGGATATCAGCAGCAGATGATGTCCATGGTTGGGCATCCTCGATAGTTGAAGGGTTTTTGTTTGTGGTTGTTTATTGGTTTCACTGAAACCTTTTGGAAGAACATTGTAATTGGAAGTTGTCTCTTTTTAACTTATCAGTGTTTTGCTACAGAGGTTGAATCCTTCAGTGATTATAAGGGTGACTTTAATGCTGCATTCCATCCAAGGATCTTATTCCCTAATTTTGTCCTTTAAAGTCTATGCAATTTGAAACACTTCAGCAAATTTTGGTAATGTCCAAGTTGCTGGTTCTGCTTCACTTTCTTCTTCATCATCTTTCTCTTCCTCTGTAGATGACTCAACAAGTTCTTCCACTTTCTCATTTGTTAACATTTCTCCATGGTCTTTGATGTGTTCTGCTTCTTCATCAAGCATCTTGGCAAATCCTTCTTACTGTGTGAATGATTTTCCTAACTTCACTGATCCCCAGGAAGCCTTTAAAATCATTCATGACTGCAGGCCTTTACAATTTCTGGTTTTAATTCATCCACTGCAGCTTTGATGAATGTTATTGTGTCAGTAATAATGAATGATTTCTAGCACTGCATTGTGTCCAGATTAGAGTCTGCATCAATTGCTGATCAAATGTGATCAAATACAGGGTGGGTGTATGTGACCTGGACAAACTGAATGATGCCCTTGTAAAAAGGGTGAAGCAGTGAAGTTGTATTTGGAGATAAAATTCCAACCTCAACATTTTCACGTTTATAACAATTCAGGATGACCAGGTACGTTATCTGTTATTAATAGGACTTTAAATTCCACCCTTTCTTCTTCCAAATATTTTTTCACTTCTGGGATGAAGCATTGGTGGAAGCATCCCATAAATGAGATAACTGTCACCCATGCTTTCTGATAATTTTTGGTTTTGTTTTTGAGAGCACATGGGTTCTTCACCCTGAACACTACGCACATCACGCCTGGCTTTATCATATGCCCTGCAGTGTTGCCACATAGTACCAGAGTTCATCTGTCCTTCCATGTTTTGTGCCCTTGTGCCTCCTTTGCACTTTTATGAACGTAGCTTCTATTGGGCATCTTCTTCCAGAAGAGCCCAGTTTCATCACCATTGAAGACTTGCTTTGGATGGTATGCTATCTCCTTAATCAACTCCTTCAGCACTGCCGGAAATGTGGCAGTAGCTTCTACATCAGCAGACACAGCCTCTCCAATAATTTTTATATTTTTCAGTCCAAATCTTTTACTGAATCTGTGTAACCATCCTTTACTTGCAGTAAATGGCTTGGCTGTCACTTGTTTCAGGGGATCCCTTGCTGAAGTGTTCCTATAGGCTCAGTGTTTTCTGGCGCAGCACGTTGCCGTCAATAGGAATAAATTTTCTGTTCATGTCCTCCACCCCAAAACTTAATGCCTTTTCCATCTTAATTAAGCACTTGTCACACACTCTGGCCATAACTTTTGCAGTTTGAGGTGCGACATCAAATCTAACACAAATTTCTTTTTCCTTCTTCACAATTTCACAGATAGAAGCTTCATTCTTACTGTAGATCTTAGCAACCTCAACATATAATATTTTTTTCTTTCCTCATTAAGTCGGGAACTTTCACCTTTTCACTTAAAGGAAGCACTTTATGGGTTCTCTTTGGCATATCCAAATCTCCAGCATCACCACTCTTGTGCTTTGGGACCATTAGTAAGTAAAATAAAGGTTACTTGAGCACAAGCACTGCAGTACAGTGACAGTCAATCTGATAACTGAGGCGGCTACTTGAGTGACTTAACAGGCGGCATACGTAGGAATGATTCATATCCAGGGCAGGATGGATTGGGACGGTATTCAGAATGGTGTGGAACTTAAAACTTATGAATTGTTTATTTCTGGAATTTTCCACATAATATTTTCAGACTTTAGCTGACCGCGGGTAACTGAAACCGCAAAAAGCAAAACTGTGGATAACGGAGACTACTGTAATGCCATTCCACTGTCATGTGCCAGGTTTAAAGTAGTGTATTAGGTTACTCTGTAGTCAAAACAACCAAGCCCTGGTCCAGACTGCTGTAAGACAAGAGCTCATTGCACTGTCCATTTTGTTCTGCCCATGCATTCAGTGGTAGCTTTCCCTTTTGTTATTTGACTGATAGTTTGGAGGAAATAGTGACTCCGTTGTAAAAAGTAACCAGATTAGGTTATCTGTAATAAGCCAACTAATATCAGTAATCCTTGACATTGGCATCAAGTATTATTCAGAATAGTAGTTATATTTTTATTGTGCCATTGTGATTTTCTATAGAGAAACACTCAAGACTCATTATTTGTATTTTTAAAATTTACAGCTCTTTAACTATATCCAAGATTTCATTGCCAGGAATGTAGCCAGGCTTGATGCTTTATTAGAGATCCATGATCTAGTACTTAATACTTCCTTTAGCTCATAGTTTCTGTTCAAGTATTTTTACTGTCCAAAAAGGTACTGCTACCATTTACAGTTGTTCCTCAAAAATGTGAACTACCTAAGTATAACTCTAACAAAACACATACAACATCTGTATGCTGAAAATACCAAAAAGCATTGCTTACAGATGGCTTTTCACCTTGGTTCCCAAGTGCTCATGTACAGAATATGGGCCTCATGTTCTGTCTCTCTCTCTGGCTGATGTAGGAGCTTCAAGCTTTCCTGGGTGAGTTTGTATATTGAGTGTTTACAAAGAGAAGTCAGTCTGCCTTTCTTTGGCTCTAATTGCAGAAAGTGAAGTCACCGCTTTTGCTGTCTTGGATCAAGACCAGAAAGAAATTGTTGATACCAATGGAGCTGGAGATGCATTTGTTGGAGGTACAGACTCATTTATTTCATACTTACTTACAAGTTAAACATTTCCTTTAACCCTGTCTCTGCCACATAGCCAAGATTTATAAATATAGTAACTTTTAATTTCTGCTTTTAAATAATTAATTCCTGATGTTTTTTCCATATGCTACTATCATTGTGTTATGAGGGTATATTACTACAGGAAAATATGTATTTTGGGCTTAAAGATAATTTACTGTTACGCTATATCCCAGTCATTTTCACAAGATTAATTGTGTCTGTCAGAATATTGCATAAACAGGCTGCATCAAGACAGTACATAGTATATTCATAGCCCTTCAGGCTTAAATGTTAACAAATTGTTGTTCTTTAAAACACATTGTGAATATTAATAGTACGCTGATAGCTAAGGATGATGTCTTTGGATTATATCCTTTAGTTAAAACATCTGTTTCTAACATAATAGTTGGATGTTTATTGTACCAGGAAGGGTTAAATTTTTGTCTCATTAAGGTTCAATAAGAACTGGCACAATTTATAAAAACAAAATCATTTTTGGAGTGAGTAGTCAAAAATAAGATCAAGACAACTGGAAGAGTTTTGGCTTGATAACTTAGATTGATCTAAAATCGGATTCAAAAGTTCTTTTCATATGTCTGAACTCCTTCTAGCTAAGTGCAGTTAATCTAGGTTAAGATCTCTAGAAAGCTTTAGACTCCTGAGTGATAGCCCAGAAGAGTCCCTCCTGATCTTTATTTCTCATAACATCAAGCAAGACAAGGAAAAAAAGGCAAATGGAGCTGACCCTTGTCTTCCTTCCCTTGGAAGATAAGTTGAATTATGGGAAACTTATTTAAGATTGTATAATGGTTTGAACTTAGTGTTATTTAAAATATTTATATTCTTTTATTTTAATGTTCACTAGCATAAATTTTTCATGTTTCTTTCTTTGAAACTTTTCATGCCTAGTCTTAAATGAGCTGTTTACCATTAGACTGGTAGCATGCCCCATGCCATCTTTTTTGGAAAGAGTACATACAACAAATAATGTTCTACTTTACTGTCACGCACGCATCTTTTATTCCTTTGCTCTGAAAGGCTTCATCATTGATTATTTTGCAGCTATTTTTCCTATTCCATACCGCTTCAGAGCTGTAAACCCATGTAGCCTAAAAATACCTTATCCAGAATTGGGCCAAATTCTGCAATACATTAGGGAGACACTATTGATTTCCTGGTTAGAAATTGGTTAAACCAGGAATCTTAGTACAGAAACTTTTTAATTTGTAACCTGTGTGTGTATTATTTAAGTACTTTAAAATACTTAAAACAGTAAGTATTCTCTTTCTTTGCTATTTAGTTGGGTACATCCTGAGGCTGTCATAGATACGATGGTGACCTAATTAGCCACTGCTCCTGGGTCTGAGGCCTGGGGCTTCCTGGCCTTGCAACAACAGATTCCGTTACAGATCCCTAACTACCTGTAATGCTTCCACTACGAGGTAGGAATATATAGACTTTTTGAGGAAGAGAGAAGTCATTCTTAGGATACTAAAATAGGAACAGCTAGCTAGCCATTTGTATTACAGTTAGAGTGATAAATGAACTATATCATCAAAGCCCTTGGGCTCTTTGTTACAGGATTTTCAGCCTCTTTCTTATCTCACTCTACTTACCCAGCCTCATTTATATACTTATTCTTGGGGTACAGTGAGGTAAGTAAAAAGGAAAGAGTGTGGAACAGGGATCTGCAAACCTTTTTTCCTAAAGGGCCAGGCAGTGAATACGTTAGGCTTTGCAAGCCGTATACTGCATATTCTTCTAGTTGTTTTCTTGCTTGCTTTTTGTTTTGTTTTTGGTTTTTTGCAGTACTCTAAAAATGTAAAAACCTTTCTTCGCTCTCCAGCTGTACAAAAACAGAGCATGGGCTGGATTTGGCTCTCAGGCTATGGTTTGCCAACCCCTTTTGTAATACGTTGGCAACTTCCTCACTTTATTCACTTTCATCATACCCTGGATTTCACTACACACTGTTGAAATCAGTATAGAGAAAGTGGAAGTCAAGCTGAAACTAGGCAGAACTTTACTGGTAAAACCTCAATTAAGTAGCCATTTTTCTCATTTTAACCCTACTGTCATCGGTTCCCAGGATATTCAGATCCTGAAGGACTGAGTCATGCAATGAGATGAATACTCTAATGTCATATTAACAAGGAATACTTATGCTGGCATGTTCAGCACATTCTGTCTATGTACATCAAGCTATATATTAATAGCATAGATAACATTTATGCAGCACCTACTAGCCAATTGATATCTTAGGCACTTTACATAAATTAACTCATTTAATGTTCATAAAAGCTCCTTGAAGTAGGTTATTTTTAACCCCATTTTACTGATGAGAAAACTGAGACACAGAGGGGTTAGATAACTTTCCCAAATTCTCATAGCTAGAAAGTAGCAGAGCCAGGATTCAGACCCAGGCAGTCTGAACTGTACTGCTTCTCTAAACTTTTAGGGAAATCTCACCATTAGGACTCAGAAGCACAGACCAACCTTACTAACAAAAGCTGGTTTTGCCAGAGAGAATCTTCCTATTGACTGAATAGATGACTTCATTTATTGAACAGGAGCTTTTGTTACATGATAGGATTCTTAGGACTCTGGGGTAAGATTGTTGCAGAAAAGAAAGTGAAAGGAAAGAGAATCGACGGACTGTAATCCCCGGTGAGTTTGAACCGGGAGCTTTTTGCTAAGCAGTAGAATTGATTGCACTACAGAGATACAGAAAGCCAGATCATAAACTCGCTTGGTCAGCATGGAATCCGAATACAGGGAGCTATATGAATCAACTGTTTAATAGCACCAGGCTGATACATCCATCTTACAATAGAGATGGTCTGGTTAGTTGGAAATACTCAAAAATCCATTGGCTGAAATCCCCTACTCCCATCTCTACACCAGGGAAGGGCTTTCTAGGAGGATTGGAAATACTCTATCTTTTGAAGCATACTCCTCTACCTTGATCATGAATGGAGAGGCAATGGCAACTTTTGCGTTTACTATGTAGTTTCTTTTTCTTTGCTTTATTGCCTGATTAACGTATCTCCTTTCTGATTGACACATTTTATCTTTAGATGGTTAATATATTCCTCCTATTACTTTCAAGTTTTGCTGGCTTACAAGCATTTCTTTCTTTTGTGACTTTGCATAACTATATTCCAGTCCCAATTTCAAGTTCTTAGGTAAACCATGACTTCACCTACCATGTGCTGATATTACATATCCCAATACCAGAGTGCCATGCGTTCTTATTAGCCACATAAGAGATACATGACCACATCATAGATTTTCATGTATAATTTTAAAATGAGTACGCCAAATGAACATAAATTAAATTCATAGTTCCATCTCGAGGGTTTGGTGACAGTGACAAATCCCTCTAACCTCTACAAGCATACCTCCTTGTTCTATTTGGAGATCTTAAACACTTTCTAATGTCTGCCCTTTACTTGTCACTAGCCAGCCCTGATGGAACTACCCTTTTCACATTCTCCCTCAAAAGCCAAAGCGCCACGGTTGTACCCTTGGAAATGGAGACAATTCTATAATCTCTAAGTATGATTTCCTAATTTCCCAGGTCAGTAGAAAATTTCTTCCTGTTGTCCTGCTGTGCTTTGTCACAGCAGGTCTGCCTTTTCATTTGGAACCCTCTTTGTCACTGCCATAGTAACAAATGGAAACATTGAGAACATTTTGTGACAGGCACTGTCATTGTTCCCTGTGAAATCTCTTCCCCTGTGTCTTCCCAGTAAATGAAACTGAGAAGAAAAATCATAACAAGTAACATGAAAGGAGACCTAATCAATATGTTCCCAGTGGGCTGTCAATACCAGCCTGTGTTAATCTAATATGATTTAGTTGTATGTTTTATGGCAGCTGTAGGAATATGAACTAGACCTACAAATCATCTTTAGATTAAAAGTGAGTACACCTTTGACAGATTATACCCAGGCATGTACATATAACTCTCAGAAAAAAGACTAGAGACCTTACCCAAGGACCAACATTCTTAGGTTTAAAAAAGCTTCATTAAATGTTAAGAGCCATATATAACTTAGAATAGTTTATTTGAATGATAGTAAAGTAACTGTGCTGCCTTTAATACTTTTATTTTCAAATTTCTCGTGACAGCTTTATCAGGGAAAATGTATTATCCTAAACGATATTACCTACAATATGCAAATGACTTTTAAGGCCACTTAGCAATCACAGCGTAAATAATTATCCTATTTCCCATCTAATAAAAAGGAGCATTAATTTCACTTTCTAATTCATGTTCAGAAAAGACTTTTTGTTTAAAAAAAAAAAGATTTAAGTTACCAGAGCAAGGATATTACTTCCTTTTTAAGTAGCACCTGTCTATACTTCAGAGAACCAGAGGGAATCTCTAAGTTATGTTTATATTTTCTATTCTCACCTTGCTTTTTATTCCCAAACATTTCTAACTTACTCTCCCATTCTTCTTAACTGCTGCTTCATTGTGCTGTACAAAGAAGTGGTGTAGAATTCTTCTGATTTTTTTTTTCTACACCACCCCCTTCCTTTGCTGTCAACTCAGAGGACTAGAAAATAACTTGGTGAGTGTTGAATATATCATTTCTCACACTTCTTCACCAAAAAACGAAACCTTCATATGACCCACTGTATGCAGAAGATTTACTTGTGGGTGGTAACCAAGATGACTGCTGCACACTCCTACCCCATCCCACAGCAACAACGATCCCTTTCCCTGTCTTTCACCTCTAGCAGGACATCTTTGGTGTTTGATTTCTTAAGCAGTTTCCCTTAAAACCATCAAATGAGGTATGGGATTGACTTGGTCATTAGGAATTTGAAATACACCACAGACAGCAGCTCAAGTTCACACAGGGGGAAAGGGAAGAGAGATTCACACCTTGCACAGTCTTAGGATGCTTCACGCCATGCTACTCTGATGTTTCACATCCAGAGATTTTGATGAGTTGACATTGGACCAGGACCAAATTTCAAGAGTCTTGCCTAAGATTATTTAAGCCTTTGTGGGTCTAAAGAGGTAAAGATGATCCTCAAGCCATGACAAAAATGAGAAATAGGGCTTCCCTGGTGGCGCAGTGGTTGAGAATCTGCCTGCCAATGCAGGGGACACAGGTTCGAGCCCTGGTCTGGGAGGATCCCACATGCCGCGGAGCAGCTGGGCCCGTGAGCCACAATTACTGAGCCTGCGCGTCTGGAGCCTGTGCTCCGCAACAAGAGAGGCCACGACAGTGAGAGGTCCACGCACCGCGATGAAGAGTGGCCCCCGCTCGCCGCAACTAGAGAAAGCCCTCGCACAGAAACGAAGACCCAACACAAGCCATAAATAAATAAACAAATAAATTTAAAAAAAAAAATGAGAAATAACTTTCATTAACATGGGATACAGGATGATTTTAGGATAAAGTCTGGAATTTTTCACAAACAGGAATGTTCCCTCAAACATCTAGTATCCTGGATGGCCTCCATCTAGAAGCAATTGTAAGTAGATAATGGAATTCAAAAGACTTTGTCTTCTGGAGATTTGGATAATTCAGAGACAGTCTGAGCCATGGAGGCTATCAGACCCCAAAACTTAAATATGAACCTTACATCTCCTATATTTGATGGTTATTAAGAAATGCTTATTCTAAGAAAACAATGTTGGTATTTATAAGATTTCATTTAGTAGCAGAGGGCCAGAAGAAATGTCACAAGCAAAATACCTGAAGTTAATTTTGTTAGACAGAATTGTGATATGACAAAATATATGTATATCAGTTTCCTGGCCTACGATATTTGTGAGTCAAATGGAACTCACTTGAATCCAGTAGCAGTCCAAGCTGCTCTTACATGGATTTGGTCAATTTTACCTACCTTATCTGTCAGATTCATCCAATCTGTATCAGTTAGGTTTTGCTGCATAACACACTACCCTCAAAACTTAGTGACCTAAAACAACAACCATTTCTTTAGCTCCACAAATCTGTGAATTGGCAGCTGGGCCTAGGCTCAACTGGACAGGTCCTCTGGTCTCAGAGTTTCGAGAGATTAAGTAATTTGCCCAAGGTCACAGTGAAAGGCAGGATTCAAACTCAAAGTTTGACCCCAAAGTTCTTACCTCTGATGATTTTGTTATACTCCTTTCCATTAGTATCCTCTTGTCTTCCTCTCCAAGTGAGGAAAAATAGCCAAAGTGCTTTTCTAAACACTAGTCTGTAGACTGGGGCCAATCTATGACTTAACAGATTTCATCAGTCAGTAGCAAAATGAAAAAAAGGTAGGAGCAATATAGTAAGTTTTCGTAAAGCTGAATGTATTCAATTTAAAATCTTGTCTCATAGATGTTTGAATTTGTTACAATGTGCCTTTATTGGTTTTGTAATTAATATAATCAAAATAAATGAAATCACATGTCGGTAGTACTGATGCATAGCCTGGCCAACCTTGTGACCTAGCAGAAGTCTTACCAATGGTGCATAAGTTATTACAAACAACTTCCCAAACTGTATGAAAATTTGTATGAAGTGTAATCTCTGATGTTATATGGCTATTTACTATAAACAGGGGTCTGAATAAAACAAACAAAAATTATCAATGCAATTACTAAATTTATAGCTATTCTCACTTCAGATATGAGTTCCCAAACCTGGGGTATGAACACAGGATCTTAATTTATTTTTCATTTAATTATCCAGTTTACATTGACATTTTATAAAATTAAGATATGTATGTTTTATTTCTATCCCATGAAATAAATGGAAAATTAAAACCAGTTTCTGTCGTCAAGTGCTCTTTGAATTTTAGAACCACCCTGCTGTGAGAAATTGTCAGTTGATCAAATACAGGTTTTTGAATTGAGTTAAATAGTGACAAAATTAGTTATCTTGCTTATGAATTAGGGCATAAATAAGCTTACTGTCATCTCCTTATTCTAACACTCTAGCAGCTATGACTTTGTCCTGGTAAGTCTTTTTGTTTTTAATTATATTGCTTAAAATGTTAATGCTGAAAGGGAGTATTTTTTAAAATCACGTTTCTGGTTTTCAGGTTTTCAAACTTTCAATAGTGAAACTATGTTCAAATGAGGTTTTATCTGAATCAGAATGAAATGAGAGTAAACAAATCCCCATTTGACCCTATCCACATTTTATCTGGTTGCTCATAAAAAGCAACTCTCTTGAATGAGTTGATGTTAGGTATGAAAACCTAACATGGTCTATTAAAAAGCCCCCATTTGATGGATGAGGAAAGGGAGTTAATTGTAAATATGCAATACTAGAAGCCAGATCTCCTGGCTCATTAATTCATGATCCAGTGATTACATGTGTTCATAACCCAAATGAAAATTGTCAGTTAAGTAGTCTGTTATATAGGCCTTTTGGAAATATATAGGTCAAGAGTTGATACCCCAAATGGATAGAAGCCTTTGATGTAGTTTTTTTGGTATGTGGGTATCCAAGATGTTTAACTTTAACAATAAACAGAAGCATATGCTAAACTTTTATTTTGGGAACCACATCAAGGGATCACACATTAGGTTTAAAATTCAGATTCTAACATTTTTGTTCCATAAGGAGGAATGACCTTTAAAGCAGTATTTTGAAAGGGGTTGGGGTGCAAGGGCACCTTATCCATACAAGTAAAACATACTGCTTAGTACTCTTCAGGAGCTTCTTTCCTGAATTAGGGGTATAGAAAGGTTTTTTTGGTTTGGGATTTTTTTTTTTTTAATTCAAATGCAATATCCCATGCCATGTTAATACAGTTTGGCAAGTTTCCATTTTCATACACCAGAAAGAGCAGATAAGTTATCCTCATTGTTATAGCACTGACCACTGCCTATATATTATACCATACTGCTCAGTTGCTCACTTTGTGTGGGAGGATGTATTGTGCTTAGCTGTCGTGAAGGAACCTTTGCTCTGAATTGACTTCCTGTGCATGTCAGTCACTACACCATCTGACGCCACTTAGGCTTTGGTTTTCATTATGCAAATACCTGCTAGGTCAGACCTTACCCTGATAGGCACAGTAGCTTTTTAAGTTATTTCAAAATTTAATGTTTGTTGATTTCCTTTTTCCAGAAAAATCTGTGTTTTCTAACATATGAGTCACAAGTTGTTACTTAAGTTCATGACTAGTTGGTAGTCAATATGAAGTCAAAACAAAATAAAATTTTACTAACTAAACTACATAAAAAATGAAAGGAAAAAAAAGTTTACATCTGAGCCTTTTTCAGCAGGGGGAAACCATTACTTTGTCACATCTGGGTAGTCTAAGCCAGCCAAATTGAAGTGGGAATTTCCTGCCATATGTTAGTTCTTTGAGCAACCTGTAAACATCTAAAAGAGGGTATGTGAGTTCTTGTTTGGTAGAGCTGTAGCCACTGTGGAGGCTTGCTCCTAATAGGTAGCAGACATTTTTATGTACTACCACTCGTCAGGAGGTTATGTAGCCTGACTATAGCTAACACTGTTTGCTCTTGTTAAATGCATTAATTTGGAAGGCCTAATTTGGAAGGTACAACATGAGGTCTCACCAACATTATAGCAAGAGCGAACACTGTGTTGAAATGACCTCCCAAATGTGGATGACAGAAATTTTGTTTCATTAATAAAAAGAAGGTAAGACTAAGCCACCACGGGTATTCCAGGTAACTTGAATAAGGTCATTTTATAAAGTCAATGAAGACCAAAATAAACCTCTTTATGTAAAGGAAAATAAAGAATCTGAAATGGTAGGAGAAATACCAAGTATTTACATCAGCTTCCTGTTCCAGATGCACATGGGCATTAGGAAGCAAAAATTTCATTCAGAGGAGTTGTACACAAAAAGTAGAAATGCTTTATCCAGTTGAAACAAGAGACATTTTTAAGGGGGAAGAAAAGACTTTCCACGTAATCTCACTGTTTTTGTCATCCTCTGTAAGGGAAAATATTGACATTTACCAGACTGTTTGCTCCAGCTTTCTGATCTCCTGCAGTTTATTTTTATAACAGCCTTATCGATGGGCCTCTTACCCAGCTCTCTAGGTTTAACTGAGTTGAGTCGATTTGTTACCACAGCTTCAAGTAGCTGTTACAGAACAAGCAAGACATCCTAATAAAGCTGTAAACGTGTTTACTCAAACAGAGTATTGATTTTACTTGGAGAGGGAGAAGCTGGTGCTTAGCACAGTGTCAGGGTGGATGAATTTCACTGCAGTTTTTCATTGTCGTCTGTCATGGTTGTGAAACACTAAGTAAAGCCATCAGAGGATAATTAGAAGTACCAGAAATTTAGCCCCTAAAATCAGTTAACCATTTGGGAGTTTCATAGCTTAATTAGCTTTTATTAAAAATTTCCTCTAGTAATAATAGTCAAGCACTTTTAATGGTGCTTTCAGGTAGAGCAAGATTTCAAGGTTGTAACTTGTTAAATGTATGAATTTAATGGCTAAAGGTTTTTCAGACTTTTTCTCATTCTAGTAATTAGGCTAACACTAGAACACAATGTAAAGAGACAGTGATCTGTACTCATATCAGCAGAAGTACACGGTTTTTCTGAAAACTCAATTTTAAGGAAGTGATAAAGCAATTATAAAATATTTAAAACACATCCTATAAAGGAAAAAATACCCGGTTAGCATCTTTATTAAATATTTAAGTTTAAATGTTTAACCTAAATGACCTAGACACATAAAACTGTCAATGCCACCCCTGTTTTCTTAATACCTTCCTTCATTAAAGAAGAATCTAAAATATTCTAGCCTGCTGTAAGTTAGTCATCATCTTAAAGATAAAAGTTGATTGAACAACTGTGGAAAAGACACAGGTCAGATTGAGAAGTTGCTTACCTTCTAGAGAAACTGTATTAGCTATTGAATTTGATGAAAGGTATTCATATAAACACTCTACCTGCTGTCTTGCAAATGACTAGAAAAACACCACAGTTGAAATACATCACCTAGGATGATGAACACAAAACTGAAAATTTATTAAAAATAAGTTTTACCGTTATATTTAAAATTAGTCTTCTTCCCATATCTACAATCATTTATTCAGTGCCTTACAGTAAACTCATGCTTTCTTGCACTACTGCTCCAGCTTGCCTAAATAACTCATAAAAATGATGATGTCTGAGGGATGAACAGTTCTAAAGCCTAGGAGTAACAGACTCTGTCAAAAAGAACAGTGGAAGGTGATGGGGAGTTTTCTTTGCCTTTGAAATGCTATATAGTTATAAGCCAAATTCTACCCTGAGTTAAGCCTTTAAGCCTTGGAGTAGCAGGTTGTAAAATTTTGTTACATAAGTGGACACCACCAGAGCTCCTTCTTTTAATTTTTCAGAAGGTAGAGGAAGAAATTGGTTTTTCACAGTTTATTTCGATCTCTATTCTATATTGAAGTATTCAAAGACAGAGGAAAAAGAAATGATATAGATTTATGATTATAATATATCATTCTGTTTTATATATGTGCATTTCAAAATCCCCACAATACAGTAATTTATTTTGTTCTATTCAATTTTCTTAAGAATGACAACTATGTGAGGGAGCTCGTTGTCATGGAAGCAGGGGCAGGGGTGCAGGATCTAGTAGGGCAGCCATACTTTGGCTTTAAGGCACTATTTCATCAGACTCCTTTGGTCAAAGGAACAGAAACGCATTTCATCTGGCTCAGAATAAGGAATTTTTTTTAAGGAAGCACATAAGCATTAAGGGAGACATTATAAAACAGTGGTTAAGACAGTGGGTCAGAAGACATGGATTTGAGTCCTTGTTCTGGCATTAACTAGTTGTGGGACTATGGACAAGTTATTTGACATCTCTGAGCCTCAGTTTTCTCATCTATAAAAATGAGGATAAAGTACCTATCTCAGTTGGGTTATAGTAAAAGCTGAATGAAATAATGTTTATAAAGGAACAGTACCTGACACATAGTAAGGATTCATATGTGTTACCTGTCATAAAAGGAATCTCAAGCAATAACCAAAACTGGACAAGTTTTTACTGAGAGTGGAGCCAGATGATGATTCTAGAGTCCATCAGTTCTGGAGACCTCAGCAGCAGATATTCATGGACCTTCACTCCATTGCTTACACATTAATGTCACTCAGCTGCATTGCATGTCTGCTTCTTCCTTCCTGGTCTTTCTGGTCCTTCTTTGCTTTCCATTCTGGCTCCTGAAAGAGAACAGTAGGTTAGCTCAATTCACTTTCTGTGCCATTCATAAATAGGATACTGGAAGAACATCTGGGGTCAGATGCCCTGGCCTTGGTCCAGTTAGCAGTAAGCGTTGATTTACATGCTCCAAATACATCCACTGACCCCCTCAACAATGCTGGAGGTGAGGCAGTTTTTCTTAAAAGGGTAATGGATGGGTGGGCTCTATACACATGTATGTTTGCATGCTTTGTCTTTGCCCTTTTTCTCATACTTAGAGTTCTGAAAATGTTCCCTACAGCATGATCCATCTATCACACAATACATGGAACATCAAACAGCTTATATCTTAAGGTGGAAACCTAGGAATCACTCTTAATACCTTCCTTTCCTTTTGTCCAAACCTTCAGTGAGTTCTTTTGACTCAATTTTAAGGATATATCTCATATCTGATCTCAAATCCATCCATTTTTCTGCTTTTTCTTTTCTGCCACTTTAACTCAGGCCTGTTTTTTACTTACTACAGTAGCTTCCTAACTGAGCTCCATACTTTCAGTCTTTTTTGCCTTCTATTCCATTTTTCTACACAGTAGCCAAAGTACTCACTTTAAGGAGAAATCAAATTATTTCACTCCCCTGCTTACAACCCTTCAGTGGCTTCTAGTTGCACTTAGACTAAAAGTCTAAACTCCTATAGTGGCCTAAAAGGATCTATATGATCTCCTATCTCTGAATCTGTATTTCATGCCACTTTCACCTTTGCTTGCGTGCAGTGGCTATGCTGGTCTTCCTTAAGGCCTTAGACACTTTGCACGTGCAGTTCCCTTTGCCTAATATGCTCTTCCCTACTCTACATGGCTGTGTCTTTCCCATCCTCAGTCTCAACTTAGAAGTGTTCTCTAACCATCCTATCTAACATGGGTCCCTTCACTATTCTGTACTGCTACACACAGTCGTTTTCCTTAATAGGACTTAACATTCTCTGGAATTATCTTATTTACTTTTTTATTATCTTAATTACTAACTTATTACTTCTTTAAAAATCTCCCCCAGTAAAATATAAGCTTCAAGAGAGCAGGGACACTATGTGTCTTATTCACCAATGTATCCTCAGGACCCACCACAGTGCCTGGCATAGAGTAGATAGTAAATTTTCGTTGTATGAATGAATAAGTCAATTAATCACATGCATAGCTACAAACAAACTTACCTCCTACCATCAGATAGAAACCATTCTAGTCAGTATATCTAAGAACTTGGTTATTGAGGGATTTTGTCAGAAAGGGAGTGAGTCAGGAAATAGCAGGTTAGGCCATACTTTCGTATCAGGTCACCTTGACTTAACATTAAACTATGCTAGAATGTATATGTGAATAATCCAGTGACAGACTGATCACAGCTACCTTTTCTTTACTGTTATTTAAAATGGATGTAGATGTGGAGAGAACACATGTGTTAGGAAAGGAAGCAAGCAGCGTTTCATATCTATTTCCCTTAATACCTGTAGTATGAATATGAAAACTGATTCTCAAGATCATAATCCTGAACATCAGTTCCTGCCGTTAATAGACAATAGCATACAGGTCAGAGGCTCCTGGCAAGATTTCATAGAACGTATTGAAGTTATCCAGTAGATCTCTAGATTCGATTTGCCAAAATGCCCAGTGGAATGTCCAGTGCCTCAAATAACAGCACCCTTGTCATGTCCTACCTAGGATCTTTACTGCTGTTTCTTACTGGGAGTGGGGTAAAATGTAGCTCCTTCACAGGAAAAGCAATGAGACTCTGGTGAAGAGCACTTGACATGAACTGAGCCTGGGACACACTCCATGTTTCATTTTCCACATAGTTTCCTAAGCTTTAAGCCACAGAATTGTTCTTAATTTTTTAAATTTCATCAGCACCCACATCAAATCACTATTTATTCTCCATCCTATCCTTATTATCTGTCACCCTAGAACAATGGTTCTCAAACTTGAGCATGCATCAGAATCACCTGGAGGACTTGTTAAAAGATAAATTGCTGGGTCCTGTCCTCAGAGTTTCTGATTCGATAGGTCTAGGGTGGGGCTTAGGTCACACTAAAGCTGCTGGTGCAGGGACCACACTTCGAGAAACGCTCCTAGAATATTCCAGTAGACTCCTACGAGATCTCTCTGCCACCAGTCTCTTTCCTAGTAAATTCATGCTCCACACTTCTGCCAGGATTATTTTTAAAGTATTTATGTGGCTTTCTCTCCTAAAACTATAAAATCCTCAAGGATTAACACTATGTTTTATCCATCTTTGAATCCTTTGGTTTCTAGCACAGTACCTAGTGATGGTAGGCATTCAATAAATGTTGGTTGATTGAATAAATCAAAATACTTTTGATAGTGTTCTAGGTTTTTTATTTTCATTTGCTTCTTACACAAGTTTGCATATGTATACAAGTGTCAGAGTGGTAGTGGCATAAGTCTAGTAAATTGAGGATTCAGATTAGTCAACATTTTAATTTATATCTTATTCTGTCTCTTAAAGTAAGCACAGGTAATAATAATAAAACTACAGCCTTTAAAAAAAAGTACAGCCTTTAAGTTTACTGTCTCATGTGCCATGTGGCAGCATATATCTGGTAACCATTGGTTTAGAAGGTACAGCAGGCCAGTCTAAGAGAGCCCATAAAATCATCACTAAAGTGTAGATATCTAAGAAAGATGGAGAATGAACAAAGAACTGAAAAATCAAATTGATCCAGAAATGACAGCAAATTTTTTACAGGGAAAAGGACAGGGAGAATATAGAATTCAGCACTCTTAGTTGCTGTAAAATATTATATCAGGTTTGCTTTAATTACATGATAATGCCTCTGAGAACAAAGGTAATTACATGATAACTTATGTTACTACTCCCACATTATCTCTTAATAACTATGTAATTAACTTGTCACTACTGTACAGTGTGTAGTTCGATATTACTCTTGTATAAAGAACATTGATAAATTAAATGAATAAGTTGGGGTGGGGTGAGGGATGGAGACAGTAGGGAAAGCATAGTATTATAGCAATCTGGAATGCAAATGGTTCATTAGATCATTGACCCAGTCCTCAAGGCTCTGAACCAAAGCTGTGGAGATTACCAAAAGTGTCTGAAGTGAATCATGTAGCTTTCTGAAGACAGCAAACGTAAAATATAGTAGGTTCACCAAGCAATGAAATAGATAAGTGAGTATGGGATATAAGGCATATACTTTTATGTTTTGAGTGGTTTTTATTTTTAAGTATTAGGAATTTTTTTTAACACAAATATAGATCAATGGAACAGGATAGAAAGCCCAGAGATAAACCCATGCACGTATGGTCACCTTATTTTTGATAAAGGAGGCAAGAATATACAATGGAGAAAAGAAAGCCTCTTCAATAAGTGGTGCTGGGAAAACTGGACAGCTACAGGTAAAAGAATGAAATTAGAACACTCCCTAACACCATACACAAAAATAAACTCAAAATGGATTAAAGACCTAAATGTAAGGTCAGACACTATAAAACTCTTAGAGGAAAACATAGGCAGAACACTCTATGACATAAATCACAGCAAGATCCTTTTTGACCCACCTCCTGGAGAAATGGAAATAAAAACAAAAATAAACAAATGGGACCTAATGAAACTTAAAAGCTTTTGCACAGCAAAGGAAACCATAAACAAGACGAAAAGACAGCCCTCAGAATGGGAGAAAATATTTGCTAACGAAGCAACTGACAAAGGATTAATCTCCAAAATATACAAGCAGCTCATGCAGCTCAACATCAAAAAACAAACAACCCAATCCAAAAATGTGCAGAAGACCTAAATAGACATTTCTCCAAAGAAGATATACAGGTTGCCAACAAACACATGAAAGGGTGCTCAACATCACTAATCATTAGAGAAATGCAAATCAAAACTATAATGAGATACCATCTCACACCAGTCAGAATGGCCATCATCAAAAAATCTACAAAAAACAAATGCTGGAGAGGGTGTGGAGAAAAGGGAACCCTCTTGCACTGTTGGTGGGAATGTAAATTGATACAGCCACTATGGAGAACAGTATGGATGTTCCTTAAAAAACTAAAAATAGAACTACCATATGACCCAGCAATCCCACTACTGGGCATATACCCTGAGAAAACCATAATTCAAAAAGAGTCATGTACCACAATGTTCATTGCAGCTCTATTTACAATAGCCAGCACATGGAAGCAACCTAAGTGTCCATCGACAGATGAATGGATAAAGAAGATGTGGCACATATATACAAGGGAATATTACTCAGCCATAAAAAGAAATGAAATTGAGTTATTTGTAATGAGGTGGCTGGACCTAGAGTCTGTCATACAGAGTAAAGTAAGTCAGAAAGAGAAAAACAAATACCATATGCTAACACATATTTATGGAATCTAAAAAAAAAAAAAAGGTTATGATGAACCTAGGGGCAGGACAGGAATAAAGACGCAGACGTAGAGAATGGACTTTAGGACACAGGGAAGGGGAAGGGTAAGCTGGGACGAAGTGAGAGAGTACCATTGATATATATACACTACCAAATGTAAAACAGATAGCTAGTGGGAAGCAGCTGCATCCCACAGGGAGATCAGCTCGGTGCTTTGTGACCACCTAGAGGGGTGGGTTAGGGAGAGTGGGAGGGAGATGCAAGAGGGAGGAGATATGGGGATATATGTATATGTACAGCTGATTCACTTTATAAAGCAGAAACTAACACACCATTGTAAAGCAATTATACTCCAATAAAGATGTTTTAAAAAATTTTTTTAATTAAAAAAATTTTTTACAGAATTTTTTTTTTTAATGGAAAAAACATTCTTTCACCCATATCGTTTAAGCAGCATCTTGAGTTCATATGTGTAGCCTATAGGGTGAGTATGTGCAGCTCCAGGAACTCTTCATTCATTGCTGATAGGAATGCAAAGTGGTACAGCCACTTTGGAAGACAGTTTAGCAGTTTCTTACAAAACACAGTCTTATCAAAAAAAAAACAAAAAACAAAAACAAAAACAAAAAAACACAGTCTTTTATGATCCAGCAATCATGCTCCTTGGTTGCCCAAATGAGTTGAAAACTTATGTCCACATAAAAACCTGCACACCAATGTTTATAGCACTCTTTTCTTAATTGACAGAACTTAGAAGCAGCCAGGATATCCTTCAATAGGTAACTGGATAAACAAACTGTGGTAATATCCATACAATATTATTTACCAACGAGCTATCAAGCCATGAAAAGACACAAAGGAAACTCAAATACAGCATGCTAAATGAAAGAATCCAATTTGAAAGGGCTACAAATTGTACAAATCCAACTATATGACATTCTGAAAAGGCAAAACTATGAAGACAGTAAAAATATCAGTGATTGTCAAGGGCTGAGGGGGGAGTGAGAGGGATGAATAGGTAGAGTACAGGAGTTTTTTGAGCAGTAAAGCTATTCTGTGTGGTATTGTAATGGTGCATAACAAATCATTATACAGTTTCAAATCAAATAGAATGAACGACACCGAGTGAACCCTAGCATAAACCATGGACTTTCGTGAATCATTATTGGCTCATTAATTGTAGCAAGGTACCACACTAATGCAAGATGTTGATGATAGGGGAAACTGAGGGATGGGAAGATGAGAGGGAATACAGGAACCCTGTACTTTCTGTTCAATTTTTCTGTAAACCTAAAACTTCTCTGAAAAATAGTCTATTACTTTAAAAAACAAAAAAGGCCAAAATGGAAAAACCTTTCTTCCACCCACCTCATTTTACCAATATCTTCAGTTTGTGTGTGTGCCTTATGTTTCCCAACTTCATCAGTTACAGTGTTCTGAGATGCTAAGGCCAGTGTCCTATGGCCAGTGACCTCACCATTTTTACCAAAAGCTTGTTTTATTGATATCACATAATGACCACGCTATCCAAGTACAGTGATCCTTTCTGCTTAATTCTGTGAGGAATTCTCCCAGAATCTCTGCTAGGGAAACATTGGTCCTTGAATTTCCATTTCAAAAGATGCAGACTGATTTATTTGGCATATGCCTTCTAAAGATGAAGACTTCATGTGGGGAAGAAAGATTGTGCTAAGGTTCCCTCAAAAACTCTCTAAGATGCCTCCTCTAACACTGCCTGTGTTTCCCTAAGCCTAAGGGTACAGAAAGTAGTGAAGATCTTTAGTTTTGAGGAATCTTTCTAAGAGTGACCAATTTCATTGTACTTAACACTGATGCTTATACTGATTTACTTTGCAGAAAGCTCTGTTCCCAAGTGGCTACAATTATTAATAAACTCTAAAAGCATGAATGGAAAACTGTCAGAATAAAATATCACTTAGCTGAAATTCTTGCATGCATTGTTCTTAACCATTTATCTGAATAGCTAAATGTTCCCATGTTATTCTTTAAAATAATGTTTGTTGGCTTTTTTTCTGATTATAAAAGTAATATTGCTTATTATAGAATATTTAGGAAATAAAAGTAAACAGAAAATAAAAATCGTCTCTGAAATCTGGAAATGATAATAATTTTTCAGACACATAAGAATTTTGCTTTTTTACTGTTTTGAATAAACATGTTTCTAAAATGCATTGCAAAGATTTGACCAAAGAGCAAAAATGGAAGAAAACACATGTAAGAATTTAATAAAGTCAGGATGAGTACAGGAGTACTCTGTACTATCTTTGCAACTCTTTTTTAAATCTAAAATTATTTCAAAATAAAATGTTTAAAAATCATAGGAACAGGGCGGATTGCTTAAGATATGGTAGTGGAACAAAAATACAACTCTTTGGGAAAAACAAAGGTTGATCACTCCCAATTATATACTCAGTATCTCGATGGAGTAAAAAAGTTAAATGAGCGTTAAGTGAACTAAGAGAAAATATAAGGTAATATTTATTTGACCTCATGGTATGGAAGACCTTTCTCAGTCTAAATTCAGTGGAAAAATTATTAAAGAAAAGATAAATATATTGATGTAGCAATAGAAATAAAAGGCAAATGACAAAATAACGGGACGTATTCACAACATATGTAGTAGACAAACTGGGAGAATATCTCTTACAAATCAGTAAAAGAAGAGAAATACCCCAATAGGAAAATAGGTAAAAGCTGTCATCAGACAGTTCATAAAAAGAAGAAATACAAATGGTCAGTAGGCATACAAACAAAAAAAGTTTTCAACCTCCCTAGTAAACAAATAACTGTAAGTTAAAACAAGATTCTGCCTTTCACTTTTCAGATTATCAAACAATTTTTTTATAGCAAGACTGCTATTGGGTATATACATTAATAAGATAATTTTGAAAAGGAGTTTGGCAATGTGGCTATAAAGCCTTAAAATTAATCACCCTTAAAGAAATTTATCCTAAGGAAATTAAAATTTTCAAATGTGCACAATGATAAATGTTATTAGAATGTTATAAAGATATTCACTACAGTGTTAATTATGGTAGAAAACAAAATTGGAAAAAAACTAAATATCCAGAAATGGGATTAAGTAAATTATGCTACATCCACATTTAAAATGCATGGTCTCTAAGAATATTTAAAGGTATGGGAAAATGTTTCTAATCTACTTTTTATTGCAGAAATAACACCTGTAAGCAGTAGAAAATACAACAGCACAAAAAGGAGATACATATATATATATATCATAGAAGTAGTATATTTATATATAATGAAAAGTAAACATTGCTCCTACCCCAGTCCACTAATTCCCCTCCATGAGGTAGCTTTGGTTGCTAGTTTCTGTTGAATCCACCCAGAAATATCCTGTGCTTGTGCAACTTTGTATATGAATACATATCCCAGTTTTCATCGAATGAAAGTATACTGGGCTTACTGTTCAATCTCTTGATTTTTCATTTACTCGTATCTTGGAGGTTGTTTCTTAGCAGCACATGAAGATCTAACTCATTCTAGTTAACTGCTTTCTATTATTCCATTGCCTGGATTTAACTAGTCCCCTCTTCAAATTGTTGGATTTTTTTTAGACATAAGCCGTGTAACCATATTTGATGATAATCAGAAAAGCTAACTCATCCTTTTTACTGTGAATGTTGAATGAATAGTAATGGAGTCTACTGGGTTTTTAGGTCCAGCCACCATGAAAACTATTAGTGGAGGAACTATACGGAAAAGAAAAAATTGATCTGTAGACTTTGTTCATTTCCTTTTAAAATATCCCTAGCTCTTAAGTGTCTTCATTAAGGCTTTCATACCTACTGACGATATTTCTCAGTTCTCTGTAAATGACACTAAGAAAATTCTAAATGTTATATCTCTTCTACAGTAACTACATGGAAGTTAGGAAATCACATTGCCTTTTGCCCACACCAGCCATCCCACCTCTATGTGCTTTGAGGAAAAAACTAGCTTAGCACCTCTGCACAGTTTAAATTATGTCTCAGGCCTCGTCTCCGACACTGGATTCAGTTATGCTAAAATTGATCACTCTCTTTATTTATTTTTTTAACATCTTTATTGGAGTATAATTGCTTTACAATGTTGTGTTAGTTTCTGCTGTATAACAAAGTGAATCAGCTGTATGTATACATGTATCGCCATATCCCCTCCCTTTTGCGTCTCCCTCCCCCCCATCCCTATCCCACCCCTCTGGGTAGTCACAAAGCACCAAGCTGATCTCCCTGTAGGATGCAGCTGCTTCCCACTGGCTGTCTATTTTACATTTGGTAGTGTATATATGTCAGTGCTACTCTCTCATTTCGTCCCAGCTTATCCTTCCCCCTCCCCGTGTCCTCAAGTCCATTCTCTGTGTCGGCGTCTTTATTCCTGTCCTGCCCTTAGGTTCTTCAGAACCAATTTTTTTTTGTAGATTCCATATATACGTGTTAGCATACAGTATTTGTTTTTCTCTTTCTGACTTACTTCACTCTGTATGACAGACTCTAGGTCCATCCACCTCATTACAAATAACTCAATTTCATTTCTTTTTATGGCTGAGTAATATTCCCTTGTATATATGTGCCACATCTTCTTTATCCATTCATCTGTCAGTGGACACTTAGGTTGCTTCCATGTGCTGGCTATTGTAAATAGAGCTGCAATGAACATTGTGGTACATGACTTTTTGAATTTTGGTTTTCTCAGGGTATATGCCCAGTAGTGGGACTGCTGGGTCGTATGGTAGTTCTAGTTTTAGTTTTTTAAGGAACCGCCATACTGTTCTCCATAGTGGCTGTATCAATTTACATTCCCACCAACAGTGCAAGAGGGTTCCCTTTTCTCCACACCCTCTCCAGCATTTGTTTTTTGTAGATTTTTTGATGATGGCCATTCTGACTGGTGTGAGATGATATCTCATTATAGTTTTGATTTGCATTTCTCTAATGATTAGTGATGTTGAGCATCCTTTCATGTGTTTGTTGGCAACCTGTATATCTTCTTTGGAGAAATGTCTATTTAGGTCTTCTGCACATTTTTGGATTGGGTTGTTTGTTTTTTGATGTTGAGCTGCATGAGCTGCTTGTATATTTTGGAGATTAATCCTTTGTCAGTTGCTTCGTTAGCAAATATTTTCTCCCATTCTGAGGGTTGTCTTTTCGTCTTGTTTATGGTTTCCTTTGCTGTGCAAAAGCTTTTAAGTTTCATTAGGTCCCATTTGTTTATTTTTGTTTTTATTTCCATTTCTCTAGGAGGTGGGTCAAAAAGGATCTTGCTGTGATTTATGTCATAGAGTGTTCTGCCTATGTTTTCCTCTAAGAGTTTTATAGTGTCTGACCTTACATTTAGGTCTTTAATCCATTTGGAGTTTATTTTTGTGTATGGTGTTAGGGAGTGTTCTAATTTCATTCTTTTACCTGTAGCTGTCCAGTTTTCCCAGCACCACTTATTGAAGAGGCTTTCTTTTCTCCATTGTATATCCTTGCCTCCTTTATCAAAGATAAGGTGACCATATGTGCAGATCACTCTCTTTAACATCAGTAAAAGAAAATTCCAAATGAAATTTACCAGAAGATGACAAGCTGTACCAGTTGTTAATGGACAGAGGTTTATTCTGAGAGCTCTGGGTCTGTGATTGTTCCAGGATTCAGAGCCAGCTGATACTAGCCCTAGGAACCAAATTCAGTGTCATTGAGAAGCCTTCACCTACCTTGTGCCTCAACAGCTGGAGACCCAAGGTCCATGACTTGGTCTAAAGTTGGGGAAAGTCTGAGAGGCCCTGGGATAAGCCTATCTGTAAAAGGATCAGAGGGGAGTTAGAGGTCACAGAGAGAATGAACCAAAGTAAAAAGGTAACAACAATCGCCTCAGCATATGAGTTCTTGATTTGGAAACCTGTATTGATGTTTCTTGTTCTCCAGTGTTATGCCTCCTGTTCCTCTTCTCATGGCTGTGCTGAAAGGCATATATGCAGAGCCTTACCCTTCATTTTCAACATGATGTACTGACAAGGACCGTAAGCTAATGGCCCCCAAAAAAGAGCTTCTAAGGTACTTTTTCATATTGAGTACACAAGCCAAGTCAGTTATTTAAGATTTTACTTCTTGACTTCTTGTTAGGCCCAAAATCTTTAGTAAAAGAGTGCAAAATTCTTTTTTAAATTTATCTGCAAGCCATATTTATCTGCTATAGTGTCTGCCAACCACACTTTTTATAATTCACCACAGTCAGTGAATGAAATATGAATAAGCACTTTGTTTACTTACTGGCACAGAATTTGTATATATTAATAGCATATTGTCATTATTTGTATTTTTCCTACCTAAAAAATACTTTATTGGAATAATATTCTAAAAATGCAGAGAACTTTTAAAAATTGGGGGCGGGGGGGGCAGAGGAGACCAAAAATTCTATAGAAAAATAAGCAAAATATCAGAATAAACAACTCACAGAAAGAGATTTGTTCTTTACACATATAAAAAGATGTTCAACCTCACCCATAGTAAGAAGAATGCAAATTAAAGTTACACTGAGATATTGTTTCTAACCCATCAGATTGGCAAAAATTCAGAAGCTTGGCAGTATACTCTCTTGTTGAGGCTGTGGGGAAGCAGACACCCTCAAACATGACTAGTGGAAATACAAAACAGTTCAACCCCAAAGAGGGGGAATTTGGCAATATCTAACAAAACTGCTTATGTATTTACCCTTCAACCCAGAAAATTCTACTTGTAGAAATTTATCCCAAAGATAACACACACACACCCAACAACACAAAAATATGTATGCAAAATGTTATTCATTACAGAATTATTTGTAATTTCAAAGCATTAGAAACTGTGAACATTCACACATAGGAGATGGAGTGAATAAACTATGGTATATCCATACAATATGGTGCTATGCAGCTGTAAAAAAGAATGAGGAGAATCTCTATGTATTAATATGCAGTGATTTCCAGGTGGTGTTTTAAGTGAAAAAAGCAAAGTGCAAAAGGGCATGTATTCTACTGCTACCTCCTTTTGCGTAAGAAAGAAGAGGAAATAAGAAAATGCACATATATCTGCTTACCTTTACAAAAATAAACAACAGGAAGACAAACCAGAAAACAGTGAAATTGGGTACATACATTGGGGACGGGCACAGAGGGGCACAGGGTAAAAGGAAATGACACTTCTCTGAGTATACCTTTTTTAGAGTTTTTACTTGGAAACGTTAATATTCTCCATATTTTTAAAGACATTAAATTAACAAGGATGAAAGTGGGGAACGAAAACTGAAAGCAAACTGAAACGCATGACCCCAACATTTTTTTCAGTCTTAAGTAAAGTGAACCATTCTAAAGTGGAGTAAAAAAGAGAACCAATCTAAAGAGCAAACTGAACACAGTATTTGAGTACACTGGAGAACAGCAAACCAATTCCAAACCCTTTTTAGTAGATTTGGGTTTTCGTAGAATAAGTGGTGAAGCAATTTTGAAGCTGTTTTAGAGACATTTCAAAACTGAGCCAATTGTAGATCAACTTATACTCCAATTTAAAAAAAAACTGAGCCAATAAATAAATGTGTTGATATTGTTGGGAACTAGGGTTTTCACTATAGAAGAAAGTACAAAATCATTTTAATGGAAGGGGGGAAGGTAAGAAAGAACTCTGTGGGGATGGATTGGAATTGGAAATATTGGTGTCAACTCAATTTCTAAAATAGGTCTGTGTGTATATGTATACATATGTACACATTTATGTCTGTAAGTATGTATATCTGTGCATGTGTGTACATGCATACTTCCTAGCTCAATTCGCTGACAGAGTTCAAAAGCAAAGAATGCACTTACCACCCACACTTTGGTCTCTAATACCATTCCACCCTAATAGGAAATAGGTATCCTTGGAAAAATGGCTGATTCCAGGGCTGAGATAGGGTGGGTTTAAGAGCCCAGAACATAATGCCAGAAAGTAAGGAAGTGCTCAAAAATAGTGTGAGGGCACGTCCAAGGACACCTGAGCCGGCTTGAAGGTGCTCCTACTGGCAAAAAGTGGGACATTTTGATCACCAAATTAAGGGCTATAATGAATTATAAACCATTGATTAAAAAACAAAAGTCTGTGCTCCTTATTGATAAATAAATAGATTAAAAATAATAAATGGGAGAAAAGGTAAGATCTTGCATATAGTAAAATGCCAGAAGCTGACTGGTAAATGTGAAAGGAGTGCTGGAGTTAGAAATTCATCACAGTTTAAGTTGCTTCAGTTAAGAATCATGAGTGAATACTAAATCTGGGAGAAGAGATTGGGATTCTTGATGGGGAGTAGCATATTTGCATGGTATTAAACTGTCTACCAACAGACTCCCTGTTAGATGCAAGGGAAAATATAACTATACAATGGAGAAATAGGACAACACCTTGATCAGGTGATCAAAATTGTCACCAGTGAACAGCAGCCAGACATAATATGCTCCTAAATGTGTGATACCCTGAGAAGAATAACATAATTTTTCTAGTATTCTGGCCAGGAAAGCATAGTCTGAATTAATCATGAGGAAATACCAAACAAACCAAAATGAGAATCACTCTATTAAATACAGAGTAGGGGAAGACTGTATTCTTTGAAAATGTCCTTCTCACAAAAGTCAAAGAAAGACTGAGGAAATGTTCAAGATAAAGGAGACTAAAAATATGACAAATCCTAGACTAAATTCTATCCTAGAAGGAAGAAAAATGCTGTAAAGGACATTATTGGGTCATTGACAAAACTGGAATATGGACAGTCGATTAGATAACAGTATTCTAACAGTGTTACTGAAGTTGATGACTATGGTTATGTAAGAGAATAGCCTTATTCTCAGGGAAGACACATAGATATATTTAAAGGTAAAGGGAGATGACAGATGCAACTTCCTCTCAAATAGTTTGGGGGAAGATTGTATAAAAAGAGAGCATGTGCATAGAAGGAACAAAATGTTGACAATAAGTGCATCCGGGTAAAGGATATGTGGGTACTATTTGCGTTGTTTTTATTCCTGCAGGTTTTCTCTGAATTTGAAATTATTTCCAAATACAGTTTTTTAAAAATACATTTTAGGCCAGCTAATAATTAAAATCTAAGCTTAAAAAATTATAGTGCAAAACATTATGCTAAGTGAAATAAGCCAGACACAAAAGGCCAAATATTGCACGATCCTACTCATGGGAAGTACCCAGAGTAGGCAAATTCATAGAGACAGAAAGAATAGCATTTACCAGAGGCCACGAGTAGGGGGAATGGAGAGTTTAATGAGTATAGTTTCTGTTGGAGTGATGAAGAAGTTCTGGAAATCGATAGAGGTGATGGTTACACAGCATTGCAAAATGTACTTAATGCCATGAATTGTACACTTAAAAATGGTCAAAATGGTAATTTTTAGGTTATGTATATTTTACACAATAAAAAATGTATCTTGGGGATGTTTAATTCCTATTATAAAAGGATTCCCTATGATTCTTTAATATAATATAATATAAGGGAGCTTTAATATAAGCTCCCTTTATTTAAACTATTTTATACAACTTTTGAAGATTCACACCAGCTACTTTATGAAGGTTCCACTTACAATTGATTGTATAACATCTGTAGTTCATCTCAGTTCGTTTTTTAAAATAGATTATTAAAGAACTGATATTCACCTGGGGCAAAGGTCTTAGCTTTTTTCTGCATCCAGGTTTTCCACTTGTCAAAGAAAATGTCTCTTCAGGGGACTTCAGTCATCAGCTTGCTCTTCTCTTAGAAAGAGGATGCTGGTATTTAGGCTTCACAAAAATATTTCATAAACATAAGCTTTCTCTTCTCTCAAAGAACATACCAGGAGGAATGAGGAAAACAGATGTTCCTTATAATTCTTCTGATAGACGTGTTTCCATTGTAAGCTGATCTGACTAAATTTGGCATCTGCTCCATTCACTGTGTGGGCTGAGCAGTTTAGTCTCACAGTTTGGCTGAAAGTTAATATCGACCTTTGACTGTTACCTGAAAACCCATTGATAAAATACTCTTACTAAATCTCTTGAGAGAGTGATTTCACATTCTAAGCAAACGTCTTCAAAATACATCACTCCATTAACCAAATTAATTATTCTTAAGTTGGGCGTACTTATTTATTTTATTGAATACAGAGCATTCCCCAAATCTGACAGGGAGAAGCCTGTGTGGTCAGAATGGTAGAAGAGAAAGAACATAAATCTCTTATAATGCTCTGTACAGGTCACTACACCACAGCTTTTAAATTAACCTTCACCCCCCAGCTGCCCAGGGGCTATGGGAGGGCCTAAAAGTCTGGCTACAGAACAGTTTCTCATTATCATCTGTTCTTCTGAGTATTTGAGTACTGCTACAGCAGCTTGGGTTTTCCTAAGAGGGAAGTAGCCCCAGATTCTTCTGTTCTTGACTATCTTATTTATAACTATAACAATTTTTTATATAGTTTTATTGCAGTGTAATTGACATACAGTAAACTGCACATGTTTAAAGTGTACAGTTTTACAAATGTTGAATTATGTATACACCTATGAAACCATCACTATGGACATATCTACTGCTTCCATGCTATTTGGATTGTTTCCAGTTTTGGGCTGTTCCAAATAAAGCTGCTCTGAACATTCATTTACAAATCATGGTATGGAAAAATGCTTTCCTTTACCTTGGGTTAAATACCTAGAAATAGAAAGACTGAGTCATATAGTAGGTGCATGTTTAACTTTTTAAGATGCAGATAAATGGTTTTCAAAAGGGGGCTTATCATTTTATAGTCTCACAATCAGTATATGAGAGTTTCAGTTGATCTGTACCCTTGCCAACACTTGGTTTTTCAGTCTTTTTAATTTTAGCCATTCTGGTGGGTGGGCAGTGGTATCTAATGGTGGCTTTAATTTGCATTTCTCTAATGAATAATGATATTGAACATCTTTTCATGTGCTTGTTTGACATCTGTTTATCTTCTTTGCTAAAGTGTTTGTTCAACACTGTTGCCCATTTTTTATTGGGTTGTTTCTTGTTATTGAGGTATAAAAGTGTTTAATTTGGCAAAGTCAAATTATTTTTTCTCTCATAAAAGTTTACATTTTTATGTCTTTAAGAGATCTTTGGCAAGTTCAAAATCACTAAGATTTCCTCCTAAGTTTTCTTCTCAGAGTTTTATGGTTTTAACTCTTATATTTAGACCTATGTTCCATTTCAAGTTAATTTTTGTGGTTGATGTGAGGAAGAGGAGAAGTGGGGGCTTTTGTTTTTGGTTTTTTTCACATATGGCCATCCAGCTCTTCTAAGAACATTTGTTTAGAAGATTATCCTTTCTTCATTGAATTACTTAATACCTTTGTAAAAATCAATTGACCATATAGAAGTAGGTTTATTTCTGGACTGTCTATTCAGTTGCATTGATTTGTCTATCTTTATGCCAATACCATAATGTCTCAATTATTTTAGTTCTGTAATAAGTTTTTTAATCAAGTAGTCTTCTTTTCAAAGTTGTGTTTTGATTAGTCTAAATTCTTTGCATTTCCACATAAATTGTAGAATCAGCTTGTCAGTTTCTGTTAGAAAAGTCTGCTGAAATTTTGGTTGATATTACGTTGAATCAGTAGAGCTGATAACAATATTGAATCTTCTGATCTCTGCACACTTTATATCTCTTCATTTACCTAGCTTTTTAAAATTTCTCTCAGCATTGTTGTTTTGTTTTCTCAACACTGTTTTGTCATTTTCAGTGTAAATAAATGTCTTACACAGCTTTTGTCATATTTAGCCCTAGGTATTTCACATATTTGATGGTATGGTGAATAGTATTTTTCATATCAATTTTGCTGGCATATACAATTGCTATATACACGTTACTAGTACAGAAATCCAATTGATTTTTGCATAGTGATTTTGTATCCTGCAGTTATACTAAACTCACTTAGTAGTTCTAGTAACTTTTCTCTAGATTCCATAGGATTTTCTACATAGACCAGGATTTCTCAGTCTCGGCATTATTGACATCATAGGATATTTAGCAGCATCCCTGGGCCCTACCCACTAGTTGCCAGTAGCACCCTCTGCTGCAGGTTTGACAACCAAGAACGTCTCCAGACATTGGCAATTTTGCCCCCCAGAGAACATTTGGCATTGTTGAGAATCGTAGCCATAGACAGTCATGCCATCTGCAAATGAAGACAATTTTACTTCATTTTCAGTCTTGGTGCTTTTTCTTCTTTCTTTTGTTTGCCATATTGCACTGGCTAGGGTCTCCAGTACAATGTTTAAGAACGAACATTCTTTCCTTGTTCTCAATTCTAAGGGAAAAACATTCCATCATCCACCATTAAGAATGATATTAAATGCAAGTTTTTCACAAGTGCCCTTTATGAGGTTGAGGAAGTTCCCTTCTATTCCTAGTTTGCTGAAAGTTTTTTTTAGAAACTGATCTTGGATTTTGTCAGATGCTTTTTCGGCATCTGTGAAGATGATCTTATGGTTTTCTTAGTTAATGTGGTAGATTACAGTGATTGGTTTTTGAATGTTAAATCAACCTTGTATTTCTGGGATAAATGCTACCTGATTATGATTTACTATCTTTTTTTAAATATACTACTGGATTAGATTTGCTAAAATATTTGCATCTTTTCTGATTTTGGTATCAGAGTAATGCTGGCCTCAAATAATGAGTTGGGAAGTATTCTCTCCTTTTCAGTTTTCTGAATAGTTTGTATAGCATTGACATTATTTTTCTTCCTTAAATATTTGGTAGAACTCACCAGTGACACCATCTGAACCTGGAATTATTTATGTGCTTTTAATGTACTTTTTAATTATAAAATCAAATATTTAATAGATAGAAGGCTCTTCAGGTTATCTGTTTCTTCCTGAGTGAGCTGTGATAGTTTGTGTCTCTCCAGAAGTTTGTCCAGTTTAGCTTGTCAGATCTATTGGCATAAAGTGGTTATTGTTCCTTATTATCCTTTTAGCATGTGTAGATGCTATAGTGATGTCATATCTCTTATTACCAATATTGGCAATTTATATCTCCCCTCTTTTTTTTCCTGATCAGTCTGTGTAGATGTTTAATTTTATCCTATTTTGACTCCCAATTCCATCTTCTCAAGTCAGTGAAACTGTCAGGCTCTGCCTAGGCAGAGTGTTGTGGTCATGTATTGTGGCCTGGTAACTTTTACAGTTTACCTCATTTGTTTCCCCTCTTTCATGGATCTTTTGTGGCTGAAGTACAATATTTGAAAAACTTTGTTGCATATACTTTGTTTTTATTTTAAAGTTGTTTCTGGAGAAAGGGTAAATCTGGTTCCTTTTATTTCATGTTGGTCCGAAGCAGAAGGCCTCAACACTGTTTCCTACCTTACCATATTTATTTTAATGTCAAGTAGGTCCATGGTGCTTGACTATAGAAATTATTTCACTGTTACTTCTGGGAGTGAAAGAGATATAAGGTCATCCATAACTTTTCAACTCTCAAATTTGTTCTTGGAGAGATATCCAGGTATTTTTTCCAAATAGCAATTTTCTAGGAATAACAGCAATACAGAAGGAATCCAGAGAGATAGGCAGAGGCATAACTAATAATTTCTCAGCTGTAAAGACCCAATATAATATTATTTGGCCAGTATTTCTTACTTATAACCTTTTAATCTCAGAGTTAAAGTCTCCTTATCAAGGAAAGCATGATAGTTTAGGCTTAGGAAGACTAGGCTGACTTGGTGGTGAGCTGTCACGTCCCGACTTGAGCTCTTTAAAAGAAATATTAGGAAAGAACTCTCTAACCCTAGAGGTTTGACACTTCACTCTCAAGACTGAAGAAAGGCATAGGTATGTAGACCATTTTTCGTTCTGACCCATATGACATTTCTGATGCTGTTACACAATACTCATGTTTTTCCCTTTTGTCTGTGTTCCAGGTTTTCTGTCTCAGCTGGTCTCTGACAAGCCCCTGACTGAATGCATCCGTGCTGGCCACTATGCAGCAAGTGTCATAATTAGGAGGACTGGCTGCACCTTTCCTGAGAAGCCAGACTTCCACTGATGAAAAAGCAGGAAACCGCAGCCCAGGAGTACAGACACTGCCCTGATGGCTTCCTGAGAATTCCCATATTAATAAAGAAGAAAATTAAATGCTACCTTTCCTACTATAATAATGTTCATCTTAATTTAGAGGGTACAGTATTACGCACTAGAATCTTTATTCTCTCAACAACCTAAAATCGGAGGTTTATTTCCATAGTTTGATAGTGCCACTTAAATGTCAATTAAACAGGAATATAACATTTCAATAGAAATTTTGTTTCATTTTTATTACTTTGTAAATTCATGTGTACTTAGTAAAGTGATCATTTTTTTACATTTCTGCTTTGAATGCAGATGCAATTTAATATGATAGATTTTTTTTAAGGAATTAAAGATAATATCAGTATATAAATCTTTAGCTTTTATACAAGTATATTTAATTCAGAAGTGTGTGTACACATATATACACACATATGTTCATATACGTACCATGTATATACATGATAAATGGTTAAATAAGGTACAGAAATATTTGTCTTGCCAAGTTATGCCAAGTAATTTCTTCAGTGTGTACTCAAACATGTAATAAACTTTGGATAATTAAATAATTTGCCAAATTATAAGCTATATTAAATATTCAAGTCATAATCTTATATTTACTTATGGTACTCTGTAATTTGATACAAATAAAAACTTGTCATATGGGACTTTTTTTCTGTCTTTGCCCTGTGCTCCGCAAACTAAGGAAGAAAGATCATTGTTTAATCCTGGGTCCTGAAATAATATCTGTTTTGTTGATGGAGACAGAAAGAACAACATAACACATTGAGAAATAACTTAGTATTAGAGACCAGTAAGCCACTGTTTTAAGGAACACAAAATGGTATAATAGAACCTCCAGGAAATTCCCTGGCAGTCCAGTGGTTAGGACTCTGTGCTTCCACTGCAGGGGGCACGGGTTCAGTCCCTGGTCGGGGAACTCAGATCCCACATGCTGTGCAATGCAACCAAAAAAAAAAAAATCTCTGAAAAAAAAGAACCTCTGGAGTCAGACTTAATTACCTTGATATGACCTTGGGCAAATTACTCAGCCTCTTTGAACTTCAACTTCCTTTCTGTAAAATGGGATCATAACCCCTATGTACAAGGTCACTGAGATAATTTGAGAGAGAATACTAAGTATAAAATGCTTGTTACCTAAAGTCTAATAAGTACCTACTATTGTTATCATTATGATTATTGTTGTTGAAGAAAAAAAAGATCATAGTTATAAAACTGAATTCAAACCATAGAAAAGCATTCAGGTTTTTGTTTTGTTTGTGTTTAAGTCAACTTTTAGGTCTCCTATGCTTGTTTATCTTTTTTATCATTATTGAGATATAATTCATATACCATAAAATTTTTCATTTTAAAGTATACAATTCAGTGGGCTTTAGTATATTCACAAAGCTGTGCAGCTGTCACCAATATCTAAATCAAGACCACTTGCATCACCCCAAAAGGAAACCCAATTCACTCCCCATTCTCTGGTAACCACTAATCTATTTTCTGACTCTATAGATTTGCCTATTCTTGATATTCATAAAAATGTGTTCTTTTGTGTCTTGCTTCTTTCACTTAGCATGTTTACAATGTTTGCCCACCTTAGGACATTTTCAGTACTTCTTTTTATTGTCAAATAATATTTCTTTGTATGGATATACCATATTTTGTTTATCCATTCATGATGGACATTTCAGTTGTTAACACTTTTGGGCTATTATGAGTCATGCTGCTATTAACAATCACATACAGGTTTTTTATGTGGATGTATGTTTTCAGTTCTTTTAGGTATATACATAGGAGTAGAATTGCTGGATCACATGGTAACCCTATGCTTAACTTTTTGAGAAACTGCCACACTTTTTTCCAAAGGGACTGCATCATCTTGCATTCTCACTAACATGGTTTGAGGGTTTCAGTTTTTTCACACCCTTGCCAACATTTGCTACTCTCTGTTTGATTATAGCCATCTTGGAGGGTATGAAGTGCTATCTCATTGTGGTTTTAATTTGCATTTTCCTCTTACTAATGATATTATGTTTATTGACCATTTGTATTTTTTTCTTTGGAGAAATGTCTATTCAGATTGCTTGCCCATTTTTTAATTGAGTGATTTGTCCTTTTGTTGTTGAGTTGTAAGCGTTCTTTATATATTCCGGGTATAAGTCTTAGACATATGATTTACACATATTTTCCTCCATTCTGTGGGTTGTGTTTCCACTTTCTTGCAGGTATCCTTTGAAGCACAAATTTGTTTGTTTGTTTTTGTTTTGGCCATGCTGCACAACTTGTGGGATCTTAGTTCCCCAACCTGGAATGGAACCCGCATCCTGGGCAGTGAAAGCTCGGAGTCCTAACAACTGGACCTTCAGGGAATTCCCCAGATGTTTTTAATTTGTATGAAATCCAGTTTATCTTTTTTCTTTTCTTTTTTTCTTTTTGGTCGATTGTGCTTTCGGCTTCATATCTAAGAAACCATTGCCTAATCCAAGGTCAAGAAGAATTACATCTATATTCTCTTTTAAGAGTTTTATGGGTTTTGCTCCTACATTTAACTCTTTGATCCATTTCGAGTTTATTTTGGCATATATTTGAGTTGGGAGATCTAAATTATTTTGCCTGTGGCTATCCAGTTGTCCCTGTACCTTTCTTATTTTTCTTTTTTTAATTTACTTTTTTTGGCCACCCCTTGCGGCATGTGGGATCTTAGTTCCCCGACCAGGGATCGAACCCGTGCCCCCTGCAGTGGAAGCTCAGTCTTAACCACTGGACCACCAGGGAAGTCCTCCCTGTACCTTATTAAAAAGACTATTTTATCCACTACTGAATTGTCTTGGCACCCTTGTCAAAAATTAATTGACCATAAATGTAAGGTTTTATTTCTGGACTCTCAGTTCTGTTCCATTGGTCTATATGTCTGTATGTTATCTTTATGCCAATCCAGACTGTCTTGATTACTAGAGCTTTGAGTTTTGAAATCAGGAAGTGTGAGTCCTCCAACTTTGTCTCTCAAAGACAGTTTAAGTGCTAGAGTATCTTTATCATATTAAAACTACTGCAGAATATCTTTCTCTTAGATCAGTAGGTGAGACACTAATAAACCTTTCCTATTCTTTTTTTGATAAGAAAATCCCTTACCCCAAGGCTATTGATCAAGTGCCACTCACCAGCTAAACTTTTATGACAGTCGCTATTTATAGCAGGTTCCAAAGTATGCCTACTGGTAGTAATTAACATGCACACAGATCACGTAACTTTTTTTTTTTTTTTTTTTTTGGCTGTGTTGGGTCTTCGTTGCTTTGCACAGGCCTTCTCTGGTTGCGTCGAGCGGGGGCTACTCTTCTTTGCAGTGCACGGGCTTCTTCATCGCAGTGGCTTCTCTTGTTGCAGAGCACGGGCTCTAGGCGCACGGGCTTCAGTAGTTGTGGCGCACAGGCCCAGTAGGTGTGGCTCGCAGGCTCTAGAACGCAGGCTTAGTAGTTGTGGTGCACGGACTTAGTTGCTCCGCGGCATGTGGGATCTTCCCGGACCAGGGCTCGAACCCGTGTCCCGTGCGTTGGCAGGCAGATTCTTAACCACTGCACCACTAGGGAAGTCCCACATAGCTTTTCTTCTGTTAAAAAATGTCATTAGGTTGTGTATTTTGTTCTTGGGTTTATGGCATACTTTTTTAGTTCTCTGTTTTGGTAAAGGACAAAGGGAAAATATGGCTAGCCTAGCTGACTGGGCCTCAGGAAAACTGCCTTTAATTGGTTGTTAGGCATTCTCTCTGACCTAAGTTTTTCCATCTTGGAATGAGGAGTAGTCAACCTAGTCCCACTTTATAGCATCCTGGTTTAACAGATAGTTGAGGGAAGTCATACAGGACAGGGGAAGAATAATGAAGTTGTCAAGAAGACATGGATTCTGGGCTTCCCTGGTGGCGCAGTGGTTAAGAATCTGCCTGCCAATGCAGGGGACACGGGTTTGAGCCCTGGTCCGGGAAGGTCCCACATGCCGCGGAGCAACTAAGCCCGTGTGCCACAAGTACTGAGCCTGCACTGTAGATCCCGCAAGCCACAACTGCTGAAGCCTGTGTGCCTAGAGCCCGTGTTCCTCAACAAGAGAAGCCACTGCAATGAGGAGCTGGCACACCACAACGAAGAGTAGCCCCCGCTCACTGCAACTAGAGAAAGCCCACGCACAACAAAGAAGACCCAACACAGCCAAAAATAAATAAATAAATAAATTTATATTAAAAAAAAAACATGGATTCTGACCTCAGGTTCCCTTCAAATAGTTGTGTAACCCTCTTATTCTATGTAATTCACAAAATGTAGATGCTTTGGTTGTGACATCCCTAAAGTATATTATGTACTAGTGGTTTTAACAAGGTTGCCTCTCTGAATGTGGGAAAAGAGGGTTCTTACCAGAGGAGTGAGCCACAAAGACTGAGGCCATTCATTTGTGTGTTACAGTTGGGTGAATCAGGTGGGCACAGGAGACTGATACTTCAAGGGGGAGCCTAGGTGATCTGGAGAGTTAGAACATTGAGATTGGCCTAGTCTCAGCGAGTGATCAATTTTGCTTGAAAACTGCTTCCATGAGGTGGGAAAGAAGGTGGTACCAAACATTTGGAGACAGGCTGGATGCCCAAGTATTAGTATAGCAGAGTAGGAGAGAAAGAAGAAAGAGCAAGAGTGGCTGTTGAGTTTTTTTTCTAGTTTTCATATCTATCTTCATGATATGTACCTTTACGTACTGCTTTATTTCCTCGAATCAAAGAGTAACTTTGTTTTTAGATCAGGGTGAGAGAAATACATTCTTTATCTTAAATAAAGTCCAAGCGACCTTGGCTAAAAGCTATTATTCTTACCCATTTTGCAAAGCAAGTATTGTAATTCTTTACCCTTTCAAAAAGAGATGCATAATATAGATTGTCTTAGACATACACAAGCCTACAAAGAAAGCACATGTTCGGCTGGCAGTCTGATAATACCACCAGTGCTGAAATATAAAAACATGCACTTATTTCTGTTACTCCATTACCTTCAGAAAAAGTGTCCATTTAATAATATTTCCACTGGATAAAGTAGGTTTAAAGTGTAAACAATTTCTTTATGATTCAGTAATAGTTCTATGTGCACGTCCTTCGCTTTGTGTCCCCTTGGCCAAGTTCTTGAACTGCCCTGAGCCTTGGTTTTCTCAACTCAAAATGAGGAAAATATATCCACCCCCAGTGAGAGAGTGTTAAGAGAATATGAGAGTAAAAACATTTTATAAATAGTACAATAAATTTAAATGTGAAGTAGTTTGATATTTTACAAAAACACCAAAGCAACCCAATGGGAAAAGGAAAGTCTTTTCAATAGACAGTGCTATTACAACTTGATTTTATTTTTACTTTTTATTGGCATATAGTTGATTTACAATGTTATGTTAGTTTCAGGTGTACAGCAAAGTGAATCAGTTATACACATACATATATCCACTCTTTTTTAGATTATTTTCCCATATAGGCCATTATAGAGCATTGAGTAGAGTTCCCTGTGTTATACAATAGGTCCTTATTAGTTATCTATTTTATATATAGTAATGTATATACGTCAATCCCAATCTCCCATTTTATCCCTAGCCCTTTACCCCCTAGAAACCATAAATTTGTTTTCTACATCTGTAACTCTATTTCTGTTTTGTAGATAAGTTCATTTGTACCCTTTTTTTTGATTCCACGTATACACAATATCATGATATTTGTCTTTCTCTGTCTGACTTCACTCAGAATGACAATCTCTAGGTCCATTCATGTACAACTTGATATCTTTATGGGGAAAAATGAACCTTTGGCCCCTTACCTTATACCATACATAAAAATTAAAGATGGATCACGGCCATAACATAAAAGCAAAAATGATTACACTCCTAGAAGAAAACAGGAGAATATTTTCACATCTTGGGGGTAGGCAGAAGTTTCTTAGGACTTTGAAAGCGCTAACCACGACATAAAAAATATTGATAAATCGAATTCCAAAAAAAATTTATAAACTATTTGTTCATGAAGACAGCATTAAGAGGGAGGGTGGGAGGGAGACGCAAGAGGGAGGGGATATGGGGATATATGTATACATATAGCTGATTCACTTTGTTATACAGCAGCAACTAACAACATTGTAAAGCAATCATACTCCAATAAAGATGTTTAAATTAATGGATTAAAAATTTTTTTTAAAAAGACACCATTAAGAATATGAATAAACAAGCCACAGGCCAGGATAAAATAGTCGCAACACATATAATGTCTAAAAAAGAACTTATATCCAGAATATATTAAAAACTCTTAACTCAGTAATGAAAAGACAAAAGAAAATATATGAATAGCCAATAAGCACATGATAAAGTATTCAACATCATTAGTCATGAGAGAAATGAACATTAAAACCTCAGTGAGATACTGCATTAGAATGACTAAAATTTAAATGACAACACCAAATGTTGGAGAGGATGTGAAGCAGCATTGCCAGTGGGAGTGTAAAATGGAACAACCACTTTGGGAAAAGGCATGGAAGTTTCTTATAAAGTTAAACACACCTATTCTTTGACTCCAGCCATTCCACTCCTGGTATTTATGCTAGAGAAGTGAAAGCATATGTCCACATAAAGACTTGAATTCGAATATTTATAGCCTTTTTATTCATTGTTGCCAAAAGCTGGAAACTGGGTAGTTGTCCAACAGCAGGAGAAAAGATATAAAGTGTGGTATATTCAAACGATGGAATAATACTCAGCAAAAGAAGGAAATTACTGCTAATACAACATGAATCAATCTCAGAAACACTTTAACTGGGTGAAAGAAGCCAAATACGGAAGAGTGCATACTGTAAGATTCCCTGTATGTGAAGTTCTAGAACAGGTAAAACCAACCTACAGTGAGAAAGACCAGAACAAGAGCTGCTTTGTGGGAGAGGAGGGAAGTGGAAACTGACTGGGAAGGGAAATGAGGGGACTTTCTAAGCTAATGGTGAT
Source organism: Eschrichtius robustus (assembly GCF_028021215.1). Classification (NCBI taxonomy): domain Eukaryota; kingdom Metazoa; phylum Chordata; class Mammalia; order Artiodactyla; family Eschrichtiidae; genus Eschrichtius; species Eschrichtius robustus. The sequence goes on from NC_090830.1 coordinate 79,354,030, forward strand.
GTCATCATAGGGGTTACACAGGTATATGCATTTGCCAAAACTCAGAGAATGCCCCACTTAAGTTGCATGATATTTAAATCTCACACACACACAAACTAAGCTAATGTTGAACTCTAGTTAATGATACGCATATTGATAGATTATGAAGTGTATTGATGTCTCTAACTTGCAATGAAGTGCATCAAATAAGATGAATGGAAAGAGGGATGGTAAGATGGGTAGGTAAGTGATAAGGCAAATACAACAAAATGTTAATTGTAGAATCTAGGTAGTAAATATAGGTAGTAATATAGGTAGTAAATAGTTGGATGTTTGTTGTATAATTTTCAATATTTCTGTATGGTTGAAATCTGTCCTAATGTTAGAAGAATATAAAGTACTTAAGTAGGAAAACCTAATAAATTTTTTAAATTGAAGTATAGCTGATTTACAATATTGTATTAGTTTCAGGTGTACAGCAAAGTGAGTCAGTTATATTTTTTTAGATTATTTTCCTTTTTAGGTTATTACAAGATATCGAATATAATTCCCAGTGCTATACAGTAAATCTTTGTTGCTTATCTGTTTTACATAGTTTGTTAATCCCATACTCCTAATTTTACCTCCCCTACATTTCCTCTTAGATAACCATAAATTTGCTTTGTGTCTGTGAGTCTTTCTGTTTTATATATAGATTTCATTTGTATTATTTTTTAGATTCCACATATAAGTGATATCACATAGTATTCATCTTTCTCTGTCTCATTTATTTCACTAAGTATAATATTCTCTAGGTCCATCCATGTTGCTACAAATGGCAATATTTCATTCTTTTTATGGCTGAGTAATATTCCATTGTGTATGGAATACACAGATGGGGCACTTGGATTGTTTCCATGTCTTGGCTATTGAAAACCTTTTCAACTTGATTGATGGCAGCATCTCATGAAGAAGATAAAAGACCACATGATACAAAACCCCATATAAATTTACTTCAAAGTAATTTTCGCATGAATTCCATGACAAAATTAGCCAGTCCTGGGCTGCTGCAGGGTTTCTTGGGGCTACCACAACCTCCAAGCTCCTCTTCTGAGCACACCCTCTCCTCATCCCCTAACCCACCTGACAATTGGAATATTCAATGAACCACCTCTGCAAACACCAACCAGACCTCTTCCCATCCATACTCCTAAACCCACTGCAAACTGCTTCTGCCTTCTCTGAGGCATCCCTTCTCCTGATCATCAGAAAATTCCTAATTGTCAAATCTAATGGCCAGTTTTCAATCCTTATCCTATCTCATCTTCTCTCAGCATCTGACTTGGAGAACCACACTCTCTTGAGACCTCTTATTCCCTTGACTTTCACAAAACCACTTTTTCCTCATTATCTTGCCTCTTTTACAGCCTCTTCTTAGTCTGCTTTAGGAACACCTCTGTCCTTCTCTTCAGTGTCAGGGAGCCTCCACCCCACAAGCTTTTTGTCACTCTATCAGCTCCTCCTAGGTGTCCAATTTGACTGCCACAAATTCACCTATCATCTAATTACTCTCAAATCTCTGTTTCTAGCCCTGATCTCCTCCCAAACTTTAGGCTCAAAACCTACAGGTCAACCCCTTGGGATATTCTGCAGACAAGTTGATTATCAAAACAGAAGTCAACTTCTCTTGAACTCCCCAGCCCAGTCTGTTCTTCCTACTTGTTCTATCATTAATAGAAGTAATTCTTCCCGACTTTTCCCTTCCTCACCCATTTATCTAATTGATCACCAAGTTCTGTCAGTTCTACCTCTCCTAAATCTCTTCCTCACCTCCTCATTCTCTCAGGTGTAATTTAGACCTTTATCATGTCTAACTAATTTGCCCAACTCTAGTTCTTCCCCTTCATTAGTCGTCCTCCCTCACCATGGGGCATGCCTCGCTAAAGAAGACACACAGTCATATTCCCTGGTCTGTTTAAATTCCTTGACCATCCACCCCTTAACCACTGTAACAGCCTTCCTACTGCCATCCCTCCTCATACCCCTTCACTCCAGCCCAAACATACCTTATAACTACACTCATGCCTCCTTATAACTACACTCATGCCTCCATCTGGATTACTCTTTTCATACTGTAACTACTCAAGTTTAAAGATCCAGTTCAAAAGTCAAATCCTTTAAAAAGTTTTCTCTAAACCTCTCAGGCAATTAGTTGCTGCTCCATCCTTTCTATGTAGCTCCATTCTTAGAAGTCTGTCCCCTGAGCAAGCAAGAGAAAAGAGTACCCAGGTTGCCACAGTTGGACCGTCTTCTCTCCCCCTCCCCAGTCACATAATCTACATGCACATAAATGAAACGTGATCGTGTAATCTGGTGTAAGTTTTTATCCTTTGTAACTTTGATCCTTTTTGAACTCAGAAAAAGCTAAAGTGTAGGAGACCTGGAATTTGAGGACTGAGCTCTAGTCTAATCCCTGCACTGCCTAGCAAGTGAGGGGGGAAATGATTCCACCACTCTGAGCTTCAGTGTCTCTTCTTTAAAATGACTTGGAGTGAGACATTTGTAAAGACCTAGCACAATGTATAAGTATGCAGTAGTTATTTATTCAACAAATATTCACTGACTACTTACTAAGTATCAAGTAAAGTGCTAGGTGCAGGTATATAGCCCTCAATAAAAATGTGAGTTTATTTTCTTGTAAATGTGTTTTAGACTTTCATATTTTTTTAAAATATTCTGTATAGTACTGTTTCCTCCCCACCCTGTCCTCCCTTGGCCAAAATAATTTTTCTCTGAATTTCTCCTTTAAGGTCTACTAAGTAGCATGGAGTGGTGGTTAACAGCATGAGCTTTAAACCAGACTTTCAAGGTTTGAATCCTGGCTCTACCATTTTTTAGCTGTGAGACTTTGGGTAAGTTGCTTAACTTCTTGATGTTTTGCTTTCTGTATTGTTAAAGTACAATAATACCTATTCCATTAAGTTGTTATAAAGAATAAAACTGTTAATACATGTAAGTCTTAAAATGTTATCTGGCATTCAGTAAAGTGCTTAAGAAGTGGTAGCTATTATTATTTGCAACCTATGGTTCATAGTGTCCTCACCTTGCCATGAAAATCATTTCATGGCAAGGTATAAGAAAGCAATTAAAGACCTCATTTTTCTTTCTTTAAAAAATATTTTTAAAATTTATTCATTTATTTTGACTGCACTGGGTCTTACTTGCGGCACATGGGATCTTCGTTGCGGCATGTGTGATCTTTTTAGTTGTGGCACACGGACTTTTAGTTGCTACATGTGAACTCTTTTAGTTGCGGCATGCATGTGGGATCTAGTTCCCCGACCAGGGATCAAACCCGGGCCCCCTAATTTGGGAGCATGGAGTCTTACCCGCTGGACCACCAGGGAAGTCCCCAAGACCTCATTTTTCATTTATATTCCTTTAAATAACTCTGCTTAGAAATTTTCTTATACACCTGCACTGTCCAACATGGTAGCTACTAGCATTATGTGACTACTGAGCACTTGAAATGTGGCTGATTGGAAGAGTAGGGTTGCAAGCAAACCAGATTTTAAAAACTTAGAGGAGAGACATCAGTGAAAATAACAGAGTAAGGAACACCTAAATTCTTATGAGCTAAAAGTGCACCTAAAATCTGGCAAAAACTGTCAGAATCAACTTTTTCAGAACTCTGGACAGTAATCAAAAGCTTGAAGCAGCTTGGGGGACTTCCCTGGTGGTACAGTGGTTAAGAATCCGCCTGCCAATGCAGGGAACACGGGTTCGTGCCCTGGTCCGGGAAGATCCCACATGCCACGGAGCAGCGAAGCCCGTGTGCCACAACTACTGAGCCCGCATGCCACAACTACTGAATCCCGCGTGCCTACAGCCCATACTTCGCAACAAGAGAAGCCACTGCAATGAGAAGCCCGCGTACCGCAACAAAGAGTAGCCCCCGCTCGCTGCAACTAGAGAAAGCCCGTGCACAGCAATGAAGACCCAACGCAGCCAAAAATAAATAAATGAAATAAATTTAAAAACAAACAAACAAACAGACTTCTCATTAGACTTGGAATAGAAAGGAACTTCCTCAACATGAAAAAGAGAATCTACAGAAACCCTAAGTTAGCGTCACATTTAATGGTGAAAAACTGAATAGTTTCCCCCTAAGATCAGGAACAAGATAAGGATATCTGCTCTCCCCATTTCTATTCAACATTATATTAGAGGTACTGGCCACCTCTGTCAGGCAAGAAAAAAAGAGAGAAAGCAGCCAGGTTGGAGAAGTAAAACTGTCTATTTGCAGACAATACAATTGCCTATGTAGAAATCCAATGGAATTAGAAAAAAAGCAACTGAAACTAATAAGTGGGTTTAGCGAAGTTGAAGGATACAAGATTAATATATAAAAATTGCATTTCTGTATTCTAACAGTGAAAATGAGAAATTAAAATTAATAAAATGTCACTTACTAAAACATAAAATATGTGAAATACTTGGGGATAAATCTGACAAAATATGTGAAAGTCCTTTACACTGGAAACTAGAAAACACTGCTGAGAGAAATTAAAGAAGACCTAAATAAAAATAAATGATAGACCTTCATGGGTTGAAGAAAACACTGTTAAGATATCAGTTGTCCCCAGGTTGATCTATAGAAGCTATGCAATCACAATAAAAAAATCCAGTACTCTTTTTTATGCAAACTGACAAGCTGATTCTAAAATTTGTATGGAAATACACAGGACCTAGAATAGGCAAAACAACTTTGAAAAAGAAGAGCAAAGTCAGAGTGTTTACATTACCTGATTCAAGACGTATTCTAAAGCCACAGTAATCAAGACAGGGTGGCACTGGCATAAAGATTGACAGATAAATGGAACAGAGTCCAGAAATAGAACCATATGGATATGGACCAGTGATTCTTTAACAGCTTTATAAATATAATTTACAAGCCATACTATACTATTCACCCATTTAAAATGTACAGTTCAGTGTTTTTTAGTAAGTTCACAGGGTTATGCAGTGATCCCTGCTATCTATGGAACTTTTTTTTGTCTTTTGTTTTGTTTTGGCCACACAGCGCGGCATGCAGGATCTTAGTTCCCTGCCCAGGGACTGAACCCGTGCCCCCTGCAGTGGACGCGCAGAGTCCTAACCATTGGACCGCCAGGGAATTCCCATCTATGGAACCCTTTTGTCCACTGAAAAAGAAACCCTGTACTTATTAGCAATAGCTCCCCATTTCCCCTGCTACCTTCCCCTTAGCCCTAAGCAACCACTAATCTACTTTCATCTCTCCAGATTTGCTTATTCTGGACATTTGGCATAAACAGAATCATATAATATTTGATCTTCTGTGGCTGGCTTCTTTCACTTTGCATAATTTTTTCAAGGTCCATCTATGTTATACCATGCATCAGTACTCCATTCTTTATGATTGCTGAATAATATTGTATCATAAGGATATATCACATTTTCTTTATTCATTCATCAGTTGATGGACACCGGGTTGTTCCTACTTTTTGGCTACTATGAATAGTGCTGCCATGGACATTTGTGTACAGATTTTTCTGTACATATGTTTTCATTTCTCTTGGATAGATATGTAGGGGGTGGAATTATTGAATATGTTTCACTTTTTAAAGGACATGCAAAACTGTTTCCCAAAACAGCCACAAAATTTTACATTCCCACCAGCGTTATATTAAGGTTCCAGTTTCTCCACATCCTGACAACACTTGTTATTGCTTGTCTTTTTTATTATATCCATTGTAATAAAAGTGAAGTGGTATATCTTTTTTTTTAATTGTGGTAAAATATATATAACATAAAATATGCCATTTTAAGTATACAATTTAGTGGTATTAATTACATTCACAGTGTTTTGCAACCATTACCACTATCTATTTCCAAAACTTTTCCATCACCCCAGTCAGAAACTCTGTACCCATTAGGCAATAAAATCCCATTCCCCTTGCTCCCAGCCCTTGGCAACCTCTAATATACTTTCTCTTGCAATTAAGTTGCCCATTCTAGATATTTTATACAAGTGAAATCATACATTTTTTGCCTTTTTATCTCTGGTTTATTTCACTTAGCATAATGTTTTCAAAATTTATCCATGGTATGGCACGTTTTAGGTGTCATGCCTTTTTATGGCTAAATACTATTCCACTATATGTCTATACCACCTCTTGTTTACCCATTCACCTCTTGATGGACACTTGAATTCTTTCTACCTTTTGGATATCGTGAATAATGCTACAGTAATTATTATCATACAAGGATGTGTTTGATTTCCTGTTTTCAATTGCTTTGGATATATACTTAGGAGTAGAATTACAGGATCATCTGGTAATTGTATTTTTAATTTTTTGAGAAACCCCCAAACTGTTTTCCACAGTGGCTTAGCTATTTTACATTCCCAGCAGCAATGTGCAGGATTTCCAATCTCTCCACATTCTCTTCAACATTTTTAATTTTCTGGTTATTGTTGTTTTTCAGTTTTGTTTTTATTATTTAGCCATCCTAGTAGGTGTGAAGTGGTATCTCATTGTGGTTTTGATTTACATTTCCCTAATGATTAATGATGTTGAGCATCTTTTCATGTGTTATCAACCATTTATAAATCTCCTTTAGATGAATATATTTTCAAATCATTAGCTCATTTTTTAAAATTTATTTATTTATTTATGGCTGCATTGGGTCTTCATTTCTGAGTAGGGGTTTTCTCTAGTTGCGGCAAGCAGGGGCTACTCGTTGTTGCAGTGCACAGGCTTCTCATTGTGGTGGCTTGTTGTTGCAGAACACGGGCTCTAGGCTCACGGGCTTCAGCAGTTGTGGCATGCAGGCTTCAGTAGTTGTGGCTCGTGGGCTCTAGAGCACAGGCTCAGTAGTTGTGGCACACGGGCTTAATTGCTCTGCAGCATGTGGGATCTTCCCAGACTAGGGCTCGAACCCGTGTCCCCTGCATTGGCAGACAGATTCGTAACCACTACGCTACCAGGGAAGCCCTTTAGCTCATTCTTTAATTGGCTTATGTCTTGTTATTAAGTTGTAAATTTTTTTTATATATTCTGGGTGGAATTCCTTTTCAGAAGTATGATCTGCGCATATTTTCTTCCATTCTGTAGGTTGTCTTTTCACTTTCTTGTTGGCATTATTTGCAGCACAGAAGATTCTAATTTTGATTTTTTTTTGGCCGAGTTGCCTGGCTTGCCAGATCTTAGTTCCCCAACCAGGGGTCAAACCCGTGGCCCCTGCAGTGGAAGCTTGGAGTCCTAACCACTGGACTGCCAGGGAATTCCCAGAAGATTCTAATTTTGATGTAGCCCAATTTATCTATTTTTTCTTTTGTCACTTGTGCTTTTGGTGTCATACCTAAGAAATTATTGCCTAACCCAAGGTCACAAATATTTACTTTTCATTTTCTTATAAGCTTTTTATAGTTTTAGCTCTTACATTTAGGTCTATGAGTTATTTTGAGTTAATTTCTGTGTATGGTGTGAGGTAGGGGGTTCACCTTCATTCTTTATATATGAATATCCAGTTGTTGCAGCACTATTTGTTGAGAAGATTATTCTCTCAACAGATAGTAAATTATCTTGTAACCCTTGTCAAAAAACAATTGATGATAATTGTACGTGTTTATTTCTGAAATTTTATTTCTATGGCAACAGACTTTTGTTAAAAGTCCAAAAGCAATTTGGTAGAGAAAGAATAGGTTTTTTCAACAAATGGGGCTGGAATAAGTAGCACCAGAGATAGTCCTATGCCAAAAAACCAAACAAAGAAACCAAAAAAGAAAAATTAAAAAACCTTCAATCTGTATCTCACAATCTATATCTTGCATATCTCATACACAAAAATTATCTCAAAATTTACCATTTACCTATATATAAAGCCTAAAACTATGAAACTTCTACAAAAGAAACAGGAGAAAATTGTTGTGGTCAATTATACAAAGAAAAAAAAAATTAGATATGACACCATAAGCATAATCTCCAAAAGGAAAATCAATAATTCTGACTTTATCGAAATTAAAAGTTCTGGGAGTTCCCTGGTGTCCTAGTGGTTGAGATTTGGTGCTGTCACTGCCATGGCCCAGATGCGATCCCTGGTCAGAGAACTGAAATCCCACAAGCTGCACAGCCAAAATATTAAAAAAAAAAAAAAATTAAAAAGCTCTGCTCGTCAAAGGACACTGTTAAGAGAATGAAAAGATAAGCCCCAGAGTGGAAAAATATATTTGCAAAACACATATCTGATAAAGGACTTGTATCAAGAATATATAACAAGCTCTTTATTTTGCTCAATAAAAAAGCCGTTTTTATAGATAGAGAAATATTTGAACACGCACTTCATCAAATAAGCACATGAAAAGATGCTCAGCATCACTGGTAATTAAGAGAATGCAAATTAAAATCAGAAATAGATACCTCTTCACACCTATTAGAATCAATAGAATTTTTTTTTTTTAATTTATTTTTGGCTGTGTTGGGTGTTCGTTGCTGCATGCAGGCTTTTTCTAGTTGCGGCGAGCGGGGGCTACTCTTTGTTGCGGTCCATGGGCTTCTCATTGTGGTGGCTTCTCTTGTTGCAGAGCACAGGCTCTAGGCTCACGGACTTCAGTAGTTGTGGCACGTGGGCTCAGTACTTGTGGCTCACGGCATCTAGAGCACAAGCTCAGTAGTTGTGGTGCACAAGCTGTTGCTCTGTGGCATGTGGGATCTTCCCGGACCAGGGCTTGAACCCATGTCCCCTGCGTTGGCAGGCGGATTCTTAACCACTGCGCCACCAGGGAAGCCCCTAGAATCAATAGAATTTTTAAAACTGACCATATCAAGTATAGGTGAAGATGTGGAGGAACTGGGACTCTCATACACAGCTGGTTGGAATATAAAATGGTGCCACCACTTTGGAAAGGAGTTTAGAAGTTTCGTAAAATGTAGGATATATACCTAACACATAATCCAGACTTTCCATTCAGATATTTACCCTGCCAAAATGCAAGCGTATATCCATATAAAGACTTGTACATGAATGTTCGTAGCAGCTTTATTTGTAATAGCCCTAAACTAGAAACAACCCAAATATCCATCAACGGGTGAATGAATGAACAAATTTATATATATTTATAAGTACTACTCGTCAATAAAAAAGAATAAATTATTGATCTATTCAACATGGATGAATCTTAAAATAATTATGCTCACTGAAAAAAGCCAGACAAAAAGGAGTACGTATTGTGTGATTCCATTTATGTAAAATTCTAGAAAATGCAAACTAAACCATAGTGACAGAAATCCGATCAGTGTTTGCTTGGGAATAACAGGGTGATGGAGTGGGAAGGGATGGGAAGAATGGATTTCAAAAAGGCATGAGGGAAATTTTGTAGTGATGGATATGATCATTATCTTGATTGTGGTTATGGCTTTACAGGTATATATATATATATATATATATATATATATATATATATATATATATATATATATATATATGTCAAAACTTATCAAATTAAATACTTCATATAGGTACATAGGTACATTTCATTGTAAATCAATTATACCCCAATAAAGCTATTTTTTAAATTACATATGTGTTGATACTATAAAATGGTACAGCCATTTTTGACAGTCGGGCAGTTGCTCAAAAAGCTAAACGTGGAGTTATCGTCTAACCCAGCAATTTCACTTCTACATAACTATCCAAAAGAAATAAAAACACGTTCCACACAAAGAATGCTCCAGAGCAGCATTATTCAAAATAGCCAAAAATCAGAAGCAACTCAGATGTCCATCAACTGATCAATGGATAAACAAATATGCTATATCCATACAATGGAATATTATTCGGCCATAAAAAGGAATCAAGTACTGATAGATGCTACAACATGAATGAACCTCAAAATATTTATGCTAAGTGAAAGAGCCATCACGGAGCACCACATATTATATGATCCCATTGATACAGAAAGTCCAGAATAGGAAATTCTATAGAGATTGAAAGTAGATGAGCAGTGAGCTAGGCCTAAGTGTAGGGGAGAATGGGAAGTGACTGCTTATGGGTACAAGTTTTCTGTTGGGGATGATGAAAAGTTCTAAAATTAGATTACATGATGATTGCACAACTCTATAAATATACTAAAAAACATTGAATCATATGCTTTAACATGTGAACTTTATGGTATGTAAATTATATATCAAAAAAACTGTGAAAAATTACATATATGGCTGGCATTCTATTTCTGTTGGACAGTGCTGTTTCAGAGAAACACAGCTTGGTGCTAAATATGGGCCAAAGGTAAATAGGAGGACATAGTGGTGCTCATTATACGCCTTCCCTGCATATGTTAAGTGTTCTATGAATATTTGCTCATTGTTAACATAGGACAAATGCTGCAGGCAATAAAAATATATTAGAGGTAATTTTTTGACCCCAGGATTTTTTAAAACTATCATGTGTAAAAGATTTTAAATACTCCATTTACATTTGCTAAGCAATAATTAAGTTCTGTAAAATCGGCTTGAATATACAAATTACATTCAAGTTTTGGATAGTTTTTAAGGATTTTTCTGTAATCACTAAGGATGCTATCCCCAACTCTACCCCCGCCCCCGCCCCCGCCATCTACATTAGAGTTTCCTTTCCATCTTACAGATTGCTGCCTTGGAAAAATTCAGACGGAATCAAGTTTTCTAATCAAGTGCCACCTAATGGTGTGTCAGTATTTGGCTATATCAAATCTTAAATCCACCAAACGAATTTTACTAAGTTTGATGCCAGAATCAAACAACTTTATAGGTCATAAGCTAAAAGCATGATGTCTATGTGAGTTTTGGGCCTGATGGTGGCTGGTAGTTTATTTTTTCCAAAGGGGTGGAACTGTCTTCCACTTCTTCTTCAAAGGAAATGATGATTCTAAAATATCCTGCATAGAAAATAGAGATGAAAGCTTTGATAAACATAATGGTCCCACACACAAAGATGTCTAAGCCCTAATTCCTAAAACCTATGAGCATATTATGTAACATGTCGAAAGGGACATTGCCGATGTAATTAAGGTTGCAAACTTTAAAATAAAGATTATTCTATTTGATCTGGTGAGCCCAGTCTAATCACATGAGCCTTTACAAGCAGAGAACTTTCTCCAGTAGGAGGCAGGAGAGCTGAGGCAGAAAGAGAAGTGAGACAGACTCGAAGCATGAGGACTCAGTGCATCATTGCTGGCTTTGAAGATGTAGAAGCAATGTGACAAGGAAAGTTTAAGGAGCTGAGAGGGGCTCCAGGCTGACAGCCAGACAGGAAACTAGCCCTCAGCCATACAGCCACAAGGAACTGTATTTCATTAACAACCATGGTGAACGTATAAGTGGATTCTTCCCCAGAGCCTCCAGAAAGGAATAAAGCCCTGCTCACATCTTGATTTTGACATTTTGAGATCTGAAGGTGAGTACCTTGCCAAGCCCACCAGACCTCTTTTTTTTTTTTTTTTAAATAAATAAATTTATTTATTTATTTATTTTTGGCTGCATTGGGTCTTCGTTGCTGCACGCAGGCTTCCTCTAGTTGCAGCGAGCGGGGGCTACTCTTCGTTGCGGTGCATGGGCTTCTCATTGCGGTGGCTTCTCTTGTTGTAGAGCATGGGCTCTAGGCCTGCAGGCTTCAGTAGTTGTGGCACACGGGCCCAGTAGTTGTGGCTCACGGGCTCTAGAGCGCAGGCTCAGTAGTTGTGATACACGGGCTTAGTTGCTCCGTCGCATGTGGGATCTTCCCAGACCAGGGCTCGAACCCATGTCCCCTGCATTGGCAGGCGGATTCTTAACCACTGCGCCACCAGGTCCCCCCACCAGACTTCTGACTACAGAACAGTGAGATAATGAATGGGTGTTGTTTTACGTTTGTGGCAATTTGTTACACAGCAATAGAAAACTAATACAAGAGCTATCGGAAAGGGGTTTAGAACTTAAAAAGTTCTTAGGGAAGGTAAGGGGGAAGGTGCTTAAATTTAAATTAAATTTAAAAATTGGAAGACACATTCAGGGATATAAATAAAAACATTATGAGAAGGATTATAGTATATCACAGAACCGGGGTTTGGGACTCACGGGTTGGCTGTGATATTGAACTCTGCAGCAGGCATGGAACTGGCCTGATAGATTTAGCTACCGTTGTACAAATTCAGAAAGACTCATAGAATGAAGACAAGAAGTGGGACCCTTATTTATGTCTGATGTCGGGGGATTCTTTGAGAAAGTAACAACAATGGTACTACTGCTTTTTGCCCCCAACTTGTCATTACTGGAGTTTTCCACTTAACTCGTACAAAGCCAATTGGTCACACCTGCCCCAAAGCATCAGTCCAGTCTTGTACTGGCCGAGAGTATGAACAGCTCTAAGATGAGGGCATACTTGGTGTCCTCCCTGGAAAAAAAGCCAGTCCTTTCAGGAAGTGAACATACAAGGCCTCTGTTCTCCCATGAGGGGACAGGACCAAAACAAGAAACACATTTTTTTTTTCCTATAGTACTTCCTTTTTAACGTGTTCTTTTCTTTTCTTTTTCTTTTTTTTTAATTTATTTTATTTATTTATTCTTTTTTGGCTGCATTGGGTCTTCGTTGCTGCGTGCAGGCTTTCTCTAGTTGCGGCAAGCGGGGGCTACTCTTTGTTGTGTGAGCGGGCTTCTCACCGTGGTGGCTTCTCTTGTTGCGCATGGGCTTCAGTAGTTGTGGCTCGCAGGCTCTAGAGCGCAGGCTCAGTAGCTGTGGCACACGGGGTTAGTTGCTCCACGGCATGAAGAAACACATTTCTTGTCATCTGGCTTATTGTTTTCAAATCTCTATTCTGTCCCAATTCCATAAATTCTTTCAAAGGTGTGAGATTCAAGAAACCTGGGGCCTTTTCTCAGTTCTAGTCTTCTAGTTTGAACTTTATGATTTAATGTGATTGTCAAGGAATAAGAATGAAACACTTAATTCCAGTGCTATATAAACTATAGAAATAATGGCAAGGTTTCCAGTTTATTTTGAAGCTAACATACACACACATGCACACATTACACGCAATCCAAATCAGACTAGTCTCACTTAAGCAACTTATATGGAATTTATAAACATACATACAAAGTGGAATACTATCAAATCTAATCCATTAGTACAATATATTAAAATAATAACATTCCATTACCAAGTAGGGCCTGGCCCAGAAATGCAAGGATAATCAAAACTTTACAATTTATAAGTACTATACACAGACGATGTCTGTTTTGTACTAGCATAGTCCTGCTGTTTAGCACAGTGCCTGGCACACAGTGGACAATAAGTATTTGCTGAATGACTGAATGAATATTCACTGTCAATAATCCATTGGAAAATAAAGTGAGAAAAACCTCCCATTAAAGTAGCAATTACAGCAATTTTATATAAATACATAAAAATGTATACAAGTATGCCTTGTTTTATTGCACTTTGCTTTATTGTGCTTTGCAGATATGGTATTTTTTTTACAAATTGAAGGTTTATGGCAACCCTGTGTCGAGCAAGTCTGTTGACACCATTTTTCTAACAGCATTTGCTCACTTTGTGTCTCTGTGCCACGTTTTGGTGATTCTTGGAATATCTCAAAATTTTTCATTATTATTAAGTTTGTTATGGTGATCTGTTATCAGTGATCTTTAATGTTACTATTTTAATTGTTTGGGGGTGCTACAAACCACACCCATGTACGACGCTGAACTTCATTAGTAAATGTTGTGTGTGTTCTGACTGCTCCACCAATTGGCTGTTCCCCCATCTGTCTCCCTCTCCTTGGGCCTCCCTATTCCCTGAGACACAACAGTATTGAAATTAGCCCAGTACTAACTCTACAATGGCCTCTTAACTGTTCAAGCAAAGGGAAGAGTCATATGTCTCTCACTTTAAATCAAAGGTAGAAATGATTAAGCTTAGTGAGGAAGGCATGTTGAAAGCTGAGACAGGCTGAAAGCTAGGCCTCTTGAGCCAAACAGCCAAGTTGTGAATGCAGAGGAAAAGTTCTTGAAGGAAACTAAAAGTGCTACTCCAGAAAACACACAAATGATAAGAAAGAAAAACAGCCTATTGCTGATATGGAGAACGTTTTAGTGGTCTGCATAGAAGATCAAACCAGCCACAACATTCTGTTAAGCCAAAGCCCAATCCAGAGCGAGACTCTAACTCTCTTCAGTTCTCTGGAGGCTGAGAGAGATGAAGAAGCTGCAGAAGAGAAGTCTGAAGTTAGGAGAGGTTGGTTCATGAGGTTTGAGGAAAGAAGCTGTCTCCATCACATAAAAGTGCAAGGTAAATCAGCAAGTGCTGATGTAGAAGCTGCAGCAAGTTAGCCAGAAGATGTAGCTAAGATAATTCATGAAGGTGGCTACACCAGATTTTCACTGTAGGTGAAACAGCCTTCTATTGGAAGAAAATGCCATCTAGGACTTTCATAGCTAGATAGGAGAAGGCAACACTTGGCTTCAAACTTCAAAGGACAGGCTGCCTGTCTTGTTACGAGCTAATGCAGCTGGTGTCTTTAAGTTGAAGCCAATTCTCATTTACCATTCTGAAAATCCTAGGGCCCTTGAGGAATGATGGTAAGTCTACTCTGCCTGTGCTCTGTAAGTGGAAAACAAAGCCTGGATGACAGCACATCTGTATACAACATGGCTTACTGAATATTTTAAGTCCACTGTTGAGACCTACTGCTCAGAAAAAAAAGATTCCTTTCAAAGTATTGCTGCTCACTGACAATGCACCTGGTCACCCAAGAGCTCTAATGGAGATGTACAAGGAGATTAGTGTTGTTTTCATGACTGCTAACACAACATCCATTTTGCAGTCCTTGGATCACGGGGTAGTTTTGACTTTCAAGTCTTATTATTTAAGAAATACATTTTGTAAGGCTATAGCTGCCATAGATCATGATTCCTCTGATGGATCTGGGCAAAGTCAATTGAAAACCTTCTGAAAAGGATTCACCATTTCAGATGCCATTAAGAACATTCGTGGTTCATGTGAAGAGGTCAAAATATTAGCATTAACAGGAGTTTCAAAGAAGTTGGTTCCAACCCTTATGGATGACTTTGAGGGGTTCAAGACTTCAGTAAAGGAAGTAACTGCAGATGGGAATAGCAAGAGAACTAGAATTAGAAGTAGAGCCTAAAGATGTGACTGAATGGCTGCAACCTCCTAATAAAACTTTAATGGATAAAACTTGAAGTGACAATAAAGGATTTAGAATATTACATAAACTTATTTGACAAAGCAGCAGCAGGGTTTGAGAGGATTGACTCCAATTTTGAAAGAAATTCTGCTGTGGGTAAAATGCTATCAAGCAGCATCACATGCTATAGAAAAATTATTCATGAAAGGAAGAGTCCATTGATGTGGCAGACTTCATTGCTGTCTTATTTTAAGAAATTGCCACAGTCACCCCAACCTTGAGCAACCACCACCCTCATCAGTCAGCAGCCATCAGCACCAAGGCAAGACCTCCACCAGCAAAAAGGATCAGATGATCAAGGATCACATGATAGTTTTTATTTTTTAACAATAACGTTTTTAATTAAGGTGTGTACATTTCTTATATATGATGCTATTGTACACTTAATAGACTATAGTATGATGTAAACATAACTTTTATATGCACTGGAAAAAACAAAATAGTTCGTGTGACTCACTTTATTGTGACTTTCACTTTATTGCAGTGGTCTGGAACTAAATGTACAGTATCTCCAAGGTATGCCTGTATATATGTGTGTATATATATTTGTGTGTGTATATGTATGTATGTGTATATATATCACCAGAAATAAGTACATAACTTAAAGTTTAAAACTAAACTTAGGGCTTCCCTGGTGGTACAGTGGTTAAGAATCTGCCTGCCAATGCAGGGGACATAGGTTTGAGCCCTGGTCTGGGAAGATCCCACATGCCACGGAGTAACTTAGCCCGTGCACCACAACTACTGAGCCTGTGCTCTAGAGCCCGTGAGCTGCAACTACTGAGGCCGCATGCCACAACTACTGAAGCCCGCATGCCTAGAGCTCGTGCTCTGCAGCAAGAGAAGCCACCACAATGAGAAGCCCACGCACCACAACGAAGAGTAGCCCCCACTTGCCGCAACTAGAGAAAGCCCCCGTGCAGCAACGAAGACCCAATGCAGCAAAAAATAAATAATTAAATTTATAATAAATAAATACAAACAAACCATTGGGTTAAAAAAATAATGTTGGCAGTATGACATGTAGACAAATGGTTAATATCCTTAATTTTAAAAACACTCTTGCAAAGCAGAAGGAAAAAGACATATATCCCAGTAGAAAGAAATGAACAAAAGGCAATTCACAAAAGTAGAATACAAATGAAAAAAAGAAATGTTTCCCTCACTAACTAACATGGAAATGCAGATTAACATAAGTTACCTTTTTTTGCATCCAAGATTGGCAATGATTTAAATAATGATAGTATAACTACTGGGAAGCAAGGACTTCATATACTGCAGAGGCAGACAAAAACCTTAAAAACATGACCTGGAAATACGGTATCTAGAATTTTCTTCTGAAGAAAAGATCAAGTGACACATGTAAAGATTTATATCCATAACTGGAGACCTAAATATAAGACTGGACACTATAAAACTCTTAGAGAAAATTATAGGAAGAACACTCTTTGACATAAATCACAGTAAGATCTTTTTTGATCCACCTCCTAGAGTAATGGAAATAAAAACAAAAATAAGCAAATGGGACCTAATGAAACTCAAAAGCTTTTGCAAAGCAAAGGAAAGTACAAACAAGATGAAAAGGCAACCCTCAGAATGGGAGAAAATATTTGCAAATGAATCAACGGACAAAGGATTAATCTCCAAAATATATAAACAGCTCATGCAGCTCAATATTGAAAAAGCAACCCAATCCAAAAATGGGCAGAAGACCTCAATAGACATTTCTCCAAAGAAGACATACAGATGGCTAAGAAGCACATGAAAAGCTGCTCAACATCACTAATTATTAGAGAAATGCAAATCAAAACTACATGAGGTATCACCTCACACCAGTTTGAATGGGCATCATCAGAAAACCTACAAACAACAAATGCTGGAGAGGGTGTGGAGAAAAGGGAACCCTCTTGCACTGTTGGTGGGAACGTAAACTGATACAGCCACTATGGAGAACAGTATGGAGGTTCCTTAAAAAAACTAAAAATAGAACTACCATATGACCCAGCAATCCCACTACTGGGCATATACCTAGAGAAAACCATAATTCAAAAAGACACATGCACCCCAATGTTCACTGCAGCACTATTTACAATAGCCAGGTCATGGAAGCAACCTAAATGCCCATCGACAGACGAATGGATAAAGAAGATGTGGTACATATATACAATGGAGTATTACTCAGCCATAAAAAGGAACGAAATTGGGTCATTTGTAGACACGTGGATGGATCTAGAGACTGTCATACAGAGTGAAGTAAGTCAGAAAGTGAAAAACAAATGTCGTATATTAACGCATATATGTGGAACCTAGAAAAATGGTACAGATGAACTAGTTTGCAGGGCAGAAATTGAGACACAGATGTAAAGAACAAACGTATGGACACCAAGGGGGGAAAGTGGCGGGGGGGGTGGTGCTGTGTTGAATTGGGAGATTGCGATTGACATATATACACTAATATGTATAAAATGGATAACTAATAAGAACCTGCTGTATAAAAATATAAATAAAATAAAATTCAAAAAAAGAGTCTCATCAAATAGAGAAGATGGCAGAGTAGAAGGACGTGCTCTCTCTCCCTCTTGCGAGAGCACCGGAATCACAACTAACTACTAAACAATCATCGACAGGAAGACACTGGAACTCACCAAAAAAGATACCCCACATCCAAAGACAAAGGAGAAGCCACAATGAGACGGTAGGAGGGGTGCAATCACAATAAAATCAAATCCCATAACTGCTGGGTGGGTGACTCACAAACTGGAGAACATTTATACCACAGAAGTCCACCCACTGGAGTGAAGGTTCTGAGCCCCACGTCAGGCTTCCCAACCTGGGGGTCTGGCAACGGGAGGAGTAATTCCTAGAGAAGCAGACTTTGAAGGCTACTGGGATTTCATTGCAGGACTTCAACAGGACTGGGGGAAACGGAGACTCCACTCTCGGAGGGCACACATGAAGTGTGCGCATCAGGACCCAGGGGAAGGAGCAGTGACCCCATAGGAGACTGAACCAGACCTACCTGCTAGTGTTGGAGGGTCTCCTGCAGAGGCTGGGGGTGGCTGTGTCTCACCATGAGGACAAGGACCGTGGTGGTAGAAATTCTGGGAAGTACTCCTTGGTGTGAGCCCTCCCAGAGTCCACCATTGGCTCCACCAAAGAGCCCGGCTAGGCTCCACTGTTGGGTTGCCTCAGGCCAAACAACCAACAGGGAGGGAACCCAGCCCCACCCATCAGCAGACAAGTGGATTAAAGTTTTACTGAGCTCTGCCCACCAGAGCAACTGCCAGCTCTACCCACCACCAGTCCCTCCCATCAGTAAACTTGCTCAAGCCTCTTAGATAGCCTCATCCACCAGAGGGCAGACAGCAGAAGCAAGAAGAACTACAATCCTGCAGCCTGTGGAACAAAAACCACATTCACAGAAAGACAGACAAGATGAAAATGCAGAGGGCTATGTACCAGATAAAGGAACAAGATAAAACCCCAGAAAAACAACTAAAAGAAGTGGAGATAGGCAACCTTCCAGAAAAAGAATTCAGAATAATGATAGTGAAGATGATCCAGGACCTCAGAAAAAGAATGGAGGCAAAGATCGAGAAGATTCAAGAAATGTTTAACACAGACCTAGAAGAATTAAAGAACAAACAGAGATGAACAATACAATAACTGAAATGAAAACTACACTAGAAGGACTCAATAGCAGAATAACTGAGGCAGAAGAACGGATAAGTGACCTGGAAGACAGAATGGTGGAATTCACTGCTGCGGAACAGAATAAGGAAAAAAGAATGAAAAGAAATGAAGACAGCCTAAGAGACCTCTGGAACAACATTAAACGTAACAACATTTGCATTACAGGCATCCCAGAGGGAGAAGAGAGAGAGAAAGGACCCGAGAAAATATTTGAAGAGATTGTAGTCGAAAACTTCCCTAACATGGGAGAGGAAATAGTCACCCAAAACCAGGAAGCTCAGAGAGTCCCATACAGGATAAACCCAAGGAGAAACACACGGAGACACATAGTAATCAAATCAGCAAAAATTAAAGACAAAGAAAAATTATTGAAAGCAGCAAGGGAAAAACGACAAATAACATACAAGGGAACTCCCATAGGTTAACAGCTGATTTCTCAGCAGAAACTCTACAAGCCAGAAGGGAGTGGCATGACATATTTAAAGTGATGAAAGGGAAGAACCTACAACCAAGATTACTCTACCCGGCAAGGATCTCATTCAGATTCGATGGAGAAATCAAAAGCTTTACAGACAAGCAAAAGCTAAGAGAATTCAGCACCACCAAACCAGCTCTACAACAGATGCTAAAGGAACTTCTCTAAGTGGGAAACACAAGAGAAGAAAAGGACCTACAAAAACAAACCCAAAACAATTAAGAAAATGGTAACAGGAACATACATTCCGATAATTACCTTAAATGTGAATGGATTAAATGCTCCAACCAAAAGACACAGGCTTGCTGAATGGATACAAAAACAAGACCCATATATATGCTGTCTACAAGAGACCCACTTCAGACCTAGGGACACATACAGACTGAAAGTGAGGGGATGGAAAAAGATATTCCATGCAAATGGAAATCAAAAGAAAGTTGGAGTAGCAATACTCATATCAGATAAAATAGACTTTAAAATAAAGAATGTTACAAGAGACAAGGAAGGACACTACATAATGATCAAGGGATCAATCCAAGAAGAAGATATAACAATTATAAATGTATATTCACCCAAAATAACACCTCAAACATAAGGCAACTGCTAACAGCTATAAAAGAGGAAATCGACAGTAACACAATAATAGTGGGGAACTTTAACACCTCACTTACACCAATGGACAGATCATGCAAACAGAAAATTACTAAGGAAACACAAACTTTAAATGACACAATAGACCAGATAGATTTAATTGATATTTATAGGACATTCCATCCAAAAACAGCAGATTACACTTTCTTCTCAAGTGCGCACGGAACATTCTCCAGGATAGATCACGTCTTGGGTCACAAATCAAGCCTCAGTAAATTTAAGAAAATTGAAATCGTGTCAAGCATCTTTTCTGACCACAACGCTATGAGATTAGAAATCAATTACGGGGGAAAAAAACGTAAAAAATACAAACACATGGAGGCTAAAGAATACGTCATTAATAACCAAGAGATCACTGAAGAAATCAAAGAGGAACTCAGAAAATACCTAGAGACAAATGACAATGAAAACACGACGATCCAAAACCTATGGGATGCAGCAAAAGCAGTTCTAAGAGGGAAATTTATAGCTATACAAGCCTACCTCAAGAAACAAGAAAAATCTCAAATAAATAATCTAACCTTACACCTAAAGGAACTAGAGAAAGAAGAACAAACAAGACCCAAAGTTAGTAGAAGGAAAGAAATCATAAAGATCAGAGCAGAAATAAATGAAATAGAAACAAAGAAAACAATAGCAAAGATCAATAAAACTAAAACCTGGTTCTTTGAGAAGATAAACAAAATTGATAAGCCATTAGCCAGACTCATCAAGAAAAAGAGGGAGAGGACTCAAATCAATAAAATTAGAAATGAAAATGGAGACGTTATAACAGACATAGCAGAAATACAAAGCATCCTAAGAGACTACTACAAGCAACTATGCCAATAAAATGGACAACCTGGAAGAAATGGACAAATTCTTAGAAAGGTATAACCAACCTTCTAAGACTGAACCAGAAAGAAATAGAAAATATGAACAGACCAATCACAATGAAATTGAAACAGTGATTAAAAATCTTCCAACAAACAAAAGTCCAGGACTAGATGGCTTCACAGGTGAATTCTATCAAACATTTAGAGAAGAGCTAATGCCCATCCTTCTCAAACTCTTCCAAAAAATTGCAGAGGAAGGAACACTCCCAAACTCATTCTATGAGGCCACCATCACCCTAATACCAAAACCAGACAAAGATACTACAAAAAAAGAAAATTACAGACCAATATCACTGATGAATATAGATGCAAAAATCCTCAACAAAATACTAGCAAACAGAATCCAACAATACACTGAAAGGATCATACACCATGATTAAGTGGGATTCATCCCAGGGATGCAAGGATTCTTCAGTATACGCAAATCAGTCAATGTGATACACCATATTAACAAATTGAAGAATAAAAACCATATGATCATCTCAATAGTTGCAGAAAAACCTTTTGACAAAATTCAACACCCATTTATGATAAAGACTCTCCAGAAAGTGGGGATAGAGGGAACCTACCTCAACATAATAAAGGCCATATACGACAAACCCACAGCAAACATCATTCTCAATGGTGAAAAACTGAAAACATTTCCTCTAAGATCAGGAACAAGATAAGGATGTCCACTCTTGCCACTATTATTCAACATAGTTTTGGATATTTTAGCCACAGCAATCAGAAAAGAAAAAGAAATAAAAGGAATACAAATTGGAAAATAAGAAGTAAAACTGTCACTGTTTGCAGATGACATGATACTATACATAGAGAATCCTAAAGGTGCCACCAGAAAACTACTAGAGCTAATCAATGAATTTGGTAAAGTTGCAGGATACAAAATTAATGCACGGAAATCTCTTGCATTCCTATACACTAATGATGAAAAATCTGAAAAAGAAATTAAGGAAACATTCCCATCTACCATTGCAACAAAGAGAATAAAATGAATAACAATAAAAGGGAATAAAAATAAAAAATAAACAAATGGTACCTAATGAAACTTAAAAGCTTTTGCAAAGCAAAGGAAACTACAAACAAGACGAAAAGACAACCCTCAGAACGGGAGAAAGTATTTGCAAACGAATCAATGGACAAAGGAGTAATCTCCAAAATATACAAACAGCTCATGCAGCTCAATATTAAAAAAAACAACCCAATCAAAAAATGGGCACAAGTCCTAAATAGACATTTCTCCAAAGAAGACATACAGATGGCCAGGAAGCACATGAAAAGCTGCTCAACATCACTAATTGTTAGAGAAATGCAAATCAAAACTACATGAGGTATCACCTCACACCAGTTAGAATGGACATCATCAGAAAACCTACAAACAACAAATGCTGGAGAGGGTGTGGAGAAAAGGGAACCCTCTTGCACTGTTGGTGGGAACGTAAATTGATACAGCCACTATGGAGAACAGTATGGAAGTTCCTTAAAAAACTAAAAGTAGAATCACCATATGACCCAGCAATCCCACTACTGGGCATATACCCAGAGAAAACCATAACTCAAAAAGACACATGCACCCCAATGTTCATTGCAGCACTATTTACAATAGCCAGGTCATGGAAGCAACCTAAATGCCCATCGACAGACGAATGGATAAAGAAGAAGTGGTACATATATACAATGGAATATTACTCAACCATAAAAAGGAACAAAATTGGGTCATTTGTAGAGACGCGGATGAATCTAGAGACTGTCATACGGAGTGCAGTAAGTCAGAAAGAGAAAAACAAATGTCGTATATTAACGCATATATGTGGAACCTAGAAAAATGGTACAGATGAACCAGTGTGCAGGGCAGAAATTGAGACACAGATGTAGAGAACAAACGACACCAAGGGGCGAAAGCGGCGGAGGTGGGTGGTGGTCCTCTGATGAATTGGGAGATTGGGATTGACATATATGCACTAATATGTATAAAATGGATAACTAATCAGAACCTGCTATATAAAAATAAAATAAAATAAAATTCAAAAAAAAAAAGGTTAAATAGAGGAGGAAGCCAGCTTTAACACCAAGTCCTTAGTATCTAAGAGAATGTACATTATCAGCAACATTTTATTCATGGTGACCTCAGCCCCATGACTGTGCTTTTGAGCCAACTCTCTGAGCCAGGAAGAACCATGAACCAAGCAGGAGAAAGGACCTCATGTCTACTGAATAGGCAATGCGTATAATAATTATGCTTCTGTGTTTCCTCCAGCATCCTTAGCAGTGTGCTGTGCAGATGGTAGGTGACTGAATGTCTTCAAATCAAGAAGATTCTCTAAATTATGTCTCCTTCATATCTATATGGAAAATTGCATGGCTGAGAAGCAGCAATGAGTGGTGGAAATCACTGTGGACATTCTATCACATACAAAAAAGCCTCCAACTAATTCTAAATCTCAGTTTCTTCCACTGTGAAATGATAATAATAATCCCTTCCTTGCTTATTTCACAAATTTGTTATGAGCATCAAGTAAAATAATAATATGATAGCAATAATAGCATCTTAGATAATAAATATATGCAAAAGAAAAGAAAGTATCAATATTTTGAACAGTAGCAGCATATTGAAATAAATGTACACAGCCTTGAAAGGTGAATTCTTTAGACCACAAGACGCATTTAGATGTAAATGTTCTGTTAAAGCAAGGGTCCCCAGCCCCTGGGCCACGGACCGTTACTGGTCCGTGGCCTGTTAGGAACTGGGCCACACAGCAGGAGGTGAGCAGCGGGCGAGCGAGCGAACCTTCGTCTGTATTTATAGCTACTCCCCATCGCTCGCATTACCACCTGAGCTCCACTTCCTGTCAGGTCAGCGGGCGGCATTAGTTTCTCATAGGAGCCTGAACCCTACTGAGAACTACTCATGCAAGGGCTCCTGGTTGCACGCGTTCCTTATGAGAATCTAATGCCTGATGATCTGAGGAGGAGCTGAGGCCGTGATGGGGAGTGAGGCCACACTGGGGAGTGGCTACAAATACAGATTATCATCAGCAGAGAGGTCTGACTGCACAGACACCATAATAAATCAGTTGCTTGCAGACTCACATTAAAACCCTCTCACTGGGACTTCCCTGGTGGCGCAGTGGTTAAGAATCCGCCTGCCAATGCAGGGGACATGGGTCCAATCCCTGGTCCAGGAAGATCCCACGTGCCGCGGAGCAACTAAGCCCGTGCGCCACAACTACTGAGCCTGCACTCTAGAGCCCGCGTGCCACAAGTACTGAAGCTCGCGCGCCTAGAGCCCGTGCTCCGCAACAAGAGAAGCCACTGCAATGAGAAGCCCGCGCACCACAACAGAGTAGCCCCCACTCGCCACAACTAGAGAAAGCCCGCACAGCAATGAAGACTTAATGCAGCCAAAAATAAATCTAAATAAATTTTTTTAAAAAAGCCCTATCAGTGAGTGGCAAGTGAAAACAAGCTCAGGGCTCCCACTGATTCTGCATTATGGTGAGTTGTATAATTTTTTCATTATATATTACAATGTAATAATAATAGAAGTAAAGTGCACAATAAATGTAATGTGCTTGAATCATCCCAAAACCATCCCCCCCATCCCCAAACAGGTCCCTGGTGCCAAAAAGTGTGCAAGTATATTTTGACGTTGTAACTTTGTAGCCATTCTCTAGATGGCCCACCTCAAAATACCCTTAGTACTTCATTCATTCAACAAACTTTCTGGATACTGACTGTGTGCTAAGCACTGCCACAAGCTTAAGGTCTTTACCCTCTCAGAGTGTTTTACTGTGGTTGGAGGACATCGCTCACCTCCCCATGGGCACTTTGGCAGGTTCCTAAGTTCTGGAGGGCCTGGCGCTCAGTCATCCAGGAAAAACCCAGGCTTAGCTCCTAGAGAATAAGGAGCCCTGCCCCTCCCTGCCCCACACAAGCGTGTAACCCCAGTAGCTACACTGTGACTCTGGACCTCAGTCTCCTCATCTATAAAATGAGAGCATTAGAGAGAGAACTTCCGTTTTTTTCTTTTTTATACCACAAGCCAAAAGAAATTAGTTGTGACCCAGTACATACGGATATATACACACAGACACACAAAACAGAAAGATGTTTCATGAATACCAAGACCACTTCCAGCTCTGAAACGTTTGTTTTTCTTGTGGAAAAAGGTCTGGCAAGGAACCAAAAGCCCTGGTTGGTGGTGGCTGCCAGCCTTTTTGGGATCTCAGGCAGCTTATTTCAGCTCTTCACGCCCTTCTCTATGAAATCAGGTTCTTGGACTCGGTGATCTCTGAAGTCCATCCATTTCTGTAATTCTGTTTTGTGATCATTTAATTCTTTTAAACAATCATTATTGAGCATCCTGTGCCAGGCACTTTCTAGGCCCAGGAGAATGATTCACAGACCCCACCATTTCAGGACCCGCCATCTTATTAATTGAGAGAGGGTGGGTAGCACAAAGATGGAAATGGGTGTATATGCTTGTTCCAGAGCTGGTTTATAACATGCTGGAAGGTCGTTAATAAAAGGCCATGATCTCTGCCTGTCTCCTATCTGGGCCTCAGCCATTTTTGTAGTCCAATAAATGGGCATTAAATGCACTGAGTCACCAAACACATTTTTCACCACATTTCCACCACCCCCCGTCCAGCGAGCCCTGGTGACAAGGAGAAATGCTTGCATATGTGGCATGAGCTGCAAGTTGTGAAGGACAAATACAGAATACATAATATAGCTGAGTGCTGAGTTAACTGTCTTACTGAAGTCCAAATGTTATCTTTCAGCCATCACTCCCCCATCCTGTGAGCTGTTTACTTTTATCAGTTAGATTTTAAAAAATCAATGTCATGCAAAACATAATTATATTCATAGTAACCCAAAAATGTTTCTTCATTTAAGACCCACAGCCATATCCATGTGACCACTCTCCATCAGAAGATACTGTTTGAAGTGTCAGCTCAAAAGCTCCCACTGCCCAGCAAGGCCAAATGCCAACACACAAAACAATCCTCCAAGCCAGTTGAGTTTATGTCTAATGTCAAACACAGCTTTGAAATACAGGTTTAGACAGCACGTGAACTGCTGGTGAAGAATTGCTTCAACAGGATCAGCCCTTTAAGGGCCAAAGGAGTAAACATGATCTTCCATGTGGATGAACTGCAGTGGCTGTGTATTGATGAGACACATTCAAGTTTTACCTTCAGCTGCGCAGTCAGAAGTAGACTCTTTCCTTGCTTGGGTGTGAAAGCCCATCTATAAACAGCTTTACCAGCTCTGTGATGCCAGACAATCAGACCACTGAAAGACAGGATGGTAAGTGCTGCCTATTACCAGGGATTATTCTGCGAGGCTCAGCAGAAGTAGGGTGCTTTGTCCTGTCCCCCATTATGTGAGTAAACATCTCATTCTTCTAGGAGCCCCTGCGTCTTCTCTTAGTCTCTTGCTGCTACTGTTTAGCCATATCAGCAGCAGGGAAACAAAAGGTAGAGGAGCCAACCGCAAAACAGGCCCATGCCAATGCCAGGTGGGTAGCATTCTCTTTCTAGGAATTGCTGTTTAGCCACGGACCCATTACTCAGAGTGAACTCAGGGTGGTTTAGGGTAGAGTTTTTCTGGGAAGCAATAAAGCCATCCAGGGAGCCACTGTAAACCAGACAACCCAAAAATGTTCCTTGAGACCTAACATATACCAACAGGCTCCAGGCCCTGAGGATGGGCTCCCTGCTCTCATGGAGCACACACTTAATGAGACAAGAAAGATAATAAATAATTACATCATATGCCATGTGGTTTTCAGGGCGAGAGAGAGAAATCAGGACAAGGGGAAAGATGTTATTCTAGATGGACTGCTCAGACAAGTTTCCCCTGACAATGCAATACTTGAATGAAGAAATTGAGTCACACACATATCTGAGGCAAGAGTTTCAGGCAGAAGAAATAGCAAGAAAAAGCCCTGGCTGGAGATGTGCTTGGCATGTTTGAGGAGCCGAAGGTGGCGCTTTGAAGACATGGTGACAGAAATTCTTCCTGGAGTGCCTCTTACAGGAGACATTGAGTTAGATGGTGAATAAGGGGCTTCTTAGTAAAATTGCTAGTGATGTTCTCTCTGTGTGAATGGTGGGTTTTGCTCCTCCTGCCTGTAATGTGTCCCCACATCTTCTAATCCCTCCATCCAGTCTCCTCAGCATGTGTTTTTTCAAAGGGCCAAAGTTTCTGAAATCCAAGCAGTCTCACAGGCAAAGCCACAACAGAATGAAAAAAGAAAAATAAGTCTGGTCTTAAAAATACTTGTAAAGAAAAATAAGTCTTTGGTTATTTTCTGTTGATCATCTACTAAGATACAAACACTTTCTTATATATCATTCTGTACATCGATGATATTATCCTCATTTTACACATGAGTAATCTGGATCAGGATTTGAACCCAGGCTGTCTGACTCCAGAGCCTGTGTTCTTTTCCACTATAGAGCATCATGTCCTGTGTGCTGTGATTATGTGCATTGGATACTACAGACTCATTGCTAACCCAGTGGTACAAAGCGTTGTCAGAGAACAGACTTCCAGATTTGGTTCGAGACTGTGCAGGGACCCCCCCCCCCCCCACCCAGTAACTGTCAAGTAGTTTGGATATGATGGCTGCCAGTTCCTCAAAGCCTATGTTTCTCCTAAATGTGTGTCATGTCTCCATTGCAAGTTCCGCCATCCCACAAACCTAGGGGATGGAACAAAATGCCATCTTCAGCTCAACTCACATATGAAGCCCTCAAATGATGAGATTAAGGCAGGGCACGCTTGGCTTTGAGAGATACTGACATATGCTTTCACAGTTAACCAGTGCCTTCTTCTAAGGTAGCACAGTATGTGTAGCTCCCACACATGAAATGGCACAAATAAGTTAATACTCATTTTCCTTTCTTTAAAGAGGCTTCTAGCGCTTGCTTCGGCAGCACATATACTAAAGAGACT
The DNA here is from genome assembly GCF_028021215.1 of Eschrichtius robustus. Classification (NCBI taxonomy): domain Eukaryota; kingdom Metazoa; phylum Chordata; class Mammalia; order Artiodactyla; family Eschrichtiidae; genus Eschrichtius; species Eschrichtius robustus. The sequence continues at coordinate 79,381,889 of NC_090830.1, forward strand.
TCTGGAATCGAGGAATGTGAGCGTCAAAATGGACCTGAGGTTCTTTGAGACCCATCATCCTCTGATGGTTCCCTTACTGCCCCATCTTTTTGCCCAGTGGTCATCCAGTTCATGCTTGAACACTCCAATTTCCAGGGAACACACTACCTCGTGAGCAGCTCTTCTGTCTCTGCGTGGCTCTGAGCAGCTTCCTTACGCTGTGCCAATATCTCTCCTCCCTTAGGCTCTACCCTGTGAAATTAATTCATACTCTTCCTGGGAGGCTATGCAGTACATCTCTAATCCCTGTTACAAGGAAGCCAAATATTTGCACTATACTTCTATTAACATAACCTAAAATCACAGCCTTTTTTGGCACTCACGTTATACTATTCATTCACATCGAGGCTTTCATCAACTAAAAGTTGTGGGGGCTTTTTTTTTAGTTTATTGCTGTTAAGCCATATCTCTGTGTCCTCACTAATACAGTCAACTTAATGGACAATTACAAGACTTCATCTTTATTAAACTTTCACTAGATGCACATCTGTTTACGAGATCTTTCTAGATCTTGATGTTTTTATCCATTTTATTGCTATTCCTCTCACTTTCACTTCATCTGTGATAATTTGGGGAAGCATCTGTCAACAGGGCTTCAAAATCAAATATCTGTAGAGACCAAGGAGTAGATCAATGGGGCTGGGTGTAAGTGTACACTCTGGGTGAGTGATGTGGGCTCTGTGAACACAGGAGCTCCCCCTTGGCAGAGGGGCAGCTACTACTTACTTCAGCTGACTCTTGCTCTGCAGGAATGCAAATACACTATTGCCTGATCTCCAGCTTCTTTTAGAATCTGGAATTCTGGATTTTTTTTTTTTTTTTGAGTCTCCTCATTTTAAAACATTGACTCTCTTTTTTTTACCATCATGTGGGATAAAAATGTCTAGGGACTTCCCGGGTGGCACAGTGGTTAAGAATCCGCCTATCAATGCAGGGGATACGGGTTCGAGCCCTGGTCCAGGAAGATCCCACATGCCGTGAAGCAACTAAGCCTGTGCGCCACAACTACTGAGCCTGCGCTCTAGAGCCCATGAGCCACAACTACTGAAGCCCGGGCACCTAGAGCCCACGCACCACAAGAGAAGACCCCGCTTGCCGCAACTAGAGAAAGCCTACGCACAGCAACGAAGACCCAACGCAGCCAAAAATATATAAATAAATAAATGTTTAAAAAAAAATGTCTATAGAACAGATGTCCTATGGGCCACCAGTTAAAATCAGTTAATTCATCATTAAAGTAATTGAACTGTCAGAGCCTGTGACACCACTAGAAACTACCCTCCAAGGCATTCTGAATTCATTCTCCAGCACTGTCTGAACGTGGTCCTTCAGCCACTTACTAAGCCACCTAGTTGGGTTAACATCCAGCCTCTCATTTGCCGTCTTGCCCAGATACCCTGGGAACTGCTCCATAGAGGAATCGTCTGACTTCAGAAGGGAGTATATACAGTGCAGGCAGAGTTCAAGCCCTGGAGTCAGACATGGCTGGAGTCTCATCTTCCCCCTGCTACTTCCTGGCTGTGTGACCTTGGGCAAGTTCCTTCACTTCTCTGTGCTTTAGTTTTCTCTCTGTAAAATTGAGGATAATAATAGTGTCAACTTCTGGGCTTCCATGGTGGCGCAGTGGTTGAGAATCTGCCTGCCAACGCAGGGGACACGGGTTCTAGCCCTGGTCTGGGAAGATCCCACATGCCGCGGAGCAACTAGGCCTGTGAGCCACGATTGCTGAGCCTGTGCGTCTGGAGCCTGTGCTCCGCAACAAGAGAGGCCGCGATAGTGAGAGGCCCGCACACCGCGATGAAGAGTGGCCCCTGCTTGCCACAACTGGAGAAAGCCCTCGCACAGAAACAAAGACCCAACACAGCTTAAAAAAATTAATAAATAAATAAATAAATAAATTTATTTTAAAAAAAGTGTCCACTTCAGAGAGTTGACATTAGTATTTTACAAAATCATACATGTAGGGTACTTAGTTCAGAGTCTAGCACATGGGAATTGTTCAATAAATTTTACCTATCCTTATTACATTTATGGTTATATACTTATTACTATTGTTATTAGTATGAATCACATTATTATATCTGACACCTACTGCAAATGTGACTGGACAACGAGGACAACCCAGTGAGCACAGCTGGATGTTAGAAACATCCCCAACCTTTGTCCTTCACTCGTGACCCCCTCAGCCTGGAAACCTTGGCACATTGCTAAAGCTCCTCTTAGAGAAAATACCTCCAATGGTGAGAGCAGAAATCCCCATTTTGCCTTCATGTGGCACAGAGCAGATCATGCTACTCCTCTCCTTGAAAACTTGCAACAAGGGTTCCTCTTTCTTGCAGAATGGAGTACACACTCTTTTGTCTGTCACTCAAGGTACTCTCCCACATGGTCTCTGCCCACATCTTCAGCTCTTCCCTCAGAACTTCCCCAGGAGCCTCCACCTAATAAATTCCATACCTACAACTTGCCACTGCCGGATGTGTCCCGGAACCTTCTATACCCATCCTGTGAGCTCATCTCCCTCACCTGGCCATTCACTGACTAGATCCCATTCAGCTTTCAAACCCTGTGAAATTCAAGTCCACTGTGAGAAGTTCTTCCTTAGAAATTATTTAGCATTTACTGTTTCTACTACTTATTTGGCTTTAGCATATTCTGCTTTCTTTTTTTTTTTTTTAACACTAGTGGCATTCTTTCTTTTTTTTTAATAAATTTATTTATTTTATTTATTATTTTTATTTTTGGCTGTGTTGTGTCTTTGTTGCTCCACACGAGCTTTTCTGTAGTTGCGGTGAGCGGGGGCTACTCTTCATTGCGGTGCACAGGCTTCTCATTGTGGTGGCTTCTCTTGTTGCGAGCACGGGCTCTAGGTGCGCAGGCTTCAGTAGTTGTGGCATGCGGGCTCAGTAGTTGTGGCGCATGGGCTTAGTTGCTCCTCAACATGTGGGATCTTCCCAGACCAGGCCTCAAACCCATGTCCCCTGCATTAGCAGGCGGATTCTTAACCACAGCGCCACCAGGGAAGCCCCTATTCTGCTTTCTTTTGTTGCTTGACTGGTAAGCCACAGAAGAGGGTCTGGGTCTTGGTCTTTTTTGTGACTCTCCCCAACATACACACACACACACACACACACACACATACACACACACACACACACACACACAGCATAAGGCAGAGAACATTGAGAATGCTCAATAAAGAAACATTTTTGGCCTGAATCAATGGCCTGAAGGACTGTTCCTTTCAACAGTTATGGCCCAATAAATTATACCGGCTTTGCCTCCTAGAGAGAAAGGCCACACTAAGGCTCCACAGATGGGGAAACTGCTCTGTCTGCCAAAACCCAGATGCAGGGCAGCCTTGGCCCTCTTTGGCTGTCTACCTGAATCTGGGTTTAACAACTTGGACTGCAGTTTCACAGTTTAAGTCACCAGGCTCAGCACAACAGCATGAGTTCTTTGTCCACGTGCTGGTGCCTGGTGTTAAGGGAACTGGTTCACCCTGCTGAGGAGACCTGCGGGGGCAGAGGGGGTGCCTGTGCTCCAAGCTGTAAGGCAGGGGGCTTGTCTGCAAAAGGAGCCTTCCTCTGGACCCTACACAGGAAAAAAGAAGCGAGGGAAGTTTGTAGCATGAGGATCTGGGCTGGATGCTGCGGGAAAGGGGTGGGGGTTGAGGTTGAGGACAGGGGAAATAGAATGACCTTATACCAAGTGAAATAAGCCCGACAAAGAAAGACAAATACCATATGGTATTACTTATATGTGGGATCTAAGAGAGTCAAACTCTAGAAGCACAGAGTCAAATGGTGTTTACCAGGGGGGCCTGGAAAGAGGGGTAAATAGGGAGGTGATGGTCAAAGGGTACAAAGTTTCAGTTAATGCAAAATAAGTTCTGGAAATCTATACAGCATAGTGCCTACTGCTAACAATACTTTATTGTACACTCAAAATTTGCTAAGCGGGTAGATCTTATTTTAAGTGTTCTTACCACAAAAAATAATAATAAAAAAATAGTAAGGGGGAATGGGAGGAAACTTTGGGAATGGATGGGTATGTCTATGGCTTGGATGGTTGTTATGGTCTTACGGGTGTACATTTATCCCCAAACCCATTGAGTTGTATGCATTAGTAGGTACAGCTTTTTTACGTGTCAATCATACCTAAATAAAGTAGTTTTATAAATAAATAAATAAATAAATAAATAAATGGCGTCTATGTGCTTGCCAACTATGATGTTTCTTCTCTTGCAAAGCACAGATAATGTCATGGCACTGTGTCTCCCTGTTGCTACTCAATGTTCAGAACAAAAGCAATGCCACAGTAGGCATCAGAAACTCTCCTGACAGCCACAGGAAGCCAGGGAGACTACTGCTCCAAAAATTTTAACTAGGGAAAAAAAAACGTCCTCTACCTTTATCCCGAATTTAATAATCACTAAGAGTTATTCTGCGTCACCATGATCGGTGTTCTTTTTTGGTATGTGTCCATTTAGAATACAGGCACTGGGAGAAGCAGCCATCATGGGCTCGCATAGAACCAACTTTCTTTCCTTGCTCTGCCAAAGCTGTGGGAGGGATGCTGTCCCTGACCGGCAGGAATAAACCAGAACATGCTTGTCCACTTAGGTCCTAATCAAGAAAAGAGCAAGAACCACACACATCACCAGTGAACTAGGGACCATAGGGCAGTAGCTTTCTACTCTGCTCTGCTTGGACTCACTCAGGGATCCTGTCAAAATCACAGGTGCCCGGCCCTATGCTGTTCATTCAGTCAACAGATATTTATTAAGCATCTTTATTTTGTGCCAGGCACTGTTCTGTTTACTTAGGATATAAGACTGACAAAAAAAAAAAAAAAAAAAAGACAAAATTCCTTGCTTTTGTGGAGCTCATGTTCTAGTGGAGAAAAAAAGAAACAATAAACACAATAAATTAGTAAATGGTATGGATGTTGTAAGGAGCTGAGTGCTATGGAGGAAAGACGTAAGGCAAGGAAGATGGAACGCATTAAGGAAGGTGAAAGGAGCTGGTTGCAATTTTAAATCTCGGGGGCAGGGTCAGTCCACTGGGAGGACTAGACCTGAAGATGGGGGAGTTAGCCACCCAGCCTCAGGCAGAGGGAGCAGTATCTGAGGCTGGGGGAATGGGGCGTGGTCTCTTGTAGAATCTGCAAGGCCTGGCCTTGGCTGGAACCCAGACGTCCATCCTCTGCCACTTGGAGATGGATGGTCCCACCTGGTTTCCCTTTCTCTATCTTGGGGTTTGAGAGATGGGTATGTGACCATTAGGAGCTCTTCTAACTTGAAACTCTGCTGACAGGTTGGAACAAGGAGGAGAGAGATCGGAGGGGCTGACACGAGTGGAAACGCCACTTCTGACTTGTCAGAGTGAGTGACAGCGGACACGAAAAAGCCCGAGGCAGCCGCTGAGTGCTGGGTGCTGTGGATGCAAGCTCAGAGCCAAGCATGGGATCGAAGGTGTGGTGTGACAGCAGAGGCAGCTGCAGCTTAAGGCGAACTCGACAGTACGTGTGGTCCCTGCCTAACTTATTTACTCATTAAGTGTGGAACCTACTCTGATTTCACACGGGTGACGTTTGTATAAAACATATGACATCAGTGTGTATATACTTCCAACCGTTGTTTCAGGAGAAACCTATTGGTGTGGGGAGTTTCATCTACAAAGTTCATGGACGTGGAAATGGCAGCTATTACAAAAACTGAACACATGCTTGAAACAGAAAAGGTGCTAAATATGACTTCACTCCACACAGCAGGGTGCTAGTCAGGATAAGATACATTACCAACAACCCAAACCTCAGTGGTTTATAACAACAGAGGTTATTTCCACTGGATCTATGTGTCTATCATGAGCTGGCTGGGGCCACTGCCCCACATCTCCTCATTCTAGGACCCAGACTGGGGAAGCAGCTGTCATCACAAACATTGCCGGCGCAGAGCAAAGGGAAAGAGATCTTGGAAGGGTCTCGTACTCAAAATTAGATGCTTGAGCCCAGGCATGGTGCTTCCACTCAGGACTCAGGAGCTAGAAGGAGCTACATGGCCCTACCCAACACAAGGGGGCCAGGAAATGCAGTCCTACCAAGGCCGGGGCAGCAGAAAGCTGGAGGTATTTGGTGAATAGTGGGAGTGACCATCCTAAAATATCAGCGCTGTCTGGTGCTCAGACAACTGGCCGCAGGCAAACCCAGCCAGCCGGCCCACAGCACCCCCTGGAGGTCGGGGTATGGCCTCTGAGATGTAAATTGCCAGCCAGTGCTCCTTGATGCAGGTTGGTAGGAACAATTACCTATGAACAGAGACAAATAATAGAATGGTTGTACTTGTCACCAAAGAACATCTAAGCAAGAGAGAACATGACAAGGGTAAACTTTGTATCAGGTTACGTAAAAAGACAAAAAAGCAAGCCTGCCTTCTCTAGCCCAAGACCTCTGAATGTCACCTGAATGTCTCAGGAGCCGGAACTCAGAAGAAAAATACCGTGTTCTGTTCTAGATGTGCCAAAGTTTGAGAAAGCAGAATGTCTAGAGGGCTGGATCCAGCAAGCAGGTAGTGATTTATTTCAGGTGAGAAAGATGGGCTTAGAGACACATGTTCAGAAGTCATCTACATTGAGCTGAGAACCAAACCAGGAAGAATGAGGAAAAGGTCAAGGACAAATGCCTATGCCCTCGGACACTGGCAAAGAGAGACCAGGATGTCAGAGGACCCAGGAGGGCACGTCCAGGATGAGGGTATGGAGGGGAGAACAGCCATATGGATTTGGTCCCAGGGGTTGAAGGGGTGCATGCAGGCAGAGGGAATACATGAGCAAATGCCAGGGGCCTCAGCTTAAGACATGGCAGCCCAGGAAAGCCTCCAACTTCCCTAAACTGCATCAACGGCCCCCTTGCAGTCTGCCCTTCCCCCCTCCCTATCCCTCTCCTTGGACCAGGGCTTCTGGTCACCTGGGACAGTGTTTTGTTCACTGTGACCTTCCGACACTTGGAAGGAACATGATAAATGCTCAACAAATGAAGAGATGGACGAGGAGAAAGAGAGGTATATCCAGAAACTAGTGACGACTGAAGCTACGGGTTCAAATCAGGGAAAAATAGAAAACAAGGAAGCAAAGATAGATACAATTGGTTTAATTCGACACATGCTGTCCTCAGCCCTCTGGGGGAGGATGTGGAGGGATACAGGGTGTGAGAGAACACAGGGCCTATTTTCAGGGTGCACACAGCCCAGTGGGGAGAGATCGCAGGCCACACAGAACTCCAGTATCACAGAATGAGGGAAGCTCTAGAAGAAACTCACAGAGTGCTATGTAAAGTAAGGAGAGACAGAAAAGCAACCTGAATGAGATGGCATTTGAGATGTGCAGTTGAAAACAGGGATGGGTTTTCCAGGTAGATGAAACAGAATGATGAAAGGCACCAGCCCGGGAAACCGTGGCCTCCCCAACACACGGGACGTTGGCATCTAGAGTTGGGAGAAGGAATCACTGGTTTGTTAATAAGGAAAGAGCGAATTCTTCTTCATAGGGATTATTCTGTGTGAACACCAAAATGTGAGCAGAGGGGAATGACTCAGACCATAGGCAGCGTCTTTGCTCTTTTGTGTGGTCACTAAGCTGCTCTCACCCAGGAACAAAAATGCTCAAAAGGACAAATGCAAACAGCAGGTGTCAAGAGGCACCTTCCTTCCCCTTCTCACCTGCTTGAGAAGACCTACATGAGGGAAGAAGAAAACCACTTTATCATTGACTTCACTGGTGCCCTAAAAGAAAAACTTCTGGCTTGTATTCTTTCAGAGAGTCTGGATGGAATTTTTTTTTTTTTGGCCAGGCCTCGCGTCTTATGGGATCTTAGTTCCCCAACCAGGGATTGAACCCTGGGACCTCAGCAGTGAGAGCATGGAGTCCTAACCATTGGACCACCAGGGAATTGCCTGGATAGAATTTTTAGACTTTATATTTCAAAATAAGTGACTGTGATTTTTTTTTTTAATTAATGTATTTTTTGGCTGCGTTGGGTCTTCGTTGCTGCACGCTGGCTTTCTCTAGTTGCGGCGAGCGGGGCTACTCTCTGTTGCAGTGTGTGGGCTTCTCATTGCAGTGGCTTCTCTTGTTGTGGAGCACGGGCTCTAGGCACACAGGCTTCAGTAGTTGCAGCACATGGGCTCAGTGGTTCTGTCTCGTGGGCTCTAGTGCGCAGGCTCAGTAGTTGTGGCACACGGGCTTAGTTGCTCCGCGGCATGTGGAATCTCCCTGGACCAGGGCTCGAACCCATGTCCCCTGCGTTGGCAGGCGGATCCTTAACCACTGTGCCACCAGGGAAGTCCCAGTGACTGTGATTTATTTGCCACAGTCACTTGTCAGTTTGGGACACTGGCAAAGTAACCAGCCTCTTCGATTAGCCAGAGGACCTGTCCCTCTCACAAGGGCCCCCAAAGTTCTTCCAAACAAATTCTGCAAGAGGAGAGGACCAATGATGCTGGCACTAGTGGCCACTTCATGCCAGGACTGAACTGTGGCAACCAGAGCCAGGGAGCCGGAGCAGAGCTGGGGGCAGGACCCCAGGTGGAGGACACACTTCCAGGCAGGCTTCGGCTCTCCCCTAGCAGAGCACAGGAGAACAGGTTCTAAGCTCCCTGTCGCCCAGCAGTTCTGCTCCTCAGAAGGAGGAGGGCCTTCCCGTGTTCGGCAGTACTTATCCCTGTGAACGAAGGCAAACCTCCTGAGTATTTCTTTGTAAAACAGCCTTCTATAACTTTGGGAAGTGGACAGATCAGAAAGTGTACCCTCTCAGAAAGCAGATCAATATCCCTCCTTGATCTAAATAAAGTGACTTAACAAGTTTTCACTTAATATAGAGAGAGGATTTGCATCCAGTTCAACAATCTACCTGCCAAAAAGGCACTTTATGGGAACTAAAGCAGAGTTATGAACCTCTCAGCAAACTTGTGTATAATGGAAATTATAAATCAGCAGCAATGATATAATTATGAAGGATATTTTACAAGGAAAAATTTCTCCTAGCATGTTTAGAGATACTTTATGTTCCGTAACATAAAACACTAATCCTGGGCTAACTGGAAACAATGACATGGTACGTAATAATGACATGTTTTGTTTTTTTTCCCCTGGTGAGTCCAAGTATTCATCTGAGCCCTTATCCTGATCTTTCTGGGTAATCAGATTTACAAATCTTAAAAATCTAATGTCTTGTGCTCAGAGGCAGGTCATGGCAGCCTCACCCAAGGTGGGGGGGAACCAAAGGGGTGCAATGAAATAAGAACAACCAAGGACCAAGCCCCAAGGGCAGCAGAATGCACACCTGGGCACCAAACGTGATGGGCTCTTCTAGACCATCCTGAGTTGACCCCATATAAATTCAAATTAAGTGAAACCAAAAAAATTGTCTTTTTTTTTTTTTTAAACCATCATGTTGTTTGTGTTTTTTTGTTTTTTTGTTTTTTTGTTTTTATTTTTGGCTGTGTTGGGTCTTTGTTTCTGTGCGAGGGTTTTCTCTAGTTGTGGCAAGCGGGGGCCACTCTTCATCGCGGTGGGCAGGCCTCTCACTATCGTGGCCTCTCTTGTTGCGGAGCACAGGCTCCAGACATGCAGGCTCAGTAGTTGTGGCTCACAGGCCTAGTTGCTCCACGGCATGTGGGATCTTCCCAGACCAGGGCTCGAACCCGTGTCCCCTGCATTGGCAGGCAGATTCTCAACCACTGCGCCACCAGGGAAGCCCAAAATGGTCATTTTTCATAGGATATAACATCTCAGGCCTTGGGAAGGAGAAGGACAGGAAAAATCAGAAATTCCCATATGCCATGTAAATGGCCAGTATATTGGATGGGAAAAATGCTGAATGAGAAGTAATATTTCCCAAAGTATGATACCCAAGATCACTTTAGGGGATACACAAAGGAATGTTTTTTTTTTAATTTGGAACATTCATATGTGTATGTTAATGAATAAAGACAAATGATGCTGGCTTTTCATCTTAGGATACTGACATAAAATTTCCCTTCTGACTACATTTCAGTAAAGCAGCAAGTTCACTTAAATAAAACTTTTAATAAATAATAGCATGGTCAGCCCTCAGCTAATGGTAAAACAGTGATACTGATACCCCATTGTGAGGTCTGGGAAACAGGAAACAGGAACAGGTATCCTGAGACTGCTGGGTACGTCTTTCTGTCCCAGAGTGGGAAGAGTTTCTTTCATTCATTCATTTGGCTTTTAGCAAATGTTTTTTGGGTCCCTGTCACATCCAGACACTGTTCACTGACATCAGATGGCGACGAACACATGGTCCGCCCTTGAGGAGCTACACATTAGAAGGGGTACAAACAATTAAAGAGACGGGGATCATATGCCATGGTAAGGGGAAAAAAAGGATAAAGACATGAAGTAATAAAAGAAATAGATGCTTTAAAACAATAGATAGTAAATTATACAAATATTTAACAGTCAGAAAAAAAGGAAACAAAATAATAATATAGTCATAGCAAAAATAATGATGTATAATACTGACTTTATTAATGAATAAAGATAATGTTTCAGGGGACTTCCCTGGTGGTCCAGTGGTAAAGAATCCACCTTCCAATGCAGGTGATGTGGGTTCGATCCCTGGTTGGGGAAATAAAATCCCACTTGCTGTGGGGCAACTAAACCTGGGCGCCACAACTACTGAGCTCGAGCACCTCAAAGAGAGAGACCACGTGCCACAAGCTACAGAGCCCACATGCCCTGGAGCCCACAGACCACAACCAGAGAGAGAAAACCCACACACCACAACTAGAGAGAAACCAGAGCACCGCAACAAAAGAGACCATGGGCCACAACGAAAGATCCCGCATGCCTCAGTGAATCGAAAAAAAAGATAATGTTTCAATGTAGTACAATTTACCATGTACCAATCTTTGCATGTATTATTTCATTTATTCCTCACCACAACATTGCTAGTTAATTGTTATTAAATCAATTTTACAGGTGAGTAAACAGTCATCCCCAAACACACAGCAGTGCTGGGATTCAGACTCAGATCTTCTTGCTGCCAAAACCCAAGCACATTCAGTAAGTCATGTTGCCTGACTAGAGCAGATGTGGGAGGTACAGGGGAGAGAGCAGGGAAGTGGAAGTAAAGTGTACAGCAAAGAGGAGGAAGAAGAGAGAAGAAGCAAAGAGGAAAAAGAAGTAAAGGAATGGATGAGAAGAACAGGGATGCAGATAAAGGAAGAGGACAAGGAAGTGGCAGGAAACCTGTATCTCTGTGATGGGGGAATTAAGAAGGAAAAGTTGATTCCATTTAGGCAGAAGGGTGGGCTGGGTATGGTGACCAGGCCAAATCTATTGTCCAAAAACCTTTAAGTTGAAGACATGGAATGTTCACAGTAGGAAAATATGTAAAAAAAGAGAATAGATTTGTGGTTGCCCGTGGCTGGAGGCTTTGGGGTAAATGGGGAGTGACTGCTATGGGTACAGGATTTATTTTTCAGTGATAAAAAGATTCTAAAATTAATTGTGGGGACTTCCCTGGTGGCATAGTGGTTACGAATCCGCCTGCCAATGAAGGGGACATGGGTTCAAGCCCTGGTCTGGGAAGATACCACATGCTGCGGAGCAACTAAGCCTATGCACCACAGCTACTGAGCCTGTGCTCTACAGCCCACAAGCCACAACTACAGAGCCCGCGTGCCACAACTACTGAAGCCTGCACGCCTAGACCCCATGCTCCACAACAAGAGAAGCCACCACAATGAGAAGCCTGCACACCTCAACAAAAATGTAGCCCCCGCTTGCTGCAACTAGAGAAAGCCCGTGCTCAGCAATGAAGACCCAATGCAGCCAAAAATAAATTAATTAATTAATTAAAATAAATAAATAATTAAATTAAATTAAGTTAATTGTGGTGATTGTTGTAGAACTCTGTTTTTAGAATACTAAAAACTATTGAATTGTATACTTTGGGTGAATTGTGTGGTATGTAAGTTGTATCTCAATAAGGTTTTATTTTTAAAAAAAGAATCAGAGAACTTGAAGATAGGTCAGTTGAGATTATCCAACCTGAGGAACAAAAAGAAAAATGACTGGAGAAAAAGAACAGAACCTCAGAGATTTGTAGGAAACTTTAAAGTGTATCAACATATGCATAAGAAGAGTCCCAGAAGGAGAGGAGAGAGAGAAATGGGCAAAGAGAATATTTGAAGAAATAATGGCTCAAAATTTCCAAAATTTGAGAAAAATCAATAATCTACATATCCAGGAAGCTCTGCAAAATCAAAGTAGGATAAATTCAAGGACTCTCAAACCTAGACTCAGCATAATTAAACAGTTGAAAGTTAAAGATACAGAGAGAACCTGGAAAACAGCAAGACAGAAGCAACACAATCACATACGAGAGATCCTCAATAAAATTAACAGTTAAAATCTCATCAGAAACCATGGAGGCCAAAAGGCAGTGGGAAGACATAGTCAAAGTACTGAAAGAAAAAACTGTCAGCCAAGAATTGTATATCCAGCAAAGTTATCCTTCAAACATTAAGGAGAACTCAAAAGATATTTGTATATCGATGTTCAAGCAGTATTATTCATAAGAGCCAAAAGGTGGAAACAAACCAAATGTCTGTCAACAGGTGAATGGATAACAAAATGAGGTATACAGACAAAGGAATGAAATTCTGACACATACGACATGGATGAGCCGTAAACACATTATGCTAAGTGAGATAAGCAGGACACAAAACGACAAACACTGTATGATTCCACTTATATGAGGTACATAGAGTAGGCAAATTCATAGAGACATAGAGATGAATGGTGGTGCTTGCCAGGGGCTGAGTAAGAGGGATTGGGGAATTAGTATTAGTGTTTTTGCTTTTCTATATGCTTTTTTTTTTTTTTTTTTTTGCTGTGCCACGCAGCATGCATGTGAGATTTTAGTTCCCTGACCAGGGATCGAACCCATGCCCCCTGCAGTGGAAGAACAGTCTAGACTGCCAGGGAAGTCTGGGGTGTTACTGGTTAAAGAGCACAGAGTTTCAACTGGGGATGATGAAAAAGTTCTGGAGATGGATGGTGGTGATGATTGCACAACAATGTGAATGTACTTAATGCCACAGAACTGTACACTTTAAAATGGTTAAGGGACTTTCGTGGTGGTGCAGTGGTTAAGAATCTGCCTGCCAGTGCAAGGGACAGGGGTTCGAGCCCTCATCCAGAAAGATCCCACATGCTGTGGAGCAACTAAGCCCATGCGCCACAACTACTGAGCCTGTGCTCTAGAGCCCATGCACCACAACTACTGAGCCCACGAGCCACAACTACTGAAGCCTGTGCACCTAGAGCCCATGCTCTGCAACAAGAGAAGCCACCGCAATGAGAAGCCCGCACACCACAACGAAGAGTAGCCTCTGCTCGCCACAACTAGAGAAAGCCTGTGCACAGCAAAAAAGACCAAATGCAGCCAAAAATAAATAAATAAAATGGTTAAAATAATAAATTTTATGTTCTGTATATTTTACCACAGTAAGAAAAAATACAATGTTAGATTAAAATAGCAAGAAAAAATTAAGGAGAAATTATGACATTCTCAGATAAACAAAAACTGAAAGAATTTGTCAACACACCTATCCAACAGAAAATACTAAAAGGATTTTTTCAGGCTGAAATGAATGAACACTAGAGAGTAACTTGAATCCACATGAAGAAATAAAGAGCATTGGAAGAGGTACTAAATAAGTATATAAAAGACAGTATACATGTATATTTTGTTTGTAACTAACTTTCTCTCCTATCTGATTTAAAAGACAACTGCATAAGCACTAATTATAACCTAATTGTGAACGATACAAACTATATATTGATGGTCATATATTGTATAAAGATGTATTTGCAGGCTTCCCTCGTGGCACAGTGGTTAAGAATCTGCCTGCCAACGCAGGAGACATGGTTTGAGCCCTGGTCCAGGAATATCCTACATGCCTCGGAGCAACTAAGTGCATGCTCCACAACTACTGAGCCCTTGTGCCACAACTACTGAAACCTGCACGCCTAGGGCCCATGCTCCACAACAACAGAAGCCACCACTGCGACGAAGAGTAGCCCTGGCTCGATGCAACTAAAGAAAGCCCATGTGCAGCAACGAAGACCCAATGCAGCCAAAAATAAATAAATAAATTTATTTTAAAAAATAAATTAATTAAAATAAATAAAAAATATAGATGTATTTGCTTGACAATAATAGCACAAAGGAAGGGGAGGAAATAGAGCTATGTAGGAGCACAGTTTTTGTATAATTTTGAAGTTAACTTGGAACAGTTCCAAACAGGGTTGTTTTAAGTTAAGATGTGAATTGCAGTCTCCAGGGAACCACTAAGAAAATAACTCAAAAAAATACAGTAGAAGAAATGAAATTAAAATTGTACACTAGAAAATATCTACTTCACAGAAAGGAAGTCAGTAATGGAGGAACACAGGAATAAAAAATACTTAAGACATAGAGCAAACAGAGAGGGCAGAAAGCAGAAGCAAGAAGAACTACAATCCTACAGCCTGTGGAACAGAAACCACATCCACAGAAAGATAGACAAGATGAAAAGGCAGAGGGCTATGTACCAGATGAAGGAACAAGATAAAACCCCAGAAAAACAACTAGAAGAAGTGGAGATAGGCAACCTTTCAGAATAATGATAGTGAAGATGATCCAGGACCTCAGAAAAAGAATGGAGGCAAAGATCGAGAAGATGCAAGAAATGTTTAACAAAGACCTAGAAGAATTAAAGAACAAACAGAGATGAACAATACAATAACTGAAATGAAAACTACACTAGAAGGAATCAATAGCAGAACAACTGAGGCAGAAGAACGGATAAGTGACCTGGAAGACAGAATGGTGGAATTCACTGCTGCGGAACAAAATAAAGAAAAAAGAATGAAAAGAAATGAAGACAGCCTAAGAGACCTCCGGGACAACATTAAACGCAACAACATTTGCAGTACAGGCGTCCCAGAAGGAGAAGAGAGAGAGAAAGGACCCGAGAAAATATTTGAAGAGATTATAGTCGAAAACTTCCCTAACATGGGAAAGGAAATAGCCACCCAAATCCAGGAAGCGCAGCGAGTCCCATACAGCATAAACCCAAGGAGAAACATGCCGAGATACATAGTAATCAAATTGGCAAAAATTAAAGACAAAGAAAAATTATTGAAAGCAGCAAGGGAAAAAAGACAAATAACATACAAGGGAACTCCCATAACGTTAACAGCTGATTTCTCAGCAGAAACTCTACAAGCCAGAAGGGAGTGGCATGATATATTTAAAATGATGAAAGGGAAGAACCTACAACCAAGATTACTCTAGCCGGCAAGGATCTCATTCATATTCGATGGAGAAATCAAAAGCTTTACAGACAAGCAAAAGCTAAGAGAATTCAGCACCACCAAACCAGCTCTATAACAGATGCTAAAGGAACTTCTCTAAGTGGGAAACACAAGAGAAGAAAAGGACCTACAAAAACAAACCCAAAACAATTAAGAAAATGGTAACAGGAACATACATTCCAATAATTACCTTAAATGTGAATGGATTAAATGCTCCAACCAAAAGACACAGGCTTGCTGAATGGATACAAAAACAAGACCCATATATATGCTGTCTACAAGAGACCCACTTCAGACCTAGGGACACATACAGACTGAAAGTGGGGGGATGGAAAAAGATATTCCATGCAAATGGAAATCAAAAGAAAGCTGGAGTAGCAATACTCATATCAGATAAAATAGACTTTAAAATAAAGAATGTTACAAGAGACAAGGAAGGACACTACATAATGATCAAGGGATCAATCCAAGAAGAAGATATAACAATTATAAACATATATGCTCCCAACATAGGAGAACCTCAATACATAAGGCAACTGCTAACAACTATAAAAGAGGAAATCGACAGTAACACAATAATAGTGGGGGACTTTAACACCTCACTTACACCAATGGACAGATCAACCAACATGAAAATAAATAAGGAAACAGAAGCTTTAAATGACACAATAGACCAGATAGATTTAATTGATATTTATAGGACATTCCATCCAACAACAGCAGATTACACTTTCTTCTCAAGTGCGCACGGAACATTCTCTAGGATAGATCACGTCTTGGGTCACAAATCAAGCCTCAGTAAATTTAAGAAAATTGAAATCATATCAAGCATCTTTTCTGACCACAACGCTTTGAGATTAGAAATGAATTACAGGGAAAAAAACGTAAAAAACACAAACACATGGAGGCTAAACAATACGTTACTAAATAACCAAGAGATCACTGAAGAAATCAAAGAGGAAATCAAAAAATACCTAGAGACAAATGACAATAAAAACACAATGATCCAAAACCTATGGGATGCAGCAAAAGCAGTTCTAAGAGGGAAGTTTATAGCTATACAAGCCTACCTCACGAAACAAAAAAATCTCAAATAAACAATCTAACCTTACACCTAAAGGAACTAGAGAAAGAAGAACAAACAAAACCCAAAGTTAGTAGAAGGAAAGAAATCATAATGATCAGAGCAGAAATAAATGAAATAGAAACAAAGAAAACAATAGCAAATATCAATAAAACTAAAAGGTGGTTCTTTGAGAAGATAAACAGAATTGATAAACCATTAGCCAGAGTCATCAAGAAAATGAAGGAGAGGACTCAAATCAATAAAATTAGAAATGAAAAAGGAGAAGTTACAACCGACACTGCAGAAATACAAAGCATCCTAAGAGACTACTACAAGCAACTGTATGCCAATAAAATGGACAACCTGGAAGAAATGGACAAATTCTTAGAGAGGTATAACCTTCCAAGACTCAACCAGGAAGGAATAGAAAATATGAACAGACCGATCACAAGTAATGAAATTGAAACTGTGATTAAAAATCTTCCAACAAACAAAAGTCCAGGACCAGATGGCTTCACAGGTGAATTCTATCAAACATTTAGAGAAGAGCTAACACCCATCCTTCTCAAACTCTTCCAAAAAATTGCAGAGGAAGGAACACTCCCAAACTCATTCTATGAGGCCACCATCACCCTGATACCAAAACCAGACAAAGATACTACAAGAAAAGAAAATTACAGACCAATATCACTGATGAATATAGATGCAAAAATCCTCAACAAAATACAAGCAAACAGAATCCAACAGCACACTGAAAGGATCATACACCATGATTAAGTGGGATTCATCCCAGAGATGCAAGGATTCTTCAGTATACGCAAATCAATCAATGTGATACACCATATTAACAAATTGAAGAATAAAAACCATATGGTCATCTCAATAGATGCAGAAAAAGCTTTTGACAAAATTCAACACCCATTTATGATAAAAACTCTCCAGAAAGTGGGCATAGAGGGAACCTACCTCAACATAATAAAGGCAATATATGACAAACCCACAGCAAACATCACTCTCAATGGTGAAAAACTGAGAGCATTTCCTCTAAGGTCAGGAACAAGACAAGGATGTCCACTCTCACCACTGTTATTCAACATAGTTTTGGAAGTCCTAGCCACGGCAATCAGAGAAGAAAGAGAAATAAAAGGCATACAAATTGGAAAAGAAGAAGTAAAACTGTCAGTTTTGCAGATGACATGATACTATACATAGAGAATCCTAAAGATGCCACCAGAAAACTACTAGACCTAATCAATGAATTTGGTAAAGTTGCAGGATACAAAATTAATGCACAGAAATCTCTTGCATTCCTATACACTAATATGAAAAATCTGAAAGAAAAATTAAGGAAACATCCCCATTTACCATTGCAACAAAAAGAATAAAATGCCTAGGAATAAACCTACCTAGGGAGATAAAAGATCTTTGTGCAGAAAACTATAAGACACTGATGAAAGAAATTAAAGATGATACCAACAGATGGAGAGACATATGATGTTCTTGGATTGGAAGAATCAATATTGTGAAAATGACTACACTACCCAAAGCAATCTACAGATTCAATGCAATCCCTATCAAATTACCAATGGCATTTTTTACGGAACTAGAACAAAAAATCTTAAAATTTGTATGGAGACACAAAAGACCCCAAATAGCCAAAGCAGTCTTGCGGGGAAAAAAAGGAGCTGGAGGAATCAGACTTCCTCACTTCAGACTATACTACAAAGCTACAGTAATCAAGACAATATGGTACTGGCACAAAAACAGAAACATAGATCAATGGGACAAGATAGAAAGCCCAGAGATAAACCCACGCACCTATGGTCAACTAATCTATGACAAAGGAGGCAAGGATATACAATGGAGAAAAGACCGTCTCTTCAATAAGTGGTGCGGGAAAACCTGGACAGCTACATGTAAAAGAATGAAATTAGAACACTCCCTAACACCATACACAAAAATAAACTCAAAATGGATTCGAGACCTAAATGTAAGACCGGACACTATAAAACTCTTAGAGGAAAACATAGGAAGAACACTCTTTGACATAAATCACAGCAAGATCTTTTTTGATCCACCTCCTAGAGTAATGGAAATTAAAACAAAAATAAACAAATGGGACCTAATGAAACTTCAAAGCTTTTGCACAGCAAAGGACAACCCTCAGAATGGGATAAAATATTTGCAAATGAATCAATGGACAAAGGATTAATCTCCAAAATATATAAACAGCTCATGTAGCTCAGTATTAAAAAACAAACAACCCAATCCAAAAATGGGCCGAAGACCTAAATAGACATTTCTGCAAAGAAGACATACAGATAGCCAAGAAGCTCATGAAAAGCTGCTCAACATCACTAATTATTAGAGAAATGCAAATCTAAACTACAATGAGGTACCACCTCACACCAGTTAGAATGGGTGTCATCAGAAAATCTACAATCAACAAATGCTGGAGAGGGTGTGGAGAAAAGGGAACCCTCTTGCACTGTTGGTGGGAATGTAAATTGATACAGCCACTATGGAGAACAGTATGGAGGTTCCTTAAAAAACTAAAAATAGATTTACCATATGATCCAGCAATCCCACTACTGGGCGTATACCCAGAGAAAACGATAATTCAAAAAGACACATGCACCCCAATGTTCATTGCAGCACTATTTACAATAGCCAGGTCATGGAAGCAACCTAAATGCCCATCGACAGACGAATGGGTAAAGAAGAGGTGGTACATATATACAATGGAATATTACTCAGCCATAAAAAGGAATGAAACTGAGTCATTTGTTGAGACGTGGATGGATCTAGAGACTGTCATACAGAGTGAAGTAAGTCAGAAAGAGAAAAACAAATATCGTATATTAACGCATATATGTGAAACCTAGAAAAATGGTACAGATGAACCAGTTT
This sequence comes from Eschrichtius robustus, assembly GCF_028021215.1. NCBI lineage: Eukaryota > Metazoa > Chordata > Mammalia > Artiodactyla > Eschrichtiidae > Eschrichtius > Eschrichtius robustus. Next base: position 79,401,296 of record NC_090830.1, read on the forward strand.
GCAGGGCAGAAATTGAGACACAGATGTAGAGAACAAACGTATGGACACCAAGGGGGGAAAGCGGCTGGGTGGTGGGGAGGGTGGTGTGTTGAATTGGGCGATTGGGATTGACATGTATACACTGATGTGTATAAAATTGATGACTAACAAGAACCTGCTGTATAAAAAAATAAATAAAATAAAATTCAAAAATTAAAAAAAAAGTTATAATGTACCTGTAGACACAAGGCTAAAAAAAAAAAAAGACATATAGCCAACAAATAATAAAATGACAGGTATAAATCTTACTTTATCAGTAATTCAATGTAGATGGGCTAGACATTCCAATTAATAGGCCAAGATTTTCAGAAAGGATAAAAAAAAAACTATATACTGTCTACAAGAGGTACATTTTAGATTCAAAGACACAGATAGGTTAAAAGAAAAGAGATGGAAAAAGACATACCATGAAAACAGTAAACAAAAGAGAGCTGAAATGTCCATATAAATGTAAGACAAAGTGGACTTTATACTAAAAATTGTTACTAAAGACAAAGAAGGAGATTATATAAGTATAAAGTGACCAATATATAAAGAAGACATAATAATTATAAACGTAGATTTATTTTATATATATATCAGAGCCCCAAAATTCATGATGCAAAAATAGTCATAACTGAAAGGAGAAATAGACAACTCAATCATAATACTTGAAAGCTTTAATATCCTATTTTCAATAATGGAAAGAATAACTAGGTAGAAGATCAACAAGGAAAAAGAAGAATTGAACAACACTATAAATCAACTTACAGATATCTATAAAATACGCTAACAATAGCAGAAAACACTTTCTTCTCAAGTGCACATGGAATATTTTCCAGTATTAGATCATACGTTAGGCCATAAAAAATTTCTTCAATAAATTTAAAAGGATTGAAATCATACAAATATGCCTCTGATCACAATGAAATGTAAGTACAAATCTATAACAGAAGGAAATTTAGGAAATTCACAAATGTGTGGAAAACATACAATACACTCTTAAAAAACCAGTGGGTCAAAGAAGTCACAGGGGAAATTACAAAATACTTTGAGATGAATAAAAATGAAAACCCAACATACCAAAACTTATGGAATGCAACTAAAACAGTGCTTAGGAGGAAATGTATGGCTTTAAGTACTATATTAAAAAGAAGAAAGATCTCAAGTTAATCACCTAACCTTTCACCTTAAGAAATGAGAAAAATACCAAAACCAAAGATACAAGAAAGGAAGATTACAGGCCAACATCTCTGATGAATATAGATGGAAAAATTCTCAGCAAAATATCAGCAAGCTGGGGCTTCCCTGGTGGCGCAGTGGTTGAGAGTCCACCTGCCAATGCAGGGGACACAGGTTCGAGCCGTGGTCTGGGAGGATCCGACATGCCGCGGAGCAACTGGGCCCGTGAGCCACAACTGCTGAGCCTGCGCGTCTGGAGCCTGTGCTCCGCAGCAAGAGAGGCCGCGATAGTGAGAGGCCCGCACACCACGATGGAGAGTGGCCCCCGCTTGCCGCAACTGGGGAAAGCCCTCGCGTGGAGACGAAGACCCAACACGGCCAAAAAAATAAAAATAAATTAAAAAAAAAATCAGCAAGCCAAATTCAACAATAATTAAGAGGATCAAAATCTATTTATTTATTTATTAAAATTTAAAAGTCGGTGGGGGGTGCTTCCCTGGTGGTCCAGTGGTTAAGACTCTGTGCTTCCATTGCAGGGGGCACAGGTTCTATCCCTGATCGGGGAACTACGATCCCATCCCACATGCCACACGGTGTGGCAAAAGAAAAAAAAAAAAATGGAATTCCCTGGCTGTCCAGTGGTTAGGACTCCACACTTCCACTGATGGGGTGCCGGGTTCGATGCCTGGTCAGGGAACTAAGATCCTGCAAGCCACATGGTGAGACCAAAAAATAAAAAATAAAAACTACAGAAATCTGTTGCGTTGCTGTACACTAATAATGAGCAATCAGAAAGAGAAATTAAGAAAACAATCCCATTTACAACTGCGTCAAAAAGAATAAAATACCTAGGAAAAAATATAAGGAGATGAAAGACCTGTAAGGTATAAACTATAAGACATTGATGAAAGAAATTGAAGAAGACACAAATAAATGGAAAAGACATTCCATAGTCATGGGTTGAAACAATCAGTTTATTTATTTATTTATTTATTTATTTATTTTATTTTATTTATTTTTGGCTATGTTGGGTCTTCGTTGTTGTGTGCAAGCTTTCTCTAGTTGTGGTGAGCATGGGCTACTCTTTGTTGCCGTGCACAGGATTCTCATTGCAGTGGCTTCTCTTGTTGCAGAGTACGGGCTCTAGGTGCGTGGGCTTCAGTAGTTGTGGCACTCGGGCTCTAGAGCGCAGGCTCAGTAGTTGTGGCACACGGGCTTAGTTGTTCCGTGGCATGTAGGATCCTCCCGGACCAGGGCTCGAACCCACGTCCCCTGCATTGGCAGGCAGATTCTTAACCACTGCACCACCAGGGAAGCCCAATTAGTATTGTTAAATTATCCGTACTACCAACGGAATCTACAGATTCAATACAATCCCTATCAAAATTCCAATGGCATTTTTCACAGAGCCAGAACAAACAATTCTAAAATTTGTATGGAACCACGTAAGACCCCCAAATAGCCAAAACAACCTTGAGAAAGAAGAACAAAGCTGGAGGTATCACACTCCCTTATTTCAAACTGTGTTACAAAGCTATAGCAAACAAAACAGTATGGGGCTTCCCTGGTGGCACGGTGGTTAAGAATCCACCTGCCAGTGCAGGGGACACGGGTTCGAGCCCTGGTCCAGGAAGATCCCACATGCCGCGGAGCAACTAAGCCCATGAGCCACAACTACTGAGCCCACGTGCCTAGAGCCTGTGCTTCGCCACAGGAGAGGCCACTGCAATGAGAAGCCTGCGCACCGCAACAAAGAGTAGCCCCCGCTGACCACAACTAGAGGAAGCCCGCACACAGCAACGAAGACATAACACAGCCAAAAATAAATAAAATAAAATAAATAAATTTAAAAAACAAAACAGTATGGTATTGGCATTAAAAATACCCACATAGATTAATGTAACATAATAGCCCAGAAATAAACACATACACATTATGGTCAATTAATTTACAAGAAAGGAGCCAAGAATATACAATGGGGAAAGGACAGTCTCTTTCAAGAAATGAAAACCAGACAGCCACATGAAAGAATGAAACCAGACCACTATCTTACACCATGCACAAAAATTATCTCAAAATGGATTAAAGGCTTGAATATAAGACCAGAAACCATAAAACTACTAGAAGAAAACAGGCAGTAAACTCCTTGACATTGTCTTGGTGATGATTTTTTTTGGACTTGACACTAAAAGCAAATGCAACAAAAGCAAAAATCAACAAGTGAGACCACATCAAAATAAAAAGCTTCTGAACAGCAAAGGAAATCACCAGTGAAATGGAAAGGCAACCTACTAAATGGAGGAAAATATTTGCAAGTCATATATCTGATAAGGGGTTAATATCCAAAATATATGAAGAACTCATACAACTCAATAGCAAAAAAACAAACAATCTAATTTTTTAAATGGGCAGAGGATCTGAAGAGACATTTTTCCAAAGAAGACATAGAGATGGCCAATAGGAAAATATGTTCAACATCCCTAATCATCAGGGAAATGCAAATCAAAACCACAATGAGATATCATCTCATACCTATTAGAATGGCTATTGCCAAAAAGACAAGAAAAAAAGATGTGTTGGCAAGGATGTGGAGAAAAGGGAACTCTTGTGCACTATTGGTGGGAATGTAAATTGGTGCAGCCACTATAGAAAACAGTGTGGAGTTTCCTCAAAAAGTAAAAAATAGGCCTACCATATTACCCACCTGGGTACTTATCCAGTCGGGAGGTCAGGAAGGGGAGCTCTCACACATGTACCACTCAAGTCAACACACATCCCAACAGGAAGAGATGGACCTTGCATCTCCAGGAGGAAGTGACACTACTCTACTACTGCCGGCAGGAGGAAGAAAGATTTTCTCCTAGCCTGGCAACAACTCAGCCAATGAGAGACTGTCACAACTCAGCCAATGAAAAGCCACTCTACTTCAAACTTCTTGTTTCCTGCAATAAACGTTTTGTTTTTAACAGCCCCTCCCAATTTCTCCTTCTCCTCTATAAAAGAGTTTCCTTTCCTTTGCTTTATTGGACTTACATGTGGTTCCCCATAGTTGCAGGTTCTAAATTGCAATTCTTTGCTGCTCCTGAATAAACCCATTTTGCTGGTAAAAAAAAATAACTGGCTATTTTCTTGTTTTAGGTTAACAGTGAACATTTAAATTGCCTCCTTTTTTATTATACAAAATGCCACAGTAGACATTTTAAAATTTGTACCTTAGAGCACATGTGGGAGAATTTTTCTAGGAGGGAAATTACTGGATTGTGGGGTATTTGCTTCTTAAATATTATTAGCTATTGCCAGATTGCTCTGCAAAGAGCATGTCCCATTTTATACTGGCACCAGTGTATATGTAAGTTTCAGTTGCTGCACAGCCTAGCCAGCTCTTGAAATATCTCTTTGTGGTTTTAATTTGCATTTCCCCATCCCTGAGAGTTGAACACCTTTTCACATGTTTATTTGTGGTTTAGGCTTTTCTTCTAATTGCCTGTTCATGTCCTTTGATCACTATTCTACAGAAGTATTTCTCTCTCTTTTTAAATTGATTTTTTAAAGTTTTTTAATATATTCTAGATACTAATCTTTTGTTGATTATACACAATCTGTTGTTGATTATATGTAATGCAAATATATTCTCCCCTTCTCTGGTTTGTCTTTACTTTTTTTTTATGACATCTTTTGTTGTACAGAAGTTTTTAATTTTTATACGGTTGAATATTTGAATCCTTTTCTTTTAAGGCTTAAGATTTTTGTGTCTTGTTTAAGAAGTGTTTCTCTATGCCAAGGTCATAACATTTTCTCCTATTCATTATTCCTTTATATTTGTTAATACAATCAATCTGGTTAGTGTTAAGAGGGAAGGGGAAGACTGATCTGTCCCTTTAGAGGTGACTTTGCATATCTTGCCTGGATTCTTTAATGCTGATTTCATGGTTTAACTCTCTGTGGGCAGTTGTATTCTCCTTATTTCCAGGCTGCAGGGAAAGCTTTACTGAAACTTCCATATCCTAGGCAGATTTTTATTTAATAAGCCTGGGATGGGGCCCAGGAATCTGAATTTTTGATATGCAATTCAGGTGATTTTGATGCAAAATCCTTTTAAACTCCTCGGTAGTGCTTAGCCACCCTTCCAGGTGTCTGGAGACTTTGAAATGAACCCACTTTTTGCTAGCTGATGGCTTAGCCTCACTCTGCCTCCGGTTCCTCTTTGCAAAAGTCCCTCCCTGGAAGAATTCTTCCGTGAGTGGTGAGTCCAGTGTATGAACACTTGGCCTGGGCCTGGCATGTGGCAGGGCTCAGAAAACGATGGATGTTCATTAGCCCTGAAGGTCTCAAGTTCTGGGGTGAACTGTCTCTGCCTCCCTCCTAGACTCATCTCCGACCATGCTCCCCATCTTGGGCAAGTCACTTAACCCCTCAGAGCCTTAATTTCATCATCTGTAAACTGGTATTAATAATCCCTACTTTACGGGACTGTTGGAAAAATTAGAAATGGCATATAAAATGCCCAGGACAGTGCCCAGAATGTGGTAGGCAAACTGAGCAGTTGTGTTTTTAATTCTGGAGAAGCTGAAACTTGAAGTTCAGAAGCTCTTCTCACTAGGTAGCCACAGATCCTGGGCAGTCCTGGGGCATCTCCTATGTCCCCTCCCAGTACCTAGAACAATCCTGGACGTACAGGCTTTCAGTAAAGTTTGATCAGTTCATATTTCTTTCCAGTGTAATAGACAATTCTTACATTTTGTCAGCACCTCCAAGGAAGCCACAAAACTGGAAAACTATTTTTATTATTTTACTTAATAGGTGTTTGTACAGAGCTTACAATATGTAAGGCCCTGTTCTAAGTGCTTTATGTTAATTAACTCATTGCATCTTCATAATAACCCCATGAGGTAGATACTATTATTATTCCCATTGTATAAATGGGGAAACTAAGCTAAAGGACAGCCCTATACGGAGTGAATTAAACCCTCCACGTGTGTTGCATTCAGAATAGTGGAATTAGACACCTGGAAAGAAGGTGCTACAGCCTTCTCAAAGCTTTCTGTCTCTGATTGAGTGGCTTAATATGAGAGGAAAATAAACTTTAGAATTGAAAATCATATTCTTCAACAATATTAGTTGTAAAAATTTTTTATATTTTATTTATTTATTTTTGGCTGCATTGAGTCTTTGTTGCTGCACACGGGTTTTCTCTAGTTGTGTCTAGTGGGGGCTATTCTTTGTTGCGGTGCATGGGCTTCTCGTTGCGGTGGCTTCTCTTGTCGTGAAGCATGGGCTCTAGGCACGCAGGCTTCAGTTGTGGCGCGTGGGCTCAGTAGTTGTTGCTTGTGGGCTCTAGAGCACAGGCTTGGTAGTTGTGGCCCACGGGCTTAGTTGCTCCGCGGCATGTGGGATCTTCCTGGACCAGGTCTCAAACCTGTGTCCCCTGCATTGGCAGGTGGATTCTTAACCACTGCACCACCAGGGAATTCCCAAAAATTCTTATATTTTAAAACCCATCCTACCACATCATAACAATTGAGATGGCTACTGTAAAAACTAACAAATAAGCAAACAACATGAGAAGTGTTGGTGAGAATGTGGAGAAATTGGAACCCTTGTGGTGCACTGTTGGTGAGAATGGTGTAGTCGCTATGGAAAACAGTATGGCAGTTCCTCAAAAAATTAAAAAATAGAATTACCATTTGATCCAGCAATTCCACTTCTGGGGACTTAAAGAAATAGTTGTATATCCATATTCATAGCAGCATTATCACTATAGCCAAAAAACAGAAGCAACTCAAGAAAATATGATATATCCCTGCAATGGAATGTTAATTCAGCCTTTAAAAGGAGGGAAGTTCTGACACATGCTACAAGATGGATGAACCTTGAGGACAGTATGCTAAGTGAAGTAAACCAGACACAAAAAGACAAATACTCACAACGTTGTAAATCAACTATACTTCAATAAAAAATTAAATTACATTAAAAAATTTTAAAAAGACAAATACTGTATAATTCCACTTATATGAGGTACCTTCATAATCAAATTTATCAAGATGGAAAGTAGAATGGTGGTTGCCGGGACCTGGGGGGGCGGGGTGAAATAGGAAGGTATTATTTAATAGGTATAGAGTTTCAGTCTTGCAAGATATGAATGTAATTAATGCCACAAAACAGTACACTCAAAAGTGGTTAGGATGGTAAATTTTATGTTATATGTATTTTACCACAATGATAATAATAAATTTTTAAAAGAGAAAATAAACTACTTATGTGATGGTGGAAGAATGGATCGTAGGCACCAGGAGACCAGTGCCTTGTCCATTCTATTCATTATCGTGTGTACTCAGTGCCTGGGCTTGTTGTTAACTACTTAAAGATATGGATGAATAAACGAACATTAGAAAACAAATCCTCCTGCTAACTCCTATAGCCCATTAGGGAACCCTACAAGAAATGGAAAGTAGTGTTGGGAGGAATGGAGAGGAAAAAGTGGAGTCAAGTTCAAGGCCAGTTATTCCAGCCACACTTGAGCCAAAGAAGAGCCGTCTAAAAGGCCCTTGCCGAGGTTGGGAGGTTTCCCTGACTGGGAAGCAGATAGAAGCTGGCACTCAGGAAACTGATCTCTGTCTGGGTCTGTTGGCCCCACCAGTCTCCCAGGGGCTCTGAAGAAGGACTGAGATGTTACCTGGGACTCCTCTCTCACTTCCCCACTCCTCAGCAGTCACCATGACTTTTCCGTGAGGCCTCCATCGCACCTCTAACTGATCCTTCCTTTCTACCTTATTGCTACTGGCCTGTAGCAAAGTGGTTTCTAGTCTGTCTCCTCACCTCTAATCCTTCTCTCCTCCAACCCAAATTATACAAAGTAATCTTTCTAAAACCAGTTTTCATACTTTAACAAAATCAATAATGAGCCTCATTCTCTACCTACTAAAATCTAAATTCAGATATTTAGAGGACTCCATGGAACTCCATCCTTTCCCAACTGACAAGCAGGCGGTGCTTCTTCTTACCCTACCTATCCTAGGATTTGGGGTGTTTTTTTTTTTTTCTTTTACTTTTTATTATGGAATATTCTAATGTATGCAAAAGTAGAGAGTACAAAGGAACCCCTATAGACCCATCCCGTAGCTTCAGCGTTTGTCAACATATGGTCAGTCTTGCTGCATCTGTACCCCAACGACTCCCTGACCCCAGACACTACCATTTTTTTGATTCATGGGCTTTTAAATTCTTTGTTTTCTTCCCTGATTTTCAAATAATATTTCTTATAAAAATTTCAAACATCACAAATGTACAGAACAAAGAATATGAAAGCCTCCCATAATCCCACATTCCTCAGATAATAATCATTGTTCACAGTTTAGTGTAGGTGTTTTTCAGATTTTTTTTTTGCTGTGAATATATTAACATATAAACTAGTTAATATTTTTCACAATATTAATAACCGTATTTAATCTAATTTGCAAATTGTTTTTCCATTTAACAATATATCTTGGACAGGTTCCATATTAGATCATGTAGATCTGAGGCAGGAGACAGATGGGCCCCCAGGACAAACAGTGTGAGTTCGTTCCTTGTGGACCGATACTCTGAGACGGGAATAACAGGACAATGAAGAGAGGAGGCTGGGCCCTGCCCAGATAGAAGATAAGAGACCACGTATTCCTCATTCTCGAAGTCAGAAGACCTCCCGGACTACACATGTGCAGAAAGGCTCCTTGGAGGTCAAAAGGGGAGTGATTCCAACTAATGCTCACTTACCCATAGGCCTCTTTGGTAGAATCCATCTTGGCTAAGAGATGCACGCACACACATGGGAAAATCCTGAGCTATACCAAATATGGACTTTGAACCAGGCAAATCAAAATGACTGGCCAAAGGAAACCCAGAAGAAATGCCCCATAAAAGTGATTCAAACTGCCACTAGGGCGCGACACTGTCTCTCTGAGCCCGCCCGTGTGTCTATCCACACGTACTGTACTCTTTCTTTCTCTTAATAAATACTTGTTTCACTACTTACCATCTTTGTGGGAATTCTTTTTTGGCAAAGCCATAGGGCCAGGGCCTTGTCACTGACTACTGGTCTAGTGGCTAGGGTTTGGTGCACTCACCACTGCGACCCAACCTCTATCACTGGCTGGGAACTGAAACCCCGCTTCAAGCTGCTGCAGGCCGAGGCCACCCGAGATCAGATCCACCTTGTTCTTTTTAACAGCCAGATTGTATTATACTATATGCTGTGCCATATTCTATCAGGTTGGCCAAAAAAGTTTGTTTCTGTAACATCTTAGGGAAAAACCCAAATGAAATTTTTGGCCAACCCAATATTTAACCAGCCCCTATGGATGGACAGTTGAGAAAGCAGTTTCCATCTTTTCATTGTTACAAAAAGGTTACAGTGAACATGCTTTTATATGTTTCTTTCTGCACTTGTGTAAGTATTTCTATAGGAAACAGTCCCAGAAGTGGAATTGCTTGGTCCTCAGATGAAGGCATCTTAAGTTTAAACAGATGCTGTAAAATGTATGAAAAGTGTATAAAAGTGCTTATTTTGCCACATTCTTGCATATAATTAATCTTTCTCATCTTTGCCAAGCTAATAAATTTAAACAATTTCATTATGATTTAAATTTTTAAAATTCTGAGTTTAAGCCTCTTTCCTTCTATTAACCAAGTATCAAAACTCCTGGGAGGGGGTGGATGGAGAAGGCGCGTTACTGGCAGAGGAACAAGGGGGAGGGAGAGCCTGAGCCTGGAGAGGTGGGCAGGTTCTAGATGGCAGGTGTGTTGAGCTTCAGGTTGACGTAGCTGGACCATACTACAAGTTAGAAGGTTCGAACCAAGGAGTGACTAGGTCCAATTCTCTGCATTCAGACTTGGTGTCCTTGAGTAGAGCCTGAAAGCCCCCAGCCTGCCTCTGCCTTTATTTCTGGGAGGAGACTTTCTCCAGAAAAGCCTGACTTCAGACCACCAACACCTTCCTCTCAGCCTTCCCCCTTCAAATGCACCAGGGCTCAAGCAGGGTTTCAGTCAAAGATGGTGGACTTTGGGCTCATCTTAAGATTGAGACACTTAAATCATTAGTAGAAGACACTTTTGTAAAACTGTAATACCTGAATTTCTATATTTCTCAATGTGTATAATAATTAATAGCAACGAAAATTATTTTTTACATAGGCCCTGAATTCAGAAAATTCAGTGTGTAGCCACTAAATTCATTCACTTAGTCAACCAACGTTTCCCGGAGGTTTCCTGAGTGGTACCAGTTATTGTTGCTAGATCCAGAGATACAAAGGAGAATAAGAGAGATTTGGAACAACTTCTATTTAAATAAACTGTCAATATCCAATATTATAAACAGAAAGAAAAAATAGAACTGACAAAAAGAGAATGAGTCAGCAAGAGAGACTCCCTGATCCGTGTTCAAAAGAATAAACACTAAATGCAAACAAAAAAAATTTTTTTTTACCATGTTTAAAGATTACCAAAAGGAGATAGTGCAAAAATACAGAAAATAATGTTTTAGACAGTCAGCTGCAAGTGAATATGAACTATAATGAAAAAAAACTTGTTTCAAAATGCAACTCATCTGATAATTTGGTTATAATATACAAGAATCATGAGCAATTAAAAATATTTTTATCAAAAATGTATTATCTGAATCTAATCATAGAGAAACATAAGACAAACCCAAACTGAAGGAAATTCTACCAAACAACTGGCCGGTAATCTTTGAAAACATCAAGATCATAAAGACTAGGTTGATTAAAGATGATAAAAAAAATTTTTTAAATAAAAAAATAAAAATAAAAAGAATAATAGTTTACAGTAAAAAAAAAAAAAAAAAAAAAGACTAGGTTGAGGAACTCTTCCAGATTAAAAGAAATTAAGAAGACAAAACAACTAAATGCAACCAAGAATGGATCCTGGTCTGGGAAAGAAAGAGCTATTGAGGGTTTTATTGGGGCAATTAGTGAAATTTGAATATGAACTGCAGATTAGATAACAGTAATTTAACAATGTTAAATTTTCTGAATTTAATAATTGTACTGTGATTATTTAAAAGGATGTCTTTACTGTTAGCAGCAAAGATGAAAATATTTAGGGGTAAAAGTCTACAATTTGCTCTCAAATAGTTCATTAAAAAGATAATAATAGTATATATTGTAAAGAGAGTGAGTGATAAAGCAAATGTAGCAAAAATAAGAACAACTGGTGAAAATAGATGAGGAGCGTTGGGAGTTCACGGAATTGTTTTTGCAACTTTTCTGTAAATTTGACTTTTTTTCAAAATAGGAAGTGGAAAATAAAAAAGCCTTGGGAATTCCCTGGCCGTCCAGTGGTTAGGGCTCCGGGGACTAAGATCCTGCAAGCCACGCAGCGCGGCCAAAACAATAAATAAATAAAAACAAAAACTAAAAAAGCCTTTAAGATATGTAAAGATATAAAGAAATTTCCAATATCTCTGGTATGGGAGGGTCATTGTTTAGACTGGGTCCATCATGCTTTCTGGGAAGAGGAGGCTAACCATTCGAGTAAAGCAGAATTGGACGCCCGAACACAGCCCTCTGATGTCCCTTGCTCATGGAGTGCAGCTGTTAGAAAAGAAACGATACCAATGGCTGAGCTCCAAAATGAAATCAGCTTTGGGGACAAGGTTTATCTTTGTACCTCTGCCCACTTTTGCCCCTGAACGGCAAGCGGTATGTGAGACCCTGGCAGCAATTCCTAACCTGGCCCACCTCTGCCAAAGGCTGAAAGTTGCCTGTACTCTCTTCCTTTTCCTTTTTTTAAAATTTGAATTTTCTTGATCCTTCCCCGTGAGGCCAGGAATGCTCTGAAGTTTCCATAGATTGGAGTTAATCATTTGCATAACACAATCTGGGCCACCCTGTTCTTTGCTGGTGGAAAGGAACTTTGCTTTTCCTTGTAGGTCCCTGAGAAGATAAGTTGAGGGTCTCCTGAAGCTGCCCCAGGCCCTGCGGATGGAGATTTGCCCACCAGCTCGCTCAGCAGGGAGCCAGAGCACAGTGAGTCCCCGCGGGCTGGGAGAGTGTGTCCTACTTGGGGCTAGACTGGGTGCGATTGGGCCAAGTGGGAGGCTGCGGGTGGACTTGTCAACTCTCAGTGTGACCTTGAACGTTGAGGCTACTGACCTCTGAGGCTGGGATAATATCTTGAAAATTCATTACATTTTCATTACAAGTTGACCATGACTGTTTCATGGAAGAAGTTGATAGGTCAGGAGAATATTTTTCCCTTGTGTACTATGCAGATTTACCTAGGAGGCATGGGTTCTTGGCACTCACTCACTAAGTGGAACTACAGTCACTGACCAGGTATCTTTTGGGTGCTTGCCAGAGGTTCAAGTGGTCAGGGTCCCTGCCCTTAAGGAGCTCAGAATGAGGGAGAAGAGTCAATGCGTTAGGACAATACACTGTGTCATAGCACAGAGAGAGCAATTTCCTAGAACCTTGACAATATGTTTTTTTATTTTAAAGCTGAATGGCAAAAGCCACAAAAAAATTAAAAGATAAGTGATAAACTAAAGGAAAAGGATTTGCATATGTGTCAACTGAAGAGCTAAATGAATGGAAAAAAAAAAAAAAAAAAAAAGATCTATTACTCAATAGAAACTGAGGCCAAAGCAGACAATTCAATGAAAAGGAAACACAAATGGCTGTTAAACATATGAAAAGGTGTTCAACCTTACTCATAATAAGAGAAATGCAAATTGAAATTTCAACAGGATACCACTTTCACCTTGGGCAAAAACGAAGGTCGATAACGCTGTTGTGGAGAGCTGCAGGAACAGGCCCTCTGATATTTCTGTCAGAGTGTGCACTGGAACAACCTCTGTGGGGCAAGTTGGCCATAGCTGCAAATTTTTAAATGCACATCTTGGACCCAACAATTCCAATGTTAGGCACTTATCTTGCAGACACGTGTATCTTGCGAAATGTTACACTGTTAAGTGAAAAAAGCAAGGTACAGAACAGTGCATTATCATATGCTATTGTTACCGAGTCCAAGCTCGCTCTGCTTGCCTCACGACAGGCCAATAAATTGGAGACGAGGTTTGGAGGCAAGGAATACGACTTTATTTGGAAAGCCGGCAGACCGAGAAGATGGCAGACTAGTATCTCTGAAAAACCATCTTATTGGGGTTTGGATGCCAGTTTCTTTCATAGCACAGAGAAGGGGAGGAGATGAGGAAGTAAAGTCAAAAGGCCATAAGTTTTGCAAATATCACCTGGAATGGGCAGCCTTGGGGAGGCGATGTGTTAATTTCTTCTTTCTGTAGCCATCGACAGGTGGAACAGGGTCCGGATATTTCCCTGAACAAAGGCACTTTGGTTTAACATTCAGGAAGAGGGGCAGGGTTCCCCAAGGCAGGCCATTATGTATAGACAGTATCCTTTTAGTGAACAAAAGCAGCTGAAAGCAAAGGTTAAAGTAAAAGAAACAGGTCCAACATGTAATCCGATTTGCCTCTTCCCTGTTATACTATCAATCGAGTTTATATCTAAAACCACGTGGCTGTACCATAACTTTCTTAACTTTTCCCCTAATGCTGGGTGCGATGTTTCCATGTTTTTATGATTATAGGTAATGCTGGATAGACATCTTTTGTACGTGAACCTTTGCCTACATTTCAGATTATTTCTTTAGGACAGTCCAGATTACTGCCTCAAAGAGAATTTATGATAACAACCACTACAGCTACCATCCCTGTTTGTCAAGCAGCCTGTATTTTTTCCTTTCATCCTCACAACAGCCCTGTGAGGTAGGGAGAAGCATCCCATTTTTCTCATACTTGAGGAAAGGGGCTTAAAGGAGGCCAAGTGACTTGTCCTGGTACACAACTGGAATGGTGAGGATCAGGACTCACATCTGCTTGGCTCCCACGCCCCTGCTTTAGAGTCCACTCATCTGCGCGGGGCATTTTTAAGGCTCTTGATAAACGTTGTCAAATTACTTTCCACAAACCTCGCATCAGTTTACGCTCCCAGAGAGAGTGCTAAACTTGCCACACCCAGGCCAATGTGGGGGGATTCCATATTTTCATTTTACTAATTCAGAAGGGAAAAAAAATAGGGTCTCACACGTCTTCAATAACTAGTAGATCTGAACATTTTTCATATGTTTATTAGCTATTTGTACTTTTCCTCATTTGTTAAGTGTTCATGTTGGACTATGTATTCTTTACAGTATATCAAACTTTCTTTAAAATGTATCATGTCAATTCTTATCTAGTCTCAGTCAAAACACTGGCTCATGTGGGCAAAAGCGGCAGCCGAGGCAACGTGATGGGTTGTTCCAGCTCCTGTGTCCTTGGCTTCACACTGGAGGTCCAAATCCAGCAGGTTTATGGGACCTCCGTGGGAGAAATCAGACATGTTCAGATTGAGAAAGGTGGCAGCAAGGAGTTGGATGTGATGCTTAAACAATACCCACACTACAATGCCCCAGCTACGTATTTATTGCTTTCTGCTAGAGCAACAAATGTCTGGGGTCATCCTCACTGAAATGGCACTTTCCTTCTGCATGATTGCTGATGTCAGGCTGGTGATGACGCTCTGGCTGGGACCCCCCCAGAGGCAGGCACATTTTCAGCACAGAGCAGAGCTCCTCCAGGTGGGAACCTGCCAGTTTCCAGAACCTTCTGCCTGATTTCCTTTCTTCCTTGTGTGCAGGCCACTGGGGTCATGTCCAGCCGGGAGGAAAAAGGCTGGGTGCGGGCTCCCCGATGGCGGAGGCACCGAGGCCACGCCAGGCCCAGGTCCTGCCGGGCTGGCCCTTCCCAGGGAGGTGGTGGCGCAGGGCGTGGGGTTCCCCGAGGCGGCCCGGCGGGGAAGGGAGGCCGAGGCACCGGGCACAGGGAGGGGTCCTGTCGACGCCTGCGGCTCACTGCAAGTTTGGTGCGCCTGACAGCGGCCCTCCGGCAAGGTGAATTCTTTCAGAAAGGGACTCATTCACACGCTGCCCAGACATCCGCGACCTAGTCTTGAATTCACACAAAAAGTTAAAAAACAACAGCAGCCGGGCTAATTTAGCAACTTGCAGAGATGCCCCTGATGCTCCTTCGCGCCGAGAAGGGGCCTTCCGCCTCCGGGAGGTCTCACAGGAGTTATTTTGTGTCCTGCGGCTCTGGGCCTGCCGGTGACAGCCGAGTGACTGAGCTGGCACCGTGGGATGCTGAATGACAAAGCCGCGGAACATCGCCGGGTGGCTGGCAGGGGAGGCCGCGGAGAGCGCGAGTTTGCGCCCAGGAGCCTCTGCCCCAGCACCCGTCCGCGGAAGCTTCGTGTCCTCGCTCGCGGCGTCGCTCCTTCCTCCTCTCTCTAAAAGAATTCTTGTCGGAATTAAATGAGAGGCTTTGGCACGCCGAAAAGTGGTTGTTCCGGAGTCCTCACGGCCTGGAAGTGGTCGGGCCTCTGGCCTCCCTGAGGCCTGGCCTGGGCGGTTCTTCTTCTCTTTCTCCGTTCCGTCGAGTGCCAGGACTCCTTGCTTCTGCCTCAGAGCCCGCTTTGCCTTCCTGGCCTCCTGCCTTCGTGCCTTCCCTTCCTCGGTGGAGCCAGCCTCCTCTCTGGCCGAGAGCCTCCGGCCTCGGTGCCTGGGTGAGGTCACGGGTGCCGCAGTGTAGCTTCTGGTTCGCGGGAGGGCGCCGTGTGGGCGGTGTGAGGAGGGCAGGTTGCTCAGTGCCGGCCTGGACTCCTGAACAGCCCCGTGGGGCCACCCTCATGGGGCAGTGGCTGGAGCCCTGGGCTTTGAGTTCAGACCTCACTGACGGGCCCGGAAAGGGAATTCTGACCTCCTGCCAACCACTCAACACCTCAGGGCCACAGTTTCCCTGTCTGTAAAATGGGGGATAATAGCAGTATTTAAAAAGGATTTTTGTGAGGATCAAATGAGCCAATTCAGGGAAATCACTTAGCCCTGTAAGTGCTCCATAAGTGGTAGCTATTATTAATAATATTGTTAGGCCAAGCACTCAAAAGCCATGCTCAGCCAACATGCTCCCGCAGTCCACTTCAACATCCCTTATTCCCCCACTGTTTATCCTAAGAGGTTTTGAGTGGAGCCACAGAATTACACAACACCATGCCCAACGATTGAGTCCCCTACTCCTTTAATTGACAGGAACAAAATGCACTTCTCCTAGCCACCTTGCAAATCAGCTCCTAGGTCGTTTGTCATTTCTTAGAGCTCCAAGAGTAGGCCGAGAAGCTGCAAAAAAGGGCACTGAATGGACTGGGGCAGAATTTCTTTCCCTTAAGAAGCAGCCATTTGTCCATTTTTGAGTTTCAACAAACTCAACTTACAGTGGTGACAAAGTTAATTATTTGGAAGCCAACAAACTAATCACTAAGGTGATTCCAACTTACTTCTTCTACTGTGTTCAGAAACACAGTAGATTCTAGCCTGAGAATGACACTACCGCCCCAGGCTTTCACAGCTTTTATTTAATGAAGAAACGGATCCACTTTTTAATTTTCTTCATCTCACCAACAGTTTTACTAAAGCATTCTGGGGGAAGTCCAACATAATGTGATATTATCTGATATACCCATCAGATATACCATGGCCAATGGGCAGTCAGCTGGGGTGCTTGGAGAAAAGGATAATTAGGAGGGAAGTGCTTTTACCTCAATGACACAGTTACTGAGATTTTAAAAAGGTATTTGTAAAGTACTGCATTTAGGGAATATATTAATTTAGGTTCTCCAACTCTACTACCTGCTGTAGTAGACAGACTTCAACACACATCTCTTTCGCTTAACACAACAAAATTTATTTCTCCTGTTACACGTTAAAACCAGTTGTGGGATTGGGGGAATCTGCTCCATTCAGTCACTCAGGGGTCCAGGCTGATAATGGCTCTGCCGAATTGTACAGTAGCTTCTCATCTGTAAACACATGGCTTCTGAGATGCTTCAGCAGAGAAAGAGAGAATGGAGAACGACCACCCTGGTTCTTAACTTCCTTGACCCAGAAGTAGTACATACCACTTCTACTCATAGTCCATTGGCTGAAACTAGCCACGTGATCTAACCTGACTGAAAGGAAGGCTATGACATATAGGGGAGGATAGGGAATACTTGGTGAACACTAATCTCTCTGCCATAGGTTGAGATACTACAAGCTACAAATAAACTGAACTTGGACTTGTTATTTTAGGTCATCAGTTACGATTCAGGAAACAAAACAGGAGCCATTATAGACTATTTACTAAAGGTTATCATTCGATATGTGGCATTGCAATGGAAAGAAAATGGAAGATAGCAGTCCCAACTAGTAGATATGCCAAGTCACATCAGCCGCTGAAGTGAGCCACATGGAGCAGAATAATACGTCACAAACTCCAGAAGTGGGTAGCTAAAACAGTTGTGGGAGTAGAGAGAAGCTCCTCAAAGTATGGTATTCTTGATCTTAGAAAGAGTAACTGAGATGGGAGTGGTTTCAAGTCTCTCTCTATATGTGTGTATATATATATATATATATATATATACACACACACACACACACATATACATAGCAGAGAAAAACCAAATGTAAAATAAAACACGCCCACTGATCAAATGCTGAAACGTTAAATGTGTAAAGACACTCCCCAACAAACATACATAGCTTAGAAAAAGTGGTTTTAGATTAGGTAACAGGAAGTACAATTTTACAGTGGTTAGGGAATGTATTCATCCAACCTTCATATATTTAATGAATGCCTATGATGTATATCACACTATACAAGAAATATTTAAACTTATGAGGTTTACAGTCTAATTTATGAATTTTATAAGACATTTTAGATAAGCAGATAGATAACAGATCCTTAACCTTTTTATGCAACATCATTTTTTTTTTTTTTAGTTGCGGCATGCAAACTCTTAGTTGCGGCATGCATGTGGGATCTAGTTTCCCGACCAGGGATCAAACCCGGGCTGCCTGCATTGAGAGCGCAGAGTCTTACCCACTGGACCACCAGGGAAGTTCCAGCAACATCATTTATTAATACCATGTGCAACGCAATTTGGGGGATATAAAGATAAACCCAATCCCAACTCTGAAGGAGTTTCTGGCCAAGGTTGTTATGATTAAGCTCAACCATGGTCTCTCACAAGCAGTCTTGTTACTAATACTGGGAAAGATATGGAGCTGGTTAAATGGCTCACCAGGCTGATCCTCCTGGCCGTCTTTGGGATGTTTTTAACTTGCTAACTTGAATGATTGGATGTGGACTGAATTGAGGACCTTATAGCTGAAAAGGCTAATTCAGGCCCTCTGTCTGCAATTCTGTTGAAAAATTGGAGTATTTCCAGACATGGAATGATTATCATACATGCAACCTGTCTGAGAAGTCTCAATATCCTAGTAAGTCCTAGTAAGTTACTTTTTACTACTTCAGTTTCCCTAGCTGAAAATTTTACCGCAAACTTCAGTCACAACAGAAATATTGACTGAAGTAAAAAATTAGAATACACACCAACATATTATCTTTCAGTGTAAGGACCTACAACTAATTCTTCCCCTTTCCCCCCTCTTTTTCTTTTTCTTTTTTTTTTTTTTTAAAGATTTATTTATTATTTATTTTATTTATTTTTGGCTGTGTCGGGTCTTAGTTGTAGCATGCGGGCTCTTCCTTGTGGTGCGTGGGTTTCTCTCTAGTTGTGGCGTGCAAGCTCCAGGATGAGTCGGCTCTGTAGTTTGCAGCACGCGGGCTCTAGCTGAGGTGTGCTAGTTGTGGCCCGCGGGCTTAGTTGCCCCGCGGCATAGTGGGATCTTAGTTCCCTGACCAGGGATCGAACCCGCGTCACCTGCATTGTAAGGCGGATTCTTTGCCACTGGACCACCAGGGAAGTCCCCCTCTTTTTTTTTTATTATCCACACTTTCTATGACAAATATGTATAAAAATGTTATAATTTTAAAGTGCGGTAGGAGAAAAAGAAAGGTATTCAGCAGTTTTACTCTTTCATCAATTCTTTAGACACTTTACATACGAGAATGATGACCTTCTGGGAATCACAGGGTAAGCCAATAATAAATTACTAAGAGCAGAGATTTGTAATTTACTGTTTAAATATGTTGTAGGATTTGGGGTCTGGCCAAGACTTTAGAGATGATGTAAAATAACTCTCTTGATTTAATCTATTCATTAATTTAACAAATATTTATTGAGCATCTGCTATGTACCAGGCATTGTACTAGGCTCTGAGGACAAAACTGTCCATACGGGGCTTAGTGTCTCATTGAAAACCCGACTTTTAAGACATTGCCACCCTGTGATTTGTCCAAGGACACGTATTAGTTGGTGGCAGAGATGGATAAAAATCTGATACCTACTTTTATTTTGGTGCTCTCTTCCATATTCCTTTGCCACTGCCTTTCTGAGCTATATATTTTCTTTCTGTATTAAAGATAGAATAAGAGAAAACCATCTTCAATTAGTTGAGCACACTGAGTTGGGCATATTGGAGAAAATTGTTAATGATTAGATTGAACATGATATATATACTTCTTACCCCTGGAAAAGTGTAAAATAGTCCAGTGATTCCTAAATGCATTCTGGTCGGGTAGCCAGACTCAGAGGTAAAGTTTCACTCTCTGCACTGAAATGGAAAAAAAAAAAAAAGAGGAAGAGAGAAAATGTACATGTTGATGTAGAGTCATCCACTTTCATTTCATGGGCGGGACTATCCCTTATTCAGAGAGTTCTTTCTTTTATGTAATGATGCAGATAGTGGATGGCAATTAGTTCTTTTAAAAAATGTCCTTATTATCAAAATTAAAAGTTGGCAACTTTGTCATTTTCCCCAATTTCAAAATCCAGAGGACTGGGAATCATTAAATTAAATATTGGTGTAGTTCAATTTTTCTTTGGTATAGCCTGGTGCTAAAAACCGCATCTTTAGTAAGACTCTCTTAAGTCTCAAAACAACATCAAAAATATCCCTGAGAACTCTGTCCTCTCAGCAACATTTAGCTAATTTTATGATCTTTTACCACCCTCCTGTCTTCTTCAGAATTTCTCACTTGATGCTGAGGCATCCTCCTGGTAAATATAAACCAGTGGTTCTGTACTGTGATTACACAAGGTGCTTAAAAAAAATACTGATAAACAGGCCCCACCCCCAAATATTCTTAAGTGTCCTCAGGTGGGACTTGGTGCTAGGCGGATTCAAAAGTTCTCAGGTGATTCTAATGCGCAGCCAGGGATGGGAACCACAGGTGTGGATGGTGTTTATTAAGTAGCTTCTATGTGCCAGGCTCTAGGGCAGTTGTAAGATGAACAAACCAGGCTAAGCAGTAGAAAAAAAGCTCATTAGGAAAACAGACTGGCAAAATGTGACAACAGAGTGTAGTAAGTGCTTTCTTTTATTCCGTAATTCAACAAATAATAACAGAGCACTTAACAAGTGCCAGAGCTGGAGTAAAGGTTTGCTTCAAGTCCTGTGGGCTACCTGCAAAGACCAGGGAAACTTAACAGAAGAGCCTGCAGCCAAGCAGGGATTTGGAGGAATCTTTTTCCAAGGTCTTCATCAGATAAGCTAAAGAGGGCGGGCACGGCTGCAGAGGGAACAGCGTGTGCTGGGCATGGAGGAGTGCATGGGGCTGGGAGTAGCCGGAGATGAGATAATGGTTGGGTGCAGATGTGCATAGCCTTAGAGGTAGACTGAGGAGTGTAGACTTGGTCCAGAATGCATTTAAAAGATACTAAAGGTTTTTTAAGCTGGAACGAATGGGGTGAGAGTGCAAAATACTGCTATTTAAAACAATGCAGGCTTCTCATACACATCTGTAGCTTGGATTTGCTAGCTTACTTAAAACTAATGGTTTGACTGATCATCCCCCACGCCCTATGCCCTTGACTGACAAAACCGCACTGTGACCTTGTTAGGATACAGTTTCCAGTCATGTGGCAGGTGGAAGGACAGTATAGACCAATGGTTTTTAAGTGACTAATTGAATGTGAATAGAGTTCATCATGGGCTGTGGCCTGGACAAATCAGTTCAGGGTCCCTGCTTGCTGCCTCCCTTACCCAATTTCTTTCAGAAGGACTTGTTAGTGCATCTGTGGATGTGATCCCTCTTATCAGAGTATTTGTCTGACTTGCTTCAGAGCAGGTAAGCAAACCCAAAAGATCAAACCCTCCAGGTTCCCTTCAGCTCCTGAAGCTACTCTGCATTCTTTTTTATCCTTGCTCAGGACTCAGGGACAAATAGGTCAGACCATGGAATCATCTGAGTACTAGGGACTATAGCCTTCTGGCTAAGAAGCTCACAAAAGAAACATTCCTTTGCAGTTGGGAAAGAAGGGGATTCAGCCTAAGCCAGTGGTTATGATCATAAACTTCAAGCCAAGTCATGGGCTAAAAATGTAGATTTGGGAGCCTCACTATAGACCTACTGAATCAGAATCTGGGGTTAGGCCAAGGAACCTGTGTTTTAAGCACTCATTCCCAGATTATTTTGATGCCACTGATCTGTGGACCACACTGAGCAGTTCTGGTCAGTGGTGCCCATTGGCAACTATTTTGGGGGCGGGAGGAGGACTGGTCAGATGGGCCCCTGGATTCACAATCCTTCAGTACAGTCAGCCTTCAAATTTTGCACTATGCTTGGTTTTCAATTCAAGTTATTTCTAGGTTAACTTCTTAATTGAGCTATTTAGCTCAGCCAAGGATTTGAGATATGACAGATAAAGAGAGGTTTAGGAGGAAGCATTAAGTATCTCTGGCTGTGTCTCTGTTATCCTTTCCAGTCCCACTTATCTGAAGAGCCAGGATTTCTCAAAGAACAAGTAACCTTGGAGGGAAGTATCATTGGGAAAGCAACACAGTACCTTTCCTTGCCATGCCCATTAGAGAACTATGTTTGTTAAGAAAAGAACCTCAAAAGACACATCAAGATGTTGTATAAAGATACTTCCCTTTTCTGTGTTTGCCAGCTCCTGGGATTACAGGAGCACAAGTTTAGACAAATAAGACCCATTTCTATCTAAGGTATCTGTTCAGGTCTTGATGCACTGGAAATCCATGTGGCTAACTCATTAGTGATAACAAGTGTTAGATGCTCATAAATCTCCCACAATTCATTGGCTGAAGACATCTTAAATGTGGACTTATGGGTTTTATTGTCTTTGGTTGCTTCTTTAGCATACTCTGAGTATACAGATTTGGGGTTTTGAAACTTGTTTTTAATTAAGACATGGTTTATTTTTACTGCTTGAGATAAAATGCAGGCTAGGAGACTCAAATCTAAGTTACAAAATAAAGTGCATCTGGGCAGACCATAGGAAAAAAGATAGAGCATAAAGGCTGAAGTGTGTGCCAGGATTCTCAAGTTTACTTAGTAATTTCTTGGGGAATAAAAATCCCAGCACCTGCATTATAAAAAAAAGCACACCTTATAAATGTCCTTCTCTTTGAAATACCTAAATGAACTAGACTGAATTATAAACTAATGGCTTGTAAAAATTCACCTTGAGTCGGCTACTGAAGATACTAAATAAAAGAGGTAGAGACTCTGAGGAAACCCAACCTGCTGTTTGTTTGTTTTATCAGTAATGTAACTCAAAAGTAGCCAAGCGAATGGCGGATGGTGGAGCTTTCCCTGTGTTTTGTTTCCCTGAGCTGAGCCGGTGAATGCCAAGATTTAATCTAAAGAGGTTTGTGTTTTAAAAACTAACAACCAAGTAATAAAACACCTATAAAAGGGATTTATAATGGAACCGGTGACAGTTTTGAGTGTAGTATTACAACTCTTCTGCTCCCCCTCTCCCTTTTTCTATCCTTTCATCCAACTCTGTGCCCTTTGTCTTAGCTCCTTTCTCACCTTGCTGCCAGGAAGCATATCAGTAGGGGCAGCTCACACTCCAGAGAAGCAGACCATCTTTAAAAAGTGAAGTGTGTGCTGAGCTCTGCATTTGATGACTGGGCTGTGCTGCTTGTTTTGTTTGAGATAAGCTGCTCTAACAAAGTACCTACCTAGTCTGTACAATGGTTTCTAATGGGAAGTTGAAGATGCTGCTGTTGCAGTGTCAGTGCCATGAGGATGCTAGAGCCAACCAGGGGACTCCTCTCCCTGGGACCATGTGTCACCCTGCCAGGGCCCAAGATAGCCCTGGGACAGACTTCAGTCAACAGGTGGTTTTCCACCTAGGCCACCATGCCTGAAACTTGGTTCTTTTACAAAGCCGTAGTTCTCCTCCCCCTCGCCAAGAAATGGCGCCTCAGAAGGGAAACTTCGTACTCAAACTCTGTAGAAGCCATTTCTCGAGGCTACTTTTTCTATTTTCGGAGGTTTCCCCTGCCAGCATCCCACCCATCTCCGGGAAGAACGAGGGACTCTCTCTTCGGAGTCTGGAGGGCGCTGGGAGGCATGTGGGCAGCGTCAGAGTGGCCTCGCCTGGGCGGCCAGAGGAGTCCCCAGCCTCCCTCTTGTGGGCCTCAGGAACTCGGGGGGCCCAGGGGAAGCCTGGAAAACCGAACTTCGCCATCAGCCTTCCTTCGAGCGCTGGCTAGAGGAGAGGGGGAAGGGCCCCCCAGCCGTCTCCCCCCGCCCCCCAACCCCTCTGCCATCCGGCTGCACCGCCCAAGAAAGCACTGAGAACGCAGCTTAGAGCTCTCCAGCTCCTCGCAGGCCGGGAGAGGGCATCTTGAGGGGCAGCTTCCCCCTCCAGCCCGCGTGTGACATCCCCACTCCCACCCAAGGATGCCGCCGCCGTGCCCTGTCCGCAGTCGCTGAATGTCACTGCTCCCTCTTCCTCCTGATCAGGGTAGACACAGTTCCTGAGGCATCCCCCACCCCAAAACTGCCGCGATCGCCCGAGGGTACAAGGCCCGGAGGGAGGACGAAGTTTGGGGCCCACAGCGGCGGGAGGGGGGGCGCGTTGGCGAGGACCGCACCTCTCAGTCCCAGCCCTGGCGGGCACACTCCCCGCCCCAAACGGCCCAGGCGTCCCCATCCTCCCGCGGACACCGGCATCCCCGCCCTCCCCCGAGGGCGGCAAGCGGAGCCCCCCAGGGCGGAGGCAGGTACCCCCGGGGCGGGGACTGGGGCGGGCGGGGTCCAGGCTGCGCCCCCGGCCGGGCCGGGCGGGCTAGCTAGCGGCGCGGGGGGAGCGGGGCTGGGCGGCGCTGCCTCGGGCTCTGTGCGCTGCAGCCCGGAGCCGAGGAGGAGGAGGCGGAGGAGGAGAAGGAGGCGGCGGCGGTGGGTCCCGGGCGGGGGGAGCGCGGCGCTGCGGACCCGGGCGGCTGGCAAAGGACGAGGCGGAGGCTGAGGAAGGCAGCGGGGAGACCCGGGCTGCAGCAACAAAGGGCAGCAAGCGATTGGCCGGGCTGCAGGCGAGGTTAGCCGGGGACCGGGGTGGCTGGAGGCAGCGGCGAACGGTGCACGTGCTTGCAGACACTGGCGAGTGTGCAGCCGGGGGGGTGCACGCCCGGCGGGTAAGGGCTTGCTCCCCCTCGGCATGGGATGGCGAGGAGGGTGCAGCTACATCG
Organism: Eschrichtius robustus; assembly: GCF_028021215.1. Classification (NCBI taxonomy): domain Eukaryota; kingdom Metazoa; phylum Chordata; class Mammalia; order Artiodactyla; family Eschrichtiidae; genus Eschrichtius; species Eschrichtius robustus. The sequence continues at coordinate 79,425,989 of NC_090830.1, forward strand.
TACTGCCAGCACCCGGCCTGAGGCTTGCAGGGTAGGGGTGCGTGGGGGGTAAGGATGCGAGCCAGGGGGCGGGCGAGTAGTCGCCCGGGACGGGACGCGAGAGGGTGGAGGAGGGGGCGGGATGGAACGCTCTAGGAGGCGCGCTCGTCCGCGCGCTCCACCACAGGAGCTGGCGACTGAGAACCTCGAATTTTAACTTCGCGTGCCCGCCCGCGCGCGCCCGCCCGCGCCCACCCCTAAATCCTGCGGCCGCCGCCAGCGATCAGCTCTCACACAAACTTTAGCTGCGGGCTAGGGGCTTTGGGGTTGTGGGGGAGGGGAGAGGGACTAGGCCCTCTGATTGGCGTTGTCTGCAGCCAATAAGGCCAAGTGCCTCTCCTGCGAGTAGACCCAATCCATTTCTAGAGGTAGAAGGGGCGGGTAGGTGGAAGTAGAGGTGGCGCGGTGTCTGGGAGAGAGAAAAAGGGTTGGACCAATAGGTGCCCAGAAGAGGCGGGCCCAGAGGTCTGTTGATTGGTACTGGCAGTGGACCCTCCCCCGGGGTGGTGCCGGAGGGGGGGATGATGGGTCGAGGGGTGTGGCTATGCGGAGGCGAGATGACCGGCAGGATCCTACCCCAATGGGCTGCAGAGTGGTTACTGTGTGGGTGACGGACAGACCCTTAGGCCAACGGGTGGCCCTAAGTGTCTGCGGTCTAGCCCAATGGAGCAGCGCCGGGGCGGGGCCGCGGCTCGGGTTTAATGAGACTCCATTGGGCTGTAATCAGTGTCATGTCGGATTCATGTCAACGACAACAACAGGGGGACACAAAATGGCGGCGGCTTAGCTCCTACCCCTGGCGGCGGCGGCAGCGGTGGCGGAGGCGACGGCACCTCCTCCAGGCGGCAGCCGCGGCTTCTTTCTCAGGCAGCGGCAGCGCCCCCAGCAGGTGCGGTGGCGGTGGCGCGCGGCCAGGTCTGTCACCCATCCCGCGCGTTCCCAGGGGGAGGAGACTGGGCGGGAGGGGGACGGCCGGGGGGGAAATCGGGGGCCTGTGACGCCCCTCCCACAGGCCTCTGCGCGAGGGTCACCGCGGGGCCGCTCGGGGTCAGGCTGCCCCTGAGCGTGACGGTAGGGGGCGGGGGAAAGGGGAGGAGGGACAGGCCCCGCCCCTCAGCGGGGCCTCCAGGGCAAGGGGCGGGGCTCGAGGATGGAGGGGGCGGGGCGATATGGGTGGGGGCGGGGCTCGGGTGGTCGGAAGGCGGGGGTTTGGAGGGGTTTTCTGAGTGGGAGAGACCCAGTAGGAACGGTGGGGGGGCCAGTGAGTGTCTGGGAAGTACACTCCCAGTGAGGGGGTGGGTGGGAGGGGAAACTGGAGGTGTGCAGGCAGGTGCAGAGGGGAGAGTGGGGAGAGTGCAAAATTGGAGATGTGGAAGGGGGACCGAGGGGCGGGTGAAATGGTGCAGAAGGGTGAGATTGCAGTTATCTGGGGGCAGAGTAAGAATGGATTTGGGTGTGGTAGATGTGGAGTAGTGTTGAGAAAGCGATACAGAGTAGATATTGGATTGGAGGAAGTATTGGGGAAACTGAGAAACAGGTACACTTACTGTGGTGGGAAGGAGGTATGTGGGTGAATCGGCATGTTGGAATAGAAAGGTTTGCTAGCTTTGGGGAATAGGAAGCATTAAAAAAAACATGGAGGGCTGGGACGGATATTCTCGGGAGTCTCTGAAAGATAAGACACCACAGCAGACTTAAATGTGAAGGGAGGCTACTTAGAACTTAGATATATGCAAAATATGTCTAGCAGAAAATCTCATGGGGTCAGGGGATTGGAAAGGGTGACAGGTGTGAAGAAAGATGGGTGGGGCTGGGTGAATGTGATTTGGACTGCACCCAGAGTGAGGATGGGGCAGCAGAGAAAGGTGTTAGTTTGGGATACAGGGTTGTTTGATAGGCTGGATTTCTTGGGTGTAACTTGAGCTGGGGTCAGGAAAGGGGGAACAGGGTGTCTGTCTCAGAAGGAGGCTCCCTGAGTACTACCTTGGGAAAGGGCATTGTGTAGTTTTGAATTCGTAAGCACTTTGGTCTGAGGTGAGTGCAGGGAGTGGTGTGAGACAAGGGGCAAAGGCAGAGGAGGGATTAGATTACAAACGTGGAAAATAGGAAAAGAGAACCAATGAAACAAGTTTGGGGTGGAGGTACCCAGAAATTCAAGGTAAAGAGAAAGAGTATATGAAGACTCCTCCATATAGGGACAGGAGGTGGGAGTAGCTAATGGGAATGTTGGGATAGTTATGTGGTACTCCAAAAAAGGTGTGTGTTTGTTGGCTTGTTTGTTTTGTATGACTATGAGTAAAGTACATTCTTCCTGTCTTGTGTACCCTAGATTTTCTGGGATAGCCCTGAAGTAAAACATTCCATTCTTTTTTTTTTTTTATCAATTTATTTATTTATGTATATGTTTATTTTTGGCTGCATCGGGTATTCATTGCTGCACGCGGGCTTCCTTTAGTTGCGTGGAGCGGGGGCTGCTGTTTGTTGTGATGCGTGGGCTTCTCATCGTGGTGACTTCTCTTGTTGTGGAGCACAGGCTCTAGGCACGCGGGCTTCAGTAGTTGTGGCACGCAGGCTCAGTAGTTGTGGCTCAAGGGTCCTGGAGCGCAGGCTCAGTAGCTGTGGCGCACGGGCTTAGGTGCTCTGGGGCATGTGGGATCTTCCCAGACCAGAGCTTGAACCCGTGTCCCCTGCATTGGCAGGCGGGTTCTTAACTACTGCGCCACCAGGGAAGCCCTCCATTCTTTTTTTTATTCATAAATTCTTCACACATTTATCAAAATGAATTTGGGCAGAGTTTTTTTTTTTTTCTTCATGTTTTTAAGAAGGAAAGCGTGATGCATGTTTCAGTAAAGGATAAGATTCTTACCTGAGAACTTATACTTAGGGTTGAGGGTTGAGGTGAAGTGATGGTTAAAGAAAAAAAGCAGAAGAAAAGATAGAGGCAGAGGAAGGTTTTAACATTAAAGGAGGAACTTAGGGGAATGACTGGCTGGTGGTAATGACACGGTCCGTTGAAATTTTGCCTACCAGCCAAACCCAGGCCTCTGAGTAGAGTGGATGTTATGTCATTGCCGTTACACCAAATGTTTGTCTCTGCACTGCTTGTCAGATGTAAGGCATAACGGGAATGAAAGGTAAAATAGGGTGAGTATTGGAAGGTAGTTGAGAAAGTTCCATAAATAATGTTAATGTACTTCAGAAACTTTCATGGACTTTCGAATACCAGTTAAAAGATTTAGCCAACCGATATGGCTTTATTAAATGCCAGGGTTCCTCACAGGTGACTTTTCAGTCTCTTCGATAGTTCGCGACACAATAATTTCAGTTTTCGTGTATACGGATGCCTGTATTTTTATCAAGCGAGAGAAAAGGAATTGTTTTATGAAAGCAGGGATGTGTGAGCTATAGTGATCCATCTTTGCTTATAGAACAGTAAATGACTAGTGGATGGGAGAAGTGTGAGGAAGGGATATTTCTTCCCTGTAATGCTTTAATTTGCATTTCCAAAGCACCTTTAAGCGCCTTTTTTTAGGACTCCCACAATCTTCCACAATTTTTGTATCATCCATTCCACTCTTGCTGGATATTTGAGTTGTTTCTAGTGTTGGGAAATTGTGAACTAAGCTGCTGTGAGTGTTCCTGTATCCGTCATCTGGTGCGCACGTGCACAGTCTCTCTGAGGTGTACACCTAGGAATGGAACTGCTGGTTCACAGGCAGCGTGACCGTTTATGCTGGTTTATGCCTGTTGTCCCGGTGTAATTAGTAGTATAGCACCTTTAATTCTCAGCAGTGTCTGGATTTGGATGATGAGCTGTATGGTTGCCCTAGTCACGTGGTATGCTTGTCTTCAACTTTACTAGGTACCAGTCAGACTGTTTTCCAAAGTCTTGTACCACATTATACTCCCTCCAGTATATTACCTCATATATATATATAAATATAATATGTGCGATCCCTGGCTTCTCATCCTCCCCAACTTAGTTTTTTCAATTTAGCCAATCTGGTAAACTTCGCATTTACCTGATTAGTAAGGAGGTTGAACAGCTTTTCATATATTTATCGGCTCCCTGGATTTCCTCGTTTGTAAAGTTCCTGTTTAAGTCTGCCCCCACCCCCACCGGCCTTTTTGTAAATTGGTCCTTGTATCTTTCATTGCTATTTAGAAGTTCTTTATTTACTCTGGATGCAAATTCTTTGTCCTGTGTGTGTGTTGCAAATGCCTTCCTCCATTCTCTGGCTTGCCTTTTCATTCTCTTTATGGTATCTTTTAATGAACAGAACTTCTTAATTTTAATGGAGTCAAATTTACTGGTCTTTTCTTTATGGTTAGTGTTTTTTGTGTCTTGTTTTAAGACTCTTTTCCTACCCTCAGGTTAAGTAGATATTCTCCTATCAGTATTCTAGAAGCTTTACTGACCTTAAAAGATGTATGATTATGAGTCAAATATACTCTTTTGCCCCATCCTCGCCATTACAGATCTATTTTTGCTTTTCTTCACTTTCTTCTGTTCTCGGTCTTGAATTTTTACTTGTCTGCAACTATAACTAAGAGCCAGGTGCTGACTTCCCCTGTCTCATAGGAGAAAATGGTCATATAGACAGAAGTTCAGCCAGGTTAGATTTTACAGGTCTCCAGCTGACTGAATTGCCCTTTTTCCTTTTATGAGCTAGCATTTTATTGTGTTCCTGCTATGTGTCTGCCACCATCCTTGGTTCTTTCATATTTGTTATCTCAATTATTCCTCTTTACAGTTCTGCAAAACTGTACATTTTTCTCATTTTTACAAGCGGGAAAACTGAGACTTAGATTGATTCAGTAACATGTCCAATATCCCACAGTTTAGGTAGCTGACAAGGTGGGGACTTGATTCCTGAACTCTCTAGATCCATCCCATCATAGCACATCACCTTGTTAATAAATAAGATTTCACAAGCCTGTTTGATAAGATCCAAAACCGATGAGAATAACTTTCTTTTAATGTAATATGTCCTACTTTAAGCACTCATAGAGATAATTATTGTGAAACTGGATAAAACTGTTGACCTCTCTGTGTATGTTAAAATAGGTAGAGTAGTGCGTGGACCTTAAGAGGTCCTTGGATGGGCAGTAGAGGTTCTGTAAGCCCTTGAAATTGTATGCAAATGTCTGTCTGTACATGTGTTCCTTTTAAAAAATAGATCTGTAATTTTCTTGAGATTCTCAGAGGGCAACCCTAATGTGTTTTAAGGCTACACTGGATATCCTGTTTGAAGACATCTGTGATAAAGTTAATGCAGAATTCTGAAATGAGGTGTATTTTCAAAATAATCTTTAAAAGATTCAGATGTCAGATTTTTTTCTTAATATGTCATTCTCAGTCTTTGTCATTAAAACCCAGCTAAAGCTCATTTGAGATTTGGAAGAAAACTAGGATTGAATAGCAATTTTAAAATGCCAAAAAAGACGCTCTAAATTTAGTTGATTATTTCTTAAGTGAAAGTGCTTAGTTATAATATCATCATTACTAATCAGTGTACCCTGGCTCCAAAGGCCTGATGACTTCACATGACTTTTCATCTTGTCTCTAAAATCCTCTGTTTTACAAGGGATCAAATTTCCTGTGAGGTTCCTAACAGTGTGATTAAAGTTTAGAGACTGAAACTGTTGAGCACTTAAATGTAGGGATGACTATGCAAACGTAATTCATGGGCTTCACCAGGAGATTTGGGACATGTCTCTACTAATTTATGATGATGATGTTGAAACTAATCTTTGCTAGGGATTGTGGAAGCCATAATAGTTTATTGATGGTTCAGTTATTGTTTGTTGAAGCAGATTTACACAATTATAGTTTAATGACATAACAAGGATATTGTCAACTAGGAGCGCATGACATGAAAAATTAAACTTCCAATTAATATAATATGTATTAGTTGAAATGATAATTTTCATGGTGATTTAGCCTCTTAGAAATCCTTGGAAAACGTTATTAGCTTATGAATTGAAAACTCTCTTTGTTAATGAGTAGTGAGAAAGAACTTAGTATTATTCTAAAAAGATGGGGAATTAAATATTCAATTCAGCTAACATTTAGGGAGTGCCTACTCTGGGCTTGCTGCTGAGTTAGGCTCATAAATATAAGTTGAACACGATTGATATGTGGAGAGAGGAAATACTGGTTGCTTTTGTTTGTTCCTTCAGTCATACTTCCTTCCAGCCTATACTGGATGGATACCATTGCCAGAATTATTCAAACGTTCAACAAATTTGTGTGTGCGTGCATGTGTGTGTGTGCTTGCACTCCACTATACCTTATTGTGTCACTACTCCTGCAGTGGCTTTCTGTTACTTCATCTGTCATGTTCACACGCCTCAGCCTGGCTTTTGTCACAGCCAACTTTATTTCTTATTCCTCTTCAACACATCCCCGCTCCAGGCATGCACATGGATTAGGTATCCCTTTGGTCTGACAGCTCATTCTTAGCTCTGTGCCTTCTCCTAGATTCCCTTCATTCATTTACTGATGCATTCATTTAACAAATAGGCATTGAGCCCCTCTTATGTTAAGTTGTGGTCCTGGGAAGTCTTGGGGCACGCCAAGATGAATCAAACATGAGTCCTGTTCTTAAGAATTGTACAGTCTAGTAGGGGAGACGAGGTCCGTGTATGAGTAAGCAAAATACAAAGTGGAAAATGAATGCCAAATAATAAGAAAGCTAAAAGCTTCCTGTTAGACAAAGTGACGTAGGACTTCTGAGAAGGTGTCTGTTTGCACTGGGCCACAAAGGATTTGAATTGGGATGGAGAGGCCAGGCAGTTGTCCAAGTTCTGCCTTGTCTTTCAAGGTCCAGTTTAAGTCCTCTCCGTCCAAGGGATGTTCTACCCATCCACACTCAACAAGGAATAGTCACGGTTGTTTTCAGACTTTTTTCCTTCTGTATTCAGCGGAATCCCTTCTTTGAAGTGAATCTTATGGAGAAGCCCATTATACATAGAATAGTTAAGGTAGAGATGCTTTGTTTGGTACAAAGGATTATGGTGGCCCTAGTGTTTAACCCACAAGGGCACCTGCAGGTGGTGCCCATACCCAAGGCACTTTCTCACAAGAGATCCAAGGAGCCTAGTTTGAAAACCAATGGAGAGACAGGAAAGTGTTTAGGTTTTAGCATCTGAATTAAAATCTTTCATGACTTAGTGGTCTGAGGTCTGGACCTTCAGGAATCAGTTTTTCTTTTGCAAAATGCGGGCAACAATGCTACCTTACAGGGTTATTTTAAGGTTTACTGATAATCTATGTAAAGTGCCTGGTCCACAGTAGGTGTCGGACAATGGTTGCTATTATTATAGTTTAGTGCTTTATTTCTTTTTTAAAAAAATAATTTGGGGTGAAATTCACATAACATAAAACTAACCATTTTATTTTATTATTTGTTTTTATAAATTTACTTTATTTATTTATTTTTGGCTGCATTGGGTCTTCGTTGCTGCGCGTGGGCTTTCTCTACTTTCAGCAAGCGGGGGCTACTCTTCGTTGCGCTGCGTGGGCTTCTCATTGCGGTGGCTTCCCTTGTTGCGGAGCTCAGGCTCTCGGTGTGCAGGCTTCAGTAGTTGTGGTGCATGGGCTCAGTAGTTGTGGCTTGCAGGCTCAGTAGTTGTGGCACACAGGCTTAGTTGCTCCGTGGCATGTGGGATCTTCCTGGACCAGGGCTCGAACCCGTGTCCCCTGCATTGGCAGGCAGATTCTCAACCACTGCGCCACCAGGGAAGCCCTATGTTTAACTTTTTGAGGAACCACCAAATGGTGCTTAATCGCTTCTTATACCCACAGCATCTACCATAGGGCTGTACTCACAGAAAAACATCTAAGTATTTGTTGGTTGTTCTTTGAGTAGTATTTATAACCTCACCTCCCAATTCACATGTTTTGGGCCTTGAGCATTAATTTTAAGGGAAATAGATGCATCCAGGACTTGAAAGTTAGCCAGTATCACCGTATGGATGTATCTGATGTTGTCAGACAGCAGATATTTGTTCACTGAGGATGCTGTTTGGAGCAGCTGTGCTAATCGTCTGTGTTGGGTGGTTACAGAAGAAAAGAAGTTACGGTCCCTTCCCTTAAGCAGTGTATGTTCTGTTTCAGAAGATATTGTTAAGATTTGTGGATCCTCACTCAATTACATAGCAGGCTATGAAAAAATCCAGGAGCCTATAAAAGTGAGAGAGCTAAAAATAACTGTTAGCAAGTGAAACTCAGGATGACAAAAGAGTAAACGCTACTATTAATCTTTATTTTTTTCTACCACTGTTTTTGGCTCATCCACAATCTCATGACTTGAGTGTTATGACATTGATTTTGAAACAACACACAGCTTTAGCAAAAGCTTAGAGGAGGCTTCACATATTATTTATGATCCAGGATATTTTGACTCTTCTTATGCTGACATGTGTATTTCTGAATAGTGTTGATATTTATGTAATAATAATGAAGCCAAAAGCTCAGTGTTGGACTAAGCATTTCTCTAGATCTGTTTAGAATAGTGTGTAATGAGTGATGTAAATAGTGTTTTACTATAAGACTGTATGATACAACCATATAATTTACTGATGTTATTTTGTAGTTAAAAATAAAATGATTCAAAACCTTAGAAAATAGAATAATTTAATTTTGATGTAGCATGAGTCCCCAGAATTAATTTGGAATGACTCATTCTCATTTTGATAGCCTTTGAGTCCAACTTTCAAGTTTTTATAGAAAAAAATGAAAAGAGAATAATGGTTTTTAGGGTCATACTTGTAATAGAATATGCTATCTACGTATGAAACAAATCCTAGGGCTCTGGAAAAGAGAAGTGGTATGGATAATTCTGAATCAGGGGAAGAAACATTTCTATTTGCCTTTTGAATGAATTATGCATATTTTTCCTTAGATTTGTCTTTCTAGTTAGATACTGCTTAGACTAAAATTAAATTGGTTTTCAATCTATTCTTTTAGCATATACCAATTTACAGTGGGGCCAGTGGGATGTCAGAAACAAACCAGCCTAAGATTAAAAAATTTGCAGGGGATAATATACAAAGTAGATAATATACATGTGTTTAGTTGAGAATTGGCTGCAGATAAGAGACTTCTGATTTTGTTCCTCTCCTAGCTCTGTGTGTGTGTATGTTTTTAACACTGATTCGGCTTGTAGCAAAGAGCTGCTGAGTTACATCTGCTTCTGCCTAATTAACTCTGTTGGTTGGTGTCAGATGAGAGCTAATTTTGAGATTAAATTGAGGAGTGGGGTGTGTGTCTGTGGCTGGGGGAAGGGAGAAGGAGGATCCAAGGTTGCTTGGTTGTTTTGTACACTATCAAAGTGCAGCTATTCACAGTGTTGTTTTACATTTATTTTTTGCCCTTGAAGTAAAAATGATCACTACTGCCCTGAAATGTGACCTGTCCCAGCACATACTTACTATTGTGGAAAATGGTGCGTCCTTCTCTTAGGTGCAGTTATTGGCCATATCTTGATAGTTCAATCAGTACCTAGATGCCAGGTGGCCTTTGGGACAAATAGTGAATGTTGCCTGGGAAAGTTAATATTGACCATTAAACAATGTTCGACTTTTTTTTTTCCTCCAGACAAAATGTTATACCTCTCTGGCTATTTGAGTAATAGTGGGATTTTTTTTTTTTTTTTAAATGATGGAATTCTTTTTTAGACTCCATCACAAACCTGATTTTTTAAAATTTGGAGAACAGGTCTGGCCTTAAAGAAGAGTGAAAGTTTACTTCTTTAGGCACTCGCTGTGGGGCTTCATGTCCTGTCCTGAATTCCGTGTTCTTAAATACCCTTTAGTGGTATGAAAGAGCTAACATACCACCAAACATAGTATACCAGTAAATTCACTGCAGCTGTTTGGATTGAATAGTTGTGGAGATCCATAGATGGTTGCTGAACTTTAGGTATGTCCTTATGCCCAAATTAACATTTACATTTTTTTCTTTTGGCAGATTTGCCTGAAGATCTGGACAATCTTCTTTTTTGTCATGGACTGTTAAAACACTTGGAGTTCCAATTCTGGTATGTTCCCTTGTTTTATTATATTTTTAAGATATAAAATGTCAGTCTTGTTGAAATGTGTTGGTAATGGAGGTGAACAATTCTTTTGATTGTGGTTAGGATTGTGGTAACAGCTTGTCATGAAGGTATATTTTAAGTATTTATTAGTTATGAAATGTGTTTTGTTTTAATGTATATTCATTTGCTTGTGTAACCAAAATGCCTGAAAGCAACTTTGCAATATTGGATACTTTTCTGTGACCTCTTTTCCTGCTTCCTGCAGTTTTATTTTGTGCAATCAAATTAAATTAGTTGATTCATCCTGAATAAATGATGAAAGATGAAATAATTATTTGGACATGGTGAAATGTCTTCTAATGAAATTTTGCCCCGAACCATTTTACTTTGGAAAGATCAGCTTCCTGTTTTAAACTTACTAAAGCAGAGTGATTCCTGTGCTCTTTCGTGAAAGTGGTTGCACTATGAAAGCCAATGATTTCATTCCTAAACACACCATGTTCCAAGTCTAACAGTCAGTAATTTATATAATGACACAAAGGGGAGTGCTTATTAGATTTGCAGATGACATAGATGACAGAATCAAGATTCAAAACAATTTTTAACAAGTTGGAAGACAGACTCAAACCAACAAGATGTACTTGAACTGTGATAAAATTTTAAAATCCCAGCATTTAAATTTGCATAAGGAACAGAATGAAAAGACTCGGCTTGACAGAATTTTTGAAAGAATATCTGGGAGTTTTAGTTGGACTGCCTGCTTGGCATGAGCCAGTTGTGTGGCAGGGCTGGTAAGGAAGTTCATGTTACCTTGGGTTGCATTTATAACTGGATAATGCCTGGAATGCCAGATTTTAAGATGGGCATTAGCCAAACTAATGAGTGACCAAGAGGAGGAGGTGCTTGGAAACCTGTGAGAATGTGGGCATGTTAAGGAACTAGGATATGAGTGGTCCAAGGTGGGGCTGGAGGTAGAATGGGGTTTGATTGTAGCAGTTTTCAAAAGATACTTGTTTTCAAGTATATGAAGGCTCCTCATATTAAAGAATTTATTGAGATTGTTCCAGGGGAACTAGGACTAGTGGGTAGAAGTTATGGGAAGGCAGATTTTGGCTCCTGTGAGCAAGAAATATATTACAGTTAGAGCTGTCCAACAGTGGCATGAGCTGTCTTAAGAAGTGACAAATTCTTAATCACTGGAAGTATTTTGAGACTTTATGGCCTATCTGTTGGGGATATTGCGCAAGGGATCTTTTACTGTTTAACTAGAGGTTGGACTGGATAACCTCGAAGGTCCCCTTAGCCCCAAGTTTCTAAATCTGAGGGGAGAAAAATGGAGTGTACCTACAGCTTACTGATTGCAAAAAGGACAATCCTTTTTAAATTGCCTCTTTCAAGCTGACTGAACTAGTATAGTTCAATGGCCTAGTTGTTTTCAGCAACAGAATCTTTGAGAGCAAATGTTAAATTCTTCAGTGTATCTGGCTAAAGTTTTGAGGAAAGACATTATTTTCCCCTTTGACGTACATTAAATGTAAGTAAACAACCAGAGATAACTTTAATTTTATATTTTATGAGAGATTTTTCGGAGTGTGTAGACATTGTATTGGATGGAAGTGATGATAGCTACTATATACTGAATATTAGATACTGTATTCACTTAATTGTCTCAACAATCCTGGGAGGGATATACTGTTATTTCCCTACAGGTAAAATGATGGAAAAGTAAGTCATTTTCCCAGGGTTTCTCCGCTAGACATTGGTAGGGCTGGCATGCATACTATTAGTCTAATTGCAGAGGCAGAACTAGCTAGAGCAGGCAGTCGTGGCTCAGGTGGAGATAGCGCTGACTTAGACTTTAGAATAATGGCATTTGAGCCTTGAGTCTACTACTGACTGTTATCCTGAGTGAGTTCCACCTTCCCCTGAGCCTCAGTTTACCCATTGAGTCATCCTGCAGATTACATGACAAGTTATACGCAAGCACACTCTGTAAACTTTAAACTATAAAAAAGAGTTAAGATGTGGATATTATCTGTGAAGAGCAAGGTTAGAGCCCAGATATGACCCAACTCCCAGGCCAGGATGCTTTGGCCTGGTGCTCTTGGCAGGTGTACTCAATACCAGATTGGAGACCTAGGGGATTTTTGTGTACACCAGGAGGTTCTCAGAGAGCAGTATCACTCCCTACCTGGTGTCAGATTTGTACAAACCTTGCTCGGATTGAGCAGTTTCATGAGCTAACTGGGTAATAAGACGCCTAGAATTTTCCATTGTTCAAAAGGTGACCGGTTATGTTACTACATTAGTTTCAGTTTTCCAACCTGTGGGTTAGAGAATGTCACCGACCCTCTTCAAAGGGATGGGAAAACATGATTCTGTAGAAATGGCTCAATGGGAAATTTTCTTACTTGTGAGACTTGGGAAATAGAATGTTTGGCTGAAATAGAAGAATCAGGATCATTGCTTTTTTTTTTTTTTTGGCTGCACCGCGCATCTTGCGGCATCTTAGGTCCCCCGACCAGGGTTAGGGATCAAACCCAACCCTGCCCCGTGCAGTGGAAGTGCGGAGTTCTAACCACTGGACTGCCAGGGAATTCCCTCTTTTTTTTTTAAGTTTCAGATTTTTTGAAGTAAGTTTAATGTACTTCCATCAAATTTTTTGCATCATAGACTTATTCTTTGATGTTGATTTTATGTTTATAGTAGACATATATCTTGAACCACTGTCATGTAATTTTATTAATTTCAATAAAGGTTATCCATTAAATATATAGCTTAGATGTGATCTCTTAAATGCCCCATGAATGACTCATATAAATAACGTGTAAAATCCTAAAAGAAATTCCTTCTCAGACTGTGACCCAGTTTCTGGTTGGCAAATATAGTCGCTCTGGCTTTGTTACATAATACCTGCCTGTCATTACTTCTGTGGTCATTTTGCATCTGAAAAGGTAATACTAAAGAGTCTTTTAATTTATTTTTAGAAGTTTCATTATTAAGAGCCTTTCCCCCCTTTTTAATCCTTTAAGGTCTTGATTTCCTGGTTAAAGATGTTCTTCACCCGAATGCAGTTTTTCCTGTTGGTCAAATAAGACAACTATCAACATTGCCTGTTTGTCCTCTTTTTAATCTCTAAAGGATGGATGTTTGTAAGATGTTGCTTAATATGGTCTGGAATACTCTGGCCATTTGTTGAATTGTAAATGACTTTCAAATGTGCAAGTTCTGTTAAATACAAGGAGAACCTCTATGGGTAACTTTTGTATTGAAGAAGTCATTTGTCAACCATGGTAAAACTTGCAAACCCACTTTATACAGAGTGGATTCTTGAAGCTATACAGAAAATAAAAAAGCAAAAGCAAAGGCCCTCTGAAGAGAGAATCTGCCATGCAGTCAGCACTTCCCATGGGTTGGATAAGAAGACAGTCTCTGAACAGCTGGAACTCAGTGTTCAGGATGGCTCAGTTCTCAAAGTCACCAACAAAGGCCTTGCCTCCTATAAGGACCCAGACAACCCTGGGCGCTTTTCATCAGTTAAACCAGGCACTTTTCCTAAGTCAGCCAAGGGGTCTAGAGGATCATGTAATGATCTCCGCAATGTGGATTGGAATAAACTTCTGAGGAGAGCAATTGAAGGACTTGAGGAGCCCAATGGCTCCTCCCTGAAGAACATAGAGAAGTATCTCAGAAGTCAAAGTGATCTCACAAGCACCACCACCAACCCAGCCTTTCAGCAGCGGCTGCGACTGGGGGCCAAACGTGCGGTGAACAATGGGAGGTTACTGAAAGACGGACCGCAATACAGGGTCAACTATGGAGGCTTAGATGGCAAAGGGGCTCCCAAATACCCCAGTGCTTTCCCATCGTCGCTCCCACCTGTCAGCCTTCTACCCCATGAGAAAGACCAGGTAAGTGCAGAGAGAATGTCAGTACACTGTAAATATTGCCTATTTGACTTGTACAGTTTCAGTTAAGTTTTATACGGACATAAGTTCTGAGTTAAGTGTGATAAAATAAAATGTTTTGCCTCAGAGCAGGCTTATATATTTTAAGAGGTATATATTTTTTACAGTATAAATTGTTCTATATTGTTTTACAACGTATTAAGGGCTTCCTCGCTGGTTGACTAAGAATTTTTTTTTTTTTTTTGGCTAAGAATTTAATGTGATGATTATGTGGTTTGTTTTTTAAACTATAATTGCTAATCCGTGGGTGCTTGAAGGGACCAGGATAGATAACTTTAATCTTCCTTCCTCAAGGCAGGATCATATATATTTCAAAAATCCAAGAAAGGCCATTATATGTTTTTCTCTTTTTAAATTATTATTTATGTTTATTTTTTTAGCTTTATGAGGTATAATTGATATATTTTTCCCTTTATTGTTATTTCAGAGAAGAAGAATCTATAGACTAATTATTTTAATACTGATAGTCTGTGCATTACTGGAACTGTTTTAATATGTGACCTAAATCCTGCCTGTTTCAATTTAAAGTCATTTGTTATTGTTCACTTCTCAGCAGGTGAAAGTGAATGTTTATTTTGTCTCATACTGTATCTTATAATCTTTGGTTTCTCTGGGCCTTCTGTCATCTCCATAATAGTTATACGTATATGGCAGATTTCTCCTTAAGTTACTGCTACAATTTAAAGTCTTTGGTTAAGTAGGATTTTCCTTTGTTTTATTTCAAAGCTATGGAAATTACTGCCCAAACTAAAACCAAAACAGCAGTAGCAAGTTGTTTATAATGGTTTCGGCCCTCCAGTTTGGGGGCTTGTTGTCTGTCCTTTGGGTGAGTGGATGCATTGATAGCAGTTAACTTTACATCTTGTAAGCCATTAGCCATTGTTGATAGAAAGGGTGGTGGTTGTATGTGCTAACTGCATTTTCAGAAGTGATGGAAACAGTGTTAGGAAAAGCTGTGCTCTTGATGACTTGTTTTTCCTCTTTGGATACTGTTGCCCATAAGATAGACCCTGCTTCCCTTCTTGCCTTAAGCTGATAGAGGCCCAGCTCTACAAACTGGGTGGGACCAGGTGATTTGCCTTTCCACAGACCAATCGAAACCCTAGAATTTCTTTCTTTTTCCTTTTTTTTTTAAAAATGTATTTTTTTAACATCTTTATTGGAGTATAATTGCTTTACAATGGTGTGTTAGTTTCTGCTTTATAACAAGGTGAATCAGCTATACATATACGTATATCCCCATATCTCCTCCCTCTTGCATCTCCCTCCCACCCTCCCTATCCCACCCCTCTAGGTGGTCACAGAGCACCAAGCTGATCTCCCTGTGCTATGTGACTGCTTCCCATTAGCTGTCGATTTTACATTTGGTAGTGTATATATGTCCATGCCACTCTCTCACTTCATCCCAGCTTACCCTTCCCCCTCCCCATGTCCTCAAGTCCATTCTCTATGTCTCTACGTCTTTATTCTTGTCCTGCCCCTAGGTTCTTCAGAACCTTTTTTTTTTTTTTAGATTCCATATATATGTGTTAGCATACAGTATTTGTTTTTCTCTTTCTGACTTACTTTACTCTGTATGACAGACTCTAGGTCCATCCACCTCACTACAAATAATTCAATTTCGTTTCTCTTTATGGCTGAGTAATATTCCATTATATGTGCCACATCTTCTTTATCCATTCACCTGTCAGTGGACACTTAGGTTGCTTCCATGTCCTGGCTATTGTAAATAGAGCTGCAATGAACATTGTGGTCCATGGCTCTTTTTGAATTATGGTTTTCTCAGGGTATATACCCGGTAGTGGGATTACTGGGTCCTATGGTAGTTCTACTTTTAGTTTTTTAAGGAACCTCCATACTGTTCTCCATAGTGGCTGTATCAATTTACATTCCCACCAGCAGTGTAAGAGTGTTCCCTTTTCTCCACACCCTCTCCAGCATTTATTGTTTGTAGATTTTTTGTTTGTTTGTTTGTTTGTAGATTTTTTGATGATGGCCATTGTGACCGGTGTGAGGTGATACCTCATTGTAGTTTTGATTTGCATTTCTCTAATGATTAGTGATGTTGAGCATCCTTTCATGTGTTTGTTGGCAATCTGTATATCTTCTTTGGAGAAATGTCTATTTAGGTCTTCTGCACATTTTTGGATTGGGTTGTTTGTTTTTTGATATTGAGCTGCATGAGCTGCTTGTATATTTTGGAGATCAATGCTTTGTCAGTTGCTTCGTTTGCAAATATTTTCTCCCATTCTGAGGGTTGTCTTTTCGTCTTGTTTATGGTTTCCTTTGCTGTGCAAAAGCTTCTAAGTTTCATCAGGTCCCATTTGTTTATTTTTGTTTTATATGTATGTTTTGTTTATTTATTTACTTTTGGCTGCATTGGGTCTTGCTGCACGCGGGCTTTCTCTAGTTGCAGCAAGCAGGGGCTACTCTAATTTGCGGTGCACAGGCTTCTCATTGCGGTGGCTTCTCTTGTTGCAGAGCATGGGCTCTAGGCATGCGGGCTTCAGTAGTTGTGGCTCGTGGGCTCAGTAGCTGTGGCTCGCGGGCTTTAGTGCACAGGCTCAGTAGTTGTGGTGCACGGGCTTAGTTGCTCCGCGGCATGTGAGATCTTCCCAGACTAGGGCTCGAACCCGTGTCCCCTGCATTGGCAGGTGGATTCTTAACCACTGTGCCACCAAGGAAGTCCCTCATTAAATATTTTTATAAAAGCTTATGCCATGAGGAAATTCCTTAAGGGAATATAGAGCCATTTCTTGATGGCTTTGGATATCTGTTTTAAAAATACATAAATTACTCTAAGGTATATTAAGGTTTTATAATTATCAGGTGCATGGACTAATTCAGGCAGCTTTAGGCAATTTAATAGCATGTTTTAATAATTTTGTGATCCAGGGGAGTATCAACTTGTGATAGAGGAATCACTACAGATTTTCCACAGTCCCTTTCCTATCCTTCTCTTTAACCTTGCCCATCATTTCTTGACATCCTTATATTTTTTTCATACAGCATCTATACAGAAGTATTTTTAGTCTAAAGGAAGACTCATGTCTGAAAGTGTCTAGAATTGAGAACAGAGTGATTTATTGCTTAGCATGCAGTTGTTCCTGCTCTTTTTATGATGCTGATCTTTAAATTGTCCAGTTAGCATCATCATATAACAAGGGAAGCTGAGAAAATACGTCCTAGAATTTTTATTTGATGAAATTTGGGGATTAGTTGTGTTGAGTAATCATAATCTAATTTTTAAAAAAGGACAAATAAACATAAATGAAAATCAGATTGTCGATTTGGCCAGAATGTATTGTACTGTTTCTACTGTATATTACAATAGCCTTAATAAAAAGTACATCAGAATATATTGCCCTTTAAGATTACAGGCGTAAGTAGTTTAATACTCTGTAAACTTTCTAGGTCAGTGTAATAGAAATTCTTAACCTGGGTCCATGAATGAGTTTGGGGTAGGTGGGCTAACAGATCCCCTAAAATAGAACAGTCGTTTGTATCCACACGTTTTCCTAGGTTCAGGGTCTATAGTTTTTGTCAGATTTTCAAAGGAATCTAAAGCGTCAAAGAACCGATGTGAACATTTTTGTACTGTAGAAAATATTTTGAGTTTCTTATACTGAAACCATATATGTATGCTGGTTGTTGGCTTTTGATTATTCTTGCTTCAGCTGTTGAACTTGGATCTCTATGTAGATTAGTTGTACTATAGCTTCATGTATATAGGACTTGTTCTCGTATCTTTGAAAGGCAGATTATCATTGTTCTTGATGTGCTAGAGGTCTGTAAAATTCACATTGTGGGAGGACATTTATGATATAAATGGCCACTGTACAGAGATGAAGTCATTTAATCACAATTAGCCAACTAATGTCTTTCAAGAAGCTGTTATTCTGGTTACCTTTGTTGAGCAGTTTCATTTAATTGTAAAAAAGAAAATAAAAATGGTAAAAATAATAACATTTCTTAAGTGTTAAAATGCTGGCACTATTCCAAGTGCCTTACATTTATTGTCTCCTTATCACAATAACTGTGAGGGCCATAGATTATTATCCTTATTTTATAGATGAAAAACTGAGGCTCAAAGCCTAAGCAGTTTGTCCAAGGTCACTTTCAGGGCTGGTGCGTGGTGAAGCCAAGATTCTAATGAAACAGTCTGACTCCAGACCTCTTTACCACTGGGCTGTATACTTGGTCAACAGGGGTGGCTTTTCATTAACAGTGAAAGTATCTCTTCCAGTTCCTCAAATGCTTAGAAGCAGTTGTCCCCCAACAAATAGATTTCTGGCATTTTAAATTTGGTAGTTGCAATGAGCTTATTACAGTTTTTAAAGCAGGCACTATTTATAATATTAGCAATATGGGAAAGCAGTAGGGAAAATAGTAAATCTGTGTCTAATTAAATGTAACATCATCATCATTCCTATGCATGACTGCTAGGAGGAATACAATGCAAGTTAAAATAGAAGAGCTCCTTCCTTTCTGAAATGTAATTGCACATCTTCTGATAGTCTAGAATTCAAACTGGGTATTACCATACTGGCTCTTTAGCATAACTTCTTTGTATTTATTTAAGAAAGCTCTCTTTGGTGAGGTGATATGGAAATGAATTAAACCACTGAAGATAAAACTTTATCTTTGACTTGGTGAGGCAACTCCTAAAGGATAGTATTAGTGTTTCTCATTAAAAATGGTAAAGCTCAATTAGGTCAGATTATGAGGACTTTGGAAAGTCAGATATTCTAAGACAGACTTCAGTTATTACTATACATTTTGTAGCATTAAGATTCCATTTGAACATTTGGGCTTTAGCATTTTTATTAAATGAGTTTGGTTCAATTTTAAACATTCCTTGGTATTTCACTTTATTGGGAATATCTTCCTAAAATTTATTAAGTGTCAAATCTTGGTATGTTTCTAGTGCAGTGCATAACATGGGAACTCTCATTCTAGGCAGCTATGGTTGGAAAGAGAGACACTTCTAATACCAGGTATGGCTTTTGATGTTTTTTTCTTGAAGAAATGAAATAACTGTATTACAATCTTAGAAAAACCTTCTAACGTAATTACCACAACGATACTGTCAATAAGAAAAAAATAAAAATAAGTTTCAGAAGGAGCACAGATGATCAGAAATGGGGCTGAGAGACAGAACTATATTAAAAATCACTTTTCGTGGTCTTGGCCTGTTCAGTTGTTTATTCTGTTTGTCCCCCACCTCCTTTTAGGGAGGTATTTTATTAGGGTTTTTGGTGGGGTAATTAGTATGAAATATTTCCATAAATCGAAGATTAATGTACATCCTACATTAGTTTCTCGTGTTGTGTAAATGGCGTAATTTAAAGAACTTTATTTTTACGGACTTCCCTGGTGGTGCAGTGGTTAAGAATCCGCCTGCCAATGCAGGGGACACAGGTTCGAGCCCTGGCCCGGGAAGATCCCACATGCCGCGGAGCAACCAAGCCCGTGTGCCACAACTACTGAGCCTGCGCTCTAGAGCCCACGAGCCACAACTACCGAAGGCCGCGGGCCTAGAGGCCGTGCTCCGCAACAAGAGAAGCCACCGCAATGAGAAGCCTGTGTACCGCAAGGAAGAGTATCCCCTGCTCACCACAACTAGAAAAGCCCGCATGCAGCAACAAAGACCCAACACAGCCAAAAATAAATAAAATAAAAAATAGATAAATTAAAAAAAAAAAAAGAACTTTATTTTTAGATTTTCTTTTCTTCAGTTTTCTCCCTGCCCTAGAGAGACCTTCCTCATCCCTCTCTGGAACTTTTCCAATCTCCCGTACTTTGTGAAGGACCATTCACTAGTCCATATTGTTCTATGATGTGGCAGGCTTCCAGAAGTCTCTCAGCCCTGGGAGAACTGTTCATGGTCTCAGACAACTCTGGATCTTTTTGACAGAAATGTGTGTATTTTTTATCTGCTAATTATAGAGTCCACATGACCTCCTCTCTGTTGTCCTTCTCAGTTCTCCTTTGAATTGGTGTCCTTTGTATTGCAGATGTCACATTTCTCAAAGAGTGCTTAGTTGTGTGCATTCAACTGAAAGTTGGATAAAGGCCTAAATACGGCAGAATACACTCTTCCATATTCTGTAACCTGAATTTTGGGATCAGTATGAATGAAAGTCGGTTTTAGAATGACTGAAGTCGGACAGAAACCTATTATATAATGTGAATGACTAGGTGAATCCATAGTGCTGTTTCAGGGTCAGGGAAGGAAAAGGATTGTGTTATGTTGTTCCTATGGTTAAGCTTCAGAAGTTCTTCAAAATAGCACTAGGACTGCTTTTGTGAGCAGATAGTACCAGTTGCTGAGGTGTTGTTGAGAGAGCCCTCGGATTGTCTAAGACTAGTTAGTTGGGTCAAGGGAAGGATGCGTCTTTCTCTCGCACTCAGAGGAGTGACAGCATGTTCCACTTTTGAGCTTTTATCAAGATGGGACTTGTCTAGACTTCTAATGAAATAGGTTTCAGGAGAAATAGAAACATTATGTCAGAGGATTTTGGACTCTTAAAATGAGTGTTAAGTATTCTTTTTAACTCTTTGGATCTTAGATATGTTTGATATTATAGCTGCCTTTTCCTGACCTTGACATGAATGATACATAGAGCACTCTATTTTTTGATTTCCTAATGGTATTTTCTTCCAAGCATTAAGGATGCTAAGGGTGTAATTTCTTGACTAATTTTGGATATTTTCAGCAGCTTTCAGGAATTTACTGTTGTGTTCCTTATACCTATTTGGATTATAGCAGCTGTATTTGCTATACTTTGAGTGCTAAGAAAAATCTATATTTTGTAGCTTTGAAGTTATTTAACAGTTAAGTGTTGTTTGCTGATTTATTCTGACCATATCTTGGATGGCAAAGACTTTTATTCATCCTTTCCTTTCAAACTTTATTTAATAAATAGTACATTTTAATGTTTCTCAGAACGAAGGTCTGTATTCTTTTTATATATTTTATCTTTGTAATGTAAAAAGAATACACGAGAAAATGTGATTGTTTTATCACTGCAATAGCAAATTTTGATTGGAAAATTCATGACTTTTTGTTTTGTTTATAAACTTAATTTTCTTGGCCTATACATTAAACTACAGTAGATTTAAACTGTTCTTCTCTAGTTACACCAGCATTTCACATGTGAATCTGCATCTTCTCAGGTACTTTGATCTCTCCAGTCTATTAATGTTTCTGAGTACGTAAACATCAATTAGCTCACTAAATTAAAGTTTGCAAATGAGTCAGCCATGTAGTTTGTGACATTTTCAGTTAGCAGGGCTATGAGGAAAGTGTGTTTTTGTCTGTGTGTGGGTGCTCTTGTCTCACTGTCTTCAGGCGGTGATGGGGAGTTTGTAGAAGTAAGAGAAGGAGGCCTGGCAGGGCTCATTGTGAAATGCCAATCACTGTTATCATGCTTATGCTTAGGACTGGACTGCTTTCCCAGAGAAGTCTCTAGGAGTTGCAAACTGTATACTGTTGTTCTTCCTTTTATAAGCGAACCTTTTAATTAGCAGAATATTAATGGTAGAGTGTAACTTTTTTTTTTTTTTTGCTTTGTTTTGTGAAATGTAATGCATTGAAAGCGCTGCAAAGTGAACTATATAGGCAGAGTTCTAGAGTAAATGATATTAGATTTAAACTGTGAGGCTGGTTTCTTCAAAGATACAAAATAAATACTAATCAGTGGTCTAAGCAAAATCCAGGAAGGATTTGTGTTAATTTGACAAGTGGGTTTAGAATTCTTTAGCCATTATTTTTTAGAAACCAGCTTTGTTCGTACATCCTTTCTCTAATTTGCTTCACTTTTGATCTTTGATAAAACCAGCTGCAATTTTGTTTCATTAACAAACTTAACTGGTTAACAGATGTTTGTTTTGGCTTGATTGTGTCCTTTCTATTAGAAACAGTATAAGCCTACATAGAAACCATGCTGGGCCTTTTCCTGTCTGTAGCTAGACAGGCATTTCAGAAGAGCAACTTAATTTTATTTACAAGTTCAATTTTTGTTCCTCTGTGCTATTATAGTAGGTACACAAACATTTTAGCTCTTGTTCCTCCTATCAGGGAGGTCTTTTGTTCCTAATCCTCCATCTGTTAGTCCAGTACCACGCCCCCCCCCTTTTTTTTAGCATTCCAAAATCTCAGCATGCAGAAAAAGGTATTGCAGAATTGGTAATTGAGATATCAGTGACTCTTCCACAGTTCAAGGGAGGGAATGGGACTAGCCTGGTAAATTTAGATAATTTCTTCCATCTTCTTTGATGTTGGGAAGCTGCCATATGGAGAGCAATGAGGCCTACAGGAAGGAGGTGAGCCTTGGTCTGGGCTGCCTGTGATACTCACAGTGGTGTGGGCTGGGAGCCAGAGGCCGCACGTGAATGTGTCTGTAGTAGTTTCTGATGCCGCCAGTTTTGATTTTTGTCCATGGTTGACTGCCATGCTTGTGACCGTCTCAGATCATAAGTGCGGATGATGAAGTTCAAGAAAACAGAGAATAAAGATTATATGGGGTAAGAGAAACAATAATAAGAGAAGCAAAGAGTGCTCAAACTAAAATCTAGTATTAAGGACATGAAATGATGATTCTTGTTTGATATTTGATCAACTCGTTTCCCAAACCGGTATTTTAATATCATGTACAAGCTTCTACCTTATATCGAAACCCAACTGCAGCTATTGAGCCTTGAGATGTGAGTGAAGCAACAGAACACAGAATCTGCTAGTGGAAGAGTGTGGGCAGTTTGAAGAATATAAGCTGTTCCAGCTACAGTACTGGCAGGGCGTGAGGAGACTGGGAAAAGCAGGCAGTGGTGGGAGCCAGGAAGACGATTCCCGCTTAACTTTGTATTTACGAAATTACAATACTGCAGAAAAGTTGAAAGAGTAGTGCAATAAGTGCTATATTTCTTTCACTAGATTCACTGATTTTTAACATTTTTCCACATTTGTTCTTTCTCTCCCGTGTGTGTGTGTGTGTGTGTGTGTGTGTTTGTGTGTGTGTATACACACATACATACACATATTCACACTTTTTGGCTGAACTGTTTGAAAATGATAGCAAACATTATGATATTAAATTATAATAATTATATATCAAGGAACATTCTCCTATATAACCACAATACTTTTATCTCATGTAAGAAATTCAACAGTGAAACAAGAGTGTTATATCTAATAGATAGTCCGTATTTCTTCAAATGGACCCAAAATGTCGTTTATAACTTTTGTTTTTCAGCTAGGATCCAGTTAAGAATCTTGCATCACATTTAGTTGTCATGTCTCCTTTAATAGGGAACCGTTTTTCCTCTTTCTTTACTTCTTCTGTCAGTGACAGTTTTGAAGAGTCTAAGCCAGTTGTTTTGTAGGATGTCCCACAATTAGTGTTTGTCTGATTATGTCCTCATGATTAGGTTCAGAGTAAACATTTTCGGCAAGAATACTGCATGGGTCATGTTGTGTATCTCCTTTTTTGTCACATCCTTTCAGGTTGTCTTGTTACTGGCAGTGCTTATTTGATTAGTTGGTTAAGGTGGTGTCTGCCAGATCTCTCTTTATAAAGGCACCTTTTTCGTTTTGCAGTGAATAAGTAATTTGTACAGTGATACTTTGAGACTGTGTGAATAACCTTTCATCCTTTGTATATTAGTTTTCTATTACTTGCTGTGACAAATTACCACAAACTTAGTGGCTTAAAACACCGCAGATTTACTGTCTTCCAGTTCTGTAGGTTGGAAGCCCAACATGGGTCTCATAGGGTTGAGATCGAGGTGTCAGTAGGACTGTGCTCCTTTCTGGAGGCTCTAGGGGAGAATCTATTTCTTCACCTTTTCCAGCTTCTACAGCCTGTCTGCATTTCTTGGCTCATGGCCCCCTCCCTCTGCCTTCAAAGCCGGCACATCCCATCTCTGACCATTTTATCATAGTTACATCTTTCTGTGACCAACCGCCTGGGCAGCTTTTCAAGGATTCATGTGGTTAGATTGGGGCCACTTACATAATCCAGGATAATCTCCCCATCTCTAAGTCTTTAACTTAATCACAGCTATAAAGGTCATTTTGCCATGTAAGGTGACAGATGGACAGGTTCTTGGCATTAGGGAGTGGATATTTGGGTGGGGCGGGTGGCATTATTCTGCCTGCCACACAGTGGTTTCAGTATCCTCACCTAAATCAGTTTTTGCACTAGAGGTTGCAAATCTTTGAAGGTTTTGGAGCTATAGTGTAATCATATGGTCTAAGTCTGCTTGGAAAGGAATGAATCACAATTTATGGGAGTAATGCTAGCTGAAGGCTGGGAGTCAGGCAGCCTGAGTTCTAGGTCTGGTGGTACGTCCTGAATCATTTCCACGAGGGCAGAAACAGGGGCTGCCTCCCACTTCCACGTAGTGTTGCTGTACTCCGGAGTTGAAGAGCTGAAGAATGGATTTGGCAGTAATAGCTTGAGAGTTTTTAACAATAGGAGTTTGGATATCCAAAACGTTTTCTTTTTTTTTTTTTTAATATAAATTTATTTATTTTTGGCTGCGTTGGGTCTTCGTTGCTGTGCGCGGGCTTTCTCTAGTTGCGTTGAGCCGGGGCTACTCTTTGTTGCGGTGCACGGGCTTCTCATTGCGGTGGCTTCTCTTGTTGCGGAGCACGGGCTCTAGGCGCGCGGGCTTCAGTAGTTGTGGCTCGCGGGCTCTAGAGCGCAGGCTCAGTAGTTGTGGCGCACGGGCTTAGTTGCTCCGCGGCATGTGGGATCTTCCCGGACCAGGGCTCGAACCCGTGTCCCCCGCATTGGCAGGCGCATTCTTAACCACTGTGCCACCAAGGAAGCCCCCAAACGTTTTCTAACAAGTACATTTAAAGTTGTAGGCAAGGATCTCTCATTTAAATGCCCACAGAGTGCATGAAGATATGTAAAACAACTTAATAAGAGAGGCTCTTTGGTGATGTTTTGAAGACTAAGTAACATCTGAAGAATTTTATGTCTATTATTTAAATTTGAATCCTCAGTTAGAGAACTCTGAACAGGCCGAAAGAGAAACTGACCTATTTAAAAAGGAATAATATCATTGCCACAATGTTGTATGTCAGTTATACTTCCATAAAGTTGGGGAAAAAAGAAAAATATCATGCAGTTGGATGTATATTATATTCTTTTAGTTCTTAGTAAAAACTTGGAAAAAAAAATCACATCAAAATTCACAAAGGCAGTTAACCTTAACAATTCTTCATTTCCTTTCATTCCACAGTGTTTTAGTAGAATCTTCTGCAGTAGCTGCAGTTAGTTGGAATGGTTTGGTAATACTGACTGTTCCAGTTGGTAAAGAATAACTGTTTAGCTATCAGCCTGTAAATGTGCTTGCTAGAGCTGATAAAAAAAAAGATGATCTTCTCATCTGATGAGCTCTGACACTATAAACCTCCCTTCCAACTTATCTCATTTTTCCACCAGCTATTGAAATATAATAAGATGCCAACAATTACATCCTCACAAAGCATTTATACCAACTTATATAAAATCATCTCTGCATTGGAAAATTGTGTAATATCTTGATTTCAATTTAACATAACATATTGGTTAGCAATAAATCTTGCTGGGGTAGGAACAAAAGCCTACAGGCAGTTTTGATCAGGGGCAAATTATATGTATTTTTCCAGTTTCTAAAAATTTCAGAGCAAAATGAAATAAATAGCTGTCAAGACCGCCACTTTTTAGGTCATTTTAAAATCTCACATAATAGAACATCACCATGTATCTTGCAGTAAGTGCCTTGACTCTCCTGAAATGTGTGATTTGTGCCTGTGACTATTTCAGTTCTCAATTCTGTCTGTGATACACAAGAGCAAAAGAACATGGTTAAAAACTTGCACCTTGTAAAGTATGCATAATAAACAGTTCATATTAGATTTGAAGGCTCTCCAGAAAATATGCAAGAAGATATTAGTATTAAATACTTAGTGCTTACTATGTACCAGGTAAAGTTCTAAGTATTTAACATATACAAAATAATTTTACATGAACCCTGAGAGATCAGTACTGTTACTGATGGAATTTTACAGATGAAGAAACAGGCCAGAGATGGTACCTTGCCCAGGAGTACACAGGAAGTGTCAGAGCTGGTGTTTCAGCCTGGTGCACAGGTTGGAGTACAGCCACTTGATCACCTTCTAGGCCTCTCATTTATTTGGATGGAATCAAAATGTATCTATTGAATTTTTTTTTTTTTTTTTTTTTTTTAGTATTTATTTATTTGGCTGCGCCAGGTCTTAGTTGCAGAATGTGGGATCTTCGTTGCTGCGTGTGGGATCCTTAGTTGTGGCATGTGGGCTCTTTTAGTTGTGGCATGCATGCAGGATCTAGTTCCCTGACCAGGGATCAAACCTGGGCCCCCTGCATTGGGAGCGTGGAGTCTTAACCACTGGATCACCAGGGGAGTCCCCCTATTGAATTCTTTTTTTTTTTTAAATAAATTTACTTATTCATTTATTTTTATTTTTGGCTGCGTTGGGTCTTCGTTGCTGCGTGCGGGCTTTCTCTAGTTGCGGTGAGCGGGTGCTACTCTTCGTTGAGGTGTGCAGGCTTCTCATTGCAGTGGCTTCTCTTGTTGCGGAGCACGGAGTCTAGGCCCACAGACTTCAGTAGTTGTGGCACACGGGCTCAGTAGTTGTGGCTCGCGGGCTCTAGAGCGCAGGCTCAGTAGTTGTGGCGCACGGGCTTAGTTGCTTCGTGGCATGTGGGATCTTCCTGGACCAGGGCTCGAACCCGTGTCCCCTGCATTGGCAGGCGGATTCTTAACCATTGTACCACCAGGGAAGCCCCTATTGAATTCTTATAACATATAAAGCTCTGTACTAGGCACTATAAAAGTTACAAACTATAAGCCATATTTAAATTGTAGTTAGAATTACCAGTTGAAACATGACAAGACATTCATTTTCACAGTGATTGAAAATTTATTTTCTTTAGGAATGAGTAACAACAGCCAACATTTTATACATTGCTTACTGTGAGTCAGACACTACTTAAAGTGCTTTAAGTATAGCAACTTGCCTGTGAGGTAGTACTTCTTTTCGTTCTTACACGGAGGGGACTGAGGCACATGAGGTTGAAGGACTTGCCCAAAGTCACATGGCTGTTGTATGGGGAGTGGAGGCAGGATTCAGGCCCAGGCATCTTGGCTCCGTAGTCTGTATGCTTAACCATTATGCAACACTACCTCATATTTTCCCTCATGAAGAAAAACTTTTTTAAAGAAAAGGTATTGAAAAGAGTTACACATTAGGTTTTTATAATGCTGGACCTCTAAGTGCCTTTTTAGTGTTTGTAATAGGAGTCGCTGAAAAGACTATTAAAATTCATAGTGTGACCTTATTTAAGGTGGCTTTTCCCAAATGACGTTCTGAGGTAGAAGGAAATGGTACTCTTTAAGATGTTAAGGATGCTAGTAACGTTCTGAGTTCTAATGTCCCTGAGAAGTTCTGGAATTTAGCTTGCTTAGCCCACAGTTTCCCAGGATGATTTGATAATGGACCCTCTCCTCTCCCTTTCTCCTCACTCCTCACAGTAGCCATTCACTTATCTAGAAATCTTTACATTTGGTTAAACACAGTGCTGATGTCAGGTTATACTGCTAATTCCTTTCCTCTTTTCTCCCAAATACTCATCCCAAAGGAAACCATTGACTAATTGACTTAGGGTTTGTGCTTCAGAACAGAAAACCAAAAATCATCACATTCATTTCTTGTCTCTATTATGAATTAATGTAGTAAAACTGTTGTATCATAATTCTTCAACTGTAGGATAGCATTTTAGAGGGGCAGGTGATCTTCAAGGTCACCAAGTTCAAGGGTTTTAAGCTGACATCCAAGGACTCCTTTCAGTGGTTGTAAACCCTGAAATTGTATACAGAATGTTGGGCTTATATATTTATGAGTATTTTTCTGGAGGCTCTCTCCTCTCCCCTCTTTCAGCAGGTCATTTGACTTAGGCCAGTGGTTCCCAGACTTTGCTGCGCATTTGAATCATCTGAAGAGCTTTTAAAAATTCTGATGCCCAGACCATACGACGCCTGTTAATACACAATGTCAGGGTGGGAGGCAGGCATTAGAACTTTTTCACATCTCTGGGAGATGCCAGTGTGCAGCAAAAGTTTGGGAATTGCTGCCCGAGGCTAACTTTCTTCTTTTATAGATGAGCAAACAGGGACTTTTGTGGTTGAGGAAACAGTCTAGTTACGTTAACTGGACAGGGCCCTTGTTGTTGCTAAAAGAGACCTTAGAGATCATTCGAAAGGAGTCTTAGGAGGAAGAGGCGCAGGGGGGCAGAATGCTTAGGTTCAAATCCTGACTTTTCCGCTGGGCAAGTAAGGTCCTTGTCTTGGTTTCCTCAGCTGACAAATGGAGATAATAAAAGCACAGACTGCATAGGGGTAGTTGGCTACAACCGTGGGGCCTTGAGATAGCGAGGCAGCAAGCCTTTCCTGGGCCGGGCTAGAAAGGGCAGCTGAGCAGAGTCCAGCGCTGTGGGAGGGGCAATTGCCCCGGCACTTCCTCCCTGGCCTTCCTGCACTTGAAGGAAAAGTGCAAATGGATACCCTTGTCCCCTTCTGCTGAAGGCTGCCTCTCCTATTGGAGACTGGCTCTAGTCACATAGGCCACTAATGGCTAAAACTAATGTTCTTTTGTTTTGTTTTCCCCCACTTCTTGTTATTTAAATAATGAGGAAAAGAGTATGTTTTCAGAGTAACTCATGCTTATTGTACAGACTTCGAAGAATACAGAAAAGTTCAGAGGTGATATACTATGACTGCAGATTTCACTCTTAAGATAACTACTGTTAAAAGTTTGTATTTTCTTCCAGTCTTTTTTTCTCCTACGTGTACATTTGTTCTATTTAAATAAAAAGATGTTAGCTGTATAATTTTGTATCTTGCTTTCTACATTTAAAACATGTTGTAAACCTTTCCCCCTATTCTTATTGATTCTTTGACGTGTGCTTTTATTTTACTTTATTTTTTATTTTTGGCTGCATTGGGTCTTCATTGCTGCGCACGGGCTTTCTCTAGTTGCGGCGAGCAGGGGCTACTCTTCATTGCGGCGCACGGGCTACTCTTCGTTTCGGTGCACGGGCTTCTCATTGCAGTGGCTTCTCTTGTTGCGGAGCGCGGGCTTCAGTAGTTGTGGCATGCGGGCTCAGTAGTTGTGGCTCACGGGCTCTAGAGCGCAGGCTCAGTAGTTGTGGCGCACAGGCTTAGTTGCTCTGTGGCATGTGAGATCTTCCCAGACCAGGGCTTGAACCCGTGTCCCCTGCATTGGCAGGTGTATTCTTAACCACTGCGCCACCAGGGAAGCCCCTTGAAGTATGATTTTAAATGGCTGGTAGTATTTCTCATGTCTTTGTTGCTCAACATTTAGGGTGTTCCTGACTTTTTTGCTATTACGGATCATACTGCTACTAAAAATTTGTGTATGCATGGGTAATTATTTCTTATAGGATAGATTATTAGAGGAGGTACACTGGGGCATAAACATGAATTCTTTTTCTAAGACTTTCGGAACGTATTGTAAAAAGTGTTCCAAAAGGTAGTACCAGTTTATACTCTTGGGCAGAGTATGAGAGACCTTGGGCATCTACTTGCTTCCTCACCTGTACTTTTTATCTTGCTAATGTGGTAGAGGGAAGAGTGGCTCCCTCTTACTTTGCTTTGTATTTCTTTGATTACGAATGACTTGTTTTTTGTTTAATGGTCATTGCTCAATAGCTGTAGTGTTGCAGTTAGATCCCCATCCTTCATTCCTATGCCCCGGAGGCAACCATCTTCAACCCTTCAACCATATTTAGTCATTTCTTCTGGAAGTTAGAGTTCCGTGTTTTTTTTGTTTTTTTTTTTTAATTAATTAATTTATTTATTTATGGCTGTGTTAGGTCTTCATTTCTGTGCGAGGGCTTTCTCTAGTTGTGGCAAGCGGGGGCCACTCTTCATCGCGGTGCGCGGGCCTCTCACTATCGCAGCCTCTCTTGTTGCGGAGCACAGGCTCCAGACGCGCAGGCTCAGCAATTGTGGCTCACGGGCCCAGCTGCTCCGCGGCATGTGGGATCTTCCCAGACCAGGGCTCGAACCCGTGTCCCCTGCATTGGCAGGCAGACTCTCAACCACTGCGCCACCAGGGAAGCCCC
Organism: Eschrichtius robustus; assembly: GCF_028021215.1. Taxonomy (NCBI): domain Eukaryota; kingdom Metazoa; phylum Chordata; class Mammalia; order Artiodactyla; family Eschrichtiidae; genus Eschrichtius; species Eschrichtius robustus. The sequence continues at coordinate 79,456,220 of NC_090830.1, forward strand.
GAGTTCCGTGTTTTTAAACAGCATTCTTATAATGCTATTTCTTGAATTTCAATTTTAGACATTTTTCTATTGACTTCTTGCCAGGGAAAATAAGGATAAAGGTCTGTTATACACATATACCCTTCTCTTTCCCATTGCCCTTCTCATCTCAATGCAATTAAGTCTTCATTTTTGTTTAAGTATTTGTATTCAGTGTTTATGTTTTTACCAGTATGCAAATATTACTTAGTTGTGCCATGAAGTATACTGTTAACAATTTTTGTGATTTTTTTCTTGTTTTTTTTTTTTTTTTAGAAAATTCTTCTCCATCCTACCATCTTGAGCTCAGAGAAGCATTTACTGATATTTCCTTCTAATTTTTGTTTGTCTTTAGTGGTGGTATACTTAAATCCTTAAAGTCTTCTGCAGTTTTAATTTTGGTTAATGGTGTAAGAACCTCTTGTTGTTGTATTTTTAATAGCTGACTGATTGTTCCAGGATCATATAATAAAATGCTTACTTTCCCCACTAATTTATGATGCCTTAAAAAAAATCACATCATAACTTTATATTTATCAGAAAGCTAGATCTCTCTTAATACTCAGCTTCGCTTTTACCTTTGAAAATTTTAATTAAATTAACTTTGCAACTTTTATTTCACTTAACCTCATTTAGCCTGTGGAGCTGTCTCCAGTTTTGCCTTGGAATGTAGGGGAGGAGGGAGGAGGCAAAAGGCAGTGGCCTCATGGTATAGTATTCCCATTTTCAAAGATTTCTGGAATACATGTCACTTGAAATCATTTGCTCCCTAAATTCTGTGGATCTCTAGAGAGTCTTAGCTAGCCCTATTATGTCAGCCTGTGTTTCACTAATTCCTTATGACCATTTTGTGAAACTGAGGGTTCAGGGAAGGGTTTATTTTAGCTGGTTTTGGCTGTGTTGGGTCTTCTTTGTTGCACACGGGCTTTCTCTAGTTGCGGCAAACAGGGGCTACTCTTCATTGTTGTGCACGGGCTTCTCATTGCGGTGGCTTCTCTTTGTTGCAGAGCACGGGCTCTAGGTGTGCCGGCTTCCGTATTTGCAGCACGTGGGCTCAGTAGTTGCAGCACGCGGGCCCTAGAGCATGCGGGCTTCAGCAGTTGTGACGCGCAGGCTCTAGGGCGCGGGGGCTTCAGTAGTTGTGGCTCGTGGGCTCTAGAACATAGGCTCAGTAGTTGCAGCCCACGGGCTTAGTTGCTCCGTGGCATGTGGGATCTTCCCGGACCAGAGATCGAACCTGTGTCCCCTGAATTGGCAGGCAGATTCTTAACCACTGCGCCACCAGGGAGGTCCAGCTATTGGTTTTAATGACCTAAAAGTGCATTTGTCAGAGATCCTTGCTGTATTAAACCTGACACAGTTGGAAGTGAGTGGGTTTCCTGTTGGGCATGCCTTGAGCTGTTGCCCACAGACTCTGTTCCCTACCCTGCCATCTGATCTTTACAGCTATCTCACTCTCATTCAGTATTGCCCAAAGGTTTATACTGGGCTGTGAATTTCCTAAATTTACCTCTGTTACTGATTTCATTCCATTATGGTCAGAGAATGCAGTTTATATGATTTCAGTCCTTTTATATTTATTGAGGCTTGCTTTATGCCTAGCATATGGTCTGTCCTGAAAAATGTTCTGAGTGCAATTGAGAAGAATGTGTATTCTGTTATTGTTGGGTGAAGACATCTGTAGATGTCTGTTAGGTCTAATTGGTTTGTAGTGCTGTTCAATACTTCTATTTCCTTGCTCATCTTCTGCTTCGTTATTCTATTATTAAAAGTGTAATATTGAGGACTTCAACTGTTATTGTTGAATTGTCTGCTTCTTCTTTCATTGTTGTCACTTTTTCTTAATGTCTTTTGAGGCTCTGTTGTTAGGTGCATATGTATTCATAATTGCTATGTTTTCTTGATACATTGACCTTTTCGTCATTATACAATGTCCTTTTTTTCTTTCAGTAACAATTTTTATGTTAAAATCTTTTTTCTGATAGTAATATAGCCACTTCACCCTTCTTTGGTTATTATTTGCATGGTGTATCTTTTCCATTCTTTTATTTCAACTAGTTTATGTCTTTGAATCTGAAGTATATCTCTTGTATACAGCATAAACAATGCTGCCATGAACACTTGTGTAAAAGTATTTGTTTGTATCTGTGTTTTCAGTTCTTTTGGGTATATACCTAGGAGTGGAATTGTTGGGTCATAGATAATTCTATGTTTAATTTTTTGAGGAACTCCCTAGTTGCTTTCAACAGTGGCTGCACCATTTTACATTCCTACCAGCAGTGTATGAGTGTTCCAATTTCTCCACATTCTCATCAACACTTGTTATTCTCCCTCTCTTTCTCTTTTTTTCTTTCTTTCTCTCTTTTTCTTGGTAGGCTAATGCTCCATTATATTCCTTTTCAGACTCTTCATGGCTAATTGTGCTTGCTTGTTTTCCCACACAGACTTTAGAATCAGCTATTTAATTATTCAAAAGATCTTGTTGTAATTTTATTAGAGTTTTTAGGGCATTCTTCTAATACTGAGTCATACCAAAGAACAGATGTATCTTTCCGTTTTTTTTAATCCTTCCATTTTCTATTACTCAAAATTTTTTATTGTGTAAAATTTTTTTAAAGGATTTTTTTTTCTTTTTTTTCCGTTATTTATTTTTATTTTTTATATTTATTTATTTTTTTAAATTTTTATTTTATTTATTTATTTATTTATTTATGGCTGTGTTGGGTCTTCGTTTCTGTGTGAGGGCTTTCTCTAGTTGTGGCAAGCGGGGGCCACTTTTCATCGCGGTGCGTGGGCCTCTCACTATCGCGGCCTCTCTTGTTGCGGAGCACAGGCTCCAGACGTGCAGGCTCAGTAGTTGTGGCTCACAGGCCTAGTTGCTCCGTGGCATGTGGGATCTTCCCAGACCAGGGCTTGAACCCGTGTCCCCTGCATTGACAGGCAGATTCTCAACCACTGCGCCACCAGGGAAGCCCTGTGTAAAATTTTAAGCATATGAAAAATCAAGAACAATGCTCACCCATTACCAGCTATGACAATAATTGCCTCATGACCTCTCCTGTTTATTTATATCCCTACACATTGCCCCACCCCCTGCCACTACTGAATTATTTTGAAGCAAATCCCAGACATACATCATTTTGTTTATAAATGTTTTTGTAATATGACCATTATTATCCATTTAAAGTCTTTTGTATGTGAATGTAAGTATGTAGAATATAGAGTATGAGTATAGAGTATAGAGTAGCATATACTGAAGGATTTTAACTTTCTGTTAAATTAATTCCTAGATATGATCTTTTTGGGCTGCTTTGTAAATGGAATCTTCTGTTACACTTTCTAATTAGTTCTTTTCAAAATACAGGATAGTTATTGATTTTTATATATTAGTTTTGTACCTAGCCACCTTACTGAGTTCTTTTCTTATTTATAATAATTTTTAACTTACTATCTTGGGTTTTTCAGGCAAGCAATGCTGTGTTGGCAAATAATTTTAATTCTATTTCCTCCTTTCTAATTTACATATCTTAAATTTTTCTATTGTCTCTTTTTATTGGCTCTAGTACTTCCTTAATGATGTTAAACAGTACTGGTGATAGTGGATATGTTTTGGGGGAATACTTCAGTATCTCCCAATTAAACATGTTGCTGGCTTATGAATTTGTCATGTTGTTAAAGAAATTTCATCAGGTATAGATTTTTAATTTTATTAAATGTTTTTTCAGCATTTATGGAGATAATGATTTTTTTCCTTTGATCTTTAATATGATTAATTATAATAACTGATTTCCTACTATTTAACCATCCTTGCTTTCTGAGTATGAATCCCAGGTGTTCATGGTGTATTATTTGTTTAATGAGTGACATTCCTTTGAATAGTAAATTTTCCTGGCATATTTAAAAATTTCAGTCTTAGTAAATTCATGCACAACATTTTAGAAACATGTCTATTCAGTAAAGAATTGTTCTTATTAGTAAGCTTATTTTCTGTTGCCCATCCTTTTGTTATGCTCATATTAGGGGGCTAGATTGTGTGTGTGTGTGTGTGTTTGTGTGTGTGTGTGTGTGTGTGTGTGTGTAGATGAGAGAGAGAGAGCGGGAGAAAGAGAGAGAGTGTGCACCAGTGCACTTGAGGGAGAGGGGAAGGAGGAAGAGAGATACAAGACAATGTTGGTTTTAGAAGCTACGGTATGATAAATTGTAATGCTTGATATATCCAAATCTTTGTTGTAGCAAACTATAATAATTTTTTACTAAAACAATTTAAACTAAATATTTTTATCATTAAATTGAAACCAAATATGTCTAATGGATGAGAGTACTTGAAACATACTGGTGACAGTGTAGTATGATTGAAAGAATATGGGCATTTTAAATTTAAAATTTGCATTTTTTGACTTTTAAGAAGTTATAAAAGTAATATATACCTAATGTCAAAAATTTAAACGTATAAAGTAAAAAGTAAAAGTTGTTCCTCATTGGCCCTTCATGATCTTCCCCTAAAATAGCTTTCCAAAGACAACCACAGCTAGTGGATTTGTGTGTATTCTTCCAAGCCCTTTTAAAGCACTTGTACATAAACATTTGTATACATATTTTAACAAAAAATAAATTCATACTTTTGGTAATTTTTGTTCTTTTGAAAAAACATGTTTTTGAATATATAAGAAATGTATTAGCATGTATTCTTGAAAAAGTTCTAATAATAGAAAGAAAACAAGCCCCGTACAAACTCCCTGAGTCTCGGTCATCTCATCTGTAAAATAGGAATAATAAAATATTTTTCATAGGTGTGTCAATTAGGATTTAATGAGATAATGCATTTGAGCACCTGACACTGTGCCTATTCAATAAAAGAGATGAGCTAGTTATTTTGAACATGTATCAGCTCTGGAAAATTTTTGAAGATTAATTATTTTATTTTTAGCTTTGGAATTTTTAATGAAGCACATTTTGGCATATACCTCTATGTTCTGACAGTGATCTTTTGACTTACTCTGTCCTCTTTCAAGGTCTAGTCAAAAAAGAGAAGGTCTTAAATATTTTCCTTATAGCTTTGTGTGCTATAAATGTAAGTTTAGTTTAATAGCAGAGGTTAACTTTTTCTTTATTAATTATTTAGATTACTTCTCCCCTACTCCTCTCAAGTTTTTGGTTAGTTCAGTGTTTTTTGGATCCAAGTGTGCCTTCATCACAGTTTTTGCCACTTTCATATACTGTTTATTAGTTATGTTCTTAATATTTTCTTTCATATTGCTCCACTAAAGAGGCATAACAACCAAGTGCCATGCATGAATTCTGTACTAGAACTGGGGGATAATTAGGTACATTTGAATTTGGACCAGATCTTAGGGCAAATTAAGCCATTAATGTTAATGTTCTTTATGTGATAATGGCATTTTGGTCATCTAAGATTATCTCCTTATGAGTTAGGAAATGCCTTCTGAAGTATTTTGTGGTGAAGTGTCATGCTGGTGCAGCTTACATTCAAGTGGTTCATCAACAACCATAACAGAAGTATGTGTGTATAAATATATATGTGTGAGTTCAGATAGATACAGGTGTAGATAGAGCTGTGAGGCAAAAATCTTAACAACTGGTGAGTCTAGGTGAAGGGCATACAAACATTCATCATACCTCTTAAACTTTTCTGGAGGCTTGAAATTTTTTAAAAATGTAAATTTGGAAAAATAAATATAATCAGAGTGCTCATTAAAAATTAAATTGCTGGTGGCGCAGTGGTTAAGAATCCGCCTGCCAGTGCAGGGGACACGGGTTCGAGCCCTGGTTCAGGAAGATCCCACATGCCGTGGAGCAACTAAGCCCGCGCGCCACAACTACTGAGCCTGCGTGCCGCAACTACTGAAGCCCATGCACCTAGAGCCCGTGCTCCGCAACAAGAGAAGCCACCGCAATGAGAAGCCTGCTCACCGCAACTAGAGAGAGCCCACATGCAGCAATGAAGACCCAATGCAGCCAAAAATAAATAAATAAATAAAAATTAAAAAAAAATTAAATTGCCTCACTTTCTTTAATTTGATAAATCTACTGAAAAAGGAAACTTTATTATTACCATAAGTGGAAAATACATATTCCTCTTCATAAGCAGAAGGTATATAGTTGTAAAATTATTATTAAAATTTTTAAAATTAAAATGTGTTTGGATACTGTTATGTGCCGAGGCTCTCAGCTCAGGCCTTGGTCTCTCAAAGGAAGATTAGCAATCATTAGAGAGGCGTTAAAGACATATTAGCACCAACTGAGACTTTCTCCTTGATGAGAAGGTATGAGAGAAAATTGAAAAGGGAACAACAGCTTTCTCACTCTGTGTGATTTAGATCACTTCAAATTATCTTGCATCTCACCTGAAAGCATCTTGAATCCCACACTTTGGGAAATACTACATCCGTTGATTTTAGTGTGGTGTGTCAGAAAGAAAATAAACTTGTATACCGAATTGTTTATATAGTGCCCATTATATCTTTGTCTTTAAACCTTCTGTGTTGAATTATCATCATCATCATTATTTGATAGTTTTGATTGCTACAGATGCATGTTTAGCTGAATGACATCCTGGCCTAAGGCAGATGTCAAATTTTGCAGTCTAAGTCATTACTAGTTTCTTGCTCTGAAGTTGCTCTTGTAGTTGGGGTTTTGCTGGTTTTTCGTTTTGTTTTGTTTTGTTTTTCTTTCTTTCTTTCTTTTCTTCCATGCTACATTGTTCCTGCTGTTATTTGGAAACCAGTAGGTCGCTTTGCGTCTTGAACAATGAAAGGATCCAGATCGTGTCTGTCTCACATTATGTTATCCCAGTACAAGACTCAGTTGAATAAAACATATTACCCATCTGGCCTGGAAATCTCAGTGGCACTCAAAATAACTTACCAACAAATTGTTGGATCATGGTATCTTGAAATTTTTCTGAAAGTTCAGCTTCTTTGTAGCTGTTGCTAAGAGAGGAACGTCATAGACATGAGGAACACGAGGAAGTGTCTGCACACTGCCAGTTGTTTTATAGGCATTTGGCTCTGCCGCTTTGCAGATGGTTAGACTCTGGGTGGTGGGTAAATGTGTGCCGATTATCTTATTGAATTAAGGTAACCTTTTGTCATTCATTGAATTCTGCAGACCAGTTGGTCAGTGAGCAGCTGCTCTGTGTGGCTTGGTTTGGGTTTGGAAGCACACAAAGACTATCTTAAAGGGTGGTCAGTCTAATCCAGGTATTCAACAAAGCAAGAGTGAAAACCTTCTTCCTCCTTTGATACTGGTTTCTGTTCTGACAGAAGCAAATGAACAAAAACGTTTTTACTTCTTGCTCAGTTAACTAAATGATTTAAAGCAGTGGTTTATTGAGTGTTTGGATGAATGCATTTTTTAACCTAATGTTCTAAGTTGAAGAAAATATACTATCATAATATTTGATGTTAGAAGCATACTAGTTTTATGGCAGAGTCTGTGTTTGAAGAGGCATGATAGACTAATGGAGTTGTTGTCTTTTTAGTTTATTTTCACAGATATCCTGGAAACTAAAAGCATGCCTTAGCGATATCATCTCTTAGCAAATTCCAGCTGTATAATTTTTGTAGGGCTATTTTGTTTTGAATCTGCCGTATTTTTATATGGATTCTATCTCAGTTTCTGGAAACTGTTTCAGGAGGCTTCATTTTTAATAAAGGGGTTCTAAATTGTTTTTAGTAAATTGCCAAAATTGTGTGGCTCATTTCTCCTTTAGGAAAACTTTTCTTGGACTCATCTTTTTGGCTTTACTCAGAGTACAGTGTAGGGGGTCTCAGAGAAAATGACTGTGGCCACCAGTTGATTTCCTTGTTATCAAAGAGAAGTCATTTAACAGTGATTGATGAAGAGCCATCTGATTTCTCTAGTTTGGTCATCTGTTGGGCCTGGGAGACTTTTGATTCAAAGCCCACTTTTTCATTTGGATTTATATGCTAGTAATGATCATGATGTCTATCAACATTTATTAAGCACATATTCTGTGCTGGGCTTTGGGCTTGGTTCTTTACATATGCTCTTTCATTTTATCCTGTCAACAGCTTTATGAGGTGGATCTCATTAGCTCCCTCTCAGAGATGATAAGACAGTCTCCCAGGGAGGGTAAGTAACTCGTCCAGTGCCACACAGCTCATTAGTGTGTGGGCCATACTGCAGTACAGGGCTCTCAGCTTCCAAGGCTCCTGCTCTGTTCTTCCGTGCTGCTATTTTAATGAAGATCTAAGCCCCAGATTTTCCATCAAGCTTAAGAGTAAACAAAAAGTTCTCCTTTAAGGCTTCAGATTCTATGTCTATGCTTGTCTTAATTATCGTAAAAATAATATAACAACGTTAAAGAAAAATTTTGAAGTGTGAACCTTGTCCATAATCTTGCCACCCTAACACAACCATTTTGTTTTGTATTTTCTCTTCCAGATTAGTCTCTGTGCATGTCCTTTTATGTAACTATAATCAAAGCATATCCACAGCTATATATTCTGCTTTTTAAACAACATACTATTAATTCATAAATATTTTTGATTGTAAATATCATTCTTTAAAAAGTCTTTTCCTAATCTCTTTGAACCTCCCAGTCCAAATGAAGTCCCTTTAGTAATTCCAACAAAGTACCCTATACTTTCTCTTATTAGCACTTATTACAGTTTATAATTATATATTTATTTGTCTGGTTATTATTTAACTTCAGTTGTCCCCTCTAGATTGAAGAGCTCCATAAAGATGGAGGCCTGGTCTCTTTGATCACCTCTGTTGAGTGAGTGCAAGGAATTATGTTATTATTATCTAAAGTTAAGTTTCCATTTGTTTGTTACTCTATTGCAGAAACATACAGTCTGTCCAGAAACAGCTGGACAGATTTTGACCAAACTTGGAGGGTTTTGGGAGAGTGTGTTTAGGATGATCAGGAGACATGTGTCATATGTTTTCTGATCTTGTGTCTGAGGTAATATACAGAGATTTAAGAAATGAGACCTAAATCGAAAGTCCTGAGGGCAGATTATTGGAATTGCAGCCTGTGGTTTGCATTTTAGAGTTGAGTAGCTTCTCACTTGGGCTACTCCATATCTTGATCTAGGATGAGAGGCAACAAGAATCTATTTATTGATGACCAGTGAATCTCACAATCACATATCGGCTAATTTCAAATAGATCCATTTGATCTTTTCATTCTCACTTTCCTTCTTTAAACATACATTGTCTATTGAAAGAGATGATTTTAATTGCCATTTCTCTTCTGTGAAACACTTTTGTGAGCTAATGAAACAAATTAAACAATACAGGTGTTTATAGTACAAAAGACATGATCTATCGATGTCTGAGGCTAGAATTTGGTTAAAAGAAGAGACTTTGATACTGTACAGCACAGGGAACTATATTCAATATCCCGTGATAAACCATAATGGAAAAGAATATGTATGTATAACTGAATCACTTTGCTATACAGTAGAAATTAACACAACATCATAAATCAACTATACTTCAATAAAATAAATAAATAAAAGAAGAGACTCTGTGTTTTATACATAACCCTGTGAGATCTATAGTGATTATTAGGAAGGTCAAAAATAAATTAGGTGCTTCAGATCTGTAAGCAAGCCAACTGCCCGGTGATATAAAAATCTTGACAAGGTCATCTGTAGACATCTGCACCTGGAAAAAAGTCAAAAGAGTCAAATAAAAACAGAGTTCGTTTTCAATCTCTGACATTTTAAAAACCAGTTTTGAATTTAGGGTAGAAGATTGCCCTTTGAGTCTTTGGAGAACAAGTGGAAACTGGAGTCCGTGTCCCAGCCACCGCCCTCTTCGGTTCTGCGGGCTGTGTTCTGGGCATGCTCTGCTGCCAGAGCCCTGTTGTTTCTCCTGCAGGCTCGCCCCGCTCCTCCAACTCCCGTAGAGGATTCTTCAGTCCTTCCTCTCTCCTTCCCACCATCCCATGCCATCTCACTCCATGTAGCAGACGGTTTGCCAAATAACCACATGCTCTGGAACCTGTGCTGGATGCTAAACCAACACTTAGACGTGCCTCCTGTCCTGGACATGTCAATACATGGCCACGTGTGTCAAGCCGAGGCCAGAGCCAGCAGCACAAGAAGAAAACTACCACTAATGTTCATTAGCAGAGGATACACTCCTCAGATAGCCTTACGTTACATACAGGCCTTCGCATCCTAGCAGACCTTTCCCCTCTTCTTGGACAGTCTCCTGGCCTCCTCGGAGCCGCTGTAGCACCGTGAGCTTTACTGTCCGTCCTGCTCCTTGGCACTGTCTGTAACTCTTCAGTTCTGTGGGCCCTGACATTCTAGGCTGGCTGTCAGTTCCTTGGAGATTGAGACTAGAGCTTAAATTGATATCCTCCATGCTGCCTACCACAGGGACATACTTAATTCAATTAAGAAATCGTAGAGTCTCAAGGTTGAAAGAGACCTTGTGAGTCGTGGAGCTGAGCCCGTGCTTGAATCGCTTCCGCAGAATCCTCCCAAGTGGTCGTGCAGCCTCTGCTCCCACCGCTTCTAGGATGGGAGCCCCTGTGCCCAGAGGCAGCTTTTGTCTCTGCTTTCTGTTGGCATCTACTTGCCTATTTTGAGCTGCTCTCTGCTCTGGGTCCAAATAGGGCTGAACAAGAGTGAGACAGGAACTGTTGAGAGCCTGGTCTGTGCCAGACATGAAGCCGGGCCTCTCACTTAGGCTGTTGTTAGGAAGTGGTCATTTACTGTTGCTCAGCTGTGTGCCATAATTCACTGCCTCCTCCCCTCTATTCAGGAGCCTGTTTTCCTTGTAGTTTTAAAGGACCTGCCATCCAGTATCTTTCTTGCGGCATCCTCTCCTCTCAGATGGACTAAGTTAAGCATTATCCATACTAGACGTATGAGGAAATGGAGGCCCAGAGAGAGTTAGGGCCACACAGATGGGCGGCCAACCCTGTCTTCTGACTTCAGAGCCAGTCCTTTCTCTGGAACGCTGTGGGCTTCCTCTTTCAAGCTGAGGACGTGATTCTTTCTAACACTTGAAACCACCTCGTTCTGGCCTGCTAAACCCTCTTGTCGTCTTTGGTCTTGGTAACCTTCACAGTGCTTACCTGAGGATGAGCGTTCACGTTGACAGCACCCTGGCTGTGCCCACGTGCTGTGTTGTCCCTTGGAAGAGAAGGGGTCTCACTGACGTGTCCCTTTCGGTGTGCAGCCTTACACAGCAAAGTCTTGACAAGGCCACTTTTTAAAAAATGTTATTATTATGTAAAAAAAAAAATTTTTTTTTTAATGTTTCATTTTTTGGCTGCACTGCACAGCACGTGGGATCCTTGTTCCCCGACCAGGGATTGAACCCGTGGCCCCTGCATTGGAAACACGGAGCCCTAACCACTGGACTGCCAGGGAAGCCCCCCACTTTTTTTTTTTTAAAGCAGTTTGTTTATTTATTCTTTCATTTATTCACTCAAAAATATTTATTGTCTACTCTGAGCCAACCACTATTCTCAGAAACACCCCTCCTTTCATGGAATTTATATTCTAGTGGGAGAAGTAATGATGAGCAAATAAACCAACAAGGTAGGGACTTCCCTGGTGGTGCAGTGGTTAAGAATCTGCCTGCCAATGCTGGGGACACGGGTTCGAGCCCTAGTCCAGGAAGATCCCACATGCCATGGAGCAACTAAACCTGTGCACCACAACTACTGAGCCTGCGCTCTAGAGCCCGTGCACCACAACTACTGAGCCTGCACTCTAGAGCCCGTGAGCCACAACTACTGAGTCCATGCACCACAACTACCGAAGCCCATGCACCTAGAGCCTGTGCTCCGCAACAAGAGAAGCCACCGTATTGAGAAGCCCACGCACTGCAACGAAGAGTAGCCCCCGCTCGCCGCAACTAGGGGAAGCCCGCGTGCAGCAATGAAGACCCAATGCAGCCCCCCAAAAAACCCCCAAAAAACAGCAAGGTAATTACAGACTGTGTTAAGTGACAGGAAAGAAATTCAAGAGTGAAGTGAGAGAGAGAAAAGCCAAGGATGTGACTGTGGACATTGTGCTCTGGAAAGTCCCTGAGGAGAGATGAAAAGATGAGGAAGGGTCAGCTGTGGAAAGAGCTGAGGAGCTCAGGGAGGGAAGGGTCCTCCCTTGTGTTTGAGGAAGAAAAAGGCAGCTCCTTTAGCTGTAGCAGAGAGAACCAGAGCAGCAGAGAGTTTGAAGTTGGGGAACAACAGGATCTGGTTTGTGTTTTTAAAATCACCAAGAGACAGGACAACTAAATGAGATGTGTGACCCTGGATGTTACTCTAAAGGACAGTGTTGGGATAAATGGCAGAATTTGAATATGGCCTGCCTATTAGATAATAGTATTGTATCAATGTTAAATTTCCTGAATTTGATAACGCCTTGTGGTTATGAAAAGATGTCCTTGTTCTTAAGAGGGGGGAAGAGTTGTGATCTTTGCAGCTTATTCTCAAATGGTTCAGGAAAAAAAGGGAGGAATAGAAGATGGCAAATTGTCTGAGGGCATATGGGTGTTTATTGTAATATTCTTGCTACTTTTCTGTAGGTTTGAGGTTTTTTTCCAAAAGTAAAACTTTAAAGGTCTCTGAGGCTGCTGTGTGTGGGAGTAATTAACAGGGCGCCAGAGGAGGGGTAGGCAGACCTGGGAGGTGGCTCTTGGGATGATGGAGGCGTGGTCTGGGGTGTGACAGTGGGAATGGAGAGAAGAGGACAGATCTGAAATGTGTTTTGGAGGTAGAACTAACGGAACTGGCTGATGGAGTGGATGTGGTGGCCGGGGGAAGAGCAGGAGGTAGAAATTGCCCCCTTATGGTTACAGACTGAATTCCAAAAGAATCTTCTCCTTCCCAAGGTGCTCTCACCCCCAATCCGTTCTACTCAAGGCAGCCACTCTATGAATAGTTAACACAGCGATTTAACACACCCCACGGGTGAGGTGAGGCTCAGGGATGTGAAGTGACTCCTTTGAAGTTGTCAGGTGTAGGCAGAGATTTTACTCTCTTTACCCAGAAGACCAAAATAATAGGCATGAGTTTAGTGTTCTTCAAACTGAATTCTGCTCCATTAGTTGGTTGGGAAATCAATGTAGTAGTTGATACCGAATTCTGTCCCATTAGTTGGTTGGGAAATCAATGTAGTAGTTGCTAGCAGCATTAAAAAAGAAGAGAAAAGAAACATTATAGCATGTCCCACTTGGAAAGGATAAGTAATGTTTCATGAAGCTTCTGTTTTAGTTAAATATGCACATAGGTATATTCTAGGTCACGATGTAAAATGTGTTATTTACTTTGAGTTACCATTGAAAGTTGGAAAGCCATGCACAGGATTATTGTAAACAGGTCTTGCAATCCCCATGAGAATAAGAGAGCAAAAGATAAACTCACTTGGGTGGCTACTGTTGGCTGTCCTGTGTTGTTTATTTCCTTAATGATCGATGGGTTATAAGTCAGTGTTTTCTCAGTTGACTTCATAGTCATCCTCTCCTTCCAGTCTTGCAGTCAATAAATATTGAGTGCCTGCTGTGTGCCAGGCACTGTATTAGGCAACAGCAGTGAGCAGAACAGACCTGACCCTCAAGGAGCTTACCTTTAAACATGTTACCAAGTGAAGCCTTAAGATTCCTTCAGGTTTTGGAGTGATAGGTGCTCTAAAGATTTAGGAAGACTGATCTGGGAAGGCCTCTCTGTGAAGGTGACATTTGAGTTCAGACCCGAGTGAAACTGAAGATGCAGCTTTGCTTCAGGGAAGAGTGTCCCAAGCAGAAGCAGCAGCCCAGGCAAAAGCCCTGAGTTGGAGGGATGGAACTGTGGCGAGGGGATCCAGGGAGAGTGGAAGGAGAGGAGGTGAGATTTAGGACACTTTTTTGGAGATGAAGCTAACAAGACCTACCCACTATATAGCACAGGGAACTATATTCAATATCATGTGATAAACCATAATGGAAAAGAATATGAAAAAGTATACATATCTATATATTTATATATATAGATATGTATAACTGAATCACTTTGTGTACAGCAAAAATTAACACAGCATTGTAAATCAACTATACTTCAATAAAATTAAAAAACAAAAAAAGCTAACAGGACCAAATAATGGATTGGATGTAGAATGTAGAGGGACGGGATGCAGGGATGATGGCGCCATTTACTGGTAGGGAAGGCTGGAGGCTGATGCAGAAATGTGATTGTAGAGAAAAAGAAATCAGTAGTTCTGGGCATGAGTTTCAGAGGCCTATTGGACATACAAGTGGAGACCCAGGGTGGTCAGTTGGATGATCAAAGTCTTAGGTAAGAGTCTGAACTGGAGAATTTGAGAGCCATCAGTATATAGCTGGTATTTAAAGGACTAAGACTGGATGAGCTTCCGGGGGTGGAGGGTTGAATGGGGGGGGTGGGGGGGGTGGGCTGGGAGTGTGGATCAGAAGAGCAGAGGCCCTGGGGCCAGAGTTTCAGAGCAATTAAGGGAAAGAAGGAGGAAAGTTAGGTGGGTGCCTAGAGAAGAAGTTTTGTGGAGAGGGAGGGGAGGGCCCAATATCAATTTATGTAGTGTTGGTTCCCCATTTTTGAGCTCTGGACCTATTAGCAGTAAGTGAATTTCCTTCTCTGTGTGAGATATATGTGCTTTTAAATTTTTAAATTTTTTATTTGATAAACTGGGGAGAATAGTACTCATTTCACAGAGCTGTTCGGTAAATTAAATTAGTTAATACAGAGTGCTTCAAACAATCCCTGGCACATAATAAGAACTCAGTAACTCTTAGGTGCTTGTTGCAATGGCACTTATTTTAAGAAATCAATTCAGGCTTAAGGTCTAGATTCCAGATTAGTATAGAGGTAAATAGTAGCAATAGTGGCTGTTCATCTGTGTATGCTGTGTGATAATCAGTTTTGTTTAGCTGGTTCTCTGAGTAGCATATTAAAGCAGTCTTGAACAATGAGGGGACCCTGTTAATGAATTACCAGTAAATGGTGATATCAAGTGACCCTAAAATCAAAGTAATGGAAAATTGTCTTCCTTTTTCTCAAACGTTTAATTTGTTGTTTCTTCATCACACATCATCATCCTTCCATACTTTCAAGGTCAGGGGGAGATATTAATTTTTACTGTACTGCTACGTTGTCACACAAATTATCATCTGAAGGAGCTTCTTCGATTTGACAAATGAAATCTCAGGAGGAACTTGTTAAACCAATACAATTCAAATTTCTAATTCCTGCTGCTTTCTAGTATGCACCATTTTATTCATCTCAAATAAACGTACAAATTCAAGCATCCTATAAGGCAAATAGATTCCTTTTTAATTAGGGGTTCTATATACAGAATTTTATGATCATGAAATTTTTAAACCAAGAAGGGAACAAATATTTACAGTTGCAACTTCACGTCAGCTTTGCCCACTATTTGAAGAGCTCTGAAAATGGAAATGTATCTCCCGTTTTTTCACTATGGCAGTAGAAAATAAGGCTTCAGCTTCTTAGGAGCATGTCTGCTCTGTTATGTATGGAATGTGGAAGGTACATATAAGTGTTCTTTCTTTGTGACTGACATTACTTTTTTTCATGCAGAGATTTGTTTTATTAAAAGCTAATCTTTGCTTTTGTGTGTGTGTGTGTGTGCTTTTCGTGGTACTATTTCTTAGGCATCTCCAAGTACTAAAGCAAAATTTTATTTTGAGGAGTTATTGCTTTGGTAATTATCGTACAGAATTATTTCTCAATTTAAGTAGGCCTTTTATTCCGAGGCAAAATTAAGCCAACCACAAGGGTTTCTGGGAGCAGAATAATGTAGTGTTAAGGTGCTGTTTGTCAGTGTGGGCAGTCTAATGCTTTACAGAAGAAGATTTTTAATGATGCTTAAATATGTGGTGGTTTAAAGATCCCAGTTGAAATGAAGCTCATCAAAATGCATTGAAATAATTTAGAAAAGGGGGGATGCTTTTGCCAAAATTTGAGACATATATACTTTTTTCCAAGGTTTTACTACGGGTTTGATGAGGCAGAAAGTGACTTTGCCTAATTTCACCTTTATACATGGTGGTTATACCATGCCTGGATCCAAGAATGATTTTAGGTGACTTAGGTGATTAAAATATATTTAATATACTGATCTTTTTTCCAAAGCATCAAAAATAATTAAGATGAAAGACTAGATAAACACTATGTCTAGAATGAATAATTTAGTTCTAAACATCCCAAAAGCTAAGGGGAAAGAGAGATGTGGTTTATAAGATTCTCATTGTCTGATATGGAAGCCTAGAAGTTTGAGGAGAGAGAATGTTTTTCCAGCTTTTTCTGAATTTAAGGGTAATTTGTTTTAGATTCTAATCCTTTATGATCAACAATGAGTAATAACATTGACAGTATTTCTTCCCACTCTTTTCTCTCCTCTCCCCCCAAAGGGAAATACCTGATCGTAAAACTAATGCATGTTAGTTGTACAAAAAGAAAAAGTTAAAACAAATCAAAAATACATGTACTGACAATGCTTGGTGTCAGTCTATTTATCTCTTGTAAAAATAAAATACAGTGTGTGTGTGTGTGAAAAAAAAAAAAATACATGTACTGAAATGAAGCTTCCCTGAATGACACCAAACCCCTGTTCGAGTAGACATTTCTCATTTCTCGGTTCACAGAAAGGGATGGCATTAAATCACAACTCAGTGGAGATATTTTTGTAAGGAGCTGTGATGATGTTGAGTTTAGCAAACATTTATTGGGCATCTGAGATTTGCCAGTGTTAGGGTTACGGAAATGATTAAGACAGCACTCTTTCCCTTAAGAAGCTCAAGGTTAAATGGGGTTCACTCTTTCAGTCAGTGACCCATCAAATATTTTATATCCGTTCATTTGCTGAGTACCTATTATGGGTACAGTAAATATTTTATATCCATTCATTTGCTGAGTACCTATTATGGGTATAGTACGTAGTGGTCAACCAAGGAGAGTCTAGTGGGGTGCATCAGTAGCTAACCATACAACTAATGCTAATGCTGTGTGCTAAGTAACTGCGCTTGGCATGAATAAGTTACCCTGAGGGCACAAAGAAGGAGAAATTTGTTTTGCTGGGGAAGGCTTTGCAGAGGGAGGAACTTTTAGGTTGAGATTTAGTGTCAGAGTGCACCCGACAGCCCAAAAGTGGGGATGGCATTCTAGGCAGAGGGAATAGCGAGCCCAGAGTGTGATCCCAGAGGTGTGATCCAGAATGCATGTTTGGGCAACGGATAAGAAGCAGATGGCCGAACAGAGTGTATGGCTCAGAGTAGGGGAAGTGTGAGGGAAGATGAGGCCGCGAGGATGGTAGAGCTGTGTCCAGTGAAGAAATTTGGACTTTATTCTGTCAGTAGGCTTTTAAGCAGAGGAGGAGAGATTTATATTTTAGATACATAACAGGTGGAAGCGTGAGACGCGACTGTGGGGCAGAGAGATTAGAGGCAGGGAGTGATGTGTAATTGAGGTAAAGGAGAAGCGAGGTCTTGGGCGTGGAGCAGTATACGTGGGTTGAGAGGACACATCAAAGTGTCGGGACATTTCTAGTCTGTTGTGTGGGATGAGGGAGAGGAGTCTGGGGGATGATGGTTGCTGAGGAGAGGACAGGCTTCTGGGAATACCGACATTCAAGGATTAGCCCAGGAAGGGGGCCTGGTCTTCATTTTATTGAGTATTTTGAGCAATTTTACTTTTCATTTTCTTCTTGGTAAGTAATAATTGTATTAGTAAATATCTCAACAGACTATTTTATCCACAGGATACCTTATTATCTAATATATACATATATACATATACATATATATATATATATATATATATATAAATCTTTAAGGGTAAAGCCTGTTTATAATAAAATCAAACTTGTTTAAACCTTTTTTTTTTTTTTTTTTAAAGAAATCGTGATGAAGTTATATGTGCCACTGTGTGGAGCCTCATCTCATCCTCTCCTTCATTTCAGCAGACGGGTGCTTTTTTTTTTTTTTTAATGTTAACTTTTAATTTATTTTTATTTATTTATTTTTGGCTGTGTTGGGTCTTCGTTTCTGTGCGAGGGCTTTCTCTAGTCGCGGCAAGCGGGGGCCACTCTTCATCGCGGTGCGCGGGCCTCTCACCATCGTGGCCTCTCCCGTTGCGGAGCACAGGCTCCAGACGCGCAGGCTCAGTAGTTGTGGCTCACGGGCCCAGTTGCTCCGTGGCACGTGGGATCTTCCCAGACCAGGACTCGAACCCGTGTCCCCTGCATTGGCAGGCAGATTCTCAGCCACTGCGCCACCAGGGAAGCCCGGGTGCATTTTTCAAAGCACCCAGTCCATCCCTTACATCCCTGGGGCAGAGACGGAGAGTCTTTGGGCTGGTGCTAGGTCTCAATCCTGGCTCCTCTGCCTTCTAACTGAGTGACTTCGGGCCTTTCACTTCATCTCTGAGCCTTAGTCTTCTCATCCGTGAAGTGGAAAGATTAGTATCTGTTGAAACTTTAAAAGAAAAAGCATTTATTGATTCAAAACAGAATATTTCCAAGAAAGCTACATGACACTTTGAAGAGGCCATTTTGATGTTGTAGACTTGACATTCACACCTATTTCCTGACCACAAAACAAACTATTAACCTTTCAGCTTTAAAACATTTACCTAGTGGTATACCCAGCAAACACACCCATCCCAGGTCTGATCCAAGCCTTACTCAGTCCCTGAGCTTTTTTTTTTTTTTTTTAATAAAATATACATACCTGGTATAAAAAATGAGAACAATTCACTTTTTAAAGTTGTTTCTCATGACTTCCTTTAAGCCTGGAGTGGCCTGCTGGCTCTTTCTTAAGAAGTTTCACAAATAGTTCAAGTGAGGGGTAGTAGATAATGGATAGTAGAGACCTTCAGTGGAGGTTGAACAGGCAGGGGTTCTTTGTCTCTTGCAGCAGCCAGGGGTGGGCGCTCCAAGGCTGCCATGGTGCTATGGTGCCGCCAGGACTCAGGGTCTTTGCATCTTTCTGCTTCACCGTCCTTAGCGTTGAGGCCTTCCTGACGCTCTTCTCATTCTCACAACACAGCTTCTTCATGTCTAGACATCACTGCTTTGTTCCAGCCAGGAAAAGAGGGAAAGGGCCAGAGGTAGCAGCAAAAAGCTTTCTCCTGGTGAGGCTTTTCCTTTCTGTTCAGGAAATGAGGCACCCTGTCCTCCACCAGGGGCCTCTGCTTATATTTCATTGCCTTGAGCTGAGTCACATGGCTGTCACTAGCTGCAGGTACTCTGGGAGATCAAGAACTTAGCCTTCTAGCCTCTTTGGTTCTAAGGCCAAGGAAAAGATGGTGAGAATGAGTTTGCATCAGTCAATCTATACAGTATCTGCCCTCATTAGGGCAACATTATTTTGGTGTAGATACAAACTTCAGGGTCTTCTGTAGGGTGATCAGCTGTCCTTTTTTGCCTGGGACTGAGAAATTTGGAATGCAGGGCTTTCAGTACTATAGCCTAAACAGTCCTAGGAAAGCCAGCGTGGTTGTCACCCTAGTCTTACCATATTCTCTTTGGTCTAAAAATGTGGAAGTAGGTTATCTCTTGAGGATGAAACCGCCTTGACTGGGCTTACAAAGATTGAAAGGCAGCTTAATAATTTAATTTTAATAATAATTTAATAATATCAAATGGTTATTTAATTATAAATTATATAAAATAATTATTAAACTATTAAATAATAATTTAATAATTTACAATGAGAAATAAGTGATATTGGATCCGTGGAGTATACTGGAAACAGAAGCTGCTTAGTGCATGTGAGGTTTGGGCAGAGGGTCTTAGGGCTGCAATGTTACTCAACCCTAGGGGGCTCTGCTCACAGCATCCTGGGGAGAGTTCTGTAGCGCCAGTGCTGCTCAGAAAAGCCTTTCCAATGGGACCAAGCTCGGGGTTCCTTGTCTCTCTGCTGGTGAAGCTTCTCCTCTGGACACTGCCATTTTTGTTTCTTCCCCCTTTCTGAGCTTCTGTTGCTGACAAGTCTCCCCTTCTGATGGACAGTCTTTGGATATGTTGTTGTCTTCAGGCAAATCTTTTTTCAGAAATTCACATATCCTAAAATTCACCTTAAAGTGTACAAGTTCATTGGTTTTATTAGTATATTCACAAAGTCATGCAACCTTCACCACTACCTAATTCCAGAACATTTTCATTACCCCAAAATGAAACTCTGTACCCACTCACAGTCACCGTTCATTCCCTGCTTCCCTCAGCCCCTGGCAACCACTAGTCTGTGTTCTGGCGCTATGGGATTTGCCTCTTCTGGACATTGCATTTAAATGCAGTCATACACTATGTGGCCTCTTTGTGTCTGGCTTCTTTCTCTTAGCATAATGTTTTCAAGTTCATTCAAGTTGTAGCATGTAGCAGTAGTTCATTCCTTTTAAATGCTGAATAACATTCCATTGTATGGATATACCATATTTTGTTTATCCATTTATAAGTTGGTAGACATTTAGGTTGTTTCTACTTTGTGGCTATTTTGAATAATAATGCTTTGAACATTTGTGTACAAGTTTTTGGGTGGACACACATTTTCAAATCTCTTGAAATATACCTATATTCTCCCAGAATATAACTAGAAGTAGAATTGCTGGGTCTTCAGGCAAATCTTACTCTGATTCTTTAAGGATACTCTTGTATAGCTTATAGTTTGATTCTCACTGGACAGCATTAGTTTTCCAAGATTTGGGGGTAGATTTACATCAAAATTACCCTCATTGATTTGCTCCACTTCAGCCGTAGGGTTATTGTGAGGCTTTTCTGAGATAAACCTGTATAAAGTGAGGTGCTGGCCCATAGCTGCACATCACTCAGTTCTGGCATTTCCATTGCCCTATGCTTCCCACCTTTGCCTTCTGGCTACCTTCAGACACCCCAGACCTTCTGTTCTCTCTGTCTTCTTTCCTTCTGTCAAAACACAGGAATCTGATATCATTCACTGATACCTTTGCTTGATTGACTGATGATACTGAAAACAATTGTATGTTATCTCAGGCATAATTTACATGTTAAACCCTATGTTGCAGGCATGTGCCAGCTATAGCTAGCACATGGGTGGGGGTGGAGTTTTAGACACCAGAGGTCCTCCTGTCACCCAGGCTCCTGCTGAGGTTGACCTTGAAAGTAGTCTTAATGTAGATAGACCCTTGGTGGGTGACCTGGGGTGAGAGAGTAGGATTGGAAAGACCTTCTCTTCCTTCCCCACTCCTTTATCTGTGCTGAGACCCAGACTGGATGTGTCTGCTGGGGCTGCCGGAATCCTCCTCTTCACCTCACTTAGAGCCTGGAGTTCTGCCCCATCTTCAAGATTTCCTCTACTGTCCTCTCTTCCCTGTTCAAACATAGATTCCTCTTATTTCTCCTCTTGCTGTTAAAGTAATCTGGCTGACCGCCTCGTTTACTTAACTTCATCCTCAAACTGTCTGATGCATATTTTATATTTTCTTACATGTTTGACTTTTAGTTAATATTTAATGATAATTTCATTCTGCATCCATCCTCTTATCTGATAGCCTGGAACTCATCCCTGGGCCTCTCAATTCTAGCCTCTGATAATTAAGTTTTTTTAAAAAGAAGTGTGATATTCAGACATATTCTCTTATTAGTAAAGGTATTACTGAACGTGAGGCTAATGCCGTGCATCTATAACAAGCTGTTCCGCTCTGTGAATACTAATGTAATTTAGAGAGAAACCTTTCTTTGTTAAAGACTTTTTCTCCATGGGCCACATGTTTCCAGACTGATTTCATAGTAATTTGTGGTTTTTTAGGTATGTCAATAGAGATGCTATAGCCAGCATGCCGGGATTCTGTTAGATAAACATTTTGTAAGATTGCTTACTTTTAAAAATTGTCTTTGTTTAAAAAGTTAATTTCTTCCCTAATGTCCTAGTAAAGAAATTTTTTAGTAAATCTGATAAATCGAGGTTAAAACATTTTGTTTTTTAATGTTTTAAACCTTTTAAACCTCTTTTCTGAAGGTTGATATGTTAATGCTTTTTTTGGTCTACCTACTTTCTTCTGAATTTTAAGAAATCTGTACCAGAATCTGTAACATGCTTATAATATACTTTTGATGATCATATGTATTTTCTTTATTAAAAAGAGCTACTAAAAAATTCAGTGAATGATAGTGTGCATATGGTCACGTATTCCTCATTTATACACTTTTGAGAGAGTGACTCATGCAGTGTTTTTGCTTGAGTTTCTGAGAGTTTATAAAAAGGTTACAAACAGTTGGCAATGGAATTGAAATAATGGATGTGTAAAATGGGAGAGAACATTGTTTCTCATCTGTTTCTCTCTTACCTGGATGAAATTTTAACCTCTTAAAATTTTCCAGTGAAGTCAAGGTCAGTATTGTGAGCCCAGTATGGTTCTACCCATCATGGTCTAAGGATTTCCTGTCTTGTCGAAGAACATGTATATTCCCAAAGGAGAAAATACAGTTTTATTTCATGATGATAAATAGCTCTTTAAGGACAAAGGAGTCAGGTATAAAAGGATGATCACTGTTTTAGGACTATGACATGCTGTGACAGGAAAAGGGAGATGAAAGTTAAAGCTCCCAATTGTTGGCTGCCTGTGAGATCTCCAGCTGCCCTCCTGGCAGTGTTTTAGGGATATATTTCCTTTGACCTTCTGTTAGTAGAAAATCACTGGCCTTAGGATCCAGCAGAAAACTGACCTGAAAAGAGTTGAGTTGTTTGAGTGGTCCTTAAGGTAGGGTACATCCTAGTAAGCAGTGGTGAATGACCTTGGGTGGTAAGTAAAGCTCAATTTCTTAGACAGGGTGGTGGACAGCCCAGTGAGAGTGTCGCAAATACATACTGAAAATGTGTAAAATTCAGACTCTAACATACTGTTTTATACCTTGACTCTTCTGGATAAGTTGTTATCTTGTCTTTTACCTTCAGGCCTCCTGTTTTGTCCATCATTATCCACCTTGGCTTTGATTCTTTTTTTTTTTTTTTTTTTTCCATTGTGCACTTATTATCCCTCTTATTGATTCACTGTGGGGGAAAACTTTTCTGTCAAAGTGATGTAACTTTGATGCCTGGGCCTTTTACCTTGAAGTCTTAATGTTCCTAGAAGTCTACAGAAGACACAGAAGATCACTTTTCTCTAACTCCCTATGTGGGTATTTTATTTGTTAAGGAAAGTTGGCATTTAGTGGGGAGGTGGTGGGGGGATGACCCACGTAGTAGAGGCTTTCTTTGTTCTAATTTACATACTTAACATATTCCTGGCAACCTTCCTTCTAGCTTCAAATTCTGAGCTCTTAGAGGACTTTGATATTTTGGTTTTGTATGCATACGTGTTGGAATCCCTGGGTTGAAAAATTTCTAGATGTTTGCACACTCTACTCAGCCTAGGACATTAAGGGTTATGTAAAAATTAGTCCCCTAAATGACCATTAACTAGAAATTTTATCTGTCCAGAGAGAGGATTCCTCTAACTTCAAGTATGCATTGCCCTCTGCCTAGCATATTAACTTTGGCAACCAGAGAAAGATGAGAATTATGCTGTGTTTAAATTTTTCATTGTGATGAGACAAATCTGTTATTATAGAAGCTCTACTCATCAGTGAGAGTGTTTCCTTCTGTTGCTTTAATTAAAGGAGTGGTGGTATTTTTTAATTTAATTATGGCACTTTGATGATCTGATACTTACTGGCTACAAGCTAAGAATTCTTCGGATTTTCAAGATTTACATTGCATCTAGTGTGGTGCTGACTAAAAGAATGATGGAAATGTTCTATATCTACACTGCCCAATGTGGTAACCACATGTGGCTGTTGAGTACTTAAATGTGGCTAGCAAGACCGAAGAGTTAAATCTTAAGTTTTCTTTAAAATTAAATAGTCACATGTGGTTAGTGGTTACCATATTAGACAACAGAGATTTAGATCATGTAGAAAATCACCATTTAGTGTAATGACATCCTGAGCTGTCAAGGTTTCTTGTTTTGGGTTGGGAAGTTGAAGCTGGTCATATTTGAGGCTAGTTAAATTTGAAGTTGATGATGGATAGCATTGCTGTTAGCCATAGGGAAAGACTTCTTTAACAAAGACGTAAGATTATCAGACTTAAAGGTATTAGAAATGAACTCTGAGAAAGCAAATCATTCCAGAAAAAATTCCAATATAATTAATTGAACAAATATTTAGAAAATACTTCCTGTGTGTAAAGAACTGCTCTAAATGTGGAGGCCTGAGTCAGTGGAACTTAGGTGGTCCCCTCACGGAGCTTTCTATTTGAGTCTTACTTGGGAGGCTTTGATAGGCCAAACGGTGAGCCCTGTCCAAGGGGGTCTCTTCTAGAGCACAGAATGCCAAGTAGGGTATCATCATCAGGCTGTTAAAGTCAGCATTTGGCTTTAGTTCTTTGCAGCATGGCTGAGGCTGTAACAGCACAAGGAGGAACTGTTTACATCTGGGAACATTAGGATCCTGACATGCAAGATTAATTTGGGATGAGAGAGGGTTGAGGTGGGATTGGGATTTCTCCAGGTGTACACTGTGAGACTCTCTGATGAGTTCCAGATGTGTCTGAGCAGGCCCCTTAGGTCTTCACCACTTCTGGGAGATGGACCTTCCCAAAACTCTGGAAAGCTGGAGGCAGAGGTATTGGACAGGAACCCCCCCGCCCGCACCTAAGTGAGGAGGAATTCTCGATATTGCTGAGTTTGGCTCAACAACCAGGATTATCTAATATGTATAAATATTCCCTTAAACAAAACTATAGCGAGTGTTAGGTAAGCCAGATTTTTTTTAAAGCTGCAGCAAGAATTCAGCTTTTTTTTTTTTTTTTCTCCAACCTGGCAAGATCCCACCTGAGTTCAGTTGGCTGTGATGTTAGTTGGAAACCTAGGGGCAAAGAAAAAGCCACAGGAAAACAGGCTGCATCTGCTCCTATTCTGTGCAGCCATCTCACTTGCCCGTTAAGTTCTGTGATTTTAGCTAAATAAATCATGAATTTAGAGCAGAGGGGGGTGTGTCCCCACCAATCTGTGACCCATCTACAGCCCCACGTCTTCCCACCAAGCCACTAACCAGAACTCACTAGGCACTGCTTGGAAGCAGGGAACTCAGAACATGACTGTCCTGGGCCCTCTTTCTGGCAGTTGGGTGAGTCATGAGGGCCTGAAGGGTGAAGCTCAGGCAGGCAGGGAGCAGTAGGGGAGCAGTAGGTTAAAGACGGAGAGAGGGAGGCCGCATAAACAGTGGGGAGCTAGAGTTAATGATCTGATCTCATGGTGCAGATGTGGAGAGAGAAGAGCCAGCCGTTTCCCCTGGGGAAGGAGACCGTGTCACATGGGCTGTGTCTTGCCAGCTGGGCCTGTCAGGATCCAGTCACCAGAGTTACCCACTGTGGGTACACACTGTCACTGTGGGTTTGTTTTTGCTGGGTCAGGGATGTAGTGCCACATCCCTGTTACAGTCTGTTACATCTGAGGCTGAGGTGGTGGTGGTGGTGTGTGGGGAGGTGGGTTGGCAACCTTCACACAAGGTGTCCAGACACTCGTGGTTCGGGAACTCAGCCACGGAGAGTGGGATGCTCGCTTCTCTTGTGTGTCTGGTCTTTGGTCTCTGGCCTTGGGCCATGATGTCAGGCTGCCCAGGTTGACACACATAGCCTGGAATGGGTTAGGCTTCTGCCTCAGACATTAAGGAAGGGAACTGGTTAGTCCTTCCTGTGCCCACAGGCTGGCAGAGCACTGACTGGCACCTGCCCCTTTCAGAGGTGGGCTTAGGATAGCTGTGGAAATTTTCTAGCATTTGGGTCGTGGGAGTGTATCCCATCTCCCTCTAAGCACTGCCAGGCCAGAACCCAGTGGAATTGCAAAGAATGAGTTACCTCTTAGAAGAAAATATTACCTACATGTAAGTAATCTCAGGTACAGATGGGAAATGATTAGAAAATTTGACTTCCCAAAGATTTGAAATCTCTGTATCACCAAAGACAAAATCACAAGTGTAATTAAAAGACAAATAGGAGACTAGGAGAAAATAGACCATGTGTAGTAGACAAAGGATAAATATAGAGAATATATTTATTTATTTTATAAATTCTGCGAAACAATCAGATATGATTTTTTCCTGTTAGATTAACAGAAGTTAAAAAGATTAATAATATTCTCTTTTGGCAACAGTGAGAAAAAAATGGGTATACTTTATATATAGTGAGTGTATAAATTGTTCACACCTTTTTGGAAAGCAGTTTGACAGTATCCATTAGTTACATACCTTTGGTTCAGTAATTTTGTGTCTAGCACAAATTACATGGGCACACCCTTATTCTATCATTGTTAGCATTGGTGAAATATTGGAATAACTAAATGCACAGTGGTACAGCCAGCATGTAGAATATTATGCCACACCTAAAAGGAGTGTAGTAGATTTATATGCAACTGGTATGGGAAACTCTCCCAGATACATTCTTAGTGAGAAAAATAAATTACAAAATTATCACATTTATGTAAAAAAACCCTCGGAACTAGGTATATTTCTATATGTATTGCATTTCATGCATTCTTTATGTATTATGCATATGAAATCTATATATAAAATAAATTCATTTTGGTTCTAAGTGTATTTTGTGGATTTTGAAATGTGTTTTTCACCTTTTAACATTTCTGAAATCAGTGTATCTAACAATTGGTGGCATAGTTTAATAGTTAATCTTTTTTTTGGTAAAGCATAATGTAAATCTTAAGTGATAAGATCTTAGACTTAAGGGTAGATGGTAGGTAAATGCATTGATCAAGGACTGTAAGGAAGCAATGGGATGGGATTGAGGTGGTGTCAGTAGAGACTTCATCTGTATTATTTGAATTTTTTCACAGTGAAAATGTATTCACTTACTGTGTAATGAAAAATTATATATATATATATATCTATATCTATCTATCTATCTATCTATATATATCAGAGGAGATAGATAGAGCTGACTGGTTACCTGTGTCATTTGGGTCACTTTCCTGTCTCTACCTTTTGCTTGACACTCAGCTTCATCTGAGACTTTAAGGCTTGCATGGCTGAGAGATTGTTCAGCTCCATTAAGAAGTTAAGTAGTGGTGAAGATTCAGTGGGAGAGAATTGAGTATGAGGTCCAAGAAAAGCAGGGAGTAGGATTCTTGAGCCCAGGGCCAGTTGGTCCATCATAACCTTCACTGTCAGCGTGAAAAGGCTGAAGGTGTCAGTCTGAAAGGTGGTGCCAGGTTAGCTAGGGGTAATTACTGTAGGGTTACTCATCTACCAACTGGGGGTTCCCTGGGACAGGCCTGGTCGGTGGTGTCCCATCCAGTTTGGATAAGGTAATTGTATGGTGAGGCAGAAAATAGGTCAGACCACAGAGTCTTACTCAATGCTGTTGAAAGGAAAGTGCATTGTCTGGGTGGAGAACTAAGCCCTAGTGGTGAAGAGCCAAAGGAGTTAAGTGGGCTTTTAAATCTGAGGGGCGTAAAAAGGCAGGCAGGAGCCATAGGTTGGAGGCAGGGTCTGCTCTGTTCTGGAGGCCTGAGCAGGGAACCTTTGTACACAGAGCAGAGTGTGGGTGCCTCTCCGTAAAGCAAGAGCTACATTTTGAAGATAAACACGGAGAGTTTAGTACAAACACTATAAACAGAGATGACTATTAAAAAAGTACAGAGTGTAGCTTATTGTAAGAGGTCAGCCAGGGCTGTGGGAGCCAGAGGAGGAAGAGAGCACTCTCTGGGAAACCCAGGAAGACTTCTTGGCCAAGATGTCATTTGGCGTAGTCAATGGAGGAAGAGTAGAATTTGAACCTGTTGATTTTTAAGGAGGGATGTGGGAGGAAGGAAGGTAAGGAGGGCTCATCACTGTGAACAGGGGCACAAAGGAGAATATGAGGCAGTGTGAGCGGTACAGTTTCTTGGTACAGGCATATAAACAGGTAGATGGAAAAGGTCTATAAAAGGGAAGCAGTAGGAAGTACGATTTTATTTTATTTTATTTTTAATTTATTTTTGGCTGCGTTGGGTCTTTGTTGCTGCGTGTGGGCTTTCTCTAGTTGCGTCGAGCAGGGGCTGCTCTTCATTGCAGCGTGCGGGCTTCTCATTGCGGTGGCTTCTCTTGTTGCAGAGCACGGGCTCTAGGCGCGCGGGCTTCAGTAGTTGTGTGGCACGTGGGCTTCAGTATTTGTGGCACATGGGCTCAGTAGTCGTGGCGCATGGGCTTAGTTGCTCCGCAGCATGTGGGATCTTCCCGGACCAGGGCTCGAACCCGTGTCCCCTGATTTGTTTGGCAGGCAGATTCTTAACCACTGCACCACCAGGGAAGTCCAAGATTTTAAAAGGTAGGTTACAGCCAGGCCATGAAGAGCTGAAGGTGTCAGTTTAGGAGTTTGACCTTGATTCAGTAGGCACACGTTTTATATTGAATCTTTTGATTACCAGGTATTTTTGTACCATCATTGGTTTGATTTTTTAAAAATGTGGTCACTTTAGATTTTTCTGAGAGTTTTTTGATATATGTTCAAATCTTGTGTTAAAAGTATGTAGAGGGCTTCCCCGGTGGTGCAGTGGTTGAGAATCTGCCTGCTAATGCAGGGGACACGGGTTCGAGCCCTGGTCTGGGAAGATCCCACATGCCACGGAGCAACTCGGCCCGTGAGCCACAACTACTGAGCCTGCGCGTCTGGAGCCTGTGCTCCTCAACAAGAGAGGCCACGATAGTGAGAGGCCCATGCACCGCGATGAAGAGTGGCCCCCCGCTTGCCGCAACTAGAGAAAGCCCTCACACAGAAACGAAGACCCAAAACAGCCAAAAAAAAAAAAAGTATGTAGAGCACAGGGTTGTTTTTGTTTTTGTTTTCAATCAAATGATGGAATTTCAAAATTACATTTGTTCTACAAACTTTGTTTTTACTCTCTGCCAGCCAGCATTTGCAAATAACCACTTCCCTTTCACAGGAGATCATAGGAGACCCTAGTTTTTAATCTCCATTCAGTGAAAGTGAGGAACTGAGCCCTGTATGAAGAGGTGAAATTGAACATGAAAGATTTACTGAGTAAGATTAGTGGCAGATGAAAATGGGCGAACATTGTTTAGAGAAAGCTGTGATCCTCGTTACCTTTGCTGTGGTATGATTTGGAACAGCTTCTCTGGTCCTGGCAGTTCCTTACAGGCTTTCTTTTAAACCTGACCACCCTTCTGGTGCCAGCTCACCCTCGATGTTAGCTGGAGCTGCTGCTTCGATGGCTGTCTTTGGCAGGAAGCCTCCAGTCAACTTTCTGGATTCTGGTTTGGCTCCCCAGGTGCCTTGCTGAGCTGAACTGACCTTAGGAATCTGAAATGTGGAGGGTTAGTTTGGGGTAGGGAAATGTGATAGCAATTCTTGCTTTTTCTGCCGCAGTATTACTTATCAGGTCTTCTTGTTTTCCCCTAAATGGTACAAGGGGTTGCACTGAAATGGTTATTCATCTGTGTCTGTGATGCTTTTAAAAATAATAATTTCACTAATATGTCACAACATGCATTGTTTATTATTTTAGTAAATGGATAGTTTAAGAAGCAGCAATTTACAAATTTAAACATGACAATTAACATGATCTGACATAAAAAATTAAATAATCTCCTGGCATCTTTGTCATCAGCATTGCATTAATGATTTTAGCCTTTCTGGGAGCTTTCATTTTTTGTTGACTCTGACTGATGATGGCAGACTGTGGTAGTGATATGCTTTTAGAAATCATTTTTTTAGTCAGAATGCTATTAGCATGCAATGTGGACTGGCAGAAATAACATTGTTTATCATTGCCAGGGTTGTTTTGAGTTATGAGTTCTTTAAGGAAGATGTTAGGGAGCATCTATAGACATTTGGCATCTGCTATGGGTTGCCCTCTGGTGGGCCGTGGTAGAGTGTACCTTCTGCTGTGGAAGTTGGCTCAGGTCAAATGGGCATTTCCTGGCCTTGCCTCCTGGGAGTTACAGGGGTGGGCTCACTACTTAGGCTCAGCCTGCTGACTGCTTTCACCCTGGAGTTTGAATCTGGAGAGAATGATATAAAATGCAGGGACAGTTAGTAGTGGCAGTAGAGTTACTAAAATTGCCAGGATTCTTCTTCCCTGGATGGTCCTTGTCACACACGTGAGTGTTAATACAGGTGGGCTTAGCCTTTACTTTTGTACGTTTCGCACTGATACCTCTAACCAGCTTTTGTGCACATAATCAGAACCCTGAGCATTGGTGACAGACAGTTCAAGCTATTGCGTGGTGACACTGCCTGCCAGCCAGCAGCTTGGGTTCATCAGGGTTGACTGCTTTTTCTGTGCAACAGTGCTTATTTGTGCAGTTATTTGAATACTTAATAGAGTTGAATTTCACACTGTCCTTAGAGAAATTGTCCACTTCATGGAGGTACCTTAGATACCTGATAACAGGGTACCTCAATTTAATATAGTCCGTCTCATTTTTCTGTCCTATACAAATATATATGATAGCATGTTAAATGTGAGTTTTCCGTTGCCTAAAATTCTGGCCAAGGTCCCAAAGCTGTAACCAGTCAGCAGTAAGTACCCACATAGTCTCGAGGGATTCTAGAAGCATCCATTGTGGGGCTTGTCAAGAGGTGGCTAAATGGGTCTAGCGACTATCACACCCTCCACCCTATAACCCAGCCTGTGTCAGGAAGACTAGAAATGGATTTCATGCGAGGAACTCCTAGTAGGAGAGACTGCTCTTCCCCAAGGGAAGTGAAGGTTTCTTCCTCTCTGTCCTTCTCCCACTCATTTGAGAGAGGCCTCAAGAGAAAAAGGAAAGGTCGGGGTTGATTGCAAAAGGAGATGGACATTTTATTGAACTGCAGTCACCAGCCAGGTGCTGCTATGGGATTAGGATGGAATCCCGAGGAAAAGTTCCTGAGGGAGTGTGGTGTGTCTCTCCTGAAGTTTGGAGGTGTCTGTGAACAGAGCCTGGTGTCTTCCTCTCACCTGGAAGCAGCTGTGTGGCTGGGGCTACCCGGGGTGGGGAGTGGGGGGAGCAGTGTGTAGAGAGGGGGCAGCAAATGCCTGACACTTCCTGCTGGCCAGGAGGTCTGCCTGGAGGCAGCCGCTGAGTCACCTTGAAAGACCTTACCTGCAGGTGCAGCCTGTCCGCTGGGTGTGAGACCCCAGGGGAAAGAGGCTGTGGGTGAACCACAGGGGCAGGAGCTGAGAGGAGGCTGTGAGAGACAAGCCAAAGGCCCTCCTTGCCTGCATCAGGCAGCATGGAGGTTCCAGAGACAGGGTCTCACCAGAGAGATCTGGCATTTGGACTCTTGCAATCGGCAGATGTTTTACAGGCCGGAGGACCACAGACAAATGGATGGACATTTCCGTTTCCTTCTTCTGACATTTGCCTCTTTTCACTCTCTGGCACCCCACACTTTCCTCACTGTTGGTCTTAGGGGAAAAGCTTCACAGTGGATGAAATTAGTTTTGATTTAGATTAGATTGGACTTTT
Source organism: Eschrichtius robustus (assembly GCF_028021215.1). Lineage (NCBI taxonomy): Eukaryota > Metazoa > Chordata > Mammalia > Artiodactyla > Eschrichtiidae > Eschrichtius > Eschrichtius robustus. Next base: position 79,487,701 of record NC_090830.1, read on the forward strand.
TAATACCTGAAAGTTTGGCTTTATTTATTTAAGATAATTTCTTTTTTAAACTCTAACTACAAATCAGTAGTTCTGTTACTGAACTTGGAAAAAGCCTTCCATGATGGCACAGTCAGTGTTCTCAGCACCAGCAGATTAGAGCTGGGTTTTACAATTAAGTGCAGTTTCACTTATTTTGTACCCTGAAGATTTCAGGTGTACAACTTGCCAGCAATTACTTTGTCATCTGAGAAAGTTGAAATTTACTGTAAGCTGAACATTGTAAACTTGCTAGCTAATTTTATAGCTAGTACAAGTCATGTTCCTGTATTGGCATTTGGAACCCCTTATTTAAAGTGTGGTGAAAAACGTAATAAAATTTACCATCTCAACCATTTTTAAAGTGTAAAGTACGTAGTACAGTATATTTTTAAAGTGCATAGTTCAGTAGTGTTAACTATATGCACATTGTCATGTAACAGATCTCTAGAACTTCTTCATCTTGTAAAACTGCAAATCTGTACCCATTAAACGCTATTCTTCTGCCCCTTCCCCCCTCCCCCAAACCAATGGCAACCACCATTGTGCTTTCTACTTCTAAGAGTATGCTTATTTTAGATACCTCATGTAAGTGGAATCATGCAATATTTGTCTTTTTTCACTTAGCATAATATCCTCAAGGTTCATCTGTATTGTAGCATATGACAAGATTTCCTTCCTTTTTTTAAGGCAGTAATATTCCATTTTATGTATATACCACCTTTTCTTGACTCATTCATCCACTGATGGTCATTTGGGTTGCTTCCACCTCTTACCTATTGTGAATAATGCTGCAATGAACATGGATGTACAAGTATCTCTTTGAGATCCTGTTTTCAATTCTTCTGAATATGTTCCCAGAAGTGGGATTGCTAGATCATATGGTAGTTCTATTTTTAATTTTTTGAGGAACCTTTATACTATTTTCCACAGTGGCTGCATTACATTCCTACCAAAAGTACACTAGGGTTCCAATTTATCCATGTCTTCACCAACACTTGTTATTTTCTGTTGTTTTGATAGTAGCCATCTTGATGGATATGAGGTGATTCCCCATTGTGGTTTTGATTTGGATTTCTCATGATTAGTGATTTTGAGTATCTTTTTTTTTTAAATTTTTTATTTTATTTGTTTATTTTTGGCTACATTGGGTCTTGGTTGCTGTGCGCGGGCTTTCTTCTAGTTGCAGCGAGCAGGGGCTTCTCTTTTTGCAGAGCACGAGCTCTAGGTGCGAGAACTTCAGTAGTTGTGGCACGTGGGCTTGGTAGTTGTGTCTCACAGGCTTAGTTGCTCCATGGCATGTGGGATCTTCCCGGACCAGTGCTCGAACCCGTGTCCCCTGCATTGGCAGGAGGATTCTTAACCACTGCGCCACCAGGGAAGCCCAAGTATCTTTTCATATGCTTGTTGGCCATTTGTATATCTTCTTTGAAGAAATGTCTGTTCAAGTCTTTTGCCCATTTTTTAATCAGATTATTCGTTTTTGGTTGTTGAGTGTAGCAGTTCTTTATATATTCTGGATGTTAACCTCTTATCAGATACATGATTTGAAAATATTTTTTCCCATTCCATAGGTTGCCTTTTCACTCTGTCCTTTAATCATATTTTTTTTGCAGTTAAAACACTAATTATAATATTAAATATTTTGAAATACTGAAAAGTTTAGGAAATAATAGGACATTTTGATCAGATCTTCAACATTTTCCCAGTAGGCCCTATTGAATTAGGGCATGAAGCTTGAATTAATTCCATCATTTGACTAAAATGCTCTTGCATAATCTGGTTCCCATCAACCTTTCCAGCTTTGTGCACTCCATTATCATTCCTCCTTATTCTTTCCCGCTCCTCCTCTGTCCAAAGATTCCCTAAAAATATTCGGTTTCGTCCTTTTGTCTGTACCCTTTCACACACTGTTGTTTCTTGTCTATGGAATATGGAGAGCCTTGCTTTCCTTCTTGTTTTACCTTTTCAGGCTCATGCTCCTTTAAGACTCAACCAGTCAATCAGCAGCTTCCTTCTCCCATAGCTTCTTACATACAGCCCAGGTTCGAACACTTGTCTGGAGGTATTGTGAGGATTTTTATTACCCGCCCCCCACCCCCAACCCAGCACTGTAAACTTTTAGCGCACCCAGCTTTGTCTTGTCTTTTTAGTCCTTCATTCCTGTGGACCTGCCACAATATCTGGCCCAAAGTATTTGTCTTCTTTAAATGATTATGGATAGAAAGAAACAGAAAATGCCTTTCTAGAAGTAACAGAACTTTTTGCCAATTATATGTCTGAAATATCCTTTCTCTTCTAATTTTATCTGGTAAGAGTTTGGCAGCTAATTGTAGATTTTATGAACTTACATTGGGTTGCTTTTGTCTTCTGTTGTAAAAGCAATAATTAGAGGAAATGATTCTTTTGAGAGGTTGCTTAATGAATTCTGTTTCTTTTAAATGTGCCGCTTTAAATCTTATTTCAAATAAACTGAACTAATGCCCAAATTATTGCACTGTAGATCAGTATTGAACCCAAAGTATTATGATGATTAATTTCCTTCTGTTAAGTTCCTTATAGTCTTTTCTTTGGTGGTGGTGCTGATTGGGGGGAGGGTTCAACAATCAAAAAAGAATTTATTGATTTTACATTTAGTGTGGTTTACTCTGCTCGATTATGTTGTTCCAGTGTGAGTTTGTGTGTGATGTAAGATTGTGCCGTATTAAAATTCTATTTTCTCTTAAATTACTTTATGGTTTATTAACGACTGGTGTTTAAATTTAATGGTTTAGGATTTCGAAAAGCCTTGTTTCGTAAGTCTTCAAGTGTTTTTATTATAATCCTGCTGCCTAACCTTCTGGTTTCACTGCATCCTTCCCCACCCTTGAAACAAGGTCAGGCACAGGCACACGCTCCGGCGCGCACCCCGGTGAGCGCATCCGCCTCCCCTGCTCCTCACCCGCACCTGACAACACTGAGAGCAGCGTGCCTAGAGTGGTGGCCCAAGTCCAGTGGCCGTGGTACTGCAGCTCACCTCCCCACTGTGGTGTCCCACAGACAGACCTCTTATCTTCAGTCCCAATAGGCTGGTCAGTTCCTTTTACTTCCATTAAGCCTGTGGGCAGTGAAAATCCAGTAAGTCACCACTAGCCGGAGACTTTCTTTTTTCTGTTACCTTCTCACAAGGCGTGCTGCTTGCATCCTACAGAATATAAGAGATGAGACCAGCATCTATTTTGTGTCTTAGCAGTGAACTTCATCCAAGATGGTCTTGATTTTTAAATGATTTTAGCTTGCATCATGATTTAAATTACTAGTCAAGAAATTTCAGCTTTTCTATAAAAAATACATTCTATTAAAAATTTAAATGTATTCCTCATGGTTTACATTCAGTAAATGATCACTGTGAACCTATAAACAGGGATCTATGTTGCTTTTTAGGCTTTGCAAATTGAAAATTTGGGGGTTATTATGTTTCTTAGAACTTGAAAACTCCATAGGAAATTCAGTGTAATTCAGTTGCAGATATTTTTGCCATATTAAATTAGAATTTTAACCATACCAAGCACAGAAGACAAACAGACACTTTTAAATTAGTTTGTTCAACTAAACACAGTAGGTCCTTATGTGTATTTGCTGGACCTTTTCTTTGTTAATAATAAACTGTATGTTTGTTTAGTAAAAAAGAACAACAGCAAAGTGCTTCTTATAGAACGTTCATCCTCTCAACACACATGAAATGCATTTGTAAACTAGGTGAAGCCACCTAGAATTTGGATCCTCTCGAGTCAAGGTATGTAGCCTCCTTGTTCTGAAGTCACTGGAGGCAGGGTCGTGACGGGAAGAATGGGGGCTGTTTTCTGACCTGCTTCTTGTATGCGCTCTATGATTTTGCACAAGTTAGGTTTAACCTCTTTGACAAAGCTTTGTTTTCTCATTTATAAATTGGAAGAGGATTAAGATCATGTTTGCACGTAGCACATGATATGAACTAATTTATTTTCTCTAGACAGCAACTTATATTTGTGAATTGCTTTCAGGTGATGCTATTTTATTTATTTTTTAAACTTCATCTCATTGGGTCTTTACTGCCCACTTAGACGGTGGGTAAGGCAGGCATTACTGTCCTTGAACAACTAAGAAAACAGGTTCAAGAGAAGTTTTGTGCTTTGTATGTCCTATCTTTTTCATGGCCAGTCGGTGAAGGAGCAAGAACTCGAGCTTGGGTCTCCTGGTCCACATCCCATGGTTTCCCCATTTTCCCCACTGACGTGCTGTTTAATACTGTGCAGTGGCAGAAAAAAGAAGCATAAAGCAGTTCTCTGCTGATAGTCACCTTCATTTTCCAATGTGATTATATCTTTGGGGGAAAAAAATGAATCTTTGATTTTTCATCTCCCAAATCATTCTTTTATTTATAGTCAATTAGTCCAAAGAAAGGAAATGTTTTTCATATATTTATGGAAGCAACCGCTATTTCTATGAAAGGTTAGATAATATATCACCATTCTAAATGGATTTTTAAAAACTCCATAATCCAACAAATAGTTCTTGAATAATTCTTCACCTGAAGCGTGTAAGTTGGATTGCAAATGTTTTATCACTTAGGGTCTCTGCACTGTCACCACTGTTCTTTGCGTGTGAAGTTGACCTCCACTCTTGAGAAAATGAGTGATCATCTCTTTTCTTGAAAAGAAACCTGAATATATGAGGTATGGCAATGTTGTAATGAAACAGACTCCACAAGTCACACATCAATACCAGCGTCATTAGTTTTGGCCAGATGTGCATTACATAGCTAGAATTTATCATCCTTATCCTAGTCAAACTTAAAATATCTTAGATTTAAGGAGCCTTTATATTCTTTTTAATATATAGCAACGAGATTTAAAACTTTAAATTAATTACACAGATGAAACAGTAAGAAAACAGTGCAAGATAAACATCTGTAGGTAATGTTGTAGACGGTGAAGTGCTGTAGAACTTCAGAAAAGAAAAAGATCAGTAGGATTTCCTAGAGGAAGTGTGAGTTTAGCTGCGTCTTGGTCAGAATAGCTTTTTTCTATTATCTTACTGCTAATATCTAAACACAGATAAATCTGGCATTAACTAATGTTAATATTGTCTGGAGACATCTAATGTTCAAAACAGAAAGTGGAGATGGATTAGGCTCAATTGGCTTCTGTTGCTCAGAGGATGTGTTCAGGGCTGTTTCTCTGCATCTCGAGCTCTGCTCCCTCTGTATGTGGGCTTGCTGTGCCTATAGGCTCTCTCCTTGGAGATGGGAAAATGGCCACTCATACATCTTGCCAGGTGAGCAGTTCCAGCCCCCAGAGACTTTTCTCTCCCAGCACATATATAGAAACAGCCTTCCTGAAGCGTGTGCCCGCCCCTTAGACTAGCTACTGTCACTGGAGGCCTGGGGACTGTGGTTTGGAGGATGTCCCCATCCATGTGAGTAGGGGCGAGGACACTATGATTGACAGTTCTCCAGGACCAGAAGTGGAAATGGGTTCCCCAGAAGAAAGAGAGTGATGTACCAGAGGAAGAGGAGAGAGTGGAAATGTGCACAGCAGCACAAATAATAGCTATCATAGTCTATGACATAGGACTGCAAAACAGTTTTTACATTGTTCAGCGGGTTCAGGTATGGGGGTGTTAAACTCAGGGGAATACTGTGAGTAATTCTAGACAGTTGGTCCAGGTGTCATTCCCTGTTATAGTTTTTAAAGTAGCAGATCTTCAACTACTCTTTTACCTAATACACCATGAAAGTATATATTCTGAGTGTCCCAAGTGTTTGTTCTTTGAAATATTTATATGTATCTTTTATATTTGTGCTTTTGTAAGTTAAAAAATATAATCACCATGGCCATCTATTTGGATGTGACAGCCCTCCATTTTATAAAATAATTACTGTTGAATCAAAATTTTTGCTCAACGTGTGCCGTCAAGTTACCTATCAAAGCCAACTGAATGAATGATTAAAAGGTTCAGATCAAAAGCAACTGGCTTAATAACTTCATGGAGATTTTCATCCTTTAATTTAAAATGTGTCTATGTCTAACTGATTATCTCTCACATTTTATAAAGAAATATTGACGTCCTGTGAAGTATGCAGTGACCTCACTTCTGGCTGTGTGGGCAGGTTTCACTGCAGGCCTCTGAAGCATTGATATTCCTGTAACCTTTGAGGCAAGACGTGTGTGTAGTGTATTAATGAGCTGGTGGAAGTGATGTACAGTAATTTCATCCTTGGGTAAAAACATATGTGAAAGATTCTGTTTTAATATTTAATCAGGCTCCAAGCCTCTGTTGGCTTGTTTAAGTTGACCTGACAGCATTATACCTGGAAACACTTTGAATTAAACTCTGAGTGCTTGACCTTGTTCAAACGGTTGTAATTTAATAAGGCTGCTGTCTTGGTGGAGATAGCATGGCTAATAGGCAAATCCTCTTCTGGCTGGGATTATTGTGTTTGTGAGTGCTGTGGATGAGGAGGGCCAGAGATTCCCACGTTCTCGCCAGCTTTGGGGAGGAGCTAGATTTGAAGAAGCAAAAAGTCTAAATTAAGAAATTGTCTTTTAAAAGACCTTTAAGAACTGGTCTTTTGTTTTAATTTTTAGCCTTACGGAAGTAATGTTTTTAATGTAATTTTAGTTGGGCTCATTTTGGTTGAAAGGAATGAAAAATCATTTATTAAAAATGATTCCAGGTAACACAACAATGTAACGCAATTATACTCCAATAAAGATGTTAAAAAAAAAAAAAAAGATTCCAGGGACTTTCCTGGCAGTCCAGTGGCTAAGACTTTGCCTTCCAATGCAGGGGGTGCAGGTTCGATCCCTGGTAGGGGAGCTAAGATCCCACATGCCTTGCAGCCAAAAAATAAAAGAATGAAAAAAATGAAAAATAAAACAGAAGCAATATTTAAACAAATTCAATAAAGACTTTAAAATTGGTCCACATCAAACAAACAAACAAACAAACAAAAGATTCCAGCCAAGGGGGCTGGAAAATTCTCAGAAATCAAAGGAGCCCTAGGAGAAGCGGATGCTAGCTATGGCTCTCTGTCCATCTGCTTGTCCGTCCTTCCATCCTCCGGTCTGTCTGCCCACCCATTCCCTCTGATCTCTGTGTTGTTGCCTTCCTCTGCATGTCACGGACTCTGCTCTCCACTCTCTCACCTGCTGGTTTCCTCACCCTCTTTCCATCTTTTCCTCCACCCCATAGCTTCTTGTTTACTCAGCATTTCTTTTCTCTCAAGCCACCTGATTTGTTGTGGCCCCTGTTAGTTTCAGCTCTCTTGTATCCTTTCAGCTCTGGTTCCTGCTATTAACAAGTTTGTTTCCTTATTCAGATTCCAGATAGTCGGGTGCTGTGTCAAAGCTACTATGTTTTCTAGAGCAAGGGGTATCCACAGGATCGGTTTTGGCTTGAAAGAAAGTTTGTTTGGAACAAATACCAAGACTTGCCCAATATAAATGCACATATAAATATACATATATATTTTTTTCTGGTTGTGAAAGTGCTGTTACATGCTTATTGGGAAAAAATGAGAAAAATTAAAAATTAATAAAAATGCAGTTAAAATCTGTGATTCCCACTATTCAAATAGCTAATAACCACTTTGTTATATTTCCTCTCATATTTTTTCTTGTTTACACATTAAAAACTGAATACACATTAAACACCCCCCCAATTTAGAATCATATTGGTAATATTTTAAAGGTCTTCATATGTACTACAGTGACATTTGTAGGATTACTCAGGCTGTGAGACTTGTATTAAAAGCTGTGCAGTTTGGTGTGAATATTTTATTAATTCTTGGCCTTCTGACTAATATTAAGTGTGGCATCATTAATCACTTTATATTATCTTTTCTTTGACTTGCATTATTTATCAGTCCATTCGAGAGGAGTTAACTTGTATATATTTCCATCTTTCACAGTGCTTAAGCCAGTGCCTCATATTAAATAGATGTCCAGTAAGTATTTGGTCTGTGCTTTTTGCTTAGTTTTTGTTAAACCTAATTTATGTGTGTGCTCAAAATATACTGATAAAGTTCCAGCTCAGAGGAATAAAAGTATCAATACATGTATATATGCTAATATGCTAGGAATATGGAAAAGGAATAGGGAAATATACTAATTGCTTTAAAACTAATGGGAATTTTGAGTCTTCTGTAGAAGCTAGCTAGTTCTTTTTTAGGAGCCCTTCCAGGGTGGCATTCATTTTCTTTTGTGTTTGCTGTGGTCCAGTGTGGTAGGCAGAATGCTAAGAATGACTCCCAATGACCCTTGCCCTTTGAATAATCCCCTCTCCTTGAGCATGGGTGCAACCTGTGAATGTGTTGAGCTAGCATTCCCATGATTATATTACCTTGCACGGTGAAAGTGGGCAGTATCCAGGTGGGCTAATATAATCACACAAGCCCATTAAAAACAGAGCTTGCTCTGGCCAATGGGAAGAAATAGAGATTTGAAGCTTGAGCAGGATTTGATTAATTGTGTTTTGCTGGCTTTGAAGATGGAGGGGACTATGTGCTGCAGAATGTGTGTCGCTTCTAGAAGCTGAATGTGGCCCCCAGCTGACAGCCAGCAAAGAACTGATGGCTGATGTATGAAGTCAGGGGGCTAGTATATTTATGTATAAAGAACTGATGTATGAAGTCAGGGGGCTAGTATATTTATTTGTTTATTTGCCTAAGAAGTAATTGTCCCAGGGACCAAGATACTCCTTTTGAATGGTTGGTTTATATCATGTCCCTGAAGGCAGACCTGTGTAGGAAGCCAAGCTTGTATTAGTGAGCATGGCATCTAACCTGAAGAGTAGATGATTATAGTTTTTCTGTCTCACGACAGGGATGCCTGTGTCGTGGACAGTGTTTAGATGGATGCTGCCAACTTATCTGGAGACTCACTCTATTAGTGTTCAATTGCTCTGTTAACAAATCACCACAATTTAGCAGCTTAAAACAACATATTTGTTATCTCACAGTTTCCATGGGTCAGGAGTCCTGGCATGGATTAGTTGGGTCCTCTGCTCAGGGTCTCACCAGGCCAAAATCATGATGTTGGCTGGGGCTGTGTTCTCTTCTGAAAGTTGGGTTCCTCATCCAAGCTCACTGGCTGTGGGCAGAGTTCAGGTCCTTGTGGTTGTAGGACTGAAGCCCTTTGCCCCTAGAAGCTGCCCTGCCACATGTCCTTCTCCACAACGTAGCTTTTTGCTTCTTTAAGGTCACTTTGAGAATCTTTTACAGACTTACAATCTCTGATCCTTTGAAAAGCCTCCATCTGATTGTCAGGTTCACCCTAAATGGTCTCCGTCTTGATGGACTTGAGAATCAATGGATTTGGGGCCTTAATTACATCTGCAAAATTTCCTTACCTTGGTTATATAACTTAACCTAATTATAGGGGGTGAAACCCGTAATATTCATGGTCCTGCCCACACTCAAGGGAAGGGAATTATAGAGGATGTATACACTAGGAGGCCATCCTAGAATTCTGCCTACCACTGCCTTAGTCTCTGCATACATTGCTGACTGACTACCTGCTGTCTGTCACTTTCTTCTTTAGTTGTGTTAATACATCCAGTGTTTGGAAGCTGTTTTTGCATCTCTAAAGCTACTGCATGGTTCTATTCATATTTAGTATGTATTGATTTTTAAGTTTAAATTTGTGAAGGCAATCTTATTTCTCTTATCTTTTCCCTTTCAGTAGTTGGGGGATGGCATGAGGGAAGATGTCTTCACTGTAATTTCCAAGGTCCTGACAACAGTGACCTCTCTTGGTAGTTTTTGTTTGTTTGTTTTGTTTTGTTTTGGGGCTGTGTTGGGTCTTCGTTGCTGCGCGTGGGGTTTTCTCTAGTTGCGGTGAGCGGGGGCCACTCTTCTTTGCGGTGCGCAGGCTTCTCATTGCGGTGGCTTCTCTTGTTGCAGAGCACAGTCTCTAGGCACGCGGGCTTCAGTAGTTGCAGCACGTGGGCTCAGTAGTTGTGGCACGCGGGCTCTAGGGTGTGCAGGCTTCAGTCGTTGTGGCTCGCAGGCTCAGTAGTTGTGGCGCACGGGCTTAGTTGCTCCGCGGCTTGTGGGATCTTCCCGGACCAAGGCTCGAACCCGTGTCCCCTACCTGCATTGGCAGGCGGATTCTTAACCACTGCGCCACCAGGGAAGTCCCTCTTTGTAGTTTTATGGTCTAAAGATTTTATATTATTAGAGAAATTCTGCCCTCATTGAACTTTTGAGGACTGTAACTTAACATTCTACTTAATAGATGGAGAAACTGAGGAGAGGAAATGAGTTGTTTACATAGTTAAATTATTAACCATTGAAGAAATGCAAGTACATTGTTTCTTGCTTATTTACATTCTACATTCTCTCAATGTGATGACTTCCAGTAAAAGGCACAGTCTAAAATTAAAGCAATTAAGAAAAAAAATTCTATTATCGCAATTTTGACAGTACCTAAACATAGATGCCATTGTTCATTAAAATGAATGCTGGACTTCATTAAAATGAATGCTGGAGAAACTGGGGGTTTCTCCTGTCTTTTGCTCATTTTCCCTGAGTGGTAGTAGCTTGTAGGTTAAACATGCAGCCCTGGTAATCAGGCTGCCTGGGGTAAATCCTCCTCATTCTCCCATTTACCTCAGTCTCCCGAGCCTCTCTTTTCCTGTCTGTAAAATGAGGGTTAAAGGAGAGTTCGTGTAAAACACTTCATGTGATGCCGAGCACTAGTACTGACGGTAGACCAAGGAGAGATGGCTGAGATGGGAGGCATCAGCCCCAGCAGGGAGGAGTCAGAATTGTTTAGAATTGCCAGTGCAAGGTGATAATAAGCAGCAGATTGACTGTAGTCAGTTTATTACTGTTTTTAAATTCTCTACAGACAAGGTGTACCCCCTGTTGCCTGTACCCCAGGTGAACCACTCCTTCCATTCAGCCCCTTGAAATGCCACTGCCTTGCCGGTAAACGCCCCAAAAATGTTTGCTGTTACTGCTTTTCTCACATTTGAGCTGAGGTGGGTGTTTTCATTAGAGAGGAAATGCAAGGTAAACATGGGCTAATAACATATGTGATAGAAGTGTGTACAAAAATTGGTGAAATAAAAATAACAAGACATTTTTAATATGGCTTGTAAAACATTAAGAGTAAAATGTAGCAAAATCTGACCTGAAAGAAAAATGAAGCAGCAACTGATTAATCAAAACATGTTTTTGCTTTTTTCTTTGTCTGGGTCATAAACATGGTGATACTTCAAACATGTGCATGAAGACATGAACTATCCCTTCCCTTATTATTTCAGTTTTCCATTTTGTCTATAAACTATACTTAAAAGACTATAGTGAACAAACAGTGTCAACCTGAGCTTGGCAATCAAGATGGTCCTTGTCCCTAGTCTTGGCCTCAACCCACTTTCTCTGACTCGTCACCCCAGACTCTGTTCAAATTCATTGTCTCTGGCTCTGCTGGGCTGCTTCTTGGGCTTCGGCCCCTGGAATGCTCTCCATTCTGTGTCCCTAACTGCAACCTAAGGCACAGTTCTGCAGTTTAAGTCCCTTTAGCTCAGTGAAGCCTTACCTTCCAGACCCTGTTCTGCATTTTACTGGTGCTAAATCCTTCCTTTAAATTTATAGCAAGCACTTGTTTATAGGGCTCATTTTTTCCCCCTGCCTGCAGATGTTTGTTGAGATTTCACTGTGGTCAAGGCAGGATGATCACTCGGTTCTGCAGAGAGTGGGCTGAACGTGGTGGAAATGGTCATTTTCTTGCCTTCCTGAATTTCTCTCGTCCCATTCTCTTGTCAGGGTACATTCCTTTCAAACCCACCTGTCTTAAACCCACCAGAAATTGCTTAGACTAAGTGGGTAAGAACTTTCAGAATATTCAGAAGGGACTTTAGAGACCACCCAATACAGAAATCTCTTGAGGGGGATTACCCTGATCTGTTTGTTTGCACACTCCATTTACTCTGTCAGAGGTGCATCCTTCGCACTGAGTCTGAAACTTCTCTTCATTCTGGTGCTGTCCAGTGTAGTTACACTGAATTTTTCAGTGCAAAGCACTGTGTAGTTATTCATTTGAACCTTATAAAATTGCTGATACTGGACTTTTTTGGATCTGTGAAAATGGCAGTTTTATGTGGGTCAATCCAATATATTCTTCCTGATTCTCTGCTTTTTTTTTTTCAGTTTATATATTCTTCTAGTTTAAATAACCTCCTATCATTTAAATTATAAGTTCATAGTTCTTTTTTTCCTTTTATATATATATATTTTTATTTACGTTTATCCTTACTCTGGGAGACCACAGGGTTTTGACCCACTGCAGCTCAGATTCTGCCTTGGCTCCTCTTCCCCAAATCAACTGCGAATTCTTCCCCAACTTCTCTCCTTTTTGCACTCTGAACCAAGGTTTCTTTTTTTTTTTTTTTTAATCAGTGCTATTTTTTTTTTAATCAGTCATCAATTTTATACACATCACTGTATACACGTCAATCCCAATCGACCAATTCAGCACACCACCATCCCCACCCCACCACAGTTTTCCCCCCTTGGTGTCCATACGTTTGTTCTCTACATCTGTGTCTCAACTTCTGCCCTGCAACCCGTGAACCAAGGTTTCTTAATCACATAATACATATCCACATGTATATTGTGGATTTCTTAATATCCACAATATATATATGAAGAGGTTGGCAGTGGGGAGTCAGTAGTGGGGACATGAGACATCTGAAAAGTAATAGTAAAGGTCATCATCTTGGCCTTATTAATAGTAAACGAGGCCAGGCCTGTTCCCTAAAATCAGTTTTAGAGTTTATCCTCTTGATTGCACAGGAGAATTATTCCCTGTCTAGCTCTTTATTGGCTAGATACCAGGTGGAACTGCTCAGATTTGGGTTAGCGTTACACCAAAACTAGACTCCCACATCCTTCTGGGTAATCCCCCTGCTTTGTGCGAAAGGTCCTGCCTCACCTCCTCCCCCTCGTGGCTGTGTGCATCTTCCCCTTAGCTCTCTTGGGTTCTGCATGGATACTGGCCTTCTGATGAGGAGGGGGTTCTATGGCAAAAGGTACTTTCTGACTTAAGTTTGGACCAGCTTGAGTTCTACAGCAGGCTTAAATTTCTTAAGGTTTTTCTTCATATTTCATGTGTGCTTAGTGTTCTTTACCTGTTCTTATTTCAAAGGAAATTTCGTGGAGCAGTTGTAGTCCTTACAGGATGAACAGAGGGCCCAGCTTTCAAGCCCCACCCCAAAGCACTTAGATCCCAAACTACTTTGAGGGGGGAGGTTATTATGCTTTTGAATTCAGCTATCTCATCTTTCCTCACGTTCTCACTGTTTTACTCCTGCTTTATTGAGGTTATGTATTTATTGAGTAGGATAGGGCAAAGGGAGACCTCCCTCCCATTGTCATTGCTTTACTAATCAGTCTACTTTGGTTATTTATATTTTAGTCTTTCAGTCAATTAGTGAATTCACCTAACTGCCTTACACTTATTTTTCTCTCTCCTCCATAATTATAGCATGAAAATAATTTGTCACCTGCCTTATTAAGAGGAGAAATGAGCTTAGTTTTTGAGGTTTAGTGCCTAAGTAACTCCATCCTGGCGTCTAAAGATGTTGATACTTTACTTCTGGGTACTCAGAAATAATCTGTTTAATTTTTTCTGAAGTTTTTTGCTGAGAGTGAGTGCAGTATTTTCTTGCCTGTTATTTTCTGAATTTTCATCCTTAACCTTGTTGTTGTTGGCATTTGCTCATATTCAGACTTCTGGCATCTCAGCCACTCTCCTTGACTTTAAAAACTTAATTGACTGCAGGTCTGCTACCTCCCTGGTAAGTCCTCTCGGGTTTAAGAGGAAGTTTGCTGAGACCTGGAAACTTGAACTTGTATAAAACAAGATATCGACACTCATCTTTTATGGATGAAGGCAGGGAGTAAATACACATACATACAGAAGCTAGGTCCTCTGTTACCATTTCTTCCCTGATCTTGGGCTTGAGCTGTTTGTCTTGTCTAGCCTCCCCTTTGCCGTTTTCAAGATCCTTTCCTTTGATCCTTGATAGAGGATCTTGGGTATTTTTCTTCATTCCTGAAAGAATATGTTTTTAAAATATATTTTGAGATTGGTACTTTATTATGTAAAGCATCTTTCCTCTAAAATCTTCAAAACAACTTTAGTTTTCTTTACTGTGGGTAGCCTGGCGGAGTATGATATGTGTCAAGATATTTGATAAACAATGTTTGCATTCCTCTGGGATTGATGCTCTTAAATGACAGCATATATGTGTGTGAGACTTGTGTGCATGTGTGAACATATTTTTTTAAGTTGATTGAACATAATTTTTAACTGTCTTCACTTACTTTAGAACTGAGTCCACCTGCTGTTCCATGCCATTTTTATAGAACCATGTCATTTTCTCTTGATGCGTTCCCTGTCTTTCTTCTCATCATGATTTTTAATTTTTATTTATTTAGGCTGCGTTGGGTCTTCGTTGCTGCATGAGTGCTTTCTCTAGTTGTGGCGAGCGGGGGCTACTCTTAGTTGCAGTGCGCGGGCTTTTCATTGCAGTGGCTTCTCTAGTTGTGGAGCACGGGATCTAGGTGCACGGGCTTCAGTCGTTGCGGCACGTGGGCTCAGTAGTTGTGGCTCACAGGCTCTAGAACACAGGCTCAGTAGTTGTGGTGCACGGGCTTAGTCGCTCCGCGACATGTGGGATCTTCCCGGACCAGGGCTCGAACCCATGTCCCCTGCATTGGCAGGCGGATTCTTAACCACTGCGCCACCAGGAAGGTCCCATGATTACTTTTTTAAAAGCAGATTCTATTTTGTAAAATTATATTCCCTTTCATATTACAAAGGATTTCTAAACTGGTTTCCTTCTAATCGTGTCTTCAGTAGCTATTGAGTTTAGCCTTCAAATATCCTAATTTCTAGGCTGTTTGGGCATGTTACTCAACTGTTTTGCATATATATGTGTGATAGATAAAGGTTGAAGAGGATAGGGTTGGAGGAGGAATCCTAACTTTCAATAGGTTTTCTATTAAATAGTCATTCAGGTGTATCATTTCCTATATTGTGAGTATGTTAACGCAGCTCAGCCATGTATCTTGTATTTAGCTCTCTGCCTGTATTGTAGAAAGGTTATTTACTATATGAGCATTTGCTTTCTCTTATTTCTCCCTCTTTTTGTCAGTTATAACAGATATGATTGCAGTTCATAATATGGGCAGCCACGTCTAATTTTTAGGCTTTCGGAATTACAAAGGAGGCAATGATATATTGGCCTGTAGCGTTGCCTGATTACAGTCAGGTTCATTAATGACCCGTGTTAAGTTAGTGCTCTACCTGATGTCTATGTCTGTGTGTGTGTGATGGAGCAGAGTGATCATGGCACATGGGGCAGACCTGGCAGGACTCTCCAACATGGTGCCCCAGCAGCGGCCCCAGGGGAGCCAGCAGCTGGAGCAGTATCTGCTTTTGACAGCAGGGTGTCCTTGTTGCTATTGATTGGGTTGTTCAGTCAAGTGCAAAACAATGGATCTAACCATAAACGGTAGTTATATGATAATCCCAGAGATAAGTGTCCTGCGAAGTGTTACTTGCATTTGAGGGTGTAGAGAGAGGGAAGGGGGTAGGCAGGTGGTTGGAAGGAGAAGTTTGGTGTCACAAGCTATTCGGTGGAAACTCTGCAGATAACTTTTGTTAGGGAAATCTGAAGTCAAGCACCCCCCACCTAAACTTGGAAATAGACTTCAAAATATTCACATGATGTTAATTGCTTCTAGAATTCACAAGGATTGAAATAAACTTGGGTCTTGCTGCAGAAGCACATTACCCGACGTTAGTCGAGCAACAACTTGTATTTTAGAAATTTGCCCCTTTCAGAGAGTGCACAAAGGTGGAAGAAAACCTGTATGCCCGCTGAGTCCCGCTAACAGATCTATCAATACATTCAGAGACAGGAAGCAAGCTGACCTGCGGAGATCACCCAGGCCTTTCCTGCCAGAGAGCTGTGCCCAGTGCCTGAGTCTCCTGCTACCCAGTTCTCTTAGGCCAGTACAGTAGACCTGTCCTCAAGCCCAGCATGAACTTTACATGTTATTTATTTAGCAAGTCTGTAGCATTTTCTTCATACAGTGTATCACTGTGCTTTCTCAACATATAATTAGTTAACCCAGAAATTAAAAGACCTGTGACAGAAAGCAGATGCTGTTCTCACAAAAAATGAGAAATAAAATTCAGTCAGGTTTATTATTTAGATGAATTCTTTTTAAATTGAAGAATTGTTATGTGGGTAGCTTTCAACATAATTTTCTTGATATTAGATGCGTAGAACTAATTTGGATTTGGTTAATTCAGTATTTATCACATTTAATTATTATTTACTGCCAAGGTTAAAGCAACTTATTTCTTCTGGAAAATTTTAGGATCTTGTGAGTAAGGGACTTCAGCCAGACTTGGTAACTTTTTCAAAGTAGCTGGCTGAAGAAATTAGGAATTTCTTTAATAATGAGCCATCTTTTTTTGAATTCAACAATTTAAAAGGCCTGAATAGTTAGGTTATGATTCCAGTGTACCCTTAGTGCAAATTGATCTTTTTCCCCCCGTTGACATATTCTGCTTTGTTTTCAAAGTCTAGTTTATGCAGTTTCCTTAAAAGCAAAGAAAACGTCTTTGAAATACAGCTTTTCATTAAAACCTGTTCTTACTTTGGCAAAAGTAGTGATAATCATAATGATAAACCATTACTGTATGTAGCTTAAGAAAAACATCCTTATAAGTCTCTCTGTGTTTTTGAAAATCATGCTATGGGCTGATAAATGCATATACTACCACATCCCACTGTACATTCTGGCATTCTGAATTCTCCTCACTTCCTTGATCTGCCATGCTCCATGTGCTTCCAGATCTTCCTTCATGTAAGGTGCCTTACCTGCCAAGAACCCCACTTCCCGCCTTCACTCCCTTTGTCTAGCCAACTCTCACTCATCCTTTAGACCTCAGGGTCAATGTAAGGAATCTGGGAGGCCTTCCCTGACCAGGCTCTGAGCTTCCATTGCCTCCTGTTTCTCTCTCACATAACATCATCACATTTATTACTGCTGTCTCATTATAAACCCCAATAAGGCAGGAACTGTATCTTTCTGTGTCCCCAGTACTACCACAGTGCCTGGCACATACTAAGTTGCAGTGAATATCTGTAGAATGAAAGACTGTTTCCTTTCTTGTCACCAGTCTTTCAGATAAAGAATTATCTAGTTACCTTTGTCTTAAATTGAAATAATTTAAAGGTCACATGTGCTGGCAGATCAATTCAAATACACCGCGCTCCAATATTGCTACCCATTGCCACTGTTATCGGTATTCCAGAGGTGATTTAAAATTCACTTACATTGCTTGGTGATATGTAAAATGTATAATTTTTTTATACTGGTGTCGCCATTGTAGTGACCCTGTGAGATATCATAATGCCTTAATGGTAATGTGTCTTGTAGATCCGTTTGCATTTTCACTTATATCTATAGTTCTAAATGTTTTGTTGAATTGGTGCTTTCTTTGATAATTCTCATTTTTCTCTAAGTTAAACTGACCTTCTCACATTTGTATTTTTACAATCTCAACAGTTTTATCAGGGACATAGTTTTCTATTGTATTCTCTAGCATGGCACAGTGCTTTTGTATAGAGCTTGGTTTCATGTGCAGTGATGAGTCAGAATGAAATATCTGCACAGTAGTACTGGATTTCATGTATTTTGATTTCCATATTCTTCTGTATTTCACCAAGTTCCACGTTATCCAGGGAATGCTTATAGAAGTGGCTCAGAGTCCTGTATCTTTATTGACTGTGCTGGCCATAGACATATTTGCAGGTATATTAAATTTGCTTTGTAGTTTTCATATACTTTATTTGCTTGGCTTTGTTTTTTAATTATACTTGATATATGTGTATATGAATTCATTTTTGATAAAAATTCAGATAGTGTAGATCTGGTAATGGTTCCTTTGACCTATCCCATTATTTATTTACTTTGTATATCTGAACACTTTGTACAAAACTGAACATTTCTTTGAGATGTTTCTACAATTTGATAAAATAACTCAATCCAGCAAGCACCTTAAAGAAATTATTTTGAAAATAATACAGAAAAGTTACAAAAATAGTAGAGTTTGTATATACCCTTTACCCAGCATCCCCTAATGTTAACCACTTACATAGCTGTAGTATGATTATCAAAACCAGAAGTTTATTGGTACAGTACTATTAAACTAAACTACAGTCCTTATTTGAGTTTCACCAGTTTTTCACCTACTGTATTTTTTTGTCTCAGGATCCAATCTGGGATCCCACATTGCCTTTAGTTGTTGTTTCCTCTTTGTCTCCTCCAGTCTGTTACACTTCCTCATTCTTTCTTTCATCACCTTAGCAAACAGTTTTGGATACTCACTATGTCTTAAGCACTAAGATTGGTGCTTGGGGGTAGGGAGATAAAAGAATGGAAAAGACATGGCCCTTACCTTCTAGGTCTCATGAGGTAGCCACCATATACAAGTGATGAACACAATGTAGTACCTTCTATAAAAGGCCTTTGTACTATCTGAATAAGAGGAGAGAGTTAATACTAACTCATGGGGTGATAGTGTTGAGGCGGCCTTTTCAGAAGAAAGGACATTTGATCTGGGTCTTAAAAAACGAGAGAACTTTTCTTCTTGGAGAACTGGCATGGAAGAAGACATTGTGAACAGAGACAACACTATTTGGCATGAATGCATGACAGACAGACTGGTGACTGTGTAGACTGGCACATCACTTAATAGAAATGGAGCATAGGGTATGTGGAGAACAGAGTGAAAGATGAAACTAGTAACACAGTTAGGAACCACCTTTTTTCACTGCTTTTTAGTAATGTAGATATATTCTCATACTTATGAGGTAAGTTTTGACTTTTTAAAAAAATTTCAAGTTAACCATACTTATGGGCATTTAATTTGTAATTAGTGTTTCTAATTTTAGAATGTATGACATAGAGATTTTATTGTCTGGACAAACAAAGGGAACAAATAATTATGTTCAGCTCTTGTAGTAGAACCTAAAATCTTTAAAAATTTCTGTTAATAATATGAATTTATTTTATAGTATCTTTGAGCACCTATTATATGACATACGCTTTTTTAAGTGAGGGATATAGCAGCAAAGAAAACAGAAAAATTCCTATTCTTGTTCCAGTACATTCTAGTGGATCTTTTTGTAATATATTTGAGTTAACATGGCAGGGCAGTTTGTCAAGCATTTGTTTCCTGCCTACCTTATGTAATACACGGGATAAAAAAAATGAGTAATTATATGACTGGGTCTTAAAGAAGAAAAAGAGTTTTACTGAGTATAAGTTTGCTGGTACAAATAATTTTATCTTTATCTTGCATTCATTCTTGAAGATTAGTTTTGCTAGGTATGGAATTCTGGGTGGTTATTTTCTTTGAACACATTGAAGATATTCCATTGTCTTATGACTTCATTTGTCAAACTAAGGCAAATGCCTTTTCTCTTGTTGATTTTTAAACTCTTTTCTTTGGTTTTTATCTTTGAAGTTTTGCTATGATATGTCTAGATATGAATATCTTTTTATGTATTCTGCTAGGGATCTGAAGATTGGTATCTTTCATTAGTCTAGAAAAATCCTAAGCCATTATTTCTTTATACACTGTTCCTGCGTCATCGTCTTTCTTCTCTCTTTTTGGGTTTCTATTAAAAGATATGTTGCAATTTCTCACTGTATACCCTGTGCCTCTTACCCTCTCTTCTGTATTTTTCAACGTTTTCTCTGAGCCATACTCAGGATTTCTTCTCAATTGCAGTTTACTAGTTCATTCTTCAGCCGTATCTAATAAGCTATTAAACTCATTTATTGAATTTCTAATTTCAGTTATTGTCTATTTCAGTTATAGAATTTTTTTTAGTTATTTTTCAAATTTGTCACATTTTATAGTTGACAGTTCCCTGCCAAATCTTTAAGCTTTGTTTTTATCTCTTTGAATATAGTAATTGTTTTTTAATCTTTGCCTGTATTTTCAACACAGGCAGACCTCAGAGATATTGCAGGTTTAGTTCCATAACACCACAATAAAGTGAATATTGAAATAAAACGAGTCACAAATTTTTTGGTTTCCTAGTGCATATAAAAGTTAGGTTTATACTATACTGTAGAATATTAAGTGTGCAATAGCATTATGTCTAAAAGAACGATGTACATACCTTGATAAAAAATATTTTGTTGCCAAAAAATACTAACCATCATCTGAGCCTTCAGCAAGTCATAGTAGTAACATCAAAGATCACCAGTCACAGATCACCATAACAAATACAGTATTAGTGAAGAAGTTAGAAATATTACGAGGATTACCAAAATGTGACACAGAAACACAAAGTGAGCAAATGCTGTTGGAAAGATGACTGTGATAGACTTGCTTAATGCAGGATTGCCACAAACCTTCAATTTGTAAAAAATGCAATATCTATGAAGTGAGGTATGCCTCACTACAATAAAGTGAGGTATGCCTGTATCTGAAATTTCTGTGGGTCTGATTCTGTCCTTTATTTTTTCTGCTAGTTCTGACTTATGGTGTCTTGTCTCTTCATGTGCTTGATTATATGTTGGATATCGTTTTTGAAAAAACGTTTATAGAATTTTCATGTGCTCTGCCTTAATGCCTAGATTGAGCAGTTTAATAAGGCCTCTTCAGCCCAGGTTCACAATTCAGGTGTTGTGAGTTGGACTGCAAATCCATGTGTAAGCTGGTTGCTTATAGTTCGCTTCCCCCCATACATGTGACTCAGCTTACAGTAGGGGTTAGCCTACTAGAGACCCCAACTTCTTAGGCCCCAGAGGCCATCACAATTTCATCTCAGCTTCTCTTCCTGGATTGGTAAATAACTTCAGGACAAAAGTGGCTCTGAGTGTTGGGCTTATCTCTCTGGCCTCCTGTCCTCACCAGTCTTGGACAGATAATCCAACCCTATCTTCTTAGCTCTTTGGTGCTTGTATGAAGATACATTTCTGTTATCCAGCTTGTTACGTTGTCTTTAGCAGGAGGATTGGTATGAATTGCCTATTCTCCCATCACCAGAAGGGTGCCTCCAGTATTTACTGCCTCAGCTAGACAGTTCAGTATTTTAGTTGGATTGTTTGTTTTTTAACATTTGTTTATCCTGGGTTTTTAACCAGATCATAAGCTTTGTGGATAACGCTTTGCCTGATATTTCTTATCCATCTCACATAGCATTTAACATAATGGTAAGTAGATAGTTGGTCCTCTACAGCTATGTCTTGGTTGATTGGCCGATTAAGGGGCAATTTTCCAACCTCCAATGTTTTCTCCTCTTTGTTCATAAGGCTGCTTTTGTCCCTCAAAGAGAGATTTGTTATAATTTAAAAATAGCCATGTCGATTTTTCTCTTCTCCCTTGCTGTTCCACCTGAAAGGTGGGATAACCCCAATTAAACTAACCACTAAAACCCTGGCACAAACTGGTACCCAGGGAGCTTTCCTTAATTTTAATTTGTATGTATTATAAAAGGAAAGATTATTTAGATGTTTTAGAAATTCAAAATTTTGGTAATGAAAATATTTATGTAATGATTTCTCTTGAACTTGATTTGCTGTGGATTTATTTTTGTTTCTTTCATTTTGCCTTAAGATCCAATGGTTTCCTAATGTAAATGGATTACTGTAATCCAAGTATTTTCGACTGTAGATTTTTTTAAGCTTGCAGTTCTCAAGTACAGCTGTCTCTTGCTCTTTTTTGTGCATGTTTCTAGTATATTCTAACCACTGAGTAAGAAGAGTGTCACCTAGGAAGTTGTAGATATGCTTTTCTTCTTTTATTATCTTCTGTTAACATGCACTGAATACCTGGTATATTACAAATGGACTTGCCTGTTACATTTTCACTTCCCTTCCAAATTCGTCCTTACTTTGGTGGGTGGAGGGCAAAAGCAGGACAGCAAGACCCTTATAATTGCCCCTCACCACTGGTTCTTCTGTATTTTTGGCAGTTCTCTAGTGGCTGCTTGAACTATTGGTTGTCAGACTGACCCGATTTGTTTCACTTGTAAACAAAATGGCTTAAGCCACTGTTGATTTTTGTGGCAGCTCAGTTGCTTGGAGCAAGGTGCTAATGAGACATGGGTCATAGGTCTGGGCTCTGAGTGGGTTGGTAAGCTTTGCTCTGGCCCATGGCCACAGACCCTGACTCCCCCCTTGCCAGCTGTCTTGCACATGTATGCCATGGCTCATTATGGGGACAGAGCAGGGGGTGTAGATAAGACAAGGCAAATCTATCATCTCTGCCAGGAAAGACAACTCCTACTGATAGGTCAGTAACCTTTTCGTTGGAAGAACAGCACGTTAGTATTAGCTTCCGTGGATGTGTCCATTTGAGTCTTTTTCTTAAAATAACTCTTGCGATTGAATGGGCTGTCTGAAGCAAGTTTAGAATACTGCTCACATTTTAAAACATGTTTGAATATAAGAATGGCCTTTTAGTTTGTAAAAGATCATTATTCTCAATCAAGAGATTTCTTACCATCAATCTCTAAAATAGAAAAGTAATCTTTAGAAGTCAAATTGGATAAAGCACTAGAAATAAACTGTAAAATTGCTATTAGGAAGAAATCATCAAGTTTAGGAAATGTCTCCCAGGTCTTTTTACCCCAACTGACCCCCTCCTAAAAGAAAGCAAGGAAGGAAGGAAGGAAGGAAGAGAAGAAGGGAGGGAAGGAAGAAGATAGACAGATATAGATAGGTAGATGCTCAAAAAGAGAACTTATCTAGAAAAACATACAAGTTTACTCTTTACTGGAGCATTTTAGCAGATAGTATCTTGCAAAAGGACCCAATGGGTAATTGAACAGATATTCCCTGTAGGAGCTTAGCTTTGATGGTCTGAATTAATCTGACTAGGAATTTAGACATTTCTTCATGATACGTTTGGAGTCTATAGATGATCTGATTCTTTTGGGACTTGAATTCTTAACTTACATGGTGTAAAGCAAAGGGGAGTGTGAGTGTGTGTGTGTGTGTGTGTGTGTGTGTGTGTGTGTTACTTCCTAAAGGTATTGCAGGCCTCAAGATAAACTTTTTGGCTTATATCAGTGAATGCTGGAGTATGGTATTGTACCACTGGTGGTGGACCATAGACAAACACTTCATTCCTGTGGTCATACTTTTATTTTTATATGTTTTAGGGGGGCAGAACCTGCTTCAGACCTATCATTTCATAGATATTACTGCTAAAGATGAGTTTCTTCTTAAACACATTTTTTTAAAATGTATTTATTTTTATTTATTTATTTTTATATGTTTTAGGGGGGCAAAACCTGCTTCAGACCTATCATTTCATAGATATTACTGCTTAAGATGAGTTTCTTCTTACATACATTTTTTAAAAAATGTATTTATTTTTATTTATTTATTTTTGGGTGCGTTGGGTCTTCATTGCAGCACCCGGGCTTTCTCTAGTTGCGGCGAGCGGGGGCTACTCTTCGTTGCGGTGTGCGGGCTTCTCATTGAGGTGGCTTCTCTTGTTGTGGAGCACGGGCTCTAGGCGCACAGGCTCAGTAGTTGTGGCGCACGGGCTTAGTTGCTCCGCAGCATGTGGGATCTTCCTGGACCAGGGCTTGAACCCGTGTCCCCTGCATTGACAGACAGATTCTTAACCACTGCGCCACCAGAGAAGCCCTACATACATTTTTTTAAAAAAGAGCAAAAGTGAGCCAAGTTAAAAACATTGTTAAGATAATAGCACTGGTGATGTGTAGATGAAGCAAAATTGCTGAGGATGGTCTGGGAGTGACTGAGGATTGGAAAACACTGTCTGGATCGTACCCTGCCACAGAAGAAGCTACAGGCCCTCAGAATCAGGCAGAGGTTATTGGAAAGATTCAAGTTCCTAATGTTTAGCCAGAAGGTGAATAAGTTGGTTTCTTAAGTTCCTGGTTATTTATTAGGTGTACCCTCAGGTAGGATAATGAGAGTTATATTTAAAACAGATCTTTGAGAAATAAACTCAAGACAATTTTATTGACAAATCATGGGCAAATAATTCTATTACTAGAAGTAGTATGGAGAAGGAGTGGAAGGAGAAGGAAAAGTCTGGCATTTATTCATTTATTTATTCATTAAATCAACCGGTATTTCCTGAGCACCTGCTGTATGTCAGGCTCTGTTGTAGTCACTGGGGATACAGCAAGGAACAAAACAGGCATTTCTCTGCCCTCATGAAATTCATTTACATTCTAATGGGAAGAGACAGATAATAAACAAGTAGATATATAGCATATCACCTGGTGATGAGTACTACGGAGATAAATAAAGCAGAGTTAGTGAGTGACAGGATTGGGGAGGCAGGATTGCTATTTTAATTAGTTTGATTAGGAAAGGCCTCCCTGAGAAAGTGGCATTTGATTCTGAAGGAAATGAGGGAGGGAGCATGCCGTGCATGGGGAAGGAGTGTTCTAGACAAAGGGAATAGCAAGTGCAAAGACTCCGATGATGGGAGTGTGCTGTGAACTGTGTGAGAAACAGAAGGGAGGCCAGTGTGGCTGGAGTGGAGGAGGAGAGTAGTAAGAGATGAGGACAGAGGGGAAGAAAGGCCGCAGCTTATGCCAGGCTTTGGGAACCAGTGTAAGGCCTCTGGCTTTTCTGGGACTAAGATGGGGAGCCTTTGCAAGGTGTTGAGCCATGAGGGCCATGATCTGACTGACTTAGTTTTAACCAGATGTTCTGGCTGCTGTGTTGAGAAGAAACTGTAGGGTGGCACCAAGGAGGCCAGCTAGGAGGGTAGGGCTGTAAATCAAGCAGGAGGTAATGGCTTAGGCTAGAGTGATGGTGGCGAGTGGTGATACGTGAACAGATTCTGGGTATATTTTGAAGTAGAGCCAACAGAATTTGTAGATAGACTTCGACGTACAGTGCTAGAAAAAGAGGAGGCTTCAAGGTTATTGGCCTGAGTAACTAGGAGGATGAAGTTTTCCTTTACTGAGATGAACAGAGGAGAGGAAAGGTGGGAAATGGCAAAAGGAGAAGGTGGACTGTACCTTTAAGTTTTTAACTTATTTTTGTTTAAAATAGCCACACCTCCCTACCCCGTTGCACACAAAGGACCTGTACTTGCCTTTATTCCGAATTTGTTACTGTAGATTTCCTGAAATGCTTTTTAAAAACTATAAATAAAGTAGTCATAATATAGCTCATTTTGCAGATTTTTAAAAACGTCCTTCATAAGCTGTTGGCCTCCAAAAAGCAATGTATTCTGCCAATTTGGTGACTAATTGGGTTAGAGGTTAATAGCAAGACATTCTTAGAAACATCAAAGGGAGTGGTGTATCCAAATGAAAGCTTGTATTAGGCAAAGATTCAAAGAATGGGAATGACTAAAAAACATGGTCCAAGCCAAGTAAATAACGAAGAGTTTTAACTTTGAAAGGAAGAGACATCCTTGGAAATAACTATCTTAGTTGGATGTTCTCATGGTCAGGTTTTAAAAATGAAAAGGTATTGATTACCATCAAAACATCACTTCTTAACCATGAAATTGCCTTTTTAAAATTAGAAAGTCTATGACATGCTCTCTACTATGATGTCTGGGCATTTCTCCTTTCGCCAAAAAACAGTGTTGGATGTAGTGCCTTCCAGCCAAGAGAACCACTCTTCTATCTCTCCATAGGCCAGTTAAACACTTCTCACTGCTCTGTGATGAAATCTGTCAGTTTGCTCTATTGAATTTTTTTCCAACTTTGTTTTAATTGAGCCTTTGGGGCATAAAGTGTGTTTTAACATCTGAAAGCTAAAGGTCTAATATGGTGGGATAATCATTCTATACTTCCTCTCCCCCTAAGCCACCCCCTTTCTCCCACCGAAAATTTTCAATGAAGAGGATTTCCTGAGTAGGTCTAGAGGTTAGTCTTGTTCCAGTCTTTCTATATAGTAGCATTTCTTTTTCATAATCCTCACAAAGGCACTGATAATCACAGTGGTTGGCAGAGAATAAAGCATTCTGTGAAACTTATACCTGGAAATTGAGTCACTTTCACTGCTTAAATTTCCTTCACAGAATAACATAGTTTCTGTTGGAAGAGTATTTGTTATAAAAGCAAATTATTAAGGGTGGAAACTGTCTATACAGGGTGATGGTGTAGGAGGATATCTGCACTAGATTGTTTGCTCCTTAGTGTTTTCAAAGCTCTTTAACAATAACTTTTATAACACTCATTACCTAGTATTATTAATTTTTAGGTGTCACTCTATTCTGTAGCGTGGGAATTCTTTTATAACATAGTGCTCGCTATACATTCATTCATTCATTCATTGGAAGAGTGTACTGAGTGCTCCTCATGTGCCGGACATGGACATGGCTTGTGTGCTGGAGGCACAGTAGTAAGCAAAACAGACGCAGTCTGTGCTGTGTGGAGCTCACAGCCCATGGTGGCGTGGAGGGCAGGGGTGGGCAGTAAACCTGGGCAGTTACAGTGGTGATAGGCGCAGGGCACAGTGAATGTGTAACTCAGTACCTAATATGGATATTAATATGTATGCTGTGTATACCTATTAACATACACCATTGTGGGGGGCAACACCATTGTATGTATACTGTCTATAAGAGAAAATATAAACTACTTATTTATTTTATTCTATTTATTTATTTTTTAAGATAACCTGGCCAGAGTTCTTTCTTGGGTCCACGCCTCTGAACATGTTCACATACGTATTCTAGTCTTCTTCACTAGCAACACCCACTCACCCTTCCAGACCCAGCCTAAATGCCACCTTGTTCATTCCCTGTCATCTCACAACTTCCTTAGAACAAGGACTATGTTATATGTATCTGAAATTCTAGAGCTTGGTCCATCATTTCCCATGGAGGCGTCGGACAGAGGTTTGTTTAAGGAATGACTCTGTTTCCATACTTTCCTCAGTGCACACTGGAGACCTCTGTGTTGGCTCTCAGGAAGGAGTGACCTCTAGTCCGGTCAGCCCTGTGTCCTACTCCTTCATTTTGGGGTATTTATTCTTGCTCTTCTCAGACAGGGTTGTGAGGATTAAATGTAGTAATGAAGTAAGAGTTAAGCATGTTCAGTAAATGTAAGGTGGTAGAATCATCATAATCAACATTAATTATTACTACACTGCTGTTGTTCCTTACAATACACATTCCAGGAATGTAATTACAAAATCTTTCTGAAGACGCCAGCATTCTAGGTTTGACCTAGATGTTAACGTAATAAACTATTCTCCACCAATTAGTGTGTTGGCCCAGTAGAGGTGCTTGACAAGGCCCCTTTCAAGCTTCTGTATATCACTTCAACCCCTCGCTCCAGTAGTACAGGCTGCTAATGAATTAGGAGTCATATTTGTCAACTGGCAAGGGGCTGCCTAGAGCAGTTCCCTATGGAGTGAGACCTCGCTGTTTCTCTGGGTATAAAGAAACCTCCAGGAGAGCCTGAATGATTCAGAAAATCTGAAGTGGGGAGCCAGCGGCTCAGCAGGAGGCACCCCTCCTTGGCTGACTAGAGCCGGCTGTAAGAAACCTTTTTTTGGGGGATGGGGGCTCTGACAGACTTGTTGGGGAAATTGAAAATCTTCTTTTTAAGAAACAGATAATTTAAAATCCTTTCTGATTCAGAATGTCAGCAAGTAGTGATAGGCTGGATTATTCACTGATGGGGTTGGGAGGAGGGGGAAGCCTCAGGGAGCTCTGGGTTCTCTCAGTAGCCCATCTTCCCAGCTCCTTGCCCTTCCTCACGCGTCTTTCTCATGCTAGCTTGGAGTGGATGTTGTTTTTCCCACACAGCCACCTTTGTTGGTGTCCTTTGCCGTTTATAGGCATCCAGCACCACTGCAGTGCTGCTGGGGGACTATTGCATGGCTTCCACAGTGATCTTTGCCCTTGTACCGTGTGCTCTCCAGCCTGGGAAGTATGCCGACCAGTGGTCATGTACTGCTTTCCAATGCTGGGAGGTAGAGAGACCCTCTGAGCCACCCTTAACTCAGAGGACTCCACAGGCTTACGTAAGCTAACCCGCGTCATGAGTCAGGCATCTGAACTCAACAAAGAGTGCTCTTAGGAGAAACAAATGGTCTACCTGGCATTTATTATTTGTACATTTCTTTTAGCTGGCAGTCCTCTTATTTCATCAAGGGTAATAATGCAAGAGTGTACAATGCAAAACTCAAGGAAAAGTAATTGTATTTTGTTTGACTGTAATACCAGATTTTTTACTCTGCTCAAAATTTGTGAAATTGTTAATCCCACTTCATGAACCAGGATACTTGAATAAATCAAGTATCCATTGTTTATGCCAGATGCAAGAGTTTGCTTCTCTTGCCATGGTTAGATTATCACTTACTTGATAGATAAGTAATTTTTAAAAAATCTTATATCCTAATGGTGCATTAGGCCCCGAAGAGGTACTATAGAAAGTATAAGACCCTCTCTCAAGAAACTAGTGGTATGATTAAATGGGTAAGATTATGCATGTGAAACAGAATACTTGATATTTTGAGTAGTAATCAAGTGTAATAGTGTATGATTGATTTCAGCTTTAAGTGCTATGTGTGCAGGAAGAGAGATAAAAAATAGATATTATTTAGTAAAATCCACTACTACAGAAGAAATAAATATTAGTAATATTTTCTATTCTCCTGTCAAGAAGAACATCTTGAATCACTGATTTAATCACTGATAGAGGGCCTGGGTTTTATTCGGTACCTTACAGTTTTTAGCTCATTTACGTCATTTGGCATATGAACTTACCTTTTTGAAGAAAGAAATCTTTAGTTTTTATACATAGTTGTTGAAATTTTCAGAGTCCTTTTCTTGAAAAATTAAGACATCAAGTCAACAAGTATTTGTTGAGCACTGACCTTGGACCAGTGCATGTACATTTTTTCGTTTTTAAACAACAGCAGAGTATAACCCTAGAATAATGCCTCTTAAGATGACTTTGATAAGTACAAGATGGTGAGTTGATCTTTTAGCCAAGAACCTTTGTTTTCCCTTGCTGAATATATTTCTCTTTTCTTGTGTGGTAGAACTTGAGTTAGAAATGTTCAGACTGTTTCTGTCCAAGCTGCATTCTCACTATTGTCAGGATTTGTTTAGTGATTTATAATTAATTAGAAAAAAATTCACAAAGCTTGTGAGGCTCTGTAATGGGAAACATTACATAGTATGAGGTGCTGGTGGTGGTTTGGGCCTCATCTCGTATATCTTGATACATCTTTCACGATTTTATGCCTATCTCTGCAAAACAGAGATTCTTTCCTCTTAATGGAATTTGAAAAAAAGTCATTTATCTTGAATGAAATTGGCTTCTTCTGTTTACTGCTGGGAGATTTAGTTTTCAACCAGGATGTCTGATCTATTTTATGTGCCTGCCAAAAAAATCCCAAAATACTGGCCGCCTGAGTTCTGGCTAATGTTTCCAGGCGCTCTGTTTTGAAAACATTCCGTTTCTACCCTGTGTTACAGATGCTCTTGCATACAGTGAAATCCTGTGATAAATATTTTTCAGTGAACATAAAGTATTTGAAAAATAAACGAATGGCAGTGCTATCATTAGTCATACATTGACTGAGCGCCACCAGTGTATTCATCATGTACAGAACATAGTCCAAGACACAATCCCTATTTAGTGGTTTTATAGTCTAATCTGTGAAATGGTGATGTCAAAAAAAAAACCAAAACTAACTAAAAACAAGGAGCCATCAGTTGGGCAAATTGTTTGCAATTATGATTAATAACCTGTTCTGGGTAATTAATAGGAAATATACGTGGTTCATACTGGGCTGCTAGTTTCAGATATATAAGCAGTAAGTGTGTATTCAAAATAATTCACAGTAAATAAAATAATTCTTTTTAATAATCCTAGGTTGGTTCTTACCTGTATTTTAACCCACTCAAGAAAAAAGTGAGCACAGGTAGGAGGTATCTACCATTCTTTATAGTAATATTATTTAGGTCTTAAAATCAGTCAAGAGCAAATTGTATTATTTGAAAAATGATTGCTTTTCAGAGACTGATTATCCTTGCTTTTATTTATCCTTTCTTGATCATTTTAAGGTACTTCGAAATACTTAATACCCATTTTGACTTCTTTTGTATTAGAAAAAAAGTATTTATTGTGCATTAGATAAAATGACAATGTATTAAGTTTGGGTCTACAAATGCAAATATCTATTTAAATTCAGTATTCAGATTGGAGTTTTGTGAGCAAAATATTTAACAAAGTTTGTATTTAATTTACCTGTTCTTTTGACTCACATAGCTGAAACGAGATATAGTGAGTATAGATATAAAAATTTATGTATTTGAATAGGCTTTCCCCCACTATTTGCAGGTGCAGTTTTTTGATAGTTTTCTTTCAAGTTTGACTGTGCAGTCCACTTGATTTCATTATAGTAGAAGCTTTTGTATTTGATGTGATTAAGAATTGGTTGGTTAACCCAAAAAGCTGGTTAAAAGTAGGGAATAAAAAATTATATCTGTATATATATATGGCAACATTTTATTAATTTTTTATCTTATAAAATATGTATCATGTGTATATATTTGCCAGTTGTTTGGTGGAGGCTCCAGCCTTTTCTTTGAGCATAGGTCGGAGTTTCCCATCTTTTTCCTCTACAACTTTCAATCTCAGTTTCCTTAGATGCACTTGGGAAGCAATTCTTCTAGTTGTAATTTCCTCCAAGTCTTGTAATAATTTTTTTCACTGTTAGTCAGATCTGTCCAAAAACATTCAACAAAGTGTCCATAGAGACTACAACTCTCTTTGTACACATAGTTTATTGGGTGTTGGATAACAGTGTTTAATTAAGGTACTTAATTATAGTAACAGGCATAACTGACATAAACAGATTTGAAAACAAACACAATTAAGCATAGAACTCAACAGGTGGAAGCAGAAGTGGACGGGTGTCCTAGACAATAGCTTATTAGCCACCAGTGTTGAGCATTTTGTGGGGAAATCAAGAGCTCTGGGCTGGTGAAGCTGTGACATGGTGGTCAGTGAGGAGAGCTTTTTTTTTTTTTTTTTTTTTTTTAAATTTGAGGCTCTTGCTAACTTGGCTCTCCATCTAAAGGACCTCCTTTTTATCCTGTCCCCGCATGAATCCTTGCTCAAGTCTATGTATTTTCATCATTATAGCTGCCGCCTCTCCCCTTTCCACCCAAGTCTGCTGCGTTTAGCCTCTGCTGTTTGTTTCTACCTGAAATCCCTCCCATCCTCCATTTGAAATTTTGCATCAAAATTCACCCCCTTATAGAAGCCCTATGGATTGACTCTACCCAACTTTTATACTTCTGTTGATAATTTATATACTATCTGTATAGCTTTAATGAAATAAAACTTCAAACACTTGAATTTTAGTATTAAATATAGTGTCCTTTATGTATAGTAAGTGCTCAAATATTTCTTTAGCCATATGAACCTATAAAAGAAAATAGGACAGTTCTTTCCCTGCACCCCACCCCCAGTTTTATTGAGTTATAATTGACCTGTGACAGTTCTTGAGATGTTTAATTTTCAATTTGTGCTAAGTAGGAAGCCTTGGGAAGGCCTTGTTAGAAAATGAGAGAATGGGAGACCAAGCATGGTACTCTCTGCTACCCAATGAGAAAAATATCTACTTAACGCTGGTGAACTCTTTCATTTTATACGTGTAACACCTGAATGGGGATGGTAGAGTTATCAAACTCTCACATCTTATTGCTGGGCGACATTGGGGAGCTCTTTTTTTTAGGATAGCTGTCCATCTGTTCTCCTCCAGGAACTCCTGGATCTGTGCCA
The DNA here is from genome assembly GCF_028021215.1 of Eschrichtius robustus. NCBI lineage: Eukaryota > Metazoa > Chordata > Mammalia > Artiodactyla > Eschrichtiidae > Eschrichtius > Eschrichtius robustus. Next base: position 79,519,558 of record NC_090830.1, read on the forward strand.
CTGCCACTTGGCTGCTGGCTTCAAGAGAGCCTAAATCAGTGAGTTGCTCACACCAGGCAGAACAAACAGGCTCTTCTCCTTAAAGTGTCTGTAATTATATGACCATAATTAGAAATAAAACCTTCTTTAGATAATTTGCAGCTCACCAGGAAAGACTTTCTGCTTACACACTATTTTATGCTCTATCGTTTCGTATGCTAATCGGGAAACAGGTTACTTGGCCTAACAATAGACCATTGAATTGAGTGGAGAGATCCAGATTCCCCATACTCCCTAATTTTGCTGTGTGGCCTTGGGGTCATCGGGTGCTCTTTCTCAGCTTTTGGTTGGTAGTGTTAACATGATGCAGCTAATGTATATAGGAAGTGTTGCATGTGACAACCTGAATTCCTGCTGTTAGTTCCCTGGAAAAAGAGAGAACCTAGAAATAAATAACTCATGAGTAGAAACAGTAGTTTTGGTGGTTGTGGTCAGGGTTCAAGATTGTTGTCATTATTGTAAATGATAACATTGTTTAGGTGGTTCTACAGTGTTCAAAAAAATGTAGGTCACTGTTGATTTTTGTCTGATGGTTTGAGTTAGAGTAGATGCTGACTAATTCATAAGCCCCAACTGCAAGGTAGATGTTCAGTATTGATTAGACCTATGCCCCTGGTTGTATGTTGTTAAAAAGGACTCAGTGGTGAAATATTCCTAAAGCTAAATCAATGAGCTACAAAAGTTGTTTTTCTCCCATAAATATTTGTATTTTATCCCTTTAACTAAATGAGAAGGACCATGAGGAATTTCTGTGATCTGGGCTGTTAAGAAAACCAACTGTACCTTTGGAACAGCATGCTCATATGTTAAACATTCCAGGTGAATATAAATTATTCACATGTACATCTTAGCTGAGGATAACTCTGGCCCAATAGAGGAGACAACATAACAGCTTTCTCTGGAAAATTATCATCTTTTTTTCTGGTGACATGGGTAGAGAACTTGGCTCAGAGCACACCCAATTACTGATAAAAATTTCAAGGGCTTTGAGACATAAGTCCTCACAGTGTAAGTGTTCAAAAATGTCTACAATTTCTGTGATGCTCATGGCCAGTAATTGTTAAGCAATTAGCTGTATTGGCAGAGTCACTAGGAAGTTTTCTGCCTTGGCAATTTTTGTTGAAGACTTTATTAAATTTAGAGCAATTTCTGGCTGACTTTTCTTCCTCAACATACAGACTTGTCCAGAATAACACCAGTCTTTATGAAATCATCATGAAATCCACTGAACCCAGTAGCTTCTAGGCCTGTCATTCTCCTCTCCTTGCCTCCTCTTCCAAGTTCCTAGAATGGGCTGTTACCTCCTGCCGGGTGGACTTCCTGACCACGCCAACCCCTTCCTTAAATCTTTACAGGGGCTTCTCATTTCCTTTTGCATCTACTCTGGCTGTTCGCCCCATGCATCAAAGCCAGTCTCCGCAGGCTCTGGATTATCTCATTTCCCTCATCTGCTGCTCAGGTCCCAGCCTCCTCTCTCTCCATTCGGCTCAGTTCCTCTAGGTAGCACCTTCCTTGTGAACTCATTACATTAGTCTTTTGAGCTGTCTCCCAAGCATTGTCACTTTCTTAGATTCTCTTCTCAACAAACTGTGCTTTTTTCTTCTGTTCTAAATAACTCCTGAAAGCCAATCTTCTGTAAAAGTCATTTTGAATTAAGTAGAGAATTGCTGATGGTCTCCTCTTCATCCACTTTGACAATAAAAAACCTCCTGTGGCTTCTTCCTCTAGTATCTACCCCTGTTATAAACTCACCTCTGCTTCCCACTTCCAAAACGACCCTTGCCCTTGACTTATGTGTGTATCCCATTCCTGCTCTGGTGACTGTTCCTAATTTAGAGGCTTACACGGGGGTGAAGAAAGCAGGTTCTGAGGTCAGTTGCCTGACTTGGAATCTGATCTCTGCCAGTTGCAGCTGTGCTCCTTTGGGCCCATTATTTAACTTTTCTGTGCCGCAGTTTCCTTCTTAATAAGACCGGAACAATAAGAACACCTCGCTGAGATTGTTGAAATAATTTAAGCACCTCATACAGTATCTGGCACATGGTCACATGCAATAAATATTAGCTTTTATTATTATTATTTTTAACTGGGGGAGAGAATGAAGAACACACCCCTATTTAATATGCCCATATCTATATCTACACACATATACACGTACATACACACATGTACATACATGTATACATATGTGCACACACATCTACATTCACATACATAGTTACATAGTTTTGGGAAAACATTCAGAATATCATTTCTTTTTTAAGTAAATATATTTTACTTTAACTTTTTTGTTTTTTTTAATTAATTTATTTATTTATTTATCTTTATGGCTGTGTTGGGTCTTCGTTTTTGTGCAAGGGCTTTCTCCAGTTGTGGCAAGCGGGGGCCACTCTTCATCACGGTGCGCGGGCCTCTCACCATCGCGGCCTCTCTTGTTGCGGAGCACAGGCTCCAGACGCGCAGGCTCAGCAGTTGTGGCTCACGGGCCCAGCTGCTCCGCGGCATGTGGGATCTTCCCAGACCAGGGCTCGAACCCGTGTTCCCTGCATTGGCAGGTAGATTCCCAACCACTGCGCCACCAGGGAAGCCCCTCATTTCTTTTTTAGAAAGTGAAAAATTACTTATTTTTAAATGCAAAACACATAAAGTTGAACAAAATCTTGGCTGGCTAGGCAAGGGTTTCAACAGAGGTGGGGAAGTACACTGTACCATTTGTTTCTGCACACCTACTAAAGGTCTGGCATTAGTGGTTTGGTCTTTGTTGAAAAGCACCAGAGCCTCAGATGCATGTATGGGCACTTGGCTTGCTTTTGAGTAACCATGATTAGGGTGTCAGGTTTTCCTTAGGAAAGTTTCAAAAGCAGGAGCTAGTCCACCCAACCTTAAGTAAATGAAGGAGAAATTAATTTTTTAAAAAAGGATAGTGTGAAGGAGAGCATTCTTTTAAAAAATGACTGTAGAAGGGAACTATTCAGATAAGTCTGTCGTGAGTTTATGCATACCCCTTTAAAGTCTGATGTATCTTCAGTACAGCCATTATTTAATAAGAGGATAATTAATTGCTTTTGTTTTCCTAGTTTTGTTGCTTATAAATATTCTGTTAAGGAATTTTATAAACGTACTGAAGATAATCCTGGGCTGATGGGTATATTTTCTAAATAGAATACTTATCAGGCTTATGTTGATTATTTATATTTGAAAATGTTGACTGTAGATATCATTGGATTGCTTTCAAATTAATCACTTATTCCTGATTTACCAGGGATATATCAGTGAAACATTTATTTAGAAAACAAATAATTTTAGATATGAAAATTGAATCTCTTAAAAATTATAATAAATGATTTAATATACCAGTGTTTTTGGTGTAATATTGAAGGACCCAGAAGTATGCAGTGTGCATATGACTTTATTTTATATATATATGTGTGTGTGTGTGTGTGTATTGCTATTTATCATATCTTAGAGGTTGCTACTCTTGTAGATATAAAAATTACTTGAATTTCCCTATTTTCATTTATTTATGTAATTTTATAGCTTACATCATTTTCAGTTGTTTTATTAATGCCAGTTTTATAAAATAAAATAATTAGAGAACTTATGAGGAAGGGTGGCATGAAAGAGGTGACCAGAGTTACACTGTTTCATATTTGTAACTTTCGTTTCTTTTCAAATGTAGATTTATTCCTGGTGATACAAATTGCTGTTTTCCTTGGCAGGCATTAGAAGCAAGTCTATGTGAAATTATGTAATGTCTGAAAAGTTATATTCATGATTAATTGGCCTCTCCTAGAATGGTATTTGTGTGTGTGGAATAAGGCGATCATGCTTTTCTATTTGGCAGTGAGTTAAAGTGCCCCTGCTCAGATCAGGTTACTCGACAGGGCTTTTTGACTGAGAACTGTATATTTAGCTTGATCTCTTTTTAGGAAGCGTAAAATGTAGCTTCAAAGCCAAATACACTGGAATTCGTATTGTAACCAGTGTTAGTCTTTGGATAACTTCAAAAGCAAGCCATTCCACTCTGTCACACCTTAGTTAACAAATAAAGCCAGAAGATTTAAAACAACAGCATTATCATCTCTGGGGCCTCTGAACTCACAGCCACTCTTGATTATCCAAAGTAGATTGTCTGTAGTGTCAAATAATAGGTTTAAATTCTTCCTGACCTTGACCCAGACTGATCAGTTACAATGATCTATTTATTTATCTAAGCTGGACTTTACAGGAGCTAGAAAATAAGGCCTTTAAACAATTGCCCCTTCCCACGTGTCAACTTGAGAAATGATGACATTCATTACTAACAACACAGTGATTGTGAACTTGATAACCGGAGAGGTACTGCAGTGGTCCTGGAGCCTAACTGTTTGGGGAAAGTTAACTTCTGTTTTCTCATCCCTAGTGTGGAGATAATAGTACCTACCTTCTGGCATTTTAATGATTGATTAAGTGCTAACCTGAATATCTGTTCTTAGTGCTTTTCAAATATTTGCTGCTGCTAATTACTGTTACTCCTGCTGCTGCTGCTACTACAACTGCTACCACACCAACTACTGCATTACTGTGACTAATAAAATAGTTCCTCCGGCAGGCCATTAACTCCAGGGCTCTGCTCTTCAGTGAATCCTCATATTGAAATGGTAAAACACATCCCAGAGTTGAATATGAGTAATTTGGGGGTTACTTTTTTAAAGTATCTATATTCTTATTGCTCAAAGGTGTGGACCACAGATCAGCATTAGTATCATGCGGGAGCTTCTTAGAAATGCAGAATCTCTGGCCCCATTCCAGCATTACGGAACCAGAACCTGCATTTTAACAAGATCTCCAGGTGTTTTGTTTGTATATTAAAGTTTGAGAAGTATTTATCGCCATCATTTCCTGGCCCCTCCCCCATCCTCAAAATCATCTGAATAACTTAGAGATGACTACCAGCAGTGGACCACCAAGCAGTATCACGTGAGCCAGGCCCTCAAAACAGACAGGCAGTTAATTAGAAAGAAGGGAAGATAAAAGGAAGGAGGGAGGAAGAAAAACCATGCCTGATAATACTGTTACTGTAATTCTGTAGGTGGGTCTGTGCTCACTGACTTCAGATTGTTCTTTGTTGTAACACGGACTGTGGAAAGAAGTACTGAAATTTTATGGGCTGCTAGCAAATTTCTGTGGCTCTGTAAGTTCCAGTGATCTGTCAAACTTACCTTGCAAAGTTTCCTTTTAACTCACGGTCTCAAAAATTAGTATGCACTGCTTATTTTCTTAAACACACACATACATAGTGCAGTCCTCTTATAATCATGCTCCATTTAGCTTTTTGATGCGAAGATGATGTTCTTAATGTGCTGATCCTGAAAGATCAGTGGATAGGAGAGTAGAGTTTCATTGACTTTCCTCACTGTCCCTTGGCTAGTGCTTCCACTTTGTTCGGTTTGTTTACTCCAATGTAAAGGTTGTGAGGATGTATAAGAACACTGGTCTTTGATTAACCATGAACTATGGATGGTTGTGGAGGCACAGCTTTATTTGTATTATCACATACTAGGGGATAAAGAAAATTACTAGTTTTTTTACTTAAAATATGACCTTTGAATCCATTTTTTAAAAGTTAATTTGAAAAACAAATTTAAGTTAAAATATGGTATCATTTTCAACTGTTAAATTGGCAAGGAAAAAATTTGATAAAACATGTTAGGAGTATAGAGTGACACAACCTCATGCAGTTAAAAATGCCTATGTTCTGTGACCCAGCAATCTCACAGCTAGGCATTTATTCTGCAGGTGTATTTGCACAGGCAAATGCACATGTGTACATTTCCGTAGAAGCAAAAGAATGGTATTAACCTCAATATCTATTAGAATAAAACTGGTTTAGTACACCTCAACTTTTAATTTTTTTTAAGATGAAGGTGTCTCAGTGAACCTTTTGAAAGGGAATCTGAGTGTCCAGGGATTACCCATAGGAGGGAAACCTATTTTCCATTCTGTGTATCTTTGTGCTATTTGAATTAAAACACACACACACACACACACACACACACACACACACACGTAACTTTAAAAATCAACAAAATAGCCCTCGTATTGAAGAAATTTAAGCCATGTTTTTGACGCATATGTATTTTTCCCCCTACCTTTAAAGCATGTTCATGTGACATAAACTTATTATGTCTCTGGGGCCCTCAGACCCACAGTTTTTAGGAGTAGGCAACAAATTCTCAGTAGCCTCTCAGCTCTGTATTTACTCTTGTGCTCTCAGACTCTTCTGAGCATAAACTGCCAGATGTCCTAATCATTCAGAGCTGTGATTCTCAACCTGGGGTACCACCAGAATCTCCTCGAAGCTTTTAAAAAAATCAAGATGCCTAAGTCAGCTGCAGACCTATTTAATCTAAATCCATGCATGTGGCTTAGGCGCGTACATCCTAATGTTCATACCTGTTTAAGAACCACTGTCTAGAGAGCAGTTCTTGGTAGGGTTCCTCTTCCACTAAGGCACCAGCTGTTACCTCCTCCCTGCTCCAGCCTCCCAGGAGTTGATGTGGCACCAGAGTAGAATGGGTGGACCCTCTGCTCTACCGCCAAAGAAAAGGGAATGGCATTTTGAATAACCACATGGCTCTAGCTGTTGTATTAGAATAAAAATGATAATGATAGTGATAATAACAAATCAGGTTTCCAGATAAGAATCAACATTTTTCCTCATATAAAGAACATCGAAAGTAAATAGGGGATATCAAAAGCTGATTCTTTGAAAACATCAATAAAATTCAGAAATTTCTAGGTAGGCCAATGAAAAAATACAGGGAAAACACAAATTACCAGTAACAGGAATGGGAGCGAGGATATCACTGAAGACATAAAAAGAATAATAAGGGAATATTATGGGCAATTTTATGCCAATAAATTGGGCAGCTTAGATGAAATGGGAAAATTCCTTGAATGCCCAGATCAGCACAGCTGACACATACATACAAAATAGAAACTCTGAATAGCTCTATATCTACTGAAGAAATTGAGTTCAAAATTTAAAACTGTGGTACAAAGAAAACTCTAGGCTCAGACAACACACAACTTTAATGGTGAAGTCTCAGACATTTAACAAATACAACTGTTAGATAAATTCTTTCAGAAAGAAGGAGGTAACACAATTGTATTTTCTATAGTAGCAATGAACATTCAGAAATTGAATACCATTTACAATAGCATCAAACAATATGAAATATATAGGGATGAATTTAGCAAAATATGTACCCTGAAAACTGTAACCGTTTCTGAAAGAAAGTAAAGAAGACCTAAGTAAATGGAGAAATGTACATTTCATGGGTTGGAAGACTCAATAATGTTACCAAGTCAACACTCCCCAAACTGATCTATACAGTCAATACAGTCACAATAAAGATCCCAGCAGGCTTTGTTCTAGAAATTGACAAACTGATTAAAAAATTGATATGAAGGACTAATTCAATGGGAAGAAGAAAATCTCAGCTAATTGTCCTGGAATAACTGGATATGCATATGGAAAAAAAGTGAATCTTGACCCTTACCTCACTCCGTACATAAAAATTAACTAAAAATGCATCATGAACTTAGTTTATAAACTAAAACCAGGAAACTAAAAGAAAATATAGGATAAAGCCTTTGCAACTTTGGAATACGCAAAGATTTCTTAGATTGGACTTAAAAGTAGAAAAATAAGTAAATGGGACCTCATAAAAATTAAAAACTGATGTTTCTCAAAAGAAATTATTAGGAAAATGAAGAGACAAGCCACAGAATGAGAGAAAATATTCACAGTACATATATATATATATTTTTTTAAATAAATTTATTTATTTTTGGCTGTGTTGGGTCTTTGTTGCTGCGTGTGGGCTTCCTCTAGTTGCAGTGAGCGGGGGCTACTCTTCTTTGCGGTGCAGGCTTCTTACTGCGGTGGCTTCTCTCATTGCGGAGCATGGGCTCTAGGCGCGTGGGCTTCAGTAGTTGCGGCACGCGGGCTCAGTAGTTGTGGCTCACGGGCTCTAGAGCACAGACTCAGTAGTTGCGGCACACGGGCTTAGTTGCTCCGCGGCATGTGGGATCTTCCCAGACCAGGGATCGAACCCGTGTCCCCTGCATTGGCAGGCGGATTCTCAACCACTGGGCCACCAGAGAAGTCCCATAGTACATATATTTTATATGTTATGTATATATGTATACAAAGGACTTGTAGCTAGAACATATATATATGAAGGTCTTGCAACTCAGTAAGACAAACAACCCAATTTAAAAAATAGGTGTTATAGGTTGTGTTCATTAGGAAGCAGGCACTGAGATAAAGTTTTATAATTATGTGGATATGTATATTTGTCCAAACTTTAAAGGGTACATATTATTGTAAATTGCACCTCAGTAAAGTGTTGTTTTTTTTTTTTTTTTTTTTTAAGTAAGATTTAAGAAGAAGAAAAACAAATGAGAGTTTATGTTCATGTGGGGTATTGGTTGTTCTTTTAACTTTCTTTTTTTGTAATGTTTTTATCCGATTTTGATATCAGAATTATGCTGGCCTCATAAAATGAGCAGAGAAATATTTCTTCCTTTGGTTTTTGAAATTGATCATTGAAGATTGGTATCAAAAAAAAAAAAGATTGGTATCGTAATCTTCTTAATCTTTGAAAGAATTCACCAGCAAAGCTGGGGTTCGTTGTGTGGAGGTTTTAAGTTATGAATCATTTTCTTTAATGGATTTAAAGTTATTCAGATGTTCTATTTCTTCTTGTGTTAGTTTTGTTAGTTTAGTCTATCAGCGAAGTCCATTTTACTAAGTTGTCTAATTTATTGGCATAAAGCTGTTCATAATATTTCCCATCATTTTAATGTCTTCAAGATTTGTAGTAGTATCCCCTGCTTACTTCCTGGTATTGCTAATTAGCATTTTTCTTTTTCTTAATTATTCAAACTAGAGCTTTCTAATAATAAAATTAACCATCTACCTTCCTTATGACCCTGCATTTCCACTCCTAGGTATTTACTCAAAAGAGATGAAAACACCTATCCACAAAAATACTTACACAAGAATGTTCAGAACAGTTTTATTCATTTTAGCTCTAAACTGAAGAAGACTTAAATGTTGATCAACTATAGAGAAAATAAATAAATTTTTGTATATTTTACAATAAAATACTACTCAGTAATAAAAAGAAATGAATTGCTGATATATGCGACAGTATGAATGAATATGATAATACGGTGAGTAAAAGAAACCCTATACAAAAGAACTCAGTTTCTGCTTCCATTCATATGAAGTTTTAGAACAGGCCAATCCAAACTGTGGAGGTAGAAATCAAGAATAGTGGTTGCTTGGGAAGGAGAGTGGGAAGGGGTTGACTGGGAAGGGGCAGGAGAGAACTTTCTGGGGTTATGAGTGCTCTATATCTTGATAGCAATATGGGTTACATGAGTGAAGGGGTGTTTTCAGAACTCTCTGAACTGTAGCATTGTATATAAAATATATCTAAACTTAGTTGTACAATGCTGCGAATATACTTTACATTGAACCATACACTTAAAAATAGCTAAAATGGTACATTTTATGTTATGTGTATCTTACAATTTAAAAAATGTAAGTGGGTGGATGTGATATGAAGGTTCTAAATGGACATTTAAAGTGCTTATTTTTCCTCATATAATGTGCTGTTTTATTATTATTTCTTTATTTACCATTTATATACTAAAATAAGAATGTAATTTAGAAAATGATGAGAAAGAACCATGTATGAGAAATAATGTTACATTTATATATTCAACAAATATTTATCAAATAGCTACAGTGTGTATAGTTCTTCATTTTGTGTGTTAAGATAAAGCAAACAAGGATCTCCTTCAAAGAGCTCATAGTGTACTAAGCTTTGACTTACAATATGCAAAAAAAAAATTTGATTTCACAAAAATAAAGAGCTTTCTTCAACATACTGTATACCCTTTAGTAGGTTTCTGTAGACTCTTGAAGTTCTAGGGAATCGAGCTTAAAAATCCTTGCCCTGGGGTAAAGCCTGTCACTCTGGTGTTTCTCTTCCTGGCCTTGCTGTAGTTTGCATTGACAGGGGAGGGGTTTATGTTTTGTGCCCTCCCTACATAGCCTGCAGTGATGCTGAAGGACCAGAGAGCAGACTTTCACTGATAATGTACCTGTAAGTGCTGGGTTGGTGCCTGGCCTAAAGCATTAGTGGATCTAGAACCTCCACCACAAAGAGTTTTAGGGCGGAGTCCAAAAAACAAGGTCAGAGCTCTTGACATTCAGGTAGTAATTACCATCCTCCTTTCCTACTTCTTAGGACTACTGTAATTGAAAGGGTCAGAGGTACTCTGAATGTGAAGAAAACAAAAGCAGAAAAGTCAGGGGCATAGAAATTCTACCCACCAGTGGGTTTAATGTGCCCACCGGGCAATTGGAAATTAAGTGTGATAATGGAATCACACTACTATTATTGGTTCTGTGAGGACAAGTACTTGGAGTACCAGTTGTATTCTGTTGGCATACTTGGGTGCTGAGTAAATATTAGTAACTTGTTGAATAGTGCCTAGCATCTCACTGCCATGTAAATCTCTGTGAAGGCAGGACATTGTTGGAGGGAATGGTGGTGGTGATGGTAATCTTATTGAGAAAGTGACTACCATGTGACTTTTCTAGCTTGTTAATATCCATCTACCTATGCCTCATCTTTTCATTCTACTTCCCTGTTTGTATCTCATTACAATCAATTCAGTTGCCTGTGTCTCTGAGCAGTTAATTCAGGTTTCTCGTGGTGGAACTGGTAATGAGAATATCTATGTTCACATCACGCCTAGGTGGAGTTGTATGTAGGCACCATCTAGATGAAAATGGATGCCTTGGGACAACTGAGCAAGCCGCTGTATGATTCCAACTAATATATGACATTCTGGAAAGAGCAAAACTATGGATACAGTATAAAAAATATCAGCGGTTAACAGGGATTAGAGGGGGGAGGGAGAGATGAATAGGCAGAGTGCAAGGATTTTTGGGGGGCAGTAAAATACTCTGTATGATACTACAATGGTAGGTACATGTCATCATAAATTTGTCCAAACCCATAGAATGTACAACACAAAGAGAGAACCCTAATGTAATCTTTGGGTGGACTTTGGGTGATAATGATGTGTCAGTGTAGGGTCATCAGTTGTAACAAATATATGAGTCTGGTGGGGGAATGTTGTTAATGAGGGAGGCTGTGCACCTGTCGGGACAGGGGGTATGTGGGAAATTTCTGTACCTTCCTCTCAATTTTCCTGTGAACTTAAAATTGCTCTTAAAAAAGAAGTCTAAGAAAAAAAGAAACCATTAAAGATTTGTGATACTTGAATATGAATTGATTTTAAAATTCCATTTTTCAAAATCTAGGGTAGGGTTTATATTATATTGCTAATATTATGACATACTTGCTGAAGAGAATAGTTTGTAAATCCTAAGCTGACTTCCTATAACCATGTGTTGAACTTCCAGCGGTGTTGAATCAGACTTTGATCCCTCTTAAGAAGATAAATGCAATATCTGCAGTTTCTAATGGTATGGGTGTAGGAGAGACTTTCAGATGAAATCTTCAAAGCCAAGTCTCTGCCCAGATAAGAAATTAAAGGCCCTGGAGAAGGCAGTTATTTCATTGTCCTACCTCCTTCCCCCTCCGCCCAACTTGTAGGCCTCATTTATTTACCGCTCCCCCCCCCCAAAAAAAAAGAACAAATGAGATGCTATTGTTAAATGCAGTGTGCAGGGTTAGATTTGTTTCCTTCCAATAGAATCACTTTCCTTAATCAGCACTCTTATAAATGGCACACCTGCCTAATTAGAACAAGTTCTAGACGACAGGATGCAGTGTGAGCATTTCAGTTAGCTCCACACATTTGATAACTATTGTGACTGATGTTCTTAGAAAGTCTTCCCTTCTCTCCTTTTCTTATTCCTCTGTGGCTAAGCTTTTTATAATTTTATACTTCTGAATCAGCCTTTGATTGTGGGAATTTATCCGTATGTGGTCATTGATATTGGTTTTGTTTCTAAGTGATTCCTTAAATGAAAAAAGAAGTGATGTATTTATGCTTATGTGTAGGGATGCTTTTAAATATTTTTATTAGATTTAATTTACTTGTTATCACTCTTAAAATACAGAAAACTCCCTTGACTGTGACAGGGAGGTAAAATACAGCAGTCACGTTCAAGATCTCCATACATTAGCAATAATAAATCCTTTTGCCCTGAGTAATAACAGAAACTCAATTTAGAGCCAGTGGGGATGACATAGTGCTCCCTCACAGAACCAATCACCCACAGAGAAGTATAATGAGCAGGGGAGGTGATACAATAAAACCTGTATGGCCAGAGGAAAATTATGGTAAAATTGTTGCCTATGAAAAGTCTTGTAATAAGTATATCTCCAGTTATCTTCCAGAAGAAATTATTTAGGCATTTATTCAGGTCAAGATTCATGACGGAAGTACAAGAACAGCCTTAGAATAAAGCAAAAGGGTACATGAGTGTAGAGAAAATGGCAGTGGACATGCTGTGAACAGAGTTGTGTTGTGCCTGAAGGATCTGAAGTAGCCCCGGTGCTGCTGTGAGGGCGTGCTGCTCACCAAACCTTGCAGAGGGATGGCTGCACTGACCCCTGTTGCAGCACATGCTGACGGGGACAAGATAATGCCCTTAAAATACAAAATGGTTTAGATTATCACAGGAATATACTCTACTCTTAGAGTTAGTGTATTTCCCAAGACCACAGCTTAAGCAGATTGCTGTAAAGGAAAATCCTGAGTGGGCATGATCCCTATCCTAATTAGGAGTGGGCTTGATCTGTTCAGACATCTATCAGTTGAATAAGTGGGTTAAGTGGCAAGAAATGAAGTCTAGCTCTTTATTAGATAAGTGTCAAGTATAGTGCTGAGGTGGCTAAAAAAAAAAAAAAAAAAAAAAGTTAGTATGTTACCTAAAACAACATGAACAGTTTCAACCTGTGTTGTCCCAGTGCTATCTGTTGTACAGTCTGTGGAAAACAATTCATTACCAATAATAAAACACCAAAGTTTGTAAAATATTTTTTAAATAGATTGAACAGATAGATGCTTTTTTATAATTTTGTTACTCTCACTGCAGTGTATTCATCTTTCTTGATTTCTTTTTTTTCTTTTATTGTGTTATTTCTTGAGAGGCAAAGGGGGGTGGTGGTCACAGTTAGGTACTGGCAGCTGGGCGTGGCCCCAAAGCTATCTTGCATACAACCTATAGTGGCTATTAGTGAGTGAGCCCCAATAGTTAATACTTGTGGGAGTGGTGAGGCAATTTCCCTCCCAGCTGATTTTAAAATTTTGGTTCTATCTTGTCAGATTAGACCCATGGAAGTACAATTATGTCCAAACATAAGTGCCATACATTATAAATGGTCAGAGTAGGAAAAAAGCATTCAGATTAGACAGTGGTGGAACCCACCTTGCCATCAATGGTTGCTTCATATTGTAGTCATTAAAAATATACATTAAAATAAAGAACAGTAGTCAGTATTTTGGGACCTGTTGAACCGGAGGAACCAGTTCCAAACCTGAAGGCAGTCTGTTCATTTGTTCATTCATTTATTCCATGAATGTACTTTGAGACTGGAGCTACAGCAACTAATCTCTGCTCTCTTAATGTTTTTAGTAAGCGAAACAAAATAGATGAATGATACATCATATGTCAGATAGTGATGAGTGCTATGCAGAAAAATAAAGCAAGGCATGGAGGATCCAGAGGTGCGGGTGGAGTGCAGTTTTAGAGGGAGTGGTCAGGGATAGCCTTTCTGATAGGTGATAACGTGAATCCAGCTCCAAAGGAAATGAGGGAGCAGCTGTGGGAAGCGAAACAGCTAAGAGCTTAGAGTCAGCAGGCTGGGCTCCCTCTGTCTTAATAGCTTTGTGACCGTAGGGAGGCATTTAACTTACCTGTGGCACGGAGACAGAAAGAGCCACCGAGCCTATTTCACAGGGTTTGTGTTCGGCACAAGTGAGACACTTGAGAAAAGCATTTTGGTAAAGGAAAAGTAGTACCTCGACTTCAAATTTCAGTGTGAAACGATAAGAGGGTATAAGTTAAAGAGATAAATACAGCAGAGTCTTAAAACAGCCCTTCCATACAGCTTGTTGTGGAGTTATTGAATTGAGTTGTCTGAACTAAAGTGTAGAGAACATTCTCCAAAGATGAACTGTTTTTTCTTTAATTAATTAATTAATTAATTAATTAATTAATTAATTTATTTATTTATGGCTGTGTTGGGTCTTCGTTTCTATGCGAGGGCTTTCTCTAGTTGTGGCAAGCGGGAGCCGCTCTTCATCGCGGTGCGCGGGCCTCTCACTATCGCGGCCTCTCTTATTGTGGAGCACAGGCTCCAGACGCGCAGGCTCAGTAGTTGTGGCTCACGGGCCCAGTCGCTCCGCGGCATGTGGGATCTTCCCAGACCAGGGCTCGAACCCGTGTCCCCCGCATTGGCAGGCAGACCCTCAACCACCGCGCCACCAGGGAAGCCCCAGATGAACTGTTTGATACTGGGGTGTACAGGATTTATATTCATCTTTGTTTGCTTTTGTGGTATTATTAGTTTAAGATTTTATATTTGTTTGTGCTTTTCTTCCTCTGACATCTTTTTCTTTTCTTTTCCTTTGAAGCTTTCCTTTTATTAAATTAGTTACAGGCCTCTTGACTCTCAGTTGAGCATTTTCTACGCTGTTCCTGTACTCCCTGATTAATTCATTAAAAACAAAAACCAAAAAAATCCTCTAAGATGAATACTTTTCATGGGGGCTCACAACATCCATCTTTTATAGAGTAATTCTAAACTCCAGAACAAATTACTTGCACTGATGTTTATTAAGGACTTGAAGCTGTTTGTTTGCTCTGTTTGTTTTTATAGCCAGAGTGAATTTTGCAATAATTGTTAACAATGTTTGAATAGAACCTTATAGTTTACAAAGTGCTTCACACACTCACTCACATGGGAACTTTAGCAACCCTGGAGCAAGACAAGGTGGACGCTATTGTGCCCTTTCACAAAAGAGGGAACCCAAGGCTCAGAGAACAGAATTTAAATTCAGGTCTTTCCATGATACAAGTGTGAATATATGAATGAAAAATGCTGAATTGTTTCCAACACTTGGAATTACTAAAATGGTATGTTTTATAAGTAGATGCAGGAAATTTTGTAGATGACACCAGGAGAAGAATCCTTAAGGGATTATGGAAAGAGAGGGCTGTGTCCCTGATCATTGTGAGTGGAGACCGTGGAGGCAAAACCCCTTTTGGTGTCTTTGTCAGGAAGAGGATGTGAGCCTGGATGCCCATGGCTCTGATCTGTGCATGAACTAACTCCCTCCCTCCCTCCATTCCTTTTTTTTTCCAGTTTCTTAGACTAACAAGACTAACAAGCATCTTATTTTCCTTCAGGGCAGAAATAAAAGTAACCATATGCAAATATAAAACTTATCAAAGATGTGTTGTCTTGGATTTAAGAATGTTTCTTCAGAAAAGGCTGTCCTATTTTGATATCAGGCATCCTGAAGACTCTTAAAATGTCTTTTAAAGTATAATAGAAGCAATGAAAAATTAGAGCTGAGTTGGGAAGGGCCTTAGAAATTATCCAGCCATGGAACCATTAAACTATTTGATCTGGAAAGGACCTTTGAAAAGGTCCCAGATCCCAACTCGCGGGAGGCTCCTTCGTCCACCGCGGCATCCTCGCCATCCTGATAGGGTCCGTGCAGTATCTCCATGGCTTCTGATTACAAAGACTGTGTGAGTTCACTTATATGAGGTGCCTAGATTACTCAAACTCATGGAGACAGAAAGCAGAAGGGTGGTTGCCTGGGGCTTGGGGGAATGGGAAGTTAGTATTTAATGGGGACAGAGTGTCAGTTTGGGAAGATGAAAAAGTTCTGGAGATCAATGGTGGTTGTACAACATTGTGAACATAGTTAATGCCACTGAACTGTGTACTTAAAAATGATTAAGATGGTGAATTTTATGTTTTTTATATATATATATATATATGTATATATGTATGTGTGTGTGTATGTGTATATATGTGTGTGTGTATATATATATACACATACATACATACATACACATACACACACACACACACATACATACACACACACATTTTACCACAGTGTAAAAAATAAAGAAGCAAGAAAAAAATTCATTTCGCTGCTGGACAGCTCTGTTGGAAAGTTGGAGTCTAAGATGACTCACTGGGGCATGGAGGCATGGAGAACAAATTAACCCCTCCCCCTGGATGAAGACACCCAGCTTGTCCCCTCCCAACAGTCTCTTCCCAGCCAACCAGCCCCAAGTTGCTTCAATAGGTCATTTTGTTTTGTCTTACAGTTTATTTGAATCATAATCAAGATAAGGACTGTATGTTGTAATTGGCTAATAAGCCTTTTAAATCTCTCTTAATCTATTGGTTCTTCTTCCATATCTGTTTCTGTCTCCCTCACTCATTCTGTCACCCTTTTAATTTACTTGTTGAAGAAACTGGGTCATTTGTCCTCAAGAGTTTTGGTACTTGCGTCCCTCTGCTGTGTAGATTGACATGTTCCTCTGTCCTCTGTATTTCTTGTGAAGCAGTAATTGGATTGAGATACTTTACTGTAGACATGTTGTAATCCAACTATAAATAACTCATTCTGTATCTTTTTTTTGAAAGTGCCCCCCAGCTTTTTGCTTGGAAAATTGTAAACATTGAAACAAATCATTAGACAATTGAACGAATAATGTCATGAACATCCAAGTACCGTTATATAGATTCACCAGCCGTTAACATTTGCCACATTTGCTTTCTCTCTTCCTCTCTGCACACACATACACTAGTAATACACATAGGTTTTTCCCCCTGCATCATTTGAGCTCAAGTTATAGACATCATGACACTTTACTCCAAAATATTTCAGCCCATAACTCCTAAGGCAATTCTTATATAATCACAGTCTAGTTTATGTGTTGTCTGCTGTTTAGTGCATGTTACCCTAATTATCCAAATAGTGTTCTTTACAGCCGTGAGTTATTATTATTTATTTTTTTTAATTTATTTTTTAATTTTTTTATTTATGGCTGAGTTGGGTCTTTGTTGCTGCGCGTGGGCTTTCTTTAGTTGCGAGTGGGGGCTACTCTTCGTTGCGGTGCGCGGGCTTCTCATTGCGGTGGCTTCTCTTGTTGTGGAGCACAGGCTCTAGGCGCGTGGGCTTCAGTAGTTGTGGCTCACGGGCTTTTGGGCGCAGGCTCAGTAGTTGTGGCGCACGGGCTTAGTTGCTCCGCGGCATGTGGGATCTTCCCGGACCAGGGATTGAACCCGTGTCCCCTGCATTGGCAGGCGGATTCTTAACCACTGCACTACCAGGGAAGGCCCATGAGTTATTTTTTAAAAATTCAAAATCCAAGCAGAGATTGCAAATTGTATTTAGTTTTCCCACCACTTTAATCGCCTAAATTGGTTCTGCCCTTTTTTGCGTCTTACATGACATCAACATTTTTTGAAGAGTCCAGGCCAGCATGTCCCTAAATTTGGATTTGCCTGATTGTCTCCTTATGATTAGATTGAGGCTAAATGTTTCCAGTAAGAACACTGCATAGGCAGTGCTGAGTCCTTCAGCGCCACGCTCGGGAGGCATCTCATGTCAGTTTGTCCCATGATGGCTGATAGGTTCGATTGCTCAGTTAAGGGGTTGTCTACCAGACTTTTCCATTGTAAAGGTACCATTTCCCCATTGTAATTAATAAATAATCTATAGCATATTAAAGGTTGCTTTTTTAATAGTTTAAAAAACATATGCCATTGGTCATGGGAGAAATTGGATGGCAGAGATTATGAGCACATTAGAGTTATTACTGCTGATGGAAAATAATTTTTAAACACTGGTTTTTCTTGAGAGAGGAGAGATAAAGAGGGGAGGTAGTAAAGGTGAGAAATGAGCTTTACCGAAGACAGACTTGTGTTTGAATCCCAGCTCCACACTTGAACCTCTGCAACTTTAGAAAAGTTACCTCACTTCTCGGAGCCTCAGTTTCTTTCCTGTGATGGGCATAATAATATACATTCCTAGCAGGGTTGTTAAGATGATTAAATGAGCTAGTGTATGAGTGGGCTCTAGCCTAGCAGCTGCCCCAGGACCATCACATGGGAGGTGAGGAAGAAATGCTTCCCGAGCAGTTTGCAGAGTTTAAACCTGTCCGTGAGTGTTCGTTCTCAAGATCAGATTGAAATATTCAGGCATGTTGATAAGAAAATGTGATCAACAGGTTAGGTGGTGGTATGAAATTTCAAAGAAAGGAATTCAGAACTGGGAGATGTTTGGTTCCATTTTCAGACCTCTTAAATATGATTTGTCTGTAGTGGATTTATGTAGAATTGAGTTGCCATTGATTCAGACCTCTTTCTGACTGCAGTCCATTTTAATCTATTACCAGGGATTATTTTTTGAAACAGTTTATGTGTAGTCTGATCGAGAATAGTGAATCATAATAATTCTGTGACCCATTTACGTGCATTACTGTAAAAGTGTCATTTCATACAAGTGACAGCTTTTTAAAGTTAATTAGACTCGGCTATACTGAGGTTAGCAAAAAGTGCTTTGAATTATCAATAATTCAGCAGGGCAGACATTTCTGTATAATGTAGTGGTTTTATAGAGTATTGTGAGACAGTTATCCCTAAAAGAAATGGTTGTGAGCATACATCAGCATGGTGGGGCTCGCTTGAGTGTGGCGTGAAGTGATATCATCTATGCTTTCTATTATTGAGCAGAGTGTGGGACATCGGTCTTTCTGGCCATGAACTACTAGCAACCTTTGTCCTTTGTGTTACCTTTAGTTAAAAACGAAAAATGAGCATGAATGCTGGCTGATGGCCATGTCTTTCTTACAGCTAAAAATTCATCTGGGAAAGAAAAATGGGATTGCAGATTTGGATTTGTTTCATCACATGAATGATATGTGACATTTTCTAAATTATTTATCAGTGCAAGGATGGCAGCAATGGCTTGAGCATTGTTATATCAAATGAAAGCAGGAATCCCATTAGTATAAGGACTGGGTTTTAGCTAGAATCTATCAGGGGAATGTTGTCACTTGAAAACCAGATTGTTCTTTTAATTGCTATTTAAAGGAACAAAAGTGTTCCCAAGGTGCTGCAGTTGAGCAGTTGCGAGTAATAACTATGGATCCATAATTATGCAGTGCTGATTATCTGGCATTTAAAAAATGGTGGCAGGAGTCAGTGACCAGTTTGTTGTACCTTGTCTTTTTTGGTTTTTCTAATACAGTGTTTTATACTCTGCTTTTTAACTGGGGCTACAAAAACACATTTGCATAGTTACCTCAGAAAGTGAAACCTGTGCATATTAAAAGAACAAATTAAACCGAAAATTAGGGCAAGATAATGAACACTTATATTGTAAGATGAAATTAACAGTCATATCGAACAGTTTTGCAAATGCTTGGTCATAAGATGAATTCTGGTTTTTGATGACGTGTCACGTTGAACCAAGACGTTTGTTGGAATCATTATTACCATTTGAAATATTATTTTAGAGATAACTGTTTTTAAACTAGCATATGTTTCTTTCATTTATATTCGAATATATTTTTATATAGTTAGCAAATACATTTTGAGTGCCCGCTGTGCATCAGGCAATGTATCAGGCGTTTGGAATAGAGTGGCTGAACAAATGAGGTTTATTTTACGCTGATGTATATTTAGAAAGTTAGGCCTAGCAAAATCTTGTTTTTAATTTACATTAAAAAAAATTTGTGATTATACTAAGCTTTCTTGCCCTAAATTTTTGATTCATGAGATTCAAATATAAATACATTATAGTTACATTCAGATGGCTAGCAGACAACATGTGTGAAGCTTGGAATATGAAATAAAATTTTAGTTTTCATACAGTTTGGCTGTTCAAAATAATGTGACCAGATCTGTAGACACAGTCAACTCTTCATTTGGATGGGAATACTAGTGTTGCTGGTAGTCATAAATAACAATGGAGGCACTAAAATGTATGCAGATTTATACATTGTTAGAAGCAAATTCCGTAGTGAGAGTTAAAGGGGTGCTAGGGGGTTAGACAAATGTTTTGTTCTTTCTTTTATTGAAAGTGGGAATGTCAGAGATTGAGAGTTTGTCTCCTTTGTGTGGCATGGTGTGGTTTACTTTTGAAGACCTTGGTGCCAGAAAGGCCTTGTTAATTGTCTTTTGATCATCTCAAGTGATCCCACAGAATTTTAAAGTTCTCGCTTAGTTCTAATGCTGTTATTATGTCACCTTTTAACATACCAGTATTTTATGTCAAATATTTAATTGATGCATAATAGTAACCTGTACTAAAACATTTGATAAAGTTTAATTAAACAATCTGGTCTGACTAGAAGATACTCATAGACTGTAATACTGAATAGGTGAATCAGTTTATAGTAGGCATATAGATTACGGGAACAATTGAGACTTCAAATGAATTCTTAATGTTCATTTCAGGAGGGTAGTGTAATATATAAAGGTTTTAGATTTCATTGGCTTAATGAAAATTACTTCTGAGTCTTATACATTACACATAAATGCATTATTCTGGCAATACTTTAGTGTCAAATAATTTGAGGGGTTTTTTATTAGCAGAAAATGTTGATATGAATACCTTATTTCAGCAGTTTTTCTTTGGTAAAGAAATATGTAAGAAGCTTTTGATTTTAATGTTTTGTTTTAAATTTTGAAATGGAAAACTAACTGTGTTTTTTCATTTTAATTTTTTTCGTAGCCCCGTGCCGATCCCATTCCAATATGCAGCTTCTGTCTGGGGACAAAAGAATCAAATCGTGAAAAGAAACCAGAAGAACTCCTCTCTTGTGCAGATTGTGGCAGTAGTGGTAAGTTGGTATTTTGTGTATGTGTGTACAATGACTCCCCATTACAGCTACGTGCGATTTCTCTCTATCGAAAAAAAATCTGTTATTTAAAGTAATATTTGATAATAGAGTAAGCTTTAAATTTAAAAAGTAAATGCAGGTGGGGGGGAAGTGTGAGTATATTAACACTGACATAAACCATATGTCATAAAATAAATAAATTTTTTTAAAAAAGCTTTAAAAATTATTTATTTATTTATTTATTTTTGGCTGCGTTGGGTCTCCGTTGCTGTACGCAGGCTTTCTCTAGTTGAGGCGAGCAGGGGCTACTCTTGTTTGTGGTGCGCGAGCTTCTCATTGCAGTGGCTTCTCTTGTTGTGGAACACGGGCTCTAGGCACGCAGGCTCAGTAGTTGTGGCTTGAGGGCCCTAGCGTGCAGGCTCAGTAGTTGTGGCGCACGGGCTTAGTTGCTCCACGGCATGTGGGATCTTCCCGGACCAGGGCTTGAACCCGTGTCCCCTGCATTGGCAGGCGGATTCTTAACCACTGCGCCACCAGGGAAGCCCATGTATTCATATTTTAAATTAAGCTTTGATTTCATACCAGCATTGATAATTCAACATGGACTATTCTACATTGCAGGTAAATTCAAGGTAGAGAATTCTAAACTTTCATGCTGAATGCACCTAGAATCCCTAGTTTTCTATAACCTGAAGTCTCAATTTAAGACGTTTCAGTTGGAATACATAGCGTTTCAGGTCCTGACACCTACTGGTGAAATATAATATTACAGCCCAGCTCTGTGTGACAGCTGGAAAGGGATGGACAGTATTCTGGAAACCACATTGATAGAATCAAGAAGTCATCAGGCATGAAAGAAATTCAAATTGCCCAGGATAAGAAAGGAAAAGGGTGGTCTATGCAGAAGGTGATGTTGCAATCAAGGAATTGCTGGGTAGGGACACCGGGCCATTGGCAAATTGCAATATACCCAAAGTGCTTTCAAGGTTGCTGTCACCTCTTTTTCTCAGCATAGGATTTTAAGACCGCACCTCCACTTATATAATGGAAATTAAAACTCAGATTGTGCTTACACTAAAAGAATTTGTCTTACCAGCCAATCTTCCTTCCTGTTAAGCAGGTAATAAGTTGCCCAGGTGAGATATATATGGTTATATGTATGTATGTATACACACACACACACACACACGTGTGTGTGTGTGTGTGTGTGTGTGTGTGTGTGTGTATATATATATATATATATATACACATATATATCTGTCTCAACAGAGTGAGTAGCAGTTACTGGGTTTTTAAAAATTAATCTCTGTGTTAATCTTCAAATTTTCTTCCTCCAGCCTACTGAAACTTTTCTCCCCAAAATGTTATTTTTAAATTAATTACCAAGTATTTCTCTGGTTACAGTTAATTCTTTAAAAACATCAACAAATCTGCAAAACACGATAGCATACTCTCATTTAGGAAGTCAGTATAGTATAGTGGTTAAGAGCAAACTAGAGAGGCAGCCACAACTCCTCTACCTTGAATGAGTTACTTAACCATTCTGAGCCTCAGTTTCCTTATTAGAAAACTAGAGATAATGGTGGCACCTACCTCTTGGGTTGTATGGAAGTTAAAGGAGAGAACACAAGTAAATAGCCTAACATAGGGTCTACAACAACTCTGGTAAGTGTGTTATAAATGTCAGCAGTTGTGGGATTTTTGTTGTTGTTGTTGTTTGGCATGTTTGATATTTTTCTTGATTGCTGCAAGTAATTTAAAATCTTATCATTTATGACAGCTGCTTGATGGTTGGATAGAGGAAATGTTTCACACTGACGAATGGCACTGTTGTGTAATGATTCTTCCTCCTCCTGTGAAGGTTTAACTTGATAGGCCCTAAATGGTTCTGCAGCTCTCAGAACCTAAGAGGAGAGAGCCTTGGAAATAAGACATTTCAAACTCTGCTTGAGAAATGCTTTCTGAAAAATGCTTTTTTTTTTTTTTCTGACAGTCTTTTTGATGGACTTTACAGATTCATTAGAACTCTTTCACCTGCCCGTGGTATCATAGCTAGTGACAAAAGGGCATGGAAACATTATCTGTATGTTCAGGTTAATAAATTTCAATCCTGCAACCTCCTTGTTTTATCCTGGTGAGGTAGTGCCTCACTCATCAGTTCTGACTCTGTAGTTATCTTTTGGGTTTTCCCACGAGGCTCATTCTGAATGAATTATTGTTTTGTGTAACTGCCTGATAAATTTAGTGGTGTTTTCTTGTCTAGGGTTTACCCTTTGTGGTTTTTAAGGTGGTGCTTTAAAAACACCCTTAACTGTTTCATTTCTTGAGTATCTATTTGTCTGGGCGCCTAGACAGATTAAAGACATACTTAAATCTGGAAAGAAAAGTTCCCTTCATATATTTCCTTTCCTTTCCTCTGGTGATACACTTACTTGAGTTGATAAGAGATCATTATCTCCTAGATCATAACTTCAAGGCCTCTTTCACAGGGTATATAAAGGCTTGTAATTCTAAACAGGTAGATCTTAGATTTTCTGATGTAACCAATCTCCCTTCGTCTTTCCCAGATGGAAGACCTGCCAAAGGAGAGGTTTGATTTCCTTTATACTTGGAGGTCGCTGAAATATTTTTCCCCCTGAAGTTTCTTACTTTTCCAGGGTGTACAGGTGTAGTGTTGTGTTTTCTCTTTTCAAAAATGATCTCATTTTCTCTTTTAACACATTATTGACTGGGGGATTTTTGCAGAAACTAACGCCTGTGGCCTTAATACGTACGTCTCCGGCCAAGAATGTGTTAACAAATGGAGAAGAATGGATTGCGGATGCTATCTAGGAGGCTTCTATCCAGAGTCATTTTGTGAGCCTCCTCCCTTCAGGTAGAATGAGCTAGAGGCTTTGGAGTCGAGATATGGGTCATGGCAGAAATTCAAGCCCTGGGGTCATCATGTCCCTTTGTTTAGGATAGAGGACGGCTCAGAGTGCTTCTCTGGACTCCACAATATGATCTGGCTCTAGTGTTAAGGTTCACTTAATCTTCCCTTGAGTGTACTGTGCCAGTCTGAATTTAGCTACTTTAGTCTCCCCCCCACCGCCCCTGCCCACCACCCCCAACTCTGCAACCAAAAAAAATTTTTTTTCCTAACTCAGGGAGATGCACTGTAGACATTTACTTCATCTGGTAGATGAGTGGATTTTGCAATTTGCTAGTCTTTAAATAGAAGGATCAAAATAAAATATGGTTCTTCTTAGAGAGCTTGGAGGGATTTTGTAGTTATAATGCTCTGTTGTGACACGTTGGTGATTATAGGGGAAAAAGAATAAAATAGGCTGGACACTGCTGGCTCAGCAGTGTCCTCCAGTAATGGTGAGAGCCCCATTGTCATGGTCCAGTTCAGTTTCAGAAGTGGGAATTACAGAGTGGCTGGTAGCCCTGGTTGGCCTCATGGAAATGGCCACTGTCTCACACTCTAGAGAGTCCACTGGTTCTGGGATTGCATTGAGACTGTTTGTAATGATCAAAGGAATCCCTAATGTAAGATGTTTCTGTGAAAAAAATACCCATAGCAGTATAAAACCCAAAAAAGGAAATATAGATGGCAGCCCATAAGGAGGATCACTCTTAAATGTGTTTCCCATATGTGCCTGTAGGTTTTTAGTCACCTCTATCTGAAGTACCATTTGTATGATATCACATTTAGACTCTGCTTAGATTTCATAGACCTGAGTAATAAGTGTTTCCTTCTGCTTACATCATAAAGTAAAGCCAATTAGAAATTTCTGTGTTTTTAAAGATGGCTCAGTGCTGCAAATGGGCAGTATATTCTTTAACTATGTTTTTCCTGCTAAAAGTTCTTTTGAAAAAAATAATTCAAGTTTGCAGGTAGTAAAAATGTGAAGTGAGGTACATAGTACAAGGAGACCCAAATGTGGTGTTCCAGTCCTCTTTGCTTGCTGGCTATGGAACTGTAGCTTTAGACATCTGTGAAATTCAGAGGATGACGTCTGCACCCCACATCTACAGGGCTGTTGTGAGGATCCAGTGAGATAATGCTATGAAGATTATCAGTAACTATAAAACATTACCCAAAGATGAAAGATTATACGAAGCACTGAAATGAATGTGGGACTCATTACATAGTCTTCAGGTCTATGGAAATGTTGGGACTAGGAAGTGATTTTACTTGACTTTCATGGATCAGCCTACTTTGAAATTAACACTGTTATATTCTCTTTGCCTCATTAAGACCAAATTATCTTTAATTAGCTTCACATAAGTATTAGATATTATACCAAATGAAATTTTGTGTCTGCTGCTCAGATTGCTGGGTGGTTAAATCTTACTTACAGATGAGTTGTGTGCATGTGTGTTTTCAAATTAGCAAATCTAAGATAAGTGCACAGTTCAAAATTACAGCATCATTCTAAGTGGAAGCTCATTGACACTGGAGACAGCAAGGCTGCTGTGATGCAGCTGGGAGAGCAGGAAGATCACCTTTGTACAGTAAAGGGAGCCAGAGCCACAGGGTCCAATGTCAGCCCACCCTCAGGAGATCTGAAGTCTCTCCTGGGTTCGTCTTTATTTGTGTGTTAACCCTGAACAAAACTTGCCTGCCTTCTGTTCCCAGAGTGAGCTTGTTGGTGCAATATACGGGTGTATCGGTGTGTGTATAGTGTGTGTGTGTGTGTATTTTTTTAATCACTAGTTTCTTAAGGTTACTGTGAGAAAATGCCCCAGGGATTTTGTTGGCTAGTCATCCAGTTTCACACTGAGTAGACACAGAAATAATTAGGTTTGGAAGGAGACCCTTGACTAGAAAGAAACCTCCGGATGGACTCCAAAGAGGAATAGACAAGGATGGAGGAAGAAGGGTTGGGGAGCCCCACTCTCCACAAGCCCAAAGCTGGATTGACCATCCAAGCAGAGTAACAGGAAGCAGAAGCCTTGTGCTGGCCTGTCACTTCGCTAAACTTATGCTGGTATGATTAACAGTGACCTCCATGTAGCAAAATCTAAAGGTGCCTTCTAAGTTTTGGTCACAATCTAATGGACATCTTTCAGTCCACACCAGATATTCCTCTCAGCCATACTTGACTTGTTGAGAATATTTTTCCTTGAAATGTTCTCATCCTTTGGCTTCCATGATTTCATATTCTCTGTGTTTTCTCTCTACCACTTCTTTCAGATCTTTTGTGAGCTCCTTGGCCTCTCTTCATCCCCTCATAGTTTCTTCAGGATTCTGTCCTTGGCCCTTTGTTTCCTCACTGTGCTTCATAACTTCTCCTGAGTTCCAGACTGTTAGATATAAATGCCTCCAGAACTTCTCCACTTGACACCCCGTAGGCTCCTCAGAGATTATATCCAAAACAGCTGATGAACCTTACACTGCTCCCTCCCCCCCCAAAAAAACAACCACTACAATAGAAACGACAGAAATCTTAGCAAACAGACAACATCCTGCTTCTCCTCAGGGATTTCCCATTTCAGCAAATGGCACACCACCAGCTACTCATTCAGTTCTACAAGCCGTCCTCTGTCCTATTCTCTCATAGCAAGAAATCACCAAAAATGCATGGGCTGTACATCCTAATATGTATCCTACATCCTCAGTATATCCATAACCCTCACCAGACCTGCTCAGAGCTGCTATTATAATAACCTAACTTTAATCTTTACCCTCTTTCCCCTCATCCATTTTCCATACTTAAGCCTAAGTTACTTTTTAAAATTGTAAATCTAATCAGAATTTTTTAGTGTCCACCAGTTAACCTTAGGAAAAATCCAAGCCCAAAACACTCTTCTGGATTGGGCTCCTGTTGACCCCTTTGCACATCACCATCCCCTTCACGCTGGTTATATCAAACCTCTTTCCTCTTCTTGAATGTCACCGTGTTCTCCTCTCCCTCTGCACATGCTGTCTTCTCCCACCCTGCTCCCCTTCTGGTCCCATCTGTTCCCACTTATCCTTTGGGTCTCTTCTTTAGGAAGGCCTGCCTCTAACCTCCTGCTAGATTCACCCATATCTCCAAGCCACCCCATCCTAATTCTTGTCTAATGGTTGTCTTTCCTGGTGGACTGTGTGATCTGAAATGTCTGTCTTTTTCCTCACTGTGTCTCAGATGGACAGATGGTTGGTCAGATAGCCAATCCGAGGGACCGAGTGTCTTGAGTCTTTCATAGTTTTCCGTTGCTGCTATAACACATTGCCACAAAATTGTTGACAGAATTCAGTTCCTTGCGTATGCAGGTCCGAGATCCCCATTTTCTTGCCGTCAGGTGAACGGCATTCCCTGCTTCTGATGGACACCCATATCCCTTGGCTTGTGTGTGGCTTCCCCCACACTGGGTGGAGTCCTTCTCCTAGTTTGAACCTCTCCTCCTCCTTTCATCTCATCTTACTAACCCAGCTGGAAGATTCTCTGCTTTTAAGTACTCGTGATTAGATTGGGCCTACCCAGATAATTCAGGGTAGTCTCCCCATCTCAAGGCCTGTACCCTTAGTCACGTGTGCAAAGCCCCTTTTGCCATGTCAGGTACTATATTTGCAAGTTATAGGGGTATAGATATCTTTGGGGGGCATTATTCTGTCTACTGCAGAGCCCATGTTTTTTTTTCTCCCATAGTACTTACTCCAAAAATCATCTCTACTGGTTTGTGGTCTCACTGATACTTGTTTAATTTTAAACAGTACTCCTCTGGTTTTGCTAGATAAAACTGTTATAAGCTACCAGTGCTTAATATGTGCTGGTAATAGGAATGAATGAGTGAATGAATATATATATTATGTTCTCAAATCAGGTAAATTGCAAGCCACAAAAATAAAACAAACTCCAGAAAGGTAAACCACCCTGAATTGTGTCATCAGAGAGAACCCAAATTTTAGGGGGAATTGTTGAATTTATGGAATGGCTAAATGGGAGGTAAGGACTTGCATTATCAATAGTATTGTTGTCCTTTATCTAATTATTATAGATTGTGTAGTAGTATGTCAAGGTTTAGTTACAGTCTTTTGTGTTACTTTAAAGTTGGCCGTGAGAAAGTAAAGTGGAAATGTTTCTTCATCCCTCAGCATCTTTTACAGAATCATAGAAATTTAGAGCTGGAAGGGATCTATGGCCAATTCTCTTGAGCTAAATAAAGGTAAGATTGCTGCCTAAAGAAAAGATAGGCTGAAGATTTTAGAATTTGATAGGGTAGCTTAAGTGGTAGTAGTCGAGATATAATATTACTTTGAGAGAAAGCAATAAGAGGAAGCATATTCCTTGCTCTTGATTAAAAGTGGCTGAAATCCATTAACTTTCAAAATGTACAATTAATTATTAAAAATTATTTTTCATAGGATATCTGCGAGAATAAATAGTAAGCTATATAATATGATGTGAATTACCTTAGTTGCTGGATATTGAGCTATAAAGTACAAAAGAAGATTTTAATGTAGAGAAAAATTTAGTGCATGAAATTGAGGTCATATGTGCTAGTGATGTATGACTTACAGGAAGTAATAAAAAGGGAGAAAAAAAGAGAAGTAAATGGTATACTTTTAAGCTGATGGGACCCATTTTAAGGGTGGAATTTAAATTGCTGTTCTTTAAAACTTGAGTTTTTACCCCCCTCACTACCTAAGGGGGGAAAAAAAAAAAACCTGATCAAAGTAGAACTTCCCCTCCCCCTTCAGAGTGTACTTCTTAAAGTCAAAAAGCAAGCTGTCTTTGCTGTTCCTGAGCAGACAGAGGTGATTGATAACCATTTTTATATATTTAAACTCTTCCCCCCCACATTCATTTGAATGAGAGAAGCCCTTGTAAAAGAAAAGTGTCATAGGTTAAATGCATCTGCCTGGGTGTCTCTCCTGCTTGAGGTCATAATCCTATGACAACATTTTATTTGCTCAACATCTTAAATACAGATGTTTAGATTTTTTTTTAAACTCAGGAATAGTGTGCTTTTATTAACAGTATTGATGATTGATTTTGAATGTTTTTACTTCAAAAAGCCAAGTCTCCTGGTGGGTGGAATTTCATGAAGCACCTGTTAAGCTTTAGGGAGGAGGATCTTTTTGGCAGCAACCCAAAATACATATTTAAACAATGAGCCTGCCAAAGTCAGGAAATTATAAAACAGTTTTGAAATTGCAGTATCTGCTTTTTTTTTTTTTTTTTTTTATTACCCCTCAGGTTTCTTTTGCAGCTTGGTTATAAGTTCTTTCACATGGGATTTACTAACGTTCTTACTGTTTTAAGACCAGATTTAGAAAAATAAAATCAAATTTGGAGATCTTAGGTTTATGTGATAAAAGACCATCAGATTTCAAACTGAACTGCCTTCCAAAGAGTCTAGGCTCACACTTCCCAAAACCTTTTGGAGCAATCTATTATTCAGCGTAGCCTGGCCGGCTTCCTTGAATGGCGTTGCCCCTCGGGGTCTCCAGTTTTCCTCTGTGAGGTGAGAGTTGCTAGATGAAAAGTGTGTCCAAAACAGTGCAGAAAAGCTGAACACTCAGAAAAATGGGGGAACGCTTGCTAAGGGTATGTTTCTTGGCATATTCCATTTAGCCTGGATCTTGCAACTTCCAAATTCACTGTTTCTATTCCTACTTACAGATTTTAAATTCAGTGTCCCAGGGGCAAGATGGCAATAGTTTCTTCTTTGTGTATCCCAGCAATGAGACATTCTTTGTATCCTATTGGATATTTTTTTCTTTTTTCCATTTGTTTGTTGTATTATGTTAAGCAGCCACAGATTTTTAGTTAGTTAACTGTTGTTTTAAGATTTCATTATACTCAGAGAGCAGGAATTGTTTGAACTTCGGCACTCTTCTCGCAGGCTGGCAAGCCAGGAAACTTCGGAGTAGATGGTGATCGATGAAGAGGGTGAGGTCAAGAGATTTAACAGAAGGCACAGGCCTGAGAACATGATCTTGAGCATACGTTATCTTCAAGTTCTCCAAGACTTGTGATTAGAATCGGTGTAAATTTCCCAAATTTCTCTTAGGGAAAACATTTGTACAGTCACTCTCTCACATATGGGGGTGGGGCAGGGGAGACAGAAAGGAAAGTGTAATTTGGATTCTTTGATATATATATATTTTTTCTGATACGGTTTTTTGTTTGTTTTTTGACCTCACTATGCGGCTTGCGGGGGATCTTAGTTCCCCAACCAGGGATCGAACCCATGCCCCCTGCAGTGGAAGCTCGGAGTTCTAACCATTAGACTGCCAGGGAATTCCCTCTTTGATCTTTTTGTACTTTCAAGTTCCTAAGGTTCTTTGGCTGGCATCATCACCATCTATTAAATATTAGGGAACGGGAGTTTAAAAAATTGAAGGCACCAGTCCCATAAAGCAATTTGCTTTTTATTCTTATAGGACATCCATCCTGTTTGAAATTTTGTCCTGAATTAACAACAAATGTAAAGGCCTTAAGGTGGCAGTGCATCGAATGCAAGACATGCAGTGCATGTAGAATCCAAGGCAAAAATGCAGTAAGTATTGCTCTCAGTAGTCTGTCTCCAGGTAAATTGTTAGTTTTCAGTGTTAAGGTTTTTCATTTTTGTAGGTTGTTGTTATTTTTAAATGTTTAAATACATTTCAACAGGGATCGTGGTGCTCCTTCCTTATATTTTATTTTTGTTAATTGGACAACATAAGAATTTGTGGCCTTTTACAGTTGACTTCAGTCTCAATTAGTCTCTAATATGTTATATTGCAGGATAATATGCTTTTCTGTGACTCCTGCGATAGAGGATTCCATATGGAGTGCTGTGATCCCCCACTTTCCAGAATGCCAAAAGGTGAACTTTTAAACCATATTAAAAAATGTGTTTTATTATGTCACATTAGCCTTGTCCTAATGTCTGACAGCTCAGAAGTATACAGGTTCCTTAAGCATTTTTTTCATCCCTCCTACCTTCCCTATACTTGTGGGTTTGGCACAGGTTGTGAGCAGAGAAGTGTAAAAGCATTTAGTTTGGGGGTAATGTATATAATAAATACTCTAATTCAGACACAGGACTAAAAAGACCATTCCTCTCCTGAAACCACTCCCTTATTAGAATAAGTTTAGATTAGGTAGGTCAGAAGTTTAGAGTACTCTCCATGTTATTCAGTACAGTGTTCAGAGGTAAGAAATTACCTATTTTCGATGATGGTGATAATGATGACTCCAGAAAAGTCCTATGACAGGAGCCATCACCATTTTCTTGGCCATTAGTTGATAATTTTGAACATGAGGATCTGAACTATCTTACATGGGTATATCCATATAGAATATGGATTTTCTTTTCTATTTATTGGGTAGTCAGCCAAGCTCAGCCTTCTTTTTCTCATATGATAATATATTAAACATTAAAAATAACTTTGCGTTCTTATTACAAAATTTATACATTTTCATTGTGAAAGATTTAGAAAATATAGATTGACAAAAAGGGATAAAAAAAACAATCAGTTAGAAATTCCTTCCCTGCCCCCACCCACCCCTTTAAAAAGAAATGGAACATTCTGTACATGTTTATGGTTTTTCCCTCTTAACAATAGCTTCTCACATTCCCACATCATTAAGTGTTCTCCTAAACATACTTTTTAATAAGTGTGTAGAACTCCATAGTACATAGAGCAGGGGTTACAAACCTGGTGACTGTGGGCCACAGAAATGTTTTGTTGATTATCTATCTATCCATCTATCTATCTATATCTCTCTCTATATTTTTTAAAGACTTCTCTTAACTGTGTTACAGAAGAGCTGGTGCAATATTTTTTAAATTTTGAATTTGAATTGTCAGTGCCCCATTCTGCCTCAGTCTCACTGCTACCTGTCGCCTTACCTTCCAGCTTGCTTCAGTCACATATATTATACCTGGGTGGTTCCTGAACATAATTGATTTTGCAACCCCATGTAAAGAAAAGAATAATTTATTTAACCAATCCTCTATTTTGGATATTACAAATGTTTCCAATTTTTTCCATCCACAATTATTGCCTTAAGATAAATTCCTCCGGGAGGAATTGCTGGATCAAAGACTGTGTACATGAAAGGTTGTATCAGTTTTCAGACCAACCACCAGTGTATGAGAATACCTGTTTCCCTGTATAAATGACCAACACTCACTATTACTATATTTCATTGAATCTAAGACACACTTTTTTAAAAACCATTTTAACATCTTTGAAATTAGATGCACCTTATAGTCAGTGGTATCTTAGATTCAATGTAATACAGTGTTATTATTCAAAATTTTTACCAATTAGGTAACAGAAAAAAGATGTCTGATGATTTTTTTCTTTAAATAGTGAAATTGAACTTTTTTTGTGTTTGATTATTGGCTGTTTGTATATCATCTTGTAAAGCACCTGTTTTTATTCATTAATCATTTTTCCATTGGGGTTTTCACTTTTTTCTTACTGATTTGCAGAAGCTCTTTATAATTTTATGTAGTCAAATCCATGAATCTTTTTCTTTATGGCTTCAGTCTTACATGTCAGTCATGCTTAGATTATATTAATATCCACATAGTTTTCCTGGTGCTTGTAACATTTAATTTTGCCATATAATATTCATCTGCCTAGAATTTGTGTTTATAAAAGATAGGAAATAATTATTTTCCTTCCAGATAGACAGCTATATGTTCTATCACCCCTTACTGAATCGTTTCATCCTTTCCCCACTGATTTGAAATACAACCTTCATGATATGCTAAACTTTTCAGTTGTTCTGGCCTTTCAATTCTTATCCATTGACCTGCTTCCATATGCCAGGTGCATAGTTTTAATTATTGTAGCTCCATAGTACTTAAACATTTTAAGTTTTACTTTTAAAAACTATATCTTATAATTTATTTAGTTAGAAAATTTTCAAAAAGAGACGATAAAACAAATACTTTTTCCCCAGAAGTTTCAAAAAAACAGTTGACTTGAAAATGTCTCCCTCAAATCAAAAGATATATAATATCTGACAAGATTGGGTTTTCATGTGTGTTTACATGGTCGAGGGAAGCTTGGTGACATGTTGGGAAAAGCCTATTGGAAGAGTTCTGAGATGGGTCAGCCCTCTGCTCTCAGCACCTTGACCCTGGGGAAATTGACCTTTAATGACAGCGTCCTGAGGAGAATGACAGAAGAGGGTGATCCATCTTCTAGGGTCAAGTTCTGCATACAGGCGTCCTTGGGCAGCTTATTAACAGCTGCAGTTTATATTTAATCTCTCTCCTAAAATCAAACATTAAAATATTTTTCTCATATATATATTAATTCAGGGATGTGGATTTGCCAAGTCTGCAGACCAAAGAAAAAGGGAAGAAAACTACTTCATGAGAAAGCTGCACAAATAAAACGACGATATGCAAAACCCATTGGACGACCGAAAAATAAATTAAAGCAACGATTGTTGTAGGTTGAGATCTTATCAAAAGAAATCTTTTATGTTGTGCTTTAAGATATAGTTGATTGTAACCCCCTTAGATTCCATTATCTTTTTAGTATCATTTTTACAAACTCAAGGGAGGAGGAATATTTCTCCTTTTGCATAAGCTGTGGAAATTTTTTTTGAAAATAACATTTTAAATTACAGTTGGCATTTCGGGGTCTTCTGTTGGCAGTATCTGTGATGCTAAGTGACATTTTTCAAGCAGCAGGATAGAAGCAGAATGTAAGAACTGGAAACAGTTATTCTGTCTACTTTATTATTGGCTGAACATTAGAAGAGGTTACTTATATGAATATTTTTTCTGGGGGTTTTTAAAACAAGAGAGGGATTTGTTCACATCTCTAGTGACTCTCTTTTGTTGCCCCAGATAACGTTTTAGAAAAATACTTCTCTTTTCTGGTGCTAATTTAGTATTACAACTTTTTAAGATCCCTTTTCTGAAATAGGAGCTTCTAAGAAACCTGCAAATGACTGTCCTAATTTGCCTCCAAAGAGTTAGACAAGACCATTTGGTATGTGCACATGTGTGCAAACATACAGACAGAATAATATATTTGCAGTAGCCTGCAGTTCTACTATGATAGCCCCATTTCCTCTAGCCTGTTGCCACATAGATGCCTTTAAAGCCAAGTAGAACATTTAGCAGGAGTTACTTGGAGAAGTAGAGAAGAGATAAGAGGAGAAATGGATGTATTTTTTTTTAACCTATATAGAGTATAGAACTGACTGTCAGCATTAGGTAAGATGTTTAGAAATGAAATCAGTAGACTTGCATATCTGAAGCAGCTCTATCAATAAGACCGTTGCCCTTCTCTTTAGGCTTAGTGAAAGGGTCACTGTGATGTAGAAATGAATAGAGCTCTGCACACACAGTGAAGAAACACCAGGTGTCTAATTCACTTGCTTACTCTTCCCCCCCTAATTTTATCTGAAGCAATTCACTTTATTACCTGCTCTCAGAAAAACAGTATCGTCCCGCACCTTTATCTCCCAAAGGAGAAATAGAAAAATGCATGCTCCTTTCTAGAGTGTTCTGTGAAACGTTATGAAAACCTTCTAACTGGTGGACATCTTAATATGGAATTTGTGTTAATTTCTAGAGGCAAACATGAAACCTATTCACAAATAAAATCTTTCATATTAGCATCATTTGAAGTAGAAATTATATGTTTTTGCATTCGTCCAGTGTAAGCATTTTTCCCGAAATGGGACTGTATCCTCAGGGCCCAATTAAAAAAACCAAATTAGGATATAAACTTTCTAAACAAAGGACACAGCTGAAAATTGCATCTGGCACCAATCCTAACCTTTTGTTTGTCCAAAATTGTCCTTTGAGCTTAGGAATTTTTAAGACAGTCTAGGGAGTTTTCCTTTTTACATGCTTTATAAGCATATTATCCTTTCTGGGCAATCGATTCCAGATACAGTCCAAATGTAGCATTCTGATGTGAAACATTTTAGCCTGGATGAGTAGTTTATTGGTAGCTCTCACTGTGACGCTGGAGATCTCTAGCTCTAACCTGATTTGGCTGACTCGGTGGCATTGGGTGCAGCTCCTGGCGGTTGAGCTGCTTCGGATGAGCCTGGTAGCTCACTCTGTTGATCTGTGCCAGCCGCCCCTTTAGCTGACTGCCGAAATTGTTCATTAAATCTCTGTGTACAGGATGACCACTAAGCTATGCTCTTCTATTTGTAATTATTTAAGATATTTTTATAATTCAAGATCATATCATTTTCAGGCTTCCATTTCGTCGTCATTACTAGCCTTCAGCTCAGTTGATAATTTTTAAGCTCCATTCTTGGGCCCAGCACTGCCATAATTCACATGCAAATGTTTCTGTTGAATAAAATTCTGCTGCAAAATGGGTAGCTTTCCAAGCCCTAGCCTGAGGTGAGGGCAGGCAGCTGCCGTTCCTGTAAGCAGCTGTGGTAGTGGAGTGACCTCCGGTCTCCATTGAGCACACAGCTGTATGGGCAGAACCAGCATCAAATGAACTGAAATAGCAGTCAGAACCAGTGTATAAAGATTCTGATGCCAAGTGTCTGATAATGACCATGGTAAATGTGCTGCTTCTTCACCAGACTTTCCATGTCATGTCTGACCCGCTGTAGCTTTTCTTTAATCATTTCTTCAGTTTTTTGCTATTGTTGTCCTTTTTTCAGCAGTATTTTATGCTGTAACTAATTGTCTCCTCTACTTAGAGAGTATTATTGGTTTATCTTATCATCCTAAGCATAAAGTGCTAAGTGGAAGAGGGTATCTTTTAATGTTTTCTTTAAAAAAAAAAAAAGTACTAATTTATAGATGTAACCAAATTCTATTTACATAAATTTTCCATTTGAGTTAAAATTACTTCTAACTACAGATTAGATAAGCTTCTTCTTTTGCTTCTAGATAATACTTATGACTTACTTCCTTTCATACTTTAAAAAAGACATTTCAGGAAATCATAATTACTTGTGACGACACAAGGGGTCACGTTTTTATTTAATTATAATGAAAGCATTGGGTGATCTTTTAGTCTCTTCAAAAATTTTCTTATCCATATTGCCCTTGGTTCCACATGATTCTAACAGTACCTGTTGGATGGGCCCTGGGAGAATCATGACATGCCAATGTAGGGGCTGCAACCTGTTTCAACAGAGAAACACCTAGGTGGAGGCACACACACACAAGCAGCGCTTCGGGTTGCAATTCAGTTTCTTAAGTTTAAGCACATTGAATGCATCTAGTTGCTATAAACTTGTGTTAGATACCTTTATAATTCTATTATTAAATGCTGATACTATTCTCTAAATTTTTGCCTAGGTCTGTAACCAGTGATGAAGGATCCATGAATGCATTCACAGGAAGGGGGTCACCTGGTAGGGGTCAAAAGACTAAAGTCTGTACCACACCTTCATCTGGTCATGCTGCATCTGGGAAGGACTCAAGCAGCAGATTGGCTGTTACAGACCCCACTCGGCCTGGTGCCACCACCAAAATCACCACCACCTCCACCTACATTTCTGCCTCTACACTTAAAGTTAACAAGAAAACCAAAGGGCTCATTGATGGCCTTACTAAGTTTTTTACACCATCACCTGATGGTCGCAGATCACGAGGTGAAATAATAGACTTTTCAAAGCACTATCGTCCAAGGAAAAAGGTCTCTCAGAAACAGTCATGCACTTCTCATGTGTTGGCTCCAGGTACCACACAAAAGCTAAAACCTCCACCTTCTTCACTCCCACCCGCAACCCCCATCTCTGGTCAGAGCCCCAGTTCACAAAAGTCCAGCACTTCTGTTTCTTCTACCTCTCCCCAGAGTTCTTCCAGCCAGTCCAGCGTGCCCTCCTTTAGCAGTCTCACTAATAACAGCCAGCTGAAGGCACTCTTTGATGGCCTCTCTCATATCTATACCACTCAGGGACAGTCTCGCCAAAAGGGACACCCAAGTTATGCACCACCTAAACGTATGCGTCGTAAAATCGAATTCCCTTCCACGGCAAAATCGAAAGCCCATTTCTTTGGAAAAAGAGATATTAGAAGTAGATTTATTTCTCACCCCTCCTCCTCTAGCTGGGGGATGGCTAGAGGACGTATTTTTAAAGCAATTGCTCACTTCAAGCGAACAACTTTCCTTAAAAAGCACAGGATGCTAGGCAGGTTAAAATATAAAGTGACCCCTCAGATGGGGACCCCCTCACCAGGGAAGGGGAGCTTGACAGACGGAAGGATTAAACCTGATCAGGATGATGGTAAGCAAAAGGTCAAAGCTCCAACCAAACCTGCGTCCCGTCCCTTTCTCCCCAACCCCCCCAAAAAAAGAATCAGTCAATTCCTATTTGTCACATAGGTCTTAGCTATTTCTCTTGTTCTCACTTCACTTTCATACAGAAGCAGTGAAACTTTGACCTTTTTCTAATGCTGACTAAACCTCCAAAATGTTGTTTTTCCAACTAATACTCTCCCACTTTTTATGACTTATTTCCATTTGTAGTGACACTAGGACCCCCCAGATGCGTCCGTAGCATTGCTTATGGCTTTGTAGTCCCGCATGAGTAGCCACTGTTAACGCCTCTGCTATGTTCCTCCCCGTGCTACCTCTTCAGCCACAGCGCTGCGTGGCCATGTGCTGTCTGTGCTTCCGGCAGCGGGGACATCAGCTCCTCGTCTCCCTCTGTCCATTGCTTTCTCATGACAAAATTCATCCTGCTTCCTTCTCAACAAAGCCTGATCTGTGACTCTGTGAAGTGTGGTTTTGGATGTGAGTGTGTCTGTGTGTGTATTCACCTCAGGGAGAAAACTGATTTCATGATTTCATTTAACAAATTGGCCCGTTACATTTGCTATCCTTTATAAAACAAAAGCCAAAAATGTGTCATTTGGACAAAGTGGTAGATTTTATTATCTCAAACGTGATCATGGGAATTCTATACCTAGACATTGATATGCCTTCTAATCTTGGTTGAAAACTATGATTTTGCTTTGTATTGCTCGCCCTTTCCGTCATTTATTTGTCGAAGCTATAAAAAGATGACAACAGCGATAATTCAAATAACAATTTGAGTACAGCAGGGAAAAGGTACTGCTGGATCTGTGAGCAGTGCTTAGATGTAAAAGCTAATAAAGCTTAAAAAAAATCCATATTTGCCCACTTTGCTAATTTGGTGCCATTTTGATAATTATATGGTGGTTATTCATGATGCAAGTCAGTGAATACACTTTCTGCTGGTTTTAAATGACAGATACAGAAATCAAAATAAGCATCAAACAAGAAAGTACAGATATAAATGTGATTGGAAACAAGGATACCGTTACTGAAGAGGATTTGGATGTTTTTAAGCAGGCCCAGGAACTGTCTTGGGAGGTAAGGCCAGGATACTGCATTCTAGTAATGAGGATAATACGTGACCTTTACATATGAGTACTATGAAATTAACTGCCTTGATTTTATAACGAATCCCCCTCAAAATCCTTTGTGGTTCTTTAACTGCTACCATCATTTTTGTTGACTCTACATTCGAAAGTAATGACTTTATATAGAGTTGTCTCCACTCTTAAAAGTTGGTAATGGCTCAGTGGGTCTCACAGAATAGGCCAGAGTAGCAGTTATTGAGCCAGATTTTGAAAAACGCTTCTAGGGGTGAAGGAGTAGATTTCTGATTATTTTTGCTCAAATTAAGAAAATAGCCCTTTTAAATCGTTCACAAAAAGAAGAACATCACTTTTAAATTGACCGATGTTTCTTCCAGCACAGGTGGCCAGCCATATGAAAAATGTCTGCTGATTTTAACTGTTGGACATTGGCAAAGGCAATATCGTGTTGCATGATCAGTTGTAATCACTTTTACTTTCATTGTCCAGTAATTTCTTTAAATGATTCCCCTTAAAATATTAACTCTACATAGCTTATTGTCAGCAAAACATTGAAAGGAAAGGCTGTGAGACTTCTCAAAGACAAATTTATTATGGATTGTGAATTCTTCTGTCAGTAGACCACATTCTGTTACCAGGGCACCACATTCATGGATAGATTCCCACCCCCACCTCACTTCCTTTTATGGGGAGTAGGGGGCTATCTATAGTCTCTTAAGCTTTATTTTTTGTAGCAACCACTTGGGCTAAATACTTGTACTTATTTCTACTTGAGGGGCCATTGGATATTTCCATTCCTCATTCTGCATTCTTTGTAGTGTTTCCTTTGGCTAAGATAAAATGTTAAATCCCGCCCCCCCCCCCCGCCCCACCCCACCATCACTGAGTTTTGAAGTCCTTAAATATTACCATTTTGGGGGACCGTATCTGGCATTCGTATATAGACGTGATGAACAGCAGGCAATTACCTGAAAGTTACTGCTAAATCTAAGGCCCTTTCTTTCCAACCTGGTAACACTGGCGTTTTCATTCAAGAACATTTCTTGTCTGTGTCAGGCACTGGGCTAGACCCAGGGAATGCCACAGTGAATCAGGCCGGCAGAGTTCTTAACCTCCTGCATGGGAGTAAAAGGAGATGGGAATCAAACTGCAAACTTCGCAATTGATTATTTATCTACAGTCCGGTTAAATATTACTTGGTGGAGGAACAGGGGACTGTAACAGTGTGACAGTGTGTAACAGCCACATCTAATTTCCTCAGTTTTAATACATTGTAGCAGATCGTTAAATTTAGTTCAGTAGACATTTGTATGTATTAACAGGTATTCATTTCCTATCTTGGTAATACTGTTTCTTAGGCTATTTATATATGAATCTTATACAAAGTTGATTATAATTTCACAAGGACCTATAATGTTTTTTTTCAACAACATGAAAATTCACGATTACGATCAGTATTCTGGTCTTGATAGATTTTCGTATCCACTGGTGAAAGAACCAAAACGTAAGTGAAGAAATCCTCATATTTTGTTTTCTTTCTGTCTGACAGAAAATAGAGTGTGAAAGTGGAGTAGAAGACTGTGGCCGGTACCCATCTGTAATAGAATTTGGGAAATATGAAATCCAAACCTGGTACTCCTCGCCTTACCCACAGGAATATGCAAGGTAATGGAATAAGCCTGGCAGGTATACAACCTTAATGTCTCATATGTGAGGAAGAAACATTCTAAAGCTGGAATTAGGTGATTTTTAGGACATAAATTTTAATAGTCAGTTCTTTTTTTTTCTTTCGGCAGCAGTGGTTCTTTGTTTCTGCGTGTGGGCTTTCTGTAGTGGCGGCAAGCGGGGGGCTACTTTTCGTTGCGGTGCACGGGCGCCTCATTGCGGTGGTTTCTCTTGTTGCGGAGCACGGGCTCTAGGTGCATGGGCTTCAGTAGTTGCAGCACGTAGGCTCAGTAGTTGTGGCTCTCGGGCTTAGTCACTCTGAGGCATGTGGGATCTTCGCGGACCAGGGATCGAACCCACGTCCCCTGCGCTGGCAGGCGGATTCTTAACCAATGTGCCACCAGGGACGTCCCGATAGTCAAGTATAAGTGCTTCCAAAACTATTACTTTCGCCAGTACCTTCTTATAGTATTCACTGTTATATGTAAACACCTTATACTGCTTAGTTACACAGGTGTTGTAAATTTTGCCTTTTAACTTTTAGATCGTTTTTTTCTCTCTTTGGTTAATTGGGGAAGTATTGTTTGTGTAAGAAACCAAATCAAGAAAAAAAAATTAGCCATTGTAAAATATTTGGTAGTTTCTTCTCAGTTGCCTTTTTCATTTTCCTAATTAGGCCTGTTAGTTTTATCTCTGATTTCTGGCATTTTATTGTCAAGTTTTTTAAGAGAAATTATAGCAAAAGAAGGAAAAATGGGAGAAAGTAGGTGGGCGTGGGTAGCCTTAAGAGACCCTTCCCCAAATCTTGACTTTTAGAGCCATTTGTGACTAACTTGTTAAAAATGAAGAGAAAATAATGGTACTAGAATTTTCTTTTGTCTTGAACTAAGATTAGCTGTGAAATTGTCTTGAACTAATGTATCTAAAAATGGGTATCTTGTGAACAGATTTCTTCCTTCAGGTATGTCAGGGCACAGTTTATTAGTATCTCCTCAAATGCTTTAGCCTGCAAAGTTTCTGGTAATCACAAATTTGCTTTTCTTCTAGAATAGATATCGTCCTTTTCTCTTTCTGGTGGTGTCTGCCCAGTCATCAGAGAAAACGGGCAGGGTGTTCTAGAAGTTAAGTGACAAACTAAGAGGAGTCTTGGTTTCTCTTCCCAGTTCATATCACGTAGCTGTGTGTTCCTTAACAACTTTTGAAAAACACCTATGAGCTTTTATTTGTATGGGTAATCATAAGTCATGTGTTCTAAGAGCTTTGAATAATTTTGCATATGAATCCAAGATTTGAGATTACTGTGCTGCGTCTGTATCTAATTCTTCCCAAAACACTGCTCCCCATTTTTATACCCCAAAGACGTTGAAAGTGCTTTTAAACATTCTCTTGTAAATATTAGCAGTGTCCACTTAAGCATGATAGGGCACAAGTAAAAAATGGTATAATTTTTAAGGTGGAGAAAAAGTCAGCAGAGGAGAGAAAGCTGTTTATCTAATGTTATTCAAAGAGTCGGTGGAATTGGTAGGAACAAATAAGGTCTTTTGACTTGACTATATTTACTCCTTTAGACCATGTACAACTGATGATAACTTTAAAGTTACCTTATCCATAAGAAATGGAAACAACTAAATTCTGGGACTTCTCTGCCTTATAAGTACACAGATCATTTTAAAAATAATGAATTCACTTCTCTCTGAGTAAAAGATTGTTATAGTTACACCACTGATTACATGTACTGTTGAAATTATGACATTAAGTCTGAAATTTAAAAAATATTCATGGATGACAGGACGCCATTGTTTTTAGAGTCATAGTTCCAAGTCTGAAAACCTTTCTTTCTATAGGACA
Source organism: Eschrichtius robustus (assembly GCF_028021215.1). Lineage (NCBI taxonomy): Eukaryota > Metazoa > Chordata > Mammalia > Artiodactyla > Eschrichtiidae > Eschrichtius > Eschrichtius robustus. Next base: position 79,561,313 of record NC_090830.1, read on the forward strand.
TTTCTAAGGAAACAAATTATTTGTTCGCAAAGTAAAGGCAGCAAATATTATTAGATTGAAAAATAATATAAGGTTTGTACGCTCTCTTTACTACTGGCTTCCTTTTTTTTTTTTTCTTTTGTTGAAACTACTTCTTTCAAATACTATTATACAGCCTTTTTATGGCTTAGAGAAAATAGAACAATATTTAATATTTTTCCCCAGGAGTATAATCAATCTGATTATATTCTTTGATTTTAAAATTTCGACAGATTACCAAAGCTTTACCTGTGTGAATTCTGTCTTAAATATATGAAAAGTAAAAATATTTTGTTAAGACACTCAAGGAAATGTGGATGGTTTCATCCTCCAGCAAATGAAATTTACCGAAGGAAAGACCTTTCAGTATTTGAGGTAAGCATGTGTAAATAAAAAACTCAGCATTTGAAACCTAGTGTTTCTAATTGTTGACTATGTACTGATTTGTTCGTAGAAGGTACAAAGTATATTCGGTTTTGGCACTGAAATTCAGACTGCTTTTTCAAACATCTCCATGTTTTGGTATGTTTTTCTAACCATATTAAGCAACCGTTGAGATTGATGATGAATTCCTCCTCCATCACATTAACTTTTTTGTCTTCTCCCAAATCCCTGTCTGCACCAGATATATTCGCCAGTGAAATTATGGTCTCCTCAGCTCTTTGTAAATTCTACTTTCTTTGGCAGGAGAAATTAGCTTTGTTCAGCAGCTCCAGCCAATGTCTGGCAGGTGCTCACTCTTCCAGGGAATTGAGCAGCTGTACATATCTCCTCAATACACAACCACCTGTGTTTCCATCCATTTCTTGGCAGGGTAGATAATCCTTTTGGTGAGACCCCAGCAGATGTTGGGACTCCCCCGACCCCCATCTGGGTAGATGGCCACCCCTGGAGAACTCTGCTCTTCACAGGAGCCCCTTGTGGCCATGTGTCTGTCATTGTGTGTTCTTGAAGACATTTTGTGTTTTCAGAATTGATTTAGTAGCAGAAGGTCTTTGCGGCTATATCATTTCATTGTTTCATCATGTTCTATTGTCAGTTTCAGGGATCCAGCTTAGCTGAGTCAGTTGTACCTTGAGGAGGCCATGCCTTCTTTTCCTGTTATTGCCTAGTCACAGGCCTTCTTAATTCTCTCACTCTGGTTGAGCACTTCCATTGCCCTGCCTTATTTTCTTCTCTGTTACCCATCTTGGTACATTGCTTTCATTCCTGGATGCTCAGAACAAGCCTTCCTTGCACAGCAGATATGATATCTTCTTTCTCTGAAATACAATTTTACTTCAGGATTCTCTTTTTCTGAGTTGTTCAGATTGGAAATTTGTTATTCTGCCCCACATTTCTCTTTAATTCTTGTCTGTAATGTCTTGCATTAAATTTAATGTAGGGGAGGGTCATACATAGGTTTCTCTCATGGACCAGGCTTCCTCTCTCAGACAGTCTTGGGCCCATTACTTTTTTCCCCAAGACTCATCAGAGAACGCATGTAACTCCAACTGTATCTTATGATTTTTTAAAGCTCCTCTTCCTCGTTATATCGGGCTTTTTTGGCAAGCTTGAAGGAAGAAGGGTATTGTTGCTAGGAAGATTTGATAATATGTTAGTTCTTACTAAACGGGAGGCACAGGGTTTCTCAACCAGGGGACTGTTCACATTTCAGGCTGGATGATTCTTTGGTGTAGGGGGCATCCCATGCGTTGTAGGACGTTTAGCAGCACCCCTGGCCTCTGCCCACTAGATGCCAGTAGCACTACGCCTCCTCCAGTCAGAACAACGAAAAACATCTCCAGACATAGCCAATGTCCCTTGGGGGACAAAAGTCACCCCCAGGGAGGACCACTGGGCTAACGAGAAAGCCGAATGCAAGTCGCTGTCCTCCTGTTGTTACTATTGGGATGCTACCTGGCCAGCCCCAACAGGTTGAGACAACAGAGCTGCTCTCAGTTGAGCCTTAATTAATGAATGTCACAAGTTCCACTTAACTTTTGGCACCTTCCTTGATGCCTTGGAAGCTTTCTTCTAACCAAAAGAGAATGAAAATCATTGTCTCATTGTTTCTCAAAGGACAAAACACATTTTTGGCTTTAAGTAATTGTTAAATAAATGAGCATAACTCTTGCCTGAGGGGGTGAAACTCTCATAAATCCAGAGAGAGTCTTCTCAGGGGTAAGAGAGACTCAGTCTTGTTAGCCTGATAAGAATGGTCTATTTCAGGGTAGGTGCTTTGGGACCATACAGAGATGAAAGGGGAAAAATCAGAAGCAGAACTGTAAAATTTATGCATAAAAATTATTGAAGGAATTGGATTGGGTAAGTGCCAAGGTCCCTATTCTAGAATCTGAGTTAATACTAAGAGTACAGCATGTAGGAAGTTTTCTCTTAGCAGTGTCCTAAGTAACTTATAAAATAAATGAATAATAATCACAGATTGCTACTTTCCTATCTTTTCTTTATCCCTCTTGAAAGCATGTCATTTTAGACCTTTCACAACCGATAAGAATTTTGCTTCAGCATTGTCATCTCTCTATTTTTCTGGTTCAGGGATACATACATCTCCGTCTTTTTGTAATACGCTACCATTTCCAAAAGGACCATCCTCCCAAATACATAAAAACTTCCTTTAATTAAAGAGAGAATTGTATCCTCTGTGCCCCTTGCCCATATTTGATTATGTTGCCATGTGTGGGACCTAGGTCTCATCCAAGGGAAATAGTTATATGAAGTCTAAAAATAATTTGCAATATGAGAACCTGTGTGGTCCACAGGAGACTTGAGAACGATCAAGTTCATTGTTAAAGAGCTCTGGTTAGCAAACATCCATTTCCCCTAAGAAAAGTGCTAGGGAAATTCTTCTTGAATCTGCTGTGCTTTCTGTTTTCAACAAGTAACTACATTTGATCCATGAAATTGACATTTGTGCCTAGCCTCCTGTCTGTAACCGTCAGTATCACAGCTTGATTCTTTTATTTTGAAGAGAAGTAGACTGTAATCATGGTACTTATTGTAGGTTGAAATTCATCTCACTTTCTCTGTAAGTATTCCCAACACAGAAATTTTATCTTTTTTAATTATATTTAAAATGATGCTTGGAATAAAACCAAAATGGAAGCCTCTTTTGTTAATCCACACTTCTAAGGAATCAGGATAATACAGTTTATTTATTTTATTTTTATGTGAAGCCCTTTTGAAAACAACATAAAGTTTAACTTCCTCGAGCAGTATTTTGATCGTTTTACATTTCTTTAATTCCAGTTTACCTGGTTCAAACAGAGAGGACCTGCCTAATCATTTTTTACTCATAATAAATTGCAAATAAAAATTACTTCTTTGTTAGCAGTGTGGCCTTTCTTCAGGTAGTGTAAAGAGAAATTTAAGCTACCTAAAATTTACCCCAATTTAAGAGAAAAGGTGGAATTCTGATTTGCCAAGTGACAGCTATTTTCTGGTAAACTTTATACTTGGTTAATGGAGTGTTTTAATCGCTCAGTTTGGGATTTGGAAATAAAATTATATACTTTCCAAAATACCGTATAAAAGAAACAATTTTATATTGAGTGGTATTTTTATGTTAAATAATGTTGTCTGTTTCTCTTTGCTAGGTTGATGGGAATATGAGCAAAATTTATTGCCAAAACCTTTGCTTGTTAGCCAAGCTCTTCCTGGACCACAAAACGTTGTATTATGATGTCGAGCCATTCCTTTTTTATGTCCTTACAAAAAATGATGAAAAGGGCTGTCATCTGGTTGGATACTTCTCTAAGGTAAAACAAGAGCCAGTATGACCTTCATTTTCTTTTTCAAAATGTTTTTGGTAGAGCCCAATTCTTCAAACAGGGCTTTTTTTATGACTCTAATTTGAATAAGTGACACATGTTTCTGAAAAGCTCAGATTCTTGTTCAGAGCTCATTAAAACCAACAACAACAACAAAAAACAATAAGCATCGTGCCTAGGAAGTGTGTAAAGGGCCTCAGCACTGTTTGCTGTCTCAACTGTCAGCATTCACGTAACGTTATAATTGCTGCCTTGCAGACCACCTAGCATCTTTCATTTTCTAAATGTTAAGCTTATTTCCCTTTTCCCCCCAAGTGGTGTCAACATGAAGGTTTCAATGCAACGTAGCATTTAAAAGATAATTCTCATTTCTCCTCGTTGCATTCCCTCTGTGGTCATCAGTATCTCAGTGAGTTAGAACGTTGGCATTTGGACAGTTAAGCTAATATAATGGCTGGTTTTACTCTTTTGTCTCTTATTCTCTGTGCTATTGTTTTAAGATCTAAAGCAGCCTCACCTTTAGAAAGCCTAAGTTATCTCCAGCTGTTAACATAGGGGAGCCCTTGACATAGTGAGTGGATGTAGTTTGTCTTTTTCACTGGTTCAGAGCAATTCTCTCACATTCTTCTGTTCAAAGGCTTCTGAGAAACAATAACTCATATGCAATAATGGAAATCTGAGTTTGGAGATATTTACCAGGTAATGAGCTTAACTTTTCTTAGGTGCTTAGGAAATAGTTTAATATGCCAGGATGGTAATTATAAGACTTCCAGGCAGAAGGTAAATGATCCAAACCCTGTATCTTATTTTTTTTATGATGTATGTGTGCATATTAGGTGATAAGTGAATTTCACTGACTCTACTGTTGCATAATGTAAATGGAATGCCTAATGGAAGTGTCATTTTCATGGAAGATCAAAAGATAGACTATATATGAAGGTCCTTTGCATACGGAAGTTTTTCTAAATTTAAGAATCAATCCAGAGACCATAAACAAAAATAGGAGTAAGTGACAGCACTCGTGGGAAACAGCCCCAACGCCTTAATCCACGTATTTGGTAAAGCTCTAAAACGAAAAAGAAGAAAGTCAACTTTATAGGTTATGGATTCAAAAGATGATAGAGAATTAACACAAGGTGAAACAATAACTAGGAAATCTATTTATATAACTTATAAAACATTTTACCTTCTGTATACATGTGTAAACATCTTTTTCTCCAAAGAGTTGAAAAGAATAGTGGTCATAACTGTCCTTCCTGTGCGAAAATGGTGTTTCTTTAAATGTATCTGAGTTTAAAAACAGATGCTCAGTGGTGCCTGCTGCCCTTGTCCTGCCTTGTTTCAAGTTGGCCTCTGGGTCTCAGTTCATGGTAACTCTTGGGGTTCGAATCTCTGCCTCTCTTCCTCCCAGGGAGCCCAACATTTTACTTAGAACAAGCTAAAGTTTTTACATTTTGTCACAGTTTCTTTTATAGTATGGCAGCAACTACTATCATTTCTTACTATACCCGGAATACTATTATATTCTTTGGCAGTGCAGTAAAACAAAAATTAATCTCAAAAAACAGCCATGTTAAAAGACTAGACGCAAATTAAACCATATTCTAACATGTCAATTGGAGTGGGAAGGACGGACTATGGCCCTTTGGGGTTATGCTTAAACCAAATTCTAGATGTTATAGCCAGAGAATGGCCAAGATGACCTAGAAAAGTTCAGTGTAAACCATTACATGCATGTGACTTTCCAAGCACATAATAGATGACACAAAACAGGAAGGAAAGAAGGAGGAGTTATTTTATCCATAGATTAGAGTTTAGCTGTAGTAATGTGTTAAAGGGCAGGGGGCAGGGACTGGGGGGGCAAGGACAACTCTTGGGTGGGATTGCCAAAAATCTTATACAGGTAAGAATAGTTTGGGACAAAGAAAAGACTGGCATCAAGGATGAATCCTTAAACCCAGAGTACATCTCTTTTTAGATTTGTGACCCATTTGTCTGACTTTGCAAAGTAGACTAATTATTTGAATCTTTGCCACAGATGTACACAGCCAGTGATGGACAATCCAGTTTCTTAGGAAAATTGACACACATCATTTCTTCCTCCTCATTTCTTGGAGACTCCACAGACAGCTACAAATGTGCAAAAGTCGGGAGCACATCTTTTTCACAAAGGAATCTTTAATTCTTCCCTGTAGGGTTTTTTCTACAACCATTTCCTGTGATCTTTCAAATAGGTTCATTAAAGATCTGGGTGTTCCTAAGTAATTCTTTGGTGTGGTTAGTACCATTTGTGGTCAATCTAATTTGTGGTTTATATTTGGCCAGAGCATTCACAACCTCAAAAGCCTTTTCCAGATCTCCTCTGTGTAGGTTTTGGCGGCTTCTGTGTACCCTGAAGAAAATATTGCTGCTCTGATGCCATATCCCATGAAAATTGCAAATTTTTCCTGAACTATAAGAACCATTTCCCACCATATTCTTTCCAGTCTTCCTCCTGGTTTCAGACTGTTGGTAATATTTTGGCCTCCACTTTGGTTTGGAGGCTTGGGGATTTCTTGTTGCTGTTGTCTTTTTTGTTTTGTTGTCCTACTTTGAAATGCAGATTAATTATTTCTCCAGCTTTTTACTTTGACTGTTTACTCATAGGAGAAATGTATTTGTGCAAGTCTACCCACACATACAGTAATTTAGTTTCACTGGGGCCTTTTGCAAAGTATTCCTAACTGACCCTGCTGGGTGACTCTCTGGATGGTTTTTTTTTTTTTTTTTCCCTCCCCATCTCCCAGGTTGTTTGAGCACGGAAAACATTTCTTCCATACTGTCTGTGTTCTGTTTCATTTGACTCACATTTCCTTGGATTCTTTATTCGTATTTCATGGTACTGACATTCAAGAATAAAGATGTAATTGAGAGGCATGCCTGGAGTGGGTAGTTTGTTGTTAGCTGATAGTTTGATTGATTAAGACGGTAGGATTATTCTGCTTGATCCTGACCTAACACATTGGCTCACCTTAGTGGACTGTGGTACAAGGACGATGGCAGGTGCAGGGAATTGCCCACTTCAGCAGCGCTCTGACATACTTGTTCTGTCTCTCTTTCCCTCAGGAAAAGCTTTGCCAGCAGAAGTATAACGTCTCCTGCATAATGATCATGCCCCAGCACCAAAGGCAAGGATTTGGACGGTTTCTCATTGATTTCAGTAAGTGAAGTACTTTATTTACTTTCATGATCCAGGGAGCTGATGGCTGTTAAAGGAGAGTAGCACATAAAACTTTATTTAACCTACTTTGTTGTTTTTATCGATAGATAACGGGTTTTCTACTTATATTTACATAGGTTAGAAAATCTTCCTCAAGTGAAAAATGTACTGCTGCTCACTATTGTACTCTAGGAAATTGAGACTCGATCTCTCGGCAGTGTCACCAGCTCGCAAAGCCATTACCCTGAATGAACCGGCAGAATTACATTCCATTCTGTGGGGCTCATGCTCATTAGCACCAAAAGCGGCAATTATTTGTGATTAAAGCCAAAGGAGTTGTTATTTAAAAGGATTTTCAGCTTTCTAAAATTTTGCCTATAATCTTGTGCAGTACAGAGCAGGAAAGGGATCTTTATCTTCAGAAAAACAATTCTTTAGGTAGCCTATCCTTCTAGGCTGTCTGGTAGAAATAAATATCTTGTTTTGTTAATTTCCCTTTTCTATTACAGAAATTATTACAATGTTCGTATCTAGAGGTTGCCCAAGAAATATTTTTTATACACATTTGTATCTTCTGAGTCTCCTCAGTAAAAATCGGAATACTATTTTAAAGTACGCATAGGATAATGTTTTTTAAAAACTGGTAGTTTTTTTCTCCTTGTGTATATTATACTGGATGTGTTAATGTAGTATTAAGGCTGCATTTGGAGAATGGATTCAAAGTATCCAGATAACACGAAGGTGGGGTATCCCATGATAATAATCACTTGTAAAAATCTGTCGCTAGGAACTGTGTGCTTCTTCATAACCAGATTTTAAACTGAAAGAAGGAAAATATAGCAGATCATGTAATCTTCATAAGGTACATCAGATGCAAAAGCAAAATGTAAATGTCCTCAAGAAAAACCATGAAGCAACATGTTGAGTCTAAATCTATATTATTAGATGTTGAAATGTTAAAGTTTGGGTGTAAGATATAACCGTATAGCAGCTTTGGACGGATTGGTATAATTTATTGACATTGAAGGATATTCTTTTTTGAAGTATCTTTTGTTTGTTTGTTTTAATTTTTTTTTTAAATCCAAGGGGAATCAGAGCTTTGTAAATTTTTTGTTTTTTTTTTTAATAAGTATTTTAATTAATTAATTTATTTATTTTATTTTTGGCTGTGTTGGGTCTTCGTTTCTGTGCAAGGGCTTTCTCTAGTTGTGGCAAGTGGGGGCCACTCTTCATCGCGGTGCGCGGGCCTCTCACTATCGTGGCTTCTCCCATTGCGGAGCACAGGCTCCAGACGCGCACGCTCAGTAGTTGTGGCTCACGGGCCCAGCTGCTCCGCGGCATGTGGGATCTTCCCAGACCAGGGCTCGAACCCGTGTGCCCTGCATTGGCAGGCGGATTCTCAACCACTGCGCCACCAGGGAAGCCCCTGAAGTATCTTTATTGATTATTTTTACATTTTCAGATGACATTTCTAGTTATTTAATTTGTTACCCTAGTCTTACTCTTCTTTCTTGATCTAGTTATCCCATGGAGGGCCATCTTACCAGAAGTTTACCATTTTTATTTTACAGTCCTAGTTGTAATGAGTTCTAAGGGCAAATCCAATTGTGTTGTTTTGGAGTTTTTTGGGGCCACTGTTCACAAGTTGTTCCTAAATACTATAATTTCTGGTATGCATAGCAGCCATTCGAGCCTTAAACTTTGGATAGTATCTGCATGCTTACAGAGTAAGGCACGTCTTAGCTCAATATTCAAGATCTTCCAACAGCTAGTTCCAGCCTATGTTTTAGGCTTTTTCATGTATTATTTCATATATTAATCTCCATTTGCTCAAATATTCTGAGCAAGTTCCCATACTTCCATTCTTTGTGCAGTCCCTTCCTGAAATGACCACTTCTTCCTTCTCCAGCCTCTGTCTGTTCAAAATCCTACCCATTGTTAAGCTAGCTCAGGAGCCTCTTCTTTTTGATCCCACCTCCTGGAGTTTCATCCCGTTCTCTTCTTTGCTCCATATCTCTGCAGTGTAGCACTTAGACTCAATTCATTCTTTTGTGGTAATTATTTGATCTAAGTGTCATACTTCCAACTTACTGTAAACTCCTTGGATACCTTTTTTGTATTCAGGTGGACAGTGCACTCAATAATCTGCATTAGATGTATTTTTGTTAAGTTGTATTGAATCTCCCAAGCAATGTGGTCACTGCCCACGATAACTTTCCACCTAAAATTTAAAAGGGACTGGTACTTACCGGGTAAAAATGCAAGTCTCTAAATACAGTAGCCTCTTACTTGTACAGTGTGATCTGGTACTGAGGCCTTATGCATAAAATAACAACCCAGGAACAAAGACATTCCCTTCAAATGCTAAATCTTTATGTTAGCCATTTTAGTGAAAACTGTATTAGAGTCTACTCTGTTTTTTTAAAACATGAACTAGGGAACACAGTGGAACCTATCTGGATGGCTCAGGGCCATCATGATAAATGCCATCCATTAGGGTGCATCCAGGCAATGCAGTGCTGCAGGTGTCATTTTAGATTTTCTCTTTCATATACCCTTGGTATCACCCTGCACTGGAGTGGGTTAAGGAGTATGATGAATGATTTGAATAAAGTTGAAAGGGAATTGGTGCTATTTCTTCAGAGAAGAGAAGACCAGGGGAAGAATTTTATAGCACTCAAAGAAAATGGGGACTGGTATAAACCCAACAGAAATTCAATTTAAAGCGAAAAAATAATTCCCTGGCTACACAGGTTTTAAAGAAGATAGAGTAGGCTGCTGAAAAAATTGATAGCATCTCCTTCTTTGGAGTTACTTAAAATAGTAGATAAATATCTTTCTATGATGATTAGATCCAGTCTTTTGCAGAAGTAGGAGATAAACCCCATGACCTCGCATAATCCTGTCAACCTTACATTTCAGAACTCAGGGAAAAACAGATAACTGGGGTTACAGGTTTTCTAAAATCTGCTCTGTTTTTTAAAGGAACCTTTTAACAGTTAGATTTATTTTATTTCTGTTTGTACGTGAGCCTGAGGGTCTTTTGGTCGGGGAGGTATTTTCAGTAATTCAAAGAAAGTTGTAAGGCAGGAAATCTTTATTTTGTCTATAATCACTGCTGGTTCAGGAAGCCAAAACAAGATAACAACAGAAGGAAAGCTGTTCTCTGCCCAGCTGCCCATTGGCACACTGGATCATAGACATGAGTGAAAAATGATGTGTTGTGTGTATGTAAAGAACTGTGAATCCAAAGCTTTGAACACTGTTCTCCAGGACAATCAAGAGGTGGAATGGTCATCCCAGGACCAAATGCTGTCCTTGAAATAATGTTGTTGTCTGTCTCTTCCTAGGACAGCTTGTCTGGGATGTGTCTGAGCAGGGCTTCCCAGGAGGTCATCTGCAGAGCTTTGCCGCAGTGACTAAAGGGCACCAACTCCCAATCTGCTCATAAACCAACTCATGGGTTTTGTAACTCTGCCCAAAACTTAAGTGGCTCGAGGAAGGAGTGACTTGTCATGGGTTGAAGCTGATACTACATCTCTTTTTCTCTCCTGGTTTCTGAGATTCCCTCTCTCCCTCAGTCAGAAAATTTTAAAGTCCTCCCCATCTCTGTACATACATACGCGCGCGCGCACACACACACACACACACACACACACACACACACACACACACACACACACACACACACACACACACACACACACACACACACACACACACACACACACACACACACACACACACACACACACACACACACACACACACACACCCTCAAAAGTTAAGAGAAGCCCCCGCCCCATGAAACTTTTGTGATTCCTGCTTCCGAGCCTCCCAGGACAAGGCAAGTAGCTGCTTTTCCTCCCAGGGTGTTGCTGGATCCTGGGGCAGCCGCCAGGCCATGCCCTGCCCCTGCTGCCAGAGCTGCCCAGCAATGCCTTATCCAGCTTACTATTTTTCCTTTAATTTTGAAATAATTTCAGACTTAGAGAAAAGTTATAAAAATGGCACCAAGAATTCCCATATACTCTCTACCCCAGTTCCCCAGATATTGACATTTAATCACATCTGCTTTTTGCTTTTATTTCCCTCCCACTGCCTCCCCATCCCCCTCTATCATATTGAGATGTATTTCTTTTTCGGAATCATTTGAGAGTAAATTGCAGACCTGTAGCACCTTTACCCTTACTATTTCAGAGTGTTTTTCTAAAAACAAAGATGCTTTTACATGTAACCACAAATTATCAAAACCAAGAAGTTAATGTTGATTCAGCACTATTATCTAATCTCTCTACCTTGTTCAAATTTCAAATTTTGCCAGTTTTCAACTAATGCCCTTTTCCAGGGGGGGAAAAATGTTTTTTCCCCTGTACAAGATCTCATGTTGAGTTATGTCTCTTGAGTAATCTGGAATAATACCTTAGTCATTTTTTTGTTTTGTTTTGTTGTTACCTTGACATTTTTGAAGTGTACAGGCCATTTATTTTGTACAATGTCCCTCAATTTGGGCTTGTCTGATGTTTTCTCATGGTCATATTCAAGTTCTCGATTTTTTGGCAGGAATATCACAGAAGTGCTGCTGGGTCCTCCTCAGTGCCTCTTATCAGGATTACATGATCATTTATTTGTCCCATCACTGGCTTAAGGTGGTGCCTTTCAGGTTTCTTCATTGTAAAATAACATTTTTCCCTTTGTAATCAGTAACTATCTGGTAAGAAGATACTTTGGGATTGTGTAAATATCCTGTTTCTCATCCAATTTTCACCTACTACTTTTAGCATTTATTTATGATTCTTAGCTAAAATAGTTATTACTTTGGTAACTACCAAATGGTGATTTTTAAAATCCCATTGTATATTCTACTTATTTGTTGACATTTGGCTGTAGGGAAGAGCTTCCTTTATTAATTTTTTAGTTAAATAATTACTTCATTTATTTCATTAGTCTTTAATTTATATAATTATGGACTACTCATGGATTTTTATTTTATTCTTTGGATTATAACCTGTTGCTGCCATTATGTATTTTGATGTTCAAATTGCCCCAGATTTATTCAGTGGGAACTGCTTCAAGCTGGCTCCTGTGCCCTTCTGACATGTCTGATCCTTCAGCCACTTCCTTTGCATTCCAGATCAACACCACTGCAAGGTTGTAGTCTATCCTTCCACGTTTCTGCGTTTGTAACTCTCTTCTCCGATAGTGAGAAACCTGACTTCCATTACCCACAGTATATTTATTTATGTACTCAGTCCTAGAATACACATTAAGTAGTTTTAGAATTGCGAGCTCGTACCACTGTGTAAAACAAACCTCCTAACTAGAGGTCAGTTTTTGTATGTAGCTCTTTTTGACTTTACCCTGAGTGTATTTTTAGTTAAAGTACTGTTTCCAAATGTTAGTTAGGTTAGTTCTTTTAAATTTTTCCCCCTTCAGGGAGGTTATATTATTCATTTGAAATACAGTTAGGCTTATTTGTTTCTGTTTGTTATCCACTTTAGTTTTTCTCTATCCTTGTGTTTTTTTTTTTTTAAGACTATAAAACATTAACATGATTTTCAAAGTTGAAACTACATTAAAAGGTATACTCAGACAAGTGTCACTCCCCTCCTCCACTCCCTCCCCCAGTCCCATTCCTGACCCTTTCCTGCAGGTCGCCAATCTTATTAGTATCTAGTTTATCCTTCCTGTGTTTCTTTTTGTACAAATGAGAAAATAGATGTGTGTCTTCTAATTTCTCCTCCTTTCTTACACAAAAGGTAGCATACTATACATAGTCTTTTATGTTTTGCTTTTTTCCGCTTAAGAATATATTCTGGAAATCACTCCATGCTACTTCATAGAGATCTTCTTATTTTCTTCTACAGCTGCATAGTTCTCCAATGTGTGGATGTATGTATGTGGATGAATATACTTTATTCACCTAGTCTCCTAGGTATAGACATATAGGTTGTTTCCAATATGTCACAATTTTAAAAGTGCTATAGTAAGTAGCTTGGGCAGATTTTGACTGATAACATTCTTACAGAGCGGTGAGAGTCTGTTATATATACTTCCAGTTTTTTAGGACTCTGCTTGGCTGGGCCATTGCCCAGCAGATAACAGGCTTTTACTCAAGTCTTCAGAGCCAAAACCCTGCCTGGGGAGCAGGATACAAAACCCATGCTCCTTGACTGACCTGGGAGAGACCCAGGGAAAGCAGCTGATTCAGCAGTAGGTTGCAGGACATTGTGCCAGGTCATGGTGAAAGAGGCTGACATCAGCACTTACTTGTGTGTTTGTGTAAATGCATTTATCAGATTCTAAACTGGATAATGGAGATGGATGAGAAGATTCATTTCTTACCTCTTCATTTAACATTTGTTGATTGGGGCACCTTAGTCTACACTCTGCTATATACCAGCAACAAAAATGAAGAAGACATAGCTCTTGCCGGGTGGTCAAGTTCAATGACAAGCCATCAATTGCTGGGCAGTACATTTCTACAGTAGATATTGAGAGCTCATGGCATGAGAAGTTAAAGTGAAAACATTCCAGGCTGAGGGAAACAGCATATTCAAAAGCGTGGCCATGTAAGGAAACATGTTAGATGTTTGGATAACAACAAAAGAAACTCCAAGTAGATTAAAGACTTAGGGATTAACAAAAATAAAAAATAAAGACATTAAAAAAGAAGAAGAGGGGATTTCCCTGGCGGTCCAGCAGTTAAGACTCTGTGCTTCCAATGCAGGAGGTGCAGGTTCGATCCCTGGTCGGGGAACTGTGATCCCACATGCCTCGCAGCCAAAAAATTTTAAAACTAACTAACTAACTAAATAAATAAATAATTTTTTAAAAAAGAAAAGCAATAGAAGAAAGGATATCTAATTATTTATCTGATCTTTAGATGGTCAAGGACATCCTAAGCATTAAAAGAATGAAAGAAGTCACACAAAAAATACATAAACTTCACTGTATAAAAGTGTAAAACTTCTATGTAGGAGAAAGTATTAATATTTAAAAGTAAACATAACGGGAAAGATGTTTGCAACAAATATACCAGGCAAAGTTTTGATATCTGTAGTATTTAAAAAAAATATAAAAGTAAAGGTTTGATAGTGTTAAGACATAAACCCTAATGGAAAAATGAGCAGAGGACATGAACACAGAATGTGCAGAAAAGGAAAATCACTGGGGGCAGCAACATTGCTGACATTTACTGAGTGTCTGTATGTGCCAGTCACTGTCCTAGGAGCCCTGACGCATTCTGTCGTCACATCAGCTGTTGAGATGTGTGCTTTTAACCTCATTGTACGGGTGAGGAAACTACTGACAATGGAAAAAAAAACAAAAACAGAATAACCTCAGTATTCAAAGGTAAGAGAGAACCATTCCCCTGAGAAAATTACGGTACATTCATATAATGGAATGTTATTAGCCATTGAGAATTATGTTTTGAAGAATTTTTTTTTTTTAATTCCCACTTATTTATTTACTTACTTACTTACTTACTTATTTATTTATTTATTTATTTATTTATTTATTTATTTATTTATTTATTTATTTATTTATTTATGGCTGTGTTGGGTCTTCGTTTCCGTGCAAGGGCTTTCTCTAGTTGCGGCAAGCGGGGGCCACTCTTCATCGCGGTGCGCGGGCCTCTCACTATCGCGTCCTCTCTTGTTGCGGAGCACAGGCTCCAGACGCGCAGGCTCAGTAGTTGTGGCTCACGGGCCCAGTTGCTCCGCGGCATGTGGGATCTTCCCAGACCAGGGCTCGAACCCGTGCCCCTGCATTGGCAGGCGGATTCTCAACCACTGCGCCGCCAGGGAAGCCCTTGAAGAATTTTTAATAAAATAAAATACTTATGATAAATAAGTGGCTTTCAAAATTGTATATATAATATGTTCTCGATTATGTAAATAGTATATGGACAGAAAGAAAGGAAATACACTTCCAGATTATCTGTAGAATTAGAATTACAGGCAATTTTAATTTTCTTATACCTTTTGTTGTAACTAAAAAGCAAATTAATTTAAGAAGCAAGAGTCAGGGAAGGCTGATGTAGGGCAGTGGCAATGAGGATGTGTGGAAATGAGGCAGGTGTTTTCCTGTTCGTTCTGCAGCAGGTAGAACTCTGCCAGGCACCTAGTGGTGCTCAGTAAATACTAGTTGAATAAGTGAATGAACTGAGCTTGGAAAGGTAGTGAGTGCAGCTTTGGCCATGTTGCCTTTGCTGTGATTTTAGGCATCCGTGTGCAGCTTCCCATGGAGTTCAGAGTTCAGTAAGGGTATGCAGTAGGGGGAGCCTACAGGGAATCGTGGGCGTGCCATAGTGGTTGAAACCATAGGTGTGAATGAGGACAACCCAGGGAGAGTGTAGGGAAACAGGGCTGAGGATGGCGTTCTTGGAGTTCCAACATTCCAGGGGCTAATAGAGGATGAAGTCATCAAGAAAATTGTAAAGGGTCCAGAAGTAGGAAGAGGATCAAGAGAAAATGGTGTCAGGGAAGCCAAAAGAGGTCAGTATTTCAACAACAATGGTACTCATAATCATAGTTGACATTTCTAGAGCACTTACTATGTGTCAGGCACTGTCACCCGAATCACACACATTAACTCGCTTAATCCTTGCAAAGACCCTAGGAGGTTGGTTACTGTTATCATCTCTCTTTGCGGGTCACAGAGACACTAAGAAACTTGTCTCAGGTCACTCCCCAGCCACTGTTCAGTGCCCCAGAGAAGAAGGTTAAGATAAGGTGTAAAAAGTATACTTTGGAGGACTGTGTATAAGTGGAATTTAAAGAAGCAGATTCAAAAAGCTCGACTGTCAAGGGCTGTAGGTTGTTTTTGTTTTTAAGCTAGAGAGACTGGAGCATTGCCGGGAAGAAGAGAGGGGAGCACTGATGGATAAAATCAAAGAGAGACCAAAAAGTGATAACCAGATGGGTTGTTTAGTACAAGCTGAGAAAAGGCATTTGATGAAATTCAATACTCTTTCCTAATTTAAAATAATCAAACATACTAACTTGAATTATAAGAATTCTAAATCTTGTATTAACTTTTTCTTCTTTGTTTCAGACTTGACTTACTCTTAGGGGAGCTATAAAGGGTAGATGACAGTTGGGTCCAAGAGTCTACAAACGTAAATCTATAGTTTTCTTGAGACTGGTATACAGATGACGTTTGTCAATTACATAAATTGTCAGTTAGCTGTACCTTCAGTCATTTTAAAAACGACTGTCTGTTTATTTGTAGGCTAATCATAAAAGTTTGTAAGCAGCTTCAGTTCTTGGCTTTCTTTATTCAATATTAAAATACTGTACGATGTGTCAGGGTTGCACTTAATGGCACAGAACTCACTCTAGAGGAATTAGGAGTGGTGGAATGAGTTAGGCACTCATTTCAGGAAATCCCCTTTGCTGTTCTTTTCTATGATCTTACATGTTGAGAGGTTTCACTTTGGCTTTCATAGGGAATGTATACTGTTTACAAACTGAGCCTGTCATTGGTGTGTGCTGCTAGAAGACGGCTGCAGATGACCCAGTTTTGTGCCTACAAGTTATGAACTTGGTCACGTCGCAAGTGTGGTTAGCAGTGTCCTTGTACTTGTTTCGATTTCTTTTTTTTTTTTTTTTAAGTTTAATTTTTATTTATTTATTTATGGCTGTGTTGGGTCTTCGTTTCTGTGCGAGGGCTTTCTCTAGTTGTGGCAAGCAGGGGCCACTCTTCATCGCGGTGCACGGGCCACTCATTATCGCGGCCTCTCTTGTTGCGGAGCACAGGCTCCAGACGCGCAGGCTCAGTAATTGTGGCTCACGGGCCTAGTTGCTCCGCGGCGTGTGGGATCTTCCCAGACCAGGGCTCGAACCCGTGTCCCCTGCACTGGCAGGCAGATCTCAACCACTGTGCCACCAGGGAAGCCCCCCCGATTTCTTAAGAATGGTGTGTGTGCGTGGCCACACACACACACACACACACACACACACACACACACAGACACACCTGGACTTAAGGAAAATAAGAAATACAATAAACTTTTATGGAAGGATGCTTCTGCGTACAATTTAATATCTAGTTTCACTCTCACTGACAATTAATGGGTTAATTTTCCACGCCCTCATTCTTTCGCCGGTCTGGTTCTAATGACAGAGATCTCTTCGTTAGGTACTTCAGAGAGTCCAGACCTACGCTTGTCTTTCCTTTAGCCTCCTTATAACTCCTGGTTGATTTCTTGAGGAAGCACCACTTAGATGAGAAAGCATCTTCTCTCTGCTTTCCTGATGTCCCTACTTCTCTGCCCTTCTAGGTCCATCAAGCCGAATTAGAAAGAAAGTCACATCCTGCATCTCTGCCTAGAAGGGTGTGATGTTGAGAGGCTAATCATGTTAACTCTCTCAAAGAGAAAACTTCTTCCCCTGTATCTTAGACGCTAGCTACTAGCTTAAATGTTATGTTATGTATCTAAATAGAGGAATACATTTCACAGTATCTCAGGTTATCAGCTAGCAACTTCCGGTTTTAACAGCCTTCAGTAGATTACTTTAAAAGAGCTACCACTTACAAACTTTTTTTCAAAACACAATTTAAATAAAACTTAAGAATACTATTAAGCAAAGATTTAGAGTGATTTCATCCTACCTGAAAATTGCTTTTTTTGGAACGGCTTTTTGATCCTGACTGGCCTATCTCCTATAGAAAGTAGGAGTTTTAATTTAGAAATTTGGTTGGTTGGGTTCCAGTGTACCACATTTTACCTGTTAGTAAATTCTAAAGAACCAAGACTGGACAGGAGTCACTAGCTTCTCTCAGAGGGCAAGTTGAGTACAACATCAGGGCGAGCCCGCAGGAGCTGGGTCCTAGCCAGACAGGCCCTCGTGAGACACACGATGCTCTAGCGAGGGTCTCTGGGCATCTCTGCACCATTGTGGTTGACTTAGGGCTACACTTTCCAACAAGTGACCCAGGAACCAGTCCAGGTAGCCAGAGATGGTGCTAACTTCATAGCTCTGGTGCCAGTCACCTCACCCTGAGCAGACTTATCCTTTTACCTGGCAGGCATATGAATTCTGTCTTCTCCCTGGTCGGGTAGAGGCCATGCAGCACTCCCTAGGGGCATAAACTCTCTGTTGGGTAGGCTGCAGCATAAATATTTCACTTTCCCCCATTTGTGAGCCCCATAAGCCAAGTATCAAAGATGTGTTCTGAGAGACCATGACAGTGTGTCTTAGGTACATGATCTATGACTGAAACACTCTGACCCCCTGTGAGGAGTTAAGCAAACTGAATGAAGGAGCTGTATATTTGACATGTGGTATTTACCTACTTATGCAATTTTTATTTAATAGTTTTCTCTTTTTTCAATGGCACTGACCATAAAAAACATGTTCTAGGCTAAGTGCAAAATCATTTAGAAAGTTGGATATGTCTTATATATTCATGGTTTATTACCCATGATGGAGGTAGAGTCTTTGTTCTCAGCTGTAATCTCACCTCCTGGAAGAGCCTGGCACTGAGTAGGTCCTTATTATTTATTGAATAAATGTTAAATGAATTACCTCTGGAAGAGCTTTCTTAATGTACTTTCTCTTCTCACACATGATTCTTAGGAAGAAGAATTTTATATTATTAGGACATAATTAATCAGGTGTGGTTTGCTTACTTCCAAATGATGTCGGGTACGCCCTGCCTTCTTTTGAGGTCCGGTATTTTTGTTCAAGGGCAGCCTCTATCTTAGGGTCATATAAGTTGCATCAGAAAAGGAGGCTGTCGTTAATTTACTATAAACCTTGGGCAGAGAAATGAGAGCTGTGACAGAGTTCACATTTACACACAGTTGGTCGAAGAGACACTTATCTTTTCCTTACTTCTATCAGATAATTCGTTTCTTCATGCATTTATTTTGGAAGGAGAATTCCAACTTTAGTCCTTGGAAACTGTCAAGAAGGCTTCTCTCTGCAGAGCTTTCCCAGCAGCTGTCCTCCCCGGGTGAGCACAGGCAAGGCAACCATTAAAGAATAATAAGTTATGCTTTTGAAATGGTGCTCGAGTCCTTTATGGCCTTTTCTGAGAAAATAACTGCTTCCCCACCTCCACCATGACACTTGTTGGAAGATAGAACCAGCAGCTGTATCCTCAGACTTCTGCTGGGTTTTAGAAGACATGTTTTGACCTGTGTAATCAAGTATAATGATGACATATATTTTAATAGGCTCCTAGTTTATAATATAATAAGGAAAATGGCTGTTTTTCCTTATTTTCTCATTATAATATGTTGCACTAGAAGCCTTTGTCATGACTGCTTTATTACATTGGGCTGAAGTACACTATATTTTAATATGCTAAAGATAACATCAAGGTTGAAAATTGAGCTCTCAGTGATTTATTCAGAGGGTGACTGTTACTGAATACATTGAAATAAGTTGCATGAGGCAGTGCAGCTAACGATTTATTTATGTATCTTTTTTTAAACTAAGCTTGTCATAAATAAGAGCAAATAAATAGCTCTTATAGAATAGTTTGTATTCATTGCTTCAATGAAAACATTGTAAATATGAAACATACGGTCTGCAGCAACCGTTTTGCCTTACATAGCTGAGAATTTTTCAAGTTTTGGCATGCAGGTGGATTTTTTTTTTAACAAATCTTTTGTCTGTTTAGATTTCTAACATTGACCGGCATTTTCAGCAAGTCATTTTGAAACCCACTACTGGGCAAATTCCACTCCAATAATTAGTATGAGAAAACCTAGCCATCAAGAGTAGAGGGAACCCTGGGAATACCCTGGCGGTCCAGTGGTTAGGACTCCACGCTCTCACTGCCAAGGGCCTGGGTTCAATCCCTGGTCGAGGAACTAAGATCCCACAAGCCGTGCAGCGAGGCAAAAAAAAAGTAGTAAAGGGAACCCTGGCAACACCATCACGGGGACTAGGACTTGTTCACTGCCAAACTCCAAACCACAAGCACAGTGCCACGCACGTAGGAGGCCAGCCCACAAAAGGTTTGTTGAGGGAGTGAGTGAATAAATGAATCCCCAAATGTAGTCAGTCCTCTTCTTTGTGTCTCTGACAACACCTGCCAGATTCACCCAGCCAGCTTATGGCAGAATTGGTGCTTGATCTCAGATCTCCTCTCTGTCTTTGTTTGTTTTCCACTCATTGATCCCTTTGTCCTTTCCTTCAGTCAACATGCTCTGCCAGAGTTGGCCTTGGTGATGAGACCATCAGGATAAGTGCTCCAGTTCTTGCCCACAGGGAAGTGGATAGTCAGACACAACGAGGATTCACCCCGCCATGTATGCCGTGTGTGTGGGGCTCCATCAGTGCAGAGGAGGAAATGCTTCCAGCTCTCGTTTCTTTTCCCAGCTAAGATATATGCAAGGGAAGCATTTTTCCATTATTAAACCAAGAGCAAGAAAGATTTTGCTCTGATTGGTGGAAATTAGTGCTATACCTGGTTTTGGTTTCAAGGGAACTATATTCCCCATAAATGTATTTTCCAGCTTGTAGTATTATGTTTGAAGTAGAATTTTCTAAGATAATAGTTTGATAACGTCCTCTCATGAGGGTATTTCTAAATAATATATTTATAATTTCAGCTGGTTGTAAGGTAGTAATTTTTTAATATCAATTTGTTTTGGGTAAAGCAATTTTCTTGCATTTGTTTAGAATTCTGTTAGGAAAATACTAGTTAGAAATCTGGGGAATTCCCTAGCGGTCCAGGAGTTAGCCCTCTGCAATTCCAGTGCTGGGGGCCCTGGTTCGATCCCTGGTTGGAGAACTAAGACCCTGAAAGCTGTGCGGTGCAGCCAAAAAAAAAAGAGAAAGAAAGAAATCTGATTTTTTTTCTCCCCCATAGATTTGTGTTTAATGTGTTTCTGCTCTAATATTAGTGCTACATTTTCATGTTTGCCAATATAAAAACCTTGTTTTATACTTATTCATGTTGAGTCCTGCTTTGAATTAACATCATGGAGGAGCTCCTTTTTTCAACAAAATTGTTTTAAATTAATGTTTATAAAGTGCTTAAAAATAGTTGGGTGGATTAAAAGTAATTCAGTTATGCATTTATCCACATTGAAAAAAATACAGCAGAAGGTATTGAAAGAAGTGTTGCTGAAATCTTGAGGAAAATGTAATATAAGTAGACCTCACTATACCCAATATGTTTGCATGTGTCCTTTTTGGGGACCAAATTGAACCATTATTTAAAATGAAGTAGAGGGACTTCCCTGGTGGCGCAGTGGTTAAGAATCCGCTTGCCAATGCAGGGGACACGGGTTCGATCCCTGGTCCAGGAAGATCCCACATGCCGCAGAGCAACCAAGCTCGTGCGCCACAACTACTGAGCCTGTGCTCTAGAGCCTGCAAGCCACAACTACTGAAGCCCGTGTGCCTAGAGCCCGTGTTTCACAACAAGAGAAGCCACTGCATTGAGAAGCCCGCGCGCTGCAACAAAGAGTAGCCTCCGCTCACCACAACTAGAGAAAGCCCGCGCGCAGCAACAAAGACCCAACGCAGCCAGTAAATAAATAAATAATAAAATGAAGTAGAGAATTCTTTCTGTAAAAGGAGTTTTCCTATGTTTCATACTAGACAGCAAGGAGGCAAAAATTATATTAGGGTCTTGTCAAAAGGACTCAGGATTCAACTTGAGGAGGCTCCCACTAGACATTAAATATAATAATAAAGATAACAATTGCAATTAATTGAAACTCATCAAATGTATAACCTCACACATTCATAATGACATTTTAAAACAAACAAAAGAGGATGATGGGAACTAGTATCTTATCTTGCAAACTGGTAAATAAAGCATTTAACCTGCCTTTCCTACATGAACTATACCACTAGGTAACCAAATAGTAAATGAAGGGAAGCATCTTTTTATAAACGTATTCCAGCTAATAAATGAAATGAAATGATAGAATTAAAACATCACGTTTTGCAGTTTCGCCAGTGAATTAATGGATCTAGACATTGAACAAGAGCAGCAGCAGACATTGCAAAAAGGGGGACAGAATTTATGTGCTTCGTGATCAAGGAACATACCATCATCTGTAGTTTTGTCAGTGAATCGAACTCAAGTCTGATCAAGCCTCTGGATCCAGCTGCCATTTTGCAGGAAAACAGAGGAAAAAGGAACAAATTGAACTGCATTGGATGTATGCAATCAGGAAAATCCAGATTTAGGAAACTCTGTAGTCAAATGGCCCCTGTGCATCAGCAGATAAATTATAAGGAAAACAAGGGAGTGGAGGGGGGAACGCATAGATTAAAAGAGACTTAAAAGACATTCCTTATTCTTTTTTTAATGGACAAGATTATACTGTAGTGCCTGGGGACGTTTTGGTGATAAAAGTATAAAGAAACACGAGGGATTACTATTAGTCACGATTGTGGTCACTTACGAGGGAGAAAGGAGGGGTGAACGGGATGGGACAGATGGGAGGTTTTGGGGGATAGCTGGCAAACTTCTATTTCTTGATCCCGAGTGATGGTTATAAGGGTGGTTGTCTTATAATAATCCATTAAGCTATATATATTTGTTTAATGTAGTTTTTTGTATCTGTGTTTTATTTTTGCCTTTGTTGTTGTTTGTTTTTTAAAGAAAGTGGTGGTCTTAAAATAGGAGGTTGCGCCCTATGGTGTTGTTTCAGGGCTTAGATTTTTGTAACTTTTAGAACTGGAAAACTTTTTTTATTTATTGGTGGCATTATATTAGTGATGTTTGTTTTTCACCTTTTCTGCTTTGAGATCGAAACATGAGTACAAGGGTATTTGGTGTATTGGTATCACCTTTATGTCAGACTTTGCAGAATCATTTTTATGTGAAGGAAATGTACTGAAATTTACTAGAATCATATCCTCTCACGTGTTGAGTCAAGTCCATTAGAAAAATAGCATACCTGTAAATTACACTTCCACTCTTAAACCTAGAGAAACATAAATGAAGGGCTGTGTGTTAACACAGGTGATAAAATAGAGGATTTGGGCAAGGAATAGCTGTGCAGAACTGGGGTGGACTGAGGAGAAAATATGGAAGAGAAAGGCCGAAGAGATACAGAGACACTGCAGCATTGGGACTTTTCTCTTTCCTCCCTCCCTTCCTCTCTTCCTCCTTCCCTCCATCCCCTACCTTCCATCTTTCCTTCCTTCCTTTTTTTTTTTTTTTATCCAAAATGAGGGAAAGCAATACTGGAAGACATTGTAAGTGTAGGAAATTGCCCTTCCTTCCACCTAGAATACCAGGTGTTCAGCAGTTCTAATATTTGGGGAAGATTTTTAGGCACTAGAAACAGCGCTTACAGAAGAGAAAAGATGTTAAAAACTTAGATTTTAAGAAAGGGAAAGAAAAAGGCTAGAATGTCTTAAAATATGCTGAAACAAGGTTCTGCTGATTATTTATTGCAAAAACAGGCTTCCTCCTTCTTAAGAAGCAGATGATTCTCTGTTCATAGATTAGAAGTCCTGCCCTGTGGTTTGCCCAGTGTTGGAGCTTTTCCCCATGATTTAAGGAAGCTAATGAGATTTTTTTTCCTACCAAAGCAGAAAACGCGTCTGAGGGCTCTGACAGCCTTCTACCCCTGCAGCTTTCAGTTACATCCAGTTAAAAACTTGCAGACCATAAAGAATGTTTTTAGAGAGGAAATAAAATGAATGATGCCTGTGAATTTGTTTTAAATGTTGTTTATTTTACCAAATAATTTAGATAAATCTTTCTTGAAAAGGAAGAGAAATCCTCAGTTTTCGTGAATAATCTGGAGCTTTTCAGAGGATCACTTTGAAATACCTCCCTGCCAACTTTTCATAAATTAAGCATAAACTTTCTTTGACCTCATCACACATAATTAAATAGCCGTTGAAGGGTTAAAACCAAATAAAAAGCGATTCTGTATCTCGATCCACATTCTCCTGCAAAATTATACAGGAAGTTTCTTTTGGTTCTCAAGCAGGGTAATTACAAGAGACAGTTATATAATTTACAGTTTCAATCTGTTCGTCCTTAATCACATAGTTCCACCTAGTTGTATATACCCCCAGGAGTATCCACATCATAGTTTGATTTGTAAATGATGATTGCAGTGTAATTGATTGCTTGCATGTAGCATATTGAATTGATTCTTAAAAATGAACTTTAGCTGTTAACATGTCTATTTGAGTTCCTGTTATTTATGTAGTTTGTGGTTCTTGTGTTCAACAGTTGCATACTGGTTAACAAATTAAACTCCCAGAGCTTTTTTGCTTATTAAATTTGGAAAATGGAGTGTCTGTCTACAACTTAACTAGAAAAGTGCCTAGAACGCAGTGGGTGCTCAGCTGCTAAACGCACTGCTAAACCATCCCAACGCTTGGAAAGTTGGATGGACATTCTTTGATTAACAGTGACCACAGAGTATAAAGGCTTATGGGGGGTAATATTAATATATTGTTACTGAAGTCTCAGCTCTAAGTACTGCTAGAATTAGGGAGCCAATCTAAACAGTGGACTTCGAGAAAGGTATCACCCACTAACTGAAGGGGTAAAAACTGATGTCTTTTCATACTGCTGGTGATGATATTGCATAGGTTTTTGTTTTTCCAACAGCTAACATCTGACTGTAGCCAGTTTGGGCTTTAAGATCCCTATAGGATTAAAGGCTAGATACCTACATGATACCAAGTCCACTGGCAAACCAGCCAGTCACTTGACTGAATACCTCACCCCAGCCCAGCTCCCTACCCCACCCCCCGAAGCCTACGCATCTGTCAGAATGGGCTCATCAGTAACCCTGTGGGGATACCAATTTATTGCCAGAGGCTTTTTACCTCGAATCCTGTTTGAAAGCTTATAGGAGATAAATAAAAAATAAATGAAAAGAGAAGTTTTCGACTTCTGTAGACCAGTGGAATAGGACTGTTTGTCTAGATGACCTGAGGACAACTAGAGATAGTTTCTCTGCCTTACATTTTCAGCATTAGTTGATCAATCAGATTGAGAGATAGGCCGTGCTTTGATTTTAGAAAGTTGTCTCAAAGACTGACAAATCCCTTTTGAAATGTACTTTGAAAACAAAGAAAAATTTTAGAGAGATTTCTCTTCCCACTTTTTTCTTTCTTCAGTCTTGCTGTATTCTTGTGTTTGCCGTGTGAAAGCTTATCACCCAGGATTAGCAGGTAAATACACACACACACACACACACACACACACACACACACACACAGTATTTTAGGGGAGTTGTGGGAGAGCAAATGGAAAGGCAAGTTGCTCTTCTAACTGTCTTATCTCCAAACTTGGTCTGAAATCAGTGGCCAGTGTCCACATTGGTTTAAAGGCCCCCTCCTCGGTCGGCCGGGAGGATTAGACCAGACAATGAACTATCTCAGCTACCCCCCCAGAACCACAGAACCTCAGTGGTCAAAAGAAACTCTAGTTTTTGGTTTTAGTACTTTACTTAAAGGAGAGTTCAGTTGTAATGTTTTACAGGAGAATGGTCTCACAGGTGAAGTATTATGAGTACATACAGTTACTTGCTCAGAGGAGATGCTTTATTTGAAGTGTGTATGGGTTTGATGCAGTATTTAAAATGTTGTAACTGTTCAAAGATAAATTCTTGTTACCAGGATTTTGTAACTTAAATATGAAAATTTTATCCAGGTTTCAACTTGGAAGAAATTAGTTTCTGAAATAGTTTTTCAGATTGAATCTCCAATGTGGACCTTTGCCTATTTACAAGAAAGGACATAATTTTTAAATGCCGAATTACTTCATCGTAAAAAAATTTTGGGGGGTAAATTTGTTTTTCCCAAAACTTTCCAGAATTTAAAAGTGGTTTGAACTGTGGAAACCTATAAAAGGTCAAAGAGGAGGGCATTCTTCTGACATGTCTTTCTAATTTCTGTCACTTCAGAGGTCATGGTACCCGTACTGTATTGCTGTTACCTAACCAGAGGTGCCTCTGAGTGATGAGTCAGAGCTTTACTTAATTTGCAATAGGCAAGGGCCTCATAAAGAATCTGGTTACTTCCCAAATATATTTAAGGAAAGATATTTTTTAAAATTCTTGCCTTCCCCAAATGATTTTAGTTTAGGAATAAGTGATACTGACAAAGTGTAACATCTCTCATTCCCTGATCATTTTATCCTGTCAGAGGTGCCTCATTTTCCTAACAAGAAAATTGAGAGACTGAATCTACTTCATACATGATCATCTTCTTAGAAAGAAAAATTGTATTGTTGTAAGACACCAGACCAGGACCTTGCTGGTGTGGTGACATGCCATACATAAACAAATGTTTCTCAGTTAGATGTTTAAATAAGTGAAGCTTCTGTGAAGTCTATCACAGAGCTCTCTGCCAAGTGACCCTCTCCTCCCTGGCCTCAACTCTTAGATGTCTCTGTTTTGCCCAAGATTCACCTTCTACTTGCTATAACCACAGCCATTTGGGGAGACAGAAATGGAGAAGTGGGATTGGTGTTGCACCCCAACTTAATATTCTGGCCAAGGTATAGTCCCCAAGACCCTTTGCCTAATATACCCCCTAATACATCTGAGACCAGAGTGGCTTGAGAGGCAAGAGTTGAGACTGGGTGGGATACGGACATCTGTAGATTTTTAAAGGCCTTGAGTGATTCTGGTGTGCAGCCAGGGTTGAGAACCATTGGGCTAGACCAGAAGATAGAAAAAGGAGAAATAAAGCGATGCAGTCTCACTCAGGTAGATTATCGGTTATAGAACACCATTAACTCATCTTTGGCCTGTGGCTGTCTCACAGGGGTCTGTCTCTAGCCCTGGTCACCCCCAACTTAGGAACTCATTCACAGATGTTCACCCTCCTCAACACAAGGGCACCACAGAGGGAGGAGAGTCCCCTCTCCTGCCTCCTGATGCCCTGCTTATGAGTTTGTTTTCGTGAGTTCATATCAATACCTACCTTTTCCCTGAGTGACTGACACAGAATGACCACCCCCTTCAAGAGAGGCCATGCCCGCTCACAGAATCCTGGAACTCATCTGGTAAATTCCAGCATGGTCTTGTAGGCTTGCACGCACACGCGTGCACGCACACACACAGCGTAGCAGGGGCATCATGCCCCAATCATACAGCTTCCCCTCATTCTTCTTCCACTAGACTTGGGAGAGAGGCGGGGGTGTTCAGTAAGAAAGACCAGTGGCCCCACTGCGTGACTGAGGGAGAGCCCAGCACCAGAGCAGTCTGCGGAGGAGCTGGTGGGATCTTTGAGAAGGGAGATTTTAAAGGACGACTTACATAAAAAGAAACGAAATTGAGTTATTTGTAGTGAGGTGGGTGGACCTAGAGTCTGTCACACAGAGTGAAGTAAGTCAGAAAGAGAAAAACAAATACCGTATGCTAACACATATATATGGAATCTAAAAAAAAAAAAAAAAAAAATGGTTCTGAAGAACCTAGGGGCAGGACAGGAATAAAGACGCAGACCTACTAGAGAATGGACTTGAGGACACGGGGAGGGGGAAGGGTAAGATGGGACGAAGTGAGAGAGTGACATGGACATACATACACTACCAAACGTAAAATAGCTAGTGGGAAGCAGCCACGTAGCACAGGGAGATCAGCTCGGTGCTTTGTGACCACCTAGAGGGGTGGGACAGGGAGGGTGGGAGGGGGGCTCAAGAGGGAGGAGATATGGGGATGTATGTATACATATAGCTGATTCACTTTGTGATACAGCAGAAACTAACACACCATTGTAAAGCAATTATACTCCAATAAAGATGTTAAAAAAAGTAAAAAATAAAAACAAAATAAAGGGGGGCTTGTGACCCAGGGCAGCCAGCCCTCCTTCTCCAGAGACTTGCTGTTTCCATTCTCTGGGTTTCACTGGCTCAGGCCATTTTCCCAGGGACACACTTGGGTCTTCTAGAACATTTGGGTCTTTGTTTCATCTGTCCTGGGACCGTCCCTGGGTTCTGCTAAAGCCCTCCAGCCATCATTGTTATTGTGGTTTGATAGGCTTGCTGTTTCCTGAGGGTAGTCCTTGAAGTTAAGGACTTAAGGGCCAAAGGGAATTTAGGGAGCATAGAACTGTGCTTGCTGGGAGCTTTCAGCCGCCAGTTTCTTAAGATCGTTCCTCGAGGCAGAATATGTTTGTTTGTTTGCTTTTTCATAGCTTCTTCCTTTAATTAAATTTATATTTGGGTGGTTAGATGGGGGTGGGGGTGGGAGGAGAACTGTCTGAGGCAGTAGGGTGGGTGGAATGGTTTTCAGGCGTCTCAGGCAAAAGTAGGAAAAAGGAGAAGTAGCTCTTCTCAGTCTGACTCCATACAGCAGTCTGTCTCCTCCTTCTGTCCAAATTTTATTTCCCCTACAGTAAGGATATCTAGTCACCAAATGATCACCTTGAGATTTTATTCATTCAATATGTTGAATAATAATAGTAGCTAACACTCATATAGGGTTTCTGTAATATGCCAAGCACTGTTCTACGTGCTTTGTATTAATTCATTTAATTATTATGACAACCCTAAGTGATCAGTATGATTACTCTCCACATTGTATGGATGAGGGATCCGTACAAGAGATTAAATAACTTGCCCAAAGCCACATAGCTGGTACACGCAGACCCTGGATTACGTTGCAGGCAGTCTAGCTCTAGAACCCTTGCCCTTAACCAACCTGTAGTGCCTCTTATGCTCTGTTATGCTGTATTCAGTAAGTGCCATATTGTTTTAAAATACTTGTGGCCTTGTTGCCCATCTTTTAAAAATTCTTCTCATCTTTCATTTAATGCAGATGGTCTCAAAGTATGGTCAAGGGACCCCTGGGGAATCCCTAAGGCCCTTTCAGGGAATCTGCAAGATAACTATTTTCAAAGTAATAGTAAGATACTATTTGTCCTTTTCACTCTCATTCTCCCGCGAGCGTTCAGTGGAGTTGTCAAGAATTTCATGACCTGTGATATCACAACAGATTGAATACCAAAACAGATATGAGAATCTAGCTGTTTTCTCTTAAGCCAGTTGTGTGAGAGTTTGGAAAAATGTGAAACTGTGCCACTCTTCTCACTATTTTTTTTGTTTTGTTTTGTATTTTAGAAAATCATGTTAACACATAATGGGTTTATGGGGTGTGTTTTTTTTTTTTTTGAATGAATGAATAAATAAATATTTGTCACATTTCTCTCTAAAATTAATATCTATAGCCCTTATAAACAGAAGCTCTTAAACAACTTGTTTTTAATGTAAAGAGATCCTGAGACCCAAAAGTTTGAGAATCACTGATTTAATGTATAAACCCTTGCTCTTCAAGTGTGGTTCATGGTATAGGAGCTTGTTAGAAATGCAGAATCTCGGGCCCCACCGCACACCTACCAAATCAGAAACCAGTTGTAACAAGAGGTGATTGTTTGCATAGTGAAGGTTGAGAAGCATAGGCATAGAAGCTATGGACAAAGGCACTCGGCGACTCAGTGACCCTGGCTGAATTTCAGTATGGCGGGGCTTTGGAGATTCCTGTCCCCAATTCTCTACCACCAAGGATCTGGGTGAGGTCTCCTCACCTGAGATTCTTCAGTCCCACTGTCTCTTCATTGGCTCTCCTACTGCACAAGGCGGTTTTCACATCCCCATCAAAGTCAGCAGCCCCACAGCAGAGTTTATGGTCCTCAAACTCGTGTGCATCAGAATCACCTGGAGGGCTTGTTAAAGACCGGGCACTGGGTTCTGCCCCCAAAAGTTCTGATTCATAGGCCTGAGAATTTGCAGTTCTAACAAGTTCCCAGGTGATGCTGATACTGTTGGTCTGGTACCATGCTCTGAAAACCACTGGTCTGTAGACAGTAGACTGAGAAGCCAAGCAGTGTTTATTCAAGTTGTTACATAATTACATCAAGCCCATATAATTATGGGAGCGATGTCTTAAACTTTCACATTTTCAAAACCAAGCTCTTAAAATACAAAATATCTCAAAAATTCAAAATTTCCTATTTTACTGGGGACGCATCTGTATCTTTTAATAAATGGAAAGCAGTAAGAATTCAGGCAGGTCCCAGATCATTTAGAATACCCCTATTCTCTTAAAACAGTAGGAAGGCTAAGGTTCAGCTTCCTTCTTTACTAATTGCAAAATCACCACAAAATTTCAGTGAGGAGACATAAATAGCCTGTGAAATTCATTTATCTCCACTTTTTAAACTGATAACATGCCATTTGTCCACTTGGCCACAGAGCTGCTTAACCCCAGAAACCAGTAACAGATGAGCGTGGACCAGTGAATTTCCGTCCCCAGTCATGAGATACATGGTTAGAGCCATTGGATTTCCTCTGATTGAGAGCGGCCATGAATCCCTGGCCTGCTGTTAGTTCCCAGGCTTGCAAACCCAGTGCTGACTACTGATAAGAACCCTTCAGCAGGGTTTGCTGAGCTAAACAGGTGTCCGATGAAAAGTGTATAATCCTTGAAGATAATTTTTTCCCTAAAAGCAGCTAGTTACTCCAAAGCCATATAATCCAGACAGATGGGATTTGGGAGTACCTTGCCAAAGTCTGCCCTTTTGTCTTTGAGGAAGTTCATATGGTTTGGCTCCAGGTGGTAGAAGAAAAAGGTGTGCAAGGGTGAGGGTGGCTGCCTTTGGGAGGAAAATCCTTACCTGTGCCTACCCCCTTGCTGAAGAACATTATTCCACTCTGGTCTAGTCTAATATTCTTAAAATATTACTTGTTTAAAAGGAAGGAATGTTTCATATTAAGCAAGGGTTAACCTTGCATTTAATATGCTGGGAGTTCAGTTAATTTGGGAATTTAGGCTGCGAAAACAAATCGTGACCTTGTCCAGATAGTTCCTTCCTTATCCTAATGGATCTGACTACAGGAAGGCAACTTTCTACCACTTTTTTTCCGACCCCTACGAGAGAGTTAACCATTTCAAACATTAGAGGTCAGAGGTAGTTAACGTGAGGACTGATTATCTTACTACAAGTAGGTCAGCCTTAACAGAGGTGAGGTTAAATTTGGGTCCCATGCAGTACAGCCTAGAAACGTTTACGTTTTTGCAGACATCACCTTGTTCTTACTTTCCCTGTAAGCAAATACCTTGATAATCTTTTGAATATAGTGTGTGGTCCATACACTGAAACTCAGACCTCACTTTCCTTTGGGTAAGTAGTTCCAGTGAAGCAAAAGAAGCAGCTAGTTTCCTCGAGATAGTAATCAAGATAGTTGATGTGGATGAAGGGTATACGGGCCAGTCAGCTTTCAGTTGCAAGTCTCCTGATCACAGAGTAAGTGCTATTCACCAGCACCTCTGGCTCACAGACAATTTAAAGGGAATAATTTCACCAGCGATTAATTATACTGCAGCTACTGGGATTTGTCCTCCAAACATCACTGTTTCCAGTCTGAACAGCCAGGTTTCCCCAGGGGTAGTTCAGGTTTTCTGATTGAAAGTATCCTGAGTTAAGGAAAGGTGTTAGAGCACCACGGGAATCTATTCACCAGGGGTGTATTGTACTTGTTTCAGATGCTTCAGGATAATACACCGGCTTCCAAGATAAGTGCTTTTTATTTCCCTGCATCTTAGATCAATTATTTGGAATCTTTTTGGTAAGTTAAATTTAAGAGCTGTAACTTAAAGCACCACATCTCTATAATCACTCAATAAGTAAATGTTCTTGCCAAAAATTATTCTGTCAATGGGCTCTATAGTAATGATGATTTAAGGAGCCTAGAAAAAGTAGAAGGAAACAAAAGATGGCAAGAAATTCATTATTTAAAACATTCCATGTTATGGAGGTCAAGTCATGAAGCTCCACCAGCTACAGCTTTTTTGAGGACAAGTGCCTGCTGCAGGTAAAATTTAAATCATGTATTACATCAACCTCGTGCACAAATGGAGTAGAGGAGACATAGCACAACTTTTCCTGCTAAGCTACTGTACATATTTTAACATATTACCAGTGATTTCAGTTAACTCGTAAGGAACCAGAAATTTGTCCTTGGTCATTTTGGTTGTAGAAATGGATTCCATTTAAACCAAAAATTTCTCCTTCAGGAGGAGACTTCGTGGGCTTACAAATGGCTCTTAGCATAAGTGTAAGTTCCTTCCACTGGTGTAAGCTCCTTGAGGGGCTCGTGAGTCCGAGAGGAGAAGGGAAAACTAACTGCAGGCAGTGCAATGATGCCTTCGGACAGTGGCGTTGTGTGGTCTGTAATGTTGGTGCCCATCATCCCTGAAAACCTGCTTGATGTTTTCTGGCTGGAGTTTGGGTTTGCAGTTTTTCCTCTCCTGCATCCAAGAAAGTATCACTTCCTGGCAGGTGTCGGTAGCCTTTGCAGCCTTCGCTAGCGCAGTACAGATGTGTTCGCTGTCAATGTCTGGTGGGCTCTGTGTACGTGGGCTCGCTGGGGCTCAGTCACAGACCACGGACTGTGTCCAAGGGAGTGTCCCAGGAGACAGCCACTTAACACGGTGGGAGCAGCAGGTGCCGGAAGGTCCATGCCTAGATGCTCTCTCTCCACAGACCCCAGGTTGCCTGAGAGTTCCAGTGGCCTAACCCATCTGGTCTCAGGCCCTGAGAAGGTATATGCTACTACCTCAGGGTGTAAAAGCTTGCACTGTGTAAACTACCTTTGGGAGGGATTCTGGCTGCTTTCTCTTAGCCCAGTGTAGGGCTTGTGGGAAGAGAAGACAGAACAAAGAAATACATGTGCTTCCTGGGTAAGGTTGCTCATCACAGTGGGGACATAAGGTAGGGAGGGCACATACTACCTTCTGACCACTTTGGTTGTACAGAGATTTTTTTCTGCTGGGCTGGGGTGGTGGCAGGGGGGCTTTCTGTCCCCAACTGTGGGGTTCAGATAAGAACCAACGAGGGACTAGGGAATTTCACAGTCACTGCAGGAGACTTTTAATGGCAGGGTCTCTTGGACAAAAGTGGATGGTCCCATATCCGCGATACTGTGGCTCTTTTCCCCTCCCCTCCCCCCCAACCCGCTGCCCCAGAAGTACAGAGCTGGGACCTCCAGCCGACGGAGTAAATTTCTCAGCATGTGCCAGGCACTTAGGGGGCAGGTGGCAGATGTGCCAGTTATCTGTGTTCTGAAGTTTGGGCACGCTTTGTACTCTGGTGACAGAGAGCTCTTCCCCACATTGACGGGGCACGATCTGGGCTGGATTCTGCACAGTGGCCGTCAGCGTTAGCATTCCTGACATACTGCTCTTGAAAGCCGTGGTGTGCAGCCGAATGACGTGTCGACAGTGGTTTGACTGTCAAGTTTTGTGGTGCTTGTTTGCATTCAATCAAATACTTTGCACTTAAACATGAGTTAAAGAGACAAGTCAAAAAGACTTCAACAAAACCTAAAGTTAAATATATGCCTATCCTTTATAATAGCGTTCAGATTAAAACCATCAAAATGCAAAATGTTGTGGTTATACCCCTCCAGGGTCAGAGTGAATTTCTTGTTCTATATTTTTGCATTTACAGTGATTCTGAGAGGCAGGAAAATGCATCAGAGGCATTGATTTCTTCTAACAAAAAATCCAAAATTGAGAAAATTCTTGAAAATGCGGCCATTTTGAAAATGTAGATAAAGAAGAAAAATGCTGAAGATTTGGGTGGTTTACAGAGCAGCATGATTTTGTAATTGCTGCCACCTACTGTATGTGGTTGATGTTTGTTTAAATTTAGGAAGTTGATGAAGGTGAGGCTGTTGAAATAGATAATTAGAGCAAGGTAGACATCATTAGTTTATAACATTTCTTCTCTACTCCATAAGTGGCTCTTAATTACCGAGACAGCCGCCAGCTTTCATTCATTACCTTCAAGTGGGTTTAAAGTTTTTCTCATTTTAAACTTCCTCTGCCAAGGAACCTTCACAGCAATGCTGTCGAGTGCGCGTTCAAAAGCTTACCGTGCTCAGGGCTTTTCTGAGTTCACATGAAACTGTGTGTCTTAAGGAGGTTGTTTTGCTTTAATCTGTAGAAGCAACTGTTGGATTATAAATTAATTTCCATGAAAGAGGTGAAAATAGAGCTAGTGGAGCTGGTATGAGTTGCAGCAGTTGACTTAAAAGACATTCTTTTATTAGTCCTAAAACAAAGCTTCAGATCAGCCGCTAGTTAAATGTAACAAGCAATATAGGATCTCAGTCAACAGA
Organism: Eschrichtius robustus; assembly: GCF_028021215.1. NCBI lineage: Eukaryota > Metazoa > Chordata > Mammalia > Artiodactyla > Eschrichtiidae > Eschrichtius > Eschrichtius robustus. Next base: position 79,595,393 of record NC_090830.1, read on the forward strand.
GGCCCTTCTCTTTTATTAAGACCCAGCTGTCAAAGGGTCATTCGGTCCTTCCTGTGAAAAACAACTCGCCCATTAATGTTTGGGGTGGTCCCTCGACAGGATTTCTGAGTGAGTGCCTGACATTTAGTTTTTGAAAGGATCTAAAGCTGGGGCACTTGGACGTTGAGACTTATCAGAAGTAATGTGTTCAACCTTAGCTTCGTTAAATATGCCACAGTGTATGTCTGGAATGCTGCCACCAGCTACGTGAATTGACTTACAGGGCTGCTATAAAAGATTCAGGAGCATAAACTTCGTGGAGATCAAATCACTGTAGCTGGGAAGAGACTATACATAAAATTAATGCATTTCTCTGATGTGATGTTTTTACCTTGTTGCTACTTATATTATTTCAAGTGGCCCCTGTTCCAATGTCTGAAAACACCACAGTGAGGTCCACTTTTGCTTTTTCTGCCCTAGGCTATTTGCTTTCTAGAAGAGAAGGCCAAGCAGGATCTCCTGAAAAGCCACTCTCTGATCTGGGCCGTCTCTCCTACCTGGCCTACTGGAAGAGTGTCATCTTAGAATATCTCTACCACCACCATGAGCGGCACATCAGCATCAAGGCCATCAGCAGAGCTACGGGCATGTGCCCACATGACATCGCCACCACTCTGCAGCACCTCCACATGATTGACAAGAGGGACGGCAGGTGAGTACTGGTGCCCTGGGCGACCCGGCTGCCTCTTAAGCATCTTACGTAAGAAAGGGTCCCTAAAGTTAGGTGGCTTCATTCCAGTTAAAGATAAGAGGTTCCCCAACGGTATTATCAAAACCTTTCTCCTAAAAAGAAAACAGGAAATGACCCTTTTTTGCTGGCCAGATTTCAATTTGCTGTATCCTTTCATTGATGAGCTTTCTGGCTTTTCCTAACCCAGGTAATATTAGTGCTAGCATACATCAATATGTGAAGGTGAAATGAAATTTCAGCTGTTGATTGCACTTTGTTCTGCCTCCTCACATTACAGATTTGTCATCATTAGACGGGAAAAGTTGATATTGGGCCACATGGAAAAGTTGAAAACCTGTTCCCGGACCAATGAGCTTGATCCAGAGAGTCTGAGGTGGACCCCAATCTTAATTTCTAATGCTGCAGTTTCTGAAGAAGAACGAGAAGCTGAAAAAGAGGTAATTTGGCTTCATCAGCCTAAGTTGTGTAACTTCAATCTTGTAGCATTCTGAAGCTAAGAAAGTCATTAACATCATTGTCAAAAGCTTGGTTATCTAGAGAGCTCGTGAAATGATATGGCACTAATTTAGCCTAACTGAGGTTGCATGGTAAGACATGATAATTTTATTGAGTATGAAAAATGAAACATTTATCATTGATCACAAAGCAGCATTTTTCACTACTGACAGCATGTAATCAGATCAAATTTGGTGCTGAGCTCCAAGGCTGCAATGTCAATCGATTCTTTGTGTTTATGAACTTGCTTAAAGTGCTCCATGCCAGTGAGCATGTAATGTAGTGATAAAGGACTCAAACCAATTCGCTGCATCATTAATACTGCTAAATATCCCATGAAACCCAATCTTCTTTGATTTGTTATCCTAACTGATGCAAAAGAATTCTGAGATGATGCAGCTGGAATGCTGCTTGGCTGGCTGACTATCCTGATCAGAAATGACTTAGAGATCCTTTGCCTTTGATCCTTAGAGGCTCTGGCTGTGTAACTGCCCTCTCACTAGCCCGCTATTTTTACCCTCCCCCCTTAGGCTGAGCGGCTAATGGAACAAGCTAGCTGCTGGGAAAAGGAGGAGCAAGAAATCCTGTCATCTAGAGCTAACAGTAGGCAATCACCTGCAAAAGTACAATCGAAAAATAAATATTTGCATTCCCCGGAGAGCCGGCCAGTGGCAGGGGAGCGAGGGCAGCTAATGGAGCTGTCTAAAGAGAGCAGTGAAGAGGAAGAGGAAGAGGAGGAAGAGGAGGAGGAGGAAGAGGAAGAGGAGGAAGAGGAGGAGGAGGAGGAAGAAGAAGAAGAAAATATTCAAAGCTCTCCTCCAAGGTTGACTAAACCACAGTCAGTTGCCATAAAGAGAAAGGTATGTGTCTGTTTAGATTTTCCGTCCAAGTCAGTTTCAATCACATGTTATTTATCATTGCAAACATTCTGTCTATTAGTATTTGTTTCACTCTCCATTCTTTAGATGTAGTTTATTTGTATCCAGTCCCACTGATCATGTATCCTCATCGTTTAGCTTACAGTCATGATTGTGTTTATTCTTTGTGGTTTGTTAATGCTGTGACAGGAAACCAGGGACAGGCAGGCTTGCTAGTCTGGTAGTTACTGCCACCTGCTGGTTCATGGGACTGGAGTAAATCAGGCTATGGGAACAGAAAAGGGCCCAGGGGAGCACTTAAACCACACTTCAGTGAATTTTGATGAAAACACCAAGGCCCAGAGAGGATAGGAGACTTGTCCAAGGTCACACAACTCTTTAGAGATGGAGGCAGAACCAGATGAGTGCTCAGACTCCAAGCCCAGCACTCCTGATGCTATTTCTTGTTCTTGGCATAGAATTGTTAGAAGGTATTTTAAGCCCTTCAGTTTAATGCTATTTTGCTTTATGCAAGTACACATTACTGAAATGTCTCATATCTTAGTAGCCTGGTGGTTTCTCTAGATACACATACCCTGTGCAGAAAGTAAAAAATTGATTTTGTCTTTAGGTAACTGCTCAACCCAGAGCTGATATCTTTGTCTTTAGTATCTATCTGTGACATAGAGAGGGACCAGACACTGTAGGATAGCCAAGACTAATAGTGACAGAGCAAGTTAAGGCTGTGCCCCAAGGCCACCCTATGTGGTGTCTGTCAAAGAACCTGCTGTTCTGACTCCCAGCTTGGCGTGCCTTTATCTAAGCCTGGCAATCTTCTAGTGGAAGGGCAGCTGTGGGGAGGTGCTAGAAAGGAGCATCCCATAGAGTGGACTTTAGGCTTATGAATAATATTTTGATTTCTTACAAGGAAAATGTATTCATGCATTATGTATACAACAAAAGAAATTTGTTTTAAAAACATAAAAAACCAGAATTATCCAAGGCATGATAAATGCCTACTGTCATATAAATGGACTCAACCTAAAGAAAACCAGTTCTGTATATTGGCTATACTTATGTTTGGGAAAATTCTAATGGATTAGGGAGAGAGCAGGCCAGCTGGGGGGATGAATAATTTTAAGTGTTAAATTACAGAATGTGACTATCAGGATTTATATGTGCACTTCAGTGAACATTCAGACAGTTAAAAATGTGAGACACGATAATTCTTGGAGGATACATTTTACTTAGAGTTTGAGTTTTAACCAAGCATACTGAACCCTTCTTTGCAATGTATTTTCAGTAATTTTTCAGACCCATTATTGACAGATTACATCTTAGCAGCAAATCTGCCTATTCTTCTTATATTTGAATTTTGTATCATTGAGTACTTTTTGCTTGGAAAAAAAAAAAGCATTTTATATTTGCAATTATGGAGAGTCATTTGTGCCAACCTGTAGAACAATTAGAAAAAAAAATTTATATCTTATGTAAATAAGACACTTTCCACATGTCTTTAGATTTTCTTTAGATGCCATCTATGTTAAAATATTTTGGGGAATTCCCTGGCGGTCCAGTGGTTAGGACTGCGCGCTTCCACTGCCAGGGGCTAAGATCCCACAAGCCTCGCGGAACGGCCAAAAAAAGAAAAAAAGTAGAATTATCAGTGATATCCCTGCAGCCACCAATACATGACTCTAACATTGTAAACAGAGTAATTCTTTCTTCAAGTACCCTTTCTTCTTTTGCATCATTCCTGACGTCCTATGAAATGGGGAACAAGTAGGCTAGTCTTGTACACCATCATATATCTTACAGTGCTTTGCACATAGTAGGTGCTCCTTGAACAGTTATCAAGTATTAAAATGCGTGACCCAGTGGCTAGTTGATTGTTGAAACGATTATAGAAACATTGGTGTCCATGATGACTTAATCACTATGATATACGGGATTTTGAAGCCAGCAGGTACTACTGGAAAATATATGCTAGAAAAGCAAACCTTAGCTTTTAAAATCTACAGTTCAGCTGCTAGGATGTTCCCTCTCAAAGCATCTGCTTGAGTAAACAGTTGTTTTATTTGGAAAGCACTTGCCTCTGTAGTAGGAGCCCGAGAGGGATGTTAAACATCAAATGGAAGGTTAAGTACAAAGACATTACAGAAGTTTTTACGTGTAAGGGTCTCAGACACGCGTTCAGTACATGTTTGCTGCATATCGACTCAACACTGTAATTTCTCATGAGCTCTGATGTATTATGTTTGGCATTAATTTCAGAGGCCTTTTGTGCTAAAGAAGAAAAGGGGTCGTAAACGCAGAAGGATCAACAGCAGTGTAACAACTGAGACCATTTCAGAGACGACAGAAGTACTGAACGAGCCCTTTGACAACTCAGACGAAGAGAGGCCAATGCCACAGCTGGAGCCTACCTGTGAGATTGAAGTAGAGGAGGATGGCGGGAAGCCAGTGCTGAGAAAAGCATTCCAACATCAGCCTGGGAAGAAAAGACAGACAGAGGAAGAGGAAGGAAAAGACAATCATTGCTTTAAGAATGCTGACCCTTGTAGAAGTAAGTGGAGGAATTATAAAAACCTTACCCTTGTGAATATCTGTCTATTATTGCCAAAAAGCAGGCACCTGAATTCTACCCAAAGGCATTTCTGAGGCTGTACCGACCCACCAGAAATAAGTGCTCATCTGTCCTTTCTCATTCATAAAAGGTTCTATCCCTTCTTCCTGGAATTGGATTTTTATCTTCAACAACTTTAGAAGTTTAACATAGACCAGAACATCCCTCTAGGTGGGTTCATCTTACTTTCCAGAAATTGGCTTATCCTCAAAAATTTTGAAGTCTGTCAATAAGAAACACATTGCAATTCCTTGATTCTAATATGTACTTGTTTTCACATTTAACATTTCTGAAATCAGGGTATATATTATTATTGATGTGAGCACTGAATGCAGCCGTTTCTTTTTTCCTGAAAAACAAATATTAGTAAATTGATGATGTATCCTATAATCAGTGGTGTCTTTGTATATGTTCTTATCAAGAACCATCTAAAACCTACCCACACCATCACTATTAGCTTTGATAATATAGGATAATGTGGAAATCAAGAGATTATCCTTCCTTTCAAATTACTGTTTTACAGTTGCTATTGGCAGGGACGCCCCACCCCATCCTCTAAAAAAAATATTAAACACCACTGACTCCTCTTTGATGCCCTATTTAAAAGAAACCATCCCTTGCCTGTCAGGCTGGGAACTTGAGCTCCCAGCTCAATCATGAGGATTTGTGGGACAGTCTGTACTCTACAGTGGAAACGACTCTATTCAAAACCTTACTTTATTTCAGTCTAGAGAACAGGCCATCTCACGTCCCTGGAAACCACAGGTTATCACTCTTGCCTTTGAAAAGCCACAGTTTTAAGAACATGAGCAAGCAGCTCCTTGACTTTCTTAACTAACAAGAATACTGTTGCCACATACATACTTCGCTGAGGCAGTGACATTTCACCCTGGGTATAGAGGAACCAAGCCTTGTTTGTTAGTTTCCTTAAACAAATACACATACGAAAACAACTGCAGAGAGAGGCCATTTTTTTGGTGTGGAATTTGAGCCTTAGTTCTGCTTCTTAGCTGTCTTCTCGGGAGCCGGTACGTGAATCATCACTGCCTTCATGCTCCACTTTGTGCCACTTGCCTTTAAAAATTCCAGGTTGCCATATTATACCTGATTCCTTTCAGGATCTTCTTTCTTAAAAAATAATTATTGGAAAACTCATCTTCTGACTTAGAGGGGTTTCCTACAAACGCTGATAGGTCTAGTAGCACGTGGAATAAGAATGTGGAATCCGGGGTCATTGGCATGCCTGTTGCCTGTCCATACGTATAGACATACGAACATAGTGAGATGTCTATTAACTGGAGATTGTACTTTGCACTTCTGAAGGAATCAGTCTACAGCACCGTATCTTTTCAGCTAGCCAATTTGAATGTAATACATTCAGGTAAGTTTACGTGTAATCCTTTTATTACATAAATGAGCTAAGAGCTTACCCTGTTCTGCACTGACTGGATTAGATATCCAATCTGGCAAACGGGATCTCTGTTCCACACTGATTATTAGATCTTGTTTTTGTTCTCCAAAATAGTGTTTCTAATAAGGCTATTTCTCTTTGTGAAGCTTTTCCTTTAAATTGACCCCTCTAGGAGATCAGTATAATCTTTAATTTTATAAAGATCTTAAGACTTGGGTGTTTTATATTTGTATTTATTCATATATTTACTTGTTTGCTTGCTTATATTTATATAAATATATTTATAATATATATATTTACATATTTATATTCATATGTGCATATAGGTACAGTAAAAATAAGGTTAGCTGAGCTAAAATGAACTTGACAGTTATGGTTTGTTTCTTATTTAATATTCAAACCATACATTTGCACATTGATCCAAAATGCAATGTGGATAGAATTAGTGATAAAAAGAATACCTGTATTTTAAATGTTCAATAATTTCATGGTAATTACATTATAGTTTGTGTCATCCAGAAATGGTGATCCTGGAGTAGATTACAGATGTATTTATGTTCTGGTTATTTAGTTATTTATTCATTTGTTTCAGAGGTACATAGTTTATTTTTATGCCAGAGAGAACATTCAAATCAAAGTAAATAATGCCATGTGAGACCATTTCAATCCAGTAAATGTCCACAAGCTGAAGTTCACTTTCTCAGGATAAATATGCAAGTTAGACTTCTATTCATTTCTCCAGTACAGTGGTGACTGGGATATGAGCTAACTTTAACCCTTTCCCCTGCATTTCCTAATTTGCAAATATTCAAATTGATTCTTTTCACATTGTGGAATTCCAGGCTTTTGTATCAGAGAATATCTTGTTTGTCAAACTCACATAAGTTTATTATAGTGGCCTGTATCCATGTGCTTCCTATAAAAAGCACAACTTTCTGTTAAGAGTGGGTTGTGTGTGGAGGTGTGTGGTGTGTGCACCATATATTGTTTTCCAGGCCTAGGTTATTTACTCCATTTATACCATAATATTATTCTGTATTAGGTTTGACTGTGTCGTTAGCATCAACTCTTAAAATGCTAAATTGAAAGCAGTATGTGCTAAATTATTTAGAAAAATGAATTCAAGTTGTTCATGGTGATGCTTTCTAAGATTTTATTTTCCTTCCTCTCTCTTTCTCTCTGTCTCCTCACTAAGACAATATGGATGATGATGCAAATAACTTGAAAGAAGCCAGTAGAGACAATCCTGAACCTCTAAAGTGCAAACAGTGGCCAAAAGGAACAAAGCGTGGTCTATCTAAGTGGAGACCAAACAAAGAGAGGAAGACTGGATTTAAACTGAACTTGTACACCCCGCCAGAAACACCCATGGAGCCCGATGACCAGGTAACAGTGGAAGAACAGAAGGAGACTCCAGCAGACAAAACCAGCCCCGCTCCCGCCAGGACTGAGGAGGAGGTCAAGGAAGCCGTGGAACCCCTGCTGCCTGGGGACGAAAACAGAAGGGAGGAAGCGTGTGCACCTGTAAGTCCAAATAAATCGCCAGGTGAAAAACCTGAAGACGACCTAATCAAACCCGAGGAGGAAGAGGAGGAGGAGGAGGAGGAGGAGGAGGAGGAGGAAGAGGAGGAGGAAGAAGAAGGAAATGTAGAAAAAGACCCCTGTGGTGCCAAAAGTCAGGAAAGAGAGGAGCCCGAAGTCTGCACGGACAAAGAAGACCCTGTGCGTTTGGATGATCATGAAGAGGAGGAGGAAGAGGATGAAGAGCCATCTCACAATGAGGGGCATGATGCAGACGATGAAGATGACAGTCACATGGAGTCTGCCGAATCGGAGAAGGAAGAACGCCCAAGAGAAGCCTTCAAAGAAGTACTGGAAAACCAGGAGGCTTTTTTAGACCTTAGTGTGCAGCCTAATCATTCAAACCCAGAGGTCCTAATGGACTGTGGCGTTGACCTTACAGCTTCGTGTAACAGTGAACCTAAGGAGCTTGCTGGAGCCACTGAAACTGCCCCTGAATCTGATGAGGAACCCACAGGAGAACAGGCACAGGAGCAGGACCAAAAGAACAGTGAAGAAGTAGATGCTGAGTTCAAAGAGGGAAACACGGCAACCTTGGAAATCGACTCTGAGACCGTCCAGGCGGTTCAGTCCTTGACCCAGGAGAACAGTGAACAGGACGATACCTTTCAGGATTGTGCCGAGACTCAAGAGGCCTGTAGAAGCCTACAGAACTACACCCACGCAGACCAAAGCCCACAGGTCGCCGCCGCTCTAGACGACTGCCAGCAGTCAGACCACAGCAGCCCAGTTTCATCCGTCCATTCCCACCCCAGCCAGTCAGTACGTTCTGTCAACAGCCCAAGTGTCCCTGCCCTGGAAAACAGCTATGCCCAAATCAGCCCAGATCAAAATGCCATCTCAGTGCCATCTTTGCAGAACATGGAAACCAGTCCAATGATGGATGTCCCATCCGTTTCAGATCACTCACAGCAAGTCGTAGACAGCGGGTTTAGTGACCTGGGCAGTATCGAGAGTACAACTGAGAACTACGAGAACCCCAGCAGCTATGATTCCACGATGGGTGGTGGCAGCATTTGTGGAAACGGCTCTTCACAGAACAGCTGCTCCTATAGCAACCTCACCTCCAGCAGTCTGACACAGAGCAGCTGCGCTGTCACCCAGCAGATGTCCAACATCAGTGGGAGCTGCAGCATGCTGCAGCAGACCAGCATCAGCTCTCCCCCGACCTGCAGCGTCAAGTCTCCTCAAGGCTGCGTGGTGGACAGGCCCCCAAGCAGCAGCCAGCAGCTGGCTCAGTGTAGCATGGCAGCTAACTTCACGCCGCCCATGCAGCTGGCTGAGATCCCCGAGACCGGCAGTGCCAGCCTTGGCTTATATGAACGGATGGGTCAGAGTGATTTTGGGGCTGGGCATTACCCACAGCCGTCAGCCACCTTCAGCCTTGCCAAACTACAGCAGTTAACTAATACACTTATTGATCATTCATTGCCTTACAGCCATTCCGCTGCTGTAACTTCCTATGCAAACAGTGCCTCTTTGTCCACACCATTAAGTAACACAGGGCTTGTTCAGCTTTCTCAGTCTCCACACTCCGTCCCTGGGGGACCCCAAGCACAAGCTACCATGACCCCACCCCCCAACCTGACTCCTCCTCCGATGAATCTGCCACCGCCTCTTTTGCAACGGAACATGGCGGCATCAAATATTGGCATCTCCCACAGCCAAAGACTGCAAACCCAGATTGCCAGCAAGGGCCACGTCTCCATGAGAACCAAATCGGCATCTCTGTCACCAGCCGCCGCCACCCACCAGTCGCAAATCTATGGGCGCTCCCAGACTGTAGCCATGCAGGGTCCTGCACGGACTTTAACGATGCAAAGAGGCATGAACATGAGTGTGAACTTGATGCCATCCCCAGCCTACAATGTCAACTCTGTGAACATGAACATGAACACTCTCAATGCCATGAATGGGTACAGCATGTCCCAGCCGATGATGAACAGTGGCTACCACAGCAATCATGGCTACATGAATCAAACACCCCAATACCCTATGCAGATGCAGATGGGCATGATGGGAACCCAGCCATATGCCCAGCAGCCAATGCAGACCCCGCCCCACAGTAACATGATGTACACGGCCCCCGGGCATCATGGCTACATGAACCCGGGCATGTCCAAACAGTCTCTCAATGGGTCCTACATGAGAAGGTAGGCAAAATGGGCAGTCACAAGACCCCTGGGCATCACTCTCGGATTGATCTGCACAAATACCTTTGAAGAGTACGATTTCAAAACCAGCAATTGGTGTGAATGCAAAAACATTTGTTGGCACCATTTATTTAAAAAAAAAAAAAAAAAGCTGTATGCAGCAGAAAGCCTTATACAAGTTGTTTTTCTTTCTTCTTTTTTCTTTTTTCTTTTTTCCTTTTTCTTTTTTGGTACCTTTGTTTCTGTTACTTTTATATGAAATTCTCTGCAAAGGAAGGCCTCTCTTTGGACTACAGTTTGGAGGCAGCCACTTGCTGTGCCTGCTTCCATTAAACAATGTGGATATCAAGCCCCGTGCCCCAGCCCACCCCCAATTATCTGTTTTAATACTGAACCTAGAGTTTTTTTTTTCTTCCCCGTCTACTCCATGTAAATGCCTTTAGCATTTCAGTTATTGTATATTTTGTTTGAGGTGACACTTCAGCATGCCGCTAATGTCTTTGTTAGTGACAGTGCATTTTGTAGTACTGTACAAGTGTTGTGCTAACGGTAAGCCATTTCTTAAGTTTTTTGCCTTGATTAGGGTGCCCTAATTTGAGGGTTTAAAAAAAAACTATATTTTTGTTAATTATAAAACTGTAAAGAGCTATAAAAGCTATTCCCATTTGGTTAGTCAAAAGGGTTTTATTGCTAAATGTTTGGTGTAAAGTTGAGACCCTTTTCCATTTTGGTGACAGATTTCTTTGGGGAAAAAAAGGCAGCTTTCTGTTTTATAAATGCAGACTTCTGTTTATTGAATGAAGCATATCTCAGTGTTTATCTGTCAGGTTTTGAAACATTTCATATATGTCCAAATACTTGGCAGGATTTAAAAAAAAATAGTGAATTTGGTGTAAAGTTGCTATTTTATGGAAATGCCTCTAACTTTACATTTTCATTCCATCTGTAGATTTTTCTATCTTTATAAAATATTGGAGTTATTTTTTAAGGAAAAATAGAGAAGTAGCTTGTGAATAGCTCAAACTAAGCTTACAAATCGCATGTAAAAAAGCAAAAAAGTTATTTGTGTCTGTTTATATTGCTTCCTTTTTTGTAGCCTTTGTACCTGTACAGGGTGACTGTAAGGGCCAAGCAGGAGAGGCGTAATCCTTGTATAAAATAGGAGCCAGCGACACTCTTGTATTTATCTGTTCTCTTTTTAGTCAGTCACTTCAAAAAAAAACAAAAACAAAAACAAAAAAAACAAAAAAAGCTGTACATTTTAACATAAAATAAATTATGATGAGCCATTTTTAGCCTCTTGTGTCCTGTCATATTATGATTGATAGAGAATGACCAATTGAACTGTATCATGTGTCACATCTCAGAACACATACACATTTTGGGAAAATAAATTATTTAGTGTAAATCGGAGTTAAGAGATTTTCTGATTTGTTTTGACTTTGTGGGAGGGGGTTGGCAATAAATAAGAGTAATAGCTAATAAAACCATCACATATACCAAATACCTATTTAATAAATTAATTTATAATGGATTTTAATGCTTTTCATGAAAGTTTATTTTATGCTAGTGCATACCTTCTGTATGCCAATCATTGTCTTTAAAATAAAGTGAATTTGTTTTTTTCTTTTTGACTTTGATCTTCATTTGCAAAGGGATCCTGCCAAAATATCCAGCTGCCTCATTTATACAGTCTGTATAAACTCCCCTCAGGGCCTAGTCCAGTGGTAGCAAACTTCATTTTTTTAAAGATTAATACAAAAAACACCCAATTTGGACTTGTATGTTTGAAAAATCATTTTCTTGAAAAAGGCGTGAAAGTTTTGCTCTGTTGTGAATGAGTGATTGGATGTTATTTTTTAGAATCTAAAGTTTAGATTCTAAAAAAGAAAAAAAAAAGGTCGTTGTTCACAGACGTTATCTTACGGCATTCAGAGAAAGTTCTGTCTGACCGTTAAAACATTTGCTTATTCAAGTGACAGGCCTTGAAATGAATGCTTGACTTGGCACCCATGTGGAAAGGAGGACAGTACATACAGCCCCGAGTCACAGGTCCCGATGGAGGGAGGCTGCCCGGCAGGGTTTTGCCTTCTGAACTCACCCTGATTATCTTTTCCCACAGTTATGAAGCAGTCTGGGCTTAGTGTCAAGATTTTATCTTTTGGTCCCTTCTCCCCACAACTGCATAGCCAGCGGGGGGAATACCTGTAGTGGCTGAGGAGGGCTTCCAAGAAGACGCGTCTGCAAGGGCTGTCATCACCACGGGGAGAAGAGAAGCTTTAAGGTGCTTTGCTGGTAGGAGAGGAAACCTCTCATCCCCCTTCAGAGCGGGAAGCGATGGTGTGCTGCCTGTTGGAATCAACTGCTGGCATCTGTTCGGGAGCTGCCGAGGATCTTAGCAGCCCAGTGGATCCACACCTCAGGCAAGAGGCTGCCCCAGCCTGGAAGCGGGGGCGGGGGCGGGGGCGGGGGCGGGGGGTGGGGTGGGGACCTGCTAACCAGCTGAAGGGAAACCAGGCAGAACCTCCCACAGGCCCCACCTTGAAACCTTCTCATGTTTGGTCTCTTCTCTTGGGTTAAGTAAGGTTCTTTGGGAACTGAGATGGTCCTCTGTTCCATGTGTTGCAATGGCTTGTAACCACACGCTTGTGGTTTGTGTGGCATCTGGGCTTCCCCCACTCTGCCTGCCTCATAGTCCTCCCGGGAACTTGAGGACAAGTCCCAGTCACTGCCCCAGACGTGCCGCACCAGAATTTAAGAACAGTACTGGGGACTCCTTGTGTTTCACAGGCTCCCTGGGGATTGCGGCATAGCCAGAAAGGGGAGCCCCTCTGCTGGCCCAAAGTCCTAACGGTCATTGACAGAAGGGAAAGGCTTGGTATAGGAGGGAAACTGCTGATCTGAGGTGGCCTCAGATCACCCTGCCCGCTGCTCTGCACTTCCTTACTCTCACTTAGGGAAATCAGCTCCGCCTTAAATGTGACACCAGAGATCTGGGAGAACAGGAGCTTGGATTCATCAGGACTGAAACAGAGTCACCATTAGGTGAGATTCATCAGCGGGCCACATCTTGTAAACCCAGTAATGTGTTCTTTCATTTATAAGAGGCTTAACAAGTGGTTGTCAGTTGCAGCCTTTATTTTTTACCGGCACAGGTGGTGCCTGCCCAGGTGTGAAGGCATCGGCTTTCCTCGCCAACATTACAGTTTTAGAAACAATGGCTCACAAATAGTATCACAAAAATAATGACTCACAAACATCCACCCTATGTAGGAAATGGGGCAGTTTCTCCAGTTTACACATGAGGGGATTGAGGCTCAAACAAGCTAACCTAATTGCCCAAACACACTCAGCTGAAATCTGTGAGCAGAAACAAACTCGGTTCTCTCCAAATCACAGCCCTTTGTCCTAGAACACTCTGGGAAAAAGCCCTAACTTGTCATCTCTCTGATTTAAAGGCTTAGGTAACAAATACATGATGCTTTTAAAGTTGTTAGGTGCTCTACATATATAGGTCACTTTGTTGTTACAAGCAGTACTGGTTTACAGTACAAGTACTGTTATATTATGAAGCAGGACCTTCAATTTCTCGGTACCCACACTCCTGGTTTTCCTTCCCCCTCCTCCATCTTCTTTCCTGGATCTGCCTCCCAACAAACAAACACTGAGGCCTGGGGCTCCCTCTCTGTTTTCTCTCATTATCTCACCCAGTACAATGACTTCCAACACCACCTCTATGCAGATAACGCCCAGGATTACGTCTCTAGTAGTGGACCTTCCTTTGAGCTCTCTCTAGATTCAAGGTGAAATGACATGGGACGCCTTTTGTATGTCTTAGACATGATATAACTGGTGATGTCCAGCCCCCTACCCCCATTTCTGGCCCTGTCAACCCCATCTCAGTATTAAGGCACCACCAAGAAACCGAATCACTATCTTCCAAGTCTCTCGCCCCTCCCAGCAGGTTCTGTGTATTCCCCAAGATAATTCCAAAATAATCTTGAATACTAGTCCCCTGGCACTGTCTTAGTCCAGACCATCTTCCTCCTTCCTGTCAACAGTTCCACAGCCTCCTTACTGGTTGCCTCCTCCCTACAGTCCATTCTCTCTACTTCAGTCAGGGTGATATTTTTTTCTTTCCAGAATGATCTTCTTAAAACAGATCAGACCATTCCGCTGCTTAAAATTCATCGGTGGTTCTTATTTGCACTTGGAATAAAGTCCAGTCTTTCTACCCTTCTGCGTCCACCTGCACTCTCACCCACAAGCTCCAGCTTCACTGATGGGCAGTTCCTGAAACACACCACCTCAGGTTAGAAACACATCTCTTTGCCACTTTGGTGCCACTTCACCTGTGCTGTTCCTCAGCCTAGAATGTTCCCTCCCCATTTGGCAGGTGCTCTCCTTCAAGTCTCAGCTCATCCCATCCGCTCAGGTCTTCTTCAACCACCCCATCTAAAGTGGGTTTTTCCCCATCCCATCCCCATGCTTCTCCACCTCAGTACCTGCTTCCCTCATTCCACTTTATCACAGCATACATTTTTGCGTTGGCCTCCTAACCCAAATTTTAGCATGTGGTAGGTTCTCAAATACTTGTTGACCAAATGAATATTTTATTTCTGAAGAATGTAAATGCCTTTGCAAAAACTTCTGTTCCTTGGATTTCCCTGGTGGCTCAGTGGTTAAGAATCTGCCTGCCAATGCAGGGGACATGGGTTCGAGCCCTGGTCCGGGAAGATCCCACATGCCGCGGAGCAACTAAGACCGTGCACCACAACTACTGAGCCTACACTCTAGAGCCCGCAAGCCACAACTACCGAACCCTGTGCACCTAGAGCCCGTGCTCCTCCACAAGAGAAGCCACCGCAAGGAGAAGCCCGTGCACCGCAATGAAGAGTAGCCCCCACTCGCCGCAACTAGAGAAAGCCCACGCGCAGCAACGAAGACCCAACGCAGCCAAAAATAAATAAATTTATTAAAAAAACAAAAAACTTCTGTTCCTCCTTTCTCCTATCCCTGGCTGCCATCTTAAAGAGACCAGACCTCCAACTTCCGCTTTCCTCAGCAGGACTTACAGCCCCACAAAGAGGTGGGAACGTGTGGGAAGGTGGAGAGAGAACACCGAAAGAGCACTCCAAGGAACACCAGCACTGGACCTGTCCTTCCCACATACGGATTCATTTAAATGTAAATACTTCATTATGATGGATAAAAGTAACATTTTATTAAAATGGAAATATTTCTTTCTTTCTGGATAAGTAATAGATCAGACCTAGGAGATAACTGAGTTTAGAGGGGGCTATTGGGATCCTATGATGGGAAGGTCTAGGTAGGGGCCACTAGAATCCCTTTTCATCTACATCTCTCTCCCAAAAGCCTGTGTATATGGCTCCCCTTACACCCAAATCTGAGTCATTATGAGGACCCATTATGGGCCAAGGTGACCATCCCAGAGCAGATACTAGGCAGTCCTGGGAAGCCCTACCAGCCACAGGGGCCCAGGCCACAGGTCCTCCTCTCTGGCACAAAAGCAGGGCAGCCGCCCTAAGGTTACAGGGTGACCCTCAGGTGGCTTTACAAAGCTGCTGAGCCCCTAGTGGGCCCCTTTTCCTGTTTTCCCCGTAGGCCTTTATCAGGCAGTTTTGGTTTCTGGTCCTGGACTGCTGGCATCTCC
Source organism: Eschrichtius robustus (assembly GCF_028021215.1). NCBI lineage: Eukaryota > Metazoa > Chordata > Mammalia > Artiodactyla > Eschrichtiidae > Eschrichtius > Eschrichtius robustus. The sequence goes on from NC_090830.1 coordinate 79,610,920, forward strand.
ATCAGCATCTCTCTCTCTCTGGGTTCTGTCTGGTTTCCAGTTCCTGGTTCTAGAAGCCATCTCTCCCCGCTTGGTGCCTGCTGCTGTTTTCTCCTCAAGAATGAGAATCACGCGGTCATGGTGACTGGCTTAGCTCTCAGGGGCGTGGGCATCTCCACACCTGAGCTCACCCGGCTGCCTGGTCCTCTCATTCCAGGGCAAACACCTTTGCAAATACTTTCTGCCGGGGCTGAAAACAAGCTCATGTTGCTTTGACTAGAATCAAAACAAAAGAAGCTTCCCCAAGTTCCGGTCCCCCAAAGATTGTCTCCGTCCAAAATTATAAAGTCAAACTCTTGTTCAAATTTACCAGAATTTGTTGAATTTTTCTGGGTAGTGGCGCTTCTGGCTAAGATTCTGAACAGCCCTGGCTCCCTGAGGAAGATAGGGGAGCCCAAAGCGGGGGACCTCTGTGCAGGGAACCGCCACTCCCTACCCCTACCAGATGAATTGCTCTTTGCCGCCTCCAGAGAGCAGCATCTATGGATGGTGACCTGAGCCTGGGGGTTCCATCGAAAGGAAGATGCAGGAGCCACCGGTAAGGAAACGCGCGTCTTCCCCATGCCCACCCCCCACCCCGGACAGCCGACTCACTAACAAGCGGTGCAAACTCTCCTGCAACAGCTCTCGCAGGCACTTTTCTGTGGTTAGAAAATCAAGTTATATTTTTAAATTATTTTTTAAAGAATGTGACTTTCAGACAAAGCCAAATATTTAATCACAGCACAATGTCCACACATCTTTAAATCCTTTTCCGCATCCATCTTACCAAAAAAAAAAACGGCGCATGCGTGCTCACTTGTAGCCAGTTCCGCTGGGAAGCCCGTCTGCCCCGTTTTGCTGTGAAGCCAAGTGCTGGCCTCCTACCGGAGGCCGCTATGAATTACCCGCTCTGTTCACCAGCCCCTGGGAAGTTTAAGATTGTTTCGAAGGAGTCAAGCTTTGGTTTCACGTCCCTTCTCTGTGACGAAGTCACAGGCCAGAGCTATTTTCAGCCTTCCCCCGTCATTCCCGAGTATCCTGCGCACCCCGTGAGGGGGCCTTACAGCTCCTTCTCACCGTCCCCGCTGTGCCAGGCCTGTCGCCTCTGCTGCACCAGTTGCTGGTCCAGTTCCCGGAGCTGCTTCAGAAAGCCCCGGTTGGGTAGGACACAGCGGTTCTTGGCCACTTGTTGGATGGCGTCGACCAGGGTCATGTTCCTGTGGATCATCAGGTAGGCCAGGACGAGAGTCGCCGACCGGCTGCGGCCCATGGCGCAGTGAACCAGGATCTTATCTGCAATGGAGTGGGGAGAGGAAACACCCCCATTGTAGGGGCAGGGTGGCCCGGAGGTTGGGGCATAGGTGTGGGGCTCACGCAGAGCCAGCTCAGATCCTGACTCTCCCGCTATTGTAGGACCCTGGGCGGGTTACTGAGTGGCTGGGAGCCCCAGCTTCCCCATTTGTACAATGGGGATACTGTCAGTATCCTCTTCATTAGGGTCGGTGTGAAGGCAATTTGTGCAAAGCAACTTGGTACACTGCTTGGTGCATATTAAAGGTTCAATAAGTCACAGATGTTGTTATTGTTGCCTCGGTGAGGAGGAGGAGGGATTGAAACTGATGCTTCCTACCTGCCAAAGCACCTCCAAGGAAGAGCCTTATGAGTTTTTTTTAACGCTCACTTTTAATTTATTTATATTTATAATATATTCATAGTATTTATTTACTTAATGCTTACTTATTTTGAATAGGGCAGCCACTAGGGTTCAAATTTCAAAAGGTATAAAATGATGGCATTGAAAAGCCTCCCACCCACCTCCTCAGTTCCCCAAAGCAACCAGTATTACCAATTTCTTCTTCCGGAGAATTATCTGTGCATATACATAGCAAAAATATATTTTTTCTCTTATTTTCTTACCCAAAAGGTAGCAAGCTTTACACACTTTTCTCTACCTTGCTTCTTCCATTTAACAATATATCTTGGAGACCTTTGTATATCAGTCTCTGAGGAGTTCTCTCTTTGCTATTTTTTCTTGTGGCTGCACAGAGTTCCTCTGTGTGGATGAACCATAATCCACTTTAAACGAGGTGCATTTCATCCCGTCCACAGCTGCAGGTGGATTGTGGAGGAATGCAGGCTTTCTGCACCATTTGCAGTGCTGCTGCATTTGACCTCGGATAAGGAGAGAGCACCCACAGTCCCAAAGGGCCCTTTGAGGGACCGAGACAGCGGGTGCAGTCTGCTTGCCGTGGAGTCTGTGAGCATTCACGTGGCCGCGGGAGCCTGCAGAACCCTGGCCTTCTCTCTTGCAGTCCTGCGTTAGAGAGTCGGTTCTGCTACTAACCGCCTGGGTGTGGGGTAAGCCACTCAGCCTGTGGCACCTCGACTTCCTCAACTGTCAAAAGGGGCAGCAGCCTCAGATCAGCTGTGAGCAAAGCCAATTGAGTAAAAATCACATGGTCAGATTTTTAAAAAATTAAAAGTTTTATTGTGTCATGTGGTATAACCAGGGGATGAATATTCTTATAACTTAGGTGACCAAATTGTCATCTAGATCAGCGGTTCTCTAAGCATAAGCCAAGACCCTAGGGGTTCCCAGGGTACTCTGAGGAGATCTGTGGAGTTAACATTATTTTCAAGGTAGTACTGTGGCGGTGTTTGTCTCTTTCACTGTTTTGACATTTGCACTGATGGTACAAAGGCAGTGGTGGGAAGAACTGCTGGTGCCTTAGCGTGAATTATGGCAGGGACACTGAACTGTAGTAGTAATCATTGCATTCACCACAAAACACTCTTGGGGAAAAAACAAGCCAATTTCCCTTAAGAATATCTTTGATGAAGCAGTAAAAATTAATTTTATCGAATTTCAGCCCTTGGTTACACTTTTTAATATTCTGTGTGATGAAATGGGATGTGTACATAAAGCACTCTGGCTGCATACTGAAGTACGATTGTTATCTCAAGGAAAAGCTTATGGGAGATTGAGTTGCAAGCTGAATTAGCCACTGTTTCGTGAAACACCATTTTTACTTAAAAGAGTAAATGACAGAAAAACCATGGTAATTCAAACTTGGGTATTTGGCAGACTTTTTCTAGAAAGTGAACAAAGTGAGCCTTTCACATCAAAGAAAACAATTGAGAGTATCTGTTGCCAGTGATAAAATGCAAGCTTTCAAGCAAAAATTAGAATTTTGGAAAACTTGTATCTACTGTGAGATTGACAGTTTCGCAATACTCAAGATTTTTCTGTTAAGATCGGCAGTCACATTAACAAATGTGTCTTCTGACAATGTACAGTGAAAGTGTCAACATTTGGAAGATCTGCATAACTTAGTGAACAAGATTTTCCACATAACCAATGTGAGATATTACAAAATCATGTGTGGGTAAAAAATCCATTCAAAGTGCAAGAGAGACCAATGGATTTTCATGTAACAGAGTACGAAGTTTATAGATGTGGTTTCAGATTCCACATCACAACTCACCTTTAAGACGCTATCACTTGTCAAGTTTTGGTGTAGTATCAAAGAGGAATATCCACAGTTTTCTGAAAAGGCTGTTAACATATCCCTTCCTTCTCCAGCTATATATCTGAGTAAGGCTGGATTTTCTCCATATACTTCCACCAAGACACCATATCACAACAGACTGAATGCAGAAGCAGATATAAAAACCCACCTGGATTCTCATAAGCCTAGCATCAAAGAGATTTGCAAAAATGTAAAATAATGCCATGCTTCTCCCCACTTTATTTTGGAAAATATAATTTTTTTCATAAAAATATGTTAATATGCAATGGGTTCACTTCATTAGTTTTAAATAAATAAATATTTTTAAAATTTTCAGTTCTTATTTCTAATAGAGTAGATATTGATAGATCTACCCTACATAAATGCTCTTTGAGGCCTTCAATAATTTTTAGGAGTGTGAAAGGGATCTGAGACCATAAAGGTTGAGAACTGGAAGATATAGAAGAATCTCCACACTGGACTTCCCTGGTGGTGCAGTGGTTAAGAATCCCCCTGCCAATGCAGGAGACACGGGTTCGAGCCCCGGTCTGGGAAGATCCCACATACCACAGGGCAGCTAAGCCGGTGCACCACAACTACTGAGCCCATGCTCTAGAGCCCGTGAGCCACAACTACTGAAGCCCTTGCGCCTAGAGCCCATGCTCCGCAACAAGAGAAGCCGCCGCAATGAGAAGCCCGTGCACCACAACGAAGAGTAGCTCCCGCTCGCCACGACTACACAACTAGAGAAAGCCCTCCACAAGAAAAAAGCTCCCTTCCGCCACTGTCATGGCAACAGCTGGGCCGAATGAGAAATCCACCACTATCATGGCAACAGCTGGGCCGAATGAGAAATCACCATGAGAAGCAGCTTTCCATCCTTCAGGCCTCCATTTGGTGGCGCTCTAGAGCTCACAAAGCACCTCAACGTGTTTTATCTCATTTCATCCTTAATACAGCCATCAAGGTTTCATTATCCTCATCCCTGCTTTACAGATGGGGAAACAGCCGAGGCGAAATGACTGCTAGAGGTCACCCAGAAAGATGGTGCCGTCTCTAGAAACAGTTCAAAGCAACTTGTTGTTGAGACCCTACTGTGTGGCGGCTACTTGCTGCTGTGCTCTGGGGACAGAAAAAGTAATGAGATTAGCGTCTCTGGCTGTCCCCAGCACTGCCACCACTGCCATCCCAGTGGCGGCCCTCTCCTGCGGTTCTGGGATCCCTTTGCTGGGGTCAGGGTGGCTGGGGCAGCTTGAGCTGTGTGACCCCAGTGCTGTCCCTATGCCTGGGTCTTATGCCTGAGGCCTGGAAGGATGACCAAGGAGACACTCATGGACATCACTGGGGTTATGGCGCACCAGCAGGAGATGAGCAGGGCTTGGCAAAGAACACTTCTGAATGGACGTGGCGCCCCGTGTCCCTCTCACCTCCACTCCCCACCTGCCTCATGGGACCAAGCCCAGGACAGCGGTGATGGTCAGCAACCGCGGCAGCATGAGCCGTGCAAGTGGGCCCAATACCAGGCCCCAGGATTCTCTTTCCCCACCCACCCCAGCTGGAGAGGCCTGCACACCCCGCCCTATGGTAAGGACCCTGCTGGTGGCCTTTCCACACACACAGTGCTGACACAGAAGGCGCCCATAAAGAACTGTTAATTTTACCACGATTCGTTTCCACGAATCTCCACAGGCTAAGCATGCGGGCCTCCAATCCCCATCGCTGAGCTGCAAGAGTGTGGCTGCCTTTTCCCCGTGCACCTGGGCCAGAAAGGCCAGAGGGCGAGAAGCAGGGCGGCTTCTTCAGTGCTGGGTGGGGTTTGGGGGCGGCTGGCCCAGCTCATGGACACGACTGTCCTCCTGGAGTGGAATGTCTACCTCTGGTATTCTAATCCCCACAGACTGTTCCAGAGGCTGCCTGGCCCCTTGCCAGCTCTGCTGATAACTGAAGTGTTTCTTCCTCCACTGGCAAAAAGGGTAATTCTTTCTGTCATGACTAAAGACTTGAAACAGACGAAAGCTGTAGTTCATTAAGTCTTTAGGGAGCCTGAAGTCTGTGAAGCGGGAGGAGGGGGAGGGGAGAGAGAGGGGGAAGGGGATGGGGGTCCTCCGCTCCAGCAGAAGCTCCTCCCGGCTGAATTTTGCTTTCACGACAGCAGCACTAATGCCGTCAGCCGCGTGAGCTTGGTGGGCCTCCTAGGGTAGAGGACCTGTCCCCAGAGTCTCAGGACACTGCTCCCTCTTTGCTCTGTGGCTCTGCTAAGCACCACCCTTTGGGGCCCAGCGTTGGATGGTGAGAAACTGCTCTCAGGAGAGTTCGGGAGACATGCAAGGAAGGCTGCATTCAGCCTGTTCACAGCGTGGCCCACACCAGAGGAAGCCGAAGGGAGCATTGTCAGGCTTGGCATTTTCTAGGTCAGTGGCTTTCACACTTCTTTGTGTGACAGCCCCCTCCCGCCCCGTGCAAATCATAAAATTCACAGCTAACAAGTACATGGGTTCAGCCTACCCCATATCTTCCAAGCACTTTATATGTTCGTTGTAGTCAGTCCTCAGAACAACCTGATGAGGTAGATGAAATTAGTATCCCTGTTTTATCGAGGAGGTAGCTGAAGTGCAGGGAAGCAATGTGTCTGAGTCACACAGCTGGGAAGTGGCAGGACTTTGATTCAAGCCCAGGCCACTGAAGCCAGAGGACTTAGATGTTAAAGGGGCTTCACAGGTATGTGTGTATCAGACAAGAGTTTCACAAAATAACTTGTGCTTTTATTACATGCAGTGTACGCTGATGTCTTCTACTCTTTCCTAATCTTTTCAATTTTTGTTTTTTTTAAAGAAATCCTAGTCAAAGCCACTAAATTGATTTTACAACCCACTGATAGGCCACAATTTATGTTTGAAAAATGATGGTTTCAATTAAATATTTCTCCTTTGGCCTTCACCAAAAGGTGAATTCCCACAATCTTAGGAAGAAAAGCCAAATCCAGAACCTCTACTGTTTACCTAATGGCACGTTTTCACTGGCAACCAGAAGGTGGGCCTCTGTCACTCAAATCAAACGTATAGGCTAAGCCTGTTATCACCAACCACCCCCCGACTTCCTTGGTTTGTGGAGGAGGCCCTTTGTCTCCCACTCACTACCTTGGAACCTGCAAAAGCAGAGTTCCTACTTCTCCCAAAATAGTTCTGCACACATGGAAGTCCTCAGAAAAAGGATGCATGGCATGTTTTAGAACTGCCAGGGGGCAGGCTTGTATGTGCTGCAGTGGGTCAGGATACCCTTAAAATACCCTGAAAATCTGGTCTGATTAAAGCTCAAACGCGCCGGAGAAACAGCCTCTTGCTCAAACACAGACTTCATTTATTTCTTCAAACCTACCGTATCCATAATAGATTGTAAGATGGCTTCCAAAGCAGCCTGTGGACTGTTTGTTCAAGAAAAAGAAAGAATAAAAGGAGAGTGGTGATACTAAAATCTGATCTTTAGAGCCTCATGGTATCCGCCCTGGGATTTCTAAGAAGATTTCATTAAATTAAAACCACAGTAACTCAGCTCTGAGGGTGCTGTGCCAGGAGCAGTGAAGGCAGTCCAAATGGGGCTCCCGTGGCAGTATGTTGTCCGTACTTCTTTTTCTGACGAAGAGTGACAAGTTCAGTTGTTTTAGATCCTATAACCAGCTGGAGTGTCTCACCTTCCATGATATTGGGTGACCTCTTATACAGCAAAGTCACCAGATGCTCAAAATAAGGACAAAGGACTCTTCCGTGAGGCCTGAGTGACAGAAGCGATGCCCGCTGGTCCCTGATTAACTCTGTGACCCTCAGCACATCAGTTGGCTTCTCTGGGTCTCTGTTTCCCCAGCTCTCAGGGCAGAACACTGGACTAGATTATCTCTAAGATTTTTCAAGAGTGTCTGAGGTTGCCTGGTGAGTTCTTTCGGAAGGGTCAGATCAGGGTAGGGCAGACACAGGGGTGGGCCCCATGTGGCTGATTACAGACCACACGTACAGCTCTGCAGCACCACAAGGGATGCTTTTCAAAAAGAGGGAACGAGACTGGCTGTGAGGAGCAGTGGTGGGAAACGGTATACACTAAGCTGAAACTAGCCAAGGAAGAACAGGAAAGACAGAGGAAAAAGACATGTCTTTGCCTTTTGGCCAGACTGTCCATCAACACCTCTTACATCAAGAGTATAATAAGAAACATACGAGTGCGTCTGGCTCCTAAAATGCTACAGGAGTGTCCCGTGGTTCTCCAGGGCGTGACTAGACCCGTCCAGGCTGCCTACTGCCTGTGCCATACAGGCTGAGCACACGCCATCTCCACGTATGGAGTCTCTGACAATGCTGACGAGCTTTTTATTTTGTTACTCTGACTACTCAGGGCACAGGTTACAAACTGACAGCCATTGGGTTTCTTTTGTTTGGGCTGTGCCGCGTTTTAAGAGATTTTCAATTTGTTGCCAACACTTAAAATTTGAGCAATTTTACGTTAAAATCCAGATTGGAGACTTTTCCTGAAAAGTCAGATCCACCACATTGGCACTGATTCTCACAAGACAATCATTGGCTGGGACTGAGTAGCAGCTGTCCCCTTTGCAGGGGATATGGGGCTCTCAGCTCAGCCCCAATCACCCTCTCCCCTCACCCCATGGCCACACGCAGCCAGCGTCATTCATTTATGGCCTCTGCCTGGTCCTGAAGGGTTGGGGTTTGAGCCCTCAGCTTGAGGAAGTCTTTAGATATGCAAATACAAAGGGCACAGAGAAGGGAGTCTGGCCTCCCACTGGCAACAGGGTCCTGTCCTGCTCCCCATCCCTAGCCAGCTGGTCTAGGCCCACACTCCCTGCATGTCCTCTGACCTGTGGATATGCTTTTCCCTCTTGACCCTTTCTCGGCTAGGTGCTTTCGACCACCCGGTCTACCTGTCACGATCCACACCAGCCTGACATCTCCACATCGATGCTCTGAGATCTGCCCAGGCCTAAACATATGACCCCAAAGCCCATTCTTTCCTAATCCAGCAGTGGGGGCAGACTCTAAAATGGCATGCCAGGACCCCGGCAGGCTGTCCTATGCGTGTATCATACCACTGTAGTTCAAAGTTGGAATGTCTTTTTTTCCTTTTTTTTTCACCCCCTCTGGGGTTTGGAAACTTTACTATGATGATGTGCACGTGCTGGTGTGGTTATGTGCTTCGTGATGCGAGACCTCTCTTTATCAAACACATCTGACAGCCTGCTGCGCACCAGGTTCTAGGCTAAGTGCTTTTTGTGGGTTACTGCTGATCCTCATTATAACCTTTCAAGGTAAATATTTTCATCACCGGATGGAGAAATCAAGGCTTAGAAATCACATTGTTGTGCAGCGTGAATTTGAATGCAGCCTTGTCTTCTCCAAAGCCTTCCAGGCCCCTTCCATTAAGGGGATGGTTGAAGATATAGTAACGGCAAGTTGAGCACATTAAACAGAATCGGAAGGATCGTGTGGTGGTAGCTTTTTGTTTTTTCATGTCAAATATGTTTTCAGTTAACTTCAAATACTGTGAGGCGAGTTTCACCTTATGGTGTTGAGTCAGAGTCCGGTTGCTTTTTTGATCCTGCTTGGAAACCCAGAATGTGCCTAACACAAAAGATGGTCCATAAATAGACTCATAAAAAGGATGGCTTTGAAATGAGGCATCCCCTAAGACAAGAACTTCAGCTCTGTGGGTTTTTGTTTTTTTTTTTCCTTCCCTCTGTCATAGCCTTCTGAGTCAAAATAAAGACAAACTCTGGCCAGCTGCAGGTTGCAGTTCCTGAAACAGGCCAGTTGGTCAGTCACTGAGCCTTGTAATCCCAACCACTTGTGGTAAGAAAGGCCTTTAGTAACTGTATACCTTGAGTTATGTGATGGCCCCATAAAAGGGTGTGACACATGGGGCTGAAGTCAGAGCACAGATCAGGGAGTTGAAGTCCCTCTGGCCTCTGTGGAAAGTCACTGAGATACATCCTGCAGTAATCACGGCATATTGGCTCAGCCAGATGCATACCTACACTGTGCCCTTCTCTCCAGAGTAGCCTCGTAGACTACCTGGATTAGGGCCGCGAAAACTGCATTTTGGGTACAAGGACTAGCGCTGTGATTTAAAAGACGGTTAATTAACTTTGGGAAACTTGGACATCATGAGTGCAAAACTCAGATTCTCAAATATAGTTTTGCCACTTAGAAAGAATAGGTTGTCAGCTTTCTACAGGAGGGTTCACTAGACTGAATATGACTAGGGTGGGAGGATGAGGGAGGCAGGTATGAACTTGGTTGGCTGGCAGGAGAATCTGAAGTCTCCCCTAGATTCCCGCTCAAGTCAGCTCCCTGAGGGTTTTCGAGCATCGAGGCCCTTGGCTATTAGTCTGGTCTGGACCCAGGCACAATTAGCACCTTGGGAGCATCCCACCTTTGAGGGCTCCCAACCACCCCTGGCATTCAAAAGATGGCTGCTGTGCCTTAGGGAAGACAGAGTCAGGCCAAAGGCCTCTCCTCTGAGCCCTCCTGATTCTGATTTCCCATAGCGGCAACCAAGGGCCAAACCCCAGCAGCAGCAAGCTCAGTGGTGCTCACAGCCTCCAGGGGAGCAGACATTTCCAGCAACCCTGGCAGGGCGGGATTTGCGAGGGGAACTTACTGAAAGTGTGCAGATGCCCCTTCCCACCAGGCTGAGGGGCGGGGCCTCAGGCTGGGGGTGGGGCCTAGGACTGGGGCGGGGCCTTGAGGTGGCCAAGGGCTGGGGGCGGGGCCGTGCGCGGGCCGAAGGTCGCTTACTGTGATCGTAGCGGAGCGCAGCATCAATGAAAGCGGCCGCTGGGTAGAAGAAGACGCTGAGGTCGAAGGTGGGCAGGTCATCGGCCTCGACGCCGTGGTACTCGATGGCCATGTCGCGGTAGTAGTCGGGCCCGGTGTCTACGTTCCAGCTGCCGTGGGCCGCGTTCAGCACGTGCGTGAAACCTGCCTTCTGCAGCCTGTAGCGGTCCAGCGCCGTCGCCCTGGGTGCGAGGGAGAGAGGCTGGTCGGCTGTGCGGAGCCTTGGCCTGGATCTGGGGGAAAGTCGGGGGCAGCCCACGGGTTTCTGCTCTCGATTCCGGCTTCCAAAATAAGGCCTAGCCGTTGAAATGAAGGACTTCCCTAGTCCAAGCCCTGCTCTTACTGACCCCTGGACCGCTGTGCCCTCTTCTTTCATTTTCTGTATTTCATTCAAATACAGAAAAGCTTGGTGCTGGAGACTCCAGTGGTCCACGGGAGTGGACTGTCAGCTGCCAGATCCCCTCTAAGGCCATCAGAATAACCTGTTCATCAGGCAAAGCTGAATGTAAGGGAGAGGGCCACCTTCATAGAGCCTCGGGGAGACCCTTTAAAGCGGGCCCCTCCTCTGAACCCTCTGGATGTCTACAGTGTTTGGAGGTTGGGGCTTGAATGAATGGTTTAAGATGGGTCATTCAGGGAATTCCCTGACGGTCCAGTAGTGAGGACTCCACCCTTCCACTGCAGGGGGCATGGGTCCGATCCCTGTGCAGAGGACCTAAGATGCCGCAAGCCCTGTGTTGTGCCCTCCCCCCAAAAAAACAAAAACAAAAACTTGAAAAAAAAAATAAGATGGGTCATTCAGTGTGAGGGTTTGATTGGGATCTGGCAAAATTCTTAATCTTGATGTTCAAGAGATTGGTGAACACAGTGCAAAACCTTTGCTTTGATAAGTGAATCATTGTCTACTTGGGCAAAGCACTGTTCTGAAGAGGAGAGCTGTTTGAAAAGTCTGTTATTGGAATTGATTTTAGGAAGTTCTTGAAGCCAAGAATTTCCAGGAACAAAGAGTAAAGGTCATGTTAAAGTAGGTGGCCTTAGAACATGGGGCAAAGGAAGCAGGAGTTATTTCGGCCTAGAAGGGCCAGGGGATACTTTATTGGAGAGAGGGCTTTGAGCCTGCCTTACTACAAGTGTCAACACTTGGTGATGGAGGGGAAGAGGGAGGCAAGGGCACGCCCAAGCCGAAGAAATAGCACAACCTAAGGGATGGAGGCCGGAGATAATGAAGGCCTTTCAGGAAATGTTTATTATTTCCTGTAACCAATCATTTATCCCCAATTTAATGATTTAGAATGTATTGTGTGCCAAGCACTGTCCTGGGTACTGATGATGCAGCAATAAGCAGGTTAGTCAAGGTCCCTCGGGAAGCTTAAGATTCTGATGGGGAAAGCAAATAAGTGGATAAATAATTTCAGATAGCGGTAAGAGCTGTGTAGAGTGACTGTGGTCCTGTTTTTGGTAAGGTAGTCAGGGAAGGCCCCTGCGGGGAGGTGGCATTTAAGCTAAGACTGAGGGGTGATAAGGGCCTAGGCAGGGGAAGAGTTGGAGGGAAAGTGTTTCATCCAGGCAGAGGCAACAGCAAATGATAAGAACAGAAGGGAGACTAGTGTGGTTGTAATAGCAAGGGTGGTAGTGGTACAAGGGGAAGCTGAAAAGGGGGGCTGGTTCACGGTGGGCCCTGTAGACCATAGGGAAGAGTTTGGATTTTACTCTAAGTAATGTGGTATGCCACATGCCACAGAGGAGTTTAAGGAAGGGCTGAGCATTGTTTACTTTTTTAAAGATCAGTCTGGCTGATGCATGGAGATGGGTTGGAGAGGAACAAAAAATAGAAGCGGGAGCTCTGTTGGAGGCTGTCATGGCTGTACAGCCAAGAGAGGAAGGTGGCTGGACTAAGTCACAGCAGACTTGCTGATGGATTGGGAATGGGGGCAGGGAGGAGGGGACTGGTTTGGCCAGAGCATAGCATATGAGAGGAGAGGTGAGAAAGGTCTGGAGAGGGAGTGTGGGATTTGACCATGGAGTGCTTGGATGTCAGGATCTGCATTTGGGGGTCAAGGAGAGCTTTTGATGGTGTTTGAGGAGGGTGATCCCATCTGAGCTTCGAGATGACATCTCCCTCAACAGCACAAAGCCCAGTTCTACAGCTCAGGGAAGAGGTGACAACGGTCTGGAACTATAACAGTAAGAGGCTAAAAGTGGCAATGCGCTCCAGCTGAGGACTCATCTCAAGGCCACTGGTAAAAGGACGTGGGCAGAAGTGAGCATACTGGATGCCAACATGGATCAACACCCTGGGCGGGGAGGCTCCGTGCATTAGAAACACAAGGCATGGTCCCTCGGCCAAGGGCCCCTCATGTATCGCTGGTTTCCTGGGGCTTTTTATTGGTCATGAGAGGAACCACAGTGGAGTCCAGTGTTTGGGAGAGGGAGACCTGAACACAGGCATTGAGCTTTTAGAAACATGTGCAAACAGCCCATGGGAACTGAGGCGTGGGGAGATGGGGAGTTCCACCAAGCCCCGCAGCTGGCTTTTAGGGCTGCCATCCTGACTACGAAACCCATTCTGCTTTCAATTTTTCCTCAGAAAGGTCTGTTTTTCATTTTTCTCCTCATCCCAAAGTATGTATACAACAAACATCATGCTTTGGGGACATAGATCTGCGCTCAATTAAAGCCTCCACTAATGCAGTCCATCTTACTGAGTAGCAATCAACCTTACTTTGAGGTTGAGCTCAGTGGAAAAATTAAAATTAACTGTCCTTGACAGGAAGTTCCTACCCACCATATAGACTGGTCTCGCTGGGTTCCGCAGCTGGGTTTCAACATAATCAAATGGCAGTAACAGTTTGCACTTTGCTGCTTTGGGGGTCAAGGATCAGGGTAGATACGCAACAAGACTCATTGCGTGACACCTCTACGTTCACCTCGCCGCCCCACCAGAGCTGGTTTTGACTGTGTCTGAGGGAGAGAAAGGGGCTCACGCGGAGGATTAGACCTGGTGGGTATCCTGAAGCCCACTGCAGGTTTTCGGGCTCTGTGGCTACCTGGGCCCGGAAGGGGAGGTGGTGCCCTCACACACCCCTCTGGAGATTTCCCCCAGCTTGGTTTACTTAGAGTCCAGTTGAGGGCTCTGGGTGGTATCCACGGCAGGATGGGGATTTGCAAATACACAGAGTGACTCTCAGTAGACAGTGGCTGTTTTGGAGGCAGATCCCCAGTTGGCGCAGACACCTAGCTCATCTATCACTGGGAGTGGGGTGGGGTCAGAGGGTGCCGCCTGGTGCTGCGTTGTTTAATTTTCTTAACGTTCAGGGCCACCTGCTCAGATATGTAGGAAAGACTAAGAAATGTGCCTCTGCTGAAGGAGAAAAGCTCAGAAGAAAAACAGGGTTAAGAAGTTACTTCTAGGATTTAGGTGATTCAGGAGCCTAAACAACAGTTTCTGGTTGTTTAAGAAAAATCCTAGGTGTAAGTAATCTATTGAGGACACGGGGTGGGAAGGGGAAGCTGGGACGAAGTGAGACAGTGGCATGGACATATATACACTACCAAACGTAAAATAGTTAGCTAGTGGGAAGCAGCTGCATAGCACAGGGAGGTCAGCTCGGTGCTTTGTGACCACCTAGAGGGGTGGGATAAGGAGGGTGGGAGGGAGATGCATGAGGGAGGAGATATGGGGATATATGTATATGTATAGCTGATTCACTTTGTGATACAGCAGAAACTAACACAACAATGTAAAGCAATTACACTTCAATAAAGATATTAAAAAAATAAAAATAATATGTCATCTAATTACAAAAATAACACATGTTCTATACAGAATGTTGAAAACATATTCCCTCCCACACACACACAAAAACACCTGTATTTCTACTCCCTAGAGATAAAGACTATTTGCCTTTTGATATGAGATCTTCCAGTTGTAAGCAGAAACTAACACACCATTGTAAAGCAGTTATACTCCAATAAAGATGTTAAAAAAAAAAAAAAAAAAGATCTTCCAGTTGTTTTTCCATGAATAGATTTGTATATTTTATATAAAGGTTGGGGTGGGGGTTACAATACTATATATACAGTTTCCAAAACTTTGCATGGTGATATATTGTAAGCTTTTTTTTTGAAGCGCTTTTTAAAATTTATTTTATTTATTTATTTTTGGCTGCGTTGGGTCTTCGTTGCTGCGCGCGGGCTTTCTCTAGTTGCGGCGAGCAGAGACTTCTCTTGTTGCGGAGCCCAGGCTCTAGGTGCGCGGGCTTCAGTAGTTGTGGCACACGGGCTCAGTAGTTGTGGCTCATGGGCTCTAGAGCTCAGGCTCAGTAGTTGTGGCACACAGGCTCAGTTGCTCTGTGGCATGTGAGGTCTTCCCGGACCAGGGCTCGAACCCGTGACCCCTGCATTGGCAGGTGGATTCTTAACCACTGCACCACCAGGGAAGCCCTGGCAGGTGGATTCTTAACCACTGCACCACCAGGGAAGTCCCTGTAAACATCTTGTTAGGTCAACATACAGCCTTCAATAGCTGCATACTATTCCATTCCATAGGTACAGCTCAATTTTATCTCACCAAGCCCCTAGCTTTGGACATTTGTGTTCTCTCTCTTTCTTGTCTGTCTCTCTCGTCTGTCTCTCTCCTGGAGAGAGAGTGATGGGTGTTACAATAAGAAACACTGTAGGGCTTCCCTGGTGGCGCAGTGGTTGAGAATCTGCCTGCTAATGCAGGGGACACGGGTTCGAGCCCTGGTCTGGGAAGATCCCACATGCCGTGGAGCAACTGGGCCCGTGAGCCACAACTACTGAGCCTGTGTGTCTGGAGCCTGTGCTCCGCAACAAGAGAGGCCGCGATAGTGAGAGGCCCGCGCACCGCGATGAAGAGTGGCCCCCGCTTGCCACAACTAGAGGAAGCCCTCGCACAGAAACGAAGACCCAACACAGCCAAAAAATAAATAAATAAGTAAATAATAATTAAAAAACCAAAGAGATTTAAAGAAATGAAATTTGTATTTAAAAAAAAAAGAAAGAAACACGGTAAACAAACAACTTGCTGTGTTTCTTTGGGCACATCTCTGTGTCCTTAGGAGAGATTTTTTTGAAGTGGAATTGCTGGGTCAACGGACATGAGCATTTTAAACACAGTTGATACTCGTTACTAAATTATCTTCCAGAAAGTTTGCTCAAATTAACATTCTGATTTTTGTTCATTGCTAATTTCATACACCAAAAAAATGTCTCATTTTCATTAATTTATTTTAGCAATGAGGCTGAACATTTTCTCCCACCTTTGTTGGACTTATATGGTTTTACTTTTGAAGAACGTTGTCACATCCCGGTTTTTGACCCAGATCTCTTTAGCTCTTCTCCCTGCCCATGAACCTCTGGCCTCGCTCTGGATTCTGAATCTGGGTTGGAGGGCCAAGGAAGGGACTTTTCTTCCTCAGAGACCTTCCTTCCCTTCCTCCTTCTCCAGCCTGGCCCAGCCTCCTTCCAGCCCCTCAGAGTTCCTCCAGGAAACTTGCTTGAACCAGCATACCCTCCACGTTGAGGAGTGGCAAGTAAGAGCAGTCTCCCTGGGCAGAGCTCTTGGCATTCCACTTTTTCAGACCCCTTGGGGGCCCTCCTGATTCCCAGCCTACATACCTCAGCCCCTGTCCGGAAGTCCATTTCCCACAGTTGTGTGCTCTCACAGAGAGGACGAGGGACATGCAAGTACGCGTCTGTACAAGGCATCCACCAGCTGCCTTGCAGTGGGGAACCAGATGCTCCCATGTTGCCAGGATTCTGCACTGGGCATTGACGAAAGTCCACGAAAGCTTGGGCAGTTCTCCGTACCCTCACGTCTGTGAGGACCCACTGAGTTCCCGCACCTAATCATGGACTCCTGTTCGCCCACGGCCCACATCCTGTAATCTGGCACCTTATTTATTCTGATGCGTGTGACACTTGTGGTGGCACGTCAGTTCCTGGGCGTGACCCTGATGGTGACCTTCTCCTTCTCTGGAGTCTTGACCACACCTACTCCTTGCAAGTGAATTTTAAAACAGCAGGCACATTTCTAGCTTTTGATCTCCCTCAATTCACCTGATATGAAAGCGAAATTCACTAGCTGTCTGGTTTTCTGGGTGTCCTTGTTACTTGCTGATGATGAAGCTGTTTGGCTGTGAGGCTCTGCAGAAAACACAGGGCTCACAGGTGTAGTTTGTAAGCTTGACCCGCTGCATGAACCAAAACAGTGACCCTCTGGGACCCTCAGTTTTCTTTATTTGTTAAACAGAACCAATTACATTGGCAGTACTTTCCTTACAAGATTCTTGTAAAGTTGAGTGATGCGATACTCAAGTTTCTTTAAAAGGTTAAAAGATAAATTCCGGGGTGGGGGGCAAACAATAGGAAGATGCACGACAAAATGTTATCAGTGGTTATCTCTGGGTAACGGAATCATAGGGAATTTTAATATTCTTTTTGTCTGTGCTTTGTAAATTTTCAGTAATGAACATAACATATATTCACTTAGTGGGTAAATATATACCATGATTTTTATTGATGTTCTATCCTTAGTTCTCAGGAGAGACTGTTGCAAAGACGTAAGGTGGTCTCGGTGTTTTTAACTCCTTAGCGATCTCGCCATCATCTTCCCCACCCCGCTAGGCTCTAGACCTCCAAGGATGGAGGCTAAGAGGGGAAAGACAATGCATGGGAAGCCTGGTTTCAAGAAATGGTGTTGTATTAATCACTAGACTAGGCATCTGGCTAACCATGAAAGGAAATGGTTGACATCGCTGGGTGAAAAGCTGTCACCCAGCATGAGAAGGCCCAGCCGGGCCAGGGCCACCGCGTCTCACCCTGGGCACCTTGCTCATGACTGGTGCCCAGTTGTACCTTAGTCGCCTTCGGTACCTGGCGGCTCAGAGTCTAGGTTTTCTAGTTCTTTCAGGTGACATTCAGCATGTTAAATTGTCAACCTTGGCTGTGTTTTTGCTGCCCACCCTGGAGAAGCAGGTCAAGTTTTAGCTCTACTTGGTGCCTCAAGGCTGAATTAGTTCTTTCTTTTTTGGGGGGAGAGATTGCAGCTGTCCAGGTGCACCAGTGAGAGGTCCTCTCTTGAGCTGAGGACCATCTCAGCCATTGATTTGCCTTCACCTCACTCTCCAGCCTCTTTGGCTACAGGCCAGCCCCAGAGCTGCCACTGGCTTCAGAGGCTGTTGGTCTGGTTGGGAGCAGAAAAGCAGAAAGGGTGAGCTGGAGAGACCCCTGGCAAGTGAGCTCAGGCTGGGTGGAGCTGGCACAGGCATTTGAAGAGTCAGGCTTTATAGGGAGGGGCTGCTGGCTGTCGATGACCCCAAAAGCCAGACCTTGGAGGCGCCTGTAGTTATAATAAAAATAGGGCTCCCACCATTCAAGCAGAAGCAGAACAGCTTCACAGAGCCTTGGTGTTGGCTTATAGGGCTGCCTCTATCGTGAGAGGGAAGAGAGATTTCTCAATTATCCTGTTGCAGCCAAGCCTTACTCTGGGGAGCCTGTCCTGCCTGGGACTTTACAATCTCTTTGATGGTAGCCAGGATATTTCCCCTCCTGCTGACTACTGGGGAGAAACAAGACAGAAAGAAAAAAGAATTTGCTCAGAAAATGGAAGATGTGAATGAGATTTAAGTGAGAATATTTAAATTACAGAAATTTAGTGCTTTCAAGCATCCTCAAGCACTTCTGAAGCGCCCACTTAGGGACTGCTGATTGATAAGAGGTGATGAATTATTCTTATCTCATCATCAATGCCGGTCCCTGGCTCTCTGGAGGGCAACCCTTGGTTAACCTAATTTGAATCTAATTTGTACGACTTAAAAGTAATAAAACAAGTACGTGCTTGAGCCTAATAAAGCCTAATTTATTTAATAAGACATTTCTTAAAGAATTTTACTTTAGCGCTGGAAGGGACCTTGGAAATCATCCCTTTATTTTACAAATAAAGAAACTGAGTCCCAGAACAATAAGATGTTTTGCCAAAGGCCACATGGAATGGCCACCCACGCTGGAGGCTTGAACTCTCTGCCCCGAATCCTGCTGGAGGGCTTTCGCTGTACTCCACACTGTCCGTAAGGTTCCCACTTGCAGATTCAGGCCCCCTACCAAGTTGTGGGAAATGGGTGGGAGAGGGTGCCTGTGCCTTGAGCCCTTGAGCGAGGAAGACTTCCGCACGAGGCCATCCAAAAGTTGGCTGCCTGGCCTGGACTGACCCCCGCCGCTGACCCAGCACATTCCATACCAGCCACATCCCTCTCCCGTCGGTGGCCTCTTCTCGCCAGGCTGGGGTGATGGTGGAGTGGGTGGGAGGATGGGGGTGGGGACATCTCTGCTCTCCTCAGGCTGGTAAGCAACAGATACTTGGAGTCACCAGGCATCCCATTTGGTGATCCCCTTGGGATAAGCTGAGATTGAGAAAATGCTTTAGGCGTTCTGAAACCCACAGGCGTGTAGGGCTTTGATGTGGTACTGCCCCCTCAGGCCTTAGGCCACCCGGGTCCCTGGAAGGCCGGGACAGCATCTGTGGAGGGAGTAGGCTGGAGAAGGCCCATTAAGAGTGACTTCCTTCCTTCCAACCTGGACTTGGGTTCATGACAGCATCTCCTGGGAGAAATTCGACCAGGGGTGTTTTCTGTCCCAAGGCTGCCCTTAGCAGAGGGACGCTGAGTGGCAAAGTGTAGTGACTGTTCTTTACCTTCGTCTCACACTGTGAGTTGGATTTCCAGAAGCTGCCCGATCTCTAATAGTTCACACACAGTGGGTGTGCCAGGAACTGTGCTGAGAATCAGCTGTATTAACCCATTGAATCCACATCTTCTAGGTGAAGAAATTGAAGCTCAGAAAGCTTGAGTGACTTGCCCGAGGCCACATGGGAACCAGTATTTGACCCAGACCTTGTGGCTCTAGAGCAGATGCCCAGCCATTCTGTGCTTGAGGTGAGGGGAGTGGGGAAAGAGTGAGCTGGTTCTTGGGGGTCAGTCTGGTGCCCAGCAGGTCCCAGGCATCGTTGGTCTAGGCTTCAGGAGCAGCCGGTGGCTCTGGCTGCCTCAGGACACCCATTCTCACTCCTGGCATCCTAACCACCTTAACTTTCAGATCCTTGGCTTTTAAGAATCTTAGGCGTTTTTAGGGAACGGAAAAACTCAACCTAAATGCAAATATCAAATTAAAAGTGAGGCTTCGAGCATGAGGAGCCAACTCTGAGCGTTTCACTGCTCTGGGCAATACCTACAAAGAGACGGAGAAACACGGGCAGCTGTGCCTGCTTTCAGCCGGGCTGTAACCTTGGTGTGGTTGCATTGACGGTGGAATTAACTTCTTTCTCAGTCAGCATCTGTGAGTCTCATTAACCTTGTTAAGTGGGTGTCAAGGAGGGACGCTGAGCTGAGATGGGGACAAGGTCAGGTGGGTGCTGACCTTGGTCCTCTCCTGGGCTGTGCACGCAGGTCACACACACTGACTGTGGAGCCTGCCTAGACTGTGCGTGTGTGTGTTTGTTTGGGGGCTCAGTTAGGCAGAGCTGGATTGAATCAAAAGGGCAGAGACATTCCCTTGGTTGAAGGAAGCAAACTTATGGTCAGATGTCAAGGAAGTAAGCATATCATTGCGTCAAACCCTATTGTCTGTCACTCTATTACACTAGGCTAGTTGTATCCTGCGCAGGCACTTGGTGGCTTCCTGAATAAAGTCCCTTGGCCCTGACCTACCTTCCCAGGTTTCTTTCTCACTAAGTAACAATAATAACAACATTTGCATTTGTCTGTTACTTCATAATTTACAAAATGCTTTCACATTCCATTATTTCTTTGAATCCTCTCAGTAACCATCTTTAGAGGCCCAGAAAGGTGAAAGGACCTACCCAAAGCCTCTGCACCTGGAGACGACTGTGGCTGTGGTACATTGTGTGTTACCGTTTACAATGTTTGCTGCCCATCCGGAGGGGTGGGTTACACCTTCCTGCCCCATTGTCATGAGGCTTTGGCATGGACTTGCTTTGGCCAGTGAAATGTGGGTATCAGGGTCTTGTGTCACTTCCGAGTCAGTCTGTGGTTTGCCATGTCTCTCTTTTCTCTCTGCCGGGAGCCTGACAATATCCCAGAGAGGGGCTGAGTCCTGAGTCCTGGAGTCGAGTGGAGAGACCATGGACATGTCACACGAGGGAGAAGTAAACCACTGTTCTGGTAGGCCAACAAGATGTTGGGGATACCTGTCATCACAGCACAGCTAAGTCTAAGCTGATCACACAGTAGTCAAACTTGGCTTAATCTCAGACCCTCTGGAAGCACACTCTCTACTGCATTCATCCCCAATGTTCCAGATGAATCGCCCTGTTTGTTCGCACCTCCATGCCTTTTCTCACCCTGTTCCCTCTGCCTAGGATTCTGTTGAAATCCTATCCATCTTCCAAAGCCAAGCTTAGAATTCACCTCTCCTGTGATGCTTTCTCAGATCCGTAATACCAAGCACTTACTGAGCATTTACTATGTGGCAGCTACTACTCTAGCACTTCACTTGTTTTAATTCATTTAATCTTCACCTGTGAGATAAGCCTCGTTACTGTTGCCATAGAAGAGGAAGAGAGGTAAAATAACTTGTCCAAAATCACACACTGGTAAATGGCAGAGCCAAGACTCAAACCCCATGCTCCTTCCAACCCACTACCTATTTCTCTTACTGTTCCCTGTTACATTTCTACACATCTCTTCTCCTCAACTGGAAAATGGCTTCTTTATCTGACTGACCACATTTTCTTGATCCTGGTTTGAGAATATATACTGCCACTGCCTGGTGGTGTACCCTTGGGCTGGTCACTTAATTTCTCTGAGCCTCAGTTTCCTCTTTGTATTCCCCAAAGCTCCTAGCAAGGTGCCCAGTAAATACTGACTGACTAAATGGATGAACTCCATGAGCCTTGGTTTGCTTATTTTTTAAATGGGAGAGATAATGGTACCTCCTTCATAGAGTTGTTGGGGGGTTTCAATGATGCCTAGCACAGGGCACGGCACATGGTAAGAATCCAATATAATTTGGCTATTGTTACTATTATAAGCTGTAGGAAAGGTAAATGTAGTATGTAATATACAGAGAGAAAAAACTTACTTCTCACCATGGGGATTGGGAAAGCTAACTTCATGGCAGAAGTGACTTGAGTGGACTTTGAAGAATGCATAGAATCTGGACACGGAGATGAGGTGAAGGGAAGGGCATTTTAGGCAAAGGGAACAGCACAGAGAAAGACACAGAGACAGTGTAAATCTTTAAATCTTAATCCTCCTTCCCCTATTTATACCATTTGTAGGGTCAGATCTCAGGAAATAATCCTAAATATTAAAAACAAGTTTATGCATAAAGATGTCCACTGCAGCATTATTTATAAAAGTGAGAACGTGAAAGTGACTGATATGTCCAATAGTAGGGAAGGTGGTTAAATAAATGATCTTCTATCCATCTGATATAATACATATATAATTATAGTTACTATTATATTATAATGAAATATATGAGAAGTATATAATAAGGGAAAAGTTTATGAATGATGCTATGTGGAAAAGAGACAAGATAAAATGAATAATCAATATTGTCGCAACTATATAAAAAGAATTTAAAACCAAATGTATCATGTAGAAAGTGTAGGAGGAAATGTACTGCAGTCTTAGTAGGTGTGGCTTGGCGTGATGGACTTTGGTGATTGTTTTGAGATGTTTAAAAGTTTTCTTCCTTACATTAATCACTATTTTATTATTATAGCTAAACCTTTTTTTTTAAATTAACTAATTATTTATTTTTGGCTGTGTTGGGTCTTAGTTTCTGTGCGAGGGCTTTCTCTAGTTGCGGCAAGCGGGGGCCACTCTTCATCACCGTGCGCGGGCCTCTCACTATCGTGGCCTCTCTTGTTGCGGAGCACAGGCTCCAGACGCGCAGGCTCAGTAGTTGTGGCTCACGGGCCTAGTTGCTCCACGGCATGTGGGATCTTCCCAGACCAGGGCTCGAACCTGTGTCCCCTGCATTGGCAGGCAGATTCTCAACCACTGCACCACCAGGGAAGCCCTATAGCTAAACTTTTTGAGTGCTTACTCTGTACTAGGCACTGCACTAGTATTTGACATATATTATCTCAATCCATACAACCCTATGAGGAAGGTTCTCTTGTTAACCTATTACAAATAGGGAAGCTACGAGGTCTATATTTATACAATGAGTTTATATTACTTTTAAAATAGGAAAACAATATAGTTACTACGTTTATGTAATATTTTATTATTAAAAGATAAGGGATTCAGATTCCCCCCCCTTTTTTGCTACTTCAAACAATGATAAACATTGTTGTACATATTTCCTTGTGTATTGGTACTCTTATTTCTGTAAGTCACATTTCTGAAAGCGATATTTGAGGTCAAAGTGTATGCATGCCTTTTTTATTTTGAACTAATTTTAGACTTACAGAAAGGTTGCAAAAATAGTACAGAGATTATTTGGCAATAAAAAAGAATAAAACACTGATACACACTACAGCTTGGATGAACCTTGAAAACAGTATGCTAAGTGTAAGGAGCCAGTCACAGTAGGCCATTTATTATTATTCCATTTATATGAAATGTCCAGGATAGGTAAATACATAGAAACAGAGCAGACTGTTGGCTGCCTAAGACTGGGGGAATATGGGGAATTGAGAGTGATTACTTAATGGGTTCAGGGTTTCCTTTTGAGGTGATGAAAATGCTTTGAAATTAGATGGTGGTTGTACAACTCTGTGAATATAATAAAACCACTGAACTGTACACTTTAAAAGGGTGAATTTTATGGAATGCAAGTAATATCAATAAAGCTATTGCTTTTTAAAAAGTAAACAATAGAGTCCCTATTTAGGGGAACCCAGGTTCCCCAATGTTCACAACTGAGAAATGATTGGATAAATTATGGTACAGCTATACTAAGGAATATTGAAAGTGCAGAACAGTATAATTCCTTTTTTCTGCTAAAAATTATTTAAAAGAAATAAAAACCCTTTAAATGTATGCATATATTTCCTTATGTTTGCAATAACATATATAAAGTGAGCTTAATACTGGTTACTCAGGGCAGAGTTAAGAGAGGACAAAGGGAGATTATGCAGTTGGTTTTTATAACCCTCTATTTAGTTTAATTTAGTGTAAAAGGGCATATAATTTTTGTAACTTTTTCCATTTAAAAATATTAAGAAAAAAAAAGAAAAGGGGTTCTGCCCCTGGATTTCCCGTGACTAGACAGTTATCTCTAGGTTTTTAAGCAGCAAGGTGTTTATTAAAAATTACACATGCAGTGGTCCTGCACCATCTCAGAGAGATGAACCATGAGCTGGAATCCTGGGGGATGGAGGGAGGAGCAGGAGTGCTAGTCAGGATGAAAGCTTCTGGGTTAGGCAAAACTGCATTTGAATCCCAGCTCTCAGCCACTTACTGAGCTGTGGACCTTGGGCCAGTTACTTAACTGCTCTGTGCCTCAGTTTCCTTGTCTTTAAAATGGGAGTAATTAGATGACCTCTCATTGGGCTGCAGTGAAAATAAAGTGAGGTCATGCATGCAAGATGCTTAGCACAGTGCCTGGCACATAGTATTCAATAAAGGATAAGTATAATTATTATTATTGTTTACAGTAGGCACTTCCTAATTGAAGAGTGGGGAATGGTGACTATAAAAATCTAGAGGAGGGGACAGTGACCTCAACTTTGCTAGGTCTACCGTGCTTCCTGACACATATGGTGATGTGCTCTTATGCCACCCACCTGAGAACTGACTTTATTCTTGCTGGTCTTATCCCCATCTAAAACAAAAGACTACATTTCCCAGCTTCCCTTGCAGCTAAGGGCAGGGGAAGTCTTGGGTGGGACTTCCCTTCGGGAAGCTGTCCTTTTCCTCTTCCTTGCCTTCAGCCTTCCAGTGGTCTGGATCCTACAGTTGATGGCAGGAGCCCTGCTAGCAGTGTCAGACCTTGAAGCAACCCTGAAGGAAGAAACCACACCCTGGGGATGGTGGAGCCCAAGCCTGGGAGCCTGAGCCCCTGGTGACCCTGGAGTCACTATGCCAGCCCCAGCTCGCCTTCCGCTGCACTTCTTTTATGTGAGAGAGAAACCAATCTCTATCTTGCTTAAGTCCCTTTTCTGAGTTTTCTGTGATAGGAAAATAAACCCAGCCCTAACTAATAGAGTTCTCTCAGAACCAACCTAAAAAGCAAGAGCTCATGGCAGGAAGGTGGCGAGGGCTGTGCCCTGGGGAGGGCTGGCTACCAAAGGGGAGGCTGGGCCTGGCCACTTACTCATCGCCGATGTAGAGCTTGGGCCAGACCTCGTTGACATGCGTGTACTGGGGACCGCCCTTCCAGAAGAGACGCTCCAGCTCGAAGGCTCCGGGGGTCCAGTAATCCTCAGCCTCCCCCTCCTCCTCCACCTTCGGCAGCAGCTTCTTGGCGGACGGGTAAGCATTCTTGAGGCTTGTCTTCGGTTCTCTGGATGTCATTTTGGAGCCAAGGGATTGTCTTTCCTTTCTGCAGCTGGTCATGAAAGAGGGTCAGGATTGGGGTTAGCAGGGACAGAGGTAGGGAATGGGCTTCACAAAAAAGAGGAGGGTATAAGCTGATGTGAAGATTTGGCAGGCATCCTGCTTCCTCTTCCCAGGCCACAGAGGTCAATCGGGAAGGCCATGATGGCAGTCAAACAACACTTCCCCAAGATTCCAGTCTCCTGCAAAGCAAGCATGCTGGGCGCCCTCTGACGTGGGCATTCGCTGCAGACACAAACAGGCTTCGGGTCTAAGAAATCCCTGCAGGCTGCCTGCCCTTTGCCACCTTTCTTTTAGATTTAACCCCTTTTTTGGTGCCTACTCTTTCCTTTCTGTGACCGGAGTCTGCTGGCTCAGGCCATTTTGAACCTGAATAAGAAGGCCCAGGAGGTCCCTGCCATTCCAGGCCTGCGGTATTCAGCGTCTGCAGAGAGCTGTCGTGCAGTGGAAAGGGCACACCTGGAAATCCAGAGCCTGTGTGCTCTGGGCAGCCACGCACATTCCGGGGCTTCGGAAGTCTTGGGGTGGAAGGAAACTTGGCTGCGTGAGGGTTTGTCAACTTGTTAGGAAGCTGAAGTCAACGCTGGCTGCTCTCACACGAGGAGGCTGGCAGTTGTGCTAGCTTACCAGGGGTTTGGAAGACACGTTCCAAGCTAGAAAGCTGTGTCTGCAGATTGGAACGTGTATTTGCAGAGCTTGTCAGGCTCTGCGGGTGGAGTATGGGTGGAGAGTTTCCATTGTCCCCAAAGAAATGAGTTCATTGTGGAATTGGGCACCATGTGTTCCGTGAGCTGAGTGACCGATACACTCAGGCAGCCTGGGAAGGGAGGTTATACTCATCGTGCTGGGAGACTGGAGGGAAGGGGGAAAGGGTGGAGTGACTGAGAAATGTGAGCGCAGGTGAGTGATGGGGAGGGAACGTTACTCATTTATGTAACAAATACTTATGTAGCACTTACTGTGTGCTAAGCACTGTTCCAAGTGCGTTGCAATTATTAACTCATTTAATCTTCTTAATAACCCTAAGAAATAGGCACCATGATTATCTCCATTTTGGAGATGAGGAAAACTGTAAATTGAGGATGCTTATAACACATGGTCTTAGTCTTCTGAGAAAAAAAATAATTGCCCGGAGGGCAGGGGTTGGGGTGGAGGATGTAGCGTGAGGAGGGCCAGGCCAGGGACTTGAAGAATGTAAAAAAGCTCCAGTAGCTTCAAAGACCATTAGGATCCTATCGAAAAGACCCAGAACACATCTCGAAGAGGCTCCCACTTATCAAAAATGGGACAATTTGAGCATGAATAATAAAAATAACTGCAGTTAGTAGAAACACATCAAACATTTAAATCATAATGATACTCAAAACAATTATTCACTTTTGGAAGATGCTAGAGAGCCAGCTCATTATGAAGACAGGCCAGTAAAAGAAAAGAATCTAGCATTTGTCATTCCTTTCGGCTGCAAACTGTACTACTGGGTAGATGAGGGAAATTTTCTTTTATAGAAGAACTTCAATAAAGAAGGAAGGAAGCACCATTTTACAACACCCGATGAGCTAATGGATGTAGGCACTGAGCACTGACTGCTGGCAGCATAAGAGACGTCAGACGTTACGGGCCTTCTGATGGAGGAACACACCACCGCTACCACGAAAGGAGCCTCGCCAAAGGAAGACCTGGACCTTTGATCAGAGTCCTCAGAGTCTAGATCTAGCAACCAATTTGCAAGAGATTCAGAAGACAGTTAAGTTATACCTCAGGGCCTTATCTTTTGGAAATACGTAGTGAAGTGTTCACAGATGAAATGATATAATGTCTGGGATTTGCTTCAGAAATAATACTATTGGAAAATACAATAATATATTGTGTCGGGGAGAGGGGTATAGGTGGAGGTGTGATGAGGCAGGATTTCCCTAGGATGATGGCTGCAAGGTCATACTGTTCCTCTTTGTGTTTGAAATTGTCCGTTAAATTTTTTTAAAAAGAACAGGAAAAGGCTGAAACCACTGCTCTGAGAAATTTGATTCTCCCAAGTTCACAGTAGGTGAATTAAAGGATCACTGGCTAGCAGTGTTTTTGGGGAAGCCTGGGTCTGTGACTTTCTCCTGCAGAATCCTGAGTTGAGGGGTGGGGGGGCAATGGGCTGCAGAGGCCACCCTTCTTTGGAGTCTGTCAAAGCGTGATCTAAAGACCACCTCCCTCAGAATCATCTGGCACTTGCTAAAAATACAGATTCCTGGGTTGCACCCTAGGCCAGAGTGGGGCCTAGGAGTCTGTATTTTAACAAGCTCCCAAGTGAGTCTGTTGCTCACTAAAATTTGATAATAATTGCCCAAGAACGTGGTTCAAGAGTCAAGGAGCCGGGACTTCCCTGGTGGTCCAGTGGCAAAGAATCTGCCTTTCAATGCGGGGGACGCGGGTTCGATCCCTGGTCAGGGAACTAAGATCCCACATAACCGCAGGGCAACTAAGCCCGCGCGCCACGACTACCGAGCTCGCGCACCTCAACTAGAGCCTGCATGCTGCAAACTACAGAGCCCACGCGCCCTGGAGCCTGCAAGCCACACCTAGAGAGAAGCCCACGCGCCTTAACCAAGAGCCCGCATACCTCAATGAAGATCCTGTGTGCCACAACTAAGACCCAACGCAGCCAAAAAAAAAAAAAGAAAAGTCAAGGAGCTGTTGAGTCAAGAGAAGGGTAGGAAGGGTGCTCAATATGCTTTCCATCTTCTCATTGACGTGTAGACCCAAGTCTTTAGCCCAGAGTAAGGGTGTGGGACTGGGACGAGGGAAGGGCTGGACAGCCTTATTCCAAGGCTCCTTGAAGATGCTCCTTCACGTTGTTTTCAGCCTCGGTGTCTGACGCATAACAGGTGCTCAGAAGGTGAGTGAATGAACAGAAGGAGTGACTCGGGGTGAACGAGTAAGACTGGGGGGCCTGTGCTGGGGGCTCAGTCGGAGCTGATGAGGCAGGACGGAGCCTTGGGCTAATGTGGAGGCGGGGGAAGGTGAGCGAGGGGCAGAATACAGGATGGACAGTCCCCTGCAGCAGGGAGCTGCTCAGACCCGAACTTCACTCTGGGACCTGGCGGCTGGCATTTGCAGTCACCAAAGGACGTGTTATTTTAAGGGATGGCCTGAAACTTCTGTAGCAGAACCAGCCCAGACACCTCAGTCTCCCGAGAGTGGTCACGCCCTCCCCGCTGCAGGCCTGAGGCGCCTTAACTTGGAGAAGTCTGGAGTTCTGCCCGTCTACGGCACCAGCTCTTCTTGTTTCCAAGCGAGTCAAAGCTGGGCACCATTTACCTAAATTCAGAGGTTTGGGCCATTTTGAACCCTGCCTGCCACCAAAGGAGGCTTCAGAAGAAGGGATTTTAGGGAGACACTGGAGTAACTGCATTCTGAACCTTCTGCCCGCCTCCTTGTGTTACTGAAGCTGACCTCACCCTTGCTGAGGCTGGTCCTCCTTCATTATACTGTGGAAGGAGCCATCCCCATCCCCATCTCCGTGCTGAAAGCCTCGGCTGGATTTCCAGACAGAAGAGGAAGTGGTGTGGTCTACCCAGAGCGGCTTGGCACGCAGAGGGAGCTCTGGGATCTATTATCCTCCAGCATGCAGATTGGATGGGGGACGAGAACAAAGCACAGAGCCGTCCAGAAACCACAGACCTGTAATCTTTCCAAATCCTGAAGGCGGCTTGTGTGCATCCCTCTGTGCATGGCTCCCAAATCTTTGAATCTCAGAGAGGCCGGGAGTGTCTGTTTCCCAGATCACAGCCAAAATGGAAGGGGAAGACAAATCTGTTCTGTTTGGTTTCCATAGATTCGACCTAGAGATAAACTGCCAAGGTCTTGATGACACATACAATATCAATCACAGGCTAAATGTCATAATGAGAGCTGGGCAGGTTGTCAAGAGAGGCCTCCAGGTTCCTGTTACAGCTTCATATTTAAAGGTTTGGTCCCAGGAAACCAAATGCCAACCTGAAGGCTATGTGGCCTGTATGTGCAGCAGCAGCCTGCCTCTTCCTCAAAGGATAGCAGACTGAGGCTCCTTCCTGGACAGGCCAGGCAGGTAACATAGAGGAGTTAAGTGCATTGGGTGTTAAAGAATAAAACAAACAAGCAAGAACCTAACTATTGGCCTCAGGTAGGAGGCATCAGGGAGTGGTGGGGACTGTGGCCGAGTAGAGAGCAAATGCCCCCACTGAAGGGGGTGGCAGCTTGCCATTCCATGTGGGAATGCAAGCCCAGATGGTCGGATAGTTTTATGAAAAGTCAGAAAGCCAGAGTTTTGTGGGAAATCTGCTGATTTTAAAATTTTAAGTCAGTAGGCAGCTGTAACAGAGGCTATCCTTGTCCTGTCACATTCCTCAGCTGAGATCACTGCAGTGAAAGTGGACAGCTCCCTTACACAAAAGGCTTCCTCACTCAAGCCCCTGTATTTCGCTGATTGAGGCTGTTTTCTGGTCTTTGTGCTGGTCAGGGAGTTACCTGCTTCCTGGAACACCTCACAAACAATTTGTTCCCAAACTCTGGTCTCAGCGTCCACCTTTGAGGGAACCCAGACTAAGATACTGCTAATTTTAAAGCATTTAAAGACACTGTGATAACAGAGAATGCAAGGCCAAGTACTGCTTGACCCATAAGATCTGGAGTGCCATTTTCCTCTGTGAAACAGTGCCCTTGCCTTTGAGGAGCTATTTCTAGGAATAATCAAAATAGGGATCCCTATTTTGATCCTATCCTGGCTCCATTTCAGACTTTTCAATGGTACAGCTCGTGTTTGGTTAAAGGTTTCCCTTGCCCAGTGAGGAAAGGCTTTAATCTGAATTCACAAATATAATTTTGACACCATGATTTGACTTTATGTAAAAAAAAAAAAAAAAAAAACCCTTATAGAATTTAGGATTAACACATACACACTACTATATATAAAATAGATAACCAACAAGCACCTACTGTGTAGCACAGGGAACTGTACTCAATATTTTGTAATAATCTATAAGGGAAAAGAATCTGAAAAAGAAAAAAAAAATATATATATATATATATATATATTCTTGTATATAACTGAATCACTGTGCTGTACCCCTGAAACTAACACAACATTGTAAATCAACTCTACTTCAATTAAAAAAAAAACAACCTTGTATATTTTTGTTCTTGTTTTTAACTAGGAAAAAAAAAAAAGAAAAACAGCAAAATGTCAATACTGAGGGCAAGTGGCAGGACTCAGGGAGATTTTTTTCCTGTCTTCTGTTTTGGGATTCTTTTAATAAATAATCATATTTTATAATAAATAACCATGTCTACATTTTTTAAACTATGCTGGCCAAATAGAACAGTCTGGGCTGGAAGCTGCTTGTGACTTCTCGCTCCATCTTACGTGTTCCCAGGACCTGGCTCTTTCCTGGGGCTCCTCTACCTCTCTGTTCCTCTCTCCCCACATTCACTGGCTTGTGTCTCTTCTCTGCTCTCAGAGCCCCACCAATCACTGAGGACTCAGATCTACACATCTTATCCTCCCTGAGCTTCGCTTTCTTCTTTAATAAAATGGAGCTGTAACAAGAGGGGTAAAGGCGATTTTAAAAACAAACAAACAAAAACCCAACCTGAATTCTTTTGCTTTCTAAGGTGGAAGATGGGAGAAGCCCAGTGGAGAGATGCATCATTCATTTGAGTGGGAAACCTAAACCCCTAAGTGGACCCCTTGAGCCTGCAGAGACTGGCCAGGTAGCCATGCCCAGGAGTGTGAGCCACAGAACAGGCCTCCTGCTTAAGAAAAAAACACAATTTAAGGATCCTTTTCTCGGGGAAAAGGTAAGTCCTAAAGCGTGATTCCGAAAGTGATGGAGTGAACAAAGAGAGCTAAATTGTTCTGTGCAAGAAAGCAAGGGGCGTTCCAAGCCTCTAGAACATCCCCAGAAGGGGTGTGAGGGACCCTGCTGCGGAGTGGCGAAGGGAGGGCTTGGGGCCAGAGCCAGCCAGGTGAGGGGCGTCCAGGGCACACAGCCACGGGACTCCTGAGAAAAGTGATCCCAGTGCTTAACTTTGCGGTGCCCCCTGGCAGTGTCAGCCCTCTCTTTGTCACCCCAAACCTTCAGTGAAATTGTTAGACAGGACAGACAGCTGTGTTCGTGGCGGGCTTGAGAAATCAAAGGGGAAGAGGCTTGTGCTGGTCGAGAGAAGAGACCAGAAGTTTATGCAGCACCATGGACAGTCTGATTCTGTTCTTATACAAAAATACATGTCACCAAAATATTAACACTGGCTCTATGTTTATTTTAGAATGATGAAATTATATGCGATTCTTCTTTTTTTTTTTTAAGAAACCATCTTTTCTAAAAATCTCTGTGCTGAACATATATCACTTGAGTATATGGAGGGGGAAAAAAAGCCTGTGAAAGTTGTATTTGAGAACTGTTCTGGATGTAGTAGATGCGCACCCTAAACCTACGGGCTGAGGCACAGGAAGGTGGCCTTCAGGACGAGGCCTAACCAGGTGTTCTTTACATCACATATGGCACTGAGTGCCCTCCCAGTCAGTGTGAGCTCCCCAAAGGCAGGCCTGTGTCCTCCTTGAGCCCTCTGGTGGCAGAACCAGGCCTAGGTCGTGTCACAAAGTCATTCTAGTCCCTCAGTGCTTCCCGGGAAACCAGAAGGGAGTCAAGTTTTATGGCTCCTGAAATTTATACCATTGCTTTAAGAAGAAGAAAAACAAATAGGTGCAGGGCCTTAGAAGAGGCTGGTGCAGGGGATTCTGAAGCTTTGGGGTAAATGCACCTCTGAAAGAAGATTCTTTCCTCTTTGACTGGAGGCAGACCTCAGATGAGGAGGGCAGCATCCTTCCCCATCCCTTGGAGCTCTTTGACTTGCCTTACCCTGGTCTTGGTTTAGGCTAAGTCAGCCAACATCAGGGGTGCTCTGGTGGGTCATGAGTGGGCATGGGAAGTGGCCTTGTTTTGTTTGTTTGTTTGTTTGACCGTGCCACGTGTGCAGCCTGTGGGATCTTAGTTCCCCAACCAGGGATTGAACTCAAGTCATCAGCAGTGAAAGTGCAGAATCCTAACCACTGGACCCAGGAAATTCCCTTGTTTTTTTTTTTTACTTCACCTCAGATGTTCGGCCTGGCCCTGCCCGCCCCCGCATGCCTCCACATCCCTCTGTTCAGCACCAGGGATGGGCTGGGCCAGAGAGGTCTCTGCCTTCTTCAAGTTTTTGGTCTAGTAGAGCAGTTACAATCTAATCTTTTAAGAATGAGTCCTCTTCCTTTGAAGGTATTCTGTATCTGTGGATATCACATATTTATGTCCCTCGATGCATTGGGCTCATGGGGGAAAGTTAGTGTGTGTTGCATGCATACCACATTTTTTCCATGACACCACCCAAGTTGGGTTTGGAATGTGCCTTGAAAGAAGAGGGAGGGTACAAATGTTATTGTGGTTGGGAAAATTACTCAATTAGGAGAGTAATACCTACTGCCAGGGTACGTGGAGGGGCAGAATTTGGCAGCAGTATACATATATACATATACATATTTTTAATTTACTGCAAGTCATGCTTGTCCTTACTCACCTTAAATCTACAAAAACGATCCCAACTAGGAAATAAAAGTTGTGGGATTTAAAAAAAATTAAAACCTGGCCGTAAAAACCCTAGGAATTTTTTGTCGCTATAATTTAATTCCTAATGTATCAGACACCATCCAAGTTTAACAGATACTTTTTTCTTTTGGATTCTGGCAAGTATGTTAATAGGAGACAATTATGTGAATTAATATAAAATCCTTTTATTTAAAAAACAGAAGTGCCTTCATTTAAAGAGGTAATTTAATATTTCTTCTAAGATGGTGTTGATGTCATTAACTTGTTTGATTAACTCTTCAGATGGTTTCAAAACGCTTCGGGGTGGTAATTTATGAACTCCTAATTGATTTTTCCAATCTCAGTTTGGCAGAGTTGGGCCTCCTGGAAACTGTGAGGAGGCTGAATGCTCACATGTGGCTTCCTTCTTAGACAAGGGAGCCGGCCGGGATGGACTTGATCCCTGCGGTCGGCCCAGTGGGGCGGAGGAGGCTCTGGGTCAGGAGACAAGAGGCCATGATGTCTGACCAGGCCAGCTGTGGTGGAAACACTGCAGGCAGTTACACAGCTCATGAATTCAGGAACAGATGGCCTTTTAGCCCCGCTCTTTCGAAAATCACTACCCACTCTGTGTCACCTCAGAACGTGAGGCTTCCTTGTGTGGGAGAAAGATGGGGGGGGTAGACTGGGGGGGTGCAGCCCTCACCATGGTCTCACCACCTCTCTCTTCCTGTCCCCACCACTGTTACTCACTAGGCCGGTGTCTCAGTGTTGCACGGGGCAGGCTCTGGACCTTGGGAAGGCTGTAGGCCATGCTCCCACCTCTTAAAGATGCCACAAAAGCTCACTGAGAAACCCAGGCCCTGGCAGGACCCAGCGAAATGACCAATACACTCGGTGACTCTTAACGTGTGCCTGGTGCATCTACTCTCAAAACCTCCTCGATAGGGAATAGCTGCCCCCACTTTACAGATGAGAAAACTGAGGGTCAGAGAGTTTAGTCACATGACGCCAAGCTAGTAAGTGGTATGACTGGGCCTCAACCCAGGCAGCCAAGAATCCCCACCCAGGCCACTAGATAGGTCACTGTATCTTAGTCACAAGGTATACGTTCCTGAGGGCGGGCCTGGGCCTAGGCCTCCCTCCCCCTCGTGAACCCCAGAGCGGTGGGAAGTTGCGGAAGAGCCCTCACCGGCCTTGGGGGCTCACGTACCCAGGCTTCAGCTTCCTCATCTGCAGAATGGGGATAACATCCGCGCCTCCCTGCTTGTTGGTTAAAGGAGATAACGTGAGTCCTTAACACATGGGCATGGACTCGGAGAGCGTGTCATGTAGGGGGACGGGGCGGCAGGGGCGGGGGGGGGGGGGAATTCTCAGCTGTGTTGGGAGCTAAGTGCCGAGCCGAGAGTAAGGGAGCGGGGGTAAAGCAGTTTGGCAGGGACCAAGGGTTTTTGTACTTGTGGCAAATGGGTCGGGGCGCTAATGAGTCTGAACCTTCTCCTCTGAGTGATGGGGCTCCTTTGCTCATAAGTGAAGTACAAGCAAGGCTTTTGGGAGGAGGAGTAAGGCCTCTCTCCAGCCTGTTGATGCCTGGTGGCCATGCCAGGCTGTGATGAGACTTGATCCCCTGTTTACTGCGCAAGTGGTAGGCCCAGAACCATCAAGGCTCACCTGAAGCGAAAAGTCAAGCACCACGTGTGTGCCCTGGAGTCAGGCTGAAGAGGACGAACGCAGCTAGCCCCCGCGCGCCCCCAGCCCGGCTTCCCCGGCACCGGGACCTGGAGAGGCTGCCCCCAGGCCCAGGTGGGAGTTCAGGCAGCGGGGGAAGCGAGAGAGAGAGGCGTGCCCCCGCCCCCAGCTCACCCCACGGGAGGGACACCCAAGCACAGCGGCTCTGCCGTCAGGCCCCGAGGCGCACTGGCCTCACTACGGTCTGGGCTGTGTGATGTCGGGCAAAGCACTCCACGGCCTTGTGTCTCAGTTTCCTCATCTGAAGCGACGTCGACAAGGTACACCCCGCCCAGGGCTGCCGCAGTTCTGAGGAGTAAGTACGTGAGCTACTACTTAGAAGGGAAGCTCTCGGAACTGTGCCTGGCACACGGTCAGCCAGGGCCCCTTACTGATTCGCGGGGTTGCACAGCGTCGGGGGAAGGCCAACCCTGGCTCCGTGGAGGGCAGGCTGCCCCCTCCCCAAGTGCACCCAGCTGGGCGTCGCCAGGGTTGCAGGGAACACTAACAGCCAAGCCCCCGGCCTCAGGGCCCCTCTCTGCTCCTCGTCCCCCTCGAGTTTGTCAACAGCCGCAGGAACTCCACCCTCCGTCAGGACTCCGTCCCCTCCAACCCAGTGCCACCCCAGGACCGAAAGGTCCCCCGTGAGGGCTTCCAGCTTATCAGAGGGTAGAGGACCAATGTCCCCCCCTCACCCTCAGCCCAGATCTGCTTTTGACCCCGAAGAGCCTCCGACCTTCCCGTCACTCCTCAGACCCTCTCCCACGTCCCACCCCACCCCCCCCATACCCAAGGCTCTTCCCTTGTACGGGACTCAGTCAGAAGCCCTTCAGGTGTCGTTTGCAAATGTCATTTGGTGGGAACAAACTGCTTGTGTCATGAAGAGAACAAGGAGGGCGTCACAATGGAAGGGCAACAGAACAAACACTGAGTACCAGGGCCCCTCAGATGCTGGGATCGGAAGCGAGGAGACCCCGCCCCACATACACCCCATGCCCTCTCCCATCTTACTCAGCAGTTTTTCCCCTTGGAATGTTTTCAGCTTTTCTGAACAGTCAGAGCCCCCCACTCCTTGGGTTTCAGGCCCGTGAGGGGCCACTGGGGCCTCAGGACAAGGGCCCAGGATCTAATGGGAAAGCCCTGGTCTGAGACACAAGACATCTTCCCACCATCCTGCCTACACGCGCCGCTGTCTTGGTCCAGAGGCCAAGTCCCTCGGTGACCCAGTCTCCCCGTCTCTACCAGAGCAGTCATCCCCAACCCCATCCTCCCACCAGGATGGGGAAAAGCTCCAAAAGTAGTCACTCTGTCCAAAAGATGCTCAGCGTTACCCAGGACACAGGAAGAGTTCTCATCCCCGGGGTTTGGAGTACTTAGTTGTAACTTGTGCTGCCCTATGCTTGATGTGAGTCACTACGGGTGTCTCCATTCCGCCCCCACCTCCCGCTGAGATTTTTTTCCCCTCTACTGGCTAGATGGATAAATGGAGAACCTTGCTGGAATATGATATGCGATACAATGCATCCAGGGCCTCAGAAGGGCCCGATGAGCTTTAACCTGCCCTATTATCCTTTAGAAATGGGCATTGAACTGGAAGCCTAGATTTAGAGGAAGGGAAGTGGAGAAAATTTCTTGGAGTCTCTAGGGAAAGACGGGGCAAGAAGAAGCCTGTCAAACAGAAAAGGTGTCAGCTGTTCTCTGCCGCTCCAGAAACAGGGTGGAAAGGGGTCTTCTAATCCCCACACCCAGGCCCCCAAAGAACATTTGATTGGACCCAAGAGGTGCCAGCCTCCCACCAAAGGGGCTTACCTGTGCGCACCGGGTCCTGGCCAAGTCAGGAGGTGCTGGTCCGTGGGACGTGTGGCAGCCGCACACCCAGCCACCCCGACTGGCATCCAAGAGCCTATTTTTAGGGTCAGATCTGCTGACGCTGACCTTGTGTGCTGCCCAGTCTGAGAAGAGACCCGTGGCATCTGCTCGCAAAATGATTTGCCAGTGTGACCTGAAACCCTTGACTTCGGGAGTTCTGTACCTGGAGCCCACACGCTTGTCCCTGGCCCGCCTACAGAGGCAGGACACGCAGGCACCAGGGCGGGGACAGGCAGGGGGAATTTCCCAGCTTTGTTTTCTTGGGATGGACGAGGCCAGGTGGCTGCTCAGCCCTGCCCAGGACTCTGTCCTGGAACAGCTGGAACGGGGGAGTTTTGCCCACTGGCACAGAGCCTGTGGGAGGGTCGGGGGGCACCCAGCCTGGAGAACTCTCCACTCCTGTCTTCTCTGGGAGTTTGTGGAGCCATCTCTGGAGAGTGGATGGAATGAATGCCACATCACGCAGGGCGATCAGTGAAACACCTCCGCCTTCCAGAGAAACTCTGGAAGCTTGGGTTCATTTGCGTTGTGTCACTTCCTGTGGGACCTCCAGCAAGTGTCCAATCCATCTGGACTTCAGTGGGGAAAATAATCATAATGTTGCCCTCTTATGTTGTTATGAGGGTTAAATGAGATAAAGTTTGGAAAGTACTTAGCACAATGCCTGGCACATGCTAAACATTTAAAACATGTTGGATGGTATTAGGGTGCCAAAAATATTCCCAATTCAACAGTCATTCCCAGGTCTCTCTTCTTGGCGGTTCCTTCTCTCAATCTCCTGCCTCTTTGGCTCCAGCCTTCTTTGCTCCAGGATCCCCACCACCGCCCCTACTACTGTTGTCCTCCTTTTTAGGGCTGAAGCGGGGTAGTCCTGTCCAGGCTCCTCTATTTTTCTAGTAAAATCTTTCCAGCGCTTCCTATAGTTCCTGTTAATGAGTGACGTGGTTTTCCATCCTTCCCCATCCTTTCACCCTCTTTGGGCATCCTTCAATGTGTGAAGGATTAGGGGGAGTGGGAAGGGGGTCCCCAGTCTCTCCACATCCTTCGCTTAATAGGGTCTTTTTATGTTGGGGTCATTATATTGACCTCTGCAACTTTGTATTCAACAAACCAAAGATCTTCCTCACAAGTTGCATGTTTAGCTACTGCCAGTTTTATTTAGGGTGATTATTTCTTCTGGTATTTTTCATTGCGAAACTTCTGAAAAGACTCTGCTTCTGTTGATTTCTTGGTGCAGAGAATATTCACAAGGCAGAGTGCTCAGGATCTAAGTGTACAAGGAGGTCAAAATGTCAGGGTCCAAATGTCCTTGCTGTCAAGTGCTGGAGTGAGAGCAGCAGGGTCAAAGGCCCTTCTGCAATTACCCCGAGAACTAGAGGAGCCAGAGATGCTGGATCTGACAAAGACTGAAGAAAGGTTTCCATCTAGCTGGGAACCTGGGGGGCCGGTCCCAGCCCTAGCCCCAACCCCAGCCCCAGGTAAGGGCTAAGGAGGCAAGAGGAGCTGCTGAAGATATAAGTTGAGAGGGGGCAAAAAATCAAATATCTAAAGACATCTGAGATAGGTAGGTAGATAGGTTGATAGATAACCGATAAGAGAGGGGGATAATATTTCACACTGTCTAGAAGGGTGGCCAAGTAAATAAAGCCAAGAAAAGAAGGAGGTGGGTTGCTGGATTATCACCTCCATTAGAGTAGCCCCTAAATGCTGTGACCAGAAGACTGGTGACCCTCTCCCCGTACCCCGCTTGCCCCCAATCCTTCACACATTAAAGGATGCCCAAAAGAGAGTGACCAGGGTGGGGAAGGGTGGAAACCACATCATTAATTATGAGGAACTATAGGAAGCCCTGGGAAGAGGTTATTAGAAAAGAGTGGTGCTAGCAGCAACAGACACGTGGTCCGTCTTCTAGCGGCTGAAGGGCTGACCTGTGAGAAACCACAGCCTTCTCTGCGCAACTCTCAGGGCAGAGCTCAGGCCGTGGGTAGATGCCCCTAGAGCTGCCTTGTGTGGACGCAGCAAACACACCATTATGCAAGGATGGGAGCAAGCCAGGTAACCATCAGCTGGACTCAGAGATGTCTCCAGCTGTTCAAGACTCCAGGCATAGGCCACCAGGATGCTGTGCAACAGCGAGCTGCCCTAGTGCAGATAAACTGTGATCTGTAGAAACAGCTGTTATTTTCATTGTAGCTTCTTAGGAACTGACATACGGCAACATTTGACATAGGTTTCTCCCCGACACCACCGCCTTCTCTGACCCATGTGATTTTCATTAGCAAACGCCCTTCCCCCAGAATCTCCCTCTACTTTCTCCATTTTCACGTGTAGGTTGACATTGCTCTTCGTCCCAGCTTCTCTGGATCAGAGCCCCACTTAGGCCCAGTGGCAAGGTGTGGTAGGCAGAATACACCCACCCCCACCCCACCCCCAAAGATGTCCACATCCTGATGCCTGGGACCTGTGAATAGGTTATGTTACAAGGCAAAGGGGAATGAAGGTTGCAGGTGGAATTAAGATTGCTAATCATCTGGCCTTCAAATAGGGAGAGTAGCCTGGATCACCCAGGTGGGCCCAGTGTAATTAGAAAGGCTCTTAAAAGTGAAAGAGAGAGGCTGAAGAAGAGGGTGGAGTGATGCCACGTGAGAAGGACTGAACTTCCTGTTGCTGGCTTTGAAGATGGAGGAAGGGGCCCTAAGCCAAAGAACAGCCTCTAGAAGCTGGAAAAGGCAAGGAAAAGGATTCTCCCCCAGAACCTGCAGAAGGACTACAGTCCTGCCAACGCCTTGATTTAGCCCAGTGAGACCCACATCAGGCTTCTGACCTACATAACTGTAAGAAGATAAGTGCTGCTTTAAGCCACAAAGTTTGAGGTGGTTTGTTACAGCAGCAGCAGGAAACTAATACGTGAGATTTAACAATACATGACTTTTCTGGGTTGAAAAATTCCAGAGGCTTCTAGTGCTCTGTGGACACCTGACTTTATGTGGATGCTGAATATAGCTAGAGCCCAGGGGAGAGGGGGCTCTCCCACCTCGGCTGCAGATGTGTGTAGTCTGATGGCTAGAAGTCCTCTGCCCTCCAAGAAGTGTCTTTCTTCTTTCATATTAAGAAGACGAGCAAACAGACTGAGGCCCATGTTCCTCAGGCCACCCAGAACCCTCCGCAGCATCTTGAAGGACTGCTTTCCTCTGGGAGAAGTACAGGTAGGATGGCTCTCATTTCTCCTGAGTCAGTTTCCCTGTAGCCTTCTTGCCTCTCCACCTCACTGGCGCCCGCCAGCCTCGCCCTCCTTCAACCTCACCCCAAGTGCAACACCACCCTCTTCTGTTCTTCCCCCAAAGCACCACCCACCCAGCGCCATTGTATGCGGCAGAGGGGACCACAGCACAGAACAGGAGACAGCTCCAGATTCAATGTCTGAGCTCCTTGATCTTAGAAAATTGTTGTCTGGGCCCCATCCCCAGGGAATTTCTCCCTCTAGAGACGACCGTCCCTGTACCTGCCATGTTCACGAGGCTCCTCTCTGTGTATACAATCATCGCAGCTTTCCTTTTCCTCCGTTCTGGGCCTCTTCCCCTCTTCTCTAGAGCGCCTTCAAAAGGCTCCAGATTCCTCCTCTCTGATGACTATGCCGAACAGGTCAGCTCCCTCTTAGTCTCAACCTCCCAAGCAGGCTAAGCTAGGGGCCTCCCTTTCTCATCAAAAAGCCCACCATGGCATTTTCCTAGATGAGTTACCGTCACCAGTCCAAGAGGAGAATCTTTTGACTCCCTTAGACAATATCATCCACAGACCCTGGAAGCAGGAGCCCCTGCCTTGAACTTGTTTTTTTAGAGGTCCATGCATCTGTCTGTCTGTCTCTCTCTCTCTCTCTCTCTCTCACACACACACACACACACACACATATTGAGATGCTGGTAAGCACTCATTAGCATAGCTAAACCAAACGAGAACCCAGCAATACCAAACCCGGGTAAGATTTTTGGGGGGTGGGGAAACGTTCTGTATCTTGGTCATAGCGGTGGTCACACAACTATACACATTTGTCAGTAAAACTAAGAAGAGTGAACTTTGCTGTGTTAAATTTAAAAATAAAAAGGATATGGGTGCCTCATGCACCTGGGATTTGGCTTTCGGCACAGGCAAAGAGTGACGTGTAACTCTATCCACTTTTGTGACTAACACCACTTAGGCCGCAGAGAGTGTGTTTCCCCTTCCCTTACTCTGTGCCCTCAAAACAAAAGGTGACCGGTCTGAATTCCTTGAAGGTGAAGGTCGGTGGGTTGTGTTGCTGCTAATCTGTGGGTCCAGGGAGGATTGGAGCTGTGGAAGCCTGTGGCCGAGAGAACAGACAGCTTATCCTGCTGAACCTGGTAGCGCCAAGCCTCCATTGTGCATCTGTGTTCTGCTCCAGGGCTCTGGAGGTGACCTGGCATTGTTGTGGTATTCACAACAGTCACACAACAGCTGAGGGATATTTTGGTGCATTAAACAATTCATAGGCTTCTCTAAAGCATATATATGTAGGTCTAGATGTAATAAATGTGAAGCAAAATGCCACTTCTTTACATTGACTACTAGAATTGTCAATCATTTTATTTTTGTAGCAGTCGTTTATAAGATTTAACAAAGGTTTCAAAGACGTGAGTTAAGATTTTGAGGTTTACTTAAGATCATTTTGATTTAAAACTTTGACATTTAATAATTACATATTCCTTTTTACTTTTAATAGAAACTTTGAATATTTTAGAAAAAACTCTTTTGAAAATGTACATGGAAATGTTTTTCATGTTTTATTGTTTTCATTTAACTTGCATTTTGATAAAAAATTTACCTTTGTTCACTTTGAATTCAATTACATTTTTAAATTTTATTTTATTTTTGGCTGCATTGGGTCTTCGTTGCTGCACGCAGGCTTTCTTTAGTTGCGGCGAGTGGGGGCTACTCTTTGTTGCGGTACATGGGCTTCTCATTGCGGCGGCTTCTCTTGTTGCGGAGCACGGGCTCTAGGCACGCGGGCTCAGTAGTTGTGGCACACGGGCTTAGTTGCTTCACGGCATGTGGGATCTTCCCTGACCAGGGGTCGAACCCGTGTCTCCTGCATTGGCAGCTGGATTCTTAACCACTGTGCCACCAGGAAAGACCTCAATTACATTTAATTTTTGATCCTTCAGATCAGCACTGTCCAATAGATAATGCAAGCCATGTATGCAATTTAAAATTTTCTAGTAGCCACATAGTGAAAAACAGGTGAAATTAATTTTCCAGGCAGGATTTTATTATTTATTTATCTATCTATTTATTTATTTATTTTTGGCCGTGCCTCACTGCACGTGGGATCTTAGTTCCCCAACCAGGGATTGAACCCCTTTCCCTGCAGTGGA
Source organism: Eschrichtius robustus (assembly GCF_028021215.1). Classification (NCBI taxonomy): domain Eukaryota; kingdom Metazoa; phylum Chordata; class Mammalia; order Artiodactyla; family Eschrichtiidae; genus Eschrichtius; species Eschrichtius robustus. The sequence continues at coordinate 79,652,405 of NC_090830.1, forward strand.
AGCGCATAACCACTGGACCACCAGGGAAGTCCCCCAGGTGAAATTAATTTTAATAATATATTTTATTTAGCTATGCCCCAAATATTATCATGTCAACATGTACTCAGTACTCAATATGAAAATTATTGAGATATTTGATGTTCTTTTTTCCATGTGAAATCTGAGTATCTTACACTTACAGCACATCTCAACTTCCACATCTGAAGTGCTCAATAGCCCCACGGGGATGGGGGCTCCCATACTGGACAGCCGAGGTCTAGATCACTGAGAGTGAGACAAGTCATTGTGCTAATGGGGATCAGGATGGGGATTTCTGTTTGTCCTCTTGCCCAGACCTGACCTACCTCCTTCCAGCCTGGGTTGTCCCCCGTTCCTGAAGCCCATTGTGTGGGTGCCTTGGAGGTTTCTGTGGCTCTCCAGGGAGTTTGCTGGCAGCCGGCAGGGCCACGTCTGTTGTGGAGCTGTCACTCTTGACTTTGATGGCCTAGCGATGTCAGGACTTCATGTTTGGAAAGAAAGCCTAGGGCCGAGGATGTTTCTCTGAAATCAGTACCTCTGTTTATCTCCCTGGCTGTCAAAACACTGGAGTGCCTGCTGCCAACCTCCTGCTGGAGGGCTCTGGAGCCCTTAGGACCCGGGGCATGGGCCGTGGGTCGTGGTCCTCCCAAACTCCCCCCTTTCCCAGGAGATTGCCGTTTGAGCCCTGCTCAAGTCTGTCAGTGATCTCAGCAAATGGGTAAATTGCATCTCTATTAGCACCTCTCTCTGCACGCCAGGACTTATTTATTTTACAGATAGATGGCTGTTTCCTCTTCACGGCCTGTTAGTGCATCAAAGTGACATTGATGAGGCTTGACAGTGTGATTATTCGTGTGTGGGAGGCAGGAGAGCAGGGGAGGGACGGGCATGAGCTTTCAAAACATCAAGACTTGGGTTCAAATCCTGCCCCTGCCACTTAGCTCTGGGCTGGTACAAGTCCCTTAACTTTCCTGAGCCTGTACGTTGGGACTAATAACAGGATCTACCTATGGGGTTACCATGCAGATTAAATAATATAATGCACGTGAAGCTCTTGGCTTGGAAGAAGCATTGATGTTCTTCTCATTCTCCCTCAACTCTGGTTAATTGTTTTATCTCCCATTGGACGGATTAAGAAATCCCTAAAGAGGATTAAATTAATAAACCATTAGGTTAGGAGCTGAAATCCCCCTGTGGTCTCAGCACATGTTTATTGAAGTGATGCCCTACTCTGTGTCCAGGCCCTGTTGTAGAAGCAGGTGGTGGGACCGGAGGCAGGAAATCAGGGCCTGCCTTGGGTGAATTCACCGTGCAGTGGGGAAACAGACCTCTAAGCACCCACTGGCAGCTCGGTGAGCAAGGGCTGTGTTGGGGTGCATAAGGGACCAGGGTTGCCCAGAAGAGCCCGGAAGCTCAAAAATGTCCGAGAAGGCCAACTTTGGCAATGGGGGAAGAAGGCTTGATGGGAGTATCCCGTGGTAATGTGCTGGTCATCCATGAACCCAGTAGGCAGTCAACAAACTGTCATGGACATTTTTAGTTCAATCATTGGCATTAGCCAACCCATGATAGTTTAGTCATGACAGGTACCTTGAGCCAATTCCAGTTAGATCTGGGGGCGTCATCTGGGATGGGAAAAAACACACACATATACACATATACACTCACACGCATATGTACACACACCAATATATACACCCCGCACACCCATGTATATACACATACCCACATATATACAAATATATATACACATACCCATATGTATACATACACCCATATATAGAGAAATATATATACACACACACATATATATATGGGCTGGACTGAGCTCAATTTTAGGAAAGTGTTGACTTTGACACATTGTGTGCAGTGAACCCTTATCAGTCAGGGGCCAAAAAGGGACAGAATTCCCCAGGGATGGTTTAAATGAAAAGATATTGATGGCCTACATACAGAGTGTGAGCAGGGTTAAGGGAACAAACCAGGGATACCGAAGCACCCAGGAAGTAGCAACAGTGGAAAGCCAGGGGCTACAGATGTGGCTGTGACCCAGCTTCGACCAGGCAGACGAGGACAACACTCTGGGGGATGGTAGAGCAGTGAGGTGGAAGGCACCTGGGTCCCTGCATGACATCCTGGAGCTGAGTCCCCTCGCCCGTCTGGACTGCCCTCCGACCTCTGTACAGTGACATGAGAGAGAAATAAGCAGCTGTCTGTTTAAGCCACTGTGTTTTGGAGTCTCAGTGACAGTAACCTAGACTGGACCCTAATGCAGTCAAAGGCTAGTGTGGTTGCAACAGGGTGAAGGAGGGAGAAAATGTTGGCAGGTGAGGGCCTGTAATCGTGGGGCCCTGTGGCCATGGTAAGGAGTTTGGATTTTCTTCTAGGGAGGATGCTTACATGATTTGATTTGCATTTTAAGAAGAACCTCTTGACTGGTATGTGGGGAATGGAATGTGGTGAACAAAAAGTGAACTAAGGAGGGGACTGCTCTGGTTGTCCAGGGAAGAGATGCTGGTGCCTTGGTCAAGGATGGCAGCGACAGAATTTGTGAGAAGGGAGTCACGTTCCAGATATGTTTTGATGGCAGATTATAAAGAATTAGCTGGTGACTTTGACTTTGAGGTATTTGTCGTATGTTCAGGTATAAATGAAATAAAGTGCTTGACACAGACCTTAGCACACAGTATTATTGTTGTTTTAATAAAGGTTCTATGACTCTGATGAGGTAACTTTTTCCTGCACAAGATGCTGATGGATCTTAGGAAAGAAACTCATGTTTTATTAAGCGACTCACCACTTTGGTGTCTGTGCACATGGTCTCAGACTGTCCCTGCGGCCACTCCTCAGGGAGGGAGGTCATGTGTGCCCAGGACCCGGGGAGACCCTCACTGCTGCAGTCAGTCTGGCTTGGAATGGGTGGAAAATTCACTCACTCTGCCCATCCCAGTAGAGCACCTGTCATGTGCTGGGCAGTGTTCTAGAAACGGAGGGAAAGGCAACAACAAGGTATACTATGTCGCTGCCCTCATGTTGCTGTTATTCTTTTCACTGGGATGTACAAACAAAGTGAGGTGTCTTTATTTTTCTTTAGCTCCTCTCATCTTCCCCACAAGCCCCTCCCTATCTGCTGGGAACGGTAGACACTTAAATTTGCTAAGTAATAATGTCCCAGCCTCTTCCCAGTTAAAAGCTCAAACTCTCAGAATCCTCTTCTGTTGCACAAGAAGGATTGTGGATGTACATCAGGGTTTATTGCAAGAACCAAGGTGGGGAGGGAGCCTTGATGCTGGGGGACCCCTTGAGCCTGGCTGCTGCTCACATTGGGCAAAATGGTCTCCTTCCAGAAGCCTAAATAGGTAAAGAGCAAGGCGCTCCCTGCACGTTTCACTCTGTCCCTGGGACGTTGTCTTAGAGAACAGAGGTCACCACCTCTAGGCCTCACTGCCACCTGCCCCCTCCTCTATGCCTTGTTCTCTTCAGTCATTCACTTTCTTTTACTTTCTTACCTGAACATCCTCTGGATTTGGCCTCTTTTTCCCATTTGTCAGGGGCCATAATAGTGAAGTGACTTCCAGGTAGGGTTGACTGATTTACAAATACATATTTAGTGTAAGTATGTCCTCTGTGATATTTGGGACATATTTATACTAAAAAATTATTTGTTGCTTATCTGAAATTCAAATTTAACTGGTATCCTGTATTTTATCTGGCAATCCTGCTTCTAGGGAACCTGATTATGGGGGAGAGGGATGAAAAACACAGGCATTTAGTATTTTCAAAATATTATGCCTAATATAAGGCTTCGCTCCTGCTGGCCCCTTGGCTGGACAGATTTAGAGGGCCTTCCGAAAGAAGGAGGCTGCCCCCCGCCACCTCCTCCCTAGCATGGGCTGTTCCCAGTTCCTCAGAGGAGTCCATTGTGTGTGTGTTGTATGGAGAGGGCGGGGGAGATGGTAAAGGAACCAGCTTTGGCTTCCTGCCCTCCCCCCCATGCCCCACCCATCACACCAGGCAGGCCTCCCTGGGATGTGGGTAGACCCATCCTGCTGGCAAAGCTGTTGCTTACCTAGAACTTTTATGAGGGCATTTTTATTGAGCTGTAATTGAAAAGAAAAAAAAAAACAAAACTCCAAGACATTCCAGATTTTTCTCATAAGCCTGCTTCAGGCATGCGTGTGTGTGTGTGTGTGTGTGTGTGTGTGTGTATGTGTGTGACATATAACTTTTCTCTCTTCTTCCCTAAGTTAAGGACCAGAATAAAGGTGAACTGGCAGTCTGGAGAGCCTGTAAAACTCTTTTCATTAAGCAAATATTCTAGTGTTTGGAGAACCACGGCTTTATGTAAGAGGGCTGCATTTGTCATTACAGTCTAATATCCTAATGTAAGTTTACAACCATATCTAAGAAACCTGTGATAGAATGCAGAGCCTCTTATATGTGTAAAACTGCTTGGCAAAAGTTTATAAATCATATACATCTATTTAAAAGAATGTGAAAGTAAATCCAGATGACGGCCTTTGGGAAACAGGCTGATCGTGGTCACCCCACTGTGCCCCATTGCTGTTCTGAGAAGCTGCAGGAAAAAATTGCATCTTTCTTGGGGTCTGTGTGACCAGCCCTCCCCTCCCTCACCCAGGAAGGATGGAGATCCAGACCTTCCTTCCCAAGTCCCTGGCTTTATCAGCAGGAAGGAAAGAAGCGCACGCTTTTTTCGAGGACCTACTATGAGCCAGACACCGGGCTGCTTCTCTTGTTTCCATGCTTACAACAGCCCTGTGCAATGCTGGGATCCATCTCATTTTTACACTTGAGGGATGTGAGGTTCGGAGGAGCTAAGCTGCCCAGGCTCACATAGCTGGGTAAAGGATGGAGTCTGAAAGAAAACCGGAGTCCATGTGTGTGTCCAAGGCTCCTGTTCTTCCTGCCACCCCTTTCCCACCCCAGGCCACTCAGCTCAGCGGTGGCGGTGTCTGTTGTGATCTCCTTGCCTAGAGATGTAGAGCTGCTTCTCAGGAGTCACAAAGCCAGACTGAGAGTGAGAGGGGTCTCAGGCCAGCCCCTTCTGTGTGGTGGCCGTTTCTGAGACAGGACTGCCTCCACTGACCCATTGTCCTGCCCAAGGGACTCATTCTCATCGGGGGATGCCTGTGGTCTGACAGAAGTTCAGGAAGTGAATAGATGAGGTTCTTTCGGGTGCCCAAAGATAAACTCACTCTCCAGTGACCTCAGGGATTCATTGTAAGAACACACTGGAAAGCAATGCATCTCCTGGAGAATGGGAATATCTCCCAGCATACAGCACGACTCCAGTGACCAGGTTCACGTGGGGTCTCATCAGGTGTGGGCTGCTCCCCACTCCAGGACTCTGGCTTTACGGGGACCTGGCCCCTCTCTGTTTGGCTTCTAATATTGCTGTCACCACCAGCTGACTCCTTCTGCTTCTCCACTTTGTGATTTCTGCTGCCCGTGGCTCCTGCTTCCTGATTTCAGGTACCCACCACCCATCCTGCTATCTCTAATTGCCTCCCACTTAGACTCCCCAGGAGAGAGGACCTCATTGGGTCGGTAGCCTTGCCCAGGACAGAACACCCATCAGTGACAGCCTCTTACATCAGACCAGTTTGGCTGCAAGTAACAGAGACTCGGAAAACAATGGTATAGACAAGACAGACATTTCTTTCTCTCTCACGTAAAAGAAGTGTGGAGGCAGAGCAGTCCAGGGCTAGCAGGGAGCCCAGCCAGTGCCATTCACACTCTAAGTGGCACCATGGAGGGGGGTGGGGGGGTTCAAAGGACACACACTTTGCCCTTTAAGGAGACTTATCAGAAGTTCCACACAATAATTCCACTACATCCAATTGGCCGGAACACAGTCACTTGGCCAAACTTACCTACAAGGGAAGTTGAGAGAGGTTCTACTTTGGCTGGTTGCATTGCCACCCAGCTAACAATTGAGGTTCTTCACCAAAGTAAAAGGGGAGGATGGATATGGGGAGCAAATAGAAGTCCATGCCCCGGGACCCATCCTGATGCAACCATCTATGGCTAGGACAGTAGAGCAGCAGAGTCATCTGGTAGAGAGTGTGTGACACCAGGAATCTCTCAGAAACGGGTGCTGGCATGATGGGGACCTTGCATGGGCTGTACAGAGTGCTGTCTGTGTGGTATGGTCTCTAAGGGACCATGAGAGCCCCTTCACCCACTCGCAAGTTTCCCCGTTGTAGTCCTGCCTGCAAGTTCAACATCCAAGTGAAGCAGTGCCTTCCCTGCACCCCTTTTATTTTTTTATTTTTTATTTGTTTTTTACTGAAGTACGGTGGATTTACAGCGTTGTGCCCATCTCTGCTGTACAGCAAGGTGACTCGGTTATACACATAGAGACGTTTTTTGTATTCTTTTCCATTATGGTTTGTCACAGGATATGGAATATAGTTCCCTGTGCTATATATTAGGACCTTGTTGTTTATCCATCCTAAATGTAATAGTTTGCATCTACCAACCCCAAATTTCCGGTCCATCCCTCCCGCTTCCCCACCCTTGGCAACCGCAAGTCTGTTCTCTATGTCTATGAGTCTGTTTCTGTTTTGTAGATAGGTTCATTTGTGCCGTATTTTAGATTCCACATATAAGTGATATCATATGGTATTTGTCTTTCTCTTTCTGACTTACTTCACTTAGTATGGTAATCTCTAGTTGCATCCATGTTGCTGCAAATGGCATTATTTCGTTCCTTTTTATGGCTGAGTAGTATTCCATTGTGTATATGTACCACATCTTCTTTATCCATTCATCTGTTGATGGACATTTAGATTGCTTCCATGTTTTGGCTATTGTGAACAGTGCTGCTATGAACATAGGGGGTGCATGTATCCTTTTGAATTATGGTTTTGTCTGGGTATATGCCCAGGAGTGGAATTGCTGGATCATATGGTAATTCTATTTTTAGTTTTCTGAGGAACCTCCATACTGTTTTCCATAGTAGCTGTCCCAACTTACATTCCCATCAACAGTGTAAGAGGGTTCCCTTTTCTCCACATCCTCTCCAGCATTTGCTATTTGTAGACTTTTTAATGACGGCCATTCTGACTGGTATGAGGTGGTACCTCACTGTAGTTTTGATTTGCGTTTCTCTAATAATTAGTGATGTTGTGCATCTTTTCATGTGCCTACTGGCCATCTATCTGTATGTCTTCTTTCCGGCACCGCTTTTAAAGTGTGCATGTGATCCTGGGGAAATTAACCTGTCTTCAGTTCTTTATACTTGCATGTATATTTTCTCGTGTCTGCTTAATGAGCCAACCTCCACCCCAGTTGCTACCAGGACCAGGAGGGCCTGAGCAGTCAACAGCACTAAGCCCTGAGAGGCTTGAAAATGAGTCTGATGGGGTCCCAGGAGTCCCACTGTGGGCCCGGAGGGTACAGGAGACAAAGTCTGAATACCTGTGCAGGACTGTGAAAGGGAAAGTGTTTCGAGGGATGGGCTGATGGAAGGCTCTGAAGTAGGAGCTGGGGTGCAGGAAATCTCAGAGGAGGGGAGATTCTAGCAGGTCCCAAGGAGAGAAGGCCAGGCTGACCAGACATCAAATGGCTCAGGAAGCACAGATGAAGAGATTAGTGCAGAAACCTGGGAGCATAACCTAAGGAGAGCTGAGTGATCCGGGGAAAGGGAGAACACCGGTAGCCTGTTCCTCCTGCTTACTAAGGAAGGCGGGACCTGGGTAGGTAGGGGTGGGGTGGGGTATTTGAGTTTTCCTCCAGCCAGGTTTCCCCAAGGCCCCAGTGGCTGCAGAATTCATACTGCAGCTGCCTTCCCCAACGCCAGTGGGGGAGGAAATGGAGGAGGCAGGTGTCAAGGCCAGGCTGTGAGCTAGGGGCCAGCGGACCCACAGGGGCCTCCTGGGGACCAGGAGTCTTGGACCACTCAGCAGGAGTCTGTTGGCCTGGAAGGTAGCGTGGCCGGAGCTTATGCCAGAGCTTGGGAGAGCAGGGTGATGTTCCATTCCTGGCAGCCTCCCCACCTTGCCCACCCCAAAGCCTGTGCCACCACCATTCCCCGTGGGCCCCTAACCATCTTCTGGTCTCCAGTGGGGCTCTGGGCAGATAAAAGCCAGGGCTCTATTGTCATCTGTACTCCTCTGTAGCTGTGACATCGTCTTCATGCACTTGGCATGGGGGTGAATTGATGTGGCTGCTCTGTCCTTTTCTCATTCACATGTTCCTCCAGAGGCTGATTCAGTGATTAAAAACTGGGACTTTAGTTCAGACCTGGCTCCACCGTTGTTATCTACTGATACATAGCAAACTACCCCAAATGTTAGTGACTTAAAACGAGAGCATTTTGTTTTAGCTCGTGATTTTGTGGGCCCTTAATTCAGGCAGGTTCAAGCGGACTGTTCTTCTGTTCCACATGGCATTGACACCTATTCCAAGTGGTATTCAGCTGGCAGGTGTGCTGAGGTCACTGTAATGTCTAGGGTCTTGGCAGGGAGGCTAGAAGGCTGGACTCAGCAGGGCCTACACCAGTTCGCCTACACATGGCTTCTCCAACCCGGTGGCCTTCGGGAAGTCAGACTTCTTGCATGGTGGCTCAGGGCTCCCAGAGAGCGTGTTCTGCCCCAGGCAGAAGTTTGCAAGGCATTTTATGACCCAGCCTCAGAAGTCCCAGAATGTTACTCCTTCCCGAAATTCTATTGGCAAGCAAGTCACTAAAGGCCAACCCAGAATGAAGGCTCAGGAAGTGTTTAAGAAGATAGGCTTGCTGACTGAGTTTGTAATATGGTTCTACAAGTGCTAGCTAAGTGACCTTGAGAAAGTTTACTTAAGCTCTCTTTGAACCTCAGTTTTCACATCTATAAGATGGGAATATTAATAATAGTATCTACTGCTATGGCTTATGAGAATTACATGATTATATATATATATATATATCTTATCAATGCCTGCTCTGGAAACACCTGCTCAAGATCACCAATATCTGCAGTTTCCTCTTCTTCCTGGGCGCCCTGCTAGACCACATTTCCCAGCTGCCTCTGCAGTTAGGTGTGACCATGTGACTGAGTTCTGGCCCTGGAAACTAGAGGGAAAGTAATATATCTGGCCTCTGCATCCTCCATGCTTGCTCCCTCTTGCACCCATCAACTTGTGTTGTGAGAGAGAAATAAAGCTTTGTTTGTCAGAGCCACAAGCCTGACTAACCCTCAGGTACATAAGCTCTCAAAGTTAGCTGCTATCTGGCTTAACCTCTCTCCACCTGTGTTCTTGTCTGTAAAATGGGGTGATAATGGGACCTATCCCATAGGGTTGTGAGGATTAAATGAAATGTACAGTTGACCTTTGAACAACGAAGGGGTTAGGGGCACAGACCCTTCTACAGAGAGTTGAAAATTCAGGTGTATAGCTTATAGTTGGCTCTCCTTACACATGGTTCCTCCAAAGCCGCGGTGCCTCTGGATTGTATCAGTGATTCACATTGGTGGATTCAACCAACTATATATCATGTAGTACTACAATATTTACTATTGAAAACAATCTGTGTATAAACAGACCCGCACAGGTTTAACTGAACCTTGAACCTTCGTTGTTCAAGGGTCAACTGTATAGTTTGACTTACTGGCCTAGCTTCCCTTTGATCACAGTTATTTCATCTAAACGCTATAAACGGGTCATCATTACCTTTTTCTTGAAGCAAGATTATCCATAATCAAGCCTCTTGAAAGTTTTAAAAGGATAACATGAATTTGCAGTATTTTAGGCCTAACACCAATAATAATGGCACCATTTTAATTCAGAATAGTTCCTAAAACCCATTTGCTGATGGCTTTCAAAACCTAAATATAGAGAATAGAATGTTTCTAATTTAAAAAGTCAGTCAATTTATTTTTGATTTTTTAAATTAGGAAATATTTTAAGAATACAAAAAAAAAAATAACAGACACCTATATTCCCACAGCTCAATATGGTCAAATCTTAACATTTTGCCGTATTTGATTTGTGTTTTTTCTAAAGAAATAAAACATCACAAATGAAACTGAAAAAAAAAAAAGATGTATGACGTATCTAAAGCATTTAGCATAGTACCTGGCATATGCAAAGCAGTCAGTAATTGTCAACAAATTTTTAAAACTTTTTATTTTGAAATAATTTTAGGTTTACAGAAGAGTTATAAAGATAGCAGAGGCATTTCTTAGATACTCTTCACCCAGCTTCCTTTAATGTTAACTTCTTATATAACCATGGTCCAGTTATCAAAGACATTAAAATTGGTGTAACACTATTAACTAAACCACAGAATTTTTTCAGATTTCACCAGTTTTTTTGCGTAAGTCTTTTGCTGTGCCCAAATCCAATCCGGGGTACCATGTTGCATTTAGGTCAGCTAATTTTTAATCATTCATTCATTCAATTCACTGAGAGTGCTGCCAGCCTTTAGTCCAAGCCTGGAACTTCCTGTGCAGCAGGTGATGCCAGGGCCCCTGTACTACGTACTATGACAACAGTCAGAGCTCTCATTTTTGAGAGCTTGCCACATGTTATACAACACACTTTCTATATGCCCCACTTTATCCTTACAACAGTCCTATATGTTGGCTATTATTACTCCCATGTTACAGATGGGGGAAACTGAGGTATGGAGAGGTTAACTGAGTTTACACACCTGGTAAGGGGCAGAGGTAGAATTTGAACCTAGGCAACTGGCTCCAAATTCACAGTCTTAACAATACCTCACTCCTTTCACGAGGCTGCTCTATAGAATAGGAAGAGTAGATGCACCATTGCAGACTTCCTGGGCCAAGTGTGGCAGGCAGGAAGGGTTCCCGGTGGAGGTGTCAGTCTGGAGCTCAACCTCTGTTTCCTTGTGTGCTCTGGGGAATGTTTGGCTTTCCCTGCCTTCTCCCCATAGCCCCAGAATCTGAGCCCAGCCCTCGGAGCCCCAGGAAGGTAACCTGCTGAAACTCAAGCCCCAGGCCCAGGGTGTGGCTCTGTCCCAGATTCAGGGCACTCTACCCCAGCCAGCAAGGGCAGTCATAGACCCGGATGTTGATTTAGAGACTGGCTTCTGGAGCCACTATTTTGGATCCTGCTGACCACGCATAAGCAAGAGATAGCAACAAGGGCTGAGTTGTCAGGCTGAATGAGGGGATCCAAGGGAATTGGGGGTGGGCAGACTACTGACAGGACTAGCTCTGTCTGCTTTGGAGAATTATAGGCCCCACCAACCTGAGGATGAACTGAGAAGTTTTCCATCCTGCCTGGTTGGGCACAGCAGCACCAGCCCTCCTGCCAAACTCCAGCTAGGACATGTGTTTACCCTTTGGAAAAGGCCCAGAGAGCACCTTAGGCAGCCAACAGCCAGCTGGGATTAGGACCAAGCACTGCAGGCAGCAGGACAGGGGAGCTGCTGGGCAGTACCTGCCCTTTGAGGCCAGAGCCTGGAGATCCTGGATCCAGGAGGCAACGTCCAGCCTCATTTTAGCTTCTCTGAGCATCAGTTTGTTCATCTGTAAAATGGGGATATTAATCCCTGTGGCCCAGAGAGGGCCATCTACGTTTGTGCAGTTTATAAATTGCAGAAGGAGTGAATGGGGCCTAAAACCCAGCCTGTGCTCAGGTCACTGAGTTGGGCACCATAACTTGGAACTACGTCTGCTTGGGAGGAAGGGACACCTTTTTCTTGACCAAACTGTTTGCCCAGGAGTGCTCCTGCCTAAAAGGCTGGTTTGGTCAGATGGTGCCCCTTTTTGGATTTGCACAAAGGAAAAGCACTTGCCCTCTGGAAATAGAGCAGATGGTGGAGAAGGGCAAAGGGCCCTTAAGTTCCCAGGAGAAGGCAGGGCTGTTCCCAGAGAGCCTTGGCAGGGGAGCAAAGAGGGAAGTCAAAGGTGGCCCAAGGGGACAAGATGAGCTGGGAAGAGGGTGTCAGGGTGACCAAATGGTGAGATGCTGTGTGCAGGTGGAGCTGGGAGGAGAGGAGGTGCCCTCTGGAGGCGGGCCCAGTCCCAGGGGCAAGTCCACTCCCCCTGGTGGCCCCTGTAGAGAGGGCCCAGTAACACGGAACTCTACCTGATGGCAGGGTCATAGCCAGAGAGTGTGGGAGTCATGGGGACCTTGAGCCCAGGGAAAGCCTGGTGAGAGACAGCCAGCTGGAAGAGAATGACAAGGCACCAAGCAATTATAGTTCAGAATGACAGGTGATACCACAAGGGGTGGATGGACATTTTGGTAGCATGAGGAAAAACACTTCACTCAGGTTTGCTGGGTCCAGGGGCGCCCCCAGAAGTGACATCTAAACTGAGACCTCAAAGAGACCCCAACAAAAATGAGTGAGGATGTGCATTCAGGTGCTGCAACCTGAAGTATGTGCAAAGCACCAAGAGGTAAGAGAGTGGTACATTCTGGAAACTGCAAGTGTATTTAGCATTTCTTAATTACATGGCATGTATGGGAACAGAATTAGAAGAGGTATGTCTGGAGACATGAGACGGTCTCAGAAAATGAAGAATCTTTATGCTCTGTCAAGGTGTTTGTCCTTCAGGAGTTGTGTGGGGTGATGTGATCAGATTTTTCATTTTAGTAAGCTGTCTGGGGCCCGTGTGGAGATTGGAGGGGCAAGGCTAGAAGCAGAGAGACCATCAGGGGCCTAAGCAAGAATCCAGGTGAGAGGTAAGGTGGCTTGAACTTGGGTAGTCAGCAAAGATGAAGCTAAGTGAGCAGGTCTGAGCCCTGTTTAGGAGGTAGAGTTGGTCGGCCAATTGGAAGAGTGGCAGAAGTCCCCCACTGACTTGGATGACAAGGCCTATCAGAACCCTTCACTAAAATGGGAACTAGGAAGAGGAGTGGGTCTGGGTGGGAGGTGATGAAAAGTTCAGTTTGAAGCTCAGGTGCAGTATTCAAATGAAGGTGGCCAGTAGGATACAGAGGTTCTGGACTCAGAAGGGAGAATTGGGCCGCCCTAGGGGTCTGAGAGTCATCAGCCTAGAGATGTGAACTGAGGCTGTGGGAACAAGAGGACCCCCAGGAGAGCGAGAACACTGAAGGAGAGAAGAGGCAGAGGCCAGCGTCCTCGGACACCTTGATGTTTAAGGGTCAGCCGGAGGAGGCCAGGGCTACATGGAAACAGCCGGAGAGGGAGAAGGAACGCCAGCACATCTAATCCTCATAAATACCTCACGTACAGGTGAGGAACCTATGGGCTTTTTACATTGCTTTATTTTATTAGGGTACAAACAGTAAGAAACTCAGAGCCAAATGTTGCCCCATCATATAACCGTCCTTCACCAGGAATTCTGGCATGTCTCCTCCCCAACCCCTGTGCTCTTGTTTAATGCTTCTATTAGGTTTCTGTGATTTTAGTCAGTCCTTTTTGAAAGAAGAACGAAAATGAAAAGACTGACCGGATTCAGGAGATGCTGTTTGTGCACAGCGAGTTTTGATAGTCGGTGTTTGATGCAGGGTGGGCACGGAAAGGATGGGGATGCATTGAACTTTGGTCTTTACTCAGACAGCTGACTCAGACTCCACCTCTAGGCTGCCATCATGGGCTGGCAAGCCTTCTGGAACCTCGTGACCACTGCCCCACAAACCACCAGAAGATCTCCTGTCTTTATTATGATGAACCTTTTATTATAGAGACAGACTGAACTCTTTTCTGCATAAAGAATCTTTGGATTGGGTCAGGGAGATCCACCTGCTAAAGGTCACCACCCAGCTCTCCCTGCCTCTGCCTCAGCTAAGCCCCCACTTGCTGTTTACATCTCAAGGTCACTGGAAGCAAGGTCCCCAGGGCCAGACTGGTTGGGTGGGCCATGCTGGCTGGAGGGTCAGGGTTCCTGGTTGCCCACCAGGTCACAGCCGCCCCGTCTCCCGCCCCAGTCGGTTGTCCAGAACCTGCAGCTGCCGGAGGAAGCCTGAGTTGGGGCAGATATCCCGGTGCGCCTGCACCGTCTGGATGGCCTCCACCAGCGTCATGTTCTCGCAGATCATGAGGAAGGCCAGGACAACCGTGGCAGAGCGGCTCACCCCCATGGCACAGTGTACCAGCACGCGGCCTGCGGGGAGACCCAACCTAGCATCAGCCACCTGTTCTCACACCGCCTGCCCCTTAGGGAATCAGGGATGCTTCTGCCCACCTATCACAGCATCCTGGAATACTGACACTGTCCTCACTGTCATATGGGCCAACTGAGGCCCAGAGAGGAAAGGGACTCGCTCAAGGTCACAAAGCAAGTTAGTAGCAGGGCTAAGGTTAGCATCTGGGACTCCCTTCTCCTGGTGCAAGGTGCTTCCTCTGGCATCCCTTGCCACTCTAGCACGGTGGGGGTTCAGTACTCCTGGAGTCCCCTGGGTTTGCATCAGATTACAGGGGGTGTCCACCTCCCTCCCTTTCCCCTCAGTTCTGCCCTCTCCCCAGCCCCTGCAGCTCTACACTGAGGCCTCATCTTAGAGAAAACTGCTCAAGAGCCTTTGCTAGGTCCTGTACCTTCTGCCCAACACCTGGCCTCTTACCGAGCGATATGGTTACCCTGACGACCACACTGGGCCTTAGTTATATCTATGACAGTTGGTTTCCAGGGTGTCCCTGAAGGGGATGCTGACTAAATGGTAGTAGTGAGCCCCATGAGGTGGGAGGGTTGCTGAAGGACCCCATCATCCATGCTACTGGAAAAGTAGATAGCCCCAGATCCTGCCTGCACCCCACCTCCACCCCAGTGTCTTCCCCAGCAGCTGACCTTGGGGAATGCTGAGGGCACTTCGGATGTATCGAGCAACAGGCAGAAAGTAGACACTGAGGTCGAAGAAGGGGTTGTCATCAGCCTCGATGCCATAGTACTCCAAGGGCATGCCATGGTAGAACTTGGCACCTGTGTCCACCTGAAACTTGCCTGCGGCGACATTCACGATGTGGGTGATGCCCAGCTGGGTCAGCTTGTTCTTGTCCCGGGCTGCGTACCTGGAGGGGGGGGGGCACGGGGTGGGGGTTGGGAGGTGGGGTAGAGCTCACTGGGTCAGCTCTGGCTGGGCTGGAACTTGCCCCCTTGCCTCCTCTGCCATCCTCCTCCAAGGGTAGACTGGAACCAGTGAACTGGCTCGGGTGAAGGGGCTCCTCTAGTAGGAGTTCAAGACTCCCTTTCACTCAGCCCAACTTTTCTGGAAGGCAGGTCGGCCACATGGCATCAGAAGCCTCAAAAATGTACACTTACTTTGCCCCAGCAGGTCTCCTAGGAACTTAAAGAATCCCAAATGTGCTCACAGACAAATGTAAACTGGATCTAATGTTTAAGATAGAGAAAAAGTGGGGAAAAAAATCACTAAATAGCCTATAAGAGAAGATTGACTATGGTATAGCTAAATGAAATACTACACAACCACTAAAATGTGGTAGATAGATGCTGGTGAACCAAGAAAGGTGTTGGTGCTATACTGAGAAAAATGGAGGATGATGAAACAGAACATTGTTTAAAAGTATGTTGTGCAATTCCATTTAAAAAGTTTTCTATATGAAGCAGATTACAAGATGGGATTATAAAGCGATACCATTTTTGTATGCATTTTAAAAAAGTCAACAAGGATTTTATTACTGATTATCTGTGTGTGTAGGGGGGATACATATTTGCCATATTGTTAATAGGATATTGATCTATATTTTCTAAATATTAAGGAAAACATAAAATCCTCATATATTCATCCATATGTTCTAAATTTTAAGAAAACTTTTGGGGAAAATGACACACGTTCCACTCTATATATACATCCTAGAGAAACGTGTGTGTGTTCCCAGGGCACATGTACTAGCTTCTAGAATCACTGTTTATATAATAGCCCCAAAGTGGAAACAACTCAAATAGAATAAATAAACTATGGTGTATTCATACAAACGAATAATATATAGCAACCAAAAATGAATGAACTATAGCTACACGTAATGCCGGCGAATCTCCCAGTTTTGAGCAAATGACGCCAGGCACAAAATACACAATATGATTCTATTCCTATCACTTTAAAGCATAGGCAAAACTAACACAAATGGCGAAACTAAAAAGAAAAGCAAGGAAATTATTGTTTCAGTACTCAGTGATTATCTACAGGGAAAAGGGTTATGATGAGAAGGGTTCTGCGGGGGCTTCTGGGGCACAACTAATGTCCTATTTCTTGACCTGGGGGGTGAAACTGTTCGTTTATGCTCTGTGCACTTTTCTTGGGTGTGTTCTATTTCCACAAAGTAATAATAATGTAAAAGGAAATAAACATGTGGAAAGAGATGGTTGGAGGCAAAGAGGGTGCCAACTCTGCCCCTTGGCTCTGGAAGAGGCTCCCCTTCTGTTCCCCCCAACACCCACTGTGGATCGTACTTACGCATCTCCCAGGAAGAGGTTGGGCCAGACTTCGTTGATGTGGCTCAGCACGGCAGCCCGACGGACCCACAGCAAGCGCTGCAGCGAGGCCAGCGTGGGTGGCTGGTAGGGGGGCACCTGGACTGCCCCGTGGATCTTGGGCCTCCGGAGGTCCTGTTTCTGCAGCGAGTCCATCCTGGAACAGAGCGGAAACTGTGGTGGCGAGGGGCAGGCTCCTCGCAGGTGGGTCCAGCCGACAGGGAGGCCCAGGCATGGTGCAGTGCCCAGGTGCCACTGGGATGCTTCAGAAGGGCCTCAGTTATTTCACATGAGGTTATTAACCAGCTCAGCTGGGGCTGAGGCCTTTCCCCAGGGAACAAGGGAATCAACCCCTCGTCACCGCTGTGGAGCTGGGAAGCCCTCTCTCCTGCCCTCTCCAGAGGCCCCTGATGTTGGAAGCTTTTTTCAAGGGGCTCTTGGAGTTCCCTGTTTGTTAACAACTAGTCAGTGCAGACCCCACCCCTTAAGTCTCTCGTTACTTGGGACTTCGTAGGGGTGGGATGGCTGTGGCCCTCAGAGGGCACCTAGGAAGACCCCCGCCAACTGGGCAGCTCATCTCAAACCCCCTTCTCTGCTACTTCCAGGGCTGGTCCTCAGACTCCCATCCTTTCCCATCTTCAGGTGCTTGAAGGTCAGAGCCCATCTCTGGAGTGAGGGGCCTGGGCTATGAACTGACATTTGTCAGCACTTCCGTACTGAATGAGCTAATGCCTCTTAGGGGCCTGGTGCCTCACGCGTGGTAGGTCCCTATCATACACAGGAGGAAGCTGAAGCAGGAACATGAAGGTCACAGAGAATCATTTTTAAGTAATGCTCAAAGTCTTACGGCTGTTAAGGAGCAAGGCCTGGGTTTCAGTCCAGTTCTGTGCTCCTTCAATTCCATCCCCAAGCCTTCGAGTTACCACCTTCAGGGACTCCAGAGAGTGGTCGCTAACTCATCTGTCTCTACAGGGGAGCCTAGTGTAGCTGTTCCATATCTGCCTGTAGGCCCTGGGATTTCCCTCCTTACCCCCATGACTCAGGCCAGCGCTGCAGGTTGGGCCTCACCCAGGTGGGGTGGCTTGTGTCAGGAGTCAGCTGGCTGAGGGGGTCTGAGACCCTGCAGAGCTGGGATGTCAGTGGCACCAGAACCTGGGTCTGGTGCTGGGCTTGGAAAGAGTGCCTCTGTTGGCTAACTGTCCCTGGTCCCCTCAACCAGTAACTAGGGAAGGTACAAACTGGGAAGAACTTCCTTGCTCTTTGGTAGGTGGTGCCAGGACCAGGAAGAGAAATGGGAACCCAGAAGGCCACCGGTTTGGCCAAGCTCACCCAGCGAGCAGTGGGAGGGCAGGGCGGAAGCGAAGACCCGGCTTTCCCTTTCATCCCCCACTGTGACCTCTCAGGGCAGGCTGAGCCGCCTGCCACCTACCTAGGGCATGGTCTGGGGCTGGGAGTCGGGGTGTGGGTGCAGGGACAGGACTCAGCACGTGAGCGGAACGGGGCCGGGGCAGGTTCCGCCCGGAACACAAACGCTATGAAGCAGCTAGAATTCCAGGTCCTCCTCTTGGAGCCCGTGGGGGTGGGGCCTGAGAGCAGACCTAGGCCACTGCTGACTGAAGTGCAGACCTTCCAAACGCCCGGACCCCTCTCTGCTTGGTGTCTCTTTGCGATTAAAGGCTCTTGGCCCTGGGACTCCCCATGGAGATGGGAGGCTACGTGAACTGATGGGAAGAGAACTTTAGAGGGAGGGTGGAGAGCCTGGCCACAGCTAATTCCGAGGTCAAGAGCAAGTCTTTGCTCCTGTCCGGGCCGCGGTTTCTCTTTCTCAACTTAAAGATACTGGCCTTGCCTGCCTTTAAGGAATCTCTGGAGGGTCTGACCTGAGAATGAGAGAGGAGTGGCTGGGTTTGCAAAAACTACAGGGTACAGCGCAGTGTATCGTGTTGGGGTGGGGAGAGTCCGACAGTCACACTGGTCTGGAGCTACCAGCTGGGCCTGCGGGAGCCCCAGGTCTGGTGCGAGGGGGCTTTGAGAAGCCTGGCAGGCGCCGCTGCAGGCCTCTGAGATTGGTGTGGGGTAAGGCTGCCACCCAGTGGCCAATAGGTGCCTTGCAGCCCAGCGGTGCCTGGGCGCAGATCGCCAGGCTCCAGCTGAGACAGAACTTGTCCCTGCTCCTCCTGGAGGCTCCTGAGAGGAGAAGGAGCCAGTAGAGGGGTCAGGGATGCGGGCTGACCCCTCTACTGGCTCAGCCTCTTCTACTGGCTCACACCCCAGCCTCTTCGGGGCCTAGGCCCAGGTCTGGAGAAGGGGGCTTTTTCCTCGGACTTAGGGGTACCCCTTGCTAGGCCTCACGTCGGACCTCACACCTGACGCTCATGGATGTGCCCCCTACCTGTCTGCTCTATCCCACAAGGGTCCAGCCCACCTTTTCAGCCAAGGTCAGGCCTAGCCCCCACCCAGCGACTCATCCTTAAAGCTCCGGGCACACCCAAAGAAGGGGAGTTGGTGGCTGCCGCAGCCCCCTGGTTTCTGCCATCCCCAGACCTAGATGCCGAGGGCCCCGCCTGACACCTCCTCCCGCATCTCCTCAGCCACCGCGGGGTGAAGCCTGGGCCCAGCATCCAGCAGGGACAGGGCCGGCCTGGCTCTTCTCCCCCCTCCCTCTCTGGTACTCCTCCTGCGACCTTCCTGTGTCTCCTCCCTAAGCTGAGCCGCTGCCTCTGTGGGCAACGGTTTTCCTGAGTCGCTGCTGTTTACAAGTTCAGACACCTGTGTTCTGCCTTTGTCGGTGCCTCTCCTCCCCTCTGTGTTGCTCTCCCCCGTTGCCTCTGTCTCCCCGCCTCTCACAGGAGCTCGTGCTCCTCCACAACCTCCCAACACACCACCCAGCACGCCGGTAGCCTCAGGCCAAGGCCCAGGCCTCCGCAGGGCAGGGGGCCTCTGTCTGCCATCCACCTCCTCCCTGAAGCTCCAGACGTGCTCCCCCTGGTCTTCCCGCCTGTTCACTCTCCCTGCTTTCTCCTCCTCCTCCCCCCAAGGTAGACCACAGGGACTGTGGCCACAGGACAGCTGGGGCTGGACATCTCAGGGCAGGACAAGTGAGGAGTCTGGCGAAGGAAGCCTCGGGGAGGGTGGCCGGCGGATGGCCTGTGGTGAGCTGCCTGGGGCTCTGCACTCTGTGTGCAGGCCTTGGAGGAGGGCAGACCTGGGCCGAGTTCTCAAGTCTGGAGCTTGTTTCTGTGTAGTCTTCTCTGAGCTAGTTTTCTCAGTGGAGCTGCTGTGAGAATTCCATGAGATAAGAAATGTTCAAGGCACCTCCCACGGGGTCTTCCTCCTGGTAGATGCCCCATAAGTGGTGCATCTTACTCTTATTATCATCACCATTATTACTCTTTCCCTTTCAAGCCTCAGCCATATCCCATGGGCCAATGAGGCTTGGTCTCTATCTCTTTGTATTTCTTGATTTTTCTTTCTCTGTCCGGCAATAATTATTATATTCACCACTAACTAAGAACGTACTATGTATCAGAGCTAAATGCTTACATTTTTTTTCACTGAATCCACACAGTACCCTTATGAGGCAGATAATATTATCATCCCCGTTTTACAGATGAGGAAACTGAGGCTCAGAAAGATTAAACAGTATGCCGTAGGTCACACAGCCAATAAGCGTGGGAGCCAGGATTCAAGCCCAGGTCATTCTCACTACTCTGCTTTGTCTGTGCCTCTATCTCTGACCCAGTTCCTCCCCAAATCTAACCCACCCCCCCGCCACCACACACACACACACACACACACACACACACACACACACACAGAGGCACAGGTGTCCTGGCCCTCATTACCCAGCATGCTCTGCAGCCCCCCTGAAATAGGGGCACTCACCCACCTGTGGGGGTATCTGGCCCAGGCTGAGTTCTTCTCTGACCGGCACTTTTTGCTCCCGGCTTCCAGCCGCCTGTCTCTGCACGCTTGATGCTGTTTCTATTTTTTGATTGGAGTTTAATTATAAAGCATGATGTGCTGCTCCTCTCCTCTGGCCTCCCCCTGCCACTCCCAACTCACCCACTGGTCCCCTGGCATGGTCAGTGCCAAGCCCAGCCAGGCACCTGGCCCTGCTGGGAGTAGAGGCAGTCTGGCAGGGGTCTGCCTGTGGTATGTGTGGATGTGGTTGTTGCTTGTGAGGCAGGAAGAAGGAAGACTGAATAAGCCGTTTTGAAAGGTCGGTTGGCCTTCAAGGGTGATGTGGAGCGTGGGCAGAAAGTTAAAGCTAGAAGGATCTTCCATGGAGGAGGACAGGGAAGAGAACAGCCAGATCACGCGCACACTGGCAGCGCTGCCAACATCAGAACCCAGGTCCAGGGGCCCTTAGTTGGGAGCCGAGGATTACAGGACTGGCCCAGGATAAAAAGATCCAGAAGACTCAGGCTGAGGGAAGTGTGGGCAGACAGCGATATAAGTGGAGTTTAGAGCAGGTCTTTGGAGCAGGCCCGGCCTGCAGTCAGAAGCTGTGTGTCCGCAAGCCACTCTGCCCTCTGCCAAGCTCCTCCCTCCCCCAGAAGACATTCCTGCACAGGCCTCACTGCTCCTTGAGGCCAGTGAGATGGTCTTTAAAGTCCCTTCCAAGGCTAACGGCTCAGTGAGGGACCTTGGATTTGGGCCTATTAAGAACACTCCCTGCTCTCCAGAGACCCTCTTCATATACCCATACTTTAATACCCTTCCCCACTCATACTCCCAGATGACTGACACACACACAGACATATGCAGACCCGTAGCCACGCCTCCACTGGGTCTCTGAAGCCCGAGCTCCAGGGAGCTAGGGCTCAGCCCCTACTGGGGCTCCCTGAACCCTGGGGAGAGCTGGTGGAGGCGGCTGTGGCCAGGGGCTATCATAAACACTTAGAATCCCCCTCTCCCGTGTTCCCCCACTGCTGAGGGAACTTGGGGTTCCTGGCTGAGAGGGCAGCCCCTTCCCACCTGTGAGAACTGGAGACAGTGGCTGAGAGGGGTTGCAGGTAGCAGGAGGAAGCACATGGAGTTGCAGGCTCTAGGGCGGACCCCACACTGGTCTCTTACCATCTTCTGGGTACCCACCTGGGCCAGAGCCTCCAGCAGCACCAGCAGGGCCAGCGCCAGGGTGGCAAAGTGGCAGAGCCCTGTGGCAGGGAGTAAGGACCAGTTCTGGGGGAGAGATGAGCTCCATGTTACAGGCAGGTAAACCACGGTTCAGACTGGTCAGGACTTATCAGGGCAGGGACAAGAGCTGCCAGCTAACCCTACTTCTGCCTTGAGCCTCTGTGTAAGGTCAAGTGGGTACGGGTGCCGGGAGAGATGAGGCAAGTTTGGGGCCCAGGGCTCATGGAGAGAGATGACCTCCCCAAAGCCCCCTCAGCTCTCAAGAGTCCCCAGCCCCAGGGCTGCTGTGTACACACACAGGTTGCTCACTGCACAACTCCTGGGGCTCCAGCTGTTGGATGCACTCCCAGTAACTGTGCAAAGCTGTAGTCCAAATGACTCTCCCAAAGCTAGCTGCCTGAAGGGAGAGATGCTGAGGTCTGAGGTCAGAGTATTTAAGGGCCCCAGGCCGAGGAAGTGGGATGATTGGGCATGATCAGAGATTTGCTCTTCTCCCAGGTTCCCAAACCTTGTTTAGAGGAAAGAGAGCAGGATGGAAACATGCCATTCCTGTCCGCCTCTTGGCTCCCACACCTGCAGAACTCCCCACCACAGTTTCCCGCCTAGCTTCACCCCAGGCCTAATCCCAACGCCAGCTACAACCCTCATTTTCTTCCTTCACACTCACCCCCAAACTGTAAACCTAATCCCCAACCCCAAGGTGCTCATCCTCCTGACAGCATGTGGGAAGGGGTCGATAGGGCTCAAATGCTGCCCTTGGTTGGGCTGGCTGTGCATGCGGAGGCAAAAACACCTCTTATGGGTGGGGGCAGGGGGAGATTCAGTCCATGCCCCAGGGAAGCTCTTGGCAGGAGGAGAAGCTGCTGCTCTTCTAACTCCCAGGAGAGCCCAGGCTAATGCCCCACTCCCACCTGGCAGCCCTTCTGAGCCAGTGGGCAGTGGGGCACAGCCAAAGTCAGGGTTGAGGAGAGATGAAGGAAGGAGCAGTATGGGTAGCAGGAGCTGGAGGCTGGATGGGGGGGCGTGGAGAGCAGCTCTGGAGGCTTAACGTTCCATCAGATGGCCCTCGGTGGGGATGTGAGTGTGAGGAAGATGGGCTGTTGGGGACAGTCCCAGCCTGGCCATGATGGGAGAGGAAGGGCAGTGGGAATTCTGCAGCTCCTTCACAATCTGGTACCCTCACAACCACTGACCCCAGGAAGAGGCACCCCTGCCTCTCCGTTGAGCTGGAGGAAAACACAGAGCTGACACCAAAGAAATTGCAGCAGCACCTCGGCAACCATTTGTGGGCTGGGAGCCTGAGAAGCATTGTTGCTGCTAGGGGAGCCCAACTCCTTCTACTGGGCAGCTGGGGACGCTGGGGCCTCTGGCGGAAGGGAGGTGGCTTGGGAAGAGGAGGTACTGGGGATCTGTTCCCCTGAGGCAGCTTAAAGACCGGGCGCTATTGCTCCAAACGCACTGAAGATGGAACAAGAGGAAGGCAGAAGGTAAATGGACAGACTTCAGAAAAACCTTTATGTCCTAAAGGGGTCCCCAGGACCAGAGAGGGAGGGAGGTTAGGGAGAGTCCTTCTGTAGATCTCTGAGATCACACTGGGTGGGGTGAAGGTAGAGAGTGGGGTGCTGGGTCCAAGGCAGAGAACTGAACGGCACGGCGACAGGAGAACTTTATGTCAAGCAGGGCTTGTGCGAGGAGGTCATGGCTGGTGGCAGGAGCACCTGTTCTCCTTCCCCGTGGTGGGAATGGATGCGCAGGGCTGACAGAATTCACTAAGCTTGGAGCAATAGCTGCAGGACACTCTTCCCCTGGAGCTGGGTTCCAGGCCTGAGGGGAGGGTGTGCAGAGGTGTGGGAAGGGCCAGACAGCCCTCAGGTGCAGGACTGGCTGTGCTGCTGCCTCGGTGGGGTTCAGGTGAGCCCCACAGGCTTTCAGCCAAGGAGGCAGGACAGATCAGCATTAGGACCAGGTTGGAAGGCCTCACCTCTTCCGTTTTACGCTTTCCACCCTTTTCCTTCCTAGCCTTTCCATCTTCTCTGGGTCTGAAGAATCTGGGTGGGCTGGAGGAGAGGGTCCTATGAGAGGGGTGCCTCAGCCAGGCCCAGGTGAGACCTTGGATTGGTGAGGGGAGCCCAGCAGCTTGGGGAACGGGCCAGGCCGCCTTCAACCCTCTCTTCTAGCCACACACAGCCTTGTTATCCAACCTCTGAACTGGTCCCATCCATGTCCCCTGCCAGCCCTCACCCAACCCCTTACTTCCAATCGTACCCTGGCCCTCTGCCCAGCCGTCACCTGACCTCTAACTGCACCCAGCCTCGGCCCCTCACGCCCTGCCCGACCCTCACCTGGCCCCTCAGCGCCGGCCTGCACCCCGCAGCTGCTGGTCCAGCCGGCAGAGCTGGTGGAGGAAGCCTCGGTTGGGGAAGACCCATCGGCGCTGCCTCACGGTGATCACTGCCTGGCGCAGGGACAGCTGCTGGCGCAGCATGAGGTAGGCCAGGACCAGCGTGGCAGAGCGGCTCACCCCTACCACGCAGTGCACCAGGACCTTGGCTGAGGAAGACATCCTGCTGAAAGACCCTTTCCCACCCACCGGCCCACCCAGGGGCTGAGGTGGGGACCCACGTTCCCCTGGGTATATTCTGTGACCCTGAGTAAATCATTCAGCGTGTATGGGCCTCCATGTCCTGCTCTGTCAAATGGGCATCCCAACACCTATTATGCCTACCCTTGGGATGGGGTCCACACTCCCCAACGTGGCTCACAGGACCCTCTGTGAGCTGGCCCCTGCTGACCCTGCAGCCTCACCTCAGGCTGTCCCCCCCCCGACCCTTAGCTCTAGGAACACTGGGTCACTTTCAGTTCCTTGAAGCTGTCCTGGTCCCTGGCCTCCAGCCTTACCACATGCTACTTCAACTACCTGTAAAAGTTTTCCCCCTCTCTTGGTCTGACTAACATCTGCTACTCATTGGTCGGGTTTTGGCTGAGACGTGGCTTCCTGCCACTCATGGTATCACGTGAATCACAGAGCAGCCCATCCTTTTTGCATGTGGCCCGGTGAATACTGTTGTAGAGGGAAGCGCCCCCCACCTCCCTTTGCTCTTCACATTTGCCCACGCATCTGAGTAGCGCTCGTAATACTTCGCAATTTGACTGTCTTTCCACCAGGGGCCCTGCCTTGCCTAAGTGTGGATTCCCAGTATCTAGCTCCGTGGCTGGCACAGAGAAGATAATAGTCGGTGAATGAATGGTGAAGGAAGATGAATGTCAGAGTGCTTTGGATTGAACAGTGCTATGAGCCATAGTCTTGTCTTTGCCACGACACAGAGGAGAAACTGAAGTCCAGAGGAGACGCTGGCTCACCCGGGGTCAGGTGGCAAGGGGCATGGCTCTCCCCCAGGATGAACACGAAGCAGCTTCCCCAGGCTCCTTTGTTGTACCCCTGGTATTAGAAGATTTTTTCCATTCGAAAGTACTTTGGGGCAGAAGCCAGACATCTAGGTACCAGATGGCAATGTCCCAAGGCTGAGTGATGCAGAAAGAACTGTTTTGTTGTTTGGGAGACCTGGCTTCTAGCCCCAGGGCTGCTCCTAACTCGTGGCATGACCTTGTATTCCAGGCCTCAGTTTCCCTATCTGTGAAGCAATGCTGTTGGATAAAGTGCTGGAACACTGAACAGAGAGTTTTAAAAACCTGATGGCCCTTTAAAAACTAGGGGTGTGAGGACACTAATGTTTAAGGGGAAACTGGACATCCCCCCATGACCGAGCAGGGTGGGATATGGGTTCAGACCCCAAGTCTTACCCCCAGGTGTGCTGAGGGCATGGTGGATGAAGTCAGCTGCAGAGGAGAAGTAGGCACTGATGTCGAACTCAGGGAGGTCGTGGGCTGGCACCCCCAGGTAGCTCACAGTGCTGCCGTAGAAGTCAGGGCTGCCCTGACAGTAGAGGCCCCCATGGGCAGCATTCAGCACGTGGGTGATGCCCAGCTTCCATAGCTCAAAGCGGTTATTTGCTGTGGCCCTGGGGAGGGGAGGAAGGGGAGCAATGAGGTCCAGGAAGGCTTTGTCTGGACCCCCGCTTCAGAGCGATGAATCCATTAGGGTCCAAAAGGAGCCAGAAGGAACCCATGGGGTCTGCGGCTCACAGCCCCACCATAGGAGCTTTCTGGTAGGGGAGCTGGTGGTAAAGGGATTTAGCTTTAGCCTCTCTTTGCCTCCTGAGGCAATCTACCCCTGCCTTGGCCAGGACAGGAAGGAAAAGGATTGCTTCAGCCCTGGGACCCAGCTGCACCTCCCTTCTTGCCCCATGCCCTTCCATGCACATCTGGCCTCTCCTGGCCACTACCTCATACCTGCTTCTAATCTGCAAATATTTAAAGGTGACACCTCCCCTGATTCACCTTCAGTCAGCCTTCCTCACCCACTCTGTGTCCAGAGGAGGGAGGCTGGAACCGGAAAGGCGAGCTCTCTGTCCCCCTCATCTCATACCCCAAATCACCATTCCCCAGTCCTTTGCCCCCCAGACCCTCCAGTTGTTCTGGATGTGCCAGAAGACTCCGGGAACCTCTGGGAGCTCCCTTCTTTCAGGCAGGCAAAGTCTCTGCTCCCCCTGGTGGCTGCACCTGCTCACTGCACTGTCCCCAGTACAGAGGGGTCCTGGAGAAAGTCCCTGGCCTGGGAAGCTCAGAGAAGAACTATTGCCCTTGTACCCACCCCACCCCCATCTCTGGTAAAGATCCCAAGAACTGTCTCTCCTTGTCTCCACCCCACTTATCCCTTCAGTCAGCTACCACTCACGCATCTCCTATGTAAAGGTTGGGCCAAACTTCGTCCACGCGGCTGGAAGAAAACTTCCCTGCCCTCAGGAGCTCCTCCAGTTCCAGGACACTGGGGCAAGGCGTGGCTTCAGCGTCTCCCCTCAGCTGTGGGAGCGAGGGCTCCGCCATGGGCCAGCCCACCTGCTCCTCTGTCTCTGCAGTCACTCCTCTCTGCCTCTCCAGTGTCATTCCTTTCCTAGAGATTGGCAGGGACAGGTGAGACAGCAGCAAGTGACTCAGCAAGTCACAGGGGCCTCTAGAGAGAACAGGACATTTTCCTCTCCAAGCCACCCCCTAACCCCAAATTCCATGACAACATGGAATCAGACATACCTCTGCAAGTCACCTCTCAGCCTCAGTTTCTCCCCCTCTAAAGTAAGGAGAATTGTGAGGATTAAATGAAACAAAGGATATTCTGCGTCTAAACATAATAGATGTTTAATAGATTTAGACTCCTGTATAAGGCTATTTGGTTCTGAGGACTGAGTTAAAGTAGAGATCCAGGTGCAGAGGAGGTGGTTGCCTCCAAGGATTCGTGATAGGAAAAGTTCTTCAGGTCTGGGTCACAAACTAAGTGGGAACTGTATGGCTATTGGATGAGCTTCTGGATTATGGGGCTCAGGGGAGGTTTCCTGAGTTATAGAGTCGGAGAAAAGTGGCGAGGAGGCATGGAGGACCTCATCTAAAGCGTGCTCACAGGGTTTATGAGGGAAGGTTTGAACAGTGGTTCTGTAATGAAAATGGCTGATTTCTCAAAAGAGAAGGCTAAAATGGGCCGCATATGTCAAAGGGGGGAGAAGGGAGATGAAAGTTCCCCTAGACTTTCTGAAGAACCAAAGGGCTGTCATCAGAAATATTTGGGGCGGGGGGGTGGGGAGGGAGAGTCCTCTGCCTATAAGGGCTTTTGTCTCCACAACAGAAACAGAGAAAGGTCTGTATACATCCTTCTGCGAGAGCTAGTTATGGCATGAAGAAGTGAGATGTCTTGCCGGCTCTCAGATGACTTCATGAAGGCTTGATCCGGGGCATGAGCTGCAGTGGGGAGGCTCCCAGCTGCCCCTGGCTTTGAGTCTGGCTTGAGGGTAAAGGCCACACCAGGGCATTCAATGGTAGCAGTTTGCACTCATGTCCACCCCAGAACCTATCCCCACCCCCATCAGAGCCACTGAAGTCTGCCTTGCACCGCCTGGGAAACCAAGGCCAAGAAGGGGCTGGAGCCCAGGTCGCAGGTGGTTTTGGACTTGGTTTACGCCAATGCTAGGCCTGGGCTGGGGGCTTCCCTCAGGGTGGGGTAGTATAGTAAAGTGAGAAGAGCATAGGTTCTGAAGTCAGGCAGATTTGAGTAGGAATACTGGCTTTGGCACATATTAACTGCCCAACCTCAGGCAAGTTTCTTGCCCCTTCTGTGTTGTTAATACTCTGTAGAGGTGGCACAAGGATTAAGTGAGATATTTATATGGCATTTGGCATAGGGACTCTCAGAGAATAAAGGGGCAATAAATGGTAACAATGATTGGAGGTTGGCTATTGGAGAGGAGCTGGCTCCCGAACACTATTTGTTACTCCCATAGGCCCCGCCCCATTTCTACTAGCCCCTCAACTTCTCACACTTCGGCTTTGGGCCTGACGCATGCGCTCTCGGGTTTCCTTGCTGCGGTTTCTAGTCTCCGTTCTCCCCTCGCGCCCATCTTGAGCCCAGCGTCCCTTCCGGTTTTGGCCCCGCCCCCGCCCTAGGGCTCCGCCTCCCGCCGATAGGGCCCCGCCTCCCGGAGCAGTTCCGGTTCGGATTCGAGCGGCTGCCGGCGCAGGTGAGATCGAGGCCGGCCGGGGCAATGCCTGCACGCAGCCGCCACCGCCCCAGGGTCCACTTCGGCTCTCCTACCGGGGTTCCGCCCCCGCCGCTTGAGGCGTCTCACTCCGGCAAGGCTCGGAGGGTGCCGGGTTCCGACAGCTGCTCAGACGCCGACTCGGAGGCGGGTCTGGGGAGCCCCACTCGGACCGCGGAGGTGAGCAGGAGCTGAGGCGGGGAAGAGGGGGTTTGGGAGGCGCCTGCAGCCAAGGGGAGTGGAGAGTCGGGGATGGAGCCGGGGGCTGCCACGGACGGGGATCCGGAGGGGCCCCGGGAGACCGTTGAGGGAGCGTGGAGAGTCCCCTTTAGCATGGAATCTGAGGGAAATGGAGGTTGTTGAGCCGAGGGCCTGAGGGGCGTGACGATGGCCCGAGACAGAGGGGTAAGTAGAGGTCGAGGGGAGAGCGAGAGGGAGTGGGAGGCTGAGGGAGATGTGGCCTTGAAGAGGCAGGGGCTTGAAGGTTTGGAAAGCCGGGTAGTGAGGCAAAAAGACCGAAGGGGTACCGCGGGAATATGGGACTGGAGGCAGAGATGCTCTGAGATTTGGCACTGGGGGCGCGGAGTCAGAGGAGCCGGACCAGGGTCGATGTTACCACCTGGCCAGAGAGAGGGAACCGGGGTGGGACTGACGAGATCGCTGACAAGAGTGGGTGGTGGTAATTAGGGGAAGGGTTTAGGCTTGAAGAGGAAAGGGCTATCGGGTGGCAAGTCGTCTGGCTTTTAAAGGCCAGAAAAAGAGAAATGGGGTCAAGAAAGAAAAGGAGCCCTTGGAGGCTCTAATTTAGGGCTTTGGTATTTTCACAGGTGTCTTTCAAAGCATGAAAGATCACTAGGGTAATATACTTGGGTTATGGGGCTTTCTCATTTGTGGACAGTGAATACTTTTAAGAATCTGGGGTGGGAGGGTTGATGTTAAACACTCATTTGCCCAAAGGACTAGGGGAAGTAGTGAAAAGGAAGTGATGTTTGGAAAAGATAGTGAAAGGAGTGATTCTGTAAATAAAGATAATCATTTGGCTTTCTTCTAACAGTAATAGTGTGTTTCTTTTTTTTTTTTTCTTTGTATTTTTCTTAAATTTAAGTTTATCTTAAGTACCAGACAAGTTTAGACAATCTTTTTTAAAAAAAAAAAGATTTAATACATTACCTTTAAATTAAAAAAACTAAACTGGAAACAAGAATTTGGACACTTAGATTTTACAGATACTCAGTATCGACTGATTTCACTTTGGTAGCTTGAGTTGACACATATTGGCCACAGGGTAAAGATGTGGTCAATACAAGTGTCTGCGTTAAAAAGGTACATAAAACTGTATGTGAAATCACCACAGTCCAGGAGGCTACCAGATGTTCCTCTCACCTGTAACTCCAGAATTGGAGTTGTGTCTTGGAAATTGGAAGGAGGGTACCTTGACAGATTTGCAGGACCAATGCTTTGCAGATATTGTATGAATAATACTTTTAGTAGAGTTATCTAGAAGAATAAGAATAGAGGATGCTTGTAGTTGTCAGTTAACAGAACTGGGATAGGTGGGTACACAGATGCCTTTTATAGAAGACATCGTACCAAAACCATAATTATGCCAGAAAAATAATGATTGCAGTATTTATACTCTCTTTAGTTGAAATAGGTTACTTTTCTTTTGTAATTGTTAAATTATAACATGTCTTTGTGAAGTGTTGACTTTAGCCACGTCTCATATGTTGTTTTACTTTTACAACCTTTTATCCTGTTATAGGTTTGCAAAGTTGTTGGCATTTCAGAACAAACTTTTATAGCTACTTTATTTATTTATTTATTTTATTTTGGCTGTGTTGGGTCTTCGGTTCGTGCGAGGGCTTTCTCTAGTTGCGGCAAGTGGGGGCCACTCTTCATCGCGGTGCGGGGACCGCTCTTCATCGCGGTGCGCGGGCCTTTCACTATCGCGGCCCCTCCCGTCGCGGGGCACAGGCTCCAGACGCGCAGGCTCAGTGGTTGTGGCTCACGGGCCCAGCCGCTCCGTGGCATGTGGGATCTTCCCAGACCAGGGCTCGAACCGGTGTCCCCTGCATTAGCAGGCAGATTCTCAACCACTGCGCCACCAGGGAAGCCCCTCAGAACAAACTTTTAATCGAGTATTTCTAGTCTAAATGGGTATCCAACGGTTTAATCTTCATGAGATGATAATTTACTGATTGCAGCAAGCTGTTAAATTAGTTTATGTGTATTGACTATATGTCATATCTTCAAATGCTCAGTAGACTAATAATTATTTCTTCAAGGGAGAGATGAATTCTTAACTTTGCTTTTAGCTGTTGTTAAAAGATTAACTCCTTTTTCTTTAAATTAATATAAACAGTCTTTAGTTGAAGAAGTATATATAGTATTACTATTGTTTATTTATGTTTGTTTACCCTCACTAGACTGAGATTCTCTAGAGACCTTGTCTTCATACTTAGCTCTAAATAAAAGTCTTGGCATGTAAAAATTTGCTGAACTGAACCGAAATATAAGAACTCTCTATTAAGGTTACATCTTAATGTTACTGCAAAATTAAAGAAACTGTTACATGAATTTGTACAGTTAATACATTAGCGTCCCTAATAGTTAGTTTGTCTTTGTTTTGCCTTGACAGTTTTCACAGCCACTTAGTTGTAAATAAAATCAGTTTTATGGTAGAGCAGTTTCTCTAAGGCAAGAAAATCTATATTACTCCAGAAGAAGCCATTATGACTGCTGTGGCAGAACATGCAGATATATTTAGATAATCACTTTTGATTTCAGTAGCATCATCGCCATTCTGCAAAGACTCTTTACTTTGCACAACTACTCGTAAACATTTTTATTTTGTTAATCACTAAGATCTTCAATACTTTTTCAAAACTTTACCATAGCTGACTTAGAGGCATTTTCATGACTTTTCTGAGAAATGAAATTTGAACATTGTTTTTGGGAAGATGTGGAATCACAGATGTTCTAATGAATATCATCATTATTATTTTGTCTTATAAGAATGACCATATTAACTAGTTATTCTTTCAAAATTCTTACCTCCAGCCCTGATGTAATATTATGGTGTTAATAGTAGCATGTACCTAGCACAGCCATTAATCATAACAGTGGTTCTTACTTTAGGTCTTAACGATTCTCTTGGCTTTGAGAAATCAGGAGGTTAACTAAAAATTAGAGGAGCACGGGCCAGGCACCCTTTGAGAACAATTCAGTGTTTACGTGCTGCCTTTGTCACTGGTAATTTGCCATTTGAATATGTGGGTATGGATTTGTGACAGACCTGTACCCCCTCCTCCCATACACATAGCACCATCATCAGTGGATCTTAACCTAGCTGAGTCTAGACTTCAGGCTTCCATATTTGAAATGTTTTGTTACTTCACTAAATGCTGGGCCCGACTAGTAATAAAATCACCTCACTGCAGAATGTAACATAGTATGAGTCTATCTTGGCTTTTGTTTAGGATGGTAGAAACTAGGAAAACTTGGTCGTAATAGTTTCAGCACGGTGTTTCACCGTTAAACAGTGTTTTATGATAGGTACCTTAGAAGAATGTTGTGGAGGCAGAGACCTATGTTTGTATTTGTCTTGAATATTTATTGTGGGCTGAGTGTAGCTTTTGAATTGTGGCTGAGGACAAGAGATTTATTTATTTATTTATTTATTTTATGCTCTGAGATTTGGCACTGGGGGCGAGGAATTTTTATTTATTTATTTTATTTTTGGCTGCATTGGGTCTTCGTTGCTGTGCGCAGGCTTTCTCTAGTTGTGGTGAGCGGGGGCTACTCTTCGTTGCAGTGTGAGGGCTTCTCATCGCAGTGGCTGCACTTGCTGTGGAGCATGGGCTCTAGGTGCACGGGCTTCAGTAGTTGTGGCTCACGGGCTCTAGAGCGCAGGCTCAGTAGTTGTGGCACACGGGCTTAGTTGCTCCACGGCATATGGGATCTTCCCGGACCAGGGCTCTAACCCGTGTCCCCTGCATTGGCAGGCAGATTCTAAACCACTGCACCACCAGGGAAGCCCTATATCTATTATCTTGACCCTTTTTTCTGTTCTCTTAAAGTTCTTGACAGGTAAGAAATTCTAGTAGGAGGTGAGAACCATGAATTCTGCTAATTTACTGTCTTCCTGTAAGTTAAACTGTGTCACTGAGTTATTGGAAATGCCTGCAAATTGGCTTTAGTGTGGAACTTTGAGACTAAATTAAATCTATGTCAGTTTCATCAATACAACATTGGTATGAAAGTCAGAGATTACCAGACCATACATTAAATTTTGGGGCCAAATCCAGTATATTTGTACAATATTGTAATGGAGTTTGAAGTCTTGAGCAAGTTTCTCATTTTCTATTATGTTGATTTGATTTGGGGGTGTAGCATATTTAAAAATGAAGATTTTTACCAGTCAATCTGTCAGACCACTACTAGCCTGCCCAAATATTATTTTAATGATTAGAATAAAAATTTGAATTTTATATACTTGGCTTCTTTACTGGTGTGCTCTGGCATTTTGCCAGGTTAAGGATTTTTCATCAAACTTACCACTAAATTTTGACCATTGTGTAAAAACTTTTACTACAACTGAGGATATAACCTGCACAGTGTTGTCTGTTAGATTCTTATTCATTGAACTGAGACAGTTCTGAATGTGGTAGAGAATTAGGTACAACCAAATAGTGGAAGTCTTAGTTTAAAGGCAAGTTGGAGTCAGAAAAGGTTTGTGTTCTTTGGTATACATGAAACTTTTTTTAATAACGATATATAAGAGTACATGGTCTGTGCAGCAAAAAAAATGTCCCAAGGCTAAAGTGAAGCCAATAGAATGATAATGTAACTGAAGAAACAATTTAATTAATTTCAAATGTGCTACCCCAAATTCTGCTGCTCAGTGGGACATAGAAAAATGGTAGAAGATCACTGCTAGAGTTTCAAAACTGGTAGGAAGTGGTTCTGGGTCTTTGAAACTGTTTTGTAATTATAGCAGATTCACAGATACTTGCAAACAGTGCTTACTAAGAAAAAGTAAACTACCTTTTGATAACTATAAAGGGAAAATAATAGTTTTTTGTTTGCTCAATGAAAAGATTTTAATTTAGAATTAAAAAATTTTAATGGGATTTTTAAAAAGCTGCATAGGGACTTCCCTGGTGGTGCAGTGGTTAAGAATCCACCTGCCAATGCAGGGGACACGGGTTCAAGCTCTGGTCTGGGAAGATCCCACATGCCACGGAGCAACTAAGCCCGTGTGCCACGACTACTGAGCCTGCGCTCTAGAGCCCATGAGCCACAACTACTGAGCCCGAGCACCACAACTACTGAATCCTGCGCACCTAGAGCCCATGCTCTGCAACAAGAGAAGCCACCACAATGAGAAGCCCATGCTCCACAACGAAGAGTAGCCCCCGCTTGCCACAACTGGAGAAAGCCCGTGAGCACAGCAACCAAGACGCATCGCAGCCAAAAAGAAATAATTAGTTAAAAATAATAAATAACAAGTGTTGGTAAGGATGTGGAAAATTAGAACACTTGTGTGTTGCTCGTGGGAATGTAAAATGATGCGGCTGCTTTGAAAATGGTATGGTGATTCCTGAGAAAATTAAACAGAATTACCAAATGACCCAGCAATTCCACCTCTGGATATATACGCAAAAGAAGTGAAAGCAGGGACTTCCCTGGTGGTCCAGCGGTTAAGACTCTGCACTCCCAATGCAGGGGGCCCGGGTTCGAGCCCTGGACAGGGAACTAGATCCCGCATGTTGCAACTAAGAGCCCGAATGCCACAACTAAGACCAGGCGCAGCCAGATAAATAAATAAATAAATAATTTTTAAAAAATGACAGCAGGACTTGAAAAGATATTTGTATACACCTATGTTTATAGCAGCATTATTCACAATAACTTAAGAGTTAGAAGCAACCCAAGTACCTACTGATGGATGAATGAATAAACAAAATATGATATATACATAGAATGGAATATTATTTACCCTTAAAAAGGAGGGAGGTTCTTTTTATTTTATTTTGTTTTTATTTATTTATTTTTGGCTGTGTTGGGTCTTCGTTTCTGTGCAAGGGCTTTCTCTAGTTGTGGAGAGCGGGGGCCACTCTTCATCGCGGTGCGCGGGCCTCTCACTATCGCGGCCTCTCTTGTTGCGGAGCACAGGCTCCAGACGCGCAGGCTCAGTAATTGTGGCTCACGGGCCTAGTTGCTCCGCGGCATGTGGGATCTTCCCAGACCAGGGCTCGAACCCGTGTCCCCTGCATTGGCAGGCAGATTCTCAACCGCTGTGCCACCAGGGAAGCCCAAGGAGGGAGGTTCTGATATATGCTACAGCATGGATGAAGCTTGAAGATATTATGCAAAGGAAAATAAGGCAGACACAAAAGGACAAATATTGTAGGATTCCACTGTTGTATCTAGAATAGTCAAATTCATAGAGACAGAAGGTAGAATGGTGGTTGACAGGAGCACAGGGGAGGAGACAATGGGGAGTTATTGTTTAATGAATATGGAGTTTCCATTTGGAATGATGAAAAAGTTCTAAAAATGGATGGTGGTGATGATTGCACAATGTAAATGTACTTAATTCCACAGAACTGTACACTTAAAAATGGTTAAAATAGTAAATATTCAGTTATGTATAGTTTAACACACACACACACACACACACACACACACACACACATACACACACAAAGAACATTATCATCATATCTGTGATGCAGGCATTAGAAAGCCAGTACTGCCACTCTACAACTGCAGCTGCTTCCTGACACAAAGTCAGTGACTGGAAACTGGAGAATTACTTGTACACTCACATACAACCAACATTTCAATAGTCTTTCTTTTGGATACCCAAAACTTCAGGAAAATGGCCCCTACTTCACTTTCTGCTTTCCTCTCATGTCAGAGCATCTAGCTGGCTGAACCTAATTCACGTTTAGAACCCTAGTTGCAAGGGATCCTGGGGAATAATTTTTACCTTTTTAACCTCTGTAGTACAAAAGACAACTAGAGGGAGATTGGAAAGGATCCTGAGTGCCAATTCATCATATTTGCGAAAGGATCCTGAGTGCCAATTCATCATATTTGTCACAGGCACTGAGTCAGTGGTGATTCATAGATGGTAATACTCCTTGTAGTCAAGTCATCATTTCCAGTAGTTGGCCAGATTGTCCTGCAGCTGGTCAGTTACAAAGATAGGATAGGACAAAACAAATAGCTTCAGTGAGGCAGAATAGGGGAAAAGTTTGTTGATAGTTATTGTCTCCTTTTGCAGTTCTGGGCTGATTGTGCTTAGTTTGTTAAACCTAATATACAGTATTTGCAGTTTTAATATGGTAACTGAGTTTTAATAAGTAAATGAGTTATTTACATTATCGTGAAGATAATTTAGTGCATGTCACTCCATTGGTATGCATTAAAGGCTCATTGATTAAAGAACAGTCATGCTACTGTTAAGAAATACCAGATAAGCTGTTTTCATTGTATTAAGTATGGAGATAAGATCATGGGAAATATGCTGAGCTCTTTTGCTGTCAAGCTGCTGACATATTTAATTAGTATGAATTAAATTTGGAGAGAAAAGAAATAAATTTTCTAGTAAATGAACAAGCTGATGTGCTGAAAATTGCATTTTTTAATAGTTTTCAAGGGATTTCCCTGGTGGCGTAGTGGTTAGGACTCCGCGCTCCCAATGCCGGGGGGGTCTGGGTTCGATCCCTGGTCAGGGAGCTAGATCCCACATGCATGCTATAACTAAGGAGCCCGCCTGCTGCAACTAAGGCCTGGTGCAACCAAATAAATAAATAAAAATAAATAAATAAATATTAAAAAAAATAGTTTTCAAAAATTTCTCACCGGAGTCCATCCAAAAGATAAGAAATGTTTTGTTCCACTCTGTACAGAACAGTCAGCTACTTTAGGTTATCTGTTATCTATGAGTTGGAACTAAGTTTGAGTAATGCCTCTTGATGGTAAGATTCTGCATGAGTGGACTATTCTCTCAGTGCCTTGATAATAACATATTGACCTCTGATAACTAATTTCTTAATTGCTCATGATTTCAGAATAAACTTCTTTTAAATTTTATCTCAAATTGAAATGTTTCCTTTACGTACCAGTTAACATTTTGGACAAGTACCATGCTTTGCATGCAGTGCTTTTTGATGTGGATCAAACTTTAATGACGTAGCTAGGAGTTAGTGTCTAAATAATATGTCAGATTTTTCGATTCTATTATTCTACTTCTATAAATCTAACCCAAGGCACTGCAGTACTATTTGTAATAGTAATAAAATTGTGAACAGTTGCCGACAGTGGAGAAATGGACAAATTATTGTATAGCCATACAATGGAATGTCCTTTTCAAAGGATAGTTTGATAACATTAGACAGGACTCATGCAATAATGTTAAGTAAAAATGATACAGAATTACCAATGGTATGATTTCTCTATAGAACTTTTCTCTATAGAAAATTCTGTGGATGAAAGATAAATAAAAAATTGCAGGGGCTTCCCTGGTGGCGCAGTGGTTGAGAATCTGCCTGCCAATGCAGGGGACACGGGTTCGAGCCCTGGTCTGGGAAGATCCCGCATGCCGCGGAGCAACTGGGCCCGTGAGCCACAAATTACTGAGCCTGCGCGTCTGGAGCCTGTGCTCCGCAACGAGAGAGGCCGCGATAGTGAGAGGCCCGCGCAACGCGATGAAGAGTGGTCCCCACTTGCCACAACTGGAGAAAGCCCTCGCACAGAAACGAAGACCCAACACAGCAATCAATCAATCAATAAATAAGAACGTGAATTTCTAAAAAAAAAAAAAAAAAAAAAAAACATTTAAAAAAAATTGCAAGCATTAGTTCTCTGGGGGGTACTTTTGAAATTATATTTTAAATGTTCTTCAACAAATATGTATTGCTTCTATATATTTTTCTGTCTTTTTATTGTAGAAGTGCATTACTCTAAAAGATCCAAACAATGCAGAAATTTGTAGACTACAAACTATAAAAGTCCTTCAGTCACCTACCTAGACAAATGAAGTCCAGTTTATCAACTTGTTCTTTTATGGATTTTGCTTTTGTTGTCATATCTAAGAAATCTTTACCTAACCTAAGGTCAGAAAGATTTTCTCCTGTGTTTTCTTTTAGAAGTTTTCTAGTTTTAGATTTTACATTAGGTCTGTGATCCATTTCAAGTTAATTTTTTATATGTGGTGAGAGGTATGGATTAATGTTTTTTGCATATGGTTATTCATTTGTTCTAATACGGTTTGATGGAAAGACTATCCTTTCTCCACTGAATTGCCTTTGCACATATGTAGAAAATCAGATATCCATATGTATGTAGGTCTATTTCTGGATTCTCTATTCTGTTCCATTGATTTGTATATCTTTATGCCAGTACTACTTTGTCTTGATTAGGGTAGTATGATAGAATTCTAAAATGACCTCCAGTGACCTTTGTATAGTGGGAAGGACCTGTGAGTCTGATTATCACTCTGTGATTATGTTATATTATATGGCACAGTTGACTAAGGGAAATTATCTTAGTGGACCTGACCTCATCAGCCAGCAAAGGACTGGGCTTTTCCTGGAGAAAGAGATTCTAAGTACAAGGGGAATTCAACAAAGAAAAAGCTGCTGGTTTTCAGAATAGGAGGAGGCCCTGAATGCCAGTGGCCACTAAGTTTACAGTAATTTGTTACACAGCAGTAGAAAACAAACACTGTATATAGTAAGTCTTGTAATTAGCTATCTAATCTTATTCTTTTTCAAGGTTGTTTTGGTTATTCTGTGTCCTTTGCATTTCCATATCAACTACTGAAATAAGTTTATCAGTATCTATAAAAAAGTCTGTTGGGATTTTGATTGGGATTCCATGAAATATATAGATCAGATTTTGGAAGAATTGACGGATGTCAATGAAAAATTAACCAGTCGATCTAAGAAAGAAACGGAAAATTTTATGTGAGCCAAATTGAGCACTGTAACCCAAGAACAGCACATCAGAAAGCTCTCAGAGCTGTTCCACCAATAAGAAGTGTAGGCATAGTTATATAAGTTTTTTTGAGACAGAGGGCTGTACTTTAAATGACGTTTTATTGACAGTTACACGCTCCAGATCTAAAAGTTGTGTGGCCCCTTACAAGATCAAGAAGGAATGTTATCTTTTTTTTTTTATATACATTTATTTATTTATTTATGGCTGCATTGGGTCTTCATTGCTGCATACGGGCTTTCTTTAGTTGTGGCGAGCGGGGCTAGTCTTCGTTGCAGTGCGTGGGTTTCTCATTGCAGTGGCTTCTCTTGTTGCGGAGCACGGGCTCTAGGCGCATGGGCTTCAGTAGTTGTGGCACATGGGCTCAGTAGTTGTGGCTTGCAGGCTCTAGAGCGCAGGCTCAGTAGTTGTGGCACATGGGCTTAGTTGCTCCGCGGCATGTGAGATCTTCCCGGACCAGGGCTCGAACCCGTGTCCCCTGCATTAGCAGGCAGATTCTTAACCACTGCACCACCAGGGAAGTCCTGGATATATTTTTGATAGGCTGATTGTTGGATAAGCGAAAGAGAGGTGACAAGGATGATTCAGTTTACCAAGTTCTAAGGTGGATTCTTTTTTTAAAAAAATATTTTCTTGTAAATCGTTCTTTTTTTAAAAAATGTTTATTTATTTATTTTTGGCTGCGTTGGGTCTTTGTTGCTGTGCGCGGGCTTTTCTCTAGTTGTGGTGAGTGGGGGCTACTCTTCGTTGCGGTGCGCGGGCTTCTCATTACGGTGGCTTCTATTGTTGCGGAGCACAGGCTCTAGGCACGCGGGCTTCAGTAGTTGTGACATGCAGGCTCAGTAGTTGTGGCGCACGGGCTTAGTTGCTCCACGGCATGTGGGATCTTCCCGGACCAGGTCTTGAACCTGTGTCCCCTGCATTGGCAGGAGGGTTCTTAACCACTGCGCCACCAGGGAAATCCCAAGAAGGAATGTTATCTTTTAAGGAGTTGTCTTGCTGGCGCTAGGAGAATGTTGCTCTTTATGGCTGAGCAGGTATTTATGCCAACGGGGGAGGTTTGGTTGATGCGTAATACAGATACACAGTTCTCAGTAGTGGGGAGAGAGGAGGCCAAAGGGCAGAGAAAATATTTTTATGTTTGAATTCTTCTTGTCTGGACATAAAATATGAATTTTATTTCACAGCATTTTTATTTTCTTAAAAATTTGAGTCTTTTGACCCACCCATGTCACTATTTATTTAGATCTTTAATTTCTCTTAGCGATGTTTTATAGTTTTTAGTGTACAGATCTTTCCCATGTTTGGTCAGATTTATCCTTGGGCATTTTATATTTTTTGGTGCTATTGTAAATGGTATTATTTTGTAAATTTCAATTTTTTGATTGTTTATTTCTAGTATATAGAAATACAATTGATTTTTGTATGTTGATATTAAGCAATCTTGCTAAACTAATTTATTAGTTCTAGTAACTTGTGTTTGTGTGTATGTGTAGATTCCACTGAATTTTCTACATAGATTATCATATTGTCTGCAAATACAGTTTTGTTCCTTCCTTTCCAATCGTATGCCCTTTATTTCTTCTTCTTGCCTTATTCTACTGGTTAGATTGCTCAGTGTTTTACCGAAATGGTGAGAGTAGACAGTCTTGCCTTGTTCCTGATAGTGAGGGGAAAGCCTTTAGCTTTTCATCATTAAGTATGATGTTAACCATAGGTTTTTCAAAGATGTCCTTTATCAACTTGATGAAGTTTCTCTTTATTTCTAGTTTGCTGAGAGTTTTTCATCGGGAATGAATATTGGATTTTGCCAAATGCTTTTTTGTCTTTTGAGTTATTGTGTGGTTTCCCTGTTTTAGCCTATGGTGAATTATTTTTATTTTCAAGTGTTAAACTAACTTTGCACTCCTGAGATAAACATCACTTGGTTATGTTGTATTATCCTTTTAAAATATTGTTGGATTTGATTTGCTAAGATATGTTTAAATTTTTTGCTTTCATCTTCGTAAGGGCTATCAGGCCGTAGTTTTATTTTCTTGTAACGTCTTTGTCTAGTTTTGGTATCAGGGTACTACTGGCCTCATGGAATGAATTCAGAAGTATTCCCTCCTCTTCTGGAAGAGTTTTATTTTAGTAGTCCATTTCTCCCAACTTTTGTGCTATTGTTGACATATTTTACTTACATATTTACCCATATATCTACCATTTCTGGTATTCATATTTTCAAATGATGGCATTTTTGTTCTGCCTGAAGGACTTCCTTTTCACATTTCTGGTAGCTCAGGTCTGCTCGAGATGAAATTATTCCGTTTTTGTGTGTCTGAAAAAGTATTTGTTTTACCTTTGTTTTTCATCAACATTTTACTATTCATAGAATTATAGGTTGATCATTTTTTTTCTTTCAGTGTTTTAAAGACATTGTTTCACTGTCTTCTAGCTTGCAATGTTTCCAGTGAGGAATCTGCTATCATTCTTATCTTTGTTCCTATGTGTATAATGTGTGTATCCTCTCTTTTTACTTTTAAGATTTTCTCATTGTCATTGATTTTGAGTAATTTGATTATGATATGGTGTGGTATAGTTGTATTTGTTTGTTTGTTTTTTATTTATTTATTTTTGGCTGCGTTGGGTCTTTGTTGCTGTGCGCGGGCCCTCTCTAGCTGTGGGAGCTGGGGCCACTCTTTGTTGTGGTCCACGTGCTTTTCACTGTGGTGGCTTCTCTTGTTGTGGAGCACGGGCTCTAGGCACGCGGGCTTCAGCAGTCGCGGCTCGCGGACTCAGTAGTTGTGGCTCGTGGGCTCTAGAGCACAGGCTCAGTAGTTGTGGTGCACGGGCCCAGTTGCTCTGCGGCATGTGGGATCTTCCCGGACGAGGGCTCGAACCCGTGTCCCCTGCATTAGCAGGCGGATTCTTAACCACTGCGCCGCCAGGGAAGCCCCGGTGTGGTATAGTTTTTTGTGTGGTTCTAATGTTTGGAGTTTATTGAGCTTTTTGATTTGTGTTTATAGTTTTCACCAAATTTTGAAAAATGTTAGCCATTGTTACTTCAGATATTTTTTTCTGTCCTCTCCTCTCTCTCTCTCGTTGTTTGGGGACTACAATTATGCATCTATTAAGTTGTTTGAAGTTGTCCCATCTCTCACTGATATTCTTTCATTTGCTTTTTTTTTTTTAAATCATGGTAAAATATACATAACAAACTTATATTTTAACCATTTTTAAGTGCACAGTTTAGTGGCATTAAGTACATTTACATTGTTGTGCAACCATCACCGCCATCCATTTCCAGAACTGTTTCATTATCCCAAGTGGAAACTTTGTACCCATTAAACAGTAATGGGTATTTGTCTCCTACTGCTCAGTCCCTGGAAACCAACATCTACTTTCTGTCTCTATGAATTTGACTACCTCATCCAAGTGAATCATACAACATTTGTCCTTTTGTGTCTGGCTTATTTCACTTAGCACAATGCCTTCAAGATTCCTTTTAAAGGCTGAATAATATTCTCTTCATTTTAAAAAATTCTGTTTTTCCTGTGTTTCATTTTGAATAATTCCTATTGTTATGTCTTCAAGTTTACTATACTTCTGCAATATCTGATCAGCTGTTAATCCCATCCAGTGTGTTTTTTATTACATATCTTGTAATTTCATCTCTAGAAGTTTGAGTTGGATCTTTTTTATGTGTCTATATCTCTATTTAACTTTTTGAACATTTGTAATACAGTTATCATAACTATGTTAATTTCCTTGTCTGATAATTTTATTATCTGTGTCAGTTCTGGGTCAATTTCAATTGATTTTCTACTCATTATAGATGAATTTTTCTACTTCTTTGCATGCCTGGTAATCTTTGGTTGGTTGCCAGACATTGTGATTTTACCTGTTGGGTGCTGAATACTTTCTTATTCCTATTAATATTCTTACGCTTTGTTGTGGGATGTAGTTAAATTACTTGAAAACAGTTTGATCCTTTCGGTTCTGCTTTTAAGATTTGTTTGGCTGGACCAGAGACATGTTTAGGTTTAGGGCAGGATTTCTCAATATCAGCACTATAGCACTTTGGGTCAGATAATTCTTTGTTGTGAGGGGCTGTCCTGTGCATTGTAGAGTGTTTAACAGCGTACGCAGCCTCTAGTCTTTAGATGATCCCCTAGTTGTGACAACCAAAAATGTCTCCAGAAATTGCCAGATATTTTGGGGGGAGCAAATTGCCCTCAGTTGAGAACTACTGTTTTAGGGTTAATTTTGCCTTACTGCTATGGAAAGATCTTATTGTGTACTCTACCCAGTGCCCCACGAATCATGAGATTTTTCATTTTTTTCCAGTCTGGTTGTTTATAGTAGGCACTTTTAGTGGTCTTGTGTGAATACTGGGCGTTATTGCCTCTAATCTTTCTGGGTGGTTCTTTTTTCAGTCTTGTTTGGTTTCCTCACATATATGTGCTGATCAGCATTCAGCTGCCTATTCAAGGGAGATCCTTTGCAAATCTCTGGAGTTCCATCTTAGTCTGCTTGGGCTGTTATAACAAAAATACCATAGGCTGGGCAGCTTAAACAACAAATCTATTTCTTGCAGTTCTGGAGGCTGAGGAGTCCAAGATCAAAGTGCCAGCAGATTTGGTGTCTGTGAGGACCTGCTTCCTAGTTCATAGATGGTCATCTTCTAGTTGTGTCTTTACATGAGAGAAGGGAAGAGAGAACTCTCTGGGGTGTCTCTTATAAAGGCATTAATTCCGTTCACGAGGGTTCTGCCTTCATGACCTAATCACCTCCTAATACTATCCTATTGGGGGTTAGAATTTCAACATATGAATTTGGGGGGAATATAAACATTCAGTCCATAACAAGTTCTCTGTCTGTGTATCTTTCTCCTCTCTAGTATTCTATCCCAGGTACACTAGCCACCTTGATTTCCCTAGACTCTCAGTTCCTTTGCAACTCACCAGGTCTGCTGGGCCTCACCCAGTTTATATCCTGTACCACTCATGGCTGGGGCAGTAGGGCTCACCTTGATTCCTACTCTCAAGGATCTCCTTTGTTGTCTGGTGCCCACTGTCTTGAAACTGGTTTTCTCCCCATATATTTTATCTATTTTTTGGCTGTTTCAGGTGGAAAAGTAAATCTGGTTTCTCTTATTGCATCTTGGTCAGAAGCAGAAGTCTCTTTAACTGATAGTTGATTCATATTAATTATTGGTTAAAGCTGAAAGTATTCTGAAACATTTACTTACCTAATTTCTTCATTATGTATATTTGTATGAAACTTATAGCTGTCATATTCTTCGTTAAAAGTCTCCTGTTCCCTGTAGTTCCTATGGTACAATGTAAATATTAAATTTCCTTGAAGCCTTTTATCATCTGTTAATATACCTCTTTAATGCAGGTCTTCATAGTGTTATCTAAATATGGGCCTCTAACTGTATGTAGTAGCATACAATTAACGGGTGTGCCCTGACCTGATGAAGCACAACAGTGCAATGTGTCATGCTTTTAGGGCATTGCCACAGCAGGCTCAAAGACTTCCAGGAGGCTTTCTAGCAGCTAAAACACCAGCATCAAAGCCTGTTTGTTAGCCAGGTTGAGGGTATAAAGAACAGATTGTTAGCCAGATTGAAGGTGCTATAAGACAGAAAAAAAAAATAACCATGAAAGAGATCATTTTGAGCATTGTGTGAGATGAAACTACTGAAGAATAAGG
Source organism: Eschrichtius robustus (assembly GCF_028021215.1). Lineage (NCBI taxonomy): Eukaryota > Metazoa > Chordata > Mammalia > Artiodactyla > Eschrichtiidae > Eschrichtius > Eschrichtius robustus. The sequence continues at coordinate 79,696,284 of NC_090830.1, forward strand.
CTAAAAGGATGGGGGTGACTTGGAGCCCGTTGGTGGTAAGCTGTTAGAAAAAGGAGAAAGGTAGCAGAATAGAAGTAAAATGACAGAAGGAATCTGGCCTTATTTTGTATGAGAAGAGCTTCTCATACTTATTACATCGTAATTGTTGCAGAGTTTGTAGCATGTGCTTGTTGGATATTCAGGGATATTCTCTGAAATAATTTATTCAGAGAATACCTTGGGGAAAAGATATGTATGTAGTGTGTAGGATGAAGCCATCTGGCTATCTATATGGGCTAAAACATAGCAAAATCATTTAAAATGGAACTATATATATGTAATACATGATATAAAATTATATATATCAATGTGTATAAATTCCATGAGTTGAAAGTGAATAAATCATAATTCCTTGGCCTTTGGGGTGGCACTGATATACTGTAGGTAAAAAAAAAAAAAGTTGAGTATGATTTTTTGTAGCTCTGCAGTGTATAAGAATTAGCCTTTTAAAATATGTCCTTACAGATGCATGTACTGTTAATTTTTTAAGACTGAAAAGCTATTGTGGATTAATACTATTAAAAGCTCTGTTTTGAAACACTGTGATTTAAGGTTTCCAAAAACTAGGATTGCTTTCTAGTAATTAAGAAACAAATATTTAATGGACATGTTTCTTGTTGGCTGAATACTTTTGATGGTGTAAGAGGTACTTAGGTAGTTGAGTATCTGCCTTTTTCAGGTGATTTTAAGTATTCATGGCAAGAGTTTGTGTGGATAGAAGAATGCAGAAGTAGCAGCTTTTTACTTTCCTTAGCATAAGGAAGCATAGAAAGTTTTTCATAGCCAAAAGTGCATGTTGTAAGGGAATGATAAGCACTAAAATCAGGAATTACTACATCTGAGAGGAGAGGAAGGGGGTGCTATCAGGGAAGGACATTCACTTGTATTGATGTTTTGTTTTGCTTTTAAAGCAAACTTTTAAAATGAAGTTCAACGTATGTAAAGTGTAGATCATACGTATACAGATTGATGAATTTTCACCTGTATAACTAATACCCAGATTAAGAAACAGAACATATGTATTGGCACTGTTTGGTTTTGTTTTGTTTTTTTCTTTCAAGCTGGGTAGTGGGCACATGGGTGTTTGCTGTATCATTCTTTCTCCTTCTTCTTCTTTTTTAATGCTTTAAAGTTTACCTACTGTTGGTTTTTTTTTAATATATATAATATTTATTTATTTATTTTGGTTGCACCAGGTCTTAGTTGCGGCACGTGGGCTGTTTAGTTGTGGCATGTATGTGGGATCTAGTTCTCTGACCAGGGATCAAATCCGGACCCCCTGCATTGGGAGCGCGGAGTCCTATCCACTGCGCTACCAGGGAAGTCCCCTTGCTGTGTTTTTTAAAAATCATCTCAGAAGGAAATATGGTCTTTAGAGATCTGGAAAATGTCAGAAAGCCCACAGGCTTTAGTAGCTGAGAAAGTACTTTAGGGAACTAGGTTTTTTCTCCATGTAGGCCTTTGTCTCCCGTATATCTGATAAAGTTTATAAACCTGATATAGGCCCAAGTTACTGAACATTTTAAAATGGAAAAAGAACATAAACAGAACTGTGTGGGATCAAAGTAGTAAAAATTATTAGTACTTTTTGAAACAGCACATTATTGGCCTTTTATAATTGCAGTATAGGGAATTCCCCAGGGGTCCAGTGGTTAGGACTCCGTGCTTTCACTGCTGAGGTCCCGGGTTCAACCCCTGATCAGGGAACTAAGATCCCGCAAACCACGTGGTGAAGCCAAAAATTAAAATTAAAAAAAAAAAAAGGAAATACTATAATTGCAGTGTAAAATATGGCCCCTCAAATTTATGGTACATTGAAATGTTTTATCACTAAATCTCAATGATAGTTTAAGAAGAAAATTCCTTTTTCAATTCTGTAATGGAATATTCAAGGTATAGAAAGAAATGAGCTGTTAAGATATTTATAGATATTTATATCTAGTAAAGGCTTTATATTTGTTATAGAAATTACTTGTATAGTAGATAGAAATATGCTTAATCTAAGGGGTTTCCTGCAATTAGTTATCTATCTGCCTTTGTGGGGTTGTGTTGTTTTTTGGAGGCGGGGTGGGGGGGATAACTTATTCCATGAATATGAAGATTTCTGAAATTTGATTTATTTTTACGTATAACAAATCTTTCTATATATCTCATTTTATGAAAAGTGTTGAGTTATTTTTCTCAATTGTTCTCACCAGTAGGCTTTTTCTAATTAAGTTATGGCTTGCTGTGGTGTGGAAAAGCCATTTGTAAAATATTACCAAAAAAACATTTTGTAAAAATGTTCGGTCATTAGCTTTCCTTCTGCTATTGGGGTTATATGCATATAATTATTAGAATGTTAATCTGTTGAAAACTACTCATTAATGAATAATTTTTGTTTCTTTTACTCTCGTCCGGAAGCCAATAGGGCAGTGTAGATGAATTACTGTTTCTGATGTGTTTACGTTTATTTTGTCTTCAAAGGAGTTGTTAGGACACCCTGAAATTTTTGTTTTATTTTCCTGTTTTCCCTTGACAGGCAGTGGAAGAGGAAATGGCTTTTCCTAATCAGCTCTGCATTCGCCGCTGGACTACCAAGCATGTAGCTGTTTGGCTGAAGGATGAAGGCTTTTTTGAGTATGTGGACATTTTATGCAATAAGCACCGACTTGATGGAATCACATTGCTAACGTTGACTGAATATGATCTCCGGTCTCCTCCTCTGGAAATCAAAGTCTTAGGGGACATTAAAAGGTTAATGCTGTCAGTCCGAAAATTGCAGAAAATACATATTGATGTTTTAGAAGAGATGGGATACAACAGTGACAGTCCCATGAGTTCCATGAGCCCTTTCATCAGTGCTCTTCAGAGTGCAGAGTGGCTCTGTAATGGGGAACCTTCACACGACTGTGACGGACCCATCACTGATTTGAATTCTGATCAATACCAGTATGTGAATGGTAAAAACAAACATTCTATTCGAAGATTGGACCCAGAGTATTGGAAGACCATATTGAGTTGTATATATGTTTTTATAGTGTTCGGATTTACATCTTTCATAATGGTTATAGTGCACGAGCGAGTGCCTGACATGCAGACCTATCCACCACTCCCGGATATATTCTTAGACAGGTAAGTTTTGTTTCTAGTTGCCACGTTTGTAGAAGATAGCTGTACTAGCAGTGATAATGATATATTCATGATAATTACGTTGTTTATTATTGTTGTTTTGGTTGATATATACTTCCCATTTGCTTTATCTGGTAGTAGTATATAAAGATATGCTTTAGAATTGCCTTTTTCCCTTAGAGTAAACTAGACCTTAAGCCTAGATGAGTAGGAAGAACCACTGCTTAATTTATTTTTCTACAGCTATGTTATAGCTCCTTGGGCACTTCAGATTTTAAAAGGGTTTCCTGGAATGTTATATGTAATAAATGGAATTTGTTTACTTTTTAAAAAAAAAAGATGAACAGGGTTTTGCTTCTTCTAAAAATATGGGGAGGTCTCATGTATCATCAAATAAATTAGAACTATCATAAATACAAACTGATTCGTGGAAAGTATTCTGTTTTTATAAATACTGAATACATAAAAAAGAATATAGTATATTATATGAAAAATAAGAGTAGAACAAAACTCAAAACTATTAGTTTTTATATTTGTGGTTTTAAAAAATCTTTTTAAAGTTTGTAGTGCTGTCTTATTTGTTTTTATAAAATGTGCCCTTCTGAAAGTGCCTTATAGTATATGGGTTTTTTTTAAATGAAATGAATCAAAATGTCCACGTTAAGATGGCAGAATGACATATATATAACATTTTATTCTCTCTCAAGCCCTGACTAAAAGTATAGTAAAGAAGTTGTGTTTGTTTGTTGGTCTTAAGTTGTAAACTTACAAGGAAAGGGTAGATAAGAGAGGAGAAAACAGCCATACATTTTTGGGAGTTTGAAAGCAGATGGGTGAGGGACTTCCCTGGTGATCCAGTGGTTAAGACTCCACACTCCAATGCAGGGGGCCCGGGTTCCATCCCTGGTCAGGGAACTAGATCCCATATGCCACAAATAAAAGATCCCGTATGCTGCAACTAAGACCCGGCGCAGCCAAATAAGTAAATGAATATTAAAAAAAAAAAAAAGAAAAGCAGATGAGTGAGTGGCAACTAGCAGAGCTAAAGTAACCTAATTCTAAAGCAGCAGTCGGGAAAACTGAGAACCAACACAAACTATCTTGCAGATTTCTCAAAGCTCTGGATACTGTGGGTGAAAGGGTGGTGCTAAAATAAGAAAGCTGTTTAAGAAGCTGTTAGATCCCTATATCTCCTTCCCTGTTCTATCGTACACAATTTTTCCAACAGAAGACCCTAAGGAAGTAAGGAAGACAGCACGTGGATATCTGATGAAAGAGTACTCTAGGCAGAGGAAACAGCAAGGTGCAGGAATCCTGAATTGGTAGTAGGCTTAGCATGTTTAAGGAATAGCAAGTGAGAGATGGAGAGAACAGCTGGAGATGAGATCTGAGAGGAGACAGGAGTCCAGATTTTGTAGGTACTTGTAGACAATTGTAAGGACTTTAGCTTTCACTCTAAGTGAAAAGGGAAGCCATTGGAAAGCATTTAGGAGAAGAGTAGAGTGATCTAACTTCCATTTTAAAAGGTCACTCTAATTGTTGTTAATAGAATAGCCCCGGGGGTGGGGATGGGAAAGCAGAGGTTAGTTAAATTATTGAATTCATCTAGACAAAGATGGGGTGGATTGGATGAGAAGAGTAGTGGTACATACATATATATGTGTGTGTGTGTAGATATACATATATGTATGTATATATATGTGTGTGTGTGTATGTATATACATACAGGCAACAAGATTTGCTTATGGATTTGCATGTAAGGTGTAAGAGAAAGAGAGAATTCAAGGATTATTCCAAGATTTTTGACTTGATCATCTGGAAGGATGGAGTTGCCCTTTATAGAGGTGGGAAGACTGTGGAAAGACCTGACTTGGAGAGAAAAATAAGGGTTTGGTTTTAGACACGTCAAGTTTGAAGTATCTTTTAACACCAAATCAGAAGTCAAGTAAGAGATGGAAAGATGAGTTAGTGTTCAGGGAGATCTAGGCTGAAATTTGGGAGTTACAAGTGTAGGTAAAGCCATGATATTAGATAATGTCTACTAGGAAGTGAGTTTAGAAGGGAAAAGAAGATTGAAGATTGAGCCCAAGAACAGGTATAATGTTTAGAGGTCAGAAAAGTAAGGCAAAACTAGTAAAGAAGAAGACTGAGGAGGTCAGGGCAGAGAGAGAGAGAGAGTATTATGGAAGCCAAGTTAAAAAAAAAGGAAGTATTTTAAGAAGACAGGAATAAATTATAATTAGCTGTGTCAAATGCTGCTGAGGGGTCAAGTAAGATGAGGATAATTGACCGTTGACTTTGACAAGAGTTAATAAGGGCAAAAGCCTGATTATAATGGGTTCAACAGAGAATGTGAGACTGGAATTTACCTAAAGGTATATCTCCACAAATATGAAACAGCATATGGACAGAGTTATTCATTGTGACATTAATTGTAATAATTATAAATATTGGAAATAATCTAAATGCTTATCTATGGAAAACCGGTTGAATATACTGTGGTACACCTATACAATAGAGTACTATTTAATCATAGAAAAGAATGAGGAAGATTTCTATGAACTGATGTGAAATGGTTTGTAGGAAAAACTCAGTAGCTGTGAAGCACCATGAGCATCCAGATCATGGTTTCTAAATACCAATCTGTACTAAAGGAACAGACCAGGGCTCCTTAGAGAAATGGCTAATTTTAAGTCTGGGGCATGGTAAGCATAAAATTAGCCTGAAATAGATTTTGTGCCATAAAGCAAGGAAGTGGAAACCTATCAAAAGAACATATGAGCTGGTTTTAAGGGGCTCCCACTGATCAAATTAGGACAGTTGGAACATCAAAAAGCATAATGATGGTAATGGATTATAATATACTGAGAAAGAAAAAGAATCTATGAACCCATAGTGATAAACAAAACAAACAAAAAGTGGTGGACTGAGAGGGGAAGTTCTTCAAGGGAATTATAAGGGAAGTTGAAGAGCCATAACCAAGCGCAGTACATGAACTTTAATTGAATCCTCGATCAAGAAAAAAAAAATACTGCTATAAAGGACATTTTAGGGACGGTTAGGAAAATTTGAATATGGATGGCATATTAAATGATACAGTTTAACACTAAATTGGTGTTACAGTTTCCTGGGTGTAATAGTGTATTGGGTTATGAAGAGGGTGTCCTTGTTCTTAGGAGATACATGTTGAAGTATTTAGGGGAGAAGTGTCATAATGTCTGCAACTTATTTTGGGAAGGGTTTAGTCTCCTCCAAGAGTGTGTATGTGTATTTAGGTTTGTATAGAAAGAGGGAAGTAAAGCAAATATGGGAAAATGTTAATTATTGTAAACGATAGATTTAAGTGAAGAATACAAAGTATTTATCTTTCAGCTTTTCTTTTGTTATGATCAGAATTTTTCGAAGTAAAAAAATTGGGTAAAGAAATGAGAGAGAGGAAGAGAATGGGAAGAGAGAAATTGGAAACAATCAAGTCTTACAAGCCCTTAAAAGTTTTTCTATAAGGGCAACAGAGAAATGGAGTTGTATTGGGGAAAGGAGGAAAGGATATGGAGTCACCAGGGTTTTGTTTTGGATGGGCTATATGATATAGCATGATTGTTGTACTGATGATAGGAATGACCCAATTTAGAGGGAAGGAGATACTGTTAGAGGAAAGAGAGGGTATAATTGATGGAATAATATCCTTGAGTAGATGAAAAGGGGTAGGATCTAGTGGGTGGGAGAGGCTGGTCTTAGGCACAGGGTCTATTAATTCATAACAGAGGGGAAGACAGAAAATATGGAAACAGAGATATAAGGTTGCTAGATGTTATGGTAAAGCATGAGCAAGTCCTCTGCTGATTGTTTTTATTTCCTCTGAAAACAGAGATTTAGAAGAGAGAGAAGGTC